>NC_091085.1:51690000-61690000 GCF_032405125.1 Capricornis sumatraensis | reverse complement strand
GCAGCACCACCAGCAAATAAAGAGCGAATGTGCAAAAATAAAACCAAAAGGCTGCGATAAAGCAGTCCCCTTCCCACAGGACTCCGCGCTGACGCAGGTTCTGCTCTCTGCAATAAACATTTTCATTCTAATTTTAAAAGACATTAGCATTACCTCTTTGGCTCTCGATCCAGCCAGACGGTACCTCGTCTGCTGGGCCACTCTCCGGCCCCACTGGGCAGCAAGAAGACAGACGCAGGCTCCCAGGCCTTATGCCCCAAGCCTACAGGTCACCCTGCACAATGGGTGCTGACCCAGGGGCCTGTTGGCCACCTGGCTTTTATTTCACATCATCCTTGCAGGAGCTCACTGAGGCTACACCCAATAAAGCAAAGAGACACACCACACCTCAAACATCCTCTGGAATTCTGTCTCATTCCAGCCAGCATCCCTGTGGATCCAGTCGTGCAATCTAATATGAGCACCACACACGAGGAAGGCAGCTTTCAAACGGTGGGTCTGCCTCTTGACAAATTGGGGGGAGGGGGCTCGAAGTGAACCAGGCTCTATGTCTTTATGCCCCCACCCCATAACTCACCCTGCTTGCAAACTCAAGTCTCACCTCATACCTCCCAGAGTGACCCAATCCCAATTTCCAGGCTTGGCAAGGACTTCAGGGAGAAGGGAAACACAGACTAGTTTGTGAAAGAGAGTGAGCCATTCTTATGAGCTCAGAGGCCAAGATCCCCAAATTCAGCGTCCAGTCCCAGCTCTCACCCCATCCGGCTCACCCATAAGGCCCCAGGCACTCTGAACAGGTGTATTCTGCAAAGCCACCTCTGAGCCTTTGTTCAAGCTGTTCCCTCCTCCTAGAACAGTTCCCTGTCTCTTTGCCAGAGCTGTACTTGCTGCTCCTTCAGGTCTCAACTTCCAAGTCACTCCCCACCATTCTGCTGGGGGCCTAGGGATCCCATGCTGAACAGGGCTGCCCAGTTTCTGCCTTCATTGAGCTATAAAGTCGGTGGCTTCCTTCCAGAAGTTTCTTTGACCTCCCAGACTGTGTTGAGTACCTGTCCTCAGCTCCCACAGTCTCCTACATGACGTGAAAGTCGCTCAGTCATGTCTGACTCTTTGCGACCCCATGGACTATACAGTCCATGGAATTCTCCAGGCAGAACACTGGCGTGGGTAGCCTCTCCCTTCTCCAGGGGATCTTCCTGACCCAGGGATCGAACCCAGGTCTCTGGCATTGCAGGTGGATTCTTTACCAGCTGAGCCACGAGGGAAGCTCCTAGGCTCCCGGCTTAAACGATGGCTCTTCCCAAGCTGGTTCCAGCCACCTGAACCTGGATCTGCCAGCCCCTGCTGTGGGAACTAGGGGCTCCCCCAGGGCAGGGGGCGGTCTGCCGTGTCCCTCCAGGCCTCCTTGTGCCTGGCATGGCATCAGCCTAATAGGTGGCTCCTGAGTGAGTAAAGGAACAAAGGGCTTGTGCTGGCTGAGGCATGGTTCACGGTTTTCCTCTTCTATAACCAAAGAGAGAAGCCAGGAAAGGCAGAGCTAAGTAAGTCCTTGCTAGAGATAAGATATCTCTGCTTTTTAATATGCTATCTAGGTTGGTCATGATGGACATGAGTTTGAGTGAACTCCGGGAGTCGGTGATGGACAGGGAGACCTGGCGTGCTGCGATTCACGGGGTCGCAAAAAGTCGGACACGACTGAGCGACTGAACTGAACTGACTGGCTGAGAGACAGGATATGACACGGGCTCTCTCTGGCTCCCAGCTCTTACCTACTCTGCCCTGGGGCTGGTAGTACAGCCCTCTCCAGCCATTCCCAAATGTTTCCACATTACTATATTAGCAATCAAAGCCCACCGGGCTCAAAAAAACGTGGAATGAAAAAGAGAAATGTCAGCAGATGGCTCACGGCAGCCTCAGAGCCTTCCCTCCAGGCCTTTTGAATCGTCCCACATCAGTGCTCTCCTGGGCTGGCCTGGCCCAGCCCCACCCCGACATAGGTCTGGACACTGCAGCAGCCTCTCCCTGTCTCCCTGACTCTGCCCTTGCCCTCTCACAATCCCTCCTCTCCACGGTGGCCTGGGGGCTCCTTGCAAAAGGTAACTGCTTCTGTCACTGCTATTCCAGGCTCAAACCTCTCCGTGGCTTCCTGTAGCTCTCAGAATTAAACCCCTAAATCCTCACCCAGACTCTCCAGGAAAAGTCCAAACTCTACGTGGTAGCCCAGGAGCCTGCCTGATCTGACATCCACCACCAGCTCCAGGTGGACCAACTGAATGAGTCACCAGTCCCCCAGTGTCTCCAGTTCTCATACTCTGTGCCAACGCCATGCTGTTCCGTGTCTGATGCTGTATCCTGGTGGACAGCATGGCAACCCTAATTCCCTGCCTGGGAAGCTCATCCTTCCAGACTCGTGGCAGAGTTTCTCTGTGGCTCCTTCCCACCTCCCGAATCTGACTCCCTGCTCAGCATGTACCCGGTGCCATAGAAACCTCCATCTTGCGCCGTCATGGGTGGTCTTCTCTCCCTGGTGACCCTCTTGAGAGCAGGAGTCCCATCTTATTTATCTAGGGGATCCCAGATGTGGCCTGGCGTAGGCACATTAATATGTATTAGTGATTACTGCTGTGATGAATATATTCTTCAAGCTCCCTCTGTGGCCTGGTGCCTTGCTCTAAGCTCTTGTATTAGTTTGCTTCTAATAAATCAAGCCAAAAGGAAAGATCCAGATGCTTCAGCTTCCTCCCCAACTCCCCGTGCTCTAGTCGGAAGGTGGAAGGCTTGAGGATTAGCATGTGAGCAGTGGAGGGAAGGTCCTCCTCCAAGAAATGACACAGGCAGTGGGGAAGATGACAGGGCTCACCATCTCTACACAGGCTCCTGGGTACACGCTCAGCCTGAAACAGTGTGGGTCTTCATTCCAAGGCCACCCTGTGGGTCTCAAGGGTCTGAGGCCCCTGCATGACCTTCCTTGAGCTCCTGTGAGTAGTCAGGACAGTGTTAGCATGAGGCAGCCTCTGTGCCCTTCTAAAGAGAGGTGGGACCCTTAGGAAGGGACAGAAAAAACTCCCAGCCACAGTCCCTAAGAGTGCTGGGTTCTGCCTGATGGTTTGGCAAGACCTCACTTTGAGGATTTAACATTTTATCTTGAGGAAAGAGACTTACTCTCTGAGGCTAAGATCTTTGCTACCCTCCAACTCCCCTGGACAATTCCGGCTCCAATCACACACCCACCCAGTGGTTGAGCTCGCCCTGCTTTCTGGAAGAAGAGAGGAAGCCAGAGACACTACTGGGAGGTGGGAATTTAACACATCAGAGAAGAGGGACAGATGATAGGAATGCTGTGTGGCCTTAAGCAAGTGACTTTATCTTTCTGAGTCTCAGTTTTCTCATCTTGAAAATGGGTATAAGTTATACAAGCTTCTGAGATTCTATGTAGGAAGAATCTAGCATGGGGTCTGACCTCCCACTCTGTTCCACCCATGAGGATCATTATAATATCTGGGGCAAACCCAACTGGCTTCTGAAGAGCAGGAAGACAGGGCAGAGGGGAAGACAGCAGCCCAGAGTGGACAAAGAGCCTTGGCCTAGGCAGTTAGGGAACTTGAGACCATAGTCCCAATCCCCTCCAATACCCACTAGACAGGCTCCACTTTAGACCCTCTGAGCTACAGGGGTGTGAACCTGATTCTGGTGATGATAATGTTCTGAGTGTCAGG
Source organism: Capricornis sumatraensis (assembly GCF_032405125.1). NCBI lineage: Eukaryota > Metazoa > Chordata > Mammalia > Artiodactyla > Bovidae > Capricornis > Capricornis sumatraensis. The sequence goes on along the minus strand of NC_091085.1, from coordinate 61,686,284 downwards.
CTGCTCTTGGTCCTCCACACTGAGGTGAGGCTCAGTGGCTCGGATAATTCAGAGGCTGTCACTCATCCATGAGACACTCTTATCAGGTGTGGCCAATCCCCTTGAACTGTCTCCTGCCCCTGATTCACTGCAAGCTCTATTTGGTTACGGGGAATGTGAAACTTCCTGGTCCCTGAGCCCTTGGGCTTCCCTGGCGGCTGAGAAGGTAAAGAATCTGCCTGCAATGCAGGAGACCTGGGTTAGATCCTTGGGTCAGGAAGACCTCCTGGAGAAGGGAATGGCTACTCATTCCAATAATTTTTTTAATATTTATTGCTATGTATTCATTTATTTGGCGGTACCAGGTCTCATTTGTGGCAGTGAACTCTTAGTTGAGGCATGTGGGTCTGTTTCCCCAACCAGGGATCGAACCAGGCCCCCCTGCATTGGGAGCATGGAGTCTTAGCCCCTGGACCACCAGGGAAGTCCCCACTCCAATATTCTTGTCTGGATAATTCCATGGACGGAGGAGCCTGGCGGGCTAGAGTCCATGGGGTGGCAAATAGCTGGACACAACTGAGCAACTAACACTTTCACACCTGCGCCCTTGCTGGAGGAAAGGGTGGGGAGGGGGCTCAGGGCCTGCGCCCTGGGGGCAGCTCACAGCTCCAGCACATGACCGATTTGCCAGAGCTGCGTGGTTGTTGGGGGCTCCCTCAGTTTTCAGTGCCGACCACTTTAAACAAGCATTTCCTGACTGCACAGGTCTGGAATAGTGCGTCCCCTATCATGGCTTCAAGATCGTGAAAGGGAGCAATAGCGTTCAAAGCAGACAAAACAGATCAAGAGACTGTGAGTTTCCTTGAGCCATGGAGAGCAAAATACTAATAAAAGTAGTCCTACCAATAAAACGTTAGTTATCATAATAGCAGCTCTAACTTACTGAGCACTAGCTTTATGTGGGGCCTTAAGCTGGGTCCTCTGCCAGCTCGCTCTCACTTAGGCCTCAGTACGGCCCTTCAGGAAGGGAGCACTGTTACACTTATTTTACGAACAAGGAAACATTTAAAATAACGAAGGCACTTCCTCCGTTATCCTATTTTACAGACTAGGAAACAAAGATCCAGAGAAGGCACGCCACGTGCCTGACGACATACCAGCACATAACGGACCAGAATTTAATCCCATGGTTACCTGACCTTCATGGTCTTGACCACAGCTGTTTCCTTCCCAGAAAAATCCATGCCAGTCACTCAACAAACAGCTGCTGAGCCTTTAAGAAACTCCAGGGAGTGTCTGGGGGTGGGAAGACTATGGTGAATGTGAGAGTCTCAGGGCCTTTGCAGGTGACCAGCTAGAGTGGGGAAAACAGACACTGAAAGCTCCCTCACTCCCAAGGGTGGTGAGGGTCGGCTAGGGAGCTATAAAGGAGACCTTATTGCCAAATTCAGACTTAAATTGAAGAAAGTGGAGAAAATCACTAGACCATTCAGGTATTACCTAAATCAAATCCCTTATGACTATACAGTGGAAGTAAATAGATTTAAGGGACTAGATCTGATAGACAGAATGCCTGATGAACTATGGACCGAGGTTCATGACATTGTACAGGAGACAGGAATCAAGACTATCCCCAAGAAAAAGAAAGGCAAAAAAGCAAAATGGCTCTCTGAGGAGGCCTTAAAAATAGCTGTGAAAAGAAGGGAAGCGAAAAGCAAAGGAGAAAAGGAAAGATATACCCATTTGAATGCAGAGTTCCAAAGAATAGCAAGGAGAGAAAAGAAAGTCTTCCTCAGTGATCAATGCAAAGAAATAGAGGAAAACAATAGAATGGGAAAGACTAGAGATCTTTTCAAGAAAATCAGAGATACCAAGGGAACATTTCATGCAAAGATGGGCTCAATAAAGGATAGAAATGGTAGGGACCTAACAGAAGCAGAAGATATTAAGAAAAGGTGGCAAGAATACACAGAAGAACTGTACAAAAAAGATCTTCACGACCCAGATAATCATGATGGTGTGATCACTCACCTAGAGCCACACATCCTGGAATGTGAAGTCAAGTGGGCCTTAGGAAGCATCACTACCAACAAAGCTAGTGGAGGTGATGGAATTGCAGTTGAGCTATTTCAAATCCTGAAAGATGATGCTATGAAAGTGGTGCACGCAATATGTCAGCAAATTTGGAAAACTCAGCAGTGGCCGCAGGACTGGAAAAGGTCAGTTTTCATTCCAATCCCAAAGAAAGGCAATGCCAAAGAATATTCAACTACCGCACAATTGCACTCATCTCACACGCTAGTAAAGTAATGCTCAAAATTCTCCAAGCCAGGCTTCAGCAATACATGAACCATGAATTTCCAGATGCTCAAGCTGGTTTTAGAAAAGTCAGAGGAACCAGAGATCAAATTGCCAACATCCACTGGATCATGGAAAAAGCAAGAGAGTTCCAGAAAAAACATCTATTTCTGCTTTATTGACTATGCCAAAGCCTTTGACTGTGTGGATAACAATAAACTGTGGAAAATTCTGAAAGAGATGGGAATACCAGACCACCTGACCTGCCTCTTGAGAAACCTATATGCAGGTCAGGAAGCAACAGTTAGAACTGGACATGGAACAACAGACTGGTTCCAAATCGGGAAAGGAGCATGTCAAGGCTGTACATTGTCATCCTGCTTATTTAACTTACATGGAGAGTACATCATGAGAAATGCTGGGCTGGAGGAAGCACAAGCTGGAATTAAGATTGCCAGGAGAAATATCAATAACCTCAGATATGCAGATGACACCACCTTTAAGGCAGAAAGTGAAGAAGAACTAAAGAGCCTCTTGATGAAAATGAAAGAGGAGAGTGAAAAAGTTAGCTTAAAGCTCAACATTCAGAAAACTAAGATCATGGGATTCGGTCCCATCACTTCATGGGAAATAGATGGGGAAACAGTGGAACCAGTGTCAGACTTTATTTTTTGGGCTCCAAAATCACTGCAGATGGTGATTGCACCCATGAAATTAAAAGACGCTTACTCCTTGGGAGGAAAGTTATGACCAACCTAGACAGCATATTAAAAAGCAGAGACACTACTTTGCCAACAAAGGTCCGTCTAGTCAAGGCTATGGTTTTCCCAGTGGTCATGTATGGATGTGAGAGTTGGACTATAAAGAAAGCTGAGTGCCGAAGAATTGATGCTTTTGAACTGTGGTGTTGGAGATGACTCTTGAGAGTCCCTTGGACTGCAAGGAGATCCAACCAGTGCATCTTAAAGGAGATCAGTCCTGGGTGTTCATTGGAGGGACTGATGTTGAAGCTGAAACTCCAATACTTTGGCCACCTGATGTGAAGAGCTGACTCGTTGGAAAAGACCCTGATGCTGGGAAAGATTGAGGGCAGCAGAAGGGGACGACAGAGGATGAGATGGTTGGATGGCATCACCGACTCAACGGACATGGGTTTGTGTGGACTGCGGAGGGCCTGGTGGACAGGGAGGCCTGGTGTGCTGTGATTCATGGGGTCGCAAAGAGTCAGACTCGACTGAGTGACTGAAATGAACTGATAACACAAAGAGTCTCCCTTTTCCTAGAGATCAAGAGAGACTTCATGGCTAAACAAGATGCTTTCCAGGCTGCATAGAACTTCTGGCTCTAAAGGGCAAGACAGACACTCCCTGGGCAATCACATAAATCCTTTTCATCATTTAAAATGATGGGTGCCACCAAAGGGTCAGGTGCTGTTGCCAGAGCCCAGTGGTAAGACACGCATCCCTGTTCTCTGTCCTCACCGACCTTCCAAGCTGGGAGGAGCAGCAGAAGTTACTTTCCTGATGAAAAAGCCAGGCTTATGGCACGATCCTGACCTTCCCCTACCAATTCAGACTCCCCCCCCCCGCCCATACTTTTCCTGACCTTCCGGCCAGAAGGAGGTGGCCGGGGCTGCTCGCATGGGACCACCACAGCCTCTGCTTCCCCTCCTTTGTGTGTCTCTCAGAATTATCGATTCTGCCACTGGCATGGCCAGGATAATTTTGCTCAGCTTCAAATACCTGGTTCTCATGAATTCCTTGGCCAGAAGGTTATAATGTTTCTCCTAAAACATGAGGGAAAGATTAAGCCTGCTTATGGTTAATACACACTGCACCATGTCCATCAAGCTGCTTGTCTGCTATTGAAAGTTCGCTATTAGATACTTACTTAAACAGTCTTCCAAGGCTTCCGAGGAAAGTGCAGCTATGCATTTTTCCCCCTCCTGGCTGGCGAGAACGACTATAGATAAACATCAATTCGCTCCTGCAGATCACAGTCACAGTAAATAAATTTTTCAGGAAGCCTGAGATCCGCACAAAGGCTTCGCCAAGCTCCCATTTCACACAACATCAATGTTTGGCCTCCAAGAAATAAAAGCTCTAAGGTGCCCGTCACTAGGGCAAAATTATCAACTGTCAAGTCACTTTTAAGAGAGAATAAGGAGCATTTTTTAGGAGACATTTCCTCCTGTAGGGGGAAAAAAAAAAGTGGACGGACAGTCATTACACCCACAAACTAACCACTGGGACTTTTCCCCTGAAAGCCCACGTGTCCATCCCCCAAACTTCTGGCCGCTGCCCTGCTGCCCCTGGGCAGGCAGAAGTAGCCACAGCTCAGAGCAGCCCCTTCTGGCTGAGTTCAGTGACTTTGGTGACTCAGGCTTTGAGTTATTTTTACTTTTGTCAAAGTGGGTTTTTTTTTTTTTTTTAACTACTTTTAGAAGTGGCAGACAAGGCTTGTCTATTATAAAATATTTGTTGCAAACACACACACACACATTCACTTGCTCACCACCCCACATACAGCTCCCGTCTATGTAAAAATCTCAAGTCGCTGTGGTGTGAGGGACAGGAGATGGAAGCTGAGACACCCTCGAAACCAGGGTTTATGTAATGCTCTGGGCTTCGTACTCAGCACTGTTCTGCTGGAGTCAGGAACTCAGAGAATATGCCATTTTACAGATGGGGAAACCGTGGCATGGAGGAGCCTAAGGAAGGGAGATGGAACCAGAGAAGTGGGACTTGGACATACCTGCATTTGAATCCTAGCTCTACCACCTACAGCCGTGTGCCCCGGGCAAGTAACTTCAACCTCCGGGAGTCTCAGTTTCCTTCTCTGTAAAATGGGGACTGCAGCAGTCTCTGATTCACAGGATCACTGTGAAGATTAGCCTCTAAATACATACTCATTAGTTTTACTATAATGGGCTCAGACCCTTCTAAATCCAATCGCTGGCAGGAACCCAGGCTGGATATGAGAGGAGGGAGCACTGTTCTGGGAGCAGCAGCACATTAGCCTTTCTCAGCTGGTCACTTCATGCCAGCAATGTCCCCTCAGCCCCTGCTTCTCTGTCCAAACAATGAGACCCTGGACTCACAAGCCTTGAGCACTAAAATCCTTATGCGATATCTTCACAAGCTGTGAAGGTGCTGGTATTATCCCCAACTTATAGAGAGAAAAACTGAGGCTCAGGGAAGAGCAAGTTGTCGAAGACCAAGGAAACAACCACCCCAGACCTTAGTTCAGTCCTGTTCAGAAACCTCTGCTTCTCTCAACCACAGTAAAGACTTCAAGTCTCAGGTTTTTTTTTCTGGTAGCATTTAGGAGTAACACTGGGAGCCCTTTTTCCAGCCCATGGTTGGGGGAGTCAGCCCCACACCCCCTTTCCATGTCCCCAAAGAACTCCGAACAAAGCTCAGAGTGAAAATGACGTGCGCTTGCAACATTTTCCAAAAAGGCTGGTACTGAGTTGGATAGTGCAGCGTTCCCCATCCTCAGGCACTGAGCCATGTCCAGACTATGGCCAGAACCTCTGATTATGACCTTACTGAGAAACAGGGTTTTTGCAGATGTAACTATTAATAGAAACATGAGATCATATTGGATTACAGTGAGCCCCAAATCCAAGGACTACTGTCCTTAAAAGAAGAGGAGAGGACACACAGAGAGGCCAACTGTGTAACAGTGAGGCTGAAACACGCGACACAGCTGCAAGCCAAGGAGCTCCCGGCATCATCCGAAGCTCCCTTAGAGCCCCTGGAGGGAGGTACTGCCCTGCTGATACCTTGATATCAGATTTCTGGCCTCCAGAACTGTGAAACAATAAATTTTTGTTGTTTTACGCTAGTTGCTGGTAATTTGTCACGGCAGCCTTAGGAAACTAATCCAGTGCTATTCTATGAAAATTACACAGAACCATGAGTGACAATTATCTGGGCTTTTGGAAAGTTCCAGGCCAGCTGGGGTGAAAAATCAAAATGGGCCCTGTCACTTGGACAACGGAGATGAGGTGGCCCAGGCCTGTACCCCTTGACGGCCCCATGGAGTTTCCCCCTGTACTGGAGGGGTTGGACTGGGAGTACAGGCCATCCAGTCATACTTGACCTTGGCCAGCAATGACCCCAGCTACATCTCCTCCAGACCTTCGTGGAAAGGGCATGGCTGAGTCAGGAAATTTACCTCGGCAGCTTTCAGGCTGTAAATATCACTTCCTTCCCCTGAACAGCAACACCGAGGCCAACCTCCCGGAATTATTTATTGCCAATTGCCTCTTCCTGAGGCCATTCTCTGTATCAGCACTGTACCCAGTCGCCTTGCCTCTGGCTGGAGTGGGCTCAGTGACTCCTTTGGCAACAGGTGTGCAAAGTGAGGCTGGGAGTGGCTCCAATTAGCTAGGACATGGCACAGCCAGATACAGACCCCAGCTTGTTGGACTCCATCACCCGTGCCTCTAACCCAGAAGATAAAGAAGGCAGTAACACACGGAGAGGCTGTGGCATACAGCAGGAGCTCCCTAAATACTGACGCTTGTTCTGGAACCTTCAGTTTGGCGATGGCACTGTTTCTCAGCACCTCTCCTGAGATAAGTGAGAGAAGGGAGAGAACCCCAAGCCAGTCTTTTACAATTAAAAGGAAAGAAAACCAGTAGACAGTGTCTGTGCTAAACAGATTAGACTGTGGCATCTTTGAAAAACCACTGGACAAAATAAAGGAGTTATATCTTTAATGTCAGGTGCCTTGTCCCCCTGGGAATTTTCATGAGCTCTGAGTAGAGGTGGGAGTTTGGGGGTTTTGCTGTTCACTGTAACGTGCTGGCTCAAGGAGCTTTCCATTTGACCCTCACTGAAGCCAAGAGATGGGGAACATGGAAATCATCCCAAGTTACAGAGGAGACCATGAGAGGTAAAGGGGCCTCCCCGACGTGACCCAGCTGAGAACCCAAATCAGAAATCTAGCTTACTCAAGATGCTCCCTCACTGGGCCCCTTGCCAAGTTCTGTCCCTTCCACACCAGACATTCACCAATGTCCTAAATTCAGCCACTTCTATCCAAGTCCACCCCCACAACTCTGCTCTAGCCCCTGTGATTGCTCACCAAGATGCTATAGTAGCCTCCACTTGGGGCTCACCTCTGCCCTGCTCTGCTCCACACACCACCCAGAAGTACCTTTCTCAAATGTAAGTCTATCCGCACCACTCCTCTGCTCAAAACCCTCCACGGCTCCCCATCACCCTCAAGATGAAGTCCAATTCCTCACTCACTTACGAATCTCCCTGGGATCCCTTTAGCCTCAGTTCAGTTCAGTCGCTCAGTCATGTCCAATTCTTTGTGACCCCATGGACCACAGCACACCAGGCCTCCCTGTCCATCACCAACTCCCGGAGTTTACCCAAACTCATGTCTATTGAGTTGGTGATGGACAACCATCTCATCCTCTGTCGTCCCCTTCTCCTCCTGCCCTCAATCTTTCCAAGCATCAGGGTCTTTTCAAATGAGTCAGTTCTTCGCATCAGGTGGCTAAAGTATTGGAGTTTCAGCTTCAACATCAGTCCTCCCAATGAACCCTCAGGACTGATCTTTAGGATGGACTGGTTGGATCTCCTCTAGCCTACTCTGTCTTAATAGAAAAAGAGATGGAGGGCCAGAGTGACTGGGTTCTGCTTGTTTAATGTTCAAGAATTACCATCCTGGTTACTTTCCCAAATGCATCTGCTCTAACCTCTGAGCCTTTGCACCCATTGTTCCCTCTCCCTGGAATGTCCCTCTGTCCTCTGCCTCCCACTCACCCAGCAAAGCCTAGTCATCCTTCAGCTCTCAGTTTAGGTGCTATCCGTGGTAGAAAGCCTCCCAGCCCCTCTGGATGTCCTCTATTACAGCACACACCATCCTGCTCAGGAAACCAAGAGCTAAGCAGAACTTGAGCACAGGAGATCACGTGCCCCAAGAAGCCATGTCAGGGCATATAACTCGGAAGGGGCTTTGCTCCTTTCAACATACTCTGCTCAGAGCTCTGAACATCAGGGAAGTTTGATAAGTTTCCAATCAGACCTCAGATGCTGCCAGCGATTTTTGTTTCCTGCCAAGTGTTTTCTTATTCAGTCCTTATTATCCCCATTTCTCAGATGAGGAAAGTGAGGCTTGGAAAAGAGAAATCACTTGCCCCAGGCCACAGTCTTGAGATTTGTAGGGCAAGGACTCCATCTCAGAGCCACGCACTTCACTGCAGAACCTGTGCCACACTGCCCTGAAAACAGCAGCTGGGCAAGACAAGTCAAAGGAACTATAATCACCACCACAGGATGCTAGAGGTGGGAAGGACCACACCTCCACCTGGAACAACCCCAGTTCCTTTTCCATCCTGTGCCTCAGTCTCCCCACGTGTAAAATGGGTATAATGAAACCAATACTTTAACGTCCTCGCATAAGCCAAAGGAGTGGGGAAAGAAGGGGGTCGTGACTTCTGAGGTCAGCAGGTCACTTAGGAGCAGCCAGGTGGGAAGCCTAGGCTTACTCTCAGCCACCTCTTCCCTACTGAGTTGTCAGTCACTTTAGCAGTCACCTGCGGTGCCCACCTAAGGGTCAGACGTCAGGTGACTGCATGAAGGAAGCGAGCTTCCTGGCTCTGCCAGCATCCAAAGAGCAGAGACTCAGCGATGCATGTCTAGAGGAAAAAAATCAGGGTTTGGGGCCAGACACTCCCAGGTTTTGTGTCTCACCTCCACCACCTGCCCGCTGTGAGTCTTCAGAGAAGTCCCCTAACCTCTCTGAGCTTGTTTTCCTCCCCATAAAATGGTGACGTCACATCCGTCTACTTCATGAGGCTGCTGTGTAAACCTGAGTTAATGTATCACAGAATAAAGGTTCAGCCCATTGTATCTCTCATGATTAATGAAGGGCTTTCAGTCCCTCATTTTTTAACACTGAACTTCTTATTGTGAGATAATTGTAGATTAATGCAGCTGTAACAAAGAATGCAGAGAGATCTCCCATAGCTTTCACCCACTTTTTCCCTTGGTAATAACTCACAAAGTAACAATACAAAATCACGACTAAGACACTGACACTGATACAGGCAACATACACATTTCTATCACCATAAGGGGCCCTCACACTGCCCTTCTGTAATCACACCTACTTCCCTCCCTGCTCCCATCCCTAGCCTGTTATCCATTTCTGTCTTCTCAAGAATGCTATATAAATGGAATCATCTAGTATGTCATCTTTTTTGAGACTGGCTTTTTTTACTCAGCATAATTCCTTCAAGATTTATCCAAGTTGTTAGTGTACCGTGTCTGGTGTATTTTATTGCTGAGTAGTGTTCCATGGTATGGATCCACCATAATTTGTTCAACCACTGACCAGCTGAAGAATATCTGGGTTACTTTCACTTTGGGGCTATTATGAATACTGATGCTGTGAACATTTATGTACAGGTTTTTGTGTGAACTTAAGTTTCCGTTTCTCTGGGATATGGCCTTTCCCAGAGGAAATATTAAACCCCTACAGACATATTATTTCATTGATTCAACCAATATTTATTGAGCACCTACTATGTGCAGGAGCTGTTCTAGGTGCTGAGGACACAGCAGCAAAAGAGGCTGACAAAGGCCCCTACCCTCTCAGGTAACACAGAACTGGATAACTGTGCAGACAGCTTGAAGTCCACTCTACAGCAATACATACAGAAATGGACAGAATTCTCTGATTAATGATAAAATTAGCACATGCTCCCATGAGTTAGGTCAAGTGTCAAACACTTTTTCAAGGAAAATGCATTATCTTTTGGTTAAACCTGCACTGCCTGAAGATGAAGTGACAAGTCAAGGAGCCAGAACACCCTGCGGCAACTCTTCATTCAGGCCATTTTCTTCAGAAAGCCCCCAGTCATACTGAAATGAGCCTACGATGTTCCCATTTCAAATGGCCTTCGGAAGCACCAACACCATCACCTGACAGCTTGAATTAACAGTGAGCAACATTTCCTGAAAATATTTACTGCACACACATTATCACTTTTAATCCTCACAAACCATAAACTACTTCTGGAGATAATGGCACTACTAGCCCATTTTACAGAAGAAGAAACTGAGGTTACAAGAGGCTAAGGAACTTGCCAAAGGGCCTACAAACCACTGAGCAGGGCAGAGGAAAGTGATTTGATGGCCTAAAAAAGGAGCATTTTTCCTCTCTTGGTCCCTGCACCCACTTCTGTGATGTTAACTGTCCTCCTCTCCTGGGTACCACATACCTCATTAAAGGCCCTGGACAGTGATGGTTTCCAATATAAATTGAACAGTTCCTTACTAACTATGAAAGACCTAAATGCTGATCACCTCAATCGATACGTTCTAAGCTGTCATCGTTATAAAAAGAAATAATCAGGTCAGCTGAACTCATTCCCTGTGATCACAGCGTTTCCGTCCTCAATGCACCTTTGGCCACCCGATTCCAGACGCCAGTGGACTCAGCATTTCCTCTGTCATGAGATAAACTCCATCTTAAGTCCTGAACTCCTGACATCTATTGCTCTTGTGACAATAAAAATGCCAGCCATGATGTAGTAGGAATATTTAACCTCCAATGTCACCAATACCTTCAGCAGTTGCAGAAAGGTTGTTTTTGCTCACTGACAAGGGGATTGGAAGCTAGGGGACGATTACTGTGTCTACTGTCAGAGAGGCCCCAACATGCTGCTGTGTTGCTTCCGAGTTAAGGAGAAGAAACCCAGGAATTATGCTGCTGGAATAAGGCTGGGCACAAGCTAGGAACCTCTGGCTTCCCCATCTGTGCTTCTGTTCCTCAATTTCTGATCTCAAGTGGTTAAGACATCTCCCAAACCAATGCTTGGCACAGAAAAGGATTTCTATCAACATTCCCACACTTGACAGCAAGGAACTGAGCATTTATTTTGTGCAGGCCCTTGTTCGGAGGTGGGGAGATGGAGGGGAGCAACAACACTTCTCAGATCTTGCCCTTCGGTGGGGGTAGATAGACCCCAACACAATAAACAACCAATACACAATTACAAATTGAGACTAACGCTGGGAAGAGAACCAAAGGGTGCTGATAGAAGAATAAAGGAGGAAAACATGCTTTAGCAAAAATGGTCAGGGAAAGCTTCTCTGTGGGGACAAAGGAGCTGCAGGAACCAGCCAGGGGAAGAGCATCCTGGGTAGAAGGAATGGCAGGTGCACAGATTCTGGGGCACAAACAAGCCTAGAGGATTTCAGAAACTAGAAGCCTTCAGGGAAGTCTCTAGCTTTATCTTCTCTCATGCTCCCCTTCTCACTGCCTCAGTCCTATCCTTACCCTCTTCCAAGATGTTCCTCAAACCTTCTTAACATATTTCCCCTTCAGGGAATGCCCAGAACCCCCTCCCACAGCCTTCTGCATGACCTGCTCCAGATGTGTGCTGGTAAATGCTTAACAACCAGATCTCTGGGAAGAAAGCTCGTATTGGTTACACTTGCCAATTTCCATGGAGTAAATACTCTGACCCTGGCTGACTTCAAGCTACCAACCACATATCACTGAACAAGGAGCTGGGAGCAGATGGGTATAACCGGCTCTCCCGTGAGACTGCACAAGCCAACTCCAGCACACCACTGGCCTGCTCCCTCATTTCATTCAGGTCTTTAAATATCACCTCTTGAGAGAAAACTGTCTTCATTGCCCCCATCAAAAGCAGCACCCCCCAACAATCCCCATCCTCTGCCCTGGTTCACTTTCCTTCCCCTCCTCTCACACCTGGTATTCATGTGTTTCTCCAGCACCTGTCTCCCCTGACTAGTGGGGAAGCACCATGAAGTAGGGAATCACTGGCATCCAGAACAATGCCTGGCACATAGTGGATGCTTAATAAACATTAAGAGATAGAAGGATGATGAGAAGGCCCATGTGTCTGCGCTGTGGTGTCATGAGGAAAAGACAGGGCAAGGTCTCGTTGCCCATGGCTTGGTGACTCTGATGTAGACACTGACTTTCCCCTGGAAAGCTTCTGAGCAATTGGACAATGACACTGATTTGTGTTTTAAGATGCCTTCTTTGGATGCTGGGTAGGGAGAAGCCCAGGGTAAAGGCTGAAACCAGGAGCCTCCTAAAGGTGCTTCAGTGGCAAAGAGTGAAAAAGATGGAGAGACACCCCTCAACTGCCTTCCAGGAGAATCCTCAAGACTGGGAGTGGGGAGGCATGGGGACCCTGACGACACCTTGAGGCCTCCCCAAATCCCTTCCACCCAGCAGGAGCCTTTCCAGAAGGGGGTCGTCAGGGACCCTGGGTGACAGCAGGCCCAGCAGGCCATCTGCCAAGCCACCCACCACGTGGCTCCTCATTATACAGTGCAGTCACCGCTGCCAAGCCTTTGGAGCCACTCTCGTACCATTTGCTTTTAAAATAGAAGTTTCCTGTGAAACTGCAAATAATTCATTGCTGAGAGTCCTTAAAACGTTCACAGGTATTTAAAATGCTATATAATCAAGTTCACAAAAATATAAAGTGTAAGCGTTAAAATACTTTAATGTTCTAATTAAAACCGACCACTTACGCCCTGGCACTGATTCCTGTTTACTATTTCCGTAATAGCCAGTGGCCTGCTCTGGAAAAAAAAGAATTTTTTTTTTAATTGGCCTTAAAAAAAAGAAAAAGTTAAGTCTGCTCTATCCAGTGCTGCACTGAAGAAACTAAACTCACACTCACAAAATATCCACAGGTTGCCAAATGCTAAGGTATGCGAGCTGAGGAGGGCATCTGTGGGCCTCCCAACCTGCTCCCCTGGAAGCAGGGACTGGGCAGGAATAGGAGAAAAGGGAGCAGACAACCTTTATATCAGGGCTGTGAGGATGGCCACTACCCCAGACGCTACCAACCACCCCACCTCATCAGTCAGGTCCTCACTACTCGAGGCCTGGAGGGAAGCTGTACCTATGCGTAAGGTTTAAGGAGGTGAGTCAAGGCTCCATCTGCTCCATAAACCCCAACCTCTGTCAAGCAGTCAAGATGCCTCTGCTGTTCCCTCACCCTTCCCCTTGCAAAGGTCTACTCAACTTTCCATTCCTGGCTCAAATGTCACCTCCTCAAAGAAGCTTTCCCTGATTATCCTCACTTCAGTATTCGATGGCATGGCCCTGTTGGCTGGTCTGCTCTCCCTGTTCCTCTGTGCCAAAGGATGGCCTGTCACCCTGGTCCCCACCAAAGGCATCTTGAATGAGTATGTTCTCTGGACCAAATGTGGGCTGCCCTGTTGACAGCAGCTTGAGTGGTCACTAAGCCCCACCCTCAAACTTGGCTCCCAACACATGAATTCCCTTTCTGGCAGAGCATGCCATCTGTAATTATATATTATCTATTTGCTTGTTCAGTGACCCCTCCTCCTCTGTGCTATCATTTTATAGGTGCCCAGGACCCACCTTTGCACACATAGTAGGTGCTCATTAAATAATAGAGAAAATGGTTTCTTAGGTTCATGAATCTCAGTCTTCTTTAGGAAAAAATGCCCATTTGGCTTATTTATTAACTCATTCATTCATTCAACAACACCACCCTTCCCTTACCAAGGTCTCTCTTTGAGTTAAGCCCTGGAGATATCACAAGATGCAGTGAGCCTGGGGGCCCCCCAGAGTCCTTCACCCCAAAGGGTTCTGCTTCCTTTTCCATCTGCTCCAGTCCCATGGACCGGTCAGCTCCTGAGCCTTGGACACTATCCCCTAGAAGTCCAGGATCCAACATCTCTCCCCTCCATGGTCTCCTTGACCTTCTAATTCCCTGGCCTTCTGGTTCTTGTTCTCAAAGGCCTCTCACACCTGTGCCCTCCTTCCTCATTCCTGCCCTACTTCTGGGCTACATCGCTAATCACCAGTATGCTGGCTGCTCCCTGTTCCCACCCAATCTGACACAGTGGTTCTCAACTGGGGTTGACTGTGTCCCCCAGGGGACACCTGGCAACATCTGGACATATTACTGACTGTCACACTTAGGGTGGAGGCAGCTGGCAATTCGGTGGGCAGAGGCCAGCGGTGCTGCTTAACATCTTACAATGCACAGGACGTGCGCCCACAGGAGGTGCTCAAACACCTCTGCCCGCTGAAGTTTCAAATCTGGAAATGCCCCAAATGCAACCAGTTCAGGCCATCAGCCTTTTATTTGAGCTGCTTCCAATCCCTTTATTTCTGCCCTACAATGTACTGTGGTTTCCACTTTCCCTCTTTTCTCTTTTCCCTTCACCTCAGCTCGATGCAGAAGCCTGAACTGCTCTGTCCACAATGTAAGCAGAGACAAAGATGCTACCAAGCTACCTGCTGTCCCTGTACAGATGCTCCCAACCTGCCTGGGGGCAGTCCTGCTCTTGTGCAGCAGGTTGATTTCAAACGACAAGATAAAACATTCTCCAAGCTGAAAACCTAAAAACCTCCTGAAGAAAGCCAAACACAAAAATCACCTATAATCTCCACTACCCAAAGAAAATGCAGAAGAGACCTAGGAACTCTTCCACTCAGGAGTGAGGGAGCTGGAACGTGTACACACACCTCCTGAGACTGAGGGCTGAATCCAAGAGTTACCCAGCACTTCTGGCCTGCCCACTCTCAGGTAGTGGTCTTAAGGTTGTGGACAGAAGCCCCCAGGGAACAAAGACATATCACCAGCAGGCAAAAGCTTGTCAGAGGCCACTGCAAAGTCCTAAGAGACTGACATCAGTTCTGTTCATCTGCTTTTGCCTCTGCCTCAGGTTACACAGAGAACGGCCCCTAACCCCAGAATGAATTCTCACTGCATCCAATAATCGCCCCTCATTTCCATTTGGGGATCCCTGCCCCATCCCATCCCATTCCCTCCCAACTGCCGTGAACAGCTGCTGTGCTTTTTTGGCAAGCCAGCATCAGAATCTTCTTCTTGTGGGTAGAGAAGTCCCTCCTTACATGAATCTTGGTGGGAGGCCAAGTCGGTTTCTGTTGCTTGCAATTAAGAGTCCTGGATGGGGTTCCTCACACACTCTAGGGATGAAGCTCAAGACCCAGGTCGAACCATGAACAAGTCTCATTCGTCTGGCTGGAGAGAGGCTCTGCTTGTTCTGATTTACAAAAATTATATATAAAAAACAAAATTAAATTACACACTATGTGCTGCTCAGCTTCAGTTTTTAGCCACATAACCATGTGCTGAGGGTGTTTCCCCGGGACAATAAGTATCATCAGTCTTTCTCTTCTTAAAGAACACTTTCCATAACTTTTTTAAAAAATGAAATCACATGAACTTTGCTTGGAACAATTTGGGACACTTCCTTGAGAAAGTTAGAGTCCAAGAGGGTGTTTGCAAACCTTGGCCAGACTCTGGGCAGATGACAGCCAAAGGCAAACTGGAGGATCGTGACCCCTGGTGACCCCACAACTGCAGGAGCTAATCAAGACTGATCACAGGGTTATGGCTAGGGCTGGTCGTTGGGTCCCAGACACTAAATCCACTTCTCAAAAAAGCTGCCATTACCAAGGCACCTTTATTATTCATTTAGTACTTATAACTACAACTATAATAGGTCCTATTTACTGAAGAATTACTGCACTGGGAGCGGTACCAAGAACTCAATATCCACATCACTGAATCTTCACAGAAACTCTGTGATAGTTATTATCAACAGTGCCTCCATTTTAAAGGTGAGGAAAAACTTATCAGCAGTTTGTTGAGTACTTACTATGTACCAGGCACTGTTCTGAGGGCCTCACACTGATCCATTTCATTCATTCCTTCAACAGATATTTTGCTGAGCACCTACTACGTGCCAAGTCCCATTTTAGCTGCTAGGAAGACAGCAGCAAGCAAAAGAGGCAAAAACCTCTGCACTGCTAGGGCAACCATTTTAAAAGGAAGAAACCAGTAAACAAGGCAAATAGTTAAGAGCATGTTACGTGCTAAGGAAGAAAAAAATATATAGCATGGAAGAGAAAAACGGTGTGTGTGTGTGTATGTGAGGTGAAATTTTACTTAGGGTAGCCAGAGAAGACCTCCCTGACAAGGTAACTTTTGAGTGAAGACCAAAGTGAAGGAGCAAGCTATGCTGACATGTGAGAAGAGAGAAAAGCGACAAGAAGGCCAGAGATCACCATCATTTCCATTTTACAGATGAAGAACTGAGGCCCAGAGAACAGGCTGGTGAAAGGTCACACAGCAAGCAAGTGGATGTGCCAGGACTCCCATCAAGGACTTCTGTTGCTGGGTCAGAGAGTTCTTTCCACCGAGATCCCTCGGTGAGCAATGACTTGTGCCTAAATTAAGACGCTTGTGAGAGCCTGCCTGTCACCTAGGAGAGATGGGAAGTGAGTCAGGCTTCCTCCTACACAGTTCCAAGTCCACGCGGGCACTCCCAGGCTTGAGCGCACACACAGGTGTGCATGTAAGCCCTTCTGCCTCCCCGACAATGCAAGTGCAAGAACAGTGTCGCTGAGGGATGTGCAGCGATTAAGCTAATAAATAAAGCTGCCCAATCGATGGTTCCTGGAGCAGAGCACTGGGGAATGAGAAATTGCTACTCGTGTCAGGAAAATCCAGCTTCTCAAAGACTGACCAAATCTACAACCTCAACCAACAGCAACAGGTAAGAGGGGCTGAGCGGGGAAGAGAGGGGTTGGGGCCTGAGAAGGGGCTAAAGCCACCAGGTACAGCTATGTGACTGCAGGGAAGTGACAGGCCCTCTCCGAGTCTTATCTGTAAAAGAGGGGGTGGGAACACCAGTCATTGCTTCAAATGCCACTGTAGGTCCATCCGGTGAATGTCACAACACATCACAAATAGCACGACAACTCTGACCAAGTACCACACGCCTGTGGCATAAACTTAGAGGCTACGAGATGGTATAGAGGAGAAAGTCAATCTCCCACTCAGCCCATGTGCCCCTGCCAGGGGAAACCAACTACTGTTAGCAATGTCTTATGAGTTCTTCTGGAAAGTTCTATACCAACAATTATTCTCATTTGCTTGTATGTGCAAAGAGCAATTTGTGTGAGGTAACTGGCTTGCAAAAGGCAGTGTTCAGACTGGAAGCCCTCACATCTGATTTCTCAGCCCAAGGACCCAACTTCTGTGCCGCCCTGTTTCTAGCTGTTCCAGTCTAAAGAGAGTCTGGAAGACCAGTTCACAGACAAGCAAGGTTCCACCACAGAGAATCCCTCCACTCCCCCTGGGACCAGGCCACCACCAGCTTGGGGCTATAGGTTGAGGCCCCAGCTGGCCCAAGCACCATCTCCTCTTCCTTAGCCACCTGGCCACAGAGCAGAACTGCTGAGTCTGTCCCCTTCTCCCCACTTTGTGTCCCTAGTCCATGTCCTCATCACCACTCACTGGATGGCTACAAGAGACCACATTTCCTACAATCCACTAACCTCAGCTTGACCTTTGCTAAAGTAAAACTTGAACAAGCCACTCCTTTGCTCAGAACTTTTCCAGAGCTCCCCAACGGCACTGCAGATGAACCCAGTCTTCCTCCCACCTAACCCAGCCCGTTTGCCTGTCCAGTCTTCTCTTCTGACTCCCTCCCTCCTGTCACCCATTCATCCACCACGTGTCCTCATCTGGTTATCCAGCACACACGTCTACAAGCCTGAACCCCTGTTGCCCCTCCCACCTGGTGCTCTCTTCCCATTTCTGATTTCTCCTGACTCAGAGAGACTTTCCTTGATGACCATTGAAATGCAACGTTCTTGTTATTTTTCCTCAGCATTTTCTCACAAAACTCTGCATGTTTCATAATTATATGCCTTGTTTTTCCTTCACTGCCTGCCTCCCCCTCCCCTAGACCAGAATGTATACTCTTTGTGGGCAGGAATCCTGTCTGTGTCAATAACAGCTTCATCCCTGATGGCCAGTGCAGTACCTGGCACACAGTGTGGGCTAAACTGTTCACTGAATGAATAAAATGGCCCGAAGCAACACCCTTCACAATGAACCTTCCATGCATTCAATCTGCTTCCTGGCCCACATTCATACTATTGTTTTGAAAATCGCATAGAGGATAGGGCTGAAAACCTCAGCCACCCCTCAGTGGTAAAACGCCCCGGTTATTGCCAGGACTCCCTTTGTCCTCCCTTCTTCTGTGCTGTTACATTAAGCAAAATTTCTCCATTGGCAAATAAATGCTTTTCCCATCAATAACCACAGATGACTAAATCAAACCTTTAGCTGCTGTTCTTATCTCTTAAACAGATCCATGGATTTCCCAACTAATCAGAAGGTGAATCAAAGGCTGCCATTTGAGGTGGGAGATAATCCGGTCAATTCTTCCAGGAGGAGGGACCTGGGTGGGAATTCGCGTATGGCTCCCAAAAAACAAACACTCTTGTAAATAAAGCAGGCCTCCATCCTGTCTCCACAATGCAACTCTTACTGAGTGAGTCAGGTGTTTGGCTGATTAAAAATTGATCCATTTCAAAATCTAATCAACAGAATAGGATTCTTTCATACGTTATCAAGAGAGCTGCTGACATCGAAAACCAAACCTGTTATTAACCCATGAACTCCAGTGACCTGCTGCTTGCCGCTCTGCAGGACTGTAAATTATTCAGTGGTCCAAGACCAGGGCTGGCGAGCCTGATGGATTTAGACGAGGGCGCAGTCCAGTGGGTTCAGGTCGATGGCGTGGCCCCGCCAGTCCCCAGGGGCTGGGTTCCAGACACTCGGGTTTTTCGTATCATGACTGCGAATACATTAGCCCTGTCCACCTGGGCTTTGCCATGGCTGTGCCTTTGACGGAAAAGGCTGTCTCAACTTCCCAAGCAGGGCAGGCAGGCTAGCCCAGGCCTCAGGGAGCTGCAGGGCTGGGGAACGATATTACCCCTAATTCCCAAGTTAATAAATTATTTTCTTTGAACTACAGAAAAGGAAAAAATAAACAAAGACAAGGGGAGCCTGGCTACATTTTGCAAACAGTTAGGAACAGGCAATACAGTCAGTTCAAATATTTTACCTCCTCGTGCAAGGAAGAGCTCTGTTGCAATGGGACTGTTTAAAGGAGGAGATGAAAAAAGCCAGCCATTGGCTGTTTATGTGTCTAGCAGGACCCACAGGGGCCACGGACTCTCTCACCAACTTCTGGACTCTTTGACCTTGAATTAAAGCTTCATTAAGAGCCATATCCTATAAAAACAAGAGCAGAGCAAATAAAGGATTTTTTGAAAAGGACACATACCCACGCCAAAGTTTCCATATTGCTAAGCAAGCAGGAAATCCAGCGGCAGCAAAGGCTGTACTTGGCGTTTTTTGGGGGCCCGTGTTCCACGGTTGACCTGATTAGAAAGGATTTACAAGGGAAAATGTAAGAGTCCCAGGCAGGGCTGGAAGAAGACAGCAAACTGGGAGAAGACATCTGGACCGTCTGACAAAGGAGACTGAGGCAAGTCACTTCCATGAACAGGTAGACGCGTGCAGAGTGTAGACACCATCATGGGCTCCTCGAAGCAGCTGCTGGGAGAACCAGCAAGGCTCTGTGGGCCACGCAGGCAAACAAGGTTCCAGTCTCAGCTCTGTACTTCCTGGCTATGTGAGTTTGCGAAAGTGACTCAATTTCTCACCCACCAAATGAGAATAACAAAACAGCCATGTATTTTAAATCCAGCTATGTATTTTAAGGTAACCTTTATAAGGAAGTGAAAGTCGCTCAGTCATGTCCGATTCTTAGCGACCCCATGGACTATACAGACCGTGGAATTCTCCAGGCCAGAATACTGGAGTGGGTAGCCATTCCCTTCTCCAGTGGATCTTCCCGACCCAGGAATCAAACCGGGATCTCCTGCATTGCAGGCAAATTCTTTAGCAACTGACCTATCAAGGACGCCCTTTATAAGGAAGGCACATGGGAATTACTCAAATGCTCAACAAATGGAATCTGTTGTTTTTGTTGTTAATCTTATTGCTATTATTACGCCGGGTGTCAGTAGTGAATCAGCACCCTCCTCAACTGCACTATCCCAACCCAAATCCTGGACCTTCCTCTCCAGCACATCAGGCTTAGTGGGAAGCCCAGAAAGTACCTATAAAATGTGTTTAAGCTTGAAGGCCCAGGTCCTGGGTTAAACTTCAAGCCCTGCAACTTGCTGGCTTTCTAACTTTGGGAAAGTGAATTCATCTCTCTAAACTTCAGCTTTCAAAACTTTAAAAAGATGAGATGACAGTAATACAGATCTCTTGGAATTCACTTATTAGCGCAGTTCCTGGCAACAGTAAGCCCCAATTAATGCTGATTATCATCAGCAGCATTATTCAGACTGTTTCCCACTTAATCAAGAGATTATTTTGTTCATTTACTAGTGAGAATTGAACCTGGAAGGGGCCTCTTGCTGAGTGGTCCTGGGCGAGTCACTCCACCTCTCTGATTCCTCACTAGTAAGGGTAAAAAATTGACAATATAAATTCCAAAAGACAAGGCCCCCATCTGACTTCATAACAATACTATTCCCTCAGCCTGTAGAACAATGCCCAGGCTACAAGCACTTAATGAAAGGAAGAAAAATGAAGCACTACTTAAACATATTTGCTTGATGAAGTTCTTTTCCAGAAAACATGTGTCCAGCACAAGCTGTCAGCACCAAATGGACACACAAGGAAGGTGAACATCTCCCTCTCCAGAACCAAACCCAAACTCTGAAGACCCCCTTGTTGCTAGCGTAAGCCCCCAGCCTACCCCCACCTAAGCAGCCTGGACACTTTGGCTCTGTTCCAGAGAGCATCCAGGAGGCCAGAGAGAGGCTGTCTCCCCAGCCAACAAACTCTTACAGACCACCAGGAATCCTCTCTTAAATAATAATATATTTATAAATCTGAGACCCCTTCTGACCTCTTCTCAAAGCGAAAGCATCCTCTGAAGGCCCCAGGATGTGATCATATTGATCTTGTCTGAGCTGTAATTTTCGTGGCTTTGAGTTGAGCAGACAGGGTCGGCCTGCCCAGATGGCTGCGGCCTGGCGGCTCTCAAGTGCCCAACAGCAGCTGGGATGAAAAAGATATCAGAGCTGTCCTCCAAAGTCGGGGAGAGCAGCTGCTGCACGCCAGGCTGAGGGCAGGGTCAGGAGCTGGTGGCGGACATCTCCTCCTGCCCTCAGACCTGGCCTGGCATCCTCTGAAGGCCCGTGGGGATGGAATGAATGGACCATGAGTCCCTGCAGCTCTGGTCTGGCAGGGCCATGGCGAGGGGTGCAGTTCTGAATCCAGGCCCTGCCCCTTGGCCAGGTCAGACCTTACCTGGACAGATGGTGGAGTCTCAGAAGGCCTCAGGTCTGAGCCCAAGGGGCACTGGTGCCCCCCTAACAGCGACAGTCAGAATCTAGCAGACACTTGGAGCTGAGACAGACTTTCAGGCCAGCCAGGCCCGCCCTGCTGCTGGGGCTGCCGTCTACTGTTTACCCGCTGCCTGTTTTGCTCATGACAGGGCTTCCAAGAAGTGCAGACAGAAATCAATGCAGCTGGTCCTGGTGCCCAATCCCCCCACCTTTCTCTCCCACTGCCAAAGTTCAGCTCCGCTTCCTGTAAAGCTGGGGCGGGCTCTGAGCCGGGCAGCCGGAAGTGGAGACGCCCCCTCAATCCCCTGCCCAGGCTGGAGGCCTCAGGAAGGGGTGTCCCAGGAAAGGTCGGTCAAAGCCAAACCTTTATCTTCCCCTGCAGGAGAGAGCTGACCAGGAGGGGAACAGCAAGGAAGTTTTTGCTGCCCCACATTCCTTCCACAGAGCACATCAGAAACATTGTTGAGCAGGAGTTTACCCTAAAGTCTACGTTCTGAGTCACCTGGGGCCTTGGTTAAAAATTCAGATGCAACCCAGCCTTGGGGACTCAGTTTCAAGAGATGTAGGGTGGGGCCAGGATTCTGCACTTTAACAAGCCCCCAGGTGGTTCAGTTGAGAAGCCAAGTTTGGGAAACCTTATCTGTGTGCAAAGATGCAGCTTCTAGAATGCCAATCACTGGGATGCTCAAAAGAGAAAAGACCCGAAATGAAAGAGGACAACTAGATGAAATACAGGACACTGGATCAATTGGAATTCAGATAAATAACAATTTTTAAAAGTATAAAAACATCAAATATTGCACAGGATATACTTTTTAAAATATTTATTTATGTTACGTCAGGTCTTTGCTGGGGTACACGGGACCTTCACTGTGGCATGCAGGCTCCAGAGCACGTGGGCTCTGTAGTGTGCGGCACGTGGGTTTAGTTGCCCCACAGCATGTGGGATCTTAGTCCCTCAACCAGGGCTCAAATCCACATCCCCTGTACTGGAAGGCAGATTCTTAACCGCCGGACCACCAGGAAAGTCCCTGCACAGGGTATACCCGGTACCATGTGTTCGTGCTCAATCATGTTCGACTCTTTGCGACCTCACGGACTGTAGCCCACCAGGCTCCTCTGTCCATGGAGTTTTCCAGACAAGAATACTGGAGTGGGTTGCCATTTCCTCCCCCAGGGGACCTTCTCGACCCAAAGACTGAATCTGCATCTCCTGCACTGGCAGGCAGGTTTTCTACCACTGTGTCACCTTGGAAGCCCTGTTCAGGATATACTTGGATTAAAAATTAATTGTTTATCTGAAATTCAAATGTAACTAAGTATTACCATTTTTTGGTTTTTGCAAAATCTAGCAACCCAAACTGAAAACCATTTACCATTCCACACCAAAGAACTGACATAAACCATAGCTCATCCGCACAAGGGAATATTTACAGCCGCTAAATGGCTAGCAGTCATCAACACAGCACTCGCCAGGTGCCAGGCCCTCTTCCACCTGCCTCACATTAATGAATTAGTGTAATCTTCCAAAAACAGAGGCCAGTATTATTGTTCCTGTTTGACAAAAAAGGAAACTGAGGCACAAAGAGGTGAAGTCACTCAGTCAAAGCCACATGGCTAGAGAGAGGCAGAGCCAGGGATTGAACAAAAGTTAGATTCCAGAGGTAAGTACAGATTTAATCATCTTACTGTTCTCTAATGGAAAAATAAATAAAAAAAGATACAAAAGACTTAACTCATGCAATCTAAGGTGGAGTAATACTTACATCTGACTTCATTACATAAAATTTATATATTAATTATAATACAGGCATTAGAAATGGTTAGGTCACACACAGCAGGCAGAAGTATAAACTGAAACAACCACTTTGGGGGAAATGCTGGCATATACTATACTGAAGCTATGCAAATAATTCCCTGTAACCAGCAATCCATGCCTTGATATAAACTTTGGGTCTCCACCAGAGGCAATTTTGCCTACCCCTGAGGGGACACTGGGGACCCTTTTGATTGTCACAACTTGGGGAATGCTACTGGCACCTAGTGGGCAGAGGCCAGGGATGCTACTAAGCATCCTCCAATGCCCAGGACAGCCCCTACCACAAAGAATCATCCAGACCCGCACGTCAACTGTGTCAAGATCTAGAAATTTGATTTACACTCAAGAAAAACATGTGCACCAGTTCAACCAAGAGACACTCAGGCACCAAAGTTCCTAGGAGTGCTGTTAGTAGGAGCCCCAAATTGGAAGCCACCCAAATGCCCATCAACAGGAGAATGGATGAATAAATTGTGGTCTCCTCACACAATAGAATGCTAGATGAGAACGAGAATGAATGAACTGCAGCTACACTCAACAATGCGGATGAATCTCAAGAACATACTGTTAGTGAAAGAAGCCATACAGAAAAGAGCACATGCTGGGTGATTCCTTTCACACGAAGTTCACAAACAGGGAAAACTAACACGTGCTGTTAGGAGTCAGGACGGGTCACCCTGGGGCATGGCTGGCCGTGGCCGGGAGGGGCTAGATGGGCCTTCTAGGTAGGGGCCAGGGAAGTTCTATTTCTTAATCTGAGTGATGGTTCCATGTTTGTGACAAGTCATTGAGCTGAACATGTATGACCCATGTCCTTTTCTGTATGTTTGTTATAAAAAACAAAATCTAAAGAAATCATGATACAGATTTATCTCAGAAACAGGTGATTTTCATTTTCTTCTTTTTGCTTATGTGTACCTTCCTACAATTTCCACATTGAACATACTTTATTATTTTTTAAAAAATAAATGAGTAGGTCAACAGCATACGCTGTTTATTCATCAGAAATTTGCTGACCCCTGCCATGTGCCATCCCCAGCATGGGGCCCTTGGGGTGGCAGTGGGGGGAGGTGGGGGCCTCTTTGCCCTCAAGGAGCTCACAGTCGTGGTGAGGGCAGGGAGCAGATGGAACTACAACCCAGGTCTGGGCCACAGCCAGATAGCAGTCGGGTATTTCATCTGTCCAGCCCAGCGTTGTAAACAATTTGAAACCCCTGCCGCAGGGCCAGATATCCCCAGCTGTCTGGCACTCCTGCTCCCCTACCAAACTTCCTCCTGCTTACCCAGGGCTGAACCCATCACTGATGTTACCTGCCTGCCCCCATGCTCATGGAAGTTTGCCATTCTCCAAATTTGATACTGCAATCAGCACTGTACTATGCCAGAATGACGGACAGAGGAAAAAAAATGTATAGGGGTAAAGAGGCTGGGGGAAGGGTGTCAGGGGACTTGCTTTTGACAGAACACAGACACAGTAAGAACAAAATTTGTGTTGTTCAGTCGCTACATTGTGACCCCACGGACTACAGCATGCCAGTCTCCTCTGTCCTCCACCATCTTCTGGAGCTTGCTCAAACTCAAGTCCACTGAGTCAGTGATGTCATCCAACCATCTCATCCTCTGCCGCCCCCTTCTCCTTTTGCCTTCAATATTTCCCGGCATCAGGGTCTTTTCCAATGAATTGACTCTTCGCATCAGGTGGCCAAAGTATTGGAGCTTCAGCATCAGTCCTTCCAATGAATATTCAGGCTTGATCTCCTTTAGGATTGATTGGTTTGATCTCCTTGCAGTCCAGGGGACTCTCATGAGTCTTCTCCAGCACCACAACTCGAAAGCACCAAGTCTTCGGCACTCAGCCTTCTTTACGATCCAACTCTCACATCTCTACATGACTACTGGAAAAACCATCACTACAGAAATAAATTAAGTTTTATTTTGACCAACTTTGGGGTAGAGGGGCTATCAACCAGGAAGTCTTAAAGAGTGATGACAGGCCATCAGGGAGGGTCAGCCAGGGTGAACCTGGAGAGGTGCGCAGCAGCTAAACTTCACTGAGCACTTGCTACGTGCCAGGCAGCACACAAGGGAGTGTGAACTGCTTTACCTGTACTGGACAGACGGTAAAACTATGAGGCTCAGAGAACTGACAAGGTTGGCTCAGTGAGGATGGCGGAGCTGAGATACGAACTCAGACCAGGCCTGACTCTAGAGCTAATTCTTTTTTTGGGGGGTGGGCAGGGGTGAATTAGAAAAGGATAGCTTTACTACTCTGCCAGGCAAAGGGGGGCACAGCAGGCTCCTGCCTTGAAAAACTGCATGTCCCCACCAGAGCTACATTCTTAAACATGAGATTCCCCCCTACTCTCCCATAGGAGACCCACGATGCCATGTCAGCACCCCTTCTCCTCTCCTCTCAGGGGTCTGCCCAGAGCTAGCAGACCCCCGAGGAGGCACACAAGTCAAGAAAGAAGGGGACAGAGTTGAACCAGGAAAGGCAGAGCAGGTGAGCTACAAAGCACTGCTGCAGGGCCCTGCTGGGAACGCAGTGGAAAATACCAGCTGCTCCAACCAGCATCGCCTTTAATCTCTTCAGAAAATGGATGCTGCTCCTGGGTCCCCAGAGAACCTAAAGTTTGGGCTGAAGGCTTTCTGGAAAAAAAGCTGTTGCTGGCGTCTCCACAGTCACCCCGGGTGACGTCTGACACTCCACCGCGGCACTGGCTGACAAGCGTCTTCAAAGGACAGAAATCGGCAGCTTTGTGGTCTTTTCATACAGATGTCATTCACCCACAGGAAGCGCTCTCCGCGTGCATTGTGAGAGTTATTTTGGTTTAAGGAAGCCAACCCAAGAGCAAATCCAAGAAAGAAATCAAAGGAAGGGGTGGGAAAAGAGCAACTCTGGCAAAAATGAGAAAAAGTGGCATTTGGGTAAACTGCACACAAAACAATCTTTTTCAAGATGATCTTTTTTGAGATCAAGGATGAGGGGGGAGAATTGTGCTGAATGTCAGCAGGTGTGGTGGGCTCAGGAAGATGTATGTATGGGACTTTGTGGGAGTCTGTGGGCCATGTTTAAAGAGTAAGCACAATCCATTCTCAACGAGCCAGACTTGCTGGGCTTACATGTGACTAGTGAGGAGGGCAGGTGACTCGTGCCTGCTAGGGGGTCCCCAAGGGCTTCTCTGAAGAGAATCTGTGACCCGGAGGGAAGGAACAGCCTACATCTCCTGATGCTCCACGTGGGAGCTTATCTCTGGGTAGTTTACTGACACAACCGTGGCTGGGGCACTGCCCAGCCCCTCTCCAAAAGTTCCTGCAATCAGTGCAATTCTGCCCAGAGCTGTGTCCAGGCACACCATGTGGCCTCCCTGTTCCCTCCTCCTCTGCGTGATGTTTTTCAAACAACAGGGAACATCCTGCACCACCGGGCAGGTAAGCACCAGGCCGGGTGACCGGTGTGGCACATGTCTGGTTCACCTTGTAGAAATCTGGCCGTGGGGAATGGAGTGGCCAAGAGTTCCCAGGACACTGCATAGGCAGAACTGTTTTGGAGGGTATTTCTGGTTGCAGGTGGCAGAAATTAAGTCAAAGAGCCTAACATTCCCATCTCCCCCAGAATCCAAAAAACAAACAAAAAACACAAAGTGGGCTCCTGTAATCAAACTACTAAGAGACAGAGAAGCTGGCCTCTGGGACAATTCAACCAGAGTCTGTCTCTCTCCATATCCTGACTCAGCCTCTCCTTACAGGCTGGCTTCACTCTGTCCCCATGAGGCTGTCGGCAATCCTGGCTACAGGCAGCTCTAGGCTTCCTTCCTTCTAGCAGCTCAGCTATAGAGAAAATAGAGACTCCCCTCTCTGCTTCAGTTGAAAAATACGGGGGCACTCTTTGATTGGCCCAGCTTGAATCATGTGACATACCCCTGAGTAGGGACCAGTCACCTTAGTCAGGGGGATGGGGTATTCTGATTGGCAGCTCCCCCTCCTCTCAGACTGAGTCACATGACTGAGGGGAGGAGGCAGAAAGCAAGAAGGTCATCACAGGAATGGGGAGCAGCCGGGCAGATACCCCAAGGTGTATCTGCTGCATGCTGAGCAGCGATGCCTGATTTTGTCATGTCAGTGAGCACCTGACTGACCTCTCCCCAGCCCGACTTCTAGTCCATTATCATGAGAAACAGACTCACGACAGCCATTTGGATCACAAACACTGGGCCAAAATCCACTGGTCACTCACAAGGTACCAAGTGCTTTGCCAAGTGCCTTCCATGAATAATCTCACTTGATCCTTACAGCAACCCTCTGTCAACCCATTTTACGGTCAGAGAAGCTGATGCTCAGAGAGGCAAAGAGCCTCCCTTGCCCAGGATCACACACACACACACACAGCTTGTTAAGAGGCAGAGCTGGTTGTTGAAACTGACTCTGGTAGATGTCAAAGCTAGTGTTTTTTTTTTAATTGAAGTATAGTTGATTTACAATGTTGTTAATTTCCTCTGTACAACAAAGTGATTATTATACATATATATACCTTAAAAAAAACCTTTCCCACTATGGCTTATCACAGGATACTGAATATAGTTTCCTGTGCTTTACAGGACCTTGTTCTTTTCCATTCTCTGTATAATAGTTTGCATCTGCTAATCACAAGCGCCCAATCCATCCTTCTGCCACTGCTCCTCCCCCTTGGCAACAAGTCTGTTCTCTACGTCTGTGAATCTTTTTGTTTCATTTGTGTCCTGTTTGAGACTCCACCTATAAGTGATGTCATACTTGTCTTTCTGTTTCTTACTTCACTTAGTAAGGTAATCTCGAGGTCCGTCGGTGTTGCTACCAATGACATTATTTCATGCTTCTTTATGACTCAGCCGTATTTCACTGTATATATGTACCACATTGTCTTTATCCAGGCATCAGTAGACGGACATTTAGGTTATTTCTATGTCTTGGCTATTTTAAACGTGCTCCAATGAACACTGGGGTGCATGTATCTTTTTGAATCAAAGTTTTGCCCAGATATATGCCCAGAAGTGGGACTGCAGGATCATACAGCAGCTCTATTTTTCTTTTTTTTTTTTTTTGAGGATCCTCCATACTGTTTTCCACAGTGATATAACAAATTATATTCCCACCAACACCGCTGAGGGTTCCCTTTTCTCCACACCCTAACATTTATTTGCAGACTTTTTAATGATGGCCATTCTGACTGGTATGAGAGAGTACCTCATTCAGTTCAGTTGCTCAGTCATGCTTGACTCTTTGTGACCCCATGGACAGCAGCATACCAGGCTTCCTGTCCTTCACCAACTCCCAGAGCTTGCTCAAATTCATGTCCATCAGGTCAGTGATGCCATCCAACCATCTCATCCTCTGTCATCCCCTTCTCCTCCCGCCTTCAATCTTTCCCAGCATCAGGGTCTTTTCAACAGAGTCAGTTCTCTGCAGCAGGTAGCCAAAGTATTGGAGTTTCAGCTAAAGCATCAGTCTTTCCAATGTATATTCAGGATTGATTTCCTTTAGAATGGACTGGTTGGATCTCCTTGCAGTCCAAAGAACTCTCAAGAGTCTTCTCCAACACCACAGTTCAAAACCATCAATTCTTCGGCACTCAGCTTTCTTTATAGACCAACTCTCACATCCATACATGACTACTGGAAAAACCATAGCTCTGACTAGATAGACCTTTGTTAGCAAAGTAATGTCACTGCTTTTTAATATGCTGTCTAGGTTGGTCAGAGCTTTTCTTCCAAGGAGCAAGTGTCTTTTAATTTCATGGCTGCAGTCACCATCTGAAGTGATTTTGGAGCCTCCCAAAATAAAGTCTGTCACTGTTTCCATTGTTTCCCCATCTATTTCCCATGAAGTGATGGGACCGGATCCCATGATCTTAGTTTTCTGAATGTTGAGCTTTAAGCTAACTTTTTCACTCTCCTCTTTCACTTTCATCAAGAGGCTCTTTAGTTCTTCACTTTCTGCCATAAGGGTGGTGTCATCTGCATATCTGAGGTTATTGATATTCTCCTGATAATTACCTCACTGTAATTTTTAAAAAGTGTTTATTTATTTGGCTGCCATGAAGTGATGGGACCTGATACCATGATCTTCGTTTCTGAATGTTGAGCTTTAAGCTAACTTTTTCACCCTCCTCTTTCACTTTCATCAAGAGGCTCTCTAGTTCTTCTTCATTTTCTGCCACAAGGGTGGTGTCATCTGCATATCTGAGGTTATTGATATTTCTCCCAGCATTCTTGATTCCAGCTTGTGCTTCATCCAGCCCAGTGTTTCTCATGATGTACTCTGCATATAAACTAAATAAGCAGGGTGACAATATACAGCCTTGACGTACTCCTTTTCCTATTTGGAACCAGTCTATTGTTCCATACTTTGGCCACCTGATGCGAAGAGCTAACTCATTTGAAAAGACCCTGATGCTGGGAAAGACTGAGGGCAGGAGGAGAAGGGGACGACAGAGGATGAGATGGTTGGATGGCATCATCGACTCAATGGTATGAGTTTGGGTGAACTCTGGGAGCTGGTGATAGACAGGGAGGCCCGGCGTGCTGCGGTTCATGGGGTTGCAGGGCTTCGGACATGACTGAGCGACTGAACTGAGCTGAACTGATTTGGCCGCATCTTAGTGGCGGTAAGCGGGCTCTTTGTGCAGGGTTTTCTCTAGTTGCAGCACACGAGCTCTACAGCACTTGGGCTCCATAGTTGGCTTAGTGGCCTCTGTACCAGGTGGGATCCTGGCTCTGTGACCAGGGATCAAATCCACATCCCCTGCATTGAAAGGTGGATTCTTAACCACTGGACCACCAGGGAAGTCCCAACCTCACTGCAGTTTTTATTTGCATTTCTCTAATAATTCAAAGTTAGCATTCTTAATACTGACCCCATTCTGACCCTCAGAGAAAAACACTTAAAAGAGTCAATCTCCCTTAAAGAAGCACAAGGGGACAGAGGCAGGCCCCCAGATACAATGACCACAGAATGGTACCCTCTAGCACAGAGATACTTGTCACCTGTACAGAGCTGAACCCCCTTCCGTCACTGGGCCTGCCACCAGTGGGTGATCAACAAATATTGGCTGAACTGGATCCAAACCCTGGAAAAAGTTAGGATGGAGAGGCTCCCCAGGGGATGTTTAGCCCCTGGTCTCTGTGGCCAGAGAGTGATATGCCCTGTGACTACAGAGTGACAAAGTGGGCCTTGAGTCCAGGGCAAGTGACAAGTGTCAGATCACCTGAGAAGCAGAGGCGCTGCCAGACATTCTAAAGAAGGATCCCAAAGGAGAAACTCAACCTTCCACGACACTGGAAGGACTTCGTGTCTAGTAATACGGAGACAAGTAACCTGAAATGCGTGCACTACAAAATATCCAGAAATAATGGATGAAACATACCAACACCCCTTTGAGTATATAGGTCAGTTCAGTGAGAAAGTTAAAAGAAATTCTCAAGGGCCAAAGCTAAAGAGGAAACTGAAAATCAGACTGCTAAGTATGTGAACTAATACTTCAGTGCCCCGGACAATGAAAGGGTGGGACAGGCGCCCATTTTAGTCCATAGATCTTCACCCTCAGTGAGAGTGGGTCAGAACACATCTATCCACTAATGCAGAAAGAAGAGGACAATGGGATTTGATCTGTCTTGGCCCTGTTTCTAGATTAGAAAACCAAAAAAAGCAGTCTTCCCTGGTAATTCATAACCAAAGGTCTGTCCTCATATGGGTTCACAGGTCAATTTTATACTGCCCTTCAAGTTCTCAGACTTGTGTACACCAGCATCACCCGGACACACAGATTTCTGGGCTCTACCCCCCAGAATTCCTAATTCAGAAGATCAGGGATGGGACCAAGAATTTTCATGTCTAAGTTCTCAGATGGTCCAAGAGCCACACTTGGAGAACCATTGCTGTCAATCAAGCAATTAATATAAAAAAGTAATTTTCCTCTAGTAATACCCTTGGACACTAATACAAAATCTCTAGAGCAGCAGTGAGCCAACTATGACCCGCAGGGCCAAATCCTACCTGCCTGCAGGCCAAATCCAGCCACATCCATTCAGTTACTTATTTCTGGTTGCTTCTGTTGCACAACAGCAGAGCTGAGTTGTTGCATCAGAACCCACAATATTAAGAATATTTGTTACCTGGCCTTTTACAGAAAAAGGTGGCCAACTTCTACTCTAGAGGTCATCCAGGCCACACAAAATTCCCAGAGATTCAATTCTCCTAAAGATGAGCTTAAAATCCAAAATTATAAAACACACAGGGAAACAGTCTACTATGTGTGAGGATAAACAGACACAACTAGCAGAATCAGATATAAGAACTTCAGATAAAGGCATTGTAATATACAGCTTATAAATGTAACAGAGGGGCAGAGCTTACATTTAGCAACTCTGAGGTCAATCACGTGTGAGATCCACTGTGGGCCAGGCTTTGGGCCAAGTGTTTTCACATGGTCCAAATCCTTTTCACATGAAGAACTCCACATCAAGTATGAGACTGAGGCTCAAAAATGTTTCTTCATCTTCCTAACTTTATACAGCAAATATGAAAGAGAGCCAGGATGAAACCTAGGCTTTGGCCAAAACCTAGTTCTAGAAAGTTCTAGAGCATCTGACTCACTTCCACTCCACAACAGGGTGATCCACAGTAGGGGCTGGGAGCTGATAACTTGCAGTTCCCAGCTAAATATGGAGAAGCCAACAACCTTCTGAAACTACATGCAAAATGCTATGTGTCTCAATCAACAGTGCTCCTGAAGAGAGGATACATAGCTTTCATCAGATCCTCAAAGCCGAAGAACCCCACAGATAGCCAGATCCAAATGCAAACCTTCTTGCCGCACCACACCAGAACCCTGTTAATAACTAACATTTCTCGTGCATGATGTTAAGCACC
The DNA here is from genome assembly GCF_032405125.1 of Capricornis sumatraensis. Classification (NCBI taxonomy): domain Eukaryota; kingdom Metazoa; phylum Chordata; class Mammalia; order Artiodactyla; family Bovidae; genus Capricornis; species Capricornis sumatraensis. The sequence goes on along the minus strand of NC_091085.1, from coordinate 61,654,024 downwards.
ATTTGAAATTTGTAAGAATATGCTTGTTTAAATCCCACACAATCCTTTGCTGCTGCTGCTGTCGCTTCAGTCGTGTCTGACTCTGTGTGACCCCACAGACAGCAGCCCACCAGGCTCCCCCGTCCCTGGGATTCTTCAGGCAAGAACACTGGAGTGGGTTGCCATTTCCTTCTCCAATCCATGAAAGTGAAAAGTGAAAGTGAAGTCACTCAGTCGTGTTCAATTCTTAGCGACCCCATGGACTGCAGCCCACCAGGCTCCTCCGTCCATGGGATTTTCCAGGCCTTTGAGGAAGTACTTTTTATCATCCCCATTTTACAGATGAGAAAACTGAGGCTACAGAAGGGTCAAGTAACTTGTCTGGGGTCCCACAATTAACAAGTGGCAAAACAAGAACCTCAGAGTGGAACCCACTCACCTGCACGCTTTAACCCCTGCCACAGTGCCTCCTGCTGCATGTAGTAAGCAGCCATCCAGTTCTGAAAACAATTACTTATCTATACAAGTTTGGAGGGCCTGGGGTCTTTCCTATCTACCCTGGAGCCATTTCTATGCACAATAAACATGAGGGTACTTCTACTCTCATTTCAGAGCAAAGCTCCCTCCTAATCCCAATCTTCATGTCCAGAAAAATATTTTAAGGCCAGCCAGACATGAATAGGACACTTCTCGGAGTGTGAGCATTACCCTGTCCCCCACCACCTTGCCTGGCGCCAGCCCAGACACCAGCTACCTACTTGGCTGCTGCTTTGCTCATCTCCAGCGTAAACACACATTTACCCAATTTTTCAGAATGAGCAATATTTACTCAACAGCCCAGAATGGCTCATATGGAACTATTAAACCCCATTGCCTCAGTCTGCAGCTTGGAGTGCGATAATGAATCAGTATTTTGGAGTGATTACGATGCTAATAAGAATGTGTGAGGCACAGAATATCACTATGCAGGGGCAGCCGCCAAATCCCCTGGACTCCCTGCCTCCGAATCTCTCATTCGGGAATTCCACCATTCCAGAGACCAGCCTGCCTGGGAACCTCCAGCCCCCGAGGCAGGCCATGCTTGAGTTACTGGAACACAAAGCAGATGGAAAACAGAAGCCTACCATTTTGCAGAGGGCGGGCCCCGCTATGCCAGCCCTCATCAGAAACGTGGGGAGTGACGGTGCCCACCTCCTGACAGCCCCAAAGGCCCGGAGCTCCCTATTCTGGAAGGACGTAGAGTTTCGGCACAGCATTTCACACACTCAAACATGCACAAATATTGGAGAAAAAAATACTTGTTCCCTCAGGCTGCATGCCTGAAGCAATGTTGGATCTGGTGGATTTTTTTTTCTTTTGGATCTTTCTCTTTTCACAAGCCCCTAGGTAAATATAAGTGGCAAAAAGAAAGCATATATCTGAATGTGGTGAGGCCTCTCCTGCTCCTCTCCCCATCTGTCCAGAAAAATCACTCTATTCCTGTCCCTGCCTTGACCTGTTCCATCCTGTGCACTGATATTTTCTGGATGCCTGGAAAGGCCAGGCATGCACTTTCCAGCCAGGGGAGGGTGGTGGGTGCAGCTGAGTCTCTTTATCTAGGCACTCCCCCCACCCCGGCCTCGAGGCCCTTAAACCCCTCCAATTCTCCTCTTTCGCCCCTCCAATGCCCACTTCACCCAGTCACAGTTCCCCTCTGTTTCAGAATAAAGACCTCAGCAGGGTCTACGAGCCCCATTTGAGTCAGTCCTGTCTAGCCCACCTCAGCCACACTTCTCAGAACCAGAGGTGTGTCTTTCCACCCGAGGACCTTTGCCTGTGTTGCTGCCTTCTTCTGCCTGGATGACTGTGGCCCCTCTTCACTTGGCTAATTCAGGAGTCCTTCCTTAACTCCTGGATTAAATCTGTTATACAGTATCATCATTCCTAGATCATTTCCTCCACAGCCTTTTACAGGGTTTGCAATTTTAAATATGTGTGATTATTTGATTAATGTCAGTCTCTTGAGGGATTTCACTTCTAAGCACCGTAGAGACCAACAGAGCCATCAGGGCAGACAGCATGTCAGTGCTGATCACCAGGGCATCACAAGGGCATAGCCCGGGACCTGGCACATAGTAGGTGCTGGATAAACACAGATGACTGGTTGAGTGGATAAATTCCTGAGCCCCAGCCCCTCCCCTACTACTTCCTTTGGCTGTTTCTTCACTGAGCTGGACCTCATAGCTTTTCAAGCCTTTTCTACGTGGCCCTGTCTTATCTACTGCAAAGTGTCACGTTCACATTACAAGCACCAAATAAATATTTAATCACAATAAAATGCTTGTGGATCCTCAACCAGAATAGCCCTGTGCCCTTTCCTTGGTTTGGCTGAGTGTTGAGAGTGTTTGTGTGTGTGTACATCTATATTTCTACACAAGAGTCTTCAACAGAAACATACACACCAACACATGAATGTGTCCATCACATTCATTTGAAAAGGGTTAAGTAAGAAGCCCCGGCACGCTAGGCACAAGTGCTGGAAGAAGAAGAGTGAATGAAACAGACTTGCTATGGGCTGCACACGAGCTTGCTATGTGTTAATCCTCAGTTAAATGCTTCAGGCCAATTCACTGATCTAATCCAACAATACTTCCTGAGAGAGGCTTTGAGGCTCTGAGAGACAGAGAAGCTGAGGCACACAGGAGAGAGCACTGGCCTGAAGTCTCACTGACAGGGACAGAATTTGAACCCAGGACTACCTGACTTTGGAGCCAGATTCTTGGTCTTGAGAAAAGAGCCAAAGACATAAAACCAGAAATGCAAATTTTTTTCCATCACTGGAGTGTTTTAAAAAACACCTAGAGATGCCCAGGGACATGGTCTGGCTGAGGAGAGAGTGGTCCATTCACTTCATGGATATTAGACCAGTAAAACACTTGATCTGAAGACAACGATGATGTGGAAAAGGCCAATGCCAGTGTTAAATGAAAAGACCACGAAACAGAAGTAGCCACACTCCTGATGGCAAACCAGGAAGAGCAGACGGAGGCACACTGAAGCGCTAAGGGGAGCCTGTGTTGGCATCTTCTTCCTCTTCTTTTCTCGTTTTAAAATCCTCCACGTGGCAATACGGCTTTTATAAGATGAAATTAATTTTTAAAATCCCTTCTTTTCCTTTCAGTCACAGGATTCCCTGATAATCCTCTGTGGCCAATGCCTTCCTCCCTACCCCACAAACCAAAAAGCTTTCTTCAGCTCCACTTGGTCCTCTAACAACTCAGGAAGGAAAACAGGAAAAAGAAGGCAGAGACGGCAAGAAAAAGAAGACATGGTGCTATTGCACGCGGGGATCCTAGGGATGCAGAACTGGGGAGGAATGTGTGTGTGTGTGTGTGTGTGTGTGTGTGTGTGTGTGTAAACGCACCAGTGAGTATATGTGCATATGTGTGCAAGGATCCTAGGGATGCAGAACTGGAGAGGAATGTGTGCGTGTGTGTGTGTGCGTGTGTGTATACATACCAGTGAGTGTATATACACATGTGCAGGGATCCTAGAGATGCAGAACTGGCAAGGGGTGTGTGCGCATGTGTGTGTGTACACACCAGTGAGTGTATGTACATATGTGTGCAGGGATCCTAGAGATGCAGAACTGGCAAGGAGTGTGTGTGTGTGTGTGTGTGTGTGTGTGTGTGTGTGTGTACGGGCCAGTGAGTATATGTGCATATGCGTACATGTAAGTGCATGCATGCATGCCTGTGGCTTTCCAAGCAGTCTCACCAACCAGAGCCTGGTTTCCACACAGCTACAGTGAGGAAAATCCAAGAGCCATCTCCAAGTAGGGGAGGCACCCCAAGGCAGAGAAACAGCAGGTGTCATCACCTGCTTTCTTTCTAAGGCCTCGAGCTCCTCTGGTTGGAGGAAACGTCACCGTGTCATTTCCCTTCATCTGTATCACTGACACCTGGCCATCTGGAGGATCAAGTGGGTAACAGGGAGAAAAAGGAGAGCAGGCATCAAGCCTCTCTGCTCCTGACGGCAGCCGCAACAGCCTAACTCCTGCCCTGGCTCTCGGAGAAGCAGCCTAGTCTTGTCCACACTGCACAGAGGCCACAGGCTCCAACGGAACCTCCCAGAGTGCGCTGGGCCAGGATGGGTCTGAGGGAAGTAGAATTTGCTCCTTTCAGTATCTTCACATCAAATTGAACCCCTACTTCTCAGTGAGGTCCTGAAAGTTTAGGAGTTGCTCAAAACTTTCTGGGAGCAACAAAAATGTTGTGCCATCAGCAGATATTTATTGAGCATCTAAGATGTGCCAAGCTCTGTGCGTGTGACAAGAGTCAACAACACAGACACAAACGCTGCCCTTGTGGGTCTTAAAACAGACAAGGCAAGGAATCCCAATGAACTGTGATGTAATAATTACGGGGGAAGCCCCCTGATCCTGCCAGAAGGTTCCCAGCTTGGAGATGTAAAGGATGAGGGAAATTTGTCAGGCAGAGTGATGGCAAGAGAATCCCGGGCAGGAGGAACAGTATATGCAAAGTCTGGAGGTAAGAAAGAGTAAGGAGTTTGTGGACCTGATAATAATTTAAGTCTGGCTGGGGAGCTGAGGACAAAGAAGTGTAGTAAGAGATGAAATGGTGGAGACAGACGCACGTGGGAGGAGGTAACCACAACAGGTCTTGTAAGCCAAGGTAAAAATTTGGACTTCATCCCTTAAGCAACAGGGAGTCACTGAAAGTTTTTAAGTGGAGGAGAGGGTGTGGTGACCTGATTTCACTTTTCAATTAAAGCTCACTCAAGGTAGAGCTCAGGGTCCTCAACTCTTGGTTTTAACTTCAGAATCAAGCAAGGGCATCACCATGTGACCTAAGTCACTGCCACTTCCCCACTGTGGTTTCCTGGGGATGCATGCCTTCTACACAGAGTCCTGTTACTCACCAAAAAAACCATGTGAGCTGGGACTGATACCTGGAATTCTTACCCCAGGCAACACCTCTCCAACCCTCAGTCTTGCCCATCTGAGATAAGATTCAACCCGCTTCCTCCAATTGGGAGGGTTAAACAAGCTCAGATTTGTCAGGGGCTCAGCAGGGCACTTGGTGCTGGAAAAGCACTTCATAAATAGGCTACTAAAATGTTTCTTTTCACTAGTTTAGAACCTCCTTAAGCAGTGAGACAGACTTGAAGACCCAGGGCCCACAGGTCCAATTCGATATTTATGAATAGGCAAACCTATTGTGTGCCCAGCATTTAATTATTTTCAATTTCTTCCCTGCATTTACATCTTAAAAGAATGTTCATAAAACCCAAGTTTCTGGCTTCTCTTGAAAACCTGAACCATCTGCTTAAACCCACTACAGCAAAGGCCCTCAAGCACCCTTGAAGGCATGACCAGCGTCTTCTACCCCAGCTCCAACTGTCAGACCAGCTGGAGGGTGACCTCAAGGTGGGGAGTTTCCCAGAGCTCAGGGCTAAAGATGCTAAACCTGGGAAGGAGGCAGTCAGGGGACAGAGGGGCTGCCGGGCAGAGCCCCCTTTCTGGCACAAAGGCGCCCTCAACCCACTTTCTCTTTGGTAATATCCCTTCCAAATCATCCCTTCCTTCCTTCAACATCTAAGGAGCTTGAACGTTAAAATATATATATATATCCAGCTCCATTCTGTGGCCCTGAAGGCCCTGTGTGATCTGACCCCTATTACCTCTTAAATTCATCTGCCACTTCTCCACCTCTAAGATGCAGAGAGCATCCTGACTGGGGGGCAGGTGGGCGGAGTGGAAATCCAGCAAAGAAAGAAGAGGTTGGAAATAACTTGCCTCATTTTGCAGATGAAGATAACCGAGGCATAAATGGGACCCTCACTGAAATCAAAAGGGTCCAGGAATCAGCCAGTGGTCCTACTCCCCTCACTAGGAGGGCCCAGCTATCTCTGCCTAGCAGCCCCTCATCAGAAGGGCCCTGGCCTTATCAGGACATTTGCAGGGCACGGTCCTCTCTCACTCACAAACCCACCGTGCTCAGTGGATGGAGGTCTGCAAATATTTGTCAGAAACCAGGTCCGGCTTCAGAAATGGAAAAGTAACCCTCCTGCCCCAGAAACCCTGCAGAGGGGCCCCCTTGGCTTATAAGCACCTCTCCAGCTGGCGAGCATGGCAGGTACCCTCATCTGCAAGGATACAGCAAAATGCTCCCTCGGGTCCCACCCTCTCAGCTGCCCTCCTCTACCTTCTCTTGGACCTGCAATCTGAGAATTGCTCCATCTCTCTCTCTCTCTCTCTCTGTTCCTCTACTATGTTCTCCCTTCCTCCCCAGTGAGGGAAATGGGGGGTAAAATTCTCCCAAGATCCCCCAATTTAAAATAAAGTCAGATCTTTTTCTCTCCCCTTCTTTACTACCTAATAACCACACTTGTGTGAAGTTGATGCTCTACATAACGAAAAGAGAAGCCTCCTTGGAGATGGTACAATCAGACAATTTTTAAGATCACGGAGCATTAGACCATTCCCAACTGGGTTTACTAATCAAACAGCCAAATCCTTCATAACCAGCCAATCCCTACAGGGCAATTAAATCCTTCCCCTTTAAAACACTTGCCACACTGTCTGGGGACAGAAAGAAAAATTTGCAAAATTCATTTGATAAATTAGCCAGGGAAAAGAAAGGAGTGAATCAAGCTTTGTTCTTTTCATTTTTTTTAATTATGGAATTCACAATGCCTGAATAATGTTTAATAAGAACTATGAAAATTCCTAACAGTATTACAACACAACACAAAAGAATTAACCTGGTTACTGTGAAAAATTGCATATTTAATTAAGAACAGAGAGTTCAAAACTATCCAGAGATTTCAAAAGTGCTGTTGCCTGAGGGGCCAAATTACATGCTTCCAGGGCTGCTAACGGAGTTAGCACGTTCAGTCATTACCCAGGCGTTCCCATTAAGTGACTCTGGGCAGATGACATCAAATTCATTTCAAAAGCACCAGGAACTGAAGCATTCACTTGGGTAGTTTAAGGGAAGGCAACTATCCTGCTGGTACAAATCAGACCCCTTGTTGATAAAGGCAATAATTAAAGAATAATGTTAATTAGCCGCTTTTATTTGAAGAAAAGTATGGTAGTTGGAGGGCTTCCAGGCTGTTGAGGTGGGAGTCGCTCTTTCTGGAAAAAGTGGAGGCTGCTGGGGGGAATGGGGAGCCTGGGGACCCACAGGAAGAGAGAAAGATGGCAGGGGCAGGGCTGGGGAGACAAGACGGGGCCAGTTAAGGAGGATGTGGGCCTGGGCTGTGCAAGGCCTGGGTCCCCATGTGAGAATCAGCCTGATCACCCCCGAAGCCTTCAAGGGGGGCAGCTCAGAGAGCCAGGAAAGATGGTACTGCTGGTCTCGAGCAGGCACCATCAGGCCCACTGCCATCACGGCAGACTCTGGCCAACTCAGGTCTCCCTGTCCACTACTTCCGGTCACAGCCACTCCCCTCCCTCTGCCATCTCTGTGACGCCTGCCTCGCTTACACAGCCTCCGGTCTCTCTTCATGGCCTACCACACTCAGCGCTGAATCACCACCACTGCCCCCCTTACTAGAGCAGACGGTTTTCCTAAAGATGGCTACCACAATATCCCTCATCCTCTTCCTCCACTGAGATCTTGACGCTCCTCCCATCAAGCGGCGTGGTCTACAGCCCCTCGTTTGGAACCTGGGTGGCCTGTGGTAACTGCCTTGACCAACAGAAAAGATGGAAATGACACTAGCGACTTCCAAGGCTGGATTAGGAAAACGCCTTCTCCTCACCTCACTCTCTTCAGGACATTCACCCTTGGAATCTGGCCACCATGCTGTGAGGAAGCCCAAAGAGTCCACACAGAGAGACCATATGAAGAGGCTACAAGTCGGTGCTCTGGCTGGTAGCTGATGTCTCAGCTGACAACCAGCATCAACTGCTAGATGTGTGACTTGCTGAGTTACCCCCAAACTGTGAATGTTCCCAGCTGAAGCCCCAGATAACACAGAGCAGAAACAAGCTGACTCAGCTGGGCTCTGTCCTAATTCCTGACTCTCGGATTCTGACTCACAATATAAATAGTTATTTTACCCAGTAAGTTTTGGGGTGGTTTGTTACACAGCAGTAAATAACTGATACAGTGACAAAAAATCACACATTTTAAGTACTATCCTCATCCCCAAAATCTCTCTCTCCTCACAGACCTAGTGAAGAGGCCCAGGACAAGAAACAGATCAGTGGATCTGACCGCCAGTGACAAGAACTTATCGCAAAGAAAGCCATAATTAACCTCTACCTAATGCCTCTTTAGTCAGCTCTCAACAGCCCCTGGGTGCTTGCTTCCCTGGTGGCTGAGAAGCTAAAGAATCTATCTGCCTGCAATGTGGGAGACCTGAGTTCATATCCCTGGTCTTGATCCCTGGTCTGAGAAGATCCCCTAGAGAAGGGAATGGCTACCCACTCCAGTATTGTGCCTGGAGAATTTCATGGACAGAGGAGCCTGGGGGGCTACAGTCCATGGGACTGCAAAGAATTGAACACGGCTGAGAGACTTAATACTTCCACGTCTTTCAACAGCCCCTGGGATCTCTAAGCGCCTGCTGTGTGCAGGGACAGGAAGGACTCGGCAGACCACAGGGTCTAGTGTGGAGGGGAGATAAGACAGGAAGCACCATGGTGTGGAAAACAAACTGAGACCCCACACAACTGAGTGCTCTGCCTAGGACCCACGGCTGGTTCAGGCTCTGATCCACCAGACTCCAGTAAAGTGGTTTGATTCTCATTAGCAAGATGCTTAATTAGGGCAGCTCATCAATATATCCCAGAGAAACAAATTATGCCCTGGCCCAAGCCCACTTACCTGCTGGCAGCTGGGCCAGCCCCAACCCACTAAACGGGCTATCCTGGGCAGGATGCAAGGGAACATGCACTGATGGGGCAGCTGGGCTGGCTCTAGGGACTCAGGGGCGGGGAGCTTCGGGAGCTGCCTTCCCCGGAGCACCCCACCTTGGAAGCCAAGAGGGAAGCAGGAGCGGGGCCTGGGTTTCTATCCTCCCTGCTCTGGGGAGGCAGAAGGCCTCAGAAGGCCTCACCCACCACAAGATGCCAAGATGCTCTGCTCTGCTCAGAGAGTAATTTTTTTCCAGAGATGAATTTTGCAAAGTAGGCCAAGGGCTGTGGGACCAACCCCCTTGCTTGCAGAGGCTGAGAACACCCTCCCAGGGACAGTGCTGGTTCAGCGAGGCTCACAGGCTGCTGGCCCAAGGGGCCCCAGGTCCAGCTACCCCAGGATGTGAAGGGCAGAAAACAGGCCTGGCTCCTCTCAGGAGTCCCTGCACGGTCACCAGCTCTGACCTTGATTCCTGGCACCCTGACATCCCAGCTGCTTATCAGCACCCACTCCCCGGAATCCTGGCCCTTGCCTCCACTCCTGCCAGCCGGCACTGCTCATCGTGAACAAAACACCAGCACGTAAGACCTTTGCAAGGCAAATCTGCATGTAGTCCCCTCCCAATTGTACAGTCTCTGCTTTGGGTATTCCCAGGAATACCAAGAGGCAAGAGAGCCTACAAACACAGGAGGAACTCTGGAGTCAGACTGACCCTGCTCAGCAACCCTGGGCCAGTAACTTGACCTCTTTGTGCCTCACCTTTCTCCTCTGCAAAACGGTAGCATTAATAGTGTCTACATCACAGAGCTGTTACGGAAATTACATCATTTAAGTGATGGTTTTCTTTTTTAATATTTACTTTTATTTATTTTGCTGTGCTTGATCTACTTGCGGCACATGGGATCTTTGATCTTTGCTGTAGCATGTGAACTCTCTAGTTGCAGCATGTGGGATCTATTTAGAGCGTGGTGTCTTAGCCACTGAATTACCAGAAAGTCCTTAAATGATATTTATTAGGAAGTGCCTAAGAGCTGTGCCTGACACAGAGCCACCTTTGATCAATTATTAAATTTATCACCAAAAACAAAAAAATACAAAAACACACACACAAACCTTTAGCACTCCTTTCATCCCTAACGGTCATGTAAATTCTGCCCATTTTCCGGAATGGTTGCACTGAGGCCAGAGAAGGCAGAATCACCTCCACACCAGTCACTATGTCAGCACAGCTTGTCCCTAGAGTGAAGCTGCTAACTCATATGCCTATGGAGGCTGCACAAACAGCATCAATGGGACAACTGGGCCCAGTGGGGGCTGTGCAAAATAGGAAACCCACTCTCCATTCCCATCCCCATTACACGTCTCAGCTGACCGCTGCCCTGTCTGAAATGCAGGCCCAAGAATGCTAGCTCTTCTGCTGAAGAGAAGCCAGGAACCTCAGTTTTTATGTTGTGACCTCTGATCCGGGCACCCCATATTCACCATTCCCCAACTGCCACACTAGTTACTGAAGCTAATATAGAGTAATGAGTTGACCATCTGATGAGGGAGATCAGCAAGAAACCAGGGAATCAACCGGTGGCCTAGAAAAGCAGCCTAGGCCAGGGATGTCCAAGCAGGAGGCAGAGGGTGCCCAACTCAGCACTGAGTCAGGGAAGGAGGGCTGGGGCCAGCAAAAACAAGGGGGACAGTATCTCAGGCAGAGGAACAGCAAGTGCAAAGGCTGCAAAGTATAAGGAGTGTGGTAGTTTGGGGATAGAAAGGATATAGGAGTTTGGGGAGCAAGACAGAAAGCTGAGGCTGGAGACTATGTAAGCAGCTGGCAGATTTTCAGAAGCTGTAGAAGGGGCATGATCCCATCTCTACTGGGGAAAGGCTGTATGTTTATGCGGAGCCTCTAGACTTCTCTGGGCACTTGTGGGTTAGCAGGTCGCTCTCACTGGAGCAGGTGTGCAGCCCTTGGACAGCCACAGAGAAACCATATGGAAAGCACCCCCTTGAAGGAAGAGAGTTCCTTAGTTCTCTGCCTCCATAGCCTGAAATCATCACTCCCACTACTGAGGAGAGAGGTAATAGGGAGCAGGCATGACAGCAAGGGATAGAATAACATTTACGGAACGCCTGGTACATGCTAGGCTCCAAGCTGAGCCCTTCATGGATTACCTCATTTCCTCTGTACTCTACCCCTATGAGGTGACTATTATTGCTTTCCCCATTTCACAGGTGAGGAAACTGAGGCATGAGGCATGGCTTCAGCACACAGGCAAGAGAGGAGACAACCTGTCGGTCAGAAGCCCCACTCTGCCCCTGAACTGAGCTAGCAAGCTGACGTTTCTTCCTCCTGAGGGATCAAGTTGGGGCTAGGGAGAAAGGCAGGCGCAGCCGCCAGCTCTGAGGAGAAGGACCTGCCGGCTGACCCTGCATTACCCCGAGTTACCACCAATGCAGCAAGATCAATACTTGTGAGCTTGGGGGCTGTGCTGAGCTTTGGGGAAATCATTAAATGCTATACCAAACTAGCCAAAAAATAACTGCATGGCAAGGAGACCGAAAGGAGCTGCTGCTTGGGAGTGTGAGCACACAAATGTACCCAGATACACACTAAGGTGCCTGCACGGACAGTGACGCACACATGAGTGCACACACAAGTCACCCATATGTCGATGCAGATACACAGACACATACTCAAAGACACTCAGAAGGACACGAAGGCACACTCAGATACACAGACACAAACATGCTAATAGCCACAAGGACAGGCACACATATAAATGTGCAAAGACCCGCAAACATACTCAGAAATACACAAAAAAGACAAAGTTGCACACACAGAAATACAATTACATGACCTTCACATCCACCCGTTTATTCACCTGACTGAATTTTTGAGGGCCGACTATGCAGCTGCCAGATTCTGGGGACAAGCTGCTGGGCCCTCATGGAGCTTAGAGTTCACAGAAGGAGGCAGTAGTTAATTAGAGCTGTGTGTGATGCCTGTCATGTTAAGTGCAGTAGAGATGGACCCCACCATCTAGAGCGAGAGTGGGGAAGCTGCCCTGAGGAAGTGACACTGAGCAAGTTCCCAGGGCCAGAGAGGAGGCGACCGGGGATGAGAGGGAACAGCGTCCCAAGCTGGGGAGCAGCAGTGCGCAGGGAGGAGCGGCACAGAGGAAAATGCAGACAGACGCGTGAGTCCGGAGCATGGAGGGCCCCGAGAGCACGGCTCAAGGTCAAGGTCAAGAGCAGAGGACACACTGGAATGAAGCTAGTAGAATTCGGAAGGTGATTCCAGTAAGTTATGTACTAATAAAAAGAGCACCAAAACACAGAGCAAAACTGACAGAAAGGAAGGAAGAAATGGATAATTCAACAATAGTAGAGACTTCAGTAACCTACTTTCAACAGTGGATAGAACATCTAGACAGAAGATCAAGAAGACGTGCACTACTACAGACCAGGCGTGGAAGGTGGAGGCCAGCTGTGCTGAGCCCAGGCCATGCTGGGGCTTCTTCTCCAAAGGCTATAAGGAACCATTCTAAATGGTTCTTAAAGGGTTTTGAATAATCTCACTAGCTTCCACATGTCAAAAAGAGCAGGGTAGGTCAGAGTCTGTGCGTGCGTGCTAAGTCACTTCAGTCGTGTCCGACTCTTTTTGATCCCATGGACTGCGGCCTGCCAGGCTCCTCTCTGTCCATGGGATTCTCCGAGGAAGAATGCTGGAGTGGGTTGCCATTTCCTGCTCCAGGGGATCTTCCCGACCCAGGGATTGAACTCATGTCTCTCATGTCTCCTGCACTGGCAGGCGGATTCTTCACCACTGAGCTACTACCAGCATGCTTCCCAGAGTCAGTACAGGTAAACAAATTGGGAGACCAAAGTCCCGGGAGGAGTGATGGGGCATGATGGGTTGCTGGCTGGCTAGGTAAATGAATGGATAGATGGAAGGATGGATAATTAGATATATGGAGGACTGGATGGATGGATGGATGAAGTCAGCAGGAACAGAAAGTAGATAGCTGGATAAACCACTCAGCTGGGTGGATAAAAATGGGTAAGTGAGCAAATCTATGAGTGAACGGATGATGGCAGATAACTGGACAACCAGCCCTGCCAGACTTCCAATGTATGGGTGGTCACAGACAGAAAGGGAAGAAAATTTCTATTTATCGTGTACTCCAGCCCACGTTCCCAATAATACCCTAGGTAGACATCCAACCCCTCTCCTACCCAACAGGATCTCCACATATGACAGCCAGGACCTGGTTGGACAGAGCACCCTCGTGTGGCCTGTACTCTGATATCCACACCATTTTAGTCACCTCATCTTTTCATGGTCCTTACTATTAAGCAACATTTGAAGACACGCTAGAAACCAGACCCACAAGGCTAGCATGCGAAGAGCCCTTCTGAGAGCATAATTCCAGCCCTGCTGCACCGCCTTGACCCTGTTCCATTTTTGAGGAGGGGAATACAACACCCCTTGGCCACTGTGTACCTGCCATGAGAGGCCTCTAAAACACCAGCTGGCCATCTGCACAAGGGAAATAACCACTCCCTTCCTAAGGAAGCACAGCTACCACTTTGCTGGGGCATCAGGAATGTTGCCATGGAAACCTTCTCCCACCCTCCCCTCCTTGAATGATGTAGTCTTCAATACACTTGTACACACCCAAAGGCTTCTCACCACTAAGACCCTCTCTGGACAGAGATAACACATCAGACTGTCAAAGAAGCTTTCTTTTATCTCTTTTCCAAACATTCCCTCCCTTCCTTCACTGTTTCCTATCAGGCTGAACCCGGGGGGAACCAAGCACACTCTGGATCCTGTTTCTCCACTGCCTGAAACCCTCAATGTCTTCTCACTTTCCTGAGAATATAATCCAGCTGAATCCATCCCCTGCCACGGTCTACCAGGTCTACCTCCCACTCAGACCTCATCTCTCCTACTTTCCCTTCCTTGACCATCCTGTCCCAGCCATACTGGCCTTCCTTCAGTTCCTAGATATGCCAAGGAGATTCCCACCTGAGGGCCTTTGCACACCACTGTTCCTATAGCTGCAAAGTCTCTTCCACCTGAACTTTGCTGACTGGCTCCTCATTTTTCAGGCTTCAGCCTAAATGTTACCTACTCAGTAACCTCCCTGAATAAACAGATGCCCCTTCATCTTGATTTTAGTAACATTTGGTCATTTCATTCCTCCATTCTATCTCAGTAATTACACATTAATCTGTTTAGCTTACTCTCTCTGTGTCCAGCACCTAACACTGTGCTGGGCCCATGGCACATACTAGACAAATATTTGCTATTTGCTGAACACATGTCAGGTTCAGAGAAAAGACTGGCCAGACTAGATTCAAGTGCTTGGTGGCATTGGATACTCCCCAACAATCTGGCCTCCATTTGCTCATCTGTAAAGTGGGGCAACACTAGTGCCTACTGCAAAAGGTTGTTGTAAGGATGAAAGGAGAGAATGGGGTACTGACAAACCAGGGCGGAGACTCCTAGCCCAGCACTGAGGGGAAGCCAGAAGAGTGAGGAGACAGATATCTGAGTATCAGAGGCTATTTCAGAAGCAGCTGTGGCCCCAAGTCTTGCCTTCCAGAAACCAGAGTGATGAGTTAAGTTGAGCTTATGGAGCCAAATATGAAATGTAGGGTATGGGTGATACAGCCAACGAAAGAGGGGCTAGATTTAGCAGTTCAAAAAAAAAAAAAATCTAAAAAACTTTTTTAATAAAGCCTACAGGTCTATCCCCTTCTTTCTTTATCAACGACACGATTTATTGACCGAGGAAGCCATATCGACTAAATAAATCTTGATAATGACCAAGGCAGCAATCAATACCCGCTTATTATCAGCCCGGATGGAGAATTTCATTTTGTGGAACACAGGCCCAACGACAGGGCGTACCACGCAGTTCTGGACTCTGGCGGGTGGGCCAGGGATGGATGGCTGGGTGGTGCTCATTTTCCAGGACAGGAGACAGGCATCTTTCCTGTGTTATTCATAACCTCCCACCTACGTCCCTAACCTATGTCTCTCATGCTTGTGAGTCTGGACTCATTTCCATGAGTTGACAATGATGAGGTGTTTTAAGATGTTTAAAAATAAAGGGGAAAGCACAGGCATAATGACTATAGGTGGGGAACCCTGAGAGCGGGGCAGGGAGTTGGGAGATGGGCTCCGGAAGAGGGACCTCTGGCCCCTAGTGAGTGGAGAGCAGGGACATGAGTGCCCAATGGATCTGAGTCCTGGATTAGAATTGAAGCTCTGCTGCTTGCTGACAATATGGCCTTGAACTTAACCTTCTGTGCCTCCTCAATCTGCTCAACTGTAAAAGCAGGATAGTAGTAGTTTTCTTGTGCTAGGGTTGTGAGAATTAAATGAGATAATATTCGTCAAGGGCTCTAAACACTGTTCAGCGTGCATTGAACGCTGAAAGAACTATTTGTTCAAAAACTGTCAGGACTTCTGCACAGAGGGCCTCCTTCTGATGTTCCAAAGCAAACGTCAAGCCTGGTCTTGCTACAGCCAGCCAAGCGGTATTTGGAGAGGCTGACCTCCCATCCAGTGCCTCTCTGCAAGGATCTGGTCCACCTTACTGCTGGCTAGTGATGACCAGGAGGTGAACAAAAATAACAATGATGATGACAGTGATAGTAAAAGTAATATTAGATGCTCTCATTTCCTAGGAATGACCATGCTCTGTGCTAAGAGCTTTCCACGCTTCACTGCATCAGTTCAGTTCAGTCGCTCAGTCGTGTCCAACACTTTGTGACCACATGGACTGCAGCACACCTCCCTATCCATCACCAACTCCCGGAATTTACTTAAACTCATGTCCATTGAGACTCTGAGACGTGGCTCAGACAGTAAAGCGTCTGTCTGCAGTGCAGGAGATCCGGGTTCGATCCCTGGTTTGGGAAGATCCCCTGGAGAAAGAAATGGCAGCCCACTCCAGTATTCTTGCCTGGAAAATCCCATGGACGGCGGAGCCTGGTAGGCTACCGTCCATGGGGTCGCAAAGAGTCGGACACGACTGAACGACTTCACTTTCATGTCCATCGAGTCGGTGATGCCATCCAGCCATCTCATCTTCTGTCGTCCTCTTCTCCTCCTGCCCCCAATCCCTCCCAGCATTAGGGTCTTTTCAAATGACTCAGTTCTTCACATCAGGTGGCCAAAGTATTGGAGTTTCAGCTTCAGCATCAGTTTTTCCAATGAATATTCAGGATTGATTCCTTTAGGATGGACTGGTTGGATCTCCTTGCAGTCCAAGGGACTCTCAAGAGTCTTCTCCAACACCACAGTTCAAAACCATCAATTCTTTGGTGCTCAGCTTTCTTTATAATCCAACTTTTACATCCATACATGACTACTGGAAAAACCATAGCCTTGACTAGATGGACCTTTGTTGGCAAAGTAATGTCTCTGCTTTTTAATATGCTACCTAGGTTAGTCATAACTTTTCTTCCAAGGAGCAAGCATCTTTTAATTTTATGGCTGCAATTATCATCTGCAGTGATTTTGCAACCCAAAAATATTAAGTCTCTCACTCTTTCCATTGTTTCCCCATATATTGGCCATGAAGTGATGGGACCAGATGCCATGATCTTAGTTTTCTGAATGTTGAGCTTTAAGCTAACTTTTTCACTCTCCTCTTTCACTTTCATCAAGAGGCTCTTTAGTTCTTCTTCACTTTCTGCCATAAGGCTGGTGTCATCTGCATGTCTGAGGTTATTGATATTTCTCTCGGCAATCTTGACTCCAGCTTGTGCTTCTTCCAGCCCAGCATTTCTCATTATGTACTCTGCATAGAAGTTAAATAAGCAGGGTGACAATGTACAGCCTTGATGTACTTCTTTCCCAATTTGGAACCAGTCTGTTGTTGCATGTACATTTCTAACTGTTGCTTCCTGACCTGCATACAGATTTCTCAAGGGGCAGGTCAGGTGGTCTGGTATTCCCATCTCTTGAAGAATTTTCCACAGTTTGTTGTGATCCACACAGTCAAAGGCTTTGGAATAGTCAATAAGGCAGAAATAGGTATTTTTCTCAAACTCTCTTGCTCTTTCGATGATCCAACGGATGTTGGCTATTTGATCTCTGGTTGCTCTGCCTTTTCTAAAGCCAGCTTGAACATCTCGAAGTTTACAGTTCACGTACTGTTGAAGCCTGGCTTGGAGAATTTTGAGCATTACTTTGCTAGCGTGTAAGATGAGTGCCATAGTTTGAGCATTCTTTGGCATCGCCTTTCTTTGGGATTGGAATGAAACCTGACCTTTTCCAGTCCTGTGGCCACTGCTGAGTTTTCCAAATTTGCTGGCATGTTGAGCGTAGCACTTTCACAGCATCATCTTTTAGGATTTGAAATAGCTCAACTGGAATTCCATCATCTCCACTAGCTTTGTTCATAGTGATGCTTTCTAAGGCCCACTTGACTTCACACTCCAGGATGTCTGGCTCTAAGTGAATGATCATACCATTGTGATTATCTGGGTCATGAAGATCTTTTTTGTACAGTTCTTCTGTGTATTCTTGCCACCTCTTCTTAATATCTTCTGCTTCTGTTAGGTTCATAACATTTCTGTCCTCTATTGAGCCCATTTTTGCATGAAATGTTCCCTAGGTATCTCTATTTTCTTGAAGAGATCTCTAGTCTTTCCCACTCTATTGTTTTCCTCTAGTTCTTTGCACTGATTATTGAAGGCTTTCTTATCCCTGCTTGCTATTCTTTGGAACTCTGCATTCAAATGGGTGTATCTTTCCTTTTCTCCTTTGCCTTTTACTTCTCTTGTTTTCACAGCTATTTGTAAGGCTACCTCAGACAGCCACTTTGACTTTTTGTTTCTTCTTCTTAGGGACGGTCTTGATCTCTCCCTCCTGTACAATGTCACGAGCTTCCGCCCACAGTTCTTCAGGCACTCTGTCTATCAGATCTAATCCTTTGAATCTATTTCTCACTTCCACTGTATAATCATAAGGGATTTGATTTAGGTCATACCTGAATGGTCTAGCGGTTTTTCCCTACTTTCAATTTAAGTCTGAATTTGGCAATAAGGAGTTCATGATCGGAGCCACAGTCAGTTACCAGTCACTGCATCAGCACCCCCATAAGGTCTCTATGAGGTAAAGGCTGTATTTAATTCACATTTTACAGATAAGGAAACTAACACTTTGAGAAATCCAGTGAATCACCCAAGGCATCCCAGTTAGGAAACAGCAAGGCCAGGGTCCAAAGCCCATGCTCAAATCATTTCAGGTACTGCTCCCAGGGTAACTGAAATTCAGCAGGAAATTACCTCCCAGAATCATCATCATCATAGTTATTATTACTGCTGTTAATAAAGACCATGAGTAACAACAGTCACCATTTGGGGAAGGCTTACAGCATGCCCAGTCCTAGGCTGTGTCTGTATTGGTTTGTCATTTTTTACCTCTCACAGCCTTGGAGAAAAGTACTTCTATCTCCAGGCGATTGTGAAAGAAAAGCTTTATGAGGGCAAGAACTTGGTCTGTTTTGTTTACTGCTGCACTCCCAGCACTTTACATTGCACGTGACACACAGCAGGTGCTGAATAATGTTCATTAAGTGAATGAATGAATAATCTGTCTCAACAACCCCGGGAAGCTCTATTTTAGACAATAAAACTGAGGCCTGGACAGTGTATCTTAGCCATAAAAGGGAAGGGGAGACTCCAATCCTGACTTCCTGCCTGATTATAACCTAGCAGTCCCAGGGGATACTGAGCAGGAAATCCCCCCAACTCTAGTGACACTGTCCAGAGACCTTGATCCCTCTTTGATGCCTGCTGGGCCAATCATATGGACCCATGAACCAGGCTTTGGGAGAAGAATGTCACCTGGATCCCAAAACATGTTAACTGGCTATCTTGTACCCCCCAACAACAGCCATCTCACAGACTGCAGGAACCTGCTTTGAGTTGTATGTGACTGAGGCCACCAAATCACTGCTAACGGTCCACAGCCTGCCCCAGCAATTAATTAATGGATTTATTAATTAGGATGGGAGCTACTTCCCAGGCCGGAATTGGGGTCACCAGTTTCTAAAGCAAGACTCACAGAGCTAAAGATAAACCCTTGTTCGCTGCGAGTCTGAGGCCTGTGCCCAGTTCCCAATCACAGAGTGAGAGAATTTCAAGAGCCAGTGATGGGTGAAGAAGCTGGGGGTCTGGGAGGAGCTGGGTCCCCCAGGACTGCCTCCCAAGGTAGAGTCAAGGCAGGTGCTCCCACCTTACCCTTCCTGTGCTATTCATCCACTCCATTATCCAAATATTTATTAAGAACTTACTATGTCCTTGCCCTTCTCAGGGAGGAATCTGTGTGTGTTAGTTGCTCAGTCATGTCCAATTCTTTGTGACTTCATAACCTGTAGCCCACCAGGTTCCTCTGTCAATGGAATTCTCCAGGCAAGAACAATGGAGTCAGTTGTCATTCTCTTCTCCAGGGGATCTTCCCGACCCAGGGACTGAGCCCTGGTCTCCTAAATTGCAGGCAGATTCTTTACCATCTGAGCTATCAGGGAAGCCCAGGAAGGAATACAGATGGTAAACAAACGAACAAATAAATACATATTATCACATCAGGTAAAGCAGATAGCAGTAAATGGGGCAGGGGGCGGGAAGGCATTCTGGAAGCTTAGGGAGGACCTCTCCGAAGACATAATATTTAAATAGAGGACTGAATGGAGTGAGACAAAACTAAGGAGACATCTGGGAAATGCAATGGGAACAGCATGTACAAAGGCCCCGAGGTTGGAATATGTTTGGTGTGTTCAAGGAACAGTGAGGAGGCCAGCGTGCTTGAATAAAAAGGGGAGGCATGTCAGGAAACGAGAGCGAAACAACGAAGGGAACGGAGGACCTAATCACACAGTGGGCCCAGGTGAGAACAGGCAACCAGAAAGAGGCAATGCTCAGAGTGATACCACCCAGGTTCCCAACAAGACATAAAAGATAGCTCAACTGGGCACCTCCTATGCACTAGGTGCCTTAGGTAGACGTCCAAACCTCATTTCATCTTTCCTGTAGGAAACTGTGGTCCTTTGAGAAGAAGATACAAAGGCAGGATTATAAGACAAAGAGATTTATCAGGATCAATACCTGCACCCTGCAGGAGGGAGCCAGAATAGAGAGAGGGAGGGAGGGAGGGCGTGAGTGAGAGAAGAAGGAAGGAAAGTTGGTAAGTAAGGTTGGTTGGTTAGTGGAAGCACCCTAGACTGCAGAGGAGTCCAGTGCCTGCAAATGAGTCCCATGTGTCCCAGGAACCAGTCTGCTCCTAGTCCCCGTTACACTCAGTCCCTGGCTGTGGCAGCTGCAGGTGATCTTCAAGGGCAGGATCTGGTGCCACCTGCCCATCACACTCCCTACAGACAAAGATCTGCAAGGTGCCTTCTCAGGGCCACCACTGGAAGGTACCATTGTTATATCCACCTGATAGCTGAGAAAACCAAATCTTAGAAAGAGGAACTAACTTACCCAAGGGACACAGCTAGGAAGAAGCAGAACTGGGATTTGAATCCTGATGGCGCAGTGCCATGATCCCTAGATAAACAGGAGTTGGGGAACTGGGCGTATTTTGCAACAGAATTGGGCTGTATACCTTGTTAAAAAAATAAAAGCAATACTTAAGGCTTGGAAGGAAAGCTATGAGAAACCTAGACAGCGTATTAAAAAGCAGAGATATCACTTTGCCAACAAAGGTCTGTATAGTCAAAGCCACGGTTTTTCCAGTAGTCATGTACAATGTGAGAACTGAATCATAAGGAAGGCTGAGCATGGAAGAATTGATGCTTTCAAGTTGTGGTGCTGGAGAAGACTCTTGAGAGTCCCCTGGACTGCAAGGAGATCAAACCAGTCAATCCGAAAGGAAATCAACCCTGAATATTCATTGGAAGGACTGTTGCTGAAGCTGAAGCTCCAATACTTAGGCCACTTGATAAAAAGAGCCAATAAATTGGAATAGACTATGATGCTGGGAAATGATGAAGGCAAAAGAAGGGGGTGGCAGGGGATGAGATGGTTAGATAGCATCACCGACTCAACACATGAATTGAGCAAACTCTGGGAGATAGTGGAGGACAGAGACTGGTGTGCTGTAGTCCATGGGGTCACAAGGAGACAGATAAGACTTAGCAACTGAACAACAGCAAAGGCTGATACAGTGTTTGAATACTTTACAAAGTACTCACTGAGATAGATTCACTCCAGGCCACACATGTGCTAAATAATCTTATTTTATACTTCATCCTTACTCCCAACTGACAGATGCCAAGAGTGAGCATAAAGGTGGGTCCAACAGGGCTTCCTGGCTCAGTCGGTAAAGAAATTGCTTGCAATGCAGGAGACCTGGGTTCGATCCCTGGGTCAGGAAGATCCTCTGGAGAAGAAAATGGCAACCCATACCAGTATTCTTGCCTGGGAAATCCTATGGACAGAGGAGCCTGGTAGGCTGCAGTCCATGGGGTTGCAAGAGTCGGACACCACTTAGCGACTAAATCACCACCACAATAGCCACTCAGAATCTGTGACCAGCTTCACTGCCTTCCTCCAGTTTCTTGCACGCACTGTTTTTCCACCCACCTCAAGGTATTAGCACATGCTATTCCCAGGGATGCTTTTCCCTGACCTTGTCCTTGACACCTTGACTAAAGGGTCACTCCTTCCAGGAAGGCTCCCTTGATGCTCAGACTCAGGCAGTTTTTTCTGCCACATGCTATCTCAGAATCAAATGTCCGTGTGTGACTAGACACCCATTTGTCCAATAAGATATGCATCCAGCCCCCTCCATTGTCTGTGGGCTAAGTGAGGACTGGCACTCTGTCTTCCGGTTCACCATGATATTGCCAGTATATTATTATTATTTATAGTATTTATGATATTTACTTATTATAATTTACACAATTTTTAGTTATACTGTGAGTGATGAATATATTGGGTTGGCCAGAAAGTTTGTTCATGTTTTTCTGTACCATCTTATGGAAAATCCTGAATGAATTTTTTTGGCTAAACCAATACATTTTCAAAGTGTAGGACAACGGCAGTTATTATTATTAACATTATATAGCACATCTATGTGCTAGGCACAGATTTCACACTTCACATGCACTAACTCACTTAATCCACAATCCTTAAGGAGGCAGATACTACTATCATCCCTATTTTACACAAGAGAGAAAACCGAGGCTCAAAAAGGTTAAGTGATTTGCCCAAGGTCACACAGCTGGTAAGTGGCAGAGCTGGGATAGAGCCAGGTCCCCTGGCTCCAAGTCCTCACTAAATATCTCTGGGAGTGGGAGACTGCAGGGCTTGATTTTGCAGCCCACACTACACACCTCAGATCCCTGGAGCCCATGGACACTCATAATGGACCAACATCTCAAACAGGTGCCCCCAGCCTCTGAGTGCCTCTGCATGACTGCCTCTCTTGAGGAAATCTGCACTCGGCCCGGCTGTCCTGGTGACCCCTGTGGTCTCTCTGTCGGCAGCACCCACGTTCCAAACAGCTGGCTGGACAAGTCAATCGACCATAATGGTTCCCGGGGAGCCACTTACCCCGTCGAGTTTGAGCGACGGCGGCTCGGAGAGTCTTAAGCACTGCTCGGCTCCGGGCTTCTGGGGCAGACAACCAGCTCAGGCCAAAGAGGTTGGAGGATTGATTTTTTTCTCTTTCTTTCTTTTTAATGACAAATGCGTATCTTGGAACTGCTGTTTCATTCAGCTGAAGGATGGCAGAGGGGATGTATAGGGAAAGGACTAGGAAGGAGGGGGCAGCTGCTGGCCCATTTTGAGGGTGACTGAGCTACTGAGGAAAAGCAGAGACAGCAGACTAATCATGCGTCTTCATGAAGCTGGTCAGGGCCTTTCGGTTTTTCTGAGAATGCAGCCTCATCTGACATTTGGCACTTGGAGAATGGCAGCCAGTGGCCTTGACAGGGACCTGCCTCATGGCCCCTGGAGCCGTCTGACCCACTGCAGACGCTCAGCCCAGGGTCTCTGCACCACCGTCCCCTCTGCATGCCATGCCCTCGCTAGGTCTCCTTTCCCTACTGAGCGCAGCCAGAGTGTTGGACTTGTACAGGATACTGGATATCTGAATTTCTTAGGTAACATCTTCTGTATTTTAAATGCTGAGAAGCTTATATTAAAAAAAAGTGTTTTTAAATATTGCACTAATCTGGACAGATACATCCGTGATCCAGACATAGCTCCCAGCCTGCAACCTCTGTAGTCTGAGCTCCCAAGATATAAGACATCACATATAATATTAGTAATATATTAATATAGTAAGCCCCCAATGGAGGAAGAGAGAAGAGAAAAAGTGCCCAGTAATCTCTAAAACAAGCTTGCAAGGCCAGCAAATTCCAGGATCCACTGCTCATTTGGTTTTCTCACTCCTCTCTTCCTCTCTAAAAATACCAACAACAATAAGAAGTAAAACACTTATGGAACAGTAACTGTGTGTCCCAAACTGTGCTAAGCACTTTCACATTTAAAGTGCTTTAATCTTTAAGAACAATCTAAAAGGTGGAGATTACTATTAGTTCCATTTAGAGACAAGGAAATAAGGCTTAGAGAGGTTAAGTGACCCATCCAAAAATCACACAGCCAATAGGTGATGGAGCCAGGACTGGAAGCCAGACAAGGGCACCTCACCATCTTGGCTCCTCCTACTTCCCTCTTGAGGGAAAGGGTAGAGAACAAGTTTCTGGAACTACGTGTGATCTACCCTAACACTCTTAACTGGAAAGGTAAACACCTCAGCCATGCTACCACCATCATTACAAACCTGTAGACCAGACTCAGCAAATGGCCTTCAGGCCAAATCCAGCCCTTCACCTGTTTCTGTAAACTTTTACTGCAACACAACCATTCACATTCATTTTTCTTGTCTATGGCTATTTTCATGCCACGGTGGCAAAACTGCGTGCTTGCAACATAGACCACGTGGTTCACAAAGGCAAAAGCATATTATTATCCGCCTCTTTACAGAAAGTTTGCCAACCCTGATGGCAGACCTAGATGGTTTTTAAAAAGCCTAGAGAGAAGCCACCCCTGGGAAGGTCATGAGGTTGAAACCTTCAGGGAAACACCTTCCTTAAAGAAGGGGAAGCACATTTGCACATTAAAGGGTAGTGGAAGCTTCTTCAGGTGTTTGGGATGAGACCACAAAGGAGCCAGCCATGGAAGATCAAGAGAAAAAGCATCCCAGGCAGAGGGAACTGCAAGTGCAAAGTTCCTGAGGTAAGAATGTGCTTGACGAGGCACCAAAAGACCACTGTGCCTAGAACAGAGTGAGGAGAGGAGAGATGCTGGAGATGAAGTCAGAAGGATAACGGCGGGGTGGGGGGGGGCGCGCGGGGGGGGAGGGCGGGGCTCGACTACCTGGAGTCTTACAATCAGGGGAAAGGACCCTGGATTTTTAAATTAAGTATGATAGGAATTGATTGTTCATATCCTACAGAACACTACAAACCATTTTCTGAAGGGATCCTCAAGGCTTAGAAACCAAGAACTCCATTCCAGACATGATTTTTTTGGTCTCAAAATTCTGCTCAAGAGGCCAATGGCTCCTCATCACTGCCAAAATGGGCCCTGAGGTCATGAAATGGCAATACATTTAACTGGCACACAAAGTATGTCAGCATCCTTCCCTTTACAGCAACCGAGTACAGCAAACCAGATGAGCACAACCAGTCTATGTGATGGATTAAGAAATGGGAGACTTGGAATGTTAGGGGATTCACCCAGGAGTGCTAGAGACTGTACTTCTTAGCTGCTCTTGGGGCCCTTCCCCTCTGCCTACTACTTCCACCTTCCCTGACACCTTTGAAATAAGCCGCTGTCATTAAGAAAGAGCATCCCCCAGACAGAAAAATCAAACAGACGACTGAACCCTGATTTCCGAAGCCAGAAACAAAGGCAGGCCACTACCTCAGTCCCCTTCCCACACTCAAACTCTGCCAGGCTCAGTCTGAGTTAGACAACTGGAAGCCACCAGAAATTCAGCCCTTTCAGAAAGCAACAGAGAAAACCATAGTTTTTGGATAGCCACCTCGACCATCAGTCAGGATCAAATTTAGCACCAGCTGAGGTGCTCACGTTTGAAATTCTATCTGACGGAAGAAAGGTTTCCACAACAGAACGTCAAGTTCGAAGACAGAATCCTCCCTTTAACAGAAGAGTTTAAAAAAAGAAGAAAGAAAGAAAAAGGAAAGGAAAGAAAAAATAAAACACCACCATCATCGGAAAAGCTGTTCCCTCTGGTCAAAATAGCACCGTGCTCATCTGAAATAACCCACCGAGACGCTGATTTGCTTCTTTAGGCTTGTTCGTGGTTTCACAATTTTCTACAGTGAATTCAGGTATTAATAAAAGAAACTTCGAGACCTCCAACAGCAAAAGCGGTCAAGGATGAGACGTTGCTCATTTTTCTTTCAGCATTCAAAGAGAGGCCCATCTTTGGGAAGCAATTTCTGTCGAGTTGAGAAATTCAGAATTTTGGGATGCCCAGAAAAGACTGCTGGGTTCTTTATATAAATTCTCAACACCTGTTTCTAGCTCCTTCTGCAAAATAGGCTCACAGGGTGTGGCTTGCAATGAATTGGAGAGGCAGATGGAATGGGGTCACCCACTGGTTGGACCTGGAAGGGTCCAGGGGGCTGGCCAATTGGGTTTGGTCATATTCACAGAGCTGCTGCTAGAAATCTCCCCTCGTCCCTCTGTCTCCCACCACTCCCTCTCCTCCCGCTTCAACCTCCCACAGCCTTCACCTAATGCCAGTCCATCTCATGGGCCTGGGCCCGGGCCGCACCAAGCCTGGTCTGCTCATGCTCGCACCTCGGCAGCAATTCTATTACAGTGAAGTTTCCAAAGTTAGGATTCCGCCAACAGGGCTGATAGCTTATTTACTGCTGTCATCTAAAGAAAGAGGAATTTTGACACATTGTTAAATGATAGCACATTTAGATAAGTCAAGCTGTCAGAGGCTCTAATGGATGTCTAAACTCTCTGTGGCTGATATGTAAAATTTATGCACTTCAGAATATCATAAGGTTATAATATTTTAATCACATCCACGCTCTTTTCTAAACTTTGAGCTGAGAAAAACATTCCATCAAGTCCCATCTCCCGTATGCCAAGAAATTGAGCCTTCCTAGAAGTTTCTCCAAAACTCCTTACAAAAAGTCCAGCTTATCTCATTTGAGGACCCATCAGTTTTCCTCCCTAAAGGCTCACACCCCAACAGAATTTGCCTTTTCCTCCCAAGTTCGTACAGTGTGATCCTTCCAGTCAACCTCTTTTCTCCCAAGAAACAGATGTGCATTCAGACTGAGCACCAACTCTTGTTAGCTTGATTAACACTCTTTGAAGGAAAAAAAAAAGATATCACGAGAGACTGGACCCAGAGCATCATTAAAAAAAGTGGCAAAGTAAAGCAGAAAAAGAAAATCATAAAGGTATGAATCCGGTTACGACGACTATACACAGAAAAGCCATAAAAAAATACTGCATTAGTAATGTTCACCATAAAGCAATCTTATAACCAAATGAAATATGCCTAGCATTAACTTTGGGATAGAATTTTATTTCTTCTCGTTTCCTGGACTGCCAGCAGCCGAGAGAAAAACCAGCAGCAAAGAAAGAGGGAAGCAGTTTCAGGGATCCTGGAGCAGGGTACCAAATGTCACAGCATCTTCACCATCTTTAAGACTGCTGACAGACTCCCATCCTAGGAAAACAGCCCCACTGTGCCCAGAGATGGCACTGGAAGGAATAATAACCAGACTGCTTCTATATTTGAAAAATATATACTTCCAGAGGCCTGTGCATGGGCCAGTACAAGGTCACCTTTCTTGCCAGTATCGGAGTGGCGCTGGTAGCATGGTCTGGCCTGGGGACATGGGCCGACTTTGCTGCCCTGGCCACTCCAACGCTCAGCGACCAGGCTGCATGAAACCACTGAATTGAAGCTATACACACCTCCTCACACTCACAAACATCCGGGGCCACGGGACAAGTGAGCCCAAAGCTCTTGGCTTGCACGGGGCCTGCAGTGGGGGCCCAGCTTTCCTACCCAGATCTTGGAACGAGCCAGCTGAAGTTTTCCTTTCTAGCTATCTCCCCTGTAAACGGAAAGTGGGAAGGGGAAAAAAATGAAAATAAAAGTGTGGCACAGGAGTCATTAGCGTTATGCACAAGAGATGATCCGAGGCGAAAGTGCTTAGGCTCATAATCCGGTTCCAACAAAAATGCCATCAGTGAGAATATGGGGCTGGGTTGGGGGCGCAGGACTGTTGGGCAGGGGAAAACCTGAACGTTTCAGGACAAGGGTGGAGACCACGGCAGATGTGAGGGCCTCAGTGTTTGTACACCGCTGCCACATGTACCTCTGTTCTCTTAAAGTGTACAGCTTTTCAAACTCCAAAGGGACAACCCACCCCCCACTTAATATCCATGTAAATGAGGTTAACCCTTTCCCCAGAGCCCTCTCCTTTTGTGTCAAACACACCAGCCATTGTTTTAATGAACATATCCCTCCCTCCTGCACCCTAAGTATATACCCTGTGCAGGGAGAGGTCCTGGCTCTATTTTCCCATCACCTGAACAAGGCTTTCCACCACCCCCATCTTCATCCTTTCCAGTTCAAATTTGCTTTCTCACCTCAGCATCTTCTAAAACCCTAACAAAGGGTTCCCAGATCAATGGGAGTCCAACTGGAATCAAGATCTGGGTGACCTCAACAGCTCCACAAAAGACCCCTGAGCCTGAGACAGGAGAGACTTGAGGTTCAACACCCCCTCCACTCCAGCTCAGAAATCAGCCCCCTGGGAGCCGCACCCACCCCTCAGCACCCAGCCCAGGTCTCACTCCACCTCCCGGTAGCAGCCCAAGCTCCCCGGATTGAAAACGAGTTATCTAATGAAAATTGTGTTAACTGACATTCCGGCCAACCGGGAGCAAATACCAGCGCTGTAAATCTCGCCGCGGAAATTTTCTCCAGCCCAGAATAACAATAGGACCCTGCAAAGGGCTTTCGCCAGCCCTTCTGGTTCCTCTCCTCTTGTCTGCCACGTTCTTGTCATTCCTTATGTTACAGAACATCAATCATAAATAAAGACGCTGTCCCCCAGCCGTGCCCGGGTCTCATTTACAAACATTAGCAGGGAATACGATTACCATTGGCCTTCGTGCCAAGCCCAATGTGGCTGCCCAACTCTCTCTCCCATTCTCTCTCTCTCCCTCTCCCTCCCCCATCCCCCACTCTTCCAGAAAGGCCACTTTAGCATCATTTAAAACAGCAACCACAGCTCACAGCCCTGCCCGCCTCAGATGGCCACCAAACTGTAGCCCCAACTCGAGTGAGGACCTGGAATTGCAAGGCACTTGCAGTTATTAACTGCATGCCTGAGTGCCCCGATTTTCTCTCCAGCTCACTGGCTTTGAAGGAGGGGGCCTGCGGGGAGTGAGGGGTTAGAAAGGAGGGGGGTTGGGAAGCCACCAGGAGGAGGGGGGCACTGGAACCACTTATCAGAAGAAACTTAACGAGATTTGCAGGCGGATTAAAAAAAAAAAAAAAAGCGGGTCCTTTTTTATCTCCAGACTGATGCTCTCCCTTCTTCCAAGAATGTCAAGGCCAAGGCAGGATGCTTTAATCTCCCGGTAACCAACACCACTTCCCCGCCCCTTGTTCCCACCGCACCTCGGTGAGACTCCTGGGATTGGGGGCTTGTCAGGAGCATCCTGGAACACCTGGGAAAGGACAGAGGCTAGCGTTGTGCCTTCTGTGCGCAGTTCTCTGCGAGATTCCACCCCGCGGCCCAGTCTCCTATTGGGTCAGCAAGAATAACCCCCAAATCTGGAGGAGACACACAGACTCCCAGAAAAAGGTGGAACGGGGATAAAGTGCTGGAGTTTGGAAGGGAGTCGCCCCAGGGAGGGAGAGGGAAAAGAGAGAGAAGAGACTAGAGAGAGGAGGAAAGAGAGGAGTGGCCGAGAGGAAAAGCAGGAGGCAGAAAACAGCGAGGGAATCTTCTATTTAAAAGTTCCAGTGGGCCGGAGAGCCCGAAGTCACCTGCTCTGCGCAGCTCCCGGCTCTCCAAGGCCCCTGAGGCAGGAGCGCAAACTTGCGCGCGCCCCGGGCCCATCACCACCGCCAGTCCCCACCTAGACTTGGAAAGAGGTTGGCGAGGGGGATAAAGCAAGAGGCAAAGACGAACCCCGAGAACCC
Source organism: Capricornis sumatraensis (assembly GCF_032405125.1). Classification (NCBI taxonomy): domain Eukaryota; kingdom Metazoa; phylum Chordata; class Mammalia; order Artiodactyla; family Bovidae; genus Capricornis; species Capricornis sumatraensis. The sequence continues at coordinate 61,624,924 of NC_091085.1, read as the reverse complement.
GGCCCGAGGAGAGATCTGCCGGTGCAGGCGGCCAGTCCGGCGGCGGCGGCTGCAGCGGCTGGGGCGGCAGCAGCGGCCCCTGGGTGGCGGCGCGTCCGGGCTGCGCAGCTAGGCGGGCGGCAGTGGCGGAGGTGCTGGCGGGCGGCGGGGCGCGGAGCCGCCTCCTAGCCAACCCCGGATGCCTCCCCCCCACTCCTCCTCCTCCTCCTCCCAGCCGCCAGCTCCCTCCCTCCCTCGCCCGAGCCCCAGCCGGGCGCGGACAGGCACGCGGCGCGCTTCGCGGCCTCCCCGGGCGCCGCGAAGTTGGGAGGCGCGCAAAGTGCGGCGCAAGGGGGGTTGCCCGAGGTCCCGCCTGCAGCCCCCTGCCTGGGACCGCAGACCCTGCCTTCCTCGCGCCTCACTCCGCCGCTCACCCGGCGGCTCGCTCCCCGGGCCATGGGCTCACTAGCGCTTCTCCATGGTCGCAGCGGCTAATCGATGATTGAACCGAACAAAGAGCAGCGGCGAGATCAATTCCTAATACCTATCGATAGGCAGCGGGCAGTCGAGCCCCTGCGAGCTCCAGCAGCCGCCGCCCGCCTCCCCAGGGCGCCCGACCGCCCTCCCGGGGACCTCCCCAGTGCGCCCAGGGCGCGCCCGAGGGCTCCCCACGGCCGCGCGGCCGGTGCTGCCCGCACTAACCTGGAGTCGCCGTAGATCAAATCGCTTCCAATATTGAAACATCGATCCCACATTGGCGGCCATCTTGGGGGCTATTCGAGACGCACACACACAAGAGTTTGGCTTTTCTCAATGGCTGCACTCAATATCCGGGCTGGACTCCCCCCAGCCCCGGGGCCGCCGCCGGCAGTCCGGGCCCTGCGCGCCACCGCCCGGGGCCCCTCGGGCGCCCCCCGGCCTCCTGCCACCCGCTGCCCCTCGGCGCCGCCGCGCCGCCGCCGCCGGGCCCGGGAGCCGCGCGCCCCCCCCGACCCCCGGAGGGCGCGGGAGGAGGGCGCGGGGCGGGGAGCTCGGCGCCCGCCCGGGGGAGGCGGCCGGGGATGGGGTGGGAGGAGAGGAGTAGGGGGGAGGCAGCGTCTCCGAGAGGCGCTGGCGCCGCCGCTGCCCTGCCTGCAGCCGGCTCCCGGGCCCGCGGAGCGCTCGTTGCATCTCCCCCCCCCAAGTCCGGGGTCGGTGTGCCGCGCGATTGCACTTGACTTTGGCTTTTTGCAAACTTATCAATACTGACGTAACGTGCTGATCAATGCAAAGGGAAGTTTGCGGGGGCAGGAGGCGGCGGGTGCGTGGGGCGCCTACCCTCGCCTCGCACCTGTCTATCCCCCATCCCCAGCAATGCATACTTAAAAAAAAAAAAGTTAATAGTTTGCAATGCATTTTTTTTTCTTTTGCAATCGGAGCACACAACACGTGCCTCGGGCTGCCGCCGCTCCTTCGCCAGCCAGCTAAGCTTCGCATCCGAGGGTAGCAGCCGACAGCTAGAGCTGCGTAGACTACCCTGCCGGCAGGTTGTTGGGAGCCGGCCAGTGGGCGGGTGGCAGCCGCCCGGGGGCGCCACTGAGTTGTCGGAAATGTCACCACTGCTGTGCGCAGGGTCCACGCCATTATAGAGTTATATTATTAGGAGGCGATGTCTTGTCTTGGTCATAGCACTGGGTTCTTTCCGGGGGTCCTCTGCAATAGAGATTCTTGTTACTATTTTCAGGAGCCTTTAGTACAGTTACATGGGCTCCTCACAACTTTAGAATGGGAGGTCGTTTTACTGTTCCCATTATTGGGGAGGGTTCTTAGCCAAACCTCTGGAATGGTTTCTCCCCCTACAGTGGGTTCGCTTTTATCGTTATATGTTGAGGGGGGCCTAGCCTAGCTCTGGATCATTAACAGCTACAGATGTCTCTGCCACTGTTACAATCATTATTCCGGGGTCCTTAGCCTAGCTGGGGACCCCAGGCTTCTTCCCAGTATGGGCCTCCTTTATTATGATTGTCTTTTGGGAGAGAGTCTTTAGCCCAGCTGGAGGGAAATTCTGGTCTTCTGCAATTTTTCAGACGCTGGACAGCAGGGGTGGCTAGATTTCTTTTACATTTTTTCCATCATCTTGCCTCTGCAAGGGAGAAGTCCCCAGGCTCCTCCCAAGGTCCTACACCCACCACCCAGGAGGAACTCAGACCTCCCAACCCCCTTCATAACTTAACAATCCTGACCCAGCAGTCACCCTTTCTGACATGTCCCCCTACCAATCTTACCCTAGCCTCTGCCCCGCCCCACCCCCCAAAAAAGGAGACATACCCCACCCCCTTTTTCTCTGGGCAAAAGATTTGCTTTTATAGACAGCAAATGGAAATTATATTCTCTTTTTATGACCCAGCTTGGACTTCTGACATCACTCTTGGTCTGGGACAATAGATCAATACAGAGGGTTATAAAAAAGATAAAGTTTAGAAGAGTTGTAAAGAAGAAAGAATCGTGATGGATATTTTTGATGATTTTCCAATATTTGTGTCTTGGAACACGTGCTTCAAGGCAATTAAAGTTTTTAATGTAATGTAAATAATTGTTTCATAAATGCTTCAGAAGAAGGTGTGATCTTTCTAAGCAATCACTCAAGCGGTTTAAAAAATGTAATGTGATTTAAACAAGGATACAGTATTTCTGTTACCATCCCCATACATTTTCCATAAGGCCTGGGTAAATATATTAATGCGCAAGTTGAAAGACTCATAAGACCAGAAGTACAGCGTTTACCAAGACATAATGAATTAGGCCTAGTTAGCAATTCCGAGTGGCCTGTTTCCTTGCCAGATTAAATTGCACGTGATGTGTGGTTTATCTCAGCTCTCGATAACTTCACGTTTAAATTACAGCTCTCATTCTGCAAAATGAATTTAGGGAAATTTCATAACTATCACATGGCAATTTTTTTTAATGGCTACATTTTCTCCTGAGCATCTGTAAAGCTTGCAGCTTCCTTGTCTTTGAGTCTGTTTTTTAAAGACCTGTAGTAGAAAATCTGGAGTGAGTGTGAAACCTTTCAAAGAAATTTTTAACAAATCAAGGTTTTGATGAAAGATTATTTTAAATTTATATCTGATTGCTTTTCGGCCTTTTGGCTAAGATCAAGTGTAAATTTATATCTGACTTTGCAGTCACGGAACTGACATCATATACCTCCTGATATGATGTACGGAGAAGGATACACCACAACTTCTGTGGTATTTGTGCATAATCTGAATCTAATTGTGAAGAAATATCAGATAAACCTACTTGGAGGGGTAATTCTAGAAAATAAACATCTAGTCTCTTTAAAAATGTCAATGTCACATGAAACACACACAGACTGGGGAACTATTCTAGATTAAAGAAAGCAAAAAAGATTTGACAAGCGATTAAAATATATGATCCTGGGTTTTCTTTTACTAGAAAGTGCATTAACTGGAGCCAACAGCAAAGTTAGAATAAATCAACAGATTAGATAATAGTATTGTATCAATGTTAATTTCCTGATTTTAATCATTGCACTGTGGCTATATAACAACATGTCCCTCAGAGAGAATATTAAAGTATTCAGGAGTAAAGGGAAAGCCATCATGCCTGCAACTAGCTCTCAAACAGTACAGACAAAAGCAATATGCATCTGTTTATCAAAATCTATCCGTATAGAAAGAATGATATAGCAAATGTTGCAAAACGTTAACATTTGAGGACTCCAGAGGAAGTGTACACAGAAATTCTTGGCACTTTCTTTGCAACCTTTCTGGGAATCTGAAATTATGTCAAAAGACAAAGTTAAAAAAAAACCACAATAAATTAAATTTATGTCTGACTTTGTCTCAACTGTTAGGGACTATTGGACTTCCAAATAAAAATTCTGCATGGAACTTTTCTACTTTCCTGACTGACGTAGGCTGCACCTTTGACCGAGCAGGAAATTGCCACAGCAAATATGCTTACTGAGGAGCAGCGAGAAAATCCAATAATTCAGATTGTTTTAAGTCTGTGATATTTTTAAATGACTTAATGCAGTGGGTCTCTGAAGAATTCCGACAATTTTAATGGTAGAAACTTGCAGTCCCACTGAGGAAAGGGTTGCTACATAAATACTGAATGATCGTGTCTTTCTGTCTGGGCTGAAACATATTAGCTTTGCTTAGTGGCTTATTGCTTTATTCACAAAATAAATTTCAGCCGTCTCTCCCCACCATATTCCAAGCGCATCGTGAGCCTGTGCCTTATTAGATGTGGGGGCTTGTGTTCCTAAGGCATCTGTTACCGTCTCAGGCTCAGCAATAATGAATTAAGCAGTTAAGTGTTTACCCCCTGAATGGAGTTAGCCAAGGAAATGATATTATTATGGATGGTCCTTAATGAAAGACCAGCAAACTCAGACTTTTACAGCAAACAATCAGCCTTGGATTTGGGAACTAAAGTAATAAAATATTAAATATTTTTGTGAAAAGCTGTTTTTTTTTGTTCTTAGCACACTCTCCCTGCCACAAACACACATATACACGGATATACAACAACTTAAGCAGGTTGCAGGTTGATTCCTAATTCTCAAAGGCCCACACATCAGGATGAGTACTACAATGGCAAAGAAGACATCCTTTCCCCATCCCAGAAGAAGCAGAGGGTGGCTTGGAGCAGCCTATCCTGAAAGCACAAGCAGAGAGAGAGCCAGATCCTTTAGGAAATTCATAAACTGTGCAAGAATCCCAGGGAAGATAATGGCAGGTCCTTAACCATGAACATAATGATATGCAAAATCCCCAGCATCAAAGCTGAAACAAAAGAAAATGTCCTTCAGTAGCTCCACATTCCCCACAACAGTTGTCGGGCAGGAAGAAAGACTAAAGTAGAGACTCCAAATTCATCTGGAAGTTTTCAACAGCCCTGGGAGAGGGGTAAGGGATATCGGAGTGTCCGGCCGACACCTGCAAGGGTGTGTCCCTGGAGGCTGGCCCATGGTTAGGTCTCAGACACAGGGGCTAAAGTGACTGGCTGTAGAACCAAGCCAGAAGTCCCTTAGGTGCATAACACTTGACACAGTGCTGTCAACCATCACCACTATTACGCACCTACTAATGGCTGTTGGACAGACTTCAATGATAGCACAGCTAGTAAAGAATCCACCTGCAAAGAAGAGACCCCAGTTTGATTCCTGGGGTGGGAAGATCCCCTGGAGAAGGAATAGGCTATCCACTTCAGCATTCTTGGGCTTCCCTGGTGGCTCAGAGGGTAAAGAATCTGCCTGCAATGCGGGGGACCTGGGTTCAGTCCCTGGATTGGAACGATCCCCTGGAGGGCATGGCAACCCACTCCAGTATTCTTGCCTGGAGAATCCCCATGGACAGAGGAGCCTGACAGGCTGCAGTCCACGGGGTTGCAAAGAATCAGGCACGATTGAGCGACTAAGCACACACAGCACAGGCTGTTGGACGCTTTATAAATAAATCATTTAAAATAACACTGTGGTTAGGAGAGTGACTCTGGAGCCAGACTGTCTAGATGTGAATTCCAGCAGGCCACTTACAAGCTCTGTGACCTTAAGCCAGTTACTTTACCTCTCTGTGCCTCATTTTCCTCATGTGTACACTAGTGCTAATAACCGTACAAAGTGATAAAGATTAAGTGAGTTAGTCTATGTAAAACTACGTAAACATGTTGCATTTAGTAGCTTTCATTATTATTGGCCTCACAATGAACAGGACAGAGATCTGCATTCCCACATTGCAGATAGAAAGAATGAGGCCCTGAGACAGGCAGGGGCTGGCTCATGGTCACATGGTTGTGAAGGTGGCGGAACCAGCACTGACCCCGGAGCTCACTCACATTAGCCTGGGGGCTCATTGCCTCTGAGCCCACCCTGCCTCTTATGGAGAGGAAAAGCAGATGCCCAGAAAACAAGGGCTGTAGCCTTAACTATGTGCCAACTCTCAATTACCAATTAAACTGGAGAGGAACAACACAAGAGGGACAGGCTCCCTGGGCCCGATTCCCCTCACATGGTAGAGACGAAACAAATGATAGTGCGTTCTTGCTGTGCTAATGATTCTCCTTCTGTTCCCTTTCCCCACGCACTCTCCTCTTGCCCTGCCCAGTGTCCTGGGACTCTGACCCCGACAGACTACACATCCCAGGCTTCCATGCTCCCTGGCTTCTAGCTGGGTGTGGACAGTGGGAGGCCCTGGTAAGAGAAAAGAAGGCCCAGAGAAAGGCTGGGATATTTACTCCCTCCCTATTTCACTGCAGCCTGGGCAGTGGCTGGGGCTTTCCACAGTCACCACCCCTGTCAGGCTGTCCCTCCCTTGCTGCCACAGGGCCCCAGTAACTTCTCTCTCCTCACATCTCTTCAGATCTGAGGTGTACATGGCTCTCTCTTGCCAGCATCTGGGTGCCTTAACATTCCCTAACACACACCTCTGTAAATGAAAATTTCCAGGTGATTTTTTGGGGGGGTCTGGGACCTTGATCAATGCACCTGCCAGTGCAGGAGACACTGGCTTGATCCCCAGGTTTCAAATCAAATCACTGGAAAGATCAAATCACTGGAAATCAAATCACTGGAAGATCCCCTGAAGGAAATGGCAACCCACCCCAGTATTCTTGCCTGTAAAATTTCATGCACAGAGGAGCCTTGCAGGCTACAGGCCATAGGGTTGCAAAGAGTGGGACGTGACTGAAGCAACTTATAGCACACACGCACACACTGACCAGTACATCTACCAGAGAACCAGAGAATATTATTCAATTATTAAGAAAGATGAGGGGACTTCCCTGGAGGCCCAGTGGCTAAAAATCTGCCTGCCAGTGCAGGGGACACAAATTTGATCCCTGGACCAGGAAGCTTCCACATGCTGCAAGGCAATTAAGCCCATGTGCCACAGCTACTGATCCCTCATGCCCTAAAGCCTGTGCTCCACACCAAGAGAAGTCACTGCAACGAGAAGCCGGCACACCGCAACCAGAGTAGCCCCCACTTGCTGCAACTAGAGGAAGCCTGTGCATAGCAACGAAGAGCTAGCCAGCCAAAAAGAAATAAATAATAAATAGTCTAAAATAATTTTAAAATAAAATAGAAAAAAAAGGGGGAGACAGAAAGATAAGAGTTGTGTGTATATGTGTTGAATGAAGAGATCTTTAGGATATATGGTAAAATGAACATAAACAGATTATGCCAACAGTATTAACAAATATTTGCTTAAAATGTGACACAGAAAAAAGTTAAGGAAAATTAGATATCAATTGGTTAACAGACATTCGCTCTGAAAAATGGTTTTAGAGGTCTCATAATTTCCATATTATCATTTCCTTTATGAGTACAAATTATTTTTTTCATCAGGAATCTTAATTCAGTTGGGGTGGAGGGGATCTGTTTTTCCTGGGCCTCTGATACACATACCACAATACCACATTCACCTGAGATATCTATGAAAGAAGATGTGATTAAATAGAAAGACAGCCTAAGTTCATGGGCTGGAAGATGTAATATGGTAAAGATGTCATTTCTCTCCAAATTAATCCATAAATTTAAGACCATTCAAATCAAAATTCCAATAAGGTTTTTCATAGAACTTGACAAGCCCATCTTAAAATTCTTACAAAGATGCAAGGACCAAGAATAGCTGGGGTAAATGTGAAGAATAGTAAGATGAGGGAACTTTTCTTATCATATATTAAGACTCATCATAAAGCTGTTATAATAAAGACAGGGAGCAGAAGGACAGACAAATAGACTCAGGTGACAAAATTAAAAGTTTTGACACAAATTCACACCGATATAGAATGAACTCACAAAACAGATGACAAAACTGGCATTATAAACTAGTAGGGAAAGGACAGACTTCATTTTCAATATGGTGCTGGGCCAACTGGCTATGCAGATGGGAAAAAATAGAATTAGATCCCTACCTCACACTACACACAAAGAACAGCTCCAGGTGGAGGGGTCTGCACTCTAATGAATTTAAAGAAACTCAACCCATTCCCCTTTTTTCCAAAAGCACAGAACATCTGAACTGAAAATTATTTCCTTATTAAGCTGACTTTATTATGCTATGTCTGTTTGCTGTTATTGTTTTTTAAGCATCCCAATAGCTCTGGTCACGTAGTTACCCAGGGAACCTTTTAGTCCTGGCCAGAACCAGGACTGCACATTCTTATCTCCAGAATGAAAAACCACTTGGCACCTGGCAGCTTCCAAGAGACTTAGAAACATTAGCTAACTAGAGTTTCGAGAACTCTGCTCCCCAATGGCACAGGTTCTTCTTCAGGTACACAGCTTCCCTAAGCCCCTAAGAAGCTGGCTCCAGGGCAGAAATCTGCCTTCTAATTCTGCACCCCTATTTCAGCACCAAGGTGTGCAAAGTGGATGTGATCTAAGTCACCTGAGACAACCACCACAGAATTGAGGGCACCCATTTGGTTCTCCATCTCTCCTAGATCCCACATACCTAGCTCAAGTGGCCCTACTTGGCTTCATGCCCATGAGGGCACCGATTCCTCCACTGGCTTCCAGGTCATGAACAGTCAAGGACAGCCATGGATCTTCCCTGTGCCTCAAAAAGAGCATCAGAGACCTCCAGCACCATCCATCCACCCAAATAAAACTCCACAGACTGGACCCTTACAGCTTCAATGAAAAGCAGACTTTCTTAAGGGGTGGGGCATGAAGAGCTTAATGCCTTAAAATCCTTTTTGCTTCTTTCTTTCCCAAAGTTCCCTTCATTAAAGCAACCACTCCAATTTCTATTTTTAATGTCTCTCATCTTATTTGGCTCATCCATCTTCTCTCACTCATCATGCACTCTCAGCTCCTATCTTCCCCAGTTCTTTCTCTCTCTCCTCCATTTCCATCCCTTCTCCTGCTCTAGTTTCTCCCTCTTTTTCAAATCTGAGGTCCTCATATTTCATCTAATCAGCAAAATACCATCCAGTAGCCAAACAAAAAGACAAAAGAGATATTTTTCTCCTTTGGTAAGATGGGGAGATGTGAATGCTTACACTTCTCTTTTCACCCTGTCCAATCATCACATTGTCATCATCATTGTCATAATGGTGCCTACTATACACTGGGGGCTTCACCAACATTCTAGGCAAATTTCACAATCTATCGTGTCTACGTCCATTTTACAGATGAGCAAACTGAGCCTCAAAGAGACAGCCTAGCTCACCCAAGTTCACTCAACAGGAAAATGGCTGAGCATGGTTTGGAGGCTGGGTGGGAAAACCTGTACCTTTTGGTAGCTTTGCTGAAAAACCCTTAACCCTAGCTCTAGTTTTTCCTGCTGTTTAAGTTCAGGGCAGGAGGGAAGTGAATGAAGGTGCTTCTAGAAGATGCCATTCAGACAAATCAGACCCAGCAAGGTCTGTGTTTACCACCTTGGCAGCCAGTCCCTCAGATACCACTCCCTCAGCCTCCTTGGAGCTTCTGATTTCTTAGCTCTTGGCTCCCATGAACCAAAATAATTATCCACTTGGCCCGATAGGATCAAAAAATAATGATAACGTTGCCGTTTATGGCCTGTTTTCCACAAGCCAGGCTCGCTCTGCCCATTATCTAATTTCCTCCTTGTAACAGCACTTGGAGGTAAGTATGGCCGTTTCCTTCCTCTAATAGCTGAGGAAGTGGGGGCTCAGAGAGGGCAAGTGACTAGCCCAAGGTCATCCAGCCTGTAAGCAACACGGCTAGGGGTCAAATCCTGTTCTGTTTGATGCTGGGGCTTAGGTTCTCAACCCTGAATGCCACCCTCTTCCCTTTCTCAGCTGCCTCTAATTCCTCTGACGGGCTTTGAATTCACTTCTCCACTGATGAGGAGCTGAGTCAGGGTTGGATCCAAGAGTCAACTCTCCTTGTACCCACAGTCTTAGCCACACTGTCTAGAGCTCTGAGAGTCCAGAATGAAGGTTCTACAAGCTCTCTTTTGAAGGCTGGGTCCCCATCCCTCCAGTCTCAGAAACCTTTGTGGACTGAAGAACTCAGCATCTAGGGGGAGCAAAGCCCCTCTGATTCAAACACTCCCTGACCCAGGAAATAAATCTGGCCCTCCTACCGTGACCTTTCTTGCTGCGAATCCTTGGTGTCCATCAAGGTCTTTGGCAAATGTGCCAGGCATCAAGGACACTGAGAAGTCATCTGTTCCAACCCCTGCCTCCGGTCTGAGAAAGAGACTTTAAAACGATCCTGAGGACCTCCGGCCAGGGTCTAACCGACCACACCCTCTTGCACGCACACACGTGTACATACTTGCACGTGTGTACACGCCTGCACTCACACTGTTTGGACATAGGCATGCACACACACACACGTCTACATGCCAGTGCACACATCTATTCACACAAGCCAGAAACAGATTTTCTGGAACACACTTGTATACTCACACACAGGTTTGCACAGCCTGCGTGTGCACGTGGACGAGTGTACCATACAGATACACGGTGCGTGTGCCCAGTGTACTTCCCAGGGTAGGGCAGCAAGGTTTCTCCTGGGGCCTCATGGAGTACGGCCTTTAGCTAAAGCCCCACCTGGTGGGCACTTTGTGTATACACCAACCCCAGTTCCAAGCCTGAGCGCCCCCGGGACCAGAATACGGCTCTGGGCAGCACCCAAGCTGATTGCAGTAAGTGAGTCAGCCCAAAGCTAGACTCTGGGGACACCTCCTGTTCCTCAAATCTCTCTTCTTTCCTGCTCTCTCCCTCTCTGGGCAGCAATTTCTTTGGCCAAAGGCAGAGGAAAGAGCACTGGATCCAGAGGCAGGGGTCTGAATCACTGCTCTGCCACCTGTAGACACAGAATCAACTGCTATCTCAGGGTCAGACACCTAACTCGAGTCTGAAGTCAGACATGAGTTCAAATGTAGCAGCAACTCCTGGCTGTCCCCTTCTTACACGCGTGTCTTTGGGCAAGTCACTTCCACCTCCCAAACCTGCTTCACCAACTCTGAAGTGGGGCAAAGGCCCCAGCAGAGTGGCTGGAAGCAGCAATGATATCAAGGAAGCAAAGTCAGTTATTCTCTCTATTTTTCTCAGACCAAATACAGGTACAGTTTAGGCACAACAAGAAGCAGGGCAGGAGTCAGAGGGACTCCAGTTCAAATTCTGATTCAAATCCTGGCTCCACCACTTTTTAGATGTGGGGCAAGGCACTCCACCTCTCTGAACGTCAGTTTCTCCATCTGTACAATGGGGACCTTTGGGTGCTGTAGTGAGAATTAAATGAGACAATGCATGCAACGAACCTGGCATCAGTATGCTGTGTGCTATGCTGAGTCACTTCAGTCGTGTCTGACTCTTTGCCATCTGGACGGTAGTCTGCCAGGCTCCTGTCCATGAGATTTCCCAGACAAGAATACTGGAGTTGGTTGTCATGCCCTCCTTTAAGGGATTTTCCTGACCCAGGGATCAAACCTGTGTCTCTTATGTCTCCTGCATTGACAGGTGGGTTCTTTACCACTAGCACCATCTGTCATTAGTAAGCACTTCATAAATGTAGACTGCTATCATCAGTGTTTATGTTTGGGAAAAACAAGTGATACTTGGAGGGGTGGGCAACAGATGTTCCTCAGAAGCCCAGTATAATAGCTAAACAATTATAATTAATCACAACTTAATCCTTGTGGGCCAGGCACTGTTCTAAGGACTAAGAATTAACTCATTTAACTTCATAACAACTCCATGAAGTAGGCACTATTATTATTTCCATTTTACAGAGGAGGACTGATGAAGATGAAAGGACTGAAATGGTATGGACCTAACAGAAGCAGAAGATATTAAGAAGAGGTGGCAAGAACACACAGAGAACTATACAAAAAAGATCTTCATGACCCAGATGATCACGATGGTGTGATCACTCACCTAGAGCCAGACATTCTGGAATGCGAAGTCAAGTGGGCCTTAGGAAGCATCACTACCAACAAAGCTAGTGGGGATGATGGAATTCCAGTTGAGCTATTTCAAATCCCAAAAGATGATGCTGTTAAAGTGCTACATTCAACATGCCAGCAAATTTTGAAAACCCAGCAGTGGCCACAGGACTGGAAAAGGTCAGGTTTCATTCCAATCCCAAAGAAAGGCAATACCAAAGAATGCTCAAACTACAGCAAAATTGCATTTACCTCACACGCTAGCAAAGCAATGCTCAAAATTCTCCAAGCCAGGTTTCAACAGTACATGAACCATGAACTTCGAGATGTTCAAGCTGGCTTTAGAAAAGGCAGAGGAACCAGAGATCAAATAGCCAACATCTGTTGGATCATTGAAAAAGTAAGAGAGTTTCAGAAAAACATCTACTTCTGCCTTATTGACTATGCCAAAGCCTTTGACTGTGTGGATCACAACAAACTGTGGAAAATTCTTCAAGAGATGGGAATACCAGACCATCTTACCTGCCTCTTGAGAAATCTGTATGCAGGTCAGGAAGCAACAGTTAGAATTGGACATGGAACAACAGACTGGTTCCAAATCGGGAAAGGAGTATGTCAAGGCTGTACATTGTCACCCTGCTTATTTAACTTATATGCAGAGTACATCATGCGAAATGCTGGGCTGGATGAAGCACAAGCTGGAATCAAGATTGTCGGGAGAAATATCAATAACCTCAGATATGCAGATGACACCACATTTATGGCAGAAAGTGAAGAACTAAAGAGCCTCTTGATGAAAGTGAAAAAGGAGAGTGAAAAAGTTAGCTTAAAGCTCAACATTCATAAAATGAAGATGATAGCACCTGGTAACATCACTTCATGGCAAATATATGGGGAAACAGTGGAAACAGTGAGAGACTTTATTATTTGGGGCTCCAAAATCACTGCAGATGATGATTGCAGCCATAAAATTAGAAGACGCTTACTCCTTGGAAGAAAAGTTATGACCAACCTAGAGGGCATATTGAAAAGCAGAGACATTACTTTGCCAACAAAGGTCCGTCTAGTCAAGGCTATGGTTTTTCCAGTCGTCCTGTATGGATGTGAGAGTTGGACTGTGAAGAAAGCTGAGTGCCGAAGAATTGATGCTTTTGAACTGTGATGTTGGAGAAGACTCTTGAGAGTCCCTTGGACTGCAAGGAGATCCAACCAGTCCATCCTAAAGGAAAGCAGTCCTGAATACTCATTGGAAGGACTGATGCTGAAGCTGAAACTCCAATACTTTGGCTGCCTGATGCAAAGAACTGACTCATTGGAAAAGACCCTGATGCTGGGAGGGATTGGGGGCAGGAGGAGAAGGGGACAACAGAGGATGAGATGGTTGGATGGCATCACCAACTCAATGGACATGAGTTTGAGTAAACTCCAGGAGTTGGTGATGGACAGGGAGGCCTGGTGTGCTACAGTCCATGGGGTCACAAAGAGTCGTACACGACTGAGTGACTGTACTGAACTGAACTGAAGGTGAAAGAGGAGAGTGAAAAAGCTTGCTTAAAACTCAACGTTCAAAAATTAAGATCATAGCACCCAGTCCCATCGCTTCATGGCAAATAGATGGGGGAAGAAAGGAAAGAGAGGCAGACTTTATTTTCTTGGGCTCCAAGATCATTGCGAATGGTGACTGCAGCATTAAAAGGCACTTGCTTTTTGTAAGAAAAGCTATGACAAACCTAGACAATGTGTTAAAAATAGAGACATCATTTTGCCGACAAAGGTCCGTGTAGTCAAAACTATGGTTTTTCTAGTAGTCATATATGGATTTGAGAGTTGAACCATAAAGAAGGCTGAGCACCAAAGAATTGATGCTTTCAAGCTGTGGTGCTGGAGAAGACTCTTGAGCCCCATGGACTGCAAAGAGATCAAACCAGTCAATCCTAAAGGAAATCAACCCCGAATGTTCACTGGAAGGACTGATGCTGAAGCTGAAGTTCTAATACATTGGCCCCCTGATGTGAAGAACTGACTCAGTAGAAAAGACCCTGATTCTGGGAAAGATTGAGGTCACAAGGAGAAGGGTGTGACAGAGGGAGAAATGGTTGGATGGCATCATTGACTCAATGGGCGTGAGTTTGAGCAAACTCCAGGAGACAGTTAAAGACAGGGAAACCCTGGAGTGCTGCAGTCCATGGGGTTGCACAGAGAGGGACATGACAGCGACTGAACAACGAACAACAACACAGATGAGGACACTGAGGCTCAGAGATGATGTAACTTGCCTAGGAGAAGGAAATGGCAACCCACTCCAGTGTTCTTGCCTGGAGAATCCCAGGGACAGGGTAGCCTGGTGGGCTGCCATCTATGGGGTCACACAGAGTCGGACACGACTGAAGCGACTTAGCAACAGCCTAGGATTAAAGAACCAGAGAGTTGATTATAAAGCCAGGCAGAGTGCTCTGAATTTCTCCACTCCCTACTCCTACTGAGCTGTCCTATCTGACCTTCTAGCCTCTCTTTCGTCTGGAAACTTCTCTACAAGATGAAGTCTGGCTTTAGAGGCCAAGTCCACCCCTATGAGAGCGACTGACAGTCCCATTCCTCCCAACCCCCAGGGAGGCAAACGGCCACATATACATCCTGTGTATTCTGGAGGGCTATAGGTTTAAGATAATCTCAGGGAGGCAATAAACACAATGGAGATAAAGCTAATTAAAGAGCACCCGCTAATCATGGGATCCTGTGTCAGAAAACTTGCATCTGCTGGGGTTGCTAAGTGGCATGAAGGTGGAGAGAACCTGGCTGGCAAGGCCTCATCCTACTGCTGACGCGTCACTGCAGAGTGGAGGGACAGATGGTGGCCCAGACAACAGACGAATGTAAAAGACAGATTAGACATAGGAAATTGTGTACTCCGTATTTTATTTAAAAGTCAGTCACTGGGAAATGGCTGCCCAGTGATGCTACCGGTAGTGGAGTTAAGCTCTAATGTGGCATGGTGTTGGCAGGAGCCAGGAATCAAGGGGTTAATCGTCGTGGGCTTTTAATCCTGAATTCATGGCTGCCTGGCTCTGTGGCTTAAATTCAGTTGCTTAACCTCTCCGGACATCACCATCCTCCTCTTGAAAACAGGAGGGATAATAATCTACCTATAGCTGATAGTGTCACTGATCCCAACTCTCCACCTTTCCCTCTATCCATGAACAGTGCCACGTGACTTAGCAGAGTGCACCTCAATGTGGGCAGAGCATATGCCCCTCATGCTAAAGCTTGGGTCTGGCCACATGACCTGCTTTGGCCAAAAGGATGAGCTGGAAGTGTTGGTGTGCCAGTTCTGAGCCCACTTCTCAAGGTATGTACCTTGCACTGTTGCCTTTGCCAGGGAAGAAACATGCCTGGCCAACTGGTCCTAAGAGGAGGATGTAAGACTCCAGGGTAGGGAGGAGCCTGGCTTCCTGGATCACATGTGGAGGACAGCCTCCACCATCTAGGAACACCTGCCAAGGATTGTGCCGCGGCTGTGAAACACATCTCTCATGCTGAGCCACTGTACACTGGGGTCTATTTGCTGTAGCAGCAGATGCATCCCATGCTACCTCACTGGCAGGCCAGTCCCTGCACCCCTTCCTGAGCCCGCCCTTTGTTTCACCAACCTTGATTTTCCCCCACAGTCACCCAACCTGGACACCATGGGGCTTTGTGCTCTCACCTGGCTGTGACTTTCTGGACCTCAGACTGTGAGCTCCCTGAAATCAGACCTTGGAGTAGGAAAAGATGCTCTAGAGCAATGGGGGGAAGGTGGAAGAAGGGTCTGTGGGTACTGAGGACAGAGTGGATCTGAACCCTGTTTCCTCAAACCACTGCTAGACCCCAGAGGTGGAGCAGTTCATGTTGTATCTAAGCCATGGGGATCCCAGACAAGGGCGCCTGCATTCAGAGCCCATTCCTTGTATCGGCACAGGCTTTGTCTATGGTCTGATGGTGGGCGGGGACTGCAACAGCACCGGTACCCCCATAGGCATGGGTACTGACTGCAAAGATGAGCAATCACTAGGAAAGTAGCTTCTTCTCTCTTGCCCTCAACACACATGTTAGGGGACCTCAGGGGGCATCTTGCTTTAAGAAAACTGACATACGCTCTTGCCAAATAAAATTTGTCTTCAAGAAAAAAAGAAAAAACCAAACATGATGCATGGAGATCGGCACTTATCCAAATGATCAGTAGTCATCTTCACCAACCCTTGAGCACCCACTCGGCACCAGGTGCGTTTGCTATGACCTCAGAGCCTAATGGTGGCCCTGCGAGGACAGGAGGTTCAGGAAAACGAAGAATTCCCAGGCCCACAGGCTCTGTTAGAGTCTTGAATGTCAACCTGTTTGGCACATGGGTGCTTCTGAAAAACAAAAACTTAAATATCCAAGAGTGGCCCTGCCTAAAGAGATCCCTTTCTAGAACTCCATGTGACAACCTCCCTTCTCCGAGGTGGGGTAGAATGGAGAGGAAAGAACCCCACTTTTCCAAGACATTGTCTTTTCCTCCACCCAGTTATCCCCACCTTGATCTCCTCTACAATCTCCCCTCCTCCCTTCTTCCACAAGGGCTTGGGATGGTCCAATCCACCAAAAACTAGTTCTGTTTTTCCATGTCTTCAAGGAAGTCTCAGTTTTGCTCTTAAGGCCTTTAAAACTGACTGAATCAGGCCCACTCAGATTATATAGATGACTTAAAGTCAACTGATTATGGACTTCAATCACATTTATAAACTGGCTTCACATCACCCAGATCAATGTCTGAATAGCTGGCACTGTCATCTAGTGCCAACCATCACATAGCTCCTTGGTAAATCCCTGTGGCGTCCTCAAGTTGGGTGCTTGTTGACCAGACCATACTGTCAATGTGAACCAATCATGGCTTTTTCAATCGGATGAACTTAATCAAAAGAATGGATTTGTTGGCTCCCATATCCCAAAAGGGCAGGAGTTTGGTTGGAAACACCCCAGGCTAGGCCCTCAGCACAGCCTAGACTCTCCTCTGCAGCCTTCCATCTGCTTCTATCTGGATGTTGGCTTGATTTTGCTCCTTTTACTCTGTCCACAAGTCTGGAACCATGGCCCCAGTAGTTCTGGAAGCATATCTTTATGAGGTCAAGGGAAAAGGCTCACTGGCCAAGCCTAGGTCACAGAGGGTGGGGTCTGTCAACCATGGGGAGCAGGCAGATAGCACATGCAGGGACACCAGCAGGAGGCTGTAAGCCGGGCAGCTGCCCAGGTGTGCACAGCTCTGTACCTTCCAAAGTGTGGTACGTGAGCTTCCAGATGTTTCTAGAGCATACATGGAACATTCTACAAACTTCAAATTCCGTGGGAAGGAAGCCCACCCTCTTTTAAGTGTCCCTCAAGCTTTCTGATTGCTCTAAAGACAAGCTCCACTTAGTTCTTATCATGTCTATAATGCTTCTGTCCCTGAAAAACATCTCTCAGGCTCAGTTCCTCTGGCAGGCAAGAATTTAATTCATTACTTTACTCTAAATGTATTACTTATATGTAGTTATTTTCTATTCATGGCAAGAGATGCTAGTTTTCCACTTAGAGTAGTGATAGAAAGTTTCCTTTTACAAAAACATTTAGTAAAAAGTGAGCCAGGCTAGAGAAAAATATTAAGTAAATAATAATAGATGGTGCATGGAGACAGGAAAAATTGTGTCTAAGGATGGGATGGACTTAAGCCTTTTATTGGGTGATGGCCTTGGCTTTGATATTAGACAGTCAGAATTTAAATCCAGGTCACATTCACTATGTAAATCTGGGTAAGCCACTGAAACTGAGTTTCATTTTCCTTATCTATAAAACGAAGATGGTAATAATAATCATCAAACTTCATAACTCACTTTATCCAACCCCCTTAGGGCCAGGTGTATTTAGGAATTCAGAAATTCTCAAATGTTTAGAGTACCACATACCTTATATTACCTGCAGAACCACATGACCCGGCACACTGACACTTCTACAGAAAATGGATGACCATTCACATCAAGCATTGAATTTTGTGTGGTTTTTTTTGTTGCTGTTCTTTTAAGTCTACACATTGCACCAATCCTGGGCAGATTTTTCAGCCTAATGAGTTTGCTACAAACTTGAAAATAAAAACTTTCATATTCCAGAGGTTTGGAACAAGACTAGTGAGACTAAAAGCACCTTAGCCAAGCCTATGCAGCGCTATCACAAAGCAAGGAGCCACCAGGGCACGGAGGGAGGGTCAGAGACAGCAGGGATGAAATGTGCACCAATCCCAGGAGAAATTATAAAGAGATTATAAAAGCTTCCCAAGATTTCCCGGAAGTCTCCTCCTCCCCTGACCTGTCCTTTCCCTTCCTCCTCCTCCTCCTCTTCCTCCTCCTTCTCCTCTTCCTCCTCCCTCTTCTTCCTATTCTTCTTGGTCCTCTTCCTCCCATTGCCCTTGCTGGTGATCAGCCTAGGAGTGGACATGTGACTAAGCTATAGCCAATGAGATGTGAGGGGAGATCTGCTGAAATGCTTCTGTAGATGTCTCTGTGCCTAGATGTGATGCCTGGTGCAGGGGCAGCCGTTTTAGGGTTATAACGGGAGGTAGGCTGCAGGTAAAAGCCACACAAAGAAAGCCAGGGTAGAGAATTGACCTCACATAGCCACTGATCACACCAAACTTGGACTTACCCACCTCTGCACTTCCTATAAAAGATAGAGAAAACCTATTATAATTTTAGCCACTGAGTTGGAATTATATGTATCGCAGAAGGGCATTAGTTTGGATATTAAAGGAAAGTATAAATCTGGAAGGTGAGAAAATGTGAGGAGCTGCAAGTTATAAGAAGGCCTACAAGCAAGGTTGGACTTTAAGGGCTTCCCTGGTGGCCCAGACAGTAAAGCATCTGCCTGCAATGCGGGAGACCCGGGTTCGATTCCTGGGACGGGAAGATCCCCCGGAGAAGGAAATGGCAATCCACTCCAGCACTCTTGCCTGGAAAATCCCATGGAATACAGTCCACAGGGTCACAAAGAGTCGGACACAACTGAGTGACTTCACATTTCACTTTTATTGTAACAGGAGGGAAAGGACCAGGGCACAACTTTTGAAAGAATGACATAGCCCGAGGACACAATATAAACCCATTAGAATCAAATGGGACCAAGATGGCAGTCAAGACTAGACCTTGATCCTCAATCAGCAAGTGAAACGACCCACCCAGAGGTGCCAGGACAGTTCTGAAGCACTGTTAAAAGACCAAGGGGTGGGCAGTGGCCCAAACCCTGGAAATCTCCACCCCTTCTCAAAACCAGTTGGAATAATCCTCCCACTCATTAGCATATGAAATTACCCAGCCTATAAAAACTAACCACACCACATGTCAAGGCTGCACTTGTCCTCTACAAGGACCCACGCTTTGTCTGTAGAGTATGCATCTCTCTAAATCTGAATAAATCCACTTATTACCTATCACTTTGTCTCTCACTGACTTCTTTCTGCAATGAGACATCAAGAACCTGAGCTTCATTAGGTCCTGAAACCAGGTACCATGGGTTTTGGCTGGGTTTGAGTCCCAGCCATGTGTGTTCAAGTCCCAAAATGGATTTTGGCTGGTTTCAAGTCCCAGCTACGTGGGTTCAAGTCCCAAGCAGAGTTTTGGCTGGGTTCAAATCCCAGCCATGTGGGTTTGAGTCCCAAACTGGGTTTTGGCTGCATTCGAGTCCCAGCACATGGGTTCAAGTCCCAAACTGAGGTAAACAGTTTCAATATCAGATAGATGACATTATGGGAAGGTGGAGGGGGCCAGTGAGAGAGCTGGAGTGGGCTGGACTGTGAGGATGGGTTCATGAAAGAGTTTGGGAAACTTCCTAAACTTCACGGTTCCGTTTTTGTATTTTAAGTGGAGGGCAAATAATTAAGCTCAAGTCCAGAGTCACTTAAATTTCTTCCAGGATCATAGATGTTCCCTCTACCAGGAAAGAAATCTAGGCTGAGCAGTCGGGAAGATTCTAGGTAGATGAAAAGCCTCAGCAGTGTTCCGGGCTTGTCTGGCCTTCAACGTGTGATTTTGAGAGTTGGAAGCGCGAAGATTATAACTCAGAATGGCACGCGGGTGTGAAGCCGGCTGCCTTGCCAGCTATTTGCCTGTATTTAAAACACATATGGGTGATATTTTTAAATATCTTTGCTGTGTGATTGAAAAACATTGCAGTTGCTACTTCATGGACGTGGGTTTTTATGCAAACCCAGGGATGGAATGATGAGTGTATGTTGTACCTACGTGGGCTTTGCTGGAGAGAAGTAAGGACAGAATGGCACAGCCTGCCTAAATGTCGGGCAGAGAATTGGGGCTGGGCCATTCAACATTTAACTTGGGTGTGGGGGCTGCTGGCAAAGCTCCTTGGTTTTCTTTCTTTTCATCCCTTCGAACTCTCCCTCCAAAGGGTTTGGATGGGGCTACTCCCCCAGCTCTGGGAATGGGCATGTGACCCAGACTGGCCAATTAGGTCACTCCAACCTCTTTGCCCCAGTGATTGGTTATGTCCTTAGCTCCTGTCCTAAGGCAAGTCAGTGAAACTCAACTGTGAGACTCTTAGGAACTACTGGGAAAGAATCACTTCCCTCTTTCTCTTGTTGCTGAGGTGAGAGGAGGTATCCCTGGGACTGCCTAAGGTCATTTTTGTCACCACCTGGGGAAAGCCTGATGGAAATAAAGCCAAGATAGGGAAAAAAAAGCCTGAGAGATTAACAGAATACTGGACTCCGACATGCCTGAAATCTAAGATCAGACTTCTTTGGTTGTACTTAGAAAAAAATTTGTGGTAAACTCTATTTAAGGGACTTCCCTGGTGGCCCAGGGATTAAGAATCTGCCTTCCAGTGCAGGGGGTGTGGGTTCGATCCCTAGTCAGGGAACTAAGATCCCACATGCTATGGAGCAACCAAGCTGTGCACCATAATGACTAAGCCTGTGCCACCACTAGTAGCTGCTCACACGGCGCAACTACTAAGCCTACGATGACTGAGAAACTCACGCGCTACAGGGAAGAGCCCACAAGCCCCAAGGAAGACCCAACACAGTCTAAAACAAATAAATATTACAAAATACATACATATTTAACATAAAATGTCATTTTAGCCATAATTACAATCACAATGCTGTGCAACCATCATCACTATCTTTTTCCAAAATCTTCAGCCCCCAAACAAAAACTCTGTACCTATTAAGCAGTAACTTCCCATCCCATAATAAGATTCCTAATTTAAAATATGGGCTTCCCTGGTGGCTCAGATGGTAAAAAATCTGCCCACAATGCAGGAGACTTGGGTTCAATCTCTGGGTCAGGAAGATCCCCTGGAGAAGGGAGTGGCTATGCACTTCAGTATTTTTGCCTGAAGAATTCCATGGACAGAGGAACCCCGGGGGCTACAGTCCATGGGGTCGCAAAGAATGGGACAAGACTGAACAACTAACACTTTCTTTTTTAAAGTGTGTGTGTGTGTGTGCGCACACGCACGCATATGCGTGTGCTAAGTCACTTCGATCGCATCCCATTCTTTGCAACCTTACAGACTGTAGTCCACCAGGGTTAGTCTGACGTCTCTTGCTTAGCATAATGCATTTAAGGTTCATCCATGTTGTTCAGTTCAGTTCAGTTCAGTAGCTCAGTCGTGTCCTACTCTTTGCGACTCCATGGACTGCAGCACACCAGGCCTCCCTGTCCATCATCAACTCCTGGAGTTTACCCAAACTCATGTCCATTGAGTTGGTGATGCCATCCAACCATCCTCTGTTGTCCCCTTCTCCTCCTGCCCCCAATCTTTCCCAGCATCAGAGTCTTTTCAGATGAGTCAGCTCTTTGCATCAGGTGGCCAAAGTACTGGAGTTTCAGCTTCAACATCAGTCCTTCCAATGAACACCCAGGACTGATCTCCTTTAGGATGGACTGGTTGGCTCTCATCGCAGTCCAAGGGACTCTCAAGAGTCTTCTCCAACACCACAATTCAAAAGCATCAGTTCCTCGGCGCTCAGCTTTCTTTACAGTCCAACTCTCACATCCATACATGACTATTGGAAAAACCATAGCCTTGACTTTGTTGGCAAAGTAATGTCTCTGCTTTTTAATATGCTGTCCATGTTGTTGGCACATCAGTAATTGTTCCTTTCTATTGCTAAGGAATAAATACATTGTATGTATCCATTCACCAGTCTATCTCATTCACCAGTTGAGGGACATTTATCCACTTGTGTACTCTGAATTTACTTGAGTCTATAAATCCCTTTTTCTTTTCTTAAGCTATTCCAGTTAAATTTCAGTCACCTGCAACCACAATAATGTTGACAATATATCAGAGAAAGTGACTTCCTCTCTCTGAAATTTTTTCTTTCATCTATAAAATCAGAGTGTACTATTCAAATGGTTTTCAGGGTTACAGAAGTCTTGACTCAAAATTGTTTGAGAGAGACAATTATTTCCTCACATACCAGGGAGTTCTGAGATGAAGAAGATCTCAAAACAGGTAATTTTTGTAATTCGCAGTTCAAGTCCGGAGGCAGGCAGTTTCCACGGCTCCACTCTGCTGGCCTCTGGGTTTTCCCCACAGGGCAAAGCAAGATGGCAGCAGAGATGCCACATGACAGACTTCACAGGAAGTTCTCTCATTTTGGCTTAAGCCAAAAATAGTTTATTAGTTTATTTAATGGTATGATGAGCTTCGGGTACAGCTGGATCAAGAGCCTCTGAGGTTGGATTTTAGACATTATCATTCTCCTTCTCTGTTGGCTTTGTCCTCGGACAGGCTTCTCTGCAAGGTGGCTAAGATGGCTTCTGGCAGCCCAGGCGTCTGTCCTCCCAGGGTAACATCCCCAGGGCAAAGAGAGAGCCTCTTTCCAAAGGTTCCATCAGAAATCCTGGGGAGAACTCTCCTTGCTCCAGGTCAGATCTGGACCCTTGAGACATCACTCCTAGTGTGAGGGTATTTGGAATGGTGACTTTGGGAGGTAATTAGGTTTAGATTAGGTGATGAGCTAGGGCCTCCATGATGGTATTGATACCTTTATAAGAAGAGACATCAGAGCACACGTCCCTCTGGCTTCTCTCTCTCTCTCCTCTCCCTCTCTCTGCCATACTAGGACACGGCAAAAAGATGGCCATCTGTAAACCGGGTCGAGAGCCCTTGCCAGATCCTAAACATGCTAGCACTCCGATCTTAGACTTCCAGTGTTCAACTATGAGAAAATAGTTGTTTAATCTGCCCCCCACCCCCCAGGCTATGGTACTTTATTATGGTAGCCTGAACTAATACCGCAGTGAATTTAGAGCAATCATTGTCGACTGGTTACCTGCTGAGTGCCAGGCCCTGTGCAGAATATTGAAGTTTGTTAGCTAGGTCTCAGCCCACAGAGAGTTTGGAATCTAGAAACAGTATTAAAATATTAATGATGAATCCCTTCTATCTTTTCTGTAAATTTGAGATCACTTTTATCTAAGAGAAGAAAATTCTAACTCAATCAATAACCTCTTTGCACTTTCTTCCTCCATCCATCTGTCTCTGGAAACAGACTAGCACGTAGACCACAGAACTTTACATCTATCTCTCCATAGTTATTTCCACGCGTGCCAAGAGGAAAAAAAAGATGACAGCTATAAAGAGATATGGCAGATGCTCCTAAGTGCCCTGTGTTCAGAGCTTTTCATATCTAACCTCATTTAGTCTTCAGACCAGTCTGTAAGACAGACATTATTAGTCTCATTATCCAAATGAGGAAGCTGAGAGGCCCAGAGAGGCAAAGTGACTTACCCAAGATCACACAGCTGAGAAGTGAGGGTGAGGTTTGAACCCTTTGAATCAGGTCTTTCTGACTTTAAGGCCTAAGGTCTTAATTCCCATCAGCTTCCTTGGCTAATCAGTGCTATGGAGGAATTCATAAAATAGACACTCATCCAAAGTTGAGACATTGTAATGACCTAGATTTCTCTATGATAAGGATAGCCACCACTAAGGAAGGTGGCTGTAATGTGGATGAACACTAAGAACTTTTATGGACTCTCAAAGAGAAAACAATGTTACTTTTGTTACTCATAAGATAGTCTCTGCTCTGTGCCAGTCAGTCCACATGTTTTAACTCTTCCCCTCACAATCCTTTGAGGTAAGTCCTAGCATCATTCCCATTTTCAAGATGAGAAAGTGGAGGCTCAGTTGAGCCACAGCAATGAGTAAATGAGTGAAATTAGGACATCTCATCACTCTAAATCTTTGCAAGAGGAATAAATGTCCCAAACCCTTGAGGTTCTAGAATCTCCTGAGTCTATATTGAAAGAGAAAGGAGCAAGATGGAAACTTAGAACAAAATTCTCCTCTCATAGAAGGAAGACGCTGGTTGTCAACTGCAAGTTCTAGGGAAATGCCTTGAGACACCCCCCCACCCCCACCCCCCAGGTCCCTGGGGTTCTGTGGTTGGATCTGGGAACTCTGAAAGTCTCCTTGAATAGACTTAGAGCTGATGAAGTGGGGAGAGAGCAGGCTTATAAGGGACTCTCACAGGAAATGCAACAATAGCAGTGTTGTGCCCCGTGAGAGCTGCAAACAGCATCCTCAGCAACAGGGAATATGGGTATGAATACGCTTGAGCTGTTCTGCCACCTAAATGTGCATAATGAAAAAAAAATGTATAAAAATGTAATAAAATAGGTCTGTGAATTCAGCCTTAAAAAATCATGTGCATCTGGGTCTTGTCCTGAAGGAAAAAAGAAAATCCCATGACCAGTTTGGTGGAGTTGGATGACGGGAGTGGTTAAAAGGTTATTTATTATTTGATTTTGTGTTTTTCAGAAAGATAATACTCATTGTTAAAACTTCAAGCCATGTACATGTAATGGCATATAAGGAATGCTTCTAGCTACAAGTAACAGTAAACTTAAAATACAATGGTTTAAAAGCTGAGTAAACATGCATGCATGCATGCTCAGTCACATCTGACTCTTTGTAACCCTATGGACTGTAACCCACCAGGCTAGTCTGTCCATGGAATTTTCCAGACAAGAATATTGGAATGGGTTGCCATTTCCTACTCCAGGGTATCTTCCTAATCCAGGGGTCAAACCTGTGTCTCCTGCATCTCCTGCACTGCCAGGCAGATTCTTTCCCACTGAGCCGCATATGAACCCTTAAAGATGAGTATTTACTGTTAATTACCAGGAAGCCTAAGGTAGGAGGTTCTGGACTTGGTTTGTGTGTTCTCTGTCGCTCAGTCATGTCCGACTCTTTGGGACTCTATTGACTGTAGCCTGCCAGGGTCCTCTGCCCATGGGGATTCTCCAGGCAAGAATAGTGGAATGGGTTACCATGCCCTCCTCCAGGGGATCTTCCTGACTCAGCGACTGAAGCCACGTCTCTTATGTCTGCTTCATTGGCTGGCAGGTTCTTTACCACTAGCGCCACCTGGGAAGCCCCAGGACTTGGTTTAAGGACTTGATATCAATAAGAACTCAGACTCCTCTGCTCTTTCTGCCTTGCTCTACTCAGTGTGTAGGTAATGTCTCCCGTTATGGCCACAAGATGGCTGCCACGGCTCCAGATAGCAGGTCCTCATGTCACAGTCTCAAGCAGTAAGGAAAGGGATAAGACTATGCTAAAGAGAATCTTGTATTCTTTAATTAAAGAGAACGATCTTTTCCAGAAACGGCCCCCTTCCTCCACAAAGTTAGATGGACCTCTCTCCAAACCTTAGCTCCTCTGCTTTATCTCTCTGAGCCTCAATTTTCCCCTCCTGGAAATGGGGATAATAGTAGTGCCTTCCTCAGAGGGTGTTGCGAGAATTAAATGAGAAAATACTTCGTGTCCAGTAAGCACTCAGGAGCTGTGCTAGTATCTTCCATTTCCCTACCATATTCGCCCTTCTTAACCTGTCTTCAGCTTATTCTGTGATGCCTCAGAACTGCAACAACCGTCTTTCTTCTCCTCTGGATTTTGTTTGGTTTGGCCAATGGGAAGTGTAGTATCAATAGGGGCTCAAGAGGGAAGATAGAGAAGTTGAGTATTTACCCCCCTCACTCCTTCTCTGTGGTATTGCTGAGGGAGGCTGTTTCTCTAGTGATGGCTGCAGCTTCTCTCTCTCTGCCAGCTGCCTGGTAATGCCCACTGGGTAATAGCTCCCTAAGGTTACTAGCCCCAGGGCGTGGCTCCATTGTTTTGCTAAACCTGCCCTCACCTTAGTAAATAGTCTCTTTATTCAACACTACTTGAAATACCAATTTGAGTGCATTATCTTTTCCTGCCAGGAGCCGGACTGATTCAAAACACAAGCTTTTTTTTTTTTTAAGTAAATTATTTGCAAACTTCAGTATTTTATTAGCAGTGACAAGTGATTTGTGTCACACTTCATGATTAAGAATCACCAGTCCTCTTGGTCAAAAAGTCAGTCAAGTGGGATGTTTGATTGAGTTGGCTGTTATAATCATGAATTAAATCTAAATCCTCGGGCTTCTGGCCATATCCTGAGGCACAATATTTTTTACATGATAATGGTTTTGGGGTAAAAAAAGAAAAGACAATTTTTACATTCATATGCCCTGAACTCGTTGCTGCGTATTCTTGACATCCTTCAGTTAAATGGAAAACACCAGGTTTTGAAACTGTATTGATTTCAGTGGGCATATATTATTTTACTGTAAGTACCAATGTCTGTTGTACTTAATATACAATGGATTAATTTAAAATGCATTAGTTTAATAAAAATGCATAAAATAGAATAGAATTGCATTAGCTTCAATAAAAAATTCAATTTCATAAATATTATCTCGTGTTAAAATGCATTGATTTCCAGGAAAATATATTGGTCAAAGGTAATTTACATTGCTTTGAATGGAAATGCACCAGTCTCCATACATATGTATTAGTTTAGTCAAACGTATCCAATTGTGTAAAATATCGGTTAGGCTGAAATGGATTCCAACCCTGTTTGTTGTTGTTGTTGTTGTTTTATTCTCTTCGACTGAATAAATATTTCCCGTGCTCGCTTTAGTGTAGCCTGTTTCCTGTGAAGGAAGACTGGTGGGTGAGCCTGAGGAACATTCTGGTAACCCACTGGTTTGTGGATTGTTGACTTCTGCAGCAGTTAAGACTCCCTTGGTGGCAGGTAAGGTGTGTTCACCTTCCCTACCAAGGCTGGGTGTGGGATATGAGCTGGAGATCCAAGCAAAGGGCCCAGAAGGCTTCATGAGGACTGACTGGAGCTGCACCCAGACCAAAAACGTAGACTTTGCGGCAGGAGAAGCTGGAAGGGAGCTACGTTATGGGGCGCAAGTAGGGACCGGAAGCAGGTGAGCTAAGCCCAGAGCTCAGGATCAGCAGGACACAGGATCACAGCGGGGCCCTGGGGTCTCCCATAGTTCACACCTTGAACCTGCCACTTTCTGTGTGTCCTTCATCGAGTCACTTAGCCTCTCTGAGTCTCTGTTACTCCCAGGTATTATGTCAAACACTAAGTACTTTCCACATACTGATTTATTTAATCATCACCACAGCTTACAAGTGTCTTGTTCCAGAACACACAGCTAGCAGAGTGGTAGAGCTGGGATTTGAACCTCAAATCCCTTTAGATCTCAGCCACCAGACTGCCTCCAGTAATTCTATGTAAAGTGTGCAGTGTGTGGTCGCTCAGTCGCGTCCGACTCTTTGTAACCCCATGGACTGCAGCCTGCCAGGCTTTTCTGTCCATGGGATTCTCCAGGCAAGAATACTGGAGCAGGTTGCCATTTCCTTCTCCAGGGGATCTTCTTGACCCAGGGATCGAACCCAGGTCTTCTGTGTTGAAGGCAGATTCATTACCCTCTGAGCCACCAGGGATGGCTTGGGGTACACTGGGGTAATTCAGGGAAGTATCTAATCCCTGTTCTCTGGCTGCTGAGGAAACTTTGGATAAGTGACTTTGTCTCTTTAGGCCTCAGTTCCTTCATCCGTTAAATAGGTATAATGACAGCATCTATCTCCTACAGCCCACAGACGTACGTGGCAGGAGCACAACAGACAGCAGACCCTCACCAACAACAAGCACTCACCACTTTCCAGAGCCTCTAACACGCTAATGTGAGTCCTGAATCCCTAAAGAGGGGAGTAAGTAGGCAGATAAACCTACCCACCAGGTCAGGCGCGAAAAGCTGGACACGACCGAGCGACTGAACTGAACTGAACCTACCCAGGAGGAGGCTGAAGAAGGAAAGAACTATAATATGGAGAGACTTAGAGAAGGAGAAACTGCCCTGAGTTCCGTTTCCCAAAGTGTGGGACCCCTCCCTCAGTGATATGTGAGTTGCCGTTGCTCTCTGCAGATGGACATTTTTCAAAACTTTTTATTTGGAAAAAAATTACAACAGAAGAGTTATAAGAAGAGTACCGTGAACTCTCTGAACTTCTCCAGATTTGCCAAATGTTGACATTTTGCCACATTTGCTTTATTTTTCTCTCCGTCTGTATGTGTATATATATCTTTCTATATATATGTTTCCCCCTGAACCATTTGAGAGTTAATGCAATCACCAGCACAGTCCTTTACACACAAGAGATCAGTGTTTGTCTCCTAAGAACAAGGTCATTCTCATGCGTGACTATCGTACAACTCTCACATGCAGAAAACTTAGCAGTGAAACGGTTCTAGAATCCGAGTTTTAAGATTCCGTGTTGAAATTTCACCAAGTGAAATAGCGACATAAAATTGAACCGTATTTTATAATCATGATTTTTCCATTCGGGATCTTATCCAGGATCACACATTGAAATTAACTGTGCCTTCTTTTAGCCTCCTTTAACCTGGACCTGGGCTTCAGCCTTCTTTTGTCTTTCTCAAGGCTAATATTTTTGAAGAGTCCGTTTTGGAGACCATCTCTCAGTTTGGGTTTGTCTGGTGTTTCCTTGGTTAGATTCAAGTTATGGGGACTTCCCTGGTGTTCCAATGGTTAAGAATCTGCCTGTCAATACAGGAGACGTGGGTTTGATCCCTGGTCTGGGAAGACAGCACAGGGCTGAGCCCCTGCCTCCGGAGCCCATGCCCCCCCAACAAGAGAAGCCACTGCAATGAGAAGTGTGTGCAGCTAGAGAGTAGCCCCTCTTCGCCGCAACTAAGAGTGCACGCGCAGCAGTGAAGACCCAGCGCAGCCAAAAACAAATAGATAACAAAGATTCAAGTTACATACCTTTGGCAAGAACACCACTGAAGTAATGCTGCTTCCTTCTCAGCGCATCCTATCAGGAGGCCCCTGACGGCTGTTTGTCCCGTTTCTGGTGGTGTAAACTCTGACTTCTTGGATGGGGTGGTATCTGTCAGGTTTCTCCACTCTAATTTTTTCCCTTTGTAATTAGTAAGAAGTCTATGTAGGAGGTACATATTTACTTTTATGTTCCATTCTGTTTCTGCAAAGGAAAATTTTAGTGTTTCATTTACAGTGGCAAAATAAAATTTCTTTCTTCAAAACATGTATTTAAAGTGAAAAAAAAGTGAGTTAATTTGAAGAAAAGTATAAAATAAGTGACAATAATGGTGGTTTGTGGATATGGCAAAATACTGTGACATGGGGTACTCAAATGGCTGTTTTCGTGAATCAGTCATGTCCAGCTCTTTGCGACCCCATGGACTATAGCCGCCAGTCTCTTCAGTCCCTGGAACATGCCAGGCAAGAACACTGGAGTGGGTAGCCATTCTCTTCTCCAGGGGATCCTCCTGACCCAGGGATCGAACACAGGTCTCCTGCATTGCAGGTTGATTCTTTACCCTCTGAACCACCAGGGAAGCCCATTTTAGGGACACAGGATAGTAAATGTTTAACCTGCCAAGTATGGGGACAGTAATTTTAAGGACATACAGGAGAGAGGAGAGGGAATTCCTGGGGTCTTCAGAGACCCAGAGTGACTTCTCTGCTGTCTAGTGCATCCTCCTCCCCCAGGGCCTGCAGTCCCTGCCTCCAGTTTCTGTCTGGCCTTGAAGGCCTGGGCAGGTGGACTTGAGGACGAGCACGTCAGTCCCCCGTACCTGGCACTGCCAGGGGAGCCACCAGCTGCTCTGGGAGACCCTGGGGACTCACAGAAAACCCACTGGTTCATGGAAACCCACTCAACAATCCATACAGACTAGCATCCTGCAGAAAGAGGCCCTCCCAGTCCCTTGCAGAATCAGAGCTGGGGACAAGATGGAAGCCAGACCAGGTGTTGCTCTTCTGGACACAAACCGCTGGTGCGGTCTCGCAAGGGACCATGAACACTTGAGGCAGCAGGGCCACCAAGCAGCGGCCAGATTTTGAAGGAAAGACCTGCAGCCTGGGAGGAAAAAGCAAATGCAACTTGGTACTTGTTCTTGGGGTACCAGAGGCCCAGATGCTACCTGGCTTAGCCCTCAAAAGTGGCCCCTTGAACAGCAAGAAAGATTGTCCTTTCAGGCCCTGACCAACGCTTGAAACTTGTGCCCAGAAGTTGCCCACCAGATGCCCCTGCCACGCTGGCATCCACAGCTAGAATCCAGGTGGGTCAGTGCAAGGAAAACCTGGGTTAATTTCAGGATTTTGGCAGAATGGAGAGGAAATAGATTCACATTTGAGTCCAGGAAGGGCAGTGGGTAAGGACACAGGCTTCGCACTTAGTCACTTCTGGATGCCGGTCATGGTGCTTGGGAACACCCACCCGACTCTGAGTCTTCTCATCTGTAGAAGGGGATAGTAATATTGTCTTAATATTGCTTACTCCCCTGTTGTAAGGACCACAGGAAGGAAGTGAATAAAGAACTTGGCATAATGCCAGGCATTTTATAAGCAGTCATTGCATTTGTAGCTATTATTATTGTTGTTAATCAAACTAGTTACTCGGAACAGCCTGATGAAAAGTCATTCAGGTGAACAGGGGCTCCTTGAAAGTAGGAATCATTTTGCATTTATCTTTGTCCCACCAGTACCTACACCAGGGCCTAGCCTAGGGGAGGTACATAGTAATGATGGTTAATAAGAATAATCATAATTGCTCATATTTTTGGAGCATTTATTGTTTCAAGCCCGAGTGAAACCCTATACATATATTATTGCATTCAAGCCTCAAAACCTCTCTCTGCCCCTATACACTGCTGGTGGGAATGCAAAATTGTGCAGCCACTGTGGAAAATGGTCTGGCAGTTTCTCAAAACTTTAAACATAAAGTTACCATACAACCTGGCAACTCCACACCTAAGTACCCATCCTAAAGAACTGGAAAACAGATATTCAAACAAATATGTTTCTTTTGTGGGTGAGGAAAATGGTTCAGGGCTTCCCAGCTGGCTCAGTGGTTAAAATCCACCTGCCAGTGCAGGAGACGCAGGATCAATCCCTCGGTCGGGAAGATCCCCTAGAGGAGGAAATGGCAACCCACTCTAGTAGTCTTGCCTGAAAAAATACCCATGAACAGAGGAGCCTGGTGGGGTCACAAAGAGTCGGACAGGACTGAGCATATTTGAGTACGAAAATGGTTTAAAACAGTAAATTTTTTAATCAATAGTCAAAAACTTTTTTAAAGGTAAGAGTTTTACATAAACACACACACTTGGCCATGTAAAAGTGAATGTTAGTGTTATTTAATACATTCACAATGTTATACAACCACCTCTATCTAGTTCCAGAACGTTTTCATTACTTCAAGTGGAAACTCCACACCCATTAACAATCACTCCCCATTCCCTTCTCCCCACCAGCCCCTGGCAACCACCAGTCAGCTCTCTGTCTCTATGAATTTACTTATTCTGGACAGTTCACATACACAGAATCAGACATGTGGCCTGTTGTATCTGGTTTCTATCAATCACTCCACATAATGTTTGCAAGGTTTATCTACGGTGCCGCATCTGTAACTCTTTCTTACAGCTGAATAATATTTCACTGTACGGATAGGCTATAACTGGTTTATCCATTCATCTATTGATGGACCTGTGGATTGCTCCCACCTTTGGCTATTGCACATAGTGCTCCTATGAACGTGTGTACTCATGTATTTGTTTGAGTATCTGTTTTTCAACTCTCTGGGTCTCTATGGCACTGGTGGGTTTTAAGCAGGGCTCATTGTGGGTGGTGAGTTGTCTTTGAGTGTGTGTGTGTGTGTGTGTGTGTGTGTGTAGGGGGCGTCCCAGCAGGAGCCCAAGGAGGTGGCTGCAGCAGCCATCCAGGTAAAGGACCACGCTGGCCTGGACTGTGACAGTGTCAGCAAGATGGATAGCAGGGGAATGTTTTGGAAGAGGAGAAAGGCAAGGCAAAGGGGATTTCTTCCCTCGGGCCTGCCAGCTGTGGCCACCAGATGTGGGACCCTCAAAGTGACATAAGCCCCAGAGCTCTGTCGACAGCCACAGCGGCTCTCTGGCTGGCATGGAACTGTATTCAGTGTGGGCCATGTACCTGGGAATCAGCCTCAAATTAACTGACACTGGTTTTGCAAAAGACCAAGGAGGTGGGCACCAGCAAATAGATGACTTGTGGTGGCTGCAAGCACCTGCATTTGAGGACTGAGAATTCAGAGCATGCACGGCTGGTGGGGTCAGCCGCAGCGGTCAGAGGAGGAATGGGGTAGGGAGCCTCTGGGTGTAGCTGGATCCAGTGAAGCGGTTTGTATTAATAGAAATGGAGGGCTGGGGCCTGTGGATTGTTCAGGTAGGGAGGCTGCTGGTCTGATAAACTGCAACAACCCTTCTGCTCCTCAGTGAAGGCATGGTTGCCAACCAGCTGTGTGGACTTAAGCAAGTTAATCAGCCTCTCTGATCCTTAGCTTCCTCCTCTTTAACACGAGACTGACAATCCACCACTTTCTTCATAAGGCTGGAGTGAGAACTAAACTAGAAATGCAAGTTAGTCACCTCGAGTACAATCATTTATCAATTTCTTTACAGCTTGTGTGTAAATGGATCACGAATTGGCATAAAAAGCTGGGTTCAAATCCCAGGGTGGCCACTTGCTATCTGTGCAGCTCAGGCAAGTCTCATAGCCACTCCAACCCTCAATATCTTCATCTGTAAAATGAGAAAAGTATTAGGACGTACCCAGTGGGGTTGTCATGAGGGCTAAGTGAGGGGCTGCTGCATGTAAAATGCTCAGGCCAGTTCTTGGCACATGATATTCACTCCGTTCATCCATGAGAGTCTCAGGGATTATGACTTTCCTCCCTGATTTTACTAAGCCCCAAGTAGGCAACAAAGAACAGAGGCTTAGAATCTCTAGTCAGACCTGGGTCCAAATTCTGATGTTACTTTCTATGGGGCTGTAGAAGGTTATTATACTTCTTCTAGCCCTAACTTCCACTCATTCATTTCCCCATTTATTCATGCAACACTTACTGAACAATGAGCTTATGCCAAGCAATCTTTCAAATACTTGGCTTGTAGCAATTCACGGGATTCCTACAACAACCTTAAACAAGGTAGGTGTTGTTATTATCTCCATTTTACACGGGGGAGTTGAGGACCAGCAAGAGAAAGTCACTGCCTCAGTGACACAGCTGGTTAGTGAAAAAGTGAGGATTCACTTTTTCATGGCCCCAGAGTCCATGCTGTCAACATTTGGGGACCAGGTTTCCTCTCTGCAAACTGGAAGATTTCCTTTCCTCCTATGGTTGTTGGGAAGATTAAATAAAACCCAACCTTTACAAGCATAGCACAGTGACTGGCCCTCATGGAGGGGTCAGTAAAAAGGAGCTGTTCTTTTATTATTTTATTTCTTGGCTTGATACATCTCTATGCCTTTGTACTTCACTGCTTTCTCTACCTGGCTTACTTCAGATTAGTGTTTCAAGCCTCCAATTCAAGGGTGACCTCCTCTAGGAAGGCTTCCATGACCTTGCGAAGTGCCTTCTGTGGAGTTTCCACAGTCCATGGGATTACCAAACTGCTATTGATCTGACCACACATTTCTACAACTTTCTCCTCCCGTCTAACACAGGGCAGAGGTTGTGCCTTCTCATTTGTATCCCTGGCTCCTGGTACAGCCCCGAATCAGCGTGGATGTTTGCTCATAGACTGGGTGCTTATTTGTTCAACAAAATGTTTTGAGCACTGACAGTATGTCAGGCTCTGGGAAATTAGCTTGTGGCTTTGTTGAATGATTAAAGGGCCCTCCCCAAGTTCTGTGCCCACCTCGCCATCTCACTGTGAGTGCTACTCCCCCATGTATACCTGCTAAGCTAGCACTTTCTGAAAGATCTTCATACCTTCCTGGGAGTGGACCAGGGAAGGTTCCAGGCCCAAGCTCTCCAAGTATGACTCCTCCACCCCAGTTCCAGATATCCAGCAACCTGGCTCTCCTCTCCGTGTCTCCCTGAAGCCCCCAGGCCTCCCTGAGCCCAACTCCTCTCCTGAAATGGAGTTTCTTGTGGCTTCACATTACATCTCCCCAGAGCACAGGCTCGTTTCTCCAATCTGTCACCGGATGCACCAACTCTCCAGGCTAAAAATACCCTTGACATTTTTGAAGGCCTGTTAGGGCTGGAGCCGCTCGCCTTAAGGTTGTGAGTTTCTTGCAAATCGACGCAGGTGGTATAGCAGTCACAGGCTGAGGGCAGCTAGTACCTCAGTCACAGCTTGGTTACACCCAGTGGATGGGCTTGCCTGCTTTCCTGACATCCCTCCCTGACTCTGAGCTCCTGGAGATTAGGAATCAGGGCTCATGCATCACCACATCCTCACACAGCCTGGCATACAGTAGGGGCTCAATAAATGTTTGCTGAGTGATACACAGTAGTTCTGAACGGGGACTCTGGAACCAAACTGCTGTTGTTCAGTCGCTAAACTGTGTTTTTGCGACCCCATGGACTACAGCACGCCAGTCTCCTCTGTCCTCCACTATCTCCTGGAGTTTGCTCAGATTTGTGTTCATTGAGTCAGTGATGTTATCCAACCATCTTAACCTCTGCAGTCCTCTTCTCCTTTTGCCTTTAATCTTTTCCAGCATCAGGGTCTTTTCCAATGAGTCAGCTCTTATCATCATGGGGCCAAAGTATTGGAGCTTCAGCTTCAGCATCAGTCCTTTCAGTGAATATTCAGGGATGATTTCCTTTAGGATTGACTGGTTTGATCTCCTCGCAGTCCAAGGGACTCTCAAGAATCTTCTACAGCACCACAATTTGAAAGCACCAATCCTTCAGCACAGTCTTCTTGATGGGCCAACCCTCTCATCTGTATATGACTACTGGAAAAACCATACCTTTGACGACACGAAACTTGGTCAGTAAAATGATGTCTCTGGAGTCAAATTACTTGGGTTCAAATTCTGGCTCTACTTCTGACTGGGCGGCCACTCTGCCTTCATTTTCTCATCTGTTAAATGGAAGTACTAAAAGCATCCAGAACATAGACTTGTTAAGAGGAATAAATGACCACTCTTGGTATAGTTTCTAGAGCTTGACATGGTAAGCACAGCATGAGTTGTTCATCATTAGCATTAAAATTATTGTCATCATCTTTATCATCAGGAATCTAGCTTTCCTTATCACTCCACTCTGCTTTCCTCTATGGTCTTTATTCTCAGACAGGTTCTCCCTCACAGTGGCAAAATGGCTGCCAGGCACTCAAGGTTACATCCCATCCCTCAAAAGTCCTGGTCTAAAGAGCACTGGTGTTTTCCTTCCCCAGAATTCCAGCAGAAATACTGGAGTCGCTTTCTTCAACCTAGCTTTGAGTTTTGTCCTTTACTGTAACAGTATCTGAAACCAGGGAGATGGGCTGTTCATATTAGCTAATGGTAGGTTACGTGTCAATCTGGGAATCAATCACTGTAGTCAGAAGGATAGCATGCTCTGATTGGTCAGGTCTGACACCAATCATTGTGTTCAAGAGAATAAAATGCTCTGATTGGTGGGCGTGAGTCACATGGTTATCAGGAATGAATCCTCTGATCTAGGGAGATAAAAATGCTCTGATTGGTCAGCGCTAAGTCATGTGCCCATCCCTAGAGCCAAAGGTGGAAGTAGACTTCACCCAAGTGCTTAGGCTTTGGTGAAGGAGGGGAGGGGTTTCTGTTCCCAGATGTAGGAATGGATGAGGGCAGGTGCAAACAGCTACTTCAACCAACAGCAGTCCCAAAGTGGAACAAAGCCCTTTGTTCCTTTCCCCTAGAACACCTCCCACTCAAGATTGTCCTGTATGGTGGCTTTTACTGGACATGACAGCTTCAATGGTGTATGTGTGGCCACATCACACTGTGTACACAACTGAAGGTTAAATATTAAATCTCTCAATTCTTTTCCCTCCCAGGGGCCTCGGAGAATGGCCTTGCTTCTCTTCCTCTGGCTTGTCCAAAGTAAGAGTATCTCTACAGGCAGGCACATTGCATTTTCTCTCTCTGGGTCCATACTCATGTCTTGCTGTGTCAGGTCACATAAAATAGATTCTGAACAAACTTTCTTCCACCTTCTCCTGCCCCTAGTCTCCTCTCTGCCTTTAGTTTCTCCTTTTGCACAACAAGCAACTATTCACTTGGCAGGATTTCTAAGTCCAGCCTCCTTCATCACTATGAGGGTCCCCTGCCCCCCCCATTCCCCCCTCCACGCCTCCACCATTAAAAAGTTGCATCGCATCTTAGAGGCGGGGGGGGGGGGGGGGCGGGGAGAATTGGAATAAGAAAGTTCTAAGAGAAAAAAAAAAACCTCACAAACCTTGGATGAAGCCTCTCAGCCTCTCAAATCAGGCAAGCGGTTGTCTTATTTGATTAGGATTAACAGATTTTCCAAAGATAACCTATTTTGGTTTTATGATTCTATCTCTCCAGGCAGTGTTTACAATATGTATTTGCAGAAACAGAATGTATGCCAGGAACGAGGCGAGGGCCCTTGCTGGCGCTCACACAGTCTGTCATAAATATAATATTAGGATGACGCCTGAAATTAATGTGAATCATTTCCCAATAAATATAGTCGGTTAGTGAGGTGTTCCAGGACTGCTGATGGGAGATATATTTTGGTAAAATATGGTTTTTTTATCGGTTGGGCACCAGGAGTGGGGGTACATGGAGGGCATAAATTTCCACGGAAGAAGTATCCTTTATGATTATTCAATTCCACAGTAGCTCTAAAAGTCTAAAGTAGATTCATATTTACAGTTCCTGGAAGCACCTGGTTTTTATATATTGGGAGAAGAATTAGCATCAGGGCCTCCTCGTGGAAATCACTGACTTAGGGGTGGGAAGATGAGAAGACTCTATGCTGGGATGCTCCGTGGGACTGAGTTAATTTCACCTGCATTCGGGCGTGGAGCAAAGGAAGCTGTGTGAAGCAGTCAGACGAGAAGGGGCTGCTGGGAAGGCGGTCCTGGCTGGGTCCATATCAGCGATCGGGGATGCATGGAAGGGTTAGGGCCCTTTCCTGTTAGAAAAGGAATAAGTGTGTGCAAGGGAGAGGGCTGAAGCTAGCTAGCTAAAGCTTACAGCAACAGAGGTGGATGTAACCCTGTCTCTAAGAGCTCGGGCTAAGTGTGAACATCCCTATCTTGTCCCACCTGCCCAAATCCTCTCAAAGCCTAGAGATGGAAAAAAGAATTCAGACCTTGTCACTTGACGTTAACTTCCCTGTGTGAGCCTTATTTATTTACTTTTAAAGTTATCTTTATTTTTTTTCTCCCTGTACACAAAAGTGATATGGGTCCACAATCCGTTAAACAAAATTTTAAAGTCTGAAAACTGTGAGTTTTTATTGCTAACACATTTAGTAGCAAAACCAGATTTGACCAGAGATTTCAAATCTATTTATACTCCTTATTCATCCTACTTTGTGTGAACATTTATACTTTCACAACAGAATTATTAATGTGTTTGATTATAGGGAGGCTGCCCCAGACCTTACTGACAGTGTTAGATAAGGCTCATGGACCCTGATTCCTTTCCCAGAGCCAAACAGATTCTGAATTCAGAAACACATCTTCCCCAAGGGTCTCAGATAAAGGATTGTACACTTGAACTTGCTGGTTGTAATGAAAAAAAAAAAAGATGACACAGTGTAGTGAAAGCAAAAGCCTTAAGGAAACAGAAAAGGCTCCCACTTAAGAAGTGGGCAAAACATATAAATACGGAAGAAAAACAACTGACCAGTAAACTTGGAAATAATCCAACTGCCCTCGTAACTGAAGGTGGCTGTAATAAGCTTCATCTTTAAAAAATTAAAACAAGGGTGGTTATCTGGTTTTGGTTGAGGATATGTGGAAAATATTCCTGTCTCCACTGATGATGGGGTGATTCTTTCAACTATTTTGGAAGACAACTTGGCAATACCCACCCACATTTCAAAAGTGTACACCCTTTGGAGGGACTTCCCTGAAGCTCCAGTGTTAAGACTCCATAGGTCCACTGCAGGGGGCACCAGTTCAATCCCTGGTTGGGGAAGTAAGAACCCACATGCCATGTGCAGTATGGCCAAATTTTTTTTTAAGTATATACTCTTTGGAGAAGCAATTCTGCTTTGGGGAATTTATCTTGCAAGCAGTTATGCTCACCTGTGCAAAGTTATTCACTCAAGAATATTTACCACCATAGATATTACAGGAAAAAGCTAAAAGCAACCTAAATTTAGTGTTCAGTGTCCACAATGGAAGATTGGTTAAATACACTTGGAGCATATAGGCAACAGCAGGGTAGGAAGCAGTTAAAAAGGATGAAATAGACCCATGCGAACTGACTTGAAAGGATGCCCATGATATAGCACTCCACAGACAGAGCAAACTATGTAATTCTACAATTCAGTTTTCACTTTCTAGGAGTATTTATGTGCATATTATATGTTCACCTGCGCAAAGAAAAACCTGGGGGAGAACATACCCCAAACTGTGGTTACACTTCTCTAAGATGTATATGGTGATCAGGGCTTTCTCTAGATTTTATACATTTTAATACATTTTAAAATTAAATTGTGTGTAGTGAGGGAAAGGAAGTAAAAGTTCCTCATAATTCCACCCTCTTGCCCAGAGATTAGTTTTGCTAAAAATATGCTGGTTTTTTTTTTTTTAATCCTGTCCCTTGCTGCATCATTCACAGTAGCTGAAAGCAATCCAGGTGTCCACCAATGGATGAATGGACAAGCAATATGTGGTCTATCCACACAATAGAATATTATTGCCTTAAAAAGGAGGAAATCCTGATGCCTTAAAGAGGAGGAAATCCTGACACAGACATGAATGAACTTTGAGGACACAATACTGAATGACATGAGCCAGTTACAAAAAGACAAATACTGTATAATTTCACTTATAAGAGGTACTTCAAATAGTCAAACTCATAGAGACACAAAATAAATCGGTGGGTTGCCAGGGGCTGGGAGGAAGCAGGTAGTAGGAAGTTAATGTTTAAGGGGTCCAGAGTTTCAATTTACAGATGAAAAGAGTAGCAGAGATGGATAGTGGTTATAGTAGCAACATTGGGAATGTATTTGATACCAGAACTGTACACTTGGGGTTCCCTGGTGGCTCAGGGATAAAGAATCTGCCTGCCAATGCAGGAGACATGGGTTCAGTCCCTGATCTGGGAAGATTCTACATGCCATGAAACAACTAAGCCCATGTGCCACAACTAATGAAGGCCGCGTGCCCTAGAGCCCATGCTCTGCAACAAGGGAGTAGCCCCTACTCTCTGCAACTAGAGAAAGCCTGCACAGCAACAAAGACCCACCACAACCAAAAATAAATAAAATAAATAAATAAAATTTTTTAAAGAACTGTACACTTCAAAATGGCTGAGATGGTAAATTTTATCTTATGTATATTTTATCATAACAAAAAAAAATCCTGGTTTTCTTTCAGAATTTTCTCCATGAATACATCTATATTTATATTCACCCACCTGTGCACTTCTTCTCTATACTCAAGAAT
This sequence comes from Capricornis sumatraensis, assembly GCF_032405125.1. Taxonomy (NCBI): domain Eukaryota; kingdom Metazoa; phylum Chordata; class Mammalia; order Artiodactyla; family Bovidae; genus Capricornis; species Capricornis sumatraensis. Next base: position 61,585,234 of record NC_091085.1, on the reverse strand, counting down.
GAGTTTGTGCCATCCAAAATTCTTCTGCTATTTTCTTTTCCCTTCTAATACTACATCTTGTCCATTCTTCCATGTTAGTGCCTGTGGGTCTCCCCACCTGGCATGCCCCTGTGGGAAGGCATCAACGATTTCACCAGCTACCCATTGATGGACATCTGGGCAGGTTCCAACGTGGGGACCTTATGTTTTGAAAGATTTTTGTCAACCAAACTGAATTTATTAAGTAATAATTAATTCATTTCCCCATTTTTTATTCATCAAAGATGCACAAACTGTAGACCAGGGCTTTCGATTAGCAGGAGGCTCCTGGAGCTGAAAGAATCCCAGCCAAGACCAGAGAAAGGTGGGTGTCTGAGCGAGCCCAGGTGGCCTTATGGAAGACAAATGTGTGAATTCCCTTTGTGTGTTGGATTTTCGCTTTTCTAACACAGGAGCAAAGCCAAACAGTCAGCAGAGGGATGGCGAGGACATTGAGAATGGAAAACTCTGGTGGAAGGGTTTTCAAGACAGGGGAAGAGCAATGACAAAGGCACAGAGGAAGGAGAGAAGATGGTTTAAACTTTCTCAGCCTCTGTTCCCTATGATCGGCATAATATTTCCCACCCCCTCACAGAATTATTCTGAGGATTTGCATAGTGGTACATAATAGGGCCTCAAGAAATCCAATAGATGGTAAAAAAACAACAAACAATAGAAAATGAGGCGGAGCTTCCACAAATATGTACCAGACTCCGAGCTGATGGCTGGCAGTGGATTAGTGAGGAAGACCCAGTCGCTCCCCTCCAGGAGCTTGATTCCAGGCTGTTTCGTGTGTGAGGAAAGAGCAGTGTGTTGTTCCAGAAACATACCTGGGTGCTGGAAAAGGCAGGCAAAATAGCGAGGAGAATGCAGGCTGGAGGTTGCCAGGAGCTAGGGGAGGGGGGAGCATGGGGAATGAGTGCTTAATGGATACAGGTGTTCCTTTTGGGGTGATGAAAATATTTCAGAATTAGAGACAACAGTTGCATAACATCATGAACGTGTTCATGCCACAGAGTCATACACTTTGCTTGTTTGTTGTCTTTTTAAGTTTATTTATTTGGCTGCGTTTGTTCTTCGTTGCGACATGTGAACTCTTCGCTGCAGCGTGTGGGATCCAGTTCCCCAACCAGGGATCGAACCCAGGCCCCCTGCATTGGGAGCTTGAAGTCTTAGCCACTGGACCACCACGGGAGTCCCTGAATCACACACTTTCTAATGGTAATCTTGCGTTACGTGAATTTCATGTCAATAAAAGCAAAAGATCAACTCCGGGCACTTAAGGGCCAATGCAGGGAATCTGGACCTCAACTTCCTGGAATCAAATCCTAGCCCATCCCTGCCTTGCCGTGTGAAGAGAAGCTGATTACATAACCTCGTGGCACCTCAGTTTCCTCCTCAGTCAATTGGAGGTAATAAACTTCCACCTCAGAGGGTTGCCAGAATGATTAAATCAGGTAATAGTCATAAAGCTCTTAGCAGAACCTGGCCCATGGTAAGTGATCAGCAGATGGTGGTTGATGTTGTTATTATTATTGGTGAGGGGAAAGGGGTTCAAGGCAAGGGGAACAGCGGTGGCAAACGCAGAGATTTAGATGGAGATGGGAACAGGCTGTGGACAGCACGGTGCTTGGTTAGGCTGGAGACGCCTGTAGGCTGAAGGAGAGGAAGGTGAGACGAGCCTCGCTCTAGATTCCATTTTACATGCTAAAAGGGAATTCTGGGTGTCCGCAGATCTCATCTGACCGTAACATTTATCACGAAGAATAAATACGTAGATTCCATGTCATGTTTCTTACCAGACAAGGAAAATGCCATTCTTCCAGGAACTCAAATGTGTCTCATGTTTTTAAGGAGACTGTGATGATTGTAAGGTTTGGGTCAGTTGCAAATGTCCCATTGTTCCAAGCAATCTTTGGCGAGCGTATATGACCTCTCTTCCTTCTGTCATTATAGAAAGCCAGTTATGCATTGCTGTTTGTACAATAAATGGAGAGTTTTAAACACATACACATTGATGACTATCCTGTTGTTTAGGGAGGCTGGCAGAGCAGTTCATAGCAGTGTCCCATGGAGGGTATACAGAATGTGTACTTAGCCCCTTCAGAAATTCTGGAAACCAGATTGATGTATTCCTTCAGGGTAGCAGCTGTGGGAGGGTGGCAGGGTGGCAGATTCATGAATGGTGTGCACTGGGGCTCTTAGAAAGTGTCCTCCAGTACACAAAGTCAGTGGGTTGACAATAGACATATCATGAAAAAAGAAAGAGTTCATGGGTCAGTTAAGTTTGGGCAACAGGAGAATCAAAGGTTTCTTTTATGCAGGAATTGTCAGAGCCTATAATATCCTAAGGTTCATTTGACTTTCCCAGAAAGGGATACAGGATTCAGGGTTTCCTAAACTGATGTGACCCTTTTTTCTCCATATCAGTATATAGAAATAGGGCTTTAGGGATCTCACTTTGGGAATCATTGGATTACAACTTCATATTCAAGTTTTCTTTCTTACAATTAATGGTGCAACCCAATCATCAGCTAGACTTGGATGTGTCAATCAAATCACTGAATGAACATTCATCAATGACTTACTTTGTTGGTGCTAGGGAGGCAGACCGGAAAAGACACAGTCCCTGCCCTCAAGGAGAATACAGTCTAACAGGGGGAATACTATCACTAATAACCATAACAAGAATAGCAGGTACCATTTATTGGGCACTTACTATAAGCCAGGCGCAGTGCTTAATGGGTATTTAAAAGAGCTTATTTAAACATCTCGATAGACAGATCAGTGTTATTATTCCCATTTTACAGGTGAAGACAGAAGTTCAGAGACAGTAAGCAACTTGATCAAGGGCACACAGCAAAGAGTCGCAGAGTAGGGGTTGGAGTCAGATTCTCTGGATACTGAAGCCACAGGCTTCAGCATGTGCTCTAAGGGCTTCCTGGTCAAAGGAGAAAAGCAAACGGGTCAAGCCTCAGGCCACCAAATGGGGAGGCGGGGAGCAGAAATCTCTGGACACCTTCTCTAGTTGTGAGACATGTTCATAACCTGGAAGGAGCTCTGGGGTGAAAAAGTCAAGGACTGGGGTGAAAACTAGGGATAAGGTATAAATATCTATAAGGAAGGGAGAAACGGCTAGGGTTATCCTGGCGGGGGAGGTAGCTGGAGAAGGACACTCAGGGTGACAGAGAGGAGGAGGCAGGGAGGAAGTGGAGAACCAGGAGAGCTGGCTTCTCCTCTGGATCTTGCTCCAATTTACTGTGCATCCTTGAGTAGGTCCCCTAACCTCTCTTGTTTAAACAGGTCTCAGCATCACCCACCACTCTCATGCTATGATTATGAATCTGCTTCCTCCCAAAGGTAGTCTTTTTCAAGAGCAAGGAGAAGCTTTCATTCACCCTCTTGTTCCCCGTGCCTGGCACGGTACCCAGCACAATTAAGGTGCTCCATAAATGCTTGTTGATTAAATGAGTGAATGAGTGAAAAAGTAGGTGAAGCTGTAAAAGGAAGAGGCTGGGTGTGGTTGATTTACTCTGGCACCAGAGTAGCAGCCCCTGAGACATATTTTCCCAGCTTTCCACTAAAATACCTAAGAAGGCAGCAAAATCCAAAGCTCACAGTGCTGACACCCAAGACTGACAGGCGCCTGTTGCCAGAATCTGGGAGGAATTTCCATAAATACAAGGCAGATGGAGCTGGGTTGAGATAAACAATCGGGAACCTATTCAAGTTTTATCTTCTGAAATAGGGCACTCCTCCAGGGTAAAAGGAGATAGGAAAATACTCAACCCCCCCTCCGCACTTACAACCCGGGACTCTGAGACCCACAGTCTGTGCCAGTCAGAAAATGGGGTGGTGAGAGGGGAGGGGGTTTTCTCCACAGAATGGGGCACTTCTGTAGGCAAAGTACTCTCCTTTTTGTTGGCCTGTACTTCTACCGTTTAGAGACTGAAGTTTCCAGAAGGCAATATGTTGGGGGTGGGGGTGGGGGTGGGGGTGGAAGGGAGGGAAGAATGTCAAAAGCATTTTGTATCCTGAGAGGAACAGCTCCCAGGGGTACTACAGGTAAGGGAGGGACAGACACAGACTGCATGCTGGGGATTGTAGTCTTTTTTTAATGTGGTCCCTTCGTTTTTTGTTTGTTTTTTGTATTTGTTCTGTTTTTGTTTGGCTGCACCAAGAGGCTTGTGGGATCTTAGTTCCCAGACCAGGGACTGAAACCGACGCCACAGACTGGCAGTGAAAACATGGAGTCCTAACCACTGGATCACCAGGAAATTCCCTCCTTCCTTAGTTCTTTATGCCTGACGTCTAACCATGCCACAGGACAGAAGAGGATCCCTTCTCAAGGGAATGAAAACCTGATTGACACTCACTTCAGTGCTATGCAGAGCACCAGTCTTCCTCTCCAGGTGTTGATGATGAAGGGGTCGGGGTCGGCCAGTGCCTTGCTGCTGCTGCTGCTAAGTCGCTTCAGTTGTGTTCGACTCTGTGCGATCCCCTAGACGGCAGCCCACCAGGCTCCCCGTCCCTGGGATTCTCCAGGCAAGAACACTGGAGTGGGTTGCCATTTCCTTCTCCAACGCATGAAGGTGAAAAGTGAAAGTGAAGTTGCTCAGTCATGTCCGACTGTTAGCAACCCCATGGACTGTATAGCCCACCAGGCTCCTCCATCCATGGGATTTTCCAGGCAAGAGTACTGGAGTGGGGTGCCATTGTCTTCTCCACGGCAAGTGCCTTAGCGGACGATGAAAGGTGCCAAGGACAATTCACACACCACCCATAGCCTTGACTACGTTCACATGTCCCAAGATACCGTTTGTATTGTCAGGAATCAGGTGCACAATCTCTATGGAGCTCAGAAAGAACACCTTGACACTCATGTCCACACTCAGTAGAGAACAAAAAGCACCATGAAGACTCTAGACCACAGGTCCAAGCCCCAAGTACCTTCAGGGGCCAGCAGGAACTGTGCAAGTTTCGCCAACAAAGATCTGTATAATCAAAGTTATGGTTTTTCCACTGGTCACGTACGGATATGAGAGTTGGACCATAAAGAAGGCTGAACACCAAAGAATTGATGCTTTCAAACTGTGGTGCTGGAGAAGACTCTTGAGAGTCCCTTGGACTTCAAGAAGATCAAACCAGTCAGTCCTAAAGGAAATCAACCCTGAATGTTCATTGGAAGGACTGATGCTGAAGCTGAAACTCCAATACTTTGGCCACCTGATGTGAAGAGCCAACTCACCAGAAAAGACTCTGATGTTCGGAAAGACTGAGAGCAGCAGGAGAAGGGGTGACAGAGGATGAGATGGTTGGATGGCATCACCGACTCAATGGACATGAGCTTGAGCGAACTCCGGGCGATAGTGAAGGACAGGGAAGCCTGGTGTGCTGCCATTCATGGGGTCACAAAGAGTCAGACATGACTGAGCAACTGAACAACAACAAAGGTGGGCCAAGGATAAAAGGAAATTGAGGGGAATGAGGAGCTGGGCCCCCTGATGTCCAGTTTACAGATGAGAAAACAAAGGCTCAGAGAAGGGAGTGACCTGTTCCAGGTCTCAAAGTGATTTGGACCAGGACAGCTTCTTCATTCTGGGAACTTCTTCAGGGGAAGGTGAGAGCATTGCCAGCCCTGCCAAGAGGCAGGAGAGGTCTGCGCTTCTGAGGGGTGGAGGTGGGAGCAGCCACTGGCCCGGCGCTCCTGGCTCTGCCTCTGGGCTCATGACCCTCCGCCTTCTCTAGCTCATTTCTTCCTCACGTCTGTCCCTGCATTTTCTCCTCCATCTTTCTCCATCCCCCCAACACCGTCCTTCCCTCCGCCGTCTATTTCTCTGTCTCTCTTTGTCCCTTTCTCTCTCTCCCACTCCAGAAGCTCTTAGTGAGGACCTACTCTGTGCACATCACCAGACTGGGCCCTGAGTATGGCATCATTCGACCATCTGAATGCTGGGTTGTGTTTTCCACTGAAGCTTCCAGATCTGCAGAAATCTGGCTTTACAGTAAAGAAAGACAATGAGTTTCTGCAAAGCTAATGATAATTACCCTCCAGACACAATCACTCGAAATTAGCTGGAAAACTAACCCGGGCTTTGCACTTTGTCCCTCCTCGGTAATTTTGACTCTGAAATACCATCATTTATACTTAAGAAAGAGCTAGTGAGCAGGATGGGAGACATGGCCTTTTGCCAGGCTTGCAATAACTAAGAAGGCTCAGACAAGGCAGGGTCGGGGGCATCCGTTTTGTAAGTCCTGTTCCTCTTTTCCTCTGGAGTTCATCCTTGATCCTAGGGGTTCTGTTTACAGCCAGGGTTTCCCTCCTTTATTGAACCTGCAAGAGTTGGTGGCTCAGATGAAGAAAATGCTTCCTTCTAAGACTTTGGACCACACTTGCATTTAAACCTTACACACCAAACTACAAACCCGTCTGTGATGATTAATTTTATGTGTCAGCTTGTCTGATTAAGCATTATCTCCGAGTGCGTCTGTGAGGGTGTTTCAGGATGAGATTAGGATCTGAATCAGTGGACTCAGTAAACTGATGTGCGGGCACGTGTGTGCTCAGTTGCTTCAGTCGTGTCCAACTATTTGCGACCCTATGGGCTGTAGCCCACTGGGCTCCTCTGTCCATGGGATTCTCCAGGCAAGAATACTGGAGTGGGTTGTCATGCCCTCCTCTAGGGAATCTTCCCAACCCAGTAATTGAACCCACGTCTGCCTGCGTCTCCTACACTGCAGGCAGATTCTTTACCCACTAAGCCACCTGGGAAGCCCCAAGAAATTGATAGCCCCCCTCAAATGTGGGTGGGCATCGTCCAACCCTTTGAGGGTCTAAACAGAACAAAAGGTAGAGGAAGGAAGACTTTATTCCCCTTTTTGCTTCGTGCCTGACTGCTAGGTGAGGACAACTCTTTCCATCTTTCCCTCTCTTCCAACTAGGATTTAAACCATTGGCTCCCCAAGTTCTCAGGCCCTCAGATTCAGACTGAATTAGACCCCTGACATGCCTGGGTTTCCAGCTTGCAGACAGCAGACTGTGGGACTTCTCGGCCTCCATTATGGTGTGAACCGATTCATCACGATAAATCTCCTTGTATACATCGACCAGTTCTGTTTCTCTAGAGAACCCTGATTGATACATCTTCTTTCCTCTGTTCCCTCTCTTTCCTCCACCCACTTCCCACCCTTAACCTTCTCTGGCAAAGCTGTAACGTGCTAATTGCCCTGGGGTTAAACTAAGCCCAAATTTCTGGTTCCTTCCACCCCTGCATCATCATGCCATGGAGGGCAGGATCAAGTGTCTTGAGCTTGGTTTGAGTCCTCTGTGTCCTTTCTTGGGGAAAAACATAATTTTAATAACTGTCTTTCTTTTAAGTAAGTGCAAATTATTTTATGCTTTATGCAGTAATCAAAACCATGCGAGACAGACATTATGTTGAAAGAAAGAAGCCAGCTACTCTATGAATTCACTTATGCGAAGGGTAAGAACAGGCAAAATGAATCAAGGTTAAAATAATGATTCTCTCTGATGAGGTGGGGGGTGAGTATATTTGGGTAACATGAGGGAACCTTCTGGGATGATGGACGTGTTCAGAATCTTGAGATCAGTGGGTCATTACGCAGGCATATGCCTCAGCCAACACACACTGAACTGGACACGTAAGATATGTGCTCTTTACATGCATTACACCTGAATTTTAACAAACACGTGACAGTTAGTCTCTTTCCTATGTGAGTTAGTGCTAGAATCTATTTTCTGCTGTCTTCTGTATTACTGGCTTTGCTTTATTGGAAGAGAAGTATTGTTCTTTGCTCCTGCCAACTTGTTTTTAAGGAACACTGTTAGGTTACTTTTATAGTCTGCCCTCCCCCATCGTGATATTACTCCCCCATTAGTGCTCATCATCCAGAAGGAAATCTAAGACTCATACACAAGTAACAGTAAAGAAGAGTTGCAGCGAGAATTGGGGGGAAGGGGGTGAGAACCCCTAAGAACGAACATAATGTAAAGAATGTTCTTAGTACAATTAGTCCCATCTAGTTGGAACACAGGAAGAACAAACTGGGATTCCATTAAGCTGGAGTCAGACATGGAAGGCTTAGATGCCAAGCTACAGTTTGTAGTAGTAGGCAGAGGGAGAACTGCTAGGGTTTTCTGAGCTGAAGAGGAACATGATCAAATTCATGCTTTCCAAAGAGAAATATGGTAGTGTGACCAAGACAAGGTGAAGGTGAAGGTGAAGTCGCTCAGTCGTGTCCGACTCTTTGCCACCCCATGGACTGTAGCCTACTAGGCTTCTCCGTCCTTGGGATTCTCCAGGCAAGAATACTGGAGTGGGTTACCATTTCCTTCTCCAGGGGATCTTCCCGACCCAGGGATTGAACCCGGGGTCTCCTGCACTGGAGGCAGACGCTTTAACCTCTGAGCCACCAGGGAAGCCCAAGACAAAGCAGAGCCTAAAGGCTGTGAAACCAGTTAAGAGGATACTGCAATAGTCCTAGCAGAGAACAATGGGGCTTGAGACAGTAAGAGAACTAGATGATAGGTGTCATAAATAATATGATCATTGGGTACAGAGGTCAAGGAAGAGAGAGGAGTTGATAAAAAGAAGAGCACAAAAGCTTGGTAATTGGGAATATGGGGTCTGGAGTGAGATCACCTGAACTTGAATCCCAGCTTCCCCTACATACTAGCTGTTCATTTTAAGCAAGTCTCTTAATCTCACAAAGTTTCCAGCTTCTTGTATTTGAATTCAGTTCAGTTCAGTCACTCAGTTGTGTCCAACTCTGCGACCCCATGGACCGCAGCACTCCAGGCTCCTCTGTCCACCACCAACTCCTGTATTTGAACTGGTGACAGTAAAACACCTGTTGTGTAGGATTTGATCTCTGGTTTAGAGATCAAATTGCCAACATCCACTGGATCATAGAAAAGGCAAGAGAATTCCAGAAAAACATCTACTTCTGCTTTATTGATTACACCAAAGCCTTTGACTATGTGGATCACAACAAACTGGAAAATTCTTCAAGAGATGGGAATACCAGACCACCTTACCTGCCTCCTGAGAAATCTGTATGCAAGTCAGGAAGCAACAGTTAGAACCAGACATGGAATAACAGACTGGTTCCAAATCGAGAAAGGAGTACATCAAGGCTGTATATTGTCACCCTGCTTATTTAACTTATATGCAGAGTACATCATGCAAAATGCCAGGCTGGGTGAAGCACAAGCTGGAATCAAGATTGTTGGAAGAAATATCAATAACGTCAGATATGCAGATGACACCACCCTTATGGCAGAAAGTGAAGAGGAACTGAAGAGCCTCTTGATGGGGGTGAAAGAAGAGAGTGAAAAGCTGGTTTAAAACTCAACATTCAAGAAACGAAGATCATGGCATCCGGTCCCATCACTTCATGGCAAATAGATGGGGAAACAATGGAAACAGTAACAGACTTTATTTTTTGGGCTCCAAAATCACTACAGATGGTGACTACAGCCATGAAATTGTTGCTCCTTGGAAGAAAAGCTATGACCAACCTAGAAAGCGTATTAAAAAGCAGAGACATTACTTTGCCAACAAAGGTCCATCTAGTCAGAGCTATGGTTTTTCCAGTAGTCAAGAATGGATATGAGAGTTGGACTGTAAAGGAAGCTGAGCGCCGAAGAATTGATGCTTTTGAACTGTGGCGTTGGAGTCCCTTGGACTACAAGGAGATCCAACCAGTCCATCCTAAAGGAAAGCAGTCCTGAATCTTTACTGGAAGGACTGATGCTAAAGCTGAAACTCCAATAGTTTGGCCACCTGATGCAAAGAACTGACTCACTGGAGAAGACCCTCATGCTGAGAAAGATTGAAGGCAGAAGGAAAAGGGGACAACAGAGGATGAGATGGTTGGATGACATCACCGACTCTATGGACCTGAGTTTGAACATGCTCTGGGAGTTGGTGATGGACAGGGAAGCCTGGCGTGTTGCAGTCCATGGGGTTGCAAAGAGTTGGACATGACTGAGCAACACTGAACTGTGTAGAATTAAATGAGGTTAGGCCCATAAGGTGCCACCATAACATGTGTAATTCAGCAGGTCGTCAGTCAGCGAGATTTATTTCTATTTATTTAGCTGTGTCAGGTCTCAGTTGCAGCATGCGAGACTTTGATCTTCCTTTGCAGCTGCAGCATGCAAACTCTTAGTTGCGGCATGTGGGGTCTAGATCCACATCTGCCCAGGGATTGCACCCAGCCCCCCTGCATTGGGAGTGCAAAGTCTTGGCCTTCTCAGCCACTGGACCACCAGGGAGGTCCCAATCAGTGAGATTTGCTGTAATTATTTTCATTATCATTATTCAAGTTAATACTGTTTGTGTGTGCTTAGTCACTCAGCCGGGTCTGACTCTGGGACGCTTTGGACTGTAGCCGGCTAGGCTCCTCTGTCCATGGGGTTTTCCAAGCAAGAATACTGGAGTGGGTTGCCAATTCCTTCTCCAGGGGATCTTCCTAACCCAGGGATGGAACCTGTGTCTCTTGGGATTCCTGCATTGCAGGCGGATTCTTTACCTGCTGAGCCATTGAATTAAGAATGCCTAAAAGACAGTCAATAGAGGGAGAGTAAAGGAAATCAGTCCTAAGGGAAATCAGCCCTGAATATTCATTAGGAGGACGGATGCTAAAGCTGAAACTCCAATACTTTGGCCACCTGATACGAAGAACTGACTCACTAGAAAAGATCCTGATGCTGGGAAAGATTGAAGGTGGGAGGAAGAAGGGGACGACAGAGGATGAGATGGTTGGATGGCATCACCGACTCAATGGACATGGCTTTGGGTGGACTCCGGGAGTTGGTGATGGACAGGGAGGCCTGGCGTGCTGTGGTTCATGGGGTTGCAAAGAGTCGACCATGACTGAGAGACTGAACTGAACTGATAACACAGAGAGTCCCCCTTTTCCTAGAGATCAAGAGAGACCTGGCATATTGCAGTCCATGGGGTCACAGAGTCTGACATGACTGAGTGCGTGAACTGAACTGAACTGAAAGGGATGGGAAGATGATGACTTTAGTTTTCTTTTCAGCAGAAGCTAAGAGGAAACACATGATTCACCATGTTCTCCATTCCTCCTGCCATGCGATCAGTGATGTTCCAGACAGAGGCCACTCTGCCTACCTGAATCTCAACAAGAGGACAATATGGAGCAGAGGCACAGCCTGCCCATGATTGCATGTAATGTAAGTGAGAAATAAACTTACGTTGTTGTGAGCCATGGAGATTTAGGAGATGTTTGTTACTGCAACATAATCCAGTCTCATCCTGACTGTTGCAGAGGGTGAATGAATTGCCCAGTGACCCCAATCTGTGACATCAACAAGTTGAAAACAGAATACTCCCAGGGTTCCTCCAGAAAAGCTTACAAATAAGACATGGCACCAGTCTTTTCCATCATAACAATAATCACAGCATCAGACTGTTAGCACATGCCAAGGGGGATAATTTGGGTGGAGTGGGTAGATGCTCTGTACCCAGTATTTTACTGTTAAGGGCAAATTTGCAGAGATTTGGAAAATTGGGTTCTGTGTAGAGTAAACATACTGAGCAAGTTTTCAGCTACAACACAGCTGAGCTTAAAGGGAATGGGGTTTGATAGTTAGTGTCAGCATAATGAATTTTTTCAAAAAAAGGCTCCAGAATGTCTGCAAAACACTGTCAAGTCAAAAATTGTGCCTGTGGGTTTTTTAAAGCAATTTCCCTAGCCACTCTGGCTAATAATATCTCGTTTTGTTAACTCTGAACAAACGTCTTTTTAAAAATATTGTAACATGTCATTTCCCAGTGTTAGCTCTTTCAGTGACTTTCCATGGCATGCTTACATTTAAAGAAAAGATCTTAACCAGACCTGGTTTGGGGCTATCTTGCAAGGACAGCAATGTTCATTACTAAAAATCAAAATGAAAATGAAGCAAATAAGCAAAAAGAAGAAAACATTAAAAACAACCCCCACAAACTACAGTTGCACCTACCCAGAAACTATTATGATTAACACCTTGAAGCTACTGACTCTTCCAAACCCTTCTTTATGTGCATACACATATATGATGATTTTCTTTTTAATGAGATCATACAGGGTACCTAATTTCTTAACATGTTTTCTCATTTAATATATCACAACTCTATTCTTTGTTTTTTAAAAATATTTATTATTTATTTGGTTGTGCTGGGTCTTAGTTGCAGCATGCAAACTTTTAGTTATGTTCCCTGACCAGGGATTGAACCCAGGCTCCCTGCATTAGGAGCACGGAGTCTCAGCTACTGAACCATCAGGGAAGTCCCAATACATTCCTTGTTAATAGAATTCTCCAGGCAAGAATACTGGAATGGGTTGCCATTTCCTTCTCCAGGGGATGTTCCTGACCCAGGGATCAGACCCAAGGATTGAACCCACGTCTTCTGCATCACAGGCAGATTCTTTAGCATCTGAGCCACCAGGGAAGCCCAAGGTATATTTTATCCAATGTAAATTTATGGTCACCTAGCATGTCATTCATTCCCTCAGTAAATATTTGCCTAAAAATTGTGTTTCTGAATGTATTTGACTGAGCCTCTGTTACTGTATCTAGGTTCACCCCAATTTCTAACAGAACACTGCTCTTAATATCCTCATAGCTAAACCTTTGTGTGTAAATCTATATCTATATACATATATTTATAGATATCGATATATATATAGAGAGAGAGATAACTTTATGGAAGTACATTCTTAGAAGTAGAGAGGCTTGGTCCAAATAAAACCCCTTGCAGGCTTTTGATACTCTTAATCAGGCATGTTTGGTTGTCAGAAATAGAGACCAACTTGAACTATCTCAGGTTAAGGGTGGTTTATTAAAAGAACACGGGCCTCAGGCAGGGTGAGAGCAGAATAGCTTGAGAGTTCTCAGCAGGCAAAGCGCATGGCCTTTCAGTCTAGTGCTCCCACTAAGAGGACCACACCATCAACTCAATCCGTCCTTGTTTCTGCTTCATCCAAATTCTCAAGAAAGAGGGAATCTGGTTGTGGCAGTCTCGGCCTGTGGAACTGGGCTCTCCTGGGTCAGGGAGCTTCATGATCCAAGAAAAGCTGACCTGGAGTCAGGCAGCAACAGGGAGAGGCTCAGTGGGCAACGAACCCCTCCTATCCCATGAAGTGGCTTTTAATAACAGTAAGAATAGAAAAGTATCAGCAGAGTAAACACAGTTTCATTTTCCTTTGTGAACGGATTGCCATTCTCGGACCATATGTTAATCAGAATTCTTTTGGTTGTAAGCAACAGAAACCCAGTTCACAGGACTAAACATGAAGATGTGGAAGAGGCTTTGGAGGACTCATCAGCACCAAGGTGTTAATAGCAACAGCTTCATGTTACTGGGAAGCTCAGGGCTAGATCTGCCATCAAACAGAGCTGTATCCAAGAGGTCTACTATGTCACCAAGACTCTCCCTTGCCTTCTCTGCTTTCTTCCAGAATGAAGTTATTTTCAGGCCAACTCTTCCCAGGATAAGATATGATGGCTGCCTGCAGTTCCTGGCACATATCCCAAACAGGAAGAAGGAACAATTTCAGACAGATCCCAGCCAAAGTCTCAGAGTTTACTCCTATTGGCCAACACGACTGAACTGATCACCAAGGACAAGAAAAAGAAATATTGATCAGACGTAAGTCCCGCCCCTCAGGCTGGGCAGTGGAGTCAACCCAGCTGGAACCACACGAGATGGGGTAGTAGGAGAGCGGTGACTCCCAAAGGAAAAGCAAGGTGCTTCTGCCGAAAGAAGGGGGATAGTGCTGGCCAGGAAGCACTGACAAGTGTCACTACAGACATATAGTAAGGTTCTGGGTTTTTTTCTAGTAGAAGACGTGACCATTCTTTTTTTCCCAAATGACAAACAGGACGCTTTGGGAGCTTGTTGAAAGAAGTGGTGCAGTACAATCGAACCTTCTGTAGTGACGCAATCCAATACAGAAGACATTGGCCACTGTGTTGAGCACTTGAAATGTGGCTAGTGGGATTGGAAAACTGAATTTTTAATTTCAATTAATTTAAATTACCTCATGAGATTAGTGTCTAGTGTAGTTAGATAACACAGAAGCAAAGCCTGATAAATTTTTCTGGTAGCAGCATATAGAAATGTGAAGTCTTCCATGCCTCATGACTTCAGAAAAAGAAAGTCTCCCGCCCTTGTCTGCTGGCAGGGAAACTTTCTGAGTCTCCAGGAGTTTTTCCACGAGAGCGATGGGAGGTCTGCGCTGTGTCCATGGGGCTGGCGGTGAATGTGGTGACTTGTAATGAAATAACTGAAACATCATTGTGACTGCAGAATCAAGGGTCTTCCCTCCTTATCTCCAAAGCACCCGTGTTTTACATGAAAAAGCGTTTCTAATTAATAGGCCAGCCCCTCTTCAGTTTGATAAAAACAGAGGAGAAAAGGATTTGATTAACCCACAATCTTTTCAATTTGGCGTGTTCTGCATGAGTGAAGTGTGTTTTCTGCAACAGAGCCAAGCTGGGCCTGTCCTGGTTCACCGTGATAACATTCTTGGCTTTGTGCAGCCCCCGATTCACCCCCAGCCTGCCAGGAGAGGCCGGTACGAACAGATTCTCAGAGGTAATCACCAGCGCCACCAACAAGGGTAATCTGGATTCTCATACAGACAGTGGCCCACTCGAAGAAGGGAAAGATGACAAAGGCCTCCATTGTCCCCAAGTGAGAGTGTTTGTTCAGTCCTGAGACTGGGCAGAGCCTGGGCTGAGCAGCAATGGGAAGGACCATGCAGATGGGTGGGTAGGACACCCAAAGTCAAGAGGTCAGAGACACGGATGGAGCCGAAGGGGAGAATCAGCTGCAGTGGTGTCCAGCGTGGTGACCACCCATGATCCACTGGCTCTCCCAGCTCTGGAGTGTGCCAGAGGAAAACCTCACTGCCTGGGACAAAAACAGAGCAGTGTGTTCTCTGAATAAGGACCCAGTTTCATTTTTCTTTTTGTCAATGGAGAGATCAGAAACTTCTTTCTCCTTCTCCTCGATGAGAGGGACAGGCTAGGTGGCAGATGTTGTCTCTCTAGATGGGTATGGTGGTTTTAAAACATGACTGCAAATTCTTAGAAGGTTTTCATTTTGAGATGGAGGCTTTCTGTCCTTTCCACTTAAATCTGCATGGGTTGGTGACTGCTTGGCCCCATGGAGTCTGCAGGAAGTGATGCTCTCTGATTTTCTGAGGCTGGGTCATAAAAGGCCATTGGCTTTCACCTTATTCACTGGAACCCTCATGCTTGGAGCCCTGAACTACCATGTAAGAAGTCATCCAGATGGCGGTACTTTGTTATGGCAGCCCTCACAAACGAATACTTCTTCAATCTCATTTTGCTGTTGTCAGAGGTTTTTTGGTCTTTCTTTTCCAATATTTTATTACAAAAGATACCACCTATACAAAAACACTCATGTACTCACCTCCCACATTCTACAATTACTTTATGCTTCTTTGATTATATTGCTGTCAATCTCTCCATCTTTCTATCCATCTATGAATCCATCCTTTTTTTTCCAAAGTAAGTTGCAGTGACCATACATTCCATCTGTAAACACTTCAAACTTGTATCATGAACTAGAGTTCAACATGTGTTTTCTCTTTTTTAGATGAAATTGAAATATAGTGAAATGCACAGATCTTTTGTGTGTATTTCATGAGTTGTGGCAAATGTCTAAACCATGTAACCTAAACCTCTATCAAGGTAAAGATCATCACCAAACCCACAAAGCTCTCTCATGTCACCTCCTAGTCAATTCCCACATTTGCTTTCCTAAGAAGATACTGCTGTCCCGATTTTTCTTAACATAGGTTAGTTTAACCTATTCTGGCACCTCAGATATACAGAATCATATGACATGTACTCTCGCATAAGGCTTCTTTCACTTAATATAATATTTTGATGGATTTTTATTTTAAGAAAGCTGTAAGAACTGGTCCAAGTGTTTTAGCGGCCTGTTAAGAAAAATAAGAAAGAACAAATAAATGAAACAATGAATAGCAGTATGTGTTCCACACTGCTTGGTGCTAGGCAACGTGCTGGGTGCCTGGGATACAAGCATAAGGTTGAAGCAAGCAGTCCTGTTCTCAAGAAGTTCCCAGGTATCATAGCCAGAAGGAAAAGAGTCAAAAGTTTAATTCTGAGCAATAAAGAAGAGACGGATGGAGCAAAAGGAGTAGACATTTCTCAGATTTGGTTCCAGTAGTATTATTGTTTGATATTTTTCTTTAGGCTGATCCATTTTATTTTACTAAGCTATTTCTGAAGTCACAGTGCCCTTGTTTATTTTGTCAGGCAAGTAATGTGTCCAGCTAAAAGTTCTTCCTTTGATTCTCATGTAGCGAACAGTGATCAGGGAACTTAATTCAGGCCAATGAAATGTAGATCTGTTCAGTAGAGTTCCCAGAAAGCTTTTTGCTTTCCTAATTGAAAAACTGATGGTAGTAGTGGTGGTGTTATGGTGGTGGTGTTAGACAGACTCAACTGGTACAGCCTTTTCTCTCTCACCTTTCCCTTCTTCCTGCCTGGAATCAGGATGCAATGCCTAGAGTACAGCAACCATTTTGAGGCCATGAGCATAAAAGCCTCCATGCCAATGAAGAAAGCAGGAAGTTAGAAGGAGCCTGGATCTTTCACAAGAGCCTTGGATAGCTGCACTAGCCTTGGGCTGCAGCTACCCAAAAATCTTGGTGATTTTAAAAAATTAACACTTTACTTAAAGTTAAGTCACTGTTGGTTGAGTTTTCAGTTATTTGAAGCCAAATATACCCCAATTAATACATTTGAGTTTGATGGGCTACTTTTCCCCCCCTACTTTAATTCAAGTAAATACACAATTTTTCAAATAAAATTGCTTTGGGGTATCATGTGAAATTAACATATAAAAAAGAGGAAGGTGATACTTTTAGAAATTCTGACCTAGTAGGGTCATTATTTTATTTAGCATTTCAGAATTTATTATGATTTTCCTCCATGATTCTTTTCTTTTTTCACATTTTGGCTGTTTGGGGTCTTTGTTGCGGGGTGGGGGTTAATTGCCCTGCGACGTGTGGGATTTTATTTCCTCAACCAGGGATCAAACCTGTGTCCCGTGCATTGGAAGGCAGATTCTAAACCACTGGCCCACCAAAGAAGTCTCTCTCCATGATTCTTTTATCTAATCTCCACTGCAACTCCATGAGGGCTCCCCAGTTGTAAAGAATCTGCCTGCCAATGAGGGAGACACAGGAGACACAGGTTCGATCCCTGGGTCAGGAAGATCCCCTAGAGGAGGAGATGGCAACCCACTCCAGTATTCTTGCCTGGAAAATCCCATGGACAGAGGAGCCTGGTGGGCTACAGTCCATGGGGTTGCAAAAAGTCGGACACAACTGAGCAACTGAGCACACACACGCAACTCCATGAAGTAGACAAGACATATTATTGTCCACCTGCTATAAATGACTGGATGGATGAAGTTGAGACGTGTTAGTGCTTTGCTAAGGATCTCATAGCTGGCGGGAAGGGAAGCCAGGAGAATCTTACAATGTTAACGGCACAAATGTTGATTAAGTATGAGGCGACAGGCACTGTGGATACAATGGAGAATAAGCTAGATAAACGCAGTCTCTGCCCCTAGAGTAACAGGGAGACAAACATTGAAGCAAACGACGGCAACTAAATACGAACAATGGTATAAAGAAAGTCTAGAGGTCTGAGAAAGCCTGAAAGAGAGTCTCCGTCTTAATTTGGTGCCCATCCCCTTCTCACTGGGATGAGAAGCTGGAGTACTTATTTTCCACCCCTTTTCCCTTGTTAGTTGAGAGCAGCATCAGCTCCCCAGCCTCTGGCCTGTCCCATGCATGGGAAAAAGCCCCTCAGGCAGGCATTTGGAAGAAACACTTGTACCAAATCTGTGTGCAGATGACCCCAGCATGGGCAGAGGTACGCACACTGGCAATGACTGTCACAGGCACCTAATCTCTTTTTTTTGCCACTTCGTGGTGCCATCTGACAATATGAGACAGTTAAGACAGGCTGACTTAATGCTATAAGATGCCTAAATAGCTTGACATTTGACCTGCTGACTCATCACAAGGCCTACCCAGGTTGGACCAAAATCCAATGGTGAGGCTTCGATTCAAGGCAAAATCAAAACACACTCCTTTCCAGCAACGTCCTCAGGATCCCAGCCTCCCTGTGAGGGACCAGAGAACCAGCCGCCGGTTTCCAACTTCGCCTGGGCTTCCTGCGGTGCGTGCTTCTGTCCTCGCTGACACACCGAATGTTCTCCCCCAAATTATTTCTGAGTTCTCCTGGCAGCGGCTCTGCCTCCCCCGCCTCCCCTCCCCTCTCCCTTTGGCAGATCTGTGTTATAAAATAAGAGGCTCGGGATTATGTCTGTCTGACAACTGAAGAATGAGCAACGGAGCAGATGCAGAGTCTTACAAATCCCGTGAATTATACATGGCCATCTGCAGCCTCGAGCCGTCCAGGATTTCCACCCCACACCACGACGTTCCATATGGAGTCATATGTTTTTAGTACTGGAGCCATGCTGTCAACGTCCAGCAATCCGTCATGTGGCACATGTGTGATGCAAGCGCCCAAATAAATGTTACCAGGCCCAGGAGTGCTGAGCCGAGAAGCGTGGCGGCTCTCACCGCCTTGTCTTCTCAGAAGGGCGGTTTGCTTATACAGTTTTTTGAAATTTTAACAAAATATTAAATACATACTAAATCTCTTTTTTATCACTATGAAGGCAAACTTCCGACTCTCCACCTCAAAAATGCCCTAAAAGAGGCCTGATTTTAAAATAAAATGTAAGAAGTCACTAGACTTAAGTTTCCTGCTGGTTGATTCTAACACATTCCTTGGGGATGGAGTCATGGTCGCCACGGCCTTCTTTACGAGACCTGGGCTCCTTCCCCGTGGCCAGCCTGAATTCACGTGACCCCACGCAATCTGAGCTGATTGGCTCAGGCTGGGGCTCCTAATGGCTGGGTCAATCAGATGCTCTCATTTAGAAACTGGGCTTCAGGGCTGTAGGCGGAACTTGAAAAGAGGAAATTTGGTGCAGTGGATAAGCCTTGTGGAGCCACGTGCGTGAGGAGAGAGAGAATCTGGGCTAGGGATGGGGAAGGAGGGAGAATGAATGACTGAATATGCTAATCTCTTTGCCAGTCCCGTGTTGTTATTTTCCTTCTGTCCTGAGCTACCCTCTTGTCCCTGTGTCTAGATTTTCCTTGCACAAGGGCTGTTTCTTGGTTGAATATTTGTGGTGAGAGAGAAGGAACTCTGGGTCAATCAGCCAAAAAAAGTGGTGTATCTGGACAGGATCTCTTTGCCTCCAAGCTGGGAGAAGCAAAGGATGGAAGGTATAGTGGTTAACACTTTCAGGGCACTCTGAAGGGAGTTCTGAAGAAGAGACACCTTTACTGGGCCTGGGTAACCTTTCTTTAGAAACACCATGGGAGTCCAAGGAATTGAGAAGGTGATCCACCTCTTTGCTGTTCTAGTAACAAGAACATTTGAGTCTTGTGCAGTTTTGCAAATACCAACTTTATATCCACAGGGGATGCCTTTGTCTGGCCTCCCTGACATTTTTTTTTTTTTTCCCCTCTTCTGGTAACAGCACTCTGATTTTTTCCTTTGGGAGACCACCCCTCTTCCAGTCAGTGCATGTGACTTCACTGGACTGAAGATCTCGTCTTGACCCAGGCTCAGCCCATTAGAATTACAGTAACAGTTTTAGGAAGGAACCTTTAGTCTAGTCTGGACCAATGAGAGTTGGCCTGAGACTTCTGCTGAGACTATTAGGAAAGAAATACTGTCTTTCTACAGGAGTCACAGAGCTGGTAAGCTGTAAGCCTGGAGATACTGTGGCCACGTTTGCCACTTTGGAGAGGAGAAAGTCAGTACAGAAGAAAGGAGGGAGAAGAGATGGGAAGCAGGTGGAAAGAGGAGTGAATGACAGCAGGAGAGGAGAAATGGATAAAGCTCAGATGACACAGTGTAAAGTCTGGATCCAGCTCTGCTGAAGTCCCTTCCAGTGGCACTTCTCCTTTACGTAAGTCAATAAATCCCTTTATTTATGTAAGCCATTGAGTATTACAGTTCTGTCACTTGCGAACAACAGAGTCATGAGTAATGCAACACCCTATACATCCTGAACCAGCACTATTTCCCTGAAGCTAAAGAAAGGGGAGGCTTTGGGAATAACCAGAGGCTAGAGGGTTCCCTGGAGAGACTAGTGAAGACAGTGGTTGGAGGGCTGGACAGAGAACCAGGCTGAGTCCATGTGATGTGAGATTGAATCTTGAGGGCTCTCCCACATCATCAGGAAGCTGTTTCAGTAACCTTTGCCTCTTACATGTGTGGATAAATGCCCTGAGGGTGCAAAAACAGGTTCTCATGGCCCTGGGGAATCTCTGTTCCTATGACAGCAACAGCTGAGAAAACAGAGAAAGACTTTTGTAGGCATCTCAGGAATCAGGACCAGGCTCAAAGGCCCCAAGCCTTTTGGTTGACACACACCTAGATTTGAATTTCAGTCCCACCACTTGCAGCCCTCTTTCCTGGGCAAGCCCTTCACCCCTCTAAGGCTCAGCCCCCACATCTGTAAAATGGGGTGATAAGGGAACCCACCTTGTGGGGGCATGGTGAGGTATAAGAGAAACAGTACCATCACCTTGGCTACACACATCTTTGAGGGGGCACTGGAGGTGTTTATAAGTTGGAAAGAGATGAACAGTTTTTGATAGTTTTTCTTTTTATTGTTAAGATTACTATTTGCTTTTGGCAAGTGATGCTGGTTTTCCATTAATGGCAGTGATCTAAAGTTACTTTTTAAACAAGTTTATTGAAATAAATAGAGGACTAATTTGAAGGAAAACATTAGGTCAAAAAGTAGTACAAATGACACTTTCAAAATATGTGTGCTGTGTGTGCTGTGCTTAGTTGCTCAGTCACGTCTGACTCTTTGTGACCCCATGGACTGTAGCCCTCCAGACTCCTCTGTCCATGGGATTCTCCAGGCAAAATACTGGAGTGGGTTGCCATGACCTCCTCCAGGGGCTCTCCCCAACCCAGGGATCAAACCAAGGTCTCCCACATTGCAGGCAGATTCTTTACCATCTGAGCCACCAGGGAAGCCCTCAAAGGGAAACTCAAATGACCAGTTTGAGGAACACTGAGACAATGTCTGATGCCTGACACATAGTTGGTATTCACTAAGAGTGCATAGATTGAGATGAGATAGCATCTGACCCTGACTGCAGGCGGCCAGGCCTTGACTAGATGGAAGGTGCAAAGAGACAGAAGATACCAGAAGAGTATGACTCTGTGGGGTAGATGCTCTGATGCCTGATAAGGTGCCAGCTATACAGTAGGGAATTCAAAGTGGTTCTTAAAAGAAAGTATGAATCTCAAAGGAAATGATTCTGTGAGGAGTCAGCCCTAGGGAAAGCCCTGGCACTTGCAGCAGTGAATTCTAATCCCCTCTCTGGGTCTGGAAAGTTTCCCACCTCAACGCCTGACCCCTCTTGACAGCTATCATCACACCCAGTGTGTAGGAGGAAGAGGAAGCCCTGGGCAGAGTCCTGTAAGATGAGTGCTTTTAGCTGCTGCAGGAGGTCACAGGGACTGACTCAAGCCAGGTCATCTTCCTGCTGGAACCTGGAGACACAGTCTCCCCTAGAGGGGGAAGTTAAAGGGGTCCCAAACTTAAGATGGTTTTTAGGAGGGCAGACAGGGAAAGTAAATGAATAAAGCTGTCAGATGTGAAACAATGATCCCTGGGAGTGGTTTCTCATCAGACGGGGCATGTTCCCCATCCAAGGTGACAAAGTCACTGAGTTGCTTCAGATCACATGAGATCCTGTATGTAAATGTTTGGCACCGTGCCTGGTACCCCAATGGTGCTCAAGAAATGGTAGCTATCCATGAGATGCTACCTCACACTGGTCAGAATGGTCATCATTAAAAACATATACAAATAACAAATGCTGGAGAGGGTGTGGAGGAAAGAGAACCCTCCTACTCTGTTGGTGGGAATGTAAATCTGTGGAGCCACTGTGGAAAACAGTAAAGAGGTTCCTCAAAAAGTTGAAAACAGAGTTGCCATATGGTCCAGCAATCTCAATCCTGGGCATATACTCAGACAAAAATATAATTGAAAAAGATACATGCACCCCTATGTTCATAGCAGTGATATTTACAATCCTCAAGATATGGGTAATGGGTAAGTAATGTCCATGGACAGATCAATGGATAAAAAGATGTTTTATATATGTATACACACACCCTGGGGTTCCCTGGTGGCTCAGTGGTAAAGAATCCGCTTTTCAATGCAGGAGACTTGGGTTCAATCCCTGAGTCAGGAAGATCCCCTGGAGAAGGAAATAGCAACCCACTCCAGTACTCTTGCCTGGAAAATCCCATGGATGGAGGAGCCTAGTGGGCTACAGTCCATGGGGTCACACAGAGTCAGACACGACTGAAGCAACTTAGCAGCAGCAGCAGCCAGTATTTTTGCCTGGGAAATCCCATGGAAAGAGGAGCCTGGCAGTCCACAGGGAAGCAGAGTCAGAGACAACATAGAGACTAAAACGATAACAACAACACACAATGGAATATTCAGTTCAGTGCAGTCGCTCAGTCGTGTCCGACTCTTTGCGACCCCATGAATCGTGGCACGCCAGGCCTCCCTGTCCACCACCAACTCCCGGAGATCACTCAGACTCACGTCCATCAAGTCAGTGATGCCATCCAGCCATCTCATCCTCTGTCATCCTCTTCTCCTCCTGCCCCCAATCCCTCCCAGCATCAGAGTCTTTTCCAATGAGTCAACTCTTCGCATGAGGTGGCCAAAGTACTGGAGTTTCAGCTTTAGCATCATTCCTTCCAAAGAAATCCCAGGGCTGATCTCCTTCAGAATGGACTGGTTGGATCTCCATATTACTCAGCCATAAAAAAAGAATGAGATATGTCATTTGTAGCCTTTGGGTTGGTGCAAATGTAATTGCGGTTTCAGACTGTGAATTTTAAATTATAACTTGGCTATACATCTTTATTAATCAAAATAGAAACCATTACAATCAACAACACATTTCTGCCAATGAGAAATAAGTTTGTTTGTCCCTATAGCTTACTCCTTGGAAGAAAAGTTATGACCAACCTAGACAGCATATTCAAAAGCAGAGACATTACTTTGCAGACTAAGGTCCGTATAGTCAAGGCTATGGTTTTTCCTGTGGTCATGTATGGAGAGTTGGACTGTGAAGAAGGCTGAGCGCCGAAGGATTGATGCTTTTGAACTGTGGTGTTGGAGAAGACTCTTGAGAGTCCCTTGGACTGCGAGGAGATCCAACCAGTCCATTCTGAAGGAGATCAGCCCTGGGATTTCTTTGGAAGGAATGATGCTAAAGATGAAACTCCAGTACTTTGGCCACCTCATGCGAAGAGTTGACTCATTGGAAAAGACTCTGATGCTGGGAGGGATTGGGGGCAGGAGGAGAAGGGGATGACAGAG
The DNA here is from genome assembly GCF_032405125.1 of Capricornis sumatraensis. Lineage (NCBI taxonomy): Eukaryota > Metazoa > Chordata > Mammalia > Artiodactyla > Bovidae > Capricornis > Capricornis sumatraensis. The sequence goes on along the minus strand of NC_091085.1, from coordinate 61,561,655 downwards.
GATGAGATGGCTGGATGGCATCACTGACTCGATGGATGTGAGTCTGAGTGAACTCCGGGAGTTGGTGATGGACAGGGAGGCCTGGCATGCTGCGATTCATGGGGCCACAAAGAGTCGAACACGACTGAGCGACTGAACTGAACTGAACTGAACTGATAGCATAAAAATCCATGCTCTGGGATTTGACAAACTCTTGGAAAGCATTTTCTGCCTCTTGCTGGTTGTGGAAGTGCTTCCCCTGCAAAAAGTTGTCGAGATGCTTGAAGAAGTGGTAGTTGGTTGGTGAGAGGTCAGGTGAACATGGCAGATGAGGCAAAACTTCATAAGCCAAGTCGTTCAACTTTTGAAGCACTGCTTGTGTGACGTGCAGTAGGGTGTTGTCATGGAGAAGAATTGGGCCCATTCTGTTGACCAGTGTCAGCTGCAGGTGTTGCAGTTTTCAGTGCATCTCATCAATTTGCTGAGCATATTTCTCAGATTTCATGGTTTCTCCAGGATTCAGAAAGCTATAGCAGATCAGAGCAGCAGCAGACCATCAAGCAGTGACCATGACCTTTTCTTGGTGCAAGTTTGGCTCTGGGAAGTGCTTTGGAGCTTCTTCTCAGTCCAACCAATGAGCTGGTCATTGCCAGCTGTTGTATAAAATCTGCTCTTTGTCACACATCACAATCTGATCAAGAAATGGTTCCCTGTTGTTTTTGTACAAGAGAAGACGACCCTTCAAATTGATGATATTTTTGATTCGCGGTCAGCCTATGAGGCACCCACTTTTCAAGCTTTTTCACCTTTCCAATTTGCTTTAAATGCTGAACAGTCATAGAATGGTCAAAGTTGAGTTCTTCAGCAACTTCTTGTGTAGTTATAAGCTGATCAGCTTCAATGATCCTCTCAATTATTTGTTGTTAACTTCCAATGGCCGGCCACAGCACTCTTCATCTGCAAGGCTCTCATATCCTTTGCAAAACGTCTTGAACCACCACTGTACTGTACATTTGTTAGCAGTTTCTGGGCCAAATGTGTTGTTGATGTTGTGAACTGTCTCTGCTGCTTTATGACCCATTTTGAACTCAAATAAGAAAATAGCTTGAATTTGCTTTTCATCTAACATCATTTTCCTAGTACAAAATAAATAGCAAGTAATGTCATTAGTAAAGAAAAAACATAAAGTGAGAAATGTGCATTAAAATGATGTATAACATAACCACATTTATTTAAGAATGTATTCCAACATCAAATGGCAAAGTTCAATAATGCAAAACCGCAATTACTTTTGCACCAACCTAATACATGGGTGGACCTAGAGATGATTATACTAAGCAAAGTAAGCCAGACAGAGAAATACAAATATCATATGATATCACTTCTACATGGAATTTTAAAATGACACAAACTTCTCTATGAACCAGAAACATAGAGAACAGTCTCGTGTTGCCATATATATAGCTAAGTTACTTTGCTGTACACCATAAACTAACATAACATCGTAAATTATCTGTTCAGTTCAGTTCAGTTCAGTTGCTCAGTCATGTCCAACTCTGCCACCCCATGGACTGCAGCATGCCATGCTTCCCTGTCCATCACCAACTCCCGGAGCTTGCTCAAACTCATGTCCATCGCATCGGTGATGCCATCCAACCATCTCATCCTCTGTCATCCCCTTCTCCTCCTGCCTTCAATCCTTCCCAGCATCAGGGCTTTTTCAAATGAAGTCAGCTCTTTGCATCAGGTGGCCAAAATATTGGGAGTTTCAGCTTCAGCACCAGTCCTTCCAATGAATATTCAGGACTGATTTCCTTTAGGATGGACTGGTTTGCTCTCCTCAAAGTCCAAGGGACTCTCAAGAGTCTTCTCCAACACCACAATTCAAAAGCATCAGTTCTTCAGCACTCACCTTTCTTTATGGTCCAATTCTCACATCCATACATGACTACTGGAAAAACCATAGCTTTGACTAGATGGACCTTTTTGGGCAAAGTAATGTCTCTGCTTTTTAATGTGCTGTCTAGGTTGGTCATACCTTTTCTTCCAAGGAGCAAGTGTCTTTTAATTTCATGGCTGCAGTCACCATCTGCAGTGATTTGGGAGCCCAAAAAAAGAAAGTCTGTCACTGTTATTGCTTTCCCATATATTTTCCGTGAAGTAATGGAATTGGATGCCATGATCTTAGTTTTCTGAATGTTGAGTTTTAAGGCAGCTTTTCATTCTCCTCTTTCACTTTCATCAAGAGGCTCTTTAGTTGTTCTTCACTTTCTGCCATAAAGGTGGTGTCATCTGCATATCTGACGTTATTGATATTTCTCCTGGCAATCTTGATTCCAGCTTGTGCTTCATCTAGCCCGGCATTTCACATGAGGTACTCTGCACATAAGTTAAACAAGCAGGGGACAATATACAGCCTTGATGTACTCCTTTCCCAATTTGGAAACAGTCTGTTGTTCCATGTCTGGTTCTAACTGTTGCTTCCTGATCTGCATACAGATTTCTCAGGAGACAGGTAAGGTGTTCTGGTATTCCCATCTCTTTCAGAATTTTCCAGTTTGTCGTGATCTACACAGTCAAAGGCTTTGGTGTAGTCAATAAAGCAGAAGTAGATGTTTTTCTGGAACGCTCTTGCTTTTTCGATGGTCCAACAGATGTTGGCAATTTGATCTCCGGTTACTCTGCCTTTTCTAAATCCAGCCTGAACATCTAGAAGTTCACTGTTCATGTACTATTGAAGCCTGGCTTGGAGAATTTTGAGCATAGCATGTGGTAGCATGTGTGAGTGCAATTGTGTGGTAGTTTGAACATTCTTTGGCATTGCCTAATCATCTGTACTTCAATTAAAAGAGAAATAAATGGTAGTCATGATTACTATTGCTTATTCATCCATCTAAAGGGGCGACACAGAACCAAAGACTTCCCTGTTCTAAGAAAATCTAATGCCCTGTTGATTTCCTGACTCTAGTCCACAAAGGAAGCTGGGTAAAAGTGGAAGGAGAGGCCATTAAAAGTGCTGAAAGTCAGCTCTTCAAGAGTTACGAGATCAGGGTGAGGAAGGGTAGGACAGAGACCACAGTAAATTCTAACTAGTGTTCCACTTAACACATACCCTAAACTCCTTTTTGTTGCCTTTCTACTATGTAGAGGCTGAAAAACTAAAAAAGAAAATCTTCCACCTTCCCAGATGCCTCTGCAGGTGACAGTGGTCACAAGATACAATTCTGGCTGATGACATAATCAGAAATCTGCTGGGGATTTCTGTGAAAGGCTTTTCCACCTACCCTCTTCCTGGAACACAGATGTGATTGATGACTTGAAGAGCTACAGCAGCCACTTTGCAGTCATGAGGGAATGGGGGGGTGGGAGAGGAATCTGACCTAATGCTCTTGAGTCATTTAACTAACTTCTTACCTCTAGACCTCTGGCTGTAAACAATAATTTAAAAATTGTATTTTATGTTACCAGCATTTGGGTCATCTGTTACTTGCTATCATGTGTAATCTGAACAGATAAAAGGACTGTTTGATTTCTTTCATCAATGTATCAGCAATATTTTGATAGACATTAAAATGAAAAATAAGTAACCAGAATGTTTAGAACTGGTTACCTATTTGTAACCAGGAAGGGTGCAGGGATTTCTTGGCACACAAATGGTCTCCATCATTTTTGGTCAAGGCCCAGTTCCCTTTCTAGTCCCATAACTCATGGGCCAAGTCCTCCGAGTTTTCAGACACCTCTTTGGTAGTTAGGGGAGAATACTGAAGATTCAGTAGTCTCTTTGATAATTCCCATTGCACTTTTGTACTTTGCATCTTGACATTTATAGATTTTTACCTAATGCTGTAAATTAAGATAATTGTGCTGAGGTCCAATTAATTCAGTTAACTTTCCAGAACAAATACAAGCCAAAGCTTGGTAACAGGGTGGAAGCCTGAGTTCCTTTCTATTGCTTACTCCCTTCTTTCTGATAAAGCTACTGCATGAAGGTCTCAAGAATACTTTTTTGAATTTTCCTCTGCTCTATCCCTATTTCATTAAATAGAGGTGAAACCAAATAGCCAAGAATCATCTTTGACAACTCCCTTGCCTACTCTATCCTCAAGCCCTACCTATTAATATTTTGGGCTTCCCTGTAGCTCCATTAGTAATGAATCCACTTGCAATGAGGAAGACCTGGGTTCAATCCCCGGGTTGGGAAGATGCCCTGGAGAAGAGAAAGCCTACCCACTCCAGTATTCTGGCCTAGAGAATTCCATGGATTGCATAGTCCATGGGGTGGCAAAGAGTTGGACACAACTGAGCGACTTCACTTCTACTCTACTCATTAATATTTTCCTTGAAATCTCTCAAGGCCATCTCCTTTCCATCTCCCCTGCTACCACCCTGGTCTAAATGTCATGAATAAGTTGATGCTACCCCCTATTCAAAACCCTCCAGGAGCTCCTTCTCACTCAACATAAAGGCCAACAGCCTACCAGGCCTGATGTGATCTGGTCCCATGTGACCTCTGCAGCCTCTCTCCTCCAATCTTTCCCTCACTCTCCCCATTTCAGCCACATATGTGCAAGGCCCCCTCCTACCCTAGGACTTTTCCTTGGAATACTCTCCTACATACCCATCCTCACATGTTTTCTTTCTTTCCCAGTCCTCCCAACTCCTACTCATCCTTTGGCACTAACTCAATCCTTCCCTCCAGGAAGTCCCCCTGGATTCCCATTGTTATATAATGAGAGCTCCCTGAGGGCAGGATCCAACATTCCCTATTGTAGTCCCAGCATTTCAATAGTTCTTGACACACAGCAGATGTTCAATAGATGTTTGTTGAATAAATAAATTAATATTGGTAATTTTATTACAAACTTATAAGTACAAGGGGCAATAAGGGCTTTAAGCACAGCTGTGTTTGAAGTGAGAGACTGCTCTCCAAGGCAGCCCAAACATACTCTGTTAGGAATGTCTTGGGTTCAAGTAACAGTAAATTTAGCAAAGGAAGCCAAAAATTAAGAGTTGGAAAACTATACCCGACAGGGCAAATTTGTGGCCCCAGTGAGTTTTTGAAAATTAAGTTTTATTGGAACAGAGTCACATCCATTTGTTCACGTACTGTCTATGGCTGATTTCATAATTCAATAGAGTCGAATGATCATCAACAGAGACCATATGGCCTGCAAATTAAAATATTCTGTGGTCCTTTACAGACAACATTTGCAAACCTTGGCTAAAAGAACAAGGGGTGATTTTTCTCATGTAACAAGAAATCTGGAAGAGGAGGTTTTCAGGATTGGTTTGGTGACTGAGAAGTACTCAGGGCACTGGGTTAGTGTCTCTACTATGCTCTCAGTCTTACCCTCATGGTCACAGTATGGCTGCCACAACTCCAAGCATCACATCCTCACACAATTGCATTAGAGGAGGAAATAACTGAGAGTTCAGGACGGAGAAAGTCCCCTATAACATGCTTTCTTCTTTTTAGGGAAGAAACTATCTCAGAATCCCCAAGAAGTTGTCCTGAGCAAGGAAGAAAAGAGGGGTAAACTGTCAGTGGGTAACCACAATGTCTACTATAACTTTCCCTCCCACAATTACTTCTCTTACATGTGACCAACTGGCATTCAGATCAAGTGTGGCAACATGGTAAACTGAGGCACCTTTCTTTTCCTTAGAAGCACCAAAAATCCCATCCTGTATTAGTACATTATATCTGTCAGTTGTTGAATGCTTATTCTGTGTCTGACATCACTTCAAGCACTTGATCGTCCCTTATTCCAACCCCATGAGGAAGGTATAATTATTACCATTTCACAGGGGAGGCAACTGAGGCACAGAAAGGTCAATTCATTGGCTTGAGATCACCAAGCTCATGGTACATGGCAGAGTCAAGATTTGGCAGAGTCAAGAGTCAAACCAGCAGTGTGACTCCAGAACAGCCCACCGTGACCACTCCACATGGCCAGAGCCAGTCCCCGGAATCCAGGGAGGGAGTTCTTTTGATAGTAAACCAGGAGAGGGCACATCCCGCTTTGCCTTAGGGACCACTGTTGCTTGTCAGGAGGCAATAGACTGAGGTACTATCCGCTTTGGGGCAACCAAACAGCCAACAGAAAAATGACCCATAAACTCGAGATAGAGCACAGGCGTCCTCTGTGGATTCTGCCCCACTTTACATCTTTCCCTTAATTAATTAATAAAGCCCCGAGCTTCTCTCCACCTCACTGCTTCCCGCCCTCCCCATCTCCACCAGGACGCTGTCTTTCCTCCCGCAGCCCAGCCCCACACTGTTCTCTGGCCTCTGCAGCTGCTCCTCTTGTGCAGCCAGCTGAAGAGGGAGACTGGACAGGAGGTGCCGGCTGGATTTGTTCAGTCCTTGAAATGAAGGCTCTGTCTCACTGAATCTCCGTTTTGTGAAGTCTTTATGCCAAAGCTGGTTTCAGCTTTGGTCTCTGCCCAAAAGGCAGAGGTTCCAAAGAGAAGAACAGAAGAACAGGGTAAAGTTCAAAGATGGGGTTCTGAGCTCTAGCTAAGGGCACATTCTCTCCAGCTTTCTCTCTGGGGACATACCATCCATGAACAGACTAATTCCGGGCTTACAATGCGTGGGAGAGAGCTGAGGCCCTACAATCAGACAGACCAGTCCCAGCCCATGAATTCCTGGCCAAGGTGTCTGAATCTCTGTGCTTCAATTTCCTCTTCTATAAAACAGAAATAATCGCAGAAACTGGATGTTTGGGAGTTACGTGACAAGATATGGAAATCACTTAGCACAGAGCATGGTACAAAGTACTGGGGTTACTGTCACTGGAATCATTATGACTGTTTTATGACTCTCCAGGACACTTAGCAGACTGCCCTTGGAGAAGCAGCAAACAATAGGAGCTAAGAACACAGGCTCTGAATCCAGTCTCTGTGGTTTTAAATCCTGCCTCTGCCATTTGTCAGCTGTGTGACCTTGGGCAAGTCAGTCTATCTCTCTGTGTCTTAGCCGGTCCATCTTGAAAATGGTAATGATAATAGCACCCACTTCACAAGGTTGTTGTAAGGATTAAATAAGACAAGTAAAAGAACAGCACCTGCGCAGAGCTAGCACTCAGTGGATGTAAACTATTATTATTTTCTGACACCCAGTGACTTTCCAGTATATGAAAAATCATTCTTTCAATCAGTGGTGAGCTAGTAAGAACCAGCTCTCCTTTACATAAAACGTATCTGTGTACATAAGGTTTTTATATTTGCTTGTTTTGGGTTTTTTTGGTCACACTGAGCAGCATGCCGAACTTCCCAAACCAGGGATCGAACCCATGTCCCCTGCCCTGGAAGTGGAGAGTCTTAACCTCTAGACCACCAGGGAAATCCTATACCTAAGCTCTTTTATCATGAATTTTTACTAATATAAAAAAGTACAGAAAAAATCTACTAATATTTATAATAAATACTAAATTCTGTAATAAATAATAAATAGGAAAATTTCATTGATTTTTTGCCAAACTATATCCATCAGCCATCTGAGATTGCTGGTCAATCACAGTTTGACAAATGAAGTGGCACCTCAACCATGAGTGTATTTCTCAGGTGAATGCTGCCTGATTTCTCATTTACATTCATGAGTAAGGTGAATGTGAAACAATGAAGATATAAGTTAGAACTTCACTCGCCTGTGAACAATGTGAGCAGCTTTGCTCAAATGAATAGTAGTTCTTGAACGCTGGGAGAATATTTCTCCCAATATTTAGGGTTATTCACAAAGAAATGGGTACAACCCAACACACTTTAAAGTTTAATCTGCATTAACACTTTGTTCATCTCTTTATTAGGGAGAGATAATCAACCACACAAAGCCCTAAGTTGTAGCAACTGCCAGTTTCCATGGTGTAAATATTCCCACCATGGCCTAACTCATGCTACCACTGCAAAGCCACTGAATGCAGACTTGGGAAGAGAGGCGCAGCAAAACAGCATTACACAGCAGTTCTACCACACAGGTACCATAGACCAAATGAGCATAGATAATAGCAAAATGTATAAAATAATTAGGCAATGATGAGTACTGCATATTTACTACCTGTTTTTAATCTAATGTATTCAAGTGTGAGATTATATAATGTAATTTAAAATAATTGCTGTGTTTAACTACCAGCATGCAGAATTCCTGAAAATTTTATGATCTGCTTTCATGAGCCAGTACACTCGATCTGCAGTACCCCACTGATTTTGACACCTAAGTTTCCAGAGGAAGTCTCAAGAAAGATGAAATGAGGAAATGCATTAAATAATTATTGGGCGTGAGTGGGGTTTTTGGCTTGTTTAGCATAAAGAAATGAATTTCATAAATGAGGTATTTCCCTACCATGTTAGTTAGTGTTTTTCAAAGGTGGCCACAAAAATGTCTCCTAGTGCCAAATGCTCATCTAGAATCTTGTCACTCCTCTATCAAGAGGTGGAGTCAGGGGACTTCCCTGGTGGTTAAGAATCTGCCTGCCAATGCAGGGGACACAGGTTAAATCCCTGGTCCTGGAAGATTCTACATGCCATGGGGCAGCTAAGCCCGTGCTCACAACTACTGAGCCCATGCTCTAGAGCCCACGCGTCGCAACTGCTGAAGCTCGAGCGCCTAGAGCTGGTGCTTTGCAACAGGAGAAGCCACTACAATGAGAAGCCTGTGTACCACAACTAGAGAACAGCTCCCGCTCGCCAAACCAGAGAAAGCCAGCATGCAGCAACGAAGACCCAGCACAGCCAAAAATAATAAAATAAATTAAAAATAAAGCCAACCTTATTAAAAAAAAAAAAAAAAAAGAGAGAGGTGGAATCAGAGACTTCCTCGGTGATCCAGTGATTAAGACTCTGCACTTCTACTGCAGGGAACTTAGGCTCCACCCCGGGTCAGGGAATTAAGATCCCACATGCTGACTTGGTGCAGTCAAAAAATAAAAATAAATTTAAATAATTTTTTAAAGGGTGCAGTCAATGTCCCATCTCCTACCCTGACCCCTTGAACTTTGATGAGCTTGTGATTGCCTGGGTCAATACAGAATAGTGGGAATGGCTTCCACTAATATGTTATTTTCAAGACTAGGTCACCAAAGATGGCACAGCCTCTTCCTTGTGAGCTGAAACACTCACCCTTGATCCTTCAAGCCACCATGCTGTGAGGAAGACCCAAACAACCTGGGCAGAGAAACCATAAGGAGAATTCCTGGGACTCCACGATGAGAGATGCTTGGCCAGCATTCAGCTGCCTTTAGTTCCACTTGACTCAACTGCACCAGAGGCTCTGAGCCCAAACCACATAGCTGAGACCTTCCCAGGGCCTGGGAGCTACTAAAAGTCTATGCAGCTTTGAGGAGGATGTCAGAGGGAGTTAAGAAAAATGTTATTAGAAACTGGAGGAAGGGGAAACCTTACATGCTGGCAGGAAGTCTGTCATCTGCAGAAATGTGGAAACTAAGAAACATGTGTAATGAACTCAGTGATAGAGAAGGATATTGAGAGCGTCATCTGGCTTTTTCTTGCCACCTAAGATAAAATGCAAAAGGAGAGAGATGACTAAAGAACAAACTATTACATAGAAAGGAGTCAGGACCTGCTGGGCTCACAAACAAAACTGTTTCTCATTCCCAGACTCTCTAGATGGCAAAAAATTATCCAACTGAGAAAAGACCTGAAGCTTTTATTACCTGATTTCAAGACTTACTATAAAGCTACAGGAATCAAGACAGTGTGGTATTGGTGAAAGGACAGAGACATAGATCAATGGAACAGAATAGCGAGCCCAGAAATAGACCCACTCATATATGGTCAATTGATTTTCAACCAAGGTGCAAAGGCAATTCAATAGAGAAAGGATAGCTTTTTCAACAAATAGTGCTAGAACAAGTGGACATCTGTGTGCAAAAAAAAAGAGAGAAGAGAAACAGAGAGAGCCTCAGCCCATATCTAACTACCTATACAAAAATTAACTTGAAATGGATCATAGACTGAAATATAAAACATAAAACCATAAAACTTCTAGGAGATGACACTGGAGAAAATTTTTGTGACTTGAGTGAAGCAAAGATTTCCTATATAGGACCCAAAAACACAAATTGTGAAGAAAAAGCTGGTAAGTGGGACTTCCTCAAAGCTTAAAACTCCTAACTCTTTCAAAGACACCATTTGGAAAATGGGGCTTCCCAGGTGGCACAGTGGTAAAGAATCCACCTACCAATACAGAAAACACAAGAAATGCAGGTTTGATCCCTGGGTCAGGAAGATCCCCTGGAGAAGGAAATGGCAACCCGTGCCAGTTTTTGCCTGGAAAATTCCATTAACTGTCCCCTGGCAGGCTACAGTCCATAGAGTCACAAAGAGTTGGACATGATTGAGCACACATAGCATATTAGGAAAACAAAAAGCCAAGAAGCTACTACATACAGGGGAGAAAATATTTGTAGAACACAAGTCTTAAGAAGGACTGGTATCTAGGAGAAGTAGATTTTTACAAAAAATTCTCAAAAGTCAATCTTAAAAAAGAAATTAAATTTTATTATAAAACAAACACCGATTTAGAATGGGCAAAAGACTATCTGTTCCTCACTGAACTGTCTTTGCCCCTTTGTAAAAAAACTAGTAGTCCATTATATATGTGGGTCTATTTCTAGACTCTATTTGGTTTTCATTGATCTGTTTTGCTTATCTTTGAACCCATACCATCCTGTTCTGAAAACTGTTTTGTTGTTGTTTAGTCACTAAGTTCAGAGAAGGCAATGGCACCCCACTCCAGTACTCTTGCCTGGAAAATCCCATGGACGGAGGAGCCTGGTAGGCTGCAGTCCATGGGGTCGCAAAGAGTCGGACACGACTGAGCGCCTTCACTTTCACTTTTCACTTTCATGCATTGGAGAAGGAAAAGGCAACCCACTCCAGTGTTCTTGCCTGGAGAGTCCCAGGGACAGGGGAGCCTGGTGGGCTGCCGTCTATGGGGTCGCACAGAGTCGGACACGACTGAAGCGACTTAGCAGCAGCAGCAGTCACTAAGTTGTTTTCGGCTCTTTTTCAATTCCTTGGACTGTAGCCCACCAGCCTCCTCTGTCCATGAGATTTTCCGGGCAAGAACACTGGAGTGAGTTGCCATTTCCTTCTCCAGGGGCTCTTTCGACCAGGGAATCAAACTCTTGGCTCTTGCTGAATCTCCTGCACTGTAGGCAGATTCTTTACCACTGAGTCACTGGAGAAGACTCCTGAAAACTATAATTTTATAATAACTCTTAAAATCAGGTAGTGTTAGTTCTCCCACTTTGTTATTATTTTTCAGTGTTGTTTTGGCTTATCCAGGTCCTTTGCATTTCCATATGAATTTTAGAATCAACTTGTCAATTTTTGCAAAAAGTCTGCTGGAATGTTAACCTGGATTGCATTAAATCTATCATTTCAATTTGAAAAAAACTGATATCTCAACAATATTGACCCATGAATAAGCTCTCTCTCCATTTATTTAGATTTTGTTTAATTTCTCTCAGTAGTGTTTTGAGGTTTCCAGTCTACAATTCTTATACATCTTTTGCCAGATTTATCCCTAAACATTATTTTTAATGCTATTATAAATGGAATTTTTTAAAGTCCAATTTCTAATTGTTCATTTCCTGCATATAGAAATGCAATTGATCTTTGTATAATCGTCTTGTATGTTTCAAACTTTCTAAACTCACTTACTAGTTTTAGTAGCTTTTGTGGAGATTTCATCAGATTTTTCTACACAGATGATCATGTTGTCTGTAAATTTTAATTCTTCTTTCCCAATATAATGTTCTCTATTTCTTTTCCTTGTCTTATCAAAGTGGCTATAACCTCCAGTACAGTGCTGAACAGAAACCGTGAGAGCAGACATTCTATACCTTGCCCCACATAAACATTAACTCAAAATGGTTCACAGACCTAAATATAAAACTAAAAAAACTTCCTGAAAAATAAGAACATTTTGTGAGCTTTGGATTAAGCAAATATTACTTAGAGATAATACCAAAAGCATAAGCCATTTTAAAAAGTGGTAAATTGCACTTCATCAAAATTCAAAACTTCTACTCTTTGAATAATACTGTTAGGAGAATGAAAACACAAGCTACAGACTGGGAGAAAATATCTGCAAGTCACATATCTGAAAAACAGCTTGTATTTGCAATATATAAAGAACTCTCAAAACTAAATAATAAGAAAATTAACAAATCAATTTTTAAATAGGCAAAAGATATGAACATACATTTCACCAAAAGAGATAAACAGATGGAAAATAAGAACATGAGCAGATACTCAGCATCACTAGTTGTTATGAAAATGCAAATTAAAACCACAGTGAGGCCCCACTATGCACCTATTAGAACGACTAAATGAAAAAGACTGACTGTACTGGATTGAACAGTGCTCCTCAAAAATTCATGTCCACTGAAACCTCAGAATATGACCTTATTTGGGAAGAAAGAAAGAGGAAGAGGGAAAGGAAAGGAAAAGAAAGAAAACAGAGAGAAGACCTCAGATCAAACCCAAGTGGGACTTTAAGTTCCTTTGGTTCAGTTCAGTTCAGTTCAGTAGCTCAATTCAGTTCAGTTCAGTCGCTCAGTCGTGTCCGACTCTTTGCGACCCCATGAATCACAGCACGCCAGGCCTCCCTGTCCATCACCAACTCCCGGAGATCACTCAGACTCACGTCCATCGAGTCAGTGATGCCATCCAGCCATCTCATCCTCTGTCGTCCCCTTCTTCTCCTGCCCCCAATCCCTCCCGGCATCAGAGTCTTTTCCAATGAGTCAACTCTTCGCATGAGGTGTCCAAAGTACTGGAGTTTCAGCTTTAGCATCATTCTTTCCAAAGAAATCCCAGGGCTGATCTCCTTCAGAATGGATTGGTTGGATCTCCTTGCAGTCCAAGGGACTCTCAAGAGTCTTCTCCAACACCACAGTTCAAAAGCATCAATTCTTCGGTGCTCAGCCTTCTTCACAGTCCAACTCTCACATCCATACATGACCACAGGAAAAACCATAGCCTTGACTATACGGACCTTAGTCGGCAAAGTAATGTCTCTGCTTTTGAATATGCTGTCTAGGTTGGTCATAACTTTTCTTCCAAGGAGTAAGCATCTTTTAATTTCATGGCTGAAGTCACCATCTGCAGTGATTTTGGAGCCCAAAAAATTAAAGTCTGACAGTGTTTCCCCAACTCAGTCCCGTCCAATTCTTTGCGACTCCAAGGACTGCAGCACATGAGCAGACCAGGCTTCCCTGTCCGTCACCAACTCCTGAAGCTTGCTCAAACTCCTGTGCATTGAGTCGGTGATGCCATCCAAACATCTCATCCTCTGTCGTCACCTTCTCCTGCCTTCAATCTTTCCCAGCATCAGGGTCTTTTCAATGAGTCATTCTTCACGTCAGTTGGCCGAAGGATTGGAGCTTCAGCTTCAGCATCAGTCCTTCCAATGAATACTCAGGACTGATTTCCTTTAGGATTTACTGGTTTGATCTCCTTGCAGTCCAAGGGACTCTCTGGAGTCTTCTTCAACACCACAGTTCAAAAGCATCAATATTTCAGCACTCAGCTTTATGGTGCAACTCTCACATCCATACATGACTACTGGAAAAACCATAGGTTTGACTATACAGACCTTTGTTGGCAAAATAATGTCTCTGCTTTTTAATACCCTGTCTAGGTTTGTCATTGCTTTTTAAAAAAAATTATTTTAATTGGAGGTTAATTACTTTATAATATTGTAGTGGTTTTTGCCATATATTGACATGAATCTGTCACAGGTGTACATGTATTCCCCATCCTGAACCTTTCTCCCACCTCCCTCCCCATCCTGTCCCTCAGGGTCATCCCAGTGCACCAGCCCCGAGCACCCTGTCTCATGCATGGAATCTGGACTGGTGATCTGTTTCACATATGGTAATATACATGTTTCAAAGCTATTCTCTCAAATCGTCCCACCCTTACCTTCTCCCACAAAGTCCAAAAGTCTATTCTTTACATCTGTGTCTCTTTTGCTGTCTCGCATATAGGGTCATTGTTACCATCTTTCTAAATTCCATATATATGTGTTAATATACTGTATTGGTGTTTTTCTTTCTGACTTACTTCACTCTATATAATAGGCTCCAGTTTCATCCACCTCATTAGAACTGATTCAAATGCATTCTTTTTAATAGCTGCGTAATATTCCATTGTTTATATTCCATTGTGTCCATTCATCTACCAATGGACATCTAGGTTGTTTCCATGTCCTGGCTATTGTAAACAGTGCTGCGATGAACATTGGGGTACACGTACCTCTTTCAATTCTAGTTTCCTCAGTGTGTATGCCCAGCAGCGGGATTGGTGGGTCATATGGCAGTTCTATTTTCAGTTTTTTAAGGAACCTCCATACTGTTCTCCAAAGTGGCTGTACTAGTTTGCATTCCCACCAACGGTGTAAGAGGGTTCCCTTTTCTCCATACCCTCTCCAGCATTTATTGTTTGCAGACTTTTTGATAGCAGCCATTCGAGTCGGACACAACTGAATGACTTCACTTTCACTTTTCACTTTCATGCATTGGAGAAGAAAATGGCAACCCACTCCAGTGTTCTTGCCTGGAGAATCCCAGGGACAGGGGAGCCTGGTGGGCTGCCATCTATGGGGTCGCACAGAGTCGTACACAGCTGAAGTGACTTAGCAGCAGCAGCAGCAGCATTCTGACCAATGTGAGATGGTACTTCATTGTGGTTTTGATTTGCATCCCTCTGATAATGAGTGATGTTGAGCATCTTTTCATGTGTTTGTTAGCCATCTGTATGTCTTCTTTGGAGAAATGTCTATTTAGTTCTTTGGTGCAGTTTTTGATCAGGTTGTTTATTTTTCTGGGATTGAGCTACATGAGCTGCTTGTATATTTTTGAGATTAATTCTTTGTCAGTTGTTTCATTTGCTATTATTTTCTCCCATTGTGAAGGCTGTCTTTTCACCTTGGTTATAGTTTCCTTCATTGTGCAAAAGCTTTAAAGTTTAATTAGGTCCCATTTGTTTATTTTTGCTTTTATTTCCATTACTCTGGGAGGTGGGTCATAGAGGATCGTGTTGTGATTTATGTCAGAGAGTGTTTTGCCTATGTTTTCCTCCAGGAGTTTTATAGTTTCTGGTCTTACATTTAGATCTTTGATCCATTTTGAATTTATTTTTGTGTATGGTGTTAGAAAGTGTTCTAGTTTCATTCTTTTACAAGTAGTTGACCAGTTTTCCCAGCACCATTTGTTAAAGAGATTGTCTTTTCTCCATTGTATATTCTTGCATCCTTTGTAAAAGATAAGGTGTCCATACATAGGAGTGTGGATTTATCTCTAAGCTTTCTATTTTGTTCCATTGATCTATATTTCTATCTTTGTGCCAGTACCATACTGTCTTGATGACTGTATCTTTGTAGTATAGTCTGAAGTCAAGCAGGTTGATTCCTCCAGTTCCATTCTTCTTTCTCAAGATTGCTTTGGCTATTCGAGGATTTTTGTATTTCCATAAAAATTGTGAAATTATTTGTTCTAGGTCTCTGAAAAATACCATTGGTAGCTTGATAGTGATTGCATTGAATCTATAGATTGTTTTGGGTAGTATACTCATTTTCACTATATTGATTCTTCTGATCCATGAACATGGTATATTTCTCCATCTATTTGTGTCAGCTTTGATTTCTTTCATCAGTGTTTTATAGTTTTCTATGTATAGGTCTTTTTTTTCTTTAGGTAGGTTTATTCCTAAGTATTTTATTCTTTTCATTGCAATATTGAATGGAATTGTTTCCTTAATTTCTCTTTCTGTTTTTTCATTATTAGTGTATAGAAATGCAAGGATTTTTGTGTGTTAATTTTATATCATACAACTTTACTATATTCATTGATTAGCTCTAGTAATTTTCTGGTGGTGTCTTTAGGGTTTTCTATCTAGAGGATCATGTCATCTGCAAACTGTGAGAGTTTTACTTCTTCTTTTCCAATTTGGATTCCTTTTATTTCTTTTTGTGCTCTGATTGCTGTGGCCAAAACTTCCAAAACTGTGTTGAATAGTAGTGGTGAAAGTGGGCACCATTGTCTTATTCCTGACTTTAGGGGAAATGCTTTCAATTTTTCACCATTGAGGATAATGTTTGCTGTGGATTTATCATGTATGTCTTTTATCATGTTGACGTATGTTCCTTCTATGCCTGCTTTCTGGAGGGTTTTAATCATAAATGGATGTTGGATTTTGTCACAGGCTTTCTCTACATCTATTGAGATAATCACATGGTTTTTATCTTTCAATCTGTTAATGTGGTGTATCACATTGATTGATTTGTGAATATTGAAGAATCCCTGCATCCTTGCATGACAAAGCCCACCTGGTCATGATGTATGATCTTTTTAATATGTTGTTGGATTCTGTTCGCTAGAATTTTGTTAAGGATTTTTGCATCTATGTTCATCAGTGATATTGGCCTATAGTTTTCTTTTTTTGTGGCATCTTTGTCTGGTTTTGGTATTAGGGTGATGGTGGCCTCATAGAATGAGTTTGGCAGTTTACCTTCCTCTACAATTTTCTGGAAGAGTTTGAGTAGGATATTGTCATTGCTTTTCTTCCAAGGAGCAAGTGTCTTTTAATTTTGTGGCTGTAGTCACCATCTGTGACTACAAGAAAATAAAGTCTTTCACTGTTTCCATTGTTTCCCCATCTATTTGCCATGAAGTGATGGGACTGGATGCCATGATCTTAGTTTTATTAATGTTGAGCTTTAAGCAGTTTTCATCAAGAGGCTCTTTAGTTCCTCTTCACTTTCTGCCATAATGGTGGCATCATCTGCATATCTGAGGTTATTGATATTTCTCCCGGCAATCTTGATTCCAGCTTGTGCTTCATCCAGCCTGGCATTTTGCATGATGTACTCTGCATATAAGTTAAATAAACAGGGTGACAACACACAGCCTTGATGTACTCCTTTCCCAATTTGGAACCCATCCATTGTTCCATGTCTACCTCTCACTGTTGCTTCTTGACCTGCATACAGATTTCGCAGGAGGCAAGTAAGGTGGTCTGGTATTCCCATCTCTTAAAGAATTTTCCACAGTTTGCTGTGATCTGGTAAGACACCAGAAAGGTATAAGGCATTGCCTTATAGGGGCTTTCAGGCAGACAAAAGCCCCTCTAAGGATCTATAGGCCATGCCTCACAGATGCTCTCATTTGTACAATAGGTTTCTGAGAATTTTAAGGCCTCTATAGTAGCGTCAATGGAAGTCCAAGGTAGAAAAGGGTTTATTTAGAAGAGATTTGTTGTTTGGTTTTACCTTAATGGCACAAAACTCAATAAGATTCATAGAAAACCCACAAAGTTTTTTTTTTTTTTAATAAATTGTGCTGGTGGAAGCAGTGTGAGCTAAGACTAAAAGGAACAGAGACAGTGCAAAATGAAATGGAGCTTTTGAGTCCCTAGACTTCTGTTGGTAGGAAGCAAACTGAGAAAACCACTCAGCTGTATTTTATGGGGGAAAAAGACACACAGAATCATATCCAGGGAGCAATATTGGGTCCTAATAATGAAATTGGCAAAATTTACCAACATCTGCCCAGCTGGATTCAGAATATCTGTGGACCAGTGATTGCTTTATATCTCCCATTGCCTCCCATTTGAATGTAAGAATTTCTATCAATTATCCTATGCCCGCACTCCCACTGGATGTTGGATATGGGAGGCAGACAACTTGCTCTTTAGTTCACAGGTCTTCAGCTCAAGTGGAAAGGTCTTCAAGGAGCTCTATCCACATCATTGTATCCAAGGAGCCTCATCTGTACCTGGACCTGGGTCATGGTATTGAGCCTGATCCTGTAATGGCATAAAACTTTGGGAGGTCTTGGGAGGGTAAATCTTGCATGCAGGAGGGAAACAAATTGTTGTGGCCAGACAGCAGACTTGAACTATCGTATTTTTTTTTTTAATGGCAACAACAATACATTCCCCAGTCCATATGCTCTTCTGGAACTTTCCAATGCATCCATCAAGAGGTGGAATCTAGAGACTTCCTTGTGGTCCAGTAGCTAAGACTCTGGGCTCCAATGCAGGGGGCTTGGGTTTGATCCCTGGTCAGGGAACTAGATCCCACATGCCACAACAAAAGATTCTGCATGCCACAATGAAGACTGAAGATCCCAAGTGCTTCAACTAACACCTAACAAAGACAAATAAACATTTTTTAAAAAAAAGAAAAAAAGAGGCCACCATTAGTCAGTGGTCTCAAAATACTTTTTTTTTTAAGGTGGAATCTATATTCAATCCCCCAGAACTCAGGTTGGGCTTCATGACTGCCCAAACCAATGGGAGTACAGCAAAAATGACACTGTGTTACTTCTGAGGATAAGCCACAAAAATACCATACATTTCTACCTTGATTTTTTGGGATGCTCACTCCTGATATTCAGCTACCATGCTGTGAGGAAGCCCAAGCAGCCTTTGAAGGGGTTCACATGAAAAGGAACCAAAATTCTCACTCCACTGTCCTGGCTGAGGTCCTAGAGCCAACAGCACCAAAACACCCATATGAGTGTATCATCTAGAAGTGGGTCCTCTCATCTCCACTGAGCTGCCTCAGCTGAAGCCCCACAGAGCAGAGACAAGCTGAGTCCTGTCTAGAGCAGAGACAAGCTGAGTCCTGTCCAAATTGCTGATTCATGAGAAAAATAAATGATTATTGTTTTCTCAAGCCACCAAGTTATGGGTACTTTGTTACACAGTAACAACCTTTGTCTGGAGCAAAGAGGTTAGCCAAGAAAATATGAAGCATGAATACAGATATTGCTTCAGCCAACTATGCTCTGCTATGGTCTTATGCCAAGTGCATAGAGAATCTCTTGCTTCTTCAGTAGGAATCCTCTGTCTCCACAACCTTTCTTTTATTGCTTTGGCTTTAGGGTCTTTTATATACTATTTTAAAATACTTCTAGGTAAGGTCTCTGTTTATCCATTACTGTTTAACAAACTAACCCATAACTTGGTGGCTCCACAAAATTTATGGCCTGTACTATGAAAACAAAAACAAAAACAAAAAAAGCCAATGTCAAAGAGTGAGGAACTATTCCAAATTAAATAAAAATCGAATGCAATATATGACCCAGAATTTTGTTTTGCTATAGCAGACACTATTGGAACAACTGACAAAATCTGAATATGATCTGTATAGTAGACAGTACTTTTGCATCAATGCTAATTTCCTTATTTTAATTGTTGTCCTATGGTTATATAAAAGAATGTTCTTATTTTTAGGATATATGTGCTGAAGTATTTAAGGATAATGGAACATCACGGCTGAAAGTCTCAAAGAGAAAATGATAATAAAATGTTAATGTTTGGGGAATCTGGGTAAAGGATATGTAGCAATTCTTTATTTAGTTATTGAAACAAAAGCCTGAAAATATGTCAAAATAAAGAATTTTAATTTTAAACATAAAAAAGAAAGACTGAGAGAGGAATACTTTAAAATGCATAACTTCTACAAGTGAAAAAAAGTCATAAAGTTAAAAGGCAAAGTTAATAGTTAAGGACATTCCCTTCTGGGTGTACATAGAAAATAACTGAAAGGAGGGACTCAGACACATTTGTATACCGTGTTCGCAGCAGCATTACTCACAATAGCCAAAAAGTGAAAACAACTCAAGGATTCATTGACGGATGAGAGGATAAACAAAATGTGGTATATGCACATGGTCAAATATTATCCAGTCTTAAAAAGGAAGCCCTGACATGTGCTACACGAAGAATGAACCTTGACGACATTATGCTAAGTGAAATAATCCTGTCAACAAAAGGACAGATATGGTATGATTACACTTATGTGAGGGTCCTAGAGTAGCCAGATTCATAGAGATGCAAAGAACAGAAGTTACCAGAGGCATTGGAGAAGGAAATGGCAACCCATTCCAGTGTTCTTGCCTGGAGAATCCCAGGGATGGGGGAGCCTAGTGGGCTGCCGTCTATGGGGGTCGCACAGAGTCGGACACGACTGAAGCGACTTAGCAGCAGCAGCAGCAGGGCGGTAGGGAAAGTGGGAGTTAGTGTTTGATAGGCATAGAGTTTCAATTTGGAATGATGAAAAGGTTCTGGAGATGGATGGGGATGGTCGTTGCATAACAACGTGAATGTACTTACTGCCACTGAACTATACACTTAAAATGGTTAAAAATGGTAAATTTTATGTAATGTGTATTTTACCACAATAAAAATTGAAATAAAATAACGAAGACCATTAGAAAACTGGAAAAATATTTGTAATATATTTGCAAACATAACTGCAGTGCATTGTCAGTTCTTTTTAGCACGGGAAAATGATCGGAACATGCAATGCCAAAGAAGAAGAAGGATGAAGAAGAGGAGAAATACAAAATGGCCAAACAGCACTTTGGAAATATATTCAATCTCTCAAGTAAGCGGTTTTAGTGAGTACATGGGATAATATCATATACAGCTGGTGAGTGTGTAGATGAGCATCTTTCTGGAAGGCAATTTGGTTCTATGCATCATATCTTTTTAAAAAGTACCCTACAATTGCACTACTGGGAATTAATTCTAAAGAAGTAGTCAGATAAGATACAAGGATAGCAATGCAGAATGGCTTATATACAGACAAAAATTTGAATCAACATAGAGATCCAGGAAGAGGGGGGTTGTAAAGGAATGCTCCTACATCCATGGACTGCAGTGCAACCTTTAAAAACGATGACATTCTGCTATATTTATTGACACGCAGAGGTGTTCATGACATATTTTAAGTGTAAAAAAATGCAGAATAAGAAGCAATATGTTTAGTGTGGGGGTGGGGGGTGCATGTGTCTGAATACATTAGAAGCCGAGAAGAAATGTTAGCCTTGCTCATTTCTGGCTGGGGGAACTCCAGATACTTTCTTCTTCTTTATACTTGTCTTCATTTTCTAATTTTTTTTTTTTTTTTGGCTATGAGCATATATTACTTCTATCAGAAAATTTTAGAAAGACCTTTTTTTCACAACTACAGAAAAGCACAGATGTGGTCCTGGCTGGAAACCAAAGATGCTGTTATGAATCCCACTGCTGTTCTCATCTGGGGATCTCAAAACACATCACAAAACATCTGCTGAGGTCTTGGCAGACCCTGAAGGTGTCTTGGTCAAAGTCACCCTTCCTGAGAGTCTCCTGGAGGGTAGTCCCGGATCCCTGTCCTTCTACTGAACTGGCTCATGGACATTCCTGAGGTCCTCCATCACCTGGAGCAAGTGAGCAAAGTTCCAGGATCTCATTCACAGCCCCTTCCATTGCTTTCCAGGGCGTTGGGCTCGCTGGAGCACCTGCTTCACCGCTTTCCCCTGCCACTCACACCACAGCCCTGAGGAGAGACAGTCACATCGTGGCCCCCAGATGCCAATCTTCTCTTGGACACTGGACTGCTGGGCCCTGGTAAAGCTGGGCGCCCCCATCCTGGACATCTGGGGTATCTCATCAAGGGTGTTGCAGGAGGAGCTTGGCTCAGGGACCCAGAAAATGTGGTGCATACCAGAGCAGGTTCTTATTTGCCACGTGTGGGTTATGAGTTATGCAGCCTGGCTGGTGGCCTTTTCCTTCAATTTCTTTGCCTGTAAAATGGGTACACTGGACTCCTCTCTAGCTTTGCATAGAGATGAAACAGCAACAACGATAAAAATAATACCGTTAAAGATTATTTTAGCTACTACTTTCCAAGACCCTACTATGTACCCAGCCCTGTGCAATACCCGCACAGATTTCGATCAGCTCATCTTCACAACATCATGAGATGGGGTCTGTAACTGTACCCACTTGACAGATGAGGAATCTAAGGCTCTCAGAGGTTAAGTGAGTGGCCCTTATCTCACAGCTAGGAGGCAGTACAGCGCAGGCTGAAGCTTTAGCTGCCTGTCTCCTGATTCCATGCTGGGACTGCATTCTGCTCTGCCCTTTCTCTCCCCACCTCTGGTTTGTTTCTTCCTTTTGTTCCTCTTTCCTGACTGAGCAACCCTAAAGTGAAGCACTGTCCTAGGCATGCAGAAGGCGCAGGGTGGGGGTGGGGGTCTGTTGATATCTGTGTACCCTCCTGCCCTCAAGGAGGCTGCAGACTAGAGCCTGCAGACAATGAAGCCTTCCGTCCTTCATCGTTTTTAAGAGCCTAACAATGGGCTGTCCATCCACATGGGACCACAGAAACAACTCACGTGACTTTTGCACAGTGGAAATCTCTGCAGCCATTACCAAGGACAAAGTAGCGGCTCAGAGAACAATATCTAAGATCCAGCGTTAAGAGGAGTAAGCAAGAATAGAAAGGGAGGTTTTAAGCGAGCCCATTTGATTTGATTGATTGATTACTGTTATGACAGTATTCTTTTTAGTGAGGTGAAATTCACACAACATAATATGAACCATTTTAAAGTGAAAAATTTGGTAGCATTTAGCACACTCATGACGTTGTGCAACCACTGCCTCTACCTACTTCCCAAACATTTTCATCACCCCAAAAGGAAACCTTGTTCCCATTAAATAGTCACTCTCTTTTGCCTCCTCCTCCAACCCCTGGCAACCACTAACCTGCTTTCTGTCTCTTTGGGTTAATGTATCCTGAATATTTCATAGAGAAGGAATCATACAATCTGTGGCCTGTTGTGTCTGGCTTCTTTCACTTCATGTAATGTTTTCAAGGTTTGTTCATGTCATAGCAGGTATCAGAACTTTATTCTTTTTTATAGCTGAATAATATTCCACTGTCTGAGTAGGGCTGTTTGCTCATTTATCAGATGAGAGACATGTGTTTTTTCCCCACCTTTTGGCAACTGTGAATAATGCTGCTATGAATGTTTGTGTCTAAGATTTTCTTTGAGTCCCTGTTTTCAATTTCTTTGGGTATACATCTAGGAGTGGAATTGCTGGGTCACAGAGAAATTCTATGTTTAATTTTTTGAGCAACTGCCAAACTCGGAGAAGGCAATGGCACCCCACTCCAGTACTCTTGCCTGGAAAATGCCATGGACAGAGGAGCCTGGTAGGCTGTCGTCCATGGGGTTGCTAAGAGTCGGACACGGCTGAGCGACTTTACTTTCATTTTTCACTTTCGTGCACTGGAGAAGGAAATGGCAACCCACTCCAGTGTTCTTGCCTGGAGAATCCCAGGGACAGGGTAGCCTAGTGGGCTGCCGTCTATGGGGTCGCACAGAGTCAGACACGACTGAAGTGACTTAGCAGCAGCAGCAGCCAAACTATTTTCCATAGTGACTATACCATTCTACATTCCCACCAGCAAAGTGCAAGGGTTTCCATTTCTCCATATTCTTGCCAGTACTTTTATTTTCTGCTTTTTCTTTATAGCTATTCTTATGAGTATAAGGCAGTATCATTCCCCTAATGACTAATGACACTGAATATCTTTCCATGTGCTTGTGGGCCGTCTGTATACCTTCTTTGGAGAAATGTCTATTCAAGTCTTTTGACCATTTTTTAATTGGGTTGTCATTTTGTTGTTGAGAATTCTCAACATTTTGTCATTTTGTTGTTGTAAGAATTCTCCATTTGGGTTTTAAGGACATGCCTGTCTATATATGTCCCTTCATTCAAAGCATTCATATATGTTTATCAAGCACCTACTAAAGGTCAGTCACTGTAAAGTGGTAGACAAGATAGTTAAAGATGCTTGCTTAGGGACTTCCTTGGTGTCCAGGGGTTAAGAATCCATCTTCTAATGCATGAGACACAGGTTCAATCCCTAGTCAGGGAAGTAAGATCCCACATGCTGCAGGGCAACTAAGCCTAGGTGCAGCAGCTAGAGAGAATCTTTGTGCTTCAATTAAGACCCACTGTGGCTATAAATAAATAACTAGTTTTTTTTTTTTAAGATGCTTGCTTATAAGGAACTTCGGGTCTAATAGGGAAAACAGAAAGAAGGAAGCAAATAAATAAAACAAGATCTATTCAAATTGTGGTAAGTGCTAAGGATAAAGTAAAATGGTGAGATGGAATAGACTGGGAGAGAGAGGGAGGCCTCTCTCTCAGGAGGGGAGAGTTGAGTTGAAACAGAGAGAACAAAGAGCCAAGATCTGGGATAAGGGCTCAGGCAATGAGAAGAGTTGGTGCAAAGGCCCCGAGGCCAAATGAGTTTGCTATATTTGAAGAACAGCAGGAAGGCCAGTGCGGCTGGAGCAGAGTGAGCATGGGGAAGAAAGATGTGTCAACAAAATCAGAGTTGCGGATGGGGGCTGGAGCACTTCTTAAATCTGGACCAAACCTGGACACATAAAATAGATTGTGGCAACTTCTGCGGGGATGCGGACCTTTCCTTTCTACTGTACAGATTCCTCTTGTGTTGTTTTTGTTAAAATCAAAAATTGCTTTTGTGAGAAAATTATTATAAAGAGCAATGCATGCCCAATATAGAAAATTTTAATATAGAATCACATAAAGAAGAAAATTAAAATAAAAACTACCCAGATGGCCAGCCCCTAGAGATAAGCCCTCTGGTAGGGATTTTATTTCTCCTCAGAAAAGGCAATTTCCTATCAAACAGCATGTCTTCCAGCCTCTGTAAGTTGCCCTGGAGCCCTCAGAAAGGCCCTCTTAAGAAACAATCAGATCTCACATATAAAAGCTTTCAAAGTATGTACAGTCTTCTGTCCAGCATTACCACTTGTAGAAGCACATCTTAATGACATAATTGGATGATTGGACAATGTAAAAATGTTACAAGAATGGTGACTATGTCACTATTTATAACTGAGAAAAACGGAAAACAGTCTAAATGCCCATTAAAGGGGGAAATGGTTGAATAAAATATGGAACATCCATACAGTGGGACATTCAACAGCTGTTACAATAATGAATCGATACTTATTGACAAGGAATGGTCTTCTGGTTGTATTATAAAGCAAATAAATGATTATGAAACTTTATGTATGGAATGACCCCCATTTGTTTTATTTATATATAGGGTATATACCTATATATGTATGTATACATTCCCTGGTGGCTCAGATGGTAAAGAATCTGACTGCAATGCAGGAGACCCAGGTTTGATCCCTGGGTGGGGAAGAACCCCTGGAGAAGGGACTGGCAACCCACTCTGGTATTCTTGCCTGAAGAATTCCATGGACAGAGGAGTCTGGTGAGCTACAGTCCCTGGGGTCACAGACAGTCAGAAACGACTGAGTGACTAATGCTTTCACTGTATGCTTAAAAGTAGAGCACAAAAATATACACCAACATGTTAAATTGTTATTTCTGAGTAAAGAAGTTACAAATGATATTTTTCATTATCTAATTTTTCCACAGTAAGTGAATATTACTTTTACTTTCAAAACTAAATAACATCCTAGCTTCTTCTCCAGGCATCCTCCATTTCAAGTCTTTGGTGAGATGTCATTTTCTCAAGGAGCCTTCCAGACCATTTTAACTTGCCCCCATAGACCACTCTCTCTTGCCTCTTAACTTGCTATATTTCCCTTTTATTTCATAGAACTTATCAACTTCTAACCGAATTTGTAATTTGCTTATTTATTACACTTATCATCTATGATCTCGCATCCCCCACCCTCAGCCAACAGGTCACCTCCCCTGTTGATTCCCAGAGCCTAGAACAGATTCCCAGGCTTGGAGCAAAGTAAAGTGAAAGTGACATCGTTCAGTCGTGTCCGACTCTTTGTGACCTTATGGACTGTAACCTATCAGGGTCCTCTGTCCATGGGATTCTCCAAACAAGAATACTAGAGTGGGTTGCCATTTCCTTCTCCAGGGGATCTTCCCAACCCAGGGATCGAACCCGGGTTTCCCACATTGCAGGCGGACTCTTTACCCTCTGAGCCACCAGGGAAGCCCCGTTACAGCAGCGTAGGAGCTCAATAAATACTTGAGGAATGAATGAAATAAAAGCACGCAAATGGTTTTCCTGCACGGATACTTTTGTCCTTGCCCTTCTGGTTTTCAGAAGTGGTATGGATGAGACATCTGGCAAGCCTAGTGAAGGACTGGAGGGAGAAAACATGTCCTCTCGGTTTCCACATTCCTGCCCCCTTCACTTGCCTGCGAGCAAAGGTAGCTGCGCTGAGCCCTAACGTAGCACCGCCCCCTGCCGGGAAGTTTGAAGAACTGCAGAGCTCTGCTGTGACCCCAGACACGTTTGAAAAATGATGAAATCCGGCAGTTTGAAAGAAACCAGGTAGAAAAGTTATGGGGTGAAGCCCCCATGTTTTCCTCTGGCAACCAGATAAGCCTGTGGAGGCCTTTTTTAGGCTGGAAGAGGGGTTGAGAAGGAAACGGGGTTCACTTTCTCAGCAGTGGGGTCCTGAGGAGTCCTGCCTCAGGCAGAGTTTCTCTCTCAGGGTGGAAGGATTGCTCCTGAGAAATTTGGCTCAGGCTGACCTTGGTGGATGGGCCTCCCTGGTGGCTCAGTGGTAAAGAATCAGTGCAGGAGACGCAGGTTCGAACCCTGGGTCAGGAAGATCCCCTGGAGAAGGAAATGGCAACCCACTCCAGTATTCCTGCCTGGAAAATCCCATGGACAGAGGAGCCTGGCAAGCTACAGTCCAGGGGGTCGCAAAGATTCAGACACAACCGAGCAACTAAACAATGACGACCTTAGTGGATATCAACCATAATTCAAAGTCAACTCTCCAGGGATCTTTTTTTTTTTTTTCTTTTTAATTTCCGGCTTTCCTGGAGTTAGTTCAAGTACAGGGTTTTTCTCAGGTTTTGTGCTTACCATATGTTCTTTTTCTCCAACCCACCCCACAAAAGGAGAATTTCGAATCCAGTTTTTACCCAGACCTTTAAATGAATGCGCAAGTTCAGTTACAGAAAGAGGAAGTGGAATGGTCAAGTCTGCTTACTGGCTTAGCGTTTTTAAGGAGCAGTTACCTCTAGCCAGGCAGGGTTCTAGGTGCTGGGTATACAGCAGAGAAAAAAACAGAAATCTCAGCCGTCACAGGGTTGATATTCTGGGGAGGGGACAGATGCTTCACCCAGAAATAAATTCAAATACCTAATTTAAAACTGTGCTAAGTGCTCTGAAAAAGAATATGGTAAAAAAGAGTAATGGGATAGACTTTGATTTGGGGAAATCCACAAGAACGAGATATTTAAATTTGAATTCTGCTGCCAATAGTCAGGGGCCATCTGGGGGCCTCAGTCTTTCAACCTTGGCAAAATACCTCCCCAGAGAACAACAATTTGCTCATTTTAGTAACTGTTTGCTCTACAGCAAAGAGTATCGCACAGTGGTCTAGGATCAGAATCCTGGCTTCAAACCCTGGCTCTGCCCTCTTCTTCTTACCCACCTCCCACCCAGCACCATAGAACAGGGGATGGACCTGTGTCCCTGCAGTGGAAGTGCAGATCTTAACCACTGGACCACCAGGAAAGTCCGTGCCATCTTCCTTAGTTTCTACTGTTTGGGGCCCATAGAGTTATTATATGGAGAAGGCAATGGCACCCCACTCCAGTACCCTTGCCTGGAAAATCCCATGGACGGAGGAGCCTGGTGGGCTGCAGTCCATGGGGTCGTGAAGAGTTGGACACAACTGAGTGACTTCACTTTCACTTTTCACTTTCATGCATTGGAAAAGGAAATGGCAACCCACCCCAGTGTTCTTGCCTGGAGAATCCCAGGGACGGAGAAGCCTGGTGGGCTGCCGTCTATGGGGTCGCACAGAGTCAGACACAACTGAAGCGACTTAGCAGCAGCAGCAGCAGCAGAGTTATTATAAGGACTTAATAAGATAGAAATAAAGCAACTGATACAGTACCTGGCAAGTAGTCAGTATTTTAAAAAACACCAATTGTAATTGTTAAAGGCTCTGAGAAGTTCTGCAACTGAGAAACCATTTTTTCAATTTACCACCTTCACTAATTTAAAGAAATATTATTGTTTGGCTGAAGCAGGTCTTCGTTGTGGCACATGGGACCGTCTTGTTGTTGTTGTTTATATTTACTCTTTTTTTTAACTTTTTATTTTGTATTCGGGTATAGCTGCCTAAGTGTTGTGATAGTTCCAGGTGAACAGGGAAGGGACTCCATCATACCTATACATATACATATTTCCATTCGTCCCCAAACTCTCCTCCCATTCAGGCTGCCACATAACGTTGAGCAGAGTTCCCTATGCTATACAGTAGATCCTTGTTAGTTATCTATGTTAAATATAGCTGTGTGTATATGTCCATTTATACTCCCTAACTATCCCTTCCCCCAGCACCAGGGATCAAACCTGGGTCCTCTGCATTTAGAATGTGGAATCTAAGCCACCAAACCACCAAGGAAGTCCCTAGGAACCTCTTTAACTAGAGTCATTCTTCAGCTATAGAAAATTTTTGCTCTATTTTATATTCGACTATATATTTGGAGGGAAAGTATTTCAGCTTTTTTGGAAGGAGTGGTAAGCAGACATTCTTCACTGCCTTACCCCAAATCATTTGCCATCTTTTTTCTTGCTAACAAAACTCTAAGTTCAGGATTTGACCAAAGACAAAATAATCCTCCAATGGTTTAAGCTCCTGCTAATGGTCTTCTGCAACCCAAAGCGTACCCCATGCATCTAGGGGTCCCAGGTCTCTGTTCAGAACTAAGATCAACCTGGCTTTCTCCATTTGTGTTAATACCTGCATGTTCACCCTTAGGACAGTCTCTGGGCATTGTTACAGGCAGAACCAATTCCTTCCCTGAGGCCTGTTCCCTCTGTAAAATCATGACTCACCTCAGAGACTTTTGTTGGCCTCACACCTTCATTCCAGAGTGAATTCCATGATCTATTCCCCTTTGTCTTCCTCATCTCTCCTGTCTATTTTCGTCCTTTGTAAAAAGCCCTGGCCCCTGGCCGGGATACAGAAATATTAGCACATACTCCCCCTTAATCCCTCAGGCTCCTCTTCCCTTGTCCAAAGTCACCCAAGACAAGAGGGCAAACTTAGCTTTCTCTGTCTGACTTTTCCTGGGGAAACAGAAGTACTCCATCGTGTGTCCCAAACTCTCCCGTTCCCCTCAGACATGTAACGCAAGGACCTTCTTTCTGTCTCAGAGGACACATACAAAGGATGAATAGCAGATACATGGCACACAGCATGCGTACACGACTCCCTAATCCAGCACCCAAGGCAGACATTGCTAACCAATCACAGTACCCTTTTTTTATTAAGCCAGGAGAGCCATGCTCAACTGAAGTTGATAGGTGAGATCCTTAACCCCTCTGACATGGATGGTGGTAAGGGATAAAGAGCAACATCCACACTCAGCTCAAATAAGATTTCTCTGATGCCTGTCACTGTGATACTCTTGGTGAGCCAGAGGGGACCCACCTTGCCTGAAGTCTTCCTTTTACTTTTGAAGTCTTTCTTTTAAAAATATTTATTTTTTTCACCACAACATGCAGGATCTTTAGTTGTAGCATGTGGGAATCTAGTTCCCTGACCAGGGATTGAATCTGGGCCCCCTGCATTCAGAGCTTGGAGTCTCAGTAAGTCCCTGGCCTGAAGTCTTGGACAGGACAGGTGTGAGGACCACAGACTTCAGCCTCCAGAGACACTGCATAGGAAGTCTGTCCAGGCCTTTTACACATGTGTTCTGGACTCACTCTAAGACCATCCTCAGTCCCTTTTGAATTCAGTTCCATAGAACAAGTCTACAGTGATCACCTACTATGTGCCAGGACTGAGGGCCCTGGAAAGATGAATGAATCCTGGTTTCTGATCTGGAAGGTTCTGGAGAAAGAGAGAGACTAACAGAATGATAAGCCAGTGCAGTGAATGCTGCAATAGAGCATTCAGCAAATACTGACTGAGTGCCTACTGTGTGTCAGGCACTGTGCTGAGTGCCACGGGAAGATGGTCAGCAAGATAGACAAGGTCTCTACGTCGTGGAACTACAGCCCAAGCAGGGAGTCAGTGCTCATCAAATAATCAGACAGAGGAGTGTGAAAAGTGACTGTGATAAGTGAGGGAGAGAGGATTCCAGTGCTAGCAGTCTTCACCTGGGGCACTGGGGAAGAAGGAACAAGTTAGTTAGAGAATAAATAACTGCTAGGTAGGCCAGCGGCTCTCTAATGGAGACAATTTTGGACCCACCCCTAGGGGACATGTGGCAATGTCTGGCAATGTCGTTTTAAGTATCTCTGTTTGTTTATTTGGCTGTGCTCGGTCTTAGTCACAGCATGTGAGATTTTTGGTCTTTGTTGCAGTATGCATAATCTTTAGTTGCAGCATGCCAACTCTTACTTGGGGCATGTAGGATCTAGTTCCCTGCCCAAGGATTGAACCTGGGCCCCTCTGCATGGAGTGCAAAGGAGCATGGAGTCCAAGCCACTGGACCCTCACAGAAGTCCCATCTGGCAACATCTTTGATTATTACGACTGGGTGGTATCTAGTGGGAAGAGGCTGGGGATGCTACTCAGCATCTTCCAACCCACAGGTCAGCCCCCAACAACAAAGAATTATCTGGCCCCAAATGTCAATAGTACTGATGACCTCACTATTCCCCACCTCCAGCCATGGCAGAGAGGTCGAGGGTGTCAGTTCATCTCCCTTGCCATCTTCAACTGAGCGTGGCCAACCTGGCTCACTGAGAGTGCTGTGATTGACTGGCAGTGTCTGCCACGGGCACTGGATTAGGGAGTGGTGCGTGCATGCCATGTGCCATGTATTCGCTAGTCCTGCTTTGCAGGTGTCCTCGGAGAACTGAGAAAGTTCTAAGGCCACGCAAGGTGACATTGAGAAACTCTGATTTAGATAAAGAGAGAAGGGAAGAAGGGTCCAGATAGATGGAAGACTCTTTGTCCTAAGAGAGTAAGCAACAATTTAAAAGAATGAGTGGACATAACTGGCTTTGAAAAAGGTTCCCCTTGCTGCCATATGGCAAGTCTGTGGAGGGTCAAGGACAGGAAGCAGGGAGGCTATTGGAGTCATCCTGGTGAGTGGTCACAGGGATTTGATCAGGACGCTGTGCACACCTTGCAGGGCTGAGCTGAGGGAAGACAGAAGACTGGACATGAATTCACAGAAGAAGTTTTGAATTCTGGTTTCCATTTGGGGTTAGACATTCTAAATATTGAAGTAAGATTGTCTTTAGGGTTAAATGACCATAGGACTGTCTTTTACCTAAAATGAGCAGAAATGTCATGCACAGAAAACTCAACTTTTCATCCAAGGACAGGCATAAGTTACCCCAGAAAATAGGATTTAGGAAGACATTGGAAGGCAAAATCCAAGCTGTGTTTTGTTCAGTGTTATCTTAATCAAGCTGAACAGCGCCCCATGAGATTGGTGTTCTTACCCACCCATTTCACAGATGCAAAAAGGGAGGTTCCACAAAGAAGAGCCACTTGCCCTCCAGGAGCCAGGCAGCAAGCAGCAGAAGTGGCATTCTTCCCTCTTGACCCCAAGTGTCCCTCCTTCCCCACAGCCAGGCCAGGAGACGGCGGGAGGAAAGACAGAGGGTCGGTGGACTTCAGCACTCCTAGGCATCTGCATGCTCTTCACTGGCAGAGAACCCATCTCCCCCAGTGTTGTTGTTGATGTTGTTTAGCTGCTAAGCCATGCCCAACTCTTTGTGACCACATGGACTATAGCCCAAAAGACTCCTCTGTCCATGCAATTTCCCAGGCAAGAATACTGGAGTGGGTTGCCATTTCCTTCTCCAGGGGATCTTTCCCACCCAGGGATCAAACCTGTGTCTCCTGCATCGACAGGCAGCTGTCTTACCACTGAGCCACCTGGGAAAGCTCCATCTCTCCTAGCCTCATAATAACTCTCAAGATCAGTGGTTCTAACCCTTGTATAATTTCCCCCCACAGTGGAGAATTGGCTGCATCTGGAGACATTCCTGGTTGTCACAATCTGGGAAAGGGTTACTCCTGGCATCTACTGAGTGAACACCAGGAACACTGCTCAATGTCCCGCCATGCACAGGACAGCCCCTATCCCATTAAAAAAAAAAAAAAAAAAAAACTACCTGGCCCCAAATATCAAAAGAGCTGAGGCTCAAGAATCCTGCTCCAGGATCAAAGCCCTGTGAATACCCATGGCTGTGCCGGAAAGGTGCAGGGGCCCCAGCCCTGCAGAGCCCTGTGAGCTGAAGACATGCTGAAAGGTCCTTCACCCAAGAACCCTGGGTCGGATGACTAATGAGCCAGGAGCTCAGCCTTTATACAGCTCCAGAGCGGGGCGTAACTGACAGGTTCGGCTGTCATGATGCCACGGTTTCAACAAAGGGGACTTGGACAGGCGGGCAAAGGAGTGTGGAAAGGCTGGTGGGGGAGGTCAGGGCAGCAGCTGTTGCTGGAATCTGGGCCTCACCGAAAGGAACAATGCCCCCAGAATGCCAGGCATGCCACGGAGACAGCTGAGCCTGCGGGGCGGGCGGGCGTGGGCAACGGGCATCTGAAGGGCACCAGTAAAAATGGAATTGTCTGGGTGCCTTGGTCCCCCCACGCAGGCAAGGCAGATGACTGAGGGCTAAAAATACCAGGAGAGGAAAAGCCACCAGAGGCTTGTCTGGCTGCCTGGGACTGGGTCTGACCTCTAGGCTCCCTGGGGGTGGTGAGAGCTGGGACCTGGATCCCTGCGCCCCCAGACTGGATAGCAGAGTGAGGAAAACTGCAGTGGTGGAGTCTGGCATGCAGGCTTCAAATGTGCCAGGCACTAGCAGTGAGGCCCTGGAGAGTGACTGCTCTTCTCTGAGCCTCAGTTTCCTCATCTGGAAAATGTGTCTAATACTAGTACTCTCCTCCCAGGGCTGTGAGAATGAAATGAGATGACGGTTAAAGCTCTTAGGTCACTGTCTGTCATGTGAGCGCTAGATAAACAGGACAATAATGATTTCTCTGGGGACCTCAGTTTGGGGAGGTCATGGGACAGTGGCTGCGAGGTGGTTACGGTGGGCAGGCCTGCTTTCTCCAGTCCTTATTATCTACCCCCAAGAATCCAGCCCAGGCTTTAATGCTCCCTCCAGACCCTGCACTTCCCCCTCATGTGTGTCCTTCCTCCACGAGGAGGCTTCATTTCAGCAACGCAGACATGTCCAAGGGTCACAGCTCACCTTCCCCCAGCACCTCTGCCTGAGCGTGAGGTGGGGGCTGGAGTAGGAAATGAGCTGGAAAGATAACCAGTAGTAACTCCTTTGCACGTGCGTGCGTGTGTGTGCACACACACACACACAGGTACTTCTGGTGCACATACTCTGTGCAAAGCCATTCACAGGAATTCTATGAGTTACCATGTGGATGGCTCTTGGGACAGTACCTGGCACAGAGCAAGCACACCATATATGTTAGTTGCTATCCTTAGCATCTCAGTGATCTAGTTTTACTTTTAAAACAATCTTCTAAGGTCAGCTCTATTGTTTCCCCTCATTTATAAGTAAGGAATCTGAGGTTCAGGGTAGTTACGTCACTTTTCCAGAGCCCTACAATAAAGGAAGTGAAGGAGCTGACCTGGAATCCCGCTTTCAATAATTGTACCACTCTAGTATGTCAGGGTCAAGTGGGAAAAGATCTTAACTATTGGACCAAAGAGGGCAGTGTTCTTCCTCAGGTAGTAGGGAGCCATTGAAAGTTCTGAAACATGTAAAGTTCATCATCAGAGCTGGGTATGTCAGGAAGTACTGGAGTGGGGGTATATAGAAGGCATAGGTGAAAAGGCAAGAGAAGAGGGGCCTCAAACAAATCAGGATCTAGTACCATATGCCAGACCTAGGACAAGATTTAGGAGAAATGATTTGCAAGACATGATAGGAGCAGAACAGATTTATTTGCCAGTGGGACAGAATCAAGAGGGCTGAAGATTTTGGTCTGGTCGTTAATAAGCAAAGAGTTTGGCTGAGCGAGAGAAAAGAAATTAAATTCATGCTTGAACATGTTATCTTTTACCCCTCTTTTTCCCCTCTCCCTGGACACAGCTGACCTCCAGTGCTCTGGAAAAAGAGCTGACAATTACTGAACACTTATTGTGAGCCCAGAGCATTCCAGCACTTTGCAAGTATGAGTTAACTCATTCAAACCTCACAAGAATGCTTGCAACACTTGGACATTAGGGTCTCTATTATCCCCGTGTCACAGATGAGGAAACTGAGGCTGCTTGACCAAGCTGCGCTCACCGCACAGAGGGTGCCCCTTCACTGTAGCTGCCCCATCTCTGCTGGGCACAGAGCCTGTCTACCTAGGTCTGACTTGCTGGAGAAGCCAACTTCCCCACCTGGTGGCTCTCACTGACGCCTGGGGGCCCTGACACAGGGAGATAGGCTATCACTTGGTGACAGAGCCCATCACCCAGCCGACTTTGGGCTGGCAGGGCCTGGTATGCCTTTGTTCTATTGGTGATGGCTGACTTCACCACCCTCCTTAAAGAGGTATTACGCCCAAGGCAAGGCGACCCACTAGACCAGTTTGCTTTCAATGATAACATGGTAAGCACATATATGTCATTTTCCTGTGCCAGGTTTTGTCCTAAATATTCACATGCTTAACGCTTTAAATTTAACGCTTTCATTTACTGATATTAATGTACGTATTTGTTTGATCCACTGAAGTTTTATAAAACAACCACACAGAGAAGAGCTTCTTTTTCACCTTATGAGAAATATAAAGGCTTAGACTTGAATTCCAGGAGCTAAAGAGGAAAAAGTACTTACAAAGGGGATGAGTTAAAAAATACCCCTAGCCAGAGCTGGATTAAAACCTTTAAAAGACTCAAGTAGAGCAAAGACGCTAACTCCCACTACCTCATATGAAATGCAAGATAAAAACAGTACGAAACGGTCAGACCAGCGTAAAAACATCTCACGATGTTCTGATTTTCCCTGTGGTGACTATTTTAGTCATTTTAAAAAATATATCTAATCCTTTCCCCAAAAAAACTTTGCGGGTTTTCCTTTATTTTGTTCTTGGCTCCCCTACTCAGTTGGTGCTCTGAGTGTGTATTAAGTGTGTCTGCTGCATGACCTGGGTCTGCCTCCAGCCTCTCGCTCAGTCACAGACAGGTGGACAAGCATCTCATCCCCATGGGTGAGGAGAGGGTGGACAACGTTTCAAAAGGTTTCAAGGCACTTCGTGGAGTAGAAAGATCCAGGTGGCTGGTGTGTGTGTGTGTGTGTGTATGATGATATCATTCATGTGAAAAAGTATATTAGTATGTGCATGATATGATATTAATACAAAAAAGTACAAGTGTGTGTGCCAATGAGAGCGATTGAGAAAGGGAGAGGGGAAAATTGAGATGCAATCCTGAAATAGATCCTGGAACAGAAACAAGGGCAATGGTGGAAAAACCAGAGAAACCCAGATGGAGTCTGGAGCTGAGTCAATAGTAATGCACCAACGCCAGTTTCCTAGTTTCGACCAAAGTCCCAATGACAACGTAAGATGTTAACATTAGGGAAACTGAGTGAGTGGGACCTCTTCAACTCTTCTATAAATCCTAAAGTTAAAATTTTATTTTAAAAAAGTCTGGAAGGAACTTTCTGAAGTTCTAGAATAGCAGAACTAATCTCCGATTGTTGTGTGCTTTAGTCGCTAAGTCGTAGCTGTCTCTTTTCCGATGGACTGTACCCCGTGGACTGTACCCCACCAGGCTCCTCTGTTCATGGGATTTTCTAGGCAAGAATACTGGAGTGGGTTGCCATTTCCTTCTTCACTATATATATGTATATGTGTGTGTGTGTGTATTGTTGTTTAGTTGCTAAGTTGTGTCCAACTCTTTTAAGACCCCATGGACTGAAGCCTGCCAGGCTCTTCTATCCATGGGATTTCCCCAGGCAAGACTACTGGAGTGGATTGCCACTTCCTTCTCCAAGGGATCTTCCTGACCCAGGGATCAAACCTGTGTCTCCAGAACTGCAGGCGAATTCATTACCACTGAGCCATAAGGGAAGCCCTGTGTGTGTGTGTGTATGTGTGTGTGTGTGCGCACGCATGTGTGTGCGTGTGTGTGCACGTGTGCGCATGCGTGTGTGTGTGTGTGTGCGTGTGTGTGTGTGCGTGCGCATGCACATTTTATTTATTTTTTGCTAAACCTGGTAACCCCAGAGGTTACGAACTCCCACTGTTCTGACCCCTAACAGCAGGGATTCATTTTACCTGTTTACCCACACACTGTCTTGAAATTTAAAGTCTTAATGTTTACCTTAGAAAAATATCAGAAGCAGTGATCAGCAAAGTGGGAATCACAAGTTTATGTCTCCTTTATCCATCTCCCCTCATTCCAAGCCCCTGAAAACAGTCAACCCAAACAAAGGTGTTGGATCCAAGTTCAAACAGGGACTTTGACTCTGAGACACTCCATGTCGAGGCTCCAAACGGTCAATGGAAAAGGACTGTCCTTTTCCATTTCTTTCGAGGATTCCCTCCACCAGGTTAGACCACATTTCCCAAGCCTGGGAAAAGGTAAAAAGGTTCCTGGCCCCAAGTCGGGGTTCCCAGGTCTAACATCTAAGTGCCCCAAAGACAATCACAGTGGCTAACGTTTATCAAGGGCTCAAAACACTCTATCCTATATGAGCCTCATGACAACCTTATGAGGCAGTGCTATTATTACCTCCACTTTACAGATGCAGAAACTGAGATTTAGAGAGGAGAAAAAAAAAAACTTCCTGAAATAATACAGCTGGCCTGAACTCAAACCTTGGCTTATTGGATTCCAAAACCCTGCGCAATCACACAAGGCCATCTCGAGAAGAATCAAAAGCAAATACTCCTCCTGTCCTCAGTCTGGCAGGTGACCGATTCCCGGGACCTAGGGTCTGTGGTCTGCAGTCCCTCGTCCTCTGACTCCTTGCTGCCAACATTGCCAAAGAAAAGTCCGATACCAATTATATTTTTTCCACAGGAGCTATATTCTTTCTGCCTAGAAATATGTCAGATTTTCTCTTAACCCTGGAAGTTTGTGAATTTTGCCAAGATATACCTTGGTGTGTGTTTTTTTTTCCTTATCCATCCAGCATGGAGGAGCTTTGGGAGTCCTTTCAATTGGCAGATTTCATTCTCCCCTTGGCTGAAGACAGTTTTCTTGTGTGTGCTCAATCACGTCTGATTCTTTGCAACCCCATGGACTGTAGCCCACCAGTGTCCACTCTCCAGGCTCCTCTGTCCATGCAATTTTGCAAGCAAGAATACTGGAGTAGGTTGCCATTTCCTACTCCAAATTTTCTTGAATTATTTATTTTTGGCCCCTCCTTCTGGAATGTGTAGCATTTGCTTCTCTTTATTTCCTTCCAAGATACTCTCTGCAGGTCATCCTCCTGACCACTGTATGGATTGCAATGACCCTCCTTGCCGACAAGTCATCTAGTTAAGTTTTTATTTCAGAAATCGGCTCTTAAAGCTCCAGGAAGTCATTTTTGGATTTCACTGGCATTTCTGTATGTTTGTTTGTTTCAGTTTTTGTTTTATGTAGTAAACCAATACCTGGGTTTTAAAAAATAATCAAATTAACACACTGCTTCATTTTCAAAAGAGAAGACTATTATGCCATAGACAGTTGGACATAAATTCCTACTTTTCTCAAATTGAAGCTTAGTATGTACATCTCTCTCCTTAACCAAACAAAGTTTTACTGACATACATCAAGCCCTAAGAACAGGACCCTGCCCTGAGTGGGGCACCAATAAATATTTAAGTAATTCATGTCCTTTGAAATTGGGGTTGATATCATTCTTGCTTTAAAACAATGTACATCTATAAGCACTACTTGTATTTTTTCCTCTCCTCACGCCTTCTTTTAAAATCGTCAATGGGTAATTTTTAAAATTACCGTTAGATAAAATTGACCCTTTTTCATGCACAGTTCCATGAATTTTAATACACTTAAGTTTTATTGTTGTAATTAATATTACTTAGCTGTTGCTCTGTTTCCTCCTCTGCTCACTAGATGTGGAGGACAGTATAAAAGTCCTCGGAAATGTCCACGTCCCTGTAACTCGTGAGTATGTTACCTTACCTGTAAGGTCCCCTGACAAAGGGGACTTTGCAGAGGCGATAAAAAATCTGGAAGTGGGGAGATGACTCCCCCACCAAGATTACTGGATTACCCACGCTGGCCCAAAATAATGGGGGTCCTCAGAAGCCAAGAGCCTGGAGTGATGTGTCCATGAGCCAAGGGGTGTAGACAGGCCCTAGGAGCTGGAGAAGGCAAGGAATGGATTCTCCGTGAGACCCTCCAGAAGGAATGTTAGCCCTGCATTTTCAATTGACTTCTGACCTCTAGAACCATGAGATGAATAAACTGGTGCTCTCTTAAACCACCAAATTTATGGTAATATTCTTATAGCTGCAGTAAGGAACTAATCCACTAGATTCATTTTCTGATTGTTCTGCCCGATGTTCTTCTCTTTGGCTTCTGTTCAGGTGGGCAGTTATTTTTCTCTTTGGCTCCATGGAACTTAGGTCTGGTTGTTGGATACTTCTTGACCATAGGAATCCCACCAGCAGTGAAAAGCTCTCAGGCCTGGTGGAGCTGCATTCTCAGGCAAGGTGCCTTAGCCGTACCAGCATCAAGGACAGAGAAGCTTCAGCCCAGCCACGAAGCTCCCTCCCCTGATATACCCTTGAGGTTGGGGCTGAACGTACCCTTGAACGTCTACACAGACCCAAACCCCAAGTCTTCTCAGACTGCCACTCCCAGGGCTCTCGGGGACTCCCCAGGGCCAGTCCAGCTCATTGACAAGAGGGGATATTCGGTTCTCCAACAACAGAACCTAAGGTCTAACACAGCCTGTGGGCCCAAGTCCTGGTGGCCACATGCCACCACAACCTACTCAAGGTGCCATGTTCCCAGGATTTCCCTGACACACATAATCTCACTTAATCCTCTCAACAGCCTTATGAAGGTGTGTGTACTATTATGGTCTCCACTTCCCAGATGAGGAAACTGAGGCCCTGAGAAACTTATTACCCTGACCAAGACCCTCCCACCCACCTTGAATTAACAGAGCCGAAACTCTCTCCCCAGCATCTTCTCCCAAAGGCCCAGTTGAATAAAATATGTTCGTAGAGGGTCCAGCTGTACAGATGCCCCTCTGGAGGGGCCTCAACCAGGGACTCTCTACCCCCACCATGCATTCTGAACATCTACTGTGGCTGCAACAAACTTTTTGTTTACCCATTTATAGCTACTGACTGCTCACACAAGTGTTTTACTGGAAATCCATGGTGTGCCTATTAGCTCGGGAAACACTCGTTCTGGTGTTGTCAGAGAATCTTGGGCAGAAAAGCTCTTTTTGATCTGTCTGCGTGCAGGTACATGTGCGTGTGAGTGTGCATAGATGTGTGTTATTATGTGCCTCTGGACGTGTGCACAAGTGCATGGGTGTGGGTGCATGTGCCCACTCAGGTGTGTGTACCTGTGCCTGCACACAGACAGGAAAATACATTTTTTGTTATTAAAGATTCTTTAGAATCAGCTCCTGGGTAATTCTAACCCAGGTGTGACTGCAGGGAGGAAATAACGTACACTTTTTTTTTTTTATGCCATGGCAATAAATTATTTTGGGGTTTGCACCCCCAAAAGTGAAATTTTTTTCTATCTGAGTGATCACTGCCATTTACTGAGGACCTGCCTGGGCCTCATAGTTACTCACTCTGGAAAAATCTCTTAAGGAAGGGCTTTTTATGGTTCTTTCTGTGCTCAGAGAGGTAAAGTCACTTGCCCGAGGTCACACAGCATGCCCCCTGCCCCCAGTTCAAGTGCAATTCTGTCTGACCTCCCAGCCTGAGGGCTCCATCATTCCACTCCACCGCCTCAAACTGCCTAAGGTTGAATGAAAACTTTATAATAATCCCTACTCAGGCCCTTGACAAGGAAAGCAAAGTCTGTGTTACTTGTTTCCTTAACTACCTTGTTCTTTCCTGGGGGCCAAGGATCTTCCAGTTTTCTCCAGCAACATCCACAGAGGTTTCAGCATATCAGAGCAACTGAGCACATATTGGTAGATTGATTTGGTTGACAGGATCTCGTTTGCTGGCCTTGCTCCCAGTCAGATTGCCCCTGGCATGGGCAGCCTAGGGGCTGGTTCGACACAGTGTCTCCTGCCAGGAACTCATTACTCCCCTCGTTTCTGGTGTGAAATTCCAAGGCCAAACCATGTGGTCTGCCTTGCACACCTTGCTGTTGCCTCACCTTGCGCCCCTGGCTCCCTCCCTCACTCAGCTCAGGTCGCATGCTCCTTCTGCTCCGCAAGATTCCCAATCTGTCCTCCTCTGAGGCTCCTGCTGTCCCTGGGGCCAGGAGCACTCTCCCCATCTCTGCTCAGCACTGCTGCCTGGCACTACCCATCTCTATTTCTTCCCTCTGTCGAATCTGTCACCACTGGAAATTCTCTGCGTTGTGCATTTGTATCTTTTCATCCATCTACCCCTTGCACGGTGTCATGAGGCATGCAGTTTGTCGCTAGGCGGCTGTCTCCCCTACACTAGCCCCACGCCTGGCATGCAGCAGGGCTCCACGAGGGGCTGACCACCCAGCCAGCCATTGACTCTGTGGCCATACCACTGGGGCGGCTGAGGAGATGTTCTGCTTCTTAGAGGCAGATGTTCTGGTTCTTGGACTCTGAAGCCCATCACCCACGGCCACTAAACAAGGCCACGACTTTATTCCAAGCCCTCCCTTCTCACTCCTTGGATCCCAAGGCTGCCTGCGGGGCCACCGGAGGAAAACCATCCTGAGAGAGATTAACCATCACAGTGCCTTGAGTTCTGAGAGCAAACCACCTTTCCCAAGGCCCTTTAAGAGCCTGGACTCTGGAAGCAAATGGGCCTCAGATCCACTCCCAGCTTCTGTCTGATCCCAGGCATCTCATTTTTCCTCTCAGCCTCAGTTTCCTCATCTGTGAAATGGAGACACAGAAAACAAGGGGGTCTCTCCCACACAGGGTGATTAGATTTTAAACAGGAGCACAAAACATATACACGGTTCCTGGCACACAGCAGGCACTTGATGAGAGCTGTTACTTCAATCAGTTAACAGACTTGCTGAGCAGCTGCTGTGTGCTGGCCAGTCAAGAGCTTGGAGCCGAGGAGAGTGTGGTGAGGACTCACCCTCCTGAGCGGCCCACTGAGAGTGAACAAAATAAGTGAATTGCACAGTATGTTGTTGTCCAGTAGCTCAGTCGTGTCTGACTCTTTGCGACACCATGGGCTGCAGCATGCCAGGCTCCTAGGAAGTGGTAAATGCTGGGGAGAAACACAAGGCAGAGAAAGGGCTCTGCAGGGCTGAATGGCTGTTTTTTAAAAAATATTTATTTGGCTGCATCAGGTTAGTTGTGGCACTCAAGATCTTCGCTGTGTCATGCA
Organism: Capricornis sumatraensis; assembly: GCF_032405125.1. Classification (NCBI taxonomy): domain Eukaryota; kingdom Metazoa; phylum Chordata; class Mammalia; order Artiodactyla; family Bovidae; genus Capricornis; species Capricornis sumatraensis. The sequence goes on along the minus strand of NC_091085.1, from coordinate 61,520,385 downwards.
GGATCTTTCATCGCAGTACAGACTCTCGAGTTACGGGAGCACTCTGTCTCTCTAGCTGTGGCCCGTGGGCTCAGTAGTTGCTGCAAGCAGGCTTAGTTGCTCTGCAGCATGCAGAATCTTGGTTCCCTGACCAGGGATCGGACCCATGTCCCCTGCACTGCCAGGCGGATTCTTAACCACTGGACCTCCAGGGAAGTCCCTAAAGGGTTATTTGTAAAATAGCATGCTGAGGGGGTCTCACTGAGAAGGTGAGCAAAGACCTGAAGGAGGTGAGGGAAGGAGGTTCACAGATGGCAGATGGAAAAGCATTCCTGGCAGAGGAAACCACAGGAGCGAAGGCCCTGAGGTGGGACCCGTGACTAATAATGTAAGAGAATTTCTAAGTCTGCTTTCCCCACCATTTTCCTCCTCAAAATTGACAAGCACAAGTGCCGACTGCCCAAGCGCTGCAGCGAGCGAGCAGCATCTCTCCCCGTGCACCAGCCGCCCGGCTCTTTAACCTTGAATGCCTTTCTGGGTCCCACGTGTCACCGGGTGGTGACTGAGCTGCCCTTACTTCAGAAGAACGGCATGGGGTGGGGGGGCCTTAGGTGGTGTCCGCCTCACCTACCACTGCCAAAAGTGGTCATGGGGTTATTTTTAAACTTGGGGAGGAAGTATTTATTGTTCCCGGGCTGAAGAGAGCTGGGCAGACTGTGGGATTCTTCTGGGGGAGCAGTGCTGTGTCCTTTCCACCATGGTGAGTACTCAGGGCCCCCGGAGGAGGTAAGTGATGCTGGGTGGCAAGGAGGGGACACCACCTACAAGCAAAGGACCAGATGGGAGGGGGAGCACAGCAGCTCTCTGGGGCCCCAGATCCTGGAGGAAAAAGCACTGCTTGCTGCGTGCACACAGAGGAACCCCAATCAATGCCCCCGATAAGCCACAAATAACAGCAGCTCCCGGGGACTCGCAAAAACAAAGTAAGAGAGTTGGCTTTTTTATGGCTTGTCTACTGACCTCTTGAGGAATCAATAACTCCCAGGGCTTGCAAAATGGGATTGAACGCTTTTAAGGATCAAATTGTAATTCTTTTCTCTTGTTCAGGCAGCTGGGGAAAAGAATCTTTTTGTTTTCACCTTTTGAACTTGCAAATTTAAAACCTCTCTCCCTCTGTTGTTTAGTTAGGTGTCCCTCTCCAGAAGCAGGAAGCCCCCAAAATCAGGATCAGAATAAGGCTGTGGTTAGGGGCACAGACTCTGGAGTCAGTCTGCCCGAGTTCGACACTGGCTCTGCCTTTTTGTGACTGTGTGACCTTGGGTAAACGAGCCAACCTCTCTGAGCCTCGGTTGCCTCCCCGGGAAAATGGCGATGGTAATAATAGCATCCACTTGACAGAGCAGTTATGAGGACTAAATGCAATAACATATGCAGTGTTCAAGCGTTTGCTGTAACTCAAGTCAGAAGCAGGTGGGGAAATGTTAACTCACTCCCCTCTGCTCTGTTTGCATGGTGCAAGGACAGAACATTTAGAGAGGAGATGTTGCTGCCATTTGGATCAGGGGAAAATCGAGGGGGACAGAGCAGTTGGGTTTTAACACCCTGAAAATGTGTCATTTCATCTCGCATTCTTCATGGTTTAGTGAGCCTGACTTTTTTTCGCCTCCAATCAATTTTCCTTCTGTGCATTACTGAACTTTTTGTGAAATGCATCAGAACAAAAGCAGCTGGGTCCTGCTGGAGCTGATCCGAAAGCCTGGCCTCCATCCCTGGAGACACACCTCTACCTCCCCTAGTTTGCAAAGGAGCTGCTGCAAGACCCACAGTCTTTTGCCATCCACCAGAACCAGGCTGACTTTGAGAAGTCTTATTCCATGTCCTTTTAACTTTCCAGCACTGCCCTTTTGAGATGAGTGTCGGAACCACACCCCCATTTCGCAGATGAGTGGCTGAGACTTACCCAGTGATGGAACCTGATCTAGTTTTCTAATTCCCAGCCTCTGACTCTTTTAACTGATTTTTTTTTTTTTTTTTTACCCTCTAGTCACCTAAGAAAGCCAAGAAGAGAGCAGAGGGAGCCAATTCCAATGTGTTCTCCATGTTTGAACAGACCCAGATCCAGGAATTTAAGGAGGTGGGTGCAACTGGGTGGTGATTCCCATATGCTAGAAGGAGCCTTTCCCTCATTCCATATTCCCTGCAAGGACCTCTCAGTTATGTTGTCTTTGTTTCCGTTCTGTTGTTGTTGGCCGTCCCATGCCATGTGTGGGATCTTAGTTTCTCAACCAGGAATCGAACTCACACCCTTGCAGTGGAAGTGCAGTGTCTTAACCCTTGGATCAGCAAGGAAGTCCTAGCTTGTCTTTATCCTCCCCAAAACACCCCAAATTCGGTCTGAACATGTGTGTGAATGACTTAAAGAAATTAACTTGTGCTGATCATCAAAACAAAGTCTATGTCTTGTTGAAAATGTAGGAATGGATTTCAGAAATGCATGAAGAATAAAAATGACCTGACTTATAATTCTATGACCCAGAGATGATCAGTTAACATTTTGGGATACGCCCTGCCAGTGGTTTTTGTTATGTATGCACATATTTGCTAAACAAAGGGACCATCTTCTATGCACACTAATCAGTACCTGTTATTTTTTCTTGAGCAATTCAGCACCAACATTTTCCATCATTTCTTTAAATCACCTCCTATGGTTAGATGTTATGTTTAGAATGTTTTACTATTATAATTAATACCCTTTGCTTGTATCTCTGGTTATTTCCTTGGGGTAAATTCCTAAAAGTGGAACAGTTGGATCGAAGGAACATTTTTTTTTTACAAAAGAAACTAAAACCAAGTACAACCACTGGTCCAAGCTGCCCTCCAGAAATCCTGTGCTCATTCTGACTCCCATCAGCCCCAAGAGGAGAAGGTGCCTTTCCTGCCACATCTCCATCAATACTAGGTGTTAACATCTCAAACATGATTTCTGCCAGTCAGAGAGATGTCTGAGAGTATCTTGAGATTTTAATTTTTACCATCTTAATTGTTGACTGCTAGCTAGGCCTGAAACCCTACCCCGGTCTATGGGGATGTGCCTTCGTAAGCGAACCTAAGTACCAATTATGTAAAAATAAACCACTGCTGCAGGCTCAGGATACACTGAATTAATTTTCCAGCCATCCTGATGGCTCACACTGAGTTATCCACTCTCTCACCTGGCCCTTCAGAGGAAAACACACCAAAGCTATGCTGGAGAGGCCACAGTATTTTATATGAAAGGAGAAACCACTGGGGGCTTCCAATGGGACATGAAGACTTGCCCCTTCTGTCCCCACCAGCATTCATATCACAGGAACATCACACCCCACGGGCTGCCAGGGAGAGAGGAATTTCTGGGATGAAATGTCACATCTGAACCTGAAATAGTTCTCTTCCCCGGAGAAGACTACATCCTCCCTTCTCCCTCCCTCTGTCCCAACTTCTGGAATGAGATCAGCTGCTTGGGGGCATGACCTAGGGGTGCAAATACTTTCAGGAATCAGTTGTTAAAAGAACTCAAGAAACGTCATTGGTAAAATACCTGGGCATTCACGAAGCTCTTGGAGTCTCCCTCAGAGCCAGCTGGAAAAGATCACTGGCTTCATTTTACAGATAATGTGGGCTTGCAAGTTGGTGAGCAGACTCCAGTTTTTAACTCATTTTTTTTTTCAACAACAGCTTGATAAAGTTGTAATTCACATACCATGTATTCACCCTTTTAAAGTAACTGTACAATTCAGTGGTTATTTAATACAGTCACAGCATTTTGCAACCATCATCACTTATCTAATTTTAGAACATCTTCATCGCCCCCAAAAGAAACCTCATACCCATTAGCAGTCACTCCTGAGTCCCCCCTCCCCGCAGCCCCTCACAACCACTAGTCTATTTTCTGTCTCTAAGGATTTGCCTGTTCTAAATGCTTCATAGAAATGGAATCATACCCTATGTGGCCTTTTGTGTCTGGCTTCTTTCACTTAGTATCATGTTTCAGGGTTCATCCATGTTGTAGCATGTGTCAGAATTTCCTTTTTATCGTTGAATGACATTCCATTGTGGGGAGAGACCACATTTGTTTATCCATTTATCACTTTGGAGCTATTGTGAATAGTGCTGATGTGGACGTTCACACCCAGCTGTTTGTAAGGATACATGGTCTCATTTCTCTTGGGAATACACGGGAGCATGAAATTGCTGGGTCCTGTAGTAATTCCAGATCTAACACCTAATATCCCTCGATGCTCCTTGAAAACCCCAGAATCCCACTTCCCCCAGCCCTTGGCACAATCTCTGGGGCTCCTTCCCACAATTTCTCCTGGGTTGACCAGACAATCGCCTCTCTTTCACAGGCCTTCACCATCATGGATCAAAACAGGGATGGCTTCATTGACAAGAATGACCTGAGGGACACCTTTGCTGCTCTTGGTACGTCGCCCCGCACCACCACCCAACACCAACTAGGAAGGTCTTCTTATCCCACTCCCGCGAGGGGCAGGAGGTGAGGCTATCAAAAAGGTCAAGAGCTTGTCATTTTGAAACAGCTCAACCAAGATCAATCTTTAAGGCAAATTTCAGAGGACAGGAAAGAAGTGTTTAGTCTTTGAGTGTCTTAACATATCTTTTTCTTTTAAAATCATTTTTATATGGTTTTGAATACAATGGCAGTTTACAATAGAAAACGCGGACAATTCAGAAGAGTATAAAGGGGTAGACAATGCTGACCATGAGGGCATATTCCACTGCTAACATCTGAGCCTCTAATTTTTTCCCAGGCATCTCATGTGCGTGCATGCTTAACAGTTAGACTCATTCTATTTTGGATTCAGCTTTTAAAATTTAACATCTCAGTAGGGTGATCATGAGTACCTGGAACTGTTTCAAAATATAAGTGGCCAATCTGTCACCTCCTCCTCCATTCCATGGACCTCATCAGGTCCATGAACAGCCGGGCAGGTTTTGTACTGAGCAATTATACAGAGTACTATTTGTATTTGTAGCCACTTAAAACATAAGTTATCTTAATAAGGGGTGGCTTTTTCTAATTTATACAAACATACTATATGGGCTTGTGACAGTGACTAGGACAAATATATCAGAGTCTCCAAGGCCGTGTGGGTTAGAGCAGCTATAATTTGAAAAAGTTCCCTCAAATTCTGATCTGTCTCTCCCACCTCCAAGTGAGAAGGGCTAATTTTATAACATGAGGATTTCTTATTTGAGTAAAACATTAAAACATCTGTATAAAATGTTCCAGGTCCTGAAAGCACAGTTTTAAAAATAACTAAACCCTCTGTGAGTTGTTTCCAGTTGTCTGGTTATTATAAATAACACTTTTGAGAACATCTCACGTGAATCTCTGGCCCCGTCTACTGTGTCTCCGATTATTCCTAGACAAGATTCCTTGAAGTAGGATTACAAGGGCAAATGCCAGTGCCCTGACAGCTGTTTCTGTCCCAGCTCAGAATCGCTGAGTGTCTGTCTCCTGCTCTAGGGCGTGTGAACGTGAAAAATGAGGAAATTGATGAAATGCTCAAGGAGGCTCCAGGTCCCATTAACTTTACTGTGTTCCTACAGATGTTTGGGGAGAAACTTAAGGGTAAGTTCATGTGTATTTCTGTTCATCTACGTCTGTAGAGGTATATATCGGTGTATGTGTGTGTGTTGGTTTGTGCACTTGGGTCTGTCTTTATGTGTCTTCATCTTTGGGCATCAATTAAAAGCACTAGGAGAACATACAGGAGTTGGCAGATGAAGGCAAGGTAACACAGGAGAGAGAGAGAATAAAAAGAGCAGTTAATAGTGCTCCAAGGTTGGCCTTCATCCAGACCTCATACGAAACACTTTAAATGCATTATATGCATCCCCTTAGTCTAGGACGTAGCTTCTCCTCTTATTCTCGTCTACAGAAGGGGAACTGAGAGTCAGAGACGGAAAGTCATGTGCCTAAAGCTACACGGCTAACAAATGCTGGAGTCAGGATTCAAATCCCAGTCTTTCGAAGTCTAGATCCATGCCTGACCTTGGGTTTGCTCCAGAAATAACTGAATTCTCAGCCCACGCTTTCAAAACACCAAGGCTCGGTGCTCAGAAGTGGTGAGGTCTTTCTTCCTTACCCCAGATTCTCAGCCACCCATGGCACATCAACCCCATTTTCTGTTTCAGGAGCAGACCCCGAGGAGACCATTCTCAACGCATTCAAAGTGTTTGACCCTGAAGGCAAAGGAGTGCTCAAGGCTGATTAGTGAGTGGGATGTGAGTGGTGGGAGGGGGACATGGGGGTTCCTTGATTCTCCCCACAGCCCTCCCCACAAAGCCAGAGGCAATATCTGCTTTTCTCTCTCTGCAGTGTCAAGGAGATGCTGACCACGCAGGCAGAGAGGTTTTCCAAAGAGGAGGTAACAGGGCCCTTCAGACACCCTCTGTACCCCAGTTACTGGCCTCACCTTTCTAGGGACTCCCTCTCCAGACTCTCTTACATAAAATACCCCTGACCCCACACTGAGAGAGAATCTGCTCTCGTTTACTGAGCCCTTATCTCATTTCATTCCCTCAGTCACCCTATGAGGTAGTGACTAGCACTATGGTCATTTTACAGATGGCAAAACTGAGGCTCAGGGAAGCAGTTACTAGCCTGAAAGTACAACCCTAATGGGAAATGCTGGGTCCTAGATCCAAACCTCTGTCTGACTCTAGGTTCTGCCTTCCTCGTAACACATTGAAACCTGGTGACGGCATCAATTTCCTGAGGGATTGAAGGTGTCATGCAGGGTGACCATGTATTGTTGTGTAGGTTGTACACCGCACAATCCTCCTGGATGCCCTTAATAATATATACTGCAGAGTATCTATTTGTTGCAAGTTTTTTCCAGCAGATGGCAGTAAAGTGTCTTGCTAGAATTTTCTAAAAATCAGAACATACATAAGACTTTCTGGCAGGTGGCAGTAATGTGCCTGGAAGAAGGGGCACTATTGTTATCAATAATTCATCAAAGGCCCTGTATAAACAAGCAACTGTCTTGTCAACATTGCTAATTAATCTTAATGAATCTATTTAAAATAGTCCCTTGCAGCCTCTCAGGCCTGATTCCGTGAAGTTTCATATTTTACTAAAAATTTTATTTGAATTTCCTCCTTAAAATTCAAGCAGTTGAAAGAGCCTGCCTTTAAATTCCCACCATCTTTGTGACTTCGGACGAGCTGCTTAACCTCACTGTGCCTCAATTTCTTCATCTGTAAGGTGGGGACAATAATAGAATCTACTTCATAGTACACATGACGATGAGTGTACTATGAAGTACACTTTAAATGAGTTCAAATGTGTAAAGTGCTGATACATGAAAAAGGTAATATGTGTTAGCTATTATTAACCCCAAATTAAAAAAACAATAATTAGCTAATATTCTTTAAGGACTTCCTGGTGGCTCAATGGTAAAGAATCCTCCTGCCAATGCAGGAGACTCAAGTTTGATCCTTGAATCAGGAAATCCCTTGGAGAAGGAAATGGTAACCCACTCCAATATTCTTGCCTGGGAAATCCCGTAGACAGAGGAGGCTGGTGGGCTACATTCCATAGGATAGCAAAAGAGTCGGACACAACTTAGCAACTAAACAATGAAAAAAAATTTTAATGTAGAAATTACACATTTAAAAAAATTAAATTTCCCTCAAAGAATCAAATTCCTCAAAGAGTCTGACCTCCTTGCCCACATGGCCACAATGGCTGGCCCTGAGGAGTTATAATCTCTGTAGATAGACTATGTCTCCATTTAACCACAGTCCCCAACAGGCCCATCGTGCTCCCCTATATAACCTGCCCCGCCCTTTACACACACAATTGAGTTTGCAATCCCTGCTTTCCCCATTGCAGGCTGGGTACCTAGGAACATCCCTGCAGGATGGCCCTTGGGGTCAGCACCTGGGGAAGGAAGCAGGAAGGCAGGGAGGGAGATGCCCATGGCACCCCATATCCTCCAGGCCCCAGCTGCCTCTCCACTTGGGCCGCCCTTCCCCCCAAACCCTCAGCATGTCTTGCTGGTTCGTTGCAGATTGACCAGATGTTCGCCGCCTTCCCCCCTGATGTGACTGGCAACTTGGACTATAAGAACCTGGTGCACATCATCACCCACGGAGAAGAGAAGGACTAAGGGAGTGGCTTGCCTTTGGGTGGGCAGATGGGGGCATCCTTGCCCTCTTCTCATTTTGCCCAGTAACACACCACCCCTGACCTTGGCCAGCTGGTCATGTGGCTGCCTCATTTATCCACCTCCATCTTCTTTGCAGCCTGGGTGCCTTAGAGCTACCATGTGACCACACAGCTGGCAGATGGAAATGCACCCAGAGTCCATGTTCAAATAAAAAGGAGGTCGTGTGTTTGTTCATGATGTGTCCTTGAGTAAGGAAGACCCTTTGCTAGTTCCCATGAAGGCAGTATATGAGTTAGGGATGGCCCTGCTGTCATTATTATTGAATCTTAGTGACTCTTTACTTAAAACAGATCTTCAGGGACTTGGGACTCTGCTGGTGGTCCAGTGGTCACCAGCAGTTCCTGGTTCTTGTCTATCCCTTCAGCAATCCTAGTGGAGAGAGGACACCTTTCTCTCTCTCTCTCCCAGCTCCACACAAAGCCCAAAACAGGGCCTGTGCGATACCTGAACCAACCCTGAAACAGGTGCAGTACTCTGACTAGCAGACTTGCTCAAATGACCAACCCTTGCACGGGGGCTGAAATCAGCCCCTTCCAAACCTTACATGGCCTGAGGGTGGGAAGGCCCATGCCCAACAGAAAGTCCAGATGTAGTTTAGGAGGAAGGGGGAGTAGATGTCAGGTAGTCAAAGTTTTCAAGGGAACCCCAAGAATCTGAGACCTAGCCAAAGCGCAAGATGTCCTGGAAACAAAGAGCTGAAGCTGGGATCAAAGTGGCAGCTGGGGTCACCTAGAGGGAATCAGACGGTCTGGGTGGTTGGCGGAGCCAGAACTGAAGTGAGTCTTCAAGGTTCAAGAACAATAACAGAGACCCCCAGAGGAGAAACTCAGGGTCTGCTCCAATGACATCACCTGCTGGGAAATGGGGTTCCTTTCAAGCCAACTGAGAGGGCAAAGACTCAGGACCCCCATGCCATACCGTGATGACCCTTCATGATCCACACCCTGCAATGACCCTCGCCCCCCTCACATCCAGAACCTGTGACCTGGGGCTCCTGCAGAGACAAGGCCAGGCCCTGGAGAGGCCCCAGCTTGTGCTTGTGGCACTCAAATGGAGTTTGTGTTTCAGGACAAGACATCCTGGACACAGCTCTACAGTGACACACTCATCCATGCGCCCACCCCACACACAGATGCAGACACAGGGCCTCCTCGGCTCCAGGTTCCCACCTGTGAGTCTGCTGCACCCTATATGGTTCTAGGTCGTGAAATCAGTATTTTGGGTCCCATGTGGCCCCTACACTTCACCTGGTGAACTGTCATGGGGGGTTTACCATCTCAAGGGTTCTCAAGGGCCACAGTGACCTCACACCACTCTCGCCACCTACGTCAGCTTTGGATCTCCACCCTCCTGCTCCTCCACACCATCCCAGGGAGGTGCCAGTGCCCCAGTCTCTTAGTAATGACTGTGAAAAGGCACTGAGGTTAGAGAACAAAACATTTACTCTCTCTAGTTATGTACAAATGGCCAGAGTCGCCTCAGGCTGTCGCCTTCTTCTTGGACTTCAGCTCGTCCCCCTTTTCGGGCGTGCTGTCCCTGTTCCAAGACTCTCTTGCGGTGTAGTGACTGAGCGCCATTTGCCGAAGGCTGCTGTGGTCCAGGGGCTGCTCCACTGCACCAAAGACAGGACCCATGTGAGGAGTTCAAAAATCTAATCCAGCACAGCGGAAGGGCGGGCTTCCTTCCCAGGGCTAGTGCCCCTTCGCCCTGTTCAAGGAGCTCCAAGCCTGGTTTGGTGACGCTCCACAGCACTGGGGGTGGGAGTGTGAACAGTCTCCACATTCAGGGAGAGGGAGGACAGGCAGGGATGTGCTGCTCAGGGATGGCCAGACAATAACAGTCTTTTTCCTCCCAGACGAGGATGTGAAGGTGAGTTGGATTTAATATCAAGGAGATAGGGCCACCACATGCAGTTGCTCAGGATGTAGACTGCACAAAGACACCTGTTTCTGCAGGACTGATACCCACCCCCCCACCCACACACACTTGATTGCCAAGCCACGTCTATCCAGCAGGGGTGGCTTTTCCTAATTAATCTGCCTAGAGGGGTTTCCCTCTTCTAATTTACACATGCAAGCCATAGAGGCTAGTGGGCTAAGAGAACCCAATGTTTATCAATATTCCCTTGAACAGAAATGAAGATATCATGTGTATATTCCTGACCTTGTGAGGACGGTGTTATCAATGGCTGTTCTCTGCCACCCTCCTCATTTAAGAACTCGAAGGCTCAAGAGAAGCTGTGCTAAGGTGGCTGACACCAGCCCTGGTTTTCACTCCTGTTAACTTTCAGTTGCTCTGAATAAATCAAACAGATGTGTGTACACCTGTGCATCTCTGCATGCGCACATATTGGCAATTCCCTCCCTCCATTCTTGGCACACCTGCACGCTTGAAATGCTGCTCACAGAAGAGGGGAAACTTTTTAAAAAACCAATTTTTCCCCTCTGGTTACTGAAATCACACAAGGTCACTGTAAAAGAAAATTCTAAGCAATGACAGAATTAACTCAGAAATAAAAAATTCTCTGCAACCCACCACCCAGAAATACCCACTGTAAGTCGGCATATACATCCTCTTCATTTTTATATGTGTAATCTAGATACTTTCCTTCCCTTCCTCCTCCTCCTCCTTCCTTTTCTCTCTCCCCACCTCCCCCCTCCATCTCTTATGTACCAGGTTGTGAAAGGCTGTCTTGTGAACTGTAGGTTTTACGCAGCATCCCTGGACACTAGAGGCCATATACACATATGTCAGTTCATGTCAGCCCACAGCATTCTTTTTAGTGGCTGCCTAGTATTCCATCACATGCATGGGTGAACTGTAACTTATTTAACCAATCTCTAATAGGTGAGCATTTCACTCATTTCCAGTTTGGCTGCCCTCCTACTTCCAACTTCGGACCTTGAGTAAGTTTTTCTCTGAAGGACCAATTCCCACAAGCAAGATTACAGACTCTACGCATGTATCTGAAATCCAGGGTAATTATTAGGTAAGCCTATTTCACCTGTAACCTTCCTTCACTAATCAAGGTCATTTTCTTATTGGTATAAACGTCTCTCTTGTCCTCCAGGCAACATGTAGCCTGAACAATGTGTCTGCCTGAGTTGTTTTCTAGGAGCTTGGGTTCAGCTGTGTCTAGTTCCAGCTGAGCAGGTTAACCCTGGATAGAACCACAATCCTTCCACTGAGCACATGCTAGTGTTGCTGGATGACATCTTGAACACACAGAGGCCCAACACTTAGTTACACCTATACAGAACCAGGATTAGGGCACCATTTTCCAATCACCTTTCCCCACATGTTCCATGCCTCAGATCACCTGGCATCTTTATTCTTTATCCCATAAACACCAGAGCCCCTTGCTTTCTGGGAGGGGAATTTTGGAGATTTGTCTCCCCATCTCCTCTCCTTGGCTTTGCGGACTTGTGAATGAATCACCCTCTCTCTGCTGACCCTCTGTGTCTTGGCCTGGCTTGCTGTGCATCGCAAAGATGCAGCCTGGCTCAGTAATATAACCACTCCTCAACCTTCTGGAACATGTTGCCAAACTGCCCACCAAACACCACGTGGGGCCAGACTTTAACCCCACCTTCAGAGAGAAGGGCTAGTTCCCTCAACCCCCGCAAACCACAGTACCACCAGCTTCTGCCTCCAAAAGCAAAGAAGATTAATGTGCCTGCACCCGCAGGGCCACAGTTAATCTCTGGTGTGAACCAAGCCTCAGCTGCTTCAATCATGGGGTGGGGGGACACAGATGGGGCTGGGGAAAGGAGGTCACAGGTGGAGCGAGACTCAAGAGCATACGGTGAGGATAGGAGACGGGATCAGGGAATCTCGTCTGCTCATAACGTGCCAACTTGGAAATTTTGGCTACTTTAAGGTTCATGAAATGGTCACAGAGTAGTTGTAATTTTTTAAAGTATCCGAGATATCTACACTTCAGAATCTGTGGCTTTGTCATCATGCTGTAGAAAGAAAACTCCAGGTAAGGAGAGAACTCACCTTCATCCAACTTGTCACTAAAGGGGTCAGCCCCGAACACTGGGGGGATGACCTTGATGGGTTCTGCAGGCTTGAGGAGGGCGGAGCCGCCCCAGAAGGGGTTGAGGAAGGATGGCTGGACCTCCGCCTCTGCCACTTCCATTTCCATAAGCCGCTTGTAGGATTCTAACACCAGCAAGTCATTGGTCTTCTTCTCAATGATGGCTGGAAAAAAGGCGTAACCAAGAAGTTTGCCAAAGGGACCTGGGTGCTAGGGGAACTAGAGGTAGCGCTCCCTGCTGGAGAGGAAGGGAAGTAACAGGAAGGGGGCAGGTCACGAATGCCTATAAGGACAACGGCTTTCTCTTGGGTTACATCGTTCATTCCCTAGAGAGCACAATTTGGTTCTTGAGAGGCAAAACCAATATGACTCTTTGATGTATAAGGCACGATATACATAAAAAAACATGAACAGTTATATGGTATATCAACTGTATGAAAATTCCATAAGGAAGAGCAGTTAGGAAAAGTATGTCTGAAAAGGCTCCATAGGAGACAATAATAAAAAGAAGGTTGAGGAACATTTTTTTAACACTAAAAATTGGGAGCCTTGGGGAAACTCTGCCTTAAACTACTGATCTTTTCCTCAGTGCTCTGAGTTTGGGGGAGCTGTCCTTCCCACTGTGTTTCACAGCCCCATGGAGTCATCAGAATAATTCATTCATTCATTTATTCATTCATTCCACAAATGATTATTGGATGCTTATCAGACCAGGCACAGTGCCTGAGACGCCACGATGCATGGAGGGAAAACAATGACAATAAACAATAACAGAGATGCAAACCCTGATGGAGCTCATAAACTTCAGTGTGAATGGGAAGATGGAGAGAAAGGCAAGTTCAGCAAATAAATACACATATCCTCACTATCCAGATGCTTGTTATCTGAATTCAGTAACTATTGGGTTTAAGGTGGTTTTTTTTTTTAATTTTCATATAATGCATACCGTTTCTCTTCTCTCTGAAAATCAGGAACCAAAAAGATTCACATCTGAAACTTGCTATTGGTTCTCAAGAATCTCCTCAATTCACACAATGATAATTACCTGTTTATAGAGACAAACTAGGCAAAGATTAAATAATAGAACTGCTATGAGAGTGAGTACCAGACCACCTGACCTGACTCTTGAGAAACCTATATGCAGGTCAGGAAGCAACAGTTAGAACTGGACATGAAACAACAGACTGGTTCCAAATAGGGAAAGGAGTACGTCAGGGCTGCTTATTTATTGTCACCCTGCTTATTTAACTTAAATGCAGAGCACATCATGAGAAACACTGGGCTGGATGAAGCACAAGCTGACATCAAAATTGCCAGGAGAAACATCAATAACCTCAGATATGCAGATGACACCACCCTTATGGCAGAAAGCGAAGAACTAAAGAGCCTCTTGATGAAAGTGAAAGAGGAGGGTGAAAAAGTTGGCTTAAACTCAACATTCAGAAAACTAAGATCATGGCCTCTGGTCCCATCACTTCATGGCAAATAGATGGGAAAACAATGGAAACAGTGAGAGACTTTACTTTGGGGGCTCCAAAATCACTGCAGATGGTGACTGCAACCATGAAATTAAAAGATGCTTGCTCCTTGGCAGAAAAAGCTATGACCAACCTAGATAGCATATTCAAAAGCAGAGACATTACTTTGCCAACAAAGGTCCATCTAGTCAGAGCTACGGTTTTTCCAGTGGTCATGTATGGACGTGAGAGTTGGACTATAAAGAAAGCTGAGCACTGAAGAATTGATGCTTTTGAGCTGTGGTGTTGGAGAAGACTCTTGAGAGTCCCTTGGACATCAAGGAGATCCAACCAGTCCATCCTAAAAGAAATCAGTATTGAATATTCATTAGAGGAACTGATGCTGAAGCTGAAAATCCAATACTTTGGCCACCTGATGGGAAAAGGTGACTCATTTGAAAAGGCCCTGATACTGGGAAAGATTGAAGGCAGGAGGAGAAGGGGACGACAGAGGATGAGATAGTTGGATGGCATCACCGACTCAATGGACATAAGTTTGGGTAAACTCTGGGAGTTGGCAAGGGACGGGGCGGTCTGGCGTGCTGCAGTCCATGGTGTTGCAGAGTCAGACACAACTGAGTGACTGAACATAACTGATGAGAGTGAATAATAGTGGGTACAGCAGGACCAGCCTCAGATGGAGCAGCGGAGAGGGGCCTTGCTGGAGAGAGGACATTTAACCTGAGATCTGAGAAAGTGGAACTGGGTGTGGGATGAGTATCCTAGGAACAGCCCATGCAAAGGCCCTGAGGTAGAATTAGTTGGGGGAGAGACTTGGAAATACAGAGAGGAGAACAGTGTGGCCACAGGAGGTGAGCAAAGAGGAAGAGCAGGACAAGAGACGATGAAAAGGGTAAGCAAGGGGACTTTCCTGGTGGTCCACTGGTTAAGAACCCAGCTGCCAATGCAGCGGACACCAGTTCGATCCCTGGTCCGGGAAGATCCCACATGCCCGGGGCAGCTCAGCCTGTACATCACAACTACTGGGTCTGAACACCCTAGAGCCTGTGCCCCACAGTAAGAGGAGCCGTTGCAGAGAAGCCCGTGCGCTGCGACTGCAAGTAGCTCCCTGCTCACCACAAGAGGAAGCCTGCACACAGCAGTGAAGACCCAGGACAACCAAAAATCAATAATAAGTAAGTAATTTTTAAAAAATGTAAGCAGGGGCCAGGCTACTAAGAAGTTGAGAGGCTGTGGGTAAGAAAGAGTTAATACAGCAAAATCTGACTGCTCTCCTTCGAAAAGGTTGCTCAGCAGTTTGGTCCTTGGACAGTATCAGGGAACTTGGATTTCAGGAAGGTCCCCACCACCATTAACTGTTAAGAGAGGCTCATTATGCCTTTGTTGTTCAGTCACTCAATCGTGTCGGACTCTTTGCGACCCCACCGACTGAATCACACCAGGCTTCCCTGTCCTTCACTATCTCCCAGAGTCTGCTCAAACTCATGTTCACTGGGTCAGTGATGCCAGCATGCTTAATCTATTAAAAAATGTAGCTTATGCTATAAATAAATACTTGCTGTTCTTTCTGGGGTCTGGAACTGGGGTATGTGCCAGGCTGGAGGTGCCTGTATGATCAGCCCCCATCCTAACCCTAAGCGATAAGCAGCCAATGAGCTTCCCTGGTTGACACCATTTCACTTGTGTTGTCACGACTCATGGCTGGGGGGGATTAAGGACATCCTGGGAGACGACCCTTGGAAGCTTGCTCTTCATTTCCTCCATGCTTTCCCCCAAGCTCCTTTCTCCTTTACTTATTTTTCTTTGTACCTTGTGGCTGTAATAAATCATAGCCATGAAAATATGACTATGTGCTGAACCCAGGAGCCCTCTTAGTGAATCCCTGAAACCGACAGGAGGGAGGTGTCTTGGGAACCTCCCAAACACAGATGGCATTAAGAACCTTCGATTCTATCCTAAGCGCGGTGCAAGTCATTCATTCTAAACTGGCATGATCTCTGGGGGTGCATCTCCCTCTCTCTCCTGAGCTCAAGGCCTAGAAATGCGTATTACAGTTAATAGGCATTTGCTACATGCCAGGCACTGCTCTGAGCACTTTATTTCTTTCTTCCCAATCTGAATGCTTTTCATTTCCTTTTATTGCCTTACTGCATTATCGACGACCACCAACATAATATTCAATAGGAGTTGTGAGAGCAGACATTCTTGCCTTGTTCCTGATCTTAGAAGAAAAACATTCAGGTTTTTTTTTCACCGTTAACTATGAGGTTAGCTTCAGGTGTTTCTGGAGATGCTTTTTATCAGGTAGGGAACTTCCCTTCTAGTTCTAGTTTGTTGAGAGTTTTTTTATTATGAATGGATATTGAATTTTGTCAAATACTTCCTTCTGTATCTATTCACATGATCATGTAACTATTTCTCTAAGAACTACTTATTTACTTAACCTTCCCAACATTTTTTAGATGAAAAAACTGAGGCACAGAGAGGTTCAGAAGATTGCCCAGAAAATTCCCTGATGGTCCAGTGGTTAAGCACCTGCTTTCCAATACAGGGGACGCAGGTTTGATGCCTGTTTGGGGAACCAGGATCCCACATGCCATGGGGCAACTAAATGCTACAACAAAGATCCCAATTGCCGTAACTAAGACCCGATGCAGCCAATAAAGAAATATGAAACACACACACAGACTCAAAAATCCATGTTTTTAAAAAAAAAAAGTTGCCAAAAGTCATACAGCTAGTAAGAGTGGAACCACAATTTGAACTCAAGCAGGTTGGCTTTAGTGCCAGGCTTCACCACCAGGCTCACTACCTCCAAAAGAACAAGTCCTTGTGCCTGCTCATAGAAATCTCTGGAAATGGTTGCTAAAAGTCTAGTGGGCTTGACTCACCAAAGTACTGCGGGAGGTTGATATCCGTGACTTTCCCCGTCTCCCCTAACTGCACCAGGATCTTGGTGGCATCACAGTTTATCTTCTTAAACAGATTCTCCACTGAGTTCTTGAGATACTCCAAGGTCTCGGTGATCTCCCTGTAGTTGTTCTCGTACCTGTCTGCCTCCTCCGTGGTCTTCTTTAGTTTCTCCTATGGCAGACCCCCAGTTCCCATCCAGGTCAGCCAGGTGGCCACTCTGGCTGGGCTCAGCCCTCACATGTGAGAGTCTGAAACCAGGGTCTCCAAACTGCAGGTTTGCAAACCTCTAAGGGGCTTCCCTGGTGGCTCAGACGGTAAAGAATCCACCTGCAGTGCAGGAGACCCAGGTTCGACCCCTGGGTTGGGAAGATCCCCTGGAGAAGGGAGTGGCAACCCACTCCAGTATTCTTGCCTGGAGAATCCTCATGGACAGAGGAGCCTGGCTGGCTACAGTCCATGGAGTCTCAAAGAATCAGACACGACTGAGCAACTAAGCACAGCAAGGGGATGCAAGGGAGCTTCCCTGGTGGCTCAGACGGTAAAAGAATCCATGTGCAGTGCAGAAGACCCAGGTTTGACCCCTGAGTTGGGAAGATCCCCTGGAAAAGGGAATGGCAACCCACTCCAGTGTTCTTACATGGAAACTCTCACGGACAGAGGAGCCTGGCAGGCTACAGTCCATGGAGTCACAAAGAGTCAGACACAACTGAGAGACTGAACTAAGCTGAGCGACTGAACTAAACTGAGCGACTAACACTTTTCACACAAGGGGTTGCAACAACAATTTAATGGGTCTCAATCCACATTTTTTAAGTGAAATAAAATAGATCAGAAAATAAAGAAAGAGAGGAGAAAATACTAGTATTCACTGGAAGTAGTGAGGATAGATATTATTTAATGTAAAGATTAGTTTCACTTACATATGTGTATCTGCATGTCTACTGGATTGCAGCATTTTTTAAAAGCTGTTGACTCATTTTTTAAAAATTAAGGCCCACAGGAAGAAATATATCTACATTGCAGTCCAATACATTCACACACTGCTGTTTAGTCGCTAAGTTGTGACCAACTCTTTGTGACCCCATGGACTGGAGCATGCCAGGCTTCCCTGTCCTCCACTGTTTCCCAGAGTTTGCCCAAGTTCATGTGCATTGAGTCGGTGATGCCATCCAACTGTCTCATCCTCTGCCGCCTTCTCCTTTTGCCCCCAATTTTACATGTATGTATTTATATACATTTATCTAATCAAAGGAAATTAAAGTTTCACAAGTCAATATTCTTATTGTGTGTTCTAATATTTTCCATTCTGTTCTATTCCATCTTGTTATCTTTAAATGCTAGTGACAGTCCAACAAACCGATTTCACCATTCAGTTTAAATCACATTACTAGAGACCAGGGGTTCTCAAAGTGGCGTCCCAGGACAAGCAGCATCAGCTCCATCAGGGAACTTGTCAGAAATGCAAGTTCCTGGGCTCCAGTCCAGACCAACTGAATCAGAGGCTCTAGGTGTAGGCTCAGCAATTTGTGTTTAATGAACCTCCAGATGGTCGTGACACATGGTAAAGTTTGAGAACCTCTGTGAGTCCACTGGATCACAATTTCAGTTTCACATTGGTATCACCCGGGAGCATTAAAACATTGGCTGCCCAGACCCCAGCCTCAGACATTCAGACATCTCGGTCTGGCGTGTAGCCTCAGCATTGGGAACTTTAAAGCCTCCAAGGCGATTCTGACTTGCAGCCCAGACTGAGAATAGCTGCTCTAGGATAAGTGCTTTGATGGCTTCCCACCTCTCTCCCTGGTTCTCAGCTTGCAAAGGTGAACTGGGCCCTGGAAGGATCAGCCTTGTCCCTACCAGCTCCATATGGACCATTCCAAACAAGGATCCCAGAGGGCCCTACCCACACTCCCACTTATCGGGTGAGGGAACTGGGGTTCTGAGGCAAGGGAGAGGGAAGCCATGATTTGAACTGTCCCTCAAGCACCACACCAGGCAGCTTCCTCTGTCTCAGCCACTAGTATATTCAGTCCCCAGGGCTGAATTTCCTCATATGTCAGCCAGAGCCCCTCCTCTCATTCTAAAGGTGCAGTAAAAGATCACATGATAAAAACGCTTTTTAACAGCCTGATGTGATGTTGATAATACATATATGTGTGTGCATGCTCAGTCATGTCCAACTCTCCGTGACCCCCTAGATTGTAGCCCACCAGGCTCCTCTGTCTATGGAATTTTCCAGGCAAGAATACTGGAGTAGGTTGCCATTTCCCCCTCCAGGGTATCTTCCCGACCCAGGCATCGAACCCTCGTCTCTTGTGACTCCTGCATTGGCAGGCGGATTCTTAACCACTGTGTCACCTGGGAAGCCTGATAACCCATGTCCAGCACCTAAGATGTTCCAAGCACTTCACACACATCTTCTTAACTAATCCTCACAATTGCCCCAGTTTCCAGATGAGGAACCCTGAAGTCAGAGAAGAAAAGTGAACTTGTGCTTACCTCATCTGTGTTGAGTTGTCTAAGAACCTGATCTTCGGATCTTTATTTAAGCAATTATTTAGTAACAAGATGATGGTGACTTGAAGCTTTACTGACTTACAGGATAAACAACAATAATGATAGTTATGTTTATAGTTCTTTGCCCTGCAGTATGCCAAGCATGTACATGCAAGATTTTATTCAATCTTCACAGCCCTATGAAGTGAGTACAATTATTATTCCCATTTTATAGGTGAGAAAACTGAGGTTCAGAGAGGTTAAGTCAACTTTCTCAAAGTACTAACGTCAGGAAGTAACTCTTCTGGGAATCATACCCAAGCCTTTGTTCCCAGGACCTGGTTGCTTAATTTCTATGCTAAACCTCCCGTGAAAGGACCGATTCCACCACTTCTCTCAGAAGGGACAACGAATGGAAGGTAAGTAGAAAGGTTCCAAGAGTAAAGGAGATAGGCGTGATCTTTAGTAGGGGGTAAGAAAAGTGGGTTCTAGGTGAGCCCCTTGCTATTAAGACAAATTCTCTTGCTAAGAGTATTTGCATTTGAAAAGAGGCTCCAGGAAAGCCCAAGGAACAAAGAGTTACTGGAGGACTTCAGACAGAGGTTGGGTGATGCTTGGGGTTGTCTGGTCAGCCTCTCCAAGCTGTATCCCCCATTAGGCCTTCAAAACCCCAAGATGCAGAGCAGCAACAGTCCCAACCCCAAGGAAGTACGTGGACACAGAGTGGCCAAGAGTCAAGGATGTGGGATGCCAAGCATGTGTCCAACTTGAGGGGGGGGGGTCTCCTTGAACTTGGGCCCTGCCTGTGTCTACTTTCCTCATTCCCGAATCCTGGGAGAAGTTGCTGAGCCTGAGAGGTGCTTTGCTGCCCTCCAGTGGTGCATTAGAGAATGGCAGGGCCATCCCTGTCTACCACCTGCAATGCCAAGAACAGAAATCAGCTACAGAAAAAAGGAACGGAAATGACCCATGAGCATAGTTCCTGGGACAGGAACTACTGAATTAGAAAAGGGCTTTGCAATCAAGCTCTGTGGTTCATATCTTTCTCAGACATTTGCTATCCATTCTCCCCTTATACCTTAATAACAAAATGGTTATCATTTCAGTGTAGCAATGTGCCAACTAAAAGTTGTATTTCCAACCATCCTTTGAAATAGGAATGGCCAGTAAGACACAGATACAGATGCTATTGACTGAAAATTCAAGGAAAGAACTTTTAAGCTGACTAACTCAATTAGAAAGGCCTTTTTTTCCTTCCCTACTTTTTTTCTGCTTGGAATGTATATGTGATGGCTGGACTGTAATACAACCATGAGGCATCGTCGGGAATGTAAGCCACACACTAAAGATGGCAAAACTGGAAGGAGAAGCCTGATTTACTGATAACATCATAACCAGCCCTAAAGTGCTAATCTTCAGATTTACATTTTAACAAAGTAAATAAACTATGGCATAGACCACTGTTATTTTGGGTCCCTATTATTAGCAGCTGAATGCAATGCAAAGCTCATACAGCATCACAACTCCATGATGATGGGGACTGCTTCTCTGAACCTCAGTTTCCGTATCTGTGAAATAGATCATATCACCTACTTCATAGTGTTGTTGTGAGGACTAAATGAGATAGTGCAAGCCAAGCTCTTAGCCCAGTGTCTTGTGCATAGTAATTGCTCAGGAAATGTTTGTAATTACTATTATTGACTGAGAACAGGCCGCAACTAGGACAAGGGAGAGAAAGAAGTAAAGACAGAGGCAGAGATCTGTTTGGAACTCACCAGTCAGGGATGAAATTACAGACACAAGGGCCTGGGATAGGCTTCCTGATGTGGGAGAGTCTTTAAAATGGAAAAAGAAAGGCTTTGTCTTTTTTAGGAGCAAAATTTTGCAGCAACATCTGTAGCAGAGGCTGCCTGTGACAAAGGGTCAGAACATGTCAAGACATGACTCAGGCCAGTAGTCACAGGACAGACATCTTACTCCTACTGAGAGTCAACTGACAGGCCATTAGATAGACAACAGAGACTCCCATGTCCCTCCCTCCGCAGTCTGGTCTTACCTCCAGCTCTCTCAGGATGGCGTGGTTGTCTTCATGGGATGATTTCTGCTGGGATCGCAAGCGCATGATCTCATTCTGCTCAGGAGAGAACCAGACCATAAGGAAAAGTGGTGTCCCCCTTCCTAGAACACCTCAAAATAAGCCAGGGCCTTGAAGAGTTCATGAGGACTTATTTCACTTTTTTAATATATCTAGAATATATTTTAATTGGAGGATAATTGCTTTACAATGCTGTGTTTGTTTCTGCTGTACACAATGTGAATCAGCTATAAGTACACATATATCCCCTCCCTAGTGAGGATTTAAATTATCCATTTCAAGAAACCCCAGAACCCCTGGACCCTTCTTAGGTCCATGGAAGTTTCCTGATGCTTTTTAAATTAAAAGGAGGATGAGGGGGGTGAGTGGGTGGGTGGTTCATCCTTTCTGGAGAATTGCCTATAATCAATAGGATTTGCTGCAATGGTGGCAATGTTCTATCTGCACTGCCCAGTACCGCAGCCATTAGCCACACATAGGCACAGAGCTCTTGCAATGTGGCTAGGACCAATGAGGAACTCACTTTTAGATTTAATTTAAATTGATTTAAACTAAAACCTCCCATGTGACTGGCGGCTACGGTAATGGACAGACAGCTCCAGAGCAGGGGTTCTACCACTCTACTGTGAATCAGAATCACCTAGGGGTTTGTGAAAACAGATATCTGGGCTCCACACCAGAGCTTCTGATTTAGTACGTCTGGGTGAGGCCCTGTGCTGTGCTATGCCTAGTCACTCAGTCATGTCTGATTCTTTGCAACCCCATGGACTATAGCCTGCCAGGCTCCTCCGTCCATGGGGATCCTCCAAGCAAGAATACTGGAGTGGGTTGCCATCCCCTCCTACAGCAGATCTTCCCAACCCAGGGATTGAACCCAGGTCTCCTGCATTGCAGGTGGATTCTTTACTGTCTGAGCCACCAGAGAAGCCCAAGAATATGAAGCTTATCCCTTCTTCAGGGGAACTTCCTGACCCAGGAATTGAACTGAGATCTCCTGCATTGCAGGTGGATTCTTTACCAGCTGAGCTACCTGGAAATCCCGGGTGAGGCCCTAGAACGCACATTTCTCACAAGTTCCCAAGAGATGCTGCTGCAGTGATAGCCCAGGGGCCAGATCTGAGAACTCCAGGGCTAGGGCAGTGTATCCAAATGTAAAAGGCATGCACTTTTTGATGGGGCAATACCATTTCCAGGAATCTGTCCCAAGGAAATAGTAGGACACATGGGCAAAGGTAGCCACTCAAGGCCACCCCTTGAGTTATCATTCATTATCTCCATTAGGAACAACCTGAATGTCTACTGGTTGTTGATTGGTTAAGTAAATAATGGTACATTTATATCATGGGGGGAAAGGGTCTCAAATTAAAATACAATTTAACTGCATATTCCAGGCTTATTTTCAGAGAATCTAGGTTTGTACGTATGAGACAGGGCCTGAAGAATCTTCTTTTTTAAGAAGCATCTTGTGATATTATTACTACAGAGCATCTGGGGAGCATCTAGGGGCTCCAGAAGCCACTACAAAGAACATAGGAATAAAAAGGTTTCTTTAACTATGTAAATTTATTTAAAATACCAGGGGAGAAAACCATAGATGATATTGGGCAAAACTGTCGGAGAAAAAAAGTTCATAAAACAGCAAAAACTATTTTGTTCGCTACCACATTACCAGTGTCCTTTGGGCCCTCAAAAACCTTCCCTGCGATACTGAAGATGGCCACCAGAGGGAAGTGGCGAAGCGCCTAAACGGGAGGTGGCCCACTCAGAGGCCAACTGGGCCCCTCTTGCTTGAGACTGGTCTGGTCTCTTCAGAGCAAATGAGATCCCAGCTCCTCTCAGCAAAGGAGGGAGAGTATGGTCTGACCAGTTAATAGAGGCAGTGCACTCAGCTTCCTGTGAGAATGTGGGCTGGAGTTATCAGATCTGACTTTCCTAGGGAAACCAGAAATCCACATTTTCATGTGGAATATCCTGATTTTTAAATGTTGGCAACTCACTAATTTTAAAATTTGGGTATGAAGGAGGCCAAGCAACAGAACAATGAAGCCTGCGTTCATCAGTTTATGACCTCTGACCCCAGCCCTCTAGGTAAAAGTGAAGTCAGATGTTAGAATCCTAAATGTTTTTGACTTAAATCTGAACCCTACTTTGGGCAGAGGTGCCACAAGAGGGCAAAGAGATAAGGGCTCAAACACCCTCTCCAGTAACCCATCTCACCTCCACCCCCTTCATCCAGAACCACTCCATTTCATCTGTTTTATTTACTGATGTTTCCTCATACCCTAGTTTAAAGAAAAACTTCGGTAGCTTTTAATGAAAGCTTGGAAACTACTGCTCCAGTCCGAATGTCATTCTACAGGTGGGGAAACTGAAGCCCAGAGAAGGCGGGAGTTTGGCCATCTTTCCTCAGATACACTTGTCCTCACAACAGAGACAAGCTGTGTGGCTGTAGAATAAAGGAGAGTGCCCTCAAGGTGACTGGGAAAGTCAAGGTCAAGGTTGCTGTTGGAGAACAGCTGCTCGGTGCCTCCCACTGTGTGCAGGGCAGTCCTGGGCTTTGGGAATGGACAGGGCACCCACGAGGGCGCCTGTCCTCTGAAAGACGGGCCTCCTCTCCCCTTAGCTCTCTGGGCCACCCAGCCAAAGGGGTACCCCAGCTGAACAGTGGAAGGAGAGCGGGATTGGGGTACTTGCCCACCCTCTTGGCAGGTCATTCGTTTGGCCACCAGCCACCAGGAAAGACACACAGACAGCCTTCTCCACATACCTGCCTCCTGGTTCCAGAAACTGCTCCATCACCTCACCCATTCTGGAGCTCAGCTATGCGATTCAGCACATTCCCGCCTTAATTTCTTTAGACCTTTGTAGTCTCTTTTTACAAAGCTCACCTCTCTTTACCCATTTTGGGCATGCCATCTGTTTCCTGTGACAGCCCACCTCCGTTTCCACGTGTCACCTGTACTATTATTATCTATTAGTAGCTTTCTTTAAATTGACCAAATTTTGGGTAGTTTGTTTATCACTATTTGTTTACCGTTATTATTACTACCTGGGCTTCCCAGGTGGTGCAGTGGTAAAGAATCCACCTGCCAATGCAGGAGACTCAAGAGGGGCAGGTTCGATCCCTGGATCAGGAAGATCCCCTTGCCTGAAGAATCCCATGGACAGAGGAGCCTGACGGGCTACAATCCACGGGGTCACAAATAGTTGGACATGACTGAGCAACTGAGCATGCAGACATTACTACTACTTACCACCCTAAGGAATCCTCTCTATAGAATCACAATGCTCTGCGTGCTGTTCTTTCTAATCCCCATTAAAATTAACTTCATCACTCATTCTGAAAAAATTAAAATGTTTTCCCCTGTCTTCTAGCTACTTGCATGTGGCCCCACATTCAGGAAATGGTGACACTGCAAAAGGAAGGGCTCCCCTAGGTTTCCACCCAGCACAGGGACCTCAGAGGGAAGAGTAATGAGTTCTCAGAGGAGGTGACATTTGTCAGGACTAATGAGTGGTATTGCATCAGAAGAAAAGTGGGAGGGGTGGGGAACAGCATGAGGAAAGTTTCAGAGAAGGGAAACACAGGGGGCAGCTGGGACTGGCAGCTGATGGGAGTGCCTTGAGGGTCGCGATGAGAGCTGAGCCTGCAGGGGCAGGTTGAAGCCAAATTCTGAAAGGACTGGAGTGTCATGCTAAGTTTAGACTCTCTCTGTGCAGAGAGTTCCAAAGGCTGTTTCTGTGTGTTCTGGGGAGTAAGCAGCTCAGGGAGTCAAGTTTGGGAAATTACAGGTTCAACAAAGGTAAATAGTTTCTTTACTGCAGGACTTATCAGAGCCCTTACTATGCTCACGTACATCAGTTCTCTCCAAGATCAATTTACCATCTCTCCTCAATTCTACAAAGCTGTCTATTGACAGGGGTCAGCCAGCTTTTAAGGCAAAGGGCCACACAGTCAATATTTTGGGTTTTGCAAGCCATATATGGTCTGTCTTGCATATTTTTTTCCCTTACAACCCTTTAAAAATGTAAAAATCATTCTCAGCTCATGGGCTGTGCAAAAATAGGTCCAAAGGCCATATCTGGCTGTAGCTATAGTTTACTGAACTCTGGATTATAAGACATACCATGGATTTTAAATGTCACCTCTCAGGGGTGAGGGGACATGAACCTATTAAGTGTATGTATCAACTGAAAGACAAATACCAGTTTCAGGAAGGTTAAAATGTAGAGGGGAGAACATTGGGGGAATATAGTATTTCCCAAACTTTTTTTGACTTGAAGTCCTTTTTTCTGCAGAGCAGCTCAAAGAGTGTTCTGAGGAAGCTGCCTTGGGGAAGGCTACTGCGGGAGCAGGTGGGCCCCTGGCCTGGGAAAGGAGAGGTGCCCCGACCTGGATTCTCTCGATCTTCTTGTGCATCATCTCCATGTCATTGTTGAGCTCCGTGACATACGTGAACCGGGCAAAGTTCTTCTCCTCCCTGGCCAGAAACTCCTCGATGAGCTGATTCAGGTTCCCAGTCTTTGTCAGTTTCAGCAGCCGGAGGTGAGCCACCTCGTAGCTCTCAAAACTCTCACCCTTGCTCTTCTTCCCATACTTCTTTGCCTTGAGAGCTAGAAAAGGAAGAACCAGCAACTGTGAGTCTGAAAGGGAAGCCACTCAGAGCAAAGTCTGCCCCAGGGAGGGGGCTAGACTTTCCCAGGACAAGGAGGGGGAAAGTGAGAGATGGAGTTTCCCAGAAACACTTCTAGCCATACAGTTGCAAATGAGAAGGTAGAAGGGGACAGAAGGGCTAAAAGACCAAAAATCAAATGCAGCTACACAGGGGGCTCTCTGAAGAGCTCAGATCTTTCAACCTGTTCAGGAGAGAGTTAACATAGCAGCCCTGAGCCTGCTCTGCTTAGAAAGGTCTGTTTGCAAGACTGGCCCTTCACCTTCATCTGGGAACTTAAATGGTGAACATTTCCCTACACTGATATAAAACTGTCCTCAAATGGTTCAGAGTGGCTCCTCTGTCCTGTATGGACAGTGTGGCCTGTGCCGAACACCTGCCTTCCTGCTGGGAGGCTGGAATCTTGGGATGTGCTGGGGAGAGAGGGCCTACACGACCAGCCCCTAGTAAGAATCTTGGGCATCGAGTCTCTAACTAGCTCCCCAAATAGATGACTCTTCACACGTGTTGTCAAAACTAGAGGCTGGAGGAATTAAGCATATCCTGTGTGACTCCACTGGGAGAAGATCCGGGAAGCTTGTGCCTGGTTTCCTCTGGACCTCGCCCCGTGCACCTTTTCTCCCTGCTGATGTGTCTACATCATAGCCATGTTTGCAATGATATGCTGAGTCTTGTGAGTCCTCCTTCAGAATCTCCAAACACGGATAGGGCTGCCTCCAATAAAAGTTCCTCCTCTAAATAATGGAAGCAGAGCCACAAGGTGAGGCCACATCCTGTAGGTTAGGGATGGCGGATAAAATCCAACTCATCTAGTTAAATTTGAATTTCAGACAAACAATGTATTTTTAAAAGTATAAATATGTGCCAATTGTAGATAAACCACAAATAATTCTTTAGTGTAAGTATCTTTTAAATATTGCATGGGACTAAAATTTTATTCTTTGTTTATCTGCAATTTAAATTTAATGGTGTCTTGTATTTTTCTTAGCTAAATTTGGCAACCTTGGTACAAGGAGACTTGGGCACCTTCAGTTGAGAGAAAGAGGTATTCAGTGGAGAGAGATACCTTCTTCCTTTTTGGACTGCTCCTCGAATTCAAGACGATCATTCAGCTTGATGAGCAAGAAGGATTTGAGCTTGGTTTCATGATCGTAGACACGCTCCAGCTCTCGGATCTCCAGGTTGTACTGAGAGATGTCCTTCTGCTGGCGGTCCTTCATGGCAGCCATTCGAGCCATGGCTTCCAGCCTCGGTGGGGGGAGGGGAGCACAACAGAGTCTGAGTGTCCAGAGGCTCCTTCCTTCTCCCCCGCTTCTCCCTACCAGTCCAGACGGACTTCATTCCTGGGCAGTGATCATCCCTTCTTTTAATTATGGAGATTTCTGGGAGTAGAGGAACCACCTTCCTCACCTGAATGACAGGAGCTCACAACTCTAGACCACCCTCAGGAAATGATTTTCTATCATCATCTCTGTCACCACCCTGATCATCACCACCATCAGCATTACCCCTATCATCACCACCAAACCATCAGCATCACCACATCAGCATCACCACCATCAGCATCATCGAACATCACCATTATCACGATTACCATCATCGTCACCACTTGTCAAGTATAATACTATGCCCCAGCCACTCCCTTATATACTCGTTTTTTTTTAATACATATTTATTTGGGCTGCACCAGGTCTTAGTTGCTACATGCAGGGTCTTCGATCTTCATTGTGGCACGCAGGATCTTCTGAGCTGCAGCAAGCAAACTCTTAGTCTCGGCATATGGGATCTAGTTCCCTGACCAGGGATTGAACCTGGTTCCCTGCATTGGGAGTGCGGAGTCTTAGCCACTGGACCACCAGGGAATTCCCTATACTAATATTATGTAATCCTCACTTCCACCCAAAGAAGTCCTAAAATAAATTAGTGGTGGTGGAGCCAGGTTTCAAACCCAGATCTCTCTAGTTTCAAAACCTGCACCCTTCACATCTGAACTGCATGCCTTTCGCCCTTCCAGGGGTGAAGCCGGGAAACAGTCCAGACTGAGAGGGATCCCTAGGACTACAGGCAGGGACACCTGGGGAAGATGATATAGAATAGGGGTTTAAATCTCAGCTCCACCACATCTGCCACTTACCTGGATCTCAGGTAAGCATTTTGACATCTCTAAGCCTTCATTCCCTGGCCTATAAAATGGGGATAGTAACTCCTAGGGCTGTGGTGAGGGTTAAAACACTACCCAGAGCATCTAGCATCTTGCTTGGCAGAGACACAACCAGTGCTCAGAGTTACGATGATGATGGTTTCAGGTTCCTCAACACATAAGCACAGTGGGTAGAGGGGTAAGAAGCCCAACAGGTGGCTGAGACATCTCTGCCCCCAGGAGTCTCTCCACCAGCCTACCTCTGCTCGTAGGCCTGGGCAGACTGCTCGATGGCCACATTCATCGTCTTCTTCTGCATCAACAGGCGCCGACAAAGATGCTGGTAGACGTTGTCGTAAGCAGCCTTCTCATGCCTCAGTTCCTCGATCTCCTTCCGGAGCTTTGCGTTGGTGGTCAGCATCTGGTCAAAGTGCACAGTGACCTGCAAGGAGAGCTGAGCTTCAAAACGAGGCTCACTCCTGGGGCACGAGACAAGCTTCCAGAAGGCAGCCAGAGTGTTGCAGCGTCTTCCCTGCACCTCCCACCCCAGGCCCACCGAACCACAGTTGGAGCGCTGCCTGGCCTGTTTGTACACCATCGTTCACCTTCTCCTGACTCAACCAATGAAATGTATGCCTGCTAATGGCTTCATGGACATCATTCTTTCCTTCTCCAAAGGGAGGGAGAGCTGTCTGCAGAGATTTTGTTTGGCCGTGTTGCACCATGTGGGATCTTAGTTCCCCACGTGTTCCAGGTACATTCATGCACACGTGTTCAGTTGTGTCCGACTCTGTGCAACACTATGGACTACAGTCCACCAGGCTCCTCTGTCCATGGGATTTCCCAGGCAAAAATACTGGGAAATACTGGGGTGGGTTGCAAGTTACTTCTCCAGGGGATCTTCCCAAACTAGGGATCGAACGCATGTCTCCTGTGCTACAGGTGGATTCTTTACCACTGAACCATAGGGAAACCCCTTAGTTTCTCTGCCAGGGATCAAACCCATGCCCTCTGCAGTGGAAGCAGGGAGTCCTAACCATTGGACAGCCAGAGCATTCCCCCAGAAGACACCTTACGTACAAGATTCAAACGGGTTTCCAAAATGTGGATCTGTTTTTGCAATTTCCGGGGGTTATTGGCCTCCTGTATTTTTGTGAAAATCTGTCTTTGGTTTACAATTTTTTTCTCCATCTGAACAATCTGAAAAAAAGAGAGAGAGGGAAAACCCAGCTGTGTTAACATCTGTATGGGGACAAATGCAATAGTTCACTAACTCAAGCATGCTAAAACAAAAACTACCATGTTATTTCTTTTCCTATGAATAGAATTTTAATTTCTCTCTTGGCTGTGGACTCAACTTAATCTTAGTCAGTTTGGGACAAAATGAGCAACTAAGAGTTTTTATTCTCACTTGTGCATGTAAATTTCACTCACATATGGGCAAAAATTTCACCTGACCCTAAAGCCACTGTTTTCCTGGAGAAATGGCAGAAATTTCCTGTAACCTTGTTTTTGGTTGGTTGGCAGGTTTTTTGTTTGTTTCTTTTTCTGACTCTCACAATAATGGGGATGCTGCTGCTGCTGCTAGGTTGCTTGTCATGTCCGACTCTGTGTGACCCCATAGACGGCAGCCCACCAGGCTCTGCCGTCCCTGGGATTCTCCAGGCAAGAACACTGGAGTGGGTTGCCATTTCCTTCTCCAAGGCATGAAAGTGAAAAGTGAAAGTGAAGTCGCTCAGGTGTGTCCAACTCTTAGCGCCCCCATGGACTGTAGCCTACCAGGCTCCTCCATCCATGGGATTTTCCAGGCAAGAGTACTGGAGTGGGGTGCCATTGCCTTCTACCGCTTCAGTCGCTAGCAACTCTTAAAGAGCAGGTCATGAGGTGTCACACCCTGCAACATGTAAGACAGCACCAGACATCCAAAAATTGACCCCATCCCTTGTGACTGTCCAGTGCACCTTAGATGTCAGGCAGGTGAAAATCCTCTCTATAATCCTCTGTATCTAGAATCAAAATGTCTTCTACATATACACACATAGCATTTTTCATTCTCTCTCTTTTTTTTAATTTTTGGCTGTGCTGTGTCTTTGTTGCTGTGCATGGGCTTTCTCTAGCTGCAGAAAGCAGGGGCTACTCTCTAGTTGCGGTGCACAGGCTTCTCATTGCTGTGACTTCTGTGGCTGCAGAGCACAGGCTCTGGAGTGCACATGCCTCAGTATTGTGGCTCCTGGGCTGTAGCGCACAGGCTCAATGGTTGAGGAGCATGGGCTTAGCTGCTCTGCAGCACGTGGGATCTTTTCCAGCCAGGGGTGAAGCCCACGTCTCCTCCATGGGCAGATGGATTCCTTACCACTGGACCACCAGGGAAGTCCTTTCATTCAGTTTTAATAGACAAGTATCCAGGAATGGAGTCACTGTATAAATCGAGAGAATGTTCATTGATTTGTCTGGAACTTAACCAAGAGTTGGCCATCATTTTGGAAATCTCGACACCAGCACAACGTGATCATCTTGTGGTTTTTGTTTGGTTATGCTGTGAGGCTTGTGGGCCTCTTAGTTCCCTGACCATGGATTGAACCTGGGCCACTGCAGTGAACACAGCAACTGCTAACCCCTGGACGTCCAGGGAATTCCCACGGATCATCTTCTTTGAGTTGTGGATACAGCAAGCCCCAGTCGGTCTGCAGTGTGGAATCTGGCCCGCTGCCTGTTCTCATAAAGTCTTACTGGCCCACAGCCATGCCCATTCCTTGCATTGTCCGTGGCTGCCTTCAGGCTATGAAGCAGAACGGAATAGCTGCAACACAGACCACATGGCCGGTAAAGCCAAAATATTTACTATCAGGCCCTCTGTGGAGCAATTTGCCAGCCCTGTTCAGGATAAGTCAGGCCAAAACATGAGCATATCGAAATACATACGATTTTAGTATAAATAGCTTTCCTTTACGTTTCCTTTATATTATAGTTATAGCATCATATTGATTTAAAAGAAGAAGGGTAAAGGATTATATCATCTATGAATTTTACTTCAGGATTGTAAAGGAGGTATTATAAATATTTGCTGTTAAAAAGACGTGCTGGCAGTTGAGTGATTCATAATTTCAAGTGTCAATGACTAGAAAATGATTAAGTTCATTTAGGCTCAGAACTTGTTAAAAATATGCTTTCCTCAGAAGAATTTCCTCTGCTTTTATAGGCACAGATCTCAGCAGCCTCCCTTAAGGGGTAGCAGCTTGTATCAGTTAGGAATACATGCAACAACAAATTACAGAAAGCCTGGCTAAATAGTGGTTTAAACAAATTATGGTTTATCTTTCTCTCATAATACATTGATGGCTTAAGTTCAGTAACTGAACTATGTAAGGACAAGATCTGTATAATTCACCTGACTTCTCCGTCAAAACATGGCTGCCACAGCACCAGCCTTCACAGTTATGTTCCATGGAGGAATACAGAGGAAGAAATATGGATGAAGGGTAGGACCTATATCTAAGACGTTTGGCCCTTCGAAGAAAAGCTATGAAAAATCTAGATATTATATTCAAAAGCAGAGACATCTCTTTGCCAACAAAGGTCTGTCTAGTCAAAGCTATGGTTTTTCCAGTAGTCACGTATGGATGTGAGAGCCGGACCATAAGGAAGGCTGAGCACTGAAGAACTGATGCTTTCAAACTGTGGTGCTGGAGAAGACTCTTGAGAGTCCCTTGTACAGCAAGGAGATCAAACCAGTCAACCTGAAGGAAATCAACCCTGAATATTCATTAGAAGGACAGATGCTGAAGCTGAAGCTCCAATACTTTGGCCACCTGATGCGAAGAGCCGACAATGGAAAAGACCTTGATCTAGGAAAGACTGAGGGCAGGAGAAGGGGATGACAGAGGATGAGAAGGTTGGATGTCATCATCAACTCAGTGGACATGAGTTTGGGCAAGCTCTGGGAGATGGTGAAGGACAGGGAAGCCTGGGTGCTTGCAGTCCATGGGGTTGCAAAGGGTTGGCCACAGCTGAGTGACTGAACAGCAACAGCAAACCAGCTGGAGTCTCTGAGCTGCAGGGGCATCTGGTAGGGAAACGTCCGGAAAACGTTTCCTTATTCCTAAAAGGGAGTTCTAGGACGAGATGGTCTGTCTTCTCTTGCAGATGTTGTTCCATATGGATGCAGTGCCTGGAATTGCTGCTGCCCACAAAGGACAAATACTTTGATAACCTAACTGAGCTGCTGAATCAACCATCCTGAAGCTTGTATTATTTTTATACTTCCTGTTGGTTTTAGTCACCAAGTCATGTCCAGCTCTTTGCAACCCCATGGACTGTAGCCCGCCAGACTCCTCTGTCCATGGGATTTCCCAGGCAAGAATGGTGGAGTGTGTTGCCATTCCCTTCTCCAGGGGATCTTCCCAACCCAGGGATCAAACCCAAGTTTCCTTCATTAACAAGTAGAGTCTTTACAACTGAGCCATGAGAGAAGCATGCTACTGCCTGTTAAATGAGATAAAAACATTTTCTTATTGCCAGTACTTTACTCAGGGAAGGTGGGCTCTGCCCCGAGGCCCAAGGGATAAATCATCATCCATCTAAACCAGGGGCTGGGGAACTTTTTCTAAAAGGCCAAAACAGTAAATATTTTAGGCTTCGAGGACCAAGAGACTCACATAACCATTTTAGAGTATGTGAGTATGTAGATACTCACATAACCATTTAAAAAGCAAACATTTAAGATGTAAAAACCATTCTTCACTAGAGGGCCATAAACAAACAGACCAGACTTGGTGCTTGCACCATAATCTGCTGCCCCTGGTATACCCCAAACCAATTCTGGAAATTCCATAATTTCTCTTTATCAGTGATTGGCAAAGGAATGGACCTATACCCCAACCCTGGCCAATCAGAGAAAATCTGCTGGAGGGATTTTGTGAGTTATTCTCCCTTTCATAAGAAGAGAATATCATGTAGGAAAACTCCCATCCATTCTTTATATTTTTGAATGCAATTCTATGAAATATTATACCAGCTAATGTATCCATTCAGTTCAGTTGCTCAGTCGTGTCCGACTCTTTGCGACCCCATGAATCGCAGTACGCCAGGCCTCCCTGTCCATCACCAACTCCCGGAGTTCACTTAGACTCACGTCCATCGAGTCCGTGATGCCATCCAGCCATCTCATCCTCTGTCGTCCCCTCCTCCTCCTGCCCCCAATCCCTCCCAGCATCAGAGTCTTTTCCAATGAGTCAACTCTTCGCATGAGGTGGCCAAAGTACTGGAGTTTCAGCTTCAGCATCATTCCTTCCAAAGAAATCCCAGGACTGATCTCCTTCAGAATGGACTGGTGGATCTCCTTGCAGTTCAAGGGACTCTCAAGAGTCTTCTCCAACACCACAGTTCAAAAGCATCACTTCTTCGGCGCTCAGCCTTCTTCACAGTCCAATTCTCACATCCATACATGACCACTGGAAAAACCATAGCCTTGACTAGATGGACCTTTGTTGGCAAAGAAGTGTCTCTGCTTTTGAATATGCTATCTAGGTTGGTCATAACTTTCCTTCCAAGGAGTAAGCATCTTTTAATTTCATGGCTGCAATCACCATCTACAGTGATTCTGGAGCCCAAAAAATAAAGTCTGCCACTGTTTCCATTGTTTCCCCATCTATTTCCCATGAAGTGATGGGACCAGATGCCATGATCTTTGTTTTCTGAATGTTGAGTTTAAGCCAACTTTTTCACTCTCCTCTTTCACTTTCATCAAGAGGCTTTTGAGTTCCTCTTCACTTTCTGCCATAAGGGTGGTGTCATCTGCATATCTGAGGTGATTGATATTTCTCCCAGCAATCTTGATTCCACCTTGTGTTTCTTCCAGTCCAGTGTTTCTCATGATGTACTCTGCAAAATAAGTTAAATAAGCAGGGTGACAATATACAGCCTTGACGTACTCCTTTTCCTATTTGGAACCAGTCTGTTGTTCCATGTCCAGTTCTAACTGTTGCTTCCTGACCTGCATACAGATTTCTCAAGAGGCAGGTCAGGTGGTCTGGTATTCCCATCTCTTTCAGAATTTTCCACAGTTCATTGTGATCCACACAGTCAAAGGCTTTGGCATAGTCAATAAAGCAGAAATAGACGTTTTTCTGGAACTCTCTTGCTTTTTCCATGATCCAGCGGATGTTGGCAATTTGATCTCTGGTTCCTCTGCCTTTTCTAAAGCCAGCTTGAACATCTGGAAGTTCACGGTTCACATATTGCTGAAGCCTGGCTTGGAGAATTTTGAGCATTACTTTACTAGCGTGTGAGATGAGCGCAATTGTGCGGTAGTTTGAGCATTCTTTGGCATTGCCTTTCTTTGGGATTGGAATGAAAACTGACCTTTTCCAGTCCTATGGCCACTGCTGAGTTTTCCAAATTTGCTGGCATATTGAGTGCAGCACTTTCACAGCATCATCTTTCAGGATTTGAAACAGCTCCACTGGAATTCCATCACCTCCACTAGCTTTGTTCGTAGTGATGCTTTCTAAGGCCCACTTGACTTCACATTCCAGGATGTCTGGCTCTAGATGAGTGATCACACCATCGTGATTATCTGGGTCGTGAAGATCTTTTTTGTACAGTTCTTCTGTGTATTCTTGCCACCTCTTCTTAATATCTTCTGCTTCTGTTAGGTCCATACCATTTCTGTGCTTTATCGAGCCCATCTTTGCATGAAATGTTCCCTTGAGCTCTAGTCTTTCCCATTCTGTTCTTTTCCTCTATTTCTTTGCATTGATCGCTGAAGGCGGCTTTCTTATCTCTTCTTACTATTCTCTGAAACTCTGCATTCAGATGCTTATATCTTTCCTTTTCTCCTTTGCTTTTTGCCTCTCTTCTTTTCACAGCTATTTGTAAGGCCTCCCCAGACAGCCATTTTGCTTTTTTGCATTTCTTTTCCATGGGGATGGTCTTGATCCCTGTCTTCTGTACAATGTCACGAACCTCATTCCATAGTTCGTCAGGCACTCTATCTATCAGATCTAGGCCCTTAAATCTATTTCTCACTTCCACTGTATAATCATAAGGGATTTGATTTAGGTCATACCTGAATGCTCTAGTGGTTTTCCCTACTTTCTTCAATTTGAGTCTGAATCTGGTAATAAGGAGTTCATGATCTGAGCCACAGTCAGCTCCTTGTCTTGTTTTTGTTGACTGTATAGAGCTTCTCCATCTTTGGCTGCAAAGAATACAATCAATCTGATTTCGGTGTTGACCATCTGGTGACGTCTATGTGTAGTCTTCTCTTGTGTTGTTGGAAGAGGGTGTTTGCTATGACCAGTGCATTTTCTTGGCAAAACTCTATTAGTCTTTGCCCTGCTTCATTCTGCATTCCAAGGCCAAATTTGCCTGTTACTCCAGATGTTTCTTGACTTCCTACTTTTGCATTCCAGTCCCCTATAATGAAAAGGACATCTTTTTTGGGTGTTAGTTCTAAAAGGTCTTGTAGGTCTTCATAAAACCATTCAACTTCAGCTTCTTCAGCGTTACTGGTTGGGGCATAGACTTGGATAACTGTGATATTGAATGGTTTGCCTTGGAGACGAACAGAGATCATTCTGTCGTTTTTGAGATTGCATCCAAGTACTGCATTTCAGACTCCTTTGTTGACCATGATGGCTACTCCATTTCTTCTGAGGGATTCCTGCCCACAGTAGTAGATATAATGGTCATCTGAGTTAAATTCACCCATTCCAGTCCATTTTAGTTCGCTGATTCCTAGAATGTCAACGTTTACTCTTGCCATCTCTTGTTTGACCACTTCCAATTTGCCTTGATTCGTGGACCTGACATTCCAGGTTCCTATGCAATATTGCTATTTACAGCTTCGGACCTTGCTTCTATCACCAGTCACATCCACAGCTGGTTATTGTTTTTGCTTTGGCTCCATCCCTTCATTCCTTCTGGAGTTATTTCTCCACTGATCTCCAGTAGCATATTGGGCATATTGGGAGTTCCTTTTTCAGTATCCTATCATTTTGCCTTTTCATACTGTTCATGGGGTTCTTGAGGCAAGAATACTGATACAGATACCCCTCGTCCAAGGTAAGGAGCAGCAGCTGTGCTTTGCTGGAGCAGCCATGAAGAGATACTCCGCGCCCAAGGTAAGAGAAACCCAAGTAAGATGGTAGGTGTTGCAAGAGGGCATCAGAGGGCAGACACACTGAAACCATACTCACAGAAAACTAGTCAGTCTAATCACACTAGGACCACAGCCTTGTCTAACTCAATGAAACCAAGCCATGCCCGCAGGGCAACCCAAGACAGGTGGGTCATGGTGGAGAGGTCTGACAGAATGTGGTCCACTGGAGAAGGGAATAGCTAATGTATATTATACCATTATACAAGATGGCTATTTGGCAGGCCATCTTGTAACCATGAGGCCAAGAGAGTCACAGAGAAAAATAAAAATCCATCATTGTAGAGCTGCTAAACCATCCCTAGGATGGTCTATTTCCAGTAAAACATCTTATTATGTGAGAAAAACAAACCTCTATTTTCCCAGCTGCTTCCAGTCAGGAATTGCATTACTTGTAGCCCAACACATTTCTCAAGCAAGATAGTGGCTCAGAAGATCAGACATCAAGGGAACCAGTGGATCTCACACAAAACTGGCAAGGTATAGAAATGCTACTTATGACTGACATCAGCCAGGTTTGGACTTTAGCTGGAACACACTGTCTCTCTCCTCTATAAATTCCCTCACAGCAAAATCAAATTGCTTCATCAGTGCTGACAAAGTCAGGTTCAAGTCAAGCCAGGTCCCTTTTGCACTTGGCTCTCCTTTCCTGTTCTATGCACAAGGCAACATCCTCAACACAAACCCACTCCAGCTCTCTTCTGATATAAAACAAATGACTTGTTTTGATTTATGGAAGGGTAGCGTCCTCCCCCATATATCAGGTGTGGTCTCTGCAGCTCCGAAGGGCTGCCTGTCCCTGCCTGAGCTGACCGCTAGAGTCCTGAGGCTCTAGCTCCGTGCCAAAGGAAGTTATGGCATCAGCTCTTGTGACTAAATTCAGAGCTGTATTCCCTTTGGCACCTTTATGTCAGACACTGCTTTTGTGATGCTGAAAGTAATTAGGCTTCAGCCCAATGGGAGACATTACCCAAAGCCTGTAGCTGAAGGGGAAATGCATTTGCCTACACAAGATGCCCAGCAGGAAGGCATCAGCTTATTAATTATTCTGTGAGGCCAAGCAGGGCCCAGTGGTATCCTCGCCTCCAGTGACCCCTTGAAAGGACAAAGTTCTGGGCACTGTGTGGTGGACACAGCAGGAGGGGATCCTGGGAGCTGGGATGGAATTAGACCAAGAAGGTTTCTGTGCTGGGCAGTGAGTGCCATACTCTTTGGATGATTTGCAAACTAAATCGCCTTTTCTAATGTTTCTGAGAATCCACATCCCTGTTTCTTTTTGCAATTTTTCTTTGTTCACTTTTTAAAGCATTTTTTTTCCTTTGATGTGCACCATTTTAAAAGTCTTTGTTGAATTTGTTACAGTATTATGGTTTGTTTTTTTTTTAATGTTTTGGTTTTTTGACCGCAAGGCATGTGGGATTTTAACTCTCCAACCAGGGATCAAACCTGCACCGTCTGCATTGGAAAGCGAAGTGTTAATCACTGGACCACCAGGGAAGTTCCCTCTTTGTTCACATTTATTGCCTTCTTCTCATACATTCATATATTCATTCATTCACTCATTCATCAATGTTTATCAAACCACCGCTTGATGCCAGACAACAGGGGTAAGACAGTATCCAAGACAGAGTGGCTTCTGCCCTCAGTGAACCTACAGTCTAGGACTGGAAACAACCCAGGAAGCATGTTGAGTCCTAGGAGAGGGGAGATAGAAGATAATTTGGACACACACAGAAGGGGCACATAGCAGGGAAGAATGAAGGGACAACTATCCTGCATAAACAGCATTTGAGCTGAGACCCAAAGGATGAATAAGACTCCCGCAAGCAGAGAGGATGGGACCCAGGACTCCAGGCAGAGGGAAGAGCATGTGCAAAGGCAGAGATGAGAGGCAACAGTGTGGGTCCATAAAGGCAGCCAGTGCGGATGGAGCCCAGAGGACAAGGGAGGTAGGGGTATTTACGCCAGGTTCCAGAGTGCCCTACTTCTCTGAGTACCCTGAGTGTGCTATCTGTTCCTGGCCAGGAACCTAATACCAGGGGGATATACTTTAAACTGGATAGAGGCCATAGAGAAGGCCTCCCTGAGACCTGAGAAAGTCACCTTTAGGCTGAGAAACGGAGAAAGCAATGGTAACCCACTCCAGTACTCTTGCCTGGAACACCCCATGGACGGAGGAGCCTGTAGTCCATGGGGTCTCCAAGAGTTGGACATGACGGAGCAACTTCACTTTCACTTTTCACTTTCATGCACTGGAGAAGGAAATGGCAACCCACTCCAGTGTTCTTGCCTGGAGAATCCCAGGGACAGGGGAGCCTGGTGGGCTGCCATCTATGGGGTCGCACAGAATCGGACACGACTGAAGCAACTTAGCAGCAGCAGCAGGCTGAGAAAAAGATAAGCAACTAGGGTGAGGCATTTGGGGGCAGCATACACAAAGGCCCTGAGGTGAGAAAAGACAGCATTATTTAGCGGGGTGGGGCGTGCGGCGAGAAAGGCTTTTGCAGCTGGAGTGGGAAGACTTCAGAAAGGAATAACATGGGATGAGCCTAGAAGGGTAGGCAGAGGCTAGATCACATAGGGACTTTCAAACCACAGTAAGGGATGAATGCTGTCCAGCAAATGTCTCTAGCTCTTTGTTTTCTGGACCCATGAGGACTGCACTTCCTAGGCCCTTTTGTGAATGGATAGAGTTGACTATTTTTGGATGGGTATGGGCACTGGGGGTATTTATGTGTTTTGTAGACTGTCTTGAGTCAATGGGTCATGAGCAGACGTGACACACTGGAACACTCAATTGCCAGGGTGAGACCCTCAGGATCTCACTTTTTTCTACCACAACCCCTGGCAATGTCCAAGATGGGAGCTATCCCATCAGCCTGGCCCCAGGATGAGAGGATTTAAGAGCCCCTAGCCCATCCACCATAGACCATAAATCATGTACGAAAAAGAAACCTTTGTTGTTTTAAACCACTGAGTTGGGGAGAGGGAGTGTTTGTTACTGCAGCATACCTAACCTCTCCTGACTGATACAGTAAGGATTTGGGCATTTATTCTAAGTGTAATAGGGAGGCACTGGAGACCACAGTGGGGAAATGGATCAATGGAACTGAGAGATTAGGGGTTACAATGGTGGTAGAGACAGGTTTAGAAAAGCCAGCAGTGCAGGGTATGGTGGGGAGTATCCCTCCCCCACTCCTTCCCCTTGCTCAGTGTTCTGGTTAACCCTTTAAGAGAAAGACCACACCTTCTCATCCAGTTCAGCCAACAGCAGTTTCATTGATTTAATCAGGGCCTCGTAGTCCTCCTTAGTTTGCAGCAGGAAACGCAGTTCCAGGTAGTTTTTCTCATTGAGATCCAGGTTCCTGGAGGACTTGATGAGATTCAAAAGCAGGGTGATCTCATCCTGCTCCTCCTGCAGGGTCTTGATTTCCTTGCTGTTGGGAAAGCAGCACATGATTAACCCTGAACCCCTGGCTTTGCCTGGATTGGACACTCCAGGCCCCTTGACCCTGAAAAGAGACTCAGAGAGGTACTTCCCAACCCAGCGAGTTGGAAGGAACTCATGCAAGGTCTCTAGTCCAGGTCCTGAACTTACATCACCTCTGATCCAGTTCACTGCAACTTCCACTTCTCTGCACCCTTCTCTGAGTGATACCTTTTTTTTTTTTTCCCTCAGAACAATTTGCAGCTGTGCCTGTCAAAACCCATTACCTAGACATGGTGGGAGCCCCCAAGTTTTCTTTTGTCAGCAGCTCACTGGCATCTGTCTGATTTTGCAAACCTTCTTTTCCAGCTTTCCGGCCTATTATCTCTGGTAATGACAGGCAAACCCATCAGACAGGATCTTTGGACTGTGCATCAACACAGAGCTGCACAGGAACCTCTAACCCCCGCCAGCTCCTCTATTCGGGGGCTAATGATTTATGAAATTGGCTAACATGAGTCTTCTTTCTCTCCCTTGTCTACTCTGGAGGAGAGAGGGGGTCAAGGACATGGGCAAATGGAGATTTTGAAAAGAAAAGAAGGCTTGGGTGACTGCACAGCAATTGAACAATGTGAAATGGCACAAAGGCCGAATTTCTTGCAAAGTCCTTGCAGCCTATTCCCACTGTTCAGTGCGATTTGCAGGCTTGCTGCCTCAGTATCCTTTGGAAGCTTGGAGAAATGAAGCATTTCAGGTCCCAACCCAGGACCTACTGAATCAGAATTTGCTTTGCAACAAGATCCTCAAGTGACTTCTATGCACTTTAAAGTTTTGGAAGCACCACTCTAGAACAGTAAAGAACATTCAAGGGCAAAGGGTCTGCAAAGACTTTTCTATAAATGGTTCAGTTCAGTTCAGTTCAGTCGCTCAGTTGTGTCCGACTCTTTGCGACCCCATGAATCGCAGCATGCCAAGCCTCCCTGTCCATCACCAACTCCCGGAGTTCACTCAGACTCACGCCCATCGAGTCCATGATGCCATCCAGCCATCTCATCCTCTGTTGTCCCCTTCTCCTCCTGCCCCCAATCCCTCCCAGCATCTGAGTCTTTTCCAATGAGTCAACTCTTCGCATGAGGTGACCAAAGTACTGGAGTTTCAGCTTTAGCATCATTCCTTCCAAAGAAATCCGAGGGCTGATCTCCTTCAGAATGGGCTGATTGGATCTCCTTGCAGTCCAAGGGACTCTCAAGAGTCTTCTCCAACACCACAGTTCAAAAGCATCAATTCTTTGGCACTCAGCTTTCTTCACAGTCTAACTCTCACATCCATACATGACCACTGGAAAAACCATAGCCTTGACTAGACGGACCTTAGTCGGCAAAGCAATGTCTCTGCTTTTGCATACGCTATCTAGGTTGGTCATAACTTTTCCTCCAAGGAGTAAACGTCTTCTAATTTCATGGCTGAAGTCACCATCTACAGTGATTCTGGAGCCCCAAAAATTAAAGTCTGCCACTGTTTCCATTGTTTCCCCATCTATTTCCCATGAAGTGATGGGACCGGATGCCATGATCTTCGTTTTCTGAATGTTGATCTTTAAGCCAACTTTTTCACTTTCCACTTTCACTTTCATCAAGAGGCTTTTTCAAGTTCCTCTTCACATTCTGCCATAAGGGTGGTGTCATCTGCATATCTGAGGTTATTAATATTTCTCCCAGCAATCATGATTCCAGCTTGTGATTCTTCCAGCCCAGCACTTCTCATGATGTACTCTGCAATATAAGTTAAATAAGCAGGGTGACAATATACAGCCTTGACGTACTCCGTTTCCTATTTGGAACCAGTCTGTTGTTCCATGTCCAGTTCTAACTGTTGCTTCCTGACATGCATATAGGTTTCTCAAGAGTAAGTCAGGTGCTCTGGTATTCCCATCTCTTTCAGAATTTTCCACAGTTTATTGTGATCCACACAGTCAAAGGCTTTGGCATAGTCAATAAAGCAGAAATAGATGTTTTTCTGGAACTCTCTTGCTTTTTCCATGATCCAGTGGATGTTGGCAATTTGATCTCTGGT
This sequence comes from Capricornis sumatraensis, assembly GCF_032405125.1. Classification (NCBI taxonomy): domain Eukaryota; kingdom Metazoa; phylum Chordata; class Mammalia; order Artiodactyla; family Bovidae; genus Capricornis; species Capricornis sumatraensis. The sequence goes on along the minus strand of NC_091085.1, from coordinate 61,478,671 downwards.
TCCTCTGCCTTTTCTAAAACCAGCTTGAATATCTGGAAGTTCACGGTTCACGAATTGCTGAAGCCTAGCTTGGAGAATTTTGAGCATTACTTTACTAGCGTGTGAGATGAGTGCAATTGTGAGGTAATTTGAGCATTCTTTGGCATTACCTTTCTTTGGGATTGGAATGAAAACTGACCTTTTCCAGTCCTGTGGCCACTGCTGAGTTTTCCAAATTTGCTGGCATATTGAGTGCAGCACTTTCACAGCACGGTAAAGAGTAAATATTTTAGGTTTTGTGGGCCAGAGGACCTCTGTTGCATCTACTCAACAGAGCAACCATATGAAACACAAAAATGAATAGGTGTGGCTATGTGCCAATAAAACTTCATAAAAACAGGCAGCCAGTAAGACTTGGCTCATTAGCCACTACTGCTCTAAAGCAGCACTGTCCAGTAGATTATTCTGCAGTGATGGAAATGTCCTCTAGTTGCTCTGTCTGATAGCATCCACCAGGCACATGTGGCTACTGAGCACCTGAAATGTGGCTGATGGAACTGAAGAACTGAATTTCTAATTTTATTTATTGTAACTAATTACCAATGTAAATGGCCACATGCTGCTAGGGACCACCAGAGAGCACACCTAGTTCTAGAGCTCTTGTCTTCTAAACCTGGCCGTTGGGACTTCTCTGCCCCTCTTAAGCCCCTCATGGGAGGGGTCTTTGTAAAGGTACAGAGAAAAAAGAGAGCGAGCAGGATAATCCATCAAAGATTATCACCAGGCTTTCAGGGTGTAGTGAGGTCAGAAGAAAGCAAAAGGAAGGTTTGTCCATCTTTAGGCAGGGCTGGGACTGCAGTGTGAGTCTCCCCTCGAGTGAGATGCTTCAAAAATTAAGGAGATCTTCACTCTCAGGGTGGTATAGGTGCAAGGTCAGCACTGGGGAAAAGCACTTCCTTAAATATTGTACCCTAACGACCTCACTTATCTCAACCCAGTTTTCCTCCTATTTTAGGGTGTTAATGTCTACTCTTTCACTCCCCTCCCCTGCTTCAGTTCGATCACAGTGAAACCAGATCAGATGGACTGAGGTAGGGTAGAGCAGGATGCAGAAGAGTAAGAAAGATTCAAGAAAAACTGAAGACACACCAGGAAGTAGGCATTCCCTGATGCCCACACCAAGGACAGACTGTGAATCAAGATCACCTGGCACAGAAGTGCAGGCTATGGACTGCACAGCCCAAGGGAGCACCATCTACTTGAAAACATATCACCGATTTGCTGATTTATTGTACTTTTCTGAGAGATAGTTCATTCAGTTCAGTCGCTCAGTCATGTTCGACTCTTTGCGACCCCATGAACCACAGCATGCCAGGCCTCCCTGTCCATCACTAACTCCCGGAGTCCACCCAAACCCATGTCCATCGAATCAGTGATGCCATCCAACCATCTCATCCTCTGTCATCCCCTTCTCCTCCTGCCCTCAGTCTTTCCCAGCATCAGGGTCTTTTCAAATGAGTCAGCTGTTCACATCAGGTGGCCAAAGTACTGGAGTTTCAGCTTCAGCATCAGTCCTTCCAATGAATATTCAGGACTGATCTCCTTTAGGATGGACTGATTGGATCTCCTTGCAGTCCAAGGGACTCTCAAGAGTCTTCTCCAACACCACAGTTCAAAAGCATCAATTCTTCGGTGCTCAGCTTTCTTTATAGTCCAACTCTCACTTTCATACATGACCATTGGAAAAACCATAGCCTTGACTAGATGGACGTTTGTTGACAAAGTAACATCTCTGCTTTTCAATATGCTCTCTAGGTTGGTCATAACTTTTCTTCCAAGGAGTAAGCATCTTTGGTCGTGTTTTAACAAAATCTCTACATAACAATGATGTTTCCAACAGATGGCAGTAAAGAATCTTGAAAAAAGGGTGCCTTTTTCTAATTCACAGAGTGATCTCATACTGACCAACAGTGGCTCTGAGTAAGCCAAACCTTGGAAAATCTAAAGAACTTCTCTAGCCTCTGAACTTCGCACATCATCTAACAGTCAAATTTTCTTTCTACTAAGAGGCAGTTACTGCCTGTATAAACATTTTAGATGTAGTTAATGAATCACCTTTCCTTGGACGGAATCTAAGAATGCCTGTTTAACGTTTGCTTCTTCAAACCCCGAGAACACCTTTCTGTTGCCCAGGGAAAACTATGCATAATTTCTCGGGCAACTCAATTTCAAATATTCAGTCTTGAAGATCCCAAAAGGTCACACAAACAGGAAATGTCCTTTGGGGTATCCACTGCCGGGTGATTTCCCCTTCTCTGGGAACTCCCCACCTTCACTGCTAGAACCGCTGGGGATACCCATAGCTATTTTCCGTCCTATAGTTCAACCCCAGACCACAGCTGATTGGGCCAGAAGCAGACACCAGACCCAAGCTGAGACAATCAGATTCTCCCTGTCCTGAGAATTCTGGGATGGATTCTCAGAATTCTGGAATTGATTAAGGACAGTCTCTCTGTGTGGCCCTTGGTAGCTCAAGAATTGAAGGAAGCCATCTCCCACCAGCCACAGATGAGATCAAGAAAAGGAAGAACAAAACCCATGTGATGAAAGAAACAGGAACCAGCAATGGCTTCTAGTTTGGGTCCTTCCCTGAAACATGGGTGCTCTGCTCCCCTTGGGGTCCCCAAGACACCCTGAACTCTGAGAATATATCTCCTTTCCCCACTGAAGCTATCCCAAATGGGTCCATGCCCCAGAGGCCACATCAGAAGGCAAGCCCCATGAAACCAAAGCCCCAGATTTTCTCTGACCATCACTTACTGCTGGTTCATGATCTTCTGCTGGGAGCGGAAGTTAAAGGACTTCCGACTGTCCACCATCTTCCGGAACTGCTGCCTCAGCTTCCGAAGCTCCCCCTCAACCAGCTGCCCTTTGGTCTTCTCTGAAGGTTCCTGGGAACTTTCAAGGTCTTTTCTCCTGTGCTTCTTCTGGGTGAGACAGGGTGGGTATTAAGCAACAGGTTAGGTGACTAGAAAAGCCCACATTTCAACTCAAGGATGGAGGGCAAGAAGGGTGCTTGGGGCAGAGCTAGAGTTGAAAGACCACCCTTGGGTGATGTCAACTGCTTGTGCGTTACATGTAAAACCTGCCCTGGGTTGCTGAGGTGGAGAGGAGGCTGGGCCTCATTATTACATACTGAAGAGGTGGCCTTGCTGTGTGACCTTGGGTGAGTCACTTAACATCTGAGTCTCCAGTCTTTCATCGATAAAATGGGTGCATACAGATTTGCTGTCAAGATTCCATAAGCTAATATGTGTTTAGTGGACAGCACAATGCCTAACCCCAGAGTAAACCCTCTCTATATAGGAGCTATTACCCACCATTGGCATCTTGAAGGAATTGTGCTTTTCCTCTCTTCAGACACCGTACCCAAGGGAGGTCAATGCCAGCAAGTGCTCCTCTCTCTCTCTGCAATGCCCTGTCCAGAGTGGCAAAACAAAGAAAACTTGTGAGCCACCCCTGCTGGTGGGGCCGGACCCAGCAGCACCCTCTCCCTCCTCCCACAGTTTGGCACCAGAGGAGGACACGACAGATGGCTGCCCGGGTGTGAGAAGAGGCTTTTTTTTTTTAAGCAATGTTTTCCTGAAACCTGTTCCTCTCACAATTTATTATTAGGAGCCAGGCAGATGGTTCTGGCATGTTGGGTTACCCTCTTGCTCCCTGTGTTCCCAAAGAAGAGGGGCAAAATGGCATCAAGGCAGTGTGTCCTCTGATGGGGTTACATCGAAATTCACCCAGCTTCAGCTGTGAGGATAACCTCCCCTCACTTTTAAAAGCAGGAGCCGGTGGTACTGAGAGGCATTAGGTATTCAGAGGCGGGAACAATGCTAACCCTATGAACCCCATGGGGCTGTAAGATCCACTGCACCCCCAACTTCCAGACTTCAGGAACTAAATTCCTAAACTAGAAACTCTGAGCTCCGCCACCCACTGAAGGGTCCTACAGTGCAGTAGTTTAAAGCATTGCTGTATCAACCATCAAATCTCAGCAAAAATTCCCTCCTTGGCCACTTGTTAACTTTGGACAAGTCATTTCAGGTTTCTGGGCCTTGGTTTCCTCATCTGGAAAATAGGAGAAATTCTAGAAGCCATTTCAGGTTGTTCAGTATGCAAGGCAATAAACCAGGCACAAAGTAAGAATGCAGTAAATGGTGTGATGTGGGTCTTTTCATATGATGACAGTTCAGCATAAAAAATATTTATGTGGGCTTATGGGGCATCCAGGATTCCTCTGCCTCCTGTTGCAATACCTGGAATTTCCAGTAGGAAGCCACACCCTCCCTCACTCCTGGTCATTTCCAGATTGGAACCTGTGACTCTGGATGGGCCAATCATAGTGCCAGACCCCTGGCTAATCTGCATAATCTCAAGGCCTTGGCCTGAGTGATCAGTTCCGTGATAGGTCATGACCCCAAGCAGAATAAATGGTGGAATTAAAGCTTGCACATTCAGGAAGAGAGAAATTGTTTCCTGCTGCACTTTAACCTATGTGAATGAGGTTGCGAGTGGCTGGCAACTCTTCAGGGAGCCTAAGAATAAAGCTATCTTGGAGGACAGAAGACAAACTCAAGAGAAATTTGACCTTGGGGGAATCATTTGAAGCCCTGGATATAGCCAAGCCTGAAGATACTCTGGGTCATGTCCAATTACATGAATCAGCATATTCACTTATAATAATCCAAAATGAGTTTTCTGTTGCTTGCAACCAAATGAGTTCTCATGCCTGAAGTAAGTAAATCTCTTTAGCACACAAATTAAGAGGCTGCTGATGCTGCTGCTAAGTTGCTTCAGTCGTGTCCAACTCTGTGCGACCCCACAGACAGCAGCTCACCAGGCTCCGCCATCCCTGGGATTCTCCAGGCAAGAACACTGGAGTGGGTTGCCATTTCCTTCTCTGAAACTAAGAGGCTACTGTGTGCTAAATATTGTAGGGAATTCAGGTGTAAGTCAATCTTCAAGGTGCTATGAACCCTGCCCTAGGTAAAACAGTGGGAAAAGGTGCACAAAGAAGATGATTTTCAATTTGGGTTTTGAAGGATTAATAGGAGTTCACCATGCAGAGAAGAAAAGTGGAGAAGAAATTGGGGGTAAAGAGAAGTGCCTGGGCGAAGGCTGAGCAGCAAGTGAATAAAAGGAGTGTTCAGAGACAGGTGTGTGCTCTAGTATAGATCGCAGCACCCACTGGGAAGAGCCAAGAGGTTTGGAAAAGCTAGGATGTTCCTTAAAAGCAGGGATGTAAGAAGATCAGCCTTTAAGAGATGAGGTAATTGTCTCCCAACAACCACTTCTCCTTCATGAAGAATTGTTGCCACGGTAGCTGCCTGACCAGGGCTTATACTTCCCAACTCCTCCTGAATCCGTGCAGGCCTATGAATTCTCACCCATGGATGTGAGCAGAGAGATGTGTCCCTTCCAGACCACGACTTTAAGATGTGGATGTGACATTTCCATCTTCTCTTCCCCACTCTGACATTTATGGGAAGTGCAACTCCAGATGGGCAGAGCCACAAGACAGGTCCCCTAAACCAACTTGTGGAAGAAGTCACCTGCCAACCATGAACATCCTCATTGGACTGTTACCAAAAAAAGAAATTAATTTCTATTATGTTAAGCCAATGAAATGTGGGAATATCTTGGTTATAGAAGCTAGCTATAGAGCTAGCATGACTCTTAGAACAGCCTAAGTTCTTCTTAACAGGACTCTGATTTTGTCCCTCCTCAATGTGCCCAGTTCTAGAGGATGAATCATGATTGGTTCCCACTAATCCTAGTAACCCTATTTCCCTTTGTCAATGATTGGTCAAAAGATGAGCATGTGACCCAGATCTGGCCAATGAGACTTCAGAAGTCTATTCCTCTTCCTTTATGACAAAAAGAGCTTGTCCATATTCCCCTTTCTTTTGTTTTTGGAAATTATTGTGAAAGAATGATAATTGGTGCTGGAGCAACCATCCTGTGACCATGAGGAGAAATATCACTGTCACACTAAAGAGAGCTAAGAAGAAATATGGGGGAAAATTTAGGTCCTCACTGACACTGTTTGCCACTGCCCCATTCTTAGAACAGCCTACCTCTTGGCTTCTTGTTAAGAGAAAGAGTTAAGTGTCACTGCTGTTTAAGGTATCCTTATCAAGTATTTTCTTCATTGCAGCCTACAGCATTCCTGCCTTACATGACACACTACCTTGAAAATGATTCTCTAGCTGCTGGGTGACAAGACAGTAGTGACTGAGACTATTGGACCTTTGACATTTCCCTAATATGTTCTAGGGGGTTTCTAGAGGGTTTGAAGACTAACTGAATTTTGGTAAATCACAGCTGAAGGAAAATATCTATTTCTGGAAAATTTCCACAGACAAGGAATTAGAGTAAAGACTAAAGTTCTATAGCTTGGTTATTTTTGGAAGAGCCCTCAAGGTAGGCCTAGAGGCTATTATAGCAGGATTTATTAGACTGAAAAGATTTGGGTAAGGGATACTCACTTTAGGACCTCCTTAAATTATAGAATTTTGTACAGCTCCAATTTCATATGGTCCAGGAGCTTTTCTATATCTAAAGACTTTTGATCCTAAGTGGATCTATAATGCACCTTTCTAAAAGTATGACTAAAGGATATCTGACATTCACTGACAATGTGATTTCTCTCTTTGATCTTCAGTCTCCTCATCTGTCAAATGGAGATACTCACCCACATGCTCAGTACAAAATAATGTATATAAAGCTCTCTGTGCAGAGCCTGGCACATAATAGGTGCCTGATGAATGTAACTTGTCTGTGAATCATGATTTTTAAGTATCAGTTTATCTTGCCCTTGAGCTAATCGGTTGTGTGTTTTCCCCCAAGAACTGGAGACTCCATCATCTTCTACCTTTTGGCTGATACACACACATACACACACACACACACACACACACACACACACACACACACAGACAGAACCAGGCTCCTCCTGGGACACTGGCTTTTCTCCAGCTCTAGACGCCAACACAGACCTTTCTGTGCCCTCTGGGCTGGGCCCACTCTGCTCCCCGGGAAGAGATCCGCCCTCATTCACACAGCTTGGACTTCAGAGAGCCCTGAAGAGTGTCCTGGCCCCTGGCACACCACTGTTTTGGTCAGGGTTCTCAAACTCAAGGCCCACGGGGCAAATTCAACCTGCCTTCAGTTCTGGTTAGCAGGCAGTGTTTTAAAATGTGAATGTGGGTCATGCTCTCTCTCTCCTGGCTACAGGCTCTATTCCTCCCCATTGCCTACCTCCTCCTCCCCTCAGTTCCCACATTTCCTGTATTGGGAGCCAGCAAGACTCTGAGTATGCAGTTCTTGGGAGGAATCTCAAAGCTGCCCATGCGGTGGAAAGTGTCAGCAAATCCAGAGGTCCAGGTCAGGGAGAATCATGAAAGTGCCTCCAGCTCCCTGGACCTCAGTCTACCCACTACAGTATCTGTAATCCTGGGCACATGATTAGCTCTTAGCAAATACTATTGGAATGAATGAAGTCTCCTAGTGGGTGGAGACTTTATTGTCTAATATTTAATTAGCTGAGGTAGAGGGGGCAGACTCCTCTGCTGCTGAATTTTAACAATCCGCCCTTAAAAGAAAATCCTGACTCCCGCCTGGAAGGGCTCTGCAGGGCCCCTTGGACAGTCTACTATGTGGATTATAAATGCCAAGTCTGAGAGAGAAGGATCCTACCAAAATTAAGTCAAGGCTGCATAACCTGTTAGAATGTTAAAACATATGCTTGCAGCACTAAGCGGGGTGCAGAGCACAAATTTTTTAAAATTGGGACAGTTTTGGGGGGGAGTGAAAGTTTGTTGGGCTTTCTTGGAGTTATTTTACACACTGTAATTTATTGACGTTTAATTGAGGGGGGCCAGGATATTTTCCAAGTTTAGGGGCAGCTAAACCTCTAAAGTCGGGGGCCAGGGGCAGCCACCAGGTATCTGATTTCCCCAGCAGGGAGCGCTGTGACGCAGCAGGCGCGGCTGCAAGCGCAGAGAAACTCACCAGCGGCGGCCTTCAGGACCGCTCCCACCGCGTGTCCGACGGCCGCAGCTGCGTGTCGGACCGCGCTGGGAGAACTGCTAGCTGCACCGCTGTGCTGGACCGCGCCGCCCCCAGCCCCAGGTCCGGGCGTTCTCGGACCCCTGGAACGGCGCCTTTGTGACTCCCACAGACGGACGTTCTGCCCTGGAAGGTGCTGGGAGGGTGCAGGGCCCTTAAGTGAGAAGCAGAACAGCCGATTAGAGGAAGGGGTTTTGGGGGGAGGGCAAGAAGGGTAGCGACACTCTCCCCGGAGACACCCCTTACTGACTAATTGAACCCTCACAGCACTGCTTGACTCAATGACCGCTATCCTTCCGTGACTTGGCCACTCACACCGCCATTCAAGCTCCAATGTCCTCTCTTATTCACACGAATCTTCTCCTGCCTCACATTCGACGTCCTTACAGCAATCCTACTGGGTGCATAGTTTACATACACAAACACAAAGGAACCTAGATCTTCCTGCTTTGGAAACAAATACCCACAGGTGCAGGGGAATTCGTCCATCAATTTTCTTCAGGAGCACCCACCCTCATCCTCTGTGAGCTTAACATGGGGAACCCCAGTCTGATCCTGTTTACCTATGACCAGCACCATAGGATGGTCAGCATTCTTCACTGGCCTAACAGCGTTTGATTGTTCAAAGATAAACATTTCTTCATACAAATGGCCCTGAAATAAAAGCCAACCACTTCCTCTGAGGCTAAACTCAAGAAGCAGCCACAGTGCTGAAGGGAACCGATTTACTGGGTTTCTAGGGTGCACAGAGTCGGACACGACTGAAGCGACTTAGCAGCAGCAGCAGCAGCAGCAGGGTAATTTTGATGCCTGTGATTTCCGCCTTACCTCCAGCCACTTGAGTGAATGGTAGCTCAGTCTCACTTAGCTCTCCATTCTCTTATCCCTAAACTCTTGGGACAAGATGTGTTTTAGAAGTTACTGTGTTTGGGATTTCAGAAAGGTACTTTGGTGCACAAGGAAGCATGTTGCCTCTGATGTTGCTGGCAACCATGTAACCGTGAGGGAAGTTAGTGGGACAGTGTATATTACAAATGAGATTTGGGCAACATGTCAAAATCAAACACACTGACATCTCTGCAAGAAAACATGAATATTAATAAAAATTAGAATAAATAAAGATCATAAGCAGCTTCATGTTAGGCCTGGATGACTCACACAAAGTGTTTTCGGACAAGTGTTACCAGCCTCATTTTACAGATGAGGAAACTGAGGCTCAGAGAAACAGAGTGACTTTTACAGTTAGTGGAGGATCCAGGATTTGAACCAAGAGCTGTCTCTAGAGACTCATGCTTCGTCACAATTTTGAGTGAATTCAAAGCTCCAACCCTGAGAAGTTCTGGTAGCTGGTATCTACCATCTCTCTGATATTTAAAGGGCTGCTCTAGCCCTCGGCTCCATACATAGCCCAATGACTCATAATTTCAAGTGTCAACGACTGAAAAATGATTAAGTTCAATTAGGTTCAGGACTTGTTAAAAATAGGCTTTCCTCAGAAGAATTTACTCTCTCTGCCTTTATGGGCACAGATTTCAGCAGCCTCCATGCAGAGAAGTGCAAGGCTTTTTAAATTAGAACATGCCAGAATCAATTCTGCTAAAGGGATCTTCAGCTCCATCAGTGGGGCTTGGAGCAGAGTGAGATGCCAACTTGCCAAAATGATGAGCCAGTGGTGAGAAGTGTTGGCGATAGCAGCATCTACAGAATGGAGGAGGAAATTAGAATCAGGCTGCAGAGGGTCTAGGCAAAGGCATTTGGCCACAGACCAGGAAGCTGATTGTCCAAATGACTCTTTGACAAGGGATCAGAAACCCACCTGAAATAACTCAAAGTGATTTTTTTTTTTCCTCTCCAGCATCTGTTCCCCTTCCTCCCTCCAAAAAGATCCCAATTTGTTCAGGTAACCATCCCTTTCCCATTCAGACTATGTGGCCAGGAGAAATTGATTTTCGTACACATCTCCAGGATCACTCTCAATTACTCTTAGCCCATCACAGCTATCCCATCCTCCTTGCCAATCATTGAACCTGGAAGCTAATTTTAAGCCAGTTTGTGCATAGCATTCTCCTGGAGATTGCAACTGGCCCAGGAATTGGCACATAACTGACAGTGGCCTAGTCAGACAGAAAGGAAGAACTTACAGGCCAGGGCTGGAGAGGAGATGCTTTTTTTCTAGCTCCACAGATGGGAACAAGGAAGCATGTTGCCCTGCTGTTGCTGGCAGCCCTCCTGTAACCATAAGGGAAGGAAATGTGAGATCAAAGCCAACACGTTATACAGGGCTAAAGAGAAAGAGAACTGCAGAACAGTATCACTGGAACTCCAATCATACCATACCTGAAATCTACCTTGGTTCCACACTTCTTGTTTTTGGTGGGTTGTTTTTTTTTTTTTTTCTTTTTGGACATCCCACAAGGCATGTGGGATTTTAGTTCCCTAACCAAGGATCAAACCTGTGCCCCCTGTCCTGGGAGCTCAGAGTCTTAACCACTGGATCAGCAGGGAAGTGCCACACTTCTTGTTAAAGAAGTTAACACATTTTTCTATTGTTTAAGCCAATTTCTATTTCTTCTAGCCAAAAGTATACTAAATTATATGAATATCATGGTTATTGCATGTAAACCGGAGGCAGTTCCCCACGAGGAACAAGAATCAAGAACTAGAAAGCTGTCAGAAATCAAAATAGCTCCTCTCTCCAGCTCTCTCTCTCTTTTGAATCATCTGATCTCTCAACTTGGTCTCTTATTTTTAAAAAAGACAAATTTTTCCTCCCCTCAGCTTGCTTCTTATGAATTCCCATTTTAAAGTCCACATTAAAAGAAATCAAGGTCTTCTTAATTTCAACTTTCCAGAAAAGAGAACCCAAATCCAAACCCAGTCTGGATTTGGTGTCCACTGTTGTGGCCAGGTGGAGAAGGCAACGGCACCCCACTCCAGTACTCTTGCCTGGAAAATCCCATGGACGGAGGAGCCTGGTAGGCTGCAGTCCATGGGGTCGCTAAGAGTCGGACACGACTGAAGCGACTTAGCAGTTGTGGCCAGGAAGCCACTATCAGGTGACACAACTGCCCTTCCACAAGGACTGTGAAAATAATTCTCAAAACAGGTGAGGGCACAGTCATATAGTGGAGAGAACTCTGGACCAGGTGTTATGATATCCAGGTTCTAGTCCTAGCTCTGCCACTGAAGTGCGGTGTGCTCTTAGGAAAGTCAGTTGACTTCTCTGAGCCTTCATTTCTTCAGACTGCCAGGGCCAAGTTGAGGATTTTAAAGCCTGAAAAGACTGTAAAATATTTCATCCCACTTACAGCATTGAAAATAAAAACAGTACTAATCCATAAGATAAGGGTCAAGTAGTCTGATAGGATTCTGACTTCTGCCATGATGCTTTTTCAAATAAAATGATGAGTTGTTTTGGCGGAAAGTACTTTCAGGTGTCCCTACATAAAGGTGCCCTTGGTGCTGCCTGCCTTCTGCTATGACGGACTAGACAAGAACCCCTCGCCCAAGTTAGACAGAATTTAGACCCAAAAAAGCCAACACGTTATACAGGGGGGAGCTCTTTTGTTTCCCGAACAAAAGACTGATGAATAGGAATGGGGTGCCAGAGCCAGGAGACTGTGAGGTCAGGGCTGGGGCAGCCAGTTTTCCCCAAGTGTATGTACTTCTCACAAAGAGTCGTACGTGACTGAAGTGACTTAGTGTGTGCGTGCGTGCGTGCGCGTGCACCCGCACGCGCACGCACACACACACATGCACTGCTCAGCGGTTGACTACACACAAAGCCCTTCCCTCACATCTTCCTTGCTGATAAAATCCTGATTTGTATTTCAGAATTGAGTATAGAACATTGAATATACAGAAGGTGAGCCCACTGAAATCTTGGGGGCAGCCAATGAGATGTGAGGGAGAGCCCACTGGGAGGTTTGGGACAGATCCAAATGTTAGCTGAACCTCCACTGCACAAAGGTGTGAGCTGAAGTGCTGGGCCCAGGGGCAGAGAGATCTGAATTACATTCCTGCTGCAGAGCTGTAAACCCACCCGAGACTCCACGGACCGCCTAATTGCCTTTAATAATCTCCATGTCTGCACATACCAGCTTCTGTCATTTGCAGTCAGAAATATCATCTACCAAGAGAGCGGGCATTATTGGTATTTAAAAGCTTCAAATTATTCTCTAATGGGATCCAGAACTGCCCCACTCCTGGCCTCCCTTTCACTGAAGCCAAAGTTGCCGATTATCATCTCAGTGGCAGACTTCTGAGATAAGGAATCTGTACACCCTACAGAAAGTAATGCAGTCTCATACAGCAAGAGTGATAAACATGTTTATACTCTTGAACCCAGGAAACCTAAACCTGGAGATTCATCCTAAGAAAATAAGCCAATGGCAAAAAAAAAAAAGAAAAATTAAAGAAAAATCCATAGACACAAAGATGCTCATTGTAACATTATCTCTACAGGAGAATGAACCTGTGCTTTTGGGGTCAGAATCCAGGCTCTTTGGTGAAGGAGAATTGGAGCAGTGATAACTGGAGAGGACTCAAGAGGCTTCTGGAGTGCTGGGAAAATTCTGTTTCTTGATCTGGTTACATGGATAAGCTCCCTTGTGAAAATTCATCAAGCTGTGCACTTCTGACATGTCCCTTTTATATATGCAGGAAAGTGAAAGTGAAAGTTGCTCAATCTTGTCCAGCTCTTTGTGACCCCATGGACTATACAGCCCACAGAATTCTCCAGGCCAGAATACTGGAGAGGGTAGCCTTTCCCTTCTCAAAGGGATCTTCTCAACCCAGGGATCGAACTGGGATCTCCTGCATTGCAGGCAGATTCTTTACCACCTGAGCTATCAGGGAAGTTCTGTGAAAGTCACTCAGTCGTGTCTGACTCTTTGCAACCCCATGGATTGTACAGTCCATGGAATTCTCCAGGCCAGAATACTGGAGTGGGTAGTCTTTCCCTTCTCCAGGGGATCTTCCCAACCCAGGGATCAAACCCACGTCTCCCACATTGCAGGCAGATTCTTTACCAGCTAAGCCACAAGGCAAGCCCAAGAATACTGGAGTGGGTAGCTGATCCCTTCTCCATCAGATCTTCCTGACCCAGGAATCAAACCGGGGTCTCCTGCATTGTAGGCGGATTCTTTCCCAACTGAGCTATCATGGAAGCCCCAATATATATGTATATTGCACTTCAATGGGCTTCCCCGATGGCTTAGCGGGTAAAGAATCCACCTGCAGTGCAGGAGACACAGGAGATTTGGGTTCGATCGATCACTGGTTGGGAAGATCCCCTGGAGGAAGAAATGGCAACCCACTCCAGTATTCTTGCCTGATAAATCCCACAGACAGAGGAGCTTGGCGGACTACAATCCAAAGGGTTGCAGAGAGTCAGACATGAGAGCACACACACACACACACACACACACACACACACACACACACATACAAACACTTCAGTAAAACAGCTCTCTACAAAGAAGAACAACAGGAGGATTTTTTCTGGGGGGGGGGGGGGTGGTGACCACACTAGTTCCTTGTCTGGTTTCTTCCTGCCTTTCTGTAGTAATGGTTTCCCTCTGATGCTAATCTCTCAGAGCTTCTACCTCCCTTTTCCAATCCCCTAACCCTGAACACTCTGACAGTAGTCCCTTCTTTAAAGTCCCTTGAGCATCTGAACTGGTTTCAGTTTTCTTGCAGGACTCTGTTGCAGCCCTCCCCCCGCCCCCACCCCCCCGCCCCGCCACCACCCCATCCCCTGTGACAAGCAAGTGACCTTCCTGGATTCAATGCTGCAGAAACTCTGCCCTCCAGAGAGGATGGGAACCAGCCCGGGAGTGAAGCCAGCATTAATTTCAATTTGGCACCAGGAGCCGTGCCAAACCTTTCTATCTTTTTGAAAAAGTGAATAACTGGGCTCTCCCTGCTTCCCATATGTGCTCTCATCCTCTCCCTGCCATGGTCCCACCCCTGTGGGCGAGGCACTGAACAGGTAGGAGGCATGCTGAGCTAGGAGAGAGACAGAGAGGGAAAGAGGACACTGGATGCCACTACAATGCGCTGGTGCCCCAGCAGCATACGCACCCACCATGTCACTCAGCCGCTCTAAGGAAAGATCGTGTCTGTCTGGTCTCGTCTTCACGGGGAAACTGAAGCTTCACTGTAGGAGGCACTGACGTTTACTTCCCCTATATCTACTCTTTCTCCTTCTTTTCATTTCTTTCTTTCTTTTTTTTTTTTTTTTACAAATTTTTATTTATTTATTTTTGGCTGTGCTGGGTCTTCGTTGGCTTTCTCTAGTTGCAGTGAGCAGAAGCTACTCGCTACTTATGGTGCTCAGTAGCTGTGGTACACGGGCTTAGTTGCCCCAAGGCATGCATGTGGAATCATCCCGGACCAGGGATCAAACTCTTGTCCCTTGCATTGGCAGGAGGATTCCTAACCAGTGGACCACCAGGGAAGTCCTCCTTCCTTCCTTTTCTTACTTTTAGTGGGATAACAGCTCCCCTTAACTGGGAGCTGGGTTTGTGACTTGATTTGATCCATAGAATGCCACAGAGTGATACTGTGCCAGTTCTAGGCATAGGCCTTAAGAAGGCCTGGCAGCCCCCACTTTTGCCCCAGAAGGTGTGAAAGACACTTAGTTACTCAGAGACCACCATGCTGTGAGGAAGCCCAAGCTAGCCACATGAAGAGGTCACATGGAAGAGCACCAAGGCCCTAGACATGTGAGTGAAGCTTTCTTGGATCTGCCAGCCTGGCTCATCTGCCAGCTGAATGCAATAATATTGTACAGAAGATACAAAAGACACAGTTTAGCCCTCTAAGGGCTTATATTCTAATTATGGAAATCTGCTGGGACGAGACTCATGTGGCTTTGCTCCAAGCACAGCCCAGTGTCCCCTTAATGTCAAGGGTGACACAGCCCTGGGTGAGCTCAGGGTCATGGGCTCCCAGACCCTGGGCATTGTCTCTCCTACTGGGAATGCTCTCTGGGCAGATCCTGAGCCAGCCTAGGGCTGACTGGGGTGCAGGGAGAAGCAACTAGAAGGTGAAAACCAAATGCCAAAGTCAGCAGTAGGACTGGCCAGAGAAGTGGGCTCCTGAGGCAGAATCTGGGGTGTTTTTTTTTCCCAGATTGCTGAGCTCCAGAACTGGGCTGCCCTCCAGAGAGCCTGCAACTTTGAGTGGGAGACAGGGTCTCCCAGTAGAAGGGGCTGAGCCGGTTTAAATATCTGCTTTTCCTTATCTGCCCCACCTTGGGTTTCTGGAACAGGAGCAAGAAAGGCCACCCCACAGGGTACACAGGTGATAAATTTGGGCTTCAATCTGACAGGATCAAGTACAAATCTCAGCTTTGCCTCTTACAGCTCTATAATGTGAGGCAAGTCCCGTCCCCTCTCTGAGCCTCAGTTTCTCTTCTGAGAAACAGGAGTAATAACTACACCTACCCATGGACTCTCTGGAAATCATGCCTTAGGCTACCACATAGTAAATGCACAATAACTTGCCGGTTATTATTATTCAAGAAAATCTCATTAGGGACCTGATGAGGGTTGACTGTAGGGAAGGAGAGCAGAGTATAGTTTCTGGGTCTTTCCAAGGACACAGCAGTAGATTGTACTACTGGCCATAAATATTCACTGCCCATCCCATGTTGAACTCAGACATGGTCATGTGACTTACTCTGGCCAATGAAATCTGGATAGAAGTGACCCATTACTTCTGGGCAGAAGCTTTAAAAGCTGATGTGTGGTCTTCAACACTTGTTTTAAGCCACTGAGTTCATGGGGCCCTTTGTTACTCAGCAGAGCCTAGTCCATCCCAATTATCCTATAGCTTAGCCCCCAAGCCAGAGAGAGTCTGGTCCACCAGACTCTCTCCCCTCTGCCACAACATCTGACAACTTCCAGGTGGGCTGCTCCCTTACTCTGGGTCTCAGAGTAGGCATGAAGTATGTGGGTCAGGGTGGCTGACAGAGAAACAGAGACCATAGCAGTCATTTTAACAGAATTAGAATGGATGTTGGAAGACAAAAAAAAGCAAAGGAGTGCAACTAGACAACACAGAGATGCTAACTGCAGGAAGCAGACACTCTCCCTGGGGCTGGCAGACAAAGGGTAGAGATTGGAGTGTCAGAACCCAGAGCCTTGGAAGAGAGGCCCCTTGGGGCTGGGACTCAGACCTTCGAGTAGGGAGTGCTCGGCACTTGTGGAGACATAAGGAGGCTGGTTCTAGGGGTGTGTGTATAAAACCAGAGACTGGAACCAGTAGCCACTGCCAGGATGCAGAAGTGTTGCTTGGGTGACCTTGACCTGAACAGACAATAGAACGAAGGAGCAACTCACTTCTCTTTCCTCCAGCCTGCCCCCTATTGGCAGAACCTACCAGGAGCAGCTGACAAGGAAGGAATGTGGCTGGTCTCAGCCCCAGCATCACAAAGCAAAGTATGGGAGGGGAAATTTGGAACTGAGAGACAGCAGCTTAGCAACATGTGGAGTGAGAGTGACAAATAAACACTTGTTTTAAGCCACTGAGTTTCATGGGGCTCTTTGGTACTCAGCAGAGCCTAGTCCATCCTGATTATCCTGTAGCCTAGCCCCCAAGCCTGAATCCTAAATTCCCTCCCAGTGCAATGTGAAGAAGGCCTCCCTTCTTACTTCTTTACCTTCTCACCTGCCTCATATCAAATGTCTTCCCTTTCTAAGAAGTTCTAGAAGCCTTAAGGCTGTATATTGTTATCCTGGTTATTTAACTTATAAGCAGAGTACATCACGTGAAATGCCAGGCTGGATGAAGCACAAGCTGGAATCAAGATTTCTGGGAGAAATATCAATAACCTCAGATACACAGATGACACCATCCTTATGGCAGAAAGTGAAGAACTAAAGAGCCTCTTGATGAAAGTGAAAGAGGAGAGTGAAAAAGTTGGCTTAAAACTCAACATTCAAAGAAAGAAGCTCATGGCATCCAGTACCATGACTTCATGGCAAATAGATGGGGAAACAGTGACAGACTTTATTTTGGGGGGCTCCAAAATCACTGCAGATGGTAACTGCAGCTATGAAATTAAAAGACACTTGTTTCTTGGAAGAAAAGATATGACCAACCTAGACAGCATATTAAAAAGCAGAGACATTGTTTTACCAACAAAGGTTTGCCTAGTCAAAGCTATGATTTTTCCAGTATTCATGTATGGATGTGAGAGTTGGACTATAAAGAAAGCTGCTGCTGCTACTGCTGCTAAGTCACTTCAGTCGTGTCCGACTCTGTGCAACCCCATAGACAGCAGCCCACCAGACTCCCCTGTCCCTGGGATTCTCCAGGCAAGAATACTGGAGTGGGTTGCCGTTTCCTTCTCCAATGCATGAAAGTGGAAAGTGAAAATTGAAAGTGAAGTCACTCAGTCGTGTCTGACCCTCAGTGACCCCATGGACTGCAGCCTTCCAGGCTCCTCCATCCATGGGATTTTCCAGGCAAGAGTACTGGAGTGGGGTGCCATTGCCTTCTCTGATAAAGAAAGCTGAGCTACTACCAAATGCAATCTACAGATTTAATGAAATTCCTATCAAATCACCAATGGCATTTTTCACAGAACTAGAACAAAACATTTCACAATTCATATGGAAACACAAAAGACCCCGAATAGCCAAAGCAGTCTTGAGAAAGAAGAATGGAGCTGGAGGAATCAAGCTTCCTGACTTCAGGTTATACTACAAAGCTACAGTCATCAAGACAGTTTGGTACTGGCACAAAAACAGAACTATAGACCAATGGAACAAGACAGAAAGCCCATAAATAAACCCATGCACCTACGGTTACCTTATTTTTGACAAAGGAAGCAAGAATATACAATGGGGCAAAGACAGCCTCTTCAATAAATGATGCTGGGAAAACTGGACAGCTACATGTAAAAGAATCAATTAGAACAACTTCCTAACACCATACACAAAGACAAACTCAAAATGGTTTAAAGACCTAAATGTAAGACCAGAAACTATACAACTCTTAGAGGAAAACATAGGCAGAATACTCGATGACATAAATCAAAGCAAGATCCTCTATGACCCACCCCCTAGAGTCACGGAAATAAAAACCAAAGTAAACAAGTGGGACGTAATTAAATTCAAAAGCTTTTGCACCACACAGGAAACCATTAGCAAGGTGAAAAGATAACCCTCAGAATGGGAGAAAATAGCAGCAAATGAAACAACTGACAAAGAATTAATTTCCAAAATATACAAGCAGCTCATACAACTCAATACCAGAAAAACAAACAACCCAATCAAAGAGTGGGGGGGGGGGGGAAACAAACCTAAACAGACATTTCTCCAAAGAAGACATACAGATGGCTAACAAACACATGAAAAGATGCTCAGCATCACTCATTATTAGAGAAATGCAAGTTAAGGAAATGGCAACCCACTCCAGTGTTCTTGCCTGGAGAATCCCAGGGACAGCGGAGCCTGGTGGGCTGCCATCTGTGGGGTTGCACAGAGTCGGACATGACTGAAGTAACTTAGCAGCAGCAGCAAGTCAAAACTACAAGATATCACCTCACACCAGTCAGAATCCCCCTCATCAAAAAGTCTACAAACAATAAATGCTGGAAAGGGTGTGGAGAAAAGGAATACTCTTGCACTGTTGGTGGGAATGTAAATTGATACAGCCACTATGGAAGACACTATGGAGATTCCTTAGAAAACTAGGAATAAAACCACCATATGATCCAGCAATCCCACTCCAAGGCATATTCCCTGAGGAAACCAAAATTGAAAGAGGCACATTGTTCACTGCAGTACTATTTACAACAGCTAGAATGTGGCAGCAACCTAGATGTCCATCAACAGATGAATGGATAAAGAAGTTGTGGTATATATACACAATGGAATATTACTCAGCCATAAAAAGGAACGCATTTGAGTCAGTTCTAATGAGGTGGATGAACCTAGAACCTATTATACAGAGTGAAGTGAGTCAGAAAGAGAAAGATAAACACTGTATTCTAACACATATATATGGAATCTAGAAAAATGGTACAGAGGAATTTACTTGCAGGGCAGCAATGGAGAAAGAGACATAGAGAATAGACTTATGGACATGGGGAGAGGGGCAGAGAGGGTGAGATGCATGGAGAGAGTAACATGGAAACTTACATTACCATATGTAAAATAGATAGCCAACAGGAATTTGCTGCATGGCTCAGGAAACTCAATCAGGGGCTCTGTGTCAACCTAGAGGGGTGGGATGGGGAAGGAGATGAGAGAGGGCTTCGAAAGGGGACGACAGAGGATGAGATGGCTGGATGGCATCACCGACTCAATGGACATGAGTTTGAGTGAACTCCGGAAGTTGGTGATGGAGAGGGAGGCCTGGCGTGCTGCAGTTCATGGGGTCGCAAAGAGTCAGACACGACTGAGTGACTGAACTGAACTGAACTGATGGCTGATTTATGTTGAGGTTTGACAGAAAACAGCAAAATTCTGTAAAGCAATTATCCTTCAATAAAAAATAAAAGGAAAAAAAAAACTGAGCACCGAAGAATTGATGCTTTTGAACTGTGGTGTTGGAGAAGACTCATGAGAGTCCCTTGACTGCAAGGAAATCCAACCTGTCAATCCTAAAGGAAATCAGTCCTGAATATCCATTGGAAGGACTGATGCTGAAGCTGAAACTCCAATACTTTGGCCACCTGATGCAAAGAACTGACTCACTGGAAAAGACCCTGATGCTGGGAAAGACTGAAGGTGGGAGGTGAAGGGGATGAAAGAGGATGAGATGGTTGGATGGCATCACCGATGCAATGGACACGAGTGTGAGTAGGCTTTGGGAGTTAGTGATGGACACGGAAGTCTGGCAGGCTGAAGTCCACAGGGTCACAAAGAGTCAGACACTTCTGAGCAACTGAACTGAACTGAACTGAACTGAGAAGCCTCTAAACATTAACCTGCTGAGAGAGACAGAACTCCTGGTTCTTCACAAAGGAAAGGGAGGTGAAGAAACTTGTTCAAGGTCACACAGTGCACTTCTGTACTCCTTAGACTTGGCCCAGGATTCCTGACTCCCAAACCTGGTTGCCTAAGGAACTTGGTATTAAAAACAACAGCAACAACAACCACAGATGTCCAGACCTCAAGCCAGGAGATTCAGACTCAGGAAGTCTGAGAGGATCTTGATGATTATCTGTTTAACAACAACAATACTATATGCAAAGATGTATATAGCATTTTTGTCATACCAGGCATTGTTCTAAGTGCCTTAAGTACATGAACTCATTTGTACTTAAGGAATTCTCACCACAACCCTAAGAGATCTGTATTTTTCTTTTTCCATTCTACAGATGAAGAGACAGGCATTTCCCTATAACAAGCAGGAAATTTGATGCAAAGGAATATCAGATTCTTTAATCAACTGCAAATTGTTTGGCCCACAGTGGCCAGCATTTAAAAATCAGGAGCATTCATGTAAAAGAACATAGAGTATGGGTTCTAAGAGCAGAATATTGGAGCTAGGACTGACCAGGTTTCAAGCTAGGATGATCAACAGTCCTAGTTCTCCCAGACTGTAGAGTTTCCTGGGATGTGGGCCTTCTAGTACTAAAACAAGGACAGTTGGTCACCCTACATTCCAATTCTAATATTTTCTAGTATGTACCTTTAGGGCAAATCATGTGACCCCTCAGTTTCCCCATTGGTAAAAAGGTTATAATGACAATATCTACCCTACAACATTAAGTCAACATTTAAGGTGTTTCTAAACTGCCTGAGTATTTGCCATTAATATGATTATTAAAACTTGGATTTCCAGATTTAGTTCCCCTGAAAGATTGGAAGACATGACAACAAAGGACCTATATTCTAATTTACCTGTTTATTTAGCACACATTTAATAAACAGTGCTTTTCACTACATACCAGGCACTGTTCTAGGCATTTACAAATGTTCATTCATTCAGAACATCTCTAAGAAGTGAGTTTTTATTATTGTCCAATTTCACCAATGAGGAAACTGAGTCAGAGAGAGAGGAAGTGACTTCCCCAATGTCACACAGTGCGTAGGAGGCAGAGCCAGGATCCAAATCCAGCCAGTCTGGCTCCATTCAGTGACCGTCAACTAGCACTGGGTTTTAACTGCCCTCCTGAGAAGGGCATGAGCTCCCCGGATTTTCTATCTCCCTGGTTTTCTATCTCCATTCCTCCCGGACACCTTTGAGTTCTGTTTCCCAGCCCCACATCCCTGGGGGTCTCAACCACAGTGGCAGCTTTTCTAAATGATCCAAGGGAAAGAGTCTGAGGTCTCTAAGTCCAGCTTTCATTTTCTGGGTCCCAGGGTTTCTCGAAAAACATCCTCTCCTCCAAGAGATTTAGATTTAGATTAATCTCCTTAGCCAGTGGCTCAGGATCAGGCGGACAGTCGGGTCACCTGCTATAGCCTGGCCAGACCCAATTACCTGCTGTGACCCCAAAATTCACTCATGCACACCTGCTCCTGAGACATTTGCTGATTAATAACAGCGGGGGCTTTAGGGATGGTATGTTCCTCACCTTCTGGGAAACTCTTTAGCTTGAACACGGAGGCTGGCTGGTGTAGGGCTGTAGATAAACACGCAGCTCTTCAACCCTCATCCTCAATCCCCCCGGCTACCCGCCCTGAATCTGCATCATTCAAAAGCTCCACCAGATTCCATGTTATTTAATGTCCCAGAAAGTAAAAGCTGATTCAGTCAATGGTCATCAAATTAAAGAGTTTGACAGCTGCCAGAATGTTCAGAGATCATCCTGGTCAGGGTCACGTGATGAACGTCTGTCGAGTTTTCCTGCCTCCTCGTGGTAAGGGCATCCCAGTTTCCCTTTGCAGGTTTATCCCTTGAGCCCTCAGTCTGTGAGGTTGAGGTGGGGGGGCTGCCCTCATGCTGTCTGGATGCAGGCTGCATCTGCCTACAGCCTGGCTCCTTCTCAAAGCTACAGCTCTCACAAGATTCCAGAACAACCTTTCCCCTCAGGCCCCGAGCTCCCTGCTCCTGCCAGCCCCACCCGTTGCTGGTTCCCTTTCTCCTGTTCACAGCTGTTACAAGCCCTTCATTAATGCTCATCAGTTACCCCATGTCCCCTAGGGGACCTTAATTGATTGATGTCCCTGCAAATGGATACACCAGTAGCCCTTTTGAGAACTGAGCATCATCCCCAGGTCTGTTTCCCCAGGCCCCAGGACTCATCTGCTTCCTTCTCACTGGACCTTCTACTGCCACTCTCTTTCTTTCAGGGTTGCTCTTCTCACACTTAGTTTCAGAGTGGGATTCAATCTCCCAGCAGCCCTTAAGCTCACTGCTCAGAGTTACTTTCACTGGGCACCAGGCACCGTGCTCAGGATTTTCACAGGCATGAAAATGAGTTCATTTGCTATCGATCCCTGCAGGAAAATCCATGTGGGAAAGTTACGCAACTTCAGCAATCATCATAGATGCCAAACTGTTTTCCAGATTTGGCAAATCGGTTGTGGGCAGGAGGTCATGCTGGTTACAGGCTTGGGTTTTGGAGTCAAGACAGACCTGAATTCAAATCCCACCTCTGCTATGTGCTAGCTGTGTGATCTGGACAAGCGACGTAACCTCTCTGGGCCTCTGTTCCCTCACCCAGGCAGCCAGGAGGCACAGCACAGGAAGGCGGTCTCTCACATTATCATACCAGAGGGTGACACTTTTCACAGGCTATGGAGTGAATGCTAACCCTGGAGCCCAGAAAGGAGCAGCACTGGCAATACTACCTCCCTGGATTATTCTTGCCAGTGGCCACTATGGCAAGACCCAATAATCTTCCCCCATTTCACAGAAGAGGACACCAAGGTTCAGAGAGGTAAGTCACACATTAAAGAAGTGGCTGAGTCAGGATTTGAATTCAGATTTCTTTTCACCCAGAGCCTGCGCCCTCTTTAGTCCTCCGAAGACCTCCGGCTTGGGTAGCTGCACCACACACCTTGTTCACAATCACAGCCCACCTCTTTCCCCTCTGGGCACCTCTACCATCTCCAACAGAAATTTCTCTGAAGTGCAAATGGTTGTCTCCCATCTCTCCTTCCCCAACCCCAGCAGAGTTTCCTGCAGACCTCACTTTGTTCTTAGTAGTCCACCTCTGGGACATCAAAGGCCATCCCAAACTCCACCTTTGGCGTCTCTGACTCCAAACACAGCAAATAATGAGTTCCTCACGTTGGATCCTGCGGCAGACATCACTAATCAATCCTGGAACTCTTTCCCTGCAGATCCAGGATGTCCGCAGTCCAGGCAGGCAGCCACTACCAGCTGATTCAAGCATTGTCAAGGAAAAAAAACCCATTTGCTATTCCTCCTAGAGATTATAATCTCCTTGAGAGCAGCAGTAGAGTCTTAATCAGCTCTGCCCACTTCCTGCCCCAAAATAGTTATAAGTGTTCCTATATTAAGAACTCAGGAAAGTTTAATACCTTCATGTTTCTAATGTCAAATGGAAATGCAAGCTCAGAAAAATGAAGGGCCTTGCCCAAGGTCACACTGCTGGTAAGAAGGGGAAACAAGGTCTTCGCTATGTATCATTGGAGGTGTGGATCCACGTAAAATTCTTGGCATACTGCTTGGCACCTGGTATGAAATCAATAACGTCAAACTTATTTTGTATAAAAAGATACTGGCTCTGTTCCGAGGCCACAGCCTTGTATAAACTGTTCTCAAGTGCTCTCTGGCCAGAATCTTTCCTTGATAAGAGAACACAGAAGACTCCAGAAAGCCCAGGTTATTGGCACACAGACTTATGAGAATGTACTCTCTGGAACAGTGGGGCAGATCCCTGGGCTGGATTCAGGAGCTGTGAGATCTTACTCTTGAGACCCCATTTCCCAGCAGAGAAGCTGAGGTTGGAATGCTGATCCCAAAAGTTCCCTCTGACATTTAAAGCTGTCTTCTCCTGCTCCCTCCCCATCTCCCAAAGCAAGTAGCTGGGCAGCAATGATCTTCCCAGCCTGTTGTATAACTCTGGGCTGCCACACAGCTGCAGGAAAGGTGGGACCCACATGTCTGGGTCTGGCTCTGAACAGGCCACAACTTCCTGTGGGACCTGTCTGTCCATGGAAGGCACAACCAGACCATTGATGGAGCCTCTTATTATTTGTTTTCTTTCTTCCTCCTTTACTCCCTTTCTCCCTTCTTCTCTTCCACCTTTCTCTGAACTTTTCTTTCTCCCTTCCTCCCTGCCTCTCTTTCCCTTCCTTCTTTTCTTTCTCTTTGTTTCTGTTTCTTTCTTCCTTTCTCTCTCTCTCCCTCCCTTTCTTTCTTTTTCTCTTTCTCTTTCTTTCTTTTCTTCCTTCTTCCTAACCTGCTCATAACCTACTTACTGAAAACATGCAGCCAAGGGATCAAATCCTGGCTCCATCAGTTACCAGCTCTGTGACCTTAGGCAAGTTGCTCATACTCTCTGTGCCTCAGTCTCCTCATCTGTAAAATAGGCTAATAATAGGGCTGACTCTCACAGTACAGCTTTACAGTCCTTGGGCTCTGTGAATCCACAGCCTAGGAGGGGACATCATCATTAAATAAATAATCATACAATTAATTGATAATTTTTCTTGCCAAAGGGCAGAGCAGTCAGGGAATGTTTCCATGCAATTGTAGCTTGTCTATTCATTTACTGTCTCTTCCACTAGCTGGGAAACTCCAAGAAGGCTAGGGTCATGTACATTTTGTTTACTAATGTTTACTCAGCATTCAGAGTCACTCATTAACTAGGTTTGGATCAATGGATGAATGAATATAGTGATGTTCCACTGGAGACCTGAAGGATAAACTGGAGTAAAGAAGTGAAAAGAGTTGGTGGAAGGGCATCCTAGGCAGAAGGAATAGCATGTGCAAAGTCCCTGTGGCTGAAAGGAGATTGAGGTGTTTGAGGAAATGAAGCCAGGATGGCACGTCTGGAGCAAACAGAGTGACAGAGTGGGGCAGGCTTCCCAGGGCCTTAGGAGTCCCATGGTGGATTTTCTCCAACAAGTGCACAGCCAGGGCTGTAATGGCGGCTGAGCTGGGGTGTCTAAAAGACACCCTGGGTTCAAATACCAGCATCCCCAGTTTCTGGCTGCATGACAAGTCAATTAACCTCCATGAGCCCTGGATCCTAGTTTGCACAAGGGGCATAATAATAGTAACCTACTGCATGGGGTTTGGAAAGGATTATACACCGTGCCTGGCACACAGGTAGTGCTCACGAAATGTATCTGTGGTCGTAAGAACATCACCATGATTGATGCAGGTTTCCTAGTTCTCTTTCACTATCCCTGAAGCTGAGTCTTCCCCTTAATGAGGGTCTCCATCTCCAGACCCTCTGGGGGACATAGTTGTTCCTGCTGTCCCCACACCCCACTCTCTCAGGCCCTCCTGGGGCTGTTCTCCTTGAAGTTCCTGCAGCCAAGACTGAGGAAATGCTTCCCTTGGCTCAGGGCAAAATCTGCACCCATGTTGCTAAGCAACCAACCCCTATCCAGATGCCAGCTGCAGCCTGGGCAGAGGGATGAACGTCAGCACTCTGGGGAGGGCCTCCTGGGGCGCCGCCAGGACCACAAGCTACAACCAGCACAGAGGCAGGAGAATGCCAAGGCAGATGGCTCACTGAGAGTCAGCACACAGCAGTGGAAAGCCCGTGGGATCAAGGGCAAATCCAAATGCATTCGGACTCCAGTTCTACAATTTACCAGCTGTGCAGTCTTGATCAAGTCAGTGAACCTCTCTGGGCCTCAGATTATTCATCTCAACAATGGGATGCAGAAGTGAAGCAAAAGTGAAAGTCACTCAGCCACGTCCAACTCTGTGACCCCATGAACTGTAGCCTGCCAGGCTCCTCTGTCCTGGAATTCTCCAGGCAAGAATACTAAAGTGGGTAGTCATTTCCTTCTCCTGGGGATCTTCCCGACCTAGAGTTCGAACCTGGGTTTCCTGCATTGCAGACAGATTCTTTACCGTCTGAGCCACCAGGGAACCCCGATGATATGCAGACCCAACTACAAATTCATCATGAGGATTACATGGGCTGAAGTACATGAAAATGCCCAGCACATGGTAGGTGCTCAAAGGATCTTGAACTATGGATGGATATACAGGGGTGAGTCGAGTAATCTTGTCACCCATCAGTGTTAATCAAATTCAAACTACTTAACCTCCCCTTCATGGTCCCTTAACCTGATCCTCCCACTTTCCTCTGTCATCTTATTTACCTACGAGTTCGGTATCTCTCAACCTTGGCACTACTAACGTATAAAAACAACAACAGAAAAACAGATCTATTGGCATACAATTCCTATATCTCACAATTCACCCTTTTAAAGTGTACAATTCAATGCTTTTCAGTATATCCATAGAGTTGGATAATAGATACCACAGTCAATTTTACAACATTTATATCATCCAGAAAGAAACACCATACCCATTAGCGGTCACTACTCATACCTCCTTCCCCTAGCCCCTGGCAACCACTCATCTGCTTTCTGTCTCTATGGATTTGCCTTTTCTAAAGATGTCATATAAATGGAATCATATAGTGTGTGGTTTCCATACCTGGCTTCTTTCACTTAGCAGAATGTATTCAAGGTTCATTCATCTTGTGATGGGTATCAGTAACTACTTCATTCTTCTTTACGACTGAATGATATTGCATTTTGTTTGTTCTTTCGTCAGTTGATGGCCATTGCGGTTCTTTCTACTTTTTGGCCATTGTGAGTAATGCTGCTGTGAACATTCACATACATGTTTTTGTGTGGACTAGTGACACTTTCAACTGGACAATTCTTTGTTGTGGGTGCTGCCCTGTGCACTGTAGGATGTTTGGAGGCTTCCCTGGCTTCCATCCACCAGATGCCAGCAGTACTGAAACCCCCAGGTTGTGACAACCAAAAATTTCTCCACTGTTCCCCGGGTGGCTGCATCACCCTGGTCAAGAACTACTGCACCAAAACTGTCCCTTGGCAGTTCCCAAAGCTTGTTTCACAAGTGGAAATACCAGGAGATTCTCTGAGGGAAATAACCTTCTGTGGTCAACCCAGCTTAGGAAGACACACAGTCCACCTCCCTTGCTTCTGTCCCTGGAAATTCATGGGGTATTTTAGCATTTTCAAGGTTCCCAGGGTGTCTCCAACAGCAGCAACAAACTATGGGACATTGTGCAACTCGACCTTTGTCAAGCTGACTTGACCAAAGAACTCTTTTCTAATCTTCACAGAACACCCGTGACAGCAATTCTGGGCAACGCTTCTCAGACACCTCCTCCTCTCTGACCACACTGGTTTGCTTACTGCTTTCTTGAACATACTTTGCACATTTTGGCCACAGAAACTCTGCTCATATCATGTTTCTAGTGTTGCAGGAACTGTCCCCAATAGCCACTCCCCTCCAACTTGCTCACTAGAGGAACCCCAATTTTGTTTGGGCGGCAATGTGTCCAACCTCAGGGGACAAATCATGATTAGTCAAAGCCAAATGTGTCAATCTTATTTCTCTTTGCCAAAAACTAGGATAGGTGTGGACACATGGCCAGTCCTGGCCAGAGAACTATAGGTGGAAACTTCTAGAAAATATATTCTTTTTGAGCTGCTCAAAAAGAAGGCTCTCAGGGGGACTTCCCTGGTGGTCCAGTGGTTAAGACTCCATGCTCCCAAAGCAAGGGGCCTGGATTCAATCCCTAGTTGGTGAACAAGATCACACATGCCGCAACTAAAGATCCTGTGCGCTGCAAACAAGACTTGGAGCAGCCAAATAAATTAATACTTTAAAAAAAGAAGGCTCTTACCCACTGAGTTGCAACATCATGCTTGGGATACTGTCTTGCCTGGGGCATGTGACAACCATATTGCCAACATGAAGGGACAAGGTTAGGGAAGAGGGCCACACGCGGACAATGATAGGCCAGACAAACAGAGAAAACCTAGGTCCTTGATAGCATCACTGAGCTGCTGAATCAGCACTGCCTAACCCACTCCGGACTTCCTGATCTGTGAAATAATGAATCCTAGCAACAGTTGCAACCAAAAGCAAAATACTTATAGCCAGCACATGCCCACTAATGCCCCTTGAACCAGCTGGCTTTGCTGAATAACAAAAGACTCCAAAGCTTAGCTACTACTTAGTGGTTAAACATTTACTATTTCTTATTATTCTATGAGATAGCTGGGTAGTTCTGGCTTTGGCTGGGGACTGGAAGTTCTGGCCCAATTGGGGCTGGAAGACCTAGTGGTCCTTGAGATTCACAGGTCCAGCAGTTGGCTTGATGATCATGCATCCCTCATCATCCAGCAGGCTAGCCTGGCCCCACCCCACAGTGGCAACTGCAGGGTTCCCAGCAGCTAATGGCAACAAACCCCAAAGCACAGATGCTTTTCAAGCCTTTGCTTGTATCATATTTACTAGCATCCAACAGGCCAAAGCCACTCCCACAGCCAAGTTCAGCTTGAGGGCTAGAGAAATGGACTCCACTTCTTGATTGAAAGGACAGCAATGCCATCACGACAGGGGTGAGCATACAGGGATGGGAGGGACTTGGGGCCACGCTGCAGTCCCTCATATCTCTGATCTGGAAGGCTCTAGCATTTAACATGGAGCTGGCACACGGTGTGCTCTCAGTAAACATCTGTGGAATAAATAAGTGAATTCCCTCAGTCCCTACTCCCCATGGCCTCAAATCCTCACTGGAGGCCTTTCTTTTTACCTACAGTCCACAGCAGACCAGCCAGGCAGAGAAGGCCTGTGGGGGTGACCTGGGATTTGGTTCCAAATTCCGCCACACCAGTGGCACCTGTCCTAGAGAGCTATATGACACACCCCCACAATTACAATTAAGTTGGTTAAGAGTCCCACAGATCTAGGTTCAAATCCTAGCTCTGCCAGCCACTGTGTCTGACACTGAAATCAGCTCAATAAATAAAAATTGTTTAAGACTCACAGACTTAGAGAGTTAACTTATGGTTACCAGGGAAGGAAGGATAGGGAAAAGAGATAGTTAGGGAGTTTGGGATGGACATGTACACACTGCTATATTTAAAATGGACAACCAACAAGGACCTACTGTATAGCACGGAACTCTGCTCCATGTTATGTGGAAGCCTGGATGGGAAGGGAATTTGGGGGAGAGTGGATACATGTATAACTGAGTCCCTTTGCTGTCCACCTGAAACTATTACAACATTGTTAACTGGCTACACTCCAATATGAAATTAAACATTTTTAAAAATAAGAACAAAAATAGTTTAAAGAAGAAAGACATTCCTTTCACTCTGTTGAAAACATCCAGACCAGGCCTGGTTACGGTCATAAAGCGTGTAAGGGACCCAGGGTTCTCCAGCCAAATGCACCTTCAACCAGGGCCCTACTTCATGGCCCAAGATGATGGCGTCTGTGTTCCAGACAGCAGGTGAAAGAAGAACAAAGAAGTAACAACAAAGCAAGTGCATCTACATGTCTTAGGAAGAGTCCTCCAGAACCCTCACATCCTTAAGCCGTAATTCAGGTCCATGTCCACACCTACCGCAAAGGAGGCTGGGAAATTCTCTGCTAAAAACTGGATTACTTTTACTTTAGATGAAGGAAACTTTAGAATGGATGTTGGGGGATACACAACAGTCTTTGTTATAGCTCCCCAGGCCTCAATTTCCTCTTCTGTGAGTTAAGGATAATAATAGTTTTGTCTCATAAGGTCCTTGTGAGATTAATTAATGGGTATCAAGAGCTTAGTAAATTGGCAATAGATGTTAGTGATTATGATGATGATTAGCAAAATATCCTGGTAGTAAGTAAGCAGGAAAAAAGGAAGTCAGTGTTTTCTGTGCCAAACAGGGGTGTGCCCGGGTTCAATCAGGTTCACCAACTGAGTGAATGACAGGGAGCTGCCTAGGAAAAACTTCAGACCTGCTTTACCACCCAGGAACAGTCAGAGGTGAATTCGTGCCTCCCTTTTCCTCTAGGAAGCAAGCCAAAGTCTCCAGGAACAATTTGTGCTCCTAGGAGGCCAAAGGCGGCCCTTGAACATTTTCCTTGGAAGGGGGCAATTTTTATTTTCTGATTTTAAAATTAGCAAATCCTCTTGGATCCCAACAAACTAGCAATATCCAACAGGACCAGGAGTTCCCTGGAATTTCACTGGGGGTTTCGATTTATATTGGATTCATTACATGCTGGTTTTATTGCAAGTGCTAATTAGGAAAAGTCTTGGGAGTCAGTGGCAGGACTGTGGGTGTCTGACTTAGTTATGGAAAGTTTCCTGGAGGAAGAAACTTTTAAGCTGAGATGAAGAATGAGTGTTACTGAGGCAGGAAGGATATTCCCAGCAGGCAGGAGTTGGGCAGCCTGGTTGGCCAAGCCCCACATGGGAGAGTATGTAACTGGAGCTGAGGCTGGAGGCAGGAGGGACTGGAAAAGGCAGGTCAGCTGAACTGCAGGGAAGGATTTTGGGCCTCACGTCGCTGCAGGCGGATACAAGTGAGGGATGTGATCATATTTGGAAAAAATACACACTAGCCACAGTGTGGAGGACAGATAGGAGGAGGGGCAGAATTACTGACATGAAACCCCCTAGAAATGATGGCAACATCAGCAACAAATTCTCAGGGATTCAACTTGCTGTCCCATGTATCCCAGAACATACCAGAGCATCAAGGGAAAGGTACTTCCTTGAGCCTAAAATTCTCATACACCACACCCCCTGCCCCTTCCCAGTCACTCTCTAGCCCTTTCTCTGCTTTGCCTTTGTTTTTACTTCCATTGTCATTTTCTTTGCTATTATATATTCATTTATTTGTTGTTTACTTGCCAGGTATTTGTCACCCCCTCTAGCACATGAGCTTCAATGAGGGCAGAGACCTTGTCTCCTATCTTCCTTGACACAGGACAGCCCTTGCCCCCCGCACAGTGACTGGCACACAGTAAGTGTTTAATAAAGGCACCGAGTGTGTGTGCGTGTGTGTGTGTGTGAGTGAATGAAAAACTGGGGTGTTAGGACAGCTTATGAAAGTGAGCTGGACCCAGGCTGACCCTCCAGGAGGTGCTGGCAATTAACAAGAACTCTCAACTTAATCCTGAAATATAAAATCTTGGCATTCTCAAGCCCACAGAGGGTTAACTTCCTTCTGAGGGGGTCTGAAGACCAGGGAGTTGGGGCAAGGTCTCCATTTGGCCTGTGAGGACAAAGAAGTAAAGTGACTCAGCAGAGACCAGCTCAGAGCCAGGCAGCAGGGGAAATGGTGAATTCATTACAGATGCCTGATTTTCTCAGCTCCACACACTCATAGGTTTGCAACACATAATGAGATGATGATGATAATGAAGACGATGATTAACGTTAATGTAAAGCACAATGGTATTTACCAGATATTGTTCTGAGCATTTTACTATATTAACTCAAGTAATCCTTTCAACTATCCTATGAGGTGGGTGATGTGGTTATCCCCATTTTACAGCAGGGAAAGTTGAGGCCTAACTTGCCAAACTGACAAGCCTCAGAAGTGGCTGAGCAGAGACTAGAGCAGGTGGTCCTGGGCCTTGTGTCAGAGCAAAATACCTCGCTACCATCCTGCTCCCTAGCTAGACACAGTGCCCCAGAGGCTTCTGGTCCCAAGCCCAGGGTCTAGCTGACCCACTCCCACCCTCCTGCCTCATGAATTCACATTTAGACCACAAATTTCCCTCCAGTGCCTCATTCTCTGAGAGTGGGATGCTCTAATGTTTAAGTAACCACAGGCTACAGAGTCAGATGTACATAGGTTCAAATCCCATCTCAGCCACTTCCAAACTAAGCAGTGAAGGATAAGTGATGTTACCTTTCTCAGCCTCAATCACCCCACCTGCCAAATGGACCTAATGATGATTCACCCTGGAAATGGCTATGGGGGCTGAGCGAGTCCTCCAGAGCTTGCCTGCACATGGTGCATGTGGAGGAGAGAGAGTTGCTGTTTTTCTACTTGCCAAGGCTTGAACCCTCTGTCTCCTTCTCCACCAGCCCACCTCCCACCCTATACCAGCAGCCTGCTCACTGACCTTGCCAGAATTCAAAGCCGGGAGAAATTAAAAGCCCAGTGGGATCCCTTCAGATTCCACCAGCTTAGCAACTCAGGCAATTAAAGAATCTCTTAGATTTGAGTTCTGAGCAAATCGGATCTTTAAAAAAAAAGGTCCCAAACTCTAAACCCTACTAAAGACCTAAGTCTGGTACCCCATGAAGCTATTTTTTAAAAGTCCTCTGGGCACTGGCACTATTGAGAGGTAAGAGCTCTGAGTACTTGCATCTTGGGACTGCCCAATCTTCTCAGAGGACTCAAGGTCAAGGGAAATGTTAAAAATACAGGTTCCCCCAACAAACGCAACCTGAGGGACAGTCTCTGAACAACAACAAATGCTTCAAAATGTAAAAAAAAAAAAAAAAAAAGCTAAGGAACTGTTTCAAATTAAAAGGGACAAAAGAGAAATGACAACTTAAAAGCATTGCTTGATTCTGGATTATTTTTTAAATGAAGGGGGAGGGACAATTAGGGAAATCTGTCCTGTGGATTAGATAATAGTGGCACTAGTGGTAAAGAACCCACTTGTCAATGCAGGAGACACAGGAGATGCAGGTTCAGTCCCTGGGTGAGGAAGGAGAAGGGAGACGGGAATGGAAACCCACTCCAGTATTCTTGCCTGGAGAATCCCATGGACAGAAGAGCCTTGTGGGTTACAGTCCACGGAGCTGCAAAGAGTCAGACACCACTGAAGTGACTTAGCATGCATGCACATTGTATCAGTGCAAAATACCCTGAATTTTATCATTATGCTACAGTGATGCAAGAGAATTTCTTCCTTGTTCTTAGGAGATAAGCATGGGTAAAGAGGAATCACATTTATAGCTTCTCAAATGATTCTGAAAAATAATATATGTATTCATATATGGAAAGAGAGAAATCATTGAGCAAAGGATATATGTGAATCCTTTGCACTACCTCTGCAACTCTTCTGTAAGAGTGGAGTTATTTCAAAGGATTCGTGTCATATTCCTGCCTTCCTGGAGAGCCGAACTCGTTGGATCTTTGGAGGGACCCAGGAAATCTTCGTTTCTAGCAAGGTCTCTAGGGGATTCTGGCACACAGGAAGCCTGACTGTAATCCCAGCTCTAAAGAATGCTGGGGTCTTCTTTCCCAATCAGAGGGCAGAGGCACAGCCCCTCCAGTTTTTACCTTCCTTTCCCCCACTTGTTACAGGCAACAATCGAGGAGCCTCTAATGGAGGATTTTGCAAACCAACAGCACAGGAGTTCCTCCAGCTTTGTGTCAGAAGCAGAGCTTGCTCTGACTCTCTAGCTCACTTATAATCACACGACTTAAAATACACTTTGTTAAAGACAACCTGCTGAGGAAGGGAGATGGAAGAAATTAAAGGAGAGTAAAGAAGCAGCCCCCCAAGACAGGCGAAAGAGGCACCCTGGGGTACCAGAGGGCTCCTGTGTGTTTTTTTCATCAGGGATCGTGATGACATCACTTGGCCTTAATCCTCCTTAGTCATTTTAATCTAGGGACACTGGCGGCAGCTGCCATTTCTTAAAACATGGGAGGCACCAACAGCTCAGCTCAGCATTGGTGTTCAAATATGCCAGGGCACCATCTCACCAAGACAGGGCTGCTTCTTACAAGCGGAGCCTCAGAAAAAGCGACTATATCCCAGAAGGCAACTAGGAGGAAAACAACTCGGGTGGAAGCACAATCCAGACTTGCCAGAGGCTTGCAAACTGCTTTGACCAGGACCCACAATAAGGAATGCATTTGCACCACAATCTGGTTCACTCTCACACACACACGTAATGACATACAAGAAATGCTCCATCCTCTACCAGGAAGGCTCTATTGCAGAGTCTCCAGCTGTCAATGCCTTGGACTAAGTCCCTTGCTTCATCTTCACAGAGCAACTTTGCCCAAGGTCACATCTCTTTCCAGAGGCAGTTCATGTCCAATGAGGGGAAGATAAAAGCCTGGTCATCTTGCCCAACTCAGGACAATTCTGAAGAGCCTTTTTAACTCCCAGATTTCTTACAGGGTTAGCCGAGGTCATTGCTAGACCTCCATCCCAGCTTGACCTCTCCCTCTGCCCACTCCTGCTTTTATCTCCTCCCTTCCACAGGAGTTGATCTCATGGATACTCACTCATAAAAACTTCCAAACACTAAATTCTGTCTCAAAGTTGCTTCTTTGGAGAACCAAACCTGGTTCTCATAATAAACCAAACCCACATGATGAAAACAAGAGTTCAGCAAAACCAATATTTATCTTTTCTCTGCCTCATGCATTCCCATATAATCTGTTATTTCACTTTTAAAAGTGTTGGTCATAATCCAATACATTGATTTGATGACGCAGACATGCTTTGAAAACGCTAGTCTGAACTATGCTCAAGAAGCCTGAAGGACGATCAGTGTATCCTTGGGCTGTCCTTAGGTGTACGTATAAGAATGCCTGACCAAACATGAATTAAGTAATAGAGGTTTACTTTTTATATAACAACAAGCTTGGCAATAGGTTGGTCCAGAGTTTGTTTATGACTCAACACTTTCCTCAAAGACCCAGGTTTTTTCCATATTTCTTCTCCAGCATCTTTGACATGTTGGCCATGACTCCTCATAGTCAAAAGATGGCTGCCTTTGCTCCAGGCATCACCTCCTTATACAACCACCTTCAAATAAGAATAGGAAGCTTCACTTCACAGCATATTTCTTTCAATTCAGGAAGAAAAAATTCTGCAGAAGCCCCAGAACCAGACTTCCCCTTATTTCTCATTAGCCAGAAGATTCCATTAGCAAAGACAAAACAGTGAATGAAGATTAGTAAACAACCAACAAGGACTACCACAGCTCATGTCAGGTATGCTCAGTCAGTTCAGTCGCTCAGTCAGTTCAGTCGCTCAGTCGTGTCTGACTCTTTGCGACCCCATGAATCACAGCACTCCAGGCCTCCCTGTCCGTCACCAACTTCCAGAGTTTACTCCAACTCATGTCCATCGAGTCAGTGATGCCATCCAGCTATCTCATCCTCTATTGTCCGCTTCTCCTCCTGCCCTCAATCCCTCCCAGCATCAGAGTCTCTTCCAAAGGGTCAACTCTTCGCATGAGGTGGCCAAAGTATTGGAGCTTCAGCTTCAGCATCAGTCCTTCCAATGAACACCCAGGACTGATCTCCTTTAGAATGGACTGATTGGATCTCCTTGCAGTCCAAGGGACTCTCAAGAGTCTTCTCCAACACCACAGTTCAAAAGCATCAATTCTTCGGCGCTCAGCTTTCTTCACAGTCCAACTCTCACATCCATACATGACCACTGGAAAAACCATAGCCTTGACTAGACGGATGTTTGTTGGCAAAGTAATATCTCTGCTTTCGAATATGCTATCTAGGTTGGTCATAACTTTGCTTCCAAGGAAAATTTCAGTCTTTTAATTTCATGGCTACAATCACCATCTGCAGTGACTTTGGAGCCCCCAAAAATAAAGTCTGACACTGTTTCCCCTGTTTCCCCATCTATTTCCCATGAAGTGATGGGACCAGATGCCATGATCTTCGTTTTCTGAATGTTGACCTTTAAGCCAAACTTTTCACTCTCCTCTTTCACTTTCATCAAGAGGCTTTTTAGTTCCTCTTCACTTTCTGCCATAAGGGTGGTGTCATCTACATATCTGAGGTTATCGATATTTCTCCCGGCAATCTTGATTCCAGCTTGTGCTTCTTCCAGCCCAGCATTTCTCATAATGTACTCTGCATATAAGTTAAATAAGCAGGGTGACAATATACAGCCTTGACGTACTCCTTTTCCTATTTGGAACCAGTCTGTTGTTCCATGTCCATGTCCAGTTCTAACTTGCTTCCTGACCTGCATATAGGTTTCTCAAGAGGCGGGTCAGGTGGTCTGGTATTCCCTTCTCTTTCAGAATTTTCCACAGTTTATTGTGATCCACATAGTCAAAGGCTTTGGCATAGTCAATAGCAGACATAGATGTTTTTCCGGAACTCTCTTGCTTTTTCCATGATCCAGCAGATGCTGGCAATTTGATCTCTGGTTCCTCTGCCTTTCCTAAAACCAGCTTGAACATCTGGAAGTTCATGGTTCACATATTGCTGAAGCCTGGCTTGGAGAATTTTGAGCATTACTTTACTAACATGTGAGATGAGTGCAATTGTGTGGTAGTTTGAGCATTCTTTGGTATTGCCTTTCTTTGGGATTGGAATGAAAACTGACCTTTTCCAGTCCTGTGGCCACTGCTGAGTTTTCCAAATTTGCTGGCATATTGAGTGCAGCACTTTCACAGCATCATCTTTCAGGATTTGAAATAGCTCAACTGGAATTCCATCACCTTCACTAGCTTTGTTCGTAGTGATGCTTTCTAAGGCCCACTTGACTTCACATTCCAGGATGTCTGGCTCTAGTGAGTGATCACACCATCATGAGTATCTGGGTCGTGAAGATCTTTTTTGTACAGTTCTTCTCTGTATTCTTGCCACCTCTTCTTACTATCTTCTGCTTCTGTTAGTTCCATACCATTTCTGTCCTTTATTGAGCCCATCTTTGCATGAAATGTTCCCTTGGTATCTCTAATTCTCTTGAAGAGCTCTCTAGTCTTTCCCATTCTTTTATTGTCCTCTATTTCTTTGCATTTATCGCTGATGATAGAAGCAAGGTCCAATGCTGTAAAGAGCAACATTGCATAGGAACCTGGAATGTTATGTCCATGAATCAAGGCAAATTGGAAGTCATCAAACAGGAGATGGCAAGAGTGAACGTTGACATTCTAGGAATCAGCAAACTAAAATGGACTGGAATGGGTGAATTTAACTCAGATGACCATTATATCTACTA
The DNA here is from genome assembly GCF_032405125.1 of Capricornis sumatraensis. NCBI lineage: Eukaryota > Metazoa > Chordata > Mammalia > Artiodactyla > Bovidae > Capricornis > Capricornis sumatraensis. Next base: position 61,441,708 of record NC_091085.1, on the reverse strand, counting down.
CTGTGGGAAGGAATCCCTTAGAAGAATCCCTTAGAAGAATCCCTTAGAAATTCTTCTAAATTCCTTAGTAGTCATCATGGTCAACAAAAGAGTCCGAAATGCAGTACTTGGATGCAATCTCAAAAATGGCAGAATGATCTCTGTTCATTTCCAAGGCAAACCATTCAGTATCACAGTAATCCAAGTCTATGCCCCAACCAGTAACGCTGAAGAAGCTGAAGTTGAACGGTTCTATGAAGACCTACAAGACCTTTTAGAACTAACACCCAAAAAAGATGTCCTTTTCATTATAGGGGACTGGAATGCAAAAGTAGGAAGTCAAGAAACACCTGGAGTAACAGGCAAATTTGGCCTCAGAGTACAGAATGAAGCAGGGCAAAGGCTAATAGAGTTTTGACAAGAGAACGCACTGGTCATAGCACCCTCTTCCAACAACACAAGAGAAGACTCTACACATGGACATCACCAGATGGTCAACACCGAAATCAGATTGATTATATTCTTTGCAGCCAAAGATGGAGAAGCTCTATACAGTCAGCAAAAATAAGACCAGGATCTGACTGTGGCTCAGATCATGAACTCCTTATTGCCAAATTTAGACTTGAATTGAAGAAAGTAGGGAAAACCGACCATTCAGGTATGACCTAAATCAAATCCCTTACAATTATACAGTGGAAGTGAGGAATAGATTTAAGGGACTAGATCTGATAGATAGAGTGCCTGATGAACTATGGATAGAGGTTCATGACACTGTGCAGGAGATAGGGATCAAGACCATCCCCTTGGAAAAGAAATGCAAAAAAGCAAAATGGCTGTCTGAGGAGGTCTTACAAATAGCTATGCAAAGAAGAGAAGCAAAAAGCAAAGGAGAAAAGGAAAGATATAAGCATCTGAATGCAGAGTTCCAAAGAATAGCAAGGAGAGATAAGAAAGCCTTCAGCCCTTATTTCCTTCTAGGGTCCAATGTCAAAGACCCTGAGGTGGGGCAGAGTCATTGATCTCTGGCAGATTCACAAGCAACCATACCACCATGTCAGACACCACTAGTTGATCACAGCAATCTTTCCCACTGAGCAGGAATGTGATTTCACAAGGTGCCCCAACAAAACACTCCATGCACCTACTAGAATTAAAACCTGAGATTAAAATCTGATTCCTGCTCTGGCCTTTAGACCAAAGGCTAACAATGGAAACTGCTATGAGAGAAGATTAACCAGTTTTCGCTCTATATTTTCAGGACGCTCTCCGACTCACGCATACATCCTTCCCTCTTCACTTGGAATATTTCCTCCTTCCCTTGGCCTATCCAAATCCCACTTGCCCTTCAAAGAGGCCCAGTTCAAGCCTGATTCCTCTAGGAAATCTCTCTGGGTATCCCAATCTTGTCTAAAATTATTCACTGAACCCACTAATCAATCTAAACATTACTCAAAAGGGGAATAATCAGACATTGTGTGCCTGTGGACGTGATGCAGAGGAAGCATCTCTACAAAGTATCTTTGCCCAACCAACCAACCTGAATCAAATCCAGCCTCGAGATTAACCACTTATATGCTCAGTCACTCAGTCATGTCTGACTCTTTGCGACCCCATAGACTGTAGCCTGCCAGGCCCCTCTGTCCATGGGATTTTCCAAGCAAGAATACTGGAGCGGGTTGCCATTTCCTCTTCCAGGGAAGAGGGATTGCTTCCTGACCCAGGGATCAAACCTGCATCTCCTGTGTCTCCTGCATTGGCAGGCTGATTCTTTATACTGTGCCACATGAGAAGCCCTAGAGATTAACCAACCACCAGTTTATAAAAAATACAAGAACTAACATTAAATGATACATGGGATATAATGATCTAGAATGTAATATAATGACACATGGGATATAAAAATCTAGACTGTCAGAAAATAAAGAACCAATGACCTAGTGTCTTTAGCACATAAATGACATTTTGAAAAGGAGCAGAAATTTTGTAGATTTGTATCAGTTAACTGATAGATTTGTATCAGCCACAATAATGTTATGTAATAAGCCACACTAAAACATAGTGGCTTAAAATAACAATGTACTATTTCTCATAGTTCTGTGGTCAGATGGGTGGTTCTTTTGGTCTGGCCTAGGCTCAGCTGATGTGCGCTGGGCTTGATCATGCATCTGTGGTCAGCTGGCAGGTCAGCTGTGGATAGCTTGTCAGGAATGGCCTCACTCAGGAAAGTACCCCCCAACACGGTTACCCCGTAACAAGCTGCTTAAGTTTGCTCTCCTGGTTGAAATAGGAATCTAACAGAATAAGTGGAATCATGTGAGACATCCCAAGGCCCAGACTTAGAAACCATCCAGCATCCCTTCTGTTGCATTCTTGACCAAACCAAGACACATGATCAAACCCAGATTTCAGGATCAAGAAATAGACTCCACCACTCAATAGGAGAAGCTGCCAAGTCAGATTGCTAAGGCAGCGAATGTGGAGAGAAGCCATTTACTATAATCAATCCACTTCAGGATTAAAAAAGACATGTCAACCAAATGTAATGTATGCCCTTGTTCAGATTCATATTTACAGAAACCAACTGCAAAAACTCATTTTTGTAGTCATTAGGGAAAAATTGAACATAGGCTGAGTATTAAATGATAATATGGAATTGTTGGTTTTTAAAATGCAATAATGGTGTTGTGTGAATTTTTAAATGTCTTTATTGTTACAAGTACACACTAAAGTATTTGTGGGTGAAATGATATAATGTTTGGGATTTATTTTAAAATATTCTATCATAAAAAGGAAGCAGGGAGAACAGATGTACAAGAATAGCAAAAAGTTGATAGCTGTTGAGGCTGGGTAATGCACACACAGCGGGTTATATGACTATTCTCATTAAATTTATGTACATGTGTTAGAAATTTTCCATAAGAAATGTTTTTAAACTCTTTTGCTTTCTTTGCCTCATGCAGTTTTATAGAGTGTGGTGATTACCCCTGGTGGTTCAAGAACATTAAAGAGAAAGTCTCAATGTGGTGTTTACCTGTCTTTAACACCTATCAAACATTCATTAATCTCTCTACAACAAAATATAAGCAGGTTTTGGGCTCTAGAGCCCTTGGTAGGAACCGGATATAACAAGAATTTCATATCATGGTTTAATTTCCATTGCATTTATTTTTTTACTATTACATTCTCTCTACCATGAGTGAGGCTGCTTTTCTACTTATGGATAATGACACGAAGCTCTCTTTTTAAATAAGTTAAGGCCATAAAGAGTGAATTTTAAGTGATTAAATCTATAATGATACAGATGATAAAAGATTATGGCTTAAACTGTGAAGGTGGGTGTCTTGTTAAGATCGGCTACCCTCTCTGGGCTTTCCTGGTGGCTCAGTGGTGAAAGAAAATCTGCCTGTCGATGCAGGAGAGTATGGGTTCAATTTCTGGGTCTGGAAGATCGCCTGGAGAAGGAAATGGCAACCCACTCCAATATTCTTGCCTGGGAAATCCCATGGATAGAAGAGCCTGGCGGCTTCAGTCTGTGGGGACGCAAGAGTCAGACACAACTTAGCAACTAAACAACAGCAACAACCCCCTCTAGCAAACAATTTTAAACCCACTGGCTTTACAAAATAAAGTTCTGTGTCTGAAATCACAACCCAATGCAGGGCCGTGGGGGCCTCTGCTCCAGGGACCCATTCAGGGACCCAGGTTCCTTCCAGCTAATGGCTCTGAAACCCTTCAGGCCTTGAAGTCCACCATCAGACCTGCTGCACTCAGCTGGCAGATTAGAGAAACAAGAGCCCATCTGCAGTGTCACACGGAAGGATATGGGGGCCAGGCCTGAACATACACACTTCACTTCAGCCCACGTCCTGCTGGCTAGAATTTGTACCATGGTCCCACCTAGCTGCATGAGAGGTTGGAGATGTTGCCATAAGCTTGGGCAGAAGGAGGTTTGGTGAGCATTGAGCATTACCTCTGCCACAGTGGCCCTCAAACAAATGATATTTGAGAAAAGCTGTTTTTAAAATGGAGCTCAAACTCCTCAGAGTGGCCCACACAGGTCTTTATGATCCTGTATCAGTCAGGGTTCAGTCAGAAAACCACTATGAAGAAAGGATTACAGGGATGAGATTGGGCATAATGGTGGGAGCTGGTAGAGGAATCTATTCAATGATCTTGTCCCTTAGATAAGTTGTCAAGGAGGAGCCCTGGGTATGAATGAGAGCAGGGACAAGGTAGAACCTGGGAGGATGAAGCCGAAGCCACAGGAACTGAGAGGACTGATTAACCCTGGTGTCTACACTGCCTGGGGCCCTGAGGTGACCTTCAGAGCATGAAAACATGGCTAATTTCACATCCATCTTCCAAAACTGACACAAATTTCTCTTGTGGTCAATGCTAACCCAGAATTATACAAGGAAGGTAATTTTGGAAAAGGAGTTCTAGCCCAAATGGACCCAGTATAAGCCACTTCATGGACCAGTGGGACACTTAGCCTCACCCTCCAGCACTCCCCAGCTCATACCTTCCACTCCAGCCATGGTGACTACAGTTGACCCCTGAACAAAACAGGTTTGAACTATGAGGGTCCACTTACATGCCATTTTTCCAACAAATATGTACTACAATGGCTACGTGATCCGAGGTTGGTTGAATCTGCAGATGCAAAACCAGAAATTTGGAGGGTTGACTGTGAAGTTATAGGCAGATTTTTCAACTGTGTGCTGTAGATGTGGACACCCCTAATGCCCATGCTGTTCAAGGGTCAACTGTACTTGCCTTTTCTCAACTATTCTAGACATCTTCTCAATTTACCCCTGCTGTTCCCTCTCCCTGGAATGTTCTTTCCCATCATTGTCTAGTGCCCACCTCTTCCTAAGTCTTTAAGATCTGATCAAACGTCACTTCCTTTAGGAAGTGCCCTGCAGTCTCCAGGCAGAGGGGAAGATGGGTGGGCCCATAAATACAGAGGTTGTGCAAAAAGCCATGGGATCTTTCTCCATAAGCCTTGATATCTTCAGAAAAGCTGCTAAAATGCACTAAGGGCATTTCTTTTAAAAAACAATGATGAGGCTAAGTTTCTTATCTGGGTTTGACTGAGGGTGGAAGCAAGAGAGCTCACATAGGGACTTCCCTGATGGTCCAGTAGCTAAGACTCCACATTCCCAACACAGGGGGCCCAGGTTTAATATCTGGTCAGGGAACCAGAGCCCACATGCCACAATTAAGAGTTTGAGTTCACATGCCACATCTAAAAGAACCTGCATGCTGCAACTAAGACCCAAATAAGTGGGGCTTCCCCCATAGCGCACTCGCTAAATAATCTGCCTGCAATGCAGGAGACTCAGGCTTGATTCTTGGGTCGGGAAGATCCCCTAGATGAGGAAATGGCAACCCACTCTAGTATTTTTGCCTGGAGAACCCCATGGACAGAGGAGCCTGGCAGGCTACAGTCCATGGGGTCCCAAGAATCAGACACAACTGAGTGACTTTCACTTTCACTTTCCAATTAACAAGAAGTGGAGGGAAAACAAAAAAGAGAAGTTAATTTAAAAAAGAAAAAAAAAAAGCTCACACAGACACAAGAGCCCTGAGACAGGGAGTAGCACAGGGAAGAGAGAAGCATTAGGAAATAAAATACAGGAACGGGCGGAAACTTTGGGGAGACTTGAGGTTGCCTTCGGGGCTCTGACCTGTTTCACCGGATCTCCAAAGGGTCGTGAGCAACATATTATGCAGCTGTGGTAGACTGGATTATCCTTCTCAAGTCTTCACTCCCTCCCCCATATGACCTTGAAGGGCTTGAGAGTGAGGCAAGTATATTTCCCTGTCCTGTGGATGTTGTACTTGGACTTGACCATAGGATATTTTTTTCAGCCAACAGAATGTGGACAGAAGTGATATGCTAGTTCTGAGCCAAGCTGTTAGGAAACCTTCCATGTATCTGCTTGCCCCCTTGTGCTTCAGCTATTCACCATGAAAGGAACATACCTGAGCTGTTGTGGAGCCAAAGAGGGTGAAAGACACATAGAAGAAGCAAGTGGAATATGCTTGAACTCATCAGCAACCAGACGCCAAGCCCCAGATGATTCCAGCAGAGCTACAGTTCACTCTAGACTAACAAACAAGATGGCTTTTAATAACTAAATTGAAACATGATTCACATACCATAAAATTCACCCATTTAAATAATACCATCCAATTTTTTTTGGCAGATTCACAGTCATGCAGCCATCTCTATAATCAATTTTAGAACATTTTCATCACCCCAAAAGAAAATTGCATATTCAATACATTAGCAGTCTTTCCCCATTTCCCTGTTCACTGTTACACAGCATTATTGTAGTGACAGCTGACATATATACATATATATATATACACATACACAAGATATTAGAAATGCATCCAATGTTAGCAAGCTCACAATTTCACATTCTTCTTAATAGAAGTCTAGGATAAGAAAGGTTTGTGTGCACACATCTACACAGACGCCCCTATATACATTCACACAATCCTACACATGGTTAGACACACATCCACTTCTACAAACGCATCACACACCCACAGTCAGACATAGACTCACACTCATTTTTAGTGATACAAAGATTCATATATAGACTCATCCACACACAGTCACAATTACGTACTTGTAGACATACACACTCACAGCAATTTCCCAACCCCGACATTAAAATAACTCATCACATTTTTTCCATATCTACATATCACATATGCTTTTACTTCCTTATTTTTTCCCTTTGAATGACTCACATTTTTATTTAAATAAACTGCTTTTTAAAAGAAAGTGCTATAAATAGAGGGTCCTCATCTTTCCCATTAGCTCTTTGACCTTTCTTTCCACCAAACCCAAGCATACCTACTGTAAGTGGAAGAGGGGGACTGGGTGTCACCACCTTCAAAGCCCCCTGACCACGCAGTTGCACATACTTTGCACTTAGACCTCCTGCTTACTTCAGTGCTCTACTCTCAGCATCTTGGAATTCTTAATAATGTATTAACTATAATTATAATGCATTTTCATTCTGCATTGGAACCCACAAAGTCTGTAGCCTCTTCTGCCCTTGAGCACACAGAGTATCCCTGCTTCGGAGACATTCAGGACTCCCTCCATTGGAGAAGCTGACCCAGGGTAGGTCACACGTCACACAGCCCGGACCTTGGAGTGCAAACAGGTGGAAGTTTGAATCTCGGCCCTATTTACCAGCTGGGTAACCTTGGGTAGGTTACCTATCCTGACAGAGCACCCAGGACAAGAGTACAAATGGAGGCCCATAGGCCATGTGTCTAAAAGTCTTCATGGTAAAAACCAAGCTCACAAATTTGTCAAATAAAACATGTTCTAACCTCTTATTTTAAAAAATATACCTTCATTAAAATAGTCAAAATATACGTGTAAAGCTATGTTTTTTATATGTCTGAAAATTGGCAAAATACCAAAGATGATGGAACTAAATTATGTTGTATTGATGTAACAGTGATATCTAAATGAGTAACTTTTAAAAAGTATAATTAAGAAATTTTTATGTATTTATTCCATAAAATTTGTTTTTCTTGCCTTCATTTTAGCAAAATCACTCACACTGGTTTTTTTCTTTTTTCTGGCCATGCCACTTAGCATGCAGGATCTTAGTTCCCCAGCTGGGGATCAAAACCAGGCCCCTTGCAGTGGAAGTGTAGAGTCTTAACCACTGGACCACCAGGGAAGTCCTTCACCCTGTTGTTATAATCAAGATTTTTATGTAATTGTGTGCTATTGGCAGTAATGACCTAAAGGAATAAAAAATAAATTGAAGTTATAGATCAAAGGACACAAAACTTGAATACATTTTCATAAAAAGTGTAAATTAAAATTTTTTAAATTAGCAAATTAAAAATATTTTAGATATTTTCTGAAGTTATTCTTCTAGAATATTTTACTTATGTTTTTCTTTTAATATTAAATAATTTAATTATCTTTTGAAACCAAAAGGCAAAATACAAATGACACAATTAAAGTAACATTTTAAGATAAACTGTTTCAATAAAGCTAGAGATGTTAATTTTTAAATTTAATTCCAATAAATATTAAGAAAATAAGTGCTTGCTTTGGCAGCACATATACTAAAATTGGAATAATACAGAGAAGATTAGCATGGCCCCTGCACAAGGATGACAAATTCATGAAGCATTCCATATTTTTGTAAAGTAATTAGCCTCCAATTAAAATGAATAAATTAATTAATTAAAAATAAATAAATGTGAAGGAAATCTGTAAAAGAGGGGATATATGTATACGTATAGCTGATTCACTTTGCTGCAGCAGAAACTAACACAACACTGTAAAGCAACTAAACACCAAAAAAATGAATTAAAAAAAGAAGCAGCAAAAAATAAAACTGCTAACAATCCTAGAGTTCAAACGTCTGATAGTTAATGTAAAGAAACATAGCACACTTCATGCATTTTACATCTAGATCTGTGTACACTCAAATTTAAGAGTGATGTGAATCTTTAATATTTCAAAATGATCCTCTGCTGCTGTGTTAGTTACATATTGCTATACAGAAAATTACCATAAATTTAGCAGTTTAAAACAAGACAGATTTACTATCTGACAATTTCTATGGTCAAGAGTCCAAACTCAGGGACTTCCCTGGGAGTCCAATGGTTAAGACTTCAAGATCCCAGTGCAGAGGGCACAGATTGATGCCTGGTCAGGGAAGTAAAATCACGCATTAAAAAAAAAAGAATCCAGATTCAGTTCACCTCTTAAACTGCAGTAAAGATGTCAGTCAGGGCTGGGGTCTCAGCTGAGATTCAGATGGGGAAGGAACTACTTCCAAATTCATGTGGTGGTTCAGGACTCAATTCTTTATGAGCTGCCAGACTGAGAAGAGAATCTCAGCTCCTTCCTGGCTGTTGGCTGGAGACCATCCTCAGTTTCTTGCCATGTGAGTCTCTCCATATGGTGGCTTACTTCATGAAAGCCAGCAAAGAAGAGTCAACAGGGAGAGTCTGCAAGCAAGACAGTAGTTACATCTTATGCAAGGTAATCACAGATGTGAAATCCTATCAGCCTGGCTATATTCTATTGGTTAAAAGCAAGTCACAGATCCTGCCTACTCAAGAGGGGAGAAGATGACACAGGAACGTGAATGCCAGAAGGTGAGAATTAGGTGGGGGGAGCGGGGGCTGGCATTTTAGACTTTGTACCCCATAATGGCCATGCACCTTGCTTGCAAAGATTGCACTAATGTGTGAGTACGTCCAGAACCACAAACTGGAATGCAAGGAGAAGCCTTACACATTTATGCTATCAAGGAGGAAGGATTTAGCAAGATAATATAGTATACTGAGTTGGCCAAAAAGTTCATTCAGATTTTTCCCCTAAGATATTCTGGAGGGACTTCCTTTGTGGTCCAGTGGTTAAGACTTCACCTTCCAGTGCAAGGGGTTCTGTTTTGATCCCTGGCTTGGGAAGCTAAGATCCCTCATGCCTCACAGCCGCCCCCGTGCCCAAAGAAGCAGAAGCAATACTGTAACAAATTCAATACTTAAAAAAAAAATGTTCTGGAAAAATCTGAGGGAACTTTTTGGCCAGCCCAATATTTGCTCTTATCGGAATGCTTCCAATTTTCAAATTATCCCTCCACTAGAACCAGAACTAGAATGTTCATCTCCAGTGCTGACAGCAGCACCACCCATGAACCTTTACTGCATTCAGACACAACTGTTATTTTAACATCTAAGAAACGGGGAGATGTGCTAAATGATGTTAATCAGGAAAGAGCATGTTTAGGACTACAGGTTGCTCTGTGACAGCCCTGGATGCCAAATGACAGACATCTCCATGTGCTTTTAACAAATTCTTTCTTTCTTTGTACATTGTTGTTTGTTGTTCAATCGCTAAATCGTGTCCAACTCCTTGTGACCGCATGGATGTAGCACCAGCCTCCTCTGTTCTCCACTATCTCCAAGGGTTTGCTCAAATTCGTGTCCAAGCATTCTTTGCCCATGCTTATGATATTTGAGGATGCTTGAGCATCCTAACATGGCAGCTGATTCCCTCAAAAAGAACAATCCATGAAAGAGAGCAAGAGCACAAGGTAGAAGCCATATCTTTTATGACCTAGTTTTAGAATTCATATACCATCATTTTTGCAATCATCTAGCTATACACAGGTTATTTCTATTCAACGTGGGAGACATCTGTACAAAGGTATCGGTGATAGGCAGAATCCTAAAATCGCCCCCAAGACTCCTACTTCCGGGTGTATGTGCCCAGTAGAATCTTCCCTCCCTTGGGTGTGAGTGAGATTTGTGAACATAATGGGCTTTCACTCTCACAGTTATGTGATGCTATCTGGCAGAAGAGATTTTGTAGATGTAGTTAAGGCCCCTAATCAGTTGACTCTGAGTTAATCAAAAGGGAAAATATCCTGAGTGTCCTGAACTAATCAGGTAAGCCCTGAAAAGAGATCAGGAAGATTTAAAGCAAAAAAGAAAACGAAAGGCAAAAAAGATTTATCTTGCTGGCTTTGAAGAAGTAAATAAATATGTGCGAACTGCCTATGGAGAAGGCCATTTAGCAAAGAGCTGAGAACAGCCTCTAGGAGCTAATAGTGTTGCCCAGTCAACAGCTAGCAAGAATATGAGCACCTCCATTAGACAACCAGAGGGAAATAAATTCTGCCAATGACCCATGAACTCAGAAGAGGACTCTGAGCCTGAGATGAGATCACAGCCCCACTGACACCCAATTTCAGCTTTGGGAAGCCCTGAAAACAGATCTTCTGACCTACAGAAACTGTGATAATAAACAGGTGCTGTTTTAAGCTGCTAAATTTATGGTAATTTGTTACACAGCAGTAGAAAATGAATACCAGTGTGAGTATCAGAAGGCAAAATTACTGGGGGCCATCTTGAGACTGGCTACTAGAACCTGATCCTGTTAGATTTTTAATTCTTGTTTTTCTTGTTAGTGTCAGTCCACTTATCTTCCCTCTCATATGCATACCTTCTTTATACTTCACTCACTCACTCAACTTCTCCTCCCTTGATTCCTTCATTCCACAATAATTCCTGATCCCCTACTTTATTCTCACATAGTGGGTTACTGGGGACACAGAAGCGAGCCACGTGTGTTCCCTGACCTTCCGGAGTTCCAGTTTGGAGCAGGAACATTCCATGGTATTCCTCAGTCTCCTTAAAGCTACTCCCAACATAAGCCATACATGGTTCAAACCCCAGGACTTTCCAGAAACCTGTTTCAGCACATTGATCCATCTCCAAACCACAAATTTAACTCCCAAAGCATTGATGTATAGCAGATTCTGCTGAAGTTTCCTAGTAGAGACCAAGAATGGTATTATATCATATGCATGCATGTGTGATAAGTTGCTTCAGTCATGTCTAACTCTTTGTGACACTATGGACTGTAGATTGCCAGGCTCCTCTATCCACAGGATTCTCCAGGCAAGAATACTGGGGTGGGTTGCTGTGCTCTCCTCCAGAGAATCTTCTGATCCAGGGACTGAACCTGCATCTCTTCTGTCTCCTGCATTGGCAGGCAGGTTCTTTACCACTAGCTCCACCTGGGAAGCTCACTGTATCACATATTACAAGCCAAATGTTATCAAACTTTGTATTAAACTTCTCTGTCCTTAAGCTCTATGATTCAGAACGTCTTCTTCCAATCCTTCCCTGCTAAATATCTTTATTATTCTGATAAGTTCTTTTTTGTTTTCATATTCCACTTGGCAAAACAAAAGCTTCATGAGAAACCCAATCAATGTGGACATGGGTGAATGAGGGGTTTGCTTCCCCGATTCTGCAGGCAGCTCCACCTAGCCCTTGTGACCATAGACCAGGTACTTTCTGTCTCAGTTGCCTGGCCTGAATTCTGGTAAAGTCCCCAAGGGAAGAATGGAGGCTCCCTGGGGACCCCAATCAGGCTTTTGAAGTTCTTGGAGGAAGGTGTTAGGTAAACAGCAATTCCAAGTAATGCCGTCTAGGGCCTTCAGATTGTCGGCACTGGAGCAGATCAAAGGCTGTGTGGACAGCACCTAAGATCCAGCTTCCAGAAAACTGCAGTGACCCCAGCCAGGGCTTCTCAGGGTCCCTCTGGGTTTGAGACTGAGTAGCTGAATGTCCTGGTCATCATTCTGAAAGGCAGTCCCCTACCCTGATAACATGCATCCTCATCATCCTCCCATCTCCTGATGAGGGTTCTGTCTTCACTTGCTCCTCACACACTCTCACCCAGACCTGTGGCTGGAATACCCTCCTTATGATGACTCATCGGTCTCCTGCTCTGCCTTCTCCCCTGAGTCCCAGACTCATTATACAGCTGCTCACTGATACATCCACTGGGATGTCTAATGGGCATAGCAAACTTCCTGTGTCTAAAATGCATCTTTACTTCATCCTCCTCTCTCCCCAACAGCCCTGGGGGACATCAACTCCTCCCCCATCTCAATAAACAGTTCCATCATCACCCACCCAGTTGCTCAAGCCAGAAACCAAGGAATTATCTTTGATTCTTCTCTTTCTCCCATCACCCAACTATAACTCATCAGCAAATTTTGTTGACTTTCCTTACTAAATGTATCCCCAGTATATTTTCTTATCTATGTCTGCATGACTCCCACCTTGATGGTCTGCGTCACTGCCATCTCAGGCCAGGGACCACAGTCACCTTCTCACCATGTTCCCTGCTTCCTCTCCTGCAACCTCACAGTCTATTCTCCACATAGTAACCTGAGAAAACATTACTTCCCTACTTAAGCTTTCCAAGCCATTATGTCGCTGACAAGCCCCTGTATGATCTGGCCCCTGCCTGGATCTTGAACTTCAGCTCCTCCCACACTCCCTTGTACTCTGCTCTAGCCATACTAGCATTTGTTCTGATCACTGAACACATCAAGCTTGATCCAATCTCAGGGCCTTTGCACATGCTGTTTTCTCTGCCTGGAATCCTCTCCTCCCTACCACCTATTGTGTAGCTGGACCTTTCTTGCCATTCAGATCTCAGTCCAAAGGTCACCTGCATTCAACCTGTCCTGTCCTTATGTACAGCTGGCCCATCTTGCCTTCCTCATTTTGTCATCTTTCCTCCATTGTTCCTGTTACTACCCAGCTCTCTTACTTTTGCTTGCTTGATTGTCTTCCCCCTCGAACTTCACTCCAAGAAGGCTCTCTGGTTCACTGCTCCATCTCCAGCCCCTAGTCCAGTGACTGACAAACAGGACCTGCTCAGGAAATTTCTCTCAGATTCACTCATTCATTTAGTCAGCACATATTTATTGAGTGCTTACTGCTTAACGACTTAGGGAGCCCCAGGGTACAAGGGGAACCAAGATGTCTGGTGTTGATGGGTTCCAATTCAGACTTCACCATTACCTAGCTCCAACCTTTCCTAACCAAGCCTGTTTCCTCATCCATAAAGTGGTATACAGGGTAGGACTATTATGGACTAACTTGTAAAAGCCTACCAGACAACCTGGCATACCGCAGGTACTCATTAAATGAGTGCTTTCATCCCATGACCAAGGGTGGCTCTGTCTGCTAGAAAATGTGGATGCAAGCCGGGGGTGGGGTGGCGCTGAGACAGCTGTGGAACAGCTGGATGCCCTCATGGGAGAGAAATCAAGAACAGATGTGGGCGGGAGGACCCTCAGGCCAAATGCTGACCCACTTGGCCACAGGAACAAGGGAGACAGGACCATAAACAAGCCAAGAGAGCTTATTAAAATAACAGAGAGAATGGGAACAGCCTCAGGGCTACAAGACCCCTTCCAGGGGCCTTCCAGGTCCAGCCTCTGAGACTTCAGGTCAGGCCGAAAAATACCTCCAGGTCTCAGAGCCCTGCCTCCCACCGGGTCAGCCTAGGTGTCTGCTGGCCAGAGGCAGAGAGAAGTCTGGCAGGGACTAAAAGATACCAGGCTCCTGGGCAAGATTTGAAAACAACAGTTGTCTTTTCCTTCAACAGAAAACTGTGCAGTCACAATAAAGAATGAGGATGCTCCTTATCTCTTAGAATGGTCTCTAAGAGATACTGTTGAGTATGAAAAGATGAATTTTTAAAGGATTTTTAAAAAAACACGTACATATGTCTGCTCATATATCTAGTCACTATCTCTGGAAACATGCTGATGGTTACTGAGGTTACTGATTGGGACTTCCCTGGTGGTCCAGGGGCTGACTCCACTCTCTCAACGCAGGGGGCCTGGGTTCAAACCCTGGTCAGGGAACTAGATCCCACATGCCACAACTAAAGATCCCACATGCCATAATTAAGACCTGACACAGCCAAATAAATAAAAGAAGTTAGTGGTGATCGTTTTCTCTCCAGAGCGAAAATAAGGGCTTGAGGGGTGTGAAGGAAGGAAATCTTTTCACTAAAATGTCCTTTGCCTCTTTTGAATATTGAATTACTTGAATATTGAATCACTATCTATTCAAAAATAAATGCTTAATATTTGAGAAGAAAAATGGTTTAATACCATACTTTTTCTAGAATGATCTATCTAAAAACTAAGGCCAGTTCCATTGTTCCTCTTTATAACCCTTCTCTGTTTAAATCCCTTCAGTGACACATAGTTAAATATATTGTACAACCTCAAGATAAGAATATTTGTTGAATGAGTGAGTAAATGAATAAATGCATGAATAAACCAAATGCTTTCTCCCTTGATCTTTATGTACTGATACAGAAAAATGTCCACATTAAGCGAAAAAAGAATATCACAGAATATTTAGTCAAGAAAGATCCTATTTTTGATAATTATACATAAATGAATTCTACTGCTGATTGTAGTCATATTTACATAAATTATTATATATGTCTGTGCTATAAGTACATACATATTTATATATACATAAAATTATATTGCATACCAGCATATTCATTTATATATCATATACATTAGCATATACACATGCATATATAGTTATTACCCAATAAACAGAAAAAAACTAGAAAGACTCCAAATTTGCTGGTTCTATATCTTGATCTTAGTGATGATCAGTATGAAGATGGGTAAAAACTCACTAATCTGTACTTAAGAATTGTACATATTCCTGTATATAGCTATATCTCAATCTTTTAAAAGGAAAAAAAGACATATGCCCAAATATTATTAGATATCTTCTCCTGGAATGGCTGGGATTATGCGGGTCTTGATTTCTAACATATATCTGAATATTTTATAGCAAGCACACAATTATAAATCTTTTTAAAATATATATACCTTTAAATTCACATTTTATTTCCAACTCTTTAGTTTAGCACACAAAGCCTTTCACTTCTTTAATTGCCTCCGCCCTTCCTTCCAGCCACATCAAACTGCTTATGCTCCCCTGTGCGTCATTCTGTTTCTCACCTTCAGGACTTCACTTTCCTGTTCTCTCTTCCTGAGATGCCCTCTCCCACTTCCTCAACTCCTCCCACCCACCTACCTAAGTTCTTCTAGTCATTTAAGTCTCAACTGAAATGTCACTTCCTCCCAGATGCCTCCCTTGACCTCTCCAGGCTGGGTCAAATGCTCTAGAAACACTTCAGAGTTGCCTCTGTTGGTCTTGACTCACCTGTCCATCTCACTCATCCAACCATGAGCTCCTTGAGGCAGAGACTGGAGTGATGTGGCCACAACTGCAGGGTGCCTTGGCACACAATTTGAAAAATGCTGCTGTAAACCATAAACTAAGAGACAGAGGCCAAAGCTGCTCAAGTAGCAGTGGAAAGGGTTTGGTGTTCCCGTGCTGGCTGAAGCACACTGACAAACATTCAGAGAAAATCTATTTGCAAAGAGAAGAAAAAGAATTAAAATACAGAAAAGAAGCTAAAAGGCTCCACCGAGAGCAAAATAAGAAAGGGCAACCACCTGATGCAGTATTGCCTGTAATTGGATTCCATCATCTCACCCCAGAATTCATGTCTGACACTGAACTCATCTGTTGCCCTAAACCAGTTCCTTCCATGGTCTAACCTGCACTCAGGGAATGGGGGCAGCTCCATCCTTCTAACTGCTCAAGCCAAAACTGCATCATCCTTGATTTTCTTGTTCTTTCAAATCCCAAATCCAATTAGTTAGCAAATTCTGTCATCGTTTGCCTCCAACAGATATCCAGAACTTGAGCATTTCTCCCCAAATCCATGCTACTGGCCCAGCCACCATCACTTCTCACCCACACTAGGCCACGGCCACCTCACTGGTACCTCTGCTTCTACCTGGTCTGTTCTCAACTCAGTAGCCAAAGGGAACCTCTTATAATGTAAGTCTGTTCTGGACTCTGAACTCTAAGGGCCCCCATCTTGCTCAGAGCCAAAGCCAAAGCCCTTAACATTGCCATGAGGCCCTCTGACCACAAAACCCATTGCTCTGGCTCTTTGCGTCACTCCAAGCACAACAGCTTCCTCATTGTTTCTCAGACATGCCAGGCACAGTCCTGTCTCTGAATCTTTGCACTGGCTCTTCTCACTGCATGAAATATAGTTCCTCAGATAACCTGATGACTGGCTCCCTTACTTCCCTCAGTCATGGTTCAAATGTCACTAGCCAGCACGCTTATAAAACAGAAACAGCACCTGCCTCCTCCTACCACTCCCAGGCCCCTCACTTTTGGGAGGAATCACTGACTCAGTGCGCTCATATACAAAAAAGTATATTTAAAGAATTAATTCCATTTATGACCAAATATTTACTGAGCATGTACTATGTCCCAGAACTGAATTGGGCAGTGAGGACAGTTTAAAGCTGGCTTCCTCAAATGACACAAAACTGGTGTCTTGAACCACGTTCCCCAGATAACTAACTATTCTTCCTCCTGTTCCTTTAATAGGGAACTATAATTTTGGAGGTACTTAAAACCCATGGTAAATCCTGAGGTAGACTCCCTGGGAAGTCTCAACATAGGTACAGTCATCAGCTGGGAATCTTAGGCCTGGCTCAGCTGTTACCCTCTCCTACCCTGAAAATCTAGCTACCAGTCTGGACTGCTGTGACAAGGTTGGCCCAGGAAGGAATTCAGCTCCTTCAGTCCGTGGGCTGCCACGGCAATCCCAGGGGCTGGGCTGCCAGGGCCATGAGCAAGAACGTAGGACAGGCTATGGAGGCAACTTGATTTCTTTTTACTTTTTTCCTTCCTTTTTTCTTCTTTTTTGGTGCGAAGGCTCCTTCACACCCTCCCTCAAGTCAGGATTTCCTCACACCCTCCCTCAGTCAGAGCTCCTCACACCCGCCCTCAACCAGGGCTCCCTCACACCCTCCCTCAGCCAGGACTCCTCACACCCACCTTCCCTCAGTCAGGGCTCCTCACCCAGGGCTCCCACACACCCTCCCTCACCCAGGGCTCCTCAGTCTTCCTTCACCTTTATATATATATATATATATATATATATATATATATAAATTTAGTCAGTCATTTTGGGTTGCGTTGGGTCTTAGTTGCCCGCAGGAGCTCTTCCTCCGGCTATTTGCAGGACACGGGCTCAACAGCTGTGGCGCAGCAGGCTCAGTAGGCTCAGTGAGTGTGGTGTGTGCGCATGTGCAGTGCGGGCTCAGTTGCCCCGCAGGTGTGTGCGATCTTCGTTCCCGAACCTGGAATAGAACTCGAGTCCCCCGTGGGAAGGCAGATTCTTAACCAGGGCTTTCCTGCGGATGGTGAAGAATCTGCCAGCAATCCAGGAGACCTGGGTTCGATCCCTAGGTAGGGAAGATCCCCTGGAGAAGGAAATGGCAACCCACTCCAGTATTCTTGCCTGGGGAATTCCATGGACTGAGGAGCCTGGAGGGCTACAGTCCAAGGGGTCGCAATGAGTCGGGCACGACTAAGCGACTAACACACACAGAGAGACCACCAGGGAAGTCCTCTCCCTCACCGTTGTCTAACTTTTCATGTACTTAGACATGTGGTTTTCGGGTTTCCCCTTGTCCTCTTATCCCAGACTGTGCCAGTGTCCCAGGCAAGGACTAGATTCTGGTAAAGAAATAGCAAATGTATGGCGAACGCCACCTGGACTGCCCCTCCCTGACGGTGGCAGACGTCGGTAATAGATTATAGCGTTCTTTCTCCCTGAGACCTGGCCTCAGAACTGCTTTTTTACACAGCCCTCTGGGAAGCCACTATATGAGAAGGTGCAAGGCGATTTCCTTCCCTGTTCTAAAACTTTCTACATGGCAGTCTGCTCTGCACCCCACAGCACTCATCAAGTCTCATTCTTCTCTGGAAACTTTTTTTTTCTCTAGGTAAGAAGAAACTGCTGATGCTAGATGTTTGTGGAAAGTAGATAAACCCTCAAATGCTGTGTTTGGTGCTCCTAAGAACGTTCTGATGTTGTTAAGAGAAAAGAAAAAAATTAATAAAATAATTCCCCTTTAGGAGAACAATTATTTATATCAAAAACATTTTTAATGCCCACTCTTTCCTCTGAAAAGATTAATATTTTGCAGTAAATCCTAACACAACACACTCTGACTCCCAGCATTTTTTGGCAGAACAGAAACTCCTGATGGCTCTTTTTGTTTGAATGGTTTATTTTCTTTCTCTGCATGGATCTCGGTTTCTTTGCCTTTTCCTTTCTGTTTCTCTCCCGTTCTCAGTCTCTTTATCTTCCCAGCTCTGTGTGAGTATTTGCCTCTTTCGGTCCCAATCTCTGTCTCTCTTTCCCTTTGTCCTCCTCTTTCCCAGTGGACTGACCGCCCATCTCTTATGGGAACTGTCTCTTTGATATTTCTCTCTGTGTGTGCACACATGCATGTGTTTATCTAGGTCTATGTTTCTTCCTCTCCATCTCTGTATGTGGACTTCTTGCTTTCACTCCGTCAGTTTCTCCATCTTACCCCGTGTGTTTGTGCCAGGCTTTCTCTACCACTTCCTTTCTTTGTGTCTCCGTCTCTATATGAATTTCTCTTTCTCCATCACTCTCTCTGCTTATCTCTCTCCATCTCCTTATTTGAGCTTCCCCTTCCTTTTCCTCTCTTCCTCCCACTACCCATCTATCTATCCATATGTCTCTCTTTCTGTCTTTGTGTCTTTGTGTCTGTCTCTAAGCAAATCTGTTTCTCTCTCTGCTTTTTCCTCTCACCCACTCCTTGCCTCCAGCCCACCCTCAAAGTCTCTGTTTGTCTTTGTCCTTCAATTTCCCTCTCTCTCTCTGTGCTTCTTCCTCTCACCAACCCTTTGCCTCTAATCCACCCGTTTTTCTTTTCCTCCTTCCCCCTTTCATCTAGAGCCCTGAGCTTGGGTGCAGACAGCAAGACAGTGAATATAAACTGAAAAGTCACCCAGGGGTTTCTAGGCCACCAGATGTACACCATATTCAGACACAACAGCTGGATAATTTAACGACTTCCTTGTTTTCCCCGGAACATGGGCCGCCAGGATGTTTCAGACAGTAAGTCTGTGTGAGGATGCACGTGTGTACACTCTGTGTGTTCCCTCTGGGATCTTGTGCACACGTCAACATTCTCTAAAAGTTCCCACTCATATCCTTTAGTGTAATCTGAGTCATATTTCTTTCCCCGCAACGTCCCTTTTTCCTCTTTCTGTGCCATCTGGCTTAGAGACCTGGAGCTGTTTAAGCATCCCAGAGACCTCCCACCTCCATGCTATGATCCTCACCGTGATCTCGTGAGTGAGGTGTCTGCAAAGAGAAAAGAAAATGAGGTAGGAAGATTTAGAGGAAGACCTACGAAGAAAGCACGAAAGAAAACCCTCAAAGGCAGAAGGCGCTGTGTTATTCTTGGTTCCATTTTACAGATGAAAAAGTGGGTAGGCCAACTCTGTAGCCCCAAAGTTCATCAGAACCACTTCTCTAACCAGAACCGTTGGCTCCCAGCAAGCAACTCAGTCCAGCAAAGGAGGAGAAGACCTTACTGAGGCAGGAGGTGCAGTGGGCATCAGCCCAGGTCAGCCTGCACACCGCTCTGCTGGAACACAGAAGCTGTGTGGCCTTGGGCAAGCTGCTACAGCTCTGTAAGCCCTCTGTTTTCTCACCTGGAGAAGGGAAATAATAATAGTATCTACCTCAGAGGGATGTTCTGAAGTCTGATGAAATCAAACATGTAAAGTTCCTGGGAGATAGGAAGTACTCAAAAAATGTACATTGCTGTTGTTAGTAACAGTATTAGTATAAAACTGAGGCCCAGGTTCACACAAATTAGTTGATAGTAGACCCAAACTTAGCACCCAGATCCCCCAGCTTTCACACCAGTGTATTTTCACGAAGAGTTTCCTGCTACCTTCCCCCAATCAGAAATCTCAAAAATGTTTTCTGAGCTCTCTATGTGCCACACAATACCTTTCACACATGCACTCATTTAATCCTCAGAACAACCAGGGTTCCATTATCCCCATTTATTTATTTTTAAAATATTTTTTATGTGGACCATTTATAAAACCTTCATTGAATTTGTTACAGTGTTGCTTCTGTTGTTTATGTTCTGGTTTCTTGACTGTGAGGCAAGTGGGATCTTAGCTCCCTGACCAAGGTCGAACCCGCACTCGCCGCACTGGAAGGGCAAGTCTTAACCACTGGACTGCCAGGGAAATCCCTCACCCCTGTTTTAAAGATAAAGAAACTGAGGCCCAAAGAGCATTAGAAACTCTCTGAAGGCGACACAGCTATTAGATGGTGAGGATACACTCCATCTACTCACCCACCTTCAATCCCCACACTCACTGTGTTTTCTGTTCAAACTACTGGAGATCTACTTCAAATCATGCTTGCTTTTATTTGCCTTCTCTCTCTCTCTCTCCCCCGGTCTCTCCTTCATTTGGCTTTTACTTATATAAGTAACACATAAACACATTCTCAGGTAGAAAAAATTAGTATTATAGATAAAAACCAAAGTTTGCTTTGACGTTATCCCTAATTTCCACTGTTGACAATTTGGTGAAAAACTTCTGGACTTTTTCCTACAGATTTACATACACAGTTTACTGCTGCCTTTCAGACCTTTCCCACTGGGCCTCTAGAACCGTAGCAGAGACAGCAAAACTGAGGTTGAAGGAGGTTGAGTTGGCACTGGAGATAGTCTCACCTTGTGTTTTCTTAAGATCTGTTACATACAAATACCCTGGAAATTTCTGTCTGATAGTCTCGGCCAAGGTCCCAGAGACCTGGTTGCATAATAGCCTTTCTTTGGCTTACACAGAGACAAAACCAGAGAAGGATCACTTATCACTTACGTCATTCACGTGGCAGTCATTCCTGACCTGTGGTTCTTAGACCTTGCTATTGCTGGTCCAAACTGAGATGTGCTGTCAATGTAAAACACACACTAGCTTGTTGTTTCGACCCCGTGAAGTGCAACATACCAGGCTCCTCTGTCTTCCACTATCTCCTGGAGTTTGACCAAATTCATGTTCAGTGAGTTGGTGATGCTACCTAACCATCTCATTCTCTGCTGCCCACTTCTCCTTCCCTCAATCTTTCCCAGCATCAGGGTCTTTTCCAGTGAGTCAGCTCTTCCCTTCAGGTGGCCAAAGTATTGGAGCTTCAGCTTCAGCATCAATCCTTCCAATGAATATTCAGGATTGATTTCCTTTAGGATTGACTGGTTTGATCTCTTTGCAATCCAAGAGACTCTCAAGAGTCTTCTCCAGCACCACAATACAAAAACATCAATTCTTCAGTACCTAGCCTTCCTTATGAACCAACTCTAAGATCAGTACATGACTACTGGAAAAACCATAGCTTTGACTATACAAACCTTTGTCGGCAAACTGACGTCTCTGCTTTTTAATACACTGTCTATCTACGTTTGCCATAGCTTTCCTTCCAAGAAGCAACCACCCTTAATTTCATGGCTGCAGTCACTGTCTGGTGTGATTTTGGATCCCAAGAAAATAAAATCTATCACTGCTTTGTTCCTCTTCACTTTCTCCTGTTAGACTGTTAGAGTGGTATCTTCTGCATATCTGAGGTTGTTAATATTTCTCCCGGCAATCTTGATTTCAACTTGTGATTCATCAGCCTGGCATTTCTCATGATGTACTCTGCATATAAGTTAAACAAGCATGGTGACAATATATAGCCTTGACATAATCCTTTCCCAGTTTTGAATCAGTCCCTTGTTTCATGTGGAGAAGGAAATGCCTAGAGAATCCCGTGGCCAGAGGAGCCTGCTGGACTGCTGTCCATGGGGTCACACAGAGTCAGACACGACTGAAGCAACTTAGCAGCAACAGCAGCTTGTTTCATGTCCAGTTCTAACTGCTGCTTCTTGACCTTCATACAGGTTTCTCAGGAGACAGGTAAGATGGTCTGGTACTCCCATCTCTTTAAGAATTTCCCACTGTTTCTTGTGATTCACACAGTCAAAGGTTTTAGAGTAGTCAATGAAGAAGTAGATGTTTTTCTGAAATTCCTTTGCTTTCTCCATGATCCAACAAATGCTGCCAATTTAATCTCTGGTTCCTCTGTCTTTTCTAAATCCAGCTTGAACATCTGGAAATTCTCAGTTCATATACTGCTGAAACCTAGCTTGAAGGATTTTGAGCATAGCCTTGCTAGCATATGAAATGAGTGTAACTGTATAGTCGTTTGAACATTCTTTAGGATTGGAATGGGGCTGAAACCTAGCTTGAAGGATTTTGAGCACAGCCTTGCTAGCATGTGAAATGAGTGTAACTGTATAGTCGTTTGAACATTCTTTAGGATTGGGATGAAACTGATGTTTTCCAGTCCTGTGGTCATTGCTCAGTTTTCCAAATCTGTTGACATATTGAATGCAGTGCTTTAACAGCATCATCTTTTAGGATTTTAAATAGCTCAGCTGGAATTCCATCACCTACACTACAGTCATGCTTCCTAAGGCCCACCTGACTTCGCCCTCCAGGATGTCTGGCTCTAGGCAAGTGACCATACCATCGTGGTTATCCAGATCATTAAGACCTTTTTTGTATAGTTCTTCTGTGTATTCTTGCCACCTTTTCTTAATCTCTTCTGCTTCTGTTAGATCCTTAACGTTTCTGTCCTTTATCATGCCCATCATTGCTTGAAATATTCCCTTGATCTCTCCAATTTTCTGGAAGAGATCTCTAGTCTGGCCCATTCTGTTGTTTTCCTCTATTTCTTTGCATTTGTTCATTTAAGAAGGGCGTCTTATCTCTCCTTGCTAGTCTCTGAAACTGCATTCAGTTGAGTATACCTTTCCCATTCTCCTTTGCCTTTTCACTTCTTTTCTTTCCTCAGCTATTTGTAAAACCTCCTCAGACAACCACTTTGCCTTCTTATATTTCTTTGTACAATGTTACGAACCTCTGTCCTTAGTTCTTCAGACACTCTGTCTACCAGATTAATCCCTTGAATCTGTTGGTCACCTCCACTGTATAATCAAAAGGGATTTGATTTAGGTCATCCCAGAATGGCCTAGTGGTTTTCCCTACTTTCTTCAATTAAAGCCTGAATTTTTCAATAAGAAGCTCATAATCTGAGCCATAGTCAAATCCAGGTCTTCTTTTTGCTGAGTATATAGAGCTTCTCCATCTTCAGCTGCAAAGAACATAATCAATCTGATTTCAGTATTGACCATCTGGTGATGTCCACGTGTCAAGTTGTCTCTTGGGTTATTGGGAAAGCGTGTTCACTATAACCAGTGTGTTCTCTTGGCAAAACTCTGTTAGCCTTTGGCCTGCTTCATTTTGTACCCCAAAGCCAAACTTGCCTGTTATTCTGGGTCATAACTTTTGCATTCCAACACTCTATGATGAAAAGGACATCTTTTTTTGGTGTTACTTCTAAAAGGTGTTGTAGGTCTCCATAGAACTGGTCAACTTCAGCTTCTCCAACATTAGTGGCTGAGATATGGACTTGGATTAGTGTAATGTTGAATGGCTTGCCTCAGAAACAAACTGAGATCATTCTGTCGTTTTTGCAGTTGCACCCTAAGTACTGCATTTCAGATTCTTGTTGACTGTGAGGGCTCCATTTCTTCTAAAGGATTCTCACCCACAGTAGTAGATATAATGGTCATCTGAATTAAATTAAATTCACCCATTCCTGTCCATTTTAGTTTACTGATTCCTAAGATGTTAATGTTCAGTTTGCCATCTGCTGCTTGACCATGGCTTCCCTGATAGCTCAGTTGGTAAAGAATTCACCTGCAGTGTAGGAGATACCGGTTAAATTCCTGGGTTGGGAAGATCCGCTGGAGAAGTGATAGGCTATCCACTCCAGTATTCTTGGGCTTCCCTTGTGACTCAGCTGGTAAAGAATCTGCCTGCAATGTGGGAGACCTGTGTTTGATCCCTGGGTTGGAAAGATCCCCTGGAGAAGGGAACGGCTACCCACTCTAGTATTCTGGCCTGGAGAATTCCATGGACTGTATAGTCCAAGGGATCGAAAAGAGCTGAACACAACTGAGTGACTTTCACTTACTTACTTAATTAAGATGTTGATGTTCACTCTTGCCATCTCCTGCTTGACCACGTCCAGTTTACCGTGATTCATGGCCCTAACATTCCAGGCTCCTATGCAATATTGTTCTTTACAGCATCAGACTTTACTTTCACCACCAGACACATTCACAACTGAGCATCGTTTCTGCTTTAGCCCAGCTGCTTCATTCTTTCTGAAGCTATTAGTAATTGCCCTCCACTCTTCCCCAGGACCATACTGGACAGCTTCCCACTTGGGAGGCTCATCTTCTGGTGTCATATATTTTTGCCTTTTCATACTGTTCATGGGGTTCTTGTAGCAAGAATACTGGAGTGATTTACCATTCCCTCCTCCAGTGGGCCACATTTTGTCAGAACTCTTCACTGTGACCTGTCCATCTTGGGTGGCCCTGCACGGCATGGCTCATAGCTTCATTGAGTTACACAAACCCCTTTACCACAGTAAGGCTGTGAACTGAAGGGGTTTGTATCCTTAATGCTCTAAGAAGAGTATATAATATTTCAACAACTGATTACATGTTGAAATGACAATATTTTGGATCTATATTAGGTTAAATAAAATCAACAATTAAAATTAATTTCACTTGTTCTTTTTTAGTTTTTTAATATGACTAATGGAAAAATTTTAAGTTCCATATTGGCTCATATTTTATTTCTAATGGCTAGTACCCTTCTAAACAGTTGCTCAAGGAGACACTCTATTTTTGAGTTTGATTTTTTTAATTATTGTTTTAGAGTATAGTTGATTTACAATGTTGTGCTAATCTCTGATGTACAGAAAAGTGACTCAGTTATACACATATATACATTCTTTTAAAAATATTCTATTCCATTATGGTTTATTCTGGGAGATTTTATATAGGTCTCTGTGTCATACAGTAGGACCTTGTTGTTTATCCATTCTAAATGTAATAGTTTGAATCGATTAACCCCAGATTCCCAATCCATTCCTCTCCCTCCGTGCTCTCCCTTGGCAGCCACAAGTCTGAGCTCTATGAGACACTCTTTTTAAAATTTCATGGAGAATAGTAATGATAGCTCAATCGTGTCAAGTGCTCATGGGCCAGACTGAACACTTCCCATCTGTGACTTTATCCCTCCCCTCCAATAGTTGTACAAGGTAAGCACTGTTCTTACATCCATCTCACAGAGGAAGGAACTGAAGTTCAGAGAGGTGAAGTCATTTGCCCAGGGTCACACAGCCAGGAAGCAGCAGAATAGCAATCTGAACATGTCATTCATGGGGCTAACCCCGCACAATGACAGATCCCTTCTGGGAAGGGCTGAGGGTTTTGGAGGACAACAGACTTTGGCTCAAATCCCAACTCTGCCAAGTGTCTAATGCTGGGTGACCTTGAAGAAACCATTTCACTCCTTGGGGCCCCATCTTCCTCATCTGTGAAATGCGATAATAACAGCACTTACATTTCATGTTGGGAGAAATTAAAAGGAGACAACAAAGTCTAAGGCACAGTTTTTTATTTGAGGTGGAAGGACCAGTTCCACTGACATTTCAGATCCCAGGCCTGACCATGGCCTGATCCTAGGCCTCCAGCTGGGCTTGTAAGCCGAGTCAGACTTTGACAAAGTACTGATAAATATAATCTGGCAAAAATATATGTAAAGTGCATGTTGACAAGAACCCCACAGCAGCCTCAATCTAAGCTGCATCAGCTTCTTTTCTCCGACCTCCTCTTCCCAGTCTCAGGCCTTTGACACAAACCCTCCCCCATCAATACTCCACAAGAACAGAAAACCCACAGCTCCAAGTCCTCTGGCTAGAACTCCGAAAAGTCACAACAAACGGAAATTCGTTTCTGCTGATCTTTTCTACATGCTTCTCCTTGTTAGGCTGTTTGGAAAGAGAAATTGATCCATTCTTCAAAGTCTGCCTGCTCTTGGCTGGACTGGATGACATTTTTAAGGCAAGGAGTCCATCTGACTTCTTGCACACTTACACGCATGCACATAGACAACATACACACTTGTGAACAAAGATTGGTTTAGCCAGTTCCCTGTCTAGGTACTCTCCAGGTATTTTCTAAGGTGGTTCAGAGGGTAAAGCGTCTGCTTGTAATGTGGGAGACCTGGGTTCGATCCCTGGGTTGGGAAGATCCCCTGGAGAAGGAAATGGTAACCCACTCCAGTACTCTTGCCTGGAAAATCCCATGGACAGAGAAGCCTGGTAGGCTACAGTCCATGGGGTTGCAAAGAGTCAGACATGACTGAGCGACTTCACTTCACTTTTAGTTTCGTTTGCACTTAAAAATAACATTGATATGTGTAGGCAGTCTGTGTAGTGGTTGGGACTTTAGACCTACTTAGTTTGGGTTCCCCACAAAAGAGACTCAGAGGTAAAGATTCTACTGCAAATTGTTTGAGAGGTGATCCAGGAAATATCAGGAAGAGAGCAAGGAAGTTCAGTTCAGCCACTCAGTTGTGTCTGACTCTTTGCTACCCCATGGACTGCAACATGCCAGGCATCCCTGTCCACCAACTACCAGAGCCTACTCAAACTCATGTCCATCAAGTCAGTGATGTCATCCAACCATCTCATCCTCTGTTGCCCCCTTCTCCTGCCTTCAATCTTTCCCAGCATTGGGGTCTTTTCCAGTGAGTCAGTTCTTCACATCAGGTGGCCAAAGGATTTAAGTTTCAGCTTCAGCCTCAGTCCTTCCAATGAATATTCAGGACTGATTTCCTTTAGGATTGACTGGTTTGATCTCGCAATCCAAGGGATTCTCAAGAAGTCTTGTCCAACACCACAGTTCAGAAGCATCAATTATTCGGCACTCAGCTTTCTTTATGGTCCAACTCCCTCATCCATACGTGGTTACTGGAAAAACCATAGCTGTGACTAGACAGACCTTTGTTGGCAAAGTAATGTCTCTGCCTTTTAATATGCTACCTAGGTTTGTCATAGCTTTTCTTCCAAGGAGCAAGTGTCTTTTGATTTCATGGCTGCAGTCACAATCTGCAGTGATTTTCGAGCCCAAGAAAATAAAGTCTGTCATTGTTTCCATTGTTTCTCCATCTATTTGCCATGAAGTGATGGGACCGGATGCCATGATCTTTGTTTTTTGAATGTTGAGCTTTAAGCCAGGTTTTTCACTCTTTCACTTGCATCAAGAGGTTCTTTAGTTTCTCTTCTCTTTCTGCCATAAGGGTGGTGTCATCAGGGTATCTGAGGCTATTGATATTTCTTGCAGTAGTCTTGATTCCAGCTTGTGCTTCATTCAGCCTGGCATTTTGCATGATGTACTCTGCTTGTAAGTTAAATAAGCAGGGTGACAATATATAGCCTTGACATACTCCTTTCCCAATTTGGAACAAGTCAGTTGTTCTGTGTCCAGTTCTAACGGTTGCTTCTTGACCTGCATACAGATTTCTCAGGAGTCCCACTGTGAGCAGCCAAGGCTTTGGAGGAGCACTTTGGACTATGTAAAACACACCTCAGCATGATCTCAGCTGAGGGGCAGGAGCTGGAGTATCTATCCTCCAACTCCTGTCAGTCATTGGTTGAGGGATGCTCCCCAGGGAATGTTAACTTCCTGGCACTTCTGATTTGCCCTCGTACTTGCCCAGCCAGCCCTGGTGGATGGAGCCAAGTCCAGGTACTGGCAGTCTGCAGGTCCAGGCCCAGAGGGAAATTAATGACTTGCACAGATTGCAAATTTTAAGGTAAAGATCACTCTCAGGGCTGTTCAGGGGCAGGGTGGGAAGTATGAACCAACAGATTGGCTTGCACAGAAAGGATATGAAGGAGACTCAGACAGCATCTGGTACAGGCTTTCAAGTCAGGCTGCCTGGGTTTGAATCCTAGCTCTGCTACTCAAGGACTACTCGAATAACTTCTCTGTGACTCAGCCTCCACATCTGTAAACTGGGATAATTATATTACTTACTTCATAGGATTGTGCTTGAGGATTACATGAGTTGATTCACATAAAATGCTTAGAACAAAGTTGGGCACAAAATAAGCCTCCCATAAACATTCACTCTGATGACATTGCAATGGGTGTTATAGCACTGACCTTTTCTGAAAACCAAGGAAACAAGTTTACGTAATAGCTAAGAAAAGATCCTCTGGAGTCAGGCATATGAGGGCTCAAGTCCCTGATCCACCACTTACTGTGTGACCTTGGGCCAGTCACTTAACCTCTCTGGGCCTCAGATGCTTTATGTTTAAAATCATTATTAAATAATAAGATACTTCGCAACTGGAAAAAAGGGTGTATGTATGCAGTGTGCCTGACTTGAAGTGAAATTGCAATAAATGCTTCGTGTTCAACTTTCCATTCCAGCAGGAAGTTGCTGCTGTGTTGGAGCAGCCAGGAAGATATAATTCTCTTGGTGATATTTACTGCACATCTGCAAGCTGCAGGACACTAAGATAGGAAGTGAGGACTCTTAAAAAGAAGTGTAAACACTTGGCCCTTATGGGGGACTGGAGTTCCCTCATCCCTCCCTTAATAGAATCACACATTCACGCCCTTGCTTTGCTCCTCCCTTGAGTGGACAGAGTAAGTTTTCCAGCAGCCTTGAGATCATAAGCCAATTCAAAAGCAAGCAGAGGGAAAAGTTAGAAAAACTTGGTCTTTGATGATTCTGTGACAACACAAGCCCTGAGCTGCCCACCCATGAACTCGCTTTAATGTGAGAGAACATTGAGTATGGGCTGAGTTTCTGGTATATGCAGCCAACATTAATTCTCCGATGTACGTCTTTCTTTGTATTTTATTATTTTTTATGCTCTGGGCATGGCAAGGAGGGAGAATTGTGTGATCTGGCAGTTGCCCAGGAAAGTCCTCAAGTCCTGCAGAAAGGAAACAACAATTTCCAGGCTGACTCCTACAGAGTTTTGCTGCCTTGTTCCCAGCCTGGAGTCTAGCCCTCCTCTTATCTCTGTCAGCTGTCAAAGGGATCCAACCAGGTGACTCCTGCTTTCTCTAAAGACCCAAGGGGAGACATGCATCAGCGTCAGATCATGCCTGAAAGGATGAAGCTGCCCTGAAACCACAATGGCCTTCTTCCTTTTCCTCTCTATCCTGACCTCAATGGGTGTTCATTCTAGTCACGGTACATCTGTCTATCTTCCTTCCAGGCCCGTTAATTAAACAACTGGGCCTCATATCCGGCCTGATTTTTTTTTTTTTTTTTTTAGCAAAACACACCAGAACTGCTGGACAATTTTCAGAAATAATCTTCTGACTCAGCCAAAGATAGATGGGTTGGAACTTTGGAGAAAGGAGGCCAACTATTCCTCTCAAGTTTGGCTGCCACCTACTGACTGCCTACTCTTTCTCTACCCCTACTTTTTCACCCTTCTTCAAGGAACAACACTTCGATTTTACTCATGACATCCCCTCCCCCAGTTGATGGTTCCTTTGGTCTCAGTTCAGGTCAGTTCAGTCGCTCAATCGTGTCCATCTCATTGTGACGCCATGGACTGTAGCATGCCAGGCTTCCCTGTCCATCACCAACTCCCAGATCTTGCTCAAGCTCATTTCCATCAAGTTGGTGATGCCATCCAACCATCTCATCCTGTTTCCCCCTTCTCCTCCTGCCTTCAATCTTTCTCAGCATCAGGGTCTTTTCCAGGGTCTTTTCTTCACATCAGGTGGCCAAAGGATTGAAGTTTCAGCTTCAGCATCAGTCCTTACAATGAATATTCAGGACTGATTTCCTTTAGGATGGACTGGTTTGATCTCCTTGCAGTCCAAGGGACTTTTGAGAGTCTTCTCCAATACCATAGTTTAGAAGCATCAGTTCTTTGGTGCTCAGCTTTCTTTATGGTCCAACTCTCACATCCATACATGACTACTGGAAAAATCATAGCTGTGACTAGACAGACCTTTGTTGGCAAAGTAATGTCTCTGCTTTTTAATATGCTACCTAGGTTTGTCAAGGCTTTTCTTCCAAGGAGCAAGTGTCTTTTGATTTCATGGCTATAGTCACCATCTGCAGTGATTTTTGAGCCCAAGAAAATAAAGTCTGTCACTGTTTCCATTGTTTCTCCATCTATTTGCCATGAAGCAATGGTGGAGAAGGAAATGGCAACCCACTCCAGTATTTTTTCCTGGAGAATCCCAGGGACAGAGGAGCCTGGTCGGCTGCCGCCTATAGGGTCGCACAGAGTCAGACACGGCTGAAGCGCCTTAGCTGCAGCAGCAGCAGCAATGGGACCAGATGCCATGATCTTCGTTTTTTTGAATGTTGAGTTTTAAGCCAACTTTTTCACTCTTCTCTTTCACTTTCATCAAGAGGCTCTTTTTTTTTTTTTTTAAGATGCTCTTTAGTTCCTCTTCTCTTTTTGCCATAAGGGTGGTGTCATCTGGGTATCTGAGGTTATTGATATTTCTCGTAGCAGTCTTAATTCCAGCTTGTGCTTCATCCAGCCCGGCATTTTGTATGATGTACTCTGCTTGTAAGTTAAATAAGCAAGGTGACAGTATACAGCCTTGATGTACTCCTTTCCCAGTTTGGAACTAGTCTGTTGTTCCATGTCCAGTTTTAAGGGTTGCATCTTGACCTGCATACAGATTTTTCAGAAGGCAGATAGGGGGTCTGGTATTCCCAAGTCTTTAAGAATTTTCCACAGTTTTTTGTGATCCACACTGTCAAAGGATTTGGTGTAGTCAATAAAGCAGATGTTTTTCTGGAACTCTCTTGCTTTTTCCATGATCCAACGGATGTTGGCAATTTGATCTCTGGTTCCTCTGCCTTTTCTAAATCCAGCTTGAACATCTGGAAGTTCTTTTGGTGTAAGTGTTAGAAACTCCACTTCCTATGACCAGGATGGTCATGTGACTGAGACCTGGCCAATCAGAGCCTCACAAGTCTCTGGCTGCAGTGATTGCCAACTCAGTTTGGACCACTAAGAGTCAGGCCAGGACTCATGTTCTGTTTGTCAGGGAGAAGCTGGCTCCCTACTCTGCTGGTCTTGGTGTTATGAGAATGGGAGCTCCTGGCAGCTGTCTTTCCACCATGGGGCAGTGCTTAATTGAGAGATTGGAGTTAGAACAAAGAGAAGCTGAACTGAGTGATGGCAGGAGAGAGACCATCCCTGATAGCATCATTTGAGCTCCTGGATCAAGCCACACCTGAATTTTTTTTTCAAATGTTCATGCATTTTTTTCATTCACATATGCAACTAAATTTTCTGATTAAGCCACTTGGGTTTTGGCTTTCTGGTTCTTGCAAATAGAAGTACCAATGTTCTATCCCCTTTCCTTCATTATGTAACCATATAAGATTCTCAGGTGGCTTCCCAGGTGGTGCTAATGGTAAAGAACTGGCCTGCCAGTGCAGGAGACACAAGAGACGTGGGTTTGATCCCAGGTTTGGGAAGATCCCCTGGAGTAGCAAATGGCAACCTGCTTTCGTCTTCTTGTCTGGGAAATTTCATGGACAGAGGAGTCTGGTGGGCTATAGTCCATGGATCCGCAAAGAGTCGGATAATTCTGAGCACATACACGTACATACATACATACATATAATATTCTCTACAGTTTACTTATTTTTTTCCCTATTGAATTCCCCTGCCACTCCCCAGTGCTTCTTTTTTTGGGGGGCAGGGGGAGGTGGCCAGGGGTCTGCTTTTCTTACTGCCATAGCCCTAGAGCCCAGAAGAGATCATGGTACATAGTAGAGGCTCAATACATCTTTTTAATAGAAAAATAAAGAGGCCTGAATATATATATAATATCATTTGGACCTTGCCCCCATTTTGCAGATAATGAAAACTGAAGCTAAGAAGTTGAATGTATCCAGAGTGATTGGCCTAATTAATGGACAAACTAACATTTATATCAAATGACCCTGGCTCAAGGTCCACTGCTCTTACATTATATTGCTCTGAAGTTCCCTTATCATTCTTCGGACTGTATAGTCACCATGACATTACCATTTACTGAACTCTTGCTTCTGTCAGAGAAAATTTCAGCCCGCTACATGAACATCTCCACCAAAGTAGGTGCCATGATTAACCCAGTATACAGAGAAAGAAATTGAGGTTAATGAATGGGATTAGTATGCTTATAAAAGAGACCCAACAGAGCTCCCTCACCCCTTCTGCCTTGTGAGGATGAGACAGCTGTCTATGAAGCAGGAAACAGTCTCTCACCAGACACCCAATCTGTAGCACCTTAACCATGGCCTTTCCAGCCTCCAAAACTGTGAGAACTACATGTTTGCGGTTTATAAGCCATCCGGTCTACGGCATGTTTGTCTCAGCATCCCAAACAGACTGAGACATACGTGTCATCACCCATCAGAATATTAAAAGACAGACAGAATTTAAAAGTAAAAAATAAAATTAAAAGCGCCAGGTGTTCCAAAGGTTTTTCAAATGTCTGCACAATGCTTGCCATAATCTTTTAAAAAATATTTATTTATTTATTTATTTTGATTGCACTGGGTCTTTGTTGCCACGAGTGAGCTTTCCCTAATTGCAAACGGCAGGGGCTTCTCTTGATTGTGGGGCCCTGGGCTTCTTTTTGTGGTGGCTTCTCTTACTGTGGAGCATGGTCTTTAGGTCCTTCAGTGGTTGCGGTGTGCAGGCTCAGTAGGTGTGATGTGAGGGCTCAATAGTTGTGATGCATGAGCTTAGCTGTCCCGCGGCATGTGGAATCTTTCCAGACCAGGGATTGAACTCGTGTCCCCCAGATGAATTCTTATCCACTGTGCCACCAGGGAAGTCCCATACCGTATCTTTATATCCTCTATACTATTACACATTTAACATGTTTAATCACTTGCAGTTTTAGTATTTAAAGTCTATTTTAAAAAGAAAATGTTCATAAATGGAAAACCAGTATCATTTGCCATAAATAGAAGATAACAATAAATATATATACTTAAATTCTAATGGGATCTTTTCACACCTAAAGGCTGGAATGGAGGTCTAATTTCTCTTTATTGAAAAAAGATGACAGGGTTAGGACTTATTAGGAATATCTGAGACTTTCTCCTTAAGATAATCATTGCTTCTAAATAAAATAAAATATTAAATTATATTTAATTAAATAAAATTAAATATTAAATTAAATATTAAATTAAATTAAATATTAAATAAAATATTAAATTATATTAAAAAGTAAATAACTGCTCTCAACCAAGGGTTTAGAAGACTGAACCATGGCCTGTCAAATGTTTTTGTAAATAAAGTTTTATTGGCACATGGCCACAACCATTCATTTACGTATTGTCTAGGATGCTTTCATGTTACGGTGGCAGAATTGAGTAATTGCAACAGAGATCATTTGGCCCATAGAGTCAAAAATATTTACTGTCTAGCCCTTTATGGAAAAAGGGCTGCTCTGAATCCCATCACACTCGAATTCTTTGGTGTGGATTTTTATCACCTTTTAAGGGAAGCAACTCCTTGGAATAAAAAGCCCACAGCAGTCTGAAAAGGCCAAATGCCATCCAGTTTGTGTTAAAGCAGGCTCTTTAGATACAAAATCCTCGCAGCTTTCTAAAGGCAACAGCCAGAAACAGCTTCGCTATTGAGAGAAGAGCAGTGGTCAGAGCCCCATGTTTCTCATTCTGAGCCAGAGGTGGCATCTTCCTACGGGTTTTGCTGAGTGGCAGAATTATGTATGACTTTATCCTTTCCACATGTCTGTATTTTCCAAATATTCAAAGCTGTATTAGTTTGCTTGGGCTTCCATAACAAAGTATGGTGGTTGAGACAACAGAAATTTATTTTCTCACAGTTCTGGAGGCCAGAAGTCTAAGATAAGATGTCAGTAGGGCTGGTTTCCTCTAAGATCTCGCTTCTTAGTTGTTATTGGCCGTCTTCTCCCTGTGTATTCTCCTAGTCTTCTCTCTGTGTGTGTCTGTGTCCAAGTTTCTTTTTCTGAGGACTTGCCTTATAGTTCAGTGGCTATAACTCTGAGCTCCCAATGCAGGGTATCCAGGTTCAATCCCTGGGAAGGGAACTAGATCCCACATGCCACACCTGAAGATTCCTGGATGCTGCAGCTAAGACTTGGCACAGCCAAATAAGTAAATAAGTAAATTTTTTAAATTGCCTCTTCTTATAAAGACCCTGGTCGTATTAGATTAAGGCCTACCCCAATGACCTCATTTTACTTTAATTATCTCTTTCAGAACTCTATTTCCAAATACAGACACATTGAGGTACTATGGGCTAGGACTTCCGCACATGGATTTTGGGAAACACGATTCAACCCATAGCACATATATTTGTTGCATTACTTAAAAATGACTAGTAAATTGCTAAATTTTTTAACAGTTAGACTAACAATCATGGCCAACAGTTTAGCCCAGGACTTTTAGTATATAAATAATGTATGTCAAAGCTCCAGGATTTGGTGATGGACAGGGAAGCCTGGTGTGCTGCAGTCAGTGGGGTTGCAAAGAGTCAGACACAACTGAACGACTGAACTAAACTGAATATTTTAAAAATACAAACAGTGCAAAGGATGGCAAGGGGATGTAGATACCTACTCCCACTCAATCTCACTTCCTGATGTTGACAGTCTCTTGCATATCCTTCCAGAAACGTCTTCTATCTTCATCCTTCTTATTTTGCACAAACAGGATTATGTTTTATGTACTGCTCTGCAACTTGCATTTTCACACTGAACAATAAATAAACCATTGTCTTTCTTCAAAGCAGTTCATATGTCTTACACTCCCAACCTCCATCTCAATGCCTGCTTCCAAAGAACCCAACTTGCAAACAAGTTACTTGGAAGCAGATCTCAGACAGCATGTCATTTCACCCATAAATATGTCAGTAACTACTACCAAAGATCAGGGCTCTGTTTTTACTTTTAAACACAACCACAGGCCCTGATGGATAATGCTGAGTTCTACCTCACACTGATCAGCAGGTCCAGGGCCAGAGAGGCATCAAGAGAGCAAGACCCAGGGAACGGCTCCAAGGCCAGAATCTGGTTCCCTTGGGATCAACTGAAAGGGTCGGGGGAGGGGCAGTTCTGATCAAGTGTGATAAATTTTTATAAATAGGCATAAATAAATAAATAAATATATATATATATATATATATATATATATATATATATTTGTAAGTGTAACTGCTCTCCCTATGTGCCAGAAAATGGAGGGGAGGGGCTGATCATCTGTCCCTCATCCCACCACCTTGTATGAAAGAGGTATTAGTGTTCTGGGGGAATCAGCCCCTCCCCAAACTGTGCCAAGCTCACTTTGGAGAATGGCAGTAGGAGACAGGGCTGGCCATGGATCTCTCTCCCTTGGGTATCCCCTGAAGAATGGTAAAAAAGAAAACAAAAAAGTGATTTAAAGAGAAAAAATATATTTTAAATTTGAAAAAAAATAAAATAAATAAACACAACCACAAACAAACAAATAAAGAGAGTAAGAACAAAGGTGGAGGTTTGGGGAAGGGAGCTAATTATTCTTTTAATTTTTATTTCTCTTGATGGATATTGTAATGCAAATTTGAAACTCTGGAAAACAGAATCAGTAAAGAGCCACTTGTTCCCTGTTTACATTCCATCAAGACAAGCAAGATTTTTCAAGCCCTGAGAATTACTTTGGTGCTCTTCCTTCCTTAATCTATAAAGCGGTGAGGCTAGAGAGGGTGTTCGGACCCTAGGGACCTCTTTCTTACCCTGCAGTGATGGACACTCTAGGGCCAGGAAGAGGCCTGCTCTGTCATGTGAGTTGCATAGAGATAACCACTGTTTCTCACTGTCCCCAGGTGCTGTCCCCTGGACTTCAGCTTATCTTGTGATGTGAGGTAAATAGCAACTTTACAACACACTCCTCCTCAGAGTAGAGTGTTGTGTTAAGCACTTACTTGCATCATTTCATTGAATCCTGCCCTCAACTATTATCATCCCCATTTTGCATATATATTATTAATAGTGTTACCAAGTCCAACCTTACACTGCTCTCCCCAGGACAGGCAAATACATCCAAATGAGTTGCTGGGGCAAAGAATAACAATTTTATTCAGAAAGCTAGCAGAGCACAGAGATGGCAGACGAGTGTCCCAGAGAACCATCTTCCTAGAGTTAGAATTCGGGCTTCTTTTATACCAAAATGGGAGGGGGCATGACTAGTCGCCAATTGATGCTGGAATTTTTTGTTCTTACAGCTGTACACTAGGTCTGATCACAAAGTTCCTATAAACCTCCAGCCAGACAAATGTTATTCTCTGTTCTGCAACTTTTTATCTCTACATGAATGGGAAAGCGATATCTACCTTTAAAGGTCGGAACCTTGAGAATGGGCTGTCCTGTATACTTCAGCCTATAGGCAACATTCTTTTACAAAAGGTGCAGTCAGCATGACTAAGTACAAACCACAGAACACAAAGTTTAGAGCTAAAGGAATAGATTCAGTATGGAGTCAGGTTGTTCTTCTCTGTTACAGTAGCTTCAATTTATTTGTCTATTTGACACATTTTTACTGAGCATCTTGGACATGCCAGGCACTGGGTATATAGTGGTGAACCAAGCAGACAAAAATCTCTGCCCAGGTGGAGACAGAAAATAGACAAAGACATAATACGATGGCAGACAACTGAGAGTGGCATGGAGAAAAATAAACAGGGTTAAGGGGAGATAGGTTGGAGAAGGCAATGGCACCCCACTCCAGTACTCTTGCCTGGAAAGTCCCATGGACGGAGAAGCCTGGTGGGCTGCAGTCCATGGGGTCGCTAAGAGTCAGACATGACTGAGCGACTTCACTTTCACTTTTCACTTTCATGCATTGGAGAAGGAAATGGCAATCCACTCAAGTGTCCTTGCCAGGAGAATCCCAGGGACAGGGAAGCCTGTTGGGCTGCCGTCCATGGGGTCACACAGAATCAGACATGACTGAAGCGACTTAGCAGTAGCAGTAGCAGTAGGGTGATGAAAGAGTTGAGGCTGTTTTAGGTAGGTTGGTCAGGAAAGACCTCTGACAAGGTGAGAGCTGAACAGAGAGTGAGGGAGCAAATGCCTGGGGTAAAGCATTCAAGCCAAAGAACAGTTTCAGGATGGGAACGTGCTTGGGATGTTTGAGACATAGCAAGGAACAACAGACTGGTTTCAAATAGAAAAAGGAGTACGTCAAGGCTGTATATTGTCACCCTGCTTATTTAACTTCTATGCAGAGTACATCATGAGAAACACTGGACTGGAAGAAGTACAAGCTGGAATCAAGATTGCCGGGAGAAATATAAATAACCTCAGATATGCAGATGACACCACCATTATGGCAGAAAGTGAAGAGGAACTCAAAAGCCTCTTGATGAAAGTGAAAGTGGAGAGTGAAAAAGTTGGCTTAAAGCTCAACATTCAGAAAACTAAGGTCATGGCATCCGGTCCCATCACTTCATGGGAAATAGATGGGGAAACAGTGGAAACAGTGTCAGACTTTATTTTTGGGGGGGTCCAAAATCACTGCAGATGGTGATTGCAGCCATGAAATTAAAAGATGCTTACTCCTTGGAAGAAAAGTTATGACCAACCTAGATAGCATATTCAAAAGCAGAGACATTATTTTGCCGACTAAGGTCCATCTAGTCAAGGCTATGGTTTTTCCAGTGGTCATGTATGGATGTGAGAGTTGGACTGTGAAGAAGGCTGAGCGCTGAAGAATTGATGCTTTTGAACTGTGGTGTTGGAGAAGACTCTTGAGAGTCCCTTGGACTGCAAGGAGATCCAACCATTTCATTCTGAAGAAGATCAACCCTGGGATTTCTTTGGAAGGAATGATGCTAAAGCTGAAACTCCAGTACTTTGGCCACCTCATGCGAAGAGTTAACTCACTGGAAAAGACTCTGATGCTGGGAGGGATTGGGGGCAGGAGGAGAAGGGGACGACAGAGGATGAGATGGATGGCAGGATGGCATCACTGACTCGATGGATGTGAATCTGAGTGGACTCCGGGAGCTGGTAATGGACAGGGAGGCCTGGCATGCTGCGATTCATGGGGTCGCGAAGAGTCGGACACGACTGAGCAACTGAACTGAACTGAAAGGAGGCCAGAGCAGTTACCAGTGGCTAAGGGGAAGGGGAAAGTCTGAGACTAGAGGTGTGACACAGAGCCTGGCAGCCGTGGTATGTCTCAGGCTTGTTCATATGAACTCCAAGAGCTGGCAAACCCTGTATATCAGGGCTTTTTGTTTTTGCTTGTTTGAGAGCAGACACACCACTTTCCAGCACCCTACTGTTTGTAGGCAACAGTCAGGGTTTGGATTTTATTCCAGGTTTAACAGGAAGCCATTAGAGGCTTCAGAACAGAGAGAGGCATGATCATACATCCATTTCTAAGAGCTGGTTCACCTGCTGGGTGGAGAGGAGACAAGAGCGGAAATAGTTTTAAGTCTTTCAGGCCAGGGATGACACTGGCTTGAACTTGAAAAGGTTGTATTTGGGATGCATTTGGATTTGCTGTAAATGAGGAACATGGAGTGTGAGCGAAAGAGGGACAGAGACAATGATACAACAGCGAATATCGTGGCCTTTCTGTGCCCTGGTTACCCACAGCAGCTTAACCAAACACCCTGAAACTTGGTGACTTAAAACAACAGCGACTCCAATAAAAAGTTAAGAACAAACAGAAAAACAATAGCGATCCTTTACTTAGCTCACAAATCCGTGATTTGGGCAGAGCTCCATGGGAACAGCTCATCTCTGCTCAGGAGTGGAGAGAAGGGGCTGCTGGAAGAGAAGGGGGCTGGAAGGACTGCTTGATGTTGACTGATGGTGGATACTGGCTGTTAACTAAGACCTCACCTGGGGCAGCAGCCAGAGCACCTACCTGGACCCTCAGCACGCGGCCTTAGCTTCCTCAGGCACAGTGGCAGGGTCCCAAGAGAAAGAGAGAGCCGGGAGAGCCACTCTATCTTTTCCCCCCAGCTTTATCCAGATATTATTGACCTGCAGCATAGGCAAGTTTAAGGTGTATAGTGTGAAGATTAGATGCATGTATATATTGTAAATGATTACCACCATTAGGTGAATACCTCTATCCCCTCATGTAATTACTATCTTGTATGTGTATAGCGATGGCGTTTAAGATCTACTATTTTGGGACTTCCCTGGTGGTCCAGTGGCTGGGACTCCACGCTCCCAAAGTGGAGTGGGGTGGGGAGCCCCAGGTTCAATCCCTGGTCGGTGAACTGGATCCCACATGCCACAGCTGAAGATCTTGCATGCTGCAATTAAGACCTGGAATAGTCAAACAAATAAATAAAAATGGAAAAAAAAATATTTTTAAGATCTACTCTCTTAACAATTCGTGTGTGATACAGTCTTGTGAATCAGTCACCATGCTGTGCATTAGATCTCCAGATCTCATTCCTCTGATAGCTGGGAGTTTATAGTCCTTGACCAATATCTCTCCATCTCTCCCACCTCCCTCCAGCCCCTAGCAACCATTCTGCTCTCTATCAGTTAGGCTTTTGTAGATTTAGCATAAAAGTGAGAATATACAGGATTTGTCTTTCTCCGTCTGACTTACGTCAGGCCAGGAGAGAGTAGGATGGTATACATTACCTTTTGAGACCCAGCCTGGGAAGCCACATAGCATCACTTCTGCCATAGAGAGTCCTCCCAAACCCAAGGGGGAGGGAACCTAGATTTCATCTTTTGATAGGGGAGGGGTAGGGTTCTAGAAAAGTGAGTTGGACCAGAAATATCGTCATAGCCAACTTCAGAGAATACAACTCACTACCTTATATTTTAGGTACCATGCTAAGCAGCCCACATGCATCATTTCATTCAATGCTGCACTATCCTCACTTCACAAAACTGAGGCTTACCAAGGTCACTTGCCCCAGGCTACTCAACCACTAAGGAGAAAGAGCTGGAGTCGGATTCCAGGTAACAGGGAAGCACTTGGAACAGACTTAGAAGGGGCAGAGAATAGCCTTTGGAGCTGAACCCAGAGAAGGGGCAACCAGCAGGGCAGAGGTGGCCGCTCTGACCCCACTCATAGCCCTTCTGTTCTTCCCAGGGTTAGACTTTGCTTCCCAACTGGTTCTAAGGCCACAGCTCTACTGTAATGTCAGGGCTGAGAAGAGAAGATGAGATTTGAACACTCGTGGGCAAATAAGACAATTTGCTGTGAATCAGGCCCTGGGAGCCTGATCTGGTTTGGTTCAGCAAGGCCTCTAAATCTGGATGGAGCTTCCCTGCTGGTCTGGGTAGGGGCCAGTGCGTGGGCAGATGGAAGGACTGGTGGTAAGCTCTTTCAGAAACTGTTAGTGTGTGTTTCAGAGCCTCAGCAAGGGAGCTGGAGGGCTGGGCATTCTGGGCCACACAAATTTGAGATCCCAGAAGGCTTCCAAGCCAAGCCAGCAGCCTCTTTACCATAATCAATATTTCTGAGGAGAAAAGGCCAGCTCAGGGCAGAAACCAAGATGGGCCCTTGGGACCTCTGGTTTCTCTGCCCAGTGGCCCATCATCACCTTCCATTGCGGGCAGCCTTCAGTGGTTTTCCAGGATGCTGCTGAGGAAGCAGGGACTTGGGGATGTGATACCAGAAAAACTGCCAGAATAACATAGTGGGGGGGGGGGGTGGGGAGTGTGTGTGTGTGTGCACTGTATTTATTATTTTTTGTTTGTTTGTTTTGTGATTCCCTTTTCTTTTATTAAAAGAGATCAACCTCTCTCTCTCTCTTTTTTTTTTTTTTTTTTTGGCCGTGCTGCATAGCATGTGGGATCTTAGTTCCCTGACCAGGGATTGAACTCGTGCCGCCTGCATTGGAAGTATGAAATCTTAACCACTGGAACTCCAGGGAGTCTCTGTATATTTATTGTTTATTAAACCATCTCAGACATAAACATTATCAAAATTTTTCCAAAATCTTGAAACCACCCAAGAGCCTGCTAATAGGTGAATGGATAAACATGTTATCTCCATACTGTGGATATTGCTCAGAAACAAAAAAGAATGGATTACCAACACACACAATATGTACCAGTCTTAAAAACATGATATTGAATGAACAAAACAAGACACAGAAAGAGCCTACTCTGTATGATCCCATTTATCTAAAACTCTAAAAACGATCACTGTAACCTATAATTGCAAACAGGAAATCAGTCATTGCCTGCAACTGGGGTTTAGGCGTGGAGGGAGATTAACTCCAAAAGGAGGAGGGACTTTTCTGGTGGTCCAGTGGTTGAGACTCCACCTTCTAATGCAAGGGGCTCAAGATCCATCCCTGATCTGGAAACTAAGGTCCCACATGCCACAGTGTACCATCAAAATTTTTTGAAAAAAAGAGAAAAAAGGGGAAGGCTTGGAGGAACTTTCGGGGGTGATGGAAATGTTCTATATCTTACTGGGGAAAAGGCTACATGAGTGTATATATTGATCAAAATTCATTAAACTGTAAACTTAAAATGGTTGTGTTTTATCATATACAAGGTATACCTCAATGAAACTGACTTTAAAGACTAATATAACAAACTCCCATATAACCACCTTCCAATACAGGAAACAAAACATCAGAAAAAAAGTTGCACCTCCTGTGAACCCCTCCCCAGTCTCCTCTTTTCTTTCTTCCTCCTCAATATGATGTGTTTCATGATTGTCTTTATATTTTCACTACGTGGAAACGTGTTTCTGAATGTTGTATGTTTCTTTCTCATGTGACTTTATACTTTTACTGCATGGGTTATACTCCTAAACTGGTATATTTCAAAATCAATTTAAATGGTCACAGCTAGCATTTCAATAGTAAAGATAGGATAGGATTAAAAAATAATCAGAGTATATGACACTTATTAAGGTAAGTATGTCTTATGAAATTTTTGTAAAAGTTTTAATCTGTATATATGTGTACTGGGTTGAGACATAATGTATCTTTCTTACAGCACCCGGAGAAGGCAATGGCACCCGACTCCAGTTCTCTTGCCTGGAAAATCCCATGGATGGAGGAGCCTGGTAGGCTGCAGTCCATGGGGTCACTAAAACTCAGACATGACTGAGTGACTTCACTTTCACTTTTCATTTTCATG
The DNA here is from genome assembly GCF_032405125.1 of Capricornis sumatraensis. Taxonomy (NCBI): domain Eukaryota; kingdom Metazoa; phylum Chordata; class Mammalia; order Artiodactyla; family Bovidae; genus Capricornis; species Capricornis sumatraensis. Next base: position 61,399,349 of record NC_091085.1, on the reverse strand, counting down.
CATTGGAGAAGGAAATGGCAACCTACTCCAGTGTTCTTGCCTGGAGAATCCCAGGGACGGGGGAGCCTGGTGGGCTGCCATCTATGAGGTCGCACAGAGTCGGACACGGCTGAAGCGACTTAGCAGCAGCAGCAGCTTATAGCACACTGTGGCCTCCAAAAGTTTGAAAAACACTGTTCTAATATATAACATAATATTATACTTTTTGTCATTTTAACTTTTATGTAAATAGTATGGTACAGTTCTAATCCTTCCCCAACTGGCATTTGTTTGCTTGACATTAGCTTCCAGATGTATTCGTATTAATACAAGCAGCTTCAGTTCAGTTCAGTTCAGTCACTCAGTCGTGTCCGACTCTTTGTGACCCCATGAATCGCAGCACGCCAGGCCTCCCTGTCCATCACAATCTCCCGGAGTTCACTCAGACTCATGTCCATCGAGTCCGTGATGCCATCCTGCCATCTCATCCTCTGTCGTCCCCTTCTCCTCCTGCCCCCAATCCCTCCCAGCATCAGAGTCTTTTCCAATGAGTCAACTCTTCGCATGAGGTGGCCAAAGTACTGGAGTTTCAGCTTTAGCATCATTTCTTCCAAAGAAATCCCAGGGCTGATCTCCTTCAGAATGAAATGGTTAGATCTCCTTGCAGTCCAAGGGACTCTCAAGAGTCTTCTCCAACACCACAGTTCAAAAGCATCAATTCTTCAGCGCTCAGCCTTCTTCATAGTCCAACTCTCACATCCATATATGACCACTGGAAAAACCATAACCATGTAGCTTAGTTTCCTTCATTTACATCGCTGCATAAACATGCCACAGGTTATTTTTCCATTCTCCCATTACTGGATTTTTTTCTTTTGCCAAATGCAGCATTACCAAAAAATGCTGTCACTATCACCACCATTTCACTTTTAGAAGGACATTGTAATATAAATACAATTGGAAAGTCCTACTCTCAGAGTCAAAGATGGTGTTTTTAATGGAATAAATTCTGGCTTTATAAAAATGTGCTTGAGCGACTTCCCTAGTGATGCAGTGGTCAGGATGTGAAGTTTCACTACTGAGGACCACAAGCCACACACAGCCAAAAAAATAAAGCATTCCATTTGCCCCCTGGGGGGATGAGATTGTTGTTATTTCCTTGCTGATTGTTAGTTTGTTCAGGAAACTGATAAAAACACAATCACCTATACAACAAGCTCTGCTGAGGAGAGGTGGAGGAAGCAAGTAGAATGGAGAAAGGGTTCAAATGGAGTCTCAACTCTAATGCTTTATTTCTTTTGTTAACTAAAAAAAAAAGTCCAAGTCATTCCTACTCTTGTTTCTCTTTGAAATGAATCTTTTGCTTTTATTACTATAACACTGGGACTTGCCTGGGGAGGGATAGGCAAGTGTTGCTTCAGTTTTTTGAGGTCTTGTAAGATAAACAATCACACGCTAGTAAAGTAATGCTCAAAATTCTCCAAGCCAGGCTTCAGCAATACGTGAACCGTGAACTTCCTGATGTTCAAGCTGGTTTTAGAAAAGGCAGAGGAACCAGAGATCAAATTGCCAACATCCTCTGGATCATGGAAAACGCAAGAGAGTTCCAGAAAAACATCTATTTCTGCTTTATTGACTATGTCAAAGCCTTTGACTGTGTGGATCACAAGAAACTGTGGAAAATTCTGAAAGAGATGGGAATACCAGACCACCTGACCTGCCTCTTGAGAAACCTGTATGCAGGTTAGGAAGCAACAGTTAGAACTGGACATGGAACAACAGACTGGTTCCAAATAGGAAACGGAGTACGTCAAGGCTGTATATTGTCACCCTGCTTATTTAACTTCTATGCAGAGTACATCATGAGAAATGCTGGACTGGAAGAAATACAAGCTGGAATCAAGATTGCCGGGAGAAATATCAATAACCTCAGATATGCAGATGACACCACCCTTATGGCAGAAAGTGAAGAGGAACTCAAAAGCCTCTTGATGAAAGTGAAAGTGGAGAGTGAAAAAGTTGGCTTAAAGCCCAACATTCAGAAAACAAAGATCATGGCATCTGGTCCCATCACTTCATGGCAAATAGATGGGGAAACAGTGGAAACAGCGTCAGACTTCAATTTTTTGAGCTCCAAAATCACTGGTGATTGCAGCCATGAAATTAAAAGACGCTTACTCCTTGGAGGGAAAGTTATGACCAACCTAGATAGTATATGCAAAAGCAGAGACATTACTTTGCCGACTAAGGTCCATCTAGTCAAGGCTATCGTTTTTCCTGTGGTCATGTATGGATGTGAGAATTGGACTATGAAGAAGGCTGAGGGCCGAAGAATTGATGCTTTTGAACTGTGGTGTTGGAGAAGACTCTTGAGAGTCCCTTGGACTGCAAGGAGATCCAACCATTTCATTCTGAAGGAGATCAGCCCTGGGATTTCTTTGGAAGGAATGATGCTAAAGCTGAAACTCCAGTACTTTGGCCGCCTCATGCGAAGAGTTGACTCACTGGAAAAGACTCTGATGCTGGCAGGGATTGGGGGCAGGAGGAGAAGGGGACGACAGAGGATGAGGTGGCTGGATGGCATCACTGACTTGACGGATGTGAGTTTGGGTGAACTCCAGGAGTTGGTGATGGACAGGGAGGCCTGGCGTGCTGCGATTCATGGGGTCACAAAGAGTCGAACACAACTGAGCGACTGAACTGAACTGAACTGAACTCAGATAAACAAGGCCATAAGTCAAATACGGCCAAATGTTGGTGTTTGTTAACTCTGGAGTGTGAACAGGATAATCTAAGCTTTGATCTAAGCTTTCAATAGTTTATTTAAAATGTTTCCATCATCAAGAAATATCAGAATATTTCCAGCAGAGTTAAGACAGCTAAAAGACAGTTTGGTCTTCATTGCATAAAATCCAGAGCTGCCAGCTTGTCAATCCCTCTGTGATGTTGGTGAAATCATTTAACTTTACTGAGTCTTGCGGCTCTCGTCTGAAATAAAAAAAGGGCTTGGGCAACCCAAATGTCCATCAACGAATAAATGGATAAACGAAATGTGGTCTCTCCATACAATGGAGTATGCTGCTGCTGCTGCTGCTGCTAAGTCGAGTATGATTCAGCCATAAAAATAAATGAAGTACTGACACATACTACAGCGTCGATGAACATCAAAAACATGATGCTGAGTGAAAGAAGGCAGACAAAGAAGGTCTCGTGCATAATTCTATTTGCATGAAATGTCCAGGATAGGCAAAGACAGAAAACAGCTGGGTGGTGCCAGGAGCTTGGAGGAAGGAGGAACAGGGAGTGACTGCCACTAGGTACAGCGTCTCTTTTTGTGGTGATGAAAATGTTTTGGACCTAGATAGGACTGTGACAGGTAACACAGTCCTAGATAACACTGTGAATGTACTGAACACAACAGAATTGTACACTGTAAAATGGTTAGTTTTATGCTATGTGAGTTTCATCTCAATTCAAAAAGCAGGGGGAAAGCTTGTTCCTCCAAGAATTATTGAGGATGAAATTTAAAAGGACACACATGCAAAGCTCCTAGCACTGTGCCCCCATCGCTGTTCAGAGCCATCTCTCCTGTAGTGGGTAAAGTGAGGCTGGGCTGATTAAGCTTGTATCACCTACTCAGTCAAGTTGGTGGCTTGCTCAAGGCCACACAATGAATCATGTGTGGACTCTGCACTAGAACTTGACTTTTCCAACCTGTGAGTACTGAGCAAGTTGTCTCCACGCTGCTTCTCCTACTTTATACAAAAATGGCACTTTACTGTTTAGAAAATATTTTTCCCCATGTGGTTTTCTAATACCCCTGGCTTCAGAGGTTTAGTGTGGCAGAGTGCTTAAAGGGTATGGCCCCTGAGCTGGGCAAATCTGGGTTCAAAACCAGGTTCTGTCAATTCTTAGCTGTGTGTCTCTGGGCAGTCACCTCTCTGAACCTTGTTTTCCCCATCTATTTATGAAGAACAATGACTTACCATGTGCATTAAGTGGAAATAAAGCTGGAAGATACGTGGTTAAAGCAAGAGTTAGGTCAATACCTAGCACATAGTAAATTCTGAATTGTTCTTTAGTTGCTCTTTTGGGACCCCATGGCTCCTCTGTCCATGGAATTTCCCAGGCAAAAATACTGGAATGGGTTGTCAATTCCTTCGCCAGGGGATCTTCCAGACCCAAGGATTGAACCCATGTCTCCTGCATTAGCAGACGGATCCTTTACCACTGAACCACCTAGGAAGCCCTAAACTTTATTAGTATTAGTATTAGTAGTATTAGTAGCTCTGGCAAAGCACTTAACACATAGGATTAAAACTGATAGAAGGGGACTTCCCTGGTGGTCCCATGGTTAAGAATCTGCCTTGCAATACAGGGAACACAGGTTTGATTCCTCGTTAGGGAACTAAGATCCCACATGCTGAGGGGCAATTAAGCCCACAAGCTACAACTAGGGAGTTCATGTGCCACAGGTTTGATTCCTTGTTAGGGAACTAAGATCCCACATGCTGAGGGGCAATTAAGCCCACAAGCTACAACTAGGGAGTTCATGTGCCACAGTGAAAGACCCGGAAAGAAATAACAAAGAACCCTGCATGTCACAACTAAGACCCAACACAGCCAAGTAAATAAATAAATATATATTTTTTAAAAAACTGACAGAAGAACAAAACAGCTTCAAAGTCACTTTGCCACAAGCCCCAGATGCTGCAAAGCAGTGGTTCTCACCTAGGAGTGGGAGGGTGATGTTTGGCAGCGCCTGGAAAAATTTTTGAATGTTACTGTTGAGGAGAGGGGGTGTGCTTCTGGCATCTGGTGGATAGAGGTCAGGTATGTCACTAAACATCCAAAATGCACAAGACAATCCCACAATAGAGAATGATTTGACCCGGAAGGTCAGCTGTGTCCAGGCTGAGAGGCTGTACTCCAAAATGACCTTCCTCTTGCCAGACATAGTTCCAATCAACAGTGTCAGCCACCCTCCAAATACTGGGATAACTTGCTACTTTCCCAACCCAGAGTGAGTCATTTTGTGAAGCTAAGGAACATTTAGCAAGGCGATAATCACCCTAATTTCTGTGTTGGGCAAGTGCAGATGGAAATATATTTAGAGCCTTCTCTAACACAGAAACAACCAGCATCAACATGGACTCTATGAGGGCCAAGGATGGTTTGAAAGATCCATCTTAATCTCCCTTTCTTTAAGGCTTCTGGGAGCATCCCAAAGAATCTGCTCTCCTGATTCTGCATGAAGGGCCTGAAAAACAGAAATTGGCACACAGTAAGCACTAAATAAATGCTGCTGCTGCTGCTGCTGCTAAGTCGCTTCAGTCGTGTCCGACTCTGTGCAACCCCATAGACAGCAGCTCGCTATTATTATTGTTATTATCATTATCAAAATTGTCCTCATTATAATTATTATCTCCCCAGGTACAGGGGAAGGTACATTCCCATAACAGCCTTCTTTAAAAAAAATTATTTATTTGGCTACACCAGGTCTTAGTCGCAGCACGTGGGCTGGATCTTTAGTTGCAGCATGAGAACTCTCAGTTACAGTATGTGGGAACTAGTTCCCTGAACAGGGATTGAACCCAGGCCCCTGCAGTGGGGGGAGGGCACAGAATCTTAGCCAATAAACCACAAGGGAAGTCCCTTACACCAACCTTCTCAGATGGGTGATATCACTCCCATTTTGTGGATGGGGAAACTGAGGCTCAGAGCAGTGAGTGATGCCACATTTTCCATCAGCCTTTTCCTTGATCTCAGAGCTTCTACTCCTATGGTCTGTTCCCCTCACAGACACCAAAGGGATCTCTTAGAAATGAAATTAGACCTTATTTAGGAGAAGATGCTCTCTGGGTGATAATGTTACATGATATATTATGATCCAATGTTTCTTTATGATTTAAATATCCTGAAAAATTAAGAGCAAAGCCATGATATCAGAAACCAACACAACATTGTAAAGCAACTATACTCCAAAAAAATTTAATTTGAAAAAAAAAAATGGGCAGTGGCCCAATTCCTGGAAATCTCCGCCCCTTCCCCAAAATAGTTGGAATAATCCTCCCACTCATTAGTCCATGAAATTGCCCAGCCCATAAAAACTAACCATACCATATTTGGGGGCCTTTTGCTCTCTGAGATGGCCCACACCCTGTATGTAAAGTGTATTTCTCCCAAGTCTGTTCTTGCCTTTTGAGACGGACCAAATTCTGTCTATGAAATGTGTACCTCTCTAAATAAATCCATTCCTTACCTTTAAAAAAAAAAAAAAGCCATGGTTTTGTAAAAAGTTAGCATTAAAGGCAAACCAAGTGGAAAGGAATAAGGAAAATATTTGCACTATCTTTACAACTTCTTGGTAAATTTAGAATTATTTCAAAATGTAAAAAAACTAATCAGATTATGTTACTCTTTGACCCAAAACCTAGAGACCCCTCCTAACACTCGCCCTCTCTGCACTCCAGCCACTCAGGTCTTCTTTCCATTCTTTCAACACTGGAAGATTGTTCTTGCCTCAGGGCCTTTGCACTTACTGTTCCTTCTGTTGAGAATACTTTCCCCCCATATGTAGCTCTTCCCATGACTTTCTCTTTCTTATCCTTTAGATTCTGACTCAAATCTCTAATCCTGAGTCCCTCTCCCATGTGATCACATGACCATTTCTAATTCTCTCATAAAACTGGATTCTCCTCAATTACCTTCTACACTGGTTTCTCTGCTCCTCTCTGTCTCCTCCACTAAACTGGGAATTCCATGGGGACAGAGACTATGCTGCTTGGCTCACTGCTGCCTGTCCAGCTTCTCTCACAGAGTAAGGCCTCAGTAAACATTTGCCCCCTCCCCAAAAGTGGTAAAGAACTGCCTGCCAACACAGGAGACATAAGAGATGTGAGTTTGAGCCCTGGGTTGGGAAGATCCCTTGGAGGAGGATATGGCAACCCACTCCAGTATTCCTGCCTGGAGAATCCCATGGACAGAGGAGCCTGGAGGGCTACAGTCCATAGGCTTGCAAAGAGTCGTATATGACCGAAGTGACTGAACATGCATGCATGCGTGCAAAATAAGCCATGTCTGCTGGTTCAGTTCAGTTCAGTTCAGTTGCTCAGTCGTGTTCGACTCTTCGCGACCCCATGAATCACAGCATGCCAGGCCTCCCTGTCCATCACCATCTCCCGGAGTTCACTGAGACTCACGTCCATCGAATCAGTGATGCCATCCTGCCATCTCATCCTCTGTCGTCCCCTTCTCCTCCTGCCCCCAATCCCTCCCAGCATCAGAGTCTTTTCCAGTGAGTCAACTCTTTGCATGAGGTGGCCAAAGTACTGGAGTTTCAGCTTTAGCGTCATTTCTTCCAGAGAAATCCCAGGGTTGATCTCCTTCAGAATGGACTGGTTGGATCTCTTTGCAGTCCAAGGGACTCTCAAGAGTATTCTCCAACACCACAGTTCAAAAGCATCACTTCTTCGGCGCTCAGCCTTCTTCACAGTCCAACTCTCACACCCATACATGACCACAGGAAAAACCATAGCCTTGACTAGATGGACCTTAGTTGGCAAAGTAATGTCTCTGCTTTTGAATATATGCTATCTAGGTTGGTCATAACTTTTCTTCCAAGGAGGAAGCGTCTTTTAATTTCATGGCTGCAGTCACCATCTGCAGTGATTTTGGAGCCCAAAAAATTAAAGTCTGACGCTGTTTCCACTGTCTCCCCATCTATTTGCCATGAAGTGATGGGACCAGATGCCATGATCTTTGTTTTCTGAATGTTGAGCTTTAAGCCAACTTTTTCACTCTCCACTTTCACTTTCATCAAGAGGCTTTTTAGCTCCTCTTCACTTTCTGCCCTAAGGGTGGTGTCATCTGCATATCTGAGGTTATTGATATTTCTCCCAGCAATCTTGATTCGAGCTTGTGCTTCTTCCAGCCCAGCGTTTCTCATAATGTACTCTGCATATAAGTTAAATAAGCAGGGTGACAATATACAGCCTTGATGTACTCCTTTTCCTATTTGGAGCCAGTCTGTTGTTCCATGTCCAGTTCTAACTTGCTTCCTAACCTGCATACTGATTTCTCAAGAGGCAGGTTAGGTGGTCTGGTATTCCCATCTCTTTCAGAATTTTCCACAGTTTACTGTGATCCACACAGTTGATGTTGGCAATTTGATCTCTGGTTCCTCTGCCTTTTCTAAAACCAGCTTGAACATCAGGGAGTTCACAGTTCATGTATTACTGAAGCCTGGCTTGGAGAATTTTGAGCATTACTTTACTAGCATGTGAGATGAGTGCGATTGTGTGGTAGTTTGAGCATTCTTTGGCATTGCCTTTCTTTGGGATTGGAATGAAAACTGACCTTTTCCAGTCCTATGGCCACTGCTGAGTTTTCCAAATTTGCTGGCATATTGAGTGCAGCACTTTCACAGCATCATCTTTCAGGATTTGAAATAGCTCAACTGGAATTCCATCACCTCCACTAGCTTTGTTCGTAGTGATGCTTTCTAAGGCCCACATGACTTCACATTCCAAGATGTCTGGCTCTAGATTAGTGATCACACCATCATGATTATCTGGGTCGTGAAGATCTTTTTTGTACAGCTCTTCTGTGTATTCTTGCCACCTCTTCTTAATATCTTCTGCTTCTGTTAGGTCCATACCATTTCTGTGCTTTATCGAGCCCATCTTTGCATGAAATGTTCCCTTGGTATCTCGAATTTTCTTGAAGAGATCTCTAGTCTTTCCCATTCTGTTGTTTTCCTCTATTTCTTTGCATTGATCACTGAAGAAGGCTTTCTTGTCTCTTCTTGCTGTTCTTTGGAACTCTGCATTCAGATGCTTATATCTTTCCTTTTCTTCTTTGCTTTTTGCCTCTCTTCTTTGCCTTGAGAACCCCATGAACAGTATGAAAAGGCAAAATGATAGGATACTGAAAGAGGAACTCCCCAGGTCAGTAGGTGCCCAATATGCTACTGGAGATCAGTGGAGAAATAACTCCAGAAAGAATGAAGGGATGGAGCCAAAGCAAAAACAATATCCAGTTGTGGATGTGACTGGTGATAGAAGCAAGATCCGATGCTGTAAAGAGCAATATTGCATAGGAACCTGGAATGTCAGGTCCATGAATCAAGGCAAATTGGAAGTGGTCAAACAAGAGATGGCAAGAGTGAACATCAACATTCTAGGAATCAGCGAACTAAAATGGACTGGAATGGGTGAATTTAACTCAGATGATCATTATATCTACTACTGTGGGCAGGAATCCCTTAGAAGAAATGGAGTAGCCATCATGGTCAACAAAAGAGTCCAAAATGTAGTACTTGGATGCAATCTCAAAAACAACAGAATGATCTCTGTTCGTCTCCAAGGCAAACCATTCAATATCACAGTTATCCAAGTCTATGCCCCAACCAGTAACGCTGAAGAAGCTGAAGTTGAATGGTTTTATGAAGACCTAAAAGACCTTTTAGAACTAACACCCAAAAAACATGTCCTTTTCATTATAGGGGACTGGAATGCAAAAGTAGGAAGTCAAGAAACACCTGGAGTAACAGGCAAATTTGGCCTTGGAATGCAGAATGAAGCAGGGCAAAGACTAATAGAGTTTTGCCAAGAAAATGCACTGGTCATAGCAAACACCCTCTTCCAACAACACAAGAGAAGACTCTACACATGGACATCACCAGATGGTCAACACCAAAATCAGATTGATTATATTCTTTGCAGCCAAAGATGGAGAAGCTCTATACAGTCAACAAAAACAGACCAGGAACTGACTGTGGCTCAGATCATGAATTACTTATTACCAAATTCAGACTCAAATTGAAGAAAGTAGGGGAAACCTCTAGACCATTCAGGTATGACCTAAATCAAATCCCTTATGATTATACAGTAGAAGTGAGAAATAGACTTAAGGGCCTAGATCTGATAGATAGAGTGCCTAATGAACTATGGAATGAAGTTCGTGACATTGCACAGGAGACAGGGATCAAGACCACCCCATGGAAAAGAAATGTCTGCTGGTAATACCATCAAAATAAAACTATGAGTTTTGTCAAACAGCTTTCATGCATATTTTTTCCTAAGGTTTCCTAATTTGTTCAAAATTTCCAGGATATCCAGGCAGGTCCAGATCTACTGGTAAACTGCATCAACATTTCTTTGTATCACTTAACAATAATCCCAGTGCTTAATAAATTGGGGGAAGGAATGAGGAAGAATTCACCCCCAACGTTCTAAAACAGAATCCCAAATTGTAGACCTAGTGTCAAATGTAGCTCATGGATATGCTTTGGAAACCTTACATAGTGTTTTAGAGGAACTTGAGTTCATGACCAACTTTTAAAAATTGGAAAATTTCACATCAAACTCCAGATGCCCAAGTTCTCCTGAAATCTCGGGAATCTGGCCTCGCTGGGCCCGTTTCCCACTGGGTCCCCAGGGTCCCCATGGACTAGAGTTGGGGTGTGTGCTCCTCAGTTTATCACAGTCCCTATCCACCTGGCTTGGGCTACCTAGGTGGTGCTCGTGGTAAAGAATCCACTTACTAATGAAGGAGATGCAAGAGATGCGGATTTGATTCCTAGGTCGGGAAGATGGATCAGGAAATGGCAACCCACTCCAGTATTCTTGCCTAGAAAATTCCATGGACAGAAGAGCCTGGCAGGCTACAGTCATGGGGCTGCAAAGAGTCGGACACGACTAAGCAACTGAACATACACACGTCCACATCCACCCAGCTTATTTCCTTCGTGTTATCAGCCTAATCCCTCTAGGTACTAAGATTCCCCTCAAAGTCTAAAATATCCTCAGGAATACTATTAGTTTCAAATATTTTCACTATAGCCCCTCTCTTCAAATCTTACATGGAAGTTTAATATCTAAAATAGATAATAGTGATTACAGTTCATTTTAATTGAGTGCATACTGCGTGCCATGGTTCTGCTTTGGTTGACTCAAGGGCTTGGGGACCTGAATTCTATCAGCTCTCCATTATTTTCAGCAGGCCCTTATGAAACCTCTGTGGATCCAAGGAAGACAGTTCAAAAAGAACAGTGTTTTTTTTTTTTTGCCTTTCTGCATGGCATGTGGGAGCTTAGTTCCCCCATCAAGTACAGAATTCGTGCCTCCTGCAGTGAATCCTCAAGAGTCTTAACCACTGGACCACCAGGGAAATCCCTTCAAAAGTATATTTTAATCCATGCTCCTCACTATAGGCAAACTCCAGGAGGGAAGAGACACTCTACCAATTGGAACAGTAGCCTTTCTGGCAGTTGTTTGTCTGCTAGCCTTGAGTGTTGATAGTGGCAGGAAAAAAGCCAATAAGGGGATCTGTTCTTTCCTTCCAGAGTTATTTGCTGTTTTCTGGGAGCCTTTCAGGCCTCTTAGACATGTTTTAGCAATTGTGGACTCTGGAGGGGAGTTGCCTGGCCGAGAATGGTATGGAGACAGAGGCCCTCCCCATGTCACAGTCCAGTCAGAAGTTTTCCTCCAGCCCTGATGATGTCAGCAGATGTGAACACACCTGCTACTTTGTCTATGGAAATTTTATGGCACTCATCATCCATAGAGACTCTTTCAGATCATTCCATTGAGTCCCACATTTATGTACCTAATGTGTGCCAGTGTTGCACTAGGTCCTGGGGATTCGCAGTGGGAATTTATTAAATATGAACAAGGGCTTTGGTTTCTGACTGCGCCGAGTTCCAGTTCTAGCTCTGAAACTTACTAGCTGTGTGACCTTAAGCAAACAACCTAGCCTCTCTGTGTCTCACTTCATCTGTAAAATGGGTGTGATAGGAATAGTACATAATTCCTAGGATTGTCTTGGGGATTCAGAGATAATTTTTTGACACATACAAGAAAAGGAGTGCAGTGTTTTGTTTTGTTTTTCTCCTCTAGCATGCATCAGAAGATGACATGTTTTATTTGTTTTTGTTTTTTGTCTGTCTGGCTTACTAGATGACTCTCCATGAGAAAAGCCTTTTCTTTCTTGTTCACCCCTGATTTTCCCCCGGGGAACAATGCCTGGCCCAGAGGAGGTGCTCCATAAATGTTTGTCTGCTGAATGAATCGCTGTCTTTCATATTCCTGCTTTAATTGCCACTCCGATGATGTGCCTTGGAGGAGCCGAGTCTCATGGACTCTGGGGAGAGCTACCATGACCTTCACAGCCAGCTGTTCACAACGGTGCTGTGCATCAACTTCGAATGTCGCCAACTGGGCTCTGTGCCCTGGGCTGACAAATGACACTTGTTTGTCTTCTGGTGAACAGAGTTACAGCACGGGAGGGTAAGTTGGTGACTGGGAAAAGCTGACTGAGCAACTGCGCCAAGCAGGGGGAACTCTGAACCTTAACGCCTCCAAGCCAGCAGCAGGGAGGCCTCGGGTCCATGTGGAAGGAGCCTGGGCCCCACCACTTTTGGGCCCCGAGGGGAACACCGGTTTTGAGACTGGATGCCCAGGTGGCACAATGATCTCGATATTTCGGGCTGGGAATTCGTGCATTTTGTGTGCCTTGAGAGACAAAATTAATTTCTCTGGCGGGAGGGAAACGGCTTTGCAAACTGTAAAGCGCTGCAGGAAAAAAGCAGTTAAATGAAAAGGGCAGGATCCAAAAGAGCAGATGCGTTCGCTGAGTGTAACTGCACTTTCAAACCCAGCTAAGACGACACGCAGCCCCCGGAGGTGGCACATTTTGGAGGGATCTCCTGGAGAGAGATTATTTGGGGAGACTGAGAAGCCGAGGGAAATTGACCAAAGTTTTCAGGGGTATCTGCAGAAGTGGGGACCCGACCGCAAAGCCAGCGGGTGCAAACTCGCCCTTCTCTTCCGGCCTCGAGCTCCGACGCGCGAAACCTGCAAATTCTCCTTTATCTGCTGCACACGCTCGCTCATCTTCGCTCGGGCCGGAATCAGGGTAAACCGTTCCGATGATTATATAACTTCGCGAGTTCAAGAAAGATAATCCAGAGAGAGATGATGAAATTTTTTTGAGGGTAGATTAAAAAGAATTTTTTTCCCCAAATGTAAGTTACAGAGTGCACAAAAATGTGCATACAAATACCCATATTTCCACCACTCAGAAAGAATAACCTAACATTTTTATTTATCTGGGAGAGGACTTTTTAAATTAACCATCAAATGTATCTTTCCCTCCCCACTAAATTATAGCAAATTTGAAGCCAAAAAGAGTCAACCTATTTCACTGTTCACCTCTACCACAGATTTATCTTAAGGGGAAATTCCAGGACACCCAAATTCCCTCCGTGGGCTTTTCACATGGCCAGGTCTGCAAACACTTGGCCGCAGTGAACAGTGTCCTGCGGAACCCGCAACCCTCGAGTGCACAGCTGCATTTTCTCCCCCATCCCCAACTCCCGCGTTCAACTTTGCAACTCACGCTCCCGCCAGGGGGCCTATTTGCTCGGCCCGTTTGGCGGAAGGATTCCGCGCGCGAGCGCATTTACGCTCAACCGTCTCCTTCCCATTCCCGCGTTCTGGCCCCGCCTCCTTCAATCTCCCTGGCCCCGCCCCCTCCCGGGTGCCCTATGGCCCACAAAGAAGTCCCGGCCGGGCCGCTGCACTCCCCCGCGCGCATTCGTGCGCCGCCCGAGGCTGGCTAAGGAGTCGGCGGCCATTTTGTTCTTCTCGTGGTTCCAGTGGGGAGAGAAGGAGGAAGCAGGGAGCGGGGCGGTTGGGGGGAACCCACCGCGGCTTCTGCCACCGCCGCCACCACCATCTCTGTGCCCGTGGCGTGGGAAAGGAGGTGTGAATCCCGGGCGCGAGCCGGCGGCGGCGCCGCTGCGGGAAGGTCGGCGGTGGGAAGGCGATGGCGGATATAGATAAACTCAACATCGACAGCATCATCCAACGGCTGCTGGAAGGTGAAGGGGGCGGCGCGCGGCTCCGGAGACTCGCGGGGGAGGGGGATTTGGGAGGCCTGTTGGGCTGGCTGCGCCGAGACGAGTGAGCCCCGCGAGTTCGCCCGCGGGCCGGGGACTGCCGCGGGAGGGAGGTTGCCCGGCGTTCCGCGCTTGGCCCGACCTGCGGACCCTCCTGGCTCCGCTCATTCATTGCTTGAGGGTGCAGCCTTTCTCCTGGCCGTGAAATTTGAAAACTCCGCTCCCCACCCCCACGTTTCCGGTACGTACCCCCGTGCGCCCGGCACTCCGGACCAATCTTTGGAGAATATTGGGGGCCCCAGTCCAACCTACTGGACTGCTCGTTCCGAACTTCGTGGTTCTCAATCTTTTGGAAAGCAATAAGATGCGGATATGGATTTTACCAAGCTTGAGGGCTTCTTTCCTAGCCTGCTTATTTTTATTTTTTTGTGAGGCTTGGGGTTGGGGGCCCAGTTACTTGTTACTCGGTAACGAACGTTCATTCTCAGGGAGATGTTGGAACCTGTCTTCTCCTACCCTCCCAGATATTCTTTTTAAGTTGTCTTTATCCCGGGGAAGTCTCCGCGCTCTTTTCTGAACATGCCTCTGAATCGTGAAACCGGCAGTGATGACAGTTTCGTTAGGATCTTTCCAATGTACCAAGCTCTGTTAAGCGCTTTGCGTTCACTGACTGCATTTTGCTGTCTTTTAGTCGCATCCGATTTTGCGATCCTGTGGACTTAAGCGTGCCAGGTTTCCCTGTCCTTCACCATCTCCCGGAGCTTGCTTAAACTCATGTCCGTTGAGTCAGTGATACCATCCAACCCAACCATCTCGTCCTCTGTCGTCCGCTTCTCCTGCTTTCAATCTTTCCCAGCATCAGGGTCTTTTCTAATGAGTTGTCTCCAGTACTTTGCGTGTGTCGCATAAATCATATTAGCCATGCTTCTAAAGCGCTTATTGTGTGTAAGGCATTTTTTGGAGCTCTTTACACAGATTTCATGTAATACACGAGGTAGATGCCCTTTTTTTCCTGACTAAGACCCAGAGAAGTGTAGTCACTTAACCAGTTAGTGACAGTCAAGTTTCAAACCCAGGCAGCCAGGAGTTCAACGTCATTCAAGTCACCCTATGTGTGAAGGAAGGTGTCCAGTGGTTCAGCAAAGGTTAAAATAAATCTTTAATTTTGACTGACCTAAAACTCCTGAGGTGTCTTGCGATTGATTTCTGTTGATGTGGGATGGGAGAGGGATGAAGTTCGGATTTTGAGGAGAGACGCTGAAATAAAATCACCCACCACCCCTGAATTCTAGAGCACATCTATTAATAATAACGTCTAATTCCTAACTTTGAAAGAATTCAGATCCTTTTCTTGAGTGTTGGATAATGTAGATTTGGCTGAGTTTTAACTGCATTTTTGCCTTTATATTCTAAAATATTGTTGGACTGTAAATGCTCAGAGATGGAGTCGAGCGTAAACAGTTGGACAGCTCTGATGTTAGAATTTACAGATCTTTTAAGTCATGAGAATGAAACTTCATCTTTTCTTAATCTCTGTTAAGGTTTTTTCCTTTTATAGTGTCTCAAAAGAAAAACTTGTTAAATGAGCCCCTGAAATGTCACTGCCATTTGTGGGTGAAAACCTTGTTGTTCATTCAGTATCTGCCGTTTATTAGAAGAATCACACTTTTAATATTAGTTAATATAGTTCTTTGGTTTATGTGAGACAGCAGTGGGTCAGAAACGGATTAAAACAATTTGCTGCAGGAAAAGAACTTAAATTTTTTTCATTCAAAACTTGTAAAGTCTGCATGTCTATGCAGGGACATGTGTGGCTTTATTTCTTTGAGAAAGCTGGAAAAAATGGAAGCTGTGGATTAGAAACAGAATTTTAAGATTAGTTAGGTCTTAATTGTGGGGTTGCCCATAACTTTTATATTCATATAACATCTTGTTAATTTTAATCTTATTTTTTAAATTGTGCTAAGGAATTTGCGTTGATTAACCTGGATCATTTACAGTGAGATCAGTCATTATTTCTTAATAGTTTCTATACATGTTATGTTGCGCTGGAAAACCAGGTTTTTTTAACATTTCATTTGTTTTTCATTGAAATTAGTAAAGCAGTGCATTTTCAGTCCTCGGGAATAAACTAGCTGCTCAACATTCTTAACGTTTTTTTTTTTTTCTGAAAATGATCTATTGAAGATATATATGTATATCTTTCCAGATGTTAAGTTTTGTGATTTTTTTTTTTTTCTTTTAATGCCTCACAAAGTTTTTCCTCTAAAAATTTTCATTAAGATTTAAGTATATCTGAAGATGGAGGGGATGTGAGTTTTATGACCTTTTTAGAATTTTTTACATTTTCAGAATTGTCTAAGGTGGAGGACTATACAAGCTAGTTGAGAAGTAGCTCAGTGATAGTACTAAAAAGACCTTTCAAAAGTGAAGTCTTATCTAATGAAACATCTTGCTTTAGGTTTTAGTCACTACAGCTTTGCAGTTATTTGCTACTCAAAACTTTCAGATTTTCTTTAAGGAGGCAACATTCTGCCACCCACCCTGGAAGGTCTGCCTTGCAAGTGATAAAACCTTGAGATTGTCACTCTTGTGTGTTATTGATGTTCACTTGCTTAAATACATGGTAAAACTTTGGATTTAGAGAATAAACCAGCTGCTGATTTGTCTGGTAGTCCTACTGTGTTGGAGAAAAGTGAGATTAGAGTCAGATTAGCTTTGTAAGTGATCTCATACGGAGAATGATTGATGGCTAGTGATTTTCTTGCAAAGCAGACAGTTGTAATTTCACGTCCTGCTTTGAGAGAAGCATCTCACCTCTGAAAATGGTGGTTGTCAAACTGCAGGACTGTGTCAGGCTCTGCACAATTGCTTGATTTGCATTAGTGATTTAAATGTGACTTCTGTCCTGGCCCTACGAATTTAATCCTCTAATTTGTAAAAGTAATCCCTGTGTTTAGTTTTTTGATGTGAAATGAAACATGTTTGTATTGTAATGTTTAAAAAAAAAAGACAGTGGTCCCTGGTTCTGAAGATAATAAAGGACAAGCATAATGACACAAGAAAAAAATTCTTAAAATGCTGACCAAGGAAAACAAAAATAATCTTTCTTAATGAGTTTACACATCAGATCATTTTAACAATTAGACGCCTTTCTTGGGATTAATGATCATAGGGCATTTTGTTGATAAAGACAGTAATCGTAAAGTTGTGTGTTACTAATACCCTTAACTTCCAAGAAGCCTGTATTGTGAGGACCTCCCTCTCCCCTCCCACATGTCAACTGTATGCTGCATTCTGTCCTACAAGTAAGAAGAGAGAGGTCTTAGAGCTGTGATCTGCAGCTTGCACCAGTCCTAAACTGCAGCTGGGGAAGGGCTGCTCTCTGTGCCCACTGCTCTAACAGGATGGGGTGTGTCACTCTGTGATGCTTGAGGGAACGTAAACTGCGGGAGCAGGCAGGCTTTCCTCCTCCAAGCTGGGGGAATGGATGCCAGGCTGCACCCTGCATTAATGGCACATCCACCGTAGAGGTTGGTGAGATTGTTCTGTATCTGTGAAGCTGCAGGCATGTGCCATTGCCATTCAGTCTGCCTGAGTAGGTGAGGGTTACTGATCTTGAAGCAGGGAGATGATATGCAGACTTGGTCACTTCACTCAATTTACTCTCAAGGGTGTTAGTAGACCTTGAACACTGGAATGTGAAGGAGATAATATCCTGATACGAATCGCTGTGTAAATGAGGAAACTGAAAAGTCTTAATTCAAGAACAATGTACAGAATTCTGGGGCAAATTTTGTATGTTAGGATCAGACTACTGTATCCAAAGCATGTAAGAATAGATGATTTACTTAATGGTCTTGATGTTTTATCTGCTGTCTCCAATTTCACTGCCCCCGACCCTCGGCTTACTGGCATCCCTCATCTAGAGGAGATTGTCTGTTACTGATATTAAGGCTTATGAAAATGCCACTCAGTACAAATGTAGGGTCAGATGTCAAGTCTAATCAAGCATAGGTGGTTAGACTGTAGAGAGTTAGATTTTTCAATGAATTGTCTTCACTCTAGGTGTAGAAAACTCCAGGTTCTTCATTGAGAGCAATAGACAGTGTTTTGCAGCTACATCCTGATTGTATATATGCCTTGAGAAAATTGATGTCACCTCTAAATGCCCAAAGTATCACACCAGCAGTTAGCAAAGTCAAGGTGGGGAGAGGGCGGCTTAGAAATTAAAATGGCCAAAAAGTGGATGTCTTCCTGCTGGTGACTTTGCAGTGAAACTGAATGGTTCTTGATTAACTTTTTTGTGGCTTACAGTTTTTGTAGGAAAGACCTCAGTTGTTTGTGGGAAAGTTTTGATGTTAGATACTCAGTGTTTTTTGTTTATTTTGGTTTGAGATTTTATTTTCCTAAATTTGTCAAATGATGTGAGGTTATTGATTGTCACTAGAATAAATATGATGTGGCATATTGTTAAGATTACCACCTTTTAATAGGATTTTCTTATTAGCAAAATCTCTGTTGACTTATTTTTATACTGGTTGTGCCAATTTTAGATTTTAAAACTTGACTATAATTGAGCTGAGGCTTTTTGGTGGGTATGCTATTCCTTTTCTATGACCTTCTTTCAACAGTTAAGGGGCAAGAGGAATACATGCTTATCCCTCATAAGTAATCCCAAAGTTGTTGTTGCTAAGTCACTTCAGTCGTGTCCGACTCTGTGCGACCCCATAGACGGCAGCCCATCAGGCTCCCCAGTCCCTGGGATTCTCCAGGCAAGAACACTGGAGTGGGTTGCCATTTCCTTCTCCAATCCCAAAGTAATCTTAAGTTATTTCAAGTTTCTTTCAGTTTGTTTAGTATAAAATTGCATAGGAGTTTTTATCATGTGCTCATGTGAGTGATTTGCCAGATAAATAAATGATGATATAAGGTAGAACAGAACAGTCTTTGCTGGTAACAGCCCTAATGCAGTTTTCTGAATCTGCCGTTTTAGCCAGATAAAAGCTTTTACTCAAAAGTTGACATTTGGGAATTCCCTGGCCATCCACTAGTTAGGACTCCAAGCTGTCTCTGTCGAGGGCAATCCCTGGTCAGGAAACTAAGATCCTGCAAGCCTTGAAGTGCTGCAAAAAAAAAAAAAAAAAGCAGTCACATGCCTAAGACCTAAGGACCATTTTAATGTACCAATCACTAATCTATATATGTCCGCTGTGCCTGCTGATCTTATTTCCTTACAATGTCTAGCACCTGGACTTCCTAGAAACATTCTGCCTGGAAAATGAAATTCTTTTGGAATATTTTGGATCTCATTGGCAATTGCTGAAATAACTTCATACGTGCAGTTTGAACTGCTACTTAGGAAGATATCATTAGGAGACAACTCATGAGCTTCCCACCTTGGGGCTCTCTTGTTTACGTCTCTTCCATCCTCCACAGCACAGTGAGGGTTGAAGTGGGCAGTGTTGCTGCTGCTGCTGCTTAATCACTGAGTCCTAGCTGACTATTTGTGACCCCGTAGACTGTAGCCTGCCAGGCTTCTCAGTCCATGGGATTTACCAGGCAAGGGTACTGGAATGGATGGCCATTTCCTTCTCCAGGGGATCTTCCCAATCCAGGGGTCGAACCCAAGTCTCCTGTGTCTCCTTTTTGGCATGTGTATTCTTTACCGCTGAGCCACCTGGGCAGCCCTGAAGTACAGAGTGACTGATGTTTATTGAGCAGCACTGTACGGTTTGCATTTTTTCTTCGTAGCTAATAGCGATAAAATAGATATGCAAGCCTTTGTCTTTTTAATGGTGTTGAAGATGTTGTCCCTAAGATAAACTTCTAGTTTTACAATTTTTATAGAGGGGTAGTTGTCGGTGCAGAATGTATAATAATCTGCAGTTACCTAGTTTGTCTTATCTTCTGAATCCTGTACTAGAATGTAAACCTCTCAAGAAAAGGGACAAAGTTCTTGTCTCGCCTGTTGCCAGAAGAGGATGCCCAGCATTTATCACTGGTTGTGGCAGGTAGTAGGGGCCCAGCAGCTATTTTGTTGAATATTTGCGTAAAGCATGGTAAAAATGAATATTGATAGTCTTAACAAGTAGATTGCATTAATTTTTAATGCTTCCTGTTTGTAAGGATGCCTTATGATTTTTATACTCATCAAATTTTTCTTAAGCACCAGTGACTGTATAGAGGTTTAATAGTTTGTTCTATAAAATTTCTTTTGGTTTAGAAGTATAATGAAAACAAATTCTTTCCTTTTTTTTTTTTTTTAACTTTTTCGTCTTTGTTATTGCTTATGAACTTACGAAATGGCAAAAAACAGTTGTGTGCTGTTTACTTGCTTTCATTTGTTTTCTTACTAAGTTTCTAAGTTAATGCCATATATTTTAAACATATTTTCAAGACGAAAAACAAATTCTTAAATGGGAGAGTGGTCTGGTGGAAGCACCACTTCAGAGCTAGAGTCAGCTGGGGCCTGGTGTCCTCCTTACAGGCTCTATGATCTTGGACCAAGTCACTGAGCCTCTTCCAGCCTGTAACACAGAGAAGTGACAGTGTCTGACTTCATGGGATTGTTGTATTGAATGGCACTGTAAATAAAGCCTCTTAGTGCAGCAACCCAGCACATGGGAAGTGCTCCCTAGGTGTTAGCTACAACTAGTACATGATTCTGTATGGTGGACCCTGAAAATAGTGAAGTAGATTGCTTATCCTGTCAGCTAATAGACCATCTCTAAGAAATGCCTGCTGTGTTCACCTAGACTGCCAAAACCCATTTTGAAATCTTTATTTTCTGTTAGATAAATTTTAAAGAGTAATCCTAAGTTTTCACAACTAGAAAAATACTATAGTAAAGCCTATAAGAATGATACTGTTGCTTTGTAATTTGAAAACACAGGTTTTTGTTCTTTTTTTTTTTGGCTAATCAGTGTATAGTCTGGGGTGCATGCTAATTGTAATGCCACAAATGAACAGATTTATTCAGATTTTCATTCATGCAACAGATTTTGAGTACCTACCACGTTGGCTATGGGCATGTACACTGCAGGGCTAGTGCTGTGGTCCTGAGGTTTACATTCTACCAGGATGAATAGATAGAGGTGCACTGGCAATTATAATACAGAGTGTGTGCTGGATGGTGTTGGGAGAGCATTTCAGAAAGCATAAAGCCGGCTTGTTAAGGGGAGAGACGATCGCTAAGAGGGGTTTTCCAGTGTGAGGTGATATCTAAGCAGTCTCGGAAGATGAGCAGGTATTTGCCAATTAGTAGGTGGTTTTGATGGAGTTTCTGTTTATATAGTTTTATTTCTTGAGCTAATTGTTGGGAATTTAAGAAGCTTTGTGACTGTGTTTTTAATGAGCACTGTTCAGACATAAACTGAATCCTGATTTGTTCTGGAAAAACTATTTAATCCTCAGTCCACATTAGGGACACTTTTTAAATTGTTAGTGTTGCATGGAGCTCTGCCAGGTACTGTGTGATGACTTAGAGGGGTGGGATGAAGATGGTAGGGTGGGAGGAGATAAGTGTATACCTATTGCTGAGTCGCAGTATTATACAGCAGAAATTAGCACAACATTGTAAGGCAGTTATCCAATTAAAAATAAATTTAAAAAAATTGTTAGTATTGTTCTTTACTAATCTCTGTGCTCTGATACTTCAGGGACAGTCATATTAAGAAAACTGAAATTATCATGAACTATATCTAAAGGTTGTAGTTGGAAGTCTCCAAACCAGTAAAATGTGTATTAGCAGCACCGATTTAATCTGATAGCATTCATATTAAAAGTATGGCTTGTGTTCCCTATAGGTATAAGTCTTCTAAAAGACTTAGAGTGGGCTGTTCCCTTACAAGTGTGGGCCTCTGCTGAAAAAGGTTCCCTTTGAAACCAGAAGTGTTTAAGAGTCCCCTAGCCAAAAATAAAGTTTCCTGTTGGGCAGTATGCCCAACCTTCTGGCTGACTTGTGGTGAAATCACTAATGATTGGGGTTTTCTGGCCAATAAAGCAACGATCCCACGATCTTTCCACTGGGAGGGTTTCTTGAGTTCTCTCCTATGTGTGTGTCTGAAAGAAAAAATTACTTTGGTTCTGGAAAAAAGTCGGTTTTGTTTCACAAACAACCCAGTTGCTGTTGTATTGTGTATGTGTCCATTTAGGGTAGTCCCTCAAAGATTATTCTTACTATGCTTTCCCCTTAGTCGATTCTCGTTTCTTAATATTTGATCAGCATGAGACTGGTGATCACTTAGTTCAGTTACATGTTTTGGAGTCCAAAGAGGTGGTTTGCTCAAGACTATAAAACCAATACAGAAACTTGGTTTCTAGTTGCCAGTCCAGTGCACTCAACATTTTCTTTTCGCTGTACCCTCTAAGAGTTTAACTCTTTCCCCTTGTCATGCTTCCTTATTTACTGTCTTTCATTGAAAAAAATAACACCCTTCCATTTCTGCTCAGCTTCTTTCCTCAGAGAATTTCATTTCGGGCTATTCAGGCTGAAAGAGGGCTTCCCCTAAGACAGTATTTTTCAAATTTGGGCACAGCCCTTTTTAATAGAAAAAAAAAATTCTCAGCAGATAACAGGATTTTTTTAACTTGCAATTTTTATTACTCTGTAATGTTACTTAGATATTTACAGAACAAAGCTAGATAAAAACCAGTTAACCATATTGCTCTTGTTTAGCATTAGGCTAGATGATTTTGAATTTGAATATAAAGCCTTCAAAACTGATAAAGTTTAAATTAACAACATTGATTTAATCTGCTTATCATTTTATATTGGGTTTAATGGTAGAAAGATGTAGGCTTAGTTCTGTACTTATTCTGGTTCTGTGTTTTTGCTTCAGTTCTAGTTCAGAGAATGCCTCCTTTCATGAATCCTTTGTACAAAACAAGTGTTAAAATTTTGATTGCAATCTGATGGTAATCAGTCCCCGTATTTAACCAGACCCTGGCACTTCATAAGGGGCTTCCCTGGTGCCTCCCTGGTGACTGAGATGGTAAAGAATCTACCTGCGATACAGGAGACCCAGGTTTGATGCCTGGGTCGGGAAGATCCCCTGGAGAAGGAAGGGCATGGCAACCCACTCCAGTATTCTTGCCTGGAGAATCCCATGGACAGAGGAGGGCTGCAGTCTGTGGGGTTGCTAAGAGTCAGACACGACTTAGAGACTGAGCAGCAGGAGCAGCCACTTCATAACTGTAAGATTAAGGTAAATTTAGTAATGCAGTGCTCCTTGTTATTTATTACCCTGGAAAAGGAAATGGCAGCCCACTCAAGTATTCTGGAAAATCCCATGGACAGAGGAAGGAGCCTGGCAGGCTGCCGGCCATGGGCTTGCACGAGGTTTGGGCACGACTTGACATTAACAACAGGCAGTGCAGTGCTGTTTGTTATATGCTTAATAACTGTCTAATCTGTTGCAACTAGAGTCAAAACAGAATTTCATTTCTTACTGCTACCTACCTGCTGATAAATGAATTATTATAAGGCCAGAGGAAATCTTGTGCTTCACTTTGATAGTGAGTAGAACTCGAGTCTTCTGATGTGATGTGTGCTGTGCCCTGATTTCTTCCTCCTTTTTATCAAGTTTTACCTGATCCAGTTCTAGGAAACTTTTCTCACAGCAAACGCTGACATCCTTTGCCCTGTATAGACATGAGTGTATTCACAAATTCAGGCCTAGGAAGTTGCATAGCAAAATACCCACAACAAGCATACATGGTGTTTTAATGAAAAACAGCACAGTAAATTTTTTTCACAAGATAGATCTTGAATCATGGAGAGAGACCTGTGGTTCTCTGAAAAACACTGATTGAGAGGGAGAGATCCTGAGCATTTCCAATCTCGTATTTTAAAACAAGGACTTGTTAGAACTGACTGAGTAACATGACAGTCTCTAAGACCTCCTGCTCTACAAATACTAATTCATTTATAAGGCTGGAGAAGAGAAGATGATGGGAAGCAAAAAGAGCTGATCTGGTGAGTGGGCTGCAGGTGAACAAGGCCAGTTGTTACAAGTGTCCTGAAGATTACGCCTAAAAGCCTATGTTCTTGTCTCCTCTTTATTTAAAGCTTGTGCCTTTTCATATGTTTAATTTTTATATGAAATCTTACTTTGACTTCACTTGACTAAATTGGGGTTTTTCTCCCCCTACAGTGAGAGGGTCCAAGCCTGGTAAGAATGTCCAGCTACAGGAGAATGAAATCAGAGGACTGTGCTTAAAGTCCCGAGAGATCTTTCTCAGTCAGCCTATCCTGCTAGAACTTGAAGCACCACTCAAGATATGTGGTAAGTTTCGGTGCACTGTTTCCTTTGGTTATGTGATTAATTGACTGAGTCAAAGGTATATATAGATGGTGTATAGATGATATTATGTTAGCCAGTAGAATCATGTACTATTTATGAATAACCTAGAATTACATTATATAAGTAGCTTTAGAATAAATACCTCTAATGGACCGAGTTTACTTAGATGTGCTTCAAAATTTCTTAAACTTATTTTGCTAAAGAAATACAGACATTGCAGAAGAAAGGAACGGAAACAGAATGGAGAGCTAGGAAAAGGCCTGAACCTATATATAAGCTTAAAGCAAAGAAACATTCTCTGGCAGTATCTAGCAGGGAGACATTGAAAGCCAGATGTGTTGGTGGGTGTAGTGTGTGTGTGTGTGTGTGTACCTTTGTTCACGTGGGGTCAGGGCTTGTTAAGAGTGCATCACTTCTGCTGGCACAGTCCCTAGAGACAGAGCTGTTGGACATCTGATACTGATCAGCCAGCCTGAAAGGGAAACCGTGTTATTTGGCACGAAGGCCTGCCTAACCATTAATAATCCACTCTGCAAAATAAATTATTAATTACTTGAGTTTTGTGTGTGATTCTGATACACACTTAAATTTTCACTAAGCTCTGTTGGACTAAATAAATACTACACAACAGTGGAAATTAGTTATGTGGGTGGTTTGAACTATACAAATGAAGACACTGTATAATAAAATTCTTGCTTCTAGGTGATATCCATGGGCAATACTATGATTTGCTTCGACTTTTTGAGTATGGTGGTTTCCCGCCAGAAAGCAATTACCTGTTTCTTGGGGACTATGTGGACAGGGGAAAACAATCACTGGAGACTATCTGCCTCTTGTTGGCTTACAAAATCAAATATCCCGAGAATTTTTTTCTTCTCAGAGGAAACCACGAATGTGCCAGCATCAATAGAATTTATGGATTTTATGATGAATGTAAGTACTTTCTACAGGAAGATTTACTTATGTTGAGATAGATGGTCATAAACTGAACATGTTTCTGTTAGGATTTGTGAGTTAAGATGTAGTGTTGCCATTTTTCATGCTTACTATTTCGTTGACTAGTTTTTGTCCTGGCTTCTTTCTTGTGTTAAAAAAATTAACATTCGTTACAGTATGATAATGCCCTGGATTCTTGTATGATGTGATGATTAGATTAGGAAATAGTGATAACAGTGGTGATTTCTTTTAAGGTAATTGTTGTGAATAGTTGCAGATAATTTAATTTTTAGTACAACTCTGAGAACCTGTCCAAATAGACAGCTTTGTTTTTGATAACTTTATTGAGATAAAATTTCGTCCATTGTAAGTGTACAGTTGAGTGAATTAAATTGATAGAATGACACAAGCATCACCACAGTCCTGTGTAAGCACTAAGCTACTTTCTGTCTCTCTAGGTTTGCCTTTTCTAGATGTTGCATATAAATGGAAACTTGGAATGTACAAATAACTTTTGTAATTTGTAATACAGTTCTTTTTCCTTTGGCACACCCACACCCAAGAAAAACAGTACTCACTATCTGAAATTGTGTGCTGAAAGGAGAAAACAGGGCAGCAAGGGGAAGCTAATTAAAAATATTTGAATAATTTATACATTGTTTGACCCATTTTGAAGGTGCACTTTGAGTTGATAATTGACAGGAACAAGATTCCTAAAGCCTTGAAAATAATCAGTTTCAGTGGAGTTTTTATTGATGGTGCTAGTTAAGTAATTATAAATTAAAGAATTTTTTTTAATCCTTATCTCCATCTTCCTTTTGTATTCATCATTTCTGTGAGTGGGAGTGGTTAAGGAATTTGAATTACTAGCACTTGCCAGTATAATTACAAGACTGGTTTTGTCTCTGTGGCCGTACCCTAGACTATAATCATAACCTATAGTCTCGCAAGGTGTGGTGTTACTCCGTGTCAGTTTCACTTGGATGTGTTCATCTAGTTTATTTGTTAGAAGTACACTGCTAGAAAGGTTACCTTCATAATAAACGTAGTCCTCGTACTCACAGCCTCTCCCTTGACTGTATGTATGTGTGTAGTCCAACACCCAGTTCATAAGATGAGGTGGGAGAAAACTGACTCTACTTCAGTAAAATTAAAAAAAAAAAGAATGAAGTGGGCGAGAAAGATATTTGATATTGACAACGAGTCAGAGAAGTGCTAGTAAGGCAGTCACTATTTAGGTAATGAAATGAGAGGCAGAGAATTTTATAACATTGTGTTTTAGGAATTCATTACAGGTACTACTATTTGGAACAGTTTCTGTTTTATATAGCGGTTAGCCAATATTCTGAGGTTTTATTTGATAAAGTTCAAATTCACACAATCTCTTTGTTGTGATATACTTCCTAGTGTGTTGGCTACATCACTTTTGGTTTCTTTTTTATTAGAAGCCTTAATCATTGAGAAGGTCAGCATTGAATAGTATCAATTTTGACTCTTTGTCTTCAAGACTCATGTAATGAATGACCTTGTACTGCAGCTTTCCCCTCTCCCATCAGGGAGGTATAGCTTGCCACCCGGTCTGTGGGCCTGAAAGTATCCTGACATAGGTGGCTTTCAGTGGATGGTTTTCCCTAAGTGTAGCAAGCACTCTGCTACCATTTCCCCCATTCCCCCTGCCCATGTTGTGACTGTGGTCCTGGAAAAGCTGAGGTATCTGTTGCTGGATAAAATGTGAATGTGTGTTACACTTTTCTGATGCCAGAGCTGTCTGGTCTGTGGTAATAGGAAACTGCATTAGGGGTTCTGGCTCAGAATCTGAGGATTTGGAAGCTTGAAGAGACCTTGGCAGTTATCCAGGAATCTTTCTGGAGCCAAATGCTCCTGGCGGTCTGAGGTGGCCTTAGCAGGGAAATGTACAGAGGGAAGAAAGCAGCAGCCCGGGACTAAGTTAATAAGATGCTCAGGCAACAGGAGGAAGAATCTTAATTTTTGATGAAGAAGCCGACAGAGTGAGTTGTGAGTTGTTTCTTGGTCGATTTTGGAAATGGAACCCACCTATGGTTTGAGAGTGGACAGAACAGACTATATTGCAGACAGAGTTGGTGCTATCAAATAATTGTTGAGGCTTAATGATAATCCTTAATCAGTATATCTGAAATTCTGTTTTCAGACTATTTTAAAATAGTGCATATGAAACTAAGTTGTTGCTTATAAATCATACATCTCTTAAATATTACATATGTCTAATTCTCTCTTTTTTAATAAAAGCATAGTTTTTGAATATTGCCTTGGAGGACTTATCTTGAGGGTATGTATCTGCAGAACACCAGTCTCTGTTTTAACCATCCCAAAATTTTCACAGGTAAAAGAAGATATAACATTAAACTATGGAAAACTTTCACAGACTGCTTTAACTGTTTACCGATAGCAGCCATCGTGGATGAGAAAATATTCTGCTGTCATGGAGGTATGTGGGCTGATTTTAATTCCATGTAGATTTGGATTCTTCTAAAGGGTATACACTTTGACATTGATGAATTAACATTCGGATGACTTCCTCTGTGAGGTGACTCTCCTGTACTGCTGTGTTAAACCAGGAGTCTACTCTGGCACATCCAGGATCATCCGGATACAAGTCCAAAGTATGCAGTTGATTTGTTACAAAGACTTCTAGGCTCTGTAACAGTTAGTCTTGAAACTAGAGTAGAAAGTATTTTCAAATATAAAATAAACAATGTGCTATACCATAGACCCTGTAGGATACTGAAAATGTGAATATACTTTCCCTTGGACTGTTTTTGATCTTTTCCTTTCAGAAATTTCTCTGACTTAGATGTTAAAAGTTATTTTGCTTGGGGATTGTACTTTATATGATGTAATTAAAATAGTAATGGCAAAGAGGATATCTTTTCATCTGTTTAAGAAGTTAGACAACCATCAAAAAGCCAACTCGACTATATTTTAATAAAACCACTATTCTTGCCCTCCTTAGATACTTATATACTGGTTTTGGTAGAGTTGGACATGTGATTTTTAAAGTCAGATTGAGAGCCAGTTACATCTGAGCTGGTTTGACTTTACAGTCCTTGGCCAGTGCACGTTTCCTAGAAAGCTTCATCACCTGAGTGTCTGCATCTTCTACGCCCGGTCACTGCAGTGGTCATTAGGGTGCTCTGAGTGTTGAAGTAACTTTCCTTGTCCTGTTCGGGCCCACACTGCCCCACAAATTAGTGCATGTAACAAGTTCCAGTGTCCCCCACCCCCCGCCCCTTTTTAACAAAAGCTAATAGGTAAGAAAAGATAACCAAAGAGTTCATGATTGAGTCTCTCTGAAGAGAAGGGGAAATATTAAAGTGCTGACTTCCCTTTTAAAATTGTGTTTTCTTCCATTTTGGTTTTTTTTCCCCTCATTTAATAGGTTTATCACCAGATCTTCAATCTATGGAGCAGATTCGGCGAATTATGCGACCAACTGATGTACCAGATCAAGGTCTTCTTTGTGATCTTTTGTGGTCTGACCCCGATAAAGATGTCTTAGGCTGGGGTGAAAATGACAGAGGAGTGTCCTTCACATTTGGTGCAGAAGTGGTTGCAAAATTTCTCCATAAGCATGATTTGGATCTTATATGTAGAGCCCATCAGGTATTGATTTTGAATTTTACATGTACACTTAAGAGCATGTGTGTGAGCACAGATTCTCCTTGTTGATTTTGGTGGGTAGGTATTGCTTATTTATACAAAATGTCTCTGGAAATGACCTACAGGATATCAGGCTCAATGGGAAACTGAAGAGTGGTTTTACTCACCTAAAGTTTGCACCCGTTCACATTGAAAACATTTTCTCTCCAAGGTGGTTGAAGATGGATATGAATTTTTTGCAAAGAGGCAGTTGGTCACTCTGTTTTCTGCGCCCAATTATTGTGGAGAGTTTGACAATGCAGGTGCCATGATGAGTGTGGACGAAACACTAATGTGTTCTTTTCAGGTAGAGGATGTTTTCAGCATTGTTTCCTTTTATTATGTCTGCATTTTATTGATTTTTTAAAAGTGCTAATTTCTGCCTATATTCATTTATGTGGAATAGACTGAAAAATGATTATTTTCCCTTAATTGGTGTTTGTCCTAGTTTAGTAATGAGTGAATTCCTTTTAAAAGAATGAAATGATCATAGAACTTTTGCCCCAAGTATTGAATTTAACTTTTTTCATATTATTTGAATACATTAAAATCATGAGACATTAAGTCTAAAGCTACAGTGTTCCGCTGAAATTAAACCACATGAAAGTAGCCCTCGCTGCCGTGCACCAGGTGTGCCACGTGATGACTCAGTTCTCCCTTCCATGTCTCTGTTTCTAAAAAACCTCTAGTGATTGACCGTGACATCATTTGGCCGTCACTTGGCACAAAAGAATCATTTACACATAAAGTCTGCAATTTTTTTCTCATTCAGTTACTATGATTAAACTTATACAACTTCAGGCTTACGCAATCATAAACAAAAACACAGCCACTGAAGTCAAGTCATCAGTTAACTGAACTAAAACAAGTGTTTTTGACTTTTTTTATTTTTAAATTATCAGGTCTTGCAACCCCCAGAGATTATGACATGATCCCCTAGGGGTTTGAGAAACACTGTTCTAAAGAACTTTATCCCCTGGGTCAGAAGGGATACCTAAAGATGTGACTTCAAAAAACTGTCATTTTATCCAGAGGCGAAACAGTTTGTCCAGATCATATATCATAGCGGTTTATAAGAGTATTTATTACCAAAATGTTTGTCAGCTTGGTTTGTGTTAATATGCCAGTGGAGCTTTCAGAGTTGTTGGGTCAATTTTAAACAAACTTTCTGAACAAAAGATTTGAGTGAAATGTAAGACTTGAGGTTAAGTGTATTTCCTAAAATACACTGTCTTGAATCTTTGCAGATTTTAAAGCCTGCAGAGAAAAAGAAGCCGAATGCCACAAGACCCGTCACACCTCCAAGGGGTATGATCACAAAGCAAGCAAAGAAATAGATGTCATTTTGATACTGCCTAGTTGGGACTTGTAACATATAGTACATAACCTTCATTTTTAAAACTGTAATGTGTATTGGTCAGCTTGCTCAAATAGTGTTTGTGGGGCTCCCCTTTCCATTTTTGATTTAATGAGTGGTATTTGCTGGTTATAACAGCAAATGAAAGATTCTCCACTCCCAAGGAAAAATGTTTTGTTTAGTTCGCTGTTCCTTTTACAGACATTAATGGTGTTAAAGCTGTACACTCAGGACAGTGTCCCCTGTCTAAGGGGTGAGTGTACAACTGATCTTTTTTTAATTCAGTACAGCCCATAAATAATGTAAATGCTCATTTTCTTTAGACTATAAAGAGAGCCCTAGGGTGCTCAATCTGTACATGTTATTGTCATAAAATGCATACTGTTGGATACAAACCACTGTGAACTTTTTTGTTTCAAAGGGATTGCTTTTTTTTTTTCATTGTCTTATGTACAAACTAGTTTTTATAGCTATCAACATTAGGAGTAACTTTCAACTTTGCCAGCATCACTGGTATGTATATTTAATTAAAGCACACTTTCCCCTACGGTATACTTAAAATGACGATTAAAGCCATTATTTTAAATGTTTGTGACTTTTTTCCTGAAGCCAAAGTTTCTGTTGAAATATATATTGACACTCCCCTAAGTAAGTACAAGGTGGCATGGTTGTGTACACCTGTCACCTTTATGGGGATTCAAAAACAGGTTTTTGAGTTTGAATAGCAGTTAGTAACATAGTCCTGTTTAAGCTATTAATAATTAAAGTTAATTACATTTTGTATGATTTCCATATAGTCTATTCATTAAGTAATCTTTTTACAGTTACATCAGGCCTGAACCCGTCCATTCAGAAAGCTTCAAATTATAGAAACAATACTGTTCTATACGAGTGACCGATTATGCATTCTTTGGCCTACATTCTTTATTCTGCGATGAAGTTGAGGCTTATAAGTCAAAACAAAGAAACTAACTTACTATCCACCAGTTTATACAGAACTCACAGTATATGACTTTTTTAAACTAAGATCTGTTAAAAAGAAATGTTTCAACAGATGACCGTGTACAATACCATGTGGTGAAAATTAATTCAGACTTATTAAATGATGAACTTGTTAAATCCTCTCAGTGTCAATTTATCAGCACAATACACACAGGAGAACTGTTGATAGCATATTGAATAGATTTTAATGAATAAATTGCTCTGGAAACCACACAGTTTCAATTTGGATTTGTCTTCCTTCAAATAGTCTGTTTTCCAAAGATGGATTGTAATATGGATGCTCATTCTTCAAATTCTTATTGGATATAACTACGTTTCTGAAGTAGAGAGATGAGATTGAACTATTTAGGGAGGTGTGGGACTTGGTGAGTTGTGTGACATCATCTGTATCCATATTTTTTGTCTGGGTTTATTTGAACTTGGCAATAAAATTTAAGAGCTACTTTTTGAATTATTCTAAGTCAACCACCAGTGTTTTTATACACAAACCTTTGCTCTTTTCTCTCTTCCCTAATTCATATGAAACACAATGTTATGTCCTACATTTTTCACAAGTGTGTTGAATGCATATTCATTTCTCTGGTACATTAAAAGTGGATGGAGAGTGTGTCATTTGAAAAGCACATTCTTCTATCAAAAACTGGTTGTCTCTTAGGGAGCTGGAAGAGGACCACCTAGTGGGGATTGTTTGAACCAGCATTTGCTTGTGGGAGAAAAGAGCATAGTTTGTACTGCAAGCCCTGGCCCTGGGGCATTGGCCGTGTCTGTGCCCCCAGTGTGCTCCTGGGTGACCTCGTGACATCTAGCTGCTTCTCGCTCCTTCCTGCTCTACATTTGTGACAAATTCAGAGTTTCTTATTCTACTTACGATATTCTCCCAGGTCTCTAATGGAAGAAGAAGATGAACAACAAGTTGTATCAGTTTCATAAATCTTTAATCTGTGCCTTGGACATTATCAATTTTATCACTTCCAGGATTTCAAAATCCTATAGGATTGTAGAATTGAGCCATTTGTAACCCATTGGGCTTGGGTTATAAAGTGTGGAGTATAGTTCCTAGCTCAAAATTCTTCTGAAAAGAAGCACAGCACTAGTTAAGTAGAGAACAAAATCAACCTTTGGTTTTAGGACATGAGATCTTAGGAGAGACTCAAATAACTTGAACTTAATATGTGAAGATACAACTTCATATTTTCCCTTGTAGATCCCCATCTGCACTAACCTTACTCTCTCATTTGTCCTTGTCACCATGTGCAGCTCAGGGAACATCTGCCTTTATACATAGTCAAGGTTCTGGCTCCTAGCTGTGTGATTTGAGTGAGTGACTTAAATGCAGTATCCCTAGCTATGAAAACAGGGACAATATCTAATATCTCTCTCATAGCCAATCACTGCGTGAAGTAATGAGATCTGTTCAGAAGAATGCCTGACTCAGTATTCAGTAAATGTTTACTATTTGTTACCTTATAATTAATCCCGGTGGTTTCTTATGTTTGAATATCTCAATTGGCTAAGTTCTAAGAAGTATCTGCCTTTTATGTGTAGCCCCTGTTAAGACCTGATACTGAGCCATGGCTAGCTAAGCATTTCTGAGCAGTGATTGCATGCAGGATAGATATTTTCAGCAGATACGAAAGAAGTAACTAGGAAATGAAGTTCTTGCGATTATTAGTGTAATTTTTCCATTCTAGTTTCAAGTGATTACAAAGTATTTTAGCTCTCAAGATGACGACACCATTACAGAACCATTCAGATACACAGGTATTGCCATCCTTATTTAACATGATACACATACATGATATATATCCAGATAGTTAACATAATACTGTTTGAACTCATTCACAGAAATTACTGATAGGTACCTTCTGTACTATACTTGCCCACATCAAACATATCGTCTTGTTTTTCAAGCCCCTTGATTTAAGACTAGAGGCTTTAAAAGTAACATACACACGTGGAGTATGAGACGGGAGCTGGGGGCAAATGAATGCTGCTTCATGAAGGCGCAGGATTTAGACTGATGGGAAAGGAGAGAACCTACAGTTCCCAACGTGGAGCCATGATGAAAAGTTGAAAGAAAACTCAGTTTGTTCGAGAGTGAAGATGTATATCAGCCAGTACAACTACAGCAAGGTGGGCATCTTGGTACCCAAGTAAGACGAAAGAGCCATTGTAGGGAGGTGCTTCATGGAAAATGTTAAGGTTTATTTTGGCAGAAAGAGACCCTCCAGGTAAGAGAGATCATCATATCATGAATGTAGTAGAAGAGAAGATTAAACTGGTGGAGGGCAAAGAATGCTTTGTTTATGTCTGGTTACAATAGAAGATACTAAATGCTCCTTCAAAAATAGAGAAGGGGCCCCTAGGGCTCAGTGGTAAGGAACTTAGCTGCCAGTGCAGGGGATGTGGGTTCCATCCCTGGTCTGGGAAGATCCCACATTCCCTGGAGCAACTAAGCCTGGAAACTACAGCTACTGAGCTCACGCTAAAACTACTGAAGCTGGTCCACCTTGAGCCCATGCTCTGCCACAAGAGAAACCCTCACACCACAACTAGAGAAAAATCCTCACAGCAACAAAAACCCAGCACAGCCAGAAATAAATACAATTTAAAAAAAATTAAACTCATTTAAAAAATCAAAGAGGTTTCAAGTTCTGTATGCCAGCTTTGCACATCAGCTAGTTTGAATCCACAAGGGTGGTTCTTCATTTCTTTTTTTAAAGTCATGTAAGGAAAATATGAACAGATAGAGGCAAAAGCCAATTTTCGTTCATCTTCGCTGGACTAAGTATGTGAACTTATGATGAGTGAAAATGAAGATGTACTATCAGTGCCTTCAGCCTCAACCCAAGAAATTGATTTACTTAAATTTTCTGCATCCATAAATTAGTACATGATTATGATTGTGTGAACAGAAAGATGACTGCTACCCATTTGATCAGCAGTTAGCTCCCATCACCCAAACAGGCATGGCATTTGGATTTATTGCAGACACTTGAGTCATTTCAAGTACAGGTAAGCATTTTAGTTGTGAGGATTATGTGTGTTGCCAGTTATTTGAATTATATGTTACAGAATAAAAGTTAATTACAAGCACTTCTATAACTAAAAAATTATAACTAAGAAACTTAGCAATAATTATGTAGGGAAATAGATTGTTACCTAGGTAAGGATGAACTTTATATTTGAGCTAACAGATTTATAAGGCATGCAAAATATTGGAAATTAATCAGTGTAGCAATCTTGTAAATGCTTTTAAAATCTTTTATCTTACTGTTTTAGGGCACAGCACTCAATTTGGTTGTAGCACCAGCCAAACTACTTCCACCAGCTTCAAGTAGAAGTGAGCATCTGCTTAATACTAAACAGATGTACAGATACTGACCATAGGAGCAGTAAAGCAGATGTTGCTGAGTATCATTCCTGCCCAGTATCTACTTTGGAAAATTCAACAGTTCTAATAATTTAAAACTTAGATTTTCAGGGCATAAATTTCAAATTCATCCTTAAGCCCCTAACAACCACTTCTCTAGTGGTGATTTGACTGTAACCAACTACTGAATTTTAATAATCATTTAGCCAAGATGTGTATTTGATGTAATTATAGAAAAATTACTAAGCAGCCACATGAAAAACATGCATTCCTTTTTTTCTTCTAGCCACCCAAATAGCACATTATCAAATACCGTGTTTCCCAGGGATGACCAGCCCACACACCAGTTGTTCAGGGCTGATGAACAAGAGAACAGTAACCAGTCATGTTCTGGGACAGACTGGCTGCCTGACCTTTCCAGCAAAACCCTGGTGAGTTAGGTAGGTGCTGCAGGAGAGCGGGCGGGATTAGGGATGTTCTTGCTGAGGTTGGCAGAAGTTCACATGCCATCTGCTGGAGACGTGCTTATTCACACCCCCCCATGAGCATTTAGTGGAGACGAATTCTATACCTTTTATTTACCAAAATAAGCCACTTCCCAGGTTTTTATGTCTCACCAACAAACACCAGCATCTTCCTTATGTTTAGGTTTAATCTTTCTGAGTAGGGGAGTTGATTCTAACAGATAGTAGACTTGATTCCCCAGTTGGGAGGCTGTACAGTGTGGTGGATCGGGTTGACTGGGTTTTTTGCTCACCACCTTTGCTTAGATTGACTTGAGGTCTGTTTCGCTGTTCTAGGACCATTGGGTATTTCTAATGATGGTGGACTAAGGAGAGGAAAGAAAACCAGTGATCCTAAGTTTTGCTGCAGTGCAGATTGCTTATTGGGTGCGCATTTTGGTCACCATGATTTATTTTGATGAGTATTTTTTTAATCCATAATCTTGCTCAGGTTAACACAATTTCATTTATATAGAGAGTTAAGAAAGGTGATCTGCATTCTCTTCAAACTCCAGGAAGCTTAGATTCCTGACAGTGCTGTTCAAACTTTTTTTTTGCCAGGTGGAGCCCTTCAAACAAAAAACATCAAAGGTGGCATATGTAAAATGAATAAAATCAGAAAGGCCCTGTTAGAAGCAGAGGCTTATCATTCTACTTACAGACCTGTAAGCATGGGTAGGGTGTCAGTATAACCTGCTACTGTTAGAGGCTTTCCAACTTTGTGATGGTGATGCTGTGTCTAAGGTCTGATTAGCTAACTAGGCTTTGGGTAGAGAGTCAGAAACAAGTTACGGCTTTCAGAGTGATTTAGCTGCCTTTCATTTCTTAGTGTTGCATTATGGGACACAGTAGATCAGGAAAGCATTCTGCAGATTCTAATGAAACATCGTTTAGGAGACCGGTGTATTTCCTTGAGGATGTACCAGGGCCACTTTTCTGTATCTTGAGAGTGTGTGTGTCCCAGTGTGTGTATATGATCGATCCTTCCTTTTCTTTACTGTGAATGTCCCTGAACTGTATGTTAAATTTTTGCCAGTTTTTGAACACTATTCTGTAAATGGTTTCTTTCAGCGTATTTTGTTTTAGGGATTTATCCATGTTGACATGCTTGATTCCTGTTTTTTGGAGAGATGCAGTAAAGGGTTTCCCTCCTTTCTTGCTTTTTTCCGCCCTCCACTTTTTTTCTGTTTGAAGTCTTATCCTTTATAATTTATTGTTACTGTTCTTTTAGTGGTGATTCTAACAAATTTAAATTACTAGTGTTAGTAGTTATCTTTGCTCTTCCCATTCTCCTTTGGGATTTATAGCAAGATGTGTCTTAGACCTCATTTTTCCACTTAACCTCTCACCTTTTTCCATCTCTGACCCTTTGCTTTGCATTCTCAAAGATGGCTTCAGCTCTGTCTTATAGTTTACTCATTTTCTCCTCAGTCATGCCTAATCTGTCTAAAACATCCACTGTATTTTTTATTTTAATTACTATACTTTTATTTCAAGTTTTATTGTTTTGATTTCAAAAATCTGCTTAGTTCTTCTTTGTTGTCATTTACTCCCTCCCAGTCTCTTGAGCTTAAGTGTTATTTATCTAAATGTGGTAAACATGGCTGTTTTACATTTCGTCTGATTGTTCCAGTATCTGAAATCTTTGGGAGTTTCTTTGTTGTTCCTACTGGTCCTATTTCTGTGTGTTTTGTGATCTTTTCATGGGAGTTGCCCATTTTACTTGCCCGTTTATCTTTACCTGTGGGAAGTCTCTGCAGGCTGAGTTGGAGTTCCCCTAGAGAAGATAAG
Source organism: Capricornis sumatraensis (assembly GCF_032405125.1). NCBI lineage: Eukaryota > Metazoa > Chordata > Mammalia > Artiodactyla > Bovidae > Capricornis > Capricornis sumatraensis. The sequence goes on along the minus strand of NC_091085.1, from coordinate 61,362,520 downwards.
AGTTTGCCTCTCTGGGTAGACTGGGGCAGTAACAACATAGAATCTTTAAATTCCTCATTTGATGTTTTTCACATTATACAGGTATTATAAGATTAAGCTAATTATGAATTTGTAGGAAAGAGCTTTTTACTCCCCTCTAAGAGTTGACTCATTGGAAGAGACTCTGATGCTGGGAGGGATTGGGGGCAGGAGGAGAAGGGGACGACAGAGGATGAGATGACTGGATGGCATCACGGACTCGATGGACGTGAGTCTGAGTGAACTTTGGGAGTTGGTGATGGACAGGGAGGCCTGGCGTGCTGCGATTCATGGGGTCACAAAGAGTCGGACATGACTGAGCGACTGAACTGAACTGAACCCAAAGCCAGGGTCAAGATAGACAAGCTTCTTCGCCTTTTTCTGCCTAGAAAGGTATTTCTTCTTTGTTTTTAATGCCATATACCCAGCTGTAATTGAGGTCTACTATAATTAGGTTGAGTCAAGTGGGGATGCCGCCATAATTCATCAATGTTACAAAGTTCAGTTCAGTTCCTCCATCATGTCTGACTCTTTGTGACCCCATGAACTGCAGCACACCAGGACTCCCTGTCCATCACCAACTCCTGGAGTTACCCAAACCCGTGTCCATTGAGTCAGCGATGCCATCCAACCATCTCATCCTCTGTCGTCCCCTTCTGCCCTCAATCTTTCCCAGCATCAGGGTCTTTTCAAATGAGTCAACTCTTCGCATTAGGTGGCCAAAGTATTGGAGTTTCAGCTTAAGCATCAGTCCTTCCAGTAAACACCCAGGACTAATCTCCTTTAGGATGGACTGGTTGGATCTCCTTGCAGTCCAAGGGACTCTCAAGAGTCTTCTCCAACACCACAGTTCAAAAGCATCAATTCTTCGGTGCTCAGCTTTCTTTATGGTCCAACTCTCAACATCCATACATGGCTACTGGAAAAACCATAGCTTAGACTAGACAGACCTTTGTTGACAAAGTAATGTCTCTGCTTTTTAATATACTGTCTAGGTTGGTCATAACTTTGCTTTCAAGAAGTAAGCATCTTTTAATTTCATGACTGCAGTCACCATCTGCAGTGATTTTGGAGCCCCCCAAAATAAAGTCAGCCACTGTTTCCACTGTTTGCCCATCTATTTCCCATGAAGTGATGGGACCGGATGCCATGACCTTAGTTTTCTGAATGTTGAGCTTTATACCAACTTTTTCACTCTCCTCTTTCACTTTCATCAAGAGGCTGTTTAGCTCTTCTTCGCTTTCTGCCATAAGGGTGGTGTCATCTGCATATCTGAGGTTATTGATATTTCTCCCAGCAATCTTGATTCCAGCTTGTGCTTCTTCCAGCCCAGCGTTTCTCATGATGTACTCTCCATAGAAGTTAAATAAGCAGGGTGACAATATACAGCCTTGACGGACTCCTTTTCCTGTTTGGAAGCAGTCTGTTGTTCCATGTCCAGTTCTAACTTGCTTCCTGACCTGCATACAGGTTTCTCAAGAGGCAGGTCAGGTGGTCTGGTATTCCCATCTCTTTCAGAATTTTCCACAGTTTCTTGTGATCCACACAGTCAAAGGCTTTGGCATAGTCAATAAAGCAGAAATAGATGTTTTTCTGGAAATTGCTTGCTTTTTCGATGATCCAGAGGCTGTTGGCAATCTGATCTCTGGTTCCTCTGCCTTTTCTAAAACCAGCTTGAACATCTGGAAGTTCACAGTTCACATATTGCTGAAGCCTGGCTTGGAGAATTTTGAGCATTACTTTACTAACATGTGAGTTGAGTGCAATTGTGCGGTAGTTTGAGCATTCTTTGGCATCGCCTTTCTTTAGGATTGGACTGAAAACTGACCTTTTCCAGTCCTGTGGCCACTGCTGAGTTTTCCAAATTTGCTGGCATATTGAGTGCAGCACTTTCACAGCATCATCTTTCAGGGTTTGAAACAGCTCAACTGGAATTCCACTAGCTTTGTTCGTGGTGATGCTTCCTAAGGCCCACTTGACTTCCACATTCAAGGATATCTGGCTTGAGGTGAGTGATGTGATTATCTGGGTCGTGAAGATCTTTTTTGTACAGTTCTTCCGTGTATTCTTGCCACCTCTTCTTAATATCTTCTGCTTCTGTTAGTTCCATACCATTTCTGTCCTTTATCGAGCCCATCTTTGCATGAAATATTCCCTTTGTATCTCTAATTTTCTTGAAGAGATCTCTAGTCTTTCCCATTCTGTTGTTTTCCCTATTTCTTTGCATTGATCGCTGAGGAAGGCTTTCTTATCTCTCCTTGCTATTCTTTGGAACTCTGCATTCAGATGCTTATATCTTTCCTTTTTTCCTTTGCTTTTTGCTTCTCTTCTTTTCACAGCTATTTGTAAGTCCTCCTCAGACAGCCATTTTGCCGTTTTGCATTTATTTTTGGGGGGGATAGTCTTGATCCCTGTCTCCTGTACAATGTCACAAACCTCCGTCCATAGTTCATAAGGCACTCTGTCTATCAGATCTAGTCCCTTAAATCTATTTCTCACTTCCACTGTATAATCAAAGGGATTTGATTTAGGTCATACCTGAAGGGTCTAGTGGTTTTCCCCACTTTCTTCAATTAGATGCCTTTAAAAAAGGGTGGGGGGCAGCCTTCTAATAGAATAGATTCCTTTCCTTGAGTAGATTCTGGGCTTTATCTCCTTCCCCAGCACCCTCAGAGAGTCATAAAAACTGAAGTGGAAGGGTTTTGGGCTGTTGAAGAAGCCTTTAAGACAGGCTTCCCAGGTGGCTCAGTGGTAAGGAATCTGCCTACCAGCACAGGAGACATGGGTTTGATACCTGGGTTGGGAAGATTCCCTGGAGTAGAAAATGGCAACTTGCTCCAATGTTCTTTCCCAGAAAGTTCCATGGACAAAGGAGTGTGGCAGTCTACAGTCCATGGGACACAATTGAGCACACACGCACTGCTGAAGACAAAGCCATGTTGGTGCCCACCTGCCTCCGAAAGTTCAAGGTTCCTATTTGCACTTTGTTTAGGTATCCGTCTGCTAATCTCTTTCCTGCCGGCCCTATAATTTATTGTTTTAACATAGTTTTTACATTTCATTTAGGATTTTAGTTATGAGGATCTTTCAGGTTCTTTCTCCATCGTTTGTTCTCTCCAGATCCCTTAACTCATTTCTGTTTCAGTAGTTGATCTAATTAAGTTGAATCCCTGGCATTGTTTTATGAATTCAAACATAAATATGTAAACCCAGAGACGTAAGTAGTTGGGTGCCTGTCAGATTTCTCTTTGATCCTGGATGCCACTTCAAGTGGGATTTTTTACTTTAAAATTGTTTGAAGTTACCACCTGCAGATCCTTTTAAGATCAGAGTTTGATGTAGGAAATAATTTCCTGGGTTGGGTGTATCACTGCTGTCTTAAAGACCCTTGTTGATTTGCTGTGCCGTTTTGCTTCTATCAGAATTCATTATACACTTGGATTCCACACCAGAAAGTGAAACAACTGTGGTGGAAAGACTATAAGGACTTAGGCCAAAGAAATTGAGCAGCAAGACCAGGCAGCAGAGGTTGGTCTCACTCCATAATCCCCTAATTCAGCCTAGCGGGTTATTGATCTGGGTCTGTGAGTGCCCTGAAAGTCTATGCCGTTAAGTTACTGTGAGTGTATATGTGACTTTTTCTAAGGAAAGGATTTACAGCATCATCAAGTTTGCATAATTTAGAGGGGGTGAGTAGACCCGGGTTCTACCTCAGACTTCATTTGGCTTGAAGGTGGCCATTCTCATAATGGCTACTTGAATTCTAGAGCGTTTTTAAAATACAAAAATAATTCTCAGGCCTAGAATTTAATTCTTGCTTTTTTTTTTTAACTTCATGTTTTGAAATGGTATTAATGCACTCTTGTTAGTAATTATCTCGCTCATGGTTTCTTTGCCAAGACTAACAGAAATCCCACTGGTAATAACTTTTTTATTTATGTTGAACACATCTGTGTTCATTTTGATGAAAAAACAGCAGAATCATACATCTTCCAGCCATAAGGGAACTTTCTGAGTTGTTAATAGTTTCTTTACAGTATAGATGGGTGAGATTCAATTTAGGCTGTCTATTCCTTCAGGAGTCATTTGTTGCAAAGAAGTAGAAAAACTAACTCAAAATCACAAGGTTCTCTGTAAACTGCTGCTCCAGCTAGTTCTTACATAAACAGAGGTGCCCATTTCTATAATGAGTGTGTGGATGTTTGCAGAAGCCCACATGGGCAGCAGCTTGCAGCTCTTCCCCTTTCTGAAGGCTGGAGTGGTAGTGGTTAAAGAATGGACTCCACAGCCAAGGGCCAAGATGGGAATCCTGGCTGTCACTGCCAGTTGTGTGGTCTTGATCAGGTCATTTAACCTTAGTGCCTCAGCCTTTCCCTTGCTGAAAATGGGGATGGTAACTTATATCAATGGTTGCTATGAAGATTTTAAGCAGTGATATGTGGGAAGAATTGAGACCCAGAGCCATAAGAGCTGTATGGTAAATATGAGGTGTTACTGTTATTACTGGGTTTCCTTGATGGCTCAGATGATAAAGAATCTGCCTGCAATGTAGGAGACCTAGGTTCGATCCCTAGGTTGGGACGATAACCTGGAGAAGGGAACGGCTACCCACTCCAGTATTCTGGCCTGGGGAATCCCATGAACAGAGGAGCCTAGCAGGCTACAGTCCATGGGGTCGCAAAGAATCGGAATGACTGAGCGACTGACACTTTAACTTTCACGATTATTACTGGACTGTTCACTGCCATCAAACCAAGTAGCATTAAATGAAAGGTATAAAACAATTTAAAAATTCGGTCCACACCCCCTACCATTATAACCAAAAATGGAATTGTTTTGCAAAATGCACTGTTGTGAAATTCTGTTCTATGAAGCTCCACAAGCTGTCTGTACATCACATGAAGCCAGCCAGTTTCACAGTCTCAGCAAAGCAAATACTAGTTAATTATTTTTTTTAATATGTGGAATGCATGTAAGACATTTTCCAAAATACTCTGAAATGTGAAAGTTAGACCTCAGATTTTCCCTGACCCTTCGGCCACCCTCCCCAGGTGAACCTATTCCTGTTTTTTGTGCACTTTTCAGGAATATGCTTGCACATGCCAGCATGTATGAGTATATATCTTACACCATCTTTTTTTTTTATGTGAATGGTATTGGAACACTGTTTTCATTATGGTAGACTTTTTCATATTACTACATTATACAGCTACCACATCACTTTGCCAGCAAAGGTTCATCTAGTCAAAGCTATAGTGTTTCCAGTAGTCATGTATAGATGTGAGAGTTGAACCATAAAGAAGGCTAACTGCCAAAGAATTAATGCTTTTGAGTCGTGGTGCTGGAGAAGACTCTTTTGGAGAGTCCCTTGGACTGCAGGGAGATCAAACCAGTCAATCCTAAGGGAAATCAACCGTGAATATTCATTGGAAGGGCTGATGCTAAAGCTGAAGCTCCAGTACTTTGGCCACCTGATGCAAAGAGCCAACTCACTGAAAACAGACTCTGATTCTGGGAAGGATTGGTGGGAACAGGAAAAGGAGGCAGCAGAGAATGAGACGGTTAGGCAGCATCACCGACTCAATGGACATGAATTTGAGCAAACTCTAAGAGATAGTGGGTGACAAAGCAGCCTGACGTTCTGCAGTCCATGGGGTTGCATAGAGTCAGACACAACCTAGCGACTGAACAGCACAGCCACCGCATTCTTTGAACTCAGCCCCTGATTCTAATTTTTAAAAAAGTGTATTAAGAGAATATTCTTCCTCCCTTTGTTGAAAATAGAGAAGTGTGAAGTCAGAAATACAGTAGTAAATTGTGGGGAGGAAAACCCTATCACAGTCAGACACAGAGACCCTGTTTTATGCCAAGAGAACTGACAATATTTACCTGGAAACATTTATTGTTTTTAACAAGCCATGTTCCCAGCTCTGGTTTGAAAGGTTGTTGCTGTCCCGTGGAAGACGCCGGGATTCTTGGCCTCTGGAGAAGAGGAATTCAATCCAGGGCCAGTAACAGGGCTTGATGACTCAGAGCTTTTGTGTGATAAAGTTTTATTACAGTATAAAAAAGATAGGGAAAGCTTCTGACATAGACATCAGAAGAGGGCAGAAAGAGTGCCCCCCCCCCCACCCGCTGTTATATAGCTACTAGCAGGCTGCTAATTAGAGAAAGGAAATGTCTCAAAACTCAAGAGTGGCACCGGGCCCCTCACCCACAATATGTATTTTGAGATAACATTGGCACAAGGTGAGTCATCCCGGGCCATAAAATGAATGACATGAACCTTGAAGAAAGGCAGGTTTCCAAGCAAATACAGAGTCTCATTAGCATAGCTTAAGAGAATATTTGCATGAGTAAAACATACTGGTTTGTCAAGGCGGTTCTGAGTCTTAGGCAAACTGACTTTGAAGAAAGTCAGAGTCTAGGGTAAATACGTATGTAGTTTATTAACATAGCTTAAGAAAAATATTTCCATAAGAAAAATGCATTGGTTAGCTCAAGGTTTGAGAAAAGTTCAGGTGGAACCAGGTGTTGTCATGGCAACACAATTTTAAAAGAAGCCACCTTTTGATTTTGTAGAGAGAAGGGGAAAAAATCTGACACTTTAGTTTGTTTGCTCCTGCCACTTCAATAGTACCTGAACCGTGAACTTGCAGATGTTCAAGCTGGATTTAGAAAAGGCAGAGGAACCAGTGACGGAGGAAACAGAACAGGCTCCATCTTGAAAGCAGGACTCTATCTTGGGTTGGAGTGTGGACTTTGAGCTATATGCCCAGCATCTATGGAAACGACATACCAACTGGAAAACCAGACGCCCTGGTTGAAAGAGCCCAAGGGCTCGTACCTAGACTCTCCGCCGCCTAAAAGAATAGCCTAATTATCTGTGTAGCCGAATAGAATCATAAATTCTATTATGCTTGTTGGGGTATGACCACAGGCCTATTGATAATTGTCCACTGTTAACTACCGGCCTTAAGGCATATGAGTCATGGATTAACTTTGATTGTATCTTTCTTTTCCTTTGTTCAGACTAGTTTCAGGATATTTGGGGAGGTGGGTTTGGGCATGTACACTTAGAGTATATAAGGTTTTCACAAAAACTGATCAGGGTCCTTGGCTAAGAGGAGACTCTGCCTTGGGCCCACCAGTGTAATAAACTGCACTCCACTATCTGCATTGTCCTTCTGAGTGAGTTTGTTTCCCAGAATGCATGGCTACAACACCAGAGATCAAATTGCCAACATCTGCTGGATCATCGAAAAAGCAAGAGTTCCAGAAAAACATCTTGATGTGCAGAACCAACTCATTTGAAAAGACTCTGATGCTGGGAAAGATTGAAGGTGGGAGGAGAAGGGGACGACAGAGGATGAGATGGTTGGATGGCATCACCAACGTGATGGACATGAGTTTGAGTAAGTTCTAGGAGTTGGTGATGGACAGGGAAGCCTGGCATGCTGCAGTCCATGGGATCACAAAGAGTTGGACACGACTGAGTGAGTGAACTGAACTGAACTGCCGCTTAAGAGAGAGAAAAAAACGACTGATTCTTGCAGCCTATTTCCTCAGTTTGGAGACCCCTAGCCTTCCTGCCCGGAGAAGGCGATGGCACCCCACTCCAGTACTCTTGCCTGGAAAATCCCATGGACGGAGGAGGCTGGTAGGCTGCAGTCCATGGGGTCGCAAAGAGTCGGACGCAACTGAGTGACTTCACTTTCACTTTTCACTTTGGTGCATTGGAGAAGGAAATGGCAGCCCACTCCAGTGTTCTTGCCTGGAGAATCCCAGGGACGGGGGAGCCTAGTGGGCTGCCGTCTCTGGGGTCGCACAGAGTCGGACACAACTGAAGCGACTTAGCAGCAGCAGCAGCCTTCCTGCCTGTTACCCTCTCAGGTTCCTCAAGTGTGGGTTAAGGAGTGCCTTCTGAGTCAGTGCTGGAAGACTGAAACGAGCTCGGTGAGCCCCAGTATGGCTCTGGGATTGTGCCAGATGGAAGCAGTATGGGCTGCACCCCATAAATCAGGTGAGGGCTGAGCGCCTCCAGATGTGGCAGCTCAGTTCTAATGATAGGCCATTAGCTCCTACCCTTGTGCCCGTGGACCCTAGAGTGTCTCGTTCAGATTTTCTTGTTGGTTTTATGTAGTGAATAATGGCCCTGCCTGTGGTTAAAAAAAAATTTTTTTTTTCTGAAGGTAAAAAAAGAATAGTGAAAGGTCTCCTAAGCCTCAGTTTTCCTTCTCACAAACAACGAATGTCCAATCCTGTATATTTGTAAGTTGATCATCATTTCCTTACACTAGTTTTTAACACACTTCTATGTCTTGATTGATTTAGTATATTAACCTATGGTGGTGGTTTAGTTGCTAAGTCTTGTGACCCCATGGACTGTAGCCTGCCAGGCTTCTCTGTCTGTGGGATTCTCCAGGCAAGAATACTAGAGTGGGTTGCCATTTCCTGCTCCAGAGAATCTTCCCAATCTAGGAATCAAACCTAGGTCTCCTGCATTGCAGGCAGATTCTTTACTGACTGAGCTATGAGGGAAGCCCATGTTAACCTGTAATCTATAATAAATCTTCAAGATCATCTTATAGTATGTGTTCATATTGCTCACTTATTCTTTTTAGAGCTGTTTGTGTATATATATATATTTTACCATATTTGATTTAACCCATCCCCTTGTTTGCTGCTGTACTAATGCCAAATAAACATCCTTGTCCATACTGAGGTGTACATATGTTCAGCTCAAGTGCTATCTGTTGAATAGATTCCGTGAAGTCAAAGTGTTCATCAGAAGGGGGGGGTCAGGTTTTTCAACTTTTCGTTCTGAAAAAAAATTTCAAATATGTAAACAGTTCGAAGAGTACTGAACCCCCATGTAGCTGTCACTCAGCCTCCACAGTCAATTTGGAGCCACGCTGTGTCATTTCAACTTTACGACCGCATGGACTGCAGCCTACCAGGCACCTCCGTCCATGGGATTTTCCAGGCAGGAGTACTGGAGTAGGGTGCCATTGCCTTCTCTACCTTTTGACATGAGTACTGTGGATTTCCTTGCCTTCTGCTCTGACGTGGTTCTAAGTTCATTTTGAACTTTTCTTATTTCTCCAGAGCCATGACTTTCCTTCAGTGGGAAATCGCCTTTATTTTCAAAGTTAGGGTTGGTGTGCATTGCCACTGAGTTTGTAGATTTCGTCAGTGAACAAAGCTAGGAAGTTCTTAATTTTTAAGAAAAACTAAGTCATTCATTCATGCAGATATGTCCAATCCAAATTTAGGATTACATAGATTTTACTTCTTTGATTTAACATTTTGTCTTGTTTTCTCTTATAACAAAAATATTAGTTCCCAGCAACGGTAACATGATTATTCGCTTCATCCTATATTATATATAGTAGTTTCAGAATAATAATATGAATATTATTAACAATATGAGTACTAAGAAAAGATCCAGCAAGTGTTTGGGTGATGCCCGTGGTTTGTTTGGTATAAAACCCAGTGGCTGTCCTCATGTTGGCCCTCATAGTGCCCCATACTGTGTGTGCCAGGCACCAGAGAGGTCAGTCTTCCCACGCCCAAGGTAGGTACTCAGATCCCCATTTTACTGATGAATGAGGAAACTAAAGTACAGATTGTTAGTAAGGCAAATGATGTGGGTTTTTGTGTGTTTTTTTTTAAATAAAGATCAGCCAGATACTGAGTAGGCAACATTTGTCAAGTGAATACATGTTACATATTTTACCAGGGTTGCAAAAAGCTGTCACTTATTAGTACCTTTCTTCATTCAGGGACTATAGCAGTTGCTTTGCACTGGACCCTGGGAAGGCTGGAGTCCTGCCCTCACGGAACTCACTGTCTGCTAGCAGAGACAGGCATTAAGCCAAGCACTGACCAGTGTGGATCAGTGTGCCGGGGGAGCTGCCAGGGCTTGGCCTGCTCTAGGAGCTGAGGGACTTTGCTGAGGAAGTGTCATTGCAACAGACTTGAGCACAAGCAGGCACCGGCTACACCCAGATGGCAGGCCGGTGTTTCCACAGAAGGGAGAGCCAGGAGAGCAAAGCTAGGCAGGGCAGCAGGAGGAGCACAGCCAGAGGGGTGCAAATGAGGCTCAGAGGAGCAGGGCCCAGGCTAGGCAGGGAAGGCCTCCTTAGCCACAGGATTTTAATCCCAAGAGGAAGGGAAAACCACTGAGGGTTTCTGAGCTTTGTGACTCAAGAAAAATACTTTATTCCTTAACCTGGTGATGAGGACATGGCTGTTTTCATAGTATCCTGTTTAATTTTTTAATGTCTGCAATGTTTTTTTTTAACGAAGTATAGTTTTATGAAAATCACTCTCAGTACTGTGTGGGGAGAGCAGGTCTGAGAACAAGAGTGGAATTGGGAAGACTGCTGGAAGCAACAGGTGGTGCTGACATGGCCCAGGATGGCTATAGTGAGGATGAAAAAGAGGACAGGTGCCAGGGAGGAGAATGAGCAGGGAGAGAACTTCAGGAGGTTACCAGGTTGGGGTAGGCAAGGGCGGCAAAGAGGAATCAAGACTCCTTGTATAGCATGAGTAAAAAGGTCACGTGCCCAGCATGTAGAAAGTTCTATTTTCATTCTAAAGACAGAGCAGGTAGTATGGAAAGGTGCTTACTAATGGGGACTTTGGGACAGACAGGAGCTGGTTTTAAATTCACTCAACAGAGTGACTTAAGGCAGGTCAGTCAGCCACCCTGAGCCTCCATTCCTTTCCTTAAAGATTGTCAGTGGTTGTGGGGGTTACATGGGGGTGGCACATGTAAAGCATTCCCACAGCACCGTGCTGGGCACCCATGAAACAGCTCAGGGGAAGGGCTCTGTTTGGCTGTTACTGAAAATCTAGACTTTTTTTTTAGCGCACTGTGCAGCATCGGGATCTTAGTTCCCCAACAAGAAATTAAACCCCTGCCCCTTGTAGGGGAGCAGTGGGAGCAGAGTCCTAACCGCTAGACTGCCAGGGAAGTCCTAGAGATTTAACATCCAGGTTGGCGGCAGGATCTTTGTTGGATCCTAGGTCACCTGCTTCAGCCATTGGTTCTCAGATGGGGGTGTCATAAGAACCCCCTGGAGTACTTGACAAAGGGCAGAGTCCTGGGCCTTGCCTCCAGAGATTCTGATTTGGAAGTTGGAGCCCAGGAAAGTGGATCTTCAGTAAGTTCAGTGTCAAAGTGATGCAGATACTGGTGGTTCCTGGACCACGCCTGCAGGAATTCTGCTGTGAGCCCTCCTGCTTTCCTAAAGCGCACAGATACTCCCCAGCTTCTCCTAGCTGGTGATCCAAAGGGATCTGACATTTTCTTCCTCTTATTAGTTGACACTGACAGAAATACCAGTCAGACTGGCTGTACCAAAAAAGGCATGTTTTGGCTTGTGCAACTGACATGACCAGGGTGGCTGTGAGCACACCTGGATGCAGGGCCTCACATCATGTGAGATCAGGATGTGGCCTCCATTTTTCCATCAGATCCCTCTGACGTCCTTCTCCATGTTGGCCTAGTCCCAGGCAGGCCTTCTCTACATGCCCCACCGGTCCAGGCAAACCCACCCTTGCAAATAACCATCTCCGCAGGGGACTCCTCAGTGACGAGTGCCAGCTGGAGCCCGCTATGGAGCCCCCACTGGGGGCTGGTTGGTTGGTTTCTGAACTTGGATGGTTCAGTTTCTCAAGCCACCTGGATTGAAATTGAGGTGGCAGACATTACCTGAAGGAGGGGGACAATGCTGAGCAGGGACTCACTAGATGGCCACCACCCTACTCTGACCAGAAATATGCCCCAGCACAACGAGATGTCTCACAGGTAGTGAGCTCCCTATTGATGGAGATAGTCCCGCTGTAACCAGAGAGTAAGCACTTTGTAAAATGCTACTCGGAGAAGATTTTCTTTCCTCTAGATCTCAGCTTTTACAATGTCCATCTTTCCCCTTTTCTCAACCGACCCAGCTTAATACCACTTCTCCCAAGAGGCCTGTCTGCCATCACCCTGTGGCCCTGCTTTCCTCTGTGTGACTGTAGCCACAGCTCCCTGAGACAGTGGGTTCGCATCTTGTCCTGGGTGACCTAGGACAAGTGACTTCACCTCTCAGAGCCTTGTTTTTTCTCACGGATTACTGGCAGTTTCCCAAGTCCTCCCTACTTCAGCAACCATAGACTTTCCAGCTGGGCACAAGGTGCCCTGAGTAAGGACTGCAGTTCCCAAGTTCCCTTGCAGCTGGGTGTCCTGGGACGAAGGCTTCCCCATGAGTTGCAAGCAGTGCCATGAAGCCGCTCTAATGAGATGGCTGGCACACAGCCATCTAGTGTCCCCTTCCTGTTTATCCTCCATTCCGCTGCCTGAAGTGCAGGTGCTGCCGTCTTTGACATGAGGAAGGTGGAGCAGCGAGCCACGAGGTGCTTTGTGGAAAGGAGGCACCTTCAGCCTTTGGTGCCAGAAATAACTTCTGGCTTGTTTACAGCACTGTTACTTCGGACTTTCTCTGACAGCAGAAGCTAATCCTGAGGCATCAGCACTCCTGCCTCGTGGGGTTGCTGTAGTGGTTAAAGGAGGAGTTGTGCCCGCGCAGGGTCTGACACATTCCAGTGAGGTGTTTACAGTTGCCTCTGTAGCAGAGACCTTCCCTCTCTCTCCCTCAGCTCCTGGCCTGGGTTCCTTGGATGCAAATGAGAGAAAGCAGCTCAGGCAGACTAAAGCAGGCAGGGAGCTTATTGTGAGACAGTGAAGCACCCAGTGGAAGGAAGGGAAGGCTGGAGTACACAGGCACCCACAACCCAGAGCTTCTCCGCTACAGACCCCGCCCTCTCTGTGAGCCATCTCTCTCTCTCCCATTGGCGCCATGTGGGTCACCTGGAGCAGTTCCATCAGTCTGGACCCAACAGGTGAGTTAGTTCCCTCAACAGTAATGAACGCTGAGCAGCATCCAAAACCCAACAAGTATCCAGGTATGCACAAGGGCTGGATGTTCTTGGCAATAAGTAACAGAACTCTTCATCCAAACAGTAGTGAAATGTGTCATCTGTCAAAAGTGGAATGATGCACATGGCTGTGGGCTGAGTAGATCGGGCGACTCAGCAGCAGCATCAGGGGCCCGGTGCATTCCACCCCCTCGCTCTGCTCTCAGATGGAGGGCAAGAGTGCCCTACAGACCTTAGGTCCAGATCTAAACCAGAGGGAGGAGAGAGGAAGCAGGTTCCTCCCACGATACTCCTGAAAGAAGCAGGCTTCCCCCTCAGGGCTCGCTGGCGAGACCATTGCGTCAAATGCCCTTTCCTGAAACATACTGGCCAGGAAGGACAGCATCACCCAGATTGGTCTAGACGAATCTCCTGGGTGGAGGGAAGTTAGGAAGTCAGTCTACCTCTGGACAAACGTGGGACCCATCCATCTGGTTGAACCTTCTCCAGCCAGCCAGGAGGGCTGAACCACGTGGTCCAGAGTGGTTTCCAGGAGTAACCAGCATGCGGGACAAAACGATGCCGTGTAGATCTTTTAGTTTCAGGTCCTTCTCACCAAAGTGAGAGTCAGAAAATATTTCCAGGGTCTTCCATCCTCTTCTTCCTAGTTTTAAAAGTCTTACCCACTTCAACAGACAGGGAAGATTCTAGAGAACTGGAGAACCTGACCCCTGAACGTTGGCACTCACCGCTCCTGGCACAGGTGGAGAAGGAGGCCACTGAGAATCCTGTGTTCACAGCACGATTCGTGCCGCAGCTCTGCCTTTTCCCAGCTGGGTGGCCCTGTAACTCACAGTCTTCCCTGAGGAACGGGGACAGGGTGCTTAGCACATCTTCGCCTGCATACAGTAGGACCTGAATAAGTGGAACTTCCTACATTCCAGGTTCCCTCTGGCGTGGGCCCTGCCAGCCCCTTGCTTTTGCCTGCTCTCTCTGCTTCCTTTTGTAAGCACCCGTTCTTCCTTGAGGGGCCCTGTGCCTTTCCTCCGCTTCCCTTCCTCTACTCTCTTCAGCCCACTCCTATCAGCATCAACACCATTTACTCCTCCGTCTTCCTTCCCACACTGCCCTCTTGGTTCCCAGGACCCCACACGCCCTGGGCTTTTTCCTCTCCCAGTTACTCTGTCTGCCTTGTGGCTTCTTCCTCACCTGATCCATCTCTAGCTCAGTCCTGGGCCTCTTTGTCTACACTCAGGACGGGGAGATCTCAGCCTGGTCCATGGTTTTGAACACCAGCTGTATCTTGATGACCCCCTAAAGGAAAAACTCCCTGTTTTTCTCTCAATACTTTGAACAGATGTGTGGGGTCTGCACACCAAGCAGTTCTGACACTAACAGCCTGGAGTTAGCTCAGACCCCACAGGTTAAGGGCCCAGCCCCACAGGCCTTACCCTCTCTCCCTCCACCCTTCAGACAACCATCACAAGTCCAGGTTGTCCCCTGTATTTCTGACTGACTAGCTATAAATCAGAGGTTCCTGTGATCCTCTCCTCATTTGATAATTTGCTAGAATGAGAGAGGACTCAGGAAAGTGGTTTACTCTATATTAGGGTTTACCACGAATGGATACAAGTCAGGAGCAGGCAGATGGGAGAGATGCGTAACCAAGGCCCCGGGGGGTGGAACACACGGCTTCCACCCTCTCCAGGCACTCCATCCTCCCAGGACCTCCACAGGTTCACCAACCTGGAAACTCCAAACCCCTTCAGTTAGGATTTTTAATGGAAGCTTCATCAGGTAGCCTAAATTGGCTAAATCATTGGTCACTGATGATTAACTGTCTCTAGCCTGTCTCCCCTTCCCAGGGGAGATGGACTAAACGTTCCAACCCTCTAACCCCTTAGTTGGCTCCCGCTGGCAACAAGCCCCACATCCCTAGGGGCTTTCCAGAGTCACTTTATTAATAAACTCAGGTGTGGTTCGAAGGGGCTGATTTTAAACAGCAAGAGATGCTCCTTTAACCTTAATTGCTGGAACATTTCAGGAGCTGGGGACAAAACCAAATATAAGAAAAGATGCACCTGTTAGAAGAGTTTTAGGCGCCCTGGCCAGGAGCCCAGAGGCAAAATCCAAAATACGTAGTTCTTCCATCACAAGATCATCTCTCAGATCTCTGCCAGGTCTCAGACTCAGATCTACTACCCTCACGACACAGCCGGTTTGACAGTTCAAACATCAAAAACAACTGGGATGTCCTAGTTCCTTCTCTGTCTCAGTGGTGGCACCACTGTGTACTCAGGGGCTCCAGCCTTTTCCTCACCCTCCACATCCAGTCCCTCAGTTCCTCATCTGTTCTATCTCCCAAATGGGTCCCGAGCCCCTGCCCTTTTTCCCATCCCTCTTCCCAACATACTAGTCCAAGCCAGCATCTCTCACCTGTACTTTTTGCCTTCCCTGTAATCATCTTCACCCAGCAAGCAGAGTTATCTTTGTAAAATCAAACCATATCAGTGGATGAAAAGATAAACAGCCTTCCCTGATGGTCCAGTGGCTCAGACTCTGAGCTCCTAATGCAGGGGGCCAGAGTGCAATCCCTAGTTGAGGAATTAGATCCTACATGCCGCAACTAAGAGTTTGCACCCTGCAACTAAAGATTCCTCATGCTGCAACTTAAAAGATCCACATGCTGCAACTAAGACCTGGCACGGCCAAGTAAATAAAAATTTTTTAAGTTTATCTTTAAAAAGAAAAGAGAAAATGTGGTCTGTCCATACAGTGGACTATTTAGGCATAAAAGGAATGAAGTAGTGACATATGCTACAACATGGATGAACCTCAGAAACACACTGAGTGAATTAAGCCAGACACAGAAGGCCACATGTTGATTCCATTTATATGAAATGTCTAGAATAGGCAAATCCATAGAAACAGAAAGCAGATCAGCGAGTGTTTTAGGGCTGGTGGTAGGCAGTAACTGCTCAGTGGATGCATGATTTCTTTTTGAGATGATGAAACAGTTCTTGAATAGTGGTGAAGGTTGCGCAGCATTATAAATACACTAAATGCTACTGATTGTACACTTCCAAATGGTTAAAATTACATATGTGTGTGTGCTAAGTTGTTTCAGTTGTGTCCAACTCTTTGTGACCCCATGGACTATAGCCTGCAAAGCTCCTCTGTCCATGGGATTCTCCAGGCAATATTAGAATGGGTTGCCATGCCCTTCTCCAGGGGATCTTCCTGACCCAGGGATCGAACCCTTATCTCTTGCGTCTCCTGCATTGGCAGGTGGGTTCTTTACCACTAGTGCCACCTAGGAAGCCCAAAGTTATGTATATTTAACTACAATAAAGTTAAAAAAAAAAAAAAAAGCTGTGACTCTTCCCCTGCTTAGAACTCTCATAGCTTCTTTTTCTCTACTAGTGATTTTATATTTGACTAATTGTGTGCAGCTTTTTTTTTTTTTTTTTAGTTTTATTTAGTTGTTTATTTGGCTGTGTCCAGTCTTAGTTGCAGCATGCGGAATCTTTCATTGTGGCGCATAGGCTCTCTAGTTGGGGTTCTTGGGCTCAGTACTTGTGGCCAAGAGGCTTAGTTCCCCGACCAGGGATCAGACCTACAAGGTGGATGCTTAACCACTGGACTACCGGGGAGGTCATTCCCATAACTTTCTGTACTTTGAACTCCAGCCTTCCCATTGGCGTCTGTCCTTCTCTCTGACCTTCCTTCTCACCACTTTTTTTCCCTCCTGCAACGTCTCAGTAATTCTGACAGCCCTTTGGTTTTTCATCAAGCCAGGCTCTTTCCCAAGTCAGGCCCTTTGCACATACTGCCTCCACTTAGAAAGTTGTCCCCTCTCTTTACAGTCAGCTTTCAATATTAACTTAAACATCACAGAGAGGCCTTCCCCAACTATCCAACCTTGCTGGCCTTATCTCTATTCCCACCACTATTTACCATAATCTCCTGGTCATTTCTTTAATAACCGCATAGTTTAGTCTTTGTATGTCTCCATCTAGAGTAAGTTCAATGAGAGGGGGTGGAACCTATCTCATTCGCCTCTGTATTCTGTATCTAGCACATAGCTGACACGCAGAAATTATTTGGTAAACTAATGAAAGATCACCCAGCTAACAAGGGAAAGGGTGGAGGTAGGATTTAAACCCAAGTCTCTGACGCCAACTCCTATGTTCTTCCTAACCTTTCACGTGATTCTGAACCGTGAAAGTTTGAGCCAGGTACCATAGAAGGGGGTCAGAGATAGCCATGACCTTTTTATAAGAAGATTATTTGGGGCTGCGCCTGGATCTTTGTTGCTGCACGGGCTTTGTCTAGTTGCGGCAAGCAGGGGCTGCTCTCTAGCTGCGGTCCACAGGCTTATCATTGGCAATGGCTTCTCTTGTTGTGGAGCACCGGCTCTAGAACATGCAGGCTGCAGTAGCTGTGGCACACAGGCTTAGTTGCTCACCAGCATGTGGAATTTTCCTGGATTAGGGATTGAACCAGTGTCCCCTGCATTGGCAGGTGGATTCTTAACAACTGGACCGCCAGGGAAGTCCAGCCATGACCTTCTAATGCAGCTACATCATCTTACATGGTACCTGCACCTATCATACATAGGTAGGTATCCTGTGTGGCTGTCACCACTGTGGATAAGTCATATCTGCTGGAAAAGGAGACTCTTGACCCAGATAGCAGGTGTAACTCTGGAAAATCCAAACAGCCCCTACCCAGCCCTGGTAGATTCTCTCTCCTTTCCCTTTTTGTACCTTCTCCTTGAGCCTGGCTTTTCCCCTAGGAAGGGAGGTGGTCAGCTGCAGCAGCTGGAACACTGCGCTGGAGGAACCAAAACCAACAGAGATAGCCTTCTCTCTTCCTACTGGGAAAAACCAGAACTGGCACTGTCCCAGCTCTCCTGGCATAAGCTCTCCTGCACAAGCAGGCTAGACCCAAAGCTTAGAGCTTCCTCAAAATGCTCCGTGAAGATCAAAAGGCATGATACCCAGAAAGCTCCTGGGGCAATGACTGACACATACTTGAGCAAGCTGGGCTTGCTACTTGATAAGAAATGTGAAGGATGGGGGCGGGGGCTCCCTTGTGAAAGAGAACCATGTCAGCATCACCCAAACCAGAGAACACATCCTTCCTTTAAGGCAGGAGTTTCTGATCTCTTTTGTAACCTGAGTCCTTCTCTCAGGGGAGTTTTTAAATGAGTAAAATAGAACACATCATATTACAAAGAACCCAGTTACCTTGAAATGCATGTATTTTTTCTAATGGTGATACTATATGAAATTCTTTGTTAGCACATTAAACTGTGAGAACTAAGAAGTAGTTTAACAACTACTGTAATTTTGAAGTAGTGGTGAGTGTAACTTTTTTTTGAGATATCTACAAATACTCTATTGTAATGTAGACACATCTGTGAATTGACTGCAAAATCATGGGTGCTGCTACTATAACTTTAGTTTGTTACCTACATTCATAACTGAAGGAAGTGCTAAAACTAAGTTAGAGGTTAATGAAAATGAAGATGTAATCGTTTGCAAAATCACTGCAGATGGTGATTGCAGTCATGAAATTAAAAGACGCTTACTCCTTGGAAGGAAAGTTATGACCAACCAAATAGCATATTAAAAAGCAGAGACATCACTTTGTCAACAAGGTCGGTCTAGTCAAGGCTATGGTTTTTCCAGTGGTCATGTATGGATGTGAGAGTTGGACTGTGAAGAAAGCTGAGCACCGAAGAATTGATGCTTTTGAACTGTGGTGCTGGAGAAGACTCTTGAGAGTCCCTTGGACTGCAAGGAGATCCAACCAGTCCATCCTAAAGGAGATCAGTTCTGGATGTTCAGTGGAAGGACTGATATTGAAGCTGAAACTCCAGTACTTTGGCCACCTGATGCGAAGAGCTGACTCATTTGAAAAGACCTTGATGCTAGGAAAGATTGAAGGCAGGAGGAGAAGGGGACGACAGAAGATGAGATGGTTGAGTTGGCATCACCGACTCAATGGACATGGGTTTGGATGGACTCTGGGAGTTGGTGATGGACAGGAAGGCCTGGCATGCTGTGGTTCATGGGGTCGCAAAGAGTTGGACATGACTGAGCGACTAAACTGAACTGAATCTTTTGCTTATCCAAGTTTATGGACTTCTTAGATTCTTTCTGTGGACTGCAGGTGACTGTACTAAAGACTATTGGCCTCACCTCCTCAACTACTTAGATAGGAACTCAAACAGTACAGGGCTGCTCCTTCATCTAATATTATCTAGAAAAGGCCTACCACACAATCTGTATCCAGTGCCAAGCTGCTGAGTCTCATGGATTTTCCTGATAGACAGTCACATTGATTGCAAATACTCGGTTTTCTCCTTTCAGTCTTTGTACCTCATGTTCCCCGTCCTATCGCATTAGCTGGGATCTTCAGTACAATGCTGATTAGAAGCAGCGATGATGGACAGCCGTACTGTATTATGCTCAATACTCATGTGTTAATTTATGCTATTGCATAATTGGACTTCCCTGGTGGCTCAGACGGTGAAGACTCTGCCTGCAGTTCGGGAGACCTGGTTTACATAATGGGATGTAAAACACCTGCTACATGCCAGACTCTCTGCTAAAGATGGTAACACAATTGAGATCTTCTCCTGTCCAGTGAGAAGACCAAGTAGTCGAGGGATTCCAGTGAAGATAGCAGTATTGAGAACATTACTAAATCCTCCATATTTGCTGACCAGCTCCCTCAGGATCCTGATTCCTAAAAAAAGTATGGGAATAGGTCCCTGCTGGTGGCCCCAGCCTCCAGGACATAGGTCAGGTTAGCAGCTGCAGGCTTTTCCAGCGTGGGTCAACAAAGCAACACGTGAGAACAGTAATGAGTGGAGCCTCCAGCAGGGGTCAGCCAGAGGGTCCAGCCAGGGGCAGCATTTGATCCTGGCCTTGTTGGGGCCTGTCTGTTCTGCCTCAAAACGGTAGTCAGGACTAGTTGTTGAAGCCAACAAAAAGAGGATTGCAGCTTTGAGGTGGGAGGCACCTTAACCTGTTCCCTTGCCCTCTTCCCTTCCCCGGCCCTCAGGGAGTGAAGACAGGCGAGGGCTGGGAAGTACAGTTCCCACACCCTCTCCACTCGGTCTAGCTGGCCCTGGGGGTGGGAAGGGAGTTTCTAATAAAATATAAAGTGGAAGTTTAGAATGGGCCAGACTACGCCCCAGGAACCAGGATGGCTCTCCTGTAGTAACAAAATGTAACTGAGAAGGCAGATCAGACTGAGCTGTTTTAAGAAAGCCTGCTCCCCGCAGGAGACAGGATTGGGAAGAGCAGAATCAACAGAGGCTACTGGAAAGAGTATCTCTGTGCTAGGCAGCACACTGAATCCTCAGAACCTGTACAGATGCTACCTTACATGGCAAAAGGACTTTGTAGACGTGATTAAGTCAAAGATCTTGAGAATATTGATTGTTCAGGTGGGCCCAGTATAATCACAAAGGTCCTTTTAAGAGGGAGGGAAAGGGTCGGATGTAGAGAAGAGATGTGATGATGAAAGCAGAGGTCAGGGTGATTAGCCAGCAGTCGAGGAATGCAAAGAAGCTGGAAAGGGCAAGGAATGGATCCCGCCCCAAACCCAGCTCAAGTTTTCAAAAGAAATACAACACAGCCCTGCCAACACCTTGACCGGCCTGGACCTCTGACCTCCAGTGCTTTGCTGTTGTGTTATTTTTGTGTTATGTTAAGCCACTAGGTTTGTGGTAACTTGTTACAGTGGCCACAGAAACCTAGTAACAGTACAATTCCAGGGAGTTGTGACTGCCCCCACCACCACCACCACTACCAACTAAACCAGGAGCAGGAGACGTGTAGAAGAGATGCCTTCAGGTCTTGGATGTTTGGGACTGGTGATACTTTGGGGGAAGATGGAGGCTAACAGAGTAACTGAGACCAGTGCGAACCATCCCAGAAAGGTCTGGACAGAGTCCTGGGGAAGCCTGGGAGAGGGAGGGTCCGCAGGGGAGGAATGGTGCAGCTGAGCCAGGGGCAAGGGTGCGCTCAGCCTCCAGGCCAGAAGGCTCCTCCCTCTTGTCAATACCAGCACCCCCTCTCCACCTCCAGCCTCATCCACTCCGCTAGTCCAGGGGCTTTCTGACAGCTTATAAATTGGCCACCCGCTTAGGGCATTCTGCCCACCTTCCACCCCCTGCCTACAGACACTGTGCAGGGGACACTCAGCTCACGCTTAAGAAATCAGGAACTGGGGAGAGGGATTGGAGGGAGCGAACCGGTGCCAGCCGGGCTTCACCGAGTGTGTGCTGGGGAGGGTGTGGACCCGCAGGCAATACATCCCTGTCAGAGGAAGGAAGTGGCTCCCTACTCCTGCCCCTCCCCGTAGGGTCTCCGGGGCCAGGATTCTCGAGATTCGCCATTGGCTCCCACGGACGGGACCTTTGTCCGTCTGCGGGATTGCAGGCGGCCCAGGCCAGGCTCGGGCCTGAGGAGCGGGAGGGGGCCAGGTGGGGGGAGGCTAGAGACCAGCGGGGAAACTGACAGACAGGCAAAAACGAGGGCAAGGGGGCCGAGAGCCGGGCCGGAGCTCCCCGCCGGTCGCGGACTGAGTTAGAGGGCGGGCAGCAGGAGGGGGCGGGAGGAAGAAGCGGGCGGGGCGGCCCTGCAGACACCGAGCTCGCAGTTGCTGCGGTGGCTACGGGCAGGCCGGGCGCAGAGTAAGTGCTCCGGGGCTGGCCCGGGGCGCGTGGCCCTTTTTCGAGCCCTCCCAGCCCGAGCCGAGCCTGCCGGGGACCCCCAGCTGGATCCCAAGGATCCCCGGTTGCCCGCGGTTCTAGCGTTTCCCAGCTCAGGGCAACGCGGGAGGGCAGTGCTAACCCAGGGCCCCCCTGTAGAGGGGAAGGACAGGAAACAACGCGTGCACCTCACTTTGAAAACGAGGGTGTGGACGAAAGCTACCCTTTTGTATGGAGTGATTCCCTGGGCCAGGTGCCTTCACTTCCTCACATGCCATGAAGCAGCAGCAACAGGTGAGCTAGGTACCATCCTTGTCTCCCTCTTACAGGTGAAGATACCAAGACTCAAGGAGGCCAAGCCACTCGCCAGGGGGTTACACCGCCCGCAGAGGCAGAGCCGGAACTCACCCAGGTCGGTGTGAACACCTAAGTTCTCTTACTCATCAGACCTGCCCTGCCTGGGTCCTACACCCTTGGGAGAGGGCAGGGAGAGACCAGTGCTGGGAACAGGGGAAGAGGCCAGGGTGAGCCTACCTGCTCATCACTGCAGAAAGAACTTTGTTGACAGCAAATCCTTCACCTGGGTAGGGGGCGCCAAGGAATAAGAACAGTGCTTTGGGGCCAGGTTAAACTCCAGAACAGAGAGGAGGCATGGTGCAGCCCCCTGGTCTAGAAACTCCCAGGCCTGTACCAGCACCCACGCTGGGCACAGGGCTCTTTGCAGGTTTAGTGATGGGACTTTGATTTTCCATGCCTCAGTTTCCTTGTCTTTTTCCTTTCCTTATCCTTGACCTCGGGATTAAGCTTGGTACCTGCCTTAGAGCCTTGTTGAGAAGACTATGTGAGATGGTTGGTGTGAAGGCCTAGCCCAGTGCCTGACTCAGGCTAGGCCCCGTCTCCACCCGTCTCTGCCCATCTGAGAACACTTCTCTGTCCTTCAACCTCAAGTCGCTCAGAGCTGTCTGAGATCTGCAGTATTTTCGGCAACCCCACCAGCAGCTGAAAGCTTCTTGAGTAAGACCAAGGCTGGAGGGCCGCGACACCTTCCTCTCTGACTTAGAAGGAAAGGCCAGCAGGGACAGGGTTTTGAAAATCTTCAGGCTGAGGCTTGCACAATTCCAGAACTGCCCTGTAGCTCCTCAGCCCCAGTTTAGCAAGAAGGAGGAAGGCCTAGGGTATTCTTACTCCAAAACCTGCTCTTTTCTTAACCCCCCCCATCTTGGCTAGCCGCAAGTCCTGCGCCTCAGCATATTGTGAATCTGGTCACTCCTCTGCATCCCCACCTTGACCCACAGACCCTCAGTACTGTCTTCTGAAATCTCTGCACAGCCGGGCCTTGAGTGATTCCTAACTCTTCTCCTCCCATGCTCATTCCTCTGCTCACTGCAGCCATACTGGTGTCCTCTTCCTTCCTTGGACATACAAAAAGCTCTCTCAGGGTCTGTCCACAGGCCCTTCCTTCTCCCGGTAATACTCATCCCTTCCATCTTCTTGTGACGTATTTCCTTGCAATTCAGAGATCACCATGAACGTCACCTACTTGGAAGCCTTCCCTGCCCACCCCAACCTGCAGGAGCCACTCTTTGCCTGCCCTTTGTTGCATTACTGTTCTTCCTTCCAAGTAATGTTATCTTGCTTATGTGTTTCTTGGCTAAAATGTCAGTCTACCAGGGCCCAGACTTTTTCTTGTCTCTTCACTTCTCTTCCCCAGAAGCCGGGGCCATGCTTTGCACTGAGTTGTCGTTGTTGTTTAGTTGCTAAGTCGTGTTTGACTCTTTGTGACCCCATGGACTGTAGCCTGCCAGAGTCCTCTGTCCGTGGATTTCTCCAGGCAAGAATACTGGAGTGGGTTGCCCTTCCTTGCTACAGGGGATCTTCCTGACCCAGGGATCAAACCTGTGTCTCCTGCATTGGCAGGCGGATTCTTTACCACTGAGCCACCCGGAAAGCCCCTTGCACTGAGTAAAAGTTCTGATAACTTTGTACAATTGCAGGCAGTGTGCACAACCATTACAGTTCTGCTTCTCATTGCTTAACAACCTTCTTTCTACATTTCTACACAAACCTCAGAATTGTCATTCCTCCCACTGCCTTCTTCAGCTTTTCCCTACTATGGGACCTAGCCGCTATTTCCAGGTTCTAGCCATTATCCAACTTTGCTTAAAACAGTGTGATCCAAATTGCACTTTTATTTTCTTGCTTTCAAATTTCATTTTAACTTTATTTTATATTGGAGTATAGCCAGTTAACAATGTTGTGATAATTTCAGATTCAAATGATTTTTGAGTCACAGTCACCAAACTGGTGTGTTCCAGTTAAGGGCCATCCTAAAGGCATACATCACTTATTACCAGGTGGCTGTTTAGAAAAATTATCCCCAGCATCGTGTGCAAGTTTCCCTACAGTCCCTTGAGCATGGGGCTTTTTTTTTTTTTTCTCGTTTTTATTTTGTCTAGTATAATGGGGAGGTCATGGCACGTTTAAATTTTCCATTGCTTGAATGAGTGAATCTGGGTGTTTTTCTATGCATGCGCTAGTTCTGTTTCCTGTCCTGTGGAGGAAGGAAATCTCCAGGGTACCTGAATTTTTCCCTTCACCTTCACTTGTGGTGGTGGTTCCACTTGAGCCCCATCTCTTGAGAGCAGGGTGAGGGCCCCCAGGGGCTGGAACAGGAACACACCCAGGTGAGCTGTGCTGGTTGCAGAGGCTGCTCTGCCAGTCAACCAGCAAGAAACTGAGAGTCCCTTGTGCCCTGAGCATGCTACCGTGGGGAGAGAAAGAACTCTTATTTTATTTTATTTTTTTAAGTCTTTGTGATTTTTTTCAAAATTTTAATATTTTTTAAGTTATAAAAGTAGTATATGACATATAGGCGCTTCCCTGGTGGCTCAGATGGTAAAGAATCCGCCTTCCAATGCTGAAGACCAGGGTTTGATCCCTGGGTTGGGAAGATCCCTCGGAGAAGAAAGTGGCAACCCACTCCAGTATTCTTGCCTGGAGAAACCCATGGACAGAGGAGTCTGGTGGGCTACAGTCCATGGGGTTGCAAAGAGCCAGACACTACTGAGTGACACAACGTATAAGGTTATTCATTGAAACACTGGGGCAGCAAAAGATTGGGAAACAATCTAAATGTTGGTTGCTAGTGGGAACTACACACGCTCCCTCAGGGGAATCCCGCGCAGTCAGCTCAAGGCTGCATTTGCTCTAGAATATCCTGCGAAAGTCTCTGGCTCACTGTGTTAGTCTCCTGTGGCCACTGTAACAAAGGGTCGAAAATCTGATGGCTTAAAAGAACAGAAATTTATTATCTTACAGTTCTAGGGGTCTCTCGCCCCAAATCAGTCACGGTATGGCGAGATCAAGGTCTTGGCAGAGCTCTGTTGCTTCTGGAGGCTCCTAGAGGGGAATCTGTTTCCTTGCCTTTACCAGCTTCTAGAGGCTGCGCTTATTTATTTCAAAAATTTTTGATTGGAAAGCTTTGCAGTGTTAGTTTGCAGTGTTCGTGTCTGCTGTACAGCAACACCAATCAGCTATCTGTATACACCTACCCACCAATTTCACTCTTGTAGGTCATCACAGAGCCCGGAACTGAGCTCCCTGTACTACACAGCGGCTTCCCACAAGCTATCAATTATATCTCTTTTTTTTTTTTTACTCATAACCACGTTCCCTCAATCTTCAACACAGCATAACATCAAATCTGACTCCAGTCCCTGCTTCTGTCATCACGTCTCCTCTTCTTCTGGTTCTCTCACTCTACTTGTGAAGACCTTTCTGATCACACTGGGTCCACCTGGATAATGCCCCATCTTGACGTCCTTCATCTCATCACCCTTTCAGAGTTCCTTTTGCCATGTAAATGGGCACATTCACAGGTTTTGGGAATTTGGACCGTGCATCTTTGGGCAGGGCATCTTTCAGCCTCCCACACCCTCAAGGGAAATAAGCAAGATTCAGAGCAGTGTGAGAGCTCACATTTAAAGGGGAAAAAAAGAATAAATAAGACTGTGCTTGGGAAGACATAGAATACCTCCAAGGGCTACATGGGAAACTGATAGGAGAGGATGTTTCTCGGAAGACCAGGAATAGAAAGACTTATCATAGTATATCTTTTTGTGTCTAATTTTTTACTGTATATGTCACCTACATTAAAAATAAGCTTTAAAAAGTCACACATAGTCATTGTAAAATTTCAGACCTTTCAGAAAGAAGCCAAGAGAGAGAAAATACCCACCATACCCTCAAATCTCCAGCAGTAACCACTGTGAAGAATTCGGCTCTATCCTTAACAGATTTTTTTTTAATGCGTATATCATCTTTTCACGTGGATGGGATCATAGTACGCTATAAAGTGATGGGAGACTTGTTACATTCCTCACATCTTTCCTCATCCACCTATGGACATTTGACAGTACCGGATGTACCACAGATGTACCGTGACTGACTTGACCAGACCCTCAGTGGTGAACATTTAGTTAGATTCCTTGCTGCTTTCCTGAGCAGTCTCAACACTAACACGTCTGCCTGGTTCCTAACTGGAGTGAAATGCACATCAAATTAAATTTTTTAAAAATTAAGTTTTAAAGTGAGCAGTGTCATTTCATACATTCCTGATGTAGTACACCTACCACCTCCATCAAGTTCCAGAATATTCTCGTCACCTCAAAGGGAAACCATGTCCCCATTAGGCAGTCACTCTCCTGTTCCCCTCTCCCCCAGTTCCGGGCCACCACCAGTCTGCCTTCTGTCTGTATAGATTTGCATGTTCTGGATATTACACATCAGTGGAACCATGTAATGTGTGACATTTTGTGTCTGGCTTCTTAACATAATGTTTTAGAGGTTCATTCACGTTGTAGCATGTGTCAGTACTTCATATCTTCTTTCTTTTTTATTAAGATATAATTGACACACAACGTTAATTTCAGGTGTACAACATAATGATTCTATAATTTGTATGTATTGCAAAAGTACTTCATTTCTTTTTATGGCTGGATAACATTCTGTTATATAGATATAACATCTTTTACTTATCCATACATATGATAATGGGCATGGATTGTTTCCATCTTTTGGCTGTGAATATTTTTGTGCATGTATTTGAGTGCCTGTTTTCAGTTCTTTGGGTATATATGGTCATCCTTCTACATATGGCTTGAACTTTACTATTTACTGTTTTCAAACACTATTAAGCAAGTTAAAAATAATTTGTAAGAAAGTGTTGGAAAGCACATAGTAAGGCAAATGCTGGCAGGATGACAGATCTGGACAAATGTTTTCTTATTTTCCAGATCCTGAGAAGACAGGAAAATGGCCACGTGGAATGAAAAGGTAAATTAATTCAGATGGACTAGCAGAGTTAATGGAGCTCCCAGCCTTGAGAAGATAATTGTTTGATGTTTCTAACAGGATGGAGGGAAAACACGTGTTCAGGGTGCTTGCACCATACCAAAGTGTTTAAAGTCAGAGGTGAAGGCTATGGGAGGAACCTCAAGATAGCCTCAAAATCAGAAACAGACTGTTCAAAGCCCAGCTCTGCATTTTAATAGCCCTCTATCCTTTGGTCACGCCCTTTACTTCCCTGAGCCTCCAGTTTCCTTATCTGGAAAATGGAACCAAGTTACCACCCTTGCTCCTGAAGGCTCGTCCAGAGAAGTTGAGGAGACCATCGCTAGGCTGATACTGAGCTCATCAGGACTCCTCCTGCCCACTTATTTTACAGGTAGAGACACTTGGGAACAGAGAAGGAAAGCTACTTGCTCAAGATCACACAGGAAGTGGCAGAAATGGGCTTCCAACCTAGCCTGATGGCAAAGCGAATGCTCTGCCTGCTGTATTGTGTGGCTGTCCAGAGGAGGGCTAATAAATTCTGTCCTTGATATCTGGGGCGCAGACTTGTTGGATTTGAAGAGACATTGGTTGTGAAGGGTAGGGCAAGGTGGAAAGGAGATGTTGGCTTCCATTTCAGCTGTTCTCTTGGAGTTTCTAGGGGCCTGGCCGGGTGGAGTTGTCAGGGCAGCACCAGAGGCTCAGGGTAGCAGCAGAGTAATGGGGCAGAGGACCATGGGACAATGGTGATGATCTTGCATTTTGTCAAATCGGTGGCCCCTTTAATTGTAAGAGTCTTTCTGATTAAAGCTGTTTACAGTGTGGGAGGGGGAAGTGACCAATGGCCCTTACAACATGCTAGCAATTCTGATTTCAGAAATGTTGAAATAAGGGGAAAATGTCCATCTTTGCATTAATGAAATTCGGTGGCATTTCCAGTAGAGGATGACAATCGCCCTCCGTATTGTTGTGGCAATTCCTGATAAGATACCGTAGGCTTAGTGCCTGCCACCCAGTAACAGGTGCTCCTTGAGTTCCTGCTATGATTACTACTCACAGAAAGGCAAATGGAACGGTTTCCTTCGTTTATCGCTCCCTACTAAGCAAAACAAAAAAAGCAAGCGGAAATTCTCAGTGATGGTTATGCTGTGGTGAAACTGGCTCACTGCTACATCTCACGAGGGGCTGGATCAACCCACACAACTGCTGGAAAAAACTTGACTGGGTGTATCAGGAGTCATGAAAATGGTCATAATCAAACCTGGTCATCTCACTTACGGGAAAGGAAGCAACCCACAGAAAGGCAAAAGTATCATTTACAGCACAATTTAGAAACGTATGTGTTTCTTAGTCCATAAGATGCCCTTGATTGTAAATGCACCATTATTTCATGTGCTATGAAGAAAAAAAGGGCCCTCCTGTTAACTGTGATCTAATGTGACACAGCACTGACATTGGGCAGTTGGAGGACAGATTTCAGAAATGTTAAGATGTGGCCTTTGAATTGGTGATAAAGATGCTGAAAATGAAAAATCAGAAAATACAATAATGAGAGCACTGTCTTCTGTGGTTAAAAAACCTTGGCCATTAAAAAGGCATAAGTCTGATGCATATAAGTAGTAAGGGGAAAAAGATACAAAGTTGTGTGCAGCCTTGGATTATAATTGTAAAAGATTAGAGAGTGAGATGGATAGATAAGTAGATGATAAATTTGGTGTGTTGGAATTATGAATTTGTCTTTCCTCATGTTTTCACAATAGTAATACTAAAAGAAATACATGTGGAGTGACAGTCTGCCCATTAGGGTGAATGACAGCAGGTAAAACTTAGGGGTCTGGATGGGTCAGGGACAGGGCACAGGAGTGGGGGTGAAGACATGAAACATCAGGGCAGGCAGCGTGTTGGAATGCACAACTAGGGACACACCTCAGGGGAGCCCTGGGGCTGGGAGCCTCTCTTTCATCTCACAGAGGCCAAAGCAAGGGGTGGTCCCAGCCGCATTGTTGGGCAGCTAGGGAGGATTGGCAATGGCAACCCACTCCAGTACTCTTGCCTGGAAAATCCCATGGACCGAGGGGCCTGGTGGGCTACGGTCCTTCGGGTCACTGAGTCGGACACGACTGTGTGACTTCACGTTCACTTTTCACTTTCATGCATTGGAGAAGGAAATGGCAACCCACTCCAGTGTTCTTGCCTAGAGAATCCTGGGGACAGGGGACCCTGGTGGGCTGCCGTCTCTAGGGTCGCACAGAGTCGGACACGACTGAAGCGACTTAGCAGCAGCAGCAGAGAAGATTGGACCAGGGCCACTTGTAGCAAATAAGCCTCTTACTGGTTCTAAAACACATTCCTTTTAATAATTTACCTCAATGAAGTTAATTATGTTTTTTAAAAAATTGTTTTAATAGGATTGCATTTAGGAGCTATTTAATCATCCAGCCCCCTTTAGCTTTAGGGAGCAAAATAGCTCTGTTGTAGGAGAAATGGGTGGGGTTTTTAGCCATGGTTCACTCCTGATCTGCTGTAGCCAGCTCTAATCAGAGGGGCCCTCAGCAGGCTCTGGACACCTGCCCTCCTGAGAGGCCCTCCCTGCCCCTGCCCACCTCTCCGAGCCTCCCTTTTCCTTTTTTGTAAAATGGGAACAGTGAGAATCAAACAAGATAGCGCCTGGAGAGCACGTAGCAGTGTGCCGTCCTAATACACAGGAGCTGCTGACGCCGTCATGAGGATCAAGTGGGTTTTGGGCCATCAGCTGACCCAGTCCTCAGCTCAGTCACCTGTCACCAGCCACATTGGGCAACTTGGTTGCCGGGTGTGCTTAGAAATCCTTGTGGCCCTTTGGCACCTTTCTCATAAGGTGTTTGGAGGTACCAGGTTCATTCATGATGCTGGTTCTTGACCTTGACTGCACAATGGAGATCCCAACCACCCAGGCCACTCTCAGGCCAACTGAATCACAGTCTTGGGGCCTGGGAGCCAGGCACTGGGGTTTGTTTGTTTTTAAATCATCGAAGTGGTTCCAGTGTGCAGCAGATCTGAGAGCCATTGGTTAAACTGCAGCTGCACTGGCCTCCTTCCAAGGACTGAGCCACAGTGAGGCAAGAAAGAGGGGCACCCTGAACTCTTGTTTATCTTGTCTTTTCCACAGCTGAAGCATCACTAAGATGCTGGGGGATGGGGTGGCCCAGATGATTCAGTCATACTGATGATAGGTCCTAATTTCTAGCTGGGTAACTATATATTTTTACTTCTATGCTTTCATTTCTTTCTATGCTTTCAAAACACAAATAGCAGCCTGACTTATGCTTCCCAGTTAACATGGCCAAATCACAGACTCAGGGCAGGACTGCCAGCTTTCCAACAGCTATCCTCTCCCTCCTCCAGGGAAACAGACAAAATATGTCCTACTGTACCCATGTGTTTCAGACTCAACCCATTGGTGATTCCTGAAATCCGTTAATGGGCTTCAGTCAGCCTCTTAAGAAATAGAACAAAGTGGAGAACTTTAAGTCTCTCACATATTAACTTTAAAGTTGATTATAGAATGTATATATGTTAGCATGTCCTAAGTGGCAGGGTATAAAATGTGTTTCTTATTGAGTAACACCGGACTGAACTCCCGACTCAGTGAGTCCAGAGCAGCGTTTAGAGGGGTCATGGAGGAGGGAGGGGATTCTGGGCCAGGCAGCCTGGCTTGGAATCTGAGCTCTGCATCTCACTGGCTGTGTGACCTGGGGGCAGGTTGCTTGGCCTCTCTGTTCTCAGTCTCCACACCTGTAAATGAAGAGGATTCCGTCTCCGCCTCATAGAGTTGTTGCTGTATGTTGCCACGGGCTTCTGCACAGAGCTCAGAAAATGGCAGGTGCTTTGGCGATAGTTCCAATCTCTGCAGTTTGCACTACCTTAAATATTAACTCCCACATTGCCTCCCCAGCCTCATGATTGTCTTGCCAGGTCAACAGACTCTTCCATCAAGGCAGGAGTGATTCTGACCCACAGGGAATGGGGAAGAAAGTTGGAGAATGCATCTCTGGAGGCACCTGGGCTGCTGGTCAGGCTTCTCAGTCTGCAAGCAGCACCCACCCCCCACAATCTAGTCAGCCGTCATGGTGGTTATTTTCATGAACCTCAAACTTCCTCCCCACCCTAGAGAAGGAAAAGCTGCTACGCTTATTTAAAGACTTCCCTGATTTTAAAAATAGGCATTCCTCAGAACACAAATCCCTGGGGACTAAGGGGTTGGGAGGTGGTGGTAAGAGAACGTGAGCTGCTGGGGTGCAGGAGTCCCCCAGGAGGAGAGATTTGCTCGAGGGATTTGTTCCACCCTCCAGGTATGTTGAGTGGGAACCTGCAGTCTTCCAGGCATGAGGGCTGTGGAGAATGTAGCATAAGCAGGAGCCCAGCCACCCAGCCCCCTAAGGAGGAGCTGGGGGAGGAAGCAGACTCCATTTACAAATGGGTGCATCCGTCTCTATTTCGGGAGGTGTGGGCCATGCATGAGTGCAACAGGGAAGGTACATGGTCAGCCTCCTGGAGCTTGGGTGCTTAAGAGAGACCTCCTGCAGGACACAAAGAAAAATGATAAGATGGCATTCCTGACAGAAAATCACACGTGCAAAGGGCCTGTGGTTGAAGGAACCTGTTGAGTATGGAGGGCTAATGGAGACCATGTGGCCAGACCAGAGACCGGTAACAGGTGAGATCAGATAAGCAGCCAGAGGTTACAGCCTGTGCAATGGCTGTAGGTCTGTGGAAGGCACTTTGGTCTTTTTTTTTTTTTTTTTTTCGCTCCTTACCATGCCACACAACTTGTGGGATCTTAGTTCCCTGACCAGGGATCGAACCCTGGGCCCTTAGCAGTGAAAGCAGAGAGTCCTGACCATTGGGATATCAGGGAGTTCCCTGTATCTTTAAGATCAGTGGGAATCCCAAGGAGAGTTTCAAATGAGGGAGTACCGTTGGGCCCCAAGATCGCTCCAGGTTCAGTGATTCACTGGGAGGCCTCACAGGACTCAGCACACAGTTCCACTCATGGCTAAGATTTTTACGAAGGAAAAGCAAAAAGGTACATGAGGGGAAGTCCAGGGGAGATCAGACACAAGCTTTCAGATTCCTCTCCCATGGGAGTCACATAGGCCTTGCTTAATTCCTCCAGCAGGAAGCTGTGACGACACATGTGAAATGTTATCTGCTGGGAGAGCTTGTTAAGAGACTCAGCACTCGAGGTTTTTATTTGAGAGGTGGTCACATGGGTGCCTTCCAAACTCCAGAAGTTCCAGACTACCCTGAGGAAAGCAGGTATTCAACATAAACCGCAATGTCGTTTACAAAAACAGTCCAGGCACAGTGAGCTGTTCTCACCAGATGAGAACCCTCCCGAGATACAAGTTCCCAGATTCCAGCCAGGGGCCAGGCAGACTTTCCTAAGGCCACAGCCCCAGGCCTTTTCTGCACAGGGAGACAGGATTGTTTCAAGGAGTGCTCTCAGGCTGTTGACAAGAGTGTGAAAGCAACAGGGAGAACAGTGAGGGGCTGATACATCTTCCAAGTATAATGTGCAGGCTGAGGCAGGGAGGTGCCCCAGCAGCGAGGCTGAGGCAGAAGATGAGAGAAGTAGGTGATGGATTCAAGGATTATTTAGATACTAAAATGCACAGGGCTTTGTGATTAGGTGAGCTTTGTGGGAGAGGGAGGGAAGGCAGGGATCGGGACAGCGTCTCTGACCCTGCCTGGGTGGGTGTTAAGACCCTTGGACCCAGAAGGTAAGAGATGCAAGGCCATTGGCTGTCCACTGGGTGGCGGTGATTGCCATGCGGCAAGTCCTTATTTTCCCCTACTGAGGGAGGAACGCTTGCATCTCAGAACCTTGATTCCACTTCTTTCGATATCATCGTTCTTGTTGCTTTAAAAATCAGCCCTTCTGGCATGTTTTCCTCTCATTGACAGAGTGTCTCAGAAAGAACAAAGCTAGTAGAATTGAGTTCATGTGTCAGCTTTACTACTTATGTTTGTTTTCAAAAACTGTACACAAACAAGTTCTCAGTATAAGAAATTAAAACAACAGTTAGATATTAGGTTGAACCACATAACTGTCTGTTTCTACGAGTTTTGATCTGCAAAAATGGTAATTTTTAAAGAAGTCTTGTTTCAGTAGTTTTCTTGAATTATATCTTGAACCATTCTGTTCCATCGTTTTGGTTCTCTTATTTAGGGATTCCAGTTAGGTATATATTGGATTTGTGTGTGTGTGTGTGTGTGTGTGTGTGTGTGTGTGTGTGTATTTTTTAAAAATTCTTCCTCCCTTTTCCCCTCACCCAAATACTTCATTCTCTGCAGGTTAGATCTGACTCCAAAAATGGCTATTTCTCATTGTTAAGTCTAACAGGGAAAAAAAAAAGTTTCTCTTCACCTTCCAACCCAGTCCTAATCCCTTTTGCTTCACAGAAGTAACGATTTGGTTTGGGTTGTTGATTTTGTTTTTAACAAACATGGAATTATACATTGTGGTCTGGTTAGAGTTAGTACTATGCCGATTTTCACTTGACCGTAGTTGAGAGAGACATTTCTGTGTCAGTCCCTGCAGCCACACTGACGTAGGGCATTCTTAACAGCTGTGTTGTATTCCATAGTGTGGGTCTGTCACAGCATATTTAACCATGGACCTTAAGGTTGTAACAGGACTGCAGTGAGTACATGTGTGACTGTCTTTGTGCTTGTGCGTGAGTCCCTTGTGTCAGGTCAAACAATATGGACATTTAAAGTTTTGTAGAAACTAGTTTAATGCTGATCCTTCCTTTGCTCCCACACTTGGCACATTGGGCAGACTCAAATATCCTTTGAAAAGATGAAAGAAACTGCCTCATCGCCCTCCTAAGAAGGACGTACCCATTTCCATGCCCACCAGGTGGTGCAGAGACATGCCTTCCTTCCTCCACCCCTGTCACCCTGCTACAGCAGGCGACTCTGGGCAGTAGATCTCTCCTCCCTGAGCCTCAGTTTCCCCTTCTGTAGAATGGAGAGGCTGCCTCTCCCTGCCCAGCCAATTTCTCATGACTGTCAGCATCCAGTGAGAGCAAGAGGAGATGGAGGTGGCCGATACGCTGCAAGCAAAGAGAAATAAGCTTCTTCCAAGTGGTTTTGTTGACCTCCAAAGGAGCCTGCTTCATCCCAGGAGTGTGGGACCGGTGTGCGGCCCATGAATATAAAGGGGGAGAGAGAGCTCTTGATCTGTGGCACCCTTGAGCTGACTCAAGTACACCCGCTCTGTCTTAGCTTCCTGGGGTTGCCATAACAAATGACCACAAACCAGATGGCTTAAAAAAACAAATTTATTCTCTCAGTCCTCAAGGTCAGAGTTCTAAAATCAGGGGCTTGGCCAGCTCAGTTCCTCTGGAGGCTCAGAGGGAGGGTCGGCTCCATTTCTCCTAGCTTCTCCTAGCTTCTGGTGCGAGCGTGCTAAGTTGCTTCAGTCGTGTCCAACTCTGCAACCCTATGGACTGTAGCCCACCAGGCTCCTCTGTCCATGGGATTCTCCAGGCAAGAGTACTGGAGTGGGTTGCCATGCCCTCCTCCAGGGGTCTTCCTGACCCAGGGATTGAACCCGAGTCTCCTAGTCTCCTGCATCGGCAGGCGGGCTCTTTACCACTAGCGCCACCCGGGAAGTGTAGCTTCTGGTGGTTTCTGGCACTCCTTGGTCTCCAGATGCATCACTCCAGTCTCTGCCTCCATCCTCCCATGGCCTTCTCCTCCGAGTGTTCCCTCCTTTTCTTTTCTTTTAAATATTTATTTATTTATTTGGCTGTGCCGAGTCTTAGTTGCAGCATGTCACTCGCTAGTTGCAGCAGTAACTCTCTAGTCCCAGTTCCCCAACCAGGGATCAGACGTGGGCCCGCTACATTGGGAGTGCAGAGTCTTAGCCACTGGACCACCAGGGAAGTCCCCCCTCTTTTTCTTATAAGGACACCAGTCACTGGATTAAGGTCCATCCTAAATCCAGCATGGTTTTATGTCAAGATTTTTTTTTTTTTTGACTGCACCGTGCACTTTGTGGGATCTTAGTTCCCTGACCAACAATTGAAGCCCAGGCACTTGGCCATAAGAGCCGGGGGTCCTAACCACTGGGACCTCCAGGGAATTCCCAGCAAGATCTTGACATCTGCAAAGGCTTGTATTCCAAGCAAGGTGACATTCTGAGGTTTCAGGTAGACATGGATCTGGGACAGCTGCGTTTCAACCCACTGCACCCTCCTAGCCAGCAGATGTCTGGTCACAGCCTGCCTGGACTTTTCTCAGCCGTGTCTTGTAACATGAGGGCCTCCAGGTGATACAGCCCAGCCCAAGGGCAAGTCCTGGTTCTGCCATTTTCTGAGTGTGTGACTTTGGACATATCACTTTTTTTACCCAGACCCAAAATGATGACTTTAACCTCAGAGAGTTGTTAGGAATTAAAATGAAATAGTGCATTTAAGGAACTTACCAGTGTGCTGTTATAACAAATTATAAACAATCAGCAATAATATATGTTGCTGCAATTGTGTCTTGTTTGGGGGTGGGAGTGTTGATTAATGGGGCTTCCCAGGTGACATTATTGGTAAAAAAAAAAACTCATTTGCCAGTGTAGGAGACATAAGAGACATGGGTTGGATTCCTGGATCAGAAGCATCCCCTGGAGGTGGGCATGGCAACCCACTCCAGTATTCTTGCCTGGAGAATCCCATGGACAGAGGAACCTGGCAGACTACAGTCCATAGGGTCACAAAGAGTCAGACCAGAGCTGAAGTGACTTAGCATGCATGCACACACGTGTTTATTAATAAGCAAATGAAGTCCCCAAAAGTAGGCTCTGAGAGGGAATGGGGAAATGGGGACTTAGCAGACATTTGGCCCTGGGAATCAGCAGTCAGATGAGTTTCTTAAAAAGTACCTATTTCAGTGATTGCTGGATGACCATGAAATAGGGACTTTCCCCCTCCTACAGATGACAGCTTCAGAGTCTGAAAAATAGACATTCACAAGAACAATTTCTTCCACATCAATTGTAGATCTGTTTTTTTGTTTGTTTGTTTTTCCCCCTCTCTCCCAGGTAGTAATTTTTCTGGTATAATACCTGTCATGTCTAAACGAGAAGTAAGCAATTACCTTTGATGGGTAGCTCCTGTGGTTTTGTTGTTAAATCGTTTATTAAATATTGAGCCCCTCCCTGTGACTGAGGGAGAAACAAAATCTGCCCTCCCGGGGTTCACAGACTAGTGCCGGAGACAACCTTGAGATGTCACAGTGTTCGTTAGTGGCTTGATGGGGAAGTAGAGGAAGGACCCTCACCCAACATGTGGCAGTTAAGGAAGTCCTCCCAAGGGAGGTAAAATGTATTCTATAAAATGTGAAAAAGAACTAGGGTGAGGCAGAGGGTGGGTATTCCAGGCAGGGTGGGGGTGGGGGGGCCTGCAGGTCGTGTGAAGTTCTGGAAGCAAGAGAGAGTGGTTTATTCCAGAACCACAGTGCGTTTAGTGTAACTGGAGTGTGGTGGAGGCTGGGGAAGGGACCAAGAGAGCTTTGACCTGGTCCTGAAGGCAGCAGCTGGCCGGGGGTGAGGATGAAGGGACTGAAAGTAATGGGAAGCAGGGGAGGGAGATAGGCAAGGGCAGGGACGCAGCCAGCCCAGCATTGGAGAAAGGTGACCTGGCCACCACTGGGTGGAGAAAGGGTCAGAGGTGAGAGGCCAAATCAGGATGTTGGTGCAAGTGTCCCAAAAAGAGGTGAGGGGGTAAGAGAGAGAAGAAGACAAGGTGCAGCAGAAATGGTGTTCAGGAGATTAGATTGACAGGCCTGATGGAGAGAGTGATCTTTAGCTGTGGACTTGAGCAGCGGGGCGGATGTGACTCCATGACCTAGGCCAGTGTGGAAGGAGAAGTGGATTTGGGGGGAAAGAAAAAAAATTAGTTCAGTTTGGATCACAGCAGACTAACGACTTGGCAGGATATCAGACGGCAGACTGGAGACTGATTGGCACCTGAGCAGCCTTGAGAACACAGATGTGCAGAGACCACCAAAGAGGGGAATCGCCCTGTGCCAGGGCGAGCTCAGGGTCGGGGACTCGAGGACTTGCGGTGGCGTGGGGGCAGGGACACGGTACAGGAAGAGCAGCCAGAGATGGGAGAAAAATCAAGAGGAGGCAAGATTGTCAAACAGAAAGTCCACGCTGTGAGAGGATACAGCCCACTCCAGGTGGGAACCACAGTTGTGGGCTTTGATACTGAAAAGTGACCCCAGAGAGAGCAGGGCCAGAATATACTGGGACGGCAAGGGGTAATGCAGGAGCAGTGGGGACAGTTCAGGGCCAGGGACTCCACTGGTCTAGATTCTCCGGATTGCACATGATAGAAGCAACTAAATCTAGCTTCAGCCAGAAAAGGAATCTCAGTCCATGTGACTGAACACATGGGGCTGCAGAGGCAGACCGTTTGGGCCCAGTAACCAGTGAACCGAGATATCCACAGGTGATGAAGAAGTCTGGGGAGTGGAGGTGAGAGTGTCTGTTATTGAGGAATAATAATATCAGCGGGTGCTTACAGAGGGTCTGCTCCTGGCCAGGCACTAAGGCTGGTGGTCCCCACAACTCGCTGAGTCAGTCCTTCCATCTGCCTGGGCAAGGTGGGGGGTGGGCGGGTGCCGAGAGCTGAGAGTCCAGGGTGGGTGGTGAAGTTGCCGAGGCTCACAATGTTTTCATGATCTTTGTCTTTTCTGGAACTTTGCTGCTTCTGGCATGACGGATTTTTGACTGAAAACTAGAGTTGTTTTCTGCTCTGCTGGGTGCCATATTTTCATTCCAAATTACTGAAAGTTGCTTCGTTATTAGATGCAAAGTTTCAAAAAAAGTCTTCTGTATAAAATATGAATATGGTTTTTGTAGCACACCCTGAGGGTCCCGCCATGCTGAGAATTAGTGCAAGAGGTTTCTATCTGCCAGATGAAGTGTTTTGGTGGAGGGGATCATGGCCAGTCACCACCCAGAAAGATTCAGGTTGGCTGTGGGCCTGGTCCTTGGCCAACCTTGAGAGCCCAGCAATTAGAGGCACCAGGGCCCTCCACCAACAGGCACTTGATGAGCTTCTGCTCTAGGTCAGGTGTCACGTGGTACTCTGGGAACTCAGAATCTTGGACCTGTATGTTTGTATTTTTCCATTAAGTCTGGAGATTTTTTCCAGGTGTTATTTCTCCAAATATTTTCCCTCTCTTCTCCTTTTGGTACTCCAGGGACATATATATCAGGAACTTAATGTCCCTGAAGCTCTGTTCTTTTTTTTTTTTTAGCCCTAGCCTCTTTTCTCTTCTTGCTTCCACTGGATAGTTTCAGTTTTTTATCTTTAAGTTCCCTGATCTTTTCTTCTGCAGCATCTAATCGGCTATTAAGCCCATCCAGTGATTTTTCATTTCATATATGTGTTTTTCAATTCTAGAGTATCCATTTGGATTTTTTATAGCTTCCTTTTTTCTTTTGAGATTCTCCATTTGTTCCCTCATTAAGTTCATGTTTTTCTTGAAATCCTTGAACATATTTATAATTAACTATTTTCACATCTTTGTTGGCCAGTTTCATTATCTCCATCCCTTTTGAGCTGATAAGCTGATGTTTTATTGGTTTATGACCACGTTTTCCTGCTTATTTATCTGTCTGGTAATTTTTTATTATATGTTGGACATTATGAATGTTGTTGAGAGTATTTTGCTGTCTTCTTCAATAGAGTACTGAGTTTTGTTTCAAGAGGCAGTTAATTTACTTAGAGATAAGCATGGTCTTTTAAAAAGCCTTATTTTTAAGCTTAGTTGGGACAGGTCTAAGGTAGCCCTGACTGGAGGGCTAGATTAGGTCTATATATAAGGCATGGCTTTTCTGGAATTTCTACTGAATACTCAAGAGTATTCAAGAAGATCTCTCTACTCTTGCTGTTTGGAACTCACAGATCTCCCAACCCAGACCTATGTAACTCTCTGGTAGTTATTCAGGTCACAGTTCCATGAGTTTTTTTATGTTTTGTTTTTTCCTGAAAGTTATATTTTGCCCTGTTTCATGGAGTCTTGCTCTGCACATGTGACGTTTAGGACTCAGCCCAAGTCCAATATTTAGAGTGTTTTCTCTCTGCACTGCTTCCTTTTCTCTGGTACCTTGTCATGCAAATTCCTGAGGAAGTAAAGTTCAATAACCCTAAACTATAATCTTTGTCTCCACAGTCCAAAAAGTACCTCCAGGCAGAAGGCTAGAGTGACTGTGGGGCTCATCTTATTTGTTTCTCTTCTTTCAAGGATCACAGTAAATTTCATACATTTTACCCAGTTTTAGAGTTATATTTTATCTAGTCTTATGGCAGGTGCTCTAACTGGTATAGTTACTTTTATGGCAGTTGCTCTAACTGGTATAGTTGTTTATACCAGTTACTGTGTCATTGGTCAGAAGCAGAAATCTCATTCTTTTGTATATTTATGCTCACATTTTCACACATTCCAAAAACAATAGATGGTAGTAATTGGTAGCCATTGAGGTAGCAGGAAACTCAGAAAGTGGGATTTGAGAAGCCAGTGAAGAATGTTTTTGAAGAAAGGGAGTGATCTTTCTGTGTTCAGTACTGCTGAGGGGGTACACATGGATGTCATCAGTGATACACAGAGACATGGTTCATTCATTTTAACTGCTGTATAAAATTCCATCACGTGAATAGAGAAAACTCACTTCTCTATCTCCTACCACTTAAGTGAACATTTGCAGTGAACGTTCTTGAACATGTCACTGATTTGAGTACATGTGGGCGAGTTTCTCTTTGAAACCTATCTAGGGGTGGGATTACTAGATCATTAACTAGTATAATTTCAACTTGACAAAACAGTACTGGATTGCTTGGAAAAATAGTGGTGCCAGTGTCTGTTCCTACCTTCAGGGTTCAAGAGACCCCCATTGCTTCACATATTCACTGTTTGCTATTGTAGATTTTAAAATTCTTGCCAATCTAAGGAATGAAAAGGTGTGTGATTGTTACTTCAATTCACCTTTTCCTAAATATCAGTAAAGTTGATTGAGTGTCTTGGGTATCTGGGTTTCCTCTCATGTGACCTGACTGGTAATATCCATTAACTAGTTTTCCATGGAGTTGTCTTTTTTGGGTAAGATTTCTTTCTATATTCTGGATACTGAAATCTTTGTCTATTAAATGCATTGCAAATACTTACTCCCAGTCTGTGATGTGTCTTACTTTGTATAGGTGAGAAACAAACATTTTTAGCTTTCCTGAGTCAGGTCTGTTGATTTATTTTGTGTTTTTTGTCTTATTTAACCAATCCTTCACAGTACTGAGGTCATAAAGATACTTGTCTGTATTTTGTTTTTAGACTTTTAAATGCATTTATATAGATTAATACAAATGAAATTTATTCTCTGTGTGGCATGAGGTTGGATTTTTTTCCCCCTTGTTGGAAAAGACAAATGTCCTAACCTTGCCAGTGGGTTCTCACAGTGAGCTGGGTCTGTTTGGGGCTCTCTTTTCCTGTTATTCTGATCATATTGCCTCTTCTCTTAGCCAGACCTGAAAGTTTTCATTATTGAACTTTAGAAAAAGTTTAATGTCTGGGAGGGTAAGTTGGGTAAAGGAGTGGGAATCTTATTTGCTTTTTCACTTTGAAGTCATCGGTCTTTTAAACAACTGTCTATAATTATTCAAAACAGCCCTGGCTGAACTTAGGAAAAATCTACTTGCTGCCCAGACCTTTCTAGGACCGATCAGTGGCGAGGGTGGCTTTGCTTTTGTATGAAACTCTGGGCACTTTTACTTCTGCCTTTGCCCTCCCCCTGTCCTGCCAACTCTCACCTCTGGGTTTTTAGGTTGTGATGTCTCTGCGCCAGGGGCTGCTATTGGGTCTTCCGGTATTTACATGCGGGCCTGCGGTGGGTGTTTTGCGACTGGGCGGCAGTACCTCTCCTGTTGGTTACTGCCAACCAGACCACAGTGGCAGGCCTGACGG
This sequence comes from Capricornis sumatraensis, assembly GCF_032405125.1. Lineage (NCBI taxonomy): Eukaryota > Metazoa > Chordata > Mammalia > Artiodactyla > Bovidae > Capricornis > Capricornis sumatraensis. The sequence continues at coordinate 61,321,521 of NC_091085.1, read as the reverse complement.
AGTCTGGGGTTTCCTGTTGCCTCACCGGTGCTGAGACCCTGGATTCCAAAAATAAATGCACGAAAAACCACTGTGACCTCACGGTCTGCGCTCGCAGGGTGCTCTGAGCGCCGGACCGTCTTCACCCCGGGGCCCGGCCTAGCGGGGGCTCTGCTCCCCCGGAGACTGACGGACAGGCTGCCTGAGCGCTCGCTGTCTGTCCCCCTTTCTTCAGGCAGTCACCCGCAGGGCCAGGGTGGCTCCCGCCGAGAGGATGAGCAAATTCTTGAAACACTTCACCGTCGTCGGGGACGACTACCACGCCTGGAACATCAACTACAAGAAGTGGGAGAATGAGGAGGAGGAGGAGGAAGAAGAGCAGCCGCCGCCCACTGCCGCCTCGGCCTCGGCCGAGGAGGGCAGAGCCACTGACCCCACCCCGGCCCCGGCCCCTGTGCCCAGGCCCCGCCTAGACTTCAGGACCACTTTGAGGAAGCTCTTCAGCGCCCACAGGTTTCAGGTAGGTGGGCAGAGGCCCAAAATGCCTTGGGTGGGGCAGAGCCATCAGCCCCAAGTCACGAGGTCAGGTAGGGGCCCATCTCTGTCCCCAGTTCCTTCACTCTGCAGATGCCTACCCAGCACGGATCCTGTGCAGGGCAGGTCCCCTGTTGTCAGGGGCAGAGTAAGTCCTAATCCAAAAGTCAATTAAAAATTCATCACCTGATGAATCCGTTAAGCAAAATGTGCTCCATCCCTACTCAGCTGCAGAGAGGAATGGAGCATTGACGCATGCTGTAGTGTGGATGCCCCTTGACAACACGATCCTAAGTGGAAGAAGCCGGACACAGAAGGCCACGTGTCTCGCAATTCCATTCATGTGCAATGTCTGGAATGCATACATCCGCAGAGACAGCAGAGTAGAGGGAATGGAGGGGGGAGTGACCGCTCAATGGATGTAGTTTCCGGTTGAGGTAACGAAAATGTTCTAGAACTAGATACAGTGATGGTTGAACAACCTTGTGAATGTACTTAAGGCCTGTGAACTTTATGCCAGCCGTAAAGGAGTGAAAAATGTTAAGCTTTGCAATGTTAAATGTTAAGTTATGCAAAATTTACCCCCTACACACACAAAGGAAAGGATAAATTGGGGGGTGGGCGCAGTCTCTACTTTTCTGAAGTGATGCTGAAAATATCTGCCTGGCGTAACCAACCCGCCACCAATCTCTAGGTGTGGTTATGGGGAGACCCTGAGAGGGAGACACAGGCTTCAAAGAGTAGCAGAAGGAATAGGACTTCCTACAGGGTTCAGGGTCAGTCCCAACGTGAGTGGAGTCTGGCCAGCCCTGTCTGAACCCCATCCCGCCACTCCAGCGTGGGTGAGCAGGTGTCTGGAAGCATGTTCTGAGACCCAGTAGAAAGCGGGAGGCTCCTTGTCAGCCCAGTCTGTCAGGTCCCAGAATGGAACTCTTTGAGGGCCCCTGCTGCAGGTTACCCCCCTTCAGCCATGATAACCCAGCTCCTCCCTGGAGCTGGTGTCCCTTCTGAAAGTAGAGAACAGCAGCCCTTGCCTCTCCCATCACTGACTTTGTTCCAGAGTAAAAGAGAAGGAATTATTTTGGTCTTTTTTTTTTTTCCACTCTTGTGTGACTTACAAAGCAGGCAACCAAGCATTCCTGGCAGCTCAGCACTTTCCTCTGTAGCTCTGACAGAAGAGGAAACGTGGTATTATGTTGTTGGGGTTGAAATCCCAAACCCTCAATTTCAGGAGCAGAAGGAAGGAGCCAGCTTCCTCCCAGCTGCAAGAGGAGCCCTGGGGAGGTCCCCCCTCTCCTGACTGGGGCCCCCAGGCCACGTGGCTCTGGGGAAAAGCATAGGAGAGGTGTTTATTCATTCACTCTACAGTCACTTTTTAGCTTCTGCTATGCACCAGGGTCACGGCAGTGAGCGTGGTGGACACATCCCTGCCCTCACTTGCAGAGGATGGATGCTTCATGGAGAAATGGGCATTCCAGAAATCAGACAGATGCTGGATACAAATGGAGGGAAGCCCTCGTCAGGGAAACAGAGGGGGGTGGCTCTGAGAGATCCTCGGGGTCGGGGAGACCCGATCGAGGACGTGAGGCAGAGCAGGTGATACTTCACCTGACACCACGAGGCTGGGCAGGAGTGAGGTCTGTGGATGGGAAGGGAGGTGCTTCCCAGGCAGGGGGCCGTGTTTGCAAAGGGCCTGAGGGAGGAAAGAGTCTTCAGCATTGCAGGAATTGAGAAGGGTCCATGAGGCTTGTGCGTATCCAGTAGTGGGAACGGAGGCTCTGGAAGTCCACCCACCGGCAGTGGGCAGCCATCAGAGTCCGAGTGTGCGGTGGGGAGGCAGCGACATGAGCAGTTTGGAGAGGAGCCCAGAGTGGAAGCAGGGAGGCTACCTCGGGATAGGGAGTAAGGATTCAAGGGTTTGATCTCTGCACATAGAATCCGCATGCAAGAAGATTCTGGAATCCCCTCTCTTGGGTGCAGTTTCCACCTGTTCCCGTGGTTTGAGGTGACCAAGGTGACATGATATATAGTTGACTGTTGTCACTTCTCACAGGATGGTACAACCAACCAAAGGAGAGAACTTGGGGTGAGTCAGCCCTCTGTGGTAGGCACAGACAGGCAGGGGAGCATGGCCAGGAAGGCCGGGAGGAGCCTCACTTTTATCACCTGCTGACCGTGGCCAGGCCGTCTGCTGAGCGCACCTCACACTTTATCTCACTCGATGCTGCCATTGTCAGTCGGGGTGGAAAACGCAGCAAAGTCCCATCTCCCCCGGCAGGACACTGAAGCTTGTTAGAGTTAACGCCAAGGCACAGCAGAGCTGAGAGCTGTACCCAAGGTCCAGGCTAACAGGGGAGCCGGCTCAGGACTGGCTGCCCCACAGCCCGCTACACCCTGCACCTCTGGGTGCTGCTGCTAGGGATGGCTGTCTTCCAGTGAGGATTTGGAATTAACTCACTTCCCTGAATTCTCAGCCTTTTCACTTGCGATGTGGGTCCCCTCAGAACTTGTCCTGCCTTGTGAACTGGTGGATTCAGAGCCTTAGGGGTCAGTTCATAGAGGCCGGGGTTGGGACCCAGGCACTGTAGTTTTGTGACCTTGGGTCTGTCTCTCGAACACTTTTTAAAACTGAGGTGAAATTAAAATTAATTAAATAATTTTATGATCAAATTAATCATTGTAAAGTGGATAATTCAGTAGCATTTATTTAGTACATTCACGATGTTGTGCAGCCATCACCACTATCTAGTTCCAGAACACTTCCATCACCCCCAAAGAGACCCAGTACCCAGTAACCCCCAGTCCCCGACAAACCCTAATCTACCTTTTGCCTATACTGGGCATTTCATGTAAATGGAACCCTACCATGTATGTGATCTTTTGTGTTTGGCTTCTCTCACTTGGCATCATGCTTTCTAGGTTCATCCACACTGTAGCGTCCGTCAGTGCTTCATTCCTTTTTACGGCTGAGTATCCAGTCTGTTTTTAATATCTCTGTGCCTTGCTTCTAGACTAGATAAGCTCTTAGATCCCTTTACCTCCAACATGAAACCAAAGAGGAAGGGAGGGAGGGAGGAAAGAAGGAAAGATGCTGTCTGAGGCTTGAGTCTTCATTAAGCTACTGAATTCGGATTTGTGTGAATCTCTCATTACAGAGCACTTTGCCATACAATTTTCAGCAGTAAACCATGTCATCAAATACTTTAATTAGTGACATAATTGTTACAGGTCGAAATGGTAAAAAAAAAAAAAAAAAGTTTAATAGTCCATTCTTTATAGGCCTGAACTGGTTCAATTGCGACCTGAAACTGCAGAAACTGCCAAGATAATGGCAGACTAATTCTCAGAGGTCAAGATCTATCTGCCTGACAGTGTAAGAGGCAAGGCCCCCGGGGAAGTAAGTGACAGTCCAGTATGTTCAAGGGAAGAAAGAGGTCACACAAGTGTCAAGGGAAAGAAGAGGAGCCCCCCACCTTGGGGTTCCTCCTGTTTGCCACTTCCACCACTCCCACCTCATCCCTGTGGTCTTCCCAGAGGCCATCACCTCCACCTCCACTATCCGATTCACCGTCATCACTGCCTCCGTCACCATGACCACCCGCACCGCCATCGGTGAGACCACCCACTCACTTCACCCTGGTCCCCCCTCCCTCAGCTCCCCGCTCCAGCAGGTCACAAATCCCACGAGACTGTCTTTCCCTCAGCAGCTCCTCTGTTTCCCAGGACACCCAGAACTCCTTGCGCCCTCCCCCACAGTGAGCACATGGGGTTGGGGTGGGCACCTCAGGTCTCCAGTCTGAAGCTGTTTGACGGGCACAGTGGACGTCACCCTAACCCAGCTGCCTGGAGGAGGCGTCCCTAGGGATCCTCCCACAGCTTGGGTCTCTGAGGCTGGATGTTTTATTTATTGAGCCCTGTCAAGAGCAATTCCCAGAACTAGAAACACAAAAGCTTTTAAAAAAATTACTACTCATTTTTTGCCATCTAGGCATTAGCAGTTTGGTTCAAGAGATACTGAGAAGCAGTGAACTTCCAAGTTAAGAGAAAGACCAGTGGTGACCGAGGGTCAGTCAGTGAGCTGCACGGAGGCTTTAGGAGGACAGGCACGGCCCCGGGCTGGAAGGAGGGGCTCCTGTGAGAGGAGCCAGCCCCCAGCAGACCTCCTGTGAGGTGCTGGAGCTGCTGTGGGCAACTGGCCTCCCATCCTTGACCTCCAGGTGTTAACAGCCCTTAGAGATGGAAGGAAGGTCCCTGTTTAGGTCTCATGGTTTCTTGCTTCTTCCATTGGCCCACAGGTTATCATCATCTGCCTGGTCGTCCTGGACGCCCTCCTGGTGCTTGCCGAGCTTGTTCTGGACCTGAGGATCATCCAGCCCGACAAGAATAACTATGCCCCCAGGGTAGTGTGTCCACAGCCCTTTAACATGGTTCACTCTTGTTACCTGCACTGAGGCTGGGCGGAGGGGGCAGCACCCACAGAGAATCAACCAGGGCTTCTCTGAGAGTAGTTTGATGGGGTGCTTTCAGTCAAAGAGCAGAGCACATGTCTTCCTTTCCCAGTTGTAGATATGAGTTCCCTAAAGCAGGAGACCTCAGGTCACTTGATGGCTTGCAGGCTTGCATCCTGAGCTGTCCAAGACACTGAGCTGGAGTCTGTCACTGGTTCTCAAACCAGGAGAATGATTCCTTCCCATTCCCCAGAGGAGGACGGGCTGTTTGTCCTCCTATCAACATGCTGACGTGGTCCCTGTGCTGGAGCCACTGGGGGGACACGCCCACCATTCATTCCCTGATTCACAGTTACTGCCTGGCCCATCCCGGACAGTCATCCAGAGGGCAGTGGGTGCATTCTGTGACCCTATCAGCAGTAACTGGGAGGAGGCCAGGGGCTAAAAATCATCTCCCCACACCCTTTGAAAAAAAATTCAGTGGACTGTGCATAAGTGTCTTTTCAACTGGCAAAAGGGCAGGAAGAAAACATTAAACCTCCTTCCTACTCGTGGCCCCTTTGACCAAGGCAGTCATTAACGTTCTCTTCTGTGACACTTGAGTCCTCCTGTAGATGGGTAATCTTTTCTCCCTCTACTATTTAATAGAATCAGTAACTTACCACCTATGCTCACTGTCTTGTGCCTTTTTTCTTTACTTTTTATTATGAAAAATGGCAAACATACATTTTTCTGTATTTGCTTTCTTTATATACATACCCACAAGCATGCCCATATATTTTTGACCATTTGAAAGTCACACATCATGACACTTCATCGCTGAGTACTTCAACAATGCCTAAGAATGAGGTTTTTCTCCTATGGAACCATAATAGCATTATTACACCTAAAAAAGTTATAATTCCATAATATCTAATAACCAGTTTTCATTGAAATTTCCTCTTTCATAGTGCTTTTTTTTCCAAACTCGATTTCTGACATTATATTTGAGCTCTTTTAAAGTTAAATTCACTCAGTTGTATCCAGCTCTTTGTGCCCCAAGGACAATACAGTCCATGGAATTCTCCAGGCCAGAATACTGGAGTGGGTAGCCTTTTCCTTCTCCAGGGGATCTTCCCAACCCAGGGATCAAACCCAGGTCTCCCGCATTGCAGGTGGATTCTTTACCATCTGAACCACCCTACTCCTTTATTCTGTTTCCTGTATAACACAGGTTAGGTCAAGAGGCTTAAAAAGCAAGAGTTCTTCAAGGGTGGGCTATTTTTTCTCTATTTTTAAATCTCATGGCCGCTTGGGCCCGGGACCCACTACTAGTCTGCTCACTTGGTTCAGGTTGTAAACGCTGAGCTGTTGCACTGTCCAGGGGCACTTTTCCCTTTGCAGTCGTAAATAATCCGCATGGTGACACTTTCATGTCATACAGACTTCTTCCCCAGTTGGCATCCACTGATGATCATTGTGTGAGTCTGTGAACACACTGGCTTGCAAACCAGTGATTTCTAATAATGCCTTTCCTTCTACATTGACTAATCAGTATCCTTTTATCAGTTCAGTTCAGTTGCTCAATGTTGTCTGACTCTGCAACCCCATGGACTGCAGCATGCCAGGCTTCCCTATCCATCACCAACTCCCAGAGTTTACTCAAACTCTGTCCATTGAGTCAGTGATGCCATCCAACCATCTCATCCTCTGTCATCCCCTTCTCCTCCTGCCTTCAACCTTTCCCAGCATCAGGGCCTTTTCAAATGAAGTCAGCTTTTTGCATCAGGTGGCCAAAATATTGGGAGTTTCAGCTTCAGCATCAGTCCTTTCAGTGAATACTCAGGACTGATCTCCTTTAGGGTGGACTGGTTGGATCTCCTTGCAGTCCAAGAGACTCTCAAGAGTCTTCTCCAACACCACAGTTCAAAAGCATCAATTCTCTGGCGTTCAGCTTTCTTTATAGTCCAGCTCTCACATCCCTACATGACTACTGGAAAAACCATAGCTTTGATGAGATAGATCTTTGTTGGCAAAGTAATGTCTCTGCTTTTTAATATGCTGTCTAGGTTGGTCATAGCTTTTCTTCCAAGGAGCAAGCGTCTTTTAATTTCATGGCCACAGTCACCATCTGCAGTGATTTTGGAGCCCCCCAAAATAAAGTCTGCCACTGTTTCCACTGTTTCCCCATCTATTTGCCATGAAGTGATGGGACCGGATGCCATGATCTTTGTTTTCTGAATGTTGAGCTTTAAGCCAACTTTTTCACTCTCCTCTTTCACTTTCATCAAGAGGCTCTTTAGTTCTTCGCTTTCTGCTGTAAGGGTGGTATCAGCTGCGTATCTGAGGTTATCGATATTTCTCCCGGCAATCTTGATTCCAGCTTGTGCTTCATCCAGCCCGGCATTTCACATATGCACTCTGCATATAAGTTGAATTAGCAGGGTGACAATATACAGCCTTGATGTACTCCTTTTCCTATTTGGAACCAGTCTGTTGTTCCATGTCCGGTTCTAACTATTGCTTCTTGACCTGAATACAGATATCTCAAGAGGCAGGTCAAGTGGTCTTGTATTCCCATCTCTTTAAGAATTTTCCACAGTTTGTTGTGATCCACACAGGCAAAGGCTTTGGCATAGTCAATAAAGCAGAAGTAAATGTTTTTCTGGAACTTTCATGCTTTTTCAGTGATCCAATGGATGTTGGCAATTTTATCTCTGGTTCCTCTGCCTTTTCTAGATCCAGCTTGATCATCTGGAAATTCACAGTTCATGTACTGTTGAAGCCTGTCTTGGAGAATTTTGAGCATTACTCTACTAGTGTGTGAGATGAGTGCAACTGTGCGGTAGTTTGAGCATTCTTTGGCATTGCCTTTCTTAGTGTGTATCACAAGAACACAGTCATTCTTTCCAGTGTTCAGTTTCAAATGGTCCCAGATTTGGTCACTGTGAGCCTCTTTGGGCCAGGATGATGTCTCAGCTCTCTTCATACTTTCCCTGCCCCACAATGGAAATGGTTACTTTAGTGAAGACTAGTATTTATAAATCTAGATCTGGGAACTCTCTTCATTTATCATCCACCTTGGTGATCATTTCTAGTAAATACTTATGGATCAGCCTTGGTCTTTTGAACAACTGTGTAGTACTCCACGAGGAAGTACCAAAATGCTTTTAAAAGGACCCTAGTCTAATGAACATCACGGGGGGCGCTCTGCAGAAAGAGAGAGGCAGTGGAACTTCCCTCAGCACAGCTGATGGGTCCCGAGAAGATGTGAGCCTGCTGTCCGCCAACCCAGCCCCTCTGCAGGCGAGAGACAATCACACTCGTCAGGGCTTCCGTCTAAGCACTTCCGCTTTATTGCCACAAACTCTTGGTTTATATAGGCAAGCAAGGGGGGGGGTTTGGGAGGGACTTTCCGTAGTTGCACCAATCACATTAAAGGTCAAATCTTAATATACCATAGTTGCACCAATCACGTTAAAGGTCAAGTCGTCCTGAGCTTCATTGTAACAGGAGTCTATGGTGATCACGTGCTGTCCATGTGCATGGAAATCAAGAGAGCCAATCAAAAGTTTTGACAACTTCCACCACGCCCTCATCTCTTCCGCCAGGCGCCATCTTAGCTCTAAACTAAGGTTTCCCATGGCCTCACAGAACATTTCTGATGTTCTACAAACAATGAAGAAAATCGTCTGTTCTGCAAATAGTGCTGCAGTAAATATCCTTACTGTCTTTGTGCCCATGTGAACTTAGCTGTATGATAAATTCCCAGCAGTGTAGCCACTGGGCCAAAGGGCATGGTGGATATTTTCAGTTCTGCCATTGCCTCATTGCCCTGCAGGAAGCAATGTCTGTGCTGTTCCCAGCTACAGCTGGAGCCTGAAACCAGTGCCTGGTGCTGGCAGGAATGCGGGATTGGTGAAGGGAATGGATTCTTTCTGGTGACTGGGCAGGTACATTCAAAGCTGGCTCATCCGTGTGAACCAGCTCAGCCCGTGATCAGCCTGTGTCTACACTCATGTGTCTCCTTGTCCCCTTCAGGTGTTCCACTATATGAGCCTTGCTATACTGACCTTTTTCATGACGGAGATTTTCTTTAAAATATTGGTCTTCCGCTTGGAGTTCTTTCACCACAAGTTTGAGATCCTGGACGCCATCGTGGTGGTCATTTCCTTCATCCTCGACATCGTCCTCCTGTTCCGGGAGCATGAATTCGAGGCTCTGGGACTGCTAATCCTGCTCCGGCTGTGGCGGGTGGCCCGGATCATCAATGGTATGTCCCCTGCATGCCTGAGCCGGGGAGCTGGGGGTGGGGGGTGGGGGGTGGGACAGTGGGTAGAGCCTGGAAGGGGCGCAGAGCCCCCGGTCCTTCTCCTGGCAGCCAAGAGAAACATGAAACGGTCTGCTCTGGTGTCCCACTGCCACCTCTGTGGTTACAAATGGACACCAGCACATGTGCTCTGAGAGGAAGGGCCCTTCTCCTTTAGGCTCTATTTTCATGATTAATGAAAGATGTTAATAAAAAGGGTTATAGACCAATCCCTGATCTGCTGCCAAAGTACTTTTGTTTCTCACGAGGTGTTTCCTGAAGAGTGTTTTATCAAACCCCATCCCACCTTGGGAGGGAAGCCATCAGGGAGGGGAGCAAGGAAGCTGAGAAACACTGTACATTAGATTCTGCTGGCTTGGAGAAAATCACAACACGAGCGAGCACGATGAAGGCTCTGAGAACCGTAGTGGTTTTCCAAGTTGACACTGGGAGGAAATAACACCTGTCAGCCTGCTGTAGACTCTGGCTCTGGAGAACACGCTGGGGGAAACACCACTTTCTCGGATTTTAGGCACAGGTCCTGTTCCTCACACACTCCCTGCTGGTGTGGGGAGCCTGTTTCAGAGCAGCTGTTTGTGTTGTGATTTGATGTGGACTCAGTGACTGGTCAGTGGTTCAGCTGTTAGTGAATGCCCGTCTGTGGACCTGCCGAGTCAGAATCACTCTCAGCGCTCTAAGTGGCAAGTCTGGTGCAGAGGAGCCCAGGCGGGGTGTCTGTTCGTGAAGCACTCCCAGGTGATTGGTGTCCAGCAGGTTTGGGAATCCCTGGACTAGGGCCCAAGCCGATGGGCTGTGGGTGGTTGTCAGGAGACCAAGTGAGCAACAGTGAGGCCTGCTGGAGGCGGGCCTGTCCCCTGCCAGGTGCAGTGAGTCCCAAGGCACCTTCTGTGTTGGGTGCCACCCGGCAGGGTAAGGACCTGTGCAGCGGCTCTGTCGGGCACCGTGGGCTTTGGAACCTGCCAGTTCAGATCTAGTGATTTAGAGTAAAGCCTATTAAGAACATTTATTTGGGTTCTGTCAAAGGAAATAAAGGAAGCTTTTCGGATAATGTGGAAGATGCTTATGCTGACTGATTTTTTTTGGACAGAAACATACTGTGTGCAAAGGTTATGTGAGGTAGCTAGACTCTGACAGACTATAAATGACTCGTGAACCAGCTACTACCCAGCACTCTTCACATCACATTGTTATGAAAAGTGTTCATTTTGTCTTAAAAAAAAAAAAATGGCTGCGAGGTGTAGGAGGACTAGCTACTGCCCATTATTACACTGCTATCAGATTTCAGCATGACTGAACATAGGCTAAACCAGACTCGGTGGGACAGTCAGGAACACTGTGAACCAGGAATGGCTGCTTCCAGGCCTAGTGGGCACCACATACATGGGTGATGGTCCAGACTCGGTCACTCACACTTGGAAGGGGGCAGAATAGCCCCACTGCAGCACAGGCTTTAAGGCCTCATCCCCACTGTTGTGTGGGCATTGGGGAGCTCTGTCCCCACTGTGGTGTGGGCATCAGGGTGCCCTGCCCCAACCAGGGTTCAGGTTAGTGCCTGACAACTAAACTGGCCATAGCCCTGGAGGCAGAAAGTGGGGAGAGTGACAGCCCCAAGCTTGAGCATTTCCAGACTTGTACTTAGTGCCTCCTGAGCAACTGCTGCTAAGTAGCAGAACTGTTATGAACAAGGTCCCTTAAGGAGCTTAACCCTCATCTGGTCAGTGATTATTTTTAAGGATTTTTCACACCAGGCAAGCTGAAGAAGTATGTCTCAGCTGGGTACTGAGTAGCTCAGAAATGAAAAACCTGACCCTCCTAGTTAAGCCATGATTGTTTTACTTGTCACTGCTCTTCCCAACTGTATACATTTATAAGGAATACAGGGTTTTTTCCCAGGTGGTTAAATAGAAACTGGTATCATGGAGACCCTCACCATTATTTTTCAGGGATAATTATCTCGGTTAAGACACGTTCAGAACGGCAACTGTTAAGGTTAAAACAGATAAACATACAACTGGCCACCAAGATACAGCACCTTGAATTCAGCTGCTCTGAGAAGGTAAGGCGCTTGGGAAAACACCCTCTGTTTACAGATTGTTCTCTCCCAGCCAGGCCTCTGCTCTCGTGGGGCCGTTAGCCCAGAGCCCCACCTTCCCTGGGTCAGGCTTCCTTGTCCTTTCAGATTCAGCTCAGGCACTGCCTCCCCCCCTGCAGGTTCGCCAGGAAACCCCCTCCTCTAGTGTCTCTCCTCTCTGCTGTCACTATTGGGCCCCGACTAAGTGATTTCCATGAGGAGTGTGGTTTTCATTCAGCTCTGTGGCCCAGTATGTGCCTGGGGAGGCTCAGAAGGTAAATTCGGTTATTCGTCTGCTTTTGTAATAACAGGAACAAGAAATTGAGAGACTTAACAAGCTATTGAGACAGCATGGACTTCTTGGGGAGGTGAACTAGACGCACACCTTCTCCAGCTCAAAGGGAAGACCTGCCTCATGGGCTTGTGACAAGGAAGACAGCTGCCCCTCTGGGGCCATGTCGGGGAGAGCTCTGGTTTGATGGCTTTGCCTCACTGCTGCCGGCTCGGATCCTGGAGGACACAGCCTTTTAGAGGCTCTATTTCTTCCTTGGTGTGACTGAGAATGTCCCACCCCACACTGTGTAACAAATGTATCATAAACTATATTTTTTCTCATGTTGGAACACTTTACTCTTGCTTGAAAATGAACAAGCTGGACAATTACTAGCTGTATATAAAATTTAATCTCATCAAACGCACAGTTTTCACTTTTCACATGTATATTGAGGGATCAGTACATCCTTTCATATGAACACTCTGAAAAACAAAAAAGAAAGCTATCTTAGCTATCAGCACATTCTAGAAGTCTTTTACATGTCCAAGCTGTTCTAAATAGCTAACCACAATTTCCCCCAAGGAGGCCATTCTCGAGTACCCAGCCCCCTCCTCTGCATCCTCCAGCTTTTAGCTGGCTCCACCTAGTTCTGCCACCTGACATTTTCCTCAGTTACTGTACAATTAATGTATAAAATAAACTCTCTCCTTCCCTCGGGCCCTCCTACTAGATCCTTTCCAGCTTCAACTGCTTGGAATCACTTGGTGGCATCCCAGACCAGCCCACTAACTGGAGAGCAAGCTAGCTCCGGTGCCTGGTACAGAAGTGGCAATTAGACCCAGGACGCCACTGGAATTAACATGACATTTGGGGGAAGATCCCCTTGTAAGGCCTTGTCCTCTACTCGCATGATTTTAAACAATTTGCTATTTTTGTACACATTTCAGCAGGACCTGAAAAGGAAGAAAACCTGAATGAAAAATAATATTTTAAAAATAACTCACATTTAAAGCAGGGGATGAATAAACTGGATAAACCCTCAACGCCTGCACTACTTGAAGGTCTGTCCTCGTGTCTTCTCAAAGGTGCAACTTGGTTTCCACATATGACCTATGTGTTGAGAATACTGGAACTGGCTAAGACCAGATGATGCCCTCTTCTAATGTCAGACCAACTAGAAGGACATTCCCGAAGGGAGCCGAGAGGAGGGAAGTGAGTGGAGAGGAAGTGTGCTGGTCTGGGGGCAATCTCAAGGGTTATAATAAAGTGGAATGTCTCCGAGGGACCGTGGGCCCCACACGTGCTGAATTCTGCAGATATGGTGTAGTTTCCTTATTTAACGACTTACATCAAACAAATGGGAAGAAGAAATTAAAGGGCAGCCTGGCGTTGATGGTTGGCCGAGCTCTGAAGCCTGCCTCTGCAGGGGCAGACACATCCACAAAAGTAACCGCAGTGGAAATAAGAATCATCCTTTCATTTCCTGAGCTGGTCTGTAATACAAAATCAGAATAATGCAAGCCCTGCCCTCCAGTGTGCTATCAGGATAACAAAGATGGGACAAGCTTCCATGCCCTTCCTCACCCAATAGCTGTCAGTTCATGAATCTGATAGGTACATGGAGGGCTCATCAGTCACTAACTCAGAGGAGAGAGACAGTTTTCACTCAGGTTGTCCCTCACACACTGATGTCATGCATAACTCAATTCTGACAAGAATTTTAAAGATCAAATCTAAACAAGAATGCAAATGTGAACAAAACCATTTTGTTCAGTGGAGGCTTTTCCTCTAAGTAAACAATGACTGCTAGATTGTTCTAAGAATCCAGATTGTTTAAATTTTAATTATTTTTTACAAAATAATAAATTTCACCTATCACAGTTGAGTTTTGTCTGGCCTTGAGTCTTGCATCTTTAAAATTAGGCCTACCTCAGGAAAGGAAGATGAAATTAGATTTGCAGTTACATTGACTATTTTGGCCTGTGGGTTCAATAAGGATCCGTATTTAGTCCACTTCACTTCTACCGTCAAAGCCACTGGGAGCTGGCAGGAATCCTGTACAATAATATGCCATTAATCAATTTGAGTATTGTACAACCTTAAGTCAAACTTAATCTGCAGTTCAGCAGAGTTTTAATTATAAAATGTTTCCCATATTACAAAATGTTCTGAACAAGAGAATGAATAGACTCTGGAAGTTCAGATAAAAACAGCTTAGAAGCAGCATGTATTTTAAAAGTACTCAATGCTCCAAAAAAATTTTAACACCTAAAGCATAATTCTTCCAGCCCTTCCTGTTTCTAAAGAGACCAGCATTACCTGGGAGTTGTACCCCCAACTATGGACCCTCCAGGGCCGACAGGTCTAACTGCACCCACCCATTTACATCTACCTCAGATTCTTTAGGAAAGGAGTTGGCATGGGGGGAGGAGGAAAGGGAATATAGTATTATTAAGTCAGAAATTAAACCTGACCGCATATCATGTTAAAATGTACTTAGAGGAAATTCAAGTCCGTCCTTTTCACTTATCTGATTTCACTGGTTGGCAATTAAGATGTTACATCGGGGTATACAGGCGCTGTCTTAAGTTTTTAAAGAAGTTAACTCTCACTCTCAGTCGAGGACTGGTGCCACAATGGAGCTGCCCAGTGCTGGCCTGGACACTGGGAGCTGGGCCTGAGACCTCTGCCCCAGGATCTTTGTTTGCTCAGCCCTAAGGGGAACATGTGAAGGGGGCCTTCCAGACCTCTTTCCTGTCTTTACAGTTTCTTCAGTTGGCAAATGTGTTAAAGCTGCCTGATAGGGAGATGGAATTCCACTGGAGTATTCTACTTTTTGTCTATGTATGTGTGAAAATTTTCCACAATGAAAAGTTTTTTAAAATACATTTCTTTGGGGCATGCAAAGCTAGCATACCTCCTAAATTTGGTGCCGGCTGAAAAGGCAAGGGTGGAATGCCTTGGCTTAGCACTGTCTCTTAAGAAATTTGCAGGCTCAAAAATCCTTGAGAATATCCTGTCATTAGAAGATGCAACATGCAGCTGGTGTCACCTGAGCCCAGCAGATGCCCTTGTGTCGGCTCTGCCTAGAAGGCTGGGATGAAACCTGCCCTGGGCCCTCTAAGCTCCCGACTGGCACAGACCCCGACAGTGCTTGCGTGCATGCTGCTGCCTCTCCCGCCACAACTTGTGTCTTCCCTTCTGAGGGAGAAGTAACAACTGGACATCTTAACCCATCTGCAAGAAGCTGGGAGCAAACTGCCTGGTTCACTGAGGCAGCAGAGCTGAGCCAAGACTTAGCTGAACCGCAGGGACTGAGTAAACACGGGTCTCTGCTGGGGACTCATTGGGGATGGTGGGATCGGAGCTAGTGAGCTAGTCCTCACCCCGTTGTCCCCATGCTATAAATGTGCTAAGCAGATAATGAGAGGCCTGAAGAAACGGTGACATGAAAAAGCCGGGCAATTAAAGGATAAAGATGGAGAGCACGCCTCCGCTGACGGGGCCAGCCCACACTCTGACTGCTGAGACAAAAGAAAAAGGTGGGCAGGAGAACCACATGTGATCTGGAACCTATTTGTAGGATGTCAATTTCCATTAAACTCTTCTGGGAACTTTAGAATTGAAAGCTCTCATGAGTGGAGTGCTTTTATAGACCAGGGAACAATGGATAGGACAGCTCTGCAGATGGGAGGAAGTCTTACTAAAACAGTCTACTTCACCTATCATATCATGATACCTAGAGAAACCTTGCATAACACCAACAAGGAACAGGATGGTGACTGGTAGTGGTCCCCATTTATAGAGAGACCACTAGGCACCATTAATATTACCCGATTTTAACTCTCAACAAGCCCTGAGGGCAGTAATACAGCTATGAGGAAAAAGAGGCTCAAACCGGTAAGATCACTGGCTGAATCACTGCTAACTAGGGGCAAAATCAGTATTCAAGATCCAGGCCCATCTGATAACAAAGTCCAAACTCCCACCCACAGCCACTCTCCCTCTTAACAGGTACCCCCTGCCTCCGTCTCCCCACAGTGAGAGGGGCAGGTGCACGCTGGAGACCACCAGCAAGTGGCCTTGAGCTTCTCCCCCTTTACCTTCACATGTGACGTCTGGGTGATGAAATAGACGGGCACCCAGTCCAGCACATCCTGGGCCTGGGAATTTCCAAAAGGGGCCACATAGTCTGGGAAGCCCTGACCCTTTAGCAGGCTCTTCATCTTCTGCGCCACCAGCTGACATGTGAGAGCTTTGGTCAGTCTTTTGGGAAGAAGAATGAGGTCAAATGAGGTGATTGTTCAAACCTACAGTTTTTTCTTAATAAATGTCAAGGTCATGTTTAATTATGACATTTCTCTAGCACAAAAAAGTACTAAAAATAAGAAACAAGGGCATCTGTCTCAGGTATTAGACATCTTTATGTTACATCTGCCAAATACCTCACTTTAATACAGTGTTCAGTTCAGTCGCTCAGTCGTGTCTGACTCTTTGCGACCTCATGAATCACAGCACGCCAGGCCTCCCTGTCCATCACCAACTCCCAGAGTTCACTCAAACTCATGTCCATCGAGTCAGTGATGCCATCCAGCCATCACATCCTCGGTCGTCCCCTTCTCCTCCTGTCCCCAATCCCTCCCAGCATCAGGGTCTTTTCCAATGAGTCAACTCTTCACATGAGGTGGCCAAAGTATTGGAGTTTCAGCTTCAGCATCAGTCCTTCCAGTGAACACCCAGGACTAATCTCCTTCAGAATGGACTGGTTGGATCTCCTTGCAGTCCAAGGGACTCTCAAGAGTCTTCTCCAACACCACAGTTCAAAAGCATCAATTCTTTGGTGCTCAGCTTTCATCACAGTCCAACTCTCACATCCATACATGACCACTGGAAAAACCATAGCCTTGACTAGACGGACCTTTATTGGCAAAGTAATATCTCTGCTTTTCAATATGCTGTCTAGGTTGGTCACAACTTTCCTTCCAAGGAGTAGGCATCCTTTACTTTCATGGCTGCAATCACCATCTGCAGTGATTCTGGAGCCCCCAAAAATAAAGTCAGTCACTGTTTCCACTGTTTCCCCATCTATTTGCCATGCAGTGATGGGACCAGATGCCATGATCTTAGTTTTCTGAATGTTGAGCTTTAAGCCAACTTTTTCACTCTCCTCTATCACTTTCATCAAGAACAGTGTTAGTACCCATAATATCTCTAATTACAGAATACTGTACCTGCAGTGTTTTTTTTTTTATTTTTACATTCCTCAACAATACACATATTCTCTCTAGTTTCTTTTCTCACTCTCCAAAAAGGGGATTATTTGAAGTTAAAGTGTCTCTCACTTTGTGAAATTTTGGTTAGCCAGGGAGATGAATCCAAAACAAAGTTTCCCAAACTATATTCCATGGAGAAGCTCTGTACAAGAAAGGTTCCATGGCCAAACATTTGAGAAATATTACATACTCATGTCCCCGTTGAAGTACACTGACATTACTAAAGACTCTGAGAAGTGCTTACTTAGTAAGGAATCATGTTTTGAACTTTAATTTGGTGTTTCCCAAAATATTAAACCACAGACTTACCCCTGCTGACATTATAGAAATGTATCCCCACAGAACCTCCTTTCAGAAATGCTAATCTAACACGATCAGAATAATGTAAATGGTGAATTCTGGTCTAACCAAAATAATGATGTAGATACCCTGGGGAGATATAAGGATGGGAAGCAAGTTGCTTGTGGGGTAGGGGACCAAAAGAGAAAAAGCCAAATCTTCATCTCCCATAGTGGGAACTCAAATTAATAGTCATAAGAAAATAAACAAGGATTTGCTGTTGCTGCTGCTGCTAAGTCGCTTCAGTCGTGTCTGACTCTGTGCGACCCATAGACAGCAGCCCACCAGGCTCCCCCATCCCTGGGATTCTCCAGGCAAGAACACTGGAATGGGCTGCCATTGCCTTCTCCAATGCATGAAAGTGGAAAGTGAAAGTGAAGTCGCTCAGTTGTGTCTGACTCTTAGCGACCCCATGGACTGCAGCCTACCAGGCTCCACCGTCCATGGGATTTTCCAGGCAAGAGTACTGGAGTAGGGGTGCCATTGCCTTTTCTGATAATAACCTATAATGGAAAAGAATCTGAAAAGAATATAACTGAATAACTTTGCTTTACACCTGAAACACTATAAATCAACTTTATACCTGAATAAAAAAATAAAAACAAAAGTCATAAAACCAGAAAAATGAAGAAGCATTATATATGGGTTATTTAAAAATTTGGGGACAAATTTTCAAAAACTCAACCATAAGAGTTGAAAGTGATTGCCTCTGGGATTCTGGGATAGGGAAAATGAAGGTTAAGAAGTGCTGTCTTTAGAACAAGCCACACAGAGCTGTTCAACATTTACATTATGTTTGACAATAAAAAGATAAAACATACAAAGCCTTGATATTTTTACTCTGCCATATCTGATAAGCAAAAAGGGTTTTAACAATTTTCATTTGAATCATGACAAATAGTTTATGGTTATGAGAATTAAAATTAGAAAACCAGAAACCGCATCATTGTAAAATAAATTATTGTTACTATTGCTGCTACCCACTAATAATATGCTAATGAGCTTGTCCGCTGATGCAGAGTTTTGATTAAAATGAGAAGGGCTAGATAACTAACAAGGACCTACTGTATAGCACAGGGAATTCTAATCAATACTCTGTAATGACCTACATGGGAAAATTAAAAAGATGGGATATATGTATAATGACTCACTTTGCTGTATACCTGAAACTAACACAACATTGTAAATCAACTATACTCCAATAAAAATTATATATATATATATATAAAGGTACAGTGGGAGAACACAGGGAAAACCATGGGAAGAGTAAGAATGTTTTTGTGGTTTTTTTGATCAATGAAAATAGGCTCCAACAGAAGCAAGCTACTCTCTTACCTGAGTTTACAGCCAGACTGCATGTTGTAACCAAATAATACCGGGGCCCGGATCCCCTCTACTGCTAAGCAGTCTTGCTCAGTTGTGCTACGAAGAAGAGTAAATTGTCCGTATCTATTCGTGGTCTGAATGATCCCAGACATTCACAGAAGGTTAAGGGAGTTGCCCGGTACTGAAGCAGCAGATTCTTAGGAGATGGTGTCACGTGTGTGACACCCTCAGAGACCCCATGGACTGTAGCCTTCCAGGCTCCTCCGTCCATGGGATTTTCCAGGGAAGAGTATTGGAGTGGGGTGCCATTGCCTTCTCTGATGAGATCTGAGTGAGACCCAAATACCCCTTCCCTAGGCCTTGGGGATTTTGACAGTTATTTCCCAGGAGAAGGAAAAATAGTTGTAACTGTTTTCCTTGATTAGGAGAACCTCAGAAGAAAAATCCTCAGAAACTGGCCCTTCAAAATTGATTCCACATTTTCAAAACCACTAATTTAACAGTCTCAGTTTAAGTGTAAAATCAAATACCTCTAAACGTCTGTCAACCCTTCTGTCTGAAGGCTTTCACTGTAAGACACTGCCAGTCCCCTGGGCCACGCTGTCCCACCCCATCAGGCTCCACACAGCCCTGCCTGCTGTGCAGGTCAAGCCCCCTGAAGGCAGCTCTGGCCGAGACCAGCCTCTCCAGCCCTCAGGACCCTCAGCAATCAGAAGTGCAGCCCACATGCACGGACAGGGAAATGAAGCTTCTCTATAGATCCAAAAAGGATACCCCTTCTGAGGCTGGAATCCGGCAACTAACGGGAGCCCCACCACATAACCAGGGTTTCCACTGAGAGGAACTGGCTTTGTGTTTTGCTGAAAGAGAGTGCAGAAATGCCCCCAAGTAATTCTCATTTTAATAAGGAAATGGCAGAGGGAAAATGAAATGGTTTTCATAATGAAATCTGGGATTACCAGCCAATGAAAGAATTTCTCCCCCTACTCAGAACTATAAATATATCTCTGGAGTGTAGGCGTACATCATGCTGTATAAGAACAAGCTTACAGGGAGGAGAAGCTTACTCCCAAGTGGAAAAGACACAAGGACTCTGGCTGGATTTTGTGACAAGCTTCCACAGGCTACATGTGAGCCCTTTGTTCCAAACAAATGGTGGTAGTAATACTTCTAATTTGAGATTTTTTTTTCACTAATTCATGATTTCTTTATACTTGGCAGTTATTGATACTTATATGAAAACTGATCAAACTTACCTGAATAAAATAAATTTCAAACTTTTGCTGGAGTGGAACCATTGCACTGCTCACTGCTCCCAGAAGAAGAAAGAGATCAGCTTTTATTACCTCACCTGCATCTGTATATGTGAGGCTGTATGTCACCTAAAAACAAAAGGATACTTCAGATACATCTGTTCCCAATATGTTTCCATAGCTGTATTAATAACTCACATTAACAAAATATACATCTAAGAGGCTATCCCTTCCCACTTCTCATGCAGAGAGAGAAGCGTGTCTCTCCTGTCCAACCGGATTATGGGAGGTATTAGCTCAGCACCAGCCCCCACTGACAGGGGCATCTGAGCCTTTCCATGCCCAATCATAGAAGGTACAAGTCAGCTGGCCTGAGCAGAATGTAAGCAGCCTATCTCTGCAGATAAATGTGTTAAAACAACAGCAGTAGCAACAAATTATGATATATGCTTATAAGTTATGAGGTTTGTGGAAAAAATCACATGTGATTACTTCAGGGACAAAGAAGTAACCTCTGATGAGACAGAATAAAGGCAAGCAGGAGGCCAAGACAAGAAAAGCAATACCATCGGATGGGCCAGAGGGTGGCCAGTTACCCCTCAGGACCACACCTGGCTTGAGCCGGCCACAGACAGTGAACTTTCAAAGCCAAACTGGGTGCCTACCTCAAGAACGACGTTAGTGCAGATTTCAATATGCCCCGCCTCAACAACACCCTGCTTTGATACCCTCAGTATTTCCGTGTCTTCCAGTCGGGTTAGTGTTTTATTTAGAGATCGAATGACGATGGACTGAACTGTGATAGGGACCTGCAAAGTGAAGTCCTGGGTTACCAAACACACACCTGAACAGAGGAAGTTAATGGGTAAAAATAGTGTAAAACTTGAAACACACCTCCAGATACACTGCCAAGGAGGGAAAAGCACAGTATAGAACAATATGCATACTAGAATTCCACACTTGCAAAAACACAAATATTTATTTATATGTAAACACATGCACACATTCACATAGAAAATATCTGAGATGGATGTAACCAACATGTTAAGTGATTACCCCTGAAAACGTTCACACAAAAACATGCACACAAATGTTCACAGCAGCATTCATAAGAGCCCCAAACTGAAAATAACCCCAATGTCCATCAACTGATGAATGAACAAATAAAAGGTGGTCTAGCCCTACAAAAGGATATTGTCCACAAAAAGAATCACCCATAAAAAGGAATGACGCACTAACACATGCAACAACATAGATGAATCCTGAGAACACGGTGCTAAGTGAAAGAAGCCAGATACAAAGGACCACGTACTGTATGATCCCATCTGTATGAAATGTCCAGAACAGGCAAATCCATAGACAGAAAGTACATACAGTGGTTGCCAGGGGCAGGGGGAGAAGGCTGGGGTAGAATGAAGAGTGACAGCTAATGAGCACAGGGTTTCTTTCTGGGGTGGTGAGAATGTTCTGGAATTAGATAATGGTGATGACTGCATAACCTTGCTAATATACCAAAACCCATTGAATTGTACACTTTAAAATGGTAAGTTTTATGGTAAGTGAATTATATCCCAAACACACACCACACCTCCCATCATGCCATCAAAGGCACACGTACACTCTCGCCTCCAACCACAGCTCCTACTGATAGATGCACTTGCTCTCTACACGCATGTACACATTCTTCACAGAGTTCCAGAATCCATCCTCCTAAACCCCCACCACCTCTCTGAATATATGCTTGACCCAGTTTACACACAACTTCTACACACACCCTTATACACACACATACTCGTGGTGGGGTCATGAGGAAGAAAAACAGAAACAACTTTTTTAAGCAGAATCAAGAAACCCTGGTTAGATCAACGCTACTAAAGGACATTTTTCACTTAGGGCATCGCCAGTGGAGTGACAGAGCACCAAGCAATCCTTTCAATGGCTTGAACCTCTGGATATTTTGGCCTCTTTGTATCATGAGACAAGCCTGACGTTTGCTCTAAATCTCTGCTCTTAGAAACCACTGTTTAGGAGGGAACCTAACTTGCGTCCGTTTGTTTATATTGCTTTGAACTTTGCCCTCAACCATGTACTATGCTGATTATAATTCAAAATTACTAAGTATTTAAGCTGTCATTTTATAGATAAACAGGTAGTTCTTATGTCTCTGTTCCCATGACCAAGAAGACCTGCAACTGTCCCTTGACAGTCAAACCTCTAATACAAGAACATGATATTGTTCAAAAGCAAAGGTGAGCTGTCATGCGACAGAGCTGCAGGTTGGCAACTCCAGTCACCACAAAGAAAGTCCTCTGAATAACAGGAGTTCCACACTACCGGTTAATTAGCTATAGGGTAATTAGCTCTTAAGAAAGTCATCAAAAGATAACCATGGATTCCTTTATCTGAAATGCCCTGATTCAGCAATGATATACTGTGTTCCAAGCAAGCGCACACCTTGGAAGGCCAAGCAAGCGCCATCCCCGTGGAATGTGGGTGTGACTGGCAGAAAGCGAAGGGCTCAGTTTAAACTAGCTTTGTAAAGACTGAGAGAAGCGTGTAAGCGGCAAGAACTGCGCGAGGCTGTCACCGTGCATTCAGTCATGAGAACAAAAATGGGAGGGCTGCTCTGGTTTCCTGAATGTCCTATTCAATCATATCCCATTCCCAAAGTAACCACTGGCAAAGAACTAAAGCCCACTTAGCAACAAAACTACAGGGCCATGACAATCTCTTGTTGATGGTTCAACAAATACTGACAACAATTCCAAGCAGTCACAATGAGCTTTGATTAGTGGGAAGACTGGATCCAACTTTTATATTCCTGATCCTCTAACAGACTTTAGAAGCTGCATTAAAAAAAAAAAAAAAATAGACACATCCATGATATTAGGTGACGTCCTTCGGAGCTTTGATGCCACAGAGATCTGAGCTGGAAGTCCAGAATGCTGTGGCTTGACTGCGTGGATACAAAGGAAAGAACGTGTGAGAAACGTGTGAGAAACTTCTGACTTGGGGCTTGGCACACGGTAGAGCTGGTCCAGTCATCGCTAAGAATAATGTCTCTGGAGCCAGATAGCGTGGCTTCTTATCCCAGCTCTGTACTCCCCTGCTGTGTAGCCTCGGGCAAACTAATTCATCTCTCTGTGACCCACGTGCCAGACAGTGCCAACAACAGGACCTGCCTCCTAGGATCACTGGGACAACCAAAGGACTGCAGACACACAGGGCACGTGGGACAGCACTTGGCACACAGCACGTGCCTTTGAGTAAAGACCCATTATTCCTCACAATAGGTCTTCCCTACTTGACTGAATCAGTCCTTAGTCATTCAATTAACACCCAACCCATGAAGGGCCCAGTACCTTCCAGGCGCGCCCTAGTACCAACGCTGTATGGTGGACAGGGCAGCTGCCCCCAGAGACAGTTCAACTTTGAATGGTATAATAAATGCACTTTTTAGGACTTCCCTGGCAGAATCCGCCTGCCAATACAGAAAACACGGGTTCAGTCCCTGGTCCAGGAAGATTCCACATGCCATGGGGCAACTAAGCCCATGTACTGCAACCCTTGGGCCTGTGCTCTAGAGCCCAGGAGCCACAAGAAGCCACTGCAATGAGAAGCCCTCCACACCACAACTAGAGAGTAGCTCCTGCTTGCTGCAACTAGAGAAAGCCCATGTAAGGCAATGAGGACCCAGCACAGCCAAAAATTTTAAAATATAAATAACTTCTTAAAAAGTACTTTCTTAGTGATCAGAGGTATTTGAGAGCTAGTCTATTACATGATTCTCAAACTGGGTCCCTGGGAACTGTAGTGTTCCTCACAAGGGACCGGAAAGGAGAAAAATGGGGAAGTGGGGCAGGTAAAGGGTTTCTGACCCACCTCTGCTCCAACCAGGGGCTTTGGATTCAATCGTATTACATACTAAGTAGGCTCTGCTTAAGATTTCACTTGAAGAAGCACTGTAACTAAAATAAGTTTGAAAGCACCTTCACAGATGAGGAGATCCAGGGCCACACACAGTAGTGTGGAGTCCAAGGTCAGACGACTATCCCTTTCCAAACGTCTACCTCACAAGTTTGTGTCCAGAGACGTAATGAACTCAGTCGCAGCAGGTACCATGGTCCACAGTGCTTCCTGCGCAACAGACGCCTTACCCAGAGCTGGACCTCACATTATGTGCGTTCTCTCCCTCCAGCCTTACATCAAGCCTCTGGGGCAGACACTACCATCCACCCACTTGCAACTGGGGAGACAGGCAGGTGTCATATGAGAAAATAACAGCAAAGCTGAGTTTTGAACCAAGGCCAACCAATTCTGGGAGCCAAGGGCAATGCTTTGGCCTCCTTGGGGACTGTGGTATTCACAGGGAGGAGCAGGGTACAACCCCAAGAACAAGAACAACCCCATCATCTTTCTCTCTGACATTGCTGCAAAGAGACCGCAGCCTCCTGACCACGGCTCTCCAGGGCCATCAGCTGGGGCCATGGCTTTGACTAGAACCTACCTGCAACTCAACCCTGGAAGCTATACTGACTGCTCATCTCCTACACAGGTGTGTATGTTCACTAGGCACAAGATTTCTTTCTATCTTCTACACTGGACAGACAGCTAGCCAGCCCTCGTGACAAGAGGCCAAAAAGAAATCAAGGGATGCCCAGAAGGCACAGAGGCCAATCACACCCCTTGTCAGTCAAGACACCTAGGCCATTTAAACATGAACAAGTGTGGACTACAAAAACTAAAGGAATTGGAAAGTCTGACCCTTTCGTGATAATAAAAGAACGGTCTACCTAAGGAATTTCCCTATTTCATTTCTGCTTGCTTTTTGGCAAATGTTTTTGTTACTGGCAGTAAGATACCCTTCCAGCTGTAAGTGTATTCATTTCAAAGGGCTCTAAAGTAAGACAATAAGTCCATTATGTATTCTTACCTCTATTCCTGAACCAGGCACCTAGATAAAAAAGAACAAATTTTGTTATGTACAACAAAAAGAAGCACTGTTGTTGCTTTTTCAGATGGTGCATTAAAGGGCATATTCCTCTTATTAAAGACTTCTCAAAGAGAAAAACAGAATTTCCTTAATCAAGGCTTGCCACCCATATATTTTTGTATCTGTATCATCATAAGAGAGGTAACTTTACATTTTCCTTCTATATTCATTTCCTTCAGACTGGGAGCTCAACAACACAGCCCAACAGAGAGTGGCTCAGGAAGCCTCCATGCTCCAGTGTAATTATCCGTTATTTTTCACATTACCATCGGTGACATAACACTGTAGAGAAGACAAGCTCCCCTCCTTCTGGTCACTTGTGCTGTGCCTGTCCTCATGGCAAGGACACCATCGCCTGCCCAGGTGGCTCCACAGTCTCCTGGTCTTGCTGTCTCTAGCCCGAGCCCCCTGGAGGCCAGGCTCCTGACTCGCCAGCATGGCCGGGGCTCTCTTCCTGAAGGGCTCTGCCGCCCTCCATTCCTGTCCCTACACCCCCAATCCCACTTCTCCAACCACAAGAGGCCCTATTAGGCCAATGGGAGCTTTTGGGGAAGGGGTTGAGTAGACATGTCTCGGGGTAGGGGCTCTGAGATGAAAGAGAATTGTGCCTGCATGCCTGGGAGACTGTTTACAGGACAACTGCTAGGGGTCACGTGAACTGGAAGAATTCACAGGCGTAGATGGCCGACTTCAAGGAAAGAAAGAGGGACAGGGTGGGCAGAGGAAAAGATTAAACTTGATTCTGAAAAGTGAAGTTCAGATGAATACAGATGCCATGGAACCCCTCACCCCCTGCCACCATCACCACACTCCCCTCTCAGGAGAAGGAAATCAGAAGGGGATGGGGGCTTTCACAATATCATATGATTTTTAATCACTGAGAAATGTCTTCTCCTCTTGCGACCCTCCATGTCACCCACCAAGTGGGCCAGTGGCCTCTCCCATCTATTCAGTTCAGGCTTCAGTCGCCACAACCAGGAACAAAGGGCTGCTTCTCTTTCTCCAGCAAACCTATCTCCTGTCCTTTCCTGGGTATTTCTCTGCCAATCAGAAATATAACTTTTTGGTGCTAGTATGATCATTTCTGTGACAGACATCATTAGATGTTTTTATAATTCTGAAAGTTTTGGTTATTAATAAAGGTTTTTTTTTAAATTCAGGAGATAGACATTAGTGGTTACCATCAAAATGAATGAATGCAAAAAAGAAAAAAAATGAAAGCAAATTATGAGCCAATTATATAAAAATTATTTTAAGTGATTATTTCAATATCTTTGGTATCAGTACACCAAAGAACTGGAGAAGAAAAATTCTGAGTGTCACTCATGTACTGAAATGATTCTCTACTTGTCATATTTTTAAAGGGTACAAAGAACAGAAAATAAACCCAATGAATCGAGTTTTACCTCAAAATAATTCTTACCCTCAAAATTCTAGGGCTGCTGTAATAAGCCATGCTCAGGGTTTCCATTTCTTCACAATATTCCAGATTCATCCTCCTGGTGCACTTAACAGCTTGGTTAACCAGAAATGCTGGAAATCATAACATTCCCAAGGGAAAAGGAAAAAAAATCAAAAAGAAGAAAAATTTCTAACTAAGAAATTGTAATCTAAGTAAAACTGCAAAGTGATGACATGTATACAATTATGCTTCAGATAGAGTATAAAAAATTATTTTTCAAATATGTAACAGAGTCACATGATTCAAAATTCAGAGAAAGATTTGAGGAGTTGTCTTCCTCCAACCCCTAACCCCCAGCAACCACCAGTCCCCTTCCCCAGAGAGAGTCTGCATGAAGTTTCTTATGTATCTTTCTGGGAATATCCTATGGTATTTTCAGAAAGTGTGTGTGTGTGTCTGTGTCTGTGTGTGTATACACACACACTTTTTTTTAAAGTATTTCTTTCCCCTTTTGGAAACAAACTCACAACATATATTCTGCCCTTTGTCTTTTTCACTGAGCAAGGTATCTTGGAGTTCAGTCTATCTCAATATGAAGAGCTTCCTCCTCCCCTTTTTAGGGATAACTCGTATTCTATTACAGACACACCATAATCTATCCGACCAGTTCCCCACTCATGGCAGTTGTCTCCAGTTTTGCTCTAACAATGCTGCAATCTGCCATTCTGCATGTGGGCCAGAGCTTCTGTAGGACCAACTTCTAGACGTAGAGCAGCTAAGTTAAAGGGCATATCTGTCTGCAGTTTTGATGTATGTTGCCCAAGTGCCCTTCACCAAGGCTGTACCAATTTTCAGTCCCACCAGCGATATAAACAAGCGCCTACTTCTCCACAGCATTAAATTTCTTTACGCTTTGCAATCCATTAGGTGGAAATGGTAACTCAGTTTGGTTCCAAATTACACTGCTCCTACTGTGTGAGCAAGGTTAAGCCTCTTCAACAGAACACATTTTTCTTCATGTAGCAAGTGTTGCTTCCTTAGACCACACGCTATCATCCACAGCTTAGCGGGCTTCCGCATAGTGAGGCTGGCTAAGGATGGGAGAGCCAGGCCTACTGCCTTCTGCTGCCAAGAGCAGTTACTCCAGAGTCTACGATGCTCCTGAAGGAGAAGCAGGACCCATGGGAGGCAGCTGCGTGGGTTGCATCCCTGCTTCACCACTGCCTGAGTAAGAAACTGATCTCATCTTCTCAGTTTCCTCATCTAAAAAATGAAGCTAACCCTCCCTGAGAGGATCATCGTGAGGATCAATGGGAAAACACATGCAAGCGCTTAACGCAACACCCAGCACACAGTTAATCAATGTTAGCTATTGACAAACTTCTGCTCCAGTGACAAAAGAAAAGAACTTTCCAACACCTCAAGAGTTAAAGAACTGAGTGGGCTGGTTACAGGTAGTGAGTTCCCCATCACTACGAATGCTCAAGCAGTGACCACAGGTGGCAGAAAAGATTCTGGCACTGGGCAGGGGTGAGGGGGAGGGACTGAACTATACAATCTCTGAAGTGTCTTTCAACTCTAAGACTCTGTTTCCAGTTACAAAGTTTGTTTATTATGATTGCTATAAATTTAAACTAAGAGCGAACTCTGTTTGCAGAGAAAAAGAAAAATGCCCACTCTCTTACCTGCAGGGTTATTATCAGTGCACAGAGATGACGTAAGGGGAGATGGAAATCTCAAAAATGAATCTGAAGTCTGCAGAAGAACCCCATACTGCAAAACAGAACAACCAACAGCTGTCAGGGTGCTACTAAGGCATCCGTTCAACACTCACTACACAGCTACTACGTGATGAGCAGCACTGCAGGGATGATTAAAAAACAGATGTGGTCCCTGCCCGCAGGGAGCAAACCTCTAGCTGCCCCACCCTTTTCCTTTAAAGGCTGTGTGTTTCTGTGTATGCATGTTACAGAATTTGCAGGCTTTTTTATTCTAGGCTATTCTACTTCTATCCCACTGGAATGTTATCTAAAAGGCTGACACAGGTGCCAGCAAGCAGGGAACAAGCCCTCTCCTTCACTAGAGCTGAGAGAATAAACTCCTGCAGTCTTTCTGGAGGGCAAGCTGGTATTGGTATTTTAAATTTCCATTCATTTTGACTAAGTTAACCCATTTATAGGAACATACTTATGGATTTAATCAGACAAAAAAATATCTATAAGAATTTTTATTGTGGATTAGTTATAATAGCAAAAACTTGAAATGAATGTCTATTAGATAGTGGAATGGCTCAGTAATAAATAATGACACATCCCTGGAAGGAATACTCTGTATCAGTAAAATGCAGCTCCAACACTAGCTCCTTCCTATACCTATGTTTTCCTCAACACTTAAATGGGGACTTCACTTAAAGTGAAGTATCCTTCCCAGGGTTGTGTACAGTGATGTCTGAAGAGCTCTGCCCAGTGCCTGGCAGGTGGGAAATGCTCCAGAAATGGCCACTTTTATAGTGACATGGGAAGATGCATAAAATTGATCGTGAATAAAAAAGCAAATTTATAGCACAATGTGGATAACTAGAAATTTCATTTCTGTGCAATATTATATGTATATTTTAGTAGATGCACTAAAAAACCGGGAATATACACCCATCTGTTAACAGTGATTTTCAGTGTACACTGTTTATTTGTTTTTGGCCAAGGAAAATCCCATGGGCGGAGGAGCCTGGTGGGCTGTAGTCTATGGGGTCGCTAAGAGTCCCACACGACTGAGCGACTTCCCTTTCACTTTTCACTTTCATGCATTGGGGAAGGGAATGGCAACCCACTCCAGTGTTCTTGCCTGGAGAATCCCAGGGACAGGGGAGCCTGATGGGCTGCCGTCTATGGGGTCGCACAGAGTCGGACATGACTGAAGTGACTTAGCAGCACATGGTTTACAGGATCTTACTTGCCCAACCAAGGACTGAACTTGGGCCATCTGCAGTGGAAACGCTGAGACCCAGCCACTGGCCCACCAGGGAATTTCCTTGCAGCGTGCTTTGGTTTTAATCGGAGATGGGGACCTTTCCATTTTTACTTCTGGGCTTCTATACCTTCACCTTGTAGAACTAGCACAGGTTGTTTTATACTTCTCTTTTAAAAAGATGCTTCCAAAAATTATGACATTTAGTCAAATTTAACACACAACATATTTAAAGGCTTATGGAGGGATGGATAACAAATACCACACATCTTCCCAAAGTCTGTAAAACTACGCACAACTCTGAGAAGAGGCGCCGGCCTCCAGCCCATCCTCTCTGTTTCCAGCAGCCTCTCTCAACCACTTGGCTGCATCTTTTGAGGTAGAGAAGAAAAAATTCTGCAGAGATACATGAAAGCTTACCAGAGAATATATGCCTCAAAACTCTATGTTAAAATTCAACTACTCAATTTTAATTTTCATGATTTTTGATCTACAGGCATAAACATTGTTTCCTGGTTTATAATATCAATTCTGTGTCTCAGGGAAGCTAGCTTACTGGGAACATACTTATAAAGACAAGATATTTATGACGGGATGAGTGGACTTAAGTTCCTGGCTCACCTCATATTTTGCAGTTTGGGGAGCATCCAGTCTGGTTGAAACACCTGATTCTGCATTCAGTGAAAAACCATTAGGTGCTTTCATCAATTTATCAAAACTGCTTTCATCAGTCACTTCTGGATTAATAAAGGATAATGCAGGTTTATCTGTTTTTAGAAAAAGTATTTTAAATCAGTATAAAATATAATATGTATAGCATATAAGTATACATAGTATTTAGGAAACAATCTTTAGTAGCAGTAAGGCTGCTGTAAAAATTTAAATGTCCCTATTCACTTCCCCCAAGATTTCTGGCATCTTATTAAACAGACTCCCCAGGCATGGCCTCTTTCTCTACTGTGGAAGCAAGAGTTTCTAAGGCCTGCAGGTAAACAGCACAACAGAAGCCAATAACAATCAATCTCTTTCTCCAGTCCATGGACTCATAAACTGCATAAACCTCTCAGGGGCAACTCTCTCCAGATGGCTAGGGGAATGAAAAATCCTGTTTCTACCCTCACACAGCCACCTCCAAAGCCCAGGACAATGATGCGCTCTGTGCGTGAGAAGTGGGAGGAGGAGGGAACAGGCTGGTTATATTCACTGGGCCTGTTACAGTGACTGACCAGCCATTACTGCAGATTACAAACCACAGAGCATCCACCTAAATTTTTAAGTGCAAGGGGACAAAGCCAAAATATAAAGACATTCGGAAAAGATGATAAAGCTTAATTGATAAAACCATGAATGTGTCTCTGATCTTGATAATGTCTTATACTTTGGAACTAGACATCTAATTGAGCTAAATGCTCAGATAAAAATAAAGATCCTGTTTTCATGCAAATACCCTTAGTAAAAATAAAAGAGAAAAAAGGAAATTGAAACCAAAGCTGAACCTGACTCTCAACCATTAAATCAGGAGGAAATGCACACACACACATACACACACAAATAAATCTAGATTCTTAGGCATGTCTACATTTTATAAACACCTTTGAAATAAAATATGAGAATTAAGCACGAGATTTCAAAAGACAACTACAAAAGCACAATTAAAGAAAATGTGCATAGCCACAGGTTTATAAAGTTACTTGCAGTTGTCTGTGGAATGGCCTCAGGATAACCTCTAGCCAAACCATAGAATAACTGTTTTAAATCTAATTTGATGTGACATTTTCCCATAAAACAACTTTTAAAAGAAAAAACTTTCCAGAGTTTCACACAGTATACCAATATCAAATACTTACAGTTTGTAATATGAACACAGAAAATAGATGGGTTGATCTGGTCGACAAGTTTAAATACTCTCTGAGGTGGGTCTGCTGTTAAATTCAATGAATAGACAGCTGCTTTTTGACTACAAAAGTGACTATCACCCCTGAAAATTAAAAAAAATAATAATAAGACAAAGTTTTAAGGCACAAGCACACAATCTTAGCAAGACTATTTTAGAGCTGTCAGATGCTTGCACTGCACTAAGTTAACAACTACATGGAGGCTATTTATGAAAGTGTGATGTTAGAATTGAATCCACTTTTACTTAGTTTATTCAGTGTTAAAATGTTCGGCACTTTAAACTTTCTCCTCTAACAGTGAAAATATTAAGACAACTAGAATAACCTTTAAGGAAATCTTGTCAAGTATGGAATACAGATGAGAAATGATTTTGATGTAAATGAACCGTGCAAACTCTGATGGAATATTCAATTATATAAAATTCTGCAGAACTTCAGACTGTTTATAAGTACCCAGAATGGATCCAAAATTCCTTGTCTTTAGAATAAAGCTGTCTTCAATGAATGAATGTGAAAATGAGAAAAAGTAACATCATCTGGAAGTTTGGGGGCTTAGAAACTGTGGTATAGTCAAGTCTTCAACCAATCCCAGGCTTAACAAACCTAATCAATTTGATATAGATACAGACATGGTTTAGGGAGATACAACAAAAATGAGATTATATTACATACCACTTTAAGGCCTTTTCCCACTTAATATAGAGTGCCCAATAGTTCCCATATCATCAAATGTTTTTGTATTATTATATGGTTTCACTGTATACCAATTTCTTAAGCTTTTCCCAATTTTTTTTAACCAATCCTCTACCACTGACCTAGGCTGTTTATAACTTCTCCTGATTATATATAATGGTTTAGTGACACCCTTGTACATACATTTGTATTAATGTCTCCAGTTATTTCCTAAGGCAATATCTCCTGAAATGGAATTGCTGGGTCAAAAGGTAGGTACAAAATTTGAGGCTTTTGAGACTTGCTACCAGACTGCCTTCCAGAAAGGCAAGATGCCACCTCACCAACACTGCAGTAACAAGAGCACCTATGTTGCTGTACCCTTGCCAAGACCGCATGTTACCAGTTTTTACCATTTGCTAATTTCACGGGCAAAAGCCTGTTATCTCATTGTTTTAATCTGAATTTTCTCTTTTACTAGTAAGGTTAAATATTTTTCCATATGGTTATTGCTCACTGGTATTTCTTCATGAGTTGATTAATTTTTATGAGAACGTTTGTCTTCTTGACTTTTTTTTTATCTTCTTGACTTCTAAGAACTCATATTATGAATCCCTTCTGAGTGTTAGAAATATTTCTTCCTAGTTTGTTAACCTTTCAGTTTTATAGTGTTTTTTTTTGTCACACAGAAGTTTTTTTTTTTTTTTTATAATCATTCCCCTTTTAATTTAGGTATGATTAACCGATTTTTTTAAAAATAATGAAGTTGTCAACCTTTTCTTTTATAGATTGCCTTTGGGTTTATCTTAAAAGACATTACCCGGGACTTCCCTGGCAGTCTAGCAGTTAAGACTCTCCACTTCCATTGCAGGAGGCATGCATTCGATCCCTGTCGGGAAACTAAGATCCCACAGGCTGTACAGAGTGGCCAAAAAAAAAAAAAAAAGACATTTCCCTAACCCAAGATTAATAAATTTCACATATATTCTTCATTCGTTAATTTTTTATGAAAAAAATTACCTGTTGGTAATTTACTTCAGT
Organism: Capricornis sumatraensis; assembly: GCF_032405125.1. Lineage (NCBI taxonomy): Eukaryota > Metazoa > Chordata > Mammalia > Artiodactyla > Bovidae > Capricornis > Capricornis sumatraensis. The sequence continues at coordinate 61,288,748 of NC_091085.1, read as the reverse complement.
GTAACTCTATGAAGCAGGAATCTAATGTTAGTTTTTCAATAATCATCCTGCATCATTTACTGAATGATCCAACCTTTACTCCACAGATGTGAAATACCATGTTTACAATACCATGTTTACATTAAATACTTATGTAGAAAAAAATACTTTAAGAAAATTGGCTGGTGTAAAATCAGTACACACAACTGATTTTTGGCCTTTCTATTCTTTTTCAATGACCTACTTATCCATAATGAATTAATACACATTATATTCAATATTATAGTGTTACAAATGCTTTAAACCTAGTAGTTTGCTCTTCTTATTCAATAACGTCTTGGCTGTTCTCATCTGTTTATTCTTCCAGATGAATTTTAGAATCATTTTGACACATTATCCCTCTCCCATCTGACTGGAATTACATTCTAATAAATTGAAATATGCAAGTAAGTAATGATTCTACCCATCCCACTACACAGACTAAATCTCTCCATTTATTCAAGTGTTTTATGTCTCATTATATCTTGAGGTTTTCTTCACATAAATTCTGAATAGTTAAGTTTAATTCTATGATGTTATATTTCTATTGGTGTTATGATTAGAATCTATTTCCACTATATTTCTGGAATGGGTATTGCTGGGGGACTGATTTATTTTGTAACTGGCCTCTTTTCCAAATGCTCTGTATAGTTCTAATGGTAAATGAGTTGCTATCATGGGCATAAAGAGTATTTTGGAAAAACCATGAGTAGTATAAATAAGAAAAGATCCAGCACTGAAAATCTACGAGTCACACTGGGCCTTAAACGATGAGGAGTCAGACAGAGAGGGAATGGGAGGCTAATCCAAGTGCAGGAAAGGCACTGGCCAAGGACAGGTACTGTACTGACAGGTTTAGAAAACAGGGTACCAAAGCTGCACTGGACGAAGGATTCCAGATGGGGATGCTAGGAAATAAGATGTGAGAGAGGCTGGGATGGATATGAACGCAGGTTATGGATTCTATAGGTAATGAGAGTTTTCGAAGGTTCTTTAGAAAGGGAGTGACAAGATGAGGCGTGAGCTTATGAGGAGGAAGGGAGCAGGAACGGACAGACGTGAGGGCAATCATGGAGGAAGATTCAGCAGAATGGGACTCTTGACCCCCCTTCCAGTCAGTAGCGCTCTACTCCTGTGCAGTGAATCAACATCGCATCCGTACACTTCTCTCTAGTCCCACCGTCACAGCCTTCTGAGTGAGAGGGGGACACTTAATCCTCATCTGCAATAGCTTCCTTCTTGGTTCCCTGCCACCAGGCCTGGCCCCTGGGAGCCACTGTCCATGCTGCTGCAGAATTTACTAAATTGGGGATCTGATCCCCTCACTCCCCAGCCTGCTGAAGAAGCCAGGAGAAATCCAAACCCCTCAGCATACACACAAGGCCCCTCAGGACTTGACCCCTGCCCTTCCCCACACTCCTCTGGCTCCACCCTTCCTCAGCCATGCTGAGCAACCTGCAGTTAAGGCAACAGTCTATACTCCTTCAGCCCCAGGAATCTGCCATGTGGCTCCCTCGGACAGGAATGTCCTTCCTGGTTCCATGCTGACCAACTTCACTTGTCCTTCACGACTCGGCTCAGCTACTTTTCTAGAAAGACCTCCCTCATCCAGCTGCCTGGGTTAGAGCCCACTCCTCTCAGTTCTCCTAGAGTTTGGTGCAGAAACTGCCATCCGCTAGTTTGTCTCCTTTACTCAATGAGCTCTTTGAAGACAGGACCATGTCTCACTTGTCTTTAAATCCCTGGCACTGGCACACGAGAGGTGCTCAAGAAAGGTATGGTGAACTGCAAGAGACAGCTTAGCGTGAGAAGGCAAGGAAGAGGCACAAGTCAGGGGAGCCTCTAGGTTTCCGACATGGGTTTCTGCCTGAAATAACGACAGTAGAGAAGTCAAAGGGACACTCAAGGGTCAGTTAAGGGTAGAGCAGAGAAATTCATTCATCCATTCAACTCACTTTTAATGAAGACCAACTACATGGTAGGAGCTATCCTAGGCACTAGAGATAAATGATATAACATAATTCTTACTCTCAAGAAGCTTACATCTAATGAGGGGGAAAAGACACTAATCCACTAATCTTAATGATAAATTTATAATTTTTTGAATGGTAAGACTTGTTTATGACAGTTTGTATATATAAATAAATCTTCTATGAACTGGAATCTATAACAAGAACACCTAACTAATTAGGATTGTTCAGTTCAGTTCAGTTCAGTCGCTCAGTCTTTTTGTGACCCCATGAATCGCAGTACGCCAGGCCTCCCTGTCCATCACCAACTCCCAGAGTTCACTCAGACTCACGTCCATCGAGTCCGTGATGCCATCCAGCCAACGCATCCTCTGTCGTCCCCTTCTCCTCCTGCCCCCAATCCCTCCCAGCATCAAAGTCTTTTCCAATGAGTCAACTCTTCCCATGAGGTGGCCAAAGTACTGGAGTTTCAGCTTTAGCATCATTCCTTCCAAAGAAATCCCAGGGTTGATCTCCTTCAGAATGGACTGGTTGGATCTCCTTGCAGTCCAAGGGACTCTCAAGAGTCTTCTCCAACACCACAGTTCAAAAGCATCAATTCTTCGGTGCTCAGCCTTCTTAACAGTCCAACCCTCACATCCACACGACTACTGGAAAAACCATAGCCTTGACTAGACGGACCTTAGTTGGCAAAGTAATGTCTCTGCTTTTGAATATGCTATCTAGGTTGGTCATAACTTTCCTTCCAAGGAGTAAGCGTCTTTTAATTTCATGGCCGCAGTCACCATCTGCAGTGATTTTGGAGCCCTCCCAAAATAAAGTCTGACACTGTTTCCACTGTTTCCCCATCTATTTCCCATGAAATATGGGACCGGATGCCATTATCTTCATTTTCTGAATGTTGAGCTTTAAGCCAACTTTTTCACTCTCCTCTTTCACTTTCATCAAGAGGCTTTTGAGTTCCTCTTCACTTTCTGCCATAATGGTGGTGTCATCTCATATCTGAGGTTACTGATGTTTCTCCCGGCAATCTTGATTCCAGCTTGTGTTTCTTCCAGTCCAGCATTTCTCATGATGTACTCTGCATATAAGTTAAATAAGCAGGGTGACAATATACAGCCTTGACGTACTCCTTTTCCTATTTGGAACCAGTCTGTTGTTCCATGTCCAGTTCTAACTGTTGCTTCCTGACCTGCATACAGATTTCTCAAGAGGCAGGTCAGGTAGTCTGGTATTCCCATCGCTCTCAGAATTTTCCACAGTTTATTGGATCCACACAGTTAAAGGCTTGGCATAGTCAATAAAGCAGAAGTAGATGTTTTTCTGGAACTCTCTTGCTTTTTCCATGATCCAGTGGATGTTGGCAATTTGATCTCTGGTTCCTCTGCCTTTTCTAAAATCAGCTTGAACATCTGGAAGTTCACGGTTCATGTATTGTTGAAGCCTGGCTTGGAGAATTTTGAGCATTACTTTACTAGCATGTGAGATGAGTGCAATTGTGCAGTAGTTTGAGCATTCTTTGGCATTGCCTTTCTTTAGAATTGAAATGAAAACTGACCTTTTCCAGTCCTGTGGCCACTGCTGAGTTTTCCAAATTTGCTGGCATACTGAGTGCACCACTTTCACAGCATCATCTTTCAGGATTTGAAATAGCTCAACTGGAATTCCATCACCTCCACTAACTTTGTTCGTACCAATGCTTTCCAAGGCCCACTTGACTTCACATTCCAGGATGTCTGGCTCTTGATTAGTGATCATACCATCATGATTATCTGGGTCGTGAAGATCTTTTTTGTACAGCTCTTCTGTGTATTTTGCCACCTCTTCTTAATATCTTCTGCTTCTGTTAGGTCCATACCATTTCTGTCCTTTATCGAGCCCATCTTTGCATGAAATGTTCCCTTGGTATCTCTAATTTTCTTGAAGAGATCTCTAGTCTTTCCCATTCTGTTCCTCTATTTCTTTGCATTGATCACTGAAGAAGGCTTTCTTATCTCTTCTTGCTATTCTCTGGAACTCTGTATTCAGATGCTTATATCTTTCCTTTCTCCTTTGCTTTTCGCCTCTCTTCTTTTTACAGCTATTTGTAAGGCCTCCCCAGACAGTCATTTTGCTTTTTTGCATTTCTTTTCCATGGGGATGGTCTTGATCCCTGTCTCCTGTACAATGTCATGAACCTCATTCCATAGTTCATCAGGCACTCTATCTATCAGATCTAGGCCCTTAAATCTATTTTTCACTTCCACTGTATAATCATAAGGGATTTGACTTAAGTCATACTGAATGGCCTAGCGGTTTTCCCTACTTTCTTCAATTTGAATCTGAATTTGGTAATAAGGCGTTCATGATCTGAGCCACAGTCAGTTCCTGGTCTTGTTTTTGTTGACTGTATAGAGCTTCTCCATCTTTGGCTGCAAAGAATATAATCAATCTGATTTTGGTGTTGACCATCTGGTGATGTCCATGTGTAGAGTCTTCTCATGTTGTTGGAAGAGGGTGTTTGCTATGACCAGTGCAGTTTCTTGGCAAAACTCTATTAGTCTGTGCCCTGCTTCATTCCGTATTCCAAGGCCAAATTTACCTGTTACTCCAGGTGTTTCTTGACTTCCTACTTTTGCATTCCAGTCCCCTATAATGAAAAGGACATCTTTTTGGGGTGTTAGTTCTAAAAGGTCTTGTAGGTTTTCATAGAACCATTCAACTTCAGCTTCTTCAGCATTACTGGTTGGGGCATAGACTTGGATTACCGTGATATTGAATGGTTTGCCTTGGAGACGAACAGAGATCATTGTGTCGTTTTTGAGATTAGGACTGTTAGTTTTCATTATTTCTATACTTCATATTTAGTAGAAGGTCACAAGCAAAACTAACTCAAAAAAAACCTCAAGTTCTTTCCTGAGGGCACTACGAATTCAGTTCTGATTTCTAACCCATGGTGCCACAAACTACACTTAATCTTGTAAATAAGTTTTACTGAAATGTAGTCACGCCCATTCATTACATGCCTGCTTTTGCTCAACAGTGGCAGAGTTGAAAAGCTGCAACAGAGCCCACACAGCCTGCAGAGCTTCAAGTGTTCATTATGTGGCTTTTTACAGAAAAAGTTGGCTTGACCCCCATTCTAAATAGTCTATATCTAAAATTACAGTATTGGCTATTTCTTAAGAACTACATTCTAAATAATGACCGCAAATCAGAACAGATATCTCACTCTCAAGCTCCTGGAACTTACTAATGCAGGAATACAGAATGATTTCAACAAAGACTGAACCACAGTATAGTTCAGGGAGCCAGAAAAATAATCTGACTACAACACCCCATGCTCCAGGCATTTTAACATCGGAAGTAGATTGGATTTCCTATTGGTCAATAAAATAGTTTCTCATGGGAAAAACACACTGTGCTTCCAAAAAAGCATTCAACCTATCAAATTTCAACTGCTAAAACTTAGTACAAGACTGAATTTAAATTGGCTATCTCTGAATAATAAACTGGTCCCATCCTGAATAAATTAACTTTTTATAAGTGCTATTATTTTATCAAAAAGCTTTGAAATCAGAATTACAAAAACCAGGTAACTCAGAAGAAACTGTTTATCTTGCAATCGACTGGGAATGTCATTTTCCATTATTCTCCTACACAATGTGAACTGTGAGAATTCCTCGTAGATTCATCTCCTAGAAAGGTATAAACAAAGCTTTCCTTTCTAATTTTCGTTAGAGAATTATGTCCACAACAAAAGCTGTAAAATTTAACTGCACTTTTCACCCTAGGCTATACCTGACACTAACTCACAGATACAAAAACGTGACACCTTATTTGTTTACAAATCAAAGTGAAACGTAATTCAATCTCTGAACACAGAGATTTCATTATAACCTTTGTGAAAAGTACACTCTCACTTCTCTTTTGCCTGCACTATCATCTGGCTGAATGCAAATAAGGGATAGATACTGTTCTACACAGGCTTCCCAGGTGGCTCAGTGGTAAAGCACCCATCCGCGGATGCAGGAGTTTGATCCCTGTGTCAGAAGATTCCCTGGAGAAGGAAATGGCAACCCACTCCAGTCTTCTTGCCTGGGAAACCCCATAGAGAGGAGCCTGGCGGGCTACAGTCCATGGGGTGACAAGAGTTGGACACGAGGGCTTCCCTGGTGGCTCAGTCAGTAAAGAGCTGGACACGACTTAGTGACTAAACAATAACTCTTCAATACACTGATTTCAACAGCATGGCTTCTGAAAGATGCAGAATTCAGGAAATCAGCCTGGGGTGATTTGGGTTTTTTCAGCCTGGAGGAGTTTTCACTGTCTGTCCCCAGATTTTATAATCTTGGTCCAATTTTATCAAAACTTCATGTTACAAACTTACGTGACAACTGGAATTGAGCAGGCAGAAAAGACACTGAAATCCACGGAGCTGCAATCAGGATCACAACAGCAGTTGACGTCACACTGTGCTGGAGACAAGTCACAGACACACAGAGCAGCAACTACAGAAACAAGAGAGGTGGGGCGCAGAGCGTCACAATCTGCAGGTAGTGACTGCCCCCTGCCACTCCAAAGTACCAAAAGTCCATCTCATACAAAGGTCCATTTTATTCTTCCTATTGCACTTTGGGGGAAATCTGCGAAGTGAAATGAGTCAGTTTGAGCACTCCTCCATCTGAGATTTTCCCAAAGTGGCCGATCATCTGACTCACTTGGAAAGTTCTGTTTGCACTCTCCCTACAAAGACTCTGATTTGATAAGCTAACTGTGAAACCCACACACCTGGTCCTTTCAAACACTTTCCAGGTGATGCTGATAATTAAAATAGGTTTAAGAATCAACACAGTAAATCACTTGCCTGACCATAAGAACCATCGGTTTAATATTGCAGATTTCTAAGCTCCTCTGGAGATTCCAATTCAGAGGAAGGGCCCACTTAAGGCTACCAAGAATCAAAGTTCTCAATTTTGTTCCTCTCCTCAGATGTCACCTGCAGCTTTGAAGCTGAGTCCATTTTCACAGGCTATTGGCCAAGAATAACGCTGGCTCAGGTTCCTTGTACTTGGGGTTCTAGAAATATCTTTGGTAATTCAGACAGTAAAAACATGGGAAGAGGTAGAAGCCCCACTTAGCAAGTTTTAATTTTTAATAATGATGACCATCTGGATTTTTAATTCCCTGTTTCAGGCTGTCAAACGGGGAGGTGTGGCGGTGAGGGGAAACTTAAATAGCAGAGCAAGAGAATGATAAACACTGAACTCATGGTAGTTTAATTATTGCTGGAAGGAGGGAGTAAGATCAGTGCTTCAACCTTACTTGTAACGTCGTTTCTTGTTTTTGAAAAAGGATTTCATGCAAAAAATAAATTTTAAAAAGGGATCTCAAGCAAATGCTGGTAGACAATCCATACAACATTCTTATTAGCATTTATGAATTATTTTATAATAAAAATAAGCTTTAGAAGGAATTCCCTGGCAGTTCAGTGATTAGGACTCGGTGCTCACTACCAAGGCGGTTCAATCCCAGGTCAGGGAACTCCAGACTTCACAGTCTGTGAGGTATGGCAAAAAAAAAAAAAAAAACCTTTAGAAAATATATACCTCAAAAAAGGTACAATAATAAACTCTGGGAAGATGAATGTCAGAAGAAGAGGAAATTTTTGTCAGTAAATACACAATCCATTCCTAGAGACACAAAAGTTTCCACCCTAGAGTTTACATGTTTCTCTCTAGCCAAGGACTCCCTTGTGTCCTTAGAAAACTATAACACCTCTCATGTACACTAAAGTGTTGAGTAAAAAATAGTGTTGAGACACCCTGCCTTATGTGTTTGAAATTAATCTTGATTTATTTTACAAAACCTAAAACCCTTATAGGTCCCTAGTAGCTGTAAGACTACTAGGGACAAAGCAATAGTGTTTAATAACTCTACTTAGGAAAGAAAAAAGGGTGAGCGTACTTAATCAGCCAACAAGTATCTGCTGAGTACTCGTAGGGTCTGAGTAGCACTCAGCTGCTCTTCCAAGCCTCTTCACAGCTACAGGGTACTAACCAACAGAGCTCAGATTTGAGATCAAAGTTATCATCCTTCTCTTGCACCTGTAACCCATTCTGCAAAGGGTGGTCCAGTTCTCCACTCAGTCTCCTGCTACAACCTGTACCTAGGTTGTGACCTAAAATGAGGCAAGTAATTCATAAACCTAAAAAATGGCAATAACCCAGGGACTTCCCTGGTAGTCCAGCGGTTAAGACTCTACCTTCCAGTGCAGGAGGCATGGGTTCTAAGCTCCTACATGCTGTGCAGTGCAGCCAAAAATAAAAAGTTAAAGAAAATGTTAAAAAAAATTTTTTTAAGTTAAACATTAAAAAGTTATAAAAGAAAAAGTTAAAGAAAATGGTGACAACCTAACATCATTAGACTGTTAGGAGGATTAGATGAGACACACCACAGATGAAATCCTTAGCACAGAGCTTGCTACACAGGAAGTAGTTAATAAATGTCAGCTGTCATTTATTACCATTACTTGCACAGATCTAACCAGAGGCCCTTTAAAAAGACAAAGGAAAAGTGCAAATTCATCCTCTCATACTGGAAAAACAGCCCTGAACACATGACCTATTAATGATGGTTCAAGAATAGCTTCATTTGGGGGATAAAGTGCATTAACAAATGAAATACTTACATGGATAAAAGGCAACTCAGCCCAAAAAATCTTAACAGAATTTCAGATAATGAATACTCTGCTATATTTTGTCCCAAATTATCACTTAACTTCCCTGCTAAATCAACAATTTCAATATAAAACAAAGTTTTTATATTAAAATAGCAAATATGTTTCCTGTATTTTTTCTGACAGACTATACAATTTATAAAGGAGAAATAATGGTTCAGTAAAGTTCTAGAGTTCAGAAGGTCAGCCAATGATTTTTTTATTTACTAATACTGAGCCTGACTCAATTTAAGAAAGATTTTTCTTAAGAAGGGATTAAAAAAAAAAAACACTGCATATCTATTGGGGTTACAGAGGACTTAAAAGGGATTTTTTTTTTGGAGATCATAAACCCATTTGACAAACTACCACTGCTATGAACCTTCACCCCAGAAAAACGCATATTCACAGAAGTTAGCTCGATTTTGGAGTCAGATATCCCCTGAAGTCACCCATGTTAAATCAGATTACAAAAGTCACTAGCTGTGTAACTCAAGGATTAGATCATTTTCTGAGAAATATGCTAATTATCCTTAAAGATGAATCTTAAGAAGTGGGCATAACCCCTCACCCCATAACTCCCTACATTCAACTCAACACAGGAGGACTTGACCTAGTCATTTTCTGTAAACTAGATTTTTTGCATCTCTTTTTCATAATTGAAAAGCTCAACGTATCCTATGCACTTAATTCCCACAATTTCCTAGAAACTTTCAATTTCAACTGAAAAGCTGCAAGAATTCATTCATTAACACTTTTGGCATTAGTGTCGTCCAGGACCACTGCAAGCACTTCTAAAGATTTTTATATTGTCTCACTTGGCTCTCTGAGCTTCGGTTTTCTCATCTGTATGACAGTGATAATAACATCTACCTCTAAGGGTTGTTGAGAGAATTAATACCTATGAAACACTTAACAATGACTGCACACTTTAAGTGGTCAATAAACGTTAACTATCGCTATTATTACATCCTCACCCGGGCTACCAACCCCCGCAGGTTGAACCACTGTAGATCCCCAGGAATTGGTACTTGGTTACCCACCGTCTGTGATCGGGGCGGGTCTGGGGCCGGAGAAGGGCCTGGAAGCCCTGGGGATCTCAGGGGACTTAGAAGATAAAACAGGTCGGAGAGTCGTCGGGACTGGTTTGGTGGAGTTGAGGCCCTCCGTCGCTACCACCGGGGTGGTCCCGGCCGGGATGGTCCCGGCCTGGGCGCTCACGGAGGCCCAGCACGCTAGGAGAACGAGCAGGAACCGCGGAAAGGCCCGCGGCCCCATTGCTCAGCCGCAAGCCGAGCGGCCAGTGGCTGGGTGGCTGGGAGACCGCGCGTTACCTAGCAACCGCGGCGGCTGGGCGCGGGGCATCACGGGAAGGGTCACCGTAGGCCTGGAGAGACGTAGGGACAGAGGGCGGGGCCTGGGCGAGGCGGGCGGGGCCTGGGCGAGGCGGGCGGGGCCTGGGCGAGGCGGGCGGGGCCTGGGCGAGGCGGGCCGAAAGAGGAGGGGACGAGGGGCGGGGACCTGTCCTGCTTGTGAATTCCCCACGTGGTTTCCAAGAAGACTGCAGTGCTTGTTTTAAAAATGTAGATTTCCAGGTTCCGTCTCAGGGGATTCTGATTCAGTCCAAGGGCAGGGTTCAGGGAGCAATATTTTTAACAAATGCAAAACCAGTACATTTGGGACAACACACACATCTAACACACAACTAACACAATCAGTGCATTTGGGACAACTAACACAATCAGTGGAGGGAGAGAAATCTTGGGACCCACTCTCCTAAAGCTACAAAATAGGGTTTTTTGAAGCACAGAGATCATATCACTATCCTTGAATTTTTCTCTATCTCATATGTGTCTACACTTGGTTTACCGATATGGTTTTAGTTCCCTCAAGGCTATAGTTTTTCCTGTGGTCATGTATGGATGTGAGAGTTGGACTGTGAAGAAAGCTGAGCGCCGAAGAATTGATGCTTTTGAACTGTGGTGTTGGAGAAGATTCTTGAGAGTCCCTTGGACCTCAAAGAGATCCAACCAGTCCATCCTAAAGGAGATCAGTCCTGAATATTCATTGGAAGGAATGATGCTAAAGCTGAAACTCCAGTACTTTGGCCACCTCATGGGAAGAGTTGACTCATTGGAAAAAACTCTGATGCTAGGAGGGATTGGGGGCAGGAGGAGAAGGGGACAACCGAGGATGAGATGGCTGGATGACATCACGGACTCGATGGACATGAGTCTGAGTGAACTCCGGGAGTTGGTGATGGACAGGGAGGCCTGGTGTGCTGCGATTCATGGGGTCACAAAGAGTCGGACACGACTGAGCAACTGAACTGAACTGAACTGAACTAGGATCTCTGAGCTACAGTTTTATGTCAGGAATGATATCTACCTCTAAGGGTTGTATACCAGGAGGTCGCCAGATAACTTCTGGTTGCTGTGTTGTGATTGTGATAAGAGAAACAGATGAACACTTAATAACTTTTTTACAGTCAAAAAAATGACAAAAATTAAATAGAATGATTTATAGGCCTTTAAAAAAAAACAAAAACAAAGCAAATCTACTTTATCTGTACAAAAGGACTTGAAGACCACAAGACTCAGGGAAGCCCCTCAGTTATAAACTGCTGTATTTATAGAAGTATTCCAGACCAGGGATGTTGGTTATTACACCTTTGATACTTTATCTCCTTACAATTCAGAAGTGAATGTGAAAATACTTAAACATATCATGGTAATTACTCAAGACACATTTTTCAATTCAGAAGAATGTAAAACAATATATATATACTGAGATTATTAAATTTATATATTAATAGCAAAGCTAAATCATCAAAATGACATCTTTAGTACCTTCCAATGACATTGCAGAGAAAGTATCTAAAATATAACTGGATCAAATGTGTAATACAGATATTTCCAATTCTTTCCTACTGAGTATTGCTTTAACAACTACCTGAAATTCTGAATTGATGCCTTTGAACTGTGATGTTGGAGAAGACTATTGAGAGTCCCTTGGACTGCAAGGAGATCCAACCAGTATATCCTAAAGGAAATCAGGCCTGAATATTCATTGGAAGGACTGATGTTGAAGCTGAAACTCTATACTTGGGCCACCTGATGCAAAGAACTGATTCATTTGAAAAGACCCTGATGCTGGGTAAGATTGAAGGCAGGACAAGAAGGGGACAGCAGAGGATGAGATGGTTGGATGGCATCACTGACTCAATGGACATGAGTTTGAGTAAGCTCTGGGAGTTGGTGATGGACAGGGAAGCCTGGTGTGGTGCAGTCCATGGGGTTGCAAAGAGTTGGATGGACTGAGCGACTGAGCTGAACTGAACTGAAATTCTGGACCACTTTTAATAACTGATGTAAAGTGATGTAATGCTTCTGTGTTATTTTTGCCATGCCACTCGGCATGTGAGATCTTTGCTCCTTTGCCAGGAATCAGTCCCATGCTCTCTGCATTTGGAAGCACAGTCTTAACTACTGGACCACCAGGGAAGTCCCAATACTTCCCTTTAAAAAACAACAACAAAAAAGGTTTTCCAAATCTTCATCTTCAGTTCAGTTCAGTTGCTCAGTTGTGTCCGACTCTTTGTGACCCCATGAATCACAGCACACCAGGCCTCCCTGTCCATCACCAACTCCCGGAGTTCACTCAGACTCATGTCCATCGAGTCCGTGATGCCATCCAGCCATTTCATCCTCGGTTGTCCCCTTCTCCTCCTGCCCCCAATCCCTCCCAGCATCAGAGTTTTTTCCAATGAGTCAACTCTTCCCATGAGGTGGCCAAAGTACTGGAGTTTCAGCTTTAGCATCATTCCTTCCAATGAATATTCAGGACTGATCTCCTTTAGGATGGACTGGTTGGATCTCTTTGAGGTCCAAGGGACTCTCAAGAATCTTCTCCAACACCACAGTTCAAAAGCATCAATTCTTCGGCGCTCAGCTTTCTTCACAGTCCAACTCTCACATCCATACATGACCACAGGAAAAACCATAGCCTTGACTAGACGGACTTTTGTTGGCAAAGTAATGTCTCTGCTGTTCAATATGTTATCTATGTTGGTCATAACTTCTCTTCCAAGGAGTAAGTGTCTTTAATTTCATGGCTGAAGTCACCATCTGCAGTGATTTTGGAGCCCCCCAAAATAAAGTCTGACACTGTTTCCACTGTTTCCCCATCTATTTCCCATGAAGTGATGGGACCAGATGCCATTATTTTCATTTTCTGAATGTTGAGCTTTAAGCCAACTTTTTCACTCTCCTCTTTCACTTTCATCAAGAGGCTTTTGAGTTCCTCTTCATTTTCTGCCATAAGCGTGGTGTCATCTGCATATCTGAGGTTACTGATATTTCTCCCAGCAATCTTGATTCCAGCTTGTGTTTCTTCCACTCCAGCGTTTCTCATGATGTACTCTGCATAGAAGTTAAATAAGCAGGGTGACAATATACAGCCTTGACATACTCCTTTTCCTATTTGGAACCAGTCTGTTGTTCTATGTCCAGTTCTAACTGTTGCTTCCTGACCTGCATATAGGTTTCTCAAGAGGAAGATCAGGTGGTCTGGTATTCCCATCGCTCTCAGAATCTTTCACAGTTTCTTGTGATCCACACAGTCAGGGCTTTGGCATAGTCAATAAAGCAGAAATAGATGTTTTTCTGGAGCTCTCTTGCTTTTTTCATGATCCAGCGGATGTTGGCAATTTGATCTCTGGTTCCTCTGCCTTTTCTAACACCAGCTTGAACATCTGGAAGTTCACAGTTCATGTATTGCTGCAGCCTGGCTTGGAGAATTTTGAGCATTACTTTACTAGCATGTGAGATGAGTGCAATTGTGTGGTAGTTTGACTTCTAAATCCAGGATGACTTGTTTTTAAATCTTCTCTTGACTTCCAGGTCTCCACTTTCTTTTCTATTCCTTAATATCTGTCAATCACATTGTCCTATTTGCTGCTTTGAATTTTTAGGCTGTTGGATTAAATTTTTATCAAGTGCCCTTCAGTTCTAACATTTTTGTGTGTATGGTTTGGGAAATGATCTCACCATCCCCTTTCAAACGAAAACACTCTATAGGTGATTCAGAAGTAATTTTATGACATCTTACACAGTCAAAATGAGGGCTGTGTCAACTGAGATCCATTTTGCAAACCTTGAAAACACTGAAACTTTTCATTTCACAGGTGACCCATTTCTGCCAGTTTTTTTTCATCTTTCAACCTAAAGGATCCTTTCTCCCTCCCTTCTCCCATGGTCTTGGCAGGTTCCCTCATTAAGATAGAAGGACAAAAAGAAGGGCCAAGATCTATTTCCATATTTTGTCCCAAACTGCAGCTTTTGGGTTGTGCGTAAATGTTTGTGATTTAAAATGTCCATCTGTTTCCCTAGAATTATTGGCATTCCCCATTCCTTATAGTCTGTGCCAATGTTGGGAGGATTGAAGACAATTTCAGCTTTTTGGAATTCTGCACTTGGAAGCTGCCACATATGAGAAGCCTGAAAAAACAAAGATAGGAGTAGCTCAATGGAAAAATAGCTGAGGCTAACTTCATATAGCAGGGATAACCCCTCTGTCTTGGTCTTCGGTGTGGTTTGGGGTGAATTGACTCATTATTTTTGCTGAAGTCATGGCTTCTAATCTGTCTAAAATTAAGTATCCATTTTTGCCTATATTAAGTATATCCACCCATCTTTATTCATCTGAGCCAAATATTTTACAAATAGGGGTGCAGAATCATTAATTCTTATAAAGGGATTTCTTAGAACAACACAAGATCAAGGCTGTGTGAGGACAAAGGACTTACTCTATTGTTTTTGACCGAAGTGAACAGCTCAAGCAATTCATTTCTAAATTAACATCCAGAAGAAAAGAAATCTCGCTTCTCTCCTCCAGTTCCCACGTGCCTTGTCAACCACCAGAGACTATTCTTATTCTTCAAATGTTTTCTGAAACATTATGGGGGCAGAAGGGCTGTTTGAGCAGGCTCCACATTCTTGAAAAGTCTCAAATTTACAAGTTTGACCTTTTCTGAAAATGAAATAATAAATACGGTCACAGACATACACTGACAAAAATGAAACAATTCTTTGTTTACCAGACAACTGTAAACTTGCATCCTATTATTGGACCATACTGCAGTTTTAAGAAGTTAATCGGCTTTTTAAGAATACCTTTAAAAATTTTCAGATTGAAACATTTCAATCACAATAAAAACATTTCTTTCAATCACAATAAAAACATTTCAATCACAATAAAAACATTTTAATCATAAGACCACTATACACTGCACCAAGATCAGATTTGACATTTTCCCACATTTACTCCACATTTCTTTTTAGTAAGTTTTTTTTAAACTAATTAATTTTAATTGGGGAATAATTACGTTACAATGTTGTGGTGGTTTTTGCCATACCTCGACCTGAATCAGCCACAGGTGCACATGTGTTCCTCCATCCTGAACTCTCCTCCCACCTCCCTCCCCACACCATCCCTCTGGGTTGTCCCAGAGCACCAGTTGAGTGCCCTGCTTCAGCATAAAACTTGCACTGGTCATCTATTTTACATATGGTAATATACGTGTTTCAATGCTATTCTCTCAAATCATCCCACCCTCACCTTCTCCCACATAGTCCTTTAGACAGTTTTATTGAGCAATAATTTATATGCAGTTTTTTATATACAGGTTTTCTCATGCATCAATATACAGTTTTTTTGGTTTACAGTTTTCTGATTTTTAACTAACACATACAGTCATGTAACAACCACAATTGAGAAAATATTTGTATATGACGTAAGATAAGGGTCTAATTTCATTCTTTTGCATGTAGATATCCAGTTTTCCCAACACCATTTATTGAAGAGACTATCTTTTCCCCATTATATGGTCCTGGTTCCATTGTTAAAAAAATAATTTGGCCAGGGGTTCTTTCAATTCATTCCTTTCTGTTGCTAACAAGTATTTCATAATGGGGGCTTCCCGGTGGCTCAGATGTTAATAGGTAGTGAATCTGCCTGCAGTGCGGGAGGCCTGCGTTCGATCTCTGGGTTGGGAGGATCCCCTGGAGGAGGGCATGGCAACCCACTCTAGTATTCTCGCCTAGAGAATTTCTTTTCTTTTTCTTTTTTTTTTTTTTTTGCCTAGAGAATTTCATGGATAGAGTGAGATTCCTGGGTTGTCTGGTGAATAGATATTTAATTTTATAAGAAACTGCCCAACTTTTTCCTAGAGTGACTACATTCTGCATGCCCACGAGAGCAAAGTCTGAGATTTCCATTTACTCCCCAAGCTCCTGACAACTTGGTATGATCAGTTTTGTTTTCAATTTCATTTTTAGTTGTTCTAAGAATTATGTGGCGGTATCTCCTTGAAGTTTTATTAGTCGACTTTTAATAAATACAGTCATCTTGTAATGACACATTTACATGGCATTTTAACCATGGGGTGTAAAAAGAAATTGTTAAATATTAAATGAAGAACTGAATTCTTCATTTTTTTGTAAACAAAGAGCCTCAAAAAATGGAAGTGAGCTGACCTCTTGGCACCACTTAGGGGCACTCCTCTCTCCTCCCCAACTTCTGCTTCTGTTTCCGTGTTGTAAACATGTTTTCATTGTCCTCCCCAGGATCTGTAGGTAGTTCCCTTTTCATCCACCCCTTATTGGCAGCCTGTGAGTAAATTCTTCTTGAGCCCTGAACCTGCTTCATTTTGCCCCTTCATGGGGTCAGGCATTTTCTGCTACAGCTTGTTTAAAGCTTTTACCTCATGTTAACCCGAATTTGTTGGCAAGAACATGGAGACCAAAGAAAAGCAAATACAAGATTGGGTAAGTCTGTGTCAAAATCACCAACCCCACACTGTTAGAGTATGTTTTCCATGCCCCAAATCAGAACCTGTGGCCTGACAAGTGTGCACATAGTTAGGAAGATAATTTAAAAATTGGAATGTCCTAGAAACGTCAGAATTATTGTAATCATACGTGCTGTGTTAAGTCAGTTGTGTCCGACTCTTTGTGACACCATATACTGTAGCCCGCCAGGCTCCTCTGTCCATGGTGATTCTCTAGGCAAGAATACTTCAGTAGGTTGCCATGCCCTCCTCCAGGGGATCGTCCCAACCCAGGGGTCGAACCCAGGTCTGCCGAATTGCAGGAGGATTCTTTACTGTCTGAGCCACCAGGGAATCCCCAAAATACTGGAGTGGGTAGCCTATCCCTTCTCCAGGGGAATTTCCTGACCCAGGAATCAAACCGCGGTCTCCTGCATTGCAGGTGAATTCTTTGCCATCTGAGCTACCAAGGAAGCCCAACTATTGTAGTCATAGTTATGAAAAATCTGGATGAAATTTAACCCTAAATTCAAACTCCCAGAATCTTCATCTCTACATTGTAGGCAGTTTATTTAGAGGGGAAGGAAAGATAGCCAGATGAGAAAAGATGAAGTTTAACTGGGTCAGTTTGGACAAAGACTCAGACTGATACATCTTTTAGTAGAGAGGGCTTCCCTGGTGGCTCAGACAGAATTTGCCTGCATTGCAAAAGACCTGGGTTCAATCCCTGGGTCAGGAAATTTCCCCTGGAGAAGAAAATGGCAATGCGCTCCAGTATTCTTGCCTGGAGAATTCCATGGAGAGAAGAGCCTGGTGGGCTACAGTCCGTGGGTTTGCAAAGATTTGGACATGACTGAGCGACAAACATCTTTAGTAGAGATCGTTTGTGAATTCCTTAAAACAAATAATGAAAGTCCATCCAATGTAAATCCAGCTGCAGGTTCTCCCTCAGAGGGCAACTGCTTACCCTAGTGAGATAATAAAAGAGCAGTCATATTTTAATTTCTGTCTCCTTCTAACATGAATCAACCTAAAATTTTCCTCTTAAAATGTTCTCTGCAAGACCTAAGAAGCTGGTAATTATAACACTTTCTGGGGAAGAGGAGGAAAAGAGAGTTAATCTTTGATCTATTTTGCATGTATTGCTTTTTACTTAATAACTAAAATGTGGGGGGCCATGCTTCAAGGCTTGCAGGATCTTTGTTTCCCAACCAGGGACTGAACCCCAGGCCCCACCAGTGACAGCAATGAATCCTAACCACTGGACCACCAGGGAATTCCCAATAACTTATTTTCAAATTAAATGAGCACAACAATAAAACAAACTTAAAAACATGTTCTCTCTCTTAATCACATCATCCCTATATTCCATTAGGTTGAGCATTTGGAAAATAAGGCACAAATCCTTTCCTCCTGCCAGCCTTGCCCAGCACCCACTGCTCAGACTAGACTTGAAAGCACATTTTAAATCTTGTGAACATTTTTCAAGTCTTAAAAAAAATCAGACTCAAACGAATTGTGTAGTCTTCAGTCTGTGGGGTTGCAAAGAGTTGGACATGACTGAGCAACTTCGCTTTCCATTGCTTTACTGTAAGAGCTGCTTACTTTGAGGCATCAGTGAAAATACATTTCACTTTCCTTGAAATTTTTTAAAGGGATGGCGCAGGGAAACAAGTTGGTCTGCCTTGGTGATGTCTGTTGGTCAATCGATCATACTGACCTCGGGTTTTGACATTTCAGAAAGAAACTTTCCAGGTCAGCCCAGGATTCTTGGGAAATAGCAAGCAGATTGTCCATTGATCAAGAGAAATCCATTTATTGCTCTTACTTAATCTTCAGATTTCACCTCCTCCAAGAGGCCCTCCTACCTGACCCACCAAGGAGGCAGACCTTTACAAATTTAGTTGCAAGACCAGGCTGTTATTCTTGTTCCATCCTTTATGAGCTGGGTGACCTTGAGCAAGCTAAATAACCTCTATGACAAAATCCATCATACTGATGTTTCCAACTGAAATCAAGACTAGAGGGCTTTTATTTAACTATATCGACTACACATGTTATTTTGTTTCTCCCACACCATAGAGCTTGGTTCTCAAAAACTTCAACATAATTTATTATTTGCTTTGTTCCAAAATACATTTAGCATAGTGCTAAGTCTAAGAATAACAATACCAATACTACCATCAAATATATCATTTTTTTATTCCGATTTTTTTAGCTGCACGCTTTCATCTAATACCTCTGTTTTTAGTGTGTTACCTCACTTCCATCCTTTTCTCTGACTGTGATCTCTGAACCTAGAGCTATCATGTTTCAAATTCTCCAAAGAATAATCTTTGCAGGGATAGGAACAAGGAGTCACAGGAGGGAATCTGGGGTTGACAGCTCCTATTACATATATACAATTAATGACCTGCTTTCAGGGGAATTGCCTGGTTGTCCAGTGGTTAGGACTCTGCACTTTCTCTGCCAAGGGTCTCATGTTACTCCTCACTGACTTTCTCCTCCATAAGATCTAGGGTTTTTTCCACTTAGCTAAATCATCCATCCACTTTCTATCTTCCAGAAAGGATCTAACATCTCTCATGAGCAATCATCTTCTCTCCTGTTGTCTGCGGGCTCACACTCTGGATTCCTTTTCTATCATTTTAATACTGTTTCAGGGGACAGCAGAGATACTTGCATAGGTTTCGTTCACCACGCTTCTACATGTTTTCTATAAACATTTTCCATACCCGGCGTAGAGAGGTAGTGTAGTGAAATGATTAGATGCACTCATTCTGAAGCCATGATCTTCAGGTTCAAATCCCTAGTTTTCCCAGCTTCTGTGTAATTCAGTCATACTTTCTGTGCTTAGATTCCTCATGTATAAAATGGAGATACTGGTGAAGTAAAAGTTGCTCAGTTGTGTCTGACTCTTTCCATGGACTACATAGTCCATGGAATTCTCCAGGCCAGAATACTGGAGCGGGTAGCCTTTCCTTCTCCAGGGGATCTTCCCAACCCAGGGATTGAACCCAGGTATCCCACATTGCGGGCAGATTCTTTACCAGCTGAGCCATAAGGGAAGCCCAAGAATACTGAAGTGGGTAGCCCATCCCTTCTCCAGTGGATCTCCCCAACTCAGGAATTGAATTGGGGTCTCCTGCAAGCAGGCGGAGTCTTTACCAACTGAGTTATCAGGGAAGCCCACAGATAGTGGTACCTACTGCAAAACTGTGTGTGAGGGATGGCCCTGTGAACTTATTAAGCACTCCAAAGGTTTTAAATGTTATTAAAGAAAGGGTACAGGTTTCCACAATCAGAAAGAGCAAAATGACATTGATTAACTCTGCCTTAAACGAAAGGAGAAAAAATTGATTCTCTCCTAATCCTGCCTGGAAGTTGACAGTATTTTCCTCAGGATTTAGTAGTTCTGAATCTTGCAGTTTCATTTTTTCCCTGCAGGTGGCAGCCTTCATCACCAAAACTTTGTTCCTCATATAGAGCTGACCCTGAGGGGAAAACAAACCCTCTACCTTCAGTGTTTCATTGGATCTATCATTCAATCAATAAATATATTATTGAGCATCTACCATGTGCCAGGAACCAGGGGAAAAGCAGTGGTCAGGTGCACACTATTGTTGCCTTTTCAAAACTTGCTGTTTGCCACAGCTGTAAAACTTAATTTCAAAGAAGCTGAGTGGACATCCCAAGAAAACTTTCCATATAAATGTACTACTACTATAGGTAAAACCTTAACTCTGAGACAGAGTGCTCTGTTGAACAAAATGACTCTGTAAAGGAGGTTTTCATAAACTCCACTATCAAAGAAATGGGTTGGGAGGCTAAGGGGCATTGAGATCAGTCACCAGTGCACAAAGAGGGTATTGGGGTGTTCAAGTGGGTAGATGGAAGAGCTTAGGAATTACAGGCCAGAGATGACAACTCTCCTATTGTCCCCAATTTTTAAGCCAAACATCTTTCTTTAAAGAAAAATTAGCCATAATTTGCAAATAAGACCAAGATAGGGCAGTGTAGTTCTTGCCATGTCATGGAGGACATTGTTTAACAAGCTCACCCTAGTATTAATTCTCTAGAAGGAGCTGGCCAACTTTTTCTGTAAAGGTCTAAGATAGTAAATATTTTAGGCTTTGGGGCTATATACTCTCTATCAACGACTTAGCTCTGTTATCATAGTACTGCAAAAGCAGCCTTACACAGTCAGTTCGGTTCAGTCACTCAGTCATGTCCGACTCTTTGTGACCCTATGCACTGCAGCACACCAGGCTTCCCTGTCCATCACCAACTCCCAGAGCTTACTCAAACTCATGTCCATTGAGTCGGTGATGCCATCCAACCATCTCACCCTCTGTTGTCCCCTTCTTGTCCTGCCTTCAATCTTTCCCAGCATCAGGGTCTTTTCAAACGAGTCAGTTCTTCGCATCAGGTGGCCAAAACATTGGCGTTTGAGCTTCAGCATCAGTCCTTCCAATGAATATTCAAGATTGATCTCCTTTAGGGTGGACTGTCTGGATCTCCTTGCAGTATAAGGGAACTTCAAGAGTCTTCTCCAACATCAGTTCAAAAGCATCAGTTTTTCGGTACTCAATTTTCTTTATGGTCCAACTCTCACATCCATACATGACTACTGGAAAAACCGCAGCTTTGATTAGACAGACCTTTGTTGGCAAAGTAATGTCTCTGCTTTTTAATATGCTGTCTAGGTTGGTCATAGCTTTTCTTCCAAGGAGCAAGCCTTACACAATAGGTAAGCAAATGAACGTGGTTGTGGTCCAATAAAACTTACTATAAATGCAAGCAACAGAGTCAGATTTGGCCCACTGGCCGTATATGCAAACCAAGGAATGTATCTTTGTTTTCTCGCTATTTACTTTTTATTAAAGGCTCAGATTTTTGACTGTTTTAAATTCCAAAGTATTTCTTTCCAGTATGAAAAAGGACCAGAGATTAATCAGTTTAGCATTTAAGACTCCTCCTTCTTCAAATATCTACTTCCTCAAAATGCTCTCTGAACCAGCTTTTCCATCCTACTGTTTCCTCTTTAACAAGTTGAACAAATTTTTGACATGTGACTGCCCTCTATTTGAATGAGTCATGTTTCAACGTTGTTGTTTGTTGTACTTTTGTTGTTCCCTAGTAATTAGCAATAAAACCTGTTACCTAAGAGTGCTGTGTTACCATGAAGAGTAGCAAGGAAAGAAAGAATTTAGGAACTGCATCTCATCTTGTGGCCAAACTCAGAAGACAGAGGAGGGAAACCCCCTACAAATGGGAACAGAGTTTTTGAGCCTTTAGTGCTTGTGTGCTTAGTTGCTTAACCACGTCCAACTCTTTCAGACCTTATGTACTATAACCCGCCAGGCTCCTCTGTCCATGGGATTATTTCAGGCAAGAATACTGGAGTGGGTTGCCATTTTCCTCCTCTGGGGAATCTTCCCCACCCAGGGACTGAACCCAAGCCTCCTATGAATTTCTTGCATAGCAGGCGAATTCTTTACCTAGGGTCTAGCAGGGAAGCCCTTTTGAGCCTCTGGCAAAGAATTAAGAGCCAAGATAACTTCCTCCCAAATTGCTCTCCCCTCAGCCCAAATAAGGCTTAATTCCTCATACTTCCAAAAATGGACTATGGGAGGAATCCTTCTGTCTTATCCAGTCTGAGTTGATCTCTAGGATTTCACTTCCACATATCAGTACTGAAGCCCTGGCCTCCTCAAATTGACATTTTTATTTTCTGTTTTTGCCCCTGAACCTTGAGGGAATCTTAATTCCCTGATCAGTGATCAGTCCTATGTCCCCCGAAAAGAAACACACAGTCCTGCCTGTTGAACTGCCAGGGAATTACCTCAAACTGACTTTCTAAAACAAGCCCCACACTGAGGTGTTATGGACTGAATGCTGGTGTCCCTCCAAATTTGAATGTTGCAGAGGAACCTATTTGCAAAGCAGAGACACACAGACATAGAGAACAAATGAATAGACACCAAGTTGGGAAAAGAGGGATAGGATGAATTGTGAGCTTGGAATTGATTGTCAAGATTGGGATTGATTATTGTTTTAGTCACTAAATCGGGTCTGACTCTTTGCAGCCCCGCCAGGCTCCTCTGTCCATGGGATTTCCCAGGCAAGAATACTGGAGTGAGTCGCCATTTCCTTCTCCAGGGGATCTTCCCGACTTGGCAATCAAACCCACGTCTCCTGCATTTGCAGGCAGATTTTATAAAATAGATAACTAATGAGAACCTACCATATAGCACAGGGAACTCTACTAAATGCTCTGTGGTGACAAAGAGAGGATATATATATCAGTTCAGTTCAGTTCAGTTCAGTCGCTCAGTCGTGTCCGACTCTTTGCGACCCCATGAACCGCAGCACTCCAGGCCTCCCTGTCCATCACCAACTCCTGGAGTTCATTCAGACTCACGTCCATCTAGTCAGTGATGCCATCCAGCCATCTCATCCTCTGTCGTCCCCTTCTCCTCCTGCCCCCAATCTCTCCCAGCATCAGAGTCTTTTCCAATGAGTCAATTTTTCGCATGAGGTAGCCAAGGTACTGGAGTTTCAGCTTTAGCATCATTCCCTCCCATGAAATCCCAGGGCTGATCTCCTTCAGAATGGACTGGTTGGATCTCCTTGCAGTCCAAGGGGCTCTCAAGAGTCTTCTCCAACACCACAGATCAAAAGCATCAATTCTTCGGCGCTCAACCTTCTTCACAGTCCAATTCTCACATCCATACATGACTACTGGAAAAACCATAGCCTTGACTAGACGGACCTTAGTCGGCAAAGTAGTGTCTCTGCTTTTGAATATGCTATCTAGGTTGGTCATAACTTTTCTTCCAAGGAGTAAGCATCTTTTAATTTCATGACTGCAGTCACCATCTGCAGTGATTTTGGAGCCCTCCCAAAATAAAATCTCTCAGTGTTTCCACTGTTTCCCCATCTATTTCCCATGAAATGATGGAACCAGAAGCCATGATCTTCGTTTTCTGAATGTTGAGCTTTAAGCCAACTTTTTCACTCTCCTCTTTCACTTTCATCAAGAGGCTTTTGAGTTCCTCTTCACTTTCTGCCATAAGGGTGGTGTCATCTGCATATCTGAGGTTAGTGATATTTCTCCTGGCAATCTTGATTCCACTTTGTGTTTCTTCCAGTCCAGCGTTTCTCATGATGTATTCTGCATATAAGTTGAATAAGCAGGGTGACAATATACAGCCTTGATGCACTCCTTTTCCTATTTGGAACCAGTCTGTGTTCCATGTCCAGTTCTAACTGTTGCTTTCTGACCTGCATACAGATTTCTCAAGAGGCAGGTCAGGTGGTCTGGTATTCCCATCGCTCTCAGAATTTTCCAGTTTCTTGTGATCCACAGTCAAAGGCTTTGGCATAGTCAATAAAGCAGAAATAAATGTTTTTCTGGAACTCTCTTGCTTTTTCCATGATCCAGCGGATGTTGGCAATTTGATCTCTGGTTCCTCTGCCTTTTCTAAAACCAGCTTGAACATCTGGAAGTTCACGGTTCATGTATAGCTGCAGCCTGGCTTGGAGAATTTTGAGCATTACTTTACTAGCATGTGAGATGAGTGCAATTGTGCAATAGTATGAGCATTCTTTGGCATTGCCTTTCTTTGCGATTGGAATGAAAACTGACCTTTACCAGTCCTGTGGCCACTGTTGAGTTTTCCAAATTTGCTGGCATATTGAGTGCAGCACTTTCACAGCATCATCTTTCAGGGTTTGAAATAGCTCAATTGGAATTCTATCACCGTCACTAGCTTTGTTCTTAGTGATGCTTTCTAAGGCCCATTCGACTTCACATTCCAGGATGTCTGGCTCTAGGTGAGTGATCACACCATCATGATTATCCGGGTCATGAAGATCTTTTTTGTACAGTTCTTCTGTGTATTCTTGCCACCTTTTCTTAATATCTTCTGCTTCTGTTAGTTCCATACCATTTCTGTCCTTTATTGAGCCCACCTTTGCATGAAATGTTCCCTTGGTATCTCTAATTTTCTTGAAGAGATCTCTAGTCTTTCCCATTCTGTTATTTTCCTTTATTTCTTTGCATTGATTGCTGAGGAAGGCTTTCTTATCTCTCCTTGCTATTCTTTGGAACTCTGCCTTCAGATGCTTACATCTTTCCTTTTCTCCTTTGCATATAGCTGATTCACCTTGCTGTAGAGCAGATCCTAACACAACATTGTAAAACAACTGCTGCTGCTGCTAAGTTGCTTCAGTCGTGTTCGACTCTGTGCGACCCCATAGACGGCAGCCCACCAGGCTCCCCCGTCCCTGGGATTCTCCAGGCAAGAACACTGGAGTGGGTTGCCATTTCCTTCTCCAATGCATGAAAGTGAAAAGCGAAAGTGAAATCGCTCAGTCGTGTCCGACCTTCAGCCACCTCATGGACTGCAGCCTTCCAGGCTCCTCCATCCATGGGATTTTCCAGACAAGAGTACTGGAGTGGGGTGCCATTGCCTTCTCCGTGTAAACAACTAAACACCAATAAAATAAAATAAATTAATATATTTAAGCCCTTACCCCAGTGTGATTGTAATCAGTGATAAGGCTTTGGGAATGTCATTGAAATTAAATGAGGTTATAATGATGTGACTCTAATCTGATAGGGCTGTGTTCCTTATAAGAAGAGGGCTGTGTGCCAGGTGAACACACGGTGAGTGAGAAGGTAGCCAGCTGTCTGCAAGCCGGTAAGAGAGCTCTCATCAGAACCCAAGCATACTGGCACCCTGTTCTCAGACATTTTTCTTCCAAAACTGAGAAAATAATTTGTTGTTTAAGCCACCCAGTCTATGGTATTTTCTTATGGCAGCCTGGGCTAAGACAACTCCAAACTTATTCCAGCCCAGGACGTTTGCATTTGCTCTCCCCTCTGCCTGGAATGGACTTCCCTGATGGCACAGATGGTAAAAAATCTGCCTGCCATACAGGAGACCCAGGTTCAATCCCTGGGTGGGAAGATCCCCTGGAGAAGGCAACAGCAACCCACTCCAGTATTCTTGCCTGGAGAATCCCATGGACAGAGGAGCCTGGCTGGCTACAGTCCATAGGGTCACAAAGAGTCGGACACTACTGAGTGACTAACACACACACCGGCCTGAATGCCCTTCCTCCAGAACTTTACATGGCTGGCTGTTCTTCTCAAATTTTCACTTAAGTTTCTTTCCTGCATTGGGAAGCAAAGTCTTAACCACTGATCACTAGCAAAATCTCTTTAAGTATTTTTTTAATAGTGTCTTTTACTGTGCAGACGCTCCAATCATTGCTTAAAAATGTTAATTGTGGTAAAATATGCATGACATAAAATTTAAGACAGCATTTTAAAAAGTGTACGGTTCAGTGCCATTAAGTACATTCACACTGTTGTGCAACCATTACAATCATCCATCTCCAGAACTGTTTTCATCTTGCAAAACTGAAACTCTGTACACATTAAACAAGAACTCTCTATTCCCTCTGCCCTCCAGCTCCAGGAAATCACCATTCTACTTTCTGTCTCTATAAATCTGACTCCTCTAGCTTGCTGCCTCATAAAAGTACAATCATATAGCAGTTGTCTTTTTTTGGTTCTGGCTTATTTCACTTACCATAATGCCCTCAAAATTCATCCATGTTATAACATGGGTCAGGATTTCCTTCCTTCTTAAAAAAGAATAATATTCCACCATGCTGCTAAGTTGCTTCAGTTGTGTCCGACTCTGTGCCACCCCAAGGACGGCAGCCCACCAGGCTCCCCGTCCCTGGGATTCTCCAGGCGAGAACACTGGAGTGGGTTGCCATTTCCTTCTCCAATGCATGAAAGTGAAAAGTCAACGTGAAGTCGCTCAGTCGTGTCCGACTCTTAGCGACCCCATGGACTGCAGCCTACCAGGCTCCTCCATCCATGGGATTTTCCAGGCAAGAGTACTGGAGTGGGGTGCCATCGCCTTCTCCGTATATTCCACCATATGTATTATCAAATTTTTGTTTATCAGTTCACCCATCAGGGGAAGATTGGGTTGCTTCCACCTTTTAACTATTGTGAATTATGTTGTTATGAACCTAGGTATATAAATATCTGCTTGAATCCCAGCTTTCAATTCCTTCAGGTACATATATATATATATATATATACAAAAGTGGAGTTGTTATATCACATGGTAATTCTGCTTCAACTGAGGAACTAGCATACTGATTTCCACAGAGTCTGAACCATTTTACATTCCCACCAACAGTGCACAAGAGTTCCAGTTTTCCCACAGCCTTGATAACATTTGCTATTTTCTGGGGGGTTTTTGTTTGTTCATTTGTTTTTTAAAATAGTAACCATGATAATGGAGAAAGACTCTTGAGAGTCCCTTGGACTGCAAGGTTATCAAACCTGTCAATCCTACAGGAAATCAATCCTGAATATTCACTGGAAGGACTGATGCTGAAGCTGAAGCTCTAACACTTTGGCCACCTGATGTGAAGAGTTAACTCATTAGAAAAGACCCTGAGGTTGGGAAAGATTGAAGGCAGGAGGAGAAGAGGACGACAGAGGGTGAGATGGTTGGATGGCATCACCGACTCGATGGACATGAAGGGAGACGGTGAAGGACAGGGAAGCCTGGTGTGCTGCAGTACATGGGGTCGAAAGGAATCGGACACCACTGAGCAACTGAACAACAACAATCCATCTTAATGGGTGAGAGGTGATATCTTTTTGTGATTTTGATTTGCATTTCCTTGACAATTAGTGATGTCAAGCATCTTTTTCCTATGTTTGTTGGCCATTTGTATATATTCTTTGGAGAAATGTCTATTCAAATCCTTTCTCTGTTTTTAAATCTTTTTTATTGTTCTTGATTTATCGAAAAAGCAAGAGAGTTCCAGAGAAACATCTACTTTTGCTTTATTGACTATGCCAAAGCCTTTGACTGTGTGGACCACAACAAACTCTGGAAAATTCTTCAAGAGCTGGGAATACCAGACCACCTGACCTGCCTCCTGAGAAATCCGTATGCAGGTCAGGAAGCAACAGTTAGAACTGGACATGGAACAACAGACTGGTTCCAAATAGGAAAAGGAGTACATCAATGCTGTATATTGTCACCCTGCTTATTCAACTTATATGCAGAGTACATCATGAGAAACGCTGGACTGGAAGAAGCACAAGCTGGCATCATGATTGCCAGGAGAAATATCACTAACCTCAGATATGCAGATGACACCACCGTTATGGCAGAAAGCAAAGAAGAACTAAAGAGCCTCTTGATGAAAGCGAAAGAGGAGAGTGAAAAAGTTGGCTTAAAGCTCAACATTCAGAAAATGAAGATCATGGCGTGTGGTCCCAACACTTCATGGGAAATAGATGGGGAAACAGTGGAAACACTGAGAGATTTTATTTTGGGAGGGCTCCAAAATCACTGCAGATGGTGACTGTGGCCATGAAATTAAAAGACGCCTGCTCCTTGGAAGAAAAATTATGACCAACCTAGATAGCATATTCAAAAGCAGAGACATTACTTTGCCAACAAAGGTCCATCTAGTCAAAGCTGTGGTTTTTCCAGTAGTCATGTATGGATGTGAGAGTTGGACTATAAAGAAAGTTGAGTGCTGAAGAATTGATGCTTTTGAACTGTGGTGTTGGAGAAGACTCTTGAAGGTCCCTTATACTGCAAGGAGATCCAACCAGTCCATCCTAAAGGAAATAATTTCTGAATATACATTGGAAGGACTGATGCTGAAGCTGAAATTCCAATATTTTGGCCACCTGATGCAAAGAGCTGACTCATTTGAAAAGACCCTGATGCTGGGAAAGATTGAAGGTGGGAGGAGAAGGGGACGACAGAGGATGAGACGGTTGGATGGCATCACTGGCTCAATGGACATGAGTTTGAGTAAACTCTGGGAGTTGGCGATCGTCAGGGAGGCCTGGCGTGCTGCAGTCCATGGGGTTGCAAAGAGTCAGACAACATTGAGCAACTGAACTGAGCTGAACTGAGTTATGGGAGTTTTTATATATTCTGGATGCAGGTGTGCTGAGTCATAGCCAACTGTTTGCGACCTCATAGAATTTACCAGTCAAGAATACTGGAGCAGGTTGCCATTTCCTCCTTCAG
Organism: Capricornis sumatraensis; assembly: GCF_032405125.1. Lineage (NCBI taxonomy): Eukaryota > Metazoa > Chordata > Mammalia > Artiodactyla > Bovidae > Capricornis > Capricornis sumatraensis. The sequence goes on along the minus strand of NC_091085.1, from coordinate 61,260,134 downwards.
GGGATCTTCCTGACCCAGGGAGCAAACTCTTGTCTCCTGCCTCTCTTGCACTGGCAGGCAGATTCTTTTGCCACTAGTGCCAACAGGAAAGCCTATATATTCTGGATGTATGCCCCTTATCAGATATATCGTTTGTGTATATTTCCTCCCATTCCATGGGCTGCCTTTTCAGCCTGTTGGTAATGTTCTTTGATGAACAGAAGTGGTTTTTTTTATATAAATTTATTTATTTTAATTGGAGGTTAATTTGATGAACAGAAGTTTTAAATGTTGATGTAGTCTAGTATATCTATGTTCTTCTTTTGTTGCCTGTCCTTTTAGTAGTCGATATAGGAAGTCAAATCCAAGAAAATGAAGCTTTCACCTATGTTTTCTTCTAGGAGTCTTAAAGTTCTAACTCTCATGCTTATGTCTTTGATCCATTGTGAGAGAGTTTCAACTTTTAATGTAGTCAAATCCATTAAAATTTTCCCTAATAGCTTGTGCCATCATTTCTTATCAAAATATTCTATATTTTCTTCTAAAAGTTTTAAATACATGCCCTTGCTATTGGCTTCTAGAATTTACTCTTGAGTATGGTGTGAGAGGGATCCAATTTAATTTTTTTCCCCCAGAGGGATGGATTATCAATGTCCTTCCACCATTTAAAAATAATTTCTTCCCACAAATCTGTAATATTACCTCCATTCCCTCTCAAGATGGCACATGGGCATGAGTCTATTCACCCTCTCAATTTCTAATTAGATGAGCCTTCAAAATATCATTTCCTATGAATACTCTGGTGATCGAATGGTTAGGACTCCGAGGTTCCACTGCTGGGGACCCAAGTTCAGTCCCTGGTCAGGGAGTTGGGGAAATAAGATCCTGAAAGCTGTAAGGCACAGCCAAAGTAGAGGGGGAAGAGTTAAAATTCTTTTAAAACTCATTTCCCTTTCATATCTGTATGGTCTGTCTACTAAAATCATAGTGTTAGCTTTTATAAATCTCTGATCTTTGGGGAGAGTAATCAGGGTGAAGATGGGAGCAAGGTGGAAGGGAAGACAGCTGAGCCCACAGAGAAAAAATCTCACGGGGCACAGGAAACCTGGGTGAAGTCAATTATACCAGCACTGAAAGAAAATTCCCAACAAAAGCAAGCAGTTTAAGGAGTACAAACACCCCCCACACCCCAGCCAATTCTTCTTCTGGGACCAAGGATTTCATGGCCCAGAGTGGGCAACAGATGGGAGAAGATTTAAATCTGCCGTTACTTCTGCCTGTCTCAGCTTCACATCTATGTGTCTGTTTCTCTTTAGTGTGATTGAAAATCCTGTTTGTTTGTTTTTTTTAAATCCTTGCCTTCCTCAATTTAGTCAGCCAGTCTTCCTTTATTTGTCTTCTGCTCTCCTACTAGTTCTGTTTTGGTAGCACGACAGAAGCTTTCTTTTTTTAAGTGATATATTGGGGATTTCCCTGGTGGTCCAGTGGCTAGGACTCCATGCTCCCAAAGCAAGGAGCCTGGGTTCAAACCCTGGTCGGGAAACTGGATCCTGAGTATAGCAACTAAGACCTGGTGCAGCCAAATAAATAAATTAAATAAAAAATTTTTAATTGGTATATTGGAGGTATATTTCACATATTAATTTCAAAATAATTTGCTATTTGTATATATTGCAAAATGATCACTACAATAAGTCTAGTTAACACCCAGCATCACACATGCTTACCAAAACAAAGTTTCTTGTGATGAGGGGTTTTAAGGCCCACTCTCAGCAACTGTCAACTATGTATGATGGAATCATATTTTTGAAAACAACCTCGTTCTTCCTTGATTCCCTGAGCAAACCTGTTTCCCAGAGACAAAGTCTGGGCATAAGCTTCTTGAGCTGCCTTTTCAGCTTTTGGATTTTCATTAGTTTTCTCTACCTCAACCCACAAAGAAGCATATCTCCTGTATAAGAGTGCTGTTCTATTAATTTGTTTTCTCTAATAAAGTGCACCCCCATTCTGCAGGGCAACTCAGCCTGGGCTCCCCAATCCAAAGCCATGATCAAGGCTTATGCAATAGACAAATCGGAACAAACGTGGGCTCCCAGGAGTGGGGTGAACCTTACCAGCATGTACCAAACGGAGTCAAGAGATGAGTTCCTTCATCCCTTCACAGGTTCTGCTCATGACCCTGAATGAAGTTCAAAATGACCTATAGAAGAACAGCTTCGCAGATTCCACCTACTCCCTGGGTTCACGCTGTAAAAAGGCTACAACCTCACCAACAAGAGCTCCCTTGACTCTGTACAATTTCATCACCTTTGCTATTTAAAATCCAGCCTGAAGCTTTGCCGAAAGACATAATACAAGAAGCAAAAATCGTCTACCCAAGAGAGCAAAGCTAAAGCTCTGTCCTCTTTAAAGTAAGCCTTCCCTGGAACAGACAGGCTGTTTTCCCAGTAACGTAATCCCTGTCCCAGCCACCCACTGAGGTCAAAGCTATACTCACAAGGGGTTAGGTCAAGGCCTGCCTGCCCCAGAGGCTCTCGTATTCAGGTCCCCACTACAACCGTAACTGTCCAGGTCAAGAATCCACTTGACCTACAATTACCTTTCAGCCTAAAGTCCTGACTACACCAGAAATCTGATCTCCATGTGTTATTTCTGCCCCCACATGTCAGCTTTCCTGCCCGCCTCTGAAGTTTTCTGATGAGAAAATAACATGTTGGGAGTTTACTGGGCGATAATTAATTGCTCCCTTCTTGGCCCTTCCAAATTCTAAACCCACTGAGACGTCAATGCATGAATCAGGCAGCCAGAGGTACAAGGTATCATCTTTATTGACGAGGCTGACTGGAGTACACCGTTTCATTGCGCCCACAGTTCAGTTCAGTTCAATTCAGTCGCTCAGTCGTGTCCGACTCTTTGCGACCCCATGAATTGCAGCACGCCAGGCCTCCCTGTCCATCACCAACTCCTGGAGTTCACTCAGACTCACGTCCATCTAGTCAGTGATGCCATCCAGCCATCTCATCCTCTGTCGTCCCCTTCTCCTCCTGCCCCCAATCCCTCCCAGCATCAGAGTCTTTTCCAATGAGTCAACTCTTTCCATGAGGCGGCCAAAGTACTGGAGTTTCAGCTTTAGCATCATTCCCTCCAAAGGAATCCCAGGGTTGATCTCCTTCAGAATGGACTGGTTGGATCTCCTTGCAGTCCAAGGGACTCTCAAGAGTCTTCTCCAACACCACAGTTCAAAAGCATCAATTCTTCGGTGCTCGGCCTTCTTCACAGTCCAACTCTCACATCCATACATGACCACAGGAAAAACCATAGCCTTGACTAGACGGACCTTTATTGGCAAAGTAATATCTCTGCTTTTGAATATGCTATCTAGGTTGGTCATAACTTTTCTTCCAAGGAGTAAGTGTCTTTTAATTTCATGGCTGCAGTCACCATCTGCAGTGATTTTGGAGCCCCCCAAAATAAAGTCTGACACTATTTCCACTGTTTTCCCATCTATTTCCCATGAAGTGATGGGACTGGATGCCATGATCTTCGTTTTCTGAATGTTGAGCTTTAAGCCAACTTTTTCACTCTCCACTTTCATCAAGAGGCTTTTGAGTTCCTCTTCACTTTCTGCCATAAGGGTGGTGTCATCTGCATATCTGAGGTTAGTGATATTTCTCCCGGCAATCTTGATTCCAGCTTGTGTTTCTTCCAGTCCAACGTTTCTCATGATGTACTCTGCATAGAAGTTAAATAAGCAGGGTGACAACATACAGCCTTGACGTACTCCTATTCCTATTTGGAACCACAGTTCCCATCTAAATTACACTGATTTACTTGGTCATAGACTGCAGGCCTCCTTCAGAGGAACAGGCTCCCCATGGCAGAGGGGGAAACACGGGTATCTGAAGGACAGACCACAGCAAAAAAGAAAAAAGAGAAAGGACTGGTGACATGCTCATTGAGACTGAGTTACCCTGAAATGGAGGTCCCCTGCCTCTTTTATGATTAACCTCTCTATCCAAAACTTTATTCCTTTCTTGTCCCACTCCTGTTCCCCTCAGGACTGAGGAACACCGAAGAAAGAATGGAATGAAACTGAGCAGGACTCTGGGGGGCCTTTCTGGGTACAAGCCCCTCAGTGTTCCCCACTTCTTGTTTGATCTTCCCCAAGTTCCAAACAGCAGACTCTGGCAGTTAATGATTAGAACAGTAGGGTCTCAGGATTCTGAGTTCTTTCTGAAGGGATATAGACAAGAATCTGACATATATCTGAGTGTTCTGCAGAAATTAAGACTCCCCACCGCCCCACTACCACCCACCACCCTGCCTTGCACCCAGGTGGAGAACGGTGGCAACATTCTGACCACAAACACACAGACGCCAGACTGGCTGGAACCAGAAAGCTAATGAAGATTTACGAAACATCACCCTGTTACCTCACCCCCAATCAATCAGAAAAATGTTCATGACCTGATCATGCACCCTGCAACTCTCACCCTCAATGTTGCCTTTAAAAACCTTGGCCTGAAAGCCATCAGGAAATTTTCAATTCTTTTGAGTACTAGCTGTCTGTTCTTCTTGCTTAGTGCCCTGTACTTTTCTTTACCACAACCTCGTGTCAGTAGACTGACTTTACTGAGCATCAGGCAAGGGAGTTGAGTTCAGTGACATCAGCATCTTCTTCTGAACCCACTAGTCAGACCCAATTCTCCTCTCATGGAAGTAGTAAAGAAATAAATCAGATGTTTTATTTCAGTAATTTTTCTACTGAGGCGTGGCAGTTCCCTCTCCTCTATGTAAACTGGCGGAGAAGTTCCCTTCTAAAAACTGCCTTTGGTTTAGTAACTTATTCCTGATTCAATAATTGTAGTCATGGTATCAGGATCACCTGATCTGTCAGAATTCACTTCACTGCAAGTCAAATTCAAAGTTGCTTAAATAAAAGAGGGAATTAATATGACTTCAGGGACTGATGACTTCAGGCAAAGCTGGATTCAGGGGTTTAATCGATATCACAAATTCTCCTGTCGTTCACCATCTCTAGGCTCTGCTTCTCTCTAAATTCCCTTCATTCTCAAGCTGGCTCTTCCCAAGCAGTGCCAAAAATGGCCATCAGCAGTTCCAAGCTTGCATCTTATGGGTTTAGAAAACGCTAGTGAGAATTTCTCCTTAATGCTTTCAAGCAAAATCCCATAGTGGAGTTTCATTGGTCTAGCTTGGGTCATGTGCTTTCCTATTGGACCAATCACTGTGACCAAGAGAATGCAACGCACTGATTGGTCAGGCCTGGATAATGTGCCCTCCTGAAATCTAGTTCCTTCCAAACCACATAAACAAACATAGATTATTCCCCCAAGGAATCAAAATACTGTTATCAGAGACTGGAAGGCAATGGATTCTAGATGGGAGAGAACATGACCATCACACACAATGCAAAGTTCAGTGGAAAGAGCAGCTTGTGGCTAGTGCCTTCAAAGAGCCTTCAAAAAGGCTTTGCAGGGCAGGGACCAAGACTCTCCCGGAGGGCTCTCCAGTTAACCTAGCTCCACCGATAAAATTCCTATGGGAGGAACCTGTTACTTACCCTTCCCTTTTCTCAGTTGTGAAACGAGTTGCTTGTTCTATATGACCTCTAATGTTCTCTTAGTCAACAGCATTCACTTCTTAGGTATTTATTTATTACCTATTGTATGCTAGGCAGTGTTCCAGACACTTGAGATAAAGGATAAAATACACAAAATCCCCTACTCTTATGGAACTTACATTTTAGTCAGGGAGGAGACAAACAATAAACAGAAAAAATGAGTCCCACGTGAAGCATAGACAGGACTGTTGGGTGTTTTCATGCTTAAATAGGTGGTCAGTGTAGGTCATGCAGGTAATGCACATGGGAAGTTCTTAATCCATGGTATCTTTTGCTCTCATTCTCATCACTATTCTTGCTTTATTATCTTATATAATATTAGTTATTGTTATTTTATTATTATTGGCACATTTAGAGCATTTAGTGACCCCCCGCCTTGTTGTCTCCAGCATTAAGCACACTCAGCTTAGCATACAAGACCCTCTGCTTTAAGTCCTAAACTACTTTTTTTTTTTTAGTGGAGATATTGACACACCATAATATTCACTCCTTTAAAGTGTCCAGTTCATTGTTTTTTAGTACGTATAAAATGTTATGCAACCATTACTACTAATTCCAGAACATTTTCATTACCCCAAAAAAGAACCCCAAACCCATTAGCAATCATTTCCCTTTCCCCTTCCTCCCAGTCTCTGGCAACTACTAACCGGTTCTGTCTCTATGGGTTTTTCTGTTCTGGACATTTCATATAAATAGCATCATACAATGTGTGGTCTTTGGGGACTGGTTTCTTTAACTTAGTATAATGTTTTCAAGGTTCCTCTATGTTGAAGCATGTATGAGTACTTCATTCCTTTTTATGCAAAGTAGTTTCTAAACTATTTTCCTAGCTCCATTTCTCATTATTCCTCATGCAAATCCTAAAGTTGAGCTGCACTGGACTACTTGCTCTTCTTCAATCACACTCTGCATTTGCTGATTTCCCATTTCTTTCTCTTGGAATGATTATATCTCCTCCTCAGACCTCTGTCCATGCTCTTGCTATTGCTTGTGCTCAGTTGCTAAGTCGTGCCTGACTCTTTGCAACCCCATGGACTGTAACCCACCAGGCTCCTCTGTCCATGGGATTTTCCAAGCAAGAATACTGGAGTGGATTGCCATTTCCTCCTCCAGGGGATCTTCCTGACCCAGGAACTGAACCTGTGTCTCCTGCGTCTCCCGCATTGCAGGCAGATTCTTTACCACTGAGCCACCTGAGAAGTCTCTGTCCATGCTGGCCTCTCACAAATGTTACTTTTCCATAAAGTGCCCCGACTGTTCTTCCATCCCAGCGGGTCCTCTTTCTCCTCCTTACATGCCTTTATTTTAACTGATGGTGCTTATTTTCTCTATACACTTACTTAATTTTAACCCTCTTTGTCAATACTATAACTGCTATGAAGGCATCAATGTTTTTTAATCCTTAACACAGAGCCTCAGACTTAACAAGTGCTCCCCAAATATTTGTTCACTTGCAAGGCATTGGTATAACTCAGTGGTTCTGAACTAGAGGCAATTTTGCCCCCTAGGGGCATTTGCCAACGTCTGGAGACATTTTTGGTTGCCCCAACTAGGGAGTGAGTGTGCTATTAGCATCTAGTAGGTTCAGATCAGGGATGCTGCTAAACACCCTTCAATGTGTAACCACCCCCTCCCGCAAAGAACTATGTGTCTCCCAAATGTCAATAGTACCAAGCCTGAGAAATCTTGCCATAAACTAATTAATTCTCTTTTTGAATAGGTTAACAAAAAGAAATCAGAGATCAGTGTACCAGTTTGGCAGAAAATCTCATTAGGGAATTCATGCCTTTTTTTTTTTTTTTTCTTTCTTTCTTTTTTTAGGAGCTGGGGGTGACTCCAGTGCAAAGCTCTTTCCTAATGCCATAGAGGTGCCCTGGGAACACAGATGGTATTTTCACCACTTGCTCGCTTCTGAGAGTGACAACTGACCTCCCAGGAATCCTTGAAGTGCTAGGAATGTAACTCTGTTAAGAAAGAAAACTCTTAGGGCTTTTAAAGTCTAGCAAAATGTCACAAGTGAATTGTGCTCCCAGGGAGGGCAGGGGAAGGTGTATTTTTTTTTCTCCAAGTACCCTGTCCTGGCTTCCCCACTATAGTGAGACTTTTCAGAACTGGCTTTGGAATAAATGATTCAAGGAAACCTGATGCCCTGTCTCTTCTTTCCAAAAAGAGCAAAGGAGCTTTGAGAAAGGATTCTGTTCACACTGTGCTCCGAAAAGCAACTCATTTGCAGGAAACTCAAGGCACCGGTATCATTTAACTCTGAAAACAGTAGCCCCAACAGAGCAGAGGTTACCCAGCATGAGAGTCACATCTTATGTTCCTACTTATCTCATCCAACTGGTTCCTGTGAGTGACATGGAAATGAGGTAATATATGTCCTGAAAATGAAAAGATAGTAGCAGTCGGAGGGAGTCTGATGAGGCAAGGAATAAGGGTTGACATGCTATTTTAAAAAGTTTGTCCTTGGGGTAGAATTACCTGACATCCTGGCTGGGATTTGGTAGTGTTATGTGCTTAAAAGAACAACCTTAGCACGGCTGGCACAGACATAAATGCCAAGCTGAGGATCCACAAGATTCCACCCTCTTCTTCTGGGCACTCTCTAATTCTTGCAGGCCATAAAAAAATAGAAAGGTGTGACTGCATGCCTAGAATCACTCTATCTTTTATCCGGTAAATGAATCTTTTTTTGTCTACACATTTGACAAAAGACCACTCATTGTGTGAAGTGGTTTGTTCAGTCCAATTTTGATGAAAACCCTTAAGGACAGAAACATATAGAGTACTTAGCACACCGTGAACCACAAAAGTATTTAATGATGACAGTAATTGGGATAACGGAATGTGCTTTGAGTGGATGGTTGGCACGTCTTTAGATATACTTAAAAAGGTGTAAAAGAGATTTGTTTGTAGATTGAGACAGGAATCCCCAGAGGAACTATCAGTCAGTCAGTTCAGTCGCTCAGTCGTGTCTGACTCTTTGCGACCCCACGAATCGCAGCACGCCAGGCCTCCCTGTCCTTCACCAACTCTGGGACAAAAAGCTGGAAAAGGACGAATGCTTCTGGGTGATAGCAAAAACTATTTCAGATTAGATCATTTGCCTCAAATCTGTTTTCTTTTATTTCTGAATCCATTCATTTAATCATTCCTTTATTTGACAAATGCTATGTTTTATTAATATTTATGGTTCCTATTCAATTATCCTTTCTTTTGTTCAATAGTTATATAAATTGTATCAGTTGTAATAATATAGTGGCAAATGATCCTTGCCTTTAGGGTGCTTAGGATCTAGTGAAATATGCTTTCATTCATTTATTAAAGTGTTTATCATGTGCCCATATGTTCTGGGGATACACTAAGAAAGAGCACAGGACACTCAAGAAATGGAATTAGATTCACGTGGATGGAAAGGGGCTTCCCATGGTGGTTCAGTGGTTAGGACTCCATGCTTCCACTGCAGGGGTGTGGGTTCAATCCCTGGTGGAGGATCTAAGGTCCTAATCATTCTGGAGTGCAGCCAAAAAAAAAAAAAAAATACACAGTGGGTGGAAGGAAGAGCAAAAGCAAAGGCCTTGAGGCACCTATGAGCATGAGGAGCTAAGGTCCTATTCACTGTGAAGTGCAGCCAAAAAAAAAAATATATATATATATATAATGAAAATAAATACAGTGAGTGGAAGGAGGAGCAAAAGCAAAGGCCTTGAGGCACCTGTGAACATGGCTACAGTCCAGTTAGTGGACTAAACCCGTCCCTAAACCCTTCCAATATACAAATGCTAGAGGTGTTACTAGATTTGTGTACTTCAGTTTAATATATATGTTACAGAAAAATCATACGTGACCCGATTAATTTTTCCAGGTTTTTTTTTTTTTAAAGGAATAGTGGCGTTTTCTCTTCACTGAAAGCAGGGGGGAAAACTTTCAAACAACCCATTTGCAATTCTCCGCATTTTAACTTCGGTCTCGCGTCTGGGAACTCCTCCTAGGTCCTTGAAGCTAGGCAGTGAAGTAAAAGAAGCGACTACAACCTCCTGACTACAACTCCCAGGAGACATTGTGACCACATCCTCTGCGCAAGCTCGACCTCTGTGACTGCATAGGGCACCGAGCCGAGGAGGAGGAGGCTTGGTCCTAAGCCGCGGGCCGTGGGCGGGGCTATAGGCGTGGTCATAAGGGGGGCGGTGCTGCCGGCGCGGCCCGGAACACGCTAGTGGAGCGGAAGATGGCGGCGGCAGCGGTGGCTGCAGCCGGGACCCTGGTCGGGTTGAGGCGGAGGAGCCGCCGGTTCTGACCTCGCTCTGGCTCCAGTGCGCGCGGCGGAGCGTGTGCGAGGCCCCGCGCGTCGGGCAAGGGCGGCGGCGGTAACTGCACGCCGCCTTGAGCGTCCCGGCGGCGGCTCGGCTGCGGCTGAGGAGAGAGCCGGCTCCGGGCCTCCGCGTCCTCCTGTTCCCCGGGCCCCCCGCCTCCTCGGGGGGGCGGCGGCGGCGATGTTCTCGGTCCTCTCGTACGGGCGACTGGTGGCCCGCGCCGTGCTCGGCGGCCTCTCGCAGACCGACCCCAGGGCCGGAGGCGGCGGCGGCGGCGGCGGCGGCGGCGACTACGGGCTGGTGACGGCCGGCTGCGGCTTCGGCAAGGACTTCCGTAAGGGCCTCCTCAAGAAGGGCGCTTGCTATGGGGACGACGCGTGCTTCGTAGCCCGGCACCGCTCAGCAGACGTGCTTGGTGAGTGCCCGGCCGGGTCCCCCCTCCCCAGCCCCGGATCCGCCTCCTGGGGACTCCCCCTGCTCGGGGCTTTTCCAGCTCCTCCAGGCGGTAAGAGGAGCCAGTGAGCCAGTAGTAGCTCATTGTACGGAGCGCTTACTAGGTGCCAGGCGCCGTGCCAAGCGCTTGAAGGTGCGTTTTCCACTTGATCAACCCCCATTTTAGAGATGAGGAAACTGAGGCGCTGAGCGGTGGAGCCACATGCTCAAGGTCACACACCCTGAGAATGTGACCAGTTTGTCTGAGTCCGGAACCGCACTGTCAGTCACTTGGCAGTGCCAGCCCCAGACGACCTCGTTCCCTTCCCCGGCGACACCTGCAGGCTCCGAACCTCGCTCTCACTCCCTCGCTCCCTTCCTCCTCCCTCTGCGTGCCCTGGGGATCCCTGCTTCTTCGAGTTCCTGACGCCTTGGCCCGGCTATGGGTTGCGGGCTCCCGAGCAGACTGGCTGTCGTAAGCCCTACACAGCTCAGCCGCATTCTTTCGTCGCCTCGATCCAAGACCAGATCTCCATCCTTGTCGGAGTCTTGCAGCAGAGGCCGCTGGCCTGGTAAAAAATCACTCGCAGTGCATTCTTCCAACTGATCTTGGCCACTTGAGGTCACTTAGGGTGGAAGAGAGTCTCCTTGACCCAAAATAGAATGGTCAAACCCTCTTCTCCACTGCGGCCAAGAAAGCCTTGAGAATTGGTTAAAGCCATTTCAGGCCACAGGTGCTTCAGAGGGCCTAGTCCAGTTACATCTTACGGGTTGGGAGTCTTTAGAGTTAGAGCTTGCAGAAATGGCTAAATAGAATTCAGAAGCGATCAGAAACTTTTATCATCATGCATGTCTTTGGAGGCAGTGCGTATGCTATAGACTCCTATGCCATTTAAATCTCTCTTAATAAATGGAGCACTTCCTGTGAAAATGAAGGACACGTTGTCATTGAACTCAAGTTCAAATGTCGCTTTGTTTTCACTTCTCAGGTGAGATTGAGTAATTTGACTACTTTAAATTGCATATAGGAGCCAAAGCTTGGCATTGGAACACAAGGTCCTGTAATTTTATAATGATAATTACTTTTTAATTTGGTCTCAGAATAAGTCTATTATCTTTGCTTTTACTCATGTACTGTGTATGAAGATAGCACTAGAAAAGTTGTTTTCAGTTTAATTTATGAAAGACTCCTTTAGGTAGGTTGGAAAAAATCATTTAGTGTTTAGGCAAAGACTCCTTAGAAGGGAACTTGCAAGTTTTAAAAAAAATTTTTATTGGATTATAGTCGATTTACAATGTTGTGTTAGTTTCTCCTGTACAAAAGTGAATCAGATACACATATATCCACTTGTTTTTAGATTCTTTTCCCATGTAGGTCATTATAGAGTACTGAGTAGAGTTCCCTGGGGGAACTTGAAAATTGAAGTCATACAAATCACTCTAAAGTCAGCTCGACCCTGACTAAGAGTTTATTTATTTATTTAATTTATATTTGACTGTGCTGGGTCTTCCTTGCTGCACGCAGGCTTTCTCTAGTTGCTGCAGGCAGGGGCTTCTCTTGTTGAGCATGTACTCTGGGCATACTGGCTTCAGTAGTTGAGGTGCATGGGCTTGGTAGTTGGGATGCAGAGGCTTAGTTGCTCGGTGGCATGTGGGATCTTCCTGAATGAAGGATTGAACCCATGTCTTCTGCATTGGCAGGCAGATTCTTAACCACTGGGGAAGCCCCGATATTTTTTTTTTTAAAGGTCGGTCAGTGGTTCTTTTTTCATTACAATCGAGGCACTTCACAGTTAAAAGCTTGTGACCTGTACTGCTTTCTCAAGTTGCTGGTATAGTGCAATAGGATAGAGGATATTGAACCACTAAGGTTCCCCCTTAAAAATCTGCTATGTGCTGGCTTATGTGAAAGATCTGTGATTTGATTAATGATTCAGGGGATAGTTTAATGTGTCAGATGCCTATGCTGAAATTTGATTTGAAGTTTTTTGAAGGCTACCTTCTTAATGGAGTGGGGTATTCATAAGGATATGTGAAACTTTGGTCAAACCCATTTTGAAAAATGTATAAACATACCATCCTGGCATAAACCCAGCCTGGTTTGGCGCTCAGCTTTTCCACTCTCTGATCTGTGGTTTTGGGCAAGAGCCTCTCAGCTCATTTTCCTCCTCTAGACTAGAGGATGAGGGAAGTGGACTACCTGATCCTCAAAAACTTGTGACCAGCATATATTTTCTTTTTGTTTTGAAAAGATAGCACTCTTTGTTATTTTTCATCTCAAATAGTGGACATTACTTCCCATTTTATTCACATGGCCACCTTCAGTAGATATTTTGTTTTATATCTGGCGCTGAAACCAGTGGTTCTTAACTTTGCTTGGTTCACTGTCCAAAGACTTTCTCTCTTCAGAAATGTGCATAGAGACAGAATTTTGCATAGGCCTTTAGAGACTTCAGAGACCCCGTGAAGTACATAGAATCCACCTATGGGCCACCTAGAGGTCCATCTAGAGGTCCTCTTGGGTGGTTCCAGATTAAGAACTACAGCTCTGTAGCCCCTCTTGAAGGGAATGTTCCTAGACATAACCAGACAGATGATGGCTTATGTGAACTAGGGATGGTCTTTGGCCATATTTGACAAAGAGCTGTTTTGAGAGAGAATTGTATGCAAATCAGGGAACACAGGTTCTCTAGGACTGTCTGTGTTGGAGTGGTTCTTCCAGAAAGCCATCTTGAGAGCCACCTGATACAATTTCTGAGTTGGCCTCATTTGATCTTTGGTTTCCACAAACCAATTCATATGATGGTGACGTCTCTATTTTAGTGACACCATCCCCCCCATTATAGGCAGATCTGGTTATCTCTTGCTATGGAAGAGGTAATGAACCTCAGTGAGTTTTTAATACTGCTTTTTACTCTGAAAGTTGGAGTTGTAAACTGAATTGCATTAAAGACTATTTTTTGGGAGTTCCCTGGTGGCCTAGTGGTTAGGACTCAGTGCTTTCACTGCTGAGGCCCAGGTTTGATGGTGGCTCAGTCAGTAAAGAATCTGCCTGCAGTGTGGGAGACGTGGGTTTGACCCTTGGGTTGGGAAGATCCCCTGGAGAAGAAAATGGCAACCCACTTCAGTGGATTCTTGCCTGGGGAATTCCATGGACAGAGGAGCCTGGAGGGCTACAGTCCATGGGGTCCCAAAGAGTCGGACACGACTGAGCGACTAAGCACAGCACACCACAAGGGAACTGAGATCCCACAAGCAACATGGAACAGCCAAAAAAAAAGAGGCTGTGTTGAATAATGTTATGTTGAACCTCAGTGCTTTGAACCTTCTAGTTCTATAGATAATTAGTTATCTTTGGGTTGATGCTATTTATTGCTGAGTTATCTGTGTAACTCACTGTGGTCATCTAGGACTCTTTGGAATGAAAGCTGTTTATTTCTTTTTGTATTAGAAAGAGAAAGCTATTTTATTTCTTTAATTTAGAATTATCTGTCCTGTTAGTCATGCAGTGACTAAAAGTACTTGCTGCTTTACAACATTTTTGTAGAGTCCCACTGGATTTCTTTTAGGAAAAACCAACTATGGTGGGTGTGGTGAGACATAGGAACCACTCCTATCCCCTGGAAAATTGGCAAAGGTGCTTTCTCTTTATTAGGTCCAACAGGAGTAAACCAGTACCAGCAGGAGCTATGTGCACTTTTCTTTTTCCTTCTTCCCTGTGACTAATACTGGGTTCTCTTGTTACTCAATGCGGTGTGGTTGCCTAAGTACATAAAAATATGGGAGCTGCCTAGTGTGTAATTGCTGGGCCTCTCACAGCCCTAAGCTACTTAACAATAGAATCAAAGACTGTTGAGGGTTGTAAGATTTAGAAACCTTGGAATCCAGTTCTTTCATTTTACTGAAGAGAAGACAGAAGTCTGCAGAGGGTCAAATGACTTTACCAAGGTTACTCCATTAGGAGTAACCCCACAAGGTTACTTTGCCAAGGTTAATGGCAGAATTAGGACTAGCACCAAGATTCCCTGTTCCAGTCCTCTTTCTGTTACACCACTGGTTAAGTGTTCTTGACAAGATAGGTGAGTTCAGAACTGGTCTGTCTTTTGGTACCGTTAAATCATTCTGGTAATGCTTTTCTCCCTTAAGGGGGTGTGTGTGTGTATGTACTTCTTTATTCATTCTATGACTCATAATGAAAGTGCAGCAAAACTCCTTTGTATACTAAACCACAGTTTATTGAAAAAAAGATAGCATAGTGTAGGCCATCTAAGTTCTGGCTTTGAGTTGTATTGAGTTTTACAGTAATTCTTGTAAAACTGGACAATGTTTATTTAAGCTTGATTAACTTGAAACCTTAAGAGACTTAAATTGAAGAAAGTAGGGAAAACCACTAGACCATTCAGGTATGACCTAAATCAAATCCCTTATGATTATACAGTGGAAGTGAGAAATAGATTTAAGGGACTAGATCTGATAGACAGAGTACCTGATGAACTATGGACGGAGGTTCATGACATTGTACAGGAGACAGGGATTAAGACCATCCTATGGAAAAGAAATGCAAAAAAGCAAAATGGCTGTCTGAGGAGGTCTTACAAATAGCTCTGAAAAGAAGAGAAGTGAAAAACAAAGGAGAAAAGGAAAGATATTCCCATTTGAATGTAGAGTTCCAAAGAATAGCAAAGAGAGGTAAGAAAGCCTTCCTCAGCAATCAATGCAAAGAAATAGAGGAAAACAACAGAGTGGGAAAGACTAGAGATCTCTTCAAGAAAATTAGAGATACCAAGGGAACATTTCATGCAAAGGTGGGCTCAATAAAGGACAGAAATGGTATGGACCTAATAGAAGCAGAAGATATTAAGAAGAGGTGGCAGGAATACACAGAAGAACTGTACAAAAAAGATCTTCATGACCCAGATAATCACGATGGTGTGATCACTCACCTAGAGCCAGACATCCTGGAATGTGAAGTCATGTGGGCCTTAGAAAGCATCACTATGAACAAAGCTAGTGGAGGTGATGGAATTCCAGTTGAGCTGTTTCAAATCCTGAAAGATGATGCTGTCAAAGTGGTGCACTCAATATGCCAGCAAATTTGGAAAACTCAGCAGTGGCCACAGGACTGGAAAAGGTCAGTTTTCATTCCAATCGCAAAGAAAGGCAATGCCAAATAATGCCTAAACTATCGCACAATTGCACTCATCTCACATGCTAGTAAAGTAATGCTCAAAATTCTGCCAGGCTTCAGCAATATGTGAACCGTGAACTTCCAGATGTTCAAGCTGGTTTTAGGAAAGGCAGAGGAACCAGAGATCAAATTGCCAACATCTGCTGGATCATGGAAAAAGCAAGAGAGTTCCAGAAAAACATATATTTCTGCTTTATTGACGATGCCAAAGCCTCTGACTGTGTGGATCACAATAAACTGTGGAAAATTCTGAGAGTGATGGGAATACCAGACCACCTGACCTGCCTCTTGAGAAACCTGTATGCAGGTCAGGAAGCAACAGTTAGAACTGGACATGGAACAACAGACTGGTTCCAAATAGGAAAAGGAGTACGTCAAGGCTGTATATTGTCACCCTGCTTATTTAACTTATATGCAGAGTATATCATGAGAAACGCTGGGCTGGAAGAAGCACAAGCTGGAATCATGATTGCTGGGAGAAATATCAATAACCTCAGATATGCAGATGACACCACCCTTATGGCAGAAAGTGAAAGAGGAACTAAAAAGCCTCTTGATGAAAGTGAAAGAGGAGAGTGAAAAAGTTGGCTTAAAGCTCAACATTCAGAAAACTAACAGCGTGGCATCCGGTCCCATCACTTCATGGCAAATAGATGGGGAAACAGTGGAAACAGTGTCAGACTTTATTTTTGGTGGCTCCAAAATCACTGCAGATGGCGATTGCAGCCATGAAATTAAAAAACGCTTACACCTTGGAAGGAAAGTTATGACCAACCTAGATAGCATATTAAAAAACAGAGATTTTACTTTGCCCACAAAGGTCCGTCTAGTCAAGGCTATGGTTTTTCCTGTGGTCATGTGTGGATGTGAGAGTTGGACTGTGAAGAAAGCTGAGCGCCGAAGAAGTGATGCTTTTGAACTCTGATTCTGGAGAAGACTCTTGCGAGTCCCTTGAACTGCAAGGAGATCCAACCAGTCCATCCTAAAGGAGACCAGTCCTGGGTGTTCATGAAGGACTGATGTTGAAGCTGAAACTCCAATACTTTGGCCACCTCATGCGAAGAGTTGACTCATTGGAAAAGACTCTGATGCTGGGAGGGATTGGGGGCAGGAGGAGAAGGGGACAACAGAAGATGAGATGGCTGAATGGCATCACCGGCTCGATGCACATGAGTTTGGGTGAACTCTGGGAGTTGGTGATGGACAGGGAGGCCTGGTGTGCTGCAGTCCATGGGGTCACAAAGAGTTGGACACGACTGAGCGACTGAGCTGAACTTGAAACCTTAAACAGAAATAAAAGTGTACCCTCTAGATAAAATTTTGATTCTGGCCAGGAATGTGAAATGTTTCTGTGAGTTGTGCCAGTCTTAAAAGTAGTTTGTCTTGGGACTTCCTGGCAGTCCAGTGGTTAGGCCTCCACACTTCCACTGCACAGGGTACAAAGTTTGATACCTGGTCAGGGAACTAGGATCCTGTAAATCCCTCAGCATGACCACACACACAAAATTTTTTTTAATAAAAAGTAGTTGTCTTAAAGTATGAGGATTACTTGAACAATATAAAGATCAAAATTTTATATAGGAAGTGAACTGGTTAGGTAGAATTTGATGTTTTCCAACAGTCATAGTAATTTTGATATACTTGATCAAATAAAAGCTCTATATCTGAAAGTGAGTTGCCCTTGTAACAAAGTACTAGTCACCTTGGAGGAGTGTATATGTGTGCTAATTCCAGCCTTTCAAGAAGCCCTCATCTGAATTTCCTTTATCTAGATTTCAAGCTGTGTCAGGAAACCAGTCTCATCATTTATATAGTCACAATTTTCTGAAAGTCAGAATTCAACCTGACCTACCTGTCAACATTCAGCCAACATGACCCTGACTGAATTTTTTTTTTAATATACAATTCACCTGCCATGACATTCACTGTTTAAAGTGAAAAGTTCAGTAATACAACATTCATAAGGTTGTGCAACCACTGCCACTAACTAGTTCCAGAACATATTCATCACTCTGCGAGAAAACCCCTAACGATTAGTCACTTCCCAACTCCCCTCCCTCAGCCCCTGGCAACAGAAAGTAGATTCTGACACTACAGATGTGTCTATTTTGGGCATTTCAGGTGAATGAAATCATGTGGTACGTGGTCTTTGGTGTCTGACTTTTTTTCACTCAGCATAAGATTTTTAAAATTTACCCATATTGGGACTTCCTGGCAGTCCAGCGGTTAGGACTTTGCCTTCCAATGCAGAAGATGCCAGTTCAGGCCCTGGTCAGGGAGCCAAGATCCCACATGCTTCATGGCCAAAAAAACCCCCAAAATATAAAGCAGAAGCAGTACTAGAAGATTTATTTACACTGTAGTGTATATTCCTTTTCATGGCCGAATACTATTCTGATGTGGATATGCCTCATTTAAAAATATCTGTTAATGGACCCTGTGTTGTTTCTACTTTGGGGCTCTTGTGAATAGAGCTGCTATGACACATTTATGTATAAGTTTTTTTGTAAACATATTTTCTATTCTCTTGGGTATATACCAAGAAATGAAATTGCTAGTCATATTATAACTCTGTAACTGTGAGCAATATAGTTGTCTTTATATATCTATTTTATATCGTTCTAATATAATTATTACTAGAGGGGGAATATTTTTTAAATGTCAGCAATCAGATATATAAGTTCTGAGATCAATCAGTACTTTAAATATGCTGGATTTTATAATAATCTATTTGCTTTCGAGAGAAAATTGTGGAACGTTAAGGAAGTATGAGAATTGTTGGCTCAGTAAAAGAGCCTTCCAGGACTCGTAGAAACAGCAGGGTTTAAGAAGCTACTGACGGAACAAATAGCTGCTGATTAGTTGCTCTCCGACTCTTCATGGTATTCTCTCGTTCTGTAATAGATAGATTACAGGGTTAACGGATAGAGGAGTTTTGCTGTTTGTTTCTTAAATCCCGTTCACTGATATTTTTCTCATTTTGCTACATAGGTATATTATTCTTTTTTTTTTGGTATATTATTCTTTTCATAAGGTATAAGGCGTGTTGTTTTTAAAGTCATTGTCTCATTTGTTATACTGTCAGAGAGAGCTGCTTTTCTTTTAGTCAGTCTTTAGTCTAGGAATTCTCAAGCTTAGGTTTAAAATTTTCCTAACTTCTAGCTTCTCTGTTCGTTAATAATCTTCTTAAAGGAATCTGGATGAATTTTTTTTTTAATAGAGCAAGTAATTGCATTTTAAATGCATGACAATACTTATTAGAAAATATACTTTTGTTAAAAGATTTTAAATTGTAGAAGAAGGTAAGAGGTAGATATTAGCTGCTTGTGCTGTGGGTGTTTTAGGGGGAGAGGAGTTGAGGGAACCTGGATTAGAGGAGGCTGTTCCTGAACTTTAGCCCTGCTTTCTGAAACTGCCCAATACATGACCTGAATGGTTGCAACAGTGTCCAAACGGAGTTTGTACCCCTGTGACTCAAGAACCACTACACCAGGTCAGAGTATTTGACCTACAACCATGTCCTTTGAATAAACGCTTATGTCAAGTTCAAGCTAAATGTCAAATTCATTTTATAAAGGTCCCTCTGCCTTTTAGAGAGGCCTTAACTGGGACTTTAAGTCAGAATTTTCAGGAAAATGCTTTGGAAGAGTAAGTTGACAGTTTCTTCTGTCTAAAGAAGTTTTACTTTTCTGTCAGTTGAAGAATGATGTGCTTTGTAAGTTTGCCTTTCAAAGCTAGTGTTAACTTTTGGTCTCATTTTAAGAACTGGTTACCTATATCCTAATTTTTGTCATTTGTATTAAATTCAGTGATCTGTCTTGTTTGAGAGTTGTCAAATATTTTAAAAATCTATTAGTTTTCTATCTCTCTGAGATCTAAAAGCATTTGTTTCCTGTTATTAAACAGTTCACACAGTTCACAGAATTGCATCATAAATCAAAACATTTTTTGCAGAAACTGACACACTGCAGAAGGCATTGGGCTGATAACACACACTTACTCATTTAAACTTGAGTTGACAAGTGGCACCGATCTTCCAGTTTAAAATTTTAAAGAAAATGCTAAACACTTTTGAATGGGATCCCAAACTGAATTTTAAGGGAATGCTGTGGGGGTGGGGCAGTGAAGGAGCAGAAACTTTTCTTTAAAGAGTAAAGATACTTCATTCTGTTTTCTCCTAAGCCTTTGTTCAATATCTGACACAAAGTATGATTCAACTTACCAGTGCTTTATTCAGTGCTTTTGTATTTTTATGTTTTACCTTATTTAATCTTTTAACTACCTCTGCTTAATCTGTGTCTGTTTCCTCATCTATAAAGTTGACTCATCAGTAAGGTTAGTACAGCTAGTATCAGAGCTGGGACTTGAACCTAAGTTTTCTCTTTCGAATCTAGTGCTTTTAAATAAATGATTTTGTTTTGCGCTTATAAAAAGTAACACATGTTCACAAAAGCACAGTATGAAATACTTGTAACTTATAACTCAGTTACAGTCAGTGTGGTTTCCTCTAACTTTTGTGTATATACAATTGTATGTATACAAATTAACAAATAAGATCAGGTTACTATATATTCTGCTCTGTAATGTTATTAATAAGTAATGTAACTTGAGCATATTTCCATACTAATAATCTTAGGTATATTTTACTGCATATATAGCCCATGAAGTCCTCTATTTTTAGTTATTTAGATTATTTCCAATTTTCTGTTACAAGTAACACTAGAGTAAATATCTGTACATTTGAATATTTCCTTAGGATAAATTCCTTGAAGAGGAGTTCCTGAGTCTAAGGCTATGAACTTTTGAAAGGCTTCTGATTTAAATAGTAGTGTAGGTCCCTCCAAAAAAGTTGTACAAATTCATACCTTTTCATTGGTTATGAAATTACTCTCATCAGTAAGCTTATTGTTGGAACCTCCCTGGTGGTGCATTGGATGGGAATTTGTCTGCCAGTACAAGGAACACAGGTTCGATCCCTGGTCCAGGAAGATACCACGTGCTGCGGAGCAGCTAAGCCCCTGCACCACAGCCACTGAGCTTGAGCTCTAGAGCCCTCAACTGCAATTACTGAGCCCTGCTGTCAAAACTACTGCAGCCCGAGTGCCTAGAGCCCGTGCTCTGCAACATGAGAAGCCAGCGCACTGCAACTAGAGTTGCCCCCATGCAAAGCAACGAAGACCCAGAGCAACAAAAATAAATAAGGAAAAATTTAAAAATATATATATAAGCTTATTGTTGATCTTGAGTCTGTCACATTTAACAATTTATGAATTTACTAGGTTCTTAAAGAGTTATTTTTGAGGTGAATAAGTTTGTAGCTGGTGAATAGTTCTAGAATTGATTGAATTTTTGGTATGAATCCCACGGACTACAAAATGACTGCAAAAACTTTGCCAGAGACTACAAAAGTGACTTGCTACAAAGAGTGCTTTCTGCTTAGCGACTGAGTACTATTTTGACTCAAGCCAGTTCCAACACATTTTTGCACTGATTTTTCTTTTACTCATTTCTTTTTGCTCATTCCCTCATCATCATGGAACTTCTTTCTTTTTGTACTACTGTGACTGTACATTTTGATCTTTGAAGGATGCTGTCTCTAGTAGGTTTTTGACTTATCAAAGTAGTCTGTGCCGTCATTTGAGGCAGATGCAAAAGGTTAGCTATGCTGAATGAAGCAAACAAAGAGTGCTTCTGTTTTTACATCAGTGTTTGGGTAGCAGTTTTGAATTAGAAAATAGATTTAAACTATTTACACAAGAAAACTGTTCATGGCCTCTAGGTTGAATGCTAATTGGCAATATGGTCATCAGTGTTGCTATGAAATGAGAAAATATAAACAGATGTCTTATTTTAAAAATCCACTTCTTAATTCTTGAGAAGCCACATTCATCTTAGTTTTCTTGTTCCTGTACATTGAATTCACTGAACAATTAATGGTCTTTGATGTGTTTTGTGAATAAATTCTATACATATATACTAAATCATTTACAGATCATCTGAATTCAGTGAAGCCAGTTAATCTAAAGCTATCTTTTATTTTATCAGAATTTCAAATTGAAAAATGGTTGGACTTCCTTTTTGTCAGTGGCCTAAAGGAGAAAACCCTGGAGAAGGAAATGGCAACCCACTCTAGTATTCTTGCCTGGAGAAACCCATGGACGGAGGAGCTTGGTGGGCTACAGTCCACAGGTGGCAGAGAGTCGGACACGACTGAGCGACTTCACTTTCACTTTCACTAAAGGAGAAAAAACTTCCTCAACATTCTAGTCAGATGGTTAAAACTGAAGTAAAAGGATATGGGACATTGTTTTTTTAAATCATTATTGAAATTCTCTGAAAACATACATGAGGTGGTATACTAATGGGAAAGGATAAATTGAGAAGCCTACAATGGAATGTTTGCTTCAAAAGTAAATGTAATATTCTTCATACAGTAAATGTAATATTCTTTCCAGGTGGCGCTAGTTATAAAGCATTTCAGGAGACATAAGAGATATGAGTTTGATCCCTGGGTCGGGAAGATCCCTTGGAGAAGGACATGGCAGCCCACTCCGGTATTCTTGCCTGGAGAATCCTGTGGACACAGGAGCCTGGCGGGCTACCATCCATAGGGTTGCAAAGAGTTGGACATGGCTAAAGTGACTTAGTACGTGCCTATTAACTTTTATTTTATAGAGTTTCTAAAACAGGCTCCCTTGTCTTGCATTGTGACTTCAGTTCAGTTCAGTCACTCAGTCATGTCCGACTCTTTGTGACCCCATGAACTGCAGCACTCCAGGCCTCCTTGTCCATCACCAACTCCCGGAGTCCACCCAAACCTATGTCCATCGAGTTGGTGATGCCATCCAACCGTCTCATCCTCTGTTGTCCCCTTCTCCTGCCCTCAATCTTTCCCAGCATCAAGGTCTTTTCAAATGAGTCAGCTCTTCTCATCAGGTAGCAAAAGTTTTGGAGTTTCTGCTTCAATGTCAGTCCTTCCAATGAACACCCAGGACTGGTCTCCTTTAGGATGGACTGGTTGGATCTCCTTGCAGTCCAAGGGACTCACAAGAGTCTTCTCTAGCACCACAGTTCAAAAGCATCAATTTTCTGGCTCTCAGCTTTCTTTATAGTCCAACCTTCACATCCATACAAGACCACTGGAAAATTCATAGCCTTGACTGGATGAACTTTTGTTGGCAAAGTAATGTCTCTGTTTTTTAATATGCTGTCCAGGCAAGAATACTGGAGTGGGTTGCCATTTCCTTCTCCAGGGGATCTTCCCGACCCAGGGATCGAACCCGGGTCTCCCGCATTGGAGGCAGACGCTTTAACCTCTGAGCCACCAGGGAAGCTCCAGTATGCTGTCTAGGTTGGTCATAACTTTTCTTCCGAGGAGTAAGCGTCTTTTAATTTCATGGCTGCAATCACCATCTGCAGTGATTTTGGAGCCCAGAAAAATAAAGTCAGTCACTGTTTCCACTGTTTCCCCATCTGTTTCCCATGAAGTGATGGGACCAGATACCATGATCTTAGTTTTCTGAATGTTGAGCTTTAAGCCAACTTTTTCACTCTCCTCTTTCACTTTCATCAAGAGGCTTTTTAGTTCCTCTTTCACTTTCTGCCATAAGGGTGGTGTCATCTGCATATCTGAGGTTAGTGATATTTCTCCTGGCAGTCTTGATTCCAGCTTGTGCTTTTTCCAGCCCAGTGTTTCTCATGATGTACTCTGCATATAAGTTAAATAAGCAGGGTGACAATATAGAGCCTTGATGTACTCCTTTTCCTGTTTGGAACCAGTCTGTTCCATGTCCAGTTCTAACTGTTGCTTCCTGACCTGCATACAGGTTTCTCAAGAGGCAGGTCAGGTGGTCTGGTATTTCCATCTCTTTCAGAATTTTCCAGTTTATTGTGATCCAGACATTGTGACTTAGAATCTTAGAAACTCTGCAGAGAATTTGTCCTCCTGCCCTTTATTTCACAGTTGAGAAAACTAAAGTTTAGAGAAGTTATTTGGTCAGTGTCCTACAGCCAGTTAGTGGCTAAGAATGCTGGGTGCTGTGTCATCTCCAAGACTCCTTTTCAAGTGTCTTTCCATTCAGGCTTAGGATGAGGTAATGGGCTCATTTCCTCCCTCTCTCTTTGTTTTTAAAAATTTTCTTTGGAATAAAGTTGATTTACAATGTAGTTTTAGGTGTACAGCAAAGTATCACTTATATATATATCCGCTCTTTCTTTAGATTCTTTTCTCATGTAGGCCATTACAAAGTATTGAGTAGAGTTCCCTGTGCTATACGGTAAGTTCT
Organism: Capricornis sumatraensis; assembly: GCF_032405125.1. Taxonomy (NCBI): domain Eukaryota; kingdom Metazoa; phylum Chordata; class Mammalia; order Artiodactyla; family Bovidae; genus Capricornis; species Capricornis sumatraensis. The sequence continues at coordinate 61,236,296 of NC_091085.1, read as the reverse complement.
TATTAAGTTCTTATTAGTTATCTATTTTAGTAGTGTGTATATGTCAATCCCAGTCTCCCAGTTTATCCCTCTCCCCCACCCCCAATGGATTAATTCTCTTTTTGAAGTGCTCAGGTGAAAGTTGGTATACAAGAATTCAGTATTCTAACTTACCAGTACAATCAACTGAATTCATTGTTTACTGGTTGTTTCCTGTTAGTCCCTGATAGATGCTGTGGAAAAGACCCAAGAACAAAACAGATTTAGGCTCTGACGTTTCATAGCCCCATGGAGAAGTTCACATATGCACAGGAACAGTATAAAAGAATGCATACACTTTGGGAGATGTGGAAACATGGAGTCGGGCTTCCAGAGATTGGTTTTTCAATAAATTGAGTGAAGTGAAGGGATTGGTAAGGCTGTCCAGATTGAGTGATCAGCAGAGGCACAGAAGACTTCCTAAATACAGCTGTTTTGAGGCTAGAGAGTAGTTTGGGCTGGCAAGGTGGAGATGGAAGGATGCCTGAGAATTGATGTTAAAAAGCAGATTAAGACCAAGTTGTCAAAGGTCACAGTTGCCATATTGGGTGTCATTTTGTTTTTCGGTTTTGGTAGAGAGCTATAGAAGATGTATTTGCTTTTGTTGTTTTGGATTTAGTTTGATTGTTTTTTGAAGAAGCAACACACTTGAATGGTACAGAATGCAGAAGGTATTGAGAATTCAAAAGTATGCATACAGTAAGGTTTCCCTTGTCTCCTAGTTGCAGAAGTTCCTCTCCCAGAAGAAACCAGTGATATCAGTTTTTTATATATTCTTCTAGAGAATGTTCTTAGAAATACAAGTAAATAAGTGTATATACATGGAAGGTATTTGACAAGAAATATAATATGGACATAGCAGTCTTGTTTAAAAAAAAGGTAGAGAGGATATAATGAGAGCTCAGAAGGCAAAAGACCAATTAGGAAGCTCCTGAAATGGTCTGAGCTAGAATGGGGTTTAACTAGGGACACTGGGGAGTAGCTGGGCTTCAGGCACAATGCAGACATAGAATCACCAGGACTTAATGATGATTGGACAAAGAGGGTGAAGGAGAAAGAGAAATTGAAGTTGATTTTGAGGTTTTACCTTCTAGAAGCTTCTTTAAGGTTTCAAGCCTGCAAGTGTGGCTGGGTTTGGCTGCCTGTAATTGGGTTAGGAAATGCAAGAGTCGACTTTAGAAATTGAAAACGGAATTGATTGGTAGAAGAGGCATTTCAGAGACACACTTATTTGGCTTGGGCATGCATGTGTCCATCTGGTCTTTATGGAGTCCTTACTGTGCGGAAGAAGCTGAGTCTTGTTAGAATCTCTTGCACAGTTTGGATTTTTAAACTTTATTACGAGGCCCAGGCTTATCCTGGGCCTACTGGCTCCGTAGGTGGGGTTTGGGTTCCACAGGTCATCTCAGTGTGCAGCAGGAATTCAGAACTGTTGGGATGGGAACCCTGCTAGCACTCGGGGATGAAAGATGTTACCAGTATGAGAAAGTCTCAGCCCTGAAGGGGGTCACAATAAGGAGAGGAAAGTTATGATAGAGGTGTTGCTGTTACCATAGTAGGCTCAGGAGATCGTTAGGTCTACTAACATCTATGTGTTAGTAGTAGTTATAAGAGTCCCCACTTAAAACAATAAATTTCAAAGTGTGAACTTTGGCACATTGTAGACAGCAGGTGCTTAAGAGATATTTGTTAAATAAGCTTACTTCAGAGTCATTTCTGGAAAAAGAAAGCTAGTTTATTTCCTCAAGATGCAGGTGAATCTTTTTCTTTGTGTATTTTTTGGAGACAAATCCAGATTTGTTCCTTGGTGCTTGAAAATGTTGCTGTTAAATGTTTAATGGAATATTGAATGGTGGTGGATGTGTGACCAGGAAAGCTGAATGGACCACTCATCTTTTAGATGTTATTCATGAGTGGGAATTGTCTTTTGATTGAAACCATAGTCCAGTGTTTGTCAAGCTTGCAGCCGACACTGACCAAAGAACTCTTTTTTTCTGATCGCTGCAGAGTCTGTATACACAGTCTATAACTTGGCCTTTTTAAAGAGAGGCATAACAGTCATTTACTGCGTGTTGGCCATGAGCTGAGCACTGTAATGAGGCAATCTTTACACCATTATCCCTGTTCCCTCACACCAGGACTTGATGTTCATGAGTTGATTCCCATTTACAGGTGAAGATAATGAGGCTCAAAGTGTTACCCAGGGTGCCCTTAGTACACCTCATCCAAGTCCTGGAGCTGGAATTTGAACCCAGATCTGACTCCAAAGCCTGTGCTCTTGCCCAGTGTGTTTATAATGACTTTGATGCCACAAACGATCACTTAGAGGCCTGGCGTTCTGCAATTCGTGGGATCGCAAAGAGTCGGACACGACTGAGCGACTGAACTGAACTGAACTGGTGGTTCAGATGGTAAAGCGTCTGCCTGCAATGCAGGAGACCCAGGTTCGATCCTTGGGTCAGGAGGATCCCCTGGAGAAGGAAATGGCAACCCACTCCAGCTCTTGCCTGGAAAATTCCATGGACGGAGGAGCCTGGTAGGCTACAGTCCATGGGGTTGCAAATAGTCGGACACGTGTTTTACTGAGATAATCTTTGTTGGGTCTAAGTACTGTTTTTTTTTGAAAGTCACTCAGTCATGTGTGACTCTTTGTGATCCCATGAATTATACAGTCCGTGGAATTCTCCAGGCCAGAATACTGGAATGGGTAGCCTTTCCCTTCTGCAGGGGCTCTTCCCAACCGAGATCAAATCCAGGTCTCCCACATTGCAGGCAGATTCTTTACCAGCTGAGCCACAAGGGAACCCCTTTATTGTTAAGTTGCTCAGTCATGTCCAGCTCTCTGTGACCCCATGGACTGCAGCACGCCAGGCTTCCCTGACTTTCACCATCTCTGGGAGTTTGCTCAAACTCATATCCATTGAGTGGATGATACCATCCATCCGTCTCATCCCCTGTCGCCCCCCTTCTCTTGCTCTCAATCTTTCCCAGCATCTGAGTCTTTTCCAGTGAGTTCCCTCTTTGCATCAGGTGGCCAAAGTATTGGAGCTTCAGCATCAGTCTCCAGTGAATATGCAAGGTTGATTTCCTTTAAGATTGACTTGTTTGATCTTCTTGCTGTCCAAGGGACTCTCAAAAGTCTTCTCAAGCACCACAGTTCAAAAGCATCAGTTAGTTATAACTATTCCTTGGCTAATAATTGAGCAAAGCCCCCTGATTAAAACAGAGAAAGACCTCAGTGAGCCTTGCTGAACTGTTAGTAGGCCTCTGTAACTTTGTTGGCATCAGGCCAGCCCTTTGCTTCTGAGGGACCTCCCAGATGCCTTAACTCCCACAGTGCATTGTTTGGCTAATTGCAGGTTAGAGGTTCGTGGTAGGGGGATGATAGGTGTTTACCTGAAGGTGAGATTTCTCTGCTCTTAGAGCTGTAACCTCACCTTTATTACTTGTACTTTATTCATATTAGTAAAAATCACAGGGAGCTGTCTGAAATGCCTCTCTCCTCAGCCTCCTCTTGCACAACTTGTATTTTCATCTTTCCAGGCTCAAATCAGACACCTCTCCCTTAATACTTTGCTGATTTCTTCAGCCGGATGTAATCTGATCTTCCTTAGTTTTGGTTTTAGTGGTGCATATATATATATTTTTTTATAGCCAGTTATCTTAAGCCTCTCAACCCTACTCCCCCCATCACAGCACTTGATTTTAAGTTCCTCTGGCCAGGAAATATTTTACTATATGTAAATCCCTTTGGCTCCCTTTCACCACAATGTTTTACATATAGGAAATACTCAATAAAATGTTGAATAGCTTTACTATTTAATGTAAGTGTAAAATGCAGTTCTCACTGAATTTGTATAGTTTATCATTTCTCCCTTAAAGGTAACATGTACTCATTACTGAAAAAATGAGAAAGTATGGAAAATAAAAAGAAAAAAATTACTTGTTTTGCCACCTGAAGGTCATTACTTAATTGAACATATATTGAAAACATAATTAGTATTCAGAAATTAAGGGTCAAAAGAATTGTTTTCACTTGTTAATTAAAAAAAAAAGCATTTATTGCCAGGGTTGCATGTGACTTGACCTCTCCCAGAGGGTGATATTTTAGTAAAAAACAGCTGTTATTTTTATAGAGGGGTGAAGAAAGTAGGGGGTAAAATAGTATCCTCTTTGGGTGTTGTTGTTTAGTTCCTAAGTCATGTCTGATTCTTTGCAACCCCGTGGACTGTAGCCCGCAGGCTTCTCTGTCCATGGGATTTCCCAGGCAAAAACAGTGGAGTGGGTTGCCACCTCTTTCTCCAGGGAATCTTCCTAACCCAGGGATTGAACACTCCCCCGACCCCCGCCCTGTCTCCTGCATTGGCAGACACTTTCTTTACTACTGAGCCACCAGAGAAGCCCTATGTTAATTGTTATGAATATTAAGCTAACCTTTAAGACCAAAATTCTAGATCTCATAAATGGAAGGAAATTTTTTCTGTTAACTTAAAGGGCCAGTACAAGGCACATATCAGATGGCTGAACTTTCATTGTTGTTACTTTCTTATTTAAATATTATTAGGCATTGTGTAACATTTCCTAATATCTAGAAATGGAAAATCCTCAGCTTTAATAGAAGCCATTAATTCTGTAACACACTAAGGGCCCTGTGTCTACTGTTCATAACTTAAAATCAGTGTGACCCCCCACACCCAGATGATTTGTCTGTTGCTTCCTCCTGTCCAAAAAGCATTGCCAACAGCATTTAGCATTTGAATAAGATACTGTTGCAGCTCAGAAAAGAGTGAAGTGACCTTTATCTGTGACTTCACCCTCAACTTTTAAGGTACCCAAGATCCTCAGCCACAGTTAAGTCCAAATACATCATTCCACGTTAAATATTTGGTATTTAAACAGAAGAGGTAAAGGAAGTTAGAGAAAAGAACATTTTTTTGTTTAAAAAGGTTGACTTTGAGTTTCTTTGCCGTCACGCTGTCATTTCCTAATCATCTTCTGGAGATTACAATCTCTAACTAATGAATTATTCTGGACATATATTTATACGTGTGTGTATTTTAATTTGATTACTGAGTAATTTCATGTTTACTGAGCTAGAAAGGAATAGCTATTTTCTTTAGAATTCTAAAACATAAAATAGATCATTTATTCCTCCTTTGAGTCCATTTTTGAGCTTTGTTAACTGTTCTGCTACTGCTGCTGCTGCTAGGTCGTTTCAGTCGTGACCGACTCTGTGTGACCCCATAGACGGCAGCCCACCAGGCTCCCCTGTCCCTGGGATTCTCCAGGCAAGAACACTGGAGTGGGTTGCCATTTCCTTCTCCAGTGCATGAAAGTGAAAAGTGAAAGTGAAGTCGCTCAGTCGTGTCCAACTCTTAGCGACCCCATGGACTGCAGCCTACCAGGCTCCTCCGTCCATGGGATTTTCCAGGCAAGAGTACTGGAGTGAGGTGCCATCGCTTTCTCCGGTTAACTGTTCTAGACAGTACTATTTCTTTAGCACAATTTGAGTTTTGCTGCCAGGTTCCCTTTTCACACATTTTATCACAGAGTTTGAACCATTCTTTCTTCCATCCTTTCAGCTTTATTGCCTCAGCTTTGAGTTAGCTGTTTTACTTAGAGATCTTGAGTTCTTGACGTAGACTTGGTATCTGGAGAATTAGAAGATGCATGTTTCATCGTGACTGATGCATAGTGGTTACTTGGGAGAAACCTTGCATAGGGAATGTATCACTTGCTTGTTAAAGCAGGAAGGACGTCATAATCTATATAATTTCACCTCTAGAGAACTGAAAGGAGTTTTAGTCAAAGCAAATTGTACTTTTCTGAATAAATCAACTCTTAAATACATTTTCCCAGTAATCCTTCTTTTTGTTCCCTTCGGGATAATTATTTGCAGATACATTTCACAGTCCTGAATCACAGGGGAGTGTTCTTAATGCCCAAATAGTTGAGGCTTCAGGATTGTTGATACAAGTGTGATCTGTTCTATTTGCTAGAAAGTGAGTTTATACTCCGTTCTCATTTCTCTCTAGTTACAATGCTTCAGATTGTGATGTCTCTCCACAGTGTTGGCTCTGAGAACACTAGATTTCGTATTTGAAGAAGACCCTCAGCATCTGAAAAGAAGCCAGCTGTAGCACTGCAATAGCTACTGCCTAACCAGTTCCTCATTAGATGAGCACTCACTGCAGAAAGGGTAACACCAGACATCCTTATGCGTTGGATGCAGAGGGTCTCCTGCTGCTTTTATTTTTTTTATTTTTTATTTTTTGTGATTTTATTTATTTTTGTTTTTATTTTTTTTCCTTTATTTTAATTTACAATACTGTGTTGGTTTTGTCATACATTGACATGAATCAACCACAGGTGTACATTCGTTCCCAAACATGAACCCCCCACCCACCTCCCTCCCCATAACTCCTGCTGCTTTTATTATTCACCTCTTGTGATCCAGCCAGATACTTAACTCAGTTTCTCCTCTGGAGTTTCAGTTCACTATCAAGTACCCATTCTAGTAGATAGGAGGTGTGTTTCACTGATGGAGAAACAACCCTGTAGAACCATCTTGCTTCATTAGAGAGTATGAGGTTCAATGTAAAAGGCCTCAAGATTATCAAAGATGCAAGAATAAAACTCTATTACCTTTGGGTACTACTTAGTATTTGAAATTCTGACAGAGCTTTTGTTGGATAAAAACAAATGACCAATTTTTCTTCACTGATTTTTATATTAAAATTGAAACAGTATTTATTTGGGGGGCATTACTTTCTTCTAGAAAATGTCTTGTAACTAATCGCATGTCTGTCTGAAGAGTATAGTAGGAAGAGTTTAAGAAGAATGGCAGCCTCGTACTGCTTGCTGATAATGGATAATGATGGAGAAACTCAGGCTGGTGGTGGTCACTTAGTTCAAAATCTTGTTCAAGGTGAGCCTTTTACAACTGCACAGTTAGGTGGCCGTATGCAGTTGAAAAGAGGGTTTTTAAGCTTCCACAGTTTTAGCTTACTTACCAAATCTTTTTTTCGCTTGTACTTTTGGCTTAGAATAAAGGTAAATATTTGAGTTAATAAAAAGCTAGGTGATCTTTTTTTCAAGTACAGCAAAGTTTTGTTTCTATGTGGTCATAACCATAGGTGAAGACAAAAATGTGTTCAGTTGAAAAAATGAAAATTGTCTGTTACTTTAAGAATTTTCTTCCTGTTAAAAGATACATTTAAATAATGGGAGATATATCTTCTTTCTTTTAAGCCTACTGTAGAAAAGCAGTCTATGGAAAACAGCAAAATATTTTATAAAAATCAGAAATTTAAATATTCTCTAGTTGCCTATTTCCCACTTCATAAAACTTGACATTTCCCATTGTAAATGGTAACAACTAAAGGAATGTTCTGTGCCCTATCGTTGTTTCCTCTCAGCCTTTTGCTCAGCTCTGTCAGATATGGATCCATTATCTTAATCTAATAATGGTTTTAATTGGATCTTAGGGTAAAGCAAACACTTCAACTAGACATGGGCTGACAGAATGTTATGGATGGAGACATAAGATGATTACAGTGAGTTAAAGGAAATAGCTTCTGTATTCAGTGGACATTCTTTATCTTGGCATTCAAAGACTTTCTGTCCACCTTTTCAGCTTCACTTCATCTCTAAAGAAATTATTGGTATATCATTCTGATAAATTGGGTTACTTAGCTGTTCCTTAAACTTAAACAGTTATATCTGATTTTGTAATTTGATGCCTAGAATAAGAATGCAATTCACAAATGAGATATTTGGCTAGGAATTCTTATTCCTAGGGCTTCCCTGGCAGCTCAGATGGTAAAAAAAAAAAAATTGTTTGCAATGCAGGAGACCTGGATTCCATCCCTGGGTTTGGGAAGATTCCCTGGAGAAGGGAATGGCTACCCAGTCCAGTATTCTTGCCTGGAGAATTTCATGACAGTGGCCGAAGAATCTGACATGACTGAGTGACTAACATTTCATTTCGTTTCTTATTCCTAAGATAAAGTTCCCTTTAACTCCTTAAACTTTTTGCTCTATTCTCCTTGAGTATCCATGGGGTCAGTACTAGACCTTTGTCAGAGATCTGGCCCTGATTGCCTTCCTAGCTGCAGAATCTAAGGTCCCAACTTCATACAGAGCATGTCCACAAAAATACCCCACTGGTGCCTGAAAATCAGCATTCTTGAGACAGAAGTCAGTATCTTCTAAAGGCATTTTTACCCCCTCCTAACTGGGGAATCATCTAATCAATACTCATTTCTGAAATCCAGAAATAACACTTATACTAATTAATACAAAATGTATTGATGTAGAGCCCTGTTGTCTTTATGTTCTTTGTATTTCCAGTGATTGTCTATTCTACTTTTCCCATTACCTTTAACCTAAAATCTCACAGCTGATGCCTCTCTTAACCTGTTCTCTCCACTGGTCTCAAGATTACTTTTCTAAAATATAGGTTGGATTTTACACTTCTACCCAGAAACTTTTGATATTTTCTATTGTCGAGAGCAGTGTTCTTCAGTAGAAATACACTGTAAACTATATATGTAATCTTAAAATTTTTAGTAGCCACATTTAAAAAAGTAAAATGAAATGGATGACTTAATTTCAATTACTGTGTTTTATTTAACCCAGTATATCTGAAATATATGTTCAGCATGAAACTAAGACATTTTACAGTTTGAGGGGTACTAGGTTTTTGGAATCCAGAGTGTATTTTGCATTTAACAGCTCATCTCAAAGCAAACTAGCTACATTTCAAACTAAATGACCACATATGGATGGTGGTGCCCATATTGGATGGCACGGGTCTGTAGCATAAAGCTTAAAGTTCTTGGACTGCAGTTTGGGGCCCACCACAACTTTAGCTCCTGGACTGCATACTTAACTTCTGTGCCACTCACCCAGGCCCCAGCAGCACCTAATTGCTGTTGTTTTCCTTTAACTACCCTTCCCTGCCTGTGGGAATCTGACTTACCTTCCAGGGCCAGATCTGAATGCCACTTCCTAGTGAAAGCTTGCTCCACTCTCACAGTGCCCTGTAAGCATTAACCACTTGCTTTTGACTCTTCAGTAGCAGCGTTTGTGGGAGCCGTTTGTCTAGTTCTGTGAGTGAGTGGTCTAGCTGCCCACTAGAAGGTGAGCTTCCCAGAGGCAGGGTGCACCTCCCTCAACCTCTGTTTCCTACCGTTCATTGTAGCCGTTTGCTCCTAGGGATTTTCTTACCCTTTGTTGCTTGATATCTTCGAGATCTAACGCAATTTCTCTTTTAACAGTTGTTTACTGCAATGAAATTTCCTTTAATGTATGGATCAGTTCCACTGTTTAATTGGAAGTGTTCTCTCTTTGTGGATTGAAGCTTTTGCTTATGCAAGAGAGGAAATACTCGTTTTCTTGTAGAAATAACTGCCTAATATGAATAAACTAGGTTTCAAATGTAGGTTGCTCTGGTTTTAGCCTGGTTCTAATCCCAAATGCAACTCTTTCTGTTATATAACTTGGTCTGTGTAAGTAAACTTTGTATGTGTACTAAGACTTTTCCCCCCAAAGATTTATTGAAAAGTTTACATGCTTTTTGAATCCCCTTTTCCCCTAACAAGATTTACAAGTGGAGTTTTGCCTGGGTTCTTTTTCCCATATAAAAGCAAACAGGTGCCTGAAAGGTTATGCTCTATTCTGGGAGATATCTGATTAATGTTGAGGGGCTATGCCAGGTCAGACTCTGTAACCTGTTGAGAGATTTTTTAGTGAGTGCCAGGATCAACTCTCAGCATTATCTCAGCTTTTAATGGTTTTCTTCTGAAGGGCATTTGTAGATGAAACCAGTTTGTATTTAAAGTTAATTGTGGCTCTCAGATCAGAGACTGGTTAAAAAGAAATTCTTTCCTCCAGCAAACAGTAGTTTGAAAAGAATGAATGATTCATCAGATGGAGTTGTAAGGACTATAATTGCATTTTATGTTTTAACACAAATTATTGCATTTAAATCGTGGTAAAAATCTTACCCCTGGTGAAGTAAGAATTCCTCAAAAGAAGATCCCACTAAACTTTCGTAAGAATTTCTAGATAGCCTTCCAACTGCCTGAAAAACAGCGATACTTCTCACTGGGAGGGTAGACGTCAGCCATCCCTGAAGCTTCTCTTTCTGCCTTCCTCTCTACACCCCATCAGTCAACCTGTGAGTCCTTTTGTTTCACCGGATCCCAAATCCCTGCACTCTGACTGCACTGCCACTGTTTCCTAACTGAGCCACTGTCTCCCGACTCATGCCATTACTGCTTTTGCTCTCCACGTGGCAGGCAGAAGGATGAGTGTATCTCTCATTCAACTTCAGTTATCCATTCATGGTCAGCCTTATTTCATCTACTCTTCTCACACACACACACCAACACACACTCCTACACCCACACACCCACACCCCACTAATAATTTGAAACAAATCACAGACATATCTGATCAACTAATTTGTATTTTGCCCTAAAGTAAAACTTTGCCTTGTGACTTCCCTGGCAGCTAGTGGTTAAGGGTTCGTGCTTCCACTGCAGGGGGCATGAGTTCAATCCCTGGTTGGGAAACTTACCACAAAGCATGGCCAAAGGGGGAGGGAGAAAACATGAAATTTGCCGATTGGTTGGTCATAAGAGATGGGAAGGTTCTGCCACAAAGTGATAAGGTATTTGTCAATCTCTTTACTGTCTTCCAGCTCTGTTTCCTCTTATTTTTTCGGGATGTGTTCCACTTCTGTTTATTAAGTGCCATTACCAGAGAAACAGTTTAATGTGTTCATTTTATGTTAAGTCAGTTTTTCAGAGATGCATATATAAGCACCTTGCTACTTTTGTACCAGATATGTTCTTTGAAGTGTGTAAGTTGAATGTACAAAAAATATACATATAGCCCATTTACACTTCAGAAACAAGCTCATAGAAAAAGAAATCAGGTTGTGGTTACCAGAGGCCAGGAATGGGTGAGGGGTAATTGAATGAAGGCAATCAGAAGGTACAAACTTCCAGTTATATTAAATAGTAGGAATGTAGTATACAAGTTAAATTATATGATAAATATAATTAACACTGCTATATGTTATATATGAAACGTGTTAAAAGAGCAAATCCTAAGAGTTTTCATCACAAGGGAAAAAAATTTTTTTTCAATTTAATTTTGTTTATATATGAGATAATGGGCTTCCCAGATGGCTCAGTGGGTAAGGAATCTGTCTGCAGTGCAGGAGACACAGGAGATGTGGGTTCAATTCCTGGGTTGGGAAGATCCCCTGGAGAAGGGAATAACGACCCACTCCAGTATTCTTGCCTGGAGAATCCCACGGACAGAGGAGCCTGGCGGGTTGCAGTCTGTGGGGTCGCAAAGAGGTGGACACAACCGAGCACAAGGCACCCTGGCACATGAGATGATGGATGCTCACTGAACTCACGATGAAGTCACTCCATGTTGTCTGAAAATCAAATCATTATGCTGCACACCTTGAACTTTAATAGAACCATAGGACAATAATATCCCAATACAACTGGAAGAAAAAATTAAACGTGTATATGAGGAGGGTGTTTCATGCTCAGAAAGCCTTAAGAATTATAAATTTCCTAATATTTTTTGTTATAAAATCAATACATGCTCATTATAAAAATAAAATTTAAATAATACAGAATAGTGTGAGGTAAAAAGCTTAATTTTCCCATTTGTTCACAGATCACTTTCAGTCTTTTTTATTTCAGAAACAACTATATTTCTTATAGATCATTCCAGAAAAGTTCATTTACTTATATTCACTTAAAACCTTAATAATATATATATCTGACTTTCAGTTTGGATTTTAGTTTAGTTTGAATAGCAAACCATTTCAGTTTGTTTGAAATTAGATAGAAATCAATTTTAATGTTGAACAATTAACTTGATGTTGCAAGGGATTGAGTAGGAGATGGTATGTTGACTTTGATGTCTGATTTTTCTTGAGCACTAGTTTGCTCACGATAAAGGAGTCTTAGACTGAAATCATCAAGAGTTCTGTGGACCCATGAAAACCTCTATACCAGTGCTGTCCAATAGAAATATAATGTGAGCCACATATGTCATTTAAAATTTCCTAGTATTCACATTAATTAAAAATAAAAATAAACTTTTAATTTGACATTAATTTTCATAATGTATTCTCTTTAGCACATTATATGCAAAATATTACTTCAACATATAATAATATAGAAATTAATGAGATAATTTACTATTTTTTTCATGCTAATAAGTTTTCAAAAAGTCCAGTGTGTGCTTATACTTAGAGCATTTCTCAGTTTGCATCAGTCAGCCCCATTGCTAGTGCTTACTAGCCACGCAGGGTAGTGGCAGTTATTGCTGGGCAGTGTGGCCGTGTACAGGATGGTGGTTGTCTCTGACGGAGGAGCAAAGAGGGTAAGATATATTCTTAATTTTGTTCTCTCTTTCACAATTATTGACCAATATTTGAAGTTAAAAGTGTGCTGCCTTTGGTATTCTTCATAATGGCCAAGTGTGGCTCAGTTGTATTCTCACTAGCATCAGCAATTTTTAAGAAAATCAGTTTTCATTCTTATAAAATACAACAAAGATTAATAACACAGCTAGTTGTGTACAAAGATGAAAATCCTGCTGAAAACAACCTTTTGGCCGGGAGGCAATGCCACCCAGTGGTAGGCTCACGTGTTTATTCATCAATATATGAAAGATCAGATTCTAAGTAGAGAATGTGGCTTAGGAGTGTTAGTGTATAATACATTAAACCTGACTGCTTTTTATTCTGAATTTCATGGTAAATTTATGTACTGCTGCCAAGTCGCTTCAGTCGTGTCTGACTCTGTGCAACCCCATAGACGGCAGCCCACCAGGCTCCCCCGTCCCTGGGATTCTCCAGGCAAGAGTACTGGAGTGGGGTGCCATTGCCTTCTCCAAATTTATGTACTAGTATGTAGTAAAATTAGTAATAGAAAGCCGGAGTAAGAATTCCTGAGACACTGATTAGGACTATCTTTTGAATGTAATTTTTTTTTTTTTAAGGGGTTGCCGATGGTGTAGGAGGATGGAGAGACTATGGTGTTGATCCTTCTCAGTTCTCAGGGACTTTAATGCGAACATGTGAACGGTTAGTAAAAGAAGGACGGTTTGTCCCGAGTAATCCCATTGGTATCCTCACCACAAGCTACTGTGAGTTGCTGCAAAATAAAGTACCTTTGCTTGGTAAGTACATATCCCATGTGTTTTCCTCTCTAAAGAAACCCCCCCTGGTGGTTCAGACAGTAAAGAATCTGCGTGCAATGCTGGAGACCCAGATTTGATCCCTGGGTTTGGAAGATCCCCTGGAAAAGGCAATGGCTGTCCACTCCAGTATTCTTGCTGGAGAATCCCATGGACACAGGAGCCTGGTGGGCTTGCAAAGAGTCAGACACAACCGAACAACTAACATTTAAAGAAGCCCAGGAGGTGGTTAACAACAAAACCAAGAAAATCACTTACAACCCAGCTGTTTATCCGAGGCTCTTCCTGTTAAACAGTTTGATGGAGGAGCTATAGGCTACACCAGAATACTTAATACTGTGTGAGATAAGTACAGCCACTTTGGGAAACAGTTTGGAAAGAATAAAGTTAAACATGAATAGATAATATGCCCCAAAAGTTCAACTTCTGGGTCTTTACCTTGAGCTAGAGAAGCTCTTGCACACATATGTGCAAGAAGCTGTTGCATATCAAGAGATGGGTACAAGAACGTTCATAGTAACCTCATTTATAATAGCAGAAAACTGGGAACAACCTTAAAGTCATTTATAGGAGTAAAATGCATTTTGAAACAGAATGCGTTAAGGTTGCATGCAGTACTCAGGAACATGTTATTGAGGAGAAAGACGACTTTGCAGAACACCACCCACCAGTCTGAGTCCATAAATTTCAAATTCAGAAACATAAAACTGTATCATTTAGGGGTTCTAAAATGTAAAAGAAGAAAGAAAAGCAAGTGGTTGTATAGTTGGGTTAGTGATTCTCTCCCAGGGAGGAAGAAAGGGGATTGAGGTCCCACATGTAACACTCAGTTGACTACTTGTGGGGAGTTCAGGTTGCAGATGGATTGCCCAATTGTTTGCAGTTAGCAGTTACATTAGTCTGTATAAATCCCTGTTAATCTTGCATTAGAAAATATACAAATATGTAGTGTTTGTTTATATGGCATGCCAATGAAGCATCCTTTGGCCAAGCTTCTCCATTTGTTTGTTAAATGGTTTCTTGGGCACTTACCCAGTCTTCTAAGCAGGCTCTCAGAAAGGGTGTTATTAAGTTTCTGCTAATTGCCAGCATCTTTCTGGTTACTAGAAGGTCCCCTCCCAGTCACCAGGCACATTTAAAATCAGCCTTCTCTTTTCAGTGTAAATGGAAATCTCCATTTTCATAGAATTTTACCTTCAGTTTGAAACCTTTGTAAGAAGGGGTTGTTTCCATCATGCTTCTGTCTTCTCTGTGCTGTGATTAACCTCCTTGTTCTCCTTCTAACTGAAGAGAAATCTTGTCTTGAGGTTTCAATATACTACTTTGTCTTAATCTGCTATTTTAGACTTGCAATCTTGAACTTCCCCGGTATCTTGAAATATCCTAGATTCTATTTCTAGCACCTCTCTGTCAACTTGCCTGCCATATGACTTAAGGCAAACCACCTAACTTCTGATCTCCTTATTTCATGTTAACTAGATAAATCTTTTTTTGTGAAAAGCAGTGACTTAAAGCTTCTTACAGTACTCAGAAACATCTTAAGGGAAAACACAACACATTGCAGGGTACCATCTAACAGAGAGTCTGTAGACACAATACCAGGGACCTGACTCCTATACATTCTTGTGAGTCTTCTGCCAATACCACTCCAACCCCAACCCTGCAGTGCATGTACTAAATTATTGTGACTTGGAATAAACCATTACAACCTATAACAACTATCCTCATTTTGTGCTTTGAAAGCCTTGTTTTTTTTTACTGAGTTTCTTCCTTATAACTGCTTTTTCCCCTATTTACCTTCATGTAACTGGAGATCTTAGTAGAATAAGTTTAAGGACATAAAAGAGGGTTTTTTACATTGAGTGTTACAATTAACTGCTTTCTCCTAAAAGACACTTTGAAATATTCCTTTGTTACTATGTTTGACAACATGTATACTTCTGTCTTTATCTGCATATCTCTAAGCTGTTTGTAACTAAAACCCAAGTATATTTTGACAAAGGTAGGCTGCTGAGTTTTACTGAACTTCAGCTGTAGTTATAAATAATAACTTTATAAGATTAGATAATCTTTTAGAAAAAATCTTACAACCTTGCAAAAGCATAATTCCAGTATAAGGGTGAGCTGATAGCTGTAACCACTTATTTCTTGAGAATTTCTAGCTGCTTTTAGATCTGGATTGACATCACAGGCTAATTGTTTACATATATTATTTCTTCAGAAACCCTTAAGTGGATTTAGGTCTTATGAAACCAACATATCTTAAGAATTTGAGTAGTTAATCCTTGTAAGGTTATCCCTTTCTTCCTTTGCTGCTCAAAATGCTTAACTGTAGTTTACAGAGTAAGGGCCATTTTTTCATGAGGGATATGCTTGGGGACCTGTCTGGATTGCTCATCTGAATATTCAGCATGGTTCTTAGCACTCTTTTCTTTCTTCTTTGCTTGTTTGTTCTTCATCAAACATGTAAGGATGAACTCTTCTCCCCATGTTAGACTGTCAGGGCCTGAGCCGCTGTACTCAGCAGTAATTTGAAGAGGCCCAGATGCTTGTGTAAGGCCGAGCTTCCCCTCTTTGGCACTGCTTTGCATGTTAAAGCTCTGTCTATCACTCACGGGGACCATTTTGATTCTAACACAGCGGGTGACTGCCACAAGGGTAGCAAAATGATAGCCTAGGTTTGTCAGTGAGTAATAATGAGTCGACATGAGTCCTTCCTGCAGCAGCATCTTCAGGACTGTGCTTCTCATCTGTCATTTTTTTGTTCTCAGTTGAATTAATCCCATCAGCTTTCAGAAGATCTTTTGTGTGGTGGTTCTGTTAATGATGTAAATGATTAGATTTTTTGTGTATTGGGTTAGGAAGGAAGGGTAATTGGTGACTTTAGCTCTAATGTAAGCTATAGAATAGGTTCTCAGATAGCATGACCAGTCAGTTACAATACCTCTGTTTTTCTTTTCTTTGACATTTAATGGGTAGGGACTAGATAATTTAGCATTAACGTGTCAGATTTGTACCCATGCATATACTGTAGATAACAAGGAAACAGAATTTCTGAACATTGCAGTGACACAAATGCTTATATTTAAGTGTTTTTTAACTAAGTTACACATTTTCATTAAGGAAACTAACAAAAACTTAAATTACTTATAATCTATTGAGAAAACTATTAATTTTTTAGTGATTATGCTTCCTGACCTGTTTTCTTTGTGCATAGAATAATAGTAACAGGAATTGAATCTACTGTGTGCTCACAGTACCCCAATGAGGTAGATTTGTAGGTGCTTTTATTCCCCGTTTTGCTAGGAAGAAACTGAGGCCTAGAGAGAATAAGTGGTTTGCCCACAGCCATATCACATGGCTAGAAAATGACAGAGCACTGGGATTTAACACAGCTGGTTTCACAGCCTATTTATTTTCTTCTTTTTGCCCTTTAACTGTCATTTTAGCAGGTTAGCTTTTGCCTACATATTGTGCTTTTTAAAAAAAGATGACAGTAAGTATTGGTGTTTCTGATGTACAATTCATTATATTTGGTGTCACTTTTTAAAGGTAACTTCAATAGGAGCTTACAGTCTACTTGTTTCACTTAACCTTATCTTTCATTCTCAAACATGTTTCTCTCACACAATTTTAGTTGCTGTCAGATAGCCAGCGAACACTTATTATTTGTTGTAAGTCTTTGACATGATTTAACTAATTTTATCTTACAAACAACTCTCTGAGGTAGTTACTGTTATCCCTGTTTTTATAGATGGGGAAACTAAGGCACAGACAGGTTACATAATTTGTCCCAGGTCACACAGCTAGTAAGTGGCAGAGCTGGCATTAAGATGCAGGCAGGCTGTCTCTAGAGTCTGTATTCCTAAGTATTATGTGATAGTGCATAGCCTGCCATTGTATGGATGAGCTGTAATTTATATAACCAACCCCTTAATTTTAGATGTTGAAGTTGTTTCCAGTTCTTTGTGATCTTATACAGTGCTTTGTACTTAAGTCTTGTTTGCGTTTCTATTTTCTTATAATAAATCCTCACAAATGGAATTGCTAGGTCAAAGGATATGTACATTTTTCAGGGCAGTATTATCCTTTAGAAAGATTTATTTAAGTTTTACTCTCATCACCATGGAATGAGAGTGACCACGTTCTCTATACTAGTGCAGTGATCATTAAAAATATATATATCTTTACAGACCATTTACATGGTTGTTGAACTTATTTTTCCAATTTTGGCATTTTCTGTAGGTATAGGTTGAAATTTTAGCATTTGAAAGCAATCTCACTAACTGGGTTACCAACTTCAGGCTGAGAAAGGTCATGTGAGCTGTGTGGTACAAAGGTACACAGAAGCTTCTGCTTGGAATGTTCCCTCTAAATGTTGGTAGTCTCTGTGAAGTGAACAGGTTGATTCCCCACCCATGAAACTTGGTCTTGTTACTCCACAGTGAGTCTGCAATAAAATTTTTTCATGACCTTAGCAGATGGAAATCCCATTAAAAATTGAAGTTATGTGCCCTGTCTTAAATGTTAGTGAATTTCACAGGGAAGGCTTTCTGCCAGTGACTAATGAAAAATGTCATGGAAACGTGACATTCTCATTTTGGCATTAAGTATTAAAACTTAATATCTCAATAACATCCTTTAGAAAATTTGGCATAGATTATAGCACTATTGAAGTGAAATAATGTGGTTAAATACCAGCCATTTTTATTATTTCTTATCTCTGCAAGTGGAAGAATCCAGATCATCAGTGGCCCACTTTGTATGCGTAGTATAAATCCCTTTTTCTCTCCCCATTGTGTTGATCATGATCAGGTTACTACTGACATGGGTATGGAGCCGTAACTAAGAAAGGACCTATTAGGCAAAGGAGGTTCACATTATGGTATATTGCTCCTCAGGATGATATGATAAAAATGTGTATGCAGAGACAGTCTGGGAAGAGAAAATAAATGGACATTGTTTTTGTTTCTAGGTAGCAGTACTGCCTGCATTGTGGTGCTGGACAGAACCAGCCACCGCTTACACACAGCAAACCTGGGTGACTCAGGCTTTCTGGTTGTCAGGGGTGGGGAAGTTGTGCACCGATCAGATGAGCAGCAGCATTACTTCAACACTCCATTCCAGCTCTCAATCGCGCCCCCCGAAGCCGAGGGAGTTGTCTTGAGTGACAGGTAATCTCCCCTCTCTCACCAACAGGTTCCCTCCCATTCCCCTTAACTAGGCTGTTGGAGATGGGCATTTTCCATTCTCACGTGAGAAGAGAAGACACACTGAAGACCTTTTAGTCTGACATCGAAAGATATTCTGCTTGAACTTGATTTCCAGCCAAGTTGAATTCTGATAAACACCTATTAATTTGACCTGATTGTGAAAATACTATTTCAAGCTTATAGAATATCAGTTTTTCATACCAAGACCACATGGTACATACAGTTGTATTTGTTAAGTAGTGCTGGAGAAATGAGTCATTATTCATGTGTGCCGTGCCGTATACAAGTTTTTGCATATGTTATTAGGGAAGAATGCAAATAGACATCTGCTTTATTTATCAGAATAACTTCCTGATTCTCAGAGCTGCCTATAATGTGCATCAAGTGGAACTTTCAGTCCTTGCAGATCTTGTCAGGCAAAGTTAACTTGCAGGAAATGGACTTAAAGGTGGTTTTGGGAATGTTCTCTGATGGTACTCTTGAGATGTGTGCTTTTTTTTCTTCCCACACCTTCTCAGTTCATTTTAAACTGTCAAGAGCTTTCCAGGACAATCAGTACTTTTTTGAATCAACTTTTATAGTTTGTCTTTTCTCAGATCAGAGTACAGAGTAATACTAAGTCTCAGATTTCACTGCCTTTAGGAACCTTTTAGGGTTTGACACAAACATTGTTGGCAATTCATAAGTGTAGTAAAATGGGTAATGAACCTGTTATAAAAGTAGAAGCATCCTAGCAAATACAGATTGTCTCTACTTAATAGTTCTTATTAGGCCAAATCTTAGGTCCAAACTAAGGTAAAATGATGATTACTGCCATCTTTTACTAGAATGAGCATATTATATAAGTGCTCCATATTACCCAACTAAAGTTTATTGCTGACTCCTACAGAGAGGGAAGCATTTTTTTTTACTTTCAGAGTAAGGCAGATTACCATAATTGGAAGAAAATTTGATTATAGGCCCTTCTTCAGTTGGCTGTAGTAGCACATCGATATTAGTCACATTGGAGTGAGGCAGACTCAGAACCCCAAGACCTTGGTATGTGTCAAGTTCAGCTAACAGTTTTTGGAGAAACAGTGTTTTTCATTTTCCTTTATTTGATCCTTGTTGTTTTGGCTTCCCAGTGCTAGAGCACCCCTGCAGTACCTCACATGCTATCTTTGGGACAGTTTGGTCAGGGCAGCACTTGGCCTGTCCTGCCAGTGAGGTGGAGGTTGCTTCCCCTGGAGCCCAGAGACAGTTTGCTAGCATGTGATTGCAGCTCGTGTTTCAGTGCAGTCAAAAGTTTCCAGCAGCACAGTATGTTCAATCAAAATGGGCAGAACTGCAGCTGGCAGAACACCAAGCTCATGGGTGGGAGTGTTGGGAGAAGAGGACGAACTGTCCAATGGCAGCGAGTCTCTCACAGACAGCATAGCAAAAGACACTCCTGGGGAAAGAAAGACCTCAGCATAAAATAGAGCTTCAGTGCCAACCTGGTCATTAATCTAAACTTCTAGAGGCTGATTCGCTTCCAAAGACTGAGCAAAAATGCAATGTCTTGTATTGTTTCTCTTTATTCCATGGAAGAAATCGACCTGGTTTCTACCAATTTACAGTCTGTTTTAGTGTGTGTCTTTTTTTTTTTTCCCTTCTCTTGGCTGCTTGTTATCCTTTGTTATCAGTCTCTCTTATCTATAAAATATTATTTTAACGTTAACTTACAAATTTCCTTTAATAGCTGTTTTGACAACAGCTATTGTTGTTAAAACAGCTATGTTATTGTATAAATGTATAAGTGAAAGCTAGTTTGTTCCTTGTCAGAAGCCCGTTACAAAACTTTTCGGTGTGGTGCTGCTTTCCTCAGTCAACAGAAGACAAACTAGAAATTTTCCTAGTGTAAATCCCCAGCAGGCATGGGTAGGCTGTTTGTTTTTATGTTTTCCCTTTACAAATTTTATAGTACATCACTTAAACAATTAAGTTTTTTTTTTTTTTTTTTGGTGAGGCTTAAGGTGCTTTGGTTCTGGCCCCTGCCTTCTGGGTCAGTGTATGAATTTTTTCCTGGCTCTTGTTCCCTAATTACACGTTTTAAGGCAAATTATCAGATATCTCACCTTTCCCTCACCTTGGAAGCCTGGAAGTGGTAGAGCTGGCCTTTCAAAGTGGCTGAGAATCCATCTCCAAGGGAGCCATGAACTCTTTGAATATATTATCTTCTCTTTTTCTCCCCACCTGGGCTTCTGTTTTCTTCATGTAAGTCTCCCCTCTATCTTTTTAAAAAAGTTTTACACAGATGTAATGAAAAATCTACCACCTGTCCTCAGAGGCAGCCAGTTATGTTTCTTTGAATCCTTCCAGATTTATTCTCTGCATGTAGAAGCGCCTGTATATATAGATCTTTCTTTCTCACACACACAGTACCTTGTTCTTTTCATTAACAATCTTGAGTCTTTACCCAAACTGAGGATTAGTTACTGTGATTCTTCATTCATTAACTATTCCTTGAAGACGTATTATGTGCCAGGAGCCCTTATAAATAAGTAACCTGTGCGTGATGAGAACTTTGTAAGTCCTGAGAGAGACAGTCTTTACTCTGCCAGAGTGAGGGTGATTTATTAATATTTATTTGGTGTTACTGGTAATATACCAGTAATTACCAGCATTATAGTAAGAAATACCATTGTAGATATTTCACAGGAATTAATTCTTATAGGACTGGCATGTGCTCCTCCATAGTGCTCATTTATTCCACTAGAACACAGCCTCCAAATTCAAGCCTGCAGGGAAACCGATGAGTGGAAAGTGAGTAAGAGAGGATGGAATTTGGCACTAAAGAATTAGGAAACAAAGACTCATTCCCACTAGGATTCTAGAGGCATTTTAGTGTCTGACTCAGAAAAGAACCCTTCCGCCTTTTAAAGCACATGTGACTAATCATCAAACTCAGTTTTACTTGATAGTTTTTGTTAAGCTTTTGAAAGATTTATATCAGAGTTTTTAGTTAATTTTTTTCAAGGTTAGGAATTTCAGAATAGTGATTTTTATTATTGACTGCTACTATAAATTAGTTTTCCTTAAAGCTTCGTTATATTGTAGCATCGTCCCCATTGGAAACTTCTAACAGTATCTCTAAAGGGCTCTGCTAACTTTGCCCCCACCCTGTCCTTGTTACAGCCCAGATGCCGCTGATAGCACATCTTTTGATGTCCAGTTAGGGGACATTATCCTGACAGCGACAGATGGACTCTTTGACAACATGCCTGACTATATGATCCTTCAGGAGCTAAAAAAGTTAAAGGTAATTAACTCAAAGGTGGGCCTTTAGAAACAGTGACCCTCCCTGGACAGCCGAGTTTTTTTATTAATTCAGTTGTGTAAGCTCTTTTTGTAGTTTTGGAAAGGACTACTTTGTGAATTTAGGAAAATGAAAATGGTTCTGATCTTGTTCTAAACAGTTGTAGACAGAAATATTCACAGTTGGAAAACCTGAGGGAAAAAGAGGCTTCTCATCCAAGCCTCTCTTTAGTAGGGTGGTAAAGGTAGGAAAAACTCTGATAAGAGATTTCTTGTGTTTTTAATTGTGCTTTAATGGTATTTAATGGTGTTGGTTGCTGGTTATCTTTTTCATTTTTTAGTCTCATAACAAACCCAGCAGGTGTTGAGGCTGGGAAAGGTAGGAAATCATCATACCAGAGCCAGCCAAGGCAGCAGCCAAGGGTAGCAAGCAGCTAGGGGCCTTGATGTGATCTGAGCTGTCACCAGTAACAAAACAGTTCAGACTTGGCCCATACAGCGAGTGGAAGGAAGTGAAAGCCAGTCTGCATATTCTCCTGGCTTTGTGAAGTACTGACTTGGGGGGATTGATCTTTTCTTATGTTTTTAAAACTACTAACCAGTATGACCTTGAGTTTTCTAAACTTTCTTAGCAGTGTTTTTCTCACCTATAAAATAGGGGTGGGACGGTTCAAAGACCCTGTTCTGTAGGGCCGTGGTGAGGATGAACCAAGACCACGCACTGGAAATCCTTAACACCATGCTTTGTCTGTGGAGCTTAGGAAGGTCAGGTGCTGACACTTGCTGGCACTGTGCCATGTGTGTAACACTGAGAGGCAGAAATGACACATTCCCTGACCTTACGGGGCTTACATTCTAGTGGAGGAAGACAGAGAATACAGAGAAAGAAAGAATAGAAATAGTGTTGTTGCTAAATAAAAAAGAAAAATAAAGCATGGAGAAGAAATAGAGAGTAGAGAGGGCTTTTCAGTGGGGTAACTGGCAGCATTTACTTGGAGAGCAAGCACACTGAGCTTGGCCAGGGGTGCATTCCCAAGCAGGGAGAATTTTGAGGTCATCCTAAAATGCTATCAAAATCCGCCCCTTCAATCCCATCCCATTTTAGCAAGAATGCCTTAAGAATTTCAAGGGGGCTGGGGAGATAAAAAAATTCAAACTTCAGGACCCAAGGCCATCCTCACAAAGAACTTTCTCGTTGATGTCCTATGTAGGCAGCACTGGTGATCTTGTTCATTTTAGTCGAGGTATTATGTTCCACTGTCTTCTCTAACTGGAACAAAATTTAAATGGTGGAAACTATGATTAGATAAATATTACTGTCTTAAAAAGTGATGTTCACTTGCATGTAGAAATCATGTGAGGCAATTTGGTAAAAATATCTCCCTCATATTTTTGTATTAGAATTCAAATTATGAGAGTATACAGCAGACGGCAAGAAGCATTGCTGAGCAAGCTCATGAGCTGGCCTATGACCCAAATTATATGTCACCTTTTGCACAGTTTGCATGTGACAACGGATTGAATGTGAGAGGTAAGCATTCTTTGGGAACTTCATAAGGACTAATTGGGGACATAGTGGATGGAGCATTCTGGGCTGTGTGTGAGGCCAGCTGCTGCACTGGGGTGAGACTGCTGAGGGGTCCTCTCCCAGCTGTAAGCCGGTGACTTTGCACAAGGTCAGCAGGCCCGAACACTGGAGGACAGCAAGTGCATGTGTTCCCTACAGAGGTGCCCTTCAGAGCTGCACATCATTGGCTGCAGAGGCAGGTGGAACCTGAAGCCCTTTATCGCCGCCAATGCTCTGCTTGGACCCGAGCCCAGAAAACCTCTGAGTTCTGCCTGGAGGGCCTGGACATTGCTAATGGTTTAAACATTCTGCCCTTCACAAGTCTGACATTTCACTTCTCCCTTCCTCTGGCTTTGTGGGACTCATTCACAGTATTTGCCTACCAAATTGCTACAGCAAGTTTTTTTGTTTTTTATTAATTTTTATTAATTGTAATTAATTGCTTTACAGTGCTCTGTTAGTTTCTGTCATACAGGAAAGTGAATCAGCCATATGTCCCCTTTTTGGGATTTCCTTCCTATTTAGGTCACCACAGAGCACTGAGTAGAGTTCCCCTGTGCTGTGCAGTAGGTTCTCATTAGTTATTTGTTTTATGCATAGCAGTGTGTATATCTCCATCCTAGTCTCCCAATTCATCCCACCTGCCTCTGTAGGATGTTTTGAAGAGGGAAGACTCTCCTTGCCTAGAGTCTTCCTATCTACTGAGCAGTGTGTAACTTTGGGAGCAGGCCAGTAGCTCAGCTTTTAGGTTGGGTAACATGTTGGTGCAAGCGTATCAGCACTTGTAGAGTTGGTCAGCTTCTTGGAGGTATAATATGACACGCAAAGCATTTCTTAGCTGTCCGGGAAATATTAAATAGAAAAAAGCACACGCCATAGCTATTTGCCAGGTTAGACTACAAGACTATCAGCTAGTTTCAAAACATTGGGTATGTTTGTCCAAATTAGGATTGCAGGAGGGAACTTTCTTGTCAGGCAGAATAAATCTTAGTAACATTTTGTCTTTATTGTGATTGCTATACACAGAGGATGTGGTGGTGGCCATTTTAACAAAGCTCCTATTGTAAAGGAGCAGAGAGGATTTTTTTTTTAAGCTTCAATTAAATTAGATGTAATTTCTTGGTGTGTTTTAACTATTTATCGATTTTTTCTCCTTTTTTTCTACTAGAGTATATTGACAAACCTATTTGTCTCCTATTACTTACTTATTGAGGCTTATATTTTTTTCTTGAGTTTTAAAATGTATGACTACATTTTCATTTTCATTGTAGGTGGAAAGCCAGATGACATCACCGTCCTTCTCTCAATAGTGGCTGAGTATACAGACTGACTTGCCTAGGTGTCGACTCCTGCCTCCCCTTCATCATCCCAAATTCTCCCCTGCCGTGTGTGCTGATCCTGCTGGCAGGACCACGTCTCTTTGCCACTGATCTCAATGGCCAGTGATGTAAACCTTTTGCCTGTCTTTTTGAGATCCTTGTTGAGAACCACTACTGTCATTCTACTGCTCGTATCTGCCAGCAACATTTGAAGAAAATCAAGATCTGAAGATTGGCCTTCACATTGTCCTTTCCATGATGGGATGGATGTTTTCAAAGCCAAAATGACTTACTTTTTGAAAACGGTTGAAGTATTGAAAATGAGTAATATTGGTAAAGTGAATTCAACATTACAGTGTGTAAAAGGGATTTTAAAAGTCTGACAAATTGTATGTTATGATACATCTACTAGAAACATGCTCATCAAATGATGCATTACACGTGTACTATACAGTCTGTTATGATCGAGTGTGACTTTATGTTTTCATTATAAACTCCTATTTTTCAGGGGCTTATAATTTTGCTCTAAAACATTGCTCTGGATTATAAAATCTTGATCCTAGGAGCTTTTTTTTTTTTGCAGGTTGGAAAGAAATTCAGTTTAGTTCTATGGATGCAAATGTTTCATGGTTTTTAAAAGATGCTTAATTGTGCTCCTGTGATGAAAGTTTCAGCATTTTAGTGCATATCACAGGCTGGTGGCTTATCTGCAGGAGGGGTTGGGGAGACTCCTTACCAGAATTTTTTAATGACTATTATTCAAGGTTATAAAATTCCTCAAGGCCTAGGTATTTAATGTTGCAGCTGAAATTCCTCCCAGCTGTCTGGTATGATTCCCCCATGTGAGAGCTCAAGGCCCATAGGCCTGAAGGGTTGAGAATAGACAGCTCTAACTTTGAATTTTGTTGGCCTATCAGGTCATGCTACCCCTCATGTCTTAGACCTGTTGCTAGTAGCCTTGCCTTCTGTAGACAAATTCAGGGAGTCCATGTGAAAGAGCACCATGGGCAGACGAGTCCACGAGGAAGATGTCTAGTGATGACCTGACATTTGCATTTGCCCTCCACAGAAACGTAGGGGTTTCCAAATCAAGCTTAATGTTTACAGTTTCCAAGTAGCCATCTTGCAGTGTATAGTTTTCCTATAAAATTACCCCATATCCAGTTTTTCCATTATCTGCAAGCTCAAAGTTATTTTTAAGGTTTGTGTACAAGTCGACTGCTGTAAAGATACATATTTTGGGGTCAGTTTTTTTCCTTCATTAACTTGGTGGTAGAAAAATATATATACTTAGAAATCCTTAAATTAAAGCCATGTTTTATATATAAGTCAGGTAACATTGGTGTATAGATAAGAATGCAATTAAACCTGATGAGAATCTACTTGAGGAGAACATAGACAGTCTCTTTCTCTAAAGGAGATACTTACTCCCTGGTTTATTGCATTAAAACTTATGTTTGAGGTTACCTCAACTTGTTTTAAAAAGATTTTGTTTTGTGAATTTGTACTGTATATTTGAGTAACTGTCAAGCTTGTTTTATTTAAAATTGTTTAACATGTACCATGTACATGTCATTACTATATTTCAATGCATCATGCTTGTAACAGGCATTTCATTTATAATAAGAATGAGTTATTCATTTGTAAGCCGTTCAGTAATTTATCTACTATTCCTAAATTGGCATAATGTTTAGATACCTATTTTGAATCACCTTTACTTACTTGTCAGAATGCCTTAACTACCCTAACTTGACAAAACAGAATTTGGTAAAGGAGATCGGGGGGTGGGGTAGGGAGTGGAGAGGGACTGTTTAAATAATGAGAACCCATCGTGCTGTGATAATACACAGACGGGTGAGTGGCAAGTGGCAGGGTATTTATTTTGCACAAACTATTTGCAGTCTTTCTGTATTTAAAAAGTAAAGAAAGTTGCATCCAGAAAGGTTTTGTTGGAAGGAATACATTTACACTTGGACCGACAACTTCAGTTCTTTTGTTGGGTTTTTGATTATTTCTGGTCAGAGGCATGGAGCCTTATGACCCAGGTGTATTCTGTATCATAGTTTTCCATTGCATACACTTAATTCCTGGTAAGAGCAGTGCTGGTCAAGTCACTGGCTTTTCTCTGCACTCATCTAAACTCATCAAACACCGTCTTCATAAAGGTAGATTGATGGTATTTTACACAACTCATTTAATCAACTTAGTATTTTTTGAGAAATGATCGTTAGAAATTGACGATGTGTTTCAGTGATGTTGAAAACAGTGGGACAAGAATTGAGTTTCACAGGGGAATTGACTTTGGACCTGGCCTGTAGATTAGGGACACAAAATATTTTCTCTTTTTCCCCCCTGCCCTTTTTGTGTTATGCACTTAATTTTATGACTTTGGGGGTCTGTTGGAGTGCTGTTTAACAACTCTCCTACTCTCAATGGTCAGAGGCTGTGTAGGTACCCATACTGGAATTTTCCAGGCCACAGGACCCAAGTCTTTGTGGGGCGTGCCTAACATATACCACTTGGTGGGTCTAATTCTAAACTTGATGTGTTAATTGTACTTTAAGTCAAGCAGTATAAACACACACATTTGCCTCGTGTAGTGGACTTTTATAACAAAAGAGAATTTGGATTTCTAATTTACAAATGGCAAATTATTTATCCCTCTCTGGATGCACCAAAGACCAGTAAAGTTTATAGCTTTTCCATCTATATTTATAAAGCAATACTGTATTATAAAAGTCAATATTTTTATCACATGCTTGAAATTTTTATTTTGTTCTGTTTAAAATGTGCACTCTAAACATATCAGAACCTTATTTCTTCCTGTGAACTTAGGCTGCCTGCGCACACACACACAAAAAATGACCGAACGGATATGCAGTAGAGTCCATACGCTCTTAAAACTGAAGCAAGAAATGAGGTTGGGAGAACAAGTTCTTTGTCCTGAATTACTGTACTGGCTTGACATGGTTGATGGGTACTAAGTCACAAAAGAATCCATTCCAGTTGTGTATGTCTGGGGGTTGGGCTGTGACTAGATTTAGAAAATAGACCTCAAGCTTTGCATGGTGGGCAGGTATCTTACCCCATCGGTTGCATTTGTTCTGGATAGAACAGTAGCCTTCAGTACCACCTTCAGTACCACCAACGTACCACATCAAGTAACAAGGCAGGAATTGTGGGAATTCACTGAGTCAGTTTTGAGCATTTTGGAGATTGTAAACAAGATTGGCTAGAACTGTAAATGTTTGTACTTTTGATTAAGTTCATGGTTCCTTGTCACCTTATACCAGCTATCTTTGGTAGAAGCTACAGCATCCAATCTATCACATTTGTGCATTTAACAAATTTTGCAATAGCAAAAAAACCAAAATCTGCTTATAAAACATTTGGAACAGAAAACATTTGGATTGCACTTGTTTTAAAAAAAAATTACTTGCAAAATTGGTCTTAGTTAAAAATCAGCAGTTGTCCATGTCAAAATTTTAACTGTAAGCAGGTAGTTTGTGGCAAAGATGGCTAAACAATGAAGCAAGTTTGAATTTGTGTATGCTAATAAGCTGCTTTTTTCTGTTGAGACTATCATTATTTGTCTTATTACCCAAGAGGCAATGACCTGAATTGGATGTCTGAAGTTTAACTTATGCAGGAATAGTTCTGTAAATACATTTAAATAAACTGTAAAGA
Organism: Capricornis sumatraensis; assembly: GCF_032405125.1. NCBI lineage: Eukaryota > Metazoa > Chordata > Mammalia > Artiodactyla > Bovidae > Capricornis > Capricornis sumatraensis. Next base: position 61,207,974 of record NC_091085.1, on the reverse strand, counting down.
TATTTAATAAATATAGTATTTATACTAATCTGTGTACTCCGTTTAATTTGACACTGGCCTTGACATTGAGTTTGTTGGTCTCTATCAGGTCCTCATTTCCAAGCCTCTCAGTCTAGCAGTGACTCCATACTTTGTGGCTGTCGTTTCTGTCTTTCACTAGTTGATCGCTAAGGCTCTTTTTCACCAGCTGATTTACTACATCAGTTTAGCTTCATTGAATGTAACAGACAGCTGTTCTCCCAGCTGGGAAAACTTTAGCATTTTTTAAATGATGTGTGAAGTCAGACACAAATCTGGTGTCATTTAAATTTAGCATTCTGTATCCAAATTCTAAAATCCAAACTACAACCTGACAGTGTCACTATCGTTTACAGACCAGTGCTAAATCTAGGTGATCACTAGTGATGGTGCCTTCACAGGCCAAACCGCCCTGGCCCATTTCAGTGAGCAAATCAGAAACTTCATCCTCAGCGAGGAGACCTACACTTATTCTTGGATATAATATCCTCTGGGTAGTCATCTGCATTTGTTAGGAATATGTGTAATTCATTGTTAATCATCAGTGTAAACAAAAGATACATAAATCTTTAGGCTACAATGTGGAATTATGTGGGCATTGCCGATTTCCACAAAAAGCTTGGTGAAAGCCCATTTTCATTCACTGAGGAACATTTCGGGATGAACTTGAGTTTTTATTAGGTTATTGTGGGTAGTTCTGACTCATCATCAAGCTACATGAGCCAGACTCATTCTGGTTTCAGTTAGAACTCTGTTCACAGTTCTAAAGTTTACTAATCCACTCAGCCACCTTTGTTTAGTTAATCCTCACAAAATCTAAAGCACAATTGCTTGCCAGTTAATATTTCCTTGTGATTTGATGGTTTCATAGACTTAACAATAGGTGTTACAGAAGTCTAGTTTGTCAGGTTATAACTGACTATAAACAGGTTTAGGGGAGGGAGAGGCATACATCATAAGATGTTACATAACAATGTTATTGTGTCAGATTGTTTAGCTTGTGCAGGTAAGAAGCTAATTCTTAAAGAGGCAAAGAACAGAGACATTAATCTTCCCCCTCATTCCACTCCAGACCCAGGCTCTCTTGGCAGTGGAGGCTGCTGTTCTATGTCAGCTAATACAGAAATAATTTCTTGGCATCCCTTCCATTCTTTTCTGCATCACACTGCAAGATTTTTAAATCACATTATTTAACTTAAATTCTTAATATAAGCAGTGGAGAAAAAGTTTTTTTGCCCTTTATTTATTTTAATTTTTGCAGTGCTGGGTTGGTTTCTGCCACACAACAATGTGAATCAGCCACAATCGTACGTGCCCTCTCTCTGGGCCTCCCCGCATCCCATCCCTCCAGGCCATCACAGCACAAGACGGCTCCCTGTGCTACACAGCAGCGTCCCACCAGCTGTCCATCTTACACCTGATAGTGCATATATGTCGATGCTGCTTTCTCCATTCATCTCACTCTTCCCCCTGCTGTGTAAAAGTTATGATCTTACATGAGAAAAGATTTCAGGACGTTTTAATCTGTCAGAAAGCATCAAAACTCAAATACTTGCAATCAAATACAAAAGATACCTGAACTTTGCAAGCCATTCTGATGCACTTGAAATGGCTGCTACAGAAAGTTTAAATAACTATAAAACTGGCAAGAAAATGCTAAAAACTCTATTGTAAATAAACAATACATTGAAGAATTTTTCTTTTTTTGGCCATGCCATGCAGCTTGTTGAACCTTAGGTCCCAGAGATCGAACCTGTGATGGAATCGGAGATCAAACCCTGGCCCCCTGAATGGAAACTCACGAGTCCTAACCACTGGACTGTCAGGGAATTCCCTGAACTGAAGAAAATTCTAATGAGCTTTTTCCCTACACAAAAAACTTTTCTGCCTCGACATAGCATAATGGATTTATTTTATTTTTTCTTAGCATAATGGATTTAAAGCAAGTTACATTTATTGACAAGTAGTTATTTTCTAGATATGATGGTTGTACAAGATGATGTGTAGATAACCAGTAGCCCATTCTCCAGGAAGCCCAAGACAGTATCTTCATAGATTTAAATGTGAAAATGTGTTTGCGGTACAAGTGAACCAGTAAATGGGCAGGGGGCGAGCTCAGTCATCATTGTTAGAATGTGGAGAAACTGCCATTACTCATTTCCTCTTCACTGTCACTTGCTGTTGCCAGACTCTGGAAAGGGAGGTTGCAGGGTTCTTGTTGGTCAGAAGAAGCTGCTCCAAAGAACATGCAAGAGAACTGGGGGTGGGGGGGTGGGAGGTGGATAACTTGTTTATTCAAAGCAAGTCAGTGCTTGTCAAATGCCTCTTTTCAGAAACTCAGCCACTGTGGTCTCACATTAGCTGATGGTTCATGAGATATCCAGAACCTTCATGAGTGGCCCAAAACACCCTAAGGTAAAACCCCTCCCTGGACTCCAGAGGCACACAGTTTGGGATCAGTGATCTTTGGACTACCCTGCCCGAGCCACTGAAACCAACACCAGGGCTGTGGGAGACAGATGAACAGAGACTGCTGGCTACCTTCCTCCACTTCATCCATCCTCTCCCCTTTCCCTCTTGCTGTGACAGAAGCTACTCCTGACCAGAGTCAGTCCTTCTCTCCCTGTCTCTGACTCCCAGCCCCTCCCATGCCTCCTCTACTGGATAGGAATATCAGCATTTTAAAATAATCAGATGTCTCATTAAAACATATGGCCTCATCCACGTCCTCCCTCCAACTTAATCTCTGGTGTAGAACTGTCTACACGTGCTTTTTCTATTTTCTCATTCTCCTACTCTTAGGTCCTATTAAAAAAGCTCCTGACCCTCATACAGAGATTGTCCTTATAATGGTCACCAAAAATTGGCAGATTCCCTAAACTAATGGCCATTCTCAGTCTCCACCCCACTAGATACTCACTGACACACTTCTCCTACCTTCCCCATGCTATGTTCTTCTGGTGGTTCTTCAGTTGGCTTGCCTTTTTATTATTATTATTAAATTTATTTCTCTTTAAATGAAACAAACATGAATGTTTACCCTCTTCTACCCACACTTTGAATCGGGGTTTCTCAACCTTAGCACTGCTGACACGGGAGGACTTAAGTTTCTTTGCTGTGCGGGCTGTCCCGCTCCTGGGAGGACACAGAGCAGCACCCCTGGCCTCTACCTGAGATGCCAGTGGCAGCCCGCTTTCCTGAACTGCGACATCCAGAAGTGTCTGCAGACATTGATGGCTCTGTGTCCCCTGGCTGTGGTTAAGAGCCACTGCTTTAAATGGTGGCAGTCTTCTCTGCCACGCCCTCTCTCTAGGAACTCGCATTCACACTGCTGGCAGAGATTACTGTGTATATGCCAGGGAGTCTCACAGTTAGAATTTGAGCTTCCTACATCCTACTACCTACTTGATTTCTGCAACTTATATCCAAAATAGAATTCATGATCTTAGGACTGAACCTGCTTCTCCATCCTTGATACCTCCCTTTCCCTTAAGCTCCATGACCGATCCGTCACAAAGTCCTGCTGTTTTATTTCCTCAATTAGCTGTTTACTTTGGCCACTTCTCTCCATTTTTTACTGAATCACCATCTTTCAGACACCACAACTGAGTTTCCAGTCTTGCTTCACTGCACTGTGGGCAGCCTTCCCTGTTAAAACCCTTCAAATACTTTCAATGCCACAGTACCTGACATGGCCATTTACCTCCGACATGAGTTGGAGCTCACTCACTGCTCCAGCTTCATTCACCCTGTGCCATTGTTTCCCCTTTGTCTACCTGCCCTCTGGCCACACTGGTCTTCCTCCAGGTCCTTAAAACTATCACACTCCCTCCACGACAGGGGCCTCTGCACATGCCACATCCACTCAGCTTCCCCCTGCTATCTTATCCTTTCCAGCTCAGCTCCAAACACCAGTTTCAAAGACTTTCTGACCTCCTGGAGTAGGTCAGCTCACACTTTAAATCCTCTCAAAGCACCTTGAACTTTTCCTTTATTAAAGTTACCACAGGTTAGTTTTTAAATTATCATATGTTTAGTCATATGGTTATTTGTTTAATGTCTACCTCCCCCACCCCCCATCCCCAGTCTATAATCAAGTGTAGGAACCTTGTTTATTTTGCACACCACTGTATACCCACGTCTATGACGCAAGGCCCTCAACAAATACTGGTGGGAGTTGCATGGTAGGTATCAAGCATGAATAAACAAACGATCCCTATTCTTGGCTCACCCTTACAAATCAGAAACTGAAGATGCCCTCTGCATGGGGCACTTCAAGACAGCAGTTGCTGAACCTTGGCTCCAGATGCTGCTGCTGCTAAGTCGCTTCAGTCATGTCCGACTCTGTGCGACCCCATAGACGGCAGCCCACCAGGTTCCCCCGTCCCTGGGATTCTCCAGGCAAGAACACTGGAGTGAGTTGCCATTTCCTTCTCCAATGCATGAAAGTGAAAAGTGAAAGTGAAGTCACTCAGTTGCAACCCCATGGACTGCAGCCTTCCAGGCTCCTCCGTCCATGGGATTTTCTAGGCGAAACACCCCAAATTAGCTGTGATATTGCCTGTGGTAGGCAGAATGATGGTCTGCCCTCACCCCCAAAGATGTCCACGTCTTAATCCCAGGACCTTGAGAATATATCACAGGGCAAAAGGGAATTAAAAGAGCAAGTGGAATAAGGTTGCTATCCAGGTAGGCCCAGTGGGAAATCGCAATGACCCTTAAATGTGGAAATCAGCATCAGAGTGAGGAAATGTGAAATGGACTCCACCAGCCATTGCTGGTTTAAAGCTGAAGGGTAACCATGACTAAAAAATGCAGATGATCTCAAGAAGAAAGGAAAAGAAAGCAAGCAGATTTTTCCCTAGCCTCCACAAAGGGACACGGCCTTGCCAATGCTTTGATTTTAGCTCAATGAGACCCATTTTGGACTTCTGAACTGAAAGATAATTTGTGTTGTTTTAAGCCACTAAGCTTGTGGTAATTTGCTATAGCAGCAATAAGAAACTAATACACGGGTAAGCTAAAAATCTTAGTTTACTATAGTCTTTGAGAGCTGCCCTGAATCTGCCACTGACTTAAGGTCAAATGTCATTTGCTACCCCCTCTTGTCCCCACCTACTCTTCTGCCTCTAAATCGTTCATGGCTGGATGATCAAGCCCTTCCCTACTATCTAATAGTCTTCTAATGCAGAAAGTCTGTGAATAGCTATGTAACTTGGAATGAGTCCAAGTTCTGTATGAACTGAGTAAGAAGGTGCATTGTTATAAAAAATTTTTTTAACAGTATACATGTTTTCTTAAAAATAGAACTGCCATACAATCCAGCAATTCCACTTCTGCTATTTTTCTGAAAAAAATAAAAACACTAATGCAAAAAAGTATCTGCACCCCTATATTCTTTGCAGCATTATTTATAATAGCCAAGATATGGAAGTGACCTGTGTCCATCAACAGATGAAGGGATAAAGAAGATGCGGTGCATATATACAAAGGAGTATTACTCAGCCACAAAAAAGAATGAAAATCTTGCCATTTATAACAAAATCAATGAACCTACAAGGTATTATACTAAGGGAAATAAGTCATAAAAAGACAAACACTATAAGATTTCACTTATATATGGAATCTAAAAAGCTAGACAAATGAACAAGCATAGTGAAACAGAAACAGACTCATAGATCCAGAGAACAAACAGGTGGCTGCCAGAGCGGAGAGGTGTGGGGGGTGAGTGAACCAGGTGAGGGAGATTAAGAGGTACAAATTCCAGCTACAACATAAATGAGTCATGTGGATGAAATGTACAGCATGAAGAAATAGTCAACAATATTCTCATAACTTTTATGGGACTTCGGTCTTTGAAAACCACTCTAAATTTCTATTATTGTGATCATTTTGTAATGTGTGGAAATACTGAATCATTATGTTATGCACATAGAACTTACATGGTGTTGTACATCAATCATACTTCAGTCAAAAAAGATAACAAGACTAGATATTTTTCCTCATTTTGGTGTCCCTGAGAGCTGTGTATAACTTCTTGATTAAATTTATTGAAAATCCACAATGGAAAAAATATTGGTCGTTATTTAGAATACAGTAATATTTCTCTGTGCTGTGCTTAGTCACTCAGTCATGTTTGACTCTTTGCAACCCCATGGACTGTAGCCTCCCAGGCTCTGCTGTCCATGGACTTCTCCAGGCAAGAATACTGGAATTGGTTGCCATGCCCTCCTCCAGAGGATCTTCCCAACCCAGGGATCAAACCAGGGTCTCCTGCATTGCAGGCAGATTCTTTACCAGCTGAGCTATCAGGGAAGCCCAATACTCCTCTACAATAGTTTAATTTTGAAAACCCCCTTCCCCAAAGTAGACTACTACCATATATTTATTTTTTTTTAATAAGGTGAATTTAAAAATTGGTTTCATTTTGGAATTTTGTGATACTATTGGAGGGATTTTAAAAATTTTCTTGGGCTATCCCAAACCAGGTCTGAAGGTCTGCCAACTACTGGCTTACGCACGAGGAATACAGAGATGAATAAGACTCAGGTCTGCCCTTGATGAACTCACAATCCACCTAGTAGAGTAACGGGCATATCTATCAAGTTACTATGTGACAGTAATAACGAGCAGAATGAGAAGACTTCAGAAGGAGGTGTATCATTTGAGTTGGGCTTTGAAGGTGGGTAGGAGTTTGAACAGTGAAAAGAGGAATACTACTGCCCTGAAATGTAGGTGCAATAATATGAGCAAAAGTAGAACACAAAAGTATATGCCGAATGTTTCCATTAAGATCAGGAACTAGTAAGCAGGCACGTTCTCTCCACTCTAAATGCTGTACCAGAGGTTATGTGCTAATGCAACTGAACGAAAGAATCAGTTGGAGGCATTAAAGAAGGAATGAAACTATTGGTATATAAAAAAGTGACATATAGTAAGTATGTCTGAAAACCCTGAGAGAATCAGTGATAAAACTAATGGAAATAATAACATAAGTCAGCAGGGTAGTATGATATAAAATTAACACAAAAAACAATAGCCTTCATATACATAAAAGGCAGTGAGAAAACAGAAAACAGAACATCCATTCACAGTAGCAATATAAAAGATTATTTAGGAATAAGCTTAATAATAAATGTGTAAATATATGAGAAACATTTTTAAAACACTCCTGAAAGACACAAAAGTCGACCTGAATAAATGGAAATACATTGCCTGTGATTATAGACAGAATGACTCAACATCATAAAGATGTCACTTAACATCCTCAAGTTAACAGAAATTTAAGGAAATTCTAATTAAAAAAAACACCAATAGATTTTTTTATGGAGTTGGATACATTGATATTAAAGTTCAAATAAAAAATATATACTCAGGAATAACCAGGACAAAAACTGACAAAATCTAAAAGGGATACTAAATCTACCAGACATTAAAACATAATCTGAAGGACTAGAACTGGACCTCAGAGGAGGAAATGAGAAGATTATATTAAATACTCTAGGGAAAGTCCCCTAATGCCATTTCAAGGAGTTTAAGTGAAATTCTATGGGAAAAGTGGACAATCCAAGAGATTTAAAAGCAGGAGAGTGATGCTGAGCACTGACTATCTGCCAGCTCCATCCATTAGCTCCATTAATTTTCACAACAATTCAGTTTCACAACAATTCATCATTATTATCCTCATTTTACTAACAGAAAGAAAACTGAAGCAAAGACATGTAACTTGTCCAAGTCACACAAGTGGCAAGACAGAGACTCCAACCCAGGAGCCCTATACCTTATTGTAAGGTCCAAACAGAATCTTTTAGTACAGTGTGGAGGAAAACGCGAGTGGAGAAGAATGGAGGTGTGGAGGCCCATCAGAAGGCTCATTGTATGCAGTTCAGAGAGATGATAAGGGTCTAAATCATTTACCCATAAAGTAATCTCATTTTTGCAGGAGTTAAGGCAAAAACTTCCCTTCCAAAGTAGAGTTTTCTTTTTATAATTCAGGATTTAAGTGACATGATAGAAAAGAAAAGAGTGCTGTAATGAAACCTGGGGAGCTTACAGCTCTAAATGTCACTTTCCCTAGTAAGAAAATTGGCAATCTTAGCGAATTTCAGGGAGATGAAGCAGCAGGGAAATGTGTTCCTGTTGTTGTCTGTAAGAAAAATAAAAGTAAGCACAGTATGTGTGACCAAAAAACAGGATGGGGAAAATGTTTTTGCATAATGAAAAGACAGATTTCAGTTTTCTTTTATGGCCAAGTTAGTAATTCACAAGAAGAGAAAATTGCCATAAGTACTGGGCATATAACAGGTATTCAATAAACACTTATGGCATCAAGCTGAATAACAAGTGGAGTTTACTGTCCAGTTTTACAGCCCTAGAAGTCTTTATTACAGCGTTGTTATTGTTTAGTTGCTCAGTCGTATTTGACTGTTTGCAACCCCACGGATTCTAGCTGGCCGGCTCCTCTGTCCACGGGATTTCTGAGGCAAGAATACTGGAGTAGGTTGCCATGTCCTTCTCCAGGGGATCTTCCTGATCCAAGAATCAAACCTGCATCTCTTGCACTGGCAGGCAGATTCTTTACCAGGAAAACCCAGTAGCAGTGGATATTGTGACTTAAAAGTGAAATAAAGTCAAAAATGTAAAATTCATAGGGGTATGTAACATGGCAAGTGTCAGCTCCCTACTCTTTCTCTTAGTAAAAAACTGACTGCCATCCTAATGACACTTTGGAACTGCAACTTAAATTGGTCCATTTTGCTAATTACTATCAATTCTGAAAACGACTAGTGAGAAGTAAGTTGTAACTTTTAGCAATATTATTTCTCCTTTCAAATTTCTAACTCTAAGAAACTCATATTTTCAAACCAATAATAACAACAGCAAAACAAGCTTGAATAAAACATTAATGTAAACATGTAAAATGGGGACTATCATTAATTAAGATACTTCTAATAAATTATGTTTATCTTCAGTGCAATAGATGACATAAGGTTTAACATTATAGCATTTTGTAGAGTTTATCATCCATCTATAATAGCAAAATATTGGTATTACAATAATGTTATTAACTGGGACTCTACTACAAAGAAATTTGTGATGTTTCTTGTGATGAAATTTATATCTGTGCTACCATGAGTAAGAGATTTCTTGACCAAACTTGAAAAAGAAAATTAGGACACTTATTTTAGAAAACAAAGTATATGACTTTAGCATATTATCAGTATTTGTATGCAAAGATAAATATGCTATAAACAATCATTATTTGTTCTTTAAAACAAGTGACTCAAATCTCTAAACATACTTTGTTAGAATTACTCAATGAACAATTTGTTTTGTATTGACATTGTATAAATCAGCCTTTTCTCCATCTCAGACTGGCTTCAGCTCTCTCCATCAAAAAATAAGGAAATTAATTTCCAGGATCTTGGGGGTGGGCTGAGGCAGGGTATTGAAAAAGGAGACGGACAACAAGAATTCTTGACCTTGGCTTAGTTATGTCTCAGTGTTGTTGTTGTTCCTTTACCTTCCTGAGACATGGAGACCCTGGCACATCTTCCGTGTCGCTGACACTGCTTTCTGGTACTTCACTAATATCTCCATCGCTTTCGGGTATTTCAGTAATGTCTTTGTTCGCTCTTTTCATCAAAGGGCTGCCACAGTTTTCCAATGTAGAACTGTTCGTGGGAGTCTCATTAGAATATAGCCTTTTGGGTTCTACTTTTCTTGAGATATACTCTGGGACCTTGCTGGTTACATTTTTACCAGCCTTTGAATTTGAATGTATTGGCTCTGACCTGAGGTATTAATAGAGATTAAATGAATGAACTGTTTACTTTGAAATACATATTTGTATATAACTAAAGGAGCAACATGAAATGACAATGATAATACCAGTTTAGGGAATATATTGAAAAAACATCAAACTAATTGTTTGAAGGTTAAGATTCACATATACGATTATTTAGAAATTCTCTTGCAGATTCAAATTTTTCAGTAAAGCAACCCAAGTGTGCAGGAGACAATCTTATAACACAGTAGAAGGGCATAGGTAGGGAAAAAAAAGTCAAATAAATTATAATACATCTGTATGATAAAATTGTATAGAATCATTAAAAAGCATGTTTCCAAGTCATTATCAGCAATATTAGAAAATGTTCACAATATAATATTTTGTGGGAAAAAACAGAATATAAAACTACATATGCTATATGAGCCAATCTTGTTTTAAAATGCAAATATATGCAAAATTAAAAGTCTGAAAGAAAACACAGTGTGCCAAACATTAACAATGGCTGTTGTTAGGTGGAAAAATTGTGGGTGTTTTTCACTTTATTCTTTGCACTTTACTGCATTTTCCTAATTTCCCATAGAAATTTGTTATTTTTACTATGAAGTAGCCTCCACCAAAAAAAAAAAGTTAAGAGGCAAAAGGGGGAGTTCCCTGGCAGTCCAGTGGTTAGGACATTACACTTTCACTGCTGTGGCCTAGGTTCAATGCCTGGACAGGGAACTGAGATCCTGCAAGCCATGCAGTGCAGCCAAAATTTAAAAAAAAAAAAAAAGAAAAGAGAGAGACAAAAGGGAAAAAAAAGAAAGAAAGAAAGAAAAACAATGGCTGCCTGTCCATACATCTAAGAAAGAGAGCTCTGGGTAATGAATACAAACCTTCCTGTGAAACTTAACACTATATCACTCCTAAAAAACAACCACTGAAATCAGAAATGAGTTTTAGGCAATGACAAAGATAAACCAGACAGTTCTGTTAAATTGTGATCATAAGAGAAAAAAGCAAGTATCTGTGAAAGATGGGTGATATTTCTATGTTACAGTTAGGTCTTCCTGGAGCTCTTCCTGATTCAGTTAAAATTTCAGATCTTCTAATGTTTTCCTTCTCAGTTGTTTCCTAAATGAATGCCACTGAATTATTGCAGAATAAGACTGCAGTAGCTTTATCCAAACCAATAAAGACATTAAAAACACAGCCTTACCTTTTTTGTTTTTGTGAAAGACACAGTGTTTGTAGAGAAGATGCTCTACTTGGCTCATCAGCTAATGTAGCCAAAATAAAGTTGGCTTCCAATAACATATCATCAATACTTAAAGCCATTGGTCTAAAAAAGGCAAAACCAGAGCAAAAACCATATTCACTTTCTGATGGACACTGGGAAAACATTAGAAAACGATACTTAATTTTGGAGTAAAAAGAAACAGTAAAAGTAGAAGTCTTCTTTGTTTTTTCACAAATTGAGATAGTCCTTAGAGCTAAAAGAGCCCTTAAAAATCATCACATCCTAACCCGATCTCTTTGAAATTTTAGTTCTGAAATATAACATACCATATTTCATAGAGATTTAACTTGTTTAAGGCATATATAATTTTCTAATTAGGCAATTTATTCAGTATATCAAGTTTATAAATGTTCTCGCTCTGCAAAATAATGTAAATCAAGTCACCAATCAAAAGAACACTAGGTTGTAACATGTTTCAAAATTTTAGTTTGATAAGTTTTGCTAGTAAAGTTAAGGAATTCCTGAGGTGTGAATTAATTTCAATGTGACCCAAAAGGTTCTATTTATTAGTATATGACAAAAGAAAAGAAATAAACTCAGAAATTTCCCAAAGACCTACTTCCCAGGAAAGTCAAAATGAATGGCTATAGGAGCATGTATAGCTTCTGAAAATATCAGCACTCCCTGAAAAGAAAAGAAGGGAAAAAAATGTGAAGTCTTTATTAAAAACTGCCACTGATAATTCTAATTGGACACTACTTTTGGTTTTACCTTCAGTTCTTTGAAGCAAAATGTTATTTCAGTGTCAATTCCAACTTGAAAGAAGTCAAACTCATCTGGACCAACAAACATCTCACTGTATACAGAATCGGTCAGGTCTGTTCAATATTATAGGAAAATAAAGAATAACATCAATTCTGTAGGTATTTGTGAAATTTCAATAAGAAAATATAGTCAGGGACGTCCCTGGTAGTCCAGTTAAGACTCCTTACTCCTAATGCAGGGGGCTGGGGTTCAATACCTAGTCAGGGAACTAGATCCCACATTTTGTAACTGAGAGTTCCCCTGCTGCAACCAAAGATCCCACACAGCACAACAAAAATGGAAGATCCTGCAATTAAGACCCAGTGCAGCCAAATAAATAAATATTTTTTAAAAAAGAAAAGTAAATATACCCATAAACTGTAGGTTAAAAATAGCCACAAGTTCTTTGACATTTCTTCATTGAGTGGTAGGGTCTATCTCTGTGTCCCTTCCCCTTGGGGTGAGTGGGCTTTCTGTCTACTCTCACTAATAGTATGTGGTGGAGTGATCCAGTGCTAGTTTCTGGTCTGGGCCCAGGCATTAAGAGACTGCCATCTCCACTTCCTCTATCCCACAAGCTGGGAGGGGTGGCCAAAAAAGAAAAAAATGGAAAGTAAAAATCAGCTTCACAGAATGGGAGAAAATATTTTAAATCATATATATATGATAAGGGAGGCTTCCCAGGTGGTGCTAGTGGCAAAGAACCCGCCTACCAATGCAGGAGACATAAGAGACACAGGTTTGATCCCTAGCTTGGGAAGATCTCCTGGAGGAGGCCATAGCAATCCACTCCAGTATTCCTGCTGGGAGAATCCCATGGACAGAGGAGCCTGGCAGGCTATGGTCCACAGGGTCACACAGAGTTGACTGAAGTGGCTTAGCACAGCACGGCACATATGATAAGGGGCTAGTATTCAGAACCATAAAGACAAATAACTCAAGTGAAAAATAAACAAGGGATATGAACAGACATTTCTCCAAAGAGAATATACGAATAAACAATAAGCACACAAAAAAAGATACTCAACGTCATTAGTTACTAGAGGAATGAAAATCAAAAGCACAGTGAGACAACACTTCATATCCACTAGGATGGCTATAATCCAAAAGACAGACAATAACAGGAGAATTTTGTTCTCTAATATTTCATTAAATTTTCATGTGCATTTTAAAAATGAAAATACAATCGTACTATGCATACCATTTTATAATATATTCAATAATATATCCTGACTATATTTCCACATCATAGTTTCTCAGTCATGTCTAACTCTCTGTGACCCCATAGACTGTACAGTCCATGGAATTCTCCAGGCCAGAATACTGGAGTGGGTAACCTTTCCCTTCTCCAGGGGATCTTCCCAACCCAGGAATCAAACTGGAGTCTCCTGCATTGCAGGCGGATTCTTTACCAACTGAGCTATGAGGGAAGCTCAGTCCCTTATGTCAATAAGTACATTTTCCAAATTATTTCTGTGTATTGGTGTTTTGTGTTTTCCACTACAATATTAACTTCAATAAACATCTTTGATATACATACCCAGAGAGAAAGAGATGTATATATACACACAAACAAGACCACTATCTTTTTTTTTTTTGGCTGTGCAGCGTGGCTTGCAGGATCTTAGTTCTCCTGCTGCTGCTGCTGCTAAGTCACTTCAGTCGTGTCCGACTCTGTGCGACCCCATAGATGGCAGCCCACCAGGCTCCTCCGTCCCTGGGATTCTCCAGGCAAGAACATGGAGTGGGTTGCCATTTTCTTCTCCAATGCATGAAAGTGAAAAGGGAAAATGAAGTCGCTCAGTTGTGTCCGACTCTTAGCGCCCCCATGGACTTCGGCCTACCAGGCTCCTCCATCCAGGGGACTCTCCAGGCAAGAGTACTGGAGTGGGTGCCACTGCCTTTAGTCCTCCAACCAGGGCCCAAACCCAGGCCCATGGCAGCAAAGGCCTGGTATCCTGCTAGGCCACCAGGGAACTCCCGACTACTTTTAATAATAGCTTCATTGTATTTCACCAATTAAACCAATCTCCTATTCTCAGATCTAAGATATAGAAAAGTGCTTTTATATATTAAGTACTTTTCTCCAGATAGGGGGATTCCAGGTGACTTTATTACTTTATTAGTGCTTTTTGTGTGTTTTTAATTTTTTTCAGTGAACATGAATTTTTTTAAGTGTAAGAACAAAGGAGAAATAGTATTTATATTTTAAAAGGACCAAACAATACCTTACAAATACCTTCATCTCAATCAAGAAGGCTCATGTTATGACTTGTGGTTGCCATGGGGGAGGCGGGAGGGCAAGGAAGGGTTGGATTGGGAGTTTGGGATTAGCAGATGCAAACTATTAGATGTAAAATGGATAAGCATGTCCTACTGTATAGCACAGGTAACTATATTCAATATCCTATAATAAACCATGATGGAAAAGAATGCAAAACAAGAATATTTTAAAAAATAAATTAAAAAAAAGAAGGCTCATGTCACTCCGTGTGCTGGCAATAGAGTAGGTTCAATAATAAAATTAAACAACTGGGTCCCCAGCCAAGCATAACTATAACTACTCATTAGAAAGCTGCTCACAAGGGATAGTGTCTCCTGGTTACTAAATGGCCATCTTTATTCAGAGATGGCATTATGAATATAAAACAGACCCTCTCACTAGCCACGCATATATTTTCCAGATCATGCACTTCTAAGTGCCAAAAAAGAATACTAGATGAGACTTGAGAGGAGTAATAAGAGCACGGTGGTAATGAGCCTAAGCCCCGGAACCTGACAGCCTCTATTCAGATCATAATCCACCACTTATTAACTGTGTGACAGCAGCAAGTCACTTAGTTTCTCTGTGCTTCTTATTGTTCATATGGAAAATGAGGATACTAATAGTAGCTACATCATAGAGTTGTTACAAAGATCAAATGGATTCACAAATATAAACCATTTAGAACAGCATCTGGCAAAAACTAAACACTACAAAGTCACCTGACCCACCTTAAGCACTAGTTATACTGGTTTTTCACTTTCAAATAATGTTTCTACCTTTATATTCTTTCTTTAATGCTATCACCCCCAAAATATTATCCAAGGTCAAAGAATCTCAAACAGCTTATGCCAAAAATACCCTAGTAAATTTCCTTAATAGCAAAACTCCAGATTTAATCATGCCATAGTGTCTCCATTCCATCTGGACAACTCTTGGAAGAGTGAACTAAAGTAATATTCACATTTTCTGCCCTATATATTTGCCATCTGGAATATCTTACATTTCTAACTTAGTTAATTTTCCTTTTGATGTGGTCAAAGATCATATCAATTGGATGGCTGGCCTCTTCCCTTCCTTTATGCTAAATACAAAGGATAAGAAATAGACCTTAAAATTATAACTGAAAAAATATTTTTCTCAGTAACCATTCTAATTTTAAAACAATTTGAATTTCAAAGCCAAGTATTTTAATTACTGGTTGACAAATTTCTTTGGTCTCTTGAAAATTCTGATGATCTTTCTATATTTTACTTTTACTGCCTTTTAGTCAAGAATAAATATTGTGCCAGTAATATTTACTGTATAACCATAGAGTAATCAAGAAAGCCAGGAAGTAATATTCCATCAAAGCACAGTGACAGATATAATCCTTACCCATTGATTCCTCATTAGAACTCTTAATGCAAACCTTCAGTGGAGTAACAGCAAGAGTAACTTCCTCTTGACTCGATGTAAAAAGAACAATTGCCTCAGCAAGCAACCTATAAGATGCAATGAACAATATTACACTATGTGAAGAACAGAAATGTTATCTTATGAAATGGAACTCAAATCTTTAATCTGGAAATAGTTGAATTGTCCTGAATCTAGAAAAATCTACCCAAAAGACTCATCTCTATTCTTCTACATGACCTGCTATATTTTTCACATACCTTAAAATTACACCATTGGAAATACCAGGGTGTTTCAGTGGTTAGGACTCAGGCATTCACTGCTGGGGCCTGGGTTCAATCCCTGGTCCAGGTTGTCCTGACATCCCAAATGCCCTTTCATCCTGGGTTCCCTTTTTAAAAACACCATTGAGATACAATTCATACTCTACACAATTCACAGATTGAAAGCTGTATGGTTTGCATTTCCCTAAGGACTAATCCCTTGCACTGCAAGGAGATCCAACCAGTCCATTCAGAAGGAGATCAGCCCCGGGATTTCTTTGGAGGGAATGATGCTGAAGCTGAAACTCCAGTACTTTGGCCACCTCATGTGAAGAGCTGACTCATTGGAAAAGACTCTGATGCTGGGAGGGACTGGGGGGCAGGAGAAGGGGACGACAGATGAGATGGCTGGATGGCATCACTGACTTGATGGACATGAGTCTGAGTGAACTCCGGGAGTTGGTGATGGACAGGGAGGCCTGGCGTGCTGTGATTCATGGGGTCGCAAAGAGTCAGACACGACTGAGCGACTGAACTGAAGGACTAATGATGTTGATTATCTTTTCATGTGCTTGTTGGCCAGTTGTGTATATTCTTCGGAAAAATGTCCACTCAAATCCTTTGCCCATTTTTGTAGTTAGGTTATTTATCTTTTTATTATTGAATTAAAAGTTCTGGCTTATTTTTAAAATCTAAGTGAGGTTAGATAAAAATGAGATTCTTAGAATTTCTGTAATGCTGGTGTTAACCTGATGCTAGACTTTAGATTAGCAGTGTTTCTCAATGCCAAAATGTCAGGAACACCTACCAAATTAATCCGGGAACTTTTCCAGTGTCAAGGGAGAGGTGTTGTTCAAGATATCAAACAAGCTTATACAAAAAATGACAACATGAATGTGCAACTCAAAAAAGAAAAATACAAACTTCTAGTAAATGTAAAAAGATGCTCAAGCTCCCTAGTAATAAAACAGACATAGTAAAGAACAACTAAAATGCCATTTTCTACCAAACAGGTTGGCAAAATTTTTGAAGATTAATCATAATCCTTTACTTGGAAGGATTCTCCTACACTTTTGGTAGGAATGTAAATTGTGCACAAACTTTTCAGATAGCGATTTGCTAGTCCATATGTATGCAAATTTAAAATTTGTGTAAGCGTTTGACCCAGTAGTTTCATTTCCAGGACTCAATATGTGTTGTGGGCTTCCCAGGTAGCTCAGTGGTAAAGAATCTGCCTATTAATGCAAGAGATGTGGGTTCAATTCCTGGGTCAGCAGGATCCACTGGAGAAGGAAATGGCACCCCATTGCAGTATTCTTGCCTGGAAAATCCCATGGACAGAGGAGCGTGGCGGGCTACAGTCCATGGGGTTGCAAAAGAACTGGACACAGCTTAGCAACTAAACAACAAAGTATGTGATACAGTTTTCAAAGAGAAAAAGGTATCCATAGATATAGGGAGAGGGAAAGTTATAGACAAACTGACTATAAATAGAAGATGTAAAAAGATATACCCCAAATTGTTAACAGATGGTACGCCTGCCAAGTGTGATATATGGGGTGAGCAGAGGGGAAAGACTTTCACTTTTCATCTTTGCACTTTTCTATAAATCATAGATGCATTGCAAGGAGTATGTATTTCTTTTGTAATTTAAAAAACAGTAAGGGAAAAAAAATAAAATAAAAAAATAAAAAACAGTAAGGGTAAAATATCTTTTAGCTTACAAAATAATTAATGTTTAATGCTACGGTTTAATTGAAAAATTGAGTTCCCCCACACTGACAAATATCTCTCACTCATTTTCTAGGAAAAAACAAACAGGGATAAAATCAATCACATAAAAACTGTTACGATTTCCTCATGCTGTGTGTTTTAAGACACACAGTGTCTAATAAAAAGCATCATATGAATGCAAAGTGTTATCAAATAATATATTTTTCTCTTAATACCACTTGATGTAGAAAGCCACTGATGGGATATTTCTAGAACTTTCTTGGCCAATAAGTTATTATTTCTACCATTAGGCAGTTATTATCTCCTATTACCTTCCTTCAGGTTTCCTCTTGATCCTATAAGGTGATTTCTCCAAGTCTAATGTTAGCTTTGAAAAATGTAATTGATTTAAAAGTTCTAGGGCATTAATTCTTTACTCTGTGACCATACTATATTCAGGAATAAAACAACAGAGAACTCATTACCTTGGTTGAATCACTAGTGTATTAGCACACATATTCTTTTGAAAAATAACTTGCAAAGGCTGACTTTCTTGAAAACACACATTATGAATCTTTTTAATACCTTAAAAATAATAAAGCAATCCATTAATAATTTTAAGTGCAAAGTTAAAAAATTTTTTAAGACTTTTACACTTTTAAGTTCAGATTAAAATGATAAAATTAAAGTAATATTTAATATCTAGCAGGTGCACATAGGTTACAAGAAACACTAACCCAAATGAATGTGTTTATCGCTCCCTAGTGGACACCATGTAACACGTCACACTCTCCAAACAATTAGGCAGTAGAGTTCCCACATTCTTTTGAATTATGGGCAATTTCTTAAATTGTGTGTAAAATAGTAATTGCCCACTACCAATCATATATCTATGATTCTCTTTCAGAATTTTTCAACCAAGGCTGATATTTCTGGATGGGACCTTTGAAAATAAAACCTGAGCATTGAGCCTGTGTGTTCTTTCCCTCTGAGAGGATGAGAGGAGTATGGAGCAGTGATGGCTATGGTCCAGAGTACCCACAACTACAGTATACACTGCACAGACATTATCTCTGATCCTCTCAATCTCTCTATGGAGTAGGTACTTAATCTCAGAAGAGGAAACTATAGCTCGAGCTTGGTTAAATGACTACAAGGCTTAGCTGTTTTAACAAGTATAGCCAGAACTTAAGTTTATCTTTTTGTTTTTTTCTGAATCTAAGTTTGAACAGTTAGAATCAGACATGGAACAACAGACTGGTTCCAAATAGGAAAAGGAGTACTTGAAGGCTGTATATTGTCACCCTGCTTATTTAACTTATATGCAGAGTACATCATGAGAAACACTGGTCTGGAAGGACAAGCTGGAATCAAGATTGCCAGGAGAAATATCAATAACCTCAGATATGCAGATGACACCACCCTTATGGCAGAAAGTGAAGAGGAACTCAAAAGCCTATTGATGAAAGTGAAAGAGGAGAGTGAAAAAGTTGGCCTAAAGCTCAACATTCAGAAAACTAAGATCACGGCATCTGGTCCCATCACTTCATGGCAAATAGATGGGGAAACAGTGGAAACAGTGACTGACTTTATTTTTGGGGGGCTCCAAAATCACTGCAGATGGTGATTGCAGCCATGAAATTAAAAGATGCTTACTTAGAAGAAAAGTTATGACCAACCTAGATAACATATTGAAAAGCAGAGACATTACTTTGCCAACAAAGTCCCTCTGGTCAAGGCTATGGTTTTTCCAGTGGTCATGTATGGATGTGACAGTTGGACTGTGAAGAAAGCTGAGCACCAAAGAATTGATGCTTTTGAACTGTGGTGCTGGAGAAGACTCTTGCGAGTCCCTTGGACTGCAAGGAGATCCAACCAGTCCATCCTAAAGGAGACCAGTCCTGGGTGTTCATTGGAAGGACTGATGCTAAAGCTGAAACTCCAATACTCTGGCCACCACATGCGAAGAGTTGACTCATTGCAAAAGACCCTGATGCTGGGAGGGATTGGGGGCAGGAGGAGAAGGGGACGACAGAGGTTGAGATGGCTGGATGGCATCACCGACTCGATGGACATGAGTTTGGGTGAACTCTGGGAATTGGTGATGGACAGGGAGGCCTGGCATGCTGCAATTCATGGGTTTGCAAAGAGTTGGACACGACTGAGTGACTGAACTGAAGTTTGAACATAGAGCCCATATAATAAAATCCAGGTAGGCTACAACTTTCTACAGCATAATAATGTTACAATGAGAATCAAAATGATTCACTATAAATAGCATTTCTCAACTTGTTTTTTTAACTGAATTAATAACAGCAATATTTATTATTTTCACTGTATTTTTGATGGTATATCACATAGTGGGCTTCCCAGGTGGCGTTAGCGGTAAAGAACCTGCCTGCCAATGCAGGAGAGAGACATGGGTTTAATCCCTTGGTCAGGAAGATCCCTTGGAGGAGGTCATGGCAACCCACTCCAATATTCTTCCCTGGAGAATTCCATGCACAGAGGAGCCTGGTGGGCTACAATCCATAGGGTTGCACAGAATCAGACACAACTGAAGCAATTTAGCACTCATGTACACATGTTACAAAGTGGTAAGTACACAGGAATTAAAAAAATATGGCAGAAAGGGAGCTGGGGAGTGCCAGTGGTGAGGGTAGCAATTTTAAATAGGGAGTTCAAGGAAGACCTCATGGAAAAGATGCCATTTGAGCAAAGACTGAAGGAGGTCTTCAAAAGATCAAACCACGTGCTGTCTGGAGAGGGAGCTTGCTAGGCAGAGGGGACAGCAGCCCAGCCCTTGAGGAGAAAGCATGCCTGGGACTCCTGGATCATGTGGGACCTCACAGGCCATTGGAAAATCTTCAGCTGCTACCTTGGGTACAATGGTGAGCTTTTTGAGAGTTTTGAGCTGGAGTGACATAATCTGACCTATTTTAAAGGTATTACTGTGGCTGCTATTTTGGAAAGATATGAAGCTCAAAAGTTGGCATACCTTACTTATTTTAAAAAATATTTTCAAGTTACTTTTAGATGGATACGTAATAGAAGACAATAGATGTGCAAGGCATAACATTTAAAAATTACCAAAAATAGACAATGAAAGTTAGTGACCCTCCACCTCTGACTCCTGCCACCCCAGTACCCTTTTCAGAGGTAACTACTGTCACTGGTTTCTTAGGTATGCTCCAGAAATAGTCCATGCATATACAAGCACAATCATACCTCTGTAACAAATATCTGACTCAGGTGAATATTGTATTGGTATTACCAAGGATATCCAAGTAATGCCTTATTTCTTTGTCATCCCTGAGGCTCTTTTTCTTGCTGCTTGCTTCCTTCCCCTTTTTCATTAACACGAACAAGACACTTTTAGTTTAGACCTTTGATCACACAGCTTCCTCACAGTAGAATGCCCTCCCATTTCTGACCACTGGAAATGTACCCAGATGTGAGGCCAGCACCTACAAAACCTTCCTTTCCTCTTCACCTTTTCTCTCCCAAGTACATCCATTGTACCCTTTTAAAAGTTAAGTTGGTTGAGGGCTTCCGTGGTGGTCCAGTGGCTAAGAACCTGCCTGCCAATGCAGGGGACATGGGTTTAATCCCTGGTCAGGAAGATCCCACATGCTGCGGGATAGCTAAGCCAGTGCTCCGCAACTGCTGAGCCTGTGCTCTATCTGGAGCCCTTGAGCTGCAGCCGAGCCCTCATGATGCGCCTACTGAAGCCCACACACCTAGAGCCTATGCTCTGCAACAAGAGAAGCCATCGCAATGAGAAGCACCACAACCAGAGAGTAGCCCCTGCTCGCTGCAATGAGAGAAAACCCACGCAGCAATGAAGACCCAGGGCGGCCAAAAATAAACAAATAAATCTTTAAAAAAATAAAGTAACTTGGCTTGATGTACTTCTTCATTGTATTTTTTTCTAGCCTTCTAGTTTACTAATTTTCCATGACAGAATGCAAATGGGATAAAAATTTAAAGTCCTGTTTACTCTGTGTCATTTACTGACTTTTTCTAGTGCTGCACAAAGTACTGAACTATAATGAGACAAGGAATTTTCACCAGAATTTCTTCCTTCATTAAGAAAGTCTTATTATTGAAACAACAATGAAAACAAAAGTTGAACTAAATAGAATGCTTAGCAGTGTTGACTTAAATTCTGGCATAAGTTCCTTATCTTCTCACAGACCAGCAACAAACAGTCTGAGGTCCAGCCGCCAGTCCGTGGACCGCTTGAAAGCACTGGTCTGTACCGTCTGCTCCCAGCAATGGACTACCTGATGCTACGATAGAATCCTGCTTGCTATTTCATAGCTCAATCTGCAACTTCCTTCAGTGGCTCCAGAGAACTCTCTCAGACCCGAAGAGGCACAGCTAAGGACTAAGTATTATTCTGGAGATGTTCCATTTGTGGAGTTTGGAATTTCAGAGGTTAGTGATAGTTCAAAAATCTTACAAGTTGACCAATGTTCCGAATCCCTTTACATTCACTGTTACCGAAGTTTAATCATGAGTAGATCTGTAAACGCCCTTTCAAAAAATCTTAAAACCCTGAAGTGGGAATCCTGCCCTCTTGACACCATGTCATTAATATACATGTACAAATCAGGGTTTTATTTTCACTCAAATAGCCAGTGCCCCCTTCTTAGGGAATCCCCTCTCTGTTGGAGACCTGTTTTCTTGATCAGAACAGAACTTAGTAGCAGGCGCTTTGGATCAACAGAGCATGTTCTTCAGGGACAACTCACTGACTCATTTTTAGCTACTCTGGGACTTGTGCAAATGAAAATACAGAGAGATGATAGAATTATTACTAGGCAGGTGAATATTTCATATGAATCTTGGTTCTTGATGATATAAATCATCTTTTTTCCATTAATAGATGCTAAGTACTCTAAGAAATCACCATTCTGGGAACTACTTGTGATTAGATTTAGAGAAATCAGTCTTTTTTAGTGGCTCATATTTTCACAACTGTTTTCTATCAGTGAAGAGAGCCAAATTTACTTCACTGTCCTTAATTTCTTCCCAAATTCCAAATATGTATTTCTAGCAATTTATTGGATATCTCTGCCCAGGTGATTTTTCTCAACTAAATTTGAACAGTTTCCCTGCCAGATTACAGAAATAAAATTGCAAGCATAATTTCCCGAGTACATACAGTTTTGGAAAATATATAACTATTAATATTTACCCCAATTACTATACTAGCATCTATCGCCTTTGTTCTCCTTCCTTCCTGAGCCATCCTTCCCTGTTGTGCAGCCACCACAAGGTTTGGGAGGCACCAGCTTCACTTCAAGCATCACTTGTGGGCCCTCATTGGTATAAATCAATTGATGTAATCTTATCTCCTTTGTGATTGAATTTGGTCCAGATATGGCAATAAGCCAAGGCAATTAGAGAATGGAATTCCCGTGGTCCCCCAGGATTAGTTTAGGTTGGTCCAATCAGAGCCAAGCCAAGTACTTTTGTTCAATGCATGTATGAGGTATAACTCTCACTCCTCTTATATGAAAGAGCAAGCATGTGGCCCCAACAGCTGCTGCTAGAAGTCACCTTATTATTAAAAGTTTATAAGAGAAGCTGGACTTAGTATAAATCACATGGAGGAATGTAGAGCTGAGAGAATTTTAAAAGGAAGGAGGAGGAGAAGCAGCTGCTGCAGCCTGGATCAAACCACCCCTCTGATCTAATTTTGAACTTTTAGCTTATATGAGCCAACATTCCTCTTTACCGTTTAAGTCAGTTTGAGTTGGATTTTCTGGGTGTTTTTCCTTTCTTTCTGTTACTTGTAACTTAGAGCATCCTAACTCATACAATTTCCCAACAAAGCTATTAAAAATCTACCAATCACAAATATGTATTGGACATTAATCAAGTGACTTGGGACATACTTAAGAAACTGAAAACTTAGTACTAGTGATACCTCTTAGACACTATGCCAGGTATTCCTTTAAACATTGCAGAGCTATAACTTCCTATAACTCACTGAATCTTCACAAAAACCCTAGAAGGCTTGTATTACTATTGTCTCCATTTTACATAAGGGAAACTGAGACACAAGTAAAATAATTTGCCCAGTGTCTCAGCAAGGAAGCAGCAGTGCAGGTTTCCACCCCAGACCTTGGGGCCTCCAGAGTCCATGCTCTTTATTATCATGCTATATATAATTAACCATGTAAAATCCTATATGCAGATGATACCACCTTTATGGCAGAAAGTGAAGAGGAACTCAAAAGCCTCTTGATGAAAGTGAAAGAGGAGAGTGAAAAAGTTGGCCTAAAGCTCAACATTCAGAAAACTAAGATCATGGCATCTGGTCCCATCACTTCATGGCAAATAGATGGGGAAATAGTGTCAGACTTTATTTTTCTGGGCTCCAAAATCACTGTAGATGGTGATTGCAGCCATGAAATTAAAAGATGCTTACTCCTTGGAAGGAAAGTTATGACCAACCTAGATAGCATATTGAAAAGCAGAGACATTACTTTGACAACAAAGGTCCATCTAGTCAAGGCTATGG
Organism: Capricornis sumatraensis; assembly: GCF_032405125.1. Taxonomy (NCBI): domain Eukaryota; kingdom Metazoa; phylum Chordata; class Mammalia; order Artiodactyla; family Bovidae; genus Capricornis; species Capricornis sumatraensis. The sequence goes on along the minus strand of NC_091085.1, from coordinate 61,183,974 downwards.
TTTCTCCAGTGGTCATGTATGGATGTGAGAGTTAGACTGTGAAGAAAGCTGAGTGCCGAAGAATTGATGCTTTTGAACTCTGGTGTTGGAGAAGACTCGTGAGAGTCCCTTGGACTGCAGGGAGATCCAACCAGTCCATCCTAAATGAGATCAGTCCTGGGTGTTCATTGGAAGGACTGATGCTGAGGCTGAAACTCCAATATTTTGGCCACCTCATGCGAAGAGTTGACTCACTGCAAAAGACCCTGATGCTGGGAGGGATTGGGGGCAGGAGAAGGGGACGACAGAGGATGAGATGGTTGGATGGCATCACCGACTCAATGCATGTGAGTCTGGGTGAACGCTGAGAGTTGGTGATGGACAGGGAGGCCTGGCGTGCTGCGATTCACAGGGTCGCAAAGAGACACACGACGGAGCGACTGAAGTGAACTGAACTGAAAATCCTACATGACTACGACATTTGAATATCTATCTTGCAAGGCTGGGAGGCAGGAAATCTCTTTTACAACTTGGTGTATCAGAGAGAATGAATGAAGGTCTTGGCTCCTACAATTGAGGGACTGGACTCAGAGCACTTCTAATACAAGTAGGCATTATTCTTTTTCTGTTCTTTGCAAGGAACACTGTTACCAAGCCACGCTTACAGAATATCATCCAGCAGTTAGTTAATTTTAGAATAATCAATTGTTAGAGTTCAGATGAACATTTAAAAAATTGGTCTAGGGACTTCACTGGTAATCCAGTGGTTAAGACTCCATGCTCCCAATGCAGGGGGCATGGGTTTGATCCTTGGTTGGGGAAATAAGATCCTATATGGCAAAAAAAAAAATCCCAACTGGTCTGTATGTAGGCATAGCCTGTGCCACTCACAAGCCAAAAAAAGAAAGAATTAATACCAGTCATCTCACAATACTTCTACAGAGAAAAGTACAATAATATTTATAACCTCCCTACCATAGACTACACAAATTCTAAGCAATATTGCAGTCTGAATATTCTAAACATGAACAATATTAACAAAAAATGCACATACTTTAAACTAGATTTAACTATACCTACCATGTCTGCAGAAGAATTGAATAACTACTTTGCACTTATCAGATCTGGTAAATATTTTGCACTTCTCCACATTTTTCTCTAGGGAATTCAGACATCTAAAGATGGGCAGAATTGACTGTAATGCAAACACATTAAAGAATAGCACATACTTAACATGGTTGCTTGATTACTTTTAAAAAAATCTAACAAGAGTATTTATATTCTTAAATGAACAGACCTGTCCAAGTATTAAGAACAGGATAGGTGTTATACCCTATATATCGAGCATTTCTACAACACAAGAGGAAATCAGGCTCTCTTACACTTACCTTCATTCCCAATCTGCAATTTAAATTCAATATTATGTCAGTATCATTCATTTTCACTGAGGCTGACCATTGATAATGTTGAAAAAACACAGGAGAGAAGAGGACACATCCATATGCTGACCGACAAGAATTCACAGATCTTAAAGCAAGCTAGAAAAATAAAATAACAGCCATACAGGAAAAGAAATCAGCTTTCTTTAATGGTTAATTTAAAAAATTATAATATGTTTAGCATGTCATTGAAATGCATTCAAGTTAGCTATGCGATGTTAACTGCATTATATGGACATTATACATATGAATTATAATATTGATATGAACTGCATTATACAGTGTGTTTTTTTTAATTATTATTTTTTTGGCTCTGCTGGGTCTTCATTGCTGCATGAGCTTTTCTTTAGATGCAGCAAGCGGGGACTACTCTCTAGTTGCGGTGCGGGGACTTCTTAATGTGGTGGCTTCTCTTGTTGCAGAGCATGGGCTGTAGGGAGCATGGGCTTCAGCAGTTGTAGCATGTGGACTCAGTAGTTGTGGCTTCTGGGCCTCAGTGCACAGGCTCAATAGTTATGGCACAGGGGCTTAGTTGCTCCACTGCATTTGGGATCTTCCCGGGTCAGGGATCAAACTGGTGTCTCCTGCACTGGCAGGTGGATTTGTTTACCACTGAACCACCAGAGAAGCCCCTTTAGAATATGTTTGTAATTTGCATATGTTTACACATATGTGTCCATATCTATACTATACCTATAGGTTTCAGGTCTAAAATCCTGCATGTTGAATTTGTATTTTTTGTTTGTTTTGGTAACAAGAACATATTTTTAATTGCAAAAATGTAAATGCTCACAGGTACCTTAACTTTAAAGTACAAAGTGAGCAAAGGAAATAATACGAGAGGAAGTAAAAAGACTGCAGCAAATGGCAGTCTTACCTTGTCTAAGGTAAGAAATTGTTAGTCAGTCAACCATTAATACTTCCACTTGGGAATGCAGGCCCCAAACTAGCAGATCTTCTGAGTTTTCAAGTGAAGCAAGAAATTCAGATTTTTATGTGGACCCTCTCAACTACTGTTAGAAAATTATTTCAATTTTTTAAAATTGGAGGATAACTGCATTACAATATTGTATTAGTTTCTGCTGTATAACAGTGTGAATCAGCTGTAAGTATACATATTCCCTTCCTTCTTGGCCTCCCTCCCACTCCCCCATCTCACTCCTCTAGGTCATCACAGAGCACCAAATCGCACTCCCTATGTTATATTTCAATTTTTGAAAAAACAGTACAGGTCCCACAAAACATTTCTTCAAATTATATCTAGCCTCTTGACCACTAGTTTGTGATTCTGGCTTAAATCAATTGTGTATGATTTTTTTTAAGTTTACCATGCTCTAAATGTATTCAGATATGTAAAATACAGATCAACAGTGAAAGGGATAATTACAATTTCTGGATTTCCTAGTTAACATTCAATCTGGACTGGGATCTTTAAACATCATCTTTTGCCCTTACTTGATGGTCTATGAGCTAAATTTCTTACTTACACCTTTTTCAGAGGGGTCTAGCCACAGCTCATCACTAATTCGTGAGAGAGCTTGGATTGCTTTCCCAAATACTACAGAGAAAAAGAAAGATGCTGTTTACATTCTTTCAAACAATAAAAATAAACCATAGAACTACTTCAGCTTTCACAGGACTCAAGATAAACTCACAAAGAACAGTGTTTTATAGACTAATGCTACAAACTGCTTTAAGAAATACAGTATAATGGCCTTGGCAAAATTCCAGACACATAATAAGTGCTCAATAAATTCACAGATTGGGTGTGTGAAATAATAAAATGCAACAAACGGAACTACTGTGGTAAGCTAATTTCCATACTAAAGCATTTTTAAACTTGGTTTAAATGTATACCCCTTACTGCAAAAAAACAAAAGTGTGAAAACAGAGCATATAGAAAATGGTTCAAAGGGTTTTCATAACTTCACAGGTGGCAAAGTCAAAACAAGAGAGAAATTAGAGGCATTCAAGATATATCTCTGATGCTTGATCTTGCCAGAAAACACAGTTAGATGCCCTGTCATAAAGAGTAGCTAGACCTGGATGAAATACTGGTCTGATTTGGTATGACACTGTTAGTGTTCTTAAAAATTATGAGTAAGTAAAAAATATATATATATATACAGCAAACAGATATGGGATACTATGCTTCAATGAAAAAGGATGGCTATATCAATTCATGGAAAAGGAGAAAAAAAGGAAAAATAATCCTAGAATGTAAAATCATATTACGCTTAAGAATCAGAGTTGGGAGCATCATACTATGATTGGTCCAGTGGTTAGGAGTCTGCACTAAGATCCCACAAGCCACATGGCATACTAAGAAAGAGAGGGGGGGAACAGAATCAGAGCTGGAGGTGCGGGCCTCAAACTGAGAACACAGGATGACTAGGGAAAAAAAAGAAAGTGGCCCTTTTTTAACACTTCACATTCACCACATTTTCCTGGAGCTAGCTAATGAAGACCTTTTTGTTCATTCAGTTAATATTCACTGAGCCCCTAGCAGATTCCAACCAAGAGTATAAGCCAAGGCAATGGAGGGTATAGCAATGAACAAGACAGGTTTACAGTTCCCACCCTCACAGTGCTTAGGTTCTGGAGGAAAAACAAAATTAAAGAATCATACAAATTATCACTTATTGAGAACTAAGGTACACACTGCAAAAGAGAACTTTCTAGAACTCTGAAAACATGCAACAATGGGGATCTTTTTCTTTCCTGATCATTAATACTGATCCATAGATGCCCTCAACATAGCGGGAGCCAGCTGCGACACACGATGCCTTTCAATGATCATTTTCAGATTATGATCTGTGGAAAACCATTACTTTTCGAAACAGAGACTTTCTGCAGTAACTTACATGTTTAAAGTACCATTTATAATAAGGATTAGTTCTTTTACATTACCATTTGTTACTGAGCTCTTAACTTGCATTTCATTCCTACAATACTATAATAAAGATGCTGTTATTATTCTCATTTCACAGATGAGGAAACTGAGCCCTGAAGGGATTCAATGGTTTGTCCCAGGTCCTACTTTTAAAAATGGTAGAATTTGGAATAAAAACGAGGTTTATGCTTTTCTCATCGGGCTAAAATACTTTTAACTGTCCAAGCGTTATTTTTCCCAAGTTCCCACACAGTCCTTATCACCCCGAGTTTGAGGCCTACCCTTCCACTACCTGTCCCGGTGGTGCAACTTCATTTAATGGACATCAATGAATATAAATAATACGCATAAATAAAAGCAGATGAGCCTTCATTTGCACCTCAGAAGTTAACAGGACCCTGGGTGAGTGGATGCTGCCTATGGCCAGGCCTTCTGTCCCTTAAGCATAAAGGCAAAGGTCAAGAAATGAGACGACGGTGGAAACGTCCCCACGCCCACAAACCCTTTTTTACACAGGAAGGCAAGAAAGGCCTCTGCACCTTTCACCTGACTGCCGCTCATCACGCATTTCAGCATGGCTGCAATTCCTAAAAAGTAACGTCACACGGCACGCCTCAGACCGAGGGCCCCAGATGTTGCCCGGATGTTGCCCGCGCTTCGAAACTTCGCGATTTTGCCCCCACCCCATTTGCCAAAGAACAACTTCGCTTTACGGCGGGAAAGGGCCCGCGCGGGCCTCCGTAGAACGGTCTCTTGCTGACCTCTCTTTTCATTGGTGTTGAACGAGGTGGGCGGGTCGCCGAGAAGCGTGAGGAAGAGAAGGCGGCGGTGATTGTGGTGACTGAGCGGAGCCCAGTGACAGGATGGTGAGTACCGCAGTTGCGATCACGGAGGCCTGCCTCTCGGCTGAGGTTCTGCGTCGTTGGGAGCCGCTGGGAGTCTCTGGGCGAGGGCTTGGGTGATCCTGGAGGCCGTGACGGGCGCGACCGCGGTCTGGGCTGGTGCCTGGGGAAAGGCAAAGGAGGAAAGAGAGCGGCCACCTCTGGGTGCGGCCAGCCGGGGCCTTGCATCCCGGCCCCAGGGGCCAGAGGACGTCCGAAGGCGGAAAGGGCCACTCTCAGCTGCTGCTTCTGTCACGAGACCCGCACGCCCGAGCCGGGGAAGGCTTTGGGCCTGTGCCTTGAGAGTCCTCGAGAAAGGAGCCACGGGATCCCCTCCGTTTCCAGACGTTTCCTAGCTCTTTTCCCGCAAAAAGCACCTCCCTCTGGTTGGTAACCCACTGGTTACCACCCCCATGTGGCGAAAACTGGCTTCTCGGATGCAAAACGGAAAGAAGCGAGTAGAATTATCTACCTATTTGAATTTGCTGTCTGGGGAAAGGGGATAAGTCTCCTTTCTCCCCTGAAATAACGTGCAGCTGCCATTGAAATGTGGCGGTGTCCCCTCAAAGGACTGGATTTGGCTTTTCTTTTTTTTTTTGGCTTTTAAGAATTGCTGGAACTACTTGCTTCTTCAGGAGATTGCGACCCTTTAGAGTAGAATTCCTTAGTAGTTTTCGAACTGATTTTGTGAGTACGTGTGTTGTTCTAGTTAAAGGGCCATTATTGGCGGCCAAGAGGAATTTGGGAAGCTTTACCTCATTGTCCATCGGATTGCCCCTGACCGACCCATCACCCCCACCCCCAATAAGTCGGTATCCCTAAGACCTTCCTACGTGAAAACTTGGGAGCTACTGCTGGAGAGGCCTAATAGCTGTTACCAGATTTTCAAAGTGCCCTTGATTTTCAGAAAAGTTAAGAACGGTTTGAAAAGGAGCTCTGATGATCTTGGTGTTCGTTGATAAAAAGGGGCTCCTCTCTGTGATGAACATCCAGTGCGTTTTTAAAATAATCGTGATTCTATAACAAGCAACCTTTAAGGTGCCTTATAAACGTGACATTCGTGATCTGTGGTTCTTTAGTACTTTGTATATGTTAGAGACTCTAATCTCACTTATGATTTTTGCTTCTAAACAGACTCCAGATTAGAGTAGTCCAGTTAACATTAATTTTGAGACATCTTATCCCGGGGAGAAGATGAAATTACCTGACATGATTTAAGTATTCATGTTTCTGAGGTTTTTTTGAGAGGTAGTTTTTCAGGGTAGTTGTACTGAAGTAGATTCACTTTTCATGTGAAATAGAACTGGGCAAGGTTTAGAGCATTGATGGATTCTTTTACAATTAAAAGCATTTTATTTGGTAAAGAGACTAAAATGTTTAATATTCAGCAGTATCCAGAGTCTGTGGGCGACAAATTTAGGTGTGGGGAAAAGTCCAGTTTTAGCTGGAGGAGGGTGTCTGCTTCTATCATCCAGTATCTGGTGACTTGATGATGTATTCATAGTCCTGTGTTAGATCTTATGTACAAAATAATGACTTAGCTGCAGCATAATTTTCCAACCACTAGAATTTTAAACATAAGAGGATTAAAGTCAATGTATTTAAAGAATAATTAAGCCTAAAGAATCCAGAAAATGTTAGCTTTCATTTAAGCTATCAGTGGTGAATTTTCCAAATTGTTTTGTAAAATTCTAAACAGAACAACAAACAAAAGGGATAGGTGTCAAAGTGGAGAGTGAGATTAAGAAAATTAGAAAAGACTGTAAATGTGTGTTTGTGTGTGTGTGTGATATTTAATAGTACAGCAAATGGTTCTTTTGGTATTGTTTTGAGCAAAGCTGATTTTTAACATTTTCTTTCATAACACTCAGAAATCATTAACAATTGTTTGCTTATTCATTTGATGAGTTTTTTGTTCTTTTTTTGGTTTGTTTCTTTTCGTTGCTTTCTTTTAACATTGGTCATGTTTCACCCTTTTTTTTTTTTCATTCCCCTGTCTGCAATCAACTTCTTCATTCCACTAAGGCTGGGCACAGAGTAAGTTTCTTCTCTTAGCTCCTACTAACAGTGGTGGTGGGGTGGCTGATTACTGGGATTTCACCCTTTTACAGTCTATCAAATAGCAAGTAACCAAATTTTCTATGCTTTGATTAGATTGGTTCTTCATTTAAATTTAACAAGACTGCCATTTCCAGAATCTTTTGCCATCTTAAAAGACTCTATGTAATCTATGTCTAACCTGCACTATCAAAGTGTGGAATTTGGGCAAAGACGCTGCTAAAAGTATGACATTTGGTATGTGACACTGTTCCCCATATAACTTCGTTAGCTGCAGGAAACCAGAGTGCTAGTAAGGATCCTTATTAATTTGAAATAATTTCTTTGTGGCCTTTCATTGTTACATCTTTAAACTGCTAATAAGGTAGGTACACTTAGATATAATCCACAGTACATTATAGAATTCAGGTTATTGATCATTATAAAGTACTATGTTTTATGAATGTTTGTTCAGCCACACTCAGATTGATCCCAAACATTTTCAGCCTGTTACAGTCATATACCCTTAATTTATGAGTTTGAGGTTCTTTTTTTTTTAATATAGAAATTTGTTTTTTTACCTTTTTCTTAAATGCCAGCTTCCCACATTAACTATGCACTTCAGTCCATATCTGAAGGGATCCCCCTCTAAAGATGAAGATTGTTCTATCTGCAGGTACTTTTGTATTGATTACCACTGAGGGTGGAAGCTATGTGGTGGTTTTTAGTTTTATAGATGTTTTGTCCACTGAGATCTGGATTGAAACAATATAAGTCATTGAGCAAATACCGGCTGAAACTACTCTTTGTAAAGAAGCTTATTTAATAATTTCTTTTAAAGTGCACGGGTTTTGTTACCTTCTGTTACTTTGGTTACTGTATGTTCTGTTGACGTTTCCTTTGGTTTGTAATCATTTTGATATTTGCTGCAAGACGAATCAAGCTTATTGTGGTAATAATTTTAATTTTATACCTTTTGATTAATTTTAATTTACAAAGTCTGTGGTGGCCAAACTTTTCTGTTGGTCTTAAGACAGTTAATATTTCCTTTGGTAATATCAAGGAATAGTCATACCTTCTTTGAAACCAGTTAAAGGGCTTCTACATTTATGGATGGGACGTCTGTGTGGAAAGACATCCTGTTGTAGAAAGAAGGTGCCTGTACTGTCTATGGCCATACCACCCTGATCTCCTCTGAAGGTGCTTATAGTAATCCACATGGAGAAATTGATTCTGTTGTCCTTTGGAGGGCAGATAACTATTTTTATATGACCTTTTTGACAATTCTGTTAAATGATTTATACATGTGAAATCTTGAAATTTTAAAATTAAAAATTCACAGAATTGAGGTTTTTAAATTCTTGTGTTTATGTGCAGAATTTGTTTTTATCATCTGAGATTGTGTTCCAACTCTAAACCACCTCCTGCTGAATTATCACTTATTTGGTTGATCTTCCTTTCTTTTTTTAATGCTCTAATGTACATGAAATTTGTGATTTGTTATTTTAAGTTTGGTAACTAAACTGAGGATAGGCAGTTTAATCCAGACAAAAATATGACAGGATTTCTAACAGTGAAAGAAAGAGGATAACAAAGATTACAATTCAAAAGCACGTTTGTCCTACTGAAACTCTTTGAGGCATAGGCTGTTTTTATTTTTCTGTAATATATAGTTAATATTTTAAGTAACAAATATTGTAAATTTTGGCTACTCTTCCTCCAAATAGTTGACAACATAGTGAATTATGGAGTTAACTTTTTTCTCTATCATTATAATTTTAACCATTCTTTTTATTAATGTCCCTGGAATTAATATATGTTGTACATTTAAAACTGCAGAAATATGAATTACCATATCAAAATTCCATAGGGTTCAGTTTTCAATTTTTTTATGGAGTTTAATTTTATAGGTCTCTAAATGAATTGCTTTAGAAAGCTTGGCTTTATTCTCAATAAATAGAATGGTTACTTGTATTGTGTGTACACCTATTTATGACCAAAATAAACTAAGATTGATTTAGAATCACATGTATTGTTAAAATGTTCATGATAGGAACTGTGTGAATAAGTTCTGCTCTTTGGGGTTCTGGAGTCTGATTAATTTAATTTAAAAGAGGAATTATGGGAGGAGAATGTCTTATTTTGAAATCATGTTTAACATTACACCTTTTCTCACCTTGACACTTTAAAGTTGGTGTTGGTATTAGGAGACCTGCACATCCCACATCGGTGCAACAGTTTGCCAGCTAAGTTCAAAAAACTGCTGGTGCCAGGGAAGATTCAGCACATTCTCTGCACCGGAAACCTTTGCACCAAAGAGAGTTATGACTATCTCAAGACTCTGGCTGGCGACGTCCATATTGTGAGAGGAGACTTCGATGAGGTGATGTACTTCCCTTTACCTTCCCAAATACTTCCTTTTCCTTTTTTTTTTCTTGTTGCGTTGACTATATACTCATGAAATATTTCCTTTTCTTGATTCTTATATATGTATAAGCTTTATTTTTTAGACCAGAGTTTCTCAACTGTTAAGGTCTTTTTTTTTTTCCCTAGTGTTGCAGTGAAAACATACTGTATGCACAGTTTGAAAATGGCTGATTTTAGACTGCTTATTAAACGTTACATACTTGTTCTAACTGAACTGATATGGTTTTGTTTCTATTTTTTGTTGTGCTATCGTTTAGAATGCAAAGTTTTGTTAGGAATTTAACTGCCACCATCTCTGCTACCCGTTCTAAGCCACTATATCACTTTACTGTGTCCAACTTCCTGATTCTACCCTTGCTTCCTCCATAGTTTGTTCTCCCAGTAGCAGCCAGAGTGACCTCTTATAGGTGAAGTGAGATCAGATCACTTCTCTGCTAAAAATCCTACCATGGCTCCCTATCTCAAGGGTTAACTATAAACAGGCATGAAGGAGTTGTGAGGAGCGGGTAGACTGTTCTGTATCTTGACTGTGGCGGCACGACTATATGTGTTTGTCAAAACTCCTTGAATTGTATACCAGAAAGAGTAATTTTCCTGTATGGAAGTTATATCTCCATAAATCTTGCCTTAGAGGCAAAATATGGAGTCCTAAAGTTCCAACTTTGCCTATTAATTAATACTGGGATTTTAGGCAAGCTGTATCCTCTTTCTTAGTTCCCTACTATGTAAATAAGATTGGAATAGATGATTTTTAAGATCCCTGCCAGTGTTAACACTGTATGATCAAGCTTAGTAAACCTGACTCTAGTGTGAAATTTTTATTTTGTATTTCTGGAAATAGAAGATTTTTCATAAATTAACTTCGCTGGTGCTCTTTTTGCAATTAAGTTTGAATAAACTAGAGTTGGCATGAAGGTGGGATGAGGGTTGAGGGTGATGAAATAGGAAAGGGCAGACATGTTGTTAACAGAGTATAGGTTTGGATTATTAAAAATATATTAGGAGTTCTGTTTGTGATATGCTAGTTTCAGTAGCAAGAATTAAATTTTTTTTGCTTCTAATTTGCTAATAAATTCACCAACCCTGGAGCCATACTTCCAGGGTTTAGATCTTGGCTTAAACAGTTAATAAACTGTGACGTTAGGCAAGCTGTGTTAACTTCTCTGTACCTTATTTTCCTCATCCATAAAGTGGAGGTCAAAATGAAACCTACCTCTTAGGGTTGTTTGTAAGTATTATATAGGTTGACATTTATAACCTCTTGGAAGAGTGCCTGGTTCATACTAAGTGCTACATAAGTGTTAACTATCATTATTATTCTAAGCCATTAACTGTTAAAGCCTGGGATGTAATTTCAACACATCCTAGCTTACAGGTCATATTCCTTGGATTCTTAGAGGAAACACAAATTTGGGGGAATTACTCTGTAAAGAACTCATAGTCTATAAAAATAAACTCAATAAAGAGATTGCATGATAAATTCCAGTTCTGAAGGAAGTTATGTTTTGAGCAGTTACAGCCTTAGATTGCGAAGAAATCAGATATTTAACAGATTTGTTGGTTGTGGAGCACTGTTTCAAAACACCAATATGAGACTGAATATTTAAAAGAAAGTTATTTATAAACATCAGTATCTCTAAAATATTTTTTTATGTCTATTTCGTATTTTAGAATCTGAATTATCCAGAGCAGAAAGTTGTGACTGTTGGGCAGTTCAAAATTGGTTTGATCCATGGACATCAAGTTATTCCATGGGGAGATATGGCCAGCCTAGCCCTATTGCAGAGGCAGTTTGATGTGGACATTCTTATTTCAGGACATACACATAAATTTGAAGCATTTGAGCATGAAAATAAATTCTACATTAATCCAGGTTCTGCCACTGGAGCATATAATGCCTTGGAAACGTGAGTAGTATGCAATTTGGGGGTTTTATAAAGTTAATAATTGCACATGTGACATTTCGTAAAAGATAAATATGGTTACTTAAATAATTACAGCCTTTTTGGCAGTATTCTATTGATGATTATCTTTGATATGTCTAACAACCAGATTTCTCCTTGAATCCCAATTGTCATCCTAAGTTGAAATTTATAATGCTATGGCTTTTTAATACAAAACAATGACATTATTTATATTTTCTTCCAGAAACATTATTCCTTCATTTGTGTTGATGGATATCCAGGCTTCTACAGTTGTCACTTATGTGTATCAGCTAATTGGAGATGATGTGAAAGTAGAACGAATCGAATACAAAAAGTCTTAAAGCCAGGCCTGTCCTGTTGATTTTTCTCCTGGGCCTTTTTTTTTTCATTCCCCTGTTCAACTCAAGTAATTAAACATTTAAGAGCCACAAAATTGTATCACTTTTATAATATTTTGCAGTAAAATATATCGTCTTCTGTTAATACAGTGTTGGAGCTTCTTGTAAACTATAAGATTATATTTAGTTTAAGTATATGATTTCTATGAAAAAATGTTCACTACACAGTAAATGGTCACACATTAAGAAAAATTTAGCCTTGTAAATATCTTCATAGTTGATACTTGGAACTTTATTACCAAAGTAGTGCATGAAGAGGAAGAACCTAGACTTTCTTGTATACATTTTTCTCTTCTCCAGTAATAAACAGTTACCTTTCATTTATACTTTCTTGGTTAAACTGTGTTTTAATTTTTAAAAATCATGAAAATAAGAGGCCAAATGAAACTGCAGTCAAGTGTTACAGTGATAAGGTAGATGACTTCAGAGCTCATTCCTTAACTGTTGTAGATCATAATGTTGGACTCAGGTTTTATTTTCTAAATAGTATACCATATTGACATAGTAAATCCAGTGATTTTTCAGACTGTTGCTTTTAAATGCCCTGTTCTTTTAAGTTTTAACAACAAAATTTTGCAAACATTAATGTTTAATTCAGGAAGATAACATGCACTCCAGTGTTCATAGCAGTATTATTTACAATTGCTAAGATATGGAAAGAACCTAAGGATTCATCAACAGATGAATGGATGAAGATGTGGTGAATATTACTCGCCATTAAAAAAAGTGAAATTTTGCCATTTGCAGAAACATGGATAGACTTGGAGGGTATTATGCTAAATTAAGTCAGGGAAAGACAGATTACTGTAGATATCACTTGTTTGTGGAATCTAAAAAATAAATTAGTGAATATAACAAAAAGGCAACATGGATATAGAGAACAAACTAGTGGTTACAGGGGGAGAGGCAAGATAGGAATAAGGGGATCAACAGGTACAAACTTAAAATATAAATAAGCTACAAGGATATATTGTATAACATAGGGAATATAGCCAATATTTTATAACTAAAAATGGAGTATAACCTTTAAAAATTGTGAATCACTATGTTGTATACCTGAAACTTACATAATATTGTATATCAACTGTACCTCAAAAAATTAAAAATTTTTTAAACACTGATGTTTAGAAGGTAAGAACACTAGAGTGAAAATTTAATGTGACTAGTTTTTTTGTTAGTACAACTGTTGTACTGTTGTATTAAAACTTAAATCTTTAGTTTGAGAGTCCAAGTGTTTGGCAATTTTCATAAAATAGGGCAAATTGATATTTCTATTTTTAAGTTCAAGAAGATAATACTTATTGAGCACCTTCTCTACAAGGCAGGATATTATCTCTATCAAAGGCTGTTCTATATCAGGATATTCAGAGTTTTCCTCAGCCTGAGGAAAATATTTCTAGGATATTCTAATGTTGCTATTTTAGGACTTGTAAACAGAATTATACAATGCATTTGTCAGCTTTAAAGAAAAATAATTCAGATTTTAGGTGACAATAAACTTTAATTGTATCTAGGAATACAAGCATGTGTTACACATAAGTTTTATTACATAAATATCAGTAGTGCATGAAACTACATCAGACTTTTTATGTTGTGGTAAAAGTTTCTGAACAAGCTAAAATTACGTGAATAACAATACTGCCCTAAATGTAGAGAGAGGACACAATTCACTATCCCTTCCCCCACCTTTCGCACATCATCAATACTCAGGTTGTCAAGTTAACATCAGATGTTCTCCCTGTTCTTCAAGTGACATTGATTGCATACACTTATTTAGTAAATCTTCTTCCTTTTTTCCTTCATTCATGTATGATTCAGAATCATTTGTAGAAACTGAAGGGAAAATAAAGAGTCTATAAAGTCTGTTTTGGAAATAAAGTATTTCATCCTGAAAATTGAGATTTGTTTTTAAGAACAAGCTTCAAAATTACCTACCTTATTAATAAGCATTTGCCATAAACTTCCTGTAATTTTCAAAATTTCATGACTTCCCCCTCCCCCTAAATATCTCACTTTTTAAAAGTAAGTTGCCTAATACTGTATTCTAATCAGGTTGTATTATAGCAAATTCTTTGCTACTAAGTCCTGTTTTCCCATTGCTTTGCAAAAATCTTTTTAACTGGGGGAAGTTATAGCTTTAGTATTCTCCATTCCTTAAATTTCTTGTTTCTTTTCTCTTGGGACCACAGGGACTTTTCCTCTGTGGTTTCCTTCGGTTGTGCTTTTTGGAACCATACTTATGTTCTACCCTGCCATTTCCCTCATTTCTTGGGTAGGCATAGCATGGTATTTACAGCAGAGCTGGGCGGTGCTGTCACACAGCAGTGGGATAGGGGTTCAGAAGGCCTAACTTCCCTACTTCCTACCCACTTCCCTCCTACTGTGGTAGTAACTAGGTAACTGTTTAACTTCCACTTAATCCTTTCCACTTCATCAATTCTGAGAAATACCTCTGAGCATTCAGTTTTCCTTCCTCTTTCGCCTTTTTCATTTTGTCATACTTGGGGTAGAAGGATCCTTTAAGCCAGTCCTTCCTCAATGTGGATTTATCTGAGTAGCTCTGAAAAATTTTGCTAATGTTGGTTTGCTTCCTCTGGTTTGTTGAATATTAAACAAAAAGGTATAGGTGATATAGCCCTTTGTTAACTATTTGATGCATACAAAATGTGCTATTAGGGTATTTCCCTGGTGGTTCAGTGGTTAAGACTGCTTCCACTGCAGGGGGCACAGGTTCGATCCCTGGTCAGGGAACTAAGATCTCTCATGTTACACAAGTAGCCAAAAAAATGTTTTCAATGCTATCTGTCAAAAAATTACACTATCTCATAAAAGAAGTGCTTTTCATAAACATGAAAAGGTTATGTTTATGGCTGTGTGTTCTGACAAATTTCATTCTCTGTTAAGTCTCTGGCCTTGACTATAATATCTTTACTTAGAAATACATTGAATCTTAACTTCCCTGACCACTGTTCTTTTATGTGGAAACAGAAATCGATTTCATGTTTTGTTTGGAGCAGTAAGCAAATCACACTTCAAAAATTTTAATGTCTTCTCTAATAGAAATGGAGCTATATTGGGTTTAATGTTTTTAAAGCATAACATCTTTAAAAACATATTAAAAATTTCAAATTTACCTGATTTCATGAACAGTCTGCCTGGTTTTCTAAAAATCTTCAATGATTTACATCTTGTTTTAGATGCATATCCAGTTTTTAAACTGTAAGAAAGAGAAGCATCTTAATTGGAACTAGCAAAGTGCATAGTTGTCTAATATATGTGGAAGACCATACCAATTTTTATTAAGCTGCCGACATCACCAAAGAGACCCTTTTAGCCCCTGAATTCTCACATAACT
Source organism: Capricornis sumatraensis (assembly GCF_032405125.1). Classification (NCBI taxonomy): domain Eukaryota; kingdom Metazoa; phylum Chordata; class Mammalia; order Artiodactyla; family Bovidae; genus Capricornis; species Capricornis sumatraensis. The sequence continues at coordinate 61,168,640 of NC_091085.1, read as the reverse complement.
TATTAACCCTGAGACGCAAAGCTATCAGTTGTAGCATAGGTTGAATAATCAAGCATCTTAATCTCTTTTTTGGTTTATAGTATTGTATTCCCCTATGCAGAAGCCACTGTATACTTCTCCTTTTGGAAGAGTTTGTATTATTTTGAATTTAAGAGGGAATCATTTAAAAGGGTTCTAGCTGATCAAAATTTTTACAATTCCACAAAATTCTAAAAGCAGTAGCAGGACTTGTGGCAGAGTGGCTAAGAATCTGCCTGCCAGTGCAGGGGACATGGATCCAATCCCTGGTCCAGGAAGATTCCACAAGCCACAACTACTGAGCCCACCCTCTTCAGCCCCTGAGCCGCCAACTACTGGAGCCTGCCTGCTGCATCTGCTGAAGCCTGTGCACCAAGGGCCTGTGCTCAACAAGAGAAACTACCTCAATGAGAAGCTGGTGCACTTCAACGAAGAGTAGCCCCTGCTTGCTGCAACTGGAGAAAAGTCCATGCAAAGCAACAAAGACCCAGTGCAGCCAAAAATAAATAAAATTATGCATATAAAAAAAAAAGGCAGTAGCATATCCCAGTCAGCTCAATAAAGAGGCCATAAGATAGTATTCTTTTGTGCCTTTGTCCAACCTATTCTGAACTTAAAGTGAACTTATAAGGAGCATGAGAAATAACATCATTTAGCTACCCTTCAAGTAAAGTTGGGGGTACATTTTTTTCCTCTGAAACAAAAGGAAACAGACCCTTCTTTGTTTCTCACTGGTCGCCAAAGTGAATGTTGTATCATCTCAGGTGCAGATGCAGCTGCAATGTTAGAAGGTCCCAAGTCCTCTCTCTCCAGCTGGTGTCGCCATGTAGTGCAGGGGTAATGCTGCTTCTGTGAGGAACGAGAACTGAGGTGGCCCCTGTGATGAGTGAGGACACCTGTACACAAATCACCTCTGTTAGAATGCTCTCTTGTTTCTTGTGAGAACTATTGAGAAACTACCTGGAGGTACACCTGCCTGGCTTTTGGGAGCTGCGCTGGATCACATGCATGTAGTGCCTCTTCATTAAAGTCTTCAGATAGCTTGCGTTATAGATCTTAGCAATGCTACACAGGTAGCGCTTCTCGACTAAGGTGAGGTCTGGATGCTAAAAGACAAAATGTAGAGGCTGTATTGTAGAACAGAGGTTGGCAATATTCCATATCTGAAAGGATGAAATGTTCAGGAGTGTCATACCATCTGTACATTTTACTTATGCAAATTCAACTACATTAATCTGGCTCAAAATTTACCAATTTGCACACCTCTTTAATAACCGTAATTTACACTGCTCTAGAGAGGTTAATTCTGGCAGCTATGATCTTTAATGGATAATACAGATCAACAGTCATGAAATACTTGTTGCCATTTTCTTGCTTTTAATTTTAGAGTCCTTGAACAAAATCTTTATGAGGTTAGGTTTCTATCTCTAGAGTGGAACTTTCCTCAGGCATCTTTGTGCTTGGGGCACTAAGCTTCCTGAGTGAAGAAATACACAGTAAAGCCAAAGTATCATAAAGCATGAAAATATTCCTATGAAAGGGAATCTATAATGATAAAATTCTTGCATTGATGAGTTTGCTGCTGCTGCTAAGTCACTTCAGTCGTGTCCTACTCTATGCGACCCTATAGACGGCAGCTCACCCCAGCAGATATTTATGGACTCCTCCCTGGTGGCTCAGACAGTAAAGCGTCTGCCTGCAATGCAGGAGACCCGGCTTCGATCGCTGGGTCGGGAAGATCCCCTAGAGAAGGAAATGGCAACCCACTCCAGTACTCTTGCCTGGAAAATCCCATGGACAGAAGAGCCTAGTAGGTTACGGTCCATGGGTCGCAAAGAGTCGAACACTACTGAGTGACTTCACTAGACAATGTGCTGGGTGTACCTGTGTTCTACAGTGCTTTACTCTCTTGAGTGGGTGAGTGAGTGAAGTTGCTCAGTTGTGTCCGACTCTGCAACCCCATGGACACCAGGTTCCTCCGTCCATGGGATTTTCTAGGCAAGACTACTGGAGTGGGTTGCCATTTCCTTTTCCAGTTACTCTCTTAACTAGATTCAATAAAAAGTTCAACTCTGAATACAAAGACTATTAGCATTTAAATAAAATATTGGTATTTAGTTAGCATACCTTTAGAAAGAAAGGCTCTGGCTTTGACTTAGGGGTGTGAATTGTTTGAGGCATTTTCCATAACTCTTGCAGCTTGGCTCTAGGTGAGTTCACTTTGTGTCCATCTTTGATTCTGTCTGTAGGCAAGGACATTATAATGTGAATCTCATGAGCAAAGACTGGTTTAACAACAATTTTATCTGTTTACATGTGTGAGTGATTATTCTGGAGTACTAGTTTTGGTCAAACTATTAAATTTGAAGAGACTTTATGATTGCCATGTGGTTTTAGAGCACACAAAAAATCGACATTTATAAATATTTAATATAAATATTTAGCTGCCGACATCACCAAAGAGACAAAATTATTTTGAACTCAGCTGAGATGCAAAGGACTGATGCTAAAGCTGAAACTCCAATACTTTGGCCACCTCATGCGAAGAGTTGACTCATTGGAAAAGACTGATGCTGGGAGGGATTGGGGCAGGAGGAGAAGGGGACGACAGAATGAGAGGGCTGGATGGCATCACCGACTCGATGGACATGAGTTTGAGGGAACTCCGGGAGTTGGTGATGGACAGGGAGGCCTTCAGTTCAGTTCAGTTCAGTTCAGTTCAGTTCAGTTCAGTCGCTCAGTCGTGTCCGACTCTTTGCGACCCCATACATCGCAGCACACCAGGCCTCCCTGTCCATCACCAACTCCCGGAGTTCACTCAAACTCACATCCATCGAGTCGGTGATGCCATCCAGCCATCTCATCCTCTGTCGTCCCCTTTTCCTCCTGCCCCCAATCCCTCCCAGCATCAGAGTCTTCCAATGAGTCAACTCTTCACATGAGGTGGCCAAAGTACTGGAGTTTCAGCTTTAGCATCATTCCCCGCAAAGAACACCCAGGACTGATCTCCTTCAGAATGGACTGGTTGGACCTCCTTGCAGTCCAAGGGACTCTCAGGGAGGCCTGGCGTGCTGCAATTCATGGAGTCGCAAAGAGTCGGACACGACTGAGCGACTGAACTGAACTGAGATGCAAACTGTTGACAGTATACTTCTTTAGTTCATTGTTTGTCAGACCACACTAAACACGACTATACATGCGGGACTTGTGCTTTTAAAAGATTTTCAAAAATATTTTATCATTCAACTTCAGTATGTAGTTTCAAAATTTTATATTAGACACAACATAGAAGAACACACATTTTGTCCCTTTAATAAGGCAGTGTTAAAATGAAGAGCTTTGCAGAAATTAATTAAAACTTATTTTTACATAATTTCAGTTATTTCATTGTTTCAAATATGATGTAGGTAGATTAAAGTAATTGCCTTCAATAAAAATAAAAGTTGAGATGTTTTCGCAGAAGAATGGAAAGTAGTTTTTAGCTTCACATATGTTAAGATAACTCAGTATTACTAGCAGTTTGGGGAAAAACAGTGCCTGGCAAAGTTTAATCAGAAAATAACACTTTTTTACATTCCTATCCTCCCCATACACTTCCTCTTTCCAAGCAACCACTGATGCGTTTTCTATCACTATAGCTTAGTTTCTTGAGTTTGCTATAAATGGAAATATACAGTATATATTCTGGTTTTGTCTGACTTCTTTCGATCAACTTCATTATTTTGAGATCTATTTATGTAATGTGTAACAATAGATAGTGCCTTTTTATTCTTGGGTTTTATTCCATTGCATGTTTATACCAGAATTTGATTATCCATCCACTTCTTGATGGAAATCTGGGTTGTTTCCCGTTTGGGGCTATTACAAACAGCTGGCAGAATAAATTCCAAGTTAAAAATCTGTACTAGGTAAACTAAGCACAGTTTTGTTTCCATTATTATTGATAACAAAGCCACTGTAATTTTACATATTAAACCTTAAATTTAGTTACTTCTTCAAGATTTGAGGAAATTGGATGGTTAGTGCAGATAACTAAGAACTACATTTGCATACTAAAGGACTAGCTAATTTACCAACAAATACAAAATCATCTAGAAATTACATTATTATGATTGATCCTTAAAACATAATTTGGAATCTGTAATAATAAAACGAACAGCAATTCAACATACTAAAAGTTTATTTTTTAAGCCTTTTCAAGTCATAAGTGTAGAGTAATTAAGAATATATTTTGTGTGTCCTTGTTAATAGTTCTGAGGTGCATATTAGAACTGGGACTAAAATTTAATTCCTCAGAAGCTTAGCATTTCTTTACAGAAAATGAAATCTTTAAAAACAATAGTTAAACACAACAAACAACCCAGCTGAAAATGGGCTATGGACTTAAATAGACTTTAGATGTCTTCAAAGAAGACATACAAGTGGTTAATGAACACATGAAAAGATGTTCACTATCACTAATCATTAGGGAAATGCAATCAAAATCACAATGGGATATCACTTCGTATCCGTAAGTATGAAAGTGAGAGAAAGTGAAAGTGAAGTCGCTCAGTGGTGTGCAACTCTTTTTGACCCCATGGACTGTAGCCTGCCAGACTCCATCCATGGGATTCTCAGGCAAGAATACTGGAGAGGGTTGCTATTTCCTTCTCATCAAAAAATGAAAACAAGTGTCAGCTAGGATGTGGAGAAACTGGACCTCTGTGTGTTGCTGCTGGGAATACAAAATGGTGCAGCTGCTGAGGAAATAGTATGGCAGTTCCTCAAAAAATAAAACAGAATTGCCATGTGATTCAGCAATTCCATTTTAAAACAACCACATGTATATAAAAAAAAGTTATGTGGATATATACACACACACAAATATGTGTGTTTTTCTTAGGTAACTGTAAGGACTATAAATTTTCCAAGAAAAAACAAAGTGAATTCAAGTTTTATATATCATTTGAATTGAAATTGCTCACCCACAAAAAGTGAGAGGTCTTTGGGGGCCTGTCTTAACCTATTACCTCCAGCAGCTATATCCTTAATTTCAAGTGAGAGGAAAACAATAGCATTGAAAAATATTTTATGTTCTTTGAAGTTGTACAATTGAGAATTTTTTCCTTCAATCTTTGTATTAATATAAACCCCAGGTTATGTTCTGTCCTTTCAACCAACATCAGTTATAAACAGTTCTTTTCAGATTTTCTGCAATTTTGAAGTACTCTTTTGATGTGTGGTATTTTATTTGGGTGCTCCAGGTCTTAGTTGCAGCATATGTGATCTAGTTCTTGCCCAGAGATCAAACTTGGGCCCCCTGAACTGAGAGCACAGAGTCCTAGCCACTGAACCACCAGGGAAGTCCCTGATGTGAGATATCTTAGCAGGAGACAAAGACCTGCTGGATTGTTCTTTGAAAATCTTAAAAACTGAGTTTACCAAAGATGCTAATAAAGACTTTTTGAAACTCCATTGTATTAGTAGTTATAGCAAAATTTATTTCTCTTAGCTACATTATTGATGCATATTATCAATGCATATTTGCTTTATATACTCACCAGTACCTTTGGAATTCTGGTAATAATGTCCAGCTGATCTGTTTTAAGAAAAAAAGGATGTATGTAATATGTAACAATTGAAAGTTGTATAAGCATTAAGTAAAGTATTTTAAATGAAAAATAAGGACAGTATTACATATGCTTTTTACTTTCCATTTCCATCAGCTATAATGTCTTGCAAAGCCTTCTTCTATAATTCTGGTTATATCCTAATGACTCCAAGCTTTTTCGAAGTGAATTATCAGAGATTTTTACCATACTATATATAAAGGATTTACTTTAAGCCAGATTTGGCCTTACTTTTACAGTCTCAGAATCTAATTCCTACACTGAGCTCAATGAAGTAATTGGGCTTCTGTGCTATCCATGATATTTTCTTCCTTTATTCTTAGTAAAATTATTATATGTAATTTAAGGTGTACTGGAACTAAGTTGGTCTAGAATGTTTGTACAGTTCATTTTTTCGGTTCTCAAATTAAGACAAAACACTCCCCTTTTCCGCTTCCTACAATTTTTTTCAATGACCAATTCATTGATGCTCTGATATACTGGGATCCAGAACTTTGCTAAACACTCTGAGGAGCAGAAAAGAGGAACATAGTACCATCCTGTCTTTAGAAGTCATCAATGCACCAAACACATATATATATATTTTTAAAGATGGCCATGGGTGCAGCAGGAGCCATGACTATGGGCTTGAGAGGAACATCCAGCAGTTCTCACTTTCAGGGAATAACGGATGCAAGGGATGAGGTACTGCCTCCAACAGTAATTTCACCAACTATCTTCAGCGTCCAGAAAATAATAGTAAAAACCCATGGCAGAAACCATTATAATGCTGCTGCTGCTGCTGCTGCTAAGTCACTTCAGTCGTGTCCGACTCTGTGCGACCCCAGAGACAACAGCCCCCTAGGCTCCCCCAGTCCCTGGGATTCTCCAGGCAAGAACACTGGAGTGGGTTACCATTTCCTTCTCCAAAACCATTACAATATTGTAATTATTCTTCAATTAAAAATTAAAATACAAAAAAGTTTCCACTAAGCAGTTAAAAAAGAAAAAGTAAAAACCTGCTCAGAATGGATTTATGAAAAAGGAACTATTGAGTGAAGAAAATGCCAAATTCAAGGCGCCTCTAAAACTTGTCTCATTACAGATTTTGAATCTCAATTTGACATGAAGGTGACTCATGTCACACAGGGAAATGATTTGTTGACTTGGAAGCGCTCCTTTGAGCCTCTCTTCCCTCGGTGCCTCCCTAACCCCCTACCTGCCAACCCCTTTTTGTAGAAATACAGTGGCCAGACGGCAAACGTTCAAGCAGATGTCGCAGCGCCCCCGGGACACAAGAAGCACCCAGACGACTGTCGCAGTCACTGCGTTTAGTCAGTCATTGCACCAACCCTTGTCCTCAGCTTTCCTCAGAAGCCCGTCCCCTAAACTGTGAGTCGGCCACAACAAAGGTTCTCCCTTCCTCTCACTTCAGAACACTAGGGACCAGTCCACAGGAGCAGGCAGCTCCCACCCCCTCCTCTACCCCGGGATCACGACCCAGGGCTGACGGCCATCCTCCCAAATCCCCCAGGGCCCCGCAGCCTCACCCGCCGCCGCCACCCTCGGCCCTGGCCACTGCGGGCGGCTCTGCGGAAGAACTGCACTCCGTCCAGCCGGACACTGGACCTTGGTTGGGCATCTCCTCCCGGGTGCCCTGACCGCGAGCTCTCTGCGAGAGAAGCTTTCCCCTTTCCCCTCCCCTGTCAGCACGCGTGCGTCAGGCCGGGAGATATTGGGGGTGAAGAGGCAGACGCCGGATTCTAGCCCCCTCTGATGAAGTCCGGACACTGTCCGAATAGCTTCGGGAAAGCGGAGAGGGCAGATCCAAGATCCTGGAATTAAGTTGGGGGAGGGGCGGGAGTTCATTAGTTGATTACGCGTTTGTTCATTTGCGTCTTTTTGTGGAAGGGATGCGTCGCAGAAAGGAAGTATAATTTCCCTCTAAAACGAAAGGTTCCTTTCACATTAGTATCCAGACCCTCTGCAAATTTGCAAATCTTGAGGGTCACCATATAGGTCAAACAGCAGTACGCAAACCAAGGACCAAAGCACCTCGCTGAGGCATGCGGAGCGTTGTCGGTTGTTCGTTATCACCAAGGCAACCAGACCTTGCCAGAATCCCAATTGGTGATTTCCGCCAACTACTGCGCACGCGCAAAACATTCCGGGACTTTTGGCGAAACGCGTTTCTCTTGGGATTTGGCCTTCGGGACGCTCCGTAGTCGGAGGCGTGGCAGAACAGAAGAAGCCAAGGAAGTTGGATTGCGATTGGTTTTTACTTCGTGTTCCCGGAACTTAGTGGGCAACGCGCGAAGGCTGAAGGGAGCACGGTGGTCAGATTCTAAGTCTGTGCGACTGGAGGCGTCCGGAACCGGGGGAGCTACCATGCCTCGGTACGCTCAACTGGTTATGGGCCCCGCCGGCAGCGGGAAGGTAAGGATTTGGCAGGCGGAGGAGGGAAATGTCGAAGTTTGTGGGAGGTAGGGAGGTTCGCGTCCTGAGGGAAGGGCTGGAGGTTGGACTGGGGACCCTGAGACCTGGGCAGCTCGCTTCTGCAGCCTGGGCTTCACTGTCCTTTTTGTTGTTCTTTTGAAAGGAAATTAGTGATAGTTTCTAGTTTTTAATTGCATAATTAAGCCCCAGATACTGTGCTTAAACTATTTCCACAACAACCCCGTGAGTTAAGTCCTGTTACTCCTGCCGGTAAGGAAAATGAGACTTAAGTTTTTGTTCAAGATCGCACAGCTAGTAAGTGACGGCTGGAATTTGAATCCAGTTTTGTGTAACTCCAGAATCTGCCCGTGTCTTTAACCCAGGAGGTTAATTTAAGGTGGGGTCTCGTTAATCACTGTTTCTCAGAACTTCAGACGTGGACTTGTGGTGTACTTAGGAAATACGCCTGACATTAATGAACATTGAATCGTATATTGAGAAAGTCGCTCCCTTTTCAGTTTTCTTTCAGTTTGCATTGAGATGAAATCATCAGTTTGGTGCTAGTGTGTCTTCAGTTCAGTCACTCAGTCGTGTCTGACTCTTTGCAGCCCCATGAACCGCAGCATGCTAGGCCTCCCTCTCCATCACCAACTCCCGGAGTCCACCCAAACATATGTCCACTGTGTCGGTGATGCCATCCAACCATCTCATCCTCTGTCGTCCCTTTCTCCTCCAGCCTTCAATCTTTCCCAGCATCAGGGTCTTTTCAAATGAGTCAGCTCTCCTCATCAGGTGGCCAAGGTATTGGAGTTTCAGCTTCAACATCAGTCCCTCCAATGAACACCCAGGACTGATCTCCTTTAGGATGGACTGGTCGGATCTTCTTGCAGTCCAAGGGACTCCCAAGAGACTTCTCCAACACCACAGTTCAAAAGCATCAATTCTTCGGTGCTCAGCTTTCTTTAAGTCCAACTCTCACATCCATACATGACTACTGGAAAAACCATAGCTTTGACTAGATGGACGTTTGTTGTCAAAGTAATATCTCTGCTTTTTAATATGCTGTCTAGGTTGGTCATAACTTTCCTTCCAAGGAGCAAGCATCTTTTAATTTCATGGCTGCAGTCACCATCCGCAGTGATGTTGGAGCCCAGAAAAATAAAGTCAGCCACTGTTTCCCCATCTATTTGCCATGAAATGAGGGGACCAGATACCATGATCTTCATTTTCTGAATGTTGAGCTTTAAGCCAACTTTTTCACTCTCCTCTTTCACTTTCATCAAGAGGCTCTTTAGGTCTTTCTCACTTTCTGCCATAATGGTGGTGTCATCTGCATATCTGAGCCTATTGATATTTTTCCCGGCAATCTTGATTCCAGCTTCTGCTTCATCCAGCCTGGAATTTTGCATGATGTACTCTGCATATACATTAAATAAGCAGGGTGACAATATACAGCCTTGATGTACTCCTTTTCCTATTTGGAACCAGTCTGTTGTTCCATGTCCAGTTCTAACTGTTGCTTCCTGACCTGCATACAGGTTTCTCAAGAGGCAGGTCAGGTAGTCTGATATTCCTGTCTCTTTGAGAATTTTCCACAGTTTATTGTGATCCACACAGTCAAAGGCTTTGGCATAGTCAATAAAGCAAAAGTAGATGTTTTTCTGGAACTCTCTTGCTTTTTCGATGATCCAGTGGATGTTGGCAATTTGATCTCTGGTTCCTCTGCCTTTCCTAAAACCAGCTTGAACATCTGGAAGGTCACTGTTCACATATTGCTGAAGCCTGGCTTGGAGAATTTTGATCATTACTTTACAAGTGTGTGAGATGAGTGCAGTTGTGCGGTAGTTTGAGCATTCTTTGACATTACGTTTCTTTGTGTCTTCAACACGTCTTTAATTCTGCTCTTTTTTGAGAGCAGATCTTAGACTCAGAGCTTTTGACAGGCAATTATATTTACCTAGAACTAAAAATGTTTTAAAGTTGTGTTATCTTTTATGGTTATCTTCACGTTATGATAAGCATAGCTGTTTTTCTGGTTAGAGATACAGTTTTTTCTTGTAAGCAACTATTAAGGAAATCCTATTAGAGGCTCTTAAATATGGTAGAAATTGTGACTTTATTGATCAAATAACAGGAGTGTGGGAAACACTGGAATCTGTGAAAATGTTTTGTGGCTTCAGTTTTTAAGTTGACAAACTCGTTCCTCTGATTCTCGGCTTTTTCTGGGTGCAGGAGATACACATGTGACTATGGTATGACCCTTGCTTTCCTGGAGCCAGCAGTCTATTTGGGATGTGTATATGTGTGTTAGTTGCTCAGTCATGTCTGACTCTTTGTGACCCCATGGATGGTAGCCCACCAGGCTCCTCTGACCGTGGGATTCTCCAGGCAAGAATACTGGAGTGAATAGTAGACTACTATCACACTTATAGGTGACTAGTCAATTAAAATGCAATGTGATATGTAGAGAGGGCTCCTAGGCAGAGAGAACAGTGTGTGTCAAGTCACTGAGGAGAAAGATAAAAGCATGATAGAGGTTATTTTTATATTCTAGATTAACTTGCACACTGTGTTAAATAAGTATCTTTCTGTAAACTTTTGATGCTTACTATCAGAAATACTCTGGGGGATTGTGTAGTGACTAAAATACACACACAAAAATCCTTTCCCTGATGGAGTTTATTCAAACATATTAATCAATTAGAAATAATTATCAAGTACTTATTATGTACCAAGTACTGTTATAACTCCTGCGTGCATCTCAATTGCTCAATCATGTCCAGTTCTTTGAAACTCCATGGATCATAGCCCACCAGGCTCCTCTCTCCCTGGGATTTTTCAGGCAAGAATACTGGAGTGGGTTGCCATTTCCTTCTCCAGAGGATCTTCCAGACCCATCGATCAAACCCACGTCTCCTGCGTTGGCAGGCAGATTCTTTACCACTGAGCCACCTAGGAAGTATGTTATGGCCCCTAGGCTTATAAAACTGAATAAGACACATCCCTAACTTTCTTTATTTATTGGGAGTGTCAGGCAGCTTGTAGGATCTTAGTTCCCAGACCAGGTAGGGATCAAACCCTGCCCCAGCGGTGAAAGCACCGACTCCTAACCAGATTGCCAGGGAATTCCTGACACATCCCTGCCTTTAAATAGAGGGTGGGAGAGACAGACAAGTAGCCTTAATGTAGTATATGAGGGATGAAGAATTCTGTAAACCAGAAGGTGTAAACTGATAGCATATTGCCAGGCTGTTTATTGGCCTGATGTTCTCTCATCTTGGATTGTATTCCGCTGGCCTGGCAAGTGCATTGCTGTCCCTCAGCTCAGATACTCTCTTCTCAGATACATCATCCCTAACCAGCCTACCTAAAGCTTTGTTTGGACTGTACCAATCCTAGTGGAGACATCATGTGTTAGATGCTGCACAGTGTAATCAGAAAATTGCCCTTTAAATTCTGCTTGTTGCACATGAGAGCGGTAAGGAGCCTTAGTGATCATGGAAGCCATCACATTTAGAGACAAGAAAATGTAGGGAGAGAATGCAAAAGCACCTCCCCGTGAGTCCAAGCCAGGTCTGGATCCACAGCCCAGTCAGGTGTCCTGACTCCCAGCCTAATGCCTTTTAGCTTCTTGGTCAATGAAGGAATAGTTTTGGGCTTAGTAGACACTGCCCAAGGTGGGTGGAGAGTCCTTCTGGAGGTGGCGGGGTAAGCACTGGACTGAGCGTTGCTCTAACCCCTCGTGCCTTGTGATGTTACAGAGCACTTACTGTGCCACCATGGTGCAGCACTGCGAAGCCCTCAATCGGTCTGTCCAAGTTGTGAACCTAGATCCTGCAGCAGAGCATTTCAGCTATTCCGTGATGGCTGGTAAGTCCTGAGCAGAGCCTTCCCCCTCCTTCAGGAAAAATAGGAGAGTGGGGAGGCGGTGAGTGCTGGCTGCTGCACACAGAAGCTGAAAATTAATACAGCCTGGTCCCCTGCTTTCATGGTGAACAGCATGAGGCGGAATGTCATGTGGTGACATCATCTCATGTTGACGTGTGACAGTATCCTTTCTTAGTCTCTGATGTCGGAATGAAAAGTGAGTAGACTTTCCCTCACCACCGTTCCCTTCTGTTTTTTTCGTGTTTGATCCTGTTTGGTAAGTCTGTTTTACTGCTGATCGTACTATACTATAAGTGAGCAAGCTTTAAGTGTTTGGTTATGTCTTTTAATCTTTTAATTTATTCAGATGTCTACTGGGCACTTGCTTTATGCTGGACACCAGAGTCATAGCAGAGAACAACACAGATATTCTCTCTGTCTTTGTGGGCCTTTTAGCAAAGGAAATAAACAAAATGATAAAATCGGTTGCAGATTGTGATAAGTGCTGCTATAGGCTGATGTGAAGAAATAACTAGGGAAGAGTGCTGTAGGTGGCATAGTCAGGGACGACATCTCTGAGGAGGGGCTATTAGGGCCTAGACCTGAAGATGGTAACATGCTCACCAAGCTGGCGAAAGGCTTTCCAAGACAAAGGAACGTCAAGGTCAATATATAGCCGAGAGATGGGAAAGGGTTTGGTGTGTTCTGGAAAAAGCAAAGGTGTTGATGAGCTGGGGCATAAGAAATGAAGGAAAGAGATGGGTAGTAGCTAGTAGGACAAGAGGAGTATGGCTTCTATCCTGTTTTTTCACCCTGTTAGTCTGTTTGGGATGCTGTAACAAAATACTACAGACTGGGTGGCTTCTAAACAACAGAAATGGATTTCTCACAGTTTTGGAGGCTGGAAGCCCAAGATTAGGGCGCTGCCAGCATGGCCCTCCTCCACTTGTAGACTGACGACTTCTCACTGTGTCCTCATATGATGGAAGTGGGCGAGGGATCTCTTGGTACCTCTTTTATGAGAGCACTGATCCCATTCATCTTCCCAAAGTCCCACCAATTAATATCATCACCCTGGGCATTAGGTTTTCAGCATGAGTTTTAGAGGGACACAAATACTCATAAGGGAATTCCCTACCAGTGGGTAGGACTCCATATTGCCATCACAGGGGCATAGATTAGACCCCTGAAGGCTGCGTGCCGCAGAGCCAAAAAAAAAAAGCAAACCCAAAAAACCCCCTAGCACCTTTCAACTGTGAAACGCCATTAGAGAGTTTCCAGCAGGGGAGAGGACTGACATCTGATTTATGTTTTTAAAAATATCTCTGGCTCTCAGATGAAAAATAAACTCGAGAGAGTCAAGAGTAGAAGGGGGACTGGGGTGGTCATGGTGAACATACAAAGGTACAGACAGGTATCGGTTCAGTTCAGTTGCTCAGTCATGTCTGACTCTTTGTGACCCCATGAATCGCAGCACGCCAGGCCTCCCTGTCCATTACCGACTCCCGGAGTTTACTCAAACTCATGTCCATTGAGTCGGCTCCCTGTCCATCACCAACTCCCGGAGTTTACTCAAACTCATGTCCATTGAGTTGGTGATGCCATCCAGCCATCTCATCCTCTGTCGTCCTCTTCTCCTCCTGTCCCCAATTCCTCCCAGCATCAGAGTCTTTTCCAATGAATCAATTCTTTGCGTGAGGTGGCCAAAGTATTGGAGTTTCAGCTTTAGCATCAGTCCTTCCACTGAACACCCAGGACTGATCTTCTTTAGAATGGACTGGTTGGATCTCCTTGCAGTCCAGGGGACTCTCAAGAGAGTCTTCTCCAACACCACAGTTCAAAAGCATCAATTCTTTGGTGCTCAGCTTTCTTCACCGGAGAAAGCAATGGCACCCCAATCCAGTACTCTTGCCTGGAAAATCCCATGGACGGAGGAGCCTGGTAGGCTGCAGTCCATGAGGTCGCTAAGAGTTGGACACGACTGAGCGACTTCACTTTGACTTTTCACTTTCATGCATTGGAGAAGGAAATGGCAACCCACTCCAGTGTTCTTGCCTGGAGAATCCCAGGGACGGGGGAGCCTGGTGGGCTGCCGTCTGTGGGGTTGCACAGAGTCAGACACGACTAAAGTGACTTAGCAGCAGCAGCAGCAGCTTTCTTCACAGTCCAACTCTCACATCCATACACGACCACTGGAAAAACCATAGCCTTGACTAGACGGACCTTTGTTGGCAAAGTAATGTCTCTGCTTTTGAATATGCTATCTAGGTTGGTCATAACTTTCCTTCCAAGGAGTAAGCGTCTTTTTTAATTTCATGGCTGCAGACAGGTATATATTTTGCAAATAGAATTAGCAGCATTTTGTGGGAGATTGAACTAAAAAGGTTGGAAGAAAGGGAGGGATCAAGAGTCACTGTTAGGTTTCTGACTTGAGCTGTTGAGTGCATGATCCTGTTTATTGGGAAGGAAGACAAGTCAGTGTAGGATCATCTTATATATATATATTTAAATATGTTTATTTTGGTTACATTGGATCTTTGTTGCTTTGTGAGAGCTTTCTCTAGTTGCAGTGAGTAGGGGCTACTCTTCATTGTGGTGCTTGGGCTTCTCATTGTGGTGGTTTCTTGGTTGTGGAGCACAGGCTTTGGCCATCTGGACTCAGTAGTTGCTCCATGTGGGATCTTCTTGGACCAGGGATCGAACTCATGTCCCCTACATTGGCAGGTGGATTCTCAGCTATTGCTTCACCAGAGAAACCCCGGCCCATCAAATTAAGAAATGGAATTGGTTTTCTTTGTTTGATTTTGTTTTACTTGCTTATCAGTTCAGTTCAGTTCTGTCGCTCAGTCGTGTCTGACCCTTTGTAACCTCATGGACTGCAGCACGCCAGGCTTCCCTGTCCATCACCAACTCGCGGAACTTGCTCAAACTCATGTCCATTGAGTCGGTGATGCCATCCAACCATCTCATCCTCTGTCATCCCTTCTCCTCCTGCCTTCAATCTTTCCCAGCATCAGGATCTTTTTGAATGAGTCAGTTCTTCCCATCAGGTGGCCAAACTATTGGAGTTTCTGCTTCAGCATTAGTCCTTTCAATGAATATTCAGGACTGATTTCCTTTAGGATTGACTGGTTTGATCTCCTTGCAGCCCAAGGGACTCTCTCAAGAGTCTTCAACAGCATCAATTTTTTGGTGCTCAGCTTACTTTATGGTCCAGCTCTAACATCCATACATGACTACTAGAAAAACCATAGCTCTGACTAGATGGACCTTTGTTGGCAAAGTAATGTCTCTACTTTTTAATATGCTGTCTAAGTTTGTCATTGAGCCCATCTTTGCATGAAATGTTCCCTTGGTATCTCTAATTTTCTTGAAGAGATCTCTAGTCTTTCCCATTCTGTTGTTTTCTTCTATTTCTTTGCATTGATCGCTGAGGAAGGCTTTCTTCTCTCTCCTTGCTATTCTTTGGAACTCTGCATTCAGATGCTTATATCTTTCCTTTTCTCCTTTGCTTTTTGCTTCTCTTCTTTTCACAGCTATTTGTAAGGCCTCCTTAGACAGCCATTTTGCTTTTTTGCATTTCTTTTCCATGGGGATGGTCTTAATCCCTGTCTCCTATACAGAGTCATGAACCTCCATCCATAGTTCATCAGGCACTCTATCAGATCTAGGCCCTTAAATCTATTTCTCACTTCCACTGTATAATCATGAGGGATTTGATTTAGGTCACACCTGAATGGTCTAGTGGTTTTCCCCACTTTCTTCAAGTTAAGTCTGAATTTGGCAATAAGGAGTTCATGATCTGAGCCACAGTCAGCTCCCGGTCTTGTTTTTGCTGACTGTGTAGAGCTTCTCCATCTTTGGCTGCAAAGAATATAATCAATCTGATTTCGGCATTGACCATCTGATGATGTCCATGTGTAGAGTCTTCTCTTGTGTTGTTGGAAGAGGGTGTTTGCTATGACCAGTGCATTCTCTTGGCAAAATTCTATTAGCCTTTGCCCTGCTTCATTCCGTATTCCAAGGCCAAATTTGCCTGTTACTCCAGGTGTTTCTTGACTTCCTACTTTTGCATTCCCGTCCACTATAATGAAAAGGACATCTTTTTTGGGTGTTAGTTCTAAAAGGTCTTGTAGGTCTTCATAGAACCGTTCAGCTTCAGCTTCTTCAGCATTACTGGTTGGGGCATAGGCTTGGATTACTGTGGTACTGAATGGTTTGCCTTGGAAACGAACAGAGATCATTCTGTCATTTTGAGACTGCATTCAAGTACTGTATTTTAGACTCTTCATTGAACCTGATGGCTACTCCATTTCTTCTAAGGGATTCCTGTGCACAGTAGTAGATCTAATGGTCATCTGAGTTAAATTCACCCATTCCAGTCCATTTTAGTTTGCTAATTCCTAGAATGTCGATGTTCACTCTTGCCATCTCCCATTTGTCCACTTCCAATTTGCCTTGATTCATGGACCTGACATTCCAGGTTCCGATGCAATATTGCTCTTTACAGCATTGATCCTTGCTTCTATCACCAATCACATCCACAACTGGGTGTCGTTTTTGCTTTGGCTTCATCCCTTCATTCTTTCTGGAGTTATTTCTCCACTGATCTCCAGTAGTAATTTGGGCACCTTCCAACCTGGGGAGTTCCCCTTTCAGTATTCTATCATTTTGCCTTTTCATACTGTTCATGGGGTTCTCAAGTCAAGAATACTGAAGTGGTTTGCCATTCCCTTCTCCAGTGGACTACATTCTGTCAGACGTCTCCACCATGACCCGTCCGTCTTGGGTCGCCCCACACGGCATGGCTTAGTTTCATTGAGTTAGACAAGGCTGTGGTCCTAGTGTGATTAGAATGACTAGTTTT
The DNA here is from genome assembly GCF_032405125.1 of Capricornis sumatraensis. Taxonomy (NCBI): domain Eukaryota; kingdom Metazoa; phylum Chordata; class Mammalia; order Artiodactyla; family Bovidae; genus Capricornis; species Capricornis sumatraensis. Next base: position 61,151,864 of record NC_091085.1, on the reverse strand, counting down.
CTGTGATTATGGTTTCAGTGTGTCTGCCCTCTGATGCCCTCTCGCAACACCTACCATCTTACTTGGGTTTCTCTTACCTTGGACTTGGGATGGTATGGACCTAACAGAAGCAGAAGATATTAAGAATAGGTGGCAAGAATACACAGAACTGTACAAAAAAGAGCTTCACGACCCAGATAATCACGATGGTGTGATCACTGACGTAGAGCCAGACATCCTGGAATGGGCCTTAGAAAGAATCACTACGAACAAAGCTAGTGGAGGTGATGGAATTCCAGTTGAGCTGTTTCAAATCCTGAAAGATGATGCTGTGAAAGTGGTACAGTCAATATGTCAGCAAATATGGAAAACTCAGCAGTGGCCACAGGACTGGAAAAGGTCAGTTTTCATTCTAATCCCAAAGAAGTGAAGTGAAGTCGCTCAGTCGTGTCCGACTCTTTGCGACCCCGTGAACTGTAGCACACCAGGCTCCTCCGTCCTTAGGATTCTCCAGGCAAGAATACTGGAGTGGGTTGCCATTTCCTTCCCCAGGGGAACTTCCCGACCCAGGGATCGAACCCAGGTCTCCTGCATTTCAGGCAGATGCTTTAACCTCTGAGCCACCAGGAAACCCAAAGAAAGGCAATGCCAAAGAATGCTGAAACTGCCACACAATTGCACTCATCTCACATGCTAGTAAAGTAATGCTCAAAATTCTCCAAGACAGGCTTCAGCAGTACATGAACCATAAACTTCCAGATGTTCAAGCTGCTTTTAGGAAAGGCACAGGAACCAGAGATCAAATTGCCAACATCCGCTGGATCATGGAAAAAGCAAGAGAGTTCCAGAAAAATATCTATTTCTGCTTTATTGACTATGCCAAAGCCTCTGACTGTGTGGATCACAATAAACTGTGGAAAATTCTGAAAGAGATGGGAGTACCAGACCACCTGACCTGCCTCTTGAGACACCTATATGCAGGTCAGGAAGCAACAGTTAGAACTGGACACGGAACAACAGACTGGTTCCAAATAGGAAAAGGAGTAGATCAAGGCTGTATATTGTCACCCTGCTTATTTAACTTATATGCAGAGTACATTAGGAGAAACGCTGGGCTGGAAGAAACACAAGCTGGAATCAAGATTGCCGGGAGAAATATCAGTAACCTCAGATATGCAGATGACACCACGCTTATGGCAGAAAGTGAAGAGGAACTCAAAAGCCTCTTGAAGAAAGTGAAAGAGGAGAGTGAAAAGTTGGCTTCAAGGTCAACATTCAGAAAACGAAGATCATGGCATCTGGTCCCATCACTTCATGGCAAATAGATGGGGAAACAGTGGAAACAGGGTCAGACTTTATTTTTGGAGGCTCCAAAATCACTGCAGATGGTGATTGCAGCCATGGAATTAAAAGATGCTTCCTCCTTGGAAGGAAAGTTATGATCAACCTAGATAGCATATTCAAAAGCAGAGATATTACTTTGCCAGCAAAAGTCCGTCTAGTCAAGGCTATGGTTTTTCCTGTGGTCATGTATGGATGTGAGAATTGGACTGTGAAGAAAGATGAGCACAGAAGAACTGAGGCTTTTGAACTGTGGTGTTGGAGATGAGTCCTGAGAGTCCTTTGGACTGCAAGAAGATCCGACCAGTCCATCCTAAAGGAGATCAGTCCTGGGTGTTCATTGGAAGGACTGATGCTGAAGCTGACATTCCAATACTTGGACCACCTCATGCAAAGAGTTGACTCATTGGAAAAGACTCTGATGCTGGGAGGGATTGAGGGCAGGAGGAGAAGGGGACGACAGAGGATGAGATGGCTGGATGGCATCACTGACTTGATGGATATGAGTTTGAGTGAACTCTGGGAGTTGGTGATGGACAGGGAGGCCTGGCGTGCTGCAATTCATGGGGTCACAAAGAGTGGAACATAAGTGAGCGACAGACTGAACTGAGGTTTCTCATAGCTTTTCTTCCAAGGAGCAAGTGTTTTTTAATTTCATGGCTGCAGTCACCATCTGCAGTGATTTTGGAGCCCCAAAAAAGTCTGTCCCTGTTTCCATTGTTTCCCCATCTATTTGCCATGAAGTGATGGGACCAGATGCCATGATCTTAGTTTTCTGAATGTTGAGTTTTAAGCCAACTTTTTCATTCTCCACTTTCACTTTCATCAAGAGACTCTTCAGTTCCTCTTTGCTTTCTGCCAAAAGGATGGTGTCATCTGCATATCTGAGGTTATTGGTATTTCTCCTGACACTCTTGATTCCAGCTTGTGCTTCATCCAGCCTGGCATTTTGCATGATGTACTCTGTATATACATTAAAGAAGCAGGGTGACAATATACAGCCTTGATGCACTTCTTTCCCAGTTTGGAACCAGTCCCTTGTTCCATGTCTGGTTCTAACTGTTGCTTCTTGACCTGCATACAGATTTCTCAGGAGGCCAGTAAGGTGGTCTGGTGTTCCCATCTCTTTAAGAATTTTCCACAGTTTATTGTTATTCACACAAAGGCTTTGGCATAGTCAATAAAGCAAAAGTAGATGTTTTTCTGAAACTCTCTTACTATTTCGATGATCCAGCAGATGTTGGCAATTTGATCTCTGGTTCCTCTGCCTTATCTAAAACCAGTGTGAACCTCTTGAAGTTCACAGTTCACGTACTATTGAAGCCTGGCAATTTTGAGCATTACTTTACTAGCGTGTGAGAGGAGTGCAATTATGCAGTAGTTTGAGCATCTTTGGCATCTTTGGCATTGCCTGTCTTTGGGATTGGAATGAAAGCTTACCTTTTCCAGTCCTGTGGCCGCTGCTGAGTTTTCCACATTTGCTGGCATATTGAGTGCAGCACTTTGACAGCATCATCTTTTAGGACTTCTTTTAGCTGGAATTCCATCACCTCCACTAGCTTTGTTTGTAGTGATGGTTCCTAAGGCCCACTTGGCTTCACACTCCAGGATATCTGGGTCTAGGTGAGTGATCACACCATTGTTGTTATTTTGGACATTAAAATCTTTTTTGTACAGTTCTTTTGTGTATTCTTCCCATCTTTTCTTAATATCTTCTGCTTCTGTTAGGTCCATACCATTTCTGTCCTTTATTGTGCCCATCTTTGCATGAAATGTTTCCTTGGTTTCTCAATTTTCTTAAATAGATCTCTAGTCTTTCCTATTCTGTTGTTTTCCTCTATTTCTTTGCATTGATCACTGAGGAAGCCTTTCTTATTTCTCCTTGCTGTTCTTTGAAACTCTGCATTCAGATGGGTATATCTTTCCTTTTCTTCATTGCTTTTTGCTTCTCTTCTTTTCTCCACTATTTGTAAGGCCTCCTCAGACAACCATTTTGCCTTTTTGCACTTCTTTTTCTTGAGGATGGTCTTGATCATTGCCTCTATACAATGTCACAAACCTCTGTCCATAAGTTTAAGAATAGTTACCTTAGGACAGAAAATGAGGAGGAACTAAAAAGCCTCTTGAAGAAAGTGAAAGAGGAGAGTGAAAAAGTTGGCTTCAAGGTCAACATTCAGAAAACTAAGATCATGGCATCTGGTCCCATCACTTCATGGCAAATAGATGGGGAAACAGTGGAAACAGTGTCAGACTTTATTTTTGGGGGCTCCAAAATCACTGCAGATGGTGATTGCAGCCATGAAATTAAAAGACGCTTACTCCTTGGAAGAAAAGTTATGACCAACCTAGATAGCATATTGAAAAGCAGAGACATTACTTTGACAACAAATGTCCATCTAGTCAAAGCTATGGTTTTTCCAGTGGTCATGTATGGATGTGAGAGTTGGACTGTGAAGAAAACTGAGTGCTGAAGAATTGATGCTTTTGATCTGTGGTGTTGGAGAAGACTCTTGAGAGTCCGTTGGACTGCAAGGAGATCCAACTAGTCCATCCTGAAGGAGATCAGCCCTGGGATTTGCTTGGAGGGAATGATGCTAAAGCTGAAACTCCAGTACTTTGGCCACCTCATGCAAAGAGTTGACTCATTGGAAAAGACTTTGATGCTGGGAGGGATTGGGGGCAGGAGGAGAAGGGGACGACAGAGGATGAGATGGCTGGATGGCATCACTGACTCGATGCACGTGAGTCTGAGTGAACTCCGGGAGTTGGTGATGGACAGGGAGGCCTGGCATGCTGCGATTCATGGGGTCGCCAAGAGTCAGACACGACTGAGCGACTGAACTGAACTGAATGTATATTCACGTTGTTCAAACTGTAAAAGACACAAGGAGTAAATATGCAGGTAAATGTCTTCCTCCTAGCTCTGGGTCCTGGAAAGTGGCTTCCCTCCCTCGAGGCAGCCAGTGTTGCTAATTTCTGGGGTATCTTTCCACAGTCTATGCATGTAAAATCAAATGTATATATATGTATACGTAGTAAATTTTTGTGTTTTATTTTTTAACACAAATGATAGCATTCTAACACAGAGTTTTGCACTTTTCACTTAACAGTATACCTGGGAGACTATATGACATCAGTACTTAAAGAACTTCTTTTTGTGGCTGCACAGTATTCCATAATCTGGCTGTACAAAGATGCATTTAATTTGTTTCCATGGACACTACTACAGTTAATAGTCATGGACAGAAATCATCTCATACATGTGAGTTGTTATATAATTGTTAATTATCACCAGTGAGGATGATGCTCTTGTGTTCTGGGCCTGTCTCTTGTTTTCAGACATCCGAGAACTGATTGAGGTGGATGATGTGATGGAGGACAATACTCTGCAGTTTGGTCCCAATGGAGGATTGGTATTTTGCATGGAGTACTTTGCCAATAATTTTGACTGGCTAGAGAACTGTCTTGGCCATGTAGAAGATGACTACATCCTTTTTGATTGTCCAGGTAAGTCAGCAATTTGAATGTGTCATTTTACTTGAGATCATGGTCTTTCAGTCCTCAGTGGAGACAGTGAAGTTAGCATTCGTAGCTCTAAACCCTGCTGCAGTAAAGTACCATTCGCTCATTCATCATCTCTTATTCATTCACCGAGTTTGCTGAGTGCTTATTTTGTTCACTGGAAATACCTAAAGAACAAAGTAGCCATGGTCTCTGCCCTCAGGGAGTTCATAGGAAAGTGGGAATGCTAGGCAGTATACATCAGAAATCACCCAAATGATTATTTAATATTTGTGACAGGCTCCTCACAGGAGTAGCACCGACCATCACGCAGCAGGGAGGTGGGAGGTTTCTGACTAAGTAGCATGTGAGCCAGGCCATAGGGTGAGGCGAGGGAGACTGTGCTCCAGGCAGAAAGCGTGGGCTGAAGACCTTGAGGCAGAAAGGAGCCAGGTGGATTTGAGGCGCCCAGTAAACAAAGGGAAGTGTCCTGAGATGAGACTGGTAGGGGCAAAGGATCACACTGACTTTTCAAGCCAAATCATGAATTTTAGACTTGAGCCTAACCTAGTTTTGATAATTTGTGACTCTCATATTTTTCCCTTTTTTTTTCTTTATTTTAATTGGGAAATCACTTAACAATATTGTGTTGGTTTCCCCTTTGTTTTTAATTAAACACACACATCCACAGAAAAGTGCAGACGTCATAAGTGTACAACCTGATGAATATTCCCAAACCTAACACACCTTCACAGTACTTGCTTTTAATTAGCTAAAACAGAAGTGTGAAGAAGCTCACTTTCTACATAAAACTGAATAGTTTCCTTGGGATTCTCTTGGTATTGTGATTGCTTTAAGAGCCTGTAAGACCCCTTAAAAGTTGAACAAATTACCAACAGAGGTTGACTTCCTTTTTTTAAATTTTCTCAGCTGTCTTATGGCAAAATTTTTTTCTGTACTTTGATAATTTATCTTGTGTCCTGATTGTAACAGTCTTGTAATGTTCTCCATGTAGGTCAGATTGAGTTGTACACTCACCTGCCTGTGATGAAACAGCTGGTCCAGCAGCTGGAACAGTGGGAGTTTCGAGTCTGTGGAGTTTTTCTTGTTGATTCTCAGTTCATGGTGGAGTCATTCAAGGTTTGAGAATATATCTGTTGTCAATTCTTTGGTCATGGGTACAGGCAGATGGCAATCTCCTTTAATTGTTTTTTGATTCTGGATATTTCCCAAACTATACTCCAGAGTTATTTAGTATCCCTTATTATTAAATTATTATAATTTTTTGGGGGGCCATGCTTTCTGGCATGCAGGATCTTAGTTCCCTGACAGGGGATTGAACTCTGCCTCCTGAAGTGGAAGCACTGAGTCTTAACCACTGGATCACCAAGGAAGTTGCTATAATAATGTATTTTAAAATTTATATGGTAAATTATACTATATAGATTTGAGAGTACTACTTATGAATAAAATTAGGCAGATGTGTGCATATATACATGTTTTTCTGATAATGGTTTGTCTAGTTTATGAACTATCTAAAACAAACTTTACTTCTCATTAGTAGCCCCTAAGGAATACCAGACCACCTGACCTGCCTCTTGGGAAACCTATATGCAGGTCAGGAAGCAACAGTTAGAATTGGACATGGAACAACAGACTGGTTCTAAATAGGAAAAGGAGTACATCAAGGCTGTATATTGTCACCCTGCTTATTTAGCATATATGCAGAGTGCATCATGAGAAATGCTGGGCTGGAGGAAGCACAAGCTGGAATCAAGATTGCTGGGAGAAATATCAATAACCTCAGATATGCAGATGACACCACCCTTATGGTAGAAAGTGAAGAGGAACTCAAAAGCCTCTTGATGAAAGTGAAAGAGGAGAGTGAAAAAGTTGGCTTCAAGGTCAACATTCAGAAAACTAAGATCATGGCATCTGGTCCCATCACTTCATGGCAAATAGATGGGGAAATAGTGGAAACAGGGTCAGACTTTATTTTTGGAGGCTCCAAAATCACTGCTGATGGTGATTGCAGCCATGAAATTAAAAGACGCTTCCTCCTTGGAAGGAAAGTTATGATCAACCTAGATAGCATATTAAAAAGCAGAGATATTACTTTGCCAACAAAGGTCCATCTAGTCAAGGCTATGGTTTTTCCTGTGGTCATGTATGGATGTGAGAGTTGGACTGTGAAGAAAGCTGAGCCCTGAAGAATTGATGCTTTTGAACTGTGGTGTTGGAGAAGACTCCTTGGACTGCAAGGAGATCCCAGCCAGTCCATCCTAAAGGAGACCAGACCTGAGTGTTCATTGGAAGGACTGATGCTGAGGCTGAAACTCCAATACTTTGGCCACCTCATGTGAAGAGCTGACTCATTTGAAAAGACCCTGATGTTGGGAGGGATTGGGGGCAGGAGGAGAAAGGGATGACAGAGGATGAGATGGCTGGATGGCATCACTGACTCGATGGACATGAGTTTGAGTGAACTCCGGGAGTTGGTGATGGACAGAGAGGTCTGGCATGCTGTGATTCATGGGGTCGCAGAGTCGGACACAAGTGAATGACTGAACTGAACTGAGCTGAAGGAATATTTGATGGGAATGATTAAAGATATCATCTAAATTGAGATTTGTGATCACTGTTGTTTATATCTACATTTTCCCATCTCATCCTCACCCTGGGAAACCAGGAGTCAACCATCTGATTAGTGAAATGTCCTGTCTTTAGAATTAGCCCCTCTTTTGCTTAGGCCAGTTTTGCTCAGAGAGGAGCAGAAACCTCTCTTTTGCGCAGAGAGACCAGGGAACTTTCGTCATACAAAGTTAATTCATCTTCCCTTTTCTGTTTCCTCTTTCAGTTTATTTCTGGCATTTTGGCAGCCCTGAGTGCTATGATCTCTCTAGAAATTCCTCAAGTTAACATCATGACGAAAATGGATCTGCTGAGTAAAAAAGCCAAAAAGGAAATTGAGAAGTGAGTTCATTTCCGCTATCATCACATCTCTGTTGCTGAGATGAACCCTCAAAGCGTCATTTAGATGTGAGGCTATAAAACTAGTTTCCTGATTTATTCTTGCTTTTGTTTATGTCTTCTTTCTCACTTTTAAAGGTTTCTAGATCCAGACATGTATTCTTTATTAGATGACTCTACAGGTGACTTAAGGAGCAAAAAATTCAAAAAATTGACTAACGCTATATGTGGACTGGTAAGCTTTTGAAGTTGTTGAGTTTTGTTTTTAATGGCCTTGTCAGGTGTTTATCAGCATCCATTCAGTGGCCACCATTTTGGAAAGCACAGTCCAACCCTAGTCCCTTGCAAAGGGGGGAGGGTGGGAGTCTGTGGACTGGCTGGTCAGCAGTTGAATTTAGAAGCAGTCATTGGCAATAGCCAGTACATTAAATGACATACCTATTATTCCAAGCTGTTTTGGGAGTTCAGAACTGTCTTTGTCCTTATGAAATTTCCAGTGGTTTTTGAATTCAGGTAAATGCCTATGAAACAGTGTCTAGTTAAGTGTTGTAGTTGATCTGAGGTCAGAAAAATCAGTATAGATTTGCTGTTGTTTTGTCTCTGTCTGTCCCTCCTCCCCACAGCGCACACACAGCTGATTTTAATCAGAAGTTGTAAATGGTTATAAAACTCAAATATACTTTGAAAATTATTTTATACCTCAGAATGACCTTTTCTGAAATCCTCAACTTGTAGATTGATGACTACAGCATGGTTCGATTTTTGCCTTACGATCAGTCAGATGAAGAAAGCATGAACATTGTATTACAGCATATTGATTTTGCCATCCAGTATGGAGAAGACTTGGAATTTAAAGAACCGAAGGTAATTTCTGGTTTGGGGTGTTACTGCCTATTTGTAAAAGTGTTTACCAGCACTCTGACCTCCTGCATAATCCCAGCAAGTCTAAATTTTATCTTCATGGTGGCAGTACACTAGGCTGTTCTAGGTAATCTTTGAAATTGGCACTGTGCTAAACAAGCAATACCAGTTTTACTCTGCCTTTCATTGAGTTAGTACATATTACTCAGTTGGGTCCAACTCTCTGCGACCCTGTGGACTGTAGCCTGCCAGGCTCCTCTGTCCATGGGAGTCTCCAGGCAAGAATACTAGAGTGGGTTGCCATGCCCTCCTCCAAGGAATCTTCCCATCCTAGGGATTGAACCCAGGTCTCCCGAATTCCAGGAGGATTCTTTACTGTCTGGGCCACCAGGGACTCCCCATAAGCCTTTTATCACATATCTGGAAACATTCTATCCATCATTGCTTTTGTTATTATTGATTACTGTGAAGAACACCTGGAGCTGATGCTGGGCCTTAGCTCTTTATAGAGCATTGCTTAAAAACAGTAAGCACATATTAGGCCTAACTAAGGAGAAATGAATGTATTTTCTTCTTTTTTTAAAAATTTTATTTATTTGGCTGTGCTGCATGCAGGATCGTTTTTAGTTGTGGCATGTGAACTCTTAATTGCAGCATGTGGTATCTAGTTCCTTGACCAAGAATCGAACCTGGGCCCCCTGCATTTGGAGTGCAGATTCTTAGCCACTGTACCATCAGGGAAGTTCTGAATTAAATGTATTTTGTATCTTGTGTTTCCTTGGTGTCAGGAACATGAAGATGAGTCTTCTTCTATGTTTGACGAATATTTTCAAGAACACCAGAATGAATGAAGAATTTATTTAAAAAGTAACTATATGTGTGAGGAGCTTGTGGCTGAACTCCCAGAACCTGCTTTTAGGAATGCTAGAGAAAGCTACTTATTTAATGAAAAAAATAATACTTGACTCTTTATCAGCAGTCATCAACATGCCTGAATCAAGTTCTTAGGTATTCTGAAAGTGCTTCTGGTTAAAGTGGTATCGTTTGGTATTATTTTAACAGCATCAATTTAGATTTTAAAAGTTGAAGTTGAATGTACATAGATTTGTATATATAATATAAATTAGGACCTGGGGTACAGTTAAGACCAGTCTACTTTTAATTTCACTGTTGATCTTTGTTATTTTTGAAGTTTTTTTTGAGGGACAGGAATTATTGTAACAAAATATACATTATGTGTCCAGAGAAATAAAATCTGGAAGGATAGAGATAAGACCATTGTTTATTAGTAGCTTCTAGTTTTCCTACACTGAAAATGTATTATTTGTGTAATTAAAAAATGAAAAAAGTAACTATGTCTTAAGATATATATAAATAAAAGAAAAATAGCACCAACTTTTCATCACACTCTTGTTTTCCAATCAGAATTTGAAATACTCAACTAAGGCAAATTTTTGAATGAGTAAATTTCCCCAAGTGTCAAAATGTAGGCAGTGACTTTGTTTTTTAAAATGTGGTTTATAGTCTCTGAGCACTTTTAAAATATATACTTTGCTTTAATAACAAATGCACACAAAAATGCAAAAGACATAATTTTTTCTTTTTACCTTCTTGCCACATTGTGTTGTTTATTTTCAGTATTTCTAAGTTCATTTGTGATAGGTACTGGGAAATGGCTAATCAGTCAACAGATACTTCTCCAGCACCCGCTAATAACCCAGACACTGCTAACGGAAAGCAGAATCTCTTTCATTTAATCCTCACAGCAGGTCTAGGTTCCATTGGTGTTGGATCTTCCTACTGATGCAGATCAAGTCCCTGTAGAAAACCTGCAACTCGGGTTAAATTTTTAATCATTCTTGGGCCTGGATAGCAGAAGTACGCCTACAGTGTCAAATTTGATCCATTTTCATTAAAGATGTAAAGTGTGAGGAGCCATAGCTATCAGGGGTAACTGATAGCAATGTGCCTGGGGGCCCAAGCTGGGGGCAAGAGTTGGGTATTAGCACCATAATCTGCTGGTGTGAGCTAATTCTCACAGGGGCACTTAGGAGAACATCAGTAGTAGACAACATGAGGCCAGACTGGGCTGCTTAGGGAATTCTTCTAAGTCCTAGTTCAGTTCAGTCGCTCAGTCGTGTCCGACTCTTTGCAACCCCATGGACTGCAGCACACCAGGCCTCCTGGAGTTTACTCAAACTCATGTCCCCTGAGTCGGTGATGCCATCCAACCATCTCATCTTCTGTCATCCTCTGCTCCTCCTGCCTTCAGTCTTTCCCACCATCAGGGTCTTTTCCAGCTCTTCACATCAGGTGGCCAAAGTATTGGGGTTTCAGCTTCAGCATCAGTCCTTCCAGTGAACACTCAGGACTGATGTCCTTTAGGATGGACTGGTTGGATCTCCTTGCAGTCCAAGAGACTCTCAAGAGTCTTCTCCAACACCACAGTTCAAAAGCATCAATTCTTCAGTGCTCAGCTTTCTTTATAGTCCAACTCTCACATCCATGCATGACTACTGGAAAAACCATAGCCTTGACTAGATGGCCCTTTGTTGGCAAAGTAATGTCTCTGCTTTTTAATACGCTGTCTATGTTGATCATAACTTTTCTTCCAAGGAGCAAGCATCTTTTAATTTCATGGCTGCAGTCACCACCTTCAGTGATTTTGGAACCCCCCAAAATAAAGTCTGTCACTGTTGCCACTGTTTCCCCATCTATTTGCCATGAAGTGATGGGACCAGATGCCATGATCTTCGTTTTCTGAATGTTGACCTTTAAGCCAACTTTTTCACTCTCCTCTTTCACTTTCATCAAGAGGTTCTTTAGTTCTTTGCTTTCTGCCATAAGTGTGGTGTCATCTGCATATCTCAGGTTATTGATATTTCTCCCTGCAATCTTGATTCCAGCATGTACTTCATCCAGCCCAGCGTTTCTCATGGTGTACTCTGCATATGCATAACAGAGTGACAATAAATAAGCAGCCTTGACACACTCCTTTCCCTATTTGGAACCAGTCTGTTGTTTCATGCCCAGTTCTAACTGTTGCTTACAGTTATGCTAATCTGCCTACAGATTTCTCGGGAGGCAGGTCAGGTGGTCTGGTGTTGCTGATTAAGAATTGCTTAGCTTTTAGTATGTTCCAGGCATGTAAGTTCTAAGCACATTCCAAGCAATTCATTTCATCCTCACAAAACTCAGGTAATCACTGTTATCTCCATTTTCAGATGAGGAAACAGGTATGCAGGTTAACTTGCAAGGTGACACAGCCAATAAATGTTGGAGCTGGCTTCAATTTTTTCTCAACCATTACACAAAGAATCGCAGTACGTAATCACACAAGAGTAGTACACAAATCCCTTCTGTGATCGTTTTATCCTTTTTAAAATCAGTGGGTTGAGTTCATTCTCTCACTCAACACATATTATTGATGCTTACCTTGTACCGTCCTGTTCCAGGTATAGGGATATAAGCAGTGAACAAAACAGACAATCCTTGCATTTTTGACGTTCATACGAATGAACAGAGACAAAACCCAAAAGTAAAACATAAAAGAATCATAAGAACTGAGGGAAAGGGAAGTGAAGTGGGACTGAATTTAGGATGACCCAGGGAATGCCACTGAAAAGGTGGTCTTTGAGAAAAAACGAAAGAGGTGATATATCTAGGATTCTGTAACCCTGAAATCAACCTCATTCTCGCCCACACTTCACGCAGGCGCGATACTCAGAGCCCCTGCCTAGGGCTCGAGCGCCCCCTGGTGCCCTGTCGGATCCGCGCAGCTGCAGCGGCTAGCCACATAACTGCGAGGCCGGAAGCGCGGCGTCCTGCCCTCGCCCTCCCCTTCCGGCTCACTTCCGCCTACCCCGCCCGGGCTGCCAGACCGGAACCGCCGATCTCTACCCAGATTCTCTTCGTTGGGGTTGAGACCCGGGCGCCTCTAAGATGCCGGTAAATGGGCCAAAGTGGGGGTGTCGGGAGACGGCGGGGATTTGAGAGAGTCGCGAGAAGTCTTGCGAGCGCTGAGAAAAGCAGGCCGAGGAGGGCAGAGAGAAAGCAGGGGACTGAGAAGGGGAAAGGCCAGAGGAGAGGGGCCGGCCTCTGTGGGATTAGGGCGGCCCGGGGATGTCGGCCGGCCGTGGAGGAACAGGGCATGGCAGAGTGGGCCAGAGACCCGGGGCGTGCTGAGGAGACTGCCACAGATCTTCTGCCCCCTCCTCTCCAAGCTTGATCCTTTTTGTCGCTTTTTGCCCCTCTCCCCGTCCCCCCCGATTCCAGCGGGGTTCCCAAAGCCTCACTAGAGCCGCGAAGGCAAGGGCTGCCCTTTTAATTTCTCATATCACAGCTAGGGCCCGGCTTCTTTTTTTTTTTTTCCCTGTAGGCCCACTTCCTCCTTTGCCTCTGGAGGCGGGTCCCTTATGCTGCCTGTCGCCTGTCCGACCCCATTTCCCTGACTCCTCCTCCCCTGTCGCCCCGGCAGTGGCTGCTACCCCTGAGCCGCTGGGTTTAGGGCTCTCAGAGCAGGTGCAAGGTCCGCGCCTAGTTTCCACATGTTTGTTTTCATGTGCATCAGAGTAGGAGTTAAAATTGATGGTGGTTTGGTGGTTCTTAATTTCTGACGGTCGCAGGTAGATTTATCACCATCATGGTCTCCATTTTGCAGATGAGGAAAAAGCATGTTCAGTAACATGTGATGTTTAGCATCTGCTGCATGCCAAAGCACTATTATAGCAGTGAATAAGGCCAACAAGTCCCTATTCTTAAGGAGTCTACATTCTAATGAGGAGACATAATCTGTGAATGTGAATAAAATAGGGGGGTTGTTTGAGATAGTGGCAAATGCCATGAAGGTAATAAGCAGGATAGCTAGTGCAGGGGGGACAAGGGGCTGCAGTTAGGTGAAGCACATCGGTAATAAAAGGGAGTAAACCATAGTTACGTTTGGTGAATCCCATAGCTACCGTTTGACTCCTGATGCATGTCAGGCCAACTCTGAGCTACACAGTTTGTATAAATTATTCCCTAATTAATCCTCAGAGTGATTATGAAGTAGATATGTTAGTGGTTTTTCATTTTGCAGAGGAGAAAGTTGAGGCTCAGAGAAGTTAAGTAACTTGCCCAAAGTTGCACACTAGTGTGTGCAACACACCAGTATGTGTGTGTGTGTGTTGTGTGTTTGTATTGGGGTGTAGTAGATTAACAATGTTGTGATAGTTTAAGGTTAACAGCAAAGGGACTCAGCCATATATATCTGTTCTTCCCCACACTCCCCTCCCATCCAGGCTGCCACATTACAATGGGCAGAGTTCCATGTGCTGTACAGTAGGTCGTTGTTGGTTATCCATTTTAAATCCATTTTCGCATAAGTTAAAGTTAGTCACTCAATTGAGTCTAACTCTTTGGGATCCCATGGGTCCTACTAGGCTCCTCTGTCCTAGGCAAGAATCCTGGGCTCCTCCTCTAGGCAAGAATACTGAAATGGGTTGCCATTTCCTCCTCCAGAGGATCTTCCCAACCCAAGGACTAAACCCAGGTCTCCTGCATTGCAGGCAGATTCTTTACCATTTGATCCACCAGAGAAGCCCTTAAATACATAAGCACACTAGTAAATCTTCATAAAGCCAGATTTTAAGCCAGAACCCTAATGCCTTGTACTCATCATTCCAGGTGCACAAAGAGCACCCTTGACCTCCCCTGTGATCACTTACTTATTATCTGTCTCCTCTATTCACCTGACAGAGCCAGGGCTGGTCTTGCATGCCAATATCTCCACATGCCTTGCACACAGAAGGTACTTAGTAATCTTTTGATGAATAAATGACTGGGGCCCATGTTGTCTTATAAAAAGCCAGACATCTTGTAAAATGCCGAACTAGAAATTGGCCTATAAATTGTTCTCATAAATGTGATTTTTTTCCTCTCTCCTCTAACTCACATGCACCCACTTAAAACAAGTATATATGTTTTTATTTTACAAATGTAGAAATAGGCTAAGAGAAGAAAAGTGATGTCTTAAGGCATAAAGCCAGAAAGTGGCAGAGCTGAAGAGCCAGTTCTTTGATTGCGGTTTTAACACCAGCTGGGGTGCTGGGTACCTCTGATTTATATAGTGTTTGCCTATTTCTATAGTGTGAATACCTCACCAGTTACCAATGTTATGTCACCAGATGTGAAATTGGAAGGAAAGCACAGTAGCACCTTATCATACAGTGTTTCCACCGTAGGTGCAAAAGGCATAACTAACCTTAAGATCACAGACATTGGTAAAATAATTTTAAAATAGGAAATAATGAAAGTGTCAAATATTTATTACCTTTGTTTTTAATATAATTTATTTAATTGAAATTTTCTATAACTTTATTTTTAATAATGGCTGTGTTCAACAACTAGCTTGCCTCAAATTTTCTCAGAATTCCTCAAACTTTGATAGTTTTCATGAGCCAGTTTATCTTGGATGAATTATTCTTTTTTTCCTTGGGGAAGTGTACTTGTTTGCCCCAGTGACATTTGCTCTCTTTCTGCTTCTGTGTTCTTACCTGGCTTGTCCTTACAGGCTTACCACTCTTCCCTCATGGACCCTGACACCAAACTCATTGGAAACATGGCACTATTGCCTATCAGAAGTCAGTTCAAAGGACCTGCCCCTAGAGAAAGTAAGTCAAAACCCCTTTCCATTATTTTCACATTTTGGTATGAAACCCTCTGATGTTAGCACATCAGGGAAATCTCAGATTGCTCTTGTATTTTCTATTTGCTTGATGGATATTGTGCTTTCCACCTTCTCAGATCTTGGGTAGATGTTGCATTTAATAGGAAACTGTATTATTGCTGCCAGTTTCTCTGGGATATTTTGTTGCGAGAGAAGAGGAAATGTGCTTAATTCTCAACACTCTTCCTATCATCACTGTCAGTTCTTACTAATCTAATGCTGCTGCCTCTATAGAACATCGTGTCCCCATCCTTTCTGTGCCATCAAGCTGGAAAAAACAAAGCGTATTTTAACCTCTTTCTTTATCTAAATCTACTTCCTTTGTCCATTCTTCAGGACCCCAATTTTTACCAATACCTCAGTCTTAAGTGTCCTGTATAACAGTATTCATTTCTTCTGTTGCTTTTCTGAATTTTGTATCTTTTGCTTTCTTTCTTGGCACTCACTTTTTTTTTTTGGAGCTTTTTTTTTTTTTTTCCTCTGTTCAGAATGCCTCATTCTTTTCAGATACTATCTGAGACTCTTCTGACGACATTCTGAGATGTTCTGCCAACAGTGTAATTTGTGTTATATTAGACATGGTTTCCCTGCAGCCAGGAAGGGTCTGCACTGAGTTCCATTTGTGGTTTCCAAGACCATAGTTTAGATTACTAATTTTGTACTGACCCTGTCTCCATTCTTCTGGCCAGTTTATTTGACTTGACTTCCTCTTAATTTAGTTTTGTTTTCAATACCAGTTAAAGCTCAGTAAACTTCATAAATTTGGTGAGTCACCACAATCTTGTTCTGAGATGGAAAAAAAAAGCCACCAAAAACAGGAAAAATAATGTAAAAGAATGACATTATTCTTTTGCAGAGGAAGAATAAGGATCAGTGTTTAACCAGGTTACTTCCCAGATTGTGCCAAAATACCATATAGTATATCAGAAGATTTAATTGACCAGTGAAGTGACTTTAATTACCACCTTTGCAATTCTTGGGCCCTTGAGAGAGAATGGGACTGCAGGAAACTGGAACTTCATGATTTCTGTAGTTAAGAGTGGCCTGTTACTCTTCCCTAGGGGGCTGGAATAGGACTGAATTGGAACTATGGAGAAATATAAGCCTGTGCTATGGACTAAGTAACTGTTAGCATTAATCTAGTTATTTACATTCAACAGATATCTTTTGAACACCTTATATATGCCAAATGCTCTTCTATGTTCTGAATCCTATCAACTAGCCTGAATCCTATCAGCTAGCCTCTTTTCCTTCCTCTGCAACATGGCACCAGAGCTAGCTTGTTTTTTGTAAGTACTGTGGGATCATAGTAGGAAGTTTCTTTTTAGCAAATAAGAGACTAGATCACAGGGAACAGAAGTCTAGAGTTAGAATTCTTTGGGGGACTTCTGTGATGGTCCAGTGGTTAAGACTGCAGGGGGTGTGGGTTCGACCCTTGGTTGGGAAACTAAGATCCCACATGTCCAAAAAAATTTTTTTAAAGGAGGGTAAAAAAAAAGAGTTCTGTTAAAATTCTCCAGCAGGGGAATGGGCAAAGATAAAGACAACTGGATTAGAGTCCAAAGCTTCTGCATTTCTGCTGTGTGAGAGGGATAGCAGTCAGTGTTGCAAAATGAAAATAGCCATTTCTATGTTGCTAAAACCAGCTGCCGGATATCAAGACCCTGGGATTGTGACCTTTTTAAAATAAAAAAAGGAAAACCCAAAAAAAGCCACAGAAATTTTGTAATGAGATCTGTCTTTGCTGCAACAGTACTTCTGGTTTTTCTCAGTCTCTAGCCACCTTGAACAGATTGTACATATTTGAAGTCACAGTTTTTATAAAAAGAAAGATGTATGTGTGAATCCCAGTACATTCCTAAGTGAACAGCTGAGAGTTTTTTCCCCTAAAGCTATAGTATGTAAGTTCAAATAAAATTGTATGGCATTCTTTGTGTTGGGTTGGCCAAAAAGTTCGTTGGGGTTTTCTGTAACATCTTTTGGAAAAACTCGAATGAACTTTTTGGCCATCCAAATATTTTTAAGAAAGCAGTTTATTAAATTTAGTCTGTGTCTCAGTCTGTTTTTGTAAATGCATTGAGAAATGTCTGGAGTGATGTTCACCAAATGCTGAGCGTAGTTATTTCTGGGTAGTGAGATTAGGGTGATAATTCCTTTTTTTTTCCTGTATTGATTCATTTGTTTCTCTAATCAGCGTGTATAATTTTTATAAAGACAATAAAGCTGTGTGAATAAACCATGTGCTTATTTTTCTAGAAATTCTTTCTAAAGACTTTGTTTCAGTAGCCTGATTCTATGTTATTCAATTCCAAAGCCCTTGACTGTTGAGCTTTGATTTTTTTTTTTTCTTTATAGCTTTTCAAATGTTATGTTTTACATTTGGCTAACATCCTCTGCCTTTCTCCCATCCTACCCTGCTTAGCAAAAGATACCGATATTGTGGATGAAGCTATCTATTACTTTAAGGCCAATGTCTTCTTCAAAAACTATGAAATTAAGGTAAAGTACAAAACTTTTATGCTTTAGTTTTCTGATGGGGATAGTATGTACTTGGCAGTCAGAGTTAATGTGAGGTATAAGTAAAATGAAATTAGATTGTGTGATTTTAAAAATCCAGAACAGTCCCTAATTCTATATTGATCTTAGTTCACCATGGTTTTGCAGACACTGTCTGAGGACCAAATCTGGCTTTCCATATGTTTTTGTAAATTTTACTGGAACATAGCCATTTGCACTTATTTACACATCACCTATGAGTGCTTTCATGCCACAACAGCTGAGTTGAGTAGTTGTGACAGACTGTGGCTCACAGAGCTTAATATTGTTTGGTCCTATACTGAGATTTACCCTTGTCTACACACTTCTTTATATTTATTTACTCTGCAGCATTAAGCACCTATTTTGTACAAGTCCAAAACCAAAAAATTTTGCATGCTGTTTTTTATATACTTCTGTGTCCTGGACCCTTCCCTCAACCTCATAGTTCTTGTGATCTCAGGAGGGAGAAGTGGAAGTGGGTAGAAAAAGAAAGGGAGAAATGGAAAGAAGTTCTCTGAGATGCTGCTGTGAGCAAGTTAAAAGGAATGTCAATGGATCTTCTTGATAATGTTCTAGATTATGGAATTTCAGTTCAGTTCAGTCGCCCAGTCATGTCTGACTCTTTGCGACCCCATGGACTGTAGCACGCCAGGCCTCCCCCTCCATCACCAACTCCCAGAGTTTACCCAAACTCATGTCCATTGAGTTGGTGATGCCAATACAACCATCTCATCTTCTGTCGTCATCTTCTCCTTAAGCATTAAATCTTTCCCCAGCATCAGGGTCTTTTAAAATGAGTCCGTTTTTCGCATCAGGTGGCCAAAAGATTGGAGTTTCAGCTTCAGCATCAGTCCTTCCAGTGAATATTTAGAACTGATCTCCTTTAGGGTTGACTGGTTTGATCTCCCTGCAGTCCAAGGGACTCTCAAGAGTCTTCTCCAGCACCACAGTTCAAAAGCATCAATTCTTTGGTGCTCAGATTTCTTTATAGTCCAACTCTCACGTCCATATATGATTACTGGAAAAACCGTAGCCTTGACTAGATGGACCTTTGTTGGTAAAGTAATGTCTCTGCTTTTTAATATGTCTAGGTTGGTCATAACTTTTCTTCTAAGGAGTAAGCGTTTTTTAATTTCATGGCTGCAATCACCATCTGCAGTGATTTTGGAGCCCAAGAAAATTAAGTCTGACACTGTTTCCACTGTTTCCCCATCTGTTTGCCATGAAATGATGGGACCAGATGCCATGATCTTAGTTTTCTGAATGTTGAGCTTGAAGCCAACTTTTTCACTCTCCTCTTTCACTTTCATCAAGAGGCTCTTTAGTTCTTCACTTTCTGCCATAAGAGTGGTGTCATCTGTATATCTGAGGTTATTGCTATTTCTCCCGGTAATCTTGATTCCAGCTTGTGTTTCTTCCAGCCCAGCATTTCTCATGGTGTACTTTGCATATAAGTTAAATAAGCAGGGTGACAATATACAGCCTTGACATACTCCTTTTCCTATTTGGAACCAGTCTGTTGTTCCATGTCCAGTTCTAACTGTTGCTTCCTGACCTGCATACAGATTTCTCAAGAGGCAGGTCAGGTGGTCTGGTATTCCCATCTCTTTCAGAATTTTCCACAGTTCGTTGTGATCCACACAGTCAAAGGCTTTGGCATAATCAATAAAGCAGAAATAGATGTTTTTCTGGAACTCTCTTGCTTTTTCCATGATCCAGCGGATGTTGGCAATTTGATCTCTGGTTCCTCTTGCCTTTTCTAAAACCAGCTTGAACATCTGGAAGTTCACGGTTCACGTATTGCTAAAGCCTAGCTTGGGGAGTTTTGAGCATTACTTTACTAGCATGTGAGATGAGTGCAGTTGTGCGGTAGTTTGAGAATTCTTTGGCATTGCCTTTCTTTGGAATTGGAATGAAAACTGACCTTTTCCAGTCCTGTGGCCACTGCTGAGTTTTCCAAATTTGCTGGCATATTGAGTGCAGCACTTTCACAGCATCATCTTTCAGGATTTGAAATAGCTCAACTGGAATTCCATCGCCTCCACTAGCTTTGTTCGTGGTGATGCTTTCTAAGGCCCACTTGACTTCACATTCCAGGATGTCTGGCTTTAGGTGAGTGATCACACCATTGTGATTATCTGGGTCATGAAGATCTTTTTTGTACAGTTCCTCTGTGTATTCTTGCCACCTCTTCTTAATATCTTCTGCTTCTGTTAGGTCCATACCATTTCTGTCCTTTATTGAGCCCATCTTTGCATGAAATATTCCCTTAGTATCTCTAATTTTCTTGAAGAGATCTCTAGTCTTTCTCATTCTGTTGTTTTCCTCTATTTCTTTGCACTGATCACTGAGGAAGACTTTCTTATCTCTCCTTGCTATTCTTTGGAACTCTGCATTCAAATGGGTATATCTTTCCTTTTCTCCTTTACTTTTTGCTTCTTTCAACTCCTTGCCAAACTTTAATCTCTTGGAATCCAACAGAGTGTGAAATCTTTATTTGTAGACTCTTGGGCAATAAACTGTGATCTAAACATTTCTGTGATGTTATGGACGTTTCTAATCTAATGCATGGTCTTAAGTGTGGTGTTTGTATTAAAATTCCACCACATTTCATTCTCTCTCGAATATCATAGACTCTTAAAACTAGGGAAAAGTGTAGTTTGTTTATTTAAAATTATAAATCTATGTAAAATTTGACCTGAAGTACGTGCCACATTTGATTAGCATCCATTTGTCTTCTCCACATTTTCCTTTGGGTCAGGGCAAAAGTTGGACTTTTGGAGCTCTTCAAGAATAGGTCAGTTGTGAAATAATTGCTTCCTCCTTTAGAGTCATAAATGTTTCTATTCTCGGCACAGATCCTGAAGTGAAAGGGCTTTTAAATATTAACCAGCCATATGGTTCACCTCAGGTTTTCCAGGCGCCTTTGTTAGCTCTCCTTCCTAGAAGGAGTTATTGGTACAACTTCTCAGGAACCCAAGGCAAGGGGAGCTGAGAAAAACAGGGCCAGCCGCACAGCTCAGGGAGGAAGCTGGTGGCTGCCTCCCCAGGAGCAGACAGAGCTTGAGAAGATAGCATTTGGAGAATGGGAATTTTTGATACTGTGATAACTGTGCTCTCAGTTTTCAGTTAATAAATCAAAACACAAAGATTGAATTCTTTTATTGCAAATAGTTATTCCATTTTGCTCAGGACTGTTTTTAAGTTTTGTTTTCTTCCCTTAGAATGAAGCCGATAGGACCTTGATATATATAACTCTCTACATTTCTGAGTGTCTAAAGAAACTCCAAAAGGTAATTAAGCTTGGATAATCATTTGTCAGGAACACAATAGGTGTTTAGACTTGTTGAGTCTTTAAGGAGAAGTAGAAAATATTCCTCTGACTTAGAGCATGGACTTGAGAGGAAAATCTGAATGTAGATGTCTAAACTTACAGTAGTTGACTGAGAAGGATGATGGTGTTTAAGGTTTTGCAAATGTATATCTCTTAACAGTAGTTGACTAATGAGGAGATTAGGATGATGGTGTTTTAAGGCTTTGCATATATTTTTCGAAGACAGAAATCTTGACCAAAATATTCTTTTTTAAGCCCATGGCTCAAGGGTTCTTAACCTGGGGTCCAGGGATAGAATTCAGGGGTGCATGAACTTGAGTGGAGAAAAGATTACATCTTTTCACTAACTTCCAACTGAAATCTAGCATTTACTTGTAACGTAGGCAGCAGCCCACAGTAGCGTTAGCAATACCTGTGACTTTCTGCGGCATTTTCATACTACATTTATAATTGAAGATATTTTGAAATTTTACTTGCATTCATTACTGCTTCAGAATTCAGTTGTTAGGTCCACTGCTGAGTCTTGTTATTTAGTGCATTAAAGAGCACATGTGTGGCTATGTCATAAATTTGATTTTTTAAATATTGTAATTATTGTATTTCATTATAATTGGATTCTTGTGTAGTCCTGTTTTATCTTATTCATTTAAAAGGTTAGTTTGAGGAGGAGCCTACAGGCTTCACCAGATTACAAAAGGGCACAAAAAACCCCAGACCTAGCCACTTAGACTAAAAAACTGCAAATTGAAATGTTATATCCTTTTTCCCTACGTTTGTATATATAATTTTTTTTTTTAAGTGCAATTCTAAAAGCCAAGGCGAGAAAGAAATGTATACACTGGGAATCACTAATTTTCCCATTCCTGGAGAGCCTGGTTTTCCACTGAATGCCATTTACGCCAAACCTGCGAACAAACAGGAAGATGGTAAGAACATCTCCTCCCCCTTCCTGTGTGGCACATGGTTTTCTCCACTGGACTGTTTACCCGCCTCCTTTTCTTGACTTGATTGTTGTACAGATTGAGAGTGGACTCATTAGCTCATGCACTAGCCTACTTTGTGAGGGTCACTCTCACAAAAGATCCTTGGCAACAAGTATGACACGTAGAGAACCTTTTCGACCAAAATGAGTATAGTCTTAAAACCATTTGAACTGCTGTTTCTATTTCTTGTCCTGCTCAGATGTTGAAGAATATTGCCAAGGTCAGTGTCTAAATCAACAGCTAGCACATTTGGGATGCTTTCTCAAATATAATTTTTTATTTTACCTGCTCTTGATTTTAGAGGTGATGAGGGCCTACTTACAACAGCTGAGGCAAGAGACTGGACTGAGACTTTGTGAGAAAGTTTTTGACCCTCAGAATGATAAACCCAGCAAGGTAAAAACTCTTTTCATTGCCTATTTAGTTGATAAATTACCTTTTACCCTGTAGCCACCTTAAGCCATGCTAAGGTGTTTAGTTTTCACATTGCAGTGTTGCCTAACTCTGGTACCTTATACATGGTAGGAGTTCCCTGAGTCACACAGAATAATGAATTACCTGTAATAAGAAATTTTGTTTGTATGTTCTTAGGTTGGGGCATTGTAAACCCGTAGAACAGGTATTGTGTGAGACAGCTTTAATGTATTTATTTTGTTGTCGTAATTTTGAGTGACCTGTGAGTCACTGCAGAAAAAAAAAGAAGGAGAGAAAGGAAGAAAGAAAAAGAGAAAATTTTACATGTACTTTCAAAGAGCTTATATAATGTAAGGGCTGCCAGACCACTATTAAGTTTTCTTGTTAAGTAAATTCATATTCTGACCTTACCTTGAACCTGCACTGTGATTTGACCACCACTGTTCCTTGTTTTGTTCCCCCTTGTTAGTGGTGGACTTGCTTTGTGAAGAGACAGTTCATGAACAAGAGTCTTTCAGGACCTGGACAATAAAGCCAGCCTCAGGTGGACCCTGGCTCCACAGCTGTGGGCAGCATTCACAGCAAGATGTACACAGTTCTTTGCCTTTATTTCATAAAGTTTTATACAGAGGAGAGAAGAGCGTGTGTCTTTACTTGAAGAGCTCTTTATCAAGAATTTGGGGTGGGATGGGTGGGGAAGAATGAGTTGTTGCCTGGTGATTTGAAATGTCTGCAGTATTAAGCTGGTGCTTAATAAATAATAATAAAGAAATTTCTAACATTTCATGTCAGAAGAAATCCATTGCTTATCTTTGACATTTACATAAAAATTGGGGGCACTGTTTTCACCTTTTTTAAGTGTACAATGCAGCAGTTGATAATACATTGTTGTTGCTGTTCAGCGGCTAAGTTATGTCCATCTCTTTGCAACCCCATGGACTGTAGCACACCAGGCTTCCCTGTCCTTCACTGTCTCCTGAAGCTTGCTCAAATTCATGTCCATTGAGTCAGTGATGCCAGCCAACTTTCTCATCCTCTGTCGCCCCCTTCTCCCCCTGCCCTCAATCTTTCCCAGGATCAGGGTCTTTTCCAATGAGTTGGCTCTTTGAATCAGGTGGCCAAAGTTTTGGAGCTTCAGCATCAGTCCTTCCAATGAATATTCATGGTTGATTTCCTTTTATACACTAAGTTTTTCTCATCACCACTAATTCCAGAAGATTTTCGCCACCCTAAAAAGATGTACTCTTTAGCAATCATTCTCCCCAAATTACTTTCCAACCCCTTCCTCCCACTGTCTCTATGGATTTGCCTTTTCTGGACATTTCACATAAATGGAATTGTAAAATGGGTCTTTCCTGTCTTGTTTCTTTGACCCAGGACAATGTTTTCAAGATTGATCCATGTTATAATGTGTATCAGTACCTCATTCCTTTTTTAAAAAGATTATGGTTAAAGACTGCAGAAAGGTGACTGCAGCCATGAAATTCGGAGAAGGCAATGGCACCCCACTCCAGTACTCTTGCCTGGAAAGTCCCATGGATGGAGGAGCCTGGTAGGCTGCAGTCCATGGGGTCGCTAAGAGTCGGACACCACTGAGCGACTTCATTTTCACTTTTCATTTTCATGCATTGGAGAAGGAAATGGCAGCCCACTCCAGTGTTCTTGCCTGGAGAATCCCAGGGATGAGGGAGCCTGGTGGGCTGCCGTCTATGGGGTCGCACAGAGTCGGACATGACTGAAGTGACTTAGCAGCAGCAGCAGCAGCAGCCGTGAAATTAAAAGATGCTCGCTGCTAGGAAGAAAAGCTACGACCAAACTAGACAGCATATTAAAAAGCCAGAGACATTGCTTTGCCAACAAATATCCGTCTAGTCAAAGCTATGGTTTTTCCAGTAGTCATGTATGGATGTGAGAGTTGGACTATAAAGAAAGCTGAAGAATTGATGCTTTTGAACTGTGGTGTTGGAGAAGACTCTTGAGAGTCCCTTGGACTGCAAGGAGATCCAACCAGTCCATCCTAAACGAGATCAGTCCTGAATATTCATTGGAAGGACTGATGCTGAAGCTGAAACTCCAATCCTTTGGCCACCTGATGTGAAGAGCTGACTCATTTGAAAAGACCCTGATGCTGGGAAAGATTGAAGGCGAGAGGAGAAGGGGACGACAGAGGATGAGATGGTTGGATGGCATCACCGAGTCACAGACATGAGTTTGAGCAAGTTCCAGGAGTGGGTGATGGACAGAGAAGCCTGGCGTGCTGCAGTCCGTGGGGCTGCAAAGAGTCAAACACAGTTGAGTGACTGAACTGAATGTATCACATTTACTATGTTTTAACCAGTCTAAAGTGTATAATTCACTGGGATTAATTACATACAGTGTTGTGCCACCATCACCACTGTCTGCTCCCAAAACTTTTTTGTTACCCCAAACAGAAACACTAACCATTAAATCCCAGGTACCTGTAACTCCCAATTCCTGGTCACCTCTAATCTACTTTCCGTGTCAGAATTTACCTTTTCCTAGCACCTCATAGATATTAAGTCAAAGAATGTGTATCCTTTTGTGTCTGGCCTCTTTTACTTAGCATAGTTGTTAAAGTTCATGCATGTTGTAGCCTGTGTCAGTACTTCATTCCCTTTAATGGCTCTGTAATATTCCATTATGTGAATAGACGCTGTTTTATTTGTCCATTCATCAGGGTAAGGACATCTGAGTTGCTTCTGGTTTTTTTTTTTTTGGCTATGATAAGCAGTGCTGCCGAGAACATTTCATGTACAAATTTTTGTGTGGACATATGTTTCCATTTCTCAGTTATATACGTAGAAGTGGAATTACTGAGTCATATGATAGCTATATGTAGCTTTCTGAAGAACTTCAGGACTTTTTTCCACAGAGGCTGTACCAGCTGTACTGTCTTACCTTCCTACCAGCAAAGCATGAAGGTTCTGATTTCTCTATGTCCTCACCAACAGTTGTTATTTGTTTATAGATACCCTGGTAGGTCTGAAGTATCTCATTTTGTGATTTTGATTTATATTTCCCTAATGCTAATGATACTGAACATCTCTTCATGTGGATATTGACCATTTGTCTATCTTTTTTTGAAAAATGTTTGTTCAAATCCTTTGCTCGTTTTTTTGTTTGATTTGTCTTTTTGTTGTTGAGTTGTAGGGTTTTTTTAAAATATATATACTAAATACTAGACCCTTATCAGATATGTGATTTGCAGATAATTTCTCCCATTCCATAGGGTTTTTTTTTTTTTTTTACCTTGAAGGAAATGTTTATTTTCTATGAAGAACTGTTCCTTTTTAATTGAAGTATAGTTAATAGCTCAGTTGGTAAAGAATCTGCCTGCAATGCAGGAGACCCCGGTTTGATTCCTGGGTCAGGAAGATGGGCTGAAGGAATAGGCTACCCACTCTAGTGTTTTTGGGCTTCCCTTGTAGCTCAGCTGGTAAAGAATCTGCCTGCAATATGGAAGGCCTGGGTTCAATCCCTGGGTTGGGAAGATCCCCTGGAGAAGGGAAAGGCTACCCACTCCAGTATTCTGGCCTGGAGAATTCCATGGACTGTATGGTCCCTGGAGTCACAAAGAGTCGGACACAACTAAGTGACTTTCACTTTCATAGTTTACAATATTCTGTTATATTCTTTTTCAGATTCTTTTCCATTATAGGTTATTACAAGATATAGAGTTAAGTTCACTGTGCTCTATAGAAGGTCCTTGTTTTTTTTTTTACTTTCTTGGTTGTGTCTTCTGAAGCACAGATATATTTAATTTTAGTTAAAGCTAATTTGTCTATTTTTCCTTTGGTCACTTATGCTTTTGGTTCATACTTAAAAAACCATTACCTGTCCCAAAGTATCAGTTTTTACCTATGTTTCCTAAGCATTTTATACTTTTAGTTCTTATATTTAGGTCTTTTTTCCCCCACATTGTAACAAATTTAGAGTAACAAGAAATTTTAGGTCTTTGATCCATTTTCTAAGTTATCTTCAGTATATGAAGTAAGTTAGGGGTCTAACTTTTTTTCTTTTGCATATGACTGTCCATTGGTACCGGTGCCACTTATTGAAGAAGACTATCCTTTCTTCTTTGAATTGTATTGGCTCCCTCATCAAAGATCAGCAGAACATAAATGTATAGATTTATTTTTTATTATTATTATTATTTTTTAGATTTATTTTTACATGCTATTTTCTGTCCTTACGTGGCATTCATTTTTACATTTGGCCAGTTTTTAGCATTTAAGAGGTTTTCATTTTTAGGCTGACAGTAAACGAGTTCTTCCAAAAACTTACGGGACCATGTATTTTTCAGGTATGTTAAGGTTATAAATTAGGTATTTTAGAAAGTGCCTCAAGACTTTTGGCCATAAAGTAACTGCACTGCCTCTAGGTTGGGAAGATCTCCTGGAGAAGGGAAAGGCTACCCATTCCAGTATTCTGGCCTAGAGAATTCCATGGACTGTATAGTTCATGGGGTCACAAAGAGTTTTACATGACTGAGTGAATTTCACTCACCTTTGCTGTACCTTTATGTGTTAGATTTTTGCTTTAAGAGGCAGTTGTTTTGGTATCTATGTTGGAATTGTATTTGGCCACAAGCTCAGAAAACCCAATTTACAGTGTCTTGGGGGTTTTGGTGGTTTTGTTTTTAAATAGTTATTCATTTGGCAGCACGGGGTCTTAGTTGCATGTGGGATAGTTGGAACATGTGGAATCTCTTGGTTGTGGAATGCGAACTCTTAATTGCGGCATGTGGGATCTAGTTCCCTGACCAGGGATCGAACCCAGGGTCCCTGCATTGGGAGCTCAGAGTCTTAGCTGCTAAAACACTTGGAAGTCCCTGTTTTTTTAAATCTGGAAGTAGTCCCAGATGGGGTGGCCATTTAAAGATGTTGTGGAGGGCCCAGGCTCTTCCTGTCTTCCTGCTCCACTCTCCTTTGCACGTGGCTGTCATCCTCATAGTCTCTCGCTCCTGCATCTCAGCTTGGCTGAAGGAGCATAGCAGCTGAGTGCCACCTTACCTTCCCAGAAATCCTGCCCAGACTTGCACTTGTGTCTTGATCTCCAGCTACAAGAGAGCTTGGAAAGATTGTTTTGCTTTTTTTAAATTTATTTTTGCCTGCACTGGGTCTGCTTTGCTGCATGGGCTTTCCCTAGTTGCAGGGAGTGGGGGCTACCCTTACGCTGCATGGGCTTCATTGCAGTGGCTTTTCTTGTTTCAGAGCACAGGTTTAGTTGCCCTGTGGTATGCGGCATCTTCCTGGACCAGGATCAAATGTGTCCCCTGCAGTGACAGCCAGATTCTTAACCACTGGACCACCAGGGAAGCCCAAGAGGCAAGTTTTAACTGAGCATCTTGCCACCCAGATTGTTTGTATTGTGCTGCTAAGGGCACAGGGAATGCATATAGGAGCAGAACTAAATTTCAAATGGTATTAAAACTGGAGCTTTGCAGTGAAACTTGATTGACAGAGAATTTTCACTTTGGCTTTTATGGGTTAAAAGGTAATTAAAATGTTTGAGTTAAATTATAACTCTTGAGCATCTGTTCACTGGTGATCTAACTTATGGACAAAGTTAAGTACCATATTTCACATACCCAAGAAAACATACTCCATAGATAGATAAAAGAATAGTCCTGAAGCCAAAAGAGTGTTTTGGGTTTTTTTTAATTGAAACTCTTATCTCAAATCAGATGCTAGGTGTTTGGGTTGGAAGTTCTGTTATAGACTGAGAGACATGTCAAAAATTAAGCCACAGTGATTCATATCAAGATCAAAGGTTTGTTTCTAACAAATGTTCTATTTTTTTTTTAATTGTGGAAACATTGTTACAGAAACCAATTCACTGTGGTGCCTATTTCATTAGTACCAGCAGGGGGAGCACAGACAATAAGTTAAAAGCCTGGCTTCTAATCATTTCCCATCAGTGCTGTATGATGGTTAAGTGTTTTGTTTTTTAACATACCAGAGAGAACACTTTCCAAAGGATTTAGAAGTAAATTATACATGAAGTATAGCATAATGGGTTCAAAAATACAGCTTTAATCAAAATTCAATGCTGACATTAAAAGAAGATGATTACAAGGTACAACTTTGTAGAGAAGGCAGTTTAGTAGTTATTGAGGTTGTTTTGTCTTTTTAAAATTGTATTATATTGTTAAGTGTTCATTCTTTTTGATTCAGCAACTCAGCTTGAAGTATTGTTGAATATTGGAACACATACACACACACCTGGAAATAATTCAGACATTTTCAATAGAGTATTGGATACATAAGTAGTCATGACCTACTTATAAAATGAAATATGCAGCCATTAAATCAATAAGGGGCTCTTATCTGTTCTGTCATGTAAGATGCCTTAGGATATACATCAGTGACTTTTAAAAAAAGGTTTAGGGTAGCATTATAGTATGATTCCATCCTTGATTATTTGTTTTACGTACTCTCCCCCCCCAAAAAAATTTAAAGGCGCTTGGTCCTTGGAAGAAAAGTTATGACCAACCTAGATAGCATATTGAAAAGCAGAGACATTACTTTGCCAACAAATGTCCGTCTAGTCAAGGCTATGGTTTTTACAGTGGTCATGTATGGGTGTGAGAGTTGGACTGTGAAGAAAGCTGAGCGCCGAAGAATTGATGCTTTTAAACTGTGGTGTTGGAGAAGATTCTTGAGAGTCCCTTGGACTGCAAGGAGATCCAACCAGTCCATTCGGAAGGAGATCAGCCCTGGGATTTCTTTGGAAGGAATGGTGCTAAAGCTGAAACTCCAGTACTTTGGCCACCTCATGTGAAGGGTTGACTCATTGGAAAAGACTCTGATGCTGAGAGAGATTGGGGGCAGGAGGAGAAGGGGACGACAGAGGATGAGATGGCTGGATGGCATCACTGACTCGAGGGACATGAGTCTGAGTGAACTCCGGGAGTTGGTGATGGACAGGGAGGCCTGGCGTGCTGCGATTCATGGGGTCACAAAGAGTCAGACACGACTGAGCGACTGAACTGAACTCCCCAAAAAACTACAGAAATACATAACACCAAACTGTTGAGAGTGATTATTTTGCACCAAAGGCAATTACAAAGACTTGTACATTCTAAGTCATATAAACTGTAATTCAGTAAGATGTGTATTACTTAATAACTGAGGGGGCAGGAATCTAGTCTTTAAAAAAACATTGATAGAAAATCAAATAGAAGAACTGCATTAGCCATAAGCAAGTTGAGGACAGCAGTCACCTGGTACTTTTCTTAAGCATACTGTTTACATTTGCTATTTTAATATGCCACTGATTACTGTCATATGTATAGTAATGGCACATGGAAATGCTTGAATAAGATTTATGAGAATTGTTTTCTTCTACATTTTCCTTTCCTCCAAAATTATTAGCACTGAAGACCTTAATAAAAGTCTGGAGCTGTGTCCAGAAAGGGATGTAATACTAAAAGCCACTTGGTTCATTTCTCCCTTCATTTTGTTTATAGCAGTTTGGAAGCCCATTTCATTAGGAGAGTGTAATTTTAGGGCCACATCTGTTCTGTGTTGAGTTTGAGATAAATCACCAATCACAATTTCCCACTTTGCCTTAACATTGCAACTCCAATTTACAGGTGGTCTGGCAGCTTGCTAAACAATTTGCATGTTTAAATCCTATTTAACCCTTTCAAGGGTCTTTGAGGCAGATACAAGTACTATCAAGAAGCTGACGCCTACAGGAACTAAATAATTTGCCCAAACTCAAACGCTTGGAAGTTGGCAGAAATGGCAATGAAACCTAAGTCTTTCCAAACCTAGGGCTGGCCCTCGCAGCCATTATAAGATGGTCAGTTGGCTACACTGCAACTTTTTAGTAAAACATTCAGGCAATAAAATCAGGAGATTGCAGATGTTCAAGAAATGTAAACAGCAGCTATGCTTTCCAGGCTCTTAGCCATCTGATGAGAAATATGTATAACAATATAAAAACCAAGAAACACTGAAAGATTTACATGACTGTTCAGTGATGTAGAAGCCCAGAGAAAGGGCAGGCTGATATTACTGAGGTCGGTTGGGGAAGGCTTAATGAAGATGGCAATTAAATTAACTGAGGTCAGAACAGGTAAGCCCAATCAGGTAGGCTAAATGAGAGAGAAGTATATTTTGACATAAGCAGGCCTGGCATGAAGACAACGTTAGCACAAAGAATATGGGGACAAAGCTGCCCTACCAGGTGATAATGAAGGACCCATGTTTCTGAGAGCCAGGGTCAGGGTTAGAACTTTAAACTGTATTCTGTTAGTGGGACAAAGGATAGGACGGTACCTCCACACAAAGGCACCATTCTGTTTTCACCGACCATTATGGCACAGTGGCAAAGAATCTGCCTGCCAGTGTAGGAGATGGAGGTTCCATCCTTGGGTCGGGAAGATCCCCTGAAGTAGGGAATGGCAACTCACTCCATTATTCTTCCCTGGAAAATCCCGTGGACAGAGGAGCCTGGCGGACTACAGCCCATGGCGTCACAAAGAGTCGGACACAACTGAGCAGCTGAGCATGCACACGTGAGAACAATTTGCCTGATTTTTAAAAATATTTTACTTTACCAGGTCTTAGTTGAGACACCAGGGATCTTTAGTTGCAGCTTACTCAGTTGGGGCATGTGGGATCTAGTTCCCTGATCAGGGATCAAACCTGGACCGCCTGTAGTGGGAGCATGGAGTCTTAGTCACTAGCACCCAGGAAGTCCCCTATTTGCCTGATTAATCATCACTTTTCCTTCCCTCTTTCCCCCCAAACCATTCCATAGTTCTGTGCATTACTTTCAAGTGCTTTTCTTAAAAAACAGAAACAAAAAAACAGTGGCCTTCTTGAGATAAAATTCACATATCATATAATTCACTAATTTACAGTATGCAATTCAATGGTTTGTAGCATATTAATTTTCCATTGTAACCATTTTAAGTGTACAATTCAGTGGCATTATATTCTAACATTTCTTTAAAGTTAACATGTACATAATAGGAAACCAAAAACCACAAGAAACAAAAAGCAGTCATCCATAATCACAAGCAGTTGACTGTTTGATGTGTCCTTCTAGGTTTCATTTGTGTGTTTACACAAGTAACCATCCATTTTTATGTAATTAAAATCATAGTTATGTATCATGCTTTTTCACACATCCTGAATATTTATTATTTCACAATCCAAAGGCTATGAGTATTTTGATAACCAAGAATACACTACATCAGCTCAGTCTAGAAGGAGAAAAATATAATCCTGTATTTCTGAAACTTTTTATCATCGCAAACCCACTAAACAGTAACTCCCCATTCCTCTTACCCCCAGCCCGTGTTAACCTCTAATCTACTTTCTGTCTCTGGATTTGCTTACTTACATGTCACATAGAAGGGGAAATCGTACAGTATTTGTCCTTTTGTAACTGGCTTCTTTTACTTAGCATCATGTTTTGGGGGTTCATTTTTAGCATTCCCTTATGTGACTGAATAATACCCCATTATCCATTCACCTGCTGGTGGATTGCTTCTATCTTTTGGCCAGTGTGAATAATGCTGTAATGAACATCAGTGTACAAGTGTCGGTTCGAATTCTTCTCTCTCAAAAGTGCTTTAAAATAAAGATCACTCATTTGCCACTTTGTCACAAGTCCCCCCTGAAGACTTTTCCCTGAACTAGTCATTATCTGTCATATCGCTATTTAAGTTTTTCGTAGCCCCAATGCCTAGAACAATGAGGTGCATACAAGAGGCACTTGAGAGACAGGAGGTCCTAGCAGAATTAGGAGACTGAATTTGATCCCTGAGACAAGTCAACAGCTAGAAATCAGGAAGAATGAAGGACTCAGCAAAGAATCAGCCTAAGATTCTTAATTAATTAGAGTAAATCAGAGTAAAAGGTGGATTAATAATGTGTGGGAGTCCTAGAGAGGAATTCCTTGGAAGGGGTTGTTGATAGTGTTAAAATCTCCAAAAAATTTTATGGCAGTTGAACTCACTTGGAAACCTTGGTTTTGCATTTTACAGTTAGTTGCTGTATCCTTAGTTGTCTTACCATCTCATAAACAAAACGTCAATCTGGACAACTTGGAACCCTAGAATATATTGCCTTGTCAGCCACTTTTACTGAGAAGAGGGAAAATCATTTGGAAAGATGACTGTATTTATTCCCTCCAGTTGTCCAGGGAAATTCTTCATCCTGAAGTTACTTTCCCAGTGAAAGGAAGGCTATCACTGCCAGGAGACACTTAAGGCATATTAAGTAATGTTTCCCTTAGAACAATTTACAAGTGTTATGTTTTCCCCTGTACAAAAGACAGACCTAAGAAAAATGTCTAATGCAGCTGCTTGATTTTCATTCTTAGGTGGCTGTTGGACATTTAGAAATGAACTTAAGTGGACCAGAGCATTTACATTTATAAATTGTTCCTCTAGTCAATACTCCACAGAATCCATGTCATTCTGCATCTGTTAACTGGCTTAGCAAAAGGTTCATAGCCAGCTGTGTGTCTAAAAAGACCCCTTCAGTTACAAAATTATTAATTATTTTAGAAAATTCCATGAGAAAGAGGAGGCCTTGTCCCCTTGTGTGTTCCATGTTAGTTTAATATTACATGTGCCCTTTGTATATTATGAAAATCAGTATGATCTGACCTGCATGAGTTTAATGGAACTTAACCTTGGATGAATGGTTAACCATGGGTGAGTGATTAACTATGGATGAATCCATCCTATTTTGTAGTAATTTATTTTAAAGAGGATTATAAAAAAATTTCCAGAGGGGGCGGACTCTCCTTTGCCTATTTTTTTTCCTATAAATATTTTGCTTTGTGCATTCTTCTTGTGGTTTATCAACTACACAGATGTGTTTTACCACTATTTCTTTATCGAAATTATCAACATTTCTCCTGCCATTTAGCTAGTGATACATTCTCCTTCATTCCCATCAGGACATAAACATGTTATTTCTTCCATCTTAAAAAAGAAAAAAAAAAAACCAAACCTTCTGTTTTTCTGCTATCACTCATTCCCGCCCCACCCCTGCCCCTTCCCTGTATCACAGGACTTCTCAAGTTTGACACTTGGACATTTTGGATTTGATTTCCTCTTTCAATCTACTTAATGCATCAGACAGAACAACCATCAAAAAGCAAGTCAGACCGCATTACTTTTCTGCTCCAGAGTCTTGACATCCATAAGCCTGTTTCCAACTCCTCTTCCACCTCTCTCAGCTCCAGCCCACTTACCTCCTTACTCTTCTGACTTGCTAAGATTACTCCTGCTTCTGACCTCCAAGTTTATCGTTTCATTTGCTCGGGGTCCTCTCCCTCCCTCTAGATTTCTACGTGGCTCCCACTGTTCCCTCCCTCAGGTCTTTACTCATATGTCACCCAGTCAGTGCATCCTTCTCTGGTTAAAAACGGCAATCCCTGCCCCAATGCTCCTTTTCTTTCTTCTCTACCTTTTAAGCACCTTTAAAAAACATGGAAATTTTATTTTTTATTTTTTAAATTTTATTCATTTATTTATTTTTGGCTGTGCTGGCTCTTTGCTTTATGAGGGCTTTTCTCTAGTTGCTACGTGGGCTTCTCGTTGAGGTGACTTCTCTTGTTGCTGAGCATGGGCTGTAAAGCATGCAGGCTTCAGTACCGCTTGGGCTCAGTAGTTGTGGCGCCCGGGCTTAGCTGCCCCGCACATGCGGAATCTTCCTGGACCAGGGATTGAACCCTTGTCCCCTGCATTGGCAGGCAGATTTTTAACCACTGGCCCACCAAGGAAGTCTGGAAATTTTATTTTATTTTTTTTTAAATGTTTTTTAAAGATTTTTTTTTATGTGGACCATTTTTAAAGTCTTTATTGAATTTGTTACAATATTGCTTCTGTTTTATGTTTTTGGTATTTTGCCCCTGAGACGTGTGGGATCTTAACTCCCGGCCTTGGAAGGTGAAATCTTAACCACTGGACCCCTAGGGAAGTCCTGGAAATTTTAAATATATATACATTTTGAAAGAATAGCATAATGAACTCCCGTGTACCTGCCACTTAATTTCAGTTGATACCAGCATTTTGCTAATTTTCATCTATCTCCCCCACTCCCAGGAATATTTTAACAATAAATCCTAGACATTGTTTCTTTGGTGAGTAGTATGTTTTATTACCATCTCATGTAATATTTGTACTACTTAGTTAGTGTTTATTATTCATTAGAGTGTCGCTCCATAAGACCATGGGCTTTTGTTTTTGTTCCCACTCTCACCACCAAGTCACCACAAATCTTTCTGTAGCTTTCAGCTTGTCTTTTCTGGATATCTCTTATGGTCTGGTTTCTTTCGTCTAGCATGACTTTTTATTTAGCATAATATTTGAGATTCATCCACGTTAGCAGCAATTTGTTCATTTTTCCTGAATAGGATTACATTGTATTAATATACCATATTTGGTTATATAGTGATCACTTAAACATTTCAATTGTTTCCACTTTTTGCTATTATTAGATATGGGTTTTTTTAGATATGGTTTTAATTATGAAATATTTCAAGTGTATCAGAAAAATATATAATAGCAAGCATTTTTATGCTTACTGTTTGCCTTCCTTTGTTCTAAGTGTGTTAGATACAGTGGTGTATTTAGCATGTTTGACACCCAGAGAAGGTCAGTTTTTACACCACCAGCCCCTTTCTTTTTTAGTAAGTTTTTTTCAAGCAGTTTAAATTCAGCACAAAATTAAGGGCCACTAACAAATCCTGAAAGATGATGCGGTGAAAGTGCTGCACTCAATATGCCAGCAAATTTGGAAAACTCAGCAGTGGCCACAGGACTGGAAAAGGTCAGTTTTCATTCCAATCCCATAGAAAGGCAATGCCATAGAATGCTCAAACTACCGCACAATTGCACTCATCTCACATGCTAGTAATGCTCAAAATTCTCCAAGCTAGGCTTTAGCAATACGTGAACTGTGAACTCCCTGATGGTCAAGCTGGTTTTAGGAAAGGCAGAGGAACCAGAGATCAAATTGCCAACATTTGCTGGATCATGGAAACAGCAAGAGAGTTCCAGAAAAACATCTATTTCTGCTTTATTGACTATGCCAAAGCCTTTGACTGTGTGGATCACAATAAACTGTGGAAGATTCTGAGAGAGATGGGAATACCAGACCACCTGAGCTGTCTCTTGAGAAATCTGTATGCAGGTCAGGAAGCAACAGTTAGAACTGGACAGGGAACAACAGACTGGTTCCAGATAGGAAAAGGAGTATGTCAAGGCTGTATATTGTCACCCTGCTTATTTAACTTATATGCAGAGTACATCATGAGAAACACTGGACTGGAAGAAACACAAGCTGGAATCAAGATTGCTGGGAGAAATATCAATAACCTCAGATATGCAGATGACACCACCCTTATGGCAGAAAGTGAAGAGGAACTAAAAAGCCTCGTGATGAAAGTGAAAGAGGAGAGTGAAAAAGTTGGCTTAAAGCTCAACATTCAGAAAACGAAGATCATGGCATCTGGTCCCATCACTTCATGGGAAATAGATGGGGAAACAGTGGAAACAGTGTCAGACTTTATTTTTTTGGGCTCCAAAATCACTGAAGATGGTGATTGTAGCCATGAAATTAAAAGACGCTTACTCCTTGGAAGAAAAGTTATGACCAACCTAGATAGCATATTGAAAAGCAGAGACATTACTTTGCCGACTAAGGTCTGTCTAGTCAAGGCTATGGTTTTTACAGTGGTCATGTATGGATGTGAGAGTTGGACTGTGAAGAAGGCTGAGCGCCAAAGAATTGATGCTTTTGAACTGTGGTGTTGGAGAAGACTCTTGAGAGTCCCTTGGACTGCAAGGAGAGCCAACCAGTCCATTCTGAAGGAGATCAGCCCTGGGATTTCTTTGGAAGGAATGATGCTGAAGCTGAAGCTCCAATACTTTGGCCACCTCATGCAAAGAGTTGACTCATTGGAAAAGACTCTGATGCTGGGAGGGATTGGGGGCAGGAGGAGAAGGGGACAACAGAGGATGAGATGGCTGGATGGCATCACTGACTCGATGGGCATGAATCTGAGTGAACTCCGGGAGTTGGTGATGGACAGGGAGGCCTGGCGTGCTGCGATTCATGGGGCCGCAAAGAGTCGGACATGACTGAGCAACTGAACTGAACTAAACAGGGAGTTCCCATATATTCATTGCCTCTACACATGCACAGCTTCCCCAACAATCAGCATCTCACACTCTTGATACTTTTGTTAAAAAGATGAATCTACCATTATCACCTGAAGTCCATAGTTTACCTTAGGTTTCTCTATCTAGGTAATGTACATCTTATGAGTTTTGATAAATGAATGACATGTATCTTCCATCATAATGTCACATAGAATAGTTTCACTGCCCTAAAAATACCCTGTGTTCCACCTATTCTCCCCTCCTCGGTATCCCTGGCAACTGCTCATGTTTTTACTGTCTCAGTTTTATCTTTTCCAGAATGTCATACACTTGGAATGATACATAATGTAACCTTTTCTGATTGGCTTCTTTCACTTAGTAACATGCATTTAAGTTTTCTCCATGTCTTTTCATGCCTGTGCTCCAGTGATTGACAAATCTGTTTACCTTGTGTATGGAACATGAATATGTAAAGATGATCATTGATTAGTCATTATAAGTTGATAAGCAGTCATTGATAAGTTTGCAGAATTTAAGGATCAGAGCCAGAAACTGTATCTTATTCATTTCTTTACTAATCCACATGTATTTAAAAATACATTAATATAATTAAAAAGTATCAATACAGTACCTTTTTGTCCTGTATAATAGTTTTTTCATTAGAAATTTGATTGATATTATTTAGGTAAAGTTTAATAAAATAATGCTGCTCTTGACTTTTTAAAAAATCTTATTTCTCTTTTATCTTTCAATGAAAATCTTGGTTTCTGTTATCATTAATATACTTGTAATTTGCTTTATACTAATTTATAATGGTAGTAATATTATTATACCATATGCATATGTAATACATAGTATGATTCTGAAGCTAATGATTACCATATTAAGAAAGCTTCAGATTTCTTTGCAGTTCTTTGTTTTTATTTTATATTGGTGTGTAGCCAGTTGCTCTCACCTTCTGAGGTAGCCCCCACACTTTGTGGAATGTTTTTCTCTGAATAAATCCACATCTTGCCTATCACTTTGTCTCACACTGAATTCTACCATGAGACATCAAGAACCTGAGCTTCATTAAGTCCTGAGACCAGAATTAAGACCCAACAAATGGAAGATGTCAGTGTTTTTCATAGCAAAAAGACCACCTGAGGCCAGGAACCAAAGACGCTCATTAAGATTAGGTGAGACCAGATTAAAGGAGTACACATTCTGTTCTTATCAGCAATCCTACATTTGAATAGTTATAAAATTCCTCATCAAATCCACAGTTTTTCCAGACAGAAACCCATTGTGTCCCCCTTTGCCTGGCAAAGCAATAAAGCAATGTTTTTCTCCTTCAACCCCCACTCCCAACTATTTTCACTGTTTCTTTTCTGACCATTATTGTTGGTCATCTTATTTCAGGGCTATTACTGAGAATAAAATAGTGGTCAAGAGACTGAGAAAAGCCACAGACTAAAAAATATTTTCTGATAAAATCTGATAAAGAGGTGCTATCCAAAATACACAAAGAACCCTTAAAACTGAACAATAAGACCAGGAACACCCTGGGAATTCCCTGGAGGTCCAATGATTAGGAGTCCCTATTCTCATTGATGAAGGCCCAGTCTCAATCACTGGTCAGGAAACTAAAATCCCACAAGTTTCTTGGGGCAGCAAAAAGAAAAAAAAAAAAGACTAAAACCAGACAAAAGATCTATATAGATACTTCACCAAAGAACCATATGAGAACATGCTCAGTTTCACAAATCACTAGAGAATGGCAAATTAAAATCACAATAAGATAACACTGCACTCATATTAGGATGGCTAAAACTCAACCTGCTGTTGATTCACTCTGAGCTAACGACTAATTTCACAGGGTCAAAAAACGCCCTTTGGTCCCCAAAGAGCGAAGCCTGACTCCCGCAGGTACTACAGACACAACACCTGAGAGGAGGGGGCGTGGCTCTTAGAGCTCGGGCGAGACCGTTAAAGCAGTTAGGACTGCCCCTGGCGCCTGATTAAGATATTTAATTCCAACTGTTGGAGATTTTCCCTCCGCACCCTACTAGAATATTAGTTTTTATTTATGATAAATGTTAATACATTTTAATTAATTTTAAGTCTAATTTCAGTTGATCCTGAAGTGTCTTTTGTCCCCAGCCAGCTGTAAGCCTTCAGGAAAGGTTACAACTTAAAATGATGTAACATTTGCTAAAAACAAACCAAAAAATCCCAAACTAAATTGTACCAGCTCACAGGGAACTTGGCACGGAAGGAACGGAGGGTTTTTTTTTTGTCGTTGTTGTTCCTCAGGCATTTAAGTAGTTGCCTATTACCCTGGGGGCGGGGCCGCGTGTAGACCCGATGGACCCGGGTGAGGCCGCCATTTTGGACTCTTCCCCAAGGAGCTTCAGCCGGCTTTTAGCGCTGCCGCCGCCGCTATCTGCGGCCTTTCTGGGCAGAATGAATGTGATAGACCATGTGCGAGACATGGCGGCCGCGGGGCTGCATTCCAACGTGCGGCTCCTCAGCAGCTTGTTACTTACAATGAGTAATAACAACCCGTGAGTTGAGGCGGGGAGCGGCCTGGGGCTCTGGAGAAAGCGGCGCCGGTTTGGGAGCGGGGACTGTGGGGGCCTGGGCATTGGCGGGAAGGAGCGGATGCGGGCTCCCGGCTGAGGTTCCGAGGTCAGCAAGGGCCTTGTCGGGCGAAGCAGGCTTAGGAACGCAAGTTGAGTTCGCCGGGTCCCCGCGTTGTGCAGGGCGCTGGGAGGCGCTCCCTGCGGGAGATGCGGCGAGCGAGAAGGCGGAGGCTCTGAGAATTACCCTGGCTAAGATTTCCAGGAAGTTGGAAGCAGAGGGTTCGCTAAGGCACTGTCGCCGGTCAGAGCGACAGTCACATCTCTGGGCTGACTCCTCTCTTCCCGAAGAACGTTTTCTCTCTTGCCCAGGCTCAAAGAAGCCTTGTCCTGGCGCCTGATTAAAATACTTCGTTCTTAGTTTTAGATCCTCGTGCCACGTCTGAGGTTGATTTTTCTTTCCCCTTGAGTGTATCAGTAGCGTTTGCTTTCTCGTTCGCGCAAACACCTGAAGACGGGAGACTTCCTGGGTGGGTGGGAGTGGCGCGTTTTTAAGGACCCGCAGTGACCCTTTGACGTTTTCAGATAGTCCACAGGATTGCAAAGAGTCGGACACGAGTAAAGTGACTTAGCACACATTGCGGATGAAGCGGTGGGTTATTTCTAGCCTTGACTGCTTGCCCCTTTGCTTAAATTTTTCATTGTGTTTAAATGAAAATTTCTTCCCACGGCCTATGAAGCCAAAGAGCTCTCTCCGACTCAGTCTTACCTACTCTGCTCTCTGTATTCGCTTCCCTGGTTATGCTCTTCTGTTACTTGAACACCCCAAGGTCGTTCTCAGCTCAGGGCTTTTGCGTTTACCATTCTGCTTGGAGTCCAACTCAGAGCTCCCTCCTTCAGGTTTCAACTCAGATATCCTTCCTAGAGAACTCTTGTCTGGCCGTCAGAATTGTTCCTGGCCCTCAGCATTCTATCTCTTTACCCTGTTGTATATTATACATCACTTTTTGTTTGTTTGAGATATCTTTGACTTATTAGTTTCAGATGTTCAATATGATGATTTGTTACTTGTATATATTGTGAAATGATCGCCATAGTAAGTCTAGCTAACATCTAACAACCCCACATAGTTACAGAAAAATATTTTTCTTGTGATGGGAACTTTTCTATATTCTTTTTTCTGTATTCTTCCTCTTAACACTTAATGAAGTCTGCAGTGTGCCTGTTGATGTGCAAAGAAAGTGCGTGCCTCACAAAGTTGAAACATGGTGTTCAAGTTGACACATTTAGTAAGTGGAGGAGCCACAATGTCTGGATTTTGGTCCTTCTGACTCTGAAGTCTCATTCTGACCCTCCATAGTCTACTGTGTCAAGTGGCATTACAATCTACTCAGTGTGGACCCGTTTGCATTTGCTCTGGAAGCTGTCTGGGCCACTTAACTGTGTTGCAGGTGTTTTTCCCTGTTTGATTTCCACTAGTGTGCTTTTAGGCCTCACTATGTGAGGCCCATCGTTTTACCACCATCCACTTAGTGTTGACAGTGAGGAGCCCTGGTCTCTGTCAGCCTACTTTGTTTATTCTGGAGCCTTTCACCTGGTTCTTAGTGAGTTGTCAAAGTATACAGTGTCAACTATTGGGAATTTATACACTGGTCAGTCATTATTCTTGGTTTTTCAGATGTTACAGGGTAATTAGAAGGAGGTTGGTCTTCTGATTAGATTTAGCCCATTCTTTATATTAGGCTGAACTGGCAGTTTCCTTCCTGCTTTCAGAAGGTGTTTAAATTCTGACCTTAATCATTTCTATTTTAAAGTTTATTACTTAATCTCCAGTATATACCATTAAAAAAAAAAAGAAAGCAGTATGAAGGGGTATGCAGATAAGTGTCTGCTCCGGAGTCTGGAACTTCACCCCACCTTTTCCCTTCTCTGGAGGCAACAAATTAACAGTTTTTTCTGTATCATTTCAGAAATAACTTGTGGATGCAGTAAGTAGGCATGTAAGTTACAATATATAAACATCTGAATCCTTTCTCTGAGGGTAATATTATCAAATCAACTGTTTTCTTTCAAATCTTCAGTTCAGTCGCTCAGTTGTGTCCGACTCTTTTGTGACCCCATGAATTGCAGCACGCCAGGCCTCCCTGTCCATCACCAACTCCCGGAGTTCACTCAAGCTCATGTCCGTCAAGTCGGTGATGCCATCCAACCATCTCAACCTCTCTCATCCCCTTCTCCTCCTGCCCCAAATCCCTCTTAGCATCAGGGTCTTTTCCAATGAGTCAGCTCTTCGCATGAGGTGGCCAAAGTATTGGAGTTTCAGCTTCAGCATCAGTCCTTCCTATGAACACCCAGGACTGATCTCCTTAAGGATGGACTGGTTGGATCTCCTTGCAGTCCAAGGGACTCTCAAGAGTCTTCTCCAACACCACAGTTCAGAAGCCTCAGTTCTTTTGTGCTCATCTTTCTTCACAGTCCAACTCTCAAATCCATACATGACCCCTGGAAAAACCATAGCCTTAACTAGAGGGACCTTTGTTGGCAAAGTAATGTCTCTGCTATTCAATATGCTATCTAGGTTGGTCATAACTTTCCTTCCAAGGAGTAAGCTTCTTTTAATTTCATGGCTGCAGTCACCATCTGCAGTGATTTTGGAGCCCCCCAAAATAAAGTCTGACGCTGTTTCCACTGTTTCCCCATCTATTTGCCTTGAAGTTATCGGACCACATGCCATGATCTTAGTTTCTGAATGTTGAGCTTTAAGCCAACTTTTTCACTCTCCTCTTTCACTTTCATCACGAGGCTTTTGAGTTCCTCTTCACTTTCTGCCATAAGGGTGGTGTCATCTGCATATCTGAGGTTATTGATATTTCTCCCAGCAATCTTGATTCCAGCTTGTCCTTCTTCCAGCCCAGCGTTTCTCATGATGTACTCTGCATAGAAGTTAAATAAGTAGGGTGACAGTATACAGCCTTGATGTACTCCTTTTCCTATTTGGAACCAGTCTGTTGTTCCATGTCCAGTTCTAACTGTTGCCTCCTGACCTGTATATAGGTTTCTCAAGAGGCAGGTCAGGTGGTCTGGTATTCCCATCTCTTTCAGAATTTTCCACAGTTTGTTGTGATCCACACAGTCATAGGCTTTGGCACCGTCAATAAAGCAGAAATAGATGTTTTTCTGGAACTCTCTTGCTTTTTCCATGATCCAGTGTGTCTCCCTAAATAGAATGTCAGAGCTGGAATAGGTCTCAACTGTCTGAACTGTACCTTTCAATCCTTAACTTTCTTTGTCACTTTATATTCAGTGTTTAGCCTATCTATCCTTTTTTAAAATTATTTTGTATTAAGATAAAATTTGCATACCATCAGATTCACGCTTTTAAAGAATACATTTCTGTGGTTTTAAGTATATTCACAGAGTTGTACAACCATCACCAATGTTTGTTCTAAAGCATTTGTATTATCCCCAAAGAAACCCCAAATCAGTTCGTAGTCACAGATCCCACTTGCCCCAGCCTTTGGCAGTTACTAATCCGTGGTACCTGTTCTTGAGTATCCTTCATTTGCTGAGCAATTAACCATCTACAGAGTTCTTGGACTATTTTTTCTTTGTAAGTGGCAGCAGCTTGTGCCTGTCCGGAGAAGGCAATGGCACCCGACTCCAGTACTCCTGCCTGGAAAATCCCATGGATGGAAGAGCCTCAAAGGCTGCAGTCCATGGGGTCGCTGAGGGTCGACACGACTGAGCGAATTCACTTTCACTTTTCACTTTCATGCACTGGGGAAGGAAATGGCAACCCACTCCAGTGTTCTTGCCGGGAGACTCCCAGGGACGGGGGAGCCTAGTGGGCTGCCATCTATTGGGTCACACAGAGTTGGTCACAACTGAAGTGACTTAGCAGC
The DNA here is from genome assembly GCF_032405125.1 of Capricornis sumatraensis. Classification (NCBI taxonomy): domain Eukaryota; kingdom Metazoa; phylum Chordata; class Mammalia; order Artiodactyla; family Bovidae; genus Capricornis; species Capricornis sumatraensis. The sequence continues at coordinate 61,108,613 of NC_091085.1, read as the reverse complement.
AACAGCTTGTCCCTGTCAAAGGAAAAATGTAAATTTTAACTAGATGAGGGATGGGATTGGAGATTAAAAATACAAGTTTCCCATTAAGATTGGTGGACACTTCTGGCACCTATAACACTTGCAAGCAATATTCAATATTGAAGGGAACATTCTGAAATGTATTTCTTCGTTACTATGTCCTTAAACCCCTGAGACTCAAGGAAGTAATCTTCTAGTGCTAGTGAAGTTTATTTGCTGCTGCTGTTTACTTACTAAGTTGTGTCCAACTCTTTGCTACCCCATGGATTGTAGCTTGTCAGGCTCCTCTTTTCGTGGGGTTTCCCAGGCAAGAATACTGAAGTAGGTTGCCATTTCCTCCTCTAGGGATCTTCCAGACCCAGGGATTGAACCTGTGTCTCCTGCTTGGCAGGTGGACTCTACTACTGAGCCACCTGGGAAGCCCCAGTAAAATTTACTTACATATGGAGAGAAAAACAGCTTCTATCAAATACGGCTAATCCTCTCATCTGTTCCATTCTGTCCCATTGGCTTGTCCTAGTCTTTTTCTGTATTTCAAATATTCCCATTTTCTTCAGTATTTGAAGAGTTTCAAATTCCCTCCAAACCTCTTTTTGTTAACACTTAGATAAAAAAGATTCAGAGTGGTGAGTTTCTCTTTTGCAGTTTTTTAACCCTTCTTTGGCAGTATTTGGTAATATTAAGTCATGATTGCTCTCCTTTGTCTGTATTAGCCTGAAAACTTGATGTTACTGTGAGAGTATTAATTCTTAAGGGGGCTTGGGTTAAAGAGGGGGAGGAAAAGATGTACACCTGACCCTTGAGCAAGTTTCAGAGGAGGGTAGGAGGCTCACAGTCAAAAATTAATGTATAACTTATATTTGGCTCTTTATGTATGCATTTCCTTTGAGTTTGCAGTTCTGCAAACAGATTCTACCCAGATGGTATATACTCCTGTAGTGTGTGCTATTGAAAGAAGAAATCTACATATTGGTGGACCCTGTAATTCAAGCCTGGTTTGTTCAAGGGTCAGCTGTATTAATATTTCTCTTTGTATATCTCTGTATTACTGAATTTGATTTAGAAGTATCATTGTTTTCATAGTAAAGGAAAACAATTTAAGGCAATTTCCTACATATGTTGACAGTATTAACATGGAGTATGTGTCTTGGCTCTTATTTTAGGGACTAGCAATTAAAGTAATTGCCTTTGTTTTTTGGCTTATGTAGACACTAAGGAGGGCGTTCTTTCTGACATTTCAAAATAACCCATGTAGGGGGTATACTTTCTTTGTTTTTCTAGTGAGTTATTCTCCCCATCTCAGAAGTACCAGCTTTTGGTGTATCATGCAGATTCTCTCTTTCATGATAAGGAGTATCGGAATGCTGTGAGTAAGTATACTATGGCTTTACAGCAAAAGAAAGCCCTAAGTAAAACTTCAAAAGTGAGACCTTCAACTGGAAATTCTGCATCCACTCCGCAGAGTCAGGTAATTGGAGATAGATGTGTGATATGTTTTGGTTTGTTTGTATTGAGAGCAGGAGAGGTGGAAGGAATGTAAGACTGCTGATTAGATGTAGAAGATGTAAAATAAAAAGTAATTTTAAGGACTTCCCTGGTGGCTCAGTGGTAAAGAATCTGCCTGTCAATGGAGGAGAAATGGGTTTGATCCCTGATCTGGAAAGATCCCACATGCCCCGGAGCAACTAAGCCCATGCACCATAACTATAGAGCCTGTGCTCTTGAGCCCACGTGCCCTAGAGCCTGTGGTTGACAAAATAAGCCACCACAATAAGTAGCCTGTGTACTGCAACTAGAGACCAGCCCCCGCCCCCCACCACTCACTGCAACTAGAGAAAAGCCTGCACAACAATGAAGATTCAGCACAGCCAGAAATAAATTAAAAAAATTTTAAAGTAATTTTAAAGGGGAGCTGACTGGAGAAACAAAAGTTAAAAACCACTTAGGTACAAGAATTCATCCAACTAAGCACAAAGGGCTAAAAACAAAATTCAGTCTGGATGAATTGAAAAATAGAATTATCTGGGCTCTAACCAAAGTCATGTATTATTCCTCCCTTTTATACAAACAGAGTTAAGAAGTCTAAAATTTTTTTTTTTTTTTAATTTCAAGATGTCAGTCAATTCTTAGGATTGTGAATACCTGGGGAAATTCATATGAAATTATCTTACGAGTTCTTACTGGTTTTGGTTGCTTGATGATTAAATAAATGAAGGGTAAAAAACTAATTTCACCACTTGACAGTCATACCATTGCTAGATACTTACTGTAATAGTTGATTCACAAAAGGTTTGCAAGGGTATATAAGTAAGGCTGCTTACTATAGCACTGTTTATAATGGTAAGAAACTACAAGCAAAAGTATTTATCAGTAGGATCTAGTTATAGTGTAGCCCTAGGATGGGATATTGAGGAAGTGAAATATAGCATTGTATGCGCTGATTTGGAAAGGCCTGTATATATTAGTAAATAAGCTTTTAAGCAGTGTGTTTACTCTTTCTGTTTAAAGGTGATAGTTATTTTTTTGACCACACTTTGCTACTTGTGGGATCTTGGTTCCCCAACCAGGGATTGAACCTGAACCCACCCTGGCCCTCTTGGCCGTGAAAGTGTGGAGTCCTAACCACTGGACTGCCAGAGAATTCCCTGAAGGGGATAGTTTATATACATACATCCTGGTATATGCCTAAAATATATATGGATAATATACATGGAAAATTTAGCATATGTGTGTGAAGAAAATTAACAAAACTTTAGAGAGGGGGGAACCTTGACTTTCAGTTTGAACCTGTCTTTAAATTATACATACAATTTACATTTAAAAGGAATATCAGAATGAACTGAAGTGAAATTATGAATCATGTTCTGTATTTTTCCACTAAAAAAAAAGACAAAGTAATATAATTGCTTTTTTTTTTCAGCACCTGTACATTTTTTTCTTGTTTTATTTCTCTTTATGTAGAGCCTTTGTTTTTTGTTACTAAAGAGCTGATTGCCAGGAGTTGTTTTCTGACCCTGAAGTCATGTGTATTATCCACACAGAATAATTCATAGAAGTAACTTTTGGGGGCATTCTGTATGCTAAGCACTATGCTTATTTAATCTTGAAGGAGTTTTTAAAAAATTGAGATACAGTTTACAACATAATTTTCACAGTTCAGGGGTTTTAGTATTTTCACAGAATTGTGCAACCACCACCACTAATTCCAGAAGGTTTACATCCCTCTAGAAAAGCCTTGTTATCTCTCTAGTCCCTGGAAATCACTGACCTTTCTGCCTCTGTGGGTTCACCTATTCTGGACCTTTTATATATGGAATCATGCAGTGTGTGCCCTTTTGTGGCTGGCTGCTTTTACTTAGTATGTTTTCAAGGTTGATCCATATTATGGCACATAATAAAGAAGCAGTTGTGTATTCCTTTTTGTTGCAGAATAATATTCCATTGTGTGGATGTGCCATATTTTAACTGTTCATTAGTTGGTGGGCATTTGTGTTGTTTCTGCTTTTTATCATTAATGATTCTGTGAACATTTGTGTGCAGGTTTTTGTGTGGACATAGGTTTTCAGTTTTCTTGGCTGTGTACACAGAAGCAGAATTACTGGGTCATATGGTAATCATGTTTAACATTTTGAAGAACTGCCATACTTCTGAAGTAATATTTTGAAGAGATGTTTTCATTTCCTCTTAAGTGTCTTCCATCTGAAATTGAAGTAAAATACAAAATGGCTGAATGTTATACAATGCTAAAACAAGATAAAGATGCCATTGCTATACTTGATGGGATCCCTTCAAGACAAAGAACTCCCAAAGTAAGTTGAATTAACAATTTGGTTACGTACTTTTCTCTTCCCCTGTCCTTCCAGCTGTCTTCCTCCGTGTTTTCAGGGACTACATCTGAACATTTTACAAACCTTGTCTCTTATTCCCAGTTTGTTCCCCTGTTCTCCTTGTTTAGAGAGAGGAGTGACTTTCTTATAAGACCCTGAAAATGCTGCCGAGGAAAATGGTAGCTGGAGAGTACTACATGTGTTTAATTATTTTGTTTCTCTTATTGTAGGAAACATGATTTGAATATATTTCCAGGTAGCAACAATACTTTTTAAGAATCTCATTTTTTGCATTCTGTAGGTATGCCCATTTGATAATGTGTATTCCTTTTATTTTCAGAATTAAAACTTCAAGATTCTTTGTACGTGTTTGTGTGTAGGATAGTATTTGTGTTTTATTTGGCAACAATAGTATATAGCATACCTCCAGCTGAGATCAGAAGATCTAGTCTCTTGCCTTTGCGTTTAGGGCATACAGGCAGTGTGTGGTGAGCTTGGGCAAGTTAAAAATCTGGCTTTACTTTTTTCCTTGTTGAGGATGATAATACTTTCTCTGGTATAAACTAAGTTCATGTATGTGAGAATACTTTTTAAAGTATTATTCTATAAGGAGTATTAGGCATCTGAATACAGGTTTTCTTGAAGTCCAGTTTAGAAGAACAATGAAAATCTTAGCTCTTTGGAGTGAAGTCACATCATTATTTAATATTCTAACACATACTTTCATGTCACCTACCTTCCTCTCTTCATTGAAAAACTGGGCAGTGTAGTTAACGATAGGAACTTTTGCACATCTTCCCTGCCATTAAAAGAAAAGGAATTATAAGCAGTAGGGACCAGGTGTATTTAGTGTTTTTTCACCCAAGTGTTACTGAGTTTTAAAAGTAATCACACTTGATGAGAACATGTTTAAGCATCTTCTCATGTTGAAGATTTATTTAATATTTTCTGAATTTTAAAAATTAAGCTATTTCTTCATATTTTATGGTGATAATTGTTATTTAAAACATTTGTAAGTATATTATAGACTAACCTGTCTCACAATAAGCTGGACACTGTATACTTAATTATATTCTGGTACGCTATGAAAGTCTACCCTAAGAGTAATTTTTTTGTATATATGAAGGGTGTCTTCATTTGGAAAATGCTGCTTTGATTGTAAGCTTTGAAGGATACCTATTCCTTATCTTATTGGAAACATTCCATAATTTCTTCTTAATGACTTGAGGGAGTTTGGGGGCATTTTTAAAAATGAGTAATGGCGAAGCAAGTGAGCGTTGTGGTATCCAACACTTTTGTGTTTACAGCTGTCATTTTAGGAAGCGCTAGAGGAGTCCACATATGTTAGGAGTACATATCCTTCATAGAGCTGTTGTAGCCAGGAGCAAACAAAGATGTGTGCCTCCAACATAAACCTATAATATTTACAGTTTTTCTTTCTTGTCCGTTAGGGAGTTAACTGGCTTCTCAGTCTGTGTAAAGGACAAGGAAGTGAGTCAAAACACGTCTAAGTGAACGTCTGTTAATGTATGGTAAACACCGCCACACATTCCTTCACATTTTAAAGGAAAATTCCAGTGTGAGATTATTATGTCGTGGAAAATCTTCAGCTTTTAAGAGAAACATACCAAGAAACAATTTGTCACTCAGTTTTTAGAAAATGATGACTGCTTATATTTATAATTGGTGGAATGCAACTTAAATGATGTCCCCAAGTAAGGATATGTTTTTAAAAGGAATTGACTTTCTAACTAGGTGTAGTTCTCAAAATTCAAAGTGTCAGGTAGTTTAAAGGGAATTTTTAATATTTGTTGAGATAGAAGGCCCGTCAGTCATAGTTCATTAATAACAAGCAATCAAGAAAGGATTTTAAATTTAATTCTTTTATTTTTTTCAAGTATTGACACCACTACTGGAGTTTTCCTTTAAGTACCTTTTTTTTTTTTTTTTTTTTGCATTTCAACATAGCCTAAAATGAAAAATCTGAGGCCAAATAAAAAATAGTTTAATTTCTAGTATTTCATTATTTCATTGAATCAGTATGGATTAATGTCATACTAGATTGTTTTATATACTGTGAGTTCATAACTGGAACAGATGTTTTTCATCTTCAGAGTAATTTTTTGAGTAAATATCTGGCATACCAAGCTACAGATAATTGAAGAGATTGGGGATTGGCTCTTTTTCTTTTGTGCCCTTGTGTTGACTGCTTTCTTAGATTAATGATCTGGCAAACATTGTGTTCCATTTAAGATCTATTAATTTTAAATTGGAATATTGTGTACTCTTTGTACTATGAAGATCATTTATCTCTTCTCTGTAACATCTGTATTCTTTGGAACTTTTAGGTTTTCTCAAATTTTCCCTGTTGCATTTTTAGGAAGTTGTCTTGCCCCCACCTCTTGCCCCCAAACTGAGTTACATATTTGAGTTGTGCTAAAAATGCATTCACTAGATTTAAATAATAAAGCTAATCTCTGGATCATTGTCACCTCTGGAGATCAGTTAGAGTTTGATTTTTGTAGCATTTTTTTGAGTCAGACAATACCTGTGAGTCAAAGCTTTAAGCATTAGAAAAGCCAAGAGTCTAGCTGCTAGACTAATTGTCAGAGAGGAGCCAAATGTCTTACTTCTGTGTCCATCATTTCCTTTTTGGGGAAAATTCATCTGATCTTTTTGAGCTAGCTTTGTTAAGACTTTCTCACTTTCTTATACTGTGATATTAAGCTTAAAAAATAAAATATGTAAACAAACATTTTTAACATAGTTCATCTTCTGTTTTAAAAATGAAGGTAATTAAAATTCTGTAACATTTCTCAAATGAATGTTACTTCCATTTCCAGAGGCAGCATCTTTGGTCCAGATATTATTGGGCCTTTTGGTTGGGTAAGTGTGAGGAATTTGGGAGGTAATGGGAGGACATAGAAAAGCAAAGGTAGTAATTTCCTCTTTGTTTGAAGAGTGGGGTTGCACTTTGTTTCCACAGGGCCTTGGGTAGATTTTTCAGTAAAAAGTAGAATAGCTAATAATGAAAATCAGAACTTGTTGATGGTAAGATTTTATTTTTAAATACTTACCTTATTATCTTTTGTTTTCACTGCAGATAAACATGATGTTGGCAAACCTGTACAAGAAGGCTGGTCAGGAGCGACCTTCAGTCACCAGCTATAAGGAAGTGCTGAGGCAGTGCCCATTAGCCCTTGATGCGATTCTAGGTAAGGTCATTCTTCCCCTAGTTTCATGGAGTGTTCACTCTCTAAGATAGTGATTCTTAATCTTGGCTGTACGTTAGAATAATTTAGATTACGACTGCTGTGTATTCTTTCACTGCTGAAAAAATACTGTAGTTGTTCTATCATATGCATCTTGCTTAAAATAGGGAAAGGGTTGCCTTACAGCCTAGGAAAAGTGTAGCCTATTGCTTCTTGCATTGTAGAAGGATGCTGTGCCTCACCTTCTTTCTCCTACTTTTCTGTTGGATTAGGTTTGCTGTCTCTTTCTGTAAAAGGTGCCGAGGTGGCGTCAATGACAATGAATGTGATCCAGACTGTGCCTAACTTGGATTGGCTTTCTGTGTGGATCAAAGCCTATGCTTTTGTGCATGTTGGTGACAATTCGAGAGCAATCAATACCATTTGGTGAGAACCACAAAGTTAATTGAGTATTCTTGGGACCCTTATATGGAAATTGATGTATCTAAATTAACAAAATGGAAAAATGAGATGTTTGTCTCTTGTTGTTAAAGCCTGTTGTCCCTGGGCTTTGTTAATCTCTTAATGTACTCAGTGGCCCCAGATGTAATAATCTTTGTTAAATGTAAACTTGGCCCAAGTTTAACTCTGTGTATCATACTTGAAAGAACATCTTTTTGGATGTCCTAGAAGCATGGTTTTGGCACCATCTGACCTGGGTTGCCTCAGTACTGGGGTTTTTCTTTCTAGTTAGGTAAAGTCCAAGGTCATCAGAGTGGGATTTGTATTAGGGTTGAGTAATAAATAGCTGTTACTTTGAATAATATTATATTTAACACTATACAGTATATATTATCTTCTGAAAAACTGCAACCAGAAAGTTCTTTCTAGGTAATGAGAGAGATTTCTGCTTTGTTCTGTGTATTTACTATCCTATCTTTTATAACTTTGTTATAAGCTCAGAATTAAGAAAATTAGTTACATAGTTTGTTTTTGAAGTCTTTCATTATGAAAAATCTTACATAAAATAGTACCCTTATGCCCATCACCCAGATTCAACAACTAAGAGACTTAAGATATATTTTAAGATTCATGTTTAATATTTTGAAGTTCACTAGAGAAAAAGTCCTTGTTGAGAGATAACGTGGACCTACTGGGAAGCTTAGCAGATCTGTACTTCAGAGCTGGTGACAATAAAAACTCTGTCCTCAAGTTTGAACAGGCACAGATGTTGGATCCATATCTGATAAAAGGTAATTCATTCTTGGGACAGGATGGAGGTGACTGTACAGGGTCAGATCAGAAGATAGGGAGAAGATGTAGCATGGTCTTCTGATAACAGCTTTTCATAAAATATATTAGAGTAGCCTTTTTTTTAAGACCCTGACAATGTCTCTTAACACTGGGTAATTCCATTTTGAGCAGTTGTTTTTGCTTGGATTCAAGTGTCATATCCCCACAGATCATTACTTGACTTTTTTTCTTTGGGGAGGGATCACAGCCCTTTCTTACGGTTTATAAATTTATGATGTGTCTGACTGAGAATTTGGATGGCATCCCCAGAATCATAATATCCTTTTAGGGAATTTAGGTTCACTATGTCCTTAAATTTAGTTTAAAAAGGAGTGAGTGAACAGATATTAAGAAAGTGATAAGATGATTAAAAGAAGTAATTAGAAGTGAACATCAATTTTTAAAAAGTCACTGATGTAAAAGAAGATTGGTGCTAAAGAGGTAAGCCACAGGTCCACAGAGATAGCATGGACCTGCTGGGAAGCTCAGCAGATCTGTACTTCCAAAGGATGGCTGTCTGGTGACTGGCAGTGAGTGAAGGAAATGTGTGCGGGAATAGTGATGGGAAAAAACGTTGCGTAAATAGGCAGAAGTCTGCTTGCAAAGGCCCAGAAATGGCCATCAGAAAAATACGGCCTTGTGACAATAAACAGTTTTGTAGACTCTTAAGCCACAAGAATGACAGGGCAGGGAGGGGACCTTCACAAGCATGTAGATAGGGAAACAGATTCAGAAAGATGAATTTGTTTGCTCAGAGTCCCTCCTGCCCAGTGTTACTCCTCTTTACCAAACTGCCTGTGCCCATGGTGAAAATGGCGTTTGAGAAGTACTAGCCTGACAGTAGTCAGCTGCTTAAGACTGGAAGCTCAGACCCGAGTCCAGGAACCAGCAGGGAGTGTTGCAGTAATTTGGTTTAAGAGACATTTTCTTGAGCATCTGAAGGAATAGTAAGGAATGGAGGGGAATGGTGGTAAGAGATGGGTGACAGTGAGTGAAGGCCTTTTTTTTTCTTTTGTTTTAATAGAGCATAAACGAGAATAAAGGGGATAGGGTGGAGGGAGGGCAGGGGGATGAACTTAAATGAAATAGACTCCAGAAAGAACTGGATGGCTTTTTCTAGAATAGCTTTTTTCTGAGACTAACTGGCATATTAAGTGTATACTCCTGATTGTGTCTAGACTTCTTGGAAGAGAGAACTTAATTTGATGCTTTTTTTGGGCCTTTTCTGGTTATGTGTTAGGATAACTATGGCTGTATTATCACGCCACAGGATGTAGGGACAAATAGTTCCTGAAAATTACAGGCTTTCAAATTGTGAGGTAGGTCCTTCTACTCCTTTGCTTTTTATTTTTATTTATTTATTTTTACTTTTGTAAGTGTTTTGTCTTTTTAATAGTCATTCTGTAGGAAAATGGGAATGCTGGTGGGAGGAGCTTATGATATTGGAGAGGGCTCAGACCCTGCAGAAGCCCTTGTGTGGGCTCTGATGAAGGTTGTAGCTCCGTTAGAAAAGACCCCTGCTGCTTTAATGAGCCTCTTCCTCTGTAGGAATGGATGTGTATGGCTACCTCCTGGCACGAGAAGGGCGGCTGGAGGATGTGGAGAACCTTGGCTGCCGCCTTTTTAATATTTCTGACCAACATGCAGAACCCTGGGTGGTCTCTGGGTATGTTTATGCATTCCCTTTTCTCCCTAGTTTTAATAGATTCTTTAGGAAATTGTGGTTTCACCTAAGTAGAATATAGATTTGAAAGCACTGGTTTAAAGAATAATCAGACTTGAATTCAAGTCATGGTCTGTCTGTGACTCTGGATGCATCATTTCTCTCAGTCTGTTTTCTCATTTGGAAAATGAGGATCCTACCCCTGCTTTGTGGGGTAAGTGTTTACTGAGTGAATACCTCATGCTCAGCTCTGGACCCGCTCACAGGAAGCCATCAGTGAGCAGGCCAGGAGCTGTGCTGCCTTGTTATTGACCTGGCTTAACAAATTCTCTGAATGTCTCTGATCTGATAACATATACAGATGATCAGATTCTTTTTTGTAATTTTCCCTTCCATATCAAGATTTTACTCTTAAATATTCAGTAGATTTTTGTTGTTCTGTTGTTTTTCACTAATACCTTACGCTAAAGTTTTAAGGGGTTTGTAGTAAGGATCATGTAGAAGGCTGTCTCTTTGATTTTTCCTTTTGAATGAAGTTTATTTATGGTCTTCTTTCAGATAACTTTGATTGTGTTTTCCTCCAGGTGCCACAGCTTCTACAGCAAACGCTATTCTCGAGCCCTCTATTTAGGAGCCAAGGCCATTCAGCTGAACAGTAACAGTGTTCAAGCTTTGCTACTTAAGGGAGCAGCTCTTAGAAACATGGGCAGAGTACAGGAAGCAATAATCCACTTTCGGGAGGCTATACGTCTTGCACCTTGTCGCTTAGATTGTTATGAAGGTAAGATAATTATAGATGGTGTGGATCTATAGATGTGGCACTCAGATAGAAGGTTTTGTTGGGCCAGCAATTTCCAAACTGTGTTGCACGTTGGAGTCCTCTCTGGATACTTTTAAAAATCTTGATGCTAGGTCATTTCAGTACTGCGTAAGTCAGGATATTTGCTGTTGGGCTAGAGGTGTCAGTACTTTTTTATGATCACAGGTAATGCCAACATGTAGACATATTTGCAAACCACTTCATTAGGCGTTACACATTTATTTAGGGCTGGACTTTTCACTCCATACTTTTGTAATTCATTTTTCTTATTTTTTTGTTTCGGGTATAGTTTTGGTGTTTTTTTGGTTCTGTTTTGTTTCTCAGATTTGGCTCGCTTGTTAATGTGATCTCCCTGTGCCGGCACTGTGCTGGATTGGTTGGTATGTCTTTATTGTTTTGTGTTTTTTTACAGTTGTCTTACCTTGGGCCACTACTCATAGGATAACTCTACATCCATATGTCAGTGTTGGTTGTGGGAACTGGTCGGTTCATTGTGACCTCCAGAGGAGGCCTCATCAGGGTCAAGCTTTGTTTTGTGACATACTATTTTAGGTTCATGTGAACTGACCCTAGGAGTTCAAAGCTGTGCCAGCTTCAGCAGCATTTGGTGACTCAGTCACAGACATTAAAATAGATCTTACAAAATGCAGTTCCTCCAAAGCATATTTTTATAAGAATTTAAAAATAGACCCAGGAGTCTAGGAGTGATTTGCTCTTAACAGAAAGATGAGTTCAAATTTGAGAAATAAAAATTACAGTTTGGGGACTTCCCTGGTGGTCCGGTGGTTAAGACTCTACATCCGCTCTGCCAATGCAGGGGGTGTGGGTTCGATCCCTGGTCAGGGAACTAGGATTCCACATGCCTTGCAGCATGGCCAAAAGATTAAAAAAAGAGAAAATTGGAAGTTGGAGTGAAAAACAAATCTGCTTAGATACCCAGAGATCTATGCCTCTTTTGGATTTGTTCTTAAAGAAACTGCAGCAAGCCACGCTTTTGGTTTCTGATTAAATTCTTGATCCTAAAACTGTAGTTTCCCTATCCTCCAATTGTTTTTATCACACTAATTCCCTTCTGCTGTGTGCCTGTCTCACACAAGAGCCCAGGAATGCAGTCGAGTATCTCCATTACCCAGATGAGTGGTTGGACACAGGATAGTTAAGAGTTTTTCCCTAGTTGGCCTGTGAAGCTTTATGAGATGACTTCACTCAAGCTCCCATTTGGAGATTTGGATCAGGGTGACTTGGTAATGCCCTCCGATGGACATTTAACATTTCCCTTTGAATTTCCTATGGGGCTTTAGCAGGAAAGTAAAACTATTCAAGTAGTTACAAACAACCATATTCCAAAGTCCACCGTGTTGCCCTTAAGAGTTAGGTAATTTCTAGTTAAGTAACTGTAGTGTGTGGTAGAATGTGCACAAATGTTATAAATGCCGCTAGGGTGGAGGAGTGTATATAGAGAAAATCTGCCAGGGAGTGTGTGGGTTTGGGGTTTAAGCTGTTTTTCTGTTTTGATGAGTGCTTTGTACCAAAGAGTACTTCCTCTGTTCTCTTCGATTTCTTGGCATGAAGATTTGAGGGTTGACTCTTGAAATGTCCCCTTGGAGCATCAGCCTCTTGCTGTGGGTGTAAAGGCAGAGCTGCCAGTCTCAGTGTGTTTGATCTCTGTGATAAGCCCTTTTCATCCAGTTTAGGGAGACCCTAGGTTGCCCCCTATTTCCTTCAGTTTTTAGAGGTAAACAGTAGGAACCCTCCCCCTTAAATTTAGGACTAAAGGTGACTGAGCAGTGCTGGAAATTAACAGCTTGTTAAAAGGCAGCAAGACTTTGGGTTCTGTTGGAAACCTCATCTTTTTCAGTATCAATTAATGAGTAGTCACATTTGTTCCTCTAACAGTCAGCTGAGCTGGCTACATGATTTGGTTTACTTATGCATATCTGTTTCCTTCACTAAAGGTGTCTTTGTACTACAGGCTTTTTCCACATTCATCAAGTGCTCTTGGGGAGAGCACCTCTTAGCTGTTTCATTAACCTGCCCTTCAGTCTGATCTCACCATCAGAGTCTTCCCCTGACCTGCCTGTTGTTTGAAACTTTGAAGGTTTGCCGTTTGGAAGGCTGTCAGAATGGAAGCATGGCTTGGAATGGTAATGTGGTTGAATTTTCTGTGTTATATTTTTTCAGGTCTCATCGAATGTTACTTAGCCTCCAACAGTATTCGTGAAGCAATGGTAATGGCTAACAATGTTTACAAAACTCTAGGAGCAAATGCACAGACCCTTACCCTTTTAGCCACCGTTTGTCTTGAAGACCCAGTGACACAGGAGAAAGCCAAAACCTTGTTAGATAAAGCCCTGACCCAAAGGCCGGATTACATTAAGGCTGTGGTGAAAAAGGCAGAACTGCTTAGTAAGTATCTTGCTTACCTCCCTGTTCCTAGTTAATTGTGCAAAACCTGAGTCCAGTTGAATTCTCTAGTCCCAGTTGGTTACAGATGACCAAACAGGTGTGTGCTTTTGCAGTAGGTCTGAGCCTATTTGAATTGGTTTATATTTAGCACAACCAAACTTAATTGGCTTAGACCTTCTTGGATTGACAGTGAATTACTTATAGAGTGGCTCAAGCCAGCTATACTCGGTTAGTACCTATTCAGCTCACTTTGTCCTGAACTAATTTGAATACAACTGGTTTTAACCCATCATGATTCTCCTGTGACTTCCCTTTCAGCCTTGGTTATTTTAAAATCCTGATTTGTGAGTAACTGAGTTTGAGCTAGTTTGGCAAATAAAATCCATTTTGGCTTTTTATATGAACTTTTGTTAAGAATAAGTTTTTAAAAATCAGAACTCAAACTGCTGACTTCCTGATGGAATAGGGATTCAAATGAGCTTGTTCTTGTTTCCTGCCACACCAGTTTCTCTTGCTCTCTATAAATAGATATTTGGATTGTAATCATTTTTGTGGTTATATGTATATGACTTGCAGTGGGAATATGTTTTGAAATGTGTAAGTAGGAAAATGAGGGTGTTTTTCTTTTCAGGCAGAGAACAGAAATACGAAGATGGAATTGCTTTGTTGAGGAACGCACTAGCTAATCAGAGTGACTGTGTCCTGCATCGGATCCTAGGAGATTTCCTTGTAGCTGTCAATGAGTATCAGGAGGCAATGGACCAGTATAGTATAGCACTAAGGTAGGCACTTAGCCTCCCATGGGGGAGCTCACGAGGGGTAGAAGAGGCAGGGATCAGTGTAACAGGCGTTCTGGAGACACACACACTATGTGCCCACAGTTGAAAACAGTAACAATAGTGATGATAGTGTTTGTTAATTTATGACTTCTGAAGTCTTAAGTGATATTAACAACATTAAAGAACTGTTTCACTCATTACCAGCCACACCACTACAACATCTGTTTTCATTTGTGTAGATCATCTTCTTGGCCTTGCCAACACATACACATATTTTTATAGGGTTATACGTAGTATATATTTTATATTCTGCTTTTTCAAATCAGCATATTGTAAGTACTTTCCCATGTTTCTATCTACTGTAGTAAAGAACTTAAGCTCTGAAGAATACTACCTTTACCACCTGTTATCTTGGGAAGTTACTAACAAATTTCCTTGTCTATATCTACCTTATTAGGTATTGAATGATTAAATGAGGATTAAATGATTATTTCATGTAAAGCTCTTAGCACTGTGCCTGGTACATAGTAAATACTAAATAAATAGTGGTGTTCTTACTGCTTAATACAGAAGTGATTTCTTTGAGGATTGTCTGTGTGTCTATAAAGTTATGGTGAAGGCCTGTCTTTAATGGAATCTGATCACATCCATTTACTTGTTCAGCAGTTGAGCACCACTCATGTGCTGGCATCTCAGTAACCACTGGGGATGCTGTGATTCCAGGAGCTCACAGTCTCAGATGTGCAGGCTAATAGATACCATGTGCTAAGTGCTTTCAAAGCAATCTCTAGAAGGCAAGGTGGGAGTGCAGCGGGTGGGAATCCATGGGTGTGGGTGAGAGCTGTATGGAAGGTTTCAGAGAAGAGATGATACAGATCATCTATAGTTACATAAGTAGGAACAGGATTCCAACGTGGGTTTCATCTGCTTTTTGAAAGCCCAGAAGCAAATAAATGAGAAAATAAAATAAAATATAGAGGTGGGATTTGCTAGAGATTAGACACCAGCTGGCCTTAGTGATGGTCACAAAGGCAAGCGGAGAGATTGTTTAGGAACCAAGTAAATAAATGTTCTGGACCCTCTGAACTTTGAGGGTTTGGACATGTGCGATACTCCTAGCTCCTACAGCCAAATGCCCAGGTAGGGATAACTTGGGGTCCTGGGGTCTAACCTAGGAGTTGACAAATCTGGGTCATGGTAAGCATGATGGTTTTGGATGCCTTCTGAAATGCTGATATGCTTAATTATGTTGTAAGAACATGGAACAATTTTAACGCACAGAAAAATAAGTAGTTTTTGTAACCTTGTAACTTAGAAATCCCATACTCTTAAGTTATATTTGAATTTTTCTGTTAATGATTGTTTGCTGCTTTTTCATTTATCTAGTATCTTCCTCTGGCAGAATGCTAGGGGTTTTAGGTGTGAAAAAATTTAAGAACTATATGGAGAAAATTCAAATTGAGAATTCTAAAACTTAGGACAAGACGCCTTTTTCACTTCTAGTGGTGGACTCCCTCAATCCTGCCTATGGAACTGGAGTTGTTTGGAGAGGCCAGGCGTTAGCAGATTCTCTGTGACTGGGTGGTCATTTCACTGCCGTACCAGGGAGATGACACATCAGCCAGCAAGAAGCAAGGCAGAGATTCAGGCCTCTCCTCTGTTTTGTTGTCCCCTAGTTTGGACCCCAATGACCAGAAGTCTCTAGAGGGGATGCAGAAGATGGAGAAGGAGGAGAGTCCCACGGATGCCACTCAGGAGGAGGATGTGGACGACATGGAAGGGAGTGGGGAAGAAGGGGACCTGGAGGGCAGCGACAGTGAGGCGGCCCAGTGGGCTGACCAGGAGCAGTGGTTCGGCATGCAGTGAGGCAGGCAGCAGCTCCGAGGCCACACTGGCCTGCCCTGCTCTGAGCACTTCCGTGGACTGAAGGAACCCGTAGGAGCCTGCTCTCTGGGAGGACAATGATTCAGCATGTGATTGCAGCAGGGGTCCCTGCCCCTTACTCCATATTTCTAGTAGTGACTTCATTTTTAAAACCTGAGCCTAACCAACCCTGCATCCTCCCGTGCTCCTGCCAGGGAGGACCAAGTGAGTGCTCTGAGAGGCCCATGGACGTGTCGGGGCTTCTGGGACAGAGTGCTTTTTGTTTCAAAATCTGAAAGCTCGAGGACTAGACAGTGTTTTGTCTGTGATACTGTGGATGGGTTTAAAGGGGCGACCTGTCGTCCAGAGCAAGAGTCATCTCCCGGCGGCAGCATGGGCTGGCCCTTTCAGAGAGGGTTTCCTGTCCCAGAAATCATCATCCTGAGTTGTCCAAACTTCCCTAGTAACCTTGCTTCCTTCTGCAATGTTAGTAATGCCTTAAGCTGACAGTTGCTGTTTTGCAGAACAGTTTTCCGATTTGCTAACCTGGTAACTTGCCTATGAGCCTGGGCTGAGTCTGAGAAACGTGTGACCGAGAGCATGAACAGAAGCGCAGTTGGGGTAATTAATAAAACTGTTTTTTGTACAGTAATGGTGTTGGGTTGATCAGAATGGAAGCCCTTTATAGATTCTTTTTTTGGTCTCTTGTTTACAGTGCATTGATTCAGCCATAGAATTATTTGCCATAAATAGACTCCCTTTCTTCCCAGAGTGTGGGAGCCAGAAGGATTGGGAACCTCAGGTATACTGAGCTGGTTCATCTATTAGCGTTTTCAATTGGTAAATTCCTGGGAAGAGTCTGGCTGGATTTTAGATTGATTTTGCCAGTCTCTGTCAGGGGTGCTGAGGTCGATGTCTGATTTCAACATTCTTTTGTGGGATCAGCAGGGGTCTCATTCCTGGGCTTGTGTGTTGGGAGACTACCCACCCTCTCCTCCTCGTTTAAAATGTGATGCTTTTAGAGGTCAAGGTAGTGAGGGGTGGTGCAGCTAATCTCAAATTCTTACTAAAATTAGTCAAAGGTAGTACAAAGGATGATTTGACATAAATGGGAAGTTCTCTCTTAAACAGAACTATTGTTTGTGTCTAGATGGCACCCCACTCCAGTACTCTTGCCTGGAAAATCCCATAGACAGAGGAGCCTGGTAGGCTGCGGTCCATGGGGTCGCGAAGGGTCGGACACGACTGAGCAACTTCCCTTTCCCTTTTCACTTTCGTGCATTGGGGAAGGGAATGGCAACCCACTCCAGTGTTCTTGCCTGGAGAATCCCAGGGACGGGGGAGCCTGGTGGGCTGCCGTCTATGGAGTCACACAGAGTCGGACACGACTGAAGTGACTTAGCAGCAGCAGCAGCAGCAGGGTACAATAGTTTAGGAGCTCAGAACATTTGGTTACTGCAATTTAAAGTGGGCAAAAAGTTACTGTTAAAGTATCAGTATGAGAACAAAAGCTTGAGTAGCATCATTTGACAGAGCAGTTTTTAAAGAGCCCAGCAGGCAGTTGGAGTCACGCCAGGTGAATGTGAGGCCCAGGAAAGAAACTGCAGGCTCATGTCCTTCCTCAGCTTGCCATGAGCAGCCATGATCAGCCAGTGCTTTGAGAGAAAAGGTGAAACCTGGGGAGGAAGCCCAGCCCTACCCTCCTGATCTGTTTCTGCATGTCAGGCTCATCACCGGGAACCCTGAGATTCTCTCAGGATCACCCAGGCCTATACATTGCCTTCAGTCATCAGCTTCACAAAGTTCCTCCCCTTTCATCTCTGCTGGGAGCCCCTGGATTAGTCTGGCCTGTCCATGCCAGGCCCCTCCACCCCAGCAATACCCTGCGCTGGACTCCTCAGGCCCTTCATGCCTGCAGCTCCAGTATATCCATCACACAGTGTTGGGGTGACAAGACCGTATTTTTAGAGCACCTGACATAGGATTGAAAACACCCTTGGTCCACTTCAGAGAATGGGAAGAGTTTCACTTGGCATGAAGCTCTCTCTGCCACTGTTGCTTGCTCTCCTAAACAAAAAGCCTTACGAGAGTGAGGAGCCCCAGGAAGCAGGGGCCGAATCAGGCCGCTCAGCTCTGACTGTCTCACTGAGCCACCTGCGGGAGGCCAAGCAGTCTGCTAAGGGA
Source organism: Capricornis sumatraensis (assembly GCF_032405125.1). NCBI lineage: Eukaryota > Metazoa > Chordata > Mammalia > Artiodactyla > Bovidae > Capricornis > Capricornis sumatraensis. Next base: position 61,090,569 of record NC_091085.1, on the reverse strand, counting down.
TGGCCTTCCATGTGCCTGCAGTCTCCTGCTGCTGTCGGGATCTCCACACAGCCAGCATGGCGATGTTTTAACCTGATGTGTGGTGTTCCTCCTGGCGTCTTCCAGATTGTTTGAAGCATGTTTGGAGCAGGCTGGGCTGGGTTCTACTCTCACCTCATTTCAACTCACCTGTCAGTGCTCTGGGTCAGGGGCCAGGTTGTTAGCCCACACACTCTGGGCTCCCTTATCTACCCCTGGACTGAGGACTGAATAATCCTGTGAGGAGTTCAGCATTGTCCCCGTTACGAACATCATCGTTATCACCAGGGTAATGGAAATTCTAGAATGCCAGTTCTTTTCTGGGGAACTGGGGATTGGTGGACTCACCCTGAAACCTTGCGCTTCTCTCCTGGAGGTCCCATTGAGCAGGGAGGCAGGGTCCCAAGGAAGGGTGTTGCGTGCCCCTGGGCTTGGGCCATCACTCGTCACTTCTGGACTCCTGCCGTGTGCCAGGAATCGGGCAGATGTGGTCCCTGCAGGACTGTGTCAGGTGCTCTCCTTGCTAGCCTTGTTAGAGGCCACATGCCTGGCTCTGAATTCTTCCTCAGAGAATGAGGCCAGCTTTTGCCTGAATTTGTAATTCTGGAACTTGATTATGTGTCTCAGTGATTCAGATTTATGGGCTCAACACCAAACCTTAATCCAAGTCTGGGACCTGGACCGAAGAGTCTGCATCTTCAATCTCATCCCAGTTTACTATTCTGATGCAGGTGTTCCTGTTCAAATACTGAGGAACTTGGAAGAAGGGAGTTAGAGGGCCCCAGAAGCTACTGGCCTGACTTTAGAGGGCCCCTGGGGGCCTCACCATGTAGTTGCTTGTGGGTAGGGGCACCTCCCATAACCAGGTCTCTGGAGCCCATGCCTGGGCCTGCTTGCTAACCCAGAAGCTGTGGGCACTGCGTGCCGCGTAGTGACTACATTATCTCTGCCGACAACAGGCGGTGAAGCCTGACTCAAGAAGAACCTCACCTCTGCCTCTGGGGACAGCAGCCACAACCAGGCCTGCCAGGAATCCCTGGCACTGGGAGGGCCTATTGAGGTAAGTGCCTTACTAAGGTTTTCCATTTCCCCCAGGAGCCTCCCTGCCCTGGGGTAGTGGAAGGGGGTACCAGTCATGGGCCACAGAGGGCAGGCTTCTATTGTCTAGAAGTTCTGACCTGCCCTGCCTACACCTTTGGGGCCTGGGTGTGTGCAGGATATCAGTTGCCACCACAGAACATGTTACTTATTTCACAAACTACAGGGTACCAGCAACACCAAGAAAAGCCAGAAGATAACGTCAGTCTCCTTAGCAGCCATTAGAAGAAAACAGTTTAAAAATAACCACATACCCTCATGCATTGCTGCTAGGAATATAATACAGATGCTAGGGAAAACAGTCTGACTGTTTTTCAAAAATTAAAAAAAAAACATTTACTGCATGAGCCAGCAATTCCATTTCTCCTGGTGTATACCAAAAGAATTGATACAGCGTCTCAAACATTGCATACACACATTCATAGCAACACTATTCACAATGAAAATAACCCAAGTGTCCATTGTTACATGAATAGAATAACAAAACATACTATATTTTGTTACTCAATGTTAAAAAGGAAGGAAGTCCTGCCACGTGGTAAAACATGGATAAACCTTAAGGACATTATTCTAAGTGAAATAAGCTGGCTGCTAAAGGACAGTAGAATGATTCTGTTTGTTTGAGATCCCTAGAAGAGTCAGATTAATCGAGACAGTGGTGCCTGCCAGGGCCTAGAGGAAGACTGAATGGGGAGTTTAATGAGTATGAGTTTGGAATGTTGAGAAAACTCAAGATGGATGATGGTTGTATAACAAACTAGTTTAAAATGGTTAAAAAAATACATATATCTAAAAAATGGCCTATAATTCTGCCATTCAGATAACCCTATTAACACGTGTTTGTAATGTATTAAGTGTTACATAAATGTACACTTGGTTAAAAGTTCAGAGAGAAAGGTATAAAATTAGAAATACATCTGTTTCCCAGTCTCTACTGAATCCCAGTGTCTCCACAAAATAATTTTCCAGTACTACATTTAGAAAAATGGTTCTGAGCTTTACCTAATGATACGAGTATGGAAGTTAAACTGGTCATGCTGTAAACACAGAAATTGCCAGCATTATCACTCTGCTCTTCCTTGTCTTAACAGTTCCAAGAATCCCATCTGTTCCTGAACCACTTCTGTAACCCTTCTGTGGTTTATAGACACCTGGTTCCAGCTTTGTTTGTAATTATTACAGTCCACACTGTCATGAGTGCAGTTGTGCAGTAGTTTGAACATTCTTTGGTTTTGCCTTTCTTTGGGACTGGAATGAAAGCTGACCTTTTCCAGTCCTGTAGCCACTGCTGAGTTTTCTAAAATTGCTGGCACATTGAGTGCAGCACTTCAGCAGCAGCATCTTTTAGGATTGAAATAGCTCAGCCAGAATTCAGCCATCATCACTGTTAGCTTTGTTCGTGGTAATACTTCCTAAGGACCACTTGACTTCACATTCCAGGATGTCTGTCTAGGTGAGTGGCCACACCATCATGGCTATCCAGGTCATTAAGGCCTTCTTTATGTAGTTCTGTGTATTCTTGTCACCATACTCTTTTCTGCTGTTTCTGTCTTTTATTATACTCGTCTTTGCATGAAATGTTCCCTTGGTATCTCGAATTTTCTTGAGGAGATCTCTGGTCTTTCTCCTGTTCTATTGTTTTCCTCTATTTCTTTGCATTTCCTCTACTTCTTTGCACTTAAGGCTTTCTTATCTTTGCTTGCTGTTCTCTGAAACTCTGCATTCGGTTGGGTATATCTTTCTCTTTCTCCTTTGCTTTTTGCTTCTCTTCTCAGCTATTTGTAAGGCCTCCTCAGACAACCACTTTGCCGCCTTGCATTTCTTTTTCTTGGGGATGGTTTTGGTCACCACCTCCCGTACAACACTATGAACCTCCATCCATAGTTCTTCAGGCACTCTGTCTACCAGAGCTAATCCCTTGAATCTATTCATCACTTCCACTGTATAATCATAAGGGATTTGAACATGTCTTGATGTAATATGCCAAAGACTTGAAGAGACCAAGTCCTTGTGAAATTTCTGGTCTCAGAGTATGTGCATATAAGGCTTTCAGAGATGCTGTCAGATTGCACTCCAGCAATAGATGGGAGTGCTTATTTCCTGAACCCTCACCAACACTTGATGGTGTCATCGAGTGGCTTTGGTTTTTTACTGGTCTCGGGCTGATGAAAGCTGGATCATGTTGATGTGCGGTTTCTTGAGCACTCATCTGGCCTGAGGTGTGAGGCAAGCCCTGTCTGTTCTTGTGTTATCACACCTTCGCCTCACACTCGTGAGGCTTCATCACTAAATTAACCACATTTCATAGATGAGCAAACAGTCTTCATCTGTCCAGGATTTCTCACCCTAGAGTTTCTGTGTGTTTTTGACTGTGATCTCTAGCTGTTAGGAGAAAATTGACTCTAAGCATTTCGTGCTGTCCATCCAGGCTTACTGGATTTAAGAGCTGCCAAACTGTCTGGCAGGGACGGTACCATCACAATGCAGCTCTCACTGGCCACTTAAATCTTCCAGTGCCTGTCTCTTTATGTAAACAACACTGGTGACCTCCTTTGTGCTCACAACTTTTTCCTTCTTTGGGTAAATTCCCAGGAGGGGGATTTCAGAGTGAAAGGATACAGTGATCTTTTTTTTGAACTTTTGGGGAGGCTAACTAGCTGGACCTCTTTCTGTGAAGTGAATCTGTAAGCTCAGGCCAGCCCTGCAGCCTCCCTGTCTCTGGTTGGTGTGTCCCAGCTGCCCCAGTCTGCCTCAGGAGTCCATCCATGGGCTGCAAGTTAGGGGTGAACCAGGAACTTCCCAGTCTCTGAAACTCCCATCTCACTTCCCTTTGCTGGAGTGGTAGTTTATGGGGGACTCTGGTGAGGTCTGCTGAGGCCTTTGGATTGGGACCCCCTTCCCCCATGAGACAGATGTTGCTGGCTCTGGGTTGGAGGGTGTTTCCTGGACTGAGGTCGTATCTCTACTTTAGGACTGAGGGAGACTGCTTGACAAGGCTTATTTTGTGTGTGTGTGTTGGGGGGGGCGGGGGGATGGTGATTGTTGGCTACTTGTGTCCTCCCTCAGTCTCCATCCTTTCATTGCCTCCTCGGAGGAATTCCACTCTCCCTAGTAGGAAGCCTGAGCCTCTCAAAGGGAGGCTGTCTCCCTGCCACCAGGAAGAAGGCTCAGGTCAATGGCTGTGTGGCCCTTAATCTTTCAGGGCATCAGGACCCCTCTCTGGATTGGTGTGTGGGGTTTCGTGGTGGGGCTGCTAGCATTGGAGTCTTGGAGTGGGTCTTGTGGGAGAAGACTGGCCTCCCAAGGCTAAATTTCGGTCCTTTTGGGGTCAGCATTCCTGTGGACGTGAGCCTTTGCCTTCTGGCTCACAGTCTTTGCCCCTTTGGTGCAAGATCAACAGACTTGCCCTGAGCTCTCAGTGCTAGGTCTAGTCCTATGTAGATCTGTGGCCCTGGGGAAATTATTTTTAATTTTTGGATCATCATCCGCTTATGACTCCAGTCCACTCTCCTCACTGGCCTATCTCCCTTGTCAATCCCCAGGGACAGTGAGGATTCTGTCCAGGAATTGAGAAGGAATGGTAGCAAGCAGGAACCTTTCCTGAGAGAGGCCTCTGTCCTTCAGCCTGGGAGGTACCCAGACTGAAGCCCTGTCCTTGATGGACTAAAACAAGCTGATCCCCAAAGTCCCCACAGGTCCCCACTGCTCCCCAGTCCATGTTGCTGCTTTGCTTAGCTTGATACTGTCTGACAGGAAGGGACAGAGATGACCTCTATCTGGAGCTATTCTAGCCAGCCGTGTGCTGATCAGGCAGGCAGCTTCTGTCAGCTTAGGGGAGGCCCAGGGGGAGCCACCTCAGAGGACAAGGCCGTGTGAAGACCCCTAACCAGATCTTGGAGAGCAGCTTCCCATGAAGAATTGTGCCAGGGCACTAGGGCCAGAGCCTGCCCAGGGCCAGGTAAAGATTTCCTTTTTAAATAAGCATAAAAAATTTAAAATATAGCATACGTATAGAGGAAAAGATGTGGAAACATATATGCATACTTTAACCAGGATAAGAACAGTCTCAGAAGACCCCTGGTGCTCAAACCTGATCACATCCCATTCTCTCCCTCCTGCCCTCTTCTTCCCGCTAGCCCTGCCAGAGGTAACCACTATTCCATATCTTGTTTTTGTACTATACTTTCTGACCCTAGAAGTTCTGTGAACCTTGAACAAAAAGCTCATTTTTCTCACCTGTAATACTGTTTTTCCATTGTTTCTATTTTCAGTTTTATCAAGTTTTTGTCCTAAATAACATTTATTTGCTACTCTGGAACTTAAAGTCATGTTTTAATATTTTGCCATGATACATTTACTTAACATTTTTTAAGTTGATTCATATTAATGCTACTATAAATTCATATTTTAATAGACTTTTTTTTAGAACAGTGTTAGATTTGTAGAGAAACTGAGTAGGTAGTACAGAGAAGTCCCATATACCCTGCACACAGTTTTCCCTTCTAAAACTCTTAGCTTTTTTTTTTTGGTGGTTGTGCGGTCTCTAAGTCATGTCCAATTCTTTGCAGCTCTGTAACTGCAGCATGCCAGGCTTCCCTGTCCTTCACTAGCTGCCAGAGTTTGCTCAAATTCATACCCATTGAGTCAGTGATGCTTTCTAACCATCTTATCCTCTCCTGCCCTCTTTTGCATTCAGTCTTTCCCAGCATTGAGGTTTTTTCCAATGAGTCAGCTCTCAAATATTGTAGCTTCAGGTTCAGAATCAGTCCTTCCAGTGAATATTCAGGCTTGACTTCCTTTAGGATCGACTGGTTTGATCTCCTTGCAGTCCAGGGCACTCTCAAGAGTCTTCTCCAGCAGCACAGTTCAAAAGCATCAGCTCTTCAGCACTCAGCCTTATGGTCCAGCTCTCACACCGCACATGACACAGAGTACAGGATGTGCTCTCTGCGCTCAATTGTGTCTGACTTTGTGACCCATGGGCTGTGGCCCGCCAGGCTCCTCTGTCCGTGGGATTTTCCAGGCAAGAATACTGGAGTGGGTTGCCATCCGCAGGATCTTCCCCACCCAGGGACTGAGGCAGTGTCTTTGCCACTGAGCCACCTGGGAAGTCCATTGTGTAGGATACTGTGTTCACTTTCATTGCTATATAGTACCCACTGTGTGCAGCTAACACTCCCGTATCAATTCTGCCAGTGATGGATTCTGCCATTTTGTTTATTTCTAGTTTTTTTCAAGCAGTGCTGCTTTGTTATATTTTCATATGTAATTCTGTGCATAAAAGCATGGAGTTGTATAGAGTTACACTCAGAGATAGAATTGAAATATGTAGGGTATGTTCATATTTGCTTTTACCGGATATGGTAAAAAAGTTTTCCAAGAAGTTGTACAAATTCCTGAGCACACCTGCAGCCCTTTGTCCCAGTTCCTCACTGGCATTTGATATTGTCAAACCGTAATTTTCTCCTGAAAGTAGGATGATGTGATTTTAATTTACAGGTTTCTGGGTTTTTAAAAATATGTTTATTTTTGGCTGTGCTGGGCTTTCACTGCTGCACTCAGGTTTTTCAGATGCAGCGAGCAGGGCTATGCTCTTGTTGAGGTGCTCGGCCTTCCCGTTGTGGTGGCTTCTCTTACTGTACAGCACGGGCTCTGGAGCGCTGGCTCAGTAGTTATGGTACTCGGGCTTAGTTGCCCTGTGGGCATGTGGGATCTTAGTTCCCAAACTAAGGATAGAATCCGCATCCCTTGTATTGGCAAACGGATTCTTAACTATTGGACCACCAGGTAATTCTCACAAGTTTCTGTAACAAGGTTGACCATCATTTCATATATTTAGGAATTATTTGTGCTTCCTCTTCTTTGGAAGTTTTTTTGACCTATTGTTCTATTGCATTGTTTATATTTTTCACAGAATTTCTTTTTGAAAAATATTCTAGATACAGTTCAGAATATTAGGTGCATTTGCATCTTCTTCCAGTTTGTGACTTGCCTTTTCATTCTCTTTAACAGTATGTTTTGATTAACAGAGGTTCTTATTTTTAATGTGCTTGAATTCACCGCTGTTTCGTTCTTCAAGATTGTGTTTTATTTCTCTTTATGTGTCTGTTGTTGGTTGGTCGGTTTTTTTCCTGTCATAGTCTGCAGTTTGCCAGATCTCAGTTCCCTGACCAGGGATTGAACCTGGGCCATGGCAGTGGAAGTCCAGAGTCCTAACCAGTAGGCTACCAGGGGACTCTCTGTGGTTATATTTTCTAATTCTTATGAAATCTTTCCTCATCACAAGGTCAGAGATATAGTCTCCAGTATACACAGTGCAAGATAGAGATCCAGTTTTATTGATTTTTGAAAATTTATGTTTAAATGTGGATAACCACATATTATTTAAACATTACTTGTTTTCCCACTGATCTATAATGCCAGTTGGGTTGCAGATCAGATGTTCACAGAGGAGCACCTGTTTTTAAGATCTCTTTTCCACAGCATTGGTCAGTTTTTCTATCCCAGTGCCTATACCTCACTGTCTTAATTTTACTGCAGCTTTATAAAAAGTATTGCTATTTGGAAGATCATGACCTCCTGATCTTATTCTTAGCAGTGTTCTGGCTATTCTTAGTTCTTTGTACTTCCATGAAATTTTTAAAATTTAATTTTTATTTTTTTGACAACAAAAACATTTTCTATTGGGGTATAGCTGACTAAAAATCTTGTGATAGTTTCAGATGAACAGTGACGGGACTCCTCCATACATATACATGTATCCATGCCATTAAATTGTTAATATTAGATGGTCTGATATATTTCTTAAGTTAGATTCATAATTTTCAAAAGGGTGTGAGGTGAAACTTCCCCATCATCTTTCTTCTAATTCCCTTCTCAGAAGCAATCTCTAAAATCACTGCAGATGGTGATTGCAGCCACGAAATTAAAAGACACTTTCTTCTTGGAAGGAAAGTTATGATCAACCTAGATAGCATATTCAAAAGCAGAGACACTACTTTGCCAACAAAGGTCTGTCTAGTCAAGGCTATGGTTTTTCCGGTGGTCATGTATGGATGTGAGAATTGGGCTGTGAAGAAAGCTGAGCGCCAAAGAATTGATACTTTTGAACTGTGGTGTTGGAGAAGACTCTTGGGAGTCCCTTGGACTGCAAGGAGATCAGTCCTGGGTGCTCACTGGAAGAAGCGGTGCTAAAGCTGAAACTCCAATACTTTGGCCATGTCATGCGAAGAGTTGACTCATTGGAAAAGACTTTGATGCTGGGAGGGATTGGGGGCAGGAGGAGAAGGGGACGACCGAGGATGAGATGGCTGGATGGCATCACCGACTCGATGGACATGAGTTTGAGTGAACTCTGGAGGTTGGTGATGGACAGGGAGGCCTGGCATGCTGCGGTTCATGGGGTCGCAGAGTCAGACATGACTGAGAGACTGAACTGAACTGAACTGAATTATTAACTAAAGTCCTTAGTTTACTCAGGTTTCCTTAGTTTCCCTGTTTCTATCCCAGGGTCCCATTCAGGATACCGTGCTGGATTTAGTCATTGTGTGTTCGTAGGCTTCTCTTGGCTGTGAAAGTTTCTCAGACTTTCCTTGTTTTTGATGACCTCAATAGTTTTGAGGAGCATTGGTCAGGGATTTAACAGAATGTCTTTTGGGACTTGTCAGATGTTTTCGCTTTGACTAGACTGAGGTTATGTGTTTTGGGAGAAAGACCACATGCCATTTTCTTCATATCAAAGATACATGCTCTCAAGATGACGTCACTTAGCTGAGGTAGTGTCTGCCAGCTTTCTCTACTGAGTTACTCTCTCCCCTGTCTACATTGTGTGTACTCTGGAATGAAGTCACTATTTGATTTAAGCGCATGCTTAACGAATGGGGAGTTATGCTTCACCTCCTTGATGGCAGGTTTTCTATAGAAACTACCTGGACTTCTTGTACATGGGAGATTTCCATTTTTTTTCCCCACTTATTTATATCAATACAAACTTATGGATATTTCATACTTTGGGTTATAATCCAATACCACTTTGTTGTTCCAGTTGTTCTGGCTTTGGCCATTCAAAGCTTCTTCACTTGGCTTCTATGTCCCTTTGATATAACTTCATCTTTGATCATTGTTTTTGAACACTTCGTTACTATCTCGTACTCCAGTGTTCTCCAGGCACTTGTTCATTTTCTGCCTCAGTCTTAGAGTCAGCTATTTCAGGAGCTTCAGGATCAGTCCTTTTAATGAATATTCAGGACTGATTTCCCTTAGGATTGACTGGTTTGATCTCCTTGCAGTCCAAGGGACTCTAAAGTAGTCTTCTCCAACACCACAGTTCAAAAGCATCAGTTCTTTGGCATCAGCTTTCTTTATGGTCCAACTCTCAGATCTGTACGTGACTACTGGAAAAACCATAGCTTTGACTAGAGGGACCTTTGTCAGCAAAGTAATGTCTCTACTTTTTAATATGCTATATGCGATCTAGGTTTGTCATAGCTTTTCTTCCAAGGAGTGTCTTTTAATTTCATGTCTGCAGTCACTGTCTGCAGTGATTCTGGAGCCCAAGAAATAACATCTGCCAGTTTCCATTTTTCCCCGCATCTAATAGCCATGAAGTAATGGGACCAGATCCATGATCTTAGTTTTTTGAATGTTGAGTTTTAAGCCAGCTTTTTCACTCTCCTCTTTCACCTTCCTTAAGAGTTTCTTTAGTTCCTCTTTGGTTTCTGTCATTAGAGTGGTGGTATCTACGTATCTGAGGTTGTTGAATATTTCTCCCAGCAATCTTGATTCCAGCTTGTGATTCATCTAGCTTGGCATTATGCATGATGTACCCTGCATATAAGCCGGTGACAATGCCTTGACATAATCCTTTCTCAATCTTGAACCGGTCCATTGTTTCATGTCCAGTTCTGTTGCTTCTTGACTTGCATACAGGTTTCTCAGGAGTCAGATAAGTTGTTCTGGTATTCCCATATTTTTAAGGAGTTTCCACAAGTTGTTGTGATCCACACAGTCAAAGGCTTTTGCATGGTCAGTGAAGCAGATGTTTTTCTGGAATTCCCTTGCTTTTTCTATGATCCAACAAATGTTGGCAATTTGAGCTCCAGTTCCTCTGCCTTTTCTAAATCCAGCTTGTACATCTGAAAGTTTTGGTTCACTTAATGTTGAAGCCTAGCTTGAAGGATTTTGAGCATTTTGAGAAAATTAAGTCACCACGTTTTTCTTTTGCTGTTTTTTTCCCCCCCTTATAGTTGATTTCTAGTCTCATAGCCCTGTGGGTCAGAAGAGACACTTGCTATGCTTTTGGTTTTCTTAAATTTGGGGGCTTCCTTGGTGGCTCAGATGGTAAAGAATCTGCCTGCAATGTGGGAGACTGGGTTTGATCCCTAGGTTGGGAAGGTCCCCTGAAGGGAACAGCTACCCACTCCAGTATTCTTGCCTGGAGAATCCCATGGACAGAGGAGCCTGATGGGCTACAGTCCATGGGGTTGCAAAGTTGGACATGATTTACCAGCAACCCTTGGTTTATTACTCTATCCTGGAGAATGTTCTGTATGTACTTGTGTACTTGCTGCTTTTGGGTGGGATGCTTTTATATATGGGGCAACCCAAGTACCCATCAGTAGATAAGTGTATCAAGGAATATAACAATGGAAAATTACTCAGCCATAAGAATGAAATTTTGCCATTTGCAACAACATGGATGGACCTGCACTTAAATATTCATTGGGCAAACAGTGTATATTGGATATCATTCCTTGTTGACTCATAGATCTAACCCTGGGTTTTCTGAAGGCTGTGTAATATTCCATGGTTAACAGCTAACTTGTTTATTGATGGGCATGCAGGTTATTTCCAATCTTTTGCTATCAATAGTGTAGCAGGATTGTGTCTGTGAACACGTGGTAGGATTTCACCAAAGTGAAGTGCTTGGTCAAAGGGTATGGATGTTTAAAATTGTCATTGAGCATGTACTTGTTATGTTGCTTCAGTTGTGTCCGACTCTTTGTGACCCTATGAACTGTAGCCCACCAGGTCTTCTATCCATGGGATTCTGCAGGCAGGAATCCTGGAGTGGGCTGCCACGTCCTCCTCCAGATCTTCCCAACTCAGGGGTCGCACCTGCATTTCTTACATTTCCTGCGTCGGCAGGCAGGTTCTTTCCCACTAGTACCATCTGGGAAGCCCTTAAAAATGTCATAATGTCAAACTGCCCTCCAGATGTTGGGCCAACTTCTATTTTTACCATCAGCATGAGCTGCTTCCTAATGGCAGCTGCAGAAGAGAGAACATCAAAGTTTGATCTTGGCTAATTGTGAGAGACTTCCCTGGTGGCTCAGTAGGAAAGAATCCTCCTGCCAGTGCAGGAGATGTGGGTTGATCCCCAAGTCGGGAAGATCCTCTGGAGAAGGAAATGGCTACTCACTCCAGTATTCTTACCTGGAAAATCCCAAGGACAGAGCCACCTGGCAGGCTGCAGTCCATGGAGGTCACAGTCAGACATGACTTAGTGATTCAACAGTTAACTCCTGAGGTATATTCTGTCCCCAAAAGTTTACATTTTTATGTGATCAGTTTATCACTCATCTGGGATTTTGAGTCTTTTCATTTCCATGTTTTCTCCTTTTTTTTTTTTTGTCCTTGGTACTTTATTAAAAAAAAAAACTTGGACTTGCAGACAGGCATCATGAACCCCTACATATGTAACATCCAAGCATTAAATGAAACTGCTCTCCCTCCCTCTTAGAACCACTGACTGCTCACTTCCTGTCCCTGTGGCTGATGTCTGTGAACTTGTAACTCATCTATTTACTTCCAGTCCACAAAGGTGAGAAGCTTGCACTGAGTGAATCCACCACCTGGCTGTTTAGCTTTCTGTGTGCTGGACTTTATCATCAGGGAAGCTAGTGCACATGCCTTGGCATAGAGTTTGATAGGCTATGGACTTACCTGGTGGTTCAGTGGTTAAGGCTGTGCTTCCAATGCAGGGGACATAGGTTTGATCCCTGGTTGGGAAACTTAAGATCCTGCATGCTGAGCAGTGTGGCCAATAAAAAAAGACTGACATGGGTTTTGTGTATCTTAATATACACCCTACTTGATATTAGCTCTTGATGCCTGGTTTATTCAGTTTCATTGATGCAGAATGATTTCAACGTTATCTCAAGCATACTTCCTTGTTTTCCTATTGTTGGTCATTTAGGTTGTTTCCAGTGCTTTTAGAAACATCTTAGTATGGCTCTTCCAGCACTTGTGAGGAATTCTCTAAGGTAAGGACCCACGAGGTTGTATGTTAACAGCATCTGTAAATTTACCAGATGATGACATCCAACTGCTCTGCAATAAGGATGGCCCAGTCTCCCTGTCCTTGGTATTAAAGACCCTTTTTCTTTGGTCAGTTGGTGGGCATGAAATGGTATCTGATTGTGAATTTATGTAAGTAAGTTCTTTGGTTTATATCACTTGGCCATTTTTCTGTAGGGGTGTAACTTAATTTTTCAAATCTTTTGATCCATTTGATTGAGTGTAAGGGAGAGATGGTCTTTTTTTCCCCTAGAATAAACACTGACAAAATGGATAGCCCAGCTTTTACATACTAAGCTAGATAATGCATTTAATGATTATAGCTTTATTGGTGGGGTTTGGTACTGCTTCCTTGCTATTCTTACATTTTCTAATCATTTTTATTAGAATCAGTCTAGTATCAAAATGTATGACTTGTGTACATTCATACATTCCTAAAAGTGAGGGGTTCTCACGGATCCAGGAGGACCGCTGCTCCCTTTTGTTTACCTTCTCTCGTCTGAGTGTAGTGATGCTCCAGGACAGCACTAAGGGCAATGGTAGATGGTGAGTGTGATTCTGAAAGTCAATGCTTCTGGGACATCAAAATAGATGATGTTAAAGTCAAATATTTCCCCCCACATTCCCCCCCCCAAATCTTTTTTCCCCATGTATGTGGAGTTGATTTCAGTTATTTAAAAAATGAGTACAGCTGAGTCACTTAGTTTTTTTCTCTATCTAGTAGGAATATAAAAAATTTTAATTTTGATATGAGCAGTATTACAAGCATCTCTCCATCACTAGTTCCCAAGCTGCTGACAGATTTTAAATCATAATTATCTCTGAAAACCACACTGATGACACACATTCTTTTCCTCATACTTGAGGTAGTGGAACCAGGACAGGAATATTTTATAGCTCTCATGTCACACAAGCAGACCTTCTACCACTCTGCTCTCCTACTGGCAGAAAGTCAACAGGAACTTCCTGTCCCTATTATCTACCCAAGGGCACAACTGCTCAGGGTGCCAGGGCTGGAGGCCCTCAGTGCACATCACCCACCTGCCCCTCCCACAGGAGAACAGTCAACAGCACACTGTAAACTTATCGTAGAATAGATTTATTTACCTGAAACCATGTCTGTGCAATGCTTGTTACCAGCACAGAAATAAACTGATCTCTATTTACAGTCTAAAGTCAAACATGCGTTGTGATAAACTGACGTTTAGCATTTTATTGATATAAATGCATCACAATATTTGTATTGCACCAACATCTGTCTACTGCTTCTGATTTCATTAAATAAGTTACATTTAATACAGTGCAAAATAGCTGTTTGCACACTCAGGAAAATAACTGAAGTTATGAACTGGAAGCCTACATTTTTAACCATTCAACACCTGTAGTGTTTTCAATAAATTTATAAATAAGCAAACTGTACAGGGCCAATTAAAAAGTAGCATGTTTCAATGACACCATAGAGAAATCTGGCTACTTACAACTGAAGGCATGCATTACAGTTGAATATTGTACATTTATTTAAGCTATGATATTTTGCACAGAGAAATACAGAGACTTGGCTGATGGCTTCTAAGTTCTTGGATAAGGTTTCAGAACCTCATTCTTCTTGCAGCAAAGAAACCAGACTTCTCTGGAGAGGCTTTCTGATTCATTAAGTTAAATTGTACATTTATTATTATTTTGATTCAAAAGCTAAAACCCCACTGGTAATACACGTTTCCTCCACATAACACACAACAAGCTGGGGACTTTTTTCTAATTTTCTTTTTCCCCCAACATCAATCATGCAGAGGGTTGGTAGATGTGTTGCTAAAAACGCACATGCACGCAACTGAACACCCTTAAATTTCTGCAAAATGGTTTAGGAAGCGGTTACTCCAGTATTGCTGAAAAGGAAAGAGAGAGGAAATCAGCTTTATGAAATATGGGGAGGAAATGTTAGAATAACTAATTTAAGGCTGGGATTAACAGTGACAGATGAAAAGGAATGTTCAGTTTGATCTTTTAAGATTTCTGACCAGCATTTCTGATTAACTTACAGGCCCCTCCTGTCATTTGGCTACAGAGTATCCCACCAGGCAGACACTTAATTGCTTCAGGTTTAACAGAAGTTGAGAAAGTCCTCGGTTAGCAGTGCAGGGGGTGAGGAAGGCCAAGCACAGTGAGCAGTATGGTAATCAGCGCCAAGCCTCTAGCTCCCATCCCTTCCTTCCCTTGGGACCAGCCTCTGGGCTGCAGGCCCAGCCAGACCCAGTCCTAGAAGGGGAACTGCTTATCACTGTTTCCTTTCAAGAAAAAAGGCTGCAGATTACCCTCAACTGTTAACTGCCGGGTGGTGGTTTTTCAATGTGCTGTATGCACACTGCAAACACAGCAGGCCTGGCAGACACTGAGCTAAGGCTTGTGGGTCTCAGATATTCCTGAGGTCTGCCCACCACATGGACATTCAGGGGTCTGGGCCCCAGTCTGAGGTAAACGGAAGCAGCCACTTGTGAGGGAAGGTGGCAGTTGCCCTGCTTGTGTCGGAGCTCATGCGGCTCTTCCTACCCGGTGTGCCACCTGCTCTATGTAGATGCAGAATGAGTGGCTGGCATGGCACCCCATTTAGGGAACATGTAAGAATGCCATTTCCTGAGCAAAGGAAAGAGGCCAGTCTGGGGGTGGGGTGGCAAAAACCAGAACTCTGAGGGGATGGGCCTTCAGCCCACTTGCTGACAGCAAAGACCCTGGAGAGGTTTCAGGCAAGAGCTGCCTGAGCCCATACGCAGTGAGGATGGGGCCGACACTCCCTTCCTTGCAGGGACCTGGTGAGGATAGCTGGACTCCTGCTCCCCACAGGTCCAGGGGCCAGGGATATGCCCACAGCAGCACCAACTACCGAGGAAGTGCCAGTGTGGACATGGTTTTTGGCGGCAAAGCCTAAAGCAGAGCAGCTAAGGGGCTCTGTAGCACCAGGTCTCCCCCACTCCCAGCTGTCTGGGTTGAGGGAAGTGGGTGCCCAAACCACCTGTGGGCTGGACAGGCCTGAAGCTGAGAAACCACAGGGCAACAGCCACCCATACCATTCAGCTTCTTTTGTAAAGACCAATAAATCAAGGAACTGAGTCAGGAAAAGTTGACCGTTGAATAGCACCCCACCCAACAAGCTCAGACATCCTGGTTTGGTTTGCAGCCAAGACACACTCCTTGCACTTGATCTGCTCAACTTGTTTCTTTCTGCAATTCATAATGCTAAAGTTGGCAAAACGTACCTCCTATATTCTCTGCCAAGCAAACCAGCTTCCCTTTCCTCTGAGGCCTCAGGGAGCCAGACCAGGACTCTGCGTTAAGAGTCTGTCTCCATGTGCCCTTTCTACCCCGTACACGGAAACCTCTTAAACTTGGCAGCACCCTGTTCTGCTTGATGCCTGTTAGCTTTCCTCATACTTGCAGCATTTACATGTTATTCAGCTGGCCCCATATCCGGGACTTCAGGTACCCATGAGAACACCAGGAGCTTCATGAGGACAAGCGACCAGCATGAATATGTACTGCCTAAGCCCTTCACTTTGGCTAATGCTCAGCTATGGTACGTTAACTAATGTACCCTGGAGAGAAAAGATAAGTCTTAGCTACAAAGGATATGACCCAGAAGGTGGAAAAAGATGGCCTACTTAAAAATGAACCAGGGAATTCCCCAGTGACCCAGTGGTTAGGATTCTGTTCTCACTGCTGGAGCCCTAGTTCAATTTCAGGAACTAAGATCCTGCAAGCTGTGTGGTGTGACCGGGTGGGGAGAACAAAAGGATGCATGAGTTTACTGGTTCAGTTACTTGCTTTCACTTGCTTTTTAATGATCCAGGTAGCAAGATTCTGGGACCAGTCCTTGCCGCTAACAAAGATCAAAGAAACTGAAAAGTTTTTCTGTGAATCCGCATCTTGGCGTTTGTGAAGGTACCTGTCAGTCTGACCGAAGCAGAACTACTCTGTCTTCCCCCAGGTCCTCCCTGACACCTGGCTGCGCCGCTGTCCAAGGTGGTGGGTGGCGTCTAGAGCAGCTACCCCAGCCCACGGGTGCCGTGTATTGCGCACCCGCTCCTCTCAGGGTGCCTGACTCATCAGTGTCTTATACACCCAGCTCACTTAGCGGCAGTCACCTTCAGGCTAAAGCATCCAAATTCCAGGGAATACTCACGTTAGTTGATGGATGTTGGAAGGCATTGGAGGAAAACACCACAGTTAGGACTGTTAATGACTTATACACTGTTGGTAAGACTGATCTTGAACATGCGCAAACATTTATCATAGTAACAATGGTGGTGGTTAGTGCCACATTGAAATAAAAATAGTTCTATACAATATGTTCATTTGGTCATGTGCTATTTACAAATTTTACAAAACACACACACACACACACCCTTACGTCCTCTACACCAGGCTAAAATAGGCCAGCAGAAACTTGCATAAAAATGTATCACAGATGACAATTAGTGCCTATACACCAAAAATAAAATTCCTACAACGACCTATGCAGCAGAACAGGATCCTTCTTCCCCTTGAGCACAGTAAATAATTCTGAGCTAAGAACCTAAGAGAACTAAGCCACTTAATAGTTAAAAACAAGACGGTTATTTTTCTCTGTCCATTTAAAATGTTTTATTTTTCTTTTTAAACTAGATTGTGAAGTGCCACTGAAATAGGCAATGTTGGCAAAACAATGTCTGTTACAATAAAATACATTAGACATTTAAATAAATAACCTTAAAAACTATGTGAGGGGACATGAACCCAGTCGATTGAATCTGGAACAATGTTTTCTGCACAAGCGAGAACAAGCATACCTCTTGTTAAGACTGATGTAAACAGAACCATCAAAACCCTACAGGAGAAGCAGCCGAGCAGGGTGGGGGTGGAGGTGAACACAGGGCTGAGGGGTGAAGGGGGTGGCAAACCAAAAAATACTGACTGAGGTAGCAGTACTCTGCTCAGTGCAGAAAAATTGGCTTATGAATGAAAATTAGACTGTGATCTCAGATTAAATCCAGATGATCATGCAAAAGACACAATACATGCTATTTAGTTTTAGAAAAAACCACACACATTCATTTCCTAAAATCTGCTGCCAATTAATTTGCTGACAATGTCTGCTGGCTCAACTATTTTTTTTTTTTTTACAAGGATGAGTATTAAACAGAACACTGTACATGCTTTTTTTCATCTACAAAAAAATATTTGCATAAAATAGTGTTAGTTCTCTGTACATGTCAATGGACACTTTAATTATGTGTATAAAAAAGGAAAATCTTGCCCCACTGAAGTCAGAAAAAGCAAAACAAAATCTAGAATATGAAACTTCCTTCACCAGCCAATATGTTCATGTGAAAATTCAGCAGAAATAGACAGTTGCTTTAAACAATAAAAAAAATTAATTGATTAAGTTAAACATCTTCTTTATGCAAAACTGTCAGTCAAGACCAGAACATATCACTAAAGTTAGTGTCTGTGCTATAGACCCAGATCACCAGGGGCATTATGAGCAGCACAAAGGGCCAGGAGATCCCATCGGTGCATGCCGAAAACGAGCAGGGTTTGGTGGCAGGCTGCACACACTCTTTACCAGGTTCTAGGTAGTTGCGGGCCACAAACTTGAGGGTCTCATCCATTAGAATCACAGGCAAGGAGATTTTCAGCACCATCAGCCACTGGGTCACATTCAGCGGTGTGATCTGGAAAATAAGCTGAAACACAAAGAAACCTCATCAAGCTCCCCAACTTGCTGGACAGGCAGACAGGCCCCAGCCCGGGCTCCCCACACTGCTTACTGGCAAGGGTTCCACATAGAGGATTAGGAAGTGGAGCGACATCGACAGGCAGATGGAGCCCACGAGCCATATATTCTCCCAAGGGGGCATCCTCAGCAAGGACTGGTTTTCAGACAAGCTGTGGAACAAGGAGAGGCAGGTGAAAGGTGCCCGCCAAAGGGCAAAGGCATGTGCCCTCACTGACAGAGTCTGTTCGGAACCACACTTCAATAAGGTGACGGCTGCCTTGGCATTGCCCACTGACCTAATTGTACTGTTTCTACGGTGGCAAAGTTAAGGAATAACATTCAGATGTAGGACAGACTTCAACTTAAATCTAGGCTTCGGCACAGTGATCTTATTTCAGTGGGTTCAAAGCTGCTCTCAATTGCCCTTGACACTTAGGCTATTTTGAAATTTCCATTTTTGTCACTGGCATAATTAGATGATACCGTTTGTCTTGATGCTAAAGGGCAACAGCTCCTTCCCTGTGGGCACTGAAGTCCCTATTTTTGGCCTCTGCCGTCTCTTAAGGAACATGTGGCTAAGCCCTCCCACTGCTTCCTGGAGGCGATGACGACTTAAGCTCTTAAAACCGGTGCTGCTTGTCCTTCCTTTTGGGGAGGACAGAGCTTTCCTGCGACTCTCAATCAACCATGACACACACACAATCCCCCAGCACGTTAAGAAGAGTCACGGACCTGTTGAGGGCGTTGCACATCTCTATAGTTACTAGAACAGAGAGCGCCATTGTCATTGGATATGGGGATTCAAAGACTGCACAGTCCACGCCTTCAAAGTCCGGGTTGTCCTCTTTACACTGTAGGAAGTGACTCTGCAACAAAAGCCCGACACCAAGTTCCCAATCAGCCAAAGACATTCCCAAGGTCCACATACAAATTCCACACTAAGCCCAGAATACAGCCCCATACAGGATCTCACCCCATTTCCCAGAGAAGCCCTGGTCTTTCAGAACAACCTTAGATGCAACTGCTTACTGTTCAGTTCTTAAGAGTATCTGACAGACATCCAAATCACAGAAAGCTCAAGGACACCCTTGTATGTGAAGGCTTACCATGCGTCTGCATGTAAGATACAGAAAGAAAGGTGGCTACGTACCAGCTGGTAGAAGGACACTCTTGGACCACCCTCGGCAGCAATGAACCACCACGCGGCAGCACCCACCGTAGCAGCGCCAACGTAACCTGGGAACAAACATCATGACACTGATACACGTGGGGTCTTACAGCTAGCAGCATCTCTGCAGGCACTGCTTCATGGGCCGACCCCCGGGACGGAGATCAGAGACGTGGGGTCACTGAGCCTGTGCCGCCACCAGCACCTGCTAACTCGCATCAGCTAGAGCAGTTAGAGGGTCTCCACAATGAGGGCATGTCTGTGGTACAGAAGAACCAGGTGGCTTCTCCTTTGAGAATCTGTGAGGAAAAGAACCTACTACAACTACTAGAATTGGGGGAGGACCTTTATACCAGTCACGCGCTCTCTAACCAGCAGCCAGTATGTTAAGGCTCAGGTACCTGTCCTCCATGTGATGCCACGCTGTGCTAGAGCACCAGATCACTCCTCCATGACTGCTAGTGTCATTGCTCCATCAAAGGCCTGGCAGAGCCCTCATATGGAAAGGCCATCAGTGCAGGACACCATGGCAGTGCTCAAAGCCAGTTCTTGGACTACCCTCCCCCCCAATTACTTTTGAATTCAAATTACAAAGAAGCAACAAAGGGTAGTGGAGAGCACAGGGCCTTGAGAATAAGAGACCATCCCAGTGCAGGAGTAGCCACGCACGGTCCAAGTGTGCACACCCTCTAGCCCAGCAATCACAACACAAGAGTGGGCAGGTGGCGCACTGACATACACTACCCAACAAAGAGGGAGAAAAATGCGAAGACAAGGCTCAGCACACAGGTGCTCACAGCACACCATCACTTGCGAAAATAGACACGTAAGATAGACCTATTTGCCGGGAAGCCACGTGAGAAACCGGGCTGCTGGGTACTGGCTGGCTGAGAGTCCCCCTGTTTTACGCTGACTGTTAAGTCACGTCAATTTACTGAAAGAGTCTCCTACGGGACCCTGTGGGTGTGCAGTCACTCAGTCGTGTCTGACTCTTTGCGACCCTCTGGACTCTAGCCTGCCGGGCTCCTTTTTCCATGGGATTCTCCAGACAAGAAGCCTGGATTGGGTTGCCATGCTCTTCTCCAGGGGATCTTCCCAACCCGGGGATCAAACTTGCGTCTCCTGTGTCTCCTGCATTGAAGGCGGATTCTTTACCCACTGGGCCATCAGGGAAGCTCTATGGGATCCTAGGGACGCCATTTAGCCTCTCTGGACCTCACGTTCCTAATCTACGGAGAGAGAGAGAGAGAGAAGCAGCGTCCTGGGTCAGGATGAAGTTGATAGGGACAACACAGGCAGAAGGGCCAACATTGCTGATGAATGCACAGAACCCTTCTCTCACTCAGGGAAAGGGAATCTTGGCGATGTGAGGCCTGAGTTGCCCCTGTGTTTCCTTTGCCCATGGGTTAAATCTGAGAACCTAATTCACAAAGGCCAAAGGAAGAACAAAAGCCCTAAAACGAGGGACTAACCTTACTATAAACTGAAAGAGGACAGCTGCCATATTGTGCTACCCTAATATGGGGACAGAAAAAAAAAAAGTGCTTTTAAGGGATTAATTTATGAAATGTTTGGACTCATAAACGTTTTGTTTAAAAATCAATACTATAGTGGCCAAGGCTCCATGCTCCCAATGCAGGGGCTGGGATTCGATCCCTTGTCAGGAACTAGATTCCACATGTTGCAAGAGTTTGTATGACGCAACTAAAGATCCTATATGCCGCAACTAAGACCCAGTGCAGCCAAATAAATAGTAATTAAAAAAAAATAATATAAAAAACCATACTCACAGCCGATAGCCAGGTAACGGAAAAAGAGCCACCCACTGATCAGTGGTTCCTTTGGGTTCCGGGGTGGTTTGTTCATAATGTCCAGATCAGGAGGGTTGAACCCCAGTGCAGTGGCAGGCAGGCCATCTGTTACCAGATTGACCCAGAGCAGCTGGACAGGAATTAAAGCCTCAGGAAATCCAAGGGCTGCTGTTAGGAAAATACTGTGTCCACCCAAGGAAAGAAGAGAAAGACCCCAAATTATTTTTGGCCACTATTTAACATCAACATCCCCTCCTCTCCCATAAAAATCGGTGGACAGCAACGATTACTTGAAATAACTTTTCCCCTGAGTAATCATAAAACATTTATTATACCCAAATTCCAAATTAACTTAACTTTTAGAAGGCCAAGAATTTTACGTTGTATTATACAGTTAATTTAAACCCCTTTCCATGTTCAAGCGTGTCCTCTGCATACTGCGACAGCCGTAGGCAGCCCTCCTGGGGGCCAGAAGCACCTTTACCTCCACAAGGGCCTCATCCTCCGCCTGCCGCCCACCCTCCCACTGCACCAAGAGTGAAGCTGCTGCCATGTGAACCACCAGCAGAGGGACACGCACAGTCTGCCACAGGGACCCACCAGACGACCTCCCCGACATTGGAGGAGATGAGGTAGCGGATGAACTGCTTCATGTTGTTGTAGATGGCCCGCCCTTCCTCCACAGCAGCCACGATGGTGGAGAAGTTGTCGTCAGCCAGAACCATCTCGGAGGCCGTCTTAGCCACCGCGGTGCCAGAGCCCATAGCGATGCCGATCTCAGATTTCTTCAGAGCAGGAGCGTCATTTACACCGTCTCCAGTCTGAAAGGCCAAGAAACCCACCACTGATTTGCACACCTGTTACCTAACACACACACTGCCAGCAATCACTTGGCCATCCTGAAGCCAGGGAATGAATGGAGCTGTTGGGCCTCTGGGCAACTAAGTTTTCTGGGTGAAACTGCCAAACGAACTTACAGGTGACACTTCAGAGGAAGCAGAACAAAGGGGACTTCAAACAATCTGTTATTACTCATTGTACCAAACAAAGCACAACACAACCTACATGGCAGTCGAAACAAAATGCTTGTATCCATGTGGATAAATCTCGAATAGAGCAAATGCAGACAAATACATCAACTATAATATGCCATTTACATGGCAAACATATGCCATTCTCAGCCAGAAATGCTTAAACATAGTCTACAGATACAGAACTACCATTCCCATGTATGTTTTCTATACTTTTACTAAACACCCAGTACTGAATTCAGAATGGTGCTTTCCTTGGAGAAAGAAGGGAAGGGGAGGAAAGAGGAAGACAACTAGAACAGCTGGTTTTTAGCAACAAAATTGTTTTAAAACCTGAAACTTTTCATAGACAAGCAGCAAAAGGCAAGCATGACACAATGTTAACATCTTGGTGAAAAATCAGATGCAAGGAAGACTATGGGAGATGCTTCATCAACAGGTTGTTCTCAGAGAACCCATCACCAGTACCATCTCATTTCAGGTGAGGTTTTCCAAACGTGATAGAGTACGTCATAGTTATGTCCTAAATCAGCTTTTAGAAACGTGAGATAAAAACACATACATTTTAACCATGACAAATACCTCCCCTGTGACTGATGCAGGCTTCTAGGTCTTAAACTTCCCCAGAATCTTGCAGGCCAACAGAATCCTTGAGAAACAGCCCAGATCATGACAAAAAAAGAATTTCCAAATATGGGACCTATTACTAAAAATTTAATGATCAGAATTAGAATCTGCTGTGTTTGTGCAGTTTGTTACCTGTACATGTCTACAGACACTCACCATAGCTGTAATCTCATCAAACGACTGAAGAAATTCTACAATTTTAGACTTGTGGGAAGGTTCAACTCGAGCAAAACAGCGCGCATTCAAGCAGGCTTCTCTCTGGGCTGAAGGATTGAGCTCATCAAACTCGCGACCTGTGAAGGCCTTTGCTGTCACGTCCTCGTCCTGCCTGAAGATGCCAATGCGGCGGCAGATGGCCACAGCCGTGCCCTTGTTGTCGCCTGTGATCATGATGACTCTGATGCCTGCCTGCCGGCACAGCTTCACAGAGGAGGCCACTTCAATTCTCGGAGGGTCCAGCATGCCCACACAGCCAACGAAAGTCAGATTGGTCTATGGTGAAAGAATCACCTTATGTCAAAACAGGAAATTCTGGGTTTTTTCCCCCTAGTGTGGAGAGTAAAGGTTTCTGCATTTTCTAATGGCAAAATTCACACCACTGATGTTAATATAAATCCAATGAAGAACAGTATTAACTCTAATAAATCAGAAGCAAAACTATCACTACATTCTTGTTACTAAAAATAATTCTTGAGCTTTCATTAATAATATTCTTAGAGAAAAAATATACTGAGGAATAGGAACATATTGACAGCAGCCAATCAGTGACCCATGGTAATCAAATTTGAACTTGAAACTTCCTTGTTCAAGACTTCAAGAAGCCACATACCCGATAGGAAAGAATTCCAAGAGCAGAAGTAGACAGGATCCTTCCACTTGAACAATTTGAGTCAGTAATTAATGAATATTTTGAAATTATCTTAATTTACATGAAAGCAGCAAAACAAGTAACAGGCCTGTATTAAACTGTTAACTGTATGTTTGAAACAGCAACTTAAATTATAAAGATGATACATTTGGCCTGCAGGAAAACAAATAACCACACCCCTTTCTCCGCAAAAGCGAGACTCATCTGACCTTTTTACTGAAGGAGTGCTACCTAAACAGTGAATGTGCAGGGGGCCGGTGAAGCTTTTCATGAACGAACCTCATATTTAATAAAGTTGGCGGAGTCCTCAAGGTTCATGTCCTCTCTCCTCAGTGGGTTGTCATGAGTGGCCAAGGCCAGGCAGCGCAGTGTGTCACTGCCACTGCCCCACTCCCGAATGACAGACATGATCTTCTGTTTGACTCCAGGAGTCATGGGCACTTTAGTACTTCCGACTCGAATGTGGGTACACCTGTCAATGACACCTTCAGGAGCACCCTGGAAATGTCAGAACAACAATTTTATGTATTAGCTCATTCGGGATTCTAATCCTGGTAAGAACGTTTAATTGCAACCTGCTGTACTTGCCTTCACAAACATTTTGCTCATTGATGTCCGACTTGGTTTGTTTGGTGTACAATAAACTGACATTGATTTTCTGTCGCGTGAAAACTCTAGAGTAAACTCCTTTTTCATCAATTGTTTAATGACCTATAAAGAGAACATATACGGAATATTATTGGATAGCAATTTTGATAAACTTTTGACTTTTAACAGTTAAACATTCACTAAATACCTATTACGTGGCAGACACTGGAGATGTAGCAATAGACAATAGACAAGTTCCCACCCTCATAAAACTCACCCTTTAGTCTGGGAAAGACATACTAGAATGTGAAAATAGATTATAAGTGCCATGGAGAAAAAATTTTAAAAATAAGCAAGGAAGAAAAAAATTATGTATGTCTAGGTTACAATTTTACATATGGTACTGAGAAGGCAATATTTGAGTAAAAACATGAAGGATGTGTGAGTGTGAGCCGAGAAAATATTATGCAGACTGATGTGACCGGGCAGTTCAAGGAACCTCCAGGGCAACACGGCCAGAAGGGAGTTTGCAGAAAAGGTTCAGGGTTAATGGCAGGGGTTGCAGAAGCAGGTTGTAGCATCCTGAAAGTCACCGTAAGGCATCTGGCTTTTTTAACAAGTAAAAAAGGAAGACAATGGAGAGTTTCAAGCTCTGGCAGTTATGTTAAGAATTAACCGAAGGAAGGGCAAAGAACACCACACCACTTCAATATTTTAAATACTTTAGACAGCTAGTGGCTATATCAGGTGTCAGCACAGTGACAGTATTTAAAGTCATAAGGAGAGAAGAGTTCAAGGGAGTAACTGCAGACAGAAAAGCTGAGGCCTGGGCCCTGGCGCCTCTTGGAAGATACAGCCGAGGAGAGGAGGTTGGGGGGAGAGCAAGTGAAGGACTCTCTTAGGGAGGGAGAGATTGGGAGGACAAACTGACAGCTCAGGGAAAACAAAAACTGAGAATTAACCTTCAGATTCAGACTCCACTGGTTAATCTATATATACAGCCATATTACCATAAAATCAACATACTTTATTTATCCTTTCCTATTTTTTGTTGGCTTTCTTTCACATGAACTAGGGCTGCCAGTACTACACTGAACAGACATGCTGAGAGTAAATTCTCTTGCCTGTTAGGAATGTTAACTTTGTGTAACTACACCATCAGCCAGAAGATGCTTGCTTAGTTTTTATCATAAACTGAGATTAAATTTTATCAGATGCTTTTTCTGAATTAAATGATCTTATGATATTCTGCCTTTATTCAATTACGTGGTGAATTAACATGGGTTTTCCACTCATTCAGACAAACACTTAATAATAACTGTAAAAATCCCAAAGAACCTCAGCATCCGACAGAGGCAATTATGAGTGTAATGAAGCATCCTCTCAGCCAGACCAATAAAAGGACAATCACTAAATTTGACATTATCTGACTAATATATTACTTATCTACATGTTTTTTTTTTTCGGGGTGGGGATCGGGGTGGTTGGTGGCACACACTACATGGCCATCTTACAGGGATCAAACCAGTGCTCCCTGCAGAGGTAGCGCAGAGTCTTAACCACTGGACCACCAGGGACTTCCCATGTATTTAGTTTCCATTAAGCAGTTGTACCAATGACTCTGGGAAGATGGCAAGAATGTGCAGTGACTCTGAGTGAGGCGTAACCTCTGTACCAGATACATCCTACGTGCTAAATCACTTCAGTCTGTCTGACTCTTTGTGACCCTATGTATTGTCAGTCCATGGGATTCTCCAGGCAGAAACAGTGGAGTGGGTTGCCATGCCCTCCTCCAGGGGGTCTTCCCAGCCCTTGGATGGAACCTGAATTTTTCACATCTCCTGCACTGGCAGGTGGGTTCCTTTCCACTAGTGCCACCTAGATATATCCTGGGTGGAGAGAACAAAGCCACTGGTTCCGGGACCAGGGCTGTGAAATGCAACAGTCCTATCCAAAAGGGCCACTTGGCCTCAGAAAGCCGGTCCTGCTCTGTTGCTGCTAGTTGGTTCCCTGCATTTAGTTACAGGCGATCAAGTAATTCTAAACGTCAGTCTCTGGAGCTGAAATCTTCAGGTTGCCTCTGAAGGGTTTAGTCAAACACCAACTGATAACAGAGCTATCAGACAATGTGGCTTTGCTTACTGACAAGTGGGGTGAATTCCCTAAAATAGAAACAAGGACCTGGACTTGTTTCATGGAAACCATGAGTCTGGGCAGGATGCCACAGGAGAGGCCCAAGACCCTTGTGGCTGTGAGACTTGGTTGTGAAGCATGAATCGAGTTACTGTGAAAGATTCTCTACTTCCACTGAGGCATCCTCCATTCTGGCACGAGTTCTGATTTCCCTGGAGAGTATGAGAGAGGCAAATCGATGTAAAGGGAACAGGGTGCTGGAGCAGTCTCGTTCTGCTCACACTGAGACGGTGTGCAAGCCACTGAGGGCCTGTTTCCCTGCCTGCAAGTGTGAGACTGGACTGGATGGTCCTAAAGTCCTTTTCACAGCCTGAGATTTGGCGTGGGACCCAATGCTTAAATAGCCGATGTCTTTAACAGGCGCACTGCTGCCCACCTTAGGCTACCTGTGCCATGAGGTGCCACCCTACTCCCCCAAAACACTGCCTCCTCATCTGCCCTGGATACCCAGGGAAGGATGAAAGAAAGTCACCGTAGGATAGCTGACATAAGCTTTGCATTTGTATAACTAGGAAGGCTGTATTTATAATCTCCTGTTTCTCTTTTTTCTACCAGAAAACGCTGACTGAAGGAACAGCACTGAAGTGCTACAACGAGGAACCTCAAGCACTGACTGGCTGCCCCTTGGCGATGACAGGTATATAGGTCTGACACGAAGGGGTTGTGTGTAGCAGAGCTCAACTCTGAAGAAACCTAAACTCCAAGGCTGGGAGGTGGCGGGTTCTGGGAACAGGTCTGGAGGGCCCACTGAGACTGTACTGACGCCCCCCTGCACACACTGCAGGGAGACGGCGCTCACCTGCTGCAGGGGGGCCTCTCTGCTTCCAGGTCTGCCAGGGCAGGACCAGACGCAGACTTCAGGGCCTGGCTCGTTTCCTCCTAGGTCTCTTCTGCTCCTGCTTGTCCGCATAGTCCCTTCAACCCCTATTCTCTGGCTTCTGCAGCTTCCATTTCTGAGCTTCCTTTGGTTGCTTCTGGGCGTCTAGGCTTCTTCCCTTCCTCTGATTCTAACTTTACCTGCCACTGCCTGCCACCCTAACCTTCGTGTATGGTACCATCTTGCTGGCATGTAGCTTACTCTGCTTCTCAGCTCAGCAACCACTCACCACTCTGGCTGGAACAGAGGTTACTGCTTAGGTCCACTGAGCGGGCATCACCATGACCATAAGCGACAAGCTGGTCAGCAAACACTAGGCCTGAGCCTCAGCAACCTGAACAAGGTCCATGTCATGGAGCTGCCAGCTCTTTTTGGGCCACATGCTGGACCTGTCCTGCAATGAACTGTCACTGGATTCTGTGGCCTCACACACTTGGTGCAGCTAAACCTGAGTAAAACCATCTGCAACAGCTGCTGGCAGACACTGACCATCTGGTCAGCCTCCAGCACCTGGGTCTCCTCAACAGGCCAGTCCACCCAGCCTGCCACTTTGTTCAGCCTAAGAAAATCCTGGTTCTGGGACTCTGACAGGCAAGGGAGAATAGCTGAGGGACCACACATTTGCCTAGTGTTCGCACACCTAACAAGACACACCTGCACCCCCCTAGTATTGCTACTCCACTCACCATAGCTGTAGTAATTCTGCTCAAATAAATACAGCATGTCAAAGTTTTAATTACTACTAGATTTAGTTTGTTAACGTTGTGCTGAGAATCTCTACTTCTGTATTATGAAAGTTACATCAATGTCAGGTTTTGCTATCAGGGTTATGCTGGTGATAGAGGTTTCGTTTTCTGCCATTCTTGGCGGGGCCACACTGTACAGCTTGAGGGAAAGTGTCAAGTCCTAACTACTGGACAGCCAGCAACTCCTGAAAACTTGTATTTCTTCAGTGTTGGCACAACTGGGCCTGAATAATTTGAGGGGAAGCATAGATTTTGAATTATAGATCCAGTTAGTTTAACAGGCATAGGATTATTCCATTTTTCTTAGAAAAATGTCAGCTTAGAAAGCTGTGCTACTGAAAGAATTTGTTGATTTCTTCTATGCTGTCAAATTTATTGATATAAAAATTTTCAGAACAGCTTTTTGATCTTGTCTTTATTATTTCCTACTTCCTTCTACTTATATTTGTTTTTCCATTTTCTTTAGATGGAAACTTATGTATCGTTTTACCTGATTTCTAGTTTAATTCTATCGTGGTCAACAACAGTTTACACCCTTTGTAATTTGTTGAGTCTTGCTTCATGGACCAGCAATATGGTGTATTCTGGTAAATTGTTCCTTATGGATCTGAAAAGCATATTAGGAGCAGCACAACAGGAAAAAGGGTTAAGTATATTTACAAGTGTTGCTCCATATCCTTATTTTTTTTCATCTGCTTGTTCTATCAATTTTTGAGATAGGTGTGTTAAAACCTCCAACTCTAACTGTAAATTTGTCTAGTTTACTTTTTACTTCTGTCAACTTCTGCTCTGTGAACTTTAAAATGTGTTAGTAGTACACTTGCATAAACAATTAGACCATTTAACACAAGGTCATGGGCTATTTTGATAAGAAGTTTTGATAGACTGGAAAGAGCCTTAAGCTTGACTGGAGTGGACTCAAGAAAATGGGAAAAGTGAAATAATACATAAAAACGGTTCTTTGAGACATTTCACCATGAAGGAAAAGAAGCAGCGTGCTTAAGTGAAAAAGTTTTAAGATAAACAACTATTATTTCTCTAATGAAGACCCAGTAGAGACAGGAGATTGATAATGCAGGAGAGATGCTGGGGCTTATTGGACAAGAAGCAGCTGGGATTTACTGGGAGGAGAAAGAGCACATGTCCCAGCACTGGTGGCTGCATATGGAAGCTGTCCACTGACAAGTCTTATTTTCTTGGTCAAATGGCCAGATCAGTTTATCTTATAGCAAAGATGGAGAAGGACTGAGAGTTTGAGGAAATAAAGTATAGTGTAAGTTGTCTAAGAGAGTGAGTGAGTGGACCGAGGATATATGGCAGGCGTGATGGGCAGCATGAACACCACCAAGCTCAAATACTGACCGAGTTGCAGGCATTTGCTCGTTCTATTTTAGAAAGACCCTTCAATTCGGTATCAAATACATTCATCTTCTCTACCAGGCAGGTGAGAGCAGTCTCTGTAGCTTCTCCAACTTTTTCATACACACCTTTCGCCTGTAGTAGTTGAAAGCATACAAATTACAAAAAGGAAAAAGTAGTAAAAACAAGGAAATTTTCTTTATTAAAGACTTTTTCCAGAGAAGGACACTCTGTCCTCCATTACATCATTGTTCTCTGGGTCATTTTTATCCTATCCTGGAACACATGATCCAAATAATTAAAAATGAACTCAAAGGACAGGTGTGCATTTGATCTTTTTCTAATAATTAGGTCTTTCATTCCCCTGAACTATAAGCAATTAATCACAGTATTAACTGAAACATGAGAGCCTGCACATAGTATTTGCAATTCCATGTCATTATTTATCATTCTACAGAATTTACATTCTGTTTCTGTTGGGGACTGGCTTGCCTTAGAAACCAAAAAATGTATCTCACTGTCTATAATTTAAAAAGGGAGGAAAGAAGGGTTTCTGTTGGTTAAATTTTACATAATAACATCATCAAAACAACCTTCTAAGCCTCAACCTGTCCTCAAGGATACAATGATACCCATCTTAAAAAGCCAAGATCAACACCCTATACTTTCAGGAGAAAGTATCCTTGGCTTTACTCATTTATAGTAACTAAGCTATACACAGAAGAGAACATCATGTATGCTACAGCTCCTAGCTGAGTAACTGCAATGCTCAGCCACAGAGAGTATTATGAAAGGCTCCAAGCTTTCTTTGGGTAGATCATGCTGGCTCTGATAAGAGACAAGCTCTTAATGGAAAGGGCAAATAAAATCAGGAACTCGGACTTTCAAAAAGGGAGGAAGGAAGGCTAGATTTTCATCCTGCCCACCGCACCCTTGAACTAGAAACAGCCAGGTCTAGTTTCTCATTTATGAGGAGGCTCACCTCATTGTAATCCAAAGCAGAGTCATTACAAAGAGCACAAATTGTCGCCAGTTCCACAAGACCATCATACTGATGACACTTCACTGGTTTATCATCTTTATGTCTGTCCGAAGAAAAAAAATTTAAAGCACATTGTGGTCAACTGTGATCACTTTTATTTATTTTTTTACTAATAAATAGAATTTTGTGTACACTAGATTGGCAAACATTCAAAAGAATTCAAGTGATGGCTCCTAGAAATCCGATGCTGGAGACGCTAACAGAATGTGTCTCTGATATCAGTAGTCAATCAGTAAAGACCAAAAATTCTTAGTTACTGAAATTTCTCCACCACTGGTATCCATAAAGAAAAATCAGGAATTCCCTGATGGTCCAGTGCTTAGGACTTGGTGCTCTCACTGCCGGAGCCTGGGGTCTGATTCTTGGTTGGGGAACTAAGATATCGCAAACTGTGTGGCATGGCAAACAAACAAAAATAAAAAACCATCCCCAAAACTCCACCTGAACAGAAACCCCACTTGAAAATTTAGGCTTCAAAAGATGAAAAAGGTTCACTGGCTTAAACAATCTATTTCAACTGTATATCAATTTTCAGGTATGTATACCAATTTCATTTTTTAAAAAGTAAGCCATTTTGGTAACCAACATGAGCTACATCAGGAAAATTATCCGAACATTGTAGAGACACTGCAAGTCTGTACAGGCACCAAACTACCACAGTGGAGCCTTTAAAAGACAAGGAAGGTTTACTCACACTTCTCCAATAGGTGCATATGTTGATCCAGTTATGGTAAACTCATTAAGGGAACAGGTATCACCTTCAACTTTGTCCAGAATGAACATCTACAGAAAAAAAAAAAGCATAAGTGTTAAAAAAATATTTAAAAAAAGATATGCTAGAAGAATATAACCTTTGCTAAGACAAAAGGCTCTTCTGACTTAAGTGTCAAAGCTCAGCATGAGAAGTATTGTTCCTTATTCTAACTAGACACTATTAAGACTGCCTCCCCATTCATCTAACAGTCTGAAAAACAGCATCATTGAGGTGCTAAATAAATAAGCAGCAATGGTACCAGGCAGAGGAGAAAGAGAACCTACATGAAAACCAAGTTATGAGGACTCTGGGCCAGTCAGTTCCAAAGACTCAAGTACTTTTTAGAATACTCAGAATTCCAAATAGCAGGCTGAGAAAGTGACCTGGGTATCCCTGCTTTAGAGCTAAAAGCCTAGGAAAAATAAACTCACATAGCAGAGTTGCATAAACATTCCCCAAGTAAAATAAGACAAATTGCTTCTCTACTCCTTCCCACTTACTTTTTATTGTGGCAATAGCTCATTTTCTATGAAGCTGCACAACCACATGTATACAGTAATGAGCCCGCAGAGCTGAATGAACTGATGTTACCAAGGCGATAACAGATGGAAGCGTGTTTTAGGAAGGAATTCTTAATTTTACAGAATAATAAAGTGACATGAGCCAGTTTGTTAAGGTGAGGGTATTTTTTTTCCCCCTCTTGGTTTGTTTTCCAATTGTAATTCAGAAGTCCAGTTTGGAATGATCAAACCATTCTACAATAAAGAATTTTTAACATGTTAAGTAAAAGAGCCATGTAATGCTTTAAAAAACCTTTTCAGAGCATTCCAAGACTCATATTCAGTAAGAAAATCTGATTTTGTTTTAAAATAACTTCCTTTGCCTCGTATGATTTATTATATAGCATATACTTCTAAATTCCAGAAGCTTTATTTCAAAAGTATACTCAGAACTAAATCAACCTGGGAACTGAACTAAAGCTGTGAGACAAAAGGATTAAAAAAAAAATTATATACAACGGGATTTAAAACTGTGATGACTCCTGGTAAAAGGCTCTAGTTCAAACACATATAATTGGTGTGTCAAATGAGGAAAAGATTCATGTCCAAGGTCACATGCAGCAAGATCACCAATTCCTACAGTTTTTTTTTCCTAGCAGATACAACATCTAAAAAAGGAATTTTGGCAGAAAGCTCTTTCCAAAAATGTCTGACATTTACAGAAGAGGAAAAAAAGGAATAGAGAGGTTAAAGGATGTGCTCAAGGTTACACAATTATTAAGTGGGAGAGAGAAACAGGTTTTACCGATCTCTCCTATCAGGAAACTGAACTTTACCTTACTATTAAAAGTTGTGGGACCCTCAGCCATGGCACAATTTCTCAGAGCCTAAGTTTTCTAACCTCTTGAGCAGTATTACCATATAATTCAGACAAAGTCACACATGAAAAACTAACTGCACTAAGACTTATCAAAGCAAGCTGGCATCATTATGACTACACCATGTCACTTCTTTAATGACGCTGTTTATAAAGTGAAGCTCTTTGGTCTATACCACAGTACAAAATATTCTAAGACATTCAGAATTCTAACCCACACAAACTAAATCTGAATGCACACAGGCATTTTTAGACTGCAAGCCAGTAAGCCATTTAGAAACTGCATGATGAAAGTACCCCTAAGTCAAGGGCAGTTATGCAACCCACTGCAAGAAACCTCCTGTAGAATACTGATTAGCATCAGCTTTCTGTCCCCAAAGGTAGAACAGAACAAAGAGGCAAGCTGTTTCTTTAACAGAACATTTGAAATCAGATTATTTAAGGGAAAATATAAGAAAAAAATCCAACATTTTGGGGGACCAAGGAAAGAAAATTTAGGAAGCTCAGTTACAATCTGGATCTACTTAAGTTAGAAGCTTGCCACCTGAACACCTGTCCATTTTTCTTTACCAACTGAGCTATCAGGATCTGGGTTTTGGACAACACAAAGAGCTGAGGGTACGTATATCAAAAAATTACCACAAATTTAAATTCGGTAAGTAAAGAGTCTGAGGGTTCAATGTATTAAAACAAGAACAATTTCTAATGCTAAAAAACCTATTATCTAAAACCCAGAGATAAGGCCAAGGGGCTGATGGCGTGCCCTCCAATGTCATTCAGAAGTGTTACTTAGCAGGCATTTAAAGACTCAGTGCGCTGGAAAATGTTACCATTCTTTCACTGTGCTATTATAAAAGACTCAGGTTTTACCAAGTTGCGGCTTTTTGTCCTCTATAAATAAACTTAGTTTTATTTCTCTGTGTGATATTAACCAGTTTTTATAATGCAACACACACTAGTCCTATTCTAATACTAAGCACTTCCTCACATGTTCCTGTAACCAGTTTTACCATCTTACTGATTTTCTCTCATTGAACTAATGACCCAAACAGAATCTTTGACATGAATTTCATTCAACATTTATGAATTGTATCTCTTTTGAAAAATCACTTTGACTTGTACAAATGATTTGACTTACAATCATCATGAAATGATTATCAGTTAGTGAATATACATCTTCTAATATAGATACAAAATAAGAAAAAATTGTTTCCTTGTGATGAGAATTCTGAAGATTTACTCTCTTAACAACTTTCACATATAAGGTACAGCAGAGATGGTGATGGACAGGGAGGCCTGGTGTGCTGCGATTCATGGGTCGCAAAGAGCTGGACACGACTGAGCAACTGAACTGAACTGAGTGCTGACTATACTTATGTTGTTCACAACATTCCCTAATATTTAACTGGAAGTTTGTACCTTTTGTTCACCTTCATCTAATTTCTCACCCTCCAGACTGATAACCACAAATTTGCTCTTTTTCTGTTTGCTGTTGAAGTTTAATTGACCTACACTATGTTATTACTTCCTGGTACATGGGATAATGATGGGATATTCCTATACATTTCAAAATGATCATCATTAAGTCTAGTTATCATCTGCCACCATACATAGATACTACATTATTACTGACTGTCCTGCACTGTACATTTCATACCCATGACACACTTATTTTGTAACTAGAAGTTTATACTGTTTTTCTCATCCTTCTACCTCAAAGTTGTTTGAATAAAACCTATGGAAAACAAATTACATAAAAGAACTTCATTCAGCTGTATCATTACATTATTTCTTTATTCTGCTTAGGGCAGGTTTAAACAGTTTATTTTATCCTAAAGTGATAGTCAAAACAACATAGGAGGAAGGAAGGATGAACACAAAATGAATCAAGTTAAACGCAATTAATTTACTTTTCAAGAAGAAAAACATGTTTCATTCAATGTGTTAAGGAAATACCAATTAGAATTTTATGTAGGCAGATAACTAGCTGGTTTTATACAATTCTTACTTTGAAGCTTGTGGTAACATACATACACTTAGAAGAACAAGGAAATGAAGGAAGCATAGTCATCTAACACATTTACAGACTGCTTATAGTTATAGTTACTTCCCCAATACAAGTACATCACTCATGTAGATAACCTCTATCAGATACAATTCAATTTGCTTAAAGCACATAAAAAGGTATCAAATTATAAACCAAAAGTTTTATGATCCAGCAATCCCACTTCTGGGCATATATCCAGAAATTATGAAAACTAATTTGAAAAGATACACGCACCCCAATGTTCACAGCAGCACTATTTACATCAGTTAAGACATGGAAGCAAGTAATTGTCTATTGATAGATGACTGGATAAAGAAGATGATTAGGATTGCCATATACACACCACTATATAGAAAACAGATCAATACTCTTGTAATGCCCTATATGGGAAAAGAATCTTTTAAAGAGTGAGCATGTTATGTATATGCATAACTGATTCATTTTGTGTACACCTGAAACTAGCAACACTATAAATCAACTATACTATAATAATTGCTTTAAAAAAGAAAAAAATGCCACTTGCAGCAACATGGATAGACCTAGAGATCATACTAAGTAAATTAAGTAAGACAAAAACAAATATGATACCACTTGTATGTGGAACCAAAAAAAAAAAAAGATACAAATTAACTCACTTACAAAATAAAAGTAGACCCACAGACTAGAAAAGAAACTTATGGTTACCAAAAGAGAAAGGGAATGGTTAAAATTAAGAGTTTCAGACTAACATATATACACTCTTGCATACCAGCAAGGACCCACTGTACAGCACAGGGAACTATACTCAGTATTTTTTAATAAGCTACGATGGAAAGGAATCTAGAAGAATATACATATATATCTCTGAATCACTATGCTGTACACCTGAAACCAACAAATCATTGTCAACTACATTAAAAATAAAATTTAACAAAACAATAAAGCTTTTAATGATATGAGGGCATATTCTGATGATCAATCAACAACCATAACTCAGAAAAGATTCTTAAACTACTTCCACTTACCCTGCAGACTGACATCTGGTTCGTTGTCAGTGTACCTGTCTTGTCTGAGCAGATAACAGAAGTACAACCAAGGGTTTCCACAGAAGGGAGGCTTCGAACAATGGCATTTTTCTTTGCCATTCTGCGCGTTCCAAGAGCCAGGCAGGTGGTGATGACAGCAGGCAGACCTTCAGGAATGGCTGCTACAGCCAGGGCTACTGCAATCTTAAAGTAGTATATAGCACCTCTGATCCAGGAGCCTCCATGAACTGGGTCATTGAAGTGCCCAATGTTTATGATCCAGACTGCAATGCATATAAGGGAGATGACTTTGGACAGCTGTTCCCCAAACTCATCCAGCTTCTGCTGGAGGGGTGTTCTCTCCTGCTCCGTCGCTACCATCTCATCTCGGATCTTGCCAATTTCCGTGTTAACGCCAGTTGCCACCACCACTCCCATGGCTTTGCCAGCAGCAATGTTTGTGCCCTAGGACAGAAGGAGAGAACTGGTTAAGAGATCAACACCATATCCTACTTAAATCCTGACTGGTAAACTCAAACTTGTGTGGATTTTGATGAGGGCACCCAGACTCTATTGGCCTCTCTACACACCACATTCTACTGGGCCCTCAAGTGGCTACTACTTTTGATGAGGAGCAATACCTCAAGGCAGGTGGTGTAGTATATCGCTCTGTGATTCTCTGTGAAATGAGAATGGTACCCACTTGCCCCAGAGCCCTTTACACTGGCCCACCTGAAATCTCTACTCACTGAGTCTGGCTTGCAGAGAGCTTTGGACTGGAGTAGAGCTTAACCCCTCTGTGTTCCTGACTTTTCAAACATTATACGGCTCTCAACCCTAAGCATTCTCCACCTCTGGCTCCAACAACTCCGCCTCTCCTTTCGTCCCCGTAAGAAGGACGGCTAGAGTCAGGAGCTGCCCTCGAGGACCCCACTAGAGCGCTGACACTCAAAGCACAAGGTGTCCCTGCCCGCTCTATTGTAATCCCTAGCGCATTATCTTCATTGTAGCTCTGTAGTACTTTTTAAAAATTTACCCATGGATGGAGAAGCCTGGTAGGCTACAGTCCATGGGGTCGTGAAGAGTTGGACACAACTGAGCAACTTCACTTTCACTTTTCACTTTCCTGCACTGGAGAAGGAAATGGCAACCCACTCCAGTATGCTTGCCTGGAAAATCCCAGGGATGGGAGCCTGGTGGGCCGCCGTCTATGGGGTCGCACAGAGTCGGACACGACTGACATGACTTAGGAGGAGGAGGATGGGTGGTTAGAGTCCCATGTTAACACACAAAAGCCTACTACTTGAAATACCACTTTAAATTCTAAACAAAAACTATAAATTTTCCAACTTTATATTTCAAAAAAATTTAACAGAAAAATTGGAACAGTGCAATAAACATCTATTTTACTTTTCACCCAGACTCACCAATTATTAATGGTGTGCCACATTTGCTTTCTTTCTAAACACACACCTTTTAATTTGTGAGCTATACACAGTTATCATCCACGTCATTTTAAAGGAAACACCCCTTTAAAGGTTAAATCTTATCCAAAGTACTTACAGAAAAGAGCATGTTCTTCTTATCTTGATTGACAGCCCGTGGGTCAGGGACAGGGTCAGTGTGCTTGATGACAGAGACAGATTCACCTAAGCAGGTGGCAATACAGAAGGTTTGTTTAGATCTATGCAATTCACACTTAGAACCCTGGTACCCTCATTCACTCATGCCAATACCACTCTCAGGAAAAGGGAAAAAAGGCCCAATTCATTCAAAATGGTAGAAACTAGTAAAATTCAGTAACAGAAACTAATACAATATTGTACAGCAATTAGCCTCCAATTAAAATAAATAAATTTTAAAAAAAGAAACTAATTTCCAAGAAAAAAAATCAAAATAAAGGAATTTAATTTTGAAGTAAGATTCAAGTCAATTACCTTTATTTTCTTAACTACTCAAATTTAGTTCATTTTCCAGTATCATTTTATACTCTAATATAGTGGATGTAGATTTGTTGTATACTTATATATACACACATATTGTGTGTATGTAATAGTTAAAAAGCTGAAAGTATATTTACTTTTAACAAAATGAATAAACTGTAGATACAGATATGAATACTGAGGCTCATCCACTGTAAAGCCTGTTTTTGTTCAATAATGCCAAAGATGAGAAATGAAAACACTGTTCTAGATAATATTTGCATGGACTTATCAACCATTCTACTTCAATAAACCAAAAGGAAAAACAGCAATCAGCAGCAGTAAAAAAGAAGACATGGAGTAAGAGACCACTTCTTAGAACTTTCACAATGTCTTGTTGAACCTGGTTTCAACCTAACCATCACCTATGAAATGCAGCTGACCCTTCAACAATGCAGCAGCAGTTGGGGGGCCAACCCCTCTGCATTCATAAATCTGCACAGAACTTAGGCCTGGCCCTCTGGATATACAGTTCTGCATCTGAGGATTCAATCAACTGGTTTATTAATGAAAAAAATCTGCAGATAAGTGGACACATGCAGTTTAAACACATATTGTTCAAGGGGTAATGGTATACAATGAAGGTGAAATATGGCCCTGGCTGTTAAGTCAAATTTAAGGAAGCAAATTTCACTCTCAATATTTAACAAAAGACTCTGGTTCTTCAATCTAGCCTAAAACTAGAGTGTGATTTTTATTTAAAATGGAAATTATTTTTGTATGCACAATATGAGAATTTTATGTACAATCCAATCAATTCCCTACCATTTTATGGCTTAATCAGCTTCCAAGTTGTTGCTGATAACAGCAGTTTTAGTAGATAAGCTATTCATAAAGAACAATAAAAAATACAGAGTCCAGGTTACTCATGTCCCTACTTCTAAGACATCTAGTTGCTTTTCAAAACTAATCATCAGATAAATCTTTGAATTTTATATTTACTCACCTTTTAATTCAGGTTAGCATTGTGTTTAAGTTAATCTTTTGACCACCTTACTTCCAGTTAATATGAACCCTCCACCCTAGACTGTGCCTTTATCAAACAAAAACGGGAAAATGTTCCGAACAATCCCAAATCTAATTAGTGTTCAAATTTTAGGCAGTAAACGTTCACCATTTTGGAAAGTGCTGACTTTTGTTAATTGTACATTTTACTACTGCAAAGTATGTGAGGTGTGAGATAAGTATTCCTGGAGTCTATTTTTCCTGCCTGGAAAAAAAACACTAGGTAATTAATTCACTTTCCACAAAACAGAGACAACAATACTGCTTCAACTTTATCTCAGGCTACTGAAGGAATTTTCAACCTTTAAAAAAACTTTTAAAATCAAAACTACTTTTTAATCAAATTTAAATATAAGAAGGCCTTATGAGATGAAAGCCAACTGTTTTAAAATTATAGCTTGGCATCGATTGGCAGAAAGACTAATTAAGCTATGAAACAAACATCTTGGAAAGACTGAGATGGGACACACCATCAATGGACAGTGGGACAAGAGTCAGCTCATCATCAGCAGGAATCTGGGCCTCAGGAACTAAGCAGCTGCCAATGCGTGATAGTTACCTGTGAGAATTGACTGGTCAACTCTTAGAGTAGTAGATTTGATGGATGTTAATCTTATATCAGCAGGAACTTTGTCACCAACTAATTGGGGAGAAAAAAAGCAGCTTAAATAAGCAACTTTTGAAATCATGTTACATGAAAAAGCTGTCTCCAAATCAAACACACCATTTAAAGAAAATAAATAGTCTGTATCCAGCACAAATCTAATCTGCTACAGGGCCTGCCTTGGTGGTTCAGTGGTTCAGACTCTGTGCTTCCAGTGCAGGGGACGTGGGTTCAATCCTGGGGAAGTGGGATCCCACAGGCTGCATGGGACTCACCCCCCACCCTCAAATCTGCTACAATAAGCAATATAAGCAACTTGTCCTCAGGGTCATAAAAACTCTTCCTGGATAAATACAAGATATGAAGTACATAAGTAAGAGAACAATGATGCTTGGGCAAACAGCTCTAAGTTCACATTATTTAGTCACACTCACACACACACAGGGCACAGCAAGGGGGACCGAATTATAAACTGATTTCTTCCACTGGGAAAGCTAAATTATCACAAACAGGAAACAAATACCTCTATAAAAAGATGCTCAATTAATCTCACTCATAAGAAAAAGGCAAGATAAAACAACACAGACCACTTTTTAAACTATCAAACTGACAAAGGAGTTGAGAAAAAAGTGTACTAAGTTTGAAAGAATGTACAGAAACAGGGCTTCTTTATACAAGGTGACCATAAGATGTAGAAAGTTTAGTTTTAATAAGCAAAAAAAAAAAAAAAATCCAAAACCCCTAAAACAAACCAAAGCTACAAATCACTTAGAGTGAAGTGCATGAAAAGTCAAAGCCAAAGTCACTCAGTTGTGTCTGACTCTTTGCAACCCCATGAACTAAACAGTCCATGGAATTCTCCAGGCCAGAATACTGGAGTGGTAGCCGTTCCCTTCTCCAGGGGATCTTCCCAATCCAGGTCTCCTGCACTGCAGACAGATCCTTTACCAATTGAGCCACCAGGGAAACCCAAGATCCTTTTTCTAGATCTTCCCGACTCAGGAATCGAACTGGGGCCTCCTGCATTACAGGCAGATTCTTTACTAGCTGAGCAAGTGCATGAGCAGGTATTAATGAAAATTCGGTGCTTAGTGCACTGCTAATAAGGACAGACTGAACGTAACATCACTAAACATACCATATAATATTAGTATTCATTTAATATTTTTAACTCAACTAGGCATCCAGACTTTGTGACAATCCTACATACACCACTGAGTACAAAGAAAAAAACTTACAAAATCTCGGGAGGGCAAACTGGTAATACATATCAAAAGTGCAAAGCACAGGGGTTCCCTGGTGGTCCAGTGGATAGGACTCTGAGCTCTGCTCTTGCTTTCACAGCCAAGCGCACAGGTTCAATTCCTGGTTGGGGACCTGCGATCCCTGTAAGTCGCATGGGACGACAAAAAACCAAACAAAAATGGCAAAACACAATCTTTTTACCCCATAAATTCCACTGCAAAGAATTTATTCTACAGATATGCTTGCAGTACATAGTTATGTTTGTTTTTTTAATCAGCAATAGAAAGGTCTGTTCATACTGTGTTAAGTGTCTATTAAGTCTATTCATACTGTACATTAAGTGGAGAAAACACAAGTGTGCAGCACTGTGACCATGGAGCTCCGCTGTCAGGAGAAAATACCTCTGGCAGGGATAACAGACTTACAGCACCAGACAGCAGGGCAGGGGTGGAAGGAGACTCTTCACCTTGTCTGTATGTACCCTTTGGTACCTTCTGAAATCTGCATTATCAGATAAATGAAAAACCTCTGTGTAACCTCTGGGAGATCTTTAAGTCAAGTGAGTCTTCTTTTCTGGGCCAGAGTTCCTTTAATAGCTCTTAAATGGGCCATGTCTTAGCCCCTTTCCTTGATGGTATTTGAAATAAATGCCACAACACAGACCAAGGAACACGTAAAGCCTGTATTCCACCTGCACCCTGAGAACAATGCCCCGAATACGGTAGGCGTTCAAGAATCGTTAGATGAGTATGTT
The DNA here is from genome assembly GCF_032405125.1 of Capricornis sumatraensis. Classification (NCBI taxonomy): domain Eukaryota; kingdom Metazoa; phylum Chordata; class Mammalia; order Artiodactyla; family Bovidae; genus Capricornis; species Capricornis sumatraensis. The sequence goes on along the minus strand of NC_091085.1, from coordinate 61,049,324 downwards.
TCAGTATCAAAGCAACTGAACAGTAAACATTAGTACAAAGCAGCTTTCCCTGACTCTCGGAAAGGTACTAAGGTGTTTTTAAGAGTCTTATGCAAGGACAGCTAACAGAACAAATAAGCACCGTTCCCCCTACAAATGCATATATTAAGTTAAATCTTACTTTTCCAGACTTACGCTACCGTACGGAACTGTAACTGTCACTGGTTATACATAACTGGTTATACTGTCTATACTTCTTAGACAGAATCCACTTCTAAGTAGAGGATTGATTTCATTTGTTAAACCTTCAATTTAGTTCTAATATTTCTGTGACTCACAGCTTTTAAACTCAGGGAGAGTACAGTTCATGAAACAAACCCTATAACCTATGTAAGAAACGCGGTCACGAGGCAGCACAGAACAAGACTGCCAATATCTACTCCCAGGAGGCAGAGATCACCCTGCACTTGACTGCAGGGACACACAAAGTCACGGTGAAATTCCTGCTGGAAATGCTTATGCAACAGCCGCAATATTCAGATGGAAGACACTAGAAACTTTCATTTTATTAATAACACAATTCTGCTCATACAATAGTAGTAAGTAACTGTATCTTAAAATTTAGTGGCCTTCACAACCTAAAACACTTCAGCAAGATAAAACTTTAAAATAGCTTAGGGAATTCCCTGATGGTACACTGCTTAGGACTGCACATTTTCACTGCCGAGGGCATTCGATCCCTGGTGATGGAACTAAGATTCTGCAAGCTGCTCGTGCAGCAAAAAATAAACGTATAAAAATCTCAAACAACCTAAAAAACTTTTCCTGAGTTAGTTCTGGCAGTCGTAATTTGACCCTACATAACCTTGAACACGAAAAGGATCCAAGTTCAACGAGTGCGTGGCCCTAAATGGAAAAATTACTTGACAATGTTCCTTTAACGTCTGAAGCAATTTATGCCATGATCCTACAGGAGCAGAAAACTTCTAACATGGCATAGCAGTCACCACAATCTATAGGCCCGTTTGCACTGTAACAATTGAATGGAAACCACCAATCTGAAAGCAGAATGCCAGGAATTCTCTGGTGGTCCAGTGGTGAGGACTCCGTGCTTCCACTGCAAGGGGCATGGGTTCAGACTCTGGCTGGGAAACTAAGCTCCTGCAAGCCACGTGGTGCAGCCAAAAAGGAAAAAAATGAAATAAAATAGCACAAGGTGTCATTTTATACTGGAGCTGAATCTCTCTTAAACAACTCCATATATTAGCTCTAAGCTTGTACTCTCATATACCTGGCCACAATTTAATTAAGGTCAGCAAATCTAATATTTTAGAATTGAGGATCCAGAAGTTGTATCTTGCCATTTATTTTGCTGTGTTTCAGTGGGGCAGCTCAGAGGATTAAAAATGAATGAAAAATGTGTTTTTGAGGCAAGAAATACTAAGATTAATTTTTTTCCTCAGTAACAAAGTCAACATGTAAGTTACTAGTTTAAGGCAGGATTGATACTATATATGCAGCATTTAAAATTATGTTAACGTTTAAACTCGCATTACAAAGAAGCAGCTTATTTTTACTCCTAAAAGTCTGTTTTAAATATATGAAGGCTATTTCTGTTGTACAGAAATTATATTGATATACGTTTAATTATTGGTTAAATATTCAAGAACGAGTCAGATGTAAAACGCTAGTGGAACAAGTGACCGGGAAGTCCTTAACACTGATGTCATGCTTTTATTAAACTTTTGATCCCTCTTGTAACAATCATTCTAACTGGAAGGCAACTACATATGTAGGAACTCAAAGATGACCTGGAGATCTAATTCCCTGACCAGGGATCAAACCTGGGTCCCCTGAGTTGGTAGAATAGCATCTTAGCCACTGAACCACACAGGAAGTTGCTTAAAATTGATCTTATGCTCTTATTAACTTTTCTTCCATCCTGTAACAGCCATTCTAACTGGCAGGCAATTATGTATTCAGGAACTAAAAGATGACCTGGGGACCTTTCATAAACTACAGAATCTTGGGGCCTGCTCTTTAAGAGCCTGCTAAGTCGCTTCAGTTGTGTCCGACTCTGTGTGACCCCATAGATGGCAGCCCACCAGCCTCCGCCGTCCCTGGGATTCTCCAGGCAAGAATCTGGTTCAATGCATTTGGGATCCAGGAACCCATTATTTTAAAGAAATTCTCCAAGCACACTAAAAAACTAATACAAGGGGAAAAATGGCTTAGTAACTGGTGTCACAGACCCTGTGAAGACCCTGCTTAGAACAGTCTCCTGTGTGCTGTTTCTCATGTGCCATGTATGCGAAGCTCTAGGCTGAGAAGACCCCAAGTCCCTAACACTTGGGAAATGCGCTACCTTGAAAGTTTCATGTTTATCTCCATTACAAATGATCTCTCTGTGGAAAAGGTGCGCATGTGCTCAGTCGTGTCTGACCCCCTGCGACCCCATGGACTGCAGCCCGCCAGGCTCCTGTCCACGGGGATTCTCCAGGCAGAAACACCGGGGTGGGCTGCCAGGCTCTTCTCCTGTGTGGAAAAGGTGCTAAGAGCATAAATCCAAACTGGCCTTAAAAACCTGCCAAGTTCTAGTATTCTCTTAGTGAGAAAGACACTCCCTTGCATCATCTTGACCAGACCAACTCATGTCCTCATTCTAGACAGGAAACTAAAGGCAGCAATAGGGGTCTTGCCTAAAGAACTTCAATTAATGAAAGACTTCCTTTAATTTACTGTGTGACTCTGCTTTTTGTTTGGAGGAGTCAATTTAGGATTAACTCTACAAGGAAGCAGGTTGTCTAAAGAAGTAAAAGATCCATGACAACAAAGGCTCAATGACTACTTTTCAGCTAAGACATAATTTTCTTTTGTCTGCAGGCTTCTGTGAATTCCAGGCCGAGGGTTTTGTGCAAGAGGAGTAGGCAGTCTGTTCCGATGATCACATCCAGTGATATTTCCCTGATGGGGCATGTCAGTGCCCTCAGGGCAAGTGGTAGTGGAAAATTCTTACTCTTGCCAACGGGATGCTCTGCAATTTTTTCCTCTGAAAATTTTTTTGTCTCGAGTTCAGGCAGTGTAATAGAAGAATAAACTGTTATAAACTACTTTCTGTTTAACATCTGACACTTAAAATTCAGCTCTTGGCTCCTTAAGTCTGTAGGCTCTTTAAAACCCGCTATCACAACACAGACTTCCACTCTGAACAAATTCTTCAATGTATACTTTATGGTGAGTTACCAAGAACGCAAGTAAAAGTCATTTAAAGGAAATTATTACTTGGCCACATTTTAGAACTGAATGAACACAAGCTTTCTTAATCTTAAAATCTGGGAAAGACTATTTATAAGGCCAGGATGATTTAACATTGGTTATATTATTATGTCAAAAACGCTGACAGTTAAAATCAGCACAACTCAGAAAAAGCCTTTTTTGAATTGATTATACATAAGGAAAAAACCTAACTTATTGTGGCAAATTCTACCAGTTTATTCAAACCTTTTCTTTTTTTTTTAAAGAAAACTATATATAAGATCAGAAAATTACCTCTTAAATACCACTATTGTTTCTGAGTTTAAATGGCTCTGAGGAAAAGCCAGCCATAATAGAATTAACCTAAATTAGTTAAACATTTAACTGTGACTCAAACATTTTCCCTCCTAATTTGAGTCATAAATTTTGTAGTTAGGAAAAAAATGAATGAAATTCACTTGAGAAGCTCTACCTGCCTACTTAACACTATTTCCAGGCCTCAGGGTGAGCATGGAGGAACATTACAAACTGCCATAGCTTATACTGTATTTGTTCCCAGTCCAATTTGTAGGATATATTATCTATGATGAAACCCATCTTTTTAAAATGCAGACATATCATTCTCTTTAAAACCTTTCAACAGCTTCTTCCTACTAGACTTGCTTCAAACAATACTCTTCAGTTTCTCAAAAGTTCCGAGTCTTCACAAATGGCCAGGCTTTCCTGGAACTTTCACGATCAGGCTGGTGTCCGTCACAACGCGCCACAGAAGGTGCCCGCTTCCCGACACTCATCACATTCATGTCTGCTGTGTCCTCCCCACTGGACCACTAGCCCCACAGGGAGGTCGCCTAGTCTCCTGATTTGCCAGCCCTGGCACTGTGCTGAAACAGTGCACACCAAGTAAAATATCTGCTGTGGAACGAAGTACCTGCACACACATCATTTTCTTTAAAAAAAAAGGGGGGGGGGGCACCAGAAACTTATGATAATGATCATCAAGTTGAAGACTGCCACAAAGTTAGCAACAATGAAACGTCAGGATCAAAGAGATCTTAGCCTTGGTTGGGCTGAATGAAGTTTAACAGTGGTTACTGCTTAAAATATAGACTGAAAACAGAAGACACGTCTGCTAGCAGAGGACTAGAGATATTGCAGGGAAAGAGAAATGTGAAAAAGACTCATGGGCTTTAAGTGACAGGACAACTAAGACTGCCAAAGTGTCCTTATGTGTAAGGGTGGAAGATAAGGTCTCGACTAGGAACCAGACCCGATTTACATTAACTGTATTCAAGCATGGGCACCAAAGAAGCCATCAAGATGGTAAAACAGGCCATCACAGGATGAGGAATCAGACTTCTATGTGCCTCCAAAGAGAAAAACTATTGTACAGAACAGACAAGTATGTTTTAGCTCCTTATAAGGGACATTTTATAATAAAACTGGCATAATACATAATTGCCAATAAAAGTAGCACAGCTGTTCCTAGGCAGGGAAGTTTTTAGTTGCTAGAGGTGGAAGCTAACTGGTTCATTAGATGCTGTGGAGGCAGCCTGCAGCAAGGTTACGCAAGGTTAGAGTACACAGGATCTGGGATACCAACATGCATTTCTCTTTATTACAAGAGTAACGCATGCTCTTTACAAGGTGAAAACCCACCCCTCACTTCCCTCATCCAAACATCTATTTATCTGTTAACACTATTTATCAAACACCTTTCTCTATAGATAACACTTACTAAAATTTCATTAAAATAAAAATTACAAACCTTTAACATTGGTATGTACTTAGCGGTTTCATTCTTTTTTAATGGCTACATAGTAATACCTAAAGCAATCATCTCTAAAGCTCAACTTTGGAGAATGCTTATTCTACACTAAGCACTGCTGTAAGAGCTTTATGAATTCTATGACTATCTTCATTCCCTGTTTACAGATAAGGAAAATGAGGCACGTAACTTGCTTAACGTCACAGGTATTTCACAGCCATCCTGTGATTAATCAATCAGTCACTATTTTCACAGCCATCTACATGTTTCCAATTTTCCTCTTGTGCACTTCAATTACTTCTGGAGAAGAGTCTCAGAAAACAGAATTTTCCTACAAATGTATACTTGCACCAAATTAATTTTCTTGCCATTTCCCCATACTCTCAATCTTGTATTCTGACTACCACTAACACCAAGCAGGAGAAGGAAATGGCAAGCCATTCCAGTCTTCTTGCCTAGAGAATTTTGTGGACAGAGGAGCCTGGGGGGCTGCCATCCATAGGATCACACAGTCGGACACGACTGGAGCGACTTAGCAGCAGCAGCTAACACGAAGCATGTTATTTCTTAAAATTATGTTATCATCTTCAAAATAAGTTATTTTATATTCTCACATAGTCAAGTCTCGTGATGGTGGCAGTCTTGTGTCACACTTAGGAAATGTGTTCCCTGCACTTTGTGGTTTCTTCTAATTTCCCCCAAATCTTAATCACAATAATGAGGGTTGGAAAGACTGGCACTTACTGTACTGTAACTGCCACTGAGTCACAAGGAGAGGGGAGGAGGTGATTACAGGAAAATGAGGAAATGTCAGCCCTGTGAAATTCAGGTCAGGCTTCAAGACCAACTGGTCCATCATGATCTGATGACTGGGGATACCTTTCTGAGTTTCTCAGAACTCATGGTTCTTAGTGTCTTAGTTGTTCTCACAGCCATCAATCAATTATTGCTCTAGGTCTCAAAACCCTCTGCTTTTAATAGCATCCACGCTAATTTGTTTTAGACTGTTGTTCTGCTTATATACGAGTTAAGATTAAGAACTTATAGCTCTATAAAACAGATATTACTTACAGGAAAAACTAAAATAATGATTTCTCCTGGTTTTTGGTTACAGATGACTCAGATCTACATCTCTAACTAGTTCTGCTCTCTCATCCTTCTCACTGTGAAACAACTCCGCATGGGGGAAGAGACAAAAGACAACAATCCTTATTTGGTCATGCAGTTTTGCTTCTACATCTCTGAGCGATGTTTATCATTTTAGGAACAGGTGAAAACTGTTTAACAATATTCCAACAACACCATGCAGACTGCTTAATCAGACAATATTTTACAGTTTAACTGTAATGACTTTTCCCAGTTTGTTGAGATAAAAACCAACCTGTAACACTGTGTTTAGGGTACAAAACATTTATATATACATACTATATGAAATTACTACAATCAGTTAATATCCATCAACCTCACATAGTTACAACTGTTTCCTTACGATGAAAACTTAAGATATACTCTTAGCAACTTTCAAGTATATACTATAATTCTGTTACCTATAGTCACCATGCTGTATATTATATTCCCTGAACACATTTGTCTCACAACTGGACTTTATACCTTCTGACCACCTTCACCTAATTCCTGCACCCACCATGCTAGAAACCACCAACCTGAGTTTCTCAGTTTGCTTTGCATGTGTGAGAGTGTGTTTCCTTTCTTAAAGATTTATATGTAAGTGAGATTACATGGCATTTGCCTTTCTCTGACTTCTTTCACTTAAGGTGAATCCATGTTGTTGCAAACATAAGGACTTCCTTCATTTTTATGTCTCAGTAATACTCGTGTGTCTGTGTGTGTGTGTGTGTGCGTGTAGACACATTTTCTCTATTCATTTATTCACTGATGGATACTTAGGTAAACAGTGCTATAATGAATGCAGGGGTGCAGATCTCTTAGGGAGACTGATTTCATTTCCTTTGAATATATACCCTAGAAGTGGAAATGCTGGATCATATGGTATACAGCCATACCTTTTGGGTTCAATGCCACCACAAAAGCAAAAGTAGAAACTACCCTGACTGAGAACCCACCTTCCAATCCAAGGCATGTAGGTTCGATCCTTGGTCAGGGAACTAAGATCCCACATGCCATGGGGCAGCTAAGCCCGCACGAGAACTACAGAGCCACGTGCCACAATTAGAGTGAAGCCCGTGGGCCGCAACAGAAGATCCTGTGTGCCACAACTTAGACCTGACGCAGTCAAATAAATAGACATTAAAAAAGAGAGCAGAAGTAAATACTGCAATAAACTAAGTGATACAAAGATATGTTTATACTGTACTATATGAGATGCAATAGCACTATGTAAAAAACAATGTACATACATTAATTTTATGAGATTTTATTGCTTAAAAAAAAAAAAAGCTAATCACTTGAGTCCTCAGTGGGTCAATCTTTTTGCAACAGTAACCAAAGATCACTGATCATAACAATACTGAAAAGTTGAAATATTTGTTTAAAAAATGCAATATTGTGCAGCACAATAAAACTAGGTATATGCTTGTAACTTCATTTTTTAAAACCAACAGCTAGAATCTTGGGGTGGAATTCTGGGGAGAAGGACAAAAGAATCCCCTGAAATTGCATGCAAGATTTCTGAACATGTGTATTTGGAAAAAAGAGTCCAGATTTCATTAATTCTTAAAGGAACTGTGTTCTATACATGATTAAGAACTACTGCTGCAGAGTTTTGCTCCTCAAAGTGTAGTTCACCAGGGAACTTGGTAGAAATGGAGAACAATGAGGCCCACTCCAGACCAAAGTACTCAAAATCTACACTTTAACAAAATCTTTCTTGCACATGAAGTTAGAGAAGCAGCTGGATGAACTTAAAGGCCTGTTTTTGTTTCTTTTAAAAATAGCCCTTAAGCCAAGGATGATTTTTACATTTTTAAAACTCTTGTTAAAAAAAATCTTTTTTCTCCTAGAGACTGTTTGGGGCCACAAAACCCAAAATATTTCTAAGGTAGCTCTGTTAAAAGTCTGCCAAGCCTTCTGCTCTACAGCACAGAATTAACTTTTTGATATTTGTGTTAGAGAGCTCAACAGGTATGAATTAAGTGTTTGCTGACTATTCATTCAGGCTGCTCCAATTCCTTTTTTTTCAAAAGCGAAAGAAAAAAGGCTCACAGCCCTAGCTAAAGAAATGATAAGGCCATGTTATCGGAATCATACATCTCGAGCCAGAAAGCTCCTTAAGAGTCTACTCCAATTCCTAGATTCTGTAGAGGTCAGGTTAATTTACTCTGTCCAGTGTCGTGTGGAATTCGGATAATAATACAGGTTCTTACATGAATCAGTCATCTATCCATTTTACAACTTTGTCTTTCTTTTTCCTCAACTGCTTGGAAATGCCACTTCATACATGTTACTAAATCTCATTACTGCAAGTTGACTATCAAAAGTGAAACTTCTCTTCCTTAAATAGTTACCAAGTTTAAGAATTATTCTTTTTTATTAAGTCCTAAAATTGCTGGCACAACTGCTGAATATTTATTCTTCAATTTAGGAAATATAAAATCAATTTCTCCAGAAGCTAAGTAAAGCAAACAGTTTTACGTTGAGACTGTGTCATTTCTAACACTTACATAATCTTAAAATATGATTTACTCCAGAGTATACTACAGGACAGAAGTCATCTGAGGATATTTATGTCCTTGTGCTATTCATCAACTCTGGGTTACCAAGATACAAGACGTTTGTTTCAAACAATTTCAAAAACAGTTGCCTTAAGAAGTCAATTACCCACCTCCCATGCAAATGCTGAACACCCCCAAATTCTGATGTTAAAGACTTTCATGACTTTGAAAGCTTGATTCACCTTGATATTAGCAAATAATACAGAACACTGAAACACTGATGTTCATCTCTTATAAATTATACCCGTATTTTACTACTTTTGGTTTCCATCTATGCAGAGAAATATTTTTCTGACATTATAATAATACAAAGTTATTGTAGTTTCAGAAGATGAACACATGGGTAACCATATGTTTACCTGCCAAATCTATTCTATTTGGTTCCTGTAGTCTAGATACTTAGAAGTATACATAAGGATTTATTCTGCATGCTTATACAGTGTCTTCCTGGAAATGTTATTAGCTGGCATAGCAACATCAAAAATACAATTTCCTTAGCTCCCTCCATCTCCCCCTCAAAAAAGCCACCCAGACTAGACTTTAGAAAGTACAGCAGAACCGTTCTACCATAGTCTTCCACAAGTTAGCAAAAAGAAGTTTATCATCTCAAGTCAGATGATTCTTACATCCAAACAATGACTACAAAAAGGTCGGTCTCTTTATTTGTGCAAATACTCGCTTTGATCTTCAAAACAGTTAACAATAGTCTCCAGTTTTTCAATTCATCAGAAAGAACCTTCACAGTCAATTTCATAATTTAAATAACAGTATAAAAGTTACCGTGTCTAAGAGCACAATTTATGCCATTTATCCCTTCAGGCCATGCACAGAGTAAGACTTTGACAAGAAATAATTTAGATCTATGTTTAGAATTGAAATTCATTTCTACAGTTTCACAGAACTGAATTATTGGGCTAAATGCCAAATCGCAGAGTCAACTAGATTACGAATCCTAAAAGTAGAAGTTAAAATGCCTCAACTTTTATAGTCTTAGTAATAAAGTAAATAGCTATTTATCTGGCCCAGTTCAAGCAGTCACAAAATATTTTTCCAAAATGTTCCATCTAAATCAATTTAAATGCCTTAGGGTTACATTTTTCCCAGTTCAGTGACCCACTGGTTCTAGTAATCTAACTACTATTTCTAATTTGTATCTAAATATTTAAAAACCATGAAAAGTCACCAGAACAGACCAAACAAAGAGTATATTGACAACCTAAAAATTAAAACTGTGATTCAGGCTTCCTCGACGTGGTAAAGGGCATCTATGGAACTCAAAGCTAACATCATACTTCATGGTAAAAGGCTGAATACTATTCTCCTAGGATCAGGAACAAGATAAGGATGTTTACTCTGGCCTCTTCTTTTTAACATTCTACTGAAGAATCCAGCCAGGGCAATTAGACAAGAAAAAGAAAAGGCACCCAGTCTAGGAAAATAGAAAAATTATTTCTGTTTTCAGATGACATGGTCTTACAGAAAGAAAAACCTTAAGGAACCCATGGAAAACTATTTGAGTAAGAGTCCACCAACACTGCAAGTCAATGCACGGGCTATAAATCAGTGCACAAAAATCAACTTATTTCTATACACTAGAAAAGAACAATCTGAAACTGAAATTTAAAAAAATCAATTCCAATTACAAACAGCTCCCAAGAAAACAAAGAACACTTAGGAATAAACACAACAAAAATAGCATAAAACTTGTACACTGGAAACAGAGTGTTAAAAGAAGTGAGACCTAAATAAACAAAGATACACTCTTGGTCAAGCATCAGGAGATTTAATATTGCTGTGATAGCTGTATTTCCCAAATTGAGCTACAGAGTCAACATAATTCTTATCAGATCTAGGCAGGCTTTGGGGGCAGAAATTAACAAGTTAAACTTAAAATTCATATGGAAATGCAACGGACTCTGAATAACCAAAATAAAATCTAGAAAAACAACAATGCCAGGAGACTCAAATTTAATGATTTCATAACTTACTACAAAGCTACAGTAACCAAGATGGTGTGGTACTGGCAGGAGGCTAGACACACGTATCAACTGAATAATAGTCAATTTGTAGCAGGAAATGAAGTCAGTTGATTTTTGACAAGGGCGCCAGGAGAATTCAACGAAGTCTTTTCAGTAAATGGTGCTGACACAATTGGGTATCCAAATGCAAAAAAAGGAACCTGGACCCCTACTTTATACCACATACAAAATTTTTGTGACATCAGATCATAGAACAGCTTCTTTGGTATGACACCAAAAGCATAAGCAATGAAATAAAAAAAAGACAAATGGGACTCATCAAATTAAAAACATTTATGCTACAAATAACACCATCAAGTAAAAGAGAAACCTACAGAATGGGAAAATTTTGCAATTTATCTGATAGACCAGCATATATAAAGAACTCTTACAATTCAACATTATAAAGACAACCCAATTAAAATAGCCAATGGATTTAGATATTTCTCAAATATGACATACTAATGTATTAGAACCTAAGGACATGAAAAGATGCTCAATATCATTACGAAATTAGGGAAGTACAAATTAAAATCACAGTGAGATAATACTTCACGGCTAAAATTTTAAAAGGCAAGTGTGGATGAGGATGCAGAGAAACTGGAACCTACATTCATTGCTGGTGGAATGTAATATGATGCAATCACTTTGGACAATGGATGGGAAATTTCTCAAAATGTCAAACAAGTCCCTCTAAGCCCCAACATTTTCCTGTCCAAGTACATATCTAAGAGAGTGAAAGCATATGTTTACACAAAAACTGTACTCAAATATTCAGCCTAGCATTATTCATAATTGCCGGAAAGGGGAAAACAAATATCTGTGAACTGATGAATGAATATACAAACTGTGGTGCACCCAAACAGTGGAATACTACTGAGCCGTAAAGAATATAGTATTCTACACACAAATGAAGTATATGATTTATGCCACAACACAAAGACTCCTGGCAACAATACTAAGTGAAAGAAATCAATCTCAAAAGGGCATTTGTTGTGTGATTCCATTTATATGCAATATCCAGAATAAGCAAATCCCTAAAAGCAAAGTAAACTGTGGTTGCCAGGGACTGGGGAAAGGCGGGCAGAGGAAGTGACTGCTAATGAGTATAGGATTTCTTTTTTGGGGGAAGATGTTCTAAAATTAGATAGTGATAAAGACTGTACACTTAATTACACTTAACTCAAAAACCACTTAATTACACTTTAAAGGAGTGAAATGTTTTGGCATGTGAATTGTATCTCAATAAAGTGGTTTTTAAAAAAATGTGAATTGGACCGCCAACAAATTAACGTGTGAAATACGTATACATTTACTAAATATACTGTATATTCCCTAGTAAGTTAACCGTAGCTGAAGACAGAAGCAATAAACCACAAAGACTCAGCTTCAACTGTTAGTTTCAAAATGTGACTAACAGTACACACACCCATAGGGTGGTTGATGATTAAAAACCAAAGACTAGGAAATTTATCACTGTATCTGGCACACACTTTAAGCTTAGCTATTACTGAACTCATGCACAGAGACGTCAAATTATCTGTTCTGCACAGAAGCTGCACAAAAAGCAGATTTACACTGCTAAACCTACTCCACACTTCAGACTTCAGGTTTTATTTATTACAGAGAGCTTTCTACATGCTCAGCAAGATTACAATGATCGGTGTGACAGTTCTGCCCTTAAAGTGCATGTTGCCTAGTAGTATGACAATAGTGTTTAATAAAATGTTCATTATCTGTCTAAAACTTGTTCCCAGCACTGTGTATGTGATGAAAGTGAAAGTGGAGAGTGAAAAAGTTGGCTTAAAGCTCAACATTCAGAAAACGAAGATCATGGCATCTGGTCCCATCACTGCATGGCAAATAGATGGGGAAACAGTGGAAACAGTGTCAGACTTTACTTTTGGGGGCTCCAAAATCACTGCAGATGGTGACTGCAGCCATGAAATTAAAAGACACTTACTCCTTGGAAGAAAAGTTATGACCAACCCAGACAGCATATTGAAAAGCAGAGACATTACTTTGCCAACAAAGGTCCGTCTAGTCAAGGCTATGGTTTTTCCAGTGGTCAGGTATGGATGTGAGAGTTGGACTATAAAGAAAGCTGAGCGCTGAAGAATTGATGCTTTTGAACTGTGGTGTTGGAGAAGACTCTTGAGAGTCCTTTGGACAGCAAGGAGATCCAACCAGTCCATCCTAAAGGAGACCAGTCCTGGGTGTTCACTGGAAGGACTGATGTTGAAGCTGAAACTCCAATACTTTGGCTACCTGATGCAAAGTGTTGACTCATCTGAGAAGACCCTGATGCTGGGAGGGATTGGGGGCAGGAGGAGAAGAGGAAGACGGAGGATGAGATGGCTGGATGGCATCACCAACACGATGGACAAGGGTTTGGGTGGACTCCAGGAGTTGGTGATGGACAGGGAGGTCTGGCGTGCTGCGGTTCTTGGGGTCACAGAGAGTTGGACACCACTGAGCAACTGAACTGATGATGTCAGTGTGAGGTGATGGTGTGACTGGTGACTGAGGAAAAAACAGTAAATGTGGGAGTGCTTTGGAGACAGAATCCACTGGCCTTAGAGACAGAATAAGAGAGGAGAGAATTAAAATGATTCCCAAGTTTCTCTCAGTTAACCCTGTGGTTAGAGTGACTTACTCAGATGGGAAAGATCGGTAAGACCCCAAATTCAGAGAAAAAGAAACTGAAACAGACAGAATAGACGTAAGTCTATAAGGATGTAGGGAGAGGGTGGGAGAGGGTTAAGATGTATGGAAAGAGTAACACAGAGGCTGACATCATCATATGTAAAATAGCTAGCCAACGGGAATTTGCTGCATGGCTCGGGAAACTTAATCAGGGGCTCTGTATAAACCTAGAGGGGTGGGACGGGGACGGAGACGGGAGGGAGGTTCAAAAAGAGAGGACATATGTCTACCCATGGCCGATTTATGTTGAGGTTTGACAGAAAACAACAAAATTCTGTAAAGCAATTATCCTTCAATAAAAAAAATAATTTAAAAAAAAACACTTCCATTGAATAGAAGCTGGTCTTAATTTATTTCTTCAAAAGGCAAGATGATGCCTTGAGGATCATGGTCTATCTGATGCTGTAAACCACTGCCATCTACTGATGCAAACCAAGGATAAACGCTTTGGGGGTAATTTCTCTAAGTTTTTAAATATATTGAACACACAGAAATAGTCTATCCAGGATAAAAACTCTTATAATATCTTAGTTTGAGAGGCTGAAAGTTTATTCCCAGACTAAGCTGGAGAACTGGAAAATATACAAAGTCAAACAGAATTTTGTGCAATACTTAGGCGATCTTTAAGTACACCTACCACATGATATAACTGTGCAAAGACACCTATCTTCCTCCAGCATTTCCTTCCTCAGTTACTAGGCACCATCACCACCCAGTCACCTAGACTAGATATCCTGTCAGTATCTTTGATTGCACACCCTACTCCCATCTACCCCCAAATCTATCCAGTTATCAAAACCTGTTGCTTAGCACCTAAATCTGAGGCTCACTTCAAACTATATATGACCATAATTCCATGCCCAAGAGAGATTCTGAATTGATATTTTGGGTTGAGACCTGGTAAAAACTTTTAGTGTCCCCAGATAATTCTGATGTGCATCCCTGCTTAAAAACTGCTACTCATAAACTCAAAATCCTTCCCTCATTATTCTTAATGCTACAGCCCCTGATATCACTTGCTCTCATTAGCTCCTGCCTATCTCCAGCCTTCCCACTGTGACCTAATTCCTACATCAGCACCAGAACTCCCCCTCGAACTCATGTTTTTGCTGTAAAATCCATGGTGACAAATGGTTAAATCTGACTAAGGTCTACAGATTTACAAAATAAATACTAAGTATTCAGGAGCAAAGAGGCATCATTTCTCAATTTACTCTTGAATAACTCAGCAAAAATGTGTGAATGTATATAGACTGAAAGATGATAATGCAAGTTATCGTGATAACAAACATTTTCAGAATCTGGGTAAAAGCTAAATGGGAACTCTGACTAGTATTGCAACTTCTAAATCTAAAATTATGTCCAAACTAAGTTTAAAAAAATCCACTGGCCAAAATATTTCATTCAGAGTTGTACTTCTGTTAACATTAATAACCTGGCAAGTGTTAGGTCACTTACACAAACTATGCTGTCTTAAGTGATCAACGTATGGGTAGATAGACAACACTATTCTTTTTCTGGAAGACCTATGACAAGGTAACAGGTTTTTGTTGTTAGCCACAGCAAGCAGCATGCGGGATCTTAGTCCCCCAACCCCTGTATTGAGAGTGCGGAGTCCTAACCACTGGAAGTCCCAGTAATTTACTTTCAAAGGTCAAAACTGCAGGGCACAAGCCAAGAGGTGCAGCACTCTGAATTCTCACTTGAGTAAGACAATAGAGACAAGCGCACTTTCCCCACAAGCCAATGGGAAAGTGTTACTATAAGAACATTCACAAAAAGAAAACAAGTACGCTGAGCTCAGAAGGGTGTGAAAAACCACAATGATTTGAAGAACCCAATGTCATGATTCCCCTGCAAAAAGATCAGCTGTTCTGACTGGCTCCAGCGGCATCCTGGGCTGTCTGAAAACTTGGCACTGACCTACTCCAAGGAGGACCTCTGAGATCTGTGAAGAGCTCTGGCATGGCAGAGGATTCACTCTTTAAAAGCCCAAACCCAGATCTCTGGCTCACATCCCTGGCTCAGTGTTATGTCAAAATATTTTTAAGTAGAGCTTTTAAAGTCATGAAATTACCCTTAACCATCAATTTGGTTTGATAGTTGCAAGTCTGACTTATTATTTGTGCCAAGAACCAAAACAGGAAAAACCATGTACTCATTAACTAGTATTCTAACAAACTGCTCACTACAACTGTCAAATCAAGATTAAGTTCATCTCACTAGCACTAGATTTCTAAAATGTACTGAAAATAATAAGCACAGTAATTCAAAACACCTTTGTTTTTTTAAAAACAGAAAAATCTTCTCAACATGAAGGGAGGTCCCAAACACTCTGAAATTTTACAAAAAACCGTAATTTGTTTGGATAGCACTAAAAATCTGTTAATATAATCGATACACATGAGCCTAACTTCTAAAACCTCTAAGTATGAACCCCGAGAAAAGGACTGCATTCAAATATACAACCTTAACATAAAAAATGACCAACTCAACTCACCAGCAATTTCTACAATATCACCAGGAACTATGTCTTTAGCTTTAATCCGCTGTACACTCTTCCTATCTTGTCGATACACTTTGCCCATTTCAGGCTCATATTCCTTAAGGGCTTCGATTGCATTTTCAGCATTTCTTTCCTGTAAAAAAGAAAACAAAAGAAATTAGTAAACACAGCCTGCCACTGCTAAATGTTTCTAGTCCTAGGAATCAAAATTTTAGCGTTCTAACCTAAATTAAAAAAAAAAAACCCACGAGAGACACACATTAATAACATTTATAGTAAATGATTCACATCTTAAGATAATAAACACTAGGCCCTTTTGATTTTGTATTAAAAATGAAAAAACTAAGCACCCTAAGAATAAGGATAAAATCAACGGAGAAAAGCAATTATTAGAACCTGCTGTCCCTAAGCACACCATGCAACATGGCCCTCACCTTTAGCCTCACACACACCATTAAATCAGTCTTGTCTCCCATGAAAGCTGATGGTCTGGGTCTGGACTGTCCAGGCTCATCCCAGGCTTTCCCATTCAAAAGTTATGTTGACTGTGGATAAGTGACATGACAAGACAAGGTTTACTGCCTACAAAACCAGGACCCTAAGAGTGCCCACCCACTCACAACAGGTGTGAGAATTTACAAGCTCTCTGTAAAATGTTTAGGTTGTGCTTTGGCACACAGTAAATGCTTTGAGTGATCAATTAAGAAAACCAAGTTTTACGTCTCCTCACAAATTCTAAATCTCTCTCCAGTGGCAGAGACCAATAAAGAGCTGCCAGTCACAAACCATATTCACCATAATATTATATATGAACATGTCAAGACTTAGTCACACACAATTTTTCTTCCCTAATTTCAAGATGAAAGATGTACAATTAAAATGAGTCATGCTGAAAAAATGCTAAAGGAAAGTTCCTTTAAGGGGAGGTGAAAGTTTATATGCCAAATTTGCCTTTTATTCTCTTAGAAAATAAGCAATTAGAAGGAGCAAGTCTATAAAGCAAGTGCCCAAGTGAGGTTACTCAATTCAATGGACAAAGGAAAAAATTCTTTCATTTCTTTCACATCTTTGCCCTCTAAACTAAACATTTTCAATTTAACCTTTATTTAGATAAAATTTACACTCAGTACCATGTAATCTCATTTTTCACCTTGTGGTAAAAATTAAGTCCCCAAACCTGCTTAAAAGAGAATTCAGATGATAGAAAACAAAGCTATTGGCATGCGTGTCTCACTTTTTACATATGCATCCCTGAAAAAGTACAGGAAACCTTAAATTTGGGAAGTTCATGACAAAAATAATTTAAATTCCTATCATATCTACTTAAGGCTAAGTTCAAACATTACTGATATTGTAGAAAAAATAAATTCGGAACATTGTTGCTATTCAACTAGTCAAATTTGAAATCACTTTTTCCTCAGGATTTTCCCTCCTGAATGTATGAATTATGGCAGTTTTACTTTTTTCTCCTTCCTCAAGGTCATGTCAGGTAAAGTTAAACTGGACTGATCAAGGTTAAGATGTCCAGGAGCACTATATTTTGCTTCTATTAAAAATCAGCACAGGTACATTTAAATTAGAAGCATAAACTTAAAAGATAAACTGTCTCAGACCCCCAGGACGAAGATGCCAATTAAAATCACTTAAAGAGCCTCCCCTGCCGCCCACCAACCCAAACTATCAAAAGGACTATTTATATAGTACAGAGGGTGGAAAAGGGAAGCAAATGACCATAGATTCAGATTACATCAAAAAAAGAAGTCAGCTTGGGGAAAGACAAATATACCTAACTTACTACAAACAAAAACTCAGAAGACTGTCTGAGGTCTCCTTTGTTCTAAAAGTTTTAACGCCTACCTACTCCACTCAAACCCAAATAGGTCTAAATGTCATTCCTCAAACACACTCTATACTTCTCTGCTCATGCCATTCCCTCTCTGGAATATTCTCCCCAGCCTCCACCCAGAAAACTCCACTTCTCTATAGTTCCCCCAATTGCTTGTCAGCTGTCCTTGATGACACTAATCAGAAATACATGCCCGACCCCTCCCAAATACTACCTTACACTGTAACTCCCCTTACTTTCAGAAAGCAAGAACCCTATAGTACAGGCACATACTCTTCTGCACATTATGGAAATAGGATTAAGATGTAACAATGTTAAGTTAAAACACACATGAAAGTCCTGTAAAGACTGCTGTAAGATTTTATTTTACTTCTATCCAGTCTGGCCCTGGATATAAATCTCAGATACTCTATGTATGTTCTACCTATATGGCCTCTGGTAAGTCAATCCCTCTGAACTTCAGTGTCACATCTGTCAGATAGTCTCCGTCTTACAAAATCACTCTTGTAGCTCAGCTGGTAAAGAATCCATCTGCAAGGCAGGAGACCCCAGTTCGATTCTTGGGTCGGGAAGATCCGTGGGAGAAGGGATAGACTACGTACTACAGTATTCTTAGGCTTCCCTGGTGGCTCAGCTGGTAAAGAATCGCCTGCAGTGCAGGAGACCTGGGTGTGATCCCTGGGTTGGGAAGATCTCCTGGAGAAGGGAACGGCTACCCACTCCAATATTATGATCTGGTGAATTCCATGACTGTATAGGGTCTCAATCAGAGAAGGCAGTGGCATCCGACTCCAAGTCAGACACAACTGATCAACTTTCACACCTACTATGTAAATGGTGTACATTTAAAAACATGCACTACTAACTTAAGGACAGTCTAATGCTGTGTACTCTTTCTTTTGCCTAAATAATGCACAAAAGTATCATATCTACTTAACTACAAGCAATTTTTTTAAAAATCAAGAGGATTATGGCACATTTCTTCTAAAGAGGCATCTTTCTAAATGAGCTCATTACCCAAAGGCCTTCATGTTTACTAGTAAGTTTACAATTTCAACAGGACTAAGTATGTGTAGAAGATGTTTGCACTTTTAAGAATGACAGATGCACTCTATTTCAGTCCTCAAAGAGGTGACTATATCTGTCAAAAATCTAAGAGTAATATTCAAAAGATGACTGTGAAATATTAGTCTGCATCTGTTAAACTATATAAAAAACAAAAATCAAACCGACCCACAGTCCTAGAAAAGTTAAAATTCTTAAACTAGCTATTTGCAGGAGATAAATCATGCAGACGAGGGGCAAAAGTGTGATCCCATCATGTTTCTGTAGGAAAATTATCTTCCATTCTGGGAATAAGGCCTGGGCACTGGATAATTAAGGGAAAAGACCCAGAAATATGCTCTGAAAGTGCAATTATTTAGGATTCAAATAACTTCTACAGCTAAATCCACACACACACAAATCCAAGGATAATAAAAATGACACTGATTTTTATGAAGTCTTTCATAGGAAGCAACTAGGAAATATAAACAGATATACTGGCTCTCGAATTTTCTGGTTTTCCTGAAGTAGCTCCTTTAACCACTGTTCTTGATTCCATGCTACCATGGAGTATGAACAATTTTAACAGCAGAGTATATATGCATGAGGTCTAAAATTTTGCCATTAAATAAATTAATAAGTAAAAAACACAAGCAGTTCCACAGGTATTTTTAGTCAACACACCAGAAAAAACAGATAATAGAAAGACTAACAGTGTAAATCTCTTCAAAATTTAGCACTGCAGGAATTATTGCTTACCTGCCATACACCCACAATTGCATTGGCTACTAATATAAGTAAAATTACAAAGGGTTCTACAAAAGCTGTAATTGTTTCTTCACCTTCTTCAAACCAAGCCAAAACCTAAAAGAGAAATGACATTTGTTAGAACTGTAATGTGTTCTTACCACAAAAGTGGCTGGCACTAAAGGAATTATGATGATACATAAAATCTTTTCTTATCATTCTTCGAAACAAAAGGTAGCAAAATGTAATGACATAAATGACAAGCTTATATCCTGTTCTAACTCTTAACACTCAAAACTTTAAACTTCTTAACAATTTAAGAACTAATTTATTTTTCATGTAGTAATGGGTTTAAAATCCAAAACAAATACTTTGGAGAACTAAATCCCATCCATTTCCTATGTATATTTTTCAGAGGAAATAAAATAAATTCCTAAATTTAAAAGGCAATCATCAAACTTTGTTAATTTGGTTAATACTCATATGAGGTAATACCTACATGGCACAAATTCATAGTAGAAGTAATTAACCACTGACTTTAATATTAGTGTATATAAATTGCTAATGTCCCACATATTTTCAATGGTGTTACTGAAGGTCATCATCGCAAGGCTGTTCTGAGATCAGGCATGTATTCTAAAGGTTAAGCTCCATATGACACCTAGTATAACAACACAGCACTTCAGAGACGATCTAAGCCCCCAAATGTCATGACTGGCCGAAGAACACTGCCCCAAGAAAAATGAGCACAGAATTGACCTCTAGCTCACCCAGCCGTAACTCTCAGATTTAAAAGCTGAAAGAGAGCCACACTGTACTTCGTAACTGAGCATCTGTAATAAGAGAGAATCCAACACAATGATAAATACAAAGTAAAAGAGGCATCTAAATGGTTAAATTTTTAACAATAAATTTTTGTGGAAAACTGCCAATCCAAAAGGATGTTAAACAAATCTCATGATTCAATCTGGGAGGTAAGATTTGCCTTTGCCTTTTAACACTACTTAAAATGTTTGCATATTCCACAATGAAATCTTTTCTTTAAAAGATCTATTCAGTAAACAAAGAAAGCACTGTTTTTGATACATTGAATATTGTCAGATATGATGTATGGCAATAATGAAGCCAGTGACTAAGTTTGAACCTAGTGAACACCATACGATGAGCTTTGACAGAAACAGCAAACAAGCAGAAAGATGATTACGGCAAGATCCAACATGAATTTTGCAAGTTAAAAGAGGGCAACAATGAATTAACAACAAATATCAATTTGTTAGACAGGTATTTTCACTACCATCGCACCAACAAAAGAAACAGCAGTTTGAGCAGGAAAAAAACCCAGGAGACACAAGGACAAGGTCCTGAAAGATGAACCAGGGCAGGCAAAAACACCAGAATGAATAGAAATTGTTGCTGCAAGCTTTTGACAGGGCATTCCTGGTGTTAAGGCCAGGCCTAATGCCAGAATGAAAACTTCTCTAGGAAGTTATAAATTCTGATAGATGCAAGATCACAGCTGCTTTGATACTAGCCTTTCAAACATTTGCCAAGGAGAGCATATCAGAAATAAGAAACTTAATTAGCTCTTGGGGGAGAAAAATGGCTCAACTTGAAGAGTAGCAAGGACCTTTCCAAAAGGTCAGTGAGGCATTAGCAACTGTAAGATAAGCTTCACACCTTGTTAAAGTGAGTATGAATTTCCCTCTTGGCAGCTAGGCCTGAGGAAAAAACTTAAAGCAATATTCCACATCCACTGGAGCAAAGGAAAGACTCAGGCAAGCAAGCAGCTTCTACTTTTCAAGAAATGTGTGGTTCCTGTGCATAAGTGGTATTCATCAGTAAAGCAACCACCCTCATCTGTACTATGCAGTAGCCTTTTCTTCCACTATGTGACTTTAAATCTTTATGTGTAACACAGGCATTCGGCTATTTGAAGGTTCTGTCAAATGTGTGATTACTGCCTGATAAGAAACTAGTGGGCAAATCTCTTAATGTGGAAGGATAGTGCTGGACCTATTTAACGGTGACAACTACCAATTTGCTAAATACTTCAAAAAATATTCAAAAAACCCAAAGAATTAAGTGCTATAACTCAAAATAAAGATGAACCATATTTCATTTACTCCTAAGAATCAATACAGTCAATCATGTTCAAACCACACGGTGTAATCCTTCATGGTTTTGTTTAATTGAAAAGAAAATCTCTCGTGTAAATGGGAAGATGCTGTTGAGAAATGAAAGACTTCATGAGTTTGGGAAGGGGGTAGTGAAAAGGAGAGGGAAACTGGATGACACATTATTATGTGTTTTTAGCATTACAGTACAGTCAGTTCATAATTATGGTTTACTAGAAATTATACAAAATATACAGAGGCAGGGAGAGGAAATGTTTCTAAAAAATCTTTATTGAGAACAGGTTGAATATAAAGGATTATCTGTTTGTATTTCCTTTTGTTCACTGTTCTATCCGCAGGGCCCTAGAAGAGTTTCCGGTATATAGGCAATGCTCAACCATGTATTTATTGCATATAGATGCATAAATAAACAAATCTCATACAAGTCCCTACCTAGCAGTATATAAACTAAACACAGAACAAGAAGGTAACTAACTCATCAACAGTATCAAAAGGAACTGGAAAGACTGCTGTAGAATCATTTTAGGCAGTGTTTTTTCTTTCCCTGCTTTTCACTATTAATACAGTAAAAGTACTTCTGGGGCTTACATTATCCAGATCCAGTAAGATCAAAACTTTCAAACTTGTCAATCCCATTCAAAGTAACCACTGGCATGGTTACTTTATTTAGTTCCCTGACCAGGAATGGAACCAGGCCCTAGCGGTCAGAGCACTGGCTGCGCTGTGTCCAACTCTTTGCGACCCCATGGACTGTAGCCTGTCAGACTCCTCTGTCCATGGAATTCTCCAGGCAAGAATATTGCAGCGGGTTGGCATTCCCTTCTCGAGGAAATTTTCCTTACCCAGGGTTTGGATCCGGATCTCCTGCACTGCAGGCAGACTCTTCACTGTCTGGGCCACAAGGGAAGCCCTAAAGTGCTGGACCGCCAGGGAAATTCCCTAGCGAGACTAACTTGAGATAGGACTGTGCACCTTCTCTTTGCTATCTGAAGACTGATCTCAACAGCAACTTCTGATGGTAGAGCCAGAAATGTCAGAGAGCAGGATTTAATTAAGCAAAATTTAATCCAAGGTAAAGAGACATGTTCTGGTATAAACTAGGTCATGCTACTGTGTGACTCAATTACCTACATGTCAGAGTAATATGCAGAGCTCTTAACAAGACTGTAAAAAGAAAATGAGAGATAAGCACATTCCTAGGACTGAGGGTCCTAAAACATGTACCATTCTTCCTTGTCTCCTTAGAAATTTGCAATGCATTTGAGCACTCAAATACTTGTTAGATGAAGGAAAAATTTATATCAAAAATTTTAGAAAGAAAAAAAAGAAACTAAACACGTCACAAGAAAGTTATCACTGATAAGTGTTACAACAACTATCTGGGGAGAGAAAACTCAGCCATTATAAATACTATGGGGGCTTCCCTGGCGGCTCAGTGGTGAAGAATCAGCCTGCCAATGCAGGAGACGCAGGTTTGAATCTTGATTCGCGAAGATTCCACATGCCACAGAGCAACTAAGTCTGTGCTCTAGAGCCTGGGAGCCGCAACTAGATAAATAACTGCAACGAGAAGCCCTTGCACTGCAACTAGAGAGTAACCCCCGATCACCACAACTAGAGAAAGCTCCCCACCCCCGAGTCCACTAAGGGCAACGATGATACACTCAAAATAAATAATTTTTTTAAAAAGAATGGTATGAATTAAGACTATATATTCTCTTCCAATCCAAAGTTCATGTGAAAACACTCAATATTTTCAGATTTGAGAATACAATCTTTTTAAAAATAAAACAAAAACCCCATAGACATTCACCTTTCAAACCATCTTTTAAACACAGGCTCTAAATAAATTACTTGAATCAGTAAACTGCCCACTTTATCCTTCAAAATAATTAAAACACAGAAAAAATTTTAAATCACTACATTACCAAATACTTCTTGAATACATCTTATTGAGAAAGGCAAAGTAAATCAATTTCATGTATTTTGAAAATGCTATCAACACAAACTCATCCAGGTATTTCTTTTAACAAAAGCACTAACCTAGGCTCTAAAAGGAATTAATAGTCCCTTCAAAGGTTTCAGTAGGAAAAGACAAATTATTCAAATATAAACCAAAATTTGAGAAGTGTCTTGGTCTAAGAAAGCTTAATTAGCATTTTAGGGTCAATCTAAGTAGCTGAGATGGGGAAACGGGGGTGAAAGATAGAAAAAATTAGGCAAATTGTGTTACCAGAGGACATGAGTCAGACAGATGAGACAAATAGTCCTCATGCTCACTTCCCTCAGGTAACCATCACCTTAGACACCTCTCCTGACTTCCCAATTTGAAAACTGCCCTCTTTCCGCATGGCCCCCTACTCTACCACCACCCTCCTAGGCACCCACTTTTTCTCCACGGCACTCTCTCCAATCCAACAGATTATTAAATATTTTCATTTTTAATCTGTCTCCACTAGAACGTCAGCTCCACGTAGGATACCGTATTTCCCTCCAAGCTGTATCCACAGTGTTCATGCTACGTACCTAAGATGCTCAATTCCTAACAAAGCAGTGAAGGGAGAAAAGAACAGGCAGTCCAATTAAGCAATCACGATGTGTTGTATGAAGGGCAAAGTTGGTGAGCAAGGGGGATGGAAAGAAAAAGTGAAAGGAAAGGAAGGTACTGAATGTCAAGGAATTTCTAATGTTACTTCATATGCAACGGAGACACACAGCTCACTTCTTCCAACCCAAGGGACAAGTTAATTAAACTTTATCCATACAGGTCACAAGTGTAAAACATTAATGCTGTTCCCTACTTTTTGCATCAGCAAAATATTAACTTTGGTTAACAGTTTACTACTTAATTTGATATCTGAAATATGTCACTAAAGCCTAGTATTTCTTAACTTGAGTAGAACCTGATAATGCATCATGTGTTGATTATAAACCTATTTGCTTCTCCAAAAGAACATGTACTTTTTACTGTTTTGCCTGATAAACGAACAGGAATCAACAAAATCAGATTCTTCACTCTCTGAGCCACCAGGGAAGCTCATAGGAATCAACTGATTATCACAAAAGATTCAGTGCTCTTTTCACAGATAAAGAAATGTGGAATGAAAAGGTCAAGTACAATGTAGCAATAGTCCCAATCCCCATGAAGAAAATCAACAGGTTTATATCCGCAATGTCTTCAAACAAATCAAAGTAAATTAAAGTCACAGTACTTCCTAAACAATAAACGTTAAAACTTTACTGTTTCTTTAGTCACTAAGTCATGTCCGACTCTGCAACCGCATGGACTGTAGCCTACCAGGCTCCTCTGTCCACAGGATTTTCCAGGCAAGAGTACCAGAGCGGGTTGTCATTTCCTTCCTCAGGGGATCTTTCCAATCCAGGGATCAAACCTGGGTCTCCTGCTTGGCAGGTGGACTCTTTTACCACTGAGCCACCTGGGAAGCCCAAACTTTTTTCTGTTTAGCAGCCCATAAAATAAAAACGTAACACAGTTCATTTCCTAAGCAATAACTCCATGTGGTTACCTAAAAGGTAACTCAAACTTCAACTGAAAAATACAGACCTATGAAGCTATAAAAAGTCAACATCCTACCTTACAACAAAATTAAAGCATGTATTAAAAAACCCATTTGAGGGAATTTCCTGGTGGTCCAGAGGTTAGGATTCGGCACTTTCACTACCAGAGATGGATTGGGGAACTAAAGTTCCCCTAGGACTTGAGACACAGCCAAAAAAACAAAGTAAAAACTACATCATAATGCAAAGTATTAGTATAAAGTCACTCAAAACTGGCCACTCGAGATTCTATACAACTCAAACAGTCAATAGCCTGCCTACTGGAAGTAACGCCATTGATGTTCCAACACTGCCTTAAATAACACACACAAAATATCCCAATAAAAATTTAATCTTTGGATTGTATATACAACACCTTATTAACTTCTAAGAGGTCCCCAATGACCACCGAAGCCCAGTATTAAAACTGCAAAACTTGAGATTATTTTAAAATTATGTAGCCATCTTAAACATAAGCATTATACTAACTCAAACACATTAGTTGTTTTGTCCCATGACAATGTAGAAACTAGCTAAACAGCACTATTCTTTGAATTGGTAAAGTAGCAGCCACTAATTGAGAATTTTTTTTTTAACCGACACACATAAGATACAGAGTAATTAACTCAGGATGCTGCATGAGTTGCTATGATACTCTCATTTTCTTCAATGAAAACCACAGAAAACATTTGTGAGGAATTAATTATTAATGGCTACACATCACTTGGCTAACATGGCATAATATATGGCAGTCTCATGGCAGAATTTGAGAAATTTCAAAAAAGCTCACCTCTTGCCAATTTTTTTCCTTCACCTAAAGTAAACAAATGCTCATTGCTTCATGTATTTAGTTCTCAAAATAGCCCTCTGGAGTAAGGTTGTCAATAAAGACTGAGGTAGATCCCTGAGGCTTGCATGCATCTTTTGCAAACACACAAAAAAAGAAACCCTGTAGTTGTGTCAAGTTTGCAAAGCCTGAAAAAAGTTAGCACGTTTCTCATCCTGGTTTTTATAAGAATAAAATACTGTACTTTAAAGAACAAAAGGCATCTCTTGTTAGGATTAAGAACATCTGTGTCCTATTCATGACCATTTTTAGGAAAACTTGGAGGTCCACTGCTCATGAGAAAAAAAATGCAATAAAACGTTAATGCTGAACAGGAAAAAAAAACTGTAAGAATCTAGAATTATCCTTTTCAATGCCCATCACCTTTCTTCTGCTGTTTGCATTTCACCAGTTTCTTAGCAACCATACAGGACTCAAGCGGGTAAGCACGCACAGAACATGAAAAAACAATGTGTTTTTTTTTCTTTTAAGATCTAGAACCAATTGTACTAAACCTTATTCTCTCAATCTAGGAGCCACTCAAGACGGGGGTCCAATTTAGATAAATATACTACCCTAAAGGTCAGTGACCAAATTTGGTCAACAGTGGTGCCATCACTGCCGTCATCATTCTTGTCACTGTCAGAAACAACTGTCACCTTGCCATTACCAGGAAGGGAGAGCAACTGGAATATTCCTTTTGTAAGTTCTATTTACAGACTACAAAGAGCCCATCATCATCTTAGTATGATCTTACACAACGGAAGAACCCAAAACAGAAAAAGCCTTCCAATAAGCAACTTTTAGATATTAAAAACTGATAAACCACAAGAATTTATAAAGACCCTACCTGCCACATTTGGCAACAATTTCTAAATGGACTGCAAATATCAGGCATTCATTAATTTTCTGTACAGGAATGGCGTGTTCTATTTATAATTTTCAAATACCTAGGGTATTTAAAAAAAAAACAACCAAAAACCCAAAACCAAAAACAAGAAAACACAGCTTAAATCTCCAAATAAAATGTTCTCACTCAATAGATAGATGTTTCCTGCTTTTTCGTCTAAAGTACAGTCTCAACTTTGGGGAAAGAAAAGAAATTTCTTTATACTTACAAAAGATATACATGCTGCCAACAATAAAATTCTAACTAGTAAGTCTTCAAACTGCTCAATCACAAGTTCCAGCAAGGTTTTTCCTGTTAGAAAGAAACATATTTGTTGTAAATGTCATCTTAAGATCAGCATGGCGAGGGGGCAGAAAAAACATGTTAAGATTACTTACCTTCTTCAGCCGGTAACTCTGTAGAAATTCATCAGGCAACGTGTCAAGAGAAGGAAAAGAAAAAAAAATTTAGCACTCTTTCCAAAAAGAATTACTAAATCATCACTGTCTTTGAAAGATGCACCTAGACGTAGGAACATTCAACAGTATTTAATAGAAACCATACCAAAATGCTACCCCAAGAAAATATGCAATACTTGCTGTACTGATCTACTCTGAAACGTGAAATCTCATCAATACCTAAGCAGGGTTTCTGAAACAAGGAGTCATTTCAGCCCTGTCATCACTTCTGTCAGATGTGTAACTTTGGGTAGTAGAATGGTCAGAGGCATTCTCAACTACAGCGACGCCTCATAAACCGGCTAGGGACGAGAAAATGTCTCGTAGGGCTCAACCCAGATGCAGGAGGCTCATCCCTCCCTCTGCCGGGGCCAGCTGCTGCTGGTGAAGAGCCGCCGAGCTAGCTGCGTGCGGTAGAAGGTCAACGGCTGGAGCCACGCGGATGTCGAGACGAGGCGCAGACCCGACCTCGGTGCCCCCCGCCTGCAACCCCTCTCCTGCGGGGCCAGCGCGCGGGCTCAACCCGTCGCTTGCAGCCCTCGGCGGGCGCGGAGCCGAGACCCACGAGGTGGAGCCCAGTCAGCCATCTTTCCTGGCTCTCGGGCCCGCGCCGAGCCTCGCGGGGCCCCTGCAGCCCCGGCGCCGGGTACCTACCGTTGGAGCCCCATCTCTCCTTGAGCTTCTTGACCTGCTCCAGGCTCAGGCCGGTGCTCTCGTTGACGCCGAAGTGGCCCAGCACTTCCTCCACCGTCTTTGTGTGCGCGTTCTCCATGGCTGCGGGGGCCCGGCCGGCCTCGCCTCCAGTCCCCGCGGCCTCTTCGTCTCCGCCTAGCACTCGGGCCGCGGGCTCGTGCCACCCCGGGCGCCCAGGCGCGGACTGGTCTCTCCCCCTCCTTCTCCTCCCCCGGCCGCTTCCGCCTCGTTGGGCGCTGAATCACCCCGCGCCCCCTCCCCCAGACAACCGCCCCTCTCGCTGTCCGGCCCTCGCCGGTGCCCGCCCCGGGCACAGCTGGACGCTGGGCGGGGGGGGGGGGGTCCTGACCCTCCCTCCCCTCGTCAGAAGGGAGGGCCTCCTTCACCCTCAACCGCCCGCCGGGAGTGCAGGCCGCGGCCCCGAAGCCCCCTCCCCGTTCTCCAGTGGTGATTCTCAGCCCCGCCCGGGCCGGAGGAGGGGGTGCTCTGCCGACCCTTGAGAGCGGAACGGAGCGAAGGAGGAGAGCCGGCGGGATGGTGCGCGGAGCGCTCGCCTAGTCCCCTCAGCTCTGCACCCCCGACAGTAGCTGAGGAAACTGCGGCGGAGGAGAAGGAGGTGGCGTCGGGGACGGCTCCGCGGCGGCTGCTCTAATAGCATTTATCCGCGGCTGCCTCCCCTCTCGCCGCCGCCGCGGCATGTGGACGCCGCTCATTGGCCAAGAGGGCCCAGCGCGGCGCGGGCGGCGCGGCCCCGCCCCCTCCCTCCGGAGCCCTCCCTCCCGCGCGACTGGCGCCCACGCGGCCGCGCAAGCCCCGCCCCCTCCCGCGCACCGCCCCCAGGAACCCGGATCCAGGCCTGAGCGCGCCGAGCCCGCGCACTGCAGCCTGCGGCCGTCCCTTCGGCGGAGCGCGAGCCTACGGCCTCTTTTTGGCTCTTGAGGATCACGATTCCTACCCGGCTCAACCACCTGCAGACGTAGAAGCCAGGAGGGTGGAGGGCTCAGGGTGCGCTTGCTGCACTCGCTGCCTCTAGGGAACTGCCTGCCCTTCAGAGTCGGTCTCGGGTTGGGGGTGGGTGACCGGGAAGGCGAGGCCGAAGAACCTATGAACTCGGTCCGCGGAGAGCTTCCGGAAGCGTGCTAGTGTTGGTGTCCTTGGCTCGCTCCCTCGCCCTCCGCCCCCAGGGTCGCGCTCTGCGTCCCTAACCTTATATCTTTCAGAGCCCCTCTCAGGAACGGAGGAGAGGAATTCCGCAGTTCACATCCCACGCGGCCAAAATCCCTCATCTGTCGCTTCGGGAACACCGCATCCCACACCCCTTGCCGAGAGCTCCACCGCATGCAAATAACCAACCCTACCCCAACGCCTTCTGTGCTCAGAGGGAATCCCACTCTGGGGAGAGGAAGAAGGAGGTTTTATTTTATCCTTAATGCCCCACACAGCTTTTGATACATAGAAGTCACAGCTTACACTACTGTAACTTAAATAAGCCAGAGGTGAGCTAGAAGGTGCGTTGCTTGGACATTAATCAGGCTATTTTTATTTTCTAGACTCCCACTTTCGTTGGTAGCAGAAAAAAGGGACTTTAATCCAAAATCTGCTCTTAAACCGCAGATATTTGCTCTAGAGGTCTGCAGAAAACCTACGTCAACAAAGACCTACTGTATAGCACAGGGAACTCAATAGTCTGTAATAACCTATGTGAGAAAAGAATCTGACAATAAAGCTATAAAACTGAATTACTTAACTGTACACCTGGAACTAACAAAGCATTGTAAATCAACTGTATTCTAGTTTAAAAAGTAAATTTAAAAAAATTTAAAAAAACTATGTAGCATCAAGATAAAGAGAATTTTGCTAATATAAAAAAATTAGACTATTGGGACTTCCTTGATGGTCCAGTGGGTAAGACTCCATACTCCCAATGTAGGCAGTCCAGGTTCCATCCCTGGTCAGGGAACTAGATTCCCCCACGCTGCAATTAAAGATCCAGAATGCTGCAACTAAGACCCGGTGCCGCCAAATAAACAGACTGTTTAACAGAGAAGAAGACCTCATTGAATTCAGGAGCAAAAAGTGAACATATTCGCATCACAGAGCAATTTTCTTAAGGGACCCTGTAGCAGGATGAAGCATGTAGTCCAGTTTTGTGTTTGGCTATGATGTACAATCCACACCAGGCAAAGCTGAACAAAAATCACCTCAGCTGTCCCACATGGCTCAACCTCAGGACCTAAGTAAGTGTTAGTCGCTCAGTCGTGCCCGACTCCTTGCGACCTGATGGACTGCAGCCCACCAGGCTCCTCTGTCCATGAGATTTTCCAGGCAAGGATCCTGGAGTGGGTTGTCATTTCCTTCTCCAGGGGATCTTCCCAACCCAGGGATCAAACCCAGGTCTCCTGCACTGCAGGCAGATTCTTTACTGACTGGGCTACAAGGGAAGCCCTAAGATAAAGTCCTTTAACAGACGCAAATCACAGTGCATTACCGGGTTGAAAAAAATCAGGCAGGTCATTTATTTCCAAGGTGGTGGAGGCTGGTATGCAGTTTTGATTGATACTTGGAAAAGGACCAATAAAACCCTACACCAAACAAACAAACAAAAATTCTAGTGTATGGCAGTGCACTAAGAGAAACAAGGTAGAAACTGGTTAGGTCACAGGAATGGAGCCTCTTGCAGGAGGAACAGGTGACTGCATGGTGGGGGTGTGGTAATGGAGGGCTGGGGGTTCTTTTCTTTCTCAAACCAGGTCTGCTCCACTTCTTACCCATTCTGCCTCACCCCAGTGAGAGTAGAAAGGCAAGAGGATTGTTAACCTCAGTCTGGAAATTAACTCAAGCACTTGACTTTGGATCCACGGCTTGGTCTCTGCTTGGAGTTGTCAGCACTTCTGCTTCTTGAGAGGCTCCTGATCAGGGCTTTTGTGCTGAATGCTGTTCCCCAGATCTTCCAGCTTCTTGTTCCATGTTATCTTTCAGATCTCAGCTTACATGTTACCTCCTCAGAGATATCTTGACTGACTACTTAAAGGGCTAGGGCTACCCTCCCCGGTCACACTGGCTATCACATTGTTTTATTTTCTTCACAGCACTTACCGCTGATGTGTTTTCTGCTTAGCTGTTTACTGCCTGTTTCCTCCTACTAGGATGTAAGCTCCATGAGAACAGGAGCTTGTCTACCTTGTCCATCATTAGGGTGCAGAAGACCCCTGGTATATATCATTTATAGAATGCCTATTGTTTGAGTGAATGACAGAGTTCCCACCATCCCTGATCAGTGACTTGCAAAGGGCCGGGCCATGGGAGGGCCCCAAGCAAGTTTTTGCTGAACTCAAGTTTATTGATTTCCAACTAGTGAAATAAACAGGTTGTTGTGTTAGTCGCTCAGGTGTGTCTGACTCTTTATCCTCACCAGGATTCTCTGTCCATGGAATTCTCCAGGCGAGAATATTGGGGTGGGTTATCATGCCCTTCTCCAGGGGATCTTCCTGACCCAGGGATAGAACCTGGGTCTTCCGCATGTCAGGCATTCTTTACCATCTGAACCACCAGGGAAGCCCTGTCGCCTCATGTGAATGTGAAGCTTAGGTTTAAAGCAAACGAAAACAAAGCGAAGCAGCATTATAGGTTTCTCAGAGACAAGCATGTGTGTAAGTTCACATTGGTAGTGTTACCAGACTGTTCTTTGCAAGTCTATTTCCTGGAGGTTGGAATGCAGATATTCCTCAACTTGCCATGGGATTATGTCCTGATAAACCCATCATAAGCTGAAAATGTCATAAGTCAAAAATGCATGTAATACACATAATATGGGCTTCATAGCTTAGCCTTCAATGTGCTCAACACACATTAGCCTACAGTTAGGCAAGATCACCTAACACAAAGTCTATTTTATAATAAAGTGTTGAATATCTCATATAATTTATTTAAAGTGAAAAACAGAATGGCTTTAAGTGTATCAGTGTTTACTCTTCATGATCTGCGTGGCTAATTGGGAGCTGCAGTTGGCTGCTGCTGCCCAGCATCTTGAGAGAGTATGATAGTGTGTATTGATGGCCTGGGAAAAGATCAAAATTCAAAATTCGTTTTTTGCTGAATATGTATTGCTTTCACATCAGCATAAAGTCGAAAAATTATAATTCAAATCATCATGAGTCAGGAATTGTCTGTATTCCCTTAAACTGAAACAGTGTGCTTTTAAGCCTGGGCTTGGCCCTTTCTATGTCATATACCAATTATGCCCTTGGTTCCTCAACCCAATGGTGTCTCTAAAATATGTTGTTTAGAGGTTGCCAAAATTTAGCAAAACATAGCCTTCCAAAGGCAGACAGATGCAGTTACTCTTATGTAGAAATCGACTTATGCTCAATAGATTTTATACACATACTTCTTGCTAATAAGGTTAAGCAAAACAAGAATGGGTTTTAGAAATAGTTTAGAAATAGACCCTTGAACAACACAGGTTTGAACTGTGTGGGTCCACATATATTCAGCTTTTTTTTCCTATAGTGAATACTGGAGTACTGCATTATCTGTGGTTGGTGGAATCCTCGGATTTGGAACTATGGATGTGGAGGAACTGTGTATGGGGACCAAGTCAGATTTTCCACCTCATAAAGGGTGGATACTCCAAACCCTGTGTTGTTCAAGAGTCAACTGTACTCTCTCTCTCTCTCTCTCTCTCTCTCTCTCTCTCTCTCTATATATATATATATATATATATATATATATTTTTTTTTTTTTTTAAACCAAGGGCTGTAGGTATATTCAATCAGTTGGGAGCAGAGAAACTGTGATTCAGAAAGATGCATCATTTGATCAAAGACCCTCAAAGGAATTAATAAAGGAGGATATTAGCTGGTAGTAGGCATGCGTGCTTAGTTGTGTCTGACTCCTTGCGACCTCATCGACTGTAATCCATCAAGCTCCTCTGTCCATGGAATTTTCCAGGCAAGAATACTGGAATGGGTTGCCATTTCCTACTCCAAGGGATCCTCCCAATCCAGGGATAGAACCAGCATCTCCTGTGTCTCCTGCATTGGCAGGTGGATTCTTTACCACTGTGCCACCTGGGAAACTGGTAGTAGGCAGGCTGGTTTAAAAAGCTAGGTAGAGACTTCCCTGGTGGTCCAGGGACTAAGACTTGAAGCTCCCAATGCAGGGGGCCCAGGTTCGATTCCTGGTCGAGGAACTAGATCCCACATGCCACATCTAAAGATCCCACATGTGTGCCTTGTAAATCTTTTCAGTTGTGTCCAACTCTTTGGGACCCTGTAGATGGTAGCCCCTAGCTCCTCTGTCCATGGGATTCTCTAGGAAAGAATACTGGAGTGGGTTGCCATTTCCTTCTCCAGGGGATCTTCCTGACCCAGGGATCTGCTGCAACTAAGACCCAGCACAGCCAAATAAATAAATATTAAGAAGAAGGAAAAAAAAAAAAAGCTAGGTAGACATAAAAGGCCCAGTAGAAAAAAATGACATGCCAACTTTCCAATGCTCTACAACCCTCTCATAAGACAATGGAGATGGTAAAAGGCAGTCTGTTCCATACTTGGACAGCTCTAATCATTAAAGCAGTTTCATTCTGGGCTGAATCCACCTCCCACTAGCCAACTTCATTGGTTCTTTTTTAACCCTCTGGAGTAACTCTGAATAAGTTTAATCTCTCCTCTGTGTGAGATCCCTTCCAGTATTTCAACGTATTTATCATGCTCTGTGAGTCTCTTCTCTCAAGTAAAAAGAACTGCTCAATCTCTGAGCTGTGATGTGTATAGCAGGAGTCTGCAGCCCCTCAGCATCCTTGTTGTCCTGTCATGGAGACACCCAGCACTGAAGACAGGATCTCGCAGTGGAGTTATCACTGTCCACTTTTGTTTCCATGCTTTCTCCTGTACATTGTTGATTTGTATGAACAATCAATTCAAAAATGAGTCCTGTGTATATAAACTGGAGTCATTTAATCTTCCCATTGTCTACTTGCACTGTTGATCATTTTAAACCCAGGTACTGAACTCCAACTGTAATGGAATGTCTTCCTGTTCACTTGGCCCATCTTTGCAGTCCAGTGTGGTCTTTGGCGTCTTCATCTTCAAGGGATGTTTTAGCTATATGCCCCAACTTCAGTTACACACAACTTTGATAAGCATGGCTTCTGTCAACTGGTGTAAACCAACTTGACTACAGGTTCCAAAGTCAGGAAAGTGAAAATCTTATAACACACTCTCTTGCCTCATTTTGCATAACATGTTATACAGATCATTCTTTTGGTTGTACATCTGATGTAATCAGCTTGACTTGAGGATCATGACATATGAAAAATACATGTTTACATACTAGATCAGAACTGGTACACTAAGGTGTTTACACTGAAAGGCAAGTGGGAATTAAAGCCATCCAACTTTGTTACATCTGCTGTCTCTTAGTGACTCTGGAACACAAGCTCATGGAGTGGAATGCCAGGCAAAATCGCCTGTGCTATTACATTCTATGTTATGTAAATTGTTAAGCAGCCCTCCATGGGCTTACAAGGACTGCAGTTGCCCAGCTTTACAACCAAAGAAAGAGCCCAGAGTCAGCAACAGAGACATCTGTGGTTTAATGGATGGGGGAGCTTACACATCTGAAGCAAGGTCCTAGAGCGACACCCTCACTGTGTGCCACAGATGGCAGGCAGGACATGGTGGCAGTCTTTGCTCCCAAGGGGAATGGGAGATTGATGTCAGGTTGACTTTCTAGTTACCAGGGAAACCAGCAGAGGGACATGATCCTCACCACCCCTTTGATAAGCCAACACAGGCTAAGGGCTCGGGCAACTACGTAGGAAGGTCAATCCTGTGCATGGGGTTTAGGTGAAGCTGGTGCTCGTAGGACAGGGGATGTGCAAAGAGCAAGAGAACAGACATCATGAGCGGCCTGACCATACATAAAGTCTCTCAAGGTAATTATGGGATGTATGGGATGTTAGTCCACTGTATTATTATCTAGCCCACCTTTCTGGTCCATAAGGACTTGACGAGAGGACTCTGTCAAATGCGTTGCTAAGATCTAGTTAAATTTTCTGCAACAGTCCACAGTCTAGTGATCTTTTCAATGAAATGTGTCCAGTTTGGCATGGCTTGTGTTACTGATCATATGTCAGTGCCTAGTGACCACTTTTTCTACATGCCCAGACTATAGCTTTAACATCTGAGAATTTGCCAAACAGACTGTCTTTTCCAGAATTTGGCCCTCTCCCATTAATAAGCATTCTTTTGATGGCTAAGTGTCAAAAAAACTCCAACTGATTAGCTTATGCTTATGAAAAAAGAACTTATTGGGAAGTAGATCCAATTCTGAACAGTTTGATCCAGGTGCTCAAATAAACTAACAGAATCTCTCTCCATCTCTTGACTGTGCTGTTTTGCTTTGCTTTCTATCTTGAGAGCTCTTTCCAGGTGGTAGCAGATATGAGCCCCAGCATCTTCAGTTTACAGTCCACGAGTTTAGCAGTCTCAATGGAAGGACAGGGCTAATAGTTTCTCTGGGTCATGTGTCCACCCCTGGAAGCAGGGACTGTGGACAGCTCCATCTGAACTACATGGACAGAGAGTGGGGGAGAAGTGGGTCCTCAAGGCTGTGGTTTTCAAGCTTTGGTGTGTATCAGGGGGTTTGGGGGGGAGGGGCAGCGGTGTGGGTGGTGTGCTCCAGAATTCTCAGTCATTAGGTCTGGGATGGAGACCAAGAATTTGCATTTCTAACAAGTTCCCAGGTGATGTAGATGCTGTAAGTTCAGGACCCACACCCTGAAAAGCAATAGCCCAGAGGGAGGTCTTGGTGCTATTACCAGAAGGAGAGGAACAGATTTGGGGCTAGCAAAATGAAAGATGTCTACTTCACTGAGAAAAGTCAAAGATCTAACAGGTTGAGGGGAATCGGAGGTAAAGAGCATGGAGTGCTGGAAATCTTGTTTGGAGACACCCTGTATTCTTCCATGGTACCTTTCAGTTTCATCTGCCCTATGTCCACCACAACCTCCCCTCCAATTCTAAGCTCCTGTCACACTGGACCATTATCTGCTCCTCCGAACCTTTGCTCAGGCTGTTCCTGCTGCTTGGGCATGCCTAGTGAGCACCAAGATGAAGGCTCAGATCCCACCCCATTGGAGCAGGCTTCCCTGATAAGGATCCTCTCCATCACTTCCAACCTCACCACCTAGAAAATTAGTTGTGCCTTCTTCTGTGTCCCTCGGGGATCACTCAACTCTAGTATAGTAACTTAGGTTTAATTTCTATATCTCTGGCTGATCCTTTTCAGTCCTCTTCTCATACACTTCCCCCTCTCCCACTCAACCTGAGATGTGCAGTGTCCTGTGATTGATTACTTAGCCTTCTTCCTCACCTGAATCTTGCCATAGGTCCACTGGTTTCAGTTCAGTTCAGTCGCTCAGTTGTGTCCAACTCTTTGTGACCCCATGAACCGCAGCACGCCAAGCCTCCCTGTCCATCACCAACTCCTGGAGTTCACCCAAACCCATGTCCATCGAGTCAGTGATGCCATCCAACCGTCTCATCCTCTGTCGTCCCCTTTTCCTGCCCTCAATCTTTCCCAGCATCAGGGTCTTTTCAAATGAGTCAGCTCTTCACATCAGGTGGCCAAAAGTATTGGAGGTTCAGGTTCAACATCAGTCCTTCCAATGAACACCCAGGATTGATCTCCTTTAGGATGGACTGGTTGGATCTCCTTGCCATCCAAGGGACTCTCAAGAGTCTTCTCCAACACCACAGTTCAAAAACATCAATTCTTTGGCACTCAGCTTTCTTTATAGTCCAACTCTCACATCCATACATGACCACTTGAAAAAACATAGCCTTGACAGACCTTTGTTGGCAAAGTAATGTCTCTGCTTTTTAATATGCTGTCTAGGTTGGTCATAACTTTCCTTCCAAGGAGTAAGTATCTTTTATTTCATGGCTTCAGTCACCATCTGCAGTGACTTTGGAGCCCAGAAAAATAGTCAGCCACTGTTTCCACTGTTTCTCATCTATTTGCCATGAAGTGATGGGACTGGATGCCATGATCTTAGTTTTCTGAATGTTGAGCTTAAACCTCACCAAAATATTGATGTCCATTTGTATGTCCAGATCCCTAAGCCCAGTTATCTCACTTTGACATTTAACTGGGACTTGTCATCTGAGAATGACAAATGTGGTGGATGGGGCAACCCTCTCTCTGAGAAGTGAGCCATGAATTATTAATATTACATTCATTTGCATATTCAGAGCTGAGAAGAACAGCATCTGGGGCAGAAAGAAAAGCACAGGGGACAAACACACATGAAT
This sequence comes from Capricornis sumatraensis, assembly GCF_032405125.1. NCBI lineage: Eukaryota > Metazoa > Chordata > Mammalia > Artiodactyla > Bovidae > Capricornis > Capricornis sumatraensis. The sequence goes on along the minus strand of NC_091085.1, from coordinate 61,011,887 downwards.
AGTACTCTTACAGTACTTATTCATCTGATTATAAACTCCAGGGGAGCAGGGATCATATGCATTTAGGGCATATGCACAGGGACTTCCCTGGAGGTCCAGTGGTTAGGATTCCATGCTTCTACTCCAGGGGCACAGGTTCAGTCTCCAGCTGGGGGACTAAGATTCCATAAGCCATGGCACGGCCAAAAAGAAAAAAAAGGGATATATGCAGTGATTGGGCTTGCCTGGTAACTCAGATGGTAAAGGATCCGCCTGGAATACAGGAGATCCCTGGGTTGGGAAGATCCCCTGGAGAAGGAAATGGCTGCCCACTCCAGTATTCTTGGCTGTAGAATCTCATGGACAGAGGAGCCTGGCGGGCTATAGTCCATGGAGTTGCAGAGAGTCAAATACACCTGAGCAACTAAGCATGCATGCACAGTGACGAATGAACTCATGATATTTACTTGCCTTAAGGACTTTGAGGGTCCCTTGTGTCCCCAGTGCCTAGCACAGTGTGGGGGCCCTGTGGCAAGTGCACAGTACATGTCTATATACCACATCAATTAACGAGGCCCTTCACTTCCTTTGCTATTACTGTTCTGGGGGAAAAAAAAGTTGCCATTAAAAAAAAAAAATTAAGGAAAAGAAACCCATACAGCACAGCGCCAAAGTACTGTGGAATGGTTTTCAAAACCAAAGCTCCCTGATGGGATAATGTAGTTTAAATATAGCAGCTATTTTCCCCTCCAGTCGGTTTGTTCTTTGATTTTTGTGGAAAGATTTCAAAAGTTCTCTTCCACTGCTCTCCTTCCTCAACCCCCAACCACCCTACCCCACCCCGCCCTGCAGCGTGCTCAGACCTTAACCAGCAAAACACTTAAAATGCAGAGATGACAGGGCCTCCTGAGCCTGGTAGAAAAATGAACGGTGATTAAATGCAATTTTAAATTTTAAATGATGAGTTACTCTGGCTCTGCCTTCCCCGCCGGGGCGCCAGCATGTTGCTTTAGCAGTAGTGGTGGCACAGTGAGCAGGTAGAGTTTCTGTTGGACATGGATTCAAGGACTGTGAATGTAGCGGATAGGTTGCAATGGACAAATTCCTAGAACAGGATCTCCGTTCCCAAGCTGACCAGCTTGCTCCCTGGATGTCTCACAATAGGAAAAAAGGGAGGGGGGATGTGGAGGTGGCAGAGGCATGTTGGGTCTCCTACTGTGATCCCGCTGGAGTTACCTGATAGTTCACAAAAGCTCCCAGGAGGCTGGCTGCCCTCCCAAGTCACCTTGTGATTCTCTTCTGATTTGGGAGAGGGGAAGGGAGGGGGACACCGAGTATCTGGAGGGAAGCATGACTGACGAGCCTGATCCACTCCATCCGGGACGATGCATCATGGCCCCACCTGGCTCCAGCAGCCTGCTGAGGCCAAGGCAATGATCCTCTCCCGAACACCCCCACCTCTCTGGTCCCTCTGCAGCCTGCCCAGCCTTCATCTTCCCCTGAAAGGAGACGCTCTCAGCTTCTCTCATTTGTAAGACTTCCCCTCACTTCCTAGGCCTTGCCTTCTTTTCCAGTCCCTTGGCTCCTTTCTCCCACCCGGGGCTCCTCTCCATCTGCCAACCCTCTGTGAGGTGGGGTTGACAGCCCACCTGTCAAGTGCCCTCCTGTGGGCGCCCTGGGGACAGCCCTGTCAGTTCATTAGTCCTCTGGCACCACCCAGATCTTGTCCTGGTTTGGAGACCGATACATCCATTGTAAGGTCCTGTCGTGTCTCACTTGCTGGAGTCCAGAGCTAAAGACAACCGCCTCCCATTCTCTTAGCTGCTTGCTATCTCCAAGGGTGGTAGGATCAAGACACCTGCTCTAGTCATCAGGCTTAACATGTGAAACTTCTCAGGTGGGTCCAGTCTGCTAGATGGGGGCTGGGTGGAGTAGAAGAAAGCAGAAGCTTGGCCCGAGTTGTTTGCAAACATCAGACGTTTCTCTTCCATGACTCATCAGAGGAGAGCAGAGTCCTCCCTCTTCCCGGAATGCAGCAAACCCATGGCCAACTCCTACCTCCATCCGACCCCCCAAATAAAACCACCCACATATAAAGTTTTGGCCTCAGAAATCAGATCCCCCACCCCCACCCCAAGGATCTGACATGGCAGCTTGGAGAGGTGGGCATTTTGAAGCTTCAGAAGAATAGCCTTCTAAGAGAATTCTCTGACCGGAGAAAGAGGTGGCTGCAGAAGCAGCCTGGTGACTTGAAAGCAAAGAAAGTGCATGTGTAGTCGGGATGGGTCTTTTCAAGAAAGGCACTTTTACCACCCTCTCCGTCACTTTCCCCAACCTTTCTGTTTAGTAGCTTTCCTAATACAAAACCTGGGATAGACAACATTTGGGTCGGTCTAGTCCGGCTTGATTTCAGTGGTGGTAGGTACAAAGGTTCTGGAAAAAAGAAATAGGCAGACACAGATAAAAAGAAAGGAAAGGAGACAAAAAGGAAGACGTCATTTATCAGACCCTTATTTGCCAAGCATGTGATGTTGTTGTCTCACTCCATCCTCAGGACAAGCCTGTCTGGTAGGTATCATTATCATTTCTGTTTTCCAGACACTGATGGCTGATTCTCAGAGAGGTTAAGTCATTTGTAGAAGTCATACAATTAGAAATCACCATTCAATAAACAGTGTGGTGGGAATAGAAGATTTGGTGTACAGAGAAGAGTTAGATTGGAGCTATTCCTCACACCATGAAATGAAATCAATTTTGTATGGGAAAGAGAGTTAAGCAGTGGGGGTGGGGTGGGGGGAGGAAAACAATTAAAAGGAGCAACAAATCCATAAATGTGTGAAAGGGAGATAAATTCATAAGTACTTCAGATAAAGGAACGTTTTAAATTTGCATAACAAAGTGTTATGAAACAAACTGAGGGAATATATGCATAGAGTTTTTTTAAAATATAAATTTATTTATTTTAATTGGAGGCTAATTACTTTACAATATTGTATTGGTACGTATAGAGTTTTGAAAAAAACTAGATGAAAAAACTTTTCCTGCCAGGAGTCTGAGTCAATGACTGCATAGAAGCACACAGAGAAAGACATAGGCACAGAGGTCTCAACTGGTGCAAGTATCTCTGTGGCTGGTCCCTGGACCAGGTTAATTACCTGGTCCCAGATCAGGCCCACTAAGGTAAGGGGAGGAGATCATTCTGCAGAACTACATCCTCCCCAGGGTGGGGAAGGGATGGCTGATTAATTCATTGCACAGGGAGCTGAGAAACAGGCAAAGCAGAAAGTTACATCTGCTGAAAACTGCACAAGACGGCTTCTGCCAGCAGAATGCAGTGACCTGAGCTGGAACTCTGCCAGGACAGTGGGATTAGATTCCCAAGCGCTGGCCAAAATGGGCCCTGGGATTTTTATTTTTATTCGTTTTCCATTACAACTGCACGGCAACGCAAACAAGCCCCAAAACAACGTGAGCCACCGAGAGTCATTTTTCCTCTGTGGGGTGCCATCCCGATACCACACAAGCTGTTGCCCTTATCTCCCTGAAGTTTAGAATTGACAGTTTGATTACTCACTTCCCTACCAACGATAATGGGAGAAAGGCGCAATTGCCCAACTAAAGCCATGTGCACAGAAAAAAGGGATCTAAAGCACACAGAGCCCCTCGTAACCAAGAATAAAAACTTGAGAAGTCAGTGGAAATCTAAGAAAAGTTAGGTCTAGTTCTTCCAGTCTTGCAAGATCGGGGACCCGTGGACACTTGGATTGAAAGATACCTGATTGCAGGCAAATGAATGTTAATTACAAAAGAGTGTGGGGTGGGGAGGGAAGGGAAAGGGCTTAGTATTAGACATCAGACTAGTGACTCTCTCAGAGGGTACTTTGTACACATATTTTTATATTTTTGACTACAGACATACAGATCCCAAAACAATTTTGCAAACTGTACTATTTTGCATTTTTTAGCTTGCACATAAACCTCCCCAGTTCTGTGCATGTCCCGCATTTGGCTTTCTTTTACTCACCGTTACGGAGCTGTTTCTTATGGAGCTCCAGTTATCTCACTTGTGCTGCTATGCCACTACCTATATTTTTTAAATAAACAAGTAAAAAAACACAGATAAAGCTGAGATCCTAATTGCTCCCTTTCTTCTAGAGTTCATCTTATACATAGTTTCCAATGTTAGGTTTCCCAGATAAAATCAAAGATGAGGATTCCACTTTCTCTGTTCCCAAAACACTTAACTCTGTTTGTTTTTTCCTCTGCTTTCAAAACTGATGAGATTTCATTTAAAGCTGCCAAATTTTACACTGCAGGTACCTGTACATAGACTGTCTGGTTTGCACTGTAGAGAATTCATCTTTGTGTAACAGTCAGGTCCTATCCCCAATTTCAGACTGAGAATGCTGCTTGAAGAAAGCAGAAGTCAGCATTGCCATGGGGTCTGGCACTGTAGGGAACTTGGCTGATGACAATTTCTCAACTATCAGGCTTTTGATAGAGTCTTAATATTAAAAGAGAATCAAGAAAAACCTGCAGGTCAGCAGGAATTTTTCACTCACCTACACCCTCCTTTCCCATTGGGAATATTTCAGTTATCTGAAAGGCAGAATGCCCAGATATCTGCATACAAACTTTCCTTTTGGTCTTTCCTCTGAGCTACTACAATAATTCTTATGCTTTAGTTTGCCTGAAAAATACTGTATAGGAGGGTTGTTTACATTAAATCATATATTTTACACTTTTTGGCAATTGAGACTTTCAGGGGTGTTTTCTTGCTTGATTTTGAGGTTTTTTTTGGCTGTGCTAGGTCTTCCTTGTGGGGCACAAGCTTCTCTAGTTGTGGTGAAAGAGTATAGCTGCCCCATGGCATGTGGGATCTTAGTTCCCTGACCAGGGATCAAACCCGGGTCCCCTGCACTGCAAGATGGATTCTTAACCACTGGACCACTGGGGAAGTCCTCAGGAGTGGTTCTGACTATAATTAGTTTTCACTTTGCTTGTCATATATATGATGTCTTTCCTTTGTTTAAGTTTTCAGTAAATGCTGCTGCTGCTGCTGCTGCTGCTAAGTCGCTTCAGTCGTGTCCGACTTGTACAATTATTATTGAAGTATATAACAAAAATTTGCAAAAATAGTGGAAGGACAAAATTGATCTGTGGTATCATGGAAAATGGCCAGTATGTATGAAGATGCTTTGGGTCTTCCAGATACTGCATTCTGGGGTGGACCAGGTGGCCTGATGAGATGTGGCAGGTGAGCCTGCCATACCATACAGGTGGGGTCCACTGCAGAGCAGACAGGCTTTCATCTTGTTTTGTTACTGAGCTAAGCTTTGGCTTCCCAGGTGGCACTGGTGGTAAAGAACCCACCTGCCAAACGCAGGAGGCATAAGAGATGAGGGTTCGATCCCTGGGTCGGGAAGATCCCCTGAAGGAGGGCACAGCAAGCCACTCCAGTATTCTTGCCTGGAGAATACAATGGACAGAGGAGCCTGGTGGGCTACAGTCCATAGGGTCACCAAGAGTCGGACACAACTGAAGTGGCTTAGTACGTTAACCTCTGGCACGTGTATAATTGGATTTTACGGTGCTCTCCCTCTTTTTAAAATAATTGTGGTTAAAAGCATGGTAAAATGGTTTACGATTGTAACCATTTTTAAAGTGTAGAGTACAGTAGTATTAACTACATGCACATTGACAGATTACAGGTCTCTAAAACATTTTCATCCTCTAAGACTCTATACCCATTGAACAACATTGCTCCTCTTTCCCCTCCCCCCAGCCCCTGGCCATTCAGAGGAGAGGGGCAGAAAAACATGGATTTTCTGTTTCTAAGAGTTTGACTGCTTTACATATCTCATATAAGTGGAATCATGCTGTACTTATCTTTTTATGATTGGCTTATCTCCCTTAGCATAATGTCCTCAAGGTTCATATACACTGTGGCAGGTGCCAGAATTTCCTTATTTTTTTTAAAGCCTGAATAATATTCCATTGTTTGGACAGACCATATTTTCTTTACCTGCTCATCTGCTGATGGACATTTAGGTTGCTTCCACCTCTTGGCTATTGTGAATAACGCTGCAGTGAGCATGGGTGTGCCAATCTCTGCTAGATTCCACTTTCAATTCTTTTGGATATATCCCCAAAAGGAGATTGCTGGATCATACAGTAGTTCTATTTTTAATTTTTTAGGAACCTCTATACTATTTTCCCGAGAGGCTGCCCCATTTTACATTCCCATCAACAGTACTGCTCCACTGGGACTTCCCTGGTAGTCCAGTGGTAAGGAATCCACTTTCCAATGCAGGGGACACAAGTCTGATCCCTGGTCCAGGAAGATTCCATAACTAAGCCTGCGCATCACAGCTTCTGTGCCAGTGCTCTAGAGCCCGCGAGTCACAACCCCTGAGCCCAGGAGCTGCAGCTACAGAAACCACTATGATGAGAAGCCTGCACATTGCATCTAGAGCAGCCCCTGCTCACCACAACTACAGAAAGCCCATGGAGCAATGAACACTCAGCACAGCCAAAAATAAGAAAGTAAAAAGCAAAACAGTAGTGCTTCACTTCTCTCTGATCCTTGCCACACTGTCCTGCTTTGTCCCACCAGTTTGGTGAATTCACCTTTCACCTGTTCTCTCTATCCTGCTCGTTCAGCTCACCACAGGAGGTGCTCAGCACTCTGGCAGCCCCAGCTCATTCACCTCCCACTCGGTTAAGCCTCCAAGAGTGATTCCAGATGGAGTGGGGCTCAGGCAAAGACCCCAAGTTCCTGGTCACCAAACCATCTCAGATCCCCTATTGGTTGCTTTTTACTTTCTAAATCCGGGAAGCATTGCCACTTGTTTCTTATTTTCCTCCTCTTTCTTCTAGGAAAGGATATGTAACTGTCAGCAGGAGTTTGTCAGCCTAGTTCTGTCATTTTTCTGCTCTTGAGGCCACTGAAGTGGATGAAATGGGCTCTCAGAAGCCCAGGTACACAGAATCTAAACTTTAGTAAAAATTTTGTCTCCTTTCTCTGCTCCTCAGGGTCACCTGTGGCTCTAAGGGTTTGATAGCACAGAACTCTTAAAGGGAAAAGCTCAATTGTTGTTGTTGTTTTAGTCATTAAGTCATCTCCAACTCTTTTGCAACCCCAAAGATTGTAGCCTGTTAGCCTCCGCTGTCCATGGAATTCTCCAGGTAAGAATACTGGAGTGGGCTTACATTTCCTTCTCCAGGGGATCTTCCCAACCCAGGGAACGAACCCACGTCTCCTGCATTTCAGGTGGGTTCTTTGCTGCTGAGCCACCAAGGAAGCCTGAAAAGCCCAGAGTCATGCACAGTTCAAGTCCCAAGTCACAAAAGGATAGAGTCCTTGCTGAGATCTTTCCCTTAAGCTCCATATCAGACCAAAAAATTATAGTTTCTTTGTAAAACCACTTCACTGGGCAAACTGGCTCACTGCTAATCCTGAGCCTGGGTATTGTGAATCATCTTCTAACCAGGGTTGGTCTAGTACAAATAACTTCCCACCTATGCCTGATTTATTCAGCTTCAGTTGTAGATTCAACCTGCTGGTGTTCAGAAGTCCACTTTAGACTTGTGAGGAAGGGCGGCAGGTATGGAAGGAGACATAAAGACTTTCTGGAACTATATTCTCTAGTTTCAGTGATGGATAGAGTTGGACAGAGGAGGGAGAAAAGGTTCAAAACAGTCTCCCCCCTCAGCCCAGAATTCTCAGGCTGAGTACTTATTGAGGCTGTCTGCTGGAAACAGGTAAGCTGGTGAAAGTGAAAGTGAAGTCGCTCAGTCGTGTCCGACTCTTTGCAACCCCACGGACTGTAGCCTACCAGGCTCCTCCCTCCATGGGATTCTCCAGGCAAGAGTACTGGAGTGGATTGCCATTTTCTTCTCCAGGGGATCTTCCCGACCCAGGGATCGAACCCTGGTCTCCTGCATTCTGAGCCATCAGGGAAGTCCGGAGCCTGGACCAATTAACTGACCTATCTTGATTTTAGCCTTAGAAAAATGAAGTTCATCTCAAAATGGGGTTCATGATAAACCTAATGTCCCTCTCTGGGTCTTAAGTTTCCACTAAAAAGATAAGTGAATTTAACTCAGATGACCATTATATCTACTACTGTGGGCAGGAATCCCTCAGAAGAAATGGAGTGGTCATCATGGTCAACAAAAGAGTCCGAAATGCAGTACTTGGATGCAATCTCAAAAACGACAAATGATCTCTGTTTGTCTCCAAGGCAAACCATTCAATATCATGGTTATCCAAGTCTACGCCCCAACCAGTAACGCTGAAGAAACTGAAGTTGAACAGTTTTATGAAGACCTACAAGACCTTGTAGAACTAACACCCAAAAAAGATGTCCTTTTCATTATAGGGGACTGGAATACAAAAGTAGGAAGTCAAGAAACACCTGGAGTAACAGGCAAATTTGGCCTTGGAATGCGGAATGAAGCAGGGCAAAGACTAATAGAGTTTTGCCAAGAAAATGCACTGGTCATAGCAAACACCCTCTTCCAACAACACAAGAAAAGACTCTACACATGGACATCACCAGATGTCAACACTGAAATCAGATTGATTATATTCTTTGCAGCCAAAGATGGAGAAGCTCTATACAGTCAACAAAAACAAGACCAGGAACTGACTGTGGCTCAGATCATGAACTCCTTATTACCAAATTCAGACTCAAATAGAAGAAAATAGGGAAAACCGCTAGAGCATTCAGGTATGACCTAAATCAAATCCCTTATGATTATACAGTGGAAGTGAGAAATAGATTTAAGGGCCTAGATCTGAGAGATAGAGTGCCTGATGAACTATGGAATGAGGTTCATGACATTGTACAGGAGACAGGGATCAAGACCATCTCCATGGAAAAGAAATGCAAAAAAGCAAAATAGCTGTCTGGGGAGGCCTTACAAATAGCTGTGAAAAGAAGAGAGGTGAAAAGGAAAGGAGAAAAGGAAAGATATAAGCATCTGAATGCAGAGTTCCAGAGAATAGCAAGAAGAGATAAGAAAGCCTTCTTCAGCAATCAATGCAAAGAAATAGAGGAAAACAACAGAATGGGAAAGACTAGAGATCTCTTTAAGAAAATTAGAGATACCAAGGGAACATTTCATGCAAAGATGGGCTCGATAGAGGACAGAAATGGTATGGACCTAACAGAAGCAGAAGATATTAAGAAGAGGTGGCAAGAATACACGGAAGAACTGTACAAAAAAGATCTTTGCGACCCAGATAATCATGATGATGTGATCACTAATCTAGCGCCAGACATCTTGGAATGTGAAGTCAAGTGGGCCTTAGAAAGCATCACTACGAACAAAGCTAGTGGAGGTGATGGAATTCCAGTGGAGCTATTTCAAATCCTGAAAGATGATGCTGTGAAAGTGCTGCACTCAATCTGCCAGCAAATTTGGAAAACTCAGCAGTGGCCACAGGACTGGAAAAGGTCAGTTTTCATTCCAATCCCAAAGAAAGGCAATGCCAAAGAATGCTCAAACTACCACACAATCGCACTCATCTCACATGCTAGTAAAGTAATGCTCAAAATTCTCCAAGCCAGGCTGCAGCAATACGTGAACCATGAACTCCCTGATGTTCAAGCTGGTTTTAGAAAAGGCAGAGGAACCAGAGATCAAATTGCCAACATCTGCTGGATCATGGAAAAAGCAAGAGAGTTCCAGAAAAACATCTATTTCTGCTTTATTGACGATGCCAAAGTCTTTGACTGTGTGGATCACAATAAACTGTGGAAAATTCTGAAAGAGATGGGAATACCAGACCACCTGACCTGCCTCTTGAGAAATCTGTATACAGGTCAGGAAGCAACAGTTAGAACTGGACATGGAACAACAGACTGGTTCCAAATAGGAAAAGGAGTATGTCAAGGCTGTATATTGTCACCCTGCTTATTTAACTTATATGCAGAGTACATCATGAGAAACGCTGGACTGGAAGAAGCACAAGCTGGAATCAAGATTGCCGGGAGAAATATCAATAACCTTAGATATGCAGATGATACTACCCTTATGGCAGAAAGTGAAGAGGAACTCAAAAGCCTCTTGATGAAAGTGAAAGAGGAGAGTGAAAAATTTCGCTTAAAGCTCAACATTCAGAAAACGAAGATCATGGCATCTGGTCCCATCACTTCATGGGAAATAGATGGGAAAACAGTGGAAACAGTGTCAGACTTTATTTTTTGGGGCTCCAAAATCACTGCAGATGGTGACTGCAGCCATGAAATTAAAAGACGCTTACTCCTTGGAAGAAAAGTCATGACCAATCTAGATAGCATATTGAAAAGCAGAGATATTACTTTGCTGACTAAGGTCCGTCTAGTCAAGGCTCTGGTTTTTACAGTAGTCATGTATGGATATGAGAGTCGGACTGTGAAGAAAGCTGAGCCCCAAAGAATTGATGCTTTTGAACTATGGTGTTGGAGAAGACTCTTGAGAGTCCCTTGGACTGCAAGGAGATCCAACCAGTCCATTCTGAAGGAGATCAGCCTTGGGATTTCTTTGGAAGGAATGAGGCTAAAGCTGAAACTCCAGTACTTTGGCCACCTAATGCAAAGAGTTGACTCATTGGAAAAGACTCTGATGCTGGGAGGGATTGGGGGCAGGAGGAGAAGGGAATGACAGAGGATGAGATGGCTGGATGTTCACTGACTCGATGAACATGAATCTGAGTGAACTCCGGGAGTTGGTGATGGACAGGGAGGCCTGGCATTCTGCGATTCATGGGGTCACAAAGAGTCGGACGCAACTGAGCGACTGAACTGAACTGAAAGATAATGGGGATCTGATTCCATGGGGAAGTAATAAATAATAAATTTACTACATATATGTCAGTCTCATGCCTTGAAAAATCATGCTGACCCAATTCTCTATTTTCATTATAATTAGTACAATTAGATGGTCAGTTTTATGTGTCATTTTGGCTGGATTACAGTTTCAGGTTATTCAATCAAGCATTAATCTAGCTGTTGTTGTGAAGGGATTTTGTAGAAGGGATTAACACTCATAATCAGTTGAATTTACTGGAGACATCACAGGTCGTAATTTCAAATTATATTACAAAACTATAATAAGACAGTATGGTATTCATAAAAAGAGACAAATAGATCAGCAGAACAGAATAGAGAGCCTAGACATAAATCTGTGGATAAATGGTCAATTAATTGACAACAAAGGAATCAAGAATATACAATAGGGAAAGGGTAATTTGTTCAGTAACTGGTACTGGGAAAACTGAAGAGCCACATGCAAAAGAATAAAAGTGAATTCCTATCTTGTATCACACACAAAAATCAGCTCAAAATGGATTAAAGAATTAAATTTAAGACATGAAACTGTAAAACTCATAGAATAAAGCAAAGGGGGTTATTTTCTTGACATTCTGGTCTTGGCAATGATTTTTTTTGGATTTGACACCAAAAGCAAAATCAATGAAAGCAAAACTAGACAAGTGGGACTACATCAAACCAAAAGGCTTCTGTACAGCAAAGCAAACCATCGATGAAATGAAAAGGCAAGCAACAGAACGGGAGAAAATATCTGTAAATCATGTATCTGGATGAGGAGTGATTTTTAAATTATATAAAGAATTCATACAACACAACAGCAAAAAAAAACTAAACAACCCTATTTGAAAATGGACAGACATTTTCCAAAGAAGGCACACAAATGGCCAACAGGTATATGAAAAGGTGCTCAAATATCACTCACATCAGGGAAATGCAAGTCAGAACCATATTGAACTTTAACCTCACACCTCTTAGAATGGCTGTCATCAAAACAACAAGAGATAACAAGTGCTGATGAGGATATGGGGAAAGGGGACACTGGGGCAGTGCTGGTAGGAGTGTAAATTGGTGCAGCCGCTATGAAAAACAGTATGGAGTCACCTCAAAAAACTGAAAATAGAACTACCATATGCTCCAGCAACTCTATTTCTGGGTATATATCCAAAGGAAATGAAAACAGGATATTGATTCCTTGCACTCCCACGTTCACTGCAGCGTTATTCACAATAGCCAAGAGAAAGAAACAACCTAAGTGCCAGTCAGTGGATGATGAACAGATAAAGAAGATGTGGCAACACACACACACACACACACACACACACACACACACACACACACAGGAATACTATCCAGCCATGAGAAAGAAGGAAACCTTGCAATTTTCAACAATATGCATGGACCTTCAGGGCATTATGCTAGCTGAAATAAACCAGATTGGGAAAGACAAATACTATGTGATATCATTTATATGTGGAATCTAAAAAAAAAGTCAAACTCAAAGAAACAGGGAGTAGAAAAGTGGTTGCCAGGGGCTGGGGGAGAGGGGTGTGAGAAACAGGGAGAGGTTGGTAAAAAAGTATAAACTTTCAGTTATAATATTAGTAAAGTGTGAGGATCTAATGTATAATATGGTAACTATGAAAGTGAAAGTGTTAGTCGCTCAGTTGTGTCTGATTGCAGCCTGCCAGGCTCCTCTGTCCATAGGATTCTTCAGGCAAGAATTCTGGAGTGAGTAGCCATTCCTTTCTCCAGGGGATCTTCCTGACCCAGGTATTGAATCTGGGTCTCCCACATTGTGGGCAGATTCTTTACCATCTGAGTCACCAGGGAAGCTATAGTTGATAACAACAAATATTCTCTCACACACTATATATATATACATGTATATATGGTGTTATATAGATGTATTAACTTACTAGATGGGAAGGAATCCTTTTACAATGCATACAGTAATCAAATCATCATGATGTACACTTTAAATATCTAACAATTTGTCAATTACACCTCGATAAAGCTGAAAAAAGAATCAGCTAACTTTAGGTAAATGAATGTATTCTAGATAATCTGGATACTCCTGATCTAATCAGTTGAAAAGCCTTAAGAGCAAAGCTGAGGCTTCCTTGAAGTAGAAATTCCACGTGTGAAGAGTAGCTTCACTTCTTGTGTGAAAGTTTCCTTCCATTTCCCCTTCCTGACAGCCCGACCTATGGGTTTTAGATTTTCCCAGATGGCCCCCATCACAGAAACCAGTTGCTTGCAATGTGTTTATTGTATATCCTACTGGGGGGCTTCCCCGACAGCTTAGTTGGTAGAGTCCACATGCAATGCAGGAGACCCTGATTCAATTCCTGGGTCAGGAAGAACCGCTGAAGAAGGGATAGGTTACCCACTCCAGTATTCTTGGGCTTCCCTTGTGCTCAGCTGGTAAATAATCCACCTGTAATGTGGGAGACCTGGGTTCGATCCCTGGGTTGGGAAGATCCCTTGGAGAAGGGAAAGGCTATCCTCTTCAATATTCTGTCCTAGGGAATTCCATGGACAATATAATCCAAGGGTTGCAAAGAGTCGGACACAACTGAGAGACTTCCATTTACTTCACTCACTAGTTGTTTGTCTGGTGGAACCCTGATGGATACGGTACCCTGCACATGTGTTCTGGAGCAGCTAAATGAATCTTGCAATTTCCAAATGTGCCAACTGCATTTCCACTTCTATGTTTTAGCTTGTTCCATACCCCTTGTTGGAATGTTCTCTTCCACGAGGCCACTTTTCAAATCTTATGTCTTGTCTTTAACGTCCAGCTTGAATAGCTGCCTCTGTGAAGCCTTACTGGCTGCCTGGGTTCTGTTGGTGCCCCCTCCTCTGAATTCATACAGCATTGTGGGTGACCGCTTGTTTGGCCTGCAGTCCAACTTTATCTTGTTATGACCCCAGAAGGGTCAGAAGCATGACTTCTAAACCTTTGTTTCCCTAATCCTAACTGCTGTAAGGTGCTGCTTCTGCAATTCTATCAGCACAAGCAGAATGCTATTTTGGGCTTTCTGATGCTTTTCATAATTCCTGTCCCTTCACAAGTGCCAATTTTTCGTGGTGTGGAGCATCCCGATCCATGTGCTGGGGCTCAGATATGCTAGAATAACAGAAGGAAGCCTTCTGTAACATCAACTTCAAATAGGGAATTGAATCAAAGACATGATTTTGATGTAAAAGCAAATGGAGTTATGTCAAGAGGCTGAGGAAAGGTATTATTGTCCAGTCCTTAGGCCAGACTTCTGCTTTTTCCACTTTCCCTGCCTAGAGTGACTCGAAGTCTCCTCTGGCTCCATGTAGAGAACACCTGAGAGAACTGAATGTGCAACACCCTGAGTGGAAGATCTAAGTGGAGGTGAGGATGGGGGACGTGGGGGGCTAAAACCTGGAGATTGGAAGAGGAGAGCGAGTCCACAGAAGAGAAATTGGTGGCCAGAGGACAACCCAACATGGAGCGTGGCAGGCAGCATCTGGAGGTGCGACGGGTGACTGCAGTGCCAGACTGAACCCAAAGTGAACACACCTGTCAGATAGCATTTCAGGCTGGAGCCCAAATCCAGGAACTCCTGGACGCTGAGGGCACACGTGACTAACCCGCTGGCACCTGCCCTTCCTCAGTGCTGGCTGCACCTTCTGTGCCTCTCAGGCTCTGGGCAGAAGAGGGGATTACACAACCTATCGGAAATGACAGTGCATTCCTCCCTAACTCAGAGGATCAAAGGGCTCTTCAAAGACGCAGGAGGTGGGGTGGCAGGGGGCGCTTGGTCCCTGTCACAAAGCTCAGTAGGGGAGACACAGGCTGCCTCAGCCCAGGGGTTTCTTCTTCCTGCCCCCATCCCTTTCTCACCTCTCCTAAGAACAACAGGAACTGAAGTTTCTTGGGAAGAGAACAAAACTATACTGTCTCTAGAAGGGTCTGAGAAATCTTAAGCTCTCACCTTTGCTCGGAGGTGGGGCAATTCTGAGGGAGCTACACCTGTGGCTGAGGGTGAGAGGAAGTGGGGGGCAAGATGGGGACCCAAAGGCTCATCAAGACCCAAGTCCTCCTGGGTGTGTTGAATGTGAAACAATTTCTTCTTGCTGATGCATCCCTAAGTTATCTCAGTCCAAAATGAAACTCAAAGAGAAACAGCTAGTAAAAAGCAGGAGAGAAGTTAAGGGCCAGCAGGAAGGGTGAGTTGCTCTCTGTGAAGCTGACTCAAAAATCTACAACTGACTCATGAGTGCGTGAGAGAAAAGTTCAACCTGGTGAGCAATCAAGGAAATGTAAATCAAATCAAAGAGGAACTTGAACAGTCTTTAAAGAGGGTCTTCTCTGACACACGCTGGTGGGAGGGCATACTGGTTTTCTGGAAAGTCACTTGTTATTAAGTAACAAGACTTGAAAATGATGATTCAGTCATTCTTCTAGGAAATGACTAAATAAATAACAAGAGATGTGAATAAAGATGACTGTATGCAAAGATGATCACTGCTTCATTATAACAACAAAAAAATTGAAATGTCCAGCAAAAGAGAATAGTTAATTATAATTAATCCACTTTGGACAATATGGTATAAGTCATTAAATGTGGTCATTGGTATAGGCAATTTGGTCCAAAAATGTGTGTGAAATCCCATGGATATTTTAAGTCTTTGCTAATTGGGCAAGTTCTTTGCCTCTCCAAGGCCTCAGTCTCTTCACCTGTAAAATGGGTTTATCAATATCTACCCAGGACACCTGTTATGAGAATTAAATGTGTTTCTGTGACCAGGGTTTCTGGCTATTTAAGAGACTCAACCAATATGAGCAATGATTATCTCATAGCAGATGTGTAATTTTTTAATAAGGAAAAAAATTATAGTTCATGCTATTTTAAAACAATATTTTAGAAGAATTTCTGATGAAATGGGAAACAAAAATCATATTAAATATAAAAGCAGACTACAAATAATGCATAATTCCACTTTGCAAATGCACACATATACACAAAGTGCATTTCAAAAACACTTAAAGGAGCTACCTCAAAATATTACCAGCAGCTAGGGTGTAGATTACAACCTAATCTACAGTAGTTTTTCTTCTCTCCTTTATAAGTTAGTGTGTTTTCAAAAAATTCTACAATAAATGCTTTATCTTTTTTTTTTTAAGTAAAAATTTGTCAAAGATTCTGAATCTGATGTGGGAAGCACACAGAAGGGAAAACTGTGACCTCCAGCTGTGAGTGGCCCCTCTGGGGGTGTCACGCTCTGCAGAAAGTGGAGTCACCCCTGTGGGGCCAGGGTGTCCTGTGAAATATATAGACCAGGGTCACAGCAGCTTGCGAGGCACGATGGCCTCGGCAGACCTTTCCGGGGAGTGGGCACTCTGCCACCTGGGCCTGTATCATAATGAGATAATGTTTGTGAAAGCACTTTGCCAAAGAGAAAACTCTATCCAGATAGGCGATTCTGGGGCTTATTCTAGAGAAAGGAGGCTCTCGGAGCACATTCCATTAAGGAATTTCACACTATGCCTCCTCCTCCAAAGTCCTCTGTTTCTCCCTCCCCCTGAACAGGAATATATTTAGTAACCCTATCTAAATCCTCTTCTTTCCCTTAATTTGATTAAGAAGCTAGGGGAACAAGGGATGAAGTGGGGGGTGAGCAGAGGGGGAGATTGAGTTGTGGGGAAAGATTAGAGGAGCTCAATGGCTATCTCAGGCGGAGTGACGCCTGAGTGTGGACAGGACAAGGGCCTCCAGGTACTTAGTACAGAGGCACAGAGGACAGAGGGAGGGACACGGTTGATCACGGAGCAGCGTCTCTGGCTTCAGGAGAATCAAAAGGGGGAGGGGCAAGCTTCAAGGGTTAATGGGGAGAGTGGGCGACATTCCATTCGCTAAAGGAGGCATTAGCATCTTCCTCCCTCTCTTCTGGATTCCTGGAGCTTCAGGGTCTTCAGATCCTTAAGAAGTTCCAAGGGGTTAATATGTTGAACTGCTATGAGGGAGGAATTTTCACATATATCAACTAATCTACTCTAACGAAGTAAATTATCGCCCATGAGGCTGATGCTCAGAGAGAATGGTTTTTTTGCTCGTAAGCAGACGATGTCAGGGGGATGTGGGGAAACTGGGGTTCAAATCCAGCCCTCCCTGCTTTGACCACTCTCCTTGGCAAGTGTTATCTTTACATCCAGCACTTATTTTCTTGTGCTTTACAAAGAAGTGGTTTCATGATATTTCTACAAGGTAGATACTATTAATAACCCCATTTTACAGATGAGCAACCTGAGGTTTGGAGTAAGCAACTGAGCTAAAGTTACAGAGCAGATATATGGTGAGAGAGCAGGGTCTTGGAGAGCCTGGGAAAGTAAAGGAACACGGGGTATAAGGTATTTTGGGGGTTGGGGAGGGGCTCCTGTTTCATGTGTCTCTTCTAATAGCTGGTTGATCCTCAAGGACAGGGACTTTACCTTGTTTATCCTTTACCCAGTCCCTGAACACAATGCCTGGAACACGGGGAACGTTTGCCGCAAGAACTAGTGGTACTTGTTAAGTTTGGCCAAGCAAGAGTCTCCACCGAGGGCCAGCGTGGTGAGGATTAAGTGAGACATATTTGTCTAGGGATTTCCAAGGCTAAAATGTCACAGTGCTGGGCTTCAGAAAAGGATCCGTTGGCAGTGGGAATCCCTACAGGAGGCTTTAAAGGTGACCAGGACCTTGACAATGGGTAGGCCCAGGGAGAGGGCTCCAGCTCTCCTGGAAGGATTGGATTTAGACCTCAGTGACAATGAGGGGGGGATTGGCACATGCTCCCACTGCTTCCTTCCACAGGGACGTCTCAAGGACACCTCCCAATCTTGGGGGATAAAGCACAGTATGGCAGATGAAGGTGAGGGCGAGAAGAGTGCCACCTGAGCAGCTCAGGAAGACAGACAGGAGAGAGAGGGAAGTGGGGAGAGCTTAGTCCTTTCATTACAGGGACCTAAGACTCTTCTAGAAATAGGTTTGAAAGGATAAAGGGCAGAAAGTTCGCCTCTTCTGGAGAGGACTAATATCTTCTAGGAAGGGACCTCAGGCTTCAGCAAGAGTCTCTCATTGCTAAACAAACACCGTATTGCTTTATGGTCCACTACAGCTTTAGAGGAAGCATTCATGCTTCTCTTCCTTCTACAACCTGTGAGCACGGCTAGCAAAGGGCAGAGAACAGAAACAGCCAGAGAGTTCTTGGGACAAGTCCAGGGCTTCCTGGCCTGTGTTCGGAGAGCCTCAGCTTTTTTCCCCCTCTTGCAATAGTTCTTGGTGTCTTTATGTGAGCTGCTTATTAACCAGAGGATATCAGGGCACTGGGAGGGGAGAGCCAGTGCCGGTTGCCAGGGAGTGGAATTCACAAGTGCAGAATGGAGCAAAATGATGTGTGCTGTCTGAGTGACGGGGGATGGAACCAGACTCTGGTCAGCACGCTGGGCCATCAGATTGGAGGGTCCTATGGCCTGTGGGGGCAGGCAGGAGGCCCAGGGGTTCACTACCAACACTGTCTGTTCATAGGGGAGTTCCATCCACCAGGATGAATGATAGTGAATGGCTCTGAAGCAGCTGGAGGAATCCTAGTAAGGGTGGGGAAAGCCATTGGGTCAACACTCCCCTCTGTCAGCAACAAGTGGAGGGAGCTCTCTCAAGAACTCCTTTACCAGCCGCCTTTCCCAAAGACACTACTTTTCAATTAAATATGAAAATCCTGGGTATCCTTTCCCCTCTCTTCTAGTAAGTTGCAGCTGATAGTCCCAGACTACAGGAGTACTTCTGATGGGCTGCATCAGCCAGCTGACCTCCTGGGGTCAAACCAAGGAAGCAGAGCCCCCCTGGGCCCTGAGTTGGTTCTGGATACTGGGGCGCGGAATGGCTTCCCGCTGTGTCTAAAGAAATACGGCTTAGCCAGGCTTCAGCAGGCTGCAGCATTAAATGTCTTAGGTTTCAAGTTGGTACCAGCTGCACTGAAGGGAAACGGTTGGGGAAATTCTCCCATTGGCTTCTTTCCACGTGGAGGATGGCTAAAGGAAGAGAGAGCTTAGAGCCGTTGTGCTGGTGCCTTAAAAATAATGATATAAACACAGCCACAGAGGTTGGCCCGTGGAGTCCCTGATGGGGACCAGAGAAGAAATGTTGTCCTGACTTACCCTTCAACCCTCGCTCTGCAAACAGAAGTGACCCAGCCCTCATCTATCACCTCTGAAGCTAAACAACTTCCTCAGATGGCCCCATGGAACATAAATCAAGAGGGCCCTGGCTTCAGAGAAACCTGTACACAACTGAGGCCCTCAGAAATACTTGTCCTCATATTTTCTTCCTCTATGTTCAGAACAGGGTGCCAGCAAGTCATAATCAGAGGAATACAGCAGATCACCTTAACTGTGCTACTCAATTTCGCTGAATCTGGATCCTCACCATTAAATGAGGAATCATGTCGTGGGTTTGAGGTGGCAATTAAGGGAGATAATTCAAAGAGAGTGCTTAGTTCAGTGTCTTGAATAATATTAGCTTCTATATTATCGTGTCATTGTTTGAGGGCCATTCCTTGGTACAAAGAAGAAACGCAAACACATAATAGCAATTCTAATTGTAATCCCAAACAAGAAGGGCTGTGGACTAGAGCCTCAGTGATTTCACAACACACAAGGCTTCTGTCTCCTGCTCACTCTCAAGCCAAATCTGGGACAGACCTGGTTATACTTGGCAACCTCAGTGGCCTCCAACTTGTTTAAATTCTCAGAGAATCCCAATGGATACTTAGACCTGCTGACGCAGAGACAAATTCAGACATGCTGAGCTGGCAGTGAAATGGAGGATAAGAAATCAAAGAAAGTGTGTTCACATTCTAAGAGTGTCTGAAGCGCTGTGGTTTGCACGGAGAGCCCTCCTCTCACATGGGAGGCTCATAGATTCTTTCTTCTCGTGGTTATTCCACAACAGTAGCATCACGCCCATAACAAATGTAACAAACATGGTTTTGCTCCCAACTGAACAGGTAAAGACACGACAAAGCTATTGAATGCCAACTCCTCTGCTTCTGCTCAGGTTGTTCTAACCATCCCTGCCTGGGAACTGGATCTGGGGTAATGGGTGACCCAGCAGGCACAGAGATGACAGATTCCTACATCGTGTAGCAACACCGGGACAACCTGGGGCATCTGGCCTGGCAGACGGGCGGGCAGGCTGGGAGAGGCAGCTGTAAGTACACCGACCTTTGTCCCCGTTTGCTCTGGGAGAGGGTGGACCTGCCAAGGCTGCTCTCTTCTTTCTCTCCGTGGCCGCTGGGCACTCCTGCTAATCACAATGTTCTCAGGGACCTCAGAAAACCTGACCCTTGTGGGTGGCAAGCAGAGACCTCTTCTGGCAGCCAAAGGGCGCTCTGAACCTCTGTCCAGACACGGCAGGCACAGGGCTCCTAGGCGTGCATGTGCTGCTCCTGAAAGAAATCTCTTCCCTTCTGGCTTTCTCCCAGCTAGCAGGCTTATCATTAACTAGCCATTTACTCCTCTAGAAAACTATCCACTCTGGGCACTCCTTCATTCAGACCGCTAAGGGATCCAAGGGAACAGATTAGAGGTCAGTGCCCCTGACTTTGAGCTCAGCAGGACTGCCTTCCTCTTTGCAGGGCTTGTCCCCCGGGGAGGGAAACGCTCCTGTTGCTGCCATGCTCACTGTCAGCACTGTCAGCTAAGTGCCGGTTCTGAGGAAACTGTGTTCTTTCTTCCGCAAGGTCCTCCAGTCCTCTGGCTCGCCAGGCTGGACACGAGGAGGGTGAGGAACGCACATGTCTAGTGGGCAGGTGGGGGTACTCTCTGGTTCGTTCAGGGTAAATCTGCCTTCTTTTTTCCCTTTCTTTCTTAGTTTCCCTGAATGATGCTGCTGGGGGTTGAGGCAGGTTGGGCCGGAAAGTCAATTTTTCTTGAGAAAAAGTCTGAAAGTTTGCTCTTTGGAGTAAGAAGTTAGGCCCCGGTTGCCTATCCCCTTCACCTTATGGAGGGCACTACGCCTGCTAGTTCCCGTCCAGCTGGCAGCGGAGCCCACGGTCAGAGAGAAGCATCCTTCTCTTTCACAAATAAACAAATCCAATCCATGTGCTAGAGGACTTAGGGTATATTAATAGCCAGATATTTTGTTTTCCTATTCTGGTGCTTATCCCCGTCCACTAGTATGAAAGATAAGAGAACACAAAATGTTCTCCACTAGTCACCCTTCTCCCCTCCCCCAGGAGAGGCAAGCCAGGGGGCATGAGCTATTCTGTTTAAAGTGATCGCTGATGTACGAACTCTGAGAAAATAGACTTAAAAGTTTATATTCAGTCTCTCTTGGCTACTGTTGCTGCTCAGCAAAGAAACTCTATATTGTTTAAACCCTCCAGGCAAATGGGTTGCAAGGCAACCTTCAAACAATAGAAAATACCCCAAACTAAAAATACAGGCATCGAAGGATTGAAAGCATGGTGGTATCTTGGGGAAGTAATTCCAAAACTGGGGTGAAGGAGAAAGCTGTCGGCTAAGCTGCTGTTATGTCACGTTAGCCCATTTGCCAGCTTTTGCCCTTCACTGAGTTTCTTATAATCCACACATACCGGACTTAGTTCTTTCTATGGTCAGCAACACCTTTATGAGGGAAGGAAGGATGCTCAAAAAGCCTGTAATAGCAGGCTGTCTCCTGTCCTACGAAAGTTACAGTGATTCTAATCAATGTACTTCCCTACTAGCTCCCAGCCCTGACAATGACTGCAACTTCTATTCCTGAGAAGTCCTTAGAAACCCAAGAAAGAAGAGGGCTCAGGCTCAACCATAACGGTCCTGTGCCAGGAAGGCAGAGGCTCAGTTAGACAGTAATGTGATGATGGAAGGAAAGGTGAGAATGATGCATTTGGAAGACAGTTGAAGGGACCACAAGCCAAGGAATGCAGGCGGCCTCCAGAAGCTGGAAAAGGCAAGGAGTTGCATTCTCTCCAAGAGCCCCAGGAGGAACGTAGCCTTGCTGACACCCTAACTTTAGCCTCATGAGACTTCTGATCTCCAAAAAAGTTAAGAAAATACACTTGTGTTGTTTTAAGTTTGTGATAATTTGTTACAGCAACAACAGGTCACTAATACAGCAGGTGAGAATCCAAGGATCTTTTCCAAGAACAAGAAGCCTTCCTTCTTGGGTCCTCCACACTCTAGTACTGCAGGCAGATGACTGGGAAACCAAGGTGTTTCCTTCCTGATGTATTTATCACAGATGACCAGATCATCAAAGGGCACTGAATCAGGTGGGCTGATTCACAATTAAACACAAATTAATGAAAAGGCTGCTCTTTGGGGACTTTCCTGGTGGCCCAGTGGTTAGGAATCCACCTTGCAATGCAGGGGATGCAGGAACTGGTTGAGGAACTAAGATCCTACATGCTGCAAACTACAGAGTGCACGCACTCTAGAGCCCGCATGCCAAAACTGCAGAGGCCCTGCACCATCCCGGGGCCACAACTAAGACTCAACACAGCCGAAGACTACAAAAAAACAAAAAAGGCTGCTCTTTTATTTTCACCCATCAACACTGCAGGCTGATCAATCCATTATCCAGTAGGCAGACTTGAGCAGCTGGGACATGGTTTTCTCCCTTTACTTGTGGCCCCACCCCAGCCAGCATCACTCAGACCAGACTAGAAAGGCAAACTGGCAGAAGGAAAAATGAACCACCTCTATATCTCTACTCCAGGAAGCTGGCCAGAAACTAGAAGAGAATCTCTTAGACCTCTTTGAAGGAAACACTTCAGAAATTTCAAGGCTCTCTTCTTTTGTGAGCAGTTTTGCTTTTTTCCAGACTATTCTCTGATTAAATGTCTTCCTAGGGTTTGCACAGAGTGCCTAGAAAACCCTATCTCAAAAACAGAAAAAAAAAGAAAAAGAGAGAGAAAAGCGCAGAATTTCCCTAGTTCCATGCCTCCTAGAAGCATAAGTACTGGAAGACAGCAACTCACTCTGTCTTATGACATTTCGAGGAGATAAGAACTATCGATCTGGCCCCCATTTTATATTTTGGGACCCTGAGTACTACAGAAAGGGCAGCAACACAGATACGGTCACCCAGCAAGTAGAAGCGATTTGCCCAAACCAGAACACAGCTCCCCCTACTCCTAGACTGGCGCTGCCCTCCTGTCCTCATGCTTAGTCTCGGGCCCTGGTGAACCAGGTCAGGAGGGTGTGGCCTCTGGGTAGGTGGTCTCAGTGGAATGCAGAGATATCAAACCATTAAGCCTGTCATCACATGGCAAGCTACTGACGCCCCAGGGGAAAGATTTTCCAGACCAGAACAGAGCTAGGAACTGCTCTGTATGTCTGGTATGTGTGTGTGTGTGTGTGTGAATCTGGAAGGTAGTTAGGGGTTTGAAACAACTGTCAGGTCAAGGTATGTGCACTTTACCTTACCTAAGTAAACTCAAGATGAGGTTTCATTTTTTTCTACCATCAAAAGAAATCTTTTTCTAGCTTCTCTCTCATTTGTCCTTTCTCTCCCTCCCTCTACCATTCTGCTGCTGGTGCTGCTGCTGCTAAGTCACTTCAGTAGTGTCCGACTCTGTGTGACCCCATAGACAGCAGCCCACTAGGCTCCCCCCATCGCTGAGATTCTCCAGGCAAGAACACTGGGGTGGGTTGCCATTTCCTTCTTCAATGCATGAAAGTGAAGAGAAAGTGAAGTCGCTCAGTCCTGTCCGACCCTTAGCGACCCCATGGACTGCAGCCCACCAGGCTCCTGCGTCCGTGGGATTCTCCAGGCAAGAGTATTTGAGTGGGGCGGCATTTCCTTCTCCGACCATTCTTCTGAGAGAGCCTGAAATCTAACTTGAGGAGCAAATCTAATAGACTTACCAAGCTCACCGCAAAGGGATCGCACTGGCTTGTACTGAAACGGTGACTCTGGCTTCAGAGCCAGATCTACAGATGCCCCAGCTCAGCGTGACTGCTGACAAGCTCTACACAAACTCCACCATTCTACTGGCCTTTCACACACAGGGGGCTAATTTCTCTGCCACAGATCGAACAGGGGCACCTGGCAGTGAAAGCTCAGAGTCCTAACCACTGGCCCATCAGGGAATTCCCTGGCTAGTGCTTTTTAAAATCTGGGCTACTAATGGACTCAGATCTTTTTTTAGTTAGTTATTTATGTATTGGCTATATTGGGTCTTCACTGCGACATGCAGGGGCTCCTCTCTAGTTGTGGCATGTGGGCTTCTCTTGCTGCCGAGTGCGGGCTCTGGAGCTCGAGAGTTCAGTAGTTGCAGCACTTGGGCTTAGCTGCCCTACTGCATGTGGGATCTTAGTTCCTTCCCCGACCAGGCACTGAACCCGTGTCCCCTGCATTGGAAGGTGGATTCTTAACTAGTCTACCACCATGGAAGTCCCCCGGGTTTGGGTTTGACTGACTGTCCCTAAACCTTGTATTAGTCCTACATGAAAAATAACCAATGCCCCTGAGTCTCCTTGCCTTATGCTACAACTATGCATACACAGGGATGACAGGATACAGGATTGGGTTTTATTGGTGAGGAAAAGTGAGACAGGAAGACTGGGACCCAGGGCAAAGGATCAGATGAGAACCAGAACCAGTTACAAGGTTAACTCTGAGAAGTCCAGAAATAAACCATCAGAGTTATGATCAACTGACTTTAAATAAGGGTGCTAAGATAATTCAGGGGCTTCCCCAGGGGCTCAATGGTAAAGAATCCACGTGCAATGCAGGAGATGTAGGAGACACGGGTTTGATCCCTGGGTTGGGAAGATCCCCTGGAGAAGCAAATGGCAATCCACTGCAGTATTCTGGTCTGGGAAATCCTATGGACAGAGGAACCTGGCAGGCTACAGTCCATGGGGTCCCAAAGAGCTAAGACTGAGTGACAGCACACAGGCACACACTATGAAAATTCATTGGGGGAAATGATAGTCTTTTAACAAATGGTGCTGGGACAAATGGATATCCACATGCAAAATAATGAAGTTGGATTTCTTCCTTATATCATACTCAAAAATTAACTAAAAATGAATCATAGACCTAAATACAAGAGCTAAAACTATAAAAAAACTCTTAGAAGAAAATAGGAGTAAATCATCGTGCTCTTTGGTTAGGCAAAAGCCTTTTTAGATATCACACCAAAGGTACAAGTGTCAAAAGAAAAAGTAACTTTGACTTCATTGAAGTAAAAAATCTTTGTACTTCAAAGGACACCATTAAGAAAGTATAATATAAGGCAACCTACAGCACAGGAGAAAACGTTTCATTTCTAAGTCATATGTCTGACAAAGGACTTGTATTTAGAATAAAAAAACTCCTACAACTCAACAAGAAAAAGACAAATGGAGGACTTTTCCTGGTGATTCAGTTAGGAATCCACCTGCCAGTGCAGAGGACACAGGTTTGATCAAGGGCTGGGAAGATTCCGCATGATGCCACAGGGCAACCTAAGCCCATGCAGCACTATTGAAGCTCACGTGCTCTACACCCTGTGTGCTGCAACAAGAGAAGCCACCACCGTGAGAAGCCTCTGCAACTCCCACTCGCTGCAACAAAAGAAAGCACTCAGTGCAGTCAAATTAATGAATTAATTTAAAAAAAGACAAATGGAAGGGACTTCCTTGGAGGTCTGTGACTAAGACTCCATGCTCAGGAAACTAGATCCCATAAGCCGCAACGAAGACCCAGCACAACCAACGAACCAAATATATAAATAAATATTTTAAAAAGACAAATAAAAATATAAGGAAGGATCTGAATAGACATTTTGTCAAAGAAGATATGCAAATGGCCAATAAATGTAAGAATGTTAGCCATTAGGCTAATAGTGACTTCTCTGGTGGTCCAGTGGCTGGCACTCCCAATGCAGGCTGTCTGTGTTAGATCCCTGGCTGGGGAGTCAGATCCCACATGCTGCAGCTGAGAGTTTACATGCCGCAAGCAAAGATCTTGCATACTGCAACAGAGGTCAAAGATCCTGCGTGCCTCAACTCAGACCTGGCACAGTCAAATAAATAAAAATGGTTAAGGGAATTCCCTGGCAGTCCAGTGGTTAGGACTCCATGCTTTCACTGCTGTGGGCCCAGGTTTGATCCCCAGTTGGCTGGGGAACTATAATAAGACCCTGTAAGACACACTATACAGCCAAAAAATAAAAAGGTTAAGATGGTAAATTTTATGTTATGTGTATTTTCCCACAATTAAAAAAAAAAGTAATGATACATACTGTGACATGGATGACCTTGAAAACCTTATACTAAGGGAAAGAAGCTAGACACAAAAGACCACATATTATATGGTACCATTTAAATGAGACATTGTCATTTCCCAGACTGAGGTGTCTGGGGGAAATGGGGAGGGACTGCTAATGGGTACAGGGTCTCTTTTCAGGGCACTGAGATGTTCTCAAAATGAATGTAGTAATGGCTGCACAACTCTGGAAATACACTGAAAATCACCGAGTTTTTGAATGGGTGTACTGTGTGTATGTGAATTACATCTCAATAAAGTTGTTAAAAAATTAAGGTGGGCAGACTGAAAATGAATGAACTGCTTCTTTTTTTAAAAAATTATTATTGTTAGGTTCTGTGATCTAACAATATCTTAATGAACTGTGGGAACATGAGGCTGTCGCTATGACAGAATGCAGGAGAAGTGTTATTCACAAATAGGAATACAGCTAACTCAGCTGAAGAACTTAGAATATCTGCAGGCTGGAAAGAAAAAAATAACGCAGCAGCAGAGATTTTTTTAAAGATACTTCAAAAAAAGTTGTAATAGGTCAAATACATTTTTAGAAAAAGAAAACTAAAAACCTTCAATACAAGGGGCTTGCAAAAGGTCTTTCTTTAACGTTTTTCTCAAACTAAGCCCTACACTGTTTAATCACTTTATAACCTCTTTTGATTTCTTGACAAGATAATTTGGAAGTTCAAATGTGTATTTCAACTTGCTTCTCATCATTCTGTATTTGATCAGGTCTGGGACATTAAAACAGACAATACTGCAAAGACGTTTAAGAGTAGAATAGACTGTACCATAAAAATGACCCTGAAAAGGACAGTGGGGCTTCCTTGGTGGCTCTGTGGTAAGAATCTGCCTGCCAACGCAGGAAACACAAGTTCAATCCCTGATCCAGGAAGATCCCACATGCGGAGCTACTAATCCTGCGTGCCACAACCTTTGAGCTTGTGCTCTCAAGCCTGAGAACCACAACTTCTGAAGTCCCCTAGAGGCTGTGCTCTGAAACAAAAGAAACCATGGCAATGAGAAGCCCAGGAACCACAATTAGAGAGTAACCCCCACTTTCTGCAACTAGAGAAAGGTTTGAGCAGCAACAGAGACCCAGCATAGCCAAAAATAAATTAAAAAATAAAAATAAAAAAGGGACAGGGGTCTGCCTTAAACAGGAAAGAAATCCTGTCACATACTACAGCTTGAGGACATGCTAAGTGAAGTAACCTGGTCACAAAAGATAAATACTTTATGATTCTACTTACTTGAGGACCCTAGAATATCTAAATTCAGAGACAGAAAGTAGAATGGCTGTTGCTAGCTGGGAGAAGGATGGAGAGTTAAATGTTTAATGGGTATAGAGTTTCAGTTTGTTCTGGAGATCTACTGTGCAACAATGTGAATTTTCTAAACCATACACTTAAAGGTAGTTCACTTCAGTTCAGTCGCTCAGTCGTGTCTGACTCTTTGCGACCCCACGAACTGCAGCACTCCAGGCTTCCCTGTCCATCACCAACTCCCAGAGTTCACCCAAACCCATGTCCATTGAGTCAGTGATGCCAACCAGCCATCTCATCCTCTGTCATCCCCTTCTCCTTCTGCTGTCAATCTTTCCCAGCATCAGGGTCTTTTCAAATGAGTCAGCTCTTTGCATCAGGTGGCCAAAGTATTGGAGTTTCAGCTTCAACATCAGTCCTTCCAATGAACACCCAGGACTGATCTCCTTTAGGATGGACTGGTTGGATCTCCTTGCAGTCCAAGGGACTCTCAAGAGTCTTCTCCAACACCACAGTTCAAAAGCATCAGTTCTTCAGTGCTCAGCTTTCTTTACAGTCCAATTTAAAGGTGGTTAAGATGGTAAATTTTAGGTTATGTATTCTTCACCATAAAGAAGGATGAGCATCAAAGAACTGATACTTTCAAACTGTGGTACTGGAGAAGACTGAACAATAGCGATTGAACAATAACAACAAATTCTTCACCATAATTTAAAAAAATTAAAATAGGACAGTGCTGAGTTATAAGCCTTAATAAATTTTCATTTTTATTCTATTAAGATGTGACTGACTTGGAAAGAATTTTCAAATTTGATAAAGAAACTTGTTGGTTGTGTTTATCTTTACCTTTTACTCCTCCTGGAGTATAATGAAAACAGATCACTTGGTTTAATTTTGTGATTATTTTAACTTCCTGATTCCTGCCTGATTATGTACTACTTTGATTGCAAATAGGAAAAAAAAAAGGTTATGTGCTAATATTTTTATGGTATTACATTAAAGAGGAATGGACTAAGAGATATTTCTACTTACGTAAGTTTTATACAGATTTATTTCTAAATAAATTTTAATTTTGGAAGGTAAGGAATCTTCCTTAAGAACTATGAGGTGACGCTAATTTAGCTTCCTTTCAACAAACTTAAAAGGTCATAGAATCTATCTTGAGTAAGACATAAAACATTTCATAGATTTTAAAAGTTTCATCACATTAACTCCAAAATGTAACCATTGCTTGGAACTGTCTATGATAATTTGATACAAGATAAGCCAAAAAGAACAGATGTTCATTACAGATGTTCATTATGTACAATGGGTCACTCTGAGAACAGTGACCAACTATTCCATACTTGTACTATGTGCATCCCTTAGTTATCCTCTCTGCTTTTAGACAGTAATCATACAGATGCATTTCTAAGTGTGTTAAAGGCCTGATAACATTCATTTTCTATAACCTTCATCCTAAGTCTGATGAGTCTTTTAGTATTATACTAGAATTATACAACATACTCTTAAATAATGAGAATGAAGCAGTGGTTAAGATGTCAGAGTCTCCAGATAATACTGACAATTATTTCTAATTATAGAGCTATGTTATATTTATTTTATTCTCTACCTGGTTAATCAAGATGACACTCGGGCAGTTACTACAGTAAGCTCTACCTGAAGGGTGACTTTCCTTTGAAGTTTTCAGAGAAAGAAACTAAGGTCCAAAGCAATTAATTTACTTAAGGTCACTCTCTTTTACTTTCACTCATTCATTATTCATTTAACTAGTATTTACTGATCAAAGTTGCTTATGTGCAAGTAGGCACAGGAAATGCAGCTGAGAACGGAAACCAGTTCTGCATGTCATGCTCGTACAGTCCCAAAGGAGAATCAGGTAAGGATATGTATGATTACCATACAGGACTTGTACCTTTAATTGGCTGACCCTGTCTGTTACATATTTTACTGTTCTCCAAGTGTCTACCATACTTCCTGAAGGTTCTTACCCTGGCTCACTAATCTCATCTCCTGTTTTATGTGTGTGTGAGAGAGAACAATGATTATATATATTCAGACTCCTCTATCTTCCATGCCATTAAGGGATTATACAGCTCCTTTTCCTCCACTAAGAGACCTATTGGCTCCTAGGAAATCACCTCCAGTTTGAGCCCTGGTAGTGACAGGACAGTGTCAAGGAAAGAATGCTAATGATTTTTCCACTAGCTGATCCCAAAACCTTGGCAGAGGGGAGCTCAGTCCACTGAATATTTATATAGCACCTTGATTAAAACAGCTCAAAGCAGTATTCTAAGCAGCTGTATTATAACCTCATTTTGTAAACTTTGTATTTTAAATACAAAAATAAGCTCCTTTACCAATGTTAAAAATAATCATGAGATAAGTTTCACAGACAAAAGACTAGAAATAAAATTGTAAATGGTGATAATCCCTGGGTGGTAGGATTACAGATTATTTTAATTACATTCTGTATTCAAAATTTCTACAGTTGACATTATGGACTTCTTATTTAGAAAAAAAAAACTATTACTGAGGTGTCTCAGTGGTAAGGAATCTGCCTGCCAATGCAGGAGACACGGGTTTGATTGCTGGTCCCCTGGTTCAGGAAGATCCCGCATGCCATGGAGCAACAAAGCCCAGGGCCCCAAATACTTGGCCTGTGCTCTAGAGCCCAGGAACCACAACTACTGAAGCCCAGAGCATCTAGAGCCTGTGCTGTGCAACAAGCGAAGCCACTGCAGTGAGAAGCCTGCGTGCTGCAGCAAAGAGTAGCTCCCTCTTGCTGTAACTAGAGAAAAGCTGGCACAGCAATGAAGACCCAGCACAGCCAAAAATAAACAAATACAATTATAAAAAATATTACTTAAGCAATTAAAAAAGAGACTGTGAAAACTCAACGTCACATAATTAAAAATTGCAAATTAAAATAATGATTTAAACCTATCATATTGATAAAGATGTTATGAAGCTAATATACATAGTATAAGTAAGGGGACAGCTAACAGGCACTGACACATGACTGATGGGATTACAAATTGTCACCAGCTTTTTGCAGGGTGATTTGGCAATACTGATCTAAAATATCTATCTAAAAATTTAAATGCAAATCTGAATCCAACAATTCTAAGATATTTTTCTCTGAAGATATACTTGCATAACAGTACAAAGATATAAGTGGAAGGATGTTCAATAAAGAACTTGTTAAACTGTACTATATTCATGTAGTGGATATAGTGGAATACTCTGAAACTATTAAGAATAAGATAGCTCCATATGTACATATGATTATAATTTACTGTTTAGTGCAAACAAGAAGTTTCAGAAAACTGAATATAACCCTTTTTGTACATAATTTTAAAAGGCTGTAAATACATACATGTGTTTGTGTATGCAATTAAAATGTCTGGAAGAATATTCTAAAACCTAACTGTGGAAACATCTCTGAGAAGTGAGAAAACTGAGACAGGTGAGGGTTTATTTTTTTAAACCACTGATATTATCTGAAATTGTTACACTGAGCTTGTATTTCTAACAGCTTTATTGGCACATAATTCACATACCATACAATTCACCAATTTAAAGTGATTTTTGTGTATGTACACATTCATTATTTCTTTAGCATATTCACAGAGTTGTAAAATGATTATCACAGTGTGTAATTTTTTAAATGAAAAACATTTTGAAAAATGCTCTAAAAGTAAACTTAGTAGTAGTAAGACAATGCGTGTCTGAGATAGGATCAGAAAAAAATTTGAGGGACTTCCCTGGTGGTCCAGAGGCTAAGACTCTGCACTCCCAATGCAGGGGGCCTGGGTTTGATTTCTGGTCAGGAAACTAGAACCCACATGCTGCAACTAAGAGGTGGCATGCTGCAACTAAAGATCTCACATGCTGCAAACAAGACCTGGTGAAGTCAAGTAAATATATAAAATAAAAAGTTTGAATAGTAAGGGAATGATAAACAAAAACAAGGAGAAAAAAAATGATGGAAAGGATCTGAGACAGAAAATAAATAAAGATGTTAAACTGAGTTTTAACTAGGGATGTATTAGATCTCCCTTCATTAAATCAACACATCTGGATTCTGTAAGAACAAGATCAAGGTAAGACATTCAGGCATGATAAGAAAAAAGAAAGAAATCCTTGATTTGATGGTACTACAAATATTTGGATAAACCAGATTCTATATAAATCTGCAGACAGCTGGATATGAATTCCATCTATGGAAGACACAGATAAAAAGAATTTAGAGAAATATATTTACTTCGTAGTTGCTAGAAATCTCTCCTCTTAGGAAAATGGCAGAGAAATACTAAGTCTTGAGCAATGAACACGACTGAGTGACTTCACTTTCACGCATTGGAGAAGGAAATGGCAACCCACTCCAGTGTTCTTGGCTGGAGAATCCCAGGGACGGGGGAGCCTGTTGGGCTGCCGTCTATGGGGTCGCACAGAGTCAGACACGACTGAAGTGACTTAGCAGCAGCAGCAGCAGCAGCAGAGCAATGAACACTTACTGAACTCAACAGTGGTCTGATTTACATGAGAATACCCAAGAATATGAAGACTTGGGTAGAAAAAGAGCTCCTGAAACATAAACTTAATAAACAAACACTGTGTAGAAATATTCATTCTGACTCTTTGACTCAAAGTTTTATATATGTTTTTAGAAGAAGGATGAGAAAACATACATTTGAAAGATAATATTTTATGAAAACATTCAGCAAAACTCACATTTCATCTCTGTACTATTTAAAATTACTTTTTCTCTGAGACTTTTCCCTCATTAAAATCTTCCTTGAGTACTACAGATCTTAGGAACACTTTGTAGAATATCACCTATTTTCCTCTTTCATATCTTTAAAAATGCAGTTCAAAAGTTGTGAGGTTAGAGGATTCTCTGGCACCAGGAAGGCGAACTTTACTGATTATCCTATGAATCAATTAGCTTGGGTACAATGAGCTCTTATCTATAATAATTAGGGCACTGAGGAGACTGTAGCAACTGATCTGGTTCAACATTAATAAAATAATGGAAATGTATGCAAAATACCCACACTCATGCAAAACCTGTTTTTATAAAGAAGTAAATGTGAGGTTAAAAAAGGTCACCAGTTTTGAATTAGGAAACTACAAAGTAACAGTGATGTAATAGTTTTTTTTTGGCAATCCTCCTGAAAGTTGCTCAGTCTTTGAGACCCCATGGACTGTATAGAACCTCCAGGCCAGAATATTGGAGTGGGTATCCTTTCCCTTCTCCAGGGTATCTTCCCAACCCAGGGATCGAACCCAGGTCTCCCACATTGGAGGCAGATTCTTTACCAGCTGAGCCACAAGGGAAGCCCAAGAATACTAGAGTGGGTAGCCTACCCATTCTCCAGGGGATCCTCCTGACCCAGGAATCAAACCAGGTCTCCTGCATTGCAAGCGGATTCTTTACCAACTGAGCTATCAGTTACTGTGTGGCAACTTGCAGGATCTTAGTTCCCTGACCAGGGATTGAACCTGAGTCCTCAGCAGTGACAGCAGGGAGTCCTAACCACTGGACCATCAGGGAATTCCTGCTGGTCCAATAATTTATAACAATTAAAAATTAAAGATCAATCTGTTATCTGATAGTACGAATCATCTTTAAAAGTAGCTTAAGTGTTAACAGTTGCAAAATCACTCACCTTGTGGCTCACAATTGACACAATATTTGATTCAAAATCAAGCAACAAGACATAAAGGACAGACTTTCGGACACAGGGGCAGAAGGAGAGAGTGGGATGATCTGAGACAGTAGCACTGAGAATATGCATTACCATACGTAAAACAGAGAGCCAGTGGGGTGCAGGGAGCCCAAAGCCAGTGCTCTGGACAACCTAGAGGGGTGGGATGGGGAAGGAGGTGGGAGGAAGCTTCAAGAGGGAGGGGACATATGTATACCTATGGCTGACTATGTTGATGTATGGCAGAAATCATCACAACATTGTAAAGCAATTATCTTCCAATTAAAAATAAAATAAAATTTTAAAAAATCAAGTAAAGAATGCTCAAGAACAAGATATGCTTTGAAGTATTATAATATGATGTGTTTTCCTATTTCTACATGTGCATGTTAAATGTGTGCATGTGTGTAACACAACATTTTCCTGGGAATTAATGAATTGTGCATGCTGGAGGCTGTTGCTAACAACGTAATCATCTCTATAAATGCTCTGATTGACTATGACAGCTTAGGAAACCATGTGAAAATAAAAAGCACTATGCTCCCTGATAATATGCTATGGAGGACAATGATCAAACTATAACTCATAGTTACTTATTTGCTTAAAAGTAAAATTGCTTTATCAGAAAGGTTACCTAAGTCTTGTCCTGTGACTGTGACAACAGATTAAAAATGGAACTGCTTAAACCTCCAAAATATGCAAAATGGTAACTGAAAGAATATCGCTTTAATGACAGTTAAAACCATCCATCTCCATGGGCTAAATGTAGATGCATTTGGAAGCTAACCTTGGCTTTCAGGCTTGAGGTTAGACTAGCAGGACTTCTATTGTCATCTGGACAGGTGGCAATAACCTTAGACGGGGATGTCAGAGCCTCCGAAGTCTTCTTTTAGATCTGACATCAAGCTACAATGAACCCTGGCTTCTGAACAAACTTTGAATGCCAAAAGGCAAAGGCGAAGGGTTAACTGCTTATTATTTTTTTTTCAAAATTTCTTACATGCTAAAATATTTTAAAAAGCAAGGACAGCTCGATTTAGATTATAAAAAAGGCACTCTGATGAAAAGCAAATGTGTTCCTAAATGTATTTTGAAGTAGATGGTTAGAAAGCTAATATAGAGCTTGCAGTCTAAATATATCATTCTTTTAGAGGCAGAACATATTGCTGGGGGAAAAAAATTCTCTATCACAGGACTTATGGCATATAGTAACTAAAATGTTTTTCCATTCGTTGAATTTTCAATGTTCAGGAATATTATTCAGTAGACCCAGAGAGAAGTCCTAAATTGGAAAAGCAGCTGAGTCCAAGGTCATCTCTCTTGTTTCCAAATATATCTTGAAACAAATGCAAGAAGGGCACTTTGCTGAGTGTTATCTGGACATATATAGTTTCAATCAAATTCTTCAAGAAGTGTCAGAATAAAAGTTGAACATTTGTTTGACACTGCCAAGTCACTAGCAAGTGGGTCTCTTCAAGGGCTGAGGCTCTCCTTGGCTACTTGGCAATTATTACAACGTAAAACAGTTCTTTTTCTTACTCTCAACAAAAAGCAATCAAGGACTGTTAAACACCAGCTTTGAATTTTTTCCCTCACATTTCTGGATACATAGGAAATCAAATAAACTTATAAAAATGTCTCCCAACAAAAAATGTAACTTTAAAATCTTCTGTTTCTCATCTAAATTTCTTCAAATTAGCAAATCTTTTCCACATATCTGAAAATGTGACATGAAACAAAAAAGTGATTGTACAAATGAGATGACAAAGAGTTTTAAACTGAATCAAAGAATAAAATGTTGAATCTCTGAGTTAGTGTAAAAAAATATTCCCCCAAAGATGATGAAACAAACAACTGACTTATTGCCTATACTGCTCTCTTTTGTCATAAAAAACAAATCAAACTTAGTCCATGATAGCAGTCTCTTGTGGAGATGATAATCTGTGATTCCCTACAATGCAGTGAATCTCTCATTTCATTGGGGGTCCAAAAGGAATTAGGATATTAAGAACAGCTCCAACAACTGCACCAACTCACGAAACAGCTCATCGATTTGGTTTCCAGCTCCTTTTCCAGCTTTAACTCTCTTACTCTCTGCAGCCTTGCCTGGCTCGTACCTCAGGGCATTCCTTTCTTGGGGCTTCCTCAATCCCGTGGAGCTCTTGTTCCCTCCCTAAGCCAAATTCTACCCATGCTTCCAGAGTGGTTTTAAACTTGTACCATCTCTTTCTCCAGTCTGCCCAGATTGCTCCAGCCCACAGTGTTTTTTTCCCCTCTGAATTCCCATTGGACTAGTAACTCTTGATGGCATTCCAAACAGCTAAACTGAAACTTTCAGAGACCCTAAACTCTAAAGAGAGTGTAAGGAAGTGTGAGTTTTGATTTTTCTAATGAAAACTTCTTTGATTTCTGAAATATCAAATATTGGGGTATATTTGTTTGATAATCCAGTGCTGTAAATTGCTTCAATCGCTGGTTCCTATCCAAATTTTACTCATCTTTCCAGGCCCAGATCATTCCCTCTTCTTTGATGAAACCTCCTGGACTCCCCTTTGACCTTTTAGTCTTCCCTAGTCCATTTTGGAAGAAGGAAATGGCAACACACTCCAGTACTCTTGCCTGGAAAATCCTATGGACAGAGGAGCCTGGTAGGCTGCAGTCCACGGGGTTGCGAAGAGTCAGACATGACTGAGCGACTTCACTTTCACTTTTCACTCTCATGCATTGGGGAAGGAAATGGCAACCCACTCCAGTATTCTTGCCTGGAGAATCCCAGGCACAGGGGAGCCTGGTGGGCTGCTGTCTATGGGGTCTCACAGGGTCGGACATGACTGAAGCGACTTAGCAGCAGCAGCAGCAGCAGTAGCAGTCTGTTTTGACTGAAATTCTACAGCACACAAAATTTAGCACTAGATTTTAGGATTCAATGTATTTGCTGTATGGTATTGTTAGTCTGGTTAATGACAGGGGCCATGTCTTATCCTTTTACTGTACCTTTACATGGAGTCCAGCTGAGTGCCCAGCATGTCAAATTACAGAGCACACGAGCTTAGCCCATATTAGGAACTCCTTACCCTGGCCTCACACAACTAGGTAACTTACTGAGCCATTCTAGACTTGCCATTTCCTGAACATGTCATGTACTTAAATGCCTTTATGTCTTCCACTTGTCTTACACTATCAAAATCTTAATTCATTCTTATAAATCCAGCTCAAGTCCCACCTCTTCCATTAATCTTTCTCCAATCCCCCATGTCAAAATTAACTGTTTCTTCCTCTGAGCTCCTTGTTTTATACATAAAAAAAACCTCTTCTTTTTGCTGCTTAATGTTAGAATCTTCTAGACTGTGTGCTCTTTGAGAGAAAAAACCAGGTCATGTTCATTTTCTATTTTAGCATGTAGCACAGTGTCAAGCATGCAGAAGATACTCAATAAATATTCACATATAAATAAATGAATGAACTTACAATTTTATTCTCCAGTTATTCAAGTAACAGCTTGTTAATATCTTTGGTTTAGCCTTGGCATTTTCACAGATGAAGGTGAGAAAAGTCCATAAAACTATTCAATGAATTCTGGATTTGACTAAATAAATTTTGTGGTTCTGCTTAATATTTTAGCTTATCTCAATCTTTAAGTTTGATGGCAGCATTGTTTATAAAGTAAAAAACTGGAATCAATCTAAATGTCCAGCAACAGGAGACATATATGAGTTTAAGACTTTCACAGAGAAAGTTGTTTTTTTTTTTTTTTCACCACCATCTACCTCCAGAACTTTTTCATCATCCCACACTGAAACTCTTCATGGAGAAAGTTTTAAATTATAACCTATAAAGTTTCTACTCTCTCTTTACCTAAAACTATTACTCACTTCTTTTATGCATTTACTCGACAATCATTTTTACTATAATTCCCTCATCTGGTTGGTAGAGTTTATTTACTTTAAAATATTTATTGATTTATTTTATTTATTTTTGGCTGTGCCGAAAAAGTCTTTGTTGCTGTACACAGGCTCAGTAGTTGAGATTTGTGTGCCATAGTTGTGGTGCATGGGCTTAGTTGCCACAAGGCATGTGAGATTTTCCTGGAGCACGGATAGAACCCATGTCCCCTGCACTGGCAGGTGGATTCTTAACCACTGGACCACCAGGTAAGTCCCAGCAGAGTTTATTTTTAATCATTTAGTAAAGTAGTAAAGTTTGTTTTTCAGCTATAGATAAGGAAATATATTATTGAAAATGCATTATAAATGCAAAAAAAATAATTTCACATATACTGCAGTTCATAAATGGACAGCAACCTTTATGGATATATACAACTATGGGTCACATTGCAGGACAGCACAGTAGTTAAGAGCACAGGTTTTGGACCCTGGCTCCACCTGCTACAGTTATTAGCTGTGTAATACTGTAAAAGCCTTTATGTGCCTCAGTTTCTTCATTTATAAAGCGAGGATAATGGTATCCATCTCATAGGGTTATTTTGAGAGTTACACTGGTTCATACACATAAAGCACTTAGGACGGTGTCTGGTACATAATCAGTGCTTACTAATGGACTAGCTGCTAGCATATTATTATTTTCATCTTTCTCACGATTCTGATTATTATAATAACCACAATAATATTACTCCCCTGAAGTAAAATTTTTTTCAGGGAGCAAAATTTGTTCAATCTGGCTTTGCCGAACTGCTGTTTAAAGAAATTTCCCTTCCTCTGTAAGTTGGCTTTGCTTCTAGAACCAATAAACCAGTCTTTGCTCTTTAACAATGGGACCGGCTCCCTCATGAGGAGTGAACTGCATTGCGGTTACTCTACTGAG
Source organism: Capricornis sumatraensis (assembly GCF_032405125.1). Taxonomy (NCBI): domain Eukaryota; kingdom Metazoa; phylum Chordata; class Mammalia; order Artiodactyla; family Bovidae; genus Capricornis; species Capricornis sumatraensis. The sequence goes on along the minus strand of NC_091085.1, from coordinate 60,974,019 downwards.
GCTGGAAAGCCATTTGCCACAAGCACTCCTGTCCTGATTTCTGCACTGAGAGAGGCTGAAAGAGATCCCTCAAAGGTCCCAATTTAATGAATGACCATATGAATCATTCTGAGGTTCCTTTCAAGCTCCAAAATTCTCTGCCTATTCACCAGGTTCTCACATGCAATGTTAAGCGGCAGTCTTGCCAAGAACCTGCAGTTCACACTCTGAACTGAGGCGGAAACAAATACTGTCACAGAAAAGCAGAAAGCTTAAATTTCTTTCTGTCTTCTGAACAATGCATTTCCACAGCAGTGAACCACGTTTGGTGACTCAAGTCTCTCAGCAATTCTAGAGAGGAAATTGTGAAATTATCGCTGTTTGCTGAGACAGTACTTACAGTTTGCCAAAAGAGGGAGCATGGGAGCAGAAAACACATTTGTCCAAGTCTTAAAAAAAAAATGTTTGTTTGGATTTTGTATTTTAGTTTTTTATTTCTTTTGCAAGGATTGGATGAAACTAAATGACAGTTACAGACAATATTTTCTTTTTAAGACTATCTTAAGACAGAAAGGTCCAAGATTGAAAATAGACACATAACTTTAAACGATCTCTTTCTATCTTCCCCAGACAAAACATTCACCTTATGCCTGGCTGCCACACATCAAACAGCTCCAACCAAACTGCTCTCATTAAAAAGAAAGGAAGGAGGAGCTCAGGCCAGCAGTTCTCCTGAGTAGGGAAGCAATCACATATTTAATAAAAGTGCAACTTTCTCTCCTGGCTGCCATGGATTGTTTAAAAGAGAAGGATTCATTGTATATATAATCTAGATCTCACCTTTACTACAACAATGGAGAAGTTATTGAAATAACCAAGTTTAATGAAAGTTAATCATCAGGGTGCTAAGTTACTCACTCCCTGAGGCTAAACACTCCTTGGTGCCAAGCAAGAGGAATGATGTAAGCTCCTAAAACCTTTTGTAGAAACAAGTCTTAGATTCACACTCATTAGTCACTAATACTGGGTGAAAGCCTGTGTAAGACAAGGAGGCTTCTATATATCATATCCCTACAAAGTCATTTTTCAATACAAATTTGATTGCTGCTTTTGTAAATGCAGCTTTGGCAATTTCCCCATTTGTACATATATTTTCAATTTGCAGAAGAATTCTGCAAATTCATGTATTTTTAGTTTAAGGAACATATTTAGTCTCTTACTCAAATTACCAAAAGGTACTCTGTATCATGTTTAGCCTAAAAATTTAAGAAAGACACCTGGAAAATTCACAGAGCTTAAAAATTTTCCCCCAAAATTATATATGTTATATAAACTGATTACGTGATAGTTTAATGAAATGGTTTCTTTCATTGCTGCTGTCCACTGCATTAAAGCAATATGATATAAAATATTAATCTAAAGAAGAAAGTTAAATATTCTACAATTTCCTGAGAGTTGGTTTAATTTCCATATGCCTCTGAACAATGCTCTAAGGTAATTCTGCTAACACTTTCTAGACCTGGAAAACACATGACCTTAGATTCAGTTATTAACAGATTTATAACAGAAAAGACATTATATTATAAAAGTCTATAAAATTTTATATTATAAAATTCTTCTTAAAGGACAACCTTTAAAGTTGTATTTTTCCTTAACTAATACAGGAAACAAGATAGGCAGTGGCTTTTTGAAATTTATGGTTTAGTCAGTCCCATGCAACAGCTGGCAATACTGGGTCCTAGGAGGAGAAAATCTGTGAACAAAGAAGTAGATTTCACAGGCTACATTTTTTTCCTTAATTTGGGTCATCATGTAGAAGACAAGATTATTTTCCAAAATGATTAGGCATTCTCATCAATTAGCCAGCTAAAGTATCAATCCTGAAGGAAAAATGTAATAAGCTCTTCTTTTGTAAGTGCCACCTGTCAAAAACTGTCAAAGTTAGTCAAAGCTTTTTACTGTTCCAATCAAATCATAAAATGAGTGGAAAGTCACTGTATAAAACCCATTAAGCTATGTTACTAAATGTCCAATGTTACATAAAAACTATAAATAGCTTTGCACTTTTAGGCCTTTTTTTCAATTTGCTTTTCTTGAAGTAGTAATGATGTTCTGCTTCAGTGAATAAAATAATTTTGGAGCTGCCTTAGTGTTTAATCCACATAACTCTTTCTGTGTGGAATGAAAGCAAGCAGTAATCAAATCAGAATTATAAGCATTCCTTGACGTATCTCTTGCTAACAATTTTAAAAATTAAGAGCACCAAAGATAGCAAAGACTGAAAAAACTAGTCACTAGGCTTAATAATCTTACAAATTGACATTCCTTTGGGGAATAAAATGCTGTTTCTGGGAAGGGCATCTAGTCTTTTTCAAATATTTTTAAAGGAATTCATACTCTAAAAGGAACATCACTTACTACTGGCTTAAAAATAACAAGCCAGTAGCCAACTCTGAACAAATACAATGTCCAAAAACTGATTATTGAATTAGTAAGGGTTTGTTTCCACACACTGAACACAGTCTTTGCTCTTTTAGTACATGGTTGATCCAATAGTTGATCTAAGGGCCAAGTGAAAATTCTGATAACTGATATTTGTCCAAATAAGTAGTTAAAGTAAGCTGAGGACCAGATCCAAAGCACTTAATAACTCTGAGATACTTCTCTTTTTTTTTCTTACAATATGTTAAAAGAAGTTTCTATCTATACTTTCCTGGTAAGTTCTTCCATACTCGGATGGATCTTATCTATTCTGGTGATAGCTCCTAGAAATGTAAGTAATTTCCATGCTAATGAAATTCTCCAATTATCAAGAAAGACAAAAAAAGGGTAGGACACATTTGGGAACAGACACCCAAGGCCATTTATCAAGTTTGTATATTTTGCAAGGGTGGAAACAAATTTTTTCATCAAAATGTTTTTGCTTTGTTTTCTCCAGGAAAGCTGAGAAGAATGAACCCAAGAAGGACATGCTAACCATTTGAAATCTGAGTTTTCAAGTCTAAAATAAAGAAAATTTGAAAAGTATATTGAAACTGAAATGAAGTAAAGGGTGGCATATGAATTTAGTATCTTTAAGGAAAAATTAAAGACATCTTCAGATACCTTGTTCAAATGAAGCAGAGATTGGAGGCACTTTGACAGTTTCCTATATTTAAAATAATAATGCCCAGAACCTACTGTGTTAGATTTTTGGTGAAAATAAGCAATAATCTTAAATTTAGTATAGTACTATACATGAATACTTACTTAAAAAAGATTAAAATTTATACTATATAAATTTTAAATAGCCATGATATGTGCACCAAGTTTTATTTGCCTTTAAACAATACAAATAGAACAAATATGTGATTCAAAATATTAAATGTTCTTGAATTGTACAGAAGAAAAAGAAACTGAAGTGAAACTGTAGGAATTGCTGAACTTCAGATAAATGTTTCTTCAAAACAAGAGATATTAGTTCCTAAAAGATTTCTCTAAAGTTAAAAAAAGATTAAGAAAAACATTAAGCCACTGGGTTATTATGTTCAAACAAAAACTTACATGTTTCTTAATGGACATGTGTTTACATTTACAGATAGTTAACTCAGTCTCTTGTCTTATAAAACAGAAGACGCCACTGATGTATAAACTAAGCGAAATAATAAAAGCCTCTTTTTCATATTAGAAACTTTTAAAACCTTAATCTACCTTAGCATTATTTTCCATGAAAACTTAATAGAGAATGGCTAATCTGAAAGCAAAATGTTGAACAAATCACTTAAAAAAAAACACACCATGGGATTTTGCTTATAGCTAGCAGCATCAACTAACGCCCCTAACAACGGCAAATGAACTCAGAGTATCAGCCGGTCCTCTCCTCCCTCCTGAATTACCTGACCAATGGAAGTTTGGGTTTGTTGTTTCAGAAAGCACTGTTTCTTACATTCCATCAATTGTTCAAAATCATGCCACATTTTTGCTTGTTTCATATTTGGACCATGACTTTCTCGTACAGCTTTTTGTTTTTCCCGGAGTTTCTAGCATTAAAAAAAATAATAAGAATAATTAAATATCATATAGGGATTTACTTCTACTGCTCTAATCAGAAGAATATGGTATGCTTTGTACATCTGATAAATAATAGCTAAACCAGATGATATATGAAAGCTAAGATGATAAAAGTTAATCAAATTTACCATAGATCTAAGACAACCTGAAGCTAAAAAGAACAGAAAAATAGAAAAGAAGGGGAAAATAAGGGAAATCAGGAAAGTGGAGCAGTATCATGGTATATAAAAAATGCAGATTTTGGAAGTCAGAAGACTTGAGTTCCAACCTTGGCTTTGTCACTAGCCATAAGGAAGACAATTTCTCTGGACTGTAGTTTGTTCAATTGTCAATTAAGGTTAATAATAGGAGTAATTATAAAAGTATCTGCTTTATAATACTATTTTTTTCACATGACAATAGATATAGAAATAATTACAAACTATCATGTGTTATATATGTTATTATTATTAAATACTATATTCTTTCCTAAATCAGTATACTCTAAGGGTATGCTCTATGCCCAAATAAATCAAATTGTATGCAACTATTCTTCAAGGAGAAGGTCCAGTGCTATTTTTAAAAGGCTCAGATCCTATCAGAATTATTTTTGTTACTAATAGCCTACATATATAGTTCCACCTTCCAATACTGTTCTACTTACTGACTAAAATTATAAACAGGAATAGGAACATTTTTCAGTAAACTGCAAACTGTTCTTTGGCTCTGTGTTATGGCAAATCAAGGAAGAGTGACAAAGAAAAGATCGCACAAAGTCAGAGAGACAATGAGAGGAAAGAAAAGTAGGAAGGAAAGAAGAAAAAAACAGAGATGACAGCACGCACATAAGGAAGCAGAGAGTAACAGAAATACACTCACTGACACAGACTGTCAGAAATCACCAAGAAGGGCAGAAAAACAAGCAAAGATTACATGGGAACATCCCCATCTTTTCCTCTTTCAGTATGCAGGGTTGATCTAACAGTTGATCTAAGGACACAAGTGAGAAGGCTGGTGGTCGGTACTTGCCCAAATAAGAGGCTAAACTAAACTGAGGCCAGATTCAAAATGCTTATTAAAGACTGCCCTTCCCTCCTATGGCTAAGAAAAGCAAAGTTAACAGCAGACAGCAAAACGAAACAGAATGAAGAAAATATAATTTAAATATAAACAGCAAATTTTTTGACACAATGCCTGGCATGCAAATACATCTACTTAACTCTATGTTACAAATAAAGTATCTTACAACAAATATTTTTATCCTTATAAACTAAAACAAAAGTAGTAAGTCAGATCCAGAGTTTTAAGAGTATTGAACATGATTTTAAGATTAAGGTACTACTTAACTGTAACTTTTCTTATATTATTGGAATAATTTCTTTTTCAAAAATCCTAACAACCAATAAAAGCTATTTAAAGAACCAAAGACAGAATTCAGGCATTGTCTGTATCAAAAATATTAAATTTAATTTTCTTAATAACCATATGTGTTTGAAATCTTTAACTTTATGAATACAACTGACTTTATAATTTATTTTTAATGTTACTGTCATGTACTACAGATTTATTTTATGGATAGTTGTAATGCACAAAAAATATTTGTCACAGATTTCATTGTTCTTAAAAGGAAGAGGTGGTACAGGAGGGGGAAAGTTACAACTTTGAGCATCATATTCCACGGCACTTGGTAAGGCAAAGTCTAGTATACGATAGTGTGAATTGTAGCACTATAGCTTGGTCTCATTTCAGAAACTCAAGCTGGCCTGAGGAGGTCTGTGGATGTCCAGTCTGCTGGTTTGGAAGACTTACGCTATTGTCAGTTTGAAAGCCTAGGTATATTCTGTGTTTGCTTTGAAAATTTAGATCTATTCTAAGAGTGAGAGGATCAATAAGCTTTCTTGCTTAAGTGATACAGCCAGACAATCAGGGCATGAGCTAATCAATGGCTCATTTTGCTCAAACATGCTTGATGTCAGAATGTTGCTACTGCTTTCCCCTCAAATCTTGCAGTATAATAAAACACTACACTGGGAGGGGAAAAACTAATCATATTTAGCCATTAAGTTTGAGTCTATGAAAGGATTCAAGGTTTGGCAAATATTTCTCTATATACAACATCCATTCAGATACTAAACAAATGAAGTGGAGGAATATTGTCATATGAAAAAGTGCATTACTTCACTAAAAAAATATCTGGATGAAAGTCTATTATTGACAATCATACTAAATCCTAAAGCCCCCAAAATCTCTAGTTAAAATACTGTACGAATGTGTGTACAACTTGATTCAAATACATACATTTGAACATGAAAGTATCCAGTAGCTAAACTGTACAATGTATTGATTGAAGCAAAGCCCTACTGTTAATTTTTACATCCAGAACAGAAAAGCCTATATTTATATAAAATCATTTCCAGGCTGCAGACTCAATAATATTTGAACACTGAAATGAAACACTGACATATAGTTAGTATTTTAAAAGAAAAACTGCAGCTAACAATTCCTAACAAATGATAATACAAACTAGACACTCCTATTAGAAAAACTAAGAGGAAACTTCAATTTTCAGTAGTGAAACTCAGTAAGAAACAGATAAAATGGTGTATAGTGAAGCATGGTTAGCGTTCACTATGTAACATGGTCTTAAAATCATTGAAGATTAGAATCAGTTAGAGAAATCAGTTAGTCATTTACATCCTGATGGTCAAGGCCCCTACCACCTCTTCCACTAGGAGTGTCTCAGGGAACTGAAAAAACAAAGCTCAATCATACACTCCTATTTTTAGTAGTCCTCATATAAGACTGGCAGGTAGGAAGTGAATATCTTAAGAAAAGTTTTTTGATTATTTTTAACTGAGTCAATGTTTGTAAAGGACTTAGACCAGGCCCTGGCTCATAGTAAGAGCTTTGTGCTTATTAAATAAAATAAATGAGTAAGTTTATACTTATCTTATAAACAGAGATACCTGGGAATAATGTGAAACTTGTAGTTCATTCATTACATGTGGCATTTTGTTATGTATGAACTTTTTATTTAAAACTAGATTTCTCCCTTTCCCCCAAAATCTATGTGCCTTCACTTTTATAAAAATAAATTTCTAAGGAAGACTCTTCATTTTTCAAAGAGAGTAAGAAAGTTCCAATTTCCCCTATAACCTTAAAAAAAACTGACAATGACATAACCATGTCCTGTAAACCTGAATTATGCACACATTAAAAAACAAACAAATATTCTTACCTTTCCAAGATTTTCCTGTTCAGCAATATTTTTGGTATATTGTTCCCTAGGGAGTCAATATAATGATATAGTTTACATTTACTTCAATTGATTTGATCATACAACTAAATTATAAATCAACATATCTATCTAAATATATTAGCTAATACAGTTTAGAGTACTAGAGTCAGAATGAAACCCATTATCAAATACTCCCTTTTCTAATCTTTAGTTCATCTAATAAACAATAATATAAGTAAAAAAACAAGGCAAAATATCATGTAAGAAATTAAGTACTATTTGTGGTTAATCTACACTTAAAACAATAGCAATACATTTGCTTAAATTACACTTTTTTGGAAGAGGCTTGCAGAAAAGAGAGAGGATACACATTAAAAAAATAACAAACCACAATAAATATCATCTAACCCTGCAATCCAACTTCTACGAAGCCTTCCTACAGAAAAACTCTTAAAACTTAATAAAAATAAAAGCAAAGACTATTCACTTCACCATTGCTTACTGTAGTAAAAATCTACAATCAACTAAATGTTGATAGATGGGGAAATGTTTAAATAAATTATGGTACATCCATTCAAAAGAATAATACAGAGTTGTAAAAAAAGAATGAGGTAGATTTATAATACTAAACTGGACAGAATTCTAGATAAATGAGGTATGGCAATGTAGACAACATTTAATTTTTGTGCACTATACCTGATAATGGTTACTTTTTATTTTTATAAATATTTCTTTTGTAAGCTAAAAAATTATAAATTTTTAATGTAAAAAATATAAATAATATCATATGGTATTTTTAAACAAAAGTATAATTATATTTTAAGACAAAAAGTAAGATTTAAAGTGTTAAGGACAAAAACTGAAGAATGAAGACAATGGAACCAATGATAAGAAGAGAAACTTTAGACCTCAAATTTGTATGGAAAAAGACTGTATTTCTGTGAAAAGCTACACAGCAGTACTCAAGAAGAAATTACATAACACAAAATTGGGAATCTAAGAAATCATAAACCACAAAGACAAACTCTAGCAGGTTAAGTGAAGAAAGATTTGCATTTGTGTAAAAAAGGGAGGTTAACGTCTTTAGAACAGAAAGAAAGGCGATCAGAAGTATCCGAAGTCCTTACAGAGATGAAGTGAGGGTAGAATTTGTGCACAAGGATAAAAGCTAAAGGGAACAGACCCAGTCTGGATGAACCTTCATTTTGCCCATAAAATTTATGAGACACTAAGTCAGTGTTTGCTTTTCTAGCTCTCCAGTGAAAAATAGCTCAGAGGATATAAATGACATATTACTCAGAATAATGTATGATTATAATTAAGAGAACTTTAAATAATTCATTTATTACCCCAGGTCTGAGGAATGTCCAAATTGTTTTAGGATTTCCATTTCCATTTTATCAAGAAATCAATAGGCGCATGCTCATAACACTAATATGAAATTTTATTCAATTGATTTACTCAAGTAGTAATTACAGAGCACCTGTTCTATACCAAGTATGTCCTGGGATTTCAAGAAGAAAACAGGGACAGACAAGGTCCTCACTCTTCAGGAACTCATACTATATCATTTCCAAAATACTGCTGCAAACATTACATTGAACTTGAGCTCCTATGGCATATATTGTTCTCTTTATTTTATAGATGAAAAAGTGATATATCCAAGATCACAAAACTAGGAACTGGAATAATCAGGTTAGAAACAAAATTTTATTGAGTCCCTTTCTAGAACTTTGATATATAACATGCTGCCTGTTTAAATTTTACAAGTGATCTTTCAAAAACAAGCTAATTTTCTAGAACTTTGGCCTTACCAGAAAGTGCCATAAAAGTAGAAAATGAAATGACATAAAAAATATTGTGTCTACACTAGTAATAAATTTTACATATGTATCAGTGAGTTTAGAGTATAACTCCATTTTATTCCTAAATATTCTTATCATGTACTTCTCTAGTCAGGGTGCAATATTTTTCTATTGGAAAACTGAGGAATGGTAAAGATTTACAATGATTTTTAAAATAATGGAAATCTCCTTGGAAGTCCAGTGGTTAAGACTTCTCACTCCCAACACAGGGGGCATTGGTTCTATCCCTAGTTGGGAAACTAAGATCCCACATGGTGCACTGTGTGGCCAAAAAATTAAATAAATAAAAATGATGAAGCGGAATATCTAGAAAACAGATCAGAAAACCAATAGCTCAGGAGCAATGTTTCCTTCTTTATTAACTGCATTGATAACTTTGGAAGAAAAGAAACAATTTCTAAAACTTTTATTTTTAAAGAACAAAATTACTTCTCACATTAGTGAACATTAGTATCGACCAGATAGATTTAGTGAGCAAAATTTACATGCAATAAAATAATTTGAATAAATACATTCAGTATGTTTAATATGCTAGAGTATTAAAAATAATATCCTATTTATAGGATGTTTTCAGCCTGGCTTGCATTATATAAAGAAATTAGACTCTGCAAAACATTCTACTTCTTAGATTCCTTTTTATAATACCAATGTACTGTTGTTGTTCACTTGCTAAGACACGTCGGACTCTTTGTGACCCCATGCATTGCAGCATGCCAGGTTTTCCCATTTCACTATCTCCTGGAGTTTGCTCAAACTCATGTCTATTGAGTCATGAATATCAATGTATAAGCTACTAAAAATCTCAACTGCAATCTTGAATAAATGTGAATCCTACACTTCATTTGAGTTCTTATTGAATGGTAAAAGCAAAGCATTTGAATTGTGATTAAGGGCAAAGAAAGTTTATCTTGTTCACTACTACATATTTTTTTCAAAGCTAGCAATTCAACTATAAAAGTATTTCTAAGGCAGCATTTATTATGTTATAGTATGCTAGAAATACAAAAAGAAAAAAATCACCATATTAGGGCTAGTAGTATTTATACATTCTTCGTTTCAAAGGCTGGCACTCTGTAATCATAGAATTTCTAGCTGAAGTGCAGCTGCTCACACTGCAGCAATGAGCACACCAATGACCAGAGTCCAGGCTACGTGGGACTTTAAAAATAGACCAAATTTAGTGCTTATAAAAAAGCAACCATGAAATTATACGTAATGCTACATGCATACATACTCAGCTGTGTCTGACTCTTTGTGACCCCATGGACTATAGCCTTCCAGGTTCCTCTGTCCATGGAATTCTCCAGGCAAGAACACTGGACTGGGTTGTCATTTCCTACTCCAAGGGATCTTCCCAACCCAGGGATCAAACCTACGTCTCTTGTGTCCCCTGCATTAGCTGGCAGATTGTTTACCACTGCACCACCTGGGAAGCTCAACGTATTCCTGAGGAGGGGGTAATGGGGATTAAGTGGCTTAATGGCTATAAGAGTTTCTGTTTCAGGTGATGAAAATGTTTTGGTAATCTATAGTGATGGTTACATAATATTTTGAATGTAATGAATACAACTGATTATACACTTAAAAATGGTTAAAATGGCAAATTTTATGTTATATGTCTTTTGCCACAATAAAAAGTAAGCAAGCAAGCAAGAAAAATTATATGTATTCTTACTTAGTCAGGAGGGCTGGACTACCCAGAGGATGTTCAACAAGATTTAATTCTAAATAATATCTTACTGTTTGCTTATTTAGGTACTCTGTATAATTCCATCTTATCTTCTGTAGATGAAAACATTAAGTAACTCAGTATAAAAACAACAAAATTACTTGCCTAATTGCTTTTCTTTTTTCTTGTTGATCAGAGGAGACATATGCCTTCATTTCATCAGTAGCACGACGAAGTTGTACTTCTAGGTTCTAAGTGGAAAGATTATGTTTTAGGTTAAGTCCTTGATACAGAAAAATCTCAGAAAAGTTTCTGATCCAATTTTCTTTGTCTTACCTTAATCATACAGTTTATATAATGGTATCTACTTTCTTCTTGAAGACACTCCTCACGGAGCCCTCTGACTTCCTAAAAGATAGTTTTAAATGGGCAATATTATCGAAATAATAATTAGATACAGAAAGGATAACCAAATGCACAACAAAAGAAATACTATCAGAGTATTTCCTCTTCTGCGCCAAAACTTTATTGTATCAGACTAGGTTGCAATCTTTTCTAGAGACATGCATACCACTCTACAACCTATAAGTTCAGTTATTAAGTAACTACTGTGTGCCTAGCTCTGTGCTAGGTGCTGGGGACAGAGAAGTGAACAAGACAGGTCCCTGCTCTCATTCAAGTAGAGGAGACAGATATAAACAAGGAAATGTGTAATGAAGGCAGTTGCAGATGGGGTAAGTGCTATGAAGAAAATTCTGCAGTACAATGTGATAGGGGTACTGAGTGGGCGAAGTTAGACAGGTGATTAGAGAAGATCTCTAGGAGGCGGTAACATTTAGGCTGAGACCTAAAATGGTGAAAGAAAAAGAGAGAGAAAGGCAAAGAGCTGGTGGTAGAGTATCCCAGAGAGAGAAAAACATATGCAAATCTGCCCCTGAGGAGAAAACAAGCTTGGCCTGTTTGAAGTGCAAGAAGAAGGCTAGTATGTCTGGGGTCTGTAGGTGAGGAGGAGAGCATGTGGATATGAAGTTCATGGAGCAGGTAGGGTCTTGAAAACCAAAGTTTTGAAGTTAGATTTTAAGTGCAACAGGAAGCCGGTAGAAGGTAGTTTAAGTGTTGTACCGGTTTCTTTGGCTGCTCTATGGAGAATAAACCTTAGGGAAAGGCAAGTGTGGAAGGGGAGAGGAGGTTGTAGGTTACTGTGGTAGTCAAGGAAACACATAATGGGGCCTGGACTCTGGCAGTAGGGGTGCAGATGGAGAATTTAGGGTGTGTACATCACGTTTGAAGAAATAAAAATCTCTGCAACTTGGTAGACAGACTCAAGGCATGAAGGCAAAGATCTGGGAATCTTTTGACATTGGTGTAGTGGAAATATGCATACAAAGTCAGTTTCTGCTAGGTTGTTAAAATAAGAACTATCTTCTTACCTGTTCTAATTTGGACCGATTGCTTTCAAGGCCTGCAGCACAGCTATCATACTGGGATTTCTTTTCATCACACTCTTGGGTTAACTCCTAGTATGAAAAGAGTGATTGATTGAATAAATAAAAAAAAACGAAGGCCTAAAAGGTGACTCTGAAACAATACATGCCCTTGTCAGTCTTGTAACTTAACTCTAAGCTTCTTGGCATACTAACGAGTTATTTATACAACAACCAGATATTTGAGCATTATGACAGATGAAGGTGCTGATAAAAAGAATAGCTGCCATGTATTGAGTTGTGTGCCAGGCTCTCTGTTAGAAGCTGGGGATACAAGAGTGAACAAAAGAGTCAAAAATCCTTCCTTCCAAGTAATGCTCAGACAAGTAAACAGGCTGAGTGCTACAAGAGACAAATGCAAGGTGTTACAGGAGCACATGCAACTCTCATTGGACTTAACCCAGGCTTGGGGATCAGCAGGGACAACTTCCTGGAGAAACTGATATCTAAGCTGAGGTACCAAGGATTAGTAAGAATAGTTAGACAGACTAGGAGACAGACAAGGAGGAGAGTGTTCAGAAAAAAGGAACACTATGTATGAAGTCTTGGAAGATTAGAGAGAAGGACAATTTAGGATGTGTAAGTAGTTTATTATACTGGAGCATATCTAGGAAGTGTGAGAAGGGGCTGAAGACTCTGGCAGAGGCCTGATCAGAACTTTGTAAACCATGTTAAGGGCGTTTGAGCTTTACCCTTGACAATAACTAAATCTCACAACAACCTCTTAAGGTAAATACTAATAACCCCACATTGTGCTTAGAGAAAATTCACAGACAAGTATCTTGCAAAAGATTATATGGCTGGAAAGAGGTGTTAGAATTTGAACTCAGGCTGTTTGAGTAGTTTCACGCTTTTTTCTAATGTAATATTTTGAAGCCGCTGCTGCTGCTAAGTAACTTCAGTTGTGTCCGACTCTGTGCGACTCCATAGATGGCAGCCCACCAGACTTCCCCGCCCCTGGGATTCTCCGGGCAAGAACACTGGAGTGGGTTGCCATTTCCTTCTCCAATAATATTTTGAAGCAGATAATCTGAAAATTTGCTACCAACACCTAGAAATGCTAAAAGTATCAACAAATGCTTAATAAGATAGGGTAAGCATCCTTTCAAATCAAGAGCTAACTGAACTCTCAAAGAATTAAAACGAATTACCAGAGTTAGAAACAAAGGATGACAGCCTGTGGATACCCTTGGTGAAGGGAGTTGGGAGTCAATCTTGATAACAGAATGATTAGAATGGCTAGGCAGGGGAAAAGACCTTGAAATCTGTGAGTAAAGGGTTAACACCAGGCCAGCCTGGGAATGACCTTGGTTTTACATAGCACAGTTTCCTTGGGAACAAGAGAGTTAACATTACTGGGTAATGTTGTGTGGTGCTTCTATTGCTAGATGGGATTGCATCTGGGTTGGGGTGACTAGCAAAATATAAAAGATTGGTGGGAAAAAGATGCCATGGTTTTTATGTATCAAAGTGACCTACAGACATCTGAGGCTCTCGTGGTTGACAGTCACATACACACCAAATAGGAGAAGGGGCAACAGAGGCTATGTACTTGGGTAGCTGCTGGGCCTGTAAATGAGATTAAGATACTATGGCAATGACGACCCTGTATGCAAGACAGGAAAAAAGACACAGCGGTGTATAACGGACTTTTGGACTCAGAGGGAGAGGGAGAGGGTGGGATGATTTGGGAGAATGGCATTCTATCATGTATACTATCATGTAAGAATTGAATCGCCAGTCTATGTCTGACGCAGGATACAGCATGCTTGGGGCTGGTGCATGGGGATGACCCACAGAGATGTTATGGGGAGGGAGGTGGGAGGGGGGTTCATGTTTGGGAACACATGTAAGAATTAAAGATTTTAAAATTAAATAAAAAAAAATTAAAAAAAAAAAGATACTATAGTAGATGAAAGACTTTTTTTGTCTGTGAGTCTGATGGAAAACTGATCAGTAAATGTAGCTATGTTGCTTCAGAAGCAGATGGAACAAAGGTGCCTGTCCTCAGCAAGTTTGGGATTTGGATTTACCCTGTGTACGTGACCTAAGAACTTCCAAGCTGAGACATTAACTCAAAATTAGCTCCAAACTTGTGACATTCAGAACAGAGAATACAAGCAGAACAACAGCAAAAACACCCTGGAGGGACACACCCTCCATCCTAGCTGCCAGGATTCAAGAGACAAAACCCTACTAAAGGTAAGCTCACAATCCAAAACTATAAATATGCAGGGAATAATCAATCCATTATGAGTGAGAATTAGAAGATATAAAACAGTAGGAGTAAACCTCCTCTAGCAGGAGAATACTAGAAATAAACCTATTAAATAAGTATACTTAATATTTTATTAAAGGAGGAACTGAAAACAAAAGACTGAAAAAGGTACAGTGAGTAAAAAAACAGACAAAAATGAAAAAGAAGTCACTGAAATTAAAACTAAGTAGGCAACATAAATATAAGATTAGCTCAGAAGATAGAATGAGTTAGAAAACAGAGCTGAAGAAATTATCAAAAATTCATCACAAAGAGACAAAGAGATGAAAATATGAAAATGAGGTTAAACAACAGAGAACAGAATAAATACATCTAACATATATCTAACAGAATTGCTGAAGAACAGACCAGAAAGACCAGGAGAGAGAATATTTGAAGACATGTAGACTATGTCCAGAATTAATGAGAGACAAAAAGCATGAATTGTAGCAGAGCAAATAATACTAAATCTATACTTAGATCATGTCAGTGAAATAGGACACCACCACCAACAAAGATAAAAATACTAAAACTATCTATAGATTCAAGGGAATCCCTATCAAAATACCAATGGTACTTTTCACAGCACTAGAACAAATAATTATAAAACTTGCATGGAAACACAAAAGACTCTGAATAGCCAAAACAATCTTCAGAACGTAGAACATAGCTGGGAGTACCATACGCCCTGACCTCAGACTATACTACAAAACTACAGTAATCAAAACAGTATGATGTTAGCACCAAGGAGAGACACATAGATCAATGGAACAGGAAAAAAAGCCCAGAAATAAACCCACACACTTATGGTCAATTAATCTATGACAAAGAAAACAAGAATATACAATTGAGAAAAGACAGTCTCTTCAATAAGTGGTGCTGGGAAAACTGGACAACTACATGTAAAAGAATGAAATTAGAACATTTTCTCACACCATGTACAAAAAAAACTCAAAATGGATTAAAGACCTAAATGTAAGAAATCATAAAACTTAGAAAACATAGGTAGAATACTTTTTTTTTAAATCTCAAATCAAGAGTTTTTATTGTCTCTTTAAAAGATAACAACTGAGTCCATAGAACCATCTGCTATCCCATCTGCAGCAGGATCACTGAGATCTTATTCATCAGCCTGCTGAACTGTTCCTTTTTCAGAAACATAGATACCATCCAAAAATTTTCTGATATCCTTGTTTTTAATTGTGGTGGCTTGCTGAATCAAAGCAGCTGAATTTGACACAAGTTCAATGTCATTTCCTTCAAGAATCAACTCATCTTTCTGGGCTTGAGATACTGAACAGGCAACCCCTGGCCTCATTCGAACCCTGTGTATATATTTTTCACCCAAAAAATTTCGGATTTCCACAAGAGAACCATTCTCCTGAATAACAACGTTGATGGGGAAGTGGGCATACACTGACCTCATCTTGTAATGGAAGCCCAGTGTAACACCCTTGATCATGTTCTGTACATGACTACAGATTGTGTGAACAGTGGCCAGTTCCTTTCTGTTTCCCCACTATTTGTCAACACGGAGCCTCTTCTTTTTCTTTCCAAGGAGACTGAGTTCTACATTGATGTGATTGAAGTCCGTCCTCAGGGTGCCTCTGGGGCCCTTCACAATAACTGTCCGTCCCTTCAAGTTAATGTCGACATTTTCTGGGATGTCGACAGTCTGATTGCTGAGAATGGTCTTCATTTTCTCAGTAGATGCGGCAAACAGCGGTAGAATACTTTCTGACATTAATAAATCATAGCAATATTTTTTGGATCTGTCTCCTAAAACAAAGGTGAAAGTGAAAGTGAAGTCGCTCAGTTGTGTCCGACTCTTTGCGGGCCCATGGACTGTAGCCTACCAAGCTCCTCTGTCCATGGGATTTTCCAAGCAATAGTACTGGAATGGATTGCCATTTCCTTCTCCAGGGGATCTTCCCGACCCAGGGATCAAACCCAGGTCTCCCGCATTGCAGACAGACGCTTTACCGTCTAAGCCACCAGGGAAGTTACAAAGGTAACAAAGGCAACAAAGGCAAACAAAGGTAACAAAGGCAAAAATGAACAAATGGAACTTAATTAAATTTAAAATCATTTTCATAGCAAAGGAAACCATCAGCAAAACAAAAGATAACCTACTGAGTGGCAGAAAATATTTTTAAATTTATTGGTGATAAAAGGTAATATCCAAAATATATAAATAGCTCATACAACTCAGTATCAAAAAAAAAAAAAGGCCCAGTTAAAAAATAGAAGACCTGAAGAGTCAGGTTTTTACCAAAGACATACAGATGGTCAACAGCACATGAAAAGATGCTCATCATCATTAACCATCAGAGAAATACAAATCAAAACCACTTTACACCTGTCAGAATGGCTATCACCAAAAAAGACCACAAATAATCTGTACACATTTGGTGAGAATGTAAATTGATGCAGCTACCATGGAAAATAGTGTGGAGGTTCCTCAAAACACTAAAAATAGAACCACCATATAATCCAGCAATTCCATTTCTGAGTATATATCCAAAGAAAACAAAAACATTAATTTGAAAAGATATATGCACGCCAATGTTCACAGCAGTATTATTTATAATAGTCAAGATATGCAAGCAACCAAAATGTCCATCAAGAGATGAATGGAAAAAGAAGATGTGAGATACACACATACACACACACACTATGGAATACTACTCAATCATTAAAAACAAAGAAATTTTGCCATTTACAACAACATGATGAACCTGGAGGGTATTATGCTTATTGAAATAAGTCAAAAAGAGAAAGACAAACACTATATGATATTACTTATATGTGGAGTCTAAAACAAACTAGTGAATATAAGAACAAAAATTGAAACCAGTTATAGGGAAGATATTACCTAAAAAGAAATGAGAATTAAATGAATAGCATATCCTTCAACACGACAAGAGAAAAGAGAAAGCAATGAAAATAGTTTTTTCTGACCAAGTGACTACTGAAGAGGAAAAACAAAGATGGTTTACTTTTGGCAATGATTCTTTACTGAGAGAACTACTAAAAGAAAACAAAACAAGGAAATTTCATTTCAGGAAGAAGGAAACTGAATCCAGAAGTAAGGAATAAAGTACATGAGGCAATGGTAAGAATTCCTAAATATGTGGGTAAACTAAACAGGAAATGACTGTATGAAGTAGTAATTATTATAACAGTAATGACTACCATGACAACCACTTTTAGAGTTGAAGAAATAAAATGGAAATTAAATACCAGAGGATAAGAACACATGTGTAAGGCAAGAGAGGGTATGAAATCATTCTGAGGCCCTTGTGTTGTTCAGGAGATTAACAATTGTTCAGCTGACTAACTTTAGGCAAGAAAAATGTGCTAAAAATATAAGAGTAAACAATACCAGAACAGGAGTAGAAAAGGAAATAAAGGGAAAAAAGAAGATAAAGAAAACAGGATTGGTACAATGGAAAATAGAAAAAGAAACCATAGGAAAAGCATAGTCAATAGAATGTGCAAAACATAAATAAATTTCAATGTATCAATAATAAGAGAAAATATAAACAGGACTAAACTCACTAATTAAAAGACAAGTTCTCAAACTGGATGTAAGAAACTATATCTACATGAAATCCCCTATATGATATTTAAGAGACATATGTAGGACAAAAATAAGGATGCAGACAGCTGAAATTAAAGAAAGACATACCAAGCAATACTAAACATAAGAAAGCTGGCACACTTATATTAATAGCAAACAAAATAAGACCCTTAGACAAAAAAGCACTACAAGGAATTGAGTCATAAAATAATGATAAAATGAATAATTTACCAGGAAGTATTTTTTTTAAACCAGGAATCTTTTTCTAAATTGTGGTAAAATACACATAATCTAAAACTTAACTATTTTAACTATTTTTAAGGCTGCAGTTCAAAAGTATTAAAACATTCACATTATTGTACAACCAATCTCCAAAACTCTTTATCTTGCAAAACTTAAACTCTACATCCATTACACCAAAAGTCCCTATTCACCAGGAATTTTTTAACAGGCACATTCAAGAACCTTGATCTGATAAACACATGGAAAACTCAGTACTCAACAACTGGAAAATATATTCTTTTCCAGATCAAGTCATTAAAAAAATTATGTTGGCTTCAGCTCTCTCCATGGCCACCCTTAACTCCTGAAGACTGTGGAGCTACTCTTTAAAAATCCTCAAGGAAAGAAAGCATGATGTAATGATTTTTATGCCCAATCAAGCAGTGATTGAAATATTTAAGGCAACAAACTCTAGAAACCTAAGAACTCATCAGGGAATATTGTTCTTCTAAGCTTTGAGGACTCTATTAGAAAACAAATGAGAGACAATAAAAAGTAGGAAAATGGGTAGTGAGAGGATTAGTAATGAGCACTGAGTCTAACAAGTACAGGTATAATACTAAAGCCAAAAGGGAAAACTAGTACAACAGAACAGAAAGTAAATGTAATACGCTCTGACAATGTAGACATGATACGTAAAATCTGCAGGGAGGGGAAGGGAAAAAGAAGGTGGAAGGTAGAATGAGTAAGCTGGTTTCCTCAGTAAGCGGTTTTCCATTGCTGGGGATGGTAGGGGAAGGGCAACAGATATAATTTTTTTTTTTTTTTTTTTTTTTTTTGGAGTTTTTTTTTTTTTTTTTATTAAATTTTAAAATCTTTAATTCTTACATGTGTTCCCAAACATGAAACCCCCTTCCACCTCCCTCCCCATAACATCTCTGTGGGTGATCCCCATGCACCAGCCCCAAGCATGCTGTATCCTGCATCAGACATATACTGGCGATTCAATTCTTACATGATAGTATACATGATAGAATGCCATTCTCCCAAATCATCCCGCCCTCTCCCTCTCTCTCTGAGTCCAAAAGTCCGTTATACACAGCTGTGTCTTTTTTCCTGTCTTGCATACAGGGTCGTCATTGCCATCTTTCTAAATTCCATATATATGTGTTAGTATACTGTATTGGTGTTTTTCTTTCTGGCTTACTTCACTCTGTATAATCGGCTCCAGTTTCATCCATCTCATCAGAACTGATTGAAATGAATTCTTTTTAACGGCTGAGTAATACTCCATCGTGTATATGTACCAAAGCTTCCTTATCCATTCATCTGCTGATGGACATCTAGGTTGTAATTTAAAGCTGATGAATCAAGTCATAGTATAAGCATATTACATGTATAAAGGCAAACAGTAAGAAAGACAAAAGACCAAAATGAGGTGCTAAAGGAGAGGGAAGAAGAAGTTTAGAGGAAAAATATCAATTTCATCATTACTCATAGTGGGAATTAATAGATACTATCAAAGTAATGAAATATTAATGGCAGCATTACAGATACAACCAGTAGAGCAAAACCACAAGCCAGAAAATATGAGAGAGAGACAGAGACCGAGAATGAACAGAGGAATTTATTTTTATAGGCTATAAAGTCAGAAGCAAAACATAATAAAGTACACAAAGACCAAATATGTTTGCATATCAATAAATATGAACTGGCTAAACTTATTTATTAAAATAAACCTGTCAGATTATATCATATAACAAAACACAATTCAAGATCTATTCAGAGACATACCTAAAACAAAGCAGCTTTTTAAAAGTTGAAAGCAAAAGATGGGCAAAAGGATAGCAGGTACAATGAAAACAAAAGGAAGAAGACATTAATACGTCAGAGTTGACTTCTGCCCCCTCACCCCAAAAAGCCTTTGTATTTTTCTAAGACAGTAGAACAAAGGTGTGGAGAGCAAACTTCAGGAAGCCAATAAATAATTACCTATTCATTAATTTTCAGAAAATTTCTAGAAAATACACAAAGAGCTGTTAACATTATTTCTAGGGAGTGTGCTGGGGTGGGATGTAGAGAGAGAAATAATTTCAATTCTTTCCCTTAAATAATTCTTTAGAGTTTGAATTCTTGCCAAGAGCATGGTTTTACTTCTATAAGAAAAAACAATCAATAAGAAATATTTCAGTGAAATCAATAATTACCATATTATATACTCTAAAACAAGTATTTTAGCTTTAGCAATTACATGTATTATGCCATTTAATTACATATAATTTAAGGAACAGCTTCTAAAAAACAAACATGAAACTTCAAGATGCTAGCTAATTCCAGATAATTATAAAACATTTAGAGAAATATAAGTTGTACATCTTAAGTTGTGATGCTCCAATTTTCAAATGATTATGAATATTCAATTTATAACAAAATGCAAATACAAAAGAAGGGAACTGTATTAATACTTCACTGTAAACTTTCTTAAATTTTGAGAGTTGTCCATTAAAACAAGAAGTGTAAAGTATTTTTTAAGTACTCCTGCACTTTAACAATATGAGAGGGGCTTCCCTGGTATCTCAGTGGTAAAGAATTTGCCTACCAATACAGGAGACACAGGTTCAATTCCTGATCCAGGAAGACCCCACTTGCGGCAGAGCAACTAAGCACGTGCGTCACAACTGTTGAGCCTGTGCTCTAGAGCCTGGGAGTCACAATTGCTGAACCCACAAGCTGCAGCTACTGAAACCTGTGCTCCCTAGAGCCGGTGCTCGGCAGCAAGAGGAGCCACCACAATGAGAAGCCCTCCCACCACAATTAGAGAAAGCCAGTTCACAACGAAGACCCAGCACAGCTATAAAGAAAGAAATTAAATTATTTAAAAAATGATAATACATCCATGTAGTTTCAAGTGTTAGATATACTTATACAAGTTAAAAATAAATACCATTCAAACTAGAGAACAATTAAGAATTTCAGTTACTATTTGGAAATAGCTCAAAGTCAATGAAGTAGCTTTTTTTTCAGTATACTTTTCATTACAAAAGGTTTCTGGGTAAAAATAAACTATACAGGGATGTAGGAATTGACATATGGAGATAAACAAGATGAACATTAGGGACTCAATAAGGTCATTGAACTCAAACATTTAAAAAAACCAAATGGTTGATAAAAACGTGGGCAAGTTCTATACTCTTTTCTTTTTTTTAGACTTTTAAAACTGTGGTAAAATACTCATAAAATAAAAATAATCAGAATAAATAAAAATACTTATTTATTATTTTTGGGCTGTGTTAGGTCTCAGCTGTGACAAGCTGACTCCTCTCTAGTTGTGGTGCACGGGCTTAGCTGCCCTGCCACGTGTGGGATCTTAGTTCCTCGACCAGGGATTGAACCCACACCCATGCATTGGAAGGCAGATTCTTATCTACTGGACCACCAAGGATGTCCCACTTAAACCCTTTTTAAGTGCACAGTTCAGTGGCATTAAATATATTCACACTGCTGTACAACCATCACCACTATCTATCTACAGAACTCTTTCCATCTTCTAAAATTGAAACTGTCCCCATTACTTTTCAACATGGCAGAAGACAGAGATGAAAAGCTTACAGGACTTCAGTGCCCCTTTGATTTGATGAATATGTTAAGAACTGAAGAACTGTATTATCTGGGAATGGTGGTGAGATAGCTATATTTCTTTGAAATGGAACAGGCAGGAAGTACTTGACATACAGAGAAATCCAGTTAAAACACATAAAAATGAATTTCAGGTTTTGGTTATATTTTATAATAAATGACTTTATAGAATTTAATCTAGTATATGGTTTTACTGAGAAAATCAATTTTTTTGAAAGGCAATAGTATTCCTTCCTTTAAAACTATTGCTAATAGTTATAATGATAAATAACTTTTCAAAACAGTTCTTATGTATTAGTCATTGCTATTGCTAAAGCATCGCCACGAACAAAGCTAGTGGAGGTGATGGAATTCCAGTTGAGCTATTTCAGATCCTGAAAGATGATGCTGTGAAAGTGCTGCACTCAATCTGCCAGCAAATTTAGAAACCTCAGCAGTGGCCACAGGACTGGAAAAGGTCAGTTTTCATTCCAATCCCAAAGAAAGGCAATGCCATAGAATGCTCAACTACTGCACAATTGCACTCATCTCACACGCTAGTAAAAAATGCTCAAAATTCTGCAAGCCAGGCTTCAGCAATACGTGAATCGTGAACTTCCAGATGTTCAAGCTGGTCTTAGAAAAGGCAGAGGAACCAGAGATCAAATTGCCAACATCTGCTGGATCATCGAAAAAGCAAGAGAGTTCCAGAAAAACATCTATTTCTGCTTTATTGACGATGCCAAAGCCTTTGACTGTGTGGATCACAACAAACTGTGGAAAATTCTGAAAGAGATGGGAATACCAGACCACCTGACCTGCCTCTTGAGAAATCTGTATCCAGGTCAGGAAGCAACAGTTAGAACTGGACATGGAACAACAGACTGTTTCCAAATAGGAAAAGGAGTCCGTCAAGGCTGTATATTGTCACCCTGCTTATTTAACTTCTATGCAGAGTACATCATGAGAAACGCTGGGCTGGGAGAAGCACAAGCTGGAATCAAGATTGCTAGGAGAAATATTAATAACCTCAGATATGCAGATGATACCACCCTTATGGCAGAAAGTGAAGAGGAACTAAAGCCTCTTGATGAAAGTGAAAGAGGAGAGTGAAAAATTTGGCTTAAAGCTCAACATTCAGAAAACTAAGATCATGGCATCTGGTCCCATCATTTCATGGGAAATAGATGGAGAAACAGTGGAAACAGTGTCAGATTTTATTTTTTGGGGCTCCAAAATCACTGCAGATGGTGATTGCAGCCATGAAATTCAAAGACGCTTACTCCTTGGAAGGAAAGTTATGATCAACCTAGATAGCATATTCAAAAGCAGAGGTATTACTTTGCCAACGAAGGTCCATCTAGTCTAGGCTATGGTTTTTCCAGTGGTCATGTATGGATGCGAGTTGGACTGTGAAGAAAGCTGAGCGCCGAAGAATTGGTGCTTTTGAACTGTGGTGTTGGAGAAGACTCTTGAGAGTCCCTTGGACTGCAAGGAGATCCAACCAGTCCATCCTAAAGGAGATCAGTCCTGGGTGTTCTCGGGAAGGACTGATGCTAAAGCTAAAATTCCAATATGTTGGCCATGTCATGCGAAGAGTTGACTCATTGGAAAAGACCCTGATGCTGGGAGGGATTGGGGGCCGGAGGAGGAGGGGACGACAGAGGATAAGATGGCTGGATGGCATTACCAACTCGATGGACATGGGTTTGGGTGAACTCCGGGAGTTGGTAATGGACAGGGAGGCCTGGCGTGCTACAATTAATGGGGTCACAGAGTCAGACACGATTGAGCAACTGAACTGAACTGATTGCAAAGTACCTTACATGTGTTATTTCATAATTTTATTACCACTCTTAAGAAGGGATTGGTTTATAGGTGCAGACACAATATAGAGATGAAGTCATCTACCTAAGGTTATTTAGGGTCTGCCTGATTCTGTAGCTTCTCCAGAAGGAAAATTCTCTAGGCAGCTATACTTAGTTCCATATTACCCTCCTTTCTTCTGATCCTTACCCACAAGCATAGCTGGTTCAACTAAGGATGGATCCTTGATCTGACCTGAGGATAGCAGTAATCTCTGAGTTGGTCTGGCATGGAAAACTGCTCTCCAAAGAGAGGCACTGCACCAGGAATTTAAATTAGAAAATGCAGAGAAAATGGGAATTATAAGTTCACAACTTCAACACATATGTAGAAAAAGGCTACAGTGTGAGATGTGAACATTGAGGAGCCATAAGCAAGCTAAGGTTACAACTATGCCAATCCAAAGAATGAGGAGAAACTAAAAAATGGAGAAAAAAAACAGCACACAGGTAGACACATACTGTGGCAGGAACAGTGAGAAGCCAATATGAAGTGAGTCATGTTCTGGTGTAGTATGAGTTCTTTTTTTAAAAAATATATTTATTTTAATTGGAGGTGAATTACTTTACAACACTGTAGTGGTTTTGCCATACATTGACATGAATCTGCCATGGGTGTACATGTGTTCCCCATCCTGAACCCCCCTCCCATCTCCCTCCCCATCCCATCCCTCTGGGTCATCCCAGTGCACCAGTCCCGAGCATCCTGTCTAATGCATCAAACATGGACTGGCGATTCATTTCACATATGATAATATACATGTTTCAATGCCATTCTCCCAAATGATCCCACCCTCGCCCTCTCCCACACAGTCCAAAAGAGTGTTCTATACATCTGTGTCTCTTTTGCTGTCCTGCATATAGAGTTATCATTACCATCCATCTAAATTCCATATATATGCGTTAGTATACTGTATTGGTGTTTTTCTTTCCAGTTTACTTCACTCTGTATAATAGGCTCCAGTTTCATCCACCTCATTAGAACTGATTTAAATGTATTCTTTTTACTGGCTGAGTAATATTCCATGGTGTATATGTACCACAGCTTTCTTATCCATTTGTCTGCTGATGGACATCTAGGTTGCTTCCAAGTCCTAGCTATTGTAATCAGTGCTGCAATGAACACTGGGGTATACATGTCTCTTTCAGTTCTGGTTTCCTCAGTGTGTATTCCCAGTAGTGGGATTGCTGGGTCATATGGCAGTTCTAATTCCATTTTTTTTAAGGAATCTCCATGCGTTCTCCATAGTGGCTGTCCTAGTTTGCATTCCCACCAACAGTGTAACAGGGTTCCCTTTCTTTAGAACTTTGCTCTGCTATGTACCAGCTGTGTGATCTTGGGCAAGTCCTTTACCCTGTGTGCTTTTATCTGCTTCTTTGTGTAAAGGGTGGTTTATCTAACTGGGTGGTTATACGGCCTGAATGAAAAACGTAATAGTGCCTGGCACACAGAAAGCACTTGATAAACGGTCTTATTATCACTGCTGCTGCTGTTGCTGCTGTTCAGTCACCAGGTAGTGTCCGACCCTTTTGCAACCTCCTGGACTACAGTCCACCAGGCTCCTAGAGTCCACCAGGCTCCTCTGTCCATGAGTTTTTTAGGCAAGAACACTGGAGTGGGTTACCATTTCCTTCTCCAGGGGATCTTTCTGACTAGGGGTCAAACCCGCGTCTCCTACATAGGCAGGCAGATGCTTTAATGCTGCGCCACCTGAGAAACCCTCTTATTATCACATACATTGATATTATCCACAAGTTCCCACTAAAGTCCCTGAAGCTTCCCTGAACCCAAATGCTCAGGCAGTAGTACCTCCAACTGCTCCAGACAGACTATAGTTTTGATCTTTGGATTTCCATAACAGTGCATTTCCTTTGTGTGTGTGTGTGTGTGTGTGTGTGTGTGTGTGTGTGTGTGTGTTTGTTGCTCAGCCATGTCCAACTCTTTGTGACCCCATGGACTGTAGTTCTTTATCCATGGGATTTCCCAAGCAAGAATGCGAGAGTGGGTTGCCAATCATTCTCCAGGGGATCCTCTTCACCCAGGATTGAACCCAGGTCTCCCACACTGCAGGCGAATTCTTGACAATTTGAGCTACCCAGGAAGCATTTCCTTTAATGAACTAAATGCTCTTTCAATAACTCTCTCCATTTAAAATGTAAATGGATTTAATGAAAGACCTATAGGCATACTGCCTCAGTTCAGATCAGTCGCTCAGTCATGTTCGACTCTTTGCAACCCCATGAATTGCAGCACGCCAGGCCTCCCTGTCCATCACCAACTCCCGGAGTCCACCCAAACCCATGTCCATCGAGTTGGTGATGCCATCCAGCCATCTCATCCTCTGTTGTCCCCTTCTCCTCCTGCCCCCAATCCCTCCCAGCATCAGGGTCTTTTCCAATGAGTCAACTGTTCGCTTGAGATGACCGAAGTATTGGAGTTTCAGCTTCAGCATCAGTCCTTCCAATGAACACTCAGGACTGATCTCCTTTAGGATGGACTGGTTGGAACTCCTTGCAGTCCAAGGGACTCTCAAGAGTCTTCTCCAACACCACAGTTCAAAAGCACCAATTCTTCAGCGCTCAGCTTTCTTCACAGTCCAATTCTCACATCCATACATGACCACTGGAAAAACCATAGCCTTGACTAGACGGATGGACCTGTGTTGGCAAGGTAATATCTCTGCTTTTGAATATGCTATCTAGGTTGATCATAACTTTCCTTCCAAAGAGTAAGCGTCTTTGAATTTCATGGCTGCAATCACCATCTGCAGTGATTTTGGAGCCCCAAAAAATAAAGTCTGACACTGTTTCCACTGTTTCCCCATCTATTTCCCATGAAGTGATGGGACCGGATGCCATGATCTTAGTTTTCTGAATGTTGAGCTTTAAGCCAAATTTTTCACTCTCCTCTTTCACTTTCATCAAGAGGCTTTAGTTCCTCTTCACTTTCTGCCATAAGGGTGGTATCATCTGCATATCTGAGGTTATTAATATTTCTCCTAGCAATCTTGATTCCAGCTTGTGCTTCTCCCAGCCCAGCGTTTCTCATGATGTACTCTGCATAGAAGTTAAATAAGCAGGGTGACAATATACAGCCTTGACGTACTCCTTTTCCTATTTGGAAACAGTCTGTTGTTCCATGTCCAGTTCTAACTGTTGCTTCCTGACCTGGATACAGGTTTCTCAAGAGGCAGGTCAGGTGGTCTGGTATTCCCATCTCTTTCAGAATTTTCCACAGTTTGTTGTGATCCACACAGTCAAAGGCTTTGGCATCATCAATAAAGCAGAAAAGATGTTTTTCTGGAACTCTCTTGCTTTTTCGATGATCCAGCAGATGTTGGCAATTTGATCTCTGGTTCCTCTGCCTTTTCTAAGACCAGCTTGAACATCAGGAAGTTCATGGTTCACGTACTGCTGAAGCCTGATTTGGAGAATTTTGAGCATTACTTTACTAGCATGTGAGATGAGTGCGATTGTGTGGTAGTTTGAGCATTCTATGGCATTGCCTTTCTTTGGGATTGGAATGAAAACTGACCTTTTCCAGTCCTGCGGCCACTGCTGAGTTTTCTAAATTTGCTGGCAGATTGAGTGCAGCACTTTCACAGCATCATCTTTCAGGATCTGAAATAGCTCAACTGGAATTCCATCACCTCCACTAGCTTTGTTCATAGTGATGCTTTCTAAGGCCCACTTGACTTCACATTCCAGGATGTCTGGCTCTAGGTGAGTGATCACACCATCGTGATTATCTGGGTCGTGAAGATCTTTTCTGTACAGTTCTTCTGTGTATTCTTGCCACCTCTTCTTAATATCTTCTGCTTCTGTTAGGTCCATACCATTTCTGTCCTTTATTGAGCCTATCTTTGCATGAAATGTTCCCTTGGTATCTCTAATTTTCTTGAAGAGATCTCTAGTCTTTCCCATTCTGTTCTTTTCCTCTATTTCTTTGCATTGATCACTGAGGAAGGCTTTCTTATTTCTCCTTGCTATTCTATGGAACTCTGCTTCCAGAGTTCCAGAAATAAGCAGAAGATGTAAAATATGCTAGAGATGCTAGAGTGAAGCTCCAACTCTCTCATTTCCTTCTCTATTTGGACAAGTCACTAAACCTGTCACCAGAGAGTTGGACTGTAAAGAAAGCTGAGCGCCAAAGAATTCATGCTTTTGAACTGTGGTGCTGGTGAAGACTCTTGAGAGTCCCTTGGACTGCAAGGGACTCCAACCAGTCCATCCTAAAGGAAATCAGTCCTGAATATTCATTGGAAGGACTGATGCTGAAGCTGAAACTGCAATACTTGGACCACCTGATGCGAAGAACTGACTCATTAGAAAAGACCCTGATGCTGGGAAAGACTGAGGGCAGGAGGAGAAGGGGACAACAGAGGATGAGATGGTTGGATGGCATCACTGACTCAATCCACATGAGTTTGAGTAAACTCCAGGAGTTGGTGATGGACAGGGAGGCCTGGTGTGCTGCAGTCCATGGGGTCGCAAGGAGTTGGACACAACTGAGTGACTGAACTGAACTGAAACCTGTCTCAGACTCCATGGCATTTTCTATAAAAAAGGAAACAATGTCTATCTGATTTCAAGGTCCATGTGATCTCTCACTGTGCTTCTCTTGTCTCTGATGGATAGCATTTATGAAGAGTTTTATAGTTTATCCTTAGGTACATGCAGTACTGCTCACATTCAAACCTAAAATTACTACATGGAGAATGAGAAAATAACCATTGTTAATGTCAAATGGTGAAGGCCACCTGATCTGGGCATTTACCTTCTTACAGTTTATCTTTAAAGCAGTGTCTAGAATTAGCTTCCAAGTAACTGTATTTCATCACTTAAGCATAAGTTATCATGATTTGCCCCCCATCCTGCTCCCCAGCAAAGCATGTTCATTAATCTAACATTAACTTGTCACCACTTGTTGGCACAATCTGAACTTTCACCTGGCCACTGAAGAATGTGACTTCATATTTATAGCTCTGACATGAACATTATTTAAAGCACAAATCTCATTTGGCCACACTTTTGACTGTAGCTTAAACTCCTTCTCCTTCTCTTCCCAGCACAAAAATTTTTGACAAAACAACATAAATTAAACAAAAACCATTGATGGTCACATTATTACTCTTTTTCACAGAATCATATAGAAATAATGATTTGTTTGCCAGGAATTATCCAAGTGAAATATCTAGGATTTTAACTAATACATTTGAACAAGAGAGAGTATTAAAAGTATCATAAAACTAAATTATCTTACTTGGCATTTCTGACGCAATTGTCGTAGTTCTTTTATGATTGGAGCTAGAGCTGACTTCTTTTCAGATACCAGGGAATTTAGTTTTTTTACCTGCCATTTAAATAAAATATATGACATCTAAGAAAGAATTCAAAAGAACAAAAATACTATATGTACAAAGACATTTACTGAAGTATTTATTTAAGTGAATACAACTATAAATTATTTCAATGCCAACCAAAGGGAAGTCATTTAATAAGTATTGACTTCTCAGTAAGATAGAATATGATTTAACTATTCAAAATGTCAATTATTAAGACTGCAAATCATTATGGGGAAATATTTATAATCTAGCTGAAAGATAAAACAAATTACAAAGTTGCTGATATACAACTCTGTATTAAGTATGAAAAGTATATAAATTATGTAGGTTATATAAAATCCACATAAACATGGATGCAGTGATAGTCAAACTACTTAATAACCCAAAAGGTATAGCAATGACCAATCACAATGGACACCAGCCATAGAGATGAATCAGGTCTTGGAGGCATCTGCTGTGCAAAATGTTAATCTTTTTAGGAGTTAGGATGTTGTGAAATCCAGAGGGCTTTGGGAACAATGTGGACAAGATAGGTAGAGGTAGGTACTCTAAGAGTTTGGGGCAGCAGCTATTTACCAATAAATAATGAAAGATTTAAACATTTTAAAGTCTGATGAAGCTCTGTCTGTGCATTCTGGTTGAATAGCAGTCCTGACCATGGAAAGAAACTAAGGACATACACAAAAATGAAATAACTGAATTAAGTAGCATAATTTGGAAAAACTTATTTTTTTATCTTAAATATTTCTTTAATGCTGTGTAACTTATACACACTTCAAAAACCACAAAATGTGTAAAGTATTACAAATTGAACAACCTCCTAAGAATGGAAAAATTTTAAAGAGAGTGATAAAGACAGATGAAAGAATATAATGAAAGCAATACACAGAAATGAAAATCTGAATGTTGCACTAAAAACAGAACAAACACAAAAATATCTGCCTTAGAGCCTGTGTGTAAAACAAAGCCTGTGTAATCACCATTTCAGACATGTCATCCAGTGTCCGTCCTTTCATTTCATCAACTTCACTCTTCAGAGCAGACACTCGTTCTAGTTCTTCTTGGGTATAACTATATCCAGATATACCCCTTTTCTCCTCAATAGTTTGCTGAAAGTAAAGAATAAAAATAGGCGTAAAAAACAAGAGTCCACAAAATTGATGTCTAACCTTGATGATTCCATAAGAAGTACATAGATTTAAAACATAACAATAAAGTTGTAAGTAAAATAAAGGAATTTAGTCAACAATCTTCACTGACTTCAACAATAATTATATTCCTTTATATTTTATAAACTTATACTAAATTTTACTATAGTATTTTCAGGGACATAGGAAGTAATTATAATTTTAGACTTCAGCATAATGCTATGTACTTGGCATAGAAGCTAAAACACAGGATGCACTCATTAAATATCTGGTGAATGAATGATCTCAAGTGAAAAACTGTACATATCTGCTCACTTATCTAGTATTTATTAATGTGCCAAGTATAGTTCTAGGCTCTTCAGAAGAACTAAACAGTCTCTTGATGAGGGCAAAAGAGGAGAGTAGAAAAAGCTGGCTTAAAGCTCAACATTCAAAAAACACAGATCATGGCATCTGGTCCCATCACTTCACGGCAAATAGAAAGGGAAAAAGTGGAAGCAGTGACAGATTTTATTTTCTTATGCTCTTGAATCACTGTGGATGGTGACTACAGCTGTAAAATTAAAAGGCGTTTGCTCCTTGGAAGGAAACCTATGACAGACCTAGGCAGCGAATGAAAAAGCAGAGACATCACTTTGCCAACAAAGGTCCATAGAGTCAAAGCTATGATTTTTCCAGTAGTCATGTATGAATGTGAGAGTTGAACCTTAAGAAGGCTGAGTGCCAAAGAATTGATGCTTTCGAATTGTGGTGCTGGAGAAGACTCTTAAGAGTCCTTGGCCTGCAAGGAGATCAAACCAGTCAATCCTAAAGGAAATCAACCTTGAATATTCACTGGATGGACTGATGCTGAAGCTAAAGCTCTAATACTTTAGCCACCTGATCCAAAGAGCTGACTCATTGGAAAAGACTCTGATGCTGGGAAAGACTGAAGACAAAAGGAGATGGGGGTGGCAGAGAATGGATGGTTAGATAGCATCACTGACTCAATGGAGATGAACCTGAGGAAGCTTTGGGAGAAAGTGAAGGACAGGGAAGCCTGGTGTTCTGCAGTCAATGAGCAAGACACAACTTAGAAACTGAACAAGAACACAGTTCTAGGCACCAGATATACTGCAGTGAAAAAAAGAAAAAACCAGGGAAAAAAATCCCTTCCTTCACAGAGCTAACTTCTAGTGAGAGCAAATGGGCAATAGGTTAACAACTAAAATACATACAGTGTGAGGGAAGAGTAGGGTTGGAATCTTAAGTAACAAGGGGGTTAGATAAGGTCTCCCTGAGAAGATGACACCTAAGTGAAGCTCTGAAGAAAGTGAGGGAGCAAGTCATAGAGATACCCAGGGGATTAACAAGAGCAAAGACATGAGGTAGGTCCGTACTTGGGGACTTCCCAGGTAGCACAGCGGTAAAGAATCCGCCTGCCAATGCAGGAGACATAGGTTCAATCTCTGGCTTGGGAAGATCCCCTGGAGTAGGAAATGGCAATCTACTCCAGTATACTTGCCTGGGAAATCCCACAGACAGAGGAGCCTGGTGAATTACAGTCCTTGGGGTCACAGTCCTGGAGACCGGGGGACTAAAATCTTGGACACAACTTAGAACAGCCCAGCACAGGAGCATGCTTGGCCCTTTCAATAAACAACTACATGGGTTGGGGCGGGGAGGAGCTTAAAACAGAGGTGGAGATAGGGGAGGGATCATATAGGACTTAGCTGGTTAGCTGAGACAGCATCAGTTTACATCTATTGTCCTTTGCATTCTGAAAAGTGTCCTAGTTTTGATGATTAATTATAGTGTTGTGTTTTAGGCCAGTGAAAGAGCTTGGACTTTAAATAGAAAGGGAGACTTGTTAGAAGGTTCAGAGTAAAGGAGTTTTTTAGTGAAAACTTTAACATCTATGCTGACTGAGATCAATCTATAGAGGGACAAGGGGAGGGGCAGAGAAATCAGTCAGAAGACAATTCCAATAATTCAAGTTAGAGATGATGGTAGTATGAAGCGTATGGGGCAACAGAGGTGATGAGAAGTGGTTCTGTATATATTTTGAAGATAGATCCAACAAGACGTGTGTGTATATACATATAAACATATAATTTCTGGCTGCACTGGGTCTTTGTTGCTGCGCCTGGGCTTTCTCTAAGTTGAGGCAAGCCGGGGCTACTCTCCAGTTGTGGTATGCGGGCTTCTCTTATTGTGAAGCACAGGTTCTATGGCATGTGGGCTTCAGCAGCTGCAGCACAAAGGCTCAGTAGTTGCGGCTCGCAGGCTCTAGAGCTCGAACTCAGTAGTTGTGGCACATGGGCTTAGCTGCTCTGTGGCATGTGGGATCTTAGTTCCCAGACCAGGGATTGAATCCAAGTTCCCTGCATTGACATGTGAATTCTCAACCACTGGACTGCCAGGGAAGTCCCTCCCAAAAGATATTATGACAGGTTAGGATGTGAAGGAAAGTGAGGGGTAAAGATGACTCCAGGGGGTTTTGGCCTGAAGAACTGAGAGAATGGAGTTGCTATTTGTTGAGATGAGGAAGACTCAGGAGGACAGGTGAGGGAGTAGTGAAGGTCAGAATTTTAAGTTTGGACGTGTTGAAAAAAAATCTATACTCTCTAGTAGAAATCCAATAGACAGTTCAAGATGTTACATGCACAAGATTGGAATTTGCGAAGCGATCTAGGCTGGAGATACAAATTTGTGAGTTGTCTGCACAGACAATGTCTTTAAAGCCATAAGAGAATAAGATCACCAAGGGACTGAGGGCAGAGAAGAGACCCAAGGCCTGGGGGACTCCGACATCTAGGCTTTGAAGAAGTGGGAAGAAATCAGCCATGGAGTAGGAACAGTAGTGTTAGTAAAGAAAAACAAGGAGAGTGTAGTGTGCTAGAAGACAAGTAAAGAACAATTTTACAGGAAGAGGGAGTTATCTATCATGTCAAACAAACACTGCCAATAGGAAGGTAACTATAATAAATTCATATGGACTAATCTCAGGATACCTGCAGTGGATACTGTGGGTGCTCTGCCCTGATCTGCTTACTGTGTCAGTGTACCCAGCCCCTACATCTTGTGAGAATTGGTATTTTGATGGTTTACAGTTGTCCCTTCCTCAAGGTGTACCCTTGGCTGAACAGGAACTGTGTCACACAGTGGAGTGGTAAGAGGATCCACAGCAAATGACTGACTGACACAGGGGCCCAAAGCGGGCAGCCCTCTTGCCTAAACATGAGACCAACTTTGTGATGCAACTTATGCTCCAGAGCTCCTTGTGCAATCAGAATGAAACTGGACTCCAACTGAATCTACTTCTTCCTCTTTGCTTCATCCTGGTTCCTTCCCTTCCTTCCTCCTAAGAGCACTCACTGAATTAATCATGTAAGAAGAACAAGAATTCTTGTTTCAGATTCTGCTTCTAGAGAACCTGATCAAACCTGGCTTCTAGGGTTGGATCACTCACTGGATGAACGAGGCAGAGGGCCTTCTGACTGGGGGCAAGTAGAGTAATAGTCTTGGGCATGTTATAGCAGTACAATTGTTAAGGCTTGTCAACTAGGGCAGAAAATAGGTGGAAGGAATTATAGTGGTCATAACAATGGATTGCCTGAATCTCCTTCAAGAGTTTGCTGAGAGGAACAAAGCTGGATGACAGCCATTGCTGCTGGCCCTCTGTCTCCACCATCATGCTCATACCAAGGCCATGCTTCCCCCAGGCTGTTACCAGCGGCTAACCCATTCCCTCCTGACAGGGAACTCCTCTTACTGGTGAGTGGCTCAGGAACTCCCCATCTTCCTAACCAAAATGTCCTTAAAATATCCTATAGCCTGAGGTTCTTCCTCCCCAATCTTCCTTCCTCCTTCTTCCTTCATAGATATCAGACTTGCATTAGAGCCTAACATCTTTCCCTGCCTCCTCCTGCCCAACTCCCTCTACCCTTCACAAATACTTCCTTCATAAATCTCTTGTACATTTAAACCAATCTGGATGATGCTTCTTGGAGGACCTGAACTATCACAGGAAGGTACTAGCTGGTGCAATGTTGCTGGTATTTGAGAAGCATAAACAGTCACTGTAAGACTATGAAATCTGGGTGGCTGTTGCTAAGCTCAACTGACAGGCTCAAATCCATTAATCAGTGATTTAATGCAAAGCAATAAGGTCAGAGAACTTCCTTAGAAGGTTTAAAGAAACCCTCATTTCCTATGGCTACAGAGCAGAGGAAGCTGAAAACAAGGGACAGGACTTAATCCTGGCAAAACTTCATAGAAGGCTGACTATATCCCATGTCAAAGTCAGGGCTGTGATAGGGAAGAGAATGTGTGCTGAGTATGAAAGGGGGATAACTGGATAGATTCACTTGAGAATCTTAAAACCCCAGATTATCTTGTATCCTCTGGGCAGTGACAAATGGCTTAGCTTGTTGGTCAGGGGCCTGGAGGAAACGAGAGCAAGACTGAATGACCAGGGACAAGGAGGTCTGGGGAGAAGGCATGAGGACCAAGCTATAAGAATTAACACTAAGTGTGAAGATCTCTTCATCACATGTATATACCCACTTGAGAATGCCCACAACAGAAGAGGCACAACTTTAGGCTCTGTGAGTATAAATGTTCTAATTTCCAGGATGGGCATGCTTTTACCAGAAGGCACACTGACAGGCCCTCTAAACTTAATCCTCTGGCCACCATCCTGTCGCATGGGCTCCTCATGCCCAAAGACCAGTGGGCGAAAAAAGGAGTGATTTATTGGCAGGATACCTTAAGGCTATACTGATGTTGCTATTAATGGGGGACAGATAGGAATATATTTGGCATTCATGTGATCCATTATGGCATATCTTGGTACTCTCCTGCCCAGTTTTACCAGTAAATGGGTAGGTTTAGCAACCACAGCCTGAGAAGGGCATTGTTACTAGAATCTCATAGCTCTGAGGAATAAGGGACTGAGTCATCCCACCAAGTAAGTCATCTAGACCACTGGAGGTACTAGCTAAAGGTGTGGGGAATCTAGGATGGATGGTAGAGGAAGGAGATACTGAGTATTAGTTATGTCTTTGGGACCAAATGCAGCAAAGAGAGTTTTAACTTGTCCCACTAACTCTCCTAAATTGTCCTAGAAATTTTGACCAACTGTAATCCTATGGAAGAAATACCAGGATGGAGTGACTTTAACATGAGAAACAAGCAGATCTCAGTGCAAGGGACGGGTTATAGAGGATGTTGTTGGTGTGCCACTCAGACCTCATCTGCAAGCTGCTAGAGTGCTGCAAGAGTGCTGATTGCTAATGCCTCACAGCTGCCCCTTCTTCAGAACATGCCCTTGGCCCAATGGGAGCTGCCTCATCTAGGCCTCATCACCCTACCACAGCTGATGACTGACTGATATGGGAGTATAAAAGGCCAGACCCCTTACCTCAAGGTGGAATCAACTCCATGGTACAATCTGTGCCCAAATGTTCCTCACAGGATCAAAATGAAGCTGTTTTCAGTCAAGAATACACCCTTCATATGTATACCTATGGCTGATTCATGTTGATGTATGGCAGAAACCAACACAGTATTGTAAAACAATTATTCTCTAATTAAAAATAAAATTAAAAAATACACCCTTGTTTGGCTTTTTTCTACTGCTCCACTTGTCTCCCTCATTCCCTTTTTTCTGAAGGTACTCCCTCCCTCAGAAAATCACTTGTACCAAGTATTCCCTTCTGAGGCTCTGCTTCTAAGAAGCTTAAGGAAAGATGTACAGCAAAAACTGATGGAACGAAAAAGAGAAAGATCATAGATATTGTAAAACATCTTTCTCAATAATTGATGGGAAAAGCAGATGAAAATGTCAATAGAAACACAGAAGATTTGAGTATCGTGGTTAACATACTGGACTGAATTGATATATACGGAACACCATCCTCAACATAATATATATTCTTCTCAACTGTGCATGGAACAATGATCAATATAGACCACATGCCAGGCCATAATGCAACACTCAAAATTTTCAAAGAACTGAACTCACAGAGTATGTTCTTTGGTCATAGCAGAAATAAACTAGAAATCAATAACAGAAAGGTAACTAGAAAATCCCCAAATGTTTGGTTTTAAGCAGTAACCATAGGTCAAAGAAATCACAATGAAAATTAGAAAATATTTTGAAGTGAGCAATAATACAGTTGCTACGTATCAATTTTAAGTTACTGCTGTTAGAATCTATGTTTGATGTACTGTAAATGTTCAATCTTTAGTTCCCTAGAAGTAAACAATATTCAACAGCATGAGACAGAAAAGTTCATATTGCCAGCTAACCACAACTGGTTGAAATTTCATTAACCTCTAACAGATTATTGCTTGCTGGTAAGCCAACATCCAACCCACTTCAGTATTCTTGCCTGGAGGATTCCATGGACAGCAAGCCTGGTAGACTACAGTCCATGGGGTTGCAAAGAGTCAGATATGACTGAAGCAACTTAGCATGCATGCATGCCAGCCAACATCATATGATGACATAATTTCCACATGGGTGAAAGAAAGAAAAAAAGCCAAATTAAGAAAGCTCAGAGAAACTGGTACCCACAACAAGAACAGCTTTGTTGCTAGAGAGATTTCTCTGGCTTGAACTTTTTTTGACAACCAAGGCACAAATATATAGGGAACCAAGCCTGCAGGCAAACTTCCATATAGAATCTTCCCTGAATATATCTTTCCACAGCTCCATGGAAGTGGCTTCTTAGATTTCTGCCTAGTAGGCCATGATAAATAAATAAATTACAGTCAATCTCCTGGTATGATTATTTTTGTTATATTAGTTAGCTATCCAAAAGAAAAAGCTACTTGGAATTCAACTTCTATTAATTATCCCAAAGTCCAGCACACATAAAAAAACACTCATTGTTACAGTAAAGTACATGAATCAGCTTATAGGTCACCTTTATAATTAACCAGAAAAAATGAATAATTTTATGGTTTTTCTAATAAAAACAATGACTTCAGTAGGAAGCTACAACTTATAAACCTCTAGGCATTTGTACTTTTAGAACCTCAATATAATTCTGTATTACCAGTTGATGTTGAATATTTTCATGACGTTGCTTAAGAAGTTCTTCTGTCCTCTGCAAGAGACCAAATTCAGCTTTAAATTCGGCTATTATTTGATGCTTCTTTTTGAAAACTGTACTTTTGCTTCGAAGTTTACTGACGTATCGCTTGAACTGCAAAAGAACACAAGTGTAGTTTAATAAGTAGAAAAGTAGTTGCTAAATATTATATATAACCTCAATGTATTACAAGCATTTTCTTTTCTACTGTCCAACATGTGTGTCACAAACACAGAACAATAACTTAGTTTTATTAAAAACTTGGAAAAACTAACTGCTCAATTAAAATACTTTGTGTACATTTTGATTTTTTGGACCCATTAAATACTGTAAATCCTTATATAAAAGCATTCATTGTGAGCTTTATAATAAAGATTTGGAAAACAGCAACTTCAATCCTATACAAGTTAAAAAGGTTAAAAAGAAGAAGAAGAAAAAAGTGGAAGACCAATTCTGGCTATGGTTTTATCATTTTATCTCTTATGTACTGTACTATTTTGGTGACCCTGGATCTACTGGGATTATTATAACCAAGCAGAACGGTCAACATTTGCAGTTACCATTTATCATTTAAGAAAGGTACTGTGACCATATACCCTAAGAAGCATCTGAAACTCATCCCAAATGTTCAAAAGCTAAAAATACTCCAAATTAGTGGGAACTCATAGTTGCTTAATTCAGCTGCTGATCTACTAATAATTGTAACTACTCTAATGGAAAGACCCCATTATTAAACAATACCAACTAGAGTTTGGAAAAGCACATGAAATGAATACTTAAAGGAATTAATTTATCAAGTACTGCTGCTGCTGCTGCGAAGTCACTTCAGTTGTGTCCGACACTGTGCGACCCCATAGACGGCAGCCCACCGGGCTATCCCGTCCCTGGGATTCTCCAGGCAAGAACACTGGAGTGGGTTGCCATTTCCTTTTCCAATGTATCAAACTGAAAAGTGAAAGTGAAGTCACTCAGTCATGTCCGACCCTCAGCGACCCCATGGACTGCAGCCTTCCACTTATTAACTATTACATATGCACTGGGCAGACACTGAGAATACAACTCTAAACAAGATACACATCCTGCCCTTAACAAGCTTAAGAAATAGTGGGGAAAATAAACACTGAACTGATGTTCACAACCACAGCGAACATTATGAAACAGTGAAGGGGCCCTGAAAATAAATAACAGGAGTTTAACCTGGGTTGGGACCAAGGCAGAAAAAGTAGTGGTGGGGGGGCGGGGGGTGTTGGAATTTTAGAGAGGTGAGTTATGACAAATTTCTCAAAAATAATTTAAGCAAGACTGAAGTAGCAGGAGTATGTTAGAAAAAGGAGAAAGAAGCAAGGAAGAGCATTCTAAGTAGTAGAAACAGCAGATGTAAAGATCCTGAGGCACTGGCTCATTAAAAGTATTGCTCAACATAACAAATGTGAAAATTTTCTGGTATTTCTAAAACAGAACAGAATGCTTTTAAAAATCTCTTTCTCTTATGCACCATTAGTACTAAGAATTTTCAGATTTTTTTTACTACATAAAATAATTTTTCTGCTCCAACCTTTTAACTACATTCTTTTAAAAATGTCCATACTGAGAATCTGGCCTATTATACTTAAATGCATCACTTCAAAACAAAAGTAAATCTCCTTATTACCTATAATGTGAAAATTCTTTAATAATCTTAAACTTTGTAATGCCCAGTTCTTTATAAGGATAATGAGGGAGGTAATAAATAATTTTATAAGTAATAAAAGTAAATGAATGTATTACTGAAGCTTTAGAAAACAGAAAAAAAGGAAAATTCATTCAAAGCCACATTTAATGCAAGCTCTATGACCATGTGGTATTTTACCTCCTAAAAATAGGCTAAATCTAAGGTCAGTAATTCTCTTGGGTTGGTTCAAAAGTTAGTTTGGGTTTTTCTGTAGGATGTTACGGAAAAATCCAAACAAACTTTTTGGCCAACCCAATAAACTGTAAGGCAGCAAAACAGGAAGGAGAACGTTTCTAAAATATAGGGTTTTTTTTTTCTTTAAAGACTTGATTGATTCCTGAATACACAAAGAAAGTCCTTAAAACCCATAAGATTAAAAATTCTTCACATAAAAATAACCCACTAATTCATCGTTTAGACATCTTTTTAAATGACTTAAACTTTGAAAGAAATGATGAACACATTGTGATTTAGAAGAAGGAAGTTCAAAATATTTCTCTATCCATGACTGAGTTAGTTTTAATATTAAGGAATCTAGCCCACACACAGCAAAATTATCAATGGCTGGATTACAGAAACTGTTTAAAAAAATTTAAGTCAAACCAATATACCTAGAATCTAATAACTTGCAATTTTTCCTTTAAAAGAATAAATGTGTAAGCCTGACACAACCACAGATTCAGAATCCTCAGAGTAACTATATGTTCTATTAAAAGTGTCCTGGGCAAAGTGCCCAAAATGAAATCAATCCTGTTCATCTGCTATCCTCTGTATTATCTAGGCCAATCTTCCCTTTCTCTGTCTTGCTGTGCTCTGGAACTATTTTTAAAAGCTAAAAGCTATAAATGTTTTGTGAAAGAACAAACCTACTGATTACTCAATGTGCTCTATGCTGATTGGTTATTTGACAGTCACTGGACAAACTACCTAGGGGAAAGGTAGTCAGGGTCAGATAAATAACAAGGATTTACTAAAGCACAGGGATATATTGAATATATCTTGTAATAACCTATGATGGAAAAGAATCTGAAAATATGTATGTAACTGAATCATTCTGCTATACAACAAACTAACACTGAAACTAACAACTCTGCTTCAATTTAAGAAAAGAATAAAATGCTCAATTAATGGAGCCCTTACTTCATAATGTAAAAAATCAATACCAACTGGATTATATAGACTTAAATTTGAAAACGAGAACTAAAAATCTAGAATATAGGAAAATATCACTATGATTATTGAGATAGGAAAGGATTTCTGAAAATGGATGTTGATAAACTTGACTGCTAAAATTCAGAACTTCTGTTCATCAAAATATATATTAAGAGATTAAGAATATAATTCACAAGTTGGGAAGAATATATTTGTAACATGTTAATCCAATAAAGAATTTAATCCAAAAATACATAAATTAAACCCACAAATCAATGAGAGAAAGGCAAATAACCCAATAGAAAAATGGATAAAATACTTGAATAGTCACTTCATAGAAAAGAAAACCTAAAGTGGCCAATAAGCATATTAAAAGATGTCTGACCTCATTTATAATCAGTGATGCAAATTAAAACCATAGTAAGATACCATTATTATGCTCATCTGAGTAGTAGAAATAAAAAGCCCTTCCATACTAAGCGTTGCTGAAGATGTGGAGGAAGTAGAACACCTATACACCACTGAGAGTGAGGGATATAAATTTGGAATAATAATTTGGAAGTCAACTGGGCATAGCTACTAAGGTTGACCATGTACCTCCCATCTACCACCAACGCCCACAAACAGCAGGGTTTCTCACACTTATCTATGGTGATTAACCAGTTTTTCAAACTTTCTAATTGTTTGTGAACTGGATACTCTTATAAAATAATAACAATGTTTATACAGTATCAAATCTATCAGATCAGTTCAGTTCAGTCACTCAGTCATGTCCGACTCTTTACAACCCCATGAACTGCAGCATGCCAGGCCTCCCTGTCCATTACCAATTCCTGGAGTTTACCCAAACTCATGTCCATTGAGTCGGTGATACCATCCAACCATCTCATTCTCTGTCGTCCCCTTCTCCTGCCTTCAATCTTTCCCAGCCATCAGGGTCTTTTCAAATGTGTTAGCTCTTCACATCAGGTGGCCAAAGAATTGGTGTTTCAGCTTCAACATCTGTCCTTCCAATGAACACCCAGGACTGATCTCCTTTAGGATGGACTGGCTGGATCTCCTTGCTGTCCAAGGGACTCTCAAAAGTCTTCTCCAACACCACAGTTCAAAAGCATCAATTCTTCTGCACCCAGCTTTCTTTATAGTCCAGCTCTCACATCCATACATGACTACTGGAAATTCCATAGCCTTGACTAGACAGAACTTTGTTGACAAAGTAATGTCTCTGCTTTTTAATATGTGGTCTAGGTTGGTCATACCTTTCCTTCCAAGTAGTAAGCGTCTTTTAATTTCATGGCTACAATCACCACCTGCAGTGATTTTGGAGCCCAAAAAAATAAAGTCTGACACTGTTTCCACTGTTTCCCCATCTATTTGCCATGAAGTGATGGGACCAGAGGCCATGATCTTCGTTTTCTGAATGTTGAGCTTTAAGCCAACTTTTTCACTCTCCTCTTTCACTTTCATCAAGAGGCTCTTTAGTTCTTCTTCACTTTCTGCCATAAGGGTGGTGACATCTGCATATCTGAGGTTATTGATATTTCTCCTAGCAATCTTGATTCCAGCTTGTGCTTCATCCAGCCCAGTGGTTCTCATGATGTACTCTGCACAGAAGTTAAATAAGCAGGGTGACAATATACAGCCTTGATGTACTCCTTTCCCGATTTGGAACCAGTCTGCTGTTCCATGTTTATTTCTAACTGTTGCTTCCTGACCTAGATACAGGTTTCTCAAGAGGCAGGTCAGGTGGTCTGGTATTCCCATCTCTTTCAGAATTTTCCACAGTTTATTGTGATCCACACAGTCAGAGGCTTTGGCATAGTCAATAAAGCAGAAATAGATGTTTTTCTGGAACTCTCTTGCTTTTCCCATGATCCAGCAGATGTTGGCAATTTGATCTCTGGTTCCTCTGCCTTTTCTAAGACCAGCTTGAACATCTGGAAGTTCATGGTTCACGTACTGCTGAAGCCTGATTTGGAGAATTTTGAGCATTACTTTACTAGCATGTGAGATGAGTGCAATTGTGCGGTAGTTTGAGCATTCTTTGGCATTGCCTTTCTTTAGGATTGGAATGAAAACTGACCTTTTCCAGTCCTGTGGCCACTGCTGAGTTTTCCAAATTTGCTGGCAGATTGAGTGCAGCACTTTCACAGCATCATCTTTCAGGATCTGAAATAGCTCAACTGGAATTCCATCACCTCCACTAGCTTTGTTCATAGTGATGCTTCCTAAGGTCCATTTGACTTCACATTCTAGTATGTCTGGCTCTAGGTGAGTGATCACACCATCATGATTATCTAGGTTGTGAAGCTCTTATTTGTACAGTTCTTCTGTGTATTCTTGCCACCTCTTCTTAATCTCTTCTGCTTCTGTCAGGTCCGTACCATTTCTGTCCTCTATTGAGCCCATCTTTGCATGAAATGTTCCCTTGGTATCTCTAATGTTCTTGAAGAGATCTCTAGTCTTCCCCATCTATTGTTTTCCTCTATTTCTTTGCACTGATCACTGAGGAAGGCTTTCTTCTCTCTCCTTGCTATTCTTTGGAACTCTCCATTCAGATGCTTATATCTTTCCTTTTCTGCTTTGCTTTTCGCTTCTCTTCTTCTCACAGCTATTTGTAAGGCCTCCTCAGACAGCCATCTACTTTTTTGCATTTCTTTTTCTTGGGGATGGTCTTGATCTCCTGTACAATGTCAGGAACCTCTGTCTATAGTTCATCAGGCACTCTATCAGATCTAGTCCCTTAAATCTATTTCTCTCTTCCACTGTATAATCATAAGGGATTTGATTTAGGTCATACCTGAATGGTCTAGTGGTTTTCCCCACTTTCTTCAATCTAAGTCTGAATTTGGCAATAAGGAGTTCATGATCTGAGCCACAGTCAGCTCCCAGTCTTGTTTTTGTGACTGTATAGAGCTTCTCCATCTTTGGCTGCA
This sequence comes from Capricornis sumatraensis, assembly GCF_032405125.1. NCBI lineage: Eukaryota > Metazoa > Chordata > Mammalia > Artiodactyla > Bovidae > Capricornis > Capricornis sumatraensis. The sequence continues at coordinate 60,930,839 of NC_091085.1, read as the reverse complement.
TGAAAAGTATATAATCAATCTGATTTTGGTGTTGACCATCTAGTGATGTCCATGTGTAGAGTCTTCTCTTGTGTTTTTGGAAGAGCGTGTTTGCTATGACCAGTACATTCTCTTGGCAAAACTTTATTAGCCTTGCCCTGCTTCATTCCGCATTCCAAGGCCAAATTTGCCTGTTACTCCAGGTGTTTCTTGACTTCCTATTTAGATGTTCTTAAATGCTTCCTCCTAATTTACATGGTTGTGGATTAGTAACTAACAGTTTGTGTACTAGAACAGGTCTTCAGACCACACTTTGAGAAGCACTGCTCCAGAGCAGGTCTTCCTAAATGGGGTCTGCTCCAGGACACTCATGTGGCACAAACAGTATAGGTGTGCCCACATATTAATCCACTTAGACTCTGCAGCAGCTGGGCAAGATATTATAAAGAATTCCCAGGCCAGTAATCCTCAGCTATAAGCAGCCTTGTCCTTTTATCTCAGTATGCTAAACAGTAACCATTTACTTTAACTGCCATGTTGTGAAAAAAGTTAGGAAACACTACCCTCCAAAAATCCTTGCTCATAGTCACAGGGAAACATACATAATAATATTGATAGAAACCTGCAATAGCAAAAAGTCAGAAAAAATGCCATAACTAATTGTTTTATATTCATACAATATAGTATACACAATCAAAATAAACAATTATAGGTTCAAGAAATAATGTAGAGCCAAAAAAGCAAGTTACAGAATAAACAGAGAATGCTCCCATTAGCAGTATTGCTTAGGAAACTAAATAATATACTGTTTAGGGATACAAATGGGTGGTCAAACAGTAAATAAAAATCACAGAAGGATAAAAACCTAACTCATGATGGAGTATCCTCTGAGAGGGGTGGAAACTGGATGGGATAAAGTGAAGTCACTCAGTCGTGTTCGACTCTTAGCAACCCCATGGACTGCAGCCCACCAAGATCCTCTGTCCATGGGGTTTTCCAGGCAAGAGTACTGGAGTGGGGTGCCATTGCCTTCTCCGAGACCTCCTACTACTCCTGTTTAATTCCAACCTCTACAGAGGAATGCTGGGGTCACCTCCCTGTGCCAATGGTGCCTAGGAAGGGAAGCGTTTTGTCCACAGTCACATCACTCCTTACCCCCGTCTCCTGACTGTGAGGTCAGAGTCCTGCTACGGGGACAGTCAGGAAAGCTCTGAGGCCCCTTTGACAGCTCCCACAATGGTTTCCCCCCCTTTCCTGTGAGAAACAGGTAGAAAAAAGATCTTTTCACTTGTTCTTATTCTTAAGTAGGTTTCACCAAGATCTGTGATCTTTCTCAGAAGACAATCTAGGTGTTGCAGCGAGGAAAGAGAGCATGTGATGTTTGCAAAGTGTCTGTGAGAAGTTCCTCTCTATCTAGAGGTTATGCTTGCTTGCTTTTCTTTTCTGGGTGTTTTTATTAAGGAATGGCAAAACATTTAAATGTCCCTTTGCTTAGATTGTCCCCAGCTGTCAGTACTGTCTACAGTGTCTGCTTGGAGGAAAGCAGTAAACAGGGTCAGAAGCTCACCCAGCTCTGGAATGATGGCCCCAGCCAACCCTGGCCACAGGGGTGGGAACCCTAGATGGCTGCCTCCACCCAGAGAACGGGAACCCTGAACTCCTCTGAGCAGTGAAGATACCTGCTTCAGGCTGTAGGCAGGGATAATGTAGAGGCACAAAAGGAATCTCAAAAGTGTTGTTTTTTTAAGCTGAGTAATAAAAGTATGTGCTTAGTCACTCAGGCGTGTCCAACTATTTGCAACCCCATGGACTGTAGCCTGCCAGTCTCCTCTGTCCCTGTCCTTTTCATACTGTTTGTGGGGTTCTCAAGGCAAGAATACTGAAGTGGTTTGCCACTTCTCCAGTGGATCACATTTTGTCAGAACTCTCTACCATGACCCATCCATCTTGGGTGTCCCTGCATGGCTTGTCTTATAGTTTCATTGAGAGAGACAAAGCTGTGATCCATGTGATCAGCTTGGTTAGTTTTCTGTGATTGTGGTTTTCATTCTGTCTGTCCTCTGATGGATAAGGATAAGAGGCTGGTGGAAGCTTCCTGATGGGAAGGACTCACTGTGGGGGAATCTGGGCCTTGCTCTGATGGGTGGGGCCATGCTCAGTAAATCTTTAATCCAATTTTCTGTGGATGGGTAGGACACTTTTCCCTCCTGTAGTTTGGCCTAAGGCCAAACTGTGGTAGGGGTAATGGCAGTAATGGTAGTCCTCCTTCAACAGGACTTATGCCAGCATGCCCCAAGGTTCCCAGGACTGTTGTATTCAGTGCCACTGGCCCCATAGCAGGCCACTGTCGACCCATGCCTCTGCCGGAGACTGCTGGACACTCACAGGCTCAGTCTCTTGTGGGGTCACTGCTCCTTTCTCCTGAGTCCTGGCGTGCACTAAGTTTTGTTGGTGATGGACAGGGAAGCCTGGAGTGCTGCAGTCCATGGGGTTGCAAAGAGTCAGATATGACTGAACCACTGAACTGAACTGAGGCTCCTCTGTCCATGGGGATTCTCCAGGCAAGAATACTGGAGTGGGTTGCCATGCCCTCTTCCAGGGGCTCTTCCCAACCCAGGGACAGAACCCAGGTCTCCCACACGGCAGGCAGATTCTTCACTGTCTGAGCCATAAGGAATGCCTTTCATATACAACACGCACACACAAACTTTCACTACTCTTATTTAACATAATTTTTAAAAATTAAACATTTTGAAAGTAAATAAACATTAAACAATCAATCAAGAAGGTCCCAAATCTAACCAATGAGTTCCAGAAGACAATAGAAACAAAAAAGGTAGAAATAATACAAGAAAAATTTCCAAAACCAAAGAACAAAAGATTCTAAATTAGAAGAGCCAACAGAAGGCACAGTTCAATGAAAGAAAGAGCTATACTTAAGTATACAATCTTAAAAATTTAGAAAACTAGAGATAAAGAGAGGATTCTAAAAGTTTCAAGAAGAGGTAAATGACAATAATAACAATGAAAGATCACATCAAAGGACTGGGAATCAGAACAGCCTCAGATACCAACAATGAATACTAGCGAGTGTGCGCATACTCAGTTGCTTCAGTCATGTCCTACACTTTGGGACCCTTTGAACTGTAGCCGGCCAGTCTCTTCTGTCCATGGGATTCTGCAGGCAAGAATACTGGAGTGGGTTTCCATGCCCTCCTCCAGGGCATCTTCCCCACCCAGGGATCGAACCTCAGTCTCTTAGTCTCTTGCATTGGCAAGCAAATTCTTTATCACTGAGCCACCAGGAAGCCCAATGAATACCAGAAGACAATAGAATAATGCCTTCAAATTTCTCAGGGAAAAAGATTTTCAACCAGAATTCATTATTTAGTCAAATTATTGATCATGTATGAGGACGGAAAAAAGACGGTTTGAAACAAGCAAGATTCACAAAAACATATTATCCATGTTCCTATTTTCAGGAACATTCTCTATTATAACAAGGAAATAAACCAAGAAAGAGAAGACTTGAGGTTTGGAAACAGGAGATCCAAAACAAAAGAGTGGTAAGAGAAATTTTCAGGATAACAACTGTGAAGCCTGAGATTACCATTGTATAGCAAGCCTAGAAATTAATTTTCCTACACTGGAACAGAAGAATGAGAGGGGCTCCAGAAAGAATTAGTCCCAAGGTTTAAGAAATATAATTACTAGATTACTGTGGATGACCATAATGCCATATTAAGAGAAATTGTACAGTTCTACCAGAAGGTTTAGAGTTAGGTGAGTGATAGGTACTTAAAAAACTAACCAAACAAAAACAAAAAAATGAGGTCAGTATAAGAAGAGAAAAAAACAGAAGTGTACAAGAAAGGATATGTAATCATAATATGCTGTGTGGCTTAGCTATAAATAACATGTTTATATAATCATCATAATGTATATAGTAAATAGTGACATAACCAGAAATTATAATTATATTGGGAGACTATAAAGAACATAAGGATGGATATGGAGGGTATACAGGGAATGGAGAAAGTAGAGCTAAATCCTCATTTCCTATGGTTCAGTTCAGTTGCTCAGTCCTGTCCAACTCTTTGTGACCCCATGGACTGCAGCATGACAGATTTCCCTATCCATCACCAACTCCTGGAGCTTGCTCAAACTCATGTCCATTGAGTTGGTGATGCCATCCAACCATCTCATCCTCTGTTGTCCCCTTCTCCTCCTGCCTTCTATCCTTCCCAGAATCAGGGTCTTTTCCAGTGAGTCAGTTCTTCTCATCAGGTGGCCAAAGTATTGGAGTTTCAGCTTCAGCATCAGCACTTTCAATGAATATTCAGGACTGATTTCCTTTAGAATTGACTGGTTGGATCTCTTTGCATTCCAAGGGACTCTCAAGAGTTTTCTCCAACACAACAGTTCAAAAGCATCAATTCTTTGGCTTTCAGCTTTCTTTTATAGGCCAACTCTCACATCCATACAAGACTACTGGAAAAACCATAGCTTTGACTAGACGGACCTTTGTCGGCAAAGTAATGTCTCTGCTGTCTAGGTTGGTCATAGCCTGTCCAAAATTTTTTTAAATATTAAGAAATATACAAAGAAATATCTTTGTTGTTTAGAAATACAAAGGTAAATATTAGAAGAAACAAGTAAAAGCATTAAAAGTGGATGGAGGCATGACTTGGGAGCATGGAAGGGCATCATTATTTTCATTACAAGCTTTGTTTACTGTTGCACTTTTATGTGGCTGCACTGGGCCTTTACTGTAGCGCGCAGGCTCTCTCTGGCTGTGGTGAGTGGGGGCTACTCTCTAGCTGCAATGTGTGGGCTTACTGTTGCACAGCACTGGCTCTACAGTGAGTGGGCTCAGTAGTCATGGTGCATGGGCTTAGCTGCCCTGCAGCATGTGGGATCTTAGTTCCCAGACCAGGGATTGAACATGTGTCCCTTGCACTGGCAGGCAGATTCTTAGCCACTGGACCACCAGGGAGGTCCCCTGTTTTAGTTTTTAAACTACATATTTGTGTTACTCTAAAAAATTATAATGAAAAGAACACTCCACCTCAAAAAAGCCCATCACCAACAAAAACCTTACAGCTGATAGACTTTAATTTGAACAGACTTTGAGTATTAAAAATTAAATTTACTCATAATTCTGTTATAATGACTTATCTGGGCAAAAATTTATAAACTTATAAATTAATCACTAAAAGTCCTAGGAGAAGTACAACAGGGTCACAGAAGCAGTTCAGAGAATTGTTGAGATCATGGGCTTTGCAATCAGAGAAACAATTTCAAATCTTTGCTCCACCACTTAAAGTGACCTTGCTGCTACTGCTACTGCTAAGTCACTTCAGTCGTGTCCAACTCTGTGCGACCCCAGAGACGGCAGCCCACCAGGCTCCCCTGTCCCTGGGATTCTCCAGGCAAGAACATTGGAGTGGGTTGCCATTTCCTTCTCCAATGCATGAAAGTGAAAAGTGAAAGTGGAGTCGCTCAGTCGTGTCCGACTCCTCACGACCCCATGGACTACAGCCCACCAGGCTCCTCTGCCCATGGGATTTTCCAGGCAAGAGTACTGGAGTGGGGTGCCATTGCCTTTGGGGAGGTATTTAAATAAGATCCATAAAATGGACTAATGTTCTATAAAATTGAATGATGGATAATGATTAATAATGTCTATCATTTTGTTTGAACTGCTACTGAGGCTGTAATCCCAATACTTTGGCCACCTGATGTGAAGAGCCGACTCACTGGAACAAACTCTGATGCTGGGAAACATTGAAGGCAAAAAGAGAAAGGGGCAGCAGAGGATAACATGGTTAGATAGCATCACCGACTCAATGGACATGAATTTGAGCAAACTCTGGGAGATAGTGGACAGAGGAGCCTGGTATGCTGCAGCCCATGGGGTCACAAAGAATTGGACTTAGTGACTGAACAATAACAACAAAGATTACATGGAAGATGAGATAATTTACTATTCCTTTTAAACACTAAGGAACAAAGAAATGTCAAATAATTAGAATGAACAGAAGAGTAAAGATCTAGGTGTGATATAGTGCTCTTTAGAAGTAAAACAGAACAACCACTGCTGCAAGAAACTACAAATCTACATACTCTGAGTACAACTAAAATTTTTGTATGTATGTTTATAAACTGAGATTGGGAAAGAATGAAGAAATAAAGATAAATGTGTGTTGGGTATGTAGGGTCATATGTGAATTCTTTGAGATTTATTTCTTAGATATTTAAAAATTAAAAATATTTTGAAGGAACTTTGGCATGAGATAAACAATAAATCCTTGGAACATTAAGGAAAAAGCTTTCAACAGTGCACTACACAGAGCAGGCCAATCAAGTCAATTTGTCATGAAAGTAAACTATAAAGATTGCCACTGTGCAGGAAGGCCCATTATAGCAGCTATTACTAATCATTTGGTCCAATACACAACTGTAATCTAAATTTGTCATCTATGAAAGAGCAGCCATCATTTCAGATGCTGAGATTAGTAAGATTAATGTTTTAATAGTGCTAGATTCTGGCTTCAGGACCAATTTTACAGACTCAATTCCTTTGTGATAAAAATGGAATTTGGCAGATCTTCTTTCTCCTTTTGCCCATTTAATATGTTTTGGAACCTTTAATAGTAATGGTCAAAATCTGAGCAAGCTTTTTAAAAGGACAAGGCAGCTTATTTCCCTATGTATGTAATCATTTACAAATATTTTTCAAGCTTATCTGGAACTCAGAAGTATTACTGGATTCCAGATATCATTCTGGATATTTATGTGGAAACAAGAATCTCTGCTTATGTTGCAAATTTCCAACTCAATATCGGGCATGAAGCTATTTTCACAGTACTTAAGCTGTGAAGACATTATAAGACAACCATATAATAAGCACTTTATATGGTCAAGAATTACAAAGAGCTATTTTTTAACACTATTTCTCCTTTTACAGAGGAGAAAACCTATAGAGAAATTAAAACAACTCACTGAAGTTCAGAAAGTTAGAAAAAAACTGGATTAGAATGAATACTTGTGTCCTCAAATCCTGTTAGTGCACTATCCATGCTATTTTCCACTTCTTAATTAAATCACATCTTTGTCAGTTATTTTATCAAATGATGTTTAACCATAGAAAACTATAGAAATAGGCCCAAGAAAGTTATATGTGAGATGGATAACACCAACTGTTCAAGAGTAGAATGAATATGCCCAAATGGCCATAATTTTTTTGGCCACTTCTATTCTGTCTGAATTCAGACTTGCAGAAAACCTGAAAAGGCCATCTTTTCAAGTCATGCTTCATGTCATAAATCATTTGGATTCCCTGAAGTCTGGTATCAGAGTGGTTATTTGTTTTAAGACAAGAAAAAAAATGTTTTTAAGCAACTTTTGTTTTCTGCTAAAATGTTAGTCTTCTGAAATCACTCATCATAACTAGCACAATATATAAATATAGATATACAAACACTATTCTAACCTTTTCCAACCTGTTAGTTTAATGTTTTCAACTTTAAATTAGAAAATCTCACTAAGCCAAGCATAAACAACATAATTACCTACATATGGTAGTGGATAGTTAAGTGCTGATTCTCTTGGGAGGGTCTATAATAAGCAATGTGATATATGCTAGTAGAAATCTGTCTTAATAGAAACTTGGGGCATAGGAATATCCATCTGGGAAACACAGTTAATCATACCATCCAAGGTCTCTGTGCTTCTATTATAAATCAAATCACCACCACACAGCTGTTACTATATCTCTAATGGGGTTTTCAACTGCTGTCCAAGCAGTTAACTCTCAAAAAAATTTTCTATGAAAAGTTTTCACATTTGGAGTTAAAGCTGTGGGATTACATGGACTGCATATATAATAGCCTACCTTCTATTGTAGTGAAATGAGGCAAATTTATTTGATTCTGTTTTGTTCCATCTCCTGGGAAATTTTAGGGGCCTCAGGTCCTGCTATGAACTCTAAAGAGGGTAATGTGATTTGAAAGGTTCTAAAAATATCACAAGTTTGCCTGGACTCACTTAGAAGGGTGGATGATTCAATTACAAGTGTCAAAATTTGATTCCTAATTTTTCAGGATCTGACAGCTGCAGCTAATCTTGCCAGGATTCCCTTATCTTCATTGTGCTTCTCTTTGAAGTATTTAAAGAAGATTTCATAATCTTTGCAATTTAGCTCTAGGATTTCCGTCAGTAGCTGTAGAATGAGTCGGTTGGCTCTTTCTAAAGTTACTTATACATATTATTTGATCAAGCACATTTTTAAAGTAGCCATTAACTGCAAAACAGCTGACCTTCTTTTAATGGTTAGGGAAGAAAATATAATGAACTCTAAACCCGTACACCATAAACCAGGAGTGACCTTTCAATGCATGAAATGCCAATGGAAACTTAACCAAAGGTTCAGTTGTTGCTATAAAAAAGTTCAGATTCAAAAGGCATGCATTCATTTGAATGACAGCTCTGAGAAGGGTACTAGCACTGAATTACTGTGGCTAATTTTTTGTTTTACTTTTCAAATAATTAAAGCAGAGATTCAGAGATACCAAGGTGGCAAAGATGGTAAAGATTGGAAGCTATGTGGCACTACTACATTAGGTACAGCCTCTATTCTCTGCTCTTGCCATCAGTGAGACAAAGTCACCAAGCTGATTATTGCCTATGAAAGGGTAAAGATCATATTTAACAAAAGAACTGACTGAGGACTACTGTATTAAATGGCAAATTTAGGTTTTTGGTCAGGTATTTAAAAATAACTTCATGTAATAAACAACTATGGTTAGGATGAAGACTTTATAAAAATAATTTTTCTTATCAACTGAAGTGCCATGACATTTTAAAATATTAATTTTCTAATGAAAAAATCTGTATCTGGATTAGATCATACACTTCTATTCAGGTTTTCTACACATTTACCAAGTGTTTATTACATGCCAGCTATTAAGTAAATGGTGGCAAAAAAGAGATATGGCCCTGCCATAGTGGAGCTTACTGGTTTCTTAGAGGAGGCAGAAATTTAACAAGTGATCTTAAGTGAGCTGTATCCTAGAACCTGGGCTTTGCAGGTGGCTCAGTGGTAAACAGTTGGCATGTCAATGCAGGAGACATGAGTTCAATCCCTGGGTTGGGAAGACCATGTGGAGGAGGACACTGCAACCCACTCCAGTATTCTGGCCTGGAGAATCCCATGTACAGTGGAGCCTGGAGGGCTATAGTCCATGAGGTTGCAAAGAGTTGAACATAACTTGAGTGATTGAGCATGCACATCTTAGAACACATGTGAACAGAGTGGTATGGGAATGTTGCAGGGTTGTGGGGTGTGAGCTGGGAAAATAATAACATGGTATGATTCCTGGGAGAGATGCTATTCCAGCTTTGTTATCTTAAAATCGTACTGATCACATCAACCTTTTATTGACAACTCAGATTTATAATTATGAACATTTACTATTATACTCTGCTCTAACACTTTTTAAGTCTCTTCTAACACTGAATTTTGCTTAAAGCAAGATAATTCTATGTAAACATTTTAACAGCACCTCAAACTATGGAAAACCAAGGTCACTTATTACTAAAATTCTGTTCCAATATATGAAGTTATCATAGCGTGGAACAAGAGCAACAATTTGTACTTTATCATAAATTATATCTCAATAAAACTATTTGGAAAAAAAGGGGAGGAAACCCTCAGTGTGACAAAAGACAGCATATACAAAGTTCAGAGATAAATGACAGACTAGAACAATTATCTAGATTAACAACTAAAATCCAGGTAAAAATATGATAAAGAGATAAAAAAACATTCACTCCATTAGAAAAAAATGAAGAAAGATAGTAAAAGGGCAAATGACAGAAGAAATATAAATGACCAAACATGTATGTGGACAGCTGTTCAATCTTAAGAGAAATGAAAATTAAAATATAATACTGTCAGAATGAAGGAAATTAAGAGAATGAGGATCAAGTGCTATTTTAAATAACAGAGGAAACAGATCCTTTTGTACATTCTTGGTTGGAATAAAAAAATTGTACATTCTACAGAACACAATATAGCAATTAAATTTTGTACATGACAATAATTATTATGACTGTAGTTTGTATTTATGAATTACTTCCTATAAGCCAGCCACTATTGTATACTGCTTAGTTATATTAAATCATTTAGCCCTCACAGCCACCATACGAGGTGAGTACTATTATTGTTCCCACTTTACAGATAAAGAAACTGAGGCACAGAGCAGTTAGGTAACTACTGACATTAGCTGTTAGGTTGAACAGCTGAGAGATGGCAAAGCTGAGATCTGCACACAGGTGTTCTGCCTCCAGAGCTGATTTTCTAAACCTCTAGAGAAAAGCCTCTTCATTTACTGACATGGAAATATTTCTGACACGTTATTAAAAATAAGTTGCACAACACACAGTACAATACCATTCACATTTTTTAAAACCCACAAAGCAGTATTATCCAATCTGTGTCTATCTCCAGAGAAAGGACTAAAAGGGTTTACAAAATTAGTAGCAGTGGTTTCTCTCTGACAAAGAGTCCAAGGACTGGAGGTAAAAGGTAATCAATGGGGACTTCTGCTTTATGTGTACTGCTTGCTTTTCATTTCATGAAAATGTATTCAGATATTACTTGCACCTGATTTTCAAAATATTATTTTATTATTATTATTTTATATACCTTGGAATAAATCGTACTTGATCATGGTGTATGATGTATACTATGTTGTTGAATTCAATTTGATGTGAAGATGGAAAAAGGTATTCGATGCAAATAGAAACAAAAGGAAAGTTGAGGTAGCAACATTAATATCAGACAAAATAGACTTTAAAACAAAGAAAGAGGACATTACATAATGATAAAGGGATCAATCCAATAAGGAGATACAATAGTCATAGATGCATCCAAGACAGGAGAACCTAAATATCCAAAGCTAATATTAACAAACATGAAAGGAGAAACTGACAGTAACATGATAATTGTAGGGGACTTTACCACCCACCTACATCAATGGACAGATCATCTAGACAGAAATTTAATAAGGAAACACTGGCCTTAAATGACCCATTAGACCTGATGGATTTAATAGATCTAGCAAGAACATTCCATCCCAAAACAAGAGTAATACTAATCCATCTGAATCAGGGGTCCCCAAGACAACCCCCAGGTTCAATGATTTGCTGGGAGAATTCACAGGACTCTGCATAAAATCATGCTCTTGGCTGTGCTTTATTACAGTGAAATGGTACAAAGCAAAGCCAGCAAAAGGAAAAGGCACATGGGGTGAAGTCAGGAGGAAACCAGGGGCAAGCTTCCAAGAGTCTTCTCCCTTAATTCCTCCAACAAGGAGGTATAACAACCTGTGTGAAATTCTGCCAACCAGAGAAGCTCATTAGAGACTCAGAGCCCAGAGTTTTTACTGGGGGCTGATCACGTAGGCATATTCTGCCTAGCCCATACCAAAATTCCAGACTCCAAGAAGGAAAGCAGGTGTTCAACATAAACCACACTTTTCGTACATATAGTTTAGGCACATGAGCCAATCTTATCAAGGAATGGTGGGAATTCTTCTAAAATCCAACTTCCCAGACGCCACCCAAGGGCCAATCTTGCAAGCAAGTTTTTCTAAAAATAGCAGATTTAGGTCCACTGTTTTAACTCTTTTCTGCAGATCCTTCCATAATCCTAGCTTTTTGTTCTCAGCTAATTCATAATGAATTCTTTCCATGAATGTTTCCAGACTTTTCATTTGTTCTGGTCACCTTCATGTGGACTCTGGCTTGATTATGTCTTTCTTAAAACATGAAGCCAAAAATGTAAAATAATATTCTAAGCATAATTTCACATAAATGAGATATTACATTTTTATTAACAGAGTATAATTTAAAAAAATTTTTTTCTTGGCCAAGCTAGGTAGCTTATGGGATTTTAGTTTCCCTACCAGTGATTGAATCTGGGGCCCTGGCAGTGACAGTACTGAGTCCTAACCACTGGACTGTCAGGGAATTCTCAGCATTTTGTTTTTTATTTTTTTATTTTTATTTTTATTTATTTATTTTTTTTGAGCATGGTGTATCTCACCATTTATTTTTTTTTATTAATTAATTTTTTTAAATTTAATTTTAAAATCTTTAATTCTTACATGTGTTCCCAAACATGAAACCCCCTCCCACCTCCCTCCCCATAACATCTCTGTGGGTCATCCCCATGCACCAGCCCCAAGCATGCTGTATCCTGCGTCAGACATAGACTGGCGATTCAATTCTTACATGATAGTATACATGATAGAATGCCATTCTCCCAAATCATCCCACCCTCTCCCTCTCTCTCTGAGTCCAAAAGTCCGTTATACACCGCTGTGTCTTTTTTCCTGTCTTGCATACAGGGTCGTCATTGCCATCTTTCTAAATTCCATATATATGTGTTAGTATACTGTATTGGTGTTTTTCTTTCTGGCTTACTTCACTCTGTATAATCGACTCCAGTTTCATCCATCTCATCAGAACTGATTCAAATGAATTATTTTTAACGGCTGAGTAATACTCCATTGTGTACATGTACCAAAGCTTTCTTATCCATTCATCTGCTGATGGACATCTAGGTTGTTTCCATGTCCTGGCTATTATAAACAGTGCTGCGATGAACATTGGGGTACATGTGTCTCTTTCAATTCTGGTTTCCTCGGTGTGTATGCCCAGCAGTGGGATTGCTGGGTCATAAGGTAGTTCTATTTGCAATTTTTTAAGGAATCTCCACACTGTTCTCCATAGTGGCTGTACTAGTTTGCATTCCCACCAACAGTGTAGGAGGGTTCCCTTTTCTCCACACCCTCTCCAGCATTTATTGCTTGCAGATTTTTGGATCGCAGCCATTCTGACTGGTGTGAAGTGGTACCTCACTGTGGTTTTGATTTGCATTTCTCTGATAATGAGTGATGTTGAGCATCTTTTCATGTGTTTGTTAGCCATCCATATGTCTTCTTTGGAGAAATGTCTATTTAGTTCTTTGGCCCATTTTTTGATTGGGTCGTTTATTTGTCTGGAATTGAGCTGCATAAGTTGCTTGTATATTTTTGAGATTAGTTGTTTGTCAGTTGCTTCATTTGCTATTATTTTCTCCCATTCAGAAGGCTGTCTTTTCACCTTGCGTATATTTTCCTTTGTTGTGCAGAAGCTTTTAATTTTAATTAGATCCCATAGCATTTTGTTTTTTAAAGCCGCATTACAACTGGATGATTTTTTAAAAACTTTTTATTTTATACTGGAGTATAGCTGATTAACAGCTACAGTCCATAGGGTCACAAAGAGTTGAACACAACTGAAGCGACTGAGCATACACGGACAGCTGATTAACAGTATTGTGAGTCTCAGGTGGACAGCAAAGAGACTCAGTCATACATATACATGTATTCATTCTCCCCTAAACTCCCTTCCCATACAGGCTGCAACAACAACTAATGGATAATTTTTGAGCTGCAGATAAAACTCAGATTCTACATTATTATTATTTATAATCCCATTAATGACATTTTGTTTACTTAAGCACAAGTCTCCTAACTACCAAGATGACTTTGAATTACAATGCTATCATCTGTCTCAGACTGACTATTCCTTCTAGCTTCCTGCTATGTGAAAATTATTAAGGTTTCTGGAGCTAGACTGCTGCTGCTGCTGCTAAGTCACTTCAGTTGTGTCCAACTCTGTGCGACCCCATAGACAACAGCCCACCAGGCTCCTTTGTCCCTGGGATTCTCCAGGCAAGAATACTAGAGTGGATTGCCATTTCCTTCTCCAATGCATGCATGCATGCTAAGCCACTTCAGTCATGTCTGACTCTGTGCAACCTACCTCAATTCAAATCATGGTGCCACAACTTACTAGCAATATGACCTTGGATAAGTTAGCCTAAGCCCTCTGTGTGCTGGTTTCTTTATCTGTAAAACCTAGGAATAATAATCATACCTATCTCATAGAGTTGTTCAGTGAAACAAATGAGATAATGTATATAATAAACCTAATATAGTGTCTGGCACATTCAATTACATAATAAACATTATTAATCTAAATTATTGATGAGAATAATAAGCAGGTTAGGATCAAGGGCAAAGTTCCATGGCATTTTGGGGGTGACTTCTCTCAGAGATGAAAGCAATCAAAATTCTTTGAGAATATCATTCAGTGAGACTTCTACTTTATGTACTTATATATGTACTTTATATACTTAAATCCAGTACAGAAAACTTCAAGATATAAAGGGGAGTTAGAGACTCATTATTATCAATTTTCAGTTATGTTAGAAACTGTAGTCTCTAAACTTAACCTCTTTATCACCTACCGAACACTTGTTTGAAGAGAAAGAAATCAAGATAGACTAGACTGGCAAGAAAATCTCTTGTCACTAAGAAGATACTTCCAACTGTGCAAGAAATTCCTACCTATGTCAGAAGTCTGGCAGAATAAGATTTTGCTGTGCTCATCCCTATACATGGCCTACAAGGCCATCATTGAAAATAAACTGTTAACCAAAGTATAAGGAAAAAAACAAGTGTTTTTAGGCTCTTCACCTGTTTTTTTTTTAAAATATGCATTTATTTGGCTGCTCCAGGTCTTAGATGCGGCACTCAGGATCAAGCTCCCTGACCAGGCCCCCTGCACTGGGAGCACAGAGTCTTATCCACTGGATGGCCAGGGAGGTCCCCATCTTTTTTAATAAGAAAAATCAAAGGAACACAAATGAAAAATCTAGTAAAGAACAAATGCCTGTAGCACTTGTCATCTGCAATTAGAAGAGCTAAAATTCTTAGACAAAATGTAACATCTGGAATATTGACTTTAATGGCAGTAGGAAGCATCAAAATATACACTTTGATACTGAATTTTAAAAATGAACTGATCTCTAAAGAAAAAAATGACAAAGGACTATAAACTACTATATGTATAATATTTGTTCCATTCATCCTAACACAGTCACATTCCTCAATCTTTCCAAGAAAAGATTAGTCAAACAACTACATATGGACAATCAAGGAATGAAAGTTTATTTCCAAATAAATGGCTGTCATACAGTTTCTAGCAAACTACTGTTTCCAGTTAATGACTGTGTACAATGTGGTCCTATTCAGAGTCAAATATGAATTTTAAAATTAACTCATTCTAATAGTACCTTGAAGAATAGTTCAGTATTCATTTTGGAACACAGATGCAGAGACATTCAGATTTGGATTCAAATCCTTGCTCTGCAACTCACTGTGTGACTTCTGGCAAGTTACTTACTGTCTCTAAGCATTAAGGAAGCTGGCCAAGGTCACCCAGCTAGTAAGTAGGCTGAGAAAGCCAGGATGTGCACTCAGACCAAGTTATAGAGACCATGACTTAACTAGTCTGCCACCCTGCCTCTTCCAGGTGCAGCAACATGGGTCCCAGAGGAATGATCACTTTTGGATGCCATATGTTACATGTTGACTTAGCCTTTGAGTTTCTCAGAAGCTTGGACATCCATTATTTTATAAATGGAGAAGTGATTTGCTTAAGGTCAACAGGAACATGTGACAGAGACCTGGATCCTGCGTGGCCACTTATTAGTTGTGTAAATCTATAATTTTCCTGAGTTTCAACTAGTTGTAAAATGGAAATAATAGTAATCTCTCTTTCAAGAAGGGAGATATATGTTTGCAAATCATCTAGCACAGAGCCTTGCATAAAAGTTGCTCAATAAATGTTAGCCCTCCCTTTCCTCATTCTTCTATTTGTGACTCTGGGCACAATACTCTTTTTGAACACCATGCTACTATTTCTTGATACCCTCTCACCAACTGTGTTAACAGATGGGTGGCAAAGAACATGATTTTTTGGCAATTACCATGTGATACCAAGTGAAATCTCAGTGAAGTCCAGCTATATTATATAATTTTAAGTAGAACAAACTTCCTCCTTTTTGTCCATATGGTCTACCACTTTATCAGAGTAGAAAACAAAATTGGTCTACCAAGAGTTGTTCTTTATAAAATTATGCTTAATGTTCCCCAATACCTTCTGTTCTTTTAGGTAACTGCCAAATGATTTACTTGATTTGTTCTAGTTTCTGACCAAACATTGTTTAAAAATTAAGTTGACCTTATCCATATCCAAAATTATCTTTTTCTCCTTAAAAAATGTGCTCTTTTCTGTCATCAGATACTTTTCCTATTCACTATAATTTGTCAAAGATAAAAGCTAATAGCTCGGCATGAGGTTCTTTTCCGTCACATTTGCATAGAGGGAATATCCAATACTGAGTTATAAGCACTATTCAGTGCCAAATATGGCCATAGCAATTGGTATTTGTCAAATAGGCAGTATTTTCCTAAGAAAAGATAAAAATGCAAGGAGATAGACTGTTCTCTTATAAAGCAAAGTTGCTGGATAATTAATCTTTATTTCCTGGATAGCAAGGGTATCATGAAGCACACTCTGTTGGCTTCCAAGTATCATTTAAAATACTCCCATTTCTGTTTTTTCTTGGTTTGGGGTTGCTTTTTTTTTAATTGAAGGATAATTGCTTTACAGAATTTTGTTGTTTTCTGTCAAACCTCAACATGAATCAGCTATAGGTATACATATATCCCTTCTCTCCCATCTCCCTCTCCATCCGTAGTCACCCCTCTAGGTTGATAAAGAGCCTCTGAGTTTCCTGAGACATGCAGCAAATTCCCATTGGCTATCTATTTTACATATGGTAATGTAAGTTTCCATGTTACTCTCTCCATGCATCTTACCCTCTCCTCCCCTCTCCCCATGTCCATAAGTCTGTTCTCTATGTCTGTTTCTCCATTGCTGCCCTGCAAATAAACTCTTTGATACCATCTTTCTAGATTCTATATATATACATCGGTATACAATATTTATCTTTCTCTTTCTGACTTACTTCACTCTGTATAATAGGCTCTAGATTTATCCACCTCATTAGAACTGCCTCAAATGGGTACTTTTTATGGTTGAGTAATATTCAATTGTGTACATGTACCACAATTTCTTTACTCATTCATCTGTTGATTGACCTCTAGGTTTATTCCGTGTTCTAGCTATTGTAAATAGTGCTGCAATGAACACTGGAGTGTATGTGTCTTTCTCAGTTTTGGTTTCCTCAGGGTATATGCCTAGGAGTGGGTTGCTGGGCCATATGGTGGTTTGTTCCTACTTTTTAAAGGAATCTCCATACTGTCTTCCATAGAGGCTGTATCAATTTACATTCCCACCAACAGTGCAAGAGGGTTCCCTTCTCTCCATATCCTCTCCAGCATTTATTGTTTGTAGACTTTTTGATGATGGCCATTCTGACTGGTGTGAGGTGATATCTCACTGTAGCTTTGATTTGTATTTCTCTAATAATGGGCAATGTTGAGCATCTTTTCATGTGTTTGTTAGCCATCTATATGTCTTCTTTGGAGAAACGTCTATTTAGATCTTTTGCCTACTTTTTGATTGTGTTGTTTGTTTTTCTGGTATTGAGTTGTATCAGCTGCTTATATATTTTGGAAATTAATCTTTTGTCAGTTGTTTCATTTGCTATTATTTTCTCCCATTCTGAGGGTTGTCTTTTCACTTTGCTTATAGCTTGCTTTGTTGTGCAAAAGCTTTTAAGTTTAATCAGGTCCCGCTTGTTTACTTTTGTTTTTATTTCCATTATTCTAGGAGGTGGGTCATAGAGGATCTTGCTTTGATTTATGTCATCGAGTGTTCTGCCTATGTTTTCCTCTAAGAGTTTTATAGTTTCTGGTCTTACATTTAGGTCTTTACTCCATTTTGAGTTTTCGTGTATGGTGTTAGGAAGTGTTCTAATTTCATTCTTTTACATGTAGCTGTCCAGTTTTCCCAGCACCATTTATTGAAGAGGCTGTCTTTGCCCCATTGCATATTCTTGCCTCCTTTGTCGAAAATAAGGTACCCATAGGTGCATGTGGAGAAGGCAATGGCAACCCACTCCAGTACTCTTGCCGGGAAAATCCCATGGACGGAGGAGCCTGGTAGGCTGCAGTCCATGGGGTCGCGAAGAGTCAGATACGACTGAGTGACTTCACTTTCATGCATTGGAGAAGGAAATGGCAATCCACTCCGGTGTTCTTGCCTGGAGAATCCCAGGAATGGGGGAGCCTGGTGGGCTGCTGTCTATGGGGTTGCACAGAGTCAGACACGACTGAGGTGACTTAGCAACAGCAGCATAAGTGTATGGCTTTATTTCTGGGCTTTCTATGTTGTTTTATTAGTCTATATTTTTCTGTTTTTGTGCCAGTACCATACTGTCTTGATGACTATAGCTTTGAAGGATAATCTGAAGTCAGGAAGGTTGATTCCTCCAGCTCCATTCTTCTTTCTCAAGACTGCTTTGGCTATTCAAGACTGCTTTGGATATTAAGGGTCTTTTGTGCTTCCATGTGAATTGTGAAATTTTTTGTTCTAGCTCTGTGAAAAATGCCATTGGTAATTTGATAGGGATCACATTGAATCTGTAGATTGCATTTGGTAGTATAGTTATTTTTACAATATTGATTCTTCCTACTCAGAAACATGGACTATCTCTCCATCTGTTTCTGTTGTCTTTGATTTATTTCATCAGTGTCTTATAATTTTCTGTATACAGTTCCTTTGTCTCCTTGCTGCTGCTGCTGCTGCTGCTAAGTCGCTTCAGTTGTGTCTGACTCAGTGCGACCCCACAGACAGCAGCCCACTAGGCTCCTCTGTCCCTGGGATTCTCCAGGCAAGAATACTGGAGTAGGTTGCCATTTCCTTCTCCTTAGGTAGGCTTATTCCTATTTTATTCTTTTTGTTGCAATGATGAATGGGACTGATTCCTTAATTTCTCTTTCTGATTTTTCATTGTTAGTATATAGGAATGCAAGTGACTTCTGTGTATTGATTTTGTGTCCTGTGAATTTGCTAAATTCATTGATTAGCTCTAGTAATTTTCTGATAGTATCTTTTCTTCTCATCTGTATCATGTCATCTGTAAACAGTGAGAACATTACTTCTTTTCTGATCTGGATTCCTTTTATTTCTTTTTCTTCTCTGATTGTTGTAACTAGGACTTCCAAAACTATGTTGAATTATAGTGGTGAGAGTAGACACCCTTGTCTTGTTCCTGATCTTAGGAGGAATGCTTTCAGTTTTTCAGAATTAAGAATTATGTTTGCTGTGGGCTTATCATATATGGCCTTTTCTATGTTGAGTAAATGGTACTTCTATGCCCACTTTTTGAAGAGTTTTAATCAAAATGGGTGCTGAATTTTGTCAAAGGCCTTTTCTGCATCCATTGAGATTATCATATAGTTTTTATCTTTCAGTTTGTTAACATGGTGAATCACATTAATTGATTTGCATATATTGAAGAATTCTTGCACCTCTGGAATAAACCCAACTTGATCATGGTGTATGAACTTTTTAATATGTTGTTGAATTATGTTTGGTAGAATTTTGTTGAGGATTTTTGCATATATGTTCATCAGTGATATTGGCCTGTAGTTTTCTTTTTTAGTGTTGTCTTTGTCTGGTTTTGGTATCAGGGTGATGGTGGCTGTGTAGAATGAGTTTGGAAGTGTTCCTTCCTCTGTAATTTTTTGAAAGAGTTTTAGAAGGATAGGTGTTAGCTCTACTCTAAACACGTGACAGAATTCACCTGTGAAGCCATCTGGTCCTGGGCTTTCGTTTTTTGGGAGATTTCTGATTAGTTTTTATTTCAGTGCTTGTAATTGGGTTGTTCATAATTTCTATTTCTTCCTGGTTCAGTCTTGGAAAATTGAACTTTTCTAAGAATCTGTCCATTTCTTCCAGGTTATCCATTTTATTGCCATATAGTTCATATTGCCATATTGTTCATAATAGTCTCTTATCATCCTTTATATTTCTGAACTGTCTGTTGTAACCTCTCCTTTTTCTTTTCTAATTTTGTTGATTTGATTCTTCTCTCTCTTTTTTCCTTGATGAGTCTGGCTAAAGGTTTGTCGATTTAGTTTATCGTCTCAAAGAGCTAGATTTTAGTTTTATTAATCTTTATTATTGTTTCTTTCATTTTTTTCATTTATTTCTGCTCTGATCTTTGATTTCTTTCCTTCTGCTAATTTTGGCGTTTTTAAGTTCTTTTTCCAGCTGTTTTAGGTGTAAAATACTCTCATTTCTTAAAGCAATCTGTAAGTTAATGTCTTTTTTTTTTTTTTTTTTTTGGCTTCACCATTCGGCAGGCAGTTTTCAGTTACCGGACCAGAGATTGAACCCGTGCCCCCTGCAATGAAAGCCTTCAGTCCTAAACACTGAACTGCCAGGGAATTCCCCTGAAGTGGATGTTAAAAGCCAAAGTTTTTCAATCAAGTGTTGATTTATGAATTCTACCTCCCCAATAAACTAGAAGCCATACAGAGAGGCTACAATCAAAAGCACCAGAGGAAAGTGGTGCTATGGAAACAATTCATTTGTGTTTGGCATAGTGAAGATTCACTGCCAATTTGTAACAGTATGAATTCAATAACTTTTCAAAGCCAAAAATGAGGTTTGGACCTGAGCAGCTTTTCAAAGTAGCTTTTTTTTTTTTTTCCAGAGTGCTTCCAGGCGACCAGTGGGTTACGTTTTATTAAAAAAAAAAAAAGTCACAGCAGAAGGGGCCAGGGCACCCAGTGGGACCACTGGTCTCCACAACACCATCTGGGTCACTTAAAAGGAATGAGCCCTCTCCTCAGGTTTACCTGAAGAGGAGCCAATCATTTACCTCGCGTGGAGGCCGCAACTTGATTATGGTTCACTCGAGCCCATTAAATCTAAACTCTGGATCTCACTAGTTTCACGCTCGAGTTTCACAAGACCTTACATTTCACCAGTCAGCCACACACGGCTGGCACTGAAATGCACACGCTGACACCTGTCCGCCCAGGGGAAACTCTAAGGAGCCACGTTATCTAGGTGGAGAGGGTGGCGGGTAGGCCGCGGGACTCTCCAACAGGAGTCCGCACAGACCCCCACAGGCACTGGTGCCCGCGCACATTCACGCGCCCACGGGCGCCAGGCCTAATGCCGGGAAGGCCCCAGAGGCGTCTCTCCTGCGAGCCCACTCCATGCAGAGAACGCTCTCGCCCTGGGAAGGGCTTCCTGGTGACCCCTCTCAACAGCTCCCCACATCTGCCGGCCAGGTGGCCTCTGGGCCCCGGCCGGGCCCCTGGCACGCCCGCCTCCAGACGCCCGTCTCCGCACGGCCCTCGCCGTCATTAGCACCCACCCGTGCCTCAAAGTAGCTTTTGCTGAGAACAATGGCACCCCACTCCAGTACTCTTGCCTGGAAAATCCCGTGGACAGAGGAGCCTGGTAGGCTGCAGTCCATGGGATCGCTAAGAGTCGGACACGACTGAGCGACTTCACTTTCACTTTTCCCTTTCATGCATTGGAGAAGGAAATGGCAACCCACTCCAATGTTCTTGCCTGGAGAATCCCAGGGACGGGGGAGCCTGGTGGGCTGCCGTCTCTGGGGTCGCACAGAGTCGGACATGACTGAAGTGACTTAGCAGCAGCAGCAGCAGCAGCAGCAATAGCTAATATCGGAGAAGGCGATGGCACCCCACTCCAGTACTCTTGCCTGGAGAATCCCAGGGACGGGGGAGCCTGGTGGGCTGCCGTCTATGGGATCACACAGAGTCGGACACGACTGAAGTGACCTAGCAGCAGCAGTAGCTAATATAACATAAAAAAGCTGTTAGAGGTGGTAAAGAGATGCAATGTTTACGAATTAAAATATGACCTATCACTTGTTTTGCTAAAAGAAAAAAAAAAGCACTGAGCTGAAGGCAAGATATTTTGCTTCATTTATTTACTTTCTTGAGATAACTTCATAAAAAGGAGGATGGGGTTTATATTTTTGATGCTGAACTTCAACCATCTATAAATGACAATATTACTTGTCCTACTCATTTCATGAGTCTGACAGAAGGATAAGTAAAATAAGAGCTGCCAAATCATTGTTCAAAATGTAAAGAGACAGCAATGTAAGACATAATTATATTTTTAAAATTTGTAAGCATTTTTTAATGAAGTCATTTTAATGATGCCAGTCCCACTGGCCAAGTACACATTATTGATGAAGCAACTTAGTGATACTTTCTCAGCTCTTTATGGAATTATATTTATCAAAAAATATGAATATTTGCTTACCTGACAGTTCCTACTCGTTCAGTTTTACTTTTATAACCTAATACGTATACTAAATCCAAAATAAATTCACTTAAAAAGTGAAAATTTGGAACATTATTTCATAAAATCACTAAAATCTCTGTCATTATATATCAAGCATATCTAATATTATTGAAAAGAGTTTTCAGTTTTATTCTTATTTTTAAAAATATTTATTTTTATTTTATTTATTTGGCTGTATCAGGTCTTAGCTGCAGCATGCAGAATCTTGATTGCAGCATGCAGAATCTAGTTGCACATGTGGGATCCCTGACCAGGGACTGAACCTGGGCCCCCTGCACTGCAAGCATGGAGTCTTAGCCATTGGATCACCAGGGAAGTCGCAGAGTTTTCAGTTTTAAATAAATAAGTTTCATAGAATAAATGAACTTCCTATTTTTTATCTTTTTTAAAGTTATTTTTTAGTTGAAGGATAAATGCTTTACAGAATTGTGTTGATTTCTGCCAAACATCAATATGATGAATGTCCCGTTTACTGACAGACAAACTAAAAAGTAAAAAACATTAATGGTTTCCAACAAAAGCAATAACCATATTCTCTTCCCATTAGATATCTCAACTTACCTCATCTCCCTTCAAAACTTCAGTGCCATCAAATTCACGGGTCTGACTTGTCTTCACTGACACCTCTCTCTCTAGGTTGGCTAACTTTTCCTTTGCTTCCTGAAGTTCCTCAGCTTTGGCTTCTTTTTTACGAGAAATGATAGATGCCTAATTAAGCATTAAATAAAAATGTAAAAATGAGACAGTCAACTTTCTATTATTTTCTGAAATTATGTAATTTTTAGATTTTACTGACTGAGCTAAATTTTCAATATCAGGTTGACTTCTCCTGACAATACCCTTTGCCCTACCACCTGCTATCACGAGTTTTATATTTAGTATAAGCCGACTAAAGTCCGTCTAGTCAAGGCTATGGTTTTTCCAGTGGTCATGTATGGATGTGAGAGTTGGACTGTGAAGAAGGCTGAGCACCGAAGAATTGATGCTTTTGAACTGTGGTGTTGGAGAAGACTCTTGAGAGTCTCTTGGACTGCGAGGAGCTCCAACCAGTCCATTCTGAAGGAGATCAGCCCTGGGATTTCTTTGGAAGGAATGATGCTGAAGCTGAAACTCCAGTACTTTGGCCACCTCATGCGAAGAGTTGATTCATTGGAAAAGGTTCTGATGCTGGGAGGGATTGGGGGCAGGAGGAGAAGGGGATGACAGAGGATGAGATGGCTGGATGGCATCACTGACTCGATGGATGTGAGTCTGAGTGAACTCCGGGAGATGGTGATGGACAGGGAGGCCTGGCATGCTGCGATTCATGGGGTCGCAGAGTCGGACACGACTGAGCGACTGAACTGAACTGAACTGAACTGATGCTATACACACACACACACACACACACATATACACATATCCCCTTCACAGATCACTGCCTTGTCATGGCAGAGAGGCTTGCATAACTTTGAATCTATGAGCCATGCCGTGCAGGGCCACCCAAGATGGACAGATCTGAGCAGAGAGTTCTGACTAAAAGTGATCCACTGGAGAAGGGAATGGCAAACCATCCCAGTATACTTGCCGTGAGAACCTCATGAACTGTATAAAAGACCAAAAAGATAAGACACCAAAAGATGAGTCCCTTGGGTCTGAAGGTATCCAATATGCTACTGGGGAAGAATGGAGAATTACCAATAGACCTGGAATGAATGAAGAGGGTGGGCCAAGGCAGATACAACACTCAGTTGTGGATGTATTTGTTGATGAAAGTAAAATCCAATGCTGCAAGGAACAGTACTGTACAGGAACCTGGAATGTTAGGTCCATGAATCAAGGAAAATTGGATGTGGTCAAGCAGGAGATGGTAAGAATAAACATCGACATCCTAGGAATCAGTGAACTAAAATTGACGGGAATGGGCAAATTTAATTCAGATGACCATTATATCTACTACTGTGGGCAAGAATCCCATAGAAGAAATGGAGTAGCCCAGATAATTGACAAAAGAGTCAAAAATACAGTACTTGGGTGCAACATCAAAAATGACAGAATAATCTCTGTTTCCAAGGCAAGCCATTCAATATCACAGTAATTCAAGTCTCTGCCCTTACCACCAATGCTGAAGAAACTGAAGTTGATTAGCTCTATGAAGGCCTGGAAGACCTTCTAGAACTAACACCTAAAAAAGATATTCTATTCATCATCAGGGATTGGAATGTAAAAGTAGGAAGTCAAGATAAACCTGGAGTAACAGGCAAGCTTGGCCTTGGAGAACAAAATCAAGCAGGGCAAAGGTTAACTGAATTCTGCCAAGAGAATGTACAAGTCATAGCAAATAACCTTTTTCAACAACAGGAAAGACAAGTTTACACATACATAGACACCACCAAATGGTCAATACCAAAATCAAATTGACTACATTCTTTGTAGACAAAGATGTAGGAGAAGCTGTATACAGTCAGCAAAAACAAGACCTGGAGCTGACTGTGGCTCAGATCATCAGCTTCTCATAGCAAATTCAGGCTTAAACTAAAGAAAGCTGGGAAAAACACTAGGCCAGCCATATGAATTAATCCATATGAATTCACAGTAGAGGTAACCAATAGATTCAAGGGACTAGATCCAGCTAACGATGTGCCTGAAGAACGATGAACAGAGGTCCGTAATATTGTACAGGAGGCAGTGAACAAAACCATCCCAAAGAAAAGCAAGAAGGCAAAGTGGTTATATGAGGAGGCTTTACAAATAGCGGAAGAATGAAGAGAAGTGAAAAAGCAAGGGAGAGAGGGAAGGGTACATTCAATTAAAATCAGAGTTCCAAAAAATAGCTAGAAGAGACAAGAAGGCCTTCTTCGATGAACAATGCTTAATAATAGAAGGAAACAACAAAAGGGGAAAGACTAGAGATCTCTTCAGGAAAACTGGAAACATCAAGGAATAATTCCACCCAAAGGTGGGCACAATAAAGGGTAAAAATGGTAGAGACCGAGTAGATGCTGAAGAGATCAAGAAGAAATGAAAAGAATCCATCAAAGAGCTGTATAAAAAAGATCTTAAAGAACCAGATTACTATGATGGTATGGTTAGTCACCCAGAGCCAGACATTCTGGAGTGCAAAGTCAAGTGGAACTTAAGAAGCACTGCTGTTAATAAAGCTGCTGCTACTGCTGCTAAGTCGCTTCAGTCATGTCCAACTCTGTGCAACCCCACAGACAGCAGCCCACCAGGCTCCCCCGTCCCTGGGATTCTCCAGGCAAGAGCACTGGAGTGGGCTGCCATTTCCTTCTCCAATGCATGAAAGGGAAAAGTGAAAGTGAAGTTGCTCAGTTGTGTCCGACTCTTAGCAATCCCATGGACCACAGCCTACCAGGCTCCTCCATCCATGGGATTTTCTAGGCAAGAGTACTGGAGTGGGGTGCCATAAAGCTACTGGATGCAATGAAATTCCAGCGGAACTATTCAAACCCCTAAAGGATGATGCCATCAAGGTTTTGCATTCATTGCATAACAATGCCTGCAATATAGCTGCTGCCACTCCCTCAGGACAAAGGGATGGGAAAATGTAGCATGCTGGCCCCAGATAGCTGTGTTACTTGCTCAGTCATGTCTAACTTGGCAACCCTATGGACTGTAGCCCACCAGGCTCCTCTGTCCATAGAATTCTTCAGCCAAGAATACTGAAGTGGGTTGCCATTCCCTTCGCCTGGGGGTCTTCCTGACCCAAGGATCGAATCTGGGTCTCCTGCACTGAAGACAGATTCTTTACCATCTGAGCCACCAGGGAAGCCCTTGGCATTCATTATGTCAGCAAATCTGGAAGACCCAGCAGGAGCCACAGGACTGGAAAAGGTCAATCCTCTCACCCCAATACTCAAGAATACCCAGTACCAAAGAATGTGCTAACCAACAGACAATTGCACTCATTTTCCATGTTAGTAAGGTCATGCTTAAAATCTTGCATGCTAGGGTTCAGCATTATGTGAACCAAGAACTTCCAGATGTCCAAGCTGGGTTTAGAAAAGGAAGAGGAACTAAAGATCAAATTCACTGGATTATAGAAAAAGCAAGGGAATTTCAGAAAAAACATCTATCTCTGTTTCACTGACTTCGCTAGATCATGACAAACTGTGGAAAGTTCTTAGAGAGATGGGAATACCAGACCATCTCACCTGTCTCCTGAGAAATCTGTATGTGGATCAAGAAGCAACAGTTAGAACCCTGTATGAAATAAATGATTGGTTCAAGATTGAGAAAGGAGTACAACAGGTCTATCTGCTGTCACCTTGTTTGTTTAATCTATTTCTTGTGAGCACGTCACAGGAAATGCTGGGCTGGATGAGTTACAAGCTGGAATCAAGATAGGCAGGAGAAACATCAATAACCTCAGATATGCAGATGATACCACTCTAATGGCAGAAAGCAAAGAGGAACTAAAGAGCTTCTTGATGAGGGTGAAGGCGGAAAATGAATGAGCCTGCTTAAGACTAAATATTAAAAAAACAAAGATCATGGTATCCAGCCCCATTACTGCATGGCAAATAGAAGAGGAAAAGGTGGAAGCAGTGACAGATTTCCTCTTCTTGGGCTCCGAAATAACTGCAGATGGTGACTGCAGCCATGAAATCAGAAGACAAGTGCTTCTTGGCAGGAAAGCAATGACAAACCTAGAGAGAGCGTTGAAAAGCAGAGACATTACTCTGCCAACAAAGGTCCATATAGTCAAGGCTATGGTCTTCCCAGTGGTCACATTGGGTTGTGAAAGCTGGACCATAAAGAAGACAGAATGCCAAAGAACTACAATGCCTTCGAACTATGGTGCTGGAGATGACTCCTGAAAATCCCCTGGATAGTAAGATCAAACCAGTGAATCTTACGGGAGATCAACTCTGAATATTCACTGGAAGGACTGATGCTGAAGCAAAAGCTCCAGTATTTTGGTCATCTGATGCACACAGACGACTCATTGGAAGTCTCTGATGCTGGGAAAGATTGAGGGCAGAAGAACAGGGCATCAGAGGGTGAGATGGCTGGATGGCAGCACCAATGCAATGAACATGAATTTGGGCAAACTCTGGGAGATGTTGAGAGACAGGGAGGCCTGGCGTGCTACAGTCCATGGGGTCGCAAAGAGTCAGACATAACTGGGCAACTAAACAACAACAATAATATACACATATATGTATATTTATATATGTATCTGGCTGCACCACATGGCTTGTGGGATCTTATCTTCCCTACCAGGGGTTGAACCTGGGGCCTGCCAGTGAAAGCACCAAGTTTGAACCACTCCCCCCTGCCACGAGGGAATCCCCTGCGATGTGCATTAAATAGCAGCCTTAAAACATTTTGGAAGGCAAAATATAGGATATATCAGCAGAGAAACAGAAATACAATAGTAATAAAAAATATTAAAATCTTGTCAACTAACATTGAAATGCTAATGAAAATATCTTCTAGGTAAACCCAGAAGCTAACACTAAGTCTGCTGTTTTTCTGTATGGTTGGTTTCCTTTCACAGGAATAAAACAAGAATGCTTTATTCCCAAAACTACAATACAGATCATCCTATCTAAATTCAACACCCATACTCTTAAAATAAAATGTTAAAACATTTATTATATTTGGGGCATTCTAATAAATAAAATGCAAATTGAAAATTAAACATCTGATTCACCAGAATTATGCAAATGTTTACACAACCCAGATGGGTGCTCTTAGCCATAAATGCAGCATTTATGGATAATGTAGCATTAGCAACTTGTGGGGCATTTCCTTAAATGAACCATGACTGTACTAGTTTAAGAAAGACATTAGCCAAACTGTCTTCTCCAGTGAAATATTACAAATACTTTTATCAAACAGATTTTATAAGAGAGAGAAATCTTTAGTGCAAACCCTTTAAACAATTCTCCCTGTTTAAAAAATGAAAATACACATGATATGAAAATACAGATGCTCAACCTTGCTTATAGTAAGATTATGTGAAAAGATGATCAACCTTGTTTATAGTAAGATAAATAAACATTAAAACTATCATAAAATACCATTTCTTATCTACAAGGATAGCAAAAATCTAAAAGTTTGACAACATACTCTACTGATGAGGCTGTAAGGAAATAGGCGCTCTCATATACTGCCACAAAATGTAAAATGCTAAAACCCTTATGAAAAGAAATTTGGCAATATCTAGCAAACTTACATACACATTTACTGTTTGATGTAGCAATCTCACTTCTGAGACTATATCCCAAAGACACACTGACAAAAAATGCAAAGACATAAACAAAAAGCTATTTATCGATGTATGACTGCCAATAGCATAAGAATGGCAACAACCCAAATGTTCATCAACTGGAGACTGGTTGAATAAACTGTGATATACCCACTCCATACCCAGTGGAGTATGTCTGTGAACAGAAATAAGCATATCCACTACAGGATACAAAAAAGACAGATAATAACAAGTGTTGGTACAAATGTGGAGAAATCAGAACCTTCATACACTGTTGGTGGCAATGTAAAATGGTACAGCTTCTTTGGAAAGTAGTCTGGCATTTCCTCGTGGAGAAGGAAATGGCAACCCACTCCAGTGTTCTTGCCTGGAGACTCCCAGGGACGGGGGAGCCTGGTGGGCTGCCGTCTATGGGGTCGCACAGAGTCGGACATGATTGACGTGACACAGCAGCTGGCATTTCCTCAAAATGTTACATACAGAATTATCATTGAACCAACAATTGCACTCCTACAAGTATACTCATGAGAAGTGAAAATTTATTTTCAAACAAAAACTTGTATAAGAATATTCCTACCGCATTATTCATAATAGCCAAAAAAGTAGGGACAACCCAAATGCTCATTAACTGATGAACAGAAAAACAAAATGTGATATATCTGTATAATGGAATATTATTCAGTAATAAAAAGGTTTAAGCATGTAGAAATACATGTTAACAACATGAAGTGAATCTGACTCTTTGGAACCCTACTGACTGTAGCCTGCCATGCTCCTCTGTCCATGGAATTCTCCAGGCAAGAATACTGGAGTAGGTTGCCATTCCCTTCCCTAGGGGATCTTTCTGACCCGGAGATTGAACCCTGGTCTCCTATACAGAAGGAAATTCTTTACTGTCTGAGTCATCATACATGAAGGAACTTTAAAAACAGTATGCTAAGTATAAGAACCCAGTCACAAAGGACGACATATCGTATGATTCCATTTATATGAAATGTCCACAACAGGGAAATTTACAGAGCTAGTTTGGTCTTTTGTAGTTGACTGGGGCTGAGGATCTGGGGGAAAATGGGAAGTGACTGCTAATGGGTTCAGGGTTTCTTTTTTGACATGATAAAAATGTTCTAAAATTGATTGGGTAATGGTTGTACAGCTCTGATACTAAATATCATTGAATTTACACCTTAAATGGGTGAACTGTATAGTATATGAATTGTATCTCAATAAAGTTATAAAGGAATAAAGATTATTCTACTATACTATTCAATAGCATATATTGAGAAAAAAAGCACTGTGAACAAAAGTGTGTATAATATGCTCTGCTTTCTCTAAGGATGGAAATATATGAATATATGTATATATAATATTATTTTTAGTGTAATAATAAACTTGTGTGTAACATATGGATTAAAGCAAATGATGAATAATGTTGATGCCATTAGGGGATTTGGTTCCCAGGAGAACAGACAACCCTGCACTTTCAAGACACAGATTCCAGTGTCTAGTCATGGGTCAATTTAAAAGGATGAAGGATGAAGAATATCCATCGTTGGTCACACTACAGGAGGCCAGGGACCATCACATTAAAGTGGGTGGGGCTTTTTCATCCAGAGCAAACAAGCGGGAAGTGGGGTTTACTGTGGGATTTCATAAACCACAGAGAGATTAACCTAATCATCCTGGCTCTTTTCCACACTCTATCCTGCAGGACAAACATCCTCTAAGCAGTTAGCGAAAGAGTGCTTGGAAAAGAGTCATAATAATTACCCAGTATTTTCTGGATAGAGCTTTATATACTCTTCTACATCTTTCTTTCACTCTAAAGTTGTTCTCTGAGGAGCCAATGTCTTACTCCAATCATGAGCCGTGCTTCTCTGCTCTGATATGAGGCCATCTACTCAGCAGGAATGAATATTGTGGAATTTAGTCTTATTCAGAGAAACTATATCAAAAAGACTGCTCGCCATAAATAACTGAGCAAGACTCCTTTTCTATAAACAAATATTGGACAGAATGGCCCTGTCTGACAGCAAAGTAAAGATAAAAAAGAAGTTGGCCTAACTTCAACTCCTCTATACTCCAGGGAATGGCAAAATACCAACTAGAAAGTATTCTTAAAAAAAAAAAAAAAGCCTGTTCAAGTTTCTAGTTGTTTCAAGTTTCTAATATATAGGAAATACAGGACACAGAGGAACATTTTAAAAGGACACCATTCAGTTGCAATCAGCAAAACATCAACCATGGGAAATGCTATAGGAAAAATAAATTTCTTCAATAAAAAAAATCACAAAAAATTATTAAATAAATGGATAAATAAGTAAGGAAGAGAGTCTATAGATTAAGTGAGATTTAAACATCAAACAAAACAAAACCAAACAAAAACAAGACCAGGAGCTGACTGTGGCTCAGATCATGAACTCCTTATTACCAAATTCAGACTCAAATTGAAGAAAGTAGGGAAAACCGCTACAGCATTCAGGTATGACTTAAATCAAATCCCTTATGATTATACAGTGGAAGTGAGAAATAGACTTAAGGGACTAGATCTGATAGAGTGCCTGATGAACTATGGATGGAGGTTCGTGACATTGTACAGGAGACAGGGATCAAGACCATCCCCACGGAAAAGAAATGCAAAAAAGCAAAATGGCTGTCTGGGCAGGCCTTACAAATAGCTGTGAAAAGAAGAGAGGCGAAAAGTAAAGGAGAAAAGGAAAGATATAAGCATCTGAATGCAGAGATCCAAAGAATACCAAGAAGAGATAAAAAAGCCTTCTTCAGCGATCAAGGCAAAGAAATCGAGGAAAACATCAGAATGGGAAAGACTAGAGATCTCTTCAAGACAATTAGAGATACCAAGGGAACATTTCATGCAAAGATGGGCTCAATAGAGGACAGAAATGGTATGGACCTAACAGAAGCAGAAGATATTAAGAAGAGGTGGCAAGAATACACGGAAGAACTGTACAAAAAAGATCTTTGCGACCCAGATAATCATGATGATGTGATCACTAATCTAGAGCCAGACATCTTGGAATGTGAAGTGAAGTGGGCCTTAGAAAGCATCACTACGAACAAAGCTAGTGGAGGTGATGGAATTCCAGTAGAGCTGTTTCAAATCCTGAAAGATGATGCTATGAAAGTGCTGCACTCAATATGCCAGCAAACTTAGAAAACTCAGCAGTGGCCACAAGACTGGAAAAGGTCAGTTTTCATTCCAGTCCCAAAGAAAGGCAATGCCAAAGAGTGCTCAAACTACCACACAATTGCACTCATCTCACACGCTAGTAAAGTAATGCTCAAAATTCTCCAAGCCAGGCTTCAGCAGTACGTGAACCATGAACTCCCTGATGTTCAAGCTGGTTTTAGAAAAGGCAGAGGAATCAGAGATCAAATTGCCAACATCTGCTGGATCATGGAAAAAGCAAGAGAGTTCCAGAAAAACATCTATTTCTGTTTTATTGACTATGCCAAAGCCTATGACTGTGTGGATCACAATAAACTGTGGAAAATTCTGAAAGAGATGGGAATACCAGACCACCTGACCTGCCTCTTGAGAAATCTGTATGCAGGTCAGGAAGCAATAGTTAGAACTGGACATGGAACAACAGACTGGTTCCAAATAGGAAAAGGAGTATGTCAAGGCTGTATGCTGTCACCCTGCTTATTTAACTTATATGCAGAGTACATCATGAGAAACGCTGGACTGGAAGAAACACAAGCTGGAATCAAGACTGCCGGGAGAAATATCAATAACCTCAGATATGTAGATGACACCACCCTTAGGACAGAAAGTGAAGGGGAGCTAAAAAGCCTCTTGATGAAAGTGAAAGAGGAGAGCAAAAAAGTTGGCTTAAAGCTCAACATTCAGAAACTAAGATCATGGCATCCGGTCCCATCACTTCATGGGAAATAGATGGGGAAACAGTGTCAGACTTTATTTTTTGGGGCTCCAAAATCACTGCAGATGGTGATTGCAGCTATGAAATTAAAAGACGCTTACTCCTTGGAAGAAAAGTTATGACCAACCTAGATAGTATATTAAAAAGCAGAGACATTACTTTGCCAACAAAGGTCCGTCTAGTCAAGGCTATGGTTTTTCCAGTGGTCATGTATGGATGTGAGAGTTGGACTGTGAAGAAGGCTGAGCACTGAAGAATTGATGCTTTTGAACTGTGGTGTTGGAGAAGACTCTTGAGAGTCCCTTGGACTGCAAGGAGCTCCAACCAGTCCATTCTGAAGGAGATCAGCCCTGGGATTTCTTTGGAAGGAATGATGCTGAAGCTGAAACTCCAGTACTTTGGCCACCTCATGCGAAGAGTTGACTCATTGGAAAAGATTCTGATGCTGGGAGGGATTGGGGGCAGGAGGAGAAGGGGATGACAGAGGATGAGATGGCTGGATGGCATCACTGACTTGATGGATGTGAGTCTGAGTGAACTCTGGGAGATGGTGATGGACAGGGAGGCCTGCCGTGCTGCGATTCATGGGGTTGCAAAGAGTTGGACACGACTGAGTGACTGAACTGAACTGAACTGAAACATCAAACAAATCCAATGTATAAATCCAAAGGGATCCTAATTAAAACAAAGCAACTAAAAAAAAAAAGAAAAAGAGATCAGGAAATCTGAACATTGATTGGATAATTGCCAGTATTAATTTTAAATATGGTATGTTGTTAAGCTTTTTAAAAGCTTTTATTTTTTAGAGATACATTCTGAAATATGTACATGTGAAATAATATGAAATCTTAGATTTACTTCAAATAATCCAGATGCAGCTGGGGGCTATACATGAAATAAAAATGGCCATGATAGCTATAGCTAAAGGACACACAAGGATTTATTTGGACTATTTTCTCTACCTTTGTATATGGTCAAATTTTTCCATTATAAAAAGGTTTTCCAAAAATTCTAGCATCCTTAAATAATGCTCTGTTATGTAGCTCAATATTTTCAAATTGGCTATCATTTGAATCTGCTGTTTAGCAATACATAACAACATATATATATCCTGATGATTTAATACTTCTGTATAAAATAATAAATGCCTTAGCCCTAAAATTTAATGTAATTCTGTATTTTTTCAAGCCAACTTTAAACCTGAAAAAGTATATTGCCTTTAGTTCATTAGGACTTCCCTTCTGGCTCAAACAGTAAAGAATCTGCCTACATTGTAGGAGACACCTAGGTTCAATCCCTGGATCGGGAAGATTCCTGGAGAAAGGCATGGGTACTCACTCCAGTATTCTTGCCTGGAGAATTCCCTGGACAGAGGAGCCTGGCGGGCTACAGTCCATGGGATTGCAGAGTTGGACATGACTGAGCTGCTAACACTTTGACTTTAGTTCATTAAAGATTATAAATATTAAAAAAAAAAGATTATAAATATTTATTTTTATCACTTGAGGTAAGCATTCACATAAAAAAATCAAATTTCACACTCAGATATAAACACAAAGAGCTCTATCACCACATTTGGCAGATATTGAGGAAGCTGAGCATTATCGGATATATCAGATTTCAGACTTGAACATGTATCTTTGTGGCTTTTCCAGAAATTCTCTGATTTAATCTGGAGATTAACAATGACAGAAGAACATTTCTTCTTTATTTCCTTCTCACTTTAAGACTATCGATAACACAGACCATGGTGTTTATAAAGATATTCACCAACAAGATTACAGGTCAAAGTATGTGAGCCAAAAAGAGTGGTCTTAAGTGTGTTTGCTTCCCTGGTGGCTCAGAGGTTAAAGTGTCTGCCTCCAATGCGGGAGACCTGGGTTAGATTCCTAGGTCAGGAAGATCCCCTGGAGAAGGAAATGGAGAATCCCATGGACGGAGAAGCCTGGTAGGCTACAGTCCACCGGGTCGCATAGAGTTGGACACAACTGAGCGACTTCACTTAAGTGTGTTGCTGGGCTTCCCTCATAGCTCAGACAATCAAGAATCCGCCTGCAATGCAGGAGACGTGGGTTTGTGAGCCAAAAAGAGAGGTCTTACCTGTTGCCTATATAGTGACAGTTTGCCTTCAATTGGTTCATTTCTCATCATTTTCTTTTCAATCAGCTGATTGATCTGTGTGTTTATTTCATTTATCTAAAACAGTATGAAAATAAAAAAGGTTAAAACTATGGCTGTGATTACCTAAATTAAGGGACATCTGGTCAAACAAAGCTTTGAATTGACAGTTGTTATTATCAGTGATTTTGATAGGAGGATCAGTCCTATTAATACCATTGATGGGTTGTTACAATTACTTTGAGACAATCTGCATTTCGTGGTTCATGCTACGTATGTACAGAATTGGATTAGTTACATGGATTTAACCATCCATGTCTAAATTATCCTATTCTACATGAAGTATTTAAATTATTTTAAAAGACAATTTCTAAAAATCTGAAGTTACCCCTTTACCTAGGCTGTGACTTTTCAAGTAATTAAGTGATAAAGCAGATCTGGACTAATATTACCCAGGGATTTAGTACAAGGAATTTACAAACCCAGCTGAGAGTTGACATGAATGCCATCTAAAAACCCTTTCTGTTCGAGTGAATGATCTGTGATTCTAAGATAGCTGTCATTTATCCCATTCATTCATCTAAACTTTTCTCAAACGTAATAAAACTGAATAAAGGCAATAGAAGCATACAGTCCTATAAGTTTTTTTAAAAATTATATGACTTTCAGTATAACTATCCTTTGAAAAGACTAGAATTTTCCTGCTAATCCTATGACATTAAATTTAAGCCAAATCTGAGTTGGACAACTAATTTCTATACATAAATTAAAAGAATTATGTATTTAATTGTAGTGGCTATTAAGCCTATTAATGTCAAAATCCTTCAATCAATTTTCATGATATTTAATTATTTAAAGAAATAAACACTTGATTAGTATTTTATTTTTAAGAAACAAAAATGCTATGATATTAGGTTTCAATGAACATTACAAGAAAGTTTAATAATTCCAAAGCAGGCATAAAAAGCTAATAAAAAACATTAGCTTTAAGTACAAAATTGCTATATTATTTTTGGAAATAAAAAGTAATCATTTAAAATATTTTTTAAATTTTGTTATCTAAATGATTATATTATAAACACATAAATCTATGAGTCAACCATATGCATTAATTTATTTCTCCAAGTTACCCAGTTTTCTAATCAGTTGTGGATTAAGAAACAACATAATGTGTTATAATCTCATAAAGAACAATTCCTTATAAGAGCTGTCAACTCAGCACAGGTTAATTTCAGAGTCAAGAGCAGAACACTATAGAAGCAGTTCACATAATTTTCATGGGACTGGAGATGAGATAAAATTGGGAGCTTATTAAAAAAAAGGTGATTGTTACTTACTTTAGATTCAAGTTCAAGAAGATCAGAATGGCCCATAGCAGGCTCCGAGACCACTTTTTGTAAAAAATGTAATTCTTTTTTCTTGTTCTCTAATTCTTTAGGAAATTTTTCAGTTACCATATATGAATTAAATTTTATCTCCTCCTCTAGCCTCTTCATTAAACCTATGAAAATTAAATAAGTGATTATTCAGCCCAATAGAGTAGGTACAGTGATGCTTTCTACATTTTAAAATATACAACCTGGAGAGCGTAGGTCTGACTCTGTGACCCCATGGACTGTAGCCCACAGGCTCCTCTGTCAATGGAATTTTCCAGGCAAGAATACTGCAGTGGGCTGTCATTACAGAACAATAAAGGATTGGCCACTGAAACTTTTTGAGGTTAATCAGAATGATAATAAAGGACAATTTACATAGACTATAGTTGAAGTCGCTCAGTGTCCGACTCTTTGCGACCCCGTGGACTGTAGCCTACCAGGCTCCTCTGTCCGTGGGATTTTCCAGGCAATAGTCCTGGAGTGGATTGCCATTTCCTTCTCCAGGGGATCTTCCCAACCCAGGGATCGAACCCAGGTATCCCATATTGTAGACAGATGCTTTACCATCTGAGCCACCAGGGAAGTCTTAATTTACATAGAAGAATATTTAAATTACAGAAAAAGTAATATTATGATATTCCCAAATTACCATCTAATTCTTTTATACTCCACATTATGCAAAAATAACATTTACAGAGCCAAATATATTGCTGGATCATATTTTGTCTTCTATGTATTTAAGGAACCCATGAACCAAATGACAACACAAATGAAATCTAATCCAGGTTACTTCCTCTGTAAGTAGTCATTTATTCTTTTTCTTTTGCAGTACTTATGCAATTTATATCGGAGAAGGCAATGGCAACCCACTCCAGTACTCTTGACTGGAAAATCCCATGGATGGAGGAGCCTGGTAGGCTGCAGTCCATGGGGTCGCTAAGAGTCGGGCATGACTGAGCAACTTCACTTTCACTTTTCACTTTCATGCACTGGAGAAGGAAATGGCAACCCACTCACTCCAATATTCTTGCCTGGAGAATCCCAGGGACGGAGGAGCCTAGTGGGCTACCGTCTATGGGGTTGCACAGAGTTGGACACGACTGAAGTGACTTAGCAGCAGCAGCAGCATGCAATTTATATTTCTATTCTAATACTTCACAACAGTAATAATACATTGTAATTTTTAGGTTTAAACTAATGAAGACATTACTAAAGGTACAAGTTAAATTCTGAAAAAGAGAAATTATCTACATTCATAAACATTTTCAGTTTTCCACATTTGGTAGTTTTGATTTTACAAAGTATTAAGTTTACAGTTAAGTGACAACTTAAATTATATTTTTAAGATTTGATAGTTTTCTTATTCTGGCAGAGAGCACAATTGTACACATACACAGATTTTCAGTGAATAATGATTTTGTTATAAATTCCCAGCCTCGAGAGATTTAAAAAGTTTATTTCGGATCTTTCCATTACACATCTACAAATTCTGGCTGGACTTTTTAAAACACCGGATTTCCGGTTTAAGTAATCTACGTACGTAGATTGCATAATAAATTTGGACCAAAGCCTTAAAATTATTTTTAGTTTTCCTGAGCTAACCATGTATTAATGAGTAAAAATTTATTAATGGGAAATTCATAAGTTTTCCATTCATCCCTACAATTTCCCATCTCTTTTTTAGGGACTGGAGAATGGAAGTGAAGAGAGTGTTTCATGAATCACTATAATTAGGCAATCATTCTTATATGGTTTCCAATTAACTCTACACCCTGGCTTCTTTGGCTGTTAGATGACCAGTTTTTCCATCTGAAAGTTCTTAAAACATACCGCATATAACCCAGAGATGCAAGAAATAAAGTCTAAAATGTTTTTTAAAGATTTTAAATTCTTAAATATTATTTTGCCTGTTTAAAAAAGTTCCTAATTCTAGAAAATACAAACTAATCTATAGTAACAGAAAGCAGGTCAATGGTTGTCTGAGGAGGGTGAGAGGGACAGAAATGAGATATTACAAAGGAAATGTTTTACAGTGATGGATATAGCAATATTTATATTTTGATTAAGGTGATAGTTTCATCAGGGTACACATATGTCAATACTTAACAAGTGTATACTTTAAACATTTGCAGTTTATTATATATCCATTTTGGAGAAGGCAATGGCACCCCACTCCAGTATTCTTGCCTGGAAAATCTCACGGACAGAGGAGCCTGGTAGGCTGCAGCCCACGGGGTCGCTAAGAGTCGAACACGACTAAGCGACTTCCTTTCACTTTTCACTTTCATGCGTTGGAGAAGGAAATGGCAACCCACTCCAGTGCTCTTGCCTGGAGAATCCCAGGGACGGGGGAGCCTGGTGGGCTGCCGTCTATGGGGTCGCACAGAGTCGGACACGACTGAAGTGACTTAGTAGCATATGTCCATTTAACCTCAGTAAAGCTGAGATAAGGTCAACAAAAAACAGTTTCTGTCACATTTTAAAATCGTTCTCTTAAAAAATTTAACTTATACTTTGAAAAGTGGACATATTTCTATGCAGTTTTTAAAAAAGATTATCTTTCAAAATCCTGGTGAACATGTATATGTATGGCTGGGTCCCTTCACTGTTCACCTGAAACTACCACAACATTGTTAATTGACTATACCCCAATACAAAACAAAAAGTTTGATAAAAACATGCTGATGAGATAAATATAAGGTCACTAAGATCTCAGCAAACATTGTGATTAAAAACCCTCTGAAAACATCCTGCTGATCCTACTACAACTGAATAAGAAGCTTCTTTTATATAACAAATCTCAGGAATATGTAGAATATAAAGATAAATTAAAACTTCAGTGAATGTTTTATAATATGGCTGTTACTCAGAAAAAATACAAATTACACTGACACTAAAAATACTTTCATGTTATTTACGCAAATAGAATTTTTTTGTAAGCCATTTTTTTGTTACTAAAATATTTAGATGGACCTTATTAAACTAAATACCTGAAGCAATTGAACATCTGTTTAATTTACTCTTTTCCTAGTCTGCTGAATATAATCCTTAAGACTCTGCTTCCCAGAACAATGTCAACAAAGCAGGGACTGAACTTCCTGCTCCCCATTCCCTGTCAACCCACAAAAAACACATACTGCACAAATAATACCTTATTTCAGTATTTTTAGCAGTTTTTTCTTCTTTGATTCCCCTGCTACCTGTGGAAAAGATAATTTTCTTCCTATGCAGGGTTAGGGTCTCTACTTCCTCCTCCCAACTGTTTAAGATTATTTACTAAATCCTTACTGTGCAAATCTGTGTGCTAAGGCCTGAAAATAGAATAATTATGACTTCATGACTAGCCCGGAGTTAGCTAGTCAGGTATGCCAACAATTAACATGTTATGGTAACTGCTGTAGAACATTCAGTGAAATAGCTGGGATACAATGGGAGCACACAGGAAAGATTGCTACCAGTTCTCACCTTTTCCTCCCGAATCTTCACATCTTCCTTGGTCTGACTGACTCTTCAGTAAACACCACTACACCACTACCATCCCTCAGTCTATGCCTAGATTTCTCAATCATTCCCACACTCCCTCCCTTGCCTTCTTTCCAAAGACAAGCAGTCAGAAGAAGCCTGACCTTTTATCTCTACTTCCTCCATCATCTGCTCAGCCCAGTGCATTGTTCTTTCAGTCACTGTGCTTTAGCATGGAATGTCTTCCATTCCTCCACCTCTGCAGCATTAAGTTACTCAATCACCACACCTCCAGGAAGCCATTTGACTGTGTTAGAGTAGCTCAGACGGTAAAGAATCTGTCTGCAATGCCTGCAATGCGGGAGACCCAGGTTCAATCCCTGGGTTGGGAAGATCCCCTGGAGGAGGGCATGGCAACCCATGCCAGTATTCTTGTCCAGACAATTCCATGAACAGAGGAGCCTGGCGGGTTACAGTCCATGCGGTTGCAAAGAGTCGGGCATGACTGAGCAACTAACAAATGTGCTGGAGTTTGGTGCTCTTTGCCTCTTTGTTTTCATCGAAGCTGGGGTCCATCAGTTTATTTGTCATGCTGCATTATCACTG
Source organism: Capricornis sumatraensis (assembly GCF_032405125.1). Taxonomy (NCBI): domain Eukaryota; kingdom Metazoa; phylum Chordata; class Mammalia; order Artiodactyla; family Bovidae; genus Capricornis; species Capricornis sumatraensis. Next base: position 60,890,946 of record NC_091085.1, on the reverse strand, counting down.
TCTACTGCTTGTCATTTCACCATTAGCCTGTGAGCACTTTAATAGAAATAGCTTTCCTTTCTATTCCCAGTACTTAGCACAGTACCTGACATGGAGCAGATGTTCAATAAACACTGAATTAATGGACTGGTTCTGAGCCAATTATTTCTATTACTACTTAGCAATACAACTGATTTTATTATTTAGCAGGATCTACTAAACCATCTCAAGAGATGCCTCAAAGAGAACAAATTTTATTTGTCCATTTTATTACTAAATATGTATTTCCTGACCTCAAAATTCTATTTAGTCTATAAAGCCAAAGCAAAATAAAGTCTATCTGCTTAAATAAAAAATGAAATATTACTAACACTATAAATACCTTTGGATATTCTTAGTTACCAGAATGAAGCCATAATAGCAAGAAATATTTAACCTAATAAAATTGAGGATAACAGACACTGAAGAAACACATGTTCAGGCTAACATTTTAAATTGTAGTAAACTGTGCTGATCAATAAGTTATTTTTCTGCTTACTAAATCTTTCAATTCTTCTACACATTACTTTCATTTTCAAAAATTCACTATTAATGGTAAGTTCTAAGAATTTCTTAGCAAAGATAGACCTATGCAAACAAATTTCTTGTTGATATTCATTTTTAAATGTGTATAATTTAATGAATTTCTTTTGAAGATTTACCTTAATTTTTTACACTAAAGATGTGAAGGAACCTACATCAAATCCAGAGAACATATACTAAAAAGTTATACTGTATATTCTACTAAGGAGTAAAAAAGCACTAAAAATTATTTTCTTTTGTCTTAAACATTCTCCTAAAAAGTGAAAACCTAGTGAATAAAGAATCAAATGATGCCAACAACTACATGCACAGCAACTTCCAGGTATTGCTTGAAGCTGAATTTATGACTGAGAGGAGTGAGAGATTTCATACAGTTAAACAACTCAGTGGTGTCTGACTCTTTGCAACCCCATGGACTGTAGCCCACCAGGCTCCTCTGTCCATGGAATTCTCCAGACAATAATATTGGAGTGGGTAGCCACTGCCTTCTCCTGGTGATCTTCCCAATCCAGGGATCCAGGGATCAAAACTCCTGTATTACAGGCAGATTCTTTACCATCTGAGCTACCAAGGAAGCCCAAGAGATTCTATGGAAAGTCATTAATTCACATGTATTAACCATACATTTTATGGGGAATACTATTGTGGTTTCTTAAATATTAATTAAATGTGTCATATTTCTTTGATTTTAAGATGCTATTAATTATAAGACATCAACTAAATTAACAAATACCATATGAAATGTACACATAAAGTGCAAGATATACCCCAACTGCAAAAACAATTAAAATGTTAAAGATCATGTGTCTAGAATCAAGGAAGTACTGTATTATCTCTTTAACAGATTTATTGAGATATAATTTACCATATAGCCATAAAATTCATCTACTTAAAGCATACGGTTCAATGGCTTTTAGTATATTCACAGAACTGTATGACTACCACAATCAATTTTATACCATTTTAATCAAGTTTCAAAAGAAGCCTCTATACCCACTAGCAGTCTCCTATCCCCCATCACTCACCCACCAACCAACACAGTTGTCCTCGCCTATAATTTCCCAACCCTAGGCACTCATCATTGATTTCTGTCTCTATGTATTTGCTTATTCTGGAAATCTCATACAAATGGGATCACATAATAAGTTGTCTTTGTTTCACTTAGGATGATTTGGGAGTTCATCCATATCGTAGCATGTATCAATACTTCATTCCTTTTATTGTTGAATAAAATTCCACTGTATGGTTATGCTATAATTTGTTTATTCATTCATCAGTTTAGGGACATTGATATTGTCTTTATATTTTGGCTATTATGAAAAGACCCTGATGCTGGCAAAGATTGAAGGCAAGAGGAGAAGGAAGAGCAGCAGAGGATGAGACGGTTAGAGAGCATCACTGATTCAATGGATATGAATTCAAGCAAACTCCGGGAGAAAGCAAAGGACAGGGAAGCCTGGTGTGCTGCAGCCCACAGAGCTGCAAAGAGTCAGACATGACTTAGCAACATTATAAACAATGCTGCTATGAACATGCGTGTACAAGTTTTTCTGTGGACATGTTTTCTACTCTTTTGGGTAGATATCCAGGAATAAAATTGCTGAATCATATGGTAACTCTAGGTTTAACATTTCGAGGAACTGCTGAACTGTTTCCCAAAGTAGATGAATCATTTTACATTTCTACCAGCACTATATGCAGGTTCCAATTTTTTCACAACCTTGTCAACACTTGTTATTGACTGTCTTTTTTATTATAGTCATTCTATGTATTATATATTAGAGTATAATGTTTCCTAGAACACTTGAAAAATATCCTCCAAGAGCTGGATATTTACATTGAAATATTTCTCCAGTACAAATGAGAATTTTTTACTGCTCTTTCAGTTTACATCATCTCCCTTCTGATGAACAAAAACATCTTAAAAATGCCTAGGATGGGCTGGGGGTATAATCTGGGATTGCTGTTCAGTCGCTGTCATGTCCAACTCTTTGCAACCCCATGGACTGCAGCACGCCAGGCTTCCCTGTCCTTCACTATCTCCCAGAGTTTGCTCAGTCTCATCATGTTCATTAAGTCGATGATGCCATCCACCCATTTCATCCTCTGTTGCCCCCTCCTTCTCCTGCCATCCATCCTCTATGTAAAGCTAATGTGATAACAGAGCCAGAGATAGCCATTTCATTGGCACAACCCAAAATACGAAAAGCACTCAGTTTTAAGGATCTAGCATTTTATTCTTTTTCTTTATAGCCCTGGCAGTAAAATGATATTTACACTTTTTCTGTCCAACTTTTTCATAGCGTCCATTCTAAGTATTTTACACATTCACACACCAGAGAACCTCCCTCCACCATGGTTTCCACTACCTTCCCTCTCTGACAAAACACTGAAAGGGAATTAAAAGACCATAGGTGAACACTTCAGGATGTCTTCACCAGGCTGTCACTTACTAGCTAGGAAATGATGCCCCAAAATGCTGACCTATTGCTTGACAATCATCAGTTCCCATTAGTAAGGAAGACTACTGATTTAAACTAATATTCTCACTAATATGATCACCTATATCACACAGCAATTTCCACTTACTTTCAGGTGTCGCATCTGCTGCTGCATGTCGCATACTTTTCAGCTGGTTTTGTATTCTTTGCAGTCTCTGCACTGCATGAAATAGCTTTAAAATACAATTACATCTATCACTTGCTTATTCTGCTGAAACCTACCATTTATATAGACAAGCAATGAAAAATACAAGTTCTACATAATTCTTATAAAGGAAATAAATAATAACTAAGAAATTACTAAGCTAAGCCAAAAATGTAACTGGTTTGCTCAATACATTTTCAAGTAAAACTTTAAAAAAAAAAAAGCTTTCGGAAATGTTTTCTTTAGTTATTTGTTGAATTTGGTGATCAAGGAAAAATGCATGTTAAAGAAATATTTGTACTAGGCTTTTCTGTTAAAACATGGTTTTCTTAATTCCAAGAAATGCTAACATTCTCAGAAATGATGTTTGAGAATCAGAAAGTGAAGCTAAGTAACCATTCAGGGCACGGGCAAATGCAGCTTACTGCACTAATATTATGAAGCCAAGCCAAGTTCCAGAAGAGCCAAAAACCTAAACTGCCCATTTAGTAGGAAATGACGCTGATTTGAAATATCATTCTAATACACAAGTCCACTCAGTTTTAAGATAGATTTTTAATAAAATAAAAGAAATACTTTCTGGCCAAATTATTTTTTTCTTTAAGGCAAAATCTAAAAATGTGGAGTATGTGTGATTTTTGAGTCTTTTCATGATTTGCTTATTTGCCACTGGAGTAAAACATAAAAAATACCATGATTCGTGGAATAAAATAGACATTCTCATACAGTCTGAATCTTAAAGACACCTTTTAGAGATTCTAGAAGTTCTATTAACAGTTAATCTTACCGCTTTACATTACAATGGATATTCTGTAATGCTGGAACAACATGAGTTAAGCACGGCCCAAGAGACAGTGCATAGATATGCATGAAGAATAGAAACCCAAAACATGGTTTTGTTTTTGCTGTTGGTACCACGCAATACTCTTAAAAAGAGTATTTCATTATGTTAACAAAGGGAAACATGAACATCCTCAATTCTAAAAATCTTCCTCGTAACAGCTGAATGGTCAGAAGGAACTATTTCTTTCATCATGACCATATAAACTTGCATGTGGGTACCTGATTTTTTTGTTCCTGTTTCTGTTGTGCAAGAAATTCTTCTCTCTCTTTCTCAACTCGAAGTTGCCTTGCTATTTTCAGCATCCTCTGATGATTCTGAACTGTCTCCACCTACAGTAAGGGAATAAGTAGTATATGTTACTGTCAGATTTAAGAGAGACATTAGCATGTCACGTGACTCAGACATTCACTTATCATTTCCTTTTGGTAAACAGCATTCCCTAGAGATGACACTAAAGTTTCACACTCCAGGTCCTTGAAAGCCTTGGGCTGCTGCCTAGGGAGATTCCCTTTCTGTTCATATTATTTGACTCCCTCTTCAGATGTACACTTATGCCTTGCTTAATCTTTACTTGCAATTCCTAATTCTTTGCAAGTTCTTGGGACTGAGGGTCAAAGTTTTACAGTGCTAATTCTTGCCTTACCCTTTTCTTCAAACGTTCAACTCTCTTAATAAGCTGATCCTTTTCTTCCTCCATTGCACTGATATCCTAAAAAGCAGTCAAGAAGACATTATAAGGAAAAATATTCTTTGTCTGTAGAATTCAGATAAGGTTTTTATATGACTACACATTTAGCACTTCCATCACTTATAACCAGAGCATTAAGAAACAAAGATCCTCTTTTGGAAGAAGTGCATTTCTATCTACCACCCAACCTTCCTCTCCAGGGTTCTTTATCCAGAGTAATTTATTTGGTAGCTTGGTATTCATTTAGAAAGGCAACAGGTTATAAAATAGTAAGGTGAAGCTGCCAAGCAGCCCATTTGTGTTCTAATTCCAATATGGACACACGATTTTTCAAAAATCTTTTATAATGGATAGTGTGCAGGTCTAAAAACGTGAACAGCTGCTGACATCCCACCTGCTCTGTTAAACACCAAACTTTATATTCTGTCAGTTTTCCAGTAAAATTATTTTTAAGGCTATGGTGTTTTCAATATATAAATTTGTGTCTGGTTTTGCCAATTAACCAATTTCCTTTCTAAAAATAAAAGATCTCAAAAAAATTTTTCCACCAGCTCCACAATATTTTCTAGTGAAAACAAAACAAGCAAAAAAATCCTTGCTAAACCCCAAAAACTAACAGGCTAACTCTCACAGTAATAATGAAAGGAAAAATACACATGGTGGTCAGTATTGCCAGGATCTGGGGAAACAGGGACTGTTACTATTGGTGGTATTGTACAGAAGAATAATTTCAAAAGTCTTAAAATAAATGTGCATACCTTCTGGATCAGTAATTTTACCCATGGGAATCTATAAGGATTCTCATAGATGCTAATTGTATCTAAAATTTGGAACTGACCCAAATGTCTAAGGATTATTAAGTGAATTATGGCACAACACAATGAAAGTTACTAAAAATTATTCAGAAGAATGTTGGATAACATGAGAAGAAGTCATGATACAGCATTACTCGAAAGCAGACTATGACCTTTATATATAATACAATACCAAGAAAAAGATTTACATATATTCACTAAAATAGCAGTAAAAGTTACCACAAGAGCAGGGGATTTTAAGTGAATTAGTTTCTATTTTTTGCTTAATTGTATTTCCTTACAAAGAATATATTCAAAAACACTCCGGTAATAATTAATAAAATTAAAATCACAGACTCTAGGTTATTTTATCATTTCTGGTTACTAACATGGCATAATGGAGGAACAGTAGATGGGTATCTATCACCCTTATTCCATACTTTGTGATAAGTATCTACTTATGGGTCTTTCTTTTCTATTAGATGTGACTTCATCTTTCATTTCTAATACATTCAATAAACTCTTATTGGAGACCTATTACATGCAGGGGACTGGGGATAGACACTGGGGATATTGTGGTAAATAAGATATATAGACATGGTCCTCGCCCTCACAGAGTTTAAAATGTCTGGAAAGACAGACATTAAAATAATTGTAAGTACAATGAGTGTTACAAAACAAAAAGAATTGAGGTGAACTAATCCATCTAGAGAATCAGGGAAGGGCCTCCCTGAGGAAGCAACTTCTAATGATTCTTGTTTGAGAAAATAAAGATGTTATTTCTAAAAATATAAAATTCAAGAAAGCGAGAATTAGCAATTTTTTAGAGAAAGAACTTATATGTCTGGTGAGAGTTCAAAAATATTTTTTGGAGAACACTAAATAACATGCATCAAGAAAGACACAAAAATCCTTATATGCTTTCTACTTCTAGAAATTTATTCTAAGGAAACAATCACAGATAGCCCCAAATAAATTTATGTAGAAGATAATTATAGCATTATCTATAATAGCAAATTATGAAAACACCAAAAACTGTAAAACTATCCATAGTTTTAGAATATAGAATAGAATATAGTAAATAGAATACTATTTACTCATTGAAAATCACATTGTAGAAAGATAACAATGGGAATATATTCACAATGCAATGATTAAAAAAACAAGATACAAATAATTATGTATAGTGTGATCCCAAATACATACATACATACACACACACACACATACACAAAATCTGAAAGGATATAGTGCAACAAATGTTAACAATTAGATTTTTTTCCTTCTGTTTTTCTTTTTTCTATGACATAGACTTTATATATATATGTGTGTGTGTGTGTACACATATATATTAGATGAAGACCCAAAACATAATTACTTTTAATCCATGGTAGTGATCTATACAGGCTTCCCTGGTGGCTCAGTAGTAAAGAATCTGCCTGCCAATGCAGGAGACTTGGGTTTGATCTGTGGATCGGGAAGATCCCCAGGAAGAGGACATGGTAATCCACTCCAGTATTCTTGCCTGGGAAATCCCATGCACAGAGGAGCCTGGTGGGCTCTGGTCCATGGGGTTGCAAAAAAGTCGGACATGACTTAGTGACTGAACAACAACAAAGTGCTCTATATAACAACAGTACATAAGAATTAACTGTGAGTTAACCCTGGCCTCATTAATTTCTTCGGTAAAGAATCAGCAAAGAATCAGCAAAGGTCCTACAAAAGAAAATTTGCCATTTGCTATCATTAGTTTCTATAGTCTTAAGACATTCTGAATTTAATTCAAATCCCCACCAAAATCATTATTGTTTTTTCTTTACCCTTCTTATTTCTGCTGTAGAAAATCCAGATGTCTTGAGCTGCTCACATTCTTTATGCAAAGTTTTAAAGGCTTCCATCAAATCTTCATACTAAAAGAACAAGTTAAAAAATTATAAACTGACTAGATCCAGTAGGTTTCCTTAATCAGGTCATCTATTAACTTATAGTCATTATTTAATCAGTATAGAACACCATTAAAATATATCCTTAAATATTCATACAGGACACAAAAATGTTGGTGTATATAATCTGCCCTCTAAAGACTTCCCTGATTACTTTCCTAACCAACACTCCATATGCCAGCTATGTTGACCTTCTTTAAATTCCTGGTATAGTCCACTTTCACTTTACACACCCTATTCCATCCACCTTCACTTTACACACCTTATTCTGTCTGAGAACAATACTCTATGACTCCATCATCCCTTTCCTGGATAACTTACTCATCCTTCAGATCTCAGTGTCCCCAAAGAAGCCTTCTTTAGCCCTGTACCTATTCTATATGAGTACCATGATATCAGAGTAAATATCATATAAACTTGTAATTGCTAGTTACTTATCTGATTTGATTATGGTTCAGATCATGAACTCCTTATTCAGACTTAAATTGAAGAAAGTAGGGAAAACCACTAGACCATTCAAATATGACATAAATCAAATTCCTTATGATTATACAGTGGAGGGGTATCTTCCCTGGTGGCTCAGAGGATAAAGTGTCTGCCTGCAATGCAGGAGACCTGGGTTCGATCCCTGGGTTGGGAAGATTCCCTGGAGAAGGAAATGGCAACCCACTTCAGTATTCTTGCCTGGAGAATCCCATGGACAGAGGAGCCTGGCAGGCTACAGCCCACGGGGTCACAAAGAGTCAGACACAACTGAGCGACTTCACTTCACTTCATACAGTGGAAGTGAGAAACAGATTTAAGGGACTAGATTTGATAGATAGAGTGCCTGATGAACTATGGACGGAGGTTCGTGACATTATACAGGAGACAGGGATCAAGACCATCCCCATGGAAAAGAAATGCAAAAAAGCAAAATGGCTGTCTGAGGAGGCCTTACAAATAGCTGTGAGAAGAAGAGAAGCAAAAAGCAAAGGAGAAAAGGAAAGATATAAGCATCTGAATGCAGGGTTCCAAAGAATAGCAAGGAGAGATAAGAAAGCCTTCCTCGATGATCAATGCAAAGAAATAGAGGAAAACAACAGAATGGGAAAGACTAGAGATCTCTTCAAGACAATTAGAGACACCAAGGGAACATTTCATGCAAAGATGGACTCAATAGAGGACAGAAATGGTATGGACCTAACAGAAGCAGAAGATATTAAGAAGAGGTGGCAAGAATACACAGAAGAACTGTACAAAAAAGATCTTCACGACCAAGATAATCACGTTATTGTGATCACTCACCTAGAGCCAGACATCCTGGAATGTGAAGTCAAGTGGGCCTTAGAAAGCATCACTATGAACAAAGCTAGTGGAGGTGATGGAATTCCAGTTGAGCTATTTCAGATCCTGAAAGATGATGCTGTGAAAGTGCTGCACTCAATATGCCAGCAAATTTAGAAAACTCAGCAGTGGCCACAGGACTGGAAAAGGTCAGTTTTCATTCCAATCCCAAAGAAAGGCAATGCCAAAGAATGCTCAAAATACAGCACAGTTGCACTCATCTCACACTCTAGTAAAGTAATGCTCAAGATTTTCCAAGCCAGGCTTCAGCAATATGTGACCCATGAACTTACTGATGTTCAAGCTGGTCTTAGAAAAGGCAGAGGAACCAGAGATCAAATTGCCAACATCTGCTGGATCATGGAAAAAGCAAGAGAGTTCCAGAAAAACATCTATTTCTGCTTTATTGATGATGCCAAAGCCTCTGACTGTGTGGATCACAACAAACTGTGGAAAATTCTGAAAGAGATGGGAATACCAGACCACCTGACCTGCCTCTTGAGAAACCTGTATCCAGGTCAGGAAGCAACAGTTAGAACTGGACATGGAACAACAGACTGGTTCCAAATAGGAAAAGGAGTACATCAAGGCTGTATATTGTCACCCTACTTATTTAACTTCTATGCAGAGTACATCATGAGAAACGCTGGGCTGGAAGAACCACAAGCTGGAATCAAGATTGCTAGGAGAAATATCAATAACCTCAGATATGCAGATGACACCACCCTTATGGCAGAAGGTGAAGAGGAACTCAAAAGCCTCTTGATGAAAGTGAAAGAGGAGAGTGAAAAAGTTGGCTTAAAGCTCAACATTCAGAAAACGAAGATCATGGCATCTGGTCCCATCACTTCATGGGAAATAGATGGGGAAACAGTGTCAGGTTTTATTTTTGGGGGCTCCAAAATCACTGCAGATGGTGATTGCAGCTATGAAATTAAAAGACGCTTACTCCTTGGAAGGAAAGTTATGACCAATCTAGACAGCATATTCAAAAGCAGAGACATTACTTGGCCAACAAAGGTCCGTCTAGTCAAGGCTATGGTTTTTCCAGTGGTCATGTATGGATGTGAGAGTTGGACTGTGAAGAAAGCTGAGGACCGAAGAATTGATGCTTTTGAACTGTGGTGTTGGAGAAGACTCTTGCGAGTCCCTTGGACTGCAAGGAGATCCAACCAGTCCATTCTAAAGGAGATCAGCCCTGGGTGTTCTTTAGAAGGAATGATGCTAAAGCTGAAACTCCAGTACTTGGCCACCTCATGCAGAGTTGACTCACTGGAAAAGACCCTGATGCTGGGAGGGATTGAGGGCAGGAGGAGAAGGGGATGACAGAGGGTGAATGGCTAGATGGCATCACCGACTCAATGGACATGAGTTTGGGTGAACTCCGCGAGTTGGTGATGGACAGGGAGGCCTGGCGTGCTGCGATTCATGGGGTCGCAAAGAGTTGGACACAGCTGAGCAACTGAACTATCTGTCTCCACCTTTGGACACTGACAGTCAGGAGGACAAGAATCATATTACTTGTGGAGGCTTCTATATCCCTAGGGCCTAGCATAGTACTTAACCGATACAGGTGTTCAATAAAAAAGCAGTTAAAGGAATGAAAAATGTCACATCTTTTACCCCAAAATTTTTTAAAATAGGTTTTTTTTTGTGGATAATGACAAAATTAATATTTTTTTCTTGACATATATTCTGCAAGTCTATAAATCAATTGTTCTAAAACTCTTCATTTAGAAAGACAATGTGAATTTTTTATTAGGTTCTCCGCTAAAAGACTGGCTAAACATGTAAATCATTTCATATATATACTTCAAACATGCTTCAAGAACAAATATGTCTTTAGTATTATTAATTCTTCCATTAATAATTAGTTTGGCATGTTTGATAAAAACTATTAATAAACTTCCTTCAGAGGAATTAGTTTCTATCAAATTTATTGATAGCGGAGTGTAGGGAGGAGAAAATAGTTCACGTGTACACTGTCTACTACTTACATTGCGTAAAGCCTTCAAAGGTAGGGGCTGCAATGGTGCTGTGCTTTCTCAAGGTGTCTACTGTATTATTTGACATAATTATGTGCATAAAACTTTCAACCCTTGAAATGTCTTAAGAGATCAATACTGACTCTATTTTGAGTTACTGTCATGGCTACCCAAAATAACAAAATATATGGATAAAAAACATTTAGTAGATTGTTTCAATTTAACCAAATTTTGAGCCATATCATACAGAAGCAACCCTACAAAATCCTGGAGGAAAACAAAGATGGATAAGACATGATACCTGTCCTTAGAGATCTCATAAATCTACTGGAAGAGACAGATTGACAAACTATTAAAATTCACAACAAACTGGCACAAATTGGTCTAAAAACCTACTATAAAACAAAATACAAATGCTAAAGAGAAGCAAATTTTTTCTTTTAAATCAAAGTTCTCTGCAATCTCAAGCCTAAATTCTCTAACTTCCATAGTCTATTTCCATAGAGTGGTTTAGACAGTCTTCAATCAGCAACATGCTTTGAAATCCCAGGACCAGGAGCCAGACCAGCCAAAATCCTGTATAGTTAAGAGCTTTAATGTCTTAAGGCCAGAAACCCAATATCACATCAAAACTCTGGTGAGGAAAGTACACTGAAATTGCAAATTCCTGGTTCTTTCTCTACCTTCTGCCTGATTAGGACATCCTTTGAGATCATAACCCTGGCTTCTTTGCCTACACACAATTTTTGAAGGTGCTCACAAGTCCCAATTCACCTGGTATAGTGCCAATTTATACCTTTTGCTCTGGTGTAATTATTATGATAACCACCCTCCTCTCTAATTTGGATGACAAATTATATAGTCATCTAACTAATTAACAAAGTATTCCGCAGTTCCAAGCCCAGGATCCTATCTACCCACAATTCTTTTTTTAAAAAATCCACATGTGTTTACTCGTTCAAGGACATTTTAAAAATTCCGTTAAATTTTTGAGGTAATGGCAGATTCAGTTGTAAGAAACAGTACAAAGAAAGTCCACATGCCCTTTATTGAACCCCCACCCTCATGGTACTGAGTTGGTCAAAAAGTTCATTTAACTATGCACAATTCCTAAGTAATAAATTACTTTAAAATCCTAATTTCAGGATTTTTTCTATCCACATACTCTATCACCAAAAAGGTACTGGCGTTCAGAAGTCAATATTTTCATAGAGTGATTACAGGCGAAAATTATTGATAACAATTTATCCTTTTGGTTCCAATGTAAATACAGAAACAGCAAATAAACTAAAGTGAGATTAATATATATTTGAAACCCATTACATATAGCTTAAAAATACCATTTATATATTGTATACCTGTTTATTGGTATCAGCCACAGTTTCATCCTGGAGAAACTCACTTGGTACCTCAAGTTTTATTAAAAAACGAGCTAAATATGCCCTTTTCTTCAGTTCATTAGTTCTCTGAAGAAGCCAGTGGAGCACTGGGTAAATTACAGGTTTACTTCCAATCACCAGACCCTGACGAAAGGTACTCCTATAAAAAGAAAATAAACACACACACACACACACACAGAGGCTTAAAAGTAAACCTTAAAAAGAGTTAACATTTGCTCAAATCCAATTTACACTTTTCCATAACTATTTTAAAAAGATAAAACCAAGGCTATTCTAAAGTAAGTCTGCACATTGACAATAATCATAAAATTAGTCCCTTAATACATCACTGGAATATATGAGGAGGTTATTTTGGAACCATTAACCGGTCAGCCCTAATACTTCACTTCACTGACTGGACAGGTTTAAATTATAGCTTTTGTATAGGATGGCAGATAAATGATTAAATAGAAACATGGATTTGCCTGACTTTTTTGATTAAGAAAAAGAACTGACTCACTTAAGACTCCTACATGACAAAATAACATTAAAAACCAAGATTATTTTGAAATTCAGTGATTTCATGAGGCCACTGTCTTAGGGAAAACAAATATTGCCAGAAAGACTGACTATGAAGGTTTAGATATTAAAGTACAGCTCTAAGAAAGCAACACTTGGTCAGCTTCTTACATGTCTGCGGCATTTCCTGGAGGTTTGTATTTAAGAATACCAAGAAGGCTCAACATCCTTTTGGCTGTTTGCTCTGGCATCTCCTCTCTGATATCAACAACTTGCTAATAAATAAAGAAATTGAAAAAATGTTATTATGCAAATATAGCAAAGTACAATATTGAAACTCACTGACAAAATTGTCCTACTAGAACATAACAGTCACAATGGTCTCTTCATAAAACAGATTAAGTATGGAGGCTTCCAGATTCCAAGGGAGGGTACATACAAGCTAGATCAGGATTCATACTAAGAATGCCAAGCTTAAGAAAGTCTCCAGTGGAAAAGACCAGTGTATATGAGACATGAGCTAACTTGCAACACAATAAAACCTTTTGTAAAAGCATTTTCATTCCGGGACCAAATCTATTTATGTTTGGAACTGCACAAATAATTTCTAAGTAAGGTACAAGGAGGTAATTTAATTTTTGAGCTAGTAGAGAAATCTTAAAGATCATCTACTATCACTTTATAGGAATGAAAAACTAGGCCCAGAGAGGTTAAATAATTTGCCCCGAAGTCACAGATATTTAGTGGCAGAAACTTGCTTTCTTGCCACCCTTTTCATCACAGAGAAAAAGAAAACTCTTACCTTTGGGTCAATCTCAGCCAGAACATCATTGAGAACTTGTAACAGTTGCATTGGCTCCAGGGAATCAAATGTGATTAAATTATAGTTCTTCCTAAAAGGTTCCTTATTGAGATTGTCCACGATGAATTTGATTTGATCACTCATAATTAGGTCTTATAATTTAAACTACAATGTAAAAATACAGGAAAAAATTCCTCAATGTTGGAAACAAAAATTCTGTATTAACAAAATACAGTCACCAGAAGGTCAGTATTAAGTTCATAGGAAGTAGGCATGGAATGTATTCTACATGGAATACAAAATGCTGTGAAAAAGAGTTATTTTGTTGAGTGTGCGGACTTTATTAGGAATGCTACAGTACATATTGATAATATTCAATGACACGTTTTTGTATATGCATCTGATAGCAATCATCTGAATTAACATGGACAAGTGAATATAAAATCCACCCACATTAGCATTTCTTCCATTCAGCTCTACAACTTTTACTCAGGGGTAAAACTCAGCCTGTAGACATGCTTCAACTTTTTTTTTTTAATTAGCATCCCACATTCATCCAAGTTTCCAAATTCTCTAGATAATCAGATCTGGGAACCCTGGACCCACTATATGGCCACAACCAACTGAAGCTGGGTGAGTGGGTGAAAGTTGCTCAGTCATGTCCAACTCTTTCCATAGTCCATGGAATTCTCCAGGCCAGAATACTGGAGTGGGTAGCCTTTCCCTTCTCCAGGGGATTTTCCCAACCCAGGGATCAAACCCAGGTCTCCTGCATTGCAGGTGGATTCTTTACCAGCTAAGCCACAAGGGAAGCTGGGTAGAGGTTGCAAACTTCAGCCTTAGGTATGCCTTCTTTGAGCTTCCCAGGTAGCTCAGTGGTAAAGAATCCACCTGCCAATGCAAGAGATGTGGGCTCAATCCCCGGGTCGGGAAAATCACCTGGAGAAGGAAATGGCTACCCACTCCAGTCTTCTTGCCTGGGAAATCCCATGGACAGAGGAGCCTAGAGGGCTATGGTCCATAGGGTCATGAAAGAGTCACACATGACTTAGGGACTAAACAATATGTGCTCTTCACATACTGGAAGGACTGATGCTGATGCTAAAACTGCAATACTTGGGCCACCTGAAGTAAAGAATTGACTCACTGGAAAAGACCCTGATGCTGGGAAAGATTGAAGGCAGGAGAAGGGGACAACAGAAAATGAGATGGTTGGATGGCATCACTGACTCGATGGACATGAGTTTGAGCAAGCTTCAGAGAGTTTGATGAACAGGGAAGCCTGGCATCCTGCGATCCATGGGGTCGCAAAGAGTTGGGCACAACTGAGCGACTGACCTGAACTGACTGAAGTCACTTCAGTTGTGTCCAACTCTTTGCTATCCTCTGGACTGTAGCCCACCAGGATCCTCCATCCATGGAATTCTCTAGGCAAGTATACTGGAATGGGTTGCCATGCCTTCCTCTGTTCCTCCTGACCCAGGGATCAAACCTACATCTCTTTCCTCTCCAGCACTGACATGCAGGTTCTTTGCCACTAGCACCACCTGGGAAACCCAAGCTCAATTTAGTGTTCCTCAGTTTTGTTTCCAAATTGTTACCTTCAGTTCAGTTCAGTTCAGTTCAGTAGCTCAGTCATGTCCGACTCTTTGCGACCCTATGAATTGCAGCACTCCAGGCCTCCCTGTCCATCACCAACTCCCAGAGTCCACACAAACTCATGTCCATCGAGTCGGTGATGCCATCCAGCCATCTCATCCTCTGTCGTCCCCTTCTCCTCCTGCCCCCAATCCCTCCCAGCATCGGGGTCTTTTCCAATGAGTCAACTCTTCGCATGAGGTGGCCAAAATATTGGAGTTTCAGCTTTAGCATCAGTCCTTCCAAAGAACACCCAGGGCTGATCTCCTTTAGAATGGACTGGTTGGATCTCCTTGCAGTCCAAGGGACTCGCAAGTCTTCTCCAACACCACAAAAGCATCAATTCTTCGGTGCTCAGCTTTCTTCACAGTCCAACTCTCACATTCATGCACGACCACTGGAAAAACCATAGCCTTGACTAGACAGACCTTTGCTGGCCAAGTAATGTCTCTGCTTTTGAATATGCTATCTGGGTTGGTCATAACTTTCCTTCCAAGGAGTAAGCGTCTTTTAATTTCATAGCTGCAATCACCATCTGCAGTGATTTTGGAGCCCCCAAAAATAAAACCTGACACTGTTTCCCCATCTATTTCCCATGAAGTGATGGGACCAGATGCCATGATCTTCGTTTTCTGAATGTTGAGCTTTAAGCCAACTTTTTCACTCTCCTCTTTCACTTTCATCAAGAGGCTTTTGAGTTCCTCTTCACCTTCTGCCATAAGGGTGGTGTCATCTGCATATCTGAGGTTATTGATATTTCTCCTAGCAATCTTGATTCCAGCTTGTGGTTCTTCCAGCCCAGCGTTTCTCATGATGTACTCTGCATAGAAGTTAAATAAGTAGGGTGACAATATACAGCCTTGATGTACTCCTTTTCCTATTTGGAACCAGTCTGTTGTTCCATGTCCAGTTCTAACTGTTGCTTCCTGACCTGGATACAGGTTTCTCAAGAGGCAGGTCAGGTGGTCTGGTATTCCCGTCTCTTTCAGAATTTTCCACAGTTTATTGTGATCCACACAGTCAGAGGCTTTGGCATCATCAATAAAGCAGAAATAGATGTTTTTCTGGAACTCTCTTGCTTTTTCCATGATCCAGCAGATGTTGGCAATTTGATCTCTGGTTCTTCTGCCTTTTCTAAAACCAGCTTGAACATCTGAAAGTTCACAGTTCATGTACTGCTGAAGCCTGGCTTGGAAAATCTTGAGCATTACTTTACTAGAGTGTGAGATGAGTGCAACTGTGCTGTATTTTGAGCATTCTTTGGCATTGCCTTTCTTTGGGATTGGAATGAAAACTGACCTTTTCCAGTCCTGTGGCCACTGCTGAGTTTTCTAAGTTTGCTGGCATATTGAGTGCAGCACTTTCACAGCATCATCTTTCAGGATCTGAAATAGCTCAACTGGAATTCCATCACCTCCACTAGCTTTGTTCATAGTGATGCTTTCTAAGGCCCACTTGACTTCACATTCCAGGATATCTGGCTCTAGATGAGTGATCACACCATCATGATTAAGTTGGTCGTGAAGATCTTTTTTGTACAGTTCTTCCGTGTATTCTTGCCACCTCTTCTTAATATCTTCTGCTTCTGTTAGGTCCATACCATTTCTGTCCTCTATCAAGCCCATCTTTGCATGAAATGTTCCCTTGGTATCTCTGATTTTCTTGAAGAGATCTCTAGTCTTTCCCATTCTGTTATTTTTCTCTATTTCTTTGCATTGATCACTGAGGAAGGCTTTCTTATCTCTCCTTGCTATTCTTTGGAACCCTGCATTCAGACGTTTATATCTTTCCTTTTCTGCTTTGCTTTTCACTTCTCTTCTTCTCACAGCTATTTGTAAGGCCTCCTCAGACAGCCATTTTGCTTTTTTGCATTTCTTTTCCTTGCATCTTTTCAATCTTCAGCTGACTGAAATAAGCACTACTCCCTACATAGTTTTTCCATCTTTGCCTTCAGTTAATGCTGCTTTTTCTGCCTAGGGCTGTTTTTCCTTTCCCTCATCTCCAGAGGTGCAAAACCTTACCATTTTTCAAGCCCTGTTCAAGCCCAGGCAAGAATACTAGAGTGGGTTGACATTTTCTTCTCCAGGGGATCTTCCCAACCCAGAGATCAAATTCAAGTCTCCTGCACTGGCAGATTGATTCTTTACCTCTGAGCCACCAGGAAGCCCACCTGAGGACAGATCTGTGCCTAATTCTATCTTTGAATATCGCATATAAAACAGCGACTTCTTCCACTAGAATGAATTTGTTCACAGGCCCAATGCCAGAAAATTAGCATAAGCCTAAACAAGGTGGCAGTGAGGAAGATTATAACTTTTTAAAATTGATTATCTGATTATTTAATGGCTGAAACAACTTAACCATGGCTCCTAGTGTTTCTTGCATGCAGACATCATGTGCTTAGTATGGGGGAAAGTGGTAGAAATTTGCTGACTGGCAGTTTTTTAGAGTAGCAGTTTTAAAAAATGAATTTAACAGTGAACTGCCAAAAAAAAGAAATAAGGAAAAAGATATTTCAGTGTTCCCTAATGGTTTTTAACCATGAAATGAAGAGATGCTAATTTACTTAAGACATTAGTTGGAGCTGCATGCATCTTGCTCTGAAACAGATTTTTTAAATTGGGTAGGTAGAGTTGGATACTTAGAAAACATCAAAATATAAAAGTGTCATCATTTTCTCATAATTATGATAAAATTATGAGTAAATGATTATATTATTTTTGAAAAATAAGCCAAAAGATGGTAAAAAAAAAAACAAAACAATGTGGTTTAAAATTTTAAGGTTTCCTTTAAGCTATAAAAGGAAAACCTTTAGAGAAATAAAAATCCACACTGGAGATGCAAATTTTCCACTGTGTAAAGTATTTTAAGTAAAAGTTCACGTCACAACCTTCATACATAGATATACTCAATTTTTCATTCTTTAGAAATTATATATATGTAAAAATTGTAAGTATATAAAACATAACACATACACACATATATTCTTTTTTTCCCCTTCCAAAACCCAAAATACTAGGATAAACGCATAAAACGTTACTAGGAGAGGAAAAAAAACCAGTTGATTTTCACTCCTAGCTGCCCACCAGCTTTCAGATGGTCACCCACTAAGGACAAAGATATACTGAATAGGTAGGTTGTCTATGCCCAGTGGGTTCTCCGCTCTAAAATTAGCAAAAGCAATTACTCTCCCTGTTCCAGCGGAAAGCCGCCTCACTAATTCACAAGCACTCACCCATTTAAGAACCCGAGAGGGTGGGGGAGAATTAAAACCAGGACGTGCGTTTATCTAGCACAACTCGGGACAGAAACAGCGCTGTCCGGGTCCCAGGCTGGCAAGAGCCTCCTAAGATTCCCCAAAATAGTTCCCCCGCCGCTTCCCGCCCCTGGGGTCGGGAGAGGGGACAGAGGACCCCACGTCTGACCCAGGCACCTCGCGAGGGCTATTCTGGGCTCCCCTACGGTTCACCTTGCTGGGAAGCCGCCTGGATCACTGCGGGAGCTGACCCCCGAAGTGGGGGATTTAACTGCTGCGACCCCTCCACTCTGGAGGTGCCGCACTGGAAAGCGGAAGGGAAGGGGGAGGGAGTTCTCTCCTATTCCGGGGTTCAGGGGAGTTTCCGACCGCGACTTGGCGCCGTTACCTCAAATTCTCCTCACGAAACCACTTTACCCCCACACGAGGCATCCAGGCTCTAGTGGGTTCCTAGAGACGAGCTCCTTGGCAACGGTTGCTAGGCCGTGGACACGTCACTTCCGGAGGAGAGGGTTGGCGCGTTTCCGCGAGGCCCTTGGCGGGCGCGCGCAGTGAAGCCGAAGTTCTGGATGCGAAAGGAGGAGAGTGCGGGGCCCAAGTTCAAAGTGTTTCGCAGGTTCTGAGCCACTGCAGACAGCCTAGAGAATTGGGGGTTGTTACGGTGATTCATGGGGTCGCAAAGAGTCGGACACGACTGAGCGACTGAACTGAACGGTGGCAATAAAGTTTCGCAAATGTTCTGCGGTTTGCAGTTTACGAAATACTCTTTTCATTATTATTATGTTGTTTAGTCCATAAGTCTTGCGGACTCTGCAACCCTATGGACTGCGACCCTATGGACAGGCTCTGTCCATGGCATTTCCCAGACAAGAATCCTGGAGTGGGTTGCCATCGCCTTCTCCACGATATCTTCCCGACCCAGGGATCGAACCAGCGCTCCTCATTGGCAGGCAGGGTCTTTATCCCTGAAGCATCAGGGAAGCCTCTCTTCATTATTAACCTATTTTAAATTCCTGTGCCCTTTCCCTCTTTCCTGCCTTCCCTCCTTCCTTCACCAAACATCTGGTGATGACTTCTTTGAGGCAAGGCCAGCAGGATTTGGGTTGAGGAAGCTTTTGGCCTGGGCTTCAAATTTAGGTTTTTGACATAAATATCTCCGAATTGGGTTATACATGGAATAATTGTAGAGTCCCCGGTGGGATTAACAAAAGACACATTCATCATAGAGATCTCTGCTTCTTTGTCACATTATTGGGCCACATAGCCTGTATTGGGAATTAATTTTTTTCTTCCAGAATTTCTTTAATATGGAGAGAGACCAAAAAAAAAAAAAGTAAATGGCCTAAGGCTCTTTGGTTTCTGAAATCCTATTTTTAGGTACGTGCAGAAATGAATAAAGTCCTCCTTACCTTTCCAAGGAGTTCACATTCTATGAGATAGGGGAGAGGAGATCTTAATGCCCAGATTACAGAGGAGGCCAGGAAGTCTACAGAAGCAGAACCCTAGGATTTTACT
This sequence comes from Capricornis sumatraensis, assembly GCF_032405125.1. Lineage (NCBI taxonomy): Eukaryota > Metazoa > Chordata > Mammalia > Artiodactyla > Bovidae > Capricornis > Capricornis sumatraensis. The sequence continues at coordinate 60,871,050 of NC_091085.1, read as the reverse complement.
AACTGGTGTAAGGAGAGAACTTAGTCGGTGAATGGTATTTTGAACTGCCCCTATCAGAGTGGACACCACTGTACTTCGTGATGTCAGCTAGCAGTGAAGAAATGAGAAGAAGAAGAAAAAAAAATGAAAGTCCTTACACTCTGAAAACTTAGTAGCCTGCTCAAACACCTTGGAAGAAACCAACTATGGATTTAGCATCAGACTTACAAAGTAAAGCAAAACAAAACAAGTTCCATATTAGGCATCTCCTGTATGCCCTGCTTTGTGCTGGCTTCTGGGAATGCAGTGGAGGGCAGGGAATTACCTGGCCCCTGACTTCATGGAGCTGACAGTCTGCAGGAAGAGTGACAGCTGAATGGGCAACACCATTACAACAAGAATAAATGCTATAAAGAAGGATCCAATGATGGGAGAGTCCAGATGAAGGGTCTCAAGTTTATTTGGAGCTGAAGGGATTGTACTGTCAGGAGAGGTTCCATCAGAAAAAAAGATGTTTAAAGGTCAGTAAAAAGTAGCCAAACAAGAAAGGGGAGAGGTTTTTTTGGGCAGAGGGAACAGAACATTCCAAGATGGGTACATCACTGGCTGCAGGGCGCTTGGAGAGAAATTAAGACAGGTCCCAGCTCACAGATGCTCAAGACTAGTTGAAGAAGGCAACGCTGAAAACCTTAAAAGTTAACTCTGGACAGTTAACCTTGAAAAGTTAACTCTGGATGGCTAAACAACAATAAAAGATGCATGCCATTGTCATGTCTTTGCTACCCCACAGACTATAGCCCTCCAGGCTCCTCTGTCCGTGAGATTTCCCAGGCAAGAATACTGGAGCGGGTTGCCATTTCCTTCTCCAGAGGATCTTTCCAACCCAGGGATCGAACCCATGTCTCTTGCACCTCCTGCACTGGCAGGTAGATTCTTTTACCACTGCACCACCTGCGAAGCCCAAAAGATGAATACAAGGGATGATGTAATTACTTGACCCTATTGGGTATGTTAGATTTTCCTGACTACCTGAATTTGGAGCTTGGATTGCCATTGTTTGGCTTCACTTGAGATTTCATTTCCTCATCTATAAAATGTGGTGATATAATTCTTTCCTAAAAGGGTTGATGTGAAGATTAAGTGAGTTGATATGGGTTTTGAGATTAGAACAGTGCCTGATATTAGAAGAGATAAGTACATGCAAGCATGCTCAGTTGCTCAGTCGTGTCCTACTCTTTGCAACCCCATGGACTGTAGCCTACCAGGCTCCTCTGTCCATGGGATTATCCCGGCAAGAATACTGGAGTGGATTGCCATTTCCTTCTGGGTTGGATCTTTCCAACCCAGAGGTCGAACTTGAGGTTCCTACACTGACAGGTGGATTCTTTACCACTGTGCCACCTGGGAAGCCCAAGACAAGGACATCTTACCTTCCCCCCTCCCCACTTTTTTTTTTTTTTAAGATACTCTATATGCGAGACAGCAAAAGAGACACAGATGTATAGAACAGTCTTTTGGACTCTGTGGGAGAGGGCGAGGGTGGGATGGTTTGGGAGAATGGCATTGAAACATGTATATTATCATATGTGAAACAAATCGCCAGTCCGGGTTCGATGCATGATACAGGGTGCTCGGGGCTGGTGCACTGGGATGACCTAGAGGGATGGGATGGGGAGGGAGGTGGGAGGGGGGTTCAGGATGGGGAACACATGTACACCCGTGGCAGATTCATGTCAATGTATGGCAAAACCACTACAATATTGTAAAGTAAGCCTCCAATTAAAATAAATAAATTTTTTAAAAATTAAAATAAATAAATAAATAAAAGATATAGTTAGATTTGCTCCTTCTATAGTCTACAGACGTAGGCTATACAAAGATGAGTGACTTTTCCAGTAGTTTTTAGTTCCTTCTCTGCCTATTGCTGCTCTTATGAAAACACTATACATTTCAGTTATAAGAATGCAATCCTGGGCTTCCCTGGTGCCTCAGTGGTAACGAATCTTGCCTGCCAATGCAGGAGATACGGGTTTGGTCCCTGGTCCAGGAAGATCCCACATGCTGCAGGGCAAGTAAACTTGTGTGCCACAACTATTGAACCTGTGCTCCAGAGCCCAGAGACCGTAACTACTGAAGCCAACAGGTCCTAGAGCCCGTGCTTCGCAACAGGAGAAGCCACCCCCATGAGAAGCCATCATACCAGGCTTGCCACAACTCGAGAAAAGCCCACGTGGCAACAAAATCCAGCCAATAAATAAATAAATAAAGTTATATTAACAAGAATGCAATCCTGTATAAATTCAAGTGAGCAATGGAATCTACTCTTTGTACTCAAATTTGAATTGATTTTATGCTTAATGTGATTGCTTTGAAAAACAGGAAAGAATTTGAAGCCAGTCTGCATGCTGCCTGGGATCCATATACTGAGAAGTTTATATTCCAACTAGAAGCAAAGAAGACAGGCATAGAGCAGCCTTGCACATGTTGGGTCCCCGCCTATCTATCAGGTCCACACACAAGACAAAGGAAGATTTTGCAACCAACCCTTGATACATTTAAGATAAAAAGATTCACTGAGGGATCCAAGAAGAAACTATCAGCAACAATTTCACAACCATGAAGGCATTGCTGATTATATCCCAAGTTAAGCCACCCACACGTATTCTTTTTTTCCCTTAGGTTCTCTATTGAGTCTTCCCTGTAAAGAAGATGCCACTTGGCTGAACTATAGTTGACATTTTTAATAGGTGAAAGGAAGTTTCAGTCACAAGACAGCCTCTCTGAAAGATTCCTGCTCCTACCCTGACCCTCTCTCTCTTTTTTTAATATCTTATTAAGATAAAGTCCACATACATACAATTCACTCACTTAAGTGTATGATTCCATTGCTTTTACCATATTTGCAAAGTTGTGCAACCATTACCACTATCCAACCCCAAAACATTTTCACTGTCCCTATCAAATCAATTCTCTTTAGCCATTATCTCCCAGTTTGCAATTAAAAAAAAAAACCTACCACTTCTCAGCCCCTGGAAACCATTAATCTGCTTTCCTTCTCTATGGATTTGTCTTTTCTGGACATTTCATATAAATGGAACCGTAAAGTATGTGGTTCTTTGTGTCTGGTTTCTTTCACTTAGTTGCAGTATTTTCAAAGTTCATTCATATTGCAGCATATATCAGTACTACCATTCTATGGCAGAATAACATTTCATGGTATGGATTTTTGTTCATCTGTTTATCTATTAATAGACATTTGGATTGTTTCCACTTTTTGGCTACAATAAACAGTGTTGCTATGAACATGCATATACATACCTCCACTCTCAAGGATAAAGCACTTCCATTGGCTAAATCAGGTAAGCAGGGTATGCACATCAGGGACATGGGTTAATGGAGGGGTGCCCTTTTTTGGATTTGTCTTTTCCTTTCAATTATTGTTAATTTTGGCCTCTTGGTTGCTTGTGGTCGCACACCATAGGACCCAAGCTGTACATTCCTTAGAGTTTTTGGTTGTAAAACAGACTGTTGTTGAAACCTACTCTTCCCTTGGTATCAAAGCACTAAAATTCCCAATCTGCTTCTCAAAGTCCTCTGATAAGAAAATGCTATTATTTGGCATTATCACCAGCCTCCAGTGGAGGAGAAGATGGGAAGAAGTGTGGAGGAGATGAGAGAGAAACTGGAAGCTGCCCTTCTAGCTCCCTTATTTTACCTTGAAGATACTATAAGGACCATCAACAGTTATGCACCTCTGCTCTGGTTATTCAGAGGGGAAAAAAATCACTCCTAGTCAAGTGCCTTTCCAAGACTGAGTTTAATATTAAATTAAAAATAAGGAGATTGGTCATTATTTCATGTAATTGTGAAGTCCAAGGAAATTACTACCATCAGGTATGGCTTGATCTAGGAGCTCAATGATGTCATCTTAACTTTCTTTCTCACTCCGTCTTAACTGTCTCTCATTCCCACTTTTCCCTGAATGGGCTGTTAGTAGCAAGAGGCTTACATTCTTCAAATCTAGCAACCTCAATAAAAGAATCTTTAGGGGAATTCCCTGGTCTTCTCATTGCCAAGGGCCCAGATTTGATCTCTGGTTGGCGAACTAAAATCCCTCAAACCATTCCCCTACAAGTCACACAGTGTGGCAGGGGTAAAAAAAAAAAAAAAAAAGAGGATCTTTGCTTTCATGGTTCCAGCAAATGCCCAGGGCAAACTCTCAATGGTCTTAAGTGTGCCTGATCATTCTTGAATCAATTGTTATGGCTCTGATAAACAGTAAGGGCAGTTTCCCAAAAGAAAGGGCTGGATTTTCTTACCAGAGGTATAAATACTGTGCATACAAGAACAACAGATGTCCTGTTCAGGTGGTCTGGGAAGGTGGTTAAATCTTAAAAGCTAGGTAAGCACAACCAGAAGAGGAAGAAATGAGTCTGTACTTATTGTGGGGTGTTTGTGTATCAGTGTAAACCTTCTCCCTGATTTCCTTCCAACAAATTATCTTCCTTCAATGCAGGCTTCCAGCATGGGCCAAATGAGATCTTGGAATAACAGCAGACCCTCAACATCCCCATAAAAATCTGACAATGCTATGAACTTAATGTCTCCAGCCCCTTCTCATTTCAGAACTTTCCAACAAGAACTTTCCTGTGCAGAGCACAGGGAAGCCAAGCCAATTTTCTGTTTTGGGTATTAAATTTAGACCTTTCATTCTGACCATGAGATATTTCTGGATTCTTCATGAGTATTCAGTGAATGCCAGTTTTCAAGATGCTATCCCATCCGGGGCTACTCTGCATACTGCCCACTTTATCTCATTCTCTTAAACCAGAGAAAAATGACCCAGACACAGGAACAAATTCGGAAGTGGGGTATTCTGTTATCCATTAATGTTATCCATTTAATGCCTTTGCCATCTAGGTTATTTGGAGATGAAAGAAATTAAATTTAAATGGAAACCTATTCAGTTTTGCAGAGAGGCTAAATTGTCTCTGCTCTGGCAATTTAATCTTGTGGGTATGTTTAGTAGCAGAATGTGCTTTCCTGAAAGGTTAAAAGGTAAATCATATGTGAAACATTAAACCGAATGGATGAGATTCCAGAGATCTTATTAAATGCATGCCTGGTATGACATTTTTGTCACGTGGTTTTTTAAAATGGGTTTTGTGAGATTAATAGGGAATGCAGAGAAGCCAAAATAATATGTAATTCATATTAATTCCTTCATTATAATTATGGCTTGAAATATAGAATGCACCTAACATTCTTACTGGGCTCAAAAAATAAGTATAGCATCACTTATTGAGTGCTTACTGTATGTTAGGAGCTTTGTTAAATAATTCATGTATGTGTCAGAATTTATTAAAATATTAATTTATGTGTGTACTCCTTCTGTTTCCCCTCTTCTTGAAACAATCTGCATCACCTTGAGTTTTACAGGCCAAAATTAGAAGTTGCCCTTACATCTTTTGTAAAGGTCTGAAGTCTTTAGGGGAGCTTATAATGGTTGTCCTCAGGGTGAGTGCGGACAGGCAAGTTCAGAGTAAGAACAGAGAAGCGAGATGCTGAGAAGACTGGGAAAGCATCACAGGTGGTAAGTTTGGGGTAGCTCTTAAGAAGGTGGAAATACCCCCAAGGAGGCCACATCATCCATCTGGTGGCTTCCAGTGTGACCTAAGCTTACCTTGTCCCAGGTCTCACATGGAAGCATCAATTCCATTGAACCTAAAAGGACCAGGCACCCCAGGATGATGGGTGGGTGACCTCACAGTCAGTCACCAGGATGGGCCATTGACAAAAGACTATGAGTGATTCTCTGAGGCTTTTGTCATGGCGAAAGAACCCAGAACCCTGGCATCCCCCAGGAACTGTGTGAGGGAGAGAAACTCACCACTGACAGAACAGGGGCTCAGAGTTGGATTTCAGTTGATTATCAAACAATATACTTCCTCTGGCAAACCTGAGACATGAACTAAAATGGGTGACTTCTGTATCAGTCAGTTCCCTGGCAGGATAAAGATGGCACATTCTGGGCAATGGCGGAGAGCTTAACAAAGGACTATTTATAAAGGTGTGGGCAGGGTTTAGGGAAACCAACAAGTGCTGGGGTCCAGCCCCAGTGAATCCAGGGTGATTCGAAGGTGGGGGGACGGCGTCGGCGTCTTTGGAAAAATACATATTTAATTACAGATATATAGAGAGATTAGAAACGGATAGTGTAGTAGGAGATAGTGTAGTGGAGAAAAGGAGGCTGAATCCAGAGGGGAATTCAGCCAGAGAAACGGGAGGAAGAAAGAAGCGACATGGGGGAATCAGTCTTTCCGGAAACTGATCCGATTTCTTTATTTTGGGGTTTGCTTATATACCTTTTGTTACACATAGGGATGAATACAGAGTCACACGGGGGTCAGCAGTCCTGACCTTTATCAAAATCAGGTGCTTCACATAAAAAGGTCTTAGGGATTTTATGATCCTTTCTTTCTGATAACCAAAAAACTTATTTCTTCCAAGGGTGTTTTTTCTTAAACCAGGCACCACCCTCCAAATAAAGTTACATTCCTATAGGGTGAGGGTGTAGTGAGTTACAATCAAGAAAGGAATTTATTTAACCCAAGGTTAACATGATTAATCTTAAAGGTTAATACTTATTTCTCCTATATACTTAAATGTTAATACTTACTTCTTCCTATATGCTAGTTATATTCATTATAAGGGTAGGGAACATGGAGATTTAGCAGCAAACATCAGCCCAACAAATGAAAATCCTTTCACCAATGCTCCCCTTAAGATCTATTTAGTCTTAAGATAGTGATAAAGTTACATATTTACATAACAAGGACACAGTGATTTATAACAAAGCACAGTGATCTGTAACAAAAGAGAAGATCCATTAACTCAAAAAGTCTAGTATTGCTAACATCAAAAACTACTATATTTCCTTTACTATATTCCAAATACATTGATTAATATATTCCCACGTGCCTAAGGATATGGAGGCCTGGCAGCAATCATTGACTCAACACAAAGAAAAAGCCCTATGCTAATTAAGACTCTCAAAATACTCCAAAACTCTCTGTGCTGTTTATGGTTAAGAGGTAGTAAACAATCATGTGGCAGGAGTATGGATAATCCTGTCACACAAGCTAGTCTGTCAGCAGAGAGGTTTGACCTGAGACATCCTTGTCCCACCCAGAGGAGGGAATTAGCAGCAATTATTGACACAACAAATGAAAAACCCTTCACCAATATAATTCCTAACCAACCCACTATACTAATAATTTCCAACTCCCCAAAAGAATTTGCCTTTAGTAAGTCTAAATCATCTCATGCCTCTCAGATTGGGAGGCTGTAAACAATCACATGTGGCCGGATGAACCTATACTGGTGGGCTAGATAACCTTCAGAGGAGTCCGTAAGCTGAAACACTCTTGTCACACCCAGGAATTTTTATTGCCTTGGAGCTACACGTTTACTCCTCCGAGAGAAACGGTTATGGGGGAGAGCCCCCCGTAAAGTCAGAGGTGTAGGTGAGAGCATAAAACAGACTCTGGTTTTGGGGTAGATGCTCGGGAACAGGGGGTTTCCTGAGGCTTGATCACGCCTTTGAGTATGCCAAGCCTCCTTCCTCATGACCTTTGCCATGGGCGGAGTTCCTCACGCTGGCCCCTGGCAAACAAGCATCCAGCAACAAAGGCAGTCATGCGTCCCTAAGCCTGAAGCAGCGAGAGAAGGGACCAGGTACCAGAAGCCCAACACAGCCCCTGTTGGGGGAAGGTTGCTCAAGAGGAGCCTGTAGGTGCAGCTAGTCTTGGCCTCAGTCTCCTCCCACCCTCTGATCTTCTGTTTGGCCTGTTGGCTAAACCTGACAGGGAACCAAAGGAGCAGGCAACCACTTGAGATTATCCATGCAGACTGGCCTTCCAAGGGAGAAAATGGCAGGGTGGAGATCTGGAGGGGCAGATGGACTGAATTATAAAGCAAATTATACAATCAAAATGATGGGCAGAAAGGCCTTGTCAGGTCAACCAAATCACCCCCACATGGCCAAGCTGCCCTGATTCTCCAGCTGAAGTTCCAGGCATCTCCTTGAGTTAGGTCTAATTTCATTCCTGCACACTGCCCACACCCACATCATCTCATTTAACCTTCACGATAGATTTGCAAGGACAGTATTGCTTTTTCCATGTAACGAAGGAAATTGAGTCCTGGAGAGTTAATAGAAGGCCCAAGGTCACACAGCTAGCAGCTGGCCGAGCCAAGATTCAAACACCAGTCTACTTGATCCCAAAGCCATTGTTACCAGCCTGGCTAAACTGGCTCAAAACCAGATCAATGGAGTCAGGAAGAAGGACCATAAATCACACTGTTGAGGCAAAATGATTTTCTGTGTGAGGCAAAGGGATTTTCTGTATGGGAGGGCCAGGGTTAACATGCTGTCTGGCTTTCTCTGCCTACGAGGGCTTTGCCAAGGAAGTTCTTTTCTTTCTCAGGTAGGGCTAATGGTTTGAAATCTAAGCACTTATCCTGGAATCAAAGAGAGAGAGAAGATGGAGAGAAAATGCTTGGCTGATGATGGGAAAAAAGTATATTTTCATTTCAGATGCCTTTCAAGTTCTTTTTTTCCCAGCTGAGTGTTGGTGTATTTATAGAATTCAGGGGGAGTATTTAAGGGTAACCAGCAGTGAAGCTGCATTTTGGGCCATCAGAAAGCTCAGAATCTTGCAGGAAAACGTTGATGGGAGGGACAAGAAAAGGCCAGGAGCAGCAGGGCATGAAGCCTCTTCATGTTGCCAGGACCTTTTCTCCTTTCTGGGCTGATGACGTCAAATCAAGGTCTATAAGAGTGCTACAGATGGAATTATAGAATCAAAATGACAGGCAAATGGATGGATGGCTAAAGCTGTGTGGTATAACCACACAGCTGAATATTATTCAGCTACAAAAAGAAATGAAGTATGGATACAGGTTGCAACAGGGATGAACCCTGAAAACACTTTCAGTGAAAGAAGCTAGAGACACCAAAGGCCACCTATTGTATGACTCCATTTATATGAAATATCTAGAGAAGGCAAACCTGTAGAGACACTATGCAGGCTGGTGATCACCAGGGGCTGGGAACTAGAGAGACTGTGGAGCAAATGCTTCTTGGGGACAGGATATCCTTTGGGAGTGATAGAAATCTGGAAACAGACCAGGGTAGTGGTTGCATAATATTGTGAATGTACCCAATGCCACTGCATTTTCCCTTTAAAAAGGTTAGTTTTATGTTACATGGATCTCACTTCAATTTTTTAAAGAAAATGATGGGCAGTCAGGCCCTTAGGAGGTCACCCTACATCTTCCAAGCTGTTTGCGCTCAATGGCTGAAGTCTCAGGTGCTGCCTGGTTAAAGGTCTGATTTCACTAGATTTCCCTTCTTTCTCTGCTCTTCTGACCATTGGTTTCCGTTCAGTTGCTCAGACACACCAAACCTGTCCCCGTCTCAAGACCTTTGCGCCTGGCTGTTCTTTCCCCAGATCTTCACCAGCCTGGCTCCTTCTCCCAATCCAGATCACAGCTCAGATGTTAGATTTTTCAGGGAGGCCTCTTCTGATGCCATTACTTAAAGTGATACATCTATGGGTCATTTTCTTTCACTGTGTTTTTCAGACTGTCGGTTATGGCCCATTACTAGTGGGTATTGAAATCACTTTAATGGGTCTTTTTTTTCTTTTAAAGAAAGGGGGATGCCCAGCTCTTTATAAAAAAAAAAAAAATTATTTATTTTTGTCCTCGCTGGGTCTTTGCGGCTGTGCGGGCTTTCTCTAGTTGTGGAGAGCAGAGAGCTACTCTCTAGTTGCAGTGAGCGGGCTTCTCATTACAGTGGCTTCTCCTGTTGCAAAGCATGGGCACTAGGGCATGTGGGCTTCAGTAGTTGCCGCACACAGGCTCAGTAGTTGCAGTTCCTGGGCTCAAGCGCATAGGCTCAGTAGTTGTTGCACATGGGCTTAGCTGCCCCAGGGCATGTGGTATCTTACCTGACCAGGGGTGGAATGGGTGTCCCCTGCATGGCGAGGCAGATTCTTAACCACTGGACCACCAGGTAAACCCGGGTTAATGGGTCTTGGTTAAAATTTAAAAAAACTGAAATGAAGCGGAATAGAAAATATCACACAGAATAAGGGTAAATGCTTCTTTGGTCAGAAATATTATTTGCTGCATAACAAACCAGTCCAAATTTATTGGCTTAAAAACAACACCTTTCCCAACAAGTCTGTGGGTCAGCTGGGCTCAGCTGGGCAGTTCTGCTCCATGTAGTATCTCCTGGGGTTACCATGTTACTGAGTTCGGCTGAGAGGTGGCTGGAACATCCAAGATGGTTTCCATTCCTTCTGGGGCCTCAGTACTGGCTACCATTTCTCCCTCAAGTGGACTTTCTCTTTCTCCTTGTGGTCCCTCATCATTCAGTGGTCTAACCTGGGCTTCTTTACATGGCAGCTGTATAGAAGGGGAATAAAGTGAAAGCCACCAGGCCTCTTAAAGCTGAGGCCCAGAACAAGTACAGTGTCATTTCCATCACATTCTATTGGTCAAAGGAAGTCACATGACCCTATTAGGTGCAGAGTCCTGACCACTGGACTACCAGGGAATTCTCGACTCCACCTCTTGACTCAGGAGTGGCATGTGCATACCAGGAATGATGTTCGCCAGATTCCTGGTAGACATCTTCACAGACAATCTACCACAATTTATGTGAAAGTTTTATTTCAGCTTAGTAAACGTACACGTGTGTTCACTGAGTCACAGAATAAACATATTTCTTACTGTGAGTCACAGTCAAAAGGTTTTAAAAAACACACTCTGGGACTTCCCTGGTGGTCCAGTGGTTAAGAATCCGCCTTCCAGTGCAGGCGACTTGGGTTCGATCCCTGGTCAGGGAACTAAGATCCCTCATGCCGTGGAGCAACGAGGCCTGCATACGGCAACTACTGAGCCCACCTACTCTGGAACACATGCCCCACAACTAGAGAGAAGCCCTCATGCCACAACTAAGATCTGACACAGCCAGGTAAATAAATATATGTATTTTAAAACTCCACATTCTTCCACATTCGTTTTTTTAATATCTTCTATAGCACTTTGTACTCTCAGAATTTAATTTACTTTACTACATATCTCTCCCATTAGAATATAAGTTCTCTGAGGGCAGGGACCTTGTCTGTCTTGTTCACCATTATATCCCCAGTACCTATCAGGCCCTGGGTCTAGACAGGTGCTTAAGAAGCATCTGTTGTTGAATAATAATAAGTTATCATTTACTGGGTGCTGAGCATTTAAAAGAACTATGTCACTTAATTTGTTTAATACACTTGAGCTCCTATTGTGTGCTGGTGAAACAACAGTGAACAGGATAATAATTGCTGCCACATGAAGTTTATATTACACTATGATGCTAGAATACTATCGAGTAGATTTGTTGATATTGTTTTGACAGATAAGGAAACTGAGAGTCAGAGAAGTCAGTCAGTTTACCCAAGGTCACACAGCTAATAATTTCACCCTGACACCTGGCTCTTCTCCACTCAGCCACAGATGTTGGGTTTTGCCCAGAGATGGCCCTACGTGGTTACAGATCTCAACTCCTGCAATTGCTTCTCTGAAGGATTAGACTTCTTTCCCGGAATCAGGCGCAGGGCAGTGGGAAGAGGCAAGTCCCATGACCTCAGAGTCCCTGCCTACCCCACTCCCTGCCCTCCCCATTCCGTGACGATGTCTCACACCTGGGGTGTTGCAGATTTGAGCCGCAGGTCTCAGTCACCCCCCACTGTCTTATCAGCATGTGACATCCCCAAGTGGCTGGGGACTGCAGGCCTGGCAAAGAATGCATCCCGAACAAAAATAAACCTGCCACATTCCTTGGCAGCCCCCTGCCCCTTCCCGCTCTCCAGCCATCCATCCTCACTGCAGAGCTTGCCAGGGAAGGCCGAGAGAGAGCAGGGTGGAGGAAGTGCTGCGGCAGCCCAACCCTGAGAAAGAGAGGGCGAGGGGAAGAGAGGAAGAGAAAGAAATAGAGAGATCACCTTATATGGGAACGTGCGCAGACAATGTGTGGCAATGGCTTAGAGGGCAGCAGAGGTCAGATACCAGACAGATGGAAGAAATTAAACATGGGACAGAGCGTGTTCCTGAGCCCTGAAAACAGCTCTTGTTTCACAGCGAGTTCGCACAAAACCTGGCCCGTTTTCCTTTTTTGCCTAAGCCAAGCAAGATGTGCGTCCTAAACTCTACATGACTTTGAGTCAGGCCCGTGACTCTGGCTGGCTGTGGTCTCAGTCCTCTCAAGTAATTTCTTTGACGAACAGAAATTCCTCTTTGGGGAAAAAAAAAAGACTGGGCTTGTTTCCCAAGAGTTTCCAATATCACTCCAAAACACATAAATTAGCAGTTAATGAGTAAATACCCCTTCACTTCTCATGCATTCATTCATTCACTCATTCAACAAATACTGAGGACCAGTTATGCCCCATGCATTGAGCCAGGGTCTGAAAAGACAGTGTTGATGATGATGATAATTGTAAAAATAACAACATCAATAATAATAACAGTTACCATTTGTTGATCTGCACTCATCTGATAAGCATTTTAATTCATAATAATTTACTTAGTACCTTCCATGTTCTAGTCATTAGTGATACCGAATGTTGATCTTAAATCATCCGGTCCCTGCCATTGTGGAGTGTACAAGGGAGTGGGGGAACAGAAATGACAGATATTGAACATATGATCCCACTGGATCCTTACAACAGCTTTTAGAATTAGCTACCATTACCATCTCCATTGTATACAGGGTTTTCAGCCTCAGAGCTATGGACATTTTGGGTTGGATTATTCTTTGCTGTGTGTGTGTTGGGGAGACTGCTCTGCACACTGTAGGATACTTACCAACATCCCTGGCCTCTACCCAGGGTTTTCCAGGTGGCGCTAGTGGTGAAGAACCTGCCTGCCAGTGTAGGAGATGTAGGAGACACTGGTCAGGAGGATTCCCCTGGAGGTGGGCATAGCAACCCAATGCAGTATTCTAGCCTGGAGAATCCTATGGATGGAGGAGCTGACAGGCTGCAGTCCATGGGGTCGCACAGAGTTGGACACAACTGAAGCGACTTAGCATGGCCTCTACCCAATAGACGTCATTATCAATACTCACCCACCTCCAGTTCCTCCAGTTGTAACAACCAAAAAATACCTCTAGACATTGTCAGATATTCCTGGAGGACAAATGACTTCTGGTTGAGAATCACTTTTTTTTTTTTTTTTTTGAGAATCACTTTTTTCAACAAATGAGGAAGTAGAGACTCAGCGTGGGTTATAAAACTTCCTTAAAGTCATACCACTGGAGAGTAGGGCTTACACCCTGATCATTCTGATTCCAAAGCCCATGGGCCTAAACATTACAGTGCGAAATCCTATTTCCTTGTTCTAACAGATGACTCTGGATTTGTATGATTGTAGACGTCACTGGCTCATTTCACAAAATGGAAGTCATCTGTGTGCAGATCCCCTGAGAAGCAGGTGCTAAGATGGGCATAGATTTGCAAGAGACGTACTGAGGATTTATTTATTTATGCCTATGAAGGATAGAGGGGAAGGGAGGGAGGGAAGGCAAGAGACTGTTCAGATTGTGAGGCTGGTCTGATACCTTTGGCAGGAGAAGGGGACAGGAGGATAGGGTAGGAAGAGCCTTGGACAGCAGCACGGTTCTAAGAAAGTTTTGGCCATGCTCAACGGGAGTTCCCCAGCCATAGTCAGGAAGAGGGATTCCAGGTCAGGAAGCCGTGAGGCTTCACTAGCACTGTCATTAGCTGGGAGCAGCCCCAGGGAGGTATGACCTTGGCATGAACCTGGTGGATCCAGAGGGATAACTAGTGCTGTCGGTCAACCATGCTCTTCGAAGCAGAGCTCTCCTGAAGGAGCTCTGAGCAGTGCACTCCATGGCTGGCACGTCATCAGAGAAATGCTGCCCAGTAGCTACATTCTCCTTAAGACAGGAGATTGAAAAGGCGCTGGAGATGCAGTGGGTAACAATGCCAGCTGGGCATCCTTGAAGCAAAAGGGTTCCTTTTTCCCTGCAATGTCTTGAGCTTCGAAGTCAGCCCCAACTTGGGTACCATCAGTGAAGAGGTAAAGAGTGCAGCCTTGAGGTTCCACTTTGTAGTCTATGGATGTGAGCACTCTCTGAGCCTCAGTTTCCCCATCTGCGTAATAGAATTAACTTGCCTTATCTCATAAGGTTCATGTGAGGATTCAACAGATGTTCACGGAATTGCTTCTCAGGAGAAGATGGACCTCCTCCTGCGCAACCTTTCTGTTTTGTACAGACATCTCCCTACTGGCCACCCTCTCATCCTTCCCACTAAGATTCATCTTGGCATCTAACCAAGAAACAAAAAACTAGCATCTCCAGGGCTAAGTCTGACAGACTAGTTGTGTTTGCCTCACAGAATGCTAAACAAACAAACCAACATTTGAAAATTGAGATATTTCAGGAAGAGAAGAGTCAAAACCAGTGATACTCAATTCTATTCATTGGGACTGTCTAGATTTCTGGGTCCCATTGAAATTTTAGGAAATCGGGATATACTGTATGGCAGGTTGGCTGAAGGTGAGAAGAGGCTGCCCCCTTCAGATGGGACGTGCACTGACCTGTCTGTCACAGTGCCCATCACTTCCTACCATGAAGCCGGTGTCAGTTGCTGATGACCATCGCCTTTGTGCTGCCATTCTTCATAGAATGACATCCTTTGTCTCATGCACCTATTGAAGAGGAGAGTGTAGATGCGGAACCCTACATTCTTTCTTGTACCTGCTCCCATTTCAGTCACTTAAATCATCTCCTGCTGCCCGTAGCATCCAAGTTTACCTTTAAGCTTGTCATCCTTTTTTAGCCCTTCTCAAATCTTCCTAAAATTATCCCTGCAATTTTATAACAGATCTCTACATTTTTATTTCCTTTCAGTTGGCAAAGCACTGTCATTCACTTCTAATAACCCAAGAGGCTCATATTTCCTCCATTTATTTATTTTAAGTGTAGTTTAAAAAACATGCTTCTTTGTTTAAAAAAAAATTTTTTTTTTTGGCTGTGCTGGGTTGTTGTTGCCGCACATAGGCTTTCTCTGGTTGCAGTGAGTGGAGGCTACTCTTCTCTGTGGTGCACTGGCTTCTCTTTGCAGTGGCTTCTCTTGTTGCAGGGCATGGGCTTTAGGGCACGTGGAGTTCAGTAGTTGTGGCCCACTCCCCAGAGCGTGTGGGATCTTCCCAATCCAGAGATCGAACCTGTGTTCCCTGAATTGGCAGGTGGATCTTATCCACTGAACCACCAGGGAAGTCCTATTTCCTCCATTTTTGAGAGGAGTTGTCTTACAGGGGTGAAGGGCAGTACCCAAGAACACAGCTGGTTAGTGGCAGAGCAAAGTCCTTCTGACTCTAAGTTTGATATTTATCCATTACTTTAGACTGCAAAGTGTGTTAGAGCTTTTAGTTGCAAAAGACAGAAAGTTTGCTGAAACTAGCTTAAGCAAAAAGACAATTTATTAGCTCATGTAACTAATGAGCTAATCCAAATGAGCCATAGGCTTTAAGCATAACTGGATGTAGGAGCTCAAATGTTGTCCCAAGGACTCTGTCAATCCTTCTCCAGTTCTCTTTATCGATGCTTTACTGTGTTGCCTTTATTCTCAGAAAGCCATTCCACTCACAATGGCAAGGTAAGCTTCACCTGTTACTTTCCAATCCAGTGGAAAAAGAGCTGCTTTTTTGAGACCAGCGGGGACAAACAGGAACTAAGTCTCATTGGTCCTGATTGGCCTGATCTATCCATGCACCCCGAGCCAATCACTGGCCAGAGAAATGTGGTGTTTTGATTGACCACCTCCAAACAAGGGGGTGGGTTAGCTACAACCAAACAGAAGCTTCTGTTTGACAGTGGAGGAGAGATGACCCAAAGGAAAAGCAGGTGCTGTTATCAGAAGGGAGATGAATTCTAGACGGACAAAGAACCATGTTCATTACACCTAGGCTCTTCCCTACCACTGACTCCTTCCCTCTAGCCTTCCCAGTGTGCATCAGTTTTCTTCTCTACTCCCACCTGCCCTGCCTTCTTCCTGGGACATTCCCTTCCTCTCACTGGAAGGCCATCTTCAGACCCTCTTTCTTCATTCAAACTGACTTCAAGACCCAGGTAGAGCCTCACCTATTCAACCATTCTGGGCTACAGTGAAATTGTTCTTCTGGGAACTCCTAAAACAGTGAGCATCTGAATGACACACACCCGCACTCAACTCCATAGCTGTTGAATGAATGAATGCAGAGATAATTTACATGAATTGCGATAATTAGAAAGTGGGGTCAAGACTAGAATGAAATAAACAAAAATGTTAGTGGCAGCTATTTTGATGGGTTATGGGTGATTCCGGCTTTTCTTAATTCCTTTCAGTATTTTCTACAATTAGGGAAAAGATTATGATAAAAGGCAGTAATGTGAGTCTGGTTTAAACATCTAGACTATAAGCACAGTGAGGGTAAGGACTAAGAGATAATTCTGATATGCCTCCTAACTCCCCGCAACAGGGCACAGATAGTATAAGAGCTAGTTGGAGCTCACTGGAAGCTATGTTAGTAATAACAGCAAACAGGGCTTAGAGACTGTTGATTCTCTTCCCCAAAGCCAGTCCCCCTTTCCTCCTTCAGACTCTCCAAACCTCGATTTTATGTGGTGTCCTTTGCCTCATCCTCACTGCCACGCGCTTCTTGGAAGAGGATTCCAGCCCCAAGACCTGCACTGATCAGTCCAACCCAGGGTTTCTCAACCTCGGCATTAGTGACATTCAGGGGCAGGATAATTCTGCTAATGTTGAGTTGTTGCATGTGCCACCTTGGAGTTTACTTGTTGTATGAAGTAAAAACTTTCCTTAATGTTTAAGCTCATGTGAGTTGTGCCTTTCTGTTACAGCATCTTAACCAACCCAGGGGTCTATTAAAGGCATTGCACACACATACAATAAAAGGACCATCCAAAAAGTGAGAATCTGGGGACTTCCCTGGTGGTCCAGTGATTAAGACTCTGTGCTTCCAGTGCAGGGGGTGCAGGTTCCAACCCTGGTTAGGGAACTAAGATCCCACATGCTATGGGGCAAGGCCAAAAGGGTGGTTGAGGGTAAATATCAGAATCTGGAGTTTGGGACAGGTATATCACTTGATAGCCTCTTTTGAGTACCACTGCTGATCTAAAACAGTTTCCAGTGCCATGTGAAATTGCTGATAACCTGTAGAGATGCTGAGACAACGAGAGGAGCTTAATTTCTTTTGCAAAACGAGCAATATCTGGACTTGAACCCACTGGGTCTCACCATATGAAAACTGCTGCAAAACACCAATGTCTATAGTTGTTAAGCTAATATTTTGGGGAGTCTACCAAACAGTCTCTCAGATGGTGCTTTTAAGTTAAGAAAATACTAAGCCAAATAACATAACCTCTAGAAGCCTCAGTTTGCTCATCTGTAAGCTGGGGAGAACAAGAGGAGAATCCCCTGATACTGAGGATCAGAAAACACTTCCTGAACCATAAAGTAGGTAGTAAGTTATCAATACTAAGCAGACAAGACATACAGCAATGCTGTTTCTAGCATTGGAATGTTCTACATTTAAGATGTGGTATGACCAACATTTTCTGCTGATTAAATTTCTTATGTTTCTGAGGTTCTGCTTTCTCGTTTTTGTACTATGGCAAGACTTCGTTCTGACTGTGTGGTGAGGATAAAATGTGGCTCTTTGAAAAAGAGAAACATATTACTATTATTAATTCCCACAGTTTTCTTGTCCCAGGTGGGACTTTAGCAAGAAGGCAAGCAAAACAGACTTGGAGGCAGACTCCATAGTTCACCGCTACCCTCTACTGGTCATTAGCGGTGCCACAGATGGATAAAGAGAAGAGGGTCCCAGAGGGACCCCAGGGAACTGAGGTTCAGAGAGGGACCGCGACTTGCCTGAGGGCACAGAGCTAGCCTTGGACAGAACGCTAGGGACTCCTGATTCTTAGCTTTTCCAAAGGGAGAAAAATGAGGACTAGAAGCTAACTCATTATGCTTCAGTCTTACTAGGTTCTCAGATTTTCTAGACAGTCTGGGATTTTTCTCTCCTGTTCTTCCCTCACCACCCAAACTGCTTGGAACTCCCAAGCTTTTCTTCATACCAAGGTGCCCTCCATTGGCCCTGAGGCTACGAGTACTGTTAGGTGCTGGATGCTTTATAAAAAATGATCTCAGATCCTTACAACTGCTTTGTAAGGCAGGCCAGGAAACTAAAGCTCAGAGAGGTTAAGACTCTTGCTCAAGGTCCAGTAGCTCATTAAGAACAGTAACCATGATCTCAACTCTCACCTGAGACCCCAAAGCCCACATTTGCCTGCCACCAAAAAAAACAACAAAAAAAAGCAAAACATCATGGCAACATGTGTTGAAGGGATGATTAAATTGTAATCTTGTGGCGTTTTTTAATGCCTCAGATGGCATTTGCTGGGCAGACAGACATAGGATGAAGCAATGGAAGAAAGAAATTATTTGAGCGCCTCATACATGCCGTTGAGACTCACACACATCATCTGTCAATTCTCCTGTGACACATATATGCTCTTCAATTCTGTCAACAATATTGAGGCACAAATGAGAAAACTGAGTTCAAAGAGATTAAGAAATTTGCCTAAAGTCACTTGGTAAAAGCTAGCATTCAGACTCTAATCCCCCTGACTGGTGTTAGTATATAAACAAATCACATTCTTAAAGACATAAGGAGCACAGAGGAGGGTATATGGTAGTCTGTGTCCGGCTCAACTGCAGACCTCCAGCCACGAAACCCCTCAGACTCTCCTACAGATCATTTTATACCTGGAGGCTTCAGGATTTGAAGTCCTCCTGATCTAGGTTCAAACCCATTTCTGAGCATGACTGTGTGCCAGGCCCTAACTGGGTATATTATTTCATTTGATTCTTGAAAGAACACTGTGCAGTAGATAGCAATTATTATTCCTGTTTTACAAGTGAACAGATTGAAGCTCTGAGAAGTATAGTTGACCCTTGAATAGGTTTGAACTGCCCTCACCCACTTCCATGAGGATTTTGCTCAATAGTGAATACTGTCGTTGATTGAACCTGCAGATGTGGATGAACCACAGATATGGAGAGTTGACTATAAGTTACACCGGGATTTTCAGCTATGCACAGGGTTGGTGCCTCTAACTCCTGTGTTATTGAAGGGCTGTGTGCTGTGCTGCGTTCAGTTGCATCCAACTCTTTGAGATCTATGGACAGTAGCCTGCCAGGCTCCTCTGTCCATGGGATTCTCCAGGTAAGAGTACTGAAGTAGTTTGCCATGCCCTCCTCCAGGGGATCGTCCCAACCCAGGAATTGAACCTATATCTCCGGCATCTCCTGCATTGCAGGCAGGTTCTTTATCCACTGAGCCACCTAGGAAGCCCCCATTGAAGGGTTAGCTGTACCTTATTTAAGTGTGAGCAAGCCCAGGTGTTGATAATTTGCCAATATTTTATGTGATATTGTCTTCATGGTCTTATTTTTCCCCATTAACAGACGGGAAAATAGAGTTAAAGACAAGTGGAAATGACTTTCCTCATGGCCTTTGCACTCACTGTTCCCTCTGTGTGCAATGCTCTTCCCAGGCATCCAGAGGGCTTGCTCCCTCACCTCCTAAGGTCTTCACTTGGTCATCTTCTGGATTTCCCTCGTGGTCCAGTGGTTGAGAATCCACTTGCCAATGCAGGGAACATGGGTTTGACCCCTGGTCCAGGATGATTCCACACGCGTCCGGGCAGCTAAGCCTCAGAGCCCCAACTACTGAGGCTGCACTCTAGAGTCTGTGCTTTGCAACAAGAGAAGCCACCACAACGGGAAGCCCGCACATCACAACTAGAGAGTAGCCTGAGCACAGCAACAAAGACCCAGCACAGCCAAAAATAAATAAATAAAAGTTGTTTTAAAGTCATCTTCTAAAATGGAACAGGACCCTGTGGTCCTTCCCGCCCCGCCCCCACCACCCCATGTCCTCTGTCTGCCTTTTGTCTGTAGAAAACTTTAGTCAAAGAATAAGTTTAATTAGAGAAATGAGAAATACAGAAACAAAGGAAAACAACGGATACCAAAAAATAATAATGTAGTCATTAAACATAGCCAAGGACCTTTAGTTCTTTCTCAAGGGCTATAGATATTCTGAGTCCTGTCCTGTGACCTGTCTTACATCTACTAGAACACCAGGGTGAAGAAGTTAACTATATGATGACCAGATTGTACCCACGACATAAGCTGCCACAATTCTGAGAACTAGCCTCAAAGAAATGGGAACAAATGGACCCTGGAATTGAAGATTAACTGTGTCTAAAACAATCAAGATGATGCTGGTCAGACCCCAATGACCAGTTTGAAGATGACTGTAAGAGGTGACTGTACTGTTTCTACAGGTAGGCCCATCCTTCTGTCTATAAAAGCTGTTACCCCACTGGTTTTCAGTGTAAGGGGAGGGAGGTGGCCTTTGAACAGATGTCTGCCCTCCCCTCCACCCAGTTGCAGGCATCTGAAATAAAGCAAACTTTCCTTTTCACCAACCTGGCCTGTTTATTGGCTTTTGAGGGGCGAGCAGCTGGACCCCACACACTCTTTTGGTAACACTTCTGGACTTCTCTGGTGATCCAGTGAGTGGCTAAGACTTCCCACTCCCAATGCAGGTGGCTAAGGTTCAATCCCTGGTCGTGGAACTAAGAGTTCGCCAGCCATAACTAAAGATCCTACATGCTGCAATGAAGATCAAAGATCCGGCATGATGCAACTAAGACCCAGTGCTGCCAAATGAATAAATATCGTTTAAAAAAAAACAATGTCATCTTCCTAAGGGAGGCCTTTCGTGACTGCCCTATTTAAAAATTCACCCTCAAATCTTACATCTCAATGACAAAAGACAGAAAACCCAATTCAAAAGTGGACAGAAGACTTAAATAGATGTTTCTCCAAGAAGACATAAAAATGGCCAATAAGCACATGAAAAAAGGCTCAACACCTAATAATCTGCATTAGGGAAATGCAAATCAAAGCCACATAAGATACCACTTCATACCACTAGGATCACTGTTATTTACAAAATGGAAAATTACAAGTGTTGGCATTGTGGAGAAATTAGAGCCCTCAGACATTGCTGGTGGGAATGTAAAATGGTGCAGCTACTGGAGAAAACAGTTTGGTGGTTCTTCAAAAAGTTAAATATACGACCCAGCAATACAGGGGGACTTCCCTGGTGGTCCAGTGACTAAGATTTCATGCTCCCAAAGCAAGGGGCCAGGATTCAATCCCTGGTCAGGGAACTAGATCCCTCATGCCACAGTTAAGAGTTCACATGCCACAACTAAAGACCTTACGTGCTGCAACTAAGACCTGGTATAGCCAAATAAATATGTAAATAAATAACATTTTAAAAATAATATGTTTTGGAACTAGATAGAGGTTGTGTTAAGTTCATCCCGCAATACATCTTATCTCCCTTCCTCGTTTGAATTTTCTCCATAGGAAAATCATACACACACTATATTAGGGTCTACTGTTCAGCCTGTTTCTTTAGAATATAAACTCCAACAGAGGAAGGATTTTGATCTCTTTAGTTAACTCACATAAACCCCCAAAGAGTTGCTGACACTCATTAAATATTTATTTTATAAATGAATTAGAAGAAGTGTAGTGATGAAGCAGAGTCCGGCTCCCCCAACCTTCTATGTTGTTGTTGTTTAGTCACTAAGTCATATCTGATTCTTTTTGCAATCCCATGGACTGTATCCTGCCAGGCTCTCTCTGTCCATGTGATTTCCCAGGCAAGAACACTCGAGTGGGTTGCCATTTCCTTCTCCAGGGGATCTTTCCAACCCAGAGGTGGAACCTGAGTCTCCTGCCTTAGCAGGTGGATTCTTTTCCATTAAGCCACCTGGGAAGCCCCCTCCCCTCCATCCCTGTCTCTAATTCTGACTGGCTCTTGATCCTTAATATATGAACAATAATCCTCAGTCCAGGTTCATTTTTTCCTCCTTTTCCTAAAGAGCTGAATCCACAAGCTCTCAGCTCAGCCCTATAAACCCTTCTCTGCAGAGAGTCTGAGAAAAGAAGGGCAGGAGAGAAGGCAATGAATCCATCACTATGTGGAGAAACACTGTCAGCTCCGTCACTCTGTGGCTGCCCACAGCAATTGATTGTAACCCCAAACCGGTGCTGTGAGGCCATCTTGGCCCCCAGCCAGCAAGACGTCATTCCCAGCTGCTGCCCAGGTGCTCTTCAGCGGGGACATTTAGAGAAGTGAGTCAATAACCATTTATGAACAGCCATTCTAAAACAGGCCTGTACCAGGCACTTGGCCAAATTACAAACGTAAAATATGATCATTCATTTGATCATTCACTCATTCATGTGGTTATCAAACATTCATTGAGTACCTACTATGTTTCTTACACTGTGGCCCTTGATTTCACCATTTACAGTTGAACTTAGAGCTAAGGCGTCAACACCATATAGACCAGATTTTCTCAGCTCTGGGCACTACTGACATTCTGGACCAGAAAATTCTTTGTTGTAGGGGGTTGATCTGTGTATTGTCAGATGTTTGGCAGCATCCCTGACCATTAGATGCCAGTAGCATTCCCTGGTGGCTCAGCTGGTAAAGAATCTGCCTGCAATGCCTGAGAGTTGGGTTCGATGCCTGGGTTTGGAAGATCTCCTGGAGAAGTGAATGGCTATCCACTCCAGTATTCTGGCCTGGAGAATTCCATGGACTGTAAAGTCCACGGGGTCGCAAAGAGTCAGACACAACTGAGTGACTTTTGCTCACTCACTTACTCAGCACTCCCACAATCATGACAACTAAAAATGTCTCTAAACGTTGCCAAATGTTCCCTGAGGGTGCACAATTATCCCTGTAATAAACCACTGGTTTAGATCAGTTCAGTTCAGTTCAGTTCATCGCTCAGTCGTGTCTGACTCTTTGCGACCCCATGAATCACAGCATGCCAGGCCTCCCTGTCCATCACCAACTCCCGGAGTTCACTGAGACTCATGTCCATCGAGTCAGTGATGCCATCCAGCCATCTCATACTCGGTCATCCCCTTCTCCTCCTGCCCCCAATCTCTCCCAGCATCAGAGTCTTTTCCAATGAGTCAACACTTTGCATGAGGTGGCCAAAGTACTGGAGTTTCAGCTTTAGCATCATTCCTTCCAAAGAAATCCCAGAGCTGATCTCCTTCAGAATGGACTGGTTGGATCTCCTTGCAGTCCAAGGGACTCTCAAGAGTCTTCTCCAACACCACAGTTCAAAAGCATCAATTCTTCAGCACTCAACCTTCTTCACAGTCCAACTCTCACATCCATACATGACCACAGGAAAAACCATTCAATATCACAGTTATCCAAGTCTATGCCCCAACCAGTAATCCTGAAGAAGCTGAATTTGAACGGTTCTATGAAGACCTACAAGAGCTTTTAGAACTAACACCCAAAAAAGATGTCCTTTTCATTATAGGGGACTGGAATGCAAAAGTAGGAAGTCAAGAAACACCTGGAGTGACAGGCAAATTTGGCCTTGGAATGCGGAATGAAGCAGGGCAAAGACTAATAGAGTTTTGCCAAGAAAATGCACTGGTCATAGCAAACACCCTCTTCCAACAACACAAGAAAAGACTCTACACATGGACATCACCAGATGGTCAATACCGAAATCAGATTGATTATATTCTTTGCAGCCAAAGATGGAGAAGCTCTATACAGTCAACAAAAACAAGACCAGGAGCTGACTGTGGCTCAGATCATGAACTCCTTATTACCAAATTCAGACCCAAATTGAAGAAAGTAGGGAAAAGCGCTAGACCATTCAGGTATGACTTAAATCAAATCCCTTATGATTATACAGTGGAAATGAGAAATAGATTTAAGGGCCTAGATCTGATAGATAGAGTGCCTGATGAACTATGGAATGAGGTTCATGACATTGTACAGGAGACAGGGATCAAGACCATCCCCATGGAAAAGAAATGCAAAAAAGCAAAATGGCTGTCTGGGGAGGCCTTACAAATAGCTGTGACGAGAAGTAAAAAGCAAAGGAGAAAGGGAAAGCTATAAGCATCTGAATAGACAGTTCCAGAGAATAGCAAGGAGAGATAAGAAAGCCTTCTTCAGCGATCAATGCAAAGAAATAGAGGAAAACAACAGAATGCGAAAGACTAGAGATCTCTTCAAGAAAATTAGAGATACCAAGGGAACATTTCACGCAAAGATGGGCTCAATAAAGGACAGAAATGGTATGGACCTAACAGAAGCAGAAGATATTAAGAAGAGGTGGCAAGAATACACGGAAGAACTGTACAAAAAAGATCTTCACGAACCAGATAGTCATGATGATGTGATCACTAATCTAGAGCCAGACATCTTGGAATGTGAAGTCAAGTGGGCCTTAGAAAACATCACTATAAACAAAGCTAGTGGAGGTGATGGAATTCCAGTGGAGCTATTTCAAATTCTGAAAGATGATGCTGTGAAAGTGCTGCACTCAATCTGCCAGCAAATTTGGAAAACTCAGCAGTGGCCACAGGACTGGAAAAGGTCAGTTTTCATTCCAATCCCAAAGAAAGGCAATGCCAAAGAGTGCTCAAACTACCACACAATTGCACCCATCTTACACGCTAATAAAGTAATGCTCAAAATTCTCCAAGCCAGGCTTCAGCAATAAGTGAACTGTGAACTTCCTAATGTTCAAGCTGGTTTTAGAAAAGGCAGAAGAACCAGAGATCAAATTGCCAGCATCTGCTGGATCATGGAAAAAGAAGAGAGTTCCAGAAAAACACCTATTTCTGCTTTATTGACTATGCCAAAGCCTTTGACTGTGTGGATCACAATAAACTGTGGAATATTCTGAAAGAGATGGGAATATCAGACCACTTGACCTGCCTCTTGAGAAATCTGTATGCAGGTCAGGAAGCAACAGTTAGAACTGGACAGGGAACAACAGACTGGTTCCAAATAGGAAAAGGAGTCCGTCAAGGCTGTATATTATCACCCTTCTTATTTAACTTCTATGCAGAGTACATCATGAGAAACGCTGGACTGGAAGAAACACAAGCTGGAATCAAGATTGCTAGGAGAAATATCAATAACCTCAGATATGCAGATGACATCACCCTTATGGCAGAAAGTGAAGAGGAACTCAAAAGCCTCTTGATGAAAGTGAAAGAGGAGAGTGAAAAAGTTGGCTTAAAGCTCAACATTCAGAAAACAAAGATCATGGCATCCAGTCCCATCACTTCATGGGAAATAGATGGGGAAACAGTGGAAACAGTGTCAGAGTATTTTTGTGGGCTCCAAAATCACTGAAGATGGTGATTGTAGCCATGAAATTAAAAGACGCTTACTCCTTGGAAGAAAAGTTAGATAAGTTGCTGTTGCTTAATTGCTCAGTTATGTCCAACTCTTTGCAACCATGTGGACTGTAGCCAGCTCTTGACACAGAGCCTTTCACATAGTAGGTGTTCAATAAACATGTGTTGTCTGAATTAATAAACAAAAGGATGGGGAAAGGATTGTGAAAAAGGTGCCAAGCTAGATGAAATCATATGGGCCCAGCGCCAAAGAATTGACGCTTTCGAACTGTTGTGCTGAAGAAGACTCTAGAGAGTTCCTTGGCCAGCAAGGAGAACAAATCAGTCAATCTTAAAGGAAATCAACCTGAGTATTCATTGGAAGGATTGATGCTGAAGCTCCAATACTTCGGCCACCTGATGTGAAGAGTCAATTCATTGGTAAAGACTCTGATGCTGGGAAAGATTGAGGACAGGAGGAGAAGGGGGCAACAGAAGATGAGATGGTTGGATGGTATCATCAACTCAATGGACATGAGTCTGAGCAAACTCCAGGAGATGGTGAAGGACAGGGAAGCCTGGTGTGCTGCAGTGCATGGGGTGGCAAAGAGTCTGACACAACTGAGCGACTGAACAACAACAATTTCCTCTGCAAAAATACTATCAGGTCATTTTACCTGGGCAAATAAATTCTCTATAGAGATCTTCCCTGGCTGGGCCATGTGACATGCCTTATAGCTGACCAGGTTCCCTGTGAACATAAAGATTTCCTCGCATGCATGGACATGAACATGAACATAGTCACACAGCCATGTCTGACTCTTTGCGACCCCATGGACTGTGGTCTGCCAGGCTCCTCTGTCCATGGATATCTCCAGGCAAGAGTACTGGAGGGGGTTGCCATTTCCTTCTCCAGGGGATCTTCCCAACCAAGGGGTTGAACCTGGGTCTCCTGCATTACAGGCAGATTCTTTACCAACTGAACTACTAGGGAAGCCCATGCATGGAAGAGGCTACTCATTCAGGCTGCTTGGCTCCAGGTCAAAGGATCATTTCATTGGTACCAGTGGCAGGAACTCTTGGTTGTCCTTCAATATCCATTCTCCTTTCTCAATAAAAGTAAGAAAACCCTCCATCAGATTTTAAGCAAGGAACATGGTCAAAGAGAATAAGGACTACCTTTCCCATGTTCTATTGCAAGGAGGTGTGGCCATGTGACTAAGTTCTAACTAATGAGCCACAAGTGGCAGGGACAGGCTGTGCTCTTGAGGGGAAGAACATGCCATTCCCTTTCTTTCTCCTTTCCTCCTTTTTCCATCCTTATATTTGGAATCTGACTCTGATGGGGAGTCATTTTGGATGATGCTAGTAAGAGACCCTAGAGATGGGTCCGTGATGAACTCATTGCTCAGAGTTGCTATACCAGCCTTGGACCATGTATGTGAGAAAGAAATCCATTTTTACCTTATTTAGGCCTCTGTTATTTGGTGTCTTTAATGCATGCAATTGAGATCTTATCCTAACTGATACAGTGCCTGTATCAGGACATTTTCAATGGCCTTTAGGCAGAGAAGGGAAAAAAATAAAACAAGGATGTCCATCCTTGCTAAATGCTAGTTTGAGAGTGCAATGCCTCGTTTAATCACCAGGGCACCATAAGGATTAGCATCACCTTTTACAGATGGGGAAAATAAGGCTCAAGGAGGTTAAATAACTTTCTTCCAATCACATAGAAGTAGCAGAGTTGTGAGGTGTGCCCAGAACCACCTATTCAAGTTAGCTCCAGGAAATGATTTGCATATTAAAGACATGGTTCTAATGGTATGTCCTAGAAAAGCTATAGCCTTAGGAAGGGCAAGAACCAGAGTGATTTCAGGGACCACATCAGTTAAGAGTTGGAGGACTTTAACTCTATTGCTCTTCTTTTTACTTGGTCCCTTAAAGTCACTGCCTCTTGATTTATACTCATTTTAAAAAATTTTAAAAATGTGTCTTTATTTTTAGGTACGCTGGGTCTTTGTTTCTGTGCACAGGCTCTCTCTAGTTGCAGAGAACAGTGGCTACTCTTCATTACGGTAGACGAGCTTCTCATTGTGGTGGCTTCTCTTGTTTTGGAGCACGGGCTCTAGAGCATGGGCTCAGTTGTTGTGGGGCATGGGCTTAGCTGCTCCCCAGCATGTGGGATCCTCCTGGCCCAGGGATTGAACTCTTGCCCCCTGCATTGACAGGTGAATTCTTAACCACTGGACCATCAGGGAAGTCTAATTTATACTCTTGATAGAGAGATCCCAATTGGTCACTGGCCAGCCAATGGTCTGGCTCTGCTTGGCAGTTGCCCATCCTCATCAAATCAACCATGGCATCCCATTCCAGTAATATTGCCTGGAAAATTCCATGGATGGAGGAGCCTGGTAGGCTGTAGTCCATGGGGTTGCTAAGAGTCGGACACGACTGAGTGACTTCACTTTCACTTTTCACTTTCATGCATTGGAGAAGGAGATGGCAACCCACTCCAGTGTTCTTACCTGGAGAATCCCAGGGACGGCGGAGCCTGGTGGGCTGCCGTCTCTGGGGTCGCACAGAGTTGGACATGACTGAAGTAACTTAGCGGCAGCAGCAGCAGGGATATGAAGGGCTGGGGCTGCTGGTTTCAGGTTGAGCTAGAAGAAGTTAGGCATGGCAGAAAACTGTATTACCTCTGCTAAAATTAAATCTTTAAATATTGGCTTATTGAACCTGGGCAAAGAGCAACCACTGTCCTTATCTTCTAGGATCTTATATCCTCTTATTACTATTGTTACTATAATTAAGAACATATCACTATTAATTAACAGCTGCAATTCACCAAACACTACTATGTACCAGGCATGGTGCTTTTAATGAGTACTGCTACTGCTAAGTTGCTTTAGTCGTGTCCGACTCTGTGCGACCCCATAGATGGCAGCCCACCAGGCTCCGCCGTCCCTGGGATTCTCCAGGCAAGAACACTGGAGTGGGTTGCCATTTCCTTCTCCAATGCATGAAAATGAAAAGTGAAAGTGAAGTCGCTCAGTCGTATTCGACCCTCAGCGACCCCATGGACTGCAGCCTACCAGGCTCCTCCGTCCGTGGGATTTTCCAGGCAAGAGTACTGGAGTGGGGTGCCATTGCCTTCTCCGTTTAATGAGTAACCTCATGTTAATTCCTTTAAGGAAAATCAGTCAGTCAGAGACCTTTTATCATGTATGGCAACCCAGAGACATTTGGGATGAAGAGGTATGCTTTGGGAGAAGAAGTATAGTTTTTCAACTTTCACTTATTTGGAGAAACTAAGTGGTAGGTGCAGTTGAAAGGAAGGCAGTCTCCTGGGTAGGCAGATGCTAAGTAGGAGGCTGTTTAGGCATAAAAGGAATGGGGGTGGGATGAAAAACAGACAGACAAGGGAAATTAAGTTTGACTGGATAAAGTGGACAGTGAGCGTTTTGATAAGAGCAATGAAATGGGCAGGGAGAGGTTCACAGATCTTCAAATCACGGACTCCCCCAACACCCTCGCCCTCTTAGCAGAAGAGAATTGGGGTGGTCTCCCCACCTCTTCTCCATGGAATCTCCTGGGGCTCAGCCTCCTGGCCCACTCTCAGCTAGGGTCCTCACTTCCTGTTTGTTGTGCCTGCTGTCACATGTCACCATCTCCATGTGTCCGGCCCCAGCCTGGTGACCCGATCCCAGTTTCTATCCATTCCACTGGCTTCTTCATGTGGCTTGGAGCTCTTGAGCTGGACTGAGACTACCCTGATGAAAGCCACATCAGTGACTCCACAGAAAGGGCGGAAGCAGGTCAACATCTTTGACATGAAGATGCTGTCAATTTGACAGGGGCCAAGATAATGAGACTATTTTAGTAAGCTTGTTTGATTGTGAGGAATAAATAGTCACACCAGGTCACTGTGATATAATAAGAAATATATGTTAGGTCTCAGCTCCTGGTTCCTGACACAGAGCTCCTAAATTTCTTGGAATTCCCTGGGTGATAGGAACAACTTTTGTCCTAATGAGGCCACTCTTGCTGGGCTACTGGATAGGTTCAGGATAAGGGATGGTCACCAGAAAGACCAAGCCATGATTAGAGGCTTGAAACTTTCAGTCCCACCCCCCATCTCCCAGGGAAGGAAGAGGGGCTGGATATTGAGTTAATAACCCATCATGCCTATGTGATGAAGCCTCCATAAAAACCTAAACTATGGAGCCTGGAGAACTTCTGGGTTGACGGACACATCCACGTGCTGAGAGAGTGGCACACCCCAACTCCACGGGGGCAGAAGAAGGTCCTGCACTTGGGCCCCTGCCAGACTTTGCCCTATGTACCTCCTCACCTGACTGTTCTTGTCTCTTATCCCTTATCATCAACCAGTAAACATGTTTCCCTGAGTTCTGTGAGCCATTATAGTAATTACTGAACACAAGGAAGGGGTCACAGGAACCCCAGTCTGTAGTCAAGTCAAAACCTGGGACCCACTACTTGTGACTGGTGTCTGAAGCTAGGGGCAGCTTTGTGGGACTGATTCCTTAACCGCCGGGCCTGTGCTAACTGTAAGTAGTTAGTGTCATAATTGAATTGTAGGATATCTAGTTAGGGAGAGACAAGAAGAGAGACTTGGAAAGTTGATTGGTGTGGAAAACCCACACATTTGATGTCAGGAGTGTTGTGAGTATAGAGATAGACAGAGGTTTTTCCTTTTAGTCACTATTATACATGTGATCAGAGAAAAATATGTAACATGGGATTTCATGAAAAAAAAAACAACAACAAAAAAACCCAAGCACTTGTAAATAGCTCAGGCTTTTTGGACTCCAGAATTAACAAAGAATTCTCTGTTCAGGGTCACTCCAGGGACCCTTAGAGCTGGTGGGTCTTCATGCCACAAGTCCCACACTCATCTTCTCTCTGCTTTCTCTCTGTCTCTCTTCTACTTTTCATTTCATGTCCTAAATTTCCATCTATGCAGCATAACCTTATTCAGTGTTTCCCTCTGTTCTCTGTAACAGAATGCCCTGCTGGAATGAACAGTTTTTATCTCTGCTTTAATGAGAGAGAAGGTAACTCATTGATACAAGGGAAGTATTTCCCCTCCTGAGGGTGAAATATTCAGCTTAGGGGTTAAAAAAGAGAAGCTTTCATGTGGATATCCTATTAAGTTGAAAAAAAAAACAAAAAACTTGGTTTCTAAAAAAATTAAACATGCAATTATCATGATCTAGCAATTTCACTTCTGGCCATATACCCTGAAGAACTGAAAAGAGAGACATGACCAGAAATTTGTACAACCATGTTCAGAGCAAGACTTTTCACAATAGCTAAAAAGGTGGAAACAGCCTAAATGTCCACTGGTGGGTGACTGGATAAATAAAATATACAAAGAGAGAGACAGAATTATTCACATTTTAAAAGGGATGAAACTTTAAAAAAAACTGAAGTATAGCTGATTTATAACATGTGTTAGTTTCTGGTGTACAGCAAAGTAATTCAGGTTACACACAAAGATTATATATATGCATCTACTTAAACCCAGGTGATTGGTCCGAGCTGCTCATGGTCATTTCTTCTCTCTTGTCAGTAAAGGAACAGGTGTGTGACTAACTTCTTTTAGCAGAAGGTAGAGTAAGGTGGGGATAAGGGCTCTGGAAAAGATTTTTCCATGAAAGAGACAAAGAATCGATCTTCCTTCTGAAAAGTGAAAGTGTTAGTCGCTTAGTCGTGTTCGACTCTTTGTGACCCCATGGACTACTGTCAGCCAAGCTCTTCTGTCCTTGGAATCCTCCAGGCAAGAATACTGGAGTGGGTTGCCATCTCCTTCTCTAGGGGATGATATTGGATATTCCCAACCCAGGGATCAAACCAGGGTCTCCTGCATTTCAGGCAGACTCATTATCGTCTGACCCACCAGGGAAACCCCTTCTTTCTGAGGACAAACCCAGCAACACAGATCGTAGGGCAGAGATGTAGAAAGAACCTTGATGATGTTACCAAGCCACAAAATCAACCCATTCTGAAATTTGTCTTCCCTCTCAATACCCTATTACATGAGATAATAATTTATTTCATATGAAGCCAGTTTGAGTCAAACATTCTATTTCTTTCACATAAAAATCACCCTAAATGACATAATTTTTAACTCCCAGCAAAAAGATCAGCCCTGGATCAATGTACATATCCTTCTGTACTGTGTTCATACCTGTCCTGCTAAGACTGGTGGAGAAAACAATGGGCCATGGTCTTGAAGAAACCCTACACACCTCTCTCCTATCCACCATTAGAAGAATGCCAATTTTCCCCACCCTTTCCCTATCCTCTGTGTTTAGGTTTACAGAACATATCAGTTATCACTTGAATTGGCCAGCTCTTAAAATTAAATATAAATATATATATATATATATATATTTATTTATTTATTTATTTATTTATTTATTTACTTGGCTGCATCAGATCTTAGTTGCACCATGTGGGATCTAGTGCCCTGACCAGGGATCAAATCTGGGTCTCCTGCATTGGGTGCAGCTACTGGACCACCAGGGAAGTCCCTGAAGTGGCCAGTTCTTGACTAGGAAATGGGTTTTAAAAGATCCCAAGAAGAGCATGTATATTTGGCTTGGAGAGAAGATCTTGGGATAAAAGAAATCCAGCACCCATGAGAAGGACACAGGAATTACACCCAGAATAAATTGAGTGAACCAAGTCATTCTTAGGGCTCTGGTTGAGTTAGGGGGAAATGAGGAAGCTTCTTACCCTGCACCGTGGGGCTAGCAAAGGATACAAGCCCCAGCAGAAGAGTCACTTTGGTGGAACGAGAGGCAGAGATGTAGCTTTGCTCGCGTGTCTGGAACAAATGCCGAAGACCAGGATAAAGGCAGTAGATATCAATGATTACAAACGCTAAAACTATCTGAGCCACTTGGCAAGCACTGGTTGGTCTCTGGGTGTGGAGGTGGGAGGTGAATCTTCTAGATGGGAAGGCCGCCAGGCCTTTATCATAATTTTAGTCAATGTAGACTGTTGCAATAAGACATTCATAGTCCTTGATTCTCAATACTACCTTGGAACTCCTGTTTTCCTTGTTAGCTCTCTTCTGGTTACCATAGCAACTGTTTTGAATCTTCTAGCTCACAGAACCTCCTACTATCTGCCTCCCATTCTCTCGCATCCTATTCTCTCTGCCTCCTATTTCATACAAAAAATAGATGCCATCTGACTGGGACTGCCCTGACCTTGCTCACTTACCTGCAACTGTACATCAGTTTCTCCTCTATTTCACGGATTAGTCAGCAGTGTGGTCTGATAAAACCTTACGGCAGTGGAAACGTTCTACATTTTCAATATGGCAGCCATTGGCCACATGTGGCTGTTGAGCACTTGAATTATGGCAAGTGAGACTGAGGAACTGAATTTTAAATTTCATTTGATTTTAATTAATTTAAATTTAAACAGCCATGCATGGCTCCTGGCCACCGTATTAGACAACACCAACTTAGTGTAACTCAGAGAAAAACATTGTCGAATAAGAGGGCACTAGGACTTCTAACTCCGTGACATCCCTGAGCAGCAGACTCTTGACCAACTTATGAGAATATGAATTGGGGGATAAGAAGGAAGGAAGTGAGGGTTAGAGAGGCAGGTTCACAGGAAACCGCCATGGAGAAATACAGGTAAAATAAATATCATTTTGATGTGCTGCTTTTAGTAGCTCCAGTTACCAGGAAAGAAACCACTGTGAATCTTGGCTAAAACACTGCATTCCTGAAGGAGAGTAAGAGGCTTGCCTCATCATCTTATCATCTATTATCACTGCAAATCCATGCTAGACTTGACACTAGGCAAAGTTTGAGTGGGAGAAATAACCAAGCACCAGCTGGCTGCCGGTGAGGTGCAGTTATCAGTTATTTCAAACAACAAAACAACCAGCCAATTATCTTTGCGTTTCCACCATAACACAAAATGTGTGCAACATGAACAGAATGGTGGCTTGATGACCTCTTTTGTGTAGCCGATTCTGTTCACTTTTGATGATTATATCACATTTCAAACAGCTGCACATCTTTTTTAATATGAAAGGTTAGAATACCACATCCCTTTCCCACTACCGACCTCCTCTAAATGGCTGGCCAAATGCTCTGAGATCACATTTTTTAGTAATTTCTTTCTCCTCTGATTGTAAATGCTTTTTTCATACACTAAGTTCCTGCCTATCCTGTGTTTAATACTTGACTCTATTCTGTTCCATTAATTTACCTGTCAGCCTCCTAACTAGTGCCCTTTAATCCTGCAGCATTATAATTGCTCTTAATATCTCCTGTGGCCACTGGCTTGTGAACTGCTCTCCTTGCCTTCAGAGTACATGCACGCCCTTGGTCGTCTTCTCCTTCCCTGATGCCTCTGCTGAGTCTCCATGGTATTGGGTTATTTGGGGATCTGTCCTCAGCCCCCCTCTATGTCACGATGCCCCCTCTCTGGGCTGAATGCCTGCCTCCACTCTTGCCCCTTCTATCCACTTTCCACAGTGCAGCCAGAGTGATTTTACTAAAGTGAAAACAAGATCATGTCACAGCACTGAAATTGACCTATTGCTCTAAGAATAAATTTCTGACTCCTTAACAACAGTAAAGAAGGCTGAAATAGACTGGTTTTCCCAAAGTAGACCCTGAGACAGGATCTGGGTGAAAGTAGCTTATTTGGGATGTGAGCCCAGGAAGGGGAGTGGGGAAGTGGCATAGAGAAAGAAGGGAAGGTAGCCAATACCCTAAGATTCACTCCCCTGGAATTCTGGAGTTGGGCACTGATCTGGGCTTTCACTTGAATGTGAAAGTGAAAGTCGCTCAGTAGTGTCTGACTCTTTGCAACACCATGGACTATATAGTTCATGGAAATCTTCAGGCCAGAATACTGGAGTGGGTAGCGTTTCCCTTCTCCAAGGGATCTTCCCAACCCAGGGATCAAACCCAGGTCTTTCGCATTGCAGGCGGATTCTTTACCAGCTGAGCCGAAAGGCAAACCCAAGGGTACTTGAGTGGGTAGCCTATCCCTTCTCCAGTGGATCTTCCTGACCCAGGAATCGAACTGGGGTCTCCTGCATTGCAGGTGGATTCTTTACCAACTGAGCTATCAGGGAAGCCATCACTTGAATGGTGGACCTCTAACCATGATAGCCTCTGAGAAGCAGAGATGGCCAGCGTTTAGAGAGAGACACAATGGGTGGAAAGAGAGAAATGCAGAGGGGGGAACATCACAGCTTTAGACAAATTGGAAGAGCAACCTCAGCACAGGACATTTTTTTCCCTATTCTCCTGATGGGTTCTCACCATTTGGGGCCACATTTATGCATTTCAGTTCTGTGAGATAACAGTGTTTCCTAGAAACAACAACAGCAACAACAACAAAACCTCCTTTTTTTTCCGAAGGAAGTCACTTGATTTTCTGATTCTGTAACCAGAAACACACACACCCTTGACTAAGAGAAATTCACCCAAGCCCTCCAGCCTCCGTTTCACTCAAGACCTAAGCTCCTACTTCACAAGGCAACAGACCACTGTAGCTCATCTCCACTGTCTCCACTCTCATTAATCGTCATTTGCTCTATTATTTCATGGGAAAGTATCCCATTTTGAAGTTGTGATTTGAAGGATCTGTGGGATATTTGGATCTGGAGTTTCATAGACTACAGATGTGGAATTCCAAAGGCAAGTTTGGTCTGGAGATACAGTTTTTAAAATCTGTGTTTTGTTTTGTTTTGGTAAGGTAATGCATATATAGGGTGGAGAAAACTTTACAGAAAGGTAATAAGTAAGTCTCTCGACAAGGACAGTTCCCTGGAGACCATCTTATATCGTTTCAGACATGCCCAACTGCATGGACATGAGACCTGTACAGTCACATAGGAACCTAGGCTTAGAACAGATCTGAGCTTGGATTGATGCCCTGCAGATGCCATCTTGAAATTCTTCATTTTTGAATAAGGGAACTTACATTTTAAATTTGCACTGCCTCTCCCCAAGTTAGGCAGGAGGACCTGTTTCTAGCTATATATCTCAGAGTTAAGCAAATAATAGACATATTTGCTCCTCTCACCCTCCCCCCCACTTTTTTTTTTAGCTTTTGGTGATTCTTAAAACAATATGTGTGAATTAAATTTTCCAGAGAGAAGATGCAAATGTTATCAGTACTGTTCACTAAATATTTCTGCTTCTATTTCTGGGCACATGAGGGATATAGAGTGAGACTGAATTTTCTGGTTCCCCAGTGGTTGGATGGGGTCAAGCAAGCATTTAAATGCTCATTCAAGAGTTTGAGGTACTGCTGCTGCTAAGTCGCTTCAGTCGTGTCCAACTCTGTGCGACCACATAGACAGCAGCCCATCAGGCTCCCCCGTCCCTGGGATTCTCCAGGCCAGAACCGGAGTGGGTAGTCTTTCCCTTCTCTAGGCAATCTTCCCAACCCAGGGATCAAACTGGGGTCTCCTGCATTGCAGGCAGATTCTTTACCAACTGAGTTATCAGGGAAGCCCAAGACCGAGAGCAGCCAAATTTAAAAAAATTATTAATTTTAAAAAGAAGCTAGACAATTAGTCCCTCATCCCTCAGCACCTGTGCTCTAACCATCAAGCTTTACTGTGGATCTCCTCTTCACACAAATGAAGATAACTGTATTATTCAGTCCTGGCAGGAAAGCAGTGATGTACTTACTGATGTACTCCAGTAAGATAACTAATGACGGGACCATTTATGGAGGTGTGGGCAGAATTCAGAGAAACCAGTAAGGGATGGCGAGCCCCCTGGGGCTGGCAACCAAATCTGAGCCTGAAGGGGAAAGGAGGGAGTGGTGCCCAGAAGCCCTACCATGTGCAGTTGGGTGGAGAGAAGCCAAGGAAACACATATCTAACCTCACTGTCCTCCTGTTCTCCTGCCTCTTGAACTGGAAGCTGGGAGGTAAGGGAGTCCCTGACACAGCAGGTGAGAAAGTAAAAATCAGCTCAGATTGGAAAAGTAAAAATCTGCCTGGCTACTTAGCAGGCAGGAAGAGCAGAAATGGATAAATTCCACTGCAAAGGGAACAAGAAACAGCATTTCTGTATAGCTACAAGGTGATAATGGAGAAGGGAATGGCAACCCACTCCAGTATTCTTGCCTGGAGAATTCCATGGACAGAGGGGCCTGGCAGGCTACAGTCCATGGGGTCGCAAAGAGTCGTACATGACTGAAGCGACTTAGCATGCACAAGGTAATAATACTCCCCATCTTTGAGTGAGTGGCTGCTGCTTTGTTACTCACTGAGAAATGTCATCCTCTAAAATTACAGACAATCAGAAACTTTGCTCTTTGAAATTACATCAGTAAGAATGAAATGTTCCTGGGATTTCACTGGTGGTCCAGAGGTTAAGAATCTGCCTTGTAATAAGGCAGGGGATGTGAGTTGGATCCCTGGCTGGGGAACTAAAATCCCACATGCCTCGGGGCAACTAAGCCTGTGTGCTGCAGTGAGCCTGAGTGCTCTAGAGCCCATGAGTGAGCCTGAGTGCTCTACAGCCCATGCACCACGTTTAGAGAGTCCATGTGTCGCAATGAAAGATCCTCCATGATGCAACGAAGATCCTGCGTGCTGCAACTGAGACCCAACACAGCCAAATAAATAAATATTTTAAAAAATTAAAAAGGATGAAAGTTCCTGTTTTGCCTGGAGAACCTGAGTCATCTTAACACAGAAAGGCAGCCTCGAATTGCAGCTCAGGTGCAGAACTTTCGATGAAGGGTTTCTGGAAACAACAATTGACATCTATCTTAGCTTTATTGCTTCCAAGGAAACAGGGCCTTGGGTCCATTTTGCAATCCAGGTCTGAAGTTGGCTGTTTTATATAACCCTGCTTTGCTCTGAGCCTGTGAAAACTTGTGCATGCTCATGCTCAGTTGCTCAGTCACGTCTAACGCTTTGCAAACCCACGGGCTGTAGCCTGCCAGGCTCCTCTGTCCATGGGATTTTCC
Organism: Capricornis sumatraensis; assembly: GCF_032405125.1. Classification (NCBI taxonomy): domain Eukaryota; kingdom Metazoa; phylum Chordata; class Mammalia; order Artiodactyla; family Bovidae; genus Capricornis; species Capricornis sumatraensis. The sequence goes on along the minus strand of NC_091085.1, from coordinate 60,833,653 downwards.
AGGCAAGAATACTGGAGTGGGTTGCCATGCCCTTCTCCAGGGTATCTTACCAAATCCAGGGTCAAACCCTGTGGCTCCTGCATTGGCAGGTAGGTTCTTTACTACTGAGCCACCTGGGAAACTTGCTTTCATTTAAATTTGATCTAAACTCCACCTTTCCCAGAATCTGATGAGAACTCCATCTCTTTGATTGATGATGTGCATACCCTCATCGAATGGATTAATAAATCTAATTTTGTTGGATGGCAACAAAATTAGGCTGACTGGGTAGGTCAACCCATGACCTACCCATAAAGCAGGGTGGAAAGTGGATCTAGAGGGTTGGCAGGAAATAATCCCCATAGAAATAAAGTCCTCTCCCAAACCCAGCCCCCAGCAAAACAGAACAGAGTGTTGTAAAGATGTGAGGGAGGGAGGAATGGGGAGACCTTCATTCATCCAGTGTTCACATACATCTGGGACTGAATAAAGGGTTCTAGAAATGAACTGATCTGTCTCTGAGTGGGCCTTGAGGCAACGGAAGGATCTGGGCTCTTTACTAAAACACAGTGGAAGCACTGGGTCTCCTGACATTTAAAGGGCTGTCCCTTTACCCCAGCTGAAATGAACCAAAAAATAGTGAAAGGAAAAAGGGGATAAGGCAGAATTCTTAAAATGCCCTTCCTTTGAACACCATCTTTGTGCAGGAATCTGGGGGAGGCTGGCTGGGGCGTGGACATCCATAGCACTTAGCTTTACTTGTTTATTCCCTGGCACTTCTGGGGCCATTGCCAGGACCCGCCCCTTCTCTGCCGTCATTGGAGGAACTCAAAGCCTTCTGCTAAGAATCCGGACATTTCACTCTCCTCGCCCTGGAGGGTCTGCTGTGGCCAGAACTGGGAGGGTTGAGCCCTGGTCCAGCCCTGAGTGGAGAGCGAGCCTCTCACCATGACAGCCTGCTGCAGCTGGAATGATGTTTTCCAGTATGAGACAGACAAAATCATCCAGATCCAAAGCAAGACTTATGGCACCATTAAATGGTTCTTCCACGTGGTGCTCTTTTCTTACATTGGGTAAGTAGGGTATGGGGATGACCCTAAGTCTCTGCAGTGGCTAGCAGCACAGAAAACCTCAAGGTTCAGCTCATGAGGCACATCCTGAATTTCTTGAGGTTTTAAAATCTGAGATGTGAGGCTGACAGCCAGCTGCGGAGGAGTGGGAGTTGAGGGAGGAAGCAGCAGGCAAGAGGAAGCAGTGCAAGTCAGCTGCAAGAAGAAGCCATGGGAAGGGAGGGTGACACTTTGGGTTCTAACCCAGGCCTGCTGGGGCAAGCTGGGCCAGGGCATGCCCGGGGAAGGTGGGAAAATGCAGGGGAACACCCTGGATTCCAGCAGAGGAATCAAGGATTCAGGGTGCGCCTGGTATAAGGCTGGCATCTATGTGAGTCATCACCACTTCAGGGAGGAATAGGATCAGACCTGTAAATTCACTTTAGGCCCTCCCAGTTGTCAAGAAGACCTTTGATTTTTTTTTTTTTTAATCTTATTGAGGTATAATTCACATACCAAACAAGTCACTCATTTAAAGTGTATAATTCAGTAATTCTTAGTATAGTCAGAGTTGTGCAACCATCACCGTAATCGATTTCAGAATATTTTCATCACTTCAAAAACACCACTCCCACATCCCTTAACCATCACTTTCATCCATCTATTTCCCTGAAGCTCTAGGCACCCACTATTGTATTTTCAGTCTCTATGGATCTGTCTATTCTGGATATTTCATATAAATGGAATCATGCAATATGTGGTCCTCTGTGTCTGGCTTCTTCTACTTAGCATTGTGTTTTCAAGGTTCATCCATGCTAGAACATGTATCTTTACTGCATTCCCTTTTTTGGCTGAGTAATACTTCATTCTATGGATATACCACTGTGGGGTGGAAATCTGGATTGTCTCCAGTTTCAGGCTATGATGAATGATGTGCTATGAATGTTTGTGTATGAACATGTCTTCAGTTTTCTTGGGTATGTACCTATGAATGGAATTGGTGGATCCTTCGATAAACTCTATTTTTAACCTTTTGAGAAACTGCCCAGTTGTGTTTCACAGTGGCTGGACCATTTCGTATTCCCACCAACAATGTATGTTCCATTTTCCCCACATCCTCATCATTACTTGATAGTGTCTGTCTTTTGGAGTATAGGCGTCCTAGTGAGTGATTAACTCATTGTGATTTTTAAAAATAATTTATTTTATTGTTATTTTTGGTTGTGCTGGGTCTCCATTGCTGCGAGCAGGCTTTCTTACTGCACTGGCTTCTATTGTTGCAGAGCACAAGCTCATGGGCTTCAGCAATTGTGGCTCGTGGGCTCAGCAGTTGTGGCCCATTGGCTTAGTTGCTCTGCGGCATGTGGAATCTTCCCAGACTAGTGATTGAACCATGTCCCCTGCATTGGCAGGCAGATTCTTATCCACTGCACCACCAGTGAAGTCTTTGACTTTTGACTCATAATTCCCTAGTGGCTAAAGCCCCCTTGCTCTCTGTGATGATGGTGGTGATGATGATAACTTGAACCTATTAGGGTCACAGTGTAGTTTACCAGTTAAAGGTTAAAGCAACTTATTTCATAAGCCTGGCTAAGTTTCCTTGACTAAGTCACTTAACCTCTCAGAGCTCGGTTTCTGCATCTGTGCATAGCACTGTTGTGATAATCACACAAGAAAAGGCCTGACAAGCCCTTATCGATGCCTAGCTTCACAAATGATAGCTCTTTTTTTAAAAATAATCTTTTTGAATATAATAGGTACTTTCACAAACACTCTCTCCTTTGACTTTTAAAGTAACCATGCCCAAGCTTGGATTTGAGATCTGGAAATGTGGGTTCAAATATCCTTCACTTTTTTGAGCCTTGATTCCTCATCTGTAAAATGGGGATAATAGTTGTGAGAATGAAAAGAATTAATAAAATGTAAAACGGCTGTGGAAAATACTCAACATACGGCCAGGCCAAAGTGTTAGTTCTTCTTTTTAATAATATTACCAGGAATATCATTATTTGAGTCATATGTTTACTATTCAATAAATAATAAGCATGTATGTTAAAATTCTAAAATAAAACATATTACTTAGACCAGATATCACTGAACAGATAATAAAGAACATAGTTAGCAAATGCTCCCTTATGAGTCAATACATAGATCACATGTCACAGTTCCACACTGTGATGCGGTTTCCCGGTATTCTTGGGTCTAGCACACAATGTCTTAAAAGCAGATTATTGTATATATAAGAACAGATTATTATGAGAACACCTTGTAACAATGATAAATATTTTTCTTTCATATGGTGGGATTTTATCTTAAGAGCATTTAATTCCCGCAAGTTCAGCTGTACATGATCCACAGGAGCATGGAGAGAGAGCACAATTTATTTACTTTATTTTTTTTATTTAAATTTATTTATTTCAATTGGAGGCTAATCACTTTACAGTACTGTGGTGGCTTTTGCCATACATTCACATGAATCAGCCATGGGTGTACATGTGTTCCCCATCCTGACCCTCCCTATCACCTCCTTCCCCATCCCATCCCTCTAGGTCATCCCAGTGCACCAGCCCTGAGCACCCTGTCTCATGCATCGAACCTGGACTGGCTATCTGTTTCACATATGGTAATATACATGTTTCGATGCTATTCTCTCAGATCATCCCACCCTCGCCTTCTCCCACAGTCCAAAAGACTGTTCTATACATCTGTGGAGACAGCACAATTTAAACAGTGCAATGAGTCAACAATTGGGTGCCCAGGACTAAGCTCGTGATGGGGTTCCCTCAGTCTCTGTTCCCACATGCTTCTCATAAGAGTGAACATCTTGCCACTCTACCTGTGAATGTTTTCCACCCAAAATGTCCCCTAAAATAAGCCAACTCCTTCACTTTCACTGAGAGCAAAACTCAAAAAACAGCAGCTTGTTCCAGAGCTGAAGGGAAAACTGGCTCTGATGAACTCGTGGGGAGGTGGAAGATCTGTTTGCTATGCATTGTGGACAATTTAGGGTCTTACCTGATGGCTCAGCAGTAAAGAATCTCCCTGAAATGCAGGAGACCCAGGTTTGATCCCTGGGTTGGGAAGATCCCCTGGAGGAGGGCACGGCAACCTACTCCAATACCCTTGCCTAGAGAATTCCATGGACAGAGGAACCTGGTGGGCTGCAGTCCACAGGGTCACACAGAGTTGGACACGACTGAAGTGACTCAGCAGCAGCAGCAATAGCAGTGGACAATTCAAGGATTTACCACAGGCAACTTTAACAAGACACAATTTTTACCTAAGTGCTGACTTTCAAGATAACCCCCACATAAAATGCTTCTCCACTGTTTATATTTTAAAATATAAAACTGAAGAAAAAGTATTTCTGGCTTTGCTTTCTCCCACGTCTGTGTTAACCATATAGTAATTTACATCTCACTGAATGAAGCCCCATAGAACACCTGTCTCCAACCTTTTTGGCACAGGAACTCGTTTTGTGAAAGACAATTTTCCACGGATGGGGGGTGGGTGTGCAGGGTGGGAGGCTGTGTTTCAGGTGGTAATGTGAGCAATGGAGAACAGCAGATGAAGTTTCCTTCACTGGCCCACAGCTCACCTCCTGCTGTGCGGCCCGCTTCCCAGCCGGCCACACCAAGTATGGGTCAGTGGCCCAGGGTTTGGGGACCCTTGCCATAGAACACAGCTTAGAAAATGCTGCCTTACAATGTACTGTGAGGCCTCAAGTTGATATAACTGCAGCTAGGCCATCTGTGAAATGGGTAGACCCACGATGCACAGGGATTTGGGGGAGGTAGTTGACATCAAATAATGTGGACCAGAGGCGGAAATCCAAACAGCTTTAGGTAATACTCAGGATATACATAGCAACAGGGGGAGGACTCTGGTCCTGAGGTCCTGGGTTCAGAGGCTGTCTACTCTCTGGCTGAAAAGGCAAAGAGTCAGGATAATGAAAGAAGACAGGGAGGTACAAGGCAGGCAATAGAGGAAATAAGACAAGAGGCTGATCAGCATCTCACAGTCCCTCATAACTGGGTTCAGATTTAGAATCAAAGGCAAGGGCTGTATCCACAGGCAAGATCGAGTAGCTCCAGATTCCAGGGCTCCGGGAGTGTGGGAGTGCGTGAAGAGGATACTGAATAGGACTGTGTTAGGCAGAATTGTTTGGCTACTAAATGACAGAAACCTAAGTCATGTTAGCCACCAAGCCACATAGGGGGATTTATTCTCACATAACTGGGCAGTGGAAGAGACGGAGCTGTCCTCAGACATGGATGGTTATAAAAGTTCAAGCTTTGTGAAATTGTGGGGGCTGGGTCTCTCTCCACACACTTTTTTTTCCCCCATTTATATTTCTCTCCCCACATCTTGGCTCTATTTCTTGAATAGGCTCTCTATGTAGCTAGATGTCACATTCATATCCCCACATCCTCCCCTTTTAGCAACCCCAGAGGAACAAACAAGCCTTTTCTGATAGCTCTGGCAAAAAATTCACAGAAAAGACTCTGATGGTTGTGCTGTGCTATGCTAAGTTGCTTCAGTCATGTCCGACTCTTTGCGACCTTATGAACTGTAGCCCGCCAGGCTTCACTGTCCATGGAATTTTCCAGGCAAGAATACTGGAGTGGGTTACCATTTTCTACTCCAGGGGATCCCAGAGGAAGTAGGAAAAGTGGGTGGAAGGAAGAGACAGACAAAAACCAAATAGCCACTACAGGTCTTTCCAAAAGCCAGGTATTCCAGGGACTTCTGAAGGCTACAGGTCTATCCCTGGCTTGTCTCAAACCACCACGTGGGCTGTGGAGACTCCACCCCAAATTATTGTCAAGGCTGGGACATTGGTATTCTCAACAAAAAGTGCCTCTGAGAATCAGCTCCTGGTTTTGCAAGACTCTGTTTCATCTTCTGGCCTCAATGAGATAGGAATAATGGGATAATGATGCCTACACTCCAGGAAAACTGAGATTCAAACACCTGAATGACAATAAAGATAACTTCTTTCTACTGTTAGCTTTATTCATATCATCTCATTTGATGTGCTGGGACTTAAGTATTCTCTTCATTATTTCACAGATAAGGAAATGGAAGCTATGAAAGATGGAGTTACATTATTAAAAGTCATCCAGTTAGAAAGTGAGTGAGTGAAGTCGCTTAGTTGCTAAGTTGCTTCAGTCTTGTCCGACTCTTTGCGACCCCATGAACTGTAGCCTACCAGGCTCCTCTGTCCATGGGATTTTTCAGGCAAGAATACTGGAGTGGGTTGCCATTTCCTTCTCCAGGAGATCTTCCCGACCCAGGGATTGAACCCAGGTTTCCCACATTGTAGGCAGACACTTTACCGTCTAAGCCACATTTCAATCCAAAACCAATGTTCTTAACCCACAAACCATACCGCTAAAGTAGTTATCTGTCAGACTTTGAAAGCCCAGGCACTGGGTCTCCTCAATATTTAGCCAACCATTCTTCCTTTTCACCACGCTCTTCTTTGTCTTTCTGAGTTGGCCAGGGCAAGTGAAGGATGATGATGGAGGCTGGGATGAGCCTCCCATCATTTTGTCTTTCTCCATTGTTTATTCATTCCCTCAATGTTATTATTTCATTTTGTATATTTATTTATGTGGCTGCATCAGGTCTTAGTTGTGGCATGTGGGATCTTTATTTGCAGCATGCAAGCTCTCAGTTGCGGCACGTGTAGTTCCCCAACCAGGGATTGAACCTGAGCCCCCTGCATTTGGAGCACAGAGTCTTAGCCACTGGCCCACCAGAAAAGTCCCCATTCCCCCAATTTTAGAGTATCTACTATGAGTCAAACTCTGTAAAGACTAATATAATAGAGATTATATTAATAACAGTCAGTGAAACAAAGTTCTGGCAACTCATTGCATTATATTTTAATGGAGGAAAGAGACATGACATGAAAATGCAGAAACATAATAAAATGTCTGACGGTGTTAAGTGCTATGAAGAATAATAAATTAGGGAAGAGGACAGAGAATGAGCATGTGTGTGATAGAGGCATATGGGCTGAGATCTGCCCACAGAAAGGGAACAAGTCACGAAATATCTGGAAGAAGAGTGTTTCTGATGGAGGGAATAGGAAGTGCAAAGGCCCTGAGGTGAGGACTTGATAGGGTATTCAAGGAAAAGCAAGGAGGTCAGAATGGAAGAAGCAGAGTGAGCAACACATTGAAGGAGAGGTAACCTCGGTGGAGATGGGAGGACAGATCATGCAAGTCCTTGAAGGTCCGCTCTGAGTTATTTGGATTTTATTCTGAATGATTTGAGAGGAAGATTTAAAGCGGAGAAGTAAGATACTGGTGTTTTCTTGGGAAGATTTCCCTCTTCACTAGAGACTAGTCCTCTCAGAAGCTTTTCCAATAAATACAGAAGAGCAGGGAAGGTTGAGAGAGAAACAGGAGAACAAACTCTACTCACAACTGCTTCTTCTCCCTCAAGTTAGCCTCCACCCAGGCCAATAGCAAAGGCGACATTGTCCTGCACAGCCTCAGGCTATCTGTCACCATGGAGATGGTGCTGTTGTGCTAATTTGTAATCATTAAATGTAGCTCCTGGCTGGCTGCCCATTACTGGAGGGTGACCACACACTTGTGTTGCTGGGTTTCCTCTTGTTGAATGGAAGTGAGTCCACCGCACAGGCGGAAAGAGTCACCAGAGGCCAGAGAGGGGCAAATCCAACTCAGGCATGGCCCCTGCCACTTGAAGGCGACAGAAACATGACGATATCTGCCATGTTCTCAACCCACCCCGGGCCTCTGGGTGATGCTACAGGGATGGGAAGGCCCAGAGAAGACCCACTGCAGGAGACCCCCTCCAGGAGAAGAATTGAGCCACCTTACATATGAGGCCAAGACACCAGCAAACACAAATGAATGGAAGCAAAAAAGAGGAGCAGTCAGAAGGTCAGCGTGTTCCAGAACCTGGTGAGTGAGAAGGAAGGAGCAGGAGCTGAGGACAGAGGTAGGCAGGGGCCAGGGTTGGGTTTTGTTTCTCAATGCCATGGGAAGCCACTAGAAAGTTTTATACAAGGGAGTGAAACCATTTGATTCACGCTTTTAAAAGCACTGTCAGGCCACTGTGCAGACTGTAGATTGTTGGGGGGCAAAAGGGGCAGTGATGGGACCAGTAAGAAGGCTGTTGGACCCACCCAGAGGAGAGAAGGTGGTGACTTGGACTAGAATGGCGCAGTGCAGCTGGAGAGAAGTGAGCAAACAGGCTATGTTTTAGAGGTAAAAATGACAGATTTTCTAGAAGGCAAAGATGACTCTAGGTTTCTTGGTGGATGATGATGCTTTTTATCAACATAAAAGACCAAGAAGAGGCTAGATTGCCAACTAATGCAGCATTGTTAACTATGTCAAACTATTAAAACACCTCGACTACTACCACATTTCAGCTTCCCTTCACTAATGTCTAAACCAAAACATTAAAAAAAGCTAGAAGCACAGAGTCTTAAAAAAAAAAAAAAAGATGGTGAATGATTTTTTTTTTTAAGTGAATGATTTTCACTTTATGAAGAGCTTGTCCTGTTGTCCTGGTTTTCTCATTTCAGTGCAGAATGGCAGAGGCCTCTCTGTGGACCGGCTATCACGTACCGACAGGCTTCTGGGCACCACACTCGAGCCCCGCTTCCCACCAGGGTAGAGATCTCCCAGCCCCGCTGGGTTTTGAACACCATGCTGGGAAGAGCAAGGACCAGATTACATAGATTATTCACACTACTACACATGTCAACTGACTGGTGTGCAAAATGCCAGAGAAGTGGAACTAGAGAAGCCAGCAGGAATTCAACTAGGAACAGGCTTGGACTTCATCCTGAGAACACTGAGAAATGAAGAAGAGTCTTTCCTACCCCACTGTTAGCATTTTATTATGAAAAATTCCAACCATAAAGGAAACATTAAGGGTTTTATAGATTCAGAGTTCATACTTAGGGTTAATAATTTCATTTTAAAGAAAGCATTCTACTTTCAATATGGCAACACCTATTGAGTACTACTGAGTGCTTAGCGTGGGCCAGATTCTGTTCTTAGCTTATGACATGTATTAGCCTGTTTGATCCTTGTAAATAACCCTACAGAATTGGTCCTCATAATGTGTAACCACGATTTGAACAGCGTAACTACTGGGAAATTCCCAGGTAATGGGTTCCACTTCTTGACTGTATGTCACAACTTAATTTCCCAGCATCCCTTGCAGCTAGGACATGGGCGTGAGACTCAAGCTTTTCAAACATATGCACCATGCAACAATGCTTTGGTGCACAGGAAATAACATGGGGTGGTGAGCATGAGCAGAATTCATCTGAAGGAATGTATGGGGCTGATACCAGCCTTGACTGACACCATAGGGGCCACTTCCTGGACCCCATGTTTAGAGATCCCGCCCTGGCTCTCTGCTAGCTGTGAGCTTCTCTATGGAGTAAGGAACCTGTGGGACTGTATTAGTTTTCTATTGCTGCATAACAAATTACTACAAACTCACCTAAAACACTGCCACTTCTTAGCTCACAGTTCTGTAGGTCAGTAGTTTGGGCCTGGCATGGCTGGGTTCTCTGCTCAGGGTCTCACAAGGTTGAAATCAAAGCGTTATGCTGTGCTGAGTTCTCACTTTGGGAGAAAATTCACTTCCAAGCTCATTCTCCCTGTTGGTAGAATTCAATTCTGTGCCATCATGGGACTCAGAGCTCTGCTCGCCAGGGGCCACTCTCAGATTGTAGAGACCACTTGCATTTTTTATTGTGTGGCTCCCCTCTATCTTCAAGCCAGCGATGGCACAATGTTTTCAGGCCTCAAATCTCTGACCTCTCTTCTGGGACCAGCCAAAGGAAATTCCCTAGTTTTAAAGGCTCAGGGACTTCCCTGATGGTCCAGTGGTTAAGAATCCACCTGCCAATGCAGGAGACATGGGTTCAATCCCTGGTCCAGGAAGATCTCACATGCCACAGGGCATCTAAACCTGTGGGCCACAAGTACTGATGCCGACACTCTAGAGCCTGGGTGCCATAACTACTGAGCCCACGCACCACAACTGCGGAAGCCAGTGCACCCTAGAGCCAGTGCAACAAGAGAAGCCACTGCAATGAGAAGCCTGCTCATGGCAACTACAGAGTATAACTAGCGACTAGCTTACCACAGCTAGAGAAAGCCCCCGAGCAGCAATAAGACCCAGTGCAGCCAAAGTAAATAAATGTCTTTAAAAATACACTAGAAGGAATCAATTGCAAAATAAAGGAGACAGAAGAATAGATAAGTGAGCTGGAAGATAGAATGATGGAAGTAACTGGCATGAAACAGAAGAAAGAAAAAAAGAACTGACGATAGTCTCAGAGACCTCTGGGACAACATTCAATGCACCACATTCAAATTATAGGGCTCCCAGAAGAAGAAGAGAAAAAGGATTTGAGAAAATATTTGAAGAGTATATAGTCAAAACCTTACCTAACATTGGAGAGGAAATAGTCAATCAAGTCCAGGAAGCACAGAGGGTCCCATATGGGATAAACCCAAGAAGAAATATGCCAAGACACATATCAATCAAACTATCAAAAATTAAATACAAAGAAAAAATATTAAAAGCAGCAAGGAAAAAGCAAAAATAAAAAGCACATAAGGGAATGCCCAGAAAGTCTGTTATGACTTTCAAATGTTTAAATAAGCAGCATGTGGGCCTCCACTTGTTCTCCTGCCTCCACTTGTTCTCAGTTGTTAATTTCCCGTCACTGCTGGAACAATCCAACCACAAACTTGGTAACATAAAACAACAATTTATTCTCTCCAAGTTCTGGAGATACCTAAAATCAGTATCACTAGGTCAAAACTGAGAGGTCAGCAGGGCCATGCTCCCTCCAGAGGCTCTAGAGGAGAAGACTTTTTCGCTTCCAGTTTCTGGGGGTGGCCTGTATTCCTTGGCTTGTAGTCACATCACACCAGTCTTCAAGGCCTGCATCCCTGACTCTCTGCTTCACCTTCATGAACCTTTCTCCTGTATGTGTGTATGTATGTGTGCATGAACTCTCCTGTCTTTTTTCTTAAGTTTTAATTAAAAACTTTTGGATTTTTGGCTGTGCTGGGTCTTCTTTGCTGCACATGGGCTTTCTCTAGTTGCAAAGAGTGGGGGCTCCTCTCTAGTTGCGGTCCATGGGCTTCTCAAGACAATGGCTTCTCTTGTAGCAGAGCACAGACTCTAGGACATGAGGGGTTCACAGCAGCTGTGGCTCAAGGGCTCTAGAGCACAGTCTCAGTAGTTGTGGCTCACAGGCTTAGTTGCCCTGCAGCATGTAGAATCTTCCTGAAACAGGGATCAAACCTGTGTCCCCTGCATTTGCAGGTGGACACTCAACCACTGGACCACCGGGGAAGTCCCTCTGTCTCTCTGTTACAAGAACATATATGATGGCATGTAGGGCCTACCTAATTCAGGATAATCTCACCATCTCAAAATCCTTAACTTAATCACATATATAAAGACCTTTTCCCCAAACAGGGTAACAGTTATAAATTCTGGGGATTAGGACATGATAGCTTTGGGGTCATTATTCAGCCTCCTATAGGAGATGTGGCCCCAGGCATTGATTGAACTCACTGGGGCATGGCACTGACTAAGATTCTGGCACTCAAACACTGTTGGCATGAATTTCTACTTATGGCTCGGCAGTGGCTGGCAGAGTCTTTTCTCTGGAACAGTACCTGTTCTCTGGGTGTTGTTCCTAGCTGTGCATTGTTTCAGCAAGCCAGGTTTTTGGTCTACCAAGAGACTGTATGAATTACCTAATGTCCTTTTAAAATCTCCTTTTTCCTTTATTTTTTAAACAACTTTCAGTTCAGTTCAGTCGCTCAGTCATGTCTGGCTCTGCGACCCCATGAACTGCAGCACGCCAGGCTCCCCTGTCCATCACCAACTCCTGGAATTCACCCAAACTCATGTCCATTGAGTCAGTGATGCCATCCAACCATCTCATCCTCTATTGTCCCCTTCTCCTCCTGCCCCCAATCCCTCCCAGCATCAGGGTCTTTTCGAATGAGTCAGCTCTTCACATGAGGTGGCCGAAGTATTGGAGTTTCAGCTTCAACATCAGTCCTTCCAATGAACACCCACGACTGATCTCCTTTAGGACGGACTGGTTAGATCTCCTTGCAGTCCAAGGGATTCTCAAAAGTCTTCTCCAACACCACAGTTCAAAAGCATCAATTCTTCTGCACTCAGCTTTCTTTATAGTCCAACTCTCACATCCATACATGACCACTGGAAAAACCATAGCCTTGACTAGACAGACCTTTGTTGGCAAAGTAATGTCTCTGCTTTTGAATATGCTGTCTAGGTTGGTCATAACTTTCCTTCCAAGGAGTAAGCATCTTTTAATTTCATAGCTGCAGTCACCATCTGCAGTGATTTTGGAGCCCAGAACAATAAAGTCAGCCACTATTCCCACTGTTTCCCCATCTATTTGCCATGAAGTGATGGGACCGGATGCCATGATCTTAGTTTTCTGAATGTTGAGCTTTAAGCCAACATTTTCACTCTCATCTTTTACTTTTATCAAGAGGCTCTTTAGTTCCTCTTCACTTTCTGCCATAAGGGTGGTGTCATCCAGCTTGTGCTTAATCCAGCCCAGCGTTTCTCATGATGTACTCTGCACATAAGTTAAATAAGCAGGGTGACAATATACAGCCTTGACGCACTCCTTTTCCTATTTGGAACCAATCTGTTGTTCCATGTCCAGTTCTAACTGTTGCTTCCTGACAGCATATAGGTTTCTCAAGAGGTAGGTCAGGTGGTCTGGTATTCCCATCTCTTTCAGGATTTTCCACAGTTTATTGCGATCCAACAGAGGTATAATTTATTATATCATAAAAGTCACCCATTTTAAGCATATACTTCAATGATTTTTTAAATAAATTTGCAAGATGGACAACAATCATCACAATTCAGTTTTGGAATATTTCATTACTCCAATAAGATCCCTCATTCCCATTTGCAGTCACTCCCCATTCCTACCCACTGGATCCAGGCAAACACTAACTTATACCCTGCCTCTATAGATTTGCCTTTCCTAGACAATCTTCTTAAACTTGGCAGAGTGGACTCTGTTGTTTAGAACTAGAAACCCTGGCCAATATAGTTCTTTCATGTCTGACTTTTTGCAACCTTGTGGACTGTAGCCCACCAGGCTCCTCTGTCCATGGAATTTTCCAGGCAAGAATACTGGAGTGGGTTGTCATTTCCTTCTCCAGGGGATCTTCCTGACCCAGGGATTGCACCCACGTCTCTTGCATCTCTTGCATTGGCAGGCAGGTTCTTTACCAGTTGAGCCAACAGGGGAGCCCAATATAATTCTAATATCCCCTAATTATAGAAGAAGAAGCGATGACTCAGAAAGGCTAAGTAGGACTTCCCTGGTGGTATGGTAGATAAGAATCCACCTGCCAATGCGGGGGACATAGGTTCGACTCCTGGGCCAGGAGTAACTAAACCCGTGCGCCACAACTACTGAGCCTCCACGCTGCAACAACTGAAGCCCGTGCACCTAGAGCCTGTGCTCCGCTACAGGAGAAGCCACCGAAGTGAGAAGCCCATGAACTGCAACTAGAGAAAGCCACGGTGCAGCAGTGGAGATCCACTGCACCAAAAATTAAAGGAAAAATAAAGACAGGCTAAGTCACTTACACAAGGTCAGGTAAGTAGTAAGTGATTGAGCCCAAGCTCCCCATAGAGTACTGTAGAAAATGGAGGAGGTAAGAGTACAAACAGAGGGAGGGAGACTATTTACGGGCCATCCAGGTGAGAGTTCATGGTGATCTGGAATGAGGAGTTAACAGCGGTAGATGAGAGAAGTAGATGGTTTTGAATAATGCTAGGAAGACATAACAATAAGATTCGACAGCTGAATGGATGGGGGGGGATGAGGGAAAGGATAAACTAGGCAGTTCGCCATGCTCTGGCTTGGCCACTGATGAGTGGTAGAACTCACTGGGGATAGGAAAAGTGAAGGGGGGAAGACGCCCGTCTAGGGTGGAAGATGAATTCAGAACTGAAGGCACTAAAGGCACAAGTCTATGTGACATATAGATGTAGATACTTACTTGATGGACGGATATGCGAATCTGGAGCTAGGGATGTAGATTTCTATATCACCAGCATAAAAATGGTTAACTAGAACCATGGCAGTAGCTGCAACTGACCAGCAAGAGAGGATGCAGATAAGAAGACAAGAGGGCTTAGAACAGACCCCTGAGGAATTCTAGCCTTTAAGTGGTGAAAAGCACAGAGGTCACCAAAGGATTCTCAGAAAGGGCAAACATGGAGATCCAAAGAAAGTCAGGAGAATGTGGATTTGGGAAGGTGAGGGGAAAAGTGGAGGCATGGTCACTGGTATCAAATGCTGCTGAGAATTCCAGGAAGATCAGGTCCATGGCACGTCTACTGGATTCAGTGATGGTGTTGTTGTTTACTTGACAAGAGAGGCTTTATAGAAGTTCCAGGGGTGGGAGCCAGTTTGGAGTGAGCAGAGGAGTGAATGGAGACTCGGAAATGGATGTGGTGACTCACTTTTTCAAGGGACTTGGATACAAAGGAGGAGAGAGGCAGCAAGTAGTAGGAGAAGAATGTGGGGTCAAGGGAAGGTTTATTTTTAAGATGGGAAATTGATGCTGAAATGCAGATGGAGAGGAGACTCAAGAGAAAGGGAGATGATGGGATAAATGAAAATTATCATCATTGTTGTCATTGTCATCACTGTCACCAACTAGCAACTACAGGGAAAGCTTGTTCTGTTCTGGGACTGTTCTAATTATTAGACATTCCTTCCTTACACTGATTCAAAATCTATCTCCCTATAATTTTTCCCTTTTGGTTAGAGTTCTGCCCTGTGGTCCATTTTCTACTTGACAGTTTCCAAATGGCTTCAGCCTGCTATTACATTTCTCTACTTTAATAGCCGAAGTCCCTCTGGTTCTGTACCCCTAAGACAGTATCCAGACTCTTTACTATCCCAGCCAAGCCCACACAACCACACTCTGGTTTGTCAAGGCTCTCTTAAAAGGTGATGCCTGCACTCGTGCATTGCTGGTAGAAACATGAAATGGTTCAAGCTTTTGTGGTTTGGTAAAATTAACTGAGATTTAAAAAAAAAGATGTGCACGTCCTTTGACTCAGAGACTTAAGGTGTAAAATTTACCTGAAGTGTGACAAGATTCTTGTGTAAACATGTGCCTGGCAACATGAAAGGGGAGAGTGGAGAATTCATGAGGTATAATATTGAAGAGAACAGACTGAGCCTCAAAAGACTGAGGGTTTCCCCCACCCACAAAGATCAGGAGCAAGACAAAGATGAGTGTTTTTACCACTGAAATGCCTGTTATTCAAAACTGTATTTGACATTCTAGCCAGTGCAATCAAGCAACAAAAAGAAATAAAAGGGATCCAAATTGGAAAGGAAGATGTAAACTATACTTTGGTGATAAGGTCCTATATATGGAGGACTTGCCTGGGTGTCCAGTAGGTAAGACTCTGGGCTTCCAATGCAGGGGGCCCCAGTTCAATCCCTGGTCAGGGAACTAGATCCCCCACGCATGCCACAGTTAAGAAGTCTGCATGCTGAAACTAAAGATCCCGTGAGCTGGAACGAAGACCTGGTATAGCCAAAATAAAAATTAGAAAAAAAAAAAAGATCCTATATATGGAAAATCACAAAGAATTCACAAAAAAACTCATTAAAGTTAATAAACCAATCAGTAAAGTTTCAAACCACAAGATCAATACACAAAAATCAGTCATGTTTCCACACACCAACAATGAGCAATCAGTCCAATATTTCCTCTAATTGGTAAACATTAACTAACAGACTAGGACTCACTCTCTTCTCTCCATACAGTAGGATGTATAGAAAGTATTGTGTTCTGGAGTAGGAGTTTTTGGAGCAAATACCGAAGACCGAGTGGCTTGTAAACAACAGAAATTTATTTCTCATGGTTCGAGAAGCTGGAAATCCCAAGGTCAGTGCAACATCAGATATGGTTTCTGGTAAAAACCCACTTCCTGGTTCACAGATGGCCATCTTTCTGCTGTATTCTCACACGGCAGAAGAGGTGAGCTGTTTCAGGGGCCCCTTATAAGTGCACTACTTTCATTCACAAGTGCTCCATCTTTGTGACCTACTCACTTCCCAAAGGCCCCACCTTCTCATACCATTGCATCGGGGTTAGATTTCAACTTACGAATTTGTGGCGGGGTGGTCACAAACATTGAGTCTACAGCACTATGTGAAATCGGGCTCACTTCCTTGGTGTCACAGTTTGCTCAGCTATAAGGTGAGGGTAACACTGTTCCTTCTTTACAGGGTTATTTTTGGGCAGGTGAGAGTGGAAAGAGTTAGTATTTGTTATTAATATATGCTTAAAAGAGTGCTTGACACATAGTAAAAGCTATATCAGGACTACCAAAAATGTTTACAAAACTGAACAAAAGTTCCAGTTCAATATCCATCAGTAAGAGAATAGCTGGCAAATTTTCACAATTCACCTCTTAGGCTGAACCGTATGGAATTGCCAATATTCTATAGCTTTGTCTACAAAATGGGCAATTTCATATGTTCCAACCTAAATACTAGAATACCCTGTAACCATTCAAAGTGGGTACATATTATAGATCTATCTTTATCATCCATTTTGGACTACTATTGTGAAAAGAGTTAATATATTATTGAGCAAAAACAGCAAGTTATTTAATAGCATGTAGAGTGTGGCCATGTTTTTGTGTCTAGGTGGGGGCATAAAGAGGCATCAGGAACATGTGCACAAATTTTCAACAGTGATAACCTCTGAGAGGGAGAACATTGGAACCTTTTCATGTTCTTTGTGCTTTTCTGTGAAGTTTACACTTTTACAACCACCAAAGGGATTCTCTTTAAATGTGTGGCTCATAAGACCTGAACACAAGGCTCCTTCTGCCTCTTGCCTAATTAGGGCATAGGTCATTGGCTTAACACCACCCTCAAGGAGAATATTCTACTTCTCTCACCAAAGCTTAAGACGACAATAGTTTTTTGGGTTTTGTTTACTAGAGGATATAACACAACTTTGGCTAATATGGGTTTGGACTTATTTAAAATGTTGGGCCTCTAAGATAAACCTCTGCCAATCTGGGTGGTCCATGGCCTATATCTGTATAACTGAGTTTTTGAGCTCAATGCCTTTACACCTATCCATTATATTGGGTTGGCCAAAAAGTTCATTTGGATTTCCCTATACTGTGTTCTGAAAAAACCCAAATGAAAATTTTGACCAGTCCAATATTTCCTCTAATTGGTAAACGTTAACTAACAGACTAGGACTCACTCTCTTCTCTCCATACAGTAGGATGTATAGAAAGTATTGTGTTCTGGAGTAGGAGTTTTTGGAACAAGAGAGAGATAGTTTAAGAAGTATGAAAAGGAAGGTTTTTCCAAATGAACTAGATAGTGGATAAGAAGTGCAATAGTCAAAGAGAATTGGAAGAAAAGATGATGTCTTAGCCAAGCTGTGAGTAACAAGAAACTGAACCCCCTTCATTAGCTAGCTCAAGGAATGGTGTGGCAGAGTAGAACGGGCTTGGTATATTGTTGTTGTTTAGTAGCTAAGTCGTGTCCCACTCTTTAGTGACTTCATGGACTATAGCCCACCAGTCTCCTCTCCCCATTGGATTTCCCAGGCAAGAATACTGAAGTGGGTCACCATTTCCTTCTCCAGGGGATCCTCCTGACCCAGGAATCGAACCCACGTCTCCTGCATCAGCAGGTGGATTCTTTACTGCTGAACCACCAGGGAAGCCCTGCCTATATTGTAGGAGGCTGAATAATGCCCTCCACCCCGTGCCAAATCTCCATGTCCTGATCTCTGGAACCTGTGAATATGGTACCTTATGAAAGGAACTCTGCAGATGTGATTAAGTTCAAGGTCTTGAGATGGAGAGCTTATTCTTGATTATCTGAGTGGCCCCAGCATGATCACAAGAGTCCTTATAATGGGGAAGGGCAAGAGAGTTGAAGTTGAAAAAAAGAAAACGTGACAAGAAGAGTTGAGGGTAGAGAGTTGTGGTTGGGAACCCTGGGATGGTCTAGAACCTGGAAGAGGTGAGAACAGACTCTCTAGTGGAGACTCCAGGGGGGACCAGGCCTGCTGTCACCTTGATCTGAATCCTCTAAGAATGATTTTAGGCATCTGACTCACCAGATCTAAGAGGAAAAAATGTTTGTGTTATTTTAAGTCACTAAGTTCTTGGTGGCTTATTACAGCAGCCACAGGAAGCCAGCATTTAACTTGCCTTTCAGGGTGCAGGCTCTCCTCCACTTTCTTCGCAGTACATCTCTGACTGTCCCTGGCCCCTTTCTGACCACCCTCGCACACACATACACACTCACACAGCTGAGTGGACCAGGGTTGGACACAATCAGATTCTTCTCTTGGGATTTTAAATATAAGCTGCAGAGGCTGCAGGCTCAACTACTCCATGAGGCACAGAGGGCCCAGGACCCACAGTTCTCTTAGGGGCCCACAGAAGTCTATTGGCGCTGGGGTAGACATCAGTTAACCGGATGGGAGGATGGTTCACGTTCAGGTCACACCCTTTCACTCCAGTGTTACCTTTGCTCAGTGAGCTCAGGCACTGCGTGGGTGAAGTCTGGCTTTGCTGAGAGGCATTTCCTTCCTGTGGCACGTTGAGGACTCTCTCACCATGGGTGCATGCAGCCAAACCCCCCTGAGGTGCCAGGTCAAGTCTGTGAAAGTCCTTCTCATTGAGAATTCGTGGATTGGGTTTCTGAAAAACCTCTTTATGGTGTGCATCGTGGTCTACAACTGGTGAGTCAGATGCAGTGTGCCAATCTGGGGACTCCCCCAGCGGACCTTCCCCTCCATCCTTCTGTCCTCCTGCTGCCCCTCTGCAGCCCTCCTCTTCAGCTAGACTGGTCCGTGAGGACCCAGGCTCCTGTCACTTTTATTCTCTTTCGTCTTCCCAGACTCTTCAGCTTTCTTCTCCCCCATCTCCACCTATCCATCCTACAAGGCCCAGCTGAATCCCCCAGTTCCGTCATGCCCCTGTTCACTCCAGGGACCAGTGGCTTTGCGCTCTTCCGAATACAGAGAATTGTAGCTTCTTAGAGCTGAACAGTCACAGGGATTAGGGAGCCAGGGAGTTATTCCCCCGTTGTTGTTGCTGTTCAGTCGCTAAGTCGTGTCTGACTCTTTGCCACCCCATGGACTGTGGCATGCCAGGCTTCCCTGTCCTTCACTGCCTCTGAGAGTTTGCTCAAATTCACTTCCATTGAGTCAGTGATGCTATCTAACCATCTCATCCTCTGCAGACCCTTGCTCCTTTTGTGTTCAATCTTTCCAGCATCAAGGTCTTTTCCAATGAGTTGGCTCTTTGCATCAGATGGCCAAAGTACTGGAGCTTCAGCTTCAGCATCAGTCCTTCCAAGGAATATTCAGGGTTGATTTCCACTAGGATTATTTGGTTTGATATCTTTGCTGTCCAAGTTATCTCCCCATTCAGGGACTAAATCCATTACCCAAAGAGGGGGCATGGCTTGTCTGATTCACCAAGGAGATCAGGAGACAGCTGCTGGGACAATCGTTAGAATGTTCTTTCCATATGCAGACTCTTTTGTTTCCTTTATTTTCTTTGATGCATCTCTGAAGCATTTTGATTCTTTTTGAAAAACATTTATTTCTTTATTTGGCTACATCAGTTCTTAGTTGCAGCACATAGGATCTTCAGTTTTTGTTGCGTTAGGACCTTTCAGTCGCGTTAAAATCTTTAGACCTTTAAGCTGTGGCAGGTGGGATCTAGTTTCCTGGCCAGGGACCAAACCTAGGGCCTTGCATTGGGAGTGTGGAGTCTTAAGACACTGAACCATGAATATATAAAGACAAGTTTTCTGATTTCTGAGAGGGTTGGATTCCATTAAGGCTGATCTATACCATGTCATACATTTGGGGATGAATATGAGAGACTAAGGGCTTTCCAGGTGTCTCAGTGGTAAAGAACCTGCCTGCCAATGCAGGAGACGCAGGTTCGATCCCTGGGTTGGGAAGATCCCCTAGAGAAGGAAACGGCAACCCACTCCAGTATTCTTGCCTGGGAATCCCATGGACAGAGGAGCTTGGTGGGCTACAGCCCATGTGATCACAAAAGAGTTGGATGTGACTGAGTGACATACCAACAACAAGAGACTGAGCTTCCCAAATGGAGGGTTAAATGCACACGGTTATTCTGGGAGACTGTTGCAATATCCAACAAAGAAGAACATCACACATTGTGATGATAGGCTGAAATACACTGTTGAACAAGCATCATCATATTTGTCTATGGAATTACACTGGATAGCTCTGTCTCATATATGCTCATTGGATCTCAAATTGGGCTCTCTGCAAACCTCATTATGTGGATTTCCCTGGGGGGTCCAATGGTTAAGAATCCGCCTGCCAATGCAGGGGACATGGGTTCAGTCCTTGGTCTGGGAAGATTCCGCACGCCGTGGGGCAACTAAACCCATGCACCACAACAAGAGAAGCCACCGTGATGAGAAGCCAGCATACCGCAGCTAGAGAGCAGCCCCCTATCCTGCCCGCCACAACTAGACGAAACCCTCCCACAACAATGAAGACCCAGCAGAGCCATAAATAAACTTAAGAAACCCAATGGCAACCTCATTATGCGTGTACTTCCCATTTACCCCTTCCGCCAGCCCCAGGGAGCCATCAGTCTACTGTCTCGGTGGATTTGCCTATTCTGGATGTTTCATATAAGTGGGATCATACACTACATGGTCTTTTGTGTCTGTCTTCTTTCACTTAGCACAAAGTTTTTTGAGGTTCGTCCACAGGACAGCATGTGTCTCCTTTCATTCCTTTTCATGGGTAGATGATTGTCCATCATCTTTTAATGAATGTGTGGGTTGTTTCCACCTTTTGACTATTGTGAATAGTGTGCCATGAATATGTGTGGACAGGTATTTGTTTGAGCATATAATATCATTTTTAATTTCTTTAAACTCTATCTCATTCTGTGGCGTGCTTTCCTTACTCAATGTTACGTTATTTCCACATTGATGCAAGCAGGTCTCCATTCACTTTCACTGTTACAGAACATTCCAGTCAATAAATCCAACAATTTATTCACCCATTCAGTGTTCAAGGATATTTCCATGATTTCTAGTTTTCCCTATTATAAATAGTGCAGCTTTACAATTTCCTGTACATAACTTGTTGGGCACCTTCTTTGAGGGTTCCTCTGGGGCATACATCTAAGAGTGAAATTGTTGGGGCGTGGGGAATGCACCTCAAATGTACAGTACTTCATATTGCCAAATGTGAGCTGTTTTTCCATGAGTCTCTTAGGGGTTTTCAACCCTGACTGTGTATTAGAATCAATTTTAGAAAAATATATAGGCACCTGGATAACTCCCCAGACCTATTGAATCAGAGTTTCCAGGGATGAGACCAGGGAATTGCAATTTTGAAAGCTCCCTAAGTAATTACACTGTACAGCCAAGGTTGAGAACAGCTGGGACCAAGCCTTGGCCCACAGTATCTCTGTTTCCCAAGGTCAGCTCATAAAGGACAGCTACTGACTGCCTAACAACATTCAGATATTAGAGGCTGAGCAGAGGGAAGAGACCAAACAGATACATGCTCAATGAATAAACAAAGCCTTTAAAACAAATTCTTAAGTGTCTGACTCTTTGTGACACTATGGACTATAGCTTACCAGGCTCCTCTGTCCATGGGATTCTCCAGGCAAGAATACTGGAGCAGGTTGCCATGCCCTCCTCCAGAGGATCTTCCTGACCCAGGGATTGAACCCAGATCTCTTATGTCTCCTGCATTAGGCAGGCAGGTTCTTTACCACTAGCGCCATCTGGGAAACCTGGAACAAACTATTAATGCGTTACTGAGTCCCAGAACAAAGCTGGTGGACTGACCTGGGGTGGACTTTGCTATTTGCTTATCTATAAATTAAGGTCTATATTAGGTGATATTAGAGACTGGTATTGGGGACAACAGTTTCCACATGATGAAAGCTCACTATGAGCCAGATACAGTGCTGAGGAGTTTGCATGGGTTTCTCAGTCCATCCTCAAAACAATCCCATGAGGTAGGTATGACTATTCTTCCCATTTTACAGGTAAGGAAAATGAGTCACAGAGAAGGTGAGTCACTTGCCCGAAGTCACCCAGCAAAGCCTGGATTTTAATGGAGCTGGCTTTCAGTTCCTGCATCCAAAACCATGGCACTGTGTCTCCCTTGAGAAAATCGCTGATGCTTTTCTGTGTCTGTCATTTAGCTTTGCTTTGGTGAGTGACAAGAGGTACCAACGGAAAGAGCCTGTCATCAGTTCTGTGCACAGCAAGATAAAAGGGATAGCAGAGGTGAAAAAGGAGATTATGGAGAATGGGCAGAAGAAGGTTGTGCGGAGTGTCTTTGATATGGCGGATTACACCTTCCCCTTACAGGTAAGCACCTGTCAGCATCCTCCCAGGAATCATCCCTGGTCACTCTCCCCAGGGCCTCTTCCTCCTCCCCTGGGACCTAGAGACTCGCTCCAGAAAAACATTGGCCCCATTTAAAAAGCTCTGTGAAAATCCCAACTGAGAAAACCTAAAAATTGCAAAATTGGGTCAGATGCAGCAACTCAAAGGAGATGACACTTTGCTTTATCAATTCCTACAGGGTTTCTCAAAATAGCAGTGTGTCCTGATGCGTTGGAAACATGATTTGATTCACTCAAACTTTATTTATACATAGCTTGTCAGAAGCAGGGCCATCAAGTCAGCAAGTTTTGCCTAGATCCAGAAGGGCAAAGAACTTTCTGCCTTGAGGGGACGAGCCCTTCTATATTGTTTGTGTGGCATTTTATCAACAAAAATGTCTCCAGGAAAACTCCTGGCTACAGTTTTGGACAAGGACAGGCTACGGATGACAAAGAATGGAAAGGTGTGAAAGGGCTTGAGATTGTCTCAATCTGCAAAAAAGATAAAATGAACGTAGAATTCTCAAAAGGGAGAGGTCGAAGTGGAGTTGAGAACACCAAAGAACAGATGGAGAGGGGTGGTAAGAGGGACAAAAGGGCCCATTGGAAGCTGGAAACCTTCGAAAAACCATAAAAGCCAAGCTGCTATCCATTTGTTTCTAACAGAGGGTCATTAAAATCTCCACCTATTTATTGCCCAGGTGGTGGGATGCCCTATGACCCTTTCATTAAAGTCCTGGATAATCTGAATAGCACCTCTACCTCCTCACATCTTTTGGTTTTCAATGTAATGGGACTTACTGTGTCCCCCAAAAATGAAAAGGCTGCTTTTGAGGCTGGAATGGAAAATGAGTGCTCAATCAATTTGAATGTTCCTCCGCTCTCCCTCGGCTCAGCAGGGCGGCTCATCCAGCTTGGATATTAAGCGCTCTGGGTAGTCGATTTGCTTCCAGACCCAGATTTCTAGACTGAAGCTTAGAAGAGTGGAAAGTTTCGCCCCCAGGCACTTAGCCAGTTGGATTACTATGATTAAGCAGTTCTGTTCTCAAAGGGCTTGCCATTTTGCCTTCTCTCCTTTTTCTCTGCAGGGGAACTCCTTTTTTATGATGACAAACTTTCTCAAGACAGAAGGCCAAGAGCAAGGGTTGTGTCCTGAGGTAAGGAGAGAGGGATGGGTGATAAGAGTTTCTGGAGGAGGCACAGGTCAGAGAAAATGGAAATTGGGACCAGGGGTGTTGTGGAGCCCACAAATATTGACTGAGCCTCTGCTTGCTACAGAGCAGGGGTGTAGATGTGGGCTGGCTGGTAAGGGTGAGAAGACCCTGCATTTCTCACTCTGTAACCACCAGATCTCTGTCTGTCGCCCTGGGTCTCCAGCTGTAGCACTAGGAGCCTGTGCAGCTCGAGGCCTGCTTTCTCCGTCGCTTGCTCCTGGAGCAGCTTGGGACAGCATGGAACCTTGGCATTTGCATAGTGTCTCATGTTTTAGTGGAGCCTCACAACAACTTTAGGGGGGTAGCAGCACTCCCAGCCTTATTTTACAGGTCAGCACAAAGATCAGCACTGATATTGGGATCAGTGACCTTCCCAATATCACACAGCTTGCTGGAGGCAGAGCCAAACTTAGAATCCAGCTGTCCTCATTCACAACTCTCCCATTGTTCACTGTGAACTACCTGCAGGGCCAGCCTGGGAAGATGTCAGACAGTGCAAGTTTGATATTTCATTGCACTCACTCTTTCCCCACCTTGCTTTGCCCTCTCCGTACTCTCTCTCAACCTTCTGCCTTCTTCTGGAAAACTTTCTTCCCTATAAAAACATGTGTATCTTATTCTGTCCCATCCCAGTCTTGTTCACTGCTCTATAAAATGACAACTAGCTATTCTGATCAGTTTGTCTATAGTGATGTCTTCGTAGGCAACACCCTCCTGTTGTTCCCCTCTCAAGTAAGACACTTGTGTTTTACCAGGGACTGTCCCAACACCGAGAGGTGAGGTGCAGCGCCTGTGGGGAAGACCAGCCTTGCCTGTGGGTCTTGCTCATCAGCCCTCTCTGGTGACAACACCTAGATTTCTGAGTGTCTGGGAGCTCAGTGTGGATACACCCTCTCGCATCACAGTCCTTGCCATCATTTCTACCTAAATTTGGAAATAAGCGAACGTTCCCTTCAGGTCTGTCTCAATAATGCTCCCCTAAAAAGAGACCTCTCAACGTTTATTTCGCCTCCACTTCCCGTTAAATGTCCCTGCTACTCTAATGAAGTAGCCAGCTGCCTGTCCAACTAAATATTCCTTTCCATCTCCCTACCTAGCAGCATCCAAAGTTGAATCCAGTTGGGGCCTTTGGTTCCCTCTTGTCCCATACTCTGAAACTGCTACTCACACTCCTCCTCCCCGGCCCCCACCCCCCCACCCCCCCACCTCTGCCATGGCACTTTTCACAAGTGCTTTTCAAGTTATTGAGACTTACAAGAAATCAATAAAGAGACTTGTAAAAGAAGTCAAGGAAGAGAGTCAGGATAGCACAGAGATTAAGAGCCTGGGTTTTAGGAGCTTGACTACAAATGGTTCAAAACTTGATTTATTACCTTTGTGACTCTGGGCAGGTAACTTCACGGCTCTGTGTCCTGGTGTATTCATTTGCAAGATGGGGCTGATTGCAAAACCTAGGTCTTGGGATTATTGAAACAATGAGCGAATTTCTGTGACAGGCTGGAAACAAGGCACGATGCATTGGAAAATGCACTCCAATGTGAGCTGTTATGACCCAAATGACAAGTTACTCCTTCTCAGACAGGCTGTCACTCAGACTGAGTTCTGTGGAGGCAATCCCAGCCTGGAGAATACTGTAACTCTTGGGATTTTAATCTGTGATTTGAGCTGATTTGGGTTGCTGTAGTGGGAAATTTGCCTCCTCTCTTTGCATATTGACAGCCACCCCCCTCCACCCCCCGACCCCCACCCCCCTTCCCCGCCCCGCAACTCTTACTGGAAGGTGGAAGTCAAGGATAGGGCTTGACATCTGTCTCCAGTAAATGGCCAAGCCCCAGGTGTACACCGAAATGAAGAGACATTGGTCCTAATAATCTATTGCTGCATAACAAACTACCCTGAACCTGCTGGACTTAAAGCCACGAGCATTTCTTTTTTTAATTTTTTTTTTTTATGTGCACCATTTTTTAAAAAGTCTTTTCTGAATTTGTTACAATATTGCTTCTGTTTTATGTTTTGTGCTTCTGGCCGTGAGACGTGTGGGATTTTAGCTCCCTGACCAGGCACCGAGCCTGTACCCCTTGCATTAGAAGGTGAAGTCTCAACCATTCAACCATTAGGGACGTCCCTAAAGCCATGAGCATTTTAGCAACTCTCATAGTTCAGTGGTTGAGAGAGCTCTGCTGGGCAGTTCTGCTGATCCTGGGATCTGTGTGGGGGCTCTCATGGCCTGGGCTTGGCTGGCCTTCTCTTCCTCTCTGGGGACTCTTAAGGCTTCTCCTCCTTTCAGGGTCTCTCCACGTAGTCTTTCCAAACTTCCTCACAGCAGCTCAGGATCCGCCAGACCAAAAGAAGATTCCAGGCCTCCCAAGCTCAGGACTAGAGCTGAAACAGCGTTACTCCCACTGCCTTCTGTTGGTTATTCAATCAGAGTCAGACCTAGCTTCAAAGGGAAGGGAAGATGCTCTACCTCCCAATGGCAAGAGTGACAAAGAATCTGTGGCCATCGTTGATGCATGTGACAATCACAAAAGAGATGATTAGAATGTCTATTGTTTTTTCTTTTTTTTTTAATTTTGGAATTTCACCTTGAGAGTAAAATAGAGTCGGTTTATCTTCTTTCCTGAGATTTCTTTCCAGTCGATAATCAAAATAACGTAACTTCCCATGAGTCACAGTAAATGATCATTTATTCATTCTTTCCATGTTTATCCAGACTGACTATGTGTCAGACACTCAGACTACAAAGACACAACCCAGGCTTTGTGTTCAAAGGATTCACAATATAGTTGGGGATCACAAGAGCAGCAAACCAAGGACATGCTGGGTGACAGGAAGAAGGCAACTTGGGAAGAAAAGAGAACATGAAAGTGAAAGAGATTGAAAACTACAGGAAACATTCACTAAGCAAAAGCCATGGGCTAACCCCTTTCCCATCATAACTCATTTAATCTTCACAACAACCATATAAGACAAATCTGTCCATTCCCCTTCTAGGGGTGAGAAAACTGAGGTGCAGAGAGGCAAAGTAACCTGGCTGAGGCCACTCAGCTAGAAAATGGTGCAGCTATTGCCACACCTGGTTGCACCTGCGTCCAAGCCTGGGCTCTCCCCTGAATTTCTGTAACACTGCACGGAAGAGCCTATTTTCACGAAACTCCTGGTCTCCCTAAGACTGACCATTAAACCTGGTCCTCAGAAATCGGGAAGTCGAGAATGCATAAACCAAGCCATCTCACTTTTCTTTTCCTCATTCTGCCCTCAGCCCTTAGTCTTAGAAGCTGACTGACCTCATTTTTCTCAGGCCAGGAGAGAGGGCTGGCTGGAATCCTTTATTTCCACATTTCCTGCTGAGCCATTGCACCTGTCTGCTTCACTTGGTTCCTCAGCCACAAGGCTGCATGATCCAGGCCCCTGATCTCCAAACCAAGGGCTGTTCCCTGAAAGTGGCCCCTGGCATATGCTTCTTAGACTTTTACTTATTTTTATATATTTATTAATTTTAAAAGTATTCATTTATTTGGCTGCATCAGGTCTTAGTTGCAGCATGCAGGATCTTCATTGCTGCATGTGAAATCTTTGTAGCAGTGAGAGGGATTTAGTTTCCTTACCAGGGATCGAACCCTGGCCTCCTGCATTGGGAGTGTGGAGTCTTAGCGACTTGACCACCAAGAAAGTCCCTATTTTTATTTTTTATTGAGATATGTCATGTACCATAAAACACACCATTTTCAAGCGTTTAGCTCAGTGGTTTTTAGTATATTCACCGAACTGGGCAAACATCATCTCAGTCAGTTTCCAGAACATTTTCATCATTCCAAAAAGGAACATCATACCCACTAGCAGTCACTCTCAGTACCCTACTTCCCTCAGCTCCTGGCGACCACCGATCACCCTTCTGTCTACGGACTTGCCTGTTCAGAACATTTCATATACACAGAACCATACAATACGTGGTCTTTCCTGTCTGGCTTCTTTCACTTAGCATCATGTTTCAAGTTTCATCTACACTGTAGCAGGTATCAGTACTTCATTCATTCCTTTTCATAGCCAAATAACATTCCATCGCATGAATGTCCTAGATATTAGTTGTCCATTCATTTATTGGTGGCTGTTTGGGCTGTTTCGATTTTTGAGCATTATCTGCACACAAACGTTTGTGTGAACATAGACATCTGCTCTCCTATATCTTAGAGACACAATTTATTCCCCACTATTTTGTCCTTCTTTCTGCAGTACCCCACCCCCAGGACGCTCTGTTCCTCTGATCGGGGCTGTAAAAAGGGATGGCTGGGCCCACTGAGCAAAGGTATGTTCTATTTCTTTTTCTGAGACCTGCAGGGGGATGGTCTGGAATCCTGGTGATGTTTGAGAAGCCCAGCTCTTTAGCTTCTGGCTCTCAGCTGCCTTCATCCACCTTCCTTGGGCCATGGATGGGCCTATGCCTGCCCCATGCCTCGACTCTGAACCCAGAGGACCAACTGCTGACTATGAATGTGACTCTAATTTCCAGTGAGGGCAGCTCCTGAAAACCTAACAGAATTAGCCCCTTCAGTGTTCTCACTGATAGAAATTTGAACGCCCAGTAGCATCATCTGAGTATTCTACACGTTTCCTCTTGAATTTCCCCAAAGGTTGAGAAGCAAGAATGTGTACCCCACCCAGGGCCCCTGGAGGCAATATCAACCTTCAGAGTTTCCAGAGATCTTGTTTTAACTTAAAAAAGGCACATAAAATTAAAACAGATTTCGCAAAAAGAGAACAAGAAAAAGAAAAAATATTGTTTTGTTTTAAGTGGAGGAAAACTGCTTTACAATGTTGTGTTAGTTTCTGTCATATAACAACTTGAATCAGCCATGACATACATATATCCTCTCCCTCCTGAGCCTCTCTCCCCTCCCTCCTTTACATCCCTCTAGGTCATCACAGAGCACCAGGCTGGGCTCCCAGTGTTATACAGCAACTTTTCATCAGCTATCTGTTTTACACATGGCAGTGTATATATGTCAATGCTACTTTCTCCATTCATCCCACCCTCTCTTTAGCCCACTGTGTCCACAAGTCCATTGCCTACATCTGCTTCTCCATTCCTTCCCCTCAAATAGGTTCATTGATATCATTTTTCTAGATTCCATACACGTGAGTTAATATATGATTTTTTTTTCTCTTTCTGACTTACTTCACTCTGTACAACAGGCTCTAGGTTCACCCACCTCACTAGACCCGACTCATTCGTTCTTTTGTACGGCTGAGTAATGTTCCATTGTGTATGTGTACTACATCTTCTCTACCCATTCATCTGTAGATGGACATCTAGGTTGCTTCTATATCTTGGCTATTCTAAACAGGGCTGCAATGAACATTGGGGTGCATGTGTCTTTTAGAAGTGTGACTTTCTCAGGGTATATGCCCAGTACTGGGATTGCTGGGTCATATGGTAGATTTATTCCTAGTTTTTTAAGGAATCTCACACTGTTCTCCATAATGGTTGTATGTTCTCCATAATGGTTGTATCAGTTTACATTCCCACCAACAGTGTAGGAGGGTTCCCTTTTCTCCACATCCTCTCCAGCCATCAGTGTTCATAACATATGCTTAGTCACTTTAGTTGTGTCCAACTCTTTGCAACCCTATGGACTGTAGCCTTCCAGGCTCCTCTGTCCACGGGCATTTTCCAGACAAGAATACTGGAGTGGGTTGCCATGCTGTCCTCCAGGGGGTCTTCCCAACTCAGGGATTGAACCCATGTTTCTTATGTCTCCTGCATTGGCAGGTGGGTTCTTTATCACAGCTGCTGCTGCTGCTGCCACTAAGTCGCTTCAGTCGCGTCCGACTCTGTGCGACCCCATAGACAGCAGCCCACCAGGCTCCCCCGTCCCTGGGATTCTCCAGGCAAGAACACTGGAGTGGGTTGCCATTTCCTTCTCCAATGCATGAAAGTGAAAAGTGAAAGTGAAGTCGTTCAGTTGTGTCTGACTTGTAGCGACCCCATGGACTGTAGCCCACCAGGCTCCTCTGTCCATGGGATTTTCCAGGCAAGAGTACTGGAGTGGGGTGTCATTGCCTTAAAAGCCAGTTTATAACACACATGTACACAGAAAAGCATATGAATATTCAATTCCATTCCATAATGCTTCTGCATTTGAGTTGAAGGAGAGTTAACTAACACTACTTACTATTTAACTTTCCCCTCAAATATCTGTTAGTGACACTGACACTCCAGGAAGACATGCCATGCTTACTGCATGGCCCTGTACATCCTGGTCCATGCTGCACACACCTGGAGGAACTCAGATGTCTGTTTTGAAGCCATGTGCTAGTCCATTTATACCAGGCAAAAGAATACACCCTGTTCTGCCTCCCTCTCAGGCATCTTTTCTTGTGAAGAAACAAACAAGCAAGCAAAAATCTAACAGCATCTATGGTCTTTATGTCTTCTCTTTGATCCTTCTTTGAAAACGTTACTGTTCGACGTGTTGCTTGCTTGGTTTTTCTTATGTAAGCCTGTGGTTTGGATGAGGTTACACAGAAACTAAAACTGCTTGGATTGAGAAACAGCCTCTTGCTTGAGTAAAGTGGAGTTTCCTCCCACGGTTCTTTCACACCTGTGCTTCTACAACCCCTTGACCCTTCACAGGAATCCAGACTGGCAGGTGTATAGATTATAAAGAGAAGCAGAAGACCTGTGAAGTCTTCGCCTGGTGTCCTGTCGAGGCAGCGGAAAAGGCTCCGGCGTGAGTTGTAGGGAGGGGACAGACACAGTGGCCAGCAGCCTCAAGCAGACGAAGCCCTGCGAGGCACTGCCCCAGCTTCCCTTCTCAGCACCACCCTCCCTCCCCAAGTCCCGGGTCTTACTGGCTTAGTGACTCCCAGGCCAGACACACTAGTGGTCTCTGGGAGGGCCTTGCTTACGGTCAAAATATTGACATAATTCTGGACCAGCTGGTAAATAGCTACTACCTTGAGCACCCTTGGGTGCCCCCTGCCCCTTGAGTGTTCCAGCACTTTCCAGGGCACCTCCAGACACCACCTCCAGTGCTATAGCAGGGACCACTCTGACTGTCAGTGTCTGTACTGAGTGATTAAGGAAGAGAAGGTGGGAGGGGAAATAGGAAAAAGGAAGAAGGGAAGGGAGGAGAGAAGGAAGGGAAGGGAAAGGAAGTTTTCTTAAATGTTCACAGTGACGTACACATTTGGTGTTCCCCTGTGTTGATTCTTCTCAAGGTCAGGCCCAGAAGGCAGAACTTGATGTTAAACCTCAGAAAACACTGGGAGGACTGCATTTCAGCAGAGAATAAGGAGAGCTGGATTCAAATCCAGGCTTTAATGCACCCTTGCTATGTGACCTTGAACAAGTGCCTTAACCCCTTTGGGTTTCAGTTTCCTTGTCTTTAAAATGAGAATAACAGGACTTCCCCAGCAGACCCAGTGATTCAGACTCTGCACTTCCCATGCAGGAGGCGCAGGTTCCATCCCTGGTCGAACTAAGATCCCACAAGCAGCGTGGCCAAAATATATTTTTTTCAGTTAAAAATAAAATGAGGATAATAACTGTATCAACCTTACTGGGCTGTTGTGAGAATTAAGTGAGATGATAACTGCACAGTGATTGCACAGTGAGCCCTGTGCTTGGCACACTGTAAAGTGCCCAATAACACACAAACGCACACATGATCTGCCCCTAGACGTGTGGTGGTTCTAGACCAGCACTGTCCAATGGAACTTTCTACAATGACAGCAAGATTCTGTACCTCCACCATCCAGTCTGGTAGCCACTGGTACATGTGGCTGTTAAGCACCCGAAATGTGGTTACCACAACTGAACTGAATTTTGAGTTTAATTTAATTTCAATAGTCGGGCTTCCCCCAGTGGCTCAGTGGGAAAGAATCTGCCTCCAGTGCAGGAGACATGGGTCCAATCCCTGGGTTGGAAAGATCCCCTGGAGGAGGAAATGGCCACCCACTTAGTATTCTTGCCTGGAGAATCCCATGGACAGAGGAGCCTGGCGGACTACAGTCCGTGGGGTCGCAGCGAGTTGGACACGACTGAGAGACTCAGCACACAGACACAATTTAAATAGTCACACACGCCACACGTGCCTAGGGGATGGTGGACAGTGTAGTTCTAGAGAAATGTGACTCAGGGCCCCACCATCAGCATCTATGGGGCAAAGAGAAAACTTCCCCAAACTAACTTTTTAGAAGCTTCAGGCAAAAGTTCCTGATGTCGGAGTGGAAAGCACCAGGCAGTACCAGCTTGTCTGGCTCTCACTCGCTAATGGCACCGCCCAGGTTCATTTGTAGGTCAGGGAAGATTCTTTGTCCCAGAAGAAATTATCCAAGACCCAGGAGGGACACAAGCCTACATTCAAGAAGGCCCTGGTTCAAGGCAAGAGCTTCTTGATTACCTGTGGTTTTCAGTCCTGGCTCTGCCAGCAACTTATTTATCACATAAATACCGTGCATCTCTGATGTTCTGTGACGTGGGGTGCAATTTTACATGACCCTGGACGAGTAACTCCCTTACCTTCAGTTTCTCATATGTTATAGAGAAGCATTACAAAGATGATTCATTTCATTGTTTCTCCAGCACATTCATTATCAGATAGTAGGGAGAACTGTGCTCATTTTTTTTTTTGTAAAATACAAGAAGACCCAGATATGGAGTGGGTCCCAAGGGTTTTGCAATCTAATAGAGATAAGACACATGCACAGAGGGCTGTCATTCTGAAGAGGAAATTTTTAAGTGTCATGAAAGAGAAATAAAAGGGGACCGTTTAGTCCTTTGATTCTGAGCATGTTGCCCAGAAGTTTGAAATGTTCTAAAGGCAAAGGGTCTCGCAAATATTAGGTATCTGTTGTAAATAAGATTGTGTGTGTGTGCAAGTGACAATATAACTTCAACTGGCTTCAGAAAAAAAAAAAAAGGGACTGTTAATTTTTGGCTTGTGTTTTTGACTCACGTAAATGAGAAGTCCAGAAACACTAGCTTCAGGCAAGGCTTGATCAAGGCTTTAAATGATGTCTTAAGATTTTCTCTCTTTCTTCCTCTACCTTTCTCCGCTCTCCAACCTCTAGCTCTTCTTTTCTTCCATGCTGGCTCGCCTCACACTGTGGTCTGGGGCGCTCCAGGTTTACATTGTCCTTGCTACTAATAATCCTAAAGAAAACAAGTGTTTCTTTCCCAATAGTTCCCACAATAATCCTGGGGTGTTCTCAATGGTCTAAGGCATGTGACAGTCAAAGAATCTATCACTGAAGCCAAGGGGATTGGATTACACTGCTTGTTTTTTTTTGTCATTATTGTATACTTTTATTATTGCTTTTATGTTAGTGTTTTCCAATCAGATTAGGGACTCTTTGAGGTGAAAATGGTATTTTCTCTCTATCAAGATGGCTCAGCACAAAGCTGGTTGATTAAATATTTTTTAATTGATGGCTTATTAAAAATGTAGACTATATTAAGACCACCATGAAATTCAAGCTGCTTCTTTTGGGATGTGATTTTTTTAATTAATTAATTTTAATTGGAGGCTAATTACTTTGCAATATTGTACTGGTTTTTGCCATACATTGACGTGAATCAGCCATGGGTGTACATGTGTCCCCCATCCTGAACCCCCCCTCCCACCTCCCTCCACATCCCATCCCTCAGGGTCGTCCCAGTGCACCAGCCCTGAGAGCCCTCTCCCATGCGTCAAACCTGGATTGGTGATCTGTTTCACATATGGTAATATACATGTTTCAATGCTATTCTCTCAAATCATCCCACTCTCACCTTCTCCCACAGAGATGACCCTATATGCAAGACAGCAAAAGAGACACAGATGTAAAAAACAGACTTTTGGACTCTGTGGATTACACTGTTAAACCAGCTCCGGGTCATATGCCCACCCTGGGAGCTGTAAGGGATGGGCAGGAGATGAGAGTGGACTGAGAGTGGAAGAGACCTGGCTTTCCGAAAGGGAAAAAAATTGAGGTGCTACTGCTAGAGGGGGGGAATTGATGTAGAAAGGCAAAAATTACAGTGTTCTCTATAATTACATCCCCAGTAGAGCCAAAGTTGGGCTTTGGAAGTCCTGAAATAAAAAGCAGATCATTCTTTTTTTAAAAAATTTTTGATAGTATTGGATTTTAGTTGCGGTACACAGGATCTTTGTGACAGCACGGGCCCCACAGTGTGTGGGCTCAGTAGTTGCAGTGCCCAGGCTTAGTTGCTTTGTGGCATCTGGGATCTTAGCTCCTCATCCAGGGAAGGAACCCCTGTCCCCTGCCCTGGAAGCATGGAGTCTTAACCACTGGATCACCAGGGACGCCCCCAGAGCAGATTATTCTTGATGTTCCCTTCCAAATACCCTCCACCTTTAGCCTGTGCTTCTCCCAATGTATATTTGCCACTACTCAGGTGTGCCAGGCAACAGAATACCAGTGGCATCATTTTAGGGAGCCTGTTCTCTCCACCTTTAACAGATTCTCAACCTCACCAGGACAAAAACCTCGATTGTCTTGTTCATCACTGTGTCCCAAGGGCCCAGCCCCATTTCTGATACAATAAATATTTGTTGAATGAATGAATGCATGGATGGTGGGTGGATCTTCCGGCAGTCTAGAATTTGGGCTCCTCTCACTCATGGAGGATTTTATACTACTCAGAGCCTCTAGAGAGTGAATGATAGCGTCAAGTATGTATGTGTGGCCCTGTGCTCAAGGCTGAGGATGCCAAGATGAGAAAATTATTGTCTCAGCCCTGCAGGATCACCAAGCTTATTGTGGAAAATACAAACAGGAGTGTGCTGGAGCTGGCTTATACCAGCTCTGAGCCATTTATGCTCATCCCTTTCCCAATTCCAGTTCAGTGATGTTCTATTGGTAGCTTGAAATCAGCGATGGTGGCGGTATTTATACCACAATAGTCAGTAACTGCTACAATTTCAGGGCTTATTGTTTTCCTGGAGAGCTGGTTTTTAAACATTTACCAACACACCACTGTGCATACCTAGACATACCATTATATCAGAGTGAGAAGTATTACAGTAAATGCCACGAAGTCTTTTTTTATGCCACCTCACACAGCTGTGGGATCTTAGTTCCCCAACCAGGGATTGAACCCGTGCCCCTGCAGTGGAAGCAAGGATTATCAACCACTGGACCACCAGGAAACTCCTTCCATGGGGTCTTAAGAAGGGAGAAATTCTTCCTGGAGAAGCTGGAGAATTTTGGAAGGTTTTGCCCACTGGATTGCATTTCTCTCCAAACATCATATTGACCCAAGCAAGAAATCAGAGCCTCTGGTCAGTGGCTCACTGACTCCCTTGGTCCCTGTAGTCACTGATCCCCTATTTTGCATTTCTCTCTCTTAGGCCTGCGCTCTTGGTCAGTGCTGAAAACTTTACTGTACTCATCAAGAATAATATCGACTTCCCTGGCCACAATTACACCACGTAAGTGCCCAGAATGTCTGGCTGTATTTGTTATCTACTGTTGCATAACAAATCACCCTAACACTTAGAAGCTAAAAACAACAAACTTTAATTTTATCACATAGTTTCTGGGCATCTCAGAGTGACATCTGGGAATGACTTCACTGGGAGGTTCTGGCTCGGGGTCTGTCAGGATACAGTCAAACTGTCAATGGGGGCTGCAGCCATCTCCAGACTTGACTGAGGCTGGAAAATCCTCTTCCAAGCTCACTCAAGTGACTGTCATCAGGAGAACTCAGTTCTTCACCATGTGGACTTCTCCTTTGGACTGCTTGAGTCCCCTTGGGACATGGTGGCTGGCTTCCCAGAGCAACTGATCCAAGCCAAAGAGCAAGCAAGCAAGATAGTAACCAGGAGAGAAGCCACTGTATTTTTAAATGCAAAAGTGACACACCATCACTTCTGTCATATATTACTGGCCACACAGACCAACACTGGACAGTGTAAGTGGGGAATACACAAGGGTGTGAATCCCAGAAGGCAGGATCGTTGGAAGCCCTCACGGTGCCAGGTACCACACTGGTTCACTCCCATGAAAGAGATGGATCTCAATTTTCAATAGAGATGCTTGTTTGCTTTCCATCATGTGCAGGAGAAACATCTTGCCGGATTTAAACAGCACCTGCACCTTTCACAAGACTCGGGATCCACAGTGTCCCATTTTCCGACTAGGAGATATCTTCCAAGAAACAGGAGATAATTTTTCAGAAGTGGCAATTCAGGTTGGTGATGCCTGTTTGTAAAGTGTGATGTGGGGAGGGTGGGTCAAGGGATGGAGGATGACAAATGGCCAAGAGGCTGGACCACTGGGTCTTAATAATATGCTCAAATTTATGGAGGATTTTGTAAATCCATGTTCAGTGACAAGGACTTTTCCTGCATCACCACATCTAATCCCACAACAACCGTATGTGTGAGACTCTTCGTCTATTAGTTTCCTGTGGCTGCTGTAACAAATTAACACAAACTTTGTGGCTTAAAACAACACATTTTTATACTTCTGGAGGTCAGAAGTCCAAAATGAGTATCACTGGGCTGAAATCAAGATACCGGCAGAGCCATGCTCTCTCTGGAGGCCCTATGGGAGAATCCATTTCCTTGCCTTTTCCATCTTTCAAAACTGCATTCCTTGCATTTCTTAGCGCATAGCCCCTTCCTTCTTCCTGCTTCAAAGCCACCAGCATAGCATCTTGCTTCAGTGGTCACATTGATTTCATTTTTCTTTTCTTTAAAAAAAAATTTTTATATTTGTTTATTTGGCTGCACTGGGTCCTTGTTGTAGCACATGGGATCCTTTGCTGTGGCCTGCAGGCCTATTTGCTCTGCGGCATGCGGGATCTTAGTTCCCTGACTAGGGATCAAACCTGTGCCCCCTACACTGGAAGCATGGAGTCTTAACCACTGGATTACCAGGGAAGTCCCCTACATTGATTTCTTATCCTGTGTTAAATCTCCCTCTGCCTCTCTGTTCATAAAGATCAGTATGTCTTTATAGGGTCCACCCAGATAATCCAGATTTCCTCTTCTCAAGATCTTTATTTAATCACATCTGCAGTCTTTTTCGGAGAAGGCAATGGCACCCCACTCCAGTACTCTTGCCTGGAAAATCCCATGGATGTAGGAGCCTGGTGGGCCGCAATCCATGGGGTCACTAAGAGTCATACATGATTGAGTGACTTCACTTTCACTTTTCACTTTCATGCTTGGAGAAGGAAATGGCAACCCACTCCAGTGTTCTTGCCTGGAGAATCCCAGGGACGCGGGAGCCTGGTGGGCTGCTGTCTCTGGGGTCGCACAGAGTCGGAAATGACTGAAGTGACTTAGCAGCAGCAATCTCTTTGGAGAAGGCAATGGCAACCCACTCCAGTACTTTTGCCTGGAATATCCCATGAATGGAGGAGCCTGGTGGGCTGTGGTCCATGGGGCTGCTACGAGTCGCACATGAGTGAGTGACCTCACTTTCACTTTTCACTTTCATGCATTGGAGAAGGAAATGGCAACCCACTCCAGTGTTCTTGCCTGGAGAATCCCCAGGGATGGAGGAGCCTGGTGGGCTGCCGTCTATGGGGTTGCACAGAGTCGGAAACGACTGAAGTGACTTAGCAGCAGCAGCAGCAGCAATCTCTTTGGGGGGTTCCCCAGTGGCTGAGTGGTAAAACATCTGCCTGCAATGCAAGAGACGTGGGTTTGATCCTTGGGTCAGGAAGATCCCCTGGAGGAGGGCATGGCAACCCACTCCAGGAGAGTTCTTGCCTGGAGAATCCAAATGACAGAGGTGCCTGTTGGGCTGCAGTCCGTAGGGTCACAAAGAGTCGGACACGACTGAAGCAACTGAGCACGCATGGGTGCAGTCTCTTTTGCCATTTTAGGTAACATAGTCAGAGATACAGGGATTAGG
Organism: Capricornis sumatraensis; assembly: GCF_032405125.1. Classification (NCBI taxonomy): domain Eukaryota; kingdom Metazoa; phylum Chordata; class Mammalia; order Artiodactyla; family Bovidae; genus Capricornis; species Capricornis sumatraensis. Next base: position 60,796,011 of record NC_091085.1, on the reverse strand, counting down.
ACCTAGGATTAGGTATATTTCGGGGGCTATTACTAAGGCTGGGCTTCCCTGGTGGCTCAGTGGAAAAGAATCTGCCTGCCAATGCAGAAGATGTGGGTTCAACCCTTGGGTCAGGAAGATCCCCTGGAGAAGGAAATGGCAACCTACTCCAGTATCCTTGCCTGGGATCCCACAGATAGAAGAGCCTGGCAGGCTACAGCCCATGGGGTCACAAAGAGTCCGACACAATTTAGAGACTAACAACGACAATTATCCAGACTACCACACTTTGGTTACTCAGGATTATTCCAGTCGCAAATTATAGAAATCCAACTCAAGTGATTTAAGCAAAAAATAAAAAGTAATTTAGGGGCAAATAACAGAAACAAAATTCAAGTGACTTAAGCAAAAAAGGAACCATGTTAACTTGTGTAGAAAGACCAGGCAGAATGAACATTCTAGTATACCCAAAGCATCTTCCTACCTTGAGAGTTTTCCCTTGCTATTCCCTCTGCCTGGAACAGTCTAGCCCCAGACATAGAATTAACTGCCTCCTACACTTACTTCTAGTATTCACGCAAGTATAGCTCAGTGACACTTTCCCTTACTGCTACATTTACAATGACAATTCCCACCTCTAGCAGGGCATTTTCAGGTTTATTTTTATCCCTGGTACCAAGCATTATCTGACATACTATATATTTTACATCATATCCATTTGTCTGTTGTCTGTTTTCTCTGACTAGAATGTAAGTTCCATGAAGGTAGCTCTTTTTGTTGTTGTTGTTCCTTTTTGTATAACGTTCAGCACATAATGGACAGTCAATAAATATTTGTTGGCTGAATGAAGAGTATGATAGATTTAGGCATAGCTGCATCCCAGAACTCAAATGATGTCTTCAGGAATCTGACTCCTTTCATTTTTTGATTGTTTCCTTAATGATGATATTCTCCATATGTCAAGTCAAAGCCACCAAAGCTCGAGCACTCTGCCATCCAATATGGTGGCCACAAGTCACATGCAGCGACTCAAACTTAATTGAAATTAAAAACTTATTTCCTTGGTCATACTAGCATCATTTCAATAACCACTGGCTACTGTCTTATAGGGCATGAATATAGACTATATCCATCAGCATAGAAAATCCTATTAGACAGTGCTGCTTTAGAATTTCACACTCCATAGCTAGTGGTCTCAACCAATAGAGGACCTTTTACCTTATGGTTCTGGCAAAATGTCTCAAGGAGAGTTCTGGCTAACCCCACCTTGGGCCACATAATCTATCTGAACTAATCATCAGGTCCAGAGGGAAGCACTGTCCTGATTGGCCAGGACTGAGTCAGGTGCCCACTTCTGGGAGAGGTCACAGCCCCATTCAAACCACTGAGAGTTAGGAAAGTTGTTTCCTAAAGGAAATTCCAGGTAGCTTTCCCAGAAGGTGGCAAAATGGATGCCAAGTGACAAAGGTATTAATACACTATAGGAGGTAGAGTGCTTGGCTTAGTGTCTGACCCCCCATAAAAGGCAGTTGTGATTATTCTGTATTGTTTCTCCTCTCTCCAAGTCAGAACCTCTTTGTTACTTATTTTTGTATCCTCAGAATACTACATCTAGCATACTGTGTTGAAATGCCTAATTTCATCGATTCAGAGATATCTTTTTTCACTTTTAATAATTTTGAAATCAGTAAGTGCTTTCAGTTGATGGAGTCTCACAGTTTAATTGACACCAGTTTTTTCCTTGGAGGAACATTAAAAAAAAACAAAAAACCCTGTGTGTCTTACAAGCAATGGTGTCTAAGCTTCAGTGAAATATGATGGCCAGTGCTCAAAAAATGTCTGTAGAAAAAAAAGCATAGGTAAGAAATGAGCAGATTCTTTAGAAGTTTAGAGGAGAGAAAGGTCACCATGAATTGAGGATTATAGGGGTGCTTGAGTGGATGGGGAAGGATGTTGGCTGGGTCTTGGAGGATGAGCAGAATTTAGCTAGAGAAGTGGGTGGGAGAAATGTTTCATTGGGAGAAAAGGTCAGGGGCCAAGATTAAAATTTCTGGCAAAGCATACCCAGAAATTCCACTCTGAAGTATGTACCCCCCAAAAATGACAACTTATATTCACACAAAAACTTGTATGTAAACATTCATAGCAGTATTATTCATTATAGTCAAAAGGTAGAAACAACCCAAGTGTCCATCAAAGGATGAACAGACCAGCAAACTGTAGTGTATCCATACAATGGAATATTCTTCCACCACAAAAAGGAATGAAGTACTGACACTTGCTACAACATGGATGAACTTTAAAAGCATTATGCTAAGTGAAAGAAGCCAGACATAAAAGATCATGTATTACATGATTTCATTCATGGAAAAATTCAGTATAAGGAACTCTATAGAGACAAAAAGTAGATTCGTGGTTGCTTAGTCCAGCACTCTTGCCTGGAAAATCCCATGGGTGAAGGAGCCTGGTGGACTGCCATCCACGGGGTCACTGAGTCGGACACAACTGAGCAACTTCACTTTCACACATTGGAGAAGGACATGGCAACCCACTCCAGTGTTCTTGCCTGGAGAATCCCAGGGACGGGGGAGCCTGGTGGGCTGCCATCTCTGGGGTCACACAGAGTTGGACACGACTGAAGCAGCAGCAGTGTTGAGAGGGGTAATAACTAAAGTTTACATGTTTTCTTTTGGAGGTAGTGAAAATTCTGTAAAATTGACTGTGGTAGCAGTTGCAGATATACATGAATACACTAAAAAGTGTGGAATTGTACATGTTAGGTGGGCGAATTGTATGTTAACTGTATCTCAATAAAGCTGTTGAGATACAGCTTTATTTTAAAATAAAAAAGAGGTGAAAATGCAAAGTGTGTCTGGGAAAAGCATAGTCTGGCATAACAGCTTTCTCCAAGGGAGAATTCGGAGATAAGCGGAGAGGAAGTGATGGAGCATGCTGAATTCCAGTATGATAAGTTTCAACTTAATCTTTAATGGGGGTGGAGGCATTAATAATGTCTGATTACAGGAGGGGTTTGTTGAAAGTTGGGCTTCCCTGGTGGCTCTGATGGTAAAGAATCTGCCTACAATACCAAAGACCTGGGTTCGATCCCTGGATCAGGAAGATCCCCTGGAGAAGAGAATGGCAACTCACTCCAGTATTCTTGCCTGGAGAATCCCATGGACGGAGGAGCCTAGGTGGGCTACAGTCCATGGGGTCGCAAAGAGTCGGACATGACTGAGCGACTAACATTACTACTGCTTGTCGAAAGTTCTATTTTAGGAAAGTAAATTTAATGGTAGTGTGTTCCAGGCGGGAGGAGGGGCAGGGAGATGCATTTGTAGTTGCCAAAGTAGTCATTGTATGAGTTAAACTGGATGGTACCTAGGGCTCTGAAATTTTTTATCAGCATTTTTTACCCTCAAAAGCAAACTTTTCCTTCAGTGATCATCACTATGCAGGGAGATGTCTGATGGCTGCAAAACCCACGTCCAGTGAGGCTTAGAGATTATCTCTTGTTTTCTTCCCCAGGGAGGAATCATGGGCATTGAGATCTACTGGGACTGCAACCTGGACAGATGGTTCCATCACTGCCGTCCAAAATACAGTTTCCGTCGCCTTGACGACAAGACCACCAAGGAGTCCTTGTACCCTGGCTACAACTTCAGGTAACAGTGCTCCAGGTCGGATTTGCCCAGTAACTAGCCCTTGGCTCCCAGGGACCTCCCAGACCCTGCTGAATTGTATCCCCGGCAGCCAGTAAGACTAGTTTTGTTTCCCAAGGCAACAAGATGAATGTAAAAGACTTCCTCTCAGAGCTAGGCAGGGACTGAATTTTTGAATGAATTATTAAAGAACTGCACTCTCTTTGTAAGATAAAAAACAAAACTTGGGAAATAGATAACCATAGAGAAGAGGATAAAAATCACCCATAATTCCTCTATCCTGAGATAACCAAAGATAACCTTCTGGTGAAACTTCCTTTGTCTAACCAACTCTTTTGTGAGGCTTATATGAAATCATATAATATGTATAACCTGGTATTCTGTGAGGTGTTTTCATATGCCAGTTCAGTTCAGTTGCTCAGTCGTGTCCGACTCTTTGCGACCCCATGAACCACAGCATGCCAGGCCTCCCTGTCCATCACCAACTCCTGGAGTTTACCCAACTCATGTCCATTGAGTCGGTGATGCCATCCAACCGTCTCATCCTCTGTCATCCCCTTCTCCTCCTGCCTTCAATCTTTCCCAGCATTAGGGTCTTTTGAAATGAGTCAGCTCTTCTCACCAGGTGGCCAAGGTATTGGAGTTTCAGCTTCAGCATCAGTCCATCCAATGAATATTCACGACTGATTTCCTTTAGGATGGCCTGGTTGGATCTCCTTACAGTCCAGGGGACTCTCAAGAGTCTTCTTCAACACTACAGTTCAAAAGCATCAGTTCTTCAGGGCTCAGCTTTCTTTATGGTCCAACTCTCACATTCATACATGACTACTGGAAAAACCATAGCCTTGACTAGATGGACCTATGTTGGCAAAGTAATGTCTCTGCTTTTTAATATGCTGTCTAGGTTGGTCATAACTTTCCTTCCAAGGAGTAAGCGTTTTATGTGCATTTTATGATATGTTAATTATATCTCAATAGAACAAACAAAGAAATCCAATAAGACCATTTCAGATGATGATACATGCTTCAAAGAAAATCAAACGAGACAGTTTGATAGGGTGGGGAGCGGGGATGCAAACAGAAAAGGCCTCTCCAAGGACGTGACAGGAACCCCCCATAGGCACTGTGCACGTTCCTGAAGAGTGAGCTTTCCTAGTTAAGAAGGGAAACTGCACACATAGGAGTCCATCTTAGGGAATCAACTTGCAAACATATTTGCTTCCTTGAATATTTTTACCACTAATGGTCTGGACTCTCAAAGTGTGAGTCCCCACATCAGCATCATGTGGGATCTTGTTAGAAACTCAAATTCTCAGGCTCTCCTCAGACCTACTGAATTAGACACTCCAGGGATTGTCCTCCCAGATTATTTGAATGCAAACTCAAGTTTGAGAATCACTAATCTAGACCCTCGATACTCAAAATGTGATCCTGTTACCAGGAACATGGGCCTTGCCTCAACACGGGAGCCTGTTATGATGTAAAAATCTCAGCTTCCACTCTTAATTTACTCTCTTATGTCTCCTGCCTTGGCAGGCGGTTTCTTTACCACTAGTGCCTAGAATCTACATCTTATGATTCCCAAAAGATTCATGTGCACATTAAAATTTAAGAAGCACTGGTCTAGGCTGTCATCTAGCATCCCAAACACGCTTTCTTCTTTGATGTTTCATTTGACTGTATGTTGTTTCTTACAACCAGGTTGCTAGTTGCCTGGGAGAATGAATAAAATGAGGTGTCTACTTAATCTGAGCATGCAAGTACAGGCCAAAGTGCATGTGCAAACACACACACACACAGACACACACACCCATTCACTGCCTCGTAACCCTTCTGCTAGCACTCTTACTGACTTTTTGTTATCCACTCAAGCCAATGGATCTATTCATATTTTAGGTAAAGCAGCATCACTAACTGGCAAGCAGACTTCAAACTTTTTTTTTGTTGTTGTTATTGTTGTTGTCGGCCTATACAATGTTTTGAATGTTGAGATAGTCTACATAAAAATATGGACTTCCTGCTTTTTCTAAAAAATTAAACTATTTGGAAAAAAATCAAACCATGTAACACTGGCTTCATATCCCACAGGAGAGCACTCAGCTGGAGCTGAGTATCAGTGGTTCCCTCTTGGTTTGCCACAGTCCTCACCACTCTTTATTGCCTCATACCTGGCTGCATCACTCATTTCTGTCATCTGTCTGGCCCCTATAGGCATCTGAGTTTTAAACTCCTGACTAATGGCTGGCTGAGATCAACACACAGAGGCATTTTTAAAGAACACTGCCTTTGCTTCAGTGACTTTATTTTTTTCATATTTATTTATTTGGCTTCTCCCCCTCTCACCCTGAGTCTTAGTTGCTACAAGTGGAAACTTCATTGCAGCATGTGGGATCTTTTTAGTTATAGTATGTAGGATCTAGTCCCCTGACCAAAGATCGAACCTGAGCCCCCTTCATGGGGAGCTTGGAGTCTTAACCACTGGACCACCAGCGAAGTCCCATAAGAGGCTTTTTGCCTTCTCTGGGTCCATGAAGTCTCATCCAGGGCCCTGAAACCAGCTCCTAGTTTAGGTAATGTTTTGATCATTCCCTGCTGCTCTACTGAATAGGCTTGTGGCCATTAGTAGGAAGCAAGGCCTGGGTCAGTGGTCCCCAACTGCCCTCACAGGCTGTTTTTTCAGTGGCCAGCAGACGCATGCAGGGCAATGTACCCATCAGATGTTAGCAAATGTCCTTCAAGTCTCTGAGCTGAGCCTAAGAACATTAGCTCCTGGAGAGATCTGAGCTTTCTGAAGAACTGGTTGATCTTTCAGATCAAAGTATTAGAGCATTTGTTCTCTGGAATCAAGCACCAGAAGAAATCTGTAGCCAAAAATAAATTGTGGAGACCTGATGGGTAACTTTATTTTCAAATAACCACAGAGGAGAGAAGGAAATTAGAGGTTATATGAGGTATATGAGAAAATATAAGCTTTCTAAAACACAGGAAGTTGAAGGAATTGATCACGTTGCAGAAATTTCATCCTTTACCAAAAGATCTGTGGCCAAAGGTCCTTAGAGAATGATTTAGTTTGTTTATAAGACATGTAAAGCAGGACAGAATGCCTGATGGGCTTCTCTGCTCTCAGAACAGGTATATATGTGTATTTATTTCCTGTGGCTGCTTTAACAAATTACCACACACTTGGTAGCTTTAAACAAGAGAAACATTTCACAGTTCTTGAGGCCAGAAGTCCAAAATCAAGGTGTCAGCAGGGACATACTCTCTCTAAAGGCAGCAAGAGAGGATCTCTCTTGCTTCTTCTGGTTTCCGATGGCTCTTATGCTTAGTCGTGTCCGATTCTTTGAGATCCCATGGACTGTAACCCACCAGACTCCTCTGTCCATGAGATTCTCCAGGCAAGAATACTGGAGCAGGTAGCCATCTCCGACTCTAAGGGATCTTCCTGACTCAGGAATTGAACCAGAGTCCCCCACACTGGCAGGCAGATTCTTTACCACTGAGCCAACAGGGAATTACAGATCTTCACTGGTGCTCTGCTCTTAATGTGACTAATGCTTATTTTTTCTGCTTCTCAAGGATATCAGCTTGCAATATATAACTGACCCTTGAACAATATGGGTTTGAACTGCATGGGTCCATTCACACACAGACTATTTTAAATAATAAATATTAATACTATATACTACTCAATCTGCAGTTGGTTGAATGCACAGATGTGGAGGGAGTATGGCTATGAAGGGCCAACTGTAAGTTAAAGTGGGTTTTCCACTGGGCAGAGGGTGGGCACCCCAACCCCTGTGCTGTTCAAGAGTTAACTCCATAGCCCTTTTAGCACCAGCACTACATCTAGAACTTCAATTTTTTTTTAAAAAAATAGGCCAATTCTAGTGGTTTTTTAAATTTCAAATTCCTAAGACAGAAAATTTGATTGACCCAAAATATTGTTGCAAGCCAATTCCAACAAGATGAAACTGCTTGGTTTTTAACTCGTGGCTGCCTCCCTCCAATATCTGCCTCCGTCTTTACATGGGCTTCCCCTCTGTGTTTCTGTTTCAACTCTCCCTCTCTTTCCTCTTATAAGGATACAGTCATCGCATTTAAGGCCCACCCTAAATCCAGGATGATCTCATCTTGAGATCCTTAACTCATCTGCACTTGCAAAGATCCTTTTTCCAAATACGGTCACATTAGCAGGTGCAGGGGTTAAGCACTTGAGACTTGCCTTTGGTGGGGGCATTATTCAACCCACTACAGCACGCAAAAGCATCCTTGCCCATGAGGGCCTGGTATTTCTGAGTGTGGTCCACTGTTCACCTGTATCAGAACCAGCTGGTCCCTTTCCTAGACATACAGGTTCCCAGAAACATTTCACACCATCTGAAACCACCCTTTGGGGGTGAGGCCCAGGAATCTGCCTTTTGAAAATGCTTCCCAAGTGATTCTTGCCCTCAGTATGAGAACCACTGTACCAAGCCCCTGAAAACTGAAATTCAAGTATTTACTACAGTGTTAACCTTCCAGAAAAACAGCTTGCATGGAGAGATTATGCAGCCCTGGGGCATGGAGTGGTGATGCATGCTTGCTTTGCATTTTAAAAAGCAAATCAGTTAATAGAGCAAAAGAACGTGCTGTCATTAAATGAGAACATTCAGATGCAAAGAAACTGAAACCTTTTGGCAGAAACAGTCACGGAAAGCGCTGAGACTATCTAATTCATCTCTATGTCAGATCCGGAGAGCTTAAAAAAAGAAAAAAATAAGAATTTCAGATGTTCCATACTATATTTTGGCAGAGGATTCATTTTTGTTTTCTTCTCTCCCCACACCTATAAGTAGATTATGTGTTAATAACTCAAAGAAAAAAAATGTCCTGGGACTTCCCTGGTGGTCCATCTCTAGTGGGTCATCTCTATGCAGTGGTGTCAGCAGCTACTTATATCTTTGCTGTAAATGTCTGTAACACTCTGAACTCCCAATGCAGATGGCCTGGCTTCAATCTCTCTGGTCAGGGAACTCGATCCCATAGGCCACAACTAAGAGTTCGGAGATCACAACTAGAGATCCTGCATGCTGCAACCAAGATCTGGAGCAGCCAAGTGAAAGTCATTCAGTTGTGTTGGACTCTTTATGACCCTATGGACTGTACAGTCCATGGAATTCTCCAGGCCAGAATACTGGAATGGGTAGCCTTTCCCTTCTCCAGGGGCTATTCCCAACCTAGGGATCGAACCTAGGTCTCCTGCATTGCAGGCAGATTCTTTACCAGCTGAGCCACAAAGGAAGCTAAATAAATATTCAAAAATGATTTTTTTTTTTTAAAAAAAGGAGACTTCCCATCACTCTGTTATGCCAAAAGTAGAGGAGGTGACGTGGGGAGGTAGTGCTTTGGTTCCAGGTGAAGAGAGAGAAATTTGTGTTCTTCCCTTTGCTAACAACAGCAGAGCTGAAAGACTAGAAGACTAGATCAGACAAAGAAGACTAGATCGGCTACTGTTTCGGTTTTTCTTTTCATAAAATACCCGCACTTTCAGATAGGTCTTTATAAATATGGATCCTTTTCCTCCTACAGATATGCCAAGTACTATAAGGAAAATAACACTGAAAAGCGGACCCTAATAAAAGCTTACGGGATCCGATTTGACATCCTGGTTTTCGGCACCGTAAGTCTCTTCTCCACTCTCAGCCACTGGTATCTCCATTCCTATGACTGTGTCTTAAATTACCGCCGTAGTATCTCAAAGGGTGAATGCTTTGGTCATAGTCATTAGCTGGCACTATGCACTTTGCATGTGGGATATAAAAAAGGGAAGAAATGTCCTTGTTCTGGACAAGTCATCTAATGAGTACAAGAGTGGGCTTGGGAAAAAATCTAATAACTCAACTTTAAAAATATTCTGATGCTTAAAAAGGAGAGAGAAATCATATATTAATGCATATATATGGAGTCTAGAAAGATGGTACTGATGAACCTATTTATAGGGCAGCAATGGAGACAGGGAGGCCTGGTGTGCTGTGGTTCATGGGGTCGCAAAGAGTCAGACACGACTGAGCGACTGAACTGAACTGAATGGAGACACATTCACAGAGAACAGACTTACGGACGTGGAGCGGGGAGGAAGGAGACGGCGGGACGGATGGGGAGAGAAGCATGGAAACATATACACTACCATGTGTAAAACAGATAGCCAGTGGGATTTTGCTGTATGACTCAGGGAACCCAAACTGGACCTCTGTAACAACCTAGAAGGGTGGGAAGGGGTGGGGGGTGGGAGGGAGATTCAAGAGGGAGGGGACATATGTATACCTATGGCTGATTCATGCTGATGGATTGCAGAAACAAACTCAATATTGTAAAACAATTATCCTTTAATTAAAAATAATTTTTTTAAAAAAGGAGAGAGAAAGAGATCCCTCTGTAAAATAGTTTGTAAGGAACAGAACCCAGTTCAAAAAAGAAAAAGTCCTTTTTTTTTAGTTCACAGAACTGATAAATCCAGAGCCAATTTTCAGTCTTCAGCTATCACTGAATCCAGATGTTTTAATAACATCATGAGGAACCTGCCCCCCTCCATCTCTTATATTTTTCTCTTCTGTTCTGGTGTCATTCCCGGTGGGTCATCTCTAGGTGGTGGTTTCAGCAGCTACTTATATCTTTGCAATTTAGCAGCCTCCATGGAAAGAGAACATCTCAGCAAAAACCTCAGCAGATGTCACTGGCTTTGATTGGCCCAGTATGAGCCACATACTCACTGATGAACTAATCACTATGACTAGGGTCACTCACAATGGCTGGTCTTAGACCAGCTCTGAACCAGCCTCTTCCCTGCAAACGACAGGGACTGAATATGCATAGAGATGGTTCTCCCAAGGAAAACTGGCATGCTGTCTCCAGAAGGAGGAGAGATGCAAAAACCAATGGATGCCCACATATCTTGTCTGACAGCATATTATTTACCTAATGTGGTAATAAGCCCCACAAGAATCAATGAGATATAGTGAGAAGATACAGTGAGAAGATATAAAGACACTGAGAATAAAAATCACAAGGACGTCTAAGGGGAGACTTTTTGCAGACATTCCTTCCCTCTGTTTCCAAAGTAATTTCAAATCACTTTTAGGGAAAGCTCTTCTGAAACCCTCACCTTGAATGGGAAAATAAACTTTCAGTGGCTCTCTTCTCAGTGTGTGGGTTCCAGTGCTTCTTAGTTTAAAACACCCATGTTTTCAAGCACATCCTGAGAGACAGAAGCAGAAGGAATGGGATTCATATTTTCAGTCTCCTTAATCTTTGTTGCTATGAACACGTTGGATGCAGTTGTCAAATTCATGGCACTAGACTCCCTCCTCTGCTGGAACTTACAATTACATGTTAGAGCAGAAAAGCATGATTCTGAATTTCAACCAAGTAATCTTTTGTACTGTTTTCAGGGGGGGAAATTCGACATCATCCAGCTGATCGTGTACATTGGTTCAACCCTCTCCTACTTTGGTTTGGTAAGAGATTCTTTTTCTCACACTTTATGAAAATGATGTGGCTAAAGGAAGTTTCACTGAAAAGGTGCTTGTCTGTTTTTTTCCAGGCCACTGTGTTCATTGACATGCTCATCAACACTTATTCAAGTAAATACTGTAAATCGCACGTTTATCCCTGGTGCAAGTGCTGTCAACCCTGCGCAGTCAATGAATACTACTACAAGAAGAAGTATGAATCCATTGTGGAGCCAACACGGGTAAGACTAGATATGTCTACAGGATATCAAAATCAAAACACCTGAAGGGCCTATTGGATCACTGAGGAGAGTGCAGAAATAAGGCCACAATCATAGGTGCAGTCAATCCCGCGGTGGATAAGTATCAGGATCCTACCCCAATCCACACTCTCCCTCAGATGAATCCTTTCATTTTAGTGAAGAAAAGATACAAAAATGGAGAAGCACGATATAGGGAAAACAAATGTTTGTGTTCCAGGATTTGTCAATTTGGTCTCATTTATTAAACTGGTTGTGCAATATAATAACTTTGGAGAACAATTTGTCAATCTAGTAACATTTAAACAGGACATACTTTACACCCTGGCATTTCTGCTTCTCCATACCTGCCCTAGAGAAACACTAACATGGGTACCCAAGTAGTTCATGTGTACAAGATGTCTATCACAGTGCTATGTGTGACAATGATGAAGAGCATCTGCCCAAATGCCCAACAGGTGAATGGTGAAATGAACTGTGATAAGTCCATAGTAGGGAATGCCTGGCACCAGTTTTAAAAAATGATGCAGATAATTATAAAAGCAAATGCTCATATAGAGTTCCCAGTGCTATGTATATGTTAACTCACTGAACCTTCACACCGCCTTACAGGTGGGTTTATAGGATTGTGTGATTATCAGTAGAACTCTAGACAGGTACTACTGTTATCTTTCTGCAGATGAGGAAACTGAGACACAGGAAGGTTAAATTATTTACCCAAAGTCATACAGTTGGCAGAGATGGAATTCTAACTCAGGCAGGCTGGTTTCAGAATCCATGTTGATAACTATTATGTTAGAGGGACTGACATGAGCAAATATCCAAGATTGCTGAAAGTGAAAAAGCAAACTATGGAACAATATCTGTGGTATGATATATAGGTTAAAAAGCAACTATACACAAAAACTATTTAATGTATTTTCTACATGTATATATGTCTGTTTATATACATACATATATGTTCTGTATATTTTTATGTGCATTATACACACACATGTAAATGTGTGTGAGGAAGTAATAAATGTATACAAAAAGGTTGAAAGTGAAATACCTCAGTCGTGTCCGACTGTTTGCGATCCCATGGACTGTAGCCTACTGGGCTCCTCTGTCCATGGGATTTTCCGGGCAAAGGTACTGGAGCGGATTGCCATTTCCTTCTCCAGAGGATCTTCCTGACGCAGGGTTCCAACCCAGGTCTACCTGCACTGCAGGCAGCCGCTTTACTCTCTGAGCCACTAGGGAAGCGGGCTGGGACACTCACAAATCACTCACAGTGATTGCTTATGGAAAGGAGCCTCGGATGGGGGAGTAGTCCAAGGAAATTTTAGTTCATCTGTATGGTTTTGATTTGATTCATTTGGAATTTGATTAATTTTGGAATCCATGATTTCCTCCAATCAAAGAGAAATCTCCGGTACTTTAAAACAACAAAGAGGGTTTCTTTTCCTTGTCCAAGAACACTGCTGTCCTTTTGCAGCAGCTGAATGCACAATTCATTGTTCATTGTACATGTATTTGCAATTAAAATCAAAGTTCATCTTTTCAGCTAAAATTAATCACCATTTCAAGGCCCAAAATGGGAGGCAATTTAATGAAGATATAAATAATTTAAGTTGCAATAGTATAGCTTTCTGGAGATATTTAACTTTAGCATAACTGAAATTGAGGGACCATAACAAAGGAATTTTATATAGCACTTGGGGTACCTGGAGATAACAGGCAGTAAGCTGTGGATACTCTAAGTCTACAAATTAAGGTGGTTGGGGCTCCATTTCTGATACTCAGAATCAATTCTTTCTTAGTTAGCAAGAGTTTCTTGTTAGCTTGTTTAACGGGTTGTCATTTGGTAAGTAGGAATAACAGTTGCCTTTAGATATGTTCAGATACACAGTAGGTATAACTCTGTACTAAAATGGCTAACCCTTTAATTTTTATCTCCTAGACATTAAAATATGTGTCCTTTGTGGATGAACCCTATATTAGGATGGTAAATGAAAGACTGCTTGGGAGAAGTCTGCAAGATGTCAAAGGTGAAAAAGTCCTGGTACGTTGTTTAGTGCTTGCTTTTGCTTTTCGGCTGCGCGGCACAGCCTGCGGGATTTTAGTTCCCTGATGGAACCTACACCCCCTGCAGTGGAGGCCTGGAGTCCTAACCACTGGATCCCCAGGAAATTCTCATTAGTCTTCTCAAACTAATTAATTGATCAATTTGGTTGCGTGGGGTCTTGGATGTGGCACACAGGATCTTCCTTGCGTCACGTGGGATCTTTTGTCAAGGCTTACGGCCTCTCTAGTTGTGGTGCTCTGGCTTCAGCAGTTGCGGTGTATGGGCTTAGCTGCCCCAACGCATGTGGATTCTTAGCTCTCCGTCCATGTATTGAACCCGTGTCCCCTGCATTGCAAGGTGGACTCTTAACCACTAGACCACCAGGGAAATCCCAGTCCTTTTTAAAAGAATACTTACTATTAAATGTAAATATATCTAGAAGTGTGTATAAATCACAACTGATGACAAAGTAAACACCATGCAACACATGGTACCAGCACCCAGATTTTAAAAGTGAATATTACTAGCAGAAGGCCCTTTAATGCCTCTACCCAATTACTATCTTCCCTTAAAAGCAGGCGTTATCCTGCATTCAAACGTTAGTTTTACCTCTTATAGAATTTTACAAAATTTGAATCCTGTAGTATGTATTCAGTACATACCCTGTTGAGTGGCTTCCTTCACTCAACGTTATTTTTGTGAGAGTCATCCATGATGTTGTGTGTAGCAGTGGTTCATTCCCATTGTTGTATAATTTTTGTTTTATAAACATTCAGTTTATTTATCCATTCAATTGTTGAATGAACTACCCATTTGGTTAGTTTCCACTTTGGGGTTCATGCCAGTGGTGCCGCTACAGTAAACACATGGCACCTGAGAACGGAACTGCTGAGTCATGAGGCAGGCCTTTGTGCAGCTTTCATAGTTACTATCTAAAAGTTCTCTAAAGTGGGTGTTCACACTCACCCTCATTCACACTCTCCCCAGCAGTTCTGGCTGCTGGACATCTTCACTGACTGCATTAGTTTTCTACAGCTGCTATAATACATTACCACAAACTAGGGAGCCTGGAACAACAGAAGTGTATTCTCTCAGAGTTCTGGAGGTTAGAAGTCTGGAATCAACGTGTTAGGAGGGCTGTACTCTCTCTGAAGGCTCTAGGGGAAGCTCCTTTCTTGTTTTATTCCAGCTCCAGATGGTTATTTCACCTGTTAGGATGTCCAGCACGATACTGATCAGAAATGATAAGAGCAGGAATCTTTGTCTCATTTCCTATCTCAAGAAGAAAGTTTTTTTATTTCACTATTGTATTTGCTGTAGGGTTTTTGTTTTTGTTTTTTGGCCTCCCTCATGGCTTGCAGGGATCCCAGTTCCCTGGGACTGAACCTGGGTTGAACCTGGTTGAACCTGGCCCACAATTCCCTGTTGTGGGTTTTTAAAGAATACCCTATTAGATTAAGAAAATTCCCCTCTGCTCCTAGTTCACTAAGAATTTTTATCATGACTGCATACTGAGTTTTAAATAATCTATTTTTTCAGGCTTTTCAAATAATGAGTTTTCTTTTTTTGTTGTTTTTTAGTACATTACACTGGTTTTCAAATATTATGCCAACCTTTCATTGCTGCAATAAAATACATTGAATGCAATGTATTATTCTTTGTATTTACTGCTGGATTCAAGTCACTAATATTTAAGAACTTTACATCTCTTCTTGAGAGAGACTGGCCAAAATTTTTCCATTCTTGTAATGTTTTTATCAGGTCTGGGTATAAAGTGAACTCTCATATATTGGGGAAGGGCAATAAAAGACACATAACATAAAATTTACCTTTTAAACCACTTTACAGAGTACAACTCAGTGACATTTAGTATATCCACAATGCTGAGCAACCATCACCACTGCCTTGCTCCAGAAATTTTTCATCACCCCAAAAGGAAACTTTGAATCCATTCAGCAGCCACTCCCACTCACTTCTCCCCAGGCCCTGTACAGCCACTAATCTGCTTTCTGTACCCATGAATTTGCCTATTTTGGACATTTCATGTAAATTGAATCTTACTTGTCTCCTTATGTCTGGTTTCTTTCATTTAGCATAATGTCTTCAAGGTTCCATCCATGTTTAGTATTTGTCAGTAATTCATTCCTTTTCATAGCTGCATGAACATAATTTTTTTTTGGTCTGCGCAGGTCTTGTTGCTGCATGTGGGCTTTCTCTAGCTGTGGTGAGCAAGGGCTACTCTCTTGTGGCGTGTGGGCTTCTCACTGTGGTGGCTTCTCTTGTTGCAGAGCATGGGTTCAGTAGTTGTGGTGCTCAGGCTTAGTTGCCCTGTGGCATATGAGATCTTCCCAGACCAGGGATCAAATCCACGTCCCCTGCACTGGCAGGTGGATTCTCAACTATTGTACCACCAGGGAAGTCCTGAACATAAGTTTTTTATCCATTCATTCATTGATGGACATGGGTTATTTTCACCCTTTGGCTACTATAATAATGGTGCTGTGTACAGTCTTGTACATGAACCATTTAGTTTTAATGTACTCAACTCATACTCTCTTTGTCTGGTGAATGAAAGTATATGTCACATAAATGATGGCAATTATGGCAAATTCCCTTGGAGAGTAACAAAGGGACTTTTCAGGAAAGGGAGCATGGTAAGAAAGGAGAGCTGAGTCAGCAAGTATTTATTGTCTACTATGTGCTGGGCACTGTCCTAGGCACTGGGGATACAGGCAGTAAACAAAGCATACAGGGTCCCTGCTTTCATGTGGAAGAAGAATCATCCAGGAAACATACCAGTTCATAAGATCATTTCAGATGGTGGTAAGTACTAATGAAGAGCATAGAACATCATCATGTGGTAAGAGAAGGACCTGAGAGAAGGGGAACTACCTAGATCAGGTGGGTGGGGCCTGGAGGTCTCTGATGAGAGGATATATGCACTAAGGCCTGGCTTTTCTGAATTTCACTTTCCAAACCTGTAAAATAGAAATCAGGACACATATCTCATGAGGTTTTCCTTTTTTAAAAAAAAAACCCTGTATTTATTTTTGGTTGCTCTGGGCCTTCGTTGCTACACGCTGGCCCTCTCCAGTTTCAGTGAACAGGGGCCACTCTTCGCCGAGGTGCATGGGGCTCTCACTGCAGTGGCTTCTGTTTCGGAGCACAGGCTCCAGGCACATGGGCTCAGAAGTTGTGGCTCACGGGCTTTAGTTGCTCCGCGGCATGTGGAATCTTCACAGACCAGGGATCAAACCTGGTCCCTTGCATTGGCAGGCAGATTCTCACCCACTGCGCCACCAGGGAAGCCCTCATGAGGTTTTTCGAAAGCTTAAATGAGGCGATGCTTGCAAAACACAGACTTGACATGTACATTTAATAAATGAGAGCTACTAGTATTAATGTAGTATTAAATGTAATTTTATAAGTTCATAAGAAAATTAAAGAACCCAGAACCCTAGGGGTTGTCACTGCTGACGGGTTTGGAAACTTGCCTTTTTCAGAGACCCCAGCTGGACTTCGCAGACTTGTCCTGGCTGCCTCTGTCTCTTCACGACCCACCCCCCATTCCCGGACAACCAGAGGAGATCCAGCTGCTCGGTGAAGAGCTGCACCTTAAATCCAGGGACTGCCCGGATTGGTGCCAGTGCGGAAACTGCCTTCCATCCCAACTCCCTGAGAACCAAAGATGCCTGGAGGAGCTGTGCTGCCGGAAGAAGCTGGGTGCCTGTATCACCACCTCAGAGCTATTCAGGGACCTTGTGCTATCCAGGCGGGCCCTGCAGTTCCTAGTGCAGTACCAGGAGCCCTTGCTGGTGCTGGATGCAGATTCTGCCAACAGCCGGCTGCGGCACTGTGCCTACAGGAGCTACACCACCTGGCGCTTTGGCTCCCAGGACCTGGCTGACTTCGCCATCCTGCCCAGTTGCTGCCGCTGGAGGATCCGGAGAGAGTTCCCCAAGAGTGAAGGCCAGTACAGCGGCTTCAAGAGTCCTTACTGATGCGCTGAGCAGTCACAGAACATTGCCTTTGCTTGCACCTTGAGCTTCACCTGCAAGGATGTGTGTCCAGATTTTCAGCCAAAGGGAAATGCGCTTTCCTCTCCCCCAGCTCTCTGTGTGTCAGAGAGCAAAGTGATGGGGTAAAAAACAGATAAACCAGAATCCCTCAGCATGGATGAGAGTCAAGAGATTCAGTTTCATTTCTCTGTTCTATCCCTAGGAGGTTGAGATCCCAGGCCTTTAACCTCTGTACCTTAGTTGCCTTATTAGCCAACCTACTGTTTCACAATTAGGAGAGCAAATTGAGACAGTGTACACAAATTTTCTTATTAATGCATAAAAGCTACATGAATATGGCCTTCCCTGGTGGTCAAGTGGTTAGGAATCCACCTGCCAATGCAGGGGATATGGGTTCAATCCCTGATCCAGGAAGACCCCACACGCTGCAGAGCAACTAAGCCCGTGGACCACAAACACTGAAGCCCATGCCCTAGAGCCCATGCTCCGCAACAAGAGAAGCCACTGCAATGAGAAGCCCGCATACTGCGACGAAGAGTAGCCCCCGCTCTCTGCAACTAGAGAAAGCCCGCGCACGCATGGCAATGAAGACCCCGGCACAGCCAAAAAAGAATTTTTGAAAAAATAATGTTTTTTTTTTTAACTAGATGAATACAAAGCAGAGCATTTTGAGGTGAGACTAGGATAATGTCCAACCATGAACAAACCCTTTGGGTCCTGGTTAAAGAATGAGGAGGGTTAAAAGTGGCCACAAATTTTTTTGACATCTGTTACACAGGACCTGAGGGTTATATCTCCTCCCCTTGGGTCTTGACAGCTTTGATCACTTTATCCAATGATAAAGTGATGCTATATCTGATTCAGGGTATTGGTCCTAAGATGCTGACAGCTTCCATTTCCTGTCCCTTGAAACTCTTGCTGCGAAGAAAACCAGTTCTCATGTAAAAACCTGGCCATTCAGAGTCCATCTTGCTGTGAGGAAGCCCAGGCAGCCACATGGAGAGGAGAGATGCCTGACCAGCGCCCAGCACTCAAGACATCTGAGCCTGTCACTAGACATGGGAGAGAAGAAGCCTCTAGACTATTCCAGATCCTGCTAACATATGACTGCAGCTGCACAGACACCCTAAGTGAGAGTTTCCCAGTGAACCCACAGAAGAGAATTGTTATCTTAAACTATGTTTGGGGTTGTCTGTTATACAGCAACAGATAACTGGGACAGACAGCAAGCCCAATTCATAGGACATAGACTCAGCCTACACCTTCTCTGTTTCTAAGGTTCTTAGGCAGCCTGGACATCCCTGGAGCCCCTCGAGGGCTTAGGTTTCCTTTTATTTTAATTGGAGGACATTTGCTTTACAAAGTTGTGTTGGTTTCTACTGTAAAACAATGCGAATCAGCCATAATATATATATGTTGTTATTGTTCAGTTCCTCAGTCGTGCCTGACTTTTAGTGACACCATGGACTGCACCAGGCCAGGCTTCCCTGTCCTTCACCATCTCCCAGAGCTTGCTCAAATTCATGTCCATTGAGTCAGTGATCCATCTCATCCTCTGTCATCCCCTTCTTCTGCCTTCAGTCTTTCCCCACATCAGGATCTTTTCTAATGAGTAGGCTCTTCACATCAGGTGGCTGAAGTATTCGAGCTTCAGCTTCAGCATCTGTCCTTCCAATGAATATTCAGGACTGATTTCCTTCAGGATTGACTGGTTTGATCTCCGTACAGCCCAAGGGACTCTCAAGAGTCTTCTCCAACATCACAGTTCAAAAGCATCAATTCTTCGGTGCTCAGTCTTCTTTATGGTGCAACTCTCACATCCATACATGACTCCTGGAAAAACCATAGCTTTGACTAGATGGACCTTTGTTGGCAAAGTAATGTCTCTGCTTTTTAATACACTGTCTAGGTTTGTCATAGCTTCTCTTCCAAGGAGCAAGCATCTTTTAATTTCGTGGTTGCAGTCATGTGGTTGCGATGATTTTGGAGCCCAAGAAAATAAAATCTGTCACTGTTTCCATTGTTTCCTCATCTGTTTGCCATGAAGTGATGGGACTGGATGGCATGAACTTCGTTTTTTGAGTGTTGAGTTTTAAGCCAGCAATATATATGTGTGTGTGTATATATATATATATATATATATATATATATGTACCGTATATATCTTCAGCAATATTTATATGACTGCAGACCAAATCAGGTAACTCACCAGACCAGCTCTGGAATCCATCAAATCTAACTGCTGAGCTACCCAGTACATTGCAATCCACATCACATTTCTACGACTGGAAGTAACTATTGCTATTAAAAACTGGAAAAAATAAAAGCCACCTTTATGCTTTTAACATCCTGTACTTTGCAACCAGTTACAATGGATACAGTCTGATTGCTACTTAAAAAGCAATTGACACTCAAAGCTCTTACCATTTCTATCCATCAACCGCTGAGAGTATAAAAATGAATAGCAGGTTTTAGAATCCTCCTCAGGATTTCCTTTTCAAGGTTTTAGCACTAGAACAGACTGTTTCTAAATGACAACTATTTTAAACAATAAATACAGAGCACTATTCAAAACTGTGACTAATAAATGGTGTGTGAGTTTTTCTACATACTCTTTAATATTTAGCATTTTGATACTTTTTAAAAATTACCAGCTTTCTACTGTATTAATGTAAAACAATATGAACAAAAACCTTCCTTTTTTGACCTAGCATTTTATCTGGCTTTAAACTCAGGAATCAAGTTAATTGGGCCAGATTTAACTCTCATTTTTACTACCTTTCAGAGATATTTTTGAAAAGTGAATTATATATGACTTCTTCAGAACTGAAATTTTTTACTCCAAGAATTCTATGCACCTGCTACAGATTTCCATTCTGATAGCCTCTGAGCCTTCACCTGAAATTTTTGGTGCCTTATTCCTAGTGTGTTTCTCTCACCTTGTGGAGGCCCCAGATGGAGTCAGAATTTGGAATGACAAATAATCACTGGATCCACCTACTATTTTCCTTCACCTTTCCCAGATGCTCTGGGTGAGAGGGTGAAGTGTTACGTCAACTGCCTGTCTGACACTTCCTAGAATAACATGCATCACATTTATATTCTTATTTTTAGTCTACTGTAGAAAACAGTGTCATCGCCAAAGGCATCCTAATTAAAGTCACATTTTATAGGGTCTGGTTTTTGTACTTAAATCCATTCTTCTGTTATAGTAATTGCACAGTATTCACTGCTTCATCTCTGTATTGGAGATCTGCTTTCCTGTAACCCTGCCTGATTTCATGTAGCATTGGTTATAGACTTGCATTCTTCTCCTTAGAGGGAATCCTTCTTAAAACCCTTTCTAATTCTAGCTGGGCAATGTAGATGTCTTAACTGTTTTGATAATAAAAAAAAAAAATGTGTAATTTGTATTTATTGAAGTATTCCTTTTACTTTCTTTTCCCAGAAGGTCCCCAAATCAGCAGTCTTATTCACTGACATATTCATTCAACATACACACCCTGAGGCACTATTACACAAAGATGTATTTTAGTCTCTGCCCCCAGTTCCTGACTCAGATCTCCTAAATCCCCCGGAATTTCCTGGAGAGAGAGCTGTCTTGTATTCTAATGAAGCCAGTCTTGGGGGGCTCCTGGATAACTTCAGGAAGGGGGCTGGTCACCAAAAGACCAAGCCATGATTAGAAGCTTGGAACTTTCAGTCCTATTCCCTTATTCTCCAGAGTGGGGGAGGGTGGTGGGATGGAAACTGAGTTAGTCACTGATTTTGACTATGTAATGAAGGTTCCGTAAAAATCCCTACCTTATAGGGTTAAGAAATCTTTCATATTGAAGAACACATCCACATTTGGGGAGAGTGGTACACCCCCAATTCCACAAGGACAAAAGCTTCTGTACTCAGGACCCTTCTGGCCCTCACTCTGTGTAACTCTTCATCTGGCTATTCATCTGTATCTTTTATTATATCTTTTATGATAAGTGAGTAAATGTGTTTTCCTGAGTTCTATGAGCCACTATTGAACCTGAGGAGGAGGTTATAGGAACCCCCAATTTATAACCAGTTGGTCAGAAATACAGGTGACAGCCTTGGATGTCTGAAGTGGGGGACAATCTTGTGGCACTGAGTTCTTAACCTGTGAGGTTTATGCTAACTCTAGGTAATTCATGTCATAACTGAATTGCAAGACACCCAGTTGGTGTCTGGAGAGTTTTGGAGAATTGCTTGTGTTGGAAAACCCCACGCACATTTGGTGTCAGAAGTGCTATGAGCAGACTACAGGTAAACAGGAGCTTTCTTTTGGGCATTTACTAGAGATCAAAGATAGATAAGTTGCTGCTCTCATGGTGATGTGAGGAGATAAGTGTTAATCAAATAATTCAAATAAATGTAAACTTGTAACTTATGATAAGTATCATGATGAAGAAGATGTTTTGAGAGCCTGTAATAGGGGAACTTGACCTATCTGGGGAAATCAGAGAAGTCTTCCCTGAGGAAGGAGCCCTTCAGCTGAAATCCAAAGGATAAATTCTAGATGAGTTAGATGAGCTGGGGAGGAAAGAGCAATCTAGACAAAGAGAATAGAATGTGCAAAGGTCCTGGGGCTGACAAAAACCACAGAAGCTTTGCAGAACTTAAGAAGACTTGTATGCCTGTTCCATAAATAGTATGGGGAAGCTAAGAATGAGGTAAGACTGGATAGGCAGGGGTTGGACTGCATAGGGTCTTGAAGGTCATGGTATGGAGTTTTGTCCTTCTCTTAAGAAAGACCAATGAAGACCCACTGATAGGTTTTAGGTAGGAGCCTGGTAAGATTATATTTGATTTTTAAAAGATAATTCTGATCATTAAGAGTGGTGGTAGATATAGTTTTAATTTTCATTTCAGTCTTTCCCTACTCCATGAAACATCTGTCCCAAACATGCAGCAAAACAGACTGATTTTCTGTTCCCTCTTGTTCTTCTTCTTGGGCTTGCAGGATCTTAGTTCCCTGACTGGGGATCGAATCAAGGGCCTCTCAAGTCTTAAACATTGGACAGCCAGGGAATTCCCATTGTGCCTTGAATTTTAGAGTATCTCCTGTCCCAGGTAGATGGGGATAAGAACATTTGTCGACTTTGAGTCAGGAGCAGGAATGTGCCAAATCTAGAGACAAGGGGCAGTCAACAGAGCCTACAGATGCATTCCACCCTGTGGTGTAAAGCCTAAAATCAAGGTCTAATATCACATGCTGCCTTAACATCTGCCTTAACAACTGGCTTAAGTGCAAGTTTCTCTTCTGATAGAAAAGGTCACCTAGTTCAACAGCTTTCCCTCCTTATTAGATGGACCAGATGCAGTTCCTGCTGATCCCTGCAGAGTGGATTTGAGTTCCCCAGCAGGCCATGGAATTATCCAGAAGAGCCAGTGACATCCTCCTGTGGGAAGCATAGGACACCTCACCTTCCTGATACTACCAAGCAAGCGTGACTCCCACTGCTTCTGGATGTGCACTCTGTTCCTAAATGCCATCCCCACGTGACCCGCAAGGCATGTGGTGTCCATCTTCCCTGTGCTGTGAGTATATGTGACTAACGAATTGCTGCCCGTTTCATCTATCCAGTGCTAAGTGTTGTATGCTTGGCCATCCCCATACCCTTAGGGTAGGAATCCCTCCCTTACCAATGGGGTGAAGAGGAGGTGATTCAGGTACCTTTAATTCCAGTTGCCCTAAAAAATAAGAGGCTTGGCTTCTGTGTAGTCACTCTGCAAAGTCCTGTTTCCTAGAGGCCACGAGACCTGGGACCATTACCACCATTTACTCAGAGGGCACTGGGTGCGGTTACACTTTCTGCTGCTTGTGTGTTTTTCAGCTCATACTCTGATCCTATGCAGTCATCATTCTGGGAATCCCCGAGTCCCCTGACTGAAATCCTTCTGCTCCCTTTTGAATGGACCTAGACAATCCATGGATGGAGGAGCCTGGTAGGCTGCAGTCCATGGTGTCACAGAGTGACGCGACTGAGCGATTTCACTTTCAACTTTTCACTTTCACGCATTGGAGAAGGAAATGGCAACCCACTCCAGTGTTCTTGCCTGGAGAATCCTAGGAACGGGGGAGCCTGGTGGTCTGCCGTCTCTGGGGTTGCACAGAGTTGGACACGACTGAAGCGACATAGCAGCAGCAGTAATCACTATCTTCTTTCACTTTTACTGTGACCTTTCAGATTCCTCTTTTTTAGTCCCAGGAGGGTTATAAATCTTGTTTCCAAAATAGATGATGATCTGTGGAGAGGATTTTGCATTTCCAACATCCTTATTTCTTCTAAATGAATTATGAAGGTCACATGAATCTGAGTCTTCAGCAATCAGAGGAGGCCAACACTAGTCATTTTAATAAAATAATTACTGTATTTGGCAGGCTTGTATGGGAGCCTGAGGCAAGCCTGTGGAGGACAGTTTAAATTATGAGTTATATTTTACTTCCCCAAGCAAACAAGAAGCTCCTCAAAGGCAAAGGGCTTAGCTCTGCGTGCCTGCTTGCCTACTCCAGCACAGTGGTGCAGTGGGGAAGAGCTGGGACACTGGAAACTGACCACCTTGGCTCAAATCCTAGCTTACCCATTAATTAACCAAGTGGCTTCAGGCAATTTATCGAATCCTTAGAAACTTTTGTTGTATCTTTGTGTCCAAGGGTTGTATTTAATATTAAATGTTCCAAGTGTAAATGTATGTGAAGCACTCAGCACACTGCCTGGTACAGAGTAAGCGATCAATAAGTGTGAGGCATGATTATTATTTAAGTTTAACCATGTCTAACGATGCTGGCTATATTGTTATTTGGACAGTACCCAAGTATCACTCTTAAGCTCTGCTGCTGCTGCTGCTAAGTCACTTCAGTCTTGTCTGACTCTGTGCGACCCCATAGACGGCAGCCCACCCGGCTCTGCCTTCCCTGGGATTCACCAGGCAAGAACACTGGAGTGGGCTGCCATTTCTTTCTCCAATGCATGAAAGTGAAAAATGAAAGTGAAGTCGCTCAGTCGTGTCTGACTCCTAGTGACTCCATGGACTGCAGCCCACCAGGCTCCTCCATCCATGGGATTTTCCAGGCAAGAGTACTGGAGTGGGGTGCCATTACCTTCTCCGTCCTAAGCTCTGCTGCTGCTGCTGCTAAGTCACTTCAGTCGTGTCCGACTGTGTGACCCCATAGACGGCAGCCCACCAGGCTCCCCTGTCCCTGGGATTCTCCAGGCAAGAACACTGGAGTGGGTTGCCATTTCCTTCTCCAATGCATGAAAGTGAAAAGTGAAAGGGAATTTGCTCAGTCATGTTCGACCCTTCGCGACCCCACGGACTGCAGCCTACCAGGCTCCTCCGTCCATGGGATTTTCCAGGCAAGAGTACTGGAGTGGGGTGCCATCGCCGTCTCCAGTCCTAAGCTCTAGGCCCCTATATTTAACTGCCTATGGATGAATATTCTACTTAAACAGTGTAGAGGCACCTCAAATAAGCACAGAGGAGAAATCATCGTCTCTGTTTCTTCCGCTCCTCCCACAGGTGTTCTTCTAGAACTCCAAAGCTCAGTTAGCAGCAACATCTGCCATCAGCTCAATTTCCCAAGCCAGAAATCCAAGGGACAGCCTCAGCATCCATCATCTCTTTCTCCATTCCATCCAATCCCACACCAATTCATTCAGCAAAAATTTATTGAACACCCTGGCACTGTGTAGGTACGGTACCAGGATAAACAAGGGAACAAGAGGTTAGGTGCAATGGGAAAGATGGGCAAGCAACGTGTAAATAAATGAAATGAACCCAGCCTGGGATAAAGGGTCTGAAGGAAACAAGCAATGTTCTTTAATTTTTTCAAAAATGGAGTTACTTATCTCTTTTTAAAAGAATATTTATTTATTCAGTTGTGCCAGGTCTGAGTTGCAGCACCCAGGATCTTCTATCTTCACTGCAGCATGTGGGATCCTCAGGTGCACCATGTGTGATCTAGTTCCCTGACTAGGGATTGAACCTGAATTGGGAGAGGAGAGTCTTAGCCACTGGACCCCCAGGGAAGTCCCAGCAATGGGGTTACAGGGGTCAGGGATAGCCTCTCCAAGGAAGTGACATTTAAACTAGATCTGAATAGTAAGAAGGAACTAACCACGATGAGTTGGAGGCAGTACATTTCAGGCAGAGGGACAGCAAGCACCAAGCACCGAAGTGGGAAAGAAATGAGTACATCCCAAGAATGGTAGGATGGCCAGCGTGACTGGGACATTTACAACAAAGCCCTTACCTTCTAGTCTAGCCAGGAAGGGACACAAACTTACTTATTTTCATACTGCTTCATAAACTGTGTGGTCCCATCTCAGTGAGACAGAAGCTCAAAGAAAGGCAAAATAAAAATCCATATTGACAAGGATAACCACAGGGGGCTTCATACAGCTTATGATACATGTGCTGGCCCTCCTAGATGAAGACTGCAAATATTCAGTGAGATGAGAAGAGGGATTCCCAACAGGACGTGGCACCAGCAGGTCCAGAGAAGTAAGTATGATACGTGCTGAGATTACAAGTAGACTTGGCTGGCTCCCCATGTTGGGAATTAAGTGGATGAAAATTAAATAAAGGGTGATTTGGGGAAATCTTTTTCTTTAAAGGCGGTGGGGGTGGGGGAGGACTTCTCTGGTGGTCCACCTTGCAATGCAGTGGACACAGGGTCAATCCCTGGTTGGGGAACTAAGATCCCACATACCACAAGGCAACGAAAGGAAACCTGAGTGCTGCAAAGACCCAGCTCAGCCAAAATTTAAAAAATAAATTAAAAAAAAAAAAGGGAATTTCATAGTGGTTCAGTGGTTAGGACTCTGTGCTTCCACTGCAGTGACTGCAAAGTTAAGATGGAGCCATTCTTGGGTTGGCAGGTGAAGTGAGGAAAGCAGTGACTTAAGAACCGTCTTCAGACAGCTATGAGGATGGTGGGTGAAGGGAGAGATCCCAGGAAGGAAGATTACTTTTAGACGTCTGCTGGAATCATGTTAGAGGGATTCAAAACAGCAACCTGGACTACTAATTGGGTGGTGGTGATAGAAAGAAAAGAATCTGAGTAAGAATTTTAAAAATTCCATTAACTCCAACACTAGAAGGTTGGTTAAATAAATTATGGAACACTCATATAACAGAGTTGTATGCAGCTATTTAAAATGATGCCATAGAAGGATAGTAAGTGACACTGAAATACGTTCAAGACAAAACACAATCTGCATGATGTTTCTTGCTTAAGGGAAATGTGAATCTTCAATTAGAGTTCATTTTTTTCTTGCAAAGATAGTATTTATTACATTTAAGCCTGAATGCACATCTAAAGAGACAAAGAATCACCTCATTCCACACTGGAAAATGTCATGGATAATGACAAATTCAGAGACAGCAGGAATGGTTGATGGCATTTCTTGAAATCCAAAAATCAAGTTTAAAAACCATCTTTTGGGTTTTCCTATACCCTGATTTGTCTTGGGTAAGTCACTAATAGCATATCCACCACCACCACCAAAATGTATATACTGAAGTCCTAGCCCCCATTATCTCAAAAAATGACTATGTTTGGAGATACAGTCTTTAATGAGGCAAGTAAGGTAAGATGAGATCACATGGGTGGCTCCTAATCCAATCTGACTGGTGTCCTTATAAGAGGAGGTGATTAGGACACAGGCAAAAGGGAAGATCAGATGAAGATACAGGGAGAAGATGACTATCTAACAAACAGGGAGAGGAGCCTCAGGAAAAATCAACTCTGTTCACACCTTGATCTCATACATCAAATTTCTGCTATTTAAGCCCCACCCCCACCCCCACCGCCCCACTCCCTGCCACAGCGTATCCTGGGTCGGGAAGATCCCCCAGAGAAGGAAATGGCAACCTGCTCCAGTACTCTCGCCTGGAGAATCCCATGGACAGAGGAGCCTGGTGGGCTATAGTCCATGGGGTCACAAAGAGTAGGACGTGACTGAATCAACTGAGCACCCACACATGCCCCAAGTCTATGGTGCTTTTTTATGGTAGTCCTACCAAATAACTCTCTTCCTTTTAACTGTGATGAATATATTTTAAGTACAAAATCTAATGCTTGAGTTTGTCAAGTATTTGTTACTCAAGTACTGACATACAGAATTACCTTATGATCCAGCTATTTTGCTCTTAGGTATATACCTAAAAGAACTGAAGGCAAGGACTTGTACACATATGATCATAGCAGTACTATTGACAATAGCCAAAAGATGGAAACAACCCAAGTGTCCATGGAGAGATGAATGGATGAACAAAATGGGTTATACACATACAATGGAATATTATTTGGCCATAAAAAGGAATGAAGTATTGACGTTATGCTATAGCATGGATAAACGTTGAAAACATTATAGTAATTGAAGTAAGCGAGACACAAAGGCCACATGTTGTATGAGTCCATTGATATGAAATATCCAGAAGACAAATTCATACAGACAGAAAGTAGAATAAAGATTACCAGGGGCCGCTGGTGGGAGAAGAAAATGAAGAGTTCGTGTTTAATGGGAACAAAGCTCCTGATGATGAAAAAATTCTAGAACAGGATAATGACCACAGTTATACAACACTGAATGTGTTTAACTCCACTAAATTGTACACTGAAAAGTAGTTAAATTTATGTTATGTATATTTACCACAATTTTTCACATCAACAAAAGCAGAAACCAATGCTTAGGCAACTGTAGGATTTTTACATTTCATGGAAATTTCCGTATATCATTAAAAGTATAAACTTTTTTTTTTTTTGCAGCATCTAGAATCTTTGTGACAACAGAGGATGAAATGGTTAGGTAGCATCACCGACTCAAAGGACATGAATGTGAGCAAACCCCGGGAGACAATGGAGGACACAGGAGCCCCGGCGTGCTGCAGTCTGTGGGGTTTCTAAGAGTCCAACAGGACGTAGCAATTGAACAACAGCAACAATACATTGTTTTAGTCTGAGTTTCAGTTGGAGGCTTGGCTCAGCTTGTTGTTCATACATTTTGTTCCCTCCAAACACATAAATGTATCCTGTCAGAAAACATTCCAATGGAGATCCCCAGCCTGGTCAGCAAGCCAGGAGAACAATATTTGTGAGGACATGCAAGGTAGAAGGGATAAGCCAGTGGTTGGTGGATATATATCTTACCTTGGGCTTTCTTAGTGTGGAATTTGAGGCACTGGCCTTGCCTGAGGCACTGACTTTGCCATCCATTATCAGGAAAGACATTTTCGCTCTTCTGGGAATAAATCTGCCTTCAGATTCAGATAAAGCACTAAAGGACTTGGTTCCCACAGGCACTTGCTGTTGCCTGTGAGGATTCAGGCTCATAGGTGGGGAGGCATCCATGCATACCTTGGGCACATGCATACCATTCACAGTCTGAGGACTGCCTAGAGAGGCACCTGAATCAGCTTTGCTTGCTCAGGGCACATCCACATTAGCTCCGGTGCTGCTGGGAGAGCAGACTGGCTCGGCCTCCAAGGTGGGTAAGGTGAGAAAACCCACATGCAGCCAGGCAGTGCTAGTGGGTAATTACTTTGAGTGTCTTTGCAATGCGGAGGTTTCAGAATTTGCCACAAAGGCCTTATCAAAAAAAAAAAGTGCTCGGGTAGGTTGTCCTGAAAAGGGACAGCAGCGGCCTGAGAGTATAAGGCGGGTTGAAGCTGCTGCCTCAAAGAAACAGATCCAAATACTGAAGTGAAGCAGAGAGGGGTATAATCAGAGTGACCAGAACATTTGAGCAGAGGAAGGAATCCCTGTGGGAAACTCATGTTGTTCTTTGGACTTTTTTTTTTTCCTTATGGAGAGCTGATTTTTTTTTTTTTAATACTTATTTACTTACTTGGTTGCATCAGGTCTCAGTTGCGGCACATGGGCTTCTCTCTAGTTGTGGCACTCACAGATTCGGGAGTTGCAGCAGCACATGGGGTTAGCTACACCCTGGCATGTGGGATCTTAGTTCCCTGACCAGAGATCAAACCCATGCTACCTGCACTGGAAGGTGGATTCTTAACTCTAGACCCCCAGGGAAGTCCTGGGAAACTCAGTTTATAAAATAACTGGGTTTGAATAAACCTCATCTATAAAAGTCTAGATTTACAAAATAAGTAAATAGGATGGGTAAGCATGACTTTTCCTTATAACAAGGTAAGATTCCTTTCGATAACATTTGAATGAAATTATATAAACGTGGAGTCCTCTCTTTTAGGATTTTATCTATCAGAGTAACAGGAGATGTCCAAAGCCTGAACTTCAGTTGGCTAGCTGTGAAACCCCTCTAAACCTTAACTTAGTTTTCATATTTGCAAAAGGATTGAGATAAATATGATCTCTAAGCTACCTTTAATCTCATAGTGCTTCCTCCAGTGCATAAAATGCAATCTGTTTGTACTCGTACTCTACAAAACCTTTTAGAACTAACAGCCAAAAAAGATGTCCTTTTCCTTATAGGGGACTGGAATGCAAAAGTAGGAAGTCAAGAAATACCTGGAGTAACAGGCAAATTTGGCCTTGGAGTACAGAATGAAGCAGGGCAAAGGCTAACAGAGCTTTGACAAGAGAACGCACTGGTCATAGCAAACACCCTCTTCCAACAACACAAGAGAAGACTCTACACATGGACATCACCAGATGGTCAACACTGAAATCAGATTGATTATATTCTTTGCAACCAAAGATGGAGAAGCTCTATACAGTCAGCAAAAACAAGACCGGGAGCTGACTGTGGCTCAGATCATGAATTTCCTATTGCCAAATTCAGACTTAAATTGAAGAAAGTGGGGAAAACCACTAGACCATTCAGGTATAACCTAAATCAAATCCCTTAGGATTATACAGTGGAAGTGAGAAATAGATTTAAGGGACTAGATATGATAGACAGAGTGCCTGATGAATTTAGGATGGAGGTTCATGACACTGTACAGGAGACAGGAATCAAGACCATCCCCATGGAAAAGAAATGCAAAAAAGCAAAATGGCTGTCTGAGGAGGCCTTACAAATGGCTGTGAAAAGAAGAGAAGCAAAAAGCAAAGGAGAAAAGGAAAGATATACTCATTTGAATGCAGAGTTCCAAAGAATAGCAAGGAGAGATAAGAAAACCTTCCTCAGCAGTCAATGCAAAGAAATAGAAAAAAACAATAGAATAGGAAAGACTAGAGATCTCTTCAAGAAAATTAGAGATACCAAAGGAACATTTCATGCAAAGATGGGCTCGATAGAGGACAGAAATAGTGTGGACCTAACAGAAGCAGAAGATATTAAGAAGAGGTGGCAAGAATACACAGAAGAACTATACAAAAAAGATCACGATCCAGATAATCACAATGATGTGATCACTCACCTAGAGCCAGACATCTTGGAATGTGAAGTCAAGTGGGCCTTAGAAAGCATCACTACAAACAAAGCTAGTGGAGGTGATGGAATTCCAGTTGAGCTATTTCAAATCCTGAAAGATGATGCTGTGAAAGTGCTGCACTCAATATGCCAGCAAATTTAGAAAACTCAGCCATGGCCAAAGGACTGGAAAAGGTCAGTTTTCACTCCAATCCCAAAGAAAGGCAATGCCAAAGAATGCTCACACTACTGCACAATTGTACTCATCTCACACGCTGGTAAAGTAATGCTCAAAATTCTCTAAGCCAGGCTTCAGTAATACGTGAACCGTGAACTTCCAGATGTTCAAGCTGGTTTTAGAAAAGGCAGAGGAACCAGAGATCGAATTGCCAACATCCGCTGGATCATGGAAAAAGCAAGAGAGTTCCAGAAAAACATTTATTTCTGCTTTATTGACTATGCCAAAGCCTTTGACTGTGTGGATCACAATAAACTGTGGAATATTCTGAAAGAGATGGGAATACCAGAACACCTGACTTGCCTCTTGAGAAACCTATATGCAGGTCAGAAAGCAACATTTAGAACTGGATATGGAACAACAGACTGGTTCCAAATAGGAAAAGGAGTATGCCAAGGCTGTATATTGTCACCCTGCTTATTTAACTTCTATGCAGAGTACATCATGAGAAACACTGGGCTGGAAGAAGCACAAGCTGGAATCAAGATTGCTGGGAGAAATATCAATAATCTCAGATATGCAGATGACACCACCCTTATGGCAGAAAGTGAAGAGGAGCTAAAAAGCCTCTTGATAAAAGTGAAAGAGGAGAGTGAAAAAGTTGGCTTAAAGCTCAACATTCAGAAAACTAAGATCATGGCATCCAGTCCCATCACTTCATGGCAAATAGATGGGGAAACAGTGTCAGACTTTATTTTTTTGGGCTCCAAAATCACTGCAGATGGTGATTGCAGCCATGAAATTAAAAGACATTCCTTGGAAGGAATGTTATGACCAACCTAAACAGCATATTAAAAAGCAGAGACATTACTTTGTCAACAAAGGTCGGTCTAGTCAAGGCTATGGTTTTTCCAGTGGTCATGTATAGATGTGAGAGTTGGACTATAAAGAAAGCTGAACACTAAAGAATTGATGCTTTTGAACTGTGGTGTTGGAGAAGACTCTTCAGAGTCCCTTGGACAGCAAGAAGATCCAACCAGTCCATCCTAAAGGAAATCAGTCCTGGGTGTTCATTGGAAGGACTGATGCTGAAGCTGAAACTCCAATATTTTGGTCACCTGATGCGAAGAGCTAACTCATTTGAAAAGACCCTGATGTTGGGAAAGATTGAAGGCAGGAGGAGAGGGGGACAACAGAGGATAAGATGGCTGGATGGCATCACCGACTCAATGGATATGAGTTTGGGTAAACTCCAGGAGTTGGTGATGTACAGGGAGGCCTGGCATGCTGCAGTTCATGGGGTCGCAAAGAGTCGGACAAGACTGAGCAACTGAACTGAACTGAACTTATACTTGACATCAGGCTTACACAAAGTACATAGCACATCATCTGGTAAGTGTGGTCAATGAATTTACTCTGTTACTTAAAATCAAACATCCATACCATGGCCTCTGAGGCCCTGCCTGATCAGGCCCCTGCCTGCATCTCAGGGTCTGACCTCACCTCACTCTCCTCCTTGCCCACTTTGCTCCAGGCCTTCTTTACATTCCTGGAACACATCAAGCTCATTCCTACTTCAGCGCCTTTGCACTTGCTGTCCCCTTTGCCTGAGATCCTTTCCCCCCTGATTTCCAGCGAGTTGACTCTTTCTGGACATTCAGATCTCAGTTCAAAAGTACTTCCTTACAGAGGGCCTCCCTGAAGCTAATAGATATACAGAGAATTCAACACCCACTGAGTATCCAAATTCTTTTAGGGTACACATGGAACAGTTACAAAAATAAACATGCATGTATCTCCTTCAACATACTCCCAATGAACAATATGATATAGATCAGGTTCTCCAATGGCATTTCAGTGAAATTTGAAATTAATTTTTGAAAGATAATTGTTTAGAATATTTGGAAACCAAATAAAATATGGCTCATTGACTCTTGGAAATATTTTAAACTGGATGATAGTGAAAACACCACATGTCAACATTGCCGGGGCACAGACAGTGAAAGTACTACATTAAAGGCAAATTTGGAGAAGGAAATGGCAACCCACTCCAGTGTTCTTGCCTGGAGAATCCCAGGGATGGTGGAGCCTGATGGGCTGCCGTCTATGGGGTCGCACAGAGTCGGACATGACTGAAACGACTTAACTTAGCAAAGGCAAATTTATAGCTTCACATACATTTATCAGGAAACCAGAAAGGTTGAAAAAGACACGAACTAAGCATTCAACTCAAACACGGGGAAAGCAGCAGCAGAACCAACGGAAAGAAACAAAAAGAAAATAACTAGGAGAGCAGAAATCAACAAAATACAGAATAGCTGAGACGGCTACCAAAACTAAATGCTTCCATGAAAAGATTAATAAGATAGAAGTCTTACTGGAGGTGTGCCTAAGAAAAGGGAGGGGGGCAGCAAACAAATTATAGAATAAAAAATAGAATATAACCACAGTCACAACGGATTTAAAAAAATATATTAAAAGAGTTACAAATGATCATGGGGTAATAAATTCACGTGGCTTTCCCTGACTGCTCCTACTTAGTATTGTTATCGTCTATTATCTGTCTCCCGGAATTGAAATGTATGCTCCTTGAGGCAGAGATTTTTGTCTCTTTGGTTCACAGATAACCAGCAACTATTTGATGAATGCACAGATGAATGTCCCCAATAAGCCGGCACAATGAGGTCAGATAAGTTCTCAACACAAATGTTTTGGTCTTCAGCAGATTTGCCCACAACAAGGACAACTGCAAAGGAATCCTGCTAAAGGTCTCTGGGATCTGATCACACCACTGGCACACTGTTACTGTACCTTAGTAATTTCGAGAGCAACTCAAAGGAACTACGAATTTCTGCCTCAGCAGGCCACAAGCGTGCAGAAATCCTGAGTATGAAGACTAAAGAAGTAAAACAGTTTGGTGGTCCCTCAAAAAGCCAAACATAGCTTTACCGTATGACTCAGCAACTCCACTCTGAGGTATATACCCCAAAGAACTGAAAACCCAATTCAGAGCAACACTAATAGACGAATGCTCACAGCAGCACTATTCATGACAGCCAAAAGGTGGAAGCAACCCAAATGAGGATATGAAAGTGAAGTTGCTCAGTCGTGTCCAACTCTTTGTGACCCCATGGACTGTAGCCTGCCAGTCTGCAGAGGACAGGTTCCTCTGTCCATGGAATTTCCCAGGCAAGAATACTGGAGTGGGTTGCCATTTCTTTCTCCAGTGGATCTTCCCAACCCAGGGATCGAACCCAGGTCTCCCGCATTGCAGGCACTCTTTACCATCTGAGCCACGAGGGAATCCACCCACAAAATGTGATGTATCCATACAAGAGAATACTGTTACTGTGGTTGTTTATTTGCTCAGTTGTGTCTGACTCTTTTGTGACTCCATGGACAACTCCTCTGTCCATGGGACAAAAATAAATCTGAAAATTGTCCTGATGTTTATTTATTATTTCCATTTTATTCTTATACCTTCCAATCAAGTTTTACAGTTTGGTTTTAATGCTATACAAGCATTCATTCCTCAAGATTGCTCCTATGATTATTCCACTGAACATCTGGATATTGCTTAGATATTTGCTTTCGACAGTTGGCAGGTGGAGCTAAGTAAGATATTTTTGGCTGCTCTGTCAGAACAGGACAGAGCTTGTCATGCTGCCAGCACATGACCAAGATAAAGACTTATGTCCTCTTCAACTTCCGTAACTTGAAAACCGGGTGATGACATTGGAGCAATCCCACAAATGAAGCTTTGTGCACTGCTTTAAGATACTTTCTGAATATTTTCCAGAGCAAGTGAAAGATTATTCCTTCACTCACATTTTAAATTCCTAACATCTTGAGGCCTTTATTATTATCCAAATTATTATCTAGCCAACAAAACTCTCTCCTAATAGTCTATCCATCAATTTATTCTATTAAACATATAAACTATTGATAGAACCTCAACATGTAAGGAAATCTTCCACTTCACTTATAACTAGAATGCTCATCTACATTTGAAACTGAATGTTCACATATTAACAACATATCCCAGGCCTCATTCATATCACATTTTGATGCTCTGATTAGAGATGATGGTTACTCAAGGGCTTCCCTGGTGGCTCAGCTGGTAAAGAATCCACCTGCAATGTGGGAGACCTGGATTCATCCCTGGGTTGGGAAGATGCCCTGGAAGAGGGCATGGCAATCCACTCCAGTATTCTTGCCTGAAGAATCCCCATGGACAGAGGAGGGTGGCGGGCTATAGTCCATGGGGTCACAAAGAGTCAAAACACAACTGAGCGGCTAAGCACAGCACAGCACACACAGCATGGGATCCCACATTTACGCGCAAGTTCAGAGAGGCCACCCAGTGCTGAAGTAGTCATTTGACTTACCTGGCCTTCCAAAGGCTGAGACTAAAACCCAAGCCAAATGACAGATTTGGGCAAAACAGAAGGCTGAGGCTGATGGCATTTCACCCCTAGTAAGAAGGCGAGACCAGGGAGCCAGAGGGGCTGAGCAATCTGGATAATTCTCAGGGTAGAAAAGAGGCAATTTTTGCCCTCCCTGACCCAAAGAAAGTGACTGCAGTTTGTCACCCCATTTTCCATGGAATTTCCTACTGACAAGGAAACAGAAAAAGGGAAGCAACCAAAGAGATAGGATGCTACCCTCCAAACACTTCCTGTTGTTTGTACTAACACTTATACAGGTCACGTCAGCACACACTATAGCACAGCTCTCGTCACACACACCCAACACTAAGAATTCTAAGACTACCCAGGTACACAGTGTTCACTAAGTTTGCAGGGCCTACACTTAAAGTTAGAAAAGAATTGAGAAAATCCCAAGAGAATGCTTTGTGATTTGCTTATGTGAACTTAGAGGTTATTCTTGTCTGCATCCAGACAACAGAAATTCAGGTGGATGGTTTCAGAGTCTAATGAATCCTTGCTTTCCTCTGTGCTTTCATTCTCTCCCAGCCACCAATTAGGAAGAGAAATCTGTTACCGACAGAGAGAGGCCTAATAACTAGAAAAAGCAGGAACTCCAGGATGTCTTATAAAACATTTATGAGGTTTGGGCTTCTTCAGTGGCTCAGAGGTAAAGAATTCAGCTGCAACGCAGGAGATGTGGGTTCATTCCCTGGGTCAGGAAGATCCCCTGGAGAAGAAAATAGCAACCCACCCCAGTATTCCTGCCTGGGAAATCCCATGGATAGAGGAGCCTGGTGGGCGAAAATCCATAGGGTCGCAAAGACTGAACATGCACACACACACATCATGAGGCTGAGCGTATACTAAACTGTAAAAAGGGATTCTGAGTATCACTCACTTGAATGTGGTTTGCAGAACAGAAATTGCTGTGAAGACCCAAAGAAACCTGAATTTCCACTGTGCTGGATTTAGATTTGCTACAGGCTGTTTATTTGGTTAATAATCCAAAAATTGCAGGGGTAGGGCAGGGATGGAGGATGGGGAGAGACAGTCTATATATTCCAGAAAACTCTTTTGTCTCTACTAGAGAAGAAAGCTGATGGGTTTTCATTTGAGCCAAGTCATATAAAAGGTACACCTTTGATGGTTTTTGTTGTTGTGTTTCATTTTCACTCAGGCTTCCAAGAAAGCAAGAGGTTATCTGATACAAGATCAGGAGAAGTATGGGTTAGAGGCTACATTTCTTACAAAGTCTCCCTGCTTCTTGCAAAAGTCTTTTTATTTTTTAAAGAGACCTAGTTCCAGTTAACCCGTACCAGTCCCCAGAGAGTGAAGCCTGAAGTCGATGAGTGGAGTGGGGTGGGTGGTGTCAACAGCCTGTGGGGCCCTGGGTCAGAATCCATGCTATCGTGAGCCTTCCTGAAGCTAGCTGACTTACTCATTCTGGCGGTAGCCAACTCATCCTGTTTGCCATGGACTTTCCCAGTTTTAGCAAAGTCCCACGTTCTTGGGCTTCCTGGGTGGCACTAGTAGTAAAGAACCTGCCTGCCAACGCAGGAGACATACGAGACGTGGGTTTGATCCCTGGGTTGGGAAGATCCCCTGGAGGAGGGCACGGCCACCCATACCAGTATTCTTGCCTAGGAGCCTGGCTGGTTATGGTCCATAGGGTCACAAAGAGTCGGAC
This sequence comes from Capricornis sumatraensis, assembly GCF_032405125.1. Lineage (NCBI taxonomy): Eukaryota > Metazoa > Chordata > Mammalia > Artiodactyla > Bovidae > Capricornis > Capricornis sumatraensis. The sequence goes on along the minus strand of NC_091085.1, from coordinate 60,758,898 downwards.
GTGACTGAAGGTACTTAGCATGCACGCAAGCACATCCCAGGAAACTTCTTAGTCCCAGGCAAACCAGGATGTTTATCAATCATCTGAAGATTTACCTTCCTTGCAGAAACCATACCTTGTGCAAACAAGACACCGGGAGCAGGATTCAAAGTACTACAAAGGTTTCAAGTTAAATCTCTGTATTTTGCAGCCTTTGTTTCTGTGCATTAACAATCTCATCATCAGCCTTTTTCTACCACTGAATAGGAGGCCCATCTAGTTACCACAAAAGTCATAAAGAACACTAAATGGTGCAACATCTTTACTCTGTTAAAGATCTTTATTTTCCATCTTTTTTTAAAGAAAAAATCTAAATTCATGCAAATAGTCTTGAATTTTTTTTTAAACTTCAAACCTGTTTGGCTGATTTATTTTCTGTGTTTATAAAAAATATGTTGTGGGGAGAAATAATGATTTACCTGGAGGAATAATAATTTACCTAGTTGAGTTAGCTTTGTACATCTCCGTCAAGCTCTGGTCCCTTGCCATGTATTCGAGTATACACAGAAAAACAACACCAAAATCCTCTCCAAAGACAATAAATCAAGCTGTCCCAAGATTAAAGACTAAGAGATAGTAAATTAAATTCTCTGTGGCTTAATCTGAATTAAGAATCTTATGTTTATAGTGATTCTATAGAGTTAGTAACTGTATTAGCTTCCTACTGATGCTATAACAAACTACAGTGGCTTAAGAAAATGCAGATGTTATTTTACAGTTCTGGGGACCAGAAGCCCAAAATGGGTCTAATGGGCAAAAATCAAGGTGTTGGCAACGCTGTGTTTCCTTCAGGGAGGCACTAGGGGAAATCCATTTCTTTTTGAAAAAAGCTTCGTTGCTTGGTTCACGGCCTCCAATTAGCAGTCTCATGACGCTCACCTGTGTTTCTGTTGTCACAGGCCTTTTCTGACTCTGACTCTTCAGTCCCTCTCTTCCATTTTTTAAAGAACCCCTGTGATTAAAATCAACTAGATAATTCAAGACACTCTCTCAAAATCTTTAACTTAATTACATTAGCAAAGTCCCTTATGCCATATGAGGTAACATAGTCACAGGCCGTGGGGAGGAGAACCTGGATATCTCAAGGCGGTCATTGTTCTGCCTCCCAAAGTAATTAAGACACCATCTTGGAAAGTTATCAGATTTGACGTTAATAGGATTGTTATCTTGAGGTCCTATTTTCTTGAGGTCCTATTATCTTGAATCTGTTAGGTAACCCAAGTATTTAGAATGGACAAAATTTCACAGCATTTTAAAACTACATAATGAAATCTTTCAGAGCAAAAATCTTGAAATAAAACAGACATGGACTCAAATCCCAACTCACCCCCTTGCATGATCGAGTCTGTACTTCTCAGTGTCTACCTCACAGTTCATGTGAGACTGAATGAAAGGAAACCTATAAAGTTTTTAGCAGCATGTTAGCTGTTGTTATCACTGTCATAAAAGCAATATACTTGACACAGTAACATTGACCCCCATTTTACATATAAAGAAACCAACTCCCCAACATAAACAGCTCATCTAAAGGGTGTATAACTAGTAAATAATCTTATACATATCCCAGTGCCTGGCACACATTGTATCCACTGCTGAATACCTTTGTTTTCAGCAATGTCAGATACAATTCCCCACAGGGTGACCTCACAATTGTTCCATCACCTCTGGTATTCACAACTTTTTCCCCTATCCGTCCTCTATTCAAAGGATGTGGTCTCTGATATCATTTCACTTCCAAGAAACCAAATGTGCTGAGATTTCAAGACACAGTTTCAAAAACAGGTCCAGCTCATCTGCAAGAATATACTTTCCACTTTTTCCATTTCGATAAGCTGTAACTCCTCCCACTTGCTGATCATACACCTGATAAGGAACTGAAACTACAATATATGAAGAACACTTACAACTGAAAATAGACACATAACCCAAATACAAAATGGGCAAAGGATCTGAAAGGACATTTCTCCAAAGATGTACAAACAGCCAGTAAGCACATGAAAAGCTCAACATTAATCATTATGAAAATGTAAACTAAATGTTTATGTATATACACGCACAATGCATATTCACATATTTATATATGAGTGTAGGCCAATCATATTTCATATTAATTTATTTCAAGTCTCCTAATGGGGTATTAGAAAACACTTCTTCTTAAAGGGATGTTGAGTCTGATAGAGTTGCGATCCAGTGATCTAGCAGATATGATCAACACATGGCCTGTTAAATAAGAGTCAGGGTTTTTTCCTCTGCTCTGTTCCACAAAGGCTTCAGCCTTAAGGACTCCATGGGAAAAGCAACAGTAAAATTAAAAGTAACTTACTCCTCACTTTTGCTACCAACTTGTTCTTTATTTAGGGAATGTGCTGTTTCTGGAGATATATAATTATACATGTGGAGCTCATGCATCTGTCATTATGTTATACAATGACATATTTTACAATGTCTACAGTGCCAGATAAGAGAATCTTGCATCTATAAATGCCTGAACGGTAATTTAAACTTTTTTTTTTCGTTGAAGATACTGCTGAACAAAAGATACAGCTTCATCAGGCTGACCGTTGGCAGCTCAAGGCCACTGTAATGACCATGCAATTAAACGCCCTAACATGCAACAGGGTCAGCTACTGCTGGCCTCTCAACTAAATGGTCCCAGACAGATGAGGTTTTTGGAGTTCCTGGCTCTGCTTTTTATAGGAACTTATTTCTTTTTATAGGCTATTAATTAATTTATTGCTGATCTTAGCACTGTTAGCCTCAAGCGGTGCCTCCCACCTCTAAGATGCTGCATTCATACAAACATTTGTTTTAACACCCACATTACCAGTGACAGTACATTTTTCATCTCTTGGAACCTAGTGCCATAGCCAAAGCCTTTCCAACCACAACTTTTAAAAGTTTACTAGCTTAAGAAAAAAACGAACAGTTATTACAAGTTTATGGGGGCACCTTGAGGGCAAAAGTGAACCAAGGAGGCAGAACCAGGAAGTGGAAACTCAGCAGAAACCAAAGAGGCCATTTTCTTAGTATCCTTACCTCTGCTCCCTTTGCCTGTCCATTTCTTTCTTTTGATTCTGTAAACTCCCTTTTTTGGCTTCCGACTCTACAAAACCTGAAGTTACATCAACTCACTTGAAGAGAACCAAGAGCTACCTCTCTCCCAGTGCCAGTCTAGAGGAAAGACTGGCCCTTTTAAGTTCCCCTGTGGTCCAGTTGATAAGATCGTGTAGTATAAAAATGGCTGCTGGGGCCACCTTGGTGAGGAAGGGCAGTTTTTAGAGGACGAATGTTGTGATAAACTGGCTTAATGTGCAACAAAGGAATCGGATAATCCAGACTGCTGGAGCTTAAGATTCTAAAATAAGAATTAACTCCATATAAGGGCCTGAGGTGCTCCCCTATTAGGAAAGAACATGAGGTTTGGCCCCATTATGTGGCAGGTACTTCTTTTTTTTAGGTCTTTGATTGCCTACTCCCTGTGTCTTTCTTTTTTTTAACTTGATATACTTCACATACCACAAAGAGCTTCCCTGGTGGCTCAACAGTAAAGAATCCATCTGCTGATGCAGGAGACACAGGTTCGATCCCTAGGTCTGGGAGATCCCCTGGAGTAGGAAATGGCAACCCACTTTAATATTCTTGCCTGTCTCCCATGGAGAGGAGCCTGGCTGGCTACAGTCCATGGGGTTGCAGAGTTGGACACAACTGAGCACACACACATACCATAAAAACCATCTTTTTAAAAACGTGCAATTCAGTGACTTTTAATAGATTCACAAGAGTTCTGCAACTATCCCCATTATCTATTTTTCAGACCATTTTTATGATCCCAAATGGGAACCTCAAACTCAGCAGCAGTCACTCCTGATTATTTTGTTTCCCTAGTTCTAGGCAACTACAGATCAACTTTCGTCTTTATGGATTTGCCTATTCTGGACATTTCATAAAAACAGAACCATACAATTTGTGGCCCTTTGTACTTGGCTTCTTTCACTTAGCATAGTTTTCGAGATTCATGCACATGGTAGTATGTATCAGTGTTTCATTTCTTTTTATGGCTGAAGATTTCATTATATGGATGAACCATATTTTATTTATCCATTCATCAGTTGATGGACATTTTAGGTTAATTCCCCTTTTTGGAACTTACAAATAATGCTACTATGAACATTTATGCGTGAGTTTTTACATGAACATATCTTTTCCATTTTCTTGGTTATATACCTAGAGGTAGAAATGCTAGGTCATATGGTAATTGTTCAACGTATTGAGAAATTGCCAAACTGTTTTTCTAAGGCAGCTGCACCATTTTACTTTCCCACCAGCAGGATGTGAATATCCCAATTTTCTCCAGCCTCATCTTTTTGACTGTCAATTGGTTTGATTGCAGCCATGCTAGTGGGATGAAGTGGCACCTCACTGTAATTTTAATTTGTACTTCCCTAGTGACCAGTGATACTGAACATCTTTTCATATCCTTACTGCCATTTGTGTATCGTCTTTGTAGAAATGGCTGTTCAAATCTTTTGCCCATTTTTTGTTGCCATTCTACAGATGAGTTATGAGTTAGAGAACTCTTATTTAAGATTCTAGACCCTTATCAGATATATGGTTTTCCCTATTATGTGGGTTGTCTTTTTTCAGTAGTGTCCTTTGATGCCCAAAAGTTTTAAATTTTGATGAAGTCAATTTATCTTTTTTCTGTCAGCTGTACTGCAGGTATCATAAAAAGCCACTGTCTAATCTAAGGTCACAAAGATTTATACCTATGTTTTCATATGACTCATAGTTTTAACTTTTATATTTAGGTCTTTGATCCATTTTGAGTTAATTCTCATAGATGGTGAGAGGTAGGGGTACAAATTCATCATTTGTATTTAGATATCCAGTTGTTCCAGCACCATTTGTTGGAAAGACTATTCTTTCCTTATCGAGTTATCTTTGCTAAGATCTTTTTAAGAAAAATTTCCAAAGTTGCTCAGTAACCGACTATACTCAGGCACACAGTACGGAACTCAATGTGATTAAGACATATGCGAAAAGTCCCAACTGCCATCTGCAGTAACTTTCACTTTATACACTAAAATTTATCTGGCTAACACATTGGATATTCACTATCTTAACTGTGGTGATGGTTTCATGGGTGTGTACATATGTCAAACTTATAAAATTGTATACTTTAAATATGTGCAGTTTTTTGTATGTCAATTATGCCTTAAGAAAGCTGTTTTTTAAAAGAGATGAACTAAAGGCAAGTAAATGAAATAATATTCTTTTCCTAATTATTTTTCAGGATCAGCTACTCTGGTTGGCCCTAGGGGTACACTATCAACTAGGCACTCACAAAAACTTTTTATTTCTACATTTCTCTTAACTGAGTATTGTTTCAGAACACAATCAAACATTTAAATTTTAGATCTGTAAGGCAGGGACCATCATTACTACGAGATAAGTATTGAGAGCTGGCAATGTGTTTGACTTTTAAGGAAAAGTATTTTGAAGTCTCTTTCCAATGAGAACTGAGTGACTCAGTTTTCCTTTTCTGCATAAAATTTAAGCCCCACCTCCACCCAAAGGCACAAAGTTCCATTTCAGCAGAGACTTCATCTGTCTGTTCCCCTCCTGTGCCTAGAACACTGTCCAGCATACAATGGGGACTCAGTAAATTTCTGTCAAAGAATGAATAAAATCCCATTTAAACTATTACCATCTTTTCCTGGGGCCATTTTGGACTGAGGGAGATGGCAGCTCTATTCCTCCCTCTAACATGACAAGTCCATCTCCAGAGGCACATACTGTCTTCCTCAAATTTTATTATTCACCTTCTTATATTTGAAAAACAAGACGATGTGGCTTAGGAATCTCATTTCCAGGAAAAGAACTAGAATGGTGTGTCAAAGATTATGCACAGGATCCACAAACTAGAAGCAATCAGATGAGAGCAGTTAGGGCAATTATCCCTAACTGAGGAAACAATCCACAGATTTATAATGACAAGCCTGCTGTAACATGGAAAATGAAGTGTGAATCAGGAACTGGAAGGCACTATCACTGACTGCTTACAAATTATATACAACTATCTGCTAGAATATATACTCCATAAGGGTAGGATGTTTGGGTTTGTTCTATTCACTAGATAGTGCCTGGTATATGCAAGGCGTTTATTAACACTTGTTGAATGAATCAATGAAACTAAATATAAAACACTTATGAAAACATACCTGAAGGGAATGAACACAGGTGGAAAATTATGTTCAAGTGGTGCAACTGTGGGTGTTCCCTCCACTTTCCCTCTGTTTTCCAATTCTCCCTAAAGTTGTGATAAAACTTTCTCAGTTCAAAGGATGGTCACAGAAATTCCTCACCAGGCTCAGGCTGCTTCCTCCTCTGTCCTACAACGAAGGAAGCATCCGTATTGGAGTAGGGATGTGCCTGCCTTCAGTTTGGGGAGGGGTATTTTACAGCGTTTGTGGCTCCAGCCAAGAGCTACTTGCTGTGGCTGCTAAGTCACTTCAGTCGTGTCCGACTCTGTGCAACCCCATAGACGGCAGCTCACCAGGCTCCTCTTTCCCTGGGATTCTCCAGGCAAGAATACTGGAGTGGGTTGCCATTTCCTTCTCCACCAGCCAAGAGCTCCTGGGCTACCAAATATTTAGGCTTTTCCCCCTGGTGCCTCAGATGGTAAAGAGTCCACCCGCAATGCAGAAGACTGGGGTTCGATCTCTAGGTCCCTGGGTGAGGAAGATAGAGAAGGGAATGACTACCCACTCCAGAATTCCATAAACAGAGAAGCCTGGCGGGCTACCGTCCATGGGGTCGCATAGAGTCATACATGACTGAGCAACTAACCCCCCCCCCCCGCAATAGAGAAGGCGGCCGCTGCACACCCCCCACCCCCACCCCGCCACTGGGGCCTGCATGAGTTTGAACTTCCAGTCGGACTACTCTTTCTCCTAAGCTGCCCCCATCCTTAGCCTCCCTCCCCTCCGCCTGCAGTCACTTCTAGACATCCCACGGGGGTCGCACTGCCCGTCTAAGGTGTGGGGGGGCAGGGTATCTTGTTCCCAAGGGGGTGGTCAGTCTCTGGGGCTCTATCTCCCCTGAGCTTCACTGGTCCTCCCTGGACCTCCTCTTGGGGTCATTCGTCCCCGTGGAGTTCATCCCCCTTGAAGGGGTCGCTCGCTCCATTATTCCCTCGCCCCTCTCCTCAGGGATCATTCGTTCCCGAGGAGGAGTCACCTCAGCCCCCGGGCTCATTGCCCCTGAGAAGGTCGCTCGTCCTCCGGCCCCCCTGAGGCGGCAGGGCACTCGTACCCGAGGGGGAGGTCACGCCTTCCGCCCGGCCCCGTCCCCTCAGGGCCAGCGCCGCCTCCTTCCGGGCCCTCCCCGCCGCGAACAGCGATTCCAGGCGGGGCTCCCGGGAAGGGACGCGGCGGCGGAGCCGGCAACCGGGCCTAGAGCGCAGAGCCGGGCGGCTCGGCGGCGGCGCCATGGCGGGCTGCTGCGCGGTGCTGGGGGCCTTCCTGTTCGAGTACGACACGCCGCGCATCGTGCTCATCCGCAGCCGTAAAGTGGGGCTCATGAACCGCACGGTGCAGCTGCTCATCCTGGCCTACGTCATCGGGTGAGCGCGGCCGCGGGCATCCACCCCGCCGGGGTCCTGGGGTCAGGGCGTGGCCCGAAGGCCGGGAGCTCCTCCTGGGTCCCGGCCGCGCACCTGCTCATCCTGGCCTAGGTCTTCGGCTGAGCCCCGCGAGCGCCCTCCAGGTGGGGTCCTGGGGACAGCGACCCGAAGCCTGTGACATATCCCCACTCCCCAAATCCTCCATCTACTCCACTCCACCCCCAGCCTCGAGGGGGACCGGCTCTGTCCCGGGTCTGGGTCCGGAGGCTGCTTTGATGTTGTGTCTTGAAGGCAAAGCCTAGCTAGACCTTCATCCTCGCCATTCCTGCTTCTTGCCCTTCTGACTTGCTCCCCGATGGCCTTTGACGGGGGCTGGGAGGGCTTCGCCCTAAACTTCTCACTCTTTGCTCTTCACTTCCCGCTGTGAGCTTCCCTTCCCTGGTGGCTGAGGTTAAAGCGTTTGCCTCCAATGCGGGAGACCCAGGTTCGATCCCTGGGTCGGGAAGATCCCCTGGAGAAGGAAACGGTAACCCAATCCAGTATTCTTGCCTGGAGTATCCCATAGACAGAGAAGCCTGGTAGGCTACAGTCCACGGGGTCGCAGAGTCGGACACGACTGAGCGACTTCACTTTCACTTTCCCATTCTGATGGTCTGCTAACAGAAGCCAAGTTTTGAGACTTCCACTTGGTTCCTTTGGGGTCTGTGGCTTCCTGTCCTTTCCTTTGAGCATCATGTGGTAACCCAGGATAACAGGTCACACTTTGAAAAATCACTTAAAGTTCAGTTCCTTCCTATTGTGGGGTTGTTGGAGTCTTTGGTATAGGCACCAGCCCTATCCTCATCATTTGCCATGCTGCCCTTTTTGCTTACCTGTCCTGCCACCGTAAGTCCTTACCGAGTGCTTAACTTTAATTGATGTACCCATTACACTAAAATTAAACTCTAGCCAGAAGGTGGAAGTTAATTTACCAAATCGGCCTGCCTTCGTGGTCCACCTGGAGTGTCTACAGGTGCTGAGCTGACAGATGTTATCTAATGCATCATTTTTTGTTTGTTTTGTTTTGTTAAAATGCCTAATACAGTGTTCCCCAAACTGCACATAGAGCCATTTGGGGATCTTTAAAATATACTGCTTACTGGCTCTCAGACCCAGATCTTCTGATTGAAGTGCTGTAGAGTATGACCACCTCCCCAGGTGATTCCAGTGTGCAGCAAAGTTTAGGAACCAGTTTCTTAGTGTTTCCCAAACCTATCTGATCATGAGAGACTCATCGGAGGAATTGTTTAAAGGTAACAGGAATCCACCCCCCTCCACTGGGGTGGGGCTTGGAATCTGTTAACACTCTCTGAAAGAATCCACATAATCTGGCAGGTTTGGCTTCTACCATCTATCGGCACAGCAGCAGTAGGTACTGACAGTGTTCAGTAAAATAGCTTTTCCAGGTATGGAGTCTACATCACAACCACCTGGCCAACCCCCAAGATTGGACTCATTAGTCACATAAAGTATCATCACAACCAACCCAGTGATTGGGATGGACCCTTCAATTTTGAAACCCATTACTAATGGGTTGGGCTTCCCTCTTAGCTCAGCTGGTAAAGAATCTGCCTGCAATGCAAGAGACCGGGGTTCAATTCCTGGGTTGGGAAGATCCCTTGGAGAAGGAAATGGCAATCCACTTCAATATTCTTGCCTGGAAAATCCCATGGACAGAGGAGACTTGTGGGCTACAGTCCAGGGGGTCGCAAGAGTCGGACACGACTTAGTGACTAAACCACCACCACTAGTGGGTTCACTAAACTCACAGTGCTAGGTTGGACCTTTGGAATCAGGAATTGTCATGCAGCTTTTTCCTTTTGGCTTTTGCTGCTCATAGGAGGATCAGTTTACACCTACTTTGCGGTATCTTAAAGTTCTTGACTACATACAGTACGTTGGCACTTGTACTGTATGGTAGCCAGAAGTCCCATGAGGCTGTTGAGCATTTGAAGTATTCCTGCTCCAAATCGAAATGTGCTGTCACTGTAAAATGCACACCAGATTTCAAGGAAATAGTACAAAAAAAAGTTAAATATCATATTAACACATCTTATATTGATAATGTTAAGATATATTGGACATACTGAGTTACATAAAATATATTAAAATTAATTTTACCTGTTTCTTTTTAGCATCGCTACTAGAAATGTTTAAATTACATATATGACTCATGTTGTATTTCTGTTGGGCAATGCAGTTTTTTTTTTTAATCAATTTATTTTGGGCTGCACTGAGTCTTCACTGCTGCAACACGGCTTTGTCTAGTTGTGGCAAGTGGGGGCTGCTCTGCGCTGCTGAGCTCGCACTTCTCATTGTGGTGGCTTCTCTTATTGCGGGGCTTCCCTGGTGGCTCAGACAGTAAAGCATCTGCCCGCAATGCGGGAGACCTGGGTTCAATTCCTAGGACAGGAAGATCCCCTGAAGGAAATGGCAATCCACTCCAGCACTCTTGCCTGGAAAATCCCATGGATGGAGGAGCCTGATAGGCTACAGTCCACGGGGTCGCAAAGAGTCGGGCTCTAGAGCACTGGCTCAGTAGTTGTGTTACACGGGCTTAGTTGCCCTGAGGCATGTGGAATCTACCCTGACCAGGAGTGAACCCATGTCCCTTGTGTTAACAGGTGGATTCTTAACCACTGGGACACCAGTGAAGTTCCTGGGCAGTGTAGCTTCATAGGGTTCCTGTGGAGGGTTGTCTGCCTTTGTTATGGGATTTTTTAAGCAGTAAATGCTTTGCTTTTATACGTCTTGCTGTGATCAAATCTGACTCAGGATCTGAATTTAGGGGATTTGGGAAAGAAAAACACCATCTCTTAACTTCCTGATTCTTGACTACTTCCTGATTCAGTTCCTCTTGATGAAATTGTGATCTCTTTTCCAAATGTGATCAAAGGTAATTCTTCCTTCAAAAAGAGACTGAACATTTCTCAGTTATCTAATTGTGTTATCAGTCACAGGATGAGGTAATATTTATTTACATAGTGACTGCTGTGAAACCATCTGTTTCTGACTTCTGACAGCAACTCACTGTCCAGTAGGCTCTCCATATCTGCAATTTAAGAGACCTGTTTTATTTTATAGGTGGGTGTTTGTGTGGGAAAAGGGTTACCAGGAAACAGACTCTGTGGTCAGCTCAGTTACTGTGAAAGCCAAGGGCGTCACCATGACCAACACTTCTAAACTTGGATTCCGGATCTGGGATGTAGCTGATTATGTGATTCCAGCTCAGGTAAGCCTCCCACTGTGACTCTGTCTTTTAAACTTCAGGCCCCTAGTTCACTGCTTTCCCTTTGACTTTGCCCACCTGACTGGGGATCAGTGTGCCCAGATCAGCATGCTCACATCACCAGTGCCCACATTGATTGTTCTAGTCCAAGAAAGCAGTATAGACAGGCCTCTTTTTGGCTTAGGGTCTAATAGGCAATATTCAGTTGGCTGTGTTTCTTCAGCCCTGAAACATGGCTGGCTTAAACAGAGAAAGCTTTCCATATGGACACTTCGGTCTGTCTCAGGCCCTGAAAGGTGAAAAAGCATATGTTTTAAATCCTGGGAAAAGTGCAGGTGAAACTTTCACCTTTCCACATTCTGTGATTTAACTTTATTGTTGTAAACCTGCAAGGTAAATCTTTTCAGTCATTAGAGTTGTTGTTGAGTTGCGTCCAACTCTTTTGCGACCCCATGGCCTGTAGTCCACCAGGCTCCTCTGTCCATGTGATTTCCCAGGCAAGAATTCTAGAGTGGGTTGCCATTTCCTTTTCCAAGGGATTTTCCCTACCCAGGGATCAAACCCACATCTCTTGCATTGCAGGCAGATTCTTTACCACTGAGCCACCTGGGAAGGCCCCAGCTATTAGAGACCCAGAGCCAAAAAGAAGGAAACAGATCTACCCACATGGGATTCCATCAGGAACAAAGGGAAGGGAAGAAGCTGACACAGCATCGTAGTCTTCCGTCTGTTAATCCACAAGCTCCAAGTTAAATATTGACTCTCTTTACCCATGATATGACTGTGATCCATAGCCAGTCCCCACATATCTTTCCAGATGGCCCCCATGCTCAGGTGACTGCGCTGGCCAGGTGCAGATAAGCTGCCAACTCTTGGCTTAGAGCAATGACTTTAGAAACTCTTTTTTTCTTCAAGTGTGTTCATTTTCCTTCTGCCTTCTCAAGGAAAGGGTCTGGTGGGATGCCCAGAGAGAAGTCAGAGCTAATGGAGCCGTAAAAGTCAAATGGAACAGAGGATTTATAGTTAGCTGGAGGAAGCTGGTCCTGTAGGCATGCACCTGTCCCAACAGAGAGACCTCTGCTTCCTGTGAAGCCACAGCCTCATTGTGGCAGGTTCTAGGAATATCATGCTCAGCCTGTTTACTGAACACGCAGAAGGATACGGCACCCTGCTTGTGATCCTCGGTGGAAGAGAAAACACAGCAACTTTGCCTTCCATCTCAGATCAGGGCTGGGGGCCATGTGAGTTCTGCAGGGTTCTCCTCACGAGCTCTCATGATACCCTTGTGCTTCTCCAAAGACAGAACACAAATATCTGTTTGCACCACATCTACTCAGCTCACCTCCAGACCTAAATTTCTCTAAACTTAAAGGAGATAAGAAATAGGAAACAAAAAGTAAATCTCACTGACTTGTTCAGGTCTAATTCAGGAGCAATGTAGGAGTAGCCTTCTGTAAATACCAAGCGAGCAGTGTGTCTATGTATGGAACACAGGAGCCTGACAGGGCACCTGACCTGGGCCTCCTGCCCCATCATCATGCCTCCCCCTCCAGCCATTTCCTCCACTGCTAACATGCATTGCTCCAGGCCTGTCCTTGAAAGGGGCTTCCCTGGTGGCTCAGATGGTAAAGCGTCCACCTACAGTGTGGGAGACCTGGGTTCGATCTCTCGGTTGGGAAGATCCCCTGGAGAAGGAAATGGCAACCCACTCCAGTACTCTTGCCTGGAAAATTCCATGGACTGAGGAACCTGGTAGGCTGCAGTCCATGGGGTTGCAAAGAGTCAAACACGACTGAGAAACTTCACATTCACGTGTCCTTGAAGTGTCCTTGAAAGATGCCAACTGTTCCCAGAGCTTCCATCACCTTGTCAGACCTGAGGGTGGAAACATCTGGAAACTCTTTGGTCCTTGAGTTTCCTTGATGGCTCCCGGCACTGACTGCTCTTCCTGGAAATGTGAACTGCTCAGAGCATTTCATTTTAGAGTACCAGTGGCCATTGTGGGAGGTCCAACTTGAGTTTGCAGGACCTTTGTCTTTTATTCCATATACTAGAAGGTCACTACCCACTCTGGTGTTCTTGTCTGGAGAATCCCAGGGACGGGGGAGCCTGGTGGGCTGCCGTCTATGGGGTCGCACAGAGTCGGACACGACTGAAGTGACTTAGCAGCAGCACCAGCAGCACCAGCAGCAGCAGGTCACTGTTAGCAATTCTCCAATCTCATCCCCAAGCGACCTGTTGATCACAAACTTCAAATCAACCATTGGGCGCTTTCATACTTCGGAGGAGGAAACAGAACCTTCTCTAAGGGAGAAGTGTCATTGGGTCTTCTGTATAGTATGTTTGATGTATTTACTTCAGTTTCTGTTAGGAAAGAGAACCAGCCAAACTTGAGACCTTTGAGCTCTCATGTTTCTGGGCCTCTGAGGTAGTCCAGTTGGCAGAGGACATTCCAGGCACTTCTTGGCTCTTTCCCCTCAACAAGTCAAGTTTTATTAAGGAGCCATTTCAGGGTGTAGACATGTTTTGTGTCTTTTTTAATGGAGGTGAAATTCACGTATCGCATTATTAACCAGTTCAGAATGACAAATTCAGTGGCATTTAGCACATTCACAGGGATGTGCAACATCACCTCAATCTAGCTGCAGAACATTTTTATCAGTCTGAAAGAAAACCCCACGCTCATTAAGCTGTCACCTCCTCGTCCACCTCCCCCCCACCCCCGACCCCTTTACAACCACTAATCTACTTTCCATCTCTGGATTTGCCTCTTCTGTACATTTCATATCGATGGGCTCACACACTGCGTGGCCTTTTGTATCTGACTTCTTGGACTCAGCGTCATATTCTGAAGTTCATCCACCTTGTAGCCATGTCAGTGTTTCGCTCCTTTGTATGGCTGAGTCATATTCCATTACAGGTGTGGACTGCAGTTTGTTTATCCATTCACCCCATGATAGATGCAGAGTTATTTCCACCTTTGGCCTATTGTAAATGCTGCTGCTGTGAACACACGTGCAGGTGTTTGAGTCCCTGTTTCCAGTCGGTTATAAACTCTCTTAGGCAAGAATGGGAGACCCTAAGATCAGTGTTTAACTATCTCTGGTGTGGCATGTGGGAGAAGTGAAAGGTACTGTCGTAATAAAGGCATGTCTGAACCTCCTTGTGGCTCTACCTGGCTCCCCTGAAGGTCACATGCAGCACTGTCTCCCCTTTACCCTCTCTGCAGGAGGAAAACTCTGTCTTCATCATGACCAACATGGTCATCACCATGAACCAGACACAAGGCTTCTGTCCTGAGGTAGGGAGCTTCTTGGAGAAGAGCCTTGGGCCTCATACCCTCCTCTCCATCTTTGTCCCACAGCAGGTGGGGCCAGGCTGTGTGAAACCTGTTTTCACTGGTTCTTCCTCCTCCAGATCCCGGGTAAGACCACTGTGTGTGAAACTGATGCCAACTGCACTGCCGGCTCTGCAGGCACCCACAGCAGCGGTATGAATCTGTGACCATGACCCCACAGGAGACGCTTAGGCTGGGGCGGGCAGCCCCCAAGCAGACTGCCTCCCCGTGGTGGGGGAGGGGCCCTCTCAGAGGGAGATATCCACGGTGGAGGACTCCCCCGCACCCCCCAGTGCCTTCACATGACCCAGACGGGGGTCCCAGGACCCTCTCGAAATTCATCTCTGTTCTTTGCACCCCAGAAACCATCCCAGATCTTGCCCTGTCCTGTGGCTCAGCATCACCCTGTGATCGGCAAAGCAGAGATGTGGCTAGGTCTCAGACAGATCTTTTCCTCCAGTTTGAATCTCTGGACAGTGTAAATCCCAGGATCAGAATAGCTTGAGACTGACTGCATAGGATGCATGGCAGAGCTTCCACTCTGACTCACAAAGTAAAAAGTAGAAGACCCCCGCAGACCTGGGTGCCCCTCTCCCCTGTAGGAGTCGCGACAGGGAGGTGCGTGTCATTCAATGGGACCTTGAAGACATGCGAGGTGGCAGCCTGGTGCCCGGTGGAGGACGACACAGAAGTGCCAAAGTGAGTCCTACTCAAGGAACGCAAGTGTCCTCAAGGCTGGGTCTCGGGCTTGGGGGAGGCAACCGGGAATTGTGCTTTGTGCTCTCGGTGTCGGCCTGTGCTGGCAGGCTTCCCTGGGCTGACGGTTCTCAACCATCAGTGGTGGATGGGCCACGGTGTTTATCACCCATGATAAGAGTGCAGATGACTTATTTCTATGTAAGAAATCTGTTAGTTGCAAGTAACTGACAGGAAACAGTTCTCAGGGACTTAAGCGGGTATGTGCACACACACACATACACACATGCATGCTCACACACATGCATTCACAGTGGGGGCAGTTTATTGTTCACCTAACCACAGAGATCCCAGCATGGCTAGATCTGGGCCTCAGTGGACAGCATCTGAGTCTCCACCTCTTGGCTCTGCTTTCTTCCATGTTGGCTTCATTCCCAGGACCCATGACATATCCCAGGTCTCCCTGCCCAGCTGTCCATGGAGGTTCTGTGTGTGCTCAGTCATGTCCGACTCTTTGCAACCCTGTGGACTGTAGCCCACCGGGCTGCTCTGTCCATGAGGATTCTCTAGGCAAGAGTACTGGGGTGGGTTGCCATACCTTCCTCCCAGGGATCTTCCTAACCCAGGGATCTTCCCAACCCAGGGATCAAACTTGTATCTCTTGAGTCTCCTGCATTGGCAGGCGGATTCTTTACCACTATGCCACCTGGGAAACCCACAGAGATTCTAGACCTGTCCATCTTTACATCTTCAGCCACATCTGTCAAACCATCCAGCCCATTCCTGTGGTTGGGGGATGGATTTTGCTTATGACTCGGGCCTGGGTCACAGGCCTTCCTGGCTAGAGGTGAAGTCAGATCCACCCAGATGACACAGGCTGAATGGATTCTAAAGGAAACATGGCATTCTGTTACCAGAAAAAAGGGGAGCACATGCTGGGCAGGAAGATTATTAATGTTCATGGACGTGTATTTGATAAACTAGAGCAGGTTCAAGGTTGCCTTGAGTAACATTGAGTAACACAGCCTAACTGTGATCGTCTGTGCTGTGAGTGGGTGGAGCTAGAGGTAATGCTTTTGGAATCTGGAATTGCTAGCAACCTGGAGGCCTTTCTTGCTCAGAATTCAGACTGAGGCCTAGATTAGCCCAGGGGAGCAGGTAACCAGGTGAACATCATCCTGGGTGTGTCGCAACACAAGACAGTGTTGAGATCTGCAGGTTGTTGAGGGCAGCAGTTCCAGCTAGGGAAGGGAATTCCACAAGACAGGAATCCTAGCATTCTGGGGCTGGAAAGGACCTTATGGAGCTGGTGGCCACGTGTGGCTACTGAGTACTTGAAATGCAGCCTGGGGGGCTTACCTGGTGAGTCAGTGGTTAAGACTCCATGCTGTCAATACAGGGGGCATGGGTTCCATCCACGGCCAGGAAATTAACATGCTGCATGCCTAGGAAAGAAAGAAAGGAAGGAAGAAATGCAGCTGGGTCCAAAGTGAGCTCTCAGGGTAAAATCCACTCCAGGTTCTGCATACTTTAAATTAATTTAAGAAAAGCATATGTCATATCTGATTAGGGCTTCCCTGATAGCTCAGCAGTAAAGAATCCACCTGCAATGGAGGAGATGTTGGTTACATCCTTGGGTCAGGAAGATCCCCTAGAGAAAGAAATGGCAACCTATTCCAGTATTCTTGCCTGGGAAATACAGTGGACAGAGGAGCCTGGTGGGGTACAGTCCATGGGGTCACAAGAGTCAGACACAACTTAACGACTAAATCACAGTATCTCATTAATAATATTCTTTGTTGTTTACATGTTGGAATCTTATTTTAGACATATGGAGTTATTATAGAAAAGTTCATTTCACTTGTTACTTTTTAACGTGACTATCAGGAAACTTAAATTACAACACAGTTTGTGTCTTGATCCCTGGGTTGGGAAGATCCCCTGGAGAAGGGAATGGCACCCCACTCCAGTATTCTTGCCTGGAGAATTCCATGGACAGAGGAGCCTGGCAGGGTACAGTCCATGGGGTTGCAAAGAGTCAGACACAGCTGAGCGACTAACACTTTGTGTCTCACAGTGTATTTTCACTGCACAGCGCTGTTACAGATCTCATCAGTGTAGGATGGTTTTTAAGTGTTTACTGATAACATGAAATAACACTGAGTCACACGGAAAGGCATTCCCGTCTTCACTCTTATTCAGCCCTGAGTGGATGTCAAGGAGGAGGTGCTGGTCTGGAGTCTGTATCCCTCACCGATTTCCATTTCTCACCAAGAACAAGCCCCAGGCTCAGTACACGACAAACATGGGAACCACAGTTTGTAATGACATTGTTCTAACTTAGTTATATTTATTTGAGTGATGACCTCTGACTTGTGGCAAATAATATTTTTTTATAGTTATGATGGAAAGTTTTATTTAGAAATGAATGTCAATTAAAAGAAAAAAAGGTGAATTGAGGGACTTCTCTGGTGGTCCAGTGGTTAAGACTCTGCACTTAACGCTGCAGGGGGCCACAGGTTCAATCCCTGGTCGGGGAACAGATTGTGCATGCCAGGTGATGCAGCCAAAAAAAAAAATTCAACCTGGGTTGGCGGGGCCTCCTCCACTAGGGGTCAGTTCACACTGCCATATCCCCCTGTAGAAAGGCTCTAAGACTCCCCATCCAGGGACAGATTCTGCTTCTGCCCTCAGCAGGAGTGGACGTGGCACTTCCAGAAAGAGGTGGTGCAGCAGCAGTCACGCGCCACATGCCGTTTCCAGCCTCTAGGTGAACTCACCTTTGCTTTCACTTGTTAAACCAGATCTGTTGGGAACACCTGAGGTAAGCCCTGAAACCCAGCACCTGCCGGACCCAGTGATTGCTAGGGAGGCTAGGAGGCCCTGCCCCTCCCACCCATGTCGGTAGCTATTCCTCAGGTTCTTAAATTCCCATGGCCTCAAGGAAAAGGCCCTGCCCTTCTGTGCTTGGAAGAAACCAGAAACCTTGGTTTACTGTTTCCTCTCTTGACCTAGTGTTTATGCAGAGGAGAGTAGCAAAAAAAAAAACAAAAACCATGAGAAACGTTTTACTTTTTTCTTAGCAAAGTGATATTGTAAGACACACGTGTCTGCCGCTTAAAAATATTACCTAGGTATATTAGGAGTGTACATATGTTTGTACTTTTATTAACAATATGTTAATTTTTTTCAGGCCTGCTTTTTTAAGGGCTGCAGAAAACTTCACTCTTTTGGTTAAGAACAACATCTGGTATCCCAAATTTAACTTCAGCAAGTAAGTGGCGACCAGCCGTGTGAGTTCACCAATGTCTTGGAGAAACTTCCGGCTCTTCTTTGAGGTTTTCCTCGCTCCTATTTTCTGCTTCCTCCTGACTTTAGGAGGAATATCCTTCCCAACATCACCACCGCCTACCTCAAAACATGCATTTATGATGCGAAAACAGATCCCTTCTGCCCCATATTCCGACTTGGAAAAATTGTGGAGAGCGCAGGGCACAGCTTCCAGGATATAGCCACTGAGGTAGGTGCAGGTCTTGGCTTTTCTTAAAAAAAAAAAATTATTTATTTGGCTGTACCAGGTCTTAGTTGTGGCTTCCCTAGTAGCTCAGCTGGTAAAGAATCCGCCTGCAATGCGGGAGACCCAGGTTTGATCCCTGAGTGGGGAAGATCCCCTGGAGGAGGGCATAGCAACCCACTCCAGTATTCCTGCCTGGAAAATCTCATGGACAGAGTAGCCTGGCGGGCTACAGTCCATGGGGTCGCAAAGAGTTGGACATGACTGAAGCGACTTAATATGCATACATGGTCTTAGTTGCAGTGCATGGGATCTACACTGTGGCATGCGGGGTCCTTAGCTGCCTCATGCAGGGTGTTTAGTTGCGGCATGTGGGATCTAGTTCTCTGATCAGGGATTGAGCCCAGGCCTCCGGCTTTCGGAGTCTTAGCTACTGAACCACCAGGGAAGTCCCAGTCCTGGCTGTTCTAGCACAACCTTTGACACATCACCTTCTAGAACGGGCTCTGCTCGCACCCCACAGGGAGGCATCATGGGCATCCAGATCAAGTGGAACTGCAACCTGGACAGGGCTGCCTCCTTCTGCCTGCCCAGGTATTCCTTCCGCCGCCTGGACACCCGGGACACAGCCCACAACGTATCCCCAGGCTACAATTTCAGGTGGGTGCGAGCTTGGGCCCCATGCCTCATGTGTTGGGGGCGATGGCAACTAGATCACTCCCCAGTGGGGGCCTCCACGCCCACCCAAGACCAAGGGCAGGAGGGGAAGCATGCGCCAGGGAGAGTGGTCCAAGCAGGGCCTCGCCCCCATGGCATTCCAACGCGTGAGAGCCCTCCCTGCCTTTTCTTGCCTCCAAGAGAGTCTGCCTGTTTTAGCTTTCCCAGACCAGCCGCTACCAGGATTCTGAGGAGTGGCTGAGTCTGTGGTCCTCCAGTCCAAAGGCCTCTGGGGCCTGACTCATGAATTGGCTTCTGGTGATCTGGCCCCTAGAATCTCCAAGGAGCAGGGATACAGGTTTTAGTCTCAGGAAAGGCCTTTGCTGGTACATCCGTTGGGAGGTGCTGTGCACTCGTTCCCCAGGACTGCCCTAACAAATGACCACAAACTGGCTGGCTCCAAGCGGCAGGACTGTCTTCTCACAGTTCTGGAGAACAGAAGCTTCAGATCAGTGTATCTGCAGGCCAGGCTCCTGTATATACAGGCCAGTGTATCTCCTGGCCTCTTCGTGCTTCTGATGGCTCCTGACCACCCTTGGTGGTCCCTGGCTTACAGGTGCATTGCTCCAGTCTCTGCCTCTGTCATCCCATGGCCTCCTCCTTTCTGTGTCTGTGTCCCTCGTCTTTTATAAGGACACCAGTTGTATAGGATTTGGGGTCCACCCCAATCCAGTATGACCTCATCTTAACTGTGATTACATTTGCAGAGACTCTATTTGTAAGTAAGGTCACACTCACAGGTTCTAGGTAGACATGAACTTGGGGGACAGTATTCAAACCAGTGCAGCTGGTAATCTGAGGAGAGGGCTGAGGGACCAGTCACTTTTTGGCTGACAATTGTCACTTCCTTGACCCAATGAAATCTGCACCACGTACATTTTCATGCAGTCTTTGTTGCGTTTTCCACACCAAAACCAAGGACCAGGAAGGACCACCTGAGCAGGCTGTGCTGTTGTGTGCTAAGTCGTTTCAGTCATGTCCGACTCTTTGTGACCCTATGGACTGTATAGCCCGCCAGGCTCCTCTGTGGAATTCTCCAAACAAGAATGAAGAATGGTGCTCTTGTCCTGCACTTATCGCCCTCTAGTGGTGATGAAGTGAAGTGACGTGAAAGTCGCTCAGTCCTGTCCTACTCTTTGCGACCCACGGACTAGAAAGTCCATGGACTTCTCCAGGCCACAATACTGGAGTGGGTAGCCTTTCTCTTCTCCAGAGGATCTTCCCAACCCAGTGATAGAACCCAGGTCTCCCGACTGCAAGCAGATTCTTTACCAGCTGAGCCACAAGAGAAGCCCAGGAATACTGGAATGGGTAACCTGTCCCTTCTCTAGCGGATCTTCCCGACCCAGGAATCTAACCGGGGTCTCCTGCATTGCAGGCAGATTCTTTGCCAACCGAGCTATCAGAGAAGCCTAGTGATGATGTGTGGAATCAAATACACGCAGGATCTGCTGTCCTTTTGAACCATCTGGTTCACTGATTAGAAGGGAAGATACTTACGTTTGTTCCTAGTAAGGGAGTCTGATTTGCACTGCTCTGTCTCTGTGGTTACACAGTTCTTGTAGAAACCACTGTGGAAAAACCTCCAGCTTGGGCTGGAACCCCAGAACAGAGAGAAGTCCTCACAAGGACACCCGTCAGCATTAGTCCCACCTGAGTTCCCCAGGCCTGGACCACGGCCTGGAAGTTGGGGGCCAGACAGATCTCAGGCCACAGCTTAAGCTCCTGGTGGATCACCTGTGTAACACGGGCAGCAAGTGGGGAAAGTCTCAGTGGTTCTCCCCACAATGTTCCCTCTCTTGTTCTTTTTAAATGGCTTTATTGAGATATAGTTCATATTCTACACAGTTCACCCATTTAAAGTAGAATTCAGAGGGGTTTTTTTAAGCATATTCATATTCAGAGTTATGCAATGATTACTGCAATTTTAGAATATTTTTATCACCTCAGAAAGAAACCCCAGCCTCTTAAGCTTTCACCTCTCTATCCTTCCATCTACCTCAGCCCCTGGCAACCAGTAATCTACCTAATTTACTGATTCTTGAATTTCATAGGAATGGACTCATACAATAGGTGGCCTTCTATGACTGGCTTCTTTCACTTAGCATCATTTTTTTTCCAGGTTCATCCATGTTGTAGCATTTATCAGTATCTCTCTTTTTGTGGCTAAATAATATTCCATTGTGTGGACATACCATTTTTATCTACTCTTCCTACTGATGGGTCAAAGGTTCTTTAATTTTTTTTAAAAAAAGGTCCAATCCTGATGCTTAATCTTCCCCACCCACAAAGCAGTCTTCATGATTGCTGTAGCCTGGCCACCTTTTATTAGTGGCCAAGGTCTCCTTACTCAGAGGCAGGGGGCTCAGCAGTGTCAGGAAGGACTTTCAGAGGAGGAAGTTCTGGTTTTAAGTCGTAGCAGGTGACAGAGATGACAGAGGGGGGATCTCTTTGTGTGCCCTTCTGCCTGCATTCCAGGCATTCTGCGCTGTGGGCCCAGGCGCCCTCCTCCTCAGCAGGCCAGCGTGTCTCCCACATGGCTCACATTAGCCAGGAAAGGCCTTGAGGAGCTAGAAGAAGTGAAGTCGCTCAGTCATGTCCAACTCTTTGCGACCCCATGGACTGTAGCCTACCAGGCTCCTCCCTCCATGGGATTTTCCAGGCAAGAATACTAGAGTGTGGTCTATACAGCATGCAGGCATGAGTGAATCCTAAGCCCGTGCCAACTCCGCCAGGGCCTCAGCAGTTCACCCTGACAACCCTTGCCAGGATCCAGATGCTGTCTCAGGCCCCTGTGCCTCTGCACTGAAACCTGGCCTTCTCTCCACAGGTTTGCCAAGTACTACAGCGACCCAAATGGTGCTGAGCACCGCACGCTCATCAAAGCCTATGGCATCCGCTTTGACATCATTGTGTTTGGAAAGGTAGCCTGGCCACCGGCTCCCCTTGTTCAGAGCCCATTAGTCTTCTGGGTTGGGTGGGGGCCAGAGGGCCCACTCTCTACCCCCATCACAACTTTTTCTTTTTCTCCTATCACTCACAGGCTGGGAAATTTGACATCATCCCCACCATGATCAACATTGGTTCCGGCTTGGCGCTCTTAGGGGTGGTGAGTGGCTCATTTAGACTTTCCAGTTACTCATCCCCACCCCCACCCCTGCCCCAGGGTTGCAGCCCTCCCGGCAGTGGCTAGCACAGCAAGTTGAGACTCTCCACTGCCACTCTGGTTCTTCCCCTCGACCCCAGACTTGTTTCTAGACTCAGCCCTCCAGGCTTGTTTGCCTTTCCCCATCCTGCTGCCTCTACCTGCCATTCTCTAAGACCATGCCCCTTGGGGCCTAATTGTTTCCCCCGAGAGATGAGGGAGCCTTTCCTTTCCTTGGAGGATCCCAGGTGTCATGGGAAGGGGTACACACAGAAGAGCAGAGACCACAGCAACTTGGCTCATTCTTTCTTGCCCTGTGCTACATTCAGGCGACAGTGCTGTGTGACGTCATAGTCCTCTACTGCATGAAGAAGAGATATTACTATCGCGAGAAAAAATATAAATACGTGGAAGATTATGAGCAGGTAGGCTGCCTCCTGAACTCCCAGCAGGCAGGAAGGCCAAAGCGCCTGACCTCACCTGCCTCTTGTACCAGTGGTGAGAACCCAGTACATTTAGGAGTATTGTCCACCCAAGCAGTCACACACCACTCTCATCATCCTCTCCATTTCTGGACCATCTGTACTAACATTTGCTTCATACTTTTCTTCAGATGGACTCACCCTTTAAAATCTAGCCTCATTTTAAACAGTGACGTCTCAGGCTAGTTAGGGCTTCCCTGGTAGCTCAACTGGTAAAGAATCTACCTGCAATGCAGGAGACCTGGGTTCGATCCCTGGGTTGGGAAGATCCCCTGGAGGAGGGCATGGCAACCCACTCCAATATTCTTGCCTGGAGAATCCCCATGGACAGAGGAGCCTGGCAGGCTGCAGTTCATGGGGTTGCAAAGAGTTGACTGAGCGACTAAGCACAGGTTATTTATGAGAATGTAGCAAGACAAAATCTGTGTCCACACTCTACTTAAATTTGACTTGTAGAGCAAGAAAGGCTGGGTACCTCTAGGATCTACCTGAGTACTTTCAGTTGTGGAGGGTCATCCAGATGTCCTCGGGGAAAGTGCTCGACCCTCCTTTGTCCCAGATGGTCCAGGCTTACCTGTAGGCAGCAACTAGTGGGTGCACACGTATCCATAAGCACATCAGCTGACGACAGGCATGTTGTTCTTTGCAGGGTCTTGGTAATCAGATGGACCAATGATGCCCACCCCTCACCTGGGCTCTCCATGGCCCTAGTCAGAGCACAGCGAGGAAGGATAAAAGGCTGCCACGTCACCCGAGAAAGTTCCAGATTCTGAGTCGTCTCCACAGCACTGCAGGGTTGCCCAGCTGCTCCCGCGTTCTCTGTGTAGGGTTTGTGCAGTAAACCACTTTGCACAGTGGCAACCGGCTCACCTCTGCTGCGCCTTCAGTTCAGCATTACTGGGCTGAGCTCTGGCCCAAGGCCAGTGATGCAGCAATGGCTGCGTGGGGGCCTTCTCCAGGGCCGGCTTTCCTCAGAATCTTCCACCTCCAGCCCCTTGGGAGACCAGGCCGGTCCTCCAAGGCCCGACAGCTCCATTCAAGCACTTTATGAGGAAGGCAGGACCCCTGGGTGCGGTCATAGCTCTTTAGCACTCTGGGCCACTGTTCCTCTTCCCCCAACCGAGGCTTCAACCCCACACTCGTGAGGCGGAGCCAGTGTTTTTCCTTTGTGAAGAGCTACACTAAATGACTGAGGACCAAACATTAAAACAAATGACTTTCTTAATCTCTGTGTGGTTTCACAGCATGGGCTAGAACTTTCCTTCCTGCCCTTTTATTTCAACCAGTAAATCCACCTGTTACCCCAGCTCACTGTGTTCAGAAAGGTTCCTGAAACAAGTCTATTGCTGGAGCTGGTTTCCGCGCCCCCCACCCCCAACTTTAACCTTCTCTTAAAAGCCTAAGAAGTCTGGTTCTTCATTAGCTTATGTTCTTACGGAGTTTACAAGATTTTTTTCCTGTGGTGTCTTACCTGTGCTTACATTTTACATAAGTGTGTGGGTGTATACTACAGGGAACACAGTTTTAGGGGACACGAAGTTGGCTTATGCTCTCTCCCCATTTGCCTTCCAGAAGCCTCAAACCAAAAGCAGCACCAGCTACATCTACCTTGCCACCGGTTTGAAATGTTAATGAAGCTATTTCTGGCCGGGCCTTCACACCACTTCATTCTGCATCAGGTGTTCAGCGTCTCCTTAAAGGAAGCAGCCCACCCCTCCGCCTTGTCAGGAATTCATTTCCAACTGTTAAAGGGAACATTTATTTTAGAAGTGCTCTGCTTCTGTGGGGTAACTGACAACCTGGGCTTTTCTTGCTTTGGGAGGGGGGAAAAAAAAAGAGTTTACCAACCCCTTTGAAAAAGTTTTGGTTCAAGCTACCTTCTTCCCCAGCCATGGGACACAGTGTGGATCTTAGTTCCCTGACCAGGGATCAGACCCACACCCCCTGCATTGAAAGGCAGATTCTTAACCACTGGACCACCAGGGAAGTCCCTTGAGCTACCGTTTTGAAAAATGCCTGCTTGAACACACAGGCCCCATGGAGGTGGACTGTTTAGGAAAAGTTTATTCTCTTGCAGGCTAAGAAGTCATGGTTGCTGGAGTGGGAGAAACTTCTTATGGCCCCCCCCCTCTTTCTAAAGATTGGGTGAGGGCTGGGGGTGGCACTGGTCTTGAACTCGCCAGAATTGCCTTGCATTCTGCTAACAGCCCTCCTTGTTGGCACTCCTTGGCACTCCCTCTTAAGTAGAGCTTTTTCAGCCTTGCATCCATGGATGACCTTCCAGGAGATTCTGAAACCCCTAAAACTCTGCAAAGTGAGGCACCTGGGGCATTTCTTCTTGCTTTCATCAGATTCTCCGTGGGGGGAGGGGAGTCTTTAAATAGCAACAGCTGCTCTTGACTTGAAGGCCAGTATTTCAGGGCTGTTATTTCTGCAGTAACGGAACAGGAGTCTTTCAGACTTCATCCACTGTTCCCTGATAACAGAGAACTGAAGTTCAAAGCCAGTAACGCAGTGCCGTGGGCTGGATTCACATTTGAAGTGCAGGGAACCTTCAGCCCACAGTCTGGAGAAAGCAGCAGTTCTAAAAGAGTCTCCAGACGTCATGAAAACTGGCAACCATCAAGGCTCTGCAGAACACTGAATTCGCTGATAAATTCGGAGCCTTTTCTGAGCCTGTTTATAGATGTTGACCCGTAAAATGGGCTCAATACCCACCTTATGCGGTGAAGTTTCACGTAGTATGACTGCCCACAAGATGTATTCAGTGTGTGATTAAAACTGCTCCCATAGCGGCTCACCTGTTTGGTCTCCACCAGAAGAATCTATCTGGCAGTGAGCTGCCTCAGAGCAGTGTGTTGCAAACTTCAGCATCAAGTGAGTCACCTGGGGCTGTTTGAACGGGGCCTGGGAATCTGAGTTGCTAAGCCACTCCCAGGTGATGCTGATCCTGCTGACGTGGGGACCACCCTCTTAGTAGGGAGGTACTCTCGTGCTCAGTCGTGTCCAACTCTTTTTGACCCCATGGACTGTGGCCCACCAGGCTCCTCTGTCCATGCAATTTTCCAGGCAAGAATATTGGAACGGGTTGCCATTTCCTACTCCAGGGGATCTTCTGGATCCAGAGATCGTATCCTCATCTCCTGCATCTCTGCATTGGCAGGTAGATTCTTTACCACTGTGCCACCAAGAAGACCGAGGGAGGTACTAGGACATGCTTAAATTAGGGACTTGCTGAGTACATCGGCCCTGACTCAGGCATTCAACTTTACTGTCAGCCTAAGGAAGGGAAACAGACATGAGGACAGGCGACCTCAAGACCACTGACTGAATTAAACAACCAAAAAACATCCCCAAGAGGCCCAGACTTTGCACCATTTTGCTGTTTATTTCAAGTTTACAGAGAAGCTTAAACATTTGTGGAAAAACACTGAAGGCTTATTTTTCTCTTAAGTTTATGTACTTTTCAGTGATAAATACACAGTATTTAACTTTGTACACCTGATAAAAGGAAAATGCATAGTAGAAAGGATCAGGAATAAAACAGAAGCATTGGGTATGAAATCAACCACAGAATAGAAAAGTCAGTAGTCCCATGAAACGGCCTGTAAAGCTGGAGAGAAGATTGAAATCAACGACCTTGAAACCTTCCCTAGCACCTTGGAAGCAAGTGGAGGTCTTGGTTCTTCCCCCTGGTGACAAGAAGCCCCCCTTTGGAAGATGGGTGAGAGCGACAGGTGGAGCCTATAGGTCTAAATTGCACAGTTCTTCACCTAGTCCTGGAAGGCTTGGAGGACAAGAGCCCTAGCTTACGAGAAAGGCCAGACTAGCGGGTAGATGGCCTCTCCGGCCCCAAGTGCCAGCAAGGGGCTAGATAAGGCTTTATGGGAGCCACTGGCCAGGCTGTGGAACAGATGGGGAAGTGAAACAGGGTGGAAGAAAGATGGATAAAGAACATGTGCTTCTTCAAGGCCACAAGTGCAGGCCACAGCTTGCTTAAAAATTGGTCCCACAGATAAGCCAGTAATGGAAGAGGATGGGCATCCTTTTTGCTTACCTAGAAAAGCTGCTCATATCAGCTTCTGCCCTTTCCTGACAGTTGGGTTTGAGGGGAAAAAATCAATGTTTGTGCTCTAAGGAGTGGAGACAAACCCCAAGAGTCTGTGCTCCAAGTAGCTCTAATGCTTTTTGTTACAGCCCTCTCTGCTTATCCTTTTCTCAGTGGGGTGGTTCTTTTCCACAGCTTTCTTTGGTGTTTCTTAGTGTAAAAAAAGTAAAATAGTAATGAACATGGGCCTCCCCCAACCCACCTGCCTGAACAGTTCAGTGCTGTCTGATCGCTGGCTTTCCACATGTGAAATCTTCGACGGAGAGTTTCATGGTGGGAGAAATGGCATCGCCGATGCAGTTGTGTAAACACAGGAGGAGTTCTGCAGAGGCTCTGCATGCTACCAGCCCCCGCCCCTCCAGGCGAGCCCCCCACTACCAGGTCAGTGTCCACATGGACTAAGACAAAGAGCCGACTGACTTGAACCACTGCAAGGTGCTTATTGCAAACTAACCAGACCCATTTGTTCCCAGGAGGGGTGGAACCTGTAGATTTAAACAAGCACAGGAGGAAGAAGTACTAGATTACAGAAAGAAAGAAAGCAGGCCAGAGGACCCTCCATCAGATGGGTGTCCTTGGCTCTTGGAAACCAGCCTTCTCTAACTCTGTACTGCTTATAAGGTAGAAAGAAGAGTCTGGCTAAACGACAGTCAAGAGCTTATGAAGATCTGCGGAAGCTCTGTGAACGCCCTTGGCAGCAGACACAAGACCTGCTGCTTGGTCTCTGCAGAAAGTGCCCCTTTCAACACGGATCAGCCAGAAGCTACAAGAGAACTCATGCTTCTGATCCTGATTACCGACACTATTTTCCTCAAGGCAGATTCCACAAAGCACTGGGAATCCCCCAGGCCAAGTCCTTCCAATTTTCCTCCCTCTTGAACTTCACAATTACCCACACGGGACTCTGGAAGAAGTCACACTTGAACTGCAACCAAATTTCCCAATGTTAGTTGGAAGTAAAAAACGTAAACTTTTTCTTTCTGGACTGCTGGCTACAAAAGGGGACTTCCTGTGCCAAGCCCTGGTTGCCTTGGACCCAAGGACTGCTCTAGGTTTCAAGAATCTTCTCTAAAAGGGCATCCTACAGTTATTGTTTAGATCCTAACAGAGCTTTGCCAGTAAGGATGATCATTTATGTCTCAGCTGAATGAAAGTATTCCTAACTAGCCCTCCACAAACTGGATAACTGTTTGTTTCACTGACTACAACAATCAGCTACTGCTGAGAAAGAAAACAGACTCTTAGCAGCCTCTAGAATACACAGGTTATAAGCAAGCTGAGCTGCTAATATACAAGGTAGATGTCACTGGTGCTAACTCTGATCATACACCTGAAGCCATGGGATAGCTCCTGGAAGCTCGCAATGATTTCTGAACTGCTCAAGAGTTCAGACTAGTTAGAAAATTGAAAGTATTTGTTGTTGTTGTTTACTCTTAAGCCATGTAATGTACATGGAAGTGTAGGATTTAATTTCACCCTGAAGTTTCTGTAATTTAACAAGAGATTGACTAGAGCTCCTTTAAGAAAAGTTTCAGCTCTGAGCGGCTGTCATAAACACACTCGTTCAGTCCTTGAGAGGAGATGTCCCACCATAACCACTGAATGCCCTTCTGGGAATGGAAAATCTGGCCCCCGCACCCACCCAAGCTCTTATGTATCAAGCCCTTTCCATTTTCCTGATTACAGCTCTACTCATTAGAAAGATTTATAGTCCTTCCTAGAAACAAGTTGGAGAAGGCAATGGCACCCCACTCCAGTACTCTTGCCTGGAAAATCCCATGGATGGAGGAGCCTGGAAGACTGCAGTCCATGGGGTCGCTAAGAGTCGGACAAGACTGAGCGACTTCACTTTCACTTTTCACTTTCATGCATTGGAGAAGGAAATGGCAACCCACTCCAGTGTTCTTGCCTGGAGAATCCCGGGGATGGGGGAGCCTGGTGGGCTTCCTTCTATGGGGTCACAGAGAGTCGGACATGACTGAAGTGACTTAGCAGCAGCAGGAATAAGTTGCGTCGAATCAGGCTGCAGCTACTGAGGGCTAGCCCTGTCCTGACTCCATGAATCCACATTCTAGAACGTGCCACGGTTTGGGGTTTTGCACGAAGTCACACCTGCTCTTCCTCTTTCAAATGCAGCCAAGTATGGCCTCGGACCACACCACCAGAGTTTCCTGCCAGTTCTTCCCGACGTTCAAACCTCACACACATTCACTTGGTATCTCTTGACACCATTCTGAGTTCACAAGGGAGATTTTTGGCATAAAAACGTCTTAAAAAGCAATTGTCCCCCAATGCACGTGGCTTTGGGTCTGCAACTCCTCACACCCGCCCATTCAGCCAGCCAGCGGCCAAAGTCGATGTCATGGAGTCGTCTCGTCTTTTTTTTTTTTTGTCCCCTTTAAAATAAGAAAGAAATCAAACAAACCAAAAACAAAACAACCAGAGATGACTGTCAAGGCTCTACACACGTGCTCGGTTTCCCGTAGGACATGCTGCTATGGAAACACAGGGCGCCGCCAGCAGAAGTGAGACGCGCATGCGCAGTCGCGGTCCGGCGCTACTCCATCACCTCGTCCGGCCGTGCAGGATGAGTGTGCTCTAGGGAGCTGGGGCCTGGGACCCCCCAACTCTCCACGCCAGGGCCGCCTTTCATGAGAGCACTTCCTCCTCCCCTACGGGGGCCGGTTCGGGGCCCTGGAGGCTGTCTTCGCTGCCTTGCTTCCTGCTCACCGAACAAAAAAACCCACATTAAGTCCTGGGGCAATGCGGGCAGGGACCTGAACCAATGTCTCTGGCAGTCCTGCACTGCCTGGACCATTATTTACTTGTTTTTAGAGTCTCTCCCCCTTTTTTTGCTTATGTGAAAGTTTCAGAGGAGACCTTGCATCCCTTTGGTAAACGGAAAACCAGCATTATGTGCCAAAAATAGCAAGGAATGTAAACTATAGATGCGAACCTATGGGCTGACACCTGAAACCATAGCACAGGTCGTATGGGCTCCACACTGGGGCCTGCTCACAGAGAATTTAGGCATCTTCGCTCCCCCAGCTTTAGGCTCTAAGCTCCTGCAGGGCAAGAACCGTACTGTCTTCAGTCTCCAGGTGTGTTTCGTGAGGGACACGAACAGGACCACCTGACTTGGCCTGGCACAAAGCCAGCCTTCAGGACATGGTTGTCAACAGAAATGTGCTGAGCACACAGGCCCAAGGGATGCCTCCAACAGAGAGAAGGGCCCTCATCTTGGCAATGTGTGACCAGAGCAGAAGAGACTAGGTTGGTGGGAAGTGTCCCCATGTTCCCAAGAGGCCATACCCTGAAGTGCCCCCAGCTAGAGCTGCCTGGGGTGACGGATGTGGGCTGCATGATGGGAAATGTGAGGGAAAGTCCCTAAGGAGAGGCCCAAACCCTTTACCAACATTAAGCAAAGAATGCCTGTCCTAAGGAGAGCCACTGAGCTTGCCACACAGGACTGGTATCTACTGCGTGCCTTTGGGCAGAAGGGGAACTGCCCTGTACATGAGGCAAGGGCATGATGTCCGTACATTCCTAGGAAGAAATTCCTCTTTGTTTAAAAATCACACACACTGGTTATTATGTTTCTGCCAAAGAAGAGAGGGTCAAGTCTCTGGGGAGGAGAGATGTAATTGGATATCCAGGGAGGCCCAACAGCTGTCTGCTCATACCAGCTGGTCTCACTACTTACGGGCCATGGGCCCAAGGCCTCCAAAGACTGCCTAAGCCCTCCAAAGACTGCCTAAGCCCTAAGAGCTCCAGAGTGCTGGACCACTGTGACAAGCAAAAGCATCCATCCGTGGGCTAAGGGCAAGGGCAGGTAATCCCCAGGTGCTTCTGGGACGGAGATGAGGGAAGAGAGAGGCAGTAAGGTCTTTTGGGCCAATCTCAGTCTTTGGTGTCCTGCAACTTTGATCTCATTAAAAACAGAAGATGAAATAAACAGACTTGCACAAAAAAGGAGGCAAACCGTAAAAGAGGTTGAGAAGAGAAGGGATAAGTACAGGCCAGCCCATTAGGCTTCAACCTGTGACCTTGTAAGGCTCACACCGTAAGTGGGGCCACCTCATCTCGCGGCTGTAGAGACGCCTGAGAACATTGTGGCAGGGACGGAGGCAGCCTTCCCAGGCTGTCCATGATCGGTTCTGAGGGCTAACTGCCTTTTTCCCTGCTCTGGAAGAGCATAAATGATCCACAGATGGTCTTCCTACGTTACTGTATGAGCACCTGGCTCCTATGGTGGCCAAGAAATTTCATCTCATAAGCCAACTCCTAACAAACAAATGCTGCTTGCACAGGCATCATTCAGGGCAGCATTATTCATGCGTGACAGTCCCCAAAGTGGAAAATGTATTCATCACCGAATGAATGGAGCAACAAAGTGTGGGTATATCCATACAATGGAATATGGTCAAGCCACAAAAAGGAAAGAAGTTCTGACACATGCTGCACCACAGATGAACCTCAGAAACATTAGGCTGAGCGAAAGAAGCCAGACACAAAGGCCACAGACTGATTCCATTTATATGAAATGTCCAGAATATGTAAGTCTATAGAAACTGCAAGTAGCCTCGTGCTGGCTGGGGGATGGGGGAGTGGGGTGGTGAGAAATGAGGGTACAGAGTTTCTTCTTGAGCTAATGAAAATATTCTAAAACTGAATATATTAAACTCTATTGAGTTATATACTTTAAATGGGTGAAGTATATGGTATGTGACTTATAGCTCAACACAGCAGCTTTTGAGACTTAGAAATGATTGCCTGGAGCTCCCAACTGAGAATGAGGTGGTGAGATGGGCTCGGTGGGGAGAGTCCCAGGACTGCTATCCTGTCACAGGCATGAGTTGGGGAATGATCATCCTGTCATCTCAGGCTTGCAGGGACAGAAATGCTCCTCTGTCCTGGGAGATGCTGGGATGGCTAAGCTGGGCATGTGTTTGGAAGAGGATGGCGGACTCGGGGGAATAGGTCTGGATCCTCCTCCGAACCAGGGGAGCTTTCACACTCATTTGCAACAGGCTGAACGAGGACTTATTTTCTAGGTCTTAACCCATCAGAGAAGAAGGGGAGGATGCTGGAGAGCCCCGGGCAGGGAGCCCCCGAGCACAGCATGCCTGCTCTAGGCTCTGACCACCAACCCAGATCAGGGGCGGCCTCGGCCCATGACATAGCTTCAAGGCCGTTGACGTGCACCGAGCCTAGGTGGGTGCCAGACTAGGTCTAAGACCCGGGTGAGTTCACAGGCATTCCGGGTGGAGCGCCATGCACCCGCAGCCCCAGCCCACATGCACGACCCACCACCGGGTCCAAGCCCCTGGATGCCCCGTTTTCCTCCTGGGTCTGGAGGCCCCGGGCTGGATGGAAGGTCCGCCTGGATGCAGATGCCCCGTGCTCTGCAGCTGCCCCCGCCCCCAGGCCCTGGCAGAGGCGAAGGCACAGGCAGGCAGGCGTTACCTTGGGCTCAGACAGGGGCTCACACTCCCTGGTTGGTTTTTTGCTGGAATCGCCAGAGGGGAGGGAAAAGGGAAGTGAGAAGGGACACTTGGCACTCATGGCATGCCTGTCCCCCAACCCCCAGAGACACTCAGACCCCAAACACCAGCTTCACGGAGCTGTTGCCAGGGTGGTCAGAAGCAGGACACCACCCCTCACTGTGAGACGTTTTGGTGGGGGGTGGTCCCATGAGTGAGACTGGCCTTGCTCACTCATCATGGGGCCACAATCCCACCATCAAGCATGCATGCTCTGGGGTCTAACAGCCTGATAATCAACCATTCTCCCAACCCTGTTAAAGTGCATGTACCCCCAGAGAAAGGTAAAAGTTCCCTGTGGATTGGCTGTCAGTCAAGGAGGCGGGCTGGATCCAGGGTTGGGGAGAAACCAAAGCCAGCAGCTTTGCTCTGACTTCCCCAGAGAGCCTGGCCGGGCTGATCTGAGTCTGGACACCACTGCTGAGAGAATGGGCCCAGAGATGGTGGGGCAGGGCGGCCTCTAGCTCCCCACCCCGGGGATACTCACCTGAGCAGGTTTCCAGGCGCTGACAAGGAACGCTCCTCCCGCCGGCTGCCCTCAAACGGGTTCCCAAAGGAACGTTTTCGTATCATGGTCTTCACCAGGATCTGGAAAGGAGAGGAGGAGGCTCAGCAACCTGGGGGTGGGGGGACTCCAGGCAACAGGCTCCCTCGTGCCATAGCACAAGTCTCCCATCTTCTTCCCTTCCCCTCCCCTCATTCCCACTGCTCCCCCCACCCCAGCACACACACACCCTGCCCCCTGCCAGTTCCCAGGACTGATTGCTGATGGCGAGCCTTTGAGAAACATCCACCCAGGATACAGGAACCAAAGCCATCACCAAGTCTCACTGGCCCACCAGAATCTTCCACGGCTCCCTGGTTGTCAACAAGATAAGGTCTAAACTCCTCAGTCTGACATCCAGAGCCTGTCACAGTCTAGTCTCAGCCTACCCAATTGCAGGAGGGCTGGCCTGCACAGTTTGTCCAGTATCCGTGGTACCATCTGTCTCACCTGAGCCATCGCTGGACAGGCCCTCCTGGCCCATCAACCTGTCTCCTCTTCAAGGCGAGGCTTTTACTGGCGGTGAAAGCTGTCTACAACCACCCCAACAGGCAACCAATTACTGCTTCCCAGGTATAATCTGAGAGGGAGGGGATCACTGCACTTTTAATTTAAATGTAATTCATGCAGCTTAAAATTCACCACTTTAAAGTGTACAGTTCAATGGTTTTTAGTATATTCACATCACCACTATCTAATTTCAGAACATTTACATCACCGCCAAGAGAAATCCAGTACCCATTAGCAGCCACCCCCATTCCTCCTCCCCAGTCCCTGGCAACCACCAATCCACTTTCTGTCTCTATGGGTTTGTCTTTTCTCATTTTGTATAAATGGAATCATTCAGTATGTAGCCTCTGGGGTCTGGCTTCTTTTACTCAGCAAGCATGATGTTTTCAAGGTCCACCATGTTACATTGCTTTATTCCTTTTTGTGACCTGGTAAAAATCCTTTGTGTGGATATACCATATTTGCTTCTTTGTTCATCCATTGGTGGATATTTGGACCATTTCCACTTTGGGGCTGTTGTGACTAATGCTACTATGTACATCTGTGTACAAGAGTTGGTATGGACATACTTTCCACACAAAATGTTTTCATTTCTCTTGGGTGTACACCTAGGAGTGGAATTCTTAGATCATCTGGTAACTCTCTCTGTAGCATTTTAAGGAGCTGCCCATCTATCTTCTACCGTGGCTGAACCATTCTACAGTCCCAGGAACAATACAGAAGGGTACCAGTTCCTCGGGCGGGGGGGTGCATTTTTGTTGAGGATGAGAAGCTTTGGTCCCAGTCTAAGGAGCTGAGGAGACATCCCAGGATATGGAGGGTGGCCCAGCTACAAGTTGGTGTGATGTGAGGGCAAGAGAGGTCAGAGGTCCTGAAAGCCCTTCTAATCCTGAGAGGCGCTGGTAGTCAGCCTGTCCACGGCCGTGAGATGGAACTCTTTGGTGTCCCCCACCCCGCCCACCAGGAGACAGGGTTTGCAGCTTGGTTGGGAAACACATGCCGGAGGAGGGGATCTTTGGGGAAAGGGTCACTATCCCTCTATCATGCCCCTCAGCCACTGCTCAGCTTCCCTCCTCTGCCTCCCAGTCTGCCCCTCAGGGTGTCCTTTCTTTTTTTAAAAAAAAGTTAATTTGGCTGCATCAGATCTTTAGTTGTGGCTAAAGAGGGTCTTCACTGCATCATGTGGGATTGTTTGTTGCAGTGCACAGACTCTCTAGTTGGGGCGCTCGGGCTCCAGAGCATGTGGGCTCAGTAGTTAGAGCACAAGGGCTTAGCTGCAGAAGCATGTGGGATCTTAGTTCCCTGACAAAGGACTGAACCCGTGTATCCCCTGCACTGCAAGGCAGATTCTTAACCACTGGACCATCAGGGAAGTCTCTCGCCCTGTCCTTTCTGAAACCCGTATCTGATTCCCTCCCACCCTGACTTGGTATCTCACCCCTATGAGTTTGGAAGTTAACCTGTTACAGGCCACAGAGCCATGGAAGGTTCATGGTGATGCTTTTGGCTGCTGTCGTTCATGAAAGAATTTTCAAAGAAGTGGCCTCAACACCTGTAAGGCTCTGGCCTCCCTTCCAAGTAAAGTATGATGTCTCTTCAAGCTGTTTCATATACTAAGCCTCTGGACTTTTTTTAAAAAACATTTTCATGCTAAAAGAGTAGGGGGAAGTGTTTTTAAAAACCACTGATTTACTAAAAGGTGGAAACCACCAAATGTACATCAACTGATGAATAGATAAAATATGCTCTATCCCTACAATGGAACACTATTTAGCCCTAAAAAGGAATGACTGGGTACAATGTGGATGAATCTTGAAAACATTATGTTGAGTGAAAGAAACCAGACACAAAAGGCCACTTACTGTATGATTCCATTTATATGAAATGTCCAGAATAGGCAAATCTATAGAAACAGGGAATATCGACTAGTAGATGCCAGGGGTTGGGGGTGGTTGGGGAGGGAAGAGTGACTGACTGTCAACAGGTATGCGGTTTCTCTTGGGGATGATGAAAATGTTTCAGAACTAGAAACGTGACGGTTGCACAATACTGTAAATGTATTAAATGCCACTGTATTGTTCACTTCAGAGTGGTTAATTTTATATTACAATAATTTGACCTCAATTTAAAGAAAGAAAAGAAAAATGCTGAGATAAGAGAATGAAGGCCATGCCCCTTGACAAGCATGCATGGTGCCTCCCTTGCCAAGGCCCAGCTCTGTGGTTCCTGGAACATTTGGACCTGTTTTTGCTCCCTCAGTGAGCCTCGCCAGCCCTCAGGACCCAGCGGAAGGGGCTCCTACCCTGCAAAGCCTCCCAGTCCCGCTCCTCTCCCCACTGGCCTGTCACGGTGTGGACACTCAGTGTGTGATGGCACCAGAGGGTGATTCTTTCTTTCTAGGTTCGTCTTCCTCAAGAGGCCAGAAGCCCTATGAGGGCTGGCACTGTCCCGTGCTCATCTCTGTAACCTCATGCCTGGCACACACAGCTGAAGCCCCCACGGCCTCCTTGTCCCCCAAAATTCAGTCTCCACATGGGACCTTCCTAAGGCCAACACTGACCATGCCACTCCCCTGAATCAAATCCTACAGGTGCTTCCCACACTTCTGGGACCAAGATTTAAATTTCTGCTGTGGCCTCAGGACTTGTGTGCTCTGGTCCCACCTCCTATCCAGCCTCATGCCACCCTCACTCCACCTCCTTTGCCCTGTTTCAGCTGCCCTGACTTTCTTAAGGCTCCTCGTGAGCCTAGCCGCCTCCCAACAGAGGGTCGCTGCATTTGCTGCTCCCTTTTCAGGAACACCCCACCCTTTACCCTCTCGGCCTGAACACCCCGCCACTCTCTTAGCACACGCCTTCCAGGAGGCTTTCTCCAACCCATCACCTGGGCCGCATCCCCGCTAGGAGGTTCCCCTCTCAGCCTCTCTGTTACTTGCACATTTACTTGTTGGTTCTTTGCCCAACATCTGCATGCACCATCTTGGTTTTATTCACCTCTGTATTCCCCACTCCCACCACAGGGCTGAGACACCACTCAGTGTTCAAGAAGTGTTTCCTGAATAATCAATGCCTATTTCAGACCTCTAGGATCAGACGCCTTCTCCCAAGAATATTCACAACCAGGAACGGAATAACCCACGGTGGGTGCTGGGAGCTCGACCTCAGCTACCTTCCCCACCACGGGCTCAGGACATGGGTGTGGTGGGCGGACGAGGAGGAGTGGGTGGGTGTTCAACAGTGAAGATCATGCAGAGGCCCCTGGTGGGGGAGGAGGATGTGAATAGATCCCCCAGGGCTCAGGTTCTAGAGGGAGAGAGAGAGTGTGTGGGGAAGCAGAGGGCGAGG
The DNA here is from genome assembly GCF_032405125.1 of Capricornis sumatraensis. Classification (NCBI taxonomy): domain Eukaryota; kingdom Metazoa; phylum Chordata; class Mammalia; order Artiodactyla; family Bovidae; genus Capricornis; species Capricornis sumatraensis. Next base: position 60,722,027 of record NC_091085.1, on the reverse strand, counting down.
TGCAAAGCTGGGAGCAAAGGAGCCAGCACTGGGGCTCCTAAGGTCACTCGAGGCTGGACGCAGTATCTGGTCTCCCCACAGAGCCCTGGGCCCTGCCTGCTGGAGCTGGTGCTAACTGAACACACCCAGGACTCCCAAGGTGGCCATGGTGAGGCAGCCCACTCAATTCCTCCCCTAGGACTGTTGCCCAACCCCCAGCCCCCTGAGGGTCTCCCTCCTGGAGTCAGACACCCTCTGGGCACAGCCTTGGCAAGTGGGTGATTCTCTGAGTCTCCAAGGTAATTCTCTAGCTTCATCTTCCTGGATCAGGACCCAAATTTAAGGCCATAAAAGGAGGTCCAGTAGCCCCTGAGCAAACACCCACCTCTAGGAGCTGGGAAGAGTCACCCTGGCAGTTGCCCACACTGCAGAGATGGGACGAGCTAAGCCGTCTGCTCTGGGGACAGGAGACCCAGTCAGGGGGTAGCCCCTCTTAAGAGACCTTGGCTCCAGCTCCCCCCAGGCACCTGCCCTTATCCTTTTAAAGCTCCTCCTTCTCCCCTGAACACGCTCTGAAAGCAGGAATTCCACAAGAGGCAGAACAATCCTTAGAGAGGGGCTACCCTGTTTAAGTGACCTGGGTCACAGCTGCAGAGAGAACTCACGCTAGAAGTTGCAGGGGCCACCTGGCCTGCTAGGTGACCAAGGCCCAGGGGCTGGGAGCTGTGGGTGAGGGGCAGAACCGGCCAGTCCGTGACTCTCAGGCCCAACACCTGTTCTCAGTTGCCCGCCCGTGTCCTGGTTCGTCCCTGCCAGGCCGCCTGTGGCTCTCTGGCCCTGCTCTTGAGCAGCGGTTCATCCTGCCTTACCACGGTTGCCAGGCTGGGAATGTGTTTGACCGAATTCTCGACCTCCTCTTCGGTCACCTCGACCAGCGTGCAGTTCTCGTCCTCTGATGGCAGCGGCTCCGCCCCATGCCTCGTGACCCAGGGGTGCAGCTTCAACGAAGGACAGGAGGGGTGAGGGGCCGTTGCCACTGGCTCCCAGAGACCCTGCCTGTGAGCAGAGCCAGGGAGGGAACGCGGGAGGGGAGAGCCAGTGGCCTGAGGTCAGGGATGCAAGAGAGCAGGCAAGCCAGGCAGAAGGTGGGGGTAAGCCAGGTGGGAGGAAACATGAAATAGACGGAGGGAGGGAGCCACGAGGCCAGAATGTGAGCGGGACCGGATTCTCCATCTCGCCCCATGTCTTGGCAGAAGGGCCTGGAATTTGCCATCTGCCTTGCATGGTTGTCTGAGGAGCACCCATCACTCCTCTGCAACTCTCTCTGATGCCTGGAAGGCTCAGCTCAGAGTAGGCAGCATCCTTCCCGTTTTACAGAAAGGGAAACTGAGGCTCGGGGTGGCACAGGGAGGCCACTGAGAAGAACACAATCAGGAGGGGACTTTGGCAGAGGTCTGCCCCCCAACTACGTGCCCCTTGGATCCAAGCCTTTATCTGTAACCTTTTGGGCTGCCCCCTCTTCAACTGCTAACTGCTTAGCTGAGGTGCCTAGTTCCTGAAGGAAATCTCTAGATTTCTGAAAGGTCCATGTGTGTGTACATGGCTGCAAGGGATCAGTAGGGATCTTATCTAATGCTGCTCTTGCAACATAGTGGAATTCAGCAGGCCAGGGCCAGAGGTAGACGGTCAAATTGCTTACTAACTTCCTCTCACTCCCATTGTATTTTCTCAAAGGGATAGGAAGCGTCAAGGAAAAGACCCCAAGATTTCGGCAGCCACAATGGAGCAGAGACTCTGGTCTGGTCTGGGGAGGTGGAGGCCATCAGTTCACGCCAAGTGGAGCGAGTGCTAGTTGCCTGGCTGGTAGCAGATCCCACTTCCACAATCACAGTTAACACAAGTCCCAAATCCTCCCCTACCAGCTTCCAGCATCCCAGAGGCCACAGGGCATGGGAGGGCGGTGGTGCAGAAGAGGGTGTGGCGCTGTAAACAGAGGAATGTGGGGCCTGACCGAGGCAGGGTTGAGCCAAAAATCCCAAGCCGAGGAGATAGGCTGAGCCCCTGGCACATACCCCAAGGGGCAGCAGATACCTTGATCTCTGGCACCACAATCCTCGACTCGGGGTTCTTGTCCAACATGCGCGTGATCAGGTCCTTCAAATCCTCGGCTATGTCAGGCCTGGCGGGAGGAGATACATCAAGGGTGGGAGACGTCACCAAGGGCTCGGAGAAGATAGCGACTTGCGGTACACGAAGGATACTCACTGATCTGGAAATTCCAGGGCCTGACTCTTGATCTTACTGTGTAAACACATGATCCGCTCGTCCATGAACGGGCACTGCAAAGAGAGGTCAGGGACAGAGCAGCAATCAAGGGCTGGCACAGCTGTCCTTCAAGGGTGGACGGCACTCCACATGGGTCACAGCAGAGAAAGAAACAGCCCAGCAGCCCAGCCCAGGGAGGAAGCAGTTCCCATTCCCCAGAGATCTGAAAGGACCAGGAGTATCTTTCCAGAAGGGTTAGAGCCTTCCTAACTACACTGGCTTTCCTCTGTAGCTGTGCGTTAATTTACCTACATAAAATGTTAGTCGCTCAGTCGTGTCTGACTCTTTGTGACCCCATGGACCATAGCCCGCCAGGCTCCTCTGTCCATGGAATTCTCCAGGCAAGAATACTGGAGTGGGTAGCCATTCCCTTCTTCAGAGGATCTTCCTGACCTAGGAACTGCACCTGGGGCTCTCCCATTGCAGGCAGATTCTTTACCATCTGAGCCATCAGGGAAGACCATAAAGCAAAGACCGAAAGCAAACACTCACTTCACCCACCTGCCCTGTGAACATTAATAATACAAAGAACAACACAAAAGACAAAGCAGCAGTAGCTGTGATTGGTGAGGGCTCAGCCTGGGCCAGGCATTGTATTGAGGTTTCTCAGGACCAACATCTCATTTGGCTGTTACCTCTGCCTAGAAAGGGCTTCCCTGGTGGCTCAGAGGTTAAAGCATCTGCCTGCATTGCAGGAGACCTGGGTTCGATCCCCGGGTGGGGAAGATCCCCTGGAAAAGGAAATGGCAATTGCCTGGAGAATCCCATAGACTGAGGAGCCTGGTGGCTACAGTACATGGGGTCGCAAAGAGTCGGACACGACTGAGTCGGACACGACTGAGCGACTTCACTTTCACTTTCTGCCTGGAATGTTCTTCACACCAGTATGTGCATGGCTTGTTTTCTTCCATCATTTAGGTGTCTGATCAAAGCTCAACCTCTCAGGGAGGTCTTCCAGAGTTCCTGTCTAAAATGGACACCCACTCCACCTCCATATGATTTCTCACCATCGCATGTCCCCTCCTGACATTATATTCCATATATATTGGGGAGATTTCCCTGGTGGTCAGTGGTTAGGATTCTGTGTTCCCACTGCTAGGGACAAAGGTTCAATCCCTGATTGGGGAACTAAGATCCCACATGTCACATGGTGTGGCCAAAACATAAAACCATATGGATTTATTCACTGTTTAATTCCTGCACGGGAATGTCAGCTCCAAGAGGGCATGGATTTTTGTCTGTCTTGCTCACTGCTGACACCCAGTGCCCAAGAACATTTCTGGCACAAAGTAAGGGCTCAATAAATATCTGTTGAATTAATGAATGCTTGAATTATTTCTGCTGATCCTCTCAGAAGCCATAAAAAATAGTAAATACTGGACTTCCGTGGTGGTCCAGTGGTTAAGAATCTGCCTGCTAATGCAGCAGACCCAGGTTCCATACCTGGTCCAAGAAGATCCCACATGCCACAGGGGAACTAAACCTGTGAGTCCCAACTACTGAGCCTGCACTCTAGAGAAGGCGTACTGCAACTATGGAGCCCACGTGACACAGCTGGAGAGAAGCTCCCACTCACCGCAACCAGAGAAAACCTGCGCACAGCAACGAAGACCCAGTGCAGCCAAAAATGAGTAAATAAATAAATACTTTTAAAAACAGTAAATATTGTTCTCATTTTACAGGAGAGAGAAAACAGAAGCTCAGAGAGGTGCTATGTCCTAGGAAGCATGAAACTGGGATTTAAGCCTAGACTCTACCCTGAAGCCTGTTCACACACCACCTCCTGGGTGACAAGGTGATCTTCTCACAGGGGGAAGGGCCTGACCCAGGAGGAGCTCAGGGATTGTTTTGGAAACAACCCTTTTTAAGCGGGGTGCTCAAAAGGCTGCAAAAGGTCACAGAAAGTGACCTTGTCTACTCCTGTCCAAGGAAAATGATGCCATGAGAAACAATAACTTGAGATGTTAGAGTTGCACAGGTGCATCCATGTGACAACTCATCAGAGTACACTTTTAACATCTGTAGATTCCCTGATGCGTACATTTTAGCCCAAAAGATGAAAGCCACAGATAGTGAGCTCTGGCTAATGACTGCACTCTGAAGCATATGTAAGAAGGTATAATTCTTCCAACTTGACTACAGGATTGAAAATTTTCTAATCAAATGTTGGGTTGTGGGGAGGAGATTATAAACTTTACTTCTTCACGGGATCAGTTTCTTAAGCTTTTCTCAACAGGAGCATAAGCTCAGGAGAAGGAATAATTCTCATCTTTACTGCTCACATAATCAGTCTGAACTTTAGAATTAAAAATAGAAGCCCCCAAATACGAGTAATATAAAAATAACAAAAGAGCAACAAAATGAAGACAAACAGCACTCCCTAAATCAATAATGCCAAATGTTTTAAATTCCATTCCAATTCTATTCTTCCAACAACAGCTTCTAGGAACACTGTTGAGAAGAACATCAAAGCAGTACCAGGCTCAGAAAGAAAGACTGCAGTTATTGATTAGTGATGCCTATCTCCTGTTTAGAAGTGGAAAGAGGTGCACATTTGCTGTCCTTGACCTAAATTCATCAACTGTATTTACAATCTCTAGAGCCTCTGCCAAAACCCTGTTTTAGCAGGTTGTCTTTTCACAGATAGATATGACTGTTATGTACAGCTATGTATATTCGGGAAGGCATACTTTTCCATATGCAGATCTAACTGTGGAAATAAAATGAAATAACTTTTAAATGAGTAAGTTCTATCTCCCTGCAAGGGTAACTATTAGTCCAAGGAAGCCACCCACAACACCCAGGACACAGGACACCCCACCTTACCTGGCCAAACACAAAGCAGTACAGTGTCACACCCATGGCCCAAACATCCAGTGCCTGCAAGAAAAAGAGAGCTCAGTGCGAGGGGGCAAGGGGCAGTAAAGGGCATAACCTTCTTTCACCTATCCAGGATCCAATCCTCCAGCTTTCCTTTGGGGAAGCAGCTCTTTTTGACTGCTCAGTCCATGGGAGTTTGAATGGGGCTGTTCCTGCCCATCAAACCCCACATCTCACTGAGCGTATGATTTACGCCTGGCCAATGAAAGCAATACTTTCCCCAGGCAGTGTGATTGGCACATGACCCTAAACTGTCCAATCAGAGCAACACTTCGGCAGGCACAGTGATTGGTTAGAGGATGGGCATATGACCCACACTGGGCCAACTACAGCCAATCCTAGGATTTTCACTTGAGTCCTACAGAAAGAAAAGTGCTCTTTTCCACTGAGGCTTGTAAACTGGTAGAAAGTAGCCCAGAGTCGCTGATGATGTTCACCTGGGGAGGAAACCAATTCAGGAAAACAGCTGAGAGATGGAGAGACAGATTCCTCTTTGAACCTCTGAATCTAGCCAAGCCTGAGGCCAACAGAACCCCACTCCTCATCCACAAATCACTCTTTAAGCCAGTGAGTTAGATTTTTGCCACTTACAACTGAAAGGACCCTAACACAGGCAGAATTGCACATCTCAGGCAGGTCCAAACCTACCTTCCCAGAGAAGATCTTCCGGGTTTCCGAGAGCGACTCAGGAGCCATGAAGGCTGGGGTGCCCACAGTGTTAGAGAGAAGGGCATCACTGCCCTTGAACTCATTGCTCACACCAAAGTCCGCGATCTTGATGTGCCCATCTTCTCCCACCAGCAGGTTTGAAGGTTTGATGTCCCGGTGGATGATCTTCTGGTAGTGTACTGGGGGCAGAATGGGAGAGAGGGGACAGAGAATCCACACGAGGAGCTCCATGTGGCCCACATAGCCCAGAGACACAGGCAGGAGGCCCTCTGTTCTTCCAGGGTCCCAGGCCCTTCCCAGCCTTCCCCTCCCAAACCTGTGAAACACCCTCAGCTCTAAAAGTTAAAGGGAATGTCTAAGCAAGCTGTCCCATCCTCCAAAGTAAGGAGTGAAATACTGACTGCCAATAGTAATTGGTAACCGCCTGCCATAGTTTAAGTCATGTGTGCATGGAGAGCTTTTGCTGAGCTTGGCTCCCAGCTAGAAGCCTTAAAACTTGTGACGGTCAAGCATGTTTTCATTTATTAACGCCACCTCACAACCTGTTCACCAAACCAACAATGACTGGAGCAGATCTGATTTGAAGTGTGAAACACAGAAGGATTGGGACTTGGCTAACGGTTCCTGCCTGGGTGTCCACCCATGGGCAAGGACAATCCTATGATCTGGAAGACCCAACTGTGTTTCTGGGGTGATGATGATGATGATACTGGTAATAGGAGCAGCAGCTTCTTTTACTGAATGCCCAGTCTGGGCCCTCACCGTGTGTTAAGTGCTTCCCATTGACCCCATTTCAGTGTCACAACAATCCTGTGTAATAACAGGCAAAGGGTATGAGTCAAAATGTTTAACAACCAGTAGCAGAAAGGACACCCTGCCAATCAGAACATTGATGTCCTGGCTGATTTCAGACCTTGTGAGAGAGATTTTATTCCCATTTTACAGATGAGGAACTAAGGTTCCCGGAGGTTAACAAGATCCCAGGGTTGCTGGGAATAAGGGGTGATGCTAGGAAATTAACAGTGCCTGGTAGAAAGAACTGGATAAACAGTCACTAACACTATTGCTCTTAGTTTTTCTGTGTGGCCAGAAGAAGGGTTTCTGCTTGGAGCGGGTGTCGTCATAGCGCAGGCAATTCTGTTTCCTGCCCACCTCCCTGTGCTCCAGGAGGGAAGTAAGAAACCTTCCACTTTCCATCCACTGTCTGGGATGGCTAACCACCCCCTGGGTGAGAGTCCTCCTGTGGGCCCCGCTTACAGTACTCGATGCCTTTGATTAGATCCTGGAAGTAGAAACGGGCCTGGTCTTCAGAGAGTGGTTTGAGGGTGGGCACTTCCATCACAGGCCTGAAAGGTCAACACACACATGAAAAGCAAACCAGACACACCAGCCTTTGCCCCCTCCCACCACCTCATTCAGCTTTGCAGCTCAAGAAGCTTCGGGCCTCATACCTGCTGGGAATGGGGACACTCACCCTTGGTTGACCAGTTCAAACACTGTAGGATAGAGAAGGGGGTGAATGGTTACATTGGGAAAATGGAAATCCATCTTCCTCCCCTCCTCCCCAGCTCCCAGCCACCCCTAGAAACACTAAGAAGCACTGAAACTAACATGGGGGGTGGGAGGGGAACAGTCCACTGAACCAAAACCACAGAAGGTTCTGCTTTTCTAAGTTCCCACCAGGAGGCTAGCGGTCAGAGATTTCTGGTGTCCCTGGGACCCCAGGCTGGCTATACATCTGGTCCTCAAAACAGCTGAGGACCCTCTGCCAGAGGAGACAAAGCAGGGAGACTGGCACAGGTGGGGACAGCCTCTCATTGTCTTCTCATACCTAGGTGGGAGGGGGTGGGAGGGGAGTCCCAGGGATACGACTGATGCTAAACTATCTCCTGTCACTCATCCACGTCCTGAGCCAAAGCCCTGCCAAAGAACAGGTCTAAGGGGAAGCAACCCAAATGTGGATTTACGTGGACACAAAAGCAGCAGCCCTAGGGGGTCTTCTGAACCCTAGCAAAGTTTCAGTTTAAGAAACAGCAAGAACAAATGTCAATTACCCCTCTCACATTTTCCAAGCTGCTAGGCTGTGTCAGGCTACGTAAATCAAAAATTGTCAGATAATGTTCTAGTTCTTTAGCACTCTGTGTCAGCTGGCGCTCCAACCTGTGACTTCAAATCAAATCAAGACTTGGAGCTAGAGGTGGGGATGGTGATCTCTCTGCCACCTCAAAGGCCAGCTGATTCTGTTCCTCCTAAACAGGGCCTTTCCTGACTCACTGCCTGCTAGCTTCCTCACAGCCTTGTATATGTGGGATCCCCCACCCCACCATCAAGTATTAGATACACTATGTTCAGGGAATGCACAGGGTTTTTGTTGTTGGAGAGGGGCGGTATTTTTTGCATTTCTAAAAGTTGAGGTGAAATTTCAGAATATACTACTATTCTAACGTGCATGATTTAGTGGTATCTAGAGTCTACTGCCTCCAGGGCAAGCATCGCCTCTATCTAATTCCAGCACATTTTCAGTCCCCTGAAAAGAAACCCTGTGCCCACTAGTAGTCACTCCCCACACCCCGTCCCACAGCCCTTGGCAACCACTAATCTGCTTTCTGTTTCTACAGATTTGCCTATTCTGGACATGTCATATACATTGACTCGTACAATATGTGACCCCTGGTAACATGCTTTTTCACTTAGCAGGTTTTCAGAATTCATCCACATTGCAGCATGTATCAGTACTTTCCTCCTTTTAGTGGCTGTATAATATTCCATAGTATGGCTATGCTACATTTTGTTTACCTATTCATGAGCTGATGAACATTTGGGTTATTTCCACATTTTGGCTATTATGAATAATGCTGCTATGAACATTCATGCACAAGCATTCCTGCACAAGTGTTTATGTGTGGCTGTTTTCAATTCTTTGGGGGTACCTAGGAGCAGAATTGCCAGGTCATGTGGTGTAGTTATTTTAATTTTGTTCTGCTTGAACAGATATAACTGGGACTATGAAGCTGTACTTTAGGAAATGAAAAAAACAGCACAGTGGATTTCAAAGTCCCATGGAGGATGGTTTTCGAGTTTTCTGTTTTCTAGAAGCACACACTGGAGCTTCTTATGGACAAAAGGTGTTTCAAAGCTGTCCAAGGGCTGAGATGGCCAAGGGGAAAGAACCAGCTCCTCAGACAAAAAGAAGGCTTAAAGGTTCAGATCAGAAAAGGAACTTAACTCCCCCAGGGCCCCACCCTGTTTTCAGGTTCATCAACCGGCAATGGCCAAACCCGAGTTAGGGCAAATCTGCTGTGGCTTCAGGCAAAGGCAATGGCTCTGAAGGTAAGTCTCCCACCAACAGGAGCTCTGGGCCCCTCAGCTCCTGCTTTCCCACCTTGCAAACTTAACTTTCAAGAGCTGCTTTATGAATTTCAATGCTTCCTCCCAAGCACCAAAGGTCGGTTGGCATGAGGGAAGCTGGCCTGTTGAAACAGGTGTATTTTCAAGTCGCTCACAGTTTAACCCCTCCTGGGCCTGAGTGGCAGGTGAGAAGTTTTTAACCCCAAGAAATACTGATCATGTTCTCTACCCTTTGAGAGTCAGGCCTGCAGGTGCAGAACCCTTGCCGATATCTGCTAACTGGCTTCACACGCTGCCCACTCTGTCCTAGCCACACACAGCTATGGCTGGAAATGAAAAAATAAAGTATCGGGATTGTTTCAAAATCACTGGAATCAACACACCAAACCACACGGTTCCTTCCCACTTTGCCACCTCAAGAAGTGAAAAACTCTGTCCATGAAGCTGCCTGGTCCAAATGGCTTACGCAACTCCTCTTTGAAGCTTGAGTCATGTTCTTTACATGCTCATTCAACTCCTCAGCTCAGTACCCTCCAAGGTGGACATGCTTGGCAGTCCAGTGGATAAGAATCAGCCATGCAGTGCAGGGGATGCAGGTTCAATCCCCGGTCAGGGAACTAAGATCCCACGTGCTGTGAAGCAACTAAACCCATATACCACAACTAGAGAAGCCTGCACGCCACAACTAAGACCCATCACAGCCAAATAAATAAATATTAAAAAGAAAAAAAAATCCTCCAAGGGCCCCCTTCTCTCTCAAAGTAAAAGGCAAAGTCTTACAATGATGTGAAATGCCCTCTGCCATCTGGTTCCCAGGGTCCTGCACAGGTCTCACCTCCGTCAGGCATCCCAGGAGCCACTGTTTCCCAAGCCTCCAACCTGGAACTCCTGATTCCCCTGACCCTGCTCAGGTTAGCTTTTGTCCATGGTGCTCTCACCTTCAAGCTTCCCTGGTGGCTCAGCTGGTAAAGAATCTGCCTGCAATGTGGAAGACCTGGGTTCAATCCCTGGGTTGGGAAGATCCCCTGGAGAAGGGAATAGCTACCCACTTCAGTATTCTGGCCTGGAGAATCCCATGGACTGTATAGTCCATGGGGTCACAAACAGTCAGACACGACTAAACAACTAAACACAGAGCATAGCTGTCACCTCTGAACCCCTACGCCTAGTAATACTTAGGTGGAGTGTATCCATCTGCCCCCATCAGAGCACTAAAATGCCCTGAGGGTGTAGGGCCAGGGCTTGAGTTTCATTCCCGGAAGGGCTTAGATCAGTTCAGTTCAGTTCAGTCGCTCAGTCATGTCCGACTCTTTGTGACCCCATGAGTTGCAGCACGCCAGGCCTCCCTGTCCATCACCAACTCCAGGAGTTCACTCAGACTCATGTCCATTGAGTCAGTGATGCCATCCAGCCATCTCATCCTCTGTCATCCCCTTCTCCTCCTGCCCCCAATCCCTCCCAGCATCAGAGTCTTGTCCAATGAATCAACTTTTTGCATGAGGTAGCCAAAGTACTGGAGTTTCAGCTTTAGCATAATTCCTTCCAAAGAAATCCCAGGGCTGATCTCCTTCAGAATGGACTGGTTGGATCTCCTTGCAGTCCAAGGGACTCTCAACAGTCTTCTCCAACACCACAGTTCAAAAGCATCAATTCTTCGGCGCTCATCTTTCTTCACAATCCAACTCTCACATCCATACATGACCACTGGAAAAACCATAGCCTTGACTAGACGGACCTTTGTTGGCAAAGGATTGTCTCTGCTTTTCAATATGCTATCTAGGTTGATCATAATTTTTCTTCCAAGGAGTAAGCGTCTTTTAATTTCATGGCTGCAGTCATCATCTGCAGTGATTTTGGAGCCCCCCAAAATAAAGTCTGACACTGTTTCCACTGTTTCCCCATCTATTTGCCATGAAGTGATGGGACCAGATGCCATGATCTTCGTTTTCTGAATGTTGAGCTTTGAGCCAACTTTTTCACTCTCCATTTTCACTTTCATCAAGAGGCTTTTAGTTTTCCTCTTCACTTTCTGCCATAATAGTAGTGTCATCTGCATATCTGAGGTTATTGATATTTCTCCCAGCAATCTTGATTCCAGCTTGTGCTTCTTCCAGCCCAGTGTTTCTCATGATGTACTCTGCATAGAAGTTAAATAAGCAGGGTGACAATATACAGCCTTGACGTACTCCTTTTCCTATTTGGAACCAGTCTGTAGTTCCACGTCCAGTTCTAACTGTTGCTTTCTGACCTGCATATAGGTTTCTCAAGAGGCAGGTCAGGTGGTCTGGTATTCCCATCTCTTTCAGAATTTTCCACAGTTTGTCGTGATCCACACAGTCAAAGGCTTTGGCATAGTCAATAAAGCAGAAATAAATGTTTTTCTGGAACCCTCTTGCTTTTTCCATGATCCAGCGGATGTTGGCAATTTGATCTTTGGTTCCTCTGCCTTTTCTAAAACCAGCTTGAACATCTGGAAGTTCACAGTTCATGTATTGCTGAAGCCTGGCTTGGAGAATTTTGAGCATTACTTCACTAGCGTGTGAGATGAGTGCAATTGTGCGGTAGTTTGAGCATTCTTTGGCATTGCCTTTCTTTGGGATTGGAATGAAAACTGACCTTTTCCAGTCCTTTGGCCATGGCTGAGTTTTCCAAATTTGCTGGCAGATTGAGTGCAGCACTTTCACAACATCATCTTTCAGGATTTGAAATAGCTCAACTGGAATTCCATCACCTCCACTAGCTTTGTTCGTAGTGATGCTTTCTAAGGCCCACTTGACTTCACATTCCAGGATGTCTGGCTCTAGGTGAGTGCTCACACCATCGTGACTATCTTGGTCATGAAGATCTTTTTTGTACAGTTCTTCTGTGTATTCCTGCCACCTCTTCTTCATAACTTTTGCTTCTGTTAGCTCCATACCATTTCTGTCCTTTATCGAGCCCATATTTGCATGAAATGTTCCCTTGGTATCTCTGATTTTCTTGAACAGATCTCTAGTCTTTCCCATTCTATTGTTTTCCTGTTTTCTTTGCATTGATCACTGAGGAAGGCTTTCTTATCCCTCCTTGCTATTCTTTGGAACTCTCCATTCAAATGGGTAGATCTTTCCTTTTCTCCTTTGCTTTTTGCTTCTCTACTTTTCACAGCTATTTGTAAGGCCTCCTCAGACAGCCATTTTGCTTTTTTGCATTTCTTCTTATTGGGGATAGTCTTGATCCCTGTCTCCTGTACAGTGTCACGAACCTCCATCCATAGTTCATCAGGCACTCTATCTATCAGATCTAGTCCCTTAAATCTATTTCTCACTTCCACTGTATAATCATAAGGGATTTGATTTAGGTCAAACCTGAATGGTCTAGCAGTTTTCCCTACTTTCTTCAAGTCTGAATTTGGCAATAAGGAGGAGCTACTCCATGTCCGAGGTCAGGGGCAGAAGCCAGGAGGACCCCATGCCGAAGGGGCGGCAGCCAAGAGGAGTTACCTCACGTCCGAGGTCAGGGGCAGCAGCCGAGAGTGCCAGGCTGCGACGGCGCAGGAACAGCCGAGAGGAGCTACCCAACGTGCGAGGTCAGGGGTGGCAGCCGAAAGGAGCTACCACCCCCCGAGGGGCGAGATCAGGGCCTGACGAACTGTGACATTTATTGAATGGACAACCCACCTCCTCAAAAACAGCTCAAAGCCATTTAGAGTCAGGTCCGGGGCCTCAGGTGAGCGAACAATGCTGGGGATGCCATTCTGGGCCCCAAATGACCTTTTGTAGTTTGTGCTTTCTTCTGTGTTCCCCCAAACTTCACTCGTTTGCCTACCATGGTTATAATCTGGCTATATCTATATACTATGTAAACTATCATTTATTTCACACTTTTAAACTGATTTAGTATGAAAACTTTTAGTCTTATCTCGGGTAATAAAATCCATGAAATCATGAGTTTAGTGTGCTGGTTATAGTTCTTCCTATACAAATGGTAAAATAAGTCTAAAAAATGTTTTAAATGGTTGTCCATATACCACCTAAAATGATCTCATATATTTATTTTTTTCAAATCATCTTTTAAAATTGTATTTATTTTTGTCTGTGTTGGGTCTTCATTGCTGCACACGGGCTTTCTCTGGTTGCAGCAAGCGGGATATAAAACTCCTTGTTGCAATGCATAGGCTTCTCATTGTGGTGGCTTCTTTTGTTACAAAGCACGGGCTCTAGATCACAAGCTCAGTAGTTGGGGCACATGGGCTTAGGTGTCCTGCAGCATGTGGACATTCCCAGAGCCAGGGATCAAACCCGGGTTCCCTGCACCAACAGGTAGATTCATTACCAATGGACCATCGGGGAAGTTCCTGTCTCATATATTTAAAGTGGTGCAGGTACCACATTGAGAAATTGTGACTCTGTGATATTCATATTTTTATATGAATGTTTCACAATTTTTTAAAGTTTTCATTTCTGACTATTTATTGTGTACTTCTAAAATGTTTCTAAAGGAAGGTTTTTAAAGTTCTAAAATTGAGGACGACCTACACAGTAGATGCTCCTAAGGAATTGGCATTAACTTTTCAGGTGCAATAATGGTATTGTGGTATTGTGAGGGCTGCCCAGATGGCGCGAGAGGTAAAGAACCACCTGCCAATGCAGGAGACATAAGAGACGTGGGTTCAACCCCTGGGTTGGGAAGATCCTCTGGAGGAAGGCATGATAATCCACTCAAGTATTCTTGCCTGGAGAATCCCATGGACAGAGGAGCCTGGCAGACTACAGTCCATGGTGGTGATGGTTTAGTCGCCAAGTCATGTCCAACTCTTGCAACACGCCATGGACGTAGCCCTTAAGGCTCCTCTGTCCCTAGGATTTTCCAGGCAATAATACTAGAATGGGTTGCCATTTCCTTCTCCAGGGGATCTTCCCAACCCAGGGATCGAACCCAGGTCTCCTGCATTGCAGGCAGATTCTTTACTGACTGAACTACTAGGGAAGCCCCTACAGCCCATAGGGTGGCAAAGGGTCAGACACGACTGAAGTGACTAGGAGACGCAGGCTAAAGTTTTTAGGAACTAATGTGTCAGGATGTCTGCTACTTTACTTTTGGATGGTTCAGAAAAAAGAGAAATGGATGGGTGGGTGGCTAAACTGATAAAGCAAATATGTCAAAAAGTTACTAACTATTGGATCTGGGTGATAGGTAAACAGGCATTCCCTGTACTCTTCTTCCAACTTTAACATTTTTCATAGTAAAACCTGGGTGAGGGAACTTCCCTCATAGTCCAGTGGCTAAGATTCTGAGCTCCCAATGCAGGGGGCCCAGATTCAACCCTATGGTCAGGGGAACTAGATTCCACGTGCCACAACTAAGACCCAGCACAGCCAAATTTAAAAAACAAACAAACAAAAAATACCTGGGTGGGGGCAAGAGAAATAAAATGTCCTAAGCAACAACAGCATCCTTGGAATGAAACCATAGCAACTACTTTAGGGGAAACTGAGCTCTGAGCTCCAGTTCCAACCCAGACCCATTACTTTATGATCCATCACTCCCTGTGCAGCAAAGGATCGTGCCGTGCTCATCCAGCAGACATCTGGATTCCGGGCTGGGCTTGGCCCTGCCCACACCACTTAGCTCCTTGATACCCCTCCTGGCTGTCATCTGTACCCACTCGAAATACACAAGTTTGTCTGAATGCCTCCCCCAGCCACACATCACCAGGACATGTGGCCTGTTGATCATGCCTTCCTGGGCCTGATAGTCTGCTTTGCATTAGTCCTGTTCTTCCCTCCCTCATCAGTGCTTATACTGAGAACTGAGCGCTGTCCTGTGTCCCTATCATTTTTTAAAATGAGGTCTCTGAGGACATACCTGAGTCCTTCCAGGTCTGTGTGCAGGACCCTTCAACAGGCCCTCAAGGCTCCAAATGCCCCACCATGGCTGCCCACCCCCACCCTAGGCCCTCCATCCTCACCTTCCCTCCCTACCTGGTTTTCTCTCCTGCAGCCACATTTTTTAAACTCTAAGCTCTCACCAGCCCTGGGGCCTTTGACCTGCTATTTCCTCTACCTGGAATGCTCTTCCCCAGATTTAACAGGGCTGAGTCCTCGACATTCAGGTGCTAAATGCTCACCTCCTATCTGCAGTGGCCCCTCCATCTCTCTCTCACATCACCCTGTTTAATCTTCTTCAGAGCATCAGTCTGAAGTTGATCATCTGCTTTATTTACAGTTATCCCTCGGTATTTACAGGGAATTGGTTCCAGGAACCCTGTAGATACCAAAATCCACAGCTGCTCAAGTCCCTTATGTAAAATGGTGTAGTAGTTGCATATAACCTACACACATCCTCCCCTATACTTTAAATGATCTCTGGATTACTTTATAATACCTAATACAATGTAAATACTATGTAAATAGTTGCCAGTGCATGCCAAATTCAAGTTTTACTTTTGGGAACATTCTGGAATTTTTTCTTTGTAATATTTTTGCTCCACAGGTGGTTGAATCTGCAGATGCAGAACCTGCAGACACAGAAGGCCAACTATAGTTGTTGACTGGCTGTTTCCCCTGATCAGAACACCAGCTTCATCTTTCTTACTCATCATTGCATCCTTAGTGCCTAGAACAGTACCCAGCACACAGTAGGCACTCAACAGCTATCAGAAGATGGATGAACAGGACACCCAGATAAAGTCCCAGCAAGAACTCCTTTCCACCTCCTGCTTTAAACCTCGGGTGCAGCCTTCTGTGAGGGGCCCCACTGGAGCAGGAAAGGGTGGGAGATGCCAGGTGCAGAGGCTGGATGGAGAGTACCCCTGGGCTTTGGGCAGGCGTAGCTGCCTGAGCAAGAGTGGCAGAAGGCAAGGGCTCTCTTACCCATGTACAGATGGTCCTCATTGGGGTCATCCAAGACCTGTTGGCACAGCCACATGGAACAGGCCGGAGATGAGGAGCAGGGGAGAGGAAGAGAGAGAAAAGACATGAGCAGAGAGGAAGCAGCATCCACGTGACTGCACTTGCCAACGGGAGGGCTGTGCTTTCCACTGTTTTTCCCAGTTAAGATGAAGGGCACAGGAATGTGTGATCCAAACGGCCATCTGGAAAATAAGCGCTTTCTAGCCCAATCTACAAGGGTCCAAAGCACCCAGAAAGGAGGTTACATAAGGGAGGGGGCAGGTTCCTCCCCTGGAAAATGTCTCAGCTTGAATAAGAATCCCACTTGTCTTCTAGGAGACAATGGATCGGCTGTCAGAATTGTCAAAATTCAAATTCTGTCCCCAACCCCCTGCCCCAGCAGGAAATGATGTCCTCTTGCCTGGAACTGCTTCAGTGCCTTCTTTCTCTCTTTCACAGCCTTCCTGTTTTCACTTTATCATAATTTCTATCTTCCTCTCTTCAAAGGGCAGGCACCAGGTTGCATCCACCTCGGCTGCCTCCATGGTGCCCTGTACACGACTAGGGACCTAGTAGATCCTTAGGGAATGTCTGACGAGTGAATGAACAAGCAAGCTGTCAAAGGGCCTTGTTGGGAGCCCACACACCACAAGGCATGAAGGAGAAGGGAGATCCCGCCAGGACCCGACACACACACCAACCAAGCGCCCTTGGGTTTTCTCTAGGACGGCAACTCAAGCATCCATGGGTTGAAATTGTGAGAGTTGTTGTGACAGATGGAGATGGCCTGCAACTGCCATCTCTCCTTTTGGGAAGAACCAAAGGCAGGCTCCTGGGCTAGACTGATCCTCCCGCCTCTTGACACATCATACTCAACTTCCCCAGTCACCCAAGAGTCACAGGACAAGAACCCTGAGAAAGGGATGCACCCGAGGCAGAGGCCCAGGACAGCCAACCTGGAACCCCTAAGCCCTGCCCTTCCAGGAAAAGTCAGACCCAGGCACTTGCCTATCTAGAGTTCTGTTATTTTTCTTTTTAAAAAAATCACATTAATGTATAGGATTATTGTTGATTTTAAATGAATTAAAAAATAATTTTTAGCTTCTCAATTTTAAATCCTAATTGATAAATATTAATAAATATAACCCCCATAAGCAAAAGGTTTTGCAATCTTCAATTATTTTTAAGAGCATGGGGTGGGAGGGAGGTTCAAGAGGGTGGGGACTTTATCTATATTCATGGTTGATTCACACTGTTGTATGGCACAAGCCAATACAACATTGTAAAGCAATTCAGTTCAGTCGCTCAGTCATGTTCGACTCTGTGACCTCATGGACTAAAGCAACTATCTTCCAATTAAAAATAAATTTTTTAAAAAATGCTTCAAAGAAAGAGCATAAGAGGGTCTGGAGACCAAAAAGCATGAGAAATGCTGATATAGAGCAGTTTTATAAGTAAAGTTTTATCAAAACATAGCCAGGCGCATTTGTTTACAGGCAAATGGCTGCTTTTATGCTACAACTATACACATTTGTGTAGTAGAAAAAGAACTAGCTCCAAAAAGACAAACAGGTAAAGGGCAAGCCTCAGTACTCCTCTGAGCCTCAATTCCTTCATCTGTAAAGTGGGAGTAATAAATAGTCTAAAAAAGGGGCAAGAATTACATGCAATGACAGGGTGAAGGAGCCTGGAGAAGTAACCACCACTCAGCCCTGTAACAGGCTGCTGGAGGTGACGTGGCTCTCCCTGGGAACCAATGGTGTCGCACTTTGGTAATCACAGAGCCGAGGCTGGACCATCCCCATTCCTCCCTCCCTCCTCTGTGTCCCCCTCATCTCACCTCTACCAGCTTCACTACGTTGGGGTGGTCCAGCTTCTTGAGGATGGCAATTTCCTGGTACACCTGCTCAATTGGGCCCCTGGGCTGGATGCAGCCCCCAGGGGCTGGTCGGGTACCTCGAGGAGGGGGGCGACCTGGAGGAAACATGAACCATCCCAGAGTCAGGACAAAGAGACTCTCCTCTGCAGAGGGGACTGTAAGCAGGACAATTTATGGGGGGGTGGTGTCTCAGAAAGACTGGAGTGGCTGATGCCACCAGGGGCTTTAATCAGCCTTCTTTTCATTTGTCTTCTCTGATGCTGGAAATTAATGAGGCTGGAGACCCAGTTCCCTTGCCCAGCCTTCTGTTAATTCTCTTCTTCCTGTCCCATGCTCTAGATCACAGTGATCATCAAAAGTTCACTGAGGTACAAGAAAAAGAAGTCTGGGGTCTAGTGGAGCAATCTCAACATTCCCTCTCTGGGGCTCGGTATTCCCACTCCATAAGAGGGACAAAAATATTATTCCTTGCCTCCACAACTCATGTGGAAATAGAGGAGATAAATAAGTCAGGGATAGGAAAAGAAGTAATAACTGATGAGAGGAAAAAAAAGAACTTGCTTGGCCCAGTAGTGACTGACATTCAGAAGGTCACAATGACAGAAAGGTCCACAGTGAACACACTTATACTGCATATCACATGTAGGTGAAAAGTGAAAGTGAAAGTTGCTCAGTTGTCCAACTCTTTGCAACCCCATGGACTACAGAGTCCATGGAATTCTCCAGGCCAGAATACTAGAGTGGGTAACCCTTCTCTTCTTCAGGGGATCTTCCCAGCCCAGGGCTCGAACCCAGGTCTCCCACATTGCAGGTGGATCCTTTACCAGCTGAGCTACCAGGGAAGCCCTATTCCATGTAAGCAAGGGTCTAAATGTGACTAACAGAACCGAATGTAGATGTGTCAGCCTTGGAAAGTAAAAGCCGAGGTGCAGGTATCAGAAGTGGGATGTGGAGCAAGGAAAGGCAAGTTCAAAGGAAAGAAACCTGCTGCACCTGCTGGAACAAGAAGGAAAGTGACAATGGCAGTGACAACAGGGAGCTGAACATCCTGGTATCACCTCATTGCCCAGCTGGGGAAAGGGAGGAGAAAGGACTGGTTTAAGTTGTCCTCAGAGGAAGTCAGAAGTAAACGTCAGAAATTACTAAATCAGGAAATAATAACATAAGGATATTATCTGGCTCAGAGTTCAGATAAGCAGGATCAGGGTCCTGGTATTGATAGGGTGGGGCTGGGGGAAGTTACATTTATCTATTTTCTCTTTTTGGCTCAAGCGGACATTTTGCTCAGCTCCACTGGCAGGGAGCTTATGCTGGAGCTGCCTCTGATATGCTCACCTACACCCGATCACATGCAGTAATTACCAGCTCCTAAAAGAGCTAAAAGTGGTGGGTGGGGAGCCTATAGAGAGAGGGAGGAGTACAGCAAGAAATTTGTGACCTCCATTATACATCCTTCTGTTCTTTTGCATGTTGTAGATATAACTAAAATAACTTATGGTAATTAAATTTTGTAAATTGAGCGTTTTAAAATGAGCAATGCAATGCTTTTTAGTACGTTCACAAGGTTCTGCAACCTGAACATTTTCAACGGCCCCACCTCAAAAAAAAAACCAAAAACCGTACCTATCATCAGTCATACCCAACTCCCTCTTAACCCCAGGTTCTAGAAATCACTAATCTGCTTTCTGTCTCTGGATTTACCTATTCTGGACATTTCATGTAAGTGGAATCATACAATATATGGCCTTTTGTGTCTGGCTTCTTTCATTTAGTATGTTTTCAAAGTTATCTGTGTTGAGGTACATATCAGAATTTCATCCCTTTTTACGGCTGAGTAATACTCCATTGGCTAGACAGACCACCTTTTGTTTCCTCATTCATCTGCTGACAGACATTTGGGATTGCTTGTACATTTTGGCTATTCTGAATCACACTGATATAAGCCTTCATGTATGAGCTTGTGTGATTGTGCGTTTTCAGTTCTCTTGGGTATATATGCCCAAGAGTAGAATTGTTGGGTCATATGGTAATAGTACGTTTAACTTCCGGAGGAACCACCAGGCTATTCTCCTCTAACAGATTTTTTTTTTTTTACTTGATACCTATATTCCTTTCATAAATATTTTTACAAGAAAATGAACTTTTAAAAACCTCAGCCGGAGGTCCAGTACTAGCTTTGGGGAATCCACCCAGGGCACACTCTACAGGGGACACCATTCAGTGAGTCTTCCCTGTCTTGCCCCAGCCTCTGCACCTAAAAACAAAGGCCCGACAAACTCACGTGGAAAGCCCGCCTGTCGGATCAGTTTCTTTTTGGACAGCACCTTCATTGCCTGTGGGAGAAAAGAGCCCGCATCCTGATTAAAATGGAGAGGAAGATGGAGGGAGAGCTCCTTCCACTCCTGAGCCTGCCCAAGCTCTCAGCGCACCAGCAGCCTTGGGACCATGTAGTGAGCACCTTGCCATTGGAATGGGTCAACTCCATGGGTTATGTGGAGGCTGGACTCTCAGGGTCCCTCCAGCCTAGAGGGTACTTCTAAGGTTCCAGATCGGCTCTCCCAGCTGGGAGACCACAAGCCCTGGGATTGGCTACCACTGAATCAAGACATGAGTGAGCTGGCATGATGGGCAAGGGATATTTCACATGTGGAGAAACTGATGCTCAGCATTTAGGTCATTTGCCCGACACACAACTGGCACATGGGAGAGTCAGGATATGAACTACTGGACCAATTCCAAAGCCTCAGAAACGAGGGCAATTTATCTCACGACCAATTAGTTCTTGGTGCTATGGAGGATGTAAAAAGGGCAGCCCAGAGAAAGGATATGAGATATTTGCTGAATTTATTCACTCAATCTTCCTGAGCCAATCGCTTCACCTCCCCACTTCCCCACTTCCTTCCTAATGCACAAAATAAACATGACCTAAGAATAAAATGAGACAACAGCTAAGAAAACCTTCCAGGAAACCAAGTTCTGGATAGGAGGCCTTTTCTCTGGACAAGGAGGAGGGCAGGGAGGAGGATGTGGGTACTCACGTAGTAGGTATTGTCATTTTCATTGTAGGCCAACTTGACCACGCCATACGAGCCCTGAAGAAAGGGAGATGCCTGTGACACAGTATCTAGAAATTATGATCCACAAAATCAGGACCCTAATACAGAGGTGACAAAGTGGTAGCCTATTGGCAAAATCTGCCCTGTATTGTGTTGGATCTCCAGTTTTTAGAATGTTTGAATTAATGGCCAACATTTAAAACAGTTCAGCTATAAAAATCCAGATTCTGATGTGGATATGGAGTCATAATCATTTCCATGTGTTAACAGTTTGCCACAGTCCTCATCACTCCCTATTGTCTTATACCTAGCATGTTTTTTTCACATATATTACTCACTTGCTCTCTATTGGCATTTGAGTTTTTGAATTTTGATACTGTCCATTGATACTATCCACTTGATACTTTTGATACTGATGTAAAAGCAAAAACAGATATGAGAATACCTTAAGAAGGAAAAAAAAACAACACCAATGTTGGTGATACAGAATTACTCTGGAAGCTTTGTGAGCTTTTGTAGAAACACACAGTCTGATGTAAAAACAAAACAAAATAAAGCAAAACAGACGGGTACAAACAAAACAGATATGAGAATACCTTAAGAAGGAAAAAAACCAACACCAATGTTGGTGATACAGAATTACTCTGGAAGCTTTGTGAGCTTTTGTAGAAACACACAGTCTGATATAAAAACAAAACAAAATAAAACAAAACACTCCCCCTCCCAGTCTGTTCTCCAAGGATTCCTCGCTCACTCCCAGCTCTAGTCAGGAAGAGCTACAGTATTCAAGACATCCTTGGTAGGTACGGAAAACCAGCCTGTCTCCTGGGATAGTTACCTTTCCAATCTCATCCTTCAGTGTGTACTGATTCAGCTGTACACAATCCTGGAAAGTAAGTAGAAACGCACAGAATATGAATTGTAAATTTGTAGCAAGATACATTTTTCACAAACAAACGCCTTAACCAGAATCCAAGTCAAGAAAGGGAACATTCCTAGCTCCCCAGGAGCATCTCCCATATGCTGGCCCATGTCCAGGGTAACCATTATCCTGACTTCTAGTACCACAGTTGTTTTTGTTTTGGCCATGCCATGAAGCACGTGGGAGTTTAGTTCCCCAACCAAGGATTGAACTTGTGCCCAATGGAAGTATGGAGTCTTAACCACTGGACCTCCAGAGAAGTCTCTACCAGCACAGTTTTTTTACATTGTGAGAGTGTAATCATATAGTACGTACTCTTTTAATACCCATTTTAAAGGTTCTTCCCACTTTTCAAAAGTTCATTTTATTTACTTATTTATTTAAAGGTAAAATTAAACAATAATCCATGACTGTGCTATTCTGTAAAAAAAAATGCAAAATGATACAAGAGGAGAAAATCTGAATGGCCTTAGGGCAGAGAAAGGTTTCTTAACAGTTTCTGAAAGGGTCTCTTTTGTACAAAAAGTGCAAAATAGAAAAGGAAACAAATGATAAATTGGATTTCAATCAAAATTAAGACTTTCGCTCTTTGAAACACTACTAAGAAAACAAAAGGCAAGCCACAGACTGAGAGAAATGAATTGCAATACATATTCAAAGGACTGGTAACAGAATATATAAAGAACTCCTATCACTCATCGGTTAAAAAAAAAATTGGCTAAAGATTTGATATTACTCTAACAAAGATATACAAATGATCAAAAAGCACATGAAAAGATGCTCAGCATCATTACTCATCGGGAAAATGCAAATTAAAACCACATTTACCAAATTGGCTAAAGTGAAACAGACTAACCAAACCAAGTATTGTTAGAATGTAAGGCAAATGAAACTTTCAGAGGCTTCTGGTGGGAATTTAAAAGGTACAGCCTGTTTGGAAAACAGTTTGGCAAAACTTCTCAACAGGCATTTCCCATATGACCCAGTCACTCTACATCGAGGTGCTTACTCAAAAGAAAGAAAAACCCGTGTCTATGTAGAGAGGGGTATACAAATGTTTACAACAGCTTTATTTGTAGCAGTCAAAAGCTGGAAACCATCCAAATGCCCATCAACAGGTAAATGGATAAGCCATGGTATATCCGTACAGTCCAATACTATTTAGCAATAAAAAGGAATGAACTACTGGTATGTGCAAAAACATGGATAAATCACAAAAATCACTATACCATGAAAGAAGCTAAGCAAAAAAAAAAAAAAAAAGAGTACATACTAAATGATTCCACATATATAAAATTCCAGATCTTGAAAGCTAATCAAAAGCAAGTCAGTGGGTACCTGGGAAAGGGGAAGTGGGGGAGGGATGCATTGCTGGGTGTGCTGGAAAGGTCTGGGATCTTAATAGGGGTGATGGTTTTACAGATGTATACATACATCAGAACTGACCATACTGCACATCTGAAATATGTGCAGTTTATCTCACTTCAATTATACCTCAATAGAGTTAGGTGGAAAATGTTACGTGATATAGGAAACTGGGAAGACAAACATGATAGAAAGCAAACCATCAAGTGTTACAGAGAGGCCCAACTTGCCCTGGAACCCCCTCTCAAGCCCCAATTCTATCCCTCTCCCTGAACCTTGGTATCAGTTTGATGTATAAACTTCCAGGTCTTTTTCTGTGTACATGCACGCATACATGCACCTGCAGAAAATACAGAGTACTGTTTGGGGATGGGGTTAGGGGAGGCCTAAATAGTGTCACACTAAATCAGTTCTCAACTTCCTTTGACTGGAGGTAGTTCCACGTCAGATCTGTATCTTTGACCTGGCCAGGCTAGGCCCACAGAGCTCTCCCCTCACTGGCGGGCTTTTTAGTTTGTTTCATGTTTCTCTCCAGTACTGTTTCATTCCCCCGAGTCCTGAAGGGATGTGACGGGCAGAGGTGGGGCCCTGCAGAACTGTCTTAGGGGGTCTCACTGCCTTCGAATCCAACCCCCACATACTGCTGAATTCATCTTTAAGAATCCACTCTGACCACATCAGCCCAGCTCTCTGCTGTTTCCAGGGTCAAGTCCTGACTTCATGGTCTGGCCTTCAGACCCTTGAAAGCTCTGACCTTGGCAGAGATGACTAGTTGCCTACCAAATACCAGTCTCTCCTTTCTTCTTTATAACTGGAACACAGTGGCAACATTCCAGGCTGGAAAACTGCATTTTCCAGCTTCTCTTATACCTAAGGTGGCCATGTCACTATGTTCTGGCTAATGTGAGACAGGCAAAATTGCTGGGTAGAGTTTCCAGGAAATAGGACTGACTCAGGAGGCAGACAGCTTTTGCCTCCCTTCCCTGTTCATTCTTCTTGCCTGGAATGGAGCTGTGAAGGCTTGAGCCACAGCAGCCATCTCGACATTGTGAGGTTTTAAGGACCAAAGCAACAACAGAACCATCTCACCAATACCCAATGCCTAACCCTATGCATTTATTTTACATGATAAATAAGCCTTATTGTGTTAAAGCCACTGTTGTTGGGAGATTTGTTTCTCTAAGTTGATATAAACTGAAATTCTCCCTCCGGCCTTGTTGCCACAGTGTTCTCCTTTGGGGCCCACACTCTCACTAACTGAATCCCCAACCTATCCTGAATTCTATGGAAAAGAAATATGTTGGTGTACATAGCTGGTACTTAGCTGGATTATGGTAATCATACTTCTAAAACTAAAATATTAGAGGAATTCGACTACCTCTGCCACCTAGGTGGCCTGTGGCTAGTTAATAAACTAGGAAATGAAACAAACAATAACAATTTAAAAATGGCCTTCTCCCTTGCTCATGCTGTGCTCACTCCCCTGCAGTGAACTCTCAGTGCGTACCCATCTCCAACTGAGAAAATTCTACCTAGCCCTCAGAAGGCAGTTAAATATCAGCTCCTTTAGAATGTCATTCTGGATTTCCAGCCTTCTCCCAGTTAAATTTATTCCTTCCTTCAACAAATATTTTTGAGCCACCAGGCACCAGGCACTATGCCAGGTGCTAGGGACCCTGTGGTGAACAGGACTGTTCCTAACATCCTAGCTGGGGGTGGCAGGGGGACAGGCAATAAACAACTTAACAGACACACAGATAATCAGATGGTGACAAGTGCTATGAAAGACAGTCAACAGGACAGAGAGGGGCTGAAGGCTGCTTAGAAGGGGTATCTGAGAGGTCTTTCCAAGGAGCTGACATCTGAGTTGAGATTTGGAAGCCAGATGGAGATGACCTTGAAGAGATTTGCAGGAGGGAGGGGTTTCAAACAGAGGGTACAAGAAGGTAAAGGCCTAAGGGAGCGAATGAGCTTGGACATCTGAGGAAGACAAAGAAGTGGGTAAGGCTGGAACCCTGAGTTGGAAGTACAAAGGCAGGAGTTGGGGCAGGAGGTGGGGTAGGGGTGGATCAGGCCCTGTGAACCAGCTGGGGATCTGAGTTTCAACCTACCTCCCGGAAGTTTATGGTAAAAATCATGGGAGAAGTGCACTCACAGTGCCAAGGATGCTCACTGACCCGTCAGCCCCATTTCAGAGTCCCTGGCACAGCTTCTAACTGCCATCGTGAGGGTCTCTTTGCTAGAGGCTCTCTCTGACTGAGAGATGCTCTGGGTCCAGGGACTGCCAGCAGCTGGTGTAAAAGGCCCAGCTCCCTTGCCCTCAGGTGGAATAAGTCTGGGGCTCATGTACTACACTGTCCCACATGGCTGCCCAGAGGCGGGGCCCCAGTTGTCCACAGTGGTAACTGGCTCCATCATATATGTTTTATTGACATCTCTCCGGGTTTCCTAGGGTAGCCTTTCCAATCAACTGGTTGCACCGGGATCCTTCTGGGGGACCCCAGCTCCAAGGTAGAGACATTCTGGGTGCAGGGTAGGGCACCAGGGGTCGCCGCTCACGCACCTGCATCCCAGTGATGGAGACGTGGTGCGACTCCACCGTGGGCCGCCGGGGCAGCCGCGGCGAGGACTGCGGGGAGCCCACTGGTGAGTGGGGCAGCGCCGGGTAGATGCAGCGCCCATTGGCATCCAGCAGGGACCGCTCCTGCAGAGAGAGCTTGCGACTGGAGAGGTGGGGCCGGGCCTGAGACCCCGAGGCGTCAAGGGTGATCTCTCCGCCATGGGCCTCCAGGGGCCGGTCCCGGGTCAGGCCGTGGTCCACAGCACAGGCCGGCTCGCACTCCGTGACCACGATGAAGGACTCCATGCCCAGGCGAATGCTCAGGGAGGAGAGGCCCCGCAGGGCCTCACAGGGCTTCTGTCCTTCGCTGCTGCTGCTGCCGCCCCCGCCCCCCAGCTCATCCTGGGGAGCGGCCCTGTCGCTGCTGGGCTGACTAGAGACGCATGATGACATGGTGCATGTGGGGACCTCATGCAACGCAGACGCGCCCGGGCACTCCCATCCAGCAACAGCGCCACCTGCAGGAAGAGGAAGGGTCAGCTGCCCCCACCCTGGGTGGCAGGGCTAGCCAAGAGGGGTCTCTCCTGCTGGCCCAGGCCCATACTTCATTCCTGCTTTGAGTTGACGTCCTTGGAAAAAAAAAAAAGCTTAAAAAACTGTGTGATCATATATCTTTTGAGTCTATATACAAGAGCTTGGGCTACTTTTCCTCATTGTATCCTTTTTTTTTAATATGTAGTTGATTTACACAGCAGTTACATTAGTCACTGCTGTACACCAAAAGTGATTCAGTTATATATTGTATACATTCTTTTTTATATTCTTTTCCATTATGATCTATCGTGCATGTTAAGTCGCTTTGGTTGTGTCTGACTCTTTGATACCCCCATGGACTACAGCCCGCCAGGTCCAGAGAATTTTCCAAGCAAGAATACTGAAGTGGGTTGCCATAATCTCCTCCAGGGTATCTTCTTGACCCAGGGATCAAACCTGTGTCTCCTGCATTGACATGCGGGTTCTTTACCACCTGGAAAGCCCTATGACTTATCACAGAATACTGAATCTACTTCCCTGTACTATACCGTAGGCCCTTGTAGTTTCACATTTCCTTATTTTAAAAGCTCCTCCTCACACAAAACAAGAATCCCAAATTCAATTCCTGTAGAAACTAAGTATGAGAAAACCCCCAAACTGAGCACCCACACCCCTACAGAGGTGGCAGCTACTTCTACTTCAAGCCAATTGTTGTTAAGCAAGGACTGGAGCCTAGAATTGTCTGGTTACATCCTCACCTCTTTTTTTTTTTTTCAAAAGAAGATCTAAAGCCAGGATGTTAAATGAGAGCTCTTTTTTTGTTTGTTTGTTTAAATCAGCAGTTATTTTAAATATTTTAAAATGTTGGGCAGGTGAAATGAAACAGTTTTGCATGGTGACCTCTAGGCCGCATCATTTCACAACAGCAACAATTCAGACAGCACTTTACAGTTTATAAAATATCTTCCACATATCAGGATAATTTCACAGGCACTCTACGTTGTTGGTTTGCCATTATAACCTCATTTTGTAAATGGGGAGACTGTGGCTCAAGAGAGGGAGAGGGATTTGTCCAGGTCTCCTAATGTGAAGACCATGCACACGGGAGTCCAGTCACCTGGCCTGATTTCAGGCCAGCGATTCTCAACTGAGGAGTAAGGGGTCAGGGGTCATACCAGAGGAAGAACAGGCACTCAGAGAGTATGTGAGCCTGGGTGATTTGTGTTGTGTGAAGAGTCAGGCTCCACATACCTATGATCTAATGTTCCCCTAGTTCAGCCCCCAGCTAGTACCTGTAAGATGAAAGGCAAACATGAGATTAAAAAAAAAAAAGTTAATATCAAATAACTTGGTGGTTCCTCAAAAGATTAAACAGAGAATTACCATATGACCAAACAATTCTGCTCCTAGGTATATACCCAAATAGCTTTACTCACAACAGCCAAAAGGGAAAAAACCAACCCACACATCCACTGACAGATGAATGGATAAGCAAAATGTGGTCTGTCTACACAATGGAATATGACTAAAAAGGAACCGACACAGGCTACAACCTCCGTGAACCTCAAAAACATGATGCTAAGGGAAAGGTGCCTGACACAAAAGATCACATGTGCATGATCCTATTTATATGAAGTTTTCAGAACAGGAAAATCCATACAGACAGGGAGCAGATTAGTGGCTGCCTAGGAGTGGGGAGGTGTTGGGGGAAATAGGGAGTGACTGCCAGTGGGTATGGGGTCTCCTTTCAGGGTGATGAAAACATTTTGAACCTAGACAGAGGTGATGGTTGCCCAACACTGCGAATGGACTAAATGCCACTGAATTGTACATTTTTAAAAACTATTTTTATTTGAATATTTATTTAATTATTTATGTGGCTGCAGCAGGTCTTTGTTGCAGCATGCGGGATCTAGTTCCCTGACCAGGGATCGAACCCAGGCCCCCTGCATTGGGAGAGCAGAGTCTTAGCCACTAGACTACCAGGGAAGTCCCTGAATCATACGTTTTTTTAAAAGTTAATTTTATGTTACATGAATTTAGGAAAAGAAAAAAAAAGATTGACACTCCCTCAGACTGTCCATTCCTTCTGTCTCTGGGACAGAATATTAACCTTTGGTTCGTATGTTTGACAAATTCTGCTGGACAAATGTCACAGGTACCACTGGAATTCAGGAAGTACATCCACAGATGGTAGCTCCACACTGATCACCCACATCACGAAGGTGCCAGGAAAACAGTGAGGACTGAGGAGAGATACTTTATGAATGAATATAATGATATCTCTTTAAGACACTGGTGACAGTGGTGGGGGGTCGTGGAGAAGAAAGTACTGATGGGAGCAGAAAGCCAGTGCTTCCTGGAGGGCCTGGTTGAGGGCCAGAGAAATGCAACCTGCCCTCTTGGGACAGTCCTCTGAGAATTATTTATGGAATAATGTCTATGTATGCAATCTGGACCATGACTGGGCAGATGGGGGTCCCTTGAGCAGGGAAAGACCACTGGGAACGGCATTAAGGAAATAAAAACAGCATCCTAGCCCAGACATGGCATGATTTATGAACCCACAGAGTTCCATGTAAAGGAATGACAAAGTACCCAACCATGTGACAAGATGCTCAGCCTCAGTTACAATAAGAGAAGTACAAATTCAAACTACAGGGAGAGTTTCCCTGGTGGTCCAGTGCTTAAGAGTCTGCCTTGCAATGCAGGGGACACGGGTTCGATCCCTGGTCCAGGAAGATTCCACATGCTGTGGGGCAACGAAGTCCATGCATCGCAACTACTGAGCCTGCGCTCCAGAGCCCACGAGCCACAGCCACTGGAGCCTGTGCTCTGCAACAAGAGAAGCCACCAAAATGAGAAGCCTCAGCAATGCAACTAGAGAGTAGCCCCTGCTCACCACACAGCCCAAAACAAATAAACCACAAGGAAATGGTCTGGTGGGTCATCAAAAAGTTACATGTAGGATTATCACTGGACTTAGGAATTCCATATATATATATATATATATACACACACACACACACACACATACCCCCTAAAAACTTGAAAGCAAGGATTCAAACAGAATCCTTATATACACCCATGTTCATGGCAGCATTATTCACAATAGCCAAAAGCGAGAAACATCTCAAGGGTCTATCAGTGGAAGAATGGATAAACAGAATGTGGTTTGTTTAGACAATAAAATATCATTCAGCTATAAAAAGGAATAACATTCTGACATGTGCTATAACATGGATGAGCCTTGGAAACATGCTAAGTGAAACAAACCAAACATTTAAAAAGCCAAATACTGTATGACTTCACTTAGATAACAGGCAAATTCAGAGAGACAGGGAGTTTAGAATAGAGGTTACCAGAGACTAGGGGAGAGGGAAACAGGGAGTCATTGCTTAAGAGGCACAGAGTTTCTGTTTGGGGTGAAGAAAAAGTTTAGGAAATGGATTAGCAGTGATGGCTGCACAACATTCTGAATGTAAACAGGACCACTGAATTGCACATCTGAAAGCAGTTAAAATGGTAAATTTTATGTTATACATATTTTACCAAATTAAGAAAGTAATAATAAAACTACAAAAAAAATACCTTTTTTCCAACTATCAGATTGGCAAAGACAAAAAATACAGTAACAGCACTATTTTCATGGGGAGGATGATCAATCCTAGAGGCAATCAACCCTGAATATTCATTGGAAGGACTGATACTAAAACTGAAGCTCCAATACTTTGGCCATCTGATGTGAAGAATCGACTCTTTGGAAAAGACCCTGATGCTGGAAAAGACTGAAGGCAAAAGAAGAAAGCAGCAGCAGAGGATGAGATGGTTGGATGGAATCACTGACTCAATAGACATGAGTTTGAACAAGCTCCGGAAGATGGTAAAGGATGGGGAAACCTGGCGTGCTGCAATCCATGAGGTCACAA
This sequence comes from Capricornis sumatraensis, assembly GCF_032405125.1. Taxonomy (NCBI): domain Eukaryota; kingdom Metazoa; phylum Chordata; class Mammalia; order Artiodactyla; family Bovidae; genus Capricornis; species Capricornis sumatraensis. The sequence continues at coordinate 60,691,712 of NC_091085.1, read as the reverse complement.
AGAGTCAGACATGACTGAGCGACTGAACAACAACAAATGAATTAGTAGCATCCTTATGAAGGGAAATTCACCATTATCTAATAAAATTCCAAATGCACATACCTTTGACTTAGCAATTCTGTACCTGAGTATTTAGCCTATAGGCAATCTCACACATAAAAAATGATATACGTACAAGATTCTGTTGGTAGTGTGGTTTGAAATGACTATCCATGGTGGACTGAGTAAATAAAATGAGCTAATGTAGCCCAGGAGAAAATCATGCATTTATTTTAAAAGAGGTGACTCTGTACATCCTAATATGAGTTAGCTCTAAGACATGCTGTTACATGGGAAAAAACAAGGCACTAGCATGCTGCTGTTGGCACAGGGAGAAAGGACCATACATCCGTACATAATCGAGTATGCACAGCATATTTCTGAAAAGATACACAAGAAAATGAAAACAGTGGCCTCAAGAGAAGACAACTGGTTTGCAGAAGTCGGGGTGGGGGGCAGGGTGGGAGGGACCAAATTTTCACTATATTTACATTTACTCCTATAAAAGTAAGTATGCAAACAGTAACTATTCAGAAACGAATTTTTAAAAGAAAGTTAACTGTAACCACAAGAGGAATTAGGATGATCAGGCCTGACTGCAGGAGCAGTTGGAGGAGGGAACAGTTAACCCTGTCTCCTAACCCTGTGTCCTACTCTGGCTGTATCTGAGGAAAAAAATCATTAAATGGTTCCCCTGTCTTGGCTTTCTCTTCAGTGAAAGAACACAGCCTGAGTTCAGTGTTCTCCATAGTCCCAGTCGCTGTTACTTTACATATCCTTTTTATCATCTTTATTTCCCAGGAGTGGAAAAGCAGAGCCCCTGAAGTTTGACTGCCTGGGGTTGCAGCCTTGGTTTTCTTATCTATAAAACGGGCACTCACCCAAAAGTCATGAGGATTAACTGAGCTAAAAACTCAATATTCATGTTTGGTCCATGCTTAAAGTGCTCAAAAACCTCCTCTTCCAACAAAAACCTACTGAATGCCCACAACCTGCCAGGCTGTGTTCCAGAATGTTCTTCCTCCTGTGTGTGTTCTGTAGCCTTGGCATCGAGGGCCTGCCTCCCCTCCACAGGCCCGTCCTCCTTCCCAGGGCCACTTCTGACAGGGCTGCAGAGTTCCTGAAAAGAAAACTAGTCTGGCAGCACCTGAGAAAGTTAATGGAGAATTTTTTTTTCTTGCCAACAGGAAAACAACTGTTTATCGATCGCCACTCCAGGCCAAGGACACCAAGCCATCCACTCCTGGCAAGGCTGCTTTTAATCAGTCCCCATGACAAGCTAGTGTCTGGCCTGTGCCTTGGCTCTTGAGGCCTGGAGGAGAAAGGAGGGGAAAAAAATGCACCTGCTGGGGCAGGAGCAGCGGTTGGGATGGAAGTGGGGACCCCTGTGCTGGAGGGGCAGGTGTGTCCAGGTCTCAAGAAAGAGCCCCAAGGGACACAAACCTCAGTGCCTCAAGGCCACTTGGAGGCCACTCACTGGGTCTGCAGCGAGGCTGGCAGGCAAGGCCTTTGGCCATTTAGCACCACTGACCCCACAGAGTCTAAGCCGAGTCTGATTGGTTTTAAGGTCACATATCCTCTGAGGTCACAGCCTTTAAAGGAGCTGACGAAAGTTATCAACACTGGGGGTGGAGGGTGGGGGGGTGGAATCACACAAAAGACAATGGTTTGCATTATAACAGCTATATCCAACTGAGCACTTCTTTACCAATCATGGTTAAGGCTCTGTCTAGGTTATCATTTAATCCTCACAGGCCCTCTGCAAGAGAGGGACAGCTAAGCATTCGATTTTGGGGGGGCAGGGTGGGAGAGCTGAGGTTTGAGAAAATTTGAAAAGTCCCCTCCTCAAGCCTCCTGCCCAATCCGTGGGTCCTTCCCCAGGCCCTGAAGCCTCCCTACCGCCCTTGGCTGGCAACCCCTCCCTTGACTCCCTCCCCCTCACAGGTGGCTCAAATGGAGGACCAGAACCTTCCTGGAGCAGATGGACCGGGCTCCAGGCCAGGATGAAGGGAACACTCCTTCCTCTGCCAGGAAGCCAAGTGCACTGGCCTCCAGGAAACAGGACTCCTCCCGTTTCCTGGGGGCAGTTTCCAACCTGCCCTGCTTACCAAGTGCCAAGCCACCACCACAGGAGCCTCAGCACAGCAAGTAGCCAGCGAACGAGCCAGAGATATGCCCTGACCCACGTCACAGGGTCCTCTGCGGGCTCCCCAGAGGTCCCAGCAGACACTCCGGGACAACACAGGGGCCCAAAATAGCTGTGCGGATGCTGCCAAGGCCAGAGACGATGTCCTCCCTGGGATAACAGGCTTGGCCAGCCACATCCTCTCTCACCTGGGGAAACTGAGGCTAGGGAAGTCCAAAAGGAAATTCATTCATCCATTCCTTCCTTCAACAAGTAACTACTGGGGACCTACTATGTGCCAGATAAACAGAATAAATGTAATTTCTGAAAAGCAGGTGCACAAGTGACTCTATAAGCACAAACTGGAGGAGAAAACCAGGATATCAAAGAGAACAACACAGGGACCCAGGGAGGGGGGCGGTCTGAGTGGGAGGGTCTGGGTCAAGAGAGGCCTCACTTGGGGCAGTTACATTTCAGCTGAGACCAACATGGTGAGTAGGTACTAAGGTGGCAACAACTTGTTCCAGGAGGAGGAAAGCGCTTCTGAGAAAGCTCTGCACCAGGAAAGAGGTGGGAGAGGGGAGGGAGCAGAAAGAAGACCCCTGGAGCTGAATGGGGCCGAGGGACAGTGGGCAGCTGGAGGGGCCAGAGCACAAGAACTTCGTGGGAAGCTGATGGGAGCAGGCGGGGTGGCCCAGGCAAAGCCACAGAGGCCCCACTCGGCACCTGTTATGGGTTACGGAATTGTGTCCCCCAAAAAAGATATGCCAGAATCCGAATGCAATATGACTGGCATCCTTAAGAAAAGGGGGAAATCTGGACAGACCCACACGACATGGAGAACGCCATGAGAATGGGAAGGCAGAGCCTGGGCTCCTGCACCTACAAGTCAAGGAACACTCGAGACTGCCAACAGCCACCAGACATCAGAAGAGAGACAAGGAACAGCCCTGGGAAGAACCAACCCTACAACACCTCCATCTGGGCCTTCTGGCCTCTGGGACCTCCAGCCTCTGGAACTTCCGGCCTCTTGGGCTTCCGGCCTCCAGGACTGTGAGATAATGCACTTCTGTCGTTGAAGCTGCCCAGTCTGTGGCACTCTGTCATGGCAATCCTAGCAAACTAACACCGCTCCCCACCCAACCACACAAGCCTGCTGCCCCATAGGCCACGATGCAGAGGGTGTCTCCCAGAACTTAAGTGGGAGACCTGAGAGGCTCAGCTGTAGCAGCTGATGTAACGCTGAGACTTGACATCAGCTGGAATATTCCAGATTCTGGGCCTTGGCCCAGCCAAGCAGTCTTTATCAGACTCAGTGACAGAGACTCTTAAAACTGCCTCTCCTTGTATAGTCTTTACTTTGGAGGCATTGAAACTGATCGTTTCCCCCAGAGACAAGGGTCCTTCCTTGACAGAGGACATGAGGGATGGTGCTGGCTTTTTCTTTTCTTTCTTTAATCTATTAGTTATTTATTTATTTTTGGCTGCGCTGCACAGCTTGCAGGATCTTAGTGCCCCGACCAGGGATTGAACCAGGGCCCTGAGCAGTGAAAGTGCAGAGTCCTAACCACTGGACCATCAGGGAATTCCCATAGTGCTGGCTTTGGAGTGAACAGACTCCATCCCCATCACAGTCCCTGGAGCCAAAAGTTCCTCTCATGTGATGACTGGCCACGCAATGTATTTTGCTTGGCCTACACTGTCTTTAAAACTATTTGAATGAGATGCCAACATTTCAGAGCCAGGAGATTTCAGATAAAAAATCAAAATGTCCAGTCTCTTGAAAAACTGAACACTGATAGCACTGGGCCTGAATTCTTTCCTGGCAACAACTCCCTGTAGCTGTGGACAGTAGACGCACTGGCTTGCATGCCACAGTCCTCACCGCTCCCCCTTGGCTTCCCAACGCCAAGGACAGGCTGAGTGCCATGTTACACATCCTCCTCCTTTTCCACCTCTCATCACCTATCCCACCCCTACAGGCCCTACTCTGAGATGCACTGGACCTTAGTGCTATAAAGGGCATGCATCAGTGATCACCTATTCCAACCATTTCATTCCACCAATGAGAAAAGGAAGGCTCAGACAGATTTATTGATTTGTCCAAAGTTACGCAGTGTTCCAAGCAGGGCTAAAACTGGTTGAGTTTTTCAGAAAGGGGCTAAAAATGCAGGTACAGCCTTGCAATGTCCACATATTGTGTCCAGAAGGAAGTCCAGGCTGAGCCAAAATCTCTATCAAAGAGGGATATCTAAGCCCATTCCTCTGGCTCCTTGACACTCCAACCTGTGTGAGAAGCGAGAATGTGAAGGTGTGGTATCTTACACTGCTTGGGAAGATGTGCTTGGGCACAGAGATGTCAGTGTGACTTAACTTGTGAGAGCGTTGCCTTTCCCTTTCTTGGGACTCCAGGACCAAGAACTTTCTAGAACACTGCCAGCACTCAATAAATACTGGCCAGAGGTCACTGTTTATTTTATTCATCCCAAGACCACTCAGAAGGTCAGACGCTTTCTTTAGCTGGCCTTGAATCCATTCAAGTTCCTTTAGTATGATAACAGCAGCCTGATTCACGTCTGGAACCGATCTTTCTGGGTCAAAGGGGACTCCGTGGAGCTGGCTGTGCTGTCAGCTTTCGGGGCTCCACTATGACTCAAGTCTGGTCAACTGGGCATCAACTGCTCTATTCAAGGGATTGTTTCAAGAGTGGACGTGTGACCCAAGTCAGTCTACTAAAGTCTTATTCTAGGATTCTGTGGAAGTATTAAGAATGTCTCTTTCTGTGGAACACAGAGCAGTGAAGATATACTTCTAGAGTTACCAGGGGCTTGACAGAACCCTTCATTAGAATGAAGCTGAGAGAGAGAGGAGAGAGACAAAAAAGAATTAAAGTTGGAGACACTGTGTGGCACCTGGATCCAGCCCTGCCTGAACCCCATGTATCCCCAGGAGTTTCTACTCTACATGAGCCAGTAAATTCCCATTTATTGCATAAGCTAGTTTGCAGTTGGTTTTCTGATATTTACAACCCAAAGTCCTAACAGATAAATGATACAGAGTTGATTGAGAGAAAAGCTTCTCCATTAAGCTCCCTGACAGATGATCAGTTCCCTACACTTTAAGGCTCCCAACCGGGCCAAACTGCCAAGCAGCTGAAACCCCTGACAGCCTTCACATTGACAGTTTGGCAGACACCAGCATTTTCAAATTGCTTTTAAATTTTTTTTAATTTTAACAGGAAAAAAAAAATCAAAAACAGGCAAGGAAAGGGCTTATCAACAGGGTGGAATGAAGGGAAGAAACTGACTAGTATTTTTAACACAAGAATCAGCAAGTTGAGAAAGTGGCATTGACATATAACAGAGGGAGCTATATAACGGAGGGAGCTCAGCCTGCCAGACTGTGATGACCTAGAGGGGTGGGAAAGGGAGAGGGGAGGGAAACTCAAGAGGGAGGGGATATATACAGAATTAAGGCTGATTCACGTTGTTGTAGGCAGATACCAACACAACATTGTAAAGCAATTTTCTTCCAATTAAAAAAAATTTTTTTTAATGATATCACTATAGCAGCAGCCATAGTAGTTGTAGATGCAATAATAGTGATAACTAGCACCCCACTCCAGCACTCTTGCCTGGCAAATCCCATGGACAGAGGAGCCTGGTGGGCTGCAGTCAATGGGGTCGCTGGGAGTTGGACACGACTGAGCGACTTCACTTTCATTTTTCACTTTCATGCACTGGAGAAGGAAATGGCAACCCACTCCAGTGTTCTTGCCTGAAGAATCCCAGGGATGGGGGAGCCCGGTGGGCTGCCGTCTCTGGGGTCGCACAGGGTCGGACACGACTTAGCAGCAGCAGTCTTTAGTGCTGGCCGAGTGGCAGGCACTGCACCGTGATACATGGTACATGTATCATCTCATTTAATCATCACAACAACCTTATGTGTTAGGTACTATTATCATGCTTATCTCACAGATAAGGAAAACTGAAACACAGAATCTGAGTGGCTTGTACCAAATCACACAGTGATTTGGGAAAGTACAGGTGTGAAATCAAAGGCTCTCAGAGAGGGGGGAGCATCTGTGATCAAGGGCACAGCCCTTCTTCTTAGCTGGTGACCTTGAGGATAACAATGCCTACCTCACCTACCACCACACAGGTCCCTGCACACAGCAAATGCTCCCTAAATAGAAGCTGTTGCCAAGAAAGCACTTCAGTGGCTATCAAGTTCAAGCCCCTTTAATTTATATTAAAATAATTTTTTTTCTAATTACACCATGCTAACTTAACTCTTTCCATCTTCCCTTCTAATTCTTATCCATATGCATCACTTTTTACAAAATTAAAAGCAGAATGTGCCTATAATTTCGCATCCTTGTTTATCTATGTCAAGAATTTTGCACATACTCTCACAGCTTTCATAATCAACACACTAGGGCTTCAAAAGTAGTGGTTGAGACCCAGGGAGGTGAGATGACCTCTCCTAGGCAGCCCAGCAGGTCCCAGGGTAGGCTAGGGTATGACCCCTGACCCCTGCAGTGTCCCCTTCTGCCCTGGATGCTGGTGGAGTAAGAACCTCCACTGTTTTAAGAGTTCCTAGACAGCTACTGTTAGGTCAATAATGAAGTATCGCAGAGAGAGAGAGCATCCCCCATCTCATGCCAGGTACCTAAGGCCAGGTGTGTGCAGATGGTCCTTGCCTTGAGGAGCACGAATGAATGGGTAAGTGTGGGTGTGGATGTTGGGGGTATTTAGAAAAGTGAGGTAGGAATCATTTTACTTCCTCTTCTCCCACTGAATCCCTCCCAGTCTTTTACTGAACCTAAGGAAGAAGTCCAGCAGTTCATGGGGTCCCAAAAAGAGCCGGACATGACTAAACAACAAGGAAGAAGTGGGAAACAATTGAAATTTCAATTTGTAACGAAAAGAAAAAGACTTGACTCCAACATTCTGCAACCTGACAAATCAGAGGGAAGGGGCCGACTGGGAATTTACAGGCATCCGGGCCTCGCCCACCCACAGCCCTTCTCCCTTCCTCTTTCCTGCTGTTTGGAGGTGATGCTAAATCTAGCTTCCTCCCTTCCCAGCTTCCAGCACAAAGCAGCACCAGCCAGGGGCAAAGAAGGGCTGGAAGCTGGCTCTGGGGTTCCAATCATGTTGCCCACCCTTGGACCCAGACGGCAGTAGAACTGTCTGTGAAAAAATCTAAATAAAATCTCTGACAGAGGCCTTAACGGCAAAATCCCAAAGCGGTTTTAAAAACTCACAAAGGAGGTGTCCTTTCCTCCACACCCTGCCCCCCTACCAAACCACTGGTTCCCCAGTTAAACTTCTCCAACAGAGGCTTATCTCAGGCACCTCCCACTGTGTGCCTTCCCCACCCCCCCTTCTCAACTTCCCACCCCCCCTACTCACTTCCCACCCCCACTCACTTTCCACCCCCCACCCCCCACTTACTTCCTTACCCCATGCCCAAGCAAGAGGGGCAGAGGGGAAAGACCTTGGCCTCCCTCCCCATTTCCTTGGGAGACTATCAATATCTCCTCTCCAGGTTGGAATTAGCATTTTTATCTCTGCAACCACCATCTCTCAACTATTTACAGAAGCCAACAGGGATAAAAACGGACAACATAAAAATAGTTGCTCAGCAGCTTTCTGGGGGTGAGGAGGGTAGGGGCACAACAGACTCTTCCTATTTTCTTTCTTCTTTCCTTTTCAAAAAGGAAAAATGCTAGAATTGTTCATCTTTTCCAAACTGATCCTCAACAGTTCCAGACCGCTCACTCAGGCGCTCCTTAGGGACAAGGATCAAGTCCCAGCGTCCCTTGGTTCCCAGGACGGAGCTTGTCACCAGCCCCTCCCAAAAGTGTGGGTTCAGTGAAAGATCATCAGCGCCCTGCTCTGCCTTATTTCTGCCCCTGGGCCTCCTTCCAGCCTTCAAAAACCATGAGCCAGTCAACAACGAAATTTTTTTTTCCTCTATCCACTTTTTTTCTCATCCTTCAAATGTTTCATAATTGACAAGAAAAATTCAGCAGCAACACTACACACATGACTGAAACTGAAAACACTGGCAGCTAAAATAATTCCTTCCCCGTTTTGGTCACTAGCACCCCGCAGCAGGGAATGCCAGAGGTCTTTTCTGTGAAGTCAAACAGTGCTCCTTTTAAATATGCCCTTCTTTTTGGTTTTATCAAGGAAGGGATCCAATCAGAGAAGGAAGAAAAAAGTAACCATTCAAAATCTTTTACTCTTTTTTTTGAGAGCACAACCATTTGGAAATCATTTCCACACCATAATCTCCCGGGGAAGGTTGATTCCAATCCATGAGAACACTGGCATCATTTGGCAGCATAAGGAGGCCAAGGGAGACATGAGTGCTCAGGATGAGAAGGTATGTCAGGAAACTATACAGGTCTCAGGGGACTTGGGCCTTGATTTTCTCATCTGTAAAATGGAGCTGCAGCAACCTACCTAGAGGGTAGCTGTAGAGTCAATCTTCTAGAAAAATGCCCAGCATACAACATGGCCCATAAGCAATGCTCTCTCTAAAAAGACTACGTTCTCCCTTCTTCTCTGTGCTCCACTTTTCCCAGCCATCATATAGGAGGAGTTGAGGGGATGGAATTCTCTGGGCTTCCTCCCAGCTCATTGATCACATCACTCTATTTCCATGTTCTTGGTGGGCCTTCCTGGAAAAGCTATCAGGACCTGAGCTGACTCCACACCTGGCCACAGGGTTGCCAGCGCCATCTGTCTGGTGAGGCTTTCTCTACTCTGTGGATTTCCTTACCTGGAAAAGGATCTCACAATATATATACCAATAAAATCACACAGGAACCTGCACTTAACAAATCATGACTGAAATGAATGAAACTGAATAAAATCCAGGCTCTCCCTGTAAATGACACTGTGAGCTGACCTGGGAAGTGATGGGCTTAGACTGGAGCTAGGAGGTGACGTGAGAGAGTTTTGAAAAGTAAGGGAGTTTCCTTGTTCCAGGACACTAGTCTCCAGCTGATTTCTGAGAACCTTTGTTCCATCACTTTCTCCCAGCAAATAGAGTGACAAAGTAATGTCTTGTACCCAGAAGTTTATTAGTTGGGGGCTGCAGAGGCAAAGAAAAGTACAAAGTTTAAGAAGCTTAAGAAAGTACAAAGACCTTAAGAAGCTCTTATGGGGCTTCCCTGGTGATCCAGTTGATGGGAATTCACCTACCAATAATCCAGGAAGACTCTACATGCCACAGGGCAACTAAGCCACAACTTCTGAGCCGGAGCTCTTGAGCCCAAGCTCTTGAGCCCATGCTCCACAATAAGAGAAGCCACCGCAGTGAGAAGCCCACACACCCCAACTAGAGAACAGCCCCTGCTCACCACAATGAGAGAAAGCCCAAGTGTAGCAATGAGGACCCAGTCCAGCCAAAAATAAGTAAATTAATTAATTAAAATTTTAAAAAGAAAAGAAGAAGCTCTTATGGCAGAAACAATACAAGTGTCAGTCAACAGATAAATGGATAAACAAAATATGTTGTATCCATACACAGATTATTCAGTCATAGAAAGGAAGCACTGATATATTCTACAACAAGGGTCAACCTTGAAAATATGTTCAGTGAAAGCCAGACACAATAGGTCCTACATTCCTAACAGGTCAGTATATAATAAGCACAGCCTGAAGGGAGAAAAGTCAGTTCCCAAAGGGAAATGGCGATTTCCTCAACTTTCCAGTTAGGAAGGCACAGAAGTGAGGCTGAAGGCCGCTGCAGCGCAGTGGAGCCCGCATCTGGGTTATCTGGCCCAGCCCAAAGGGGAGGAGCTACTGGGAAAAGCAAAACATCTGTGCAAAATAGCAAAACAAGGCCCTCTGACCCAAAGGAAAATCTGAAATAGCATTTGCCCACAGTCCCCGGCATCAGGAAACGAGAACCATACGCTTCCCACAACCACCATGATCCTGAACGAGCTACTCAGCCTCTCCAAGCCCATCCATGAAATGGGTTCATGATGCAGTCAGGGCAACTCTGTGGCCCACGTTAAAATCTCAGCCAAAAAGCCTTGAAAACACGCTTGGCCTGCCCCACCCGCCCATCCCTTCCTCCTGAGACAGGCGCTTCCCCACCAACCAGCCCATCTGGGAAGCAGTTCTCAAGAAGAGGATTCCAGGTTACTCCAGAAAGTTCCCTCTGTTAGGTCATTCCATCCTACTCCCCTCCCCTCCTCCTATCCAATCTCCACTTTTCAGCCCATCCTTCAAAGTTCAGCACGAATGACACCTCCTTCAGGAAGCCTCTTGTATTCACTCCTGCCAGAAGGGATTTCTCCAGAAACCCCACTGCCCTCTGCTTCCTCATTCGCACAGCACTTATTCCACCCGGTATATCTCAGCAGGAGCACTCTTAGCCATTTACGGCAGGGCAGTTCTTCACGCCTGCTGTGAATCTGGCCTGCCTGCAGGATATTTGGCATCCCCAGCTTCTGTCTACCAGAAGTCAGGAGTGCTCAGCTTCATTTTGACAACCAAAAGTCACCCCCACACTTCTCCAAATGCTCACCAGGAAGGTGCAAACACCTCTGATGAGAACTACTGCATAGTTATTAGTGAACATACTTGTCTACCAGCCCACTAACAACCTGGAAACAAACACAAGCCCAAGTCGATCAGCATCACCACCGTGGCACCTCAGGCTGTTTTAGCAAACATTTCTGGGCTCCTCAAGAAGCCTAGGACAGCCTTGCAAAGGCCTCTGTTCTAGAACAGGTGGTAAAGTGCATAGTCTTTAGGACCACAACCTGGGTTGGCTGTGTGACCCTGGGCAAGTTACTTAGCCTCCCTGAGCCTTTCTATAAAATGGGCTAACTCCTTGCTAGCTAACTCTTAGCAAACGGCCTAACTCCTGCAGAATTGTTTTTAGCCTCAGTTTCCTCATCTCTACTACAATGGAGATAAAAATCCCCACCCTACAAGATTTTGGTAGGCAATAAATGGGATAATGCCTGCAACACACAGTATAGTATTTAACACATGCTCTCAGTCAGTCAGTCATGTCTGACTCTTTGTGACCCCATGGACTGTAGCCCATGGAATTTTCCAGGCAAGAATACTGGAGCGGGTTGCCATTTCCTCCTCCAGGGGATCCTCCCAACCCAGGGATTGAACCTGCTTTGCCAGACAGATTCTTTACTACTGAGCCATCTGGGAAGCCCATCTAACACATAGTAAGAACTCCATAAATGCTGGTTGTGAACACTATTATTATCCAAGTTAAGTGAAGTGAAGTCACTCAGTTGTGTCTGACTCTTTGCGACCCCATGGACAGCAGGCTCCTCTTCTAGGCAAGAGTACTGGAGTGGGTTGCCATTTCCTTCTCCAGGGACTCTTCCCAACCTAGGGATCAAACCCAGGTCTCCCGCATTGTAGACAGATGCCTTACAGTCTGAGCCACCAGGGAAGTCATTATCCAAGTTAGGGGCCCATCAAATGATGGGCATTACTTTTTATCACAAAAACCTGCTCTCTATACAGGAAGGGTTTAGGACCCGCGGTACGGAAAGAAGTTCCAGGACCCACCAGGAAGCATGCACAGTTTGTTCTTAAGTTGAATGTTTTTGTGAGGCGCTTTGGGGAGGTGGGGTGCAGGGGGCGGGGAGGTAACTCCCGCAAAGCCCTCCCCGTGTTGCTGCCTCTGCCTCCTCCTAGGAACAAGGAACTCTATGGGGACACAGCTATCTACTGCTCTCTCCCCTGGGGGCAGAGCCACCTGAGGGGGGTGGTAAATGACAGCAAAGCTCTAACGCACAGAAGTTTCTATCTCTAGGGCTGTGGGAACTTCCAGACTGAGGAAGGTAAAAGTTGTCCCTAAGGAGGAGGGCACTGCACGACCCACCCCGGGCCAGCGTGCCCCTCTTACTGCGGGCACCAAGATCCCCGGCCCCGCAAGCATCATCCCTCTGCCCCAACCTTAGCAAGGAGATAGGAGGGGCTTCGGCGCCACCTCTTCAGCGCCAAGTGAGAGCAGCAGGGCCGCTGGCAGAGCTGTGAAAACACCCCGCTTCCCAAACTGGGCAGTGCAGGGGGTGGGGAAGCCAGGAAAAGCGCAAGGCTGGAACCGGGCGTCGGGCGGGGCGGCGGGGGGGCGCGCGGCGGGCAGCCCAGGCACCGAGACCAAAGCTGAGCGGGGACCGGGCCCTGTACCCCCGCGTCCCCAAGAGTCAGGTGGAGGGTACCGGCGAAGGCACCTCCCAGCCTTTACAGAATGCAGCGGCCCCGAGGTGAATTTAGGTCAAAAAAAGACCGAGCCTGTGAGGTTCCGGCTGAGAGAAGGGGGCGGGGGCAGAGAGGGCCAACAGAGGAGAGGCTGAGGGGTCCAGGGTCCCGCCGCCAGATGTCCAACCCACCACGGCGCCGGCGTGCACCCCCTCGAGACAAGAAGGGAGCGGGGATGAGCCGCTCAAAGTCTGTCAGCCCTCTCCGCCTGCGCGCCCCAGCTTTCGCCACCTGTCAAACGCGAGGGGGTGGGCCTAGGCCGCCTCCGAAATCCTTAACTGCCCCGACCGCCGGTGACAACGGTTCCAAACTCCGGGACCGCCCCTGCCACCCTGGGCCGGGGCGCGGCCCAGCCGAGGCGGCCACCCCCCGGCCCCCTGCGCCCCGAAGACGCAGGGGAAGGGGCGCCGGGGGCCGCGTCCCCACGTGGCGGGGCGTGGGGCGGCGCACGTGGGGTCCCCTCGGCTTCGGGAACCCGGGGTCGGCCTCAGGGCTTTGTCTGCAATCCGGGCCGCGGTCCTGCACCCTGAGAGGAAGAGGGCGCCCGCCGGGGCTGCGGCGGCCGTGTCCCCCGCCCGCGGCCCAGCTCCCGCCGGCTCACCTGGGCTCCACGCTGCCGCCGCCGCCGCCTCCCGCGCTCTGCGTCCCCCGCTCGGCTCCGCTCGGCTCGGCGCGGCCGCGCGCTCCTCTCCGCGGCCCTGGCGGGCGCGCGGGGGGCCGGGAGGGAGGAGCCGGCGGGTCCCGGCTCGGGCGCGACGCGGCCGCGGGCTGCGCGGAGATTGGCTGCGGCCTCTGGAAACCCCGGCGCGGAGCCACCCGCGCCCGTCGCGCGCCCCCGAGGGCTCGGCCGCGCGCCGAGGAGGGGAAGGAGGCGGGAGCCTGAGGAGACGAAAGTAGCGGCGAGGCTGAGGGCAGGGAGAAGACAGGGGAGGAGGCGGAGGAGAGGGAAGTGAGGCAGGGCCTGGAGCGGGGTCGGGAGAGGTTGCGGACCCGCGAGGAGGGCAGAGACCTGCCGGGGCGCGGGAGCGCGGGAGACAGCGCTGCAACTTTGCCTCCGCCCGCGGCGTCACCTGCCCGTCTTCTCCCCGCCGCGACCGCGGCACTTCGCGCAGGCCGGACGTGCCGGCTGAGCTCGCTTCATTTAGTCAAACGCGGGGACTGCGGGGCAGTGGCTGAGCCACGGAAACTTCCCCAAACCTGCGAGTCACCCGCGGCCCCGCCTCGAGGCTCGGCTTACGTCCGCGGCTGCTACCCCTGCCCCAGGCGCCCGGCGGTGGATGTGGCCTGGATTTCGGGTCAGCACTCGTTCGGGGGACCCCCTTCCGTCCCCGCCTCCCCAGAGACCGCTGCTCGGGGCCCCCGCTAAAGGCTGGGGACTGTGTTCCTTTCCCACCGCCACTCCACCTGAATGTACCGAACTACAGGAAACCCAATGAAGTTCTGGCTTTCCCAAAGACTACTTGAGATGCTTTTTGTGACATTCATCATATTCTTCCCAAACATTTTACCCCTTTGGCGCCTGACTTCGCTGTAACCCTTGGAGAGTGTTTAGTCTCCCAGCTGGGTGACAGCGCTCCGGGGAGGGGCTTAAGACCTCACAAGGGCTGCCTGACGCCGCCTGTCCTTGGATGGTTGCAAAACTCAGTCCTGAGTCAAGGTCCAAATTAAAGGTTCGATGTCCCTTTCAGTTTAGTTCCTCTGGCATTTTCACGCAGCAGAAGCGCTCACAAGCAATTCAGAGCGTTCCACTAAGATGACCGCCCATTCTGGTGTTATTCAACATGCCAGCGTTCGTTGGTAAGAATAAAAACCTGGGAACAACTGCCCTAAATGTTTATCGGGAGAATGGATCAATGAAACGTGTTATATAGCCACTTGATGGGATATGATGCAATAGTTCAACTGAATGTCTCGTATCTATTTGTACAGACGGCGGAGAGCTCAAAACAAAATGCTGAGTGAAAAAGCAGGTTGCAGAACACAGTCTTCGTTATTCAGAGACACATTCCCTACATACAAGTGGTTTTTTCATTGTTTTATTTTTTCATACAAGTGTTTTAAAAGGCAAAGGGGAGGGGACATATGTATACCCGTGGCTGATTCATGTTGATACATGGCAAAAACCCTCACAATTTTGTAAAGTAATTATCCTCCAATTAAAATAAATAAATGAATAAAAGCAAAAAAAAGGAAAAAGGCAAAGGGGATGCGTGCAAATGACAGCTTGCCACTAAGATAAGGAGGCAAGGAGAGAGAATAGACATGGGAGCCATAAGGAATGCTGTGAAGTGTCATGTGAAAGTGAAAGTCACTCAGTCCTGTCTGACTTTGCCACCCAGGCCAGAATACTGGAGTGGGTAGCTATTCCCTTCTCCAGGGGATCTTTCCAACCCAGGGTTCCAACCCAGGTCTTCCCCATTGCAGGCGGATTCTTTACCAGCTGAGTCACCAGGGAAGCCCAAGAATACTGGAATGGGTAGCCTATCACTTCTCCAGGGGATCTTCCCAACCCAGGGATCAAACCCAGGTCTCCTGCATTGCAATTGGATTCTTTACCAGCTGAGCTACCAGGGAAGCTTTTGTAAGGCGTCATGCCTTTTACTTATAAATGAATTTGAAGCATATGGCAAAATTAACAGTCAATTCTGAATGGCAGATGCATGGTTCTGTTATTTTTCTATATTTTTCTATTGTCTGAAAAAATATATTTTGGGGGAGTGATGGGGAGCATTTTGAACATGTCTGACTCTATGGCAGGGGTCAGCAAACTTCTTCTGTAAAGGACCACGTAGTAAATATTTTAGGCTTTGCAGGCTCTATGGTCTCTTGTAACTAAACTCTTCACATTCTGGCAGCCATAGACAAAAGCAAGTGAATGGGCATGGCTGTGTTTGAATAAAACTTTATTTACAAACACTGAAAGTTGAATTTCATTTAATTCTCAATGTCACAAAATATTATTGTTTTGATTTTTCTTCAACTATTTAAAAATGTATAAACCATTGTTAGCTAGAGGGACATATAAAAATAGGTGGCATGGCAGATTCAGCCCCTGGGCAATAGTCTAGCAACTCCTGCTTTGAAGAAACCGAAATAAATATTGATCTTTCCCTGTTGCTTGTTAAAATATGTTTACAATTTGTGTTTGCAATTCTATGTTTACATTGTGTTACTCAAGTGTCTGTATTTTAGTAGAACATTGGAGCTAATACAGGCAAACACAGATATATCTGTGTGTGTGGTAGTCGCTCAGTCGTGTCTAACTCTTTGCAACCCCAAGGTTGCAACTCAACTCAATGCAACCCCATGGACTGTAGCCCACCAGGCTCCTCTGTCCATGGAAATTCTCCAGGCAAGAATGCTGGAGTGGGTTGCCATGCCCTCTTCCAGGGGATCTTCCCAACCCAGGCATCAAACCCAGTTCTCCCACATTGCAGGTGGATTCTTTCCTGTTGAGCCACCAGGGACAGCTATGTAAAGTAAAAAGCTAGTTATGTGAGAAATGTATGTCCATTCAAATCTAAATTCAAACCAAAGACCCACTTCTGTCTGGAAGAATTTCCTGAAATGCTGTGACCCAGGCCCTCCTTTACTTCTCCCCTTTCTTAGTTCCTACAGCAAGGACTGGACCACTTACTTGATGCTCAGCAACCATGTCTTCTTTTTCTTTTATATATTTAGTTAGTTATTTGGCTGCACCAGGTCTGATTTGCGGCACTTGGGATCTTTAGTTGTAGCATGTGAGATCTAGTTCCCTGACCAGGCATTGAACTCAGGCCCCCTGCATTGGAAGCACAGAGTTTTAGCCACTGAACCACCAAGAAAGTTCCCACTGTGTCTTCTTTAGTCTTTACTTTTCACTCCTGCCTTCTGACTTGCCAATAGAGCTATATATGCCTGGAGTACAGGTAAATACCACAATGAAACATTTGCTTACTGTGAACATTGTGGTTGAAAGCAGTGACTTTGGAGTCAGTCAGACCTAACTGAAATCGCAGCTTTGCTAGTTACCAGCTCTCTAATGCGAAGAACTGACTCATTTGAAAAGACCCTGATACTGGGAAAAATTCAAGGCCAGAGGAGACGGGGACAACAGAGGATGAGATGGTTGGATGGCATCACCGATTCAATGGACATGAGTTTGAGTAAACTCCGGGAGTTGGTGATGGACAGGGAGGCCTGGTGTGCTGCAGTCCATGGGGTCACAAAGAGTCAGACACGACTGAGTGACTAAACTGAACTGAGCCTTGCATGAGTGACTTTGGGTTCATCAGCTGTCAAATGGGGATAATAAACCTAACTCAGAGGCTTGGCTTGAGGTTTAGATACAATATTGTGTGTAGGGTCCATTGATGGATAAATGGATAAAGAAGATGTATAATATTTAAACACAATAGAATATTACTTAACCATAAAATGAATGAAATCTTGCCATTTGCAACAACATAGCTGGAAGATACTAGGAGGGTATTATGTTAAGCGAAATAAGTCAGAAGATGAAAGACACTATATGATTTCACTCATACACAGAATCTAAAAAACAGGAAAACAAAGCGAAACTCATAGACACAGAGAACACATTGATGGTACCAACGGGATGAGGGTTGGGGATGGGCGAAATGAGTAAAAGGAATCACATGTATGCTGATGACTAGACTTTTGGTGATGATTACTGTGGAATGCACACAGACGTCAAATCATAATGTTGTACACCTGAAACATAATGTTACGTAACTATTTTACCTCCAAAATAAAAGATAATAACTCAGTGCCTGGCTCTAAACTGCTCAAAGGTATTATTAGTATACTTAGCACAGAGCTAAAAACCCCATCAGTTAGGTGCAATGCTGATTAAAGTGAATCAGAACAGAGCTGAGCAAACACAATTGCCTTTCACTAACATTCAGCCGCTCTTATGATAGGAGTCATCCCACTCAAGGGAACTGTTTTCTTCTTAAAAGATATGAAATTAAGAATTGGCTTTGCTTTTTGAGTTTTCTTCTCCAAGAACACCAGAGAAACCTATTCTAGGCAAACAGCTCTTGTTGTCTTGACAACACAGATTGCCAAGAAAATAAGTAAACAAAGCATCTGAATCTTATTTTTAAGAAAACTTGGACAGTACAAGGGAGGGGATAAAAAGCAAGACTTTAAAATTATCTCACCCACTAAGAAGGCATCAAACTCCTGCCAAGACTTCGTCTTTTCCTTTCTGAACTGTTCTGTGTTCTACTCACGTTGTCCACTGGAATGTTCCACCTCCCAAACCTTGAACATCCAGATGGAGACAGCAGAATTAATCGCACCAATGTACCTTATTTGATGAATTCTCTCCCATTCAATAAGACAGTAGAAAAATGCTTGGATTAACAACAAAAAAAAAGACACTGGCCGGGGGTGGGGGGCCTTCCCTGGTGATCCAGTGGTTAAAACACCAGGCTTCCAATGCAGAAAGCATAGGTTTGATCCCTGGTGGGGGAATTAAGATCCTACATCCCACATGCATGACAGAAAAAGAGAGAGAGGAAGGAAGGAAGAGGACCCCAAGAAGTTTCTTGGTTTTCTTCAACAGGCAGTGAGACTAATATGTGTGTTAGTCCCAAACATAAATAACTGTATAAAAGGGGAAGTCATCAGCAGGAGCATAGATGAAGTTCATTTGCCTTCTATGTATTTTGAGGAAGAAGATAATTAGCCTGACCATCCAAAAATGACAAAACATAAAACACTCTGAACAAGTAGTAGTTTTCGAGGTACCCAGATGAGCACAGGGCCCCCCAGTTGGCGCTAGTGGTAAAGAACCTAACTGCCAATGCAGGAGACTTAAGAGATGCAAGTTTGATCCCTGAATTTGGAGGATCCCTGGAGGAGGGCATGGAAACTCACTCCAGTATTCTTGCCTGGAAAATCCCATGGACAAAGGAGCCCGGCCAGCTGCAGTCGAGTGGATCGTGAAGAGTCGGACACAACTGAGGTGACTTAGCATGCACACACACAGATGAGCACAAAGGCAGCCTGATGAGAAGAGAAGGAATGAGAACTTTATCACACCTGCACTGAATCCTGAGTGGCCTTCCCTAGTGAGGGGGCTGAGTCAGGTCAGGTCTCTGGGCCTCAGTTTCCTCATCTGCAAAATGGTATTTGGCTCACAGGCATTAGAAATGGTATGTGTGAAAGTACTTAGCTCAGCATCTGGCCTATACTGGGTACTAGATAAATGACAACTGATTTGATCAGTTATGTATTCAACAGACAAAATGTTCTTCCAAACAGTAAAGTACTTTTCAAAAGTCTGGGGCAAACAGCTGTAGGGTAACACAATAGCAACCTATTAGCTGTTATGGGTTTGGGTGGTGAGTGACTTAACCTCTTCATGCCTCGGTTTCTACATCTGTTAAATAGGATTATTATTATTGCCTACCTCTTAGGACAGTTGTGAAGAATGTGTTCTTAGTGAAAATAACAACACTCTGTAAGTCTCAACCTGTGTGTTCTCACCTGCCCCAGGACTGAAAACACAATAGCAAACCTGCTGGGGAGAGTTCCCACCGTGCCAAGCCCCTGGCATAGGTCATGACCCCACTCCCCTCTTTCCCTTTGAGGATCTATCCTCGGGTCTCTGGTAGAGACCCAAATGCCCATTGGCTGTTTACTTTTAGTTTTCTCCTCTTCAAACATCTTCCTTTAACCAAACCATTGATTCTCTTTTATATTGGACTATAGCCAATTAACAACACTGTGATAGTTTCAGGTGGGCAGTGCAGGGATTCAGTCATACATATACATGTATCCATTCTCCCCCAAACTCCCCTCCCATCCAGGCTCCCACATAACATTAAGCAGCATTCCCTGAACTACACAATAGGTCCTTGTTTGTTATCCATTTAGAAAATAGCAGTGTGTACACATCAATCCCACACTCACTATCCCTTTTCCCCCTTCTTCCCCTGGGCAACCAGAAGTTCATTCTCTAAGACTGTGAGTCTGTTTCTGTTTTGTAAATAAGTTCATTTGCATCATTTCTTTTTAGATCTGCATATAAGGGATGTCATACAATGTTTCTTCTCTGTCTGATTTACTTCACTGAACATGACAATCTCCAGGCCCATCCATGCAAATCACTGAGTCTTATACCTCTACATTAAACCTCCTGCAATTATACTGTTCTGATTCTTCATTCCCAAATGTTTCACCAAGAAAAAAAAAAAAAACTAATTAGCTGTAACCCAGACAGTTATGAGTTTGGGGGTCACTCTGATGTTTCCAAATTTCCATTTAACCTACTATTCCTTCCTGAAGAAGCCAGGCTCCAGTCAGCCAATCTCAGTCACAGACGGCCGGGAGCCACAGACTCTTTATTAGCTTTGGATGCAGGCCTGGCAGGGTGAACGTGCAGCAAGCTGAGAACAGGGTCAGGCAGGAGACTTCACAGGGGTGCCAACTGTGCAGTCAAACAGGGCTCTGTGTTTAGAAGGGCCCATACCTGGTTTAATGCTCTGCTTGAAATATAGGCCTGATATTTTTATTTTATTCTGGGCCTCAGAGTTTACGTAGCTGGTCCTGGTCAGGTGTAATGATGTCTGGTTTTTGTCACTCCACCTCTTGGACTTTCGTATACTAAGGGCAGAAAGATCCCTTCTTAGATTGGAAGGAGCTTAAGTACAATGACCAAAAATGACATTGGATGAGAGAATACATGGGAAGAATAGAAACGGATAATAGTGGTTACTTCCTGGGAGGAAGAATTACATTTTACTACACAGCCTCTAACAATATTTAAGTTTTACTGTCTACATATATAACCTTTCAAATAATTTTAAGAGTTTTAAATATCAACATACCAATTAGTGTCTCTATCCACACTGAGTCTTTTATTTTCACAGCAGCTGTCTTTGGCCAGTGAATAATCGCACCCTCATGAGTGGGAGTTGTTTTACACTATTTCAAAGAGCTCTGGGGGTAAATTGTTTCCTATCCGAAGGTTAAAATTTAACAGAGAAAGAGCCAGTGATAGAAGTTGCAGGATTTGGTTGGTTCCTTGTTGCTGTTCTGGATTTGAAACACAGGGATTTTTCTGTGAATTGCTGAAGACAAATTCACAAACAGAACAACCACCGGCTTCTGCTTAATTGAAGGGATGAGATATGTTAATAAGATACCGTGCATATTTGAGTGATAGCATCCACACACCTCTGAGCTTCAGACCCTTTCTCAACTTATAATCACCTTATTCATGATGAATTCCTTATCTCACCCCTCATTTACTTAGTTAAGTAAAGAAAAAACATACTCATGCAGAAGAGATGAGAAAGTCAACACCCAGAAAGTGACTGAAATATGCTTCTTGTCATGGGTCCAAAACCCATAAAAAGACCTCTTCCGTCTTAATCTCCAGTCAACGACTGACATGTGCTTGCAGGCACACACAGGCCCACCACAAGCAGCAGTCCAGCAGAACAAAGCAGGGCAGCTTCGAAGGAAAACTCAAGCCTCTGAAAAACCGGCCTCAACCCCCTTAAGAGGTCTACCAATACCCACAAGAGCTCTTGTCTGTGCACATATGCAAGATGAATTTTACACAGTGGTGGAGATTGTGCACGATTTCTAATAAGATATTGGCAGTTTTACCCGGAGAGAATATAATCTTTAACACTTACACTAATTTAGCAATAAACCAGGCATTTATTAAGAAAAAGTCAGTATCCTTTCTATCTTTTCAAAAGAAAGAAGAGGAAAAACAAATGAGTTTATTTTAGCAACAAAATAAGACAAGACTAATCAGAATGCAGTTTACTGGTAAGACAGACATCATATACATCATTTTTGTGGAGGGAGGGAGTATGAACAAGTCCAAAATCTTATACTCTGCACAGGCATCCAGTGGGGATGTTCTCACTAGAGAAGATTTATCAAGGGCACCCCATGAAAGGGCAGGTCCTGATGCAGCTGCCGGAAGAGCATCGCACACCGGTTCCTTTCCTGAGTCTTCCCCAGGGTGTGGTAGAGTCTGGCCTGGAAGTAAACGACATCTCTGATTTGCTCTTTGCAGTCGACCTTTGCAAAATAGTTCTTGGCTTCGTTGAGGTTCTCAATGGCGGCCTCCAGAGCTATTGGAAAATGGGGGAAATACCACACATTTTTAACTCAATGCTTCACATGTAGTTTTCAGGCCTTCATATCTATTTTTATTGATTTAGCATGTACCAGAAACTTTTACATTCTACTCTTTGAGAAAGAGAAAAAAAAAAAAAACAAATAAACAAAAAACTAGGTCTTTAGTCCTGCTTTCCAACCTGGCACCTAGTTCTGCAGGGTTAAAATAACAATTCACTTGCCTTCAACCTTCATGCAAGCACGCAAGTGAAAGGACTTTAAATGCTGCATGAAATTTTCACATGTACTTGTGAACACTCAAAATTTTACAAGTTTTTTGTAACTGTATTACCTAAAAATCCTTGTATGCTTTCCTACCTTCTGCTTTCTTCAGTGGCTCACAGGAAGCTGCTGAAGCCACTTGGCACTTGGCCACCAAGAACATGGCCCGGCCTTTGTCCAGGACAGCCCCATCAGCCAAGATGGGCTCGATGGCCATATGGAGAAGACTTAAGGCCTGTTCTGGGATTCCAAGGATGAGCTGAAAAAGAAACATCTTGGTGCTATACACACCCGCACCCACTGCCCACTACAGGAAGGGCTTCATTTCTGGCTCTGCTCTCCTGAATTGCAATGTCTGGCTTACTTTCTCCTTAACATGTACTATCTTTAATGTGTACCACACTCTTCGAGAATAGAATGTGTCACCATCTGATTTCAGACTACAATAGATGAAGGCGGGAGTAGTTATTTATACTATAGAAAGGTTTCTGTCTTTACAAAAATCTTTTACATTGATGATTCAAAAAGGCTGAAGTAGCTGCGTAAGGGAGGACTTCCCCGGTGGCCAGGATTCCCTCATAGCTCAGTTGGTAAAGAATCCACCTGCAATGCAAGAGACCCTGGCTCAATTCCTGGGTTGGGAAGATCCTCTGGAGAAGGGAAAGGCTACCCACTCTAGTATTCTTGGGCTTGCCTTGTGGCTCATCTGGTAAAGAATCCACCTGCAATGTGGGAGACCTGGGTGTGATCCCTGGGCTGGGAAGATTTCCCTGGAGAAGGGAAAGGCTACCCACTCCAGTATTCTGGCCTGGAGAATTCCATGGACTCTACAGTCCATGGGATTGCAAATAGTCAGACACGATTGAGCAGCTTTCACTTTCACTTTCCCTGGTGGCAGAGTGGGTAAGAATCCACTTGCCAATGCAGGAGATGCAGGTTTACTCCCTGAGTTGGGAAGATCCCCTAGAGAAGGAAACAGCAACCTACTCTAGTATTCTTGCCTGGGAAATTCTATGGACAGAGAAGCCTGGTGCGCTATAGTCCATGGGGCCACAAAAGAGTCTGACACGACTAAGCAACAACAATGTGTGGATCCTACCAGGTTGATATACCAGGGAAGAAACAGTCTCTTCTCTCATGGTCTTTACAGACTACAGGGGGAGACAGAAAACAAACGCAAAATGCAATTTAATTTCCGAAACATTTCACTGAACACATGACTTCCTTATTTCCTTATCTGTTCTCTTGTTAAATCGAGCACAGCTCTGGGCCAGCTAAGTCATTAATACCACGCAATATCCTCAGTGAAGAGGTGCATCCTCCTTTGTAAACACACAGCTCTGTAAAGCCAGTGCCACTGGGAGGCATCAGCTTGTCACCAAGTTCACAACTCCAGACTTCATGGAAGGCTTGCACAGTGAGACTCCGTACCCAGATTTCAATATTGAGAAGCAAAAAAGCTCACTTCTTAGGCTCCTTTTCAAAACCAAAGAGTAGTAACAGACTCACCAGTTCTCGAGTACTAACATGTGCTATATAAACAGCGATCGGTTTACCTGGGCAAAAGCCAAGTTCAGCACCGTTTCGGAGGCCAAGTGCTGCAACCGGTACTCCTTGGAGAGAGCCAGGGCCTGCAGGAGCACGGGCAGTGCGATGGTCGGGGAGGAAGACCGCCAGTACAGCTCCGCCACAGAGAGCAGGACACTGCCCGCAAAGAGGAAGGCACGTGTGAGGAAAACCAGCCCGAAGCACCTCCGAGGGGAGATGCACGAAAGCCCTCCCTTACCTGATCACCATTTCCGTGTGCCTGGTTCTCTGACAGTGGATCAACAATTTCTGTAGAAGCTTGTGTGCCTCTGACATTTGGTTCTGAGCCTGTAGGACAACTGCTTTTCTGTTACAGAAAGAAAATAGATGAGAATGGTTATGTCACTGTTTTGCGAGGGTTGTAAGCAGAGTCAGCTTCAGGGTTAGAATTGCTGTTTCCTCAATTAGAATGTAAACCTCCCAAGGGGAATAATTGCATCTGATATAATTTGTGTTAAAAGAGAAAAAAAAAGTGTATGTGTGTCTCTGTGAGCACATATGTGAACATACACACACACATATACATGCACACAAGAAAAAAATCTGGAATTAGAGATAGCATGTTAGTGATTATCTCTGAATAACTTAACTTTCTCCATTTTGCTTATTTGGATTTTCTAACGGCCTGTAATAAATAGGTAATAAACAGAAAAAAAAATTTTTTTCCTAGGCCAAAGTTAATAAATTAATTCACGGACAAAACTAATAAGAATAAAGCCATTTGAGAATTACTTCATTCTGGGGTTGAAGAGTTTTTAAAATTTCTTACCTATATACACCCTCTATGCTATTAAGAGCTGTGATTCCTGTAACAAGCGAATCAGCTAAATGATATTTGCCATCATTCATTGCTCTGTCAAACTGTATTTTTTGATCACACAGCATCCATAACTAATGAGAAAAAAAAAACAATTAAAAACAGAATGACAGATGTTCACATCATTATTCAATAGAAACAAAAGTATTTTGGCTCACTTAGCAAATATCCTTGCAATTCACACACATATTTTTTTAGACTTAAAAAATTTTTTTTTAATATTTCAAGTATTTAAAGAAGAAGCACTAAATAAAATAAACACATGCAACCATCAACTTTGTCAAATCACAACATTTTGCTTTATTTGCTTGAGATACTATTACACTTTGAGGTCCTTTGAAAATTCCATTCTCCTCTCTGTTTTCAAAGGAAACATTTGATTTGTTATCATTCCCATTCATGTTTTTATATTTTTACAAAATATCTACTCATCCTGAAACAATACATAGTATGATCTTACATTTTTTTAAACTTTGTATAAATAAACAGAATCATACTGTATGCATTCTTTGACAACTTGCTTTTGAGCTCAACATTATTCGGGGGCGGGGGTGCTTATGCATGTTAATACCAAGTAGTTCTAATTTCTTTTCACTGGTGAATAGTTTTCAGTTGTATGAAAATGTGACAACTTATCTATTCTCGTGTTGATGGTAGTTCCAGTTTCACTTTTCTGAACAGTGCTGCAGCAGACACTCTCCTACATCACCTGGGTGCAATACTTATCCTGGGTACACAGCAAGCAGCAGAAAGGCTGGGCTGTTGGATATACACACCTTCTCCTTAACACAGTGCCCATTTGTTCTTTAAATGGGTCACACCAGTTTACACTCCCCACTGGCAGTGTATGATATGCTATTGCTTCACACACTCACCAACAATCAGTGGTGTCAGATATTTTACTTCTGGCCCATCTGATGGGTATGAAATATCTCACTGTTTTTTCATTTGTATTTCCCTTGATCAATAGCCAGGTTGAGTACCTTTTCATCTATTTATCAGCCCTATATAGATGTATTTTGTAGAACGTGAGTTAAATTGTCTTTTCCTTTACTGTGCACCTTCTTTAAAAGTGAGCGCTACCCGAGAACCACGCTTAATTCTTTTTTCCCCACAGCATCCTTGGGTGCTAAGCTTCTATTTAGTTTGCTCACCGCCTTTCTGTCTGGGTACTTTGAATTTAGCTCAGTCTGCTGAGAGCAGCAATGGGATCCCAGCACAGCTTATAAGCAGATGGGCATCCACACCATATCTACTGAGGTGGGGCCAACAACCCACATGAATGGCAGCCTTCCTCTAGGGACCAACAGTAGGAGATCCTCAGGCCATCGCCTCTTATGATTTCAAATTCCCTAATCGTCTGAAGGCTAAACTGGATAAGGGGAGGAATAGAAAGATGACCCTCGTAATAGATTTTCTTGGCTCCATCAGAGATGGAAATCGGTGCAACAAGGAACAGAGAGCCTAGGACTGCTTTATAAAGCTCATTCCCTCTGGATATACAACATCTGCCCAAAAGGTTGGCAGCTGGAGCTGCCAAGTAGAAGACAGAGTAACAAAATGGAGATCTAACTCTTGATCTATCAAAGGACAATCGATTAGAGATATAAGGAATATTCATTTAAAACCATGAAGACAGGAATGAAAAAATATCCTACTTTCATCTCTTTTCAGAGTTTATTTCTCAACCTTGAACACATCTTACAGAGTCTCCTATGCTGTCCAGACGTCACAGAAAGGAAGCAAGGGGAGACGCTACAGTATTCTATTTCAACAATAATACAGTACAAATGGTCTTTTCAAAAATAAATTGATGACACAGAAAAGGCAGGTTACCTGGGCATGCTGACTATTAGGTGGGAATCTCTCCTTCAAGTGCTTTAACACTTCTGAAGCGGCGGCGAAACAGCCCTGAGAGAGAAAGCCACGGTTTGTTTAGCAGACCGGTGCTGATGCCCCGCCAGCTGCCCCACCCACAGGATGTTGCTGCGACTCAACATATTCTTGTGCAGCCCTGGATGCCCCTAGGCAGAGACTGGCAAATATCAAAGGGCCTTTTTTTTTTAGGCTCTAACGTATTTCACATATACTTAAAATCATTTTTTAAAATTACACGTGTAACACATGTTCACTCTAGGAAAAAAACTTACAAAATACATGTGAACAATGAGAGAAAACACAAATTACTTTTAATCTCACAGAAGATAATCACAGTAATTTCTTGGCACATACCCTTCTGAACTTCTCATATGCACATGAATATAAAACATGTAAGTATTCCAAGGTATATGTACCAGTTTTATACATTGTCTATAGTACTCATTACCACACAGTAGGCACTCAATAAATATTTTTTCAATGAATGAATCTTTCCAGTGTCAACAAGCTCAAATCTATACACCATAGTATTTTATTAGATGAATAAATTATAGTCTATCAAAATAATCTCCTTGCTTGGAATATTTTGATTGCTTCCAATTTCTTCCATTTTAAAAATGCTAGAATGATTATCTTACTGCATATCTCTCTTCATACTTGTCCAATTATTTCCTAAGGATAATACCTTAGAAGTAGAATTGCTGGGCTAAGTGGGAGGCACGTTTACACTTTTTGACACATATATTACTAAACTGGGCTTCCCTGGTGGCTCGGACGTTAAAGAATCTGTCTGCAATACAGGAGACCTGGGTTCAATCCCTGGGTCAGGAAGATTCCCTGGAGACGAGAATGGCAACCCATTCTAGTATCCTTGCCTGGAGAATTCCATGGTCAGAGAAGCTGGTGGGCTACAGTCCATGGGGTCGCAGAGGAGTCGGACACGACTGAGCAACTAACACACACACACATTACTAAATTACCATATAGAAATGTACCACATACTTTTGTTTTTGTCTTACATTTTGGCTGTGTGGCATGTGGGATCCCAGTTCCCTGAACAGGGGTCAGACTCGTGCCCCCTGCAGTACAAGAACAGAGTCCCAACCACTGGACCGCCAGGGAAGTTCCCTCGGAAATATACCAAGCACTTTTACACTGGCATTCTGCACCTTTCTCCTCCCCTTATATTCAAGCTTCTTTCCCTACTTGTTTGGTGAAACTGGTTATTTCACTGTATTAATTTTAATTTCTTTAATGACTAGATTGAAGTTTTTTTCATGTTTTATAATCATTTGTTTTTTTCTGTGAATACATGTCCATGTCTTTTTCACATTTCTAAATTGCTGTTTATCTTATTAACCAAAAAGCTTTTCAATTTATCCCAATCCTTTGGTTAAGTAATATATCTTTTTAAAAAAATGTTTATTTATTTTGGTGTGCCAGGTCTTAGATGGAGCACGCAGGATCTGCCATCTTCACTGTCGCATATGGGACCTTTAGTTGCGCCATGTGGGATCTAGTTCCCTGACCAGGGATCAAACCTAGGCCCCCTGCATTGGGAGAACAAAGTCTTAGCCTCTGGACCACCAGGGAAGACCCTGATTAGGTAATTTATCTTCAGTCTATATAGAAGCTCACAAGTGAACTTCTATTTGAAGTGGATGAAATGGACAGTACAATTGAATTACAATAGAAGATCATTAATCTTTTTAGTTTTGTGATTTTAACTGGCTAATCTTGCCAGTTATTTTCATGACTACCCTACGGAGTTGGGCGTGTGGATGGCTGTCAAACCTTCAGGCCAAGTAGAAAGAACAGTGCACAACTGGCAATACTCGTCCAAAACATTCCCATCGTGACCTGTCGCTTCCTGAGACCGGGAGAGGAACGTGACACAATCAATCAGAATTATGCAGAGACAGCAAAGGGGGCCAGCTCTCTCAACACTTCCTCTGGACTGTAGGAGGAAGCTTGCCAACAGCAGCTCAGGACCATCACTTCTTTACCAGTTCACCCAAGCGCCAGACACTGCCATATACTACAGGGCTGCTGCTGCTGCTAAGTCGCTTCAGTTGTGTCCGACTTTGTGCGACCCCATAGATGGCAGCCCACTAGGCTACTCACTCCCTGGGATTCTCCAGGCAAGAATACTGGAGTGGGCTGCCATTTCCTTCTCCAATGCATGAAAGTGAAAAGTGAAAGTGAAGTCAATCATGCCTGACTCTTAGCGACCCCATGGACTGCAGCCTACCAGGCTCCTCCATCCATGGGATTTTCCAGGCAAGAGTACTGGAGTAGGTTGCCATTGCCTTCTCCATACCACAGGGCAGCATCCAGTTTATCTGGAGATCAATTTCAGGATACAACTTAAAGCACACACAAAGGAAATAAAAGAGCAAATAGAAACTCGTGATAAAACTGCCTTCTCTGCAGCTGGCCAAGCTTAATTTCACAGGTGTAAATCTAATCTGTGTAACTGAAAATGTAACAGTCATCGCCCCAGTGGGTTTATCTACATGGTCGATGTTCTAACATTAAAGAAGTCTTTCTAAGGCAGGTTGAAGAGCGGGGGGAAAGGGACTGAATGGAAATAAAGCAGCCACTGTCTTCTAGCTGTGCAATTAGAGACTTCCAATGGAACCAGGCGATGAGGGCTTTCACAGATGCCTAGAGATGGAAGTGGGGGCAGGAGATGGAAAGATTAATACAGAGTCAAAGAGCGAGGTTACTTTTCAGGTCTAACCCCCAGTAAAAATCACAGAACAATTAACAACTGGCCTTGGAGAAAGTGTCAAGGCTAAAGAAGTGAGCCAAGACCAGATTTTTGTCAAGTAGTTCTCCATTCCAGCAGAGAAGAAATAATTTCTACCCTACATAACCCAAAAAGGACCAAAGGGAAGTTACTCCACTGTTTATTTTTACTTTTTCGGTTGAGCCACTTGGCTTGCAGGATCTTAGTTCCCCAACCAGGGAATGAACCTGGACACTCGGCAATGAAATCGTGGACTCCTAAACACTGGACAGCCAAAGAATTCCCTATTTCACTGCTTAAGACTCAGGTCAGTAAGAAAGGGGCTTCCCAAGTGGCTCAGTGGTAAAGAATCCATCCACCTGCCAATGCGGGAGACGCAAGTTTGATCCCTGGGTTGGGAAGATCTCCTGGAGAAGGAAATGGCAACTCACTCCAGCATTCTTGCCTGGAAAATCTCATGGACAGAGAAGCCTGGCAGGCTACAGTCAATGGGGTTGCAAAGAGGCAGACATGACTGAGCAACTAAATAACAACAGTGGGGAGAATACTATGAGAAAGTCACCAGGGGACACTTTAAACGGGTGGACTGTGGGGCATGTGAATTACATCTCAATAAAGTTGTTGGGGTAAAAAAGTCAACATGAAGCTTATACCAATACCTAACTGAATGTGCCCTGAGTCATTTGTTACAAATGCTCCACTTAACCAAGGCACCAGCAGAGGAAAAGAATCAATGTTAAAGAGGTTCCAGTGCCATTACAAGGAGAAAGTGATTAATGTGCAGCATTCCTGGAGGAAAGCAAACAGCAAGAGCCACAGGCCTGTTTTGATGTTAGGAAGCATGGGTGATGCTTCCCAGGTACAAGAAGAAAGCAGCTGACGGAGGTGCAGGCAGATGCCGTCGGCCAGAGCTCATTCACGCCCTCTGTTTCCATAGCTAGTTAGAGAATTGTAAAATGCTAAAATATATCCAGCAGAGAGAAGTATTTACCGACTTCTGAAAGGGGCGGAAACCACTCAAGGATCTTCAGGCTGAGGATTGAAGAATATTGAGTGCTGTGATGCAACCTAGCGATCATTATTACACCACAAAGAGGTGGTGGAGAAAATGATATGATCAAGGAAATGCACTTACAGCAAGGCAGCAGTTAGTGAGTTAGCTCTAGATAAGAGCGTTCCCCGACCTTTTCTCATGAAAGATGTTTTTGAGCAGAGGGAAAAGCAAGCCAAGAGCAACGTGAGTGACCCTTGCATCAATCCCCTATAAAGAGATTTATGTAAAATTACTTGGGCTGTAAGTCAAGGTTATGCCCTACTCCCAGTGTCTTTCTTCGGAATCAGTAAGCCTTGGGTTGAAGATCTGACACTGACATTCACTGGTCGTGGGTCTGGGACTTCGCTCCTGCAAACTCGGTTTCTCTTCTGTGAAATGGCATGATACCAAAGCTGACCTGATGGGGCTACTGTGAGGAATCTGGATGATCACACATGGAAATCATTGAGCCCGGTACAGAACAAATGTATGACACACTTTAGCTGTTATCATTTTAGCTGTGTTCTCATTATGTTCTTCCCTTTCCCACAAACACACAGCTCTTCCACCCTAAATTTCAAAGGCTCCTTTTTATTCCATCTGTTACCTAGAAACAGCTGATCTCTTAGTCCCTTCCCTGATGCCGGAAGAGGTCCTCAGCTCCACAAACCTTGTAGACTCTGTACCCAGTCCATTTCTACTCATGGGATTTCAACATTCCACCACCTCCATCCAACCAGAGCTGTCCAGTGCTTTTGTTGGAGAAGACTCTTGAGAGTCCCTTGGACTGCAAGGAGATCCAACCAGTCCATTCTAAAGGAGATCAGTCCTGGGTGTTCACTGGAAGGAATGATGCTAAAGCTGAAACTCCAATACTTTGGCCACCTCATGTGAAGAGGTGACTCACTGGAAAAGACCCTGATGCTGGGAGGGATTGGGGGCAGGAGGAGAAGGGGACGACAGAGGATGAGATGGCTGGATGGCATCACTGACTCAAAGGACATGAGTTTGAGAGAACTCCGGAAATTGGTGGTGGACAGGGAGGCCTGGCTCGCAAAGAGTTCGCAAAGAGTCGGACGCAACTGAGTGACTGAACTGACTGAGAGGAATGAAATGGCAGAGCCTGTACTGCTCCGGAAGCACGCTGGCCCCGTCCCCTGCCTACCTGCTCCGCGTGCAGCTCGGCGAGGTGACAGAGTGCCACAGCAAATGACTCCGTGTTGTTCTGCTGCACGCCTGCGTTCACTGACTCCAAGCTGTTCATGCTCAGCAACATCTGGGCTTGCTGCAGGGCCATAGTGCTGGGGAGGGGACGAAAAGGCATCCCCGTCAGTTGAGAGACCCAGGTGCCCCTCAGCTACACCGTACAGTTACCCCGAGAGGAAATGGGAGGAGGTGACGCCTCTCTGCAGGTTCTGGTTCCGTGAGAGCAGCTGTCTCCCAATGCCAGGACAAGGAGAGCAGGAAAGCAATCTAGATGTGTGCCCTCAAAGGAAACATGTGGTGGTTATGATGCAACAGGGAGCTCCAAGTTCCAGACCTACCCCCACCCCCACCCCCACCTCTAATCTTCTCTGGGGCCACAGTATGTTAATTCGCTTTCACAGTAAATTCAGACCTGATGCCATCTTGGCACTGGCTGCTCTGACAGTGGAAGCAGTGGCCAGTGTCTGCATCTGTTTCACACCACACTGTGTCAACAATTATTCCAAGTACAAAAACAAGACTGATACAATAGGCACTTCCTTTCATCACCGAATTCTTAGAAACAGCAGATTGTCTAGGTGAGAGGTGAGGTAGCAACAGGGCTCCAGGATTAAAAATCTGGTTCAGAATTTACTTCCAAGCTTGGACATGAATTTGAGCAAACTCTAGGACAGAGTGGAGGACAGAGGAGCCTGGTGGGCTGCAGTCCACAGGGTCGTAAAGAGTCAGACATGAACAGCAACAAAGGAGGCTAAATGGGAATTACACACCAGGCCGGAGATGGTCCAGAAAACACACCCTGGTTAACAGGGAAGCAGCTTTCATTACATAACAGCTTTGGGGTTAAGAGGGTGTTCGACTTGAGTGACTGTGGCCCATGGCATCTCAGAGCACAGGGGCATGGTGTTTGGAGTCCAAGGATCTCAGTTTGAGTGTGGAGGTCCACACTTGTTAACTCAATTGTTATCTGGGGCAGATCAGATGTGTGAACCTTGTCCTATGTATCTGAGAATGGAGATCACTCCCCAAGTCACCTCCCAGAGCAGCTGGGAGGAATAAATAAAAACAGGCAGAGAAGGAGCTTCCCTGGTGATCTAGTGGTCACGAGTCTGCCTTGCAATACAGGGGACACGGGTTCAATCCCTGGTCATGGAAGATCTCACAATGCCTCAGAGCAACTAAGCCTGTGGACCACAACTACAGAGCATGAGTTCTACAGTCCTTGAGCCACAACTACTGAAGCCTGCCTGTCTGAGAATGAGTGCTGCACAACAAGAGAAGCCACTGCAATGAGAAGCCTGTGCACCGCAACTAGAGAGTAGGCCTGCCTGCTGCAACTAGACAAAGCCCGCACGCAGCAACAAAGACCCAGTGAAGCCAAACATAAATAATTACTTAATTAATTTTAAAAAGTAGATTAAAAAAAATGAGCATAGGAAAAACCTTTGCAAAGTCTGTGTGCAAAGTAGAAAATATTTTAAAACTTTCAAGCACTTTCTTTAACCCCCTGCACAAACAGCCTCCATCCATTTGGCCCTCAGAGCGCTAGTCTACTGGCTTCCGCTCATCTGTAAGAGGACTTGCGTGCTTGAAGCCTTGATGGTGGGCTTGAAGACGCACCTACGGCCATAGAGTCTCCAGATGGCTGTCTTCTGGGCGATGCTGATATCAATGAGCTCAGACAGGCTGTGCTTCCAGTGCAGGAGGTCCGAGTCCTTTAGGGCATCCATAAGTTTGTTTGCCGTCTTCCCAGCAAAAGCTCTCTGCTGAACCAGGGACTGTATTCCTAAGGAGGCGAGGTACTAAGGAGAGAGACAAATGCACAACTCAAGACAGAGATGACAAGACAGAATCTGTTTTGCTCTTCAGAAAGTTGGCATATTTCAACACGTGCACAATGACATCACTATTTATAAAGAAAGTACCTGCAGCTTGACCCTGACCCACATGAGAAATGTTCCTGAAAAACTAGAGGATGGAAGAGAAGCTAATGGTACAGTGAGAAGGGCCAGCTCTGAAGTTAAATGGATCTGGACTTAAACACTGCCTCTGCTCCTGACTGTGTGACCTAGGGCCAGTCACTTAGCTTCTTAGACAAGCCTATCTGTAAAATGGGCATCAAACCTATCATGCAGACTTATTTTAAGGATTAAAATGACATAGTATATGTCAAACACTGCTGGGTACATTAGGTAGCAGGAGATTAAGGAAAAAATGCCTATTAGGGGCATAACTATCTCTTCATTAACTTCTGGTATAATTTCCAAGGATGAAAGCTCAACTAAAGACAAGTCCACTTAAATCCATAACAAAAATTGTGCTTACAAAGTCTATCAATTTTTTTTTTTTTTGAGACAGAATAAGGTTCTTTGAGCAATAGTAATCTAGATTCTACAGTCATTACTACTTCATGTGTAGGACTTGTGCCCTTTCAAGGCCCCTCAGCATCTGTCATTGGGGAATACAGGTTTACTGGTTCGTGGCTTTGTTTATTACTTAAAACAAGGATCAGTAAATTTGTTCTATAAAGGGCCAGAGAGTAAATAATTTAGGGTTTTCAGGCCACATTTGGTCTATGCCACATATTCTTCTTTGTTTTTTTCCCCCAACTATTTAAAAATGTAAAACCCATTCTTAGCTTGAGGGCCATACAGAAGCAGGCAGTGAGCCAGGTTTGGCCCGTAGGCTATAGAGTTTGCCAGTCACTGGTTTAAAAATAAGTCTTTCTTAACAATTTTCTAAATAAAGGTGTGCAAGTTTAGTGCTGATCAATATACTAAACAAAGATCTCATCAAGTTGATAAATGGAACTTTCACGGATGTTATTAGGATAAGAGGAGGAGAGAGAAACCTATTCAAAGAACTTAGTGGTTTGATTAATAATTAAGGGCACATGAAACTACCAAGAATAAAACCACCCCAACTGTTTAAACAATCTCATAGAAAGATGAGCCTTACTGGTAACCCAAAATGTACAGCTTTCTTCACAGAATGTTCCAGCAGAACATAGCTATCAGATCTCTTCTGTCCCAGCACGTAAAGCCAGCTCTGGCAAGAGAAGTCATCAAAATGTATCAAAACAACAATAATGGCTAATGTTCTACTGAAAGCGTCAGCATGGTTGTAAGAACAAATTAACAAGGGACAAAATAAGCCCTCTAAAACACACTTTCACAAATTATGAACTGAAATGAAACCCATCTAACACATTAAAACCATCAGACTGAAATAAACAAGCCATTTATCTTCTTCACCTCTGAGAGCCGTGAGTGGCAAATGTTCCAGAAAAAAAAGACATGAGGCCCCTGGAAGGCTTGGAAGTGAGAAAGTGAAATTCTCAGGTGGTTGCTGAACTGGGTTCTACTTGTTTGATGATGTGCTTGGCGATGACACTTTGACAGCACAAGCTCTTATCCAGTTACCAGGTGCTGCAAACACATTTCCTTCATGCCAGTGTCTGGTGCAACAGTTTTGCATGGGAAGCTGCATTTAAATTTGCGCCACTGTTTGCTGTGACAGTTTTGCATGGCAAGCTGCATTTAAATTTGTAGACAAGAAATGCCCCCAAATGAAACGGACATCAGGAATTAAGAAAGATAAATACAGCTGGGTTGCCTTTCCTGAATCCCCCTGACCATATAACTAGTTTCCCATCACCATTGAGGACCTTCCAACTGCAAAACAACCTAATTTATATGGGACCTTTCAGAGGCCAACAACCCAACCCAAGGGCAGAACTTCCAAGACAGGAGGGTGGCCTCACCAAGCAATGCTGGAGACACACATGATCGTTGGACTCCTGGGCAATCCTAATCGCCTCCTGCAGGGCAAGCTCTGCCTGTTGACTAACGACAGACTGAACATTAATAACTCATTAACAACCGCAAACATGTGTAAGCAACGGTAACAGGAAGTCATCTGTATGGTAATTCACCAGCATGCAGGCCTCTGGGTTGAAGTTGAAACCGTGGGCTTACTCCTCAGACACCCCCATCCCAGTAGCAAAAGAAACAGTAACACTAGAGATACAGAACATGTCCCTTCTAAGGTGGAGTTCTACTAAAAGGGACCTGAAGTACTGGTTTTTCCCTATCTCAGCTCCTAAGTTTTTGTTTTTTTTTTTTTAGTTGTCTAATGCTGAGGGCTTCCTAGGTGGCTTAGCATTAAAAGAATCCTCCTGCCAATGCAGGAGATGCAAGAGACACAGGTTCAGTCCCTGAGATGGGAAAATCCAATGGAGAAGAAAATGGCAACCTGCTCCAGTATTTTTGCCTGGCAAATCCCATGGACAGAGGAGCCTGGGGTGCTACAGTCCATGGGGTTGCAAGAGTTGGACACAAAATTGAGTGACTAAGCACGTATGCATGTAGGCACACACACACCCACACACCACACACACACACACCCTGCTGAGGGGAGGGACAAGGAGAGGATGTAAGATTTTACTTTTCATCACCTTCCTTTCAGTATTATTTGAAAAATTTTGTGAACTATGGCATTTGATATGTCTATAATTTTTTTCAAAACTAGTTTTGAAAAGTATTTGGAAGATTTTCACTTCTGAGATTTCTTTTTTCTGCTCATGTGGTTCCTCTCCATCTGGGATGTCTCCCCCTACCTTGAAACTTTTGTGGAAATTCAGTCAACTATTCTTGGCCCTGGGATGACTTGGGAGAATGGCACTGAAACATGCATACTATCATGTAAGAAACGAATCGCCAGACTATGTTCGATACAGGATACAAGAAGCTTGGGGCTGGTGCACGGGGATGATCCAGAGAGATGATATGGGGTGGGAGGTGGGAGTGGGGTTCAAGATTGGGAACTCATGTACACCCGTGGCGGATTCACGTCAATGTATGGCAAAACCAATACAGTACTGTAAAGTAAAATAAAGTAAAAATAAAAATTAAAAAAATAAAATAAAATAAAATGTAACATGGCAAAAAAATAAAAAAAACAAACTATTCTTGGCCCCACTGAGACTTCACTTCTGAAAAAGTCCATAGAAATGGTATCTGCTTGCAGTGCTTAATTAAATATTAATACTATTGTATACCACCCTCTATTTAATGTTAGTTTTATTTCTTTAACCTGCAGCAGGCACCAGAGATGTCTTAAACTTGGGGCTTCCCAGTGGCAAGTCACAGAAGTTCTGTAAATGCTGGGTCACTGAGATCTCAAAATAAAATCAGAAATTCTATGGGTATCACTTATGTAGGGAAAATTTTATTGAAAATTTTCTTTCAATAAGAGCAATATTAACTTTGTTAATTTTAACAGGGAGAGCTGAATTCTTCCTCAATACTAAGCAGAGACATTACTTTGCCGACTAAGGTCCGTCTAGTCAAGGCTATGGTTTTTCCTGTGGTCATGTACGAATGTGAGAGTTGGACTGTGAAGAAGGCTGAGTGCCGAAGAATTGATGCTTTTGAACTGTGGTGTTGGAGAAGACTCTTGAGAGTCCCTTGGACTGCAAGGAGATCCAACCAGTCCATTCTGAAGGAGATCAACCCTGGGATTTCTTTGGAAGGAATGATGCTAAAGCTGAAACTCCAGTACTTTGGCCACCTCATGTGAAGAGTTGACTCATTGGAAAAAAACTCTGATGCTGGGAGGAATTGGGGGCAGGAGGAGAAGGGGACGACAGAGGATGAGACGGCTGGATGGCATCACGGACTCAATGGACGTGAGTCTGAGTGAACTCTGGGAGATGGTGATGGACAGGGAGGCCTGGCGTGCTGCGATTCATGGGTTCGCAAAGAGTCGGACACGGCTGAGTGACTGAACTGAACTGAACTACCTGTTTGGATAAAGAAACATTTTAACCTATTTTATATTTCTTTTGAAGTGAAGTCACTCAGTCGTGTCTGACTTTTTGCGATCCCGTGGACTGTAGCCCACCAGGCTCCTCCATCCATGGGATTCTCCAGGCAAGAGTACTGGAGTGGGTTGCCATTTCCTTCTCCGGGGGATCTTCCCAACCCAGGAATCGAACCCAGGTCTCCCTCCTTGTAGGCAGAAGCTTTAACCTCTGAGCCACCAGGGAAGCCCCTATATTTCTTTTAAATCCCTTTTAATGCTAAGATGCACCAGAATATAAGCTATTTGAAGGCAGGAAGCATATCTTCACACAGGGGCCCCTTATAAATACCAGTCAATTTAACTTTGTTGAACATCTGATGACCAAATAAATTATGTTATGTTTAGAAAAAGTCTTCTGGGAGAATTGTACAGATAGGATGCTAAAACAGGACTAAAGAAAGATTATTTTTCCCAGACAGGAAGAAAAAGTAGATTACCAGCACAGAAACTTCAAAGTTTCTGGCAAATCCTTGAAGAACCAATGGTTTTCCATTGCTGCTCATCAGAAACACCTCTGAAAAAAATTTTCATTAAAGAGCAAGAAGCAAACTGGTTGAAATATTCGAAACATGCTGGCTGTCACACTGTTTGCAAAATGCCAGAGCAGAAAGATCTGTAGCCTCTAACAACAGCTTCCTATGTCATTCAGAGTAAAAGCCAATGTCCTTACTTGGGCCTACAGGACCCTAAATGCTCTGACCTCTGCCACTTCTATGACCTCATTCGCTTCTATTCCCCCCTCACTTATGTCACTCTGACCACACTTCTTGTTCCTCCTCAAACATGCCAAGTAAATCCTGCCTCAGGGCCTTTGTAGTTGCTGTCCTAGGCAATATGAATACTCTTTCTCCAGATACACACACAGATACACTCCCTCAAATCCTTTATTTAAATCTCTATTCAAATATTAACAAAGGTTAGGGAGGGCCTTAATATTTAAACAGAAATTTTACAAATTGAAGATTAACACCAGTGCAATTATCTGGAAGAAGAGTGTTACTTATGAAAACAATAGCACTCATCATCTCTCTTTAATCCCTTATCCTGATCTATCACTACCTGATAAATTATGCTTAGTGTTATTTATTATTTATTTCTCCCATTGGAAGCTCCATGAGAACAGAGTATTTTTTTTCCCTTTTTTTCACTGCTGTATCCTTAGCACCTAGAACAATGCCTAGTACATAGATTTTTAAGAAATTACCACAATCCTATTAGCTCAGGGGCAATTATACAGTCTCATAGCTCCAGGACTAAAAATAAAGAAGCCTGGAGTTAAGTAAATCAGAAATTCACTAGTAATTAATTCCATACAGTTAGCTGCCTATCCATTGACAATACTGCAAACACAGAGAAATTCTATACAACAACAGACTAATTATTTGTGTCTACCAGACTACATACAAACTTCCAAATGCAAGGGCAAGCTGTGAGTAACACAGAAAACAGGTTATTGGCAAATATCCAAATGGTGTTGCTATTTACTACGAGTACATAAAACATGAAAGGCTGTGATCAAAGAGGTTACTAAAGCTGGGTAGACAAAAAGAAGTTGACTCTTAGAATATGGACTCTCACAAAATCATGGAGTTCAGAGTAGCCTTAAACATTTTTGGGGTCAAGTATCAATCTGAGGCTTGAATTCTCTGAATGCCACCCCCGCTGCACACCTGAGCACTCTGCTGACACCTTTCTCAGAAGGTTCTATACGAAGAAATCTCCTCCTCATAAGCAGCAAAAATGTTTTGCCCTTTAACTGGCACTTACCAGCTCTCAATCTCCTCTAGTAGTCACACCCTCAATCAATCTAAGTCCTTTTCACACAACCTTCACTACAGAAAGATATGTCAAATACACGCTTAGCTAAACTGTCTCTTTTCCAGGCTAAACATTCTCACATCCTTCCCACACTATTTATATGGCATGACTTTGAATGCCTCCAGTGAGACTGTTCCCCAGGCAAGCTCCAGCTTGTCTATGTCCCTTTGAAAATGTGACAAGCAGAATTAATAGAATTTCCTTATTATTGCCTGGGCCATAGAGCAAGGTGTAGAAGTCTGGACACTACATTTCTAGAAATACACTCTAGTCTCTACTTAAAGATGCCTGTGACAGAAACCAATTTTTCTTAAATGGGAAAAAGCCATAGAGAGGTAGAGAGACTCTATCAGTAATTTCCTACCTTTTCACCATTATTCACGTTATC
This sequence comes from Capricornis sumatraensis, assembly GCF_032405125.1. NCBI lineage: Eukaryota > Metazoa > Chordata > Mammalia > Artiodactyla > Bovidae > Capricornis > Capricornis sumatraensis. Next base: position 60,652,561 of record NC_091085.1, on the reverse strand, counting down.
TCATTATTTTCAAAATAGATTCCATATTTTGAAAGACTATCCTGTTAACTCTATTTACTAAATATTAATAAAATAACTGATCAATTTCCTATTTTTATTTATTAAAATCATAGGCATACCTTAACAATGGCATAAGTCATTGTCATCTCACTGAGTCCCCTGAATTCCAACCAAAAACACAAACATGTGACTTTCGGCAAGCCACATAGTCTTTTGTCAAATAAAGGCACAGCTTCCTTTTGGCTTTTTGAAATACTGAAAATAACTTTTACATACCCATTATTTCCTCTGAAAAATCCTGTTGGGAATCTCTGGCCTAATGACCTAATTTCCTTTTAATCCAGTGCCCATTGTTCTTAGAAGTAATGCAAGAGGCCAAGCACTTAAACAGTAATGCTAAATAGTGACTCCAGGGGGCAGACTCTTTCATTATCTTCTGTTCAGTGGAAAAGGCTTCCTTCTTTGCAAGTTATTGACAAGGTCAGGTTGAACAATCTCTTTTTCTCTTTTCTTCCCCCTCCTCCTCCTTTTTAAAAAATACACAGCATATTTTTTAAACTTTTTATTTTATATTGGAGTATAGTTGATTAACAATGCTGTGTTAGTTTCAGGCATACAGCAAAGTGATTTGGTTATACATCTATTAAATACATGTATCTATTCTTTTTCAAATTATTTTCCCATTTAGATTATTATGTAATATTGAGCAGAGTTCCTTTGCTACACAGTAGGTCCTTGCTGGTTATCTATTTTAAATATAAAAACAGTCAATCCCAGACCCCCTAACTATCCCTACCCCCCACCCTTTCCCGTCTGGTAACCATTAAGTTCATTCTTTAAGTCAAATACAGCCTATTTTTAAAAACACATCTCAATTAACATTTGAGAGATAGTTTCTTCAATTTCTACATGGACAAAAGTTTATACACTTACTAGTGACCAAAGCGGCAGTGCAGGGCGGCCAGGTTTAGAGCCGCGTATCTCAAGCTCCGGCCATAGCCCTCTTCCCCGTTACTCTTGCTTTCGGCTCCAGTAAGAATCAGGCGGTCAAAATAATGAAGGAGGCTGTGTGTTGAACTGAAAACATCTTGGACTCGGAGGTTGTTTAAATAGCTGAGGTAGTGCTAAAAGGAGGAACATTCAACATATTTTAAATGTTCTGTTCCTCTTGTGTTAGATTAATTCAGAGAGGTCCACTGGCTGTAGACATCCACGTATCCCCTACCCTCCTAAGTCACAGTTTAGCTTAATCTTTTCCCCACAGGCAGAATAAAATAGACTTAAGGTACATTAGCTGGTTTCTCCCCTAGAATGTGTCCCCAAACAAAAAATAGGGAATTCCACCAGCATGGGTGTCAGACTTTTGTCCTAAATATTCATCCACTGGTTATATTAGGATCCATGGATTATACATGAGGATGGAGGGGGAATCACCTAGCTTAGGTATTAAGGAATTGTGTCAGTATAAAAAAAAGGTCTTAAAACCTGAATTCATACAAATATAAAACCAATTTTTCTAAATGTCCAAGTTAAAACCCAGTGAGACTTTTACTAGTTTATTAGTTTTAGAAGTTAATTATCTTCTATTTTGACACTATTTTCATTTTGTTTGGTTCACTGAATTAAAACTCCCTCCAGCAGGCAGATCCCAGTTACTAAGGCAGATGTATTTCTATATGTGGATAAAGTCAGATGGCAAAACCCAGGTGCTATTAAGAAAGTTCTCAGGATAAAAATTCAATAAGGAATACAATTATTTTAACTTAAAAAATATATACAACAACAAAACCAAAAACATTTACAAAAGAGGAGAAAAGAATCTTTGGGCCTCAAACTTAAAAAAAATCAGTCTGTCATCTCCTTCATCTCCTGTCCATAATTCACAACATCAGAGAGATGATGAATGAAATAGAACATCAATAGATTGAAGAAATCCCTCCTGGGCCCCGGGGTGGGGGAGGAGCCTAGGCTAAGTCAGTTACGTGCCGTGCCAACCGCAGGATTTCTTTCCAAGAACCCAGGTCGGCAGGCCAATCCACCTTTACTCGACTATTCAACAGTCTTGTCCCTGCTTTTTAATTTAGGAACAGATTCTGGAAGAGGCTCACCGCTTCAGCAAAATCAGGATTAAATTTCAATAAGTTGTTCAATTCTTTCTGCAAAGAAGCTGGAGTGAGGGCTTTGGTCTCATCATTCTTCAACAAAGAAGCCTGAAAGTTAAAAATGACAACTCTCAGTAGAAAGAAATGGCCAATAAACATATGGACATATATGCTAAACAACATCATCTGATTACTTTCTTTTCTGCAGCTACATTTTCCTTTTTTTTTTTTAACAATCTTATTCATTTATTTATTCTTGGCTGCGCTGGGTCTTCATTGCTGTGCGGGCTTTTCTCTAGTTGCAGCAAGCGGGATCTACTCTCTAGTTGTGGTGCACAGGCTTCTCATTCCAGGGCCTCTCTTGTCACAGAGCGTAGGTTCTAGAGCTTCAGTAGTTGCAGCACATGAGCTCAGTAGTTATGGCTCCCAGTCTCTAGAGCACCGGCTCAATGGTTATGGCACGTGGGCCAAGTTGCTCCCCACCATGTGGGATCGTCCTGGACTAGGGATCAAACCTGTGTCTCCTGCATTGACAGGCGGATTCTTTACCACTGTGCCACCAAGAAAGCTCCTACACTCTCCTCTTGACCTTGCAGAACAGTTTCCTCTTCCTGGAATTATGTCTCGCAACCACCAACCCCACCCACACAGTCTTCCATGCAAACGCCTGCTCAGCCTTCAGGGCCCAGTTTAGATTTCAGCCACCTGCTTCTCCCATAAGCACCTACATGCTCCTATAAGCTCCCTGCACTGACCCTTCCTGCAGTACTTATTAAATTATATTAAAAGCGCTAGCTGACCCCACCCCCAGACTATAAGTGCCTTCAAGGCAGGAAGTATGTATTCATAGTCTGGCAAAGAGCCTTATGGCACACACTTGCCCTTCTCCTGGTTATCTGTTTCATATGGATGTTACCAGCAACGATTATATAAAATACGTAGAAAACTACTTCTAAATTAATGATTAGCCCTTAACTGGGTTATAGACACTTCAATTTTACCTAGACAAATTTTTCTTTGATTAACAATAATTTCTAACTCCATTTTAATTCATTGTAGCATTAAGATTCCAAAAATATGAAAAAGATACAGAAGAAAATAGAAAAGCACACAGAAAATCATCTGTTACTCTTCCATCCAGAAATAACACCATTTTTATGTCAGTGTATCTTATTCCAGTCTTTTTCTATGTGTGTGTATATGTATGTGTGTTTGTGTGTATATGTGCTTACACATATACACTGGTGGGCTGCCGTCTATGGGGTTGCAGAGTCGGACACCACTGAAGCAACTTAGCAGCAGCAGCAGCAACAGCAGCATGCACTCTTTTTAAACAAAGTTAGAATATATCATTTTACTATCTGCCCTTTTCAAATATTATACATTTGTCTCATCATCAACTGGTCTTTGAAAATACCATTTTTAAAGCAAAAGTATCAATCCTTTGTCATATGTATTGCAAAACCTTTTCCCATTTTGTTGTTTGACTTTTAATTTTGTCAGAACATGTACTAACATGCAGACATTTTTCATTTTTATGCTGAAAAAAGTCAAATGATCTCCTACATGTTTTCTTCCACAGTTTTTATGTTTAGAAAGTTCCCCATCCAGAGATCAGTTAAAAGTTAATATGGAGTTCCTTCTAGTCTAATTATAACTTTAAATGTTTATAGTGAAGCCTTTAATCTACCTGTAAAGTACTGAGGTGCAAAGATGAGGTGAGGGTCCAGCTTTATTTTCTCCTCTACAGGTAACCAATTGTCTAGATGGGTTTTTCTAATCTGTCTAAAATTCATTTGCAGGGGTGACTCTATTATCTGCATCTATATCTAAACATTACATCTTTCAGCAGAAAGAAAATTAATAATAAGGAAACTTTAGAGGAAACTTAAAAATTGAGCAAAAATCAAAATTATTTGCTGAAAACAACATGAAAGAAAAACGTTCAGCTTGTATTAACAACAACAAAAAAAATTCTAAAGTAGGTTTGAAAACAGTAGTAAGAAATGTCTGGGCTAAAGTGTACTGGTGTTTGCAACTTGAAATGTATCAAAAAAAAAGAGGAAATGGTGACCAGATGGGTAGATGTATGATAAACAGACCGAAATATTAATTGTAGGACCCAGATGATGGGTATGTGGGTATTTCCTGTACAAGGCTTTTCAGTTTTATTTCTGTTTGAAAATGTCCTTGATGAAAAGTTGGGAAAAGGGTAGTAAATCTTCCAAATCACGTTTTGGGGCTGTGTTAGTCACACACCATTACTAAATGAACATGCATTACAACTCTAATAGAGAAATAAAATCACATACAAAATAGGGAGGGACATATAGCTACGTTGCATTGTTAGTGAAGAAAAAAGGACCAAGAGTAAGAATAATGCCGCTTTACTAATAAACCTACTCACATAACAAACATATGTCACGACAGGAGATGGTGAAGGACAGGGAAGCCTGGTGTGCTGCAGTCCATGGGGTCACAAAGAATTGGACATGACTGAGCAACGGAACAGCAACAACAAACAATGTCAGAATTTAAAAAAAAAAATTATGACAAATCACAGAATCAACTTACCTGTTGAGAAAGAAAAAATTCTGCTTGTTTTTGGGACAGAGGCCCACTGCAAGATACCTCTTCTTCTCTGGAAAAAAATTAAGTAAAAACAATAAAGAATTACACAATAGTGAAAAATGGTAATGCTTATAAAGTCAAATAGATTCTTCATCAGAAAAGCTTAAAAACTTTTAAATTAGTTCTCTTTTCTCAGGAATGATGCTGAATGTCCTGATAAAGTTTACACGATTTAATAAGCAGATCTCAACTCTATACAGCTTCCACCATGATCTTTCTAAAATGCAAGTCTAGGGACTTCCCTGGGGGTCCAGTGGTTAAGACGCCGCTTCCAAAGCAAGGGATGCTGGTTGGATCCCTGGTCAGGGAACTAGGATCCCACATGCCGCAAGTATATCACCCCTGATTTAAAGCCCCTCTGGGGAATCCCATTGCCTTCCAGAATAAAGCCCACAGTGCTTACCAGGGCAGGTGCAATGCTTCCTGAGTGGTCCTACCTCTCTCTTCTGCCTTCTCATCTACATCCCAGCCCTGATGAACTCCTTACAATTTCCTATCATGCCAAGATGCACACCAGCCATTTTCTTGACCTGCAAGGCCCATTTTTCTATCTACTGTTTGATTGTTGCACCATCCATCATTCAAGATACCTGAAGTGCCATATCCTCCAAGAATCTCTCCTGACATCTCTCATTTGAGCTCCCACTGTCTCCCAGAAACACGGGTCACAGCATCTAGCACCGTCAAACTGGCTGTTCGTATATTCGTATATGAACACCCAGTCCGTGCCCAGGCGCACAATGGGCACTCAGAGTTTGGGAGATAAATGAATAGTTTCGCATGCTTCACTACAGATCTAAGACGGTGCTATACTCAAGAACAAGAGGATTCATCTAAAAAATAACCATTTGCCTAGAAGCTGAGATTACACAGAACAAATAAACAAGATATATACTGATAATAATCTAAACTTGAGAAATCTATGCATGCACAGTCTTATTTTTGAGAACAGGGTATGAATAATACCCTTTTGCCACATGATTCTGAAGAAATGCTTTCTCTATACAGGATTATAATGGATAAAAAAATTAATGTTTACTCAACAATATTTCTATAAGTACTCTGTCTAATATAGCAGTTCTCAAACTGTTTCATGCAAACAATATGGAAATGGGTATTCTAAAAGAAAAAATGCTGCTGAGCTTAAATCACTTGGGGACAGCTCTATACCCTCTCCTCCTTGGAGATTCAAGTCACACATTAAATAAATCCAACAGAGAGACACTTTATTCACTTTTATTTAATGCACCATTTACCAAATTCATCTGAACAAGGAATTCTTTCCTCACATCTATCAAGAAGGGCTAGCATCCCATAGAAAATACTCTGGGAAAAGCTGCTCTAATATTCTCTTGGTTTCACAAGGCAGCAAGTATATCAGATTCTGCAGGTATCAGAGGCCCAGGACCAGCCCCGACCTGGTACAACAAAGATCAGTGAAACAACAGTGACCTAGAGGGAAATGGAAAGAAAATTCATAGGCCAAGTTCTCAAACAGAAAAGAGTGAAGTGTCTGGACAATAAGATGCCCTTTTCTCTTAACATATCCCTCAAAGAAAGTAAGCCCAAGTCTTGAAATAAATACGGCAGTACACAAAAAGGCTACAGGCCAATGAGGATCTGGATGAAATGGGATACACTGCTCCTGGCCCACCCTCCTCAAAGGTCCATGATGCTCACCGTCACCAGATGCTTTATTTACTTAACGCTTTCCCCCAAAAAAAGATTTGAGGTAGTTTATAATAAAGGACACAAGAACAATAAATGTTAATAAAATAGACAGAACCCAAATCGCACAAAGCAAAAAGCTACAAATAAAGGCAAATAGATTTACTATAAATGAAGATCAAGTTTGGCCTTGGACACGACTGAACGATTTCACTTTCACTTTCTTCCATGGTGGCAACAGTGGCCAACGTGAACAAGGTTGGGAAAAGCAAGTGAGAATACCACTGCCCAAACCATCCTTTTACTGACTCCTCCTGTGCTTCCTCAGGGCCTCAAATACATGCCAGAGAAAGTAACTCTTAACAGGCCACAAAGGTATTCAGTTTAGGAAGGGTGTTATTCATTTAGGAAGAGGACTCAAATAAATTTGTTTATGAATCCAATTACCAGCTGAGACAGAATTTTAGACTTACAAGTGGCTGTATATCAAAGGCATTTAACCTGGGCCTATGAAGGGCTTTAGGAGCCCATGAGCCTTGTAAAACTGCATGCAAAATACACATTTTTAACGCGAGGATAGTACATGGCATCCATCTGATTTTCAAAAGAACTCTGGAAACTCCTCTAAAGCACTTAAATCACCCACTATAACTGAAATTTTAAAAATACAACAGGATTAAACAATCAACAAATGGGGCCGGGGCATACATAAAACACAAGTCTACGTCCCTGAAAATACAACGTCTTTACGGGTTCACGGTCTTGGTGAAGGCTAAGTCCAGCCCATGTGACGTGATGGCAGTAAACAATATGAATGAATGAATATTATCGCTGCATTAGAAACGGGAGAAACCACTCCACTTGGAGTGGTGAGGACTTTAAAAGTGGGGAAGGAGTGGAGAAATGATGAGGATGGAAGAAGGCATTCTAGAAAAGGAAAATAAAAGACGCAGAATGGGTAAACGCCCGGCCTGTTGGAGGGATACGAGCAGAGCTGGATGGCTGGGGTAAAGGACCCAAGCTGAGGAACAGAAATTGAGGTCAGAAAGGTCAACTGGGGAACACCTCAGATACCAGGCCGGGAGACTCTGTCTCTGGAGATTTCCTGAGCAGGATAGTGACAAGACAAAAGCAGGGGAGGGGAAGGACTGAGACAGGGAACAGTTTCAAAACACCCAAGGAGGCCAAGAGGACCTGAATGCTTGGAGGCATGTGACCAGAGGGGTGACCTAGCCCCCCCTCCTGACCTCACGTGCTCAGGCCACACTGTCCTCCTCCTGTCCCTCCAGCATGTCAGTCTGTCCTGTCTTGGGAGCTGTGAGTCTGCAAGAGTCTGACAACTCTTCTCAGGGCTGGTTCCTCTGTCAGCAAGCTCCCAGTCTGAAAGGGCCCTTTCCTGACAGCACTCCCGTTACTCTGTATCCTCAAGCCCTAGGTATTCCTTTCCTGCGTGGCATACTCTGAAGTTACATTACCTGTTGATGTAGTTACCTCTCGACTCCCCTCTCACCCTCCCCACGTAAACTCCACGAGGACGGGGACTTTCCTCCACGGAGAAAGCACAGCACCTAACACAGTACCTGGCGCACCAGAAGCACTGAATAAGCATTTGTTGAATAAATTAATGAAGTTGGGAGATTTTTATTAAATCATTGACAAGTGAAGAAACACCAAAGACTTTCTACTTTTGTTAGAAATTTTTGTTAAAGGGGACTTTTGGGGCTTCCCTGGTGGCTCAATGGTAAAGAATCAGCCTGCCAGCCCCTTTCTCCTCTGTCTCTTTCACCCCTGGCCCTTCAGCCCTCCTCCCCACAGAAGCTATGGAGCTAAGGGGGCAGCCACCCTCTAGCCAAATCCTGGAGGTTTACTCTGCCTGGCCACCCAAGTCACCTGGATTTCCCCGAGCTCCCACGAATCTTCTGAGATCCGCCTGCATTTTAGGCTTAGGGTGTGTCTAGGGAAGAAGGTAGGCTTCTGGGTGCAAAGACTAACCACAGGCTTCAGCCCTCCCTTCACTCTGTTCTGGAGAAACGCAACCTGCATTCCTATTCCTCTACACGAAGTCTCCAGGAAACAGAATCGGCAAAAGCCAGTGAGCCTAATGCCAATCTAATTCTTTTCTGGAGTGAAGATGGTTCCTCCTCTCTCAAGCCTGGGAATAAAGGCTCTTAAGTTGTTAGTTCCTCAAATTAAAGGCCACAGACCCTTCTGGGCCCTTGGTGTTCTCCCCGTGGGAGGGCAGTACTGCTCCCTGTAACCTTTACCTAGCCACACTGGAGAATCCCCCACCAGGGGAGGAGGACAGTTCTGGGAGTGCCCCCCCACCCCGGGTACCCCATTCAGTCAGCACCAGAGCAGACAGAGAGGCAGCCGCTGCCCCCAGAGGCAGCGCAGGCCTGCCTGGCCATGGGCCCAGCCATCCTGGTGATCATGGTGGGCATCCTGAGGTTCCTGCTCACCTTCTGTGACTGCATCACATGATCTCTCTGCGAGAACGTCTGCAGGAGGCAGACCATCGTGTTCCTGCTACAGCTAGCAGCTGGGGTCCTGGGCTTCGTCTTCTCAGACAAAGTGTGGGGCAAAGTGAGTAAGATTATCAATAATGCCATCGTGCACTACCGAGATGACTTGGACCTTCAGAACCTCTTGGATTTTTGGCCAGAAGGAGTTTAGCTACTGTGGAGGGATTTCCTACGAGGACTGGTCCCTGAACATGTACTTTAACTGTTCAGAAGACAACCCCAGCCGTGAGCACTGTTCTTTGCATTACTCCTATTGTTTGCCTACCCCCAACTAGGGAGTGATCAACACCATGTGTGACCAAGGTATGCAGACCTTTGACTACTTGGAAGCTAGTCAAGTCATCTACATCCATGGCTGTATTGACAGACTAGTCAACTGGATACACAGCAACCTCTTCGTACGTGGTGGTGTGGCACTGGGCCTGGCCATCCCGCAGCTGGGGGGAATCCTGCTGTCCATGAACCTTGTGAGTCAGATCAAAGATCAGATCAAACTACAGTTCTACAACCAGCAGCACCGGGCGGACCCATGGTACTGAAAATCCATCCTGCACCTCCTCGGTAGGGCAACAGGCGAGCCTCATCAACTGACAGCAGTGGTTACAGCTGTCGACGCCCAGTGGAGAATGGATTTCAGACCCGCAAGCCACAGCCCAGTGCTGCTGCTGCTGCTGCTAAGTCGCTTCAGTCGTGTCCGACTCTGTGCGACCCCATAGACGGCAGCCCACCAGGCTCCACCGTCCCTGGGATTCTCCAGGCAAGAACACTGGAATGGGTTGCCATTTCCTTCTCCAACAGCCCAGTGGGAGGAAGCAAACTCCACAGACAGTAGAAGGCACAGGTGGCTCTAATCTAAGAAGGATGTGCCTCCGCTCCCCATCCCAGCTCTCAGCATTGTTATTTTGTATTCTCTCTAACCTCAATCATTTGGGTTTATGTTTTTGTTTTGTCTGAGCAGAGATGCTTGAGCAATAGCAGTTGGAAAAAAAAAAAAAAATCCACCTGCCAATGCAGGAGACATGGGTTTGATCCCTGGTCCAGGAAGATTCCACATACCACGGAACAATTAAGCCCGTGCATCACAACTACTGAGCCTGCGCTCTAGAGCCCGGGAGCCATAACTACCGAAGCCCCTGGGCCCTGAAGCCCGTGCTCTGCAACGAAAGAAGCCACTGCTATGAGAAGCCCGTGCAAAGCAACTAGAGAGTAGCCCTCCCCCCTGACCCCCCACTCTCTGCAACTAGAGAGTCTGCATGTAGCTCTGAAGACCCAGCACAGCCAAAAATAAATAAATGAATAAATAATTTGTTTTTTAAAAAAGGATTTCTGTTAGGTCCTTTTTGGAGCACAGAGAAGATGTAGTTCCAGCGACTAATAGTCTCTGCTGCAAACCCACATGGTGTAACCCTATAAGCCTCCTCTCTTATTGCAAGAAACAAATGCTGCCCCGTAGCAACAATAAGCAAATGAAAAGCTGAAGCTAAATGTCAGTCTGCACGTTCTTCTGTAATGGGATTTTTTTTTTTTTGCCACACTGTGCAGCTTGTGGGATCTTTAGTTTCCCAACCAGTGACTGAGCCGAGTACTAACAACTGGACCACCAGGGAACTCCGCAGAATAACATTTAAATACATTTCTTCTATTTCAGTGATGAAATTCAGTTTACTGAATGCCTACCATTTTCTGAAACTATACACATTAACATTAGACATACTGTTACATTACACACAAATGAATTCTTAGAACAGGATCAAAACAATGTAATTAGACATAAATAAATGAGATTAATTTAGGAGAAAGTCAGACCTAATTAAGAAAAGTCTGAATTTTACATTTCTGAAGAACTGACATTCTCCTACTTTAAAAGCATATAAGGTAGCTAGAACAGAGATCACATTGCTTCCTGGAAGCTTCTTAAAAGAGAAATTTCAAGAAGAATAGTATATATCTGTCCAATATACCAGGCACAATTCTAAACATTGTATACAGATTTATCATTTAATTCTCACAACAACCCTCTGAGGTGGTGACATAAGCCCCATTTTGCAGGTGAGAAATCTGAGGTACAGAGAAGGTGACCTGCCCAAGTGAGGGAGTGGAAGAGCCAGAATTCAAATCCAGAGGTCTGACTCCAGAGCCAGACTCAACTCTACAAGGTACAGCCTTCCACTCCGTGAGAAGCATTGTGAGCAAGTCTGAGTTTTTGCAAGTACTCACTGGTACTATAATCTTCTTGCTCCCAGTGTGTGCTGAACAAATCATATAACCATACAAAGGCCACTCCTAAGAACTGCAGGGAAATATTCTCTGGCTACACCTGCAGGCCCAAAGGGGGTTGGCCAGCCTATACAGGGCAGGTCGGGGCTTGCTTCTCTCAGAGCTCTGAACACACCGTTACTTGTCGTTATCTGTTTCCATGTCAGTCTTCCTCCCCAGACCTTGGGCTCCCTGAGATCACACACACACACACACGCGCGCGCGTTTTTCCTTCCAAACACAAGTGGTCTATTTGGGAGGTGATCCCAGGTAACAGCTGGGGAGAGGGGACGTGAAACAGCAAAGGGAAGGGAGTCAACACAAAGTGTTTTATGGGGCCAGTCACCAGTGCGGGCATTGGACGACATGTTCTGATTCTCTCACTGGACATGTCTCATTGGACGACATGTTCTGATTCTCTCACTGGACATGTCTCATTGGATGACATGTTCTGATTCTCATTCGTCCAACACATATTCAGACACTGCAAGCCAAGCCCTGAGGAAAAGGAAGGAGAGTCTTAACTCTTGATGGAGGACACAGGCAGATATAAATGAATACGTAAATAAATGCAAAAGGCTGCTTACTGAGGAGAGCTATAAAGGAAATAAAGAAGATGGAAGTTCTTAGGATGGAGGTTATTTCACACACGTAGTCAGGGAAGGCCTGTGTGAGGCCATGGGAGCCAAAGGGTGAAAGGGAGGGCGGGAGGTGAGAAGCCAGGGAGAGCACAGCCTGAGGCAGAGCTCGGCTGGGCATGTCGAGAAACTGAAATCAAGCCAGAGGCAGTGGAGGGAGAGGCAGTATAAAGAGGTGAGGAAGATGACAGGGGCCAGATCAGACAGGTGCCAGGGCCACAGTAGCCCCAGTTTCTGTCTAAATTCCATGGACAGGCAAGGAGGGTTTGCGGTGTAAGAACATGTGGTGTGATTTACATCCGTGATGGTTCCCTTGGATGTTGCAGGAAAAACTGAGAGTAAGGAGACAAGAGTGGAGGCAGGGAAAGCAGCCAGGAGGCTGGAGCAGTCATCCAGGAAAGAGACCAGGTACTGAGACCATCAGGGAAGCAGTGATGACGGAGAGAAGTGAACTGATTCCAAACACACTGTGGAGGAAGTTCTGGCCGGATCTGCAGAAGGACTGGCTCTTGGGGTGAAGGAAGGGAAGGACCCAGGGACACACCTAGGCTTTGGGCTTGAACAACTAGCTGAACAGTGCCACCACATCCCCAGAGCTTAAACATTAGGAGGCATTCAATAAGTTTTCACGGAATTAATCAATTGTTAACTCACTGTGATATAATGAACACTACACTACCACTCGGGGTCCCAGCAGAAAACAAATGGCATATTCAAATAGGGTAACATGAGAAAAGTTTAATAAAGGACCACTTTCAGAAACAGCGGCAGGGGATGGAGAAGCCATAGTGAGTAATACAGTCCCCTGGGCTGGGAACAGTGGGGCACCTTTCGCACCAGGCCTGGGAAACCTTCCCAGTAACCAGACCTTTAAGGTCTGCAGAGCAGGCCACCTGATGGAGGCGGTGACCCTACACCCAGTCCACCATGACCTTGAAGGGAGGGAACCAGTGAATCAACACCCTGACCTTACTCTCCTTGACCCTCTGAATTTCCCATCAGTGCCTCCCAATCACAAGTTAGACGGGAAGGAACTAACTGATGTAAAGGTCCACTTCCTGGATCTGGAGGGACAGAAAGATGAGAGCCAATGCAGAAACTCTGGATGCATGAGGATTTACTGTGCCTGTAATGATGCTATTTCACAGGAAAGGGATTCATGCTGGAGAAACCCAAGTTACCTTATAGATACGTCAAGCTCTTCTTTTTCCATTTTCCTTTCGCCCTCCTCTCTGCTGGCCAGTTCCATATCAGCATCCTCCATGGTCTTTTTCTCACCATTCTGGAAGTACTGCTGAAGGGCAGTGTACAGTTTAAACACTTGACTGAAAGACAGCTTACTGTAGGCCAATATCATGTGACGCAGAAATAAGCCTACAAACAAGACACAGACCAGGCGAAGGCATTAACTCGAAAACCAGGCGACTCCAGGTCAATGACCATTCGTTGCAATTGTTCCTTCAAACGAATTGAAAAAAAGACACTTGCAGTTGCTATTTCCTCCACCGAGAATGTTCTTTCATCACCTTTGAAGCTGATTTTCTCTTTATATTAAAAGCTCAGTCCTTCCACCCACACTCCACTTTTTATCCAGCCAATGTATCCTCTCGTGACTGTTACAACTATCAGAAGTTATCGTATTTGTTTACTTTTTACTATCTGCCCGCCCTTCTCCCCACAGCCACAAGAATGTAATGTGCGTTAAGAGAAAGGTTCCAGTCTCTCTTCAAGTCCAGAGCCTGGCGCAGGGAGGATCAACAAATAACTGATGGTGAATAACATAAAAACTACCAGGAAAGAAAAGTCAGGTGGATGGAGCACAGCTATAAAGCTAACAGAAAAGCATCAGGAAACTTCATGTATACCCTAGACTTCTAAACTATAACAATAATCTACTCCTACTCTCTTCATAAAACCTTAGCTGGTGACCCTGACTTAGTTGTGCAATGTGTACAAGTGAGCAGAGGACCACGGGAGAAAGCTGAGAAACCCTGAAAGGCTCCACAATCAGTCTAATACTCTGATGACAGTAGACAAAACAGAAGACGCTTTCCCATGAGACAGTTATTTAAACACAGATCAAAATGGCAAGGCCGTGGACACAAACTAAAACGTCCAACATCCCCACTGCCTGTGCTCGGATTACCGCAGAGTTAACAACAGGTGTGACTCAGACAGCCATTCACTTCAGTGAAAATAGTCTCTGCTCTCCTTAGAAGAATTTCATACCTACTACACTTGTTTTGTGAACCTCTGGTTCGGTTCCAGAAAAAGAATCTGAAAGGTCATCAAAAAATTGCTCCATATCCTTCAATTCGCCTTCAGCCATCAGTTTGATTCTGAACAAGAAAAATGAGGTAAGGATTTTAGGAAGGCCCTTTGAATATCTTCCCACATTTCATATTCCACAATCACCTGAAATGAATCTATTTGAAAATCCAAAATGTCACCCCCATATTCTGAAAAGTATCATTGCTGATGTTTTCTTGATTATAAAATTTCTCAAAGTAGCATTATCAGCCAGTAAAAATGAAATTCTCTGCAACAACTAAAAGGAACAAAGCAGATCAGAAGAGTAATAAATTTTGAAGGAGTATGTTTAATGCTATCCATTTTTTTAAAAAATCAAATTAAGGTACTTAGGAAAACAAGCTAGAATAACAAAGATATCTTTTTTTAACAAAATAATCACCATGTGCCCTTTTCTAATTTCCATCTACTTTGACATCTTTTCATATATACAGAAGAAAATGGAGCTTACCTGATCTGCACTGAGTTTGCCAGCTGAGGACAAGATTCTTCAATTAATTTGTAAAGTTTAGACAGTGTAATATCTGGGCCCTGGGTAAAGGAGAGATTGAAAGGTTACAGAAAAATTTTAAAGAGCTGGAGACTGATAAACAGCTGCATACAGGAACTACTCATTTATCAACCTCTCTGCTTTCTTTTTTAAATTGGAATGTAGCTGATTTACAGTGTTGCATTAGTTTCAGGTGAACAGCAACGTGAATCATATGTATATATACACATATATACACATATCCACTCTTTTTTAGATTATTTTCCCATATAGGCCCTTACAGAGTATTGAGTAGTTTTCTGTGCTATACAGTACGTCCTTATTAGTTATCTATTTTATGTACAGTAATATGTATACATCAATCCTAATCTCCCAATTTATTCCCCATGAGTTCAAAATGAAGAAAAACTAAAGAATCTGTGAGACCATCAATACAGAGCTCATTTATAATCTATAAATTTTAACATTAATGAAAAGTATGAGTTAAGGACTTCCCTGGCAGTCCAACGGGTAAGACTCTGGCTTCCACTGCAGGGGGCATGGGTTCAGTCCCTGATGTAAGAACTAAGATCCTAGATGCCTTAAAGTATGGCAAAAAAAAAAAAACTGCTTAATTTTTAAAAAGTGTGAGTTAGTTAAATTCTGTTTCTTTTCTCACCGTGGAATACAATGCAGCCATTACAAAGGATGAGGCAAATCTGCTCAAATATGCTGACATGGAATGACCTCCAAGGCTTACTAAGTGAAAGGAACAAGCTGCAGAATAGAAGTAGCACTTATGTAAAATGAACAAACAAACAAAAAATGCAGAATTAAACAAAAAGGATACAAGTATACATACTTATGGGCTTCCCCGGTGGCTCAGAGGTTAAAGCATCTGCCTGGAATGCGGGAGACCCAGGTTCGATTCCTGGGTCGGGAAGATCCCCTGGAGAAGGAAACCCCACTCCAGTACTCTTGCCTGGAGAATCCCATGGAGGGAGGAGCCTGGTAGGCTACAGTCCATGGGGTCGCAAAGAGTTGGACACGACTGAGACTTCATTTCACTTCACTTCTTCATACATCCTTATAATCATATGCATCAACCTATCTATATACACATATACATAGCAAAAGGTCTAGAAAGATCTATTCTGAACTGTTACTCAGTATTAATAGCTGAATGAAGGAATATGAACCCTGATAATCTCTGAGAGGAAACAGGATTAGAGGGCCTACAAAAGAACCATCAACTTCCACTCTATCAACTTTAGTATCATTTAAAGTTTTACAATGAATCTTTGTGTATTAGTTGAGTAGTTAAAAATCAGCTAATTTTTAAAGTCAAACAATAAGCAAGTAAGTAAAGGCTGGAACTTAGCTAGATGAATTCTATATCCATGTTGATTAAAATCCCAGGCTGGATGAAGCACAAGCTGGAATCAAGATTGCTGGGAGAATTATCAATAACCTCAGATACACAGATGACACCACCCTTATGGCAGAAAGTGAAGAACTAAAGAGCCTCTTGATGAAAGTGAAAGAGGAGAGTGAAAAAGCTGGCTTAAAACTCAACATTCAGAAAACTAAGATCATGGCATCACTTCATGGCAAATAGATGGGGAAACAATGGAAACAGTGACAGACTTTATTTTGGGGGGATCTACACTTATAACAGTAATGCAGACAGGACTGGGAGCTGCAAGTTCTAGAGACCCTACTACTTTTATTAACTAATCGGGCAAGTCACTTAATCTGTGTCCTCAGTACTCCTCCCCCTGCCCCAAAGAAGGTGATGGATTTAAAAAAAGCCCTTTATAAGGACTTCCCTGGTGGGCCAGTGGTTAAGACTGCCTTCCAATGCAGGGGGTGTGGGTTTGATTCCTGGTCAGTCCCACATGCCTTGCAGCCAAAAAAATAAAAACATAAAACAGAAGCAATATTGTAACGAATTCAATAAAGACTTTAAAAAACAGTCCACATTTTAAAAAATTCTTAATTGAAAAAAAGCCTGTTATAAACGATAGTGTACTAGGATTTGGGGATACAAGATGAGCAAGAACAGGACAAACTAATGCCCTCATGGAGGTTACAGTCTAGTAGGGGAGAGAGATGTCACTCATATAATCACCCGAATAAATGGAAAACCCACAACTGATCTAAGGGAAAGTGCATGAGATTAAAATGAAAATAGCTAAAATTGATCGAGCATTTATTATGTGCCAAACACTGTAAAATGTTCTCATGGATTTTCTAACTTAACACAGCCATCACATGACAGTTCCTATCATGGTCTTCCATTTTACAGAGCAAAAGCAAAGACCCAAACACGTTATGGAACTTGCCCAAGTCGCACAGCAGGTAAGCAGTAGAGTTACAATCTGAGTCTGCAAAGGGAGATAAAACATGTAAAGTGTTTGTGTTAGTTGCTCAGTCGTGTCCGACTCTGCGAACCCATGGCCTGTAGGCCGCCAGGTTCCTCTGTCCTTGGAATTCTCCAGGCAAAAATACTGGAGTGGGTTCTTGCCATTCCCTTCTCCCGGGGGATCTTCCTAACTCAGAGATTGAACCCGGGTCTCCCGCATTGTGGGCAGATTCTTTACCGTCTGAGCCACCAGGGAAGCCCATCAAGTGCTGAGTACACAGTAAGTGATCAATGTTGGCTGTTGCTTTTATGTCATTGTTACCACTTATTACGGTCCTCTAGGGTACAGCGCCTGTACCTGTGTCTCCAACGCTCAAGCCTACATGTAGCCTCATTCTACATAAGACGGATGATCTGCGAAAATAACTCTTTCCCCCGTCACTCTGCTAATAAATGCTGGAGTCATATATAAACCTGCCCAAAAAATTGCATGTCAAGTGCCTGGTCCACCGTAAGTACTGTTAGCCGGTGGTAATAACTATATTTTTCGCGGTCCAAAAGGGCAGAGAGAGTATCCGATAAACCCCCGTGCCCGCAGCCCCCAGGGAGCTGTCCCGTCACAGAGCCGGTGCACAGTAAGGGTTTGCTGGATGAACCGGAGACCCTCACCTGCAGCAGCGGCAGGAGCAGCTGGTTGAGCCTTCGCCGCTCCATGAGGCTAACGGCGCCCTCGCCCGTGCGGCCCATCTCGTTCAGCAACACTAGCACCGCGATCTTATACGGCGTCACCCAGTCCTTGATACCGAATACGTTGGCGTGCACCACCCCATTGGTCATCATGGGGTTGAAGTAGAGGCTCTCGTGGACGCTGGCCATGGCACCCACGAACTAAGTCCGGGAGATCCGGTGCGCGCCCTGGCCGGATTCCTGCTCAGGGAACCTCACAACCTCCCCTAGGCCTCCGCTGGCCCACGGCGTATCCCAGGAAACTGGCATCCTCGCGATGACCAATCAGAGCAACGAAACCAGAGCTCTATAGCCAATAAAAATGCCCAACAATACCGTGATGGGTGGGGCAAAGGCGGCGCACCTAAAGACTGAGTCCCTACAGAAACTTTTGCAGGAGGGCAGGTTCCGGGTCGGTATGGACTTGGCGTGAAAGAGTCGACGCTTTCGGTCAAGGTCTGAACGGCCAGGAGGCCGTTAATTTGAAAATAGTTAAAATTAAATTTTAAAGTGAGGTTAAGTCAACGAAGTTAGGGACTTCCTGGCGGTCCATTGGTTAAGAGTGGGAGCTTCCACTGCAGGAGGCCCGCGTCCGGGAGCTAAGATCCCGCTTGTTGCGGGGTCCGAACAACAACAACAAAAAAAAACAAGAAAAAGCAACGAAATTAAACGTGCACCTTTAAAATTTGTATTTAACTGATCAGGTTAATTTTTAAATTCAAAGTTCGGAAGTTTCATTTAGCTCTGTTTTAATGCGTGAATAAACTATTTTTTTCCTCCTTAGAATTTCACGAATGCCATTTGCAGAGAGCCAGGTCAGGTTGC
This sequence comes from Capricornis sumatraensis, assembly GCF_032405125.1. Classification (NCBI taxonomy): domain Eukaryota; kingdom Metazoa; phylum Chordata; class Mammalia; order Artiodactyla; family Bovidae; genus Capricornis; species Capricornis sumatraensis. The sequence goes on along the minus strand of NC_091085.1, from coordinate 60,634,049 downwards.
AAGTAGCCGTGTATCCTTACGCGTAATAGACGATAATACCACCTCCATGTGGTGAATCTCTGTTTTAGTTCAGTTCCTTTCAGTCCGTCAGTCGTGTCCGACTCTTTGCGACCCCATGAATCGCAGCACGCCAGGCCTTCCTGTCCATCACCAACTCCTGGAGTCCACCCAAACCCATGTCCATCGAGTCAATGCCATCCAGCCGTCTCATCCTCTGTCGTCCCCTTCTCCTCCTGCCCCCAATCCTTCCCAGCATCAGGGTCTTTTCCAATAAGTCAACTCTCGCATGAGGTGGCCAAAATATTGGAGTTTCAGCTTTAGCATCTGTCCTTCCAATGAACATCCAGGGCTGATCTCCTTTAGAATGGACTGGCTGGATCTTCTTGCAGTCCAAGGGACTCTCAAGAGTCTTCTCCAACACCACAGTTCAAAAGCATCAATTCTTCCAGCATTCAGCTTTCTACAGTCCAACTCTCACATCCATACATGACCACAGGAAAAACTATAGCCTTGACTAGACGGACCTTTGTTGGCAAAGTAATGTCTCTGCTTTTCAATATGCTATCTAGGTTGGTTGGTCATAACATTCCTTCCAAAGAGTAAGCGTCTTTTAATTTCATGGCTGCAGTCACCATCTGCAGTGATTTTGGAGCCCCCAAAAAAAGTCTGACACTGTTTCCACTGTTTCCCCATCTATTTCCCATGAAGTGATGGGACCAGATGCCATGATCTTAGTTTTCTGAATGTTGAGCTTTAAGCCAACTTTTTCACTCTCTTCTCTCACTTTCATCAAGAGGCTTTTTAGTTCCTCTTCACTTTCTGCCATAAGGGTGGTGTTATCTGCATATCTGAGGTTATTGATATTTCTCCCCGCAATCTTGATTCTAGCTTGTGCTTCTTCCACCCCAGCATTTCTCATGATGTACTCTGCATATAAGTTAAATAAGCAGGGTGACAATATACAGCCTTGACGTACTCCTTTTCCTATTTGGAACCAGTCTGTAGTTCCATGTCCAATTCTTTTTTTTCTTTTTTTTCCCCATGTCCAATTCTAACTCTTGTTTCCTGAACAGCATATAGGTTTCTCAAGAGGCAGGTCTGGTGCTCTGGTATTCCCATCTCTTTCAGAATTTTCTACAGTTTGTTGTGATCCACACAGTCAAAGGCTTTGGCATAGTCAATAAAGCAGAAATAGATGTTTTTCTGGAACCCTCTTGCTTTTTCCATAATCCAGCAGATGTTGGCAATTTGATCTCTGGTTCCTCTGCCTTTTCTAAAACCAGCTTGAACATCTGGAAGTTCACGGTTCATGTATTGCTGAAGCCTGGCTTGCAGAATTTTGAGCATTACTTCACTAGCGTGTGAGATGGGTGCAATTGTGCGGTAGTGTGAGCATTCTTTGGCACTGCCTTTCTTTGGGATTGGAATGAAAACTGACCTTTTCCAGTCCTGTGGCCACTGCTGAGTTTTCCAAATTTGCTGGCAGATTGAGTGCAGCACTTTCACAGCATCATCTTTCAGGGTTTGAAATAGCTTAACTGGAATTCCATCACCTCCACTAGCTTTGTTCATAGTGATGCTTTCTAAGGCCCACTTGACTTCACATTCCAGGATGTCTGGCTCTAGGTGAGTGATCACACCATTGTGATTATCTGGGTCATGATGATCTTTTTTGTACAGTTCTTCTGTGTATTCTTGCCACCTCTTCTTAATATCTTCTGCTTCTTTTAGGTCCATACCATTTCTGTCCTTTATCAAGCCCATCTTTGCATGAAATGTTCCCTTGGTATTTCTAATTTTCTTGACGAGATCTCTAGTCTTTCCCATTCTGTTGTTTTCCTCTATTTCTTTGCACTGATCACTGAGGAGGGCTTTCTTCTCTCTCCTTGCTATTCTTTGGAACTCTGCATTCAGATGGGTATATCTTTCCTTTTCTCTTTTGCTTTTCACTTCTCTACTTTTCACAGCTATTTGTAAGGCCTCCCCAGACAGCCATTTTGCTTTTTTGCATTTCTTTTCCATGGAGATGGTCTTGATCCCTGTCTCCTGTACAATGTCACAAACCTCTGTCCATAGTTCATCAGACACTCTATCAGATCTAGTCCCTTAAATCTATTTCTCCCTTCCACTGTATAATCATAAGGGATTTGATTTAGGTCATACCTGAATGGTCTAGTGGTTTTCCCTACTTTCTTCAATTTAAGTCTGAATTTGGCAATAAGGAGTTCATGATCTGAGCCACAGTCAGCTCCCGGTCTTGTTTTTGCTGACTGTATAGAGCTTCTCCATCTTTGGCTGCAAAGAATATAATCAATCTGATTTCTGTGCTGACCATCTGGTGATGTCCATGTGTAGAGTCTTCTCTCGTGTTGTTAGAAGAGGGTGTTTGCTATGACCAGTGCTTTCTCTTGGCAAAACTCTATTAATCTTTGCCCTGCTTCATTCCGTATTCCAAGACCAAATTTGCCTGTTACCCCAGGTGTTTCTTGACTTCCTACTTTTGCATTCCAGTCCCCTATAATGAAAAGGACATCTTTTTTGGGTGTTAGTTCTAAAAGGTCTTGTAAATCTGTCTTGTAGTTAAGTTTTGTAAAACCCTAAACAACAGTCTTAATCTAAATTGGTAAGGCTTTCAAGTAATTCATTCTTCTATTCAAGAAATTATGTGCTGAGCTCCTTCTATATTCAAGGCCGTGTTCTAATCATAGTACTCAAAGAGGGTGAACTTTTAAACCAGAAGTTGCAAACCAGTGACCTCTGAACTAAATAAGACCCATGAGATGTGTTTTACTTGTCTTGCATATTTGCCAAGCTTCCCAGGTGGCTCAATGGTAAAGAATCCTCCTGCCAGTGCAGGAAATACAGGAGATGAGTTCAATCCCTGGATTGGGAAGTTCTCCTGGAGAAGGAAATGGTAACCCACTCCAATATTCTTGCCTGGAGAATTCCATGGACAGAGGAGCCTGGCAGGGTACAGTCTATAGGGTCGAAAAGAATTGAATATGATTGAGCAACTGAGCATGTACATACAATATTTACCAACACTTAAAAATTGAGACATTTCAGTGGACCCCTGCCTCCAATCTATATTTCTAGCTTCACTTGAAAAATTGGAAAACTTGGCAACATAGTTTATTCTGGGGTGGTAACTCTTAACTGAATATAAGCAGCAAGAGCCACCTTTATTCAGGCCATGATATCCCCCAGTCAATACAGTCATGGGCATATGGGCCTAGCAGAGCTGATCAGATCCTTCTCTGGATCACTATATGACTCTAGAAAGAAGAGCCCTCTTTCTCTCAGGGTTGCTAGGCAGGTTGTCAATGTCTCAATACCTCCTTCCAGAAAAAGGCTACCTGTAGGAAGCGAGATCAAGCCAATTTGCAAGTAAAAGCAGAATCAAGCAGAATCGGAGGTCAGGGAGGGGAGAAAGGAAATGGCAACCCACTCCAGTACTCTTGCCTAGAGAATTCCGTGGACAGAGGAACCTGGTGGGCTGCTGTCTATGGGGTCGCACAGAGTCGGACACGACTGAAGCAACTTAGCATGCATGCATGGATTGGAGAAAGAAATGGCAACCCACTCCAGTATTCTTGCCTGGAGAATCCCAGGGACAGAAGAGCCTGGTGGGCTGCCGTCTGTGGGGTCGCACAGAGTCAGACACGACTGAAGCAAATTAGCAGCAGCAGCAGCAGCAGAGGGGAGAAAGAAATAGGTTTGGTTCATTGATTTCTATTTTTATCTTGATACCCTGTTTCTTGCAGCTATTTCAATTATCAGCTTTCCTAGAAGATAATCCCCCAACCACAAAAAATTTAGCAAGTGTTTGTTGGTCTGGGTTGGCGGTTTTGTTTTGTTTTGTTTTTATTTCATTTTGCTTGAGCTTGATTGAAAAAGATTTTAGGCTCTTGTAACCAAAATCATCAATAAAGGTGATAATAAATAATTGAAACCCTGAAATCTATTCATCCTACCAGAATTGTTTAGTACCCAGAAAGGCCTTCAGGCTCCTTGGTTTGTTACTAGCGAAGCCTTTATCTCATCCTGTGTGTTATTCAGGGACTGTCTCCCTTCCTTCCTCAGTCACCAGGTATTCTCCTGCCAGTCAGAGAAAACATGATTCAAATAAAGTCATGATTGGTGAAACAAGAAGAAAGTTGGCCTGAGAATTAGAGCCCTCAAGTTCTAATGTTGGCCCTGAAACTTACTAGCTTTGTGGATTCAGTAGCCACTTATTCTCCCTAAACTTGGGTCAGTCACATTAACAGTGAAAGGTTTGGACTGGATGATGTGTTAATTCCTCTGCAGGGCTAAGATTTTTTAACTTGTTACTCTTGATTTTTATTTAAAAAATTTTACTGTGGCAAAAGCTTATCACATAACAGTTTACCATTTTAACCACATGAAGGGTACAGTTCAGCAACATTAAATACAGTCACAATAATGTGCAACCTTCACTACTGTCTAGAATCAGAACTTTTTCATCACCCCAAAAAGAAAACCCATACACGTTAGCAGTAACTCCTCATCTATCATATGATGATAATGTACAGCATTAATAAGGTTTATAGGAAACAGGTAGTTTCACATACTATGTGCATGCTCAGTTGTGTTCAACTCTTTTGCGACCCCATGGACTGTAGCTCACCAAGCTCCTCTGTCCATGGAATTCTCCAGGCAAGAATACTGGAGTGGGTTGCCATTTCCTTCTCCAGGGGATCTTCCCAACCCAGGGATCCAAACTACACTCACTATTGGAAGGAATTTAAGTTGGTTTAGCCCTTAGTCCAGACAGGAAATAGAAGGCACTCTAGGTGTTTCAAACACAGGGAAAATAATACAGAGAATTGGCTCCACAGGTGATAGTAGATCTGAGAAACCAAACCGGATAGAGATTAGCAATAACAAGAAGATGCTGCCAATTCCCAGGACAGAGAGGACAAAGGAAAGAGATGGTCACCATAGCCCAGAAACTGAGGCCACTGGGTGGGAGCCAGAACTGCAGGTAAATGCAGACACTACAGGAGGATGGAGAGAGAAGGCAAGAAATCCCATGGATTCTCCCTTTCTCTCACCCTCAGATCTCCTTTCGACCCAGCCAGTTGACTCAGGAGCTGGGAAAGGAAATGAGCAAGGGAATTCCCTGGAGGTCCAACAGTTAGGACTCTGTTCTTTCATTTTGGAAGGCCCAGGTTCAATCCCTGCTCAGGGAAATAAGATCCCAGAAGCTTCGTGGTGAGGCCAAAAGAGAAAAGATATATGCAGTTTTTTAAAAAAGGAAACATGTAACCAGCACCATTATCTATTCCAGAACATTTTCGTTACCCTAAAAAGAAACCGCATGCCCATTAGCAGTCACTCCCCATCCCGCTGCCCTTTAGCCCCCAGCAACTACTCATCTGCTTTCTCTATGGATTTTCTCTTCTGGACATTGCATATCAATGGAATCACACAACATGTATGGTCTCTTGTGTTCATTTAGCCAAATCTTTCTGAGGTTTATCCATGTTGTGACATGTATCAGTACTTCATTGCTTTTCATATCTTAGTTATATTCCATTATATGGACAGACTATATTTTGATTATCTGTTCATCTGTCAGTAGGCGTTTGGGGTCGTTTCCACCTCTGGGCTATTGTGAATCATGAGACTGTGAACATTCATTTGTATGTCTTTGTGTGAACATGTGCGTTTGGTTTTCTTGAATATATACCGAGGAAGTGGGATTTCTGGGTCGTACAGTGACTCTACACTTAACTTTTGAGGAACTGCTAGACTCTTTTCTACAATGGCTGCATTATTTCACATTTCCACCAGCAACAAATGAGGGCAGCCACTTTTTTCTTCTATATTTTTTGGCTCTGTGGCATGCAGAGTGCAGCCACATTCTAACGGGGATCAGGAACTCAGCTTGCTATTTAATCATGAATCATCATTAGCAATGTTATGATGCTGAAAAAACTGAATAACCATCAAAGATGTTTAAGTAGTTCTGAGAAATGGATGACTATCTCCATGATTTTATATCTCTGAACACTGTCGTCCCCCAAGGAGAACTGTGCCAGGTAGAACCACTTTTCCCCGTTGCTCATTAGAGAGTAGCTCACCAGCAGTTAAGCTGGCAGGTCACCTGCAGGTCCCAAGACAGATGGAAAAGCCAGCCTTTACCACCCGATCAGATAGGAAACTTGTTGTGCAATTCTGAGACACCATATTAGAGGAAACAGAAAATTGCTCTGAACAAGGAAAAATATAATATGTGAACCAGGTCTCCTGTGTGCATGCATAATCATTTTCTTTTGATAATTCAAGAAAATCCAGCTGAGAGGGAAGAAAAGATCCCCTATTGAATAAAACGATGCCCGACTTTGCCAGAGTCACGCAGAGTCTCAGGGTTCAATCAATACAAAAAGTTCTGGGTAATTAACTGAGCTGCTGGGGAAACTTGATCGCTAGCCTGACAAGCATCGCTAAGTATTTCCAGACCCAAGGTAACATTCCAGCTTCTCAAAGCTCATGAACTGAATTGACCTCACTCCCTGGGGAAAGAAACTCTCCTTGTTTCCTCTGGACCTCCTATATCATCCAAAGTCGACATCACCATCTGCAGCTGGAGGGATCAATGGACACATTAATTAATTGAAATTGAGTTTACGTTTCTATTGTCAACTCTCATTATTTGTTTTCGGGAACCCACTTCCCATATCTCTTAGTGCTTTTAAGCAAAAGATAATATACATTATGTATTTTTCACAAGTCTATGAGTACATCTTATACTCACCATTTTTCTTTTTTTTTGCTGATACCCTGACTCACTCCTAATACTTGACTTAATGGCAGTTTCCAGGTGAAGTGGTTGTTTTCAATAATAGAAGCAGAAACTACATTGAGTCACTGCTTTTCTTCCTTTGCAGGATGATTAATTCCTTAGTTTATAAAATGTTTTTTAGACATTTCAGTTTGCAAAAGTTTCTGCATCTGTAATGTTTGATGATCATCTACCGCCACAGTGGCAACGCATAGCTCTCTACTTACGATAAGGCTGTGTAACAGCTACAAAACCCTGAAGGCATGACAAGACACATGTTTGATTACACATCTAGGGTGGTAGGCTAGGGAGCTCTGCTAATCTTTCTGGGGCTTGGTCACAGATGGGAAGTGTGGCTGACTGGGTGATCCAGAATGGATATGCCTGGGGACAACTGGAGTGGCTCTAGGGGTCTCTTCGCCTCTGCAGCCCACCTGAGAGCATGGTAGAGACAGAGATGCAAGAAGGTGGGAACAAGTATATCCTACAGTCGTGAGCTAAGTGGTGGCTCGTATCAGTACTTCTGTGCATTCCTTTTTTATTATTATTAGTTTTAATTTTTGGCTGGGTCTCAAGGCTTGTGAGTCCGCCAGGGATCAGACTTGCACCGTTGGCAGTGAAAGCACAAGTCCTAACCACTGGACCACTGTGTTCTATTAGCTAAAGCAGAAGGCCAGCACAGATCCAAACTTCAGGAAGTAGAGTGGATCTTTGGCAAGAGGAGCTGCAAAGTCATGCAGCATCAGTGAGGAGAGAGGGGAAAGTAAAGAATTGGAGCCAGAAGTGCAATTGCCCAGAGGCTGTCCCTTCTTATCCCCTTGAACCTCAGCTTATTTAGGCGAAGGGAGAGTTGAGTCCAAGAGGCATAGATAGAACTGATTTTTGTGTGTTTAGTCTCACACAAACAATTATATGGGGCTTCCCAGGTGGCTCAGCGGTAAAGAATCTGCCTGCAATGCAGGAGCCACAGGAAACTTTGGTTTGATCCCTCAGTGGGGAAGATTCCCTGAAGGAGGAAATGTCAGCCTACTCCAGTATTCTTGCCTGGAGAATCCCATGGACAGAGGAGCCTGGTGGGTTACAGTCCATGGGTTTGCAAAGAGTTGGACACGATTGGTGTGACTTAACATGCATGCACGCAAACAATTATATAAATAGATGCATCGGCTGTCTTAGTTTGCTCCAGCTGCCATAACAGAATACCATAGATTGTCTGGCTTCCACAACTTGAATTTATTTTCTCTCAATTCTGGAGGCTAGAAAGTCCAAGATCAAGGTGTAGACCAGTTCAGTTTCTGGTGCTAGCTCTCCTCTTGACTTGCAGATGGGTGCTTTCTTACCATGTCCTCATTATGGCAGAAAAAGAGAGCTACTCTGATATTTCTTCTTATAAGGACATTTAACCCATCATGAGCACCCCCAACCAGGAGCTCATCTAAATCTAATTACCTCCCAAAGGCCCAACACCAAATACCATCACACTGGGGTTTCAACATGTGAATATGAAGGGGGACACTATTTAGTTAATAACATGAGCTAAACTTAATTTTAAATTGGGGACTTCCTTGGCAGCCCTGTGGTTAAGACTTTGCCTTCCAGTGCAAGAGTGTGGGTTCAATTCCTGGTAGGGAACTAGATCCCATATCCCACGGGGCCAAAAACACAAAGCATAAAACAGAAGCAATACTGTGAAAGTGAAAATGAAAGTGTTAGTCGCTCAGTCCTGTTCGACTCTTTTCGACCCCTAGGACTGTAGCCTGCCAGGCTCCTCTGTCCACGGAATTCAGGCAAAAACATAATACTGGAGTGGGTAGCCATTTCCTTCTCCAGAGGATCTTCCTGACTCACTGACTGAACCCTGGTCTCCTGCATTGCAGGTAGATTCTTTACCATCTAAGCAATAGTACTGGAATGGAATGCCATTTCCTTCTCCAGGGGATCTTCCTGACCCAGGGATCGAACCCTGGGGTCTCCCACACTGTAGACAGATGCTTTACTGTCTGAGCCACCAGGGAAGTCCATCTAAGCCACCAGGGAAGCCTTTAATAAACTTTAAAGAGACTCTAATAAACAAATAAATTTGGTATCTTCATTCTTGCCCCCAAATGTATCTCTCACTTGAGCCACGACTGAATCTTCCTAATGTTAGAAATCAAAGCCAGAACTTAACTCTGGAGTCTAGAGATTGATCAGGACATCATGGAATTTCTTATTTAGTCTTTAAAAACATGTCTGTTTCTACTAGAGTTAAGGATAAAATATGTACCTGATCTAAAGTTTCAATTGATGTTAAACTTGAAGGAATTATAAACCGTCCTTGTCATCTCAGATTTATTGGAAAATCCAAAGTGATTTGATGCTTCCCAGCCACAGCATTGGAGGTCAATTTTCCCATAAGCGTCTGGAACTTCTGAGCATTATTCATTCAATCTGAACAAATACATGATTTTTTCATTCTTTATTTTCAGGCTCCTAAATGCCTTGAACCATGACAGCAATTAAGTTGCCAGAGAACTTCTCTGATATCCTGTTCCTTTTAACTTCTTCGGAGAGGTTTTTATTCAATGTGTGTGTTGAATAAAACACAGAGAAAGGAAGAGAAACTCTTCTTCAGGATCTCAATTTGTTCCTATCAGTGAATTAAAGAATGGACAACTTGCACTTCCCTGGTGGTCCAGTGATTAAAAACTCTGCACTTCCACCGCAGGGGGCTTGGGTTTGATACCTGCTCAGGGAACTAAGATCCCACATGCCACATGGCACAGCCAAAAAATTAAAAATAATAATAGTAAATAAAATAAAAAACCTATATACAGGATTCTTGATATATCTTGCACAGATGATAAGTATTCCTGTTTTATGCTGCAAACAGACACATACACACATGATCTCAGTATAAATATTAAAACAGAAAAATACACTTGGCAAACAGGTGACAAGTCTTGAAGAGATGATTGAATATTTTGAGCTTCTTCCTCTGTTAATAATGAATCCATTTTGGAATGTAAATTTCAACTAATCTCTTAACTCCTCTCCAGCCACTCTAGACTAATAGGGGGAAAAAATGGTAAGTTTTGGATTTGATTCTTCCTTTCCAAGTACAAATTATCTTGAGGATATAAATTACATGATTTACTTTTTTTTTCCCAGAGTAAGCCTTAAGGGGGATATTAAGAGGAAAAACACCATGCCAGTAATTTGCTACACATAAATATTAGTGATTAAATAAGCATTGAGAGTAGAAATATGTTAAAGGAAAGAACATATTTTGAATATTATTTATGCCCCCACTATATTAAAGTGCTTATAAAACTTGTGACAAGGCCAAAATGAAAGGAAAAATTCTTTTTTTCTAAAAAAAATTTTTTGAGGTATAATTAACCATCTAAGGTGAACAATTCAGTGACAGTACATTTATTTTGTGTGATCTCTTGCTCTGCCTAGTTCCAAAACATCTCAGTTCAGTTCAGTTCAGTCACTCAGTCGTGTCCAACTCTTTGAGATACCATGGACTGCAGCACCCCAGGCCTCCCTGTCCATCACCAACTCCTGGAGCTTACTCAAACTCATGTCCATTGAGTCAGTGATGCCATCCAACCATCTCATCCTCCGTCATTTCCTTCTCCTCCTGCCCTCAATCTTTCCCAGCATCAGGGTCTTTTCAAATGTATCAGTTCTTCGCATCAGGTGGCCAAAGTTTTGGAATTTCAGCTTCAGCATCAGTCTTTCAGATGAATATTCAGGACTGATTTCCTTTAGGATGGACTGGATGGATCTCCAAAACATCTCCAGCTTCCCGAAAGGAAACCACATACCCACTAAGCAGTTTCTGCCCATTTCTCCATCCTGTAAGTCTCTAGGAACAACAAATCTATGGTTTTGACTCTGTAGATTTATCTATTCTGGAAAATTCATGTAAATGGACTATGATCTTTGGCATCTGGCTTCTTTCAGTTAGCATGGTATTGATGTTCAGCCATGTTATAACATGCAGCAGTACTTCATTTCTTTTTATGCTCAAATAAAAAATATGTATGTATATATATCACTAATTGATACACACAATCATAAATTGATAGACATTTGGGTTATACATATCTTTTGGCTATAATGAATAGTGCTGTTACAAACGCTTATGTATGGTGTTGACCAGAAGGTTTGTTCAGGTTTTCCCATACAGTGCTATGGAAAAATCCAAATGAACCTTTTGGCCAACCTAATATAACCCTTCCTTTGAGAACTTCAGTATTTCAATTATTTGGGGTGTTTCCCTCACAGTGAAATTGCTAATTCTTCAAACTTTTCCCACTGCCCACAGAATCCAGTGTAGCCCAACTCTGAGCTGCTTCCTGAGGGTGCCTGTTTTGGGAGAGAAACAAATGCCATTAGCAGGGTAGAGGAATCCTATTTATTAAGGACTAGAGCCTGATATATTCATCACACAGTTCAAACAAACATACAAACAAAAATCTTAAGGGGGAATTCCCTGGCTTTTCAGTGGTTGGATCAGGACTTTTACTGCCAGGGCAGGTTCGATCCCTGGTTGGGGAAGTAGGATTTAATTATTTCTTTGTGGCCAAAAATAAATAAATATAAACGGTTTAAAAAATCATAAGGGATATATATATATATATATAGTATGCTTTATAGGATATTTGAAAGTATGGCTATTTAAGATTGACAGTTACAGGATCTACCTTTTCATATACAAGAGTCAGTTCCAAACCAGTTAAGGCTGAAGGCCTGTTTATCTGCTGCAAGATTCACTGGTCCCTAAAACATATAGGCACTACAATATTTGGCTTGATGAAAAAATGTTAAACTCTAGAAAAATAAATGCAATAAAAACAAGAAAGACGCTGTTATGTAGCTATAATATTAGCCAATATTTAAATAAATTGATAAGTAATTACTAATCAAAATGAAGGGAATCAGGACCTTTCTTTACAAGACTGGTAAGAAGGCAAATTGATACAGTATTTTCTGTGGACAAATTTAGGAATTCTTATCAAGACCTTAAAAATGTTTATATTCTTTGACTCCATTTTTCTCTTTCTGGCTATTTAACCTTAGAGAATAACCACAAATATTCATGATGATTTTTTAATGTATTCTTCATTACAGTGTTATTATAATGAAAAACTGAGAGCTACCTGAAATCCATCAACAGATATTAGACATAAGTTGATTCACAATTAAGAAGAATACATGTGAAACCAAATTATTTGATAGAAAATATTTAATGACTTGGAATAATGTCCATTATATTTTTAAATAGAAAATAATATGTGTACTACAACACTAAATTTCTAAAAATGTATCTGCATGCACAGAAAAGAATTAGTTTCCTTCCTCTATAAAATGGGGATAATAATAGCATGTATCTCATAGGATGGTTATAAGAATGAAATTTAATGAGAACGTTCATATTCCAATGCTCAGCATAGTGTCTAGCATATTTAAAGCATTCAGTAAATGTTTAATTATTGCTATTGTTTATCTGTTGCAAGATTCACTGGTCCCTAAAACATATAGGCACTACAATATTTGGCTTGATGAAAAAATGTTAAACTCTAGAAAAATAAATGCAATAAAAACAAGAAAGACGCTGTTATGTAGCTATAATATTAGCCAACATTTAAATAAATTGATTATACATCAAAATACGAGCTTTAGTTATCTTTGGGTAGTGGAATTATGAGTGATTTTCATTTCCTTAAGTAGGCTTTTCTTTATTTTCCACAATTAATGTGTTTTTATTTTCTACGCAGGGGAAAAAAAAAGGCATTACGAGAAAAGCATTGACTTTCTCCAAGCAAGATAATTCTACTCAAGAATTATTCTCACTTCCTTGCCAGAGAGAGTTGATAGCAGATAAAGATGTTGATATTTCCAGAAAGGTATCCTAAACTTTGCTGCCTTCTCTTTTGATAAGAGTAGAGATGATAGCAGTATGAGACAACTTTAAAAAAAAAAGAGAGAGAGAGAGACTTCCTATTAGGTCAACTCTCTAGGATATTTCTATTCTTAGATATGAAATAAAATTTGGAGAGCAGTGCTTTAGAAGTTAGACAAGAATTTTAAAAAGCCACAGATTACAACGGTTCAGTTCAGTTCAGTGACTCAGTCATGCCTGACTCTTTGCGACCCCATGGACTGCAGCATGCCAGGCTTCCCTATCCATCACCAACTCCCGGAGCCTGCTCAAACTCATGTCCATCAAGTCAGTGATGCCATCCAACCATCTCATCCTCTGGGATTACAACAGAGGTCACTAATTTCAAATCAATCAACCAATCAAAGTTGGATTACGTCATTCACCTGCTAACATATTTTACAGCATCTCTTGGCCTAACTTAGAAAATATACAATATTCAGCCAGACATTTGAAGCCATTTCAAAGATAATTTTCAGAGTGAATTAAAGCATTTTTTTCTTAATCTAAGTTTTGGAGTTTTCTGCTTTGCACTTTGGGATTTTAATTTCACACCCAGAGATAAAAGTGTCAAGAGAAAATTCCAAGAACTCTGTTCTTTGGATGTTACTACCACATACATAGTTGAAAACAAAACTCGAGAAACTTTCAGAAAAGGATTCTTCTATTTAACAATCTTTAGATATGGTGAGAAATTCTTGGTCATGTAGGTTGGATGGGATTGGTCCCACTCTCAGCCAAAGGAGGGCTCCTACTCCTCAGCCATAGTGATTGGTTTAGTGGTGGGCAGGTGGCTCAAGTTAGACCATCAGTTCCTCAATATGTGGAGGTGAGAAATGATGGGAAATAAATCATGCCCTGGTGCCAGTGTGCAAACACTAGATTAAGCTCAGTCTAAAGGAATCTTGCTGGAATAGCCTGTTTAGTTGAGTTATTACCTTGCACCCTGTTTTGGGGTAGCATATTAGCAGGGCAAAGGCTAATAGAGTTTTGCCAAGAGAATGCACTGGTCATAGCAAACACCCTCTTCTAACAACACGAGAGAAGACTCTACACATGGACATCAACAGATGGTCAACATAGAAATCAGATTGATTATAGTCTTTGCAACCAAAGCTGGAGAAGCTCTATACAGTCAGCAAAAACAAGACTGGGAGCTGACTGTGGCTCAGATCATGAACTCCTTATTGCCAAATTCAGATTTAAATTGAAGAAAGTAGGGAAAACCACTAGACCATTCAGGTATGACCTAAATCAAATCCCTTATGATTATACAGTAGAAGTGAGAAATAGATTCAAGGGATTAAATCTGATAGAGTGCCTGAAGAACTATGGATGGAGGTTTGTGACATTGTACAGGAAATGGCTCAGAGGGTAAAGCATCTGCCTGCAATGCGGGAGACCTGGGTTCAGTCCCTGGGTCGGGAAGATCCCCTGGAGAAGGAAATGGCAACCCACTCCAGTATTCTTGCCTGGAGAATCCCATGGGCGGAGGAGCCTGGTGGGCCACAGTTCATGGGGTCGCAAACAGTCGGACACAACTGAGCGACTTCACTTCACAGGAGGCAGTAATCAAGACCATCCCCAAGAAAAAGAAATGCAAAAAGGCAAAATGCTTGTCTGAGGAGCCCTTACAAATAGCTGTGAAAAGAAGAGAAGTGAAAGGCAAAGGAGAAAAGGAAAGATATACCCATTTGAATGCAGAGTTCCAAAGAATAGCAAGGAGAGAGAAGAAAGCCCTCCTCAGTGATCAGTGCAAAGAAATAGAGGAAAACAACAGAATGGGAAAGACTAGAGATCTCTTCAAGAAAATTAGAGATACCAAGGGAACATTTCATGCAAAGATGGGCTCAATAAAGGACAGAAATTGTATGGACCTAACAGAAGCAGAAGATATTAAGAAGAGGTGGCAAGAATACACAGAAGGACTATACAAAAAAGATCATCATGACCCAGATAATCACAATGGTGTGATCACTCACCTAGAGCCAGACATCCTGGAATGTGAAGTCAAGTGGGCCTTAGAAAGCATCACTATGAACAAAGCTAGTGGAGGTGATGGAATTCCAGTTGAGCTATTTCAAACCCTGAAAGATGATGCTGTGAAAGTGCTGCACTCAATCTGCCAGCAAATTTGGAAAACTCAGCAGTGGCCACAGGACTGGAAAAGGTCAGTTTTCATTCCAATCCCAAAGAAAGACAGTGCCAAAGAATGCTCAAACTATCGCACAATTGCGCTCATCTCAACCCACTAGCAAAACAATGCTCAAAATTCTCCAAGCCAGGCTCCAACAGTACATGAACCGTGAAATTCCAGGTGTTCAAGCTGGATTTAGAAAAGGCAGAGGAACCAGAGAACAAATTGCTAACATCCATCGGATCATCGAAAAAGCAAGAGAGTTCCAGAAAAACATCCACTTCTGTTTCATTGACTATGCCAAAGCCTTTGACTGTGTGGATCATAACAAACTGTGGAAAATTCTGAAAGAGATCGGAATACCAGACCATGTTATCTGCCTTCTGAGAAATCTGTATGCAGGTCAAGAAGCAACAGTTAGAACTGGTTCCAAATTGGGAAAGGAGTATGTCAAGGCTGTATGTTGTCACTCTGCTTATTTATTTATATGCAGAGTACATCCTAAGAAATGCCAGACTGGATGAAGTACAAGGTGGAATCAAGATTTCCGGGAGAAATACCAATAACCTCAGATGTGCAGATCACACCACCCCTATGACAAAAACCGAATAAGAACTAAAGAGCCACTTGATGAAAATGAAAAAGGAGAGTGAAAAAGTTGACTTAAAACTCAACATTCAGAATACTAAGCTCATGGCATCCAGGCCTATTACTTCGTGGCAAACAGATGGGGAAACAATGGAAACAGTGACAGACTTTATTTTCTTGGGCTCCAAAGTCACTGCAGATGGTAACTGCAACCATGAAATTAAAAGACGCTTGCTCCTTGGAAGAAAAGCTATGACAAACTTGAGTGAGTGAAGTCGCTCAGTTGTGTCCGACTCTTTGCGACCCCATGGACTGAAGCCTATCAGGCTCCTCCGTCCATGGGATTTTCCAGGCAAGAGTGCTGAAGTGGATTGCCATTTCCTTCTCCATATGACAAACTTAGACAGCATATTGAAAAGCAGAGACATTACTTTGCCAACAAAGGTCCGTCTAGTCAAAGCTTTGGTTTTTCCAGTATTCATGTATGGATGTGGGAGTTGGACTATAAAGAAAGCTAAGTGCCCAAGAATCAATGCTTTTGAACTGTGGTATTGAAGAAGACTCTTGAGAGTCCCTTGGATAGCAGGGAGATCCAACCAGTCCATCCTAAAGGAAATCAGTCCTGAATATTGATTGGAAGGACTGATGCCAAAGCTGAAACTCCAATACTTTGGCCACCTGATGCGAAGAACTGACTCACTGGAAAAGACCCTGATGCTGGGAAAGATTGAAGGCAGGAGGAGAAGGGGATGACAGAGGATGAAATGGTTGGATGGCATCACCAACTCAATGGACATGAATTTGAGTCAGCTCTAGGAGTTGGTGATGGACAGGGAGGCCTGGCGTGCTATAGTCCGTGGGATCGCAAAGAGTTGGACACGACTGAGTGACTGAACTGAACTGATTAGGGTTGTTGTTGTTCAGTTGCTAAGTTGTATCTGACCCCATGGACTGTAGCCCACCAGGCTACAAGGGTGCATGTAATTAGTCTATGGGGTTTTCCAGTCAAGGATACTGGAATGGATTGCCATTTCCCTCTCCAGGGGATCTTCCTGACCCAGGGATCAAACCCAAGTCTCCTGCTCTGCAGGCAGATTCTTTACTTTCTGAGCCACCAGGGAAGTCTGTACTTCCCTGTACAGGAAATACTGTAGATTATAATTGAATGTCATATGCAACTGTTTAGTGCTTTAGCCATGCACATAGTTCTTCATTGCGGCTCATTGGACAAGATGCTGTATCCCAAATAATATAACATTCCTCTTTTAAATCTACCCTTTCGCCTTGTTTTTAACTTAATGTAGGATTCATCTTGCTTCACCATAGGATTTTTTTTCAAGTGTCAAATGATGAAATGACTATTTGAATAAAAGAGACCATTCTAAATCGAGTTACCTTGAATTAGAAGAAAAAAGAATCAAATAGAATTGAGCTAGTTGAAACAAAACATCTTCAATGTAAGGTCAAAAGAGCTGTTTTGGATATCTTTTCATCACCACCAGTGATGAAAGAAAACAAGATTTAGAGACAGTTGGGTGTTAGGGAATATCATTCGACATCGTGATCTATACAAAATTATTAATGCTACAAGCATCATGACCCCAGAAAAAGGTTTTAGAATAAGGATGGACGAAAGATTGACATTTTAGGGAACAATAATGAGGCACTTACATATTATTATGTTTAAGATTTATTTATTTATTTTTGGCTGGCCTGAGTCTCTGCTGCTGTGCAAGGTCCCCAGCTGTGGCAAGTGGAGGCCACTCTGCTGCAGTGTATGGACTTCTCATTGCAGTGTCCACCTCCCCCGCCTGTTGTGGAGCACAGGCTCCAGGTACAAGGGCTCAGTAGTTGTGGTTCACGGGCTTAGCTGCCATTCAGCATATGGGATCCTACCAGAGCCGGGATCGAACCCTTGTCTCCTGCATTGGCAGATGGATTCCCAACCACTGGACCACTTGGGAAGCCCTATATAGCCTTACATGATTGTCAGTGAATACGGTGTCAAAGAGAAAAAAGTACTAAGCCTGCAACTGGAGTTTTTCAAGATGACTTTCCTTATCTCAACCATCTGAATATCTCCATCCCTGCATGTTTATCTTGTTCATTTATGAGTTGATAGTGTTTGTATTCCATTGTGTCTGTCCAATTTGTCTGTAAATGTGATTGAGCATCAGCCTGTCTGCCTTGGACTGTAAATTGTTAAAGAGAAGAGGCAAGGCTTAGCTAATTCTCTCTGTGAATCATTGAGCCCAGCATAGCACCACATGCAATTAGAGATTTTATAAATGTGTTTATTATGGCTCTTGGAAGGAGGCTGAGTCCCATTTATTGCCTTCTTGATCCTGCCAGCACTTCTCAAGAGAGTGGGGAAAGTTGACTTGATTTGCACTGTGAGCCTGGAAGCAAATGCTGAATGTGATGCCATATCGCTGAGGCCTCTCAATGATATCTGCTGGTCAAAGTCTGTGTAGTATAATAAATACATTTGGCCTTTATCCCCAGGTTCATGGCACAGAGAACTTAAAGCCCTTGGAATTTCATGAATGATCAGGGTATCTTTTGTTATCCCTAGGAGCCCCTTTTGAGCGAACCTGAGCTAATGAGGGGTCTTAGGGTGGGGTGCCTAGATGGAGCTTGGTCACCAGAAAGATCAAATGATTAGAGAGTTGGGATTTTCAGCTGATCTTTTCAAACTGCTAATGGGGTTCTCAACGCAAGAGTACTGGAGTGGTTCGCCGTTTCCTCCACCAGATTTTATTTGCTTGGGCTGCAAAATCTCTGTGGATGGTGACTGCAGCCACAAAATTAAAAGACACTTGCTCCTTGGAAGGCAAACTATGGCAAACCTAGACAGCGTATTAAAAGAAGAGACATCACTTTGCCAACAAATGTCTGTATAGTCAAAGCTATGGTTTTTCCAGTAGTCATGTATGGATGTGAGACTTGGACCATAAAGAAGGCTGAGGGCTGAAGAATTGATGCTTTCGAACTGTGGTGCTGGAGAAGGAAGACTCCTGAGAGCCCCTTGGACTGCAAAGAGATCCAACCAGTCAATCCCAAAGGAAATCAACCCCAAATATTCACTGGAAGAACGATACTGAAGCTGAAGGTCCAATACCTTGGCCACCTGACGTGAAGAGCCGACTCACTGGAAAAGACCCTGATGCTGGGAAAAATTAAAGGCAAAAGAGAAGAGGGCAGCAGAGGATGAGATGGTTAGATAGCGTCACTGACTCAACAGACATGAACTTGAGCAAATTCTGGAAGAAAGTGAAGGACAGGGGATCCTGGTGTGCTGCAGTCCATGGAGTTGCAGAGAGCTGGACATGACTTAGTGACGGAACAACGACCACCACTGATCTTTGGGGGAAGTGGGTGGGACTGGAGATTAAGCTCTATAAAAATTCTTCAACAAGATTTGATGAGCTTCTGGATTGGTGAACATATCTGTGTGCTGGAAGGGTGGTGTACCCCAGTTCCATGGGGACAGAAGCTCCTGTGCTCAGGACTCTTCTAGAACTTTCTCTCGGTACCCCACCATCTAGCTGTACATCTGTATCTTTACAATACCCTTTATAATAAACTGGTAAATATAAATAAATGTGTCTCTGAACTTTGTGAGCTATTCTAGCAAATTATCTATCCAGAGGAGGGGATCACAGGAACCCCAATTTATAACCAGTTGGTCAGAAGTACAAGTGACAATGTGGACTTGCAATTGGCATCTGAAGTGGAGGCAGCCTAGTGGAACAGCCCTTAACCTGTGGCATCTGATGTTATTTCCAGGTAGATGGTGTCGGAATTATGTTAAATTTGTGGAACCTCCAGTCAGGGTCTACTGAAAAGTGAAGAGTTGGGTGGTGGTATTGGAAAACATTCCAGTCTGAAATGTTATGTTTTCACTTTTTTTTTTTTCTTTTTTGCCATGCTGCATGTCATGTGGATCTTAGTTCCCCAACCAGGGATCGAACTTGTGCACCCTGCACTGGGAGAGTGGAGTCTGAACCACTAGATGGCCAGTGAAATTCCTCAATAGCAATTTTTTATTGTCACAGGTTGGATGGGGGCGATACATCCCTGGCTGTTAAAGGGCAGGGATGCTGCTAAATATACTACAGTGAGCAGGAAAGTCCCCTGCCTCCCAGCAATGTTTTCAGTCCAAAATTTCAATGGTGCTTGCATATTACTGGTTATATTTTCTAGGAGGATTGGCCCCTTTATCATTACATAATATCTTTTTTCCTTCCTGATAACTTTGCTTACTTTGAAGTCTGCTCAGTCGGAAATTAAAAGAACTCCTGCTTTCTTTGGATTAGTGTTAGCATGGTATGTTTTCTCCATCCATGTACTTTTAATCTATATTGGTGTGTGTACTTAAGGTGAGTCTCTTGTAGGCAACACACAGTTGGGCTGTGTTCTTTGACACACTCCAATAGTCTCTTTGAGTTGGTGGGTGCATTTGGAGCTTTGACATTCCAAATGATTATCTGATCTGGTTGGATTAATATTTACCCTATTTGTTACTATTTCCAATTTGTTGCTTCTGTTCTTTATTTCTTGTCTTCCACACCTTCTCTGCCTTTTGTGGTTTCAGTCAAGCATTCTTTATTTCATTTTCTCTGCTTTCTTAGCATATCAGTTATACTTTTTTTTTTACTCTTTTTAGCAGCTGCCCTAGGGTTCGCAATATACGTTTACAACTAATCCAAGTCTGCTTTCACATAACACTATACCACTTCATAGATAGTGTGAATACCTTCTATTAATAATAATAAAGTAACCTAATTCCTTTCTCCTTCCTCGTGTCATTGATGTCATTAATTTCACTTACATATAATTATGCATAAGTGTATATGTAATATACAATATGTAAAGAAGCATGTATAATCAAATACATTGTTGCTATTATTATTTTGAACAAACTGTATGTTGGATTAATAAAGAAAAGTAAGTTCTTATTTTGCCTTCACTTACTCCTTTTTTTTTTTTAATATGCTCTTCCTTTCTAAATGTAGACCCAAGTTTCTAACCTATATTATTTTCCTTCTCTCTAAAGAACTTCTTTTTAAACATTTTTTGCAAAGGAGGTCTACTGGCCACAAATTCCCTCAATTTTTGTTTGTCTGAGAAGATTTTTTTTGAAGAATTATTTCCCATGATACAGAACTCTAGGTTGGTGAGTTTTTCTCTCAGCACTTTAAATATTTCACTCCATTCTCTTCTTGCTTGCATAGTTTATGAGGATAAGTTGTATGCAAGTCTTTTTTTTTTGAAAATATTTATTTAGCTATAGTGGATCTTAGTTTGGTGTGTGGGATCTAGTTTCCTCACCAGGGATCAAACCTGGGCCCCCTGCATTGGGAGAGCAGAGTCTTAGACGCTGGACCACCAGGGAAGTACCTGGATATGTCTTAAGCTTGTTCTTCTATATGTAAGTTGGGTTGTTTTTTTTTTTAACCCACCTCTGGCTTCTTTCAGAATTTTTTCCTTGATTTTCTGAGCTTTGAAAATGATATGCAGAGGTGTAGTTTTCAGACATTTATCCTGCTTGGTGTCCTCTGAGATTCCTGTTACCTGTGTTTTGGTGTCTGACATTAGTTTAGGGAAATTCTAAGTCCTTATTGTTCCAGATATTTATTCTGTTCCTTTCTCTCTTGCTTCTCCTTCTGGCATTCTCAGTATGCATATGTAACACCTCTTGCACTTGACCCACAGTCTTTGTACAGGGCTGGCTAAAAGTCTGTTTGGCTTTTTTTCCCATATGATGTAATGGAAAAGCCAGAATAAAATTTTTGGCCAACCCAGTATAATCTACTCTGGTTTTTTAGCCTTTGTTTTCTTGGCTTTTCAGTTTTAGATTCTGTTGCGATAGCCTCTATCTAACTCTTTCCTCAGCTATGTCCAGTCTACTAATAAGCTCATCAAAGTCTGTCTTTATTTTTATTGTAGTGTTCTTTAGCATTTTGAGTGTTCTTTCTTAGGATTTCCATCTCTCTGCTTACACTGTCCATCTGTTCTTGCATGCTATCTACTTTATCCATTAAAGCCTATATATATATATATATATTTTGGCCACACACCCCAGCATGTGGAACCTTAGTTCCCTGACCCAGATTGAACTGGCGTCCCCTGAGTTGGAAGGCGGAATCTTAACCACTAGACTACTACCAAGGAATTCTAGAGCCTTTACCACATGAACCATAGTTGTTTTACATTCCCCCAGTCTGATAATTCCAACATCTCTGTCATGCCTGGTTCTGTTGCTGGCTTTGTATCTTCAAATTGTTTTTTGCCTCTTGATACGTGTAATTTTTTTCTGATAGCCAGTCATGATGTACCAAGTACCTGTAGTACAGTGATGGTGAGGTGTGGGGAAGGGAAAGCCGTCTATAGCCCTATGATTAGGTCACAGTCTTTTAGTGAGCCTGTGCCTCTGCACTGAGAACTTCACGTCTTTCGAACTTCAGAAGCGTTTCTCAGTTTTTTCTCCCCCCTCTTGCAGGATGGCCAGAATGGGTTGAAGTTGCCTGTTTCCCTTCTCCAAGTCACTTAGGCTCTGATGATATACCAGTGGGGTAGGCTCTGGTTAACTAGTTTAGTTAACCAGGCAAGCCTTTTTAAAAATGGTGTTCTGGCTATTTCAAAGTGGTTCCTTTTCCTGCCTGAATCCCGAGGAGATTCTTCTTTGATGTTTACTATGGGAACCTTGTCTTGCTTCTAGAGGTAAATCTCATGATATTATGGGTCCCCCACCCACACCCCTGACTGGAATTCCCTGGACTCTTAAATTCTCAGAATCAATTATAGTTCAGGCACGGGTGCCCACTGGCCATTTCTCCTGATTTTCCTGTCTGTCAAACTTGGAGGTGGTGGTTTGCTTTGTGCTCTCTCCTCTCATGTGGATTCAGAGAGTTGTTGGTTTTTCAGTCCCTTCAGCTTTTTGCTTGTCAACATTCAGAAAACTAAGATCATAGCATCTGGTCCCATCACTTCATGATAAATACATGGGGAAACAATAGAAATAGTAAGAAAATTTATTTTGGGGGGCTCCAGAATCACTGCAGATGGTGACTGCAGACATGAAATTAAAAGATGCTTGCTCCTCAGAAGAAAAGCTATGACCAACCTAGCATTGACTTTGCCAACAAAGGTCTGTCTGGTTAAAGCTATGGTTTTTCCAGTAGTCATATATGGATGTGAGAGTTGGACTATAAAGAAAGCTGAGCACCAAAGAATTGATGCTTTTGAGCTGTGGTGTTGGAGAAGACTCTTGAGAGTCCCTTGGACAGCAGGGAGATCCAACCAAGCAATCCTAAAGGGAATCAGAACTGAATATTCATGCTAAAACTGAAGCTCCAATATTTTGGCCACCTGATGTAAAGAACTGGCTCATTGGAAAAGACCCTGATGCTGGGAAAGGTTGAAAGTGGAAGGAGAAGGGGACAACAGAGGATGAGATGGTTGGATGGCCTCACCGACTCGATAGACATGAGTTTGAGTAAACTCCAGGAGTTGGTGATGGACTGGGAAGCCTGGCATGCTGCAGTCCAAGGGGTCGCAAAGAGTCAGACATGATTGAGCGACTGAACTGAACTGAGGTATAATAGAGTGGCAACTTAGAAGCTCCTTACTTGCAGAACTGGAAACAGGAAATTCCACTTATAATATTTTGATAGCTATCTCAGGGACTGGGGAACCTGGTGGGCTGCTGCCTATGGGGTCGCACAAAGTCGGACACAACTGAAGTGACTTAGCAGTAGCAGCAGTTAGTGCTTAAATTGCCAACATCCATTGAATCATAGAAAAGGCAAGAGAATTCCAGGAAAATATCTGCTTCATTGACTATGCTAAAGCCTTGACTGTGTGGATCACAACAAACTGTGGAAAATTCTGAAAGAGATGGGAATACCAGACCACCTTACCTGCCTCCTGAGAAATCTGTATGCAGGTCAAGAAGCAAGTTAGAACCAGACATGGAAGAACAGACTGGTTCCAAACTAGGAAAGGAGTATGTCAAGGCTATACAATGTCACCTTGTTCATTTAACTTATATGCAGAGTACATCATGAGAAAGGCCAGGCTGGATGAAGCACAAGCTGGAATCAAGATTGCCAGGAGAAATATCAACAACCTCAGATATGCAGATGACACCATCCTTATGGCAGAAAGCGAAGAGGAACTAACGAGCCTTTTGATGAAAGTGAAAGAGGAGAGTGAAAAAGCCAGTTTAAAACTGAACATTTAAAATACTAAGATCATGGCATCCAGTCCCATCACTTCATGGCAAATAGATGGGGAAACAATGGAAACAGTGACAGACTTTATTTTCTTGGGCTCCAAAATCACTGCAGATGGTGACTCTAGCCACGAAATTAAAAGACGCTTGCTCCTTGGAAGAAAAGCTATGTCAAACCTAGACAGCATATTGGAAAGCAGAGACACTACTTTGCCAACACAGGTCCATATAGTCAAAGCTTTGGTTTTTCCAGTAGTAATGTATGAATGTGACAGTTGGAACATAAAGCAGTCTGAGTACCAAAGAACTGGTGCTTTTGAACTGTGGTGTTGGAGATGATTCTTGAGAGTCCCTTGGACTGCAAGGAGATCAAACCAGTCAATCCTAAAGGAAATCAGCCCTGAATATTCATTGGAATGACTGATGCTAAAACTGAAACTTCAATACTTTGGCCACCTGTTGCGAAGAGCTGACTCATTAGAAAAGACCCTGATGCTGGGAAAGATTAAAGGCAGGAGGAGAAGGGGATGACAGAAGATGAGATGGTTGGATGGCATCACCGACTCAATGGACATAAATTTGAGCAAATTCCAACAGATGGTGAAGGACAGGGAAGCCTGCTGTGCTGCAGTCCATGGGGTCACAAACAGTCAGACATGACTGAGCAACTGAACAACATCTTAGTATTCACATCTTATAGTTCTCTATGCTCTCTCTTCTTTTTAAAATTATTTTATTAACATATCTTAGTTTAAAAGTCTTTTTTACACCTTTTTATACAAAGTTGATATATTTGCATCCATAGATCTTGCCTCTGATAGCTTCCACATCTTTTATAATCCTAAACCTATTTCATGATACATCTGGAGTAAATGAAATATGCTTTCTCTTAGTTAAAAAATATATATACATTAAATTTCTTGTTTGATGTAGACTTTATTGTAGATTGGAATATAAGATCTATTTGGGAACTGTTCCCCAAACCTAGATTCCCAAAGTTATCAAACAACTCCAAATTCTGAGTCCTGGATTATCTTCAAACTTAAGAGGAGAGATGGACCATATTTTTCCTAAGTTGCTAGTAAAAAGCATGAACTTGGACACTAGAGACTTAGCTTCTGCACCCAGCTTTGCCTGCAAGTAAATGAGCACATTTGACTCTCTGAGACACAGCTTCTTCAATTCTAAAATGAGCATGTATAAGGTCACCTTGAAGGGTCCTTTATGGCTCAAGAATTCTGTAGCAAATCTTGAAGGACTCATTATTTAAGTCCTGAATCTATAGGCCATAGTAAGACTCTTTTCAAACTATATCATTCCATGAAATAACTGTGAAATAAATGGGATGGGTAAGGGGGTAATTAAGTTAATTCATATATTCAGTTCAGTTCAGTTCAGTTTCTCAGTTGTATCTGACTCTTTGCGACCCCATGAATCACAGCAAGCTGCAGGGAGCCAGCCCGAGAGATCCCACCCATGACAAGGTCATGCGGAGGAGACCTGACAGGCAAGGCAGATAAGGACTCAAGGGACTCCCTGGACCTGCTCAAGCATCTACCCCAAACCAAAATCTGTCTGTCTACTATATTATGCCTTTCATCAGCTTTTCTGACATTAACAGGGGGCTATCCCCGACCACCTTTCTCTGGAGAAAATCAATTTAGGGCTCTAGTTGATAAGTCTCCTGGGCATGAAAGGAGCATTTCAATTCAAACCCCCCTGTTAGCATTCTAGCTTGCTTGGCAGGTTTATCCAGACTCTTGCAGCTATGTATATGATTGTTCACAACATCCCAACCATGAGACGGGAAGCCTAAGCATTCTAAAAATGTAGAGCCCTTCGAGGGGTGAAAAAGTTTTATTAAAATAATACTGATGAAGGGTTTCATTGTTGAGCCAATGCTTGCTGCCAAGTTCCCATATCCCTTATCCATTGTGTGCCTGGGAGCGCATATAGTTAGAATCTAGGAAAAACAAGCAGTAGCCTTGGCATTAGCAACATTAGACCTTGAGTTAATAAGTTCTTTCTTTGTTGTAACCCACTGCACCTTTGACTATAAAAATGTAAGTGTGTTCAGGTATTCTAAGGGTGACGCAGATTAAGGAATTTAAGAAAAAACAAGGGAAAATAAGTTTTCTGGTTGACCAACCTTTATCAAAAAAGAGTCATAAAATGTCAACAGGCCTCCGGGCCAGAAGATAATGTACAAAACATAAGACCCTTGTTTATGAAACGGTATTCAGGAATAAACCTGGCATTGATAAAGGACAAATTTGGAAAACTCAGCAGTGGCCACAGGACTGGAAAAGGTCAGTTTTCATTCCAATCCCAAAGAAAGGCAATGCCAAAGAATGCTCAAACTACCGCACAATCGCACTCATCTCACACGCTAGTGAAGTAATGCTCAAAATTCTCCAAGCCAGGCTTCAGCAATACGTGAACTGTGAACTTCCAGATGTTCAAGCTGGTTTTAGAAAAGGCAGAGGAACCAGAGATCAAATTTCCAACATCTGCTGGATCATGGAAGAAAGCAAGAGAGTTCCAGAAAAACATCTATTTCTGCTTTATTGACTCTGCCAAAGCCTTTGACTGTGTGGATCACGACAAACTGTGGAAAATTCTGAAAGAGATGGGAATATCAGACCACCTGACCTGCCTCTTGAGAAACCTATATGCAGGTCAGGAAGCAACAGTTAGAACTGGACATGGAACAACAGACTGGTTCCAAATAGGAAAAGGAGTACGTCAAGGCTGTATATTGTCACCCTGCTTATTTAACTTATATGCATAGTACATCATGAGAAACACTGGACTGGAAGAAACACAAGCTGGAATCAAGATTGCCGGGAGAAATATCAATAACTTCAGATATGCAGATGACACCACCCTTATGGGAGAAAGTGAAGAGGAACTAAGAAAGCCTCTTGATGAAAGTGAAAGAGGAGAGTGAAAAAGTTGGCTTAAAGGTCAACATTCAGAAAACTAAGATCATGGCATCTGGTCCCATCACTTCATGGGAAATAGATGGGGAAACAGTGGAAACAGTGTCAGACTTTATTTTGGGGGGCTCCAAAATCACTGCAGATGGTGACTGCAGCCATGAAATTAAAAGATGCTTACTCCTTGGAAGAAAAGTTATGACCAACCTAGATAGCATATTCAAAAGCAGGGACTTTACTTTGCCGACTAAGGTCCGTCTAGTCAAGGCTATGGTTTTTCCAGTAGTAATGTATGGATGTGAGAGTTGGACTGGGAAGAAGGCTGAGTGCTGAAGAATTGATGCTTTTGAACTGTGGTGTTGGAGAAGACTCTTGAGAGTCCCTTGGACTGCAAGGAGAGCCAACCAGTCCATTCTGAAGGAGATCAGCCCTGGGATTTCTTTGGAAGGACTGATGCTAAAGCTGAAAGTCCAGTACTTTGGCCACCTCATGCGAACAGTTGACTCATTGGAAAAGACTCTGATGCTGGGAGGGATTAGGGGCACGAAGAGAAGGGGACGACAGAGGATGAGATGGCTGGATGGCATCACTGACTCAATGGATGTGAATCTGAGTGAACTCTGGGAGTTGGTGATGGACAGGGAGGCCTGGTGTGCTGTGATTCATGGGGTCGCAAAGAGTCAGACACAACTGAGTGACTGAACTGAACTGAAAACTGATGGAATGTTGAGCTGACTCTACATGACTCTGCATCTTTCACTTTGCTCTATGTACAACTCAAGGTATAAAAGCCCCTTTTGAAAATAAAGTTACAGGCCTCACTAACCGAAGCTTGGTCTCCCTGTGTCATTCTTTCATTCGCCGACGCCATTCATTCTGAGGGTATCTCTGGACCCTGCTGACCTCGGCAGCATGCCAGGCCTTCCTGTCCATCACCAACTCCCGGAGTTCACTCAGACTCACGTCCATCAAGTCCATGATGCCATCCAGTCATCTCATGCTCTGTCACCCTGTTCTCCTCCTGCCCTCAATCCCTCCCAGCATCAAAGTCTTTTCCAATGAGTCAACTGTTCGCATGAGGTGGCCAAAGTACTGGACTTTCAGCTTTAGCATCAGTCCTTCCAAAGAAATCCCAGGGCTGATCTCCTTCAGAATGGACTGGTTGGATTTCCTTGCAGTCCAAGGGACTCTCAAGAGTCTTCTCCAACACCACAGTTCAAAAGCATCAATTCTTCTGGTGTTCAGCTTTCTTCCCAGTCCAACTCTCACATCCATACTTGACCACTGGAAAAACCATCACCTTGACTAGATGGACCTTTGTTGGCAAAGTAATGTCTCTGCTTTTGAATATGCTATCTAGGTTGGTCATAACTTTTCTTCCAAGGAGTAAGCGTCTTTTAATTTCATGGCTGCAGTCATCATCTGCAGTGATTTTGGAGCCCCAAAAAATAAGGTCTGACACTGTTTCCACTGTTTCCCTATTTCCCATGAGGTGATGGGACCAGATGCCATGATCTTAGTTTTCTGAATGTTGACCTTTAAGCCAACGTTTTCACTCTCCACTTTCACTTTCATCAACAGGCTTTTTAGTTCCTCTTCACTTTCTGCCATAAGGGTATTGTCATCTGCATATCTGAGGTTATTGCTATTTCTCCCCACAATCTTGATTCCAGCTTGTGGTTCTTCCAGCCCAGCGTTTCTCATGATGTACTATGCATTTAAGTTAAATAAGCAGGGTGACAATATACAGCCTTGACATACTCCTTTTCCTATTTGGAACCAGTCTGTCGTTCCATGTCCAGTTCTAACTGTTGCTTCCTGACCTGCATATAGGTTTCTCAAGAGGCAGGTCAGGTGGTCTGATATTCCCATCTCTTTCAGAATTTTCCACAGTTTGTCGTGATCCACACAGTCAAAGGCTTTGGCAGAGTCAATAAAGCAGAAATAGATGTTTTTCTGAAACTCTCTTGCTTTCTTCCATGATCCAGCAGATGTTGGAAATTTGATCTCTGGTTCCTCTGCCTTTTCTAAAACCAGCTTGAACATCTGGAAGTTCACGGTTCACATACTGCTGAAGCCTGGCTTGGAGAATTTTGAGCATTACTTCACTAGCGTGTGAGATGAGTGCAATTGTGCAGTAGTTTGAGCATTCTTTGGCATTGCCTTTCTTTGGGATTGGAATGAAAACTGACCTTTTCCAGTCCTGTGGCCACTGCTGAGTTTTCCAAATTTGCTGGCAGATTGAGTGCAGCACTTTCACAGCATCATCTTTCAGGGTTTGAAATAGCTCAACTGGAATTCCATCACCTCCACTAGCTTTGTTCATAGTGATGCTTTCTAAGGCCCACTTGACTTCACATTCCAGGATGTCTGGCTCTAGGTGAGTGATCACACCATTGTGATTATCTTGGTCTTGAAGATCTTTTTTGTACAGTTTTTCTGTGTATTCTTGCCACCTCTTCTTAATATCTTCTGCTTCTGTTAGGTCCATACCATTTCTGTCCTCTATCAAGCCCATCTTTGCGTGAAATGGCCCCTTGGTATCTCTAATTTTCTTGAAGAGATCTCTAGTCTTTCCCATTCTGTTGTTTTCCTCTATTTGCATTGATCGCTGAGGAAGGCTCTCTTATCTCTTCTTGCTATTCTTTGGAACTCTGTATTCAGATGCTTTTATCTTTCCTTTTCTCCTTTGCTTTCCGCTTCTCTTCTTTTCATAGCTAATTCATATATTAGTACTCACAATATTGAGACCACTCCAGTGGCCCAGCCCAAATCACAAATCTAAACATAGAGTCAGTCAGGTATTTATGGGAAATACCTACCAAGAAAACCTAACATACACCAATTACAATCCTCTAGCTCAGCTTTAGCTAGTTTAGCTTACCCTTGAAAACAGGACCTGCTAGCCTTATAAGGAAATTCTCACCTTCTAGCCAGTCAGGTTCTGTTTCCATGTTGCTGCTTGTATTAATAACAGCTGTTATAAAATACACTCTCACTCAAAATTCTTCAAGATGGTGCTCCACAGCTTATGAGGTCCTGTACTCCCCCAACCCATGGATTGCTTTCTCTTGAATTAGGGACATTGAATGCGTTACTGAATTGTCTTAGTTTGGTCATATGACAGTAGTCAAAAGGTACACACCTCCAGTTATAAGTTCTGGGAATGTAACTAAAGTATAACGTGGTGACCATAGTTAACAATACTGCATTCTATATTTGAAAGTTGCTAAGAGAGTCAGGCTTAAAAGTTCTCATCCAGAAAAAAAAAAAAGTAACTATGTGAGGTGATAACTAAACTTTTTGTGATAATCATTTCACTATATATATATAATATATATATATATATATATATATATGGACCAAATCATAATGTTGTATACCTTAAATTAATATAGTATTACATGCCAATATCTCAAAACTGGAAAACATGAAATTAGAAATGGGGAGGAATTCCCTAGTGGTCCAGTGGTTAAGACATGCATGTCCCTTGCAGGGGGCACAGCTTTGATCTCCAGTTGGGGAACTAAGATCCTGCAAGTCAAGTGGCACGTGAAAAAAAGAAAAAGAAATGGGAAACTGAGTTTTTTTTTTAAGTGTTTGTTTGTTTTTTTAACTCTGTTTAGCATGTTATTTTCTTTTGGTGGCCGTTCCTATTTAGTGCACTTAGTACAGAGCTTGCTATAAGTAAGCAAACCAAACTTCTCTTAAAACTTAGAAAGGCCAAGAAATACACAACCAGAAAGAGCACACGGAATGAGACAGGTTTTGCATATGAGGGAAAGTTGTGCTCTAACACTCTGGTCCAGATACGGCTCCTCTTCAGTTGGTGAGTGACTGTATTGTTTTCATGCTCAGTGCTACCACTTCACATAAGTTTATTGCTAAGACCTTAAATGTAACAGTCACCAGGGCTTCCCTGGTGGTCCAGTGGCTAAGACTCTCTGCTCCCAATGCAGGGGCCATGGTTTGGTCCCTAGTCAGGGACCTAGATCCCACATGCCACAGTGAGGATCAGGGATCCAGAGTGCTGCATCTGAGCCCACACAGTCAAATAAATAGATACATGTGTGCGTGTGTGTGTTTTAAAGTAATTGTCACCACCTGATGATGTGACCCTAGTTAGCTGAATCATCACCAACCATTGTTTCTTTCCAAACCCATTGTTCACCCCTCTCTGTTACCCTTCCATAAGTGTTCTTGGACCTTTTGTCCACTGAGTTTCACCTGAAAGCATTGGCCCTGATTTTCAAAGAATAGAGAGGCAGAGAGATAGTTTTGTTCTAAAGAATAACTTCTTGGGCTTCCCTAGTGGTCCAGTGGTTAAGAATCCACCTGCCAAAGCAGGGAACCAGTTTGATCCATGGCCTGGGAAGATCCCACATGCTGCAGGGCAACAAAACCCATGTGCCATAACTACTGAACCCAAACACTCTAGAACCTGTGCTTCCCAACAAAAGAAGCCACCACAATGAGAATCTCACATACCACAGGAAGAGTACCCCCCACTCATTGCAACTAGAGAAAGCTTGTGCTCAATAATGAAGATCCAGTGCAGCCAAAAATAAAATAATTTTTTAAAACCCCAAACTATGAAAGCAGACAGTGACATAATGTTTACCAGGGCCTGGGGGTGGGGTGGGGTGGGGAATTGGGAGAGATGTGCCAGTTCCTGTGAGAGGCCATGGGTGATAGGAAGTAATTTAAAGAGAGGAAAACTTTGCTCTTAGATAGCTTCCCAGATGGTTCAATTCAGTTCAGTAGCTAAGTCATGTCTGACTCTTTGCAACCCCTTAAACTGCAGCATGCCAGGCTTCTCTGTCCTCCGCTACCTCCCAAAATTTGTTTAAATTCATGTCCACTGAGTTGGTGATGCCATCCAACCATCTCATCCTCTGACTCCCCCTTCTCCTGCCCTCAGTCTCTCCCAGCATCAGGGTTCTTTTCAATGAGTCCACTTTTCACATCAGGTGGCCAAAGTATCAGAGCTTCAGCATCAGTCCTTCCAATGAATATTCAAGGTTGATTTCCTTTAGGACTGACTGGTTTGGTCTCCTTGCTGTCCAAGGGCCTCTCAAGAGTCTTTTCCAGCACTACAATTTGAAAACATCAATTCTTTGGCATACATACTCTCAAATGGTCGATAAGTAAGTCCTGGAGACCTAATACACAATTCAGTGATTGTAGACAATGATTGCATTATAGACATTAAACTTGCTAAGAGACTACAATGCTTATTGTGTAGAATTTCATTTTAAAACTAGAGAAGGAACATTCAGTAGAATACTGAATATATTTTTCTCTTTCTTTAGTAGGCTTGCCTTGTATAGGGGGTTGTATGGTGCCCTTCCACAAGATATGTCCACCCAGAACCTGCGAATGTGACCTTATTTGGAAAAGGACATTTGTAATTAAGTTGAGGATCTCAAGATGAAATCATCCTGGATTGTATAGTTGAGCTGTAAATCCAATGACAAGTGTCCCTTTTTAAAAAAAAAAATTGAGGTATAATTGAATATAACATTAGTGTCAGGTGTATAGCATGATTTGATATTTGTTTATATTGCAAAATGACCACAATATGTCTAGTTAATGTCCATTACATACATAGTTACAGAATTTTTTTCTTGTGATGAAAACTTCGAAGATTTACTCTCACCAACTTTCAAATATACAATACAGTATTACTAATTTATAGTCACCATACTGTACATTGTGTGTGTAGGTGCCAAGTTGCTTCAGTCGTGTCTGGCTCTTTATGACCTCATGGAGTGGAGCCCACCAGGCTCCTCTGTCCAGGGGATTCTCCAGGCAAGAATACTGGAGTGGGTCTCCATGCTCTCCTCCAGGGGATCTTCCTGACCCAGGGATTGAACCGGCATCTCTTACATCTCCTGCATTGGCAGGTGGGTTCTTTACCATTAGTGCCACCTGGGAAGCCCCATGCTGTACATTACCTCCCCATGATTTATGTATTTTATAACTGGAAGTTGGAAACTTTCACCCATTCCACCCACCCCAATGACTAGTGTCCTTAGATGTTGTGTACCTGAAACTAATACAATGTTACATGTCAACTACTTCTCAATAAAACTGAGGGAAAGAAAGACAGGAGACCATATAGAGGCCATGCAAAGATGGAGGCAGAGCATGGAGGGACGTGGCCACTGTCAGGGAACACCTGGGGTTACCAGCAGCTGGAGGAGGAAAGGAAGGGTCCTCCCTGAGACCCTTTGGAGGAAGCATGGGGCCCTGACATCACCTTAATTTAGGATGTCTGGTCTCCAAACTGTGCGAGAATACATTTCTATCATTTTAAGCTACCAAGTTCATGGGGTTTGATATGGCAGCCCCAGGAAACATAGATGCCACTTCAGAAATTTCTTTCTCTCATCATGGCCATTTAAGCTCCATGAGGAGAGGTGCTGAGTCCCTCTTTTCAATGCTTGGCACATAGTGGGTGCTTAATATATATTGAATGATATTTCAATACCAGTGGGAAATTGTACTGATTCTACATTTCAGTGGTAGGTGAATTGTTTCCCCAATACTGTATGATGTCTATGAAGAGGTTATATGTGAATGCAAATCTAATGTACAAGAATTAACTTGTTTTGCAAGGTCTGTCTCTTTATTAGAAGAATAGTAATACAGGTGAGTATAATACTGGGCTGGGAGAGAAGTCTTGGCAACTATTCTAACTTTCATCATATCCTCAGGAGCCTCAGGCAAGAGGGTTCACTTCTGTGGCTCAGTTTCCCAAGCCATGAAAAGAAAATCCTGTCTCCTTTCTAACTACTAAGGAGGATCACGGGGGATTGGCCTGCGCAGGGGGAGCCTGTAAAATGCTCCAGCTTACTTTTTTTTTTTTTTTGATGTGGACCATTTTTGAAGTCTTTATTGGATTTGTTACAAGATTGCTTCTGTTTTATGTTTTGGTTTTTTGGCCGTGAGGCATGTGGTATCTTAGCTCCCAAACCAGGGATTGAACCCTCACTCCCTACACTGGAAGGCAAAGTCTCAACCACTGGACCACCAGGGAAGTCCCTCCAACCACTGGACCACCAGGGAAGTCACTCCAGCTTAAGAGAAGTATGATGTGGCCCTACATTATTTGATTTACTCTCTGGGAACAGTTTTAAGTTCTGTTTCTGTCTTACTTTCTGTATCTGTATTCTTCAACCATTCAGCAGTGGAAGACAATAGCCCCCCAGTTAATAATCTTTTTTTTTTTTTTTTACAGATGGAGAAATTTAAGGCAGAAGTGGGTTACATGTTCAAGTCAGCAAAGTAATTCACCGAGAGAATTCCGAATAGATTCTGTGAGTCCAGAACAAAATGATTTTGTGGAGCCATCTGTTCTCCAGCTGCAGAGATGGTTTGCTAAAGTGTAGTGTTGTTGGAACCATTTTGACTGTAGCAGAAGTCAATCAGGATTCAGATAAGACCCAAATTAAGCATTCCAGTGAAGAGATGCTTCTTCATTGTAGAGGTGAGCAAATTTTATGACCTCTCTACAACTTTGGCATGTGCAAACTCAGGTTAAAAGAGGATAGAGAGTCCTTGTGGTCTTTTAAGTCATGCAACTTAAGCAGTGACCACAAAGGAGATGTATTATCTTGATTGGGTGAAAGAGTTATACTGTATTTGTGAAGGTGACCAAGGATAAACAACACAGATCCAAGGCTCAGATACTTTTGTTCTCAGATACTTTTGGCTCATATCTAGGCAACAGAGTCATGCACTAATCTTATGTTGCAACTTAACTCAGATGGGGGGTGGGTGGGGAGTGGGTGGAGAGATACGAGTGCTGGAGATGAGACAAGAATGGCAGAATGTAGAGAGTTGTTAAAACTGGGTGATGGATATATGGGAATTCATTACACTATTCTGTTTACTTCATCTATGTTTGAAATTTCCCCAAATAAATGGTTTAGTACAGCAAGTTGCTAACTAACATTGCAAAAGGCTCAATATGGTCTTCCATGACTTACTGTCTTTGAGACAATCCATTGCTAGAATAAAAACTTCTGTCCTTCTACTATATTGTCTAAAAGAGTACACATGCTGTTGAAAGAACCGTTTATTCAGTAACTTTTAAACATTTTAATAAAAGTTTTGCTGCTTCTTGAATTTGAAAAAGGTTTTGAAATTATGTAATTGACTTAAGAGTGCATTATGAATTCAATAAAAATTCTTTTGTGGGATTAAATAAAAGACAAACTCAGAGAACAGTAAGTAAGTTTAGCTGCAATAAATTATCCCACATGTCTTGGGAATACTTTTATTCTGAAATACAAAGTATTAGGCTGTTGATGGTTATATCAGCAACAGACCACATTTTCCTGAACCCTAATTGGTACAATTAACACACAATTGAAAGAAGGGTGTCATTATACAAAGTTTGAAACAAAGAAAAAATTTCAATCACACAATGTGTCTCTTTTATTGAAAAAGTATGATGTTGAAGCACAAAAACGCCTCTCAGGCTTCAGTTCAGTTGCTCAGTTGTGTCCGACTCTTTGCGACCCCATGAATCGCAGCACGCCAGGCCTCCCTGTCCATCACCAACTCCCGGAGTTCACTCAGACTCACGTCCATCGAGTCCGTGATGCCATCCAGCCATCTCATCCTCTGTCGTCCCCTTTTTCTCCTGCCCCCAATCCCTCCCAGCTTCAAAGTCTTTTCCAATGAGTCAACTCTTCGCATGAGGTGGCCAAAGTACTGGACTTTCAGCTTTAGCATCATTCCTTCCAAAGAAATCTCAGGGCTAATCTCCTTCAGAATGGACTGGTTGGATCTCCTTGCAGTCCAAGGGACTCTCAAGAGTCTTCTCCAACACCACAGTTCAAAAGCATCAATTCTTCGGTGCTCAGCCTTCTTCACAGTCCAACTCTCACATCCATACATGACTACTGGAAAAACCATAGCCTTGACTAGACGGACCTTAGTCGGCAAAGTAATGTCTCTGCTTTTGAATATGCTATCTAGGCTTCAGGGGGTTCCAATTTCAAGTATTTAGCAACCGTGAACTTGTGTATACCCTCTTTACTTCCTTTTTTAAAAAACGTTTTTCTTATTTTTTCAATGTTATATTCCTTCTCAGTCTTCCAGAAGAAAGAATTCACTCAAACTTTGTTTTAACTTAGGCACAGAAAAAGGTCATCCTCAAGAACTGCAGTGTTAAAATGGTCTCGAATACAATCTCTCCCTACTATTGTTTTAATTCCTTTTTCCTGGTCACTCTTCAGGAAACTGCATTAACTGTGTGTGTGTGTGCTTTGCTTCTCAATATCTTTATTATCATGATCGCAGCTTTACTGAGATATAATTCACATACAACTCACTCATTTAAATGGTACAATTCAGTAGTTTTTAGTGTATTTACAGAGTTGGGCAACCATCACCACAGTAAATTTTAGAATATTTTCATTGTCCCCCCCCCCCCCAGAAACCCCTGGGCCCATTCACAAATCCCCCTAACCACCTCAACCCTAAGCAACTACTACTCTACTTTGTGTCTCTCTGGATTTGCCTCTTCTGGACATTTCATATGCGTGGACTCATATATGGCCTTTTGTAACTGGCTTCTTTCAATTAGCATCACTCTTTCAAGGTTCATTCACATTATGACAGGTATCAGTACTTCATTTCTATTTTAGTTAATTTTCCATTGTGTAGACCACATTTCATTTATCTGTCAAATAATGGACACGGGTTGTTTCCACTTTTTGACTATTATTGATTACGCTGCTATGAATGTTCATGTTATAAGGCTTTTTGGTGGACTTACTTGGGTTTTTATACCTAGAATTACTGGGTCATATGGTAATTGTGTTTAATATTTTGAAGAACTGCCAGTTTTCCAAAGCAGCTGCACCATTTTAGCGTCACATCAGCAATGTAATTAGAGTTCCAGCTTCTCCAAATCCTTAACAGCGTTTATTATCTTTTTTATTTTAGCCATCCTAGTGGGTGTGAAGTGGTATCTCATTGTGGTGTTAATTTGCATTTCCCTGATGGCTAATGATGTTGAGCATCTTTTCATGTGCTTAATCGTTAACTCTTCAGGTAGACCTGCCAGCTTCCTTTCTAAAGAGGGAGAAATATGACTTTGTACCACCAGCAAATTTTTATTGAGTTTGTGCCTGGATCATTAGAAGAATTAATACTTTCTCCTCCATGGAGATTTAGCTGCCGCTCCCACATGGTGAATGAAAGCCTTTCTTTGCATTTTTCCAAAGAAAATCCAGGACTATAGAAGCTAAACTTCATTATCTGAGCAGTGCTTTAAGCCAGAAAAATAAGTAAGCGAGTACACAACGAGTATTATTGCAGCCTAAGTGGGATGGCTTTATGTTTTAATCTGACATAGTACATATAAGCAAATCTATTCAAAAGCAATAGACTAGACTTAGGTCCCCATGAGAAGAACTGACATCTTTATATCTCTTTCTCTACTTAAATATTTAAGTACTGGTTAGATGGGAGAGGAAGAATATAGGAAAAACTACGGAGTGTCATCAAATCAGGCTGAAGAAATCAGTACTTTAATTTACAAACTAATTTTCTCTATCCAAATAAAGTCAGCTCCAAGGACTCACCTTAATTCTCTCACCGTGCTAGGATTTGGTTATTTTGAACATCGCTCTAAAAGAGCTGTTGGGATCTGAGAACCGTTGGTTCTTCAAGTGTTTTCAATAAAACCTTGATTTTTAAAGCCGAGTCCTTGCGTGAGCAGCTGCCACTGCTCAGTGGACGCTCCAGAGAGGAGACCTGAGGTCATTACCGAGTGTGAGAGGCTTGACCGTC
This sequence comes from Capricornis sumatraensis, assembly GCF_032405125.1. NCBI lineage: Eukaryota > Metazoa > Chordata > Mammalia > Artiodactyla > Bovidae > Capricornis > Capricornis sumatraensis. Next base: position 60,596,591 of record NC_091085.1, on the reverse strand, counting down.
TGGAGAGGAAATCCGAGGCCCTGCTTTGACCGTTATTATAACAAAAACCTTCCAACCAAACAGGCTTTTTCAAATTTACCACGCCCCTTACCGCCCTCACCTCCCAGAGAACTTGACCACCCAGCCTTAAACCCAAATCTCTGCCCGACAGATTCTTCAGGGGATGCTGACTCCGATTTCAGCGACCCAATGAAGAGAACCTCTGGGAGTGTACCTACCGGCACCCCCCCAGACCCGCCCATCTCCGCCTGCGGCGGAATGGATTCTTCCTTAGCCTACCAGGCAGAGCTAGAGGCCCCGCCCCATTCCCGCCCCTTTATTGGCTTTGGGGCCAGGCCCCCGGAGTGTCGGCTTCGATTGGCCGACTCGGCCGCCACTCGGGGCGCGCAGCGGGCGTGGCCACGCCCCTTACGTCTGGACGCTGGGTCGCCCAGAAAGGCCCCGTAATCGCCGCCCAGAAGGAAGGAGGGCGGTTGTGCTAGGAGCTGCTATGGTGCTGAGTTCCCTGGCAGAGCCGACCCAGACGCGGCGGTTGCGGCCATGAAGGTGAGGGGCCGGTGGGGCCGGGCAGTCCCTCCTCGTCTCTCCTATTTGGCCAGGGCGCCTGAAGCGCCTTCTTTTTCGCCTCAGCTGTTACCCCGCCGGCACCACGGAGAGCTCCGCGGAGACCTGGGGCGGCGGGGAGGGGGGGACCCCGACCGGCGTCTGGGGCCCTGACCCGCAAGTGGGTGTCCTGGGCTGTCGGCCGTTCCCAATTACCTCAGCGCTTCGGACAGCGAGGCCGAGGCCGGGGGAGAGGCCGGGCGCCCCACGCCCTCATGCTTGATGGGCCCCTCTCGGCGCCGGGCCCTGTCCGCGTCCTTGGGGGCCGGAGGCAGACCCACCGGTGCTTACCTCACCCTCTGTGCCTTTGGCTACAGCGTGCCCTCTCCCGTCCCGAGTCCTTGAACTAACCCAAATGTCGGGAGCACCACGGGACTGTCGCAGGACGGCAACTACGGGACGAAGGGAAAAGGAGTGGTGCGGAGAGTCGTAAAGGCTCGGGCTAGGCTCCCTGTTAGAAATACCTCAGGGCGGGGATCCCAGCCCGAAGGATCTGTTTACAGGCTTAACACTGGGGCCGTGACCTAGAGCGCTATCAAATCCAATGTGTCTCCGTCGCCGCTAGGTACGCAGCAAGTAATTTGACAGCTTGAGTCTTCAAGGTGGGTGTGAGAGCGTGGGAGCATCACTGAGTGAGAAGTTTAGGGAAAGGCGGGGAGATTCTGGCCCACTTTTCGGAACTGATTCTCTCAACTCTATCGCTGAGAATTCTGAAGAACTCTGGGTACAACAATCAATTCAAGTATTGATTCAAACCAAGTGGGATGAGCCATAAGGTGATAGTCTTTCAGACTTAGATGATTTTTTTAAGTTCTGTGAAGAGGTGTGATTGACAGTGGGTTAAGAAAAATAACAAGAGTGAACCGCTAGCTTAAAACTCTACTTTCACAAAGCCCCAAGGAAATATTTTGTTGAGCATTTCCCATATGTTAGCTAAGAGGGATGTTTCATGCATAGAAGTAATTCATAATACAATCGCATCCTTTGGGAGTTTGCCAACCAAAAGAGAAGAGACATTCTCAAGAGACCACATTCTGAGGGAGAATTTGATGTAAGGTATCAAAAATGCAAAACCCTCAGGAGCAAGAAAGCATTTTTTCTGGCTATAGGAAGCAAGGAAGATTTTTGGAATAGGTAACTTCTGAACTGGATGTTAAGTATGAGTATATTCAAAGAGCTTATTTTAACTTCCCATTTCAGCCATGAAATGTTTCAACTTTGAATTTACCTATTAAGGTATCTAAAACTAGCTTTCTTTGCTGAAAACCATCATCTTGCTGTGTTTTATTAATAAGATCCAAAAACAAAGCAGGAATCTTTATACATAACTCCTCAAAGAATGTTAGTATCTTTATTAGTATTAAATTTGTGACCTACCAAGAAACAAGGTGTCAAAGGAGAGAATGAGGGGCAAGTCCAGTGTTGAAATCTTTTCAGGAGTGTTTTTGAATTTAGGTGGAAGATGCTGCTTTCTGAGTTGAAGTTTTAAAAACCAAATTGGATGGGATTTGAAAATGTAAAAAGACATTTGTGAAACATATTTTGAAACAAAGTACAAACCTGATAGACCAGTCTGAACAAGACAATTATGAAAATTCTGTTTTTCATTTAAATTTCTGTGAAAATTTGATTCATAAAATTTAGGATTTGAGCTGTTTATTAACTTTGTTTCTCACTAGGATTAATTATGTGGTGTCATCTGTAGATTTCTGGGCAGAATCATTGATTCCTGATGTCATGAAATTCTAACATATGAATGTTCATCAAAGCAAGTACTTCTTTCACTGGAATTAAAATTAATTTAAAAGTCAAGCAATCAGATAAATACATCTTCACACAGACCCAGGAATAGGAGCTGGTTTTAGCATATGTATAAAATGAGTATTTACTTTCTTTAATTTTTTGGGGGGGGAGTCTAGAAAATGTTGTTTTGAAATAGGTTTATGTCTCAAAGATTCAAGTAACTGTTTTACCTTTGAGTAGTATCTAATTAACTTCCTATAAGGGATTTTAAGAAAATACAAATTAGTGTTGTATGTTCAGTTCATTCGCTCAGTTTGCAACCCCATGGGCTGCAGCATGCCAGGCTTCCTTGTCCATCACCAACTCCCAGAGCTTGCTCAAACTCATGTCTATTGAGTTGGTGATGCTATTCAACCATCTTATCCTCTGTCATCCCCTTCTCCTGCCTTCAGTCTTTCCCAGGATCAGGGTCTTTTCATCAGGTGGCCAAAGTATTGGAGCTTCAGCATCAATCCTTCCAATGACTATTAAGGACTGATTTCCTTTAGGGTTGACTGGTTTGATCTCCTTGATGCCCAAGGGACTTTCAAGAGTCTTCTCCAACACCACAGTTGAAAAGCATCAATTCTTCAGTGCTCAGCTTTCTTTATGGTCCAACTCTCAAATCCATACATGACTACTGGAAAAACCATAGCTTTGACTAGACGGACATTTGTCAGCAAAGTAATGTCTCTGCTTTTTAATACACTGTCTAGGTTGGTCATAGCTTTTCTTCCAAGGAGCAAGTGTCTTTTAATTTCATGTCTGCAGTCACCATCTGTAGTGATTTTAGAGCCCCAAAAAATAAAGTCTCTCACTGTTTCCATTGTTTCCCCATCTATATGCCATGAAGTGATGGGCCCAGATGCCATGATCTTAGTTTTTTGACTGTTAAGTTTTAAACTGGCTTTTTCACTCTCCTCTTTCACTTTCATCAAGAGGCTCTTTAGTTCCTCTTTGCTTTCTGCCATAAGGGTGGTGTCATCTGCATATCTGAGGTTACTGATATTTTTCCCTGCAGTCTTGATTTCAGCTTGTGCTTTATCCAGCCTGGCATTTCTCATGATATACTCTGCATATAAGTTAAATAAGCAAGGTGACAGTATACAGCCTTGACATACTCCTTTCCCAGTTTGGAACCAGTCCGTTCTTTCATTTCTGGTTCTAATTGTTGCTTCTTGACCTGCATACAGATTTCTCAGGAGGCAGGGAAGGTGTTCTGGTATTCCCATCTCTTTAAGAATTTTCCATAGTTTCTTGTGACCCACACAGTCAAAGGCTTTGGCTTAGTCAGTGAAGCAGAAGTAGATGTTTTTCTGGAATTCTCTTGCTTTTTGTATGATCCAACAGATGTTGGCAATTTGATCTCTGCTTCCTCTGCCTTTTCTAAATCCAGCTTGAACATCTGGAAGTTCTCTGTTCACGTACTGTTGAAGCCTAGCTTGGAGCATTTTGAGCATTGCTTTGCTCTTGTGTGTCTTATGTTAGTTTGATTTAATTCTCCTTCCTGTTTTTCCATATTTATATTGATTTCCCCCTTAATTGTACTAATAATGTTCATTGTTCCAAATTCAAATGAGACATCAAGAAGAAAGTAATCTGTTTAATGTAATTTCTTTTTTTCCTTCTCTTTTCCCTGAAAGGTGGGGGAGTGGTGCTAAGGGTTAAGTATATTGTTTAAAAAAAGAAAACCCAAACAGAAAAAAGACAACATTTATGATCTCCAGAACACGTTATTGTAAAAATCAGTCAATTTGGTCAAATGTCTTGCATAAAAATGTTACATTTTTAAGACCAGCATTTGTTTTTGCAGCCTGCTTAATGTTCAGATGGTATGAGAGAAAGAACTTAGGATGCAGAGTTTCCTCCTTTGTGGTATACGGTCTAATACTTGATCATTAAGGTAGCAGAGTTGCTGGCATATTATATTTCAGTTGAAGCACCAGTTTCAGTAAGAAATCCTTTGACATTTTAAGAAACTGTGTTCCTCCAGTGGCTCTAAATAGGGTAAAGGTTTTTGCTTATTATCTTAACAGTTTCTTCTGGTTTACTTTAAGTTCTGTAGGGAAGTTTAACCGCCTTAAAATTAAAACTGTAAAACTTATTCTTTTGTATCATGGGTACTGAGATTTGAAACACCTTGTCTTATTGTTAACACAAGGACATTGAGTTTCAGCAAACTGAAGGTTGTTCACAGTTTAAACACAGAGTTTTTGATGATTGAGTTCTCTGAAGAAGCTTCCACTAGTGGAAGAACTGAATTCCTGCCTGGTCCTTATAACTTCTTACAGCATCCAAGAAAACTAATGTTTCTGAAATGGGAACTTTTAGGTTTATCCTTAATTGTGTAAATTATTACCACATTTAGAGTTAAAGCAAGCAATGCTTAGGAGGTGGCTTCATGATCACCTAGTTTAGTCAAAAGGAAATGATTTAGACTATGATCATTTAGATTATTTAGCTTTCCTCATAGCTCAGCTGATAAAGAATCCACTTGCAATGCAGGAGACCCTGGTTTGATTCCTGGGTCAGGAAGATGCCCCTGGAAAAGGGATAGGCTACCCACTCCAGTATTCTTGGGCTTCCCTGGTAGCTCATATGGTAAAGAATCTGCCTGCAATGCAGGAGAGCTGGGTTTGATCCCTGGGTTGGGAAGATCCCCTGGAGGAGGGCATGGCAACCCACTCCAGTATTCTTGCCTGGAGAATCCCATGGACAGAGGAGCCTGGTGGGCTACAGCCCATGGGGTTGCAAAGAGTGGCACAGGATTGAGCAAGTAAGCACAGCACCCATGATCATTTAGTTTTTTGCTGTTTTCAAACCCGTTAACTCCCCCTGCTTCCTGATTTAGTCTTCATGGAAATCAGTATAGCTTTTCTTATTCCTCATTCTAGTTTGCCTGGCTACTATTACATTTGGTGGACCCATTAAAAGGGATCACATCCTGATATAGTTTAGAAGAGGATTCAAAGTTTGTAGTAAACTTTTTGTTAATTCTCTCAGTTGAGCATTTTAGAAGTCTCCCCCGTCCTCAACCCCTAGCTATTCTAAAAAACACATTAGAACACACACACACACAGGCAGCAGCTGAACCTTGAGTCACTGAACACACACAACATACACACACACAGGCAGCAGCTGAACCTTGAGCCACTCAAAAACTCTGGCATTGTGCCAGAAAGAAGGCTGGGCTACTGCTCTCCCAGAGAAACAACACATTTCCTCTTGCCTTTGTTGATAAAAATGATGATTCAGAATGAGCCTCTATTGTGACTCTGACTGAGGAACACCAGAGAGTGCTTATAAAATTGGTGGTCTGGTACTGTTGTGGAAATAAGTGTCACAGCACTGGAAACTGTTAGTCCCACTCTCCTGCAAATTGTCTAGGTTTGTGAGTAACAGTCCCTCCCCTCCTCTGCACTAATCTGGAGGAGAGGGACTTTCCTCTTCATTCTCTAGGAAGAAACAACGCAGGAGGAACACTTTCAGCCTTTCTGCTACTAGAAAATAAAGAGAAACTTCTATGTTGGTGATCTTAACACAGGAGCTAAACATGCTTGACTCAGTACTTTCCTGGGACCTTCTCAGATCTCACTTCTTTTGGTTGGGATGACACTCTGATTAGCTGGATGGTAAGCTGCTGTTGGCCAGCTGTGTAGGTAATTGGGTGACATGTTATCAAGACCAGTTGGCTGCAGAGCTAAAGTCATGTTCTCCTATTGGTGTTACCCGTAAAAAAGCAAATATTAAATTTCTATTTGTCTTATCTGTTTACTCAGTTTTAGAATGTGAGTGACAAAAAAAAAAAAAAAAAGTGTTATTGGCTCCCTAAGATCTTGGTGCACTGGCTTTGGGGAAAAAAAAAAAAAAAAATAAGAGCTGGCATTGGAAACCAGAATAACATGAAGAGATCTAGGTGTCTGGGGCAGTTCAGATAAGAAACTTTAAAACTTAATTTCGTACTGTGGGTCATGTAAGTTTTTAATATGATATCTGGTTCTTAACTGATGCCAGGCAGGCCCTGGTTCTGTGGCTAATCTGTTCAGAAATAATTTTAGTCTTAACAGGATGTATAGGAAAGGGATTAGGTTTATCAGGAAAGTCATTTATTTTCAGTAGTCATTGATGGCTAGAAAATCAGCTGCAAACAGCTACATTCCCTGAGCTAGGAGTTTTGTGCCAGACATAAGTAGATGGTTGCCTTATTCAGTTATTCTCTATGTTGTTTTTGAACTATATTCATGGCCAAGAGAGGAAATGTCACCATCTTTACAGATTATTGTTCCTTCTAACCTCTTGGGTTCATGTGGTTTAGTCTGTTGAGTCCTGCTGTCAACCATGGTCCCAAGTAAGGTTTAGAATTGTTAGTCACATATACCCAGATCATAGCTTTAGTTTTCAGAGATCCAGACTTTGTCTTTTTTTTCATGGAAGGGTAGTAGGTTTGTGTTTTTTTTGTTTTTAACAAAGTAAGCAACTGAAAGTTGGGTGGTGACCTATATTTAGGTGACACACCTCTTTGTAACTGAGGCATAGCAAAAACTTGAATTTACTGCAATTCCAAAAACCAAAGAGCTGTGTCTTGTGTACTGTCTGCCTAGAAATTGTGTTTGCTCAGAATATTCAGAAGAAAATGGAATAGTTTGGAAAATATGCTTCAATCTTACTATCAAAAGATGATCAGAGTGTAAATAAAAGCAAAATAAGAGAAGGCAGGCCGATTAAACTGGTAGAAGATCTTAGAGGACAGGGAAAACAGAATTGGAAAGAACATGAAGTTGGGTCTCTAAAGCTCTTCAAGGGAGGGTGCAAGAAAGAGGGCTTTTTGGTTACGACTCCCCTAGATTCGGGAACTGGGCTCCAAGGAAACGTAAGAGTCAGAGAGTCGAAAGCTCAGAGGATAAATTCATGTTGCCCCACCTGCCCCCTTCCCAAGAGCACACATTCAACTCAGTTGTTGGAAAAATGCTCTCTTAAGTTGTTCCTTAATTGCTTTTGGAGATTCTGTCACTTGAAAAATGGGACTGTTAGTGTGTGTGTTGTGTACTCAGTCATGTCTACTCTTTGCGACCCCATGGACTGTAGCCCACCAGGCTTCTCTGTACAAGGATTCTCCAGACAAGAGTACTGGAGTGGGTTGCCATTTCCTCCTCCAGGGAATCTTCCCGACCCAGGGATTGAATTCCCATCTCTTGTGTCTCCTGCATTGGCAGGCAGATTCTTCCCTGCACCATCTGAAGCCCTGGAACTGTAATATCAAGCAGTAACAGAAGTTTGGATAGATTTGAAAGGGAAAGATTAGTATAGGACACTTAAAGTACTATTAACTGAATGGCAAGGTAACAGTTGTTAGGGAGGGTCCTTGTGCCCCGAGGGAACATCAGAAGAAATTTAGGCAATTAGGACTTTAAGGGAAAGTGCTAGAAGATGAAACATACTAATGGAAGTCAGGGAGATGGAGCCTAAGCCTGGAAGCTTCATCTTTTGCGTGGATCCTTCAACTTAGAGGTGAGGAATGACAAAAATAGTTTGCGCAATGGCTGTTTTTGATGGACGTAGAAATCACTCTTTCTCCCAATATTGGAGATTGCACACAAGAAAAGGTGTAGAGGAATAAGTTAGAAAATAAGAAATTTGGGCCAAAAAGCAAAGAACAAATGAAGGACGGCATCAAATTTCAGCCAAAGTTCCAGGCTAATAATGTGTGGTAAAGGAGAGGAACTAATTTAAAAATCAGAGTAAATTGTTGAAAACTCAAGCTGAGCCTTTCTGAAAGAATTAGGGGAAACCATGGAGGGAAAGGAAGAACAGAAAACATATCCCACTACTTGGGGCCTGGGGATGGGACATGGGGTGGGGAGTATACACAGGTCATGAGGAGCACGTGATGGAGGTGTTGGTCCTAGAACTCTAGAGGCACAGGCTTCAGAAGTAACTGCAGCCCCTTCCACTTTGGAATCTCTGAGTGATTCTCCAGCTGAAATGATGGAGGCAGGAAGGAGAAATCTAGACTCAGCAGGTGTTAACCATTTAACCTCGACTGTACATGCACATCACATGGGGAATTTTTTTTATAGTTGACTTTTTTCTCTTTATTAAAAAATTTTTAATTGGAGAATAATTGCTTTACAGTGCTGTGGTAGTCTGTCATACATCATCACGAATCAGTCATATATGTCCCCTCCCTTATGAGCCTCCCCCACCCCAAATTCCATATTCCACCCCTCCACATAGGGAATTTTTTTTTTGTTAGTTTTGATGCCCAGACTAGTTAAATCAGAATCTTGGGGCTCAGTATTTTTTACGGCTCTCCTGGCCAGTCCAACTACTGTCTTAAGGGCAGTTTCACTGGCCTAGGCAACTCCTTAGTGAGAGGCAGTGACAGCAGCCTCTGTAGTACAAGATTAAAAATACCTGCTCCAAAGAAGTGGGGGAGGTTGAGTCACTAGAGAGATCACTTTCATTTCAGCACTGGGGTGCCAGAAAACACAGTCTTAAAGGGGAAATAGAAATGAAGTTTTTAAGATACACTGAATGGTAAAGAAAGGCACCTGGAATAAAACTGGTAACTGGGCTTCCACACAGTACGCACAGGTAGATTTACCCTTTAGTGGGATGTGAGGAATATTCTCTTATTGGGAGATTATTCTCATTTTGGGAGATTTTGTTCAAAATTGAGTTCACAGATCTAAGGAAGCAGAAACAGATTTTCAGTGTTTCAGATTTTTCTTTTTTTTCCCCTCTGGTATGGTCTTTGGCTGATTTGTACCAAATATTATGTTATAGCAACACATTTTTGCCTGGGACAGTGCTCTGGGAGTTGGCTTGGGCTTTGTGTTTTAATTTTTATTTTATAATGAAATAACTGAAAGATAGAAGCATTCTTTCCATTATATTCCCTTCTGGGGAATGAAAAGGAAATTCTCTCCCCTTTATAGAAACGTGAGGAATTGGATGAAATTGTTACCTTCCAATATTGATGTCTACACAGAGATTCAGTTGCTTTCCCAAAAACAAATTCTTCTATTCCCTTCATCAGAACTGTGTGTATTTTCAACCTAGAATTTTAATGGTTGTACTCATTAACATGGTTTGAAAATTTGTATCCTTCCTTTACTCTCATTGTAAAAGTGTTTCGGGACAGAAAGAACAAAATGTGCAACAGAGCTACTTTTAAAAAGGGAGTATCATTCATTTTTTTGGCCTGCAAGGTCAGAATTTTTCCCATCTTTATTACTCTTTCTTAACAAGACACAATTTGAACTTTTTAGGTAGCAGGAAAAATTTAATTACATTGCCTTTTTAAAGAAGTATCATAATGAAACCTTTTACAGAGTTATTTATCAATTAGTCATGGTGATGCAACTATAGAAATAAATTCTGTTCATGAGGAATTTTTACTGGAGTTAAGACAATATCACCCAGGAATTAAAAGGGTGCTAACCACAATTTAATCATTTAGAAGCTAGGTCAGCAGGAAGCTAAAGCTTCTCAAAACTATACTTCTTTAAACTCTTGGAATGAAAAAAGTTTTTCCTGGTGGTACTTTCTGTAGTTGAGGTATTCCCCCCAAAATATTATGTGCAAATTGAATATTTTGAAAACATTCTCAGTTGTTTTAAGAGCTCACTGTTTAAAGCACTGTGGGTGAATCCTTTGCTAAAAAAACAATCACTTTAAATGGACTGTTAGTAAATCTGTATTTTTATGTTTTTATGTTTAAACAAATCATGGCTCTAGGGTCTGAGGTATGTATTTATTTAAAGGTATGAACTATTAATTATAACTTAACCTGACTTTAAAGGTATCACTATTTCTTGAGAATTATAGGGTTTGAAGCGACATAATACTTAAGTCAGTGACCCTGATGCTTAAGACTGTTTGAACCTTGTATTGTGGTTTCATGTTTCTTTACCTTCTCTTTTCCCGGTATTTAACATAGCATACTACTGGTGGGCTTCTCAAGTGGCGCTAGTGGTGGAAACCCGCCTGCCAATAGAGGAGGTGGTTCAATCCCTGGGTCAGGAAGATTCCCTGGAGAAGGGAATGGCAACCCATTCCAGTATTCTTGCCTGGAGAATCCCAAGGACTGGCAGGGTACAGTCCATGGGGTCACAAAGAGCCAGACACAACTGAGCACTTGAGCACACACACGCACTACTTCTGGGTAGTAGCAAGAATGGCATGATCCTTCTCTAACATTCCAAATAACCTTTTAAGATTGTTTATAAAAAAGTTTTTTAAGAGCTCATTGGACGAACAGTAAATGTTTGACAGAGTTAGATAATGAAGGGACAGCGTACTGTTGTCATGTTTGCCCTTTTAACTAGTAAGACCTCACCTACCTGGAATTCCACTACTTATCACATTACCTAGAGTCTAGAATGTGCTGAATCAGGACAAGGGGCAAGAGCTCACTGGTTCCAAACACCGTAGCTTTTTGTTTTTAGCATGGGAAAATGCCTAAAGCCCTCACTGAAAATATATTTTTATATACACTTCTAACAAGCTTGGTTATCAGGTTTCTGAGTACAGTAAAAAAAACAAAGTTGCTAGAGGTAGCTATAGTGATAGCAGTGATGATTCACAGAAAGGGAAGAGATGGGAAAAAACATAAAAGGCAGCATACTAGTTTCAAGCCACGGTGTAGCAAATAGCCCTTAGACCTCATAACGTCATTATGGTTATCGAGTTATCAAAAATTGTGTTCAGTATTGTTTGCTTGTAAAAATTTTCCTTAATGTTAATATATACATTCTTTTTAACAAATATTTATTTATTTGGTTGTGTTTGGTCCTGGTTGTAATAAGCGGGATGTTCATTGCAGCATCCTGGCTCTCTAGTTGTGACGTGAAGGCTCTGGAGAACTCTGTGACCGGCTTTGATGGCCCATGTCATGTGGGATCTTAGTTCCCCGACAAGGGATCAAACCTGTGTCCCCTGCACTGCAGGGTAGATTCTTAACCACTGGACCACCAGGGAAGTCCCTAATATTTTCTTTATAAAGATTTGGAAAGCAGGGGAAAACTCCAGAAAACAAATTATATGAGATCTACATGATAACCTAGAGAGCGCCTCAGCTGGCATTTTGATGTTTTCCCAGTCATTTTTAAAAAACCAAAAAAGTATTCATATGCCATAGTTTATTATGTCCAGTTACAAATGAGAGGACCGAAGTTTAATGAAATTAAATAATTTGAATTTATATTCTTTCTGCTAAATGATAGGAAAAACTGCTTCAGCCTACAGAACAGTGCTATCTGTAGTCACCAGTCTTTAAGGTTGCCAGGTAGAATACAAGACACTTAATTAGAATTTTAGATAAAGAATAATTTGTGGGGGGGGGGTGATAAGCATTAACCCCAAATATCACACAGCATGTACTTCTATCCTGTCTTTTTTTTTTTTTCCTGTGCTGTATGCACATACATCTCTAAGCATTTATGTGTGGGGTTTTTTGTTGTTTTTTTAATGAAATTGGGTTCATGTTGTATCTTTCTCCTTTAGTTAACAGTGTATCATGAGGATCCCCAAAGCCAGATATTCTTTGTAAATACCAGAATATTACCCACTGTCAAATAGCTTAAAATTTTGATGCTAAAAAGATAATCTCGATGGAACTTCCTTGGTGATCCAGTAATTAAGACTCCATGCTTCCACTGCAGGAGATACCAGTTCAGTCCTTGGTCAGGGAAGTAGAATCCCACAGGCCAGGCAGTGTGGCCAAAAAAAAAAACCCCTCACAATCTCAAAATTATTTAGGGCAAACATGCTTCTGCAGAATGGCATTCCTTAAGAATCCTGGAGAGCCCAGGTTCCACTCAGCTTTAAACTGATGCCTGTTTTTGTTCCTTTTCAGGCGGGTGCTACGTCTATGTGGGCTTCGTGCTGTGGGCTACTGAACGAAGTCATGGGGACTGGAGCTGTCAGGGGCCAGCAATCTGGATTTGCAGGAGGCACTGGTCCATTCAGATTTACACCAAATTCTGATTTTTCTGCTTACCCACCAGCATCTGCAGAAGGGCCTAATATAGTTTGCAAAGCCTGTGGACTTTCATTTTCAGTCTTTAGAAAGAAGGTGAGTTGCATGAAATGTTATATACTAAAAACTTATGTGTCAGAATTCTCAACTGTATGTTATTTTGAATACTTTCTTCATTTCTTCTTATGCATGTCAAAAACTTAGTCCTAATAACCATTTCCCATTTGGAAAGTATTAAGTTGAAGGGGCTGTGTATCATCACTCAGTTTTTCTGACTAGACACTATTATTTCTCATGACGCTCAGCCATCCTTTCTCCTGGATTCTGACTTTGTTTATCCACTTTGATTCTTCCTGATGCTGCTTATGTTCTGAAGCAAAAGATTTAATTAGTCAACAATCTGTTCAGAGATGATTTACTATGGCTCTGACCTCAAGTTTCAAAAAATATGTCCCTACCCATATGAACTCAAGTGAAGAAGTGGCTATATTAATATTGACTATTGTTTAAAGATTCAACATACCACACTTGGGCTAAAACAGTTATTTTTTTTTAGGACAGAAAGTCATTCTTTCTGCGAACCATCATATTGCTAGGTCATCCCCTAGTCTGTCAGTTTAGTCCTTTAAAATACTTAAGGAACAAGGTGTTACCAAGGGTTGGTATTCCTAACCCCAAGCGGAAATGACCACATCTTAGTATCTTTAAACTTTGCTCATGGAATGGCTTTGATTGTGATTTAAGGTTCTGCAAAGAATAGCAAGGAGAGATAAGAAAGCCTTCCTCAGTGATCAATGCAAAGAAATAGAGGAAAACAACAGAATGGGAAAGACTAGAGATCTCTTCAAGAAAATTAGAGATACCAAGGGAACATTTCATGCAAAGATGGGCTCAATAAAGGACAGAAATGGTATGGACCTAACAGAAGCAGAAGATATTAAGAAGAGGTGGCAAGAATACACAGAAGAACTGTACAAATAAGAGCTTCACGACCCAGATAATCACGATGGTATGATCACTCACCTAGAGCCAGACATCCTGGAATGTGAAGTCAAGTGGGCCTTAGAAAGCATCACTATGAACAAAGCTAGTGGAGGTGATAGAATTCCAGTTGAGCTATTTCAAATCCTGAAAGATGATGTTGTGAACGTGCTGCACTCAATCTGCCAGCAAATTTGGAAAACTCAGCAGTGGCCACAGGACTGGAAAAGGTCAGTTTTCATTCCAATCCCAAAGAAAGGCAATGCCAAAGAATGCTCAAACTACCGCACAATTGCACCCATCTCACACGCTGGTAAAGTAATGCTCAAAATTCTGCAAGCCAGGCTTCAGCAATACGTGAACCGTGAACTTCCAGATGTTCAAGCTGGTTTTAGAAAAGGCAGAGGAACCAGAGATCGAATTGCCAATATCCTCTGGATCATGGAAAAAGCAAGAGAGTTTCAGAAAAACATCTATTTCTGCTTTATTGACTCTGCCAAAGCCTTTGACTGTGTGGATCATGACAAACTGTGGAAAATTCTGAAAGAGATGGGAATACCAGACCACCTGACCTGCCTCTTGAGAAACCTATATGCTGTTCAGGAAGCAAGAGTTAGAATTGGACACGGAACAACAGACTGGTTCCAAATAGGAAAAGGAGTACGTCAAGGCTGTATATTGTCACCCTGCTTATTTAACTTATATGCATAGTACATCATGAGAAATGCTGGACTGGAAGAAGCACAAGCTGGAATCAAGGTTGCTGGGAGAAATATCAATAACCTCAGATATGCAGATAATACCACCCTTATGGCAGAAAGTGAAGAGGAACTAAAAAGCCTCTTGATGAAAGTGAAAGAGGAGAGTGAAAAAGTTGGCTTAAAGCTCAACATTCAGAAAACTAAGATCATGGCATCCAGTCCCATCACTTCATGGCAGATAGATGGGGAAACAGTGGAAACAGTGTCAGACTTTATTTTTGGGGGCTCCAAAATCACTGCAGATGGTGATTGCAGCCATGAAATTAAAAGATGTTTACTCCTTGGAAGGAAAGTTATGACCAACCTAGATAGCATATTGAAAAGCAGAGACATTACTTTGCCAATAAAGGTCTTCTAGTCAAGGCTATGGTTTTTCCAGTGGTCATGTATGGATGTGAGAGTTGGACTGTGAAGAAAGCTGAGTGCCAAAGAATTGATGCTTTTGACCTGTGGTGTTGCAGAAGACTCTTGAGAGTCCCTTGGACTACAAGGAGATCCAACCAGTCTATCCTAAAGGAGATCAGTCCTGGGTATTCATTGGTAGGACTGATGCTAAAGCTGAAACTCCAATGCTTTGGCCACCTTATGCGAAGAGTTGACTCATTGGAAAAGACCCTGATGCTGGGAAGGATTGGGGGCAGGAGGAGAAGGGGACGACAGAGGATGAGGTGGCTGGATGGCATCACTGACTCGATGGACATGAGTTTGAGTGAACTCCGGGAGTTAGTGATGGACAGGGAGGCCTGGTGTGCTGTGATTCATGGGGTTGCAAAGAGTCAGACATGACTGAGTGACTGAACTGAACTGAGGGTACATATATTGTAAAGTGGCGTCTCTGTTTGCTTGGCTTGATGTTGAGAGATCAGTTGTCTTTCTCTTTTCTTCTCTGTGTTAGGCTTTCCCCTCTTCTCTTTACTTATTTTTTATTTTATATTCGATATATTTGATTAACATGTGAACAGCCCCCCTTCTCTTTAAACAGGAAATTTTCACAGGAAAAGAGCAGGAAGAGAGTTTGTGCTTGTGCTTTTCTGCTCCATGTGGTTCAAGTCAGCTCTGCTTTGTTAATTACATGTTTGCACTCATGAGTGGAAAAGGTTTTAATTCATTAACACAAGAGTATATATTTTTTTAAAGGGCTATATTTGTACTTCGGTGAATCCAGACTGCCTCAGCAATGACTGTTTTGATTTTCACAGCTTTGAGAACACGAAACGCCCATGGGTCTGGTGCCATAGGGGGCTTCATAAAAACTAAAATTTAATTTTAATAGAAGACGAAAGGAGAACTAGGGCTTTTGCGGTGGCTTATGTCTGGCTCTCATTAAATGCTTCTTTTCTCTCTGTCTCTTCAGCACGTATGTTGTGACTGCAAGAAAGATTTTTGCTCCGTGTGTTCAGTCTTACAAGAAAATCTCCGTAGATGTTCCACTTGTCACTTATTACAAGAGACGGCCTTTCAGCGCCCTCAGTTAATGCGACTGAAAGTGAAGGATCTCCGACAGTATCTCATCCTTCGAAACATACCAATCGATACCTGTCGGGAGAAAGAAGACTTGGTGGACCTGGTCCTGTGCCACCGTCGGCTGGGCTCTGAGGACGACTTGGACACAAGCAGTCTCAATTCCTCAAGGTCCCAGACTTCTAGCTTTTTTACACACTCATTTTTTTCAAACTATACAGCCCCGTCTGCTACCG
Source organism: Capricornis sumatraensis (assembly GCF_032405125.1). NCBI lineage: Eukaryota > Metazoa > Chordata > Mammalia > Artiodactyla > Bovidae > Capricornis > Capricornis sumatraensis. The sequence continues at coordinate 60,580,785 of NC_091085.1, read as the reverse complement.
CATCTTCGTTTCAGGGAGAGCTTATGGGTGGAGACCGGACCTTAGGATCTGGAGCGCTGGCACAGGTACGAGGGTGCAGTTACCCCAAGGGCCTGGCACATCGTCTGCTCTTCGCCAGTGTGGTGGGGCCCTCAGGGCTGATGGCTCCTTGCTGAGCAGAGGTTCCACGCTTTGCTGAACTCTGCGCCTGCTGGCTCCCCTAGTGTGAAGCTCTGCACTTGGGTGCTGTACAAAGGGTCTGAAAAGAGCTTGTCAGTCTTGACCTTAGTTATCCCAGTTTCCTTAAATCCTATAGTTAAATACTAGCTGTTGATATAATGGCCGTGAAACATAGCACATAAGTGTTTACAGGATGTAAACATTTTTACTATTTGTGTTTACTATTGAAACTAGTAAAAATGTTTACTATTTGTGTGTCAATGACCATGGAAACTATAAGGTAACCTAATGCCCAGTTGTCTTGCTACGGTGAAGTTGTGCTCATCTAGATATTGGGAAAGAGCCATCTGAATTAGCAACATGATATGGTTATTTACTCATTTCAAAGAAATGCCAGTGCAGAATGTTGTCCCAGCGAGGTCCTTGGGCATTCTGATGGAATAACATGCAAGGGCTTGTAATTAATTCCCAATTTGTATATATGAATGATTCTAAAATGCTGAAAGAATTGTTTTGAACATTTCTCTCCGTGTTTAATTTTCTCCTCTGAGGAAAGAGGTTAGAAGCAGAGGGAAATGTGGTCTAGTTGCTTTCTAAATAGTCATAAATTAAATAAGCCCAAGCTGGGCATTTTATTGTTTTGTCAAATGGCAGCTGGCACAATTATGATGCAAACACAAGATGCATGTGTCTGACCTTCGGGTCACTTTGGGGTATATGACACCACTCAGGAGGTGTGGGTTTTGGGTATTACAATATGGTGCTTGTGAACTACTAGGATAGAATATTTGAAATCGGAAATTGACATAGGGTTTCTGTTCTCCCTAAAGAAAAAAGTGTCTGATGGTTGAGGAACTTCTAAAAACTAGAACTAGCATCCACCATCAGTGAATTATTCTAGAAAGCTTTGCTTGGAATTAGAATGTCTAAGTATGAGATAGTAAGACTGAGATCTTTGAAATCAAATAGCCCTGACACTAGGGCTGATCTTAGAGCTTTAGTTTCTACCTGTGTCTTAGAGGCTCCAGTTAAACTAGCCATGTGCAGGTCCTTTGATCAGGACACAGTGCAGTTTCATATGCTACTGGCTTTGGTATCCTGTGATGGGCCCTTCTTAACTCCTTGGGGAGTTAATATTCTGGTTAGACTTTTACAGATTCACATTCTTATAGGAATTTGACCTGTGAGATAACTATGGAAGGTTAGTTGTTTAGAGAATCATGTGGGGCCCAACTCTTTGGGAGGGGCAGCAGCTCTCAGGACCCTGGGAAGGTGTGGAGTATACCAGGTGTTGGGGTCATTCTTAGGGAGGATGGCTGGAAGGGTTTTCTCTAGTATTAAATATGGGTTGATATTGCTAGGAAAAGTCCTGGCCTAATATCCATTATGTCTGTAGGAGCCCAGTGAAATAGCTTCAGCAAACACAGAAGACGATGACGATGATGACGACGATGATGACGATGACGACGACGATGATGAAGAAAACTTGGAGGAGCGGGTGAGACTGCCTGTGTAATTTGATTTTCCTGACATTTCTTCACCCTGGTAGGGAAACACCCATGTGGACTTCCGCTAGATTAGCACAGGTTGTTGCTTCTAGTCTGAATGCAGCACAGCATATAGGACACAACAAGGACTCATGAGAAGTCTGGGTCGAACCTCCAGGACCAGTGGTGCCCGTAGGGCAAATGTGGTATGCTGTTTTCCTTGCTGAATTTGCAGGAACAGCGGTAATGGATGCACTCTGATTTCAGACGCCTGGCCTCGCCAAGAAGAGAGTGAGAGCTTCTCTGTCTGACCTGTCAAGCCTTGAGGACGTGGAAGGGATGAGCGTGCGCCAGCTGAAGGAGATCCTGACTCGGAATTTCGTCAACTATTCTGGCTGCTGTGAAAAATGGGAGCTAGTAGAGAAAGTAAACCGGTTATACAAAGAGAATGAAGAAAACCAAAAGTCATGTAGGTTTATTTTTCCTTTCTTTTGTCCTTAGAGTAGCCTTCTTTAGGCTTTTTAAAACTGGGCTGTCTCTGTCACAATGAAGTCCAATTTATTTTTGAGAAAACTGTCCTTTGATTGAGTGTGAATTAGTCATGAAGCTGTTTATAGATCTTTTAAGCAGTAGGTTCATTATGTAATGTTGGCTTTGAGATGACCATTGCTTCGCCATTGCTGGTGAGTCAGGTAATCATTTGTTCAGTCTGTTTTTTTCTTTCCATAATTTGTTAGAACTCTAATGAAATTCCTTGGATCTATAAAAAGGCTTCTTTTCTCACTCACCTGTCTTGCAAGCTGGTACTTAGGATTTAAAAGCTATAATTGAGATAATCAGTGGGGAAAAAAATTCTCTAGAGCCAAGATATTAAGTAGTTCTTAGCATCAGTATTAGTAGGTTTCTGTGTAAGTCATGACAAGCTGAGGTTAAGAACTTCTAAACTACATACGGATGGAGCATGGAACAGAAATCCTCAGCTAGTAAAGGGTCAGGGCCACAGAGCATTTATAGGTAAGAGAAAAGAATTCAGTGGTGTTCAGACTGACAAATATTCTAATCTCAAAAACAGTCCTCCTATCATTAACTTTTATCATCATGAATTTTTTTCTTTAAAAGCTGGTTATAACACAGCATTGGTTGATAAACAGGTCTATGCCCAGAATATGCAGAAAGCCTTTTTTTTAATTTAATTTTATTTATTTATTTATTTATTTTTAAAATCTTTAATTCTTACATGCGTTCCCAAACATGAACCCCCCTCCCACCTCCCTCCTGCAGAAAGCCTTTTGGCACACCTGTTTCTAAGATGATGCCACAATAGTAGACACAGGCATCTTAGTCACTGGAGCCTTTAGAGGCTTACGTGTCATCTTATTCCATGCACGCTTTCTACCCACTTGGCGGTAGTGGTGTGGGCCGAGAACTAGGACCTCAGAGGACAAAAATCTCTTGACATGGCAGTGTTTATTTTTCTTAAATCCGGAGACTACTGGCCCTTAGAGCTTGGATTCCTGTTTGGTTTTCCTAACCTTCATGATTCCCATTGAGTCCTTCTGTGACCTGTAGAAGGGGAAACCTCACTGTCCAAAGCTCTGTGGCCAAATCTCAGGCTGCAATGAACTTTTAAAAATCATTCCACACCTTTCTTGTTCAGAACCGGAAGGTGCCTTTTGAGTAGACAGACCCCAACAGTACTATCATAGCCAGAAACACAGATGAATTTCAAGATACTTCCAAGACTCAGGGGGTGCCTTCCCCCAGTGACAGACAACTTGATGTATGATGCTTTAATAAACTTTCCTCACGCTCCTCCTCCAGAGATGAGGCTTTGGAGTCTGTGACTTTCCCAAGGCCACACAGTTGGGCTGGAAATTACAATCATGTTCTGACTCTGAGGCTCCTGTATCAGCCAGCCTGGGGTTTCTTCATTTTTATTTATAGAAGCAAACCATCATTATCACAAAAACCTTGTATTATGTACAGATATAAAATAGAATCGGGGGTCCCCAGGTGGCTCAGTGGTAAAGAATCTACCTGCCAATGCAGGAGACACTAGTTTGATTCCTGGGTCGGGAAGATCCCCTGGAGGAGGAAGTGGCAACCAACTTCAGCATTCTTGCCTGGAGAATCCCTCAGATAGAGGAACTTGGCTGGCTACAGTCCTCGGGGTCACAGGAGTCGGATACGATTTAGCAGCTAAACAACAGCAACATAAAATAGCATTAAATAGCTAACATTTGCTAGGCACATCATCCCCGGCCCTCAGCTTAGCATTTCTCATTTATTCTTCACACAACCCTACGAGGCGTCCTTACTGTGATTTCTAGGGGAAGGAAGCGAGGTGCGGAGAAGTGGGGACTGCTGCTCACAGTGGGGTCACTGGGTCCCTCCGCGGCCGTGCCCGCCACCTCAGCCCTCTGTTGCCTTTCAGATGGCGAGCGGCTGCAGCTGCAGGATGAGGAGGACGACAGCCTGTGCCGGATCTGCATGGATGCCGTCATCGACTGCGTCCTGCTCGAGTGCGGCCACATGGTCACGTGCACCAAGTGCGGCAAGCGCATGAGCGAATGCCCCATCTGCCGGCAGTACGTGGTGCGCGCTGTGCACGTGTTCAAATCCTGAAGCCCGCCCCCTGCGCTGAGCTCGGTCCTAGACATCTCCGTGCACAGAAGGGGACTGGAAACTTCCTGTTCGAAAGCTGAAGCTATTTTTTAAAAATTACTTTCACTCCTAACTGGGGACGGGAAAGATTCATCCTGAGTTGCGGCCACACTGGTCTATGCCGTATGCCCGTCAGCCTGAGCACGGGCTCAGTTTCCCAGGTTCTGCTGGGCTCCCTCACAACGCCTCTGATCACTCCTCGCTCAAGTGGACTGCTTATGGCATCAGCTACTGCTCTCTTTGCAGGACATTTCTCTTGTTCTCTTGTTTCTCCTTCGTCCTATTTTTAACTCAGATGTTTGAAACTTCTGTTCTCTTTGGATGAGATCACTGTCTGCAAATGGCTGACATGGTACACGCTGAGCAGTGGCACCTCTGAATGTTCATTTTATTAGTCATGTATATTTTAAATGCTACTATTTGATGAATGTAAGTTTCCACATTGTTGCTTTCTGCGTTTCAACATCATTGGGAACAACTGACATTCTATAGTCATCTGCCAGGGCCTTAGACTAAACATGTCCATTTTTGTTCAGGTACAGCTTTTTCTAGCAAGGGCTGCATCTAGCTTCCTTCATTAGAGAAGTGTGTGTGTTGAATTCTTTATTAACGTGTAATCTGTTTACACTGTTTTGTATAGTGAAAGTGTATTTTCAGTGCTACCCACTAGCTAATTTGAACTTTAGGAATAAAATTAGATTTTAAGAAATGTTTTTATGGACACTTTTCCTGGTCAGTTCCTAATTCACTTGGGTACAGCATGAATGGGTGTCCACGCCTGGTCCAGCACCTCCTTTAGAACAAGGGGCACCTTCAAAGACGTTGCCCCCATCTACCCTTGGCTGCTGACTTAATGGTGAGTTTAACTACATTTTCACTGTTTACTGTGACCAGGTGTTGTGCCAGGTCCTGTGTGGTTATCTCCAAATATATATTACCTCATGTCACAGATGGGGAACTCAGACTCTGAGAAAACTTGTCTAAAGTCTGTTAAAAAGTCACCACAAGGAATTCCCTGGAGGTCCAGTGGTTAAGACTCTGTGCTCTCATTGCCGAGGGTTGGGTTCAATTCCTGATCGGGGAGCTAAGGTCCTGTGAGCCATATGGTGAGGCCAAAAAAAAAAGTTTTTAAATAAAATAAGCCCCCACCTCAGAATTTGAACCTAGCTCTGATGTTTTTTCTTAACTCCTCTAATACCTGAGATGATAAACCTGAGAAGCTAACTTATGCAAAAAAGGTTCTTGGGATATTAATGATCTGAAATCTCTCTTCTTTTAGATCTAATTCTGATCACGGTGGTTGAGTTGAGACCAACTGTGGATTCACTTCCACTGCTTGTGACGAGGTTCTGTTTTTGGGAAACATCATATAACTCCTTGGGTGAGTCCTGTGGGTTTCTGATCTTTTGACTGTGCAGTGGGTAACACATGACTTCAGGTGCTCAGGATCCCGAAGTCAATGAGCAAGACCTGGAAATTACAGCAAAGGAGGTAGAGTCTTCCCCGCTGTGCTTAAGGCCAGAAGTTTGGCTAACTATGAAATAAAGTTGCCTTTCTATGTTTTCTGATAGTGAGAGTCAAAAGCATGTAAACCAACGCTTTGTGGATACTCTCAAAACCTCTTCTCTTGTGTTTGCTTGCAGACCCAAAGCTCAGCCCCTGCTGAAGCTATAGGTGCACTTAATCTGTACTTCTAGTCAGATAGTGAACTCCAGAAATTCAACATTACCCACAAATCACTAATTTGGTGGAGGGGTCTTCAAATCCAGGCTAGTGGGTGAGATAGTAAACACACCTAAATAGAAGCCAAGCAGCAGGTATTGATGTATCTGAAGTTAAATTAGAAAGTTGAGATTTGTTTGCTCATAGTCTCAGCTGAAAACAGCTTATTTACTGTTTCCTCTTGGACTTATATTTAGTATCAGGTGCTTGTTTTAGCAGTGAACAAAAACTCCTAGTGGTGGATCTTCTTAGGTAGCATTTTCAAACAACCTTGGCTTAGTAAGAAGCAAACACATTTTCAGCCTAATAGGTTGCAATAATAAGGGACCAATTTATTTGGCAGAGGGCAAACATCTCTCTCTGGAACCTGCATTTTCTAGCTGCATGCCATGTCTCTATTTCTGAATAGGTAACCTGTCATATGGATCCACAAGGGAATAGTGAGATCTCTTTATCCTCAAGGTACGGATGGATGTCATTCGATGGGCCATGATATCTCCCTTTGTCAAGGTCAGCATCCCTCGAGGAAAGGGTTGGAGCCTCTCCTCTTTCTTGGGTTAAGATGTGGTCTTACCCAGGAAGTGCTCCGTATGTGCCTTCCATTACTTCATCAGATACAATATTTGGGCTCAGAATAGCTGTTTGCAAGCATCTAGCTTGGCCCAGCCTCATCTAAAGCTCATTCTGAGGAACAGGTCTGTACTGGGATATTCTAAGTACCTTGACATAATGCACCTTCAAGTTGTGAATATGTGTTCACATGTCGAGTCATGAGTTAGTTTACATACCTCGCATACACTGTCGTGCATGCATCGTCTAGGAGTGGTTGTGCTTTTGTGTACTTCACAATACTGTGGAGAATACAGTGTTTATTTCAAGCCCAGGATGTCTGGAAGCAAGTGTTAAAGCAGCAGTGATGTAGCTGGTACTGTACTTAAAGTCTGTACTAGAAGATTAGAAATGTGTCCAAAGTATTATAAACCTATACAGTTCTATATATCTGATTGCATTAGTTAGGTATCTAGGCTAACTTTGTTGGACTTCAGAAAAAGTTGAACTTAGGAATGTGCTCTCAGAACAGAACTTGTGTGTAGGGGACTTACTATATAATCTTAACTGGATTGTTTGGTACACCTGGGGGATGGTAATCTGTGACCAGCACACTGCAAACGTGACCAGGAAACAGGGTTAGTTTCTAATGCTGAGATTCTACATGGAAACGACTGTCATCCTTCAGCAGTTTCCAAGGAAGAAGATGCCTTTACTGGACATCAGGGTCAGTCTTACTCAGCGGTTCGCAGCATTCAGGCTGCCAAGAAGAGTGCAGCTTGACCTCTGGTGTGGGTGCTCCACAATGAGAGATCAGGCTTGTTAAAGGTGAGCCACATTTTTATAAACCATCATGTGTTAATCTTACGTCTGTCAAATGGATCCCCCGAGTTAAATTCCAGGGTGCAACAGCTTCAGCTGTCTCCAGTTTGAGTCAGAAAGGATCTCTGGATTTAAATGAATAGGAGGCATAGACCTAGATGGGATCTAAAACCATTTCACCATGGGGGAAAAAAAAGGATTGGGGGTGGTGGTGTGAGTATGAAATGACTATTAGTGGGAAAGGCTAGTCCCAAGAGACCCAAGTCTGATGGTGCTGTTGATGACTGAGGAAGGAAGCTGGTCTACCTTTATTTTTAGATGACTAGTTGCATCTTTCTGTGATCTCAAGTTGACTTCCCACCTGGGGCAGTTACCTCCTAGCTAAGGGCCTCCAGCCGCCCCAGCCCCAGGTCACCAGTTCAGGTTGTGGTCTCCTTGAGTTGCCTCCACTGGAGGCTGAGCAAGTGGACCCCTGTTCCCCCTCTTTGGCAGTGGAAATGCCAAGTGGCTGTGGAAGTTATTTTATATAGGCGTGGTCAGAGGCAACCACACAGGTAAGCCACTCTGCCCCTTAAAGCAGTTCGTATCTAATTCTTACATGTGGACTTACCTTATTAGCTACAAACGGCAAGATCTCTTTCTGAAGACGGAAAAACATGTACCAAGGGGCTGCTGCATTTCTCTGGTGACTAAGAAATGATACCTAGTCTGGCTTCAGAATAGCATACACTGGTGTCGAGACTATGGCCTCTGGACCTCCCAGTCAGACTTCCAGTCTGCCCCAGAACAAAAACCCTCAAAGTCCAAGAGTGGGTTTTTTTGTACAATTGTTTATACAAATCCAACAAAGGTAAAACTGCATCAGGGAAGGTCTAGGAAAACAACACCTTACAACAGTGGCACTTATGAATGCGTAACTTTACAACTGGGCAACAGCCATGTGCTAAACCTCAAATGAGAACTCAGCTCACTTCAAAGGAGAGAAGAAAAGAAAAGGCTGCGTTGGGTCATTTATTCTATTTCTCGACTCACTGTATAAATTAGATCTATGTAGAATATAAGAGCTCATGCTGGAGCAAACCCCTCCTGAGTGCAAAGGCTGAAGTCTGAATTTCAAAATTTTGAGGGAAAAAAAAAGGTGAATTCTATACAGAGGAAATTTAGCAAAGTGTCTCTCTCACTTTGACTATAATTTACATATATCCACATCATGCTTATGCAATTTCTTGACATACAAAGCAGGCTCTCAACTTCCAGTTAGACATGCTTTTAACTAGAGGTCTTAGCCTGCTTTGCCGGATCTGGGCACATGTATAGATGGGTTTGTATGAAGTACAGGGAAAAGTTCTCTCCTACCTTAAGGAAACCAGGGAAGTTGGCAATCTCAAAACAATAAAAACACTGGTATGCATTCAAACCTTGCATAAATAACTTTTAAACAATTTGTACAAAAATAGTTCTGCATAATGTAAGATGTAACAAAACCAAACAAACATGTTGAGACGGCAGATGTGGTGTGTGGTCCACTTTATGTTGACACCAAAACCCCCAAAGCTGTCAGGAGTAAGGTGTCCAAAACAAAAAACACCACCACCCCCCCCAAAATTTCCTAAGCTCATGCTTCAGTAAGAGAATGTCGCCCAAGTCCATCCTCCTCTCCAACGGGAATGTCTTCTTGGTAAAGGCCGCCTGAGCAATGGTCCAGAAAGCAGTGCGGTTTTGATTCAGAAAGACCAGAGGAAAGCACCAGGCTCGCTCATCCCCCAAACGGTGGCGGACTGGCTTCTCCCTCGGCGAGACTTGCAAAAGGGAATCGTCTGGGGTTTGTTGTTCCAAGTTCCAAATTGAAAATATTTAAAGGCCCTAGTTTTTGTAAAGTCTTTCCCCTTCTCCTGGCGTCTCCCCTCCCCTCCCCTACCCCATATTTACATACTTGTCCTTAGACTAACTCAGTTTTTGCAGGAGTTTTTCTTCCACTTGCCCGAACTGGACACTAACAGACATTTCGGCTATGAACTGCTCACAGCCTTCCTTGGTAACTTGCTTGCAGTACCTCAGGTCAATGTGACAGATATTCCCACAGCGTTTGAAGAAGGACAGGCACTGGTCAGTCACCTTATTGCAGTCTGGAGGGAAGAGGACACAGGTGAGGTGGAGGAGGCGTGGAACCGAGAACCCCTATCCCCCCGAGCAGCTCTCCTGTTCAGTCTCCTCAGATGGGACCTGGTTTCCTCTGCCACTTACAAAGGTTCATACATGCCTGAAAAACACCCCCAAGTCCATGTAAGAGTCTTACATGTATACATTCTCGCATCAACAGGTCCTGTCCATGTTGTTTTACAGATCACACGACACACGAAAACAGCTTGCTTTTCATGTCTATACTCCTGCTGAGGAACACCTCTCTCTGCACACTCTTGGGGGCTTACCTGCTCATTCCCAGGGAAGAGATGCTGGGCAGTGAGGACACAGGTAAGGCCGTCCCGGGACCCTCCTGCTCCCCTGGACACCGGCGCTTTACTGCAAGGCCCCACATGCTTGGCCCCCTTCCATGGAATGTCTACCTCAAACCCATGCAGGAAACTAACACTAGAGATGGCTGAAGAGATTCCATCCACAGAGAGCAAAATCAGAACTCCAAACCCTCAACCAAGTATTTCTATCAGTGTGGACTTGGGGTCTGTCATACTCTTTCCTTAGAACTGAACCCTCAGTCAATGAGCTGCAGTGCCAGCTCTCATCCAACTGAGGCCAAGTCCCTACCCTGAGCCCGGAGATTCCTTCATCTCAGTGGTATTACTGACCTTTGCTCGTCATTGCTAGTATGCATATTTCATTCTGCTATTGAATTGAGTAGAACAAATGTTAACAGTAAGGGCAAACTGCAGTAATGCACATGAGGCCCGTGCCAGCTCCATGCCAGTCCCTCCAGCTTGGGAGGTGGTACAAAGAAGTCACGCCATAGCACCCCACGAGTCACCAAAGAGCCCTCTCCTCAGGTCTACACACCCTCCTTGCACCAATGCTCGGTCTTGATACACATTCCAGACAATGCCAACAGAATCCAATCCGGAACAACGAACTCATGAACTCAGAACAAGTGGTAACGGAAAGCTGGGTGCCTCCCATGCTAGCCAGGCAGATGGGAAAGTGACAAGGATGCTGCCAAAGAGGTGACCTGGAAGATTAACACCTCAGATTTTCCAAGGGTATCCCCTTACCTCATAATCTCTCAAATATTTGCCCCCATAATCTTACTGTAAAAGTCAAGGGAGAAAGGATGGTGTATAAACCCTGTAAGGGGAAGGGTAAAAGCTGGAAGACTTTATACCAGAGTTTGTCTCTGATCAAGAGAAAGGCTCTAGGCTAGGCACCACCACTGTGGAAGGCAAAAGGGCCCACTGAAAAATGGGGGTTACAGGGAAATCTACCTGCTGACTATTGACACGCCCAGACTCCTGTTCTGCCAAGCCCTAGAACACCAGCAGCCTGGCCTGAACCCTTCAGCTGGGAGGTCAAAAAAAGCATCCTCGGGCAACTTTGACCATCTTAAGAGGAAAGATGGATGGATGTCAAATCTGGAGTTCCCCAAAGAAACAACCCATGCTGACCACCCAATGACATCTACAGTCAGTCAGCTCCCACCTTGTCCCAAGAGCAGCCCGTCAGCTGAAGAGAAAACCACACGCTGAAGACAGAACTGAGAGGAGCCCCTCAGGCAGGCCCACTGGCCGCTCCTGAAGGAACGCATGGCCTATGCGGAGAAGAAGACACAACCGCCAGTATCCTCAGGATGGACAACACCTGGATCCAAGAAACAAGAACAGGCCACTCCCCAAAGTGCTGAGAACCGGAGCTGTCAAGTTAAAAATACAGGCTAAACCATGTGAGAACTGCCAATTTGTGACTTTCTGACCTACATAATAAAGCATTTTCATATGTCTGAAATGAAAAATTTACTGCAGTTGATCCTTGAACAACATGTGTTTGAACTGTGCAGGTCAACTTATCTGCCCATGTGTTTCAATAGTAAATACTACAGTGCTACAAATTTGTGGTTGAACCTGAGGTTACGGAGGACGTGTGAATACCAAGGGCCAACCATCAGTTATATTTGGATTTTCTACTGCAGAAGGCTCCACCCCTAGCACCTAAGGGTGAACTATGAACTGTGTAAGAAGTGGGGGAACACCAGAGAATAGAGCCAAAAGACAAGAGGTGGGAAAAAAGTAAAAGTATCAAGACTACTAAGGAAAGAAAACAGAAGGGAAGGAAATTAAATTCAAGGAAAATTTCCAGAACCACCGAACATATATTTCCAAGTTGAGAGATTGATTATAACATGAAGGTATAATATGAAACCATTTCAGACACAGAAGGTCTGGATTATGTCCTCCACCAAATGAATAGATAAACCAAGAAAGAAGATACAGGACCAAGGAAAGAGGGGCCCCTACACGAGACAGAGACCAAGGAAATCCTAGGAAGCAGACATGCAGATGGCAGAGGCAGTCAAGTTCAAGTGGGGGCAGGAGGAAAGAAAGCTAGGAGGGTGGTTTCCTACCAAGACTGGTCAAGGGCCTGATGAGTTCATGAGGGTAAAGAATAGTGCTCGAGTCTGTTGTAGAGTCTGTTCAGAGACTGAGCAAACAAAAAGGAGGCAATTATTAACTCTAGGGAAAACAAAAAAATTGTGCAAGGAAAGAAACATACTCATAATACACACTTTGGCTCAACAGTAGACAATACATGCATGGCCATAATGTGGTAAATAACAGTGACTTAACCATACAAACTGGGAAGATTTGGGGTGGGAGAGGCAGCAGTGGAGAGAATTTAAGATCAGTAATCCTTATGCTCTATAAGGCAAGTTAACAAAAAAAGCATCTGAGTAAAAAATAAACAAGAAATAGCAATGTAGGCTGTTTGTAAAAGTGGAGGTAAACAAACAGCAAGAGCTCAAAATCTGAAGGTGGCTCCTCCAGGTCAGAAGGAGGGCAGGCAAGGCACCAAAGTGGCTTCACTTTTGCTACTAGACCTGATCTGACCACACTGAAGGATCTGGCAGTGTGTCAAGCGCACTCCTTTCTGTGGCAGAGGCTCATTTTACCATTAACTACTTACACTTACAGGAAGAGAAAACATGTTCAAAAGAACCGAGTATAGAAAAGACTGGGTATGGAGACAGGCCTTCACGCGTGTCACAGCTCTGAACACAAACGGGGAGACACGCATGTAGACTCTGAGACGAAAAGATGAGGCGACTGGACTGTGGTGGAAAACAAAATGCAAAAGATGACTCACACACACACATCATGGACATCCTCTCGCTGCAGGGGAGCAGGGGAGGGGATTTAGATGGCTAGCCCTGCTATATACCCTAGTGACCCAGTCAAAGCAGGGGAACGAGTTCATTACTACCAAGCACTTAGAACAAGCTGCCTCCCAGGACCTTCTCCATGGGGCAGCCCGGCATCACTTCAAGATCAATAGCTGAGGTCTTGGTGGAAGCTCACCTCAGTGTGGCTGTCTGTTCGCTGCCTCCTTGGGGGGCCACCACCCCACTGCCACCCGCCACCAAAACTCCCTGAGGAGGCGGGAGGGGCCTCCCAGGCACTAAGGTACAGCTTTAGCTCATGTGAACCAAACCTCCCCGCTCCCAGTTGGATGGAGCATTAGCAATAGGAAGGAGGAGTTTCTCAGGAACGAACATGGGCCGAAGAGAGGCAAACAGCAAAACAGCATGTGAATGCTGACCAAGCCAACAGCAGATTAGATTGTGTCAAAATTAATTTACATGAGGTGAGAATATCATTTACTACTTCCTAATTTCTGGAGGAAAAAAAAAAAGTTTGTTTTTTTGGGTCTCATCCAAATCTCCCACACCTAACCTGACCATCCCAAGCCATCAGAACAGTACAGGATTAATGGCTGGGCTGAGAATGGGTGGCGTCACCTCAGTCTACCTCCCTGTTGGTCGTGCCCCAAGCTCTCAGGAACTAACTCCAGCCGCATCAGTAAGTGGAGAGAGTGAGGACTCCACTGTGGGGTTTTCTTGTCAACAACGGGCCCCTTGATAGCAGAGTCAGGAGGGGGACACGCGAGCGACGACAATGGCAGCCATCAAGCCGGGTATTCCATCCGCCTGGCTGGGCTGCACTGCCAGGCGCCCTCCCACACCCGCTGCTGCCCGGCACCAGCTCATCCACTGAGCCCAGGGAAGCTTTTCTAGCCCTTATTTTGGGTCAAGAGCCACTGCTTTGTGCTCATGTGTGCTCACTGCTACTGGCACTAATTTTTTGTAGCCATTATTTAAAATCTAATAATGCTTAATTGTTTAATGTGTTTCCCCGCTAGACTAGGCCATGTGTCTGTCTTGTTCCCTGGTATGTCACTGCACCTAGGACATGACCCTATAACAAGAGGCAAGCAAGTATTTCCCTACAAATGTGAAATGCCCCCGCCCCCGAACCATGGGGTCCTGTACAGAGCCCCGTGGGTGCCCCTGACTGACCTGACAGGTTGATTTCGGTTAAGGAGTCCCGGGTGGTGGTGCCCACAGCAGTGAGCAGGTTGATGGACTGGTCAGTGACGTGGTTACAGTAACTGAGGTGGAGCTTGGAGAGCAGGGGCATGTGGCGGATGATAAGCCGCAGGGAGGCGTCTGTGATGTCCAGGCCAGCCAGACGCAGCTCCACGATGTTCCGGAGCTTACTCCGATTGTCCATCTGACCTGAGGGGGTGCGTGGAAGAGGCAACATGTCACCTGGACATGACACTCTACAAGGCCCACCCGCCAGACGGGACACCTGGGTTTTAATCAGCCAGTGAGTGTCTCCCCTAAAAGATCAGGACTGCTTCCAACATTTAAAGACTAGCATATTCCACGTCAAGTTTTACATTTGCAAATTCTTTAAAAGTCAGAAGATCTACAAACACAGCCTGCATTGCACCCTCAGTGCTTGGCCAATTAAAGCAGAGATAGCACAGCATCTCTGGGTCAGCAGTTTCCTCTTTGAAGGTACGGGTGTGGAGCAGTGAGCCCTGCAACCTGTTCTAGAGGGCTCCATCCCTGAGGCCCTGCCCACCCACACAGACCCCGATGCTTCTGAGGCGCAGAGCTCAGAAGAACAAGTGAGCAGCAAAGCAGTCAGACCCATGCAGAGCTCCCAAAGTGGCATGATGGGAGCCGCTGCCCTCTCACGGATCCCTTCTGCGCCCAAAGCGGACTGAGAACAGAAGAGCCGAGGCCAGAGAAGGCTTGAGGACACAAGCACCAGACGTGTCTATGGTGAAAACCAGATCCACCAGCACAGCTTGGTCACACCACCTTTACCTGAGCCGCGTGGGTCTGGCCCCTCACCTGGCCTGTTGTCTGTAGGCGGGGACAGGAGGTCCCGCATCTGGGCGTCCTTCAGCCCTTCTACCCACTGGACATCCAGGGTCCGGAGCAGTGGACAGCTGGAGCTACAGAGGGCGGAGACTGCGATCCACGAGCAGCCGGACAGCACCAAGTCTCGGAGCCCTGGGAGGGCAGAGAGGGGGCCGCAGGTCAGGTGACACGCCCCCAGCCCCCAATACTGCACTCTGGGGGGTCCCTGGTCCAGTGCTCACCAGGCAACCGGTTGATAAGCCAGCTCAGCTGTTTCTTGGAGATATTGGTCCAGCTGAGGTCCAGGGAGACAGGCTGTCGCCGGATGATGCCGCTTAGCATCAGGGGCGTGATGGACTTGCAGTGGTTCAAATCGATGCGGGTCCATAACCGCTTATCGCAGCACCTGGGGGCCAGGCCCAGCAGAAGGGGCAACATCAGAGTTGGGAGCTCACTGGGGGAGCCTCCTGCATGACTGTGATCAGTCCCCCACCTCCCGAGCCCAAGGGGAGGCTCCCTAACTTTGCCCTCTGGACTCTTCTGTTTCTATCTCATTCTCACCTGGAAGAGGCTGCTCTGGGGTCACAGCCCTTTCTCCCCCACCCCCCATGGAAAGTACCAGCACCTATAATGTATTTACTGGGGGCTTTATGACACCTTCCACAGATCAAATCTCAAAACCACCCTGCAGCATGCCTGTTCACAGATAAAGGTAAGTAACTTGACCAAGGTCAGAAAGCTGGGGACTCTCAAAGCAGGAACACCAGGAACTGGCAAGGTGCCCTTAACCTGGGCTCCTTTTTTTTTTTTTTGGTGCCCTACTGCTTGGTATATGGGATCTTAACTTCCTGGCCAGGGATTCCTATGCCCCTGGCAGTGGAAGCATGGATTCCCAACCACAGGACTGCCAGGCAAGTCTCACCTGGGCTAACTCTTAGAGAATAAAGATACCACTTGGTTCTTAGTTCACCTCCCAAGGAGTTAAGCCAGGAAAGCAAATAGGGTTCACCTCTTTCAACAAGACCACACTGAGGGGACTCTGGAACTCTCTGAGGATACTGAAGCTGGACTGACTTAGAGCATCACAAGTGACGCCCCATGGGGATGCCCCGGCCCACCCGGGTCTCGCAGCAACCTGGCCCCATGGTGCCTCCCCGTCTGAGCTCGGCCCCTCACCAGCGGTTCCAGGTCTTGCAGACCCGCATGCAGACACACAAGTCTTGGTGGCTGAGGTAGCTGAAGACGGCCATCCACACCTCCCTGTGCATGACGTGGGCTGCCCCGTCATCCAGGGGCAGCGAGTCGGGCGGGGGGCTGATGGGGGGCGGCCGGATCACATGTCGCTCCATCTGGATGCACTTGGGAGGGGACACGGAGGGAGGGGGCCGGGAAATGACTCGGGGCGGGCTGCGCAGGCCGGGCCCCAGCTGGTGCCGCAGCTCCCGGGGGGTGCCGTTGAGCCCCTTACTGAAGCGGTGGGGGCGCTCGCAGAGGCCCAGGGGCCGCTTGGGTTCCTCGTTCTCGCTCTCAGGCTCCGACTTGATGGGCTGGTGATTCTCCTGGGCCAGGCTACTCTCGGTCTTCTGGATCTCCTGGTTCAGCTCCTTGCTCAGCTCCTTGCTCAGCTCCTTGTTGGGGAGCCGCCGCTTCCGGCGCATCTTCACCTTCTTCTTCTCCTCAGGCCCCTCCGCGCCCTCCGTGCTTGGCCCGGCAGTAGGGGAGCTGGAGCGCGAGTGGTCGCTCTCCCTGGTCTTGGGGGGCGCTTCGGGCAGGTCGTCCTCTGGTTCCTGCTTGAACCGCCGGAGAGGCTTGTTGGGCAGAGTTATCCGGTCCTCGGCGTTCTTCCAGGACCGCCGCTGAGAAAGTGGAGCACACACAGGAGTAAGCCCCCATGCCCAGGACTGCGCCCACCCAGGCCCTCCTACCCTCCAGCCTAAGACTACTGCCCCAAGAGAGGTTCTGGGACAAGCCGGGGGTTGGGGTGGGGGGTGGGAGATGGTACCTTTTTCCTGAAAAGCTTATCTTCTTTGCCGGGTTTTAGCTGTCATGGGAAAGAAAAAATGCAAAGCTTGCTCCCAGGGGTTGCGGGATTTGGTCCCCTCCACACCCAGCCCCACCAAGAATCCACAGTCTCTACAGAGCAGAGGCTGGGGGGTCACCTTCCCAACAAACCCCTGTCTCCTCCGCTCTGGGTGGGCCCTGCCTGCTGGCTTTAAGGACTATCTGGAAGTGGTGGAAGCTGATGGAACTGTCCCCACCCAATTGACCTCCCACCCCTGGACAGACCCAGGGATCCATCGCAGTCGCCCATTCAGGTCGGACTTGGCTCTGCGAGCCAGGCCTGGAGGCAGGGTCTGCGGGATTTCCCTGCAGATTCTTAATGGCTAAAGCTGGGAGAAGACAACCGGGCGCCACCTCGTGGCCAATGCTGGAAGGGCCGGTGGGTGGAGCGGTGCCGCCAGGATCCTCCGAGGTTCCCCAGATCCACAGGGCTTCCTGGCGGCAGCTTCAGCTTCCCAGGCCCCACGCCAGAACCATGAGCCGGCGACTCGGGGCTGGGGCCTGGGAAGTTACGGTGAAACGGTGTCTGCGGCAGTGGGTTCGAGGACCAGTGGGGCGGGGGCGGGGTGGGAGTGGGGGGCGGGGGGCCTGGAACTCGGGGTCCCGGGGGGGGGGCCTGGGGCGAGGGGGCGGGGCGACGTGGGAGCACCTGCTGCTGGAAGTAAGTGAGACTGGATCTCCACCAGGGGCTGAGGCTGCTGCCTAGAGGGGGCCTCGGCGAGAGGTGAGAGGAGGAACCGGGGGACGTTTGAAGCGTCGAGGCCTAAATGGGTGGGAAGAGGAGTGACTCGCTGGTTTTCCCCTCCTTTTCTCTTGGGCTGGGCTCTCAGGACTTCTGTGACTTGCTCGGGCGGCCCGCTCCCCGCCCCCTCCCCCGCCCCCGCCCGCGCGCCCCTGCACCCCTGCACCCGGGACCAGCCAGGCCACCCCTCGCTGCCCGCTGCCCGGTCCCTGCCCCCCGCCCCTAAGCGTACTCGCTTGCGTCCACTCAGCTCCTGGGGCTTCTCGTATTTCCGCTTCCGCCTCAGGTGCACGTCGTCCGACTTTCGGCGCAGGATGCCGTCGGGGGGCACCTTCTTGGGGTGCTCGTCGGACCTGCGCCGGGGCGCCTCCTCACACTCACTCCTCCGCTTGGCAGGCTCCTGCCCTTCCTTGTTGTCCCGGTTCATCTTCTGCTCCTTGAGCAGGGAGCCAGGCAGGTTGGAGGCGTACTTAAAGCCAGGGCCACGCTTTTGCTTGTAGGCCAAAAACAGAGAAGGAACACACCAACTGTATATCTTTGGACTTGCCCCTGCCCCCGAGTCCGCAGGAGCCCCTCCCAGCCGACATCGCGTGGCGGGGACAAGCTGGGTCTGGCAAGGCCAAGGTCTACCCCTCCCGGGCTGACCCCTGGGACTTGGAGCCCGGCACTCACTTTCCCGGTCTTGCCGGCGTGGTTACACTTGGGACACTCCCAGCAGTTTGGAAGCTCATCGTTGACCACGCCCTCTGACTCCTTAATCTGGGAGGGACACACACCAGTCAGCAAGCAAGGAGGTGGGGAACAAGGCCAGCTCTGCCCCAGGCACTGACAACCCCCTCCCAAATGCTATTTCCATACCACCTTTGACCAAGAAAAAACAAGAGTAGTAGTTAAGATGGGTGGCTCTGGATTCAGGTCAGGATTCAAATCCTGATTGTGCCTCTTCCTAGCTCCATGATCCTGGGCAAATCGCTTGATCTCCGTGGACAAGTACCCTCAGCCATAAATGGAATGTGCCTGTTTCCTTGGAGTTATGTAAGAATTCAATGAGGTAACCTAGTGAAAGCAATCAGCTCAGGGCCTGGCACCCAGCAAGGACCCACACACTGTTCAGTCATCTCACAGCACCATCCTGGGTGCTTGGCATCAGCCAGTCAAATGTGCTGTCCCGGTTCTCCTGGAGATTCAGATCCAAGAGATAGAGAAGTGACCAGGGGCTGGGGGAAAGTCTTAGCACCCCTTTCAGAGTGGGAGGTGGGTGTGTTGGGGAAAAGGGTAAGTGTCAAAACAAATCTCCGCTAACATCACTGAGGGAAAAGGGGACAGACACCTCAGAGTCGAAGCACCCTTTAAGGCAGGCCCACTGGCAGACCCACCCTCATCTCTCTAAACAGAGATACACCTGGGCTGACGGGAGGTGCCAGGTATGACGACATTCACTTGAGACAGAAGGTGTGAGGTATGTGCCAGCCCAGAGCAGTAGCTTCCTTTCAAAGGTGGAACCGGCTGCCTAAGAAGGGCAGGCCCAGCATGACAGTCCCCAGGAGAAGGCAGGCCTGTCCTGGGCACACTGAGGGAACAGGTTCCTGGCACAAAGGACAGGAATGCAACCACCTGTTGTTACATGACCTACCCTCCCCTGGCCCAGGCCTTACTTTCCCAGAAGCCCCAAAAGCAACCCAACTACCCAGTCTCTCTGGCCCAGGTGCAAGACTCTGGGAACTCTGTGGGTCTGAGGTCCTAGCAGGTGGAGTGTGTGCATGTGCACACATGTGTGTGTGCAGAGACATGGGTGTGTGCAAGGTCTGAGCTAGTCCAGGCCCTTCTGCTCTCAGCTCAGCCTCGGATGCACAGAATCCCCCAGACTCCCAGGTCTTCCAGGGAAGGAACTTACTCCCCTCCACCCCAACCACCCCCAGCATCAGCACCACAGAGAGAGAGCCAGGGTCAGGTGTTGAGCAGTGCAGGCCGATGCCCCCAAGCCTGCTCACCTTAAGGCATCCAGGGTGGATGATTTCATTGCAGATGGAGCATTCCATGAGCATGAGGTTAAACTTGCCTTCTTCCTCTTCCACTGTGTCCTCTTTTCCCGCCTCGCCACACACCAGGCACACGGCGGTGTGAGGCAGCACTGGCTGTAGGGGAAGAACACAAGGGAAGTCAGCATGGCTGGGACCCTGGGGAACAGATCAAGGGCAATGAGCTCCCCTCAGGCCTTCCAGGAGCCCTGGGAGAACCAGCCCAGGGCTGCCACCGTTCATTCATTCATTCATTCATTCAAATCCTTATCCATGTACTACCTCTACACGCCAGGTACTGTTCCAGCACTGAACCAGACAGAGAGAAGTCTCTGCCATCCTGAGCTTACATTTTAGTGGAGAAGCAGACAAAATGAAGAGTCTGTTAGATGGTGACAAAGGAAATGGGAGAATAAAGCAAGGAGGGCCGCCAGGGGAGAGATGAGGGAAAGGAGGGCTGACCTGAAACACAGAGGTCAGGGACCGCCTCATACTTCAGACAAGACCTGCAGAGGGAGGTGGGGCACAAACCAAGCCTGGATGTGTCAGGGCTGAGGCTTTATCTCTCCAGTGGCCATCAAAGCACAGATTGAGGATTCTGGGTCCTCAGGACTTTAAAGGGAGGTCAAACTATGTTCAGAATACCACCAAGACGTCATCTGCTTTTTTCACTGTGTGAGTGAAACCACTGGTGTCAGGCTCCAATATGCCTGGGCAGTCACTGGGCCATTCCTGGCTATACGCTCCTTAAAGAAATGGCCAGTTTCATTTAAGGGTATCGTCAATAAAGCAGTAGAAATGATTAATTTTATTAAAAGTCTGACCTCTGAGGTCACACCCTTTTCAGATTCTGCATGACAAAATAGGAAACAGCCATTAACTATTTTAGCTGAACACCAAAGAATGATGGTTATCTAAAGGAAAAGCACTTGTGACCAAGCTATGAGCTGAACTGGCCACTTTCTCCATAGATCATCAGTTTTTTTTGGAAAGAATGACTGATTTAAAAAAAAGGGGGGGTGGGTAATGGCACATTTTTTCAAGGATGAAAATAAGTGAGCCTGTCACAGAAAAATAAATGAAGGTATTTGTTGCAGACGATGAAATACAAATTTTCAAACAAAAATTAGAATTTTGGAAAACTTACATTAACCATCATGAAATAGACAACTTCCCAATACTTAAAGACATTCCGGAGGACACTAGTGTGGTGTTCACATGTGCGTTCATTCATTATTTTTTTTAACACTGTATAACACTATTTGCCCCAACTTGGAAAATCTGTAAAAACTAAGTGAGCCAGTATTTTCCAAATGTCCAGTGTCTGATGTTACAATATTATGCAGGAGTACATGAGGGGCAAGAAAGACTAATGAATTGTAATGTAACAGTATGAAAAGTGTGTTGATACAGTTTCAGATTCCACATTGCAACTAACCAGGGAGCGCTTGCCACCTGTCCCATTCTGGTGGTGGATCAGAATATTCACAATTCACTGAAAACACTACAGTAAAAGACTCCTCCCTTTTCCAACTACGTATCTATGAGCCCAAATTCTCCTCAAAGAGTTCTTTGAAGCATTACCGCAAGAGAATAAACACAGGAGCATACATGAAAACCCAGGTCTTTTCTAATGAACCAGGCATAAAAGAGATTTACAAAAACATAACAATGCTATTTTTCCTACTCATCCCTTTTGCTTTGGAAGATGGTATTTCTCATAAAAATGTTGTTTATGCTAACATATAGTGTGGGTTTCTTGTCATTTTTAAATGAATTCAAAACATTAAAAAAATATTATAGTAATGTTAATAAATAAATAGCCCACATAAACAAAAGCTCTTTGGGGGTTCTCATAATTTTTAAGAGGGTATCTGGAGACCACAAAGTCTGAGAGCTAATGTAGTCCTAGATTGTAAACCCCTGTGGGCAGGCTCTCACTCTCTCCTCCTTATACACGCCCACCTCCCAGTACTCACGATCCAGAGGAAACACACGGCCAATTTTTAGTAAACTGAGTTAGAACAGCTTCAAATAAGCTAGGATATACACTCCACCGGTAACTAGTAAAAATCTGTAAGATGACAACACATTTCAAGTGAATGGAACACTGAAGTCAAAGGCGTTCTCGTTCGTTCAGGTGAGGAGGGGCAGACTCAGAGGCCAAGTGAATGCAGAGACACTGGAGGGGAAGCCCTGGGCCAGGCTTGTGGGAGAGGGTGCTGGGAAGGGATCAAGTCAGTGGGAGAAGCGTCCTTGAGAGAGGGTACAAGGGAAAGCTGCCAACAGGAAGAGGCAGACCCACACTTCAGGGAAAACGGCCTGGAGAAGCAGGAGGGGGTAGAGGGTCTGCCTCGGTCACAGGTGGATAAAACATGGCAAGAATGCCCCAACAGATGGGGAAGGCTGGAAGAAGAGGACAGAGGGCTGCGCTTAGGCTGCCTTTGCTATCAGTCCCAGAAACGTCAGACTGGGGACACACACAGAGGTGAGATTTCCTACAACCGACAATCCCTTTGCCAGGCACCAGGCCAGACAGCAGGGCTGCAAAGAAGAGGTGACGGCAGGGACAGGTTCCTATACCTGGGCCTGGTTCACTGGAGGGAAGGCAGGGGTGAAAGACAGCACAGCCAAAGAGGAAGAGACCGTCCTGGGACTGCGCTGACGGGCCAGGGTTTAGGTGACACCATTCTCTAAACCCAGAGTCCCTACCGACAACCTCTTAATTTGTGACAGAATGCAACAGGTCATGGACCCTCACTCCAGAAAAATGCACACACACTCATGCACACAGATAACAATCTGTATTTAATTTCAGGGGAGCGTTCAAATTCCCTGAAATCCATTCCAATGGTCTGGGTACAGGTCATAAAAACACAAGCCATGAAACTCTAAAACTCCTGCACAGAAAAGAAAAAGACTAGTGACTAGTCAATAGAGCAAAAAGGTAACCTACAGAATGGGAGAAAATATTTACAAACCATGTATCTGATCAGGGGTTAATATCCACACCATGTGACAAATTCCTACAACTCAAGGACAGAAGTGCAATCCAATTTTAAAATAGGCAACGAAAAAAATAAAAATAAAATAGGCAACGGACTTCAACAGATATTTGTACAAAGAAGGTCTACAAATGACCACCAATCACATGAAAGCATGCTTGACATCAGGAAGCACCAGATAAATGTGAATCAAAACCACAATGAAGTAGCACCTGGCACCCACTAGGAATGCCCACTATCGTAAAAAAGACAGCAAGTGTTGTGGAAAATAAGAAGGAAATGGAGAAACTGGAACCCTTGTGCACCACTGGTGGGCAGGTGAGACAGAGCAACTGCTGTGGGAAACAGTATGGAGATTCCTCGAACAATTAAAAACAGAACTACCCGGCGATCCAACAACGGTACTTCTGAGTAAATATCCAAAGGAATCCAAAGCAGGATCTAAAAGGGATACTGGCAGGCTCCTGTCCACTGCAGCGTTATTCACAATAGCCAAGAGGTGGGGGCAACTTAAACGCCCATCAACACATGAACAGAAAGAGAAAATGCGGCGTATCCATACACTGGAATATCAGTCATCCTTTACAAAGAAAACCCTGGCAAGGATGAGCCTCGGGAACCTTAATGCTAAGTGAAATTGACAGACCCTGCCCTATTCACCTTCTAAGACATGTAAGAAGTAGTCACAATTAGAAACAGAAAGTAGAAAAATGGTTGCCAGGGGCTGGGGTGGAGGGTGGGGGGAGGTGCTGTTCAATGGATATAGAGTTTCCATTTGACAAGATAAAAAAGTTCCACAGATCAGTTTGCAATAAAAGAAAAGTACACTGGTAATATCACTGACATGTACATTTAAAAATGGTCACAGAAGTTATTGACCACAATTAAAAACAGAGACAGAAAATACAAGCAGTACATGTAGGAGGAAGAGGAAGGTGCCCAGGCTTGAAGCAGCAGGGACACAGGAGGAAGGCTCCCTGGATGCCAGGCTGGGCCTGCAATGGGCTCACCTGGGCCGGAGGCCTTGATCCTCCCGCTGAGCCTGCTGTCCCCGGGGAGCAGCGAGATCGCCACTCCCTCCCTGGGGCTGGAGGCACAGTGCCCTAAGGAAGGCAGAGTGCGTCAGTGTGTACAGGGCAGATGCAGGGCAGATGCAGGGCAGAGCTGGGACCCCGCCGAGTGGCCAGAGTCGGTGCCCACCGCCCTGTCCAGGGGGGAAGCAGGAGGCCAGGTCTGGTGGGGCTGGCCAGGCTCTCCAGCAGCCCACTCCTGGACCCCATAAATCAGTCCTCTTTCTCTGAGACGGCCCCTTCAGGAGGGGCACTGACCTTCCACCCAGACCTCTGACTTTGAAGGCAGGACAGGAAGGAAGGGAGGGCCCACAACCATCATGAACTGGACCATAAATGTTGGCAACGGGGTCAAAGACAGGACAGGCTGCCCCGACATCTTTAATGGCTGAGACTTCAAAGTACTGGGTCATCAAGGGAAGGAAGGAGTTTAAGACCATCGGACTATGAAGAAAAAGGAGCCGCAGCACATGGCAGAACCATCCCGGAGGCCTGCAGCCAGCAATCTGGAAACAGCACTAGGGGCCCCCTCTCTTTCCAGGAGGGAGCGCCCCTCCGGGATTTCTGCTGCGGCCACACCGTCTTTCAGCGGAGGGACTTGCCGAGAGCAGCCCCACGCGGAGGAGGCGGGAGGAAGGAAGGGCTGCCCCTCTGCGAGGCGGGGGCGGGGAGAAGCACGGCCTGGGGCGCACTCACCGCGATGCACTGCCGCATGATGCAGCTCTGCTTCATCCGCCCGGGGCCCCCGAACTTCTTCATGTCCTTGCAGAAGTGGCACTCGCCGCACTCCGTCCGCAGGCAGGCCTCGCACTTGCGGCATCGCGTCCGGCGCCGGCGAGCTCCCGCCGTGGTCCGGTTGGCGGCCAACTTCACCGCGGAGGCCGGGCCCAGCTTCCCCTTGGGCCGCCCTACCGCCCGGTTCTGCGGGAGAAGACACGGGCGTGACGTGGTGAGACGGCGGTTTAGCGGTAAAGTGTGCCGCACCCCTCAAAGACATACTGAAGTCCCGCCCCCACGACCTCAGAATGCGATCTTATTTGGAAACAGGGTCTTTATAGAGGAAACCACTAAAATAAGGGCCTGAAGGGGTACGTTGCTCCAGTGGGGACTGGTGTCCTTGTGAAAGGGGGCACGTGGATGCAGCAGAGAGATCTTATGTGAAGACGCGGAGAGACGGCGGAGAGACGACTGGAGGGCCCCAGTCTCCAAGCCAAGAAATGCCAAGAAAGCCAGCGGACGCCAGAAGCTGGAGGAAGAGAGGAAGGGTCCTCGCCTAGAGCCTTCCGAGAAAGCAGGGCCCTCGCGACACCTTGACTTCCAGCTTCCAGGCTCCAGACGGGATCCGTTGTTTGGGGCTTCATTATGGCAGGCGCGGAAAACTGCGGGCTACATCTCCTGCTTGCGAGGGCAGCTCAAGAGCCGCCCGCGGCCCCCACGCCTCAGGCCAGGCTCCTCAGGCCACCCGTGTCTCCGCGGGGAGCCCGTCCGCCAGGAGCACCGCCCCCTCCGCACACCGCCCGCCCAGCTAAGGCCAGCTCGGGCTGCAGGGCCCCGTTTACACACCGCCTTCTCCCGGCCGCCCTCCCTGACCGCCTGCTCCGGCCCGCCACAGCGTAACTGCCCATCCTCCTGTGGGAGTCTTCTCGAGACAAGAGCTCGGGAGGCAGTTACGGAGGGAGCTTGTCGCCACTGTTCCTCCACAAGGCGGCTGACACCGGGCATGCGCTCAATAAACCAGACCCCGGGAGAAGGAGACCGGAACACCAAGGAACTGATTTCTGAGACCTTACCCACACGGACTCCAAACCCTATCAGAGAAACACAGGTGACCAGAAAGTGCTGGCGAATGCTGAACAGGGCACGAGCCAGCCACACGTCCTGCTCTGAGACCCTTACAACCTGGCCACCAGCTCCAGAGCCTCCTGCAGACCAGGACTGGAAGCCAGCTGCTGGGACACTGTCCACCCGGATAAGATCTGGGAAAGACCTGGATGGCAGGGAGAGTCTGTCCCGCCTGGAGCAGCTTTCTGTCTGCTGGAAAATGGTTCATCCCTCGGTCAGGGAGACGCACTCTCTTCCCAAAACGATCTAATTGGCATCGAACGCTTCAAGCCCTTAGCCAGCTTCAGTCCATCCCAGCCCTTTCATTTAAGTTGCTTGCCAAACTTGGATCCCTCAGCAAAATCCTGCCCCGCGCCAGCTCCCAGGCCCAGAGGTGTGGTTATGCTGTACCACAGTGCAGAGAAAGTCTTCCTTCCAGGGACCTGCCCCCGACAATACACACTTACAGTCCCCTCCCCAAAAACTACATGGGCTGCTGAGAAACTTACAACCACATCAGCAAGGAAAAGAGCCCACGTTTCTCTGAGAATCATGCCTCACTCCCACCATCTTCTCTGACTCTTGTTCCCTCTCAACTTGCTCTCAACTCCAGAGGGAAGGAGACCCAGCTCTGCGGGTCTCTGCGTCCTCACTGCCCCTGCCCTGACCCCGCCATTCCTGCCAGACCACGCCAGTGTCCCCAGGCGGGGTACAGGGCTGCCCCAAGGCAAGTTACTCCTCCTGCAAGCTGCGGAGGGCCGCCCTGCACACCACACACAGCCCAGGGAGGTCTGGAGGGGTGGGGGGGTGGGGCGCGAGTCATGCACGGGGGCAGTTCCACAGCCCTGGCAGGCACCTTCAGAGGGATATGTCGGCCTATGTATCACCTGTCAATTCAGGTCAGGTCTTGCTGCCAGATGAGTAGTGAAAAAAAAAAAAAAATCAGTTTTCAGAGTCTCTAGATTTGAGAACAGCAAGTAAGGGACCGTGGACCTGAACATGAAGCAGCAAGCAGCCATGACAGGGACAGTGACCACAGTGCAGGTGGGCACTTGCCAGGGGCCTGGCATCCTGCTCATCACTTCACATAGGGCATCATCTAATTTCCTAGTAACAACCCTGTGGGAGATGAGGAAACTGCGGCTAGAGGGTAAGTGACCTGCCCAGGGTCAGGGAGCCAGCAGAGGATGTGCGTACCCTGCAAGTGCGTGTAAACGCTATAAACCAGAGTGATGCGCAGGCCGAGTAGAACGATCGCTCCCAGATCCACGGGAACTGACCACACGCCCTGGAAGGGGCCCACAGCTAGTGCCTCGATGCCCTCAGTAGAATGGAGGCCGACACAAGGTGCAGAGGAAGACATCAGTTTCCAGAGAAATGGAAACCAGCAAGGTTTTTCCCTCTCTTTACATCCCAGAAGACTCTGGTAAAAAGCCTGAGTCCAGTTAGCAACTCACTCCTCAAATCCCTGAAACATGGGAGATTCAGAGCTACAAGTCAGGTACAGAGAGGACAGCACACGGTCTAGCCCCACAGACAAAACCAAGGCCAAGGGCTCACACGCTGACCCTGGAGCAGGAGAGTCTAAGGACTTAGCTTCTTTGATGAAGGGAAAAAATTCCAGGTGTCCAAAACTGGCTTCTGCCTCCCACTCAGGAGCATCAGGTATAAACAGCCGCTGAGCACCCCTGGCCTCACTGCCCACTTGGAACTATGAGAGTTGGGTCAAATCGACCAGAGTCATAAAGCTCATACTTGACTCTGAAATAAACCCACTTTCCTTTGCTTCCCAAAGTTCATTTTCATCTGAAGAAGCACTTTCCCAGGCTACGGGAAAACCAAATCTGTCTGGATCTCGATGGCAGCTGAGACATCCTGGAAAATGACAAGAATCAACAGTGGACAATGCCTCGAAGGAAGAGGTTTAAGGGCGGCTGCTTCCAGAGACCTTGATTCAGGCCCTCTTGGCCAGGCCGCCAGACAACCAGAGAAGCTCCTGCTGCCTGCAGCTTCGTGGGCCAGGGGGAGTCAACTGCTCGGGAGTCAACTGAGCAATACCTGAAAATCAGGAGCCTCATAAAGACCACTGAGAAAATTAACAGGTAAGATCAGAAGGTCTCTATTAGGGAAGGTGACGCTTCTATCCTAACCTCTTCTGGGTGACACCTAAACGTTCCCAAACTTCTTTTAGTCCCAAATTTTGGTGTCCAACTCTTTGTGACCCTGTGGACTGTAGCCCGCCAGGCTCTTCTGTCCACGGGATTTCCCAGCCAAGAATACTGGAGTGGGTTGCCATTCCCTTCTCCAGGGATCTTCTCTGGATCTTCCCAACTCAGGGATTAAACTCCTACACTGGAGTTGGATTCTTTACCACCTGAGCCACCAGGGAAGCCCAAACCAATACTCCATTCTACTCTATCCTACCTGTACCTCTATTCAAATAACCCAGGATGGTCCTTTGTTAATTTCAGCCTGAAGTGTTCTCAGCAAAAGGGAATGGTAGCAACCACTGACTTTCACATACAAACCAGCCTCCCAAACCCCAAGGTTTGTTGATTTTATCAGCTCAGGACTCACAGTCTCAGCTCCATCTGGTTAGGAAAATTGAACCCACACAGATCTTAAGTATTTCAACACTTTTTCCCCATCAACATCTCATAAGTATCATCCTTAAAAGGAATGTTATTGATAAGAAAGTTTTAAATAATGAAATTTAAAAAAAGGAATACTACTGAGATAGTTCATTCATTCCACAAACATTAACTGAGTGCCTCCTATCAGATCTTATTCTCCAGAATATTCATGGGCAGAACCTTCAATCCCTCATCTCTAAAATATTGGGATTAACATTATTTGGATTAACCTGAATTAATAAAAAGACATCCCACGTTCATGGACTGAAAGACAATACTGTTAAGATGGCAGTACTCCCTAAAGTGGTCTACAGATTCAGTGCAACCCCTATGAAAATCTCAGCTGGTTCATCTGTAGAAACTGAAAAACTGATTCTAAAATTCATGTGGAGGGACTTCCTTGGTGGTCCAGCAGTTAGCACTCCACACTTCCAGTGCAGGGGGCAGGTTGGATCCCAGATCAATTGGAGAACTAAGATCCCACAAGCTACACTTCATGGCCCAAAAAAAAAAAAAAAAAAAAATCATGTAGAAACACAAGGAACCCGAAAAACCAAAACAATTTTGAAAATGAAGAACAAAGTTGGAAGACTTACACTTCCTGATTTCAAAACTTACTTCGAAACTACAGTCCCCTGATAGCTCAGCTGGTAAAGAATCTGCCTGCAATTCGGGAGACCTGGGTTCGATCCCTGGGTTGGGAAGATCCCCTGGAGAAGGGAAAGGCTACAAACTCCAGTATTCTGGGCTGGAGAATTCCATGGACTGTATAGTCTACGGGGTCGCCAAGCGTCAGATACGACTGAGCAACTTTCACTTCACTCACAGTAACCAAAACAGTGTGGTACTGGCATAAGGACAGATATACAGATCACTGCACTGGAACTGAGAATTCAGAAATAAAGTCCCATAAATACAATATTTATGACCAACTGATTTTTGGCACGTATGTCAAGACAATTCAGTGGGGAAAAGAACAGTCTTTCCGACAAATGGTGTGGGGATAAATGGATACCCACATGTAAAATGATGACGTTGAACTCTTACATCACATTACATACAAAAATTAACCCCAAAATGGATAGAAGACCTTAATGTGAGAGCTAAAACCATAAAACTCTTAGAAGCAAAAATAAGGATAAATCTTCATGACCTTGGGTCAGGCAATGAGTTTTTGAATACGATACCAAAAGCACAGGTGACAAAAGAAGATAAAACTGGACTTCAAAATTTTAAACTTCTGTGCTGAAAAGGGCACTATCAGGGGTTTCCCAGGTGGTCCAGTGGCTAAGACGCCATGCTCCCAATGCAGGGTTCTGGGGTTCGATCCCTGGTCAGGGAACTTGATCCCATGTGCTACAACTAAGACCTGATGCAGTCCAAAAAAAAAAAAAAAAAAGGCACTATCAAGTAAGAAGTACAGAGAGTGGGAGAAGTTATTTGCAAAGTATACATCTCTTAAGGGGCTAGTATCCAGAGGGTATAAAACAGCAACAACAGAAAGACAACTATCTCGGGACTTCCCTATCAAGTAAGAAGTACAGAGAGTGGGAGAAATTATTTGCAAAGTATACAGCAACAACAGAAAGACAACTATCTCGGGACTTCCCTGGTGAACCAATGGTTAAAACTCTGCGCTCCCAATGCAGGGGAAGCTGCGTTTGATGCCTGGTCAGGGACCGAGATCCTCCGCGTTGCAGCTAAAAGCACAAGTGCTGCAACTGAAGATCCCGGACACAGCGATGAAGGTCCTGCATATGCTGCAACCAAGACCGGTGCAACCAAAAGGATTCAAGCAGATACTTCTCCAAAAAGAGACATAAGAAATGGGCAATAAGCGCAGGAAAAAATTTATCCGAACTAGGCCAATAAGGCATGTGATCTGTGCCAGAGACTCATTCATTAACCCCCTCACACTCACACCCACCCACCTATCCACTCAACTGTCTTCTGGCTGTGAATTACACACAGATGCAACGCTAGGTGCTGGGACTACAAACCTGATTAGTAAGGTGTTTGTTCCCTACTCTCAAAGGCACTACAGTCTAGGGGGAGAAAGCTATGTTACTGCATAAATGCACGGCAACACAATGATGATAAAATCAAAAGCTAACATTTACTGAAGTAACACTCTTTTTCAATATTTGTATTGATAATCTATGAGGGAGGAATTATTTTCTTTCCAGGTGGTTCTGTGGTAAAGAATCCGCCTGCCAGTGCAGAACACATAGGAGATACAGGTTGGACCCTGGGTTTAGAAGATCCCCGGAGGAGGAAATGGCAACCCACTCCAGTATTCTCGTCTAGAAAATTCCACGGACAGAGGAGCCTGGTGGGCCCCAGCTGATGGGGTTGCAAAGAGTTGGACACGACTGAGCACACACATCCATTTAGAAATAAGGAAACTGAGGCACAGAGCAGTTAAGTGATCTCCTTAATGTCATACTGCCCATAAACGAGAAGCCAAGATAGCCAGGCAGGGGCCCTACAGCCTGGACCCTGGCATGCTGACCCACAAGTGCCTCATCTCACAAGGAAGAGAGGCTGAGACAAGTGTCACATACAGTGGCTGTGACTAAAGTGAGTTTTAGAGAGAAGATAGGCTGCTGCAGGCCAGGAGGAGGGGTGGGGTTCAGGAGTGAATATTCTAGGCAGAAGGAAGAGTAAGATAGAGAGAAGAAGCTCGATGACTCGTACAAGGAATAGCTTGATATGGCTCCTGGAAAACAGCCCTGAGGTGTCAGGAGCCTAAACCTGCAGGGCCCCATAGACCACATTATGGTGTTCTGCATAAGAGCTGTTAAAGGGCTTTGCATGCAGGAACAAAACAATTGTATTTCGGCTACAATGCAGGGAGTGAATTTTTTGGGTGGTGGGCAAGATGAAAGACAGGGATATGAATTGAGGATGCTACACCAGTCAGGCCGAGGGTTGTGAAGGCTGGGGTAGAAGCCACAGAAGGAATGTCAGGGAGGGGAAGAGTCAGGGTGTTTTAGAAGCAGAGCCAGTTTAGAAGACCCGGCAGGCTGGCTGCAGGTGGGGCTTACAAGCAGGAAGAGTCCTGGAAGACTGAGGTTTCAGGCTTGAGCAACAGGAGAGAGGAGAGAACACGAATTCACTGTAGACACATGGAATCCGAGGAACCCATGAGACATCCAAGGAAGGTGGCCAGTAGCGAACAGCCAGGAGGGACTGGAGCTGAGGTACACAGCTGGGAATCAGCATCGTGTGGTGCTGAACTACTTAAGTCTATAGCGTTGTTCAGGGAGAATGGACAGCATGG
This sequence comes from Capricornis sumatraensis, assembly GCF_032405125.1. Taxonomy (NCBI): domain Eukaryota; kingdom Metazoa; phylum Chordata; class Mammalia; order Artiodactyla; family Bovidae; genus Capricornis; species Capricornis sumatraensis. The sequence continues at coordinate 60,549,377 of NC_091085.1, read as the reverse complement.
ACCACAGGGTCCTGAGCAGTACCTTCAGGAGAGAAAACATCCAAGGGCTGGGTGACAAAGAGCACCCTACTGACCAATGGCCAGAAGGGCAGGAGAAGCAGCAGGAGTTGGTGGCATCGCAGACGGAAGCCAGAGAAGAGCTTCAAGGAGGGAGCAGGCCAGAGTTTCAACTGTCAAAGGAGTCAGTCAGGAGAACAGTAAACGCGGCTGTGTCTGTTTGTACGATTTGGTGTTCCCCACCAAACTGCCCCAAACAGCAGCCCACTGACACCTGGCCCCAAGAAGGGTAGCCAGAGCCCCCAAACAGCAGGGAAATCTTTGTCATGCTAACGTTACCTTCAGTTGTATAACAGATTTTTTTCAACATCATGTCTATTCCCAGATCTTCAAGCATAATGGATATCCCAGGAAAGGCTGGTTTTGAGCTGCGCTGCAGGCTCCCTCACACACACCTGCAGACTCCAGGGAGGGTTCGGGTTTGTTTATATACCAAGAGTAAGGAGCAAGAGAATAAAAACACAGGAGCTACCAGAAACCCAGGGGAGGGGTGGGCCTCTGGAGAATCCAAGCAAAGCTGAAGACCTTTATCCCAGAAAAATGCACATACACACGAGGGCATAAAACTTTCGTATGTTATTTGGGGAGGGTTCAGGGATCCATTATGAAAATGTCACTCAGTATTAACAGTTACAGAGAATAGTGCAGTGATTACAGCCATATAAATTTCTGAGATCTTCTTCATCATAATTTCCTAAAATTCTTTTTTTGGCCGTGCCACGGAGCATGTGAGATCTTAGTTCCCCAACCAGGGATCGAACCCGTGTTCTCTAAAGTGGAAGCACAGAGTCCTAACCACTGGATCAGGCAAGTTCCCTTAATCAGTATTTTTAACCAACAAGCAGTAATCATTTTTAGTTAAAAGAAAAAAAAAAAAGGAATAACGGTATTTACTCTTCAGCATTTAAAAAAGAAAACCACAAGATGGGATTCTCCTTACTAATAGCCCTCAAACTAAAAAATCAGAGCTGAAAAGAATCTTCCCGCACATTCTGCACTGGAGAAGCAAAGGAAGTCCATGGGAGAAGGCCCAACCAAGGGTCTCTCCCATTGCACAGGCCCAACACTGGGAGCAGGGGAAACCCAGGGTACTGTGGGAAGGTGAGGGGCAGAAGGCCAGCTTGGCGGTACACGCTTAAGGAAGCCTGATGCCGCCCAGGACTGGACAGCACCCTCCAGTGGGGACCAAGGAAGTGCAAAGACTTTTAAGGTAGAGCAGGCAAAATTCTGATCAAGGGTGAGGGGCCAGGCTCAGCTGCAGGGACAGACCAGGTAACAGAAGCTTCCTGACAGGGCCTCCACTGGGGCCCTTCACGCAGCAGGTGGCCCACAGCAGGTGGCTGAGCATACCTGCATGCCCGCACTCCAAGACTTCTGCCCCTCCTTGAAGGAGACTTCAGAGGAGAGTGGGGTCTACAGTCTGTGAGCTGTAGATTCCATCCAGAGACTCTGGCTCCCATGTGGAAGACACAGTTGCCTCAGAGGAAGCCGCTCTTCTCAGATCCAAGAAATCCTGGGGCTGAGGAAAGGGTTGGGGGTGGGAGGGCAAGCAGCAGGGAGCCACGGCCTGGAGGGTTGGCAAATGCAACTTCTCTATTGGGACTCTGGGGAAAACCTTCTGCCCACTGGCCTGGCTTACAGGTCATCTCCCTCAGTGCTCCTGAGTGGTAGCATCATCTTAAAGCGGCAACCTGGAGAACTTCCGTTACTAGTAACTCCAGAAGTGCCACAGTCAGGCTGATGTGAACAGGAGGGGGAAAAAATCTGCCTACAGGGAGTATGGGTCCTCTCAGGAGTGGCAAAAAGGTGAAAATGTGATTTAAGCCCAGAGACGTACCTGTCCCATGTAGTGTCCACCATAGGGTGTGGCCAAATTAAAAAACCAACACAAAACAGGTAACAGGAACCTCACCTGACACACCAAAACACAATCAATACTGAATACAGGTGTCTTATGAGTGACGAGATGCAGGAAGGGTATGCTGTTGGCAGGGATTAGGCAGACCCACACTGAACTGAAAATTTTCAGAGGAAGAGTTGAAATATGAACTAAGCAGCAAGAACTGAGAACCTCACAGACTGTGCTTCTGCCCTGATGAAAGTTCCAAGGTAAAACCACTTGGGTTGTCTCTGGGTTCGTCCGATCTAGCAGACAAGTGAGATTCAGGAACACATCATAAGATACACGATGAGCCTGAAAAACGTCCAGCAAAACTGAGAAAATGCACTTTAACTTCATCTCTGTTACATAAAACCACTTAATAATATGTGTGTTACGACTTAAGTGCAGTATATATAGTACTTCCTCAACCACGCCTGATAGAAGGAAAAAAAAACGTTCCTACATCTTGGCCTGAACATTCCAAAACATCTTCATTCCACTGAGGAAATGCACCCGGGATTATAAGTAAGCATCTTATTCACCTAGTCTCATGCCCACACGATAACTCAACCCGTCAGTGCTTAATTCCTCAGACAAGTCTACCAAGCCGGTGCCCTGTTTCAAATACCGTGCAGATTCTACTTCGTAAAACCTCAACTTTCTTTCTTCCCCTCCTTCCTAAACACGAATGTCCCCGGAGTAAATTCACGCCGTAAACACACCCAAGGCTTTGTTTTATACAGATTTCAACCCCCTGGTCCCAAGAGAGGTTGCTTTCCCTTCTAGATGCAACCGAGGCCAAATACTGCCATCTGGGGTCACGGCTTCCTCTCGCCGCTGCCGCCGCCGCGGAGCGGACTCGCTGGGTTCCGGATTCCCCGCGCCGGCCCGAGCCTCGTACCCCTTCCTGTCTCCGTCTGCCCACGGCAGGCGGCCGGCGCGCGGCGCCCAGACAAAAGCTCGGGCCGTCGGGCCCACGGGCCCCGGGCCGCCCACCCTCCGGGCCGCGGGCGTCCTCCAGCCCAGAGGCCGAGGGTCCCGGTGCAACTTTGCGAACAGAAAGGAAGGAGGCGCCGTCGCCTGCAGGTCCGGGTGCGCCCGGGGCGGCCGGCACGCGCGTGGGCCGCGGGCGAGGGCGCGAGGGGAGGGCGAGGCGCGCCCGGCCGCCCGCGCCGGCGCCCGCAACTTGCCCGCGGGCCGTGGCCCGCGCCCCTCAGGGCCCGCCCGACGGCGAGGCCCACATTGTCCCCGCGGCACGGCCGGCCACCCTCACGCACGGACGCTCGCACACGCCCCCTGCCCCGGCCGGCTGCGGGGCCCGAGGCGCCCGGGTGGCCGCCGGCCTGCCGCGCTCCTCCACGCCCCGCTCGGGCCCGGCCCTGGCAGCTCCGCCGGCGGCGACTGCAAAACTTTCTCCTCATCGTGGCGGCGGCGGCGTCGCGGCCGCCCGGGGCGCGTCAGTCGGCCGGTCGGGAGGTCGAACCGGCGGGCGGCGGGTCCCTCCCTCAACCCCACCCCGGGCCACAGACCTGGTCCGGCTCCGATTCATAGTCGTCGTCCTCGGCGCTCACGGACATGGCCATGGCTCATGGTGGGCCCAGGCTCGCGCGCGCTGACATGGCTGGAGCGGCGCCGCCGCCGCCGCCGCCCGCCCGGAGCAGGCTCGGCTCGCCCTGGCTCGGGCTCGGGCTCGGGCTCGGGCTCGGGCTCCCGCTGCCGCGAGGAGGGAGCCGCGCCGCGCGCTTCGCACGCCCGCGCGGGAGGGGGCGGAGAGGGGCCGGCGTGGGGAGGGCCGGGGCGCTCATGCATATGCATGAGGCGAGCCAGGAAGGGGCTGGCCCCCCGGGCCGGCGGGCCAATGGCGCGGCCCCGGCGTTCGGGCCGCACACAAAGGGAGCCCGGCCTGCGGTGACACGGGGGCGGGCCCGCCGAGGGCGGCCCCTCGCGGCCGGAGCTGGGGGACTGGGGCTGCGTGGGGGCGTGCCCGGCGCCCCGCCCGGCCCGCGCGCCGCGGGATGCACATGGGTGGCTGCACGCCGCGCGTCTCTAACAGGAAATGCACGCCCGACCTGGGGTGGGGTCTTTTGTGTGGTCCTGCGGGGTGTCTTACAGGAGCCCCGGGGTGCATGGGCCGCGGGGAACGGCCCTGCAGGCGACACCAGGGACGGGTCCCTGTGCCCCCGGCAGCGGACACACGGACTCTTAGGTTTGCACAAGCTGTGAGACCACGACCTGATATGCCTGCGAACCCGGGAGTCCCGTACCCTCTTCGGGCCCGCTGGCCTGGGTACGGTCTAGGGAGCTAGTTCTGCAAGACGCCAGCAGTTCGGTTAGGCTGGTCCCCTGACGTTGCCCTCAGGTTTGCCTTTCCAGGTCGCGAGGGAGTCAGCGTAAAATGCGGCGTGGTGCTACAGGCGGGAGCTGTACTGACTTGGGCGGTTGCCAGACAGAACACCATGAATGCACCCTGCCCTGAGGTGGGCGCCCTACTGTCTTGGACAGGATCCCACGCATACCCCGCCCTTTCGTGAGGTGCCCAAGGGTCGCTCTCAGAAGGGGTGAGGGCAGGCCAGAACCCAGTCTCGTAGAAGCCTTGCAGTGCCTGAAGCTGGCCCAGAAGGTGTGGGTTTCTAAATTCTTAAACTGGAAACATTCCTAATGCTTACTTCTAAAGCAGCCCATCCTGTAGAAAACTGTTACTGGAAATCCAGATTGAGATTGATTTAAAAGAAAAAAGTCTAGGGGGTACTTAGGCCAGCAGTCCTTACTCTGAAGGAAGAGCTCAGTGACCATTAGCTAGAGTGTGCAATTCTGTTATAAGCATCAAAACCACAGCCAAACTCAAGCTAAGGACCAGACTGACTTAGCTAGGTAGCTGGCATACTCATCATCTAATTAGGATGTCCAAGGTGACACTGAACATGTATACATGCAACCGTTTCTTCATCTGTAAAGTGGGAGGGTTTGCCCAACCAAGGAATCTGAGGCTTTCCCAAGAAAAAGCTCATAAGCTGTGAAGCCTGGTGACCAATTCTGCAGTGTTGTCCAACTGTTATTCATGCCCAGGCCATGGGCCATGAAATCCACTCTGAGAATAGAAGGGACCCACAGGCAGGTCATGCCCTGGGCTTTCAAGGAAGGCAAAATGAGTGATGGATGTACAACTCAGGAGGTTTCTATCAGGGAGTCGGCAGGAGTGAATAAACAGGGATGTCAGTTTTACTGAGTGTATTTTAAAGTCTGAAATTTATACAACCACTGACACTTACGGGAGGAAAAAAAATCCCAGCCAACTTGCTCTTTACTGAAACATACCTTTTCTGAATTACCTTTCTCCCTTCTTACATTTTTCACAATTCACTCAAGGTTAACAACAAAAACGTCATTTTGAAAAGAATACTCCCCCCTCCATCTCAATCCACCCCCCAAAGTCTCAGCCTTTATAAAACTACCTTGTCTGGCTTAAAGTCTCTATCTGATGTAGTCCATGAACTCTCAGGGGCCACTCAACCTAGTAGGAAGTCCCTTAAAGAAAGAGGAGGGGCTGAAAAAAAAAAAAGCTAATCATGCTTTCACTTCACTGTAATTGGTCAAAACTGCCAGGGTACAGAAACATACAAATAGCACAATACATCAAGAAAGAGGTATGGAAACAGGACTTTTTCTCAAAGGTTTTTCTCATTACCTAGTAGGAGTACAAGATTATTTAGACCTGTCTTTGGGCTGATTTCTTTTCAGAATTCTCAAAAGCTCACTTCTGTATTTAAGGAAGTAAAAAGACAGTTCTCATTTATCATGGTTCAAAGAAGAGAAAGGGAAAGTGTTAATGAACAGAAGCTGCAGCTAACACAAAACTTCCTTCCTTCCGTCACATCATTTCTGAGCTAAAAGGGGCCTCACCGGACATCCTCGTCCCTGACTTCACAGGTAAGCAAAGCCCAGAGAAAAGATGAGGAAGCCCAGAGAAAATTGGAAAGTAGCTTTGAAGCCCAGGGTTCCTTATAAAACACCATCCAGAGACCTTCTCTAGGGGTCCAGGCAATAAGAGGAGCTAATGTTTACTAAGCATGATTGAAGGGCTAGATCCCATGCTAAGTGTAGTGCAGATATATCTCATTTATTCTTTTAGACAGCCTCATGAGGTATGTTCTACCGTTCACCCATTTCACAGATGAGGAAATTGAGACACATGGCTGCTAGGAAGTGAAACAACCTGGATTTGAACCTATAAGCAGCTGGAGCCTGCAGCCTGGGCTGTTAATAACACTGCACTAATTCCAGAATCAAGACAGGAGGATGCCATGTGAGACCCGTGTAATAATCCAAGTGAAATACTCAAGATTTATGTGGAAAATTAACTGTCCCTTATTAAAGTTTACAAATTCTGTGTTCTCAGTTCAAATTCAATTTCAGGACAGGTAGGTATGGTTTTGGTAACCAGATTGCTGCCTGATGGATCTGTGGAGGTTGATGTGAAAGGAGGAAGCCAGGATTAAGACATGGCAATGTGGTGGGTCCTCTCCAAATTCTAACAAGGCTCATGCCAGCAGCCACTGCCCTAACTCCTCTTAAAAATTCCTCTTCTGACACTTGAAAAGAGCCTTTTAGCATCTTTACCTCCTTGATCAAAACTTCCTTTAGTTAACTGGTACACACAACTATCCAACGTTTCTTTTGTATTAATAGTGTACTGGACTATATATAAAATATATTATTTACTTGCCCAGAATTACTACCATAAAATTTAGCATTTATATTGTGCCTTAGGCTTGTCCTTTCTCCCTTTCAACCTCCTCTTTCAGGGACCCTAAGAACTGAACAGTCTCCCAGCTCCACTTAGCCAAGGTTTACTTTCTTAGAAAGAGTTCCCCAAAGCTAATGCCATCAGGGCAACTGGTGCTTGCCCTGAGCCAGGAGGGTCCAAAATTTTCACCAAGTGAGGAAGAAATAAATAAAAACAGATGGAAGCCAAGCCTGCCTCGGTCACAGGTGTCACCCACTTCTTCGCTTTCTCTGAATGTCATTTAATTTTCTGGTCTGCCTATTAGATCATGAGATTCTAGGAGGGATCCCAGTCTGCCTAGAGATTCTGCCCAGACTTAGCCATCTGAAGGCACTGCAGCCTGTCCCAGGGCAGAGATGGGCAGTGACCTAAAGTAGAAGGGAGAAGGCAGCCGTCCCCTCCAGTCCTTTCCATCCTCACGTCCAGGACCAGTAAGAAAGGGACAGATTGAATAAATGCCCCCTGGACTCTGGGCTCCCTAGGGGAGGGTCTCCCTGGCATGTGCCCCGTTTCCTTGTATCCATGTCACAAACAGCATGGCTAAACTTAGAAAAAGTCTTTTCCAGAGGATCAGGACAGGGAAAGAGAATGTATTTCCTGTGTCCAGACCAGTAACTGGCTGGCACACCCCTGAACCAAGGGACACCATTTGTAAACATGCCCCTAAGGAAGGGACAAAAATGACTCGGAGGGTTGCTTCCTAACATACATAATAATGTATGTTTACTAAGCAATAGAGAATGCATGCTTCAGTTATTTTACTATTATTTTACCACTTGTCTCTCTGTTCTTCAATGGGTTGTTCCCCATTCACAGCCCAATAAGTAGGTCTTTTGGAGAGTTATTTTTCTAATAAAACATAAATAAGAAAAATTTTTGCATTGTGTCACATAGCAATTTAGGACTAATTTCAGAGCTGCCTGGATAAAACTGTGGTTCAAAGAGTCACTGTATGACAGACCGAGGGCTGCACTGATTTCGGTTAAGGAAATTACTAATGTTAATTGCTTTTTATTTTGCCCCTGGAGAATCATTCCACAAGTATTTAAAACCCGCATATATCTGTCAGATGGCTCCTTTAAAGAGACCAAGCTTTCTCTTAAATAGAGTTCCTCTCCTAATACTGTCTCCTTACATTACAAAGATCAACCAATAAATATTTACATTCAATGGAAGATTTGTGACTGTGCACAGGATTTTTTATTTAAATTAACTAATTTAACAGGTGACTGGCACTGATCTGAAAAATGTTTCCTGCCATCCATCTCATTTCCAACTCAATCACTGACCTTAGAAACTTACTTCCCTTCTCCATTCATTTCCCTACACAAATCCAGGTTAAGGCTGAGCGCTGGGACAATTTGCAATCCCACCTCCCACCCCAGAAAATAGGGACTAAAAAGTACATAAAATGCCAGCGTAATTTGGGCCTACAACCAGGACTTTTTATTATTATTTTTATTGTTTTTTTGCCAAACTACTTGGTATGTGGGATCTTGGTTCCCCAACCAGGGACTGAACCTGCATGCCTGCGGTGAAAGCATGGAGTCCTAACTACTGGATCACCAGGGAATTCCTTCATGCAGGACTTTTGTAATTTTTTTTTTCCCTGTCTACTTTGCATGTGGGATTTTAGTTCCCTAACCGGGGATCAAACCCCTGCCCCTGCAATGGAAGCATTGAGTCCTAACCACTGGACCACCAGGGAAGACCCCCAAATATTTTTCTTAACAAGACCAAATCTTGCCCTTGGTTTCCTTCGTAGTCAGAGCACCCCTCACTGTCCATCCCACCATCCTTCAAAGAAAGACCTTGGAAGACCAGGTTATAAAGACTTAAAAAGACCAAATACAAAGCTTACGCAAAATGGACCAATAAAGCAGACAGTGAAGAGGCAAAACAGGAGTAAAACTGGCAGCTCTGTTCACAATGGTCAAAGGGCAGAAACAAATCAAATTCTGTCCATCGATGAAAAAGGTAAACAAAATGTGGTATATCCACACAATACATCAATAGAGCCACACAATGGCGTGTTATTCAGCCATAAAAGGAATGAAGTGGTGGCACAAGCTACAGTGTGTTGAATCTTGAAAACACGCCAAGTGAAACACACCATATAGTATGATTCCATATATATAAAATGTCCAGAATGGAAAAACCCACAGGGACCAAATGCCAATTCATGATTGCCAGGGGCTGGGTGGGGATGCGATGGGAGAGTGGAAAATGACCTCCTAATAGGCACAGGGTTTCTTTGGGGAGTGATGAAGATATCCTGGGGTTTAGAAAGAGGTGATGCTTACACAACACTGTGAAAATACGAAATGTCGCTGAATTGGTACTTTAAAATGGCTAACTGTATGCTAATTGAATTTTACTTCAATTTTTAGGGAGTTTGGGATGGACATGTATACACTGCTATATTTAAAATGGACAACCAACAAGGTCCTACTGTACAGCACAGGGAACTCTGCTCAATGTTTTGTGGCAGCCTGGATGGGAGGGGTGTTTGGGGGAGAGTGGATACATGTATATGCATGGCTGAGTCCCTTTGCTGTCCACCTGAAACTACCATAAGATTGTTAATCAGCTATATTCCAATATAAAACGTTTTTAGAAAGTGTATCTGTGTATACACACACATGTGTTTGGGTATATATGTATATAGACAATAATTGTATCTATATTTGTATTTATATACAATACAAATATTTGTATATACAAATATACATATACACACACACATATATATACATACACACACACATAATTTTGTTTTCCTTTTCATCAGTTATCATTTAAGAGTGATCTTAGTTCCTGTCCCTGACAAGTAACCTGGTTAGGAAATGTAGCCAATCAGCCCTGGGGCTGGTTGAAACTTACCAGACCAAGGTGATACTTGAATCACCTTCTAAATGAGCTGCTAACAGTCACCATGGGGGTCTGATGGGCTTTGACAGCGCTTGAAAGCCTTTCGCTTAAGGACGCCTAACAAATGCGAATACACACTGGTTGGTATGGCTGGGAGCAGGGATGGGGGGACAGACACACACACACACTCTCTCACATACATACTGTGGCTGCCTTCTTCACTTACATTCTTGCTTTCTTTTAAAAATGGCTCAGCTCCAGCAGGCCAATTTGCCTCTACAAGCCCCTTGGATCTATGAAAATCTATGAGTTTACCAAGATACTCAAAATAGAAAAAACCTGACAAAACTCATCTGTCACCATTTGAAGCAACCATTATACCAACTCCTTAGTTTGAAAATTGGTGTTTAAAGGGAAAGAATTAAGCATGTGTGCAGCCTTTTCAGGAGGAAGTATATTCAAGGGAAGGGCCCATTGATGAGGGAAAACTGCAGAAAAAAGCCAGCTAGCGCATAAAGGAGGGATGATAATACTTCAAAGATTCATTTTCTTTTTTGGGGGCTGTGCAGTGCAGTGTGTGGGATCTTAGTTCCCGACCAAGGATTGAACCCATGGTACCCTGCAGTGAAGTGTAGAGTCGTAACCGCCAGACTGCCAGGGGAGTCCCAAAGGTTTATTTTCATCCCCTGAGAAAATTATTGATACAGGAAAAGAATGATAACTGGTGGTGAAATCATCAGTGAGTGGTAAATGGAAGCAAGGCCCTAACGTATTCCCTTCCAGATTATTCTCTGGAACAAAGAGGCATGAACGTAATTGAATGATGAGGGAATAATCAGACCACCATTGCTTTAACCCACTACCTATGAAATTTAACTTCAGTCTAACCAAACCTTTAGACCTAATTTCTAATTTACAGAAATTACAAGAGATAACGGAAAAGCTAAATATCACCACAAGGAAGCAATCAGACAAATGCATAAAGTGAGATATTCTTCAGGACATGGTTCCATCTTCTCTACCAATCAATATTCTGAGAAAGGTCAAAATTAAAAGAGAATTAAGAACAGATTCTTGGAGTGGATCCTGATTTGAACAAAACAGCTGTAAAAGATAATTTATATGACCCAGCATCAGGAGGAATTGTCAGTTTTGCTAGGTATAATAATGTTATTTCAAGAATGGAGAAAAATATTATTTTCCAGGGATGCAAACCTAAGTATTGAGGGATGGAATGACATGATGTCTGTCATACTGTAAAGAAAACTTCAACATAAAAAATAAAGTTCGTTGAAAAACAACATATCCATTAGGAAGGCTATTATGAAAAACAAACGAACAGAAAATAACAATAGCCAGGATATGGTAAAACTGGAACCCCTTGTGCACTGTTGATAGGGATGTTCGATGCAGTCACTGTGGAAGACAGTATGGCAGCCCCTCCAAAATTTAAAACATAATTATTCTATGATTCCAGCTATTTCATTTCTAGGTATGTACCCAAAAGAACTGAAAATAAGGACTTGAAAAGATTTTTACTCACCTCTGTTCACAGCAGCATTATTTATAACAGCCAAAGGTGGAAGCAACCCAAGTGCCCATCGACAGATAAATGGGTAAATAAAATGTATATACATACAATGGAAAACCATCCAGCTCTAAAAAGGAAAGAGATTCTGGCACATGCTATCGCATGGATGAACCCTGAAGACACGCTCAGTGAAAGGAGCCAGTCACAAAGAGACAAATACTGTATGATTTCACTTATGCAAGAGTCAAATTCACAGAGATAAAAAAAGCAGAACATGGGGGAATGGGGATTTAGTGTTTACGGGATTAAGAATTCCAGTTTCAGATGATGAAAAAGTTCTGGAGACGGACGGTGGTGATGGTTGACAACAATGTGAATGTACTCAATGCCACCCACAATACACTCAAAATGCCACTCAAGTACACCAAGAATAGCTAACACAGTCAATTTCATGCTGTCTCTTTCCCACAATTTAAGGAAATGTGATAGAAGATAAATAAAAAGATGGACCTAGAGATTACCATACTAAGGGAAGAAAGTCAGAGAGAGACAAAATTCATCCGATATCACTTATATATGGGGAACCTAAAACATGGTACAAACGCACTTATTTACAAAACAGAAACAGACTCACAGACACAGAAAATCTTATGGTTACCAAAGCGGAAAGGAGTGAGGAGAGATAGATTCAGTTCAGTTCAATTCGGTTGCTCAGTCATGCCCGACTCTTTGTGACCCCATGAATCGCAGCACGCCAGGCTTCCTTGTCCATCACCATCTCCCGGAGTTCACTCAAACTCATGTCCATCGAGTCGGTGATGCCATCCAGCCATCTCATCCTCTGTCGTCCCCCTCTCCTCCTGCCCCCAATCCCTCCCAGCATTAGTCTTTTCCAATGAATCAACTCTTTGCATGAGGTGGCCAAAGTCTGGAGTTTCAGCTTTAGCATCAGTACTTCCAAAGAACACCCAGGACTGATCTCCTTTAGAATGGACTGGTTGGATCTCCGAGATAGATTATGATTTGGAATTAGCAGAAACAAACTACTATATATAAGTAAACAACAAGTCCTACTGTATAGCACAGGGAACTATATTCAATATCATGCAATAACCTATAATGGAAAAGAATTTGAAAAATGTATAACATTTACTATACAAAAATGAATCACTCTGCTGTACACCAGAAATGAACACAACATTGTAAATCAATTATACTTCAATTTTAAAAAATAAACTAATAAGTAAAAAGAAGTAAAAGAACACCCTCCCTCAGAAGAATCAATCAACTGGGTACACTCAAACCAACAAGTTTCCCCAGAGCAGTCCCCAACACAACCCTTCCTGCCATCTTGTCCCATAAATATTAACTAAGAGAGAAATGAATTTAAATACCCCCCCAAATCATTCTTTTAAGGGAGATTATCTCTGAATTCCTGCAACATGCTTTGCTGTTTAGTCATTTACATTCACTGAAGAAGGTGAGTGACTTAGAGCAGGTTTTACCAGAGCTTTCACTTTCTACCTATTTTCTTTGTATATAATTAAAGATCCCCTTGTCCCAACAAATGGACTTCCCCTTCCCCCTTTTGTAACAGGAAGCAAACTTAAATAAAGCAAATATTTCACCTGTATTCACTTAACTGTGCCCCTTTATTCTCTAGATCACCTACATTTGGGGAGTGGATTATCTGACAACATCACTTGGTTGCACACACATCCATCTTCCTGATAAAGCCAGATTAGATACGCAGGGGTTGGGGTGGGGAAGGTGTCACAGCTTACTCCCAACATCAATGATCAAGCATACTCCTTTGAAACAGGAAATATACAATGCCATTTGATTTAAAAAAAAGGAAAAGCCTGAAGGATAGACCACTGTTCTAGAAATAAAACCATGATAATGGCAAGCAATCACTTACAGTGCCAGCCAGGCCTTCTAATTACTCCACCAAAGGCAGGAAAGCCCTCGGTATCTCAATTGCTTTCCAAGAATTTGTCTTTGGCATTATTAACACAGACAGCCGAGCAAGTTATCAGACTAAGAAAGAAATCCTGGGCTGCAGACTTTAATTACAGGTTATTTCAACTGATCACTATCTTAAAGTTTCAATAAAATGATACGGTTGATAGCTGAAAAGTTCCAGGTGAGAAATAAGATCTTTTTAAGTCCAAGAGGATGAAGGGAGATGCTTAAATGTGAGGGACAAAAGGCTCCAGGGAAGACCAAGAGCCTTTCTTAGTGTTCTTCTATTCACCATTCTTTTATTGGGTGCAACTGGGACACACAAATTAAAGTAAGGAGAGAGGGTTACTTTCACTAGCGATGACTTTGAGGGATCTGGAGAGCAGGTAAAAGACAGCAAGGAGACTGAACTGACTGACTACAACTTCATCTTCTAGAAGCTCTGGGGAAACCTTGCTATCAAGTTCATTCATTCACTGAACATTTTCTGGGACCAATCTTGCATGACAGGATACAAAAAAGGATGAGAAAAAAATTAATAAGATGAGCTCCAGTCTCAAGAAGCTAATGGCAGCTTAAGACAGATATGCAACAAAATGCAGAGTATAGGGACTTCCCTGGTGGTTAAGAGTCGGCCTTGAAATTGCAGGGGACGTGGGTTCCCTGGTCCGAGAAGACCCAACATGCCTCGGGGCAACAAAGCCCACGTACCACAACTCTTGAGTCCTTGCGCCTGGAACCTGTGCTCCGCAACAAACAGTAGTCCTGCTTGCCACAACTAGAGAGAGCCAGTGCCCAGCAACAAAGACCCAGCACAGCCAGAAATAAATAAAATTTTTAAAAATGCAGAGTAGAATGTGGATGTCCAACAGAAGGAGAAAACGGGAAGTCTATCAGTCAGGATCTTAGCAGGAAATGAAATGGCATCCTGGCACCCTCCCACCAGGTCACGGAGCAGAGTTAAACAGAGGCTCAATTTACAGAGCATCATTGGGGTTGACTAAAAAAGGCAGGGGGCTCTGATGGGATCCCAGTCATATGGTTCAGAGATTACGGATTCTGGATTACAGATGGTGATCAGAGATCACATATCTGGTCAGAGACCTGGGGTCTCAGCTTGTAAGAAACGGTGGCATTCTTTGACCATCAATGGGATTTTTCTCTTGCTGATGTTGGAGGCAACATTATCCAGAATGAGCAGACCATCTCTTGTGGGTATTCTGTGATCAGGGATTTTGGCTGTCTGTGCTCCTGGGAACCTGCTGGCCTCCAAACTCTACAGATGACTTAGCTGTCACTTAGGGAAGTCCTGGGGACTCTAGGTGGGGGTCCTGGATTGTCCACTTGCTGCTTGTGCCTCTCCGCCCTACAGCCGCTGCTGCCGGTCTCCCTGCTGCCTGTTCCTGATCGCCACGGCTGCTCTCACGAGGCTTCTTCTGGCACATTCTAAGGCAAGTTACCCTTCTGCTCACAGGCCTAGGGTTCCTCCCTCCAGTGGAGTGCAGAAGGCATAAAGAAGCAGTTCCTTAAACCAGCCCCGTTTCGGGAAATGCCAGCTGTGACTACCTCCACGAAACTGAGCCATTTAAGCCCTTGCCTGAGACTGAGTTTTTGCACCAGCCAGTAATCATGTAGAGATGGGGAATGTCTCTAAACTAATCACCCCCTTCTGACCCAGCTCCTCCTCCAGTGTCTTCTATTTCTGCCTTCTAGATGGGCAGATTTGGGATTATTATTTACTAACAGAACTATGAAAAAGCCTAATTGGTATCACTGATGGAAGGGCTACTATAGAGGTATTTTGCAGACAGCCCCTCACAGCAATCTCGTAGGAAAGCACTATGAGCCCTTTCCACAGGTGAGTAAACTAAGGCTCAGACTGTCCCATGACCACACAGTTAGTAAGTGGCAGTGCCGGGAGTCAATATCCAGGTGTACCTGACCCCAGAGCTCACCCTCACTGTGCATGAGAATTACCTGTGAAGCATTTAGCAAGTGCAGATTCCTAGGCCCCACCAACACCTAATAAATCAGAGTGTCTCAGGGGAGCCCAGGAAACAACTTAGAAAAAACAATACGTTTCCCAGGTAAAACAGATGTCACCAGCTTGAGCACCGGTCCTCCTGAGACCACACGGCCTTTATAGGAAATGATCTGGCCCTGAGCAGGCAACAATAAACGGCAGGCATTATCCTCCTCCTCAACTGTACACCATCAACTTAATTACTTGGGGGAGACAGGAGCTGGGAGCAGGTCAGTGGGATCAGGAAGTACATGGGGGCCTCTTTTAATGACTTATGTGACTATCCTTCAGGGAAAGGCTGTGTGTGACGCTCCCTGGGGGACCCCAGACTTATCAGGCCTCCCAGATCTAAATGACCAAGTATGGAGGAAGGGGAAAAGCAGAACTGAAGCGTGACACAGACATCAGGTGTGTGTGTGTGTGTGTCTGTGTGTGTGTGTCTGTCTTCCTCCCGTGGTTCCGGTGACGTGCCCATAAGGAAGCTGATCCACTAACTGCTGTAGAGGACTGTCCCCAGCCTGTCAGGGTTCTGGGTACACTTTGCAGCCTCTCTGCTCCTCCACTCCAGAAAAACTGACAATAATTGAAATTCAAGAGGCAGCCTGGTTTGGCCACTAGAGATTAAGAAGCAAATGCATCACCGTGTTCTCTTTCCAGGAAAACCGTGGCTTCCTCTCACCTCCTTCCTTGGTTTCCTTTTCTGGGAACCAACCTGCAGCCTGGCCCGGTAGAAGCGTCTGGCTGCTGCGAGGAAGGTCAACATACTAATAAGGCTGAGGTCAGAAGTCGGGCCTCAAAGTAGTTCAGTTCCCTCGGTTTGGTTCTAAGGTCACAGACAACCTTCCCCCCCCTCCAAATCTTACCACTTGGTCATAAAAGGAAGTGGCCAGAGTATAGACAGATCAAAACAAATCCATCACCACTGGTGAAAACAGCCAATGGGGCGGAGTGGGGGTGGGGCGACTGTGACCAAGGGTGATTCAGTAGCATCTCTGATTTGAAAGACGCCACATCAGAAATGACCTCATGGCACCTAATCAGTTCCAGAAAGGGACTTTGTTCTCCAGGAGGCAAGGTGGGAGATCAAAGCATTTCTTGCTAATCATCATTTAGCATTAATTATTTAAGTAACCTGAGCCAGACCCGGACCTCTCCCGACTTCGCATCCTGACAGCCTCAATGAGCACCCTTGATCTTTCAAGCCAACCTGCATCAAATTGGGAGAACCTGGGAATCGAGAGACCCGGGGCGGCCCAGGCAGTCAGTCGTGTACTTGCTTCTTCCTTTCCTGTTAACTTCTTAACCCCACCAGCCAGGAAACGCATAAATACAGCACCCGGCCGCCCCTCCCCCTGCCCTCCACCACATCTCATAGAGTTCCTCAGGCGCAGGGACAAATCTGAGGATGAACACCTTAGATTCATAAGCTGTGTGGCCTCAGACTTACCAGCGTACCTCTCTGAACCTCCAGTTTCAGCTGCACCATGAAGATAATGCTATCCTCCCAGCCTTGTTGTAAGAATTCAATAAGACCTCAGAACTGTTGCATACATTTAGAAGGAATACATAGGGGTTTGGTTTATACCGGAAATAATTTATTTCTAGAGTTGAAGGGGGAATCATGATATTCATTATTATAGGATTTATTCCTTTGTATAATGTGTAATACATGTTATGGGCTAAACTGTGTCCTCCTCAAATCCATATGTTGAAGTCTGACCCCCAGCACTTCAGAATGTGACTGTGTTTGAAAATAGGTCTTTTTTTTTTTTTATAATTTGGCTGCACCAGGTCTTAGTTACAGCACAAGGGATCTTCACTCTTTCATTGCAGCATGCTTTTTTTTTTTTTTAATTGCAGCATGCAGGATCTAGTTCCCTGACCAGGGATGGAACTGGGCCCCCTGCAGTGGAAGTGTGGAATCTTTTAACCACTGTACCACCAGGGAAGTCCCTAGAGATAGGCCTTTAATGAGGTAATAACTAAGTTAAAATGGCATCATTTGGGTGGACTCGAATTCAGTATAAATGGTGTCCTTATAAGAACAGGAGATTAGAACACACACAAAACGAAGACCATGGGAAGATGCAGAGACAACGGCCATCTATAAACCAAGGAGAGAATCCTCAGAAGAAATAAATCCTGCCAACTGACATCTTGATCTCAGACTTCTGGCTTCCAGAAAGGTAAAAAAATTAATTTTTCTGCCATTTCAGCCCCTCAGTCTAGGGTATTTTGTTATGCTGGCCCTTGCAAACTCATACAATTAACCTCAAATAATTCATAGGAAAAAAACTCGAATGGCTCTAATGAAAAAGACAGGCAATATGAGACTTCCGTAGTGTCCAGTGGTTAAGAGTCTGAGCTTCCAATGCAGGGGGCATGGGTTCCATCTCTGGTCAGGAAACTAAGATCCCATATGCTGTATGGCACATGCAGCCAAACATTTTTTTAACTGAAAAAAAAAATTAAAGATAGGCAATAGGTGTTGGGTGAAGATGTGGAGAAACTGGAACTCCTGTAATTGCCGAGGGGAACACAAAATGCAGTAGCCACTTTGGGAAATAGTCTGGCAGTTCCTCATAGAGTTACCATCTGGTAAGCCAATTGCATGCCTAGGTGTCTACCCAAGAGAAATGAAAACATAAGTTCACATAAAAACCTGTACATAAATTATTTGTAGCATCATCAATCACAATAGCCAAAAGGGAGAAAGAGCACAAATGCCCATGGACAGATGAACAGATAAACGGACTGTGGTCCCTCCATACAATGGAATATTATTCAACCCTATAAAGGCATAAAATACCGATAGATGTACAACGGAGACGAACCTTGGAAACATTCTGCTAAGTGAAAGTAGTCACAAAAGGCCACACACTGTATAATTCTATTTATATGAAATGTCCAGAATAGGCAAATCCATGGAGACAGAAAGTTTCCAGGGGTTGAGGGAAGGGGAACTGACAGCTGATTGAGTTTCTTCTAAGGGGTATGAAAATGTTCTAAAATGAAGATTGTGGTTGTGGGGATGGTTCCACAACTCTGAATATTTTCAGTATACTAAAAACATTTAACTATATATACTTTAAGTGGGAGAACCATAAAGTATGGGAGTCTTATTTATTATAAGATTAAAAAAAAAAAAGCAAAGCCTGCTACCATGAGCATTGTTAAATGTCAAAGGCCCTTACTCCTCCCTCCCACCCACTCTTTCCCAACCAGCCTAAGGGCTCCGATTTCTCCTACCCATGTTGACACCAGCCATGCCATATAGTCCCATGGTTATAAACCAATCCTCCAGAGCAAACTTAAATAAGAACTACTGCCCCCAGAAGCCAGCTTCCTGTTTCCAGACCTTAAGAGGAAAGGGGGCAGAGGTTTGAATTAAAAAAAAAAAAAAATGACTAGAAGCCCCTGAGGACTGCACTGAGGGTCTCAAGCACAGAAGACAGGGCACATTTACGGTCCTGAAGTGATCTCCAGAGAGGCTGGTCTGAATACCTCCATTAATTCTGAGATTACAGTGAGCAATGTCAAGTGGGTTCCTTTAGAAGCCCATGTTCTACAAACCCCAATCCATCCCATGAAGCAATTCCTCCACCATGAGGGAAGCGGGCAGCAAGGCAAAGCCACGGTTTCGTCTATAGGTTCAAAGCAACCATGGGGCCTAGCCTGGCTATTTCAAGGTGCTGTGTGTGCAAGTACAGTCTGTGATCTGACAAATGACACTTATATTTTTGCCCATTTCGGGGAAAGTCAGCTCTGAAACCCCACGCATGTCCACAGATCGGGGAGCTAAAGCTAGAAGATCTGGAGGCAAATCCTTTTTAATCCTATGGCCACTTCAGTTCCACTAAGCGTCAGAGAGAGTCAGAATTCAACACCCACAAAGAATCGGGTGCCTTCTCTCCATTAACAAGTCCACATTTAGGAAGATAATCAAAGATAGTAAAAAAGGTGAGCAAGATAACCCAGAACAGCGATGTCCAACGGAAACATAATGCGAGCCACATAAGTACTTGAAGCCACTTTTTAAAAGATAAAAAGAAACCGGTGAAATGAGTATTAATAATCCATTTTGCTTAATGGATTATCGGGCTTCCCTGGCCACAGATGGTAAAGAATCTGCCTGCAATGCAGGAGACCCAGGTTTGATTCCTGGGACGGGAAGATTCCCTGGAGGAGGGCATAGCAACCCACTCCAGTATTCTTACCTGGAGAATTCAATGGAAAGAGGAGCCTGGCAGGCTACAGTCCATGGGGTCACAAAGAGTCGGACACAACTGAGTAACTAACATATAAATATGATCATTTCAATGAGGGTTGCCAGATTCAGCAGATAAAAATACAGCCATAGTACATTTCAGAAAAAAACAAAAACTTTTTTAGCATAAATATATCCCATGTAATATATGGGACATATCAAACTAAAAAACTGTTTAATTGTCTGAAAATCTGAAGTTCAAATTTAAATGAGCTTCCTTTTTAAATCTGGCAACCCTAATTTCAACACGCAATCAATATAAGTTGTATTGTACACTGTTCTTTTTTATATTGTCTTTAAAATCTGTTATGTATATTACATTGGCAGCACCTCTTAATTTAAGCTTGCCATATCTGAAGTGCTCAATTGCCACACATGGCTCATAGCCTTTTGGACAGTACAGATTGAGAAAGTTCTAGAAAGTTCCTCTCAGTGTTTTCTATAACAGTAAAATATCAGAAATTAGCAAAATAGCCATCAACAGGAAGGCTGCTTAGGTTACAACCAACATTTAGAGAACTTATCATGAGTCAGCCCTCGTCCTATGGAATCTGCACGCATTATTTTTAGTCCTCACAATGACCACTCAAAGTAGGTACCGGTATAACACCTTTCTACAAATGAGGAAGTAAGGTTCTTGGAACTCATATAACTTGCTCACGAAAGTGAGGAAGCCAAGACAGACTGAAGATAGATGAATGGGTTCATATATAAATATCCCACCCTAGATACACCAAAATGTTATTGGTTTTCTCTGCACGGTGGACAGTGGGGCAGGTATTGGTTGAAAGTTAGGTCTCCACTGTCAGTTAGACCTACGTTTGCATCCTCAGCTCTGCCAAGTAACCTAACAAGTAACTTCGCCTTTTTAAGCCTTGGTTTCCCCATCTGTAAAACAAATCATAAATGTCTATCCACAGGATTGTGGGAGTCTAAATAAAACAGGGCCTGTAGAGGACTAAGCAGGACAACCTGCCCCTGGTAAGTTCTCAGCGATATCACTGCTAGACTTCTCAGCATCTTTGTCCATTCCTGTTTGATCAGATTTTTCATGGTGAGCATCAACCCTTCTTGTGTTCTTTGTCGTTTGGTCACACTGCAAGGCATGCAGGATATTAATTCTCTGACCAGGGATTGAACCTGTGCTCCCTGAAGTGGAAGCACAGAGTCCTAACCACTGGATTTCCAGGGGATTCCCAAGGACCCATTTAGAAAGAGAAGAAAAGTTAACTTTGAAAAGAGGAGAAAACAGAGATTTCCTGTGGTGAAACAGGGATTTCACTGTGGTCTAGTGGCTAAGACTCTGTGCTCCCAACGCAGGGGGCCCGGGTTTGGTCGCTGGTGAGGGAACAAGATACTACATGCTGCAACTAAAGATTCCATGTGCCTCAACTAAAACAGACACTGTCAAATACATAAATCCTTTTTTCAAAAAAAGGAGAAAACGGCCCATGAAGCAGCTAGAGGACAAAGAAAGGAAGGAGATAGAGAAGCAAGGAGAGAGGGGAGGAAAAGAAGAACGATCCCCTAATGACAGGCAAAGGTGAGGTATCATTTCCCCGCAGTTTTCTGCGTGACCACAAGGGGGCACTGCTTGCAGTTTCCACAGCAAGGGAAAATGATCCCCCTTGGAAAAACAAAAACTTGCAAGGAAAAAAAATCACCAGCACCATTCATCTTGATTCGGAGGCCTCTCCCTGGAGCTCCTCCTGAAAAGCTGCCGACATTCATCTTACAGGAGATGTGAAAAAGCAATGGATACGGGCTCTCAGCTGCGGGTGATCTGTGTCTTACCTTTGGCGTCTTCTTTGGCCAAGTGACTACGGGGACCCCAGTGATGGCCAGGCTGGGGTCATCCTCCGCGTGCTCCTTCAGGACGTTCTGTGGTCAAGCAAAGGAGCCAGATTAGCCCAGGGTACAGGAGAGGTCTCTGAAGGGAGTGGAGGCTGGCCCTCACCCAGCAAAAGACAAAGTTCTCTGCAGCTTCACTGCCTGCCCCGACTCCACCAATACTCACACGCTCAATAGAAACCAAGTTGCCAGGGTTCCCCAGGGTCCGCAAAACACAAAACATCCCCTTCTCCAAGAAAGTTTTTAAAAAGCATATCGCCCACCTCCCTGAGACTTCCATGAGCATACTGCTCACTGATCATACGACAACAAACATTTGTCCAGAGCACCAAAGACTCTCACGGACCCAACCTCCTTTAATCCTTACACAGTCCTCTCGGAGGTGCTTGCTGGGCAGCAGTCTAATAAATCCTCTAACGTACATGAATTCAACTATGTCCACAGAGAAACGAACAAAGCAACCATGAGGTCTCACCGATGAGCCCTGACTGGTTTTTTCACCAGTCAGCAAGTATGCCCTAGGTCCTCTCATCCTGGTGTGTAAAGACATGTCTTTGTTTTTTGCATCAAGGTCCCTAAACATAGGTAGATACTCAGTCAACTGGACAAATGCTGGCAGAAAAAAATGGGCTGTGATGGACACACTGCCAGACTTTGTGCGGGTCTCCCATGTGGCACCTCACGGTCAGTCCTTTGTAGGTGGTTTCAATGCTTTACAGGGCAATCCTGCCTTTAGCAGCCTTTGGTGTTGTGTGCAGCCAACTGCAGAACCTCATCAAGGTGTAAGATGTCACTCCGCTGAATTATCCCTATCCAGTAAGGCAACCAAGATTCAGAAATGCTCAAAGAATTTGGATGCCATCCCAGAGCAAGAGGGCAGAGCCCTGAACCCTGCTCTCTGGCACCAGACTTCCTGCCCCATGACCAGGTCGTGGGATGCATCCACATGGGATCTGGGGCTGCATCCACAGCGTACCATACAAAAGTGTTGAGGGATGGACAGGGAACCGTTACTGGTCTATTCTGACCCCAACCACTAATTTTTGGATCGTACAAAAGACACTCCTGCAGAGACATCCAAGGACAGAGTAAGCTGCAAAGTAGCACTTAACAGGAAGTGCAAAAGAACTCAGAAGATAAACGCAGGTGAAGATGATTTTAACTCACTTTCTAGTCTTCACCAGAAAGAATCCAATTCACTTCTAATTTATTCTCCTTACTTTCCTGCTTTAATTTTCAATTGGTTGCCTGATTTTTCAAACTGTGCTTTATTACCTCAAACACGCCTGAATAACTCCCTCCTCTTCCCACGGAAGGAGGCCAACAGCAAGGTCAGGGGCTTGGGTTCCGGGTTCAGTTCTCAGCACGTACAACTTTCTCTAAGTCCAACAGTCAATGTCAATGATTTATAAACACTGTTTTTATAAAATGCCTTGGTTCACTGCGATATCCCCCAGCCTTACACAATGACTAACCTACGGTAAGCCTCCAGTAAATATCTTTAAAAAATGAAGCCACAAATGCCCAAAGAGGGACTTTCTGCTGAATGTCTGACCTCAAATCTGTCAAGGCTGACACACACAAGCAAACTCTGAGAGACTATCACAGCCAAGGGGCAAGAGAAAGCACACAAGGAAAAACTGAGGAAAAGCGAATAAATTATACACTTTACTTAACAACAATGTATCAATAATGTTTCATTAGAAGTAACAAATGCACCACATTAAGGTAGGATGTTAATAACTGGGGGAAACTGAGGGTGAAGGGTATGTGGAAACTCTATTATGTGCAGAATTTTTCTGAAAATCTACAACTGTACTAAAACACAAATCAACAAGTTACACTTCTAAAACAATTTTAAAATAATTTTAAAACAATAGCGATGAGCAAATAATCATTTTAAAAATGCCAATCAGACAGTAGGAACAGTTACAATAAAGGAAAACAGGACTCAGGCTGCCAATTTTGCTAACACCTATGCGGTATATTTAAAAAGTAATACAACAGAAGGGAAACAATTCATCTCAGACACAATTCATCTCAGGTATGGACTTCACATGGAGCATCAGAGGCAACCAAAAGCTGGGGCAGTGGCAGCGATCGTGCCTGGAGGAAGGAGTATTTCATCACTAACATTGTTTTTTGTTTGTTTGTTTTTGGGTTTTTTTGGCTCCACCACCAACTCTTAGTTCCCCAATCAAGGATAAAGAACCCGTGACCCCAGCAATGGAAGCTCAGAGTCCTAACCGCTGGATTGCCAGGGAATTTCCACTGACATTGTTTAGAACTGCCAATTCCTGGTGATGATAAAAAGCAAATCAACTGTATCAGCTTCACTTTTTAAATTATGGCTTTCACAAACACTGCAGACACTGTGCCCCTCAGAACTTGCATCCGAATGGGCCATTTCCACAGCCCTCTCCCCACCTTGGTCCACCTCTCGGAGTAGGTGGAACCAGCCAGGTTGAGAGGTAACTGTACCCATCAGGAGGGCAGGCACCTCCGGTTGTGCTGAATGAAAGGATGGGAGTAAGAGGTCCTGAGGTCTTGCTCTGCGGCGGGCACCATAATAAACATTTCATGCCCACACTCTCATCTGATCCTCTTGACCACCCTGTGGAATGAACGACCATTTCCACAGTGCAGATGAGAAGGGCAGGGCTCAAGGGGCGAAGGGAACAGTTGACTAGCGCTCAGCCAGGAAGGGCTGGAGACTCCTGATGACCTGGGCTCTTTAACCTTGGCATCATTCAGCCCATCTCTGAAAAGGGAATGGAGCCGTGTTCACAGCAACACTGTTCACAACAGCCAAACAGCAGAAACAACCCAAGTGTCCATGGATGGATAAATGGATAACATACAAGCCATGGAATATTATATAGCTGGAAAAAGGAAGGGAATTCTATCACATGCTATACCACAGATGAACCTGAACGACATTACACTCAGTGAAATAAGCCAAACACAAAAGGACAAGTACCACAAGGTGCCACTAATATGAGGTGCCTAACACAGTAAATTCATAAAAGTGTAAAGAAGAAAGCCGGTAGCCAAGGGTTGCAGGCAGTGGGGGGGGGGGTGGGGGGTGGGGGGGGGGAACAAGTGGGGAGTTATTGTTTAATGGATATGGAGGGGATTTTCTTACTTTAAACTTTTTTCTGGATATAGAGTTTTAAGTTCAGGAAGATCAAAAAGTTCTGGCTATGGATGGTGATGGTTACCCAACAGTGGAAATGTACTTAATGTCACTGAACTGAACGCTTAAACATGGTTAAAATTCTATGTTATGTATATTTTACCACCAGCTGAGGGGTGAAGAATCCACTCGCCAAAGCAAGGGACTCGGGTTCAATGCCTGGGTCAGGAAGATCCCCTGGAGGAGGGCATGGCAATCCACTCCAGTATTCTTGCCTAGGAAATGGCATGGACAGAGGAGCCTGGTGGGTTACAGTCCACGGGGCTGCAAAACAGTGCAGGTACTATTTCGCAACTCAACAACAATCTTTTTCACTATATTTTTATCTCTGTTTTTAACTGGGGAGGAAGAAGTGGGGCAAAGCAACCCTCCCTAAGGACTGGATCCAGGACTCCTCTGAATGGTGGTCCAGTGGTTGGAAATCTGCCTGCCAATGCAGGGAACATGGGTTCGATCCCTGGTTGGGGAAGATTCCACATGTTGAGGAGTAACTAAGCTGGAGAACCACAGCTGCTGAGCCCGAGGCATGCCTAGAGCCCACGCTCCACAACAAGCCTGCCTCCACACTGAGAAGTCCACGCCCCGCAGCAAGGAGTAGCATACTCTCGCCATAACGAGAGAAAGGCTCCCTGCAGCAACAAAGACCCAGCACAGCCATAAACAAATAAAGGAATGGATCTAAGACCTTCTAGAAAGTACAAGCTGGGCACATACCACCTCTCTAGTTAAACTTTTGCTGTTATGCCTGGGACAACACTAGTTTCAGAGTCAGAAGACCTAGGACAACCTGTGTGATCTCGGGTAAGCCACAGCTTCCTACTGTGTGGTCTTGGGGTAGAACAGCGATGTCTGCACCTTGATAGGAGGCTACGAAGCTGGAGGTAATTTTACTACCATTCTTAGGAACATTTGTTGAGTGCTTGCCCTAAACGTTAAAATAATCTCAACTGGGAGACTTCCCTGGTGTTCCAGTGGTAAAGAATCCACCTTCTATGCAGGGGATATGGGTTCAATCCCTGGTCTGTGAGCTAAGATCTCACATGCCGTGGGTCAACGAGGCCCACAGGCCACAGCTAGAGAAACCTGCACACTGCAATAAAGACCTAGCACGCGCAGCCAAAAAAAAAAAAAATCCTACCTGTGGGGTAGGACTGATTCTCCCTGTTTCACAAAAGTAGAAACTAAACTTAAGAGAGGTTCAGTGATATAGTTCAAGGTCACACAGCGGAGAGGTGGGCAGAAGCTGGCAATGACCTGGTCCATCTGATGACAAGCCTAAAGAGTAACCCTGGGTGATAAAGCCTCAGGAAATCGTGGCAGCAACCTCTCCAGCTCATCCTACTCCATTATTAAAAAGACACCTAGGAGAAAATCTGGCCTTATAGTTACCCTTCAACTTGCAAATACAGAAATGAATCACAATCACCTGTTCTTTGCAAAGAAGAGAGAGAACTAATTTGACTACTAATGCCTTTATAAAGCATCTCAAACATCCCCCCCAAATCACAGAAGAGGTTTGTCCCCCTCCCCATACCATAGAAGAGGCTTCCATGACCAAATTGGGCCTACACAACCATGAAGTTTTATTGACATTTCATGGTTCTTACTAACCCATATGAATTTCACACCCTCCTCCACAATACATCAGTTTGTTTTTTCTAAAAATAATGTTTCCTGCCCATCCCCCAAAATCATTAACAAAAAAAAGAGCTTTTCAGGAAGATAGTGCCTGTGTAACCAAAGCTTATATGGTTATGAATATATGTACAAATATCTCGCCATATGGTTGGGAGGGGGACGGGGCAGAGGACTTCCATAGGACTTTCTGCCCCCACCCCCCATTCCAATCTTTAACTCTAGGCTGGGGATGACAAACTCAAATGCCTGCAGGAACCAATCAGGTAAAGTGAAAAATATAAATGGACCAGAAAGACATGGAGTGGTGTGGTCACCTATGGCAAACTAGAGGTCACCTATCCCCTATGTAAAGATAGCAGACGCTTCCTAATTTCAACCTACTAACCTCCTGTGGGAATGAAAGCCCCACTAGATCTCTGATTTTTCAGAAGAAACCAAAGATCCAGAGTTTTAATTGAAATCTCTCCAATTTCAAATGTTGGCAACTGACCGAAAATTTAAGAAAAACAAAAAATAAACAACACTTGTGAGCCAAATATATCTGTGGGCTGGCTTATGCCATGGGGTGACCAGTTTACAAAGACTACTCTGCGTATGATTGGAAATAATGACTGCTTGCCTTGGTTTGGTTTGAGTTTCCTTCTGAACTGTCTCAAGATTTCCTGTCATTTCACTATCAGAGCTGGAGTCAGTGACTCACAAGCATTAAAGTGAGGCAGGCCTCTTTAGAGGAATGTCTGGTTACAAAATCTATTACTGAAGTCATAAGTATTATTAATAATTAAGACATAATTATAAATAATAATTAAAATTAATAGACACCTCCCCAAGAATCCTTGAGTCGGGCGATCTCACACACTTCCTGAAGGAAGCAATACCTCTCCACGTGTGGCTGTCAGTGACCACCAGGGGGCACTCTGGGCTCTGTCCCTCAGGGAAGTATTGTGTTTTCATTTGTATGTGACAGGCTGCAGAAAGAGGAGATTATTCTAATTGGACATTTTCTCTCTGAGAAATAAATTGCGCTGAAGGGAATCATGTCACTGGCTTCCCTGGGCTCTGCCAGAATTTATACACTCCCTGAGGCTCTCAGAAGCAGAGACGAGGAGGCCTGGGTGCCTGCACTAGCCCAGCACTCTGGGTTATACCATACAAGCCTTTTAGTAGGAAGTCACAGGGCAGGGTTTCTAGAAGAGAAAGACTGGGGTCACCAGGCCCTTTCTGCTAGAAACTGCCCTGCTTTTGACCTAACAAGATATCCACAGACAATGGATAAGCTGGGCTTCTGCTCTTCCTGATGCCAACTTCTCTCAAAAAGCGTAGTCAACAATGGATTCAGGCCCCATGCTCCCCAGAATGCAGCATTAATAATTAGAAACTGCATCTATAACTGTGACTAAAAATACCAACACTGTGACAGCAAAGCAGAGGCCAAGCACCAGGAAAGAAGCCCTAACCACAGGCCTGTTGAGGGAGAGTAACATGGCATGGAGTAGCTCAGGCTGCTGTTGTGGGGAACTTGGCAGTCTCAGGGGTCCCTCCTGGCCACAGGTAAGGACCCCTGCAAGCAGGCATCAATGCACCTTGGGTCTCCCAAGATCCCTCCCTCCAATCCAGCCCAACCATCTTGTTCAGTTCAGTTGCTCAGTCGTGTCTTAACTCTTTGCGACCCCATGAACTGCAGCATGCCAGGCCTCCCTGTCCATTACCAACTCCCAGAGCCTATCCAAACTCACGTCTATTGAGTCGATGATGCCATCCAACCATCCCATCCTCTGTCATCCCCTTCTCCTCCTGCCCTCAATCTTTCCCAGCGTCAGAGTCTTTTCAGATGAGTCAGCTCTTTGCATCAGGTG
Source organism: Capricornis sumatraensis (assembly GCF_032405125.1). Classification (NCBI taxonomy): domain Eukaryota; kingdom Metazoa; phylum Chordata; class Mammalia; order Artiodactyla; family Bovidae; genus Capricornis; species Capricornis sumatraensis. Next base: position 60,521,457 of record NC_091085.1, on the reverse strand, counting down.
GCTAAAGTATTGGAGTCTCAGCTTCAACATCAGTCCTTCCAATGAACACCCAGGACTGATCTCCTTTAGGATGGACTGCTTGGATTTCCTTGCAGTCCAAGGGACGGACTCCTAAGAGTCTTCTCCAACACCACAGTTCAAAAGCATCAATTCTTTAGTGCTCAGCTTTCTTTATAGTCCAACTTCACATCCATACATGACTACTGGAAAAACCATAACCTTGACTAGATGGACCTTTGTTGGCAAAGTAATGTCTCTGCTTTTTAATGTGCTGTCTATGTTGGTCATAACTTTCCTTCCAAGGAGTAAGCGTCTTTTAATTTCATGGCTGCAATCACCATCTGCAGTGATTTTGGGGCCCCCCAAAATAAAGTCAGCCACTGTTTCCCCATCTATTTGCCATGAAGTAATGGGACCGGATGCTATGATCTTAGTTTTTTGAATGTTGAGCTTTAAGCCAATTTTTTCACTCCTCTCTTTCACTTTCATCAAGAGGCTCTTTAGTTCTTCTTGTGCCTGCCTATAAAAACCCATCTGTACTATGTTGAATTGCATCTCTCAAGAATATATGTTCAGGGAATTCCCTGATGGTCCAGTGGTTAGGACTCTGCGCTTTCACTGCCAAGGGCCCAGGTTCAACCCCTGGGTCACAGAACTGCATAAGGCCCAAAGTGTGGACAAAAATAAATAAATAAAGATATCTTCAAGTCCTAATTCCTGGTACCTGTGAATGTGACCTTACTTGGAAAAAGGGTCTTAGCAGATGTAATTAGTTAAGGGATCTCAAGAAGTAATTTTGGATAGGGTAGACCCTACACCCAGTGACTGATGTCTTTATAAAAGAAAGGAGGGGGGCTTCCCTGATGGCTCAGTGGTAAAGAATCCACCTGCCAATGCAGGAGACGTGGGTTTGGTTCCTGATCTGGGAATATCCCACGTGCCTCGGAGCCACTAAGCCCATGTGCCGCAACTACGGAGCCTGTGCTCTGGAGCCTGGGGCCACAACTACTGACGCCCATGCACCCTAGAGCTTGCGCTCCACAACAAGAGAAGCCACTGCAATGAGAAGCCTGTGCACCACAATGAAGAGTAGTCCCCGCCGGCCACAATTAGAGAACAGTCCGCACAACAACAAAAACCCAGCCCAGCAAAAAGCAAATAAATTTTTTAAAAAAATAAGAGAAAGGAGAGGAGATTTGAACAAAGATATAAAGGAGATAGGCCATGGGAAGACAGAGGGAGAGACTGGAATGACACAACCACAAGCTAAAGAACTCCAGGCAATACCAGAATCTGGAAGAGCAAGGGAGGATCCTCCCCAGAGCCTTCCCAGGGAGCACACCTCGATTTCTGACTTTCAGCCTCTGGAACTGTTAGAGAATAAATTTCTATTGTTTTAACCCACCAAGTTTGTGGTCATTTGTTATGGCAGCCCACAGGAAACTAACACACCATATTTGTCATAGTGCATCACAATTAAAGGGAGCTTCCCTGGTGGCTCAGTGATAAAGAATATGCCTGCCAATGCATGAGACTCGGGTTCGATCCCTGTGTAGGGAAGGGAAGGCATATAGGGCATAGGGTTTACCCTATCCAAAATTACTTCTTGAGATCCCTTAACTAATTACATCTGCTAAGACCCTTTTTCCAAGTAAGGTCACATTCACAGGCCTTGAACACATCTTTATTTATTTATTTTTGTCCACACTTCGGGGCTTGTTTGATCCCCTGGGGAAGGAAATGGCAACCTACTCCAGTATTTTTGCCTGGAAAATTCCATGGGCAGAGGAGCCTGATGGGTTAGAGGAGCCCTGTCTGGTCCATGGAGTAGCAAAAGGAGTCAGACACAACTTAGAGACCAAACAACAACAAACATCATGATTAAAAGCTGATTAGCTACATGATTTGGGCAGATCACCACATCTCACGGAGACTCAGGTTCCTGTCTCAGAAATGGAATAGTAACTGTCCCCACCTTGCCAGGATCATAACGCATGGAAGGTATTTGGCATGTGGATAATGCTCAGTAAAGGTTGCGTGCATGCATGCTAAGTGTCTGACTCTTTGTGACCCTAGGGACTGTGCCAACGTCTTCTGCATTGGCAAGTTCTTTACTACTAGTGCCATCTGGGAGCAGAAACGAATGTTAGTCAGTCTCTTCTGGCTTATGCCATATTTCCAGTTGGGATATGCTGTCCCCATTCTCTGTTTGCAGAATTCATCCATTTAACAAGTTCTAAGCATAGGGGCAGAGAAGGCAATGGCACCCCACTCCAGTACTTTTGCCTGGAAAATCCCAGGGACGGAGGAGCCTGGTAGGCTGCAGTCCATGGGGTCGCTAAGAGTCGGACACGACTGAGCCATTTCACTTTCACTTTTCACTTTCATGCATTGGAGAAAGAAATGGCAACCCACTCCAGTGTTCTTGCCTGGAGAATCCCAGGGACGGGGGAGCCTGGTGGCCTGCTGTCTATGGGGTCGCACAGAGTCGGACACGACTGAAGCGACTTAGCAGCAGCAGCAGCAAGCATGAGGGAAAAATTTTTAAGTTTATTTAGTTGGAACAACAGTTTAAAAGCTGATTTAGCTGCACAACTAGAGGGGATAAGAATGTGATTCAGGGACCAAGAAGCTAATTTTAAGCCAAAAGTACCCCTAAATGTCATTGATCAACACATCCATTTTTCAGGCCTAGGGGTACACAGCAGTCTAGAACTCAGATCTTCTGCCCCTCACTGCTCTCCTTCATTCTCCTGAAGTGGTACCAGCAACGGACTCAGAATACATGTGGCTTGTTTGGCTCCTTAGGTGACAGGCCTGTCTCATTTATCCCTGCATCAACACTCTATCCATTCACAGCTCATCCAAAATACCAAACCCAAGGCTCAGTATGACATGCAGCCCTGAGCAGAAGAGCCTCAGCGACTACTGGAAGCCTGACACCCTGACCAGGCTGAATCTGATTATTCCCTGTTTTCTATACTCTGGGTCATCTTCAGGGTGTGAGCAAAACAAGCTGTAGCCCTCCCACTGGCTTCCCACCTTCTGGCTCCTCTGAAGCAGGCCGGGTATGATGACTTTTAAAAAGTCAACAGTGTTGGAGGTCGGGGTTCTACATCTCACTGTTTCACAAAGAGCAAACCCAGGAAGGGCAACTTAGATAAGCAGGTGTGTTCTCGGGCGCAGACCTGATGACCCCGAGGGAGAAAAGCTGCACACACCTTCCTTTTACAGTCATGAGTTTCACACACACTCTCACACTTGACCCTTAATGAGCCTGCTCTCACTCCACAGTATCAGTGAGCTCAGCTCTAGCTCACTGAGCACTTAAAGGCCCTGTTCTAAGGCTTTTTAAATATGTCACCTCACTAAACTCGATGAGGCATGATTCTTTCTATCCCTATTCTACTACATTCCCTCAGAGCAGTCAGCTGATTAATGGATGATGCAGGGGAGTCAGCCCGATTCCAGAACCTTTGGTCTTAAAAGATAATACCTGTTTGGGTGATGCACTCTTATTTTGGATTGTTTCCCAATTGGGTTTTGATGAAAGAGCAATACCATTGATCTCTTTTTTAGTGTTTAAAAATAAAAACGGTAACACCTGAAAGCAGTCACCCCTCACTGGCTCTTTCAGCTCCTTGATTCCACTCTGCCCCACAATTCTATGCAACCCCATAATTCTGTGCAGTCCCATAACTCCAGGAAGCCCCACAATTCCTTGCAGACCCACAATTCCATGCAGCCCCATAATTCTATGCAGTCCCATAATCCCACACAGACCCACAATTCTATGCAATCCCACAATTCCATGCAGACCCACAGTTTTATATGGCCCCATAATTCCATGCAACCCCATAACTCCATGCAGTCTCACAATTCCACCAGTTGCATAACTCTGAGGCCCCGTAATGCCATGCAGGGCCCACAATTCCATGTGGCCTGACAACTCTATCAGTCTCATAATTCTGTGAGGCCCCCATAGTTCCATGCAATAAGAAAGATGGTTATCCACAGTGCACTGGTGTTTCCACCCCTAGCCAGATACTCTGGCAGCCAAGGGAGCACGGAATCATGTAAAAGAGAGCTTGGTATTATCTTAATTAACAAGGACAGCTGCAGAATCACCTGGCAAAAACATATCTAATGAAGACTCTCCCATTTCCTATCTCAGTGGTGACTGCGCACTTAGGCCCAACTCCTCACAAGCTTGCAATGCATCCGGTTATTTTCAAGTCATTTACAACTACTTAGAGTAATGCCCCGGAGAAGGCAGTGGCAACCCACTCCAGTACTCTTGCCTGGAAAATCCCATGGACTGAGGAGCCTGGTGGGCTGCAGTCCATGGGGTTGCTAAGAGTCGGGCACGACTGAGCGACTTCACTTTCACTTTTCACTTTCCTGAATTGGAGAAGGAAATGGCAAGCCACTCCAGTATTCTTGCCTGGAGAATCCCACGGACGGTGGAGACTGGTGGGCTGCCGTCTATGGGGTCGCACAGAGTCGGACACGACTGAAGCGACTTAGCAGCAGCAGCAGCAGCAGCAGAGTAATGCCCATATGCCCTCCTTCTCTCCCATCAGGAGCCTCAAGCTCTCTCCTTGAGTTCTAGTTGAAAGTATGGACTCTTCAAGAAAGGACAGCATGCAGGCCAATTCCCATCTCACTATGAATTAGTCTATCTACCAATTAATGGTTGCCAATCCAAGAAAGAAAAGGGAAAAAGACAATGCACTGAATTGAACAGCACATATGTGTGTGCACACACACACGCACTCAAGTCAGCTGTGTCCGACTCTTTGCGACCCCTTGGACCATAGCTCTCCATGCTCTTCTGTCCGTGGGATTTCCCAGGCAAGAATATGGGAGGGGAGGTTGCCATTTCCTCCTCTAGGGAATCTTTGCTCCTCAAAATTCAAGTGCATGTAAAACTTCAGAGTATGACCTAATTGGAAAATGGGTCATACTGGATTAGAATGAGACTTAATCTACAGACTGATGTCCCTATGTGAAGAGAAGACACACAGAAAACACAGACTGCCAGTGTAAAAACTGTGGCAGAGACTGGAGTGAGGTAGCTACAAGCCCAGGAACTCTAAGGATTGCCAGCAACCAAGAAAAGCTGTAAAAGACAAGGAAAAATCCTCCCGTAGAGGCTTCAGAGTAAGCATAGTTTTGATATCAGACTTCTAGCTCCCAGAACCATGAGACAATAAATTTCTGTTGTTTGAGCCAGTCCGGTACTTTCTTATAGCAGCGCTAGGAAACTAACACAGGTGGTGATCATTAACCCTTAAGCGGGGATAGAGAAGCTGAAAGGCAGGGAAAGAGAATGGGAAGGGTGGGGAGCTGGTCAAAGCCAGTCTGACCCTCCTCTGCCTGCTATCTAAGAATAGCTATTTTTTCTCCGAGGGCTTACTAAGAGAGCTGGGTGCTCATTACCTCATTGTCCCACACAATAATTCAGTGACCTAGGTCCCTGTTACTATCCTTATTTTAGAGCGAAGATACTCTGATTTCAATCAGTTACCCATTTCTGAATGGCCAAGGAACCACAGAATCTGGGCTCTGGAGGAACAAAGCACATTTAGTCTAATATCTTAGATTTACATACAAGTAAACAGAAAGGTGATGTGACTTGCTCAAGACCACACAGCAAACAGCTAAGAACAGAAATCAAAATTGAAGGAAAGCACGTTTCATGTCCCAATTTCCTGTTTTCCCATTGCACACAGGCCAATATCCTGCAACCCTAGCAGAATAATTGTCTTAAAAGAGAGTCAGGCTCCTCTGGAGGCTCAGTGGTAAAGAATCCGCCAACCAGTGCAGAAGACACGGGGGTTCAATTCCTGATCTGCGACTATCCCGCCTGCCTTGGAGTAACTAAGCCTGTGAGCCACAGCTGCTGAGCCTGTGCTCTGGAGGCCAGAACCCCAACTACTGACCCCACATGCTGCGACTACTGAAGCCAGTGAGCCTAGAGCCTATGTTCTGCAATAAGAGAAGCTCCTGCTCACTGCAGCTAGAGAAGGCCTGCAACTAGACCGGCACAAACAAAAATAAACAAGTATTTTTTAAAAAGAAACAGACACAAAAAAGGAAGTGTTAAAGGGACAAAAAGCAAGTATGAACCAATTTTAAAAATATGTATGTATACGTTTATATACATGGATGTGAGGGGAGAAGCTCCGAAAGTATGTTCAGCAGATGACTAACAGAGGTTATTCTCCAGCAACTGAGGAAGGAGATATTTTCTATCCTGTAACCTGTAACGTTTATTTAAAAAAAAAAACACCAATCACTTAAGATTATAATATTACACTCAAAACTTTTTTTTTTTTCCCTTGGCCATGCAATGTAGCTTGCAGGATCTCAGTTCCCCAACCAGGGATTGAAAACCCAGGCAACAGCAGTGAAAGTCTCAAATCCTAACCACCAGGCTACCAGGGAACTCCCTACACTTACAACTCTTAGATAGATGAACTATCCGAATAAATAAGTCCATAAAGACAGAATGCAGGTTGGGGTGAGGGGGGAAATGGAGCCTGACTGCTGATGGTCTAAGGCTCTGCCTAAGGTGATGAAAAAGTTCTGAACTAGACAGAGGTGGTGGCTGCACAATACTGTGAGTGTACTTAATCCCACTGAACTGCACACTTTAAAATGGTGAAAATCATAAATCTTCTTTCTTGAAGATTCTAAGCTGGTGATCTAGTCAGTATAATTAATCAACTAGTGAAAATGGTAAATATATGTTGCCACAATTTAAAAAACGTACATTATGAATGAAAGAAAAAAAAAGAATTTCTGATAAAAGCTAAAACCTAGCCATCTGGAGAGTGACATTAATATTAATACTTTGGGGAGTGTCTCTAATCCCAGGGGCTCTGGTTACCATGCGCCACCATTAGCAGCCATCTCTGAGGCCTCAGAGAAAGAGACAGAAGAAAAGACATCATTTTTTTGCCACAAAAGTCAAAGATCATGACCGATCAACCATCAAGGGGGAACCAACACTGGTGAGAAACACAAATCGTTCACTAGTAGTGGGAGCAGGGGGCATCAGCTAAGAATTCTATCTGGAACCCACATTCCTGAGGTGACTTTTATTTCTCAGCCAGTGCAAAAGAAACCCCAACATCTGAGAAGAGAGAACAAAAGGCCCTAAAGCGTGCAGCCAGGAAGAAGCTGTTCGCCCTCTGTGACAACATCCTCATTCTAGAAGCTAGCCTTAGGTTCAAATCTCTTCTGGGTCTCCAGGGACTGGGAGGGGCTGATGGCCTGACCAGACAGCCAGGAAGCAGCTCTCCCTACGCTGGAAAAGGCGATTGGTCCACTTCCCCGACGTAGGCCATACAATACTCAGAGATGAGAGCAGAGGCCCCGATTTTCCTGAGGCTTTAAGGAGACTTGTCCACCCAATTTATAAGCTCTTTAGCCCGAAAAGGCTTTCCTCAGATAAGACTCAAGACCATAAATATCTCTGAAGACAAGTTAAGTCAATAAATAAGCTAAGTTGGCTGGATTATACCAAAAAGAGATGTGTGAGCCTAATGGTAGGCCAACACTCAGAAGGCAGTAGGGAGTGGTGGGGACTGGGGTATATAAGATCACTTGCTACTCATTTCTTGCTGCTTAGAGTCAGTCATCTGGAGAAGGAAATGGCAACCCACTCCAGTATTCTTGTCTGGAGAATTTCATGGACAGAGGAGCCTGGTGGGCCACAGTCAATGGGGTCACAAAGAGTTGAACACGAGTGAATGACTAACTTTCACTTTCAGAGTCAGTCAGAAACATGAGCCAGGAGAGCCAAGATACTTTATATAACTCTCTCGATTTTTTTTTACTTACTCTTTTGATTTTTTAACATTGGCAAATAATTATAAAATTATGTTCAATACCGCACAGGTCAAATGCCATGCCTAGAGGCTAGATTTTGTCCTAAGACTACCAATTTACAGTTTTTGTTTACAGGACCAAACAAATGTGTTGCCTGTTCTGTAAAGAATGCCATTAACAGTCACCTTAATACCTTCTCCCTAATTTCATAGTGGCCTCTGAGAAGAGAGAGAATTAGTTTCTCTACAGCAGCCAAACAAAGCCTGGTCTAGTAGGTAAGAGCATGGACTTCCCCATTGAGCAGTACGTGTGGCCTTGAGCAAGGCACTTAACCTAATCTGTATCTCAATTTTCCCATCTGTAAAATGGGGGTAACAAAAGTAACACAGAGGATTGCTAGGCAGTTTAAATTAATTTCTATATGAAAAAGACCTATAGGAGCACACAGTAATTGAAATCCATTCATGATCACACATCATCATGAGCTACCACTGAGCCCCAAGGTGGGGGTTGGGGAGGAAAGAGGCTGGGATCCTTGAGATTTGTCTAAGCTCCTACCCCAGGCCTCCTTCACACCATCACGGGGCCTAGGCTGAATCTAGCCTCAGAGGGCCATCAGGTGGGCACAGGTGAGGGATACAAGGGGCTGAATCCTATTCCTACAAAGAAATCTAACCAACCAGGAACTAGGGACACTGCACAGGAACATAAAGTGAAAAAGGCTTTCCACAACAATACTTCCTTTTCAGATGAACGTGTGTTTTTTAAACGCATTTACAACATTTTGGAACTCTAACGCTATTAGTGATGTTATTATTGATGAAAATACCTTGCTTTCATTTTATAGGACCTTAGAAGAGAAAAGTAGCCACACTGCACAATTCTAAGGTTTCCTTTAGGAAAGCCAATATCTAAAACTCCATAAGAATAGAGGGTCTTAAGCTGGGGTTCTGGAGCAGGCTCAGGAGTCCAAAACCCTCTGAGACTGTGTGCAAAATTTTGTGTGTATATGCGTACTTTCATGAAACTCTTGAGAGGTGAAGCAACCTCCAAATCAGTCAAGAATCAGTTTTTAAAAGACCTATTTGAAACTAAAGATATGCTTTGTAGGGATATTCATCACAAAGTTCTTTTACTTGGCAATTTCCCAGAGTCATAAGATCTGAATTCACAGCATCTGCAGGGAATAACCTGCTATATAAAGTGAGATATACCTGAATTATGGAGATCCCCTGGGGAAGGAAATGGCAACCTACTCCAGTATTTTTGCCTGGAAAATTCCATGGGCAGAGGAGCCTGATGGGTTAGAGGAGCCCTGTCTGGTCCATGGAGTAGCAAAAGGAGTCGGACACAACTTAGAAACCAAACAACAACAAACATCATGATTGAGAGCTGATTAGCTACATGATTTGGGCAGATCACCACATCTCACGGAGACTCAGGTTCCTGTCTCAGAAATGGAATAGTAACTGTCCCCACCTTGCCAGGATCATAACGCATGGAAGGTATTTGGCATGTGGATAATGCTCAGTAAAGGTTGCGTGCATGCATGCTAAGTGTCTGACTCTTTGTGACCCTAGGGACTGTGCCAACGTCTTCTGCATTGGCAAGTTCTTTACTACTAGTGCCATCTGGGAGCAGAAACAAATGTTAGTCAATCTCTTCTGGCTTATGCCATATTTCCAGTTGGGATATGCTGTCCCCATTTTCTGTTTGCAGAATTCATTCATTTAACAAGTTCTAAGCACAGGGGATGGAGAAGGCAATGGCACCCCACTCCAGTACTCTTGCCTGGAAAATCCCATGGACGGAGGAGCCTGGTAGGCTGCAGTCCATGGGGTCTCTAAGAGTCGGACACGACTGAGCGACTTCACTTTCACTTTTCACTTTCATGCATTGGAGAAGGAAATGGCAACCCACTCCAGTCTTCTTGCCTGGAGAATCCCAGGGATGGTGGAGCCTGATGGGCTGCCATCTATGGGGTCGCACAGAGTCGGACACGCCTGAAGTGCCTTAGCAGTATACCTGAATTAATGATCCTGTACACCAGCTCCCTCTGCTGGTGGTACCTGTAAAGCTACCTGACACAGCCCGAGGTCTCGCCTCCACTAGATCCCAAGAGTTCAGCCCCTGATCACTGAGCACCTCAAGGGCAGCAGAACAGTCTTAATATTTCTATATCCCATGATCTGACATGATGTTTTCTAAGTGAACAAATGTACAAATGAACTAATTAACAAATCCTGGGTTGAGTTTGCAGCCATCAAACAAGAGACCTGAATTCAGTTTTCAACTCCTGAGAATCAGACATTGGAGAAGGAAGCCCAAACATCTCTGAGGCCTCACACCCAAAAGCATTACCAATGCCGAGACAGGAGGCAGTTCCACGCAGTGATGGCCACATAGGCACTCTGAAGACTTCATCCTGACCGTACTGTCCAGATACAGGAGATAGAGCTGTGGCCTCAAGCAGGTCATTTTACCTCTCTGAGTCAACATCCTCATCAGGTGCCTAGCATCTGCTGAGCCCTGCTACCTGGCAGGGAGTAAGCTTTCAACAGGGCTTTCAACATGGTGAAGAAACTGCCTGCAGTGCAGGAGACCAGGGTTCAATCCCTCTGTTGGGAAGATCCCCTGGAGAAGGCAGTGGCTACCCACTCCAGTATTCTTGCCTGGAGAATTCCATGGACAGAGGAGGAGCCTGGTGGGCTACAGTCCATGGGATCGCAAACAGCAGGACATGACTGAGCAACTAACACACACACACACACAAGCTTTCAACAAATATTATGATTACTACCAGACAAGGTCTCCAGTGTATTTCCTATTTCTTAAATACACTTCATGTTTGTAGTCTGCCTAGAACAGCCTTCTCCATCTGAAGAACTCTATGTAATCTCTGAGGCCCAACTCAAATCCCCTGTACATAACTGTCCCAGAGCCCTGGCCCTGATGTGGCCAATGAATGTCCCCTTACCCCCCTCCCATGACCTGGGTACACACAGTGGCACTCAATTCCCTGCCTCCCAATTTCTTTTTGGCCACACCGCAAAGCTTGCAGGATCTTAGTTCTCCAAACAAGGACTGAACCCATGCCACAGTGGTGAAGTCATCAAGTCCTGAAGACCAGGGAATTTCCTCCTGATTTCTTTACCTGCCTGCTTCCCATTCCCCTATGGCCAACACAGCTGGTGCTCAATGAGCTTGCTCAATAATTAGGCCCTGGGAGGGAGGTGAGAGAGAGGTGGGAGGAAGGTTTAAGAGGAAGGGGACATATGTATACCTATGGCCGATTCATGTTGATGTATGGCAGAAACCATCACAATGCTGTAAAGTAATTATCTTCTAATTAAAAATTAAAATTAAAAAAATAATAATAATTAGGCTGTACTTGGAGACCTCTCAATCCTGGTGGCCCACCTGAGATGGTCACCTAGGGGACAACCAGGATGAACAACCTGTTCACATGAAACAGAACCATCCTCTGGGGTGAAAAAGCCAGCCCAGGGCAGCAAGTCTCCCTGGCCATGATGTCAGGAGTTTGTACCCAAGCCCAACCACAGCACTATTGGTACACTCTAAGTAGTGACACCCTATTGTCCTCAATGGCTGGGATTCTCAACACGTCCCAAGAGAGTGTTCACTGTCAACTGCAGAACCAACTTCCACTACGAGATCCCCTTGCAGGGATCTCAATGGTGGCCTCTACTCGGATACCCCAGATGGGCTTGTTTGGACCTGAGGTCCCTCTCCACGCATGGACATCCCCCCAGGACAGTCTGTCCCAAGCTCCGTGGAGCTGAGCTACCCTCGAGAATCTGTATGTTGAACAAGACCTGCCCAGCCCTGCTTAGCTGCCCAGCCTGAGGCAACCCCCTTTGCCCACCTTCACACCCTCCAGGAGGGCCTGGGGGTCCTCGATGCCCTCGGGGACACACTTCTTGTTCTCCGGGAGGGATTCAAGTTTCTCCACCAGAGCTTTCAGGCCCTTCAGTTCAAACTCGGTGAGGTGGGTCCATTTGGCAGAGACCTCAGTGGCAGGAGAGCCGGTGGGCGTCTTGGGGTAGTCGGTGGGCATCATGGCAGACTTCACGCTGTCCTCTGACTCATTTGACAGAGTCCTTTTGAGGAACCGCATGGCAGGGGCTTTGGGCTTCTTCCCGGGGGCCTCCTGGTCCTCGGATGGGGTGCTCGTGGGTGAGGCAGGGCCATCGGTGGATGCTTTGGGGATCTTATCTGCACCCTCCTCCTCTTCCTCCTCTTCCTCCTCTTCTTCCTTCTCCTCCTGGGGCTGCTGCTCACAGGACTCCTCCTCCATCTCCAGCCAGGAATCAGATGAGAAGCCGTCTATGCTGGGCTTTCTTGGGGCATCTAAGAATGGGGTTGGGGCAGGAGGCGTGGAGGAAGAATGTCACAGGAAAGAGATGAACACCCCAAACTCCCTGCTGGAAGTCCCTGGAAGCCCCACTCGGATGATTCTAATGGCCTTTGCCTCCCTCAGGCCCTAGAAAGGCTGCCATCAGCCAGACACACCTCTGCTTTTCCCCAGTTGTGTGTACCCTGACAGGTTGCCTTGCCTGTCTGAACACACCTGGTACTGTATCTTTCAATACGGGAAAAAATAAAGCAAAAATGAGCACATATCAAATGATTCCATTCATATCAAATGTCCAGAACAGGAAAAAACTACATAAAGACAGAAAGTGGATTCGTGGTTGCTTAGGGCTGAGGTCACAGGCATGGCGTGAAAGGACATGGTAGCTCAAGGGTACAGAATGCCTTTGGGGATGATGAAAATGTTCTAAAAACTGACCGTGCTTGTGTCTGCACAACCCTGAGAACAAACTAAAAATCACTGAATGGTACATATTTAAAAGGGTGAATTGTATGATATGTGAACTATATCTCAAGAATGCTCTTTAAAAAATACAGGCACTAAATACGTCCCTTGAACACTCACAGTGAGCATTAAATAAGGCATCACAGAGTATTGTTCCTGGCACAAAATTAGCACTCAAGAAATGAAGTGTCCCCCAAATATGCCCGCTTCTCTTTGGTAGGGGGGAACTGACAAGAAAATTGAAGAGAAACGTGGGTACCAGTGATCCAAACGTTGCCTTAAAACTTCCTCTCAAGCATGGAACAGAATAAGGAACTTTCTTCTATGTCCCTAAATTTCCCAGTGAGAGTGGTGACCCTCTCTTTCCTGGTCCTGTGGACTGCCACGAAATCCAGCCTCGGTCCCCAAGGGAGCATGTAGCTACATCACAACAGAGGCCCCACCCCGGCCCCAGAACCCCAGACAGAACTGAATTTCCAAAAGGCACTCCCCAATCAAGACGCCCCCCACCAGCAGAAACATTGGTTCTTCATCACATGTCAGGCCTGAAACCCCTGGAAGTCAGGACAGTAGTCAAGGGAAGGAAGGAAGAGGTTTAGTAAGAGGGAGAAAACAAATCTAAACATCTTGTAAATCACAGCAGAAATTGTTCAGGCCCTCAAGGAGACGGGCCGACCCCATTTTTCTATCGCGTGATGAGAAAGATGCAGTGAGTGAGGTGCAGTGACTCTAGCATCCAGAAGAAACCCCTGACTGTACCAGCTCAGAGGCTGAGGGCAAGAAGCATATTCTTCCTACAGATAGCTCTTCGAGGCTGTCACAAGCTAGATACAACTTCAGGGTGTGTGCCTGTGAGCCAAGATTCAAGGACTGAGCTATATGTGGGGGGAGTGTGATGTCCCTTTAAGTAATAGCAGCAGGGCAGGGCATTGCAGCTGCAGCTATAAATGCTCTCTCCCTGCCTCTGTCAAAACCACCCACCGCTCTGCCAAGCTTGCACCCCCAATTCTGGTCACCCCTCCCTCTGGCTTATAACTGGCCTGGGTTTTGAGGAACTGGTTGAATCTCTTAGGACTGCTTCTAGATAGACAAAAATCTAATCTCTAGTGCAGGGAGAAAAAAAATCAGTTGATGGCCAGGGAGGGATTAAAAAAAAAAGAACCAGGAAACTTTGCTCGGTGGGGATCCTGTCTCAGTAACCATGCCAGGGGACTAGCCCCTCCCCACCTCTGTATAATCAACTAGTAAAACCTGGGGGCCACCAAGATGACTCTGTTGGAGGTCATGACTTCCTTCACTTAAGACTATTTCAAGTGGGAAGCTAAGAAGGATGACTTCCCTGCCCCTCCTCAAGAGTCTTTAGGAATTTGCCTGATAACACTGGCTCAGAAGAATTCCTGGAACCCAGGACTCCCAAAGCCCCACTGAAAATAATTACTTCTAGGAGGGAATATATGTCTATGTATAGCTGGTTCATTTTGCTATTCAGTAGAAACTAACACAACATCAGAAAGCAACTGTACCCCAATAAAAACTAATCTTTAAAAATAAACAAATAGAAATACAGACCTAGAGACGGAAAAATAATACTGCTGAGAATTAAAAAAAAAAAATTTATTTCTGCTGCAGCTGAGCCGTTGAGGCAGCCAAGCAAGGCTCACTCACCAATAAGCATTGATTCTCTCTGGTATTCCTGAGTGAGGTAGGACCGCTGGGTCATACAGTACACGTATCTCTCCAAGACATACCAGCACATCTCATAGTAGAAGGGGTAACGGAATTTGGGCTGCACCTGAAAGCAAAGATCCAGGAGCAGAGGTCAGTTTCTGGAGGGCAGAGGAGAAAGGCGGAAAAGAAGGGTACTAGGATGGGGTATGGGGGAGTTCCTGGGAGTGGGAGTCATTTTCATCACCTTAGCAAGAGCACAAATGGTGTGAAGGAAAATGGGGGGGAGGGGCAGGGGTATGGGCTGGAGGGAAGCGCTGAAAGGGGCAAGATACCAGCATGCACATATGAGGAGGAAGAGCGGGGAAGAGGCCTATGTGAGAGCGTCATTGCAAAGGTCCTCGAGCTTTGCGCAGGGAAGCTGTACAGGGTCCACTTTGTGCTTCGGGGAGATGCAGAGAAAGAGGTGTCCCCTGATCTGATGGCGGAGGGCGCAGGCACCTGCAGCTGTGAGCCCCTGCCTGATTCTAGCTACCACAGACACAGGCTCCTTGCCCATTCTCAAAAATCCTTGCATAGATTCTACCACCACTCCTTCCCGCCTTGAAAAACAGAAATCAAACCCCAAACCTTACCCATTTGTAGACAGGCTGTCAAGCATCTCCTGTACTCAAGAGGAGGCCACAACAGACGGACCAATGAGGATGGAGGGGGTGTGGCCTCTCCTGCCATCAGAGGCGGGGCCTCAGCCCACCTTCTGCGCCTCCCCCACGACACCTGGCACTCCACAGAGGACTCCCTCTGACACAAGTCCCCCGTGTGACCTGGGACAGTCCTAACACTGCAGGACACACCCCCTGGGTCTGGAGCAGGCGTCCAGCTGGAGATCCCCTTTTGACTGTTTCTTACAGGAGAGGAAGTACAGGTGCTGAGAGTTTGGTGCATCAGAGCTGTGAAAAAGGCCAGGGGCCCCAGGGGGATTCCAATGGTTGGCAGCACAGGCTCTATACGGATGAGACGGCCGCAAGAGATGGGAAAGAAGCAATACCACTGATGGCCCTGGCATGGAGGAGCCTTCCAGAAACTACATCCCGAGAGGGCGAGGATGGTGGGGAGACAGCTGGGCCCTCCTCTGAGACCACTCATGGCTCCCGCATGTCCATACTCACTCCTGGTCCCTCTCACCGAGCATGCATCAGCCTTGCGGCACCTGTATGGGGGCCAGAGACCCCACCTCACCTCTCCTGTCCTCTAGGAATTCAGGGAATGGGGTGTCAAGAAGCGCACTCTCCCACCTTGCTTTGCTGACAACCAACAGGTGACATTCTACATCTGGGAAGAAGGCAAATACAGGCAGACCCAGACGCTCCATCAACTCCATCATCCCTAAAATCCGGTCTTCCTGCCTCTCTTGGTGTCCACCTGGACAAGGCCCCCACTCTGCCCTCTCAGAGTCCCAGTTCCAGCTCCCATCCATCCCAGATCCCACTGACTCAGTTTCCCGACTGCAAGGCCCTGTCCCCACTTCTCCCATCTGCATCCTGGGCCCATCTGATCTCCCTGCCTCTGGGGGACAGTATGCTTTAGGATGAGATTCTGGCTGCCGCATGCTTTTGAGCTCCTGGGGAGATGCATGGAGTTGGGAATATCATTTAGCGGTTTCCTTGGCTCCAGCTTGCTTTCCCAAGACCCCCAGTTTTATTGCTGGGAGAGTATTCATTGTTTTTCAGTCATTGGATCAGTGTTCTCCAGAGTTTGAAAAGGAGAGAAGCTCTTGGGTCTGAGGCCTTCCTGGCCTCCTGTGAAGAGAGTTTGGGGAGGGGGTGGTTCTCAGCCCCACCCCAACCCTACTCCAGAACAAGGGCCAAGAGATTTTGAAACAAATTGTCAAAACCTACAGAGCAAGTTGAGCACAGGCAGGCCTGCCTCTTCTCAGACCCTCCCTCACATCTCCTGACTTGATTGATAAAACTCTCAAGTTGCTTTTGACTTTTCAAATTTGGAAAACTGTCTGAGCCACTTGGCCCTGATGGGCACCATGGCACCTGAGAATCTTTCTAGATTAGGAAAAAAATTGTTTTGTAGTTCCGGAGAGGAAGATAAGTCTCCCCTCATCGTTGCTGAACCCAAGGGAAACCAGCTGGGTGAAAACAAATGCTGATGGAAGAATTATTATTTTTTTTGTTTGTTTGTTTTTTGTTTTTAATTTTTTTTTTCCAAGAGAGCACCGCAGGAAACAAAATTTGCAAAGAATTGACTTACAAACAGGTTGTCGCCTTCCACCCTTCGCCTTCAAAAGGTTTCAGCCACATGCCTGGGAACATTAAACACACGATTGCTCAACATTACTTGTTGACACATTCGGAGCCTCACCAAATTGAGTTGATCATCGAAAGGCAAGGCAGTCAGAAAGCATGCAATGCTCCCAGCCTGGGGGAGTAATCAATCTCTCAGCGGGTCTCAAGGGGTCAGTTTGAGTTCCCAAAGGTCCATTCGAGTGGCACCTGGCCTAAGCCCTTCCTCCTGGAGCTGAGTGACCTCAGGAGATCAGAACCAAAGATGTTTCGGTGCATCTAGAACCCCAAGGTCTCAAGGACTTGAGAAACTAAAAATGAGGGTGGGTGGAAGTGTCTTAAAAATTGTTTTTCTCCTGGAAAAAAAAAAAAAGTCAATGGAAAAAAAAAAAATCCAATGGTAGGGGAAAGGTGAAAGGAAGGATAAATTATCTGCAATTTCCAAATAGATTCACTAGCTGAGAGGGAATGGGGCATGTTGGCATTCATTACCTTTCCTGAGAAGGCTGTTTTCACTAGAGACATTGGGGTGGGGGGGGGTGGGGGAGAAAGATAAATATGAGAGACGGCAGTTTAGTGATCGATTGGACCATTCCTATCCTTTATCAAGCCAACTGGAGTAAAAATATGGAGTGAGAGTTGTTGAGATGCTATCTTCAAATAATAAACATGCGACACATCCAGTCTTTGGTTAGCTCTTCACCCCTCTGCTTATCTTTCGAATGAGAGGGGAAAGACGGTCAGGAAATGAAAAACCCAGTCTCAGAACATCTGCACCTGTCCATGCTTGCTTTATGGGCAGCAGGGTGGTCGCCTCTCATCCAGACGAGAAAAATTCAAATCATGAGAGCCAGACATGCTTCCTAAACATAAGAGAACACTGGGGTTCCCCTGATGTCTATGGAGAGGTCCCCCACCTTGGGCCACAAAGGCAAATGATTTTTCTAAATCGAGCCCACACCCCAGGGCTTAGAGACTGATGGTTTCCTCTGTCCCGCCCCCAACATTTGGTTTCCAAGCAAATCCATGTTTTCGGACTCTCGAAAAACTATTTTTAAATGGCCATAACCTTCTTAAGAAAGCTCACAGGGATATAAAGAATTAAGCTGTAGCGAGCTGACGAGGAGCAGCCCTGGCATTTCATCTGGCTTCCAGGGCTCTCTTCCCAGCATCTTTTGTCTGCTTTGGCTCCTAAGACATAAACAATCGGGCCTTGTAGCCAAGCCCTCTCCAAAGACCAGAAATCAAAGCAGATTAAACAGCCTGCTGCTGGTTCCCGCCCAGCCTGCGCCCATTCCCCCCACCCCACCCCCGACCTCTCCCCCGCAAGCCCCCGCCCATCCACCTGCTTCAGGAAACCAGATGGGATGCCCACTGAGACAGGGAACAGTGGGCCTTGGGGGAGGGGGCCCTGCCGTGCTCATCTCGATGTAGGCGCGATATTCCACAGCAGCTCAGCATGGCGCTGGGGGTTCCACTCCATTACCCTCCCTCCCGCCTCCTGCTGACGGGGGAGGGCAGCTGGGCTCCTAACAGAATGACGACAGGACCCCAATCCATGGAGAAGTAGGATCCAGATTCCCTCGGGGGGAGCGGGGACAGCTGCCAAGTGAGTTGCTGAAGCCTTTAGAAATCTCCCAGCCTGACTCCGGCTTTTAGGAATTGCCTGGAAAGTTGTGTGCTTGACTTCTTTCTCCTTTGCTCTCCCACACCTACCCGTCTGCTCGCAAACAAACCGGTCCATTCTTTAGGGGCTGGCCAAAGGACAGTTGGCCAGGGTCCCAGACAGCTCTTGACCCAGACTACAAGTTGACCACTGGCACCCAAATGGTGCCTTTCTCTAGAACGCCATGGGGCAGCAGCCTCCAGACCAGGGCTGGAACTGGCCTCCCAAAGACCAGGAGAGGGATGGTCGGCAGGCAACAGAAGAGAGGCACGAAATTCCACAAAGCTGGACTCCTGGGATCCAGGCATCCCAGTAGCAAACCCACCAAGCTGAAGATATGCACTCGCCCTTGTGAGCACACCTGCTCACTGAACACAGTGTAGAGTGGTCCCCAGGGAACCTGTGGACAAGGCTCCTCAACATCAGGACTACTGCAACGGTTAGTGCACACAGAGTGGCTAAGACTTTGACCCATGCATGTGATTCCAGGCAGACCAACGCCCGGAAACAAGACCAAGAAAGGCAGGAACCCTGAGCACAGAGCATCAGCTTCTATGAGAGGGTCCACGAATGGCAACCCTCTCTGGGGCAAAAGTCACTTCCAAGACAAAGCCCGAGATGGCCAGGTGTGGTCTACCCATACAATGAAATAGAATTAAGCCATGGGAACAAAGCCCTGAGAAGCACCACAACTGTAGATGGACCCTGAAGAGGCTGCTAGGTGAAAGAAGCCAAACAGAAAAGGACAGGTTATACGATGCCATTTCCATAAAATACCCAGAACAGGCAAATCCAGAGACAGAAAACAGGCCAGTGACTGCCAGAGGCTGGGGATGGGGGAGTGGGGAGTGACTGCTACTGAGGACAGGGTTTCTCCTTAGGGTGATGAAAACCCCTTTGCATTAGAAGTGATGACTGTGCAACATAGGCACATGCTAATCGCCACTGAATTGTGCACTTTGTCTGTGTGGATTACATCTCAATTAAAAGGGAGAAGAAACAGTTGAATAACTGTTAAGAATGAAGAAGTAGGCCTTTTGTATCCTGGTTTCCCATTCTCAGAGCTGTCTCAAATGCCTGGGGACACTGGGTCAGTTTCGGGCATGGAAGAGACAGTGATTTTCAGAGGAAATTTGTGGAATGGGAACAGAGTGGAGGACCCAGGTCAGATGTCTGAGGCTTGGACTCTGCTCCTGGGGCGCGAAGTAGGGGAGACTTCGTGTCAAGAAGACAAGGGACACCCCTCCCAACAGCAGCAAGCAGACACTGAGACGGAGCTCAGGGACAGTCCGCCAGCGGACTCACATATCAATACTGGCTTCCTCAGGGTGCCCCCATGGTCAAGATCTGAGTTACTTCCCAAGATCCCAACCCTGCTCCAAACTACCAGCACAACCATGAACCACCAACCCCTCCACTCCCGCCCCCCTCCCTCGTGTCCCTTTATACACGTGGGAAGAAGGAAGAACCAGAGTTCCTGACATCTTACGGTGCTTTCTCAAGAGATACTTCCTCTTCGACAAGGGGGTTTTGGGCGCCACGGGTCTGGAGGTGAACAGAAACACCCGGGGCTTTGAGTGGAGGCTCTCATGGGCACCCCCTGCCCCAGAGAACTAGGACCAAGACCTGCCTTGAGGCAGGGAACTCAGGAGGGACAAGGAGCCAGGAAGGACTTTGGAAGGACCGCCCCATGTGCCCCGAGGACCAGGCAGAGCTCAGGGGCTGGCACGGTCACGAGAAGAAAAGGAAGCCGCCTCACCCGCGTTCTGTCCTCGATCTCGTAGATCCGCAGCTGCATGGGCACGTTGAAGCTGTGCAGGATGTTCCCGCCGAACACCAGAGAGTCTACGGGAGTGTAGACTGCATGGATCCAGCCTGGGGTGGGGAAGGGCACGGAAAGAAAGGGTCAGCAGCTGGCCCTGCGGTAATGCCCCACTAGGCCCACAAGTAAGACTGCGTGGAAGGCCTGGGTGAACACCCGAGGATGCTCAGGCTATGTGATGCAGATAGCTAAGCTCCTAGCTGTCCTGGAGGACCCAGACCTGAAGCCCCACTGGACCACTGCAAGCCAAGACCCCTGGCTAGCTCGAGTCCAGCCAGGGCGGGCAGCTGCAGACCAGCCCCTTGTCCTGAAAACCTTGGTGACAAAGTGTTATGAAAAACCCAACTGTAGATGCCAAAAGAGACAGGCTGTCCCCTGCCACTGCCAGTCAGGGAGCTGGAAACCCCTCACTCAGGCTACACATATGGCCCGAAGCCTCTTCCGCATCATTCCAGAGATGCCTCATCTCAGGAGGGGTCAAGGATTACTCAGGGATGGCTCGAGGCCACAGCTAAGGCTCCTGATATCTTGATTGCAGGACCCAGATGCCCTCCTCTGCCTGAGGCCACCTCCTGCCATCAAAATCACCCACGGCCCATTTCCAGGTGGTCTCTTGCACCTCTCATATCAGCTCTGCGTCTGCTGTGCCCTGCAGCTGCTGACAAGTCTCTCTTGTCTGACTGCAGCTTCTGAACAGCTTGGAGCAGGGCTTTTTCATCTCCCTGAGCTCCCGGCCCAGAAGCTGGCACTGCAGTCATGAGAAGGATCCCTGTGGGCCAGGCCCTGGTCTGAAGGCTTTCCAGGCCTCAGCTCATCTAATTCTCTCAAGATCGCTACAAGGTACATGCAACATTCATCCCCAAATCACAGATGAGAAGACTGAGGCACAGCAAAGTGAAGTCAGTTGTAAGGATTGGAGCCGCCTAATTCCTCCAGTGAGTAACTAACCCGTCTCAGACTGATCATGCTCTCAGAGCTCAGCAGACCTCCCTGCAGCACCCAGCTACCACGCTGGACAGCTCAGAGCTGGGGGAGAGGGGGTGTTATACCCCACTCTCATTAACAGATACTGAAGCTGAGGCTAAGAGAAGGTAAGTCACTTGGTGAATGACGTCGCAGCTGGTGAGTGAAAGGATCTCGGTTTTTTAGACACTGCATCAGAGGCTTAGCACAGGCCCCGGAGTCCCGGGAGACAGGCCGGCAAAACACAGGAGCTGAGGCAAAGAGAGAAACAAGCAAGACAGAGGCAAAAAGACAAGGACAGGGGACTCCCAGTGAAAGACAGAGGATCAGCAGAGGGGGAAGGATTCACACGGGTGACCTGAGATCCTGAGCCTTCTACCCACAACCTGGAGCCTAACTCATTTGCTCAGAGGAAAATTACAGAGGCCTCCCCGCCCATCCCTGAGCGGGAGCAGATCCAGCCTCCTTCCTCGGCGAGCTGAACATGCCAGCCCTGAGTCAGGGTCAGCAGCGGGTAGCCTCGGCTGCCGGGAGCAGCGCTACCACCTGGGAAGAGAGCCCGGAGGCTGCAAGGCCACTGCTGGCATCTGTGTCGACACTCTGGGCGGCTGGCCCTCCCCTGCTGGGGACAATAGGTGGGACAGACCTGGTGGCGCGCGGGGCAGGGAGGGTAGGGGAACCCGCCAGCTAACCGAATGGGAGCGAAGGTTTTATGTAACCCGGATCTGCTGTCACCTCCCGCATCTCTCGCAGCATCTGTGCCAGCCAGGTGTGCCCTTGTGGCGTGTCCTGGGCTCCTTCCCTGCCCCCTCCCCGGCTCCGTGCGGCCTCCAAAGCCCCGGTTCCCACATTTGCTTCAGCCTCTCCGCCTCAGCTGATTTTCTCAACTGTACATTTTTTTATTTCTACCAAGCAGAGCCACGCTATCTATTATGACGGTGGTTACCACCATCAGCATTATTTAAGCAACACTTCCCAAGGCTGGGACCTAGGACAGCGGGACTCAGGCAGATGCTCATGGTGGGGTGAAGCCCAAATGGGACAAGGATTCCTGGGTCCCCTTCCTATGCTGCACCTCTCACCCTACAAAAGCTCATGCCCGGAGATGGAGATTGTCTCCAGGGCTGATCCACCATGTGGCCTGGGGCACCTGACTATCCCCACTCCTGGCCTCCACGTGCCTGTGTGAAATGAGGAAGATCACTGCTTCCCTTATGAGTAAGAACTCAAACCGTGTAAGCAACTACCGCTGATATTCGCTGCAGTCTCAGCCATCACGAGGGCTTCAGAAAGAACAGCAGCCATGTGAATCTGCATTCATCAGCCCTGGACTCTCCCTTCTGGAAAGGCAGACACACCTGACTTACAGCTATCCCTCTGATGTGAGAGGTGCTGTTGTTGGGGGGGTGGGGGTGGGGGCAGGGAATCTGTGCTCCAAGATATTCCAGGGGTTCTAGAAACTTCTCTCCACTCTCCTCTCCATGCCGGTGCCCTGCAGGTGGATCAAGCAACCTTACTTGGATTAGAGTTGCTGCCCAGCCCCTCTCCCCAGCCCTTTTCACATCTCAAATGCTTGTTTCTGGGATTTCCCTGGAGGTTCAATGGTTAAGACTCCACACTTCCACTGCAGAGGGTCCAGGTTCTATTCCTGGTTGGGGACCTAAGATCCCACATGCTGTGTGGCACAGCCCCCAAAAATTATTTTAATAAAATAAATTGTCTCTGAACAACCAAGGAGGGGAAGTAATAAAATTCAGAAGTCCCATCTGAACCCACCCTCCCGATGGTGACTCATTCACTGCACCCCAGGAAGCACCAGGGGACAGGTGTCCCCAGACTGGCAACTGTGCCAAGGAGGCTGGCATCTACCTCCTGCTTCCGGGCCAGAGTCTCCAACAATATGAAGTTAGTCACAAAGGCTATTCAGGCCAGGCAATGGGAGACAGATGCAGTCAGGGAAGGAAAAGGCAACCCAACAAAACCTACTGACAGGTGTGTTCTCTGGGACCTGAGGGGCCGAGAAGGCCAGGGGGGGCACGCAGAGTCTGACCCACAGCCCAGCCACTCAGGATTTGGAATGCAAAGGCCCTGACCCACATCTGTCTATATCAGTGGCTACTGCAGGGGTATGTCTACAGTTCACAAAATTCAGGGTGCCTCCCAGAGGCCCATGGCCTGTTGCTTTCAGGAACATCCATGAACACCCTGTTCAGAGCCAGGCCCAGGGCTTGGCACAGCAGCTGCCAGGATGGCCTCTCCATTCCAGGACCTCCTCGCTGGTACCAAGCCATAGGCTGCATCAGAACCAGGGGTGTGTAGAGTTTGACCTGCCTGTGTTATCGCAATAGGGAACTTTCACAGGGCTATCTGAACTGGCTTCCACGCCAGATACATGGGCTTCTCTGGTGGCTCAGAACTTAAAGAATCTGCCTGCGATGCAGGAGAGCCGGGTTCAATCCCTGGGTTGGGACAATCCCTTGAAGGAGGAAATGGCAACCCACTCCAGTATTCTTGCCTGGAGAATCCCATGGACACAGGAGCTTGGTGGGCTACAGTCCATGGGGTTGCAAAGAGTCAGACACAACTGAGCAACTAACACTTTGCTAATAAATGAGACAATGGCCCCACTCAGGCCCCATTCCCACCTGGGCCTAACTGGCTGGAGCTGAGCAGCAATTCTCTGGGTTGCCAGAGGCCCTCCACCTCAGCCTGCTTCACTGCCCTTCTTTCTCTGCTCTGTACCCATTTTACAGATGGATCATCTCAGGTCCAAGCCACGTTACACTGTTAAACAACTGTGAATTACTGTTTCCTCAGACTGGCCCGAGTCTAGGAAATGCCTGGAACTACTATGAATTTCACTACCAGGCAAAGTGACTGAGGGGGTCTTTCCCAGGCCCCTGTACTGGGCTCCTCCATCCTACTGCTAACTGGCTGGATATGTAGTCACGACGGAGGAAATCTGTCTCAGCCTCCCCAGGACCTTTCACGCTGCCAAGTGGACCCTTAAGAAAGTCTATTAAATGAGCACACAATTATCCCTAAGTCACGGAGCCAAGAACGGGAACCAGATCCCAAGCCTGCTGACTCCCAGGCTGACGGGAAACCAGGTGGGATCTGAAACCAGACACACCTGGGTTCCCATCTTGCCCTGTTACTTATAAACTGTGTGACCTTGGACTAGTGTGTTCACTTCTCTGGACCTTAGGAACCTTCACTTTTAAAAAGCAGGTGGAATGGGACTTCCATACAGTGGATGAGGATTCGATCCCTGGTCAGGGAACTAAGATCCCACATGCCGCAGGGCAACTCAGCTCAAGCGCTGCCACTAGAGAGCCCATGTGCTGCAACTCGAGAAGGCTGCCCGCCACAACAAAGACCAAGCACAGTCGAAACACAAAATTAAAAATAGAAAGGGGGCGGGGTGGGGGGAAGTCTCCTTATGCACACGGAACTTACATACATAAAAGGATCATTACTCAGTAATGTAAGTTCTTATTACTATTAACTGCAGTTCTCCAAAAGGGGAATTGGACATAGGTCAGGTCAAGGAAAGGAAAAAGATGTCACCAGGTCCACTGCTGAGTTCCAACTCCAGCATTCCTTACTCCCAATGATCAGGTTAAATCTTGGGGATACCTAACCCACTCTGGACTCTGACTCTGTGCAGACTGGCGAGGCCATTGTAGTCCCACCTCCTCCACCTTTGAGAGCTGGCCAGTTGAGTGGGACAAACTCCAGCCCCTTTATCCGGGTCATCTTACTCCTTGGTCACCTTCGACAGTCTTCCTCTTCCAGGCAGCTTTCCTGGACTACCCAGGAAGGAAGTCTGAATAACCACCACCTCTGAAGCACAGCTAGCACCCAACCCTTTCATCCTCAGACAAAAGAAGGCTCAACCGAGTCTTACAAAGATATCAGATATCGTTACAGTTGACATCTTCCTCTCCCATCAGCATCTATTAGCTAACACAGGGCTGAGGAGGAGGGAGGCCTGAGATCAGCGTAAGGCAGAACACGTCTGAGGTCACACCAAGGGGGTGAAAACCCAGGTCGGGGGTGGGAAATGCCAGAGTGAGATTCTCCACTTTCCACACCCAATAGTTCACACACGCAGCGGCAGGAATCCCCAGGGCCCTCTCTCCCCAAAGCCACATCCCACCTACCACAAATCTCAGATGTGTGTTCGCTTCAGAGGGTATGATGCTAGGAAGAATCCCTGGGCTCCCATGAGGACCCAAGATGCTCAGTGACCCCAAAACTCTGGCCCTTAAGTTTTCACTGGTTGGTAACAAGATGAGAAAAATGAAGATGGTATAGTCTCATAGACACAAAACTAGTGACTGTTCTTTATTCTGGAATTATGTACTGTCATCTTTTTTAGTGTCAGAATAGTCTTCCTTTCATAAAACAATAGCACAAACAGGTGACAGGTTAAGTAATGCCCATATTTAGCAAAATTACAAAGTTCATGAAATCAATGTCTGGAACCACATGTACACCCTGCCCCCGAGAAGGTGACAAATTTCAATTGTCTCTTTTTTTCTTCCCAAAAAAATCCAGGAAAAAAATTATAGTGTCTCACTCAAGACCCTTAGGGCCAGAAGTCTTTGCTGGGATCTAAGTAGATTCCTGCCAGCTGCAGTTCAAAGCCACATCTCCTCTTTCTGCCTTCAACACATAGTCACACCCCAGCTGGGGTTTACATGGCTGCTTCTTGAGACCTTTTCCAATCTGCCTAAGTCATCAAAATTAACACCCTTCCCATCCCAGATCGGAGGAAAGCAACGAGCCACCTCCCAGTTCAGCAAAAGACCCTGTGAGAAAAAGGCCTGTCTTCCTAGGAAGGCTGGGAGGCCTGTGCTCGGCGGACAGAGTTGGGAGGAATCTTTTTTTAATGGCCACACCACACAGCATTTGAACCTGTACCCCCTGCAGTAGAAAGGCAGAATTTTAACCACTGGACCACCAGGGAAGTCCCTGGGAGGGATCTTGAGGGTCCCAGAGTTCAGCCTCACCCTGCCCCCACTGTAGAGATGGGACAGTTGAGGCACAGGGAAGGGAAAAGATTAACCCAAAGTCACAAAGACAACAGCAAGATCAAGAGCACACCAGCCTTCCTTTGAATCTAGCAGGGCCAATCCTCCAGAACCCAGAGTGGCCCTGAACCCACGGTAGATTAGCACCTCCTTCCCATATCTCCACACCACACCGGCCAGGGTGTGCTCCATAAACACTGCCCACCAACCGCAACTCCTTCCTGTCTCAAGCAGGGGTACCAACCCTTCCCAAGTCAAGCAGGTCCAAAGATGGATCCGGGGCCCTGACAACAAAGTTACCCCCACTAAACCCTGCCACCTCCGAATCCCAGATTTCCCGACCAGTGAAATCTCTGCCCAACTTTCTAGAAGAACCCACGTATGCAGGTCCCACATCCCCATGGCAGGAGCTATCACCACAACCACTCCTCCTTCAGTTGACACTACTGCTTGGCCCAGACTCAAGGCCAACTCCAGTCCAACTCTCAGAAACCTAAGTGTGACTATCTTCTCCATCCAATGAATCTTATTGGCCTCAAAGGATATGCCTACCCTAAGAGCCACACTTACATTCAGCAGCAAATTCTCTGCAGGCTCCTTGGCACATAACCTCTACTTGTATACTTCCAGCGATGGGGAGCTCAGTGCCTAGCAGAGCAAGTCAGTCCAGCACTACTTGGCGACACCTCTTCTTCCAGATGGTCCTTCAGCTGGCTGATGGCCGTTACCATACATCTCCACTTCCATGGCGAAACAATCCAACTGCTCCTTCAGATTTACCTCAGTTCAGTTCAGTGCAGTCGTTCAGTCATGTCTGACTCTTTGCAACTCTTTGCGACTCACCTGGTGTGATATCCAGACTCTTTTCTCTCTCTCCAGGTTGACTTCTCCTCCAATTTACAACCCACAAGGAACACAGTCAGGTGGCCTGACCGACTCACTCACTCTTCTATCCAGTGGGACTGTTACCTCCCCCATGCAGGGTAAAATGCTTCCACTAATGCAGCCTATGGAGAAGGAAATGGCAACCCACTCCAATATTCTTGTCTGGAGAATCCCATGGGTTGCAAGAGTTAGACACAACTTAGACACTAAACTACCACCAAGGCAGCCTAAGGGTCCCAGGTCCCTGGCCACATCCACTAGTGACTCAGCCTGTAACTGGCCAAAAGCCCTCAGCCCATCTCCCAGGAGCTGTAGGCAAATAGGTCTTGGCTCATTCAGTCCTCATTACCACCCAGTAAGTCTTCCATTTTACGGATGAGAACACTGAGGCACCGAGAGGTTAAGTTATTTCCAGGAAGTCACAGCTGGTAAACATCAGAGAAGGAATTTGAATTAGGGCGGGGTATTCTGGCCCCAGGGCCCATGCTCTTAATTACTGCCCTGTGTTGTAGTTATGGAGCTAATTATTTTGGGGGAAGGGGAGAGTCCAAGTGCAGGAATTGACCTTGAGCCCAATTACATTTCATCTCATTCTGCAGGAAGGAGGCTGCCACTCTGGGTGCATTCCCCTCCCCCCGGGCTTCCATGGGGTCTGTTCTTCCCCTGGGCCAACCCTTCTCTTCCCCCTCCCAAGCCCGTAGGGTAAAGTCACCCCTTCCCTCCCTACAGGACCACCCTCATCCTCACTATCAGAAATCTCAGCAGGACATCTTGGAGGAAGGCATTCAAACTTCCCCAGACTGGGAGGGCTCTGGCTTTCTCCCAGGAGAAAATTCTAGCCCTCGGACAGGAAGAAACAGGTAAGATGTGAGAGGTTGTTTTGCCCCTGCAGCCTGAGGCCTGCTTCTCTTGGAGACTGCCCAAGGCCGGGAGGCCCAGAGAGACCCCATCGCCTGGCCTAAACCCCTGATAACAGGAGGCTGCTAAGAGACAGCCCAGTGCCAGCCTCGCAGGAACCTACCGGAAGGGATGAAAAACGTGTAGCCCTGTTTCAGCTCAATTCTTTGGCATCGCTCCACACGGTCTCCCAGGAAGATGTCGCTCTGTTTGCCTGACAGCACCCACTCCTCATACAGTGCCAAATTGTGCAAGGTTGGAGGAATCAGCCAAAAGATCTTAGGAGGAAAAGGAAGCAATTGGTTAAAGATCCAGGCCAAAGTCTCTGATTTTTTCCAGGCTCTGCCACAAGCCAGGAGACAGCCCCACCTGCCTGGGAGCGGAGAGGATGGGGGAGGACCCATCCCCGGGGACCCCTCTAGGTCCAGGTTCCCCAAAGGGTCTCCGGAGGGGCAAGGTGGGCTGTGCTGCTGGTCTGGGAGGCCCCCTGCCTGCCTTTAGAGAATCTTCATTCCAGCCGAACCACCAGGGTGGATAGACTTAGACTGGGTAGAACATTCTTTCTCCTGAGCCATGGGCTTGCTGGGGAAGGTGGGGCAAAGAGAGGAAGGGGGATTTCTTAAGTTGTAGGATAAAATGGCCCAATAAATAAACCCAGTTTGTGCTCACTATGACATCTGGAACCAAGTGGGGTGACTTTCTAACCAGAATTTCTCCCAACATGTTTGGTTAAAACGCATGCACACGTAGACCCAGCGGAGCAGGACGGAGCACACATATTCTCAAGGAACACTCACGTCTGTGCAGGGACCCCTCCATTCCCACGTGGACAGGCACACAGGGGCAGACACAGCAGGAGCATCCTGAACACATGCCTCACCTCCTTTCCCTAGGTGATGTCTGTCCCTCATGGAAAATGTCCTTGGAGGCAGGTGGTGCCAGCAACTAGCCTTGTAAGTTAAAAGGTCACAGTGCTGGAGCTGAAACTACAGCTGGGGGAAGTGAATGCTGGGGGGTTCTTGGGAGCCAAATCTGAAGTTCTAATGTGGCCTAAGATGCTTCCCAGGTGGTGCGAGTGGTAAAGAACCCACCTCCCAATGCAGGAGACATAAGAGACTGGGGTTTGATCCCTGGGTCGGGAAGATCCCTGGAGGAGGACATAACAAATGATTCCAGTATCTTTGCCTGGAGAATCCCGTAGACAGAGGAGCCTGGCAGGCTACAGTCCATGGGATCACAAAGAGTCAGACAGGACTGAAGCATTCATGCTCCCAATCCGGCCTAAGATGCTTAGGACATTGATTGGACTGGGTGAACAGGGATGAATGGGTGACCAGAAGTGATGCAAAAAAGTTGACCTTGATCTTTCCCTCCAGAAAAAGAGAGTAAGGAGGTGGCCCCAGGGGACCAAGTGGCCCTCAAAGTATGCACAGGGTTGGGGCTTGAGTGGAAGGAGAAAGGTGAGAGCCCCTCCAGGCACAGTCAGGGATGCAGAGAGATGTGAAGAGACTCAACTCACCTTCCCACCCCGGAAAACATGGTACCAAACGGAAGTGCCTCCAAAGTCGATGTGGAAGTCAGTGAAACAACCCTTCACACTCATCAGACAGTACCTGCAGCACAGGAGCGAGAAAAACAGAAAAAACAGTTCAGTGCTTGAATCACAGGAGGTAAGCAAAGAGCTGCAGAGATGCTTGACCTGCTGCCCTTTGACAAACGCTGACGCTGGGGAATTTTCTTTTTTTAAAATACCCAAATCTAAGTAGAGTTCCCCATGGGGGAAGCCCCTGTGACCACATGATGAATCTCAAGCATTGGCTACCTGCCCCCAAGGCTGGGGGAGGCATCTTTGTTCTCAGGTTCCCGCCAGAGAAAGAACTGGCAACCCACAGGCCACTTCGTTTCTTCCTTGCAGACAGTTTCTACTCTTGTCCCACCCCCACACCTCCTACCCAAGCAAGAGGCTTCCTTTCTACTCCTTCCAGCTCCTGTACCTGCTGTTCTCCCAAGCTGCCAGGCCCCTGTGCAGCAGCTGGGCCCCCCGGAATTCAGTTGTAAACCACCTGCATTGCTTGCCAATTACTAGTCCCCATTCATCTCCTCCTTCATTCAACAATCACTGACTGAGAGCCAAGCAGTGGTCCAGTCCAGAGATAGGCATAGCACTTAGACAAAAGCATAGACCCCTGACCTGAAGGATGAAACACTCTTACTGGAACACAGCCCTGAAAAAGTTAAATGGCAGGACAAACTGCAACTGATTGCAAAGTAAGCAATGCAGCTGAAAGTACAAGGGTATCAGCTGTAAAAGACCATAGTGTTTGATTCCATGTATGAAATGTCCAGAGTAGGCAAATCTCGAGACAGAGAGCAGGACAGTGGTGGCCAGAGGCTGAAGGAGGTTGGGGGAGGAAATGAAGAGTGACAGCTAATGGGGTGTCACTCCATTTTGTGGGGTGACAAAAATGTTCTAAAATTGATGGCGGTTGCATGACTCTGTAAACATGCTAAGAAACACTGAATTGTACACTTTAAATGGATGAATGGTGTGTGAAGTACATCTCAAAAAAAGCTGCCAAAAAAAAAGTCAAGTGGTAAAGCCCCTGGGGGTGGGATGGTGGAGAGGCAAAAAGGGAGGGAAAGAGGGAAGGAGAGCTTGGCCCTTAGAGGCTGGGACAGAAGTGCATTTGAGAGAAGAAATGCGCCAGCAGCACTGCTTCTGAGCTCCTGCAACTGCCAGACAACCCATCCTTCCTTACTCAGCCGTCTCCTCCCTCCTCCCTCCACTTGCTGCCCTCCTAGGGGTAGGCAGAGCTCAGGAGGGGGAAGGACAGGCTTCCAGGTCTGGGCCTGGCAGATGGCGGTGCCAGGGCCCCCTCCCTCCCACCTATCCCTTCCCACAAGAGCCGCTGCTGGGGGCAGTCCCCCAGGGCTCATGCTCACACACCCTGGCACCTCCAGAGGCCCGCACACACATGCTTACCCCACTGACCTCTTTTCCCCGCTGCACTTTGCTTTTCCACGGTTTTGGGGAAGAGGGGAGGAATGGGGCGGGGACGGGTAGGGAGGATCCTGCAGCTTAAGAGATAATGGGGTGGAGGGGAGGAGGGTGGCGTGGGGCAGAGCTGGTTAGGAAGCTGGAGGGTTCCAGGTGGCCCCTCCCTCTGGTTGCCTTTTGCACCTCACATTCAGGTGGACCCGGGGCTGTCGGCAGTATGCAGGCGGCGTGCCCCGCGTCCCTCCTCCGGATAGGCTGGAAGGAGCCTTAACCATGTGTCTGCAGGAGGCTGACAAATCAGAAGGCCTTCCCGCACATCAGAGCCCCGCTGCCTAGCAACCCCATCGGAGGGGTGTAGTTGACAGCGCAGGACGCAGCCCAGTCACGAAGACAGGCGCGGGCTGCGGGTGCTGGCGCTGAGGCTGTTAAAGTCCCAGCTCCAGCTCCGGCTCCACACCCCGCTGCCTCCTCCCTGCCCACCCAGCCAGGTCCCCAAGCCGAAGGCCTGGGTGTTTCTCATCTCTCCAAGGAACTCAAGGTGCAGCGGGGTGCTGAAGCCCCCACCCCACCCCCACCCCACCCCCATGGACCACACCGGCCTCTTCTCTCTAAGCACCACTTCAAAATATTAGTCCTCATTTTCCTAAAACCATCTCTTCTTTTTTTAATCTAACCTTGATTTCCACCTCCTCCAGGCCCCTGGCAGAACACAGTGAAGGAAAAACAATTTAAGTGTTCGTGGGATGGAGAAAGGCGAGATGCTTCCTTTGGCCGGCAGCTGGACACTCTCCCCGGTGCCCAAAGCAGAAAAGAGCAGTTTTGTCTCTTGGGCCGCAGACCCAAGCCTGCCTGGTCAAACAGGTCACCCACCTCAACCTGCCCATCTCCAGCCCCAGCCCGAACCTCCCCAGCAAGTGCGGAAAGGGAATCCCTTCAAGCTGCGGCTGCTGCGTGCAAGGGAAAGTTCTCCAAGTTGAGCTGGTGTCTGCTCTGCCCTCCCAGTCACCCTCCAGCATCCTCTGAGGCCCCTCAGAGCTCCAGGGAACCACTTCCAGACCCGCCTCTCCAGGAGAGGTCCCTCCTCCCAGGTCCCTCATTTCCAGGCGTCCAGGACCGACCGGTCCCTCCTGCCGGGCAACTGCATGCTTTAGGGCAGCCAGGGGAGCTGGGAGAGGGCCGCTTCGGTCCTGGTGGCTGCAGCCTTCGCCCCGCCGTGCTCATCCCACGTCTCCCCCCTCACTCCGGCTTCTGGCTCTCTCTGGCGTGACGCCTTTGCACTGACCTCTAACAGCTTCCTCTTCCAAAGCACACCGCAGTCACATGGGCACCCCGGCTCGGTGCCACGGCCGCTAAGCTCTCGCGGCGGCCAGCCAGCCAGCCTTGGTTCCGCCTGGGCCGCGGCCGCCCCCTGCCCGGAAAGCCGCGCCCCCCCCACCCCACCCCCCACCCCCTCACCGACGCGGGTGGTTTTCTGTGGACACCTTCCAAGTTGGCGGCTGAATATCAGGCGCCCCCAAGCCTTTGGTGGGGGTTCCCGCCTCCCAAGGCTCGGGCTGGCTGGGGAGGAGTCTGGAAGGTGGGGGCGCTGCACCTGCCGCACTAACTTTGGGGCGCTGCCTGGCATCTGGGGAGGCAGGGCAGCTCCACCCCGCCCTTTTCCCTCCAACTTGGCGAAACTCCCCCGGCAGCCCAGGGGGCGTCCCCTCGGGCAAAGGTCTGGCGCGCGGGGGAGGGGGGATGCCTGGAAAGCTGGCACCGGGTGATGGGGCTGGAGGCGATGAGCGCGCGCACGCGTGCACACACACTACACACTTACACGCAGCCCCGGGAGACACAAAGAGCCGCTCCGCGACGCCGGCCGTTCAGCCCGCGGGCGGGAGGCGACCCACACCCCTCCCCGGCGCACCGCGAAGGAGTGGGGGCTCCCGGGCAGCCCGGGCCCGCAAGGCGGACGCCCGCCCATCCCCGCCCGCGGTTACCCTCGGCGGTGCGGCTCCCGGGTGTCCCCTTGGGCAGCGGAAGCTGGACGCTCGCCCGGCCCCCGCGACCAGAGCCGAGCACCCTCCACGGTGCTGCCAGGCCCCAGTCGAGGACCGCGGAGCCCTCGCTTGCTGGCTTCCTTCCTTTCTCGGGGAGCTGGGCGCAGCCTGCACTCATCCCCGCGCTGAAACTGAACACCCGCGCGGCAAGGCGGCCGCCAGGGAGGCGGAGGGAGGCCGCGGCGGTGACAAGGAAGCGCGCCAGACCAGCGCCAGGGGACGCCGCCGCCGCCCACGGCCGCCCCCTCACCCCGGCTGGGTGGGGGCACCAGGATAGCTCTCCCCACCTCTGTTCTACCGGCAGGCGCCCGGGGACTCCCGCACACACGTTTTCAGGGAGTGTGGATGCTATCCTGCTGTTGAAGGCGACCCAGCAAAACTAGCTTCCTGAAATGCACCCATGGGGCAAAGCTATAGGAAGGGCGAGTGCCAGCAGGTGAGGGCTTGTCAGATCCCGGGTGTGGCAGCCGGGACACGGACGCTGCTCTGGCCTTAAAACACACTGCCAGTGTGGCCTTGGACAACCACTCCCCCTCTCTCAGCAGGATACTTGTCCTGAGGGCAGGGAGGTGACCTGAAGTTCATTTGCAATCTAAGATGCTCTTTCAGCCCTGTCCCTTACCTGCGCCCTTAGTAGCTATGTAACCCCACATCATTGAACTCCTGTAGGAATTCACTGAGATAGACACTTTGATGATGAATCCAATCTTCACAACAACCCTGTAAGGTCATTCCCAGGATTGTACCCATTTTACAGGTGAGAAAGCAGAGGCTCACCCTGATCACTACCCTTGAAGTGAGGTACTTATCCAAACAGCCTATCTCAGAGTTTCTCAGCCATTCTCCCTACATCTCCCTGGTAAATCCCAAGACTCACAAACAGCAGAGTCTGCAGGTTACAGCCAAACCTCAGACACTAACTGAAGGAACTGCTGTTTAGTCACTAAATCTTTCTTTGTGACCCCGTGGGCCGTAGACTGCCGGGTTCTTCTGTCCATGGGATTTCCCAGGCAAGAATACCAGAATGGAGTCTCCTGCATTGGCCACCAGGGAAGCCCTAAAGAGTTAGTCCAGCTCAAATCATAAGTCCCCTCCATCCCAGGCACGCGCATCAGGAAAACAGCCCACTTTTCATCCCACCCTTCCCGCCCTCCCCCCAAACTACAAGAAGTGTAGGAGATGGTGGTATGCTGGCTGCAGGGACAGAAAGCAAACTTCTCCTTTCTTTAGCCAAGTCCCATTCCCCAGGCTACCAACCATTCTTAATGAATAGGTTCCAATTATCAGCTACTCATAGTAATAGCTGTTTACAGGTATGATAACATTTTACCCTCAAAACAACCCAATAATCCCCATTTTAGGGAAGTGAACATTGAGCCATTTCAAGGTGGTCAATATCCTGTGGCAGGGTGCTGCTTTCTGGTGTCATTTACAGGATGGCTCATGCACTGGAACCTCCCTGATGGCCTGCTGTGAAGTTAAACTGTAAACGCCCTAGAAAGGGTTGAATTTTTTACCTTATGAATACTTTGCCTATTTAAAAGAAAAGATAGTCATGACAATGATTATTCCTGACCTTGAATCTGAGCACCAGTCATTGAATTAAATGACCTAAGAGAGGAGAAGGCCCTGACAACAGGATCAAGCTGTCCACATGGGAGACATATTACCTTTCTTTTTTTTTTTTTAATTTTGTATTTTGGCCGCATCACCAGCATACAGGACGTTTCCCAGACCAGAGACTGAACCGAGGCCTTCACAGGGAAAGCACCCAATCCTAACCACTAGGCCACCAGGGAACTTCCCCATATTACTTTTAAAGTCACAAACGCCTCAGCTACTTCAGAGGGAGGGACCACACCAAATTCATCCGTACAAATGCAGCACCCAGCAACAGCCCTATAATTATTCTAATAAGCTATGTGAGCTGGACCAAATCTTTCCCCGCCTCTGGAACTCAGCATCCCATTTGTTAAACTGTTCAGGGCCCTCTAACTCATGGCCCTCACAGATTAAACCAGGCCCCGAATCGATTTGGTTTGGCCAGCACTATTGTTGTTGTTGTTTTTTTAAACGTTACCTCTCCGGTTATCCAGAAGCCACACCAGCTCCTACTGACTTACACACCAGCTGACTGTAGCTCAGCGGCTACATCCATACTGCATTAAATGACTGTGAATTTCAGCTTCCATTTATCTGTTATGGATGTGACAGCTGGACCAAAAAAAAGGCTGAGGGCCAAAGAATTGATGCTTTGGAACTGTAGTAATGGAGAAGACTCTTGAGAGTCCCATGGACTGCAAGGAGATCAAACCAGTCAATCCTAAAGGAAATCAACCCTGACTATTCACTGGAAGGACTGATGCAGAAGCTCCAATACTTTGGCCACCTAATGCAAAGAGCCGACTCACTGGAAAAGACCCTATGCTGGGAAATACTTAGGGCAGGAGAAGAGGGCAATAGAGGATGAGATGGTTGGGTGGCATCACCGACTCAATGGACATGAGTTTGAGCAAAATTCGGTGTGCTGCAGTTCATAGGGTTGCAAATAGTCCCATACAACTTAGCGACTGAACAACAACAAAAGTAACCTGCTTCTTATATTTTTGAGATTTGTGTGCTAAGTATAAAACACAGCACCTGGGTCCATACATGGCACTACAGGAAAGGACAGTTTTCTTTGCTCTTCTTTTTAGGTACAAGGGAAAACCCATGAATCCAGAGGCTTGAGTCCAGGGCATGACCCATGTGTGACATCAGCAGCCTCTCCATGTCAACTTCTCTGTGTGATATATTACACAGGGGAAATCATTTACGATGTCAGCAAACATGACTGATGAGAGTGAGAAGGTAAATATGGGTTGTAGAGATGCCCTATGCAAATGTGAGGGAGGGCAGATTAGAAAGCGGTGGATGCCTGGATTCCAATAGCAGCTGCAGCCTCTGTATGTCTATACATGAGGCCACATGGACAAAAACATTTTATCTCAACTATATTTCACATCCATTGTAGGCTCCATCTTCCCTTTAGCATGGCAGGGAGACAGGGCAGGGATCACAGGATCCCCATTTCGTAGACAGAAGTGAAGATCCGGACTTCCCTGGTGGTCCAGCAGCTGAGACTCCATGCTCTGAGTGCAGGGGGCCCAGGTTCAATCCCTGGTCAAGGAACTAAATGCTACATGCCACAACTATGAGTTCACATGCCACAATTTAAAAAAACCCTGCCTGGAACAGCTCAGAGGAGAAGGCAATGGCACCCCACTCCAGTACTCTTGCCTGGAAAATCCCATGGATGGATGAGCCTGGAAGGCTACAGTCCATGGGGTTGCTGAGGGTCAGACACGGCTGAGCGATTTCACTTTCACTTTTCACTTTCATGCATTGGAGAAGGAAAAGGCAAGCCACTCCAGTGTTCTTGCCTGGAGAATCCCAGGGATGGGGGAGCCTGGTGGACTGCCATCTCTGGGGTTGCACAGAGCTGGACACGACTAAAGCAACTTAGCAGTAGCAGCAGCAGCCACAGCTCAGACCCTGGGCAACCAAATAGATAAATAATTTATTAAAAAAAAAAAAAAAGGAGATGAAACACTTGCCGTAGCTACAGGGAGCAACAGAGGCAGCCCCAAAACTTGGTCTTCCCAGTGCCTGCCTTCATCCTGTTTCACCCTTGTACCCCCACATTATTCCCTTGTTCTTCCTGCCACTTCCAGAACGTACACTGGGAGAAAATGTGGTCAATTTTCAATTTTGGGGGAGCCAAGTGTATGCTTTATACGGGATCCCGATTAGGCTGGGCTTCTAAGCTCTTTTGGTCCACAGTATATCTCCAATATACCAGCAAACCTCATTTCTGCAAGCCTGGAGTGTGAGCAGGTGAGAAGGGAAACATCTTGCCCATTTATTTCTGAAATGCGTTAAAATATCCAACACTCTCAAGTGAAAGATGTGTGCCCGTGTCACAGACCTAGGAGATTACTGTAGAAATTGTAAAACACGTCCAAAAAGTCTCCGAGTGCTCCCCCACCCCTTCCAGAGGCAGAGCCAAATTCCCCTCCCTTGAGTGTGGGCTGGATTTAGTGACTTGCTTTTAACTAACTAGAATATGAAATGGCAACCCACTCCAGTATTCTTGCCTGGAGAATCCCATGGATGGAGGAACCTGGTGGGCTACAATCCACAGGTTGCAAAGAGTCGGACACGACTGAGCGACTTCACTTTATTATGTCTTCCATAGAGATTTTGGTCAGAGAAGGCAATGGCACCCCACTCCAGCACTCTTGCCTGGAAAATCCCATGGACGGAGGAGCCTGGTGGGCTGCAGTCCATGGGGTCGCTAAGAGTCGGGCACGACTGAGTGACTTCACTTTCACTTTTCACTTTCATGCATCGGAGAAGGAAACAGCAACCCACTCCAGTACTCTTGCCTGGAGAATCCCAGAGACAGAGGAGCCTAGTGGGCTGCTGTCTATGGGGTCGTCCAGAGCTGGACACGACTGAAGCAACTTAGCAGCAGCAGCAGCAGCAAACAGTATGTTAGGCTTCCCACGTGGCACTGGTGGTAAAGAACCCACCTGCCAATGCAGGAGGCACAGGAGAGGCGGGTTCAATTCCTGGGTTGGGAAGATACCCTGGAGGAAGAAATGGCTATCCACTCCAGCATTCTTGCCTGGAAAATTCCACGGACAGAGGAGCCTGGCAGGCTATATTCCATAGGGTTGCAAAGAGTCAGAAATGAATGAAGGGGCTTAGGATGATCGAAAAGTATGTGACTTCCAAAATTAGGTTATAAAAGACACTGTAGCTTCCTCCTGTTCTCTTTCAAACCACTCCTGATGGAGGGTAGGAAGCTGCCATGTCTTGAGGACACTCAAGCAGCCTTACAGAGAGGCCCACATAGTGAAGAATTGAGGCCCAGGCCTAAACTGGTTTTTTGTGTTTTTTTTTGCCACACCCCATGGCTTGTGGGATCTTAGTTCCCCGACCTGGCATCAAACCTAGGCCCCCGGCAGTAAAAGTGCAAAGGCTTAACCACTGGACCATCAGGGAATCCCCCAGGTCTAAAGCTTTAACCCAAGTGCAAGCAAGACTTTGAGCCATAACTGAGCCACCTGAGTCACACCTGCCCTACAAAAGCTGTGAGCTGATGCTGCTAAGATATACAGTTTTTTAAGTTGTTAAATTTAAAGTGTAATGTAGCAATAAACAGCCAACAGGGATACTTCCAAATCATTGTCACTGTTTGTACACTGGTAAGGAATTTCCCAAGACAAATAATTCTGTACAGTCAAAATGTTTCTATAGGACAGCGATGGGGGTGGGGAGGACGTGGTAGAAATAAGACGGTACAGCTGATATTCAGTCCACTCTGTCATCACCTTTTCCCTTTATCCTGCTGATGACACTTATCTCTTCCTAATATATAACTTAGGATAATATAACAATTCAGGGTAAAAATTATACTATAATTTAGAGCTTGGCTCAGACAGTAAAGAATCTGCCTGCAATGTAGGAGACCCAGGTTCGATACCTGGGTCCAGAGGATTCCCTGGAGAAGGGAATGGCAACCCACTCCAGTATTCTTGCCGGGAGAATTCCATGGACACAGGAGCCAGGCAGGATACATACAGTCCATGGGGTTACAAAGAGTCAGACACGACTGAGCAACTAACACACACACACACACACACACACACACACACACACACACACATAATATAATTTACCCTGGCCTGTCTCTTCTCCCAGCCAGAATACAAGCTTCGTGAGAAGAGGGACTCTATTTATTCACTGCAGTCTACCAGCTACTTAGTGTCTTGCACGTAATACACAGCAAATGCAAGAGGCAATTAATAACTAGTATAAATACATATAGTTATTTATATTTTGGCTGCACCATGCAGCTTGTGGGATCTTAGTTCCCCCACTAGGGATCCAGTGGGAGCCACAGCAGTGAAAGCACTGAGTCCCAAACACTAGACCACCAGAGGATTCCCACACTAGTATACCCTTTACACATATTTTGTCTCCCACAATGTTGCAACCACCCCCTTAACAACTGTCTCCACCCCTTCCTTGCCTGAAATTCCTGAACAAAAATCCATTAAAATTCCTTACCTCCTCACCATGATCAAAAGGCATAAATCCTGGAACCAGGGAGGAAGCAGTCATGGGTTGGTAACCCTCCTCTCGCCTCTGCAAACCCTCAGTTCAGGTGACCCTTCAGCTCTTTCTACTCTCCAAGCACCTCCAGCATGAAAACTCTGATTTCTAGAAAGTGTCGTTTTAATTAAATTCCAAAGAACAATTCTATGATCCCAGAGGACTTCATCATCATGGGATTTTTACCTTGTTTATTAACTGAAATTAGCATTTGTTTCAGCCGAACAAATGTACTATTTCCAAGGCGACAATTTCCTTCCTAACAAGCTTCAAATCCTATAACAAGTTCTAGGCCACTGACAGGGTTTGTAAATTTATTTGCCACATGATGCAACCAATATGTCCAAGACATGTGGTTCTAGAAAATTGTGGGTGACTCTTTTCTTGGTAATTAGATAGAACTCTCAGTGTATTAACAGAGCTTACTATTTAAAGGAATCTTTCAATAAAGTGAAGAATACACTGAGTATCTCAGACAGGCAAGGTAGACATTACTTAATTGAAATCTGTCACTAAAGGCTGTCTCTTTCACCTTCCTAAATACATGTCCTGTCTGTGCTCTGCTCTCCCCTAACACTGCCCCATTACCCATCCTCAGGTAGATGACACAATGGCTGCTCCTATCATTCTGCCCACACACCTCCTTAAATCCACACTGAAGCTACAGAATTTGCAGAATGCAAATCTGAACACGTCCCTCTCTGCTTAAAATCTACAAGGTTTCAGGGGACTTCCTTGGTGGTCCAATGGTTAAGACTCTGCCCTTCCAGTGCAGGGGGTGTGGGTTCAATCCCTGGTTGGGAAACTAAGATGCCACATGCCAAGTAATCAAAAAATAATTTTTTTTTTTTTTTTTGTAATTCAAGAAGTTTCTGATTGCCCTTAGGAGAAATACAGACCCCCACGGCAACCCACTCCAGTATTCTTGCCTGGAGAATCCCACGGATAGAGGAGCCTGGTAGGCTCCATCCCATAGGGTCACAGAGTCAGACACAACTGAAATGACTTAGCACGCACATCAGCTTTATGACTCTCCTCAAAAAATTGTACATTCTTTAATTAAAAAATACTTTAATGATAAAAAACGCTGACCATCATCTGAGCCTTCAGCAAGTCATATGGTAACATCAAAGATCACTTATCATAGGTCACTACAACAAATAAAATAATAATGAAAATATTTGTAGTACTATACGAATTATCAAAACATGACAAAGACATGAAGTGAGCAGATGCTCTTGGAAAAATGGAACCTGTAGACTTGATTGACATAGAGTTGCCACAAAACTTCAATTTATAAAAAAAAAAAGAAAAAGAAAATAACAACAAAAAACCGCTATTGGCAAAGCTCAGTAAAAAGGAGGTATCTCCTATATCGTGAATATTAATTATAAGTTCTCTTTTTCTGAATTTTAGCCCTCTCCTCCCTTTTTTTTTTTTTTAATATTTCAGGCTTTCCTCATACAGTTGTTGGTCCTTGGCTGTCTATTCAGTTAGATGTTAAAAAAATGATTACAAGCTGGGATTGTAGGCTGGGTTTTGTTAGTGGGCCTTACTAATTGTAAGCTACCTTTTCATGGAGAGAGCCCTGTATATCAGTATCTGTAACTATTTTCTCTTGAGGCCATGCAGTTTCTTCATGGAAGGAGTCCCACTGTAGAAACAGACTTACTCCTGCCCCGTGTCTGATAATATTCTCACCTGGCCTTCCTGTGAGCCTAGTCTTCCTCCTCAGTCGAGAGCATCCCTCCTCTACAGGCTGATGCACCCCCAAGGGGTGAAACAAAATCTTACTCTTTGTATGTGTAAAGTACACACACACACACATATATATACATAAACAGATACACAGTATCTTTGTGACATTAAATTTTGAGAGATGGGCAATTAGGAGAAAGATGTGTTTAGAAGGGAAATGTCTTTAAAAATAAAAAAGGCTCCTTAGGAGGATAACCGGAGAAGGCGATGGCACCCTACTCTAGTACTCTTGCCTGGAAAATCCCATGGACGGAGGAGCCTGGTGGGCTGCAGTCCATGGGGTCGCTAAGCGTCAGACACAACTGGGCCACTTCACTTTCACTTTTCACTTTCATGCATTGGAGAAGGAAATGGCAACCCACTCCAGTGTTCTTGCCTGGAGAATCCCAGGGACGGGGGAGCCTGGTGGGCTGCCATCTCTGGGGTCGCACAGAGTCGGACAAGACTGAAGCGACTTAGCAGCAGCAGCAGCAAGACTCCCATCAGCCTGGCCCACCCCTCATCCTGCACCACTGACCCTCCCTCACTCTGCTCCACTCCCACTGGCCTTGCAAACCCTTCAGCTCCACCCTCTTCCCAGCCCTCCCCACCACCCCAGGCTCTCTGTACACAGTCAGAAAAGCTCTTCCAAGGTCTCTTCACCTAAATAATTCTTCTTCCCTTCAGACCACAGCTCAAGATGGCTTGCCCTGTCCTCCCTGACCTGATGAATCCCCTAGTTCACACTCTATAGCACCAGGGGTCTCTGCCTTGTGGCCTCATCACAACTGCAAACTTCCATTTGTTTCTCTGATCACTGGATTAATAGGTCTCCTGCACAGACCATAAGCTCCATGAGGGCAGGGAGCTCACACGGTTTTCTCCCCACTGTATTCTCAGTGCCCAGCACCAACCAGCTGTTCAATATATAGGTGGAATCAATCAATCGATCAATCAAAGAGAGCTAGGATCTGCCTCTAATCTGAGTCCCACACTTGTTCCTCAAGGTCCGCCTCTGTGACTCCATCAAGGCCCTTGGCACTTGCCTACCTCCATCCCTCCCCACTTTCCTCCCATCTCCTCTGTCCTTTAAAGCCAATGTCAAATATCCCCTCTGAGAGGATTTTTCTGAGGCCAGCAGCCAAAAAGGATTTCTCTTTTTCCCATTTCCCTTCTGGTAACCTGTTTCTCTCTGCCTAGGATGAAAGCTGGCTTCCCTGGTGGCTCAGATGGTAAAGAAACTGCCTGCAATGCAGGAGACCTGGGTTCGATCCCTGAGTCAGGAAGATCCCCTGCAGGAGGGAGGGCATGGCAACCCACTCCAGTATTCTTTCCTGGAGAATTCCATGGACAAAAGAGCCTGGCAGGCTACAGTCCATGGAGTCGCAAGAGTCGGACATGACTAACACACACACACAGGATGACAGCTGCACCTTGCCCTCGCGTTAATGGCCCGCTGTTCTCCAGAAGGTAGGGGTTTTTAGACCTGTTTCTCTATTACTTCCCTGTCCCAGGGTCTCCATAAATTTTACTGCGATCGCATCAAAACAGAGCAGAATTGAAAACCCTCCTATCAACCCCACCTTGAACCCAGTCTTTCCCTTCAAGACAGCCCAGATCCAAGGGGTATTAGGGAGCATCAGCTCTGAGAGGAGAAAAAATGCCTGAGAAGTAATTAAACAGAGAGAGCAAGCTTGAAAGCAAAACGTTGGGAAGCCCAGGGCCAGCGTGCTGGCCTCCCTTACAAAGCCTGGCACGGAGTTTGCATTCAATATGCACTGAATGAAGGGCTGAGTGAATGAGAAGTTCAGAGCCTTTAAGCTCCTTGGGGCACTCCTGGCAGCAGGGCTCGGCAGAGATGCTAATGGATTCAGAGCCACCAGAGCCAACTCTTCTAGGAAGCACAGAGCAACTGCCTGGGCCAAGAGTATCTCATTCTCATTTTAGAGATAGAAACAGAGGGCCTGAGATGGCAGGAGCCCCAAGGTGACTTCATCATCCCAAGGGTCCTCCACTCAAATCCTAGAACACGGAGGTGCTCGCAGCCAGCTCTGCCCGTGTTAAATAATTGGTCTCAGGACTTGCTAGTCACACTGCCTGTAGTGATGTCCCCGTAATTAGATGTGGCCAACCTTTCCAGCACAGCACCAACCTCTCCCTTAGAGGACACTGTCTCTCTAAGGAGTGTCTGGTGAGAAAGTGGCCCCTGGCTTTATTCAGAGAAGGTTTTTCTCCATCAGAGGTGCCTGGTCTCAACAACAGGAAGCAAAAGAATACCAGACCCCTATCCAGCCCTCAGCAAAAGCAAAGTGTCCATGGTGGGTCCCTAGAAAATCCACTCCTAGGACACACTGTCACTTAGAGGGAGTGGATGAATGTTTGACAAGCACGCACACACATGCACATGCACACACACACACACATACACACACACATATGCACAGAGAGATGGTTTCCATTACTCCTCCTCCTCTTCAGATCACATCCCCTTGGGTGGGGCTGGCAGGAAGGCCAAAGAACCATCTGGATGAAGAATCCAGACCCAGAGCAGAATGCAGAGCCAACCTGCCCACACTCAGGACCCCCAGCACTCACATCCCAGCAGCACCCCAAAGAGCTGCGGCCTCAGCCCAGGCTCATTTCCAGCCCTCACCCCCTACAAGGCTGAGAGTCACCCACTCCCAGCTCCCGCCACCAGCCAGCCAGTCTTACTTCTTCACTTTCGGGTACTTCATCTCTGCAATGGCGTTCGTGGCTTCCGTCTGCTTCTCCTTCAAGTGCTGAGGCCACA
Organism: Capricornis sumatraensis; assembly: GCF_032405125.1. Taxonomy (NCBI): domain Eukaryota; kingdom Metazoa; phylum Chordata; class Mammalia; order Artiodactyla; family Bovidae; genus Capricornis; species Capricornis sumatraensis. The sequence goes on along the minus strand of NC_091085.1, from coordinate 60,477,820 downwards.
TGTTGTCCACCCAGTCCACCAGGTCTACCTGAAATCCAGCCAGGCCACCATCAGCACTTCCTGGCCCCAGGTACCCTTAAGTCAGACCCCATCACTGCCTCACCCCTCCTCCTCCTGCTCCCAAATCCCTCCTGCCCTCCCCCCATAGGCAGGTGCAGGCTGGCCTGGAGCAAGAAGGGGAGGGGGAAGGTGACTGGGGAGGGGAACCATAGCTGGGGACCTACCACGGTGGGACGCTTGACCAAGTGCTCCAGCTTGGTGTGGCTGAACTCAAGGCTGATGACGTTGTATAGCTTGTCCCGCTGGGCCTCGGGCGTCTCGTAGTACCGTACGAACTGCGACATGCTCATCTCCGTGCCTTTCTGGGTGTTCACGTCCATCACGTCCACCAGCCGCCGGCTACCTGGGGGCAGAATCCACAGGCTGGTGGCTCCAGCCAGCTAGAGCTCCAGATCCTACTTGGGAGACCCCGCAAAACAAAACCTGCCCCTAACCCAGCATCCAGAATATGCCTCATCATCCTACAACCCTATACCTTGTCTGCTCAGTGACGTCATCCCATCAGTGTTCCTCACTGAATCGCTCTCCAATCTTTAAAGGAATCCCTCTTCAATTGATCTGTTTCCCTCCACAACTAACTTACCCCAAAAGCTCAGTTATTGAGCAGCAGAGCTGGGATTTGAAGCCAATTCCATCTAATGCCGGCACCAAGGTTCTTAACCCCCAACACTGGCCCCTGCCCCCTGCAATACTGAATCTTGATCACATGCTAAGGCTGAAAAATGACCCCTGCCTTCAGAGGCTGGCTCCTCGCCCCATAGATCCCAGGAAGCCTTGGAGAAGTGCTTTGGTTTTGAGTCAGGAGTGCAAATCCACCAGGGGGCATCCCTGAACTTTGCTGGAAACTCTGGCCAAGCTCTGGACAGTGCCGGCTCCTTCCTTACCAGGGCTCCTGGAACAGGTGGGCTCTGCTCAGCTTTTCTGGAAAGCCCACCTGGCAGAGAACCTGCCGTTAGAGTGGGGAGGGGAAAAGAACAGCCGCCACCGCCCCCCGCCAAGCTCTCCCCACTTTCTGGCCAGCCTCCACCCTCTCCCTGCCTCTCCTCCCTCACTTTGCTCAGGGTCCCATCCGCAAAGGCCCCTGGGGAAGGAGATTCACTGGGCAGGTAGCTGATGGGACTCACAGCTGGGGCAAGTGGCATTAAAGGCCTGGAGCTAGCTGCCCCATCAGTACAATAGAGTGGTTATGCTGGGGAACTCCCTGGCAGTCCAGTGGTTAAGAATCCATCTTGCAATTGCAAGGGATGCAGGTTCAATCCCTGGTTGGGGAACTAAGATCCCACGTGCCAAGGAGCAACTAAACCCACACGGCAACTACTGAGCCCACGGACAACTAGAGAATCTGTGTGCTGCAAGGAAAGATCCTACATGATGCAATGAAGATCCGCCATTCTGTAACCAAGACTTGATCCATTAGAGACTCGATGCATTAAAAAAGATTAAAAATAAATTATATATATATATATGGTAGTTAAGCTTCCCTGGTGGCTCAGATGGTAAATAATCTGCCTGCTATGCAGGAGACTTGGGTTTGATCCCTGATCCCTGGATTGGGAAGATTCCCCTGGAGAAGGGAACAGCTGCCCATCCAATCTTCTGGCCTGGAGAAATCCATGGACAGAGGAGCCTGGTAGGCTACAACCCATGGGGTCCCAAAGAGTTGGACATGACTGAGTGACTTTCACTCATTAAGCTAAGACTTTGTGGGTTTGAACCCCAGCTGGCCCTCAGGCCTCTTAGCATCTCAGAGTAGCAGTTTCCCCATCTATAACATGGTAGCCAGCCTATGGTGTTGTCATATGATTTAAATGAGCTAATGCACATGAAAGACTTCTGAGAAGTGTCTGCAAGTAGGAACTGTTACCTAATTGGCCAACTTCATTTATAATCACAGGTGGAACTACTGTATTTAAAATAGACTATCAACAAAGACCTACTGTGTAGCACAAGAAATTCTGCTCAATATTCTGTAATGACCTAAATGGGAAAAAAATTTGAAGAACAGATACTTGTATATGTATAACTGAATCACTCTGCTGTACACCCGAAGCTAACACAACATTTTAATCAACTACATGTGCTTGCTCAGTCATGTCCAACTCTTTGTGACCCAATGGACCATAGCCTTCCAGGATCCTCTGTCCATGGGATGCCATATCCTCCTCCAGGGGGATCTTTCCCACTCAACTGCACTCTAATAAAAAATTAAAAAAAAAATTTTTAAATATATATAGTTACAGGTAGAGAAAGTGAGGTGGTGGGAAATCAGAGTCAGTTAAATCTCTGCCAGTCAGTCTAAAAGGATGACTAATGGAGAGGGGTGAGAGGTATGAGGGGTAATGAAAATGTTCTAAAATTGAGTGTGGTGATGATTGCACAAACTGTGGACAGACGACAAACCATTGAATTGTACACTTTAAATAAGTGAATTGTATGGTATGTGAATTATAACTCAGTAAAGATATTATTAAACAAAAACACTCAGACACTAAATGACCAACAAAGTTGGTTTTTCTACAATTATCTTTTTTCTTCCAAAAGTCTTCTATCCACTTAAAACACACATCATAAAAAATATAGAGGGACCTCTCTGGTGGTCCAATAGTTAAGAACCCGCCTGCCAATTGCATGGGACATGGGTTCAGTTTCCGGTCCAGGAAGATCCCACAGGCCTGGGAACTACTAAGCCCGTGGACCATAACTACTGAAGTCTGGGTATTCTAGAGCTGGTGTTCTGCAGCAAGAGAAGCCACCACAATGAGAAGCCCCAGCACTGATATTAGAGAAAACCAGGGCACAACAAAGACCCAGTATAGCCAAAAATAAATAAAAAAATTTTTTAAATATAGGGACTTCCCTTGTGGTCCAGTGTTTAGGGCTCTGCTCTTTCCCTGCAGCAGGCCAGGGTTCCATCCCTAGTTGGGGAACTAAGATCCCACAGATGATGGCAGCCAAAGATTCCGCTTGCAGCAAGGATGCATGCTGCAACTAAGATCAGACACAGCCCAATAAATAAACAATAAATAAATATTTTTAAAATAGTGACTAAAGAAATAAATGTTGAGTGTTATTCTTCTTACTGTCCAGCATTTAACCTATTACTTCACATATAAATGACAGCTGACGAAACGACCTGAGGGTATCTGGAGGCGGATAAGAGTAACCCTCTTTGTATCGGGCAAGATGCCCCACACACCCCTTCCTCCCAGCCTAAAAAACATCCAGAAGTATTGAGCAGTCCAGAGCCCCACCTCTACAGACACTCATCACTGAACAAGAAGGATACCCATGGGAAAGGCCTGCTTTTTACTTTTTTGAGCATTAACCAGGCTTTTGAACTGTGGTGTTGGAGAAGACTCTTGAGAGTCCCTTGGAATGCAAGGAGATCCAACCAGGCAATCCTAAAGGAAATCAACCCTGACTATTCATTGGAAGGACTGATGCTGAAGCTGAAGCTCTAATACTTTGGCCACCTGGTGCGAAGAACTGACTCATTAGAAAAGACCCTGATGCTAGGAGAGATAGACGGCAGGAGAAGAAGGGGACCACTGAAGACGAGATGGTTGGAAGGCATCACTGGCTCAATGGACATGAGTTTGAGCAAGCTCCTAGAGACGGTAAAGGACAGGGAAGCCTGAAGTGCTGCAGTCCACGGGATTACAAGAGTCAGACACGACTGAGTGAACAACAACCAACCAGGCTTCCAGAACCCCCTCTCCCCAACACAATCCCCGGGGCTTCCTGTGCATCCTCACTCCACTCTGATCCTGCCCAGGTGCAGGTCCCCTGTTGACCCGCCTCGATCTGCTCCACCCTCAGCGGAAAAGGTAAGTCCGAACTCTGGAGTGGTTAGAACCGCGAGGGGCAGCTAGGGCGGAGGGGCGCCGGAGGGAAGAGGCCCTAGGGTGGGAGGCCAATGGACTGTATCTGGAGCGGTTCTAAGAATAGCGCCCTCAGTGTTCACGAAACGCCGGCCAGCTCCCCCAGGTGTCCTGCCAGCCGCAGCGGGTGGGTGGGAGGAGACAATGTAGGAATACAGGGAGGAGCAAAGATAGTCAGTTCTTCCGGATGGATGCCGGGGCTCTACAAACCCCCAGGGAAACATGGGTGTACCAGTAACCGCATACAATCCCGCTGCGTTCCAGCCCGCAGGCAGGGATGAGAGATGCAGGAACCTCAGAACACGTCCTGGGGAGGCGAAAGGATACTGAGTGAAGTGACTATAGGCTTAGGAGTCTGACACAGCTGAGATAAGGGCCAGCTCAAAGCAAGCTGCAGAGGAGGGTAAGTTTTTCTCCATAAATGTATTCCAGACAATAAAGGGCAAAGGAGGACTACTGGTGGTCCAAAGGAGCAGCCCCAGGGTTCCACTGCATGGGTGGGGGGTGATCCCTGGTTGGGGAACTAAGGTCACGCAAGCCCTGCAGCACCGCTAAAATAAAATAAAATGACGGATATAGACGGCAATAGCTGCTAGCATCAGGAAGATAGAGGGAGAAGCGAGAACCTAACATGCCCCTCCTGACGGATCTATGAAGCAGTCAGAAACAAAATGAATGAACTAATTATGAATGAGCGAGACAGGCTCTGAGTCTGATCAAGCATCTATTAATACAGCCAACTACCAATTTACAGAAATTCCTCTGTCCATGGGGATTCTCCAGGCCAGAATACTGGAGTGGGTTGCCATGCCCTCCTCCAGGAGATCGTCCCAATCCAGGCATCGAACCCAGGTCTCCTGAATTGTGGGCGGATTCTGTATCCTCTGAGCCACCACGGAAGCCCAAGAACATTGGAGTGGGTAGCTTATCCCTTCTCCAGGGGATCTTCCGGACCAGGAATCGAAACGGGGTCTCCTGCATTGCAGGTGGATTCTTTACCAGCTGAGTTACCAGGGACCCCCACAGAGAAGCTACTGCAAGGCTGAGTCCAAGTAATGAAAAACTCTATAGCTCAAACAATCAATCCAACTTCTTCAGATGGGAAAGAGATCAAGGAAGAACCCAGAGATTATAGAAGAGTTAAAAGATACCTCAACCAATCACAATGCAAAACCCTTATTTACATTCTGACTCATACAACTGTTTAAATAAAGAAAATAACATTTGTGCCATATAGGAAACAATTGGAAATTTGAACAAAGGATATGGATATTTACTCATTTTAAGGCATTTTTAAAACTTTTAGCTTTTAAAAAACAAACAAAAAAATTCCTTAGTTTTTAAGGTTCCTAGTTTTTAAAAGACTAGGTGTCAGAGAGCACTCCGTGGCCCTGCAGACCTATCTTTTGCTTCATCAGTGTTGGGATGGAAAAGACCCAGGAACACCCCTTCCTCTAGCCTCCAACCACCCTCCAACCTTTTTTCCAGTTACACCTTAGGAACCAGCCACTCAACTACCCCTGATCTCCAGGACCAGCCAACAACATTTTTAAAAAATGGATCATTGAGTATTTTTAATTGGGGGGGGGGGGGGACTGCATTAGGTGACATGTGGGATCTTAGTTCCCTGACCAGAGATTAAATGTGCACCCCTTGTCGTGGAAGCAGAGTCTTAACCACTGGACCACCAAGGAAGTCCCAGCCAAAAGCATTTTTTTGATCTGAGCTCTTTATACCCATCAATCATGAGCTCTCAGGTTCGTCAGAATTATTCCACCACAGCGGAGGGTGCTGTCCACCACCTGGGGAACATGCATCTGCAGGCCTCCTATACCTACCTCTCTCTGGGATTCTATTTCGACCACAATGATGTGTCAGTGCGTGGCTCTGGAGGGCATGAGCCACTTTTCCCAGAATTGGCAGAGAAGCTCAAGGGCACCAAGCATTATTTGAAAATGCAAAACCAGTGCGGTGTCCATATCCTCTTATAGAACGTACAGAAGCCATCCCAAGATGAGTGGGGTAAAAGCCAGGACGCTGTGGAAGCTGCCATTCTCATGGAGAAGAAACAGAGCCATGCCCTTTGGATCTGCATGTCCTGGGTTCTGGCTTCATAGACACCACCACCTCTGTGACTACCTGCAGACCCAAATGCCCCTCCTCTAGGCCTCTGTTGCCTCATATGTAAAGACAGGAAGAAGCTGATCTTTATATTTTTTTCATTGCTGCAGAATTCTTCCTTCAAACAGATGCTTTGATGAGAGCCAACTACATAAATAAAAACAAGCAGCTCAGGCTGAAGTGGGTAGGGAGAAGGCGCTCAGAATTCAGAACTGGATTCCGGGGATTTTCCTTTGAAAACCACTGGGTTAGGTCATTTTTAGGTCCTTTTCCAGGATTGACACACTGATTTTTAGCCTAGTTTTTTTGTTGGTGGTGCTGATTTTAAATTTTTCTCTTTTATTTTTAATTTTTATTTTTTGGCTATACCACATAGCATGTGGGATCTTAATTCCCTGACCAGGGATCAAACCCGTGATCCCTACAGAGAAAGGGCAGAATCTTAACCCCCAGATCTCCTGGGAATTCTCTAGTCTAGTTCTTTTTTTCTTAATTAAGTTTATTTATTCTGAATTGATGGATAATTGCTTTACAATATTGCGTTGGTTTCTGCCATACATCAACATGAACAGCCATAGGTAAACCTATATCCCCTCCCTCTTGAACCTCCCTCCCCATCCTAGCCTAGTTCTTACTTAGATCATATCCCTTAAATGTGAACTGAGGGACTTCCCTGGTGGCCCAATAGTTAAGAGTCTGCCTTTCTATGCGGAGGATTCAGGTTAGATCCCTGGTTGGGGAACTAAGATCACACATGTCTTGGGGCAGCTAAGCCCTTAAACCACAACTAGAAAGAACCCGAAGCACTGCAATGGGTGATACATGCACCACAGCTAAGACCTGACACAGTCAAAAATAAATTAAAATTTTTTTAATGTGAACTGAGGGGAGTAGGAGGAAGAGGGAAAAGATGGAGAGGCTTGCCCGAGGGGTCACTGGGGACACTTGAGGCCTTCCAGTCCCTTTCAGTCTGAGCTGGGAGATTAAGTGCCAGGACTCCGTCTTCTCAGGTTCCCAGGCTGGTCTGCCACTGGTGGCAAAGGGGAGATGGACCTAAGTGCCAGGTCTCCGAGCTGGAAGCTGAGCCCTGGGGAGGAGGCAAGTGGCACAGCTCCGTGCTGAGAAGGGAATGTGGCAGTCCAAGCTCTGGGGAGCACCCCGCGGGAGCAGGTGACGGGGACAAGGTGCCTTTTGGAGCCTGCAAGGGATCCATGGCGCTAGAACCCAGGCCCCTGAGGCCAAGGGGTTATAGGAGAAATTTTTCATGTCGGTGTGGTGCTGGAGTTCCTAAGCAGGCCAACAGCTCAGCAACCCCTCTGCTTCTCTCTCCTTGCCCTCTCCTCCCTCCTCCTCCTCCCTCTCAGTCTCACTGGTTCTCTGGGCTCACAGGCCTCACCCACATCCAACAAATTCCAGCTGCAGAAATTAATCCGTGGCCCTATGGCCCCTGCTTTGAAGGCTCCATCAGTCAGTTCCAAGAGCCATGGGCTCGGAGCTGGGAGGAGGCTGGGGAAAGTCACCTTGAAGGCTAATGTAAAGCAGGCACAGGCACTGACCCCAACTCCCCCTGAGCCCACTCTTCAGAGAGTACATGCAAGTGTCTTGCATCATAGTTCTGGAACCTTCTCTATCATCCTCAAGTTTCTGGTTTGTTATTCTGCTCCTTGGGAGTATTTCCTCATCCATCTCATAAAGGCAGTGTTTATTAGCAAGAGCACCAGTCATTGTTCAAATCCTGCTCCTCTGTTTCCCAGCAGTGAGGCCTTAAATAAACCCCTGACCCTCTCTGGCTTCAGTTGCCTCACCTGCAAAGTGGGATAATAGGACCTGCCTAGTGGCCCAGCACAATTATTGGAAGCACTTTTTAAACCTAAAAGCAGGGGTTCTAGTAAGGATGCTGTCCCAAATTGAAGATGCAAGGGTACAGGAAAGAGAGAGCTCAGGGCTGAGTCATTGCACAACTTGGGAAACCAGATCAGTTTTCCTCTTTGTGAAATAAGAGGATGCTCTCAAAGGTCCACAGGCTTTCCCTAAGCACCAATATCTTCTGACTTCCTTACCTTTGCACCTTTTAAGATGATTCCCAAGACAGATCTGGTGCCAGGCTGTCCTCTGTGCCCTGGGCTCAGGACTCTGAGCCTTGGGACTTCGCTGGTGGTCCAGTGGCTAAGACTCCACGATTCCAACACAGGAGGCCCAGTGTCCATCCTGGGTCAGGGAACTAGATCCTATATGCCATAACTAAGAGGTCACATGCCACAACTAAGACTTGGTGCAGCCAAATAAATAAATAAAAATAAATATTTTTTTAAAACACTCTGACCCTCAGAGAGAGGGGCCATAAGAAGATACAAAACAGACTAACAAACCAGAGTTGAAACCAATCAGGCAAGAAAATCTAAAAGACACCCAGCCAACAACAACAAAGAATTCAACATGAAGAGACACCAAGTACCATGCAGAAATTAACAGGATAGCTCTGCGGTCAGAGAAATATGGGCACAAAGCTCAGCTCTTCCACACTCTAGCTATTTGACTGTGCACAAGTCGCTCTGAGCCTCAGTTTTGCCATCTATAAAATGGAGGTCGTAATAAATAGGATTTCGTGTGATCAGACAAAAAGCTATAGTAAAGATCCTTGGCTTATAACAAGGTCTAAGTGAACAATGGTTAATGCAGACAGTGGGCAGAAGCAAACACAGTTTCCCTAAGCCCCTAGCAGCATCAAGAGTTTGATTTTAGGGACGTCCCCTGGCTATCCAGTGGTTGGGACTCTGTGCTTCCACTGCAGGTGGCCTGGGTTTGATCCCTGGTTGGGGAACTAAGACCCCACATGTCATGCAGTAGAGCCAAAAAAAAAAAAAGATTTTTATTTTAGGGGAAATGGACACAGAACAAATCAATGAGGTGGATGTTTCTCTTGGAAAGAAAACATACCTGAGAACATAACTGAACCCCTCAGGAACCCTCCTCACTTGGGATCCTCAGCACTCGTGGCCTCATGCACCCCCCGACCTCCTGGCACTTCTATCTGTCCTGCCACCCCTACCTGTCTGTCCAGCCTTAATGTCATTCCTGAGCTCAAATTGAGTGTGGCTAGAACTGAACTCATCTACATCCCAACCCGAACCAATGTTTCCTCTTGGGTTCTGTTGCAAGCATCATTTCCCAATTGCTGACATTCAAACCTACATTTGAATCTGATGTGCCATCTGCTTGGGCAACTGGCAAATAACTTCTCTCCAGGTTTCAGTTTCTCCCTCCTGTGAAATGGGAAAGCAAGACTACAAGAATTCTAAAAAGTCGTCCAGGATTTTAAATATTTTCTATTTTTATTTTACTGTTATTATTTCTTTTTTTGTTTGTTTGACCACACCACACAGCCTGTAGGATCTTAGTTCCCTGACCAAGAACTGAATGTGGGTCCCAGACAGTGGAAGCAAGGAGTCCTAACCACTGGACCACCAGGGAAATCCCTAAAGTCTATGCTTTTAAACCAACTTTTAAAAGGTCTACACGTACCTTTTTAGATCCTGTGCTTTGCAACAAGTGAAAGTGAAAGTGAAGTCATGTCCGACTCTTTGTGATCCCATGGACTGTAGCCTACCAGGCTCCTCCCTCCATGGGATTCTCCAGGCAAGAGTACTGGAGTGGGTTGCCATTTCCTTCTCCAGGGGATCTTCCCGACCCAGGGATCGAACCCTGGTCTCCTGCATTCCAGGCAGACACTTTAACCTCTGAGCCACCAGAGAAGTCCAAGAAGCCACCAAATGAAAATCTCAAGAACCGAAACCAGAGAACAGTCCCTGCTCACCACAAGTAGAGAAAGTCCGTGCACAGCAAGGAAGACCCAATACAGAGAAAAATTAATTAAATAAAATAAATAATAAACCAAAAAAAATTTTTTAATTCTAGGAAAGGTGGAGGGATAAATTAGGAGTATTCAATTAATAAACTACTATACATAAAATAGTAAGTAAAAAGGATTTACTGCTTAACAGAGAAAACTATATCCAATATCTTATAATAACCTATAAATGGAAAATAACGTGAAAAGATATGTATATGAAACACTTTGCTATATACATGAAACTAATACAATATTTTAAGTTAACTTTACTTCAAGTTAAAAAATTAATGATTAGTTGGGAATTTCCTGGCAGTCTAGCAGTTAGAACTTGGTGCTTGATCCCAGATAGGGGAAGTGAGATCCAGCATGCTGCATGCACACACACACACACACACACACACACACACACGATAAAAATAAGGTCTGAAGACAGATCAGCCACCTTTGATTTCTAGAGTAAAAATGTAGTCACACACACACACACGATAAAAATAAGGTCTGAAGACAGATCAGCCAACTTTGGAGTAAAAATGTAGTCTCCCTAAACACAGCCAGTCAAGGGTAGAGCTAGGGCCAGATACAACAAAGACATGCAGTAAGTCTGTGAGTGAAGAAGGAATGGAGGAGGGCTAGGGTAGAGTAGGAAGTCATAAAGCAAAAGCACGAGCTTGGGGTACCTCCCTGGAGGTCTCCCCACTCCCAGTGCAGGGGGCCGGCCAGGTTCCATTCCTTGTCAAGGAACTAGATCCCACCCACCGCAACTAAGACCTGGCACAGCCAAATGAACCAATATTTTTTAAAAAACATGGGTTTGAGAAATACCCTGGACTGGGTTCGGATCCTGTCTCCACTGCCCACTAGCTGTGAGACTCAGATCCCTCATCCAGAAAAGTGAACAACAGCAGTTAATTTCCAGTTATTAGTGAGGACAAAATGAGGTTACATGGTAAACATACAGTAAAAGATAGGTGCTGCTGCCAAGTCACTTCAGTAGGATCTGACGACCCTGTACGACCCCAGACAGCAGCTCACCAGGCTCCTCTGTATTATTCTAATGGTATGAACAAATAAATACTGAATGAAGTGATCTGTCATGAGATTTTTTTTAAGAAAAACGGCCAAAGAAAGCATTGGTTGGCTTGGGTACCCTCATTAGAGAGAAATACAATGAAGAGACAATACGCAAGTCTCCCCTTAGCTGTGGGCCTTCCTATCTTTGGTGATGTCAGTCCAGACGAGGAGTGGAGACCCTGCACTTTCTGGGTATATGTTCTCAAGGGGTTTAAAGCATCTTCAGAAACAACAAGAGAAATCTCTTCCTCACTCTCCCTATCCCCCCAACTCCTAAACCATAGATGTGAAAATATCCCAGTCTTCTTACATTAATTATCCAGAACAGTAATCCTGGGAGTGGGGGACACAGATTAGAGCATCAAACAGATTCAGACAAATGCAGTCACTTGTTTCCCAACAAAGTAACCTGATTCAGTACCATGGAGAAAAGAGTGATTTTTCAGTAATGATACTGGATCAACTGGATATCTATATTCAGTTCAGTTCAGTTGCTCAGTTGGGTCCGACTCTTTGCAATCCCATGAACTGCAGCACTCCAGGCCTCCCTGTCCATCACCAACTGCCGGAGTCTACCCAAACCCACGTCTATTGAGTTGGTGATGCCATCCAACCATCTCATCCTCTGTCGTCCCCTTCTCCTCCTGCCCTCAATCTTTCCCAGCATCAGGGTCTTTTCAAATGAGTCAGCTCTTCGCATCAGGTGGCCAAAGTATTGGAGTTTCAGCTTAAACATATGGGGGGAGAAAAGATCTTGACCCCATCTCATACCAGACACAAAAATCAACTCCAGATGGACTACATGTAAGAGTTTAAACAATAAAACTTTTGGAAGAGAACATATGAATATCTTCGTGACCTTGAACTATGCAAAATTTTCTTAATTTGAAAAGACACAATGTGAACTAATGGACTAGGAAGAGCTAAATGGTCTATGTTAAAATTTAAACTGCCTGTTCATTCAAAGACATCTCTTTTTTAAATCTGTTCTTAATTGAAGGATAATTGCTTTACAACATTGTGTTGGTTTCTGCCATATATCAGCATGAATCAGCCATAGGTACATATGTCCCCTCCCTCTAAGACATCTTTAGACGACAAGGCAGCCCACAAAGTAGGAGACTAACTAACATGCAGAACACAGAAAGAGCCTTTATATTATCAGCTGAATTGTGTCCCCTAAAGTTTACATGTTGAAGTTCTAACCCCCAGTAACTCAATATGTAACCTTATTTGGAGATAAAGTCTTTAAAGAGGATATTAAGTTTTTTTTTTTTTTTTTTTTTAAGAGAAACATTTGTACAGTCCAGGTCTTTATTTTTACACCCATCAGGCCATGAATTCATAGGGGATGGGCTCCAACAGTTCGGGTTCCTTTCCATTGGTCCTCACAAAGTGTGCTTCTCTAGGTGGAGCAGGCTGGCGCTTCAGCTGAACCCAAGTCCCTTTCTCTTTGGCTTCCTTCTTTTTCTGATCATTTTCCTTCACACGTTTCAGGAAGCTATCTCGGCTCTTAGAGTGCTTAATATGCTCAATACGCACATTAATTCTCTTGGCAAGAATCTTGCCCTTAACTTGTTTGTTTACAATGATGCCAACAGCATGCTGGGTAACATTGTAGACTCTCCCAGTTTTGCCATGGTAACATTTGTGGGGCATTCCTTTTTGAACAGTACCCATTCCCTTGATATCTACAATATCACCCTTCCTGTAGATTCGCATGTATGTGGCCAAAGGAACAACTCCATGTTTTCTGAAAGGCCTGGAGAACATGTAGCGGGTGCCCCGCCTCTTTCCCTTTGTGTTGGTCATCTTGGCGAATCACTGGAAGATGGCGGTTCCGGCCGAAAAGCTAAAGAGGATATTAAGTTTAAAAATGAGGTCTTTGGCGGTGGTTTAATCACTCAGCCACATCCAACTCTTTGCAACCCCATGGACCGTAGCCTGCCATGATCCTGTTTCCATGGGATTTCCCAGGCAAGAATACCGGAGTGGGTTGCCATTTCCTTCTCTGGGGGATCTTCCCGACCCAGGGATTGAACCCAGGTCTCCTACAAGCAGGTGGATTTTTTAACCAACTGAGAGGGTGGCCCCTACTCCAGTAAGACTGGTGTTCTCATAAGAGGAGGAGATTAGAAGACAGATACATACAGAGGGAAGACCATGCGAAGACAGAGGGAGAAGACGGCCATCTAAAAGCCAAGGAGGGGGACCGTCAAAGAACTAGCCCTGCTGACACCTTGACCTTGGACTTCCAACTCCAGAATTACGAGAAAATTAATTTCTGCTGTTTAAGTCACCCAGTCTGTGGTACTTTGCTATGTTTGGCCATAGCAAACTGATACACCTGATACACAATCAACAAGAGACAATCTTTGTCATAAATAAAATGAAAAGACAACATACAGACTGGGAGAAAATATTCACAAATGATGCAACCAGCAAGGGCCTCATTTCCAAAACATACAGTTCATACAATCAGTATCAGAAAAACAAACAATGCAATCTGAAAATGAACAAAGACCTAAATAGACCTTTCTTTAAAGAAGACGTACTGGTGGCAACAGGCACATGAAAAGATGCTCAATATTGCTAATTGTGAGACAAATTCAAATCAAAACTACAGTGAGGTATCACCCCACACCAGTCAGAATGGCCAACATCAAAAAGTCTACAAGTAATAAATGCTAGAGAGGATGTGGAGAAAAGGGAACCCTCCTACACTGTTGGTGGGAATGTAAATTGGTGCAACCACTGTGGAGAATGGTATAGAGTTCCTTAAAAAACAAAAAATAGAGTTACCATATGATCCAGCAATCCCACTCCTGGGCATATATCCAGAAAAAACATTCTATTTAGAAAATATACATGCACCCCAATGTTCACAGCAGCACTATTTACAAAAGCTAAGACACAAAAGCAATAGATGAATGGATAAAGGTATGGTGTGTGTGTATATATATATATATATATATATGCAACAGAATATTACTAAATCATAAAAAAAGAATGAAATACTGCCATTTGCAGCGACATGAATGGACCTATTATTATGCTAAATGAAGTAAGACAGACAAAGACAAATATTATATGATATCACTTACATGTGGGATCTAAAAAAATGATACAAATGAACTTATTTACAAAACAGAAACAGATTCACAGACATAGAAAACAATCTTATGCTTACCAAAGGGTAAGGTGAGGGGAGGGATAAATGAGGAATTTGGGATTAATAGATACACACAACTATATATAAAATAGATAAACAAGCACCCCGATTGTCCAGCACAGGGAACTATATTCAGTAACAGAATCACTTTGCTGCACATGTGACAAACACGACATTGTAAATCAACTACACTTGAATTTAAAAAATATGTTTTAAAATAAGAGATAGTCTTTACAGTAATGCAAAAAAGACTTGATCAATCTGTTCACAAAAGATCTCCAAATAGCCAACACATGTAATGAAATGGAGCTCAGTTTCATGAGTCATTAGAAAAACGCCAACTGAAACACGGTGAAATAGAACAATACTCCCATCAGCATGGAGGCGCGACTACAATGAAAACGATGAACACGTCAACTCTTGGTGAGGTTGTGGAGCCAGCAGAACCAGAACAATTCCTCCAGATAATTATTGGACAGTGTTTACTAAAACTGAACATACATGCCAACTCTCTGGCCCAAGCAATTCTGCTCTTAGAATGCAAATGTACCCATTTGTTCATCATGCCTAGCATGTTCATGGCAGCACTATGCACACAGCCTTAAACTGGCAGTCACCCAAGTGCCCACTAACAGAATGAATAAATCAGCTGGGAAATAATCACATAAATGGAAAACCATACAGCAATGAAAATAAGCCATCTACAACTGCACACAACAAATTGGGTGAATCCTGTAAACACAAAGCTGAATGAAGGAAGCCAAAATCAAGAGGGCAGACACCCTGTAAGACTTCACTAACACAAAGTATGAAAACAGGCAAAATTCATCTACACTATTAGAAGTCAAGAAAACAGCGGAGGGAAAACCTGGACAGGAATTCAAGAGGGGTTGATCCCGGGGTTCCATGGCACTAGTGATAAAGAACCCACCTGCCAATGCAGGAGACATAAGAGGTGCACGTTCGATCCCTGGGTCAGGAAGATTCCCTGGAGGAGGGCATAGCAACCCACTCCAGTATTCTTGCCTGGAGAATCCCCATGGACAGAGGAGCCTGGTGGGCTACAGTCCATAGGGTCACACAGAGTCGGACACGACTGAAACGACTTCTCAGGCAGGCAGGTTCAATTGTTAAAGTCACACATTTAAACTACTGTGGACTTTTCTGTATGTATATTAGACTTCAATAAAAAGCTTCAGTTTTAAGCATACAGTGCCAAAGAAATAAAAAGTGCCACGTTTTATTTCTGTTCTTTAGAGGTGAGGAACTGTAAACAGAGGCTAGGTGCCTGTCTTCCCAGTGGGCAGATAAACAGGGCTGAGGGGTAAAAAGGCCCAATCTCAGGAGATTAGAGAAGAGTCTGGAGCCCCAAATTGTGACCTGAGAGCTGGTCATGCACCAACCCGCTTCTCCCAAGAGACAGGGCCTGGGGAGGGGGCAAGTGGCTGGAAGATAGGCTGAGATAGCCCACTAACTCAAAAGGGATGGTCCAGCCACCCCATGCTCTTCCCTCCATAGCAGAACTCCCAGTTGTGGGAATTCCCTGGCAGTCTAGTGGTTGGGACTCCATGCTCTCATTGCAGAGGACCAGGGTTCAATCTCTGGTTGGGCAACTAATATCCCGCAAGCAGCACAACCAAAAACAAACAAACACCTTCCATTTGTGTTAGGGGCCTGGTCATGTCACCAGCAACCCTGGGAAGTCACTCCTTCCCTTCTCAGTTCACATGGTTCTGCTTGGGCGGACCCCATCAGCAGCTCTGGGAGTGGGGTTGTGCTCCCCATTTTTCTTGCCACATGGGGAAAAACTTGCCAGAGAATGAAGCAGAAAGAGGAAACAAAAAAAAAAGGGAAGCAGAAATGAAAAAATAAGAACCGAGTTCTCGAGATCTACTTGGAGCTTCTTGATCTAGCTATGCCTAAGGTCACATCCTGAACTTATTATGTAAACCACTGAATTCTGTTTTGCTTAGGGCAGATTGAATTACATTTGTCACTTATGTCACTGTGACAAATGTTCCCCACCGCCACTCTCCAGAAGCCTGCGTGCACTCCCAGAGACTAAAATGGGCATTATCATACCCCCTGCCAACTGCCATCGCAGGCATCCCTCACAGTATCAGAGCTTCTGGACTTCCACAAAGCACCTTCATATTCTCCAGTCCATTCAATCATCACCAGAGACATAGGCTGCAGGTATTACTCTTCCCCCCTTCCCCACCCCCCTTTTTTTGGCTACATTATGCAGCATGCAGGATCTTAGTTCCCTGATCAGGGATCGAACCCACGCCTCCAGCATCGGGACTGTGGAATCTTAACCACTGGATGACCAGGGAGGTCCCACTATTCCCACTTTCTCTGCCATCCTAAGCTTTTCAAGAGCTGGGAAGGAAATTGAATTCTGCTCTCACGATGAGAAGAATGAGGCTCAAAGAAAGAAGAGGCAGCCTACATACAACCAGAACTAGTAACAAAGCTATGGAGGGCTTCCCGCATAGCTCAGCTGGTAAAGAATCCACCTGCAATGCAGGAGACCCCAGTTCGATTTCTGGGTGGGGAAGATTCCCCTGGAAAAGGGATGGGCTACACACTCCAGTATTCTGGCCTGGAGAATTCCATGGACTGTGTAGTCCATGGGGTCGCAAAGAATGGGACACAGCTGACTCTCACTTTCACAGAGGGCTTGGAAATTTTTCAAAAGGGCAAAGAGCAACATTACTCAGACTGTAATGTTTATGCCTGAATCCCAGATTTGAGAATCTGATTTTAATCCTTATCCATAAAGATAATCTCATCAGATCTACATCCTTCCATTAGAATAATAATAGGGACCATTTACTGAGACCCCCCACCCTTGACCCAGTCAAGCAGCTAAGCATTCATTCATTTTCTTATAGGATCCTTATTTGAGGCAGATTCTGCTATTAGGTTCATTTCACAGCTGAGGAAAGTGAGGCTTAAGCAGGTGAAGTAGCTTGCCCCAAATGACTCAGTCAAAAAGCAGAGCTGAGCCCCAACAAAAACTCGCAGAGGCATCAGCGAGAGTGACCTATGCCAAGACTCGATTTATGGGGTCCATCGCCCCACCTTCTGCTCACTGCTGGAAGGTTGCCTCCTTCCGCTCTGACAACCACTTCCTTCAGTGTTTCTAGGATCCAGCTTAAAAAAAAAAATCTCTCCTGAGCAAACCCTCATCAATTAACTGAGATCCTTCTGTCAACAGCACTATCTCCTTATAGCCAACTGGTCCTCTCTTCTTTTTTTTTGGCTGCAGGCATGTTCCCCGATCAGGGATTGCGCCTGCGCCTTCTTCAGTGGAAGGCAGAAGGCAGATTCTTAGCCAATGGACCACCGGAGAAGCCCTAGTCTTCCTTCCTGCATTAACACATCTCTGGGTCAATAACTTAAGCTGGATCATCTGCACACCCCCTGGTCAGCTGCCTGCATCCTCCCCACCAGAGTCAGCTTTGATAGAACTTGGATCACATCACTTCACACTCACCAGGATGGCTAGCAGCAAAAAGACAGACAATAACAAGTGTGGGCAAGGAAGGCAGAGAAATTAGAACCCTTGTATACTGCTAATGGGAATTTAAAATGGCACAGCTGAAAAAAAAAAAAAAAGGGTGCAGCTACTTTAGAAAACAGTCTGGTAGTTCCTCCAGAGATTAAATGTAGTTACCTCATGACCCAACAATTCCCCTCCTACGGATCTACCCCGAAGAAGTGAAAATGTCTGTTCACACTAACACTTGTACATGAATAGCCATAGTATCATTATTCACAAAAGCCAAGAAGCAGAAACAACCAAAATGTCTATCAACTGACTTATGGGTAAACAAAATGTGGTCTGTTCATATAATGGGATGCTATTCATCCATAAAAAGAAGCAAAATACTGAGACATGTTGCTACACGGATGAACCTCAAAAACATGAGGCCAAATGAAACAAGCCACATACAAAGGACCACATATTACAATTCCACTTATACAAAATGTCCAGAATAGACAAACCCACAGAGGCAAAAAAGTGGATTAGTGGTTGTCAGGGGATGGAGGGAAAGGGGAATTGGGAGGTAGAGTTTACTTTGGGGGTGATGAAAATGTTCTGGGATTAGCGGTTAATGATTGCATAACACTGTAAATATATGAAGAACCACTGTGGAAATCCCTGCCTGTCCAGCAGTTAGCACTTGGCACTTTCACTGCTGCAGCCAGGGTTCAATCCCTGGTCAGGGAACTAAGATCCCACAAGCCCTAGGATGCAGCAAAAAAAAAAAAAAAAAGAGAGAGAGAAAGAACCACTGAATTGCACGCTTTAAAATGGTTAAATGGTGAATTTTATGGTATATGAAATCTCTCAATTTAAAAAATGTTTTTAATTCCCCCTCCCAAGAAAATAATCAGATCACAAAGCTACCCCCTCATCACACTTTAAAATTCCCCAAGGGCTTCCCCATTATACCAGGAGACAAACGCAGATTCCCCACCAGGGCCTAGAGGGCCCGCTGTGGGCCTGGCCCTGAGACCTCTCCCACCTCTCCTCACTCCTCCCATTCTTCCCCCACCCTCTTCTCTTGTTTATCCCTCCGTCCAGAATGTTCTTTCCCAGTTAGTTTCTCATCAGTCAGGTCTCTGTCCAAATGTCCTCATCACCTCCACCCAGAGGCCCTCCCTGACTACCTCCATCTAAAATAAACATAGCTCCAACAACCTCCATCCCATTAATGCTGCTTTATTTCTGCATAGCCCCATCACCTTCTGAAAAGATAAATATTTTTAAAAACAGTTTACTTCTTTGCCTGTCACTCCAACCAAGAGGGCAGGGCTCTTCTCTGTCCTATTCACAGCTCTGAATTTGCCTGCCATGTACAAGTTACTTGAGAAACACTTCTGGAAAGAATGGATGCATCGAACAACTTTCTGTAAAATGTGCAAGGCGGCCCACTACCTGGTCAAGAGTCCGGGACACTCAGTGATCGGCCAAGCTCTGCAGGTGCCCAGGGCCAAGCCCCGCCCTAGACCTGTCTGGAACCCAGAGGAAGTAGGGAACAGTAATCCCTCCCTCTTGGACGTTCTCAAAATCTTTCAGGGGTCACATAGCACCCAATGTTTACCCAGCAACCCACAAACACACACCAGAAGAGATCTGAGATTGCCTTGCTGACACTCAAGCTGGAGGCTGGGGTCCAAATCGGCCTCATAAAACTGCACTGGCAAACACCCTCTAATACAGCTTCTTACAGCTCTGCAATCCAACCTGTTCTCCAGAGTGAGCTGGTTGCAGCTCACACCTGCTCCTGTCTCCTCCCATGAGGACTTTCTTTTCAGAGGCAGTTAAATATCCAAATGGGCAGGTGATACAGGCCTTGCTCCCCGGGCCCCCCATCCCCAAATGCAGCATCTCTGCCACGCACGCAACTTACCCACTAGGAGTTTGACATCTCGGACTGTGAAATCAGGGTCAGGCATCCTGGAAAAAGAGGAACGCAGACATTTGGTGGGAAGCCAGAAACAATAGGGTTAGATCTCACAATGGGGGCAGGGGAAGCCATTTTTCTAAGAGAGTTCCCTGGTTCTCAGGCTGAGAACCCACAATGAGATAACTCAGCAAAAGGGTAGTGATGAGTTGGTGCCTGGAGGGAGGGTCACCCCGGAACTAGTGAGCAGTTTTCTCAACTCAACAGGCAAATCAAACCCCACTCTCCCCGACACCCAAACTCAACACTGCTTCAGAGAAGAGGATGGAACTCACTGTCCCCCCACCCACTTTTCCCAGGAAGACTGAAGTGTGCTGTCAAGGTAAGCACCAGAGTTGGGCATTCAAAGCTCTGCTTTAAAAGAGAGTGGCTAGCTCTCTCTGTGGCTTCACTTTTAGAGAATATTTTCCCTGAGGTGTTGTACGGAGGGTGGGAGGAACCTCTTTTAAGTTTAGAGGGGAAAAAAAAACCCACATCACACCAATTGCAAGGATTTGGTGACCCTGGCTACTATGGCGGTGATGATGTTCACTATTAATTGACAGTGATGCCAAAGATTGAATTTCTATTCATAGGAATGAGACTCTTGAGCAAATCTGGCAGTAGATGCTTGTGGAAGGAGGCAGGCTGTGAGGAGGACACCCTCAACCTCCTCCAACCCCTGCCCCAGGGGCAGAAACCTGTTCTTCCAGGCTTCCTCCGGGATCTCTCCCCCACCTGGAGCTCCGACAGATCTCCAAAGAGAATGTAAACCAAGCAAGCTACTGTGGGGAGGCAGGTGCTGGGGCACCAGCAGAAAGAGGAGACAGGACCTAGCGTCCTGACATCCCCTCCAAGGACTTCCCCAGCAGTCCAGTGGCTAAGATACCACACGTCCACTGCAGGGGGCACAGGTTCGAGCCCTGCTTGGGGAACTAAGAACCTGCATGCCAAGAGGCAGGGCCAAAAAAAAAAAAGGAACATGCCCTCCAAAGAAAAGGACCAGTTTCCCATACAGTGGGAGTCTGAGTAGAAACAGGCATATAGGCATTCTGCCTCTCTGCCCAAAGGCTGGCTAATCCCTTCACAGTTTAGGCACTGCCTCAGTTTCCCTTTAGGAAGTCACTGCGTGTAAGTGGGAAGGATCAGAAGGGAAAGTCCACACGGTTGAAGTACCCTGTGACCTCTCCATCCAAATTCTCTGAAAATCCAGACCTATCATTGGAGATTTTTTCCCCTCTCTTGAACAAGGAGGTGCAAGCCCCAAATAACCAAGAAAAATCCTCCTCGGTGACGAGGAGGTAAGGGAAAGAGTAGAAGAAATCCATCCCAACCTATAAACTGTGTGAGGGAAGGAGACAGGGGAAGAAGCAATTCATTTCAACAACTTACTTAATTCCCAGGCCATCCTTTTCTCGAAATACCAGGGGAACTCTGAGAGCTTCTCTCTGCACATACTCATAGTTGAAATCTGTTTGGAGATGGGAATTTAATCAGGTTGGTTAAGTCACGAAGGAGGAAATGAACCATGATCCATCAGTTAGGGGAAGAACATTGATGGAGGAAGGGGCAGGGGTTATATGAGATGCAGGCACCAGCTCAAAGAGCAAGAGATCCCTAGAAAATGACAAGGAAATGGATGAGGCAAAGCCCAAGAGAAGCTATGCCAACTCTTGGCTCCTCTGCCTACTCAGTCATTCCCTGCATGCCCCACGGGTCAGAACTTGTCAATGAAAGCCCAAGGGCGGCGAGGGTTGGGGAAGGAAACTCAGGAAAGAGCCCCACACAGAAAGAGCCCCAGCTCTCACTGCGAAAGAAGGACGGATGGAGAAAACGCATCCCAGGCTGAGCTCAGAAAGTAAAGGAACTGCAGAACTGAAGAATGCCACCTGGGAGGATCTGAAGCCCCATAGAGGAGGCTGGGAGGAGGGTTCTCATTGTAGCTGAGCATCAGGGAAGATCTTATTGTAATATCCTGCGTAGTGAAGGGGAGGGGGGGAAAAGCCGGTTTCCCTGGAAACTGTGTATTTGGTGCCAAAATAACTAGGGAACTGGGCACAGCTTTGTTGTCTTAATAGTAAAATTCTGTTGCAGCCATCACAACACTTGCTTCAGCTGGATAACCCAGAGGGATGCTGCCCAGGTGAAGGGGACATGGTGAGGCCCAAAGAAAATTCACCACTTAGTTTTCTGTCTGATGGATGCTTGTCTAGTGGAGACCCCAACATCCTTACGGAATGCCCCAGAGAATGAAGGAAGCCTTAGTTTCCATCCTCCTGAGTTCCAAAAGTAGGGGAGTCACTTAACCTTATCCCTAAATATGGAGATGAGGGAGGCGGGGACAAATACTCACACCCCCTAAGACCTCAGGTAACTAAAGCAATTCACAAAGACACAAGCCCACCCTGGCCGGTCAGAAGGGAGACAGATGAGATCTCAGGGCACTGAAACCCCTGCCCCAGAGAAACAGTTCACTAGGGCAGCTTGGGGGGTTGCGGGGGCGGGGAGGCCACGGCAACTCTGCTCAGAGGAGAGAGAACAAAACCAGAGCTGGGGAAAGCCCTGACCTTAGCAGCTCAGATCCCCAGGGGCTCCTAGTGAATGGGGATTCCTAAGGATTTAAAGGCAGAGAAGTTTAAGAAGCTTCTATTTTGAATCCAAGCTAAGGGCTCCTTCTGTTTCTCAGCTCCTCCCTCGAGTTTTGGGGCAAGATCTGAATTAACAACCAACAACCCTAGAGTCCTCTTCTTTGAAAGGAGCCTGGACAGTAGATTTAAGGAAATCTCCCTTACTGGAAACCTCCCCCAACTACCACCTTCCTCCCCAATACACACACACCCAAAGTCCAGCCCCAGGGTCAGCTTCAACTTCCTCAAATGAGCCTGAGAAAACATGAGATCCTGGGCAGAGAATTCCTCACCACTGACCAGGAAGAGTTGCATACTGTTTTCTCCTACAATGTGCCAAACGACTCAAGAAAAATTGGGAAGGAGAGGAATTAAAATCCCATTTGTGCTAAGGGAATTTAAATGTAGTTGGGACTAGACCCCTGAACTATCTGGCCTCCGCGTGCAATGCTCTTTAAGACCTGGCAGGCTGGAAGAAATTTCTTCCTCCTTTCCCCTACAACTACCCTCTACCATCGAACCCCTGCACTCCAGGAAGCAATGGACACAAAAGAGAAACTTCAAAAATGCAAAGCCAGGCCCTGTCTCTCCTAGGGGCTAACCCCACAGCCCCAGTCACTCAACCAGAACCTGGAGGTGGGGGAAGCTCTTCCCCTGTTAAACAGCTCACTGAGGGATTGGAGGGTTTTCCAAGGGGGATGGGGGATCAACAAAATAGAAACAGTAATATAAAGGGAAACCCAAATAACTGAGAAGCAAAAATATATTTAAATCCCAGAAGGGCACAGAGGGACAAGTAGGCAAAAATAAATCCAAAACCCCAATCCCATGGGCCCAACCAGGGGCCTTGCAGGGGCCTTAGACCCAAGTCAGAGCATCACTTAAAGGTCTCCAGACACCTTGCGAGTACCAGGGTCAGGCTGAAAGTCAGGTCCCGAAGGTCTCAGGTTGGGGTGACATCGCCAACCCCTCCCCAGGCTTCTCTAACTTCTCTAAACTGGCAGGGCTCACAAGAGGGACAAAGCTCTCAAGGCCTCAGACTTGGGAAGAGACGCTGTTTCCCAGGAGGGTGCCCCAAGTCTTCACCTGCAACTGCCAGGAGGAAGCCTGAAGCCAGAGCAGGGATAACCCCTTTACCCGCAGTCCCCACATTCAAAGCATCAGGGCTGCAGGACTAGAGGCCTCAGGCTTCACTGGGGGCCAGCCAACAACTCCGGGCTCATCCACCCTGCTCCAGTCTGGCAAAGCCCACGAGGTGATGGGGTTCAGTAGACCCCAGGCCAGAGGAGGTGTCACTAAGAGACCCGGCGCGTCCCCAGCTCCAGAGCCCAACTGGCAGGGTCCGAAACGGCACGGGGTTAGGGAAGCTTCAGGCCTGGGGGGCCCTCACCCCAATGCCCCTGGGGTGACCCTGGCCCGCTGCAGCCCATCAGCCGCACTTCGTGCAGTGCAAGGAGCTGAGCCGGCTTCGGGAGGGGTAGAACGCGGCGCACCCGCCCTGCCTAGGTCCACCCGTCGGTCCCCAGGTCCCTCTGTCCACCGGGCCCCTGGCTCTGCCCACCCTGGGGCTGGTGGTGGGCGCGGGCCGGGCCTAGGCCCACGGCCGGCCCCGTCTCCCGCCTGGCCTCCTCCCTCGCCACCCCACCCCACCCCCCCCAGTGCTCGGCCTCGTTTCGTCACCGGATCCCCTGGAATGGGGGACGCGGGCGCGAAATACGAACCCAGCCACCGGCAGCTCCCTCCCCACGTGCGCTCGGGCCTCGCCGCGGAGGACGACCTGAAGAGGGGGCGCCTCACCTTTGCCCTCCATGGCGTGCACGAAATCCCCCTGATACAGCTGGCTGCGCAGCTTTTCCTCCAGGCTGAAGCCGCGGGCGCTGACGATCTCCTCCACGTCCGACAAGTCCTCGTTCTCGTCGTATCTTTGGCGGTCAATCGGGCGCTGCGGGGACCCAAACCGGAGAGCCCGGGACATTATTGGGGGAACTGGGGGTCGCCTCTCACCCTGGGCCCAGCTCAAACAGGTGCAGGAGCCGCGCGCCCCCCTGCACCCCACCTTTGGGACCGGGGCAACTTTGCGCAGAAGCCAAAGATGCCGAAAATCGGGATAAGGAGAGGGACCCGCACCCCCCAGGGTCAGGCGGCGCCCTATACAGGGCACTCCCCTCCTGCATCTTTGGAGGCCGTGGAAGGAATATCTGGAGGACTCTCCCTTGCTTCCAGGCCCCCACCCCCGAGAGGTGTTGAGTTTTGCCCACTCGACCGGGAGCCTGGTTATGTAACCCGCGAGGGGGGCTCCGCGCACGGGCTTGCGGGGCATTTGTAGGCCCCGGGAGGAGCCGCCGCAGCGCCCGGCTCGGCGGTAACAGCAGCCCTGGCGGCCGCGGCGGCAGAGCCGGGAAGCCGGAACCGGGGGCCGGCGGCATTTCTAAGCCTGGAGCCGCCCCCGAGCTACCGGGTAAGCTGGAAAGCTGAAATGGAAGGGCTGAGACCCCAGCCGCCCCAGCCGACCGACCGCTAGTGCGAGAAGAAGAGGTGGGGGGGTGGTTCGCGGCTTGGGAGGGGGAGAGGCAGACGGCCCGCCACAAAGCTCCCATCGGAGACCCCAAAACGCACCAGCAGCTGCCTCATCTCCCCACAAGCGCGCGCGCACACTCACTTCTTTAGGAGAATCCCCCACCACTCCCCGCATCCCCTGCCTCCTCCCTCCACCGCCGAGCGCCCGGCCCCGCAGCCCCCCAGATTCCGGGCGAACCCCGAGCCCGCTGAGCACCCCCCCAACGCCTTTCCCCGCTACCACCTCCCCACATAAGTGTCTGAGACTCAGTCTCACAAGGGACTGGAGGAGTAAGCTGCTTGCTTCCTTTTGCATGCAATTTATTATATTTTTTTCCGGTCCTCTTGCAAAATACAGAAAAGGAAAGAAAAGGCAGCAAGAAACAACGACCAAAAAAAATAGATCTATCATAAACCAGATATAGATTTGGAAAAAAAAAAAAAAGCTACACACCAATCTTCTTCCAGAGTCTTTCTCTGCCTCCATTTTTTTAGGAGAGTTCACCAATTAATTGTCAACACTCCTGCCCCCTGCATTTTGGCGGAGGGGGGAAGGAGGGAAGACCAAAGAAAACAAACCAGAAAATAAATAAATAAAGCAAGCCAGAGCCGAGATCTACAAAGTTTTGCACCAACACTTAAGCAGATCCGTTTGCAAAGTCCTAGGAAACCATTTTCAGCAGTTGTGGGGGGGGAGGCGTCGACGTCATAATCCCCGGAACGTAAACATTGTTGCCGATCGCGCTCGGAGCCCGCGGCCGGGCTAGTAGCGGGAGGGGGCACTCGGCCCGGGATGGGGGCGGGAGGGGGCGGCGGCCCGAGGAGGTGTGGGGCGGGGAGGGCGCCCGGGAGGCACCGGGCGCCGTTAGCGCCCTGGCATCGCTGTTTTGTTGTTGGGTCACGAGTGCGCCTCTGCACGCAGGCGCCGCCGCCGCCCGGGAGTTGTGTGCAGAGCTGACTTTTGGAAGGGCTGAGTTGCAGGCGGCGGGCGCATCCCGGAGATGGCGGGGCAGGGAGGAAGGGAAGGAGGGAGGGGGTGGGGAGGGAGGTGCAGATTTGCACGGCTGGCCTCAGCGGGAGGCGCGGAAATGCAAGCCGAGCCTGCTGGAGTGAAAGCCCCCGGGGCCTGGCACCCCCGAAAACGACCTCCCACCTTAATCCCTGCCCCCATCGCCCACGGCCCCCACGGGCGACCCCTCTTCTTCCTCTTCCTTCATTTACCCCACCTCGTTACCTACGTGGCTGACCCAAATTCAAAGCATTTTGCGTATATATAATTTTTTTTATTTTCTATGTCTTTTTTTTGGGGGGGGTGAGTTGGGGGGAGAAATCCTCTCTAGAGCCGTAAGCGGATCGGCCACACGGAGGAAGCATTTGGGGGCTCAGGAAGAAATTAGCGCAGCTCCATACCTGCACGGACTACATAACTTTTAAACTACTGGACTCAAAGGATCCACATACACACAGGTACAGGAAATACAGCCAGACCAAAGCCTTTTCAGACCCGAGCTGACCGGAAGACGTTGCCTTTCATTCATTCATTCTGCCCGCGTCTGTGGAGTCCTTTACTAGGCGAGAAGCCCTAGAAGAGAAGTTGGACATTTTTTAAAGGTCCCTGCGCTCTCCAAGAAGAGGAAATAGATGCTCAGGAGTGAACTACCGAGAGAATCGGATCTGGCGCCTCCTAACGCAGCTGGCAAACACGCGAAGGGTAAGCCTTTATTGGCGGGTTACAGGAGAAATGTCGGTGAAAAGGTGCAAGGCGCTGGGATGAGGCCCGGGGAACTTTGGGTGCACCTGGCTACAGTGCTTCTTGGCGTAGGCATGGGCACGTTCTGTATATATATATATGGGGTGTCATTAGATCTGGGTATACTTACCTGTCGACATACCTAGTTCACTGTGCCCACCTCCCAAAACTAGAATGGTAAAGGTGTTGTCCTGTAAGTTCATCAAGTACAACAGTCGGGTCGACTTTGTGAGAAAAAACTGGCCCTGAACATTCTTCCAGCCCAACTAGGCCCGATCTTGAAGGTAAAGATCGTGATGAGATAAGGAGGCACCAGGGCTACAAGAAAGGAGCCTTATACCTGCTCATAGGTGGCTTTGCAAAAAGAAAAACTTCCCATCCTTTTTAAATTTTACTTCTTTCCTGAGCCCTGTGGGATAGTTGGAGCAGATCATTTTGCAGATGGGAAACTGAGGCTCAGAGAAGTTTTGAATCTGGTTGATTGCTCTACCCTCATATCCTCCTCATGTCAACACAGTGATCAGACAGATAAGTGGAGAGGAAGTGGCTTCTCCATCAGCGATCAGATGTGAACCATCAGCTCAGTGTTGGTCACCCTATGAGACAGCTCCCCCCTCACTCACCTTGAAGTTTCCTCTCCTATCTTTCTGTATCTTTTTCCACCCACCCTCCAAAGACTACTCTTGAAGTTTGTTTTAATCCAAGTCCACTTAACTGGCAAACATCAAAATTTTTTCCAAACTGAAATTGCCCACCTTGTCTTAATGGGGGTGGGAAGGTTTTTGCCTTTAGCCTGTGTCAAGAACCAGGGACTATTTTATTTGCTTTTTTCACTTAAGAACCCTTTAAGGTAAATAGTTTTGCAAATAAGGAAAGTGCGATTCAGAAAGGGAAAGCCAGTCCCTCAAGATCACACAACTTATAAATGGGATTGCTGGGGCTCAAACTGGAGCCTGCCTCTGCCATCACATCCACTTTTGGATACTGGCCCTCTTAACTGCTCCCACATAATGAGATGAAGAAGTGAAGTGAAATCATTCAGTCCTGTCCAACTCTTTGTGACCGCATGGACTGTAGCCCACCAGGCTCCTCCGTCCATGGGAATTTTCCAGGCAAGAATACTGGAATGGGTTTGCCATTCCATCTCCAGGGGGATCTTCCTTGACCATGCAGTGGGCTGGAAGGTCATGAGTTAAGTGCAGTAAAGCAAAAGTGTGAAGCAAAACACTTGATCTTAATTCTCTTTCCCTCCCGAAGATCTTTCTGTCTCCCCATGTGGTCGGTCTCATAGTATCCCCAAAAGCTGGTGTCAAGAGAAGACCCAATGGCGGACACCTTAGTGTAAAAACAGTTAAGTCCATATATCACCCAGATGGGGAGTTCCTGGCCTGTCAGAGTGGGAAGAGGTTGGGTAGTCACCTAATTTAATCCTGTCCCTTAACAAACCGCCGGGAAACCACAGACCAGAGAAAAGAATGGGCCAACCAGGGTTTGTTCCCCTTTGATGCCCCCAGAGTGCCTACCCTGCCGCCTGGTTTTAAGTGGTCACTCCATAAATGTTGGGCCCTTGATGGATCACCTTCCTTAGCAATATTTGCATTTTCCCTTTATCAGTAATTGGCAGATGAAAGGCTTTGTCCTCCTGTTGAAAGAATTCCAGGCATTTGCTCAAAGTGGGGGAGGAGGTTATATTGGGCCAAAGGGGGAAGGGCCAAGACCCTTGAGCTCCTTCCCTGGCTGATTGTCCCAGAGGAGTGGACTGTAGGTGAGAGAGGGAAGGGAAGCGTAAGGTGATTCCCCAGGAGAGGGTTTTTTTTGTTTGTTTGTTTTGTTTTTATCTTGCAGGAAAAAAAAGACCAGGCCAGTTGTATTTGAAACAAAATAATAATGACTTTTGGACCTTCTTGCTCATTCTTACAAAAGGCCCAGTCAGATCCTGGCTGTGTTGCCCCCATTCATTCATTTCTTCATTCATCAAAGGTTGATTGAGCAGCTCTGTGCTCTAAGGACTTCGAGGATGGAAAAATCAGCTCCAATTGTAGCCTCTTCCTCCAGACTGGGCAAGAGGTGGGCTGCCAGCTTCCCAAACAAGTCAGGAAGGACTGATACTGGATGGAACCCCCAGAATCTAGGATTTTTCACACTGTTAGAAACTGAAGCTGTCATATTCATGTATCATTATAATAGCTCCTGATTTTTGAGAGCTTACTCTGTCTTTGAGCAAAGGCTCTCACATTTTGCTATCTCTTGGAATCCTCATCAAAGTTCTCTGAGAGAGGATCTGTAATTGCCCACTTTTACAGCTGAGGCTCAAAGAGAGGTCAAGTCACTTGCCCACAATTTACAGCTGCGAAATAGCAAAGACGGGTTTTGAATCCTGGGCTGGTAGGAATCCAGAGCCCAGAGGCTTCCATCTAGTCTTTCCTGCAGGGTGGTCCCATAGAACACGAAGATGGAAATCTTCTGTGTCTGTGCTAACAGAGGAGCCTCTAGCCACATGTGGCTGTTGAGCACTGTCCAAGAATTATTTAATCAGTTCCCCAAATTTCAGAATGAAATGTGAATAGTGGGATTAAAGAACTAAATGCTGAATTTTATTTAATTTTAATTAAATTTAAATAACTATATATAGTATCTCCCTTACTGGACAGTGCAACCTTAGTGCACAATACAGAATTTGTCTTTAGGGGAGGAGGTCAGGGCTATCTACAAAGGTTTTCTAGAAGGAGCCATCTGTGCAACATGAATGGAGTGTTAGCGCTTAAACCACCCACTCTGTGTGCCTGCTAAGAGCATGGCACCAGAGGCCCCTGGGGATGCCAGCAAGATATAAAACTGTCCTACCTGCCCAGATCTGACAAATAAACTTCTCAGGTACAGATGATTGGTGACAGAGCAGGAGGCCTTAGAAATGGATGACTACTTCCTGATATATATCCAACAGTCAGACTCAAACACAAAGATGCAATGCATTGTAGCCCTATTTGTAATAGGAAAAGATTAAAAATGATCTGAAAGTTGGGGAACTGATTAAATAATTCTTGTACAGTTTGTATGCCCAAGGAAATGCTATCAAATCATTAAAAAGAACAAGGTAGCTATATATATGTGTGTATATATATATATATGTGCATACATATATATTATGTATATAGGGCTTCCCTGGCTCAGTGATAAAGAATGCAAGAGATGTGGGTTCTATCCCTGGGTTGGGAAGATCCCCTGGAGAAGGAAATGACAACCAACTTCAGTATTTTTGCCTGGGAAATCTCATGGACAGAGGAGCCTGGCAGGCTATAGTCCATGGGGTCCCAAAAAGAGCTGAACACGATTTAGCAACCAAACAATAACAAACTATAGATACTGATGTAAAATGATTTCATGATATCCTTACATTAAAACAAAACAAGGTGCAGAATAATACCAAACTGTGATGACCGCTTATGTAAACCAAAGAGAATATATCTACATTTTTTTATATGTGCAAAATTTTCTTTGGAAAGAAATAGAACTTTTAAATGGGGAAAAGAACTGGAAAAGACAAAAATACTTTTTCTTTGGTACAGTGTGAAATCTTTACCATATATAAGTGTTAGTGTTGCCTGATTTTGAACCTTATAGATTTCATTTTATATATTACCTTTTGAATTTTATGCTATGCATAGTATAAAATTGTATGTATTACATACTCAAAATTGAGTTTCATTTTATTTGTGATTTTTGAGACTATGAGTTTCAAAATCAGGCAAATCTAAACCAAAAAAATGTTATTTAGTTATACATACGTAAGTGGTAAAGCGTAAATAAAAGCAAAGGAGTGATTAACAGAAAATGCTGGAAGAAAGTCGCTCTGGGCTAGGGAATGTGAAGAGTGAAAGGTACTAGTGATTTTCTGTTTCCTAATCTAGGTGGAGGACACCTGATAAATTCTGTGTTTATGAAATGTTCCACTCTTTAAAAATTGTTTTAAAATTGCTTTCTTTCTCTCCCACTCCTAGTTTCTCCTCTCCACACTCCCATCCCCAGAAAACTTAGCAAGTCTCTTGGGCATCCTCCCAGAAATGGTTTATGCTGTTACAAAACCTCTACGTATATTTTCTTTTATTATTGTGTCACACAAATATACACACTGTCCTTCCCCTTCCTTTTTCATTTAATATAATCTTGGAGTTCTTTCCAGATACTATCTGTAGAAGTGCCTCATTCTAAAATATTATTTAAGGATGAGATAAATCTGAATCATATGATACAGAAAAATTCAAGATCGGTTAAGAAACATAATAAGTCACAGAATAACCTGTAATGATCCCATTTGTGTTAAAACAAACTATAATGTATAGACATGCAAAAGAAAGAGAGAAACAAAGGGGGAAAAAAAGGCTTGAATAGAACAACAAACCATCCATTGTTTGATCACTTCTGAGGAGAGGACAAAGTTTTGAGGGGGTTATATAGAGTCTATACTTAATTATTTGCATTTTTAACAACCATTGTCCCCTGTTAAATTTATCAGATATTTCAAACATAAAGGAATAGAAAATAAATATAGGAAGAACTTGTGTATCTAGCATCTCTGTTTGCCAAACCAAATCTTAGAGTTTTGTCATATTTGGGGTCACTTTTGCAATTTAATAAATACTCTGGGACAACAGACCACACTATTACAGTTAAAGTGATTGTAGTTCCCAGAGACTTGTGTGTGTTTGGGTTTTTGTTTGGCTCCTCAGTCCTTGTGGATTGCAATATCTGAGTAAGAAAAACCATGGCCAAATTACACATAGCCTGAGTGTCAGGCTTTGATCCTTTGAGGAAAACAGGTTTGTGCCTAGAGTTCTACATATTATCTCTTCCTTCTTGAAGGTTGGAAGGAAACTTGCAAGTAACAGGTGAGTTAATCAAGGGGTTAACTCCAGGAAGAGAGTCATAAAAGTTCAAAGATACTTTCAAAACTTGCATCTTTGGATTTATGGACAAGCATGTTAACCAATGGAAATCAAAATTCTGGCATTACTTCATCATGCTAAATTGTCATTGGCTGCCAATCGCTGAGGGCTGGACTGCCGGGCTGGCAGTTAACCCTTTCAGGGACAACCATGCCCTTTACATTAATTTTATTTTGAAAGATGAAGCAAGGACAGATGAAAAGCTTAGAAAGGTCCCCAGGCCTTCAAGCTCCACCTTTGGTTCTCACCCCAGAAGAAAGAGTTTCACCCTGCAGAGGAACACCCGGGGACAAATTTCCTGGAGAAAAGTTTTGAACTTTTAAAGTGTAGAATCAGCTGACCTGGCTTAGTAAGAGGAGAGGGGAAGAGAGAGGAGTTTGATTCACTTTTTGTGCTGTCAGAACAGAGACCAGAGTTGGAAAGATTCCATTAATCTTACAGAGCAATCAGTCATTGAGAGGATTGAATTGCATTTCCTGCCCAAAGATGTAGAGACAGATGACCTTTGCAGCAGCTCTCAGACCCCCAGTTCACAGCTGGAGAGAGGATGTGTCAGCGTTTACTTAGGGTCTCACCCTGCCCTTTGTTCAAAATTCAAACTCTTTTTGTGTTCAAGCTGCTGCGTGGTTTTTTGTAGTTGTTGATGCTGCTGATTTTTTTTTTTTAACCTCCCACATCTTGTAACTTATGAGAAACAAACTCTGTTTGGCTGATGATAATAACTGGAGGTGCCCCAGAGAGGAAACCAGACTAGATGAGGGGGAATTTTAAGAGAGACCACTGGGCCTTTTGGTTTTCATTTACTGCCCCTTCCTGGGCTCCTTGAATGCTGCAGGCTGAACTGGATGGAGCCAGAAATCCAGCAAAACTAATAATGCTTCATGTTTGCATGGCTCTATTACCAAAAAAAGCTTTTACATGCGTTACTTCATGTGGGGGGGGGGGGGGGAACTTCTAGAATGGAAGCATTTACATAAAGGAACATTCTAAATTCCCAAATGTCATGAGCTACATGACTTGGACCAAGGACCCAAACTGAGCCTCAGTTATCCCATCTGTAAAGTGGGGCTTGGGGGGGGGGGAAATCATGATACCAAACGTTGAAGAGTTCATATGATGATTGAGTGAGCCAGTGTTCTGGAACAGAGTGGTCAGTAAATGGTGTGTCTTCATTAAAATGAAGGCAACCACCTGGACTTCATAACTCTAATTAGTTGTGGAATCAAGAAATTTAGTCTGGGGACTTCCCTAGTGGTCCAGTGGCTAAGACTCTCTGCTACCAATGTAGGGGGCCAGGATTCCATCCCTAGTCAGGGAACTAGACCTTGCATGCTACAACTGAAAGGATTCCACAGGCCCCAGTGAAGATCCTATGTGCCGCAACTAAGACCCAAGGCAGCCAAATAAAGATTTTTTTAAAAAAGAAGAAATTTAGTTTTCCCCCAAGAGGAAGGCGGCCTGAGATGAAGGCATCAGCCCTGGTTTTCTCTCCAACATTCTTTCTCTCCCCAATAGGTCTTCAAAGTCTGAACACACCAAACTACTTTGAATTCTTTGAATAAACCTGCTTTCTCTCCTCCAGACCTTTGCCTATGCCGGTTCCTCTGCTCAGAGCACTCTCTCCTGGCAGCACTCCTCCTGTTGTTTGTAATATAATAGTTCTTATTTATTCTCCTGGAATCAGACTAGATGGCTTCTCTTCCCTCATTCACTGATGTATCTTAAAGGTAGCACAGTGCCAGCACCTACTCTAACATAGTGTTTAATGGAAGTCCAGCATCCCTTACATGCCTCTCCAAGTCCCCAAATTCTTCATCTTCCACAAAGCTAGGAATGAAAGTGCTAAGATCTTCTCTTTTCCTAGCGATCCATAGTATACCACTCTTTGCAGATGGAATCAGTGGCTTTTTAACTCTCCTTGAAATGGCATTCAGTAATTCACCAGTTCTTCACTGAGTGCCTCCTAGATTCATCCACAGAGTGGACTTTACAGGAAACACTCCTCCTCACCCAGCAACACCTATTTATTGCTCCTGTGCCGTGCTCAGTCTTGTCCAACTCACTTGCAACTCCATGGATTGTGGCCCTGCCAGGCTCCTCTGTCCATGGTGTTTTCGAGAGAATACTGGAGCGGCTTGCCATTTCCTATTTCAGGGGATCTTCCCCACCCAGGGATTCTGAACCCTCGTCTCTTGTCTTCTTCATTGGCAAGCAC
Source organism: Capricornis sumatraensis (assembly GCF_032405125.1). Lineage (NCBI taxonomy): Eukaryota > Metazoa > Chordata > Mammalia > Artiodactyla > Bovidae > Capricornis > Capricornis sumatraensis. Next base: position 60,444,115 of record NC_091085.1, on the reverse strand, counting down.
GTTCTTTACCACTAGCGCCACCGGGGAAGTCCTAGTCATGGCTGAAAGCAGGTCTTTCGTGCCAGTGACATTAGGATGGTCTGAAACAAGATGGACCACTGGCTCTTAGCCTCAGCCTGAAGAGAGAAATCTCGCCAGTTGCAAACTGACAGCAGGTGAGTTGGCCCAGTTTACCTTAACACAAACCCTTTCTCATCCAGAACACTTCTCATGATTATAATATACTGCTCACGTATTCATGGTCTAGTCTGTCTCACTGAAAGAAGTCTCTTCTTGAATGAGAACCTTCTGTAATAGCACAGGGAACTCTACTCAGTGCTCTGTGGCGACCTAAATGGGAAGGAAATCCGAGAGAGTGTGGATATATGTCTATGTATGGGCTTCCCTGGTGCCTCAATGGTAACGAGTCAGCCTGCCAATGCAGCAGACGTGGGTTCGATCCCTGGGTCGGGAAGATCCCCCAGAGAAGAAGATTGCAACCCATTCCAGTATTCTTGCCTGGAGAATCCCATGGACAGAGGAACCTGCTGGGCTACAATAGGGTTGCAAAGAGTAAGACATGACTAAAGCGACGGAGCACCGACCCGTATGTGTGTGTGTATAACTGATTCACTTTGCTGTACAGCAGAAACTAACTGTACTCCAGTAAAAAAATAAAGGAATGCAAATAATGTCTCTCTAGTGGAACCCGAAGGATATGGGTTTATGACCCTGTTGTACAGTCACCAGTTTTTTAAATCTAATTTAGCAGTCTAATAAACTGTAATAAATTTAATAGCCCATCCCCACCCCCAAAAAAAGAAGGAAGTCGCTGAGACTGACCTTGGTCTTACTCACTGCTTATCCTCAGCCCTTATGGCTTGGCTCATAAAATATACCCACCAAACATTTGTTAAATGAATGAATTCAGCCAGCTCCACACTATGTCTATTTTCAGCTTGAGCAACTAAACCTTAAAGTGTACCTCTTTGAAGAAGATGCAAGGGCTCTAAGAGACCCTCTTAAAGTGTAACAAACACGGTTGTGGGGGACACAGTGCTCTGTACAGTTTTCTAGCTCCAAAGCCCACGCTCTGTTCTGTATTCCAGACTGCCTCCCAGGCTCAGGGTTCGTGAGATCTGCTGGGCAGAAACTGAGTCACAGGGCCACCTAGAGGTAGGGAACCAGCTATCAACAACACCTGCAGCTGGGGCCTGCAAACAGGCATCCTGCCCAGACCCGTGACCTTCACCGTCTATCTGGAAGGTCTATCTGGAAGGCCCATCGAGCTAATAATGCTGGGAGAGGAGGCCTATTTGCATGTGATTGTGGCGCGGGGAGGGTGTGGTAGCACTCTGTCACTAGCTACTTTCTAGATCTCTTGATGGCCTGGAGGCTGGAGACCTGGGCCAAAAGGGGGCAGGGCACAGAGCCAGCTGCGGGAGCAAGGCTGATGGGTCTCTGGGTCACCAACAGCTCCCCAAAGAGCTAGGCAGCCTTGGTCTTCTGCTCCTGATTTCTAAAATCGATCTGTCAGCCTAAGCCTTGACTTCAGTCTCAGCATCAGTAACTCCCAAAAGCAATCACATCTGCCCTGGGCAAGGCATAGACACTTGAGTACTGCTTTGTGAGTCCTCCACTCAAACCTGGCCTAACTTACTGACCTGCCAGACCTTAAACTCTTGGAAGAAAGTTTGATGCTCCCGGGACCTCCCTGATGGTCCAGTGGCTAAGACTCCACGTTCCCAATGCAGGGGGCCTGGGTTTGAGATTCACACGCTGCCACTAAACGACTTCACATGCCGCCAGGAAAACCCCCCATGCAGCAAAAGAAGAAGAAGAAAAGTTTGATGCTGCTTTTGTTTCCAACCCTACACACTCGGTAGGTGCACAGTAAAAAGTACAGGATGGGTTCCTATGTTTTTCCAGAATTCTGACTTAACCTATGAGCTGTGTGCCTTTGGGGAAAGTGACTTCACCTCTCTGAATCTCATTATGACTTGTACAATGGGAAAAATAATAGATCGTTGGAGGAATGAGGTGAGATCATGGAAACACTGTCATAACACTCCGTATTTCATTATTCTGCTTCCAAATGCTCTGTAGACTCATCACTTCTATCACATAGTTGATTTCTTTATTTTGTTTAGTTTTTTTTCTCCTTTCATTTCCCTCTGTACTCCCAGCCCTGCAAATAGAGCTTGGCCTGTTGTAAGTTCTCAGTATTTGTTGAATAAACGAATAGAGGGATATAAAGTGATTAGTGGTCAATAAATGCCCTATAGTGGTACCGATCATTAATTACCATTATGATTAAGAACTCAGTTTCTGAAATCTAATTGAAAGCAGTGTAATTGGAACAGGGGAAGTTTCAACATCACAGTAGGAAGTTAGGTGCTCTGGCTGAGAAATCCTGTCCACACCATTTACTAAATGTGTGACCTGAAACAAGTGACTTCACCTTCTTAAGGCCCAGTTTCCTCATCTGTAAAATAGAGGTAATACTACCACCTCCCTTGTACACTGCGAGGATAGGATAAGATGGTAAATGCAGAGCATTTAGTGCCTGGTAAGTGTTCAATAAACAGTGGTAAGTGTTCAATAAACAATGGTCATCGGGGACTTACCTAGTGGTATAGTGGTTAAGAAGTTGCTTGCCAATGCAGGGAACATGAGTTTGATCCCTGGGGAAGATTCCACATGCATCGGGGCAACGAAGCCCGAGAGCCACAACTACTGAGCCTAAGTGCACCCTAGAGCCCGTGCTCAGCAATAAGAGAAGCCACCACGATGAGAAGCCCAAGTACCACAGCTAGAGAAAGCGCACACACAGCATCAAAGACCTAGCGCTGCCAAAACAAAAGTCATTACTCATTACAGTAACATTCAGACTAGAAATGACTTCTGAGCCAATTAAATAGTTCTAAGTACTTAGCTCTGAAGCACTTAAAATAGGTAAGGGTCCAGAAAGCTCAGTTAATGTTTATTAAACTTTAGTTGCTCAAGGAATGGGATTTTGCTTAGTGTGCCATGATATTGGGCCCCTGCTGCTGCTGCTGCTGCTGCTGCTGCTGCTGCTGCTGCTGCTAAGTCACTTCAGTCGTGTCCGACTCTGTGCGACCCCATAGACGGCAGCCCACCAGGCTCCCCCGTCCCTGGGATTCTCTAGGCAAGAACACTGGAGTGGGTTGCCAGTTCCTTCTCCAATGCATGAAAGTGAAAAGTGAAAGTGAAGTGGCTCAGTCGTGTCCGACTCTTAGTGACCCCATGGACTGCAGCCTACTAGGTTCCTCTGTCCCTGGGATTTTCCAGGCAAGAGTACTGGAGTGGGTCGCCATTGCCTTTTCTGATATTGGCCCCCAGTAGATGGCAAATAATGTTAAAACATGCTGAAAAATTTACACCCTGAGCTCCAACATGAGTGAGAACAAAGAATATCTATTAGAATAATAGTCGGAACTTACCTGGTAGTCCAGTGGCTAAGACTCAGCACTCCCAATGCAGGGAGCCCAGGTTCGATCCCTGCTCAGGGAACTAGATCCCACATGCCACAGCTGAAGCTCTCAAGTGCTGCAACTAAGACCCAGCGCAGCCAAATAAGTACATAAATATTCAAGAAAGAAAAAAAAAAAACTAATATCAATTGCCTAATGTGTGCCAGGTATGGTGTTGGGTGCTGGAGCTAGAGTAGTGAGCTGAAATAAACATGGTGGTCATGACTTTCAGACTAGTGAAACTTAGCAAAAGGGAGATTGTACCAACAGTTGCACAGAGGGAACATCACAACTGATAAGTGGGTCACAGCAGAGAAGTATATGAGGCTTGAGATGTATAATATGGGTAGGGGGAGAAGGGGGTTCATCTGGCTTGGGGTTGAGAAGGAAGTTAGGGAGCTGTTCCAAAGAAGTGAGGCACAGAATTGAGCTCTGAGGCAAGAGTTAGGCTGAGTGTGGGGGAAGTGTTCTCAGCAGAGAAAAATAGCAGATTCGAAGTCCTCGTGATGGAGTACATATGGTAAAGGAACTGAAAAAAGGCCCGTATGGCCCAAATGTAGTGAGCTGAGGATGGGGGTTAGAGATGAAATAAACTGGAAAAATAAGTAGTCACTTCAAGAACTAATTGAGGGGCTTTCCTGGTGGTTCAGTGGCTAAGACTCCAAGCTCCCATTGCACGGGGCCCGGGTTTGATCCCTGGTGAGGAAACTAAGATGTCACATGCCTCAATTAAGACCCAGCACAGCCAAATAAATAAAAAATCTTTGAAAAAAAAAAACAAAACTAGGCAATATCTGACAAAACTGAAGGATTGGGTAGCCTGTGATCCTGCAGTTCCATGCTAGGAAGATTCTAGAGAAACAGACACAAGTGCACCAGGAAGTATGACCAAGGATGGTAACCTCAGCTGCATTGTATGCAATCTTGGAAAACTTGGAACAGCTCATGTTCATCTACAGGGGAGTGGACACATTGCAGGTATGTCTTTCTTGGGTTCCTCAATAAACAGAGTCTGAATCAAAGGTCTACTTTGTTGGGGAGCACATTCCCAAGGAGAAAGAGTGCAGAAAAGTGGGAGTGAAGCAGGGAAAGAGTCAAATAAGGGTACCAAAGAAAGGCCATAGTTACCATGGCAACTCAGGACAGTTCTGGGGAGAGGAAGGAGGGAGAGGAATTATCTCCTAGCTCCTGATCAAAGGTTTGCCCCACTGGGGTGTAAACACCCTCCTTCAGGATTACCCATGTGTGAGCACCTAGGAGGCCGTCAGTATCACACAGGAAAGCCCCAGATAGAGGCTGTTTGGCCAGAGCCCCACAAAATCAGTCAATGTGGTAATCAATGGTTAGGATGGAAAAAGTGGCAAAAGGAAATCACCCAAGACAGGAGGTTAAGGGCTCTGAAGGAGCCTATGGCCTGCACCTTGTAAGGTGGAATCTACACAGCAAGGGGAAAAAACGGCCTAGAGCGCTCCTTGTGTCTACAAGATGACTTTGACCAGAAAATATTGAATCACATGACAAGTTGCAGAAGCAGGCACAAGCTAAAGTTCTGAACTTTGTATAAATTTCCGAAATGGGCCAAAGTAAACAATGTATATAGAAAAGCAATGGAACACATGAAGGATAAAGGCCAAACAGCAAAGTAGTTACTTGGGGAAGAAGGAGGAGGAGACTGGGATGGGCGGATGAGAATTTCAAAGAGAAATGCTGGTAATACTAGGGTTCTTTCTGCTGGTATTGTTTTTTTCTCTTTCTCTCCTTTTTTAATGGTACACTTCACAGATATGCATGTCATGTCATCCTTGTGTAGGCACCATGCCAATCTTTGTATTGTTCCAGTTGTAGTAGACTGCACAGTTTTTTAAAATATTTATTTGGCAGTGCTGATTCTTATTTGCGGCACCTGGGATCTAGTTCCCTGACAAGGAATTGAACCCAAGCACTCTGCATAGAGAGTCTCAACCACTGGACCACTAGGCAAATCCCATATTAACTATTTCTTAACAAAATGGTACATTATAAAAGCTATCTTTGTACATTATCAATGTCCTAAATGAACTAATCATTAAATGTAAGATCCCAATAAAAAACAATGAGTAAATAGTGACTTATTTTTAATAAAATTTTATTTATTTGGCTGTGTCAGATCTTATTTGTGGCATGTGGAATCTTTATTTGCAGCATGGAGGATCTAGTCCACTGACCAGGGATCGAACCCAGGCCCTCTTCTTTAGGAGCTTGGAGTCTTAGCCACTGAACCACCAGGGAAGTCCCATAGTGACATCTGAAATTATTATTTAAAAAGAAGAAAAGGATGTCGATGAGGGGGGCATAAGTGTGAATGTACTTAATGCCACAGAACTGTATGCTTTAAAATGATTAAACTGGTAAATTTTATATATATTTAACCCGTATTTTTTAAAAAAAGAGGGGGGGTAAGGAAAGAGGGATGGAAAGTGGCAGATCAGGCAAAGCCTTGTGACTGCGGTGAGGATTTGAATCTTTAACAATTTCTACCCATTGCATGAATTTTTATGAGAATAGATTTATATAGAAGTCCATGCAAGGAGTTATACCAAGGAAGAAGACCAAATCCTTCACTGATAACTGGAAAAGTCAGGCCAAATAGGAGGGTGGGTAACCTGTTAGGGGCCTCCAGCTGCTGTCCTCCTGCTGAATAAAGGAACAACTGCCAGTAGAGAATCAGCAGTAATCAGACAAGAGGCAATGACTGAACACATAGTACAGGCAAAGTCCTTCCTGGGGGCCCAGGAGATGGACAGGCAAGTGAGTGACCGGTGAGTCCACCTGACCTTCATAAAGCTAGTTCCCAGGTGAGAAGATAAGACTGGTAAAGGTACCCACAAGTACAAGGTGATAAGGGGCCCTTTGCACTCTGAACACACCCACATAATAGCCTTCTTTCCATGTTAGAGTTATTTATTTATAGACATTTTAGTAGGAAGACTAGGGGCTCCTTGAGGGCATTCATTGACTCAGGCATTTATTGAACTACTGTGTATGCAGGCACTGATTTGGGGCAGCTGGTATACAGTAGATATTTCAAAAATGTACATTGCCTTGCTTTCCGTCATCACTCAAATGCTCGTTGTTTTTTTTTGTTTTTTTTTTGGCTTTGCTGCACAGATGTGGGATCTTAGTTCCCAAACCAGGAATTGAACCCCACAGCCCCTGCACTGGAAGGCAAAATCTTAACCACTGGACCACCAGAGAAGGCTCTCAGGTTCGTTTTTTAAAAAATTTTGCTAGTTGCTATTACAGAATGGCTTTAAAAGCAGAGACATCAGGGAGCAGTTAGTCTGGTTAAGATGGAAGAGGCGATGCCAGGCACAAGAGCTGAGATTTTAAGAAAATGTGGGTTTCCTGATGGATTATATGTGGTAGGAAAAGGGCAAGGGGGAGCAAGGACCCAGGGGTGACTCCGAGGATGATCAGCACCCCAATTTCCCCTTCTCCAGAAGGTTCTCTAGAACCACAGAACCGCATTGCACTTGACAGTCTGTTCCTGGGATGCTGGGCATTTTTATGTGATTAGGCTGGAATAGTTCTCTGGGAAATAAATGCCCTCAGTCTAAAAGGCTTTTACAAGCCAGGGCAGGGGATTAAAGGCGGCCAGGCTGAGGAGAAATTCCAAGGTCAGGAGACAGCTGGGTATGGAGACTTTTAATCTAAACCTTAAACGTTTTTATTTTTCACTCCCTGAACCCAGGGTGTCACTTTAAATACGTGTTTGGCAACATTGGCTGTTCTATTTTTCTTTTTAATTATACAAAGAGAGATCCTGGAAACAGCTCAGCCCCCAGGCTGGGGGAGGCGAGGAAAGTCTGGCAACAGTTGGAGGAGGCAGACACCAGCTAAAAATTGAGTGGATTGAAGTCCCTTTGAAGGAGAGTGGAGACTCTAGCCTGAACTCGGGAGCCCTGACTCAGGGTTTCTAAAAGGAGACTGACAGTCACCAGCTTAGAACGGAGAGATGACAGATGGACGAATCTGCAAGATAAAAATATCACTAACACTAGCACGGCTCTCGTACCTTGAGTTTCTTCCCAGACCTCTGTCCTCCTCCTTCCTTTCATCCTCTGAGCAGAAAACACTTAACTAGACAATTCATTCACATTTACAGGCTACTCCCTACTATGTGCTGGGCTCCAGGTTCAACTGTTTGTATGTGTTATCTTGGGATTTTTTTTTTTTAATATATATTTGTTTGCACCAGGTCTTAGTTGTAGCACGTGGGATCTTCCATCTTCATTGTGGCATGTGCGAACTTTTTTTTTTTTTTTAAGATTTTTGTTGCGGACCATTTGTTTTGTCTTTATCGAATTTGTTACAATATTGCTTTGTAGTTTTTTGGTTTTGGTTTTTTTTTGGCCCCAAGGCATGTGATATCTTAGTTCCCCTGACCAGGAATTGAACCCGTACCCCCTGCACTGGAAGGTAAAATCTTAATCACTGGACCTCCCGGGAAGTCCCAGCAGGCAAACTCCTAGTTGCAGCAAGAGGGATCTAGTTCCCTGACCAGGGATCGAACCTGGGACCCTGAATTGGGAGCTCGGAGTTTTAGCCACTGGACCATCAGGAAATTGTTGATACCTTGTTTCATGCAGACAGCAATGTTGTGAGTAGATAATCATACATATCATTATCCCTATTTTCTAGATCTGAGACTTAGAGAGATTAACTATAACTCCAGCTCCCCAGTGTTGGGCCTGGGCTTGTTTGCCCTCAAATGCATTCCTTGCCCTTCCTCTGCTTAGCTCTGTCACTGGGAGGCCAACCTCTGCAGGCTGCCAAAAGAGCTGACTTCCTTTATAGATCAACCAATGGGAGGCAGTGATAGGAGCCTAGTGGGCGGGAAGAAGGGAGAAGCCAGGGTTTTTCTCCCTCTCTCTATCGCTGGAAATAGTTCCAGGAGCAGCTGCATTTCCTGTGTCTCTACCTCCCACCAGACAGTGCCACTGTGGGTCCAGCTTCTACCTGGGGACTCGGGTCCTTCCTGGGTACCAGAAGCATCACCCTGCCTCTGTCCATCCAACTCCGGGGGTGGTCCTGACCTTCCTGCTGTTGCTAATCTGTAGGTTCTTCACCCTCCCCTGTTTGCCTGCGTCCATGGTTCTTCCATTACCTAGGAAGCGAATGCATACATTCCCCTATTCTAGTGTCTGCTTCTCCTGCTTGGATTCTCACTGATTTTCTACCTTTCGTGAATACTCGCCATCTAGCCAATTCATCTGGTTTGGAATGACACAATTCTCTCCTTGAGCACAGGACATCCCACAAAACAAAAAATAGTAACCACCGTTTGTTGAGCATTATGCCGATTGCCAGTCAAATGTTCTTTCGTGGAACACTCATAGCAACCCTTTCTGCCAAATCCCATTAATTACTATCCCCATTTGACAGGTGGGGCTCAGGTTGAGTTGCTTGCCCAAAGGGGTACAGTTATAAACTGACAAAGCTGGGATTCACATCAAGGGACTCCTAAACCCATGTGACTTTCTCTAATCTCTGCTGACATCTTTTTGTTGTTGTTTTTAATTTATGTGGCTGTGCTGGATCTTAGTTGCAGCATGTGAGATCTAGTTCCCTGACCAGGGATTGAACCTGAGTGCCCTGCATTGGGATCATGGATTCCTAGCCACTGGACCAGCAGGGAAGTCCCTCTGCTGACATCTTGAACACACTTGCAGCCCCATGATAAACCCATTAGGACTCAAGTCCCTTGGGTGACTGAAGATCCCTCTTCAACTCAGTCCAGGGTACATATATGAGCATTCCTAGGGTAGGGGCTTCCCTGGTGGCTCAGATGGTAAAGAATCTGCCTCCAATGCGGGAGACCCGGGTTCAGTCCCTAGGTCAGGAAGATCCCCTAGAAAAGAGCATGGCAACCCACTCCAGTATTCTTGCCTGGAGAATCCCATGGACAGAGGAGCCTGGTGGGCTACAGTCCATGGGTTTGCAAAGAGTTGGACATGACTGAGTGACTAACACAGACACACAGGGCGAACTATCACAGACTGGACAGCCAAGAATACAGAAGCTTATTGCCTCACATTTGGGGAGGCTGAAAGTCTGAAATCCAGGAATCAGGAAGACCATGATCCCTCTGAAGTCTCCACCGAAAGATCTGACCCAAGCCTCTCTCCCAGCTTTTGGAAGTCTCAGGCACTCCCTGGCTTGCAGATGGCCATCTTCACCCTGTGTCTCTTCATATCATTTTTTCTCTGAGACTCTGTGTGCCTAACTCTCCTCCTTTTATAAGCACACATCATACATACTGGATCAGGGCTTACTGTGATTAAATGATCTCATTTTAACTTGGTTGCCTCTATAAAGACCCTGTTTTTAAAATAAGATAATGCTCTGAGGTACTGGGAGTTGGAACTTAAACGTCTCTTTTGTGGGGAGAGGGACATAATTTAACTCATAACCGTCCTTGATGCAGGTGCTCTGTTTCTACAATGTGACCTTGTTGGTCCTGTTTTCCTATTTTTGGTGGCTCTGAGAAGCTTGCAGAATCTTCTTTCCCAGGCCAGGGACTGAACCCAGGACCATAGCAGTGAAAGCACTGAGTCCTAACCACTGGGCAGCCGGGGAACTCCCACTCCTCTTTTCCTAATGGTTGCTAGATTTCCAGGAAGACCCCACTCCTTTAAGAGATTGCGATGGCTTCCAAAGTCATGTTTGTATTCCAAAATTTATCCCAACATTCTACCCCAAAATATTTAGCGAGATGTAAAGCACCTAATATAGCCAAACCCATTTTGAAAAAGTAGGACAAAGTTGAAAGACTTAACCTAACTAACTTCAACACTTATTTTAAAGGTAGAGTAATCAAGAGAGTGTATACTGGCATATTAGAAAATAGGGCAATGGAATAGAATAGAGAATCCAGAAACAGACACTCACATATAATCGTTTGATTTTTGACAGAATGGTCTGTGCGTTTCAATGGGGAACTTGCTTCTTATCTTTTAAAACTCAAAAAATATATATATTTATTTGGTTGTGGCTGACTTAATTGTAGCACGCAGGATCTTCAGTGTTGGCACACAGGCTCTAGCTCCCCGACGATGGGTTGAACCTGGTCCCCCTGCATTGCGAGCATGGAGTTAACCACTGAACCACCAGGGAAGTTCCTCTAAGTTCTTTTTTTTTTTTTTTTAATATTTTTTTATTTCACTGCTCCGGGTCTCGCTTGTGGTATGTAGGATCTAGTTCTCTGACCTGGGATCAAACTCAGGCCCTTTGCACTGGGAGCAGAAAGTCTTAACCACTGGACCACCAGGGAAGTCCCAAGGCTTTTTTTTTTTTAATAATTTTTATTTATTTATTTAGGCTACTCTGGGTCTTTGTTACTTTTGCCCTGGCTTTCTACAGATGAGGTGAGCAGGGGCTACTCACTGTTGCTCTGCCCAGGCTTCTAACCATGGTGGCTTGCTGGGGAGCACGACCTCAAGCTCAGGGACTCAGTAGTTGTGGCGCACAGGCTTAGCTACTCTGTGACATGTGGGATCTTCCCAGACCAGGAATTGAACCTGTGTCAATCCCTGCACTGGCAGGTGAATTCTTAGCCACTGTGCCATCAGGGAAGTCCCCTCCAAGATTTTTTAAAACTCTTGTGTTTTAAAGTTTTAAAACATAGGTGAATATCTTTATGAGCTTGGGACTGGCAAATATTTCTTAGCCAGGACACAAAAAGCACTAGCCATAAAAAGCGTGAGCACAAACACACAGTCCCAGCGATGGCTTCTGCCCAGGGAGGAGAGTGAGCCCTGAAAGCTCAGGGCCTGAGGGGCAGGAAAGTGGGCTAGGAGCTCCCCTGCACATGGTCTCTGAGCTTCAGGTGCCAAGAACCATTCTGAGATCAACACAAACCCTAAATCTGAATTTTGTATCCAGTCCTCTGCTTCCTTCCATCACCCAGTTCTTTGACTCTCAAAGCCCCAGGATCACACACTAATGCCACCTTCCTGATGTCCTGTGGAGCTGGCACCAGGCGTGGGCAGCAGAGGGATTTCAGACATTCTGTGTGACACCTAGAGGGAGTCACATGCATAGAAGGAAAACTTTTGAACTACTAAAAATAACTGTACAGGGAACCTCCCTGGTGGTGCAGTGGTTAAGACTTCACCTTCCAATGCAGGGGGCATGGGTTCGATCCCTGGTGGGAGAACTAAGATCCCAAATGCTGAGTGGCACATCCAAATAATGAAAAAAAAAAAAAAAATACAGAAGGAGGGTGCTTCCTATCACCAGAGGTATACAAGCACTGTTCTATAAAGGCAGGAGCTCAAGAAATTATGGCTCTTTTATTATTATTAATTTAGGGCTTTCAAACCTCAAGAGTAGTCAGAGGTAAGGCAGAGATAGGGGAAGGAAATAGAAGCAAGCATCCACGATGGGCTCTGACAAAATGCTCTTATTTCAAACTGAAAGTGGAGAATTCTTTACGGCCTTATTGGGCAGGAAGGGGCAAGGGATTTCCTCTTCAGCTGGGCATCAGATTTACCCCTTCTGAAAATGTGCCTGGTGGTGGTGACTGGGTGTCCAGACTCGGGGTCCATGAATAGGTATTTGTAATCTTTCTTTTTGCTAAGAGTATTGTTTGCTCAGAGAGGTTAAGTTTGTACAAGGTCACACTGCAATGGACTGGCCAAGGGAACAGTCAACCTTAACCACCGTAGAAGACTGAAAGTATTTAAAACTGAAGCTTATCTAGTGTGGTGGTTCTCAAACTTTACCCAGAAAACTGGCTAAAAGGAAACTGCTTGGGTAGGTTTTAGTAACTTGCATTTAAAAAGAATACCTCTGGAGATTCTGATGCAGAAGCAGGGGTCACTTTGGTGGTCCTTAAACCCCAGATTCTAGAGACTTACTGACTCAGTTCAGTGTCCTGTACTACTACTTACTAGCTTTCTGTGCATTTTTTTTTTCATCCTCAAAGTGATGATATACACCTGAAACCAACACAATATTGTAAATGGACTATAATTTTTAAGTGGTGATATTAATATGAAAATGTAAGGAATTTTTGAGTTCAATATAATATTTAATATATTCAATACACTAAAATAATAATAAAATAATTAAACATATTTTTTAAACATTTAATAAGATAATATAGATATTTGTTGTTGTTCAGTCAGTAAGTTGTGACTCCAACTCTTAGCAACCCCATGGTCAGCAGCACACCAGGCTCCTTTCTCCTCCAGTATCTCCTGTATGTGTGTGTGAGTCACTCAGTCTTGACTCTTTGCAACCCCATGGACGCATGGGGTCCTCAACAGGCTCCCCTGTCCATGGAATTCTTCAGGCAAGAATACTGGAGTGGGTTGCCATACCCGTCTCCAGGGGCTCTTCCCAACCCAGGAGTTGAACCTGGGTCTCCAGCATTGCAGGCAGATTCTTTACTGTCTGAGCCACCAGGGAAAGAAAGAAAGTGAAGTCGCTAAGTCGTGCCCGACTCTTTGCGACCCCATGGATAGTAGCCTGCACCAAGCTCCTCCGTCCATGGGATTTTCAAGGCAAGAGTACTGGAGTGGGTTGCCATTTCCTTCTCCAGGGAATCTTCCCAACCCAGGGATTGAGCCCAGGTCTCTCACATTGTAGACAGATGCCTTACTGTCTGAGCCACCAGGGAAGCCCCCACTATCTCCTGGTGTTTGCTCAGATTGATGTCTATTGAGTCCGTGATGCTCTTTAACCATCTCATCCTCTGCTGCCCTCTTCTCCTTTTGCCTTTAATCTTTCCCAGCATCAGGGTCTTTTTCCAATGAGTTGGCTCTTCGCATCAGGTGACCAAAGTATTGGAGCCTCAGCTTCAGCAACAGTCCTTTCAATGGATATTCAGGGTTGATTTCCTTTGGGATTGACTGGTTTGATCTTGCAGTCCAAGGGACTTTCAAGAGTCTTCTCCAGGAGGATTCAAAAGCATCAGTTCTTCTGTGCTCAGCCTTCTTTATGGTCCAGCTCTCACTGTTGGAAAAACCATAGCTTTGACTATACGGACCTTTGTTGGCAAAGTACTGTCACTGCTTTCTAATACATTGTCTAGGTTTGTTATGGTGTTTCTTCCAAGGAGCAAGCATCTTTTAATTTCTTGGTTGCAGTTACCTTCCACAGTGATTTTGGGGCCCAAGAAAATAAACTCTGTCACTGCTTCCACTTTTTGCCCTTCTATTTGCTGTGAAGTGATGACACCAGATGCCATGATCTTAGTTTTTTGATACTTAATTTTCACTCTCCTCTTTCACCTTCATCAAGAAGGCTCTTTGGTTCCTCTTCACTTTCTGCCATTAGAGTGGTATCTGCTTGACTGAGGTTGTTGATAATATATTTAATAAATTATCTATTACTCTGTTATTTAAGTATATTTTATATTACATATTTATTTATAATATATAAACTATTTACTAATACATAATTTAGAATGGTGTCTGTCATTGGTTCAGTTCAGTTCAGTCGCTGAGTCGTGTCCAACTCTTTGTGACCCCATGAACCGCAGCACACCAGGCCTCCCTGTCCATCACCAACTCCCGGAGTTTACCCAAACTCATGTCCATTGAATTGGTGATGCAATCCAACCATCTCATCCTCTGTTGTCCCCTTCTCATACCCTCAATCTTTCCCAGCATCAGGGTCTTTTCAGATGAGTCAGTTCTTCACATCAGGTGGCCAAAGTATTAGAGTTTTAGCTTCAACATCAGTCCTTCCAATGAACACCCAGGACTGATCTCCTTTAGGCTGGACTTGTTGGATCTCTTTGCAGTCCAAGGGACTCTCAAGAGTCTTCTCCAACACCACAGTTCAAAAGCATCAATTCTTCTGAGCTCACTTTCTTTACAGTCCAACTCTCACATCCATACATGACTACTGGAAAAACCATAGCCTTGACTAGATGGACCTTTGTTGGCAAAGTAATGTCTTTGCTTTTTAATATGCTATCTAGGTTGGTCATAACTTTCCTTCCAAGAAGTAAGCGTCTTTTAACTTCATAGCTGCAGTCACCATCTGCAGTGATTTTGGAGCCCAAAAAAATAAAGTCAGCCACTGTTTCCACTGTTTCCCCATCTATTTACCATGAAGTGACGGGACTGGATGCCATGATCTTAGTTTTCTGAATGTTGAGCTTTAAGCCAACTTTTTCACTCTCCTCTTTCACTTTCATCAAGAGGCTTTTTAGTTCTTCACTTTCTGCCATAAGGGTGGTGTCATCTGCATATCTGAGGTTATTGATATTTCTCCTGGAAATCTTGATTCCAGCTTGTACTTCATCCAGCCCAGCATTTCTCATGATGTACTCTGCATGTAAGTTAAATAAGCAGGGTGACAATATGCAGCCTTGACATACTCCTTTTCCTATTTGGAACCAGTCTGTTGTTCCCTGTCATTGGTAAGTACTACTTAAGTGCTATTTTGTTTTTTACCCCATGCCATGTGGGAGTTTGCTGCCTCCCAAGGCAGCTCATACCATCTTTGGCCATCCCTGGGCTGTATCCATTGGCCACAGTGGTGAAGCAGGTTGCAGTAGTCCCTTGGATCTCTATACTTACATACACAGAGTTGATTGAAAAATTCTGTTTGGCTGTTTCAGATAAAACTCCAAAAGGCTGAGAGCACACACACCCCCTAGCCACTAGAGGGAGCCACACATAGTCCTTGGAAGCACCCCTGGGATGGGCAGCCCGCGTTCCAAGTCTGATTCTCCACTGGCTTCTTTGGTGTACTTTGGTAAGGTGCTTTCTCTCTGGGGCATCAGTTGCTGTTAAGTAGGGGTTTGGAATGGGGTGCATCTCACGGCCCCAACTAGCTCTAATGTGCTATGAGCTCAGTCGCTTCAGTCATGTCTGACTCTTTGTGACTCCATGGACTATAGCTTGCTGGCTCCTCTGCCCATGGCAAGAATACTGGAGTGGGTCGCCATTTCCTTCTCCAGGGGATCTTCCCAACCTAGGGATTGAATCCACATCTCTTATGTCTCCAGCATTGGCAGGTGGGTTCTTTGCCACCAGCCCACCTGGGAGAAAATTTATTAACCACTGACCCTTCAGGGCTCTAAGATTCTAAAACAGGAAGCAGGGTTTGCCCAGATACCCACCCCATCCACCCACCAACCCAAGTCTTGATAATTTTTTTTTTTCTTCTCTTTTGCTCTGTGCATGTGGCGGTGGGGTTCAAACTCCATAGAATTAGGAGAGTGGGAGAGCTGGCCCCATCCCTACCCCAAAGCCCCCGGGCGATCTGCCATTGACAAGTCCTTTGGTTCCTTCTTAGTCAGCAAATCTTCCCTCCCTGCTTCAAGGTTTTTCTCTTGCAGACCTGCTGGCCCCACTCAGGTTCCAGGTGGGTTGTAAAACTGAGGGGGAGCTTCTTAGAACCAAGACCATCTCATTATCTTTTTCATTAAACCTGTTCCTCTTGGGAATCTCTGTTGTGCCAGGTCCTATGAGAGGCCATGGGTGATAAGGAAGTAATTTAAAGAGAGGAGAACTTTGCTCTCAGATAGCTTCCCAGATGGTTCAATTCAGTTCAGTCGCTCAGTCGTGTCCGACTCTTTGCTACCCCATGGACTGCAGCACCCCAGGCTTCTCTGTCCATCACCAACTCCTGGAGTTTACTCAAAGCCATATCTATTGAGTCGGTGATGCCACCCAACCATCTCCTCCTCTGTCTTCCCCTTCTCTTGCCTTCAATCTTTCCCAGCATCAGGGTCTTTTCTGATGAGTCAGTTCTTCGCATCAGGTGGCCAAAATATTGGAGTTTCAGCTTCAGCATCAGTCCTTCCAATGAATATTCAGGACTGATTTCCTTTAGGACGAACTGGTTGGATCTCCTTGCTGTCCAAGGGATTCTCAAGAGTCTTCTCCAACACCACAGTTCAAAAGCATCGATTCTTCAGTGCTCAGCTTTCGTTATAGTTCAACTCTCACATCCATACACAACTACTGGAAAAACCATAGCTTTAACTAGATGGACCTTTGTTGGCAAAGTAATGTCTCTGCTTTTTAATATGCTGTCTAGGTTGGTCATAGCTTTTCTTCCAAGGAGCAATCATCTTTTAATTTCATGGCTGCAGTCACCATCTGCAGTGATTTTGGAGCCCAAGAAAATAAAGTCTCTCACTGTTTCCCCATCTCTCATTGTTTCATTGTTTCATCTCTCATTGTTTCCCCATCCATTTGCCTTGAAGTGATGGGACCGGATGCCATGATCTTCGTTTTCCTGACTGTTGAGTTTTAAGCCAACTTTTTCACTCTCCTCTTTCACTTTCATCAAGAGGCTTTTTAGTTCTTCTTCACTTTCTGCCATAAGGGTGGTGTCATCTGCATATCTGAGGTTATTGATATTTCTCCCGGCAGTCTTGATTCCAGCTTGTGCTTCATCCAGTCCAACATTTTTCATGATGTACTCTGCATATAAGTTAAATAAGCAGGGTGACAATATACAGCCTTGACATACTCCTTCCCCAATTTGGAACCAGTAGCCACCTGCCAATGCAGGAGACACAAGAGATGCAGGTTCGATCCCTGAGTTGGGAAGATCCCTGGAGGAGGGCATGGCAACCCACTCCAGTATTCTTGCCTAGAAAATTTCATGGACAGAGGACTCTATAATCCATGGTGTCACAGAGTCAGATACAACTGAGCAACTGAGCACACTCATTTGTTGAGGGGCGGGTTGGGGGGCACAAACAGGTCAGTACATAAATACACTAGGTGATTTCAGATACTGTTGTGATCACAACTATCAGGGAAATAAAACAGGGTGAGGTGACATAACATGAAATGGGGCCTACTTTAGAAAAGGAAGGTCCCTCTTTGGAGGTGATATTTGAGCTGAGACACAGATGGTAAGTGAAGGAAGTGATAAGTATAAAGGCCAGCAAAGAAATAAGCCCAGTGGGATGAGATTTCAAATTTCAAGTTCCCTGGTCTTCATAAAAAACAGAGAAAAGTCTCTGGAAGAATTCCACAGGCTTTTGGGAGGGGGCCTTCAGGTCTATCCCATAATGTGGGTGAGTGGATGGGTGCCCTCTAGTGGTGACAAGAGTTAAATTTCACATAGCTGACCTGGAATGCTGCATGCTTGTGACTTGACTCTGGGATAATTATGTTTCACTCATTCTTGTCTCTCCCACACTTATTCATTCAACAGATATTTACTGAGCACTGTGCCAAGCAACCCTCTAGATGCTAGAGTTGTGAAACCAACAGAGACGGTTCTTGCCCTCCTGGAGCCTGATACCCTAGGGAACAGTTCTTACCTCAGTACTCTAGCCCCACTTCACCTCTCCCCTCTATTATTCTGTAGCTAAATTGGCCTCCTAATATTCCAACAGGCAGATATTGTTGCTTCAGAGTCTTTGTTATCTGCTATTCCCTTCCGCCCCAGGAAAGCAGGTCCCTGCTTCTTTGCATTGCTGATTCGGGTCTCAGCTCAAAAGTGACCAAGTCGGAAAAATGTGAACTTATTTTGTTCGTTGACTGCCTATTCTCTTCACTAATATATAAGATTCCATGAAAGTTACTATTTTCTTGGAATCCCTCAGCCTAACGCTTAATAGGTGCGCAGTAAACTTACTGAAGGGGCTTATCCTATACCCCAGCTTGTTTGAGAGGATAGTGAACTGTAAGTGAACGAACGGGACAAAACATACCACAAATCTCAGCCCTAAAAAAAAAAAAAAAATGCCGTTGCACAGTACCTGTGCCCCCTTTGTCTGCTTTATCTTTCTTTTCTTTTGATCTGCTTTATTTTTCTATCCACTTATCATCTTCTAAACTATTATAACTTACTCCTTGGTGTTTGCGTGTCCCTGCTACTAGACTAGAATGTAAGCTTCACGAAGGCAGAGGATTTTGTCCATTTGATTCACTACCCGACCCTCAGTGCCCAGAACAGTGATGGCACCCAGTAGGCGCTCACTTTGGCCACCTGATGCGAACAACGGACTCATCTGAAAAGACCCTGATGCTGGGAAGGATTAAAGGCTGGAGGAGAAGGGAACAGCGGATGAGATGGTTGGATGGCATCACCGACTCAATGGACATGAGTAAACTCCGGGAGTTGGTGATGGACAGGGCTGGTGCGCTGCAGTCCATGGGGTCGCAAAGAGTCGGACACGACTGAGCGACTGAACTGAACTGAACTGAGGCGCTCCATACACAGAATGAATGAACTTTGTCTACATCACAGTTTGCTGTTTCCTGCAGATCCTAAGTCACCTTAATCCAAGGAGGAAACGGGCTTCAGGAGGCGACCAGAGGTGAATTCAGGTGGGCCGACCCAGGAGTCCGAGCTCTGGGAGAAGGGCCATAAGAGCAGCTGCGGAGATGGGAGGCGCCGGCAGCGGGAACAGAGAGAGGCCTGGGGGCTGAACCGCTTCCAGGAAGAGGCGCGGGCGCTGAAGGCGCCTGGCCAGGGACTGTAGGCGGTACCGTCGGATGAGACGAATCACATGACTTACACTGACCACGCCCCCTCCGATGGGCGGGGCGCATGCAAATTATCCCAGGCGGCGGCCAATCGTGTCGCTCGCCGAGGGTCCGGGCCCGGGGATCCGGGACGCTTGCTTGAGCCCAGGCTCTCGTCTCTGCTGCCCCGGGCTTTTGCAAGGCGCCGGGGCCCTGTAACTTTGTGCTGTGGTCGCTTCTTCGAGCTATTTGCTTTTGGCGGCCAGCCGGCTGAGGCCGGACCCGCGCTGGGGCCAGGCGGCGGCTTCCTCAAGCGGAGGCGGAGGTGCGGCGCAGGGTGGGGGCCACTGCCCTAGCAGGCGCCCGGGCCGGCCCGCGCCTTTGCAGCGTGCTCCATGCATCCGGAGCCCGCCCCGCCCCCGAGCAGCAACAGCCCCGAGCTTCCCCTCAGCGGCGGCAACAGCACCAGCGGCAGCCGCCGGAGCCGCCGCCGCAGCGGGGACGGGGAGCCCCCGGGGTCGCCGCCGCCGCCGCCCGCCGTCACCTACCCGGACTGGATCGGCCAAAGTTACTCCGAGGTGATGAGCCTCAACGAGCACTCGATGCAGGCGCTGTCCTGGCGCAAACTCTACTTGAGCCGCGCCAAGCTCAAAGCCTCCAGCCGGACTTCGGCTCTGCTCTCCGGCTTCGCCATGGTGAGCTCTGGCCGCCCTGCCCTGCCCCCTCTCAGATCCTGGCCGCTGCCTCCCACAGCCCCGACGGGGCGCACAGGGGAGCTGGCTGGGAGGGCTAGATGGTCTGAGGGTGAAGGGAAGAGCTGGGAGAAAGCTGTCGTGGACGCTGGGAGGGCCGGAGGTGCTGGACATGAGAGGCGGACAAGTGACACCCGTAGTGGGAGGTTGGGTATCATACAAATGTCCAGGGTTGGGGGGCTCAGATGGGCAAGCTTGATGCGGCGAGGAGAGAGAAACAGCAGGATGCTCGACGTAGATGTAAGAAGAGTCCCAGGCATGTTGAAGTGGAAGGGAAACTGACATAAGTAGTCTGATCTCTTTGGGAGCAGGTGTCAGAAGGTTGGGAGAAGGACCCCTGAGCCATCTCCCTAGTGCCCCCACACTTGAGGCCAGAAGGAATTGGCCAGCTTCCTTTATTATCTAGTAGAGGGGATTTCCTGATACCCTTTCTCCTGTTGTATTTTCCGAGGGCCTCAGCCTGGGGGTTTGACAACCACTCCCCACCCTCAGTTTCTGCTCCAGAAACTTGCCACTGAGTCACTGGGTGTGGGGGAGGAGGGTGGGACATGTTCCCGTTGAATGGGCTCTTTCTCGATGTTGGGGGTAGGCTTAGTTTCCCCCCTCCGCCCCTACCCCCACCCCCACCTCCTTGTGTGCTGGGTTGGAGTGAGAACCAGCCTCTGGAGGGTGGGGTAGGTGAGGCTGCAGGTTGGGCTGAGAAGTGGCTCTGAGGATGCCTTCAGGCTGGGAATCCTGGAGTCTCTCAGGACAGCTACAGAATAAGTCCTGATCTCAGCATGGATGGGGTCTGCCCCCCCTACCCCAAGGTTTTTAGCCCAGAGCACTCTTGCCTCACTGGCGAGTGAGCTAAGCTCTTGACCTTGGGGGAGGGAGTGGCTGCACCCTTTGCATTTTCTTGGGAAGGGAGTGTATCTGGGACTCTCCCTGGGCTCCACAAACTCGTGGGTGATGCAAGAAATGAGAACCTTTTAGAAGCCCTAAGCAGGCCTAGAGCACCCGGGGCCATGGTGGCAAGACTAGCTGTCTGAGGTAGGGGACGCGCTTTCCTGAGTCTGCCCTGGCTGCCTGTGCAACCTCGGACGAATCCCTCTGTGGGCCTTGATTGATTCCTCAATTGATGAATGAAGGCTGCTTCTCAGGAGTTTCTCTGACTTTAAGCATTTAATAGAGGACTTCCCTGGTGGTCCAGTGGCTAAGACTCCACTGTCCCAATGCAGGGGGCCCAGGTTTGATCCCTGGTCAGGGATCCCACATGCTGCAACTAAGAGTTCATGTGCCACAACTAAGATGTGGCGCAGCCAAATAAATAATTTTTTCTTTGAAAAAATTTAATCAAGGAAGCCTTTGAGAGGGAAGGATAGAATGTGTGTGTTTGTAAGAAGTGTCACTCTAGTTTTTAGTTTAGGTCTATAGGAAAGGATTCTGTTCCATCAGCCCCAAATTCTAGGAACAGCTGACACTTAGCCAAGCGCCCACCAGGTGCCTTGCACAGTGTAGATGCCCTAACTGACGCACTAAGCCCTCCACTGCGCTTGGAGGTAATTTTGGTATGGGACCTTCCCAAGGCCACACAGCTCTCCTGCTGGAGCAGGATTTGAACCCAGGTTGGCTGGTATGCAGAACTCTGTTGGACACTTATGCAATTTGTGGTGTATGGAGCTCTGAGCCCCGTCTTGCCAGGGACCTCTTAGGACCAGGCCTTGTAGGGAATGAGAAATAGAGCAGAAAAACTTCTCTTGAGGAAAATAAAATGTTACAGTTAGGGGGAAGGGAGTGACAACAGCGGCTGTCAGCTCTTCACAGCAGTGAATTGTTTCAGATGGTGGGGTGCCTGTTCCCGTTTCTCTTGGGGTGGTAAATCCATAGCTGCCCAGCCCCCTTCCCATGCCAGGAGCAGTGAGGAGGCAACGGGTGAAGCTTTTCTGCCTTCTTGAGTCGTCTCTTAGAAGCCGGGCCTTCTGATCAGATGTCACCTCCCTCTTCCTCTTGCTAAAAACAGTGTGGGGAAGTCAGGCTGCAGGAGCGGCCTGCGGCACTTGGTGGGCCTTGACTCAACCAGACTGTCTCTTGGGGACCTTTATGCTACCCAGCTCGGGTGGAGAAGGCTTGCTGGCTCCAGCGATGAAATCCCCAAAGTTCTGCCAGCAGGAAAGGCTGAAGCCCGTGCCCACTTCCATTCTGGGAAGGCACTTAACAAGAGAGTATCTGCATCTGCCGCGAGTCTGCAAACAAGGGGGAGAGATGGGGTTGGGGTGGAGAGAAGGGCTCAAGAGGGCAGGTCAGCCTGCACCCCGCCCCCCACCACAGGCACTCAGCCTTGTGAATGAGCCTCAGAGAGGAAGGAGTGCCATGCAGACAGGTGCTATGGAAACGGAGTGAGCAGGTTTCCTGGACTACTCTCCCTTGGCCTGTGAGTCAGCACAACCAACTTCCTGCCCCCAGAGGGCTTCCTTCTGAGAGACTGGGAAACCCAGAAGAAGTGATATGATGTGACCTTTGATTTCCTAGGGGTAGAGAGTTGGTGAGGTTGCCAGACTCAGCTGCGCACAAGGTGAAATTGAGGGAAGGTCTCCCAGGAGCCTGGAGGGCATGGAGAGACTCCCCTTTCCCAGGCGGAAAGGCCTGGACAGCTGCCCTGATGTGCTGAGGCGATAGGCAATGGGACCTCAGGCAAGTGCCTTTACTCTTTGGGGGCAGTTTTCTCGTGTGTACAAAGGAAACACATATTCTGCTCCTCCATGGACTTGCATGAAGAGTCATTACAAGGTTCACTTGGACCCACAAAGGGTTGAGGAATTGTCAGGATCTGATGATGGACCCTTAGGTGAGCCCTCTCTGGTCTACAGACAAGCATCCCACTCCTGATGGAGCTTCTGGAAATAGCACACCTTGTCTGGGTTCAGCATCCAGTCTCTAAAACCAAGGGCCCAGGATGTAGCAGAGGATCAGCAGCCTGCAGGTGCTCCTTGAGCTTAGGGTGCTGTGATTCAGGCCACCCCTGCCTCAGTTTACCTCTCAGCAAGAGGCAGCCAGCCTCGGCCTGACCCTGTCCCCTGGGGGCTATGGCAAGTGCACACGCGCACACACAACAATCTTGGTTTCCTGGGGAGGGCAGCCTGTAATGTTAGCCTAAGCAGAAGATAATTGGGAAGGTCAGCCTGTTGCCATAAACAAAATGCTTTCCATGACCTGGGATCAATTATTTTTGGATTATCTGCCTCCTCAAGTTCTCTGCTTGCCAGCACCCTTTTGTTCCCAGGTTCCAGAGCGGGCTCAGAAGCAGCTTGGCATTTCTCTGAAAGTGAGTTGGAAGGAAGGGCTCAAATCATAAGATGTTATTGAGCCTCTGTGACATGTTGGGAGTTCAGGGGGCATGGAGATGAGTAAGAAATTAGTATTACTCCTCATGGTGCTAAGTACTAGTGGTAAATATTACCACTGTTGATTAGGATCTTGGAATAGGTTGACACCTGCTAAGTACTCTCCTTCAACCATGTCTTGTGAGCTTCAGAATGGGGAGTGAGGGTGAGTGCCCAGTGAATGACTTGTCTGAGGTTACCTGGCTGGGAAGCTTCCAGGCCCTGTGACTGTGGTGTAGCCTCACTGCTGCGGGAGAGGAAGCACCAGAGAGAATGATGGAAGGACTGAGTTGGGAGGCTCAAGTATTGTAGAGTAAAATAAAGGACAGAGACCCTGGAGCCAGACTGCTTGAGTGGGATCCAGATCCCTGCTCTGCCGCTTAGAACTGTGCCGCTTAGAGATGCTGGGGAAGTTGCTTAATGTCTCCGGGCCTCAGTTTCCTCAGCTGTGAAATGGGAGTAATAGCAATAACCAACCTCAATGGGTCAGTGTGATGGTTCATTTGTATCTGCAAAGCACTTAAAATATACGTGGTCCAGGTGTGACAGAAACTCGCTCACCCTTGTCCCCATAATGCTGAGACTACTCTCTTTTGGCCACGCAGTATGCAGGATCCTAGTTTCCTGACCAGGGATTGAACTCCAGGCCCACGGCATTGAAACTGCTAGGAAATTCCTGGGACTGCTTTTATGAGAGTTAACTGGTTTAGAAGAATGTGATTCCAGCTAAGCCTTAAGGGTGGTAGAGTAGAGCTGAGAAAGAACTCTCTATCAGAGGAGGCATCAGGAGCAAAGTTACAAGGATGAGAAATGATAAGGTCTTAGGGTAGGAAAGGCAGAGAGTCTGGTGTGGCTGGAGTTGAAGCCATGTCCAGGGATAGTAGAGGAAGGTGAATCTTTCCAGACTAGACAATGCAAGGCCTTCTGATATAGGCAGTGGGGAGCCAGGGAAGACTTTGGAGCAAAAGAGTTCCATGATGAATTTTTTAAATATGTTTATTCATTTATTTATTTTTGGCTGAGTTGGGTCTTAGTTGCAGTATACTATGTGGGGTCTCAGTTCCCTGACCAGGGATTAAACCCAAGTCTCCTGCATTTGAAGGCCGATTCTTAACTGCTAGACCACCAGGGAAGTCCCCTGATGAATTCTTGAATAATGTTGATGATGTTACTATTTACTGAACGCCAGGCATGAGCCTGGACCTTTTTTTTTTCCATTCATTTTTTAATCCTCAGAACAGTCCTTAAGGGTATGCACTGTAGGTGAGGAAACTAAAAGGCTCACTGAGGTTGCGATCATCCAGCTAGTAGATTTCAAGCCATGGTCTGTCTGATTTGGAGCCTTTTCCACTCAATCACCCTCTCGCCACG
This sequence comes from Capricornis sumatraensis, assembly GCF_032405125.1. Classification (NCBI taxonomy): domain Eukaryota; kingdom Metazoa; phylum Chordata; class Mammalia; order Artiodactyla; family Bovidae; genus Capricornis; species Capricornis sumatraensis. The sequence continues at coordinate 60,419,720 of NC_091085.1, read as the reverse complement.
TTCCATGTAGCTGGCTGAAAACTGGGTCTTCGAAGTCTTACAGATGGATCCTTCTGTAGGCTGAGTCGGTATAAATGGAATTTTGTTAAATGCCCCAAGGGAAAGGCACTCCCTGCCTAGCTGAGAAGCCTTTTGGAAAACTTCACAAGTGCCTGTGCACGTGTCTGGGGTTTTCAGCCAGGGTCTGTGTTGAGCTCTGCTGGTTTCTGGGTCCAGGGCTGGTGAAGGAGAGTTCTAGGGTTTCCCAAGGTGACACTCTGGTAATCAGTGTTGGGAAGGAGTTCCCTTGTAGAAATAAAACTGACAGTTTATGGGGCATCCTTGGTGGTTAAGACTCCGCCCTTCTACTGCAGGGGACGCAGGTTCGATCCCTGGCCAGGGAACTAAGGTCCAACATGCCACGTTCAGTTTAATCGCTCAGTCATGTCCGACTCTTTGTGACCCTATGGACTGCAGCATGCCAGGCTTCCCTGTCCATCACCGGCTCCTGGAGCTTACTCAAACTCATGTCCGTCGAGTCAGTGATGCCATCCAACCATCTCATCCTCTGTCGTCCCCTTCTCCTCCCGCCTTCAGTCTTTCCCAGCATCAGGGTCTTTTCCAATGAGTCAGCTCTTCACATCAGGTGGCCAAAATATTGGAGTTTCAGCTTCAGCATCAGTCCTTCCAGTGAATATTCAGGACTGATTTCCTTTAGAATGGACTGGTTGGATCTCCTTGCAGTCCAAGGACATAGTGCTGCCAATAAATTAATTAATTAATAATGTTAATAAAAACTGTGACAGTTTACACTTTTTAAATTTCTTGGCCAGGCTGTGCAGCATGGGGGATCTTAGTCCCCCAGTCTGGGATTGAACCCATGTCCCCTGCAGTGGAAGCACAGAGGCTTACCCACTGGACCACCAGGGAAGCCCTAAAACTTCTGAGGAAAGTTAAACAAGAGCAAGTTTCTCTCTGGTGGAACGTCTTCTCAGGGGGCCTTTAATATGCTTCCCAGAAGGGAATGCCCCAAACTGATAGAACCACAAACTCTTCAGAGGAGAATCCTCTGGGACCGTGGTTTGATATTCCTTTTTAGGAGCATTGATCTAACCCAAAATGGGCCACCTTTTTCTGTGAAGTAAATATTTTCAGCTTTGCTGGCCACACGGTCTCAGTGGTAACTACAGGTGTCCCCCCCCACTTTTCACAAGATCACTTTACACCTCCTCGATTTTACAGAAGACCTGCATTTGTACCTGTTTTCACTAGCCTGAAAGAAACCCAAAGAGAATTTTTACTTTTACCAAAAAATGGTGAAAGTTGAAAATAGCATGCAGCATTTGGTTTGCAGCTAGCAGTTATAGAGGCAGCATGCACCCTAAGGGGTAAGACTGATACCACCAAGCTCCTTTCCCAGGAATCACACTCAGCATCTCGGCATCAAGCTGTCAGAGCTCTGAGCTGTGTCTGTGAGCATCAGTGCTTTAATCTCAGTTTATTTGTGCATATGTTCGCAAAATATCTCCTAAGGTAATTGCTCCGTCCCTTAAGGCCATTTCAGCTCGTGAATGGTTTCAGAGATACATTACGGGGGGGAAACCTGTCCTCAGTTCTGTTCTAGCTTGAAAGCAGTCACTGACCTTAGCGAGTGAGTGGGCGTGGCTATGTGCTAATAGAACTTCCTTTGCAGAAAGTACATTGCAGGCCAGTTTGGCAACCCCTGGTCTAGGTGATGGTCTCCAACAACACTTTGAGTGCACACCCCACTCAAAATATTGTCAACATTAGACTTAGTATTCATACATAGATATATGGTAATGTATGATATGAGTTGCTAGTAAAGCGTGAGTATTAAAAGGTACATAGGCGATCCAGTGGTTAAGACCCTGTGCTTCCACTGCCGGAGTTGCGGGTTTGAGCCCTGGTTGGGGAGCTAAGATCCCTCAAGTCACACAGCATGGCCAAAAACTAAAAATTAAAAAAAAAAAAACGAATTATTTTAAGGTACATAGGAACTTCCCTGGTGGTCCAGTGGTTAGGACTCAGCACTTTCACTGCCAGGGCCCACGTTCAATCCCTGGTTGGGGAACTAAAGTAAGTAAAGACACAATATTGAAAAGTTTAAAGGATGAGCCAAAAAAGGAATGTCATGAGAGTTCTCCTGTGGTCTTCTGGTTTCCAATGGATCACATGGGATTGTCTTCAGGCACTTTAGAGACCCTGGGTCAATTCTGACCTTCATTCATTCCTTTAACATTCTTTAACATCCTTTAACATCCTTTAACATTCATTCATTCCTGAGGCTCCTGGAGGGACAAGGGAAGTGTGGGGAAGCTAGAGAAGCAGGAAAGTAGAGTGGAGGAAACCGGACATGTCGTTACATCTTCAGAACGTGTTTGGCAAGTGCAGCGATGGAGGAGCGTTGCTTATCACCATCTGAAAATACCTCCCTACACCTTCAGTGCCTGTCATCCTCCCTGAGGCAGGGATTCTTCCTTCTGTCTTCCTGCTTTGTCTCCAGCAGAGCCACAAGATCCTCCAAGCACATAGTCAGTTCTCAGAAAAACTTAGAGAAAAAAGTTCTCAGTAAGTTCGTAAGGGCAATTCCCTGGCAGTCCAGTCGTTGGGACTTGGCTCTTGCGCTACTCAGGGTGCAGGTTCGATCCCCGATCAGTGAACTGAGGTCCCATAACCCTCACAGCACCACCAAAGGAAAAAAAAAATTGTCCGTGATTGAATGAATGGCCCCATCCTCACTTGGAGCGCCCTGGAACAGAGGTGACTTGAGAGAGACCGGAGGTGCTCGAAATTAGCCAGATGAACAGTAAGACTAGGCCTGTTCTCTGCTCCCTCCTGCAGCTTCAGCCTGTTAGTGACTCGTGACAAGAAGTGAGTCGCAACCAGCATTTTAATTTTTATTGGAAGAAGAGTGGAATGAAATAGAAAGCAGCCGCATGTGTCACGTGTTTAAGAGTAGACTGGATTAGCATGCTTTAAAGATAATTATTGTTTGGGGAAACTTGTTTCTGTTATAAGTGGGTATGTGTCTATTTATGGAAACCTTTGGAATACTGCGCTGTAGTGGTCAGAAAAGTTTGTAAACTCCTAGAGGAGCCCTCAATCCTCTCTTAATAGATGGTTTGTATCTGAGGTGGGGGCCGCAGGCTCAGACGGCCCTGGGTGACCTGGGGTGACTGTGGCTTGGCGGCCTGAGTGATCAGGAGAAGCGCAGGCTGGGGAAGGCAGAGTCATGTCTCCCAGCTGTTGGGCGCCCGGGTCGAGCCAGGCATGGGAGGGCTGCCTCCGAGGGGCCCAGCCTTCTAGGCGCCAGGTGGCAGGGGTTCTCCAGGGAGCCCAGCAGGAGTGAGGAGAGGTGGTTGGCATCCGGGTGTGGTGGGCAGACACCTGGCAAAGCCAGCCAGGCCCTACCCTTCTTGGGATCACAGGCGCCTCTTAGCCCATGGTTGAGGTTTGATGTCCCAGTGGGGGGCGGGGGAGGGAGGCATCGGAGGTCCACGGACCAGGGTGACGTGGGGCTGGTGGTCCCTCACCCCTCCTCACCCTTTAGAACCCATGTGTCCAGGTTTAAGCAGGCCCGTGGCTGGCTGGGAGCTGTTTATTTTGGGTTAACGGCCCAGCACTCTGGCTATATTTACCTTGCGAAGCTGCTTGCAATCTGATCTGATCTGATCTCTCTGGGACTCAGCTGGGGCCCTGGGAGTCGCCTGCCAGATTCCACGAGGCCCTCCTGGCTTTACCCTCCCTACTCTTGGGGAGATTTCCCAAGTGGGACACATTCTGAAAAAAGCAGTCGTTTTTCTGCTTGTGAACAGTTCTCATCAGGAGACCTGATCTGTGTCAGCCATTCCTTCCCACAGTGCCAGGACATGGAGCTTGGTCCCCCAGGTGGGGACAGTACCTAGAGCCAACCAGTGTGGTCAAGTTCCAGGAACTGTAGGGCCCAGCACAGTCGATGGGGCTTCTTCTGGAGCCCATCCTCCTCCTTGAAGGAGCTCGGTTCACACGCTGAGCTGCCCAGCCTACCTAACCCCCTCCTCCCAGCTTAGGACCTCAGGGGAAGTTCTGGAGTCCCCTGGCCAGGTGTGTCCCAGCAGCTGCAGTGTTCTGGCTCTGGGGCGTGACAAATGGTGTGGCAGCAGTGCTTCCTGTCCCGCTGCGGTGGTCAGCTGTGCTTTGGGGCACACATTCTCCTTCCACCTGGGGTTTCTAGCAGGGACAGCCTTAGAAAGAGGCAGACTGGGTCCAGAGTGGGGCGTCTGAGCCCCTCCCCCTCCCTAGGGGACAGAACGTGGGGTCAGCTCTCACCAGCCTCAGCTGAGGGCGTCCAGGAGCTATTCGTCTTCCACTTTAAGCCCTGTGTTTTTCTTTTTAACTGAGATTTATTGAGTACCTTCTGTGGGCTGGCCCTTTGTTAAAAACATGTCAAGACCTCATTTAATCTCCTTGGTGATTGTCTTAGTCTGTCTGGGCTGCTAAAACAGAATACCACAGCCCGGGTGGCTTATAAACAACAGATATTTATTTCTCACCGTTCAGGAGGCTAGAAGTCTAAGATCAAGGTGCCAACAAATGCAGCATCTGGTAAGGGGCTGACTTGCTAGTTCACAGACACTGTCTTACTACTTGCTGTGTTCTCACAGGGCAAGAGTGGTGAGGGGGTCTCTGGGGGTTCTCTTTTATAAGGGTGCTAATCCTATTGCAAGGGCGCCACCCTCATGACCTAATCACCCCAAAGGCCCTTCCTCCTAACACCATCACCCTGGGGGTTAGGATTTCAAATATGAATTTAGAGTGTTCACAGACATTCAGTCTGTAGAAGCAGGTGTGAGGAAAATGCTGTTAACCCCTTTGCACACAGGCTTTAGAGCTAAGTGGACTTAAGTATAGATCCTCCACTCAACAGCAGAATAATGCTTGGGACTGCTGACTTCACCTCTCTGAGCTTCAGTTTCCTCATTTGTGAAAACGTAATAATGGTGTTGCTAATTATCATTGATGGGCTTCCCAGGTGACTCAGTGGTAAAGAATCTGCCTGCCAATGCAGGAGACACAGGAGACAGATGTGAGTTCAGTCCCTGGGTCGGGAAGATCCCCCAGAGGAGGAAATGGCAACCCACTCCAGTATTCTTGCCTGGGAAATCCCATGGACAGAGGAGCCTGGCGGGCTACAGTCCATGGGGTCGCAGAGTCGGTCACGACTGAGCAACTAACACACACACACACACATACACACACATAGCCGATTAACAATGTTGTGATAGTTTCAGGTGTATAGCGGAGTGACTCAGCCATACATATACATGTATCCATCACTGACGCTTTATTTAAGTGTAATATAGATGTATATATGCATGCCAGGTCTTATGCTAAGGGCTTTTATTCATTAATCTGTTTGAATCCTTGTGGCAAGGACTTCACCTCTTCAACCCCTGTGGCATTGAGAGCTTACCAGTGGAGGAGGCAGTTTACTCTTAATGGCTCTCTAGAGGTAGAGATACCAGGTTTAAGGGAACAGATTGGTGACTGTATATGTTGGCCTGTTCCCCCTCCCCTCCGCATATAGGCACCCAGCTCTGGGCCCCATGTACCTGATGGGTCTGGACATTTCCAGTGAGTGAAACAATAGCCCGTGGGCCTAGAGCAGCTAAGCAGCTGGCTCTCCTGCTCGTCCTTTCTCCAGTTTCAGCTTCCGGGGCAGCAAGCCAAAACAGGAAGAGAAAGTGCCAGGGGTGGGGAGGAGGCAGGAGGTATGCCCTGCTGGAGGTGCTCCCCCCTTTTCCAGCATGATCAGGCCTGAGGACAGAAACCAGGGAGCCCGGGGTACAGCCCTTAACCCGCCGTGCCCTGATGCCCTAAGTGCTAAGAAATCTCAGCCTTGGCCTTAGGCCACCAGTGATCCTAAAAATGGCCCAAATCCTCATGGCGCACTGCCCCAGATTTATGTGAACTTAAAACATTTTACAAACTCCTGGGCTGAGAAGTTTATACAACCATCAATTGTGGGAATTCTAAGACAAAAGTCTGCGAATCCTGTTGAAATTGTCTGAAAAGCCCTATGACTATATATACCTGGGTGTCTTAAGAAATATCCACTATTTTCACCAGATTCTCAAAATATCTGACTCCAAATCACCTCTAGATGGTGACCTTAACCTTGCCACATCCCCTCCTTTGTCAGAGACAAAGGGAAGAGTCTTGACCAAGGTTACCCAGGGGGAAGCAGTGATGATTCTGGAGCCAAAACTCAGGTTTGCCAGTTTGGCTTTGGTGTCCTCAGCTCAGGTTGGGGGATAGAAACCCAGCCCAGGCAGAGGGGTTTCATACAGAGATGCTGGGATTGGGAGTGAAGTTTTTTAACTGAATTACAACAGCACTAATAAAGCTCCTTTTATTGAGGGTTTACTCTAGGCCAGGCACTAAGGATTTGAAGTGAAGTGAAAGTCATGCAATCAGTTTGACTCTTTGAGACCTCATGGACTATTCAGTCCATGGAGTTCTCCAGCCCAGAATACTGGAGTGGGTAGCCTTTCCCTCATCCAGGGGATCTTCCCAACCCAGGGGTCAAACCCAGATTTCCTACATTGGAGGCAAATTCTTTACCAGCTGAGTCACAGGGAAGCCCAAGAATACTGGAGTGGGTAGCCTATCCCTTCTTCAGCAGATCTTCCCAACCCAGGAATCAAACCAGGGTCTCCTGGTTTGATTGCAGGCAGGTTCCTTACCAATTGAGCTGTCAGGGAAGCCCAAGGATTTGATGTGGGATTAATTCAGTCCTCACAACTCTCTGAGTTATATACTAGTATTCTGGTTTTTTTTTTTTAATATTTATTTGTTTGGCTGCACTGGGTCTTAGTTGTGGTGCTCAAGATCTTCAGTCTTCATTGCAACACATGGAATCTTTAGTAGCAGCATGCAGACTGTTGGCATGTGGCACTCGGAATCTAGTTCCCCGACCAGGGATCAAACCCAGTGCCCCTGCATTGGGAGCATGGAGTCTTAGCCACTGGACCACCAGGGAAGTCCCTGGGTTTTTTGTTAGTTCAGCCATGCTGTGCAGCATGCAGGATCTTTGTTCCCTGACCAGGGATCAAACCTTGACAGTGAAATTGCTGAGTCCTAACCCTGGAGTGCCAGGGAATTGCCCCTATAGTCCTCCTTTTTTTTTTTTTTTCCCCACAGATGAGGAAACTGAGGCTCAGAAAGTTGAAGGAACTTGCCAGAGTCACACAGCCTAATAAAGGGCAGAGGAGTCAGGGCTGGAAGCAGGCAGCCTGGCTCCAGAGCCCATGCTCCTAACTACTGCCCCACATTGCCTTTCCAGGCCTCAGAAGGCTGAAGAGGTACAAGAAATGAAATCAGACAGGGCCAGGTATTACAGACAAGAAAGCTGGAAGGAAGGAGCCCATTCCCTTCCCAGGAGTAAGGAGGGATCAGGGCAGGTATGGAGCTTGTGGGTACATTTTAGCCTCAGTCCTCCCCCTTCTGAGCCTGGCACATACACAGCAAACCCTTTATAAAGGGTCATTCTCCTTAATGGTATTGCCATTGGCACTTGCGCCCCAGTCTCTGGCCTCGGCAGGCAGCTCCTGGCAGTGTGCCCACCACCCGCTTCTCCCAGCCCAGGTCTGATGAGCTGGCTTCTTTACATGGGGGTGATTTGCAAGGCCCAGGTGAGAGGAGGTGGGTGGCGGGGCCTGGAGCATGCCCCTGGTAACCCCAGATCCACAGGTCTCCAGGAACTGGGGAGCAGCTAGTACGTCAGCCGTGGGGCTCTGAGCCCAGTGCTGGGGCCGGAGGAGGAGATGGCCCCAGGGCTTGCAGTCTGCACTGCAGCACCCGTCACAGCCCATCTCTTCTGGGAAGCCTCTCTTGACTCCTTTGTGGTTGGTGCTCTGTGTTCTCAGAAAGGGCCTGGTATGACCTGGGAGGGCCTTCATCTCTTCACCCCACGCCTCCTCTTATGCCCAGAGCAAGGCAAGAAGAAACCTCTCCTTGGGGATGGGAGTGTGGCTCCAATAGGGAGGATGCCATTTTTCATTAATGTAAACTCTTTTTTTAGTCATAGTGAAATTTACATACAACTTACCATTTTAACCATTTGTGGTGACTACTATTTGGAGGGTGTTTGTCATGTACTGAAAGTGTTAGTTGCTCAGTTGTGTCCATCTCTTTGGGACTCTGGACTATCGCCTGCCAGACTTCTCTGTCCATGAAATTCTCCAGGCAAGATACTGGAGTGCATTGCCATTTCCTCCTTGAGGGGATCTTCCCGACTCAGGGATCAAATCCAGGTCTCCTGTGTTGCAGGCAGATTCTTTACCATCTGAGCCACCAGGGAAGCCCAGTACTAGGAACTCTCATTTAATTGTTAAAATGAGCCTATGAACTGATATGATGTCCCTATTTTACAAATAAAAGTGCTGAGGCTCAGAGAGGTTCAGTGACTTTCCCAAGGGTAAACAGCTCAAGAGTAGCAGAACTGGGATTCAAATCCAGGCAGCCTGGCCTCGAGCCTTTTCTCTTTATCAGTACTTTCTGCCATTTCTCAAACCTAAGTGGGTGGGTCTATCATCCCCGTTATACAGATAACAGAAGCTGAGGCTCAGAGAGGCCTCAGAGTGACTTACCCAGGGACCAGAGCCTGATGGGAGGAGAGCCTCTGAGCCGTGACCGTCCTTGTCACTCAGCCCACCTCTCCCCACTCCTCCCCCCCCAGGTGGCAATGGTGGAGGTACAACTGGATGCTGAGCACGACTACCCTCCGGGGCTGCTCATCGCCTTCAGCGCCTGCACCACGGTGCTGGTGGCTGTGCACCTGTTTGCGCTCATGATCAGCACCTGCATCCTGCCCAACATCGAGGCCGTGAGCAACGTGCACAACCTCAACTCGGTCAAGGAGTCGCCTCACGAACGCATGCACCGCCACATCGAGCTGGCCTGGGCCTTCTCCACCGTCATCGGCACGCTGCTCTTCCTGGCCGAGGTCGTGCTGCTCTGCTGGGTCAAGTTCTTGCCCCTCAAGAAGCAGCCAGACCAGCTGCGGCCCACCAGCAAACCCCCAGCCGGCGAGGCGGCTGCCAACGTCAGCAGCACCGGCGGCATCACCCCAGGCCAGGCCGCCGCCATCGCCTCCACCACCATCATGGTCCCCTTTGGCCTGATCTTTATTGTCTTTGCCGTCCACTTCTACCGCTCACTGGTCAGCCATAAGACGGACCGACAGTTCCAGGAACTCAACGAACTGGCCGAGTTTGCCCGCCTGCAGGACCAGCTAGACCACAGAGGGGACCACCCCCTGACCCCGGGTAGCCACTATGCCTAAGCCTCCCTGGGCTGGGCATTTCAGAGCTTTGGCCTTATGCCCTTCCCCACGACCTTGTCCTGCCCCAGCCTCAAGGACAGCGTGTGCAGGGGGCTGGGCTTTCGTCAGGGGTGGGGGGCAGAAAGTGGAGGAAAGAGGCTTTTTTTTTTTAAAGAGAAGTTACTGCACTTTGAAACTTTCCTCTAAGAGAATAAGCACTTCCTGTTCTTCCAGCTCCAGGGTCACCTCCTGCTCAGAGGCCACCACCGGGAGCCAGAGTGGGGACAAACGCTCCCTTTGTCCCTCCTCCTCCCCCGAGCAGGTACCACCTGGATGCCTCCTGTTCTTTGCGTCTTGCCCTCCCTCCCCGTTCAGCGTCGGTTGTGTGCGTGTGCGCATGTGTGAACACAGAAATATACTCATAAGGGACACCTCCTCTTGTGTCTGTATTTGTTGGGTCTGAACTGCCTGGCGTTTCTCCCAGTGGCCCAGTCAGGTGAGCCTCTAAGCAAAAAAAAAAAAAATTTCAACGTTTTGGGATATTTCCAACCTATCTGAAAAAGTTGCATGAGCAGTAACTGAAATGTCTATGTAGGCAGTTCTTATCATTCACGTTCTGTTTTATAGTTACAGGACACTGAATTAATTGAATGCTGAACCACTGCTCCTAAGAGAAAGGGGTTAGGTTCCTGCGAGCATCTGGTCACTTTTTTTTTTTTTTTTTTAGTTTTTTTGTTGTTGTTGATATGGACCATTTTTTAAGTCTTTGTTGAATTTGTTACAGTACTGCTTCTGTTTTGGTGTTTTGGCCAGGCAGCATGTGGGATCGATCGAACCTGCACCCACTGTGGGCATTGAAAGGCAAAGTCCTAACTACTGGACCACCAGGGAACTCGCTGCATGTTTCTTTTTAAAGACACCTTACTTAAAATATATTTTTTAAAGACACCTTAACGTTGAACTTATCACAACAGCACTGTCACTTATTTGTAACACACACGTATGTTCCCTGTAAGGCATGCCACTCTTCCTGTGCTCCTAACACTGTAAACAGTGCTTCATTGCTACCCTTGGGGGTCATTTTAATAGTGAAATCACCGACTTTTAAAAGCCCCCAAATATGAGGGCTTTTAAAACCCCCAAACTCTGCCCTCCCTCCACCCCTCGCCTCTCTCTCCTCTACAAGTGGAGGTGGGTGGTGGCCGGGGGGGATGTGTCAGCAGCCCCCCGACAGGTGACCAGGTGCCACTGGGCGCATTTCTACCATGGCGATGCGCCACTGCTGACTCTGGGACGACTGGGAAGGCCTGTGGGGAAGGTGGCTCGGGGCCCCATCATCCCCTCATCCCCTCATCCCCAGTCGCTAAATAGGTTGTGAAAAGGATAGATGTTTACAGCATGAGTTGAAACTAAGGCAGAGGGTCACCTTGTTTGACCTCAGCAAGTAGACAGATTTGCAGATACCAAAACTGAATAGTGAGGATGACAATATGTGTTTCCCTCTGAACCATATGCGTTAGTTGCAGATTTCCTTCTAAAATCTAGCACATTCCTCTACATAAGCACAGTTCAGTGATCAAACTCAGGAAATTTGACATTGATGTGATACTGTTATCTGATACAACGTTTTCAATTTTGTTCTTATCCCCATTGTGTCCTCTCTTGCAGTGATTCTCCCATCCAGGATCATGCATTGCAATGAGCTGTCATGTCCCTTTGGTCGCCTTTACTACATTGCTTCTGTTTTATGTTTTGGTTTTTCGTCCCCGAGGCACGTGGGATCTTAGCTCCCCAGCCAGGTATTGAACCTGCATCCCCTACAGTAGAAAGTGAAGTCTCAACCCCTGGACTGTCAAGAAAGTCCCTCTCTAGTCATCTTTAATTTGGAACAGCCTTTCTTTGTCCTCTTTAATAACATTTTTGAAGAGTTTAAGCCAGTGGTTTTGTAGAATGCAACCTCCATCTAGATTCTCTGGTATTTCCTCATTTTTATGATCAGGTTGTGCATTTTGGCAGGAATTTTATCTCCATTTTGCAGATGACAAGAAATTGTTGTCTAAAGAGGGTAAGTAATTATTGGGCAGAATTCAAACCTGGAAGTAAGTCTGGCTTGGAGCCTAGACACTCCCAGAAATCTTACATCGGCTGATTTTGGCATTGCTGAAGAAATTGGAAGATCCAGCAGTGGCATTACTGGCCTACCTTCTTGCAGAGCCACAATGAACAGGAGCTGAGTTGCAGCTCCTTCTTCCCAGGAAATGAATTTGCCACAGCCCCCACCACAACACCAGCCCAGCTTCCTATGTTACTTGTCTGGCCCCAGAGGGCCTTTGAGTTTGAGAGCTCTGTTCTGTCCCATAACCCTGACATAGAAAGTGGTTTTACAAAAACAAAGTGCTCTGACTGAATGAAGTGAGAGTTCATGGAGGAAAGCGTGGCCTTCCTTGGGCTTCCGAGGTGACTCAGTAGGTAAAGAATCTGCAAGAGGAGGGCATGACAGACCACTCCAGTATTTCCCGGAGAATCCTATGGACAGAGGAGCCTGGCCAGCTACAATCCATGGGGTCACAAAGAGTCGGACCCAACTGCAGCAACGTAGCACACATGCACATGTGTGGGCTTCCTTAAGCTCTTGTCCTTCTGTATAAACTTGGACGTGGCCAACAGCAGCTTGGTGGGCTGAGTTGGGAAGGGGGCCCTTCTTTTTCCTATTGCAGCTTCTAGCCTCCATCCTGTATCACATGTACCAAGACCCACCCCCTCTTCTGTCCCCAGATGGCCCTCTGACTGGGACTGAGTAGGGTGGAGCAGGTACCCCTGTATGAAAAATCACTGGCTCCCCAGAGAAGACCTGGGCATCTTCTTCCATCCTTCTCTGAGATTCCCACCTCTCTGCTTCTGCAGAGACCTGTGGTCTGGGTGGAGTTTTTCCTGAGTGTTTGGTTTTCTTTTCTTAACTTGGCTGAACTCAGGAATCATCAGATTGGCTTGTAAAAGGAGGATTTCCAATCTATTGGAATCTGCCCTATGCGGATTCCAATTTAAGTTGGTCTGGGTATGTCTCTGGAATCTTTTTGCCTTGAAAATGCCAAGTCCTAACCACTGGACCTGCAGGGAATTCCCTGGAATCTCTCTGTAACCAGCACTCCAGGTACTCAAATGCAGGCAACTTGTGAGGAAAACATGGGCAGTTAAAAGAACAGTCTTTAATTTCAGTTGGATGTTTGGAATAGATAATATGTTCATAGGTTCCAAATACAGTGAAAAATTGCTGTTGCTCCTGTTTCCAGGTTCCCAATTCTCCACAAAGATAATCACAGTTGCCAGTATATTTTGATCCCATCTAGAGATTTTATACATAAACAAGAACACACCCTACTTCTTTAAAAAAAAAAGTCTATGCACATCGCTACTGTTCTCCCTGCCACCTGTTCTCAACTGTCTGAGCAGACAGGCCTAAGTTTAAGCACAGGCACTTTCTAATTTGGTGACTTGTGAGCCTCCCTGAACCTCAGTTTCTTCTAAAATGACATGAATAATAGCAGGACATCTCATAGGTCTTTGAGGGATCATGAGAGAGCACTCATGTAAAGCTGTCAGCACTGGGCCTGGCAGTGAGTGGCTCTGTATCTGGTTAATGGTGTGTCCAGAGGCAACCAGGCTCAGCTTCCTGGCCTCAGAGGTACCGACTGAGAACCCTGCTGTGGATCAGGCCACCTGCTTAGGGTTCTGATGGCAGAAAGAATCTCAATATCAGTGAATGCTTTTCTGAGCCCTTTACTATGTGGTGGGCATTTGCCAAGGGCTTTATGAAAACATATTTCAGGGTTCTTTCATGGTTTTATACCAGTGAGGTTGGGTTGAATTCTGTGGAGTGTTTACATTATAACATGTTCAGCAGGTTCCCAACCTCTACCCACTGGGTACCAGTAGGACTCTTCCCTGCCAGTTGTGAAAACCGAAAGTGTCTCTAGACTTGGCCAGATGTCCCGGGGAAGGAAGGGGAGCAGAATCACCCTCAGATTAGAACCACACTTTATTTCATTCTTCCAGTACCGCAGTAAACTCTGGGCGGTAAGTACTATTATTGTCCCAGACTACGAGAGGAAACCTGGAGAACAGAGAGGGTGGGTGATGTACACAAGAACACACAGCTAAGAAATCTGTGCTGGGATTCACATTCTGCAGCTGTCTGACTGCAGAACTCCTGTTCATAAACATTACGTAAGAGTTGCTCTTATCTTGCAGGAATGTCCAAAATTTTGCAAAGCCTTTCGTGGATATCTACTTACAACTCACCTCAATAACCTCATGTTATCTGTTTTTATATCTGCCAGCAGATCCTCACAACACCCCCCCCCCACCCCCATGAGATCTCTGAGGTTCCCATTTTACAGACCGGGCAACTGAGGTCACTTGCTTAAGTTCACAAAGCCAGTAAGTCAGAGGTTCTGTGCCCCAGCTGCACACTAGAGTCAAGCTGGGGAACTTCTGGAAGGCCCAGGCCTCATCCTAAACAAATGAGGCTCTCTGGGTGTGGAATCTGGGCATTCTTAGCTTTTACATCTCCCACAGGATTCCAAGGTTGGGAGCTCCTGTGTTAGGGTGAGAAGCCAGGTCACGTTTCAATGCCGGATCTAAGTGATGAGTGGAGCCTGATGCAGGCTCTGTCTCATTTCTGGAATGAGACAGAGATCAGTTATCTCATCAGAGATCAGAGACGTGGAAGCACCACCCCGGTTTGCCCCAAGGGAAATCCATGTGGCCCATAGGGACATTTCACTTCTCCACCTGAAATCCCTCCCAAGGGACCCTGCACACACACCGCCCCCCCTCCCACCGCCACCCACCGTAGGCGCCCGGCTCTTGCCACCAGGGTCCTTCTTTATTCTGGTGCACTCAGAGATGAGGTCCAAGAAAAAAGGCAGTAACAAGAGGGTCCCCAAGGCCAGCAGGGGAGAGAAGCACTGGCCTCCTCCTGGGAAAGAATGAGCCAGTGCTGGGAGGAGTAAGGTGTCTTCTGAGGGTGCCAAGGGTGTGTCCCCACTTGCTCCTCCAACAGGAGCCGCACCGGTCCGAGCAGTTGGGTGACTCCAGTTTGAATTCCTCCTGAAGTGCTGGTGTTCTCTCTGCAAGGGTGAGGAGTGGTGGGAGCTGGCGTTTCAAAGATGCTGTACCAGTGCTCTCTCCTCGACCCCACTTATACCCACCAGGAGGGCCTGCATGGAACAAGGCCCCACAGGACAGATGGGCAAGTAGAGGGCCGGGGCAAACATCGGTACTCAAGGGCACTCTGGGGTGAGCAGACCACCTGAGTCCAATCCCATAAGCCCAGAGTGGGAGGGTCTGGGCAGGATGTCTATAGGGAAAAAAGGGTGTGTGTTTGCTTGTTTGTTTGGCCACACCAGATAGCATGAGGGATCTTAGCTCCCCAACCAAGGATTGAACCTGTGCCCCCTGCATTGGGAGCACAGATTCTTATTTATGCACAGAACCGCCACAGAGGTCCCAGGGAAAAGAGATTCCAAGGAGAAGAAGCAAAAACGATTAGCAGGACTTTGGAGGCAAATCCTGTATGGTCCTGCCCCTGATCCCTCCTGGTCAGAGGAGAGCCCAGGAGCTGCCCAGACCACATCAGAGGGTAGCTGACATGCCTGCCTCTCACCTGGCTTCAATCTCCTTCTTTTGTCTTCTTGAACATGGCCAAGGCTTCCTCCAACACACCGTCGGGATCTAGAATTTTGACCTGGATGGAAGTAGCAGGACTTGGTCTGAGGAGTGTGGAGAAGACCCAGGCTGTCAGCCTTTGGGACACTGCCTGCCCTGTGGGGGTGCTGCCAGCCTTGGGGGTGCTGGCTGCTTTGTAGGGGTACTGCCAGTCTCCCTGGGGATGCCCTGACTGAAAACAAAACCTTGTCTGTTTCCTGACTGGGCTGGGCTCAGTTAGGTTGGGTGTGGCTGGCAGGGGGCTGCTGTTTCCTATCTGTAGGTTGGGTGTGGTCCCAGGATCCTTGAAAGAGCTGCCCACCTCAGGAATGGGGAACTGGGTGGGCTGGGGGGCCTCATCGCGGCCGAAGTCAATCATTGTGCCACACTTGGCCACGTTGTCCACCCAGAAGCCTTCAAATAGCTGACCATGGTCCAGGTGGAAGAAACGCCCCGACCCATTCTTCACACCTCTCTGCCAGTTGCCTTCATAGCGGTTCCCATTCTCTGAGGGAAAAGACAGGGGGTCATGGGTGCTGGCCCACCACATTCCCCCCGCCCCGGACTGGACATCACGCCCACCAGAAAGCCATAGAGCCCCGGGGTGTCAGTGGTTTCAGACCTGGTTCACATATCACCTCACCTCAACTACCTACTTGAACTTAGATAAGCGACATTGTTTCCTGCCTGTAAAAAATATAGATAATGATACTAACAGGCAGTGCTTTTCCAGCACTTACTCTCTGCCGGATTCCATGCTGCTTGACCTCACTTCTCACAAAAACAGTTCTGTGAAGGATAAAGGATTCTATTTTATACATGAAACTTGAAAAGCTCCAGAAATTTGATTGATTTGCTCAAGGTCACAGAACTAGGAAGGGTTTCAAACCAAATCCTGTTCATCCCAGGAGCCCCTGCTCTTAACTGGGAATCAATTCCACTTCCCATTGGATGGTGGTGATGCTGTAAAAATAGTAATGATAAATCTAACATGTCTCAGCTCAAACACTTATGAGCTGTGTGACCCTGAGCAAGTCATGCAGCCGTTTTGTCTCATTTCCTCATTTGTAAAATGAGGACCAGACTAGCACCTCCCTCATTAAATTATTGTAAAGATTAAATGAATCTGTACACAAAAAAGGACTTAGATAAGTACTGGATAAACTCCACATCAGAGATCAACAAACCTTTCCTGCAAAGTAGCAGATAGGATTTTCGGCACTGGGGGTCTCTGCCACAGATGGTCACCTCTGTCATTGGACAATACATAAGTGCACGAGCACATCTGTGTGCCAACAAAACTTTATTTACAAAAACATGTTTGGGGCTGGATTTGGCCCATAGTTTGCTGAGCTCTGCTATACAAGTATGTGCTAATACTGAGCGCCTACTATTTATTCTATGTCATGCTAAGCATTTTACAAATATAAACCTCACTTAATCTTCACAATAACTTTAGGTAAACTTTATTTTTCCCTTACTTTACAGTTGAGAAAACCGAAGCATAGAGAGTTGAAAGACGTTAATTGCCCAAGGTCCCACAACTAGTAAGAGCTGGTTCCAGACTCCAAGCCTTAGAAAGCCTGCACTTAGAATTCCTTCACTGTGTGGGCCACAGCAGGCGCTCACTAAATGCAGGCTATTAGTAGGAGGTACGCACTAAAATCAGGAATGGAAGCAGGGTGCAGGGAGGATTGAGAATGACAGAGTGGCTGCCTTAACCCTCCCCGGTTTTCAGGAGCCTAGGTTCTGGTTTGTGTGCTCACCAAGGGTATCTATTACACAGCAGGCACTGAGGAAACAGTGGGGAAGAAAACAGACACAGCCCCAGTCCTTCTGCAGAGCACAGTCTGGAGGGACAATGATGCTAAATTTATGGATTCTAGGGGAGTGATCACACCATCGTGGTTATCTGGGTCATTAAACTCTTTTCTGTATAGTTCTTCTGTGTATTCTTACCACCTCTTCTTAATCTCTTCTGCTTCTGTTAGGTGCATACCGTTTCTGTCCTTTATTCAGCCCATCTTTGCATGAAATGTTCCCTTGGTATTTCTAATTTTCTTGAAGAGATCTCTAGTCTTTCCCATTCTGTTGTTTTCCTCTATTTCTTTGCACTGTTCACTTAGGAAGGCTTTCTTATCTCTCCTTGCTATCCTTTGAAACTCTGCATTCAGATGGGTATATCGTTCCTTTTTTCATTTGCCTTTCACTTCTCTTCTTTTCTCAGCTATTTGTAAGGCTTCCTCAGACAACCATTTTGCCTTTTTGCATTTCTTTTTCTTGGGGATGGTTTTGATCACTGCCTCCTGTACAATGTTACCAACCACCGTCCATAGTTGTTCAGGCACTCTGTCTTTCAAATCTAATTCCTTGAAACTATTTGTCACTTTCACTGTATAATCCTAAGGGATTTGATTTAGGTCATACCTGAATGGCCTAGTGGTTTTCCCTACTTTCTTCAATTTAAGTCTGAATTTTGCATTAAGGAGTTCATGATCTGAGCCACAGTCAGCTCCCAGTACAGAATTGTAGTGTGGATATAATGAGCTGTAAAGAGCAATATTGCATAGGAACCTGGAATGTCAGGTCCACGAATCAAGGCAAATTGGAAGTGGTCAAAAAGGAGATGGCAAGAGTGAACGTCAACATTCTAGGAATCAGCGAACTAAAATGGACTGGAATGGGTGAATTTAACTCAGATGACCATTATATCTACTACTGCGGGTAGGAATCCCTTAGAAGAAATGGAGTAGCCATCATGGTCAACAAAAGAGTCCGAAATGCAGTACTTGGATGCAATCTCAAAAATGACAGAATGATCTCTGTTCGTTTCCAAGGCAAACCATTCAATATCACAGTAATCCAAGTCTATGCCCCAACCAGTAACGCTGAAGAAGCTGAAGTTGAATAGTTCTATGAAGACCTACAAGACCTTTTAGAACTAACACCCAAAAAAGATGTCTTTTTCATTATAGGGGACTGGAATGCAAAAGTAGGAAGTCAAGAAACACCTGGAGTAACAGGCAAATTTGGCCTTGGAATACGGAATGAAGCAGGGCAAAGACTAATACAGTTTTGCCAAGAAAATGCACTGGTCATAGCAAACACCCTCTTCCAACAACACAAGAGAAGACTCTACACATGGACATCATCAGATGGTCAACACTGAAATCAGATTGATTATATTCTTTGCAGCCAAAGATGGAGAGGCTCTATACAGTCAACAAAAACAAGACCAGGAGCTGACTGTGGCTCAGATCATGAACTCTTTATTGCCAAATTCAGATTTAAATTGAAGAAAGTAGGGAAAACCACTAGACCATTCAGGTATGACCTAAATCAAATCCCTTATGATTATACAGTGGAAGAGAGAAATAGATTTAAAGGACTAGATCTGATAGAGTGCCTGATGAACTATGGATGGAGGTTAGTGACATTGTACAGGAGACAGGGATCAAGACCATCCCCATGGAAAAGAAATGCAAAAAAGCAAAATGGCTGTCTGAGGAGGCCTTACAAATAGCTGTGAGAAGAAGAGAAGCGAAAAGCAAAGGAGAAAGGAAAGATATAAGCATCTGAATGCAGAGTTCCAAAGAATAGCAAGGAGAGAGAAGAAAGCCTTTCTCAGCGATCAATGCAAAGAAATAGAGGAAAACAACAGAATGGGAAGGCCTAGAAAATTAAAGATACCAAGGGAATATTTCACGCAAAGATGGGCTCGATAAAGGACAGAAATTGTATGGACTTAACAGAAGCAGAAGATATTAAGAAGAGGTGGCAAGAATACACAGAAGAACTGTACAAAAAAGATCTTCACAACCCAGATAATCACAGTGGTGTGATCACTCACCTAGAGCCAGATATCCTGGAATGTGAAGTCAAGTGGGCCTTAGAAAGCATCACTACGAACAAAGCTAATGGAGGTGATGGAATTCCAGTTGAGCTATTTCAAATCCTGAAAGATGATGCTGTGAAAGTGCTGCACTCAATCTGCCAGCAAATTTGGAAAAACTCAGCAGTGGCCACAGGACTGGAAAAGGTCAGTTTTCATTCCAATCCCAAAGAAAGGCAATGCCAAAGAATGCTCAAACTACCGCACAATTGCACTCATCTCACACGGTAATAAAGTAATACTAAAAATTCTCCAAGCCAGGCTTCAGCAATACGTGAACCGTGAACTTCCAGATGTTCAAGCTGGTTTTAGAAAAGGCAGAGGAACCAGAGATCAAATTGCCAACATCCGCTGGATCATGGAAAAAGCAAGAGAGTTCCAGAAAAACATCTATTTCTGCTTTATTGACTCTGCCAAAGCCTTTGACTGTGTGGATCACAACAAACTGTGGAAAATTCTGAAAGAGATGGGAATACCAGAGCACCAGACCTGCCTCTTGAGAAACCTATATGCAGGTCAGGAAGCAACAGTTAGAACTGGACATAGAACAACAGACTGGTTCCAAATAGTAAAAGGAGTACGTCAAGGCTGTATATTGTCACCCTGCTTATTTAACTTCTATGCAGAGTACATCATGAGAAACGCTGGACTGGAAGAAACACAAGCTGGAATCAAGATTGCTGGGAGAAATATCAATAACCTCAGATATGCAGATGACACCACCCTTAGGGCAGAAAGTGAAGAGGAGCTAAAAAGCTTCTTGATGAAAGTAAAAGAGGAGAGTGAAAACATTGGCTTAAAGCTCAACATTCAGAAAACTAAGATCATGGCATCTGGTCCCATCACTTCATGGGAAATAGATGGGGAAACAGTGGAAACAGTGTCAGACTTTATTTTTTGGGGCTCCAAAATCACTGCAGATGGTGACTGCAGCCATAAAATTAAAAGATGCTTACTCCTTGGAAGAAAAATTATGACCAACCTAGATAGCATATTGAAAAGCAGAGACATTACTTTGCCAACAAAGGTCCGTCTAGTCAAGGCTATAGTTTTTCCAGTGGTCATGTATGGATATGAGAGTTGGACTGTGAAGAAAGCTAAGCACCGAAGAATTGATGCTTTTGAACTGTGGTGTTGGAGAAGACTCTTGAGGGTCCCTTGGACTGCAAGGAGATCCAATCAGTCCATTCTGAAGGAGATCAACCTTGGGATTTCTTTGGAGGGAATGATGCTAAAGCTGAAACTCCAGTACTTTGGCCACCTCATGCGAAGACTTGACTCATTGGAAAAGACTCTGATGCTGGGAGGGATTGGGGGCAGGAGGAGAAGGGGACGACAGAGGATGAGATGGCTGGATGGCATCACTGCCTCCATGGACGTGAGTCTGAGTGAACTCAGGGAGATGGTGATGGACAGGGAGTCCTGGCGTGCTGCGCGATTCACGGGGTCGCAAAGAGTCGGACATGACTGAGCGACTGAACTAACTATAATGAGCTAAGGGCTGCCTATGTGTGGGCTATGATTACTATGGACCAAAAGACAAAGTCTTAATTGTTTATGTTTATTGCTAGGCACCCTTTTTAGAGTATAAACTCCCGGAGGGCAGGGACCAGGTCTTGTCTCCTGTCATTCACCTTAACCCCCCATTCCGAGCAGGGCTATGCGGGGGCGTGGCCCGATGGGCGTGGCCAGGGCTAGGCCTTGCAGGGCCCCGGAGAACTGTGCCTTGACGGGGTGGCCGAGTGGGCGTGGCCAGCAGGCCTTTGGGACGGGGCTGGACACTCACTCAGGCGCAACATGCCCTCCCCTTCTGGCTTGTCGTTATGCCATTGGCCCTCGTAGATGTCTCCGTTGCTGTAGTACATGCGGCCCCACCCGCTGCGCTGGTTGCCACACCAGTCACCCTCATAATACTCCTTGGGTCCGAAAAACTGGATCCCATAGCCCTGAAAGCACGAAGGTGTCCTTGTTCACCGCGCCCCACAGCACTGGGAACTCCCAGCATCCTCCCTGGTACCCAAAACACCTGGGCTTCTTCCCTCCTTCCTCCCCAAGCCCTACATCCAAGCGGACGGTCCTGTTTTGTAAAATCACCCAGGCCTTCCATTTCCCGCTACCCTTGTGCTACCGCCTTCCTTCAGCCCACCATCATTTCGCCCCGTCTCACTGATCTTCCTCCTCCTCTCTCCCGTTCTCCCCCTCACCCCATGCATCTGCCATATGACTGCTGGGAGGATCTTTTACATGGCCTGTCTGATCGCGTTTGTCCTGTCTTCCCAACTCTGATTTGACCCTATTAAAAGTTGCAGACGCCTGGCAATGAGATCAAAGCTATGGAGTTTCTCCCCAGAAAAATGAACATGAGCACTTATGATGTGACCGCAGAGAATCACCATGGGGTCCCCACAGATCACACCTGAAGGGGCTAGCTTATGCAGCCCAAGTCTACTCAAAAAATCCTGATCCCCCACATAAACCTTCAAGGCCCCCTCCTACCCCTCCTCTCTCTGCCACCTCTGTGGGTAGACGCACCTTGCTGTTTAATATTTCCTTCCTTTAACAACTTCTGCGGCCTTCGATACTTCCCCTTCTCCTTTTTTACTCCCTAACACCTTGCATCTTATGGTGTCACCTTCTACAGGAAGCCTGCCCTGAATTCTCAGTGAACTTCCATTGGACTTTCTGTGAAAACCTCAATCCTAGCACCGTATTATACAATATAAATTATTCATTTGGGGATCTTTGTCCCCCACTGGCTAAGAAACATTTTGAGAGCAGAGATCATGAAATCCTGGGGTCTACAACTTGCCAGCAGTGTGACCCCAGGTGAGGCACTTCACCTGCTGCACCTTTCTGAGCACGCTTCCTCATCAGTGAGAGGAAAATAATAATGATGATGATGATGTTGATGTGTTCTACAATATATCATATTCCAGGGTCAATAGCAGTTCTGTATGATTGTCTATCTCCACGCCCTGTGGTGAGGAGTCAGGTGTTTATGGGTTGCCTTCTAGCCCTCAGGACCTTCTTCTCTTGGCAAAGGGTGTAGCGTCTGCTTTCTTTCTTGCTCTCACTTTTCCACCCCCCCCCCCACCTCTTATCCAGTCCCAACAGAAGGGGTATTCTCAGAAAGGGATGCCAGGGGAAAAGAAAGCCAGGAAATGAGTTGGGGAGGTGGGGGAGGAGACTTTGCCCCTCACAGGCTGCCTGGCTTCTTGTAGCCACAGGGTTTCATGAGCTCCTCCCTGGGCCCTCTCCTGTTTCCTGTTTCTGGGTTTTGTTCTGAGAAGTCTTGATGACTCCCCCACCCCTTCCTTCTCCCACCCACGCAGAACCCTGTTCTCTTCCCCCAGATCCCCCTCCCTTTTGTCCCAGGCCTCTCTGACTGCTCCCCCTACACACACACACACACACACACACACACACACACACACACACACACACACACACACACACACACACACACACACACAAAGGCTTCTCTCAGCCTGGCCCACACCCCAGAGCATGATGGGAACCACTCACACATTTCTTATCGCCTTTCCACCAGCCTGAGTAGACTCTCTTGTACTTTCCGGTCTCTTGGTCAGGAAGGCTGAGGGTGCCATAGCCATCTCGCTTCCCAGACTTCCAGTCCCCCTCATAGATGGCTCCGTCCTTCTTCCAGACCTGTGTTCCTTTCCCTGGTGACACAAAGGTGGGCCAGCACTGCAAACATGGCCTTCATGGGGCCGGTGTGGGGAGACAGCTGCTCTGTCTGCCTGGGCCTCGGGCACCTGGACTGGACAGTTCTCAAGAACTGAGAGGCGTATCTACCTCGTAGGTAGACCACCCTCTCCCTAGCACCCAGAGAAACTCCAAGAGAGGTCTGTTTCTCCAGTGCTTTGCCCTGACACCAAACCCATAGAGCAAACACCAAGCAGAAATTTTCCCCTTTGGTGTTTCAGCTTCATCTTTTAATAATACTGAGTGTATACACCAGATGGTCAGGATTTCTGGAAAATGTTCTGCACATTTCTTCAGTTCTCCTGATTATACATGGAGACCCACCTCCTACTATTATACTCCAACCCCTTCTGTGTCCTCCACTCCCATTTTCCATTCTGCCCTCCAATTCCTGGTGGCTCTGTTGTTCCTGGAACCCACCAGATATGCTTCCACTTCAAGGCTTTTGTGCCTGCTTCTCCTCTGGCCTGGAAAACTCTTCCCCAAATATTCACTCACTCCCTACCTCCTGCAAGTCTTTACTCAAAAATCATTTTCTCATTGACCATCTCACTTAAAATTATTTAATATTAGCTTCTGGACTTCCCTGCTGGTCCAATGGCTAAGACTCTTTGCTCCCAATGCTGGGGACCCAGGTTCCATCCCTGATCAGGGACCTAGATCCCGCATATGCTGTAACAATGATTGAAGATCCTGCATGCTGCAACTAAGACGTACCTCAGCCAAATAAATAAATATTGAAAAAATATAAGCTTCTTTTAACCCCTTACCCTGTTCTATTTCTTTCCACATCACTTGTCAACTCCTAACATAATAGATAATTCACTTATTTATCATGTATTGTCTACTTTCTGTGTCTTCCAGGAGAATGCACACTTCACAAGGGCACAGACTGGTCTGTTCTGTTCACTGCTCTATTTCCAGCACAGAAGAACAGTGCCTGGCATGTTGGAGGTGACCAATATTTGTTAAACAAAGGAACAAATACAATATGTGGGAAGTACCTATGCGTGCCAACTTGTGTCTCAGTCCTTGGTAGCTCAGGAAAAAACCCAGCTTTTTGATCTAGTGCAAGTAATTTAACTCTCTGGGCCTCAGGTTCCTCATCTGTAAAATGGGGACAAGAAGATCTCATGGGGTTGTTCTGGACACTAAATTGATTAATATATGTATAATACTTAGGACAATGCCTAAAAATAGAAAAGATGCTATCATTGATGTTTGCCCTTGAGGCAGGGTCCAGTCACACTGTAGGAGATGAATAGTTGTTTATACCAGCCTGCAAGGTCATATCACAGGTAGGGCAGCCAAGTTCAGACAATGGAAAATGACTTACCCAAAGTCACATAGCCTCTCAGTAATAGAGCCAGGCTCAGAACTTCAGGGTCTTGACTGTTAGTCCAGGGCTCTGTCCATACCACAGGCTGCCCACAAAGATTGAAACACACAGGCAGTCATCCTTAACCACACAAAGAGCTCCAGGCAGCTGCGTAAAACTTGGCCTTTAAGTCAGTGCTGAGGGTGGGTGTTGTGTTATGTGCGGGGTGGGTTCAACTTTTGGGGGCTTCTTGGACAAGGAAAATCTGAATAATGTCCTGTGCTGTGCTCAGCCCTCAGAGGACATTCAAGAAGTTCCCCTTCTGCACAGATCCTTGACTACATATTCGATAGATGGTGTCTCTTAACAGATATGTATTATTCCCATTTTACAGATGGGGAGACTGAGGCTCAGAGTGGTGTAGTAGATCTCTCAAGGTCACAGTTGATGGAGCTGAGATTGACCCAGGTTTATGGACTCAAGCACTTAACGGCAGGAAGGCAGGAGAGAAGAGTGGCCAAGAGCCAAGAATCTGGAATTGCAAGACTAGACAGAGAAGCCATAACACCTTTTTTGAATAAAAACTTTGTTTTTCTTTCTTCAGGGCTCAGTTTGTGTCACAAGGAGTCCATACTCCACCCTGGGAGCCCCAGCCATTGCGGGGTGGAGATGTGGTGGGAGATGTCCTGTTTCGCCCCCTGCTGGTTTGAAGGACTGAGCTTGAAGACCAGAATCCCAGTTGCAAGGTGGTTTCTGGAGGCCACCTTTTCCTCCTGCTAGCCAGCTCCATCCTTAGTGCAGGTCTCAGAGGGTAGAGAATGAGCTGCTGTCCTGGGAGTCCCAGCTGAGTCTGTGGCTGGTGTCTAAAGACAGCTTCGTTCCCTGCTAGGCCCTCTGCTCACCTGAAGCCAGGGTTGAGCTGGATTTCAGAGCCCCAGCATGAGGATGCCCCTGGCGGGTCCTAGTCAGCATTCACCCCTCAGCAATATATCTTATGTCCCCAGTGAGCTCTGCAAGCTGCTTCCTTGGCCCCAGTGGTCCACCGTGGCCCAGACCCCACACTCATCCCTGAGCCCCCAAGGGCCCCCCACTTACCGTGTTTCATGTTGTCCTTCCACTCACCCACGTAATGGTCGCCATTGACAGCGAACACCTGGTGCCTCAGTCCATTCTTCTGGGCCTTCTGGTCCCACTCCTTCCACAGGGGCTCCGACTTTTGCGGGCACTTGAAAATAGGCATGTTGGCTGCTTCTGTGGAGCCAGAGGGTGCTAGCAAAGGGTTAGGGACATCAGGGGTTCAGTTTGCTCCAAGGAATGCTGGGACCCTGGGACTTCCTGGAAAGACACTTGTCTGAGGTCAGGTGGGGTGAGTCATGTGTGTTCTGAGTGCCCAGGGCAGATGAGCAGCCCTTGGGGGGGGATTCTTTTGTGCTGGACTGATGTTCGGATATCTCCTCCCTTGCCTCCCTAGGGGCCCCCTGGGGCGGGGAACCTGATGGCACAATTGCTTGGGATGGAACCCAGGGAAACCAGTAGATCAGAGGGGTTTGTGATGACATCAGGAAGAAGCTGCCCTGGGGAGAGGGTGAAAGTCACATTAATAACCAGTATGACCAATCAGGGGCTTCCCTGGTGGCTCAGATGGTACAGAATGTGCCTGCAATGTGGGAGACCTAAGTTCCATCCCTGGGTTGGGAATGGCAACACACCCCAGTGTTCCTGCCTGGTGAATTCCATGGACAGAGGAGTCTGATGAGCTACAGTCCATGGGGTTGCAAAGGACATAACTGAACAACTAACACTCATTCACTCACTCATGACCAATCAGAGTGGATGCTGGAGTGGTGAGCACTGGGACCACTACAAGGGAGTTGGGACCTAGCCAGGCCCCCCTTGTCTGGGCGGGCAGACAGCCTGTGGCACAGCCCCCAGGGACATCCCATTACCACCACTGGTTCAGTATCCAGCACTTTAGGCCCCAGGTCCTGCCTCTGGTGGAAAAGCCCAGGGGCTGGCTTTTGCAGGGGTTTGTGAGCTGTCAGGAGAGCCCATCAACTAAAGATACTGTCTCTAGGATGACCACCTGTCCCGGTTTCCCTGGGATTGAGGGCTTTCCTAGGACATTGAACTTTCAGAGCTAGAACTGGGACAGCCCCAGACACACCAGGACGATTGATCATCCTGCCACCTCTGACTTCTGCTCTCTGCTTGGGTACACTTCCTGTCTGCCTGGTTAGGTTTTTTCCATCAGACCAGGGCTCTCCTACCCTCCCTGCCCAGTGCAGAAAACTATTTAACCATCAGCAGGCAGAGTTATTGACCAATGAGTATGACCTTAAGGCTGAGCAGGTTTCCGGGGATCATGATGTTCCAGGCATCCACCCATTCAGGGCCAGCATCACAGATGTCCAACCTGAATAGCTGCACAGGACCTGGTCCTTAGAAAGGTATGTGCTTGGTCTTGGCTCTGCTGTCACTTGTTTAAAATTCCAAAAGTTCCTGAGCCAGGACCTCATTTTCATTCTGCACTGGGCCCTGTCCATCAAGGAGTTCCCTGTAGGGACACAGCAGGGACCTTCAGGAGTCTGACTAAGCTGGCCAACTGTACTGGCTAGTAAGTATTTTGACAATCATGCCCAGAAATTGGGAAAAGCACTCAAAGCAAGGAAAACAGCCAGGGCATGAACTGGACAGAGGGAAACAGTCTCAGGTCCTAAATTTAATGTTTTTCTTTTTTTTCCTTTCATTTGCGTGTACCATGAGTACTGTGATTAATCTTTTTTTTTTAAATATATATTTGGCCATGTGGGATCTTAATTCCCTGACCAGGTATCAAACCCACTCTCTTTGCGTTAGAAGCTTGGAGTCTTAACCACTGGACCATCAGGGTGGTCCATGATTAGTCTTTATATTGAAATTAATTCACTTTAAAATTCAATACATTTATCCAAGAAAGAGATTTTATGATCATTTCTTAAGCCTTAGCTAGACACTGGGGCTTACAGTTGAGATTGGCAAATGTTAAGAAAGGTGTTAATGCCACATTAGCCTCAAGCTGACACTTTCTCCTTGGCTTACTCAGAATTGTAAGAGAATCCAAAATTTAATAACTTTCTTATATCATTGGATGATTACCCTTCATCAGTGTAACATGTCCTCTGTCCTAACTTTCAAGAACTTAGATTCTACCCTAGAGGAGGCTGTGGTCTTAATACATAGAGTTTCTGATACGAAAAGAAAGCTTTGGGGAATTCCCTGGTGGTCTAATGGTTAGGATTAGGTGCTTTCACTGCCGGGGCGTGGTTGGGCTCCCTGGTCAGATTCCGCAAGCCGTGCAGCGTGCCCAGGATAAAAATTAAAAAAGGAAAAAAGTTTCACAGCGCGGTATGCGGACTCTGCTTGGGTTGTTTTGATACTGAATAACAATAATTACCACCAGGGAAGGTGGAAGGGAGGGGCTCAGACGGCTGAAGGTTAGGCGCTCGCCCCCTCCCCGTCACACCCGCGACCGCTCACCTGCGCTCTCCGGGAGGCGGAGTCTGGATCTGGAGTCCCAGGCAAACAGCTATGGGGGTCGCCGCCCGCAGCCTCCAGCTTCTACCGCTGCCCGTGGCTCTTGCTCCGGCGTCCAGAGCCCGGCCGGGGTCGCTATGGCAACGCGGGGCCTTTGCAAAGCCAACAGGCAGGGCCCGCCCCTTCCTGCTGAGACTGAACTCGCGGGACCGCGGATGGGGAAGGCTGCAAATCCCCCCGCGACGAGGAAGGACGTCTTTCGGCCCGTGGAGGTCGAGTGCCGATTCGTGCACCGGCCTGGTGCCAAAGGCAGGTGGGCGAGCCTGGGAGACCAAATATGCTGGAGCTTGGGCACGGTGTGCCCGGGAGGTTCGTCTTTCCCCGGGTTCCCCTTGCCAAATACCACGCCCGAACCTGGCAGAAAAGGATCACAAGCTTTTTTGCCTAATTGAAAAAACAAAGGGACAGATTTGAAGGACAGATCAAAATTACACCTGCTCTTTGTTTTATGGTGGTCTATTAGACTCCTCTGAGAAGCTGAAGGAAGCTATAAACAGCCCCTTCACCCTGCAAGATGCATCCAGTTTAGGTATACACAAGTCGGTCCAAGTCATTCCTTGCTCACTTCCTTATGGTAGCTCCCCTTGTCACTCAGAGTAAAAGCCATAGCGACTATAGTGGCTTCAACACCCTATGTCATCTGCCTGCCTCCCTCTCTTCTCTCTGAACTTGTCCCCTACTCTGTGTGCCCAAACCCACTCTGCTCTAACCTCACACTTACTTTCTTTCTTACTGTTCCTGGAAAATGCTAGGCATGTTCTTGTCCCAGGGCCTTTGCTTCCTCTGTCTCCTCTGCCAGGCAGGCCATATCTTCCTCCAGAAAGCAGCCTGGCTCACTCCCTGCCCTCCAGGGTTTTATTCAAACATCATCTCAGCGTGGAGTTTCTGGATCATCCTGTATTTATCTATATATTGTTGTTGCTGTTCAGTCACCAAGTCGTGTTGTCCGACTCTTACATTTTGGCTGTGCTGGGTCTTCGTTATGGCTCTCAAACTTAGCTGCCCTATGGGCAAGTCGGATCTTAGTTCGTCCAGGAGTCGAACCTGAGTCCCCTTCACTGGAAGGTGGATTCTTAACAACTGGTCCATCAGAGAAGTCCCTGGACCACCCTATTTAAAACTGGAATCTTGGGACTTCCCTGGTGGTTCAGTGGCTAAGACTCTGTAGTCCCAGTGTAGAGGGCTCAGGTTCAATCCCTGATTAGGGAGCTGGATCCCACATGCTGCAACTAAAGATTCTACATGCCGCAACTAAGACCTGGCACAGCTAATAAATAAATATTAAAAAAAAATAAAAAATAAAAAAATAAAACTGGAATCTCCATATATACTTTCTGACTTGTTTTCTCTTTCCCACTCTCATCCTGTTTCATGTTCTCATTAGCCACACGCATGAACACACACACACACACATGCAAACACCATTTATTATCTGTCTCTTTGAAGGCAAATTTTTTTTTTCAATTTTTTAAAAACGTATATATTTATTTATTGGCTGTGCTTGCTCTTTATTGCTGCGCAGGCTTTTCTTTAGTTGCAGCGATCGTGGATTACTCTCTAGATGTGGTGCTCAGGCGTCTTATTGTGGTGACTTCTCTTATTGCGTAGCACGGGATCTAGGGGTGTAGACTTCAGTAGCTGCAGCACATGGGCTCAGTAGTTGCAGTTCCTGGGCTCTAGAGCACAAGCTCAATAGTTGTGGCACACAGGCTCAGTTGCTATGTGTCATGTGGGATTTTCCAGGACCAGGCATTGAACCCATGTCTCCTGCACTGGCAGGTGGATTCTTTACCACTAAGTCACCAGGAAAGCCCTCTTTCAACTTTTAAGTGAAAAATTTCAAAAACACAGAAAAACTTAATCGTTAACAGTAATAGTAAAATACCTGTTATAACCTCTGCCTGTACTGGACGGCTATTGTCATGTTGCCGTATTGAAACTGAGTTCCCCTAATAACCCAGTTTCCCAAGTTTGTGATTAATCTTTCTATCGGATACTTTATTCCTTTTCCTATCCTGGCCCTGTTCCCCTCAGGACTGGGGATCATCAAGAAAAGGGGGAATTGAAACCAAGCAGGAACTTGTGAGGTCTTCCCAGTACAAAAGCCCCTCCATGCCCCTCTTTACTCATTTGTAGGAAAAAGGCTGTAGTCTCCCGGGCCTTCCCTAGGAAGAACAGGCTTAAGCAGTTAATGATGAGAACAAAAGAGACACTGGACTCCTAGTTCCTTCTCTATCATCTGACACATATCTTTGAGTTGTTCAGCAGAAATTAAGACCTCCCACCCTCCTCCAGGTGAAGGCTGGTGATGACATGCTGTCCTCTGGCATGTAGAGCCAGACTGGTGGGAACCACCAGAAGGTTGATGATTGACATTCCTGAAAGATCACCCTGTTAACTCCATACTTGAGCACTCATCTTAGGACCCCTTTCCCTAAAAACCTTCCCCTGAAAACCATCAGAGAGTTTGAGTCTTTTGAACATGAGCTGCCCGTTCTCCTTGCTTGTGTACACGTATGCTTAGTCGCTCAGTCGTGTCTGACTCTTTGCTGCTCCCATGGACTCCAGCCCACCAGGCTCCTCTGGTGGGCTACAGAATGGAGTAAGTTGTCGTCCTCTTCTCCAGGGGATCTTCCTGGCCCAGGGATTGAACCTGGGTCTCCTGCATTGGCAGGCGGATTCTTTACCATTGAGTTCCCTGATAGCTCAGTTGGTAAAGAATCCACCTGCAATGCAGGAGACCCCAGTTCGATCCCTGGGTTGGGAAGATCCGCTGGAGAAGGGATAGGCTACCCACTCCAGTATTCTGGCCTGAAGAATTTCATGGACTGTATAGTCCGTGGGGTCGCAAAGTGTTGAACATGACCGAGCAACTTTCACTTTGACCCCTGCAAATAAACTCTTACTTTGTCGCAAATTCCCACTGTGAGCTGGTTTGCTGTGCCTATGCTGGGTAACAATATGTGCAGGCAGAGAAGTTTTTGTATTTCTTCTCTGGTCTTCCTAGGACCTAGAAGAAATTCCAGGCACCTAGTAGTTGCTTAATAATTTGTCAAATGAATGAATGATATACTTTTAGGGACTCCTGCTCTGGGAGTCCTTGGTCCTCAGGTTGAAGATTCCTACTCAAGAGGAAACAGAAACTGCATGCAGTGTTGGGGAAGTAGCATCCTGCTCAAGAATATGCTTGCCCCCGCTCCAGGGGATCTTCCCGACCCAGGGATCAAATCCTTGTCTACTGCATCTTCTGCACTGCAGGCGGATTCTTTACCCACTGAGCCACTGGGAAGCCTGAACATAGGTATACCTATGGCTGATTCACGTTGACATGGCAGAAACGAACACAGCATTGTAAAGCAATTATCCTCCAATTAAAAACAAATTTTAAAAATTTTGTAAATAATGAAAGAAAAGCTTAAAAAAAATTTTTTTAAAAAGAGAATGATTCCATTTCATGGTTCCACCTTAGTTCCAATCACTCACAGAAATTAATTGGCTCTTTCCAAATTCCCATTCCAAATTCATGATTGGCTCATCTAAGATCCTGTCTGCCCAGGGCCAGTCAGGCTGTAGGTGTAGATGCTGTAGTTCTCCTTAAGACATTCTCTTCTCCTCAGGTACTTGGCCAGCTGTCCCAGAGGTTCTCTCCTGGTGCAAACAACCCCTGTGCTGTGGCTTTGTCCAGGGCTGCCCCGCCATCAGCTGAGTGGTTCCTCTATGGCCTAGTTTTCTCTCTCCCAAGGTCAGGCTAAGACACAGCTTCAAGCCTCAGTCCCATCCCTGCAAGAAGCCCTTTCACAACCGCTAATCACACCCTGGCTCAGGGGACGCAAGGACTGTCCCCTAGACCACTACCTCTCCTGTGTAGTTAGAGGCGAGAGGGACTCCTCCCCACACCGACAGATAAATATTCCCTTGGGGGGATATACTTTCCTGGGCACAGAGCTTTGGCTGGAAGCCGGGATGCTCCACCCTGGCAAGAAATCCCAAGTTTTTGTCCAATGCTTGCTGAGTTGTCAACTCCAGGACCTGACATTCACACTGTAGTCCATTCCTGAGAGCACTGTCTAAATAAAATGCAAATGGGGCCTTCTGGAGCTGAATAATCTGGGTCTAAACCTTCCTAGAAGTGGCAGGAAAGACCCACCTGGAGACAACTCAAATGACCATCACAAGATGAATGGATAGGGGAATTCTCTGGCAGTCTAGAGGTTATGACTTCATGCTTCCATGGCAGAGGGCCTAGGTTTGAGCTCTGATTGGGGAACTAAGGCACAAGCTGAGTTGCACAGCTTAAAAAAATAAAAAAGATGAATGGATGAACAAAATGTCATCTATCCATACTTAACAATAATGGAATATTATTCAGGCATAAAAAGGAATGAAGTAGTGACACAGGCTACAACAAGAATGAACCTTGAAAACATTGTGCTGAGAGAAGCCAGATACAAAAGGTTGTTTCCATTGATATGAGGTGTCCAGGATAGGCAAAACTATACGACAGAAAGAATTTAGATTACTGGTTACTCGGGGAAGGGGAGGATGGGAAGATAGCGGGGTGATAGTTAAAGGGCAAGGTTTTTGTTTTTTTGTGGTGATAAAAATACTCTAAAACTGACTGTGATAACGGATGTATAACTCTGTGAATATACTGAGAACCATCAAATCGCACGTTTTAAGTGGGTAAATTGTACAGTGTATGCATTCTCTCTCAATAAAGGTGTTTTAAAGTCTCCAGTGCAGAATGAGCGCCCTCTAGGGGCTCTCAGATGTCCAGAGCAAGTCACAGGCCTTTTTTTTTTTTTTTTTTTTGACTTCTACTAAATTAAAAATCAGAGAAATACCTAAAGAGGGTAACACAAAGTGCAGAAATGTTGTTTAAATTTTTACTGAAGTATAATTCTATAGAAAAAATGGAAATATCATCAGTGTATAGCCTGATAGACTTTTGCAAATTGAACACACCATTCTTGTTACCACTGATCCTCTGGGACTGTCTCTCTTGGAAACAACGCCAAAAGTCTAAATCCGAGTTCCTTGATATATAGGATGCCATTTTTTTTTTTAACTTTTGAGAGTTTATGGCAACTTAATTAGTGGTAAACCATATGGTTTTAAAAAACAATATGTGGCTGCATTTAAATTCACATAAAAATAGCATTTTTAAAACCATAATGAAATTTAATCCCTTTTACACAGGTTAACAAAACGTATTACAAGAGAAACTAAACATAGTATTTAACAAGAGCAATACTTTTGAAAGTGGAACAATGAAAAAAATTCAAATATTTTACAAATGTTCACCTCTGGGTCCATTTATCACAGTAGGGGAACAAAGCTGTTAAAATACAGATGTGCTCA
Organism: Capricornis sumatraensis; assembly: GCF_032405125.1. Lineage (NCBI taxonomy): Eukaryota > Metazoa > Chordata > Mammalia > Artiodactyla > Bovidae > Capricornis > Capricornis sumatraensis. Next base: position 60,386,840 of record NC_091085.1, on the reverse strand, counting down.
ACTAGGCCACTTATCTGCACTATAGTAGTACTGGAAATCAATCCTAAGGTCACGACAGACCATAAAAGACCCTAAGTGTTTTACAGCCTCCTCAGTAAGAGATGTTTTCCTTCCCAAAATAATATGAGGTCACTTTTGAGTGACTCTGCAGGACAGCTCTTTTATTCTCCTTTCTCTCCTTTCTTAATCTCTAGAGTTATGCCATCAAAGAATTTTTATTATATTTTGGCCACGCCCCACCATGCGGGTTCTTAGTTCCCCATCCAGGGATAAAACCCATGCCGCCTCCTGCATTGGAAATGCAGAGTCAATCACTGAACCACCAGAGAAATCCCAAAGAATTTTATAAAAAGAAAAATTCAATTCTTCAGTTGTACTAGACACATTCCAAGTATCCAGTAAGTACATGTGGCAACTGGCTACCCCAGGGGACAGTGTAGATACAGGACATTTCCTTTACCAGAGAAAGGTCTGAACAGTGCTGTGTGCAGGGATGAGCTCTCATCTCTCGCTCTGCCCCCTCCTTGAAAAATTTCTTTTTACTGACCACAGCTCCCTATCCCTCTTTTTTTTTTTTTTTTCAGTTGGTCAGCAAAATGCTCTGTCAGAACTTAACATAATGTCTGCAAGGATAAGCCAGTGGAAATTATGGTGTTTGAAAACACTTGTTAGGCAAAGAAATACAGCTAATAAATCATCCCAAGGAAAAATCCGCAACCTCCCTAGCAATTAAAGAAATGAACGTTAAAATAAGCCTGCCATACCATTACATACTGTCTAGACTAGAAAAATGTGTAAAAAATGATGGATTGTGATATTGATAACATTGTGGGGGAAAAGACTCCTTACCTACTGCTAACCATCCTGGTAATTAGTTAAATCCTCTTGAAGAACCATCTGGAACCATGTTACAGAAACTATAAAACTATTTTCTGGCTTAATTCCACTTAACTACTATTTATGTAATAGATAGCTGGTATGAGCCACAGTACTTGGTACTTTGTGTTTGTTTTTTTTTTTACTTTATTTTACTTTACAATACTGTATTGGTTTTGCCATACATTGACATGAATCCACCACGGGTGTACATGTGTTCCCAAATATGAACCCCCCCTCCCACCTCCCTCCCCATTTTGTTGAGTTTTTAAAAAATGTACTCGTGTTTTCACAACCATCCTATGAGGTAGGTAGCTTTAACCTCACTTTTTAAAATCTGCAAATGCTTAAGTTCACAAAAGTTAAGGATGATACCCAGACAGAGTAAAAGAGCAAGTAAGTGGCTGAGCCAAGATTCAATCTTAGATCTTTTGACCTAAGACCTGCCCAGAACACCACACTGCCTCCCATTTCTGAAAATTGCCTCCAAGGGAATGGTATTACCAAAAATATACATAATGATGTAATTTTTACAAGTATTCCAAAGGCAAAATTGGAAAATGCACAGAGAAGAAAATGTAAGTTGGGCCCAGCACACAGAAGGCTCTCAATAAATGACTGATTAATTAATTTAGGTAACTCGTTTCTCCTGGTATTGGCAGGACGATTCTTTACCACTGAGCCATCAGGAAAGCCCACCTAAACGCTTAATTTAAAAAAAAAGCAATGCGGTGAAAAAGAGCTCTAGCCCTTTAAAAGTCAGAGGCGGGTACAAAGAAGAGAAAGGAGGCGGGTTAAGGAGCTGACAAGAGAAGCTCCTTGCCTTATTTAAATAAGCATGCGTAAAGGCTCCCTTGTACCTTGCCGCGTCCCAGCACTCGGTGCGCGTGCGCTGCCTGAACCTTGAGGAGGCTCTCGGCTCCTCCTGCCTACTTAGGTGGGCGGAGACAGTCGCGTGAGTTCCGCGGACCTATATTCTCCCGCCCAATTAAGCAGGCCCGCCCCCACCCTTGCACATGCGTATACTTCAGCACTAGACCCGGAGGTCGGTTAAAAGGTCCAAGAGTTGCGCCTGCGCTGTGTACGCCTCTGCCGGAAGTGGGCGGGATCGTGTTCCGAAGCCTGAAAGGAGGTGGGAGAAAGTGACAAAGATGAGTGTGTTTGAACGGAAAGCTGAATTTAGGGGATGTCCCAAATGCTCGGCTGCAGAAATGTAAAGGCCAGAATGTGATCACAGGGAACTTAATAATTTTCGATGTTTAAAAAGTTTTATTATTTTTTGCATGTATATTTAAGAAAAGTTTTAGAGGGAAAGAGGATTTTTCCCGTTTTCTTTTTCCCCAAGAATTTTGTTTTTCTCAGCCCCGCCGCGGGGCTTGCGGGATCTTCCTCCACCAGGGATCAAACCCAGGTACCCTGCAGTGGGAACAGGAAGTTCTAACCACTGGACCGCCAGGGAATCTTCCCACCCTACCCCACCCCACCCCACCCCACCCCACCCCACCCTACCCTACCCTACCCCACCCCACCCTACCCTACCCTACCCCACCCCACCCTACCCTACCCTTCCCCACCCCCGATCAATTCTTATATTCTGAAAGACTTTAAGGACTCACTAAGGACACATTTGCAGGACTTCCCTGGTGGACCAGTGGCTAAGATTTCCCACTCTCGGTGCAAGAGCCCCAAGTTCGACCTCTAGTCGGAGAACTAGAGCCTACATACCACAACTAAGACCAGGCGCAGCCAAATAAATGTAAAAAAGAAAAAAAGTCACGTTTTAGTGCCTCCTGTGTGCCCAGGTTGAGAATAAGTGTTTAAAAAATGAAGAGCACTTTATTCTCACCCACTTAAAGTTCCTAGTCAGGAATCCCAGTCAGGAAATTATTGTCAGGAAGATATGCTGAATAGAAACCAGGAAAGAAGAAACAAATCTGCATAGAAGTAAGTGTGCTTTTGTGTCAGAAAAGTTATAAATGTTTTGGAAGTCCCCAGTGTCAGTTCATCAGCTTGATTCCATAGATGTTTGTGGAAAACGTGTTATCTTTTTTATATATACGTGTGGTGGATCCTGGAGATTAAAAGGTGAATATAATTCAGCCGCTGTCCTTGATGAATTCACACTCGGAAAGACCAGGTGGGGTTAAGCTATAGAAATAGCCTGGGCAAAATCTTGGCGGTAAGCATGACAGTGTAAATGATTCCAGACACTGTCTTGACTAAAGTAGAAGGGAGGAAATGACATGGGAGGTTGTGTTCTTTGAACAGAGTAGGGTAGATTGGGAGTGACGAGGTCTAGATGCCAAGGCCATGGAGGTTGGATCCAAATCCAGTGGCCAGGAACCACTGTGTTTTCGTGAATTTGCTCTGTAGGCATGGGATGAGGCAGAAGGTGACTTTTTTTAAAAATTAAACTTAACTATAATTTTTTTTTTTCATTTTTTAATCTTCTGGCTGAGCCAAGCCATGTGAGATCTTAGTTCCCTGATCAGGGATCCAGCCCTTGACCCTGGCAGTGGAAGCGCAGAGTCTTAACCACTGGACCACCAGGGATATCTAGAAGATGAGTTTTAGACCACAGCAATTGACTGAACAGGGAGAATTATTTGGGACCCCATGGACTAGCCCACCAGGCTCCTCTGTCTATGGCATTTTCCAGGCAAGAATACTGGAGTGGGTTGCCGTTTCCTTCTCTAGGGGAATCTTCCTGACCGGGATTGAACCCAAATCTCCTGCGTCTCCTGCATTGCAGGCAGATTCTTTACCGCTGAGCCATTGGGGAGACCCTGTCCACAAGCCAGGGAACACTACAGATGCAGGCAGGGACTTCCCTCGTGGTCCAGTAGCTAAGACTTGGAGCTCCTCATCCGGGTTTGATCACCGGTCAGGGAGCTAGATCAGCATACCGCAACTAAGGTTTCACATGCAGTAAAAGGTCCTGATGGAATCAGATGCAGAGTGTTGCAACTAAGACCTGGCACAACAACAACAACAAAAAAAGACAAACCAGCAGAAGGTGGGATAAGGTCATGGGACAGACCTTCCCTCAGAGCCTCCAGGAGGAACCAGCCCTGCTGACACCTTGACTTCAAACATCTAGCCTTCAAAACTGTGAGACAGTCAACTTCTGTCAGATAAGCTACCTCGGTTGGTGGTTACTTTGTGATGGCAGCAGCCCTAGCAAATGAATACAGTTCCCAGGAGGTCCTTAATAAATACTCATTGAATAAATGAATGGCTGAATAAAGGACAATTTATATCATTCCTGGCTCTTCAAAAGATGACAAAAGAGGTATCAAGAGAATAACTTTATCCAGCCTTTCAAGTCTGGTGAATGGTTGAAAACCAGTCCCTTGCCCCAACCTACTTCATTTTCTGTGGTGATATTTTCATTGTGTTTGATTGATACTGTCTTTGTCCTGAGCCTCAGACAAGTCCTGGGCTGTGATAATAGGGACAGGTAGAATGGGGGCTGTGGTTCCCTGGTTGACATACTACTGGTTGCTACTGAAATTCAACACCCTGCCGCCCCCTGCTTTCCTCCTTGATGGCAGATCTCCAAGTATGTTAGCTTCTCTTTTGTCTAGGGAAAGTGAACCCTCTTCCCCAGAGCCAGGGGGTGAATTGGGCAAACCTTTTCTGTAAAGCTAGTTAATATTTTTTGGCTTTGGAGTCCAAACATCCTACATATATATATATATATATATATAAAATATGTAATGTATATCTGTATATATGAAATATGAAATATATGTATGTATACATATATGTGGGGGCTTCCCTGGTGGCTGAGATGGTAAAAAAATCTGCCTGCAACTCAGGAGACCCAGGTTAGATCCATGGGTCGCGGAAATTCCCTGGAGAAGGGAATGACAACCCATTCCAATATTCTTGCCTGGAGAATTCCATGAACAGAGGAGCCTGGTGGGCTACAGCCTATCAGATTGCAAAGAGTCAGACACAACTAAGTGACTAACACACACGTTCATACATATATATACTGCACTTTTTAAAAACATAAGCTCAGTTAATTTACTTTTGGCTGCGCCAAGCAGCATGCGGGATCTTAGTTCCCTGACCAGGGATGAAATTTGAGCCCCCTGGCAATGGAAGCATGGAGTCTTAACCACTGGACTGCCAGGGAATTCCCTTATTCAAGTGCTTTATAAACTTTAATCAATGTTGATCAAAATAAGCTACATGATCCAATCCCAAATGAAGAAGTAGGGCATATGCTTTGCCTATGGAGTATGCAGTGCTCAGCAGATCTAGTTACAGTGAGTTCTTTACAACAAAATTTTCTCTCCAACGTGCACTCTCAGATTCCCATGCTAAGGTGTGATGAAAAGAAATAACCTGAGCTACAGCCCCTGCACTGGAATTTACTGGACACTCTGAACAGCTATAACTCTGGCTCTCAGTTGCCTCATCTCTAAAATACACAGTTAAGAGCACCTACCTCTCAGGATTTTATAAGGATTACTTGAAATACTGTTTGTGAAAGCGTAACTGCTATCACAGGTAACAACTGTTCCCATGGAAGGTGTGTGGAAGATGTATGAATGGTGATGTTTGCACTGTTGTCAGACAGAGCTGAGAGCTGAGAGACGCTGAGCAGATGTTAAATTCTTTGAAGTGCTTTTTCTGGCAAGTGGCACTTGTCTCCCCATTTCAAACAGCCCAATAGCAGCTTTCATGAAAGCCCACTTAGAATCTTTTTAAGTTACCAGCCATATGAAATACACTTTTCAAAGATATTTCAAAAAAAGCAGGAGAGTCCAAACACTTTTACAGTATGTGAACTATGTTGGCTGAGATCTAAAGTCATGAGTAACCTTGCTTCTAGCAATTAACTCCTGGCTAGGTACCAGGACAAATGTACTCGAATGCCCTTTTCAGCGTTGTTCTTCAAACCCCAAACAGGAAATGATCTGAATGTTTATCCATGGTAGCACGGGTATATCACTTGTGTACTACTTATTCCATAGAATGTCACAGCAGTGAAAATAAATTATAGTCCATGTAATACAGGTGACTCTTAAAAACATCATACTGAGCACAAGAGGCATAAAAATGAATCAGAAACAAATAAACCAATATAATTTCACTTATAAAAGTTCCAAACTAGGAAAAACAATCTATGTTATGTAGGGAGGCAAAGATACGTGGTAAAACAACAAGGAAAGGTAAAGAAATCACCACAAAAAATTAGGACTGTGGTTAGAAGTGGAACCTTCTCCTTCTGTGGAAAAGAAGGAGATTGCAATTGGAAATTAACACCCGAGAGCTGGTGATATTCTATTTCTTTACTTGGGTGGTAGTTACATAGATGTTCACGTCATAATTCTTTGTTAAACTATACAAAATGTTTTTTACTCTTCTTTTTTTAAAAAAATTTTGGCTGTGTTGGGTCTTCATTGCAGTGTGCAGCCTTCTCTAGTGGCTACAGGCTTAGTTGCCCCCCAGCATGTGAAATCTTAGTTCCCCCACCAGGGATGGAACCCATGTCCCCTGCATTGATGGTGGGTTCTTGACTGGTGGATCACCCGAGAAGTCCCTGCTCTTTTCTGTATGCATATTTCACAGAAAATGAAATTTTCTTTCCTTCCTTCCTCCCTTCCTTCTTTTGAAAAAATTTCCCCAGATAAAAAGCAGGAAAGAATTAAGCATATATGTACCTTGATGCTTTCGTATTTTCCATTCCATATTTGAGGTCTCTTTTCACTTGTTTGTTACCCTTATGGTGGTGCAGAGGGGGCAGGCATCAGATTCCCTCGAAGGAGAAATGAGATGTAGAGGTTTTCTTAATCATAACAAAATTCTACTAGGCAGAAATAATTTGAAGTCTTGTGCTATGAATTGGCTATTGCCCTCATTTTGAAGATCTTTGAATATCTTTCATGTGATGTAATATTTAACACTATGTATACCACATATGAATAGGAGCCCTATCTAGCGTTGCGCATTGTCACCCCAGTACCTAGCATGGCATTTGATATACAGTGGGTACTCAAAAATTTAGACTTTGGGCTTCCACTGCAGGGGGCATGGATTTTGATCTAAAATCCGTCATGCCGCAAGGTGTGGTCAAACAAACAACCCTTTCTAATAAAATATATGTTATTTGTGACAAATTAATTAAGGTGTGTCACCTGCCATAAAATTCACTCTTTATGAAATTTATTGGTTTGTAATGTGTCCAGAACATTTTCATCACTCCAAAAAGAAACCTTGTCCCTATTAGCAGTCCATCTCTCTTTCCTCTACCCCCCTTCCCTGGAAACCACTAACCTACTTTCTGTTGCTGTGGATTTGCCTATTCTGGACATTTCATATAAATGGAATCACATAGTTGTGGCGTTTTGTATTGACTCCTTTCATTCCATTTTATGGCTGAATAATATTCCGTTGTAGAGCATATCACATTTTATTATTTTTTATTTATTTGGCTGCACCGGGTCTTAGTTGCAGCACCCAGGATATTTGTTCTTCATTGCGGCATGCAGGATCTTTAGTTGCTGCATGTGGGATCTAGTTCCCTGACCAAGAATAGAACCCCAGCCCCCTGCGTTGAGATGATGAAGTCTTGGCCACTGGTCTGCCAGGGAAGTCCTCCTTATTCGTTTTTATTGTTATTGTTGTTGAAAACATCTTATTCTTGACCTGGATCTTATGCAGATTCTCTTTATGATTATTATTTAAACCATACATATACATTTTATGCACGTTTCTGTATATGTCATATGTCACAATAAAAACGTAATGTAGACTCATTGTTGAAACTGTGGAAAGCAAAAGTTTGTTTCATTAAAGAACAACGCTGATATATTTCTACCACCCCAGCTCTGTGAGTAGTAGTTTTCCAGGGGGAAGAGAGAAAGACTGAATAAATCTTTGGTGATTTTTGCCTTTTGTTGAAAGAAAAAGAAATTCTGGAACGTTGTCAGCAGGTGGCGCAATTAAATAAGATTTAATCTTCTTGGCTCAATGGCAAGCCAAAAGGGAAACAAAAAGCAGCCAACACTTCCCCTGATGATGGGAAAATATTCTGGTGAATTTCCCACTACCTTCAATCTTCCTCCAATATCCACCATTACACAAAAGAACCTGGTTAAATATGCTTTCACTGGGGGACTGTCAGACAATTCTTCAAATATGTCAAAGACAGTGGATGTTTTCTCCCTGTTGTTTGATGAAGGGCCCTCAAAATAACAGACTTGGGTGAGCCCTAGGATGTAGGGCTTTCCGTGTCTGCACCAAATGAGGACAACCAAGATGTCTAATAGTAAATACACATCTCAAATATTCTTAGATGGCTTTTGAGGTGAATTAGGAAGTGTTCAGTTTCTAAATCTTTACCAAGCACTTTCTTCCACACCCATCTTGTTGGTAATAGCCTTTGGAGTTTCTGTACCAAAAAAGACATTTTAATCTGGACACCAAGTCAGAGAAAGAAAATTGACGTGCTCATCATCTCTCTCATTAAGATACACTTATTGGTCCAGTGGTTAAGACTCTGCACTCTGAATGCAGGGGACCCGGGTTCTACCCCTGGTCAGGGAACTAGATCCCACATGCCACAAATAAGACCTGGTGGAGCCAAATAAGTAAATATATAAAGAGAGTATTTCTAAAAATGACACACTTATTGGGACTTCCATAGTGGCCTGGTGGTTAGGACTCTGCACCTCCAATGCAAGGGACATGGGTTCCACCCCTGGTCGGGGACCTAGGATCCCATGTGCTGTGCGGTGCACCCCCCCAAAAAAAAGCACAAAACCACTTATTTGGGGTAAGGTTGGCTTCAAGATGGGAGACGATAGGTGTGGAGATGGGAGATTGGTTACATATGAGGAGAAATGATCAGATAAGTAAATATACTAAAAATGGCAGGAGATGAATTTCCCCCTGTTGGTGAGGGGAATAGCAGATCTGGAAAAGAGAAAATCTAGAATGAACCCTGTGGATTAGAAGTGGATATTGATGTGGAGTCATGGTGTTCAATACTTGCTGTTGCTGCTTAGTTGTTTCAGTCATGTCCCACTCTTTGCAACCCTATGGACCATAATCCGCCAGGATCCTCTGTCTATGGAATTCTCCATGCAAGAATACTGGAGTAGTGGGTTGCCATGCCCTCCTTCAGGGGATCTTCCCAACCCAGGAATCAAACCCGGGCCTCTGCATTGCCGGCAGATTCTTTACCACTGAGCCACCAGGGAATCCCTTTCAATACTTACAGAGTTATAATATATAAGTGCAGTCAGTCCCCAGATCTTTCAGCTGAGAGAGGAGAGTAGTGACATTCCATAGTGATGAACACATATCTAGTACCCAGAACTTGGTTTCTAGGGAATTTCCTGGAGGTCCAGTGGTTATGATTCCATCCTTTCACTGCAAAATGCCTGTGTTCAATCCCTGGTTGGGGAACTAAGATCCCCGAATGGGGCACAGTGCAGCCTAAAAGTAAAAATAAATAAAATGTAAAGACAACTCTTCCACTTGTCTTGAGGATCCCATTCCTTCTTTTCAAAAAATAAACAAAGGATTAGAATAGGTATTTCTCTGAAAGAAGATATGCCAATGGCAATGAGCACATGAAAAGACACTCAACATTCTTAGCCATTCAGTTCAGTTCAGCTCAGTCATTTCCGACTCTGCGACCCCAGCCTCCCTATCCATCACTAACTCCCAGAGTTCACCCAAACTCATGTCCATCGAGCCATCTCATCCAGCCATCTCATCCTCTGTCGTCCCCTTCTCCTCCCGCCTTCAATCTTTCCCAGCATCAGGGTCTTTTCCAGTGAGTTAGGTCTTTGCATCAGGTGGCCAGAGTATTGGAGTTTCAGTTTCAGCAGCATTCCTTCCAATGAATGTTCAGGACTGATTTCCTTTAGGATGGATTGGTTGGATCTCCTTGCAGTCTGAGGGACTCTCAAGAGTCTTCTCCAACACCACAGTTCAAAAGCATCTATTCTTAGGTGCTCAGCTTTCTTCACAGTCCAACTCTCACATCCATACATGACCACTGGAAAAACCATAGGCTTGACTAGACGGACCTTTGTTGGCAAAGTAATGTCTCTGCTTTTTAATATGCTATCTAGGTAAATGCAAAATTAAAGCCACAGTGAGATACACTTCACACAAAATCACAAGGATGGCTAAAATGAAAAACACAGACACTAACAATTGTGGACCAGGATGTGGAGAAATCCAAACCCTGATAGTTTGCTTGGAGAAAGACATGGCAACCCACTCCAATATTCTTGCCTGGAAAATCCCATGGACAGAGGAGCCTGGTGGGCTACGTAGCCCATAGGGTCACAAAGAGTCAGACATGCCTGAGTGACTAAACAACAAATACTTTGCTGGTGAGGCTGTAAAATGCAGCCACTGGGGAAAACAGTTTGTTGCTTCCTCAAAATGTTAAACAAAGTAACCATCTGACCCAGCTATCCCACTCCTAAGTGGAATACAAAGAGAAAACAGTAAGTCCACACAAAACCTTGTGCAGGAATGTTTATAGGAGCATTATTCATGATAATCAAAAAGTGGGGAGGAAATCAAATTTCCATCAACAGGTGAATGGACACACAAAATGTGTAATTCCAGTCTGAACTGCAAATGGTGACTGCAGCCATGAAATTAAAAGACACTTGCTCCGTGGAAGAAAAGTTATGACCAACCTAGACAGCATATTAAAAAGCAGAGGCATTACTTTGCCAACAAAGATCTGTCTAGCCAAAGCTATGGTTTTTCCGGTAGTCATGAATGGATGTGAGAGTTGGACTATAAAGAAAGGTGAGTGCCTAAGAATTGATGCTTTTGAACTGTGGTGTTGGAGAAAACTCTTAAGAGTCCTTTGGACTGCAAGGAGATCCAACCAGTCCATCCTAAAGGAAATCAGTCCTGAACATTCATTGGAAGGAATGATGCTGAAGCTGAAACTCCAATACTTTGGCCACCTGATGCAAAGAACTGACTCATTGGAAAAGACCCTGATGCTGGGAAAGATTGAAGGCGGGAGGAGAAGGGGATGACAGAGGATGAGATGGCTGGATGGTATCACTGATTCAACAGACATGAGCTTGAGTAAACTCCAGGAGTTGGTTCTGGACAGGGAGGCCTGGTGTGCTGTGGTCCCTGAGGTCGCAAAGAGTCAGACACGACTGAGCAACTTAACTGAACTGCGCTGAGTCTGAACTAAAGCATTTACTTCTTTTTTAAAGTATTTATTTATTTTATTGTTATTTGGCTGTGTCGGATCTTAGTTGCCTCTTGTGGGATCTTTCGTTACAGCTCGTGGACTCTCTAGTTGTGGTGCTTGGGCTTCAGTGTTATTGAAGCACATGGGTTTAGCTGCTCGTCAGTATATGGGATCTTAGTTCATTCACCAGGGATCAAACCCAGGTTTCCCGAACTGGCAGGTGGATTCTTAATCACCAGACCACCAGGTAAGTCCCTTGAGCTGAAGGCTTTAGAACCAAGAGAAATGTAAAATCCTAGTCCCAGGGCAGGAGACTTAATGGGTCATGCAGAGGGAGAGAGAATGCTGTCTTCCCCTACCTTTTTGTTCCATTCAGACCCTCAATTGATTGGCTGGGGCGCTCTCTCTTATATTGGGGAAGACAATCTGCTTTACTTAGTTTACTGATCCAAATAATCTCTTCTGGAGAGACCTTCTTGATGTTTAGCTGGATATCAGCCTATCTGGCTCAGTCAGTTGACACATAAAATTAATCATCATGACAGCTCAATAAAACCATTACTAAAAATATATAGTTTATTCTTCAAAACTGTCAAGACCATGATAAAACAAGGAGAGACTGAGATACTATCACAGATACTTAAATGTAGTGTCAGATTGAATTGCAGAACAGAAAACGGACATCACTGGAAAGATTGGTAAAACCTGAATAAATTTTGGAATTTAGTTCATTGTCATATACCTACGTTCATTTCTTAGTTTTGATAAAAATGTCATGGTTATGTAAATTGTCAGCATAAGGGGAAAAGGAATGAAGAAGAGTAAATGGAAATTATCTTTGCAGCTCTGTTGGTAAATCTTAAAGTATCCCCTGGTTGGTTTTTTTTTTTGGCTGCATTTCAAGGCATGTGATCTTTAGCTCTCCTGCCAAGGATGGAACACGCGCCCTCTGCAGTGGAAGCGCACAGTCTTAACCACGGGACCACCAGGGAAGTCCTGTTAGTTTTTTAAGACCCAGCTTTATAAAGTTAGTGCTTTTGGGTGCTTAATATCAGGCACTTCATCAGGCACTCACAACAATCCTATGAGAGCAAACTTCAGTTTACTGAGAAGGCCAGTTATATACTCGGGGTCACCTCTCTGGCAAATGGCAAGAGATTTGAACTCAGGTTGACTAGTAAACCACACAGCCCCAGCCAGCCAGGACTTTACAGTCCCAGATAGGTGCAGAAATGCAAATAACTGAATAAAATCATGAACGGCATTTTGCTACCTGGAGAGAAAATATTAAACAAATGAATTTTAATAGATAATACTGCTTACATTATAAACCCATGAACATAAAGATAGGGATGTAAAATTTCTATCAAACATCTGAACATTTCAGGAAGAGAAGATGCCATCAATTTATTTTATGGACTATTTCTGTTATACTAAATTCACCCAGTCTTTTTTAGCATATATGAATGATCATATAACTTTAATCAGTATATACACATTATTTTGGGGCTCCACTTTCTTACTTACATGATTTAATATACCTGTTTAAAGGTATTCATTTAGTTCCCATAGCAATTTTTGACAGCCACATAATATTACATGAAATAGAAAGACTATATCTTTTTTGTTTTTGCACTTTTTTATTTTTTGTGGCACTGCCCGCCTTGTGGGATCTTCGTTCCCCAGGCAGGAATTGGACCCCAGCCACCACAGTGAAATTACTCAGTCCTAACCACTGCAGACTATAGCTTACTTAACCATTTCCCTGTTGTGGGGCACTTGGGCTGCTTCCAGTGTGTGACTGATTTGAAAAATGCTGCTATAACCATCTTTGCACAAATTGCTTGTTACAATCTCAGGGACTATTTTGAGCAAGGGCATTTGTGGGAAGCAGATGAAGGAAAAGTCCCTAGAATTTTCACTTCTCATTGGGCAGCTGCTATTTCTGTAGAATAGGCTCTTGGCATCCTGCAATGCATAAGTAACACCACTACCAGTAGCTGGATGATTCGGGGAAAGTCTTTTCACCTCTACGCACCTTGGTCTCTTGCTATTGCCAAGTGAGGTCCTTGGACCAGTAGTATTGGCAGGGAGCTTGTAGAATTACAGAATCTTGGGTCCTTCCTCAGTTCAGTTCAGTTCAGTTCAGTTCAGTCACTCAGTCATGTTCTACTCTTTGTGACCCCATGAACTGCAGCACACCAGGCCTCCCTGTCCATCACCATCTCCTGGAGTTCACTCAAACTCACGTCCATTGAGTCGGTGATGCCATCCAGCCATCTCATCCTCTGTCGTCCCCTTTTCCTCCTGCTCTCAATCCCTCCCAGCATCAGAGTCTTTTCCAATGAGTCAAGTCTTCGCATGAGGTGGCTAAAGTACTGGAGTTTCAGCTTTAGCATCATTCCTTCCAAAGAACACCCAGGACTGATCTCCTTCAGAATGGACTGGTTGGATCTCCTTGCAGCCCAAGTGACTCTCAAGAGTTTTCTCCAACACCACAGTTCAAAAGCATCAATTCTTTGGCGCTCAGCTTTCTTCACAGTCCAACTCACATCCTAGAACCTACTGAATCAGAATTTGCATTTTAGCAAGAGCTCCAGGAGGTGGTTCATAAGCAACCTGAAAAGTTGGAGAAACCATACTTATGTATCAAATAGGGATAATAAAATTCCTTCCTCATCAGGTCATTGTGAGGACTTAATGTGTTAATACATATACATACAGTGCTTAGAACTCGGAGCACATAGTGAGTGCTATGTGTGTGCTCCTTATTTTCTAGGGTTGTGCCATGAGGAGTATAGGATCCTAGTTTCCTGACCAGAGACTGAACTTGAGCCCTCAGCAGTGAAAGCACAGAACCCTAACCACTGGACTGCCAGGCAATTCCTTCTGTTTTGCTACTTTTGTGACTCTTCCCAGCTAACTGAGCAAATCCTCCGGTGGGTAGGTCTCTAAGTAGAGGGCCTTAAAATGAACAAATAGAAGATATTTCCCCCTGGTGATGTGGGGAAGAAGTGGGGAGGATACTCTTGCAACACATGTTTTCATCTATCCTGCTCAAAGTCCTAAGAAAAGGCAGATCCAGCCCCAGGAAGCTGATGAGTGAGTCTGAAAGCTCTTTGGGCAGAAACTGGGACAGGGGGTTGGGGGCGGGGTGGGAGGGTGGTGATGGTGGGGGCAGCCAGGTAAGATCTGATACTTCTGGTACCTAAGCGGCTACACTGATGGGGGTGAACAGTCTGCGCCATCTACAGAAGGGCTTGTGAATAATCACCTGGAGTCCTGACCCCATGGAGAACAGTTCCTAAGATTTGCAACCTGACCCCTGGCCAGCTAGTGGAGAAGGTGTACTTGCCCCACTCTACCTGGGGTGGGGGTGGGGGGCAGGCCCAGCCTCTTGCACCCAGAACTGAATGACTGCAAGCATAGGTAGAGCGGGATCTTCTTCCAAGATCCTCTGCTTGTTGTCATTGTTCTGTCGCTCAGTCTTGTCCAACTCTGCGATCCCATGGACTACAGCATGCCAGGCTTCCCTGTTCTTCACTATCTCCCGGAGTTTGCTCAAACTCATGTCCCTTGAGTCGATGATGACATCCAGCTGTCTAATCCTCTGTTGTCCCCTTCTCCTCCTGCTTGGTGGCATTTAATTCATCCTTCAAGGCCCTGGGTTTCCTTTTATGTCTACTAACCCCAATTAAATAAACTGTTTTTTTTCACCACGTGTGTGATTTATATAGGTTTCCAAGCTTCATGACACTTTATCTCAGAATTCTCAAACTCAACAGTCTCCAGTCCACATGAAATAAGCTGGGGCAGTACAATTGAGCATGGTGGGGACTGTGGTGACTGGCAAGCCCTTTGTGAAGGGGACATCTGTTCATCTGTTCCAGCCCATGGCCAAGTATGAACACGAGTCCAGTGTACCCAGAGACTTCCACTTTAAAAAAATTATTTTAATTGGAGGATAATTGCTTAAAAATATGTTGGTTTTTGCTGTATAACACCGTGAATCAGCCATTAAGTATACATATGTTCCTTCCCTCTTCAACCTCCCTCCCACGCCCCCCCTCCATTTTTTTCTTTTTTCATGTGGACCGTTTTTAAAGTCTTTATTGAATTTGTTATAATATTACTTTTGTTTATGTTCTGGTTTTTTTGGCCATGAGGCATGTGGGCCCTTAATCCAAGGAGGCCGGTGTCCTTGTAAGAGGAGAGGACACACAGAGACAAGCATGCAGGGAAGGAGAACCATGTAACAACAGAAAGCAGACGCTGGAGGGGTGAAGCTGCAAGCCAAGGAATGCTGAGGTTGGTGACCACCATAAGCTATGAAGAAGCAAGATTCCAAGGAGTATGGATTTGTTGTCCCCTTGATTTCTCACGTCTAGCCTCCAGAGCCATGAAAGAACACATTTCTGTTGTTTAAGTCACCCAGTTTGTGGTATTTAACCCAGTTTGTAGTTAGGGCAGCCCTAGGAAACTAATACAGATGTCATTTGAACTAAGTAGAGAATGATTAGAAAGAGGAAACCAAGTGAAGAGTTACAGGGAAGAATATTTCATGCAAAAGCAGGAATTAAAAAACAGTGGCTGGAGAGGGTGAGTTGGAGCTATGCCTGGAAAGCTAGCCAGGGATAGAGCTTGTAGGACCAGGCGGGAGAGGGGATTCAATTAGCAATGACGTGGTTGTGTCATTTGAATGACAGAAACAGCTGTCAAGCGAGTCACCCAGAGTCTTAGAGGGCAGGATCTAGGATATTTTAGTTGCAATAAATTATGACAATATGAGATGACAGGGCCCCCTCTGAGCTTCCCTGCCCTGTCCGGCGACCTTGCTGGATGGTCAATGTCAGTTCTAGCATTTCAGGCCGTGGCTGGCTTCGGCTCCGTTAAGGCAACGCTCCCTCCCCGCAAACTCCTTCCTCCCTCCAACCCCAGATACCTCAAATACACACAGTCTAGGTAAAACACGCTTTACCAATGCGGTTTGCGGACAACTTCCCCATCCCAGCTAGGCATGAGAGATTCCGTAAGGGCCGAAGCATTTCTAAAGAAACACTGAGAGACCCAGCCAAGCCCCGCAAAGGTACGACAATCCCCGCCGCGGGCGCCTGGCGCGCGGGGGCGGGCCCGGGGAGGCGCGTGCGCATGCGCAGGGGGCTGCCTCCCGGCGAGGGGGTGGGGCGGGAGCCTGGGCTGGGGCTGTGACGTCAGGTGCGCGCGTGGCTCGGGCTGCGCAGGAACAGCTGGTGCCTGGGAAGGCGGCTGGCCGGCGGACACGCGTGGGGTGCGGGTGGCTTGCCGCGCCACGCTGCGGGAGCAGCCGCCGCCTAGCACCACTGCACCATGTCCGGCCAGCTGGAGCGTTGCGAGCGCGAGTGGCACGAGCTGGAGGGAGAATTTCAGGAACTGCAGGTAGGACCGGGCCACCTGGTCCCGAAACTCTGCTACCTGAAGTGCCGGGTATTTCCTTTCCTGCTTCTCCCAGCCCCGGCCGTGGGAACCATCAAGGCCCAGAGGTTGCTCCGTGCCAGGCCCTGCGGCGGAGGAGGCGGGGTGTTGCCGGTGGTCTGCATGGGCCAGCCCCCTCCCATCTCCCAGGACTTCACTTTTTCATCCACTTAGGGCGCCGGGTGGAAACCACCCCCCCCCCCCTGCCCCCGCGCCTTCTCACCGGCTGTTTGCCGCGCGCGCCTCCTTCGCTGCAGAAAGTTGATCTGTGACCTCTGAGGGGAAGTTCCAGGCATGTCCATGTGGGGGAGGCCGGAGGGACCAGGTATGTTCTGGGACTCAAAAGAGAAAGCCCAGCCCCTACCTCCTCAGGGCTCTCCCCTAACCCCACCGCCGCCCACCAGGTTTTGGGGGCTCCACTCCCCGTTTGCTGTGGCAGGTCAGCCCTCCTCTGACGCTCCATTTTGGGAGATGTGCTTGGGAGCCCTTCACCTTGAACCCGCAGGCTTTGCTTAGGGGTTAGAGACCTCAGCCTTTGAGGCTCCTGTGTCCCGCCTCTGACGTTGCTGCAGGCCGAGTTTGGCGTCGTGGATGACATCTGTCACTTCTGACAGCTGGGTTGCCTCCCAGCGATAGAGGCTCCTCTCAGCCCTCACCCTTTGGCCCAGAGCCTTATGCTGGGTGGGGTGAGGTCGGGTATAAGAGAGGCCCCTTGAAAGAACAGCATCGGCATTGCCGCTGCAGGGTCCCTGGCAGGAGGAGTTGTTCCTGATAGGAGGTTCGCAGAGGCCTGAGCTGCCTATCCTGGTGACTAGAGAGGTCTCTGGAAATCTTGGGGTTGGCTAAGAGAGATGCCTGGATCTTTTTTTGGGAGATGGGGCTGTTCCCTCCCTAGCTGCCAGATTGTGTTTGTTTTCTCCAGAGTTGGGCTCTGTTTGCCTGAAATCACATGGAACACCCCCTCCCCCCAACTTCTGCCTAGTCTCAGCTGGGAGCAGTGACATTTTGCTTGTCCATGGAGCTCTTGTCTGCAGTTTGGTTAGCCTCTTACTGTGGCCAGAGTAGGGGAGGGAGGGGAGATGGGTAAGGGTGTCTGTGATGGGTCTTTCCAGAGCCATCTAGAGGGAAGATGGGTCATAGGTCCCGAAGAATAGAGAAGGGGTGCTGGAGAGACCACGCAGGGAGAGGGGTGCTGTTTTAGGTGTGAGCAGAGAGTAAGGTACCAGAGCTGGTTCCCAGGAGACCTTTTGGCTCTCCTGCCATGGAGAAGAGTCAGCTACTTTTTTTCTCAGTATTTATCTTTATTTTGGCTGTGCCAAGTCTTAGTTGCAGCACTCAGGATCTTCAGTCTTCATTGCAGTATGTGGGGGATCTTTAGTTGTGGCTCGTGGGATCTAGTTCCCCGATCAGGGACTGAACCTGGGCCTCTTGCACTGGGAGCAAGGAGTCTTAACCACTGGACCACCAGGGAAGTCCCCACTCAGCTGCTTCTCGCCGCTTTGTCCTGCTGGGCTCTCAGTTATGTCCAACTGTGGACCCATGCACGGTATTAGGGTCGGGCGTGAGAGAAGAGTTTTGCTGTGTGGAGCTTTTGTTGTTCATAATTCCTTTCCCTGACCCTGCTTTCGCCTAGAAGGAAGAGTCTTAACTCTTCAGAGCTATACAGTTAATGCAATTAACAGCAATTAGATAGCTAGTCTTGGCAGGCAGAGGTTGCAAAGGAGACATTTGATTTGTTGTTATGTTCTTACTTGGCGTCTCTGGGGATCAAGTGTGTGGGGGACAGAGAGAAATTGGAAATGAATCCTGGATTGTGTCCCCTGGTGCATAGCAAGGGTTGTAAAAGAACTGACTGGGTAGAAACCATGATGTTCCTTACTCAAGTCTTCAGCATTGGGGCAGGTGGAATGGACTAGGTCCGACTTCTTATCCCTCCCCCCACCCCCCATAATACACGTGAGAACTCTGAACTCCTGAGATGAACCTCTGGAAATAGGCATGTAATAAGCAGAGTGTACGTTGTCATTATGTGTGTGTTCGGTGAACTTTCAAATATGAGACGTTTGTCGGGGAGCAAGGAGGTCACAACAGGTATACGGGGTGAGGGGGTGCTGACTGGAACTAGAAGGGTTAATGGTAGGAAGGGTCTTTTTCTCCCACCAGAAAATCCCAGCCTATCTTCCTTCACCTGTATCTGCTTCAGAATCTGGGATTTGTGGGTTTCATGTTCGTATCGCTCTGATCCTGTCTTTCTTGGGATGATGTATAATATCTCTGTGTTTTACCTCTCCTTCCCTTTTGCCAGTGGTGGGAGGAAAGAGGAAATCTAATTTCAGACCCAAGAGGATTTGAAAGATTTCTGGAATTCCCCCCTCCCCAACCCCTAAAATGTCAAAATCTCTGGGACTTTCTAGAGGAAAGGATCTTTGTTCTTTTGTCTGTGATGTGCATCTGCCAGGGCCTCCGTGGACTCAGGGGCAAGGCTGAGTTGCTGTGAGAACTTTGGTTTTGGCTGGTTGGGGTTTCGGGTGTGCTGGCTGATTGAGCATTAGTCTGAGAATGGCGCATGTTTGGCCCTGTGGCCTGTGGTGTGACCACAGAAGGTCACTTACAGACATGGTGGCAGGTGATTTAATGAGCATTTCTTGTCTTGCCTCTCTGAAAACCTGACCTCATCCCTCTGCACCCAGGAAGGAGGTGGCCTGAAGAGGCCTTTCTCTTATCCTGACCTCGCAGAAATGCAGGGACCTGGTAGGACATTACAGAGATTTTTGGCTTTTATTACCAATGAAACGGGTATTCCTTTGGCTGCTGTGTATAGAATAGATATGAGGGGACAGGCTGGAAGCAGGAAGATCAGTATTATTTAATTAAAACCCTCTGAAATGGAGCCTGTTATACCCATCTTACAGAGTGAAAAATACACCCCAAAGTATAAGTACTAGAGTCAGGATTCAAATCCAGGCAGGTGAACATCAACGTCTATACTCTTTAAAATTTTTATTTATTTAGGCCATGCCTTGCGTCACACAGGATCGTAGTCCCACACTAGGTATTGAACTGGTGCCCCTGCATTGGGAGTGTGGAGTATTAATCACTGGACTGCTGGGGAAGTCCCCAGAGTCTGTACTCTTAACCACTGCCCAAGGTAGGTCTGTGCCCTGGGTACTCTTGTTTCTCTCCCTTCTTACATTACTTTCTAGGCCTCTTTTCCTCTAGAAGTGGGTTGTGTGGAAAGAACTCTGGACAAGGGAGTCAGAATTCTTGGGTTCAGGACTGAATTCTGCTGCTGTCTAGCATCTGACCTTTAACAAGCTGCCTCTCTGAACTTGAGTTTCTTTATCTACCAAACAAAGGCTGACAGTAATAGCAGCAACAATAAGAACTAACTGTATGATACATGGATTATTCCATTTAATCTAAACAACAACCTGGCTTTATAGATGAGACTGAGGCTGAGAGATGTTACGTAACTTGAAATTCGTGGAGCCAGAATTTGACCCCAGGCCCGCTGTTTCCATCAGGCATTTTTGGGATTGAGCTCCAAAAGTATCCTGAGACCCTTGGCTTTAGAAGGAAACTTTTGGACTTTTGGGGACTAATTTTATTTCTATGGTGCTTTAACATGAAGCATTAGTAAGGATTCTTAGTTGTAAGTGGCAGAAATCCAATTCAACCAGCTTTACGCCAAAAAATCAAAATAGTTTATTGGCTTCTGTATTGGGAAGTCCAGTGGCAAATGGCTTCAGGCAGGGCTGGATCCAGGTTCTCCAGTGATGTTTACATGTGCACATGTTTCTGTGTCCTATGTCAGCTTTGTTCTCAACGGTCTCTCCCATGTTGTGGCCAAGATGAGCTTTGATGGCCCCAGGCTGACATCTACCAGCTTAGCAAACCTCAGAAACGAGCCATCTTTTCCCCTGTAATTCTGGCTGGAGTCCCAGGGCTGACTCTCATCGGCCCTACCTGGGTCATGTGATTATCCCTTAACCAGATCCTGTGGCACTGATTGGCTGGGTCTTGGTTAATATGTCTCCCCTGTTGCCCAGGACTGAGATGACTGCTGCTCAAACCACATGAAATAACAGTGGGAGAGGGATGGTCCCATGAAGGAAAATCAAAATACTGCTAGTAAAAAAAAAAAAAAAACAGAGAAGGATGCCAGACAGCTATTTTTTTAGGAGTAATATTGTAGAAACAATCTATATCTGTGTTTCACCAACTGTGTTAAGGCACCTCCAAGGAGCTGCAGCAAGCTCACAGGGGCACTATGGGATAATTTAAATTTTCAAGAGAAAGATGATGACCTCTGTCACATACCACTTAAACTGCTAATGGAGTAGTTCACAGCTACACATTAGATTATGCTACATTCTTTTAAATGATGTCATATCTTAGTGAAGTTGGGTTTTTGGTGCTGATTAAAATCAAGTACTATGTGAAAATCAATTTAGAACAAGAAATGAGGGTGACAGTGTCTACTCTATTTCTAAGGTTTGAGAATTTGTGCAGAGCCTGACAGGCATTCACACCCATAAATACTTTTGGTTACTTCAAAATGAAATAAAAATACCCTTTTCAATTTCTGCATATTCTTTTTTTTTTTTTTTCTCTAAGAGACTACTGAGTTGTTAGGACATAGATACTTTTCAATTATTTGGCTTCCTTAGTGGCTCAGAGGGTAAAGATTCTGCCTGCAATGCAGGAGACCCAGGTTCGATCCCTAGGTTGGGAAGATCCCCTGGAGAAGGAAATGGCAACCCACTTCAGTATTCTTACCTGGAGAATCCCCATGGGCAGAGGAGCCTAGCAGGCTACACAGTCCATAGGGTCACAAAAAGTTGGACACGACTTAATGACTTCACTTTCACTTTTTCTTCCAATTATTTGGCCTAAGGATCCTGTGAAAAGTTCATTGAGACACTAAGGGTGTGGTAAACCAACAAAGTTAGGGAACCTTTGTTTTATATCCTCATTGTGGTGGTGGTTACACAACTGTATATATTTGCCAAAATTCATTAAATTGTACACCTGAAAATTGGTGAATTGGTATGTAAATTATACCTATAAAGCTGATTTTAAAAATAGCTGTTACCTATATCTCATGCCCTAGCTCTTTCACAACTGAGAAAACTAAGAAGTCAGTCTGAGTCTCAAGCCTAATCACTTAAGTTTTATGTTACCTGCCTTTCAAATGCCTGACATGCTTGCCTATACCTTCACTTACTGTTCCTATAACAGACATTACTAATTGATCCTGGCACATGACTCAGAATCTTTCCCAGTATAGAACTGATACAGTTTAGGTGAAGTCAACTTGTCATCTTTGTAGTGTTTCCACTGGCGGTGAGTCTTAGTTCAGTATATTCAGCATTCAGAAATCTGTGTTTGAAGTCAGTTCCTTAGAAACAGAACTATATAAATGCAATCTCTTGAAAACTTAGCACCAGCCCCAACTATCAGCCACCATGTTTTTGTGGTGGCCATGAGTCTGGCAGTCTTCTGGGCTGTCCACCAGCTTGCAGTGCTCCTTGCCATGCTGTATGGGAGCTTAGTTCCCCAACCAGGTATTAAACCCATTCCCTCCGTAGTGGCAGTACAGAGTCTTAACCACTGGACCGCCAGGGCAGTCTCATTGCCATCAATTCCTGCAATAAATATTGATTCAGGTGTTGTGACTCAGTCAAGTTATGTTAAGAGGGCATCTCCAGATGGGTCACAGCCGTGCTGGGACCTGGAGTCATTAACCTCATCTTCCCACTGGGGCAGAGTTTGTGGCCTCAGAGGACAGGAGAGGTGGCGGATCTCCAGATCCTTCAATGGAAACTGAAGGATTGTGTTTGTGTCTCCTGTACATGGGATAAAAGGAATGGCAATCAGATATGTGGGAAAGGAGCTATGGGCATCCCAGCTAACAGGGCCAATGTTAGTGTCTGTCTCTCTCTGTCTCTGATCTATCCTTTATTTTTATAAGTGATACGTAGCCACATAGTTAAAAAGTCAAATAGGAAATGTGTATAAGCATTCTGTAACAACTAAAATCTGGAAACCTAACTGTCCATCAGGATGGATAATTCCTTTGAACGTCTGTCTGTAGAGTGTGGTATGAAGCTCAGAATGAATAAACTAGAACCATATGTATCAACATGGGTAAATGTTTTAAAGAGAAAAGCAACATTGAGTGAAAAGTTGCTAAGCGGGTATATATAGTATGACATGTGTAATATAGTTTAAAGCTTTCAAAACAACGCTTATGTTCTGCTTACTGATATGTGTCTATATAGTACAAATACAGACTTTTGCAAGGGAGTGATATGGGTCAGATTCAGTAGAATGGAGATTTGGGCAGGGCCCTAGCAAGCAGCAAATGACTCTTCTGGATGGAACTCACTGAAAAGAGTTTAAGGATGGGGCTATTTACAGAGGTGTGGCGGTTTAAAGGGGTTTCCCTGGTGGCTCAGATAGTAAAGAATCTGCCTGCAATGCGAGAGACGCAGGTTCAATCCCTGAGTCAGAAAGATCCCCTAGAAAAGGAAATGGCTTCCCACTCCAGTATTCTGGCCTGGAGAATTGCATGGACAGAGGAGCCTGGCGGGCTACAGTCCATGGGGTCATCAAGAGTTGGACACAACGAGGCCCCTGGAGTTGGGACCATCCTAATACTTAAGGGACAGAGGGAAGGGGCAGTCACCGGAGCCTGTTGCAGGGTAAGGAGAGCTGCAGGACTGGAGCTGTAGCATCAAAAGCCTGGTAAAGTGAGGAGCAGGCAGGGGAACCAATGCCCCAGTCTGCTTCTCCTCCTGCACCCAGTCTTCTGTCCTTGCATCCCATTGGCTAAGTAGGAGGCAGGGCAAGGGAGTCCAGGAGATGCAGTCCTTAAAAAAGCCAACCTCTCAGGGCCAACCTCTCAGGGCCCAGAGGAAGACAAGATTGATCTGGGGTGGGCTTGGGGGTGGAAATAACCAGCCTAGGGCTTCCTCTCGTTGGGGGCAAAGGATGGGAATGCTATGTAGAAAGAATATGTAGGGGCTTTCAACAATTTGTGTACTATTAGTTCTTAAACTGAGGGTGAGAAATGTGGGCATTACTGTTGTTTATTTTCTATTAATTATAGGATTTTCTGTCTTTTTCAATATGCCTGAAATATTTCATAGTCAAATGAGCAGGAGACCAAAAAGTCACCTAACAGTACCAAAAGGCTTATTCATAAAAATAGGCTCAATGGGACTTCCCTGATGGTCCAGTGGTTAAGACTCAGCGCTTCCACTGCAGGGGCCCGGGTTCAACATCTGGTTGGGGAACTAAGATCCCACATACCAAGAGGTGTGGCCAAAACAAACAAACAAACAAAAAGACTCAGTCATTTATGTGATTACGACCATGCAAATTTCATTTACTGAAGAACTGAGCAGTGTACAATGCTTGTACTTTCTCTTGGGGATTTTTATTACATTTATATAGTCAGCATTTGATTGTTTCCTGGCAGTGTTTACCTTGGAACTGTCCTTCCCCGCCCCCTACCCTAAAGCTCTATCTTTAGGTATTTTATCAAGTGGGTCTTTCTTTCCTTTGCTTGGTCTTGAGTTGGACAGCTGGGGGTTGGGACTTGCTCTGAGCAGCAGAACAGAGTCCTTTCTTTCCCAGCTGCCTGTCTGCTCCGGTGCCCCCAGCACTCTGGGTTATTTTTGGAGGTAGCAACTTGAAGTGGGAGTCAGTCATGTGTTTTATAAGCTGGTACTCCCTGCACTGTGTGCAGACACCTGACTCCCAGTTTTGGTGACTGTGCTCCTTTGCTTCAGTCCACTGCTGCCAAGTTTATTTTATTTTATTTACTTTAAATTGTATTTCTTTTTATTTATTTATTTGGCTGCGCTGTCTTCCTTGCAGCATGCAGGGTCTTTCCGTTGTAGCATGTGGTATCTAATTCCCTGAGCAGGGATTGAACCGTGGGCCCCTTGCATTGGGAGTGCAGAGTCTTAGCCACTAGACCACCAGGGGAGTCACACTGCTGCCAAGTTTAGAAATAAAAATAGTGGGTTGTTATTTTGGCATTTTCTTTGAAAGTTGGCAAACATACATGTACCATATGACCCAGCAGTTTCATTCCTAGGTATCTGACCAAGAGAAGTTGAAATGTATATCTACTACCAAGACTTGTGCACGAATGTGCATGGCAGCCTTATTCGTAATAGCCAAAGACTGGAAATACCTTAAATGTCCGACAACTGGTAGATGAATAAACAAAATATGGTATAAATGCTGAGGTGCAATAAAAAAGTGGATACATGCCACAACAGAAATACACCTCAAAAACACTATTCTGTGTGAAAGAACCAGACACAAAACTGCATGTTATATGATTCCATTGATATGAAATACCCAGAAAAGACAAAGCTATAGAGTCAGAAGGTGGATTCGTGGTTGCCAGGAGCTGGGAGGAAGGAAGAGTGGGGAGTGAGTTTGGATAAACATTAGAGATCTTATTGGGTGAAAGTTCTGAAACTGGACATGGTAATAGTTGCACAACTTGATAAATGTATAAAAATCACTTAATTGTACACTTAAAGTGAGAATTTTATGACATGTAAGTTATACCCCAATAAAGTTGTTAAAAAATAATGGTTTAGGTTCTTGCTTTGGCAGAAAAACAAACACAAGCTGGAATCAAGATTGCTGGGAGAAATATCAATCACCTCAGATATGCAGATGACACCACCCTTAGGGCAGAAAGTGAAGAGGAGCTAAAAAGCCTCTTGATGAAAGTGAAAGAGGAGAGTGAAAACATTGGCTTAAAGCTCAACATTCAGAAAACAAAGATCATGGCATCTGTTCCCATCACTTCATGGGAAATAGATGGGGAAACAGTAGAAACAGTGTCAGACTTTATTTTTTGGGGCTCCAAAATCACTGCAGATGGTGATTGCAGCCATGAAATTAAAAGATGCTTACTCCTTGGAAGAAAAGTTATGACCAACCTAGATAGTATATTCAAAAGCAGAGACATTACTTTGCCAACAAAGGTCCGTCTAGTCAAGGCTATGGTTTTTCCTGTGGTCATGTATGGATGTGAGAGTTGGACTGTGAAGAAGGCTGAGCGCCAAAGAATTGATGCTTTTGAACTGTGGTGTTGGAGAAGACTCTTGAGGGTCCCTTGGACTGCAAGGAGATCCAACCAGTCCATTCTGAAGGAGATCAGCCCTGGGATTTCTTTGGAAGGAGTAATGCTAAAGCTGAAGCTCCAGTACTTTGGAAATCTCATGCAAAGAGTTGACTCATTGGAAAAGACTCTGATGCTGGGAGGGATTGGGGGCAGGAGGAGAAGGGGACGACCCAGGATGAGATGGCTGGAAGGCATCACGGACTCGATGGACGTGAGTCTGAGTGAACTCCGGGAGATGGTGATGGACAGGGAGGCTTGGCGTGCTGCGATTCATGGGGTCGCAGAGTCGGACATGACTGAGCGACTGAACTGAACTGAACAGAACTGATGGTTGTTCAAAGATCTGCATTTTAAAGTGCCTGTTTAGTTACTGGCTTGATGAAGGATTTATTCATCAGGCTCCAAGTTTTTGGCACCTTTACGATGACAGTGCCCAGGGCAAGAGCCTGGTAATGGGTCCAAGATTTATGGCTTTTCTTCTTACTTGGTATGGTTAACTTTTCCCAGAAGGGAGGCTCTGTTCTTTGGCATATTAATCTAGATTCTGACCCCTGCCTCGTTTTTAAATTAGCTAATTAATTTGACTGTACTGGGTCTTTGTTGCGGCATGTGGGATATTGTCTTCCTTTCTGCATGCGGGGTCTTTAGTTGTGGCATGTGAACTCTTAATTGCAGCAAATGGGGTCTAGTTCCCTGCCTGGGGACCGAACCTGGACCCCCCTGCATTGGGAGTGCAAAGTCTTAGTCACTGGACCACCATGGAAGTCCCTGGCACTGGCCTCTTAAATGGAGATACTCAACCCAAATTGGCAAAGCCAAACAGAATAAAATGGCATTTGTTCACTTATGCTAATTAGGACCTCAAATGTGTACCACCTGCAGATATAAGCTGATCCAGGAGCTTAAATGAAACCATCAGGGCTTGGTTTACCCCTCCATCCTGTTTTCCTCTCAATTGAGTTCATTCCCAGGCAGCTAACAGCAGCCCCATTAGCTCTGGGCTCATATCCTGCTACCTTCAAAACAAGTGGCAAAAAAGTTTCTTTTTTCCCCTGTTTTTTTCAACAGTTCTGATAAAAAGTCCCACAACTGAGTGTGACTGGTTTTGAATGCTTGTCACTGAGTCAACCAGCTGGGTCAGGAGGGTGATGTTCTGATTGGCCAGGCCTGGGTCATTTTTCCCTGGAACCTGGGGCAAGGTCCACTCTGTCCCTAGCCAGATCTCATGGACTCAGTGTCAGGGAGGGAGGATCTCCAAAGAAATTACAGGGAATTAACCAGAAAGGGAGTAGCTGCCGAGCTGGCAAAAACAACAGAAGGCTTCCATCTGGCGACTAGTTGTGTTCAAGACCATAGGGGCTGGTTGGTTGAAAGGCAGGATTGGCTTGCCTCCGTGTGGCTCACTCCTGGAAAAAGCATCTCAAAGCACAGGTCCAGTTGAGGGTCTTCTGGAGACATCCTCAGGAGTGAAGGGCAGGGTCTCTGAGGGAAGACAGGAATTGTGTTCCTCCCCACTCCTGCCCCCTCCCAGAAACATCACTAAGACAGTCCCATCAAGAGACAGCTGTCGTGAAATGGTTCTGCCTCTCTGGAAAATGATATGGCAGTTCTTTAAAAAAAAAATTAAGCTGTGTGATTAATTACCATATGATCCAGAAATTCTGCTTGTGAGTACACACACACACACACACACACACACACACACACACACATACACACACACCCCAAAGAATTAAAAGCAGGGACTCAAACAAATACATATACGTCCATGTTCATAGTAACATTATTCACAATATCCAAAAGATGGAAGCAACCCAGGTGTGCATTGACAGATGGGTGGATAAAATGTGGTATATACATACTGTGGGGGTATTGTTCAGCCTTAAGGAGGAAGGAACTTATGATACGTTCTGCAGTGAGGATGGACCTTGAAGACGTTATGCTGTGTTTAAATGTCAGGCACAAAAATATAAATACTGTATGAGTCAACTTATATGAGGTACTTAGAGGAGTCAAATTCATAGAAGTAGAAAGAGTGGTAGAGGACTTCCCAGGTGGCACAGTGGGTACGCACCCACTTGCCAGTGCAGGAGACATGGGTTTGATCTCTGTTCTGGGAAGATCCCACATGCCTTAGAGCAGCTAAACCCTGGAGTTGTAACTGTTGGGCCCACGAGCTGCAACTACTGAAGCCCGCTTGCCTAGAACCTGCGCTCCATAATGAGAGGCTATTGCAATGAGAAGCCTGAGCACTGCGACAGAGAGCAGCCCCTGGTCGCCTGTTCAAAACAGTGAAGACCCAGCACAGCCAAAAATGAATGAGTAAGAAGATAGAGTGGAGGTTGTCAGGGGCTGAGGGGAACAGGAGACTGAGTTCTTGGGTGACGGGTTCAGAGTTTCAGTTGAGCTGATGAAAACGTTCTGGAGATGGATGGCAAATAATGTGAACATATTTGATGTCACTGTGTTGTGCACATAAAATGGTTAAGGTGGTAAGTTTTATGTGTATTTTATTGCAATTGGAAAAATTTTAATGATTAACATGGTAAGTTTTATATGTATTTTTACCACAGTTGAAAAAAGACTGAGAGACAACTGTCTGGAAAAAGGACAGAATCCAAGAAATGAGTTGATGATCTTTCCTGCTGCTTGTGTGACTGGCACAAGGTGGAGTCAGCAGAGGCTGGGCGTGGGTGAGGAATGCCCTGGAAACAGCGTGTCACACTAAGGGCCTTGTTTCCACTTCACATTGTCCTTGAGGCTGACAAATCTGGAGCCTGGAGCCGAGGACAGGGTGGACAGGAGGTGTGGTCTCCAGTATCAGATCTCCCTTAGGAAGTGGCCCTAGCCAATGGCAGAGAGAAAGACAGAGAACTGTTAGGAGTCAGGAATGACTGTATGTGCCTGGGGACACAATTATGAGAAGGGCCATGGACTTCAGTCTGATGTTTTAAGAGTGAGCAGAAAATACCACCGGTGGAGCATTATTGTTGTTTAGTTGCTAAGTCGTGTCTGATTCTTTGCAACCCCATGGACTGCAGCACGCCAGGCTTCCCTGTCCTTCACTATCTCCCAGAGTTTGCTCAAACTCATATTCATTAAGTCGGTGATGCCATCTGATCATCTTATCTTCTGTTGCCCCCTTCTCCTCCTGCCTTCAGTCTTTCCCAGCATCAGGGACTTTTCCAAAGAGACGTCTCTTCACATCAGGTGGCCAAAGTATTGGAGCTTCAGCATTAGGTGAAGTATGGAGCACTGCACGCGTGTGTGCCAAGTAGCTTCAGCCGTGTCTGACTCTTTGCAACCCTATGGACTGTGGCCTGCCAGGCTCCTTTGTCCATGGGATTCTCCAGGCAAGAATACTGGAATGGGTTGCCATTTCCTTCTTCAGGGGATCTTCCCGACCCAGGGATCGAAGCTGCATCTCTTACATCTACCTGCATTGGCAGGTGGGTTCTTTTACCATTACACCACCTGGGAAGCCCATGGAGGCATGAGGAAGCGCCTTTAAGAAAGTCAGTGGGGATAGCGCTGAGTGTTGGTGAAGCATGGGCAGCTGTCATATGCTGTGGGTGGGAGCATAAATTGGCACAGCCACTCTGTGGGCAGTTTGCCAAGACAGGTTAAAAGTAAAAACAAGCCTGTAGCCTATGACCCAGAAATTCCGCTTCTCTTCCCCAGAGACACTTGTGTGTGCCGAAGGAGACAGTGCAAG
Source organism: Capricornis sumatraensis (assembly GCF_032405125.1). Classification (NCBI taxonomy): domain Eukaryota; kingdom Metazoa; phylum Chordata; class Mammalia; order Artiodactyla; family Bovidae; genus Capricornis; species Capricornis sumatraensis. The sequence continues at coordinate 60,357,434 of NC_091085.1, read as the reverse complement.
GATATTAATCATTGTTGCATTGTTGGTTATTGTCAGAGACTGGAGACAATGTAAGTATCCAGTGACAGGAAAATGGCTAAATAAACTGTTGTATGTTCATAGTATGAAGGACTGAACAGGACTAAAGATGAAGCACATCTATATAGTCTTTTTTTCTTCTTTTTAATTAACTAATTTGGCTCTGCCAGTCTTAGTTGAGGCACACGGGATCTTTGATCATCGTTGTGGCATGTGGGATCTAGTTCCCTGACCTCAGATTAAACCTGGGCCCTCTGTGTTGAGGGTGTGGAGTCTTAGCCACTGGACCACCAGAGAAATCCCTATCTATGTATTCTTATGTGGGTAGGTCTATAAGACATTATTGAGTGAGAAAAGAAAGTTGTGAAATTGTATCTATATTCTGATACTGTTAATATATTTAAAAATTTGAAAGTATGTGCTTTAGGGTATAAGCTATACTGCTGTAGCAAAGAGATCCCCTAATAAAATGGTTTCAATGAGACAGCGTCTTCCTTTCTCATATAGTGGTTCAGATGGGTGCTGAGTGTTCCAGTTATCCATTGGCATAAAGCAACAGTAATTCCATTTTGCTCATGGATTCTGGGAGTCAGGAATTTAGGCAGGGCATGGTGGGGATGGCTTGACTGTGTTCCACGAGGTCAAAGGCCTTACCTGGGAAGATGCAAATGGTTGGAGTTGGAATTATCTGGAGGTTTCTTGACCCTCATATCTGCCTGAACTGAATGACAAGAAGATTTATTTTAGTTGTGGCTGTTGATCAGATCAGACTGCCGTCATGTGGCTTCTCTATGTGGTTAGGGTTTCCATGCAGCATGGTGGCCTCAGAGTCATGGAACTTTTTGTTCCAGAAGCTAGTGTTCCAGCAAAGAAGGTGCAAACCCAATGGCCCTCTGTGAGTTTTTCTTAGAAATGGTATAGTGTCAGTTCTGCCGTCTTTAAAAAATTGAGATAAAGTTGACATGTTTTAGGTGTATAATATGGTGATTCACAATTTTTAAAGGGTATACTTTACTTATGATGAAATGTTGGCTGTATTCCCTGTGTCGTACAGTGTATCCTACAGCTTGTTTCTTTTATACATAGTAGTTTGTATCTCAATCCCCCTGCCCCTGTATTGCCCCTCTCCCCTTTTCTCTCCCCACCGGTAACTACTAGTTTGTTCTCTGTGAGTCTGGTTCTTTTTTGTTATATTCACTAGTTTGTTGTATTTTTTTATATTCCACATATAAGTGATGTCATATAGCATTTCTCTTTCTCTGTCTGACATATTATTAAACATAATGCCCTCCAAGTCCATCCATGGCAAAAATGTCATTCTTTTTAATGGGTGCATAGTATTCCTGTGTGTGTGTGTGTGTGTGTACCACATCTTCTTTATCCATTCGTCTGCTGATGGACATTTAGGTTACTTCTGTATCTTGGCTGTTATAGATAATGCTGCTATGAACATTGAGGTGCATGTCTCTTTTTGAATTAGTGTTTTCATTTCCTTTGATACAGACCCAGGAGTGGAAGTGCTGGATCAGATGGGAGGTCTATTTTTAGTTTTTTTGAGGAACCTCCATACTGTTTCCACAGTGGCTGCACCAATTTACGTTCCCACCAACAGTGTGCAAAGGTTCCCTTTCCTCCATATCCTTGCCAGCATTTGTTATTTGAGGTCTTTTCAATGATAGCCATTCTGACAGGTGTGAGGTGATATCTCCCTGTGGTTTTAATTTGCGTTTCCTTGATGATTAGTGATGTTGAGCGTCTTTTCATGTGCCTGTTGGCCATCTGTATGGCTTCTTTAGAAAAATGTCTATTCAGATCTTCTGTCCATTTTTTAACTGGGCTGTTTGTTTTTGGGCGTACTTCTGACATGTTTTATTGGTCAGACCAGCCACAAGCCTACTTGTATTTAAGGAGACTGAAAAGAGATACCACTTGTCTATGTGAGGAGTGCTAAAGGACTGGTGGTCATGTTTTAAAACAAGATCCAGGTTTGTGTGGCTGAGGAGGACATTGTGGGCTTTGTCATTTGTACCATGTAGCTTCCATTTCCGGTTTCAAGGTAACTGGATCCATTGTTGCCATATGCCGGCCAGGGAAAAAAAGAGTGGAGGGCAAGCCGTTACTTAGAAAAATGTGGTTCAGGTACTCTTGGCAGAAAATGTTGCCTTGACATGTGAAAACTGAATAGCTAGAAAGAGCGGGTATAGTGGTTAAAAAAAAAAGTGTAGTTCAGAACTTACATCCCTTCTGCTTGCAACCCATTGGCTAACACTTGGTTGTATTCCTACACTTAGCTGCAAAGGAGGCTGGGAAATGTCTGTAGCTGGACAGCCATGTGCTGGCTATGTCTTGGGGTCCAGTGGTTGACTCTCTGCTCCCAATGTAGGGGATACAGGTTTGATCCCTGAATGGGGAACTAAGATCCTACGTGCCTCATGTGCCGCATGGTGTGGGGCTAAAAAACAAAAAACTGAGATGTAATAAATACTCAAACTCATTATTTAAAAAAAGGAAACAAAGGAGAATAAGTATTAGGGACAATTAGTTTTTGCAACAGTGAGCATTTTTCGTATATATATATAGAAATAGGTCTATGTGGAACATAGAAATACATAGATACAGAGAATACAGTCTAGAAGAAACGTAACAGTGGTTACTTCCGGAGAAGGGAGAGAAGACAGGATAGGGGTCTATTCAAAGTCAACTCTAGCTGTAGCTGTAGTGTTTTAATTTTTAATGAGGATAATGTCCTTATGTTTACTTGTGAAATTAAATATTAATTCAAACTGAAGTGGGCCTGGTGAGCATCTGTCTGTTGATGTTGCAGTCTGGGTCTTATCTCACTGTACGGGGGCCCGACACCCAAGAGTGCCAGGAGGTGGTGTGGTGTTTTACCTTTTGTTGCTGGGGACTCCAAATCCAAGGGCTTCACTTTCTCAAAGGCTGTGTAGTTGGGGATCTCTCTGCACCCATCCTCCACGTCTGGTTCTGGAGAGTTGCCTTTCTTACCTGCAGACACTGGTTGACCATTGAGGACTGTTTTGGCGCTGAAGCCTCTTTCTGTACAGATTATTCATTCATTACAGGTAGGAAGCTGGTCACTGTACAGTGGAGAAGACAGATGGGCACCATCTCTCCTAAGCAGTCAGAGTTAACATCACAGACTCCACGTCCCTTCTCATGGGAGACACTGAGGACCCACTGTCACTTGAGTGGCATGTCTGTCTCAGATGCATATTCAGAGTTCAATCATGAGGAAATATCGGACAAACCAAGGCAGAGGGACATTCTCCTAAACAACTGGACACTTTAGAAACGCTGATGTTCCCAAGACAGAAGTTGAGGAGCTGGTCTAGGCTAAAGGAGCCCAAAGAGATATGAACAACAGTACAAGGCATAAGACGGAATTGGGCCCAGGTCTGGGGAGAAATTGCCATCCAGAGATAGTTCGCAGGACTTCCCTGGTGGGCCAGTGGTTAAGAATCCGCCTGCCAGTGCAGGGGAAGATCCCACATGCCGAGGAGCATCTAAGCCCGCATGCCATAACTATTGAGCCCGTGCTTTAGAACCCAGGCTCCACCACAAGAGAAGCCACCGCAGTGAGAGACACAAACACTGCAACTAGAGAGGAGCTCCTGCTTGTAGCAACTAGAAAAAGCCTGCATGCAGCTACAAGGCCCCACACAGCCATAGATAAATAATAATAATAATTACAAAAAGAAAGCCTTCACATCCAAACTTGAATTTGGATGGTATTTGAGGCCACAGTAGTGTATTGTATCAAAATAACGTTTTCTGTATTTGATAGTCAGATGTAGAAGAGAATGTCATGTCCTTAGGAAATACGCATTGAAGTATTTAGGAGTAAAGAAGCCTATTGTCTACAAGTAACTCCTAAATGATTTAGAACAGAAATGGTCAGACTCTTGACAAAAAGGTAAAGTAGTGAGGATTCTGGACTTTGCAGGCCATGTGGTCTCTGTCACAGCTACTCTTGCTCCGTTGTGGTGCTGCAGACGATATGTAAATGAATGGGCGTGGCTGTGCTCCAGTGAAATGGATGTTTATTCATGGATTCCAGAGCTTCAATTTCGTATACGTTTTACATGTCACGAAATATTCTTCTTTTGATCTTTTGCAACGAGACAAAAATCATTTCTAGCTTACTGCCTGTACAAAATCAGGTGGCCAGATTTGGCCAGTGGGTTTACTGATGCCTGATACAGATACAGAACACACACACACACAAACACACACATGGGAAGAAAGCAAATATATCATAATGCTAATAGTTGGTGAATCTGGGCGAAAGGTGTAGGGGAGTTCTTTGCACTCTTAGAATTCTTTCAGAAATGTGAGATTATTTAAAAATTAAAAGCTAAATTAAAAAAAATGAGACACGGTTTTCCTCTCTGGGGGCTCAGGAAGGAGAGAATGAGGAAACTGTATAAATCCAGGGGACCGAGCCCTCTCAACTGAGGGCCAAAGGAGATATGCTCAGAGCATTCTTCCATGTTGCCCGTAAGTGTTATCTATTCACTTCACTGCCTTCATTTTTTTCATATTTTCGGGCTTAACTTTCATATCTAGGAACCTGCTTGGTGGACATGAGGGTTTAGGCTATGGGCCTCACTGCCCACCCCTTTTTCCTCTCTGCTAATACAGTTCTCTGCCACCCTAGCAGATAGCCACCTTAAATATGGCCATTGGATTATTGTTTCTAATTGTATGGTCCCCATGCCCTCATATTGTTCTCTCCAGATCGTTGGTATTTGTCTTAGATTATCAGGACTCTGGAGGAGACTGGTTGTTTCCCTGCATAGGGCAGTACCCAAGGGGAGGTATGCTGTGGCAGTAATGTTGAGAAGATCCTCTGTTACATTCTCCCTGCCGTGGGGAGCACTGTCTTGTATTTCCTCTGGCCTTGTGGTCCGGAATGGTTATTTCCAGGAGTAAGATATTGAGTGTATTGGAGTGGCTGTGCCTGGGATAAGGAGGGTTGACTTAAAGGGAGGAGGTATGTCTTTTTCTTAATTGTCTTACCAAGAACTGTCTTCATTGCCAAGATCAGAAATCCAACTCAAACTGGACTGACCAGAAAGAAATTTATTAATTCATATAACTAAGAGTATCAGTGTTGCATTCAGACTTGGTTAGATTCAAGCGCTGAAATGACACTATAAGAATGCTGTCTCTTACTGTGTCCCAATTCTGTTTTCCTGTTTGGCTTCATTCTTCTTTTTAAAAAATTATTTATTTGGCTGCATCAGGTCTTAGTTGTGGCACATGGGATCTTCAGTCTTCATTGTGACATGGGGATCTTTAGTTGTGGCAGTTGCAGCATGTGGGATCTAGTTTCCTCACTAGGGATCGAACCCTGGCCCCCTGCATTGGGAGCGTGAAGTCTTAGCCAATGGACTCCCAGGGAAGTTCCCAGCTTCATTCTTAGGCAGACTCTCCACACTCAACAGCCCCAGGTGTGCCTTCTACCAGATTAACAAACCCAGGAGAAAGAGGGCATCTCTAAATCAATACTTGTAGGTGAAGTCCCAGAGCTGACTCTCATTGGCTCAGTTTGAGCCATGTATCCACCTATGAACCAATCAGTTGCTGGGGGGATTGGAGAATACTGATTAGCCAGGCCTGGGTCACATGACCACGCTTGGTATGAGCACTGTTAGCTCTACTCAAACCACCTGGACCAAGAATTGGCAAGAGGTGGCTGGCCCCTCAGAGGCGTATTTGGTTTCTGTTCCCATCAGAAAAGACAGAACCTGCACAGGAAAAGACAGCAGTTCCTTATTACACTAGTGCTGCCTTCCCCAAATCCAGCCCCAGCTTTATAAGTTAGATCTTTCATAGGTGTACTTGTATCATCTTAACTGTCCAACTGGATTCTGTAGTCACAAAGAGCTGACTCACTGGAAAAGACCTTGATCCTGGGAAGCATTGAAGGCAAAAGGAGAAGGGGGCAGCAGAGGATGAGATGGTAGCATCACTGAATGGATTTGAGCAAACCCTGGGAGGTCGTAAAGGACAGGGAAGCCTGGCGTGCTACAGTTCATGGGGTCGAAAAAAGTCAAGTCGGACACGACTTAGCGACTGAACAATAATATACGCTGACACAAGCAGACTGAAAAATAACCCCTCTATGTTCTCCTGAACACCCTGCCTGGGCTCTTCTATCCCTCAGGAAACTCACAGGATCTACAAGCAGAAGCTGGAGGAACTGAATGCACTCCAGACTTCGTGCAGCAGCTCCATCAACAAGCAGAAGACGCGACTGAAGGACCTGAAACTCACACTCCAGAGGTAGGCGGGCTGCAGCTCAGAGGCTCCCCTGGCTTTTAGGGACAGAATCTCAACTCAAAACTGGCTTGAGCCGAGAATGGAAATTTTAATGGAAAAAAACAGAAGTGGCGTCAAGCATCACTGGATCCAGGGGGTCAAAGGGTGTTTTTAGGAATTTGGTTTTTTTCCTCTCAATTCTGCCTAGACTGGCTTCACTTTCTGGGTGAGATGGTCACTGAGATAGCCACCAGCAGTGCCAGGCTGTTATCTTCTTAGCCTTTCTTCCTACTGGCTTGGCCACCTGAGCAGAATGAGAACTCGTCTTTCAGCACAAACAAGTGCTGGGTGTGAGTCTCATTGGCTGGAACTGGTCATGTGACCATCTGTGACCCAGTCATTGAGATGCGGTTTATATAAGACTTGGGGTCTTCCCTGGTGACTCAGAGGTAAAGAATCTTCCTGCAGTTCAGGAAACCTGGGTTGGGAAAATCTCCTGGAAGAGGAAATGGCAACCCATTCCAATATTCTTGCCTGGAGAATTTCATGGACATCTGAGCCTGGCAGGCAAGCCCATGGGGTTGCAAAGAGTCTGACACGACTGAGTGGTAACACTTATATGAGACTTGGTCCTGTGCTCAGTTTATGGACCTGGGGGATGGGACGGCTCTACTTGAACTACTTGGGAGGGGGAAGAAGATGAGTCATAGTTCCCACAGGAACGTTGTTATGAGAAGTCCTGTCAGGCAGGCAAATAGCAAGTATCCTTCTCTCAGGCAAAGGGAGTTCACCCCACCAGGTCTCTGGTGTAGGGGGTGAGAGGTCCGGCATGCCTGGTGGGGATATACTTGAGCTTACGACCTAGTTCATTTCCTAAGGCCAGGATCACCTGTTCACTTCCTAGTCCCATGTCTTTATGGTTTGGAAAGTGCTGTCATTCCCTGCAAGTGAGGGAGTCCAGTGATGCTGTGACCCCCTAGGGAGACAGGAAAACAGGCTCTGAGTGCCTTGTCCCTGGCCGCTTAGTTGGGCCTCCATTCCAGTTTATGATTCCTGGGTGATTCTTCCCTTCCCAATGGAAAATTTGGGAGATGGTTACTGATTATACCCCTAACCTTGACTGGCCATTTTGGATATGGAGGCCCTTTAGTCATGTGAAGAGTGTGGATGGTTCCACATAATGACATCACCACTCTTGGAAAAACATATCTCACTGATGGTAGGACTCCAGTCTTTCATCTGTCTAGGGTTTTTCATTCCTGGCACTGTTGATTCTTTTTTGTTCCAGGGGGCAGTCCTGCTCACTGTAGGATGTTGAGCAGCATCCCTGGCCTCTACCCACTAGGTGCAAGTAGAACTCTCTACTCGTGTCTTGAGAGCCCAGAATGTTCCCAGACAGTGCCTTCATGGTTTGGGAGAACTCGCATCCCAAGTTTCCCCAGTTGAGAACCATTGGGTTGGAAGGTTGACTCGTGAGTTAGGTTCCCCAGGACCCCTGGTATTCTTCTGAGTATCTATGACTTGTTTTTCTAGTTTTGAAATTAAATCTCACCAAAGAACAACAGTCAGGCCTTGGTTGGTTGACTGCTAATACTTTCAAAACTCTTTTCCTGTCTGCACTCTTCATAGCCTTCAGGTTATTCCTATAGAATAGCGTGGAGGGTGGTATTGCCAGCCAATATCCCTGGAGCTCGTACTATGTGTCAAGTGTTCTAAATGTTTTATACTGCATTTGCTCACTGTGTCCTCACAATGATATCATTTACAAGGTAGGTCTGATGTTATCCCTATTTTTGAGGTATGGAAAAAAAAGCAGAGAGGTTAAAAGATGTTTCCCAAGGCTGGCAGGGAGCCAGCATCAAACCCAGAGAGTACAGCTGGAGAGCTGAGGTTGCCAGAAGCATTGAGATGGAAAGATGCGGGGCAGCGCCTAGAGCTTCTGGTTTCTTTATCCAGTCTGTGTAACGCTTGTCTCACCCCCACACCTCTGACCTCAGGTACAAGCGCCATGCCAGTCGGGAGGAGGCAGAGCTCGTTCAGCAGATGGGTGCCAACATCAAGGAGCGGCAGAACGTCTTCTTTGACATGGAGGCCTACTTGCCCAAGAAGAATGGGTAGGAGCTGGGGACCTGCCCTCACACCCCCAACACTGTACAGATGCCCAGGCCTGGAGCACCCGGTCTGCGTGCCTCTGGCCTCCCTGCTGGGGTTGAGGAGGAAACCAGGGCAGGAAAGAGAAGGAAGCTTCCTTACATGACCCTCCATGAACCCAGGAGGGGACCTCAGCCCCTCCGTGTGGCAGTGACATTCCTGGAAGGGCTTTTTCAAGGAACCAGACAAAGGATCTGGTTCCCAGCCTCTGCCATCTGCCCGATGTCACCTGAGGTCGAGAGGAAACATGTTCTCATTCAAGAGAACAAACATCCATTGAGGGCCCCTGTATGCCTGGCATTGTGCAGGGGGGCTCTCTTGACGTCAGTCATTTCGTGCATGCTCAGAGGTGCACTCACCTCTACAGCCCGGTGAGTGAGATCCAGGAATCCCTGTTCTAAAGATTCAGAGAAGTGGCTTTAGGAAGCATCTTGCCCAGCGGGCTCAGACTGGGTTAGGTTGAACCAGGATGTGAACACTGGACATTCTGACTCTGGTGCTTGTGTTCTTTCCGTTTTCCTTCTTCAGAGAAGTCCCATCCTCTTCCTCAAGTGACATCTCTGCCACCTCGTAAAGAGGGATCCTTATAGCATTGTATCATGACTTGATGTGGGTGGCTAAATGCATGTCCCAGGAAGCACCCTGACTTTCTTCCTGGTTTGACCCAGCCCTGAGTCAGAGCCTTCTACCAGAGGCCTTCCTCTTGTCTTCTCCTTTTTGGCCGTGTTTGGTTAAAAATTCCATGCTTTGGGTGGTGATAACTTTCTGCAGAATGAAACAGCATGACCTTCTTTTAAAGTCAGATTCAGTCTCCCAGCTCCAGTCTCCCTAGTCCTCTGTCCAGCTTACATTAGTTAGGAATCCTTGGAATACAAATGACAGAAAACCCAACTCAAAGTTGCTTAATTAATTACAGGACATTTATTGACACATGTAACTAAAAAGTCCAGGTGCAGCTCTAGGTAGGACTGGATACTGGTAAACTGTATTCCTATTTATTTATTTATTTTTACTCTGTTTTGCAGTGTGTGAATTTTATTCGCAGGCAGGCTTCCTCCACAGGCTGGCCCCAGCAGCTCTGGGTTTGCATCCTACCTGCTTAGCAAATCCGGTACAGAAAGCCTCTTTGTTCTGTAGGAGTTCTGGGAAAGGTCCTCTTATTGATTCTCATTGGCCTAGATTGTGTTCCATGATCATGACTGACCCAATCAGGAGGTTGCACCACTTTGACTGGGGGAACCTGGGTCATGTGCCTTACCCTAGAGCCTAGGGGGAAGAGTGATTCTCTGAAGGGAAATTATACTGCCCTTCCAGGAGGTAGGGACTATATGCTAGGTGAGAAAAATAGATAGTTTTCTGACACCTCTGCTCTTGATGCACAAGACTGGAAATCTACCTTGATTTTACCCATAGCTGGAAGAGGGCTTTTCTGTTCCCTTTTCTCTTCTCAAACGTCTATGCATCCTTCAAAGCCCAGTTCACATGTTACTACCTCAGTGAAGTCTTTCTAAACCCCTCTCTCTGTCTGTGGAATTAACTTGTCTTCCCCTAAGATCTCCTAACCCTTTATTTTCACCTTTATTAATTAGCATTTTAGGGGCTTCCCAGGTGGCTCAGTGGTAAAGAATCCACCTGCTCAGTGAGTGGTAAAGAATCCTGCCAGTGCAGGACCAACAGGAGACACTGGGTTAGAAGGATCCCCTGGAAAAGGAAATGGCTCCCTACTCCAGCATTCTTGCCTGGGAAATCCCATTGGCAGAGAAGTCTTGGGGGGCTACAGTCCACGGAGTTGCAAAGAGTTGGACGTAACTGAGCATGCATGCACATATCATGTTAGAGTACAGGCTGTTGTAACAGAAGCATCATGGCACAGCGGCTCAAACATGCGAGGCTTTTGTCTCTCACACATAACAGTTCAGAGGTGAGTGGGCCAAGAATGTTGGGCTCCTGGGGTCACCTAGGTGCTTGGTCCTTGCAGCTTACTTACTACTCACCACTTCTTTAGGAGTTGTTCTCATCTGCATGGCCAAAGCTGGGTCACACCATCGCATTCTCAACAAGCAGGAAAGGGTCAGGCTGTGGAGGGCAAGCAGATCCCTTTTTACAAAAATGTTTGCCATTTGCTAGTGAAGCCAAACACATACATACCATACGACCCAGAAATTCCACTCCTGGGTGTATATACACTCAGTGAAAATGAGTGCTGAACGTTCACAACAAGGAAGCCAGACATAAAAGGCCACGTATCACATGAGCCTGCTTACACGAAATGTCAAGAATAGACAAATCCACAGAAACAGAAGGTAGATTAGTGGTTGCCAGGGGCTGAAGGAGTGACTGCTAGTGGGTAAGGACTTTCTTCTTGGGGTGTTGAAATTTCATGTTCTGGGATTAGGTGACACTGATGTTTGTACAACGTTGTAAATATACTTGAAACCATTAAATTGTATAATTTGTTTTTAATGTAAACATGTTTTATGAGCTCACCTTATTATTTATTTTTTAGATTGAGGTAGACATAGCAATTTGATATTTCTGTACAGTACAAAATAATCACCACTAAGTTGTATACTTTATTTTTTATTTTAAAAAATATTTAGCTGCAAGGGAGGCTGGGAAACATGGTCTGTAAGCCAGCTAAAATGGGGAGAAATGGGTTAATCATGATGGTCCTGACAGTTGCCATGTTCTCTAGTTAATCATTTTCATTCTCATATGATGTGAGAACTTTACTGTTGAGCTTAGCATCTCGTTTTCTAATATCTGGTGCTCAGTGCCATGCTTATTGTGCGTGCGTACTCTGTAGCCACCAGGCTCCTCTGTCCATGGGATTTCCCAGGCAAGAATACTGGAGTGGGTGGCCATTTCCTCTTCCAGGGGATCTTCCTGACTCAGGGATTGAGCCCATGTTTCCTGTATTGGCAGCGGGTTCTTCACCACTGGGCCACCTGGGAAGCCCTTGCCATGCTTATTAAGTTTGAATCTTTTTGGTTGGGGCCCACTCCTGGGGTTGTTGGCTCGGTAGCCCTCACAGGTCTTTCCTTTCAGGCTCTACTTGAATCTGGTTCTCGGTAATGTGAATGTGACCCTTCTCAGCAACCAGGCCAAGTGAGTATCCCAGGCACCCCTCCACCTGACTTTATGGAATCTGGGCATTTTGCTCTTTCAGCTCAAGAGAGATGGGACCAAGCTAGTTTTTGCATTAAAAAAAAAAAATGTTCACAGCTGGGACTCTGGCTTTTGGTCTTTCCGATGGTCTCTTCCTTAGTATGTAGACCACCTGGGGGAGGTTTCCTTCCTTCCTTTCACAGAGTTAGTACATGATGTGGACTGGACTGCCAGTTTCCCGTGAGAAATGGCCCCCTGTCGCATTCCATGCCTTATCACACACATTCCTCCTGGGGCGTAGGCAGTCCTGGCCACCCCAAATGTATCCCATTTCCAGGGAAAATGGAGCTGTGGCTTTTCCACTACTGTAGGTGGTTGAGGAGGAGACCCTGTCTCAGCTCCTTGCCCATCATGGGCTCAAAACGTTAAACCCAGAAGTCCAGGGACAAAGGAAGCTTTGCACACTGACCCTCTTTCCCTATCGATCATTACCATTATTTCGAAATCTCTCCCTTAGTTTGATCTAACAGGTCAGGGATCCAGTGGGGTGATGGGTTATAGTGATGTGACCTTTCCTGGGGGTGTCTGTCGCTGCAGATTTGCCTACAAGGATGAGTATGAGAAGTTCAAGCTCTACCTGACCATCATCCTGCTCCTGGGTGCTGTGGCGTGTCGATTTTTCCTTCACTACAGGTGATGGGGTGTGTTGGTATGTGTGCAGGGGTGAGGGAGGTGGGCCATGAGAGAAGGATCCAGGGTTTCTCTTGCATCTCCAGCGTTTGGTGTGATAAGGTATAGGGTAGAGAATGACCATTTATTATGGGAAATAGGAGTTCTGTCTGCCTTACAGCCATCCAACAAATATCTACTAAATGGTTGCTAAAGAGGCCTTATAACGTAGTAATTAAGAAAGAGCCCACTGTGGTCCATCCATACAATGGAATATTATTTGGCCACAAAAAGGACTGAAGTACTGACACATGCTATAACATGGATGAAGCCTGGAAACATGGTGCTGAGTGAAAGCGCCCAGAGGCAAAAGGTCACTCATTGTATGCTCGCATTCATATGAAATGTCCAGAATAGGCAAAGACTATAGAGACAGAAAACAGATTAGTGGTTGCCAGGGGGTGGTGGGGAGGCAAATAGGGAGTGACTGCTAAGGGCCACAGGATTTTTTGTTTTTTGGAGTGGTGAGAATGTTCTGGAATTAGATAGAGATGATGGATGCGCCACTTGGTGAATATACTGAAAACACACTGACTTGCATCCTTGAAAAGGGTGAATTGTATGGTATGTGAATTGTATCTCAGTTACAAAAATAGAGGTGGTAGGGGGTAGGATGGGGAGCAAAAAAGAGGAAGGTAGGGAGGAAAGAGAGAGACCACAGACTTCCTGGGTTTGAATCCTGCCTTCGAGACCTACTGGCTGTCAGATGGGCAGGTTGCCTCTGGGTGCCTCAGTCTCCCTCACTGTAAAATGAGGGTGACACCAGACCCTGCCTCACTGGGTTGTAGTGACAGTTGAGTGCATTAACACTGCACGTGGCTGTGCCCAGCGCCTGGCACCCAGTGGCACGGTCGAGAGGGTCAGCTGCTCCGTTTGCATGGGACAAGGGAGGTGAGCTGAAGCCGTCAGTGAGCCGAAGCCACGCTCCCCCAGGGGGTTTTGTTTCCCCCTGCCCTGGCCCCGGGTTTCCTGCCCTGAGGGGAGGCAGCCAAGTGTGGCTTGGGCATTTGGCCCACGTGTCAAGAGTTTATTTCCTGGCAGGCACTTGGCTGGGAGTCCAGTTGCTGGACTGCCCACTTGAGTGTCCAAACAAAGGTTCTTTCAGGCCCTGAGCCTGTGCCTACCTGCTGCCTTGGGCCGGGGCCGCTTCCCTGGAGGGCAGAGGCTGCTCATGTCAGTCATGCCCACTCACGTGCCCCCAGAAAGGGGGCAGAAGTTCTTGACGTGCAACCAGATTTCCTGGTGCTCGGACAAACCTGTGGTGTGCGGTTGAGTGCTCAGGCCCCCTGAGGGCCTGGCATCACCCTGTCTCCCATCCCTTTCTGTATTCATTTCCTGGGGCTGTCGTAACAAGGCACCACAAGCTGGGTGGCTTAGAACAATAGAAGTGTATTTTCTCATAGTTGTGGAGGCCAGAAATCTGAAATCAAGGTTGGAATCATGGTTGGCAGGACTACACTCACTCTAAAGACTAGAGGAGGAGCCTTCCTTGCCTCTCCCAGCTGCTGGTAGTGGCTGGCCATCCTCGGCATTCCCTTGGCTTAAGGCTGTTTCACTCTAGTCTGTCGTTATATGGCCATCTGCCCTGCGGCCCTATATCTCTCTCCTGGTCTTCTTATAGGGACACAGTCTGTGGGTTTAGGGTCCACCCTAACCCATTATCTCCTCATCTTCACTAATTATATTTACAAAGACCCTGTTTCCAAATCAAGTCATATTCTGAGGTTCTGGGTGGATTAGAATTTGAGCAGGGGGGAACACTGTTTAGCTGACTATACCTTCAATGGCTTAAAAAAGGGCAAGGATGGGGAGCTGGATGGGCAGCACATCTCTGAACCTCAGTTTGCTCATCTGTAAAATGGGAAGTTGTTGTTCAGTCGCTAAGTCGTGTCCAGTCCTTTGAGACCCTGTGGACTGCAGCACACCAGGCTTTCTTGTCCTTTACTATCTCCTGGAATTTGCTCAAACTCATGTCCATTGCGTCAGTGATGCCATCCAACCATCTCATCCTCTGACACCCCCTTTTCCTCTTGCCCTCAGTCTTTCCCAGCATCAGAATGTTTTCCAGTGAGTCAGCTCTTCACATCAGGAGGCCAAAGTATTGGAGCTTCAGCATCAGTCCTTCCAATGAATATTCAGGGTTGGTTTCCTTTAGGAGTGAGTGGTTTGGTCTCAAGGGACTCTCAAGAGTCTTAACCAGCACCAAAATTCGAAAGCATCAGTTCTTCAGTGCTCAGCCTTCTTTATGGTCCAACTCTCACATCTGAACATGACTATTGGAAAAACCATAGCTTTGACTAGACGGACCTTTGTTGGCAAAGTGACATCTCTGATTTTTAATACACTGTCTAGGTTTGTCATAGCTTTTCTTCCAAGGAGCAAGCGTCTTTGAATTTCAGAAATGGGAAATAATACTGTCTTTGTTTGGGTTTCCCCAGAAGAAATCCCCCAAGAAAAGCATGTGAGTGTCAATAATTTATTCAGGAGGTGATCCCGGTAAACACTGGTAGGGGAATGAAAGTGAGACAAGCAGGGTTATCCTGTGGGCACCTGGAGTTCAGTGCTGCTGGGGAATAGGGGACAGCAAAGGACAGGCCTCAGTTATTCCCCCTCAGGGGTGAGGGAGTGGGTGGTATTTATCCTCCAACTGCTGTCAGTTAAGGGAGGCTTGACTCTCACAGAGTATTGCAACCTGTAGCATTTACCCTATAATTGTCTACAGAATAAAAAATGGAACAATGTAAGTGAGCATAATAGATACAATTATCCATTTCCACAGCCAAATTTAGTTATTACCAACACTCAGGAAGGCACATTTCCATGTATTGAACTTCAAGGCCCTACTCAAATGCCATCCCTTCTTTGGGGACTTTCTTGTCCTGGTCTGCTGTTCAGCTTTGCGTGTGCCGGGGGTGGAGGTGGGGCGGGGGGACAGCTGTCCCTGGTTTCTCATGTCTGTACCCCTCCCCGGGGCTGTTTCTCTATGCCAGGGTGACAGATGAAGTCTTTAACTTCCTGCTCGTATGGTATTACTGCACGCTGACAATTCGGGAGAGCATTCTTATCAGCAACGGCTCGAGGTAACAGGGGGCCCAGCATTGCGGGGTGGTGCGGGGGAGCCAGAGGGAAATCTGTCGTGGAGGTGAGAGCTTTCACCCTCGCCTTGCACCCCCTTCCTCTGTGTGGGGTGGGGGTATTCATGACTGTTGAGAACCAGGGAGGAGGAAAACAGTGTCTGCTGCTGCAGCTTCACGTGCAATGGTCAGTCTCTTGCTTACAAGAAACCCTCACTCAAATAAATGAGTTTAGCACAATAGGAAATTTATTTTCTCACATCAAGGAATGGGTCCATTAGCGCTGAGTTCAGGGAAGGCTTAATCCAGGCATTCAGACGGTGTCATCAGGACCCAGTTTCTATCTCTCAACCATACCTTCTACTGTGTTCTTTTCGTCTCGGGTTCCAGGGAGGAGCACCCAGCAGCTCCAGGCTCACATCTTCATTTCTAGCATTCCCAGCAAAATAAGGCACATTCCTGTCTCCCTGGAGTCTCCCTGGGTCCTGTTGGCACTCACTGATTATCTCTGGGCCAGTCGCACTGCTGTGATTGGCTGGTTGTGAGCCTTGTGCCCACCCCCAGGGCTGTCAACCAGCACCTCAAAGCTGAGTGTCAGGAGAGGAATGGTTCCTCGGAGGAAAGTGAGGCTACTGTCACCAGAAGCTTGAATGGACTCTGGTGAGAAAAGTGGAAGGTCCCAGACAAAGAGATTAGAGTATCAGGACTGAATTAAGACCCACGACTTGCCACTTGTAGGACCCATTTTCCATGGGTCTGATGTCTTTTGAGGGTGTCCATTTGAACCCCTGCATACCATTCTTGGCCCTGTTTTTCCTGAAACAAAAAGTAACAACCTCTCGACCCTCCTCACTTCCTTCTTCCTGGAGGCTGGTAAGGAATGGCCAGGAGCTGTGTATTTAAGATTGGGGTGTTTGCCAAACCCCCGAATAATTTGCTACCTTCTCACTTCTCTGCCAGTGGTCACTCATGGCATATCCCTGCCCCGCCAGGCCTTACCTTGAACATAGAGCTGAGAGGTAAGGACCAGGGGAAACAGCTGTTCTTAGGTATGCAGCCCTGTAGCATGTAGCCCTTTAGAAAAGATCAGTGTTTCTCAAACTGCGCTCATCCTTTACCATGTCCAGCATCATCTGGATGATAGTTTTTTCACAATTTAAATCCACCCTCTTTTTGTTTTAATTTTTAATTAAATGTGAATTTATTTTAAAAGGAAACTTTTATTTTACCACCATACGTGGAAAACCAGCATCAATTGCAGGAAAGAGGAAATAGTGTAAAAATAGAATTTCATTTTCATTGTCTAATTTATTGAAGTCAATGATTCCTGCTTCCTGAAGGCTCTGAGCCTGAGGCTTGCTATCTCTCTTACGTGTGTGTACATGTGATAAAAGGGAGATGAGCAGATCTCTATGTATGTATGTATGTGTTAATTGCTCAGTTGTGTCCAACTCTTTGTGACCCCATGGACTACAGCCCACCAGACTCCTCTGTCATGGCGTTCTCCAGGCAAGAATACCGGAGTGGGTTGCCATTCCCTTCTCCAGGGAATCTTCCCAATCCAGGGATTGAACCTGGGACTCCTGCATTGCAGGCAGATTCTTTACCATCTGAGCCACCTGAGAAGCCCAAGAGCAGGGGATTTTGTATATTAAAGATGTCCTGGTATTGTCTCCCTGACTTGATCAGGAGAATGGAAAGAACAGGCCTGATGACTTCTCACCACGTGATTCAGTATCATCTAGTGTTACACTCAGATACCATCTAAAACTTGGTGGTACATGCCCCATGCTTTGGGAAACACTGAAGTCGAAAATCCTACCAAATCAATAACATTTGTAGTTTTCCTTAATTTTAGTGATTGTATTTTCCCGCTTTGTGGCATGGTTAGAGGGGACCCAGGGTAGTACATAGTGGGGAAATGGGCCCAGGGCAATGGGCCAAGCTTTCTTGTTACTAATTCCCTTCATGCTCCCCTGGGCTTGGTGTTGGGAGTTTCCTCCTCCTGATGAACTCATATTAAGAATGTTTGGGGGCATGCTACATCTTTAACAGTCACTAACACTTGAATAAGAGTTACTCTTGTCCCTTTTTTCTTGTATGACAAACTGTGGGTGGGGGGTTCCCTGAGAGAAGGGAACAGGTGAGTTGAGGTCCCTATAAGTGTGGAGCACACCCAGAAAACAGGGAGGAGGACTAAAGGGGGCAGTAGGATTCCAGAGCCACCTCACTTGCCTGATACCTTAGTGGGGCCTTCTCTGGGGCCTCCCTAGGGCTTGTGCTCTGATGGGACAACAGGAAGGGCTGTCACTGAGCTGGTAATGCAAAGCTTTGTGTGTGGTCCAATCTGTCCCCAACCTGCCATTTATTACACATTTATTTTATGTATTTTACATTTTATTTTATTTTGCTGTGCCACAAAGCATGCAGGATCTTAGTTCCTTGACCAGGGATCAAACCTGGGCCCCTGCAGTGGAAGTGCGGAGTCCTAACCACTGGACCACCAGGAAGTCTGTATTACACTTTTATTGAGCAACTTCTAAGTACCAGACACTGAGTAGGGACTCCAAGATAGCTCCCACGTGGAGCCTTTTGGGAGCACTCAAGACCATTCATGGCAAGTATGCTTCAGGAACCACACTCCCCCGGGCCTGCCTCCCCAGTCTGGCCTTCGGCACAGATCTGGATGTGCTGGTGGTGGGGACCATGGGATGAGTGGGGTGGGCCTGCACGGATGTCTTATTTTCTGGAATGACTACGGGAGTTGTGGTCAACTTGTGGGAGAGGGAGGCCTGGCAGGTGGACCAAAGTTGGGTGATTAAAACTTGTGATTCGTCCTCAACATCTGTTGAATAGTTAGCCTCCATCCTCCCCCACTCCTTCTCAGAGCTGATTTTTCTCCTGAGGGTGGGCACAGGAGATGCCTGTGAGGTTTCCCCTCACACTTGGCCCTTATTAGGGAATAGCTCGGAAACCAGTTCAAGAATACACAGTGAGGAGGAGGCAGGGGTCCAGTTTGGGACGAAGGCTGCCTTTCTCTGAAGTGTCCCACAGCCAGCTCTGGAGCTCACAGTGGGTACCCAGTGAATGCCCCAGAGTCTGTGTAGAAATGAACTGAACCCAAGCTCTGTAGTGAAGGAAGTTCATTGGGGTCGTCTTGGTGTTGGAGAGACAGCTGAACCTGAGCCAGATAGACTTCCTGGAGGCTTGCTGCCCAGTTTTGGTCTGATTGAACCTCTTTTATCCTGTTTCCAGTTGCATCCAAGACCTGAATTAGGGGTGTGTAGGGGGGAAGCAGGCTTTGAGAGGTGGGTGTGTAGGGGGAACGCCGGCAACACGGGATGGAGCCGGCCATGGTTTGTGTCTGGTGTTTCCCATGTGAGATGTAGCTCCTTAGCTCAATTAGAGCCATAAGTAAGTCAACTTCCCTTCCAGATTTTGCAAATGATGGAAAACCACCTGACAGGAGTAAACATGAAAGGGTATTTATTGGAGCATATAAATAGTTCACGGAGGTCCAGACTGCTCAAACAATGTTCATTTAACCGGCCTCCTCCTCCTCCTCCTCCCTTTTTCCTTTCCTGCTACCTCCTGCCCTGGCTCCCAGCAGCCCAGGGCACCCCACAGGGATCAGCAATCCCAGAGGAAAGAGCATCTTTCCTCTACTGGTCCAGGGGCAGTACTTGGGACAGACTTCTAATTGGCCAGGCTCAGGTCACATGCTCATCCCTGAACCGGTCACTGTGCTGGAGTGATTTAGCGTCTCCATTGGCTAACTCTGGGTCGTGTGCCCAGTTATCTTAGCTCCACCACCCAGACTGACTGGGGGTGAGGTAGTTCCCCCAAGGAAAGACAAAGGGGAGAGCAGAACAGGGAGTGATTAACAGACAGACAAAACAGCAGATGTCCTCTGCAGTAGTTCCGGGATAGAATGAATAATGAATCAGAAATCACGTTGCCTTTTCTGGCAAGCCAGCCCACCAGTGCCCATAACGAATGGGCTTTTGTAAGGGCCTTTCCTAAGATACAGAGGGGCAGGGTGGCAGAGGAGAGAGGGAGCCTTGGTGTAGAGGCCATTCCCCGAGCTGCCCAGATGACCCGAAGCTCAAAGGCAGAGAGTGCCAGGGGATGACTAGTGACTGGTGCCTGGATCTTATGCTGAGGTGTCCTGAAGCGAGCTCTCCAGGCACAATCCCCTGGTATCAGAACATGCTGTTCATACTACATTCAGGCTATGCAATGGGCCGGCCTTCCTGGCGTACCTACTGTCTGCTCATTTAAAAGGCCACAAGCTCCTGCAGGCTTCGTTTCTGGGGCAAAACGGACCCTAGAGATGGACTGCTGAAGGGTGAAGGTCTCTTTCTGGAGCGGTACAAATGTCATGTTTGCACAACTCTGTGAGTACACTGACTTGTATACTTTAAATGGGTGAATTGTATGGTGTCTGACAACAGCACAATAAAACTGTTATACACACACACACACACACGCGCGCGCGCACACACACACACACACACACACACACACACACACACACACTCGTACGTGCAGAGCACCAGTCCAGAGCCCTGGGGTATGCAGATGGACAGAGGGGCTGGCGAATGCACGCTGGGAAAGAGGACATTTTTAGCCTCGCCCAGTGCCACTGAGCTGTGTTTATTGGTGGCGTCTGTCAGCGCTGGGCTGTGGGCACAGTGAACTGTGAAATTAGAAGCTGCTGCTCAGCCAGGCTTGCTGCCGAGAGCCTGTGTCAGGCTCCAGCCCTTCCTGGACAGGGAACGAGTATTTTTCTGGGCACCTTTGGCAGGTAGGACAGAGAACGGGGGCTTGCCAGGCCTCCAAGGGCTTGCAGAGACTTGTTGGTTGCTCTTCAAGATGAAGGTCTAAGGATGGGGCCAGTTATTTTTTTGGTCAGAAACCAAGGTTCCTCAGAGACCCTGACAGGCAGGGCAGGGACACGGGGAAGGGAGATTGGGAATCAGGAAGTGGACAGATGTCCCATCCTGTCCCGTGAACTCACTTGGCACCTGCATTAGCCTCCCGTCCAGTCTGTCCTGGTGGCATCTATACTAGCTGCACTTCCTGGACATCACTTTTTTCATTTCAGCATTTATTGAGTACCTACTGTTTACCAGGTGCTGTTAGTGCTAGGAATAAAAAGCCTCCTAAAACCTTGTTTCTCCTCATAACCACTCAAGCATCCACAGGCTGTTGCCCAAACACCTAATTTATGACCAGACATTTTTTGTGGCTGTATCGTGTGGCACGTGGGATCTTAGTTCCCGAAGAGGGATTAAACCCGCAGTCCCTGCATTGAAAGTGTGGAGTCTTAACCCCTAGGCTGCCAGGGAAGTCTCTTTCATTTATTTTCTTCTTTCTTTCTTTCTCTTCCTTCCTTTCTCCTTCCCTTCCTTCCTTCCTTCCCAGAACTATTGAAGGGCTTCCCAGATGGCTTAGTGGTAAAGAACCTGCCTGCCAGTGCAGGACACACAAGAGATGAGGGTTCAGTCCCTGGGTTGGGAAGACCCCCTGGAGAAGGAATTGGCAACCCACTCCAGTACTCTTGCCTGGGAAATCCCATGGACAGAGGAGCCTGGTGGGCTACAGTTCATGGGGTTGCAGAGAGTCAGACAGGACCAAGTGACTGAGCACACACACAGTCACTGAAGGGCTGAGAAGAGAAGAGAGGAGTAAGATGCTGTCCCTACCTTTACAATGTTTATGTCCAGGCTGGAAGGTTTTAAGACAACTCAAATCCACTTATTAGGACAGTGCAAACGAAAACCTCAATGACACACCAATTTTCACATAAGAAGATGGGGAGAAATTTTAAAATTAGGTATTCCGTGTTGGTGAGGGTTTGGGGAACTCGATACTCTCTACTGCCGATGGGTGTGTAAATTGGGAATTGCTGTTTTGGAAGGTAATTTGAGAAATAACCACACACGTGCCCTCTGAGCCAGCCATCGTGCATGCTTACTTCCTGGTAGCTGCCATGGAGAAACGGCGTCATGACACAGGGGACTTCCACGGGATGTATGGCAACATGAAGGATGACAGTGACAGTTCAGGGGTGGCTGAGTAGACTACAGCAGAGCAGACACATCCTGAAATGTCGTGTCACGTTTAAGAAGTCGGTGGCAGGTCTGTAAATACAGGCCTGGAGTCAAGACAAGGAAGCAAGTCGCAGGATGATTTTAGTTATAGTCTAAATTTAAAAAAAAAAATTTTTTTTTAATTTAATAAAAGGGACTTCTTGGAACTTCCCTGACAAAGTCGCCATACTCCCAATGGAGGGGGCCCAGGTTCAGTCCTGGTCAGGGAACTAGATCCCACATGCCACAGCTAAGGTCCGATGCAGCAGAATAAATACATAAATTTTAAAAGGGGGGGACTTCCTGGTGGTCCAGTGATTAAGACTCTGAGCGTGCAGTGTAGGGGAACAGGGATTTGATCCCTGGTCGGGGAACTAAGGTCCCACATGCTGTATGGCTCGGCCCAAAACAATTTAAAGAAAGAAAAACAACTAATCCATCAGCTCATCCCCCAAACCAGCAGATCTTCAGGTGTCTCCATTTGGAGCCCATCTCCCCCCTTGGCCCCCACTCCAGTTGTCTCCCGAGAGAGTGTTCTGGAAAGATGAAGGTTAACTGCTGCTCCCACATGGATGCTTCCTGTGTCCCAGTCCCTGGTATCCCAGGGTGCATTTGGCAAAGCAGATTCCTGCCTCCTCATGTTCTGATCACTGAGCTCTTGGAGGAGGCCTGGGGAGGCCAGCAGAGTCCTGAGACACACTCTGGGACCTTGAAGAATAAAGACTGCCTGTGACACTGGAGAGGGGGTGACAGCCAGGCTCCCTGCCCCTCTTTGGAGTGATAGCTCTGAGCCAGGGGAGCGCTGGGTTCTTCTTATTTATTTGGCTGCCCTGGGTGGGATCTTCAGTCTTCGTTTTGCCATGGGGCATCTTTAGTTGCAGCAGGCAAACTCTTAGCTGTACCACGTGGGATCTGGTTTCCCGACCAAGGATCCAACAGGAGCCCCCGGCTTTGGGAGCGAGGAATCGGCCATGGGACCACTAGGGAGGTCCCAGAGCTGGATTCTGACCATGGGGTCCCGGCAGCTTGTGGACTGGATGCGTGAAGTCCAGGGCTGGGCGAGGGCCTGCTGTAGACAGAGGAGCAGATGAGCCTAGGGCCTGGGGCCCCCAGAGAGCAGCTGTGTCTGGGATGGAACAAGGCACTTCGAGTACAGTCTGTTGTTCCTCTGTGTCTGTGTGGGTTAACATAGATAGCTGCAGCTCTGTGTAAACGTGTGCGAGTGTTCTGTGTTTATTCAGCATGCTTGTTGAGCACCTGCTCTAAGCCAGGTGTCACGATACAGATGAACAGACAGTATCTCTGCTCTTTTGAGTGGGGAAGGGGGTTCAGAAACAAATGAGGAAAGAATGATAATTTTAGATAGTGATGAGCACCGTGAAGAAAATGAAGCAGGGTAACGTGATCCAGAGCGGGGCTGTCTAGCTGTTGCAGATAAGGGGGTCAGGGAAGGCCTCTTGGAGGAGGTGACAGTTGGTCCACAAACTTGAATTTGGACCAGGAGCCAGGCCGGCCAAGATCTCGGAGCAGAGAGAACGGCAAGTTTGAAGACCCCGTTAGTCTGCTCAGGCTGCCGTGACAAAATATCACAAACTAGGGGACCTAAACAACAGAAATGTATTGTCTCGGTTCTGGAGGCTAGAAGTTCAAGATCAGGGTGCTGGCACGTTTCCCCTGGGACCGCGCCTGGCTTGCAGATGGCCACTGCATCCTCACAGGGCCTTTTGTCTGTGTGCACGCACTTCGCTCCAGTCTCTTCCTCTGCTTCTAAGGACACCAAGCCTATCGCATTAGCGCCCCACCCTTATGACCTAATTTAACCTTAATTGTCTCTTTAAAAGTCCTCTCTCCAAATATAGCCACATTTTAAGGTACTGGGGTTAGAGGTCTTCAACATAGGAATTTGAGGGGAACATCATTCAGCCCGTCACAGGCCCTGAGGAAGCCATGGGCTTGGCGGGTTCAAAGAGAAGGCTACCTGGAGCTCCTGAGAGTGGGGGTGAGGAGGGGCAGAGAGGCGGGTCTTGGAGTGCTGGGGAGGTTAGGGAGGTGTTCTGAGGGTAGTGGGAAGCTGCTGGGGCCCGAGTGCCTCTCTGGGTCTCTGTGTGATTGTATATCTCATAGGACAGAGAGCAAAAGTCCCAGCTTGGGTTCATTTCTTGCTCCAAGAAGCTGTCTCTGGGTTGCGGATCACTCTTCTCCCTCAACACAGGCTGGGAAGCTTGCCTTTCTCTCCCCTCCTGAGCTCTTTTCCTTCTCTTCTCTCAAGAATTAAAGGCTGGTGGGTGTCTCACCACTACGTGTCCACGTTCCTGTCTGGAGTGATGCTGACCTGGTGAGTGTCTCCTGCTTGAGCCCAGGACCTCTGCTCACACTCCGCACGGAGGCGGTGGATGGGGACTGGTGGTAGGCCCAAGATTCAGGGGATTTGGGGGCTGACTTTTGGGCCAAGAAGTAAAAGTGTGAGCTTAGGAAGGGGCTGCAGGGCCACCCCAAGCCAACTGGGGACTTTTCCAAGGGCCGCTGACTGCAGTGACAGGGAGCAAGTCTGGACAGAACAAGCACAGGGACAAGACTGTGACTGATGGAGGGAGGAGGAATGGGGGGGCATTTGGCCTTCAAGATGCCTACCCCAGCCCCCTTGGTTCTAGAATGTATTAAAGCAATGATGGAAATTACCTGGTCCAGCCCCAGGGACATGGTGATAAGGTAGAAATTGGGTTTAAAATCTTCTCTCTCTCTCTCTCTCTTTTGGTTGGAACAGAGATAGGATGGGGATGAACAAATGATTTCAGACTGGGGCTTCATCTTTGCTTTTCCTCCACTTCTCTGCAGGCCTAATGGACTAATTTATCAGAAGTTTCGCAATCAGTTTTTAGCATTCTCCATTTTTCAGAGTGAGTGTCTCTTGCTCAGATTCTGCGGAGGGGCATGGTGTGGCTTTCACTGGTGGAGGTTGTGTGAAGAGTGGAGGTTGTGTTTTTCTTGTGTGAAAGGAGTGAAAGGACTGGGGCAGGTCCCTGGTCGGGCAGGGAAGGGTCCCAGAAATCCAGAAGGAGCTGTCCGCCATCTCTCCCCACCACTCCATCAGCTCCATCCTGCCGTCCACCCCCCAGCCCCTGGAGAGGAATGTCCATCCCCTGAAGCTCCAGTTGCCACCTTTTTCTTCCCTGGTTCAGAATCTGACCAGTTGTGCTCTTCAGGAACTGGGTGGTGTTGGAAGCATCAACTCTGTTTCCCTTAAAATGGACATTTATGTTCTTTTTCTTATTTAAGAATAGCTCCAGATTTGTACACAATGAGGGGTTACCTCTGAGGAACAGAGATTGGATGGTTAAAGACGGGGAGTTTTACTTTTCACCAAGTACCTGTTTGTTCCCCTTGAATTTTACGCTGAATACATCTTACCTATTCAAAAAAAAAAATTTCAATTTTTAAATAAAACCCTTATGTATAAACATAAGCCAAGAAGGAAAATTATGATAATTCTGTCCTTAGGGTGTTAATAGATATATGTTGGAAAAATATTTGAAAGGAAAATATGTTGGAAAATATTTTCATTCATAAACACATGTACACACCTATAATACTGTATTACGTATAATCTACAAACATAGGATTCTTCTACACAGCTTTTTTTTATAACCTAGTTTCTATTCTCTTAACAGTTATGATGGTATTTTTCCATGTCGACACACAGAATTCTGCCTCCTTGTGTTTTGGGTTCAGACGTGTGTGTGGGTGTGTGTGTGTGTGTGGTACGGTGTGGTGTGCTACGGTGCAGTGTGTGTTGGGGGTGGGAGGAGGCTGTACCCAGGCGCCCCTGGCCTCTGGGCAGTGGAGACCTGCCGGCCTGCCGCGGAGGTGTTGCTGGGCCCCCTAGTCCCTGAGCTGGGCGCTGTGCTCCCCCTACAGGCTGTGTCCAGTTCCTGCAATATTATTACCAGAGAGGCTGCCTCTACCGACTTCGGGCCCTGGGGGAGAGGAATCACCTGGACCTCACTGTGGGTGAGTAGCCCGGCCTGGTCAGCGGGGTGACGAGCACTGACCCTCTCTGTTTCCCCAGACTTTGCCCTGCGTCCGTCACGGGGACCAGGTGCCGGTAAGAACCTGACAGGACCTGCCACATGCAAATCCAGGGCTTGCTGGCCTCATTCTAATTGCTTTTTGTAATTCTTGGTGGATTTCATTGCAGTTGACAAGTGCAAGGCCAGCTGTGTGCTAGGCCCTGGAGGCTAAGCACCTGGAGCTTATCCTTTTTAGATTTCAATTTCTTTTTCCTGTGTTTGATGACATGCATAATGTTAGTCTAGTCTAGTGTTTTTACACTTGTGCAATTTATGTGTTTTTAACTTTAACTCATTGGGGTGGGTGCTGCATCAGGAAAACTCAGAGACTCTACCTTTAAACTTTCAGGGGAAAGTGTTGTTAATAAAAATCTTCTGTTTTTTGAAGCAGTCATTTCCATCGAATTACTCTGCACAGTAGGCCCTATTTTGTCAAGACTCAATTGAAATGAAGCATGCCAAAGCCAGTTACGAAATGTAAAACCCTGTGCAAATTATGAAAAACCCAGTGCTGGCATGTCAGTGTCCTGTAAGAGTGGTCAGCCCACTTGGGTCACAGGGACGTGAGGCGTGAGGGCCACCAGGCCTGGTGGCAGGTGTTCCGCCTGTTCCCTGGGTTATTTTCCAAGTGAGCACGCACCCACCTGGAGGAGGTGAACCCTCCTGATCGCAGAGTGACTGGCAGGGCCAGGCCACCTCACCCAGGCCCTTCACTCCCTCCTTCCTCTCCACAGAAGGATTTCAGTCCTGGATGTGGCGAGGCCTCACCTTCCTTCTGCCCTTCCTGTTCTGTGGCCATGTGAGTCCCCCTGAAGTTTATGGGTACCCCCTCCCAGGAATAGAAGGTCCTAAGGCCTCTCCCTCTCTCACCAACCATCCATGAGCTGGGGCCCTCGGGGTCCTGTGGCTGGGCCGGCCCCTGGGTCCAGGGAGGCCAAAGGCAGGAGCGGGAATTGGCCCTGGGCACCTGCACGCCCCACCCCAGGCTGGGTGCCCCAGTTTCATTTGAAGGGAGTTGTCAGTGTCTCAAGGGCAGTTAACAGCAGAAGCTGGGGGGGCTTGCCCCTGCCCCCTGGGCTTTCCCGCCTGGGTCTCAAGGGGACTCAGGTGAGCTGAGCAGTGCCTGCTTCCCCTCTCTAGTTCTGGCAGCTCTACAATGCCGTCACATTGTTTGAGCTCTCCAGCCATGAGGAATGCAGAGAATGGCAGGTATGGTGCTCGCACGTGCGTGTGTTATGTGTGTGTATGTGTGTCCTGGGGCCACCTGGGGAGAATTCCTTCCCCGGCTCCCCTCCCCACCCCTCCGCTCTGTGGGGATCTGCAGTAGAGAGCTCACTGCTCTGGGGGCCTAGGAGACTGGGGCAGGAAATCTGAGGGCCCCTGGGAGCCCCTCAGAGGTCTGAGAAACACCAAGGAGGGCGCTGGGGATAGGAGGTGAAGGGGGAACCCCCTAGGACACTGCCTGACCCAGAGGACTCACACCTCTCACCCAGGTGGCTCAGATCCCTGCCTTCTGCTGGCAATCCTTGAAGTTCTCAGGGAACTTGTCCTTAGTGGTTCTGGGGTCCCAGGGGGCACTGGTGTGTGTGTGGAGTGTGGGGGGAGCATCATTTCAACAAGGAGAGCTGACCTCTGCCTTCTCTCCCTTCTGTTCTCTGCCCGCCTCCCCCACCCTGGGGCGCCCCCTCCTATGCACCACCCCCCCAGGTGTTCGTGTTGGCACTGACATTCCTTGTCCTCTTCCTCGGCAACTTCCTGACCACACTCAAAGTCGTGCACACCAAACTCCAGCAGAACAGAAGCAAGGCCAAGAAGCCGTGAGCCACGGGGCTAGCGCCCCTCGAGACCCTGGACTTTGAGACTGCAGGGGATCCCAGGCGGCATCCTTGCTGCCCGTCTCCTCCCCAACAGCGCCAGTGACCACTGGCAGCGGTGACCTCAGGGGCCAGTGCTTCACTGGGAGCAGGGCCAAGGCCCGGTGTCCGGCTGGACAAGAGGAATGTGACCCCAGCCTGTTGGCGCAGTATTAGCCAGCCCCAGCCTTCTATTTATGACATATTTAATATTGCCTGCCCCCTTCCCTAGAATCTGCTGCCCTCCTTCCCCCGCTGCTCTCTTGAGACTGGGTCAGTCTTCCTGGGAGGGGGCGGGGGGAACTAAGCCTCAGGGACCCCCTCTGTTCCCCTTCCTGTCACTGAGCCCGTCAGGTTTGGGCTTCGGATGTGCCTCGCTGGGGCTGGGTTTCCGCTGATCTGCTAGTTACTGAGTCCCAGGTGGGTGGAAAGAAGCCTCTCGGTGTCCTGCGGAGCCTCCCTCTTCAGGCGCTGCTTCTGCTGTAAGCCCCCGGCGGCCTCCGGGGTGTTTCAGCTCTCAGAGAACCACTGTCCGTCCGTGCCTCCTCCTCGTGCTTCCTGAGTCTCCTCTTGCTGCCTGCCAGGGCTTGGCCTGAGGCAGGGGAGTTTTCTGAGGGTCACCACCAGAGGGCACCCCTGCACTGTTTGGTTGGTTTGAGGGCATGTTTCCCTCCCACCCACCCCCACAAAGTTTGGGTCCACTCTTGTGGGAGGGGTGCTTCCTGACCCCCACTCCTCAGCCCACCTTCCCAAATTCATGCAGTAACTCAGGGAGTGGGGACAAGATTCTCAGCCCTGGTTGGGACTTAAGCCAGCATGGAGGTCACCTGTGCTTCAGGCCTCCCCCCTTCACCTCAGAGGTTGTGGAATGTGGTGGGGAGGAGGGGCGAGTCTGAGCAGGCTCGCTTTGTGGAGGTCATCCTCTGGAGGTCATGGCAGGTCTGCTGGTCACCTCATGTTAGGTTTTCTATCTGTGAAGAAGCCAAAAGTTTTGGTTGCATTTTCTGCGTCTTCTCGTATGGGCTTCAGCTGCCCTTAACAACTTACCTAGAAATATGTTGGTCAGAATTCACAGATGGTGTCTGTAGTCATGCTCTGGCCCTCGAAGGAGTTTAAGTTTTCAAAATATGGTATTTCCCCTCCCTCCAGTAAGATCCTACATGAAAAATCCAGATTTCTACTTTCTTTAGAGAGATGGAAAGACCTAGAAACATTCCCATAGAGCAGCATTTGGCTGGGCTGAGCTGCCTTGTCTAGGGTGGGGGCTTGCTTTCTAGTTCGCCCCACCACTTTCTTTCATCCCTACCCTACTTCACTCATTTGGGTCTCCCATCTGGCCCTTTAGGAACTTGGGTTTGCCCCAGACTAGGAGTTGGCAAACTTCTTCTGTAAAGAGCCAGATGGCAAATATTTTAGGCTTTGAGGGCCAGATGGTCTGTGTCACACGAGTCTGCCGTTGGAGGGCAAAGGCAGCCAATGGATAAATGAATGGGAGTGGCTGTGTTTCAATAAAAGTTTATTTACAAAAATAGGCAGTGGCCAGACTTGGCCCATAGACTGTAGTTTGTGGACCTCCTCTGTCCTAGACCATCCTTTCTTTGTCCACGAAGCTCTGGACTGAATGCTCTGTTGACTCCCCCTAGGCATGGCAGGGCCTTGGGGAACCTAGGTAGGGTAGGGTAGGTTTTATAAGTCTCTTTCTCAGGCCCAGTGGAGGCCGGAGCACTAGGCAAGGCAGGGGGCATAGGCAGAAGATACGAGGGAGGGCAGGAACCACCCAACGCCATGATCTCATATTAGGTGAAGCTGATTCCCCGGCTTATTCAGGAACCACCAGCTCACAATCTCTGGGGCACCGACCCGACCCAGACCCCAGACCTTTCGGGAGGTTCAGTGAAGCTGTGCTGGGGGTTAATCAGGAAGTCTCCCAGGAGGCCAGGATGGCCTTGGTGTGTGGTCTCCACACCTCGGCAGCAGGGGGCGCTGTTTGGGACAGACGGGAGCCAGTGCCATCCTTCTGCGGGTAAAAGAAATCTGTAGAGACCTGACTTGCCCAAGATCACTCAAGAGCTGCTGTTACTTTTCATCTCGGGTTTCTGGCAAGTTGTGGCCAGGGTAGGGTCACAGACGCTGAGCACGGATCAAATAGATGGTCCAGGGAATACTTCTTGCTTTTAGAGAGAGGTTCCTCTCTGCCCCCTCTGAGTCCAGCTCTGGAAAGATGGTGGGCAAGCTGAAGGCTGAGACTGAAGTCCTCTGTATGAGGCGGAGGAGGGAAGGCCCCCATGTCCAAGGCTGAGACCTATGTTTTTCTGATAGGCCCCAGGCCCACCGTGGTGCCCGAGTTCCTGGGCGGAGGAAGCAAGAAGCTGGAGGTTGTGACCCTGCCTATTTCGGGGGCCCAGGGAGGTGGGTGACTTGGGAGAGCAGGCTTGGGGGCCCTGTGGAAGGCTGCCAAGTCCACCTTTATCCACGTACCAGACGTTGTTTCTCGTTTCAGGCATGGGCTTGGAGGACCTGTCAGGTGTGCAGAGGGGGAACACACAGCTGGGGGCTGGTTGTGACAAGGGCCCTGAGTGCCGGGGACAAGTGCTGGTTCCAGGATACAGAGGAACCGAGGGCTGCACCCCCACCCTCACCACTATGACCATACAGGCTGGAGGGGAGTGTGTGGTCAGAGCTCCAGCTGGGAAAGGAGAGAGTTCCAGAATGTTCCAAGAGCCTGGCCACAGGCTCCAGACACTAGGTCCTGGAGGTGCTCGACGCCAAGTGCCCTTCGAGAGCTGGGGCAGGGGTGGGGTCCGGGTAGCAGCTTGGGCCTGGGGGCCTGGGCCCTGTCAGTTCTGTTGTGAAGGCTGCATGCCCTGCCGGGAGCTGTCAGAGCAGCAAGCAAAGCCGGTGTTGTTTCTGCCGCTGTGCCTTTTTCAGAGCGCTGAGGGCAACCTTGGCGGCCTCCCGGAAGACATCCTCCACATTCTCCCGAAACTTGGCAGAACATTCCAGGTAGAGGGCGGCCCGGATCTGCTCGCAGGCGCTTTGGCCCTGGTCGGGGGAGGGGCTGGGATTAGACCCGGGGCCTCGGGTGCCTCCTGTGCGACCCCACTCACGAATTTGGGGGCTTCCTGGGGCCACGGTCCTCCCCAGGGTGTGCAGATGGGCCATAAGGGCTGGTTTGGTGTGGCCCTCAGGCTGTAGCTACTGGGAACTCCGTCCTGGCCTCCACCCCACACTCTCCCCAAACTCAGGCAGAGACGAGCTGACTTCAGCCAGGAACTGGGGTGGTCTGTTGTGTCTGCCAGGCCTGTGAGAAGCGTTGAAGGCCTCAAGACATAAGGGCTTCCTACATGCCTCTCTCCCCTCTCATCTCAGAAGCACAATTTAAGCAACTGAGCTGGCTATTAGAGTAGAAAGAAAAATACTTCTAACACAAATTTATTAATGCCTATTCCTTTTGATTAAACTTTTTTCATTTTCCTTTGTGTTCCTTTTCTTCTGCCACGCCTCACCCAGAAGGCTGCAGGGTTTGGTCATGTTCCTGAAAGGAGCCCTGCTTTCCAACACAGGCCTGCCCCTCCAGGCCTCTGGGCGATGGGACAAGATGGTGGTCAAAGGCTCAGGCTCTGGGGCCAGAGTGACTAGGGTGGGATCTTGGCTCCAATTCAGGTTAGCTGTGTGACTCTGGGCAAGCTACTTAACCTCTCTGAGTCTCAATCTCTACTCTATAAAAGGGGGGGTGGGCGTGCAGTAACAGTGCCTGCCTCAAGGTAATAAGGATTAAATGAGGT
The DNA here is from genome assembly GCF_032405125.1 of Capricornis sumatraensis. Lineage (NCBI taxonomy): Eukaryota > Metazoa > Chordata > Mammalia > Artiodactyla > Bovidae > Capricornis > Capricornis sumatraensis. The sequence continues at coordinate 60,326,269 of NC_091085.1, read as the reverse complement.
AAGTAATGTGCTCAGATAAGTGGTCTATTAATATTAATATCTAAAAATTATTATTCTTAGGGAATTCCCTGGTGGTCCAGTGGTTAGAACTCAGTGCTTTCACTGCTGTGGCCCCAGGTCCAATCCCTGCTTGGGGAACTAAGAGCCCACAAGCTGCTGGGATGGCAAATACACGTGTGCACGCTAAGTCACATCAGTCGTGTCCTACTCTGCGAATCCATGGACTGTAGCCTGCCAGGCTCTGTCTATGGGATTCTCCAGGCAAGAATCCTGGAGTGGGTTGCCATTTCCTTCTCCAGGGGATCTTCCCTACCCAGGGATCGAACATCTGAATCTCTTACGTCTCCTGCACTGGCAGGCAGGTTCTTTACCACTAGCACCACTTGGGTATATGATTTTTAGAATCTTGCTGCCTTCAGCTTCCGAAAGGTCACTAAGGCACACCAGATGCAGAGGCCAAAGGCCTGGGAGGCTTTTGGCTATGGCTGTGCACGCGGACTCAGGCTCCTCGTGGGGGGTGGGGGAGGGCCCCTAGTCACCTGTGTGTAGGTGATGGGCTCCAGCTGGGCTGCCCGGAGCTTGCGCAGCTGCTCCTTGTCCTTCCTCAGGTCTGTCTTGCAGCCGATGAGCACCATGGGGATCCCACGACAGAAATGTGTGACCTCAGGGAACCACTGTGGAAGGGGAGGGCAGGCATCAGGGCTAGGGCCCCATCTGGCCCCATTTCCAGAGGCAGGCGGGGCTGGGAGACGGGGCCTCACCTTGATGAGAACGTTGTCGTAGCTAGTGGGGTTCATGACGTCATAGCAGATGAGCACAAGATGGGTGTTCTGGTAGGACAGGGGCCGAAGCCGGTCGTAATCCTCCTGCCCTGAAACCACACAGCAGGTGGGGGTCAGGGAGGTGCCCCTTACTTCTCCACCCGAGTCCCCTGCCTGGGCTCAGGTGGGGTAGGGGTTGGGGTCTCCTGGGCAATTGACTCTGTGTCTCGGCCTCGATTTCTTCAACTGTAAAACAGAGGAGACAGCCCACAGTCCTGGACCTTAGGGAAGATTACACGAGATAAAAGCAGGGGCTTCCCTGGTGGCTCAGTGGTAAAGAATCTGCCTGCTAATGCAGGAGACCCAGGTTTGATACCTGATCTGGGAAGATCCCACATGCCTCAGAGCAGCTGAGCCCGTGCACCGCAACTATTGAGCCTGTGCTCTAGGGCTTGGGAGCTGCAACTACTAAAGCCCAGACCTGTGCTCCCCAACAACAGAAGCCACCACAGTGAGAAGGCCACGCGCTGGAACAAAGAGTTGCCCCGGCTAGAAAAAAAAGCCCATGCAGCAACAAAAACACAGTCAAAAATAAAAGCCGTGCGGTGCTCTTGTGGTGCTCAGAGATGGGCCTGACTGAAGGGTCAGTGCTGGGAAATAGTTAGCACTCATGTCGGTAATGATCACCACCCCTCACTTCCGTCTTCATCCCTGATGCTCAGGTTTAAGGCTCAGACTCTGAAGAAACCGAACGCTTCCCCTCCCGAAGTTTCAGAGCAGTGGGGTTGGGTGGGCCCAGAACACTGCAGTTAACCGTGGAGGGTGCCCTTGCCCCCTGCAAGCTGAGAGGGGCATGGCCTCTGGTTATACTCCTGTTGCCATTCTGGCCCATGCTAATAGGAGGGTGGGGGGACTGCGGGAGGTGACGGGCATTTGCCTGCCTGGGCCCACCCAGCACTGGTTGTCAACCCTGCACCACATGACTCACCAGGGGAACTGATGGCTTCTGATACATCAGCCCCTCCCAGCACCAAGTGAATCAGGACCCAAGCTTGGACTTGGGCAACAGTGGGCTTGGTTTTTTTCAAAAAAAGACCTCATTTAGTAATTTATTGACAGTTTCAAGCTTACAGAAAAATTGCAAGAGTGCAAAGAATTCCCTTACTCCTTTATTCACTGGGGCCTCACGTTTTGTCCACTTGTTTTATCTGTATATAAACACTTTAAACCACGTGAGAAGTAATCGCAGACCTTTGGCTGGCTGCTGCTTCTCCCCACCCCCACCCCAAACTCCTAGAGATTTCCCGTGTGGTTTTTCTAAGAACAAGGACGTCTTCTCACTTACCTCAATACAAGTATGAAACTCAAAAACCAACACTGAGACTGTATTCTTCTAACCCAATCCACTAACTGTGTTCGGATTTCACCAATAACGTCCTGCAGAATTTTTTTCTGTTTCAGAAGCAGGCCTGGGATTACACACTGCATGTGGTCCCCATGGCTCAGTAGTTTTTTTTTTTTTTTTTTTAATTGAAGGATAATAGCTTTACAGAACTGTGTTGGTTTCTGCCAAACATCAACATGAACCAGCCATAGGTATACATATGTCCCCTCCCTCTTGAACCTCCCTCCCTGGCTCAGGAATTTTTAAAAACTCCCAGAGTGAGAAGTGAGAGTCTTTCAGGCCCAGGGGCAACCCCTGGCCACCTCTGCAGAAAGACTCAGGCAGTGACTTCCTTCCAGGGAGCACGGAACACCCAGCCCAGGAATCCCCACCCTGTCCTTTAGCCTGTGGGTGCCAGGGTGACACCAGCCTGCCCTCTGACCCCTGCCTGCCCAAGGCCTCTCAGGACAAGTGGCCTCTCCAGAGAGCACAGACAGGCCATGTCCTGCTGGTGATGGCACAGCTGCCATCTTTCCCACTGGCTCCCCATCAACCCAGGGACCCCTGACAGTGTGCAGTGGCCGAGAACCCAGCTCTAACGATGGCTGGTCTGGGAGGACTGTCTAGGCTGTCCTTCAGCCCACGTCCCCTCAACACCAGAGAAGGGATTAGGGATAGTCTGCGCCTGGCAGACTCGGGCCCTCCTGCCCTCATCGCCAGAAAGCAGGAGAAATCCTTGTAAGATGGTGGAAAACGGGCCAACATGCTGCTCTAGCCAATCTCCCCTTTCCACACACATCCCCAAACTATCCCCTCTCCTGACCTCTGTGAACATCTTTCTAGACCTGCACTGTCCGATAGGGTAGCCACCAGCCCCACCTGGCTACTTTAATTAATTAACATTAAAAATTCAGGTTCTCCAAATGTAGCACTGGCTACATTTCAAGTGATTAACTCATCCAAGCCGTCGACAGTCTCCTGCATCGCCTCCTCCTCAACCCACTCTCCACCCGGCGGCTGAATGGAGGGGGTGGGGTGGTGTGTGTGTCTGTGTGTATGCGCGCACTAAATCGCTCAGTCGTGTCTGACTCTTCGACCTCATGGACTGTAGCCTGCCAGATTCCTCTGTCCATGGAATTTTCCAGGCAAGAATACTGGAGTGGGTTGCCATTTCCTATTCCAGGGGATCTTCTCAACCCAGGGATCGAACCCAAGCCTCTTCCCACCTTCTGCACTGGCAGATGCATTCTTTACCACCGCGCCACTTGGGAAGCCCCTGAATGGATGGTAACAAAAGTAAAATCATGCCCCTTCCCTCATCTGAAACACCTTCAATGGCTCCTTATTGGTCTTCGTGGAAAATCCAAGACTCCCGGTTATTGACATGACTTCCAAGCCTACCAACCTTGGCTTCACCCTCCTCCCACCTGTGCCCCTAACCCCCATGCACTTCGGTCCAATCTTGCTGTTTCTTGAACTCATCAAGCTCTCATGTCACACCTGGAATCCTTTTTCCTTATTTCCCCATCATTTGCTTCCAAACATTTTAAACAATCACTCACCATCCATAGTTATTTCCTTTATCAAGATAATCATTTCTGTACCTCTACTTATTGATAATCCCACGTTATGCATTACAGGTTTTTTTTTGTTTTTTTTTTTTTTTTTGTTCACAACCCGTGGCTTGTGGAATCTCAGTTCCCAGACCAGAAATTGAATCTGGGTCATGGCAGTGAAAGCCCAGAATCCTAACCACTAGGCCACTGCGGACGTCCCCTCACATACTTCTTACAGGGCCTCTGCCTCTCAATGATTAAGAAATCTTTACACCATGGACTTCCCTGGTGGTCCAGTGGTTAAGAATCTGCCTGCCAGTGCAGGGGACACAGGTTCAACCCCTGGTCCGGGAAGATTCCACATGCCTCGGGGCGACTGAGCCGGTGTGCCACACCTACTGAGCCAGAGTGCCTAGAGCCTGTGCCCCACAACAAGCCACGAGAGCCTGCACACCCCAGCTAACGAGCAGCCCCTGCTCGCCACACCTAGAGAAAGTCTGTGCCAGCGAAGAAGACCCAGCGCAGCCGGAAAATTAATTAAATTTTAAAAAAAAAAAAAATTTTTTTTTAAGAAATCTTTACAACAAACATCTGATGTGCTAATCAGGGAACTCCTGAATCCTCCTATTTGCATATAATGAAACATGAGCCAAGAAGTGACCCCCCCACCACCACCCCGGAGGTCACCGAATCAGAGCCAGGCCTGACTCCAGGTTCACTCAGTTCCAAGGCCAGCATTCCTTCTGCTGATACACAGCAGTGCTCTCTTCTGCTCGGTAGTACGCACAAACCGGTTTGAGGCCTAACACACACTCTGATTCCCCTTAGAAACACGGCAGAAGACAAGCAGTTATGAGACGGGACTACTGCGTGCCGATGTCTGTGCCGACGTCTTCCCCACCTTGCCCGGCTGACTCCTCAGAGAGGCCCTCCCTCACCACGCCAAGTCCGTCCCCACCCTGTCTGGCCACAGTCTGTACTCTCACGTTTATTCGTTTACTGCCTGTCCCCTGGCAGACTGTAGGCACCCAGAGGGCAGGGACCATGTCTGTCCCTAAACATCATTCCTGGCACCGGGTAGGTGTCCAGTCACTACTGGCTGGTGGGCTGTCTCGAAGTCGTTCAACTCTTGTCAGATGCAGCAGGGACCAGGGAGGTGAGAAGGTGCCCCTGGGCTGAGCAAACTGGGGCCTGAGCTGACTGCAGCAGGCTCGATGGGGGCCGAAGTCAGGCTGGTAGAAAGAGGAAGTCAGACCAAGCCTGCTCCTGGCGAGGGCCCCTCCCTTGCTGTTCCCTCTTCTAGAACGCTCTTCCCAGGTGACAGCATGGCTCACTCCCTCCTTTCCTTCAGGCTTCTGCAGAGGTGTCACCTGCTTCCTTCAAAGCAGTTCCAGACTGCTTTGAAATAAGAGTGTCCTTTGCCATCTGTCCCATGACCAACTATGGCTTTAATTTTCTTCCTAGAAAGGACTTCACTACCCAACATCATTTTTTTTTTTTTTTTTTGAGGGGGGAAGTGTTCCCTATGAGTACATAAGACCCTGAGATGCCAGCCATCTCTGTACACGTCACTGTTACATCAATGGGTACACACACAAGCTCAGTAAACATTTGGGGGATGAAAGAACAAATGAGCGGGTGAATAAAGTGTAATGATCATTTCTGTAGCTTTCAGGCTTGCAAGGGCATTTCATTTCTATCACCTGTGTTAAATTTTTTTTTTGGCTGCATTGCTCAGCTTGCAGGATCTTAGTTCCCCGACCAGGGATCAAACTTGTGCCCCCCTCACCCCATCCCACTTCAGTGGAAGGATGGATTCTTAATCACTAAACCGTCAGGGAAGTCCCACCTGTGTTAATTTAAGCAGTCACCCCAGGAGGGAAGCTGGGTGGGGCAAATTCTTCCTGTTAGGAGCCCATGTGGCTGGGGGTGATTTCAAGGTCACAGACAGGTTTCCTGTGAGCTGAAGCACAAACTCAGTCCCCAGTTCCAAGGTCAGCTGCCAGCCCAGCCACTCTAAACACTCCAATCCTCCCAGGAAGCCTTTCAATTGGGAATTCACCTCTGGACCTCAGTTTTCTCATCTGTGAAATGGACATGTGAGGAGTAGGTGGGCCTGTGATAATAATAGTGAAAATGGTTAGTGTCAACAGTATTTATCGGCAGTGCTCACTCATCACATGCCAGGCCCCATTCAAAGCCTTTTGTATGCATAGACTCATCAATCTTCACTATGATTCCTCACTACCGGCTATCGGGTTTGGGGTTTTTTTTTTTCCCTTTTCTTTTCTTTTTTTGGTCTCATCACATGGCTTTGTGGGATCTTGGTCCCCCAACCAGGAATGGAACTCAGGCCATTGGCAAGTGAAAGCTCGGAGTCCCAACCAATGGACCCACAGGGAATTCCCACTACTGGCTATTGTTACCCTCAATTTACAAATGCAGAAACTGAAGCAGAGAGAGGTGAAGTGACTTGCCCAACATCACACAGCCAAAAGGAAGGTTCGTAAAGGATAGAGAACCATAGGGAGGGCTACTGGGTTGCTTTTCTCTCAGGGCACTCCAGAGGATAGGAAGCTGTCCTTATTCTACAAGCCCCAGCCGTGACCAGGTGGGGAAAAGGCTGCCAACAAGGGAGGAACTCTGGGAGAGGATGGGTAGCCAGCCCAGATCCTAGTACCTCCTCTGGGTTGCCTTCTTGGCTTGACTGTGTCTGGCTCAGCTTCCCCAGGGGTCAGTATGCAGGGACCAGGACTGCAGAGGATAGACTTGCAGGTGCTGCTGACGTTGTTTCTTTGGGAGTGGAGTATCCTGGACACCACTCCCCTATGAGTCAGGGGAACCAATATCCATCATGTTCCACGTGACTTATGTTCCATGATCTTGGCACCTTTCCTGCCTGGGCCTCAGTTTCCTTATCTGAAAAAGGGGGTGATAACCCTGTCCTTGATCTTGGAAGTAAAGGACTTGTAGGCTGAGCAATGCTGGCCAAAGGTGTGGTTACTGTTGAAACAGAAACTCACAAGGGACAGAGGCCTGGGTAGAGGATTCTAACCCCAGATCGTTGGACCCACAAACTCTAGGGGGCCTCCCAGCCACAGGTGATACAATGACCTTTCCCATTTACCCACAGTGATTCACAGGCTTAAAGGGGCAAGTCATCTGTCCAGAAGAGATGAACAGGGTTCCACTCTGGCCTCTGCAGATGGGCTTTTGTGGTTAAAAAAAGCCCCCAAAGGCCTTCCCTGGTAGTCCAGTAGCTAAGACTCTGTGCTCCCAAGGCAGGGGCCCTGGGTTTGATCCCTGGTCAGGGAACTGGACCCCACATACCACAACTAAGAGTTTTCACGCTACAACTAAGACCCAGCACAGGTATATAAATTTGAGAAACAAACAAAAGGCCCCGAGTTATGTGCAAAAGGATGCATTTGCTTCTGGCAAGAAAAGGTTTTCTGGGCCACGGTGCCCCTTGAAGCTGCCTATCTTCCTGAAGCTAGTGTGCTGTGGGGCAGAGGAAGTGAGGCGAAACTCTTGCCTCACGCAGGGCATTTCCTTTGTGGGAAGCTCGGCCGTGGCAGGTATTGTGTCGGGGGGCATGGTCTCTAAGGTCTGGTGCTGCATTGAGGAGAGGGTGTCCTTGGAGCCACAGCAGTCCCCAAATGTGCCAGAGGATACCGACTGGGCAAATAATTCCCAGCTCTGGCCAGGGTGTTGGTCAGGGTAGGGGTGCAGGCAGTGTGAGAAGCGGAAGCTGCCAGAAGAGGAACTCACTTCTGTATTAGCGCTGCTGGGGCCCCCCCAACCTGTGTTTCCTCCCGCGGAGAAAGGAGCGGCTGGTGCTTGGGTGGCCCGGGCCTGGAACTCAGACCACGCTGCTCTGACAGATCTGCAGGGTCAGCTCCCCCGCCTCTGGGGCTCCTGGCTCTGAGACACCCGAGTGGTCTGTGATTCCTGTCTTAGCAACTTGCTTTGCCCCCCACTTGTCCTACCGTTCCTGTCTCAGGTTGGGAAGGGGCCTGCAGCTCCCCGCGTCCCAGGGCAACTCCACCCTGCCCCACCCCTGGGCCCCACCCCAAAGCCCAGATAACTGTCTCTGGCTGGTGTCTTAACATCCCACCTCGCCCCACATCTCCCCTCTCTCTGCCCAGGAAACTTCAGACTTCACCGCAGTTTCCGGCCTCTGAGGCGGCAGATGAGCAGCTAAAGCAATGGGTGCTTACAGCTCCCGCCCCCTTCACCTCTGAGAACTGAGAGCTCCGTCCCCCTCACTACCTCTCTACAGGGGTGTCTGTAACTGCTTCCGCCGGATAGAGACAAGCAACCAGACTGTCCTCCCACACAGACCCCTGTGGGCAGGGTCCTGGGTATGGAGAAATTTTGCCTCCCAGGGGCCACCCCATCCCACAGCTCTGGGTACCACTGGTTGGTTGGAAAGATGCTTTCTCCTGTCCTCCACCCCTCACCTTGGGGTCTGGCCCGTCAGGTTCTAGAACCTTCTACAACAACCTTTACAGGACTCATCTCCACCTTGGCCACTCCCTTCACCCTCTCAGTCTCTATCTTCCTCTAGTTGGTCACCTGGCCGTCTTTTCTGCCACTTTCTCCTGATATCTGTCGACCCCAAAGGCAGAGACCAATCTCACCATCTTTATCACAAAGGACCTTCTCCAGAGATCTCTATGCACCCAGGATTCTTCTTCACTTATTCATTCCACAAACCTTGCTCTGGGACAAGTGCTGTGCTGGGCACTGGCATGTGGAAGAGGAATGACCCAGCCTTTCCTTCATGCTCCTCTAGATAACAGGGCTTTCCAAGACACAGCAGGACACTCTTGAGGGAGTAGCCACATCACTCCCCACCAGAATCTCTCTCCTGGGCTATCCCACTGATTGTAAGGCCAGCCTACTTCCCCAGAACACTAATGAGAGGTTCAAAGCCCAGGTCTGCTTTTCTGCTGCCTGGAACAGTCCTGCTGGGAAAGCATGGGTCGGGGCTGGCACAGAGCTCTGCAGGCCACTGGTTCAAAAGAACAGGCTTGGGGTCGGGCCTGGGCCTGAATGGCAGGAGGATAAAAAACTCCCAATAACACTCAGTGAGCTCTTTGGAAGAGGCAAAGCCTGTGCTAAGCACTGTACATCACATGACTTTGTCATCATCCTCACAGCTATTTTAGCCCTGTTTACAGAGGAGGAAGGGGCTTCCCAGGTGGTGCAGTGGTAAAGATTCACCTGCCAATGCAGAAGACGCAAAGACATGTTCGATCCTGTGTTAAGAAGATCCCCTGGAGAAGGGTATGGCAACCCACTCCAGTATTCTTGCCTGGGATATCCCATGAATAGAGGAGCCTGGTGGGCTACAGACCATGGGGTTGCAAAGAGTCAGACACAACTGAGCATGCACGCACACACAGAAGAGGAAACTGAGGCTCAGGTGTCCCCAGGGACATACAGCCACGAGAGCTGGCATCAAAGCCCAGGTCGGACTCCAGAGCATACAGCAGGAAGCTGTGGGCAGGTCATCACTGCCCTGGGTGGTCACCGCTTCTGACGATTGAGAAGACGCTCTCCCCACCCCTCCGGCACGAGCTCTTAGTGAAAACCCTGCCTTACACCAAGCAGAAGCTTGCCAGAGCCTCTTCATGACAATGTACTCTGATAAGTCTTTGAGCATCTTCTTCCGGGTTAAGCGAGAAAGACCAGAAGTGGTCCCAGCACTGGGTCTGCTGGGGGAGGCTGTGGTGAACATGAGCCCCAGGGATCTAAGTGGAGAAGGCCTGAGGGGAGAGCAAGGAGGAGCTGGTTCATTCCTTGCTCTGACCCTCCCTGCCCCACTAGCCCTCCACCCAGAGCGGAGTTAATGAACCTCCCCCTACCTGGGTCCCTGTGAAACTGAAAGTGCCCCAGACACACCACTGCTCTTGGGGCCACGCCTTTGGGAATTACTCAGCCACCTTTGGCTTTGCCAGTTCAAGAGGCTGGCCCTGTTCTGAGGGCGGCCCTACACGGTGTTCATCCAACAAGAGAGGTTCCTTAGGGGCCACTTGAGGGGGGACACACCCACAAAGTCAGGAATACAGAAGAACCTGGGTCTGGGAGAGCCCCTTTCCCGAACCTTTCCAGGGTGGAATGACAGATGCTACTGGTTGCCTTATGGAGAGGTGCACAGTGGGGTGGGGGATTTTGGTCTCATCCAAGGGCAGTTGGAAGATTTCACTTTATACAGACAAGGCTTGGCTAACAGGGCACCTGATGACATGGATCCACACAAGTCATTAAACCGTCACAGAGGCTGGGTGAGGCCCCAACTGGGGATCCTAACCTTTGCTCCCCAATGTTGATTCAGCCCAGAGGGAAGTCGGGGCATGAGGTAAGCTCCTCGAGGGTACCAGCAGCAGCAGTGTTACTGGAATCTTCCCATTGGCTGTGCTCCCCCCACCATCCCCCAACAACAGGGACGCTGAAGACTGTGAGGGGATCTGCACCAATACACTTGCCTTGGGAGCTGCAGGTGGCAGAAAGAACCTGATTTTGGACCTACATCCCCTAGAGCTCTGCTCCTTCTTCCGCGCCAAGAAGAAACAGAAGTGTAGCCACAGAGTCCGAGAACCACAGGCTCAGAATGACAGACCACAGAATTCCAGAGCCAGACCCCACAGTCCATGGAATCCCAGAAACAGGGGACTCGGAATTTATAGCTACAGGGCCCTAGAGTCTCAGGACTGTCAGCCACAGAACCCTGGCGTGACAGGCTCTGATCTGAAGCCCAGAGTATTCTACAAAATAGGACCCAGAAATGCAGCCTACGAATCCTTAGCAGCAGGGGACTCAGATCAGCAGCCCACGGAATCTTAAGAGACCACAGCATGTAACACACGACATCCTGGAACCTTGGTAAACAGAAACAAAACCCACGGTTTTCTAGAACCACAGGAGAGGAACGACGCTGTGAGCCCTCAGAACATCAGCACTAGAAGGGCAGCGCAGAAGCTCACCTCTTCCAAACACCCTCCTTTTACAGATGGGGTGACTCTGTCCGGCTTCCAGCACCACCCAGCCAGGCGGTGGTGAACGGGTTCCCAGCCAGCTCCTCTCGAGGGTCCGGAGAGGCAGGAAGGCGGGCGGGATGGCCCGGCGGGGGGATTCCCCTCAGGGGGAAACCCTGCAGGCGGACCCTAGGACCCTCGCCGCCCAGACGCACTCACCGGCGGTGTCGTAGAGGTTCAGGGTCACCTCCTTGCTGCCCACGGTCACGCTGGCTGTGTACTTCTCGAACACGGATGGGGCGTAGTGCTGTCGGAGAAGGGGTCATGTCGGTTTTTAAGGGGTGCAGCGGGTGCCCAGGTTCCAGCTGGACCCCCACCCCTACCTTCCATCTTCACCCGATCTGGCTCAGCCCCACACCCCTACTCTGCTGGGCTCTGGAATTCCCGAGGGGGCGCCCCTGGGTGACGGCAGCCTCTTCGTGATCAGGATGCCAGGGACCTGGGGTCCGGGCTCGGGGCGCAGGCTGAAGTCCGCCCGTCGCCCCTCGTGGTTCCAAGTCCTTCCCCCAATCCCGCCCCCAGGCTACCTGCCTGCAGCCCCCCGGCGAGCCTCACCTCGGGGAAAGAGCCCTGGCTGTACACCATGAGCAGCGAAGTCTTGCCGCAGCCGCCGTCGCCTACGATCACAATCTTCAGCTCCTTCCGGCCGGAGCCCGGGGCGGCGGTTGCGGCCGGGGCCGGGGCCCCAGCAGCGTCCATAGCCAAGAGCCGGCAGCACTGGCAGCCGCTCGCCGGGTAGAGCGCTGGGGTTGAGCGATCGGAGGCGGGGTGGGAACTGACCCAGGGGCGGGGCTAAGAGAAGCCCCGCCCTCGGCACCTCCTCCGCCAGGGAGCCAACCGGACTGATTTGTCTCATTCCCAGGGAAACTGAGGCAACTGAGAAATGGAGAGCTCAGCGGCAATGGCAGCTCCCATCTCCCCTGCGCATCACTGTGCGCCCCTCACCGGCAAGATCCGATCGTTTCCGCCTCTTCCTGCCCGGGATCCTTGATTGGCAGGCTGTCTTCGGGCAGAGACCCTTTGATTGGCCGATTTGACCTCCCCATTGGATCGCATCCTTTTGATTGGCAGGATGTCTCCAACACGCCGGTTTGAGGAGCCTTGGTCTCAATCGCTAGGAAAAAGCCCCCACCTGCGCCTCGCCCCAATTATATGGCCTTGGGGAAGTCCGCTCTGACTGCAATTTCCCCCAGAAGGTAGCATCGGTGGTGCCCAAGATCCTAGCATGAGGGTCAAGTCGGCCCACCTGATCGATCGGGCCGTCTGGGAGTCTGTGTGCGGGCTGGGGAATAGCAGTCCTGCTTACCTATCACCCCACTTCCCAAAGGTGGAGGTCTGGCGCCCTCTGCCGGGCGATGGCATAGCCGCAGCGACTTTGGGAACAGGTGAACAGACCCAGAACAATGTCCGCGTGGCCCCAAAGCACGCGGGCGGGAGCCTCTTTCTAGCAAGGCCCAGAGGCGTGAGCAGAGAAAGACTCCGTCAAGGAGGGGACAGGGAAAGCCAGGGTAGATGTAGTTGCTATCAGCTGGGCCCCCTTTGGTCCACTTCAGAGTGATTACCCCCACCTCCACCAAGACAATTTGTTTTCTCCAGACAGCAGAAATACCTATCCTGCTCAAGCTGTCTCCCTAACCCTCCTACCCCATGACCACAATGGCTATTTGCTGAGCATTTACTCTGGATGAGTACTATCAGGGAGGCTGGCTGAAACCACCCTGCCCCCATCCCTCCTTGCACTTTGGGCTGTGCTTTGCACAAATTAGGCCAGTGGTCCGGAGTTGCAGAGGGATCCCGAAGAGCAGGTGTGTACCAGACAGGCACCAGGGCATGGTTAGGTGAGAAAGCAGGGTCTTTCCCAGCTAGGATAGGATCTCTGATAATTTCCTCAGAGAAGGGCTGGCAGGACTCAGGATCTTCTTGCCCCCACCCCGAAGGCTCCCCATTTTCAAGCACTCAGCAAGGATCAGGTAAAGTTTATTTCCAGAGGAAGTTGCCAGCCTGGCAGTTCCATAAATGCCAGGTCAACGTTTTCAGCGGCTGCAAGGCATAATCTGACCACCAGATGGCAGCAGAGACTGCCCCTGGAAGCTTTCACAAAGCACAGCCCTGGGGAAGAGAGAAGCCCAGCTCCAGGCTGTTAAGAGAGCCCTCAAGAACCCCTAGAAAAATTTACAGCAATTCATTCATTTTTTGCAGTACAAGTTTATTGACAGGCAACTGTGTTCCTGCTTTTGAGGAACTCAGTCTCGGGGGAAGCAGTCTAAAGGAGTCTGCAAGATGTGAACTATTTAGACCAGAGCCCCTGAGGGATTCACAGAGAGCTGGGTAGTTAGTACATGAACTAAGCTTGGCAGTGCTGGCAGGAAGGAGTCAATGGAAGTAGGATGGGCGCCCAGCTTGAGTAAATGCATGGCGGCTGGAAAGCCCCATCAAGTTTGGCAATGGCTGGGGCGTGAGAGAGGCAAGCTATGGCTGTCAAGGAAACCAAGGCATAGACCATGGAGGCCTGGCTGCCAGGCTCAAGACAGGAGTCAGACACAGGCTCTGAACAGAAGAGCCAAGCCAAAGCTCTCTCCGGTGACTGAGGAGGAGCTGTGATTGGCTGGTGAGGCCATGGCGGGGGCCATCTCTGCACAGGGGCAGCCTGGTGCTGACAGGAGAAGAGGGGAAGAGCATCCCTCAGGGAGAGGCAGGATGGAAGACGGTTTTGAGAGGGGAGGACCACTTACCTTTGAGCCAACTGCAGGCTTGACCTTGTATCAGGGATCCTGAAGCTCAGGGAGTGACTGGGAGAGTAAGACTGCCTCATCTGGGAGGGTCATTGGGAGAATTTACTTAGAAGGGTCATCCTACTCTGAGCAAACTGTGGTAACTGCTCCAGCCTGAAGGGGGAGTCCACTTGACTTTCCTCAAAGTCCTCAGACCTGAGTTTCTACCTTTCCTATGAAATGAATTTCAACTTACAACAAATGACATAACACAGAGCCAAGAGGAGGGAAAGTGGGTCTTCCCAGCCTGGCCTGGGCCCAGGCAAGACAGCTGACACTGGCCCCAGCCTGCCCACCCACCCTGCCTGGCCAAGAGGTTGGCGGAGCCCCAACCCCACCCTGCAGGGAACGTGTTTGATTTGGACCTGGCTCCAGTGGTGGTGCAGGGGCTGGCTTTGTAGCTAAAAATAACCAGTGGCCAGGCCAGCTGCTCAGAGCTTCCTCAGAGGCACTGGGCCAGGGCAGGCCAGCAGAGGCACTGCAAATGCCCACAGGCCCACGGAGCCCTACTCCCTTACCTGCAAGACAATCTGAGGACCCAGGCCATTCTTCTCTTCACCAGGAATTCCTGGAGAGATTTGGGAGGAGAAGAAAAAAATTCTTTAACCTGGTTCTTGCCACAGAACTGTTGGGACACAGAAACCTAGAGTTGGCAGGTAAACGACTTGTGTTCACACTTAGGCCTAGGGGCTCTCCCAGTGTTAAGTCGTTCAGCCATGTCTAACTCTTTGTAACCCTATGGACTGTAGCCTGCTAGGCTCCTTTATCCATGGGATTCTCCAGGCAAGAATACTGGAGTGGGTAGCCATTCCCTACTCCAGAAGATCTTTCCAACCCAAAGACTGAACCCGGGTCTCCTGCATTGCAGGCAGATTCTTTACCGTCTGAGCCACCTGGGAAGCCCTGGGTGTCTAGTGAGGCCAACTGACCCCAGGAGAGAAGTAGGGCCAGATACACTTCTGTCTTATGAGGTCAAGGTCTGGCCAGCACAGATCAGGACAGGGAAGTGAACAGCAACGCTATGGCTTCCACTTCCCTAGTGCCTCCGGAACACTGTCGGAGGTCACTGCACACCTGAGGGGGTCATCCACCCCGTGTGGGACGGAAGTTAATGGAGCCATCCTCAGGTCCCAGAGATGGGAGGTGGCCCAGGGTGGCCTGGGGGATCAAAGCTGTCTCTTCCTGTGCTAGGGCTCTCCTCCAGGCTCGACATTTGGTAACAGGGTTGGGGGAGTGACTGCCAGAGTAAAAAAGCGGCCTTCATAAAGCCAGACTCAGAAACAGCTCAAGAGGTTACCCGCCAACCTCCTCCTCCTGGTTCACAAAGGGAGACCACTAGTCCTGGAGGGGCGGGATCTTGTCGAGGTCACTGGGCAAAAGGGGACAAGACAGCACTGGACCCAGGCGGCCTCTGAGATGGCCGGGTGCCCTCCACAGTCCAGGCAGACGCCGAGTTTCCACCCAGAGGGTCCGAAAGGTCGTACTCCACGCCGCGCCTGTTGGCCGACGGGCCGGAAGGGGCGGGGCCCTGGCGTCCAGTAGAAAGGCAGGTCCGGCCACCTCCCAGCCGCCCTTCCGCTGGCGTGGCCCTCTCCAGGCAGGCTCCACCGGCTGGGCGCCAGGAACGCCCCGCCCCGAGCTCGCTGGGTGACCGGTGGGCGGGGCCACCCTCGTGCGCAGGAACCTCCGTTTGAGGACCGATAGGCTGCCTCGCCCCTCCCTTCACCTAGGAGGTGAAACCAGCACGCGGACAAAGAAATTCAAGAGGGAGAAAAAAGGAAAAAGAAGCGAGAAGGGGGTACAATCCTTCCAGGTCTTCCGGACACCCCTCCCTTTCCAAGAATCACACCCCGACCCCAGGGGAGCGCCTCATTGTCCCCTAATTGGTCCGAGGGCGGGTGTGGAGGAACTGGAACTGGCTGTAGCCCTTCAGGCTGCTGCTGTGAGGGAAAGATTTCAATTATTTAACCATCCAGTGTCCACGGGAGGTAAAGACCCCTGGTCCGTGGAGCCCCAAGGACTCGATCAGAAAGAATGGAAGGACACCCTCAGGTGGCAGAAACGTCACCTGAGGATCGAAGAGAGTTGAACGAACACATCAGTGGCAGAGCAGAATCTAAACCTTAAGACTGGGACAAGTGTGGAACTCGGGAAGAGTCTCATAATATAGGATATTAATAATCTGAGCCTCACCAGCTTTTACAAAGTGCTCACTCTGGGTAGGGGAAAGGGAGTCTAGTGCCCAGTGTAAGCAGCTGCACCCCCTTCACCCGAGCAAAGGACAGGATGGACCAAATCCAGCTTATCTGGGATAAGACCCTCATGCGGTCAAGACTCGGCAGCCAGAAGGAACTACGAGTACCACGCTGGCTACTTTCAACCAGACAGCTTTACCGGCTCCTGGGCAGTGATGCCAGCAGACAGCTGGCACGGGCAAGAGACCAAAATAACCCAGACAGCTGGGGCGAGGGGGTGCCACGGACACAGGCGCTGGGCTGGAAGTCAAGACACCTGGAACCTCATTCTGACTGCTCGTGGTGGCCTCCTGACCTTGAGTAAGTCACTTCTACTCTCCCAGCTGCAGGGGGGGGACCGCTAAATCAGGACCCATTATGGAACAGCCTGTGGACTTGAGGAAGGGCCACCACCCCAACTCACACACTGGAGGAAAAACAGTGCTGGCCCCCAGCCGGCAGAAAGTCAGTCTTCCCCTTTGCCCAGAGACTTGGCCACATGCTATGGGGTGGGCTAGTGGGGGAGGAGCCTACAGATAGCCCGGCCACCTAGGAATGAAGGCCAACTATAGTGAAGCCAGAACGTGAGGCCGGCATCCCTTAATCGCACTTAATCTGCCCTCCACCCTTTACAGCAGGCTTCATTATCATCACTTTACACAGGAGACTCGCCCAAGGTCACCAGCACCCTGGAGAGTCAAGCCCACAGCTGCCTGACCCACAGCTTCCCTCGGTGAAGCACCAACACTGCCCCAGCAAAATTTCTGGGTCAGGCCCTAAGACTCCCTCAATCCTCAATTCAGCCCCCCACACTGAGGGATGGGATAAAAGTGAACAGAGCCGATCAGACTGGGAAGCCTGAACCCAAAAGGGGGGAGGCTGTGCAATCAGCAGGGACCCAAATGGTTCATCAAAGTAATCACAAACTAGAGCTCACATGGGGGAGGGGTCAGAGATCAAGGGCCACACTATCTCCAGCTGTGGAGCTTCCTGGAGATCAAGAGGACAGGAGAGCCTTCTCAATCACTGTGTGTTAGGAAAATAAGAGTTGCCATTACTACGGAAGCCCATGACTCTGCAACAAGAAATGTGGTCGGGGCTTCAAGTGCACAAGTTCAGGTTCTTTCAACACCCCAAGGTGTTACTCGGCACAAAGGTTCTCAAAATGTGTCTCCACTAGGCAGCCATGAGCATCACCTGGGAAATTTATTAGAAATGCGAGTTCCCAGGCCCCACCGACTGAATCAGAAACTCAAGGATGGGGCCTCGGAGTATTTTAACGAGCCACCCTTGTGATCGGATGCACACTTTGACAATCACTGACCCATTCGTTCGGATGGGGAAACGGGCTGAGAGACTGCGCTGCTTACGCAAGGTAACAGCAGGTAAAACGGCTAGCCAGGTTTCAAATTCGGGTTTGTTCAATTCTAGAAAGGACTTTGAGGGGGAGGGGGCTGGGTGAGATGGAATCGTGGGAATTTCCTGGAAGGAGACGAGTCAAGAAACCTCTTTCTTAAAGAAAACTGGCCCAGATCTCAGGTCCTTCTGTTCTTCACCTCCCTAGCAGCCAGACATTAGAAAGGAAGAGGCCAGTTTCATACAATCACCCCACACACCTCCAATGCGGGCCGGAAGGGAGGGCCAGCGCTGGGTCCGGTTTCCTGGCAGCCGTCTGTGCCTTTCAGAAGAGGCATCCAGGGCCCTCCCCCACCACAAAACACACGACTGGGAAATACTCTCCTAAGTGCAGCCTCTCCTATGCTGCTAAATACGGCAGAGAATTGCACGCCCCAAACTCCTGACAACAGAAGCTGACAGGCGGGAATGGATGGACCAAGCAGGCCCAGCAGGCAGCCGATTTCACACAGTCCCACACATCTGTGTGGGGGAGGGGCCGCAGAACCAGACTAGCGGGTTTGGGGTTCCCGCCCTCCCTGGGCGCCAGGCCAAAGCCCCCCAAATCGCCCTCGCAGGCTGGGAAAGGGCTCACACCTACCTTAATGTGAGGACTGGCAGAGTCAGACTAGACCTGCTTCTGCTGTCCAGAGGGCGGTCCACTCTGGGGGTATCGGGCCCCTTCTCCGGTCACGAGCCTAAAGAGAAAAATGGGAGGGTTTTTTTTAGGGCGTCGATGGCCACAACCCGGACGGGATCTCCTAGAGGGAAGAAGAGCCTTACAAATGCCGAACCCCCTTCCCAGCTGCCAAGGCGGCCCTCACTCTAAAATGGATGGGGGGCGGGGGACCGATGAGTCACGAAGGTTCAGCCGGAGCGCGGAGCTGCAGGAGGCGACTCATCTGCATTTCCAAAGGCCCGCCCAGTCTGCGTCCCCTCCCCCAGGAACGGCCGGAGGTGCGAGGGTTTACCCCACAGCCCTCCGCCTCGGGGGATCCCGGGCAAGGCCCGCTCCGCTTTCCCAGGCCCCAGCCCCTCACCCTACCCTCCCGAGCGCCGGTGGCCAGCACTGCCTTCATGGCCACCTCGGGACATCGGGGGCCTGCGTGAAGGCCTCACGCCCAAAGCAGGGGACAAAAGGGGGCTCACCCGCCCCTCGGGCTCGGCTATCAAAAAGGGCGGTTAGGGGGCCAAACGTGGGCGCCGAGGCTCGAGTGGGCAGCAGGGAGGGCCTGGGGTCAGAGCAGGGCCGCGGGGGGGAAAAGACGCCGCAGCCTCTAGAGCAGCCGTTCGGGGTCAGGGGGCGGCCTCGAGCGGCCCCGTGGCCCTTTGCTACTGGCTCCCGGACGGGAGGAAAGAAGAAAGGCCCCGCCCGGGAGCGAGGCCTCGTGCCCGCGGGGGCTCCTGAGTAGGGCGCGGGGTTTAGGGAGGCTGCGGAGCCCGCTCTCTACGTCTAAGCTTCCCCGGGCCGGGGGCATACCCCCAGGCGGCGGCCTGGAACGCGGGCGGCGGCCTCCCCTCCCCTTTCCCCCCGCTCCGGCGCCGCCGCCTCCTTCCCTCCTCCCGCCTGGCGCGCGGCGGCCGCCACCGCCCGAGCCGCGGGCGGCGCGCGCGAAATGGCGCCCGTCTGGCCGCCTCGCCCCGCGGATGCGAGCGCGGGAGCCTCGGCGCGCGACGCCCCCCAAGGCCGGCGGTCCCCCAAACGGCCTCGGAGACCAATCCCCGAGCTGGGGCACTGTGCCCCGCAGACTCTCAGGGCTCGGCCCGGCCGACGGACTGCCGCCTGCTCCGGGCTCCAAACGACAACCGGGGAAGGAGGAAGGAAGAGAGCGGCCGCCATTAGCCACCGCGCAGCCCGGCCCTGGCTCCGGCCCCAGCCTCGGCCCCAGCCCAGCCGGCGGCTCTGCTCTGAACCTGAAAATAAAACTAGTGTTTGCGAGGGAGGAGCGAGCGCGGACGGGAGCACAGGCAGCGCTCGGGCTGCAAAGCGGGAGAGATGCTGCGTCATGGTGCCAACATGGACGCCGGCCTTTTGTCCTTTTTTGCTTAGGAAGCGCAGGCGCGCCCAGGAGCCCCGAAAAGCCGGCTTCGGAGGGCGAGACCCCCACCATCAAAAGGAAAAGAGGCCTCAGGCCCGGAAAGAGAGGCTTCCTCAGCTTTTGTGACCCCCTTCTCAAAGCACTTCAATTTCTTCTCCCTATCAAGGCTCAAACCTAGAAAAGCGAGGGGAACTAGCGCAGGCGGCTCCATGGATGCCCCAAATCGCTGGGGAGGCCTTCCTCTTGCCTCCTGGGCAAAAGGGGCAAAGGGTCTGAAGAGCCCTCCTCGTGCCCCCAACACTCCCCGATCCGGCTGCCAAACGTGAAGCTCCAGAAACCTCCTCCCCTCAGCTCCTAAACATTTGCAACTCTTGGCCTTCTCTAAAAAACATTTCCTCGAAGGGGCAAAGACACTTTTTTTTTTTTTTTTACTTACCGCTCAGCCCGGTGCCATGGAGTCTGGAAGATCAAGCTGGGAGGAGGTTTTGGAGGTGTTATTGTGGGGAAAAAAAAAAATCTTTTAGGGAGATTGTTTAGTTGGAAATATTTGGGGGTAATGGTAGTGTCTTTTTTGTTGTTGTTACCTCTTTAAAGTTACACTCTCATGGCATTTTCTGCTCCTTCCACTTCTGCAAACTTTCCAGGGTTGGGTTGGCAAAAGGCGGCTTCGCTGAGGACTGTTTACTGCTCTGGATATAGCAATGGTGTGACCGTCATTAAGAGACAAAAGGCGAAAATACACAGTCAAATCAAACAAAAGGCAAAAGACGCACCGGCCATCCCAACTACCATAGAAACTACCCCCGAGTTAACGATGGTGTTTGGCTCGAACCAGCTAGGACTTGTTTTCCAGTTTTAATCTAGTTTCCTGTGACGGCTTTAGTCTCTTGACACAAAGAAGTCTTCCTTTCCCTCACAACCCCCCTTCCCCAACAAAGACGAGAAAAACAGTCTGTTTTTCTTCAAATAGATCGATTTTCAAAGAAAGTGTACCTGTTACGGGGAAGAAAGCTAACTAGCATTTATTGCTGTAAACATTTTCAAAAGTTTAAAACCTAGCTTTATAAAAGCAAAATCGTCTAAAAACATTTTAACTGGCTTATGCTAGACAAGAGCGACAAAGACATACATGCAGATGAAGGTTCAGAAAATTAAGGACATCTCAGCAACATTAACATGAAAACTGCACTGCGTAAGGACAGAATGGATTGGGTACTTACAATGTAAAAGGTTTTTAAAAACTTAAGAGTAACGACTGCTTACAGTTTTTTGTTGCTGCCATTTCGCTAAACCTGAAACTATACATTTAAAACATTACCTTGTTAAAAAGAGAGCAGAAGGAGTTAATAAGATGGCCAGTTTTAAGTGTTTAATAGAGGAAACTATATATATAAAAATTTATTGTTCAGTTAAGAGAATACAGATTAAGACAGCTCCAAGCTCCCCCCACCCACCCAAGAAAAAAAAAAGAGGAAAAAAATTAAATATGTCATTTACTTAGGTTTTTTGGAATTCAAAATTGTTAACTGCTGACATTAATGGTGTGCTATGACCTAGTTATACAAGACAAAGATGGATTCCAAGTCATAAGGAAAAATCCAGATCTTTTTAAAGTCTTCTTCATTCTTCCAATTTTGAGTCCTTTAGCTTGTTGACAAATGTTAAACACAACACTGAGGCGTCCTGAACGGGATGGTGGAGTCAAAGGAAAAACATTCCCCATTTGCAACAAAGGAAAAACCCACTTGGCCATTTAATTCCATTGCAGAAAAATGGCTCCCCTCATCTGTTGGCCTCTCCTTGGTGTCTGATGAAGGATGTTTTGAGATCAGCGTCTAATAACTCAAGCCCTATAGAAGCCGCGCGCTGATTGGCTGCCGCGCCCGGCCGCCCTGCTCCAGCCAATTACCTACCCACGGCCAAATTACAAACCCCGAAAAGAGCCCCAATATGAAATACACTACCACGAAACCCCAGCGAGGCGGCTCCCTCTCCTCGGCCGCCAGACAGGAGAGGCAGAGGGGGCTGCAAACGCGTCCTCGCGAAGCCCGAGAGCCTCGGAGTTGAACTCACAAAATGGAAGCCGCGCGCTGATTGGCCGCCGCCACTCCCGGACCTTTAATAAAGAAAGGGGAAGGAAAGATAAATGCAAAAAAGGGGGAATCGTTCCTCCGCCGGTGGCTGGAGGAAAGGAGGGGGTGCGGAGGGAGAAGCATGTGTTCACGACAATTACAAGGGCACTCCTCTCCAAAAATAAAAACAGAAAAAAGCTTCTATCACCCAGGTCCAGGCCAGGGCTGCTTCCTCCCAGGAATGTAAATGCTAATTTGGTTAAAATCCTGGTTTCCCCTCCCCAGCTCAGCTCCGGGGGGAGGGGGTCGCGGGCCAGAAGAGGAAGCCGTAGCCGAGATACCTCGATTGCAACTCGTCTGGGGGCCGCCTTGCCGCCCCTCACGGCTCCAGGCGTCCAAACACACAATCATACACACACCCCAAAACCAGCCCTTTCCCTTGGGCCCCCACGCGCCCACCTCCGGTCTTGGCAGTTTGGAAACAGTTTTGGAGGCCCGAGGCGCAAGCCGCGGCGGCCGCGGCCCGGAGGGTAGCCCCAGCCGCGGGAGGTAGAGCCCGGGGAGACCCCCCCCCTCCCCCGCCGCCAAGCCCCCAACCTAAGTCCCAGCAGAATAAATAAATTAAAAGGCCTTCCCCTGGGGAGGGGGGAGGCAGTGTGGGAGCGCGCGAGTGAGGGGTGGGGGGCCGCTGGGGCCCGGGGCTTTGGCGGCGCAGCTGCCGCCGCCGGGAGAGTGCCTGGGGAAGCGGCGAGGAAGGAGAGGGGAGGAGGAAGAGGAGGAGGAGGAGGAAGAGGAGGAGGGTGAGCGCTCGGGTCGGGCTCCTTAGCGGTGTATTGTGGGATGTGCGGCTACTGGGAGCCGAGCCTCCGCCGCCAGCCGCCTCCCGGGCAGCAGCAGCAGCAGCAGCAGCAGCGGCGGCGGCGGCAGCAGCTCCGGGCCCGGCAGCCGCGGCGGCGGCGGCGGCGCTCCCCCCTCCCGGCCCCCCGTCCGGCCGCTCCGGCCTCGGCTCCCGCGGGGGACACCATGTACTGGCTGGCGGCGCAGGGAGGCCGGCGCCCGGCGGGGATGTAAGCGCGGCTCGGGGAGGGAGAGGCCGCGGCCGGCAGCCGGGCGTCCCGAGCCCCCAGCCCCGGCCCCCGCTCCGGCCGACCGAGCGAGCGGGCGGGCGGCGCCAGGCCTGCCGCGAGCCCCGCGCCCGAGCCGGGCCGAGCGAGCGAGCGAGCTAGCGCCACGCCGGGCGGCCGGGCGGCCGGGCGGGCACCATGGGCCGGAGCCCGCGTCCTCCGGGTGCCCCGGGCCCCGCCAGTCCGCACCAGGGGCCCCCGGGAGCCCCTCGCAGCCGCTCCGAGACGGTGGCCGAGCGGGCGGGCGCCTAATTCTCCGGAAGGGTTATTCTCTCGCTCCATTCTTATTTTGGGGGGGAGCCAGCTCCTTTTGGGGCGCGCTGGTAAGGTGGGAGGGGGGTGGGGGGCTGGACGATTTGATTCTTTAGCGTGTGTGTAGAAGCGGCCGCCGCCGCCGCCGCCGCGGCGGAGACGACAACAACTTGCTCGTTTTCAGGTTGGGTTAACGGCATGGAGAACAGTCACCCCCCCCCCCACCACCACCAGCAGCCCCCGCCGCAGCCCGGCCCTTCGGGCGAGAGGAGGAACCACCATTGGAGAAGTTACAAGTTGATGATTGACCCGGCTTTGAAAAAGGGGCATCATAAACTGTACCGCTACGATGGGCAGCATTTCAGCCTTGCGGTGAGCAGCCGGCGCGCCTCCCTGTCGGCCCCCCCCCCCCCGCACCCCGCAAGCCATGCCGAAGAGGGTGGGGGCTGAGTGGTCCGAGCGGCCTGGGGAACCCCCCCTTCCTGACCACCCGGCCAACTGTCAGCCAGGTCCCCAGTCCTGGAGTTTGACAAGTGCCTGGAGAAGGGGGGGGGGGTTCCTGTCCCTGACCCTGGGGAGTGAGACCAGCCCACCCACTCCGCCCCCCTTTCTTCTCTACAGATGTCCAGCAACCGCCCGGTGGAAATTGTCGAAGATCCCCGGGTGGTCGGCATCTGGACAAAAAACAAGGAGCTGGAGCTGTCGGTCCCCAAATTCAAGGTAGGACCTCCTCCCCTGTATCCCGCGCCCCTCCCCCCCTACTCCCCGAGTTCGAAAATAACGCCAGTCCTGACCAAGCCCAGCCGGATTCTGAGTTCCCGCCGTCCAGGGGCTAGGGAACTTTTGGCGGGGATGGGGAGGTTGCAGAGAGAGGGGATGTCCCCTCTCGGCTACTGTAAACAGAATAACACTCGGTGAAACTGTAATCAAGGAGCTGATACAGTGTCCTGCCCGCCCAGCTGGGGGCTCCGAGTACTCACCTGGCTCCTGCCAGCCCAGGAGCTCGGCCCTGGGACCCGCCCCCCTTCCCGGCTTTGTGGCTTTAGGGGGACAGCTTCCTAGCCGGAGGGGTCGTCCCTGCCCAGGCAGCAGGGAGAGGAGGCCAGAGTTGGTGGGGGGGGGGTGTGGGGAAAGAGAAACTGTTTCTTTTTCCCCTTTCCTTTCGAACCCAGAGAACTTCCACGTTCCAAACGATTTAATCCTCCGCTTCCCGGGCCCGCCCGCGTGCTTTTCCCCCCCGCACCCCCCCCACCAATTTTTAAAAAAAATTTTTTACCCTTCATTGTTTTCAAAGAGCGGGCGAGTGGGAAATGTTCTGTTTTCCCTTCGGTTTCAATGTTCTCCAAACTCCCTTCCCCCTCGTCCCCTGCCAGATCGATGAGTTCTATGTGGGCCCGGTGCCTCCGAAGCAGGTGACATTTGCCAAGCTGAATGATAACATCCGTGAAAACTTCCTAAGGGACATGTGCAAGAAGTATGGGGAGGTGGAGGAGGTGGAGATTTTGTACAACCCCAAGACCAAGAAGCACTTGGGCATTGCCAAAGTGGTCTTTGCCACGGTCAGGGGAGCCAAGGAGGCCGTTCAGCACTTGCATAGCACTTCGGTCATGGGTAATATCATCCACGTGGAGCTGGACACCAAAGGTGAGTGGAGGCCCGCTCAGGACAGCCACCGCCGAGGAGCCCCAAGACCTGTCAGTGTGACTGCCTTCTCTCCCAGGGCCCGTCTTGCAGTGTTGGGGAGCCCCTCAGTTTTCCTTGGGTACCCCCCTAAAACCTTATTTTTCTTTTGCCCCCCTCTTGAGGGTAGAGTCACGTGGAGCTAAATGTGTTGTCTGTTGCTAGGAGACGGAACTGTAATTTACCAAATGTGCCGGTCCTTGGCCACTGCACCCCTAGGGACCACCTGGAGGCTTCCCTACTGCTGACACCCCCGTGGGCCCCTCTCGGAGCCCTGGTGGCCTGGGTTTAGGCAGTCCCCAGTGTTGCTCTCTGTTAGGAGAGGAGACAGGGTTTGTTTATTAGGGTGGGGGGGAGGCGCTGAGGAGAGCCACGAGGCCGCCTTTAAATGTGCAAAGAGTAGGTCTCTCCACTAAAAAAGTCCTCCTAAGGGGTTAGGGAGTGCCCCTCCCCCTCTTGCCGCCCCTTCCCCCTGGAAGTGGGAACCAATCTGGGCCCAGAGTGTGGTTTCATTGATAATGTTCCCGATAGAGCTGGGCGGGCTGCTCTGGGTGTTCAAGGGTTGACACTGTGTCTTCCCTCCTCTCTCTTAAAGAGACAGCATCACCTCCCAGGCAGCGGAATCCCGCTCTGCGCTCGCTCTGAGCCTCTGACGGCTGCTGGGAGAGCTGGGCTGGGGAAGCCATACCTCCCACCCTCAGGGTCCTGGGAGGCTTCTCCTCCATGCTGACTGGGGGGCTTCTGGACCTCCGGGGCATCTCCTAAAGTTTGTCTGTGGCCGCTTAGAGTTCCTACAGAATATGGAAGAAAGTGCCAGGTGCTCTAAGGTCCAACCAGAGGTGACTGCGCAGACACTGTTGGGGTCTTTCCCACTGTCCCCCACTGTGGGGGGTCCCGGGGGACCCTGCCTGGCCGGGTTTACGTGGGTAACTTCCAGGGGTTCTGTGAGCATGGGGTTTAGGAGCAACTGGGGCATACCAAACCTAAGACCTGAAAATCTAAATCTTCTTTTTTGCCTTTAATACTGAATACATGTCGACTGAGTCTCCTAATCTTTGCTTGGGGGGGGGGGGTGTGGAGGAATGCAGCTCCTGGTTGGGCACAGTTACCCTACAAACTGTTGCCAAACCTGTCCCAGCTCTGAGCCTCCTCAGGGCACAGGCCACAGCCCCCTTCACCTCCCCTCCTCCTTTTGTCTCTGTCAAGGGAGACCCCTTGGGTGGTGGCAGACTTATCTTAAGGAGCAGTCAGCCCTCACCAAAATTGTTTAAGAAAAAAAAAAAAAGGCCCTTAGAGACTGCCACTAAGTTTGTATTTCAAGAAAGAGACGGGTAAAGAGTAGCTCAAGGAATGTGTCTCCTTTGCATATGTAAGCAGCTGCCTCAGAGGGCTCTATAAATATCGATAATCTGGCCCCCTGGTCTGTCTGAGGCCTCTCTCAACTGGAGGGGGGCTGGGAATGGGGAGCAGCTGGGGTGGAGGGTTATCCAACAGGGGGACTGGGGACTGGGAGGTGGCCTGTGGGGTTCACAGTCAGTCAGTCCTAGAGTGCTTTTACAGACTCTGTCAGTCACCCGAGAGGGTTCACAACAAACTGTCACTTCTGTGACACTGGGTCTCCTTTTCACTTGCTACTGAGCCCTGGCTGTTAGATGGGAAGGCAGAAGGACGGGGATTACCTGACTGTGGTAATGGCTGGCATGGCCCAGGTGACAGGAAGGGGCTTTGTGGTGGGGGTGGCATGTCTATATTTGGGGGAGTCCCAGTGTCATGAGACATTAAACTCTTGAATCTCAGGATGAGAGAATCAAACAGTTAAGCCGCTTCATTGAACAGACTGTACCTCCCGAATGAGGTACAAAGAGAGAAGTGGAAACTTGGTCTGGGTCACTCAGCTTCCCAAGGCATGGGGTCCCAGGTACAAGGGGACCCACAAGGATGCCCACCTGTGGGGGCTGCCCCCTCCTGGAGCCTCACTGAGGCTTCCCTCCCTTGCCTTTTCCACAGGGGAAACCCGCATGCGGTTCTACGAACTATTGGTCACGGGCCGATACACACCCCAAACCCTGCCAGTGGGTGAGCTGGACGCTGTCTCTCCAATCGTGAATGAGACCCTGCAGGTGGGTGTGTGACTGTCAGTCCTTCCCCCACCTCCCCACCCCATCACCAGTTCCCCAGTGTGCCCCCACCCACCCCACTTCACCAGCTCCAGCATGGGACACCAGGACCCAGGAGGGAAAGGAGCCTGGCTGTGCCCACCACAGCTTCCAGTGGGGTGCACAGGAGGGTCCTGAAAGCCCTGTCTGCTGAAGTGCCCCTCTGGCCTGGCCACCCTCCTTCCCCTGCACATGCTGGGATTCCCACTAATCAGAGCCCATGTGCTTTCCACGCTCATCCTGAAACGGTGCTGTGTTCAGGATACTGTTGTCTGGTGTCTCATGGACCCATCCGTCTCACCCCCTACCCCACCCCCGTCAACAAA
This sequence comes from Capricornis sumatraensis, assembly GCF_032405125.1. Lineage (NCBI taxonomy): Eukaryota > Metazoa > Chordata > Mammalia > Artiodactyla > Bovidae > Capricornis > Capricornis sumatraensis. Next base: position 60,299,476 of record NC_091085.1, on the reverse strand, counting down.
AGCCTGGTTTGGGTCTCTCTTTCCAGAGCAAGAATGACTTCTCCCTCCTTCCCCAACCACTGCCCCCCAGAACACCCACCTGGACCACCCTCTCGCAAGTGGACCACTCTCAGGAGTAGCTTTTCCCAAGTGAAGAGTCTTTGCTTACTTGCTGATCAGCTGGGATGTCTATCAGGCGCTTTACCATGTTACACTATTTAAAGCCTAAAATATCAAGAGGCTGGGGGAACAAGGTGGCCACCCCCTCACTTCCAAAACCATCGTTGCCTCGGCTACCTCTGCCTGGAAGGTCTTTGATTTCTGACGGCCTGAGGCAGGAAGGAAATCCCAGTGCAAACCAAGACATCAGGGTCTTATCTTTACCCTGCTTCAGGGATTAGGAAAAACCCTCAAGGTTCTCTGAGGATAATTGGCTACCCCAAGATTAGAGAAGGTGAGGCCCATCCAGATATTCTTCTTTAATCTCCCCTGCCCTCTCTGTTCACCATGCTGAGTGACCAGTTTGGCTCCGAGCTCCCAGGAAGATGGAGTGAGAGGGGAAAGCAGTCCCATTCTAGGGCATGCTTTTCCCCCCAGCGATCTCAGACCTTTCTCCCTCTTTCTCTCTTTCCAGCTGTCAGATGCCCTGAAGCGCCTCAAAGATGGTGGCCTGTCTGCAGGCTGTGGCTCCGGCTCGTCCTCTGTCACCCCCAATAGTGGTGGGACACCCTTCTCCCAGGATACAGCTTATTCCAGCTGCCGCTTGGACACACCCAACTCCTACAGCCAGGGCACGCCGCTCACGCCACGCCTGGGCACTCCCTTCTCGCAGGACTCGAGTTATTCCAGCCGCCAGCCCACGCCCTCCTACCTCTTCAGCCAGGACCCCACAACGACCTTCAAGGCTCGGCGCCACGAGAGCAAGTTCACAGATGCCTACAACCGCCGCCATGAGCACCATTATGTCCACAACTCGTCTGCTGTCACTGCGGTGGCAGGGGCCACAGCCACCTTCCGGGGCGCGGTGGACCTCCCATTTGGGGCAGTTGGCGGCAGTGGGGGCAGCAGTGGGCCCCCATTCAAGGCCCAACCACAGGATTCCGCCACGTTTGCCCACACTCCTCCGCCCACCCAAGCAACCCCTGCACCCGGAGTCGCCTTCAAGTCAGCTTTCTCTCCGTATCAGACTCCTGTGCCCCCTTTTCCCCCGCCCCCCGAGGAGCCCACCACCACAGCCCCCTTTGGGGCCCGTGACAGCAGCGAGTTCCGAAGAGCACCTGCGCCCCCACCCCTGCCACCTGCCGAGCCCCTGACAAAGGAGAAGCCTGGCACACCGCCGGGACCCCCGCCCCCTGAGGCCAACAGCATAGAGCTGGGTGGTCGGCCAACCTTCGGCTGGAGCCCTGAGCCCTGCGACAGTCCCGGCACGCCGACGCTAGAGTCATCGCCCGCAGGGCCGGAGAAGCCCCATGACAGCCTGGACTCTCGGATCGAGATGCTGCTGAAGGAGCAGCGCACCAAGCTGCCCTTCCTTCGGGAGCAGGACTCAGACACAGAGCTGCAGATGGAGGGCAGCCCCATCTCCTCCTCCTCCTCCCAGCTCTCCCCACTGGCCCCTTTTGGCGCTAACTCTCAGCCAGGCTTTCGAGGCCCTACACCACCCTCCTCGCGCCCCTCCAGCACTGGCCTGGAAGATATCAGCCCCACGCCACTGCCTGACTCAGATGAGGATGGTGAGCTTGATCTGGGCCTGGGGCCTCGGCCCCCACCGGAGCCGGGTCCCCCAGACCCTACTGGTCTTCTGGGTCAGACAAGTGAGGTGGCCTTGGACCTGGCTGGAGACAGGACCCCAACCTCAGAGAAGATGGATGAGGTACCACCTTATGTCTGTCCATGTCTGGGCTTGGTTTTGTCTGTCTTGTGGCACCCTCTTTCCTCCCTGAGGATAACTACGGCACAGAAGCAACAGGGCTAGGACAGCCAAAATGACAGGCCAAAAATAAAAAGAATGTGCAGAAAGCATCAGGGGCCGTGACTGAGCAGTTGATTTGGCTCTGAGCTCCCTAGCAGCTTTGGCAAAAAGGGAAACTTGACCCAGATCTGTTGCTCTCCATGTTAGGTGATGGGAAGTTGGGACTTTTCTGGGGGATAAAGTCTGAATTGAGCTTCCTTGGTTGAAGTCTGCTGAGATCCCAGAGAGTGTGGACAACTGATGGTTTTGGGTCCCCTCCTCTGTTGGGCGGCTAGGGCCTGGTCAAGACTAGTCCTGACACTCAGGCAGTTATGGGGAAAAGGAGTAGCCAGAGTGTTCTGCTGAGCTGGGTCAGGTGGGAACTCTGGAGCTCTGTCTCCTAGTACCTGGTGCCCTCTGAAGAGACTGGAAACCACATGGGGCAAGGAGGGCATTGAAATTTACCTTCTCCCTCTCCCCTGACTCCAAGAGTTTCAGGGGGAGGGCCACAGCCAGAAGCAGGCAAAGCTGACCCCACCCACCCCCCCACCCTCTGCCTACCCACAGATCTTCATCTGGGGTCTCTCTGCCCAAGCTCCATCCTCAAGATTAGCATGAGGGATGCTGCCTGCCACATTCTCTTGTGGGGAGGATTAAGTCATCTTCCTTGGCTCTGTTCCTACCCACTCCTGGTCCAGGCACCTGCCCTGGCCCTCCTGGAGACCTGCTTTGGAACTTGTGAGCCTTAAAGGCATGAGCAGCCAGGAGCATAGACGGAGCTCTGTGCCCCTGTGGGTGGCGGGAGGAGGGGCCCTCCCTCCTTCCCAGGTCCTTTGATTAGGCCGATTTGGCTGCCTCAGGGAGGAACAGAGAGGAACTTGGCTTGCCTGGGAGGGGACTGCAGGTGGCCAGGGCTCCTGGGGACCTCCAGGCTGATCTGGCAAGTGGTTTCTGGCGCTAAGGGGTTCAGGCAGGGAGAGTTGACAGGTATGCAGAGGTGCGGGGGCTAGTGGCTCTGCCATCCTTTCTTCCGGAGGTTAGGGGATGTTTGTTTACCATGCTCACTTGCTGATCCAGGGCTAGGAAGCCCAGAGTAGCTGGAGGGAACGGGCTCTCCCACCGGGTCACTGGAGGAAAGGAGAGACTGAGGCCCAGAGAGCTGTGGTCCGGGAAGCCCGGGGACATCAGTCCAGGGAAGCCCGGGAGTACGGACAACCTCCAAGGTGGCCCTCGGGAGCCCCCTGCCGGCAGTCGGGAGAATGGCTTCCGGGCCCCTCCGGACCAAACCTAAGGGAATCCCAGCCTAGGCTGACCAGGCGGGAGAGCAGCGCGAGGGGGCACTCCCTATCTTCACAGAAGCTGGTGGTTAGAAGTTCCGGTTCCAGGCCTTAAGCCTTGAGCCTCGAGTCCCACCTCTGTCACTTACTGGTTATGTGACCTTAGGGAAGTCACTTTCCCTCTCTGAGTCTCAGTTTCATCATCTGTGAAATGGTGGGATAGTGAGAGTATCCGCCTCACGCCGTCTCGGCTTAAGTGAGCTGCTGCACGAGAAACTCCAGGAACAGCTCGAACTGATGCCCAACGCTCAGCGGCTAGTTCCCGCGGGTTCTCGCCCCCCGGACGTGGGAGGGGCGGAGGGAGGGGCAGGGCCTCGAGCTGGAGCGCGGACCCAGGTCTCCTTGTGATTGGCTGGCAGCCGGGCTGAGGTTAACCCTCTGCGTGCTGCGCCTGCCTCGCAGGGCGCTGTCCAGGACTGATCTGGCGCTGTCCCTGAGTATCAGGCTGCGAGCCTGCCAGTGCCTCCCTCTCAGCACGAATGTGGGACCCTGAGAGGCAGCGAGAGTGTGTGTGTCTGTAGAGGGGACAGAGTAACAGCCCAAGCTTCCTTCTGCTGCCGGAGATTTAGTTTTCTTTTTCTGCCCGCCCCTCCATATCCCTTTGAACCCCCCCTTGCCTGTAGGTCTGACCTTTGGCCTTCTAGCCTGCACAGACCCCCACCTCCTCAACCTTCAAATGCGCTCCCTGTCTCTGGCAGCCTGCAAAGGCTCTGTCTCCCCAGATGGCACCTGAGCTACCTTTTCGCCTCTGGTTCTGACACAGGAGCCCGGGGGCAGTCCATTGCTCCTCTCCCAACCCCTGCTCTGCCTTCTTGCTTTGCCTCTGTCCTGTGGACACCATGCCCTGCTCCCGTTCCAGGCCTGTGCACCCAGCTCCCCAAAGCCCCAGGCCTGAATGTAAAGCCAAGTCACACTTGGCTCCCCCATTGACCTGGTACCACTGTCCTGGATTCCCACGGCAGCCCCGACCCCTCACTCAGCAGGCACCCTGGGCTCCAGTTTCAGCCCTTTTTCTGATCAGCGCCTCTTGGGCTGGTGATTTACTTGTGTCTCTCTGAAGGTGTTTTCTCACCTGTCAAGAGATTGGAATAGAGCCCTTCCTCATGAGATTATGGTACAGGTAAGAAACACGAGATACTGTGTGCTCACAACACTCAACCCCACCGCAGCCTGTACAAAAACTATGTGAAAGGAATAATTAAGGAAAACATACAGACTTATCTCCTTTTCATGCACCCTGACTCCTGCTAAAGCTTCTCTCTCCCTTGCTTCTGTCACCTCTGCCAGGCCCTCTCTGCCACAGTGTAGACTGCAAGCCAACTGGGAATAAAGGCTGGTGAGCCACTTCCTGGTTGGAATTTCAGTGGCTGTGTAGCTTTGGGCAAGTTACTTAAGCTCTCAGTGTTCCAATTTTCTCATCAGTAAAACTGGTGATAAACACCTGTGTTGCAGGTTTTCTGAGGGTTAGCTGAATGAACATACATAAAATGCTTAGAAAGGTGCCTGCCAATAGGAAGGGCTATGTGCTAAGTTGCTTCAGTCATGTCTGACTTTTTATAGCCCCATAGACTGTAGCCCACCAGACTCCTCTGTCCATGGGATTCTCCCAGCAAGAATATTGGAGCAGGTTGCCATTTCCTCCTCCAGCAGGGAAGGGCTATAGAAATGTTACTGTATTATCTTCTCTGAATACAAATTGAAACAATCTTTCAAATTGAAACAGAACTTTTTCCTTCTTCATGCCTCACTGCCCCCTTCTCTGCTTTTGTTTTCCCGGCATAGGACTATATATTTCGCATTCATCCTAGTCAACCTTTGCCTTATCCCTCTAGAAGTTCAGCTCCAAGAGAGCAAGTTTGTCTGTCTTGTTCACCACCATGTCCTCAGCACCTGAGACAATACCTGGTATACAGCAGGTGCTGAGCAAATGTTTGTTGAGTGAACGAATGAATGATAACCCTATGAGGCAAGCACTATGATGCCCAACATACAGATGGGAAGACTGAGGCTTAAAGAGGTTAAATGACTTGCTCAAGGCCACACGGCTGGGACGGGAAGGGCCCAGGATCAGGACTGCAGAAGCCACGTTGCTCACTAGTCTTGCAGAAGGCTGCCTCTCTGACCTTCTTCTCTCCCGTTGCTCTCCCTGCAGGGGCAGCAGTCCTCAGGGGAGGACATGGAAATCTCAGACGACGAGATGCCCTCGGCCCCCATCACCAGTGCTGACTGCCCCAAGCCCATGGTGGTGACCCCAGGGGCCGGGGCTGTGGCAGCTCCCTCCGTGCTGGCCCCAACCTTGCCACTGCCCCCGCCCCCTGGCTTCCCTCCACTGCCACCGCCCCCACCCCCGCCCCCACCCCAGCCCGGCTTCCCCATGCCCCCACCTCTGCCGCCACCACCGCCCCCACCACCCCCGGCCCATCCAGCTGTGACAGTGCCCCCTCCGCCCCTGCCAGCCCCGCCGCCTGGTGTCCCACCCCCACCCATTCTGCCACCACTGCCGCCCTTCCCACCAGGGCTGTTTCCCGTGATGCAAGTGGACATGAGCCACGTGCTGGGGGGCCAGTGGGGCAGCATGCCCATGTCCTTCCAGATGCAAACGCAGATGCTGAGCCGTCTGATGACGGGCCAGGGCGCGTGCCCCTACCCCCCCTTCATGGCTGCCGCAGCTGCAGCTGCCTCCGCTGGGCTGCAGTTTGTCAACCTGCCACCCTACCGGGGCCCCTTCTCCCTTGGTAACACTGGCCCAGGCCGCGGGCAGCCCTGGCCACCCCTGCCCAAGTTTGACCCATCAGTGCCGCCACCAGGCTATGTGCCGCGCCAGGAGGACCCGCACAAGGCCACTGTGGACGGCGTCCTGCTGGTGGTGCTCAAAGAGCTCAAGGCCATCATGAAGCGGGACCTGAACCGCAAGATGGTGGAGGTGGTGGCCTTCAGGGCCTTTGATGAGTGGTGGGACAAGAAGGAACGGATGGCTAAGGTGAGTGGGCAGCACGTCCCCTTGGTGGGGGGCGGGCAGGCCAGAGGCAGGGACCTGGCCAGGCAGCCTTTGTCGTCCCCAGGCACCTTAGCGAAAATACCACCACGTAGACCCTCCAAACAGAATAGTGTGTGCCAGTGTGTCTATGACACAAGTGTGTGGTTACTATGTGTTTCTCTTGGATTCCAATCTCCAAAACTCCAGAGCCCTTGCCATGTGTGGGCAGCCATAGTAATAGCTCCTCAGGTGAGGAAGCTGAGGGTCAGGGAAGCGGAGTGTGGTGCTGGTGCTGCGTAGTGACATGAAATGCAGTAGGTTCCAGAAAAGGAAGTGCCCAGTTCGGGCATGGCTGTTACTGTGGAAAGGATGGCAGGCTACTCGGGGGACAGGGTTGGTGGCCGTACTCTAACCACACTGACCTCCCCCTCCTCTCTCGCACCCCAGGCCTCGCTGACCCCGGTGAAGTCGGGTGAGCACAAAGATGAGGACAGGCCGAAGCCCAAGGACCGCATCGCCTCCTGCCTGCTGGAGTCCTGGGGCAAGGGCGAGGGCCTGAGCTACGAGGGGCTGGGCCTCGGCATTGGGCTGCGTGGGGCCATCCGCCTGCCCTCCTTCAAGGTCAAGAGGAAGGAACCACCGGACACAGCCTCGTCTGGTGACCAGAAGCGGTTGCGACCCTCCACCTCTGTGGATGAGGAGGACGAAGGTGGGGCCTTGCCGGGTGCTGGGACCGCCTCCTTCCCTGCGCGCCCCCACCCGGCTCTGATCGCCCTCCCTCCCTCCCCACAGAGTCTGAGCGCGAGCGGGACCGGGACATGGCCGATGCCCCCTGTGAGCTCGCCAAGCGGGACCCCAAGGGCGTGGGCGTGCGGCGGCGGCCAGCTCGGCCCCTGGAGCTGGACAGCGGCGGGGAGGAGGATGAGAAGGAGTCGCTGTCAGCGTCGTCATCCTCGTCAGCATCCTCGTCCTCTGGCTCCTCGACCACCTCACCCTCATCCTCAGCCTCTGACAAGGAGGAGCGAGAAAGCACGGAGGAGGAAGAGGAGGGGGAGGGCGAGGACGAGGGGGAGGAGGGCCCCAGGAGCCAGCTCTCCTCCTCCTCAACCTCGTCCATGTCAGATAAGGTATGATATTGTTCGGGCTTGGGGAGGCCTGGGGAGCTGGGCCAGGCGAGGGAGCCTTTCGGCTCACCTGTCCAGCATTCCTCTCCCCCAGGATGATGATGATGAAGACAGCGACGACCGGGATGAGTCTGAGAATGAAGACGAGGACACAGCCCTGTCAGAGGCGAGTGAGAAGGAAGAAGGGGACTCAGATGGAGGTGAGTGTGGCTTCTGGCCCAGCCCAGGGTCCCTCTGCAGAAAGCAGAGCCTGCACAACAGTCAGCAATACTGAAGGGGTAGGATTTCTTGACTATGAAGTGTGAAGTCATTAAAACACAAACACAGCCTGTCGTGTAATTCCCTTTTTATGAGATGTCCAGGATAGGTGAGTCCACAGAGATAGAGAATGAGATGGTGGATGACATCACCGACTCAATGGTCATGAGTTTGAGCAAACTCCAGGAGATGGTGAAGGACAGGGAAGCCTGGTGTGCTCCAGTCCATGGGGTCGCAAAGAGCAGACACGACTGAGCGACTGAACAACAGTGGAGACAAAGAGTAGACTAGTGGTTGCTGAGGTCAAGTGGTGGGGATAGAGGGGTGATAGCTGAAAGGAACGAGCTGCTTCTTGAGCTTGTGAAAATCTTTTGGGACAAGATAGAAATGTCAGTTGTCCACATTGTGAAGGTGCTAAATACCACTGTGTCATCTACCCTAAGATGGTTAGGGACACACACACACACACACGGACACACACACAGATACAGACACACACACACACACACAGACACACACATACAGACATAGACACACAGACACACGCACACAGACACACACACACACACCCCTCCACCTACCCGGGGGCCACGTTCACCCCAGTGCCTCCTGTTTGGAGGCTTTTGGTGACGCCTCTGGCTGGGGCACAGCAGATAATAACAGGGCCCCTGCCCGTGTCCCCCATGCAGAGGAGACGGTGAGCATCACCACCTCCAAGCCTGAAGCTGAGTCCTCCAGTGAGAGTTCTGAGTCATCTGACTTCGCATCAAGCTCTGAGTCCTCTTCATCATCATCCTCGGAAGATGAAGAAGAGCTGCCAGCTGGGGAGGAGGAAGAAGAGGAGGAGGAGGAAGGGGAGGCAGCTGCAGTCGAGAGCACGGCTCCCGCTGCTCCTGACGAGGACTTTGAGAGTGAAGTGGTCACAGGAGCGCCCACAATGGAGTCACGGGCCCCAGAAGAGGAGGTGGACATTGAGGCTGAGGACGAGGCCCCTAAGGAGCAGACCCCGATGCTGGAAGAGCCCCCCTTGCCTGTGAGTGTCGAGGAGCTGGCTGGCTGCAAGGAGCCCCCCAGGGAACCAGGCCTGAACCAGGAAGGGGCCAGGTTGCTGTCTCCAGAACCCCCTGCAGGAGAGAAGGAGGCCCGGCCCCTGCCATCCCCAGAGCCCACCCCAGGTAACCCTTGCAGCCCATGGGAAGGCGGTGGGAATAGAAACAAGATGTCTTTAACCATCAGAATGAACCAGGGCTCCACTGTGCCATCACTTAAACTTACCAAGTAACTTACTTATCTGTAAAATGGGATCAGTGGGACCTTCCCCCGTAAGGTCACTCGGGAGGATAGAGAGAGATGACTTGCCAGTACGACGCTGGGTGCCTGCTAGACTCCAAAGGGAGGTCTGCTGCTGTCACCGTTCCATACTGTGTGTCCCTGGGGTCTGGTCCCTGGACCACTTGTCCCATGAGATCCTCCCAAAAGAGGAGGTGTGGATGTGCATGGTCTTTTAGTGATAGGCAGGCAGAGAATGCCTCTGGGCCCTGGGCACCTATCACCAGAAGGGTGCTGGGTGGGTTAAAAGGGGCTGTGGGCACTGCCCCCTCCACCATCTTGGTGGAGCTGCACAAAGCACGTGAAAGGCTCTGGCGGTGCCGTCCAAGAGAACTTTGTACAGTGATCAGCATGTTTTCTCTGCCCTGTTCAGCCCTATAGCCACTAGACACAGCATCGCTAAGAGCTTGAGAAAGGGGGAGAGTGCTGCTGTGGGACAGAATTTGTAATGTGGATTAATTAAGTTAACATAAACTACTATAGCCACATGTGGTTAGTTTGTACCTCTAATAGTCCTTAAGGAGAGCAACCCGTTGTATTTTGTTTAAGTTTTTTATTTGGCTCTAGAACCACAGATCTTTGCAAATTGTTAAACATATTTGTATCTCCTTTATGGTTTTAGGGACTGATAATAACAACAGTGGACCAAAATGGGCAAAAATATCATCCCTCCTGGAGCTTACGCTCAGGGCAGGTTGATAGATGACAGCTGATAATTTAGAAAACATATTAGGTGACAGTGGAGAGAAGTGCTAGGAGAAAACCTTAAAGGCTCTGATAAGTCGTGCAGAAAAGGGACTTGTTTAATTTTATTCAATAGCAGAGCTCATTTTCTTGGTCCATGCTCACCGGAACACCATTCTAAAGACAGTGTCAGGGGCGCCAGCTGTGTCTCCTGCATCTTTGACCGACTCCCAAATCCTGCTGTGTATCTAGGAATCCAGAGGATGCGAGTGCATACCCAGAGAGATGTCCATGGCACAGTAGGGTAGCATGAGGAGGGCACAAGGGCCGTTTGAGTCAATAACTAAGGTCTGCTTTCTGCCTACCGCTCTGCAGAGGACAACCTGGAAGCAGAGCCTGAGCCCCCGGCGCTGCTCTCTTTACCACTGCAGCCACCATTGCCGCCGCCTCGACCACCTCGGCCACCCAGCCCACCACCAGAGCCCGAGACCCCAGACCCCCCCGTCCCATCCGTCCCTCTGGAGCCTCCCCCCCATGAGGAGCAGCCCCCACGTACTCCGAGCCTCTGTGGCAGCCTGGGCAAGTCCCAGAGCGCCGAGGCGGTGCCGGCCACGCCGAGCGGGGAGCCCTTGCCGACAGCGGGCAGTGGCGGCCTGGCCCTGAGCTCCCCGCAGCTGCCCGGTAGCCCCTTTTCCTATCCATCCCCATCCCCCAGCTTGAGCAGCGGGGGCCTCCCAAGGACACCTGGCCGGGACTTCAGCTTCACACCCACCTTCCCCGAGCCTGGGGGGCCCCTACTTCTGCCTGTCTGCCCCCTCCCAGCTGGCCGGCGTGACGATCGGTCTGGCCCCCTGGCCTCCCCGGTGCTCCTGGAGACAGGCCTGCCGCTTCCTCTGCCTTTGCCCTTGCCCCTGCCCCTGGCGTTGCCTGTACCCGTCCTGCGGGCCCAGTCGCGGGCCCCCACCCAGCTGCCACCTCTGCTGCCTGCTCCACTGGCCCCCTGCCCACCCCCTATCAAGAGGAAGCCGGGCCGGCCCCGGCGATCCCCGCCGGCTGTGCTCACCTTGGATGGGCCTTTGGTCCGCCCGCCAGGAGGGGCTGCCCTGGGCAGGGACCTCCTGCTTCTTCCTGGCCAGCCACAGACCCCTGTCTTCCCCAGCACCCATGATCCCCGGACCGTGACCCTGGACTTCCGGAACGCGGGGATCCCAGCCCCCCCACCACCCTTGCCCCCTCAGCCCCCTCCACCCCCACCTCCACCACCTGTTGAGCCCACCAAGCTGCCCTTTAAGGAGCTAGAGAACCAGTGGCCTTCCGAGGCCATACCTCCGGGTCCCCGTGGGCGTGATGAGATCTCTGACGAGTTCATGGCCAAGGTGCGGGGGTCCTGGCGCCGGCCACCGAAGAAGCGCCATGAGGACCTGGTGGTCTCAGCCTCGCCCGAGCTCTCGCCACCGCAGCCTCTCTTCCGGCCCCGCTCAGAGTTTGAGGAGATGACCATCCTATATGACATCTGGAATGGTGGCATCGACGAGGAGGACATCCGCTTCCTGTGTGTTACCTACGAGCGGCTGCTGCAGCAGGACAACGGCATGGACTGGCTCAACGACACACTCTGGGTCTACCATCCCTATATCCTGCCAGGTGGGGCGGGGGCCACACCTCCCAGGACACGGATCCGCCCCACCTCTCTGGGCGGCATCTCCTACGAGGGCGCATGTCACCACCACTTGTGGATGGTGTCTGTGTGCTGACTCTGTATGAAGTCATCTCTGCCTTTTGTGCCAGAATTAAGAGGTCTTGGGGCCAAACGTAACAATGTGATTGTACAACATAACAGAAGCGGGGGCTGACAGAGGGTTCACTCTTCCTGGCTCCCCCTCATCAGCTAATTTAATCTTTCCAACAGCCTAGGGAGGTGGGGGCTATTATTATTTGCATTTTACATATGAAGAAACTGAAATTGAGAGAGGTTAAGTTACCTGCCCAAAGTCATGCAGCTATAAAGTAACTGAGTGGAGATTTGAACCCAGGTAAATCTGGCTCCAGAATCTGGGCTATTAATCACAATGCCCCCATAGTCAGTTGTTAGCACAACCCAATGAAGTTGGTGCTATCTTTATCCCTGCTGTACCAAACTAATACACTGAACATTTATTCTGTGTCAGGAGCTCTACTAAGCATCTGTAGTCATTCCAGGGGGCATCATAATTATCCCTATTTGCATATGGGGAAACTGAGGCAGAAGGTGGATAAGAAACACACTCAGGACCATGCAGCTAGGTACCTGACAGAGCTCTGACCACAATGGAGTTGGGCAGTGGGCAGCTTCAGGGAGGTGGCCTAAGTGTGGGTGGTAGAGCTGGGTGTCATCAGCACCTTGGAGATGGGTCTGAGGATAAGGCCAGGCCTGGGAAGATGGGGCTGTCCAAGAATGTCCATGTGGCCCTTGACCCACACCCACCCACCAGCCTCTCTTCAGCTAAGAAGAAGAAACGGGACGATGGCATCCGGGAGCACATGACAGGCTGTGCCCGCAGCGAGGGCTTCTATACCATCGACAAGAAGGACAAGCTCAGATACCTCAACAGCAGTCGTGCCAGCACCGACGAGCCCCCCACGGACACCCAGGTAGGGCCACCAGGTGCCTACCCACCCAGTAGCCTCCCAGGCCGGGCAATGGGTAGGGGCCCTCCTGGAAAGGGTGCCAGGCAGCCAGAGCAGTTGTGGAACCAGAGGGGCTGGCTCACGGTGCCACTCCACTGGGTGCTCAGGTGTGAGAGGTGAGGTGAGGTGAGTGGCGGGAAGGGGAGAGACTGTGAAGGGTCTTCGTCAGGGATGCAAACAGTATTGAACTGCATCTCCAGAAGTTATCTTCATCTTTTTTTAAATTCAGCAAATAAATTGGGTAGGTTGGGCGTGGGGGGCTGTGTGGGGAAAAGTGGATGCCTTTGAAAGACTTAGCAGGATCATTAGAAAGTCTAATGGATGGGACTGGGGGCTGACTGGAGGCAGAATGGCATGACGCTGCTGGGTCCAGCATGGGGCACTGGGTAACTGGATGCCTAGCACAGAGGTGAGAGGGAAAGTGGGACTGTTGTGTTGAGACAGCTTTAGTTCTGGGGTTTGTGGAACATCCAGGTAGTGAGGTCAGATAGACAGTTAGATGTATGGGTACAGTATAGAGCCTGGGAGGGGGACTTCCGGTCCAAGGATTTAAATTTAGGCATCATCAGGATGGAAGCCTTAACCAAAGCCCGCAGCAGGGATGAGCTGACCTAGGGAGAGTGCCTGGAGGGGAATGAAAGTCCAGGTATTAATGGTGGGGACAGGACCAGAAAAGCCAAGAGAGGGAAGAGATGCAAGGGTGTTGGGAGGAGTTGTGATTTCAAATGAAAGCCACGGGTTGTTAGGGTAGGTAAATACTCAACATCTTTACTTTTTAAAAAGTTATTTATTTATTCGTGATGTTTGACTGTGCTGGGCTTTGTTGCTGTGAAGGCTTTTCTGTAGTTGTGAGCGCTCTAGTTGTATGCTCAGGCTTCTTATTGCGGTGGCAGCCCGTTGCAGAGCAGAGGCTCTAGGGCATGTGGGCTTCAGTAGCTGGAACGTGAGCTCAGTAGTTGCGGGTCCTTGGCTCAGGCTCAGCAGCTGTGCCACAAGGGCTTAGGTGCTCCCTGGCATGTGCGATTGAGCTGTGTCCCCTGCATTGGCAGGGGAACTCTTTACCACTGAGCTCCCAGGGAAGCTCCCCGATCGCCATCGTCTGTCCAAGAAGCAGAGGTGCTTCAAATCTCTAATTGAGAAGAGAAAAGATGACAGGAGTGAAGCGGATGCTGTTTCCTTACATTTAAGATTAGAGGAACTTGAGCACGTTCAGATTGTGACAGGAAGGACCCAGGTGGAGGAGAGGTGGCTATTAGGACAGGACAGGCATAGGTGTGCCCAGAGCAAGGAAGCTGGGGCCACAGAGCTTAGAGTAGGGTCGCCAAGGACGACGGCACACAGGTACCATGGTCTGTGAGGCCAGGTCCCCCAGACGGCGCGCTCCTCTCTGATCCGTCACCCGTTGCCCCACCCTCCTAGGGCATGAGCATTCCCGCGCAGCCGCACGCCTCCACACGGGCAGGCTCAGAGCGGCGATCTGAGCAGCGGCGCCTGTTGTCCTCCTTCACTGGCAGTTGTGACAGCGACCTGCTCAAGTTCAACCAGCTCAAGGTGAGGCTGGACCCCACCTGGGGCGGCCGGGGTAGCCCTGGGACCGGAGGCCATGACTCTCACCCCCATCTCTGTCCCTCCCCTAGTTTCGGAAGAAAAAGCTCAAATTCTGCAAGAGTCACATTCACGACTGGGGCCTGTTCGCCATGGAGCCCATCGCGGCCGACGAGATGGTCATCGAGTACGTGGGCCAGAACATCCGCCAGGTAAGCACTGCCGGGCAGGACAGGTGTGGGGGCGGGGCCGCGGCTCCCCCCGCCCCGCCCGGACTGAGGCCTCTTCCTGGCCAGGTAATCGCGGACATGCGGGAGAAACGTTACGAGGACGAGGGCATCGGTAGCAGCTACATGTTCCGGGTGGACCACGACACCATCATCGACGCCACCAAGTGCGGCAACTTTGCGCGTTTCATCAACCACAGCTGCAACGTGAGTGCGCGTCTGGGGCCACGCCCCTGGGGACGTGCCGGGAGGACCTGGAAGCCGCTGGTGCAGGAGCCAGCGTGGCCTCCTTTCCAAGCGTGGGGCCCACGACTGGGGGCTCATCAGGGAGGAGGCGGTGTGATGCCTTGTCTGAGGAGCCCTTCTCTGACCTTCAGTTTTCCTATCTGTCAAATAGCCTTAATGAGACCAGAGGTGTTCCTGACATGGTCCATACTGTTGATAATTGCAGAGTTCCTTCTCCCTGCTGGATTTTTTCTATGCCTCTGGGGTTAGTGCTGGCCAGTAGAAGTTTCTACGGTGAAGGAAGTACTCTGCGTCTTTGCTGTCCGCTCCTGTACATGTGTGGTACTGAGCACTAGAAATGTGGCCAGTGTGGCTGAGAAACTGAGTCTTAAATTAACTTAAAGAGACACACAGGGCTAGTAACAGCTGACATGGCATGAGTCTGGGGTGTTGGAGTGGACGTTGATATCAGGGTTGGTCCTTTCATGGAGACAAGCACAGGGAGCTTCAGATGGGAGGTCAGGTACTGCTGTTGTGGGTCAAGTCTTGGCATTGCTACTTAGTGAGTGACCATAGACAGGATACTTAATGTCTTGCTACTTCAGTTTCCCAAACTGTAAAACCGGGATAATCACAGTCCCTTCTCGTAGGTTGTTGGGAGGACCAAGCGTGTTACTGAGCACAGGCCTATGCAGACACAGTGGGCTCTCGGTACATGCCAGCTCACAGCATGGTGACTTGGTCATTCCCTGGGGCCGGTGGGGACTTCGCTGAGAGTCTCCTGTGAAAGCCTGAGGGATGAGAGGGAATTACCTGGGTGCAGGAGTGAGTGAAGTGAAACCTGGGGCAGGGAGGGAGGGAGAACACCTCTCCAAGGGGCAGAGAAAGGGAGGTTGGCAGGGTGGCTGGTGGCTGGGTCACTCAACCTTATAGGCAGAGCTGAGAACTTTCTCTAAAAGCTGAGACAGGCTACTGATCGGGGGTGACAGGATTTGCTGTCCCTTTGGAAAGACTTCCCTAGCAGTTGGGGCAGGAGTGGAGTTATTCAGAGCAGAGACAGGCAGCGGGGACTCACTGGAGTCCAGGCCCATGGTGGCAGAAGTGAGAGGCCCTGTAGATGGAACCTGCTGAGTGTGGTAGGCCAGATCCAGCACTGCTGGAGGGGAGGCGAGGCAGGGGAGGGATGTTTGGGCCACTGGGTGAGTGGAATGGTTACTCCCTCAGTTTGAGTTCACTGAACCAAAGATATCTCCTTGAGCTGCCAAAGGTAGGATATCAAGTGGGTAGTTGGATCTGGGGGTCTGGAGCACAGGCCAACCTTTTTGTAAAGGGCCAGGTAGTAAATGTTTTTGGCTTTATGACCCAGACCATCTCACAGCTGCTAAACTATCATTGTAACAAAGGCAGCCACAGGCAGTGTGTAACAAATGAGGGCAACTGTGTGCCAATAAAGCTTTATTTGCAAGAGCAGCCAGCTGGGGGGTGGAGTTTGCTGATCCCTTCTCTAGAGCTGTGAAGTAGGGCCTGGGCTAGAAATATAAATTTGGGGTCATCTACGGTATAAAAGAAAATTGAATATTTCCCTAGGAAATAATTCGTTATTATTACAACCACTTAACGTCAGAGGCTAGGGGTCTTTCTCTGCCCGATGCGGGAGCCAAGGCTGAGAGCAGGTGACCAGTGGGCACTGGGGTTGTGGGGCCAGGGCATCAGGCCTTGAGCACGGGGTTCGGTTGAGTTTCAGGGAATGCAGTCCGCGAGGGCCTGGTTGGGGCCCCAGGTAGGTCAGCTCACCGTTCCCCACTCCCATCCCACCCACAGCCCAACTGCTATGCCAAGGTGATCACGGTGGAGTCGCAGAAAAAGATCGTCATCTATTCCAAGCAGCACATCAACGTCAATGAGGAGATCACCTATGACTACAAGTTCCCCATCGAGGACGTCAAGATCCCCTGCCTCTGTGGCTCTGAGAACTGCCGGGGGACCCTCAACTAGGCCGGCACCCGGGGTTGTCAGCCACCCCGGCTCCCAAGCGTGGACCCTGGCTCTCTGGGGCCGGGTCCCACCTCCCACCCCCATTTCAGGTGCTGTCCCTCTACCCAGTGGCCGTGCCAGGGCCTGGCACCCCCAACACTACCCCCCAGGTCCCACCGCAGCTCCGGCCCCTCAGTGGGAAAGGGCTTCTCTGTCTCAGCCTGTGTCTCCTTCATTTTTTTTTAAATGCTCCTTTCGGGACTTTGGTTTAGCTCCGATGTAAATGTCTTCCCCCACCTTCTCCCCTTCACCCACCTCTTTCCCTCTGTGTTTTCTCGTCCTGTCCTGCCCCGTCAGCCTCTTCCCATGAATGCTGCTACGTTGTTCTGTCTTCTCCTTTTCTTTTCTTCCTCTTCATAAGAAAAGACATTTTAACCGTTGAAATGTGAAAGCAGAATCAGAGAGTGGGGACCCCCGGTGGGGGCTGCAGAGGCCTCGTTTGATTGTGCGTCGGCCCAGGCCCACGTACTGGAACCCTCCAGGCCTGGGCACCAGGCCAGGTGCTGCAGAGGAGGAGGTCAGGCCAGGCGGCTCTGACCTCTGAACACTACGGAAGGCCCCCTCTCTGCTGGCGGACTCAGTGAGAAGAAGAGCCCCCCTCTTTCCCATCCCCTCCTCAGTCTGTTCCTTCCCCAGCAGCCTGGGGGTGCCTTCCCCCTGCCACACACGCCCTGCAGCAGACCCTGGGGGAGCCAAGCTGGCCCCAGGCAGGAGTTTCCCTTCCAGGGCTCTCCATGCTACCCCACACCCGCCATCCCCAAAATCTTGGGTTCAATGTTTACTTTCTCATTCGAATGCCAGCAACGAGGGAGCCTCCAGGAGGCCCCAGTGTGGGCAGGGGGCACTGGAAGGGGGTTATTTACTCTCTCCGGCCCTCACCTTCACCCAGAGGGAGAGATACACCTCCCAGGGAAGGCGGGTCCCCCAGTCCCACCACTACGGGTGTCTGACCGAATGCGTGTGGCATTTTTTTTTAATTTGCTTATAAGCTTCACCTGCTCGCCCCCAGCCCATAGAGCCTGACTCACCCTGCCAGCAAGCCCTCACCCCAGGAAGTCAAGAGCATATTTATTTTCGGAGTGAGAAGATGTATTTCTCCCAGAGAAAGGAAAATCTTGGAAAAGATTTAAAAACTCACAACTAAGTCTGACAGGTTTTTTTTTTTTAACCCTTTATATCATCCTCTTCCAAGTTCCTTTCCATGGATTTTTTTTTTTTTTTTTTTTTGGTGAGTGTATAAAATCAAAATGAAGGGAAAAAAATAAGTTTTTGAAGTTCAGAACCGACTTCTGTACATAGGCTGCCATAAAGGACTTTTTCTCGGGAACATTGTTTCTTGTAGAAACACGTGGGACGACTTTTTTGCTTATTTCTTTGTACTCTTCCAAAAAAAAACCACACACACACACACACACAAAAGTCCCCCGCACCCCAGAAAGCAAAGCAGGCATGTAAATAATTTATGGAAAGTGACTGCTGTGACCAAGAGTCATCCTCAGCAAGACGGGAGCGCTCCCAGTGGGGCCCGCGCCACCCTGCGGATGCAGGCCCGGAGCCTCTGGTATCTCAGCTTGTGTCAAGCTTGTTATCATGTAAATTCTGTACAAAGAATTGTTATTTTTCTCTCTCTCTCTTTTTTTTTTTTTTTGTCGTTGGTGGTTTTGTTGTGTTTTTTTTTTTTTTTTAATTTCTTCACCCCAACCCCTCTCTGAGACTATGCCCACTGGTTTCAAGGTCGATGAAATCGGTGGCATGAAGACACAGAGAGGGGCCTGGGTACAGCGGCAACCTTCTCTTCCTTTTGCGGTTTTCTGCCTCATTGTGCAACTGAGGAAATATTTATTTTTCACATAAGGAAATGTGTAGTTTGTAGAGATGGCTGATTTAAGTTACTTCTGCAGTCCCCAAGGGGCTGGCTTCAGTCTGTCCCCTCCTCCCATAAAAGAAGTGGAGGTGGGGGATATGAGGAAACCAGGGTCTGGGGTCCTGCCTCACCCCTCACCCTGGCCTCACCTTGCCCAACCAGCCTTCCCTAAGGGCAAGTAAGGGCCTGGGCCCTCCCTGTCCGCAGGAACCCCTTTCCCACCCCTGAAATGGCTTGCGATAGCCAGAAATGTGTCAAGTCATTTTTCTTTCAATGCCTTCATTTTCACTGAACAAACTTGCTTTTCAAGAGTTGGGGGTTTCTACTTTTTGTTTTTCTTGTCCCTCCCTCCCTCCTTCCTCCAGCCAAGAAGAGAATCCATAAGTTTTAGGGATGTTTGTGCATATAGACTCTCATCGTATGTAACTTGTTTTGAAGAGAAGTGTTTCCGTTGTGGGTGTGTCTTGCTGTAAATATTTGTTCATATTTTTGTGAATTCAATACTATGTACCATTGTATTATAGTAACTTTTATAAAGCAAACCATAAATATACTGACTTTTCTTACAGATACGCCGTCTCTCTTGCTCTCCTGTCTGCCTCTCTTCCTCCTCTCTTTCTGTAGGGGGCATACCATGCTCACACGGAGTGGGTGCTTACTGGGCTAGGGGTTAGGGTTTGGTCCCTGGTCCGGGGAACCAAAGTTTGCATGTTACAACTAAGAGTCCACGTGCCAAAACTAACACCCAGCAAGAAAGTTGCTCAGTCGTGTCCAACTCTGTGACCCAGGGTCCATGGGATCCTCCGGTCCGGAATACTGGAGTGGGTAGCCTTTCCCTTCTCCAGGGGATCTTCCCAAGCATACCCCCCAAAAAAACAACTTCCTTAATAAAAGAATAAATGTTATGATAAAGAAAAAATAGCTAGCAGAAGGGGGTGTCGGGGAAGGAAGTTAAATTTTAAATAGGATGGTCAGGGAAGCCCACTTACCTGACATGTGAACAAACCACAAAAGAGTTTAGGGAGTCAGCCCTGTAGAGATCTCGGGGAAAGTTGTTTGAGGCAGAAGGAACAGTGAGTGCAAAGGTCCTGCGGCAGGAGCCTGCCTGGTATGTTTGAGGACCAGCAAGGAGGCTTGCATAGCTGCAGCTAAGTGACAGGAAGGGTGAGGCAGGGAAATGAGGTCTGAAAGGTATCTCATGGGGGAGGCAGATGCTGTAAGGCCTTGCAGGGCAGCACAGGAACATGCCAGGGTGTCCAGTTCAAGGCTCAACAAAAGACACTTCCAAATCTCAGTTTCCTTCATATTCCCTCTTCAACCTGCTGCTATATTTTCCACCTTGATCAATGGCACTTCTATTCCATACCTCCACCCACCCACCACTGCTGCCGCTGGTTACCTAAGCTCAAAGGCTGGAAATCCTAGACTTCTTTTCCCTCACCTCCCAAGGCTGATGGTTCTCCTTATACCGTATTCTTCAAATTCATCCACCCCTCCCTCTGCCCCTTAGTCCCACAGGCAGAGTCCTCTCTTCACTTCATCTGCTGTGGGGGCCGAAAATGGAGGCTCAACTCCATACATCTGCATGCACAGGGCACATGGGGCTGTGCTAGAGGGGAGGAAGTGCCAGGTAGACTCAGGCGAGAGCCCCTCACCCCTCTCTAAAAATAAAAAGCACATAGCACTGATGTTGTGCCAGCCACAGTGTGAAACATCTTTGACATTAAACTCACAGTAGTGCAAGTGCTAGTAGGTATTATCCCCATTTAACAAGTGAGGGAAACTGAGGCACTGAGGGACCAAGTAGCTTGCCCAAGGTCACATAGCTAGCAAGCAGCTGATGTAGGTATGAACCCAGGTCGTCAGGCTCCCCTAGTCTATGCTTGTTCCTGTGGATCTGCTCTGCCCACACCCCATCTAAAGAGGCAACAACTGCTTTGGACCAGCTGATTGTTGCTGCATAAGAAGGCAAGTTCAGAACTGCCTGACTGGACTTCACTGATGGTGCAGTGAATAAGAATCCGCCTACCCAGCTGAAACTATCACATTATTTGTTAATTGGCCTTACCCCAATACAAAATAAAAAGTTTTAAAAATTTCAACTTAATTGGATTTTTTCAAATGTATAAATACAACTGTATTAAAAAAAAAAAAAACTGCCTGCCAATGTAGGGCACATGGGTTCCATCCCTGGTTCAAGAAGATTCTAACCACCTCAGAGCGATTAAGCTCATGCACCGCATTACTGAACCCAAGTGCTGCAACACCTACAGCCGGTGCTCCGCAACAAGAGAAGCCACCGAAATGAGAAGCCCACCCACTGCAATGAAGAGTAGCCCCTGCTTGCTGCAACTAGAGAAAACCCTCACAAAGTAACAAAGACCCAGTACAGCCAAAAAGAAAAAACCTGCCTGGTTATCCAAGTAAAACCAGAATCTTAGAATTGGTATGTGAAATATCCCGATCTTCTGAAATGTTGACTTGAATTTGTTGAAACCAGGCAGATGATATAAAATACATCTGTGAGCCAGCTTTGGCCCATGAGCCACCAGTTGGCAACCTCCTGTGTCACAGAATTTTCCTTCTTTGCATAAACCACGGGGAAACGGGGAGTGTATTTTTAACCAGCAGCACGGGCCTGGGAGCTGCCATTGTTCCTCGGGTTTCTCACTGCTGTTCTTTTCATTCCTGAATTCATAATCCTAGAAGCCCGATTTTCTATAACCTGACCCCCCCCCCAAAAGAAAAGTCATCCCAACTCCTTCATTATATCAACTCCAATGTTTTTGCTTACACCGGCTTATAGTTTTGATCTGACTCCTCCTCAGGGGGGGCTGTCAAGCATCAGAAGCAGAAGAGATCCTATTTGCCCCCATCTCCTCTGGTTTTGAAGAAAAATTTCCTTCCAAGTGTTTTAGGACCAGTAGCTCCTTTCCCAACTGTATCATTATTTTGCAAGGGCCATTCATTCACACCTGAGTATGAACCAGCCTCTTTCCAAATGGAATGCACACTAGGAGCAGGGCTCGGGGGAATGGGGCTGCATTTGGGAGTGGGGTTGGGGGCACTAGGGTCTGCCTTTCTGAGTGTGTGCTCAGTTGCTGTGTTGTGTCTGTCTGACTCTTTGAGATCCCATGGACTGTAGTCAGCCAAGCTTCTCTGTCCATGGGATTTCCTGGCAAGAATACTGGAGTGGGTTGCCATTTCCTCCTCCAGGGGATCCTCCTGACCCAGGGATCAAACCCTCGTCTGTTGCATCAGCAGGTGGATTCTTTATCACTGAGGGTAGAGGGCAGAAGCTGAAGGGCTCAGATCCCTCCTACCGGCTCTCACATCAGGAGCCAAGTCCCGTGGTTGAGCAAGTATGATTCCCCCAGGTCCTTTAGCTAACACCTCTCTGTCCAGAAGTTTGGGCTTAGGGCAGCAAATTGGAAGACAGTTCATCCTTAGAGATCATAACGCCATCGGACAGGATGCTGCCAAGCGATGTCGAACCTTAAGGTCTTTACCCTTGCTGTACCTTTCTCCTAGGATGCTCTTTCCCCAGATTTTCCCATGGCTGCTTCCCAAATATCACCTCCCAGAGAGCCCTTCCCGCGATAGAAATTGGCCCTCCCTCCGACCCTCACCTCTACACAAGCTCATCACTCGCTTTATTTTCTTTTTGGCTCTTAGGAATAATGTTGCTATGATCCTTTCGGTATGAATTTTTGTGTGGACAAGTTTTAATTCTCTTGGGTAGATACCCAGGAGTCAAATTGCTGGGTCATATGGTAACTCGACTATTAACTTTCGGAAGAACTCTCCGAAAGAACTCTTCGGAAGGACTTCAGCATTTACCACAAAAAGATATTGTCTGTGTTTTCCCTTAGAGTGTAAGCCCTCTTCACTCTTTGGTTCCATAACTCCCCTCCAACCTACTTGGTCCTACTTAGCACAGGGTTGCACCAGGCACCTCCGAAGCTTCCCCAGCCTCTGAACCGGTGAAGCGGACGCCTGCTACAGCGCCTTGAGCTCCCCCTGGCGGCAGAAGGACGTCACTGCTCCAGCCCGACACAAACGCGTGGACACTGCCTTGGACTCTGCTTTGCTTTATACCCGAGGACAGGAGAGGCAGAGGCCCCAAAGAAGGGGCATGGTAAGTAGTGGGCGGAACCTTTAGTGTGTGTGGGAGGGATCCAGGAGTCGGGTAGTGGGCGGGGCCTAAAAGGGCGTGGTCGCTAAGGAGGGCTCCCTTCAGCTCCAGTGGAGTGGGCGGGGCACAGGGCGAGGGGGCGTGGTCCCCTGCGCCCTGCTCCCGAAGGTGGGCGGGCGGGGCCTCGGTGGCTCTTGCGGGACCTGAGGCGCCTACATGCTGGACACAATCCCGTTGGGCTCCATGTCGGTGAGGTTGCCTCGCAGGTCCTGCTCCTCCTCGAAGGCCTTGAACAGTGAGTTGAAGTTGCCGGCTCCAAAACCCTGGGGTGCGAGAAAGGAGATGAGCTGCGGGGCCCAGAAAGCCACCCGCCGAGGACAGGCGGTCCTTAGTGGCACCTGGTGATTGTGGCGCTGAATGACTTCCAGGAAGAGCGTGGGCCGGTCCTGCATGGGTTTGGTGAAGATCTGCAGGAGGTAGCCTTTCTCGTCGTAGTCCACCAGGATCTTCAGCTCCTAGGTAGGAGGCAGGGGACTAGGTAAGGGGCAGTCTGGCCCCGCCCCAGTCTGAAATGGTGGGATTCTTAGAAAGGCCATGGGGGTTCCTGCACCCCCAAAGCCAAGAAAAGGCCATTTTCTGCAGCAGTTCCAGACACTTCCAAATAGATCCCCCAACTGTCCTCTTAGCACCTCCCCACTTCAGCGCCTGTGTCAGCCACCTAAGGCTGGTGTGGACCACCCAAGTACCACCCACACAGCTCTCCAGTGCTCCTGCTTTTGTCTCCTTACAATCCATCTTCCACACAGACAGAAATCTTTTAGAAATCACATCATCTCATTCCCCTGTTTCCATTCGGCAATGGAAACTAGAACTCTCCTATGTGGCTGCTGGGAATGTAAAATGGTACAGCTGCTGTGGAAAACAGTCTGAGGGTTCTTCCGAAAGTTAATAGTCGAGTTACCATATGACCCAGCAATTTGACTCCTGGGTATCTACCGAAGAGAATTAAAACTTGTCCACACAAAAACTCATACCCAAAGGATCATGGCAACATTATTCCTAAGAGCCAAAAGGTAGAAACAAATATCTGTCAGTGGATGAATGGATAGGCAAAATGTGGTCTCTTCATCCAATGGAATATTATTCAGTTTTATAAAAAGGAACACAGTACTGACACAGGTGTCATGGATGAACCTTGAAAACTTTATGTTGAGTGAAAGAAGTCAGTCACAAAAGGTTACATAGTATATGATTCTATTTATATACATGTTTAGAAGAAAGCAACTCTATAGAGACAGAAATCAGTGATTGCCTAGGGCTAGGGGTGAGGAGAAGGTAGATGGAGAGATTGGGAGGTGGTGGCTAAGAAGTCTGAAAGTGATGAAAATGTTCCAAAATTGATTTTGATGATTGTTGCATAATATAGTGAATAGCCCAAAACCACTGAATTGTGTTTTTTAAAAAAATGACGTGTTCTGTGACTTATATATCAATAAAGTTGTTAAAAATAAAGCCAAGAAAACCTCCAAAAAAAAAAACCCAAACCCAAACCTCCAGTGGTTTCTGACCGCAGAAGAAAAAATCCAGACTCCTAAATAGCCTACCAGAGGAATTGGCTCCTGTCTGCCTCTGTGACCTGGGCCACTCTTCAAACATTTCCTTTCATCCACTCTGGCCCTCTTTCTGTTCTTAGATACTCAGAGCTTGCTGCTGCCTCAGGGCCTTTGCACTTGCTATCTCCTCTGCCAGGACTGTTCTTTCTTTAGGCCTTCATGCAGCCAACTGCCTCTCATCATCTAGATCAGGGTTCCCCAACCTCTGGGATCTATGCCCGATGATCTGAGATGGAGGTGATATAATGATAATGGAAAAAAGTGCACAATAAATATGATCTGTTTGAATCATTCCCAAATCATTTCCTCCCATCCCTGCTCTATGGAAAGATTGTCTTCCATGAAACTAGTCTCTGGTGTCAAAAAGGTTGGGGGCCATTGAATTAGATTTCACTGAAATGTCACCTCCTCAGAGAGGCCTTCCCTGACTGCCTCCTATGTAGTAGCCCCAGGTCACTCTCTGTCATAGTCAGTTTAAGCACCAGCTCTCTCTCTCTCTAATGGTGTTTGTATTACTTATTTATTTGTTTGTTGTCTGTCTCCTCACTAGAATGCAAGTTCATGATGGCAGGGCCCTGGTCTGCTCTCCTCCCTCTCCCCCACATCGCAGAGCCTGATGCCAGGGTTAGACGACATTTGTGAGGTAAGATGGAACTCAGGGCTTGTTCTCCCTGGCTGACCCAGGATCAGGCTCTAAACCTCACCTCTGCTGCTGCTACTGTTAAGTCACTTCAGTCGTGTCCGACTCTGTGCGACCCCACAGATCGCAGCCCACCAGGCTCCACCATCCCTGGGATTCTCCAGGCAAGAACAGACCTTACCTCTAGTATATCAATATTCTCTTTCACCCGGATCTTGGCCGACTTGAGCTTCTCCCGCAGTTGTTTGTAGTATGTAGATGGAACAGCCAAAAACTCCACGCCTCTCTCTCTCAAGTGGCGAATCTGTCTCAGAGCAGGGTCAAGGTCAGTCCTTCTCTCCATGCTCAACACCACCAGCCAGGTAGAAGTGCTGAGCCAGGGTCCCTTTCCCAGCCCCATCAACTGCTATAATGCAATGTGACCTCATCCCCTTCCACCTCTGAGCCTTGTGCATCTCATGAGAAGAACTGCAATCACTAACACTTAATGGAACCTCATGATGTGCCTGTCTCAGCTTCCCCGGTGGCTCAGTGACAAGGAGTCCGCCTGCAATGCCGGAGACCTGGATTTGATCCCTGGGTTGGGAAGATCCCCTGGAGGAGGGCACAATAACCCTCTCCAGTATTCTTTCCTGGAGAATCCCGTGGACAGAGGAGCCTCGTGGGCTAAAGCCCATGGGTCACAAAGAGTCAGACACGGCTAAAGCGACTGCGCACACACACATGCATGTGCCTGTCTCAAGCACCTTCTATGTACTGTCTCCTTATGCTGATGCAGTGATCTTCGGAGACTGATTTGGCTGATTATTCTCCCCATTTCATAGCTGGGAAAACTGAGGCCTTGAAAGATTAAGTATCTATTCTCAACATAATAGCCAGGGGAGTTTATTAAAATACTAGTCAAATTGTGTCACTCGTCTTCTTACCCCACCGTGGTGTCTCAGAGTCAAATTCAAAGTTCTCACTGTCTGCCCTGACTCCTACCTTGTGACCTCATTCCTGACCCCTCTCTCCTTTGTTCATTCTGTGCCAGGTGTTCTTTTTTTCTTTTTAATCTTTATGTCACACCAAATGGCGTGTGGGATCTTAGTTCCCCAACTGGGAATTGAACCCATGCCCTCTGTGTTGGCAGCACAGAGTCTTAACCACTGGATCACCAGGGAGTTCCCTCAATAGGCATCTATTGAGCAAATGAAAAAAGTGAATGAAATGAAGTTGCCATGGTCATGCAGTGAATTCTTGGTCGCGCTGGGACCGAATGGTACAGGCCAGGCTCTTGTCCACTTGGTCACCCAACCTCCCCAGAGGCTGGAGCCATGGACTCAGGACACTTAATTTGACTGAAAGGACCTACTGGATCCTGTGACTCAATATCCTCATTTTCAAGTTGAGACAACTGAAGCCCAGAGAGGAAGTTGAATCCCTGGAGACACACAGCAAGTCACAGGTAGGACCGGGTCTAGATCCAGGCGTCCTGTTACTCTGGCACTAGCTTCTTCTGTAGCAGAGAGACAGAACTCTCTGGGGGTGGCAGTGTGCCTACACGTGAGTGGCAGGAGCCTGCAAGGGAACCCCATCAGCTGCCTGGGCTGGTGAAGGGGACCCAGGACTGCCACTTGCCACCCCCATCCCTGGCCCCTGACTCAGTTTGCAGAGTTTGGCTCTGGAGCTGAATGGGAGGTGAATTAGGACCAGGAATGGGCTTCTCACTGCTGTGATGATGTCTTTGGTCTTGAGAGCAATGTGCTGGACCCCAGCACCCCCGTTATAGTCCACATATTCCTGCAGGAGGGAAGCAAGGAAACCATTGTCAGGGGCTCTAGCCGAGAGCCTCAGCTGCGAGAGCCCTCACGCCTCTTCCCCGCTTCCGTCTTTCCCAGCCAAGGTCCCCGGGGCGGGAGACAGAACTCACCTGGATCTGGGACTTCTTCTTGCCTGGTGCTGGCTCATTAATGGGCATCTTGATGGATTCCTCATAATTGGCCACCACGATGGACCGCAGAGAGCTGTACTCCGTGTGCACCTGCGTGTCGTCCACGGACCAGAAACGGTGGAACTGCAAGTTCTTCAGGTACCTGCAGGGTTCCCAGAAGGGCCCGCCAGCTCTGAGTGCTGGCCTCAGACTGGCCCTCTGCCCCTACTCCACCTTCCAGAATTTGCTCCCTGAGCAGGCATCAAAAAGGGAACTGCCTTTCCCATCACACACATCATGGATTTTAGGACAGTGTTCCTTTGGGTGGAAGTAAAACATCTGGTAACAAGACCTGTACACATGATGACACACCAACAGATGGAGAAACTTTTTTTTTTAAAGCATCATTTATTTATTTTATTTAAAAAATAATTTTTATGTTTTAAAAAGAAATGATTTTTATTTTTAGAAAATGATTTTTTAAACATAATTTTAATTTTAAAAAATAATTCTTATTTTTTAGGCTACTTTGTGCACATGTGGGATCTTAGTTCTCTGCACGCGTGTGTGTGCTCAGTTGCTTCAGTTGTGTCTGACTCTTTGTGACCCTATGGACTGTAGCCCGCCAGGCTCCTCTGTCCATGGGATTTCCCAGGCAAGAATACTGGAGTGAGTTGCTATGCCCTCCTTCAGGGGATCTTCCTGACCCAGGGATCAAGCCCCCATCTCCTGTAGCTCCTGCCTTACAGGTGGATTCTTTACTGCTGAGCCACTAGGGAAGCCCCTTAGTTTCCCATCTGTCAAACCTGTGCCCACTTGTGCAATGAAAGCATGGAATCTTAAGCACTGAACCACCAGGGAAGTCCCTGCAGGTCCTTTTGAGAAGGGCTACTTGCTTCTGATTTGCACCCATGAGCTCTTTGGGTAGTGGTAGCCTTCCTCCACTGACTTATTGGAAAAGACGCTGATGCTGGGAAAGATTGCAGGCAGATGGAGAAGAGGGCAACAAAGGATGAGATGTTTGGAAGGCATCACGGATTCATTGGACATGAAATTGTGCAAGCTTCGGGGGATGGTGAGGGACAGAGAAGCCTGGTGTGCTGCAGTCCATGGGGTTGGGAAGAGTTGGACATGACTTGGTGACTGAGCAACAACAAAACCTTCCTTCAAGCCTCCCTGAACTGTGACACCCCCAGTGCTGATTCTCCAAGGGTTCCTGGAGGGAGGGTTGGTGGGTCAATTTGGGCCTTAAATCATCAGATCTCCATGGTGACAATTTTACAGAGAACAGATGACCCAGTGACCTCAGGCTAACCTCCCCCATCTTGTGCTCTATTTCCTGATAAGACGGGAGTGGTCCTGTCACAGGTGTGGGAAGGGCTTGGGCCAGGAACTCACCATTCAGAGGCAGACACCATCTCTTGATCAGGCTGGTTTCCCACAATGTGATCGATTATCTCAAGACTGCATTTGGGCCTGGAGAGGGAAACAGTGGGTGAGGAGAAGGCTACTCCCTAAATCTCCTTCTCCCTACCCCTCAGTAACAATAACTGCTCACCAATCCATAGCACTTACTATAGACACTTTATTTGGAACCACTCACATGCTATTACTAGCCCCATTTTACAGATAAAGAGACTGAGGCTTAGAAAAATAACTTGTTGGGACTCCTGGTGGTCCAGTGGTTAAGAATTCGCCTGCCAATGAAAGGGATGCAGATTCGATCCCTGTTGGGGAACTACGATCCCACATGCAGCCGGGCAGGTAAGCCTGTGTGCCACAGCTACTGAGCCTGCGTGCTCTGGAGCCTGCGAGCCACAACTAGAGAGGCCCACGTGCTGCAGTGGAGACCCAGCACAGCCGAAAAGAGAAAAGTAACTTGCCAAGGTTAAATAGCTGGGAAGTAACAGCTGAGATTTTAACTAAGGCAGTTGTGTTCCTGCCTTAGAGCATAGGCGAAGAGTCTATGCTTAGAGCCTATGCTCTTCGCCTCTATGCTGCCTCTTCAAGCCAATGCTGGGGGACCTTCCGGGGCTCCCCCAGCAGGTCCCAAGATGCTCTGCCCGCCCTGCATGGACGAAAGGGCCTTGCTTTCCACCCTCCCCTGTTCCAAGGGGCACTCACAGCTTGGAAAGTTGGGGGTCCATGAATGCTGGTGCCTCGAATCCAGGCAGGAACCGGCCAGTATAGTTCATCTTCTCCACCAGGGTGTGTGTCGTGTCCCCATACTGTGGGTGGCAAACAGCTTGAGGTCCCATCCCTGCTGAACCCAGGCCACACTGCATGGCGCCAACACAGCCCTGGGTTCCAGCCCAGACCTGGCCCTAACTCCAAGTGTGATCTTGAGCAAGTCACTTCCCCTTTCCGAAATGAACTGCAATTTGACATTTGGGAATTTGACAGTCTCCCCACAGGACCAGAAGCTCTGTGGGGGTTGGGATGACGTCTTGCTCATGATACTGTCCTAGTTCATCATAGGTGCTCAATACAAATATGTTGTCTGAATGAAGAATGATGAGGGCATTGGATCTAATTATATGGAAGGATCCTTTCAATCACTCTAACAATCTTTGCATGTGTGTATCCTGCGTCACTTTAGTCGTGTCCAACTCTTCACGACCCTATGGACTGTAGCCTCCCAGGCTCTTCTGTCCATGGGATTCTCCAGGCAAGAATACTGGAGTGGGTTGCCATGCCGTCCTCCAGGGAATCTTCCCCACCCAGGGATAAAACCTGCATCTCTTAAATCTCCTGCATTGGCAGGCAGATTCTTTACCACTAGCACCACCTGGGAAGACCCTAACAATCCTTGAAAGTAAAAGTGAAAGTGAAGCTGCTCAGTCATATTTGACTCTTAGCGACCCCATGGACTGCAGCCTATCAATCAGACTCCTCTGCCCATGGGATTTTCCAGGCAGGAGTACTGGAGTGGGGTGCCATTGCCTTCTCCAAGTTGTAGTAAATCTTGAGGAGGGGGACTTCCCTGGTGGCCCAGTGATTAAGACTTCACCTTCCAATGCAGGGGGTGTGGGTTGGATCCCTGGTTGGGGAGCTAAGATCCCCTATACCTTGCAGCCAAAAGCCAAAATATAAAACAGAAGCAATATTGTAACAAATTCAATAGACTTTAAAAATGTTCCACATCAAAAAAAAATTTTTTTTTTAAACATTAATCATGAGGAGGAAGGACCTATGATGGTCTCAGGTGCTAAACAGGCTTTGTTGGGTATCTATGATATGCCAGTGCTATTGTTCTAAGTACTATGTATGAATCATCTCATTTGATCCTGAAAATGACCGGAGGGAGGGATCACAGCTAAAGGAACAGGCCCAGAACTGTTAAGTAGTGTTTGGCAGGTCACACAGGTGGTCCTTGCTCATTTAAATTGACTTGCAGAGAGGTGAAGTGATTTGTCCAAAGCCACACAGCTTGCATGGGGAGGGGCTTCCATCCCATCTCCTTCCCCAGACCCACCCATCTCCTTCCTTTGGAGCCCCTGCCTGCTGTTGCAGTCCCATGCTCTCACCCCAACTGGGGAGGAATGGAAGCCCAGAGAGGGGTGACTGGGAGCCCTCCTCAGCCTCTGGACACCAGCCAAGAATACAGGAGATCGGGGTCGAGGGAGAATGTTTGTGCTTTGAGGCAAAAGAGTGGGATGGTGTGATGGAGTCAGGGGTTAGGAAAGGAGGGTCCTGGCATCTCTGTGGGTGTAGGCAAGGTGGAGGCTCCGAAGTTAACTCACCGTCTGTAGCACAGCAAACTTCACCTTCCCAAGCTTATCTTCCTCTACCCAGGGCTCCCGCACAATCTTGGCGCCTCGTTCCCGGGCTTTCTGCAGAGGAGACGGGGTAGGGAGGCGGTCAGTGCTGGATCCTCAGGTTGCCCTTTGGCTGTCCCTGCTGAATCCTCTCTGTGCGGTCCTCTCTGTGGTCCCCACAGCCTCTTCCAGTGTTTCCAGCCCAAGGCAGGAACTCCAACCAACTTTAGCTGTTTTGACATTCATGCCTCATGCCCATTTGGCAGATTGGAAAACTGAGGCCCGGGGCTGTGGGGAAGAAACCAGCTGAGGGTGTAGGTCTGTCCTGTCTGTCCTGCCTCTCCTGTGCTCACTCACTCTGTGGCCCTGCCCCTGCTCTAGTCCTCAGTTTCTTCATTAGTGAAAAAGGGTGGTTGGACAAGTCGAATACCAGCTGTCGTTTATTTATTTATTTGTAAAAACATTTATTTATTTGGCTGCATTGGGTCTTAGTTGCAACATACAGGCTCTTCTTTGTAATAGGCAGGCTCTGGAGCATGTAGGTTGCCCCATAACATGTGAGATCTGAGTTTCCAGACCGGGGATTGAATCCATGTCTGCTGCATTAGAAGGCAGATTCTTAACCCCTGTACCACCAGGGAAGTCCCCATGCTGGCACTTACTGAGCACCTACTATGTGTCAGACCCTCTGCCAGTTGGCTTACATGCATGATTCATGTATTTATCTAGCAAAACCTCATTACTGGATGTCTATGCTTATCACATGTCAGGCATTGTTGTAAGTATTAACCTCTTAAATCCTCACAGCAGCATTACATGAAAGGCACTATTATTGTCTCTTTTATGAATGGAGTCATTCACCAAAAGATGAGGACATTGAAACACAAAGAAAGTAAGTCATTCACCTAAAGTCACACAGCAATTAAGATTCAGACGCAGTAGTCTGCCTCTGGAATCTACACTTTAAACCTCTAAACTGCCTCTTTTAAAAAAAGAATTAATTACTTTGACTACACTGGGTCTTACATGTGGCATGTGGGAGCTAGTTCCTTGACCAGGGATCGAACCCAGGCCCCCTGCATTGGGAGCTCGGAATCTTAGCCACCGGAACACCAGGGAAGTCCCTAAACTGCCTCTTGAACACAGTGCTTGGTACAGGATCCTGCTCATGAAATGATAATTATGATCTCATTTCCTCTTTGTAACAACTCAGTGAGATGGGTGATTATTCCCGTTTTACAGATGCAGAAACTAAGGCCTGGAGAGAGATTGCTTGGCTACCAAGGGGCAGATGTCACTGGAACTCAGGTATGTGTCAACCAGCATCTGGGCACATCACTCCAGCGTGGCAGTGCCCTCCAGCCCTGACCGATGGGAGGTCCCTCTGGCAGACAGAGGGCAGGCTGAGGCTCCGTGATTTGTCTCCACGCCAGCCCAGGTGCGGTCTCACCTGCACAATGTAGTCACAATCCTCTACCTCGAACGCAATGTCCTTCACGCCATCGCCATGTTTCACCAGGTGATCGCCCATCTCTGTGGTCAGCAGGGGAGGCAGGTGATGCTGGAGTCAGCCCCGCCCCCGTGCTCTCAGCCTTCTGGGCTCCATCTCCTTCTGGGCTCAGGCCCCCTCCCTCAACCCTAACCCACTTCTGTGTCCTTGACCCCCACCCACAATACCATGTCTCCACTCCTTGGCACCCTGAACCCTCCAAGGCCCCCTCACCTTTGTTCCAGGGGTTGAGGGCAGAGGAGAAGACGAACGTGATCTAAGATGTAGAGGAGAAGGGGGATTCGGCTGGTGGGGCAGGTGAGCTTGTGGAGGTGTGCCCCTAGCCCCCCTCTCCCTGCCCACCAGCAAGACACCCCTGGTGGGGCATTAGGACCACCTCCTCCCTGCCAGGCAGGACTCTTTTTTTTTTCTGGCTATGCCATGCGGCATATGGGATCTTAGTACCCTGACCAGGGTTCCAACCCATGTCCTCTGCAATGGAAGCACAGAATCTCAATCCACTGGACTGCCAGGGAATTCCCAAGGACCCTTGATCCTGGGTTCCTGCCTCTTCTCTGCCTTAGTTTCCCCTCTGGCCCTGAGGGATGGGGGCTTCCCCCATGTCAGAGCTGCCTGGGGTCCCAGGATGAGCTGGTGGTCAGGCCTGCCTGTGGGGAGAGCTCCAGGGACCTACAGACCAGGGCACGGCTCAGAGTTAAAGCTCTGATGCTGGAGGCCTTTGCCCACTTTTCCTGAACATCCATGAGACCAGCATTGGGCCAGGCTGAGAAGGAGACCAAACCAAAAAGGTCCCTATTGCACGTTGCACAAAGGTGCCCATGGGGGCTGACCTCAGCACAGGCTCCGCTAACCACACCAGGCAGCCTGGAACAGCACTCAGCCGCCTGGAGGAAGGGCCTCATGGTCTGCTGCACCCAGAGGTGCCAGAGCCACAAGGGAGCTCAGAGACCAGCAGGGGGAGAGACGGGCCTGCTGGAGCAGTGGGGGTCCAGAGTGGAGACTCACCTGCCCTTGCTTGACCACATGGCTCACCACTTCCCGGGAACCGGTCTCCAGGCCCTTGTAGGCTAGGGGCTCAAAGCCCAGCTTACTGCAGTAATACGATGCAGCCTGAATCACAGAGTTGCAGGCAGGCCTGTGAGGGGTGAGGCGCCGGCCCGCACCCCTACAGCGTGTCTGCCCCGTTGCCCCAGGTACTGTTCCTCCTGGGAAAAAAGCCTGGCTCCCTGGCCCATGCTGATTTCCCTTAAGTTCCCCGCTGGGGTCTGCAGCCTGGATTGTGTAATTAGGATCCAAAGAGTGACTGTCCTTCCAGGACACTCCCGACACTGGCCAGGATCCTCCCTCCCAGGGGCCAATCACAGACCCGGTCAGAGGCCTGCCCCTGTCCTGGAGGCCCCCTTGCCTGCCCTCTGCCCAATCCCAACACCTCGCCCCAGCTTCTACCTGCTTGGCATTGCCAACCCAGAAGGTCACAGAGTGAAAGTGGAGGAATCGGCCTCTTTCAGGCTGCAGGAGAGAAGGGGCAAGACTGAGTCCCTAGAAGTGGGTCTAGAAAAGTGTCAGTGGAGAGGGGTCCCCTAGCCCCCTCCCTTGTGCCACCCTCAATCCCAGAAGTGAGAACAAGTCGCCTCACCCCACCCCTCTGCCCTGAAGCCTTGCCAAGCCTCGAAAGAGGGTGCTCATGTAGAAACTGAGTTCCTGCGGGCTTAGGATTGGTAAGCCCCACCCACTGAGGAGGCCTGCCCAGGTTTCACAGGGTGAACAGTCTTATGTTACAGCAGCAAGGATTTCAGTTAGACCTTAGAAAACTTCCAGGCACGATTAAGTGATTGGCAGGAATTTAAAAAGAGGTAAAAGTTTTTCTTAGGAAGGCAAGGTTGAGTTGGGTTCAGTCGCGATGAGGTTAGGGGAGTGCAGAAATGAACCTTCAGAATGACATATACCCACTGAAGCTATTCCTCTTCTGCTCTTTGCTGACATCCCAGGCTCCCAGGGCCCTGACCCCACATTTCCCCTCCTGCTTACCTTCTCTCCTTTGTCGCTGTAAGTCGTCTAGGAAGAAAGAAAAGAACAGTAAGACACAGACACTCGGACACAATGTGCTTATGGAAATCTCGCCACAGATCCCTACCATCAGGTAAGACCGCCATGGCCCCAGACAGGCTTTTTTTTTTTTTTCAAGCTTAGGCTTTTTGTTTTTCTTTCTTGATTCATGTATTTTTAATCGAAGGATAATTACAATCTTGTATTGGTTTCTGCTATACATCGCCATGGATCAGCCATAGGTATACATATGTCCCCCCCTTCTTGAGCCTCCTTCCCACCTCTCACCTCCCACCCCGTCCCACCCCTCTAGGTTGTTACCCCAGGCAGGCTCTTACCATGATTGATCGTGGTCACACTTCCTGCTAAGAAGACTGGGTCTAGAGGCCAGTAGAGTACTGGACAGAAATATTTAACATGTAGCTTGCCCCACCCCTGGCCTCCTGGCCTTCCTGGGGGTGGAGCTGATCCTGGAGGCTCCTGGGCCTGGAGACCTCTAATCCAGCCACAGCCTCATTGGACAGGGTGACTCTGCGAGGCCTGGAAAGGGGGAGTGACACGCCCAAGGGCGCTAGCCAGTGGGACACAGAGCCAGGCCCAGATGCCACCGGCACAACATTCTTTCCAGGACTCTTAGCTGGGGTTTCGATTTTTGCCCTCCAGAACTCAAAGCCCAGAAGCCAGGGCCAGCTTGCATGCAGAGGTGACTCCAGAATTCATAATTAAGGGGAATTTGAGGGGCATTAGGGACTGGTCCTGAAGCCCTGTTTGTATAGCAAGTGTGCATTATATTTAGGTAAAAAGGTTGCATTCCATAGTGGTTAGAGGCATGGATATGGAGGTTTGAATCCTGGAGCTGCTGTTAGTATATACTATGTGACTGGGGAAAGTTACCAAACTCCTCTAAGCCTCATTCTCTCCATCTGTAAGATGAGAGCAATGGTAGTGTGGCAGGGCATTAAATGAGATAAACATAACACACAGTAAGATCTCTGTTAATGATGGTTATAATTGGTTATGTTTCTCTGGGGTTGGAGGAACTAATGGAGAATAAGGGGACCTTGATGTTGGAATTCCAGTTGAGCTATTTCAAATCCTGAAAGATGATGCTGTGAAAGTGCTGCACTCAATATGCCAGCAAATTTGGAAAACTCAGCAGTGCCCACAGGACTGGAAAAGGTCAGTTTTCATTCCAATCCCAAAGAAAAGCAATGCCAAAGAATGCTCAAACTACCGCACAATTGCACTCATCTCACATGCTAGTAAAGTAATGCTCAAAATTCTCCAAGCCAGGCTTCAGCAACACGTGAACCGTGAACTTCCAGATGTTCAACCTGGTTTTAGAAAAGGCAGAGGAACCAGAGATCAAATTGCCAACATCTGCTGGATCATGGAAAAACCAACAGAGTTCCAGAAAAACATCTATTTCTGCTTTATTGACTATGCCAAAGCCTTTGACTGTGTGGATCACAATAAACTGTGGAAAATTCTGAAAGAGATGGGAATACCAGACCCCCTGACCTGCCTCTTGAGACCTATATGCAAGTCAGGAAGCAACAGTTAGAACTGGATATGGAACAACAGACTGATTCCAAATAGGAAAAGGAGTACGTCAAGGCTGTATATTGTCAACTTGCTTATTTAACTTATATGCAGAGTACATTATGAGAAGTGGTGGGCTGAAAGAAGCACAAGCTGGAATCAAGATTGCTGGGAGAAATATCAATAACCTCAGATATGCAGATGACACCACCCTTAGGGCAGAAAGTGAAGAGGAACTAAAAAGCCTCTTGATGAAACTGAAAGAGGAGAGTGAAAAAGTTGGCTTAAAGCTCAACATTCAAAAAACTAAGATCATGGCATCTGGTTCCATCACTTCATGGGAAAATAGATGGGGAAACAGTGGAAACAGTTTATTTTTTTGAACTCCAAAATTACTGCAGATGGTGATTGCAGCCATGAAATTAAAAGATGCTTACTCCTTGGAAGAAAAGTTATGACCAACCTAGATAGCATATTAAAAAGCATAGACATTACTTTGCCAACAAAGGTCCATCTAGTCAAGGCTATAGTTTTTCCTGTGGTCATGTATGGATATGAGAGTTGGGCTGTGAAGAAAGCTGAGCGCCAAAGAATTGATGCTTTTGAACTGTGGTGTTGGAAAGTCTCTTGAGAGTCCCTTGGACTGCAAGGAGATCCAGGCAGTCCATCCTAAAGGAGATCAGTCCTGGGTGTTCATTGGAAGGACTGATGCTGAAGCCGAAACTCCAGTACTTTGGCCACCTCATGTGAAGAGCTGACTCATTGGAAAAGACTCTGATGCTGGGAGGGATTGGGGGCAGGAGGAGAAGGGGATGACCGAGGATGAGATGGCTGGATGGCATCACCGACTTGATGGACATGAATTTGGGTAAACTCCGGGAGTTGGTGATGAACAGGGAGGCCTGGCATGCTGCGATTCATAGGGTCGCAAAGAGTCGGACACGACTGAATGACTGAGCTGAACCAATGTTGCCCCAGCCTGTTTTTTTTAAAGTATTATTTATTAATGTTTATTTCTTTATTGGCTGCACTAGGTTTCCATTGCTGCATGGGCTTCTCTCTAGTTGTGGCGACCAGGGGCTACTCCTGTGCTTGGCTTCTCTCTCTTTTTTTTTTTAACTTAGTTTATTTATTTACTCATTTTTGCTCACACCGGGTCTTTGTCGCTGCACGTGGGCTCTCTCTAGTTGTGGTGCGCGGGCTTCCCACTGCAGTGGCGTCTCCTGGCGCAGAGCACAGGCTCTAGGCACACGGCTTCAGTAGTTGTAGCACTGGGGCTCAGTAGTTGCGTCTCATGGGCTTTCACTGCTCTTCAGCATGTGGAATCTTTCTGCACCAGGGATTGAACCTGTGTCCCTTGCACTGGACCAACAGAGAAGTCCCAGCTTGGGTACTGGGGAAGAGGTTGTGGCCCTACCCTGGCCCAGAGTGGGTGGGATGTGGGAGCTATCGCCCTGGGGGGAGGAAGGCCTGGGTTCTTCCCCCAAATCCCCCTACACCTGAGTCTTCAAGGCTCAGTTTCCTGGAACATGGTGTGGTGACTGCTGGCCAGCTGTGGCATTTACCTGAGGGCTCCAGGACAGCTCCCCCACCCTCCTCTAACTCCACCCCAGTCCCCAGAAACCCCATTGCTGAGCTGTCTTCCTAGGGAACTGACTTCATCAACTATCCTCATTGCCTGAAAAAAAGTTCTTCCAGTCCCTGATGCTGGCAGTCTCAGCCTGTGACTATACCCCTCACCCACCGTCTTGCGTTTTGGCTCTCCAAATGTCCTGCATTAGCCTTTGTTGTTGTCTCTTGAAAGTAATGTTTATTTTGCCCCAGTGGCAAATCATTCATAGTTTTTTCCAATTTATTTAAACTAAAAAAAGAGTTCACTAATTTCTCCCACTCCCGGCCCCATCCCCCACCCCCATCTCTGACAGTCACAGGCCAGGTCTCTGTGTCTGTGAACCTGGTGTATGGTGTGTTTTGCTTTCTTTGTTTGTTTTTCTTTCTTTTTTTTTTTTTTTAACACATTATTGACCAGAGGTGTATTAATACATCTTTTGTTATCTGAACATTATTGACCAGAGACCGAGCAGTATCACTTACATAGCAAATCACCAGTCACAGATGTTAGTTTCTGCAAAAATTCCACTATTACTAATGCGTTAAGATATGGCATGTAAGAGAGATCATAGGAGGACTACCCTATTGGTCCAGTGGTTAAGACCCATGCTTCCACTGTAGGGGGTACAGGTTCAATCCCTAGTTGGGGAACTAAGATCCATATGCCAAAAAAAAAAGTAAATTTCAAGAGAAGGGAGGATAAGCACACTAGTCAGGTAAAGAAAACTTGGGTGTGAAATCCAGAACATCCGCACCCAGGTTTTCTTTACCTTTTTACACTCACCATATGAGTATTCCATTGGCTTTAACACTAATCCTAATTATAACACTGGATGTAGCCCTACCTCTGCTGTATGGCTCTCCATGTCTTAAAGTTAATAAATACCCTAAGCCAAGACCAATAACCCTATTAAAAAGAAAAAATCACCGTGAACTCCCTAGTGGTTCAGTGGTTAGGACTGTGTGCTTTCACTGCTGAGGATCCAATCTCTGGTTAGAGAACTAAGGTATTGCAAGCCTCATGGTACGGCCAAAAAAAAGAGAGACAGAGAGAGAGAGTGATCATATAGTGTTTGTCTTTCTCTGACTTATTTCATTTGGAATGATGCTCTTGCAACCCATCCCTGTTGTTGCAAATGGCACAGTTTTCATTCCCTTTTACGGCTCATTGTTTTAAAAATATTTTGAAGATTTACTTATTTATTTTGAGGGGCTGTGGTGGGTCTCCATTGCTGCGCATGGGCTTTCTCTAGTTGCAGTGAGCAGAAGCTACTCTCTAATTGTAGTGCGTGGACTTCTCATTGAGGAGCCTTCTCTTGCTTTGGAGCACGGGCTCTAGGGCCCTCAGGCGTCAGGAGCTGCGGCTTCTGGGCTCTAGAGCACAGACTCCGCAGTTGTGGCGCACAGGCTTAGTTGTTTCCCAGCACGTGGGATCTTCTCAGACCGGGGATCGAACAAGTGCCCCTTGCATTGCAAGGCAGATTCCTAACCACTGGACCACCAGGGAAGCCCTATAATTTTTTTTTTTGGCTAGTGAGTTGTGAGTTCTTCCTGTAGGTTAGATATTGCTGCTGCTACTGCTGCTAAGTTGCTTCAGTCGTGTCCGACTCTTTGCGACCCCATAGACGGCAGCCCACCAGGCTCCCCTGTCCCTGGGATTCTCTAGGCAAGAACACTGGAGTGGGTTGCCATTGCTTTCTCCAATGCATGAAAGTGAAAAGTGAAAGATATTAGCCCCTTATCAAATATCTGATTTGCAAATATTTCCTCTCACTCAGTAGGTTGCCTTTTCATTTTGTTGATGATTTTTCTTTGCTGTGCAGAAGCTTTTTAGTTTGATGTGGTCCTATTTGTTTGTTTTTGCTTTTGTTTCTGGTGTCAGATGCCTTAAAATTTTTATTTTGTTTCTTCTTCTATTTTTTTGGCTTGCAGGATTTTAGTTCCCTGACCAGGGATTAAACCCAGGCCCCAGCAATGAAAGCACTAAGTCCTAACCACTGGACCACCAGGGAATTCCCTGCATTTTTTCTTTCTTTCTTTTTTTTTTTTTTAAAATACCGATAAACAGATAATTCTGGTAGGTTATGACCCTGAGGATCATTCAGTCCAACATTCAATCCAATGTTCCCATTTCTCAGATAAGAAAAACAGACTAACAGCAAGAAGGTCCCTGGCGTTACTCCCCTCATTCTTTCCTGACCTCCTGCTCCCTCCTTGCCTCTCTTGTCTTTCCCTCCCGACCAGAGAGCAGAGAGAGGCTTGTACCAGGGAGGAGTACCCTTTCCCACCTTCCTCAGCAAGACCTGCTAGGTCCCCTGGCCCACTCTCAAATTTCCATCTCCTCCAGGAAGCCCTCTTAGAACTCCCCAGCTCCAGGTCAGAGGTTCAGCTGCTTAGCTGCCATGGGTCAGCCTTAGTCAGCAAACCCCTGGGAGGTGGGACCTGGGACAATCAGAGAACTTTCCTAAGCCAGTCAGAATAGAACTGGAATGTGAACCGGATTATTCTAACTCCAGAGCCTACACTTTTTATTTTTGGCTGCACCTCTGCATGGCATGTGGTTCCCCAACCAGGAATCGAACTGGAGAACCCTTGTAGTGGGAGCGCAGAATCTTAACCTCTGGACTGCCAGGGAAGTCCCCAGAACCGCCCCCCCAGCCCCCACCCCCCGGTTTCATCACTGTAGGCATCACCTTCTAGGCAAGTGGGAGATATGGATGCCCCCTACCAGACAGATGGGAAGACTGAGGCTCGGAGAGGGAACATATGCCCCTAGGGTTGTGGAGCTGTAAGAACAGAGATCCTAGCTCCGGCCTATTTGCTTCTTTTTTTTTTTTTTTTTGCATTTATTGTTGGTAGACTTTCTGATATCAGCCATTCTGACTGGCATGAGATGGCACCTCATTGTGGTTTTGATTTACATTTCTCTGATATTGAGTGATGTTGAACATCTTTGCATGTGTTTGTTTGCCACTTGTATGTCTTTGGAGAGATGTCTGTTTAGTCCTTTGGTCCATTTTTTGATTGGGTCACTTTTTTATCTGGAATTGAGCTGCAGGAGTTGCTTTTATATTTTTGATGTTAATTCTTTGTCCGTTGCTTTCATCTGTTATTATTTTCTCCCATTCTGAAGGCTGTTTTTTCACCTTGCTTATAGTTTCCTTTATTAAGCAAAAGCTTTTAAGTTTAATTAGGTCCCATTTGTTTATTTTTGCTTTTATTTCCATTACTCTGGGAGGTGGATCATAGAGGATCCTGCTATGATTTACATCAGAATGTGTTTTGTCTATGTTTTCCTCTAGGAGTTTTATAGTTTTTGGTCTTACATTTAGATCTTTCATCCATTTTGAGTTTATTTTTCTGTGTATGGTGTTAGAAAGTGTTCTAAGTGAAAGTGAAGTCGCTCAGCCGTGTCCAACTCTTGGTGACCCCATGGACTGCAGCCCACCAGGCTTCTCCATTCATGGGATTTTCCAGGCAAGAATACTGGAGTGGGTTGCCATTTCCTTCTCCAGGGCCTATTTGCTTCTATTTGCTTCCCACCAGTCCAGACATCTTTTCCCTTTTCTCTGTTTCCTGGGCAAACATGAAGGTAGGCAAGGTGGCCCCACCTCCTTATTCTGCCCCTACTGGGCCAGTCTGCCTCTGCGTCCACCTTGGTCCCCTGAGTCTAGGTTTCCATCCGAAAACGGGAGTGGATGGAGCCCAGAGTGGCACTCACGGGCCAGGAGTTTCCACATGGGAGAAGGTCTCAGTGCACCTTCCCATCCCAGGTGCAGAGGAACACTGTGTCCCCTTGCTTGCGCCGGCCAACTCAAATCCTCTCCCCTGGAACCTGACCTGCCCTGTGCCCTCGGCTCAAAGTTAATGTTTGCTGAATCAAGGAAACATGTCAGCAGCAGCCTCGGGTGCCAAAGGTAAGTGACCGGCTCTGCTGACCAGGGCTGGTATCTTCATCCCTCCTACCCCCTGGACTTTGCTTCCATAAACACTGTGGGGTCTCAGTCACATGCTGGAAGCACGCCTACGTGCCTCTCCCATCTGTGGGAGAGGTGGGGGTGGGGAACCTGCAGGACCCAGTCTTTGGAGCCCCCTTGGTCCCCTTCCAGGGACTCCGTCTCAGGCTGGGCCCAGTTGGAGAAGGTTAGCGGCGGGTGTACGGCCCTTGGC
The DNA here is from genome assembly GCF_032405125.1 of Capricornis sumatraensis. Lineage (NCBI taxonomy): Eukaryota > Metazoa > Chordata > Mammalia > Artiodactyla > Bovidae > Capricornis > Capricornis sumatraensis. The sequence goes on along the minus strand of NC_091085.1, from coordinate 60,258,338 downwards.
TCTTTGTTCCTGAGTGGCCAGTCCATGTCCATCCTGTGCTAGAAGTGAGGTTCCAGACGGCTTGCTCAAGGAGCCCACAACCCAGATGTCCTCACCCTCCTGTGCCCTGGTGTGTAGACGAGACGGAACCCAGCAGTCTTGAAGCTGTTTTTCTTTCTTTCATTTTGTAAAAAATAATTTTTAAATTTTATTTTTGGCTCTGCTAGTTCTTCACTGCCGTGCAGGCTTTACTCTAGTTTAGGCGAGCCGGGGGCCTACCTTCTAGTTGTGGTGCCAGGGCTTCTCACTGCAGTGGCTTCCCTTGTTGCAGAGACTGGCTCTAGGGTGCTTGGGCTTCAGTAGCTGTGGGATGTGGGCTCTAGACCACAGGCTCAGTAGCTGTGCAAGGGCTTTAGTTGCTCCACAGCCCGTGGGATCTTCCTGGCCTAAGGATCAAACCTGTATCTCCTGCACTGGCAGGCAGATTCTCTACCACTGAGCCATGAGGGAAACCCCTGATTTGAAATATATATTTTTTCTTTTAACATAGTTGAGCCAGCCATTATCCTAAAGATTTGATAATCATCTATTTAGAATCTTGGCCTTTTTTTTTTTTTTTTTAGTCTTTTTTTGGCTGCACCACGAGGCCTGTGGAATCTTAGTTCCCCAACCAGGGATTGAACCTGAGCCCTCTGCATTGGAAGCGCAGAATCCTAACCACTAGATGGCCAGGGAAGTCCCTTAAGGCTGCTGTTTTTAGGAAGGGCTGCTTGCAAGGTTGAGCCTTGGTTGACATTGAGGAACTTGTATTTCAGGAAGGTTCCCACCATCCCCAGAAATGGTAAGAGTCACTCACTGGGCCTAAACCATGAAAATAATATGGCTTATGCCAAACACCTGCTTCTCTCCTGGGAGCCTGGGATTTTGGTACCTACTGTGCAGTGGGTGCCTTTGAGACCAGCCTCCAATAGAAACACTGGAGTTTTAGGCTCAGGCACGCTTCCCTAGTAGACACTTCATCTCTCACTGGAGGAAGTAAGGGCATCCAGTGAGACCTCACTGGGAGAAGACCCTTAGTAGCTGGCCCCTGGTTTCCTCTGGACCTCACCTATACGCCTGCTTCCTGGACTGAGTTTGCATCTTTTGTTGTAATATGCCTTTGTATTTTAAAAAAATACTTATTTACTTGGCTGCGGCAGGTCTTAGTTGAGGCACACAGAATCTTCCATCTTCACTGTGGCATGCAGAATCTTTAGTTGCAGCATTTAAACATTCAGTTGTGGCCTGTGGGATCTAGTTCCCTGACCAGGGATGGAACCAGGGCCCCTCCATTAGAAGTGTGGAGTCCTAGACACTGGACCACCAGGGAAGTCCCTGTAATATGTCTTAGTCATAAGCATGACTATATGTTGGGTCCTGTGATTCCTCCTAGTACATAATCAAACTTGGTGGTGGTATTGGGACCCCTCCCTGACTAGGTAGGATTCAACCTATGGATCCTGACTCACTGAAAGATGGTGGAAACATTGTTTGGGGAAAGGAAGGATGGAGTGGCAAGGACTGTCCTTCCTAAGATGTGCATATGAGTTTCCTAGCTGTGTAAGCACTGGCTATCTTCTTCTTCAGGACCATGACCTAGGTGGCCTTGGTCCTGAGCTCCTTTTTGAAGACCTGGCTGAACACTCAGAACCTGCCCAGAGGCCTTGGGGTGGCCTGCATGGCCTCCTGGAACAGTTGATCAGCCTTTAAAGCCTGGGTGGCTGTGGAGTTACCTGTGGTGTGAGACAGTAGCTTACCTGCAGGAAAATATGTTATGAGAAGTAAAAATTACTTCTGAGATTCAACAGTAATAGATGGAGTCCCAGGAGAGTTGACTAGCTGCATCCCTGTGGTCTGTTGAGACTGCAATGGCTTGAAATGAGGTGGGGAAGCCCAGTGTGCTTTTATTTACTTATTTATTTAAAAAATAAAAATTTGGGGGTCTTACTGTGCTGCATGCAAGATCTTAGTTCCCTCACCAGGGATCAAACTCAGGTCTCCCACAGTGGAAAGGCAGATTATTAACCACTGGAAGTTCTGATGCCTTTGGTGTTTTGTTCTCTCCTCTAGATGAGAGGAAGAAGAGGTCAAACTTTCCCAAAAGAGAGCTTTAGGTGGCCCCCAAATGTTGAAAGTTTGCATTATTGTTTTCACTAAGTGGAAAGAAAATGTTAAATCTTTTCCCAGAATGGAGAAAAGCTTTAGATAAACTAGAGGGAGGAAAAGGGCAGGGGAGAGGCTCTAGCTGTTGCTGCCATAGCCTCCCTCTCCCCTCCCCACTGTAAGGGTTGAATTTACTGCTAAGAGCTTAAATAAATTTGCAGTGAAAATAAAGGGGGAGGAATTTTTATTTAGGTGCACCCTCAGGTTAGGTATTTTAAAATTTTTATTATCTATTTATGTTTGGCTGTGCTGCGTCTTTGTTGCTGTGAGGGGCCCTTCTCTAGTTGTGGTGCACGGCTTCTCACTGTGGTGGCTTCTCTTGTTTTGGAGCATGAGCTCTAGGTGAACGAGCTCCAGTAGCTGCAGCACGTGGGCTCAGTAGTTGTGACATAAGGGCCTTTTTGCCCTGAGGCATGTGGGATCTTCCCGGACCAGGGATCAAACCCATGTCCCCTGCATTGGCAGACAGAGTTTTAACCGCTGGACCACCAGGGAAGACTAGGGAGAGGAATTTTCTATTAAAATTATTTATTTGACTGTTCTGGGTCTTATTTGCAGCACTCAAGATCTTTAGTCTTTATTGCGGCATGCAGGAACTTTAGTTGTCGCAGTACAGTCTTATGCACTGGACCACCAGGGATGTGCCAAATGGGGAGGAATTTTTTAAGGTTTTTTTTTGGTGTGTGTGTGTGTGTATTTTATAGCTATTACATATGAATATATGATTAAAGCAGATACAAAGTGTTATATGATTGTAATTTCATAAATACGAGAGGGATGGTCACAATTAGGGAGAGGTGCAAGGACAAAAACCATTGCTAGGACAAAACTTTCTTGCATTTCACCATATGGGCAGCTTGGAATTTGAGTTGAGAAAACAGAACAGTTCATACTATGAGTCCTTGCCTATTGGGTCCTTCTGGGAAAAAAAAAAAAACAATGTGGGACTTCCCTGGTGATCCAGTGGCTAAGACTCGCAGCGCTCAATGCAGGGGGCCTGGGTTCGATTTCTGATCAGGAAGCTAGATCACACATGCTGCAAATAAGACCCAGTGCATCCAAATAAATAAATATATATTTTTAATGGAGACAGTGTGAAAAAGAGGCAGTCTCTAAATGAAGAGGCACTTTTGAGGTTTGGAAACACAGTCTTTGGTTGCTAATGAGCTCCTGTGAAATCATATGCCTGATCTTTAGACATAATGTGCCATGACTTGCATATCTTTGTGGGACTCGGCTTGTATTCTAAGACCAACATGACAAAAAGGGTATGGGAAAGGCTTGGTTGTCTTTTGAACTTGGGATGTGGCTGTCTGGCTTGGCTACAGCAGAAGAGATGCTGTTACTCCCCCTTTCAACCCCCAATTTTATCAAGGAATAATTGACAAATTACTGATAAGAGAAGCTCATCTGGTCTAAACTGAACAATGTGGTTTATGCAGATCACCAGCATGCTTCTGAGAGTCTGGAATTTTTGGCACATCATACCATGCAGAGGTTTCACAAGACATCCAAAGATGTCCATGGCAAAAAAAGGGAGGAAAAAAAAGGCAGAAGATCTAGTGCTCTAGATAATATCCACATGAATCCCTACCCTCATTTATAAGGCTGTTCACTTGTCTTAGTTCATCTACCATGGTGGAAAACATTGTAAACAACCTAAATGTCCTTGTATTGGTTAAATACAAGGAAACACTAAGTAACTATAAAAACAGATCAAGAGGGATTTCTCTGGCAATCCGGTGGTTAAGACTCCATGCTTCCACTGCAAGGGATACAGATTCGATCTCTGGTCAGGGAACTAAAATCCCACATGCTGGCAGTTTCCCACAGTGCAAAACATGCCAATGATTGTCAGCCATTGAATGGACTTTATTAATTTATTTTTTCAAGTTTAATTGGAGTACAGTTGGCTTACAATGTTGTGTTAGTTTCAGGTGTACAGCAAAGTTAATCCATTCTGAATTGGATAAAGAGAACCTGAATTTAAATAAAGAGAACCAGTTCAACAATTTCCATTTGGAATCTTCTTTTGGGATCACCCCAGGTTATTGTGACCGAAAAGTTCATTTCCTTCTCTTCAGGTCTAATTGCCATTCTGATTCTACAGCAAATAACATTTGCATGATTTACACGATTTTAGGAATTGTAAATATGGCTTTTTGAGGATCATAGTTTCTGAAATGTAATTTATAAAGAATGGCATTCACCCTTTTCAGCATACAGTTCTGTGAGTTTTGAAAACATATGCAGTCACGTAACTATAACCACAATCAAGATCTAGAACAATTTCATTACCCGAAACAGACCCACCAACCCGTTCACCACTGTGTACCTTTGTAGTTAAACCCTCCCCCACCCAGTCGCTGACAGCCAGGGATCTATTTTCTGTTATGTGGACAGATTGTGGGTTTTGCCTTTCTCCAGCATTTTGTGTAAATGAATCAGACAGTAAGCAGCCTTGTGAGTCTGGCTTCTTGCATTCAACATAATGCATTTGAGAGTCTTCCATGTTGGTGCCTCTACGTGGACTGTGTGTCTTTTTGTTGCTGAGCAGAGTTTTCTAGCACTGGTTTCCCAGAGTTTTGCTGTTGTTGTTTTTGTTTGTTTTTTGTTTTGGCCCTGCCTCATTGTGATTTTGATTTGCATTTCCCTAGTGGCTAATGACCCACTCCAGTGTTCTTGCCTGGAGAATCCCAGGGACAGGGGAGCCTGGTGGGCTGCCGTCTATGGGATCGTACAGAGTCAGACATGACTGAAGCGACTTAGCAGCAGCAGCAGTAGCATCAGTGGCTAATGAGGAGAAGGCAATGGCACCGCACTCCAGTACTCTTGCCTGGAAAATCCCATGGACAGAGGAGCCTGGTAGGCTGCAGTCCATGGGGTCACTAAGAGTTGGACACGACTGAGGAACTTCACTTTCACTTTTCACTTTCATGCATTGGAGAAGGAAATGGCAACCCACTCCAGTGTTCTTGCTTGGGGAATCCCAGGGACGGGGGAGCCTGGTGGGCTGCCGTCTATGGGGTCGCACAGAGTCGGACACGACTGAAGCAACTTAGCAGTAGCAGCAGCAGTAGCTAATGATGTTGAAATTTTTCTGTGCTTATTGTTAATTTCATACATTCTTTGGAGAAATATCTCATATCCTTTTCCTACTTTTTCATTGTATTATTTGTCTTTTTATTACTGAGTTGTTGTTGTTCAGTTGCTCAGTTGTGTCTGACTCTTTGCAACCCCATGGACTGCAGCATGCCAGGCTTCCCTGTCCTTCACCATCTCCCAGAGCTTACTCAAACTCGTGTCCATTCAGTCGGTGATGCCATCCGACCATCTCGTCCTCTGTCAGTTGCAACAGTTCCTTATGTGGTCCCTTATCAGGAATCAAGTCCCTTATCAAATATATGATTTACAAATATCATAAATTTACCAATATCATTTTTCCCACTCTGTGGGTTGTGTTTTCACTTGATGAAATGACAGGCAGCACAGATTTTTAAAAATTTGATGATGTCTGACTTACTATTTTTTTCTTTGGTCACCTGTGGTTTTGGTATTGTATGTAAGAAGGGGAGCTGATTTTTTAACTTAAAATATCTTCACCTGAAAGAGTATGATCTGTCTCAAGTTGTCACCTTTGGAAGCAGAGCACTTTTTCAAAATAATAATAATAGCAGTAACAACAAAAACCTAGATTTTCTGGTCATTTTGTTTTATGAGCCAGACACTGTGCTAAACACCCTAGATGCTGTGGTCTTTTTTCTTTTTTTAAATTAATTTTTATTGGAGTGTAGTTGCTTTTATGCCCTTTAATTATTAAATCCTCTAACAACCCTAGGAGGTAGGTGCTGTCATCCCCATTTTACAGATTGGAAAATGGAGGTTTAGAGAGGTGTTCAATGAACACAGCTAAAAGGTGACAGAACTGAGAACTGAGCCCAAGCCTGACTCTCTCAGGCTTCCCTGGTAGATCAGCAGTAAAGAATCTGCCTGCAATGCAGGAGACTCAGGTTCAATACCTGGGTCAGGAAAATTCCCTGGAGAAGGAAATGGCAACCCACTCACTCCAGTATTCTTGCCTGAAAAGTCCCATGGACAGAGGAACCTGGTGAGCTACAGTCCATGAGGTCATATGAGTCAGACATGATTTAGCAGCTAAACTGCCACAACCACCTGACTCTCTCCAAAGTCTATATGCTAGCCACTTCCTGCCATGCTGTCATTGTTTTTGGAAAATGCTTTGGAAATGACCCCTGAGCCCGTTTTCAAGCAGCAGAAGGAAACCAGCCTCCTGGACCCTGGAGAAGCTTCCTTTTCCTTTGGCCTGTGGCTAAGTGGGAAGGGCTGGCTTGGCAGGGGTGAAGGAGGGGAAAAGAGGGGGAAGGTAGGAGTGCTGCGAGTCTGCAGGGGGCTTTCACGGATAGGCTAGAGAGGAGCAAAGCCTTTGTGTGGGCAGAGGTGGGGGCTCCTGCTGAGCAGCCTTGGGCAAGTCACTTTGTCTCTCTGAGCCTCATCTGAAAAGTGGGAATCATAGTAGCACCTCCCTCATAGGTCGTTATGAGAATCATCTGAGCTAATGCACGTAGAGTGCTTTGCTTGATGCCTGGCATGGCTCAATCAATGGCTACTGATATAGTTAATTAACAGTTACCAATTATGCTTATAAGGAATGTGTGTGCTTAGTCGCTCAGTCATGTCTGACTGTTTGTAACCCCATGGACTGTAGCCCGCCAGGCTCCTCTGTAGGGGGGTTTCTCAGGCAAGAATACTGGAGTGGGGTCCCATGTCCTTCTCCAGGGGATCTTCCCGACCCAGGGGTGGAACCTGCCTCTCTTGTGTCTCCTGAGTTGGCATGTGGATTCTTTACCACTAGCTGTACCCCAGAAGCCTATGAGGAATGTGGGAGGGTCACAAATGTCAGATTAGGGGGTTTGGGCTTTATCTTTGCGGCAATGGGGGAGCTTTTGAAGGTTTTGTAGCAGAGTTGCAACATCGTCAAGACTTTAAAGGCTTCACTGCTCAAGGTCAACGTGGGGAAAAGCTGTGGATAACTGCTGTGCTTGGCCTATTTATGATTCTTTATTGTATCTGGGGGCTTCCCTGGTGGCTCAGTGGTAAAGAGTCTGCCTGCCAGTGAAAGAGATGCAAGAGACCTGGGTTTGATTCCCTGGGTTGGGAAGATCCCCTGGAGAAAGAAATGGCAACCCACTCCAGTATTCTTGCCTGGGAAATCCCATGGACAGAGGAGGCTGGCGGGCTATGGTCCATGGGGTCAAGAAAGAGTTGGACACGACTTCGTGACTAAACAGCAACATTATATCTGGGGAATGTAAATAAACTAAAAGACTTTAGTTTCATTTGAAAATTGGACTGCCAAAACAGTCAAACAGCCCTGTGTTCTGTTTTCTGGGAACTACAACTGTAGGCCTCCAAACAGAATTAAATGAGGATTCAGGGGCAAAAGCCTGTGGATAGAACCACCCCCATCCCCTGCCAGGCTCCACAAACTCCCCAACAAGGGCTGAAATAACAGTTGGAGAACAGAGGGCATGTGGGCTGGCCAGTGTGCCCAGCTATTATCAGGGCTGGTGCAGCTGGGCAGGGCCAGCTGGGTGGGGCTGGTCTCTATCTCTTGGGGCACAGGGCCCACATGCTTGAACTTTGGGGTGATGGGCAGCTGTAGCACCAGGCATCAGTGATGGCCTGGAGGGTCCAGAGAGTTCCGAGTGGACCAGTTGCAGGGCACAGCTTCCGATTGTGGTGGCTTCTCTTGTTGCAGGACATGGCCTTCAGTAGTAGTTCCAGCAGATGGGCTCAGTAGCTGTGGCTCGTGTGTTTAGTTGCTACGAGGCTTGTGGAATCTTCCTGGACCAGGGATGGAACCCCGGTCCTCTGTACTGGCAGGTGGATTTTTATCCACTGTACCATCAGGGAAGTCCTGGATACTTCTGTGATCTTGGGCCACTTCCAGCTCAGTGGAAGTGAGTCTCAGTGTCCCAAACCATGGGTCTCCAGGATCTGAGGTGCCCAGGACAGAACACTGTCCTCTGTTCTCGGCTTTGGAGCGTTGAGCGCTGTCCTGGATTTTGTTGGTTTGGCCTGTCCAGCATCAATTCCTCCTCTAGCCACAGCATCTTACTCTTCCTTTGGGGAACCATCCCTTCTCCCTTTCTGCCCATGTGGTTTGGGAACATGTCAGGGACTACCCAGGTGTAAAGCACCTGCCTGCCAATGCAGGAGACGTAAGAAACACAGGTTCAATCCCTGGGTGGGGAAGATCCCTTTGGAGGCGGGCATGGCAATCCACTCCAGTATTCTGGCCTGGAGAATCCCATGGACAGAGGAACCTGGCGGGCTATAGTCCATAGGGTCGTGAAGAGCTGGACACAACTGAAGCAACTGAGCATGCATGAGCCAGGACTGGCCAATGAGAATCTCTGTGATTGGTTCAGGTTTGGGTGTCTGACCAGAGCCGGCCAGTGTGGGTTTGCTCTGGGACTTTTGCTTGAGAAAGAGGCTCTCTCTGGGGTCTGAGTTTGCTGAGCCAATGGAACACTACTGCGGTGCCCATGTCTGACTCCACGGAGGGAAAACGTGCCTGTGTGTGGAGCCGGCACGGAGAAAGCAGTGATGAGAGGAGACAGATTCCTGATATCTGAGTGACCTGTTCTAGACATACTTCTGGGTAAGTGAAGAATTTTTCCTCCTTTGCTTAAGCTCCTTTGAGTTGGGTTTCTGGCATTTACAACCACTAATCCTGACACAAAGAGAATAATAGCAACAACAATAACTGTCTATGAGCACTTATTCAATATCAAGCACCAAAGTTGGTTGGCAGCTGTCTGTTCAGCAACTGGCATTGATATTGATTAGCTTTGCTGGCATTGGAGTTCCCTGGTGGTTTGGTAGTTAAGAATCCACCTGCCAAATGCAGAGGTCTGATCCCTGGTCTGAGAAGATCCCACATATCACGGGGCATCTAAGCCTGTGTTCCACAACTACTGAGGCTGCAGTCTAGAGCCCGTGCTCCCCAACAAGAGAAGCCACCACAATGAGAAGCCTGTACCCCACAACTAGAAAGTAGCCCTTGTTCACCAGCATCTAGAGAAAGCCCACACATAGCAACAAAGACCCAGCACAGCCAAAAAAAAAAAAATTATAGATGTAGATTTTCTGGCACAAAATGATAAAGTCAACAGACTTATGGCAGTTTTGATTATTATTTTAAAATTCCCTATGGACGATGTACCTCTGTGGTGGGTATGGAAGGTCCTTTCAAGGAAGGACTTGGGGGGATGGGGGAAGTGGCTAGCTGTCAGCTCCTATGGGATCTCCTGCCATTGCACAGACTTTGCCCCAGGCTGCCTCTGCCCAGAGCAGCCTCCATGTGGTAGCTGAACACGGCAGGAGTAAAGGTGGCCATTTCAGCCCAGTGGGGGACAGTTCTGACCAGCAAGTCTGTCTCCAGAGTCCCTGTTTGGGACTGATCAAGTCCTGTTGGGCCTCCACCAGTGACTTCTCCTTCTCCCAAGTCTGGCTTCTCCATGTTCATTTCACTGGTGTGAATCCTTAAAAACATCTTGTACCCCAAGCTCTGTCTCAGTCTCTCCTTCTGAAGAACCTATTCTGTGACCAGCCTTACTACCTGCGCCTGGAGTGGGCAGGACTCCTTGCCTTTCCCCACTGGGTGTGCCGCTCCCAAGCACTGGGCCTGTTTATCCTCTCAGCTCACTGTTAGTTCTCCCATTTTATGGATGAGGAAACTGAGACTCAGAAAGTTGAAGACTTGCCTAAGTGATCAATTGTCCACTGTGATTAGAAAATGCTGAACCAGAAGGTGGAACCAGATCACCTTTATATCATTATGTTTGCTACTGTCAAAACCAATCCCTTTATTTCAAGGTGTCAAGAAGTTTAGCAACCATTGGAGGAACATGTATGTGAAGGCTGTGATCCAAACTTAATGATTTTTAAAGTCAAAAGCAGGTTCTGGGCAGCATTTTCTATAAAGAGCCAGGTGATACATATTTCAGGCTTTGAGGGCCATATGGCCTCTGCTGAAACTATCCAACTCTGCAATTGTATCTCGAAAGCAGCCAGAGGCAGTATGTAAATGAATTGGCATCATGGTATGCCAATAAAACTTTATTTACAAAAACTATTTGCAAAAACAGGCAATGAGCAGAAAGAGACAAGCATCCATATTTGGACTGAGAGTTAATATAGTTTGCTTGCTCCAGCCCTAGACAATCAATAAAACAATTAACCTTTAGTTTGTAGCAGTGTTGAATTCTGTGATAAAAGGACTCCTTATGGCCAGTTACAAACTGCTAACAGAAGGTAGTTTGAACTTGGAGTTGAGAATCATATGTGCAGTAATATATTACACAGGAAAATAGACAAAAGTCTAGGTAGTAATAAAATGTAATAAAATTGGGAATCGCCTGGTGGTTCAGTGGTTAAGGCTTTGTGATGTTACTGCTGAGGGCCCTGGTTCAGTCCCTGGTTGGGGAACTAAAATCCCATAAGCCGTGTGGCAAGAAAAAAAAGATGAAAATGTAGTAAAATAAGAAATTAGGAAGTGATGAGATTTGAACATTTTTTACCTTTGTTTTCATGAGAGTTTAGTTGTAAGTATATATTAAACTTTTTTCTGCTTTTTAATGTAATTTTTAATGTACATAATTTAATTTTAAGTAATCTGCTGTCTTAAAAAAAGTCTCCCAAACTTCCTGAAGAATTCACAATGGGCTCTCCTGAGCCAGTAGGAACTGCTGTGCGAGGTGTAGGAAGCAGGAGGCCCCCATGGCCAGGGAAAGGGCAGAGGCCATCAGTGGCCCTGGAGGAGGAGAAGCTGTTATAACATCAAGGCCCAGGGCACATCAAAGAGGTTTTCTATCTCCTTCTCTGGCCAAACAACTATGACGTCAGTCACTCCATTATTTGCATAAACTGAGGGTGAAGTTACTCAAGATCAGCCACTGATCCCTTCCAGACTGAATCTGTGACCCCATCATCCAGAGTCCCTAAACTTTTGAACATCTGTCGTCCTTCAGTTCTGAAAGCTGACTTTATTCTTCACAAGGATAACAGAAGAGTTAGCTTTGGCCTTCAATTTGCTGTGTTGCCTTCAGTATATTGCTTAACCTCTCTGAACCGCCTTTATCTATATCTGAATATTAGGGAGAGCTGCGGTGAGTCTCTGGTACCTACAGGGATAGGAGTGATTATGTGTCCAATGCATCGCATTTAATATAAAAGCCTTACGAGGTAGGTGTTATTTTTGTACCCATTTTACAGTTAAGGAAACTGAGGCTTAGAGAAGCTAAGTGGTTCATACTAGTAAGTGGTAGAGTTGGGATTCATTCTGTCTACTCCAAGTCCAAATTTCTCATTTATTTTTTTCTCATGTGTCTCCCTGCATCTGGAGAGCTCCAATATTTTTATAGTGATAGGAGTCTGAGAAATCATTAGTTCTGAAACTTGAAACCCAAATGCCCTAGAAGCCAGGAGAGTGACAGAGAAGAGAGAAGAGCCAGGTGGGACTGTGGAGTCATAGAGCTCATGCCTTGGCAACAAGGACAATGATTATTCAGCTCCAGCCATTTATCCCTGGCGGGAATGTGGGCCCAGTTTCGCCAGGTTTTGTTCAAGAGCAGCTGAAAATGTGAATTCTCATGTGAAATCCATTGATTTAAAAATTGTTTTGTTTTGGGGAACTCCCTGGCAGTCCAGTGGTTAGAACTCCATGCTTTCACTGCCTGGGTTCAATCCCTGGTCTGGGAACTAAGATCCCATAAGCCTCGCGGCACAGCCAAAAAACAAAAACGAAAAAACCAAAACACCTTGGAGTTCAGCCTGTTGGTTTACAGATGCAGGAACTGAGGGTAACTGACTTCCAGTTCCCAGTAGGCCAGGGCAGATGGAAAATATGGAAGATTTGCAGAGTCCTGGAGGCTGGCAGTATGATTGTGACCACCCAGGTATTGTAGGTAGCTCTTAGGTCTTTATCTCAATTCCATCTCTCCTGGCCTCCTCCTGAAATGAAAATGAGAAAGACATGGATGTCTGGAAGAGGCAAACAATGTAAGTTCCCCTAGATCTTGGCAGTTTTGTAAAGCAAAGGCTCTCTTATTTGCCTATGGCCACCGCAGGTAAGCTTAATCTGTAGAACAATTGGAATCGGGAAGGAGCAGATTATTCTCCCTGTTGGTTCCCTTAGAATCCTTGATTCAACACTCACTTGGACTTCCCTGCCAGTCCAGTGGTTAAGGCTCCAAGCTTGCAATAAAGGGGTGCGGGTTTGATCCCTGGTCAGGAAACTAAGATCCCACATACTGTGCAATGCGGGTGGCCCCCAAGTCCCCCCTCAAACAAACAAAACCCCCCAAATGAACAAAAACCCCACTCAGTCAAACAACTGAGGCTAAGCCTCAGTCCACATCCTCTGGTCCTAAGTACGTGGGACACACAGGTAAACATACATTAAGGACAGCAGATGGAAATGCACTGAACAGTCCAGCTCTGAGGTAGGTTGGAGAATGAATTTCAGGAGAGGTGATATTTGAGCTAGATGGATCTCTCAAACCAGCCTGGCCTGAGACAATGTCTTAGAGAAGGAATCTGCAGGTGCTAAGACCCAGTGCTAAGAAAGACTGAGCAATAAATAAATGGGCCAGAAACTATCAATTTAGGGCGGCTGGAAATAATTTTGTCTCTATGTGTTGGAGGGGTCAAAAGGCAAGCAGGGATCAGAAGGGTCTTGAAAGATAAGAGAAGGTGCTGGAAAGCCATTAAAAGCTTTTAAGCATCAGAGTGACAGTGTTGTTCTTTGGGTTGGTTATTCTGGCTGCTGTGCAGAGAATGGATGAAAGGGACAGTGAGAAGCTGAGACAAATTCAGAGCCCTCAGAAATCTGGGGTGATGGCATGAGAGCAGAGGTGGAGGTGATGGAATGGCTTTGAGAGCTATGAAGGCAGTAGAAGGGACAGGATCTATGTCATTATAATAATAACATTGACAATAACAACATAATATAGGGACTTAAACAATAGCTCTGGTTTCTGACGGTAAAGGCGAGAATCTTTTCCCCTCCCTTTTTTTGGGAAAAATTTCAAACCTCAGAAAAGTTGCAAGATAGTTTCCGTGAACACCCAATATACCCTCACTGAGATTTACCTACTGTCACATTTTGCCCCTCTTTTTCTCTGTGTCTCTGTTTTTATACATACAGAGATGTATACATATGTGTTTGTATGCATAGCTTTTTTTCCTGAACCACTTGCAAATTTGTTTCAGAAACCAAGATACTGAACCTCTAAACACTTCAGCATTCATTTCTTTTGAATAAGGAGATTTTTCTAACACATTCACAATACCGTTAACTTCCTGAGGAAATTTAATATCCAGATACTATAATGGAGACAGAGTCGGACATGACTGAAGTGACTTAGCAGCAGCAGCAGCAGCAGCAGCAGAAGGAAATGGCAACCCACTCCAGTGTTCTTGCCTGGGACATCTCATAGACAGAGGAGCCTGGTGGGCAACATACAGTCCATGGGGTTGCAAAGAGTCAGACATGACTGAGCACACACATACACACACACACACATATACACCTTAATATAAAGTCCATATTCAAATTTCACCGATTGTCCCAGAAATGTCTTCTAAAGCTACTGTATTTTTAATTTTATTTTTAAAAATTCAAAGATTATGTGTTGCAGTTATTGTGTCTCTTTTGTCTTTTCTTTTGTTTCCTTTTTTTTTTTCTTGCATTAATGTTAGAAATGTTTATTTAAAAGTGGTAATTGAGGTGAGAGTTCCCTGGTGGATGAGGGGTTTAGGATTTGGCACTTTCATTGCTGTCTGGTGCACAAAAAAGAAAAATGGTGATTAGGTAACTGAACAAAATGTAGGAGGCCTAATGTAATTGGTTCTACTTTTTTCTATGTAGAGATTATTTTAGCAACTTTTTATTTTGAAATAATTTCAAAGTTACAGAAACATTGCAACAAAATTACAAAGAATGTTCCTGTGTGTTTCACCCAGAGTCACCAATTATTTATACTTTGTCACATTTTTTTATTTTCTTATCTACAAATATATATACAGATTTTTTTCTGAACCATTTGAAAGTAAGTTGCTTCTCTTGCCCCTAAATACTACAGGGTGTATTTTCTAAGGACATTGTCTTATATAGCCCAATGCAAGTATCAAAATCAGGAAATTGAACTATATTTGGCATCAATATAGTTATATTAATATATACTACTATATATTAATATATGCTAATATAATAACTAAATTTGGTATTATATTACCCATATTCAAATTTCTCCAACTGTGCCAAGGATGTCTTATAGTCTTTTTTTTTTTAGAGAACCAAGATCTAATTAGTGTTCACATATTGCATTTAACTGTTTTTCTCTTTAGTCTTTAAATATATTTATTTATTTGGCATTGCCAGGTCTTAGTTGCAGCATGTGAACTCTTAGTTACAGCATGTGGCATCTAGTTCCCTGACCAAGGATTGAACCTGGGGTCCCTGCACTGGGAGTGTGGAGTCTTAGCCACTGGACCCCCAGGGAAGTCCCTTTAGTCTTTAATCTAGGTGATTGCCTAGCTTCTGTGTGGATATTTCACAATAATGACATATTTGAAGAGTTCAGCCAAGTTGTTTTGAAGAATGTCCCTCAATTTGGGTTTGTCTGTTTGTTTTTCATGACTAGATTCAGAGCAAACATGTTTGACTACTAGGTAGGTGATGGTGTGTCTTTTTCAGTGCAAAATGTCAGCGGGAACATGTTAAGAGGTTGTGTCATCTTTTGGTTAAGCTGGGTTCAAATTGGGGCTGCTTATTTTGCTAGCTGGGCAAGCGAGTCATTAGATGATTTTTCTCAGCTGTCAAATGAGGGTAATAATAATCCTGGTTTATGAGTTTTTTGAATTAAAAAAAAATTTATTTGGCTGTGCTGAGTTTCAAATCTTTGGAGCATGCGGGATCTTTTTTTAAGTTGCCACATGTAAACTCTTGGTTGAGGCATGTGGGATCTAGTTCCCTGGCCAGGGACGGAACCCTGGCCCCCTGCATTGGAAGCCTGCAGTCTTAGCCACTGGACCACCAGGGGAGTCCCAAATTTGTTGAATTAATACACATAGGGCCCTTAGAACAGTGCAATGCGTTGTACTTGATAAATTATTAGTATTGATATTATTGTTGTCATCAATACTATTTTTACTGATATTTATAGAGACCTTAATATGAGACACACTGAGTCCAGTGCTCACTTCTTTGCCCTTCCAGCACCTAAGACAGTGTATGACACAAAGGAGGCATTCAATAAATAGTTGTTTGCATTTTGCAAACAGGTCAACACTATGTCATATGAATATCATACGTCATATGAATGTCAACACTATGAGATAGATTGCTATCAATAGCCAACCAACTCACGGATGAGGAAACGGAGGCTCAGTGAAGTGATTTATCTAGGCCACTACTGGCAGTAAGAGGCAAGAGCTGGGATTTGAACCCAAGCTTATAGGCTTTGCAAAACCAGGAATCTTGAGTATTTTGTAAACCCTCAAGGACTGTGTAGATGCAGAGCTGAAGTGGAGCGCCACGCACAGTGCGCTGCCCCATGCATACAGGAGGCGCTCAATACATAGCTGAATGAATGAGAAAAGAAAGTGAGTCAACTAGAGAGAGTTCATCATGTCCTGGTCTGGGCCAGCGCTTGGGTGGGACTGAGAATCCATCCGTCCTCATGCCTCCCGCCAAGTTACCACAGGACCACGTGTTCCAGCAGGGTGTGGTTTCTGGTGACCACGCCCCACAGACAAAACCACACCTTTTACTTTTCCGGGCTCCCGCGAACAGCCGAGGTGTTTTGGCCCGCGCGCGGAGCCGTAGCTACAGTTTTCTCGGGCGTCCGCGGCCGGGAAATCGGCTGTTCCAGGTCCCGGGTAGACGTGCACAATGTCGGAAAAGGCAGGGAGTCAGAGTGGGGGCTCCTCGGAGGCCGGTGGTGTAACTGTCAGCGACATTCAGGAACTGATACGGCGCAAGGAGGAGATCGAGGCCCAGATCAAAGCCAATTATGAAGTGCTGGAGAGCGTGAGTGTGGGAACTGGGCTCCTGGGCGGGCTGGGAGGCCCCGCAACGCATTCCTGACGCGGCCCCAGGCCGGGCAGTCAGGCAAGTAACGTGAATAACTAGGAAGGATTCGAATCGATGTTCTAGCAAGCATTTATGGAGCCCTCACTGGGAGCTGTGTTAAACGCTTCACATTGGTTAACGCATTTAATCCTCCCAATAATCTTTTGAGGTGAGTTCTATTATTTCCCCCATTTTAGGGATGGAGAAACAGACATTACTTAAACCTGCCTGAAGTCACAGCTCAGTTCAGTCGCTCAGTCGTGTCCGCCTCTTTCAGGGGGGATTTGCAGAGGCAGGGTGATAATTATATCTGTCATCAGTCGTACAGTTACCAGATGTCCTGTAACCACTTTACCTTAGAGCTTCTTAAACTTTAATGTGTACGCGAATCACCTGGCGATCTTGTTAAAATTCAGATTCTGATGATGCACGGGTGTGTGGGAACAGCTACTGCATTTCTGCAAATTCCCAGCGATGCTGATGCCACTGGTGTAAGAACATAACAGGAAAGGTTTACTATCCTTACGGTGTAAGGAGGAAACTGGGGCCAAGAGTGGGGCAAACCCTTGCCTAGGGTCCTGTACGTCGGAAGTGGCTGTGATGGGGTTACTTCTCAGGTGTCTCTGGCTCCAAAACGGATACAGTTTTTCTTAAGCCACCTAGCGTAAAACCACAAATCAATTTGCCGAGGAAGAGTAAATGAATTACATTCTATACAGGGTGGATGAAGTGCAATGTAGGTGATGGTTATAAGATGAAGTATCATGTGGAGGCCAGGGTACCCTTTTACTGGGTGCTGACTTCGTGCCTGAATTGATCTGGTTTATGTGTATGCTATATCCTGGAATCCTCTTAACTGCTCTATGAAGTTGGTATGTTACTCTGGGGCTTAGAAAGGGGAAGTCACAAGATGAGATTTAGATTTTATGCCTAGGGAATCCAGAATCTGTGCTTTCAAGTGGTTTCTCACACCTTAGGTATTTTTCTACTGCAGGCAGGATGCTGTGTCTGTATACCTCCTGTACTGTTACTCCCTTGTTATTTTCCTTTAAGTTAACCCATTTTTTTTTACTTAATTTTATTTTTAAAGGAAATTTTGTAACTTCACAGCATATGAAAACATAAGAATCTCTTTCCTTAAATGTGAACTAATGAAAGTGATCCCCCCAAAAGGTGATCTGTCCATGTATCTGTCACCTGATGAATGGATAATGAAATGTGGTCTGTCCATACAATGGGATATTACTTAAATAAAAAACAGTGAAGTGCTACATATGCTACAAAAGATCATGAACTTTGAAAGCTAAGTGAAAGAAATTCATCACAAAAGGCCACACATTTTATGATACCATTTATATGAAATATCTAGAATAGGCAAATTCATGGACAGAAGGTAGATTCGTGGTTGCCAGGGGCTGAGGGGAGGGGGAGATGGAAGTGGCTGCTAGTGGGTCAGAGTTTCTTTTTGGAGGGTGGTGAAAGTGTTTATAAATTGATTGTGGTGATGATTTCATAATTCTATGAATATTCTAAAAACCACTGAATGGTACATTTATTTATTTGGCTGCACCACGCAGCATGATCTTAGTTACTTGACCAATGATGGAAACTGTGCTCCCTGCAGTGGAAGCACAGAATTCTTAACCACAATGGCACCCCACTCCAGTACTCTTGCCTGGAAAATCTCATGGACAGAGGAGCCTGGTAGGCTGCAGTCCATGGGGTCGCTAAGAGTCTGATATGACTGGGTGACTTCACTTTCACTTTTCACTTTCATGCATTGGAGAAGGAAATGGCAACCCACTCCAGTGTTCTTGCTTGGAGAATCCCAGGGACGGGGGAGCCTGATGGGCTGCCGTCTGTAGGGTCACACAGAGTCGGATACAACTGAAGCGATTTAGCAGCAGCAGCAGCAGACTGCCAGGGAAATTCAGAATTGTACACTTTAAATGGGTGGATTGCATAGTGTATGAATTACATCTGAATAAAGCTGTTTTAAAAAATGGAGAGGCCCAGATATAACAAGTGATATGGAGATAATATGGAGACCAACACCACTTTTTCCTTGACTACTGGAGGGTTGATGATATTTGGAAAGGGAATACGTATTTTAGATTCAGGGTTATTAAATGCCTTGTATATGAGTTGCCAGTGGCTCAGGTCCCAACGTTGGAAACCAGTCTCTGATGCAGTATTGCCTTACTGCAATCAGGAAGGCCAGTCAACTCTTAATCATTGTGAGCATACAGGAGGCAGATACAGATATTTAGCCCCTGGCACATTTATACTGTATCTATAGAGAGTCCTGGGTTAAGGGAGTATACGAGACCCCCTTCCCCATGAACAGAAAACAGTAAGTGTAACCCACAGGCTTTCAGAAAGAAAGGGAGAGAAGTGAATGGAATCCCTCCCCTTGGAACCTGTGTACGGTCAGCAGTTGGTCTCTGTGCTGATCATTACAGCCCTCATTTATTACTTTCTGTGTGTATTAGTTTCCTGGGGTCACCATAACAAATGATCACAAACTTGGTGGCTTAAAACAGCAGAAGGTTATCCTCTCTCAGTTGTGGAGACCAGCAGTGTGAAATCAAGGAGTTGGTAGGTTTGATTCCTTCTGGAGCTCTGGGGGAGAAGCCATTCCCTGCCTCTCTCCTAAATTCTGGTGGCTCCTGGCCATCCTTGGCTGGTTGCAGTGTCGCTCTAATCCCTGCCTCTGTCTTCGTGGCCTACTTTCTGCATCTCTCTGTCCCATTTCTCCTTCTCCTTTCTTTTATCAGGATACCCATCGTTGGATATAGGGACCACCCGAAATCCAGGAAGATCTCTTCTTGTGATCCTTTACTTAATTATATCTGCAAAGATCATTTTTCCAAATAAGGTCACATTCACAGGTTCTCAGGGTTAGGACTGGGACATATCTTTTTGGGGGCTGCTCTTCACCACTGTGAATGTGTGTGGCACTGTGCTAAGCACCCTACGTAGGTCAATTAGTTAATTCTCAGAACAGGTGTGAAGTGAGGCGAGTGTCATTTTTCCCATTCTATAATTGAGGAAGCTGAGGCCCAGAGAGGTGAACATATTAACCAAGGATACCCAGCTTGTATGTGGCAGAATTGAACTTGAAATCAAAGTCTGCAAAAACCCAGCTGTATGTCATATAATATGATTCATTGCTGTTGTGCACCATGCTCTGATTTAGGTAGGAAAAGACTTTAAAAATATGAAAATGGCAATTCCTTGGTGATGCAGTGGTTAGAACTCTGCTTTCACTGCTGAGGGGGTAGGTTTAGCTCCTGATCAGGGACTAAGATCCCACAAGCCATGCAGCACAGCTGAAAGAAACAAACCATTATAACAGATGTATTGTTTTCAATAGGGAATACATTGCCATGGTCAAAATTCAATGTTTACAATAGGATATAAGTTGGAAAGTCTCTCTCCCTTCCCTGTCCCCAGCCACCCCTTTCCTCTACCCCAGATGGCAACTGGTAATATCAGTGTATCCTTCCAGGGATGAAAGGCCTGTTTGAAGGTCCCTTCAGATCTCTCTTTATTTTCAGAAGAACCAAAGTCCTGCCTCAGCTGGGTGCTCTTGGGGGTTTTTACCCTCCTCTAACCTCCAAGGTCACCAGCCAGGTGTCAGCTGCCCATAGGAGGGAGGGTCTGGAGGAGTTGAGGTAGCAACTGGCCTTGAGGGTGATGCTCAAAGGAGTCATTAGTTTTATCTGTACTGCTCTAATGTCAGAAAAGAGAGTGGGTCTGCTCATTACTGGTGTTGTTAAAAGTCAGCTAAACAATGGTGCCCACCTGCGAGGGCAGTGGCGGGAGGGCGTGGGAGAGGGCCTGGTCTGTGCGAAGTGACCCATACATGGCCGCTGTGGTCACTGGCACCTTTGCACGACTTCAGAGGAGCAGAGTCAGGGGAAGGAGGGCTTGAGGACTTCATACCTGTAAAACCTTCCTGACCTTGTATCTTCCCTCCAGCAAAAAGGCATCGGGATGAACGAGCCACTGGTGGACTGCGAGGGCTACCCCCGGGCAGATGTGGACCTGTACCAAGTCCGAACTGCAAGGCACAACATTGTCTGTGAGTGACCCTGGCTGGGGATGTTCCCCCACCTTGCAGCAGGAAGTGTACAGGGCACAAAGAAGTCACCAGTATTCCATATGCCTGCTTCCCTCTCCTCTCCCTTGATGAGAT
Source organism: Capricornis sumatraensis (assembly GCF_032405125.1). NCBI lineage: Eukaryota > Metazoa > Chordata > Mammalia > Artiodactyla > Bovidae > Capricornis > Capricornis sumatraensis. The sequence continues at coordinate 60,237,795 of NC_091085.1, read as the reverse complement.
CATCTCCTTGTCCCCATGGAGAGACTGAGAACTATGGGAATGGGATAGACTCTAGGGGTCTATATTTATGGTCTCATTTTTCTTTTTTTTTAAATCCCTTTTTTAAAAGTTTGTTTTATTTTTTGGCCTCACCATGTGGCATGTGGGATCTTAGCTCCCTGACCAGGGATCAAACCCATGCTCCCTGCATTGGAAGCATGGAGTCTTAACCACTGGACCTCCAGAGAAGTCCTGTGGTTTCATTTTTCATTTTGCTTTTAGGAACCTTGCTTCATTGTGGAAACTTTTATTGCAGTAACAACAGAAACCCAAGGCAGCTATGGCTTACAATCCCAATCAAATCAGTTACATGTGAGGAAGTATGTTTTGCTGTTAATGATAGTGACCCGACTATGGACATTCAAGCAGAAAATAGCTCAGTCCCTCAGTAAAGACATTTGGAGGTCGGCTGTGCAGGGCTAGTCTTCAGAAACCCGGGCTCTGCCATCCTTAGGAAATCTTGTCCATCTTCAGGGTCACCATATCCATGTGGCAGGCGGGAAGAAAGGGGAGGAAGAAGGTAGGAAGGACACAAGCTCCTCTGCCAGCTGGTACACCTCCTGTTAAGCATCTGTCCTGCAAGTCCCATGCCCACGTCCTGCATCAGTTTCTGCTTTCCTCGTATAGGCTCCCCTGCCTGCAAGAAATGTACCCACAGTGGGCATGTTGTTATCTTAAGTAAAATATCTTATGTATATAAATGTATATAGTGTATCCCTGGAGAAGGAAATAGCAACCCACTCCAGTATTCTTGCCTGAGAGATCCCATGGACAGAGGAGGCTGGCAGGTTACAGTCCATGGGGTTGCAAAGAGTTGAGGATGACTTAGCACCTAAACAACAGTATAGTATGTATGTATGTGTTTATTATCAAGGAACAGAGAGAGTGGATAGAGGTTGGGTAGTTTATTTGACTTCTGCTTCTGCTGTAACAAATCATTACAGACTTAGTGGTTTAAAATGTCACAGGTTGGGACTTCCCTAGTGGTCCAGTGGTTAAGACTTTGCCCTTACAGTGCAGGAGGTGTGGGTTTGATCCCTGGTCGAGGAACTAAAATCTCAACACGCCTTGTGGCCAAAAAAGAAACAAAACATAAAACAGAAGCAATATTGTAACAAATTCAGTCAAGACTTTAAAAATGGCCCACATCAAAAAAAAAAAAAATCTTAAAAAAAAGTCACAAATGTATTATCTTACATTTCTGGAAGTGAGATGTCCACGTGGGTCTCACTATGTTAAAATCAAGGTGTCAATAGAGCTGTGTTCCCTCCAGAGAATTCATTTCTTTGTCTTTTCCAGTCTCTAACAGCTGCCCACCTTCCTTGACTTGTAGCCTTTCCATCTTCAAAGCCACTGGTCACTTCTCTCCAGTTTCTGAGGCTGTCATCATGTCTTTCTCTCATTCTCCTGCCTCCCTCTTTTACTGATAAAGACCCCTGTGATCACCCTGGGCTACCCCTTGAATAATCCAGGATAGCCTCCCATCTCAGGGCTCTTAACTTAATCCCACCTGTACAGCCTCCCTTGCCATGTCAAGTAGCAGATTCACAGGGTCTGGATTTAGGATGTGAGCATCCTTCCTTGGGGCCACTTTTTATGCTGCCACAGCTAGGCAACCAATGATTTCTACAGCAAGGGCATATCAGATAGAAGGAAGCTGATCATCTGCATTACTCCTCCCACTTTATTAGCTTCTTTTGGGCTGCACTGTGCCTTTGTTGCTGCACTCGGGCTTTCTCTAGGGCTCCTCTTCGCAGCGCGCTGGCTTCTCGCTGCAGTGGCTTCTCTTGTTGCCGAGCATGGGCTCTAGGGGCTGGGCTTCAGTAGTTGTGGCAGATGGGCTCAATTGCCCCACATCATGTGGAATCTTCCCAGACCAGGCATCAAACCCGTGTCCCCAGCATTGGCAGGCGGGTTCTTAACCACTGGCCCACCAGGGAAGTCCTACTTTATCCCCTTGATGACTTCTGTTTTACCTGTGTGAATCTTAACTCTATCTGCAGCATGCTTTGGTATAAGTTGTCTTTAGGTTAAAAAAAAAAAAAGTTACCCAGACCCCAGCCACTCTGCTGGACTGGCCTGCAGAGACAGCTTACTCGACTTAACTTTGTTCCCCACATTTTGAGTTAACTGGCAGTACTAAAAAAAATCAGAGGACTTCATCCCCAAACTCCTGGTTTCCAGCTGTTTTCACTGTTGCCTCTCCCATGCTGAGCACCACCAGTCGTGTGTTGCTAGATGGGGCGTCTTCTGGAAGCATTAAGAGAAAAGTGAGGTCCTCCTTGGCTCCAGCCTGCTTCCCTTGGTCGCTTGCTCATGGTGCTGCCCCTTGTGTATGCTTGAGCTTCTGGCCGTGGATTCAGCTGGACGAGTCCCTCCTCCTGGCCACCTTTCAGGCCTCCACTGAACTGGTGCTACCTTTGGCAGGCCTTCCTTGATCTTCTAGACGAGCCAGGTCAGGGCCGATGGGCGGGTCAGCCCGCATCGTGGTCATCAGGTGTCACTGTAATCACTCATCCCTTGGCTGCTCTCCTTGCAGCACTGTAAGCTTCATGAGGACAGCCCCTCTGTCTTGTTTGTAGATGAGTCCTCAGTGTCTGGCTCAACCTCTGGGATAAAATAGGCACTCATTAAATATTTAGTGAATGAATGTAGGGGGCATGTCTCATGTCCTCTGCTGTCTTTTCTTGGCCCCTGATACGATGCTCTCCTTCAGGCCTGCAGAATGACCACAAGGCGGTGATGAAGCAGGTGGAAGACGCCCTACACCAGCTGCATGCTCGCGACAAGGAGAAGCAGGCCCGGGACCTGGCCGAAGCCCACAGGGAGGCCCTGAGCCGCGACCAGAGCCAGGGCCGAAGCCCTGCCCAGGCCTTTGCCAAAGTGAACAGTGTCAGCCCCGGCTCCCCCGCCAGCATCGCAGTAAGCCAGGGCTGACTCCCTGAGCCCACAGCCTGAGGGTGCCTTGAGGTGGACTTGAGGCTGGGGCACTGTGGACAGACAGACCCACACTGTCTCCAGGGCAGCAGACACCACGGAGGGCCAGCGGGAGTTAGGCCGTGCTGCCCACTCAAGGAGCCATGAGGGAAACCCTGGGCCACAAGGTGGAAGGCAATAGATGTCCCAGGAGGGAAGGAGGCTCTCTTCCTGGGCCTGATTTTCACTGGGCATTGAGTAACAGGCAGGAGAGTGACAGCAATAGCTGCCACTTACTGAGCCCTTGCTTTGCAGCACGAGTCCTGGCAAGTGAGCTCGCCTGGTGTGTTTTGACAAGTTTTAACAGCTTTAATTGGTATATAGGTCACATGCCGTAACTTTTATCCATTTAAGGTACATATATGATTGAGTGGCTTTTGGTGTATTAACAATTAGGAGTCAGATTTTAGAGTATTTTCATTGTTCTGAAAAGAAACCAATTAGGCATTACACCTCAACCCCCGATGCCCCTAAACCCCTGGCACCCACCAGTCTGCTTTCTGTTTCTATGAATTTGCCTGCTTTGGACATTTCATATATGAGTGAATGGAATCATACAATATGTGGTCCTCTGTGTCTGGCTTCTCCCTCTTAGTATCATGTTTTCAAGGTCTGTCCGTGTTGGAGCATGTATGTCAATTTCACTCCTTTTTCATTTTCTAAAGTTTTTTACTGGAGAATAGTTGATTTATGGTGTTGTGTTAGTTTCAGGTATATAGCAAAGTGAAGAAGTTATACATATACATATATCCACTCCTTTTTGGATTCTTTTCCCATTCAGTCCATTACAGAGTACTGAGTAGAGTTGCCTGTGCTATACAGCAGGTTCTTATTAGTTATCTATTTTATACATAGTTGTATATAATCTCCCAATTTATCTCTCTCCCATGTCCATTCCTTTTTCTGAGTATAGTATGGTGTCTGGATAGATCACACTTTGTTTATGCATTCATCAATTCGTTTCCATTTTCTGGCTATTATGAATAATGCCTCTGTGAACATGATATACAGATTTTTATATAGAGCTGCAATTTATGTTGAATCCCACAGCCACCCTCTAGAGTAGGTACCATTTCACCCATGGGGAAAAGGCTCGAACCCCTGAAGTACTTTTTGCTAGGACACATAGCTTCTAGAAGGCAGAATTGGGTCCTGCCAGTCATCTTTAGTGATCGTAAGACTGTGGGTTACATGTTTTATCCACCACTGTGCACACGACACGGAGAAGGCAATGGCATCCCACTCCAGTGTTCTTGCCTGGAAAATCCCATGGACGGCGGAGCCTGGTGGGCTGCCCTCTGTGGGGTCGCACAGAGTCGGACACAACTGAAGCGACTTAGCAGCAGCAGCAGCAGTGCACACAACATCGGGTACAGAGTTGTCGTCGACCCGTGACGAGTATTTGTGGAAGCGATGGAGGAACTGTGATCTGTGTTCTGAGGGTCACTCTTATCCTGGGTCAGCGTTGTGCCCCTGGCTGCTAGAATGGGGCCTTCTAGGGCAAATGTGTCTAAATGCTGACTCTTGAACAAAGTAAGCCAGATTGGCCTGCCACTCCTTGCCCCCGCACCTGGGTCAGGGCCAGGACCAGGACCAGAGAGCTTTGCCTCGTGTTCCTCAAGGCCTGCACCACTGCCAGCTTTCACCAGGCACTGGGCAGACCTGACCGGCCACCTTTTGCTCACTTTGTGCCTGGAGGAACCGCTGGAGGAGCTGGCCCAGTTATGCGCTGCCCCTCCTGATGTATCTAAACCCTAACCTCTTTGCTTCGTGCCTGCCATTCTTCTCTGTGGAAAACATGCTCATTAAAAAAAAAAAAATCAGAGTATAATTGCTTTGCAGCATTGTGTTTCTGTTGTACAGTGAAGTGAATCAGCCATACATATACATATATCCCCTCCCTCATAAGCCTCCCTCCCACCCCAACTCCCATCCCACCCCTCTCGGCCACCACAGACCGCCGAGCTGAGCTCCCTGTGCCATACAGCAGATTCCCACTGAAAATGTGTGCATTAAGTTAGGACTGTCTGAGAGGGTGAAGCACACTGAAGCTCTCTCCTGACTTCCTGTTTTCTCTTCTCTCTTTAGGGTCTGCAAGTGGATGATGAGATTCTGGAGTTTGGCTCTGTGAACACCCAGAACTTCCAGTCACTGCAGAACATCGGCAGTGTGGTCCAGCACAGTGAGGGGGTGAGCTGGAGGGCATGTGGAGTCTGGCCAGTGACCCCGGAACTGCCGGGGCAGGAGCTGTGGCCGGGGTGTGGGCCAGCTGCCCTCGGGGGGGCTGTTACCCAAGCGCAGTCCTTCCCGCACAGGGCCTTTACTTTGGCTGTTCCCTCCGCCTAGAATGCTTGTCCCCCTGATTTCTGGCAGGCATCGGGCCAAGAAGCAGTTGGCTGGTGTCGGTGCCCTGCTAGAGGTCAGGCCCTCATTTCCACACTGACTGACACCTTCATTCGGTCTGTACTTAGATGGAAGTTTATAATTTTGTTTTTTATCAAACTCATTAGTTTCGCACTTTATGGCTTGTATCTCCTTAAAGAAAGTCTTCTAGTGCTTTTATGGGTTTGTTTTTAGCTTTTCTTTAATCCATCTGGCATGTATCTTTTATTATTTTTTTTATAACAGTTTGACTGAGGTACAGTTTACATACCTTCCAGGTCACCCATTTAAAGTGCATAATGTACTCATTTTTAGTCTGTTCATAGAGTTGGGCATCCATCACCCCAATCAGTCTTATTTATTTTTAAAATTTTTATTTATTTATTATTTTTTACAATCACCTCAGAAAAAAGCTTCATTCCCACTAGCAGTCACTCCCATTTTCCCCATACCTACCAACCCCTGGCAGCCACTAAACTACTCTTTGTCTCTACTGCTGCTAAGTCACTTCAATCGTGCTCAACTCTGTGTGACCCCATAGACGGCAGCCCACCAGGCTCCCCCGTCCCTGGGATTCTCCAGGCAAGAACACTGGGGTGGGTTGCCATTTCCTTCTCCAATGCATGAAAGTGAAAAGTGAAAGTGAAGTCACTCGGTCGTGTCTGACTCTTTGCGACCCCATGGACTGCAGCCCACCAGGCTCCTCCATGGGATTTTCCAGGCAAGAGTACTGGTGTGGGTTGCCATTGCCTTCTCCACAGTCTTGCTTATTCTGGATATTTCATGTAAATAGGATCGTATAGTATGTGATTTATACTGTGTATATATATACACAGATATATACTGTGATATATCCTGTATATATACTAAGTGATATATATGTATCATTTAGTGTAGTGTTTTCAAGATTCATCCATGTCAATACTTCATTCCTTTTTATGACCAAATAGTATCCCATTGTATGGATAGGCCATACTTTATTTATCCATTCATTAGTTGACGAATATTCAGGTTGTTTCCACTTTGGGGTATTATTATAGAGTAATGCTTCTGTGAACATTCTATAGAAGTTTGTGTGTGCACATATGTTTTCATTTCTGTTGGATTCATAGTTCATCTGAAATTAATTTTTGTGAATGGTGTGAAGCAGGGTCTCAGACATAATTTTTTCCCCAAATGGATAGTAGTTGTTCCAGTATTGTGTATTGAAAAGTTAGTACTTTACCCACTCTTTTATATTGCCACATCTGTTATATGATTTTTGTATGTGGGATTCTTTGTTTCTTTGGTCTGTTTGTTGGAACCTTTCTGGGGTTTCCTAGAACAAATCCATTTGTCCTGCTCTGCTTCTCTTTAACCCTTTGCCAGAAAAGGTGTATTGGTGAGTGAAAAAAATCACCCCAAAACTTCAGCAACTTGAAGCTTCAAGCATCTATTAGCTCATACAGTATGGGGGTCAGGCAGTGTCCAGGAGTCATTCATGTAGCTGGGTGGTTTTGGTTCAGGGCCTCTCATGAGGTTGTGATCAAGATGAAAGCAGAGGTTGCCGTCATCTGAGGGCTTGACCGAGGTTAGAAAATCTGTGTCTGAGGTGCCTCACTCACGTGGCTGTTGGCAGGAGACTGAGGTCCTCAGCATGTGGGTCTCCACAGTGCTGCTTGAGTGCCCCCGCAGCATGGCGGCTGGCTTCTCCCCGAGTGGGCAGTCCAAGTGAGAGCAGAGAGCCGAGGGCAGCGCCTTCTGACTCAGTCTGAAGATTCACACTATCAATTCCGCCGTCTTCTATTTGTTAGAAGCAAGTCCAGTCCTCACTCAAAAGGAAAGGAATTAGGCTTTAACTCTAGAAGGAAAGAATTTCGAAGCATTTATTTATCACTGTGGCAGTACACCTTTGTCATCTCTTTACTGTCCCATCACCATTTTAGTGAGGTTTCTAGAGAGGATGCATTGTGTTATTTTTACCAAAGTCTCTCTTTTTTACTCCTTCTTCCCCACCCCACCTCCCCAGCTTGCTAGTGTGTTAGAGTTTACTCATGTTTCTTGGGTACCTTGCTACATGTAACAATACTTTTAAACTTTGTAGTTGTCTGGGCTCATTGTTACTGGTTTGTGTTGTAAATATGTCTCTCTTTCTTTTTTTTTTTTTTTGCCCCCTAGAAGAGGTAGTACTTACTAATGGCAAAAACAGGACGAAAAAACATAATGAAAAACCTCCCTCTCCTCCAGGTTCATTTCCTTTCCTCCAAAGGCAGCTGCTTTGCAACTGTGTCCTTCCAGGGACAGGTTCTTTGTGCATTAGCATTGAGAGCTACTGGATGCTTTAAGTTAAGGCCTGATGTACCCACAGCAGAATTCACCCTTTTCAGTGTGTAGTTCTGTGAGTTTTGACAACTGTATGTGTATGTAAATATCACCAAATGAAGATACGTCACAGTTCTGCAACCCAAAATGGCCTCATCCTTGTGTAGTTAACTTCTCCCCATGCCTCATGCCCAGGAAACCACGGATCTGTGCTCCACTCCTGTGGTTTTACCTTTTCCAAAATGTTGCATAAGTGAAACTGTGTAGTATAAAGCCCTTTAAGGGGCTTCCCTGGCAGTCTGGTGGTTAAGAGTCTGTGCTTCCATTGCACGGGGTGCAGGTTTAGTCCCTGGTCAGGGAACTGAGACCCTGCATGCCACGTGGCACGGCTGAAAAAAAGTCCTGTAAGTCTGGCTACTTTCACCCAGCGTCCTGCATCTGCGGTTCTTCCAAGCGGGCATGTGCATCTGTAGTTCATCCCTTTTCACCACTGGGTAGTAATCCGTTGCATAATGACCCCCAGACTCTTCATCCGTTTTCCCAGCATGGGACATTTAGGTTGTTTCCAGTTTTTGGTGGTTACTCATAATAGCTACTGGTTTCTAATCTGTCTCTTCTAGTTAAATACAGTCTTAGGCTATTTATAGCTAAAAAATCTGTTTTTGTTAACACAGGTGTAATTGACGTATAACATTATATGAATACTATTTTCAGGTGTAAAACATAATAATTCAATGTTTCTATATTTTGCGAAATGATTGCCACAACAAGTCTAGTTAACATCTGTCACCATACATAGTAGTTACAAGGTTACAAGGTTTTTTTTTTGTGATGTGTACTTTTAAGATTAGCAACTTTGAAATATGCAAGAGAATATTATTATATTCCATATTGTACAGCATGGTGACTAGTTAATAATACTGCATGAGTCCTTTTTGATAAAGGCAGTTATTTAACATTTTGTAGGAAATTTCATTCTAAAGAATATAAATTCCAATATATCAAACAGATAAGTTGAACTGCTGGGATGGGCTGGAGGTGGGGTGGGGGCAGTATCACACTCTCAGGGCCCTGGGTCCACCTAGAACCAGAGCTCAGCTTGAGAATCATGGATCTGGGTTTCCATGGTCTGCTCTGTGAATTGGAAAAATAAAATCTTTTTTTAACCCCATAGCATTCTATTGTTAGACATTTAGGGAGTTTCCAATTTTATGGAAACTTGGAAATTAACACCCTTGTAGACAAATCTCTGTTTCTGTAGATAAGTTTTTAAAGGTGAGTTTCTGGATCAAATGCATGTATTTTCAAAGGAAAAAAAAATCTTAAAACAATATTTCTTTTTAATAAAAATAGTGTATATTCAACCATAAAAAAAGAATGGTGTACTGATATCCTATAACAGTAACAATCCTTGAAAGAATTTGTGCTAAGTGAAAGAAGCCAGACACAAAGGGCCACATATTTTAGAATTCCATTTATATGAAATGTTCAGAAGAGGCAAATCCATAGAGACAGAAAGTAGAGAGGTGGTTTCCAGGGGTTGGGGAGGAGGGACTAGAGAGTGGTTGCTAGTGGGCACGGAGTTTCTTTTTGGGTGACGGAAATACTCTGAAATTAGGTGGTGATGGTTGGACCAATCTCTGAATTTACTAAAACCCACTGAATTGTATACTTTATTATTACTTTTAAAAATATGTATTTATTTGGCTGCATTGAGTCTTAGTTGTGGCCACCTGGGATCTTTGTTGCGGCATGCAGGATCTAGTTCCCTGACCAGGGATTGAACCCAGGCTCCCAGCATTGGGAACGAGGAGTCTTAACCATTGACTACCAGGGAAGTCTCAAAATTTCTATTATTTTTAATTGAAGGAGAGGTGATTTATTTTTTTAAATTATTTATTTAGCTGCCTGGGGTCTTAGTTGTGGCACACGGGGACTTTGTGCTCACCGGCAGTGAGCAGCCTTGGTTGCCACGCAGCATGTGGGAACTTGCTTCCCCAACCAGAGCTTGAACCCATGTCCCCTGCATTGTAAGGCAGATTCTTAACCACTGGACCCCCAGGGAAGTCCCTGAAGAATATAGTTGATTTATAACACATGGGACCTTTTAGGACATATATTCATGGATTCATGCTTCGCTGGTTTTGTTTTATTTTTACTAAACCTACTTACTCACTGTACTATATTTGAACAATACCTTATTGAGGGGTATTTTGGGTGTTTTCAGTTTTTGGAATTTTTAAATAGTCCGGGATGAATGCTTTGTTTCTTTATCATCTTGTACTTTTGCAAAAGATATCTTGTATGCACCTTTTAAAGATTTTGTTGTTGTTGTTGGGGAGGTATGTTTCTCCAGGAGGATGGTACCAAATCTGTAGCCCTACTGGCTCCCCCCAGAGTGCCAAGTCCCCCACATTCTTGCCAATTGCAGAAATTACGTTTAGAATAAGCGTCCTGGGACTTTCCTGGTGGTCCAGTGGCTAAGACTCTGTACTCCCAATACAGCGGGCCCAGGTTCGATCACTGGTCAGGCAACTAGATCTCATATCTTGCAACTAAGACCTGGCACAGCCAAATAAATAAATAAAAGCAAAAAAATATATTTTTTAAAGCCTCCTTACCAATCTGGTGGGCAAAAAACAAAACAAACAACCCCCCCCCGCCCCCCACCCCAAGTATCTCAGCCTTCTAGCCTGAATCTCTTTGAATGCTAAGGAGGCTGAACATAAAATGAGCTTATTTTCCTTTCAGAAGCCCCTGAATGTGACAGTGATGCGCAGAGGGGAGAAACACCAGCTTAGACTCGTGCCAACACGCTGGGCGGGAAAAGGACTGCTGGGGTAAAGTATCTGTGTCCATTCATTCACACTGCAGTGTCTGCTGCATGCTTGTTAGACATAAAGCTGTAGGCAGGAGGTGGGGTCGTCGGGGAAGGAAGGGAATTTCCAGATTACCTGTAGCAACTCATGATGAATCTTTTTGGCAGGATTGAGATTGCAGGTGTGGAGATGAAGGGAGCCCTGGTCACTCTGGGTCTTTCATTAACTGGGTGTTTGTGTTGAATGAATGAGAAAGCACGTAGGTGAAAAGCTCAGAAGGGATCACTTCTGATCTTCCTGAACGGAGCCACCAAACTTACATACTGTTTCCTTTTTTTTCTTCCAGCTGCAACATTATTCCATTGCAAAGATGACTGTCCCTGAGGAATGGAAACAGCAAAGCATCTTCCTTTGCCCCAGACCTGGGTCTAGTGGGCTTTTCCTCCTCTTCTTTTCTGCCTGAAGCTCAAGGATCTCAAAGAGACTGGACGCCTGAACTTCTAGGTGGTGGAAACGCTGTGGCCTCTCAGTTTAATCTCTCGGGATTAAGGCATTGTTAAAAACCTGATTTGTGTTTCACATCTCTTGCAGGTTAGGCCATGACCCTAAATGAGACTCCTCTGGATGGTGAGGAAGTGGGCGGGAGTTATTCTGGCAGGTGCTGATGTGACTTTGTTCTTCTAGAAATCTTTTTTTTTCCCCCAAATAAACCCAGTTTTACAGTATTGATATGATCATGTTATCACCCTTGGTGAATTTCCTATGAACCTCTCAAAGCAAAGCTCAGACAGGAGTTAGAAAGTTCCTCATAGAAAGTTGGGCAGAACAGATCAACAGTTGTGCTGCATTTGACTAACAATATCTCTGGAACATGATTTTTCAGTGAATGAGGTTTCTAAGCACTCAGGCTGCACCATCTGCTTTTGCATTGCAGCACTGCTGCTCTGGCTACAGAAATTGCACCCTCAGCATTTGGATCTCTAGGGCCACAGCTCCCTCTAAGGGGAGCCAGGAAGCACGCCTGGTAGCTCAGTATGGTGTCAGCTTCCTTTCCATAACCCACCTGAGAGCAGAAAGGTCCTTTTCTGGAATAAAAGACCCTGCAAGTTAGCCTCTAATGATTTTTCATAATTGGACCTCCTAAGGTGTGCTGACGTTACTGTTGAGAATCAGCAGGGTGTGCAGACCTGGCTTCTTGAAAATGCTGATTCCTCCTGCCTGCCTTTTATTTTCTTCCTTGAACATGGCAACGTGAGTTTAAGTGATACTTAGTGACTCCCTGTTTTACTTTCCTTCTCTCGTCATCGTATTACAATGCTGTGACTCCACAGTTTCTGCTAGACCACCTTCTGTTTCAGAGGGCATAGGCACATTCTGCTGAACACATACTCCAGTTCCTCAGGACTGGATTTGCTTGGCTTGGATACAGATACCAGGTCGTCCTGACAGGAGTCAGTACTGGGTGTGCTCCTATCCATGGGCTCTCATGCTCAACTGAAAAGACCTCCTATTGAGTACGTGCCCCAAACCATGTACCCTAGCCAAATTTCCACTTGGATTTCCCCGCCTTGTAGTCACAGATGTACTGTGTTTACCAGTGTTTGCTGTTCAAATTGTTTTTTCTGATTCCATGTGTTTTCCAATCTCTTTTTATAAACCCTAGACTATAATAAACACGGTTTGTCCCATCTAGTAATCCCTTTTATTTTTTTGAGATGTGTGTATATGAAGATCCCCTGGAGTAGAAAATGGCAACCCACTCTAGTATTCTTGCCTGGAAAATTCCATGGGCAGAGGATGGAGGCTACAGTCCATGGGGTTGCAGAGTTGGATAGGACTGAGCACACAGCCAGGCTTATCAACCAGCCTTGTGATAAGAGGGTGTGGTGGGCTCGGGAGAAGCATTCTGCCCTCCTAAGACAGAGTCTTCTGCCTCAATGCCTTTGGCTGTTTCCTTCATGCCTTCCTTCAGAAACCTCAGGATGGACATGCAGGCGGGCTGTCTTTTGTGAGGGGCTAGTGGAGGGTCGCTTTGAGGTGGAATCATCCTAATGGATTTTACCACTCTGGTTTGATAGAAACATTTTGTGATAAGAATCGCAAGATAATGTAACCTGTGTAATATTTAACCCCAGCCAGCTAAAATGATCTACACATGTAGTTCCCCGGGCGAGGAGCCTTGGAGGACAGCTGTATGCTGCATCAACGAGATCAGAAAATTCAGTTTGCTTTTGACAAAGAGAATTTTATCAAACAGTTCGTACTTCTTCACTTAATTTTGTCAAGCCTTCAGAAAGTCAGAATTGCTAGGATTAGGCCATGCAGTTTCTCAGTGGATGGCGCCAAGGGAAAAAATTGGGGACGGGAAGAGGAGGAAAGCCAATTTCAGGGCGCCAAGTCGCGGCACCTCTCCCCACCGACCGCCAGGGGGCGAGCTCTACCCACTCCCGTCTCTTTCTGGGCACGTGATCTCGGTTCAGCCTTCTCGCTTTACGGCGCGTCGCCTGCGGCGGCAACGGTTACCATGGAGACGAGGCTTGGTTGCCAACTGTAACTAGGGAGCCTGTGGAGAAAGCGGCCGCAGGTGGGAAGAGGGCTTTACACAGCGGAACGACCCCGGCCTTTGAGGACCAGGGTGGGTGCGCTCTGTGAGTCAGGAGCGGGGTCCCCGGCAAGGCGGGGGGCGCTCACCCCACCTGGGCCCGCCCTGAGGTAGCTCCAGGGAGACCACCGCGCCTGGGCTTTGTGCCCCCAAGGGCCCAGACACCCGCTCCCCCCCACTCCACCCCTCCCCGCCCGCACCTTGCTGCTTACTTGCTGTTTTACCTTGAATAAGTCGCTACACCTCTCAGCACCTCAGACTTAAGTTTGCTATGAGGAATAAACGAGAGAATACGTTAAAATGCTTTTAAACTTCCCAAACGACTGTTGCCATTTCTCAAGCACTCTGTGCTGCGGCTGTGTTGAGCATTTTACGTATGCCACCTCATCTTCACAAGACCCGCAGAATGTAGGCTTATCATTTTCATTTTGCCAGTGAGCAAATTTAGACTCTGAGGGGTAAAGTGACTTGCCCGAGGTCACAGAGCTACTGAGTGGTGGAACTGGGATTCAGTGCCAGCACAGGCTGACTGAACAGCCAACACTTTTAACCACCACCTGCTCCTTCCTTGATTCATATGCTTAGAATTGTCGCCAATACCTGGGTTATCATTTTGCTGCCTGTGGGAATATGAGTATATTTAAAGTGAGTTAGAGGGCTTTAAAATTATTCCTAGAAAGGAACGGATCCCCCGGGGGCAGGGGGAGAAGGGGTGTTGGGCATCGGTATTTTTAAAGATTCTGGACAAGCTTTCCCAGGAGTCCGGCATTCTTCTCATTCTCATGGAAAGGGACAGAGCTGGCACTGGCCATTTCATTGATATGTTTGTGGCCCAGGAAATCAAAGTGGGACAGAGAGGGCCCTGCTGATTATTATGTTCAAAATTTCTTTAGGGAAAACTCCAAAGAGAAGAATGTCAGATGCAGAGGAAAACCCGTTAGAAGAAACAGAAGAATATGGAGAAATAGAAATGCAAGAAGAAGAGGATGAAGAAGAAGAATATCCAAATTTTGAAGGGCTAGAAAATATGCAACAGGAATTAAAAGAAGTTAACACATTAGCATGGATAGAGTCTCCAGAGGAGGAGGAGGAGGAGGAGGAGGAGGAGGAGGGAGAAGAAGGGAGGGAGTTTGGGGAAGAGGCGGAAGCAGAGGATGGGGAGGAAGGAGAGGCGGAGAGAAGAGAAGAGGAAGAGGAGGACAGGAAGGGGAAGGAGGAGGGAGAGGAAGAAGGGGAAGGGGAGGAGAGAGTGGAGGAGCATGAGGAGGAAGAGGCAGGGAAGGGAGAGGGAGTGGTGGAAGGATTGGGGAAGGAGGCTGTCAAAGACGAAGCACCGGAGGCAGATGAGGACGCCTCAGGAGCACAGGAAGAAAGCACAGTGGAGCCCGAAGAAATCGCCAGGGCCATGATCAGCTTGGAGAGATTTATGCAGACTGATTCCCAGACAGTCTTGTCAGAAACATCCCTAGTAAGTAGGAATTGTCATTCGTTCATTCATTCCTAATCATTAATCGCATGCTTGTTACCCACTTACCTGCCCGGCTGTGGGAATATAAAACCAAATAATACACAATCCATTCTCTTAAGGAGCTCTAAGGTGTGTAGGGAGGCAGACCCGTAACCAAAGAGCAAGTGTTAGAAAACTAAGTGGAGTGAGGGGACTTCCCTGGTGGTCCAGTGGCTAAGATCCTGAGCTCCCAATGCAGGGGGCCTGGGTTGGATCCCTGGTCAGGGAATTAGATGCCATATATGGCAACTGAGACCTGGCACAGTCAAATAAATATGAAAACAAACAACTAAGTGGAGTGATTGAGAGATGCATAAGAGATATGTATCTATATAAAGGCTGACAACCCAGCTTAGAGGATGATCAGGGAAATCTTCCTGGAGGAAGTGTGTACCAGAGCTGACTTAAAGGACAGTGGTTAGCTGGAGTGTGCTTATCTAAACAGAGTCAGCCTGCAAAACTCAGCTGTGGTCCAAGGAGAAGTGTGTGCCTGCGTGCTCAGTTGCTTCAGTTGTGTCTGACTCTCTGGGGCCCTGTGGACTGTAGCCCGCCAGGCTCCTCTGTCCGTGGACTTTCCCAGGCAAGAATACTGGAGTGGGTTGCCATGCCTTCCTCCATGGGATCTTCCCAACTTAGGGATCAAACCTAAGTCTCCTGCATCTCCTGCATTGCAGGTGGATTCTTTACCCACTAAGCCACCTGGGAAGCCCCAAGGAGAAGTGACTCTCTATGACTTTGTGGTGGTTTTGGAGGCCACTTAGAAGAATCATTTTGCTGTTGTGGGTCTGCTAGTAAGCTGAGAATAAACTTGACACACCCACGATTCCTGTTATTTGAGTACAAAACGTCCCAGGCTCTCTTTTAAAGCAGTTCATAGTTCTGATGTGAGGCTAACACTAAGACTGGCTGATTAGGAAAAGAAAGGAGACTAAATGAGGGCATGTGGCAGCATGTACTGGATTTGACATCACAGTCTCCTTTTTATTTCTTTTTTTTAAAGGAAAGTGGTAGCAAGTCAAAGCATTCATTACAATCAGAGCTTTTAGAAACGTTTGAGCTTCCAAGAAGCCCTGGCTCACAATTAGAGTTTCTGGATTTGGACGTAACCACTTCTGGGGAACCACTGATTAGTTTCCCGGAAAGGCAGCCTTCAGGCGAGCTCGACCAGAGGCCCCAAGACGAATTGGAAGAAGAAGAAGGGAGAGACTTGGAACCAGAAAGGGGAGACTTGGAGCAGGAAAAGAGGGAAAGGAGAAAAGAAAAGAGGGTATCATATATCAGCGAGAAAAGTGAAAAAGAATCACAGCCCGAAGCAAGGATCACCAAGGCATCGCTGGTCTCCACCGCCACTGAGGACGTTTTGTTCCAAAGCAGCGAGAGTGCCAACACGTACCCCTTGGTAAGTGTGGCGTCCTTTTATGTGTTTACTTTTTTAAACTTTTTATTTTTGTATTGGGGTATAGCTGATTAACAATGTGGTGAAAGTTTTAGGTGGACAGTGAAGGGACTCAGCCATTCAATCCATTCTCCCTCAAACCCTCCTCCCATCCAAGCTGCCAAATGGCCCCCAGTGCTTTGAGAGTATTTTGAAATAGGGGAATTTAATGCCTATGGAAAAAATGCCACCAGAAAGATCCATTTTAAGCTAATCATAGACTTGGGTCTTTTTAAAGCTCAGCTCAGAGCTCTGCTGGACGTGTGTGACAGAATGCACTGCATCTGGGTTCAATAGCAGTGCTGTTCTGCAGGCAAAGAAATTCCGCAAGCGGTTTGTCTGTTGCATAGGGTGTTATTTTCTTTCTTTCTTTTTTTTTGGCCGCACCTCGAGGCATGTGGGGAGTTCCTTGACCAGGGATGGAACCCATGCCCTCTGCAGTGGAAGCACGCAGCCTTAACCAGTGGACCGCCAGGGAAGCCCAGGGTGTCGTTTTCTTGCAGGAGACTCAAAATCTCTCTCTCCCCTCTCTCTGTTTCTCTTCCTTCCCACTCTCCCTCTTTGATATTCTGATACTTCTCTTCCAGCCACCAATTCTTCTCTTTCTCCTCCTCTCCTCACCTCTTCTCCTATAACTGGCTTGATGCTTTTAGCAGCTCCTCAAACCATGACAGTTTCCTAAAAACTAGCCACCCCAAGATGGATCAATAAGCAAAAGGTCTGGAAGAAATGAAAGCCACCAGGAAAAGCACCAGTTGGTCCAATGGAGTCTGCCTTTGCTGCCTCTGACAGCATTTCAGGGAGGTGCCATCTGCGAGGAATAAAAATATTATCATTTGCCAAGAGAAGGAAGAGGAGGTTTCTTTTCCCCCTTCTTCCTCCATCTGCTGCTTTCTGAAAATTGTTTCCTGGGATTCATCCTCCCCCCGCCTCTCCCCTGTAGATCCATGCCTTTGGAAGACTCGTAAGTGATGGAGTGTGTATACTTAATGCAGTTCCTAACACAGAGTGAGCACTTGACAAGTGTTAACAACCAGATGATGAATGGGTGGTGGTGGTGCTGGTAATGGAAGGATGCCGAGGGGAAGTGCGGAGAAACTGACAGCCTCCTTTCTGTAGATGTGGCTGGCTTTGAGCAGTGGAGTTAAAGCTTCAAGCTTGCAGTTGCTTGGCCTGAAAGAAAGAATAACTTTGAGTTTTTTAGAGCCCATGAGGACATTGGTTTTATTTAGCCAACTAACCACAAATCAGGTGATATCACTGATGAGAGCAAGCGATCTTTGTGCCAGGGCCCCCGCTCCCTGGACTTGACAAAAGCCACCACGCAGGTCTGGGCCCCTGTTAGCCTTGGGCTTGCTGTGGAACCAGACTTGCAGAGGCTGTCCCCCTTTACAAGTTTGCTTAGCTCTCTGAGGGCGCTTTCTTTTTCCTTTCCTTTTGGCTTTATTGTTTCTTCTTTTTGTTAAAATGAATAAGTGCTCTTTATTTTATATATATATATATATATATATATACACACACACACACACACACACACACACACACACACACACACAGAGGTTCAGTGGCTAAGACTCTGTGCTCCCAATTCAAGGGGTCTGGGTTCGATCCCTGGTCAGGGAACTAGATCCTATAGGCTGCAACTGAAGACCCTAAGCTCAAAGATCTTGTGTGCCACAACTAAGACCTGGTGCAGCCAAATAAATAAATAAATAGTCTGTATTTATTTTCTTAAAAAAATTCACCTTTTATTTCTTTTTTCTGTAAAAAAGGAAAGCATATATATATATGGCAAAGATTCCTATTCTTTAACACACTCTCACCCAAAACCATTTTCCTGAGGTGATTACTGTTGCAGTTTGGTATAACCATGTATCTTTCCAGACTTTTTCTGGTACGTGTACAAATATGTATCTATACACACACACACACACACACACACACACACACACACACACACACGTTTGTTTTTCAGTTTTTGTTTTTACCAGTGAGATATTCTGAATCTCTGTAAAATGCTTTTGCACTTAATATCTCTTAGAGGATTTTTTTGTATCAGTTCATGTGTAGCCACTTCTTTATTTTAAATTCAGCTATTTCCCTATTGATGGCCATTTATGCTGTTTCTAATTTCTTGTCCTCACCAAATGTGCTTCTGTTGCAGGAATGGGGACCTCCTCCAGGGCTCGAAAACGGGCTCTTGTCTAACACTCGGAAATGAATTGTCCGAGGAGATGCACGTGCTGACACAGCAAGAGACTTTAGTGGGAAGGGGCGCCCAGGTGGAGAGCAGGAGGGTGAGGGAACCCAGGACAACTGCTCTGGCACATGGCTCACAGTCTCAGGTCTTATGGTGATGGGATTAGTGTCCAGGTTGTCTCTGGCCAATCAGGGTCCTTCCCGGTGGCGCAGGCATTACTCAGCCAAGATGGGTGCCAGCGAGGAGGGTTGTGTTCCTTATTGGGACCTCCTGTTGTGAAATAATTCATGCAGCGGTTGCTTATGCTGCCTGGCCAGGATGGGTGGCTTCAGTCAGTGTGTCTCCCCTAACTCTTCAGTGCGCGTACTTCTCTATGTGCCGCAGCACCCTCCTTTTCCTTTGGGGTCCCCTGCCTTATTCCAGAGGCCTGTCATAAGTTGAAGTGCTCATGGTAAATAGGCATAACCGTGGATACCATCTCCATCCAAAAAAACAAAGTATCGTGAGTTTATGAGAAGGAATCATACGACTATCAAATATAGTAAAATCTGGTTTTGACAATCAAGTTTTGTTTTCCAGATCACCATGTTTTAGAAGAAGATTAATACGAGAGGTGACTGTCCCCATGATCACCTATCATAAACGTTGAAACTAGTGCAAAATGCAATGAGTATGAGTCCTGTGTGATTTTGGTTAATGATGGGGCTGCTTGAGGAAGTTCTGTGACTACTGAGTGAGGTCCATCTAGTTTTCATCTTGGAAGAGTTGTTTTACCTGGAGGCAGGAGTCTAGTTAAGAATGTGTTATTTTTATAACTAATTTGTTAAATTGGAAAATAAATTTCCAGGGTGACTATAAGGCCTTTTAGAATTACTAGGTTTCTAAAAGAACCCTCTCACATGAAGAAATTGGCTTTTAAGAAGCTAGAGGGCACTTCCCTGATGGTCCAGTGGTTAAGGTTCCGCACTCCCAATGCAGGGGCCGCTGGTTTGATCCCTGGTCAGGGAACTAGACCCCACAGGCTACAGTGAAGATCCTGTGTGCTGCAACTAAGACCCAGGACAGCCAACTAAATTAATTTAAAAAAAGATCCAGCTAGATATGGAATATTTCCATTCCTAGAAGGTGCAGCTTGAGACAATTATGATTCCATAATTCTACCACTCACGCCCATGCAATAAAAGATCTAAATATAAATATAAGTTACAGCAAATGAGCAGATGGAATGAGGAGACAATGGAGAATGAAGTGTGTAGGAGAGAAATTGGCCACATTGCCCACTCTGTCTGTCTTGGGAGAAATATATGGTCCATCATTTAACCTTAAGTATCATTCAAATATCAGAAAGGAAATGCACCAGATTTCATCTCTATGCTCCAATATAATTCACTGATTTTTGGTAACTGATTACATAACCATTATTTTAAACACTCTATCACATCAGCCTTGGTTAATTTTTAAAATAGACTTAATGGGGGGTGGGGGTGGCAGTTTTAGGTTATAGGAAAATGGAGTGAAAAACAGAGAATCCCCGTGTAGTCCCTTGTGCCTTCTTCACCCTGGTCTCCTCTGTTACTCTTGCATGAGTGCAGTACATCTGTCAGAGTGGATGAGCCAATAGGGAAGCATAAGTATTGCCTGAAGTCCATAGTGTACCTTTGGGTTCACTGTGTGCTGTGTAGTCTCTGGGCTTTGACAAATACATAATGACGCATATCTACCACTGTTGTTTCATGCAGAGCAGTTTCACTGCCCTAAAAATCTCCTGTGCCCCACCTGTTCATCTCCCCCTCTCCCTTAGCACCCCAGCCACTGGCGACCATTAATTTCTTTAAATTGTCTCCATCGTTTTGCCTTTTCCAGAATGTCATGTAGTTGGACTCATACACTATATAGGCTTTTCAGATTGGCTTCTTTCACTTAGTTAGCATGCCTTTAAGTTTACTCTGTGTCTCTTCTGGCTTACTAGCTAATTTCTTTCTAATTTTTAAAATTTTAATTTTTTGACCATGTCTTGTGGCTTGTGGGATCCTCATTCCCTGACCAGGGATCAAACCTGGGCCCTTGGCAACGAGAGTGGAAAGTCCTAACCATTGGACTGCCAGAGAATTCCTTCATTGCTTTCTTTTTTGGGGGATGTGAACCATTTTTAAAGTCTTTACTGAATTTGTTACAGTACTGTTTCTGTTTTGCATTTTGGTTTTTTGGCCACGAGGTCTAAGCTTCGGGACCAGGGATCAAACCCACACCCACTGCATTGGAAGGTGAAGTCTTAACCACTGGACCACCGGGGAAATCCCCCCTCATTTATTTTTTTATCACTGAATGATACTCCATTGTATGAATGTACCACAGTTTATCTATAATTTTTGTAAGAGACATTGAAAACAAAAATATACATAAACAAACTGCTATTGAATTGAAAGCAATAGTTATATTTATAGTACCTGTTATTTTTCATTTCAGGAAATTTTAACTTTGTTTTATTTTACTTGTTACTAGAAACATGGGGTTTTTAATCCTCCTAAGGGAATTTTATCTCTTTATATTGAATACTTTGTCCTTCCAGGGAGAATCGTGAATAAGGAACAAGTACTCAGGCTAAATAATTGCCTTCCTTAAGAAGTTACTTAGTGACTTTATTATAACTTATCCATTCTACATACTCTCATTCAGTAAATTGAATTTCACAACAATCAGTGCTCACTGTGTGGCTGATTACTGAACTGGGTTCTAGGTTCTGGGGAGTAGGTAAATAGGAAGTTGTTTCTATTTACTGTTGAAGGCTTTCCTTTATTTTTAAAGGAAATATTTTTATTGAAATATACAAAGAGAAAGTGCACACACAAGTGTAGAACTCACTGAATTCTTACACAGTAAACATACCTGTGTTTACTTTGCATCTTTGCTTTTCTTTCTAAATGGAGTTATCAATCACATACCATAAAATCCACCCTCTTAACTGTTTCTTAAAAGATTATGGTAAGGGACTTCCCTGGCGGGCCAGTAGCTAAGACTCTCAATGCAGGGGGCCCAAGTTCTATTCCTAGTCGGGGAACTAGTTCCCACATGCCACAATTGAGTTCTCATGCCACAGCTAAAGATACCACGTGCTGCAGCTAAGACCTGGTGCAGCCAAATAAATAAATAAATAGTTTTAATCAGATTGTGTTAAAAGGCACATAATATAAAACTTATCGTCATAACCATTTTTACATGTAAAATGATTTTGTTAGGTTGGCCAGAAAGTTTGTTCTAGTTTTTCTGTAAGGAAAAACCATGTTAGGTGGTGGTGGTTTAGTCGCTAAGTCGTGTCTGGCTCTTTGTGGCCCCATGGACTGTAGCCCACAGGTTCTTCTGTCCATGGGATTTTCCAGGCCAGAATACTGCAGTGGGTTGCCATTTCCTCCTCCAGGGGATCTTCCTGACCCAGGGATCGAACGTGGGTCTCCTGCATTGCAGGTGAATTGTTTACCAACTGAGCCACCAGGGAAAACCCCATAAGCTGTTATGGAAAAACCCAACTGAACTTTTTGGCCAACCCAGTAAATACATTCATAGAGTTGTGCAACTGTCATCATCGCCATCCCCATAACTCTTCATCTTGTGAAACACACACTGTACCTGCAGCTGCCAACTCCCCACCCCCCACCCAGTTCCTGCCAACACCCTTCTACTTTCCGTCTCTATGAATTTGACTATTCCCAGTACCTCATACAAGTGGAACCATTCAGCTCATGTTTGTCTTTCTGTGACTGGCATATTTTACTTACATTATGTCCTAAAGGCCCATCCACGTTGGAGCATGTGTCAGAATCTCTGTCCCTTTGGAGGCTGAATAATATTCACACATTGTTTATCCATTCATATGTCCACGGACCCTGGGGTTGCCTCTGCCTTTTGACCATTGCAAAACATGCTGCTCTGCACACGGGTGTACACGTATCTTTTCGAGACTCTGACTGATGTTCTTTTGGGAATGTGCCCAGAAGTGTAACGGCTGGATCACACGGGGATTATTTCCAGTTTTTTTGAGGAACCTCTGTATTGTTTTCCACAGCAGCTTCACCGTTTCACACTCCCACCCATGATGCATAAAGGTCCCAGTTTCTTCACATCCCTGTAAAGTGTACCCTTTAAGTTTATTTTAATTTTTAAAGTTACTTTTGTTGAAGTGCAGTTGATTTGCAATGTTAGTTTCAGGTGTACAGCAAAGTGATTCAGTTATATATAATATATATTTGTATGTATATATATGTGTATGTGTATATATAGCTTTTCCAGATTCTTTTCCCTTGTAGATTATTATAATATATTGATCATAGTTCCCTGTGCTATATAGTAGGTCCTTGTTAGTTATCTGTTTTATATATAGTAGTGTGTATATTTTAATCTCAAATTCCTAGCTTATCCCTCCTTCCCAACCCACTTTCCCCATAAGTTTGTTTTCTATGTCTATGAAAATTTACCCTTTTAAAATGTACAATTGGGTCTTCCCTGGTGATCCAGTAGTTAAGAATCCACCTGCCAATGCAGGGGTCACAGGTTTTAATCCCTGGTTGGGGAACTAGGATCCCACATGCCTCCGAGCAGCTAGGTCTTCATTGCTACAACTAGAGAGTTTGTGTGCTGCAATGAATGATCCTTCATAACCCAATGAAGATCCCTGCATGCCGCAACTTAGAACTGACACAGCCAAAAAAAAAAAGTACAATTGTTTGGTTTCTTAGCCCATTCACAAGGTTATGCGATGTTTGCCACTATCTAATTTCAGAACATTTCTGTCACCCCCAAAAGAACCCATACACAGTAAGCAGTCACTCCCTACTTCCTCCCCCAGCGCCTGGAAACCATTGACCTACTTTCCATCTCTATGGATTTGCCTATTCTGGACATTTCCATATAGATGGGGTCATACACTATGTGGTCCTTCGCATCTGACTGCTTTCACTTAGCATCACATTCTTAGGGGTCATCCACGTAGTAGCATATTCTTGAGGACTTCTCAAGGTGATGTTTCTCTCTTTAAAAAAATTTTTATTTGTTGGTACTTTTATATTTTTGGCAGTTTTGGATCTGAGTTGCAGCCTGAGGGCTTAGTTGCCCTGTGCACACAGGATCTTAGTTCTTCGACCACGGATAGAACCCACATAGCCTGTGTTGAAAGGTGTGTTCTTAGCCACTGAACCCCCAGGGAAGTCCCAACATGGTATCTCTTTATTGGTTGATGATGTGAACCCTTTTCCTCCAGAACTCGTGCTAGGATCGCCCCGCAGCCCAGCTCTGGGCTCACACACCATAGTGACCTGCTGGTTTTACCTTTGTCTTACAGACTATGACCTGGTCATTCGGGTGGAACAGTACCCTTCCTGTTTACTACATTCGAGAAAACCAGAGAGTCCTTCTCTACGCCAGTGGTCACACTGGGGTCATCTACAACGTCCTCAAGAACAACCAGCACCATCTTCAGGTTTGCAGGCTTCTCTTCTGGTGAAAGAAGTTGTCATTAACTTGAATACAGCACTTTGTTTTTTATTTCTAGGACCAACCTCATTCTATCTCAGTCACGTGTTCCTTCCTCCCTTCTGAACCATAGCGAATTCTGTTTGCAAACAACTTTTGCTGTTTGTTGTCTTTCTGATTCTAATCAGAATCAATTTACAAACAGCAGTTGACTTTAATTTTATAGTAACTAGAGTCTAAAGCATCTGTATTTTTTTTACATTTCTGTAAAAATGGGGTCAGGAGAGTCCATGTTGTCTCTATGGGACAGTGATGAACGCAAAGGGAAGCTCTTCAGTGGGGATTCAGACCTCGTTAACCCTTAGGCTCCTTTCCAGAGCTCTCAGGGCTTTGATCCTCCTACTCATGCTGAAAAGTGGGTGTTAATATCGCCATTTCACAGGAGAGGAAACTGAGGCTCAGGTCAATTTAGCTGACTGCCCCAAGGCTGCTCTAGCAGGTGGTGAAGCCGGGTCTTAGGCTCAGGTCTCCTAACTTGAAAGTATTAAGTAGGTCAGTTGTCCTCCTCCCTCGCCTCCCTCCAGCATCTGTTTTTATTCACGCCCCCTAAGTGCCTCCCTAAATGCCCCACACACCTTCCGTCCCCCACACTGCGCTGCTTCCTCTGTTCCGGATGTTTTTTTGACCCCTTTCGTTTTCTTTTACCTGTCCACATGTTTTTCCAGTGTCTGAATTTCTACTAGTTAACCTGATAAACAGTTCCACATCATCCCCTTTCAGTTCCCTATATTTTAATAAGGACCTTCCTTGGTCAATGCCTAGATCAGAAGCTTCACCAAGTATTTTTCCAAGAGGTCAACCAGTACTCAGCATCCTGCCAGGGATCCAAGACAAGTGGGTGTAACTTCAGGAATTTGCTTCCTAGAAGTCCTGAAACATACACAGTCAGCATACTCTTCTTGGCGCTTAGTTGAATGTGCAGCGCCGAGTGCAGCAGGGGGAGAAGGGACAGTGTGATGGTAGGGATGTGGAGGAGGGGCAGATGGGCTGAGAAGCAGGGAGCGGCCAGGCAGGCGTCCAGCCTCCCCAGAGGGGGTGGCTGGGCGGGGCCTCGGCCAGTCATTCATTTCCATTTGTATTTGTCATAACCACTATGTTTCAGATGACGTCATGAACAAAACAGACCTAGTTCCCCCCACCATGGAGAGGCAGACTTAACCAAGTGAACGCGTAAATACATAACTAAAGATTGGGGACTTCCCCTGGTGGTCTGGTGGCTAAGACTCTGTGCTCCCAAAGGAGGGGGCCTGGGTTCCATCCCTGGTCAGGGAATTAGTTCCCACATGCCACAGCTGAAGATCCTGTGTGCTGCAACTAAGAGTTCTCACGCCCCAACTAAAAGGTCCAGCATGCCGCCCTGAAGACTGGGGATCCCACGAGCTGCAGCTAAAGACCTGGCACAGGCAAATAAATAAATAAACAATAAACTTGCCTACAAATAAAGATGATAATCGCTGGAATGGGTATGTGAAAGTGCTCTAAAAGAGAAAAATCAAGGTCTGAGAAGACTTCCTCTGAACTGGTAGGCAGGGAATAGAAATGTGCTATTTTTGCTGAGACCTGAAGGCTGAGCATGAGCCAACCAGGGGCAGTTTTGCAGGCAAGAGCATCCCCGACAGAGAGAGCTCCAGATTTTCAGGCCTTTTGTGTGGGGCCCAGAGAAGAGGCCAGTGAGCGAGGGGGTGACGTGGAAAGAGGGCAATAGGGGTGGTTTCCTGGCTGCCATCTCTTGTTTGTGTTTCCAGAAGATTCCTGTTGTGTGGGGAGGATTATAGGAGGATACAAGTGAAAGCAGAGGCCAGCAAGGAGGCTTTGGCTCCAGAGCTGCTCAGGGACCCGAGTGAGCAGTTTTAAGGGAGATGAGGCCAGCAGGGGAGTCCAAGGAGGTGGGACCTGAGAGGACCCAGACATTTATTCTCAACCAGGGTTCAGAGTCAGGTACATGCCTTGACCCCTAGGAAGCCACTGTTCTTGTGGGGAGTGTAGCTTATCCTGTGAGTGGTTTTTTTTAATACTATTTTTTACTTTTAATGTGGGCCATTTTTAAAGTCTTTGTTGAATTTGTTGCAATATTGCTTCTGTTTTATGTTTTCTTGGCCCTAAGGCGTGTAGGATTTTAGCTCCTTGACCAGGGATGGAACCCACACCCCCTGAATTGGAAGGTGAAGTCTTAACCCCTGGACCATCAGGAAAGTCCCTCCCACAAGCGTTTCAAGGGAAAGTCTAAAAACCTCTGGCTGTAGAGTAACACCAGGAAAGTGGGCAGGAGTTGGATGTTCAGAGGTGGAGACTGGACAGGGAGCTCACGTCTCTCTCTGGGGTCCCACCTTTCCTGCTGGCGCCAGGGCTGGGCTGCACCTTCCACGTCTCAGAGCATCTTCTCTCCACGTCTGCAGGGCCACCCCAACATCATTTCCTGCCTCTGCATCAGCGAAGACAGGCGCTGGGTCGCCACGGCCGACAAAGGGCCCGACTGCCTGATCATCATATGGGACTCTTTCACAGGGTAGGCACGCCAGAGCCGCCGCCGCCTCGTTTATGTACAGTAACGGGCCATTGTAACCCACAAAAAATGAGGCATGCTGGTCTGGGGATAGAGAAGCCGGTGCTGGGATGCAGGGCAAGGTGCAAGGGTCCCAGGAGAGCTTGTCTTCCTGCCTCAAGGCCCATGGGAGTGATATGACTTTGGTGAATTTCACATGGACAATTCTTGGCTCTTTAAGCCAGAAACCCTGTCGCTCAGATGGTAAAGAATCTGCCTGCAATGCAGGAGACCTAGGTTCGAGCCCTCAGTCAGAAAGATCCTCTGGAGAAGGGAATGGCTATCCACTCCAGTGTTCTTGCCTGGAGAATCTCCTGGATAAGCTGGTGGGCTACAGTCCATGGGGCCGCAAAGAGTCTGACACGACTGAGCAACTGACGCTACCAGGCACGCTGGCCTGAGGGGAGGCCAACTCACACTCACCCAGCTGGGGGGCCCAGAGAAGTTGTGTGACTTTCACCATCTGCAAAAAATAATAATAATAATAAAAATAAAAAGGCTAATCATACCGTCTTTGTTTCCCTGGGCTGCTGTAAGAAATTACCTCTAGGGACTTTCCTGGGGATCCAGTGGCTAAGACTCTGTGCTCCCAATGAAGGGGGCCTGGGATTTGATTCCTGGTCAGGGAACTAGATCCCACATGCTGCAGCTAAAAGATTCGGCACAGTAAAATAAATATATATCAAAAAAATTACCCCCCAACTAGGTGGCATAAATTACAGAAATTTATTCTCTGCTTGTTCACAAGGCCAGACATCTTGAAGTCAGGGTGTCTCCAGGGAGCTCCTTGGGGCCCTGAGAGAGAATCTGTCCCATGCTCCCCTCCTGACTTCAAGTAGTCACTGGCATCCTTGGTGGCCCTTGACCTGTAGACATGTCCCTCCAGCCTCTGCTTCACGTGGCGTTTTCCCCTCCGTATCTCTCTGTAAGGTTTTTTCTCCTCTAAAGACACCAGTCATTGGGTTTAGGGTCCTCCCTAAGCCAGTGTGACCTCATCTTAACTAATTAGACCTGCAGAGACTCTGATTCCATGTAAGGTCACATTCTGAGGTTCTGGATGGAATGAATTTTGAGGGGTACACCATCTGACCTACACTACTTACCTTACGGGATTGTGATGAAGATCCAGAGCACAATCCCTGGCCCAGGGCAGATGCTCACAGATGTGTGTCCTTTTGTAATTCCTGGTCCTAGAGATAGAGGGCAGTGTCAGGTTCACTGACAGGATTTTAAGGGCTTGACTGGGTGTGGGGGGTGGGGTGGGGAGAGGTGAGGTGGGTTAGACAGTCCAGGTGGAGAGGAAGATTAGGAAGTTACACTGAATTTCTGGACACAGGAACTTCCCTCCTCCGGGTGGCCCGTGGTGTCCATAGCGCTGTGTTACCTAGCCGCAGTCCTTACCCCACTTGGCTGCTCAGTGGCTTTCAACACCCTTCACTCCTCTTGGCTCCTCTGACACCATGTGCCCCTGGTTCTCCACCCAGTGCTGTCTGTTCCCTCTCAGATTCTTCTCAGCCTTATCCTCCTCTGGCCGTTCCTTAGCTGTGGCATGAGGGGATGCGGGTGCTGCTGGTGATGTTCTCCAGCCGGGCAGGAGCACACCCAGCGCTTGAAGCCAGACCATCTTACTCTCAGTGTTTCCTGAGTTTGCTGAGAGGGCACTGCTGGAGGGCGTTCCACCTGCCGGTCCCATGGGCCTCCTCTGCCAAAATGTCCAAAAGTCCTGTGCCTTTGCCTCCAAATAACCTCTGCCTCTGCCCATCCTCTCCTGCTTGGGCCACTGCAACAGCCTCCTGTCAGATCTATCCTGCTCCCCTTGCAGTTTCGCTCTTCAACCCACCCTTCATGGCACCGAACTACTTTTTCTTTCAGTTATTTATTTTTGGCCACACGGCGCAGCATGTGGAACTTCTCCAACCACGAATCGAACCCTCGCCCCCTGCAGTGGAAGCATGGAATCTTAACCACTGGACCACCAGAGAAGCTCCTGAACTACTTTTACACATGCACTTCCCTGGCATTAATTACATTCACAATGTTAAGCAGTCATCACCACCGTTGCAGAACACTTGCATCACCCAACCAGAAAACCTGAAGGAATAAATTCCTCACTCTCCCTCCCCTCAGCCTCTGGTAGCCTCTCATCTACTTTCTATCTCTGTAGATTTGCCTGTTCTGGACATCTCATGTCAACAGAGTCATACAATATGTGGCTTTTGTGTCTGGCTTCTTTCACTTAGCATAATATTTTCCAAATTCTTCCATGTTGTAGCATGAATCAATATTCTATTCCTTTTTATATATGTTTAGGATTCCATTGCATGAATATACATACTGTTTATCTATTCATCTGTTGATTTTTTTAAGTTACTTTCATACATTTTAATTGGAAGCTAGTCTCCTTGGGCCACCATCTCCAATCCTAGTCCTCTAGTCAATTTGGAGCATTTCGTTCCAGAATATTTGCTGTTGTATTAAATACACATGTGGCCAACAGCATCGTATGGTTTTCCTCTGCCACTTTTTTTTTTTAAGATCTTATTTAATTTATTTTTTGGCCATGTGACATGTGGGATCTTAGTTCCCTGACCAGGGATCCAACCCACACTCCCTGCTTTGGAAGTGCAGAGTCTTAACCACTGTATCACCAAGGCAGTCCCTCTCCATAACATTTTGAGCTTGATCTTTGAGCCAAATGCAAAATCCAATTGTGTTGCTCCCCTGCTGAGAACCCTCCAGGGACTGCTCATTGCCAATTCAGCCCCTGTTGCAGGGGATTCGCACCTCACACACTAGCCACGCAAACACTTCTGCCACAAAGTGAAATTCCTGTCTGTGTGCCTAGCGGTCATCTGTAGCAATGACATGCTTTTCAGCTGCGGGTGATGACACAGCCGCCTGACACAGCTGTCCTGAGGCAGGAAGGGCGGGCCTCTCACTGGGTCTCTTCTCTCACCCTTTGCCCAGGCAGAGCTGGCCTCCTTTCAAACTGTGTTTATCCTTTGCTTTTTATTCGTTTATAGAACTGTCTCCCCCATTAGACTGGGGGTGACTCTGCAGTAATTTTTTTCTTTACCTGCAAAGTAAAGTGTCTCTCTGGTTAACAATGCAAATGATTCATCGATAATGAGTTTTATGATATTCAAATGATGACTTGGGGAACCCAGAAAGGATATTTGGTGTTAGAATTAATATTCATTTATTAAAGTGATAAACCGTACTTCTTCTTTTGAGATTATTAGTTCACCTGAATCCTAACTCTGCAAATCTAGCATGTTTTTGCAATTGCCTATAAGGGGGGCTCTGATTAGTGTTTGGTCTCACAAATTTTGTTATTATCTCCTTTTAAGCGTTGTAAACTGCATTTAGAATTGAAATATATTCAGTTTCATCTTTAAGTTCTTTAGTAGTCTGATTAACAAATAAATCCTTCATCAGTACTTAAGTAATTCTCATAAATCTAATAAACTAGACATAAATATGGCAATAAGCTAGACATAAATGTGGCAAGTCTTAAGTTCTCTTAAGTGTTCTAATATTGTTTATAAACCTAATACAATTTGAATTTAAAAATCACAAGTCTAAATCAACTACAGACTGTAAATTAGAATCACAAATTGATCTGTTTGTTAACACATCAGAGACTCTGATATGTTAAATTCTCTTAAACATGACTCAGTCCTTTAAAAAATAAATCTCTTATCACGAATGTTAATAGTACAGGTCCAGCTGACTTCATCTTCTCTACATTTAATTCTATCTCCAGAGATGAGATACATTTCCCCACAATGGACATCAGTATGGCATTCCTAACAACTTTAGAACTCCCTTCTCAAGGGAATTTTGGGGGCTGCTTCTCAGTGGCATAAAATTTCTCAAGTGACAGAGAACCAGACAGGCCCTCAGCCAGCACGTGAACTTGGTTCCAGCCAATTGGTACACCAATGTGACATACTGAGACCTGTTTACATTAAGGTCTCCATTATGAAAAACCAACTACAGGAACTTCTCCGGTGTCCAGTGGCTAAGACTCCCAAAGCCGGGGGCCTGAGTTCAGTTCCTGATCAGGAAACTATATCTAGCATGCTGAGATTTAAGAATTCATGTGCTGCCACAACGAATGTCAAAGATCCCACGTGCTACAGATAAGACCTGGTGCAGCCAAATAAGTAAGTAATAAAAAAGAAGAACCATGGATCCACACAGCCCGTGTACCTGGATTGAGTCTTCCTACCACCTGCTCTTCCAGTGGAGGTCAGGCCTCCCCCACATCACAACTCACTTCCATCATTTCTTCAACTGTTCCTTTGGTTACTTTGACTCTCTCAGATATTCATGTATTGTCTAATTGTGCATATGTAAAGGCTTTGTCTGCTTCATACCGTTCTAAAGTGTTGTCAGTGACATAATACAAACATGTAGAAATAAAAAAAAAAAGAAAGTCCCCCTTCACCCAAGCCTATATCCGGAGTCACCATGTAGTTTGCAGTTCATTCCTCCAGATTGTTTCTTTACTTGTAAATACACACACACATACACTCACACACACACACACACTCAGGATGATGCTACGTACACGCTTTGCAATTTGCTTTTTTCACAAAATTTTAGTCATTTTCCCAAATCTACCTCATTCTTTTTGAAGGTGACCTATGTTTTTCTTTATATGGTTTTACCATGCTATTTGTTAAATAAACCCCATATCAATGGATATCTGTGTTGTTTCCAAAGTTTTGCTGTGAGAGCCATGCCACAATGAATGTGAATTGGCATTTATCTCTGTTTACTTTTGCTATTATTTCTCTAGGGAAAAAACAAGTTGTAGAAGTGAAACTGGTGGCCTTTAGGATCTGTGCATTGAAGACTTTGACACATGCAGCTGAGCTGCTGTGGAGAAAGCCTACGCTTGTTTATTCTCCCCCCTTCTGGAGGAGGTTGTGGCTTTCCTGTGAGCTGGGATGGTGTCCGAGGCAGTTTGTTTCATCCTTCACTCCTGGCCCAGAACTGGCCCTTGATAACCACGGAGAGACTTGGGCTTAGACAGAGAACAAATAGCGCATTTACATGCTGCCCTGAGCTTTTTTAAAAAATGAATTTATTTTTAATTGAAGGATGATTGCTTTACAGTATTGTGCTGGTTTCTGCTGTATATCAATATATGCATCAGCCATAAATATACACATGCCCCCTTCCTCTTGAACCTCCCTCCCTCCCACCTCCTACCCCGTCCCACCCCTCTAGGTTGTCACAGGGCCCTGGTTTGAGTTCCCTGAGTCATACGTCAAATTCCCACTAGCTAGCTATTTTATGTATGGCAGTGTATATGTTTCCATGTTAGTCTCTCCATTCATCCCACCATCTCCTTCCCACCTTCCATGTCCGCAAGTCTGTTCTCTGTGTCTGCGTCTCCACTGCTGCCCTGCAAATAGGTTCACCAGTACCATCTTTCTAGATTCCATGTATATGTGTTAATATATGATACTTGTTTTTCTTTTTCCTGACTTACTTCACTCTGTATAATAGGCTGTAGGTTCATTCACCTCATTAGAACTGACTTAAAAGCATTCATTTTTATGGCTGAGAAATGTTAAAGGCCAGATTAGAGTGTTTTTTTTTTTTTAATTAAGGCAAAATTCATGTATGGCTCAGTCAGTATAAGAATCTGCCTGCAATGCAGGAGATGGGGGTTTGATCCCTAAGTTGAAAAGATCCCCTGGAGAAAGGCATGGCAAGCCACTCCAGTATTCTTGCTTGGAGAATCCCATGGGCAGAGGAGCCTGGCAGACTACAAGTCCATGGGGTTGCAAAGAGTCGGACACAACTTGGTGACTAAACCACTAGCACCAAAATTCATGTAGCATAAAAGTAACCACTTTATTTTTTATTTATTTTTTGCCGCACCATGCAGCATGTGAGATCTTAGTTCCCCAGTTAGGGATTGAACCTGGGCCCCCTGCAGTGGAAGCGCAGAGTTTTAACCCCAGGACCCCAGGGAAGTCTCAAGAGTAACCGCTTAAAGTGAACAATTCAGTGGCATTGCGTGTAATTACAGTGGGGGGCAAGCCATCGCCTCTGTCTGGTTCCCAAACATTTCCTTCTCCCCGAAAAGAAACCCTGAAACCATCAGCAGTCACAACCCACTCCCCCACCCTCCATCCACAGCCCCCTGGAACAAGCATACATCTGTGATCGGTTTCCATGAATTTGCCTATTCCAGAGATTTTATGTAAATGGAACCATACAACACGTAGCCTTTGGTGTCTGGCTCCCTTCCCTCAGCACCATGTCTTCAAGGTTCATCCGTGTTGTCGCCTGGGTCAGCGCTTCACTCCTTTTTGTGACGGAGTGGCATTCCGTAGTGTGGATAGACCACAGCTGTCCTGTTCCTGAAGTGGGTGTCCCCCATCGTGTTTTGCAGCATTCCTGTGCACACGATATTCGACAGCTGCCCAGAAGACAATGGCATTAGGGCCATGGCCATCACCCGGGACGCTAAGTATCTGGCAACCATCTCAGATGCCGAAATCCAGGTATGGGGCCCACTGGGACAGCCAGCCTGTCAAACGTTCCCCTGTGAGCAGCTCTGCCTCAGGCAGTGCGGCATCTCTGGTTATCTGGATGGACGGATGACCAGATTCCCATCAGGGGCTCCCTGCCTGAGGCCAAGCTCACTGTGCATTGCTCAGTTAGTGGAAGTCACTGGGTTACCACGAGAGGTGTAGGTGATTTCAGCAGCGTTCGGGAACCTTCTCTCTCTCCTTTGTCTGCTTTCACTCACAGAAAGTTTGCATCTGGAAGTGGACGTTAGCGGCAGAAACGCCAGCGTGCACTCTTGACCTCCCCAAGGAGTATGGTTTTCAGGTGAGTTCAATTTGAACCTGTAAAGATCCACCTGAAGTTACCCTGAAGCCAGGTCAAAACTCCTTTTTGTTTTTCTGGAGCTTAGTTATGGTGCATTAGAGCTTTTTAAAAACTCCTATTTGTGTTCTTGGGCTTCCCCGGTGGCTCAGTGGAAAAGATTTTGCTTGCAGTGCAGGAGACACAGGAGATGCAGGTTCAATCCCTAGGTCAGGAAGACCCCCTGGAAGAGGGCATGGCAACCCACTCCAGTATTCTTGCCTAGAGAATCCCATGGACAGAGGAGCCTGACAGGCTACAGTCCATGGGGGTTGCGAAGGGTTGGACACTGACTGGAGCAACTTATGCACGCATCCATGTCCTTAGTTTATTTTTGGTGATAATAGCTATTATTATGGAGAAGGCAATGGCACCCCACTCCAGTGCTCTTGCCTGGAAAATCCTGTGGATGGAGGAGCCTGGTAGGCTACAGTCCATGGGGTCGCGAAGAGTCAGATACGACTGAGCGACTTCACTTTCTCTTTTCACCTTCCTGCATTGGAGAAGGAAATGGCAACCCACTCCAGTGTTCTTGCCTGGAGAATCCCAGGGACGGGGGAGCCTGGTGGGCTGCTGTCTATGGGGTCGCACAGAGTCGGACACGACTGAAGCAACTTAGCAGCAGTAGCAGCAGCTATTATTTTAAATCTCTTCTTATGCGCAGGTTCTGCTAAGTTCTTTGCATGCAGTATCTCACATAATCTATGCAACATGCTAGAAAGAGGTTAGTGTGGAATTAATATTACTGCTATTAATTATCAAATAATCGGTCTACAGTCACCCAGCTTTTCTTATTCTAGAAGCATGCTCTGAACTGCTCTTCATATAGGGCACTTATCAGTATTCTTGATTTGCATGAGGCGACTTGCCAAGGGCACCAAGAGCGATGACTCTGCTGCTCTGTATCATCTCAGTCAACCTCGTAGCCTTTGTTCACCTGCGCTTATTCCACTGTGTGCCAGGCACTGTGGTAAGGAAGTATGTTGCTTGTGTGAACTAGAACCCAAGCAGGGGGGCTGGGTGACTGGACTCAGCCAGACACACATCATTATCAGTTTTATATCCATTTTCTCTCTTTCTCCCCTTCCGCCAACATTCTTCCTGCTCCCAGAAAAAAGTAATTTCTTACTTAAAAAAAAAATTTATTTGGCTGTGCCAGGTCTTACTTGCAGCAAGCAGGATCTAGTTTCCTGATGAGGGATTGAACCCAGACTTCCCTGGATTGTGAGCTGGAGTCTTAACCACTGGACCACCAGGGAAGTCCCCAATTTCCTTACTTCTTAGAGTTACCAGTCATACTTGGATATTTAGGACGAGATACCAAAAATATTTTGGGGATTTTGATAGACATTGCACTGAATCTGTAGATTCCTTTGGGTAGTATTGTCATCTTAACAGTATTGCCTTCCAACCCAGGAGCACAATATGTTTTTCTATTTATTTATATCATCTTTAAGTTCTTTCAACAGTGTTTTTTTTTTTTTTTTCAAATTTCACCAGGTTTTTAGTTGTATTTTATTTTTAATTGGATAATTACAGTATTGTGATAGTTTCTGCCATACATCAACCTGAATCAGCTATAGATATGTATATGTATGGCCCTCACTCTTGAACCCCCCACTGCCTCCCCCACCCAACCCCTCTAGGTTGTCACAGAGCACCAGCTTCAGGGTCCCTGAGTCATACAGCAAATGCCCACTGGCCAACTATTTTACATATGGTAGTATATGTGTTTCAATGGTACTTTCTCAAATCATCCCACCTTCTCACACTCCTACTGTGTCAAAAAGTCTGTCTCAGCAGTGTTTTGTAATTTTCAGTATACAGATCTTTCACTTCCTTGGCTAAATTTATTCCTGAGTATTTTTTATGCTTATGTTTTTATGCTTTTTATGTGGAATTGTTTTCTTAATTTTTTTTCTCAGAATGTTCATTGCTAGTGTCTAGAAATGCAACTGACTTCTATAATGCAGCTTTGCTAAATACACATGGCTATTTCAATTTAAATTGGTTAAAGTAAAAGCACACATTCATTTCCTTGGTCTCACTAGCCACACTTCAACCAATCGTCATCCACGTGGAGCCGGTGGCTACCCCTGTTGACAACACACGTGATAGAACATCTCCATCCCCTCAGGAAGTACTGTGGACAGCACTGCACAGACTCCCGGCCCCCTCCCTGCAAACCCTGGGTGTGTCCCACCGTCAGCCTCCTCTGGATCCAGGCCCCAGAGGGCTGAATGTGGCTGATGAGAACCACCCAACTGAGCAGATTCATCTTACTTAAAATTCAGTCATGACTTTCAAGAGGGCTCTCAGCCTGGCCTGGCTGCTCTGGTAGGCTGTCGTTTTCATTTCTAGAGACAACAGTTTCATACCTGCTCCTCCCATCTCCCACTGCCCTGCCTCGCATACTCAGCTGATGACCCCTACCCCTCCTGTTTCACTGAGAAAAATGGAAGCCGTCAGATACAAACACCAGCCTCCCCAACCTGCCGTGTGTGTGTGTGTGTGTGTGTGTGTGTGTGTGTGTGTGTGCGCGCGTGCACGCTAAGTTGCTTCAGTCATGTCCGACTCTTTGCAACCCCATGGAATGTAGCCTGCCTGACTCCTCCGTCCATGGGATTCTCTAGGCAAGAATACTGGAGTGGGCTGCCATGCCCTCCTCCAGGGGATCTTCCTGACCCAGGGATCGAACCAGTGTCTCCTGCATTGTAGGTGGATCCTTTAGCCGCCGAGCCACCTGGGAAGCCCTGTAAATCTGCCACACACCTTTGACCTTCTCTCTTCCCCCTCTGACTGCAGTGAAGGGCCAGTGCACTAGTTCCTGGCTGCCTGAGGCCCTTCTGCAGCTCTCACCTCCCCCTCTACTACGCATAAACATGCTTCAGGACCACTGATCCTGAGAGAATGCTCTGACCCCACATCTCCTTCCAACTACACCCCCTGTTCCTCTTTATAGGGAAACGTCTCAGAAGCGCCATCCACACTTGCTTTCTCTACTTCCTCATCTCATTTCCTTTTTATTTTTTTGCAGGAAATATTTGACCTCTTTGTGTTTTACTGCTAAATAAGGCATACATGCAAAACGTGTACATTTTAGAGAAGAAAATAAAATGTACCCGTGTGCTCATCACAGGATCATGGAATAGAACGTTACCTTAACCCTAGAGGCCCCCTGTGTTCCCCTTCCTGATCTCATCCTCAGTCTTGCTCCCTGAAGTTAACCATTATCCCAAATTTTGTATTATTCATGCCTGTGCTTTCCCTTATACTTTTCTCCGGTGACCTATGTATCTCTCAATACTATCTGTTTTCATTTTACCTGTTTTTGACCTTTCAGTATTTGTGATTAGGTCTTCCCTGGTGGCTCAGTGGTAAAGAATCCACCTGCCAGTGCAGGAGCTGCAGGACCCGTGGGTTCAATGCCTGGGGTCAGGAAGATCCCCTGGAGTAGGAAATGGCAACCCGGTCCGTACTCTTGCCTGGAGAATCCCATGGACAGAGGAGCCTGGCAGGCAGTCTATGGGGCTGCAAAAAGTCAGACAGGACTGAAATGACCAAGCATGCATGTGTTTGGAATCAGAATAATTGTTTGATCTGCTCAGCGTTGTTTCTGAGAATCGCTCATGTCAATCCTTGAGCTGTAATCCCTGTTCACCTTCCCTGCTGTTTTGTTTTTTGCTCTTCGAGTGTTGCAGGACTTATTTATCCATCCTCTGTGGATGGACGTTTCCCTCTTCCCATCTGTCCTCCACCCACCCACTGCTCTAACAGAGCTGTGCTGCTCACAGTCACTGGTATCCCCAATCAAATGGACATTGTTTTTTTTTTTTAAATAGCTTCCCAATGGGTCTCCCCGTTTTTAGTTTTTAATTTTTATAGATTTTATT
The DNA here is from genome assembly GCF_032405125.1 of Capricornis sumatraensis. Lineage (NCBI taxonomy): Eukaryota > Metazoa > Chordata > Mammalia > Artiodactyla > Bovidae > Capricornis > Capricornis sumatraensis. The sequence continues at coordinate 60,200,679 of NC_091085.1, read as the reverse complement.
TTAAAATCTGACAAAATTTTTTTTTGGCTATACTGGATCTTTGTTGCTGCATACAGGCTTTCTCTAGTTGTGAGCAGGGACTCCTCTCTAGTTGTGGTGTGAGAGCTTCTCATTGAGGTGGCTTCTCTTATTGCAGAGCACGGACTCTAGGGCTTAGTTGCTCCTTAGCATGTGGAATCTTCCTGGACCAGGGATTGAACCCATGACCCCTGCATTGACAGGTGGATTCTTAACTACTGGACCATCAGGGAAGTCCCACAACTGTCAATCTTACTGCTAAATTTTTTTGAAAGTTATGTGTCTTTTCCCCCACCTCTGGCTGCTTTTAAGATTTTGTCTTGGTTTTCAACAGTTTTTCGATGGATGGTGTATCTGTGTGTGTATGGACATGTTGTTGCTGGTTTTTTTTTTTTAAAAAAAAACTTTATCCTTTGGGTTTTTTGAACTTGAGATGCCATGTTTCCTCAGTTTTGGAAAACTCTGGCCATTGTCTCTTCAAACATTACTTCTGCCACGTTCTTTCTTTCCTCTCCTTCTGGGACTCCAGCTATATGTAAGTTAGACCTTTTCAGCTTGTCCCATAGGTCTTTTATTCTCTTTTCTGTTCTTCTGTGTCTTTATGCTTCATTCTGGATCTTTTCTCCATAATTTATCTTCCTTTTTTACTGTTAATTGGGCTTCCCTGGTAGCTCCTTTTCGACTAATGAATTATTTATTTGGCTATATTTAATTTTCTGTTAAACCATATTTTGAGTTTTTAAAACTATTTTTTTCCAGATCTAGAAGTTCCATTTGATTCTTTTTAAAAATAGAGTTATCTGGTAGCTAATCCTCAGGGAAATGCTAATCAAAACCACGATGAGCTATCTCCTCAGACATATCAGAATGGCTATCATCAAAAAGACCACATATAGCAAATACTGGTGAGGGTGTGGAGCAAAGGGAACCCTTGTACACCTGGGAATGTAAATTGGTGCAGCCATTGGAAAGCAATATAGAGGTTTTTCAAAAAACTAATAATAGAACTTCCATATGACCCAGAAATTCCACTCCTGGGCATATATCTGAAAAAAATTACTGATTCACAAAGATACATGCACCCCAATGTTCAAAGTAGCATTATTTACAATTACCAAGATGTGGAAGCCACCTGTGTCCATCCACAGATGAATGGGTAAAGAAGATGTGGTCCATACATTCAGTGGAACACTCAGCCATAAAAATTACCTGGTGTTCTCTTTCGGTAGATCACTCATCTCCCTCCTTTTCAGTAATATGACTCTTTCACATGCCTGGTTATTTTTCATTGAATGCCTGATGTTGTACTTTAAAAAGAATAGGAATAATTTGAGGCTCAGAATGATAATAACTTCCTCCAAGGAAGACTTAGTTTTGCTTCTTTGGGGCCTTTGGCAAAGCAATCACCTCCATCTAATCAGAGACTGAGGTGACTTGAGGCTGATTTTCAGCCTTTGTGAAGCCTTGTCCATGTACTTTCTTTCACCAGGTCTTCACCCCACCCAGACCTTTGTCCTGTTCTGAAATTGATCCTCAGACATTAGCCACGGTAGCTTACATTCCTGAAGTGATGCAGCAAGCAAGGGGCAAGGAGTCGGTGATGGGGTGGAAGGGGCAGGAACGGAACTTAAAAAGCATTTCTTGAACCTGTCTCTCAAAGCTGCCTCCTGTGCACCCCTTCCTGTCAGATCGCAGCCACCCGCCTCCTGCACACGCACCATTTCAAGACTTGCACTTAAGTGTCTCCAGGGATTCCTCACTTGTTGTAGTTGTTCTGCATTTCAGGTTTCCTTCACTTCTATAGTATCCACAGGGTTGGTTTTTGGGAAGAGAGCCAGGCAACCTATGCTATTCACCATCTTGGCAGGAATCAGAAAATCTTTCCAATATTTTGCATTCATTCCAAGTTCCCTTGTGGCCCCATTAAATTTAGAAATCAGTACACCACAGCCTTTGTCCAAAAGGACACAGAGTAAAGGTTATTGGTGAATACTGGTTTACTTTTGCTTGTTCCGATTTATAGATGATGAATTACAGTAAATAAGACTAAATAAGAAAGGAAACTCAAGTTCATTAATTTTCACACTCAGTATTTCAGTTATATCCTATTGCTTATAAAATGCCATGTGTTTTCTGTTTTATATTCCTACTCAGTTATTTATTTTAATAAAAAATATTATTTAATTTAATTTTATTTTTTGGCCACATCACCTGACTTGTGGGATCTTAGTTCCTCCACCAGGGATTGAACCCATGCCCCCTACAGTGGAAGTATAGAGACCTAACCATTGGATCACCAGGGAAGTCCCCAAAATATTATTTATCTTAACATTCAGCTTAACCAGAGAGAAACAGAAGACTTTTTATAGTAATATATTTTAATATTTTATATTTCAGAACTACCTAATTTTTAATCCAACAAATAATAAAGAATTGGTGAGCAATAGTAAAACACAAGCAATATATTATACATGGGTAAGTAGAACTGTTTTCATTTGTTTTAAATATATGGACAAGTATCTGTTTATTCTTTGAGTACAGATGTTTTGGCAATATAACAATATAGTATCTACTTAAAAAGCAATAAACATATCAAAGTGTTTTGATTTAATTATAGCATTTATTTTAGTCCCACTGGAAATTAGCATATTAAGTTAGAAGCACATACTTTAAATTCTATTTAATTTTTTAAATTAACCAAATGAATATTTTTTGAATGTATTTAAGGCCTAAGATATAGGAGTTTTCAAATCTTGGACTCTTTTCCCTTTTTTAAAAATTAATTATTTTAATTGGAGCCTAATTACTTTACAATATTGTAGTGGTTTTTGCCACATATTGACATGAATCAGCCATGGGTGTACATGTGTCCCCCATCCTGAACCCCCGATTAGCAGACTGGTGATAATGTATACTGACACAGGGCAAAATCATGATATAAAAAAGACATCAAAACATAAAATTACCATATGACCCACCAGTTTCCAGGTATATACCCAAAAGAATTGAAAACAGGCATTCAAACAGATTCTTATATACAGATGTTGACAGCAACAGCATTATACACAATACCCAAAAGGTAGGAGCAAATGTCCATCAACTAATGAATGGATAAACCCAGTGTGGTCTATCCATATGTGGAATATAACCTAGTCTTTAAAAGGAATGAAGTGCCAATACCTACTGCAACTTGGGAACATTATGGTGAATGAAAGAAGCCAGACACAAAAAGCCAGAGACTGTATGATCCCATTCATAGGAAACTTTCAGAATACCTGAATCCATAGAGACAGAAAGAAGAATGGTGGTTGTCAGGGAGTGAAGGAGTAGGGGATGGGGGTGATTGCTTGATGATAGGGGGGTTCCTTTAGGGGTGATGGAAGTGTCCTGGAACCAAAGAGAGTAACAGTTGCACAGCATTGGTTATGTAGTAAATGCCACTCAGTTGTACACTTTAAAATGGTTAATGGTTAATTTTATGTTATGTGAATTTTCCCTCAATAAAAAATGCAAAACAATTTAGTTGCTGATTTACAGTGATAACTCATTACTTCAGGTGTTAATGATAGCTTAAAACCTTATAAATGCAGAAGTCAGATCTGCATTAACAACCACTTAAAATCACAATCATTTGTGGCATTATTTATTTATTTTCTTTCAGCATGTTTTCAGATGTTCCTGGAGACAGCAGGTTCTCCTACCTGTAGAAAGTGCAAAGCTCTGACCCTGTTTCGATGCATTTGTTTTGATTTTGCTGTTATGTTGCTTTTCTTTTGGAAATGTCTTTTTTTAAAGTAGTGATTATTTTTTTCTGTGCTTATCAGTATCCAGAGGGAGGCATACTTGCTCACAGTGCCCCAGTTTTAACAGAAAAAGTGAGTATGCCTGTTGTGCTTTTATATGCCTGACTTTGTAGGAAATGAGTCTGTGTGTGTCAGCCTAGTATCTTTGGGGTGCTCTGTGTGTGTCTTGATATTGGGAAATAACTTGAAATTTTTACTTAGGTCCTTCACCATACTGAATGGTCGGTTTAAAATAATGGAAGGATTTTTCAAAATAATATAGAATACAAATAAATGGCGAAGAGATATATGGGTTAGTCCCTTAGCTGTTCACCTGGAATGGCCACAGTATTGCTAATTGACTATACCCCAATACAAAATTAAAAGTTTGAAAAAATTATAAATTTATCTTGCAATATTGAAAATAAATGGCAAAGGAAAATACTACCACAAGCAAATACCCAAGAAAGAGGTGGCTTTTATAATGTATGTGTGCCTGTGACAAAGGATGAAAGTTAATTTGGGGTGATGTAAGTGAAGTCACTGGACATGAGTGGATCCCTTAAGCTGCTTAGTTTTCAGAACATTTAAAAAATGATATGGAGGGACTTACCTGGTGGTCCAGTGGTTAAGAATCCACCTCCCAATGCAGGGGACGTGCGTTTGTTCCCTGGTCATGGAATTAAGATCCCACATGCCTTGGAGCAACCAAGCCCCACACCACAACTGAAGTGAGCCCTCGTGCCATAACTGGAGAAGCCCCCGAGCTGCAACGTAAGATCCTGCGTGCCACAGCTAAGACCCAGGACAGCCAAACTAAATTTTAAAAACTGATGTTGGGTGTTTAGCTGTTTAAGGTCCAGTAGGAAGGTGGTGAGCCAGGTGTTAGCAGAAACATTTTATCCTGCCGGCTTTCCTTGAGCGATTGCACCAGGGGTGGACCTTGAGTCCTGTCTCCTGCATCCGTTTCTGTTTCTGATACTCATGTAACCTGTTCTCAGGGTGCACCTTATGATGGTTTTTCTGTTTCCTTTCTTCTTTTTTGATTCAGTCTATAAAACTTTAATTTTCAAGAAAGCGTGCAGGAAGGAAAAATAAAGAGAGAGAGACAGTGGACACAAGGCAAGATGATTCTGTCTGCAAACTCAGCTTTTTATACCTTGAAGTATCAAAAGCTAAATACAGTCGATTCTCGTTATTTGCCATCATTATGTTCTGTACGGTCTCTGCAGACCTGAATTAGTGGATGCTGAATCGTTGCTCCTAGGAGAGAGTTGTAAGAACAGGTTCCTGCCACCTTAGGGTCACCATACTTTCATCGGCTGATAGATCCATGACCTTGTTTTATGTATGTTTCTGTTTAAAGACAGAATATTTAATTTATAATGTTAGTTCCTTAATGTTGGACTCAAGGTTGACAGCATCAGGTAGAACTCATGCCGAATGAGGCTTATCTAATGCAGGTGAATTCTCTGGAAGTCATGTCACAGCCTTCTCGTACTCCAAGAGCACCATATGGTATTTTAATACCATGTTCAGGAGCCAATTTAAATACCAAAATCACCAATAAAAAAGTACCCTCCCCCCAAAAAAAAAGAGCAAACATCATGGCAGTAAAGACCAGGCTAAGGACACTTGCTTCCTGAGAGCTGAAACCAGACAGAGAATTGCCTTGCTTGACCTCAGCTGGGAATGTCAAGTGTTTTGCCACTTGGCACACACACACATCTGCAAATGATTGTGAGGTGCCACGAGGATTGCTTTGGAGGTTACACATACATTTCAGCACACAGGTAAATTCATGAAAATGGAATCCACAAAGAATGAGAATCGGCTGCAGTTTGAAATGATAAAAACGCCTCGTGTTGAACAGGGCTGCTTTTAGACAAGAATGTGCTGTTCGAGCTTGACCAGTTGTACTTCTACTGACCTCAAAGAGGTCCACCCTAGAATTTTCTCTGCCTAAGTAGAGAGCCAGACAGCAGACTTGCTGTATCATATGACAGATCACTGACATCCTTCGTGTGTTCATTCAGTAAACATTCGCCAAGGGTTCACTCGCTGCTCTGTGTTCTTTCTATACTTCATCTCTAGAACACTGTCAGAGAAAGATGGCCTGGTGCCTTATCCTACGTAGCATACATTTAGTAAGGGATCTTAGGGGCATTTCTATGTAAAGCACTTACTTCCCACTGATGGGAAGATGATTTATGATCAGAAGAAGACTGGGAGAATTGTTTTATGACTTTTTACAGCTGGAGCATGCTTTTGTTCATGACGGACATTAGTTTCCTTATCAGTTTCTGAAAACTCTGAAAGAGAAGTTGTGCAGGTATAAACAATGATTAACCACTCTTTCTTCTGCTTTAAGCAAACCATTTAATTAAGCCCGTATGTAGCCTTTCACTTGCTCTTAGCAAACCCTCAGAGGTTCAGAACTGCCTGGATCATGACAATCCTCAGGGAAGTGTTTTTTAAGTGATTTTTTTAACTTTATTTTTTTTTCCTACTATATTTAGGTCAAACATTATAAAACGTTGTGCTGATAAATGTTTTGTTTTATATTTACCATCGACAGTAACTTGTACATATAACGTGTAACCTGTCTTTTGAAATACAGACATTCAACAAGCTCGTGGGAAAATTTAGCCAGTCTGTCTTTCATTTGAATTTAACCCAAATACTGTCCGCGACGATGGAAGGGAAGCTGGTTGTCTGGGACATTTACCGCCCACCACCATCTGCCTCCTCCTCCATGGGCTTTCCCCATATCAAACCTTGCAAACTGGTTCATTTGCAGAAGGAGGGTATCACTGTGCTCACTACAGTTGACAGGTAATTAGTGAATGAAAAAGTAGCTGTAGATGATTATAAACTTATCTAAAAACCCTTTTGGAGGTAGATACATATTTTGTATATGCAAAGATTGTTTCTGGGGAGAACCAATTTAACTGGGAACACTGGCTGCCTCTGAGGAAAAGAACTGAGAACCAAGATTAAGGACAGGGGTGGATTTACTTCTTTTTATAGTCTCATTTGTACTAATTGGGTTGCTTTTATTTTTTTAAAAATTGCATGGGCGTGCATTACTTTTAAACCCAACCCTTTTGGATTGGTGAAACAAAAAGTAACTGTTTTTTTTTCTTCTGCCCTAGTTAGACTTATTTTGCACCCTAAATTTTACATTCTTTCAGTGGAAGAAAATGGCATTAAGAGCTATTTTTTTTTCTGATGACAAAATAACATTTGCCAATCATGAAAAGATAAAATACAACAAAACTTTATAGAGTTCCTTAACTCCTTGTTTTTGAGGGGCTGTGGGCATCTACAACTGATCTCAGCCTTATGCCTTAGCCTCAGACATAAAGGGGTTCACATGCCAAATACATTCTTTCCTTGCTGAGTGATCTGGGACAAGGGACTTAAATGTGCCAAACCTCCATTCTTCCATCTGTAAAGTGGGCATCATATCACTGTCCCTCTCTGAGTGATTGTGTGAGGATGGTTTGCTGGATCTTAGTTTCCTGATCAGGGACTGAACCCATGTCTCCTGCAATGGAAGCACTGAGTCCTAACCACTGGGCTACAAGGGAACGTCCCAAGGAGTGTAAAACTCTTAGCACACTCTCTGGCACAGGGGAGCTCTAGGTACAACAGCCCTTGTTGGGTGCTAGGGAAGTTCCCCAAAGTGCTGGAGACAGTTGCCTCATGACGAGGACCCTGCCCACGTGGTGGGAGTCACTGTGCCCTCTGCTCTCCAAAGGCCTGTTGCTCCCCTTCCCCTTTCTTTAATACAGGGTCTATATTAAAGGTCTTCCCTTTTCTTTAATAACAGTGAGGCCCTGGAGTGGCTTGCAAAGAAAAATACAAATCGTCATCTTCACCCAGTTGGTGGGAAAAGATAGCAGTAGAATCACACTTGATGAAGCAGTCAAGGACCCAGGGAAGACCATGCCTGGGTTCCCCTCTCTCCATGTTAAGTAAAACACAGCCAGGGGACTTCCCCTGCAGTCCAGTGGTCAAGACTCTGCACTTCCAAGGGAGACGACGAGGGTTTGGTCCCTGGTTAGGGAAGTAAGATCCTGCATGCTGAGTGGTGCGGCCAAAACAACAACAAAACAAACCAACAAAAAAAACCCAGCCAGGACCAGGGAGCCCTTGCAGGAAAAGGTCTTAAGAAACACAGGAGGAAAAAAAAAAAAAAATTGCCTTGTTTTGCTGTTTCTGTCCAGCAGAGGGCAGTGAACGCCGTCCTAGCCAATTACTCTGCCCACTTGCCTTGCTTGTTAATCAGAAACCACATTTAATCGCTTTTCATATATATATATATGAGAAAATTCATCCCCCACCTCCCCCCCGTGATTAGAATTATGTCAGAGGCTTAAAAAAAAACAAGCTCATTGGGATGGCTCTGAGGAAATAAAAACCATTCTGTCACACAGCACTGCCTTTGGCTGTGATGACTGGACAGGGTTTTACGATCCCTCTCACAGCAGTTGTCTCCCTGCGTCCCATTGCCAGCCTGTGTGACTTCAGAGGGACGGTAGCCAGACTCTGTTGTCACCTGTAGTCTGTGGTGGAGAATGGAAATCACTGCCCACTGCACAGGACTGACCTTAGAGGGCAGGGCAGAGGAAAGCAGAGAGCATGGACTTTGTGTCCCATACACTTGGACCCCTGCACAGTCTGCCTAGCCATGTGGCCCTGATAGGGTTGCCAGGTTTAAGTGTGTCCCGGGACTTCCCTGGTGGTCCAGTGGCTAAGAATCTGATCTTCCAATGCTGGGGGGTCTGGGTTCAATCCCTGGTCAGGAAACTAGATCCCACATTGCACAATGAAGGATTTGAATGCGGAACTCAAGATCCTTCATGCTGCAACTAAGACTTGATGCAGAAAATAAATGTTATATATATATATATGTCCCAAATACTGCATGAGGCAATTGCATTTGGGAGCATACACTATTTGGGACATACTTACCCTAGAAATTTACTCATGGTTCATCTGAAATTGAAATTTAACTGAATATCCTGCATTTTTACTTGTTAAATCTGGCAATCCCAGGCCTTAAACCTTAGTTTCCCAAATATGAACTGGGAATGACAGGAAAATCAGCCACATGGGGCCATATTCAGTGAAAGTTTTTACAACGCCCGGAGTCCAGAGGGTGGCATATGTGTTCAATAGATGATACTCAGTATCATTATTTAACCTACAATGCAGGAGACCTGGCTTCGATCCCTGGGTCGGGAAGATCCCCTGGAGAAGGAAATGGCAACCCACTCCAGTACTCTTGCCTGGGAAATCCTATGGACAGAGGAGCCTGGCAGGCTACAGTCCATGGGGTCACAAAGAGTTGGACACATCTTAGCGACTAAACCACCACCACCACTATTTAACAAACTGACTTTATCCTCTGTTTTCAGCTATATTGTCACAGGTGACATTCGGGGCAACATCAAGTTCTATGATCACACCCTCTCCATTGTGAACTGGTATAGCCACTTCAAACTCAGCTGCATAAGATCCCTGTCCTTTTCAAAGACCCCTGCAGCCCCTCCAGCCGAAAATACAAACTATCCTCCAGACTGCACTCTAAAAAGTGACCATTTTGTTGTAAGGTGAGTTGTTAACTGTTGTTGTTGTTCAGTCGTTAAGTGTCCGACTCTTTGCGACCCCATGGACCACAGGCAGCATGCCAGGCTTCCCTGTCCTTCACTATCTTTTGGAGTTTGCTCAAACCCGTGTCCAATGAGTCGGTGATGCCATCCAACCGTCTCATCCTGTGTCGTCCCCTTCTCCTCCTGTTCTCAGTCTTTCCCAAGCATCAGGGTCTTTTCCAGTGAGTCGCTTCTTCACATCAGGTGGCCAACATATTGGAGCTTCAGCTTCAGTATCAGTTTTTCCAGTGAATATTCAGAGTTATTTCCTTTAGGATGGACTGGTTTGATCTCCTTGGGACTCTCAAGAGTCTTCTCCAGCACACAGTTCCAAAGCATCGTTTCTTCAGCGCTCAGTTGAAGTTGTTCATGAACCCCATCATTGGAACAGTCAAAAAGCTGTGTCTTCTTTTAGTTTGTGTACCGTGGTATCCTCTTCCTGTTCCTGGGACGTGAAATACAGGGAACCTGGCCTTTTTAGTTAGGCCTTTCCCTGGATCGGAGATGGATCTCCTTGGCTGATTACGATCACTATTTAATCTTTTTTTTTTTTTTTAAGTGAAACATCATTCTCCTATTAAGAATGTTTAGTGATAGGAAGCTGGAAATGGCTCTGATCTCAGTTACCTCTGGAGTCCTTCATTGTAGGTTGGTCTCCTTTCTCTGAGCTGAGTTTGTCCTAGCTCTGTGGTTAAAGGGATTTGATAGTGAATAGCCATAACATTTCAAGACAGAATTATCTGTGAGCCTGCTTAATTACCCTTGCCGTATTTGCAGGCACATCTGTATGTGTGCACCCAGCACCATATTTGCATACACAAATGAATATTTGCATGTGCAGATTAGCTAATTGTACAACTGACTGTCCATCTGCATACTTAATGACTCAATTTACATGTAGAAATGTGGGCTTTTTCACTTGCAAATAGAGGCTGTTGGGGTTTGGTGGCGTATTTTTGGAGATGCTGGGTTAATAATGTCACTAAATTACAGACGACAGAGGCGTTTCGTGTGCAATTAGAACCAGAATTGCTGGCGTGCCCTGTTCCCTGCAAGTGCTGATACGGGTTGGTCTCTCCTTGGCAAACAGGAATTTTATCATCGGAACATCAGATGCGTCAGTGTACCACTTGACAGTAGATGGGACTAAACTTGAGAAGTTATTTGTCGAGCCCAGGGATGCCATTTGTGCCATCTCCTGCCACCCATACCAGCCCCTCATCGCCATCGGAAGTTTCTGTGGGATAATCAAAGTGTGGGATTATGAACAGAAAAAATACCTCTTCAGCAGGGTCTTTGAGAAGGGGCTTGGAGTTCAGAGTCTGACCTACAACCCTGAAGGTATTTTCATCTTATCCACCTGTCTTGGGTTCTAAACCAAAAACAGACCCAAATGGCTCTGCCTTTGGCTGTAGCAGCTCCAGGAAGGTGACCTTGACCCACTCCCTGCACCAGGCCAGATGGGATGCCTGGTCCCCCTGGATGCTGCAGAACTCTGCACCGCCTGGTCTTATCCCATGGTGCCATGTTTTCCAGTTTGCTTCTTCCTCTCAGGACCTTGTCTATCCTGTTCGTTGCTGTCTCCTTGGCACCTAGGACAAGGCTTGGCACAGAGTTGATATTTCTTGAGTCAATGTAGTCCTTTTCTTTCTTTCTTTTTTAATGTAATTTATTTATTTAGCTGTGCGGTTCTTAGTTTCGGCATGCCGAATCTTTAGTTGTGGCATGTGAACTCTTAGCTGCAGCACATGTATCTAGTTCCCTAACCAGAGACTGAACCCAGTCCCCTTGCACTGGGAACTCAGAGTCTTAGCCCCTGGGCCACCAGGAAAGTACCAGTGAAAGCGTTTTTCAACCCTTGTTCTCCAACTTGTGATTTCAGGAGCTCTGCTTGGAGCTGGCTTCACAGAGGGGACTGTTTACATTTTTGATGCAATGTCCTTAGAAAGTGCAATCTCAGAGCCTTTCAGATATTCCAGAAGCAGCGTGACTCACATCAGCTTCTCCCATGACTCCCAGTACATGGCAACGGCTGTGAGTATCATCAGTGAGTGCGGTCCAGTGACTTCGCAACCTCCTTTAAAGCCACAAGAGGGAGGAGTTGGGACATGCAGGGGGGTAGGGGGGAGAGCAGGGGCTTCAGGGTACGGGTTTCTTTGGGAGGCAGGCGATGAAAATGCTCTAAAACCGTGATGATGGACGCACAACTCTGTGAATATACTAAAGTCCGTTGAATTGTACATCTCTGGCGGGTGAATTGTGTGTGGTGTGAATTAATATCTCAATAAAGCTGTTATAAAAAGAGAAAGGGATGGGGGAAGTGGGGCGGTGGGTGGGTGGGGCCTCCGAACTCCCCGAACTCCCTGAACTCCCCGACTCCGGACTCTGCCACTCCGGCAGCTCATGTTGGTTTGTGAGTTTTTTGGAATCCTCTCTCTGCATCCTGGCTTTCATCTTTCCCTTTGATTTCTGATGAGATGACCTTCTCATTTATCTCAAGGCAAAGTCTTCCGCAGAGCATTTTGGATTCTGTCCCTTCCTGCTGTGAATAGGGCTCTTAATCCCAGTAAAGATTTTTTTCGGGACCCCGACCTCTCCCTTCCCCCGGCTTCTCCTGGGAGAGGGGGTGGGGATGCGGGGAAGTAGCTGCTGACACCCTTGACTCCAACTCGCTTCCTATCAGCACAGCAACTCAGGTGTCCCGTGTCCCTTCAGGCTGTTCCCGCCTGATCTCCGTTTAGCTCTCAGCCATCATGTATGTATTTTTTAATCATACCTTTTAAAATTTTGTGTAGCTGGATAAAGAGAAGGGAGGACAAAGGCAGAAAAGGCAGGGATTTCAGTTTCCAACAGAGAATGACATGGGGACCAGCAAGGATAGTAAGACCATAATGTTAGACAAATACCATCTCTGCCCACCGCACCACCCCTCTCCCCACCCCACTGCCTGCCACTACCTTCTTTGAACTCTGATTTTTCTCATCTGCAAAAATGGGTATTATTTTACCACTTGTTCCAATAGACAGAGGTTTTCTTTTTGGATAAAATTCTCTAAAAGCAAAGTTAGCATGAAAAACACAGTGATAACTCTTAACTTACAAAATCAAAAACGAGTAACTTCGGCTCTTTCCTGCATACTCAGGATGTCAGTTTCACTGTGGCTGTTTATGTGGTGAGAGTCAAACATGGACAAAGGGTCTGGGAATACTTGGCAAGGCTTCGCTCTCACCGCAAGAGCATTCGAAGAGTCCTGTTCGGGGTTCATCTGGACAACAACGAGCCCCGACTGCTGAGCCTCGGCAGAGACAGACTCCTGGTGAGCTCCTTTGCTTTCCTTTGCCTGGCCCTCAGGACCGTGTCTCATTCTTGTTATTTCCCTGGAGTCTGGCACAGAACCAGTATGTGTGTTTGTTGGAGAAGACGAATACATGGGGACTTCCATGCTGGTCCAGTGGCTAAGACTCCACATTCCCAATGCCCAGGTTTGATCCATGGTCAGGGAACTGGATCCCACGTGCCACAACTCAAGAGTTCGAGTTGGCAGGTGAAGATCTAGTATGCTGCATCTAAGACCTGGCACAGCCAAATGAATAAATTAAATAAATAAATGTCTTTTAAAACAGAAAACGAATGTATGACGAAGTAGCGAAAACCATTCTGAGTTGGCACTTGGCTTTCATGCAGCTCTGACACCACACAGGGACTCGTGTCCTGAGTGAGGAGGGCCCTGGGAAATGGCATGTTGGTGGAGCGGAGGTGGTCCTCCCCACAGCATGGACAGCTCAGCCACCTTTGCCTCTCAGTGGACATTTGGAAGCTAACACTCACGATTCCCGTGTCTCGGGGTCAGGGCCAGGCCGTTACCTCCATGTGACAACCCAGAGAGGATCGAGAGGTAAAGGCAGTGACCGCGGCAGATGTGATATTACATGACTGAGCCCAAAGGATTCAAAACCAGTTGATTTATCTGTGCATACATCTTAACTTCCTTTCTTTCCTCCCCTTACTTCCTTTTTTCTATCCATTCTTTTTAAAAAATATATATTTAAAATTTTATTTATTTATTTGACTGCGCCAGGTCTTAGTTGCAGCACATGAGATTGTCAGTCTTCACTGTGGCATGTGGGATCTAGTCCCACAACCAGAGATGAAAGCCGGACCCCCTGCATTAGGACTTCAGGGTCTTAGCCAGAGGACCACCAGCGAAGTCCCTATTCTGTCCATTCTTCCGTTCACCCATCATCTATCCATCCTTCCTTCCTTCCATCCATCCCGGTCTGTCCACCAAAACCTACCTATGGGTGAAATTCAGCAGGCTGCTAATGTATGACTTTCAAGAGCTGAGATTTAGCTATGAGTTAGTTCCTACTCACAGAAAGTTACCACGATAATGCTAAGTGAAGCAGGACAACAAAGTTAACAAGAGTTCAGGTTCTGGAGTTAGTTGGACCTAGATTTGAATTCTCACTCTACCACTCCTTGGCTGTGTGACCTTGGGAAAACCACAGAGTCTCTCTGAACATCTGTTTTCTCATCTGCAAAATGGGCATAGCAGGACTGCACCACTGGGGAGTTGTATTAAATGGCATCATCTTGCTCATAATGGATACTCCATATTGGTAGTTTATTAGGTGTAGAAGTTCAGGCAATTCTCCTCTTAAAAGGCCTGATACTGTCTCCCCCGAGAAAAGGATTGTTAACTGACTTCATTCACCTCAGTCCTCATGTGTGTTCATCTGGGCTTCTCTGTAGATTGAGTATAACCTACGCAAGAGCTACAAAGACCACCTGGCAGTCCTGGACATTCACCGAACCGACCAGGGCAGCTATCCCACCTGTATGGTCTGGTATCCGCCACTCACCAAGGAACTCTTCCTGCTCGTTTGCAACAGTGGCTACAAAGTGAAGCTTTTTAATTCTACCACAAAAATGTGCAGGTAAGCCAGGGAGCTTCCCGCAAAATGGTGCATAAATCAATTTCTCGGTCCCCAGGTTATTTCAAGTCCCACCTTAAGGACCTGCAAAGAGCTTGCCTACCATTACAACCCTTCTTACTTTGCAAAGTAGGAAACTGAGAGACAGATAAGGTTAGTTGTCCTTGCCCAAGTTCACATGGTTAGAAAGTGCCAGAGGCAGGGACTTCACTGGCCATCCAGTGGTTAAGAATCCGCCTTCCAATGCAGGGGGTGCGGGTTCAATCCCTGTTCGGGGGACTAAGATCCTACATCTGTGGGGCAACTAAGCCCGCGCACCGCAACTACTGAGCCCCAGCGCTCTAGAGCCTGTGTGCTGCGACTAGGGAAGCCCGCATCCACAGTGGGCAGTCCGTGTGCAGCAGTGAAGAGCCGTGTAGCCAAAAGTAATTTTAATAAGTAAATAATAAGCTGCATTGGTAGCATCTAAAAAAGTTTTAAAAAAGAGGTGCCAGAGGCAGGATTCAAACCCAGAAACATTGTTTCTGAGCCCAGCACTTCACAGGGATAGGGTACTCAGAGCTCGGAGATGGAGATTCAACAAAGGAATCAGACCCCGCGGCCCCAGAAAAGCTGCTCATGTGCAATGGAATCTCCTATTTTTCTCTCCTGGAAAAAAGCGGTTTCACCTGAATACTACCAGCAGTTTGATTTTACTTATTCTTGGTTCTTATCTTAAAGAAGTTATAAGTTCAACTTGATAGCATTCTTTCTTCTCTCAAGCCCACTATATGGACTATAGCCCACCCTGTGGACTGTAGGCCTCCAGACTCCTCTGTCCAAGGGATTTTCCAGGCAAGAATACTGGAATGGCTTGCCATTTCCTCCTCCAGGGGATCTTCCCGACCCAGGTGGGTTCTTTACCACTAGCGCTACCTGGGAAGCCCCCTTTGTTCTCTCAGTAAGTGTTTACTGAGCCCCCTACCTGAGCCAGGTGCTGTTCTAGGTGCTGAAGATGGGAATGAAGACAAAACAATGTTGCTGTCACCATGAGATTTGTGGGGTTTTTTTTGGTTGTTTTTTTTTTTTTTTTTTGAGATTTACATTTTACTGGGGGAAGTGGCGTTCAAGTTAGAGGTTGGGCTGGAGATCCATATTTGAGGTCAGCACACTTGGTGGTTTAAAGCATGAGACAAGAGAAGATTCAGGAGGGGAAAGGTGGCTAGAGGAGAGGTTAAAGGACCAAGCCCAGGGTATCCAAAGCTTAGCATCTTAGAGCAGTGGTACCTCCACCCCAAAATACGTCTACACCTGTGGTTGCCCTCTTGTGCTGCTAGGCTTGTGAGTCCAGGGTTTGCTCCTCCTGATCAGTGCATGACCCCTTCGTCGGGGCCCTGCATTCATCATCCCATTTCATCTGCAGCAGTCCTGCAAAAAGATCGTGCCACTGTGGATCAGACAGGTAACAAAACTTGCCCAAGGTCACGGAGCTGGTCAGGGCAGGACTTGCCCCTTGAACCCACCTGTGACTCTGTCCTCTCTTTGGCATCATTGGTCCCCGATGCAGCCCTCACAGAGGTGAGGATGCTGTGGCGACCCCACCTGGGAGGAGGAAGTCGGAAAACACCCCAGCAGCTGGCCCCATGCTTGAGGAAGACCCTCCTTTGGAAATGTATCTCAGATAAGACAGGTCTTCAAAAGGCCAAGATCACTCAGGGTCTTTTGTTTTTAATGTCCCTTTTTAGAAGGGCCCATGGGAAAATGACTGAGACATGCCATGTCATGTGGCAGGGACAGGAGAGAAACACAGCACAATTTTTTTTAAAAGCTATTAAAACACCGGGAAGGAGACATTTGAAAGAAATATGTAAAAAGGAGTTTTAGGAAGATTTCAGAATCTTTGTACATCATCTTTAATGGACACAAGCTTTTTGGATAAAAACTATCTCATAGGGACTTCCCTGGTGGTCCAGTGGCTAAGACTCTGTGCGCCCAATGCAGTGGCCCGAGTTCGATCCCTAGTCAGGGAACTAGATCCCACATGCTGCAACGAAGAGCTTGCATGCTGTAACTGAAGATTCCCCCATGCCACAATTAAGAACCAGCACAGCCAAATAAATAAACATTAAAAAAAAAAAAGAATATCCCATAGATGTGCCCAGTTCTGAGAAGCTCTGAGTTGGCTGAGCAGGTGGCTGGGGGATGGCGCTGCCCAGACTTGGAGTTCCTCCTCACAGTTAGTAATGAGAACTCAAAGCTGAGCAGTTAGGAGGTTCTGCCATTGAAGATCAATGGGAAATTTGTGTAGAGCGTCTTTCTTGTTTTAAAGAATGTTTCCACCTATTGCCTTTATTGTTGCTGTTATTTTTTATTCCAGTTTAATTGAGATATAATTGACATACAGCACTATATGAGTTTAAGGTGTACAGCATAATGATTTGACTTACGTACACCATGAAGTGCTGTTACAGCAAGTTTAGTGAACATCCATCCTCTCCTGTAGCTACAAAATTAAAGAAATAGTAAAACATTTTTTCCTTGTTATGAGAACTCTTAGGATTTATTCTCTTAAGAACTCTCATCTGTAACATGTAGTAGTCTTAACTATATTTATCATGTTATACATTACACCCCTAGTGCTTATTTTTCTTACAACTGAAAGTTCGTGGCTTTTGCCTGCCTTAATCCAACTCCCCCTCCCCCCGACCCCTGCCTTCTGATAACCACAAATCTGGTCCCTTTTTCTATGAGTTTCTTTGTTTGTTTTCGAAGTCTAACTGACCTAGGACACTATATTATTTCTTGTTACACAACATACTGATTCTATGCATTTATTCCTATTTCTATATATTTCAAGATGATCACAACAATATGTTGTCATACTAAGATATTACATAGTTATTGACTATATTCTCTGCATTGTACATTTCATAACTGGGACTCATTTATTTTGTAACTGGAAGTTTGGACCGCTTTATTTCCCTCTCCTATTTCTTTCCTCCCCCACAACCCTCCTCCCCTCTGGCAACCACCTGTTTGTTCTATAACTCTGTTCCTGTTTTGTTATATTTGTTCACTTGTTTTGTTTTTTTTTAGCTTCCATATATAACTGAAATCATACAGTATTTACCTGTCTCTATCTGACTTATTTCACTAAGCGTAATACCCTTCAGGTCCACCCATGTTATCACAAATGACAAGATTTATATTCCATTGGATATATGGACTACATCTTCTTATCCATTCATCTATTGATGGACATGTAGGTTTCCTCCACATCTTAGCTATTGTAAGTAATGCTGCAGTAAATATAGGGGTGTGTATATCTTTTCAAATTAATGCTTTCATTTAGAGCCATGAAATCAGGTGTTTCTGCCATTGAAGAGCAATTGGAAATTAGTATAAAGCATCTTTCTTAAAAAATAGTTTATTAAGGTAAAATTCACATGACGTAAAACCAACCATTGTAAAGTGAACAATTCAGTGGTATTTAGTCCTTTCACCACCTACCTCCATCTAGTTTTAAAACATTCTCATCATTCCAAAGTAAAACCCCTGGCATAAAGCATCTTTTAAGCTGTAGGAATAATAAAGCCCTGTAACCACAACTTAATTGGGAAGGAATTGCCTTTTGATGATAAATCCAAAAGAATTTTAAAATGCATTTAAAAATATTTGAAAGAACACGAAGAGGCAGTTCAGAGAAAAAGGCCAATAAACCTATGAACAGATGCTTACCAGTACATCAAAGATGCAAATGGAAAGAAGACCTCATTTTTCAC
Source organism: Capricornis sumatraensis (assembly GCF_032405125.1). Classification (NCBI taxonomy): domain Eukaryota; kingdom Metazoa; phylum Chordata; class Mammalia; order Artiodactyla; family Bovidae; genus Capricornis; species Capricornis sumatraensis. The sequence continues at coordinate 60,182,524 of NC_091085.1, read as the reverse complement.
AAATCAGATTAGCCAAGATAAAAATGATCGATAGCGTCAAGTGTTGGCAAAGTCGTAAGACACTGTAACAGGCTGCTAGCGGCCGGGTTGGGGGGTGTAGTGTAAATGGGGACAACCTTTTGGGAGAGCAATTTGTTACCCTCTATTAAATTACAGCCTGTCTTCTGACTTCTAGGAATGTAGCCCACAGAAGTACTCACACAGGATGCCAAGACATAAGTAAAAGGATGTCTTGTTTGAAAATATTTTTAAAAGTGGAAACACTCCAAATGTCCATTAATAGGGGATTAGTTAAATGATGGCTTGTCAGTATGCTGAAACATGATGCTGCTTTTAGAAAAAGAAAAAAGAGAAGATAGCTCTCTGCATAGTAACATGGAAATATCTGTAAGACATAAATGAGAGAAAGTAAATTACCAAAGAAGCATGAATATATTTTCATATAAAATTATATTTATGTAACTTATATTTTTTCATCTAAAATTATAACTAAGTAGTCTAGAATATATATAAAGTTGTATACAGCAAATTATTACCCATGATTATCTTGGAATAAAGGGTGTAGTCATGTAGAGTTATGGGTAGATTTTTCTTTCTGTCTAAATATTTGAAAATTTTCACAATGAATATGTAAAATGTTTTCCATCAGAAGAAAAAGACATTAATTTTATGAAATTGTTAGAAATTCAGCAATACTATGTAGCAGTTACATAGCTCCTACTATGTGCTGCTGCTGCTAAGTTGCTTCAGTCGTGTCCAGCTGAGTACCCTACTATCTCCTGAACTGTACTGAATGCTTTATATATATATTAACTTGTTTAATGCTGACTGTAGTCTTATGGAGTAAATACTGTCATGATCCCTTTTTTACCAGTGAGGAACCTGAGGCCCAGAGGGGTTGAATGGCTTAACTTTTTTCCTTTTGCTTATTTATAATTTAAGCTGGAATTCATATACTGTGATATCTACCATTTTCAGTGGCTTTTTACTGTATTTACAAGGTTGTGTAACCATAATCACTATTCCATTCAAGAGCATTGTCATTACCCGCTAATGAGATATCCCAAACCCACTAGCCGTCATTCCCCATTCCCTTTCTTTCCCTCCGACCGCCTTCCCCCGCCACCACAACTATCCGTCCCTGGCAATTACTAGTCTACTTTCTGTCTCTATGGATTTTTCTGTTCTGGATACTTCATGTAAACAGAATCATATGATATGTGACTTCTGGGGTCTGGCTTCTTCGCATCATGCTTTCAAAGTTCAAACATGTTGTAGTCTGTGTCTGTGCTTCATCCCTTTTAACAGCTAAGTAATATTCCATTGTATAGACAGACCACATTTTGTCTGTCCATCCAGAAGCTGTCAATTGGATTGTCTCTACTCTTCGGCTCTTACAAACATTTGTATACAGGTTTCTGTGTAGACATCTGTTTCATTTCTCTTGGATACAGACTTAGCGGTGGAATTGCTGAATCATATGGTAACTATGCTGAACCATTTGAGGAACCGCCCCGCTGTTTTCCACAGCAGCTGCACCACTTCACATTTCCTGCCAGCCATATATGAAGGTTCTAGCTTCTCTACAACTTGCCCCTAATTTTTAAGGGTCAGAGCTGGGATTCTTACCAGAGTCTGTGCTCTTAACCATCCTCTTCCTTACATCTACCCGTTGAATAATGCTGGTTTTTATTTTACTTGGCCATACCATATGGCATGCAGGATCCTAGTTCCCTGACCAGGGACTGAACCCGGGCCCCTGCATTAGGAGCATGGAGTCCTTACTACGGGACCACCAGGGAAGTCCTACTCAGTGATATCTGAGGAAGGTCTTTAAACGTTCCTACTCAAATGATTAGATAAAGATGACTTAAAATTAGCTGATGCATTATCTATCATCTGGTTATTTTAGTATTTTTAACACTTCACCCTAATTCTCTGTGTATATGAGCCTGATCGTGGATCATCCAGCCTGGCCCCTCCTGCATCCTGCGGCCCAGCGGTCACAGTCAAACTTCAGAGTTTGCCCGTGCTCACCATCTCGGTCTTACCTTCCTTCACCCTCCTCCCCCAACTCCTTTCCCCTTTACCGTTTCTGCAGGTTTCAAGCAATAGTCCACATCCCATATGTTTGAGCTCCTGTTTCCACTGCCTGTTTTTCTGTTACTGCCCTATTTTTTTTCTGCCTTTGCAAACTCAGATGTCTTCTGCTAGATGTCTTATCACTCCTTCCCCAGTGTAGGCTCCATGCCAGGTGTTTGCTTGTCCCCTCACTTCTCCCCTTGTGGTGCTTCCACAGCTGTTGTCCCTGTAAGGCTGTGAGCTCAATGGCAGTAACTACCTCTCACTCATTTCTGAGTCCCGAGCCCCTGTCACAGTGCCTGGCACAGAGAGGTGCTCAAGAAAGTCGTACAAGGAGTGTCTCCTGTCCCTGCCAGATATGGGCTGGGTACAGGAGATACAGGGAGAAAACACATCCAAACCACAAGGGGCTTAAAATAGAAGATGAAAAACCTGCTGGCCTTATTCAGGGGCAGACTCAGGTTTTGTGGGATGTGAAGTGTATTTGAATTTGTGGGTCCTATTTTTTTTTTTAATTAAAAAAGAGATGTAAAGACTTCCCTGGTGGTCCAGTGGTTAAGAATCTGCCTTCCAATGCAGGGATGCAGGTTGGATCCCTGGTCGGGAAACTAAGATCTCACATGCTTCAGTTCAGTCACTCAGTCGTGTCTGACTCTTTGCGACCCCATGAACCGCAGCACGCCAGGCCTCCCTGTCCATCACCAACTCCCAGAGTTTACCCAAACTCATGTCCATTGAGTCGGTGATGCCATCCAACCATCTCATCCTCTGTTGTCCCCTTCTCCTCCTGCCCTCAATCTTTGCCAGCATCAGGGTCTTTTCAAATGAGTCAGCTCTTCACATCAGGTGGCCAAAGTATTGGAGTTTCAGCTTCAACATCAGTCCTTCCAATGAACACCCACGACTGATCTCCTTTAGGATGGACTGGTTGGATCTCCCTCCTTGCAGTCCAAGGGACTCTCAAGAGTCTTCTCCAACACCACAGTTCAAAAGCATCCATTCTTCTGCACTCAGCTTTCTTTATAGTCCAACTCTCACATCCATACATGACCACTGGGAAAACCATCACCTTGACTAGATGGACCTTTGTTGGCAAAGTAATGTCTCTGCTTTTTAATATGCTATCTAGGTTGGTCATAACTTTCCTTCCAAGGAGTAAGCGTCTTTTAATTTCCTGGCTGCAATCACCATCTGCAGTGATTTTGGAGCCCCCCCAAATAAAATCAGCCACTGTTTCCACTGTTTCCCCATCTATTTCCCATGAAGTGATGGGACCAGATGCCATGATCTTAGTTTTCTGAATGCTGAGCTTTAAGCCAACTTTTTCACTCTCCGCTTTCACTTCCACATGCTTGGGAGCGACTAAATACTCACTGAAACTACTGAGTCTGCACACCACAATTAGAGAGTCTGTGCGCTGCAACAAAGATCCCATTAGCTGGGACCTGATGCAGCCAGATTAATTGGTTAATATTAATTATAAACAAATATATATAAAATTTTAATTAAAAAGATATATAATTAGAAATAAATTAAAAATGGCAAGGGCCCCTCCCAGGCCTCAGAAGGTGCGTTTATAAGGGAGGGGTCCTGCAGCTCAGGTTTTGTCAGCTTCAGGGCAAAGCCAGCTCCAGGCTTGAGGTCACTTCTGGCAGACTAACCTCGGATCAGGTTCCTAGTTACCGTTAGAGAATCTAAATTCAGAAATCTGACTGTAAGGGTGCAATTCATTAGAGTGTGATGCACAGAGTTTTGGGGGGACCCTTGAGTTGCTCTCAGGCCTGCTGTCAGATGTCTGGGCACCAGACAGGGTCTCCCTCTAAGATCCTGGGCAACCCCGGGAGGATGGGGCTGTTTCCTCACATCCTGTCCATGCTCGTCTCGTCCTTGCAGCGTTTTCTGCATCCCTTGTTCGTGTACGCATTCTCGAGGCATGATGTTCCCTTCATTCAGCTGTCAAGGGGAGAGTCAGAGCCTTGGCCAAGAAGAGCATCCTTCACAAGCAAAATTTCCCTGAAACATCTAGAGCTGCTGCCCCTGATTTGCAGCCACCATTAGCGGTTGAGAGTGAGGTCTTTATGACAATGGGCTTAGTTAAGTGACAAGAAACTCAAAATTTAAAACATAGAGGGTGGACTTCCTTGATGGTCCAGTGGTTAAGACTTTGCCTTCCATTGCAGAGGATGCGGATTCAATCCCTCGTCAAGGAGTGAAAATCCCACATGTCTCACTACCAAAACATAAAGCAGAAACAATAGTGTAACAAATTCAATAAAGACTTTTAAAATGATCCACATCAAAAACAAACAAAAAAAAACAAGATCTTTAAAATGTATGAGGGATCGTGAAAGGGAACAAGTCATAAAACCTGCGTTCAGATTTGTGGAATTTAGAAAGCGTTTCTTTTTTTTCTCTTGCAGGAAGACACTCCTCGGGCCGGTTTATGGATCTCCCATTGAGCAGATACAAATCCTCCCAGTGAAATCCACTCTGGAACTGCAGAAGCGCTATATGGTGTTTATTAACAGAGACAAGGTGCCAGTGGTTTGCCCTCTGCCCCACTAAGGTGACCGAGTGTCTGGAGTGGGAAATAGCCACAGGTGTTACCAGACTTAAGAACACTGGCTTTCCCCAAGCCCAAGACTCTCATCCTGCTCCACACTGCAAACTGCCATAATTGAGTGAGGACGACTCTTAGGAGACTTCCCTTGTTTTCTCTACTCCCCAAAGTATACCAAAGGATTTTTCCTTTCCTTTCCTTTTCTTATGAAGACAAGTTAGTTACACTTAGTTGTACATTTAATGACTTAATCTAGGGACTTCCCTGGTGGTCCAGTGGCTAAGACTGTGAGCTCCCAACTCAGGGGCCCTGGGTTTGATCCCTGGTGAGGGAACTTAGATCCCACTTGCAGTGACTAAGAGTTCACATGCCATGACTAAGGATCCTGCATGCTGAAACTAAGACCTGGCACAGCCAAATAAATAAATTGACTAAAATAAATAATTTTTTAAAAAAATCTACAAGTCCATATGGAAAAGTATAAGATCATAAAATGCCATAATTATCCTGGAAAAGCCTGGACATCTGACCATGAAGGTAGGAGGGAAGTTTCCTTTCTGTGTCCCTGGTAGAACCAGGCATCCCTCTCCCAAGGGGCCACCCTGCAGGGCGCAGTGTATGTGAAGCCCCAGCCATATGAAATGCTTGAAATGCAGCCCTCACTGAGAAGGCAGTTCCGGACCCACAGGTCCTTCGCATAAACAGATCTGGAGCTGACACCTGACTGTGCCAAGTCTGGCCTGGGGCCTGGGTATGTTAGTCTGAATATCTAGTTACTTCTTCCTTTCTTGTCTTCCCTGGTGGCTCAGGGGTTAAAGTGTCTGCCCGCAATGCAGGAGAGCCGAGTTCGATCCCTGGATCCGGAAGATCCCCTGGAGAAGGAAATGGCAACCCACTCCAGTATTCTATTCTTGCCTGGAGAATCCCACGGACAGAGAAGCCTGGTGGGCTACAGTCCACGGGGTCGCAAAGAGTCGAACACGACTGAGCAACTTCACTTTTCTTCCTTTCTAGGTTGGACTTCAGATCTTACCAGTTGATGGCAATCCACATAAGACCTCTGCCCTCATATGCCACCCGAACGGGGTGGCCAGCATGGCCCTTTCCTATGATGGCTGCTATGCCTTCACAGCAGGAGGCCAGGATCGGTCAGTGGTGCAGTGGGAAATCAACTTAAGGTGCGTACTGCGGTGAGAAGCTTGGCCCCCTAAGGACGGTGAAACATATACACTCCTCCTTTTCACTCAGCAACAGCAGACAGGTATTAAACCCCTATGACAGGACTTCCCTGGTGGTCCAGTGGCTGAGACTCCATGCTCCCAATGCAGGGGGCCCGGGTTCTATCCCTGGTCAGGGAACTAGATCGATCCCACATGCTACAGCTAAGAGTTCATATGCTACAACTGAAGATCCTAAATGCTGCAACTAAAAAAAAATAAACGATCCCTTATCCCGGTACAGACAAATAAATAAATATTAGAAAAAATGAAAACAAAAACACCCTACAACATCCTGGGCACTGTGCTAGGCCTGCAGGTATAAAGACAGCCAAGACTCAGGCATGGCCTTCAGGGTGCTCCCCGAGACACTTGTTCATATTAAGGGGCAGACAGAAGGTTATTCTCCTGTCTCAGGGACCCGTGGTGTTTGCAGGCGAAGCCGTGTGATCCTACCTCTTGAACCCATGCCCGTTTCCCCCAAAGTACTTCTCACTGTGTCGCCTGAAAATCCACACCAGCTAGAGAGATCAAGCCCGAATCTCCAAACTGTGTGTTACAGAAATAGTAAGAGTATTATCTGAAATGTGTATTTTCAGTGTTCTCACCCTGCCCTGAGCTGCGAATTTCTGCCTAGGGTGAGGCTGAAGAGTTCCGTGATCGGGCATAGGAGAGACACAGACTTTGAGGTCAGAGACACATGGATTTGAATCTGAAGACTACTGTCTGCTGGCTGTGGGACCCTAGGTCCCAGAGATTAGCATCTCAGATCTTTAGATTCCTTGTCTGTGCAATGGAGGGGGGTGGTGGTGCAGAAGGGGACAACAATAGGGACTTTTATAGGATCCTTACGGAAAGCACACACCACTGAGCTAACGACAGTAAATTAATGATTTCCTTTCATCTCTTCTTCCTTATAAAGGCATTTGGTTAGGCGTGCAGGATCTTTCTTATTAAAAAAGGTTAGGAACTCCCCTGGCTGCCCAGTGGTTAGGACTGCATGCTTCCATCGCAGGGGCTGTAGGTTCAATCCCTGGCTGGGGAACGAAGATCCTACATGATGAACAGTGCGGCCAAAAAATAATAATGTTTTTTTTTTTTTTTTTTTTAAAGAAGGATTACCACTAAAGTAATCCTCTCATCTCTCCAAATTCATTGAACAGCCACAGGGCGGAGCCAGTTTCTTTCCTGACCACCTTCTCTATGCCCCTCTTCCTGGCAGGGTCCTGTGAGGAGCTGGGTAAAAACAGCCCAGAGAAAGGTACCTTCCTAAAAGAACAAACCCAATTTGTTTGTTGGGTAAAAGAATACCCCCTAGGCTTCCCTGGTGGCGCAGTGGATAAGAATCTACCCGCCAGTGCAGGGGACACAGTTTTGATCCCTGGTCGGGAAAGATTCCGCATGCCGTGGAGCAACTAAGCCCCGTGTGCCCCAACTGCTGAGCCCGTGCGCTGCGACTACTGAAGCCGCAGAGCCGGTGCTCCACGAGAAGAGACGCTAACTCGCCGCAACTAGAGAAAGCCCACGCGACGGCAACAAAGAGCCACCGCAGCCAAAGCTAAATAAAGCATAAAGTGAAAGTATACCCCCACCGTCTGCCAAGTGCACATCCCTCTTCTGTGGCAGACATCGAAGCTTCTCCCCTTCACGTGAATAGAAGCAAGACCAGCCAGGTAAATCCGCTTTGGAACCTCGAGGGGGTTTCAGATTGCAGTTGAAACTCTGACCTTCACCTCTGTTCTCACCCAGAAGGGCAGATTTGGGGGATTTAGAAGCTGAAGGTGAACTCTCCCCTTGAAAAGAACTTACTCATCACGTCTCCAGCATGAGGTGCTTAATCCTTTGACACCTATAGCCTGTTACCCGGATGGATGGGGTCAAGTGACATCCTGGTGGGAAGACAGAATCCTCCTTTTTTTTTTTTTTTTCCATTTTTGTCCTCATCTCAATCATCTTGAGATCTGGAATGGCAGAGATTTAAAAAAAAAAAGAGCACTCGCTTTCCAGTAGCTTTCCTGAACATGGCCAGAATCCAGGCTTGCGAGAATTTCAATTTAATCTGTTGTGGGGACAAAGGATCATTATAAACTAATTAGCACTTCATCACTGCTTCTGGTGTTTTAATATGTTCAGTGCTTCACTAATGGGAAGAAATGTAAAAACCCGAAACAAGTAAACAAGTGAAATTTCCTACTAGGTCTATTGATGGCGAGTTGTAGGGTAAAATGAAGGTGATACATCCTGTCACGTTCACATCATCTTAACCAACAAACTCCTAGGCCCCTGAATTATCATTGCAGCGTCTCAGACTTCCCCGGGGAGACCCCTTCCCTTCATCTTTCCCCAAGTCCCTGACTCGTACTTTCCCTTCCCCTATCTTGGGTGGCAGGCCACCCTTTTTCTCTCCTTGTCAGGAATCTGTTTTTAAATCCCCCATTTTTGTGCTCAACCTCTCGCCCACCTGGCATCCTGCTGTCTTGCTCAGACAAGTGCCAGAAAGACCCAGATTCAAATCCCACCTCCCCTGCTACTTGCTGACCTGAGGCAAGTCCCTTCCCTTCCTTGAGCCTCAGTTTCTCCATCTGTTAAAATGGGAACATTACCACTGTGTTCAGAGCTGATTTATTTGTTTGTTTGTTTTTTATCTCTCTCTTTTTTTTTTTTTTGCAGTATGGGACATGCAGGATCTTAGTTCCCTTATCAGAGATCAAACAAGGCAGTGGAAGTGCCAAGCCCTAATCACTGGACAGCCAGGGAATTCTCCCTCCATGATATCTTTATACAAATATAAATATATATATTCATATTGCATGCTATATGTACCCATCTGCACCTGCGTTTTGCACTTGGCAGTATATTTATTTGGCTGCACCTCAAGGCATGTGGGATCTTAGTTCCCCTACTAGGGAACTAAGTGATGGCTATCATTGCTATCCCTGCTCCCTTTCCCCTCCCCATCTCCTCCCCCTCCCCTCCCCCCTCTTTCCCTTCCCCCCTTCCCCTCCCCTCTCCCCCCTCCCCCTCTCCCTCCTCTCCCCTCCCCTTCCCGACACCCTCCCCTAGGGAACCTTTACTGAGCACCTGCTCTGTGTTGGTTGCCGCCTCACAGCTACTCCGGCTTTGGATCATTCCCCAAAGTACTGACTATATTCCTGGGCACACAGTAGGAAAAGCATTCTCAGTAAATGAGCCTCCACCTTGTTCCCCAATGACCTCTTGTTTTGTGGCGAGTGTTAGAACCCAACTTAGGGAGAAATGGGAAGTTAGGACCAGTCCTGTCCTGGGATCTCAGGATCCCAGCAGCCAGGACCGCCCACCCTCGGCGTTTGCTCTCTGTTCGCCTCTGCCATAACCCGCTGTCACTCTGCCGAGGCGGGTTTCATCACTCGGTGGAAACATGGCCTCTGATGGTTCCTAGATTTCACAGCACAGCTGAGGGAAGGCTCATCCCACAGCTCTGGTGGAACAAGCCCAGTCAGTCCCGCTGGCTCTCCCGTCAGCTGACAGTGGCGGAGCCAGGAGCATGTTGCAGCTCTGACCAGCGGAGGGCTGCTCCCATAGGATCCAGAGCTCTGTGAGCCTGTTCCCTGGGGCTTTCCTGGTAGTGATAGGCTCCTCCATGTCACATCGGGCCTTTAAACTGGCCCTGCTTCAGAACCACGCGGCTAACCGTGGCCTCTCTGCCCACAGTGCCGGTTGGGATTGGGCTTGAGGCTGGCCTGGGAGCCTCAGAGCAGGCACCCTCTTAGCCAGACTCCTGCCTCGATAGCTAATGTCAGAGCCAAGAGTTGGGTGAAGGCTGAGCCCAGCTGGAGATGGGCCTCAGGCCCACCTGGAGCCCAGGCCCACCTGGAGAGTACATCAGCTCCACAGACCACCAGCAGCCTGCTTGGGTGGGGCTTGTGCGGGGTCCTGACTGAGAACTGAGGACTGTTTGGTGGCTGACTCCTGCAGGAACGGTGGAGGTGTTGACCCAGGTCAACAGTACTAATAACCCTGGGCCAGGCCCTGGGTCCCGTGCTTTCTATGCATTGCCTGATTTATCCTCACAGCTATCCGGCGACATAAGGACTGTTGACAACCCTGTTGTACAGGTCTGGAAACTCGCTCCAAGGGGCTCAGGGACTGCCCCAGCCATGGAGTTAGGTGGTGAGGCTGTGGATTCATATGCTATCTTCCTGATTCAATTCCACACCTCAACAAAGATTCATCATAGGAGAAAAACAAAGGGCTTCGTGTCCAATTCTTTATGTGCATTCACTTTAATTTTCACAACTGTCTCGTGAGGCAGACCCTGTAATTATTCCCATTTTTCAGAATAGGAAACTGAGGCCCCGAGTAGTAAAGTCACTTGCCCATGATCACCCTGCTCTCTGGAGGCAGAGCCAGGGCTCACAGGCATGTCCCTTTCACTCCAGATTCAGTATACTTAACCACTTCCCCACCATAGTCTCTACAAAGTGTGTCTTAATCATCCTCCAAATAAGCTAGTGGTCTGATGAGCAGAAATCCAGTCAGTGGATTATTAAAATGATTTTATATTATTAGCATTTTGTATGAGACAGAGTCAGCCTCACATAAAAAGTAGGTTTTCTTACAACTTAAAGGGCCTATTTTTGGAAACATCTGACCCTGTGTTAGAGAGCAGAGGGTTATTTTTATCTGACCAGCGTGGGTCCCTTGTGGCCTCCTGAGTTTTTATGGAAGCAATTAGCGCTGGCCGTCCACTGGTGCCACATCCCATTCCCCTGGCTCTGGTCACACGCAGATCTAAGGTTACAGCACGGCCGCTCTGCTGGGGGCGGTCCATGGGCTCAGCACATGGGGACCCTCCTCTCCCTCCAGAGGATTTCCCCAAAGACTGCAGACAGATTGCCAGGCGCCTGTCCTGTCATCCCAAAGAGAGTATCACCATCTTTAAGACGGGGGCCCCGACCCACCGGGTTCCACACTTAAAATTGAATTTTCCATATGCAGCTTCATATTGGAGGGAATTTGCTTAGCAAGTTTACAGAGACCCTAGTTGTATCCGCACTGTAATACCCTTCAGGACTGCAGCCTGCAGGACTTGTGGGCCATCATGTTCCCGCCTGAGTGCTCTCTAATAGCGATGTTTCTTTTATTGTTCTAGTGCCCTGGAGGCGGCGGTTTCTCTCGGGGGCGAAGACCTGACCCCGTTCTACGGTCTGGTGTCTGGTGGCAGGGAAGGAAAATTCTACAGGGTAATTGTCCTCAGAATAAACACTTCCCCGTAACATCTAGTTAAGTTTGTAAAACAAATGTGCCTGGGGTTAACCTTCTTGCTTTTTAAAATTTTTCCCAAAGCTCTTTTCCCCACTGAGCTCAAAATGTACTTTCTAGAAAATGCCCTTCAAGTCTTAATGGCTGGTTCAGACTGAAGCCAGAAATGCATGTTGTGTTTCCACTTTATTTCCACGTAGGAGCTGGAAGACTATTTTTACTATTCTCAGCTCCGTAGTCAAGGTATCGATACAATGGAGACCAGAAAGGTGTCGGAACACATCTGCCTGTCGGAGCTTCCTTTTGTCATGAGAGCAATTGGCTTTTACCCATCGGAAGGAGAGGTAGGTAGAGGGAAAACAAGCGCAGGCAGGATGTGTTATTTATAAAAAAACGACCTCAGGGAGCCGTCATCATAGGCCAAAGTAAAAATCTAACACCATTCTTACATAAATGGATCAGAAAGGAGGTTCTGGGCATAGCTGAGGCATTGCTTAGAAACAGACTTACCGTAAAGATACCCCTGTCAGGCGGATTCCTTGCCAGAGTTTGATGTGGTTGGTGAGAGCATGCATGCCTGCTAAGTCGCTTCAGTCGCGTCCGACTCTCTGCAACCCCATAGACTGTAGCCTGCCAGGCTTCTCTGTCCATGGGGATTCTCCAGGCAAGAATACTGGAGTGGGTTGCCATGCCCTCCTCCAGGGGATCTTACCGATCCAGGGATCCAGCTTGTGTCTCTTACCTCCTCCTGCATTGGCAGGCGGGTTCTTTACGACTAGCACCACCTTTTTGGAATTAGACAGAAGGCCCCTCGATGCATGAGGACCAGCCTCATGGGATTCAGGGAGGTGATGCCTGCACAGCGCTTGGCACAGAGTAGGCTGCATAGAAAGATCTCAGTAGATGTTCACTGTTGTGATCATTTCCCTGTGTAGCTGCAGTTCACCTGGCCTGTGTGAATGGGCTGCCCTTGAGGTGGCTACTCATCCCAGGCTGGGGATGGAGCTCAGGAGATACAGCACTTCCTTGGCACCTCACAGCTCACCCCTAAATGCAAGGGACTCCCAACAATGACCAGAGGAAGTGTTCCTCATGGAAACTGTGGCTTAAAATGCAACTGATTGGAATATCCCTGGCAGTCCAGTGGTTAAGACTCTACACTGCCACTGCAGGGGGCTTGAGTTCCATCATCCGGGGAACTAAGATCCTGCATGCCACAAGGAACAGCCAAAAAAAAAAAAACGCAATTGACTGGGTTTTCTTTCTGACTTAAAATGCTAACACATTCTCATTGTAGAAAGTTTGGGAAAGATACACAAGTGAAATGAACATAATTCCTTGTAATTCCTCTACATGGAGACTTCAGTTATTGGTATCTTCCTGGATTGATTTATATATATAATGCATGTATACATAATGTTTAAAAACAAATGGGTACCACATTGGATATATACTTTCATCCTATATTTTCACTTGGTATTGTCATACACATTTCCCATTTCATTAACAGTTCTCTGAAAACTTGATTTTTAAAGGTTATAGCTTAATTTTATAACTTTGATTTAGAAAATAGAACTGTAAAGAAGAAAAGAGAAATGATTCAGAGGTAGTCATTATTAACATTTTGGTGGACTTCTATCTATTGTTTTCTGTTTGGATATAGATGTATAAATTTTTAAACAAAGAATTGTTGTTGTATGGTGTATGTAGGTGTATATCAACAAATGCATGCATGCTTAGTTACTCAGTCGTGTCTGACTCTTTTCTACCCCATGGATTGCAGCCCACCAGGCTCCTCTGTCCATGGGGATTCTCCAGGCAAGAATACCGGAGTAGGTGGCCATGCCCTCCTCCAGGGGATCTTCCCAACCCAGGGATTGAACCCAGGTCTCCCACATTGCTGGCGGGTTCTTTACCGTCTGAGCCCCCAGGGAAGCCACATGTCTCAACATTCTACAGAGTATGTGTGCACGTGTGTGTGCACAGCAGCATTCTCAGGAACTCTTGTTTTGTGAGCACGTGGTGAAAATTACTTGATAATGTGTTTTTGTACCCCTGGCTTTATGAAGATCTGATTGATATAGTGTTCGTTTAAAGTATTCAGTGTAGTGATTTTATATACATACATGTTATAAAATGATCACCACCACTCAGTTAATTAACATATCACATCCATCACCTTGAAGAGTTACAATCTTTTGTGTATGTTGAGAACTTTAAAATCTATTATTTTAGCAGCTTTCAAATATACAGCGCTGTTGTTTTTTTTTTTAATTTACTTCCCTATTTATTTGGCTTCTCTGGGTCTTAGTGGCATGTGGGGTGTTTAGTTGCAGCATGTGGGATCTGGCTCCCTGACCAGGGTTGAAACCATGTCCTCTGCATTGAAGGTGGATTCTTAACCACTGGACCACCAGGGAAGTCCTTTGTATTGTTAACTGGAGTACCTTCTAACCCAGGACTTGTTTATACCTGGGAGTTTATATCCTTTAACCATTTTTCACCCATTTCTCCTACTCTCTACCTTCTTCCCCTGGCAACTGCCAATCTGTCTTCTGTTTCTATGAGTTTGATTTAGTTTTATTTTTTCAGATTTTGCATACAACTTGAGATCATACGGTATTTGTCTTCCTCTGTTTGACATTTCACTCAGCATAATGCCCTCAAGGTCCATCCACATTGTCATAAATGGCAAGAATTCCCTCTTCTTTATGGCTGGATAATATCCCAGTAATGTTCCATCATGCACACAGACACAGCCCATATTTTCTTTATGCATTCCCACCAACAATGCACAAGAACTCCCATTTAACTTCACATCCTTGTGAGCATTGGTTTTCTTTTTTTTTGATAAAAGCCATTCTGACAGATACAAGGTGATAACTCATTGTGCTTCTGATTTGCATTTTCCTAATGGTTAGTGATGTGAGCATCTTTTCATGTACTTGTTGATCATTTGAATATCTTCTTTAGAAAGATATCCCCTTGGGTCTTCTGCCTATTTTTAAAATGGGTTACTTGGTTTTTTTGCTATTGGTTGTGAGTTCCTTATGTATTTTAGGTGTCAACCCCTTATCGGATGTGTGGTTTGGAAATATTCTCTCCCATTCCATAGGTTGCTTTTTCATTTTGTCAGTCATCTCTTCTCCTGTGCATAAGCTTTTTGGTCTGCTATAGACAACATGCTTTCTTAAGTCCATATATTCAGTTGATCTATTCCTCAGTTGATGACACATAGGTTGTGTGAAGTATTTAGGCTGTCAGAGACATGGCTATGATGAATATCTCTGCATATGGTTTCTGTACTTCTTTGATTGTTTTCCTCAGTCAAAGTCCTAGAACTAGAATTACCAGATCAGATAATATTACCAGAATTACCAGATCAGAACTTTAAGGCCCGGTTGCCAAATAGTTTTCTAGAAATGTAGCCTTTTACGGCTCACCCTTAATCACACATAACTCCTGAAACCCAGCTGAGACTTGATGTTCACCTTAGGTGTCTGAGCACAGTTTAGTGATGTGAGCTATGACCCTGGTCATTTCCCTTGGCCTCAGTGGCCTCCCCAGAGTCACCTCTTTTTTTACTTCTCCAAGTGTGACTAGAACATGGCTTTTATTCTCCACATAGAGTCTGGAGAAATGAACTTTCAGAGCCTGTAAACCTAAGTTGGGTCTTGAATGAGCACCTTAAAAACACCTGAGACTCTTTTAAGCTCCTTTAAAGTCTTTTGACCAGTGTGCGTTTTGTAGAAGTATGTGGCCAGAAATGGAAACTATCCAGAAAGTTTGTGCAACCCACATAAAAGTGTTTTTTAAGAGCTGTGTTCCTGAAGTGTATTGCCTAGAACCCTATTTTCTGAAGCTGGCAAGTTCAATAGAATCACCTGGAGCATTTACTAAAAAATCAGAGTCCCTGGCCCCATCCCAGATCTAGCCAATCAGAATCTCCATGGAACCTAAGGATCTGGATTTTCCTTTTCAAAAAAAATTTTTTTCTCCTCCTTCTTCTGTTTGCTTATTATTATTTTTTAAAAAACATTTATTTATGTGTTGGACTGCATAGGGTCTTAGTTGTGGCATAAGGGATCTTTATTTGCTTCATGAGAACTTTTAGTTGCAGCATGTGGGATCTAGTTCCCTGACCAGGGATCAAACCTGCAAGGCAGATTCATATATATATATATATATATATATATATATATATATAAGTTTTAATTTATTTACTTAGTTTTGACTGTTCTGGGTCTTCGTGGCTGTGTGCAGGCTTTTTTCTAGTTGCGGTGCGTACACTTCTCTTATTGAGGAGCACGGGCCCTAGGGTACATGGGCTTCAGTATTTACTCCACGTGGGCTCAGTATTTGCAGCTCGCAAGTTCTAGAGCACTGGTGCAGTACTTGTGACATGTATGGGCTCAGTTGCTCCACGGCATGTGGGATCCTCCTGGATCAGGGATCAAACCCATGTCCCCTGCATTGGCAGGTGGACTCTCTTAACTACTGGACCACCAGCGAGGTCCCTGCCACTCAGGATTCTTGATTTTAAACCCTGGGCTCAAGTAAATGTGTCCTCTGCAGTACTGTTTTGTCAAGAAGTGAATTCTGGATGTTTAACCTCTGTGACTGTCACCCACCTGCCACGCAAAGTGCTCAAGGGTGGCACAGAGTGACTGTGGTTTTTCTGCTTACTCTGGAAGTAAGAAGTGTAATCACTGAAGGCTCACTCCATTGTCCTACCTTTGGGCAAAAATAATAAAGCTTAATCACCTATCGAAATTTTTTCTGATGAGTAGTAAGTACCCAGAGGGAATTCCCGGGTGGCCCAGTTACGTTAGGACTCCGCACTTTTGCTGCTGAGAGCCTGGGCTTCTTCTTTTTTTTTTTTTTTTAATTTTAAAATCTTTAATTCTTACATGCGTTCCCAAACATGAACCCCCCTCCCACCAAGAGAGAGAGCCTGGGCTTCTATCCGTGGTCAGGGAACTAAGTTCCCACAAGCCTCATGGTGTGCCCACCTCCCCACAAAAAAAGTACCAGGAAAAAAAGGTCAGCCTGCCACAAATGTTGCAAAGTGATCCTGAATATCATTTACCCACATAGAAACAAAAATAGATGAAAATGGTCACTGCTGGCTTGTCGCTGGCTCTTGCATGAGTTCCCCACCCTGGCTGCCACAAAAGGGGTTCCAGTGCCCCAGTGTCTTCATAAATCCCCTGGACTCCAGGGTTTTTCATCCACTTAGAAAACACGTTTACTCTCTGGACATGTTCTCTGAAGGCCCCCGATCCAGATGTGTTCACTGAGGAGCGCGTTTATTGCTGAAGCTCCTCGGGGAGAACTTTTTGATCTCTTGTTCTCATCAGATTTATAGCAATTTTAATAAAAAATGTTTTGGGGGCTTTGAAACTTTTAGACCCAGGCTTTACCCTGGTTCATGAAACATTTCCTACTGAGATGCAGCTGCTCCCCCTCCCCCGAGAATTTCCATGAAGAAGTAGGCCCAGCTCATAGAATATTGTAGCACTTGGTTACATGAAAGACTTAGAGTTTCAAACTAACAACCCCCAACCCCGCCCAAGGCTAGATATTATTTATATTTTTCTTTATGTCATTTAAACTGCCTTGGAATATGTATCTAATCAGTGTGGCAAACTGAAGCCAAATTATACAAGACTATAACCCTCCCTAAAGGATCCCTAACCCCACCCGTCTTCTGCAGAACACAGCCAAAGAGGTGGGGGTGGGTTGCTCCTACAAATCTTCATTTTTCAAAAGAAAGGTCTGCAGTGTTTATGATGTTGTATAAGGAGCTCAAACTTAGGTTTGGGTTCCTAAGTTAGGGTTCCTTCACAAGTCTGTATAGCTGATTTCACATGCAAGAAAGTGTTTTTCTGGTTGCGTCGGCTTCTCTCTAGTTGAGGCACGTGGGCTCAGTGGTCATGGCGTGCAGGCTTAGTTTGCCCAGAGGACTACCGGGGAAGTCCCATGAGAAAGTTTTGTCTTCCATCTTTATAGGTGTATTCTTTCCTCTTCCGGGTCTTTGGAATATCTTGTTGGGCTCGGCCCACGCTTCATGCCACGTGTGTTCCCTGGTCCCTTGTGGCTATGTTCCTATTTAGCTTTCCGAGCGTTATACATTCTTGATGTTTTCACAGTGATTTTACAGCAGTGTGACCTCTTAGGCCAATTAAGGCCGATCCTGGCAGAAAGGCATGGGCCCAACAGGAGCTCACATGGTGGATGCTCAGCAAATCTTGGTTGAATGAATAAATGAATAATTGAATGATGCTCACCAGTCATGTTTGACTGCAAAGACAATGAGGAAGATAGAATCCCTGACTTCATGATTTGATCTCAGAGTAATTAATAAGTATTTGGTATATTCTGCAACTTTAGCCTTGTTTAGGAGAATTTGGAGACGAAATAAATAATCGCTTAGCTTTTTAAATATGCTCATTTTGGATCCAGCAATTCTACTTTGAGGAATGTATCCTACAGAAAAATTCAGGCAAGGGTAACAGTGACATACAACTACTGCAATGGGTTAGTCGCTCAGTCGTGTCCGACACTTTGCGACCCCACGAACTGTAGCCTGCCAGGCTCCTCTATCCATGTGATTCTCCAGGCAAGAACACTGGAGTGGATTGCCATTCCCTTCTCCAGAGGATCTTCCTGACCCAGGGATCAAACCCAGGTCTCCTGCATTGCAGGCAGATTCTTTACCATCTGAGCTACAACTACTGCAGGATAGTTTATAATAATGAAAAATTAAAAGAACCTTAATGTCTGTTGACAGGAGATGGGGTAAATCAAGCCAGACACACCTATACTTAGTAGTTACTGAACAGTGAAACTGACCTATGATTCTTTTTTTTAAAAATTTATTTATTTTTGGCTGTGCTGGGTTTTCATTACTGCATGCGGGCTTTCTCTCATTGCGGTGAGCAGGGGCTGCTCTCTAGTTGCGATGAGCAGGCTTCTCCCTTTAGCGGCTTCTCTTGTTGCAGAGCACAGGCTCAGGAGTTGTGGTGCATGGATGGAACCCGGGTCCCCTGTATTGGCAGGCGGATTCTTAACCACTGGACCGCCAGGGAAGCCGACCTGTGATTCTTAACTCAGAAAGAATGTGCTGGTTTTGTTACTGAAGGACAAAAGGCAAGTTGCAAAACAGTATGCAAAGCATGGCCTCCCTTCATTAACAATAACACGTAGATCTCGTATACACCTAGAAAAACTGAAAGAACTTGTTCCAGACGCTTAGTGACACTGACTTCTGAGGCATGGAACTCATAAGAGCTTCTAAACCTTAATTTCTGTGCATCACTTTCTGTCAGCTGGGGCCTCCAGTACCAGCTGGAATCTGGCCCTGGTCCATCAGAGTTTGGGGCTGCCCTGGGGACTCTTGCTCTCCTGGGCTCGCAGCCCCTCCCTCATGTGTGTGTGCAGACTCCAGGTCATTCCAGACCCGACACTCAGCTCCTTCCTCCGTTTCCACAAAAGCAGAAAGCCTAATCCATGCAAGACAACTTTCCTGAAAAACTGGGAATCACCAGAAAGTTTCAAGCGTAACCACATTTCACAGCAGTTTCCCTAAAACTGCTTATTAGTACTTCCCTGGCACTCCAGTGGTTAAGACTCTGTGCTTCCAATGCGGGTGATGGGGGGTGGGGTGGGGGCGGTGCAAGAGTTCAATCCTTGGTCAGGGAACTAAGATCCCACATGCTGAGTGGAGCAGCCAAAGAGTGAAAAATAAACCACGCCCCCTCCAAAACCCCTGCTAATTAGACCTTCTTCCCAGTCCTGATGACCACTCCCGGGGGGCTTCCTAGCTCCCCTCTTCCCTCTCCGAGCAGCACCCTTCCTCTGCCTCTGCTGGCCATGCCAACTCAACTCTTGGCTTGTATTTCCAAATCTGCAGCATAAGCCCACAGCCAGGGTCTACAAACGACAAAACTTCCCATTTAGTTGCATCCACCCTCCTTAATAGATGGTTTGGTTGTAAATTGCCAGGGAGAGGGGAGCATCTTACATGCATTTCTGAAGAATTTAATTTTTGTTAACTACAGGCAGTAGCTTGTATTGCTTTTGTATTCAGAACAAAACCCAGAAAGATAAACGAACAAATCCTCCCAAAGCCTTGTGCACTAATCTTTGTGGCTAAACCACGGTCCCAGCTGGGATGGAGGGAGCATAGCCAAGTGGTACAGTGGCCCCTCTACAGGGAGGAGAAATCTGAGCAAAGGGTCATGGGTAGCTCTGACGAAGACCCCAGGGGAGTTCGGGAATGCGCCCTTTGAAGAGACGTCCTTGGTGTGCTGGGTTTGCTCTGAGACATAAATACCAGGAGGCGTTTCCATCCTGAAGGCGAGAGGAGCGATGCACCATCATTCCTCATCCCGCAGCAATAATCAGTGTTGTGGAGAGGCCTTCCTGGTCCACTGAGAACCCCACACCAGGGAGCGCTGTGCCTCCCCACAGAGATCAGGACAGGACTTCTGTCTGCCGCACTCACAGCATCTAGAGAAAGAAATCCTGAAGTGCTGTGCAGCTACTGAAAGAGAACACAGCTGGTCATAGTGTAATAACACCGACAGTGGCAGCAGCCGACCAGCTCTCCTCGCTTGAGCGCTTGCTGGGCACCAAGCACCACGCCAGCCTCCCTGGCGTCCAGTCCTCACAGCAAGGAATGCTTTCATCATCTCCGTTCACCAACAGGGAAAGGAAGGCCTCGGGGGAGGAGGAAGCCCGCACAGCCACTGAGCTACTGAGGGCAGGGCCGGGGTCTGCACCACAGCAGGCTGGCCTCAGACCCCACATTCTGTTTTGACATGTGCCTCTTACTGCAAATGAGGAAGAAATCCTGCAAGTCAGGACATCGACCATTGGTTATTGCTGCAGGATGAGGAATGACAGCGCACTTTACTTCCATCCTTTGCGTCTCCAGTGTTAGAATTTTTTTTACAAGCATGTTGTCATCTTGACTGGTTTAAGGATGATAAAAGAATAGATCATAATCATAGTGAAAAATATATTTTCAAAAATACTGATGTTATTTGCCTTGTTACTTGTCTTTGCCGTTGCTTCACCTCTGTATTATTTTTCTTTTTTAAAAAATGTTTATTTATTTATTTGGTTGCATCAGGATACAGCATGCTTGGGGTTGGTGCATGGGGATGACTTTCATTTTTTTTTTATTTAATTAAATAGAAAAAAAAAAAAAAAAAAGAAAATAAAAAGATATCTCCAAACAGGCAGATTTTTACTCTCTGAGCCACCAGGGAAGCCCTATTAAAAATATATATATATATATATATATATATAACTATATATATATATATATATATATATAACTATTGAGACTGTGTTTGGAGATATCTTTAATATCTGTTTAGATTGGCTTTTAGTTTTAATTTATGAAAAAATTGAAGTAAAATTTAAATATTAAAAAAAAATGTTTATTTATTTATTTGGTTGCATCAGGTCTTAGTTGTGGCCCGTGTGCTCAGTAGTTGGAGCACAGGCTTAGTTGTCCCAAGGCATGTGGGATCTTAGTTCCCCAAGCCACATCCAATGCAGGGATCAAACCCACATCCCCTACATTGGAAGGTGGATTCTTACTGGACCACCAGGGAGGTCCCTCCTTTTATCATTATTACTATTTTTCACCATGCCACGTGGCTTGCGTGATCTCCTCTGACCATGCAGTGAAAACACAGACTCCTAACCACTAGACCACCAGGGAACTCTGTATTTTTCCCCCTTTTAAACAACTTTATTGAGCTATATCACAGATCGCATAATTCGCCCTTTTAAAGTATGCAAGTCAACAGCTTTTAGTATGTTCACAGAGTCACGCAACCATCACCACTTTAGGTTCCTCTCAGGCGGGCGACTTCAGGACAAGACCCCCACAGGTCCTAGGAATGGGCCTGGGTTATCCAGGGAGGGGATCCTGGGGTTCAGCATTCCCAGAGTGGTGCCTAGAATTGAGGGGCATAGAATATAGGTGGGTAACTCCCTGTGAACATGCTACCTTACCCAGCAAAAGGGATTTCACTTATATGATTGTATCAAGGGTCTGGAGATTAGGAGATTATCCTGGATCACCCAGTGGGCCCAGTGTAACTACAAGGGTCTTTATAAGAGGGAGGCAGAGGACTTTTCTGGGGGTCCAATGGCTAAGACTCCACACGCCCAGTGCAGGGGGCCAGGGTTTGATCCCTGGTGGGGGAACTAGATCTTGCATGACATAACTAAGGCCCAGAGCAGCCAAATAAATAAGAGGGGGGCAGGAGGGCCAGAGTTTAAAGAGGAGCCACGATGAGAGAAGAGCTTCAGAAGGGTGACGGGCTTGCAGGCTTTGAAGGTGGGAGGGGGCCACAAGCCTAGAAATGCAGGCTGTCTCCACAAGCTGGAAAAGGAAAGAAGGAAGAAGGGATGCTGCCCTACCAACAACACCTTGGTTCTGGCCCTTCAAGCCCATTTCAGACTTGTGGCCTTGAGAACTGTGAGGTCAGTCTGTGTGCTTTAAGCTGCTAGGTGTGTAATCGTTTGTTATAGCAGCAATGGGAGACACACAGAGAGTGCTTTGGAAGTGTTTCGTGGGCACCCTTCCCTTGCTTCCCGCCTCCTCACACTTGTTTCCCAGCCTAGAGTGCCTTCCCCTCCGCTCCCACTGCCTGGATCCTCAGTGGCCCACCTCTTCTGAGGCAGTCTTCCCAAGTCCCCCTTACTGAACACTCCTCCAGCCCTGGATGTCAACCTCCTGCATTCAGGCACTGAGATCTTTTAGAGCCACAGAGTCCAACCATGTTAAAATCACTTGGGGGCACTTAAAAAGTACTGATACCTGGGCTCAGCCTCTAATCTGTTGAACTTCGGGGTGGAGCCTGGGCCTGGATAGTTTTGAAAAGCCCCCAGGTGTGGGCACAGGGCCAAGCAGCCAGTGATGGAGCCTCCCTGTTAGTTTACTCTAGCTGGAGTGAGTGTGTGTGTGTGTGTGTGTGTGTTTGTGTAGTCCCCTAAGTGTTCCTTCACAGGACCCACACCAGTGCCTGGCACTTCGTAGGTGCTTAACCTTTGCTGACTGATTGGCTAACTGTACAATCCTAGAATGCAGGGCCGCCTAGTAATAATTAAACGACTAGTCTTCCATTTGCCAGTGCCAATCCAAATGCTCAGTAACTTCTAGTAGATTGAACTAAATTAACTAGGGCAGTAAGCGGTTATTCTAAATACACCTTCTGTGAGGTTTTTTATTTTTATTTTTATTTTTTTGGTCGCACCATGTGGCAGGTGAGATCTTAGTTCCCTGACCAGGGATCGAACCTGCATCCCCTGCAGTGGAAGCTCGGAGTCTTAACCGCTGGACCACCAGGGAAGTCCCAGGCCTTTTGTAAGTTTTAACAGAACTTTTTACATTGTGCCCACAGTGTTTCATTCATTCATTCAGTAAACATTTCTCTGGGCCTTCTGAATGAGGAAGCTGCTGTGGAAATAGAGATGAATGCCATTGCTACAGCTTAATGGAGGAGACAGATGTAGACCCGAAGAATTAGACCATGCATCACAGCTGCCACCCATCATTACCCTCAGTGAAAGTCGCAAGAGCTGGTCCTGCTTCTTTTTGGCACAAGTATCACCTCCGCCAAGCACCACGGTGTAAAAACCAGTTCTCAAAGCTGTGGCCCCCAACACCAGCAGCACAGTCCTCACAGGGGGATTTGTAAGCAAAGCAGATTCTCGGCCCCCATCCCAGACCTGCAGAATCAGAAACCCTGGGGATGTGACCAACAGTCCGTGTTTTAACAGGGCCTCCTAGTCATCTTGATGCCTGATATAGTTTGATTTCCCCTGCCCTAAAGCCATAACTTCTCAACCTTGGCCACACATTCATATCCCCTGGGGAGCTTTGTTAAGCTATGACTGCTCATACTCCACCCCTGACCAATTAAATCAGGATCTCTGGGAACGGGGCCTGGGCCTCAGAATGTTTAAAGCTCCCGGGTGAATCAAATGAACCCCTGCCTTAGCAGATGACAGCCCAGCACGAGAATGCCAATAAAAGACCAAGTTGAAGCCAGCCAGAGCATTTTGGGTGGCCTTGGGGGCTCCCGCTCCTCCCCTCCGCCGCCGCCCCCATCGGGGCCCTGGGAAGGCTGTGGTGTTTCATTCTAGCTCCAGGGTTCCTCTCCCAAGCGTGAACCTTGTTCAGACACGTAGCAGAACCTGCCTCTTCAACTAACACTTGCAAACTAGGCTTGGGAAAGAAAGTCGTGATGCCAAAGCTGCCAGCTCTCTGCTTGTTGAGCAGTGAGTTTTGATCAGTCATTTAAGGAAAGAGGGTAAGAGGTGAATCACCTACAGAGTGATTTGTGCCAAGCATGTTCCCTGAGATCTTTGGAATGCTCTGAGTATGAATAACTCCAGGCACTTTGGGATTTCTTTCTGTCATCTTTGAGTTACTGTCCTATTTCTGAATTGAATTTAAATCACATGTTGTGTTTATAATGTACACATATCATTACATTATAGTTTCTATGTTAATAGATGATATAATTGTGTGCATTGTAATCAGCAAGGGCGTAGAAAGTACCATAATCACAAGAACTCTTAATGGCTGTTGAGTGCTGACTGTGTTTTAAGCATTATGTCTACACTTAGATACGCTGTCACAGTAAGCTGCAGATCAGCTCTATTGCAAATTGTTCACCGTATTACCCACCTTTTCAAAAAGGGAAACCGAGGATAAGGAACATCACATTACTCACCCAAAGTCACGTGGAAAATGGCAGCACCAGGGTTTGAATAGAGATCTGTCATCAAAGATTGTAGTTTTAGCCGCAGTCTCCTCTGGCTCATAGTAAGTGGTAGCACATGCATGTACTCATGCTATTAAAATCATATGGTGCAGGGAATTCCCTGGTGGTCCAGTGGTTAAAAAGTCACCCAGCCATGCAGGGGACTCCTTATCAATCCCTGGTCGGGGAACTAAGATCCAATGGCCTGTGAGGCAAGTAAGCCTGTGCTCTGCAACTACTGAGCCTGCATGCTCTGGAGCCCATGTGCCACAGCTGGAGAGCCCACATGCCTAAATTACTGAAGCCCGTGCTCACTCTGGAGACCGTGGGGCAGAGCTAGAGAGAACCCCACACACTGAAATGAAAGATAAGATCCCGCATGCTGCAACTAACACCCAAGGCAGCCAAATAAATAAATAGTAAAAAAAATCTGTATGGTACAATCTGTAAATAATATGCTACCATATAGTTTTACTTATACAGAAAATTATACATAGTTTAACATCAGTTACACATAATATAACTCAATAAATGCTATACATGAAAATGTTACCAGTTAGAGCTGCTGACATAGTAATGATTAAGGTTCATTTGTATCCATAACCAATGATGTTATGTCTAAAGACCATTCCTGGGAGTGTTGCATTGAGAATATGTGGCTTCTTTGAAAATATTAGGTGATTACTAAGATACAGTGTAAAAAGCAGGATACAAAAAGAATATATACACAAACCAGATTTGCAAAAAAACAGACCCATGTATTTTGTATGCATGGGAAAAAGTGTAAAGAAAGTGCCCCAGATCCTTCATAGTAATTATGATCAAGATGGGTGGACTGCAAGAGGTTTGTATTTTCTTCTTGATACTTGGGACAAGACCAAGACACTGGGATGCTCCAGACTGGCTGATATTTGACATTGCTTCCAACTGGTGCTTCTTTCAGTTTTTGCTCTACATTTATTTAGTGGACAGGAAGAAATCGGTTATCTACCAGTAAATATTGTGTACAAATACAGATTATCTTCCAAATTCATTCCTACAGACCAAGTTAGAGTTATGTTCTGGGGGAAACCATTATTTCCCACTATTCTATGGCTCTTATTCTCTCTCTCTCTCTCCTTGTCTTTCTCTATAAAATTCAAAACCTCTCAATGTGGAGGAAGACATATTCACCAATGAAGTCATTTGGTCCTTGGTTTTTCTTCACAGAAGTTGTAAAGTTACTAATTCCATCTATTTACTTGTTATAGGTCTGTTCAGATTTTCCAGTTTTTCTTGAGTCAGTTTTGGTCATTTGTATCTTCCTAGGAATTTGTTCATTTTTCCCAAGTTATCTGATTTATTGGCATACAGTCGCTCCTACTCCTTTTAATTTCTGTAAGATTGGTGTCAATACTTGCATTCCATCTTTCATTCATGATTTTAAAAATTGGGGTCTTTTTTTCATGGTCAGTCTCACTTAATATTTGTCAACTGTGTTGATATTTTCAATGAATGATGGCTTCCTAGGTCTTCATTTTAAAAATTATATCACATAAGTCGTGTGTATGTTACAAAATATCTTTGTGTGTATAAAAGACTGCAGGATAAACACGGAAAAGAAAGAAAGGAAAAAAGAACTACAATGCAGTTGTCATAAGCGATCAGTCCTGTCTTTGAGTTTCACACTGAATTATTTGCTTATTTATATAAACTAATGTCTAAATTATTCAGGATTCTGTGAGCTTCCCTGATGGCTCAACAGGTAAAGAATCCACCTGCAATGCAGGAGACATGTATGAGACATGGGTTTGATCCCTGGGTCAGGAAGATCCCCTCGAAGAGGAAATGGCAACCCACTCCAGTATCCTTGCTTGAAAAGTCCATGGACAGAGGAACCTGGCAGGCTACAGTCCATGGGGTCACAAAGAGTGGGACACGGCTGAGCACATGGCACAAAACAGCTTCTTCACAAAGCAGTTCAGTTCAGTTCAGTTCAGTCGTTCAGTCGTGTCTGACTCTTTGCGACCCCATGAATCGCAGCACACCAGGCCTCCCTGTCCATTACCAACTCCCGGAGTTCACTCAGACTCACGTCCATCAAGTCCGTGATGCCATCCAGCCATCTCATCCTCTGTCGTCCCCTTCTCCTCCTGCCCCCAATCCCTCCCAGCATCAGAGTCTTTTCCAATGAGTCAACTCTTCTCATGAGGTGGCCAAAGTACTGGAGTTTCAGCTTTAGCATCATTCCTTCCAAAGAAATCCCAGGGCTGATCTCCTTCAGAATGGACTGGTTGGATCTCCTTGCAGTCCAAGGGACTCTCAAGAGTCTTCTCCAACACCACAGTTCAAAAGCATCAGTTCTTCGGCGCTCAGCCTTCTTCACAGTCCAAGCAGGGACATAGCAAATACAGTGTAAGATTTGATGTTGTTCAGCCGCTCAGTCATGTCTGACTCTTTGCAGCCCCAAGGACTGCAACACGCCATGTTTCTCTGTTCTTCACCATTTCCTGGGGCCAGTCAGTGATGCCATCTAATCATCTCGTCCTCAGTCATCCCCTTCTCCTCCTGCCTTCAGTCTTTCCCAGAATCAGGGTCTTTTCCAATGAATCGGTTCTTCATATCAGGTGGCCAAAGTATTGAAGCTTCAGCTTCAACATCAGTCCTTCCAATGTATATTCAGGGTTGATTTCCTTTAGGATTGACTGGTTTGATCTCCTTGCAGTCCAAGGGACTCTCAAGAGTCTTCTCCAATACCTCAGTTCAAAGGCATTGATTCTTTGGTGCTCAGCCATTTTTTATTGTCCAGCTCTCACATCAGTACATGACTACTGGAAAAACCATAGCTTTGACTATACAGACCTTTGATACTTAGGTGAAAAGTGATAAAATGAAACACTGTTCATGCCAGTGCTAATAGTATTGGCCAGTTGGACAGTGGATCAGAGCTGCTGTAAAAAGTACCAAAAACTGGGTGGCTTCACACAGTGGGAATTTATTCTCTTGTGGAAGTCCAAAATCAGGGTGTCAAGCAGGGTCAGGCTCTCTGTGAAACACATAGGGGATAAACCGTCCCTGCCTCTTCTAGTTTCTGTGGTTACCAGCAGTCCTTGTCTTTCCTTGGCTTAAGCTGTTACCATTCCAACCTCTGCCGCCACCATCATATGTCCATCTTGGCCCTGAGTGTCTCTCTCCTCTTTTAATGAGAATGTGACTGAGCCAAGCTTATTCTGCTTGCCACACGACAGGCCAATACATTGGGAGATGAGTTGTTGGAACATGGAATAACAATGTTAATCGTGAAGCTAGCAGACCAAGAAGATGGCAGACTAGCATCTCAAAAAATCATCTCCCCTCAGTACCAGTTCGAGCTCCTTTTATACACAGGACAGGAGGGGCACACTGCGGCGCCAGCCAATCGCTGAGCAGGACCACTAATTGTTTCTCGTTGACAGTTGCTCGCTAATGGTTGCTTGCTTGGGGAGGGGCCCACTGTGGCACCGACCAATGGCTGAGTAGGCCCACTACCAGCTTGCACCTGCCCCACTGCTATACAAGGACACCGGTCATATTGGATTAAAGGCCCACTTTATTCCAGTGTTGACCTCATCATACTAGTTACATCTGCCATGACCCTGTTTCTAAATAAAGTCACATTCTGAGAGATGGGGAGTTAGAACTTCAACCTGTCTTTCTTGGGTTGGGGTGGCGGGAGGATACAGTCAACCCATAGCAGACATGTTCTAAGCTAACTACGAACATTTGTCTGTTACGCTCCAATTCTTAGAAATCCATCTGCTTACTGTGGTCCATTTTTTTCCCCCCCAAACCTCTTTTCTAGATTGAAGATATGTTTAACGAAATCAGATTTAGTGAGTATGTGGACACTGGAAAGCTCATCGACAAAATCAACTTACCAGCTTTCTTCAAAGTCTACCTCAATCATAGGCCACCTTTCGGTAACACCATGAGCGGCATCCAGCAGAGCTTTGACATTCTTGGTTTCACCAATTCGAAGGGAGAGAAGGCTATTCAAAGAGAGGATTTTCTGAATCTGCTTCAAACTAAAGGTAAATACACAACTAGGTAGGTCTCGTAACACCCTTGGGCCCATCCCACTGGAGAGAACTGAGCTGGGACACCTGCATCTTTGATTTGACAGAGCTTCAGCCCTGAGGATGCTGCTTACTGACTCACATGGCTGGTAAACAAGGGATAAAGGGAAAGATGGCAGGGACCTGAAGGATGGAGTATGTGTTCCAACTTTCTGGGAGTGTGCAATTCAGGGCCCTAGATGCCTTCCTCTCACCTTGGGCTTCCCAGGTGGCGCTAGGGGTAAAGAACCTGCCTGCCAATGCAGAAGACAGAAGAGACATGGGTCCAGTCCCTGGGTTGGGAAGATCCCCTGGAGGAGGGAATGGCAACCGACTCCAGTATTCTTGCCTGGAGAATCTCATAGACAGAGGAGCCTGGCAGGCTACAGTCATGGGGTCGCAAACAGTCGGACATGACTGAAGCAATTTAGCACAGCACTCATAAAGCAGGAATACAAGTGTCAGCCATCAACCTCACGATGAGGTACCATGAGATTGGGTTACATTTGTGAGATAAAACCACACCAAAGTAAAAAAAAAAAAAATCGTTTTTAGGGACTTCCTGGGCAGTCCAGTGGTTGAGACTTCGAACTTCCAATGTGGAGGGCACGAGTTCAATCCCTGGTCAGAGAAATAAGATGCCACATGCTGTGTGGCACAGCCAAAAGACCAAAAAAAAAATTTTTTTTTTCCTTTTTCTCTGGGTGATCATTTCATCTCAGCAAAACTGGTGTTTCTAACATGAGGGAAACTGAAATGAAGCCAAGTGCAGTGTTTATCAGAAAGCTGTTCCCCATCTGCACAAGCCCCAACACAGTCCCCCAGGTTGGAGCCCCACTTTTAGCGCCATATAAGGAAGTCTATGTGACCGTAACACGGGACTTCCCAGGTGGCTTTTGTATCTTAAGAAAAAGAAACCCGTGGAATAATTCTCTGGAAGACTTTAGAAAGATGATGCTAAGCTCTGATATGAAGCTCAGTCCCACAAGCTGAACCGCCTCCTTTTCGCTTTGCGATGCCCAGGTGAGCACATGACGGAAGAGGAGATGACGGACTGCTTTGCCACACTGTTTGGACTGAATCCCGAGGGCTGGAAATCCGAGCCTGCAGCCTCCTCTGTCAAAGGTACTACTAGCGAGTGGGCTCTGTCTGGGCACGTAACCAGGGCACGCTAATTTGTTGTTGACTTGAGCGCATTTATGTCTCCTGAGTGGTGCCAGCCACTCTCCTTCATACTGCGCACACAACAAAGCAGGTCTGTGGGGAACCCAACATGAATAAGTTATGAAAGGACCAGGGAGCGGTGGTCACGTTGAAGAGATGAAAGCCTTTGTTCGCGGGCTCTGACATCCCCCGTGTCTTCTGGCCTTGTTTTTCCCTTTATTCCCCCGACGCAGTCCTCATCTTTCCAACCAGGGTAGGCGATCACTGGCCACTAATTGAGAATACAGTTTGGAAGTCGTTTCAGGGGAGGTATAGTCAGGAGAGCCTTGGAGGACAAGAGGGTCAGGGACCGGGGGCAGGCAGGAGCCCGAACCCAAGTTGCCAGAACTTGAATGTCTTTAGAAATCCTCCTGGGGACTTCCCTGGTGGACCAGTGGTTAGGACTTGGTACTTCCGCTGCAGGGCTCACAGGTTCAATCCCTGGTCGGGGAACTAAGATCCCACACGCGTGCGGTGTGGCCAAAAAAGATCATCCTCTTCTTCTTTCCTATATGAGGATTTCCCACCTCCTTCTTTTAGTCCATTGGCCCGAGTGTGCTGGAACATGTCTGTGGACAACCCCCGAGGGCTGCCCCGCTGCACCCCCCCAAGAAGTCAGGAGCAAAGACCCCTCACTGGGCTTCCTTCTTCTCCTTTTGTTGTCTTTTCCCAATTTCAAATTGAACAGGGTTCCTAACTCAGACAGTTCTAGACTCCAGTGTCTGATCTGTCATTTCCAACCTGCAAGCTCCTCCACCCCATTCCTTGTGTACTTGGTATCTCAGAATGTAATTTTCACACACACACACACACACACACGCGCGCGCGCACACACACACGCACATACATGGATACAGTATTCCTAAGTGTCTCAAAACAGTAAAATCAATGATGCCATATAGTTGAGGTTTTCCAATAACGTGTGCAGAGAGATTTGGGTAACAGTGCTCCAAAACCAAACCACAAAGGAGGGATTTTGACCGATTTCCACCCCAGGACTTCTCAAGGAGCCAGAGCCAAATCCCTGCACAGAGTGCCTCTCACTTCTCTTTCGTATCAGTTCCTCATATTTTTTGGAAAATGCTTCTGAGTTAGAAACCTAATCATTATGAAGGCATTTGCTTTCTTCTCTTGTTTGTTAGGTTCCAAAATTTGCTTAGAAGAAGAACTTCCAGAAGAAATCACTGCAGAAATATTCACGACTGAAATTCTTGGCTTAACCATTTCCCAAGATTCTAGACAAGATCCTAGGATCATTGAAGCCGAGCAGAGTTTCTGAAGCACAAAGGACTTTGTGTGTGTGAGTGTGTGGTCCCCCCCGCCAAGAGGTACCACTATTCTGGCATTTCCCTACCCCTTCTCTAATCTTCAGAACGTTTAGACATTAAAAGCATATTTCTGTTAAGCAACAGATTTCACGGAATTGGACATTCCACTCTGTCCAAAATAGAAAAGTGGGTGGAAACAAGAAAAACACTGGGGGTTGGATGGACGTGGTGGCTGGAAACCCCGACTGCCATCCCTATGCCTGATCCCGTGCTGCCTGGAGCAGGGTTGCCAGGATGAGGAGGTGGCGTGGTCCCCGGGGGCAGAGAGGGCCTCGGCCAGCAGCTGTCCTTCCTCGTGACACGTGTGGCCTGATTCCCATCGTCTCGAGTGGCACCTGGACCCTTAGCCTAACATGGCCAGATCCAGATCATCCCAGTCTGCTGTTAGACTGGGGTGGGAGGTGTTGGGTGCTCAGTGCTGCTGAGAGCCCTGGCTTGTGGCTTCTTATCAGTAAACCCCCTGAGCAGTTGTGTGCAGCCGTTATGAAGAGCATCATCGGCCAAGCTTAACCCTGGTAGCAGCTGCCAGAGAGAATGCAGAAAAAGCCCTGCTCCCTGCCCCCCAGAGCCCTGTGGGTGCGCACCTGGACTAGAAACCACACAGCCAGCCTCCCCGGGGCAGAGCTCGGCCCGTGTCAGCCACCCTCTCCCGTGACACACACATCGCACGGGCCCATCTGCTTGGCTCACAGCCTTGAACTCCGCTGGGCTGCAGAGCACCTAGCAGGCAAAAACAGATCCCCAGCTCAGGGGTTGTTTCAGGAGCGTGACTAAGGCTGCAGCGCTGTTTTGACCTTGAAAAGACGGTACCCCCGCCTATAAACAGATGAAAGTTATGGTCCGATTTCGTCCTTGGTTATGAAGCCTCTCTCAGGCCAGTGGGCCAAAGGTTATCCTTCACATGTATTCAGTCCAACACCCCCACCCACCCAAACCAGCGCCTTTCCCAGAGAAACCAGCCTTTGAGATGACGTCGCTGACCTCTGTAAAGGTCCTTCCTTCCCAGGGGCAGAGCTCCATGTGAGAGGAACAGGACGGCTTCAGCATCCTTCTCCTGGCACGGAGCCCCCTGTGTGGCGGCCACTCAGAAACCTGGCTCCTGGTGAGTCCTCAGAACATCCCGGAACGCAGGACAGAGCCAGCTCCCCAGCCAGGCTGTGTCACCGTGACCTTGGGACAGCCGGTGTGGGCCATGGTCCAGCAGGCACCCCACTGGTCAGATTTTACCTTCAGGGCTTGCAAGCTGGTTTGCATTGCATTCTTTTTGAAAAACCCAAGAAGAAAAACAAGCTTTATGAATCAACTTTGCAGCCGCTGAGGGCTTAGGAGAGATAGATTATCAAGCTGGTTGAAAGGTTCCTGGGGACGCTTTAGGGAACAGAAAACTCTCCAATGACTTGTTTCCTTCCAAAAAAAATAGCTCAGAGTTGGATGTCCTCTGGACACCCACAGGGAGCTTCTCTCATTGGATCTGGCTCCTCTTTTTTGGTTCTTATTAAGACATATATATTGGAGTCATTGTGTGGAGCAGAATAGGCCTGTGACCAGTTGGACCTGCTGTGACTGGGCCAGTAGCAGTAACCACCTTCAGGCCCAGGCTGAGCCTCAGTCCCTCTGTGCTGAGTCGGTATGTGGAGGGGGAGGTCCTGGTGGCGGCCAGGAAGGGTTAGGGAGAGGGTCAGGCATCCCAGGTGACACTAGTGGTAAAGAATCTGCTCGCCAGTGCAAGAGACATGGGTTCAATCCCTGCATCGGGAAGATCCCCTGGAGTAGGAAATGGAAACCGGCTCCAATATTCTTTCCTGGGAAATCCCATGGACAGAGGAGCCTGGTGGGCTATACTCCATGGGGTCGCAAAGAGTCAGACACGACTGAGCACACACACATAGGGTTAGGGTTAGGGTCAGGGCGGCTGTCCACCCAGGAAGGCCCAAGTAGCCAGGGGCAGCAGGATCCGTGTCAACAGCCTGGCCAGAGGAGCTCCTGCTGGTGCTTTCCTTGGGGTGTCTCTCAGCCTGTGTGACCAGGAAGAAGACCAGCTCAGGTGTACCTTCTGGCCCCCAGAGGGCATCTGCACCTCCATCCCCCTCAGGCCCACCAGCTGGCCGCACAGGCAGTAGAGAAGCGGGCCCCAGTGCCCCAGGCCAGGGGAGGAAGCGGGGTCGCCTTCCTGCCAAGTGAGCAGAGAGCCCAGACTCTCCCAGCCGGGTGGCTGGCACAGCAGGGACACCAGAAAAGGAGGAAGGAGTGATGGTGAACAGTTTCACTGGGCTTGTACCTCAAGACGTGGGGACACACGCTGGACACCAGAGAGCACCATGTGACGCTCTGAAAGCACCATGTGATGTGCTTTTGAAAAGATAATAGCATATCACATGGGCCTCTGGCTACTGGCCTCTGCATCCTGGCCTGTTGCTTCCAGAGTTCTGGAGGTGGAAAAGGCATAGTCGTCCAGGAACCACTCAGAGCCTCCCCCACCCCCCAGTCTCTCCTCCAGAACCCCCGGCCCCTCCGGTGCGGGGTGAGCATTCTGTTTACCCAGCACTGGCCCCACAGGCCAGGCTGGGCTAAGTCCTGCCTCTGCCACTGAGTAGCACCCTGTGTGCCCTCGGGTGTGGCTAATCTCTTAAACCTCAGTTTCCTCCTGGAACAATTCCTGGGGTGGTGGTGAGGATTAAAAGAGATATTGCAAATAAAGTGTTCCTGGCATAAGGTAGTGCTCAAAATAGGATGGCAGCTATTATTACTGCCGGCAGAAACTGTGCCTGAGACGCGGGAAGATGTCTGATGAGAATTAATCTCTTCCAACTCCAGGGTCTTAGCACCAGTTAACACTTGCTCAAATAAGGGTCTCTGCAAGTTTTGACAAAGGGCCCTCAATAAATATTTGCAGAACGATTGAATGAATGAGCGTGAAGCTTCAGTGCTCTTTTAATAGCTGACTTAGTTTCTGAATCAAAGTGAATCCGGCCCCCACAGGCCATCCGCATCAGGGTCAGCAGACTCTCTGGAAAGGGCCAGAGAGTAAACAGTGGAGATCTGTGGACCCAGTGGGCTGTCGGACACCTCTGCTCAGCCGCTGGAACACAAATGCAGCCACACAGAACTTTGGTCCAGAAAAGAATGAGCGTGGCCCCATTCTAATCAAACTTTACTTATGGATGCTGAAATTAATGTGGATTTCATAAGAACTTCCACATATCATGAAATCATCTTCTTTTGATATTTTTTTCCAACCACTTAAAAATGTGAAAACTGGGACTTCCCTGGTGGTCCAGTGGTTAAGACTCTGCACTTCCACTGCAGCAGGGTTGCGGTTCCATCCCTGATTGGAGCACTAAGATCCCACTTGTCTGGTGGCCCAAACAAACAAACAACCAAAAATAAACAAATAACTGTGAAAACTATTCTTAGCTTGCAGACCACACAGACACGGCAGCCCAGATCCATCCCACAGGCTGGAGTTTGCTACACCTCATTGGCCAGGATGAATCCAACAGATTTTTACAAATATGACGAATCTATACAAAACACCTGACTAGTACTCATCAAAAATGCCCAGGTCATGGCACTTCCCATGGTGGTCCAGTGGGTAATAATCTGCCTTCTGACACAGGGGATGCGGGTTTGATCCCCGGTTGGGGAACTAAGATGCCTTGTGTCGTGGGGAAGCTAAGCCTGCACATCCCAACTAGAGAGTCTACATGCTACAACAAAGATGCAGCACAGCCAAAAGAAAAAGAAAGCCCAGGTCATGACGAACATGAAAAGACTCAGAAACTGTCACAGGTCTAAGGAGCCTAAAGGGAGACGATGACGAAATGTGAAGCAGGATCCTGGTTTTCTGGATCAGAAAAAAAAAAAAGGACATTAGGAAGAACTGGTGAAACCCAGAGGAAGTCTGTGCTTTAGTTAATACTGTTTGCTCCAAACTTAACTTCTTAGTTTCAATAAACGTATCTTGGTTGCCTTAAACGTGCACACAAGGAAAGCTGGGCCAGCAGACTCGTGGAACCCTCTGACACACCAAGGCCAGACTCATTCAGTGAGCCAAAGGTTTGTATGGTCAGACCCTAGAAAGGGACATAAGCTCAAGGCAAGGTACACAGAAGTCTAGAACCATCTCTCCCTTTCCTTCAGTACCACTGTGGCGTGGTCCTTCCTCCCAAGTCTGAATAAGTATGTTTTCATGTGGGCAGGAGGGAGGGAGGGAGGGAGGGAGGGAGGCCGCATATTCAAGAGGATGATCCGGCCATTCTCACTCCTTCGCTTTCAGATATAGGATAGGCTGCCCCTCAGAGGATCCCAGGAAAGACCGTAGAAAAGTCACAGGTGGAGCCGCCCTGAAGCTGGTGTGTTATCTCACGTGACAGTAGACACATGTGCAAAAGTTCACAGTGGGTTTCAGCCCCATAAACCTTAAGCCCTCAGTCAGCATGAATTCATCCTTCGTAGTTTTCCCCCAGGAGTTTCAACAGTTTGAAAAGACACAATTTTCTCCATGATCTCGTTGTCCGTTCTTGCAGTCAGGTCTAACTCCACGTTCCCCTGAGTCACTGGTGGTATCCCAAAGGCATACAGTGAAGCTTCACCAGATGCTGGCCACTTACCTCCCCCTCAGTGTGCTGTGGATCCCCTCCACCTTTTCACTGTTCTAGGAAAAAGGACAGAATAGCAGAAACTGGTACCAGATCCTCTAACAGCGACCTCAGTTTAACTGTGTGTGCCCTGCAGCATGCTAAGCCCAGAGATAAAGTGTGGCAGGAAGCACTGGCTCTTCCCCTTTGGAAGGTTACATCATAGTGAGGGAAACAGATATGTCAATAATAACGACAGTGTTTTGTGATATGACATAGAGGCATCCAGAGCAGACAGGGTGGGAAGGAGGAGGAGCAGGAGGAGGCGACCAGGGAGAGGCGGAGAAGCTACATAAATGTGGCACTCGCTCTAAGCCTATCTGAGTGGTGCCTGGGGGAAGTGGCAGGAGAGCAACTCAGGGAAGACAGTGGTCACATGGATGGCCTTGTGTGCCAAAGCAAGGAGGTTAAACTTGATGTTAAAGGGAAGGGAGAGAAGGAGATCAAACTTGCATCTCCGGGGCCTACGGTCAGGTGATGGGGAAGAGGGGTTGTCTGGGGAAAAGGACCAGAGCAAGGAGACTATCACAGTACTCTGGGGAGAAGTGAAGGACTGCAACGAGAGAGAAGGCACTCAGGAGAAGTAAGTATAAAGAAAAAGTTAAATGTTATCAAAGATAGTATCAATCGTGACCCTTGGTTTGCAGCAATAGAAATTGGCTCTGGTTAGCTTCAGTGGAAAGTGACGTTATTTGAGGACCATAGGCTCCGTGGAGAGACTGGAGAAGCCAGCTCAGTAAATGGCCAGGAAGCAACCACAGCCAGGATGCCAATGGCGCCACTGGGAGCTCACTGCCTCCAATACCTCAGGCTCTCCAGTGGCCATTTCTGCTGTAAGGCATTTCTCCACTGCCCCGTATGCCCTCAAAATTCCAAATCAAAACCACAATGAGATACCCTTTTACCTCCCCAAGACTAAAATGAAAAAGAAATGGAAACACAATAACAAGTGTTGGTGAGGATGTGGATAAACTGGAACCCTCCTGTACTGCTGCTGGGAATGTAAAATGGTGCCTTGGAAAACAGGCTGGCAGTTTCTCAACATGTTAAACGTAGAGTTACCATATGACCCAGCAATTCCCCTCTGGTGAATTGGCATGTAGCTGGGAGAAATGAAAATACACATCTGCACAAAAACTTGTAAACTAATCATCATCACAGCATTATTCATAATAGCCAAAAAGTAGAAACAACCCAATGTCCATCAATGAATGTGGCAAATCCACATAATGGAATGTTACTCGGCCATAAAAAGAATGAAGTATTAATACGTGCTACCACATGGATGTAAAATATGCTGAGAAAAAGAAGTCAGACCCAAAATCACACATATTATATGATTCCACTTACATGAAATGTCCAGTGGAGGCAAATCCATAGAAATAGGAAATGAACTCTCAGTCAGCTAAGGCGAGGGGTAGAAAGAATGATGGCGAATGGGTAGAGGGTTTCTTTTTTGGATGACAAGAATGCTCTAAAATTGATTGTGGTGATGGTTTCACAACTCTGTGACTATACTAAAAAAAACTTTAAAGGGTGAATTTTATGGTATGTTAATTATGTCTCAATAAAGCTATTATATAAAAAAAACAACAGGCAACCCACTTGAGAAATGGGCAGACCTGAATAGAAATTTTTCTAAAGAAGACATACAGATGGTCAACAGGCACATAAAAAGATGCTCGACATCACCGATTATCAGGGAAATGCAAATCAAAACCACAAAGAGCTATATCACCTCACACCTGTCAGAAAGTAACAAATGTTGGTGCAGGTGGGGAGAAAAGGGAACCAATGTCTACACTGTACCCCTGAAACTTACATAATACTGTAATAAATCAACTATACGTCAGTAAAAAAAAAAATCAATTGACTAGACCATCCGCCTACTAGATCAAGGTTAGGTCCCATGCCCAGGACTTGGAACTCCCAGGTGGAAGAGTGAAATGGCCCCCATCCCCCAGCTTCTGTAGTAGGGGGCAGCCTCCATCCCTAAATGTTCACCCAGAACTAGGAAAGGTTTTCAGAGGCAGCCAAAATGACGCACGTGTGGGAGCAAGGGAGAAGACATTTGGGCAGCCATCTGGATTCCTGACTTAAGAACTCACCAAGCGCATCGGTAGACGGATTCCAACTCTGCTCCGGGTCACTGGGTCATGACCAGATGTTCCGTGTTTAATCATTCATTGTTAGAAGAGCGACTGTGTTACACCATCTCACCTTTGAACACATCCGTCTTCTGAAGCACTTTATATCTACTATCTCTCTGTTTGAATATGGCCTCAAGTGGCCTAACTTTTAGTCTGGCAGCTTGCCAATCTATTAGTATTTGAGCTGGGAACCATTTTTAGAGTGGTAGTTATAGCCAAGAAAAAGTAGGCATAGAAACAATTTGGACTATTTGGTTTATTAAAAAATTTTCTTTAATATTTATTTATTTATTCGGCTGCTCCAGGTCTTAGCTGTGGCATGCAGGATATTTAGTTGCAGCATGTAAATTCTTAGTTGTGGCATGTGGGATCTAGTTCCCTGACCAGTGATCGAATCTAGGCCCCCTGTTGGAAGTGCAGAGTCTGAGCCACTGGACCATCAGGGAAGTGCCGCTGCCCCGCAAATTTTTACTGGCCCAGTCTCTGAAATTTATCATCAGGCCCACATTGTCGGGGAGACTTTCCCTGCAATGAACTGGGACCACATAGGGCTCCACCAATGGCGTGCTGGTGAATGTTTGCCAATCCTCTCTCGGTAGGGAGGGACAGGAGGGTCCCGAGAGCACTCACAGGGGGCTGACTTACAACTGTCCACATTCTGATGCCTATGGAGTGGGGAGCACAGTCCAGAGGCACAGGGGAGAGGGGCTCTGGCTGGAACTCTGCAGACTGACTGCAGGATGGTAGTATCCTTTTCTGCACAAGGAGGGAGGCTTCCAATTCCGCAGCTCATCCGTTCTGTCTCTGTCTCTGAGGAAGGGGCTGTATTTCATCCTGTGGTTAGAGTGTTCCCTTCAAAGTTCCCCCCTTGGCTGGGCCTTGCTAATGATGTTCCCCAAACACCATAGCTCCTCTGTTTATGAAAACAGTACTCGGTTGCAAGTTGCTAGGCGAGGACCAAGTCTACCCAGAAACGCCAGGGCTGGATCTGCATCTTCCTCACAGCCACATGTCTCCATCCGTGTTCTTATCCTTCCCCCACCCCAAAACACCCACCCCTTGGTGAATGAGCCTTCATCTCAGGGGGAGGAGTGAAGTAAGAGTTGAATTTACCAGTCCTAGGAAGAGTAGTTTGACTTCAGTCCCCAGCGTGGGGCATACTGATGCGAAGATCATAGAGGGTGGTATTTAACAAATACTTTTTGGTATTTGGGGAAGATCCCCTGGAGGAGGGCTACAGCAACTCACTCCAGTATTCTTGCCTGGAGAATCCCATGGACAGAGGAGCCTGGCAGGCTACAGTCCAT
Organism: Capricornis sumatraensis; assembly: GCF_032405125.1. Classification (NCBI taxonomy): domain Eukaryota; kingdom Metazoa; phylum Chordata; class Mammalia; order Artiodactyla; family Bovidae; genus Capricornis; species Capricornis sumatraensis. The sequence goes on along the minus strand of NC_091085.1, from coordinate 60,143,929 downwards.
AGGGTTCCAAAGAGTCGGACAAGACTGAGGTGACTTAGCATGCGTTTTGGTATCTAGCACTTACAATGTGCCAAGCACTGTTCTAAATTCTTGACAAATACTGTTTGTTTGTTTTTTGGTATGTTTTTCAGTTGAAGTGTAGTTGACTAACAGTGTCATGTTAGGTGTACACCCCACATGATTCAGTTATATGTGTGTATGGGTATATGTGTGTGTATATTCTTTTTCAGATTCTTTTTCCTTATAGATTATTACAAAATATTGAGTGTAGTTCTCTGTGCTATACAGTAGGTACTCATTGGTTATCTATTTTATATACATAGCAGTGTGTATATGTTGGGCTTCCCAGGTGACGCAGTGGTAAAGAATCCACTTGCCAGTTCTGCAGACTGACTGCGGGATGGTAGTATCCTTTTCCACAGGTTCGATCCCTGGGTTAGGAAGATCCCATGTAGTAGAAGATGGCAACCCACCTCAATATTCTTGCCTGGAAAATTTCATAGACAGAGGAGCCTGGCAGGCTACAGTCCATGGGGTCACAAAGAGTCGGACACAAGTGAGCAGGCATGAACGCACGTGTATATGTTAATCATAAACTCCTAGTTTATCCCACCCTCCTTCCTTGACAAATACTGTTTTTAATTCACATAACTCTATGAGGCAAGTCTTATTTTCATCCCATTTTACACGTGAGGCACAGAAAGGTCAAAACACAAGTCACGGCTAAATAACTCACTTCTGGAACCTAACAGTCACTCTTTCAATGTGTCTGAAATAATCATAAACATTCAGTGAGAGCTTGACTTCCAGCCCTGATACTTAGTTATTCAGACACACACTCAAGCTGAAAGCAACTAAAAATGCTAGAAAACATATTTTAAAAACATCCTAAAAGCCACCACATGCTGACAAGATAGTAAGGACTAGGCGAAACTCAAGGAAAAAAAGAATCCTGAAAACTAATCCAGCAAGAAGGCCACTTGAAGCCTGTAGATATTTGCCAAGCGTAGCATATTTGAACTTTAGTGTGAATGGTTTTTTGAGGCAAGAGATCAGAAATCAAAGTCCAGGATCCACATAGTGGGGAGATGAGACCTTGCCCACAATCACGCAGGCTTATTAGAAGGCCCTCAATAATGGGCTTCACCAGTGGTGTGTGGCAGATGTTTATCACCAGCTCTTGGCTTGCTGGGGAAGGGTCCTGATACATTATTTTGTTGTTCAGTCGTGTCTGACACTTTGCAACCCAATGGACTGCAGCATGCCAGGCCTCCCTGTCCTTCACTGTCTCCTGGAGTTCGCTCAAATCATGTCCATTGAGTCCAGTGATGCCATCCAACCATCTCATCTTCTGTCTCCACCTTCTGCTCCTGCCCTCAATCTTTTCCCAGCTTCAGAGTTTTTCCCAGTGAGTCGGCTCTTCACATCAGGTGAACCAAAGTATTGGAGCTTCAGCTTCAGCATCAGTCCTTCCAGTGTATATTCAGGGTTGATTTCCTTTAGGATGGACTGGTTTGATCTCCTTGCAGTCCAAGGGACTCTCAAGAATCTTCTTTAACACCACAGTTCAAAAGAATCAATTCTTTGGTGCTCAGCTTTCTTTATGGCCCAACTCTCATATCCATACATGACTACTGGAAAAACCATAGCTTTGACTAGATGGACCTTTGTTGGCAAAGTAACGTCTCTGCTTTTTAACATACTGTCTAGGTGGGTCATAACTTTTCTTCCAAGGAGGAAGCAGCTTTTAATTTCATGGCTGCAGTCACCATTTACAGTGATTTTGGAGCCCAAGAAAATAAAGTCTGTCACTGTTTCCATTCTTTCCCCATCTATTTGCCATGAAGAGATGGGACCAGATGCCATGATCTTCATTTTTTGAATGCTGAATTTTAAGCCAGGTTTTTCACCCTCCTCTTTCACTTTCATCAAGAGGCTCTTCAGTTCCTCTTCGCTTTCTGCCATAAGGATGGTGTCATCTGCATATCTGAGGTTATTGATATTTCTCACAGCAGTCTTGATTCCAGCTTGTGCTTCATCCAGCCCAGCATTTCTCATGATGTACTCTGCATATAAGTTAAATAAGCAGGGTGACAATATACAGCCTTGACGTACTCCTTTCCCAATTTGGAACCAGTCCATTGTTCCATGTCTGGTTCTGTTGCTTCTTGATCTGCATACAGATTTCTCAGGAGGCAGGTCAGATGGTCTGATATTCCAATCTCTTGAAGAATTTTCAACAAGTTTGTTGTGATCCACACAGTCAAAGGCTTTGGCATAGTCAATAAAGCAGAAGTAGATGTTTTTCTGGAACTCTCTCACTTTTTCGATGATCCAGAGGATGTTGGCAATTTGATCTCTGATTCCTCTGCCTTTTCTAACTCCAGCTTGAACATCTGGAAGTTCACAGTTCACTTACTATTGAAGCCTAGCTTGGAGAATTTTCAGCATTACTTTGCTAGCATGTGAGATGAATGCAGTTGTGTGGTAGTTTGAACATTCTTTGGCATTGCCTTTCTTTGGGATTGGAATGAAAATTGACCTTTTCTGATCCTGTGGCCACTGCTGAGTTTTCCAAATTTGCTGGTATATTGAGCGCAGCACTTTCACAGCATCATCTTTTAGGATTTGAAATAGCTCAGCTGGAATTCCATCACCTCCACTAGCTTTGTTCATAGGGGTGCTTCCTAAGGCCCACTTGACATTCCAGGATGTCTGGCTCTAGGTGAGTGATCACACCATCCTGATTATCTGGGTCATAAAGATCTTTTCTGTATAGTTCTTCTGTGTATTCTTGCCACATTAATATCTTCTGCTTCTTTTAGGTCCATACCATTTCTGTCCTTTGAGCCCACTTTGCATGAAATGTTCCCTTGGTATCTCTAATTTTCCTGAAGAGATCTCTAGTCTTCCCCATTCTGTTGTTTTCCTCTATTTCTTTGCATTGATCACTGAGGAAGGCTTTCTTATCTCTCCTTGCTATTCTTTGGAACTCTGCATTCAAATGGGTATATATTTCCTTTTCCCTTTGCCTTTCACTTCTCTTCTTTTCACAGCTATTTGTGAGGCCTCCTCAGACAACCATTTTGCCTTTTTGCATTTCTTTTTCGTGGGGATAGTCTTGATCCCTGTCTCCTGTACAGTGTCACAAACCTCCATCCATAGTTCTTCAGGCAGTCTGTCTATCAGATCTAATCCAGTGAATCTATTTCTCACTTCCATGTATAATTGTAAGGGATTTGACTTAGGTCGTACCTGAATGGTCTAGTGGTTTTCTCTACATTCTTCAATTTAAGTCTGAATTTGGCAATGAGGAGTTTATGATCCGAGCCATGATCAGCTCCCAGTCTTGTTTTGGCTGACTGTACAGAGCTTCTCCATCTTTGGTTGCAAAGAATATAATCAATCTGATTTTGGTGTTGACCATCTGGTAATGTCCATGTGTAGAGAATTCTCTTGTGTTGTTTGAAGAGGGTGTTTGCTATGACCAGTGCATTCTCTTGGCAAAACTCTCTTAGTCTTTGCCCTGCTTCATTCTGTACTCCAAGGCCAAATTTGTCTGTTACCTCAGGTATTTCTTGACTTCGTACTTTTACATTTCAGTCCCCTATAATGAAAAGGACATCTTTTTTGGGTGTTACTTCTAGAAGGTCTTGTAGGTCTTCATAGAACCATTCAACTTTTGCTTCTTCAGCAGTACTGGCTGGGGTATAGACTTGGATTACTGTGATTTTGAATGGTTTGCTTTGGAAATGAACAGAGATCATTCTGTCATTTTTGAGATTGCATCCAAGCACTGCATTTCGGACTCTTTTGTTGACTCTGATGCCATCATAGTCAACGCTGTCTATAGCACTTGCCAATTTCTGTAAACGTGATTTCAAACTATTGACATGAGGTCACTGAACACAGAGTTGGGATATGTAGGCCTGTCAGCACTGACCCCACCCTGGGTACAATAAGCAAATCAGTCTCATTACTTAGGCAACCTGTATTAGTATCACCTGGGGGTCCAGGGACCCACCAGCCCTGAATTTGGATGTCAAATATTTATTTATTTGGCCACACGAGGTCTTAGTTGAGACACATGCAATCTTCAATCTTTGTTGCAGCATGAGGGATCTTTTTTGTTAGCTGCAGCATGCTAACTCTTACTTGGGGCATGTGGGATCTAGTTTCTTTGGAGGCTTAGCCACTGGACCACCAGGGAAGCCCCCTGACCTTGGACGTTGGTCATTGTGCACTAGCAGTGCCCTCAGGAGCCTGGCAGAAACAAATATAAAGTATCTGGAGACAAAGGTAGCTTCATTCTAGGCCTCCAATTATCCCTATAAATAAATTTGGAAATACAGGGTCCAGCAAGGTCAAAGAAAATCAGGCAGATCACAAGGAAATAGGACACCATGAGTAAGAACTAGCAGAAACAGACTCTCAGAAACTTCAAATATCAACGGTCAGACACAGACTATTAAACAGCTGTGCTTTGTTGAAAGGAAGAAGTGTAAAAATATCTGCAGGAGACAGGAAACTATAAAAAGTGCCACACTAGATTTATAAAGAACATTTGTAGAGAGCTTTGTAGTTTAGTCGGAGATGAAAAACATACATGCCTTCAGGGGCCATGTGGTAACACAAATGAGTACAGTGACTAGGTGACACATGGGTGACCTGGGAGCTGTATCCAAAGGGTACAGGGCTCCTCAGCTCCAGCTGATTGTTGCCATGTGGACAGGGTGCCCAGTTTGCAGATCTGACATGTCTATAGAAGCTGGATATTTGGATTTCTTTTTATTGTGGTCAAATACACATAACATAAAATGGACCACTGTGGAACCTCCTTGGCAGTCCAGTGGTTACAACTCAGTGCTTTCACTGCCAGGGGCCTAGGTTTGATCCTTGGTTGGGGAATTAAGATTCTGCTAGCTGAGTGGCACAGAAAAAAAAAACCTCACCAAACACTGTAACAATTTAAAGGTATACAATTCAGTGGCATAAAGCGCATTCAGTCACCATTATCTTCTTTCAGAGCCTTTTTTCATCAGCCCTCCATCCCCAGAAAGGAACTCCATACGCATTTGAAGTCACTTCCCATTCCCCACTCCCCACAGTCCCTGGCAACCACAAATCTGGTTTCTGTCTCTATGGATTTGCCAAGCTTAGATAACTCATGTAAGTGGAATCATACAATATCTGTCCTTTTGTGACTGGCTTCTTTCACTTAGGATGTTTTCAAAGTTCATCCACGCTGTGGCATGTACCAGTACTTTATTCCTTTTCAATGACTGAATAATATCCCACTGTATTAAATATGCACATTTGTCCATTCAGTATTTGGATTTTAAAATATATCTTCTACTTTGGACTCAAATGTATGTATTTAAATGTTATGTGTAACTTTAAGGATGTATCTGCTGGCCAGGTAAGTCAGAGCATCAGTGATATGGACCTGTGTTTTATGACCTGCTGTGACATGCTTTCCCATGTAGTCCTCACGTTAGGAACGTGGGGTTCAGGATGGTAAAAAGGACATGCCTAGGAAAAGGCCTTCAGTGGAGCTTCCACTCCATAGCGCCAGAAAATTTTCTCCCCCACACCAAAGCCTTGGGGCAAAGGGCTTGGTTTAAGAATGAGTGGTAGTCACACATCCAGCTCACAGCTTGTTGGGCTAGTTGATCTCCAAGGCACTGGGTTTACTGACAGGGGTCATTCTCTTTCCGGAACATCCATCTGGGCATGAATCCGCTCTGTTCAATACCAGTTTAGCTGCAGCTGAACACAGGATGGCTTATCCTGGTAATTGTAGATTGGTGCAGAGCTGTCTTGAGGCACCGCGGGGAAGACACCATCCCAGAAGTCCTCCTCGTAGCCGGCCAGTCTACTTTACCTGCCAGGGTCATTTGTGCGGTAGCAGCAGCTGGGCTGAGCCTGGAACTTACATCAGGTGTGGCTTAAGCTCAAATCTGGTTTAGGACAGAAGCGGGTATGGGCCCGTTTCCCTTATTTATGGTGAGGGCAACTTATCACTAGAGGCAATGTCTAAAAGCCCCTCTTGAAATGCTGATAAATAATCATCGAGCTTTTCCTGCGCCGAAAGCTATTTAAGAAGCAAGGTCGAATGTTTCTCGTAGTCACCCCAAGCTCCTTTCCTCCTACCCTAGTTTTCCAAAAGGACGAAAGACAGGGAAGCGACGTCCTAGCTCGCGTATTTAAACCCGGCATAAGGCCAGCAGAGGTCCGCGTTTCTCAACTCTTTCCAAGAGCACCTCGCGTCCCGAATCGGCGCCTTCAACTCTGAGAAGTCGGGAGCCCCACAGGAAACTTGCATTACTGCAGCCGCTGCCACACACCGGGGGCCGCGGACGGGCGGCCGCGCCGGCTCCCCAGGAATGCGTCCCCTCCACGGCCGGCCGGCCAGCCGGCCCGCTCTCCACGGGGAACCCCTCGGCACCTGCGGCCTCCGAGTAAGTGTCCGCGCGCACCTCCGCCCGCCAGCTCGCCTCCCCTACGACCCCGCGTGCCTGGAGCCGGGGGTAGCCAGGAGCCCTCGCCACCTCCCCCGGGGAGCGGGGGTCGCGGGCGCCTCCCCCGGGTGGGCGGAGAGGCTGCCGGCGCTGCTCCGCGGCGGCGGCGCCCGGAGGCCGCACTGGCGGCGGCCGCGGCGGCGCTGCTCCCCCTGCTTGGTGCAGCTGCCGCCCGGCGCTTGCGCACTGGGCCCTGGGCGCGCGGCGGCACCAGGCTTTGTGTGTGTGTGTATGTGTGCGAGTGTGTGTGTGTGTGTGTCCGTGTGTGAGTGAGTGAGCGGGCGGGCGGGCGCGAGTGTGGCCGCCGCGGAGCGCGAGCAGGACCCGGCGGGCGCGCTCCCCCAGCCTCTCTCTCCCCGCCAGAACCATGTCGGGCAGGTCGGTTCGAGCCGAGACCAGGAGCCGGGCCAAAGATGATATCAAGAGGGTCATGGCGGCTATCGAGAAAGTGCGCAAATGGTAAGCGGAGGCGCCGGCTCGTTCGCTCGCCGGCTCGGCGCCGCGGCCGCCCCGAACCCCGAAACCAGATACAAAAAGCCGGCGGGGCGCAGCGCCCCGGGCCGCCCGCGGGCCCGGGAGTTGGAGAGGGCGGGCGGCGCGCGAGCCGGGTCACCTGCGCGCGGCGGGGGCCGCGGCCGCTGCCCAGGTGCGCTCGCGCCTGTCGCCCACCTGGCGCGGCGGCGGCAGCCTGGAGGCGACAGGCGCCCCGGGCCGGGCGGTGGAGCAGCGGGCAGTCCCCGGCGCGGCGCTTGGCTCCCGGGAGGGGGGCTCGGGGCCGGCCCCAGAAGCCATTTCGTTTTGTGCAAGTCACATGAAAGCGGCTTCCCGCGCGCCGGGGCCGCGATGCCGGCGGCGGAGGGGAGAGCGCGAGCTCCATTGTGCAAGCACCGAGCGGGCCGCCGCCGTCTCCGTCTCCTCCCCGCGCGCCCCGGGCGGCGCAGCGCCGGCCCCCGCGCCCTTGCCCGCGCCGGGCCTCCCTCTCTCCCTCCCTCCCCGGCTGGCTCGCTCGCTCGCTCCCCGCCTCCCAGGCTCGGCGCCCTCGAGTCTGCGGAGTTTGTAGAGCGCGAGCCGTTTAAATTTAGCGCTTTGGGCTGCCTGGAGCGAGGGCTCTTGGCGACGAAGAAAGATGGGGGCGAGCGCGAGGAGGAAACGCTGGCTGCGGCCGCGGGGCCCGGGGCTCCCGGAGCCCCCCACCCCCCCTTCCGCCCAGCTCTGCCGGGACCCGGGCTCGGGGGCTCGGGCGAGCGAACGTTTGGGGCTAGACCCCGGTCCTGGGCCGCGTGTGCTGCTCCAAACCCGGTGGTTCGTGTTTGTTTTGCGGAGAGAGCTGTTGTTTTTGTTCTCTGCGCGGGGGGCGAGGGGGACTCGAGTGTCGGGCCGTGCGGGTTTCTCCGGCTCACGTTAGATTCCGTCCGGCGTGGCCTGGTTGTAATTAATACGACTGAACGTTTCCCCGGCCTCGTCCGGGTCTGTCTCGGAATCGGCCCCGAGGGCCAGGCCCGAGACGCCAGCCCATCGTCAGGTTGGGGCAGACTTGTTGAAAACTCCCGGCTCCCGGATTTCAACTTTATTATTTTTTTCCCACGGCCTCACCAGGGTCAGGGAGGGAGAAGAGCCGCCGCGACGTTCGAGTGTCAGTGCCCGCGGGCTCATTCTGACCCTTTATTTAAAGCCTGAAAACCCGGCAAGGCCCCGTGGCGGGCTCTGTTTATGTTTAGGGGTGTCATTTCTCAAGTAACGCCTGGGTCTCTCAAAACCACTGGGGGCGAGCCTCCAGTCTAGCCGTGTCACAAGTTAACTGTCCTTTCTGAGTCAAACCCAACAAAAAAGGCAAGAGGAAAATCAATAAAGTCCACGTGCTCCCGGGCCTCCTATGGAAAGGGCTGTCTGCAGATGGCCGGATGCCCAGCCGAGGGCTGGGTTTGGCTCCAATGGGACAAAGAATTTTCAGAACCGTGAGAAGGGGAGGCCTTCCAAAGTTGAGATCCAAGTCTTCCCTGCCGTGGGAGCTCCCCTGACGCGCAGGGCGCCGAGTGCCGGGACTGGAGCCATTTAAAAATGGCAGAAACAGCTGCAGGCCAAAACACACACAGGAAAACAAGCCCACCACCCCCTCTCCAGCGGGATTCTCAGAGGCAAGCTGGAGTTGTCCCCTGTCTGAGCGCCTAGGCTAAGAAAGAGCTGTTGTCTGGGCCTGAGTTCCTTCTGTTACCAGCCTAGAGGTGAGAAAGGGGTGGGGGCACGCTGCCTTTCTGTGCTTTGGGAGGCCTGGTGGGGCCTTCTGCCCCAGGTTCCCAGCCTGGCAGAGGCTCCTGCACCCTGACAGCTGCTCCTGGAGGGCCCACCCACCAGCTGCTCTGCTGGGAGGGCAGATGGAGCTGTGGGCTCTTCCACCCTGGGGGCCCCAGAGCAGCCAGCCTGGAAGCCTTCAGTGCTGCTGAGCAGACTCTGGTTTGGGGAGGAGGGGAGGAGAACATGTCTCCCTCCTTTTTTGTGTTTTGGGAAACTAGGAGTCAAGTACATTAAAGACCTCAGACTTTGGGATCTTATGACTGGACTTCCAGTTCACTTCCTTGCTGTGACTTTGGGCTAACCACATAACTTCTCTAACCATAACAGCAAAGGGTCCCTGTGTGCCTTCTCCTCTCCTGGAATAATACCATGTCTCCAAAAGCACTTAATCCTTCACACGGGGAGGGGTGTGTGTGTGTGAATCTCTCAGTCGTCTCCGACTCTTTGTGACCCCATGGACTATAACCTTCCAGGCTCCTCTGTCCATGGAATTCTCCAGGCAAGAATACTGGAGTGGGGAGCCATTTCCCTGGTCATTAAATGCTGCCTTTATTGTCAAGTAGAAGCTTGGTTTTGCTGATTTTTTTCCCCCTCCCGCCCGTTCTAAGCAACAGGGACTTTACCAATTTCATAGGTTTCCCCAGCACCAAGAAGCCAAATCCTACCCTCACTCTGCCTTTAGAATGTGTCTTCCAGTCAGCCCTTGTGGTTTGGGGTTGTTTATTAACTCTGTGGCCACCAACCGTGTCTGGGACGTCCTACTGGCTGGGACACTGGGTTGCCAGATTTAGCAAATACAGACACCCAGTTAAATTTGAATTTCAGATAAACAACAAAATAATATTTTTAAATAGGTTTTTTTTTTTTTTTTTAGTGTAAGTGTGTCCCATGCACTGTTTGGGACATACTTTATACTAAAAAATATTATTCATTGTTTATCTGAAATTCACTCAACATCCCGTTTCTCTTTTCTTAAAAAATTCAGAATGGAGGTGCCTAGCATACCACAGCCTGTAAGCCTAGGGTGGTGTTTCTCCTCAGTTCCAGTGACCCCTAAAAATCCCCCTTCTGCCAAGCCTACCCTTCCCCTCCTCTGGAAAAAGCCCTGTGCTGCCCTGTACATAGCTACCGGCTATTTCTCCTCTCCTTTCTGTCTGATACCCCAGCGAGGCCAGCTGGTGGAGTGCAAGGCAGCCAGATCATGGCTGAAGGAAGAACAAAATGGTGGGCTCCTTTGGGGGGAAACTGGGGCAGGGTTACGAGGCCCGGTGTGGTGGAGAAGAGAGGGAAGTGGGAGTCATTGGGCAAGTGGTAAAAGGCTTGAGCCTTGAAGTAGGCTTAGGCCCAGGGACCCCTGGGACCGCGGTCTGAAGGGTCCCTCAGTGACTCGTGGAGCCTCAGAGAGGCCTGTTCCCCGAAACCTCCCACAGTCCCTGGGGGAGGAGGGTTTGACTGTGCCTAGACCCTCGCCTCAGTACCTGCAGGGGCACCTCCTGCCAGGCACAGGGCAGGTCAAGCGGGCATGGGCCTAGTTAGGATGAAGCCAGCCATAGCCAGACCTTCTCTGGCATCAAGGACTAGCCCTGGGAAGTGGAGAGGAAGTGACGGCTTCAGAGCGGTCTTTGTGGGGGTCAGGTCTCCCTGGCTGGCCAGCATTCGGAGCTGACCCTGAGGCAACATTAGGAATCGGCCTTGGCCTGGAGGATCTAGGGAGAAGGGTGCTCGTAGTTAACATAGGAGCTTGTGCTGGGATAGGGCGTTTGGGGCTCTCTTCCTCCAGCTGACTTCTTTTGTTCAGGAACCCAGCCTGGTGGGGAAGAGACAGGCACTTCAGCCTGGCTGGTTACAGGAGGTCTCTGGGCGTGCCCCTGCAGCCTGGAGGTTGTGAATTCAGACCTGTGCCTAGAGGTGGTGAGACTCAGGGGTCTGAGAGACCCAACGGCCCCATCTTGAGAGAGGTACTGCTCCTTGGGGCGTGCGGGTCCCTCATGGCCATATTGTGTTTTTAAGAACGGCCAGCAATCTGGATTTGAATGTGGGGTTTGACTTGTTTGTTGGTTTTATTTTTCCAAGTCTGGCAATGGATTCCAATTTTTTAAAGTACCATATATATAGGCCAGACAAAATGTGCCTCTTGCCCGCTTGTCTGCCACCACAAATGTAAGGTGATAAGTACAACTTAATACACTCCTTGGGGGTTGAGGGGGCTGCGAGTTCTAGGGTGATGGCTTTGGAGGTGGTGGTAGGAACGCTTCGCTGCTCCTCTAGGTCTGTGTGTCGTTTCCTAAGGCACTGCCGAGCCGCTGGCTTGATGACACACCCAACACTCCCTGGACGTGTCTACAAAGTACTGGGTTCTCACTCAACATCTTGCCCCTGAACTCCAGGGCCTGTCTCTCCCTGGGTGGCTGCTGGCTGGACTGCAGACTATGATCAGAATCTCAGTGCTCTTCCCTCTGACCCCTGGCCCCTCAGTGCCTACACCTAGAAATGGAACTGAAGAACAGTTTCTTTTCTTTCTTTTTGAAGAACAGTTTCTAATGCCTGGAGAGAGTTGGGAACTGAGGCCACCCGGCTGTGTTCCGCTCAGAACCTGTGGGGTCCATAACCTCCCTGCACCTGCAGCTTGCCACGTTCATCTCGGCTCACGTGTGGCCTGCGAAGCCCAGGTCTGGCACCCTTTATACCCCGAGAGGTGTCCTGTGTATTGCAAGTCAGTTACTTTTTTTTCTGTTTTAAACACGATCAAGCCTTGGATCTGCTGACCTACTGGGGCCTGGGCAGAGGAAACCAGCTTGTGAGGAGTGAGTGCCTGTGGCTCTTTGGGTGGGATTGGAGCCGTTTGTGCCTCTTTTTCCAGCTTCTGTGGCTGATGAGCTCTGTGGAGTCATTTCTTAGTTTTCTTCACGGGAGACAGAATACCAGGGGTACAGCCCACGTCCAGCCGCGGTTCTGCTGTTGCACTAGCTGCGTGACCATGAACTAGTGGTATAACTTCTCTGGGCCTCCCGTTTCCTCCTCTGTGAAGCAGGATGACAATAGTTCCTCTCTCATAGGCCTGTGTAAATAAAGCATTTGGCATGAAGTAAGCCCTCAGCACACAATGGCTATTGTGATGGCTGCTTTGTCTCCGAGGTTGTTTCTTGGAATGTCTCTGTCCCTTCCAGGCACCTTCTAATTATTCAGAATGGAGATGGGCACAGACTGGGGTTGTGGGTCATCCATCCTGCCTCCAGGAGGTAGGGGATAGGTGGATAGTGACTTAGGTACCTGCCTTTATTTAATTCTCTCAAGGGACAGGGATGGGGGCAGGGGAGCTAGTCCAGAAAGCAGTGTGGCAGGGAGGTGTGAACACTGGTGAGAACGACTGCAGCTCCCCCTACCTCAGTTTCTTTATCAAACAGGAAAGGTGACTGTTTACTGTCACCAGAGATTATGGGAAAATTAAAGCAAGTGCGTATAGTGCTTATCACACAGAAGGCACTAGAAACGGTCACAGTAGAATTATTGTTGCTGTCATTTAGTCGCCCAGTTGTGTCTGACTCTGCGACCTCATGGACTGCAGCAAGCCAGGCCTCCCCATCCCTCACCGTCTCCCAAAGTTTGCCCAAGTTCACGTCCATTGCATCGGTGAGGTCATCCAGCCATCTCATCCTTTGACACCCTCTTCTCCCTCTGCCCTCAGTCTTTCCCAGCATCAGGGCCATTTCCAGTGAGTCGGCTGTTTGCATCAGATGACCAAACCGAAATACTGGAGCTTCAGCTTCAGAATCAGTCCTTCCAATGAGTATTCAGAGTTGATCTCCCCTAAGATTGACTGGTGTGATCTCCTTGCAGTCCAAGGGACTTTCAGAAGTCTTCTGCATAGTAGAATATATGTTGAGAAAAGCCAGGCCCCAGGCAGTCCACTGGTTAGGACTCAGTGCTTCCACTGCAGGGGGTTATGGTTTGATTCCTGGTTGGGGAACTAAAAAAAGAAAAGCCAGGCCTCAGCTTCTTCCAGCAGAGGACTTTGGGAACCATGCGGGCACAGTTTGGGGCATGGAAGTGTCTATGGTTTTGGTTAGCTGGGCCCCCAGAAGTCCCGGTGGTGGGTTGGTGCCAGCTGGTGGGAATGTGTCCCTTTAGCTTGTGAGGTTTGCTTTCCCATGGAGGGGAGGACCCAAGGCCGAGGTCTTGGCGGAGAGGCTGGACAAGGTGCCTGCAGCCGCTCGTAATTCTCAGCTCTGGTGCACCCGCTGAGGTCTCCTGGCTGCCACGCTACCTGCAGCAGGTGTGTGTCTGGCCCCAACATCATCTCATGGGGCCCTTGAGTCAGCTGGTTTCCTTAGCGTGACCTCCCACGTCTCTGAGACGGCAGAGTCCGGTGCTGGGAGTGTGGACTCCAGAGCCCCAGCGACCTGGTTGGAATCCCAGCCTTTCTTCTGGGGGAACCTTCCCTGAGCCCCTGTTTCCTCAGGCACATGGTCTCTGGTTGTCACACCAGTACTAGGGGCAGGAAGCTACAGGACCTGACTTACAGGCTGCGAGAGGTCAGGACCGAACTTGGGAGGCTGGGGTGATGACTAGAGGAGGAAGATGATGCTTGGAGCAGAGAGGTGGGAGGAGAGAGCGGTCATTATCAGCATTACCTTTGGTGAAAACTAGTCACCTGCTTTCCTTCCCACGGCTTGTGGTTTACTTCTCGCTGTCAGCTTGCCTTTGACAGCCGTGCCCCAGGCGTTAAGGATGCAGCTGAGGGTGGGTCAGGGGCAGCGGTGTAGATTTCCTGAACTCAAGCCCATCTCTGAGTGTAGGGTCTTGGAGCAACCTCCCACCTGGCTGCTGCCCTCCGCCTGGCCTGTGCTTCCCGTCGCCACCCCTGATTATCAGCGTCTGGGGGCCGAGGCCACTGAGCATCCAGGTTTGCCCCCGTGCTCTGTTCCCCTTGGCTGATCTAACTGGCACTTGCCCGGAAGAGCCTGGGATGGTTACTCATGGTGTCTGCTCCTGCCTTCTTTCCCAGCACCTCAGAGGACTTGCCAAGAGGGTGGGGCGAGCCCCTGGATGCCCTTGGTGAAGACCCTCCCACCCCTACCCTACCCCCACTGGAGGAAATGCCCTGTTGGTCTGACGGTCTCTCTGCTGCCCAGAGGGCTCGGGTGGCCCAGTTCCCTGGTTCCATGGGGGTGAAAGCTGGAGGAACCTGGGGCCCGATTCCCTTCATCCAGAGGAATCATCCCAGTGGCAGTGACCTGTCCCCACTCCCATCTTACCAAGCACTTCTACCCAAATACAAGAAAGCTGTCCACATGCTTTGTCTCCCGTAATTCTTGTGGCCACCTGGAGAGGTTGACAACCCCATGTGGTCCAAAAGATGGGGAAACTGAGGCTCTGGTGAAGTGATTTGCCCTGGGCGGCGGGGGGCGGGGTGGGGAGATCCCAGCCAGTGCTGGGATTCAAACCCGTGTCTGTGTGATCCAGAGACGTTCTCTCAGCCCCACCTGGGGCAGTCGCTGTGTCACAGCTGCTCCAAGGGCGAGTGGCCCACGCCGCCCCCCACCAGTGTGAGCAGGGGTCCACCCCAGAAGCCCCTGGTAACAGGTTCTTCCTTGTCCTCTGCAGGGAGAAGAAGTGGGTAACTGTGGGCGACACATCCCTGCGAATCTACAAGTGGGTCCCCGTGACGGAGCCAAAGGTTGACGATGTGAGTATGGGGGCTGGTCCCCTGGAGTGGGGCTGCCCATCCACGCTTCCCACTATGGTGACAGGGGACTGGCTGTCCACTGCCACCCTCCATGTGGGGACCCGGGGGCAGAGCACTTGGAAAGCAGAAGGATCCAGCTTGGGGCTGGAGAGGCTGCTCGATCTACCCCTCACCCAATAGTCTATCCTTCCCCCATAGTCCAGCCCTAGTTTGATGACACCACCCTTATGGCAGAAAGTGAAGAGGAGCTAAAAAGCCTCTTGATGCAAGTGAAAGAGGAGAGTGAAAAAGTTGGCTTAAAGCTCAACATTCAGAAAACGAAGATCATGGCATCTGGTCCCATCACTTCATGGGAGATAGATGGGGAAACAGTGAAACAGTGTCAGACTTTATTTTTTGGGCTCCAAAATCACTGCAGATGGTGACTGCAGCCATGAAATAAAAAGACGCTTACTCCTTGGAAGAAAAGTTATGACCGACCTAGATAGCGTATTGAAAAGCAGAGACATTACTTTGCCAACAAAGATCCGTCTAGTCAAGGCTATGGTTTTTCCTGTGGTCATGTATGGATGTGAGAGTTGGACTGTGAAGAAAGCTGAGCCCTGAAGAATTGATGCTTTTGAACTGTGGTGTTGGAGAAGACTCTTGAGAGTCCCTTGGACTGCAAGGAGATCCAACCAGTCCATTCTGAAGAAGATCAGCCCTGGGATTTCTTTGGAAGGAATGATGATAAAGCTGAAAGTCCAGTACTTTGGTCACCTCATGCGAAGAGTTGACTCATTGGAAAAGACTCTGATGCTGGGAGGGATTGGGGGCAGGAGGAGAAGGGGACGACAGAGGATGAAATGGCTGGATGGCATCACTGACTCGATGGATGTGAGTCTGAGTGAACTCCAGGAGTTGGTGATAGACAGGGAGGCCTGGCGTGCTGCGATTCATGGGGTCGCAAAGAGTCGGACACGACTGAGCGACTGAACTGACTGAACTAAGGCGGGGAGTGTCCCCTGCAAGTCGCCTCTTCCGACAAGAGCCCCACGATTTGCTCCACACTTTAGTGCCAAAGTGTCCCCTCTCTTAGACTGAGCACCATGGTTTTGGGGTGGGCATGGTGGTACGTGCAGACAGGCAGGCCCTCTGCCATCATTGTAGGGCCATTCCTGGCCCCTGACCATCTGTCAGACATTACTTTGTGGAGTTGAGCTCTGTATCCACCCTGTACAAGGGAAGACATGAGCTCAGAGAGGCAAAGCCATTTCCCCAGAGTCACACAGCAATTGTCAGATCTGTCTGACTTCAAAGCACATATTCTCTCTCTACTCTTGGAGAGCCGTCTGGGGGTTGGAGCTGCTGGTGAAGAGTGACCCCAGAGAGTGGCACAGAGAAGCCTGGGCTGTTGTTAAGGGGAGGGTTCCAGGTGGAGCAGTGACTATGACCACTAGGGGGAGCCCTGGTGTCTGTGCCTAATCTTCAATTCAGTCCAATTGCTCAGTTGTGTCCGACTCTTGGCGACCCCATGGACTGCAGCATGCCAAGCTTCCCTGTCCATCACCAACTCCCAGAGTCTACTCAAATTCATGTCCATCTTGTCAGTGATGCCATCCAACCATCTCATCCTCTGTCATCCCCTTTTCCCACCTTCATTCTTTCCCAGCATCAAGGTCTTTTCCAATGAGTCGGTTCTTTGCATCAGGTGGCCAAAGTATTATAGTTTCAGCTTCAGTACCAGTCCTTCCAATGAATATTCAGGACTGATTTCCTTTAGGGTTGACTGCTTGGATCTCCTTGCAGTCCAAGGGACTCTCAAGAATCTTCTCCAACACTGCAGTTCGAAAGCATCAATTCTTTGGCGCTCAGCTTTCTTTATGGTCCAGCCCTCACATCCATACATGACTGCTGGAAAAACCATAGCTCTGACTAGATAGACCTTTGTTGCCAAAATAATGTCTCTGCTTTTTAATATGCTGTCCTAATCTTAGGGATTGATGGCTGCCAGCTGCCCCATGTCACAGATAGTTTTGCAGCTCTGTGGCTCCCAGGCTAGTTACCCTCAAAGACCCCCTGGTCAGCTACTATCATTTCCAGTCAAAATCCAAAATGGTTCCACCAACAAGCCTCCCTGTGAGCTGTTCCTTCTGCCTGGAGTGCCATGCCTACTCGTGCAAGGGTGGTTCACACTGACCTGTGTGCTTCCAGTCGTGACAGTATGCATGATTGGTAGGTTACTAGGGGCCATAAGGAGGGGCAGGGAATTCCCTGGCAGTCCAGTGGTTAGGACTCAGTGCTTCCGCTACTGAGGACACAGGTTCAATCCTTTGGTCGGGACACTAAAATCCCACATGTCACGTGGCTTGGCCAAAAAAAAAAAAAAAACAGGCAGGGCAAAGCCTCCCTCCGCCATTTCCAGTGACCCACCCCACAAGGCTGGGGTCTCCAGGCAGGGCTGAGGTGCCGTTCTTGACCCTTTGATCACGTGTTAGCCCCTAGGTGAGTCGACACTGGGCTGAGATGGCGGTGGCGTGCCGTCCCCTCTGGCCCTGGCCTGGTTCATGGAGCCACCAGGGCTGCTTTACCCCAGAGGCACCAACACAGACCACCACGGCCTTCGGTGTGGGCCATTCCGGAGGGAGAGCAGAGTGCGGCCAGCCTCCTGGAAGGCAGCTTCTGGCTCCTGCCCATGTCTGCGCCTTGCACATCATTAGGTGTTGTAGAAACGCCGGTTGCATTTGAGAAGATGTGGTCTCTGCTCTCAAGGAATTTATAATCTTGTTGGGGGAAGATAATTATAGAATAGCATGAAACAGACCTCAGGGAAGCGCCAAATGGATTGTGATCAAGGGGAAAACGTAATCGATGGGGTGTCGGGAAGGACAGGGCAGCCCAGGGCTGGACAGAGACCTCTAGCTGTGGAGTTGGACAGGCTAGCCTCAATTAACCTGTGATTCCAGACAGGTGACCCCACCTTGCTGGGTCTTAGTCCCCTCTTCTGTGCACTGGAGCATTACTATCTGGCTCCTGGGGTTTTCTGCAACAGAGCAAAGGCAGTATATCATATGGGAAGAACTTAGCTCAGCGTGGCTGTGCAGACAGCGCTTAGATGCTAATTCGCTGTCATTTCTGAGCTGAGATGTACAATATTCCTGCCTGCTCCCTCTCAGGCAGTGGGTCCCACACCTGGCTGAGCACTTGATCCCCTGGGAGTCTCGACAAAATGCAGGTTCCCAGGTGCCACTCCAGACAGCTGAATCTGCATCTCTGATGGTGGTGGCCGGGAATCTGCATTGGAAAAGGACAGCTTTTCATGTTTTTAAATGCCCATTAATGGCATGGTTACATCATTTTTTTTCTTCAGAATTTTCTTGAAATTTTTATTCTCTTAAATAGGTAAAACATGTTACAAAATTCAAATGTTACTTATAAACCCTTTAAAAAAAAAAACTATGACAATTTACCTGCATAAAATTCACACTTTTAAATTGTGCCAGCCAGTGTTGGTATGTTCACGGTGCTGCAACCATCATCACCGTAATTCCAGAATGTTTTCATTACCCCATAAAGAATAAAGAAAACTCATACTCTCCTGAAGATCCTGGAGTCAACTATCTGTTTCTGTACATTTATATATTCTTTAAATGTCACTTTATTTTTTAATAGCCTTATCTTTTTTAAAAAATATATTTTTTATTTATTTGGCTGTATTGGGTCTTAGTTGCAGCATGTGGGATCTAGTTCATTAACCAGGGCTCGAACCCTGGCCCACCAACCTGGGAGCTCAGAATCCCAGCCACTGGACCACCAGGGAAGTCCCCAGGATTATCTTTTTGTAAATCTGCATCCCATCCCGATGAGTACCTCTGACCCCACGCAGCTCTCTTCCTTGGAGACAACCAGTGTTCATTTATCCTTCCAGGGAGCGTGTGCATGCGTGCGCACACACACACACACACACACACACACACACACACACACGTTCCTTTATGCTCTTCCTTTACTGCCAATGGCAGCATCCTGTTCACGTGTTCTGTGTCTTTTATACATCTCGGGGATACCAAAGTATTTTAACATGTGGATATTTCTGCAGATCTTTCTGCGTTTGTATGGAAGAGCTTCCCTGGCGTCTGTAATTGGTGTATACCGTTGCATTGAATGAATGTACTGTACTTCGTTTAACAAGTCTTTTTCCAATGGATGCAGTTAGATTGTTTACAACACACTCCCACATGGAACTTCCCTGGTGGTCTAGGGGCAAAGACTCCATGCTCCCAATGCAGGGGACCCAGGTTCAGTCCCTGGTCAGGGAACTAGATCCCACATGCTCCAACTAAAGATCCTGCATGCCATAACTAAGACCTGGTGCAGCCAAATAAATAAGTTAAAGAAAAAATGGAACCACATGTAAGAGCATCCCCTTCACCCCTGCTTCCTCCCTGGGCTTTCCCTCCTCACCTGGTCTCCAGAGTCGGGTCAGAAGTCAGCTGTTTGTAAGGAAGGCAGTGTCTGGGGCCTGAGGATAGTTGAAATGCATGAGCTGGCTTTTCCATCCCTCACCTGGCATTCCTGTACCAGCTTCGGGCTGAGTAACCACAGCCTTTTCACCAGGGGAAATTCCCACCAGCCAGGGTGTTTGCAGGCCTGTGGGGTAGCCCCTACAAGCAAGGTGGCGTTAACCCCAGCATTGCCAGCCCACCCCCAGAAACTTCCCCTCCACAGGGCTCCTTGATCCCAAAGCAAGGAGACCCCCTCATGGGACATGTTCAAAGCCAGGCCAGTGGAGCCCTCCAGAGACTCGGGGGCTCCCAGATGAGTCCTCGGAATAAAATACTCATCCCGTTCCCCAGGGTCTTACTTGTGCGTGCACGAATGCACAATTCAGTGACTCGGTTTCTGCATCACTTTTCTCCTCCAGAAAAACAAGAACAAGAAGAAGGGCAAAGACGAGAAGTGTGGCTCAGAGGTGACCACCCCGGAGAACAGCTCCTCCCCGGGAATGATGGACATGCATGGTGAGCTTCCTGCGGCCGCTGGCCGGGCCCGTCTCCTGCCCGGAGCGCTCGGCTGTGTTTTTGTTTTGCCAGCAGGTTTGTTCACATTCCAGGCCAGGGGTAGGAGGGCTGGGCAGGCTCGCCAGGACCAGGAGGCCTCTGTGCCAAGGAGGAGGCTCATCGGAGGAGAAGAAGCTTCTTTTCCCAGAGCAACGAGCCAAGAATCATAAAAGGAGCCAGAGTGGGTCTTCCTGGTGGTCCAGGAACACCACGCTCCCTGTGTAGGGGGCCCAGAGGTTCAATCCCCGGTCAGGGAGCTCGGTCCCACATGCCACAACTAAGACCTGGTGCAGCTAAATAAGTAAATATTTTAAAAAACTGAGCCAGAAACATTAAATAAGACCTCCTTCTCACCCAGTGACACAAACCTCACAGGAGATGTTCTGTGAGTCCCATGTGCCCAGGAAGTTTTTTGGAGTAACTATCTCTTTTTCTCCTGGGCCTGGTGTATCATATAAATGACTCTTGTTTCCCATTTCCTATTTTGCTTGGGCTACTGGGAAGCTCTCACTGGATTTCTGACTTCACATGAATCATTCTGGGACCCTGGACCTGCCCTTCTACATTGATGGCTTAATTTCCTTTGCTATCATATTTCAAAAGTTGTAACCAGTGTCCCATTGATCAGATCCAGGCTGGAGACATGCTTTGGGCCAGCGGTCCCCAGCGTTTTTGGCACCAGGGACTGGTTTCGTGGAAGACAGTTTTTCCACAGACCAGGGGGAAGTCAAGCAATGGGGAGTGGTTGTAAATACAGAATGAAGCTTTGTTCATTAGTCTGCCCCTCCTCCCCTGCTGTGCGGCCACAGACGGGTATCCGTTCATGGCCCGGGGGCTGGGGACCCATGCTTTAACCAGTCTGTAAGTGCTTTGACACTGCTGGTATTTTTTTTTTTCCTTTTAACCTTTTTATCTGAGAGGAAAGGCACAAATCATAAGTGTATGGCTCCATGAAATGTTCACAAACTACACACCCTTTTGTAACTGGCCCAAATCAAGACAGAAGGTTAGGACTTCCCTGGTGGCCCAGTGGCTAAGACTTTGTGCGCCCAGTGTAAGGGACCCAGGTTCGATCCCCGATCAGGGAACTAGAGCCCATATGCTACAACTGTAAGATCTAAGGAGATCTGAGTGCCATAACAAAAACCAAGCACAGCTAAATAAATAAATATGAATTTTTTTTTTTTTTAAAGAAGATTCCCGGCAATCCACAGGGTGTCTGTTCCTGGCTGTCCCCACCCCATCAAGGCGAACCACCACCTGTCCTCTAACGGCAGAGATTTGAACTGGAAGTGGCTAAAAAATTGAGTTTCTGATATTTATAAACTACCAGAGATTTGCTTTTCTCCCTTCCTCTGAGGAATTGGATCTGCCGGTCCTTGGGCATGTGGATCCTTGAGGCCACAGCCCGTTGGAGCAGAAGCAGCCGTCCCTGCGGGGAGGGCCAGCCCCACAAGGCCCACCAGGCTCACCTCCTGTTTTGTCCTGTGCCTGCCCTACTGGTCTCGGAGCTCCCAGCGCTTGCCATTGTCCATCTCGATCCCAGTTTCTCTGTCTTTTGTCCTTCTGACCACCTGCGTTTTCTTTTTGCACAACATAGTGGTATTAGATAAAGCAACAAATAAGTCAGAAGGGAACATTGGCTGGATCTAGTTCCTAACTCTGCGGGCCCAGGGCTGTCTTAACTGGGGGAAGGGAGGCCAGCAGACTTCCCCGTTTGCACAAACTGACTAGTCTGGAAAACAGTCACAAGGGCAAGGATTCCTGCTGGTTGCCAAACTGGCTTCAGAAAAAAGCACAGGGGGGTGTTTGCTGACGGTTAACGTGACAAGAAAGTGACACACACACACACACAACACACACCCATACCTCAGCTGGCCATACAGTCATAATCAAGATGCATTTCATTTTCAAAAACAGCTTTTGGGGGACTTCCCTGGTGGTCCAGTGGCTAAGACTCTGCACTCCCAAAGCAGGAGGCCCAGGTTCGATCCCTGGTCAGGGAACTAGATCTCATATGACACAAGTAAGACCCGGCACAGCCAAATAAATATGAAAACACAAAGAAATAGGTATTTGAGTTGGGGCCCCTGACTCCCTGGGGCTGGTCAACATCCCTACTCTCTGGGTACCGAGGAGAGCCCTGGCCTGGCTTGGTTTCATTTCATTCATAGAATTACAGGTGAGAACCTTTAGAGCAGAGAGCTGGATTCTAATGTGTCTCTGCTAGGTTCGCCCCTAGATGATCATGAGCTAGTTATTGAACATGTAGCCTTTCTGTTTTTAACCTGTCACACAGGGATGGTAATACCTACTTCACAAGGTCGTTACAAGTATTAAATAAGAGAGTCCCTCAAAGGCCTGGGTGTGTCAGTAGCTAACATTTAAGAAGCCATCACATTGTGCCAGGCAAGTATCTTGCTAAGCCCATTTGAGGCATCACCTCATTCAGTCCTGGTAGTGAGCCCCTGTTGTACAGAAACCAAGGCTGAAGAAGGTGAAGGAACCTGCCTAGAGTTAGGAAGCTCATCAGTGTCAGTGCTGGGATCTGAGGTCCTTTGGAGAATTCAAGTTTATGTCCACTAGCCCAGACTTAACTCCCCAGAAAAATCCAGAATGCCGAGCAACCCAGGTCCCTGACTCAGGAACCATGCTCACTTTCCGTTTTAGTACCTGTGCAGCCAAGAAAGACCCAAGTCTGACCACAGGTCGTGGAAGTCTGAAAGCTCAGGGAAAGTTGTGGGCCTGGTTAGAATTATCTGGAATGCTCCAGGCAGATGGATGGACCTGGGAGGAAGTGAGGGGACAGAGTGTCTGCATCCAGCTGTTTGTAAGTCTCCAGGATCCACCTGGGGTCAGCCTGAGCATCAGGGTCATGCCGTTACCAGGTTACCAGGCTAGGTTCAGGGCAGCTGACTCGTTAAACATGAGTGCTTACTGTCCTTAATCAGCATGACCCCATGCAAGCACCCACAGGTTGTGCCTTTGAGTTCTGTGTTTCTCACACACACTCCCGTATATATATCTTGACGTAGAGAGGAACTTTAGATTTTTCTCGAAAGATAAACCAGGGGGAGTTTACATCTTTTTCTTTTTAAGTCCAAGAATTCACAAGAGGATGCTTTTGTGTAATGAGTGCCCCAGAGTACACTTAAAATAAGGTGCAATTTACCAAGTCCAGGCTGCAGGGCTGCCTGGGGCAGCCTCGCCAGGTGGAAGCAGAGGAAAGGCTCGGGGTTGGGGGCTGCGCAGGCCAGCATGAGCGAGGGCTCTGCTGCTGAAACTCAGTTTCCCCACCTGGGAGGTTTCTGAGATTAAACAAGGTGACTGTAGATGCCCTGGCCTGCTGCCCAGCATGTAGTCGGTGCCCTGGACGTGTTGATGTGCTTGCTTCTCCTCTCTCCTCTCCCTCTCTCTTTCTCTGTGTCTCTGTTTCTCTCTCTCTCTCATTTTTACAAAAATGGCTTTGGTCCCAGGTGCACAGCATGGCCCAGAAAAGCAGGGTAAAGCTGTAGTAATATTTTTGAAATGATTGTGTGGGTATCTGTAGGTTAAAATGACTCTCTGATCGCTTCTCCACCTGTTGGCTAAAACGAAGTGTGGTATCTGTTCTTATCAGGTTAATATCTCTATCCGAGGACAGTGTAGTACATGGATCTTTGGAGGAAGGCACTGGGCTAGCAGCTTGCGCTGTCCGCTGCACACATCAGCCTGGCACTGCAGAACCTCCAGGAACGGTGCTCCCCCTTGGGGAGTAACATAGTGTGAAAAGACAGATTGTAGGGAATTCCCTAGCAGACCAGTGACTAGGACTCTGAGCTTTCACGGCCAAGGGCACAGGTTCAAACCCTGGTCAGGGAACTAAGATCCCACAAGCTATGTGGTGCAGCAAAATGAAGAAAGAAAAGAAAGGAAAATGACTCTTTGTGCCCAAGAGAGGGGTCCAGGGCGAGCAGGTTTGTACCCCCAGAACCCCCAGCTCCACCCCTAGTGCCCTTTTTGCCCAGTGAACTTTTCTTCCCCTTTTCCTTCTTAATATGAAAAAAATGTCATAATAGAGAACAGTAGAGAGAATTGTTTGATGAAATCCACACGCCCACCCACCTAGATTTTCATAATATGATGCCGCATTTGCCTCACCTATTTTTTAAATGTGTTAGGTTTTTTTTAATTGAAATACAATTTTCAAATTCAAAATTGCACAGCTCTTGAGTATAAAATTCAGGGAATTGTGACAATTGCATGCAACCCGTGCTAGATTTTAAAGTACATTTCCCCCACACCATGATACTTAAGTCTGTACCTAAACACTTCAGCATGTGTCAGTGATAAATGACATTTCTATCTACCCACTGTACCATTATCACTCCTAACAAAATTAATCCTTACTTTGAAACTCCAGACTGTATTCAGTTCCCCAGTTGTCCCCAAATGTCTCTCGGAGCTGGTGCATTCAAAACAGGACCCAGATAAATCCCACACGTCATGTTTAGTTGTTAGGTCTCTTAAATTTCTTTAATCTGTAATACGACAGTGATCTTTCCCGTTTCTCTTTTTTAAAAAATAATTGATTGATTGATTTGGCTGTATCAGTTGCATCATTCAGGATCTTTCAATACAGCAGGGGGGCTTAGTTGCTCCGAGTCATGTGGGGACTTCTCCAACCAGGGATTGAACCCGATCCCCAACATTGCAAGGCAAATTCTTAACCACTGGGCCCCCAGGGAAGTACCCTCTTTCTTTTTTTTTTAATGGCATTGACTTGGTGAGCCTGGGACCCTTGTCCTGTAAAATATCCACTTTCTGTTGTGAACTTGTTTCTCTTTCTGTCTCCCCCTTTAATTTTGTGTCAAGTGCAGTTGGTCCAGGGCTGGATCAGATCCCCTGAGGCGATGCTGCCTCCTGGGACCACGCTCCAGCCTCTGCATTGCTTCAGAGCCAGGCCCACGAGATACCTGGTTTCTTCACCCAGAACAAGACTCTCATGACCCCCCACCCCTCTTTTCTCAGCAGCTGCAGCATTTCACACTGTGATTCTGTTCCCTCGCCATGCAGATGATAACAGCAACCAGAGCTCCATCGCAGACGCCTCCCCCATCAAACAGGAGAACAGCAGCAACTCCAGCCCTGCTCCCGAACCCAACTCAGCTGCGCCCGGCGATGGCACCGACACCAAGGTGGACGAGGCCCAGGCCGATGGGAAGGAGCTCCCTGGGGCCGAAGGTACGTGCCCTCGAGGGTGGGGCTCAAGAGAGACCTCTCTATAGCCAGCTTTCAGCCAGGCAGCTGGAAGGGACTTTAAGGAGGTCCTGCCAAGTGCTGGCCCCCAGAAGGTAACAGTAGAGAAAGGTAATGCCTAGAGCTTATATTCTTGTTGTTTAGAAGCTGTCTTGTCTGACTCTTTTCGACCCCATGGGCTGTAGCCCGCTAGGCTCCTCTGTCCATGGGATTTCCCAGTCAAGAATACTGGAGTGGGTTGCCATTTCCTTCTCCAAGGGATCTTCCCAACCCAGGGATTGAACCTGCATTGGCAGGCAGATTCTTTACCACTGAGCCACCAGGGAAGCCCTATACATATGTATAGGTTTGTTTATTTTGAGATTTCTGGGTTCTCTATGTTTATTTCTTTATTTGGGGGGCCATGCTGCATGGCTTGTGGAATCTTAGTTCCCCAACTGGGGATCAAACCCATCCCCCCTGCGTCAGAAACATGGAGTCTTAACCACTGGACCACCAGGAAAGTCCCTAGGTTCTCTTTAAATGAAAAATTTCCAATATACAGAAAAAATGAAAGAATAGTGTAATACTTTCCTGTATACCCACCAGTTGAAATCGTCAATTGTTGATATTTAATGTTTGGGGTCTTTTGTTTTTTTGTTGGAGGCTGTCGTTTGAGGTTTTTTGTTTTGTTTTGTTTTTGCTTTGCCTAAAAATATTTTTTTCTGGGGCCATTTGACGTAAAGTTGTAGACTTTATGACGTCTTATCTCTAAACACTTCACTGTGCCTCTTTTAAAAATAAGGACATTCCCTTACATAATCACAGTGACCATTATTGCACCTCAGAAAATGAACAATACTTCCCAATTGTCTAATACTGAGGTGTGTTTTGGAGCATGTTGATGGATGGTGCATGGGCCGTGAGAGAAGGGGCTTGAGAGTGACTCCCGGTGCCTGGAGAAACAGCCTTGCTGTCATTTGTGGTGGGAGAGAGGTGGAGGGGCAGGGCCGGTGGGTCTAGGGTGCCAGCAGATGCCCGAGCACAGTCTGGGGTTCCAGGAAGAGGCTCGGGGTGATGTGATCTTACCCGGTGGGGCAAGGCTGTTGGCTTTTCGGTGCTTGGGGAGGGCGTGCATCTCCTGGGGAGAAGGCCGTCCTGTGCTGGAGAGCTCCTTCACATCTGGTTCCAGTCTCTTCCACACACTTCACTCGTTAGCCCCGTGAGAGGCTCCCTACTTTTCCCGAGTGACAGGCAGGGCCCAGTCCCACTCCAGACTCCCGAGAGCTCATGGGCAAGGCAGGCATTGAAGCTGAGAATTACAGTCCACAGAGGTGGCAGGCAGACTAGATCCAGCGTGTGCAGGTGTGGCCCCAAAGCCCAGTGCTGTTTTTATTTTTAATTGGAACTTGATGGCAAAATTTAAAAATTGAGCAATCTCACTTAAAATAAGATCGATCTCCAGCTTCTCTTGAAAAGAGAAGCCTGCATTCCTATAGAGCTGCAACCAGCTAGAGCAGAGATGTGGCTGCCTCTCCAGGGAGGGCCCAGAGGGCCTACATACTCCAGTTACCACACTCCTCACCACTCCCTATCGTCTCCCCACCACCGAGGCCAAAGGCAGTTGTGTTTTACCCTGTGATCACTGCTTGTTTTTCTTGTTATTGATTTAAAAAGAAAGTTAATATGTTTCTTGAACCTTTTTTTCTACTAAGAGTAGAGAGTCTGGGGGGGGGGGAAATGCGCATGTCTTTGAGGAAGAAGAGAATATTCCTTTAGATTTTCTGTGCAAAGGTTATCTGAGTCTGAATTAAATAGCCCACCTGACTCATTCTGGCACTGCCTGGAACATAAGGGGTCTTGACTTTGTGGTCAGATACAATAGGGAAATGGAGATTGGGGCCCTCTGGGAAGCCTTCCTGGAGGAGGTGCTGCCTGACTTGGGCTTAAAGGATGAGCAGAGATAGGAGGGAACCAAGCAATCCAGGCAGAAGGGACCACAGGGCAGTACCTGGGGAGGTCAGGGGAATGTGCCCATGTGCCAGGAGGATCTGAATTAGGAAGCAGATTAAGGTGCCCTAAGAGACCACCACTGCTGGGTCTGTTGTGGGGCCTTCTAGAGGTAGTCTGTACCTAGAAGCATCTATGTGAGATGATCACCTCCCGTTTTAGAACACTCTCACTTAACAGTCACCATGGAGATAGTTCCACGTTAAGACATACGGGTCTTTCTTATTCTCTTTACCAGCTTATCATTCAGAGCTGTGACTGTACCATGATGTATTTAAATAGTCTCCGTGTTGGTGGGTTGTTGTTTCTTTCTCCTGCACCGATGGTGCTGAAAGGCCTCTTGTACTCACATCCCTTGGCATCTTTGCTCAGATGTGAATGAGTCTGGAGGATGCGGCCCTAGAGGGGGCTATGGGGGCAAAGGGCAGTGGGCATTTACAGTGTAGTGGTCTCCCCCTTTTCCCCCCCTGTCATGGGCAGAATGGCTTCCCCCAGAGCAGGGCCTTTCCGCCTGGGCTCTGTAGGTTTGTGGGGCCGGGTGATTCTTGGCTGAGGGGGTGTCCTGTGCATGGTGGAGTACTGAGAAACATCCCTGTCGCTAGATGCCAGTAGCATCCTCCCCCATTTTAGTGACACCAAAAATGTTTCCCAGGTGGGGCAGATGTCCCCTAGGGGAACGGGGGAAAAACACCACCACCCGTTGAGAACTCCATCCCAGCGACTTTGGTGCAGCCTTCTCCCGTGTACAGCACTCTCCTCCCCACGGGGCCGCTGCCCGGACCTGGGGAGAGGTGCTGGGACGGGGTCATGAATGCAGGACGGGCTGGTCACATCTGGGCCCACCCGTGCTGGCTGTGAGGCCTCAGGCCGGCAGCATGACCTCCTGTGCACCTTCCTGTTGCCTCGAGACTAATAAAAGTTGCCTGTCGCGTCAGGTCCCTGGGAAAGGAGGTGGAGCTTGCGGGGTGGGGCGGGGCAGAGGGAGGGCGGAGCGATGAGGGGCAGGGCCAGTGTGGCCATACCCCAGCTTTCTGGGCCTGCCCTCGGTTTTCCTGTGTTTGGGGTCTGCGTCTCCTTTCCCAACGCTCGGCTGCAGGAATTCTGTCAGGTCCACGCTTTCATGGCTGCTGTGTTTGGACCCTGTCACTCCTACCCGCTGCCTCAGGTCCATGGGAACCACACTGGCGTCCCTTCCCGGCCAGGCCAGGCCTCTGGGCCGGCACAGCTGCCCAGCTTTGCCCAGGGGACACACCCCTGGGGGCCAGGCCCACCTACACACTGTCAGGGGCCTTCCCCAGGTGGGGGTTCACTTCCTGCAGGACAGAGCAGGTTGGTTGCCAGCTGTTGACCTTGCTTTGAACTTGTTTACTGCTAAGTGAGTTCAGGGAATGACATAATGTCCAAAGTCCCTGGACTAAATTTAGGCCCTTGGAAAATAATTTCCCCTGGGTGAGTTCCAGTGCCTTGGGCTGAGAGAACCAGGGCGCAGCAGCGGGGCCTGCCTGGAATGCTCAGCCAGCTCCAAGGCCAGTTCCCACTGTGCTCTTGGGCCAGGCAAGGGGTCAGCGTGACTCCATGGACCCACTCTGTGGGTGATTCGCCACCTTCATGATTTCTAAGCCTGCGTCTGGGCCCCCACCTCCCTCTCCTCTCTGCAAAGCCCACCACGTAGGGCAGAAAGGGCTCTGTCGTGACTTCCCTCCTGGTCCAGTGGCTAAAACTCTGTGCTCCCAGTGCAGGGGGCTGGGGTTTGATCCCTGCTCAGAGAACTAGATCCCACATGCCACAGCTAAGACCTACACCAGCCAAAAAAATAAGTGCTTCTTTTTTTTAAAAAAGAGGTCCGTAGTCGAGAGAGAAGGAGGATAATAGTAACTGCAAAGGTTTGTTAAAGCAAACTTATAATATGAACTAGAATATGAGGTTAACATGGATTTTTCTTTTATTTAAATTGAGGTGAAATTCCCATAGCTTGCAAGGGACCATTTTAAAGTGAGCAGTTCAGTACCATTTAGCACATTCATCATGTTGTACAGTCACCACCTCTGTCTAGTTCCAAACTGTTCTCGTCACTCTAACAGGAAACCCTGTACCCTTCAGCTGTCATTTCCCATTCCTCTATCCCTGTCCTCCACCAGTCTGTGTTTTCTGTCTCTGTAGATTTGTCTTTCCTGGTCCTTTCACGGAAATGGAGTCATGTAACCTGTGTCTTTTGTTGACTGACATCTGTCACTCAGCATCATGGTTTCACGGCTCATGCACATAGTAGCCTGGGTCAGTGCTTCATTCCTTTTCATGGCTGAATAATACTCCACTGTGTGGGTGGACCACATTGTGTTTATCTGCGTATCTGTTAATGGACATCTGGGCCATCGTGAGTGATGCTCCTGTGATTATTTGTCTGCAAACATCAGTTTGAAGGCTTGTTTTCAGTTCCTGTGGGGCTACAGCTAGAAGTAGAATTGCTGGGTCATATAGGAATTGTGTGTTTTTGAGGAACTGCTGTTAACATGGTCTTTAAAGGTAAAACTGGAAATACCAAAGAAATGTCAGGTTTATGGGGAGTTTGGTTCCCTGCCCTCGATGATCCCTCATTTACTCCCACATGGGATTATTTTGCCGCTTGGGTCCTTTTTCCATCTTTCCATTTAATCTTCACAGCAGCTCAGCAGGACAGCTGTTGTTGTCAACCTCAACTTTATGGAGGGTGGGAGGGTCTGACACAGGGAGCCCGGCTTCATAGGAACAAGTGGCAGAGGCAGCATTAGAAACCAGGTCTGGGACTTCCCTGCTGGTCCGGTGGCTAAGACTCCATGCTCCCAATGCTCGGTGCCCCAGGTTCGATTCCTGGTCAGGGAACTAGACCCCGCATGCCAGTACTAAAGATCTTGTGCACTGCAACCCTGACCTGGCGCAGCCAAATAAAATATATAAATATTAAATAATTTAAAAAACCCCGTCTGTGTCTAGACCCTGTGTCCCCCCCACCCAGACACCAGGTGGTAGGAAGAGCCCAGGGGTCCCAGTGTGGCGGGCCCCATGACCCTCCTGATGGCGTTAGGAGAACCCAGCTCAGACTGTGGCAGGGTGTCGAGTCTCCTGGTACTGCCCTGAGCACTCAGGGCTGCTGGTTTGGGGGGAGCAGCCGGTTTGGGGGAGCAGAGTCTGTGTTAACAGCACCTTCGCTGGGAGGGATATACTAGGGCTCAGCTTCTGTGGAAGGAGGGCTGCAGCTCCTTCGTGCTGCCCTGCTCCCCATCCTTCTGTGCTCTGCCGGGCTCAAGCTCTGGAATATTGCCTGCTTCTCCCCACCCCTTCCTCTTAATTGCTTGCTTGCTTTAAAAATTACGCCTGGGGACTTTCCCGGTGGTTCAGTGGTTAAGACTCTGCGTTTCCAATGCAAGGGGTGCAGGTTCAATCCCCAGTCGGGGAGCTAAGATCCCACGGGCTGCACAGCATGGCCAAAAAAAAGAGAGAGAAAGAGAAAACTTAGACCTGGGAAATTTTTTCCCTCTGTTGTGCTTCTATCTCAGAAACCCCAGAACGTAAAACATTCTTGAATATTTTAGTGTGTTTCTTTTTTTTTTTTTACAAATCATGGTGACATATGTTGTTGGCATCTTGAATGCAAGCAGAGCAGGGCCCTGGGCGGGATGCGGCTGCTCCTTCCGTGCGCTCTGTGCCTAAGATAAGCTTCAGGTGCAACGGCTGCTCCCTCTTTCCAAAGCCGCACCACCTCCCACAGCCTGCTAACCTGCACCTTCCTTCTGCTAATGGAACGTGGTAGGGGGAGCAGGGAGACCGGTGCATGAGACAGAGCCCAAGTGACCAGCAAGACAGGGGTTCATTAAATGTAAGTGACAGCCTGACGGAATGCTGTGCAGCCATCTTGTAGGCACTCATATTTATAGAATTTTTAAAGACGTGCAGAATTCTTCCCAAATATTGTGAGATCCCTATTTGGGGAGAATGCAGAACTAGAAGTGCATGTAGGGAGAAACATCTGGAAAAATAGGGCTAGATCCCCTAAAATGTTAGTGGCATGGCAGCCTTGGGTGACATGAGGTAGTTGCTGATTTCATCCCCCTCCCTGTATTTTTTGGTTCTTACAATGGCAATCAGAAAAATATGCATATTACTAAGAGAAATGTTTACAAAGGGGCAGTTCCCTCTGTGAATTCCCCCGCACTCCCTAATGGGAGGAGGGAGGGGCCTGCAGCCATGATGGTTGGAGCACGCTGTGTCCACTAGAGGGCACCAGATGCACGCAGCATAAAGCCTTGTAGCATCCTTTACCTGGCTTCTCCTGGCACTTGGCAGGTAATCGATATGCAAGGGAAAGGGTTAGAGTCCCCAGTGCCAGAGTGTGGCCTGGCTGCTTAAAATGACATCCTTAAAAAATAAGAGGCTTCCCAAGCCCCCCAGCTCCTTGCAGTCCTGACAGACCGCCTGGCCTCCCAACTTACCCAGTTCCAGGTATTTTTAGTAAGTGGTTCATCTGGCTCCGTATCGCCCGTGTCTGAAAACAGCTTCTGTCATCTTGCTTTTCCCTCAGATGCTTCCGACGAGCAGAATTCACAGTCTTCAATGGAAAACTCGATGAACAGTTCAGAGCAAGTCGATCGGCAGCCGTCTGGAGATGCGGGCCTGGCTGCAGAGACATCCACAATCTCTCAGGTACCTCGATCGAGGTCTCAGAGGGGCAGCCAGCTCGGCCAGGAGCCTGCTGGGGTGTCGGGGGTACGTTGAAAGGTGTCTTCTTGTTTTTGTTTTCTTGTTTGCTCTCTAGATGATTGGAACTGTCTGGTATTCATTGAGCAGGATCCAGGAGCGTCCTGTAGCTGGTCTGGTCACTGGTCCCACAGTAGAGGAGACACACAGCACCCCCTTGGGGTCAGTCCTGTATCCCAGCCTTAGCTTCATCGCTTGGTTTATTCGGGTCCACAAAAGCACTGCCCAGTCTCAGTGACCCAAAGTCAACTTCCCTTAGAGCTGGGGAGACAGGTCTTCAGACTCTACATGCTAGACGAACCATCCTTTGGAGTCTTGCACCTGACCTCGCTCCCCACTACTTGGTCCCTTTCCAGGTTATCACTGTTTGCCGGAATCTAGTCTGAATCAGACAGTGCAGATGCAGGTGGCCTTGCTGACGGGAGCAAACGTCCCTGGTTCGAATCCCAGCCCCTCCACTTGACACACACATGAGCCTCAGTGTCTCTTACTGGCACAGTGAGATCACAGGACTGTCCTGGGGCCAGAACATGGATGAGAGGAGAGAATATGGGCAGCACTCAACACAGAGCTGGGCACAGCAGCGGCCCCGGCGTTGCCTTGGCTTCTGTTGTGATTTTTTTTTTTACTGTCCGTCCTCTGTGCTCATCAAAGAGGTCTGAGGACTCAGGGGTATCAAAACTGCAGCTAATAAGACTATTTCCACTTGAGTATTTTCACACCTGGGGAGAAACCGAAAACAAGTAGCTGCAGAGAAAGGGGACTAGCTTGATCTGTAGGGAGCCTTCAACCAGGCCTTCCTCAAAGGGAAGAGACTCTCAGACCCTTATATCCTGGCACCCTTGGCTCTGCAACCCCTTGCCAGCCTACCCAAGACTCCACCAGGGGCCTAAAGACAGGACAGTGTTGATGAAAGAAGTGTTTGCCGTGGCAGAAAACCGGCCAAAACCTGAGTGTCTCGAAAGGATTTAATAAATCCGGAGTGGCAGATGCACAGCCCGGTATGCAGCTGTTAAAGTACGTTGACCAAGTACAGATAGAGAATGAAGAAACATTCTCACAGCGTGAGACGCAGGGCCGGGCCTCCAGCGGAGCGTGAGCCCATTTGATTACAATACAGATCCAACCCTCAGATAGAATTGGCAAAAGCCAGGATGGCAGCTGGCGTCTCCTGGCCTCTCAAGATGCTGAGCCATACCCCGGGAGTGTCTGCTGCTCTCCACTGGCATCTGGAAAGTCCAGGGGTCTTCCATTCTGACACGCCCCCACCTCCACTCCCATGTTCAGGGACCCACACCTGAAATGGGGACCCTTCCGCAGTTTTCACACTCACATAGACGTGCCGCTTGTCTCCAGAGCTGCTCAGTCTGTGAGTAAGACAGAGGGTGTGTGCCCTGAAGCAGAGAGCTCGACATTGACGTTCAGCCTTGCCTATTTAAAAACGAAGAAAGGTTCCCTATCCTCTTTTTCAGCCACTCCCTCCTGCTCCCTCTCTTTCATGGGATATTTGTCCGCTTTCCAGAGTCCGCTGGCAAGCTCACATACTGTCCCCACCCCATGCAAATGCTCTGTGGACGCTTGGCCTGAATGGTATCCCCCTTCCTCAGAAGGCACAGCGACCCACCTGCTCCTGTTACGTTGAGACCGAGCTTTTATCACTTCATGAGGAAAAGGCAGGGGAAAGACGGGCAGTTCTTTCTGCCTTCCTGTCATATCAACTCTCAGAAAACTCACTCACCTCGTCCATCAAGGCCCGGGGGTCTCTGTTTAGCACCTGTGGGCCTCCACTGTGTACTGGGCAGTAAGCTGGGTCCTAGGGAGACGGTGTGAGCCAACTGACATGGTCCCTGTCCTCACGGAGACAGGGAGGATGGGTTCAGGGAGGTGGAGACACAGCCAGGAGCCAGCAGACGCAAGTGGATTGCAGTTTGAGCTGTAGGAGAGCGAGAGCAGGGTGATGCAAAGAAGCCCTCCTAGGTGGTGCGGGCAGGGAGGGGTGAGATGAGAGCGGGAGAGAAAAGGGCACACAGGCCAGGAGACAGAGGCCAGCCTGAGGAACGGCAGGCGAAGCCAGGGAGGCTGGAGCCAGGCGGACAGGAAAGGGGGAGGAAGGAGGGGAGGGAGAGGGGCCTTCTCGGCCTGATGAGGAGTTGGGATTTTGTTCCAAGATCAGTGTTATGCTCTGTATGATCTCTGTTTTGAAACTATCTCTTGAGCTCTGCTGAAGGCTGGGTGGGGCGGCTGTGGAGCAGGCTGCTGCTCCAGCCATACAAGGAACAGAGGCTCAGGTGTGGATGGGGTGGCTGGCAAGGGCAGCCGTGGGTGGGCCAAGGGTCTCTGGAAATGGAGTTAGGCGTGGCGAGAAGGGAGGACTCCAGGGTACTGTCTAGCTGTATCCTAGGCAGATGGCAGGGCCATCGCCAGCCGTGGGAGCGCTGGTTAGGATGGGCGACCGTAGGAGCTGGACTTGGGGGATGGGTTAGTTTCGAGCTGGCTGGGATGATAGAGCGAGAAAGTCGAGGGAGAAGTAGCTGAGTGAGTGTCGAAGTGTGTGTGTGTGTGTGTGTGTGTGTGTGTGTGTGTGTGCGCGCGCACGCACGCACTGGAATTTCTTGGGAATTTGGTGGCACTACAGACCCTTCCCCCAGAATAACCAATGTGTATGCATTCCATAAACGTCTGTGCTGAGTCCTGGATGAGCTGTTGTCAATACAACCAGGTTTGTCTAACCTTTGATCTTGGAGAGTAAACTTAAAACTGCATACATAATTACCCTGCAGTTAGTGAGCAATTGGAAGACACAGGTGACTTGGTGGACATAGGAGTAGCTTGGGTGTGTGGCTCCTGGTAGGTCCGTGAACCCTTTCAAGTCCATGCCAGGGCCACGGGGTCAGAACTTCAGATGCCCACCTTCGACTTGTAACTTCCCAGCCGACCCAAGTTGCTCTCCCGGGGTGTCAACCTGCGTTTCTCTTTTCTTCCTCTTCCCCCACCTCCCAACCCCAAGGATCTGGAAGGAGTGCCACCCTCCAAAAAGATGAAACTGGAGGCTTCGCAACAGAACTCCGAGGAGATGTAGACGCCGAGTTCAGTCCTCTGATCCACGTCTCACGGGAGATCCATCAGCAGGCTTAGTTGTTGAACAACCTCACCCGAGCAGATCCCTGTCGGGTGCAAAGGGAACTACTAACTTAACAAGTTTACCAAGTGCAAATCCAAGAAAACCTAGAACGGCGTAACTTCTCAGACACTGAAGAACTTTCTGCTGTGAAGCAAAACACTCGAATCTTGAAGTGACTTTCCTGGGGAAGGCGAGGTCGACAGCTCAGGAGCGTCTGGACACTGTCTCTGAAGCCAAGATTACATTTGTGTTGCTGCTGTATTTTTTTTTCCCTCCCCACTCCTCTATTTAATGATATAAGCTATTTGAGGGTGGTACTGATCAGGAATTCGCTTTTCATCGGGGCTTTTCACTGTTCAACCGATATTCCTTCTGCTTTCTTTTTTCGTGCCTTGTGCCCTTGAGGTGACCTCTGGCATGTTTTCCTGGTTGTTTTGCGTCTCCCCTTACAAGTGCCCTCTTGGTTCAGTTCAGGCAGCCATTGCTCCGGTCCTCGAGTCTTTCTCCTCCCTGCCCCAGGACTTCAGCTGGAGTGGACCAGGCAGGGAGAAGGAGAGCTTGAGGCCGCAGAAGAGCAGGACCTCCCTGGCCATCTGGTTTTCTAGGTGCAGCTGGGAGGCTGCAGAATACACCCTGAGCCCTGGTTGGGGACAGTGCTAGCCTCCAGGGTCCGAGGAGTCTCAGATGTCTGGGCATTGTTCCCAGGCTTGCTTGAGGCATCTGAACTGGTGTTTCCAAGCCCACAGCTGCCCAGAGGGACGTACAGAGCCCTTGGATTGTCCTGGCACTTCCCCCCTCAGCCCCTCCCCATCATGTGGCAACCTCCCACACCTCCGAAGACGGACTGGCTCCTGTGGCTGATGGCAGGATGGTCTCCTTAAGACGATAAAGGGCCGGAGGAGGCTGGGAGCAGATGGCAGGAATAGCTGGTGCTGAACTTTCTCTCATAGGACGTTGCTTGGATTTCAAATCCACAGTCACCTGCTGCCCTAGTCTACCTCCCCAGCTCCACCTGGCCCCACCCGCGGGGGAGGTGAGGTTGCAGTCGGCCGAAATGCAGAGTCCACCGGCTTTCTGCACACTGTTCCGACTCCTGGAGCCAACAGTTGGATCGCGTCTCTTTCCCAGGATGCTCCGAGGGGCCCCACGGGGGAGCAGGCCTTAAGGGTTGGAACTTGAAGGCCAGAAATGAGGCCCCCGAGAAGCTGGAGAGCTTTGCACTCCTCCAGAAAGGGGGCCCTGGGGCCCCTCCCCCGCCTGCATCCCCCCCCCTGCACTGGGACAGCTTCCTGTCACTAAAACGGAGAAGCACCTCTTCTCCCCACGCCCCCCACCTTGGATGAACTGCCTCACTCTTTGGTTCTGAGGCCTGGTTTGCTCTTAATTCCTATACGGACTCCTCAGACCCTTAACCCTTCTCCTGAGCTTTCTTTACTGCACTGGAGTTCCAACTCCCTTTGAGTTGTGTGAGGGGGGAGGGGGAGGGTTCCGGGTTTTGTTGGTTTGTTTTTTTTTTTCTGTTTGTTCGTTCGTTTTGTTTCTGTTTTGGCCAATTGGTGCATATTTTCAAGTACCACCTTTCACGTGTGGATCTCTCTCCTGACCACCATGGGGAGTGTCTGCCAGACTCCATTTTCTAAGCGTTTCTGAGGGTGAGGCTCTTCTTTGTTTTTGAAGGGAGCCAATCTATTTCCTGCACTTCAAGAAGAATCAAAATGTTCCTGAATTTCAAATACCTCATGCAAACATGTCTCCTGAAGCAAGGGAAGGGGAAACACACACACACACACAAACTTTGAAAATGGTCATGTTGAAGTTAGAGATGCCGAAAGGTTTCTGTCTTAAAAAATCCTTATCAATTTTGCCCCTCAGGCAGTCAGTTCTGCGGAGAACTGTGTTCTGTGTTACCTCTCAGCGTATCTCAAGGCGGCTTTACCTCCAGATCCTATAGAGTTAGAATTAACTTCCTTATTTGCAGCAAAACTCCATTTGGATGAAAGATAAATCTGGATATCTATTCCCTCCTCTTTATTTTTTTTGGGAAATGAGAGGTGACAAGCAAGACAGCCGAAGACGAATCATAACACAGGCATCCGTGGAAACAGCAGGGTCCCCTCGACAGGCAAAGGGGGCGGACATGGTTGAGGGTGAACAAAGGAGGACGCCCGGGATACGAGGCTGTCATTAGTTTTTCTCTGAAGTGCCTGAAGGTAGGAAACGGGCCAGGGGTCCGGGCCGACTGGGCCCCGCCACGGCCATGCCAGGCAGAGCGGCCAGCGGCCCTGCACCCCCATCCACGCCGGCCAGGAAGGCCTTCCACGCGGGATGGTGAGACTGCAAAAACCCACATGTGCTTCCTTCCCCGATGCGGCCCGCTGCTCGGGGCCGCTGCCCTTGCCCACACCGTCCTGCACCCCTCGCCCCCTCTCCCACCACGGAATCTAAGACCTTTCAGCCGGCCGAGCCAGAGGCGGGGGTCCTAAGCGAATGCCTTCCGCCAACACCATGCCCCGCAGCCTAAAGGGCTCCCAGGGCAAACTTAACTCCCCGCGAAACTTGAAGTTGGGGATGCTGCGGTTACACATTCCACAAAGTGCTGGCACTTAACACCCATAACCCGAAGGCGGAAGACTGACTCACAGGTGGTGACCTCCCATTACCAACGATGTCATGGTTTGGAATGTTCCATTTTCAGCCAAGGACCTGCTTAGAGATATAAAGACCTTTTTATTCACCGTTATACCTAATTGTTTTTTTTCTTACGATTTTTTTTTTTTGGTGTGTTGTACAGCAGTATAATTTTTCACTTATTTATTCCATCAGTAGATATGGTTTGTACAATGTACAATGGTTCCATTTCAGAAAATAAAAATTCAAATCATGAACACCATGTGATTTTGGAGCGTCATGGTAAAGAGTAAAATCCTGTGAGATTTTACTCACAGAGTGGGCTGCTCTGGTGTCTCCAGCGTGGCCCTGACTTTGTATACAACTTGAACGCTGGGACTGTGGCCTCCCACATGCTGCAGGCGGGTGTTGTCGACCACCTTGTTGGGAGGCTGAGTTGGTAGCCAATTAGAACCCTGTATACCCTGGCTGTATAAATTGCAGCCAGGCCATCTGCCCCCATCTTGCATCCTGGCAGTGTCCCTGGTTTCAGGAGGCTCTGGCCCATGGCAGGGGCTCAGGGGTCGATTATTTGGTGACTTGAAGCTCTGTCTTGACTTGCCTTAACAGCTAGTGACTCATGGTCAGGCTGGATCCAGAACCGCCCCAGGGCCTCTCCCCCCACAACTCAGGCTCTTTCTTGCTCTCCAGCTCGGCCTCCCTCCCCCAGTGGACTTTTTCCTTTCTTCTCTGTCCAGTCTCTCTTTCTCCTCTCGCACCTGAAACCTGGCCCTAGGTGAACCACCGGCTAGGGGCAGAAGGGGTGGGACGATTGTTCTAGCTGTCGTGTGCTAAGTCACCCGTGTTGACCGACCTGGAGGCAAACGTTCTCCTTTTTGTTTTGTCTGACTTTCCTCCCCACCCCGTTCCTTTTTAAGGTGTTCCAGTGTTTTTACCAGGATTGGTTGCTCAGTGAAATAAACTCCTGATATGGAAAGTTCATCCTGACAAAACATAAATCATAGGGACCTTGTTTGCTTAACCAAAAAAAAAAAAAAAGTGCCTTAGCGGGCACACTTTCACTCTCTCTGGTATTCCTGAGTTCTGTTCCCTGGGTCTCCAACTCTGGCTGAAGGTCCCTTCCTTCCAGACTCATCTTCATCTCTGGATCTCTCCCCTTCCCTCTGCCATTCTTGTCTCCAGGCCCCTGGGTCTCTTGTCTCAGACATTCTGCTTTATCTTCTCTGTCTCAGCTTCCCTGTCTCTGTGGAGCTTTCTGACTTCCTCTCATCTCTCTTCATCAAGGAGCAGTCGTGCCCAAGGGCTGGAAGTTTGGACTTAACAGGCATCACTTGAGCACCATCTGTGTCCTGAACCCTGGGCAGCATTGACTCCAGCTTGACCCTTTCTCTCTAAGCAGATAAGCTGGTGCGCTAGGATGCTGGGGACAGTTTGGAATTGGGGAGAGGTGCATTTTGATGGCAGGGGTCAGGGAGACTCCTAGGATGGTGGAGGAGCCCAGGCATATAGGCCTGAGGAGTCCATTTTGCCTCGTGGATGTTAACAAGTGGCTGGAGGTTTCTGAGCCAGGGCCCTGCTGGACTGGGGGCGGTGTTGCTAGTGAATGGCATGGACTGGAAGAAGCTAGACAGGAGGTGGGGGCAGGCCAACCATGGAACTAGACTAGGTGAAGCAGGAGGCGAGGAGTTGGCAAGAAGGCCCGTGTGCCCCCAGGTGGTGTGAAGGCAACAGGCACTGCAGCCAGGTGAGGTGGGAACAAGTTTGAGGAGGGGAAGGCAGGCAGACAAAGCTCTGGTCCAGGTCCAAGTCTGAACCGCAACAAATGTCACAGAAGTCCGCGGTTGGGCTGAGGAGGGATTTGAATTCCTAATGCCCAAGTTTATCCCTCACCTGCCCCTTGAGGAATGCCTATTTTCCTCCAGAGGCTCATAGGAGACACTGGCTGCCTTTGCCAGTTGCATTCCCCTCTTCTTCCAGTAGGGGTCCCCCTCACCCACTCTCAGCCCCAAGGGTGGCTGGGCTATCTGGGTCCCTCTCCCTGGCAACAGCAATTGGCTCAAGGATGATCACGTGGCCCAATGAAAGTCAGCCCTGGAATTTTTGTGGGACCTGTTGGGAAACACTTCCCCTAGAGTGTTGGCTGGAGTTAAGTGGAGCTGTTGGGGCCACCTTCACTCCAAGGCGGGGAGAAGCCTGCCTGAGAATGAAGCTGAGACAGGAGAGAGTTGAAAGACGGTGAGTGTGAGCTTCCTGAGAGCACCACTTGGACCCAAAGTGTTAGTCACTCAGTCGTGTCCAACTCTCTGTAACCTAATGGACTGTCCCCCACCAGGCTTCTCTGGAATTCCTCCTGGAATTCTCCAGGCCAGAATACTGGAGTAGGTTGCCATTTCCTTCTCCAGGGGATCTTCCCAACCCAGGGCTTGAACCCAGGTCTCCCTCATTGCAGGCAGACTCTTTACCGACTGAACCTCCAGGGAAGTCAGCAGCTGGCCCTGAAACCAGCCCTCCTGAACTTTTCAAGTTCTTGAGCCAGTAAATGCCTGTGATCGTTTAGGTTAGCTTTCCCTTGGTCTTTCCCCACCTGAGCCCCCACCCCTCCATCCAAGGGCTTGGAGGGTCTCATGGACAAATCCAGAATGAGGGATGGTTGTTGAGATGGTTGCTCTGACCCTGACTGTTTTTCTCTTGGAAGGACCATCTCTTTCCTCCAGACTTTATTTTTTCAATGCTCCCATGTGACAGGAACTTGGAAGTTTGACAGCTGAGCACAAGGAAATAGAGGCTAACATAGACCTGATTTGGACTTTGGAAGCAGGCTTTTCTAGAATCCTCAGAGCTCCAGCACTCCAGAGCTGGGTGACCTCAAGTAAGTATCTTAACCTCTCTGGGCCCCAGCGTCCTCATCTGTAAAATGGAAAGAATAATGGTGCTTCCTCAGATTGTTGTGACGATTAATATATGTAGATTACCAAATACACGTAAAGTGCTCCAGACAAGCCCTGAATGTGAACGTGTTAGTTGCTCAGTGGTGTCTGACTCTGGCCTCATGAACTGTAGCCCGCCAGGCTTCTCTGTCCATGGAGTTCTTTAGGCCAGAATACAGGAGTGGGTTGCCATTCCCTTCTCCAGGGTATCTTCCTGACCAAGGGATCAAACCCAGGTCTCCCATGTTGAAGGCAGATTCTTTACTGTCTGAGCCACCAGGGAAGCCCATGGCACGTAGTAAATCTCAATAAATTTCAACTGCTGTTGTTGCTGCTCTTATTATTATAGTTATTATTCTCCTGCATGTCTAGACCCCAGAGCTCCAGCTGCTAGACCATGAAGCTCCAGGAAAGGCAGAATCGCCCACCCCCAGCTGCTTTCAGCTTGTCCTCTGAGTTACACTTTGCTCCCTGAAGACTCGCCTCTCCCCCAAACGAGACTAACACTGGAGTTATCCACCCAGCTCGCCCCAGATGATCTAGAGCCCGAGTGGTGCCTTGTGGAATGACTAGAACCCCACCAGGAAACAGGCAAAGGGAAGACATTCCTGGCCAACGCAAGGGCTTGAGTAAAGGGCTGGAGGTGTGACGACGCATCCCCGCTGTGAGCGTTGGCGGCCCTGTATGTCAGGCCCAAGAGGGACCTTCAGGCCGAGGAACAGCTCACTGGAGGCTCATTTTTCCAGCATCTCTCCTTCATCATTGCTCTACGTCTACAGGCCCTGGGGGAAAAGGCCTCTAGGAGGCAAGCACCAGGAGGTGGTACCAGGCCTTTTGTTCCTGTCTCCCTCTAGGGTACCCCTGAGACAGACACTTGTGCCCATGGATGCCCTGGGTGACTTGGAGTCAGTGGCTTTCTCTCTTTAGACTTGACCAGAGATAACAATCTGCTTTGCATCAAAGAATCTCAAGAGACTCTTAAACTCCACTTTTCTCCCTTAGGGCTCTCTCAAAGTATGAGCTCATTTGACCTCTTTGTCACCCTAAATGATAGTTAGAGCAGGGATCAGCTGCCCCATCATACAGATGAGAAACTGTGACCAGGGAAGTGACTGAACAGGGTCCCGCAGGTACTCAGTGAAGAAGGCTGTGGAACCCAGCCTGTCTCCCACTAGACCCAGGGTTAGCAGATCCAGCCTGCCAGCTGTTATTGTAAATAAAGTTTTATTGGCACACAGCTATGCTCATTCACTTACATATTGTCCTGACTGCTTTCACAATTGGGAGAAGGCGATGGCACCCCACTTCAGTACTCTTGCCTGGAAAATCCCATGGACGGAGGAGCCTGGTGGGCTGCAGTCCATGGGATTGCTGAGAGTCAGACACGACTGAGTGACTTCACTTTCACTTTCCACTTTCATGCATTGGAGAAGGAAATGGCAACCCACTCCAGTGTTCTTGCCTGGAGAATCCCAGGGACAGGGGAGCCTGGTGGGCTGTCGTCTATGGGGTCACACAGAGTCAGACACGACTGAAGCAACTTAGCAGCAGCAGCAGCAGCTTTCACAATACAACAGCAGAATTGAGTAGTTGCTATAGAGACTGACTTGCAAAGTCAAAACTATTTACCACCTGGCCAACTGCTGCACTTGACCACACTTTCCTGTTGAAACTGTGTGGTTGAAAGAATATGACAAAAAATAATGACTAATGGTAATAACAATAATAATAATAATTACCTACTATGTGCCACGGGCTTCCCAGGCGGCACTAATGTTAAAGAACTTGACTACGGAATGCAGGTAGATGTAAGAGATGTGGGTTCAATCCCTGGGTCGGGAAGATCCCCTGGAGGAGGGCACGGCAACCCACTCTAGTATTCTCGCCTGGAGAATCCAATGGACAGAGGAGCCTGGTGGGCTACAGTCCTTAGGG
The DNA here is from genome assembly GCF_032405125.1 of Capricornis sumatraensis. Lineage (NCBI taxonomy): Eukaryota > Metazoa > Chordata > Mammalia > Artiodactyla > Bovidae > Capricornis > Capricornis sumatraensis. The sequence continues at coordinate 60,101,822 of NC_091085.1, read as the reverse complement.
TCACAAAGAGTCAGACAGTACTGAAGCGACTTTGCACACACGCTCAGTGTGCCAGACACCATGCAAGACTCCTGAATTTTTCATTGATGTGAAAGGGTGTTGCTCAATGAATTTTCACTGAGTACACATGCAAGACCAGCACCTGCATCAAGAAACAGAATATTACTTATTCTCTGGATGCCCCCCCGCCCACCCCTTGCAGTCACTACCCTCTGAAGGGTAATTACTATCCTGATGTCTCTCTGCACAGATGTTTTCTAAATGTAGCATTTTCTGAACTTTCTATTCATAGAATCATACAGAATGTGCTCTTTTGTGTCTGGCTTCTTTCACTCAGTAAGATGTTTGTGAGATATATCCATATTGCATGTCATTGGCGTCACGACACACTTCTGCTGGTGGGCGTTTGGTCTGTTTCCAGTCTCCACGGAGTATTATGAATATGCAAGATATTGGACCTCATTTCACCCTGGCTCCAATGAGAGGGGGACCAATTAGCCCCACTGTACAGATGTGAAGACTGAGGTTAGATACTGTGGTGCCCACGAGGTAGCACAGCAGGTAGGAAGAGCCATGAGCGCAGATGTCCCTGCCGTCCTGACTCTCTGACTTCCTCATTAGTTTCTGGCTTGACATACCACTGTGACTAACGACTGATATGGCCCCATTTATATGAAGAAATTTCTAGAAAAAGCAAAAGTATGGAGACAAGGTAGAGACTGAGTTGTCTAGGGCTGGGAGCAAAAGATTGACCATAAGGAGGTCGGAGGGAATGATTTGAGGCAACCTGATTGTGGGGATAATTATACAACTGTGTGTGAACTTATTTGACTAGTTGTTTAGTTGCTAAAGTTGCAAAGTCACTTCAGCCATGTCCAACTCTTTTGCAGCCCTATGAACTGTAGCCCACCAGGCTCCTCTGTCCATGGGATTTCCCAGGCACTTGCTCAGTGGTAAAGAATTCGCCTACCAATCCAGGAGATGTGGGTTCCATCTCTGGGTCCGGAAGATCCCTTGGAGAAGGAAATGGCAATCCATCCAGTATTCTTGCCTGGGAAATTGCATGGACAGAGGAGCCTGGTGGGCTGCAGTCCATGGGGCCGCAAAGAGTCAGACACGACTGAGCAACTAAACAAGAACAACAGTAAACTTACTAAAGTTCATTGAATTGCAAACTTAAAATTGGTGAATTTTATGAGAAGTAGGTTGCACCTCAATAAAGCTTAAAAAAACCCAAACCCACAGGCATCAATTTCTCCACCCTCTATCCACACACACCCCCATCCCCACTCCACCTCCCCCGTGCCTGAATTTCCCTTAGAGGTGTGAAGCTGGCTATGCAGACTGCCCAGAGCTGTTGAGCCATGGAACTCTGGCAGCTCCCCACCAGCCTGCCTCTCCCTGCAAAGACACGGGGGTCTCCTTGGCCAGAGGTGACATCTGAAGCAATCACGATCCTGTTTGGCTTTACTATATCCGACCTGCTGCCTGCCAGGGGCCAGAGAGCCACGCGCAGCGGATGCACCGGCCCCAAACTGTTTCTCCAAGTAGTCCCCAGAGATGGTCGCTGCCTTTCAGTTTCTGCACTTGTTTATTTTCAAAGGGACGTTGCCAGACCGCTAGGCCACCCCTGCCCTTTCATGGTTTGTTTTATGCAAAAGATTTCAGGAAGAAAGAGGAGGTAAAGCGACCTGAAACCAATTACTCTGCTGGCAAAGAACAGCCACAGGCCCCAGCTGTTAGGTTTGAGGGATGTGTGTGAGGCTGAGATGCCCCTTTGGTACCCCGCCACCCCAAGAACAGGAATCCTGAGAGTGTTAATAATCATTGCAGAGGATTTTCTGGCAGTCCAGGGGTTAGGGCTCTGCGTTTCCACTGCAGTGGGCACAGGTTCGATCCTTGGTCAGGGAACTAAGATCACGCATGCCGTGCAGCCATAAAAAAAAAAAAAAAGAAAAGGAAAAAATAATAATCATTGCAAATATTCAAGAATAAGAAAAAAGAAAAAAATAATAATCATTGCAAATATTCAAAGTGGACATTGGAATAGTTAGACATCTGTGTGAAAAAAGGAATGACCCTCAGCCCCTACCTCACATCTTATAACAAAATTCACTTCAAATGACTCACAGACCAAAATGTCACTCTAAAGATTCTAGGGAAACACAGGAGAAGATCTTTGTGACCTTGGGTTAGGCAATGATTTTTTAAACGTGACATCACAGCACTAACTATAGGAAAAATAATTGGTAAACTGGATTTCATGAATATTTAAAAATCAGGCTCTGCTAAAGACACTGTTAAAAGAATGAAAAAAAAAAAAAGATGGGCAGACGATCTTTGCAAAACACTTACTTGATAAAGGACTTCTATCTAGAATATAGGAAGAACTCTCAAAATTCAGTGATAAAGCAATCCCACCCCCACCCCCGCCCCAAAAGAACTAGCCAAATATTTGCATAGACGTTTCATCAGAGAAAATATATGGGAGGCAAATGAGCACATGAAAGATGCTGAACATCATTAATTACTAGGAAAATGCAAATCAAAACCACAGTAAGATACCATTGCATTCCCACTAGAATAGATGAAAAGGCCAGAATACCAAGTGCTAGTGAAGATGCAGAGCAACACAGCCCTCCTCCACTGCAGGTGGGAAGGCAAAACAAATAGTCATTTGGAAAATAGTTTGGCAGATCTTTATATGGTTAAGCCTGAACTTACCCTATAGTGGCCTTATCTGTAATCACCAAAAGCTGGAAACAACTAAATTGGCCCTAAATTGTGGTACAGTCATAAGATGAACACAGCAATAAAAGAGGAATGAACTATAGACACCCTCGGCAATAAGGAAGCCTCTCAGATGCGTCATGCTAAGCGAAAGAAGCCAGACCCAAGGCTGTTCACTGAATGATTCCATTTATTAATATGTGACATTCTGGAAAGGGCAAAACAATAGGAACACGAAGCAGATCAGTGGTTGCCAGGGGCTGGGGCGGAAAGAGGGATTGATTGCAAGAGGTTGAGAAGGAATCTGTGTTGTGAGAGAGTGTTGGGACTATTCCACATCTTTTATTTTTTTTTAGTTTGGCTGAGCAGCATGTGGGATCTTAGTTCCCCAACCAGGGATTGAACGGGTGCCCCCTGCATTGGAAGCATGGAATCTTAACCCCTGGACTGCCAGGGAAGTCCCACCACATTTGCTTGTGGTGGTGATTACATGATGGAGTATGTTCGTCCAAAATCGTGAAACAATACACTAAAAAGAGAGAACTTTAGGTAAGTTATTCCCCAACACAACAAAGCAAAAATAATAATAATAGCCAACCATGCATCACATACTATGTGCGAGGCACTCTTGAAGCACTTTCCATATAGTAACTCAGACAGCCCTCACAACAACCCAGAGAAGCAAGTATTGATTATCCCCAGGTTGTGAACGTTTTGTGGCCGGAGATCTCTCACCTTCTTAATTTTCTCCCCTTCCTCAGTTAGATCCCTAGGGCCTTCCTCCTTTTCTAACCTTCACTTTATCCTGTGACTGTCTTTCTCCCATATCTACACAGAAAAGATTTCCACCTCACCGGTACCACTGAGAGACACACGACCACTAATGAGGTTTAGCGGAGCAGAGACTTCAAACTCGAATGTCTGCTGGAACCAGGCAGGTCATGGAATTAACAGAGCACACTGCGAACAGTAGGGGGTGGTGGGGACTGTGGAAAACTGGAGAGCCAGGCTGGGTCTAAAGGGTATTGTCCCTCCTCAGCTCCAGCTTCTCCCATATGGAACTAGTAAGAGCCCAGTATTGCTAGATCTTCTGATAGTTCAGGAAGATTCTAACACCCTCGCGTTTATACGAAATGTCATAATTTTTTCAATGTTAGCAAGTAAGTAAAAAAAAAACTTGTTTAGATATTAGTTTTTACTGTGGTAAAGGCATGTTCATCCTTTTTACCCCAAGTACAAGACACAGAAGCAGAAAAGCTGTATTTAGTGAAATAAGGCAACATCTGAAGCCTCAAACCACCATATACAAAGTAGACAAGAGAGCTCTTCCCGGGTGGCCCACTGGCTAAGAATTCCTTGGGAGGCAGGGGCGAGGTGGGGGCCGGGCAGGAAGAATCCGCCTGCCAATGCAGGGGACACAGGCTTGATCCCTGGTCCAGGAAGATCCCGCTGCCATGGATCGAGTGAGCCAGTGCACAAGAGAAGCCGCTGCAACCAGAAGTCCATGTAGCCCCCGCTCCCCACAACTAGAGGAAGGCTGCACACAGCTTCAAACACCCAGTGCAAACAAAAATAAAATAAATCCATTTTTTAATAAAAAAAAAAGTATGATCAGACCCGTAGGCAGGTATTTTAATAAGAAAAGAAAATGGGGTTTGGTTTAAAAAGTCTATATATGAGATCGTTGGACCTCTACACCCCTGAATTCTGCACACACCCCCATCCTGCATAATCTCTGCTGACTGCCCCTCTCTCCCTTCTGCTGCAAACAGGAAATTTAGCAGTTGGAGAAATTAAATCAGAAACTGGACCAGAGAAGCTCCAGAATCAGAGGCAGTAGGCATGGAGGCATGCAGGGAGTGAGAGGCTGGCAGAGAGTTTTTCATAAGCTATTTAACATGGTTTAACTTTCAAAATTTTATATTTTATGTTTATAAAAATCTTCAAAAATCATACTTTCAAAATTCAGTTTTAAGTTTGATTTCATTTGTTGGCTCTAAGCTGTTTCTTGTGCCTCATATCTTTCTTTTCTGCACTGTGCTAAGTTGCTTCAGTTGTGCCCGACTCTTTGGGACGCTATGGACTGTATAGCCCACCAGGCTCCTCTGTCTATGGGATTCTCTAGGCATGAATACTGGAGTGGGTTGCCACACCCTCCTCCAGGGGATCTTCCTGACCCAGGGATCGAACAGCATCTCTTATGTCTCTTGCATTGGCAGGTGGGTTCTTTACCACTAGCACCACCTGGGAAGCCCATCTTTCTCTTACTTGAATTTAATTTTTCTTTTGCTGGAGAATAACCCCTAGTAATTCTTTCAAACATAGCCTACGCTGGAAAAGGACATTTAACCTGTATCCTCCAAGATTTGAGGTATAATTTACACAAAGTGAAACTCACCCTTTTTAGGTATACATCTATGCTGGTGCTGCTGCCAGGTCGCTTCAGTCGTGTCCGACTCTGTACATCTATATTGATTTTTTTAAAATAAATATTTATTTATTTATTTTTGGCTGTGCTGGGTCTTCGTTGCTTTTTGGTCTTTCTGTAGTTGCGGTGCCCAGGCTTCTCATTGCCATGGCTTGACTTATTGCAAAGCATGGGCTCTTGGGCGTGAGGACTTCAGTAGTTGTGGTTCAGTTCAGTTGAGTTGCTTAGTCGTGTCCAGTTCTTTGTGACCCCATGGACTGCAGCACACCAGGCTTCCCTGTCCATCACTAACTCCTGGAGCTTGCTCAAACTCATGTCCATCAAGTCGGTGATGCCATCCAACCATCTCATCCTTTGTCATCCCCTTCTCTTCCCACCTTCAGTCATTCCTAGCATCAGGGTCTATTTCAATGAGTCAGTTCTTCGAATCAGGTGGCCAAAGTATTGGAGTTTCAGCTTCAGCATCAGTCCTTCCAATGAATATATTCAGGACTAATTTCCTATAGGATTGACTGATTGGATATTCTTGCAGTGCAAGGGACTCTCAAGAGTCTTCTCCAACACCACAGTTCAAAAGCATCAATTCTTCGGCACTCAGCTTTCTTTATGGTCCAAGTCTTACATCCATATATGACTACTGGAAAGATCATAGCTTTGACCAGATGGACCTTTGTTGGCAAAGTAATGTCTCTGCTTTTTAATATGCTGTCTAGGTTGGTCATAGCTTTTCTTCCAAGGAGTAAGCGTCTTTTAATTTCATGGCTGCAGTCACCATCTGCAATGATTTTGGAGTCCCCAAAAATAAAGTCTGTCACTGTTTACATTCTTTCCCCATCTATTTGCCAAGAAGTGATGGGACTGGATGCCATGATCTTAGTTTTTTGAATGCTGAGTTTTAAGCCAGCTTTTTCACTCTCCTCTTTCACTTTCATCAAGAGGCCCTTTAGTTCTTTGCTTTCTGCCATGAGGGTGGTGTCATCTGTAGTTGGGGTACTTGGGCTTAATTGCCTCATGGTATATGGGATCTTCCTGAGCCCAGGATCAAACCAGTGCCCCCTTGCTCAGCAAAGGCAGATTCTTACCACTGGAGCACCAGGGAAGCCTTCTGTGGATTTTGAGAAACTTACACAGTCATGTAACCACTACCCATAATCAAGAGATATTTTCATCACTCCAGATAGCTCCCCTGTTCCTCTTTGTAGTTAGTCCCTGACCCTCTAACTCTTGGCAAGCTCTAATCTGGTTTCTGTTCCTATCATCTTGCCTTTTCCCAGATGTCATATAAATCAAATCAAACAATATATGGCTTTTAAAGTCCAACTTCTCTGACTCAGCATAATGCTTCCAAAAGCCATCTATAGTATTGCATTTTGGGAAACCTTTGAAATCCGGAGCTATAGTCATCAGTGGTCACCAGTGTGTGTCTGTTTTCAGTTGGTGTGTGTGTGTGTTGGTGCTCATTTGGTCACCAGTGCTGTTCACCACATATTTCTGACTGGCTGGTTTCTGGTCTTATGATCGTGTTGTACTTCCTAATTCACTTGTGCTTGGGTGGGGCCATGTGATTAGTTCTGGCTGGTGAGTTGCAAGTACACATCCCTTCTGGGCAGCATTTGCCATAGTGGCTGCTCTGTGGCTCGAGTCTGGGAGCAACTCTGACCAGCAGAGCACACTGTCAGCCTGTAATGGATGTGTAGTCAATAGACAGGTAGCTTTCAGTAGAAGCACACCTTTGTGGTTTTAAGCCTTTGCGATTTGGGGTGTGGTTTATCACAGCACCGTCAGCCTGTTTGACCCATATGGAATGTCTGCTTCTTTAGCACTGGGAAATTTTCTTTTACTGCTGCTTTAATTATTTCCTCTCTCCAATTGTTTCTCTCTCTTTTCCTTTCTTCTTCTTCCTTTCTGGAACTATCAGGCAGGTGCTGGACCTTTCGCTGGAAGAATCCTCCATGTCACTTAATTTCCCTTTGTCCTTTTGGCAGTCTTTGGGAATAAATTCTCAGATTAGTCGTTCGGTTTACAACTGTGTTTTCCAGACAGTCATTTTGCTATTCAACTTTTCTACGAAATCATAATTTTATATTCATATTTTTTCCCCAGGACCTCTGTTTCCTTCTTTTGCATCTTGGTTGTTGCTCAATGTGTTCAGAATCTTCTGTATTCTTTCCAGGGCTATTTATTTTTTAAAGTCTTATGTTTGTTCTGTTAACGTTTCCCTTTGACTTTTTAGTTCTCAGGTAGCTTTCTTCCAGACTGCTGACTTTCCTTAATTGTTTGCTGAGCTTTGCTGGTCTGTAACATTTCGTATTTGAGTTGTTTTTTTTTTTTTTTTTTTTTGGCTGTGCTGCAAGGCTTGTGGGATCTTGTTTCCCTTACTGGGGATTGAATCCGAGACCTCTGCAGTGAAAGTGTGGAGACCTGACCACTGACTGCCAGGGAATTCCCTGTATTTGGGAATTCTTATCTGCCTGTTTGCTGATTTGATTACCATGGAATGCTGCTTCTTATTTTTGGTTGAAGATGGTTATCCTATGAGGTTCTGGTAGAAGATGGTTATCCTATGAGATTGTGTGTTCTTGTGGCTTGCTGGGTGTGGAAGCTCTTTGTCCTTCCTAGAGTTGCTGGCTCCCCTGGGACACTGCCCTGCGTGTCCCCCTGTGCGCTTGCTGTTGATGTCCACTACTCAGTAGGAGGGAGGGGGCAGTCGTCAGCCTAGATGCTTGGCAAATATTTCCACATTTTCCCAAAAACTGCCCTTGAGACTTTTTTCTAGCCAATGATTGGGAGCTTGGAGCAACCTGCAGCTCTCACTCTTGGTGGTCCTCTGCTTTTAACTGCATTTTAAACTGCTTTTCCTCAAGTTCTGCTTCTTTTCTAATGTGATCTTTAGGAAATTATGGGGAGGATTAAACAAAGCATGTTTGTGTACCGAGTAAGGCCTATAGGTTGCCAGTTTTCAACTTCAGCCTTAAGACTGTACCTCCTCTCAGGAAATTGATGGGGTTTGTTTTTAGTTTGTTTGCTTTTGTTTTTTAAAGTATATATCCTTGGGACCTCCCTGGCGATCCAGTGGTTAAGACTCTGTGCTTCCACTGAAGGGAGCGTGGGTTCAGTCCCTGGTCAGGGAACAATTAATAAGATCCTGCACGCCACATGGCAGGGCCTTAAAAAAAATTTTTTTTTTAAAGTAGAGACTTCCCTGGCAGTCCAGTGGTTAAGACTTCATTTCCAGTGCCGGGAGTGTAGGGTTTAAACCCTGGTTGGGGAGCTAAGATCTCACATGCCTCATGGCCAAAAAATCAGAACATAAACAACAGAAGCAATATTGTAACACATTCAATCAAGACTTTTAAAAGATGGTCAACATAAAAAAAACTATATATAAAAAAAATATATATATCCTTTCACATAGATACCTTTTGTGTTAAGAAACCAAAGAGTACACTGCAGAGAAAAAAAGTATACAAGTAATAATTGTCTCTTTTGGGAATTAGAAAATAGTTGCCCCACCCAGAGATAACCAGTGTTAACATTATGGTGCACTTCTGACATATATACATAAATATATGAATTTTAAAAAATTGACACCAAACTACTGATAACTTTTCTTTTTTTGGCTGTGCCGATGTGGCTTGTAGGTTCTTAGTTCCCCAACCAGGGATTGAACCCCTGCCTCTTGGAGTGAAAGTTTGGAGTCCTCCCCACCACTGAACCACCAGAGAATTCCGCTAATAAATTTTTTAAAATTTATTTATGTTTAATTGGAGGATAATTGCTTTACAATTTTGTGTTGGTTTCTGCCAAACATCAACATGAATCATCCATAGGTATATGTCCCCTCCCTCTTAAACCTCCCTCCCACCTCCCACTCCTTGATAACTTTTTAAAAATTGTCTTTCCACCCAACAACATATGATATCTTCCAATGTCAATAAATATACATTTGTATCATTTAAAATGTAGTCTTTCATTATATTAGGGACTATAGTATATTCAATGTATGCCCTCTCATTAGACATCACGTTGTTTATAATGTCCACTCTTTACAAATGACGCAGAAAAGACTTTAAGATAAAATTATAGAAGTGGAATTGCCATATCAAAAGAGGCTGGGCATGTAAGTGTTTAGGATGTTTGCAACCAGAGTTGGGAGTGGTAGTTTGGGCAAGGGAGGAGACTTCAAACTCACACCAGCTGCCGGTCAGTCTGGCCTTTCCCTCCTTGAAGACGTCCAGGGATGGAGTTTACACAGTTGCTTTGATAAGGGCCATTTGTCCCTTTCACTCCCAACATGCTCCCTCATCAGGAGGAAGGTGTGGTAACAAGCTGAGACCCCACCCAAATCTGGAAATGAAACTGGCTTCAAAGCAGAGCACAGGAGCAGCTGTAGAGGACCCTGGAGGCCCTACAGAGACCAGGATGGGAGCGCCTGCCCCAGGGGCCCCACTGGCCCTCTAGTTGCCCTGCCCTCCCTACATGGCCCCTGCCAGCTGGCTTTGAGCCCCTTGACAGCTTTCTATACATGTCAACTATCATGTTGGGCCATATGAAATCGTTGTTTCTATAGTCAAAAGTGGTTGAGTATTGGCAAATTCTAGATGCCTTTGGTCCGGCTGGTTCAGTCCCTTCAGTCTGTAGTCTTGTTTATTTAGTGCTCATTCTTTGCTTGGCACTGTCCAAAGCACTTTATAGTCATTTTTTAATTGTCACAACTTTCTGAGGCATAGGAATCCCCATTTGACAGAGAAGAAAATTATGGCTCAGAATTTCCCCTTTTGGAAGGGTTTAGGGGCTGATTTGCCTTGCAAGTTTAAGATCTTAATAATAATGACAGTATTTTGAGTTGTAGTTAAAGGAGCTGGTGGCTGGCTCTGCCACTGACAGATTGCGATGTCCTGGGAAATTGCCTTAAGTAAAGAGCTAGTTTTTACCTCTGCGGAGGTGAGAAGTGTTAGTGATCTTGCTTTCGCGTTAGAAAATCCCTTTGGTATTCAGCGACTCTGTCTTCTCATCAATAAAATGGGGACGAAACCCTCAGGGCCCAGCAATATCTCTGAAGAGCCATTAGGACACAGTTGCAGGCCCTGCAGGAGAAAGCGGGGCCTGGGAGGGGGAAGGAGCGCCACCTCCACCCACCACGTGGAGGGCCCGTCCGGCCGCGGCGAGGCGGCAGAGCCATTCCCCGGAATGTGAGGCGGGATCTGCACGACCTGCTTGGCCAACGCCTCTCCTAGGCCAAGACACTGGCAAGTGACACCACCTGGCCACCATGTCCCGCAGCACCCCGAAGGGAAAGGGATGGCGAGGGGCGGGGCCTGGAGGCGTGGCCTCCGGCTCTTCCTCCCCCTCTTTTTTTGTCCGCCCAGCTACGGAAAGGACCCCTGCGCCTTTAAGAGGCCGACGCGGGCTCCCGATTGGCCGAGACGCGCCAGTGACGTCACCCCGGGGCCGGCGCCGAGGCGGCCCTGTCGGCCCGCGCCCTCCCCCTCCCTCCCCGCCGCGCGCTCGCGGACAGTCGGCGCGCGGGCCGGCCCGGGCCGGCGCCCTGTCTAGCTCGCTGCCCTGCGTCTCCCGGCGCCCCGGGGGATGCCCCCGGCCGGGCCTCCCCGATGGCCGCCGACGTCTTCATGTGCTCCCAGAGCCGGCCCCGCAGTCGGGGCCGCGCCGTCCTGCTGAAGCCCCAGGTGCCCGAGGACGACGACGACTCTGACACGGATGAACCGTCCCCGCCGCCCGCCTCCGGCGCAGCCACCCCGGCCAGGGGCCAGGCGAGCGCCGCTCTACCGCCGCCCAAGGCCGGGTCGGGCCGCGAGGAGCCTCCGCGCCGCCAGCAGATCATTCACAGCGGCCACTTCATGGTGTCGTCGCCGCACCGGGAGCACCCGCCCAAGAAGGGCTACGATTTCGACACGGTCAACAAGCAGACGTGCCAGACCTACAGCTTCGGCAAGACCAGCTCCTGCCACCTGTCCATCGACGCCTCGCTCACCAAGCTCTTCGAGTGCATGACCCTGGCCTACAGGTAGGAACCCGGCCGGCCCCACCTCTTGAGCGGGGCTCCTTTGACAAAACAAGCGTGGAGGGCTGCCGCCGGGGGACCTCTTAGCTTCAGGCATTCTCTTTGGGTCTTCCCCCATCCAGCGGGTTTATGGGTCTGGGGTCCCGAGTGGAAACGAGAGGGGTGGAGGTCCTGGCCTCTTCCCTGTCTGCAAGGGCTTAAGTTCTTCCGGCTTCACGTTCCCCAGCTAGGCACCCCCGCGCCCAATGTCCCGAGGCCACTGATTTCAGACTAGAAAAAGGTGTAAATACAGGCTGTACCTCCTGTACAGGCTGTTACTCGACTTTATCCACCCTTCCCCCCAAAGCTTTGTGTGTTTCTGGCAATAGGGAATAGTGGTTGGGACCACCTGTCCAGCCAGGGTGGTTAAGCGCTGGTTTACTGATTGTGTAAAATCTGCAAGCCCGTTTCCTCTTTTATAAAGAGACGGTGACAGTATTACCTGCCTCTGTTGGCTGCTGTGGGGATGGAATGAGATAGGTAAAGTGCGTATTTCAGTGCCTGGCACATATTTAGTTGCTCCCGAAGTGTGAGCTAGTTTTCTTATCGTGAGGGAGGCTGGGTTCCCTCACGCCCTCTTGATTGGGAAGCCCTCCCCCTACCTACACATGGGAGGGGCCCTGAGTGCCTCCTAGGAAGACTTGAAGCCCTAGCCCTTGGTGGTGGAGGCTGTCCCCCTGGCAAGTTGGAGGCTCCTTGGGCTGGCCCTGAAACATTATTTGGAGATGTTTAGGGCAGGCATCCCAGACACCATCCTCACCTATGGCTCCGGCTCTAGGCGGAGATCTCTTTTTCTCCCCAAGTCATAGAAATGCCTGGGTTTAACCTCACGGCTTAAAATGCCCTTCCACTCTCCCTTGCTCGGTGTTTGTCAGGTATTTGCTTCAGATAACTTCTGCCTCGGGAACAGAACTTCTTTGGAGGAGCTGCAGTGCGGAGCAGCCCAGCCCTGCACAAAGCTCACGATAGGATCTCGGCAGAGTGGAGATTACTGCATTAGTAACTGGACTGGCTGGGGCTGTCTTAGGTGTCTGCTGCAGGCAGCGCAGACAGAGTTTCCTTGGAGACTCCAGAAACAGTATCACGAGGAATACGAACGTTTCCCTCCACCCCCCCACCGTTTTTTTTGGAAAGCAGTGAGCCCCCAATATACCCAAGTTATACATTTACCTGAAGCTGAAACGGTAGATATACATAGCTCCCAATGGCATTTTCCCCCTCTGGAATAAATGATTAGTCAACTTGTTCCTTTGTTATGCTCCTGAAATGCACCCCCACTCTGCCCGCCCCCATTTCCTCTCTTGAAGGCTCCCTGACGGTTTGTTTGCCACATGGCTGCAGTACGTTACCCAGAGCTCTCCTCCCACCCCCTTTGCGTGGCACATTGGTTAGGCTCTGCTCTGATTCTCTGGTCTTGCCAGTTTGAGCTGGCACCGAGCCTGTGAAGATTTTTTTTTTTAACCCAAATGGTATTGAGGTCTCAGCCCTCTGCCCGCTTTTAGCCCTGCTTCGTGCATGCGTGCTTGCTCACTCGTGTCTGACTCTTGGCGACCCCATGGACTGTAACCCGCCAGGATCCTCTGTCCGTGGGATTTTCCAGGCAAGAATATGGGAGCGGGTTGCCATTTCCTCCTGCAGGGTTAGCCCTGCTGACTCGGTCTCAAATTTTGAGCACTTCGTTGGAATCAAACTCAACTCGACTGTAGCATACGGTGCAGTGAGAAAGAGAGAGCTTTCAAACAAACCTGGAGGTGAAAGATAGGAATGTGTTCTATTAAGCAAACTTAATCCTCGCCTTTATTTTAATATCAACTTCTCCGCATACAAAGAGAGAATGGGCGATGGAGTGGCAGGAGGCATGGGCCGAAGTGCTCACCTAAGTTCTGCTAAAGGGTAAATAAACCAGTCTGCCCTCTGCCCTCAGTTTGAATAACCTGAAGGCGTATTATTAAATGACACCAAAGAATTTTAGTAATGGTATTTTTTTTTCCACTTCTTTCTAAAATATTTTGGCAGCCAGCCGTTGCTCATTTAGCTTTCTTGGTTGCGGAATGCACGCTTAGTCTGGTTGGAGGCTCACCTTGTTCTTCGAGACCTCCAGCCCTGCTGGTTCTCCGTCCGGCTTTGCTGTCGTTCCCTGTACTGAGCCTCCTGCCACTGCGGGTCCCCCAGTGGGCATCCGCCTAGGAATTTCTCATGAAGATGCTCTTTGTGTCCCTCTCTGCTCGAGGCTAATCTGGGTGGCCCCAGAATTCAGTTGGCAGCGTGCAACATGGGTACAGATTGACAGGAGAAGGACTCAAAACCAGTTATCTGAGCCACAGCCTCTGGCCCAGAAAGCAGCATGAGAACAAATGTTTCTGACCTCAGCTATCCTGTGAAGCCTGCTCACTGGCTTTCAGAGAAGGAGGGTTGCGATATTGGGGGCAGGGAGGAAAGAAAACAACCCCAGAGGTGGCCTTACTCCCCTTTCAGGGCCATGTTGCGTCTTCACCCCCGTTTTCCAGGTTTTCCCCCTCTCCTGGCCGCTGGGCCTCCTCCTCTTCTGTCTGTTTCTGGCCTGGGCTCTTTCTGACTTCAGCTTCCTGTCTGTCCCCCGGCCTCTTCGTTCTAGCCACCTAACTCTCCCTGGTACACTCTGTGCCTTTTTTTTTTTTTCTGGGTTTGGTTTCCTGTTAACTGCTGCCTCCCAGCTGTTTCCAGATGAGGTTCAGCAGCTCTTTGGGGGAGGAACTAAGGGCAGGGGAAGTCGTGGTTGTTTTTTCCCCAGTCGTGTGAAGTGGGCTAGGGACTCTGATATGATCTGTCCCTGAACTTGCAAAGTCGTGAACTGCTGAAGGGTCTTTGGCAAGACTGACCTTGGCTGGGGAAAGTGTGGGGTGCCCCGTGGTCCACCTGGACAGGTAACATTGTGGACGGATTCCAGCTTCCTGTAGCTGGCCGTAAAATCCACGTCCTTCCCACACCATGATGCTGAGAAAAGCCCCCTGTAGTGAAATGTCTTGATTTGGTCCTACAGTGTGAGGTCAGTTTTTGGGATGTTTGAAGAGGAAGAAGTTGCCTCTCCCCCAGGCAGAGCTTAGAAATTCATGGCTTGCCTTCTCTAAAGCTTCCTGTCCACCACTGGGGACGTGCGGAGAGTACGGTGTCCCTGCAGGATGGAAGTGAGGATTAACTGAGATAATGTCTATAAATGGGTCTGCCTACCTTCTCAGTTGTGTCCGATTCTTTGCGGCCCCATGGAATGTAGCCTGCCAGGGTCCTCGGTCTATGGGATTTTCCCGGCAAGAGTACTGGAGTGGGTTGCCATTTCCTCCTCCATGGGATCTTCCTGGCCCAGGGACTGAACCCACGTCTCTTGTGTCTCCTGCATTGCAGGCGGATTTTTACCGCTGAGCCATCGGGGAAACCCCACGAATGGGTCTAGTACCTGGCAAATAAGAAGCAACAGGAGGTTTAATGGGCTGAATCCCTTCTGCATCATCAGTCAGCTGACATTTTTTAGGAGCCCAAGTTTCTCATCCATAAACTAAGGGAAATAACATATCTGACCGGGTGGCTTTTAAATGCCTGCTTGACAGATGCTAAATGGATGCATTCTTGGCTTGTCCATCCTCTCTGAAGCCCCACAGTGGAGCTATGTCCTCTAGAAGATAGTTCATGGTTCTTTCCCTCTTAACATTGTGAGGAATGTCACACATGTAAGTCACCCACGCAGATTCTGAACACATCTAGTAGATAGCTTTCTGGGCTTGGTTTTGGTTTCACTTCTCTACCTTTTTATGTAACTTTATTAGGGACCTTTGGGGTGAATATCTGTGGGGTGAGGGGAGAGACAATTCTTTTATGTATTTAGAGATAAACAGTAGCTTTCTGGACAGTAGATTTCTTTCTTTTTTTAAAATTATTTTTCTTTCTTTTTAAAAATTTATTTTGGCTACACGGGCTCTTAGTTGCAACATATGAACTCTTAGTTGCTAGATCATGTGGGATCTAATTCCCTGACCAGGGATCTAACCTGGGCCCCCTGCATTGGGAGTGTGGCGTATTAGCTGCTGGACCCCCAGGGAAGTCCCTGGACAGTGGATCTCTGCTCCAGCAGATAATCAAGGAAACCTTTGAATTTGGATCTGTAAGATACAAGTTTCTAAACTGTAGCCCTGCATATGTATGTATCAGTTCAGTTCAGCCGCTCAGTTGCGTCTAACTCTTTGCAGCTCCATGGACTGCAGTACACCAGGCCATCACCAACTCCCAGAGTTTGCTCAAACTCATGTCCATCGAGTCAGTGATGCCATCCAACCATCTCATCCTCTGTTGTCCCCTTCTCCTTGTGCTTTCAGTCTTTCCCAGCATCAGGGTCTTTTCCAATAAGTCAGTTCTTTACATCAGGTGGCTGAAGTGTTGGAGCTTCAGCATCAGTCCTTCCAATGAATATTCAGTACTAATTTCCTTTAGGATTGACTATACATACGTATAGTTACCCACTGTTCCTGACAGCCAAGGATTCAAGGTTTAAAGCAATTGTCCTCTAAATGTTAAGTTTTCCAAGGAAGAACTTTCTAGTCTTGGGCATGGTAACTAGTTGTAAATGAGGACCATTCACACAGATGACTAAACTGGTTTTACTCTTCCGCAGCCATGCCTAAGAGAAGCAGTTTCTCTCCTCTTGGGCTTTCTTTGGCCTTGAATCATTATATAGCGTCTATTAAAGGGCCGTGCTGGGTTGGAGTGAGGACTCCAGAGATGAGAAAGAATAGTCTCTGTCCTCCAGGAGCTCACAGATTTGGAGTGGAGGACAGATAAACAGGCAGTTGTAGAACAGTTAGCAGGGGCTGTGATAAACAACATGAACCAGGTCTAAGAGCAGCAGTGAGGATGGTCCCGAAGCCAGAAGAGTGTGTGTCTGTTTGCATAACTGGGATCAGTGTGGACAGTTTCCCGTGTCATCAGGGTCTCATACATATCTCCCCTTCCCTGTGTTACCTGTCAGAAATTACGATTCACCTTCCCAGGAAGTCCAAGAATTCCTTTTACCTGTCTCTTCTCATTAGTAGTCAGGACAAATTTCCTGTTTATGTAAAGGCTGGCTGGCTGATTGCCATCCTGATGGAAGGGCGAAGAAGGGTGATCAGATTGGGAAGAGCCTGGGGAAAGGGGGTGGAAGCAAGGATGGAGGGAAGTCATTGCTAGAGGGAAGGAAATGCACACTAACTGAGCAACTGCTGTGTCCTAGAGTCTCTAGGTTATCCTAAGTCACAGTAGCCCTCTCAGGCAGGTGCTGCTGAAATTTGTATTTTTCAAACAAACAAACAAAAAAAGGCACAAAATTAATTTGCCTTGTTGCTGGGAGGTGAGGCAGCTTATCCAGGGTGGTGTCTCTGGAGCTGAAAAGTCTCCTCCTCCTCGGCTCACAGAAGCGTGCAGCTCTGTAAGAGGGAGGGTAGAAGTGCTAGTTCCTGTAGGATTGGCAGAGGGGGGCCAACATGGGGAAAACAAGTGCCTTTAGGCCACCCCATGCCCTTCCTCGTGCTGCCCTTCCCCACTGGTGAAATCCTGCCCTTCCCTCAAGCCTTAGCTCAAGTGCCCGTGGCCCGGTGGTCCCTCTCAAAGGGAGTGAACCCCTTGATGCCAGGCAAATCCACTACCTTATTGATTGTGCCTCATATCTTTATTTACATAGACATGATTCTCCTGCTCTCTTCACCTTTGACTTTCTCATGGAGTTTCACAGTGTCTGGAATATACTAGGCGGTTAAGATAAATATATGGAATTGAACAGGGAAACTCAGGGGCCTAGTGGCCAACATCATAAACTCTCCTCTGGTGGACCTTGTTTCTCTTCAGCTGCCCAAAAAGAAACCCCCTCCGTGGAACTCTTGTCTAGGGGTGCTGGTGTGGAGTGGGACAATGGCGTGGTGTTTGTATGGGGGGGCCCGCACAACCTGAGATGGGAGGCAGATGAGTGGTGCCCCAGGATATCCACGTGCTCATTCCTGGGACCTGAGAATGCGGTAGTTCACATGGCAGAGAGGAAGTAGGGTTGCTAATCAGCTGCCTCTAAAATGGAGAGATTATTTTGGATTGCCTGGGTGGGCCCAGTGTAGTCACAAGAGTCCTTAAAAGAAGAAGAGGAAAGCAGAAGAGGGAACTAGCAGGAGAAGGAGCTGGCCTGAAGTCGCTGACTTTGAAGATGGAGGGAGGGGCCGTGAGCTAAGGAACACAGGCAGCCTCTAGGAGCTAGAAAAGGCGAGGAACCAGATTCTCCCCTGGAGTCCTGGAAGCCAGAGCTGCGGATATCTTGCTTTTAGCCCCAATTCTCCAGAGCTGTGAGACAGTACCTTTGCGTTGTTCTAAGCCACTAATTTTGTGGTCATTTGTTATAGCAGCAGTTCGAAACTAATACAGACTGGTTTCAATGATTGTTTGTTTTTAATTAATTAATTTTATTTTTGGCTGCACTGGGTCTTCGTTACTTTGCATGCGCCTTCTCTAGTCTTCATGGGCTTCTCATTGCAGAGGCTTCTCTTGTTGTGGAGCACGGGCTCTAGGTGGGCGGGCTTCAGTAGTTGTGGCCCACAGACTTCGTTGTTCCACAGCATGTGGAATCTTCCCAGAGCAGGGATTGAACCCATGTCCCCTGCATTGGCAGGTGAGTTCCTAACCACTCTGCCACCTGGGGATGTCCTCAACAGTTTCTCCAGTTTAAGCCCATAACCCAGGTCTAAAAGTCTTTCTTCAGGCTCCTTCCCCGCAGAAGAGCTGAGCATTCCACTCTGCCGTTGTGTCAAACTGTGCAAAGTGTATTAGTGAAGTGACTGCTTCAGGCGATCTAATGATAGGAGGGCCCTCATTAAAGAAGGAAGTCTGTAAAGTGGTCTTATTCTGTTGCCCCAGCACAGTTCCTAGAATAAGGGTATTGTAGAAAGTTAACAGCACATGTCTTTAAGGATTCATATACGGCTGATGAAAAATTCAGAGTGTGAGCGCCTATTGCCCATAATTGAGTTACTTCTTGGGTCTAATATGTGCAGTTCAGACAGCAGATATCTTAGGTGATATTTTCTATCTTGTTGGAATTCTGTCTGTGGTTAGAATTCTGGGCCACAGGGCTTGAGTTTTAGGCAGAGCCCTTTTGGCCGCGGGAATCAGGGCCCCTCTCAAGCTGGCCCTTGCAATGGGGGTTTACTGCGGGGATCAGGAAGTGTGTTCATGAACCTCCAGGATTCCCAGGACTGCCAGACCTCTGGATTCTGGAGGGGTCCAGGGCTGTGGTGGGCCCTCAGCAGGGGGAGCTTGCCCTTTCCTTAAGGCTCACCCCCTTAAGTGACTCAGCTCCTCTCTCAGACCCTGCTTTGCTTTGGGATCTTACTTCTGCTGCTGCCAGCTGGCGCTCTCACCTGCCTCTACTGTCCTCTGCTTCAAAGCCCCTGCCTATGGGGCTTTCTGCGTCTGCCTGACAGGAGCTCGGGGGTGGCTGAGTTTCGCACACAGACCTGCTCAGAGCTTCCTGTTACCATCAGTGCTCTATGCCAGGTGTCTAATTGAATTAGCCTGACGTCTCCAGTGTAAGTGTTGGAGAGGGAGGCCAGCAGGCCCCGCCCTCTCTGATCAGAATCTCAGGGACCCCAGAGCATGCGTCTAGCCCCAGAGTGTCCAGTGATGCCCTTTCCTTTCAAAAGTATTAATCAGGCCTCTGATGAGTGCCAGGCCCTGTTCTCGCCCTTGGGAATGCAGCAGTAAACAAGACATGGTGTGCGCATTCTTTTTGTTGTTGGAGTTTTATTGAGATGTAGGTGGCGCACAGCTATGTGAGTGTTTGAGGCGTCTGGCACAATGGCCTGACTTACAGGTATTGTAAAGTCATGGAGTCTATAGTCAGTTGAGGGAATCAGTAAGCAAATCAGATTTATATTGCTCCTGCCGCAAAGAACATCAACCACACCAGAAGATGGAAAGTGATAGCGGGTGGGGGAGGGTAGGCAGACACTGTATCTCAGCGGGTTGGAGAAGTCTTCTGAGGGGCTGACATTTCAGGTTGAGCTGAAACCTGAGTGGTGAGTGGGAGCCAGCCGAGGGCAGTCATTCCAGGCGGTGGACGAGCCCGAGGCAGAGGCCCAAGGTGGAAGGATCAGGCACATTCCGGGGCTGGGAAGCCCAGGGTGGCCAGCAGGTTGAGGGCATGGCGAGTGTGGGGGAGGAGAGGGGAAGATGGGTTTGGTTGGGAGGTTGGAGGTTGGGGTATTCCGTTCATTGCTTTGGGGAGCCAGCTTGTTGAGTCTGCGCAGTGGGGACCAAGGGACAGGAGGGGTGGGGGAACTGATACCAGAATGGTGGCCGGGAGGTGGTGAGACGTGCATGGATGCAGGCGGGTTTGGGCTTGCCAGTGGAAGGGATGTGGGGGTGTAAGCAAAGAATCAGCAGTGGCCCTGAGGGTTTTGGTCTCAGCCGTGGGGGCTGTGACTGAAGCGAGGAAGCCAGGGAGCCCGTCAGCTGTGTGACTAATGTGAGCTGTGTCGAGGACCTGCGCTGTGCGCTTGACTTGGCTGCATGGGCTACGGTTGGGGCAGCTCCCTAAGAAGGGGCTGTTCAGTGCTGGGGGCTCTGCAGTCCAGGGAGGTCCTCACTGTCACCAGAGTACCGAGATTCTTTCTTCTGTCCTGGCTGCGCCATCTCATCTCCCTAACCTCTCTTGTGCCTCGTAAGGGACCAGTTGGCCATCCGAGGTTTTGGCATTTTGAGCTTATATTTGGGATGGCAGTGGTTTTTGTTTTCTGTGAAACAGATACTCTCATATCCCGAACGATATTTTTACTCCCTTGGGTTTGGTTGTGGTAGAAGAGTACTACCTGGTCTCGAATGCCCTACGAGGAAACATCTCCAAATTGAGCATCCCTAGTGTGTTTGGGGTTGGATTGCACCATCAGAAAGGCCTTCTAGAAGGAGGCAGGGCAGAAAGGGTTATTTGGTAGCTCTAGAAGGACGTCCAAGATCTGGAGGAGTAATTCCAGAAACAGAATTCCTTGTCGATAGTTTTTGAGTCTCAGAAGTGATAGTGTAAAAATTCAAAAGAAAAGAAAACAAAGAAGAATCCAGTTGAAGAACAGTGAAGAGTGAGGCCAGGAAGTAAAAGCTCAGAAAGGGATGTCAGGGAGAACCAGGCTGCTGGTGGGAACAGCACTGGAGAGGGGACCCGCGGGGACTTAGTTCGCTCTTCTTCACTGTTGAGGACTACTGTGTGCGTAGGAGGGCCTGTTCTGAAAGCTAGTTACCACTCCTTCCTTCTGTGGCTTGTGGGCACAGGCCATCCGGGAAGACGATGGCCTCTTGTGCTCCATCACCACGGGACAGACAGTCATCAAACAAAAAACAGCTGCTTCGGTAGAAAGTAGGAGAATTAAACTAGTTTCCAGATATTTCCCCAATATTCTGGCTTTTAAAAAACAACCTAAAGAACCACTTCTTGTGCTCAGGTGATCTCTGGCCCGTTTGCAAATGGACTGCCTCATCTTCTGGGAGCAGCCCAGAGAGCTAGACATTATGCTTTCTAGGGAAAGTGAATTTATAAATCCGTCTTATTTATTAGAATGAAACCCTTTCAATGAGTTCTTAAAACAGTTCATGATTATATTAGCTTGCTGTTTGAAACAGCGATTTTCTAGCTGAGTAGTGGGGCCTTTTACCCAGGCTCCTCTGTTCTTTAAATGATTATTATTTTGTTGTTGTTGTTCTTCACATTATTAAACAGATCTTTCTCTGCCTTGGAGCAGGACTTCCTTCCACTTGTGCAGACGAGTTTATGTTATCGTTGGTGTTAACAACTTTATCAAGATGGGATTCATGTACCTTAAGATGCGGTTGTTGTACGTGTGCGGTCATTGATTTCCTTTCTGTTGTGTAGCCATAATTGGAATCCAGCTTTAGAACATTCCGTCACCCTACTAAGACCCCTCATGCTCTCTTATGTTTAATCCCAGGTCCTGCCTTCGTCCCAGACAACCGTTAATCTGCTTTCTGTGTCTGTAATCTGCTTGTCTGTGCCTTTTCTGGACGTTTCATATAAATGGAATCATACTGGATGTGGCCTTTTGTGTCTGGCTTTTTTCACTTGGCATGAGGTTGGCGAGGTTCATCTGTGCTTATGGTGCACATCCATATTTTGTTCCTTTTGATTCCTGGACAGTATTCTGTTGTGTCATTGCACCACATTTTGTTTATCCGTTCATTGACAGGCGTATTTTTTGGGGAAGCCTGGTAGCTTCGTTACTTGGATGTTGATATTCCATTTTCTGTAGTAAAGTTCTCTTTCAGATTCAGCTAGGGACTTCCTTACAAGGGGAAACTAGGAACCGCAGTGAACATGGTGGGAAGATGATGGATCAAATACCACTAGACGTGGTGCCGCTGGTTGGTAGCATGTCACTTAGCCCTGTAAGTCAGGATGTCTTTAATTGTAAAGGAAGGAAAAAAGTGAGAGGGGACGTGGGGGTTAGACTAGAATGACCAATCTTTTTCTTATTACCAATCTTATTTTTCTTCCATGGACCTTGTGTATTTGAGAGGTACAGCCTTAGGAGTAAATTGTATTGAGCAATAAAAAGGAACAAGCTTCTGGTATGTGTCAGAAACATTACGTCGAGTGACGCAAGTCTTACTCAAGAGATTAGATATTGAGTCCATTTATGTGAAGTTCTAGAAAAGGCCGAGCTAATCTGCAGTGGAAAAAAAATCAGCTCAGTACTTGCCTGTGAGGGAGGTTGAAAGGGGATACTGGGGAAAAGCAGGAATCTTCCAGGATGATGGGCATGTCTTATAGTATTGTGACTATACTAGAAACCAGTGAACACTTTTCAAAGGTGAATTTTTTGGTGTGTAAATCATGTCTCAATAAAGCTGTTATATTAAAAAAACCACGTCATTAGGACTGACCCGGATGCATTCTTCTTTTTGTAGCTGAATAGTATTCCATTGAGAGCCTATTATACAAAGTGAAGTAAGTCAGAAAAGAAGGACAGATACTGGACATTAACGCGTGGATATGGAACCTAGAAAGATGGCACTGATGAACCTATTTGCAGGGCAGCAGTGGACACAGACATAGAGCACAGACCTGTGGGCGCAGCGGGGGAAGGAGTGGTGGCGCAAATTGAGAGAGTGGCACGGAAGCACGCACGCTACCGTCTGTGACGCCGGGAGCTCCACCCGGTGCTCTGTGACAACCCTAGAGGGGTGGCTGGGGAGGGAGATGGGGGGTCCAGCAGGGAGGGGACATGTGTACACTTGTGGCTGACCCATGCTGATGTGTGGCAGAGGCCAGCACAATATTGTAAAGCAGTTATTCTCCAATAAAAAACACCACCGACAGAAAACCCAAACCATTCAGGTTTTCAACATTATCTTTAGGGAGTCTTCTTTGAGATCTTAAATGCTAAATATGTCAGTGTCTAGGAGTTCCAAGAGTCTCTGTCTTCCATCTCTTCTGTGTACAGTAAATGAGAGACTGCTTGGGAAGGTGACCTACCCTGAGCATTTCCCCTAGATTAAAATCGACTCAGGAATTCGGCTCTCCAGGTTACCTCAAAGCTCCACAAATCACCCTAAGGTTATCCTGTTAAGGCCTTTCTTCCTTTTAACATTGTCTGGGTCAGGGGGTCACAAAGTCAAATGCCCACAAGGGTCAGGAGATAAAAGTGAGGGTCATCGGTAAGGCGAAGAGGACGTTTGCCGTCTTTTATTTTCTGGCTTCTGATGGAGTCATGGTTACAGACAAGCACGCACTTATTATGAGAACCCTGCAACTGTAAACTGCAGTTGACCAGGCCTGCCTGATGGAAGAGCAGCGGGGCGGCGGGGGCGGTGTCTGTGGTGAATTGGTGGGTACCTGCCGGCTCTACAGGGGGGCAGCCATCACCCAGCTCCAGGTGACTCTAGCTATTTGGGAAACTGAGCTCAGTGTTACAAGGTCTGGCATATTTGAAAACTGGAAGAAATCTGAATTTGCATGTGAACTCTACATTTCCATTTCTACCTTGGGTCTGAGTTCAAGTATTAGGAATTCTAGGGAAATGAGTTTAATCTCGGTTGCATCTGTTTATCTGTTGGCCTTTCTTTTTATTTTTTAATTTATTCTCAAAATCTGTTTTGGCTGCGCCACATGGTATGTGGGATCTTAGTTCTTCAACCAGGGATCGAACCCACCCCCCTTGCATTGAAAGTGCGGAGTCTTAACCACCGGACCGCCTGGGAAGTCCCACGGTTGGATCTCGTTGAGAACTGAGTCTTGGCCTAAGGGAGGAAGGAGTGTGTGGTGCTCTTTGCCACAAGGGCAGCCCTGGCACAGGGGATATCTTGTAAGGTGTTCTCACCCTTAGGTGTGCCTTCATGAAATGTTTCCGTTCATACAGTCAGAACCATCATCTTATGAAAACAAAATCCAAGACTGTCCTGGTAAACCCTAGAGGTGTGTGTGTCCTGGTAGACAGTTACTCGTAGAGTTATGAGGAACCAGGGCAGTTATTTTAAATGATCATGATTTGGGGGTGGAGAGTTGACTTCATTTCACTTCTCCATGTGAAGTTCTTGGACAGTGGGTTACTCATCATTTTACATTCCATTTCTAACTGTTATCCCTTAACTTCACCACCAGACCTGCCTGAGGCAGGGCTGTTTTCATGGGGTGATTCCAGGGTGGAGGAAAGGGGTAATCATTTCACTTAACTCCAGACAGTTGATTTGGTTGTCGCTGAAACAAAATTATAGCTTGAAGTTAGACAGAAGAGGCCTCTCACTTGGCCCTTGTTCAAAGTTTCTAACCTGCACATTGGACGTTGTGTTACAGGCCTCTGGCTGTGCTTTGCAGTTAACTACCTGTGTGTGTGTGTGTGTGTGTGTGTGTGTTTGAGGTAGTTAAAGGAAGGGATGTGCTTGCTTTGAACCCTTCCCCCAGCACACACACACACACACACACACACACACATGTTCTCGTGCAGCACACACACACACACACACACATGTTCTCATGCAGCACACACACACACACACACAATGTTCTCGCACAGCCACCTTCCACACGATCTGAGGCTTTCCACCTCTTGAAGTTTCTGTCCGTATTTGATCTGATCTACAGAGGTGTTGGCAAGTAGCTTTATGGTTCTTAAAGGCCAAGACTTTGCTCCTGAGCCAGATTGAAATAGAGTTTGTACTTCTCAGAGCGATGGCAAGCATGCTTACTGAGAAGTTGGGGGTATTACTCTTCTAAGCTTAGGACCTTACTTTTTGGATTTTGACTGTATTTCTGGGCCCCCTTCCAGGGAAAAAATCCCCAAACTCAATACCCACAGATAACCACCATCGTATCCCTGGTGTTTATTCTCTCAGACCTTGTGCGGTTTTTATTTTTCGGGTGGAGTAAGTGTGTTTTGTTTTTGTATTTAATAGATCATGAATGCCTTTCCCAAATACTCATCTGCAGTATTTTTCTAGTGGCTGAGTAGTACTTCATTGTGTGGACGTACCATCACTTATGAAATCCCTCTCTGGTGGACCTTGAGACCATTTCACATGATTTTTGTGTTCCTGAGCCCCTCTTCCATTTCTCTTATCCCTACTTTCTCTGAAAACATCCTTCTGCCTCCTCCTCCTTCCTCACAGGAAGAACTCTCCTTGAGAACCTTTCAGCAGGACCCTTGAAGAAAAGGGTCAGGGTTCCCCGGCCTGGCCTGTCCCCCGCCCCTGCCCGCTCGGCTGAGGTGTGTGTGGAGGTTGGAGGTGAGCAGGTTGCAGCCCAAGAGCAGCCTTTGCTCTGCGCCTCAGGCCGGAGAGAGGAAGGCTGGCTGCACTGCCAGCCTGCAGAGGGGCAGGGGACACCGGAGGGTGTCTGACACACCCCGCAGCGTGCCTGCCTGCATGCCTGGACCCAGGCCGAGCTCGCACGTCCCCACCCCAAGGCCAAGGCTCCTCACTCCTGCCAGCAGGAGGATGCCTCCCCTCGGCCTTCTGTTGTTCCAGAGGCAGGGAGAGAGCATTGAGCTTCAGGAAAGCTGGTGGTTCCAGCTGTGGGCCCGCCCAGCTGGGGCACGCTCACCTGAGCCCGGAGCCACGTGGATGCATGTCCCTGCGAGTCACAGAACAGATGCCGGTGTGACTTGGTACATGGAAAGAAGAGCTCACTCAACTCTCTGGAAAAGTTTAAGTACTTTCCATCCCATCAAGTCCAGAGGTGCTGATCTCTGGCTCTTTGGCAGCCTTACTCGTCAGCCTGATCCACTGCGGGGTTTCTGTGGTTCTGTCTGTCTGCCCACCCACACTGGTGGCAAGAGTGTGTGGCGGGGGGTCTGATATAAGGCAGAGGACTTGGGTGATGTTTTAAATGCTGGATGAGGTTGTTACAACTCCCTAAGCCCAGTGGCAAGGCTCGCCTGCCCATGGGGCATCCAGCTTCACTGGCTGCCTTCTAGCCCAGAGCTCCTCACTGTGACCCCCATCTCCTAGCCCAGCAGAGCCTCCCCTTGCCTCCCGGCTCTCTCCCAGCCTGGCTCCCTAGTGACTGGACCAGTTTTCAATTCCTCTTAGTTTTGAATTTCATGATTTTTTTTTCCCCCACAAGAAACCTTGGCAGAAGACTTTGTTCCCTGGGAAAAAAGCTCTCAGAAAAGCAGAGAACCCCGCTATCAGCTCAGCCCCTGCCTTGTCCTTGACGATGTCCCAGCACAGTACCTGCGAGCCGGCAGGCAGGTGGTGCTGAGGAAACTTACCTGGTGGGCATGGCCTTCAGATGCTTCCCACAGCGGCCAGTCAGAGACCTACTGATTACAGTCGAGCTGGCCAGCCTGTATGTAGCCAGCTGCTTTTTTGCCCGATAAGTTTGTTTGCTTATCTCTGTTTTCCTGCCAATTGCTGGCTCCCTGGAGCCATGGGTGTGTTTGTGGTCGTTTGAGGTGATTGGTGAAGTATGGATTAAGTGAGCAGGGCTAGGCGGGGTGTGAGAAATAGGGGTGTCATCTTCTGGTCTCTCTCACCCCCTGGCTCTTACCTGCAGAGAGAATCTTTTCTGGTTTCCGCCCTAGAGGGTGGCAGCTTTCAGGCTTCTGGAAAGCTGGGAGCAGCCACCTCGGCTCAGTGGCTGTAGCTGAGGTCTTGAGTGTGCTAATGCTCTGAGTGCTAAGTCGCTTCAGTCGTGTCTGACTCTTTGCGACCCCTTGGACTGTAGCCTGCCAGGCTCCTCTGTCCATGGGGTTCTCCAGGCAAGAATACAGGGGTGGGTTGCCGTCTCCTTCTCCAGGGGATCTTCCCTACCCAGGGATCAAACTCGTGTCTCTTACATCTCCTGCACTGGCAGGCAGGTTCTTTACCGCTAGTGCCACTTGGGAAGCCAGAGTCCTTGCAGCAGTGTCCATCTAAGGGCAAGTGAGTTTCCTTGGCTAAGGCAAACCAAGAGAGAAATAACAGCATAGTCCAGACTGAACACAAAAGCGATCCCGAGCAAGCTGCCCCGCTAATGGCCTGGAACAGTGACCCAGCAGCACTGTAAACAAGCTTGACGCTTCAGCCCTTGTTCTCTGTTGGCCAGGATCACTGGAAGCGCATAAGTATGTGAGACTCAGCTATGTCCCAGGAGCAGTAGGAGCCCCACGACTGCAGAACGGCCAGCCTGGGTGATGTGTCATCGCTGAATGGCAGCTGGCCTGCCTCTGTTGCGTCACACGCTGTTAGTGTCTGAGAGTAACTTTCTTCCCTCTTTTTAGCCTGGTGTCTCCAAGTCCTGGGGACCAGAGATGGAAATGAGGAGGGGCGTGCAGGGTTTGTTGGGCTGTTGCAATCTGTCGACAAAGCCATCATTGTCTGGGATAAAGCACCAGTTGGTTCACTTTGAATTGCTCCGTCGCTCCAGTGCTCAGTAACGGCTGTTTTTCTTCCACCTCAGCAGCGTTCCCGGGGGGAGGTGAAAGATGGACTGCCTGATCCAGAGGGGAGAAACTGCTCTCCCTTGCCCTGTCTGCGTAGCAGCATCTCAGGTGATCAGTTAAGCACCCAGAGCAGACAGTCTGCTCCTGGTCAGCCGGCATCCCAGGCTGCTGCTGGACCCCAGCTGGAATTCGGCTGTCTTGGCCTCTTGGAGGAAGGGAGCTTTTAAGAACCAGGCTGCTGCTCGTGGCCTCAACCTCCTGTGGCGCTCACCTGTCCCGGCAAGGTGCCCTCCCCGCAGCCTTGCTGCCGAGCTGACCTCCCCTGTGACCTTTTAGCCTACCATCTCTCCCTGTTGTGTATGATGCCTCAAGCTGTGGGGTCAATCTGGAGAGCGAGCCAGCCAGATGCTGTCCCTTGAGCCTGGGGCAGACACCCAGAGTTTCGGTCCTTTCTGGTCCCTCTGCCCCTCGTCAGTTCCACGTTTGTGTGGTCAGATTGGTCCAATCCGGCTGTCTTTGTGGGAATCCCAGCAGCTGGGGTGAGGCTGCCAGGAACTCCTGAGGGAGTGAGGGAGCTCACACCGGAAAGCCTGGGCCTCCATTTGCTTCCAGTGCCAGGAATTTCATTTCCCTGCATCTGGATAGCTCTCCAAGTCCAGTGTGGTCACGAAATGACGTTTGAAGAGCTTAGGAGAAACGCAGAGTATGAGAAACATTTTTTTTAATGACCCTGACCCCAGACAGACAAGTTCAAGTGCTTGTTTTCTCAAAGATGGAGCTGCAAAGGCCAGAGAGTCTATGAGGTAGACAAAGCTGGATGGACGGGAGGGGGTGATGTAAAATGCCCTTGTCCACATCGTTAGTCCTCCCTTAGGTATAGTCTTGGGAACCACCTCCATGAGGGGCTTGGGGAGCACAGAAGAACCTATCAATGGAGCTGAATTGCTTCTTTAGTTCAGTCCTTTGAGTTTTGTGGTATTAAAGTTGGGTGGGTAGCTATTAAAATATGTTTGCAAAAATGACTCATTTGTTTGCCCGTCTCTTAAGGAGTAGAGCTTCCTTTGATACAAGCCAGTTTTCCAGATCACCGTTGTTTATTTCATTAATCATCTCTTTTATAAAATCAGCCCTTCTTAATGAGAAGTGGAAATCCCTCTCAAATGGGTAATAATCTTCAATGCTTTCTTTTAAAAAAAAATATATACATTTATTTATTTGGCTGTGCTGGATCTTAGTTTTGGCACACAGGATCTTCAATCTTCGTTGCAGTGTGCGGGGTTTTTAGTTGCCACATGAGAACTCTTAATTGTGGTGTGGGATCTGGTTCCCGGACCTGCATTGGGAGCATAGAGTCTTAGCCACTGGACCACCACGGAGGTCCCTGCACTGCTTCCTTGAATGTACTGAGTCTAATGTAATGTTTGATTATTTAGAAACCTATTTCTGAATGTTATTTCCTGTGTAGTCCTAGCACCGTAGTGGCTTCTTGATGAAGTTGCACCGAGGCAGTATGTTCAATTCTCTGCTCAACCATCTCAATCTCTCAAGTGAGCTGAGCTTTCAAATCTTCAATGACCCGTCTCCTCCGGGCTGTTGGCTGCCACCCGTTCTGCAGTGAGTTTGCCATTTCCGTTCCCTTTTTGTCCGGGGCCTCCCATTTTCCATTGGTTTGCATAACTTGTTAAATTGAGTGTAAAATGAGAGTAATTAACTTAGTGAGGGCTTAGAGACTCTCCTCTGAGTCAAGTGCACAGACCTTTACTATCTGTCTTGAATTATTTTCACTTTCTTCAGTGTACCTAAATTAAGCTCCAGCTAGTTGTGAGATAATGCTATACTTCTAAACTTCTTTTACAGAGTGATTTTAAGCCATTATTATTCAGTTACATCACTGAAATTTGTTGAATGGGTTAATTTGTATGTATGAAAGAAATTATCTGCAGATCTTAAGAATATTAAGCTCTTAAGAAAATGCCAGTGTGTTCTCATTTCTGAAATGTGGCAAATTAAAAAAAAAAACACAACTCCAAATCAACATGATAAACCAAGTCCCCTGGCTAGTTAAGTATTTCTTTCTAATAATTATGAGAAGGAAATTCACTTTTTCCCCTTTTCAAAGTGGAAATAGTTTTTTTTTTTTTTAAGTGGAAATAGTTTTATGAAGGTTCCTGTCCAGCTCTCCTCCTTGTTGTAAAGAAATGCATACTCATTGTCAAATGGAGTATTCAGGCATTTCAGGAAGACAGAATTAGAAGAACAGAATCCTCTGAAACATTCTTCTTGGGTTTATTTATTTTGTCACGGTGCCCTTTTTACTTTTTTTCTGTGCCTGCATAGGTAAAAATAGACCTGTACCATCATTAAAGAGCCAAAGTTTTTACTTTTGATAAAGGCCAATGGATGTTGTTTTTAAATGGTTCATGCTTGTTAGTGTTCTATTTAATAAATCTTGCCAAACCCAGGACCTCTAATATTTTTTTCCTAGGTTTTCTTCCAGAAGTTTTATAGCTTTAGCTCTTGCGTTTAGGATTGCGCTCCATTTTGAGTCAGTTTTTACATATGGTGTGAGGTAAGGGTTAAGATTCAGTTTAAGAAGTACTTCGATGAGTGTTCTTATTTCTACCTCTTCTCATTCTGCTTCTTTAGTTGTTTTCCTAAGATGCACCCCTAAAAGTAAAACTGTAAGATCAAAGAGTCACACTGAAGTCTTTGATATATGTTCCCAGACTGGTTTTCAGAAGTTGTATCAATTAGAAAAGACAACTCCCAGGGAGCTCAAACCTGTGCTCACCCTGACAGCCAGGAGGGGTGGGTGGGATGGGAGGGAGGGTCCAGACGGGGAGCCTGTACCTACGGCTGGTTCATGTTGATGTATGGCGGAAACCAACACAGTATTGTAAAGCAGTTATCCTCTAATTAAAAATAAATTAAAAAAAGAAAAGACAACCTCTATAATGGGAGAAAGAAAGTGTTAGTTGCTTAGTTGTATCTGACTCTTTGCGATCCCATGGACTGTATGTAGCCCACCAGGCTTCTCTGTCCATGGGGTTCTCCAGGCCAGAATACTGGCGTGGGTAGCCATTCCCTTCTCCAGGGATCATCCTGAACCAGGAATCAAACCTGGGTCTACTGCCCTGCAGGCAGATTCTTTACCATCTGAGCCACCAGGGAAGCCCATAACGGGAGAAAGTATTTGCAAATCATGTATCCAGTAAGGACTCTGCATCTGGAGTAGGTAAAGAACTCTGCAACTCAAAAATAAAAAGACACTGTAAAGTAAAATAAAGTAAAAAAAAAATGATAATAAATAAATAAATAAAATACTTTTTAAAAAAAGAAAAAATAAATAAAAAGACAAACAGCCCAGTTAAAAACAGGCGAAGGACTTGAATAGTTACTTTTCTAAAGATATTATAGATATATGGGCTTCCCTGGTGTAGATGGTAAAAATAATCTGCCTGCAATGTGGGAGAACTGGGTTCGATCCCTGGGTCAGGAAGATACCCTGGAGAAGAAAATAGCAACCCACTCCAGTATTCTTGCCTGGAAAATTCCATGGACAGAGGAGCCTGGTGGGCTGTAGTCCATGGGGTTACAAAGAGTCAGACACAACTGACCAGCTAGCACTTTCACAATATGCATGTGAAAAGGTGTTCAACACCACTAATCATTAGAGAAATGAAAGTCAAGCCCACATTGCAGTCCTGCTTTGCACCCACTAGATTGATAAGTGTTGGCGAGCATGCAGACAGATTGGCACCTTCCTGTAGTGCTGGTGGAAATGTAAAATAGTGTAGCTGTTGTAGAAAGCAGCATAGTAGTTCCTAAAAATGCTGAAACATAGAGGTGACATTTGCCCCAGCAATTGCACTCATAGGTATGTATCTGAGAGAAAGGAAAGCACTGCACACAGACGTTCTTAGCAGCAGTGTTCCTGGTAGCCAAAAGGTAGAAACAGTTCAAATGCCCATCAGCTAATGAAGAAATAAACAAAATGTTATCTGTCCATTCAATGGAATATTAGTCAGCCACGAAGTGGAATGATATACTTGCTCCAACATGGATAAGCCTTGCAGACATGCTAAGTGGAAGAAGCCAGTCACAAAAACCTACACATTGTATGATTCCAGTTATGTGGACCCTGCAGGATGAGCACATGTAGAGAAGGAGAAGGTGGATTAGCAGTTGTTCAGGATTGGGAGGTGATGACTAAGGGGTACAGAATGTTGTTTTGAGGTCGTGAAGATGTTCTACATTCGACTGTGGTGATAGTTGCACAATTCTGTGAGCACACTAAAACCATTGAATTGTAGACTTCAAATAAGCGAATTGTATGTGAATTACGTCACAATAAAGCTGTCACCCGCCTCCCCCAAAAAAGGTTGTACTGACTAGTATTCCCACTAGCAGTGTGTAAGAGCCCATTTGCCTATATCCGCCCCAGCTCTGGGTTGTTCATTACTGTAATTTTAAATTCTGCATCAGCTCTGTTGAGGTTTAATATGTAAACAACAAAATACATGCTTTTAGATGTGCAGTTATATGTGTGTGCTCCATCAGTTGCTCAGTCGTGTCTTGTTTGTGACCCCATGGACTGAAGCCTACCAGGCTCCTCAGTCTGTGGAATTTTCCAGGCAAGGATACTGGAGTAGGTTGCT
Source organism: Capricornis sumatraensis (assembly GCF_032405125.1). Lineage (NCBI taxonomy): Eukaryota > Metazoa > Chordata > Mammalia > Artiodactyla > Bovidae > Capricornis > Capricornis sumatraensis. The sequence continues at coordinate 60,070,040 of NC_091085.1, read as the reverse complement.
TTTTCCTTCTCCAGGGAATCTTCCCAACCCCAGGGATCCAAACCCAAGTCATTCTAAATCAGCTCAATTGAGGTTTAATATGTAAATAATAAAATTCACCCTTTTAGATGTGCAGCTGTATAATTTTGACAAATATACACATATGTGTATATGTGTATTATCACTGCAGCCCAGATACAGGACACTTCCACCACCCGAGAAGGTTCCCCCGGACCCTCCCCAGGCATTCTACCCCATCTCTGTCTCTCTCACTGTAGCTTAAGTTTGTCCAGTGTTTTGTGTAAATGGAATCATACAGGATATACTCTTTTACCTGACTTCTTTTGCTCAGCGTATATTTAACTCGTCTGTGATACATGTTGCTCCATGTATCAGTATTCTTACCTGGATAGACCACAACCTGTCTTATCCATTCACCTGTTGGTAGACATTTGGCTTGTCTTCCTTTCATTGTTTTCAGCTTTATCACGATTAAAGCTGCTACGAATGTTTATGTACAAGCCTTGGTGTGGACGTATATTTTTATTTCTCTTGGGGAATGTTTGGTGATGTGTAAAGTATATATTTAACTTCATAAAAAACTGTCAAACGGTTTCCAAAAATGGCTATTCCTTTACAGAAATATTAGGTACCATTATTACTGTGCATTCAAAGCTCTGTTAATCTGAGCCAAAAAATGGCATCTCTTTGATCTGTAGTGTATCATTTGTTCCCTGAATTTGACCATTTATTTTATATTTGTGAGCTTCCTTTTAATTCTTTGGATTTTTTTTTTTTTTAGTTGGGATGTGGGTTTTTTCTTCTCCATTTTTTTAAATCTTTCTATTATAGAAAATAATAACAGAAAAGTTGTAGTAATGGTGCAGCCATCATGTTTATAATCACTGCCCATACAGTTCACATTGGTCAACTTTTGCTATACTTGCTTAATGTGTCTGTATCTCTTACTTTCAAAACCCCTAATCGTACAAGAGATTTCTTTCTAAAACTTCCCTTTCTTAAACCCTACCCTCTCTTTCCTTCCTCTCTCTTTCCCCTCTTTCTCATTTTTAAGTTTTTTTTTTTTAACTGTGGACCATTTTTGAAGTCTTTATTGAACTTGTTACAACATTGCTTCTGTTTTAGGTTTTGGTGTTTTGGCTCTGAGGCATGTGAGATCTAGTTTCCCGACCAGGGGTTGAACCCGCGCCCCTTGCATTGGAAGGCAAAGTCCTAACCCTTGGGCCCCCAGGGAAGTACCCTCATTCTGCTCTATTTAAATAACTGGTATGAGAAGCTAGCTCTTCCTCCTGCCCTATCGTCTTTTTGGGCTACAGATTCAGAAAATTACACTGAACCCAAGCGTGAGATAGAGACATGCTGACTTTCCACAGCTCTCTTCTTCTCCCAGGAGTATAACCACTGTAGCGGACCCGAGCCCACCAGAAAAGGGGAGGCAGCAGTGAGGTGGAGAACTTAAGGCTCCAAACAGTCAACACTCTTAACTCCCGTCACCCAAGCTAAGGACAGAGGAGGCAGGGCACCAGAGGCCACAACTGCTGATACCTTGAGGAAGACCTCTCTACTCCTGCTGCTGGAAACCCTTTTCTCTACAGCCCCTCTCCCGGGTTAAGTCCCGCCCGTCTCGGAGACTCGGCTCAGGCATCCTGCTTGAGGAAGCCATCCTGAACCCACCCCTGGGTGCCCTGCTGTTTCCAATCCCTGCACACATGCCCTCTCTCCCTCGAAGCAAGACATTTCTGACTTTCCCATTAGCTTGTGAGGTCCGAGGGCCGGAGCCTGGCTTTTGCGCCCAGTCCTCCACTCAGAGTCTGACGGGTCGTACGCAGGCTCTTGGCAAGTGTTGCTGGGAGGCTTCACTTCCTGGCCAGCAGACGATCTCTCCCTACAGTTATGGCTGCGTTTGCTTCCGTGGTCGTGAAAGCACAGTGGACTCGCAGGCTCTGCTTTATCAAAACACGTATTTCTCTGAGCCTTATAAAAAACTGAGGAATGAAAACTGTGGCCTTTCCCTTTTTATTTGTTCCAGCAGCTGCCTTCTCATCATTTTAGGGCAGTCGTTTCTCACTTGGTACCTTTCATTATTCTTTATTCTTTTAGATTCTTAGAATTACGGGCTTTGAACCGAAAGAGGCTTAGCCATCAGCTGCACAACCTAAAGGGCTTCCGGGTGGCTCAGTGGTAAAGAATCCACCTGCCAATGCAAGAGATGTGAGTTTGATCTCTGGGTTGGGAAGATTCCAGGGAGAGGGAAATGCCAACCCACTCCAGTATTCTTGCCAGGAAAACCCCATGGACAGAGGAGCCTGGAAGGCTATAGTCCATGGGGTCACAAAACAGCCAGACACAACTGAGCAACTAAACACCAGCAACAACACGACTTAAAACGTGAACCCAGCTGGCCTGTCCACTTTCTCCTGGTGCACCTGCAGCGCTTAGAACTGCACCCTCAGCATTCCTGCCTGGGTTTTCCATCTCTCCCTCCCGCTGTCTCCCAGGTTTCCCCTCGCTGGCCTGCCTGAGTGGTGCTTGATACAGGGCCTTGCTGTGAAGGGTGCCTGAGAGCTGAGGTGAGGGGTGAGTGATGGGTCCCTGGCGGTGTTTTCTTGTTCAGGAGGCTGGGCGCACGGGGAATGGCAGGCTTCAGTTCCTGTTGAGCTCTTAGGCTTTTCTCCTATGTAGATACTTGTCTGGGCTGGGAGAGTGAAATGGTGCTAATAAAAAAAGAGACGGTTGTGTTTGTGCTGCCAGTACTGGTGGGATTCAGTTTGCCTGTTCATTGAAGAACCGCATATCTAATCTCTAAGTGGTAGTTCTCTTTGGCTCTCAAGGACCTTTGCTCATCACCCACCCCTAACAGTCATTCTCTCCTTGTCCCTTGAGTCGAGTCATGGGAGGCTTGGCTGAGGCGGCCAAGAGTCCTTCAACTGTGCTTTCTCACAGCCTAGGGTCAGAACTGTTCTGAACGTCGTGGGAAATGTCAGCCGGATGCGTTCATCCGTTTTATCAAGAACCTCCTGTGTTCCACACCCTGTCAGTCCATTCTGAATACCTTCTTCACTTCTTTCTCGCCACAGCTCTGTGACACAAGACTGTTTGTCTTTTCCCCGAAGAAAGCGAAGTTACGGAAGGCCAGCTGTCTGCCTGAGGCCACATGGCCGGCAGGCAGGGACACGGATGGGCGAGTCGCAGGTGGTTAGGAAAGCGTCCTTCTGAGTAAAAGCTTCTGCTGTACTTTGGAGTCGGCCCTTATCGTGAGGGACGTGGTGTTTCCATCCATGAAGGTGGCCCGGCCTGAGACTCTGTTGATGGATTTTTCTGTCATCAGGACAGCACAGTGGACAGGATCAGATTTCCTCAGTAAAACCTGGAATTTCGACATGAGAGGCATCAGATGTTATCCTTCTTTCTTATCCCAAGAAAGCATAGCCAGCCCTTGCAATAATAGAAAGACTCTGAAACTTCACGGTTAAAAAGTCCCTGTGGGCTTCATTGGCAGCTCAGTGGTGAAGCATCTGCCTGCCAGTGCAGGGGACACGGGTTCGATCCCTGGTACGAGAAGATCCCACGTGCCGCAGAGCAACTAAGCCCGTGTGCCATATCTACTGAACTCACATGCCGTGACTACTGAAGCCCACATGGCCAGAGCCCGCACTCTGCAGCAGAAGCCGCTGCGTTGAAGAGTAGCCCCCCCTCACTCGCTGCAGCTAGAGAAAGCCCACCCTGTGTGCAACAACAAAGACTCAGCCCAGCCAAAAATAAATAAAATTATTATTCTTTTAAAAATCCCTGTAAATGGCTGGCTTCAGGTTTTGTTCACGTACCTCTTCCCCAGCTCCTCTTCCCTGCAAATGGACACTGGTCCCCAAAGATCTGTAGGATACATAGCACAAAACTTGCCGTTTGGTTCAGTCTGTCATTGCCCCACAAACTCCTGCCCGGCCCCTTTGCTGCTTTTGTGTGTGATTGTGGAGCATAGTCCTCAGCATAGCAGGGACTTCAATTTTGAGAAAATAAAATGTTCCATCAATTTTTGGGTGGACTTTACCCTCAGCCCTGCCGTTTGTTGGATTATTTGTGCCTTAGATATTCCCATTTTATTTTCGTCTGCTCTCCCAGGAGGCCTTGAAGCAGGGGGAAATGAAAGAGATAAGTCACCCTGACCTTGATTTTTATAGCACTGTAGTAGCTAAAGGTGTGTTTACCCTCTCAGGGAGCCATAAAAAAAACACTTTTCTTTTTAAGCATTTGCAACAGCAGTTAAGATGGCAAGTAGCTCTGCAGCTGGGCTTATAACACATAAAGATCAGAGGTTAAAATTGGGATATGGTAATAAATCAAAACCTCTTTTCATCTTTCACCCCTGTGTTTTAAGTTTGATTTTATGAGTAACAGATTGTTGCTTCTGACCTAGAGGGCGTGGTGCAAATGAGTATATCAGAAAGGGAAAATGGAGGCATTTTGAAGGTAAGAAACTATGTGGAGACAGTGTCAGCAGATGTCAGCGTCTTCTCAGCTGGCCAGGGTGGAGACGGATGGCGTTTCTGAAGCAGAGACCAAGCAGAGATTATCTAGCTTGCCTTCGATTTAGGGTGTTAGTCTCCACCTCTCCTGCTCATCCTCATAGCCTCTGCCACTTAGAAGGTTAATGAGTTTATTAAAAAGCATGCCTGGGAGGAGGATGAGAAGAGGGAGAGACGTAGGGTGACAACCGATCCTTAGCAGCAGACGAAAGGGAAAGTCTCTGTATAGGCAAAAGTAAAACAGATTTTATTTTGAAATGTCTCTTATGGGAAGAGTGCTGTGCAGAGTTCTTCATCTGTTTGGATGCTTTTTAAAGGGGCCATCCCCAGTGGCTCAGACAGTAAAGAGTCTGCCCACAATGCAGGAGGCCCGCATTCAATCCCTGGGTTGGGAAGATCCCCCGGAGAAGGGAATGGCTACCCACTCCAGTTTTCTTGCCTGGGAAATCCCGTGGACAGAGGAGCCTGGCAGATTACAGTCCATGGGACAAAGAGTCGGACACGACTGAGCGACCAACACTTTGAGTTTTCGTGCTTTTTATAGTCCCTCTCCTCAACAATAGGTCAGAGGTCTATGGTTGTGGGGTTGCTGTAGACCTTGTCATCCCTCCTTTGCTTAATGGTGGCTGGTGTTACCCCATCGCCTCCTACTGTGGGTGCCTCTCAGTTGTGTTCTTAGGGCCAGCCTCTGGGGAGGGGTACAGTTCAGACCCTATGAATTGGGAAGGACGTTGGGAAAAGCTAGTTCAGATCTCCCCCATCGAGAAAAGGGAAACTGAGGCCAGGGTGAAGGAATGACCTGTGGGGCAGAGATGGTGTCCCTTTGCCGTTTAACATCAGAACTGGGACCCTGGGGCTGGAGCAGGCCTCCTGGTTTCGTCTTCTCCAGTTTGCAGTAAACCCTTCCCTTTCATCTAGGTGTCTTCTCCAAAGTGAAGCAAGCCTGGAAAAAGTAGCAGTCAGTTAATTCATGAAGCCCTGTGGCCTGATTTTAAAGGGTGCGGGGAGGAGATGGGAGGTGGAATGGGGAGAGGGGGACATAAACCGAGAACAAACGGACAGTAACACATCCTGTGAGAGCCTGGACTTGAGGCCAAGGAGGACTTCAGTGTGGGAGGGGGCAGGTATTGAGACGGGGAGGGCTGCTGGAAGGGTGGGGAGGTGTGGGTTGAGTGAAGGCAGGAATGGGGCTGGCAGGAGGTGGGGGGAAATTAGAGAAAATTAGAGATACCGAGGGAACATTTCATGCAAATACGGGCACAATAAAGGACAGAAATGATACGGACCTAACAGAAGCAGAAGATACTAAGAAGAGGTGGCAAGAATACACAGAAGAACAGTACAAAAAAGATCTTAAAGACCCAGATAACCATGATGATGTGATCACTCACCTAGAGCCAGATATCCTGGAATGTGAAGTCAAGTGGGCCTTAGGAAGCATCACTGTGAACAAAGCTAGTGGAGGTGATGGAATTCCAGTTGAGCTATTTCAGATCCTAAAAAAATGATGGTGTTAAAGTGCTGCACTGAACATGCCAGCAAATTTGGAAAACTCAGCAGTGGCCACAGGACTGGAAAAGGTCAGTTTTCATTGCAATCCCAAAGAAAGGCAACGCCAGAGAATGTTCAGACTACCACACAATTGCACTCATCTCACACGCTAGTAAAGTAATGCTCAAAATTCTCCAAGCTACGCTTCAACAGTATGTGAACCAAGAACTTTCAGATGTTCAGGCTGAATTCAGAAAAGGCAGAGGAACCAGAGATCAAATTGCCAACATCTGTTGGATCGTAGAAAAAACAAGAGAGTTCCAGAAAAACTTCTGCTTCATTGACAACGCTAAAGCCTTTGACTGTGTGGATCACAAAAAACTGGAAAATTCTTAAAGCGGTGGGAATACCAGACCACCTGACCTGCCTCCTGAGAAGTCTGTATCCTCAAGAAGCAACAGTTAGAACTGAACATGACAATGGACTGGTTCCAAATCGGTAAAGGAGTGCGTCAAGGCTGTGTATTGTCACCCTGCTTATTTAACTTACATGCAGAGTACATCATGAGAAACGCTGGGCTGGAAGAAGCCCAAGATGGAATCAAGATTGCCGGGAGAGATATCAATACCTTCAGATATGTAGATAACACCACCTTTATGGCAGAAAGCGAAGAGGAACTAAAGAGCCCCTTGATGAAAGTGAAAGAGGAGGGTGAAGAAGCTGGCTTAAAACTCAACATTCAAAAAACTAAGATCATGGCATCCAGTCCCATCTCTTCATGGCAAATAGATGGGGAAACAATAGAAACAGTGACAGACTTTATTTTCTTGGGCTCCAAAATCACTGCAGATGGTGACTGCAGCCATGAAGTTAAAAGATGCCTGCTCCTTGGAAGAAAAGTTATGACCAACCTAGACAGCATATTCAAAAGCAGAGACATTACTTTGCCAACAAAGGTCCGTCTGGTCAAAGCTATGGTCTTTCCAGTAGTCGTGTATGGATGTGAGAGTTGGACTATAAAGAAAGCAGAGCGCCTAAGAATTGATGCTTTTGAACTGTGGTGTTGGAGAAGACTCTTGAGAGTCCCTTGGACTGTGAGGAGATCCAACCAGTCCATCCTAAAGGAAATCAGTCCTGAATATTCATTGGAAGGACTGATGCTGAAGCTGAAACTCCAATACTTTGGCCACCTGATGCGAAGAGCTGACTCATTGGAAAAGACCCTGATGCTGGGAAAGATTGAAGGCGGGAGGAGAAGAGGATGACAGAGGATGAGATAGCTGGATGGCATCACCAACTCAATGGACATGAGTTTGGGTAGACTCCGGGAGTTGGTGATGGACAGGGAGGCCTGGCATGCTGCAATCCATGGGGTTGCAAAGAGTCAGACTCAACTGAGTGACTGGACTGAACTGAACTGAACTGGGAGGTGGGAAGACCATTTTCCCTCTGGTGGGGGAAGTACTAGTGAGCAAAACAGACGAGTCACTACCCGCCTCGTGGAAAATGCAGTTGGTTGTGAAGACACACCGTCAGTCCACACATACACACACACACACACACACACACACACACAGGCTGTCGCAGGTTATGGTTGGTACAGGGGTAGCCAACAAAGTCATTTACACTGAGAAGTCGTTTACTCCAGGAGGGAGCCAAGGAAGGGGAATAAGGTTCTTGTTTAATCCAGATGTGTAGCTGTGGGGACCTGGACCTGGGTGAATATGTAGCCATTCTCTCTAGCAAGCAGGGCAACCCCTGAAGGAGTCTCACTGGGGGAGAAATGTGAACAGACATGTGTTGTCCTGGTCCGGGTTGTTCTGGCCTCTTGGGTGGGAGGGAGGCAGGCAGGGCGGAGCCCAGAGAGGAAGACTGGGGGACCTTGGCGGGGGCCCTGTGTCAACCCTGCCTCCCCGCTCTCCATCCCCTAGCCTTTGCCCTGCACCACTGAGGGCCCCCTGCACAGCACACATGTGGTCTTCCGCCTGTCTGTCAGCTCCACGAGGCTAGGGACTTGGTGCCGTCTGCTCCTCTGTCCTTGCACCTAGAACCACCCTAAATAACAGATCTGGGTGAGTGGATCAGGATTGGGTCCTGAAGAAAGTGATGTTTCAGCTGGATGAATCTGCCCACAGTAGGAGTGCTGTATCCATCTCTTGCCATCAACCCGTTGCTGGTGTTAAGCACCATTTTACACACGCGTTATGCTGTGATAGGTGCAACATAGAATTAACTACTGGCTCCAGCTTTGGGCCCCAGAAAGGTTAGAACTTGATAGATGTTCCCAGAGCAACTTTAGTTAACTTACTGTAGTGTCACTGTGACCCTAGTCACATTGCCAAAGGTTTGGAGTTTTGAATGCAGTACAGAACAGAGTCCATCTTTTTTTTTCTTAATAGTCAACGTTGCCTTTTAAAAATGTAGCCAATGCTTTTTAAAGCCTATTTATAGGTCTTGGCTACCTGAAGTGTGTCACCTTATCCTTTGAAATACATCAGACAGCTTCAGATTTCTGTGCCTGTTAAGTAGGTTACGTAGCTGGCGGTACCTCAAAGATGGCTAATGATGGTGATAATAACAAATTCTTTTCTTGCCAGCCTTCATAGGAACTCAGAAACATTTGTAAGTATGACCTGTTCCCATGCCATCTCCGCCAGCCAGTTTCTCGTCTCCAGGTGTGTACTCCGGCTGGAGACCTGTGCTGATTTACGTCCTCTGTATGCCAGGTGTCTGCAATGCGGTGGAATTTCTCCATTCTCCACACAAAAATCTTAACCTTGGTGAATACTTGAACCTGCTAATTACCTTTTCCTGTAGGCTAATGAAAGTGCTAGGGAAATACCGTGTTCTTTGAGGGTGGTTAGTTATTCCTGGTACTGAATATAATTGAAACCCCTTACCTGTACCTGTGGGTTGGCCACTTTGATTGGGGTGAGGGTGGCAGTTGCCGGATCAGCGAGGTGGGGCTGTGCTGGAGACAATAAAATGTGAATAGTGCTTGTGTTTGGGTGTGTAACCATGCGACTTTGTTTTGTTTTGCTGGCTTCACCTTCTAAACTTCCTTTTGACGTTAAGTGTTATGGTTAGAAATGAAAGGGACATGTGTGAAGAAAATTAAAGAGGGCAGCTTCAGATTTCTCTTTTTAAATAGGTTAAGTTGTTCAAATAAGTAGAGAAACATACTCCATTCTAAGGTGGAGGTGACCCAGCTGAAATGGTTAGTGCTGTCCACAGTAGTGTATTTGTTAAGGGCAACTCCAATCAAAATGCCAGAATAGTTTTCTTTTGAGATTTGACACCACAACCGTAAAGTTGGAACATGGAGGAATAAACAGGCAAGGATTCAAAAAAAAAAAAATGATGGGGACTAACTCTCCTTAGTAAAGTGTATCACAAACTTCTAATTATTAAATCACTGTAGTACTAAGACAGGTGGACAAGAATCCGTGATAGGAGGCCCCCCCAGAACAGACCTTAGTGTATATTATAATTTAATATATGTTAATGGAAGTGTCATCAACTAGTGAGGGAAGATGAGATAATCAGATAACCAGTCGGAGTTTATTTCGGTGAGCTGTGTAAAGAGCTGCTGTTGCTGCTGCTGCTGCTTAGTTGCTTCAGTCATGTCCGACTCTGTGCGACCCCATAGACGGCAGCCCACCAGGCTCCCCCGTCCCTGGGATTCTCCAAGCAAGAACACTAGAGTGGGTTGCCATTTCCTTCTCCAATGCAGGAAAGTGAAAAGTGAAAGTGAAGCTGCTCAGTCGTGTCTGACTCAGCGACCCCATGAATTGCAGCCTACCAAGCTCCTCTGTCCATGGGATTTTCCAGGCAAGAGTACTGGAGTGGGGTGCAATTGCCTTCTCCGTGTGTAAAGAGCGAAATGAGTTAAATATAAAAATGGAAACCTTTTAAGACATAGGCACAAAACACCGAAAGCACTGGGGCGCTCAGAAGTGGCCCCAGTGTTACGTATGAGAGTGTGGGGTATGATGATGACGGCAGTTTACTCCAGGGGAAAGGTCAGGTAACTGAGTGGACAGGTGGGACCATTGGCTGACGCAGGGTCCCAGGATCTTCATGACACCAGAACAACTTCCAGAGGAGGGAATAACGGTACAAAACGGGAAGCTGTGAAAGACCACACAGATAGGCGTTTCCACCGTCTCGGGGGAGAAAAGCCCTTTTAATTATGACACAAAAGGTGGAAACATAAAAGACAGGACTTTAAATTTCTGATTGTATTAATGAACAATTTCAACTGAAAACAATAACAACCCAAAGCTCATCGTTTATACAAAAGTTAAGTAGAATGAAAAAGCAAAACAAAGCACACTGAAATAGTCGAGGCGAAGAGAGTCAAGAGAGACACACTAACTCTACCGTGTATGCTGCAGACATTTCTGCCAAATTCAGAGCTCTCACACGACAGGAAAGGAACAGAAGACGTGCAGACAGTTACCATGAAAAACCCAGAGACCAGTAAACATGAAAAGATACTAATAAGTGGGAACTAAAAAATTAGTGATCTGAATTTTTTTGTAAGATTAGCAAACAATAATAACTAATATGAGCAAGGGTCTGGGAAGTAGGCAGTGTTCACTGCTATTAAGAGTGTAAATTAGTATAACCCTTGAAAGTCTTTGACTAAAACAAAGTTATAAACGTACACATACCCTCTGATTCAGATTTCCAGTTTCTAGAAATTTATCTCACAGAAACAGTCATGCCATTGCACAGAAATATAAGTAGCAATATGGTCCTCTCAGCACTGTTATAATAGTGAAAAACAGAAGCAGTGTATGTCCATTAATATAAACAAATGCCTACTTATGGAAAAGTGGTTAGGTAGATTGTTTTAAATGTACACAATGGAATATTCTGTAACCAATAAATCTGTACCCAACTATAATAAGATGTTCATGACCTGTAAGTGAAAAATAGACCATAAAACAAGATAATCCCATATATTTAAATATTTTTTCATAGATTTTAATCTGAATGTATGCATATACATAATCAAATAAACATACATGACAAGGACTTCGGGCCAACTGCAAAGTGAGAGAGAACAGTCCACAAGACTTCCCCCACTTCTGACACCAACTGCAAGTTCCCAAACCATCCTCGGGTCCTGTAATTGCTAGAAAGATACACAGAACTCACTGAACGCTGCAAGACTCATGGTTACAGTTTATCACAGGGACAAGACTCAGATTAAATCAGCCAAGGGAAGCCACGGGTAGGACAGGGCCTGAGAGGGTCCTCATGCGGTGCTTCTGTCCGCCCTCCCACTGGACCGCGTTGCCGCCCTCCCACCAATGTGTGACACTGCCGGCCCGGGACGCGCACCTGAGCCTTTGGTCCTCAGAGTTTCTCCTGGGCTGGGTCACTGCCCGTGTGACTGACCTCTAGTCTCCAGCCCCTCCTGAAAACTGCCGATACTTCTTAGTCATCACTTCCTCTGGAGATTGGAACCGATACCCCTGCTCCCTGCTCCACGCCCCCATCCTCATCACATAATGAGATTGTCCTGAGCCCCAGGCAAACTCAGATACAACTGTCAGGCAGGACATTCCAGCGGCCTGGAGGTCACCCCCTACCCCCACGAGCTGAGGGCAAGGGCTAGACTTTTCTTTGGATAAGCTTATTTCTCAGTACACAATGTTATCACCAAAATTTAAACAAGGGTGATTTCTAGGTGGTGGAATTGCAGTTGACTTTGCTCTCATTCTTGGTACTGTTCTGTGTTGTTTGAATTTTCTTTCAGTATGAGTATATAACTTATTTAAAAGTTAAATAAGACTAAAAAAGGCTTGAAAAGAGGTTAAAATGAAAAGTCAGTCTCTGGGAGGTGGGGATGGACAGGCATGCACATGCGCTCAGTCGTGTCCCACTCTTTGCGACCCCATGGTCTGTAGCCGGCCAGGCTCCTCTGTCCATGGGGTTTCCCAGGCAAGAACACTGGAGTGGGTGGCCATTTCCTTCTCCAGGGGATCTTCCCGACCCAGGGACTGAACCTGTGTCTCCTGCGTTGGCAGGCGGATTCTTTACAGCTGTGCCGCTTACTCACAGACATGCTATAAAAAGAAGTAAAGACCCAAACCTAGGGGAAGCATTTGCAGAGAAGTATCACAGAGTGTTACTATCATTAATATTACAGTATTACTGATATACAATAGCAAGAAAAAAACAACTAACATTTCACCACATATTGAAAAGTGAGTTAAGATTTGTCGTCTAGGTAATAACAGTATCCCAAAGCTGGCTTCCTGGTTTTGAGGTCGTGCTCCAGCTGCAGAAGATACCACCACTGGGGAAGGTGGGTGAAGAGTACAGGGGATGCTTTATAGCTTTTTTTTTTTAAACTTTCTGTGAGTCTATGTAATTATTTCAAAATAGTGTTTTTTAAAAGACGAAAGGCACAGATAGCTCATCAAAGAGACACATAGCTAATACACAGATTTTTAAAAGCGTTTTACTAACAGGTGATACAGTTGAAGTCAGGCACCACTTTTTCCTGTTGTTAAGTCCAGTCCCATCCTCAGTCCAGAGGAGTCGGGAACACCCTGGGTTCTGGGTTCAAGTTTATAGCCCTGGCAAATAGACATAAGGTTATGGTTTTAACTGGTGCCCTGCCTAGCATCACTGCTCCTGCCTAAAAGGCCAATTGTGGCTTGAGGCGGATAGGAAACACCAGGCTTTAACACCCAGAAACGCACCTAAGACTGAAGTTCAGTGTTCAGCAACATGCCCCAGACTTGGGCATCACTTACTCCACGCCAGCCGGGTCCTTTCACGCCCCCTGTGGTCCCAGGCTCCCCTAAAGAGGAGGGGACATCGGCATCCATTTACCAAAGGCAGGACTCTGACAGCTCATGCCAGCAGTCCAGAAAGGGAAACCACTCTTTCCTCATTTGCTTGGGAATGGTGTAAGCGTGGTGGCGTCTGTGCCCAGGTGGGTGGCTGGGACACAGAGGGAGCGCTCAGTCAGGCAAGGACACGAGCCACTGTCCTTCACGTTCAGGGCCAGGGGAGTCACTGTTGCGGCCAGCCCGATTTTACCCGTCTCAGCTCCATCCAGGTGCTCTAGGTTTTGATTGTCACGGAAATGATCACTCCTGGCTAAGTACACAAAACAGACAACCACAGTCCTCACAAACGTGCTCATACACGTGAGCAGACACAACACCTAGACGCGGTGGCACACCTGCACACGCAGGTACACTTACACACTCACACACACCATACATACCACGCACACCACACCCATACCTACGTACCACACACTCGTGTGTACACCACACACACACATGTATACACCACACGCATACCCCCCGAGACACACCTGCTCACCACACACCACCATGAAGACACACACACACACACACACACATTCACCTTGTCAGTAGGACAGACCTGGAATGAAGCCCTCAGAAGCCCATATGTCTGCCCTGCTGCCACCGCCCTCTGAGCCTGCTTCGCCAGTAGGACTTTCTTTGAGTGTTCAAAAAAAAAAAAAGATGCCAAGTGCCCCAGGAGGGGGATAAGTTTGGGGTGCAGGAGATAGGACCCACGCCTGGGCGTGGGAGTAGGCCCTGAAAACCTCGCAGGCGCTCCCTGGGCGGTGGCTCTGCTTGGGCAGGTGGCCCAGGGCGGAGGGCCCATGGCTCCAGGGCGATTCCCCTGAACACTGCGCCCTCCGCCTGCCATGCCTCACGCAGGGCCGCTCCCCACGCCTCGGCTCCTCAATGAACCTTTGTCCGTCTGGAGCCTGTTAGTTTTGGCTCCTGGCAGCCTGTGGAACCAGGCCCAGATCCCAGGAAAAGCCAGTGGAGACTGCTCTTTTGAAGAAAAAGAGTCGGAGTCCTGGAAGAGAGGCCTGTCTAGCGTCACTCACTCATTCGCTCATGTAAGAAACTGCTTATTCACCATTATCCTCATATTTGGATCTGGGGCACAAAACCGACTTGTGCACAAGTTTCATATCTGCTCATGTGATGAATTGCCTTCCCTAATTAACTGGAAGCCCTGTAAGGCTTTGGACTGTACCTGGTCTTGTTCCCTTGTTTATTTTGAAGAAAAAAAAAAATATATATATATGTATAAAATACATTCCTATGTTATATTTGAGCAGTAGAAAACAACGGTAAACAGTGAAAACTAACTCGCCGACTGAGGCTCCTGAATTCTTGGTTCAGCTCTCCAAAGGGAATCACTGTTTCCTGTTACCTGTTTTCTTGTGTGTCTTCCCTGAGACTGACTGGTCATTTTATTCCCTGCTTTCCTGTGTGTGTGTCTGTGTGCACGTCTCTCTGTTGAAAATACAAATGGTGGCCATATGGTGTATCTTGGCACCTTTTTTTTTTTCTTTCCCACTTAATACATCTTCCAGATCTTGCTGTTAGTTAGGTACTTAGTGTTAGTCACTCAGTCATGTCTGACTCTGCAACCCCATGGTCTGTAACCCACCAGGCTCCTCTGTCCATGGAATTCTCCAGTTAAGAAGAGTGGAGTTGGTTGCCATTTTCTCCTCCAGGGCATCTTCCCGACCCAAGGATCAAACCTGGGGCTCCTGCGTTGCAGGCAGATTCTTTACTGTCTGAGCCATCAGCACATGTAAATGTATGTTGTTCCCAGCCTTTTCCTCCCACGGACAGGGCTGTAGTTTAAAGTCTTCTATTTATGTCTTTGTGTCCATGTGCAGATGGGTCTGGAGTAGAGTCTCCTCCTAACAGTGGGATGGGAAATTGGGGGGATGCGCATTTGAAATGTTGGTACACAGTTGCCCACTTGCCCTCCAACAAAGGTCACAGTTGTTTTTGCCCTTCATCACATCCCGTCCCTGGTGCCAGTGTAACGATCACTCTCGCTTACCAGAATTCTGAGCTGACTGGGAAATCAAAGTGGAGTCGGTTCACAGCAGCACTGTTCACAGTGGCCAGAACATGACACAACCCAAACGTCCGTCAGCAGACGAAGGAGTAAACAAACTGTGGTCTCTCCATCCAGTGGAATGTGATTCAGCCATGGGAAGGAAGGAAGCACTGACACATGCTGCAGTGTGGGTGAGCCTTGAAACTGCTGCGCAAGGTGAGAGAAGCCAGATAGGCAAGGCCGCATATTTTATCGTTGGGTTTATGTGAAATGTCCAGCAGAAACAAATCCATAGAAACAGAAAGTAGATCATAGTTGCCGGAGGCCAGGGGAGGAAGTAGTAGGGAGTGACTGCTACTGGGTACTTCCTTTTGGGGTGATGAAAACAGCACTGAAACTAAATAGCAGTGAAGGTTGCATGGCGTTATAAACAGGCTTCATGCCAGTGAACTATGCATTTTAAAATGGTCAAAGTGGTAACTTTTATGTTACATATATTATCAGTTCAGTTCAGTTCAGTCGCTCAGTCCTGTCCGACTCTTTGCGACTCCGTGAAGCGCAGCACGCCAGGCCTCCCTGTCCATCACCAACTCCCAGAGTTTACCCAGACTCACGTCCATCGAGTCGGTGATGCCATTCAGCCATGTCATCCTCTGTTGTCCCCTTCTCCTCCTGCCCTCAATCCCTCCCAGCATCAGAGTCTTTTCCAATGAGTCAACTCTTCGCATGAGGTGGCCAAAGTACTGGAGTTTCAGCTTCAGCATCAGTCCTTCCAATGACCACCAGATATTGGCCAAATTATTCCCTGTGTTGTTGATCAAGCTGCGAACGTGACTTGTAAGGGAACCCCAGACTGTCTTTCTAAGCAGCCCCAGGCAGCCGAGAACTAGGAGAGGCCTCCCCCACCCCAGGCTTGCTCTCTAGGCGTGGAATGGGAGGGACAGGGCCCTCAGCAGACAGCTTGTCCCCAAGAGGAAAGAAGGGCTTGTAACCCCCATGCCAGTCCCTTCTACAATCTTTAGCATATCAACTCACCCTCCCTGAGAAGGAGACAGAGCTAGGAATGTGTTTTTGTGTTTTTTTTTTTAATAAAAAATTATTGAAGTACAGTTGACTTACAGTGTTACATTTAATTTCTGCTGTATAGCAGAGCAACTCAGTTACACACACACACACACACACACATATATATGTATTCTTTTTCATATTCTTTTCCGTTATGGTTTATCTCAGAATACTGAATATAGTTCCCTGTGCTGTACGGTGGGATCTTGTTTATCCATCCTGTCTATACTAGTTTGCGTCTGTTAATCCCAGACTCCCAGTCCTGCTCTCCTCCACCCTGCTTCCCCCGTGGCAACCACACATCTGTTCTCTGAGTCTGTTTCTCTTTCATGGGTATGTTCGTTTGTATTGTATTTCAGATTCCACATATAAGTGATACCCTGTGGCATCTGTCTTTCTGACTTAAAACTTCGCTTAGTGTGGTGGTCTCTGTTTGCACCCACGTTGCTGAAAATGACATTTTAACGGCTGAGTAATATTCCATTGTGTGTATGCACGGTGTCTCCTTTCCGTTCATCTCTTGATGGACAACTGGGTTGTCTCTGTGTCTTGGCTCTTATAAATAGCGCTGCTATGAACACTGGCGTGCATGTATCTTTCAAATGATAGTTCTGTCGGTGTATACCCAGGAGTGGGATTGCCCCATCATGCGGCAACTCTATTTTCAGTTTGTTTTTTGAGGAACCTCCATACTGTTTTACATAGTGACTGTGCCAATTTACATTCCCACCAACGGTGTACGCAGGTTCCCTTTTCTCCACATCCTTTCCAGCATTTATTATTTGCAGACTTTTTAATGATGGTCATTCTGACTGGGGTGGGGTGACACCTTATTGTAGTTTTGAGTCGCATTTCTCTGATAATTAATGACGATGAGCATCTTTTCATGTGCCTAGTGGCCATCTGTATGTCTTTTTTTGAGCAATATCTATTTAGATCTTCTGCCCATTTTTTGATTAGGTTGTTTGGGTTGTGTTGTTGTTGTTGTTGTTGTTGTTAAATTGTAGGAGCTGTCTGTATATTTTGGAAGTTACGCCCTTATCAGTTACATCACTTGCAGATGTTTTCTCCCAGTCCTTAAGTTGTCTTTTTGACTTGTTTATGGTTTCCTTTACTGTGCAAAAGCTTGTAAGTTTGATTAGGTCCCATTTATTTATTTTTGCTTTTATCTCTATTGCCTTGGGAGACTGAGCTCAGAAAACATTGGTACGATTTTTGTCAGAGAATGTTCTGCCTCTGTGCTCTTTTAGGAATTTTATGATGTCTTATATTTAAATCTTTAAGCCATTTTTGAATTAATTTTTGTGTGTGGTGTGAGGGAGTGTTATATTTTCATTGATTTATACGCAACTGACTTTCCCAGCACCACTTGCTGAAGAGGCTGTCTTTTCCCCCTTGTGTATTCTTGCCTCCTTTGATGAAGATAAATTGCCCATGGGTGTATGGGTTTATTTCTGGGCTCTGTTCTGTTCCATTGATCCATATGTCTCTTTTTGTGCCAATACCATGCTGTTTTGATTACTGTAGCTTTGAAGTATTATCTGAAGGTCTGGGAGGGTTATGCTTCCTGCTTTGTTCTTATTCCTCAAGGTTGCTTTGGCAGAACTGGGTCCTTTATGGTTCCATTTACATTTTTAAGATGATTCCAGTTCTGTGAAAAATGTCATGGGTATTTTGATAGGTATTGCTTTAAGTCTGTAGATTACTTTGGGTAATATAGGCCTGGGAACATTTTGCCAGTGGGATTCCAGGAAGTGTGAGGAATGGTGAAAAAGTAATACCTTACAAGCAAATATAGTTGCATGACCAAATGAATGGACTCCACCACTGTCTGGGCCCCACAGCAGTAGACCTTGGAGCCCGTGCCTGCTTTCTTTTGCCGAGAATGCTCTGACCAGGAGTTCAGAGCTCATCTTCCCTGGAACCAGCAGAACCCCAAATCCCCACCTCAGTTTCATCCTTACCCGTTCTTAATGCCAGCTCCTGTCTGTGCAAGGCTTGCATTTTAATTTTCATTCCAAAGCAGTCTCTTGCCAGACTGCCAGAGAATTCAGTTTGCCGTTCCACTCAGCAGCAGTTTCGAGAGAGAGTTTGTTGTGCTGTAGACTTCCTGCCCTGTGTCATGAATCTGTCTTCTAAGAAGGACGGCCGTGGTAGGGGGTGTGTGAAGACTTTTCTTTATGGAGATGTTTAGCTTTCATTTAGTCATTCCATATTTAATCACACCTCCCACATGCCAGGCATTGTGCTCGGATGAGTCAGACCCAGACCCTGGCCTTCCCGGAGTCAGATTGGGAGAGTAAGGGCTGAATCCAGGGTCCCTGTTCTAACCAGGAAGCCCTGGTGTTGGTGTGGGGGGTGATGTTTAAGAAGGCAGGGTTGGGAGGTAAGGCCAGAGGAGGTCTTTTGTTTATTGAGGGCGAAGCCAGTAGTCTTGGAAATATTTTTTTCTTTTTTACATTTTAAAATTTTAGTTGTTTGCGCCAGGTATTAGTCATGGCACATGGGATCTTTGATCTTCACTGTGGGCATGTGGGATCTAGTTCCCTGACCAGGGATCGAACCTGGCCCCCTGTATTGGGGGAACAAAGTCTTAGCCGCTGGACTACCAGAGAAGACCTCAGAAATTTTAATAATGTGTTTCTGGTTACACTTTAAAGAAGGAATATGGCAGAACCTTGAGTTAGGCGAAGAAGCATCCCAGCCAACCGTGTCTGGAAGCCAAGTTAAGCTGGGATGGGGTTGGGGGGAGCAGAAGTCTGACCGTAGGTGCTTTCTGGGAATCCTGCTCTAGGGATCCCTGCCAAGGAGCTGCCCGTTAGAACTCCTTAGAGCAGCTTCTCTTGTACGTCCCATGGGAAACTAGACTTGGGGTGCCTCCACAGAAAGGGTCCCCGTCCTTGTCTGTGGGTGTCTGCGTGGGGAATGTCTCCTGTCCTCATCGAAGGTTAACAGTGACACCACATCAAAGGCGGGAGCAGCCCTTCTGGTAAGGAGACATTTAGATGTGTGTCCCGCGTTTTTCTAGCGCTTTGTGTGCAGTCAGGTTGCCGTGTGTGGGCGAGTGTCCCGTCAGCCATCGCCTCTGCTGGCACCCTCTCCACCTCTCAGGGCGGTTTAGGTTTTAGTTTTGGTTTCAGACTGGCTTGTTCGTGGCAGCTGAGCGCCGCCTGTCGGCTGTTGCGGTATTACAGAAGCCTGGGGTGATGGGTGGTAGCTGTTGGACATAAGGAGTGAACATCCCCATGGTCGGAAGAGGCAGGCATCCCGCACTTTAGGGGGAAGAAGATGAGAACCCGAAAGTTACTTTATCAGAGCGGGTTTCTAGCCTCCAGGGTCTGGCCTCTCTCTGACTCTTCCCACCCGTTTCATGGTAAGTAATTGAAGATGTCCGTGTCATCTGACTTCTCTAAGGCACTCTCATCATCCACTACGTCTTACATAACAAAGCAGAAGTAAGGGTGGGTTTATATTTAAGCCCGCTGGTTAGTTTTGTGGGTTTTTAAAAAAATATTCTTTAGGGGTTACCTCTGCTGTGTGTCTTAAGAATGTGGCTGCATGTGTGTACATTTAATCCTTCTTAAAACACTCTGGAGGCAATGGTATTATTGTGATTTTACCCAGGAAACTGGCATGTCAGAGGAGTTACGTGGCTATAATAGTTCACTTCTAGTATGCAGTTGCAGCACAGAGACTCAGAAACACCAGGCTGCTGGCTGTGAATGTGGGTGACAGCTGAAGTCGAAGTGCCTTTGGACTGGGGGAGCAGGGGCAGAAAGGCATGTGACTGGCTTAAAGCCCCTGACCCTTTGAGCTGAGGCTGCTGCTGTCTGTCTGACCCTCCAGTTCTCAGAGGACTTGCTGTGATGTTTTCTCTGTGGGGGTCTCAGCCTTCTCTCCTACAGTCCACAGCCTGGCCCGGTGCTGGGTTGGAGGATGGGGCATGAGATTTGCCAAGAGCTTCTGATGAAGAAACCAGGTGCTCAGGTTTGGGGAGCGTTTATTACTTAGGCGCTCTCTTTGAAGACCCCAGCTGTTGTGACTGCTGGCACATCTCTGCTTGTCACATGGCCTCTCTGAGTGGCTTTGGAGAACGGGGCAGGGCTGTGGCCTGCAGTGATGTAGAACTCACAAAACTCCCTTTGGTATGGACCAGAAAGAAGGCCTTGCCCATCTCAGCCATCTGGAGAGGGGAAGCCCTATGCCAGCGGCTCAGAGGTGGCTTCTGGCACAGCCCGTGGAAAACTAAACCATCTGAGCAGTCTGTACCTCCAGGGAGCGTCCCTTGCCTGCCACCAGCTTTGTTGGCAAAGGCCCTTTAACTCAGTCAGTGAAGGCTTATTGCGCGAGGCCCTGCGCTGTGCCGAGTTCGGTGCTGGGTGGTTAGGGTGGGGATACTAGAAGGGCCCTCCCCTGAGAAGCTGTAGTCTGGCGGCCGGAGGTGTGGAGACACATTGCTGTACGGGGAGTGGATAAGTGTGTCCTTGAGGTGTGAACAGCGCTCAGAGATCCTGAAGAGGCTGGCAGCAGCCTGGGAGAGGCCAGTGCCGGCTCGGAGGAGATGGTATTTGAGCATCACTTGGAAGGATGAGCAGCTGGCCAGGAGCGGAGGGAGCTCCGTGAAGAATGGGGACCGCCAGTGCAGGGGCCTGGAGGCAGGAGAGGGCCCTGCGGGTTCTAGGGCCAGTGGGGCATCTGTGTGCCTGGGTTGTCAGTGCCTCCTGGGGACTGGTGGTCGAGACCAGGTTCAGGGAGCCTGGCTTTTCCTTCAGTGGCCAGATTTCTTTTCTCCTCCCCCCAACTTTGTTGAAATAAAATTGATGTGTAACATTAAGTTTAAGGTGTACAGCATGGTGATTTGATACACGTATAAGGCAAAATCCACAGACTTTTCGCTTTTAATTATGGGAAAATGTGAAGATATGCAAAAGTCGACTAAATGGGATAGTAAAAGCGACTGTGTATCCTATTGAGCCTAGCCTGTGGCTTGTATGGATTAATCCAGAATTTTGAGGCCTGGAGTGATGGGGTGGCACATTTCATTGTCAGAGAAACCACTGAGTGTCCCCATCCTCATTTTACCTTTCAGTGGGAAGTTGGTGTCTCCGAAGTGGAAGAATTTCAAGGGCCTGAAGCTCCAGTGGAGAGACAAGATCCGGCTCAACAACGCCATCTGGCGGGCCTGGTACATGCAGTGTAAGTGCTGCGTGGCTGGACCCACGACCCTGCAGGTTCTGCCCCTGAGAGGCCTGTGCTCCTTGGGGCCTGGAGCCGGGCCTTGGAACCCTGTGTGTCAAACAGAAGTCTCTCTCAGGCAATCTGCGGAGATAGGAGAACCAAGCCAAATCCAAGTGTCTACAGGAGGCTCAGTGTTGCAAGGCAGAGGGGAAGGGATGGGCGTACAGCTGAGAGGTGACATTCGGAACAGTCCCCGTTTTCAGCGGGCCTGAGAAGGTGCAGGCCTGGGCCATGGCCTGTGTCCGGCTGGCCTGGGTGCTGGGAGGTCTGGTGATTCCTGCAGGAGACCAGCGCGCCAGGGCTTAGGCTGGTGTTTCCTCTTGATCGGGCATACTTCCCTTTCTCTCTCCCGCATCACCGAGAGAGTCTTTTCCTTTGACCTGGACCCTTTATTTCCTCAAATCTCATTTTCCAAGAGAAGGAGAACACTTCAGGATCCCCCGAGGGGCGGGGTGTAGACAGTGGGGCTGGTCTCCTTAGTGAGTGTCTCACCCCTCCCTGCCCAGACTTGGAGAAGCGCAAGAACCCTGTGTGCCACTTTGTCACTCCGCTGGACGGCTCTGTGGAAGTGGACGAGCACCGCCGGCCAGAGGTACTTGGCAGATGATGGGCCCTCACTCGGGAGAAGGCTGGATCCCCACAGAGGAAGGCAGCGGGGCAGAGCACTCAGGGTGCTGCGTCCTGGTGGCTGTTACACCATGAGATGCGACGGCCATGTGGGGGCACGTGGCCCCTGATACCCCGCAGAGGCTCCCCCTTCTCAGGCCAGGCTGATCCAAGGACTTGGGGCTTCCTCCAAACAAGACTTACCCTCTGCTTTCCTTTAATCTCGGTGCTTCTCTGGAGGTCAGCTGGGGAGGCGGTGGGGGGACAAGGCAGAGATCTTTAAGCACTGAAGAATGACCTCCAGATCTTTACATAAACTGAGAGGGAAAGATGGTGAAGACATAGTAAATGAAAAGAAGCAAGTTGCCCAACAGTGTTTTAGTATCTTCAGGTTAATTTTTTGAAGCGTGTATCTGTGTGATTATACATGTGTAGGAAATGTGTCAAAGGATATACAGAACCCTGACTTGTGGGATTATGTGAGGAGGGAAGACTCCACTTCCACTTTCTACTCTTCTGTATTGCTTTAGTGTCATCCAAGCTTGTCTTACTGTTACGACGAAAAGGGGAGACCTTGGAAAGTAACCTAACACAAGACAGCTTGGAGCCAAGGGACACGATCTGGTATCAGACCGTAGTAAAGCATCTCATCGCTTTTTAGGTCTGGTAGATGGACAGAGAGGCCTGGCATGCTGCGATTCATGGGGTCGCAAAGAGTCGGACACGACTGAGCAACTGAACTGAACTGAATAGTATTGTATTATTCACTGTGGAGATTCTTCACTGTCTAAGACACGTAGTGAAGTACTTTAGGTGAAATTATATGACATTTATGATAGGATGTCTGGGACTTGCTTTAATATTCTGCAGCCATCAAAAGAAACAAATGTGAAAGTGAGGTGGTCTCTCTGAGGCTGTCATGATTCCTGGTCACCAGAATTCAGAGATAACTATGAAAGGGGCTGCATGGTGGGGAGGTTGAGCTGGACCTTGGAGGTCACTTTCTGCTGGAACCTTCTGTGACTGGCTGTTTGTTTTCACCCTTTGGAAATGTGGCGGAGCCTCAGGGCATTTGAGAGCCAGCCCAAGTCTCTGGCAATTCCTCCAGCTCCGGGATCTCTGTGCTTCTCCCCTGCCTAGCACTTTATCTGAGCCTTACTCCAGTCCAACCTCTGGACCCTGGGCCCCCAAAGTCCCCTAGGTTATCTTGGGGGGGTACGATAACATAGTGGAAGCTCACCTTCACTCAGAGGCTGAGCATGGTCCAGAAGAGGCCAACACACTCTGTAGATGAAGCCGCAGGCAACCAGCTGGAGACTCAGAGCTGGATTGCCCAGGCCTGACGTCTGGAGCCAGACACTTGTTTGCTAGCAGGGTGAGCTCTGTGAATAAAACCCAATACTGCCTGATCCCTCTGCTCCACGTCTCTCCCACAGGCCATCACCACGGAAGGAAAGTACTGGAAAAGCCGCATAGAGATCGTGATCCGGGAGTATCACAAGTGGAGAACCTACTTCAAGAAAAGGGTATCTGGAGACTTCCCTGGTGGTCCAGTGGCTAAGACTCAGTGCTCCCCAGGCAGGGGACCCGGGTTCGATCCTTGCAGAGAACTATATAGATCCTACATCCCACAACTGAGACTCGGTGCAGCCAAATACATTTGAAAAGGACTTCCAGCCCATATTTACTCAGTACACTGACCCCTGAGGCTCTGGCTCAGAGCTGTCCACCCACTGCCCACCGCCCCCCACCATTGCCCCTGCAGCCCCTCGTTCTAGCCTAGCCCAAGTGGTGACCTGCTTTGGTTGTGTGACCTTGTTCTCAGTCTGTCCAGCTTGGAGCTGGGGCCGTTTATTCCACAAACGCTGGTCAGGAATCTCTGAGCCCAGCCTCAGCCTGGGGATGGCAGTGGGAGGATCCTTCTCGCCACCTTCCTCCCAGAGAGAGAAGGCCTAGATGCTTCTGAAAGTGATCTTCTTCCGGGGAGGAGAGGGTGAGGGCCTTGTCCCCTCTCTGGGCCTTGGGGGACCACCTTGTCCCTCTCCCCTTTCTCTGCAGCTCCAGCAGCACAAGGATGAGGACCTTTCCAGCCTGGCCCAGGTGAGCAAGTGTGGGGCCCACGAGGACCCTCATGGGACCTGCCCCTTCACAAGAAACAGCGGTGACGTGGCTGGCCCAGCACCGCAGTAGAAGGTGGTGGGGACATGGACTCTCCCTGGGGCCAGAGGAGGGACATAAAGGAAAGAAGCCAGTTCTCTGCAGGTCCCCGTCCCCTGGCCTCGTCTCTTACCTGGCATCCCTTGCTGCTCTGAGAAACTGGGCCACGTGTCTCCCCAGTGTGACTTGACTGAGAACTCACGAGTCACTGGTGCCCGTTTGGCTTTTCCTTCCCCCATTGGTGGTAGGACGATGACATGCTTTACTGGCACAAGCACCGGGACGGCTGGAAGACGCCAGTCCCCATGGAGGAGGACACGCTGCTGGACACGGACATGCTCATGTCGGAGTTCAGCGACACCCTCTTCTCCACACTCTCCTCCCACCCGCCCGTGGCCTGGCCCAACCCCCGTGAAATAGGTAACCCACCCCCAGACTCTTGACTGAAAAGGGTGCCGTCTCCACCCCAGGAGGAGTCCCCAGGGCAGGCTCTGCTTTGGGGCCATCCCTGAGCCTCTGTCACTTGTTTGGGGGGAGCGCTGAGGAGAAGGCGTGGCTGTCCTCCTTGCTGTATGGGGTCCCCATTGGGCCCATGGTGCTGCTGCCAGGGAACAGTGGGGAGTTTGGTCTGAATGAGCTTCACATTTCTGATCCTGTCCCCTCACCTGAGGACATGGGCCTGGGGCCAGTGACAGGGCTGAGACTCACTCTCGAGAAAATCGTTTGCACTCGTCATTTGGCCTCTCACCTGGGAGCTTGCAGCCATCCAGTTAACCCTCCAGGAGGAGCCCATGGACTGAAGTCAGCACCGAGCGGTCTCTGCAGAGCTGTTCACAGCAGAGCGTCTGCTCCCAGATGCTGTTTACCTTTCCCCTGCAAACTCACTTTCTTCCCCACCCTCTGAGGGTGGAGAATGCCCATGAGCCCCCCGGAGAAATCCTAGCCAGTGACCTACCTTCCTCCTGTTCCCAGGAGAATGCAAGTAGGGCCCGGAAGATCCAACCTGGGCCCCTGATACATTCCCACAGCATGGACTGAGAAGGCCAAACAATTCCTCTGTCTCCTTTTTCATTCTGACAGCACACCTGGGAAACGCAGACATGATTCAACCTGGGCTGATTCCTTTGCAGCCCAACCTGGACTTCATGGACACCTTTGAGCCCTTCCAGGGTGAGGACTTGGGGCAGAGAAAGAGCTTGCGTCTCCCTTTGCCCAGGACAGAGTGGATCAGGCTTCCCTTTTATAGAGGGGAACTGTTAGAATGGGCCAGGGAGCGGTCTTAGAATTCGTCCAAAGGTTGCTTTGTTTTGGGTAGTAGCTGCAAGGCCTACAGTGTTTCTCACCCTGTGGGTCCTAGAGCCCCAGGTTCGGCCTTGACTGCAAGCAGTTCTCCCTCTAGGCAGCAGGGGGCGCTGGCAACACAGCTGCTGCCTTGCGGTTCCCTGCAGTTAGAAATGATCCTCGAGCTCCCGCCATCATTAAACGCAGGTGCCACCAAGGCCTGGTGGTGTTTCAGAGCCCACCCTGGTTGCCAGCATGTACAGCTCCAATCAGAGGGCCTGTTTCAGCAGAGTTACCTCAGTGGGGGTGGAGGGGTGACCTCTGCCATGGCATTCCTCTGGGTAAGGTGAGGTTCAGTGCCCATTTGTTTGGATCTTAATTCAGTGAAATGATAGACACAGAGCTCACAGGCCCCCGATGTTGTCTTTCAGACCTTTTCTCTTCCAGCCGCTCCATTTTTGGCTCCATGCTGCCTGCACCCGCCTCAACACCTGCCCCAGATCCCAACAGCCCACCCGCTCAGGTAGAGAGAACTTGGCGAAAGGGAAAGGGCACCGGGCTTCCAGTCATCAGACCTCTGCAGCGAAGTGTGCTGGACTCAAATATAATGTGTAGAGAAGTTATTCTAGCCCTCCTAGAGAGCATCCATAGGTGTCCACAAGGTGGGAGACGCTCTCAGTAAATGTATGCTCCCCACTAAGGCCCCAGATAACCTGTGTGTGGCGAGCTTTGTCTTGACCAGTTAAGAAAGGACCAGTGAAATTATCTTTCAATTAAAAATAAATAAAATTTTTTTAAAAAAGAAAGGACCAGTGAGATAGCAAAGAAAAATATGGTTGCTAAGAAGTTCCTTGTATTTCTTTTCCTTTTTGCTATGCACTCAGCACAAGTTGGCTACCAGGAGCTGGGGCCGCTGAGCTGAAGGAGGCACGGCTCGTTGCCCTTAAGAGGCTCTCAGTTAGTATCTAGTTAGTGTGCCATGGCCCCTGCTTCTTCCATCTGGCTCGGGGAAGAGCTTATTCTATAGTGACCGAGACCAGAACAATTGATTCCTTATAGCGTTTCCCTTTTAGGAAGACCTGACCTTCTTAGAAGTTGATACGAAACAGTGTCCTGGGGGAGCCTCCTGAGCAGCTGTGAGCCAGGCTGCCCCTGCTCTGTAACAGAAGATAGCAGGGACTTTGGGGGGACCCCTCCGGACTCCAGAAACAGGATATCCCCAGGCTGTGAGCCAAGTGTATGCAGACAGTCACTGTGTCTGAGCCCTGTGTTATCACAAGTCCCCAAAGGAAACAAGACCCCTGCCGGCACCTGGGAAGACCCAGCTCCATCTCCCCCAGATTAGGAGTCCCGGGCCTGGGAGATGTTGCCTCTGTCTCTTCTGCCCGGGGCTGTGTCCCAGACACACGGTGTACGTGTTGGGCTCCGTGGCGTGTAGCGCTGGAGAGTGGTGGCGAGCTGTGTGACCTTAGCATTCGTTGCTCACTTCTTCTCTTCCTTCCTCAGGAGAGCATCCTGCCAACCACCGGTCTCCCTACCGCTCTCCCCACTGCAAGCCTCCCCGACAGCTTCATCGCGCCCCCCGCAGCCTCTGCCCTGGACCCCACGAGTGGGCAGGGCTGTGAACACCCGCCCCAGCCTGGGGACCCCTTCATCCAGCCCGCAGACCTGGGTCCCTCAGCACCGCCCCTGAGCAGCCCCCAGCCTTTCCTGCCCGTGTTTACCATGCCTTTGCTCTCGCCCAGCCCCGCCCCGCCCCCTCCTTCCCCCGTCTTGCCATTAGGCCCCCCTCCCGCCACTGCCCTGAACCCCTCAACTCCCTCCGCCTTCCTGCAGCCCCAGAAGTTTGCCGAAGTTGGCAAGTCGCCCTCCGTCATCACCCACACGGCCTCCGCCACCCTCACCCATGACGCTTCTGCCACCACCTTCAGCCAGAGCCAGGGCCTCATTATCACCACGCGCTATCCACCCCCCTCCGGGTCCCCCTATAGCCTGGCGCTGTCTCCTGTCACCCGGCCACCAACCGTCGGGCCTCCCCAACCCCGTATGACTTTTGTGCATCCCAAGCCCGTCTCCTTGCCTGGGGGGAGGCACAAGCAGCCCCCCAAAATAGTGCCTGCTCCCAAACCAGAGCCAGTGTCCGTGGTGTTGAAGAACGCTTGCCTCACCCCAGGTGAGTTAGGTGGGGGGAAGGCAAGTGTGACCCCCCCCCAGGACATTTCCTGTCCCCAAGGCTGGCAAACTTGTGACACACACACGTCGTGATCTTGGAAGCAGAAGGGTTGTGAAAGATGATGTGTGTAGATCGAGTCTGTTTTCTATTCTGTGGTGTTCTTCCAGTCTCAACCCAGTGTGGAAAAAAACGTGGCCCTGGTCATCTCTTGCCTGGGTCTGTAATCTGTCCCCACCAAGGAGAAGTTGCAAAAATCTAGCATGGTCTCTCCTTGCCCTACAGTGAGGGGGCGATGTCTCAGTGGCAGCAGAGAGCTCGTGTGCTGCTCCTGAGGCCCCCCCCAAGCCCCCATGCAGCCTGGCTGCCCCAGGTTCATTACCCGTGTCAGGAGCAGGTGCACAGCTGGGCCTCCGCCCTCACCTCCCCTTGTTCTGGCAGCTGCCTTCCCAGGCCAGCCACAGGCAGTGATCATGACATCGGGCCCTCTGAAGAGAGAAGGGATGCTGGCTTCCACCGTGTCTCAGTCCAGCGTGGTCCTCACGCCTGCTGCCCTCACCAGGGTGAGTGGCTGGGACAGGCCTTGAACATCTTATGACCTCGGGTGGCCCTCACCTGGCCTAGCTGTGCTCAGGGGTGGCCTCCCTCCTCTGTGTCCCATTAGGCTCCTGGAGTCACAGAGTTCCCCAGCAGCATCCTGGTGACGGACCTTGGCCCCGGCCCGGGTAGCCAGCATGCCCCCGTGTCCCAGCTCTTTCCTCCCAGCATGGTGCCCGACTCCCTGGTGAAGGGTGAGCAGGGCCCCCTGCACGGGGGCATTGCCCAGGTCCCTGCCGTGGGCGCCAGTGACTCAGCTCTCCGCTTGGACCGCTTGGGACCACGTGAGTGGAGTAGGGGCCCCGCTCCTGGGCCGGGGAGGCTGCTAAGGGTACCCGGGTGGAGCCTGGGCTGCCAGGCCGGGCGGTGAGGGATCTGAAGCTGCTAGTGGCCTAGGCTAAGCGCAGGATCAATGAGAGAGAGCCGCCGGCACCTTGTGGTGCCGGCAGCTCTTGTGCGCATGGGGACACCGCTCAGCCTCCTTCAGAAGGGCTTTGCACTGATGGGGTCATCCCTGTTGGTCCGGGGGTCGAGACTGTGCTGCCACTGCAGAGAGTGCAGGTTTGATCCCTGGTTGGAGAACTAAGATCCCACATGCCATGCCAAAAAAGATTTTTAAAAATAAAAAAGACCTGGCTCTGAGCTGCCAGTCCTGATCCACAAAAGGGACTGAGCGGTCCTCGTTGGCAGTTTTCAGAAACCGCAAACCTGTGATTGCTGTGGCTGTGGGCACCCCCAGCCTGTCTGGGTTGGGCTGGTTGTCCCTGGCCTGTGTGCCGGCAGCATACCTCAGGAGCCCCCTTCCTTCCTCCCCGGCTTGGACTTCGCTTGGTGAGACGGCCGGGGTAGGACTGATGTTGCCCAGTGAGGTCTGAGAGGTCTGGGAAATGATGTTCCCAAGACTCTGCTGCTGGTGGGGGTGGGCGGGGGGCATTGGGGAGGGGTGGAGCCAGATGCCACCTCGGGGAGGGAGACCAGAGTGTCTTCCTGTCTTAGAGAAGACCAGGGTGGCGGCTCCCAGAGCCCTCTACAGAAGCATCTTTCTGAAGTGGAGAGAACGTGGTGAGCAGGGAGCTAGCTCTCTGCTTACAGGAGTCAGACAGGGACTCGTCCGAGGACAGGTTTTAAAGAATGAGGACCCTTGTCTGGGAAAATACAGACACGGACTGGCTATGGGTTGGGCCCTGAAACGCCATGTGGGGGCTCAGGAAAACATCGCCTTGTCCACTGAGGTGGATCCCCAGAGGTCAGAGCCGTGCTGGAGGCTTGAGAGCAGGGTAGGGAGGAGAGCAGTGTCAAGAGGACAGAGCCTCAGGCATCCGCGCGTCTGTGCTGTGAGCAGGGCTGGGAGGGGTTTCCCGGGGGGAGCTCCTGAGCCGGGGCCACAGGCTTCCTCCACCGAGTTATTTGTGGGTACAAGAGCTCATTTGTTTTCCTAATTAAAAGATTTCTGGGGTGGGTAAAATTTAAAGCAGTATAAGAAAACACACACGTAGAGTTCAAAGAACAGAGTTTAAGTACTTGCCACCCAGGGTGAGCACCAGAGCCTTGCAGACACAGAGGGGCCCCTGGTGCCCTGGGAGGTGGGCTTCTCTCCTCTCCCAGACTTGTGACCGCTGCACCCGGCAGGCCTAGCCAGGACCGCCTCGCTGCACCCGCCCCGAGATGCTTTCAAGGATTTGCCTAGTTTTTGCTCTGGGCTACCCTGGGAGGTTGAGAGTGTGTTTCCCTTTGTGGTTGAGTCCCCAGGTGGCTGGCACAGCCTGGTCTCTAAGGGGAATCTCTGCTCTTCCCAGGTCTTGACTGCCCGAACTCAGGACAGGCCTCTCCATGCGCGTCCGAGCAGAGCCCTAGTCCTCAGTCCCCCCAGAACAACTGCTCAGGGAAATTGCCTGCAGACCCCAAAAACGTGGCTGTTTTAAAGGTACCTCTTGGGTCTTGATTCCCTCGGAAGGCTGGGAAGCAGGGAGAAGCATATCCAGGGGCCGTGGGGACAGCTACGTCCCTACTGGAGACATGCTGGGAAGGCCCATGGACCTGACAGGTGTCCCACACCTGAAATGGGGACATTCACTGCTTTGCCTTTGAGCATGTTGGCTCCTCCCCGCCCCACCTGCCCCCAGCCCTGTGGTGACAGTGGCCCCAAGCTCTGTGGAGCAGGGGTGGCAGCTGTCACAACCGGGTCTGAGGTGTGGGGGTGGCCGGGAAGGGCCGGATCTGCAGCGCCAGGCCCTCGCTGTGGTCTGTTCTGTAGGGATGGTTCTCTAGCCCCATCTTGTCCCCTCTTGTCTCCTCCTGGAGCCTCTGAGCTCCCTGTCACCCCCTCCTTCCACATCCCTCTCTATAGAGAATCTGAGCAGCGGGTGGGGATGGGGAGGGGACCCTGTGGCGCAGTGATGGGCCGGTTCCCCAGCAGAACCGGCAGATGAAGCACATCTCAGCCGAGCAGAAGAGGCGCTTCAACATCAAGATGGGCTTCGACACCCTGAACAGCTTAATCTCCAACAACACCAAGCTAGTGAGTGGCTGTGGGGGTCGGGGAGAGGGCGGGCAGGACGGGGACCGACAGGCCCGGCACATGGGGGCGCCTGGTGTGCTGCACGCCCTGACCCGGCCCCCTCGCAGACCAGCCACGCCATCACGCTGCAGAAGACCGTGGAGTACATCACGAAGCTGCAGCAGGAGCGCAGTCAGATGCAGGAGGAGGCCCGGCGGCTGCGAGAGGAGATCGAGGAGCTCAACGCCACCATCCTGTGAGGCTGGGGGGAGGCGGGGGCTGGTAGAGGCAGCTTCTGTCCTCCGCCACCTCCTCTCCTCCCCTCGCTCTCTTGGGCCTGCCTGCTGGACCCCCACCCCCGCCAAGCTCCCCTGACTCCTGCTGTCGTTTCAGCTCCTGCCAGCAGCTGCTCCCTGCCACGGGCGTCCCCGTCACCCGGCGCCAGTTTGATCACATGCGAGACATGTTTGACGAATATGTGAAAAGCCGGACTCTGCAGAATTGGAAGTTCTGGATTGTATCTTTGAGTTTTTTCTGCTCGTTCCCCCCACATGCCCACAACCCGTGACCTGAAACAGCAGACACTGACCCTTCGGTTCCTTTAGAAAGAGGCTCTCTAAATGGTTGTCATTGAGTTTGTCAAGACAGGTAATGCTAGTTTCTGTCTCAAGAGAGACGGGGGCCTGGCCAGACCTGCAGTGTTGGAGGGGGCTGTCCTTGGTGAGTTACTGGCTGAGGGCTTCCCGGGGACACGGAACAGGCCTGCTCTGCACTGCCGAGTCCTTGAGAAGGGAAGAGGAGGCTGGAGCTGCTGGTGGGAGCCAGGAGGTGGGATCTGCTCTGGCACGTCCCGGCATCAGCTCTGTCCTGCCACCTGAAACTGGGGCTCACAGAGCGACTGTGTGACAGAGCCTGGATTTGAAGCTGGTTCCCTCCGGGCTGTTCTCTGGGTTTGTACCGCATGCCTTTGACAGCTGTTAACGAGGCAGGGATGCCTGAGTGCTGGGCTCTGTCCCTGGGGCCCAGGCCTCCCAGCACTTGGCCTTCCAGATGACAGCAGGACCCTTACAGGGGACGGCTCTGGCCCTGTCAGTCTCCACCCAGCCTCCGCTGTGCTCGAGTGCACACACAGTGGGCACACATGCAGGGTCGGCCACCGCACCCCCGCCCATGGGACTGACAGGCTGAGGAGGGGTTCACAGGGAGGAAGGCTGCGAGGGTGGGGGAATCCACGTGTGCGCTCCTGGGCGGGTTCTACAGGAAGAGATGACCGACACCAGCTCCAGCCCCCCTTTGCTCTGGTCCCTGAGTGGAGCTGGGACAAGTCGGAACCTCTGTGGTCAGTGGCAGGTTCCTCGGCATCAGGCTGAGAGCGGGGACCGAGGTCACAGTCTGAGCACAGGAATGGTTAGGGCCATCTCTCCCCACCCCTCCATCCCCCTCCCCAGCTGTGCACAACACCTTGCCAGTCTCGAGGGGTGTCGGTCACGGGCACGCCTGTGACTGGACTCCACGCTCTCTGTGCTTGCTTATGGTTTCTTTAACCTGAGCACCGTGCAGTTCAGCGTCATCATCAAGCCGCTGTTCGAGTCTTTCAAGGGCGTGGTGTCCACCAGCAGCCTGGACGAGCTGCACCGGACGGCGCTGTCCTGGCTGGACGAGCACTGCTCCCTGCCCATCCTCAGGCCAAGTAAGTGGGGGCTGCATGGGGGTGTTAGCCATGGAAGCGGCTGCAGAAAACCCCGGCTCCACCGTAGTTGGTCTGCATGCACCTGGGGCAGGAGGGTGAGGCCCTGCAGGGTGAGGGGGTGCCTCCCAGCGCCTCGCCTCGGCCTTCTACCGTCTCCGTGTGTCCGGCTGATGATCGGATCCAGCTTGTGTTTTTTGAGCACCTACTCTTCCCCTGGCCTTGTATCAGTTTGTTTTCAGATACACTTTCATGTTCAGTTCTTCTAATAAGGATCAAAGCTGTGTATTCAGGTCACAGGGACAAGCAGGAATGGCTTAGGGTGTTCTCCACTCTCCTGCAGGGTGGCAGATAGGATTGGGCATCATCTTAAAGGCAGAGGTGTGTGTCCAGACCTCAGCAGAGAGGCTCCCCTGGGGTTCATGCCTCTCCTGCTTTGGGGGGCCCCGAAGGATCGCCCCTTGGGGTGTACACATGTAACTGCATGTTCTGTCTCTCGGGGGCTCGGAGCTAGTTCCCCCAGGTCGCATCTGCAGGCTCCCCCTTCTGTCTTGCAGCTGTGCTGAACACCCTCCGGCACCTGAGCACTACCACGTCCATCCTGACAGACCCTTCCCAGCTCCCCGAGCAGGCAGCAGAGGCTGTCACCAGAATCAGCCAGAGAGCCGGGGAGTCCTAGCAGCGATTAGTGGACACGTGGCTGCATGGGATGCCGAGGAGACCCTTCCCCGCCCGCGGAGAGGAGGCCGCACCCCTCACCTCTCCCGCTTCAGGGCCTCCTAGCCTCCTCCTGTGGCCCCAGCCGCTCCGAATGCTGCGCTCAGGTCTGAAGCAGGTTTGGGTCCTGCCAACAGCAATAGCCCAGCTCTGGGAACCCCTTGCTGTGAACTCTGACTCAGCGACCTCAGTCACCGACCTCCCCTCACCTCAGAGAAGCCCAGATGAAGGGAAACGAGGGGACGCCGCCCCTCCCTGTCCTGTCCTGCTGGGGGGATGTCGGGGGGATGGGGGGAGGGGGCGTGGCACCAGTGCAGGGAGCCAACGGGCAGGAGGAGGCCTCACCCACTCCCCCAAGTTAGGACGCGTGAGGGTCCTTCCCAGCTGCTGTCGGACGCACCCTCCTGTCGCGTCTCTGGCACCCCTGGGCTGTTGGAAGGCCTCCTTCCTCCCCTGACTCTGACCTAATAGAGCGGATGTCGGCTCGGGCTTCGCAGGGCCGGGAAACCCTACAGCACATGTGTGCAAAGCAGTGGGTGTGTGTGCCCCAGAGGATAATGGAAGCACCAGTGACGCGGAGCTGCTTCAGTCCTGGAGATCCCCCGGGCAGTGCTACGGTCTGTTTCACAAGTGGATTTGGTTCCACTTGGCGTTGCAGCAGTCACGATGGCACCAACCCGGGAATCGTGGCGGGGACTCACCCAGGCCCTGCCCCCTCACACCCCGCCTGCTTCTAAGCCAGGAACAGCCGTGCTTGATGGACACCACTAGCCCTGTGGGTCCGGCGTGTGAAACACCAGGCTCCATGGTGCTGCCATAGACTGGGTCCCTGACCTGGATTGTCCAGCCGGGAGCCCCAGCCCATCCATCCCAGTTCCTGGACCAAAGACGCCAGCACCCCCAGCATCTGCCCTGTCTTGTGTTTGGAGGCAGAAATTGACCAGTCGACAGAGAGCTCCGAGGTGGCTGCCTCGGAGCTGTCTCCAGGCGGCTCCGGATCAGACAGTCAGGAGTTGAACTCCGCTTTGGTCCATGCAGAGGACTGTGGGGGCAGCAGGCTGTTTCCGAAGGTGGGAGTTACACCTGGAAGGGTTCGGAGGAGGGGGCCCCGGGCCAGTCCTCCTCGCGCCATGTCTGCGGGAGCAGTTCCAGGCAGAAGGATGCTCTCTAACACTCAGGAAGCCCAGCCAGGGCTACCTCCTCATTTAAAGAATGTGCTTTTCACGTCCTGCTGTGAAGTTCAGAGGCCGGCAGGCTTCCCCTTCAACCTCTGTCCTCCCTGCCTGAGATGGAGACCTGCCCGAGCAAGGGCCAGGCCAGGAGTCCTGCGAGGCTAGCAGATCTGTGGCGGGGCTGCTGCGGGCCGCCTGCTGAAGTTCGGATCCTTTAGGAGGCTCCCACTGGCTCCTGCAGGCCTGTGGAAGGTGCCCCAGGGGCAGCCCCGCCTCAGCCTCTGCTGATGGAGGACGGAGGGGGGTCCTCCCCGGGTGGCCAGCCGTGCCACCGCCTCCATCCCCTCATCTGTGCTCCGGCCCTGTCAGGAGCGCCCCAGCGGCCCCCTCTGCCTCCCCAGAAAACGTGTTTACAGGCCTTCGGATGGCTCTCCTGAGGGCCGGGCACAAGACAGGCTGGGCCAGCCCTGCGTGTCCCCTGGGAGGTGGGATGAGAGCCCAGCCTCCCCCCTGGTGGACACGAGGTCTCCCTCCAAGGGGGAAGAGCACTGCGAGGCTTGAAAGGAAAACAAAGGAAAATCAGAGACGTTCCCGGCCGCGAGGGGCTGCAGAGGGTCCTGTGCTCAGCCGCACCCCATTCCTGTGCCTTTGTCCACTGCGTGGGTGGCCGTGGAGCTCGGCCCAGCCACGACCTCTCTGAGATCAATAGCTTTCTCCCCACCCCATGTTGGGAGTCTTTTTTTTTTTTAGCTCCATGGGATATAAAATTGGCCTCTTGCTTCTTTGGCCTACCTCTCCTGCCCTTTGGCTGATTTAATGTTCACGATTCTGTTTTTTTAAATATTTAAAGCTGTTAGGTTGTATGAGGCATTGAAGGGCGCGTGTGTGTGTGTCTGTGTGTCTGTGTGTGGGCGCGCGCACGTGCGGGTGTGTGTATGCGATGTGTCCCAGCAGACGGTTAACTCGATGCATGTTTTGAGATATTTACTTATCCGTTTTTCTTGGTGCTCACCAGTATCACGGCTATAGGGCCACAAAGCTGTATTTCTTAACACAGACACAATTGTTTCTTGCTCC
Organism: Capricornis sumatraensis; assembly: GCF_032405125.1. Classification (NCBI taxonomy): domain Eukaryota; kingdom Metazoa; phylum Chordata; class Mammalia; order Artiodactyla; family Bovidae; genus Capricornis; species Capricornis sumatraensis. The sequence continues at coordinate 60,034,885 of NC_091085.1, read as the reverse complement.
GGAAGTTTTCTTGTTTGGGAGTCTTGCCCACCGAGTCTGGCCGGACAGGGCGGGGGGGTGGGGGTGGCCCTAGCTTTGACCTTTGTCCTGGGGTCCCCAGCCGGGGTGCGGGGACCCCCAGGGCTGCTCTGCCAGCTGCCTCCAGTGAATGCTCTGATTTGTTTACACTCCCTTTCACCCCACCTCCTATCTCTTCTCCTGTAAAAGAGACTTAAAAACGCTGATTTTGGAGGATACAAAAATCAGTCTGAAAGGGAAAAAAAACCGCCTGCCTGGCATACAGTCTCTGAAAGTGTTTCTGTGAAATCTTTCTGTGCCATCAGCTCCCTTCCTACCGCTGGTTGCCCTTTGACGACGAGTGGGAAACACAGGGAAAGAGCGGGGCTTTCTGAGGTCAGCCGGCCTGTCCCTGCTTCCGTCTCAGGCAGGTTACACATCAACCGGTCACCCCACATGCCCACCGAGGAGGTCCCCAAACCGGCAGGCAGGCGCTTTCCGGGGTCTTCAGGGCACAAGGGAGAGTCCTGTCATCAGGAGTCGGTGCTGATGTGAGCACTGGGTCTCTTTGGGGAGGGGGTGGTGGGGTGCCACGGGCGACCCCGTACACTCAGCTCCCTCCACTCTGTCCTAGCGACCCAACCCCGCCTTCCTAACCAGACAGGTCTGCTCTCTAGGTTCTTTCACTCCGGCTAGTAGAAAGAGAAACTTCGATTCCGGGGGGGACGTGGCACCACAGGGTGGGGCCAACTCCTTTGAGGAGGGCCTCAGGTGAAGGGGTGCAGTGATCTTACAGGCACCCCCCCTCTCCAGGAGGGTGTGGTCCCAGACAGCGCTCCTGTGTCCTCTCAGCCTGGGCCTCCCCTCTTTGCGCGCCTCAAAGAATCCTGAGTGGCAGGCTCGCTGTTACTGTCAAGGTGGTCACCGGTTTTCACGGTGCAGCTGAACGAGGGCTTGTCAGGGTGGAGCTGGGGGTGGTGGGGGGTTCCAGGGGGCCCCATCTGCATGGGGCCTCCCTCACACTTGCGCAATGTGGACCTGGCCCAGCTCTGGCTGACCTGCCCCACTTGGGTTTTTATCTCGTCTGGTGGGCAGGCTTAGAACACTGCTCGCTGGAGCAGCTTTGCAAAGTGCCTCCCAGGTGGTGAGCTTGCCCAGACAGGGAGCCGAGGAGCCCCGATGTGGGCGCACGAGCAGCAATGGGCTGTGGGTTTTGGCTCTGTGCTCCAGCGCCTCGTATCTTAAAAGGGGACTGTCACCTCATCTGAACATGAGGTGACAGGAGAGGGGAGCAAGGGTGGAGGGTGGCGGAGCTTGAGCCTTCAGCACGCCATACGTGTCGGTGGTTGCCATGGCCTTAACCCATCTAGCAGACAGGTTTGGGGGTTGGAGGGGCTCCAGGAACAGAGAGAAGCCTTACGACCCCCCGGGTGCCTCCACCCAGATCACCCGCCAGATTTTCTTTTCCTTCTAAGGGACTTGGCCTTCCCCGCTCACCACGCGGCAGGGGGAGCTGCTATTTTCTGTTGAGGCTTATGAAAAATCAGCCTTTGAGAAAGAAAAGGGAACTTTTCCTGTTGATTGTTGGCTTTGTGTGTGTGTGTGTGTGTGTGTACGTGTGTGTGCTTGCACAAGCCTGTGTGTGTGTGTTTACTCAATGGAATTCTATTTTTGTGAAACTTCTTAACGATTATGTAGCAAAATTCACCTCCATCCCCCAGTCAAAGTTTTGGTTCCAGAATCAACCCTGGGCATCACTCTTTTGGAGAATTCTCTCCTGGGTTTCTAAAATAGAGATGGGCCTCCCTCAAGGGCCGAGGTTGGGGAAAGGGTCAGGAGAAACTGAAGTCTGATGTCGTGTCCATTGAGTCAACATCCTGAAGCTACAAGTAGGAAGGGCTCCGCCGGGGAGCCGCGAAGCCCAGGCTGTGTTTCTCATGAGGGAGGCGGGCCGCGGCGCCCAGGGCCGCTCTGTCTGAATCTGTTCACGCCACTTGTTTCGCTTGTGTAATGACGCAGCTGAAACAGCACCTTTTCCTTTCTCGGGTTTCAGCTCACGGTGTAAATGGTTCATCGTTTTTTTTTCCCTGTTGTGCTCTCCGGTGACTGTGTCAGGGCTCCCCACCCAGGAGACAAGTCACCCCTCGTGGGCAGAAAAAGCAAAACCCAAGAAGAGTATTGTTCACGGCAGGCTCCCTCAGGCCTGCGCCGCCCTGAGCTCGCTCGTTCATGCTCCACTGTTGAGAAGCACGGTTCCACCAGCTGTATCCAACACTACAATGCAGGTCCCAAACTATATTTGCATCCAAGACAATAAACAGCCGTATTTTTGGAAGAGCCTGTGGCATGTGTTCTTTGCTAACCCGGTTGGAGCAGTGGAGGAGGTGATAAAATGAGATAGGGGCAGAGGGGTGCCTGCGCCTGGCTCGCTCATGCTAGCCTTCCCAGGTGTTGAACAAAGTGCCCGTTTCCTTACATGGCGCTTGGGCAAATGGCAGCCACCCTGGAGTCTTTACAGGGTGGTCGTCAGGGTCACGTGAAATCGCGAATGTCCAGCTCCCAGAAAGCGCAGATTGCCACCAGCATGGCCAGCCCTAGGCTAGCACCCAGCGGGGTCTATGTCATGATGCCCCAGGGGGCAGGGGCCTCCCTGCTGGCTGTCGACCGAATACCATACACGGAAGATGCTGGAAAGTTGACCAGCAGAGATGTCCCTTTGTTGTGCTGAGAACTTTGATGACTTCTGCTTAATCTAAAAGCCCTTCTTTTTGCCCTCCCATCTTCCTCTGCCCACGCCCACCGCCCCCCCAACCCCCCCAGTTCCTTGTGCCTGGGCAGCGTGACTCTTAAGGTGAGCTGTGCTGGCCTCTTGGGCTGCCGGCTCCTCTCCAGAGCCGCTGTCTTGTTTCACTGAACAACTGTTCAGATCCGTATCTCTTGACTAAAATGCAGTGGGTTGATAACGCAGGCTCTTGTCTGATCAAACCCCCACGCCTTCCCCGAGGAAAAACACCTTCATGACACAAAGCAAGATCTGGGGCCTTGAGAATCAGGGGCCCCTGACGAATCGGTGAGTGGTTCATGGACTCCTAGGGGTGAGAAGGAACTTGGTTTCCACTGAGATAATCAGTGGGTTCTTCTAGCTTTTTGAGTCTGGCCACATGTTAGGTCTGGAATTTCAAAAGATACTTGGGGCATAATTAGGAGAAGAAGGGAGGGTTTGGGTGTGGGGAAAGGGGGAACAGATTGTCTCGAGGGAAGAGGCCAGGACGCTGGAGCCTGCTTGCCTCAGCGTCAGGCAATGGGCCACCTCTGGACAGTTCTCAAGTCAGTGGCGTGGTTCTCCTCATTTCATAGAGGACGACATCAGTCGTTTCTGAGATGGCGAGGCCACGTGGGTCAGAGCCAGAAGGCTGGAGTTTTCACTTTGCATCCTCTAAAAATGTCTGTATTTTATCTTCCATCCACCAAATCCAGAGGCTTATCTGTGCTATCCCCTCTCCCACACCGAGTTCTGTCTCACGTGTCCTCTGGAAGTCTTCCAGACACACCATCTACTTCTCTCCAGCCCCACTGTCATCATCCCCCAAGTCCAAGTTGCCTTCGTTCCTCAAGTTCACACGATGATGTCCCCTCTCCCTTCTCTGTCCTGTAGCCTCGGCCTTACAGTCCATGGGAGCTTGAGGCAGTCCAAGTCCAGTCACGGCTTCCCTTCAAGGGCTTCCAGGGAAAGGTCAGTCTGCCCCTCTCCATTGAGCCTGTCCTTCCTCTGCTTCTTTCCAATCTTATTTTTGCTCTTTTCTGTGCCTTGAGCAGGCCTGCTTGGTTTGGTTTGGTTTCTCTCTTCAGGTTTTCCCAAAGCCTCCTCCCTCTGCCCAAGACTTTGCCCATCTCCGCCCCTCTTCTTGAATAGCTCCTGTTCTTTCTTCCAGTTTATTACTTATTTTATTTTGGCTGTGCTGAGTCTTCGTTGTGGCATACAACCTTCCCCAGTTGTAGCATGCAGGCTTGGTTGAGGCATGTGGGATCTTAGTTCCCCGACCAGGGCTCGAACCCAGGTTTCCTGGACTGGGAGCTCAGAGCCTTAACCCCTGGACGACCAGGGAAGTCCCTCTTTCTTCCCAATATAATCCTTAAATGTCAGTTCTTCAGAAACCAGCCCTAATGTTCCTGCCCCACCCCCCAGCACACAGGTACACTGTGCTTTCACACGTGAACACATGTGAGCTTTCACACGTGTACACTCACACGTGTACACCTGCACATGCACACACCAAGTCAGACCTCAGACAACTGTATTTCCTCAGGATGCTGGTCATTACTGTGCATGTTCCCCGTGAGGTTTTGAGACCCGTCAGGAAACAGGGCCCACAGCCGCCACTGTGCCCGGCTCAGAACCAGCACAGCAGGTGCCCAGGGAACCCGCTCAGGGACCCTCAGCCCCTTGCCCTTCCACCAACCCAGCTACCCCTTGCCCAACTCTGTGTCAGACAGGCGGAGGGTGTGGGGAGCCCGAAGAGCTGGGGGTGGGGGTGGGTGCAACCGGCAGGTGCAGATGTGGAGGGGTCCTGCAGGGTTTAGAGGTTGGCTACTGCGAGTCTATGCTTAATATGAAGCATCAGCTTTAGTCATTTGGATTGTAAATGTGATAAGAACAGTTTCCAAATGGCATTTGAGAGCACTTTGTCTTGGATTTGGACTCAATTCTATAGAACACAGTTTACCTTCTTAGTCGCTCTTTTCTGTATGTCAGATTCTGAAGTTAGCCTTGTGTAGGCTGGTGTGGTTGCACTCAACGTGTGCTTTTACCTTTTTATTTCAGAAAATCTCCAGCAAACACAGAAGTAGAGAGAACAGTACAATGAAGCCCCATGTACCCAACCATCCACTTTAAAAGACGACCGACTCAGGGCTGGTTTTCTTTGGTATCTACCTCACCCCGCCCCTGTTATTTTGAAGCACATCCCAGATGCCATATGGGTTTCATCTGTTAATAGTAAATGTGCTTTTGAGTACCATTTCCTAGAACTGCATCTCTGCCTGCAGTGTCCGTCGTTTGAAAACTCCCAAAGGCTTTGTGTAAGATTGCAGTCAGAGTTAATGAGAACCCTGGGGAATGGGGAGACCTGATTGATCTGATTTTCTGTTTCACTGAATCATTAGCTAGAAAACCCTTGATGTTTAGGGAGTTGGGGGGTGGGGGGGAAGCTTTGTCTACTTTCCTGCCTTAATAGGTTTGTACAGCAAACAGTCTAATCTCTTGATCTAGCCTGTCTGATTGTCTCTCTCGCTGGTGTGACTAAGCAGGGCAGGTTGATACCATACAGGTTGGTGGAGGGGATGGGGCCATTTCCACCTGCCCCCTCACCTGTCGTCTCACAGCCCGGATGCCAACCCGTTGGTGTCTCCTGAGTCCCCAGCCTAATTGAGCACCCCACACACACCCTGGGATAGACAAAGCATCAATTTTGCACCTCCTCCCACCCCCAAAATTGCCAGAGGCTCACCCAACTTGCTCTCTTTCCTCCAGACTTTGATCAAGACATATGTGCTGAAGGCTGAATTTGGACTCAGCTCAGAGGTCAACAGTGAGTTTATTGAAGACACAACAAAACCTGTCTTGATGTGTAGGGATGGGGAGAAGCACGGAGTGCCCTAGAGGAGCAGCAGGGACCACCTCTGGGGTTGAAGGAGGGGGTCGGGTAGCTGCCCCTCCCCCAAACCAGGACCCAGCAGGACAAGAGTCAGCCAAGCAGAGGAGGCAAGACCCACAGGGAAGAGCATGTTTTATGGGAAGAGACACTGATCAGGTGTAACACCTCCCTTTGGGTCAATTCTGTCCTCCCTCTCCACTGGGGCTTTTGCTCGGCTCTTGCCTCTTCTGTCTTGAGCAGTTTTCTCTTTGTCCAGCTGACTCCTTCCTCTCTCCCCACAAGCATCTCAAGTCTCTCCCCTTGTAACCAGCCCGCCTTTTATCTCTCACTCTCCCCAGCCTAGAATGCATGCACCCCCAGATACTCAGCATCTCCTCACATGACGCCACCACCTGCTCAGTCGCTCACACTGGAAATTCACACGCCTCCCCCCCCACCACGTTCTGTCCTTTTCCCTCACTTCCCACCTCTGATCTACCAGGCAGTCCTGTCCAGTGGGTTCCCCCAAATGATCAAGAATCCAAAGACCTCTCCCCACCCTCGGCCCCCACCCCGACAGTGTGACATTCCCAAGTTCCTCCTCTCGCTGCTCCTGCCTCAGTCCGCCACACGGCTGGCAGGATCCTTTTAAAGACACCTACCAACACTGGTCTTCCTGTGCTCAACCATCCAGTGGCTTCCTGTAGCATTTAGAGAAAAAGCCAGACTCTTCACCCTCTGGCTCCCCACTGCCTTGAGCAAGTGACAGCCCCTCTGGGCCCCCAAGTCTTTCAACTATAAAATGTGGACACTAATTACACCAGCCCCACCGGATCACTGTAAGGGTTCAACGTGCCAGTTTATAGGCAGCACCTCCAATGTCAGCTCTTCTCACTCTTCTTTGCCACCTTCTCCCCCAACCCCTGTTCCACGATCCCTGTTTTTATTAACGCATCGCTGAGACCATCCTCCTTTTTAATACCCTGGAGTCCTTCTGGTCCTTCTTTCCCCACATCATCCTGCCTGTCTCCTTTTCATCCATCACATCCTTGTGCTGTGAATTGTTTCTCCACAAAGTCGCTGACTGTGGTCCCAGGCCACACCGCAGGCGCAGCTGGTATGGGTCAGAGTTGAGCTACTTCCCAACCAACCTCCCCAGCCCTGACCTGAAAAGAGCAGGGAGATTTCCACCACCATCCCTTTTTCAAAAATCTTGAGGCTCCCTCCCAGCCCTTGAGAACTTATTCTTCAAGAACAAAGCCCCGCCCTTAGCCTGGCCTTCTGCTCAGTGTTGACACTGACTCCTACAACAGGCTCCAGGCACACGGCACCCGCTGTGGTTATGCAGCCTCTTCGCTGTGTGCCATCCTCCCCCACCCCCACCCCGGAAGGCCCAGTGCTTCCCCCTGTCTGTAGCCTGCCCTGCCTGGGCCGCCCCACTTTGGACCCTGAACTACCACCGGCGCTGCATTTCTGTCGCTGGCATCACATGCCCCCTTCCACCCGGTACTGTGAATGTCAAGACCACATTCACATCACCTCTTCCTAAGGACAGGAGCCGCATCTCGTTTTATCACTCATCTTCCCGAGCACAGAGATTTAGTGTTCTGAGCTTATGATCCAAGTTACATCTACCGCGACCTGCCAGGGACGATGCAACAACCCCACGAAACAGGTCCTCCGATTATCCCTGCTGTAGAAATAAGGAAGTTGAGGCTTAGAGAGTTGCAGAACTTGCCCACGGCATCACTGACTGATGCCTGTGAAGCGGGGCTGCAGCCCCAAGTGAGTCTGACTCTGGGGCTTCCTGCAAATGATGACAGCCAATGGGTGCCAGGCCCTGCGCTAGACATCATTATGTTACCCATTGTTGTCCTCAAAAGACCCCATAAGGTGGGGATTATGACCCTCATCCTACACTGGAGATAGCAAAGGCTTGCCTGCCATGATGAGCGCATCCAGGGGCTGGCAGTGGAAGGGGAGTTCCTCCACCGGATAAAGGCATCTACGAAAAGCCCAGTGAACATATGGGATGATGAGAGCCCGAACGCTTCCCACCTATGAAGAAGAAGACAGATGTCCGCTGTCTCCAGGACTGGACAGCACTGTCCTGGAGGGTGCAGTCAGGGCGGATCAGCAGGACATAGAAACCCAAGGCATTCCCATGAGAAAGGAGAGGGGAAAACACTCTTTGTGCAGATGACAAGATGCTCTGTATAGAAAACCCTGAGAGATGCACACACATACCGCTAAGAGCTAGTCAGTGAGTTCAGCAAGGTCCTAGGACACAAAATTAATCCACAAAAGTCAGCTATATTTCTGGACACTAACAGTGAACACTCCAAAAAAGAAGGAAACAAGTCCCTGTAGGATGGTGTCAAAGAGAATAAAATACCTAGGAATAAATTTCATCAGAGAAGGGCAAGACTCTGGCACTGAAAACTGTGAAGCATTGTTGAGGAATATTATTCAGCCATAAAAAGGAGTGAAGTGCTGACAGAGGCTAGAGTGTAGATGAACCTCAGAAATATGATGCTATGTGAAGGGCACCAGACACAAAAGGCCACACATGGTATGAGGCCACATAAACGGCCAATCCAGAGCAGGCAAATCCTTAGAGACAGATTGGTTTTGGCAGGGGAGAAGAGCAGGAGAGTACTTAATGGATAGGGGGGATTCTTTTCGGGTAGTGATGCTGTTTGGGGACTTAATATACACGGTGGTTACACGACATGGTGACTGTGCTAAGTGCCGCTGAATTTACATGTTAAGATGGTTCATCTCATGTGAATTTCACCTCAGTCTTTTTTTAATGTTGAAAAAAATGTAGAGCAGACGTAAATACATGGAAAGACATCCTGTGTTCATGGATTAGAAGACAGTATTGCCAAGATGGCAACACTCCCTCAAGTGACCTACAGGTTCAGTGCAATCCCCATCAGAATCACAACTGTGTTTTTTGCAGAAATGAACAAGTTGATCCTGAACTTCATATGGAAATATTTACAAGGGGCCAGAACAGTCAAAACGATCTTGAAAAAGAAGTACAAAGTGGGAGGGCTCACACTTCTCAATTCAAAAACTTACTGCAAAGCTACAGTCATCAAGACAGTGTGGTACCAGCGTTAAAACAGACATGGAGGGACTTCCTGGTGGTCTGGTGGTTAAGACTTTGCCTTCCAGTGCCGGGGGCGGGGTGTGGGTTCATCCCTGGTCAGGGAGCTAAAATCCCATATGCTTCAAGGCCAATAAACCAGAACATAAAACAGAAACAGTATTGTTACAAATTCAATAAAGACTTTTAAAAAATGGTCCACATCAAAAAAAAATCTTTAAAAAGATAAATTTACAAAAAGAGACATGTAGATCAACGGAATTTTATTCTACTGAGAGTCCAGAAATAAACCTATAAATCCACTGTCAAAATGGTTTTTGATAAGGATGCCAAGACTCTTGTGGGGAAAGAATAATCTTTTCAGCAGATGGTGTTGGGACTTAGTGACGGAAAAAGATCATCACTGTGAACAGGGCAACAGTTTCTTAGACTGATATCAAAAGCACAAGAAACCAAAGGAAAAATAGAGTACACTTTATCAAAAATAAAAATTGTGTGGGTCAAGGATGCTATCAAGAAAGTGATACGACAACCCACAGAATGGGGAAAACAACATTTGCAAATCATATATAGGGCAATGGACTTGTATTCAGAACATATAAAAAAACTCTTACAACTCAATAATGAAAAGACGACGATCTGAATGGACCTTTATAGACAATTTTAAAATAGACGAAGGACTTAAATGGTATATGTATGGCTAACAATCACAAGAAAAGATGCTCAACATCACTAGTTAGTCATTAGGGAGACGCATGGGCTTCCCAGGTGGCTCAGTGGTTAGGAATCTGCCTGCCAATGCCAGAGACTCAGGAGACTCAGGACCAATCCCAGGGTCGGGAAAATCCCCTGGAGTAGAAAATGGCAACCCACTCCAGTATTCTTGCCTGGAGAATTCCATGGACAGAGGAGCCTGGCAAGCTACAGTCCATGGGGTTGCAAAGAGTTGGGCATAACTGAGCGACTGAACACAGGGAGATGCATGTTAAAAATCACCGTGAGCGGTCACTTCACACCTACCAAGATGGTGATAATAAAATAAATGGAAAATAAGAAGTGTTCTTGAGGATATGGTGACACTAGAATCCTTGCACGAGGCTGGTAGGAATGTAAAAAGGTGTGGCCGTTGTGGATGAGTTTGGTAGTTCCTTCAAAAGTTAGAGTTGCTGTGGGGGTTCAGCAGTTCCATCCCTTGGCATGTGCCCCAAAGAAATGGAAACTGACTCAAACAGACCGTTGTGTGCAAATATCCATAGCATCATTGCTCATAACAGCCAAGTGTGAAAATAGCCAAAATGCCCTTGAACTGATGAATATATAAACCAAATGTGGCATATCCATACAATGGAATATTGCTGCTGCTGCTGCTGCTAAGTCGCGTAAGTCGTGTCCGACTCTGTGCGACCCCAGAGATGGCAGCCCACCAGGCTCCCCCGTCCCTGGGATTCTCCACGCAAGAACACTGGAGTGGGTTGCCATTTCCTTCTCCAATGCATGAAAGTGAAAAGTGAAAGTGAAGTCGCTCAGTCGTGTCCGACTCTTAGCGACCCCATGGGCTTTGGCCTACCAGGCTCCTCCGTCCATGGGATTTTCCAGGCAAGAGTCCTGGAGTGGGTGCCATTGCCTTCTCTGACAATGGAATATTATTCAGCCATAAAGAGGGATAAAGTACTGACACGTAAAGTCGTTACAGCATGAGTGGATCTTGAAAACAGTATGCTGTGTAAAACAAGCCAGACTAAAAAGGCCACGTATTGTATGATTCCATTTATGTGAAGCATCCAGAATAAGCAAATCCATAAACAAAAAGTAAGTTAGTGGTTGCCAGGAGCTGAAGAAAAGGGAGAATGAGAAGTGACTGCTATGGGGTACAAAGTTTCTTTGGGGGTGATAAAAATGTTCTGGAAAGAGGTGGTGGTGATGGTTACACAACTCTGAATATACATACATGCGCATACACACACACCACACACACAACTAAACTGCATACTGTAGAAGACTGAAGTAGCTTACTGAAGGTTATATCTGGTCCTAAGTAGAGAAGAGACCAGAAACTAAAGCCCAAGAATATCTGCTTTTACACCAAAGCTGTTGGAGGAAGAACTGTTCCAGGGCCCTCGAATAAGTAAATTAATAAAGCTGGGATCTCACAGAACCTCAGAATTGTCATTTTGAATTGTCCTTCTCGTGATGAAGTACTATAGTTTTGGATAGCCCATAGAAAGGCTGAGAGAAGCAATATTGGATACACTGAGAAATCAGTTATACTATGCAAGGAATGCTTGGCCCCGATGCTCTGCTTCGCTTGTGCCATTCAGCTGGGAGTCTGAAGAGCTGTGAACAGGGGACTGTAGCCTAATTTCAGAGTTCAGAGAGAAGAAACTACAAATTTCACAACCCACTACTATGGTGAACAGCCTTGGGACAGCCAAAGAATTTTACCTTTTCACCGATAGGTGTAAAACCCTTCCAACCTCTCCATTCTTCATCCTTTTTTCTCTGGCAGCTCTTTCTTTCAAAATCTGAAGTGTGTTTAATTTACTGATTTCTAAAATAAAACACACATATCCCTCTGAAAAGAGACTCGGAGGATTTCCTGACAGGTGAGAAGCTACTCCCTACCCTCCTGCCTTCCCCGGCCCCTTCTGCAGGGGCCAGAGCCACCTCTTCCTCCTCCCCTTCCCCTCGCAGCTTTGTCTGCAGTGAAGTGAGCGAAGTCGCTCAGTCGCGTCCGACTCTTTGCGACCCCATGGACTGGGGCCTACTGGGCTCCTCTGTCAATGGGATTTTCCGGGCAAAGGTACTGGAGCAGGTTGCCATTTGTCTGCAGAGCAACCCTTTTTTCACAGTGAATCCCATCTAGGTATACGCACCTCGGGTGGCCTAGACTAACACAGTTGGCTTCCACTCTTGTTTATTCATTTTCTTTTTTAATTGATTTTATTTAAAAATTTTGAGGGTTTTTTTTAATGTGGACCATTTATTAAATTTGCTACAGTGTTGCTTCTGTTTTATGTTTCTTTTCTTCGGCCGCAAGGCCTGTGGGATCTTAGGTCGCCAACCAGGGATAGAACCCGTGGCCCCTGCACTGGAAGGCAAAGTCTTTTTTTTTTTTTTAATTCATTATTGGCTGTGCTGAGTCTTTGTTGCTGCATGTGGGCTTTCTCTAGTTGTGGGGAGCAGGGGCTTCTCTTTGTTGTAGAGCACGTGCTCTAGTAGCAAGGACTTAGTTGCTCCGGGGTATGTGGGCTCTTCCCAGATCAGGGATCAATCCGTGACCCCTGCATCGGCAGGCAGATTCTTAACCACTGGACCACCAGGGAAGTCCCTCCCTGTTTATTTCGGATATTCTCATTAATGCTGTTATGGACATGTCAGTGTGTATATCCTGTCCCAGCTATGATCATCTCCTTAGGAGGTTCCATGAGGATAGGATGCCAAGGGAACGTTCCCGGTGAGGGGTAGAATCCTCTTATAAGATGGATACCTGTTTCCATAAGCGGCTGAGGAGGCCTTTCACAGCCTCACCACCAGGCCGAGCTGATTGGACGGGCAGGAAAGAGAGCCTTCTGTTTATTTGCCTTTCTCAATTACTTGGTGGGGTTCCCCCAAGTTTCACATTTACTGGACATTTGTTTTCTTGTTTTCGCATTTACGCATTTCTTTCTCCTGTTCTCTCTGCTTCCCTCCTCCTCTCTTCATTTTCTGATTATCTGATTGCCTTTTCTATTTCCTTTTGATTTTTCTTCTCACATCTTGAATCTCCAGAATAAGAAAATGACATTGCTTAAAAGTGTTTTTCTTGCAGCTTCATAGTCTTGATTCTTCTCTTATAAGCTGAGCAAGTTTTAAGCCTTTATGTTTAAGCTCAGTCCAAAAAATTCCCTCTGAAAAAACGGAGTCCTATGACCATATTAGTGTTTTCTTCTCTGTGACCCGTGATGGCGTGTTTGTTTTCCTTTCCTCTGTAAATCAGCGGCACTTGATTTTTAAATGTTTTTACTTTGGAGTGTAACAACAGAATCAAGACACTACGTCTCCACTTTTGTCCGGCTTCCTTCATTCAGCATCACGTTTTCAAGGTTAATCCACATGGGATCCTGATTCACAAGACAGACCCTGGAAATCATTTGGTGGAGGAGATATTAAATTTGTCACCAGAATGTTAAGATCTGATCATCTTTTGGCCTCTTCCTAGGTTTTGGCAGGTTATCACCAAAAGAAATTCTAATTATTTGAGAGTTCTTGTTAGTTGAGTTCCAGATAACTTAGGATTCATCATTCTTATCACCGTGGTCATCTCTGTCCTAGCTCGGTGCTATCAGGAAAGACAAAGATGAATTGGATTTTTATTTTCCTCTTGCGTAGTGTTGTGGTAGGTGGTCTTGATTTAGTGACAAATTTCTACCCCTAATCTTCTCCCTCATCTCCCCTCCAAATTTTTCTTGTTTCTGTGAAATGGGGAAAGTAGGCTTCAAGGCAAACATCTCCGTATAGGTGAACCAACGACCTCAGACCTTGACAGCGTGTTTAAAACATGCTGATCCCATAATGTTCAAGAGTAAAAAGGAATAAACACTGGCACAGGCTACCGCATGGATTAACCTTGAAAACACGATGCTGAATGAAAGAAGCCGGACAAAAATGGAGACATATTGTCTGATTCTGTGTATAGGAAATGTGCAGAAAACACAAACGCAGAGCAGCAGAGAGAGATGAAGATTTCCTGGAGGCTGGGGGGAGAGGGAAACGGGGAGTTTTTGGGGGGCATGAGAACTTTCTGGAATGAGATAGTGGTGATGGTTGCAGAACTCTGACTATACTTAAAATACATTGAATTATACGCTTGAAACGGGTGAACTTCAAGGCAGGTAAGTTATGGATCAGTGAAGCTGTTAATAATACCGAGTCTAAGGCCCAGACCAGACCTGCTCAGTCAGAATCTTGGCGTAAAAATCCAGAAATCTACAAACACCCCAACAGGACCAACTATGTAATTTGCAGGCTCAGTGCAAAATGAAAGCGTGGGGCCCCTTGTTAAAAAAAGAATCATTCAGAATTTTGAGACAGTGGCCACACAGTATTGAAAACAAGCGTGGGGCCCTTCTAAGAGGGCCCTGGGCCGCTGCCCAGGTTGCAGGCCTCCAAATCCAGGCCTGCAGCCCAGACTCAAGTTAGGGATGGTCCACCCAAAGGCAAGAGGGAATTCAGTGAGCAGGTCCTCTGCCTCTCGGTCAGAGAAGCTGTAGGTGGAGGGGCTGGAAGTCCGAGAGGAAACATCACAAAATTCAAGAGCACATTTCCTCTCCTTCCAAGAGCCACAAGTTGGTTTTAGTTAGAAGACCACGGTGGAGTCCCCAGCCCATGGCTGAGTCATCCCCTAAACTGCAGGCTTTCAGTGAAAAAAAGGGAGAAAGACTGGGGTTGTTGCCAGATCTCTCGGAGGTCCTGGGTTCCCCATCAACTGAACACTGACTGGTTCAAGCAGAACAGTGAGGAGGCAGGCGAGAGACCTGTCTGGGGCAGGGTCGGGGCCTTGGCAGCCACTAACGTCTCAGCCCCCGTGGCCCCTAGTCTGGCTCTTACTGCAACTGCCTCCTGTCCTTGAGACCATCAACCTTCCAGCAGTTTGGAATGCCACCGAGTTCCCTCCTGCCTTGAGTAGAGCATCCCCCCTGCCTCCTGATCCAAAGTGGGATGGAATTGGAACTTCCCTGGTGGTCCGGTGGTTAGGACTTCACTTCCAATGCAGGGGGTGCGGGTTCAATCCCTGGTCAGGACACTAAGATCCCACATGCCTCATGGCCAAAGAAACAGAACATAAAACAACAGAAGGGATATTGTAACAGATTCTATGAAGACTTTAAAAATGGTCCACTTCTGTGGGGTGGGAGGGAGGTTCCAGAGGGATAGGACATAGGTACACATATGGCTGATTTATGTTGTCGTATGGCAGAAACAAACACGACATTGCAAAGCAATTATCCTCCAATTAAAATAAAAAAGAACAAAAAAGGTCCACATTAAAAAAAACATCTAAGAAACAACAATAAAAAAAGCAAAGTCTGAACTGCCTTGATCACCTGCGGAGACAGAGTAGAAATATATATTCAGTCTCTACCCCCAATTCCTCTTGTAATTTCCTGAGTTTATGGGAATGTTGGGAGTATCTGACACAGAGCTCCTAAATCCCTGGGGATTTCCTCTGTGGTAGGAGGTCTTGGTTGTAATGAAGGGACTCTGGGTGGGTTCCTGGACATCTTCAGGATGCTTGTCAGAAAGACCAAGCCATGATTACAAGTCACTTCTTCGCAGGAGGTGGCCAAAGTATTAGAGTTTCAGCTTCAGCATCACTCCTTCCAATGAATACTCAGGGCTGATTTCCTTTGGGATGGACTGGTTGGATCTGGCAGTCTAAGGGACTCTCAAGAGTCTTCTCCAACACCACAGTTCAAAAGCATCAGTTCTTCAGGGCTCAGCTTTCTTTAAAGTCCAACTCTCACATCCATACATGACTACTGGAAAAACCACAGCTTTGACTAGACAGACCTTTGTTGGCAAAGTAATGTCTCTGCTTTTTAATATACTGTCTAGATGGGTCATAGCTTTTCTTCCAACGAGTAAGTGTCTTTTAATTTCATGGCTGCAGTCAACATTTTGCAGTGATTTTGGAGCCCAAGAAAATGAAGTCTCTCACTGTTTCCATTGTTTCCCCATCTATTTGCCATGAAGTGATGGGACCATATGCCATGATCTTCGTTTTTTGAATGTTGAGTTTTAAGCCAGCTTTTTCACTCTCCTCTTTAACTTTCATCAAGAGGCTCCTTAGTTCTCCCTCGCTTTCTGCCATAATGATGGTGTCATCTGCGTATCTGAGGTAATTGATATCTCTTCCGGCAATCTTGATTCCAGCTTATGCTTCATACAGCCCAGCATTTCCCAGGATAAAACCTCTGTGTAAATCTGAATTGCATGGGTTGGTGAACACATCCAAGTGCCAGAGGAAGACAAACTCCAGCTCCACGGGGACAGAAGCTCCTGTGCTCAGGACCCTTGTTGATTTCACCCTTTGTATCTTTCCCTCTGGCTGTTGTTCATATCCTTTATAGCATCCTTTATATAAACCAATAAACATAAGCAAAGTGTTCCCTGAGTTGTGGGAGCCATTCTAGCAAATCATTAAGCCTCATCAGCGGGTTGTGGGAACCCCTGGTTTGTAGCTGAGACAGACAGAAATGTGAGTAACTTGGGACCCACTCTCTGTGATTGGCATCTGAAGTAGAGGGAAGCCGTCTTGTGGGACTGAGCTTTTAACCATAGGGTCTGTGCTAACCCCATGAAGTTACTGTCAGAACTGAATCGACTTGTAGAACACACAGATGGTGCCCATGGAGTCCTGAAGACTTGCCTGGAGGGGAAAATACACGCTTTGCAGGGAGAATTGTTCTAGGAGGGTAAGCAGTTTTCCTTGATGCACCCATACCCCAGCTGCCAAGCTCTTCCCCTTCCAGCTTCAGCAGCAGGAGGGAGGCTCCAATTTCCACCAAACATAAGTCTCAGGCTGTTTAAACTTTATTACACAGAGAGTGAGCACACGCCAAGATTTTCCTTACCTCTTCCATGAACGAGTCAATGGGTCCAGCGCGACTGACTCCACGGCCAGTACAAGAAAGGACCAACCCTCCGTTTACCCACCATCCGTGAAGAAAATGAAAATCGGAAGACGATGCACAGGTAGACGTTCACCTCGTTAATGCTCTGTAGTCAATAAAGCCGTCACCCGGCGGTTGTCTTCTCTACCGGACAGAGGTCATCTTAGCAACTTTCTCCGCATTCACAGATGTGGGGACCTAATCAATAATACATTGTGCCAGAGTCCCGTTTCCTGAGAGCAGTGCTGTGCAGAAGTTTCTGTGGTGGTGGAGATGTTCTGAGCTGTCCCACATAGGAGGAGCCTCAGCCGCACGTAGCTACTGAGCACTTAAAATGCAGCCAGCGTGACTGAGGAACTGGATTTTATTCTTAATGTTTTATTTTGAAATACATTCAGACATACAGCAAAGTTATAGATGGTACAGAGTTCTCATACACCCTTCTCCAGTTTCTTCTAAATGCGAACATCTTGTGTAACCACGGCACACATCTATCAAAAGTAAGAAACTGGGATTTCTCCGCGGTCCAGTGGTTAAACTTTCGCACTGCTACTGCAAGGGGCGCAGGTTCGATCCCTGGTCAGGGAACTGAGAGCCTGCGTGCTGTGCAGCACGACTGAAAATCAAAACTGAGAACAATAGAACAGGCTTAATTTGGGCATCCACTAGTTTTTTTTTTTTCACTAATGCCTTTTTCAAATCCCTTCCAAGACTGTATCCAATGATATCCCCTCTTGGTCTCCGCTCTGTGACAATTTCTTAGTCTTGCTCGATTTTCCTGACTCTCACGCTTTTGAAGAGGTCAGGGAATCTGCAGAACATCCCACAGTTTGCAATGTGGGTGTGTCTGATATTTTTTCAGGAGGACACTGGGCTTGTGGACTTGGGGGAAGAGTCTCCCAAAAGTGAGGGGGTGCCCTTCCCATCACGATACATCTGGGGCATCCAAGAACCCTGCCTGGAGGTGTCTCTGTCACTACAGGTGGAATTGACCTTGCCCCCTTGTCTTGGGAAGGTGTCCGCCATGTTTATCCTCCAGTGGGTTGCTGTCTTTCTCATCCCAACTCTGTGATTAATTTTTTATTTTTTTTAAAGATTTTTTTGGACCATTTTTAAAGTCTTTATTGAATTTGTTATAATATTGTTTCTGTTTTAGGTTTTGGGTTTGGGTTTTTTTGTTTTTGTTTTTGTTTTTGGCCAGGACCCATGTGGGATCTTAGTTCCATGACCAGGGGTCAAACCTGTGCCTGATCTTTAAGAAGGTAAAGTCTTTTAACCACTGGACCAGCAGGGATGTCACTACTCTGCTTTAGAAGCAAGTCACTGTCCAGCCTACTGTCAAGGAGAGGGGAGTCTGGCTAGAGCACCTCCTGGAGACTTTGTGAATGCAAGGTAAAACCACCACAATGATTAGTGAAAACTGGGAGACAGATGCTGGAGGCCTGTGCACATTTCGTGTTTCTCCTCCGTGTCCCCCGTTAATTTTCAGCACCTCCTGGAGACTTTGTGAATGCAAGGTAAAACCACCACAATGATTAGTGAAAACTGGGAGACAGATGCTGGAGGCCTGTGCACATTTCGTGTTTCTCCTCCGTGTCCCCCGTTAATTTCAGCCTTAATTTCTTGATATTATCTTCAGCAGTCACTACTGTGGTGCTTAATGGTGATTTTCTATTTTCTTCTTTTATGTTTATTAACTAGAATTACGCAAGGAACATTTGTCCCTTTTCTCCTTTTTATTTATTTATATCTCCACAGAGTACTACACATTAATTTTATTCTTTGAAAGGACATATGGTCATCTTTCTGCCTTATGTCCCCGTTTTGGATGGTTTTTCTAACAATAGTAAGAATGTTCCAACATAGGACAGTCAAAAGGAACAATAGATGTCCAAGCACATGGGTGTTTCTGGAAGGACTGATCAAAACATTGTTACTGGAGGCTAGGATATTCGGGGACTTTAAAAGCCTGGTATGGGACTGGAGTAGAAATACCCACCAGAAGGAATTCCCTGGAGGTCCAGGGGTTAGGACTCGGTGCTTACACTATGGTGGCCCAGGTTCAATCTCTTGTTGGGGAACTAAGATCCTGCAAGGTGAGCAACAGAACCAAAGAAGAAGAAGAAGAAAACACCCAGAAAAACAAGGATGAGAAGCCGAGGCTGGACTGCGCATCTCAGAGCCCTAACCTCATTCCTTTTACATGAGAACTTGGGCAAATTATACCTTCTCTCTGGGCTTCAGTTTCCCCCTGGTTAAGGTGGAGATGAAGGCGCTGATCAACCGTGGTTCTCAGGCTGCAGCACACATGTGGAGGTTTTGTTCAAACACAGGTTGCCGGCTGCACCCCCAGAGTGTCAGATTCAGTAGGCCTGGCTAGGTCTGGGGTGCGGCTCGGGGCTTTGGGTTTCTAACACATCGTCAGGCAATGCCAAGGCTGTTGATCCAGAGACCACACTTGGAGAATCATTCGTCCAGATGATCGCTGAGTGTACTGTGGACAGCTATGGATGTATCTCTTAACATGAGGAAATCCTTGGCCCTGGCTGTGTCATTGCTAAAATGATGGAACAGACCTTTGCAGGAGCCGGGGAGCCGGGACACTGGGGACCCAGTGGGGAGCTAGGCAATAGACACGTGAATGATTGCTCTGTGTCAGGCATGGCGTTAAATGCCTCGAAGACCCAGTTGCTGCCCAGAGAGGAACAAAGGCTGGCAGAGTGGTAAAGAGTAGGCTTGAGGGTCTTTCCTCGTGGTCCAGTGGTTAGGAATCCACCTGCCAACGGAGGGCACACTGGTTTGATCCCTGATTCAGGAAGATCCCACATGTCATGGAGCAGCTAAGCCTGTGCACCACAGCTTACTGAGCCCTCGTACCTGGAGCCTGTGCCCCGAAACAAGAGAAGCCCCATAGCAAGAAGCCTGTGTGTCATCGAAAGGAAGGGAAGCCCCGCTTGCCAAAACTAGAGAGAGCCCGCGGGCAGCAGTGGAGACTCAGTGCAGCCAAAAATGAATGCATTTTTTTAAAAAGGCTTGAATCTGTCCCCCAGCCACACACACTTAACAGCTATGTAGTCTTGGGCAAGTGACTACACGACTTCTTGCTTCAGTTTCCCCGCCTATACAGAGAGGAGAGAGTGAAACTTTCAGTGTCTGGCAAGAAGATGCCCAATAAACGCTTACTACTGTTAAAATTATCATCCTTTGCCACTAAGCCTTTCCAATGAGGAGAAACAGCAGCGACAGATATTATTTATTTCTACAGCACGTCTCAGTCACCCTAAGCCCCAACACCACCTAGCCTGGATACCCCATCTACCCCCTCAGTCACCACTGTTCACCCATGCACAAAATCCAAAACAGGTTATGAGAAAAATTCAGCATAATTTATTAAATAGTTTCCAAGGGCTCCTCCAAGGAGCATTAACAATCTCAGTATGATAAATATCAATAAATTAAAATAGCTGTCACCTCCTGCCCTCACAAGGGTATAATACAATTTAAGTCTTCCGAAGAAGAACATTCTATAAATAACAAGACAAAGAACAACGAAATAACTTGAAATCATTTTCAAGTTAGCTCATTTATATCTCAGTCTTCCCAGGACTCGCAATTTTGAGGCTTCATTGAGATGATAACTAGAATGATTTACTTAACTCACAGCTAAATTCTCATACACAGCTGTCACTCATCTTTTTTTTTTTTTTAAGGCTCCTTGCATTCCTGCTGTTCAAAAGAAACAGGGTCAACCAGATGGTCTTCAGTGACCTTCTGGGCTTCAGTGCCCACTAATTTTAGGCACTTTGAAAACATTTCTAAAACACACTTGACGAACATTTTACTTTGATAGGTGTCTTTAGGCACAGAAATGTCTGGTGCACGTTGCAATTCAAGTTTTTTGAGATGGTCCATGACATCAGTAAAATTATTTGTGTCATTGAAAAATGATTTGATCGCTCTGAAATAAGGCAGGATGGCTGAGCTGTTGATGTTGTGTGGCGGCTGGGGGCTCACAGAAAAACACTGCATGCGGCACATGCAGGATTTGGCCACTCCCTTCTCTTTCTGCTCCTGTGGAAGGAGGAGGGGAAATGGGTGAGCATTAGTGTTGCAAAGCAGCCAGAAATCCTGATAGCTCCTGGGTCGGGAAGATCTCCTGGAGAAGGAAATGACAACCCACTCCAGTATTCTGGCCTAGAGAATCCCATGGACTACAGTCTGAATCCCTGGCAGGCGACAGTCCAAGGAGTTGCAAAGAGTCAGACACGAATGAGCAGCTAAACATCAATGACAAGTTGAGGGGCCTGGGCAGTGCTTTCTCTTCAGCGGCTCATCTAACCAGTGCTACAAGCCTGCAAGGCTGTGATGGTCACTGTCCCCTCTCCCAGGAGAAACTAGAGCTTAGCTGGTTTGTGGAGCTGGTGCAAGATTAGGTGATGGAGTGGGATTCCAACCCACATCAGGCCCCACTCCCAAAGCCTGTGCCACTAACTGCGGCTCCATCCTGCCTCTTCTGAGCATCTCTACCTCCTCTCCTCTGAGGACCGCACAACCTTCTGGAATCCACTCTTAGCTGCTTAGGGGCCCAGAGAGGTGGGGAAGGGGAAGGCGTCTGCATTTCTGTGCTGCTCCTGGTTCTCTGTGACTCCGTGTAAAGTTGATATATTCCCCTCTCAATAGCATTGAAACATGTATATTACCACATGTGAAATTGATCACCAGTCCATGTTCGATGTATGAAACAGGGCACTCAAAGCCGGTGCACTGGGGACAACCCTGAGGGGTGGGATGGGGAGGGAGGGGGGAGTTCAGGATGGGGGACACATGTACACCCATGGCTGATTCATGTCAACGTATGGCCAAAACCACCACAATATTGTAAAGTAATCAGCCTCCAATTAAAATAAATTAATTTAAAAAAATATCCCCCGCTCCTAGCCAGGGTGGGAGGTGGTGGTTACTAGAAGCATCTCATCAACCTGAAGCTGCCTGATCACCAGAGCCAACAGCCTCCGCCTTTGCATCTGCAGAGGGAAGCCAAGGCAGGGGTGTCCCTGGCGGCTCAGTGGTTAAGAATCCACCTGCCAATGCAGGGAACACAGGTTCCATCCCTGGTCCAGGAAGATCCCACAAGCCGCAGAGCAACTGTGCGCTGGTGCCACAACTTCTGAGCCCTTGCTGCAGACCCTGTGCCACACAACGAGAGAAGCCACTGCTATGAGAAGTCCGCACACCACAACTAAAGAGTAGCCCCCGCTCTTCACAACTAGAGAAAGCCCGTGTGCAGCAATGAAGACCCAGCCCAGACAAAGTTAAATAAATAAACTAAACACACACACACACAAAAAGCCAAGGCTAAAGTTTAAATGCCAGGATGGAAGGGAAGAGCAAGGCCAATCTTACGAATCACTTCCACGTGTTGCTTTCTGTTTACTCAAAGCTGTGTAAGAGCTCCTGTCTTGACCACAACCCTGAGAAACTGAAGGAGCATTTTCATGTACTCAGCCTCACACTTTCCCTGCTGTGGGTTAGGCTCAGCCGGGCCTCTGCTAGAGGCTGACAGAGCCCTAATTCATAAGTAACACCCACACAGACATCTAATGTGTTAACCGCCCTTATCTGCTGTAAGAGACGCTCCTTGTGACCCACAGGAGGATTTTAGCATCCTATATTTTCTGGGCTATCATGTACAGCTTAGGCTGAGATTGGCTGCTCTTTGAAGAGCAGGGCGGGAGGAAAATAAATTTACCTGTGAACCGAATATGTCAGGGATGAACAAGCCCACAAAAGTAGGGGTGCATGAGAAATGGAGCTTGGCTCGCTGGGCTAATCTCTGTCTCTGACCCCCACCACCAACCTCACAAAAATTCCATCCTAGCCTGTCTGTGCTGAAGCTGAAGCTCCGATACTCTGGCCACCTGATGTGAAAAGCCAACTCGTTGGAAAAGAGCCTGATGCTTGGAAAGATTGAAGGCAGGAGGAGAAGAGGGAGATAGAGGATGAGATGGTTAGATAGTATCACCCCCTCAATGGACATGAATTTGAGCAAACTCTAGGAGATAGTGGAGGACAGAGGAGCCTAATGCGCTACCGTCCATGGGGTCACAAAGAGTCGGACACGACTGAGCGACTGAACAGAACGACAAAAGCCTGTCTAGTTGTTCCCGTCCCTTCCGGGTATGTCCACAGCCCTAGCTTCTGGTCTGAAAAAGAGTAGGCTTCTTCTGGGGGCCAAGGAAGGCATTTTAAAGAAAAGGCTTAGAAAAGAAATCTGGTGGGCACTTACATATTCTTCCATGAGTTTCGAAAATGAGAACTGCAGTTCTGTGATCACAGCTGATTGTATGTCTCGTGGTAGTGGACGGCTGTGGGAGGAGAGCAAGGCTCCCGAACAGCAGAGCAGGAGCAGGGCAAGCCCGGAGGATCCTGGAAAAAGAGAGTGATGCCGTGAGGTGCATGGCCCGCACACCCCCACCCGCCCCAGCTTCCACCGCTGGAGCTGTGCCGGGCTGGGCCCCTCCAGTCTTCCTCTCTGTCTGGGGAGACCCGACCGGGCCTGCCAGCGTCAGTGGTCGCAGGACCCGATGATACCTGAGGGGGAGACCATGGCAGGAGAGAGCGAGGCTGCTTTGGCAACAGCTGCTGGAGTGAGATGTGCTCTCCATACTCTTAGGGAGGCATATATATAACGGGCCAGTTGCAAGGAAGAGGGACACTAAAAGTCCCACCCATGGCAAAATCATTACTCAGCTTTTCTCCAGAAAACATTTTCAAATTTCTGCCATCCGAGTCTGGGTGAAAGCAAGGCTGGAAGGAAATGCTGAGGTTACCCTCAAGGTGGGCAGATGCCTGACTCAGTGCAGATACACACACGGCGCCCACAGGAAGGCATACACGTCTTTGCCATTTCTTCTTGGAAAGAGCTTGGTGATTTGACTAGAAGAAATTTCAAAGCCCCCGGGGTTGACAGGCAGAACCCCCAAGGAATGCATGACTAACCGGAGTTGAGGGTCAGTGCCCGACAAGAAATTTCTGGGGAGGGTCATGCTGAGTGTGTGTAGGTGTAAAGCTGGCACAAAGCTTATAAAATGTATTATCTCTGGAAGTTTCTGAAGCATGCCCATGCCAGAGCTCGGGGACAGCCCGGATAACCACTGTGTACTTGAGTGAGTCAAAGGTGTTGACTCCCCTCTGTTTGGCCTTGAACATCCTTGGACCCTCCACAGCATCTTTGTAACCGCAGACCTCAAGCCAGAATCCATGCTCCAGAGTTACCTGGTTCTTGTCAACTAGTTTTTTAATTTTTACTTTTTATCTATTTCGGTCGGGCTGCTCGCAGCATGTGGGATCTTAGTTCCATAAGCAGGCCCAGTGCAAGGGAAGCGCACATTCTTCACCACCACACCACCAGGGAAGTCCCGGAGTTATTTGCTGAAATCACTTACTTGTATTTTGAGAGCCATCTCTGACTTGACGTTCTTCTCAGCTCTCAGAAATGACAGCCAAAAAGTTAGATGAGGTCTCTGACTTCAGGAAACTGGTGTTCTCGTGGGCAAGGAGCTGACAGCAAACACCATTAATAAACAAGAGTGGATCAGAGATAGAGATAGGCAGAGAGTGACAGATGACATATGCAGTCCAGGGAGCAGGAAACGTCTCTCTAATGAGATATCACTGAAGCTGAGACCTAAAAGATGAGTAGGAGTCTGCTGTGGGAAGATCTGGCAAATGGGTGCTCCAAGCAGGGGCCCCATGGTGCAAAAATGATCCTGATGTCACAGGTCACAGCAGCTGGAATGAACTGAGAGAAGCAGAGGGTGGTGGAGAGCTGGGCGGAGGCCAGGCCACAGACAGCTTTAAGGAACTTAGGTTTAGGACTTCCCTGGTGGTTCAGTGGTTAAGACTCCGAGCTTCCAGTTCCTCCACTGCAGGGGGCACGTGTTTGATCCCTGGTTGGGGAATTGAATGAATGAATGAAGTCGCTCAGTCGTGTCCGACTCTTTGCGACCCCATAGACTGTAGCCTACCAGGCTCCTCTGTCCGTGGGATTTTCCAGGCAATAGTGCTGGAGTGGATTGCCACTGGGGAATTAAGATCCCATAGGTCATGTGTGGTGCAACCAAAGGAAAAAAAAAAAGAATTTGGGTTTAATTCTAAGTGTGATGAGGCACCGCTGCATGGCTGTAGGTGGGGAAACATAGGCTCTGGTGTCCTTTAGAGAATGAGAAAGAGATAGGCTGCTTAGTGGACAATGGGTTGTGTGATCCAGGGTGGAAGCAGAGGGCCCAGGTGGGTTGTGCAGCCATACAGGTGAGAGGTGATGGTGACTTGGACCTCTCAAGTAGTTGGAGATCTACGGGACGGCTGGTGGACTGGTGCGGAGATGAACTGAAGAGAGGGATCAAGGGTGACTCCAGGGATTTAAATAAAGCCACTGAATGGTTAATATGCCATGGGGGGAAAAAGTCTGGAGACGAGAAATCAAGGGTCCTATTTGGAGTGAGTTAAGTTTGAGATGTCCTCTGGCCATCTATTTAATGTCAGGTCAGCCACTGGATAAAAGTCACAAGCTCAGGGATGAGGTCAGACCTGGGTGGTTCATAGAACCCAATGTACACCAAAACAGACAGTTGGCAACCCCCTTCCACCCTTAAGCCCAAGTCCTTCTCTAGTCATTGCTGTCTCTTTCCTCCTCTTTTAAAAAACATTTATTTTTATTCATTTAGCTGCACTGGGTCTTAGCGGCAAAATGTGGGATCTAGTTCCCTGACCAGGGATCACACCCAGGCCAACTGCATCAGGAGCACAGAGTCTTACCCACTGGACCACCAGGGAAGTCCCCCTTTCTTCCTCTTATCCAAGCTTCTTCAGAGAGATCTAGACACACTTTTACCTCACAATATGGTTTTCACTCCAATGATTTATTCAAAACCCTCTAGAAAAGTCCACACTAGGTAACATTTTGCCCCTATGACTTACACCCTCTGGTGTTTACTCCCACAATGATGTTACATTACATGGCAGAGGGGACTTTGCAGATGTAATTCAGGTTACTAATCAATTGACCCTAAGGTAGGTTGATTACCAGGTGGGCCCAGTGTCGTCACATGAGACTTAAAGAGGAAGGAAGAAGTGAGAGAGGCTCAAAGCATGAGAATGACCCAACTTCCATTGCTAGCTTGAAGGTGGAGGGTCCAGGTGGAAAGGATGAGAAGAAAATGAGTTTGACCAACAACCAGTGAGTTGCAAAGAGGCCCCCTGGGCCCCAGGTGAGAACTGCAGCCCCAGCTGATACCTTGACTTTAGCCTGGTAAAGAACTAAAGAGAGAACAGAGAACAAGCAGAGAACAGAATCCAGTTACACTATACTGGATTCCTGACCTGCAGAAACATTACTTTGTCAACAGAGGTCTGTATAGTCAAAGCTATGGTTTTTCCAGCAGTCAAGTACAGATTTGAGAGTTCAACCATAAAGAAGGCTGAGTGCAAAAGAATTGATGTTTTCGAACTGTGGCACTGGAGAAGACTCTTGAGAGTCCCTTGGAGACTCTCAAGGAGATCAGACCAGTCCATCCTAAAGGGAATCAACCCTGAATACTCACTGGAAGGACTGATGCTGAAGCTGAAGCTCCAATACTTTGGACACCTGATGCGAAGAGCTGACTCATCTGAAAAGACCCTGATGCTGGGAAAGATTGAGGGCAGGAGGAGAAGGGGACGACAGAGGATGAGATGGTTGGATGGCATCACCGACTCAGTGGACATGGGTTTGAGCAAACACTGGGAGACAGTGAAGGACAGGGCAGCCTGGCATGCTGCAGTCCATGGGGTTGCAAAGCATCAGACATGACTTAGGGACTGAACAACGATAGCAAACTTTGTGGTCTTAAGCTGTTAAGTTTATGACTTTTGTGAGAACCCACATAGTCTCTAGTGACCTCATATTGCCAACCTTACTGGGTTCTTTTCAGCTATCGTTTGACTTCACCCTTTCATGGCACGCAATAATATCAACTATTTCCTCTTCTTGAGACTATTTTTCCGCTCTGAAAATGTTATCCTGATATGTTTTGGATATCAGCCTCTCTCAGTGCATTCTGAGGATGAATCATCTTCCTGCTTTGCTCTTTAATGGACATGCCTCAAAGGGCCCAGTGCTTGGTCTGTGTTCCTCACACTTAAATGTCTCTCTCCTTTTATCTAAATGTCCAGCTGCCCTATGGACATCTCCACCTGAATGGCCCACCTGGACTTCACATTCAACATAGCCAGAACGGAGGTGCATACCCTGAGAACCAGGGTGATAGATAGGCAATGAAGACCTGTGGATGGATTGGCAAAATCTGTAGGAGATGGAATCTTCAGGAGGTGATTGATTGAATCTGGGGATAATGGAAAAGGAGGAGTTGAGGATGACTTCCAGGTGTCTTGTTTGGGCAACTGGATAGATGGTGTTGGTCCCTACTGGGAGAGGATTACAGGGCTCAGGTGACATAAAGAATTTATTTATTGATGTGTTAAGGTGGAAGTGTACAGAAGGCTACTGGGCATTTGGACTTGGAGCTTGAAGGGAGGAACTGGAGACATATATTGGGTACCACCTGGTATATTGTGTTGAAACTGGACGTCTAAGAGAGAGGACCAGTGGAGTTGTGAATCAAGGGTGGAGCCCTGGCACACACCTCCATTAATGGAACAGGTACAGAAAGAGGATTTAGTCTAAATCCTGAAAAGACATCCTCAAGAGGAAAAGAAATGTACTAGAAAAACATGTGGTCATGGAACAAGAAGCGGTTTCAAGGAGGAAATGATTGGCACCACCAAAAGGCACAGAGAGGTCAAATAAGATAAAGGCTGAAGAGATACTGTCGGTTTGAGAACATGGGTCACTGGGAAGTTTGCTAGTGGGAGTTGAATAAATTGTTGGGCAAGGGGAAGCCACACTGTGGTTTTGGAATCGAGGAAAAGGTAAAACCACTCAGTCGTGTCCCTGGAATCCCAGGCATCCTCCCTGGTCCATCTTTTTGATGTGTTTATATCGCTGTAGACTCCTGGATATTTGTTTTATTCTTTAAAAAGATGCATGGCTCCATTTTTGTCTTATTTCCAAGTTCTGGGAAATTTTTCTAACAGTAGTAAAGGTGTTCTAATATAGGACAATCACAAAGAATGACAGATGTCCACAAGAGTGGGTGTTTCAGAATCACAGTCAGTAAATCGGACTTCCTCAAAATTAAAAAAAAAAAAATTCTCATCTAAAAACCCTGTTGAGAGGATGAAAAGACAAGCCAAGACTAGGAAGAAAATGTTAACCAAAGGCAAATCCAACAAAGGAATTCTGAGCAGAATATAGAAAGAATGCTCAAAACTCAGTTTTATGGATTAGGCAGTGGTTTCTTAAAATGACATCAAAGGCACAAACAACCAAAGGCGGGGGGGAACAGATAAATTACATCTCAGCAAAATTAAAACATTTTGCATGTCAAGGGACACTGCCAAGAAAGTGAAAGACAACCCCCAGAGTGGGAGAAAGTCATGAACAAGACAGGGGGCTAGCGTCCAGAAAATATGAAGGCTCTTACAACTCAATGATAAAAACCAAACAAACCCAATTTTAAAATGACCAAAGTATTTGAACAGACATTTCTCCAAAGAAGATACAAATGGCCAATAAGCGCATGAAAAGATGTTCAGCATCATTAGGCATTGTTGTTGTTGTTATTTAATCACGGTCATGTCCCGTTCTTTTGGGACCCCATGGACTGTAGCCCATCAGGCTCCTCTGTCCACGGAATTCTCCAGGCAAGATGCTGGAGTGGGTTGCCATTTCCTTCTCCAGGGGATCTTCCCAACTCAGGGATCAAACCCAGGTCTCCTGCATTGGCAGTCGTTTTCTTTACCACTGAGGCACCAGGGGAGCCCAGTCAGGCATTCAGTTCAGTTCAGTTCAGTCCCTCAGGCATGTCAGACTGAACTGAACTGTACTCCTTTCCCGATTTGGAACCAGTCTGTTGTTCCATGTCCAGTTCTAACTGTTGCCTCTTGACTTGCATACAGATTTCTCAGGAGGTGTCTCAGTTTTCTCAGGACAGGTGGTCTGGTATTCCCATCTCTTTGTCAGGCATTAGGAAAATGCAAAAAAAAAAAAAGAAAACAAACCCACAATGAGATACCACTTCATATCTATTAAGATGGCTATAGTTTTTGTAAATGTAAAATAATTGGTGCTGGTGAGGATATGAAAAAGTGGAACTCTCATATATTGCTGGTAGAAATGTAAAATGAATGGTGCAGCTTCTGTGTAAAATAGTTTAGCAGGTTCTCAAAATGTGAAATGTTGAGTTACGTTGAGTTATGGCCCCAAAATTTCATTCTTAAGTATCTACCCAAGAGAAATGAAAACTTATGTTCATACAAAACTTGTACATGAATATTCATAGCTGCATTATTCATCAGAATCAAAAAGTAGAAACAACTCAGATGTCCTTCAACTGATGAATGGATAAAGAAAAATGCCTTCTACCCATATATAGAATATCATTCAGCCATAAGAAGGGATGAAGTACTGATGTGCTCAACATATCTGATCCTTGAAACTATTATGTTGTGTGTCCTTTTGGGATGAAGAAAAAGTTGAAAATTAGATTACAGTGAGAGCTGCACTATGGATATAGTGGCACTATAAACTAAGATCATGGCATCCGGTCCCATCACTTCATGGGAGCTAGATGGGGAAACAGTGGAAACAGTGTCAGACTTTATTTTGGGGGGCTCCAAAATCACTGCAGATGGTGACTGCAGCCATGAGTCTTAAAGACACTTACTCCTTGGAAGGAAAGTTATGGCCAACCTAGATAGCATATTCAAAAGCAGAGACACTACTTTGCCAACAAAGGTCCGTCTAGTCAAGGCTATGGTTTTTCCAGTGGTCATATATAGATGTGAAGAAAGCTGAGCGCCGAAGAATTGATGCATTTGAACTGTGGTGTTGGAGAAGACTCTTGAGAGCCCTTTGGACTGCTAGGAGATCCAACCAATCCATTCTAAAGGAGATCAGTCCTGAGTGTTCTTTGGAAGGAATGATGTTGAAGCTGAAACTCCAGTACTTTGGCCACCTCATGCGAAGAGTTGACTCATTGGAAAAGACCCTGATGCTGGGAGGGATTGGGGGCAGGAGGAGAAGGGGACAACAGAGGATGAGATGGCTGGATGGGATCACCAACTCGATGGATGTAAGTTTGAGTGAACTCCGGGAGTTGGTGGTAGACAGGGAGGCCTGGCGTGCTGCAATTCATGGGATTGCAAAGAGTCGGACAGACACAAGTGAGCAACTGAACTGATACTGATCAATATACTTAAGAATTGTGCACTTTAAACAGGTGAATTTTAGTTACATTCATTAGATCTCAGTCAAGATGTTGCATTTTCAAATTATAGGAACCAGAACCATCTCTTTTTATATATTTATTTTTATTTATTTGACTGCACCAGGTCTTACTTGCAGCATGCAGGATCTTTTGAGTTGCAGCATGTGAACTCTTAGCTACAGCATATGGGATCTAGTTCCCTGATCAGGGATGGAACACAGGCCCTCTGCATCAGGACTGTAGAATCTTAGCCACTGGACGACCAGGTAAGCCCCTACTCCCATCATCTTATCCCGTTAATTTCACTAATCAGTGTCCAGGAATCCGTTGCCAGCCGGGCAGTGGACTAGATACTGAGAATGGAAAGGTGAATGAGATTGGAGCAGTCTAAAATGGGACCTTGGTGCTAAATCTGTCGTTTGGGTGGACAGTGATTAAAACTTCTGACGCGGGGATTAAAGAGATCCACCTTGGAATCCACTGATTAGAGAGGACTGTTTGTCCTTGGATTCATTTCTCCTCCCCAGTTTCGCCAAAGGGGGATAAGAATTAATACTTTATTCCGAGGGTGCTCCAAAGAAACAGATGAGCAGCTGGGAAGCGCTCAATACCTGCCGGGGCCACCACAGTAATCACTCCCAGGCGGTGGTGCGAAGAGTATTGCTAACCCGGTGCAGCTGGGTCTCTAATTCCTGGCTGCGGGAAGCGTCCGCAAGCGAAAATAGTGGGTTCCAGGAGCGCCTGCGCAACCGCGCCTCCGCCTCCTGGAGCGTCCGGGCGGTTGCCTAGCAACCAGCTGGCGTGGCAAACTCGCGAGCATGCAGCCGGAGACCCGGACCTTGAGCGCCGCGGTCCGGGAGCACCTGCGACAATTGTGTCTGCACGAGTTCCCGTGCGGCACCGGCAGCTGGGTGCGGGCGCTGGCGGGGCGGCCGGGGGAGGGGCTCGGGGGTCTGGGAAACGGAGGGGACCGACCAGGGGCCAGGCCAGGGCCTAGGGACGCAGAGCGGGGCTGGGGAAGGGCTGGCTCTGGGTGCTGAGGGCGCCACCAGCCCCAGGAGTTGGTTGATAAGGAGAAGCCTGGAGAGGATGTTTGGATCTGGGCGTTTGGGGAGCGTCCTGACCTGGGGGTGGGGATGGGGGTGGACTGCGGGAACAGGGACGCTGCAGGGGAGGACGAGACAGGCCCCCACCTGTGGCCTGTGGGCGCTGACCCAGGGTAGAGGGCAGGGACCCCGCCTCGAGCAGAGCGGGACCGCAGGGCAGGCTCTCTTAAAGACACCAGCCTCCTTTAGGGGTGAAATATCGTCCTGAGAGCAGGTTTACAGTTAGGACCCTGCTGCGATGTGGCCAAAGGGGCTGTCCTCACCAGCTATGTGCAGGAGGAGCATGACCTTCAGAACCAGGGGCTTCTCAAGTGTGCCAGGAAGTCCTGAGTCATGAATGGTTCCCATGGGGTTGGTGGGAAGCTTTTTGGTGTTCCTGTCCAACTCTTTGAGACCCCATGGACTGCAGCACACCAGGCTTCCCTGTCCTTCACTCTCTCCCAGAGTTTGCTCACACTCATGTTCAATAAGTCGGTGATGCCATCCAACCATCTCATCCTGTCATCCCCTTCTCCTGCCCTTAGTCTTTCCCAGCATCAGGGTCTTTTCCAGTGAGTCGGCTCTTTGCATCAGATGGCCAAGTATTGGAGCTTCAGCTTCAGCATCAGTCCTTCCAATGAATATTCAGGACTGATTTCCTTTAGGATTGACTAGTGGGAAGCTGGGACCCCATATTCCCTTGTCAGGCTGGTCCCCATTTTCATAGAAGAGAAAACCGAGATGCTAATCAAGAAACTAACTTGTTTGATGAACAAACATTGACTGGGCCCCTACTGTGTGCCTGGCATTGTGCTGTGCTTTGGGGTTTCAT
This sequence comes from Capricornis sumatraensis, assembly GCF_032405125.1. Classification (NCBI taxonomy): domain Eukaryota; kingdom Metazoa; phylum Chordata; class Mammalia; order Artiodactyla; family Bovidae; genus Capricornis; species Capricornis sumatraensis. Next base: position 60,003,204 of record NC_091085.1, on the reverse strand, counting down.
AGGCAGACATCTTTCAAGACGAAGGGGTGGAAGACAGTAAACTCAAGGACCAAAATCTTTCATCCTCCACTTATGGCATCTAAAGGGCCGGATGTTCAGCCTTTGCCGCCTCTGCTTCAGAAACCTTTCCTGGCTGAGTACCTCCCACAGATTGCCTTTTACACCTCCTGGCTTCTAAGCTCACCCTGATCGTCCTGTCTTATATTCTATTCCATTTTAGGAGTTTCGAATCCTTGAGAGGGGGTGAGTCATAAAGAGAGAAATTCTGTTTCTCCCCCCCTTCCCTTACTGCAGAATAAGTCACGATTTCTTCCTCAAACTAGCCGAGCATGGCGGGAGCTGATCCCCAGAGAGGAGAAGGCCCTGAGCCCTGGGGAGGAGACGGTAGAGGATCTGCTGGGCCTAGTCCGCAGCGCCCACTCACCCTGGGCTCTGGGGGAGGGCTCAAGCGCAGAGGACCTTTTCCTGAAAGAGCTGGCCATCCAGAACCCACTGATGCTCAAAGACAGCTTCTTCTACACCTACTTCAGGTCGCTCCGGGTGGTGGACAAGGATGTGAGTGCTGGGAGTGAGCCTCAAGTACAGGGATGATGAGAGGGGAGCCATTCCCCTTCCGGGACTGGGTGATAAGACCTAGCCCTGCCCTCCTCCTGATCAATCTCACCAGCTTGTCCACCGAGCAGGGCTACCAAGCCCAGCAAACTTGCCCAGTTTGTTGCCGCAGGGAAGGGAGGCCCAGCCAGGATGGCCCATAATGTTCTTGGAGCCAAAGTCAACTGAGGATTCACAGACAGGCCCCTGAAGTTTCTGGCCTGACCCTGCGGGATGTAAACTAGCATGGTCCCTTAAGAGCACAGAGTTCACCATGCCTCTGATCCTTGCCCTCGGGAGCTGACAGTCCAGCAAGGGACACAAGACAGGGAAGCCGGAAGGGTGTCAGAGGAGGGGTGAGGCTTGAGAGGTGAGAGGCCACTGCAGGCCCTGGCAGAAGGCTGCAGGAAAGGCGCACAGGAGAGGAAGGGGGTTGGGGTGTGGGGCGGTCACTCTCTGAGGCTGGGCGCACCGTTGCTGTCCTCAAGTAGACTCCAGGGCCGCCCCGGCCACTGCAGCTCCGATCTCCCTTTCCTCCCTTCCAGGTGAGCCTGGTGGACAAAGAGCTCCTGAAATTTGTGAAGCTTGAAGAGTTGGTGCTGAGTGCTAATCAAATCAAGGAGATTGACACCACCAACCTGCCCCCAACTCTCAAGGTAAAGGAGCCCAGGTTCCATTCTGGGTCTTGGAGCCAGAGCTGCCCAGAAACCCTGCCCCTTCCTTGCCCACTCCCCAAGAGGTTTGACCATCATGTCTTGTGCTAAGGGTGGGTCCAAGGCTTTTGAAAGTTTGGCCAGATCCCTTAAAAAGTGAAACACAGGATTTCCACGTGGCCCAGAAATTCCCTTCCTAGGTATACACCCCAAAGCCTCGAAGGCAGGGACTCAGATTCCTGTACGCCAGTGTTCACTGTTCACAGTTGCCAAAAGGTGAAGACAGCCTGTGTGTTATCAGCAGATGAAGGGAGCCGCAAAATGTGGTCTGTCTAAACAGTCATGAAAAGGCATGACAGGGACTTCCCTGGCAGTCCAGTGTGGAAGACTCCTTGCTTCCACCTAAGGGGGCATGGGATCGATCCCTGGTTGGGGAACTAAGATCCCTCATGCCACACAGTGTGGCAAGAAAAAAACAATGAAATGAACAACATGGATGATCTTGAAAACGTGATGCTGAATGAAGGAAGTCACCAAAAGCCACGTATTGGATGATTATGTGAAATATGTAGAAGAGGCAAATCCAGAGAGACAGAAAGTACATTAGAGGTCACTGGGGGAGCAGGGAGGGACTGGGGAGATGTTCAGTGGGTAGAGTTTCTGTGTGGGGTGATGAAAAGTTTTGGAAATGGATAGTGATCATGATGGTTGTACCCTGAGTGAGTGTACTTAATGCTGCTGAATTGTCACTTAAAAAGGGTTGAAATCACAAATTTTGTTTTAATATATATAAAACCACAATGAAAAAATGGTAGGCCAGACAATATTATGAGTCTTCAGCTGAGTATATCAAAATAGTCTCAATTTTAAATTGAATGCTGAGACTAGTAAATTTGATGGCAGAAGAGGCTTCACTGTATGTCTCCGTGCTGGGCTCAGGAAGAAAATGAGGAAGGCCTGGGAGGAGAAACACAAGAACTCTGCTATCTTTGGGTTTATTCCTTTGGTCCAGGGGCACTTTGGCTTCCCCAGGGACAACTGCCATGGATTGGGAAGTTGCCAAAATATTACAGACGTCCCCTCTCGTCCTCTCCGACATCACCTCCACTCCATATTTTAAAGTTTCCTTTGCAAAAGGAAAAGAAGCTTTCTGACAGCTACTGCAGAAATATTTTCTTCCCGAACTCTTTTTTTTTTAAATCACCAACCCAAAGGCTATATTTACTTTATTTTATTATTATACTTTTTACTTTATTTTTTAATATTTATTTACTTGGCTACACTGGGTCTTAGCAGCAGCATATGGGATCTAGTTCCCTGACCAGAAATTGAACCTGGACCCCTGCACTGAGAACGTGGAGTCTTAGCCACTGGACCACCAGGGAAGTCCCTCTTCCCAGATCCTTAGAAGGGAGTCCAGGTGGGCAGAGAGAGACAAGGTCTGAGTACTTCGCAGCTCCCCTCCTAAGTTGCCCAGGTCTGAAGGAGGGGATGGACTCTGTTCTCCCTGGGCTCACGGGCTGTCTGTCTGCTCGTCTCAGGTCCTGGAACTGTACGGCAACAAGATAACCAGCATGGAGTGTCTGTGCCATCACCCGCCCCCACGGCTCCAGCACTTGGGGCTGGGCCACAACAACCTCCTGGGCCACCTGGAGAGTCTGCATGTCACCAGTGACCACTGGTAACTCGGGAGCCCCCGTGGGAAGAGGAAGGAGGGGGCTGGAGATGCCATGGGGGCCCCTTTAAGCTGGTGACTTGGAGAACTCAGCTTTGCTCTTTTCTGTAATAACTCCTGGTTGGCTGCTAAGTCCAGACCTAGGGTTTTTTTCTCTGACCCCATAAACCAAAAATCCCACTGAGGTCCAGGGAAGGGCACCAAGAGCCAATGAGAGTGAGCGGACCTTTTGCTTTGAGGACATGCTTCCAATTCAGGATCCCTCTTGCTGTTTGGGCCAGTGAATTCTCGGTTCTGAGGGCCGTCCTGCAGCTCCCTGTCCTCCACCCATCAGAGGCCAGGAGCGTCCACCCCAGACCCGCCGTGACAACCCAAAGTGCCACATGGCCACCGGGGGCAAAGCCATCCCCCCCACCTGAGAGCCGCTGCCCTACAGACAAGTCTGCTCTGACTTTGTCTCCTTGGTGGATGAGCAGTGGTCAATCTGAGATGTCTGAGGGCAGCAGAGACCATCTGTGAAAGCCTATCAGACGAGGGACTTCCTCAGCAGTCCAGTGGTTAGGACTTTGCCTTCCAATGCAGGGCGTTGCAGGTTCAATCCCTGGTCAGGGAGCTAAGATTCCACGTGCCTTGGGGCTGATAACCCCTAAAACATAAAACAGAAACAACATTGTAACATATTCAATACAGACTTTAAAAATGATCCACATTAAAAAAGACAAAAAAGACCCTCCCTCAGAGGAAGCTGGGCCAGAGAGGCCTGTCAAGTCCTCTGTGAGGATTCCTGGGGCCCAGCATCCCAGGCAGACCTCCCTGGGCTGAGGTTCACGACAATTCTTTCCTCACAGCCCAGGAAGGCCTCAAGGAGCAGGGCAGCTTTCCCAGGTGGCCTGGGAACGTGCTCGTGGAAGGCTTGTCTCTGACCCTAATTTCCTCCTTCTCCTCTTTCTCTATCTTGACAAAGCTGCCTCTGCACAGCCTCGACCACGCACGATTCCAATCCCTGACTTCCACTGGCCTCTGTCGTCAGGGAAGCTACGAGGCACAGGAAGAGAACACACACTTTGGGTTGTGTGTGACAGCTGAGTTCAGAACTCTGCCAGAGTTCTAGGCATTCTGGTTATTTTTTATTAATTTATTCATTTAAAATTTTTGGCCACATGGCATGTAGGATCTTAGTTCCCCAACCAGGGACCAAACCCGCACTCCCTGCTGTGGAACCGCGGAGTGTTAACCACTGAACCTCCAGGGACGTCCCTTAAGTGTTCTGGTCTTTGATTTGAGAAACAGGCTTATGATAACATCACCTGCTTGATGCTGAGTGTGGATTTCATAGAAACATGTATGTGTGAAAGCGCCATCTTTTGCTGTTTTGAATTCAAAAGGAGGGTACACGTCCTGCGAATCCATCTTTCTGATGCTTCCACCAGTTCTCCTGAAGGAGGCTGGTATTGGGCAAAATCTGTGTGCCGGTCCAAACGAAGTGTTCTTCTCAGGTATTTCTGTGACTGGCTGGTCAACATCAGGGCAGGATGAGAGGAGGAAAGAAGGGCAGGAAAGGGCAGGAATTTCCTCCCTAACTGGAGGAAATTAGGGTCAGAGACAGGCCTTCCACGAGCACGTTCCCAGGCCACCTGGGAAAGCTGCCCTGCAGCTGGAGATGGTCACGTGTGATGGCGGGATTGTGCTGATGAGGTGTCCCCTTGTGAACTGTTGTTGTTGCCGCTGCTCTCAGAGCTGGAATCCATTCACTTTCTGGTTTGCACAGTAGGGAGGCCTGCCACCGGGTGGAAGGTACAGGGTGTCTCCTCTGTCCCTAGCTGCTGGTTCTTCTTGTGCCCCAAGAAACAAACCAGGGACTTCCCTGGCAGTCCAGTGGCTAAGACTCCACACTCCCAAAGCCGGGGGCCTGGGTTTGATTCTTGGTCAGGGAAGTAGATTCCACATCCACGACCGAGACCTGGTGCAGTCAAATAAATAAGTAAATATTAAAAAAAAAAGGAACAAACCAGACTGCTTCCCACAGTCATGGCCTGGTATGACTCTGGGGCACTTCTTCCAGCTTCTAGACCCTTCAAGCCTCACACCCTGTCTTCCCAGGCCCCCCTGTTTGTCGGACTCTCCTACCCACCCCCACGGCCCCTCCGTACAGAGGCCTGCCTCCACCTTCCTCACCAGTCTGTCCATCTCTGCTGAGTACCTTCTAGATGTATGGGAGATAGCCGGATGGTTAGCTGAGAAGAGGTCTATACACATACAAGTTGAGTGGAGGCAGGATGTGACGGCCACCTCTGTGCACAGAAACAGCAAGGGGTTCAGGGGAACCGGGGGCTCCATCCGGACAGGAGGCTAACTCGGATCAAGAGCAGCTTGAGGCCTGAGTGTCAGGGAGGGCCACAGTCTCCCATCCCGCCCTCAGCACCAGGCCTTGTCCAGCCGTGACTTGGGGTGCTGGGGGTGCTGGCGGAGGCAGGCGCAGTGACACGACTGCGGCTGCCTGTCCGCACCGCTCTGCTCACCTGGCCTCATGCTCCTGGGCCGTGCCGCTCACCTTTCAGGCCCAACCTCGTCTCCCTGGACCTGAGCTTCAACAACCTGACGGACCTGCACAGCATGGTGGCCGGCCTGCAGACACTGCAGCACCTGAGGCTGCTGCTCCTCCAGGGCAATCCACTGGCCCTGGTGCCCCACTACCGGGGCTTCACCATCGACAGCCTGGCCAGGCTCTGTGTGCTGGATGACATCACCGTGGCGTCCAGCGAGAAGCATCTCTTCCGGGGGCTCAGCCACAGTGAGGGTGAGGGGGCCAAGGCGCAGGGCTTGGGGGAATTGTTGAGGGCCCCCCCGGCCCAACCACCTCCCTACTGGGTGCACATGTCTTGTTTGTCACCCAGCTCGGTTGACTCAGACCCTGGTCAGGTGTAACTCACTTTCTTGGGCAGAGTTCTCTCCCAGATTTTGATCCGAGTGATTGAGATTTGGGGACAGAAATGGTAGGGGGTCGGGAGTCCCCTCCCTTCCTTCCGAGACAAATGGGAAACATTCTTTAAATTAGCTTCTTGGCTTGCTGGTGGCTTGAGATCTCCTCTTGTGGCTGTACCAGAGTCTTCTCAAGGTCAGGGTGATGATACAGGGTATAATAGCTCTGCGCTCTGCCTGTCAGGCACTGGCTAAAGTCACATAGCCTCAATCTGCAGGGATCCTGCAAAGCAGTTCCTTTCGTTTCCATTATACAGATCAGGAAAACAAGGCTGAAGAGGGGCGTCTTGCCCAAAGGAAAGTGAAAGTGTTAGTCACGCAGTCGTGTCTTGACTGTTTGTGACCCCATGGGCTGTAACATCTGTCCTTGGACTTCTCCAGGCAAGGATACTGGAGTGGGTAGCCATTCCCATCTCCAAGGGATCTTCCTGACCCAGGGATCGAACATATTGCAGGCAGATTTTTTACTGTCCGAGCTACCAGGGAAGCCCCTGAGACTTACCCCAGTTCCCTGCATGTTGAACTTGGCAGAGCTGGGACATGAACCCAAGTCTGCAAAGTGAGGCTCAGCCCAGCTCAGAGCAGGAGGCAGGAGGCGTGCTCACCTGGCCTCCTTTGCTCTCTGTCCATCTCATCCCTTGGTTCCCCTCACCCCTGCCTGTTCCCGCAGATCTCCTGGCGCCTGAGGCGCAGATATTGGTAACTGTTGGAAACCTCCGAGGGGTGCTGGACTCCTCGGTCTTGGACCCAGAACCAGGGCCCCAAGGCCCTTTCATCACTTACAATTACTATGTGACGTACGATTTTGTAGAAGACGAAGAAGGCGAAGGAAGCCAATACGGCGGAGTCCTGGCCGAGGTGGGTGCCTGGGGCAGCTCTGCCCTTGCGTTCTCAGGGTCCCCTGTGCAGACAGGATGGCTTTAGGGAAACCAGGAAACCCCTTAGCATGGATCTTTCCAATTCATACCCTCCTCTGAACAGGAACGCAGCTTCTGCTCAGCCCCTTTCTTGAAGCTGGTGTTGCTGGCTTGCTCAGTCACTTCAGTCGTGTCCAACTCTTTGTGATTCCCTGGACTGTAGCCTCCAGGCTCCTCTGTCCCTGGGATTGTCCCAGCAAGAATACTGGAGTGGGGTGCCATCTCCTCCTCCAGGGGATCTTCCCGACCCAGGGATCAAACCCACATCTCTTATGTCTCCTGCAAGTGGGTTCTTTACCACTAGCACCACCTGGGAAGCCCCTTGAAGCTGGAGTGATTCTCAGTCATGCTCACCCCTTCCTCATCCCCTTTGAAACAGAAGCAAAGGACCTAACAAGGAAGCAGCCCAGATTCTCAGGACTAGGCTGCTGGCCTCCCGACCCTGTCCTCCAACTTCCCCTGTACCTCCCCTCTCCCTTCCCATCACAAGAAAACCCAACAGTTCATCCGACTAGGAGAAATGTGAGGGTTTCCTAACGTGTGAAGAAATTGTTACTATTTTTACTCTTTATTATTATTATTCATTTATTTATTTGTCTGTGCCGGGTCTTAGTTGCAGAATGTTGGACCTTCCATCTTTGTTGTGGCATGCAGGATCTTTAGTTGTGGTGTGTGGGATCTAGTTCCCAGGGATTGAAGCCAGGCCCTCTGCGTTGGGAGCTTGGAGTCTTAGCCACTGAACATCCAGGGAAGTCCCTGTCTTTACTCTTAACATAGAACTTTCAGAAGAATCAAGACTGGGTGTTTTCTTTGTTTGCTTGGTTGGTTTTTAAATTCCTGCTCTCTAAGGCCATGCGTTTCTTTGCTTCACATCCATCAAGCACAGGTGCCCGTTCGCACCATGTGCGTGTCATGTTGGGCGTGAGCTCTGAGGCCGGCAGTCTTGAATGTATTTTCACATCTTTGACAGATCATCAAGCCCCCTTCCAGCTTGGAACAGCTGGGTGAGGACATTCTGGAAGAAATCATCGAAGACATAGAAGAGTCCTTGGAATCAGGGCTGGCCTCCCTGTCTGAGTTGGGGGAGATGGAGGAGTCCATTGTCTCTGGTGCTTCCGAGCCGTTGCCACGGTCCATAGGCTCTGCAGAAGAGCTGGCCAAGCTGCGGCCGCTCCTGGATCCCCGGCTCTGCCCATCCCCGGGGTAAGGATGCTCACGCGGCTGGGGGCCAGGCCCAGACCACACTGGGTGTTTACTGTTTTCTGTGCCCCCATCCCTCCTGGCCTTCTGTCCCTGGCTTTGCTGATCTTCTCAAAGCCCTCCCCAGATGGCACAGCCCCCCACCATGTGGCCTCTCTGCTCCCAAGGACAGTGCTCTTCAGCACGGTCCCCAAGCCCTGGTCTGACGTCATCCCCTGCAACTACGAGCTGCAGCACACGCTGAAGGACCTGGTGCGGCTCAAGGCCTTCCTGCTCTCAGGGACCACGGTCACCATCGTGGAGGAGAAGGTGGGCGCCAGCGTTCTCCAGGCTTCATACGCTGCCCCTGTCTCCTGTGCTCTGCTTTTCTGTCGGGTATCTGTAGCCCTGCCCCCCCATTGGTGAGGTCTCTGTGCTTTTCTGGAAAGATCCCCGCTAGCCCCCTCCACGCCTCCACTCCCTAGATTCTCTCCTGGCCTGTGGAACAGCCGCCTTCCTCAGACAGTCCCTTGGCTGCTAAGAAGGGCAAAGGAGAGAAGGACAAGAAGGAGAAGGAGAAAGACAAGAAGGGCAAAGACAAGGCAGACAAAGGGGAGAAAGAACCCCCCAAGGTACCTCCAGGTGGGGGCGGTGGCCTGAGTGGTGGGAGATGCTCCTGGCCCCCTGCCCACCCCGTCCACCCATCTGGCCTCTCCCCACAGGCGCCAAAGGGGAGCAAGAAGCAGAAGGAGCTTCCTAAGGAGATGCACCAGGACCCGCCCATCCTGCGGGTGCTGGGCAGCAGCCCAGTGGTGCTGGAGGCCCTGCTGGCGGGGGAGTCGTTCGTGTCTACTGTGTGCAACTTTGGGGTGATCCGGACCTTGGAAGCTGACCGGCTGACACTTAACAGGGTATAACGGCCCCCACACACCCCTCCCCAGCCCACAGATGCCTGGGGGGGAGGGGAGGGAGGGGGGTGGGTTGGGGAAGGGGGAGTAGAACCACAAGGGGGTGGGGGTGGGGCATGCAACAAAGGTCATCTGCCCGATGGGTGGCCTTCTCGAGTTTGAAGGGCCAGGCAAGCAGGCAGGCCAGGCAGCTCCTCCTCCGGAGACCCCCGCCTCAACCCCCTGGTCTAAGAGGGACCCTGGCCAGGGAGCTCTCACCCGCTAGCGTCTGGACCCAGCTCTCCCCCGGTACCCCCCACTCCAGTGAGGAACCTATTCTGTGGTTCTCTCTCTCAGGATGCAAAGAAGAATAAGAAAGGTAAAAAAGGTAGGTGTCGATGAGGGGCAGAGGGCAGGGAGGCTTTGCCGAGGACCAGCTCTGGTCCATTAGGGTTGCCGTAAGTTGCCCCAGGGCAGGTGGCAAGTGAACACCAGACATTGCTTTCCAGCTGCACTGGAGGTGAAGTCCAAGACCAAGATGCCAGCAGCACCAGGTGACAGCCCTTGGTCTGGTTGGCACCTTCTCCCTGGGTCCTCACCTGGTGGGAGAGGGGCCAGCACCAACCACCCCCTGCCCTCATGACATAATCACCTTCCAAAGGCCCCACCTCCCAACAGCATCACCCTGAGGGGCTGGGATTTCTACACAGGAGTTTGGGGAAGGGCACAAATATGGCAGGACTCCCTGAGGGCTCAGCCTGACTGGGGACTGAAGGGATGGGAGGATGGAGAGTCGTATTTTCCACCCGATGGGAGGGCCACGCCTACCTTGAGGACCAAGCCCTGAGTCTTTCCTGTGGCCCTGTGCACAGGGGCCTGCCCCGGGCAGGACAGGTGTCCTGGGGCGGGGCAGGACGGAGTGGGGAGGGGAGGCTCGGGTTCGGGGGTCCAGTGTCCTTCCAGCTCAGCGGTAATCCTGCTCCTGCACAGCATGCTAAGTTGCTCAGTCGTCTCTGAATCTTTGCGACCCCGTGGACTGTGCCCCGCCAGGCTCCTCTGTCCGTGGGGATTCTCCAGGCAAGAATACTTGACCCTCCTCCAAGGGATCTTCCCCACCCAGGGACTGAACTGGTGCCTTATGTCTCCTGCATTGGCAGGCAGGTTCTTTCACCATGTGAGCCCTACCTGGGAAGCTCCTGCAGGGCATTAGCTCTTCTTTGCTGTATGAGGATCTCGGGCTTGTTGTGTGGGCAGTGGCAGCATTGGAATAGGTAAGTTTTAGATTTAACTTTTAGAACTGTTTGACTTACGGGGAAAGATGGAAGACATTGCTCAGTTGGGAGACTGCTGCAAAAGTCTAGGTAAGACCATAGCAGTGCTGTTAGCAGCAGGCAATGTGGAAACAGCCCAGATGACCATCAGTGGATGAACTGGATAACCAAAATGAGATCTACCCATAGGGTGGGATTTTTCAGAGAAAAATATTACTTGCTGTGCTAGGGCTTAGTTGTGGCAGTCCAGTTCTTTAGTTGCAGCGTGCATGATCTTTAGCTGTGGGACTTGAGACCTTTTAGCTGTGGCATGTGGGATCCAGTTCCCTGATCAGGGATCGAACCTGGGCCCCCTGCCTTGAGAGCTCAGGCTTGTCTTCGCCACTGGACCACCAGAGAAGTCCCCATACAATTATTCCATCATGAAAAGGAATGAATCCCTGACACATCCAACTCCATGGGTAAAGCTTGAAAACTCAGTGCTGAGGGCAAGAAGCCAGACACAAAAGACTGCGCAGTGTGTGATTCCATGTTATATGAAATGTCGAGATTAGTCAAGTCCATAGAGACAGAGAGTAGATCAGTGGTTGCCTGGAAGTGGGGGAGGGGAAAGGGGTGTGACTGCCTAATGGGTTTCCATTTGGGGTGATGAAAACGTTCTGGAGTTAGTGGTGATGGTTGCACAACATTGTAAATTTACTAAAAGTCACCGAACTGTATGCTTTTAAATGGTTTAAATGTTTTGAATTTTATGAGAATTTTCTCTCGCTGGAAAAAAGTCATCTTAAAAAAAAAAAAGAAGCACTTAAGGCAAGAATCAGAGCCTGGGCTTAGGAATGGGTGGTGAGGATGGTGTGGAGAAGACGGAGCAGAGAGCCATGAGGAAGAAGGAACAGGCCGACTTGGTGACTGGGGAGCAGGCGCAGGCGCAGGCGCAGGCGGGACTTCTGCCAGGCAGTGACTGGGGCCTGGCGGTGCGGGGGGGCGGCGGGAAGATGAGCTCAGCTTTGGGGACGTGAAGTTGAGAAGTTGAGTTGAGTGTGCATCCAGAGTCCCCATGGTCGACTGTGCTGCTGAGCTGCCTCCTCTTCTCTGACTCCATCTCCTCTGCCCTGGTCAGACCGCCTGGTGGTCTTCACTCAGAATGCCTGCAGTTTCCTTAGCCTGCACGGGGCATGTCTACTCAAAGGACTTACTGCACACTTCCCACTCACTCCGCTGCTGCTTCCTGGGTCAGTCAGCTTCCGTGACCCTTCTCCAGGGAAGCTGATCGTCTGGTTGGGGTTAGGCCCTTTATCTTCTTCACAACATCCTGTGTTTTCCTTTACAGGAAATCACAATGATCACAGGTATCACAATGATAGCTACATAGATGTGAATCTGTGTAGGTGCTTAATTTTTAAAAATTTATTTATTTATGGCTGAACCGGGTCTTCATGCTGCACACAGGCTTTCTCTAGGGGCGGTGAATGGGGGCTACTCTCTAGGAGCAGTGCAAGGGCTTCTCACTGCAGGGCTTCTCGTTGCAGAGCACGGGTTCTAGAGTGCGAGCTCAGTAGTTGCAGCACACGGGCTTAGTTGTCCCGCAGCACGTGAGATCTTGGGCTTCCCTAGCGGATCAGATGGTAAAGAATCTGCCTGCAATGTGGGAGACCTGAGTTCGATCCCTGGGTTAGGAAGATTCCTTGGAGGAGGGCATGGCAACTCACTCCCGTATTCTTGCCTGGAGAACCCATGGATAGAGGAGCGCCAGGTGGATGCAAAGAGTCCATGGGGTCGCAAAGAGTCGGACGTGACTGAGCAACTAACATACACACACACACGTATGTACACATGAGTAAGCTCCAGTAGGGCAGGAGCTATGCTTGTATCCTTTAAAGCCACACATTCTCCAGCTCCCAGCACATCGATTGAATGAATGAACCAGCTTATAGATGGTGTTTAAAGCCGTGAAAATATGAGCTTATTGATAGGAAAAGGTTGAGCCCAGTACCCTGGGAAACACTACAGATTCTGAGCAGGAAGAGAAAGCAAGACCTGAAAGGGTCAGACTTAACTGTGTCCTAAAACAAAACCTAAGGATGTTGATAGGAATACAGAAATAGCCAAGCCAAGGTGAGGTAGCCAGCCACTCAAGGTAAGTTCACAATGTCTGCCACCCAGTGAGAAATTACCAGGCATGTAAAAAAGCAAGACAGTTCAGTATATAATGAAACTGAATCAACTGTAATTGACTCAGCAATGACATATATGATAGAATTCATAGACAAGGACATTAAATCCATCTTTATCATTATATTCCATAGAGCCAAGAAGCTAGAGGAAAGATTGACCATGTTACATAGTGACATGGAAGATAAATCAGAATTTTAGAGATGAAAACCACAGTATCACTTGAAAAATGTACTCAGTGGGATTAATGGCAGATTAGACAATGCAGAAGGAAGACTGAGGAAACTAACCTGAAGCAGTAGAAACTATCCAGAGTTAAACTCAGAGAGAAAAATGGCTTGAAAAAGAATGAACAGAGCATTAGTGATCAGTGACATAAATTCAAAGGAAATCACATCCACAGAGTGGGAGCCCCCAAAGAAGAGTGGGAAGGGAAGACAGAAATTTAAGTTGATAGTTTTCAAATTTGAGTGTTTAAATGGCCACTGTTCTGCTGCTGTCCTCTGGTTTGCATTTTTTTTTTCTGATGATAAATCTGATGTCATCTTTATCTTTGTTCTTCTGTACATAATGTGTCCTTTTTTTTCTATCTCTCTTTAAGCTTTAAAAGTTTTCTCTTTATCACTAATTTTAAGCAATTTTATTGTTAAGCCCTGGGATTAAAATGAGCTTAAAGAAAGCTTTTACTTTTTACATTTTTGCTGATTTCTTTAATGTCTGGCTTAACTGAGGAAGCCACATATGCAGAGGTGCTTCTGCAGTGAGTCTGTGTGATGTTTGCTGTAGTTAATGTGTGAAGAAAATAGATTCTCACATGGACATGCAACTGGAAAAGAGGGAAATACCTTAATAGACTTTTAAATAATTGTGGATATTCTTTGACATTACATCAGGCTTGACAACCAGTAGTTTTTAAAAGAAGGTTGTTACAATGTGGAAACAATCTATATGGATGAAGTTTTTCATAATAAGTTATGTTAAATTCATTAGTCTACATTACCTTTAAAAAAAAAACACTGCATTTTGAACATCTGTCTTACTCATGAACAACTGCTAACATCTGGTCATTGTTTTTTGTGAAATATTGGTTCACTGAGTTACACTTATTTTCCAACTGTTGACATGTTTCTTTATCCATTATCTCCAAATGGATTTCTTTATCATCAAACCTATCATTTGAAAAGTCTTCCAGTACTGAAAAACTGTTAAGTTCATGGTGGCAGATAACAATGTTACAAAGTTCTACCTGAAAGTGCAAATGTTATAAATGTATTTATCCAAATGCTTTCAGATGTTTTGCCTGGAGTGCCAGGCTTGCTTCATTCGTTTTTAAGAAAATATTTGCCAAATATTCATGCTGAAATAGCCATATTTTAAATATATATATATATATATATATTTGGCTGCCCCCGGTCATGAGGGATTTAGTTTCCTGACCAGAAATGGACCTGGCCCCTTGCATTGGGAGTGTGGGGTCCTAGCCACTGGGCCCGCCAAAGAAGTGCAGAAATAACCATATTTTGTCAGCCTTCTTTCAAGTGAAAAAGATGTCTGAAGAAAAAGCAGCCAGTTCATCTTGTAACTCAAATTGAAGCTTGTTGAATGACTTGATTAGATGTGATTTATGCCTTATTACGGTTAAGACCCCAGGGCAATTCTGAAACCGTGCTGGCCTGGGGACCCAGGTCAGGTTTGCATTTTGGGGACGGAGTCGCCCGGGTCTGCCGTGCACCGCCAACCCGCTCATCGCTCCGGATTCACATTTTCGTATTCCCTCAGACGTAAAATCTTTGGTTTCAGTGTTCGAAAGTGACTATCAGCCCGAGCCCTTGACGGTGGAGATCCAGATCCAGCTGATCCAGTGGCGCTCGACGGAGGAGGCGCTCCGGGGCCTCGTCATATAGGGCGGGATTAAAGGTGGTTCTGACACCGTGGATGTCCGGCCGGTCCAGTTCTGACCCCGCGACTGTCCGGCCTGCTGGTTCTGACATCGGTCTGTCCAGCCGCCGCCGTGCGTCCGGGGAGCGGGGTGCTGGCCAGGAGGAGCGGGGAATGCTGGCTAGGGAGGAGCAGGCGGCTAGCAGCGAGGTTGGGGCGGCTGGCCAGGGAGGAACGGCGTTGGGGGTAGGGGTTGGCCTCGGGGAGGGGAGGAGGGGGTTGCTGGCCGGGGGAGCTGGGGTGGGGAGGAGCCGGGAACTGGAAGCGGGTGCCTGGCGGGGGAGAGCCAGGGAGAGCCGGGGAGGACCTCTTGGCCGGCAGGTGCGTGGGGTGGGAGGGGCCCCGCCCTCCAGAAGCCCCGCCCTCCAGAAGCCCCGCCCCCAAGCCCGACCTCCGCGGCTGGGGAGGCGGCTGTGCGCGGGGTTGGCCCGCGCTCAGGGCCGCCGCGGAGCCCCGCCCTCCGCCCGAGCCCAGAAGAGCAAACTGTGCTCACCTGGTGCCGCTGCGCGAGCGCCTCGCCTGTGCCCAGACGGCGTCACGGCTCAGGTAGGTCGGCGAGGGGCGGGAAAACGGGTGTCGGGTCTGGGGCGCCTGGAGCCCCTCTGCTGGGAGGGACCCTCTGTGTGAGCAGAGGGGTGCCGGGCCCCTGCCCGGGAGGGGCAATGCGCCGACCTGGTTGCATTGGGGTCGTGGTCGCCCTGCCTGGCGGGAGCCGCTTCCTGCCCCCAGTGAACCGTCGGGGCCAGGGAGGTCTCCTGATACCTCTCGGCTTCTGTTCGCCCCACTGGGGCAAGAATGGCCGGAGCTGGGGGTTTGGCCGGGGGCAGCCTGGGGGCGCTTGCTCCGGATTCCCCGTCGTGCAGCGCTGCTCTCTGTGCTCCGGCCCGGAGAGGGGTGCCTACCGCGGGGCTCTGGTCCTTGTTCTGGTCACCCTGCGGGACTTTGCGCCCCCACAACAGTCCTTTACGGACTGCCGTGTCCTTATTACGAATGAACCAGCCCTCGACCCTTTCCCGCATCGAAGCATACCAGGTCACCGAGACCAGTGAGGATCCCAGAAGCAATTTCCGACCCTTAGGGCTCAGCACCCACTTGAGTGAGGGTAAGGCGTGCACTCACCGAAGCTTGGCACCGGGCTTGGGGGCTCACAGAATGGAGGGAGGCTTATGTTTAGCAGGTACTGAATTGGATTCACAGTAAGTGCAGTGTAGTGGGGAGCAGAGGAACGGCCCGTCCTTGCGGTGGGGAGTTGGGGGTTAGCTCCCGCAGTGGAGCGCCGAGGAATTGGGCGCACTGGGAGCGCTGTGGGCAAAGGGGCAATCGGGTCCACAGCAACTGCTGGCTTTGCACACTTCTCGGTAAACGGCGCCACCAGTCTGCTCCCACTCTCCCCTTCCCCCGGCGTCCTCTCCCCGCAACTAGCGTGTCTCCCACACCTGAAAGCCATTTTCCGTGTCTGCAATCCATCTGGCCCTCAGGCGCCCCACGGCCTCCACCCTAGTCTCAGCTGCGCTCCCTTCCTGACTAATGGAAGAGTTTGCTAGCTACTTTCGTGTTTCCATTCTTGCCCTTCCATAAACCATCATCTAAGCATCAGCAGTATGCTTATGGACAGGGAGGCCTGGCGTGCTGCGATTCATGGGGTCGCAAAGAGTCGGACACGACTGAGGGACTGAACTGAACTGAAGCATCAGCAGTAGTGACCTCTCAAACAATGTAAATTCTTTTACTCCCTCTGCTAAATCCTCTAAGGGATCTCTGCAGTGCTTACAATAAAACCCTAGACCTGTCCCGGGAACTTCACTATGGATCTTGTGGCCTTCCTCAGGCTTTTGCTTCTTCACTACCTACCACTTCCCTCGTCCTTCACACTCCAGCCACACTGCGCACCTCCTGTCCTCTGTCAGGAGCTCTGCACTCAACTGTTCCCTCCGGCCCAGACCGTGCGCTCCACTCCTCTCACCACTCCGCCTCCCCAGAGCTTTAAAAATGATTTCTGGCTGCACTGGGTCTTTGTTGCTGCTCGCTCGCTTTCTCTGGTTGCAGTGAGCAGGGGCTCTAGCTGTGGTGCTCGGGCTTCTCATTGCAGTGACTTCTCTTGTTCTGGGTCACAGGCTCTAGGCATATGGGTGTAGCTGCCCCACGGCGGGTGGAATCTTCCCGGACCAGGAATGAAACCCATGTCCCCTGCATTGGCAGGTGGATTCTTAACCACTGGACCACCAGGGAGGTCTCCCCCTGCCCCCAGACCTTTATGTGGTTTGGATCCTTACTTTGTTCAGTTGCTCAGGTGTTCTTTGTCAGGGAGGTCTTGCTAAACTACTGGCTTCCGGGTAGTAGACAGCCTGCCGGGTCACTGTATTCCATCACACTGCTTTAATTTCTTCTCAGCCCTCTGAGGTTTGTACTGGCTTCTTGGACTGTGAGAGCTGTGACCCTGCCGGTTTTGCCTGCTATGGCAGCCCTGGCAGCTATCAGTTCAGTCCCTCAGTCATATCGGACTCTTTGCGACCCCATGGACTGCAGCACACCAGGCTTCCCTGTCCATCACCAGCTCCTGGAGCCTGCTTAAACTCATGTCCATAGAGTCGGTGATGCCATCCAGCCATCGCATCCTCTGTCGTCCCCTTCTCTCCCTGCCTTCAATTTTTCCCAGCATCCGGGTCTTTTCCAATGAGTCAGTTCTTTGCATCAGGTGGCCAAAGTATTGGAGTTTCAGCTTCAGCATCAGTCCTTCCAATGAATATTCAGGACTGATTTCCTTTAGGATTGACTGGTTTGATCTCCTTGCAGTCCAAGGGACTCTCAAGAGTCTTCTCCCACACCACAGTTCAAAAACACAGTTCTGGCAGCTCTAAGAGATGCTTTTGGGGGGAGTGGCAGCAGAGACAACAGGGATGAGCTTAATGCAGGTAGACTGGATCGAAGTGATGGCTAGCTGGTCCAGGACATAGCAGGGGGGTGACGAGGAGGGAGACTGAGGCCTGGCCTTGCTACTGTGAGCTGTGGGTAGGTTGCTGTGCTAAGTTACCATTTCTCAGCCTTCTCTTTGGATCACTGGGAGACTTGCTAAGAGAAAACCGGAGCTCAGTAAGCAGTAGGAACTGGCGAGAGGTGGCTGCAGGGGAGCCTGATACAAGTCTGTGGCTTCCCCATTTGTTTCATGCTCTTCCTGTGCATGTTTTTGTGTTTTCCCTAAAGCCCTGTTTAAGTGACTCCCCAGGAAACCCAAGCCACGCGGGGCGTGTGGAGGGCGTGTTCTGTGGCCTCTGCCACCTGCTGCTGCCCTACAGTGGTTCCTCCCCGCTCCCCAGCGGGCCAGACTCCCTGAGGACAGTGTCTGGGGCTGTCATGTCTGACACTGGGTCTTCCATCAACAGACCACTCCCGAGTTTCTGGAAATAAGCTGTGTCATTTTCATTGAAACTCATTAGGTACTTGAGTTTCTTGGGAAAGACTGAAAACACTTGTGGTGTCTCATATATCTAAAGTGGCTGTAAGTCTTTTTGGAGAAAAAGTTGAGCCAAGTTCTCTAATGACAGCAGAAGGGAAGCAAACGCTGGCACGGCAGGTGCACTTGGTCTGTTCCACGGGAGGGGGCTGCGGAAGGAGCCAGAGGACACACTGAAAAAAATAAAAGGACCTAGTTGCTGGAGGCTCAATGCTTGTGGTGCCAGGCTTAGTTGCTCTGAGGTGTGCGGAATCTTCCTGGATCAGGGATCGAACCCATATCTCCTACACCAGCAGGCGGATTCTTTACCTTTGAGCCACCAGGGAAGCAGAGATGCCAGAGACATAGGTTCGATCTCTGGGTGGGCAAGACCCCTTGGAGGAGGAAACGGCAACCCACTCCAGTATTTTTGCCTGGAGAATCCCATGGACAGAGGAGCCTGGTGGGCTACAGTCCATGGGGTCACAGAGAATCGGACATGCCTGAGCAACTAGCACGCACGCATGCACGCACGATGGTGGGTTGCTCTTGGATGGAGGAGGTGGAGGCCGGGCCAGGACTGCGTCCGCTCACCAGCGCTCTCCTTGCAGGACCACCATGTTCCGCAGGGTGGGGTGGCTGGTCCCGTACAGCCTTGCAGTGTTGCTGCTCAGCTGCCTGTTCTTTCTGAAGAAGGAGGCCAAGCCAGCGGGGGGGCTCGTGGCCCGACAGCCCTTCTGGGCTCCCCCAGGGCTCCGGCGCAGCCCATGTCTACCCAACCACACGGTGGCTAACGCCTCCCTGTTCCTGCCCACCCGTCACCGCCTCTTCTTGACCTACCGCCACTGCCGCAACTTCTCCATCCTGCTGGAGCCTTCGGGCTGTGCCGAGGACACCTTTCTGCTCCTGGCCATCAAGTCGCAGCCCGGCCATGTGGAGCGGCGCGCGGCCATCCGCAGCACGTGGGGCCGGGCGGGAAGCTGGGCTAAGGGCCGGCAGCTGAAGCTGGTGTTCCTCCTGGGGTTGGCAGGGCCTGCTCCCCCGGCCCAGCTGCTGGCCTACGAGAGCCGCGAGTTTGATGACATCCTGCAGTGGGACTTTGCTGAGGACTTCTTCAACCTGACACTCAAAGAGCTGCACCTGCAACGCTGGGTGGCTGCTGCCTGTCCCCAGGCCCATTTCGTACTAAAAGGAGATGATGACGTCTTTGTCCATGTCCCCAATGTGCTGGAGTTCCTGGATGGCTGGGACCCAGCCCAGGACCTCCTCGTGGGGGATGTCATCCGCCAGGCCCTGCCCAACAGGAACACCAAGGTCAAATATTTCATCCCACCCTTGATGTACAGGGCTCACCACTACCCGCCCTATGCTGGGGGTGGGGGGTATGTCATGTCCAGAGCCACCGTGCAGCGCCTCCAGGCGACTGTGGAAGAGGCTGAACTCTTCCCCATTGATGACGTCTTTGTGGGGATGTGCCTGAGAAAGCTGGGGGTGAGCCCCATGCACCACGCTGGCTTCAAGACTTTTGGAATCCGGCGGCCCCTGGACCCTCTAGACCCCTGTCTGTACCGAGGGCTCCTTCTGGTCCACCGCCTCAGCCCCCTGGAGATGTGGACCATGTGGGCACTGGTAACAGACGAGGGGCTCAAGTGTGCAGCTGCCCCCTTTTCCCAGCTTCCTGGGGTGGGCTGAGCGAGTGGACTGTTTAATTTTTCAATCATGATGAGAAATCAAGAACCCTGCAACCTGGCCCTGGAACAGGCTACAGGGAACGGTGACTTTGTTTTTGTAAACCCCTCCCAAACCTTGCTAACTTTGATTAAAATACTGAAATCTGGCTGACTTGTACCAGTATGTGTTAAATGGGCAAAGCATGGCAGATGCTGCCAAAACTCCATGAGGTGCCAGGGCACTCCTAGTCAGGGGGGCAGGGGGGCAGGGGGAGTGGTGGGCAAAGGAGGGCCACTGCACAGGACTCCAGAAGACACACAGAAACATTTTCTTTTTTAAATGCAAAAAAAAATGATCTTCCTTCAGATACAATAGAGAAACTCCAAGCAAAAAAGGAAATGAGAAGCATGTGTTGGAGTAAGTCCTGTTGTGAGCACCAGGGAAACACTCCATATTCAGTCCCTTAAGAACAATGGACTTTTGGCTCCTTTGCCTGAGATATCCTTACAGGGCACTGGGGCCAGGTCACAGAAGGCATTAGAAACACTCAACACAAAGAAATCTTATAAACAGGACAGTTTCCCCTTCCCCCCCAAACTCATGCCCCTATGGAGGGAGCAAATACTGAATCATATTAGAAAATGTAAATAAGATGGGAAAACTGAGGTTAAAGAGCTACTCAACTTGTGGACATGACAGAGAAGGCCCCCTCTCTCTGGCCAGGTTGGTGAAATGCTCTGGGTGGGAGGTAAAAAGATCCATGGGTGGGTAAGAGGGTAACCCTGCTGAGTGGGGTGAAATGTTAAATAGGGTGCAGTGCCCATGGGCTAAGAGCCAGGTCCAGTACAAGCCTGAGACGGTGGGGACAGGGGTCAGGCACTCACAGCTCCCAGTGACCTCTGGCCTGATGGGCCCGGGCAGGCCCTGCCACTGCCTCTGGCCAGAGGAAGCTGTGCTAAGCCGGGGCCAGGTGGCGTCTGCCCTGCCTTCTGCAGGCTGAGCGGGCAGCAGTGTCAATCCTCACGCAGGTAGGCCTCCTGCTCCTCCGGCTCGGCCCTCTCATTCCCATCCTCCTGGGTTTTCTGTCGGAGTTCTTCTGTCTGTGCTTCTGCCAACTTGATTTCCGCCTTCTGGGAAAGCTGGCGTATCTCCTGCACCTGCGATTTCACCAGCTGGATGTGACTCCTGGCCGTTATAGAGGCCTGGTCTGCGCCTGCCGGAAGATGGGCCATTTATGCTGAGTGGACATAAGGAAAGCCTGGGGGCTCTTGGTGGTTGTACCTGAGCCCTCCTCGCAGAGTAGAGAACCTTCTACCTCCATATACAGGTCCGTTTTCCTCTCTATTGTCAAAACCCTGGCATTTTCCTCCAGCTACCAGCAGTTGTCATAATTATCAAATGCAATTCCCACAATCATCTTTATAGCTGCACAGCTCTTAGTATAGGCGTTTTAAGATTTTAATTTTTTAAACTACATTCAAGTATACATTTCTACTTGACAGTGAAGAGATCACTCACAAATTGTCAAAGCTCTATCTTTTAGAAGTTTAAAGAGCATCTTTCTCATCCTTTAAAATGTTACTGTAAAGTAACATTTCATCTACTAATTAATACTAGATGGGCTGCTGTTCAATTTATGAACCACTAAGGCCAATTTACTGTATTCACATGGAATACTCAGGAAAAAATTGACTCTAAATTGACATAATGGCACAAACGGTATTTACTGAACATGTTTTGCAGTTTTATTTTTGAATGATATCATTTTATTGATACCTGTTGCTAGTGTATTTCATCATATGAAAGTGAAAGTCACTCAGTTGTGTCTGACTCTTTGTGACCCCATGGACTCACGGGATTCTCCAGGCCAGAATACTAGAGTGGGTAGCCGTTCCCTCCTCCAGGGGATCTTCCCAACTCAGGGATAGAATCCGGGTCTCCCGCACTGCAGGTGGATTCCTTACCAGCTGAGCCAGCAGGGAAGCCCATATAGATGTGCGTATTTAATTCATCTACAGAACACCCAGCAGCTCTTTTCTAGCTTACTGCATTAAAGAGAACCTTCAGTACAACGTTGAAAGGTAGTGGAGAACAGCAGGCACCCTTATTTCTGACATTGATGGAAATGTTTCTCATATTTCACTACGATGTTCAGCTACTTTTATCATGTCAGGAAAACTTTAATTGTACTTAATTTAGATTTAAATCACAAATGGACACTACATTTTACTGAAGCTTCTTGGGACATACATTGATATTACAGAGGTGGCTTTTCTCCTTAAATCTACTGTAGATAACCTTAAGTAGTGAATTAAATATTGATAGGTATTAAATATTTTTTCACTATATGTACGTAAGATCTTTTAAATTTTATTTTTATTGAAGTATAGTTGATTTACAATGTCTTAATTACTGCTGCACAGCAACGTGATTCAGTAATACATATATTCTTTTTGCAAATATTCTTCTCCATTATGGTTTATCACAGGATACTGAATATAGTTCTCTGTGTAATACAGCAGGACTTTGCTGTTTTCCCATTCTATGTATAAAAGCTTACATCTGCTAGTCCCAGCCTCTCAGTAACCACCAGTCTGCTCTGTGTCCATGCTTGTTTCACAGATGGGTCATCTGTCGTGTTTCACGCTCCACAGGGAAGTGACATAGTGTGTGTGTTTCTCCTTCTTAGTATGATAATCTCTAGCTGCATCCAGGTTGCTGCAAATGGCATTCTTTCCTTCTTTATGGCTGAGTAGTATTCCGTTGTGTACATGTACCCTCATCTTCTTTCTCCATTCATCTGCTGATGGATATTTAGGTTGTTTCCATGTTTCGGCTATTGTAAATAGTGTTTCTATGAATATAGGGTTGCACGTATCTTTTTGAATTATAGTTTTGTCTGGGTACACGCCCAGGAGTGGGGTTGCTCCACCATATGGTAGTTCTTACTTTTCTGAGTAATCTCCATTGTTTTCTATAGCAGCTACACCAACTTACATTCCTACCAATAGTATACGAGGGTTCCCTTTTCTCCACACCCCCTCCAGCATTTGTTATTTGTAGACTTTTTAATGATGGCCATTCTGACTGGTGTGAGGTGGTATCTCATTATAGTTCTGATTTACATTTCTCTAATAATTAGTGATGTTGAGCATCTTTTCATGTGCCTACTGGCCATATGTATTCCTTTGGAGAAATATCTTACATGTTTTGCCCATTTTCTGATTGGGTTTTCTTTTTGTTGCTGTTGTTGCACTGTATGAGCTGTTTGTATATTTTGGAAGTTAAGTCTTGTCGGTTCACACTGTTTGCAATTATCTGCTACCATTCTGTAGGCTGTCTTTTTTGTTTGCTTCCTTTGTTGCGTGAAAGCTTGTAAGTTGGACTATGTCCGATTTATTTACTTTTATCTGTATTGCCTTGGGAGGCTGATCTAAGAAAACACCGGTATGATTTATGTCAGAGAATGTTTCGCCTATGTTCTCTTGATAGGTTCTTTCCCCAGTGTTGAATTGAATTGTATTTTGTAGGTATGTGGCTACTTCTATCCACCCACAAGTGACACTGAGCTGCAGGTGTTTTATTCTAGTGCTGGTCTAGTCCAGCTTGGGTTCGGGCCTATGGTGGCTTTGATGGTAGTGGTTTAGTAACTACGTTGTGACTGACTTTGCAACCCCATGGATTGTCCACAGGATTTCTCAGGCAAGAATATCGATGCTCAACATCACATAATTATTAGAGAAATGTAAATCAAAACTATAATGAGGTACCACCTCACACCAGTGGGTTGCCATTTCCTTCTCCAGGGGATCTTCCCAACCCAGGGATCAAACCCATGTCTCCTGCATTGGCAAGCGTATTCTTTATACCATGGAAGCCCGTGGTGGCTTTAGACAGTTATAATAGTTGGGAGGCTTGTTGTCATTTTCTGGTACATTTTCTATAACACAGGATTTATGTTTCTTGAAGATTTGATAAAACTCTCTCACAAAACTGCGTGGACTTAAGAGTCTAATTTGGGGGCACAGATTTTTTATGAATATTGTTTCAACTTTCGTGGCTGCTCCTCTTGCTTTGATTCTTCCTGGGCCAACTTAGGATTTACATAAATAGCATAATATTCTCTTGTGATTAGAAAAAATTCCCTAATAGCTCTTTCTGGGCTTCCCTGGTGGTCCAGTGGTTAAGAATCCATTTGCCAAAGCAGGGGACATAGGTCTGATCCTTGGTCGGGATGATTCCGCATGCTGAGGGGCGACTAAGCCTGTGTGCTGCTGAGTGCTACGTACAGCCACTGAGCCTGTGCTCTAGAGCCTGTGCTCTGCAACAGGAGAAGCCACCACAGTGAGGTCTTGAGCGCCAAAGACTGCACCAAAGACCCAGTGCAGCCAAAAATAGATAAACTATAATAGCTCTTTCTGAGGTTACTTCTGCACTCTCAAAGTTACACTTACCAAACCTTATTTTCCTTATTCTTTACAAGGAACTGGGTTTTTTGCCTTTTCGACTATTTCTTTTTAGTCTTCTTATACCTTTTATGGGCTAAAAGTTTATTTTCAATACCTCTTGGTACAGGGGACATTACCTGTCATTTATGGTTGCTGTGCTTTGTATTTATGACATGCATCTTTAAATAAGGGGTCCATTTCTATCTAAGAGCTACTTTGTCTACAACATTCTAGGTCTCTGCTATTAATGAGACTTGTCCTGATAGTTCTGAGTACTTTCAAATTTCCATTTTTCTTTATTGAGGTATAGCTGATTTACAGCAGTATAGAAGTTTTAGGTGTGCGACGTAACTGTTCACAGCTGTTAAAGGTTCTAAGCCACGTGGTTATGCGCATTACCCACAGCTGTATTTCTCGTGCTGTGCACCTTTGTAGTTTAGCTCAGACACTTCCTCTTCGTCCCCCTCCCTCTCCCCACTGGTGACCACTAGCTTGTCCTCTATACCTCTGAGTCTGTTTTGTTTTATTCACTAGTTTTATTTTCTAGATCCCACACATAAGTGATACACAGTACCTGTCAGTGTCTGACATTTCACTAAGCCTAAACCCTGCAAGTACATCCATACTGTTGCAAATGGCAAAATTTCGCTCTTTTGTGGCAGAGCAGTATACACACACACCACATCTTTATCAATTCATCTGCTGATGGACACTTAGGTTGCTTCCCAAATCTTGGCTATTGTAAATAATGCTATGGACAGAGGCGTACATACATCTTTTCAAATTCATAGTTTAGATTTCTTCAGATATATACCCAGGAGTAGAAAGTAATTAGGGCTTCCCAGGGTTAGGAATCCGCCTGCCAATGCAGGGGATGTAAGAGAAATGGATTTGGTCCCTGGGTTGGGAAGATCCCCTAGAGGAGGAAATGGCAACCCATGCCAGTATTCTTGCCTGGAGAATCCTCAGGGACAGAGGAGCCTGGCAGGCTACAGTCCATAGGGCTGCACAGAGTTTGACACGACTGAAGCAACTTAACACACAGGCACACAGCACCGAAAGGACTTGCTGGATCATATAGCAGTGGTTTGTTTGTTTGTTTTGGCTGTGCTGCACACAGCAAAAAGAAAAAAAAAAAGATTGTGGGATTTTAGTTCCCTCACCAGGGACTGAACCTGTGCCCTTGGCAGTGAAAGTGTGGAGTCCTAACCACTGGGCACCCACAGAATTCTCAGTTTTCAGTTTTATTATTTATTTTTACAATTCTTTTAAAAACACGTTTTGAGTAGTTGATTTACAATGGTGTGTTTCAGGTGTACAATGAAGTCAATCAGCTATACATGTACATCTATCTACTCTTCTTTAGATTCTTTTCCCATATAGGTCACTACAGACTGCTGAGTTCCCTGTGCTCTACAGTAGGCCCTTATTTGTTACCTCTTCTCTATATAGTAGTATCTATGTGTCAGTCCTCAGCTTCCAATTTCTTCCTACCTTCAACCTTTTCCTCTGGAAACCGTTAAGTTCGTTTTCTATATTTGTGACTCTACTTCTGTTTTGTAAGTAAGTTACTTTGCCTTTTGTTGGTTCCATGTATAAGCGATACCGTACTCTGCTTTCTCTGACTCCGCTAAGTATGACTCTCCAGGTCCATCCTGTTGTGGCAGCGTTACTTCATTCTTCTCTATGGCTGAGCTATATTCCACGGTCTATCTGTGCCACACCTTCCTCACTGCTGTAGCTGCTCCTATTGTGGCGCATGGGCTCTAGGGCACGGGGGCTCCACGGCCGCAGTTCCCAAGCTCTGGAGCACAGGCTGAGTTGCTCCTTGACATGTGGATCTTCCTAGACCAGAGCACAAACCTGCATGTCCTGAATTGGTGAGCAGCTTCTCTGCCACTGAGCCAGCAGGGAAGCCCAGTATGCACCACATCTTCTTCATCCACTTGTTGACGGATAGTTTGGTTGCTTCCACGTCTTAACCTACTGTAAGTGGTGCTGAAGTCAATATTAGTGTGCCTGTATTTTTTTGAATTATGGTTTTCTCCGGATATATACCCAAGAGTGGGATTGCTGGATCATATGGTAGTCCTACTTTTAGTTTTTTAAGGAACCGCCATAGTATTCTCCATAGTGGTTGTACCAATTTTTCATTCCCACCAACAGTGTAGGAGGGTTCCCTTTACCCTTTCAGCATTTATTGTTTGTAATTTTTTGATGATGGCCGGTGTGAAGTGACATCTCATTACAGTTTTGATTTGTATTTCTCTAATTAGTGAAGCTGAGCATCTTTTCATGTGCTATTGGCCATATGTATTTCTTCTTTGGAGAAATATCTACTTGACTGTTCTGCCCAATTTTTGATTGAGTTTTTTTGTTGTTGCGTTTTATGAGCTGTTTGTATATTTTGGAGATTAATCCTTTGTGGGTTGCTTCATTTGCAAATATCTTCTCCCACACTGAGGGTTTTCTTCTTGTTTATGAGTTCCTTTGCTATGCAAAAGCTTTTATGTCTAACTAGGTCCCATTTTTTTTTATTTTCATTATTCTAGGAGGTGAATCAAAAAAGACATTGTTGCAATTTATATCAGAGTGTGTTCTGTGTTTTCCTCTAAGAGTTTTATCATATCCAGCCTTACATTTAGGTCTTTAAATCCATTTTGATGTTATTTTTGAGAATGGTATTAGGGATTGTTCTAATTTCATTCATTTACTTGTAGATGTCCTTTTCCCAGCACCACTTCTTGAAGAGACTGTCTTTTCTCCCCTGTATATTCTTGCCTCCTTTGTCATAGATTAGTTGACCATAGGTGTGTAGGTTTATTTTTGAGGAACCACAATACTGTTTACCACAGTTG
Source organism: Capricornis sumatraensis (assembly GCF_032405125.1). Classification (NCBI taxonomy): domain Eukaryota; kingdom Metazoa; phylum Chordata; class Mammalia; order Artiodactyla; family Bovidae; genus Capricornis; species Capricornis sumatraensis. Next base: position 59,976,535 of record NC_091085.1, on the reverse strand, counting down.
GCTACACCGTTTTATTCCCCTTTTTCCACATTCTCACCAACATTTCTTATTTATGATCCTTTTTGATAACAGCCATGCTGACAGGTGTGAGGTGATAATTTCACCGTGGTTTTGATTTGCATTTCCCTGATGCTTAGCGACATTGTGTATCATTTCATGCACCTGCTGGCCATCTATGTCTTTGGAAAATTGTTCAGGTCTTCTGTCCATTTTTAAATCAGGTGTTCATTTTTTTTTTTATATTTGAGTTGTGCAAGTTAAGTTTCCATTTTTATTTTTGGTGAGGAAGGGGATCAAGTAATTTTCTGAGTCTTTGTCACTTGGCATAAAAATCAATTTTTGTCCATGTTTATATACTATTTGTATTTGAAGAGGTTTTTTTTTGGGGGGGGGCAACATTCTGTATTCAGTATATCTATTTGGTTAGGGTTAAAAAAAAAATCATCCTGTTCCAACACCTAATCGCTTTTTTTATGTTTTGACCTGTGAGCCTGAGATATGTGTAAAGCTCAATTTCTCCTTGTAAATCTGTCAGATTTTGCCTTACTAGGCACACATTTCAAGAGTGATGTCTTGATAAACTTCTGTCCCTTTTAATGTTTTCTGTCTTGAATTCCTCTTCTAACACTGCTCTGTCACCTTTTTGCTCAGCTTTCTTTTTGATAATATTTCAGTTTATCTTCTTAAAATACCCAATCTTCCTATGTGTTTAGATGTGCCTCTGTAAACAGTTTTAGCTAGAATTATTTTTTAATACAAAGTATCATTTAATAAGTAAATTTATTCTTTATGGTGATTACTGATTGTTGAATGTGTTCCTTTACTTTGCATTTTCTAATTAACAGGCTTTATTTCTTCAACCTTTAGCCTTAACTGAATTTATTAAGTTTTCTTTGTCCCTTCCCTCAACACTTCTTCTTGAAGTGTTTAACAATGTCTAATGTTAAGCCAATGTTTCCCTTTGCAAACAACGAAGCTTAGCATGCTTTCACTGCTTTCCCAAACTGATTACTTAAAAATTTAATATTCAGAGCGTCTGACAAGTTGTACTAAATTTTGTTCATGATTTTTGTATCTCAGGTGCTTCTAATTTTTTTTTTAAACACTTTTTCCAGAAAGTACATGCAACTGGTAAACCTTGAGTCTTTGTAGAAAGGTCTTTCACTCTTATATTTTAATGATATTTGAATGATGATTGATTTGTCACCTTGTATCTTAGGGTTGTAGATATCCTTCCTCTGGGGCTTATCTTATGGCTCAGAAGGTAAAGAATCTGCCTGCAATGCAAGAGATCAATGGGTTTGATCCCTGGATCGGGAAAATCCCCTGGAGAAGAATGGCTACCACTCCAGCATTCTTGCCTGGAGAATTCATGGACAGAGGAGCCTGGTGGGTTACAGTCCATGGGGTTGCAAAGAGTTGGACACAACTGAAAAACTAACACACATGCATATACTTCCTTTGTAAGTATTCTATTTTTTCTTATAGTTTTTAGGACTTTGTATATTTTACATTCTGTATATTTTTTTGCCATGTGAGGTACACTTATATCTTAAATTCCGTTCAGAACCTTTGTGAGCCCTTTCAGTCAGTTCTGGGAAAACGTCTTTTTCTTAGATAATGCTTGTAGTTTACCTTCCCTCTTTGTTCCTGCTAGATCTTAAGCTGGCCTAGTGAGTACTGAAGGCTGCCTGGCGATGTTCTCAGCAAGGTTCCCTCTTCACTGTACCTAGAGACCCTGCCCCCATCTTTGGTGTGCCACGAATGCTATTTGACGCTTCGGTTGTTTTGTTCTTCATTCCAGTCCTGTTTGCAGAATCCCTTGATTCCTTGGGCATTAGTTAACTAAGAATTCCTTCTGTATTTACTTAAAACATCTTTTACATCTTTAAGATTTCAGAAAACAAAAACATTTTAACAAACCAGTTTCTTAAGAATTTTTATGTTGACATAGTTTGGGACCATTCAGGTAACATGTTAAATAAGGATCTCCCTCAAAATACATTAGAAAATCATTCAACCTCAAGCCCACTGGATGGATAGTGATGGTTAAAAAACCCCTGGTGAATGGGGCACCATTCTATACTGGGAGGCACTAAGGTAGAGAGGATGATGCCCTGGCTACCAGGGACAAAGGCTTTAGGATTTGACCTAACTTGCTGAATCCCGGTTTGGCTGCTTACTTACTGAGTACCACAGCATGCTTGGTGAATTATTTAACCCCCTCTATTTGCCAGTTTCTTCATCTGTAAAAGAACTGCAGGGATTAAAAGTATCTATAAAATGTTTACCACAAAGCCTGAGATACAGATAATATTCACAGATTATCTGGGTTACTAAAAAGTAAAATCCTTAACTATTTGGAAGTAATCAATTTCCAATTGACAGTTTTATTATTTTTCATTTTCTAGATACCATCTAGCTTCTACTGGTCTGGTCTACAGGGGCATTAGTTTTTTCTTTGTGTAAATGAAAACAATATTGATTAATATGCTGGAAACGGGAACATTTTCTCACAAAGAGCCACAGTATCCCTCACTTTTCGGCACCTCTACAGTGAAAACTTTAACGTACCCGTCTGGTAGGCAGCTTCTGCTGCCATCTCTGAGAGACTAACTGCAGTCATCCAGGTGGCTTCCAGCTTCAGGTACTCTTGTTGTTTTGAAGTCATCTATAAATTAAACAAAAGTGCTTCAGACAACATGACTCTTCATTAGTATTAAGCACATTTAAATGGACTTCTTCAGTTCAATAGCAGTTTGAGAGAACAGTTATTGGTAAAACACCTTCATTTAATAATTTAGATACCACAATGAGGCAGGAGCACTAACAGAAAAATCCAAGTAACTCTGCTTACCTCAACTCTGGCTCCTATAATCACCTGCCACACTTCATCTTCCTCCTGTGAATTCATTTTCCCAAGTAAACTTGTGTATTGCCGGTACAGAGAAATTAAGGTATAAACAGCCTACAAATACAGAAGAAATCAGTAAAATAAGTGAGGTGCAGTAGGGTGAGACGTACATCTCAATGTGATGGAAGTCCCACTGCTGCAAACTGGCTGTTCTCATTGAACCTCACCACTGTATGAAATAAAGGTGTTATCTTAGGACATCACCATCTCTTGTTAACTTCTGTGTTTTAAAATCTTGTTAGCAATTCAGACAGAGAACAAAATGCAGATAGAAAACTCAGAAGGCTGAGAATAAAGCTGTTGGAAAATGAAGGTAAAGAAACATATATATTACTTTAAATGATTCTGATATCCATATACTCTATTAGATCAGTGGCTTTCAAACTATCCTCACCCAGAAGCTCCTGGTGTTGCTGGTAACCTCAACTGAGCCAGATCAGTGTGGTGCTCCCCGTCTTATATACTGAGCTGCTATATTTAAGATTTTTCTTTTAAAAAGGGTTCCTGGACAGTGAGGCCAACCACAGCCCTTTCCCTGCGGTAACTGTCCCATCTGCAGGGAACCTACATTAAATGAGGATCAGCAAAACTAGTTTAAAAAGATATATGCACCCCTATGTCTACAGCAGCCCTATTTACAGTAGCCAACGTATGGAAGCAACCTAAATGTCCACTGACAGATCAATGGATAACGAGGATGTGGATATACAATGAGATATTACTCAGCCACAAAAAAGAATGGAATAATGCTATTTGCAGTAACATGGATGATCATACTAAGTGAAATAACCCAGAAAGAAAATAACCCATATCACATATATGTGGAGTCTAAAAAAAATGATACAAATTAACTTATTTACAAAAAGAAACAGACTCACAGATATGGAGAACAGACTTGTGGTTGCCAATGGGGAGAGGGTGGGTGGGTGAGGGATGGATTGGGAGCTTGGGATTAGCAGAAGCAAACCATTATATAGAGCATGGATAAACAACAGAGTCCTACGATATAGCACAGGGAACTAAATTCATGTCACATGTGTGTGTATATATATATGTATATATACATAAACTAAATCACTTTGCTATATAGCAGTAATTAACACTGTATCAACTATACTTCAATAAAACTAAAATGAACAAATAAAAAGTAATAAAGGCCCTATATGACAAACCTACAGCTAACATTATACTCGATGAAAAGCTGAAAGCATTTCCTCTGAGATCAGCAACAAGACAAGGATGTCCATTCTCATCACATTTACTCAACATAGTTTTGGAACTCCTAGTCACAGCTATCAGAGAAGAAAAAGAAGAGGAATCCAAACTGGAAAAGAAGTAAAACTGTCACTGTTTGTAGATGACATGATACTATACATAGAAAATCCTAAAAGTGCTACCAGAAAACTATCAGAGCTCATCCATAAATTTGGTAAAGTTGCAGGATACAAAATTAATACACAGAAATCCCTTGCATTCCTATACACTAACAACAAAAGATCAGAAAGATTTAAGGAAACAATCTCATTTAGCACTGCAACAAAAAGAAATACCTGCCAATAAACCTAAGAAGGCAAAAGAGCTGTACTCAGAAAATATAAGACACTGACGAAAGAAATCAAAGATGACACAAACAGATAAGAGACATACACCATGTTCCTGGATTGGAAAAATCAGTATTGTGGAAATGACCACACTATCCAAAGCGACCTACAGATTCAATGCAATCCCCATCAAATTGCCAAGGGCATTTTCACAGAATCAGAACAAAAATTTTACATTTTATATGGAAACACAAAAAACCCCAAATAGTGAAAGCAATCTTGAGAAACAAGAATGGGGCTGGAGGAACCAGGCTCCCTGACCTCAGACTGTACTACAGAGTTAGAGTAATCAAAATAATATGGTACAGAAATATAGATAATGGAATAGGATTAGAAAGTTCAGAGATAAACCCACAAAACTATGACCACCTAATCTATGACAAAGAAGACAAGAATATACAATGGAACAAAGACAGTCTCTTTAATAACTGGTGCTGGGAAAACAGGACAGCTACATGCAAAAGAATGAGAACACTCCCTAACACCATACACAAAAAATAAACTCAAAATGGATTAAAGACCTAAATGTAAAGCCAAATATTATAAATTGCTCAGAGGAAAATATAGGCAGAACAGTCTTTGACATACATCACTGCAAGATCTTTTTTGATCCACTGCCTAGAGTAATGAAAATAAACAAATAGGGTCTAATTAAAGCTTTTGCACAGCAAAGGAAACCATAAACAAAACTAAAAGACAACCCTCAGCATGGAGAAAATGTGCAAATGAAGTAACTGACAAGAGATTAATCTCCGAAGTATACTAATGGCTCATGCAGCTCGATATAAAAAAAAACAACCAATCAAAAAATGAACAACAGACCTAAATAGACATTTCTCCCCAAAAGACATACAGATGGCCAAAAAGCACATGAAAAGATGCTCAACATTACTAATTAGAGAAATGCAAACTACAATGAGGTATCACCTCACATTGTCAGAACGGCCAGCATTTAAAAACATCTATAAACAAACTCTGGAGAGGGTGTGGAGAAAAGGGGATCCTCCTACACTGATGGTGGGAATGTAAACTGGTACAACCACTATGGAGACCAATATGGAGGTTCCTTAAAAAACTAAAAATAGAACTACCATATGACCCAACAATCCCACTCTTAGGCATATATCCAGAGAAAACCATAATTTAAAAGAAAGCATATACCTCAATGTTCACTGCAGCACTATTTACAACAGCCAGGACATGGAAGCAATCTAAATGTCCATCAACAGAGAAACAGACTAAAAAGATGTGGTGCATATATACAACAGAATATTATTCAGTCATAAAAAGGAATGAAATAGTACCATTTGCAGGGATATGGATGGATCTAGAGGGTGTCATAAAGAATGAAGTAAGTCAGAAGGAGAAAAAAAATCACCTAATATTGCTTATATGTGCAATCTAGAAAAATGGTACAGGTAAACTGATTTGCAAAGCAACTTTTTTTGGTCAAGGGCCAGAGAGTGGTCTGTTTGCAACTATTCAACTCATGAAAGCTGTCACAGACAACACAAACACAAATGAACCTGGCCACGTTCCAGTCAAACTACAAACACAGGCAAGACTGGATTTGATCTGTGAGCCAGTTTGCTAACGATGGATTTAGATGATCAAGACTTAATGAGGAGACACTTACCTTAGTATATTCAGTGATTGCTTCAATCAATGCATATGTGGTCTGAGAGAGAAAGGTAGAGGTGCTATCTGTTACCAAAGACACAGCCCTCCTCATTAATGTATCGTTACTAAGAGAATGAGGCTCCGGTTTCTGAAAGACACAACCATTTTTATTTAACTTTTAACCTAAAACTCAAGCTCAGATCACAGTCAAGGGAAAAATGTAATTCCCACATGGCAACTATACTCTGCTGCTTCTGTGTTAACTTTTTCTTTTAAAGCTTTATTTGTGCTATTAAAGACAACATATGAAAATGATTCTACAGTATGCTTTCTACCTACTTTTTAAATTTGTCATTCTCTGCTCCGAAGAGCAAAGTATTCCTTTTTATAAAAGACTAGTACTTATAATCACAAATTTCACAAAGTTATGATTCTTCATTACCACAGTGCTAGACGCTTGGGATATAAAGATAAGAATCTTAAAGACTGGATGAGGATCTTAAAGATGGAGGAGGAGGTGCTGGAGCTAAGAGTGAACTAGAAAATTAATACAATCAAGTACCATGGGTGCTATGGAAGAGGTCTGGAGGGGTGCACAGAAGGAAGCAATCATATCTATGTTAAATGAGAATAGTTTAGAAAAGGTTTCACAGAGTTGATAAGGAGTTAAGCTGAGCATAAGAAAGTAAATTTGATAAGGAGTTAAGCTGAGCATAAGAAAGTAAATGGCTGGTGGAGAGGGCAAATCCCTCGATTGAGCTGTACAGTCTTGGTTGGGGGGAGCAAGAAGACTCTTTCCTCTGATCTCAGCTGTTGTATTTGAAAAAAAAACAAAAACCAGTATAACCAGCTCATGAGTTAAGGGGGCTGTGACCACCTTGATTAAATACTGGAAACTGTGATGACTCTCCCCTTTTTCTCCCTCAGCAGAGGACTTATTGTATCAGAACCAACAAACCAATCCCTCTATCATCTGTTATCTCATTTTTGCTATTTAGAGCACAAACACATGGAGGGGGGCTGCGTTTGATCCCTGATCCAGGAATTAGATCCGACATGTGGCAACTAAGAGTTCAAATGCCACCATAAAGATCAAAGATCTCTTGTGCTGCAACTAAGACCTGGTGCAGCCAAAAAAAGATACATGAATAAATCATGAATTACATTTATCACACTTTTCATTCGATCAAATAAATAAGAATTTATTCTGTACCTTGCATTGAGGAGCTAGAGAGCAAACAATGATATTGTCTCTGCTCATGAAAAGCTAATTCTGACTTATTCTGGTAAGTTAAGTCTTCATAATACCCTCCATTTATACCATGCTCAGTTGTGTCTGACTCTTTGCAACCCCATGGACTGTAGCCCACCAGACTCTCCTGTCCGTGGGATTTCCTAGGCAAGAAGACTGGAGTGTGCTGCCATTTCCTCTTCCAGGGGATCTTCCCAACCCAGGGATCAAACCCCGGTTCTCCTGTGTCTCCTGCATTGCAGGCAATTCTTTACCTGCTGAGCCATCAGAAAAACCTATTTATTTTTGGCTTCATCAAATGCCTTCCATTTTACAGTGCTTATTTACTTGTCCCTCACAACAGTCCAGGTATTATTATGTCTTCTTTTAAGATGAGAAAATGGAAGCTCAGAATGGTTATGTAACTCTTTCCAAACCAAACCTCCTCACTCCAAAGTTTCCTTTGTATTCTGCTGACTCAGAGTCAAATGGATTATCACCAAATATCAAAATATACAACATAAGTGGTCAGAAAAGGGAGATCATTGCTGGTAAGTAACTAGGAAGGCTTTAAAAAGAGGTGGGGGAGTTCCCTTGTGGTCCAGTGGTTAAGAGTCAGCCGGCCAATGGAAGGGACTCAAGTTCAGTCTCTGGTTGGGGAAGATTCCACATGCCCGTGAGGCAACTAAGCCCCTGTGTCACAACTACTGAGCCTGTGCTCCATGAGAAGCCACTGCAGGGAGAAGCCTACACACAACTAGAGAGTTCCTGCTCACCGAAACCAGAGGAACCCTGAGCACAGCAAGGAAGACCAGCAAAGCCAAAATGAATACGTTAAAAAAAAACAAACGGGGGTGGGATTTGTGTCTGAAGACAGGTAGGATTAGAATGGACAGGTATCCTGGGTTAGATGAAATAAGGAGGAGAATACGTATGATGCAACCAGGGGATATTCTGGAATCTAGCCTGGTTGCTGAACTGTGAGGAAGTTCTCTGGATTTTAGTTTTGTGACACAGAATGGAGAGCCACTGTAGGCTCTGAAGAATGGAAGTGGCAATGCTATTCCTGCAGAAGAGTGAGTTGAGGCTCCTGTCAACCAAAGGCTCCCTCCATCTGACCCAGAACTGAGTGAGGTAACTAGGGCTTATGAACAATATACGAACTAGAAAGAACAAATAAAAAAATCTTTTGGAGGAAAAAAGAAAAGGCTGTCCTAATTATGACTGAAAATGACTTGGTGTCCAAGTAAGCATTTTTAGGTTAAAGATTCATCAGTCTGCAAGACGAGGGCCGAGTACGGCACAGAAAGGAAAGGGCTCATGAGAGAGACTCAGAAGATGCTGAAAATACTTGTGAAAAGGGGAATTAATCTTGCTGTCATGATTAAACACACATTTAAGTACATTCTGCCACAATGTTTGTTAGTTTCCTATTTAGTTCTTCCCGATAAAGTATATAACCAATGGTTTTAAAATAAGATATCACTTCCCCATCAGCTGTCTAGTTGACAGCTCCACCTAGACATCATTTCCAAAACCAAACTCTTAAAATTTCCTCCTCTCAAAACCCACTCCTCTCCATCCCAGTATCTGGCAACACCATTCTTTCAGTTGCTGAGGCCTTTTAAAACCACTGGAAATTAAGTTGTATACGTCACATCTAACCCAACAGCAACACCTGCTGACCGTCAGCCCACTTCTCCCCACCTGATGCAGGCCCATGATCATCTCATGCCTGGACCCCAACTGGTCTTTTTAGCTCCACACAACAACCTTTAAAAACTTATGTCAGGGGTGGGAGGGAGGCAGAAGAAGGAAAGTATATACGTATACTTATAGCTGATTTACACTGTTGTATGGGAGAATCCAACACAACAGTGTAAAGCAACTATCCTACAATTAAATATAAATTAAAAAAAATTTTATGTCAGAACATAATAATCTTATGTTAAAACCTGTGGCTTCACCATAATAAATTCCAATGCTTACAATGGCCCACAAAGTACAAACATCGAAGTACATTTTGACCTTCCGCTATCTGTGAGCTCATCTGTTTTTCTCTCATTCCACTTTTTCTTCCTCCTCCTCTCCAGAATGTGAGATTTACAAAAGCAGAAATCTTGATTTACTCTTAGTCTCTTGTGTATGACACATAAAAGTTGCCCCATAAGGTTTTGTTGAACGAAAAGATTATTGTTCTGTAATACATTCTTTTCTTTCTTCCCTCTTTATACAATCTGACCAACTTGACAAACCAATTTCTACCAAATGAGACCATCAAAATGAGGATATTAATATATCTGCTCAGCTATGAAACAATGCTGATACAGCATACCATCACCTGGGGTTGGGGAGAGCGCTGGGTGAAAACCATTAGAGCTTGTCAGATGCTTCATCGCCTGTTTGAGACTTCAGAGGACACAGTACACAAAGACCAAAAACACGGAGTGACAGGATGGTACTTCACCTGGGCAATAGGAACTGCACACAGAGTGACCCCAAATCCCACAGCCACCGTTTTGTGCCATGGTCTTATCAATTCCGAGAAACAGCGCTTCTTAAAGTTAGCCACGACTGGAACACACTGTTTGTACCTAGAAACAGAGTTTAATAAGTTTAATAAGGCACAACCACCCATCTGTAAGAACCTCTTCAATTTACGTGGAGGGGCTGGAGACTCAAAGTGGGGCCAGGCCGGAACCCAAATGACGACGTAGGGTGCCTTTTCACAGGACGGGACTCAGTGAGCAGCGGGGCGGACTAGAAAGGCCTGGAGTTGCAGAAACAGGCAATCGCTACCTGGCCCCTCCCCGCGCGGGAATGAGGGCGGATGGTGGTGGAGTTTAAGAGGTACCAGGTGTAGACGTGTAAATAGTGGTCTCAAAGCTTTTTAAAAACCAAGGCCCAAATGAAAAAGCTTCTGCAGGCAGGATTTAGCGCTGGTCCTCCGACCTAGGCTGCAAGGGGTCTGATAGTCCCTGCGACTCTACGTGGAGCCCGCAGGCGCTGCGAGGGGAACCAGGCCGGCTTGGAAGCCGAACACTTCCGGAACTCCTCCGCCCTCAGGGAAAACTCCCTCCGGCAAGCCACCGCCAGCTCAGGCCTCTCCCCTTAATTCTCCCCTGTGACTTCAAAAGGCCAACCGAAGTCATTTCGCGGGCAGACCGAGACGCCCCCAAAAGACAGCCCGAAGTGGGGGAATGCTCTTTCGGCAGGTGAACAACGAAAAAAGCGTCAGTGGGACGTGAAGTCCGGGCTTGTCCCGGGAGGCTGGAGGCCTCAGACCGGAGTAGGGGCAGGGCGTCCTCAAACCTCCGGGAGGGGCGGGACGCGGTGACCCGCTCGGCCGAGAAGCGAAGCGCGAGCCCGCAACGCTGGGGCTGCAGTCTGGTTACGGGGCTCTCAGCGTTCCCACTCTCCGTCCGATCCTGACCTACACGACCCCAGCGGTACCTGAAAAGCGAGGATACGCTCCGAGAAAGCCAACTCCGTAGAGCCGCCATTCCGCGGCGGCAGGACGCCAGGCGCACACGCCGGAAGTGAAGGCACTTCGGTAGCAGGGGGCGGGGAGCGGCCGCCACTTGACAGGGCTTAGTCCCATGGCCACGCCCCCGCCCGAGAGCGCAGTCGGGATTGGGCAGACGAGGAAAGGGGCGGGGCTGAAGATAACGGCAGAAACCGCGTTGCCTGACAGCTAACCGCCGGAGCTTCCGCGTGGGGCGGGGCGGGACGGACCGGACCGGACTCTGGGCTAGAAGGAGGCAAGCGGAGTCGGCCGTCGTGAAGGGTGTTTGGACAGGGTCTCGGGTCCTCGCCCCTAGAGAGTTCTCTCGTTGGCTGGCCGTTCGGGTCCGTCAGGACAGAGGTCGGAGGCGGAGCAGCGCCCTGGAGGGCAGGTGGTTGGGGCCGGGTGCGGGACGGGAGGTGGGAGGGGCAGGGAGCCGGGCCGGCGGCGCTGTCACTTCAGCACCAGGAAGTAGGTAGTCCAGCCGGCCAGCAGCAGCGCCCCGATGAGCACCGTGTAGCTGAGGAGCACGAAGGCCAGCAGCTCTCGCAGTAGCTGCAGCACGTGGATGGTGGACGAGGTCGGCATCGCCCTACACCGGAGGCCCGGGGACCTGCGGGGTGGGGGCATCCAGGAGACCCTGAGCACGCCAAGAGGACGGTTCTCTGTCTAGACCAACCTCCGCTGGACACTAAGCAAGCGCAACCGAGTCTGGCACCGTTAGAGGCAGTGTGGACACGGGGCTAGACTAGGACCTCTAAAAAGTATAAACACAGCTTCCTAAGGCTGCTGTTAAGTCACGTCAGTCGTGTCCGACTCTGTGCGACCCCATAGACGGCAGCCCACCAAGCTCCCATTCCTGGGATTCTCCAGGCAAGAATATGGAGTGGGTTGCCATTTCCTTCTCCAGTGCATGAAAGTGAAAAGTGAAAGTGAAGTTGCTCAGTCGTGTCCGACTCTTTGCGACTCCATGGACTGCAGCCTACCAGGCTCCTCCGTCCATGGAATTTCCCAGGCACGAGTATTGGAGTGGGTTGCCACTGCCCTCTCCGAGACTAAGGAAGCCCAAAGGGCTGGTTTTCTCTGTAACAACCACGTGGACACTGTCTGCATTTACATTATATAGTTCTTTTAAACTGAACGTTCTCATTCTTTGGCTCCTGATCTGGATCTGAGCTCGGAGGAGGGAAGCCTGGAGAGAAGAGTTCCCACCTCCCGCTGCTGCACTGGTCTTCATTGCCAGCCCTCTCCTTCCATGCACCTCCTGCATTTTTAATGTTGTGAGTGTTGCTAATGGGCTGATGGAGTAAAGCTTGCTTTTTGCCATCATTCAAGCTGCAGCCCCAGCTGTCAGCACTACTTGGGAGAGGAAAAGTGATCCCTTTGAGTAGGGGGAAAGCAGTGGGCCCTCACTGCAGCCCTTCTGCAATTTCTCTGGCTCCAAGGCGTATCAATTTGCAAGAGTTTGAGGACCGCTGCTTTGTAGCCAGGCATGCTTGCCCTCCTGGCCAGCCAGGATCGCAGGAGTGCTAAGAGGTGGGTATCAGTTTGACTCTGGGCTTATCTCTTTGCCCATCGTGCTCTTGGCATCTGTTCCAGCCCTCTATCTTCCACCTCAGATGGAATCAGATGGTAACAACTACAAACCAATTCTTTACCTCCACTGCTGCCCTGCCCAGCAACACCCCTCAGTGCCAGCCACCAACTTCCCCGTCTCCCCATTTCACTCACTCAGCAAAGTTTCCACGGATCCTCCACTATGGCAGCTCTGCGGTCCCTCTCCGGTTTGCTGTCTGAAGGTAGGCTTGTGCACGCTCCAGCGATGTCGGCAGAGCTGAGGGACTTCCAGGCAGCAGCTGCACACATCAACTAGGTGTGGTCTAGAGACCAATCACAGTCTCCACGTGGTCCCTGAGCTCTCACGGAGCTGCGCACAGGCAAGTCCAGACCAGGCGGGGCGCTGGCAGGCTTGCCCACCCTCTGCCTGTGTCACGGTCACAGCCCACACAGCTCTGAGGTTGCCTGCAAAAGCTCCTGCCTTAGAGGCACTGAGCAAGCGGTACACAGGGGGGATTTCATGGCCCTCCTGCCTGGCTTTTCTAAACACTGTGGGTGGGATACAGTCCAGATTCTTTTCTAACAAACTTCCACAAACAGCAGTCCCATCCTTGAGTCTCAGACAAGAAGAACCACTGTACATACAGCATTCACTTATGACTGCCCAACTAAAGCAAAAACTTTAGCTTTTTTGTCTTAAAACATGCAACTGCAAGCATCTGTGTGCGAACTAGCTCAGAAAACCAAGAGCTCTCAAGTGCTCGATTCTAATTCAGAGTTGCAGTTTAGAGACTCATTATATAGACACCCTTGCAATGTACCCACTTCCAATTTCAACTCTGCCAAATGTAAGGTAAAAAGAACCAGTCAGGATTCCAGCCAATAAATAACAGACCCTTTCTCAGATGTAACAATGAAGGGAAAAGAAAGCACGAACTTTATGCTGCTCCCCCATTCCTGCTTTTTGTAGTAGTTTGTAGTTAAGACTATGTTTTGACCTTTAAAAAAACAGGCAGTGTGGACATCAACCCTTTTATCAACATCATCATCCAGAAGCCAAATGGCTCTCTAATTTGATCAGGATCTCTTATTATCAAATCATTGCCCCGCTGCAGCCGGGTTGAAAACAGGAGCGGAACATTATCAAGCTGCGTGCAGGAAGCCAGTGAGTAATTACTCCCCACAGAGACCTGGTCATCTGGAGGGCTGTGTCCTGCCGAGTCACAGGCAAGTATGGCTGAGATTTATATTCTAATCCCACACCAAAGTAACATGCAAAAGGCTACTAAAATAGACCTGATTCTGTTACCCTTTAACTCTCACATCCTTCATATGGATATCTGAAGGCAGTTTTGTGTTCCAGCCTTTGTAGACTCTAGTCACCACCCAATTTGGGGTATTTCATACCAACGGAGTGGCCTTCCCAGGTGGCTCAGCAGTACAGAATCTGCTTGCCACTGTAGAGGACGCGGGTTTGATCTCTGGGTCAGGAAGAACCCCTGGAGAAGGAAATGGCCACCCACTTGAGTATTTTTGCCTGGGAAAAGCCCATGGATAGAGGAGCTTAGTGGGTTACAGTCCATAGGGTCACAGAGTCAGACCTGACTTAGCAACTAAATAATGTTGCAATGGAGTAACTGAAGCTGAGACACATTATGTAGCTTGAAGTTCACATGCATCCATTTAGAAATAAGAGTCTGAGAAATTTTACAGTACTGTCTTTGATTGCTGGATGACAAAAAACATCCTCTATTTTCTACAGTATGCCATTGTTAAACCATAGGACTGAAATATATACAAGGTTCTCAAGTATAATTCATTCTGTTTATCTTTCATAGTCTATCTGTATTTCTCTGTCTTGCCATCTTTATCACAAGCCCTCTTACTGGCTGCTTTAGGCACTCAGTTTGTTTTGGTATTTTTTTTTAAGAAGTACTTCTTTTTTTTGAGTTCAGCTCTGGTGAATATAAACAGTACAACTGAAAACAAGAGACAGACTGCATGTCAGATTAATTATAATCCACCTGTCATGAGGACAGAGCTACAGTGGCTGAACACATGGAAATCTCCCTTCCCAGTTAAATGTGCTGTTACCTGGATTTGGGGAGAATGGATACATGTATGTGTGAGTCCCTTTGCTGTCCACCTGAAACTATCACAACATTGTTAATCAGCTATACTCCAATATACAAGAAAAACTTTTTAAAGTGCGGTGTTTTAAACCTCCTTTAACCATTAGTCTCTTGCTCCACAGTTAAACTACAGTTCAAATACTTATTTCTCTTTTGGCTACAATTCAAAAGTGTACAGAAGGACACAAAATAGCGCCTATGTACGCTTCTTTATGTATGGAGACTTCTTTTTGTAGGACTGCTGGTGTTGCAGAACCGTCTACCCAACTAGACAAAAAGTCCAGACATGATGTAAACAATCCACCCTTCCCAAGAATAAATGTACCATTCACGTACCCGTTTTCTCAGTAAGGGCACACTTCTTTGGGACAAAGACTGCTTCAAGTATTAAGTGAACTTACACAAAGGCGTATAATATATAATTATCTCGCACTTTCTATTTGCATACAAATGAAGCAGTTGAGGTTTTGAAGTCTTATGCTGAATGCATTTTTAGGAGCTGACCTAACTATGCTCAGAGCAAGAGAGTAGAGAGTCATGAGTGAATGCAGACAGATGAGACACAACCAAGCGTCTGTTCACAGGACAAAACCCCAGCCAGAAGGACTTGACTGGGCTTGGATTGAATCCCAGGAGCCAAAAACACTGACGGACAAGGTGCGTTTTATTCTCTACAGCAGCTGAGACTGAGGGCCACTGGGGCTGGAAGGTATAAACTAATCTCCCTGGGCTAACAAGGGGTTGAGAAAGGATTCCTACACCAGGAATTGCTTTCTTTAAGACCTTTCCAACTACTGAATGTTAAAGCCAAGTTAAATTCACAAGAAGCTAATCTTTTAAATATTCCCTCTTCTACCCCTCATTTTTACATTACAGAGATTTTTTTTAAATGCAGAATTTCTCCTTCACTCATAACATGGCGTGTGCTAACAATTTCACTAGAGACAAAAACCTGTACAGGTACTAATTAACAACAAAAATGACACCTCGGGGGACTTCTCTGGTGATCTGCTGGCTAAGACTCTGTGCTATCAATGCAGGGGGCCTGGGTTTGATCCCTGGTCAGGGAACTAGATCCCACATGCTGCAGTGAAGAAGATCCCAAGTGCTGCAACTGAGACCCAGTGGAGCCAAATCTTTTTTTTTTTTTTAAAGAGAAAAGAAATGACATCCGGGGAGGGACACTGACTTTGGACCCCAGCAAAGGGGGAAGGGGGTCAACTAATTTTGCTGGAGACTTGGGCAAGGGCTGTAAAACCATTAATTTAGTCCCCTTCTTGGCCTTAACTCTTTCAGATGCTGGGACAGAGCAGGAGGGAGATTTCCAACTTCGCCAGCACCTTCCCTCCTCTGTTCCACAGCCTAGCAGTCTCCCCCGGGGAAAGGTAGCAGCTGGATGCCTGGATCACCAACAAGCTGTACCAGAGGGGGATGACATCACCAGACCAGGGAGCTGGGTGTTTCCTAGCAAAACAAACACCGGAGGCTGTGTAAGGAGTGGCTGCAGACTGTTGGGGCAGCAGGTGTGGCACTTACCTGGGAGGGGGAGCTGCCACCTGCTAAAGCAAAGCTGTCCTTGCTCACGGGGGGAACCAGCTGGATGGTGGGGCTCACAATGAGCAGGGAAGAAAACTGAAGGCATCTACCACTGAAGTTTCTTAAGAGTTAATAACACGTGCACTAAGAACGCATCTTCAAATACATTCTCAGAAAGCTGTCTTCCTCAATGTAAAAAGCCCTTGACAAGTCGGGGACCCACACCAATTCAGCTGATCACTGAGAGCGTAAACTCTGTTCTGGGGCAAGAAGCTCTTCCAAACCTTTTGCCTTTTTAGAAGCAGAGGAATCGAACACAGAAGGAGCCAAAACTTGCCCTGACGACTGGGTAACATAGAGACTGGTGACACTGGATGTAAGGTACCATGTTCAACAGGAAAAAACAATCTCAAACTCAGGGATTTGAGATACCAGCCCCAGACCCCTAACACTTGGCCACTGCCCTAGGCATGATGCACCTCCAAGAAATTCAGCACTGTTTATTAGGGGTTGGACTTCCACTTTTATTTTCATTTTTACCTGGTTGGTCCCTGTGTTCTTAAGAACTGGCCCCATTTATGGCTGAATAAATTATCCATCCCCACCATCCTTCATATATTTCTAGGTCTCTAATGGCGATCCTGGGCTCAGAACATTAAAAACTGGGATTTCTTTTACACAGGCTGAGTCTCTTCCATTCTTCTTTAAAAAATTTAAGAACCCAAAAGAGAAACTGAAAGGAAAAAACAGCCTAATTTAAGAAGCTGACCCCAAAGTAAATTCTGCATTCCTGTTGTTATTTCTCCTTGGAACTGCACTGCTGTTCCCATAACTTCTTCAAAGGAGCAGTTTATTCTGTAGTTCATTGGTAAGTCTACTTGGAACACCCTAGAAAGGTTTTTCCATTAGTGACTCTATCCAGCTGGCCCCGTTGATTAGTTTAGTGGTGGCGATGACATATTCTGTACCTCCATCTTCCAGCTGGGAGAGAAATCGCAGGGCAGCAATTTCAGCAAAGGTTACACCCCCGAGGAAAAAGATCAGAGTGACTCGGTTTTCTCCTGGTTGACCTAAAATTTGAACATTTCAGAATGAAGAATCATTATTTTTAAAAATTACATAGTTATTTTTGGCTGTGCTGCATGTGGGATCGTAGTTTCCTGACCAGGGATCAAACCCTCGCCCCCAGCATTGGAATGCACAGAGTCTTAACCCCTGGACTGCCGGGGAAGAACTATTTATTATTGATGCTTCTTTTCCCACCTCTTAAAAAACTGCATCATTCCTAGGAAAAGTCGTATGTCTTGGTCCAGACAGTTCACCTGAAACTCAGGAACCATGATTTTGATTTCAATGTTTTTTCTAACTTAGGAGATCCTCAACTCAGAGGTTGAAATCTGCTACTCCTAAGGGAGTAATGAGTTCCAGTGCTTACAATATAATTCACAACTAACAACAGCAGTAATATTGGACTCTGACTCCTAAGTCCTTTACAAACGTATTTTACAAAGCAATTGTGTTAATATGTGAAAACCACAGAAACAGTGCATGAGTATCTGTAGATACGGGCCCCGGACTTACGTTTCTTTTGCAGTCCTGTGGGCAACGGCTGACGTTCCTCAAAGTGGGGCCCTGGGAGGATGCGCAGAACTTCCTCAATACTCCGCCAGCCAGGCCGGGAAAGCAGCTGGGCCAGTCGCACACTGAGTGGGGCGTAACCACTGTACACGTACGATATGTCCGTGGGATTCTGTTAAATAATTGAAGAGAAAAAAGCTTGTACAGCAAGAGACAGAAAAGTGGAGCCACCTAACTGCGGCTTTTAGGGTAATGCAAAATTATTTGATTTGGCTTTGAAGGTAGAAACACAATGCCCCAAAATAGCCGGCTCCAATGCTGAAATATCTGGCAGCAATATTGAAATATCTTTCTCTAATATCAAAATATTCTTCTCCAGTCTACTCATGCTTGGCTCTGTTCTTAGCAGCCAAGGGG
Organism: Capricornis sumatraensis; assembly: GCF_032405125.1. Taxonomy (NCBI): domain Eukaryota; kingdom Metazoa; phylum Chordata; class Mammalia; order Artiodactyla; family Bovidae; genus Capricornis; species Capricornis sumatraensis. The sequence continues at coordinate 59,958,444 of NC_091085.1, read as the reverse complement.
TCACTTTCTTCTCTGTTGTAATTTTTTAATTGGAGGATGATTACTTTACAATATTGTGTTTCTGCCATACATCAACACGAATCAGCCATGTGTGCATGTGTGCAGTCGAGTCTGACTCTGCAACCTCATGGACTGGAGCCCACCAGGCTCCTCTGTCTATGGAATTTTCCAGGTAAAAATACTGGAGTGCATTGCCATTTCCTCCTCCCAGGGATCAAACCCAAGTCTGCTGCACCTGCAGGCGGGTTCTTTACCACTAGCACCACCTGGATAGGTATACATACATCCCCTCCCTCTTGAGCCTCCCTCCTACCCCATCCCCACTCCTCTAGTTTGTCACAGAGCACTGGACTTGAGCTCCATGTGTCACACAGCAAATTCCCACTGCCTATGTATTTAACATATGGTAATGTACCTGTTTCCATACTGTTCCCTCCAAAGGTTCATTTTCTACTCAAACCTTCAAAAGCCACTCAAAGCACCTCTAGGTACTGAAGATGGAAAGCTGTTACTTGGTTTGGCAAGAAACTTCTTGGCAGGTAAAGTGAAACTCTCTAGCTGAGCCCTTGGACCCATCAATTCTACTTTCAGGCATTTATCCCACAGAGAGGATAAGACCAGAGGAGAAAAGACCAAAGCATAAACATGTTAATGCAACACTGTATGAAGTAGTGAAAGACTGCAAATGACTTGAATTTCTAATAAATCAGGAAACAAGATATAACTGAAAAACCACTATGGAGCAATTAAAAAGAAGTTAAAAGAATGAAGGAGGGGGGACTTCTCTGGTGGTCCAGAGGTTAAGAATCCACCTCCCAATGCAGCGGATGCAGGTTCAATTTCCTAGCTGGGGAACTAAGATCTCACACGATGCAGGGCAACTAAACCCACGCATCATGGGAAAAGATGCCACGTGCAGCAACTAAGACCTAATGCAGTCAAATACTTGTATAAAAGAATGAAGGAGGGGACTTCCCCGGCGATCCATGATTAAGACTCTGTACTGCCACTGCAGGAAGCACAGGTTCCATCCCTTCTCGGGGAAGTAAGATCTTGAGTGCTAAGAGGGTAAGAGGTGTATGGGCGAGGTAGGTACAGGCTGGTCAGGGCAGTGAAGAGCCAAACTAACACATGACTTACATGGTACAACACAGGAATTACGGCTGTCATCCCAATCCCAAAGAAAGGTAATGCCAAAGAATGCTCAAACTACCACACAATTGCACTCATCTCACACGCTAGTAAAGTAATGCTCAAAATTCTCCAAGCCAGGCTTCAGCAATACATGAACCGTGAACTTCCAGATGTTCAAGCTGGTTTTAGAAAAGGCAGAGAAACCAGAGATCAAATTGCCAACATCCGCTGGATCACTGAAAAAGCAAGAGAGTTCCAGAAAAACATCTATTTCTGCTTTATTGACTATGCCAAAGCCTCTGACTGTGTGGATCACAATAAACTGTGGAAAATTCTGAAAGAGATGGGAATACCAGACCACCTGACCTGCCTCTTGAGAAACCTGTATACAGGTCAGGAAGCAACAGTTAGAACTGGACATGGAACAACAGACTGGTTTCAAATAGGAAAAGGAGTACGTCAAGGCTGTGTATTGTCACCCTGCTTATTTAACTTATATGCAGAGTACATCATGAGACACGCTGGGCTGGAGGAAGCACAACCTGGAATCAAGACTGCTGGGAGAAATATCAATAACTTCAGATATGCATATGACTCCACCCTTATGGCAGAAAGTGAGGAAGAACTAAAGAGCCTCTTGATGAAAGTGAAAGAGGAGAGTGAAAAAGTTGGCTTAAAGCTCAACATTCAGAAAACGAAGATCATGGCATCTGGTCCCATCACTTCATGGGAAATAGATGGGGAAACAGTGGAAACAGTGTCAGACTTTATTTTTGGGGGCTCCAAAATCACTGCAGATGGTGATTGCAGCTATGAAATTAAAAGACGTTTACTCCTTGGAAGGAAAGTTATGACCAACCTAGACAGCATATTCAAAAGCAGAGACATTACTTTGCCAACAAAGGTCCATCTAGTCAAGGCTATGGTTTTTCCAGTAGTCATGTATGGATGTGAGAGTTGGACTGTAAAGAAAGCTGAGCCCTGAAGAACTGATGCTTTTGAACTGTGGTGTTGGAGAAGACTCTTGAGAGTTCCTTGGACTGCAAGGAGATCCAACCAGTCCATTCTAAAGGAGATCAGTCCTGGGTGTTCATTGGAGGGACTGATGTTGAAGCTGAAACTCCAATACTTTGGCCACCTGATGTGGAGAGCTGACTCATTTGAAAGGACCCTGATGCTGGGAAAGATTGAGGGCAGGAGGAGAGGGGGACAACAGAGGATGAGATGGTTGGATGGTATCACCGACACAATGGACATGGGTTTGGGTGGACTCTGGAAGTTGGTGATGGACAGGGAGGCCTGGAGTGCTGTGGTTCATGGGGTTGCAAAGAGTTGGACACAACTGAGCGACTGAACTGAATGAACTGATATTCCCACCGGGGAGAAACAATCCAATTTTAGTACTGAGAGAAGAGATTGTTTAATTGTTAGCTTTTGTGCCAAGAGGCAGCCTAATAAAGCCCCTTATGATAAACCAAAAAACAAATATAAGAAAAATGAAATTTAGAAAGATGGGAATAAATAAAAAATATAAAGCAAAGTGCACCCTACTTTGAAGACCCAAGGTATAGAATATGCACCATTTATGTAAAAATGTTTGTTTAGGATTGCCTGGTGGTCCAGTGGCTAAGACTCTGTACTCCCAATGCAGAGGGCCCGGGTTCAATCTCTCTTCAGGGAACTAGATCCCATATGCCACAATTAAGACCCAGAGAGGCCAAATCAATAAATAAATATTAAAAAAAAAGTTTGTCTATATACAGAATCTTTCTGGGAAGATGCGTAACAAACTGGTTACAGTGATCAATTCCGAGTGGAGACGGGCTGGCTGTGGGAGGAACCCTGCTTCTCAGCATCTGCTTTCCTTTTGTGCTGGATCCTTGCCTGACCCTCCCCACCTTCCACCTGGTGCTCTGTGCCAGCTGGAACACCAGCTGGAAAATGGAGAGAGGACAGGACTGTGCGGTCACGTTTTGTTGCCCCGAATCCCTCTGTGGAATGCTGCCTGAGGCTGGTTGAGTCCCTTGGCTTGTCACCCCACAGCTCTGCTCTCCTGGTTCTGGAACCCCTGCCCTCAGGGAGGGGGTGAGTGGTTCTCTACTGCACTGCCTGTCCCTGGTCCACCCCATCTTTATAAAACTCCATCGAACTATTCAGTACAAGAGCACTACTTTCTGCTAGGATCCACACATTAAAAAAAGAAAAAAATAGAAAACTGTCTTTAGAAAGCAAAGTGGATGAACAGATCAAGTAGCGTACGTCGTGGCAATACACCAGCAACGGGAATGCAAATGAGCTGCAGTGTGCATGCGGGTGTCTGACTCTGTGACGCCGTGGACCGGAGCCCACCAGGCTCCTTTGGCCATGGCATTTTTCAGGCAAGAATACTGGAGTGAGTTGCCATTTCCTCCTCCAGGGGATCCTCCCAACCCAGGGATCGAACCCGAGTCTCCTATTATCTTCTGCAGTGGCAGGTGGTCTCTTTACCACTGAGCCACCTGGGAAGTTCTCAGTGAGTCGAAGAGGAGCATCTTACTTGCTCATTTACATCATCCATCCAAAGGCGTAACGTTTTCCGGATAGTTGGGTAATTGTTTCTGCCCCCCGTCTGCGGCTTCAGCAGACCAGCCTTCTCGAGGTTGTGCAAGGTCAGGATGTGCTCATAGCCGTAGGTCTGCAAGAGAAATCAAATCAGGAACACGGTTTCTGTGACTTTCAAAAAGGAGCATTTCCAACAAATCTACTGGTGAGCACTCTGGGGCATGTTAACCAAAATCCAGGCGATGACTGTCCATGGGCGCAGGCAGGGCAGGACGGAAGCCTGTCCTAAAGCTGCTTGCCCATGACAACAAACCCAGTTCACTGGATCACTCAAAGGATTTAAATTTTTCACTTTAAAGTTCCGAGAATTTATGGGCCCAACTTAAGTGAGCAGCAAATAAATTTTAGTATTCTGGACTTCCCTGGCAGTGCAGTGGTTAAGATCCCATGTTTCCACTGCTGGAGGTGGGGGTCTAATCCCTGGTCAGGCAACTGAGATCCCCCATAGCACGGCCAAAAAAAAAATTATAGTATATTTTCATATGGAATATAATTAGCTGTTAAAAGCAGAATGAGGCAGACCTACACATCCTGATTAAGTACAAGTTTCTGGATTTATTCTTAAGGACAAAAAAATAGAATATAGTAAGTCCTCTAGATACGAAAAAGTTCTGTTCTGAGAGCACGTTTTTAAGTCCAGCAAAGTTAGCCTGAGTACCCAACTAACACAACTGGAGGGCAAGCTGCAGTTTCTCTTAAGCCTCACATTGATGGAATGCACATTCACATCTTTGAAAGTTTGTAACTTTTGAAGGTTTGTGTGTAGGGGACTTACTGTACTTCACATAATAGGATTTTATTTCTATTAAAAGAGATCTAATGAGTAATAAAAGGTGATGCTTATATGATACTTTCCATGTTTTAAGTGCTTTAAATATGTTAACTCAATCATTCTTACTATAACCTCACGAGGTAGACACTATTATCTCCATTTTACAGAGAACTTTAAATAACTTGCCGAAGGTCACACAGCTAATGAGTAACAGAGCTGGGACTCAGATCCAGTTGGTCTCGCCCCATGGTCTGTGTATGTAAACATTCTTTGTACACACACGCAAAGAAGGGGATCTGGAAGCACACAAACCAAACTGCTCATGTAAGTCCTCTCCGTGTGTGCGTGTGTGTGTGTGTGTGTGTGCGTGTGTTAGATGCTCAGTTGTGTCCGACTCTTTGCAACTCCATGGACTGTAGCCTGCCAGGCTCCTCTGTCCATGAAATTCTCCAGGCAATAATAATACTGGAATGGGTTGCCATTCCCTTCGCCAGGGGATTTTCCCCAGGGGTTGAACTTGGGTCTCCTGCATTGCAGGCAGATTCTTTACTTTCTCAGCTACCTGGGAAGCCCTTGCACCATATACTTCTGCTTCATTTGAATGTTATGTGATGAGAATGCACATGTAATTTTTTAAAGGTGAAACAAACAAAAAACCCAAACTAAGTGAGTATTTAGTTTTGACAATAACATACTTAACTGTAAATAGTAACAGCAAATACATACAGCCTGAAACATTTTTAAACAGGAAAATTTTAAAAACAATGGTGGGCTTTTCCTTACTATAAAGTAACAGGCCTGATTTAAGTAAGTCAGCTAAGGAATCGTCATCAGAAAGTTCCCATCCTCTGTGGAATTGTCTGGTTAAAGAGCAGGGGCACTAGTCCCCGGCTGTCCGGGTTTAGTCCTGGCTCCGGTACATACTATTCTCTGGGCAAGAATACAACAACCGCAGATATGCAGATGATACCACTCTTACAGCAGAAAGTGAAGAGGAACTGAAGACTCTCTTGATGAGGGTGAAGGAGGAGAGTGGAAGAACTGGCTTAAAACTAAGTATTAAAAACACTAAGTTCATGGCATATGGTCCCATTACTTCATGGCAAATAGGAGAAAGTGGAAACAGCGACAGACTTTACTTTTTTGGGCTCCAGAATCTCTGTGGACAGTGACTACAGATGTGAAATCAAAAGATGCTTGTTCCTTGGAAGAAAAGCTATGACAAACCTAGACAGCGTATTCAGAGACATCACTTTGCCAACAAAGGTTCACATAGTCAAAGCTATGGTTTTTCCAGTAACATGTACAGATGTGAGAGCTGGATCATAAAGGCAGAGCACCAAAGAATTGATGCTTTAGAACTGTGGTGCTGGGAAGACTCTTGAGAGTCCCCTGGCCTGCAAGTAGATCAAGCCACTCAATTTTAAACGAAATCAACCTGAATATTCATTGGAAGGACTGATGCTGAAGCTTAAGGTTCAATAGGAAGCTCTGGTCACCTGATGCAAAGAACAAACTCATTGGAAAAGATCCTTATGCTGGGAAAGATTGAAGGCAAAAGGAGAAGGGGATGACAGAGGATGAGATAGTTAGATGGCATCACCAACTTAACAGACATGAATTTAAGCAAACTCTAGGAGATAGTGGAGGACAGAGGAGCCTGGAGCGCTGCAGTCCATGGCATCTCAAAGAGACACAACTTAGGGAATGAAAAATAACTGGCACACACTAGCTGGTGACCTTGGGCAAGTTACAGCACTACTCTGTTGCCTTAGTTTTCTCATCCATAAAATGGGGATAAGACTATCTCGCTCATCACCTTTGTAAGGATTAAACAAATGAATACACATAACACTCTTCTAACTAAGCCTGGCATGTAGTAAAAGCTCAATAAACATTAACTAATGTTATTGTTATGCAAACACAGCAGACAAATACCAAGGACAATCCCTCCAGGTATTAAAACATTTAAAAGATAATGGAAACACTACACCCAAATAGCAGCTTTGGGAAGTATTTTTTTAGAAAGACGCTTTCACCTCTGGCAAATTAGTCATTTAAAAATATACTGACCTGTAGAATTTCTCTTTTGTAATAATCCAGAACTTTCTGTTTGAGTCCACTATTGCACACAGACTGGAGGCAAACTAGCCTTAACACCTTGATCAAGGGATGTTTTTGGGCAATACAATCCTCAATGTAGCTGTTGACCTGAAAACAAAGTGTAAACGGGTACCAGAATCTGGTCTGGGGACTGACAGAACTGGATATTTACTATTATTTTTCAAAGTCAAATAAAGGAGATGAGTGGGAGAAGGGCTCATTCTTTTTGCACTCTCCCTCAGCTCCCTCCAAAGTAGCTCCTTCGGCCCCTGGGCTGCACACACCCCTGCCACCACGCAGACACACCAGCCAACAGGGAACACAGGCTGGTGAGGGCAGGCTCGAGGGACCCAGCAGCCTGTCTGGACTCATCTGTCTCCATGGATGGACAACCTCCAGAGGCTGTTGCATGTCCTGGGTGTGTGATCCTGGCTACCCCGACAGCAATTTATCAGCATAAAGTAACAAGAATCTTTCTAGAAGATGGGAATTCTCACAAATTGAATCATTTCAAATTTAGTAATAGAGGTGGATATATAAAGAAACTATCAGACCAATTTGGTGGGACCTCCCTGGTGGTCCAGTGGCTAAGACTCAGCGATCCCAATGCAGGGGGCCTGGGAGCGATCCTTAGTCAGGGAACTGGATCCCACATGCCACAGCAAAAAGATCCCACACGCCGCAAATAAAGTACTTACTTAAAAAAAAAAGACCAATTCACTTAGGAAGTAAATATATTCGTTTAGAGATCTTTGATTTTAGGGGCGGGGCCTCACCTCTCTGTGCATAGAAGAAAGTGCCTTCAATACAATAATCTCAAATACTTAAGATCTCTATTTTCACATTTTGCACCTGCTCTTCAAAATATTTAGATAAGGCATGGGAATCAACGCAATTGCTTTTATAGCTGTAATCTTAGCTTTGATAAGGTATCAATTATTTGTTAGAACAGTTTCATTTTCACATACTTTATCAGTGTCTATTCCAGACATAAACTCCTGCTCCACTGTCAATTTATCAAAGAAGTCTTCAGAAGCTAAAATGGAAATAGCAAATTTGTAAGTAAGAAATTCAATAAACGTTAATGCTTTTATACACAGAGCATGATTAGGAAACATGACATGCAAAAAAGAAAGCAAACAAAAAATTCAAACTGCCACCTGAAAAGAATCTAAGAAACATGGAAAACTACAACTCTGACCTCCTAAGTTACATCCAGGAATAGTCAACCACTGCACCCTTTCGCTCGGAGAAGGCAATGGCAACCCACTCCAGTACTCTTGCCTGAAAAATCCCATGGACGAAGGAGCCTGGTGGGCTGCAGTCCATGGGGTCGCTAAGAGTCGGGCACAACTGAGCCACTTTACTTTCACTTTTCACTTTCATGCATTGGAGAAGGAAATGGCAACCCACTCCAGTGTTCTTGCCTGGAGAATCCCAGGGACAGGGGAGCCTGGTGGGCTGCCGTCTATGGAGTCGCACAGAGTCGGACACGACTGAAGCGACTTAGCAGCTGCAGCAGTACCCTTTCGCTATTCTTAGGACTCTCATGAAATCTCAAGATCCTTAGGACTCTAATAAGATCTTAGGAATTTTTCTTCAGTATCAGTGAAAGCTAATTTGCCAAGAGCCTTTTACTTGCATCATCAGATCGAACCCAGTTTCACCTGATTTCCACGTCCATCAATATGAAAACAAAGGACTGATTTTCTAACACTTTTATGTAAGATTCAAAGTATACTTTATAAAACAGGGCATTGAACAATCTCTAACTCACCTTTTATAGCCTGTGTTTTAAGAAGTAAATTCACCTTTGGTGTAATAGACATTTCCCAAGCGCTTTCAAAATACTTAACATACGCTCTCTATCTAGGGAGTCTTCAAGGGAAAAACCAAAACTAAAACAGAAACTGGATTCTGCTCTGAGTAACCCTTAATGACAAGACAAAAACCAGACTGAAAAAATTAACTGCCTCATGTTAGGGGAAGAATTTTTTTCTCTTTTTGACATTCCAAATATTATATCACATGATTACATTATCGTATTAATGAAAGAAAACTGAGTTAATCACAAAGGGAACATTTTTGACTATAAACATGGGAACATTTAATTAACACTGAGGATAACATATGGTATTAAAACAGAGCTAACCCTCCCAAGGGAGCATGGCGGTGCCAGTGGCCGCGGTGTCAGTCATGGTGCGTGCCAGTCAGCCCCAGGTGAGCTCCATCGCTTCCCAAGGATACTCACTAGTTACATCTTTGATCAGCTCTGCAATTGAGGTGTGATTTGCAAGGGAGCCTCGCGCTGCCTGCATGTGGGGCAGCTGTGAAACGAACTGCTTGATCTCCCCAACCGTCTTGGCGTTGTGCCTTTCCTGAAATGCATAAAAGAGCAGAAGCGGCAAGTGGGGAAGATATTTTAAGCGCTCTCGTCTTTGTATTGCTCAGAGGACATTCAATTTATACTAATGCAAAAGAAAGAATGGAATACAAATAAATCAGGCCAGACCCATCTTCAACATGACATAAAAAACAGAAAAGACAGGCTCGGTGTTCCTGTTCACTACATTAGTACTTTTTTAGGGAGCAAATGCCTAAGGTTTTTTCCTTCCCAGGCACCAGATAATACTGTGATTAGTATTTGTGGGGACAGTATTGGTTATCCACAAACATTTCTGAGTAAAAAATTAAAATCAAGACATTATGTTAAGAGGGGAACATAAATAGCAAAAAGTTTCCTCTGTAACAAAAAAAATCCATTCTTACTGCTGAACCTCAATCTTGCATATTGTCCATGGATAAAAAGGACCTTACTTCATGATGAGAAATTTTTTTTTGTTTGCAAAGTTTAGTCATTGTAAAGCAAGTAACTCAGAAAATTGAAGAAAATCAATTAATGAACACTAATCCTAAGAAAAACCATAGCCTTGACTAGACAGACCTTTTTTGGCAAAGTAGGCTTTGCTTTTCAATATGCTGTCTAGGTGAAGAAAGCTGAGTGCCAAAGAATTGATGCTTTTGAACTGTGGTGTTAGAGAAGACTCTTGAGAGTCCTTGGACTGCAAAGAGATCCAACCAGTCCATTCTAAAGGAGATCAGCCCTGGGTGTTCTTTGGAAGGAATGATGCTAAAGCTGAAACTCTAGTACTTTGACCAACTCATGCGAAGAGTTGACTCATTGGAAAAGACTCTGATGCTGGGAGGGATTGGGGGCAGGAGGAAAAGGGGACGACAGAGGATGAGATGGCTGGATGGCATCACTGACTCGATGGACGTGAGTGTGAGTGAACTCCGGGAGTTGGTGATGGACAGGGAGGCCTGGCGTGCTGCAGTTCATGGGGTCACAAAGAGTCGGACATGACTGAGCAACTGAACTCAACTGAACTGAATCCTAAGAAAGATGAACCTAGGGCCCTCCCAGGTGTGTCCAGTGTTTTAAGACTTCACCTTCCCATGCAGGGGGTGTGGGTTTGATCCCTGGTTGAATCACGCATGCCTCATGGCCAAAAAACCAGAACATAAACAACAGAGGCAAAAATTGTAATAAGTTCAATAAAGATTTTTTTAAATGGTCCACATTAAAAAAAAAAAAAACCACTAAAAAAAATAAAGATGAAACCTGGAACTACACACTCAGTGAAAAAAAATTGTCTTCAAAGTTCTCCTAATATATGTTTCCAAAGACTAAACAGGCAGAGTTCAGCATCTTACTGAATTTCCGTTTCAAAAATGAGCTTAACCAAGAATAAACCAGTGGCTGGGCAAGAGAAGGCAGGAAGGTGATAATGAAGCCATCCATTTAAAAGCTCTGGGCTCCTGAGATTTCACTCTTATTATCACCTCCTGCATCTGCAGAGTTCCCCTGCCACTGGCATGTTGGCTAAACTGGGAGCTTTTGGCCCAAATTGCAAGTTCTATGATGGAGGATCTTTTATTTAGAGTACAGCTGGCTCCCTCTTAAGAGAGATGGGAAATAATTAAAAAGAAGGTAAAACAAATATTTACGGTGAAAGCTTGTAAACTCAAAATACTACCCCTTTCTCTCCCTAAAAGAGAAAAACACCTTTTCTCATGGGTCTGGGAAGAAGTTTAAAAAGAAAACCTTGGGGGGGATTTCCCTGGTGGTCCAGAGGTTCAAACTCCTTGCTTCCAATGCAGAGGGCAGGGGTTCCAGCCCTGGTTGGGAAACTAAGATCCTGCATGCTACGAGGTGCAGAATGAATGAATGAATAAAGGTGCATATATTTAAAAAAAAGAAGAAAGAAAGAAAACCTTGGGTCCTCCAGTGGCTGAGCCCACGGTTTCTCAGGAGAGCTGCAGCCCCGCTCAGTGGCTGCACTTTGGCAGTCCTTGCTCGTTAGGAGGGGTGGGCAGTCTAGCCTGTGACGTACAGAAGCTGGGTAACAACCAAACCACCTTACCTCGAATGCTGCAGAGATCACCTTTGCTTTCTTGCTAAGCACGGAGCCCACAGCATTGAAGTTTTTATCTCTGATCTCAGCATACAGCTCCTCTGCAGAATTCAGCTGAAGCTTCTTTGCTTCTGTGGGAAGGTCCTTACCACCATCGCCCTGCTTTTTAGGGGCGAATTTCTCTGGAGGTAGTTTCACATAACCTGAACAACAGTGGAAGGGAACAAGGCCCTGCGTGTGTTTAATGGAAGAACCAGTTTAGCTCAGGCACTAAAGAGAATTTTCCAACTCAGAAGAGGGTGGAAGCTGGCTTTAGAAAAAATGGTGCATGGCACTGAGGCTCTGATTTTTCCACAATCACAGTACAGAATGCAGTCACTCTTCAATACTAATATCATGGTTCCACTTTTCTTTGGAGTCACCTATCTAAATCACTGTGGCAACGTTTAGTTAGTTCCTAAATTTATTCAGGGATGGGTTACGTTTTCACTTAAAAAAATTTTACAAGGATCTCTCCCATTATCTTACGGTGTTTTTCAAACTGTAGGTCATGTCCTGTTAGTGGATCACGAAATCAAGTTGGTGGGTTGTAATCAGCATTATAAACAAACATACAAAACATTAAATACCATAGTGCATCACATGAAGTAGGGGAATGGTTTTTTTTTTTAAATAAAATTTTGCTTCAGTTTCATACACACATATGTGTGTATGTAGTAGGTCATGATATAATACGTATTTTGTTGTTGTCCAAAATAGTTTGAAAGCTATCACCTGAAAGTCAATTTCACCTCACTTCCTGTTTTTATAAAGTTTTATTGGCACAAAGCCATGCCCATTTGTTTTCTCTCATCTGCGACTGCTTTCACATTACAATGAAGAATGGAGACTCCACAGAGGCACTGTATAACCTAAAATATCTACTATCTGGCTTTTACAGAAGCTGTCCACTCCAATCCAGGAGAAGCTCCCAAATTACTCGGCACAGCATCCAGTTCCTCCACTAAGTAGCCTTAACCCACTTCTCCCACCTGTGTTCCCTCCAAACCAACTTAGTCACATTTCCAGAAATACCCCACATGCTCTTACGAGTTGCCTTAGCACATAAACTGGTTTAAGTCTAAGAAGCCTGGCAGTATGAATCAAGGACCTTATAATATTAATACTTCTGACCCCTAAATCCTGCATCAGAGAATGCAGAGGAAGAAATATAGTATATGAAAAAAAATTATGTACACAGATGCCTTTATAACCATTAAAAAACAAACAACAAAACTGCCCAACATTAGGGGAAGGGTTGTACAAACCATGGTATAATATATATTATGGATTTTAGTTAAGCTATTAAAATTATACATATGCTGAGAAAATGCTCATCTTCAGTTCAGTTCAGTTCAGTCGCTCAGTCGTGTCCGACTCTTTGCGACCCCATGAATTGCAGCACGCCAGGCCTCCCTGTTCATCACCATCTCCCAATTGCACTCATCCTACATGCCAGTAAAGTAATGCTCAAAATTCTCTAAGCCAGGCTTCAGCAATACGTGAACTATGAACTCCCTGATGTTAAAGCTGGTTTTAGAAAAGGCAGAGGAACCAGAGATCAAATTGCCAACATCCTCTGGATCATGCTCATCTTATACCAAATCAAAAAAGAGGTTCAGGGAATCCCTGTACCTAGTCCAGTGGTTAAATCAGCACTTTCTCTGTAAAGACCTGGGTTCAATTCAGGTTCAATCAAAATCTGGTCAAGGAACTAAGATATCCCACAAGCCGCGTGGGCTCCCACAACACCCCCCTCGCCCCCACCAAAAAAATTTCAGAATAATTTGTACAAGCTGATTCTACTTTTTGTTAACTAAAAACAAACTCTGCATAGAAAAAATGACTATGAGGAAATACACCAACCAAAATATTAACATTTGTTGTCCCAAAGTTTGAGGGCAGGATTTCAGGGATCATGGGAGATGTGTGTTTTCCTTCTGTATTTTCTCAATTTTCCCTTAATCAATGTTTGACTTATATTATGAAAAAAAAAAAAAAACCTTGCTGCCAAGAAACTGAATTTACACATATTCCTTCTCTTCTTGGAGAATCCCTTCCTACCTCTCACCTATCTTACATAGCCTCCCCTCACTCCCCAGGCCACCTCCCTGCCCTAAACCCTAGCTCCTTCTAAAGGTATCTTAGGTGTTTTGCTCTCTGCAACCATGAGAGGAGGGGCTCCTCATTTCTTTGATTCCTACCTACTATCTAGCATAGAACTCCTCTGTCCATGAAATGGAGTTTTTAGAAGTATTCAAGATGCCATCTTTTGGTGACTTCCCTGGGTGGTCCCGTGGTTAGGAATCTGCCTTCCAATGCAGGGATCTTGGGTTTGATCCCTGGTCAGGGAACTGGGATCCCATATGGTGCAGGGCAACTAACCCCATGTACTACAACTACTGAGCCCCTGCACCACAAAGACTCAACACAACCAAAAAAAAAAAAAGCCAAATTTTGGAACAAATAATTTAAAAATAAGACTTTTTACAGCCTTATTAAAGACTCTGCTTTGTGGAAACCCCTCTTCACGGCTGTGTCTTCATCTACTTCCGTGGCTACCCATCTATCCATCTGCTATCCATGCATTCTTATGGTAGAATACACCTAACATAAAATTTACCATTTTAACCATTTTACAAAAGCATTTATTACAAACACAACTTTCTATAACCACAGCTGGTCTCTAGTTCCAGAACTTTTTTTATCCCAAAAGAAAACCCTGGGACTTCCCTGACAGGCCAATGGTTAAGACTCCATGCTTCCACTTCAGGGGCTGCGGGTTCAATTCCTACTTGCTGAACTAAGATACCACATGCCTTGCGGTGCAACCAAAAAATTAAAAAACAAAAAACCCAAAGGAAATCCCGTACCCAACAGGAGTTGACTCCCCACGCTTTTCCTGAGCCCTGGCCACCACCAGCTGGCTTTCTGCCTCCATGCTTTCCTCCAGGGCTCTTCCTTGGCCCCCTGTGATATAACTCAGGATGCCAAAAGAGACTGGGGCTCATGTAAATGAGGGAAGGAGGCCTGGATGGGACAGGAGTGGTGGAGTCTGCGGTAGTCTGGAGAGAAGGGCCTATCTAAAGAAGGGATCTGCACTGGGCACCAGCTGCCACATAGGAATGTGGTCATGGGGTTGCCAGAGCCTCATAGGTTTTTAAAGACATGGAATACATCAAGATCATTATTAGAGTCTTCTCCAATTTTAAACTGACAGAAACAGACACAAATCATGCAGTCAAAAGCAAATAAAACATACTTGTGATCTCTGACCCCAACTGCCTGTTAAGCCTAACTCTCGCAGGCCTTCAGGTCTATCATCAAGTGTCTCCAATCTCCTGTTCTCACCTTTCTCCCAGAATGTACCCTGCTGTGCCCTCTGCCTCAGCAAGCTTTTTGCCCCACGGCTCCCCACAGGTATTATGCTGCCTGCCCCTCACCAGCAACGCCCCCCTAAATTCTACCCATCTTTCCAAACTCAGTACAAAAGCCACCTCATCCACAAGCTTTCCTGAATGACTGCCCACCTTGGCATCTATGTTCTCCAACTGCAGGGCCACCTGCATTTAGCCCTGGGCCTCTGCTCACAAGGGGGCACACACAGTCCCGTGCAGTAAACACTCGCCAGCTTATGTGTGACCAACAAGGACAGTTCGCTCGGATGTCACTGAATCCCAGTGTCTGCAGGTCTAAAGTCAGCATTTTAATTTTTCCAAATACTGAGTTATTTAGAAAGGAAGCGTCTTAAGAAAAAAAAAAAATGGTCTTTTGAGTTACTGTTTTGGCATATTTTTTCTTCTCTGTCCACTATAATAAATACTGCTTAGAATATGGGTTTTTCTTTGAAAAAAAAAAAAAAATTAACTGGTCTTTTGGATATTCCTATCAGATTACCTATTGGTAAAAGGGAGGGTTACTTTACTCACTGTTCTGAATGCCATAAATTTCATCAATGAGTCCTTCGTACGTAAGCTGAGTGGCTAGAGGCGATAATAAATCCACGTTCCGATCAAGCAACAAGAGATTATCAAACACGGGGAATATTGAATTCTGGCTTCCTGTAAACTCTCTCTTCATCCTGATCATCATATTGGCCACTTGCTGGAAACAAAACATGGGATCAGGTGGGACTTTCCTGGGCATAAGCAGATTTAAAAATCTGGCTAAGACTAAAAAAAAAAAAAAATTGGCTAGAATTTCCCTAGTGATCCAGTAGTTAAGACTCTGCGCTTCCAATGCAAGGGGCCCAGGTTTGATCCCTGGTCAGGGAACTAATATCCCATGCGCCACATGGCACAGCCAAAAAAAAAAAAAAAATCAGCTAAAAATGGAAAGTATCAAAAAAGTAAAAATGGAGAAAAATGGTGGAAGAGTGAGATGGACAAGAAATAAACAGCGACAGAAAACCACTCCATGTTGGATGCCCATTCCAACACTTAACACTTTTACCAGCTATTTCTCAATGAGGCATAAAATCAGAGTCCATTTCTATTATTCACAGAAGTTCTATTCTATAAGTCACCGTGAATGCTGAATCAGTGAATACTGAACCACTGCTCTGTAGGGCCACGAGGGTGAGGGCTCCTTGAGTCTCTGGTTACAACAGTTTCATCATCTGATCAATATATAACCTTGTTTTATGTGTGTTCTATTTAAAGACATTAAATATATGCTGTTGATTCTCCAACACTATCATTTACACCTAAATGAAGCTCATCTAATATGAGTTTTCTCCCTAAAGGCCCATCATAGCCTTCCTACATCCTGAAAACTGGATAGCACTTCTGCACCACCCCTGGGGGCCATTTTAACAGTGAAATCACCAACCGGAAAAAAAAAAAGGCACAAAAACGCACACACACAAAAAAAAGTGGCAATGAGTACTGCACTATAGTGGCAAAAATCACACTTGTTTATGGTATGAGTTGAAGGCAGAGGGTTGCTTGCTGTGATCTCAGCTGAGAACATGCACAACTTCAATTATTGGATGATACAAATTACTGCCTCCCTGAGCGTATCTGCAAAACACTGTGCCAATTTGGGAGCTATAAAGAAATGTTAGCAAGTATGTGAATTTTCAAATCAAAACAGATTCCCACTCCTCCCCCTCCCAGGGACCAGGGCGCCCTTGCTCCACCACCAGAAGCATCTCCCATTTCTCACCCGGGCGCACTCTCCTTTCCCAAAGATCTGGGGGATAGTCCCGTATAGAGCTTGCAGGGTCATCAGCCCCTTGGCTGCATGGTACAGGCTGGTCTGGTCACTTTCCAGATAGCACTCCTGTGGAGAGGAAGAGCCAGTTACCATCACGGTCACCTGGGTGCCTTGTGGTGCCTGCCTCTGTCTGGTGTTGGGACTTGGCAGCCACTGGGTAAGATGGTTTCCACTTCTCCACTTTGCCAGGAAGCTGCAGACTGGGGTCCAGTTTACAAAGCTGCTGTTTGGCAGCCCAGGCCAGAAGCCCAAGAGCTCTGCCATCAGGAGACAGCTACGGAAGCAATTCTCCCAGGGCAGAGCCTTCTGGAAGGTACTCCTCCTCATTTACCAGTTCTTGAATAAGCTACTGATTAGAAAAGATTTTGTGGGCTTCCCATATGGCTCCGTGGTAAAGAATCTGCCTGTCAAGCAGGATCGGGAAGGTCCCCTGGAGGAGGAAATGGCAACCCACTCCAGTATTCTTGCCTGGAGAATCCCACGGATGAGGAGCCTGGCGGGCTACAGTTCAAGGGGTAACAAAGAGTTGGGCACGACTTATTGACTAGACCACTACTACCAAGAAAGACTGAGATGGGAACCAGTTTTTATTTCAATGTTTTATTTGCAATTGGAGAATAATTGCTTTACAATGTTGTGTTGGTTTCTGCCATACAACGACGTGAATCAGCCATAGGGATACGTATGCCCCCTCCCTCTTGAACCTCCCTCCCATTTCACCTCTCTCATTCACAGTGGCGAGTGCAGAGGCTAGGAGGGCACTGTGGGAGGCCACATGGCGACACCACAAGTGCACGTATTATCTGAGCCCCAGAATCCCAGGTGACCTCACAACGGAATACGTGGCAGTCTTTACAAACATGACACAGATTTTCACACACACTGACAGCAACTGAAGGCCGTACATCTTGAGAAATGAAAAAGGGGCAGCTGAACAATCTTTAGAGTGATCCGATTTTCAGAAAATATATTTTACTTTATGAAGTATACAGGGTATATTTTGTAGAGTAGGCAAAATTATACTTTTGGCATAGGAAAAGGGACACAAAAATACACATCAAACCAGCTAAGGGGAGGTGGGAGGGAGGTTCAAGAGGGAGGGGACATACGTATCCTTATGGCTGATTCACGTTGTTGTATGGCAGAAACCAACACAACATTGTAAAGCAATTATTCTCCAATTGAAAATAAAACATAGAAATAAGAAACATAATATACAAAAGTGACAACTCAAGAGGAGAAAATCTAAAAAGTCAATAAATTATGAAAATTATAATAAAAATGAAAAAACCACATTGTTAATTGGCTATATTCCAATACAAAATAAAAAGTTAAAAATAAAAAAACAGCTAGGAAGTGACAGGAGAGACTCCAGCAGTTCCTACACTGGTAGGAGCACAGGTTCCTGACCCTGGTTGTCTTGATCCAAACCTCAGCTGTGTCACTTCCCAGCTGGTGCCTTGGGGCAATTAGACAATCTCTCTATGCAGTCTCAAAAACGACAGAATGATCTCTGTTCATTTCCAAGGCAAACCATTCAATATCATGGTAATCCAAGCCTCTGCCCCAATCAGTAATGCTGAAGAAACTGAAGTTGAACAGTTTTATGAAGACCTACAAGACCTTTTAGAACTAACACCCAAAAAAGATGTCCTTTTCCTTATAGGGGACTGGAATGCAAAAGTAGGAAGTCAAGAAACACCTGGGTAACAGGCAAATTTGGCCTTGGAGTACGGAATGAAGCAGGGCAAAGGCTAATAAAGTTTTGCCAAGAGAACGCACTGGACATAGCGAACACCCTCTTCCAACAACACAAGAGAAGACACTACACATGGACGTCACCAGATGGTCAACACCGAAATCAGATTGATTATATTCTTTGCAGCCAAAGATGGAGAAGCTCTATACAGTCAGCAAAAACAAGACCGGGAGCAGACTGTGGCTCAGATCATGAACTCCTTATTGCCAAATTCAGACTTAAATTGAAGAAAGTAGGGAAAACCACTAGACCATTCAGATATGACCTAAATCAAATCCCTTATACAGTGGAAGTGAGAAACAGATTTAAGGGCCTAGATCTGATAGAGAGAGTGCCTGATGAACTATGGAACGAGGTTCATGACATTGTACAGGAGACAGGGATCAAGACCATCCCCATGGGAAAGAAAGGCAAAAAAGCAAAATGGCTGTCTGGAGAGGCCTTACAAATAGCTGTGAAAAGAAGAGAGGCAAAAAGCAAAGGAGAAAAGGAAAGATATAAGCATCTGAATGCAGAGGTCCAAAGAATAGCAAGAAGAGATAAGAAAGCCTTCTTCAGTGATCAGTGCAAAGAAATAGAGGAAAAGAACAGAATGGGAAAGACTAGAGATCTCTTCAAGAAAATTCGAGATACCAAGGGAACATTTCATGCAAAGATGGGCTCGATAAAGGACAGAAATGGTATGGACCTAACAGAAGCAGAAGGTATTAAGAAGAGGTGGCGAGAATACACAGAAGAACTATACAAAAAAGATCTTCACGACCCAGATAATCACGATGGTGTAATCACTTACCTAGAGCCAGACATCCTGGAATGTGAAGTCAAGTGGGCCTTAAAGATCATCACTACAAACAAAGCTAGTGGAGGTGATGGAATTCCAGTTGAGCTATTTCAAATCCTGAAAGATGATGCTGTGAAAGTGCTGCACTCAATATGCTAACAAATTTGGAAAACTCAGCAGTAGCCACAGGATCAGAAAAGGTCAGTTTTCACTCCAATCCCAAAGAAAGGCAATGCCAAAGAATGCTCAAACTACCACACAATTGCACTCATCTCACACGCTAGTAAAATAATGCTCAAAATTCTCCAAGTCAGGCTTTAGCAATATGTGAACCATGAACTTCCTGATGTTCAAGCTGGTTTTAGAAAAGGCAGAGAAACCAGAGATCAAATTGCCACCATGCGCTGGATTATCAAAAAGGCAAGAGAGTTCCAGAAAAACATCTATTTCTGCTTTATTGACTATGCCAAAGCCTTTGACTGTGTGGATCACAATAAACCGTGGAAAATTCTGAAAGAGATGGGAATACCAGACCACCTGACCTGCCTCTTGAGAAACCTATATGCAGGTCAGGAAGCAACAGTTAGAACTGGACATGGACCAACAGACTGGTTCCAAATAGGAAAAGGAGTACGTCAAGACTGTATATTGTCACCCTGCTTATTTAACTTATATGCAGTGGTTTAATAAACAGGAAATCTCTCCTCTGGGCAGGTTTTGTCATGCTAGGACAAGTTTTCCTCAGCTGCTACCGAGTCGCATTAATTACACAGATGTGAATTATACCAGGGAACACCATTATAGGTACATGATTTAAAGTTAATACAGCAAAATGTTAATTCCAGAATCTAGGTGATGAGTATACAGGTACTCACTGTACCATTCTTTCAACTTTCAAGTATGTTTCATATAAAACATTAGGTCGGGGGCAGAGTCGGGGGCAGGTGGAGAAATCTGTACTACCATTGGAAGAGGTTTACTGTAAGCAAAACAACGGGGAAAGTGACTTTAAAAAAAAGAGCCAAGAAACTCTCTTGGTTATAAAATTCATCAGGGGTCCCAGAGAGTTCTTCCTCGGGTTAACTCTTTGAAGATGGTGATCACAGTAACAACATAACACAGAAGAAAAAGTTTCAAATAATTCTGGGCACAACACCAGTGCTTCTCAAAAGTTCTAGTCTCCAGACTAGCAGGATCACTGTCACATACGCAAAATTCAAAGAAGGAAACACAGATAAACATGATTACATTAAGAAAACACACAGAGGGTGGGGAGTAACTAGAAGTGGCAAAAGTAGGCATTCTGGAATACTGGTAGCAGTTTTGTTGTTTTTTTTAAGCAGAGTGCCAGGTGTGTTCACTTTGTTAAAATCCATCAAACTTTACACTCATGATTTGTGCACTCATCTGAGTACAGAATATACTTATAAAGAAAGAAAGTACACATAGCAAAAACTATCTTAAACTACGTCAAGAGACAACTAGAGTAGCCCCTGCTTGCTGCAACTAGCCCCCGAGTGCAGCAACAAGGACCCACTGCAGCCAAAAATATGAATCAACCAATAAAATTTTTTTAAGTGCCATGTTTACTTAAATATAAGACGTGATACCATAAAACTCCTAGAAGTGAATACAGGCAAAACATTCTGACATAAATCATACCAATGTTATTTAGGTCAGTCTCCCAAGGCAATAGAAATAAAAGCAAAGATAAACAAATTGGACCTAATCAAATTTATAAGCTTTTGCAAAGCAAGGGAAACTATAAACAAAATGAAGACAACGTACGAACTGGGAGAAATTATTTTCAAACAAAGCGATGGACAAGGGCTTAATTTCCAAAACATACAAACAGCTCATACAACTTAATAACAAAAAAATTAACAACCCAATAAAAAAAAATAAGTATATGGTATAAATGGACATTTCTACAAAAAAGATATACAGATGGCCAGTAGGTACATGAAAAGATGCTCAATGTCACTAATTATTAGAGAAATGCAAATCAAAACTACAATGGGGTACCACCTTACACCAGCGAGAATGGCCATCATTAAAAAGTCTACAAATAATAAATGCTGGAGCGGGTATGGAGCAAAGGGAAAAGGGAACCCTCCCACGATACCAGTGGGAATATAAATTGGTGCAGCCACTATGGAAAACAGTATGAACATTCCTTAAAAAACGAGAATTGCCATGTGAAATAGCAATCCCACTCCCGGATATATATTTGGAAAAACAAAAACACTAATTTGAAAAGATACTGTATGTACCCCAACATTCATGAGAGTACTAATTACAACAGACAGGGAAGTGACCCAAGTGCTCATTAACAGATGAATGGATGATGAAGATATGGGGTGTGTGTGTGTGTGTGTGTGTGTGAGTGTGTGTATAAATGTATGTGTCTGTATACACACACACACAATGGAATATTGGGCTTCTCAGGGGGCACTAATGGTAAAGAACCCACCTGCCAAAGCAGGAGACATGGGTTCAATCCCTGGGTTGGGAAGATCCCCTGGAGGAGGGCATGGCAGTCTGGAGAATCCCATGGCCAGAGGAGCCTGGAAAGCTACAGTCCAAAGGGTCACACAGAGTTGGATGTAACTGAAGCAACTCAGCAAATGTACAGTGGAATATTACTCATCCATGAAAAACAGAATGAAATCTTGCCATTTGTAGCAACGTGGATGGACCTAGAGACTATTATGCTTAGCGAAGGAAGACAGAAAAAGACAAGCACTGTGCGATACCACTCATATGTGAAATCTAAAAAGATAAGACCATGAATGTATACACAAAACAGAAGCAGACTTACAGACATAGAAAACCAACCAGCGGTGGCAGAGCTCCCTCACCTGCCGGCCTGCATCTCCTACAAGTGTCCCATACGAATAACTGCTTCTTGCCTATCCCTTTGCCTCTCACTGAATTCCTTCTGTGCTGAGACACAAAGAACCTGAGCCTCAGTAAGTCCAGACACCAGCTACTGACAGCCCCACCAGGTGGCAGAAGTTAACTGTATGCTGCTAGTAAGCATGCAGACTCCAGACCCGTTGGAATCAGAAGGTTGATGATGCTGACCTCCACTTACCTCACCACTGACCAATCAGAAGAGTGTCCACAAGCTGATCACGCCCTCTTTGGGCCATTGCTATAAAACTCCTCACTACTCCCTCCAGGAGCGGACACACAGTTTTGAGGGCATTAGCCTACTGTGGCCCCCTTTGCCTGGCAAAGCAATAAAGCTATCCTTTTCTACTTCACCGCCCCTCATCCAAAAAAAAGACAAGACCAGTGGGGCATGGAAGAGGGGAAGGACAAATTAGGGGTATGGGACTAACAGATACCAACTAGTACAACAACAACAAAAAGCTACAAGGATATACTGTACAGCACATGAAACTATACCTAATACAATAACCCATAATAGAATATAATCCGCAAAAATACTGAATCATTCTGCTGTACATATGAGATGAAAATGACCATCAAGCTCACAAATGTGGCAAAAATCACAGCCTGACATTAAAGCAGAAAATGCCAAACTTACTTTGAATGCACTCTCCGATTCCATGGATAGGAGATCTCCATCAAAAGGAATAAGATCTAGGCTATACTCCTCCCTATGAATAAAGGATCCCAAAACACCCAGATCCTTCAACCGCTGTTCGCACAATAAGCTACGTCGTGGCACAAACAAAATGTGGAAGTCTCTTGCTGGGCCACGTCTGTCTTCACTGCAAAAGAAGGGACATTTGTTAGCTTTTATGAGCTCCCTAGAGTCTTCAACTATTTCACTTACTCTATCTCCACTGCCATGCACACAGAAAGCACTAAATAAATGCTGGTGAGATAAACATATGACATTGACTTTCAGACCCAAACAGTTACAGTCACTTTCTTGCTCTTTTTTTTCCCCCTGACAGGAAACCAGCATTGATTCATAGCCAATATGTGCATTTTCTAGCTTTCTCTCTAACTATTTTCAGGGGCATTAAAGCTCTGAGGCTTACTGAAATGGTGTATGTGTCTTATTGAAAACAAACAGATCTTTAACCAAACCAATGCAGCCACAGAGACTCCTTTTAAAATGAAAGCTCACTATTGACTCTTCTTTCTCCTCTCCTTGACAGTGAACTTCTCAAAATAGCCCATATGGCTTTTAAGATTTTAGGGGCCACATCAATCGATTATATCAGGGTGCAGATGGAGCTGGGAGAACTTCCTCTCTAGATTGGATGCTATATTAAATTTTAATCAGCTCTTACTTTGCTTATGAAATTCAAGTACCTTGTAATGAGTATAACCATTAGAGGGAGGCTGTTTTGTTGTTGTTCATTTTTAAAACCAGGGTCCTTTCTACTGATACATATCCAGACTTTTAGCTGTCCTAAAAGAATGCAGTTTTATAATAACTGCCCTCTCAGACTGTTTGAACAATGTCACAAGTTTCCTATTTCCATTCTTGTATTTTTCCATGTTTGTCCTAGTTTTTCTAAAAGACCACTTTTTGGGACGTTTCTGGTGGTCCAGGGTCTAAGACTCTGCTCTCCCAATGCAGGGGGCTTGGGTTCGATCTCTGCTCAGGAATCTAGATCCCAACGAAGGGTTTGCATGGGTTTCCCTGACGGTCCAGTGGTTAAGGAACTGCTCGGCAATGCAGGAAACACTGGTTCAGTTCCTGGTCTGGGAGATCCCAGGTGCCATGGAGCAACCAAGCCCGTGCACCACAGCTAGAGCCTGCGCTCTGGAGCCCATGAGCGGCAACACCTGAGGCCCACATGCCCTGAGTCTGTGCTCCCCAACAAGAGCAGCCACTGCAAAGAGAAGCCCGCACATCACAACTAGAGAGTAAACTCACTCTCTGAAACTAGAAAAAGCCCATGTGCAGCAACGAAGACCCCGCACAGCCAATAAATAAATACTAAAAAAAAAAAAAAAAACAGAAAAAGAGTTTGCATGCTGCAACTGAAGACCCCACATGCCACAACGCAGATCGAAGGTCCCAAGTGCTGCAACTAAGACATAGCATGGCAAGATATAAATAAACATTAAAAACAAACAAGAAGCAAAAAAAAAAACCACTATCCAAGGCACTGGCAAGAGAAGGGGTTTACAATGAAAAGCTCAAGACATTAAAACCGTTAGAAGGATTAACTCCTACTGGCACAAACATAAGTTCTGAGATACCTGAGCACGTTTTCAGCAATGATATCCATCAATTCTAGCCTGGGTCTGACAAAAAAAATTATATTCTTGACATCGGCTGCTGGCAAACGACTTCCTTTAAGTGTAAACATTTTTTCCACTTCATGTTCCTAAGAAAACACACACACAAAAAGTTAACAAAATCATTCAACTTTAAGTATCATCGTCAGACTTGGACATCAGAAACACTCGCAGTCAACGCACATCAATGCTTTGTTCTCAAAATTTAGATTTCCCAAAGCCAGCTGCATTAACAGTAAGGTTTCAGGATGAAGTCACTGTGACAGTCTTTGAGTGTAAATGACTCAACACGATAAACTATCAAAGATACCAGGTAACAGTCATATAATGCTGGACTTCTGTGGTGGCTCAGCAGTAAAGAGTCCACCTCCCGATGCAGGAGATGCAGGGGAGAGAGATCCCCTGAAGAAGGAAATGGCAACCCATTCCAGTATTCTGGACAGGGAAATCCCATGGACAGAGGAGCCTGGTAGGCTAGTCTAAAGGGTCACAGAAAAGTCAGACATGACTTAGAGACTAAACAACAACAATGAGAGCAATTAGGATCAATACAGAATCATTAACCAAAGGATCACTGTATACAAAATGTTAGCCATACATTAGCATCTGTGTTATAAAGACCAAACCGCCCTGCAAGCCATTTACTCAGGAGGAAATGTAAAATCTTACTATTATTGCTGAAGTACAGAGTTACTAATACCTGAACAAAACCTGAACAGTTCACTTACCTTCAACAGTGAATACTGTGCAATCAGGCCAAAGGGTCCAGTGAGATACTCATCCCAAACTATTGCCTACAAGAGGGAAGAAATGAACATTACAGTTAATATCAAGAATTTCAACAATATCAACAGAAAATGGCAGTCATACATAGTAGAACTACTGCCCTCAAAGTCTGAAACTGGCTGTGGTCACATTTATATTGTGTGGATCTTAAGAAAAAAAAAAAAAAACCAGCGTCAGGGCAAGTAATGTTACTGGTGGTCATAGGAAACTTAAGATTTAATCACTGTCCTTCGAAGCCAAGTGGGCATTAGGAAGCATCACAAGGAACAAAACTAGTGGACGTGATGGAATTCCTGCTGAGCTATTTCAAATCCTAAAAGAGGATGCTGTTAAAGTGTTGCACTCAATATGCCAGCAAATATGGAAAACTCAGCAGTGGCCACAGAGCTGGGAAAGGTCAGTGTTTATTCCAATCCCAAAGAAAGGCAATGCCAAAGAATGTTAAAACTACTGCACGATTGTACTCATTTGACATGCTAGCAAAGTAATGCTCAAAATTCTCCAAGGGAGGCTTCAACAATATGTGAACCAAGAACTTCCAGGCGTTCAAGCTGGATTTAGAAAAGGCAGAGGAACCAGAGATCAAATTGCCAACTTCTGCTGGATCATAAAAAAAGTGAGGATTCCAGAAAAACATCTACTTCTGATTTATTGACCATGCTAAAGCCTTTGCGTGAATCATAATAAACTGGAAAATTCTTAAAGAGATGGGAATACCAGACCACCTGACCTGCCTCCTGAGAAAGCTGTGTACAGGTCTAGAAGCAACAATTAGAACCAGACATAGAAGAATAGACTGGTTCAAAATTGGGAAGGGAGTATGTCAAGGTTGTATATTGTCACCCTGCTTATTTAACTTATATGCAGAGTACATCATGAGAAATGCCAGACTGGATGTAGCACAAGGTGGAATCAAGATTGCTGGGAGAAATATCAATAACCTCAGATATGCAGATGACACTACCCTTATGGCAGAAAGTAAAGAGGAACTAAAGGGCCTCTTGATGAAGGTGAAAGAGAATGAATAAGCTGGCTTAAAACTCAACATTCAAAAGACAAAGATCATGGCATCTAGGTCCACCACTTCATGGATAATACATGGGGAAATAATGAAAACAGTGACAGACTTTATTTTCTTAGGCTCCAAAATCACTGCAGCCAAGAAATTAAAAGACACTTGCTCCTTGGAAGAACAGCTATGACCAAACCAGACAGCATATTAAAAAGCAGAGACACTACTTTGTTGACAAAGGTCAGTCTAGTCAAAGCTATGGTTTTTCCAGTAGTCATGTATAGATGCAAGAGTTGGACTAGAAGGCTGATCACTGAAGAACTGAGGCTTTTGAATTGTGGTGCTGAAGAAGACTCTTAAGAGTCTCTTGGATTGCAAGGAGATCAAACCAGTCAGTCCTAAAGGAAATAAACTCTGAACATTCATCAGAAGGACTGATGCTGAAGCTGAAGCTCCAAGACTTTGGCCATCTGATGTGAAGAGCTGAAAAGACCCTGATGCTGGGAAAGATTGAAGGCAGGAGGAAAAGGGGACGACAGAAAATGAGATGGTTGAATGGCAACACTGACTCAATGGACGTGAGTTTGAGCAAGCCCCAGAAGATGGTGAAGGACAGGGAAGCCTGGAGTGCTAAAGTCCATGGGGTTGCAAAGAGTTGGACGTGACTGAGCGACTGAACAATTAGAAGAAACAAGGAACTGTAGTTTGTTATGTATCTGTGTTACGGTATTATTATCAGACTGAACCATATGGAAACTGCCAAATGCAACAGTTCAACCTACTATTTTATAAGTAGCATGCAATGCAATTATAAAAACTAAAACCTCTGATATAGGTATTATAAAGTTTATTTTGACAACAGAAAAATTTTAAAGGCTCAGAAAGTTTAAGTAACATGTCCAGGACTCCCTGGCGGCACAGTGGGTGGAAGTCCACTTGCCACGCACAGGACATGGGTTTGATCTCTGGTCTGGGAAGATTCTATATGCCTCAGAACAGCTAAGCCCATGTGCCACAACCACTGAGCTCAAGTACTGCAACTGCTGAAGTCTGCATGCTCAAGGGCCCTTGAACCATGACTAATGAGCCCCCATGCTGAAACTACTGAAGCTCACGTGCCTTAGAGCCAGCAAGCCACAACTACTGAGCCTGCATGCTGCAACTAATGAAGCCTGTGCACGGAGAGCCCGTGCTCCACAAGACGACAAGCCAGGGCGGTAAGAAGCCCGTACACCAAAACTAGAGAGTAGCCCCCAAACTCTGCAACTAGAGAAAGCTCGCAGGCAACAACAAAGACCAAACGCAAACAAAAATGAAAATAAATAGATTAATTAATTTTAAAAAAAACATCCAAGGCCATATTAGGACCTTGAATATAAACAGCATAAAGCAGTCAAGTCTCCAGCTTGGGACTGAACAACCTCACAGAGCATTGCTCTGGGACCCTCTGAGCATTTCTACTGCTAAACTCCAGTGTCAGTTCTTTTTCTTTCTTTTTTAAATTGAAATTTTTATTGAGACATCTGTAGAATTACAAACATTCAGTTGAAAGACACAATACAGGGAGAGTCCCCAATATGCTTTGTCCAGTTTCTCCCAATGCAAACATTTCGCAAAACTATAGTACAATAGATATTACAACCAGGGTATCGACACTGATACAATCCATGATCTCATTCAGATTTCAGAGTTATTTAATGAACTGGAACTGGGCGCCTAGGACTTAGCCTGCTTTTGTTTTCTCTCCATAGCTGCTAGCACTCACTCCACCTCTTGGGGTCCTATTTTTTCTAATACTGACTGCTGAATTTCCCCAATTTTCCTCTTCTCTTCAGAGTTATATTGCCAGTTACTTAGGAAGACTGATAAATCCTCAAGGGAGAGGAAGGAGGTGAAGTGAAGTGAGTGAAGTCGCTCAGTCCTCCCCAACTCTTTGCGACCCCGTGGACTGTAGCCCACCAGGCTCCTCCGTCCATGGGACTCTCCAGGCAAGAATACTGTAGTGGGTTGCCATTTCTTTCTCCAGGGGATCTTCTCGACCCAGGGATCGAACCCAGGCCTCCCGCATTGCGGGCAGACGCTTTAACCTCTGAGCCACCAGGGAAGCCATACCGCTTAAAAGAAGTCCTACGAAGTTCCTGATCTACGGTTTCTGATTCCATTGTGAGTTGGGTGCTAATAAACATCTAACAAGAAAATACTATTTAAGTAAGCTGACGTTAAAAATCTCAGATAGTTACAACTTCTCACAATTCAAGTGAGCAGCAGATTGCAAGGTGTTGGTAGTTCATGTTAATTCTTTTGAGGATATGATCTTTGTAATGAATGGACACTGTGGCAGCTACGTTCCTGGGCGGGGCCGCCTCCCCAGTTCCAATATCTCGGGTGGGAACTGGACAGGGGGTTACCGGATCCGCCTCTCTGGACCGGAGGGGCACCTGACACAAGGTGGTTCACGAGGGGCTGAGACAACACGGTGGCTTATTCTGCAGCCACGAAACAACAGCGATGCCACGCGTACTTTGCGATGGAAGCCCCACCAAAAGGCCCCTCTCCCCTACTTATCGTTCCCGCCGGGTCTCCTCCCTGGAAGCCCTAGGAGACCTAGTACACTTCGAGCCCAGGCAGCTAGGGACCGGATGAGGCCAGGCCGGACGGCGGTGTCGCCGCGCACTGTCCCTCACCTTGCTTCCCGCGCACTTATCCAGGAACTCGCGCAGCTCGCGACGCACTGCCTCGCGCAGCACATTGAGGTTCACTCGCCCGTAGGACAGGTGTGCCGCCATCTTGCCCCACCGCCCCCTTTACCCCCTACTCCAACCAGATCTGCATTCCCCTACAGTGGCCCACCGACGCTGTCACGTGACGGTAGGTTCACGTGACCAGGGCCGCTGACAGCACGCCAAACCCGGAAAACCATAATGGGAGACCATCTGCCAGTCTCCCTCCCGGTCCTAGTGCCCGCCTCTTTCGTCGCCCGAGTGGGTTCCGAGGCATCCCAAGACCCCATCCAGACTTCTCCACAGTCCGGGGCACCTGCGCTGGGTGCTGGTTGAGTTTAAGGACAGACATTAGATCCTGCACGTCCGGTTTAAAAATTGAGGCTTTCTTCTTAGCAGCAAGTATACTCTCTGTAAAATGATAATGAAGCTATATTTGAATGGAAATCTTTTCAGTCAGTTCAGTCGCTCTGCTGCTGCTGCTGCTAAGTCGCTTCAGTCGTGTCCGACTCTGTGCGACCCCACAGACAGCAGCCCACCAGGCTCCCCGGTCCCTGGGATTCTCCAGGCAAGAACACTGGAGTGGGTTGCCATTTCCTTCTCCAAAGCATGAAAGTGAGAAGTGAAAGTGAAGTCGCTCAGTCGTGTCCGACTCTCTGCGACCCCATGGACTGCAGCATGCCAGGCCTCCCTGTCCATCACCAACTCCCGGAGTTTACTCAAACTCTTGTCCATTGAGTCGTTGAAGACATCCAACCATCTCATCCTCTGTCGTCCCCTTCTCTCGCCTTCAATCTTCCCCAGCATCAGGTTTCAAATGAGTCAGTTCTTCGCGTCAGGTGGCCAAAGTACTGGAGTTTCAGCTTCAGCATCGGTCCTTCCAGTGAATATTCAGGACTGATATCCTTTAGGATGGACTGGTTGGACCTCCTTGCTGTTCAAGGGACTCTCAAGAGTCTTCTCCAACACCACAGTTCAAAAGCATCAGTTCTTAGGTGCTCAGGCTTTCTTTATAGTCCAACTCTCATATCCATGTATGACTACTGGAAAAACCATAGCTTTGACTAGACGGACTTTTGTTGGCAAAGTAATGTCTCTGCTTTTTAAATTGCTGTCTAGGTTGGTCATAACTTTTCTTCCGATTTTTAAATTATAGCAATCTTTAATAAATCTTTTAAACTATAGCAATCTAAAGGTCCTGCGCTTTGCTCTTTTGAGTTTGTAGGCTAAAATATACAAAATTGGCTGAGGGAAACTTGAGTGACTTTTCTCTTTAGCTCTTCCTAGTAGACATTTATACAACATGGTATTTCACGTAACTACTATCCAATGAAAATCCAGGTAAAATTCGCATGTTACCTGGTGAGTTGTAAAGATGAAACAGGGTGTAATCTACATTGTGTAATCTATGTAAAAGGCTTAGCAGGGTGCCCATAATTTAATAATTACTCAATAAATAGCTTAGTAGAAAGGTATATGCTTTTCAATACTTTGAGTGTTTAACTGGCTATTTGGGGTCTGGTGAAAGAGGCTTATTGCCAAATCCAGGCAAATTGAAGAAAGTAGGAAAAACCACTAGACCATTCAGGTATGACCTAAATCAAATCCCTTATGATTATACAGTGGAAGTGACAAATACATTCAAGGGATTAGATCTGATAGACAGAGTGCCTGAAGAACTATGGACAGAGGTTCATGACATTGTACAGGAGGCAGGGATCACAACCATCCCCAAGAAAAGGAAATGCAAAAAGGCAAAATAGTTGTCTGAGGAGGCCTTACAAATAACTGTGAAAAGAAGAGAAGTGAAAGGCAGAGGAGAAAAGGAAAGATATACCCATCTGATGGAGAAGGCAATGGCAACCCACTCCAGTACTTTTGCCTGGGAAATCCCATGGATGGAGGAGCCTGGTAGGCTGCAGTCCATGGGGTTGCGAAGTCAGGCATGACTGAGCGACTTCACTTTCACTTTTCACTTTCATGCATTGGAGAAGGAAATGGCAACCCACTCCAGTGTTCTTGCCTGGAGAATCCCAGGGACGGGGGAGCCTGGTGGGCTGCTGTCTATGGAGTCGCACAGAGTTGGACACGACTGAAGTGACTTAGCAGCAGCAGCATACCCATCTGAAAACAGAGTTCCAAAGAATAGCAAGAGAGATAAAAAAGCCTTCCTCAGTCATCAGTGCACAGAAATAGAGGAAAACAATAGAATGGGAAAAACCAGAGATCTCTTCAAGAAAATTAGATATACCAAGGGAACATTTCATACAAAGATGGGCACAATAAAGGACAGAGATGGGATGGATCTAACAAAAGCAGAATATATTAAGAAAAGGTGGCAAGAATTCACAGAACTATACGAAAAATATCTTCATGACCCAGATGATCATGATGGTGTGATCACTCACCTAGAACCAGACATTCTGAAATGAGAAGTCAAGTGGGCCTTAGGAAGCATTACTACGAACAAAGCTAGTGGAGGTGATGGAATTCCAGTTGAGCTATTTCAAATCTTAAAATATGATGCTGTGAAAGTGCTGCACTCAATATGCCAGCAAATTTGGAAAACTCAGCAGTGGCCACAGGACTGGAAAAGGTCAGTTTTCATTCCAATCCCAAAGAAAGGCAATGCCAAAGAATGCTCAAGCTACCGCACAATTGCACTTATCTCACACACTAGTAAAGTAATGCTCAAAACTCTCCAAGGCTTCAACAGTATGTGAACTGGGAACTTCCAGATGTTCAAGTGGGATTTAGAAAAGGCAGAGGAAATAGAGATCAAATTGCCAACATCCATTGGATCATCGAAAAAGCAAGAGAGTTCCAAAAAAACACATCTGCTTTATTGACTACACCAAACCCTTTGACTGTGTGGATCACAATAAACTGTGGAAAATTCTGAAAGAGATGGGAATACCAGACCACCTGACCTGCCTCTTGAGAAATCTGTATGCAGGTCAGGAAGCAACAGTTAGAACTGGACATGGAACAACAGACTGGTTTCAAATTGGGAAAGGAGTACATCAAGGTTGTAAATTGTCACCCTGCTTATTTAACTTCTATGCAGAGTACATCATGAGAAATGCTGGGCTGGATGAAGCACAAGCTGGAATCAAGATTGCCAGGAGAAATACCAATAACCTCAGATATGCAGATGACACCACCCTTATGGCAGAAAGTGAAGAACTAAAGAGCTTCTTGATGAAAGTGAAAGAGGAGAGTGGGAAAGGTTGGCTTAAAATTCAACATTCAGAAAACTAAGATCATGGCATCTTGTCCCATCACTTCATGGCAAATAGATGGGAAAACAGTGGAAACAGTGACAGACTTTATTTTTTTAGGCTCTAAAATCACTGCAGATGGTGACTGTAGCCATGAAATTAAAAGACGCTTGTTCCTTGGAAGAAAAGTTATGAACAACCTAGACAACATATTAAAAAGCAGAGACATTACCAACAAAGATCTGTCTAGTCAGAGCTATAGCTTTTCCAGTGGTCATGTATGGATGTGAGAGTTGGACTATAAAGAAAGCTGAGCCCTGAAGAATTGATGCTTTTAAACTGTGGTGTTGGAGAAGACCCTTGAGAGTCCCTTGGACTGTAAGGAAATACCAGTCCACCCTAAAGGAAATCAGTCCTGAATATATTCATAGGAAGGACTGATGCTGAAGCTGAAACTCCAATATTTTGGCCACCCGATGTGAAGAATTGACTCATTTGAAAAGACCCTGATGCTGGGAAAGATTGAAAGCGGGAGGAGAAGGGGAGGACAGAGGATGAGATGGTTGGATGGCATCAGTGACTCAATGGACATGAGTTTGAGTAAACTCTGGGAGTTTGTTATGGACAGGGAGGCCTGGTGTGCTGTAGTCCATGGGGTCACAGAGTCGGATACAGGTTAGCAACTGAACTGAATGAGGCTTGAAAAGTTTTGGTCTTGCCTGGCTCCCTTCAATCCTCTATACACTGTTATGAAGAAAGGATGCACTAAGCAATTACCTTGGTGGTGCTAATGCTAAAGCATCCACTTGCTAAGGCAGGGGACTTAAGAGAGGAGGTTTCAATCCCTGGGTGGAGAAGATCCCCTGGAGAAGGGAATAGCGGCTACATACCCAGTCCATCCTAAAGGAAATCAGTCCTGAATATTCACTGGAAGGACTGGAAGGATGCTGAAGCTGAAACTCCCAATACTTTTTGGCCACCTGATCCAAAGAACTGACTCATTTGAAAAGACCTGATGCTGGGAATGATTGAAGCAGAAGGGGACGACAGAGGTTGAGGTGGTTGGATGGCATCACCGACTCGACGGAAATGAGTTTGAGTAAGCTTCAGGAGTTGGTGATGGACAGGGAAGCCTGGTATACTGCTGTCCATGGGGTCACAGAGTTGGACATGACTGAGCTGCAATATTCTTGCCTAGAGAATCCCATGGACAGAGGCACCTTGTAGGCTACATTCCAGGGGTCACAAAGCATCAACCACCACTGAGCGACTAACACTTTCACTTTTTTTCCACATATGAATAAGCAGAGTGGAATTTGGAGGTAATAATCAGTTACACATATTTACGTACTTCCACTCTCAACTTGACTCTATAAAAAATACTTGACTCTATCAAAAATTTTCGGACTCACCACGCATCATCAGGATCCAACCAGGGATGGAACCTGTGCCTCCTGAATTGAAAGCACTGGGCCTCAACCACTGGGCAACCAGTGAAGTCCCAAACATATTTAATTTAAAAATAATCTGTTTAGTGTTAGAAACTTTTCTTTTCAAAATGTATTTTTTATTGAGATATAATTGACATTTAACATTCATTTTAGGTGTACAACATGATTTGTTGTATATATATGGAGAGAGAGAGAGAGAAATGATCTCAATAAGTGTAGATTAATAGTTCGAGTCTTTTCATCAGTCCTGTCAATGCTGAAGTCCAGGACTACTGTCAGGGTACTTTTTTGGTCATGTTCTACTGGTCCCTCTGCTTTGCAAATATCTACCTGCGGGGGAATCAGAGCTCATAAGACCAGACTGCTTGGTTCAGTCATCATTTTCGTAAATATCACAGCAGCTTTCAGAGTTTCTTTCCAAACTTCATTCTTTAATAGGTAGTTGGTACTGCACAGTGCCACTTACATTTCTGTGAGGTAATATAGTGAGACAAAGCAATGGATAACCACCTTGGGTATTTATTTTATGCTGAGTGGGTCACAGAATGCTTTGCGATCATTTCTTAAAAGCAGTTTCTCAACACACTGCAGTAGAAATTGCTATTTGGACCTCTGGTGCTTGCTCATTTAAAGAAAAACCATTAGGACAAATAAACCTGAGAATAATACCAGTCTACTACACTGGCAAAAAAGAATAACCATTTATTAAAGTAGATACAGAACACTTGTTTGCTTGGATTTTAATACTGCTTTACATTTTGTGTTTGTGAAACAGTTCCTATTATGATATGTTTGTTTATAATCCCAAATTTCAACTGATTACATATTTATTTTTCACTTGTCAAACACATAGTTGATAATCTGAAGGGGAAAATACATCAAAGGCATATGTACAATTATAGAAGTTTTTATTATACATGTCTCCTGGAAGATACATTTATTTATTACTTTTTACATATTCTAAAAGACATTCAAATGAAGATAAATAGATTCAAACTGGTTGCTAAACTCGTGGTTGAGGTCCTTCATTTTATTTTTTGTGATAAGAAAATCCAAAACTATTAATGTTGAATTTCTCATAGTACATTCATCTAAAAACACAGTAAAAAAAAAAAAAGTTGTAAAGATTGTAGATTGGTTCATTTAGGTGTTTTAGAGTGGCTTATTATCTAATTAACTGACTGCTGGGGATATTTGTTGGAGAAGAAAAACAAAATCTGGAGAAAATTCTCCCAGTTATTTATTCTTGATAAAGAAAGAAAATGAAAACAGAGAACACACAGCTGCAAAGCCACGTGATGTTGATCCTGGCCTAGCGCGTCATGTCCTGATGAACATTTTAAGTGTTTCCTTTTTCATAAAGATAAAAATCTGAAAAGAAAGACATACTGAATAGGTTTTTTCCCCAAAATATAGATTTTACAAAAATATATACATATAATATATAGAAGCTGAAATTATGCAAAACTGATAAAACACCACAGTAGAGTAAAGTGGGTGCAGCATCGAGATTATAATAAAACGTTCCCACAGCAGTTTGGGGGCTTCCCCCTCCCTTTACCTGTTTCATGATTTTATAATCACACCTAAAAGTATCAAGCCTGAAATAAAGGCACTACTGACATTGGGTAGTGCAAAGAACTCAGCTATTTCTTTGACTAAAAATAAAATAAATGAGTAGATGAAAATGCAAAGTGGCATACTTTTTTTTCAACTCATTCCAGTGTCAAAGCTTAACCCAAACATCTAAATATACAAATGCAGCCTGGAAATATTTTAGTGCAAATATGAAGAGGAACGGCATAATTTAAAGTTAACTTAAATAAGGTACTGGAAGGGTAGGAGTCATTCTGTGAGGTCTCCCTCATAGGGACGATGAGTGTAATGGCATCTGGTGCAATGGAATACATTTTAAAAATCAAGAAGACAAAAATCAGAGGTGAAACCCCCCCTTATTTATTATTTTAACTTATAAACTTATACGGGGAGACTAAAAGGGCGATTTTGTGGAAGATCAAAATATTTTCTTAGATTTGTTGATGGGGGTCAAAAATAACGTGAGTTCTGAAGTCTGCACGCATAATGCTGGTGGTCAGTTGCCTACACGCTAGTGTATCTGAGAGAGCCCAGTTCTGGGTGGAAGGCTTCATCAGAAGGTCTCGTCGTCATTGCAGTTGGTAGCCCAGTGCCCAAACATCTCACAGATTTCACAGTAGGGGCGTTCCTCGCTCCGACTGCCGTGGTGTGTGGAGTGGGGCGGGTCCTCGGACATCTGGGCCTGGGTAGGACAATCCTCTGTGTCGTGGAGATCAAAGCAGTCACATATGTCACAGAAGAGGCGGGGTTTCTTCTTGGACTGTTTCTCCTGGTCATCGCTGCAAATGTTACCAATGTGTATGATCAGAAACTCATCTCCCTCAGAAGAAATTCAAGAGACAGTATCATTTGTAAGGAATAAAACACAAGCAAGGATTCTGGTGCAGTCTGCGGAGCCTCAAGTACAAGTACTACGGTCCGCATTTAAAATCTTCAGATCAAACCATTTCCACTCTCTTGCCAGATTTGTGGAAGTCAGTTTATGGCCAAATAATCACAAAGCAATTGTTTCTCCAATCCACTGGAGAACCTAACTTTTTCAAAAAATATTGAAGTCAGTTGATTTATAATGTTTCATTAATTCTCTGCTGCATAGCAGAGACTCAGTTATATGTATATTTTCCTTTTTTTTTTTAGTTTTTATTGGATTATAGTTGATTTACAGTGTTGCGAAACCTGCTGTACAGCAAAGTGAACCAGCCATACACATACATATAGCCCTCTTTTAATAGATTCTTTTCCCATATAGTTCACCATGGAGTATTGAGTAGAGTTCCCTGTGCTCTAACAGTAGGTCATTATTAGTTATCTATTTTATGTATAGTAGTGTGTATACGGCAATCCCAGTCTCCCAATTTATCCCTCCTCCCCTTACTCCCTGGTGACCATAAGTCAAGACTGTTTTCTACATCTGTGACTCTATTTCTGTTTTGCAAATAAGTTCATTTGTACCATTTTTCTTTTAGATTTCACATCGAAGCCATATTTGTCCTTCTCTGTCTGGAGAACCTAACTTTAAAAACACACACGTATTTAGATGGAGCTAAGGTTCCACTCAGCATCGCTGAGCATGAAATACCTGTCGTAATTGTTCAGGTCGTCCCCGTTCCCATTCAGGGCTGCCTCTGACATCATCTCCACCTTCATCTTGAGGTCCTGATTCTTCCTCTGAAGGTCCACTATTACTGAATTGAGGAAGTCAATCTAATTTGTTTGGGGGAAAAAAAATGTGTAAAATGCCTGAAATATGTACCCTGGAGCATCAAGAAGTCAGCAATTATACTCAGGCTCTGGTTGCAGTGTGCTGAAGTCACAGGGGCCAGCAATGGCCGTGACTCAACCCTTTTTAAATATGTTTACACACACACACACACACACACACACACACACACACAATTGTACAAAAAGCACAACCAGTTACTTGTTCAGCTAAACTGTAGAACCAATCCAGGACTTTCACGTTCTGTAGATTTGAATAAGCTTATGTAAATTCTTCTCAGACCACAATTTAACATTCACTTATTAGTTATGGTGGGATGCTAAGTGGGTCTTCAGAGAAAAAGGAAGGAGCTGTTTTGGGGTTTTCCTGTTTTGGGCCACACCCCATGGCATGTGGGATCTTAGTTCCCTGACCAGGGATTGAACTCGTGCCTCCTGCAGTGGAAGAGAGGAGTCTTAACCACTGGACTGACAGGGAAGTCCCAAAAGAAGGGTTTTAAAGAGAAGACTTAAGCTTCCTTTCAACTGATGCAGGCACACACTGAGAGGGCAACGTTCAGGGGACTGGGGCCCAGACTCGGGGAAGTGGAGTAAGGAAATGACTGACCACCAGGAGGAAACACTCCTGTCCGACGTTTCAAAGCAAGGGCACTTTAATTTAAAAACTGTTTCTCCTCTCTTCTACAAATAATGAAAAGGTCTCATTTCTCTAAATGTCCATCAGGAAAAAAAATCCTACTTTATAATTTAAAAAAATATTATGTGTGTCTGTGTGTGTGTGTACACTCATACATACATATTGGTTTGGCCAAAAAGTTCATTTGGGATTTTTCTGTAAGATGAAAGATCTGAACAAACCTTTTGGCCCATCTAGTATTTATTTTTCAAAGAAATATTTGGCCTTTTTCTCCCACTGGGGCAGTTACAAAACAAAGCTAGAAATCACTGGCTTTGTTATTCTCTGCAGAATATCCCTTCTGACATTGGAGGCAGACCCACTGACTCTTATCTCACTTCTCAAACTGTGTTTTGTAAGACTATATCCTGTTGGGAGCTACATATCATATCAGGAAGGGGAAAAAAAAGCCATAAAATGGGAAGTACAGTGGGAAGCCACACATATACACACACTCACATACATGCTCACAAATTAGGAAACATAAAACAAACCATTTGCTGATGGGAAGAAAAGTGTTGGCAGTGGCAGATGAAACAAACGGAAGCAGAAAGGAAGAGGGGGAGAGAAAACATTGTTAATTTTGTGCTCATTAGACATGTAAACTAAGCGCAGACAATGCTAGCGAGGGTTAAAGTCAGGCTGTTGGTTGAATTCTTACACGCCTTTCAAAGGAGATGTCGTAACAGACAAATCACCAACTCACTGAGTTTCTCTTTTATTTAAAAGTGAAAGATGGCTGTTGTACCTTTGAATTTTGAATGGGATAAATATGTCCAAAATATATAATTAAAACTGAAAATACATGTTTATTACTTCTGGGCTATCGGTTCAGATCAGTCGCTTAGTCGTGTCCAACTCTTTGCGACCCATGGACTGCAGCACGCCAGGCCTCCCTGTCCATCACCAACTCCCGGAGTTTAATCAAACTCATGGCCATTGAGTCGGTGATGCCATCCATTTCCAAAAATAGAATAGTTTACCTCCATGTAATCCCACTTTTACAACTAAAGCTATTTTGATAATTTTGGCTTTAGGAAACAGTTTTCAAGAGCTGTCTTTTTAAGGTAAAGATGAGGAAGGAACCTTTAACAGAGTAATTCTACTTCTAGGAATTAATCCTAAAGAAATATTAGTATAGCTGTAATACGATAGATATGCAAGACAGTACACTATAGCATTGTTTGTAATGTACCTAAAAGATCAGAAACGTCCCAAAAGTCATGTCAACCAATAAGGACTGATTAAATTATGGTGTGTGTGTGTGTGTATATATATATATCTATATCTCCATATAATGGAATACTATACACCTGTAAAAAAATAAGAGATCAGTTTATATGCCATTTGTGTAACAAAGGAGGGGAAAGACTGTGTTAGTCTTGGTTTGTATATACATTAAAAAAAAATCTCCGAAAAAATTTAAGAAGACAGTAATAACCCTGATTATCTGTTTAGGGGGTTGGAAACTGAGCAGGAGAGGGATGGTGTTTGGAGGGAGAGTTTTTTTTTAATAACAGTGTATATATTTCTAATACTGTTCAATGCTCAGACCATATGAATACATTACCTAGTCAAAAGATTAAACGATTAAAAGAAAGCAAAACAAGTAAGCAAAGCAAAAGGAAGGCATATTACCTGACTCTCCTGGGCTCTTTCATCCTCTTCTGCCTGAGTATCAGTATTACCTTATGTTAAAAAAAAAAAGTGGAGGAGGGATATTTTTAAAAATTGCCATCCCATCTTGTTTCCTTGTTCTTACAACGCAAGGG
Source organism: Capricornis sumatraensis (assembly GCF_032405125.1). Lineage (NCBI taxonomy): Eukaryota > Metazoa > Chordata > Mammalia > Artiodactyla > Bovidae > Capricornis > Capricornis sumatraensis. Next base: position 59,919,435 of record NC_091085.1, on the reverse strand, counting down.
CCAGTGGGAGAAACTCATTCTGGTGTGGAACCCCCACAGGCGCCCGAGCACACGCCTGGAGTTCCGGTCCTGCATCTGCCCCCTAAGGCACGGCGGCGCTCTCGCGGGCTGGCCCACCGTGGGTGGCCTATCACGTCCGTCATGCTCTCCTCCCGGCAGTGCACTTTCAGAACCCACGGTCGCTCCCGACATGGCAGCGGTCACCTACTGCCTTATATAAATTTCTGCCAACGCGCAGGACCGCGGGAAGGTCCGGAAGTGCGGAGAGGCAGGAGAGGCAGGCACGCCCCCTTTGAGTGGGGTCTCCCTGGATGAAAGCACCGGAGAGCCCAGGCCAGGGGGGCCCCCTCGGGGGGCGGTGCAGGTGCCTCCTTCCAAGGGCAGCTCTACCCCGGGAAGAGCTCCTCCCTGGAGGCGGCGGTGGTCACATTACCTGAGGAGCTGCTGAGCTGCCTCTTGTTTTCTTTGAGTTGAAGCTCCAAGTTCTTTACCTTGAGCTCAAGCTTCACCTTATCAGACTCTAGAGACTGAACAACTGAATGCAAGGACTTGGCGGACGCGTTCTCTCCTCTGAGCGCCGTGACCTGAAATACATGGGCTGGCTTAGGCTCGGGGTCCGCGCACAGACAGGCCGCGGGAAGGCTCCCTCAGGAGGGTACCCTACCTCATTTCTCAGTTTTTCCAGCTCGGCATCCTTTTCTGTGAGTAAGGCACTAGTGATACTGATGGATTTCTGCAAGGAAGCTTTTTCTTCATCTGCGTCTTTTATTAACTTGGATTCTCTAAAAGACCAAACAGTTAAAAAAAAATTCCAGAAATCAACTGGGAGGGTGGTCAGTGTACATGGATCAGAGAAAAACACTCAATTAACTTTAGCTTAATATAAGGGGAGAAAGTATCACAGGGAAGTTTTACAGGGACTTTAAGGCTATTATGCTGGTGAAATTTTACTTTAAGTTTTACTTACTGTGAGGGGAGAAAAAGTTTACCTATGCAGAGATATACCAGAATCTGCATATCATTGTATCCGTTTGAATTTAAAGAAACAAGTTAATAACTTCGGAAGATGAATTAAAAAAACAAGACTGTTGCACCCCGCAAAGAATTATTAAAAACAAAAAATCTAACCCCCCTCCCAGATGAATTCTGTTATTTCTTGATTACCAGGCAATAACAACAATTAAAATACACACATGCAAAGCGATTGTACAGACATCATGCAGAGCAATTTTATGCTGGAAGTATCGATTGGTTCTCACTAATTTCAGTAACTTTGAGCAAGTTCCCAGAGTGTGTTTTGGAGATCTTATGGGCCAAAACAGTAGTAGAGATTATGACCACTATTCAAACTGAAGGATCATTACTTTACGTCCATAAAGACTCTGAAGACGACTTTCGCTTGCTCATAGAAATGAAAGGTAAATTATAAAAAAAGCTAGGACAGAAATGTGAAGATGGATTTCCAGCTGCAGAATGGAACCTGGGGGGACACCTGGAGGGAGCAGGTCAGTGCACGGGGAGTCTGTTCTCAGGCCGACTCAGCGTCTGGTTATCAGCACAGGGAGGGGCGCCAGGCTTTCCAGGAGAGGAAGATGTTTCTTAGAGTCAGGGGAGTGGGAAAAGAAAGGGAGAGATGAAAGGAAGACAGGGAAGGAGGGACACAACAGAGACGACCCCAAAGGGCAGGAGGCTACTGTGTGTTTATAAATGTGTGTGCTTTTATTTACGTTTTTGTGGTGAAAATTCAAAAGTGCCAGTGTCACGAAAGCCGAGGAAAGACTGAGGAGGTGTCACAGATTGGAGGAGACTAAGGAGATATGACAACTGAAGGTGATGGGATCTCCTAGATTGGATCCTGGGAGAGGAAAAAGAGCATGGAGTGGAAAAACTGGGGAAATCTTAACAACGTCTAGAGTTTGGCTAAGGGGTCTGGACCAATGTTACTCTCTTGGTTTGGATCAAAGGACCAGGGGTGCCAAGATGGACATGTGAGGGGAAGATGAGAGAAGGGGATGTAGGACTCTCCTCTGTACTATATTTGCGGCTCCTGGAAACCTCAAATTTTGAAATAAGTTAAAAAAAAAAAATTACACGCAGTGTGAAACAAGAGGAAAAAAGACCTTGTATCACAAAAATATTTGGGGAAACACATTACTGGTGGAAAATTTCCTAGCTAGCCCTTGGGTCTTACAACCTAAGGCACTGCCTTCACGTGGGTAATCATCATTGAGAGTTCACGGTGCAAAGAGAAAAAGTGCTCTTGGTTCTGTTGGGAGGAGCTGGGTGAACAGGGAGCACGTAGTGGTTTGGTCTGTCTTAGAACCGACTGGAGGGATCAGAAACTGAGGCCCAGGTTAGAAATGGCAGAATGTATGTCTGGTTAGTGAGACCCAAGATATCCGGCACACGAATTACAGAATTCTCATGGTTTATGGTAAATTGAAGTTCTACACAAAGATGGAAAATATAAGTGTTGTATTTATCTCAGTGTGTGGCTTACACTTATACCCCAGAATAAGTAGTAAGAAAAGAATCTGAGACTTACAGAAAATGTCTTGAATTCAACACCCAAGTGTTATATGAACACTTGGTGATGTTAAATTACCAATTGCATGACACCTCACTAGGAAAGAGGATCGTGCTTACGTAAAACAAAAAACAAAAGAACCCCAAAGATTTAAATGAAAGGAATGTATAGGCATCTTTTTCTATCTGGAAAGTAAACATCTATTTTTATCTGAAGACTCAATAAATCTTCTGCTCCTTATGTTTCTATTAAAGGATATTTGGAAGTTCATTCTATTGTAAAATCTATTTCAGTTCCTTGCTATATACAGCACATTAGGTAAAGTGTAATAAGGCCATTAAAAGTAAGAGCTTGTATTTCCATGATTTGGCCATTTTTACTTTCTGCTTCTTTGTAAAATAATAAAGGAATTATTTCAAAGCAAACAATTGAGATTCGCTTATAAATTCAACTCAAATTTGAACAATGTGATTTTCAATATTTTTACTGAGAAATACCAGGGTTGGGGGATTAGCAGATTTAGATTCTTCTAAGTCTTTGTGATAGGGAGGATAAGGACGCCATCAGCTGGCAGAAGAAAAAGGCACAGGTGTCTTTTTCTGCTTATCCCCACATACATATGGCCTCTAAGTGAGGCTGCCTTCTAAGATAGCAAACAGTTATTTCTTGGACAAAAGTCATCAAAAGGTGGGTGGTTAAGAAAGGGATCTGACTTGTGATTTGTATACCAAATTCTGAAGGGACAAATAGAACTTGGCAGCTCCTCTTGGTGACAGGTCTTCAATGTCAGCATCTTAGGCAATTCCTGAGCCCAAATCCCACTGTGCAAACCAAGATGGTCTAAGCTAAACTAGTTCTGCCAACATTACTGACACCTGAGTCACACACCACATCAACAAGAGGGCCTGTGTTACTTTAAAGACACTCTGGCTCGAGTGACTTGGCCTTACTAAAAATATCAAGGAGGGAAGATAAACATAACATGAAAGAAGGGCTTCAGGGGCCAGAAATCTTTCCCCCAAGAGAACGTATAACCCAGATTCTTTCCTGACTACTTACATAAGAAATAAATTCCGGTAATGAAGGAAATACCTTAAAGTGTTACGGGGCAGGCTTTAAAAACGCAAGATAACAAGAACCAAATATTAGGAACACGAAGAGAACTGCAAATACAGCAAGGAGAACTAAATTTGCACTGAAGTTCTGTGCTGTATATAGAGATATAAAAAAGATATGTGCGTGTGTGTGTGTGTGTGTGTGTGTGTGTGTGTGTGTACTGCTGAGGATATTTTTCAAAACAAAAGCAAGACACAGAGGGACAAAGGCAGCCAAAAAATATATACGACAACTTGGTTTACTAAAAAATATATGAAATTTATTTATTATAACGTGGATAGACTTTCTTTAGTCTTACCATTAAAGACACACAGATAGAGCAAAGGAAGCAAGTGTAGGAAAGGGAAAAGAGAGGGGGTGAGATGAGCATTGATAAGCAGCGCAAGCTCGAGACAGTCAGACACTTAGCAACCCACAGTGAGCTGAGTGAGCTGGAGGGGCAGTGACCTCTTCAGAACGGGCAGGCGGGCCGCCCACCAGTCTTCCTTCCTGACGGGAATCTTGCGGGGGTCGCCTGCAGAATTAATCCCGACTCTACAGTCCACATCTAAGATTTTGGCTCTGGGCTTCCTTCTCTGACATCAAAGAGCCTACAGAAGGGAGGGAAGCCAAACTGGTTCCCGACTCTGCCATAGGCTTTCTGGCCAGAGGAACATGTTTCTCTCCTTCTGTCAGTTAGAGCAAGTCGAGGTTAGCTCTGCTTCATCTACTGGATGCCTTGGAAACTGCTTTGAAAGAGGTCTGCCTAACTCGGAGTCTGGTTTTCCAAAGAAATCATTACATTTTCAGGCTAAGAGAAAAAATTTTACTGCATGTTGCCTGCGATTCAATGTTAGATAGCAAAAAAACCAGAGCAAATACAAGAAGGGGATACTAATGTCTTAATGATAAATATTTAGTTTCACCCCATGTCAGGAGTAAGTACTGTACTTCAAAATAATGAACAATATAGTCTGAATGAAGCAATTATATTCTTTCTTGGCTATGTATGTTGACTAAGATCTCAGTTCTTGCTTGAACAACCACATTTCAAATATCTTTTGTGATTTTTAAGTACTTTCCAGATTTTTTTTTCAGGTGTTTTTTTTAATGTGGACCATATTTAAAGTCTTTATTGAGCTTTCTACAATATTGTTGTTGTTTTCTTTAATGTTTTGGTTTTTTGACCACTGGCATATGAGTGGGATCTTAGCTCTCCAACCAGGGACAGAACCCCCACCCTCTACACTAGAAGATGAAGACCTAACCACAGGACTGCCAGAGAAGTCACTCCAGACTTTTAAATTAAGGAAGTATCCAATTTTTTTTAGTACTCTATGCTACATGTACTTATCTGTTACTTACCTAGATCTACATACAAATCCTTTACAAAACTGACTTTCAGAATGCATTCATGGTCCCCCCACATTAGCTAAAATATATTTGCATCCAGACTTCTCAAATAGACCTAATTTTCCATAAGGGTTAATTAACAATTTGAACCCCTCCCCCACCAAAGTTCTAAATATAAGAAACCATGTTTAAAATTTTTTCACTCCCAGAAAAAATTATCTTTATCTGCATTTTTCAATTAAAAGAATAATTTTCAAGAGAGATTCTCTTAAACATACCCAGGACCTAACACGGGAGCAGAAAAATAAGGAGAGAGGGACAGACAAGTATCCAAATTTGTTCTATCTTTTAAAGCTGGGAAAAAAAGTCACACGTCTAATCACACTTGGAGAGGCATGTAATTCAGTCAAAGTCACAAGGAAAGGACTAACAAAGCCTCTCATCTTTCTTTTTAAAAAATATTAAAAAGTAAAAATAAGCAAACATTAAATGTACAGTGAGAAAAGACCCCATGTAAAAAGATCTGAAGTCCTGGGTCTTGTGCCTGCATCTGAGTTCTTAGCCAAGTTGCCCAAGTTTGGGGGTTTGGATTTCATCATTTTTAAATGCAAGCCCCAATATACATTTCAACGGTTTGTTTGGAGATATGAGAAATCTGTGAATTACAAGTGCTACATAAATGCAAAGGGATTAACTACATCAGTACTCACATCTGCTGATTTTTATACATTCCCTTACCAGAATGCTTCAGGAGTAAGTGCTATTATGTTTTCACATACCCTTGATAACTGCATATACGGGGTTCTTTTTAAAGAAACAGAGCCTTTCTCATGTAAAGTTAAATATCCCCAGGACCCCATGGGCAGAGCTGTGCTTGTACCCAGGTCCCAGGGTAAGTCATAGCAGGCCAGTCACCACAGCTCAGGAGGGGCACTTGGTGGACACCTGGCTGGACCAGGGGTGTGGCGGTTGTGAAACACATATGCAGTCTGATGTGAAACTTTAAAGAAGAAAGAGTTTAAGGATGTCTTAAAAAAAAAAAAGGAGGAAGGCACCCCTGGACTGAGGCCTCATTTCCTTCAGAATGTAGCTTATGGAACCCGAATATCTTTGTGGGCTAAATAAGGCCCTAGATTCTGCAGCAACTGCCGTGCAGGCAGGAGGAACACTGTCAGCGTAAACACCTGTGTCGGTGGTCAGTAAGGGAAACTTCCTCTGCCCTGACAGTCAAGAACAAGGCGCTCTGCAAGACTGTGAAGGAATTTTTCTTTCCTATTTTATTTTCTTATGTTTTTTAAATTGAGGTATACAGGAATTCTTTTCAAAAAACTTATTTACTTATTTTTGGCCGTGCTGCACAAGCACCACGTGGAATTCAAACTCGTGCCCCCTGCAGTGGAAGTGCGGAGTCTGTTCAGGGAAGCCCCAGGAATTCTTGATTGTACTATTTCTAAAGGTTTATTTTTCTTTTCACATTTAATAAGACAGAAAAGCACGTCACTGTTGTGATGTACTCTACAGCAAACCACTGTACAGCAACCCACAGGCTGTGGGTCTTAGCAACAGTGCATGCTAAACCTGCTTGGCATGCAGAGTAAAGCAGAGAGTTTCTCTAGACACAAACTGCACGTTTTAAAAGAGCAGACAGAGACCATCAGAAAGCATAAGCATCAGGCTTCTAAATGATTATTCCTGGGGGCCCATTTATCCTTACTCAAAAGTCCTGGAAACTTCCATTTGAATAGCATTTGATTATCATCAAAGAATAACAAGTAACAAAGCTCTTTTTCAGAAAATAAATAGAAATGTTTAAAATGGTGCTTCCCATTATTGTGAAAAAATTAAACTTTTTATATAACTGAAATCAGTATTTATATGCAGATCAATTACTCTAGGTAAAATGGCAGTATTTTTAGTTACTGAAACTAGGAGGTACAGCAGTATGTAATATGAGACAATCTGACTTTAGGATACTTCTCAATAAATGCAACTGAACATGACTTAAAAATCAAAAATCTTCTGTTAGTAATAATTCATACTGAAACTTTGCAAATTTGTCAATTATGAGTACCAAACTATCACAATGCAATTTTCTGAGTATAAGAAGGTCGTATGTTTTCTACAAGTCACTTCACACAGCATGTTCCAACATTTTCCTTATTAAACACGTACACACACACACAAAAAATAATATACACAAAAAGAAAAGCCTACCTCTTTTTCATTTCTAACAACTGATTATTGAGCACCGATCTCTCTTCTTCCAGCTGGAAAAAAATACACACAGGAAAAAAAAGTTCAGTTCATAACAAGCCCTCAGAGAGGCTGATTTCTCATCCTGCAGGTCACATTCCCACGCTCCAGTGAAGCTGAAGCAACTGGCTTTCCTGAGAGGCAGTGAGACAAGACCAAGTGCACATCACCATATGGATGGCATTCGAAGGGTGGAGTCTCAGCCACTGGGCCACCAGGGAAGTCCCACAGTTACTAATTTACAAATCACTTATGATCTCAATGACTCCTCTTCCTCGGGGACCTGAGAGTTGGAGTATTAACCAACACTGTGTACATGCCCTATCTTAAACATCCAAAAATGTTTCCTTTACTTGCTAGATGTATGAGGGGAAGCTTCACTGTTAGCATTCTGGTTCCTTTCCTGAAATAACAGAAGGCAAATGTCACTAACTTGGGCAGGGCTAAGAACCGGTAATTTATTCTACAAGGGCCTCATCTTAGGCCTATTATATTCCACTCATTTCTTTCTCACCTATAAAATAAAGTTACAAAAGAATTCCCAGTGGTCCATTAGTTCTAACATTCTGTTCTTCTATGAAGGATGAAAAAAACAAAGGATTCAGCTAGTCAACCTTGTGATGGAGACACACCTCTACTCCCAAACTACACCAGAGTTTAGCCAAATACAGTCACACTGTTAACAACACAAAAAGGTGAACAGACTCTTACAGGTAAAAAAATTATTTCTTTTTTGGCTGTATTGGGTCTTGTGTCCATGGGCTTACTTGCCCCACAGCATGTGGAATCTTCCCAGATCAGGGATTAAACCCAGGTCCCCTGCATTGCAGGGCAGATTCTTTACCACTGGGTCACCAGGGAAGTCCATTTTTTTGTTTGTTTGTTTTTAAATCAAAGGATAACAGCAAAGACTCTGTAATGGTTTCCATTTATTTAAGAATTTATGGATTCTAGGATTTAAGATTCTAGGTTCCTGGAATTTAAGCTGCTACTCACAGTAAGTAGTTGTGGTCTCATTTCTGATTACGTGTCAGTTATGTATGTGCTTTGCTATAAAGGTCTTTATACTTTAAAAATTCTTAAATAGAAACATATATGTTTTGAACATGAGTCTATCAAGAAATCTACAGAGGTTAACATACAGATTTTTTTTCCCACTACAGACGTTCCTTTCCTAGTCCATTAAGATAAATCCTTCTGGTGCATGAGTAATTCACTTCACGGAAATACTTAGAAATTTTTAAAGAGTAAAAGGAAGGAAAAAGAGTGGGAGGCAAACTTTAAAAAATGAAATGAGAGGGAGAAAACATCTGGAGAGTGGGATATGGCGATGAGAGGGGCTCTCATTCCCTCTGCGTCCTTTTATGTGGTTTGTATTTATTTTTTAAACAAGGAAGACTGTTTTATAGTTATAAAAACTGAAACAAAGGAAAAAACTTAACAAGACTGCAAAATGACTACAAGGCAGATACAAATACATAAGTGGCACGGCAGGTAATTCACAGCAGAGAAAATACAAGTAATCAATAAACACTTGGAAAATCATTCAACACTGCAAAGAACAGCATGCAGAGATTCTCCCCGTTTCTTGGAGGATGAAGTTCTTGTGCCTGAATTTCCATGGAACAGAAATTTAGGGTACTTATTGTACTGACTCTTTTATTTATTTTTTGGCTGTGCTGGGTCATCGTTGCCATGTGGGCTTTCTCTAGTTGTGGCAGGCTGGCTGGCATTACTAACTCAATGGCCATGAATTTGAGCAAACTCCAGGAGATAGTGAAGGGCAGTGCTGGAAAAGACTCTTGAGAGTCCCTTGGACAGCAAGGAGACTAAACCAGTCAATCCTAAAGAAAATCACAACGATTCCTACCAAAACTCTTTGTTGCGATATGTGGGTTTCTCACCGCAGTGGCTTCTCTAGGTTCAGAGGACGGGCTCGTGGGCTCAGTAGTTGTGTACAGGCTTAGCTGTTCCTCAGCATGTGAGATCATCCCAGACCAGGGATCGAACCCCTGTTCCCTGCACTGGAGCAGGGGATTCTTACCCACTGGACCACCAGGGAAGTCCTGTATCAATTCTTCATCAGAAATAGTTCTTTTTTTTTTTCCCTTCTGGTTCAGGATGAAATCCAGGATAACAAGTTTCATTTAGTAGTCATATTTCTTTAGTCTAGCTGGTTCCTCATTCTTTCCTTGTCTTTTGTGACTTTTTTTTTTTTTGGCTGCACCACTCAGCTTGCAGGATTTTAGTTCCCCAACCAGTGGCGGCCGGGAGAAGCCACCTCACGCCCGAGGCCAGGGGCGGTGACCCTGAGGAGCCACCCCGAGCCTGAGGCCAGGGGCGGCAGCTGGTAGGAGCTACCCACGCGCCCGAGGCCAGGGCCCGCAGCCGGGAGAAGCAACCCAAGGAGCGGTGGCTGCGCAGGCGCAGGAGGGCCTAGAGGAGCTATCCCAGGTTGAATGTCAGGAACGGTGGTGGTAAGGAGATACACCTCATCCAAGGTAAGGAGCAGCGGCTGTGCTTTGCTGGAGCAGCCGTGAAGAGAAACCCCCACGTCCAAGGTAAGAGAAACTCAAGTAAGATGGTAGGTGTTGCAAGAGGGCATCAGAGGGCAGACACACTGAAACCATACTCACAGAAAACTAGTCAATCTAATCACACTAGGACCACAGCCTTGTCTAACTCAATGAAACGAAGCCATGCCTACGGGGCAGCCCAAGATGGGCGGGTCATGGTGGAGAGGTCTGACAGAACGTGGTCCACTGGAGAAGGGAATGGCAAGCCACTTCAGTATTCTTGCCTTGAGAACCCCATGAACAGTATGAAAAGGCAATATGATAGGACACCAAAAGAGAACAGGGAGGCCTGGCGTGCTGCGATTCATGGGGTCGCAAAGAGTCGGACACGACTGAGCGACTGAACTGAACTGAACCAGGGACTGAACTGGGTTGACAACACAAATGACCTTCTTGGCCAACCCGAAAGAGAGGCAGAACCATAGCACCACAGAAGAGAGAAATGGTGCTTAGGCATTGGGAAGTGACTGACTATAAAAAGAGCATGAGAGCTTCTTGATTTAAGGGTATATCATATGACTGTATATATATGTCAAAACTCACCGAACCACATACCTATGAAAGGTGAATTGTATGTATATTTCACCTTAATAAATATAACTTTGCGGGGAGGGAGGCAAACCTAGACAGTACATTAAAAATCAGAGACATCACTTTGCCAACAAAGGTCCATATAGTCAAAGCTATGGTTTTTCCAGCAGTCATGTATGGATGTGAGAATTGGACCACAAAGAAGGCTGAGACTGAAGAATTGATGCTTTCCAACTGTGGTGCTGGAGAAGACTCTTGAGAGTCCCTTGGACTGCAAGGAGATCAAATCAGTCAATCCTAAAGGAAATCAACCCTGAATATTCATCAGTGGGAATGATGCTGAAGCTCCAATACTTTGGCCACCTGATGCAAAGAGCCAACTCATTGGAAAAGACCCTGATGCTGGGAAAGATTGAGGGCAGGAGCAGAAGGGGGCAACAGAGGATGAGATGATTGGATGGCATCACTGACTCAATGGCCATGAATTTGAGCAAACTCCAGGAAATAAAGGACAGGGAAGCCTGGTGTGCCATGGGGTCACAAAGAGTAGGACACGACTTAGCAACTGAACAACAACAGGCAAATTTGAGTAATATATACAATATAGGTTTTGTAAAAAACAAAAACAATTATTATATATAGAGAGACTGTTACACAAATGAAGAGCACTATGGAAAGAAACACTCAACCATTTATAATGTTGCCTCAATGAAATAACAATAGGAGGAATGGTAACTTTGAAATGGTATGTATTTGTATTGTTTCATGTTACAAACATTTATCAGTTAAGTTCAGTAGCTCAGTCCTGTCTGACTCTGCGGCCCCATGGACTGTAGCACTCCAGGCCTCCCTGTCCATCACCAATTCCTGGAGCTTGCTCAAACTCATGTCCAATTATTTCTAATTGTAAAATAACATTACAATTTAAAAGAAATGAATAATTTTATTTTTTAGAGGTATTAAGTTGTTCACAGATAAAATGATAGTATGTCTAGGATTTACTTCAAATTAATCCATGAAAGAGTAGAAGGTCAATGAGAGTAAAATTGAAACAAGAGTGACCAACAGGGACTTTCCTGGTGGTCCATTGGTTAAGACTTCACCTTCCAATGTAGGGGGCAGCAGTTCTATCTCTGGTTAGGGAATTAAGATCTCACATGCCTCGAGACCAAAACACCAAAACATAAAACAGATGCCAATATTGTAATGAAGATTCAATAAAGATTTTTAAAATTTCTTTAAGTTTAAAAATCATAAAAAAAAAACTTTACAAAAAAATGAATGACTAAGAGCTGACTGTCTTTGGAGTTGGATATCCAGGAATATTGCTGAACTTGTTTGTAATAAAAGGTTAAATAAAAGGCAGGGTTATTTTACAGAAAACTATTAAGAATACAATGTTGCAGGGAAAATATATATTTTCCTGATACAAATGATCATGATTGGAGGGAACACTGGACCAGAAAACCTCAAAGAGCTCATCTGTCCACAGAACTGTTCTATAATGTGATAAACATGGTGGGTAATTTGTTTTAAAGAAACATACTAGCTTGTGTGACATGAAGGATGTACTGAAGTTCAGAATCAAGACACATACTTCTGCTTCTGCAGGTCCAGTCGAACTACTTTATAATTTGTCTTATATGTAATTATTCTTTTCTTTTGAATTTCATTTCAAAATGTGTATTTTCTGATTAGTATCATGAGCTCTAAAACAAAGGATCAATATCTGAAATTCTCCCAAATAATAAATTTTCAGGATTCAAAAAACAAACAAAAAAACCCAAAAAGCTACTTGAATAAAAATTTTCCTGGAGGGACTTCCCTGGTAGTCCAGTGGCTAAAACTCCGGGATCTCAATACAGGGGCCAGGGTTCAATCCATAGTCAGGGAACTTGATCCCACATGCCACAACTAAGAGTTTGCTTTCCTTAACTAAAGATTCTGCATTCTGCAACTAAGACCCAGTGTAGCCAAATAAATAAATATTTTTTTAAAACCTTCAGGGAGGAGAAGCAATGTTCTGTTTTGTTACTGGCAGGCACACAGTAGGCATTCCCAGGTGGCGCAGTTGCTAAAGAATCCATCTCCCAATCCAGAAGAGGTGGGTTAGGTCCCTGGATTGGGAACATTCCCCAGAGAAGCAAAGGGCAACCTACACCAGTACTCCTGCCTGAAGAAGTCCATGGACAGAGGAGCCCGGCGGGCTGCAGTCCATGGGGTCACAAAAGTCGGACACGACGGAGCACACACGCATGGGCACATGGCAGGCACTCGAGAACTACGTGGCACGTGAACAACTGTGTCAGATAGTCGGTGAGCTGGCGCTGTCCTCGAGGGTCAGTAGCACTGGCACCGAGGAGCCTGGGTCCTCCCAGAGGGAGCTCTCTGCTCAGCTAGTCCAAGGGAGCCAGGGCTCAGCGGCTGCGATTGTCACTGACTTCCCCAGGGAAGTGGTTCACGCGTGGGCGACTCCAGCCTCTTCTCTAAGCTAGTGTTCTGAGGCCTCAAATAGCGGCTCCACCTTGACAGCACAAGACAAGGCCCCAGCCCCAGAGTCTGAAGACTTCTAGTCTGGCCTCCCACACAGACAGACTCCTGCTCTCAGAAGTGGAAACGGTAATGGTGGGGGGAAGGAAGAGGAGGATTTGGCAATTTCTGTCGAACAGCCCTTTCAGAGAAGAGACAATTAATATTAGCTGTCTTGCCACACACACACACACACACACACACACACACACACACACGCACACACCCCTCTTTGTATACAGAACAAGAAGGACAGAAAGGAGAGAAAAAAGCAAATTTAGGAGGAAAAAAAGCAAATTTAACTTTATACAAATTTAACAGAAGAAATAAAAAAGCAAAGTTGTTAATATAAAAAATGACCGAGGGCAGAAAAACGTCCTTTAAAAAAAAAAATCTTTTGGCTGCAACACATGGCATGTGGGGATCCTAGTTCCCAGACCAGGGACTGAACCCCACCCTCTGCACTGGGAGCTTGGAGTCTTTTAACTGCTGGACCACCGTGGAAGTCCTAGAAAAATGTTCTTTACCCCAAAGACATATTCTTTTCTAAGAACTCCCACTAGGTTTATACTATACATTTATTTTGTAAAACTTTAAAGTAGAATATATATATATTTAAAAACCTAAGATGTTAATATCATTTTCTTACATATAAGCAAATTTTACTTTTAAATAATATCAAACATCATCCTGATGTAAAAGATGAGGAAGTTTGCATACTTCCACTTGCTTTCAACTCTGTCACCTCAAATTTTGTTAGTCATATGCTCTGTGTGTTTTTCTTGTTTTTCCTTTGTCTTTGATCTTTTTTTCTTTCTGACTTGCAAATATTTTGAAGTTACCTCCACTAAATGATCAGAACTGATACCACCAATAATGGAATAAAGCAATAATGGGTATCACTTATGCTATTTTTCTTCTAAAAAGAGTGATCCAAATAGCATCATGAGGAAACACTTGAGAAAACCAAAATGAAAGATTTTATATGTACAGGCCTGTTTTGGGGTGTTTTTTTTAGTCATAAAAGACAAAGGTAGAGAACCATTCCAGATAAAGATGACTGAAGAGACCTGAGTCAACTGGATCCTGAATTAGGAAAAGAAAAAAACACACAAAAACTATAAAGGACACCACCACCAACTGCCTAAGCAGGAATAGGGCCTGTACATTAGATAATAGTGTTCCATTTCTTGAATTTGACAATCGCACTGTGGTTAGGTAAAAACAATTCCTTAGCCTATATGAGTATTCTGTGTTTGATTTCCAAATAAAAAGTTGAAATCACAACTCTATTCCTCATCTGTAGTTCCCTAAACTGTCAGCTTAGCTGTCTATTTACCTGGATTTAGTACTCACCTCCAGTCCCTTTGCCCAGCTTTCCTCGATCTAGTAAGTCTTTGTTTTTTTTTTCTTTTCCCTTTAATGTTTTGGCTGCATGACATGTGGGATCTTAGGTCCCCAACCAGGGATTGAACCTGCATCCCCTGCATTGGAAAGTAGGTTAACCAGTGGACCACCTGGGAAGTCCTAAGTTTTGCTTGGCTAAATTTTATCAGCAAGTAGCTACTTTCCAGAAGGACTCACAGATGCTGCAGCTTCCAAGTTCTTTCATGTTTGGAAACATCTGTCTTTTTACCTGAATAATAACTGCCTGTATATGATGCTCGTGATCATATTTTCTGTCCATTAGAACTTGGGAAACAATGTGCTACGTTGTTTTTCCTTTTTTCTGGCATTGAATGCAGCTGCAGTTGGCTGTTTTTTCTCCCTTTTTAAGGAATCTGCTTTTTCTGCCTGGGGACCTGAAGAATCCTCTGTATACTTTCAGAAACATCTGTTAGGTCCCTGTCTATTTCTGACATATTTAGCAGTTCTGATACTGTATGGCTTTGGTCCTCAGTTTGTCTCCTTAACTCTTCCTTATCTCCACTCAGCTTGTATTATTTCATCCTTGTCTCTTTAAACAGTTGTTTTATTTACATCACTAAAGTTTTTTTTTTTAATATTTATTTATTTGGCTGCACCAGATCTTAGTTGAAGCATGCAGGGTCTTTAGTTGTGGCATGCGAACACTTAGTTGTTGCATGTGGGAATCTAGTTCCCTGATGAGGGATCAAACCCTGGCCCCCTGCATTGGGAGTGCCCAGTCTTAGCCACTGGACCATCAGGGAAGTCCCTACATCATTTAAATTTTTATATAACACAGAGCAATATTTTACTCTGGGTAATGCTTTCTCATGGCCTGAATTCCTCATCACCCTTTGGATTCCTAGGTTCCTTTTTTTACTTTTTTCCTCTTTTGGTACAGCATGTTTTCAGTTGCTCATCCTACCATGGGCAGCTCTACTTAGACCTTCTATTTGCTCATGTAATGTCAATGAATTATCCTTTATGTCCTTCCTACTTTATCTGAGCCCTTTCATCTTCATGTTCAAGCTACAACTGAAAATTGGGTGCTGTGGTCTATACTTTCTGTAGTCAGAGGGCCTGGGGCAAGGATGGGGAGAGTGCAATTCAGTTGATGCATAGAGTCTGCTATAGGTCTCTCTCTGAGCTTTCTCCTCCAGATCCTGCATCTCACCCATTGTGCTGGGATAGAGGTAACTCTGTTACCTGGCAGGTATTACAAGTTGGAAGGACTGATGCTGAAGCTGAAGCTCCAATACTCTGGCCACCTGATGTGAAGAGCCAACTTATTGGAAAAGACCCTGATGCTGGGAAAGAGTGAGGGCAGGAGGAGAAGGGGGCAATAGAGGATGAGATGGTTAGGTGGCATCATTGACTCAATGGACATGAGTTTGAGCAAGCTCTGGGAGAGGACAGGGAAGCCTGGCGGGCTACAGTCCAGGGGGTTGCAGAGTCAGGCACAACTGAGCGACTGAGCAGCATCATAGGTTGGGTCTTTCAACATCTGCTCTCATCTCCTCTGTGTTTCTGCCCCTTTCTGCAGGAATCCAGACTCATCTCTGCAACTGGTGACACTATTACAGAGATCTGGAGGGTCCTCTCCAAATGAAGAGATAAGAGGGCCATGAAGAGGAGCCCTCTGCTAGTCCTTCCCCCTGCTTCCTTCCAGAAAGTTCTGTAATGTCTGCATGTTTAAGTCATTGAAAAAAAAAAAAGACTCACTGAGAGTGAGAGGATGAAAACTACAAGCTTAAGGACAGCAGCAGAGCCAAGAGGGAGGGTCGGCTTTCCTGAGGAAGTTCTGGAGTGGCTGGACCCACTGGGACTACCTAGCTGTGCATTTATCAGCATTTGAAGGGGGAAAAAAAAACACCACCCATTCCCATCCAACCCTCATTTACTTAAGCCATTCTGTTGGCTGGACTTGCTGTGGAAAATGACAACTAGCACTTTCTTCCAGGTCTGGTAGAATCCTGAGTGGTAGCAGAGGGCTCCTTAGCCTCAAAGATCTTTCCTTGGCTGCCTAATCACTCCCTTCAGTCTAGTTTTCTCCAAACTGGGGCTAAGGGGAGTTAGAGTGAAATCCTGGGAATTTTGCTATCTGTTTTCCTTACTCTTACCACTATGAACACTGTCAATTTCAGTGTTTACAACAGGAAGCTGGTTGGCTTTGCTGGACTTTCCTGGAGCTCTTGTTATTTATTCTTTATTATTAAAAAAAAATTGTTTAATTTGTTTGTTTACTTATGGCTGAGCTGGGTCTTTGTTGCTGCAAGTGGGCTTTCTCTGGTTGTGAAGCATGGGCTCTAGGCACTCACGGGCTTAGTCAGCCTGTCGCATGTGGGATCTTCCCAGACCAGGGATCAAACCCGTGTCCCTTGTATTGGCAAGTGGCTTCTTAACCAGGGAAGCCCCTGGAGCCCCTTTTAATAGTTGAAAAAGTGTGTGTCTTTCATTAGGTATTGAGGGAGAGAGAGTCTATGATCAACCTTCACTCACCCCCTACTTGCCCATGAGCACCCCCACTTCAGCCCAGATTAAAATTTGATGGCTGATGATCACTACTTTTCCAAAACGAAACAGGACAAGCTAAAAATAGTGCTTCCTTTCTAAACATTCAGGTCTGGGAATGCAGGCTTATGTAAAAGGCAGGTAATTATTCATGGATCAATTGAGACGATAGCCCCTAGTCTTTTGTTTACTGTATCTGTCATATCCTCTGGGAGGAAAAGCTGTTGATGAAACACCATGACTGAGTCATCTAATACCTGTCCCGTTTCCATAAGCCAACTGTGACCTCATTTTGTGAATAACCAGGGGGAAAAAATCAGCACTGTTCCCATAGTGACAATTCAGTGTCTCTGCAGCCCTCCTGGGGGGAGAAAACACGTGCAGTTTGGGAATGATAAATCAGACATTCCAAAACTGACTCCCTAAGGTGACTGCCTCTATAGAACTCACATCACTCGGATTATTTTTAGTATTTTCTCTATGAAAATAAATAATGCACTGCATGGTTTCCTTAATCCTGAAACCACATGACCCAGCCTGAATCCACTGTACGAATCTACCATCCACACGGGGCGCATGGCCCGCTTATGTTGTGGCTGGATTTTGGCAACCATGAGCTCTCTGCAACAAAGTCAGGAGACTGGAAGTGAGTGGACTCGTGTGAGAGAAGTGGAAGGGGCAAGTCTCACAGTCTCTGCATCGTATTCTGCAAAACAGGACCAAAGGGCCTGGCTGATAATGAGGAACTTATTTCATCACCCGTTCACTCCTTCATTCACTCAACCTGCATGTCTTGCTCTAGGAGTCCTACTGTCTCAGCGCTGGGTGGGGAGAGAGCCTGAGTTCCGAGTGTCACACACAGAGAGCCAAGAAAGAGACCGTGACCCAAACCAGGGAAGGCAGCGGCCACCTGGAGAGCAGAGATGACGACCAGCAGCGAGGCCAAGTGCACCGAGTGGGGGACGAGGAAGAGGACCTGGCAAAGCAGACACACAAATAGCAAGTGATGCGGTGTGGTGGGAGAGGCAAGAGAAACATGAGCAAACGGTGTGGAGGAAGCTGGAGGTGGAGAGTCAGAGCGTCCACAGAGGGTGGAAGGAGCCATCCGAGTGTGCAGACACCACAGAGCAGCCATCCTTCACGCCAGAGTACACTGGGAATGGCTGGAAGCAGACTGGAGGGGGCGGGGAAAAGGGGGGGGAGGTGAGAAACAGGGAGAAAACAGACTATTCAGTCTGGAAGTAAAGATGAGGAGAAGACAGGGCTGCGAGTGTCAACAGGGTGGCTAGGCTGAGCCCTGCTTTTAGGAAAACCCGCAGAAGACCCAAAGGGGCGACGAGAGGTAGCAGCTCCTGTCACGGATGGAGGCTTCAGGAGGGATGCGAGGCAGTCCAAACAGAGGAGGAGCCTAAGACACCCGAAGCAGACAAACAAAATGCGGTCTGTCCCTTCGATAAAATACAGCTCGGCCACGAAAAGAAATGAAGTCCCGACACAGGCTACAGCATGGATGTGCCTCAATACACTATGCTCAGTGAAAGAAGCCAGATGCAAATGGATACATACTGTCTATTGCCACTTATGTGAAATGTCCAGAATAAGCAAATATGCAGGGATTAAAAATGGATTCGTGGTTGGCAGGGCTGGGAGGATGGAGAAATGGGGAGTGGCTGCTTACGTGGAGTTTTCTTTGTGGGGGGGGCGGTGATGATGTTCTAGATAGAAGTGATGGTCACACAGCACTGTAAATGAGCTAAGTGCGAGTGAGTTGCACACTGTAAACTGAAAACAGTACATTTATGCAGTGTGTATCTGAACACGTGCACACACCCAAAACCCGAAGCAGCATGAAACCAGTCGGCCATCAGGCGGGAAATAGGTTGAGAGCAAACCGTCCACAGCAATTATAATGACAATCCTCAAAACCGTCCGTCATAAGAAAGGGTAAATTACGTTATCTAGTCGGTTGAGTCATATGAAATTGCAAAACAACAGCAATTCCATATGTCCAATCTAACATAGCCTCTTTGAAAAGAGGAGGCACTCTGTGACATTTTATAAGGATTTCTGTTACAGGTGATGCCAGCTAACGCCAACACTTCCGCCTCTCACAACCCTAGCTGATCTTGGTTATCACTCCCCTCCCCTCTTAAAATGAAAATCCTGCTTGGGAAACGGGACTTAAGAGACCCATTTTTCACTGGAAGGGACAATGTCTGATGGAGCAGACCACAAAGAATATGCACATGTGGGTTCTGCTTCTGGCTTGGTCAGCTGGGTTCTTGCGGGCTACGAGCCAGAGCAGGTGAGCCTGCCAACTGTTCCAGCACTTCTTCCGGGGGGGACACAGCGCCCACGTGTCGATCAAGGCAGATGTGAGTTCTAATGAAGCACAGAGTGGATCATCTCTCTACCTTCCATCAGCCAGTCCTGCTCTCTGTTAGCCCTCGTTATTTCAGAGCTTCCTATATCAGCTTTTAAGACGATAAAAGGAGAGGACATTCTACAAAACCACTGTCACAGGGACACAGGGATTCCTTTATTGCAACAAATCATCTCACTTCCAAATAACACACAGGAAATGAAAGAGTTCTCTTCACGAAGGGCTTCTTGAGGAAATCAAAATCCTTGGCCAATATTCCCAGTGAGAGCCTTAAGATACAGAACAGATTCTGGGATCCCTTGGGTTTTCTAAGCAAAATAAGTATTTGAGGCAGAAAAAAAAAGTCATGGTAGGATTGAAAGTGCATTTTTATAGTACTATTTGACCCCACCTACTCCATTCCTAGTTCAGAGGGTTTTTCTTTTTTTCTTTTAATCTTAACACTTAATGATGAAGTGCAAAGAAATAAGTTTTATTCTCAGCAAAGGATAGTAGCAGGCCAATGGACTTACGAGTTAGTCAGACATGAGTTCTGATCTTGGCTCCTCCGCTGCCTGGCTGTGTGTCCTTGGTGAATTGCTTCATGTCTGAGCCTCAGCTTCCTTCCTATAATGTAACCTCACTATTGCAGGTATGATGATTCTATGAAACAACGGCAGAGCAATCTGCTCAGTGACTGAAACACGGTCAGCGAATTGTGGCGCCGCTGAGCAAAGGGAACAGGAAGGAATTCAGGTCCAGGTCAGTGTTTATCTGTCCCACATTCAGTCTTTACTGCCTTCACTTTAGCATGAAATGCTGGAGAGTCCTACAGCACAATTAAAATTCTTTTTTTTTTTTTTTTTAATCTATTTGGCTGTGCTAGGTCTCAGTTGCAGCATGCAGGATCTAGTTCCCTGACCAGGGATCGAACCCAGGCCCCCTGCATTTGGAGCATGGAATCTTAACCACTGACCACCAGGGAAGTCCCCACCGCCTCAGTTCTTTTTCTGAAATAGGGTTTCTGCCCAACTCTGTAGTGTATTTCTGAACAAAGCTGATGGATAGTTTGGCTCAACCACAGCAAGCAACAAAGTGGAAATTCGTGATTTTACGCAAGTAAGTGGCTTGTGTAGACTGCTGGAGTCTAGATTTCTGGACTCTAGGAGATTATGTAGTAAGAGTAATAAGAGCCGATGAATGAATCAATCTTCATTAGCCTAAGGTTGGTTCTAAGTTACTTTCAATGGGGAGATTCTCTCCACTGTTTTGAGACGTACGCACGTCAAGTGAAGTGTTACCTGCAGTCTTCCTCAGTGCTCAGCAAGAACAGTCTCGCGTATCACAGCCTGTCATGGTTTGGTTCCCAGCTGGCTGCTTCTCTCTCCAGAGTAAAACCCAAAGGACAAAACCACCCCCTGTTTAAACGGAAGTCACTGCCCCGGCTGCTTCTTGCAGGTGCTGTTTCCTACCACTCTTCAAAGTCTCCGAGTTTCAAATTTTTAGACACGAAACCTTTTCAAAAGGAAGGTAAATTTGAATCCCAAGGCAAAAGAGGAAGCACTGGCAGATGGAGAGGAGCCCTGAAAACCTCTGCCTGAGGAACCGTGAGGCGTCACTCCTAAGTCTTGCCGGCTCTGAGTGACAGACAAGAGATGTAACAACGGTCCAGTCAAGGTCACAACATAAGACGAGAAGCTGACCTCTGTGTATTCCTCCCACTGGTGGGATCCACGCTCTCCACCAAAGATGTTCTGTGAGATGAGATAAAAAGAGACAGACAGACTCAGCACTTGGCTGAGATCCTTCCCTTGCGAGTCCTTACAGACACACTGATGTCAGAGGTGCCCAGTGTTTCACACACTGGTTTGAGCCAGGAAGAAAAGAACCTCGTCCGGTCCAAGGGCTTCTGTTTTTCATGAACCCTACTCTCTCACATACTGACCAAAGCAGAGTGCAGTGACCCCGTTTAAGTCAACCCACTCTGATTCTTTCCCTGACCCAAGTCAGAATCTGACACACGTCTCTGACACTACCAGCTGAATGAGGTTGAGCACGTGACTCCCTTCTGGTGCTTCCGTTTCCTCTTTAACACATGGGAGTGATGACAGTGCCGGCTCATGGGAACTACTGTGAAAATAGGGAGGACAGCTGTCAGGTATTTGTGCCTGTCTCACAGTAAGGTAAGAGCCATTGAGGGTGAGGTATAGTCACCAAGAGCGTCACTTGTCATCCTGGAGTCTGGGGAGGTGGGCCATTTCTCCCACGAAGGAGGGTCATTGTGGAGAGCTCTAATGAAGACTTACAAGTTTGAAACCAACTCTCCAAAGAGTGCTTTCACCACAAACAATGCCATATCAATGGACCGTCAGTACAAATTACTCCAGAATACTCTATCCAAATGAGAATTAATGTTTGCAAAGTATGCTTGGGTAAAAAAAAATTTCCCCTTGACATGCAAAGCAAAGAATAATGACCACATGGTAAAATTCTCTTTAAAATGTCTTTTTTTTTTGTTTCTGCTCTGAGGCCAGATGTGGCTAACAGTCTAGCATTTTGATTCAAGAATTAAAAAAAAAGAATAGGGCATTCTTTAAAATCAGTTTTGCTTCACTGTTTAATGAACTTATCAGAAACCTTTATAATTTAAATAGGGAAACAAGTGGGTTGTGGTTAGCTTCTAGTTCATTCCAGGTATAACACACATTTCATAAACCAATGCATCAGTGCACAGGTATACACAGTTCCCTTAGGAGCTGTTTAAACATTGTTTTTTACTTAAAAGAAAAGCAGAGTTCTATTTAAAAACAGCTTCCAACCTTCACACCAAATCTGTATTCTTGGAACCTTCTTCTTAAAATCAATTTTGATGGAAGAAAAAAAAAAAAATCTTAGAGAAAAAAACAAAGCTGAAACCAAAGCAGGAGGCAAAACATACTGTCCCTTTCCATTTAAATGCATTACCATAAGATCATCTGATAAAAAGTCTTATTTTCTCCTTGCTTGCAAGTTCCTGGTGGTTTTTTTTTTTTTTAAAGGACCTGTCAGCTCACTCCTACCCAAGTGCTACAGCAGCATGCTAGAAAATGAGGGGACATAAAACACAGGTGACTTGAGATCCCACTGGAATGACCCAACCACATCAAGCACCGTCTCCGAGGAGCCTCCTCGAGCCCTGCCCATGGCAGCAGCAGATGCTGGCCTGGCAGGGCCGGGGGTGCCCACCCCAAAGGACGCCCACTGACCTTTTGGTGACTGGTGACTTCGTCCCTGCTCCTCCCCAGCTCCTCGTTAAGTTTCACGTTCTCTTCTTGCAGCGCTGAGAGCTGCTGGGACTTCTGAGCTGCTGCCTGCTTTAGGGTTTCTCTGCAAGGACAGCGAGTGTGGGGTTACCATAGAAACAAGACAGGCAAGGAAACTGTGGGAGAGGACCAACTCAACAGCACTGGGGAAAATATATCTGGGTCACGTGCCTGCTAGGATCTGTAATAACAGGAGGCAGGATTGTCTACCTGCAGGAGGGGCCAAACGGCTTTAACCTCTCAGGGGGAGGACTGCTGCCTGCAATTATTACATTTTTTTTCCCCAAACCTAATCAACACTACATCTACTCTCTTACCACCCACACTTACCCCACTTCTAAATACTTCCCACACAAAAAAGCAATGTTACTCTCTAAAATAAATGACAGATGAAATGGCCGGTATTCCCTTTGTTTCCATTAGAAAATTAAATTCACTACATTGATAGTGATTTCCATCGTTGCCACAGTATTCTGCTCTAACTGTACAAATCTGTAATCTTTTTTTTTTTTTAGGAAGAAATGTAAAGCTGATAGTTCCATTTGCTAGCATTTGTCAGAATCAAGTGTTGCCGTGAATCTGGGTATATTTTCAGGACAACTAAAGGTGAAATGCCCAAAGGAAATGTAGCTTTCTAATTACAGAACAAGTGTTTAATTTTGATTGTATTCTTTCCATACTGTTGACTTGTAATTAAAAGAAGCAAATAAAAATACAACTTGCTGACCATACATATCATGAATATCAGCATATAAAATGTGAACAGGGTAAACATATGTATTAAACCTCTTCCCATTATTAAACTTGACTAAAAATATACATCCCAAATTATCCTTTACATGTGGATAGTCAAAATAGTTTATTGGATTGTTGGATTTTAGTTTTAAACCATAGAAGGTGGTTTTGATGCAATTATGAATTTTAAGTCTGGGCTGGCCACACTCCATTTAGTGAGCTGTCATACGTGGCTGAATTCTGAATCAAGTCATCTGGGTATGATTCCATCTGCTGATGCATGAACACGTCTATTTTTAACCTCAGTTGTCTAATGGGTGGCAGTACTTGGTACCTGCAGTTTTCTTGATTTTTAATTCTCCATGTACCTATAACATACCTATAGGGCTGACCTAACATACCTAGGATATAGGGGAATATGTTGACACGAAAATTCTCTTAGCACATTAAATTTGTCATTTGACAGAGATGTTTATTTAGCAAGTGAAGAAAAACTAAGAAGGAATTTTAGACTCAAAAGCTGGGAGGCTTGATTTCAATTATGGATCAACACACACACACACACACAACACACACACACACACACACACATACACACACTACAAGTAAAGTTTATCTTCTGGCTAAAGTCTATCAATTCTTGATAAATTCGAGGATTTTACTTATGATGAAATCATCATAAGCCAAACCTTTTATTCCCAAGTGGTCAAAACCTTCATTAGGAGCTATTTGGTCTCAGCATTTGTGTGGCCTGTCAGTGGTAAGTTCTCGATCCTATTCTTTCTCTCTTACAGATTTTCATCCTTAAAAAGATTTTAAAACCTTGGTTTCCATTAAGAGCTCCCAGTAAGGAAAATTAAAACAAGGAGTCAGGAAATATCAAGATGCCCTAAGATTTATACAAATGATATATATTCAATGTTTTAAAATCTACAGTATGATCTCATGTATATATTCTCATTTCATCCTCAGAGCCCAAGGAGGCTCATGTTATTATTTATATTTTAAAGATTTCAAAATTGTAGCTCAGGGAAGTGAAAAGATTTGCCCCAAGTAAGTTGTAGAATCAAGAAAACTAGAGGTAGAACTGGGACAGACCTCAGTTGTGATCTGAATATAGAAACACCTTTCACCTTTTCTTTAGACCAGAGGAGTTATGTATATTTCATAGATGGAGGAGGCTCCAACAGCCCAACTCCTGGACGTACTTTAAGGAATAACTTTTTTACCTACAAATATATTTTTTACAATTTTATAAGTTGCTTTTTTCCCCCATATATATAACAATATCTTGCAAAACAAAAGACGACTCACTGTTTTAAAACTGAGATGCAAAATAAACCCTGCTGATATTGACTTGCAAACATTCTACTGAGGAATCTATCATAAATTTAATAATTACCATGCTAAACATATTCTACTTTTTAAAAATATTTATTTGGTTATACCAGGTCTTAGTTGTGGCATGTGGGATTTAGTTTCTTGACTAGGAATTGAACCTGGGCCCCATGCATTGAGGGCCTAGTCTTAGCCACTGGACCACCAGGGAAGTCCTAGTATATTCTAGTTTTACTGCTGAGCCAGGTGAGTAATTAAAGGCAAAAATTAGATTGCTTATATCGTTTTCCCTCAGAGTCAAGAATTACACACCAGAGATACACAATTTTGTTCTCTTTCCAACTAAAAACAGGACCTGGCTAGCCAAAATCAAGTTTTCCTAAAACCAGTTTAGGAAATGGCATAGAGGAAAAGGAACGTTTAGTTGCAAGGGCTGGCTGAGTTTCCAGGGCCAAGGGCAAGATTCTTAGGGCTGGTTCCCATTAGAACTCGTGGGTTTGCAGAGGTGTCCCTTTTCCTTCAGGAACTCCAGTCCCAGCAGGTAATGAGAAATACCTGAAAAGCTCCAGGGGCCATGAAGGTCCCAGGTATGTGGTCACAAAACACAAAAAGCTGCTCCTTCTCTAGCTCAGAGCACAGTGAAATGACTGCGGGTCTCTTTTTGAGCAGCACTGTTCTCATGACACAGTACATTTATATCAGCTGGTCCCTGAAATGTGGCCAAGTCTCAGGCAGGGAACAATGAGTCACTGGGGGTGTGTTTGCGGGGGGGCGCTTTCAACCCACTCCTCACACCTCCCTCCTGCGGCTTCTCACGAACGTCACCGCTGTGTCTCCCGCTGCCCCTGTGTCCCGCTCTGAGGCCTGGCACGAGGCAAGGTTCTCGCAGCCCTGGCGAGCCAGGAAAAACGGCAGCCCCTCCTCGCGTGAACTACTCTCCTTGGGGAAGGGAGATGCAGGGACCCAGCCCTGGGAGGAAGGCAGGCCTAGGGGAGGTGGGTGGCAGTACGGCTCATGGGTTTTTGCTCCCGTGGGCCTACAGGCTTGAGCTCACCTTCTGTTATTCAACGGGGTCTTTCAAAGAGGGGCACACAGAGCAAGCTGCTCTCTTGGAAGGAGTGAGACCACCCCATGCTGACTAGGGGTGGAGACAGAACAGAAAGACTTGAGTGAGGACGGGGACACATGAACCCTATACCAGTGTGGCGACCCTTACAGGAGGCTCCTGCATGGTGCTGCAGGACAGGGGGATTTTATCTGACTCCCCGGGGCTCTCTGATACGTCCGCTCTGGCCCTGCCCCTCCATTACCTAGTGCGGCCCAGGGAGCTCAGAGGTGGGATTATGGCAGAGGGAGGTTGGTGAGGGAATCTTCTCCTGATGCTCAGATCCTCCCTCACCAGATGCCTGTGTGACACAAATGAGCTGAAGTCAATGTAGTGCTCCAGACCCTCAGGCCGGCAGAGCTACTGTGTCACGGGGTGGGGGCAGATCCTTAACTGTAGCTGAACCTCCCCTCTCTCAACAGCTTTGAATTTTTTTCCCCATCATAGAAAAAGCAATGGCGGCTTCCATATATGCTGTTTAGCCTTGGCAGACTAGGATAGTCAAGCCTCTCCCAGTGGCCACCACAACTCTACACATGTACATAGGTGTAAATGGAACCGTTGAGAGCTGTTTAAATACCGTCTAGAGAAACAT
Organism: Capricornis sumatraensis; assembly: GCF_032405125.1. NCBI lineage: Eukaryota > Metazoa > Chordata > Mammalia > Artiodactyla > Bovidae > Capricornis > Capricornis sumatraensis. The sequence goes on along the minus strand of NC_091085.1, from coordinate 59,893,216 downwards.
CACTAAAACTAAGGCTGGACGAAAGGATCCATCGTCAGCGTTGTGAGCTGTCCATCTCAGGTAAGTAGCCCAGAGAAGAACTCTTCTAGGAGGATTTTAGGAACTCACAGAAGAACTAGAGATAATATACTAATTTAACCCAAGCTTGATCAACAAGTAGTATTGAGGATGGCAACTTGGAAAGAGGAGTTTGGAATTGATGCTTTTGTCTCTGTTTGAATCTCATCTATTTGTTTGATCAGAAATGGAAATAAATAACACAAACCCTTGAAGGGCAGAGTCCACATACAATTCATTTTTGGATCCTTCCTAGCTCAACTGTACCTAGCAGAAGGGGCTTACTCAAACGTTCACCAGATTAACTGGCTTTAAATGTTCGGTTCACACAGTTGATACAGAGTAGTTCTCAGAACAGATAAGCAAAATGAAATCTACTCTGTTAACTATCACTTACAGCGCCAGATAAATAACCATCTGCAGCAGTTATAAGAACCAAACTCGAAAGGCGGTATTGACAAAGGAAACATGGGCAGCCTGTCTGCCTAAAATACAGGCAGCAGACTGATGAGTAAACTTGGATTAGAAAGAGGCTTTCAAAGTTCTGCTCATTTAATGTCCACGACAGAAGATTAGATTACTCTTAAAATCAAGACTATTTGATACTCTTCAAAGTGTATGCTTTCCCCCACCCCCTATTGAAAGAATTTTAAGGGATTAATTAATAGAGGGTCTGATGTTTCCTAATGTTGAGATTGCTACCACATAAGCATACTATTTTTCTTAAATGTTATTATTGGGGTATAGTTGCTGTATAATGTTGTATTAGTTTCTGCTGTACAACAACATGAATCATATATACATGATTTATACATATATGCCTTCCTTTTGAGCTTCCCTCCCACCCCACCCCCATCCCACTCCTCTAGGCCATCATAGAGCACCAAGCTGAGCTCCTTGTACTATACAGCAGCTTCCCACTAGCTATCTGTTTTACACTTGGTAGTGTATATAAGTCAGTCCCAATCTCCCAGTTTGTCCCACCTTCCCCTTCCGTGTCCATGTGTCTGTTCTGTCTCTATTCCTGCCCTTGCAAATAGGTTCATCTACCGTTTTTCTAGATTCCACACACATATAAACATACTACCTGAAAAAGTTCTCCTTCCCCTTGTATTTGCAAAAGGTTTTATCAAGTCACATTTGAATTCCAAGTGTTGTAACTCACCAGCCAGGACATATTTCATTTTGACCCTGTAACTGAGCTATCGTCCCAACTTCACAGTGGTTATAGGGGTGAATTCTCAAGGGTTGCAATGGCATTTAGCGGGGGCAGGGCGGAAACTATTACTTTGACTTTTTATACACTTGTCAAGTACTTGAAAAAAGTAACTAGCACTGTTTCTACTTTTGCAATTTTAAATAAGTTCCATAATTTCTTTCATAACAGGTAAACTTACATTTCTTTCTTGAATTCTTCTATTTTTTGGTTCTCTACCGTCAGAAGCTCTTTTGATTTGTTCAGCTCTTCCACGTTTTTCAAGTTGTTTTCTTTAAGTGTATCCAACTTAAAGACCAAGAGAAAAAAACTTAATGAAATTATTTCATTTTCCAATCACATGAGTGGATAGACAAATCATTCATGAAAATGTGCATTAGACAGGTGAAATTAAAATCCTTTGCAAAAAAACAAATAAAAAAAAAGATCACCTGGGTAAAGAGATTACAAATGATCAAGTCTATTATAAACTGCAGCCTCCCCCATAGGTTAAGTCAGACATTCCCTGTACACCTGGCCAAAAGGTCAAACTAAATTGCAACATAAAGCAAAAGGTCTCTTTCATTTTTATACAATTCCTAAAATTTATCATTGAGCTTGCTATTCATGTACGATGCATCTTAAAACATGCATTAGAAAATAAAAACATTAGAAATAAATTGCAAAGGCATGACATCAAGGACTAATTCTTTGTAATGAAAACACATTCCTTTCTTCCCGCAAGACTAGTAATTTAGGATATGATATTTTTCAATGTCAGTGCCAAATTTCAATTTATATAATCCTCATTATAAAAATTCCTGGGATATTTGTAGATGGGAAAGATTTAATTATTCACCTGAACTTCAGTCTGAAAAGGGAAAGACCACATAGCGAGACTGAAAAGCACTCACTCACATTCAGTCCCATCACCTGCCCACGGGGGGATGTGGCCAGCCTACGGCCTGGCCTCTGGTGGGAAAAGCAGACACATTATTGGAATTAGTGGGGACATGACCAACTTCAGGCTCTGGCAGGTGGCTGGAGTTCTAGGTACGCAGCCCCCAAGGACTGGGAGCTTGTCATGGGTGACCCATCACACATGTGTGCTCCTGGTGCCATGCTGGCTTTCGAGGACTCGTATAGTTATCTCCTCCAGCCAGAGGTCATTTTGTCCTACCATATGCTACCTGTCAGGAGCCCTGGAAGTCAGGAGCCCTGGAAAGTGTCCTGCAAATTTTAACACCACCATCTTTCTTTTAATGCTCCCTAACATTCCAGATTCATGGAATGTTCAGTGAGACCAGAAAATGATTCATCCAGTCAGTATTCTGGCTGTAATGAGACACCAAGGGGTAAGTTATAGAAACAGGGGATTCTCCCTGAATCTACCTTCAAAGCTTAGGGACATTCCTTAAAATCTTATTTACTTTAGCTTCCAATCGATTACCATCTATAATTTTTAATGCTTTTATGTTTTCAGCTTAAGTCTTGTTCTGTTAGGACTGTCAACTCAATCATAAATGTACTCTTTCCCACATCAAGCTTTATTTCCCGTCTAATTATTTCAAAATGTTTATGCCTTTATGGATTTCAATCCTTGCTCTGCTATCATGAGGAGACCTGATCTTTACGACAGCTATTCAGTGTGCCTGTCTGGATCTTCCCTGGCTTTAACTTCTTAACATCTCACCTGACTGTCACTTTAAAAAGCATCTGAAGTTCTATAGAACTTCACATAACTATTTCGGCGAAGCAATCTGCTTTGGATTTACGTAACAGCTTTCCAAAGAAAGAAAGGGCTGGTATGGGGTGTGGGGAGGGGGGCGGGCAGGCATCAAAAGAGAGGTGCAAGGATGAGAAATGCTACTTTTGGACAGAATCAAAATTACCCTGACGCCACAAATCTGTCTGAGACCCAGAAGTGACTGTTTCAAAATGAGATATAAGGGAGGCAGTACTGAAATAGGCCAAGAAAAAGGCCTATGTCAAACTCAGGGCTGAGGGATGGAGTCCAGTGGCTCAAAGTTGGGAGGCACTTGGGAGAAAAAAAAAAATACACGTGATTTAAGACAAAAAACACGAAAGCTAGAGAATGCCACTGGTACCTCCTCTCAGTAGTTGTGTCAGTAAACAACTATCGCAGAAACCCACACTACCAGGGCTTTCCCCTCCTTTTTTAAAGGTTGATCTTACTAAATAGGTAATGAAGTAATACACTTTATTTCATAGGATCACCATCCTGGTGTACATGCGACTCCACTAACATAGATCAAACCTGTATAAGGCCACACTTCAAAAAAAATAAGTAAATAAACCATCCTGAGTTAGTCATCAAGAATTCCATGAAGTTGATAGGCTGTCCTTTGTACAAAAAGCCATTTAAATCTGATTACTTCATTCTGCAGTTTTTCATTTGTTTGCTTGGAATCTTCCAAGGAGGCCAGTGTTTCGGTTTTCTCTTTGGTCATCTGTTCCATTATCTGCATGGCATCTTCAGCGGTTTGAGCGGCCTAAGTGTGAGAAAACAGTGTGAGAAACCCCTTACCAACCTGGGAGGGGGTGACTAATGCTCAGGCCACGAGGCTCAGGATCTGTGTGGTGAAGGGAATCACACGGAGATGATGAGCCGGTAACCAACCCCATGCCAAGACAGACAGATCAAGACAAACAAGCAGAACAAAGTTATAGACACTTTCTGTGCCATTTTTCAACAAGCCAAACTGAAATATGCAATTTACGTATTTTCAGATCCCTATAAACCTACGCCTTCTAAGTTCTGAGTTCCACTGACAATGGTGCTCATCACTCTGACTTATGTTTGAGAGAAATGTTCACTGATAAGAAAGGCTTACATCCTTCTGTGGTCAAATGTTTTCTCTTAATCATATTTACTGTTAGAAGTTTAAAATACTCTTCTTGCTATATCGAATTTGGGGCTTTTGAAATCACTTGGAATTTCGGTTGGGAACTTTTCAAACAAAAATGGAAATTATTTGGGCGGTTACAGTGTTTAAGGCTCAAGTGTTTCATGAGAAGCACTGAATGACCAAGTCTATGAGAAGCTGTAGGCAATGAATACAAGCATGGCTGTGAATAAAAAAGATAATATACACATGGAAACCAATCCTTAGTTGATACAGTATTGAAAATAAAATCACAGAAGTGAATTAAAATCTTTTAAGGCATTAAAATCCAGCTGCTGAGAATTCTGCCTTTATACCTTCCCAGTAACTGGAGGGAAGATTTATGAAACAATTAAAGCCACATAGAAGATACTAAGTTTTAACACGTGACCATTTTACCATTGTTCTTAAGAACAATGGTTGCCTTTCTCAGAAAAATTCTCCCTAAATTAAAAAACATCTATCCTTTTTATTCACAGTTTGCAATCTTTTCTAATGGAGAGAGATGACAGCAATTAGACATTTGGTAAACACTTGCCCTTTCAGGTGGTAACAAACAGCTTGAGATACCTGACCAAGTGATTAAATGGGTTGCGTTTCCTTCTTTGGAAATGAAGGCACGTTCCCTCAGCCACTACAGGGTTAGTGAACAGGGTTAAGGCCAGGGGCCCAATCCCTGAACCTCCCACTTTACCGTAGAGGACTGCAGAGTCTCGAGCTCTCTGATTTTTAGAGTGAGCTTGCTCTTGTCTTTCCTCAATATACGGTTTTCGTTTTGAGACTCCAGGAGGTTGGCTGAGATGTGGCTGTTGGTTTTGGCCAGCTGGCTGATCTCTTTCTGGAGGAGGAAGTAGCTTTCGGCCAGCTTCTCCTTCTCCTTCAGGAGCTCGTCCTTTTTCAGCATCATCTCTCTTTTCTCGGCCAGGAGGTTTCTGTTGTCCTGCGTCGCCTTGGCCTGCTCGGCCAGGGTCACCTCGTGGTTCAGCTGCAGGTCGTCCAGCATCTTGGTGAGGTAGCCATGCAGTTCCTGCAGTTCCAACTTGGACTTGGACAAGGCAGCAAAGTCACTCTTCAGAGTCTCTATGTTGGCGGCCAGCCGCGCCGTCTCTGCACTCAGGAGTTCCTTCTCCTTGATGATGTCAGCCACTTTCTGCTCTGAGTTGGTCTTGTCTTGGACGAGTGTGTAGTTTTCAGACTGGAGCTCCTGGGTACAGGTTCTCAGCTTCTCCACCTCCTGTTCCAGGAGTGCCACCCTCCCGTGGAGCTTGTTGCTCTCGTACAAGGAGGCCTCTTTGTCCTGCGTCCTGGCCTCCTTCTCCAGCACGAGGGACTGTTGCATTGTGTGGACCTTCTCGTTTAACTTCTGACATTCTTCTTGCAGATTCAACCCGTCCCTTAACAAGATGTTCTTTTCAGAACAGCAGGCCTTGAGTTCAGCACTTAAACTCTCCTTGGCTTGCAATACGTCAGTGTGTTCTTTTTCTAGCATCTTTGTGGCGTTTTGGGCCTCTTTTAGCATCAGCGAGAGATCGCACTTGGTGGCCGTGAGGTCTTGGTTTTCCTTTTCCCTCTCTTGAAGCTCTTTCTTCAGAGCATCGAGATTGCTGAGCAGTTTCATCTTCTCGTGCACAACGATTCTTCTGTTGGCTGACTCTTGATCATATTTCTTTTTAAGGTCTTCCATGGCCTTCATGGACTTCTCTCTTTCTACCAGTAAATCCCCATTCCGCATCTCCAGTACCGATTTTTCTTTCAAGAGGTTATCCTGCTGCTTTTTGAGCTTGGTGATTTTCTGACAAACCAGCTCCTTCTCAGAAGTGAGGTACGTGATCTTCTCATTCAGGTTCATCTTGATGTGGGTGGACTCTTCCGAATATTTGCTGAGTTTTTCGGTGATGAGCCTATTTTCATTTAGCAGTTCTTCTTTCTCAGCCAAGAGCCTTCTCTCGGATGAGGTTAAGGTCTCTTTTTCGTGCAGAAGCTGGATGCACTCGGAGTCTGTGATCTCCCGGCTGGTCTTAATTTCTTCCAGCAGGTTTGTGAGGCTCGTGTTCGTGGCCTGCAATTGCAGAATCTCCAGCTCAGCCTTCCTCAGGCCCTTGCTGGCCTCCTCCAGCTGTGCACGGAGCTCGCCAGCTTCCGTGCTGAGCAGATGTTTGACCTGGAGGGCAGTCTCCAGACTGGCGTTCAGCTTTTCCTGATCCTGAAGCAGCATGTCCTTCTCGAACTGCAGGTCTTTGCTGCCCTGAAGAAGATGATCTCTTTCGACCTTCAGGGCTATACACATGTTGTCAAGACCTGACTGTTTCTCCAAAGTTGACTTTTTCTCTATTGTGAGATCCTCAATCTCCTGCACCAAGCTCTTCTGATCTTTGACCAGTTCCTCATAGGAGCTCTGAAGCTTCTGAATAATTTCATCTTTATCTTTAGTCAACGCGAGGTTTTCAGTGACCAGCTTCTTGATATGATTCTCCAGGCGATCTTTTTCTTCCCGATACTTCTGAGACTCGGCCATTAGAATATCTTTGCTGAACTGCAGTTCCTCTGTGAGTGCCTGCAAGCTTGCTTCGGAAGCCTGCAAAGACTCGTTTTCCGTATTTATCTTCAAGAGTTCCTCCTGTGCGATATTGATCTCTTTCAGTAATTTCTCTCTCTCCACAGCCAAAGCTGCTCTATCGAGTTGTTCCTGCTGATAAAGCTTTTCAGCGTCTTGCTTTTCTTCCCAGACTTTCTCCTTTTCTAAATTAAGAGTTTCATTTACTGACCAGAGCTTCTGTTGGTCCTCCTGAAGTAAAGTTATTTTGGCCTCCAACTCTACAAGTTTGGATAGAAGTGAACCTTTTTCTAACTTTAAAGCATTCCCCTCCTGGGCAAGAAGCTGCTTCTCTGATTTCAGACCCCTCAGCTCTTCTGACATTAGTTCAATTTCTCTTTTGGCTGATGTTAATAAGTAAGTTAGCGACTACAGAGACAAAAGATGGAAAGAATGGAAACAAAATGAAATCAAGCAGACAAATGCAAGCCCAAGTAACTTAACATAACCTAAGTCATAGAAGTTAAAAAAAAGTTTACGGTAAATGTCACAGAAACTATCTGGATAACAGGGGAAAGAAACTGGATGAACGGAGTTCATAAAAGGATAATGCAAAGCAACTGTAGCTTTGCAAAACCTTGATAACTCTATTGGTTCATCTTTGAAACAACCTCTGAAGTACTCCTGACAGTTAACTAGAAGATACAAACAGTAGTTTGACATCAGGGCATGGGATTCTTTTCCTGCCATTCCCAATTATCCAGTAATTTCTATTGTAGGAGGGATTCATAGAAGAATTTTTAAAAACACAATCCAAAGAACTACAAAAAGTGAGTATATTTTAACCAAAAAAGGGAAAAGGGAGGAGGTGTTATAAACTGTTGCCTTTCAAACTAACTTACAGACCCTTACTTACTGAAGAACCTGGCCTGAGACTGATTTAGTCCCAGTGATACATGTAACCGACAAAAAATGCAGACTGATTTGCTAGGCTTTGATGACCAAAATAAATGGGCTTTTAAAAACATGTATTGGTTTATAAAATAAATTGACCATAGTGTCTCTACTGGCGCTGCCCAGAACCTTCTGCCATGATGTAAAAGGATTTGATCTGCACTGTCCATTGTGGTAGCCACTAGCCACACGTGTGGCGCGTGTGACTGAGGAGGGGAACTTATAACTTGAGCTAGTGTAAATTCAAATGGCCACATGTGCCCAGTGCCTACTGTACTGGTTTGCTGGCTACTAAACTAGGGAACACGGGAGCATCGTGGGCTCCATGAACTTCCTGAGATTTCACCCGAAACTGCTTGAGTGTGTATATCAATTCTCCTGGGAAAACATCTGAAGGTTTCATCAGCTCTCAAAAGTGTCTGCTGAGCCCTTGCTGCTGACAAACACTGAGGTCAGCCCTTGCTGCTGACAAACACTGAGGTGTGAATATTGAGACTACTTTGGAAGGGAAAGAATTCTGGCATTTTAACCAAATGATCCTTATGAAAACAACAGCAAACAAAATTAATGGGGCTTTACACAAACCTCTAGAATGCTGTGGTTTGGTCAGGCTACAGTATTTTAAGGGAAACATTAGAAAACTGCTGTCTACCAAGATAAAGGGAGCCTCAAAGTCCAAAATTCTGGAAATTATATCCAGTATTAAATGTTTCATAAAACTGGAGATATTTCACAGGGAAAAGAGAAAGCCTTGATGGGCAGCAGTAGCTTCCCTGGTAGCTCAGCTGGTAAAGAATCTGCCTGCAATGCAGGAGACCTGGGTTCGATCTCTGGGTTGGGAAGATCTGCTGGAGAAGGGAAAGGCTACCCACTCCAGTATTCTGGCCTGGAGAATTCCATGGACTGTATAGTCCATGGGGTTGGAAAGAATGGGACATGAATGAGCATCTTTCACTTTCACACATGACGTATATTATGATGTGCTCCATTTAATTTAAAAGGGATTTGTTTTGTTGTTGTTCAGTCACTGAGTCATGTCTGACTCTTGGTGACCCCATGAACTGCAGCACACCAGGCTTCCCTGTCCTTCACTATCACCTGGAGCTTGCTCAAACTCTTGTCCATTGAGTTGGTGATGCCATCCAATCGTCTCATTCTCTGTCATCCCCTTCTCCTTCTGCCCCCAGTCATTCCCAGTATCAGGGATCTGTTTTAAGTCCTACATATATTATTCTGTATTTTATTCTACTCAACTCCTACATGTATATAAACATTTCTCTGACACATTAAAAACAATTAAAGACAATAATTTCCTTTTCTTTGAGCAATTTAAATAGCAGTAAGAGGGTCAGAAAACATATTGGGACACTGACAGGATCCTGACACCATAAAATAACATTCAATGTACCGAGTTCTACTCTACTCAGTAGTAGGATGTTTTCTCACAGCCCTTCAGTCCAACCTCCTTGTTAATAAGCTTTTAGTACCTTTCTGGGCACATATGAAAGCCGTCTCCAGAGGTCTCCCTTCTGACTTTTTCCTCTGTTCTTCCGACCGGGCTCCATTCCCTGCCCACCTGCCTCATGCGTGGCCTCTGTCTCTTGCTTTTCTGCACGATGTCTCTCCTAACCCTGGTGCAAGGTGGCAGCAAGACGGCCAAGACTAGAGGGACATGCTTTTCTGCGACAGTCTATTACAAGCAGATGGACAGGGCTCAGGCAACAGAAGGCTCTTTGAAGCAGCATAGGGGGTGATGGTTACACAGTGCTTTCAGGGTGGAAAGACCTGTAGCCACCACCACCTGAGAAGGGAGAGCAGTTGGTACAAAACACTTGAAGCCACAGGAGACGTCATTCACCTTCCTGCCATGCGCTCTGAAGGCCACTGAACCCATTCCATGCGTTGCTGCGTTCTAAGCACCCTTACAACCTTGACGCGGGACGCAAAGCTCACTGTACTGGGGCACACAGTCCTCCCCACCACATACTCTGGCTCTGTCGGCTTGCTTCCCCAGCTCCTCCAGCCTCTGCAGCAGCTCGCGGTTCTCCTCCTGCGCAGCCTTCAGCCGCTCCTCTGTGTCCCGTAGCAGCTTGTGGAGGTTCTGCAGGACTTCTTCGTGCTTGGCTCTGCTCTCGGAACTGGCTTCCTCGTACCTGGCTTTCAGATCTTGACACTCGTTCTGGCTCACTTCCATCTTCTTTTCCTGCAGACACCCCACGTCAGGAGGAAGTCACCTGGCCACAGCTGTCCTGCCAGCCACCCTCTCTGCCCCTGCTGGCCACCAGTCCCCCTGACTCTCTCTCTCCTTACCAGGTCTGACAGTTTCCTCAGCAGTTCTTTCTTTTCTTCCTCATGCTTTTCAGCTGCTTCTTTCTGACTCTGTTCGGCTTTGAGAGTTACTTCCCTGATACTTTTCTGCAGAAGGCTTGCGTTTTCATCAGCCTTGGTTAGTTTCAGCTGTAATTCTTCTACATTTCTAGAAGGAATTTCAAAACAAAGCGTCAGATTTTTCCAAAGAGTACTTTAAATCCTAGAGTTATACTTTAAAAAATAATATTGATAATAATTGGCTTAATGATGAGAAATGTTATGAGCAATAACATCTAGAATTAGGAAAAAAAAAAAAAACTTGACTTGTCCCGAAGAATACTTTTTAACGACTGTGATGGTTATAAATACTTTAGAGTAACAACTACTCTTAGTGTGAACATTTATTATTTTATGTCCGCCTCAGACGGTAACGAATCCGCCTCTAATGGAAGAGACCTGGGTTCGATCCCTGGGTCGGCAAGATCCCCTGGAGGAGGGCATGGCAACCCACTCCAGTATTCTTGTCTAGAGAATCCCATGGACAGAGGAGCCTGGTAGGCTACAGTCCACAGAGTCAGACATGACTGAGCACAGCACAGCACGTAGATCAATACAGAGAGATGAGCGAAAAGGAAACGTATTAAGTACTTAGAGGTTTCCAAATTTTAGCAGACTAGAATATTCAAGACTCATTTGGGTGCCGCTTCAGAATGCAGATATGAAAATAACAATAAATAATTTGAAGTTCTAGCTTAAAGATAACCTTGTGGTCCAATGAAGATGTATGAGGGCCATCAGCCTAGAGAGCAGGCTGTCTCATAGATCAGGGGAGGGAAACTTGGATGGAAACACTGGATAAAACACTGATGGAAACGAAACTTCTCCAAGGCTCTGCGCCACAACCACCTGGCAGCTGTGACCGCCCCATGGCAAGTCTGGCCAGAGCCAGCCAACCAAGGCCCAGGTGCCCATCACCCACCAGCACTGAACCACGTGGGAGTGCTCGGCCAAACGCTTTTGCTGTTATTTTTTGGCCACACCTCACGCCATGTGGGATCTTAGGTCCCAGACCAGGGATCGAGCCTGTGCCCCCTGCAACGGAGGGGCATTAATGGGACAGTCTTAACCACTGGACCACCAGGGAAGCCTCCACATGGCTGGATGTAAACGTAACTGCCAAGTGTTAACACTTTCAGAATCAGAAGTCTAATGGTGCTAACATGTCTTCTAAAAAACGTGCCTTATAAAATAAATATTTGATTTTTATTCAGCAGCCATTAACACAAATCAAAGCAACAAGAGCCTCAGAATAAAGACAAGAACAGAGAGTTAGATGAAAGAAGCTTTAGCGCTGAGGAAGGACGGTGTAGTGATCAAGGGCAGTGAGGGCTCTGGGACCAGAACTTGCCTAGACTTGAAACCTCAGGCAAGTTGCCTAACCTCATTATGCCTTGATTTCTTTTTCTTTAATATGGGAACAACAATATACTCACCTCGTGGGATTATCAGAAAAATATACAAAGTGGTCAGCATACCATGTGGCATGTGGTCAGCCCTTCATAATCGTTATCTATCGTTACACTGCAATTGGTTAAAAATATTTTTAACTGCCTGTAAAAGATGTTACTGCCTGGGACTTCCCTGGTGGTTAGTGGCTAAGACTCCATGTTCTCAATGCAGGGGGTCTGGGTTCGATCCCTGGTCAGGGAACTAGATCCCACAAGCTAGAATTAAGAGTTCACATGCCACAATTAAGACCCAGCACAGCCGAATTAATAAATTAAAAAAAAAATTTTTTTTAAAGACATTATTGCCATTGGTAAACTACTACCTTCCCCTTAGAAAGTTAAATAATTGATTCAAGGATACACTGAGACAATAAAGGACAAGAGAAAGGGAACTCTTAAAACATAACTATCCTGAAGAGTTTGGCTCTCCTCCCATCTAGACCTTCCTTGAGAGCCTAACCCAAAGCCGGCGCTCTTATTAATACTCATACATACCTTTCTTTCAGACGTAGTTCGTCGTTCATTTTTGTCAGCTGAGAAGAATTGTCTCCAGACATTTTCATTATTGCTGCAATGTCATTTTCCAGCTTTTCCTTCGCCTTTATCAGCTGCTCTTCCCTTTCATCTCTCTCTCTAAATTTTGCCTCCATATCTGAATATATATATATGCATAGAAAAAAAATTGAGCTGTTGTGTTATAATCAACAACAATGTATTAACTACATCCTGTATGCCAAAACTTGCTCTGGGAATATCTGTACCTAACAATCCCTGTTCTCATGAAAATTATATTCTAGCAAAGAAGAGAGACAATTAACAAGAAAGAGAATAAATCATATGTTAGAGAGTGGTTAAGTGTTAAGAGGGGGAAAAGAATACAAGCAGAGACAGGAGCCAGGAAGGAAGCTGGGGAGTGTGAAATCTTAGAAAGGGCCTCTCTGAGATAGTGACATATAAGTAAAACCCTAGGGGAAATGAGGGAAGAGGGATGCAGGCAGAAGAAAAACAGGTGCAAAGGCCCTGAGGCAGGAACACGCTTCACAGTCGAGCATCACCAAGGAGGCAGATACGGCTGCAGTGGAAGCAACCTGGGGAAGAACAGCATGGGATGAAATCAGAAAGGTAACAGGACCTGATGGGAGTTAAGGACCACAGCCTTTACTCTGAGCGAGATGGGTGCCACTGGGCTACCTTGAGCAGAGGTGTGACATGATCTGACTTAAAGTTGAAAGCATCTCTTTGGCTGCTGTGCTAAGACAAGACTGAAGGGAGCAAGTGCAGAAGTGGGCAGCCCAGGTGGCCAGCTGCTACTACAGCTCGGACTAAAGATGCTGGCTGGCTGGGATGAAGGGCAGCACTGGGCGTGGTGAGGTGTGGTAGATTCTGACTTGTTTGAAACCAAGGCAGAGGGGATTTGTTGAGGTTTACAGACCTCCAACAAGATTTCATCACAAGAGAACACAATGAGCAAAGACTTTATGCTTGAACAGTAGATACGTGTAACCACACACTAAAACGATCTCAAATCCTAGGAAGCCTACTATATTTAACATTTATAATAACCAGAGATGTGTTCTTACCTGTTAAATTTTCTCTCAACTTCTCCAGTTCGGAAGACAGTGCGTTAAACTGTTCCTCTTTTTGGTGTAATTTATTTACAGTTTCTATTTGGGATTAAGTTAAAAGTTTAATACATCTCAGAGTTAATAAGCCACGTAAAGCTTAACTGTCTTAGAACCAAATCAAATCAAAAGTTTGAGATTTGGGGTCATGGGAATACTTAAGAATCCCATTAGAAATCAAACCACTATATAATGAACCTAAAGAAGCAAGCAAGCAAGCAATTTTCTGTCTTCCCAGATCGGAAGATTAGGTAGGCACTGAACATCCATTCTCCAGGGATCTCTTGCCTCCTTCCACTTAAAACTCAATAGAGCTACCAATGACTGAAGCTTAAGTAAGATGATACTTTACCCAAGTACATCTACATTTTAACACGGGTCAAGCTTTAGGTCAAAAAGAAGAAAGAATTAATGGGAGTCAACCTGACCACCCAGAGTTCATTACTAGAAATATCGTGGACACGATCCATTCAAACATCTATGTTGGGGGACAGTGTTGAATACATCTGCATATAGTTTTATATGAGCTTCCCCGGTGGTGCTAGTCATAAAGAATCTACCTGCCAAGGGGATGTAGTTAATGAAAGTTCAACCCCTGAGTCAGGAAGATCCTCTGGAGTAGGAAATGGTACCCATAGGTTTGTGTAAATGGAACCATGGAGTATATACTATTTTGTAACCTGCTGTTCTTACTCAATGTGTCTTGGGTATATTTGACAGGGGTGAGTCTTTTAATACAACTGGGAAACTGGATTGTATATTTCTAGAAGGCAGGATAGATTTCGGGTGAAATGATTAGGCTGCAGAGGTGACAGCAGTTTGGGAAGGTAAGCTGTGTCTGGATGGTAATGCTGGCTCTTTCCAGTACTGAGAACATGTTGGGACTTCAGGATGGTGAGGAAAGGAGGCTGAAGGCATGGACTGAAGGCTGACACAGCTCGGTTGACTTGGTGATAGTGTAAGAGAAGTGATGATGCCTATTTTTTTTAATCTGCACATATTTTAATGTGTTAGACATATTTGCATCTAACAGTAGGTAGGTAGAAGGGGATAAACTGAAAATAAACCCATATACATTTCACACTGCTTACAGAAAAATAAAACGAATCAATTGGAGTTTGAGGCTTTAAAAAGTCAAGGGAATGTAGTGTTACTATGCACTGCAGGAACTTTATTTGAGCTGAAGACTGCCTCCCGCTTGAGGACGTGACCTCCTCTAAAGTACTCTTATGTCAGTGAGACGTACCTTGCATACTTCTCTGAAAAGAGACTGCCTCCTCTGAAGCATCAGCAAACTTTTCTTTCTAAAGAAAAACAATCGGACATTCAGAATAGACAGATCTCAAATTATAAAAAGTTCCAATAACTGTAACACTATTTTTTGTTGCTAGTTTTGTTTCATTAATGCTAACTTATGCTTAAAACATGTAGGTGTCGATTACTACCATATGCGTACCATGCATGTGTGCACACAAGTGAATGTGGTTTGTGCCCATGTGCCTGCCTGGGCATGCACATATGTCTGTATATGTGTATGGATATGCACACTTATGTCAGTATATGCATGTGTGGGTATGTACATGTGGTGCCACGTGTATACTTTTTCTGCATGTTGCTACCCTTCAGTAGCAGAACTTCTCCATAAATCTGCCTGAGACAGCAAACAGGGTTCAGAAATTTTTTTTTAAATATTTTTTTTGGAAGTTTAGTTGATTTATAACGCTATGTTAGTTTCAGGTGTACAGCCAAGTTATTCTGTTATACACACACAATGATCTATTCTTTTTCAAACTCTTTTATAGGTTATTACAAAACATTGAGTATAGCTTCTTGTGCTATACTAGGTCCTTGTTGGTTATCTGTTTTTTATATAGTCATGTGTATACGACAGTGACAAGCTCCTAACTTATCCCTTTCTCCCACCTTTCCACTTTGGTAACCATAAGTTTGTTTTCTACATCTGTGGATCTGAGTTCTGACACGTTTTACATCTAAGAATAATTAGAACCTAGTATCTGGAAACTAGATCTGTGTCAACTCCTTTACATTAAAAAGTCCATTGCTCACTCATTATCTTTTCTAAACATGACAGGAGGGCAGGATAAAACCACTCTCCTGATTTTCCTGAGATGAATTCTGAGCTAGTCACACCGAGTGAATTTTTAAATGAATATTTGATTTAAAAAATGGGCTCACAAACCACAAGCCCATCAAAGCCCACAGGTTGTCCACCTGCGTTATTCCCAAGGCCAAACTTCAGGAGACATGTTTTCTCGTCAGAGGACGCAGAGGAATACTCTAATTTGAAAAAAAAAACAGTAAGGCATCCTGAAAGTTTGGGGAGGAGGGCAGAGAAATGGCACGACACCCAAAATGCATTTTCTTAAAGGACACTGTATTAAAAAGTGGTAATCTCCAGGCCAACTTTTCTCAAAATGTACCTGAAGTACTGTGCATCAAAACTGTGGGGGTTCGTCAGAACTCTCTACAATGATACTGTGTTGGTCAGTTGGCAGCCATGGGCCACGTGTAGTTACCAAGCACTTAAAATGTGACTAGTGCAATGGAGGAACTGAATTTTCTGTATTTTTAAAAATATTTATTTATTTGGCTGCACCAGGTCTTAGTCACAGCATGCAAACTCTTAGTTGGAGCACATGGGATCTAGGTCCCGGACCAGGGATCAAACCTGGGCCCTCTGCATTAGGAATGTGGAGTCTTAGCCACTGGACCACCAGGAAAGTCTCGAATTTTGTATTTTATTCAATTTTAATTAATTCAAATTTACAGAGCCAAGTGGGTGATAGCTATCATAATGAATAGTGCAGTTAACTATGTATTAACATTTTAAAAAGTAGAAATATGTAATATTGGCATTTAAATGAAAGAAATATCAAAACACTTTTATCCACCACTGGTATTAGCACAGAGGTATAAAAAGTAGAAAGTAAGAAGGCACATGGAAGAACTCCCATTCCAGTATTCCTGACTGGAGCATCCCATGGACGGAGGAGCCTGGTGGGCTACAGTCCATGGGCTCACAGAGTCAGACACGGCCGAGCACACACAGACATCACTGCCTTGCTAATGGAGGGCGCCTGTGGCCCAGGGAGCTTGCTGGCTTTGCTGTCTCAGGGCAGGGAGGACAAGGCACAGAGCCAGAGCTACACGAGAAACCTAACATAACTTGGAAGGCCCCGTGTTTAGTGAAACTAAGTGGTCAGCAACATGTCAAAACGTCAATGCGTTACCAGCGACAAAGGACAGATTTAAAAAAAGCAGTACTTACCTTTATTGCTAGTTTGGGTTTGATCCAATTCCCCTGATTATCAGCCAATCAATACTTTGCAAGAGAAAGGAAATAGGTGCCATACTTCTTTCTTTATAGAAATTATTTTGTGTTTTGTGTGTGTGTGTGTGTGTTTTTTAAACAGGAACAATTCAAATTGGCCAGAAACCGTGAGATTCAGATTCCTGACAGGTACTTACCAAAGTCTGCAGTTCTTTTTCCAAAGCCTCTTTCACTCGACTGACTTCACTCAAGTTTTCCTGAAGGTTATTAAGCATTAGCTCTTTTCCCTGCAGCTCTTTGGTGATGCTACTAGCCTACCAGACAGAGTTACATGGTACAGAAGCCAATGGACCAAAGGAAACAAAAAGGAATGAGAAAGAAAACATAAGACAAATATGAAAAAAATGTAAGAGAAAACAAACACAACCAAACAAAACTGAAAGGAATAAAGGCATGGGTAAAAAGTCAGTTCGGTGTTGCTGCTTTTAGTTCTAAGAAGCCAATGACTTGTCACACAATCAGTTCTAGATGAGACTGTCCATGGCTATTTTTAAATAATCAAAATACAGTATTTTTCTATACCTAAATTTGGACTATCAGCACGATCTAAAACAGAAAATATAGATGCTTACTGTATATATATTTTTTCTTTTTTGTGGTGCACAGGCCTAGCAGCCCCAGAACATTTCAGATTTGAGTACCCCAAATCAGGGATCAAACCCATGCCTCCTGCATTGGCAGGTAGATTCTTAACCACTGGACCACCTGGGAAGTCCCAGCAGCTTACTTTCTAAATGAGACAGCGGAGCAGTTTCATTTTCTGGATTTTTAAAGACCGTAAGATAGGAATGGTAGTAGACTCATGTGACTGTATTTCATTTTCTGTATTTTGTACATGTTTGAAGTTTTTCAACGTGTAAAATAAAACTTTAAACATGTACTAGACAATAGCCATCAGAAAAATTGGCTTTCACTGAATCTTCATGTAAAAAAGTAGACCAACCATTAGCTACATATTCTTTATTAATTTAATTTTTGTGTTTGGATTGGTAGTTCGGAACCAAACGAGGAGACTGGAGAAAAATTTTCTGGGCTTGTCATCCTCGGCTAAGGTTACTTAGCAATCTTTGCCATTCGTCTGTCCTCACCTCTCCTCATTTAACCATCACAACCCTTCCTTTGCCAACAGAGCAGCTTCTCCCACAAAAAGCTCACAACATTCAGCATCAGCACCCATGCCTCAACTAGTGGCAGGAGGACTGGGAAAGAGGATTCCTTCCTCGAACAATAGTTAAAAATGATTATGACATTTAACAAGGCTAGTTAGTAAGAAATGTAGCTGGCAAAGGTTTCTTATCATTTCCTATGTCTTGGTCAAAAGCACACTTGTCCAGAGTTTCCTCCAAAGAGCAAGGAATAGACCATGCTCTCACTGTGAAAAAACCCCAATGAGACATAAGTAGCAGTGTGGAGGGATCCGGGCTCTTAAACTTCATTTTGCTGTGAATGTTATTGATCACAGCAGGTTAATTTACAAGAGTCAAATGCACTTAGAGTTCACATTCTGTTTTACCTGTGACTCTTGTTACTTAGTCACTAAGTCAGGTCTGACTCTTCTGTGACCCCAAGGACTGTAGCCCACCAGGCTCCTCTGTCCACGGGATTTTCCAGGCAAGAATAAGGGAGTGGGTTGCCATTTCTTTCCACAGGGGATCTTCCTGACCCAGGGATCAAACCCACGTCTCCTGTGTTGGGAGGTGCATGCTTTACCACTGAGCCACCTGGAAAGCCTACATATGGCTCGACAGACAGGCAATGGGAAAGGATGTGATTATCTTTTAAGCTTCTTATACATTCAATTCATTTACCTCAACACCATCATTTTCGGGAGTTCTCTATTTTCAAAAGAGTTTATAGATTGGAATCAAGCTGAAACAAGAGATCACAGCAAGTCCAGAGACAAAATATCAGGTTGGTCAAAAAGTTAGTTCAAGTTTTTCCATAAGATGTTAATGGAAAGACAAGAATGAACTGTTTGGCCAACGGAATAATAAAGTATTCTGATACGAGGAAACCAGAATCTATCCACACCCCTGAGTCATTATTTTCTCTAATCTCCTCAGATGAAACCATACTCAAGATGCTCAGAAGATACTCCACTCATATGGGAAATTAGGTCAGCACCAGTTTTAACTAAGTCAGGAGTCTGGAGGATGAATGACCTCAACTGAAAAATAAGGTACAACGCAAGATAAGAAATGGAGGAGAAAAAAAAAAAGATGGAGGATGTTGCTACAAACCTTGCCGCTTTCAGCATCCTTTTCAATCTCTAAGTTTTTAATCTGTTTCTCAGCTGCCTCAAGCTGCTGTCTGAGGGTCTCGATTTCCAATTTACCTTCGGAGCTGGCCTTCTGAAGCGCATCAAGATCCAAGAGCTTTTCTCCGGCAGCCTTGAGCTGTGATGTAAAATGACCGATAACCTTGGTTTGCTCGCTGCACCTGGTTTGCAGCACCTCTAGCTGCTTTACCTTTAGCTCGGCTTCCTGCAGTTTGTTTAAGGCGTCCTCCATTTCCACCAGGTGCTGGTCTTCCGCTTCGTCCAGCTTCGACTGGATGGCTTCCAGACTGTTCTCCTTCTCTTTAATGACTTGCATCAGCTTAGCCCTTAGGGCCTCGAGCTCTTTCGTGTGAGCAGACCTTTCTGAGTCTTGCTTGTTCTGCAGATTTTCTATTTCCTGCTGGTAGTCCAGTCTCATTTTCTCTATCTGTGTTTTTAACTCGGCGAATTCGGCTGTCTCGGTGCCGAGCCCCTTGCTGAAGGACACCTTCAGCTCCTCCATGGCCTGCTGGTGGGACGCAATGGCTGTCTCCAGCTTAGACTTCCACAGGGCGATCACGTCTGAATTCTCTTTGTTGGCGTGGTCGAGCTTGCTTTTCAGGGATTCATTCTCTTTGGAAAGCTTCTCTGTGGTGGCCTGCAGAGCCTTTAACTCCTTCTGATGCGTTTCTTCCCGGGCTCCAAAATGCTCCTTCAGAGAAGTGACTTCTTTCTGGTGGTCACTATGGGTGGCTTCTAACTTCTCCTGCAAAGCGCTGATCTCTTGCAAGAGAGACAGTGACATGTCCACATCCCCCGCTGGCCTATTGGACTCCAGCCGCCTCCGCAGCTCAGCTACCTCCTGCACTCGCAATGCAAGGTCTTTCTCGAGTTCCATGATGCGGGACTTTTCTGACACCGTGGCCACCTAGTTAGCAGCAGTCAAGGAGAAAGAAGAGACCATTTAAATGATGAATCACTAATGATTTTCTCTAAGCTTGGAGATCTTTAGGGACTACCCCATCTCAGGCAGCAGTCAAGCCACCAAGAATGTCTATGTGTCAATCCAGGCCTGACTTGTGGCTTAAGCCTGGTTCTGGACACTCCAATTCAAAATATAGCCCAATTACAGTCTTTGGCAAACTTTTCACCATTTTGAGATGCTAAAGGAAAATAAAACTGAGTTTTATTGAGCTTAACTCACCCCCCAAATAGCTCTTTTCCCTCTAAAGAACCTTAAATCAGGAAGAGCACCCATTAACTATAGTTAGTTAATATAAACAGTACCTTTCAAAGTTCTTATATATTTGCCTTCTGGAAGAAGAATCTTTATTTTGCCTACTCTACCCAAGGGGTATAAACGCTTATCTATCTGTTGGCAGTGACTTTACAGAAGTGTGCTGTCCCGTGCAGCAGCCATGAGCCACATACGGCTACTCAGCACTTAAAATGAGGCTGTGAGAGTCACATATACATCAAATAATGACGACTTGGGGAAAAACAGAGCATATCTTGTTAACAATTTCTTATGCTGAGTATATGATGAAGTTATAATAGTTTGGATATATTGGTTTAAATAAAATGTTATTAATTTCACCTGTTCCTTTTAACCTACGCATGTAAATGTGGGTACCAAAAAATTTTAAATTATAAAACATCTGTGGCTCATGTCATAATTCTATTGGGTAGCACCGGCATAAAAATACCTAGCAAATGTTTCAGTAAATACCATGACAACTGGAGGAAAAATGGGTTGACCAAAGAACAAATTGACTAGACTTTTTTTTAAGAAAGGACAAGGAAACAATGGTTACTTCCCTGCAATGATACGTAGGAATCTTACACAGAGTCCTTCCCCCTTTTAGAGTTTGTAACCGCTCACCGTCTTGCGCACGTGTGTCGCTGCCCTAACCCAGTGGTTCCCCGACCTTAGTGTGCGCGCGAGCAGGCCCACACATGCTGATTCTACCTGAGCTTGGGGACAGAACCTGGGAATCTACTGATATTTAAGCTTGGACCCCAGGATGAGGAAAACCATTTTCCTAACCTTCGTCCTTTTATTCTTGGGAAGGTATTTCCCTCTGTCGTCTGATAGGCAGTCAGTTCGGTGCACAAAAAAATGTGGGAAATGGTAGCTTCAGGTATAAAAATTTACTGGGCTAACCTGGGAAATAGAAGGGGACCTTGAATGATTTCAAAACATCAGTGAGTCCCAAGTTTCACAGATCAAATGTCCTGCAGGGTGAAGGCTGGTTCCCTCCCTGCCTTTAACAAGACAGGAGGCAATGGATGTATGTTTCCTTCAGCCCCGTGGCCCACCAACAGGCTGTGAGGTGGATAAAGACTAAAGGGTTGACCATGAACAAGAAAATAAAGCACTTGGGACTCCCAAGGCTGCATGATCAAGTCACTGAACATTTCAGAGCAGGGTCTAATTGTGTTTCAAGACTGTAGGTATTTGAAAGATGGTAGTTCATTGACTTAGCTTTTTCTGGGGTGGAGGTGGGGAGGTGAGGACTCGGAGAGCGTGCTACCGCAAAATAAGGTACATTATTAAACTCCATTGCTACGAGGTCTATAATACAAATAAATTGAACCCAACGGGGCACTAATTCTTAACCAGTCACAACAAAACAGTCAAACTAAGGAAATGCCAAGTAAAAAATGAGGGAAAATAATAGTTTGATTATGGAGCATTTTCACAGCACTTCTATTTTTTATTTTCCCAAATCTGCCCTTGGGTGAAACTATCTATGTGTCTGCCTTTCCCACCATAAAAGCCAGGTTACTGTTTTTTATTCTTGCTAATGTCTCTACAGCACCAAGCACACTGTTTATAAACTGGGCTTACTGGCTTAGAGGAATTTTACAGCACTTCCCAAAAAGGAATGTGGGTGATTGGAAATTTGTATGGGTCAGTAGTTAGTTCCATACTTGGCAGACCAAGAGTGAGGATCAACAGGACTGTTATAGAAAGGTAATAGTTTGAATCTGAAATACTTGAATAAATTGTGCTGTGAATGGATGCTTTCTTATCCACTGAAAATTAAAAAAAAAAAATTGTTTGCTGACAAAGCTGTATAGGAGAGCACTTCAGAAGTTAAAAAAAAAAAAAAAAATCCTTACTTCAGTAGCCAGCCACACCACAGGAGCCCAGTCTTCCTATCAGTCCCTTGTATTTCCCAGATCAAGTCTGACTCTCAGGTAACAAGTACACGGCACCAAATTACCAGGATTTTTTTCCTTACCAAATACACAGAAGACATCTTTAGTTTTGAGGCCAACTGAGAACATTTTCTTTCTTCTTAAAAAATAAAAAACTCAAGACTTAGAGAAGAAAAATTACTTGATTTTCTAGATTTTTTTAGATTAATGATTTCTTGAGAAGAAAATTTTTTACAAACACTAATAATTCAAAAGAAAAAAATCAGGACACCAAATTTGATTAGAGACAGAATAACTTTTGAAATTTTAAAATTAAGGATCTTGGTGATTTAGCTACTGACAGTCAAATTCAGGATTTAAAAGGTATATATACATACATGTTTTCTTATATGTGTCTCAGATTAGTTCTTAAATCTTTTAGCACAAAACGACTTCTGTAATAGACTGACTCCATCCTGTAGTGGTTAAGAGCACAGACTTTGGGGTCAAATGGCCCACATGCAATGCTGGCCCAACTATCTCAATTAGCTGTGTGAGCTGGGACATACTAGTTAACCTCTCAGTGCCTCAGTGTCATCATCTGTAAAATGGGGACAACGCTACTACCTCCCTCATGGGAGTGTGGTGAGATTAAGTTAACATCTGTAAAGTGCTGGGAATAGTGTATATATAAATTTCACTTGTTTCATTTTTGAAGTGAACACATGACTAAACCACTGCCTCCTAGGGCCAAACACTGTGAGCTGGGGGTTGGCAGAAGTTATTCTGTTCCCAGCACACTTCTCCCTCCTGACCACTGAGAATTTAACCTACTGGGCAACAGAAATACAAAGAGACCAGGTGCCAAGGGAAAAAAAAATTGGGGTGAAAATCTTTAACTCTCATTAAAAGGAGCCAATGTTTTCCATTCTCTTCACCCAAGAGGTCAGGGAAGAAGGCAGAAAAAGAGAGCTAAAGTAAAACAATAACAAAAAAACTACTTAGAAAACCCACTAGGAATATGAGAACAAGAGGACAATTGACTGCTGGTGGCAAACAGGAGAAAGGTTATTCCCTGGTATTCATACAAAGACCTCAGATGCAGCTGTGGATGTCCATGCAGTCTGTAGAGCTGCAGAGCTTAGATGATGAGTTTGGCCAAATTAACCAAAGGAATGAATCTCCACCTTGGACAAAATGTTCGACGTAAAGCACCTGGGCCCACCCCTCAGCCTACACCCATGAGGACCCGGGCGGTACCAGGACCAGCAGACTCAAGTCGAACCACTGGGTCAGGGTTGTAGGCCAACTGCGGGGCCCGTCACCCGCGGTGTCCATCGTTCACAACCATGGATCGGCTTCGTTAAATAGTGAAAACCATTACCCTAGTGTCTTCTAACTCCCTCTGGAGTTTGTCAGCTTTGGTCTTTTCAAAGAGCAGGCTCTGTTCAAGCTCCTTAATGCGGGCATGCTCCAGTTTGGTCTGCGTCTGTTAGTAAAAAGGAAGAGGAAGAAACACAACAGTGCCACCGTGACATGCCAGCACAGGAGGAGAAGGGCGCGGCATGCAGGCTGAGCCACCAGTACCTTCCGCCAAAGGGTGGACACAAAGGGTGATGGAGAGGGGATGAGGGTGGGCTGAGATGAAGAGGTTGGGGGGGCTGACAATGAATACTATGGACGAGAGGATGAGGTGGGCAGGGGACATGAGCTAGTCTACTGAGAAAGAAAAAATGGAACACACGTGAGGCAAGATGAAAAGTGTCAGATGCATGCAGCCAAATATACGTTATATTGATAAGTGAAGTTTATCAGCACAAATTAGAATAGTTAATATTCCTCTAATCTATCACTTTCCCTCCTCCCTGCAACAGCTACTTGACATTAATGTGTATGTAACTGACTCAGTGACTTAAAAAAGTAGACTGGCCCTCAAACTGAACATCCATCACTCAAATATGGACAAGATTAATGTCATAAGTCTACATCTGGTTGGTAAGTTCCTAGCGCAGATCTCTGTACTTCTGCATACAATTTGATGTGAGCAAGGGTCAAGTATTAAACCTAACAAAGGAAGTCTAGGAACTGGAGCTAAGGAAACCACATCAGTGGTGCTGGCTGAGATGAATGAGAAGGATCTGGGATTCTTAGCAACATTCTCATACACGCCAGGTGAGGAGCCACGGAAGTGGGCTTTCCAGAGTGTCACCAGGAAAAAAAGAGGAAGGGGATTCGATTTAAAAGAGAAAATTCAGTGACAGTTACACTTGAGAGCCTCCATCCCTGGAGCTCAAAGCAGGAGAAAAGTTTAGCTGGAACTGGGAAGGGGCTCATACTCTTAATCCTAAACCAATCACTTCTCCTCAGCTCAGAGGTAAGAAATATGGTGACTCAACAGAAAGGCAAGAGTTTCAACTCCATGCGAAAAGAGCCAGTAAGATCCTCACATGTTTTAAAACCTCAGATTTTGATGAAACCTGATGGAGAACCCAGAGGGCCATCTCTTTCAAACAGTCTTAAGTGTGGCAGAATCTTATTCAACTTGAAATCATCTAGATCAGTCTGAATGGACCTCTTTCCCCACTCACTTCTCCAACCAAAGAGGTTAGCCATGTAATCAACTGATAAAACCTGTCAACAGAGCTGCCCCCGGCAGTTTCTGGTTATTCTGTGGTCTTAACTAGTTGGATCGCTCCGTCTGGACAATATAAGGGAAAAGACAACAAACCCTAAAGTGACAGAAAGCAGGGCAAAGCTTAAGCAGAAAGTAGAATCTTTTATGTTATAAATATCTTTACTCACTCCAGTGGTACTCTAGGGATTTCAATGCATTCAAGGGGTCAGTTTGCTTGTGAACCAGGTATAAAAAACCATCACAGAATATTTTAAAAGTAAACAAAAAAATTTCTGTAAAAATTCTTCACTTGCTTCAGCTCTTCACCCTCAACGAAATAATGAAATAAAAATAAAAGACTTAATTGTTTGGAGAGTCCCCTTCATCTCTATGTGCCTTGTGTGTGTATGCTCAGTTGCTGAGTCATGTTCCAATGTTTGTGACCCTATGGATGTGTAGCCCACCAGGCTCCTCTGTCCACGGGATTTCCCAGGCAAGAATACTGGAGTGGGTTGCCATCGCCTCCTCCAGGGGATCTCCCTAACTCAGGGATCGAACCCGCATCTCCTGCATTGGCAGGTGGATTCTTTACCACTGTGCCACCTGGGAAGCCCCAGATGTGCCTTAGATAGAGGTTGTTCAATTTACCTGCTTTCACAAAAAAAGAATCTCATCCAGATCTATGTTTTAATAATTGGGGTCACAGTAGCAAGAAGAGAAATGCAAAGTTAACAGGAAGAAGCAAAGGCAACAGTACCTTTCTTTCTTGACACAGAGTTCAGTGTTCTCTGGGTAAAGATCACTTCCCACCAGGGAAGCCTCAAGAACACCAGAGTGGGTAAACATTCCCTTCTCCAGGGGATAGTCCCGACCCAGGGATAGAACCCAGGTCTCCCGCATTGCAGGCAGATTCTTTACTGTCTGAGCCACCAGGGAAGCCCAAAAAGTCGCTACTACTTCCAGATAAAATGCAGATACCCACTGAATGTGATATCCTCCCCATTCTGAGATCCTCTGGGTGTCTCCTGACTGGCGAGAGAGTGCCCACAGATGACCTGGGCTCTGCACTGCACCTGGCCAGCCATCAGCAAAAGGAGCTAGCAACCTGCTTCCCTGTCCTTCCCTGTATGTCACAGAAATGCTCGGCTGGATAGGACCACCCTGCTTTTAGGATTATTACTTTCTTAGACTAGGACAGAGTGTCCCAAGAGGAGTGTCCTGAGGCCATGGAGGGTGGGGGAGTTGAGAGGGAAAGCCAAGGCTCTGCTGGAAGCGCACAGGAGAGGCAGGAGTGAGGCCTCATGCAGACTGACTCTGGATGCAGCAGAAGGAGCCTACTTTCAGAGCAGAGAAGAGACCCAGATCACTGAAGTAGCTGCACAAAAAGGAACCCTTCAGAACGGAGGCTTAAAAAAAAAAAAATTCAGTCTTGAGTTGTCTATTTTAGCTGCTGGGAAGAAAAATCCTTTGTTTTAATCTCATTCTCTTGTGGTGGTAAATCAGAAGAGGAAGAAGCTTTCAGGTTTTTTTCAATTGGCATCTTGGCCAGCAGGGTGTGCCGTGAAGCCATGCTTTTAAGTGCTCCGGTAAGATTGCTTCTGAGCCACTCTGGTAAGATCTCAATTGGGTGTTTGATACTAAACAGAGGTAGGAAGAAAAAAAAAAATCTCCATAACTTGTGGTACTGCTACTAGGAAAAAAAATCTCACTTCAAGAATAATAAATTAAGAGGGATGGGATATATGTACACTTATAGCTGACTCACCTTGTTGTATAGCAGAAACCAGCACAACATTGTGAAGCAATTATCCTCCAATTAAACGTTTAATTTAAGAATAATAAATTTAAAATACACAATGTCTTCACTGAAGAATGCTTGCCTCCAGCTTCACCAACTAGGGGAAACACTGACCCAACAAACTGGAAGTCTGAATTTCTTATCAGCTGCACTGGCAGCCATGGGCCACCAGCAGGCGCTCACACAAAAGGCAATCAGTCTGGGTCTCGGTGTTCCTTTATTCTAATGGGAATAAATGAAATTTGGGGAAATTTTACCCCAGAATTTCTGTAACAACACAACTTCATCTAATATGTTTTATGTTTCACTCAGCTATCATATACTTTGGAAGAATTCTATTAAAACTAGAAGGCCTTATGAATTAAACGAAGTAGGTTGGGCCCCCAGACATAATTCTTGTCTTTTTGCCAAAATTCTTTACAGAACAAACATGTGCCTGTGTGTTAGACAAATGGGTTTACAGAACTTAGTCATTACATACAATTTCTTCAGGATTCAAATGTAACTGCTTTGAAAGCCACATGCACAGAAATATTAAGAACAATGTCTCAAGGTCAGATTATGCAGTTAGTATTTGAGTGTATCAATAAGCATTTTAATCTGTAATCAATCTGTGTTAACAAGGGAAGTATCCATACAGTTAAGTGCCCTCTTACATTCTCAGGATCTTCAGAAATCTGGCTCTTTTGCTATCAGCAAAAAAATAAAAAATTAACAACAAAAGAGACATTCAACTAGAGTTTCAATATGTGTTAGGGTTTCAGCATAACTTTGATTAATTACAAGTTTACCGGACACACTAGCCTATCTAGTGCTGATGTCAATATTTTAACTCGCTCCTCCTCAAAACATTGTAGGCTGTATTTGACATGAATTAGATGATGATATGAAACTTCTAATGAGATTTTGGGGTGTTTTTAAAATGGATGAGAACAACACAGAAGTCAACTAAAGGAGTGTGACTCTATATGAAATGAGTGAGGAAGATAGCTATCAAAATTACTCATAATCCATTACATTCTGGGCCTTATAAAAGCAGACCTCAGAAAATGTTTCCCTTACTCTTTGTTGACTGTAAAGATACATTTATTTTAGAAGAAATCAGCCTTATTTGGAAGGGCTTTGAAATTTAAGCATGGTGTGGGCATACAGTAGACTCTAAGATCGCAATGGTAGCAAAAATGTGCATTCTGAGAACTGCACAGACAAGAAACTTCTATTAAAATACTACAGGTTAAAGTACCAAAAAGCTGCTAAGTTTGAAAAATTCTTCATTTGCATTTGTCATACATCTAGCAGTGGTTTGAAAAGCATCAAAGCCATTTAATTCTGGGATCTTATTTTAAAACTCTTATGAATCACTGTTGTTGTTTAGTCACTAAGTCATGTCTGACTCTTCGAGACCCCACGGACTGCAGGCCACCAGGCTCATCTGTCCATGGGGTTTCCCAGGCAAGGATACTGGAGTGGGTTCCCATGTCCTTCTCCAGGGGATCTTCCCGACCCAGGGATCGAACCCGTGTCTCCTGCATTGGCAGGTGTGTTCTTTACTGCTGGGCCTCCTGGGAAGTCCTGAATAACTGTTAAGAGATGAGAAAACTTGATGCTAAAGGAAAATCTCTGAATTTAAAGTATGCCATGAAATAAAAATTGCTCTTTTTCTGGTAATAATTACTAATACTTTAAAAAATAAGTTACCATAACATATATTTATTTTCTATAGGGTTATAAAGGATTTATCCTGCTCAATTGAAAAGGAAAGCTGAGACTGTTCTGAACTATCATGATGAAATAAAAAATGCTCTTTAAAATGCCATTCTGATCAAGGGAGGAATAAGTAGAGTCTCACTTAGGACACACTGCCAGACTTATGACTTGATTGACTCCAACGCAAGGTTTTGAATTTGGAAGCATGAGGAAAGGGTAGTGAAAATTTTACCCAGCTACCAGAGTTGAGATGCACAGTATCAGGCCAGAGGGCAGGCAGCCCCTCAGCCATAGCCCACAGCCCAGAGGCGGGGATTCCTGCCACCCCCTCTGCTGCCTGTTCTGGCCACAGTGCTTTTATCCAAATTTCAGAATACCGCACCCCGAGAAGCTTTAGATGCCTGGTGGGGTTTTACCTCAAGATCGCCCTTAGTAATCGATTCTTCTTCAACCCGGAACTGAAGGTCCTCAACCTTCCTGTGGAATAAAACACAACAAAATACTTAAGAAAGTAACTAGGGAACACCTCTGCCTTATTCCCCAGATTATATATATAAAATCAATGTCCTGATGAATTTAGCAGATGACGATGGAAAGAAATGCCTTAGAGATGTAGAAAATGAAGAAATGCATTTTAAAGCCTCTGGTTTATAAATCCACAAAGTGGAGAAGAGCTCTTCTCCACTTAGGAAACGCCAAAGTTTTAACCAGGTATGGATCCCAGAAAGGGAAGGGTTGAGAAAATCAACTGGTTCGCCAGGTCACAACCACCAGAAATGGATCTAATCAAGACAAGATCAACCTGGAGGGAAAAGGTCTGATCACCATAGAGGCAGGCATGAGAAGGGAAGTCTATAATTTCTGCTTTCCAGTAACAGAACATAGAGGGGAAAGTAGCACAGAAAACAAATCTGTCTTTACACCACCCACATCAGATATTCCAGGGTGAGGTCAGCAGGCTCCCCATGCAGAGAGTCCCAGGACAACATGAGTACCTGTTCCAAGACGGGGAATAATTTGGGAGAGAGGCGATCAAGGATTCTATTTCTTGCTTCTAAAAATGCAAGGTTTTTCCCCCACCCACATCATAAAAATCTCTGATAAGGGCTGTGGGTTTTGATCAATGCCATCACAAAGTCAATGAAATATGATATGAGGAAGATTTACAAGACCTGGGTAACACCCACACTATGAATCTTTACAAAATTGGGTATACGAGAAGGAAGAAAAGGAGGACAAAGTCCATTATCATGCTAAGTCACTTCAGTCACGTCCAACTCTTTGCAACCCGCTGGATTGTGAAAAAAGGACAAAGTCCATAAGCTACATGCAAAAAAAAAAAAAAATTAATTCACTAGCATTTCTAACAAAGTTTAGAATAAAAAAAATTCTACTCAGTTGAATCAGAAACATAATCGTAGGTTGATGCCCTCAAGCTTACTGAAGAGCTGGGGGAACATTTCTACTGTCCAGAAGTCAGCTCAGCAAGAGCTGGTTTAAAAACCCAAGCAAGTGGTACAGGGGCCTTGGCCTTCAGAAGGGCCTGGAAGGGTCTGTCAGTGTGTCTTGTTCACTTGTAGCCTTTTTTATGAATGAGACGCAAGGAGAACTTTCTATTGTAGTGCTTCTTTCCCCAGTGGCTAGTCATCTCCTCAGTGAAGCACTGAATGTATGACCCCCCCATCTCATACCTCCCACAACAGCCAGTGCTCGTGACCTTCCTGAGCACTTGGTCATCCTAGAGACCCCTGAGTTACATCACTGTGATCAGAAATGACAGCAGATGGCATTAAGTGCAACTGAGGACAAACGTCCCATAACCCAGAGACAGTCAACCGATTTCACGCAGACACCTTTCCCGGAGAGCTTGTTTGCTCATGGCCTCAAAAGACCTTCTATGAGAAGCAAGCTTGCTTTCTCTGTCTCACACAGTTGAGCACTGGATTTCATCCTGCCCTGGATAGTTCTCTAACTGAGAGTTCTGTTTTCTTAAAAAGGCAGTGAGTTTCTCGAGGTCAAGACCCTTCTGTCACTACCCCGCTCCCTAACACACATAATTTCATCAGATACTTGGACAATGTTTCATAAATACCAGGTAACTGGGCCCAGAAAAAAAAAAAAAATCCCCTCTCGAGGAATGGCTCAGGTAGGCCCCGGGGTTGAATGGACTGGCTCGGGCCATCCCCTAGAAGCTGTCTGGTGCACAGTCGGTGCTCAACACACAGCCGCTCAGTTCCCCTAGAGGATGTCTGGTGCACAGTCAGTGCTCAATACACAGCCGCTCAGTTCATCAGGGCACATCTGTTTGGTTCCAAACTTCTCAAGAAAGCCAAGTCAAAGCAAACCCTCCTCACACAGTAGGGGGAATCCCATCTCCACTGAACACACAGTCAGTCATCTGGTTCCAAGGGTTTGACCCCAGCAAGGCTGTGGATGGGAAAGCTCTCCCTAAGGTGCTTTAAAAAGGAGAGCTGGTTTTGGGATCACCTTTTCTCCTCTTCAAGTTGGTTGAGAAGTTCCACCTTCTCCCTGTCGGCAGCTTCCACCATCGTTCGCAGCTGGTCCATCTTGGCCTCCAATTCCAGGACGTGCTGGGAAAGGCAAGGGTGTCAGTGAGTGGCCTCCTCCTGACCCAGATGCTGGCCCAGACGTGCCTCCCAAAGAGCTACAGCTAAGTGGTACAACTGTGGGTTGGCATTAGTCAAAAACCTTGTCACGTTAAAGTGCTTTCTACGATCTCTTATAACAGGTTATTCTTGGCAGCACATCTGGGAGCCGGATGATGAAAAACCACACCATTAAAGCAAAAGGGGGTAATGCTAAAACAATTCTCATCTCTTTTTAAAAGATTTTTTAAGGTAGACCATTTTTAAAGTCTTTACTGAATTTGTTAAAATACTGGTTTTATTGGTTTTATGCTTTGGTGTTTCTTGGTTGTGCTTTTTTTTTCTTTGGTCACAAGTAGGATCTTAGCTCCCCAACAAAGGATTGAACCTGTACCCCCGGCATTGGAAGGCGAGGTCTTAACCATTGGGCCACCAGGGAAGTCTCCACTCTCATCTCTTTTGAAGCTGAAACTCATACAAAGCATAATCTACAAAACCGGAGTTGCAACCACTACTAAGGTCCTGGTGTTTAAGCTCATCTGACAACAGACAGGCCGAGAGGCCTGGATGCAAAGGCCAAAGAGCGCAGCAGGCTCAAGAAGAGCAGAACCTCACCTTTACGACAGTGCAAACTGGGACCCAGGGCACAGCTTTCAGACAAGCCCAGCAAAGATAGCTGTGCTCATTACAGCACACCAGGGATCAGCTCCCCAGCTCCGAGCACCAGCTATGCTGCCCAGCCTCCGCCCTCAATCTAGACACCGTCACCGACTCCGCAGCAAGGTCAGCCTAGAACCCGTCACCATCTCCACCACAAGGTCGGGGCCAGACTTCACCTGGTCGTGTCCGTCCCGGGCCAGGGCGAGCTCCTGCTCTATCTCCCCCACATGGCTCGTGGCCTTGGCCACCTCCGCCCTCTCTAGATCCCGTTCGGCCAGCAGCTGCTCAATGTGCTGCTGCTTCTCCTTCAGGGCCTCCTGGAGGGCGGTGGTGCCGGAGATCTTCCTGGCGTAACGGGAGGAGGTTTCGGTCAACTGCAAAGGAAAGTTAAAGACGTGAAGGGCGGCGATGCTATGAGGGATGTAGGGAGGGGGCGGTACATGCAGGGCGGGCGTCTCCTCGGCAAAGTAAAAGCGCTGCCCCTGGCTCGCAGGCTTGCCCGGGCTTAGGAAAGGTTTTCCATCATGGAGACAAGACGGCGCATGCCTCGAGCCTGTCAATGTCACAAAGAGCCCACCGATGTAAAGAGGCCACAGAAAAACCAGGAAGATGTTTGTGGCTTAAAATCAAAGGTGCCCTGAGCTGGGCTGAGGGGGCCGGGTGGAAAATCCCGCAGGACCCAGGTCACAAGCTTCTCAAGACTCCATTTCCACCTGGACTTCATGAACAGTTATCTTCTCATGAAGACAGTTTGGCCAATCTTCTGATCCTTAGACTTTAGAATGAGACTTTTTTCAACTTCTTGAGCTTCTACACACCTTTAAGTGACCATGATGTCACCCAAGGAATCACAGACCTTCCTTCAACTGATTACATAGTTTACACACTTGGAACTTTGTCAGATTTGCTTCACCTTTCTTCTAGAACGAAAGGCAGAGGTGATTTCACCCAGGGATCCAGCTGTGAGGACCTGATTTCCAATCCCCAGAAAACATTTACAAGGATAAGATGAAAAGGAAACTTGTGTTGTGCCTTCAAAGCATGTGTGAATGGGCGAGTGTGCAAGTACACACGTAAGAGAAAGGAAGAAAAATGGCACGGGGTGGGGGGGGGGAGAAAAGGGGGAAAGGAGAAGTTCGTGGAGAAAGAAAAGTAGGGGGAGGAAGGAGAGAGAAAAAGAGTGGATGAGAGGGGGAGGGGGGAGGAGAACAGGAGTTGAGGGAGAAACAGCGGCGGGGGGAGGCGTGGAGAAAACCTGTTTCTGCTCTCATCTCTGCTGTTTCACATAGCAGACACCTCTCAAGGTGCCTAACGGTCATGTGAAAACACAGAGAACAGAACCGTCTGGTAAAGAGTTCAGAGGTCATTTGGACAAGCTGAATAACATTCTTGCAGGCTGGACTCTGGGGGCCTGGGAGGGGCTCCAGACAAAGCTGCAAACCTTTGGCCAGCATTTGTCCGAGGCCATTTACCGAGCGATCGCTGGCTTGAGGAGAATGCCACTGTTTCTACTGAGAGCAATTTCTTGAATTACTTAAACATATGAGGGGGAGGGGGACTTCCTGTTCTCTCTTTTAACCACCTGACCTTGACTTTCCAGTTTCACTATGTGGTTATACTTTCTCGTACTAATATTTCCTCCCTTAAAAAAAAAAAAAAGATTTATTTATTTGGCCGTGTCAGGTCTACATTGCGGCATGCAGGATCTTCATTTGTTTCAGCACGTGGAATCTTTAGCGTGGCATTTCAACCCTCAGTTGTGGCATATGGGATCTAGTTCCCCAACCAGGGATCGAATCCCGGGCCCCTTGCATTGGGAGCGTGGAGTCTTAACCAACATTTCTTCCTGAATACACTAAATCTGAGCTTCTCAAACCCTGCAGGGAGACACACCCCAGGGTGCTGCAGCTAACTCCCAGGGAAACAGTGACACCTGTTGGACATGATGCAAACTACTAGCTTGGAGGGAATTCAGCTTCAACCTTGGATTGTATTTATAATGACACTACATTCCTTTCAGTCACATCTCTCCAAAGGTGGGTTTTGGCCACTGCCAGGACAAAAAGCCCAAATCAATGTAGCAGAGAAAATGAGGGAGGCAGTATTCACTACGAGTCCAAGGTTTGATAGGATGTGCAATGCCCATGATGAGCAACCTAACAGTAACTCACTGTGGTTATTTAAGAATGAATTACAAATACTATTTTTGCTTTCAGCTAATGAGGATCTTTTTTTTTTTGAACAGAAACTAAACCATGAGGACAAAAATATGAAGTTGTTTGGACTGAAATACTTAATAAACAGAACTGTTAGCTATTTTTTTTTGGCCTATGGGCACTGTGAGAAAATAACAGAGACACTAAAGGTTCTGTGGAACCGTGATAAATACTGTCAGAAGATCATTTTCATTCAAGAATCTTTCAGCTTTTTTTACATATGTACAATGGATCATATTGTTGAGCTGTATTTTTAGGAAACATGCATTTGATTATTCTGTTTTTCACATATTCATTTATGGTGATTTCTGGTTTAGAAACTATAACCACTCGATATAAAGAGATAAAAATAAGCTGCTTTAAAAGGCAATGAGACTCATTTCTCTTTTGCTAGTTTTCTTCAAAGAGGAATCAGAACTGGTCTAAAAACTAAGAGGAGAGGTTGGGGGGACAGGAAGGGCTTGGGGAATCGCCAAAGAAATGGACACAATTGTA
The DNA here is from genome assembly GCF_032405125.1 of Capricornis sumatraensis. Lineage (NCBI taxonomy): Eukaryota > Metazoa > Chordata > Mammalia > Artiodactyla > Bovidae > Capricornis > Capricornis sumatraensis. The sequence continues at coordinate 59,859,282 of NC_091085.1, read as the reverse complement.
ACATAATAAAAATGTCTCAAAAAAAACCCAACAAACCACTCAAGAAAGAATTTCGAATCCAGAATAGACATGTCCACAGAATTGCTCCTGGATTAGTCCTGAAAATGTAAACTCATGTCCTGAAACATAAACTCAATGTCCACATTAGAGCTGGCCGACTGACTCTGAACAAGGCTTCATCCAAATAGAGGATTTTCTTCACCTTCATTTCACTCAGACATTCTAAGAGTTCTTGTCAAGCTTTTCTTATCAAGTTCACTTGTAATTTTCACATTGAAGATGCAGGCTTTTATATGCAGAATAACATAGTACAAGCAGGTACCTGTATCACCTGAACGTAAGGGGAAGAAGTTCAATGGCTGCAGAGGAGGGTAGCCCCTGCTATAAAGAAAGATGCCCCCGAAGGTCCCATCCCTGCCCAGTGTCAACGGAAGGAAGGCCAAGCGAGAGCAGGGGCCAGCAGCCTTACTCCCCAGTCGCACCACTTCACATTCTAATTCCTGTCTGCAGTTCATTGTCATGAACCAGAGACCCAGAATCCAGTCTGGAGTGTAATCGCACGCAATCATGTCAAATTTGAACAGTATCTGCCTCACTTCAAGCGAATAAACTAAAGGGCAAGGAGTGGGGGTGGGGAAGCAAAGCCAGAAAGTCATTGCTTTGGCCCTAAGAAAGCATGACATTAACAAACAGAACAAGATGCTGCCTATTTTGATTCTGATGATTTTATCTTACTGATCAAAGCAGGAAAGGGGGAGAAAGGGAGAGAGAGTGGGAAGGGGAGATGGAGAGAGGAGACAACACAAAACAGGGCCTTTCAGGCATCTTTTCCAGTTGTCTAAGTTCTCTGCATCCTCGGGCCTGAGGCAGGAACACTCCACACCCACTGATCTGCTTTCAGTGGGTGAGACTGCATGAACACAACATGAAAATTCTAACATGCCTTTTCTCAAAATACTTTTAGTTCCTAGTCTGACAACAAAGAGAAAGAGACCCAGGTAGTTGGGGAAAGGGATCCCTCCAATTTTCCTGTCTTCCTGATGCAAAAATAATATCAGAATGATCAACCATCCCATATGTTAGACTAGGGAGTCGTTACTATCGATTCACCAAGCACTGTGGCATCTCCCAGTCTTAGGAGTCTGAAAGGAGCTGTTAAAAATTCTTTTGGGTTCTCTTTTGCTGCGAAATGTGTAAGGACGTTCACATGCTACAGTGAACGAACATTTCATACAAGGGTGAGAGGAGGTGTAACCTTTCCTAAAGCGAAGCAGGCGTGCTGATGGCAGTGGGGGGCATCTGAAGTGCCTGGGATGCAGAGACACACAGACGGGAAGGGAGGCTCACCAGTCCTGTCCGGCTGGGCTTGCTGCTCACGGAGGAGGCCACGGAGCTCATGGAGCTGAGAGAGGAGGCGGACGGGCTGCGCTTCATGCTGGCGGGCGTGGTGGCCATCACGCGCCTCACCGCGGCGGCCTTGGCTTTGGCTGGCGTGGTGGAGGGGAAGCCGATCTTGGTGACTTTGTGGACCGGAGCAAACAGGCCATACTTGGGTTGACACTGAAAATACCTTGAGGGGACAACAATTAAGGACAGGAACAAAGAGCGGCTTAATGACAAGAAAGAAAAACTTATAACCAAAAGCTTCTCCTGACTCTTAACTTGTGACCGGCTTGCTGTGAATTCTACCAACTGGCTGGGGTGGTACACCCAGCCTGCAGCGTTCACTGGGTATGCAGGCTGATAAATAACTTCAGTAATGTCCTCAAAGACACACGAGGAAACAACAGTGTGATACGCAGAGACGGAATCACTCGTCTGTTGCTAAGATTCTATGTAAAAAGGAAGTCATTTCTACTATCTGATAAACACACAGCAGAAGAGTTCAGCAACCCAGTGATCCCACTTAGTAAAACCTTGCTAAACAAAGGGAAAAAGAAATCGAACAAGCACCTAGCTGGCCGATTCACTCAAGTAAAGGTGGAGAAGTATCATCTGGTTAGTCAGTTATCAGACTGACACTTGGAGTCACATGTTATGACTAGCGCATTTTAACATCTTAATATCAAGAATATGAACACTATAGCTTCATAATCATCACAGCACTAAGAGATTTTTGAAAATCTCAAGGCATTATTACTATATTTGGTACATAGCATCTATATACTTATAATCATCAGCTGTAATAAATGCATCCCTCCGGATATTGACAATGGGGGGAGGCCTGTGCACGAGGTGGGGCAGGAGGTCGAGAAGGGCTATCTGCATCTTCCTCTCAGTTCTTCTGTGAACTGAAAACTGCTCTAAAACAAAAATAAAATCTTAAAAATAAATAGATACATAAACCCAATGTTTGTTCAGAATCTACTCAGATGCAATGCACATATCACTAAACGAGAGTCAGGGGACTTCCCCGGTGGTCCAACGGTTAAGACTCCGCCTTCCAATAGAGGGAGTGTGGATTTGATCCCTGGTCGAGGAACTAAGATCCCACATGCCACAGTCCCATGTGCTGCAGGGTGTGGCCAAAAATTTTAAAAATAAGTAAGTAGTTTTCTTAAAAAGCTCACACACAAAAAAAAATTTTTTTTAATAGAACAAGGGGAAAAAAAAGACAGACCATCTAAGAGAGAACAACTAATCCTAGCAGAAGGGAAAATCAGTAGGTGAGTCTTAGGAAATACAAGTGCAGCTCTTCAAAAAGCTCATGTCTATTTTATTACACACACTGGATGGGGCTGGCTTGAGTATCTTTATGTGCAGGAGGAAGACGAAATTCCAACAGCAGACGCACCTTGTTCCAGCAACAGCCCCGTCGTTCTTCCCGAGAGGCTCATCCAACTCCACGCCACACCACTCCCCCTTGGCGAAGTCTGTCTCCCCAAGAAACCGGACTACACCCGCCTTCGTGCCACCAACCTGGAAGCAGAGAATAGTGAAAGGAAGAGGTGAACAGCTTACTCCTTTGCAGTTAGAGCCAATACTGTGTTCCATCATCTCTGTAGGCAGCTCTTAACTTCCTCTCCAACTGTTTAAAGAGTTCTCTTCAAAGGTCAGCAAAGGTCACCTGGGTTCTGTTGCTAGAGTGATCTGATACCTAGTATAGTCCAATAATGAATTCTTTAGAAAAAGGGAATAATTACTATATTACTATTACTTCATACCAATAGTAATAATTACTGTTACTCCAGAGGGAGTTTGCTGCTTCAAAATAAATATCTGCTAAAAAAAAAAAAAAAAACCCATACGTTACTAAAAGAAAAACAAAATTTGTGTATAATCCACTGTAACAATGGCTGTGTTCATTTTCTCAAACTTCCTTTATATCATTACCCATGTAAAGCAATAACATATACATATTAAGGACAAATATTCATACATCCACACATATGAAATATTAATTCTTCAAAATATTTAAAATATTGATATTTTCTACTGTGAGGCTCCTCATTGCTTCACAACTATTAAAATGACAGTTCTTCACATTTTATTTCACATGAACAGGTCAAAGCTTTGAATCATCATTTAAAAAATGTCTCTTTGTCCCAGCTGCTGGCGATATAACATGCAAACATTATTTCCAAAATTATCCCATTACCATTTACTAATCCTTCCTTTGCCATTATTTTTGTTTCGGATACTCATTTTTATCATATTCTCTCTCATGTGCACAGAAAGAGAACAGATCTGAGTCTTTTTAGAGCTTCAGAAATTCAGTATCTGTGCTACTGCCGTAGCATTTTAATTACTGCTACTTTGCAACCTGTATCATATTTGCTAGTGCTGGTTTTCCTTACTACTCTTCTTCAGAATATTGATCTTTCTTACTTTTAATTAAGCTTCTTTTTTTCTTTTTAAATTTTTTGGCTGAGCCTCGTGGCTTGCAGGATCCTAATTCCCCCAACTAGGGATGGAACCTGGACACCTTTTTCTCAATTAAAAAAAAAAAATTCCCCAATTATAAAGGTGGTAAGTCACTGCAGACCACTGAGAACATCACAAACAAAAAATACATGTTATTTGTGTATTCTCAACCCCCAGGGACAGTTTCTGTTGACATTTTGACATTTCACTTTCCCTGCTATATTATGGTAGCTGTTTAGCATCCATAATACAGATGTATCACAATACAGACTTCACTCAAGTCTGTATTTTTGTTTGGGATGTTCCCTTTTTTCTTATTGACTAAAAAAGTAACTCTTTATAATAAATTAATTCTTGAATAGACAATGCATTCTCACGGTTCAAAAGCTTTCAGATGTTAAGCATACATCAGGACTTCCCTGGAGCTTCAGTGGTTAAGACTGCCTTCCAATGCAGGGGGCGCAGGTTTAATCCCTGGTCAGGAAACTATGGTCCCACATGTTCGGGGCACAGCCAAAAATAATTTTTTAGAAAGCATGTATCTAGAGAAGAGCCTCTCTTCCTAGACTTCTGTCCCTAGCTGCCCCCTCTCCCCACCACAGGTAACCTCTGCTACTGATGTACAGTACTTCTTCATGCCAGCATTTCTGCCAGCATTTCTTCATGATCTAAAAGCAAATGTTACTTCGCACGTTTACTCCTCCCTTTCATTTTTACACTAAGGCCAGTGTACCACATGTGCTGTCCCGCGCCTTGCTTTATTCCACATCAAGACACAGAGAACGTCCTGCTTGTGTTTACAGTCGTGTGTTGCTCCACTGCATGGATTCACTCCAGTTTATTAAATCAGCCCTTACTGGGAGACTTTTAGGTTATGTAGGTTTATTTATTCAATAAATTTAAAAGTCATTTTGCTTAATTAAAAAAGAGTCCAGTGGGACTGTGTTAAATGTAGATTACCTTGGGAAGATAACTTATTTAATCAACCTTCACAAGGAACCGGCTTTTCAGTGTTTCCTTTTTGTTTTTAATGTTCTCTATTTTATTTAATTCATTCTTTATCTCACTACTTCCTTTTTCTTGCTTCCTTGGGGTTTATTACTCTCCCCTTCCTAATGTCTTAAGATCAGTACTAATTTGCTTTTTTGAAAAAAAATTAATTTTCTTTGGCTGTACTCCATGACTTGCGGGATCTCAGTTCGCCGATCAGGGGGATCAAACGCAGACCCTTGGCAGTGAAAGCGCAGTGTCCTAACCACTGGACCACCAGAGAATTCCCTAATTTGCTTTTTAATACCAACGCTATTTGTTTCCAGTTTTTCTCCAAACACAGCTTCCTGAGAGTTTAGGATGACACGCGTTTTTTTTTCCTTTGCTGAGGATGAAAAATATTAAAGCCTCAAAGCTACTGTGTATATTTTTTCTCTGAAAAAGAATCTCTTTGTGAGTCTGATTTGAGGACCCAAAGCAGGTGTGATTGAAGATAGGCAGGCAGGGAGTGTGAAGGGTGACAGCGCGCAGGTGGCAGCCCAGAAACGCCCTGGGGCCGCGACAGGCGCCCCGAGGAAGACGGAGCTGGAGGCCGGAGAAGACTCCCCGCAGGAGCCGCTGTGTCCGGCGCTGCCACCCACGGCGCGCAGCAGAGCGGAGGAGCACTCGGCGAACGCCTGCTGAAGAGACGAAGGCAGACTTCTCCGAAGGCAACTTCACAGCAAAGGCCACTTCCCCGCGTAAACCAATGAAAGGAAAAAGGTATGCGGTGGCTTGAGGTTGAATCTGATGGCTCAGAAGCGAGCGGAGGAAGAGCTATGCTAACACAGGTTAAGTAAGCATGGGCTCGGAGCGGGATAGATTCACATGCCTGCTCCGTAGGCCTTTCCTGGTGGCTCAGAGGTTAAAGCGTCCTGCAATGCAGGAGACCTGGGTTCGATCCCTGGGTCAGGAAGGTCCCCTGGAGAAGGAAATGGCAACCCGCTCCAGTATTCTTGCCTGGAGAATCCCATGGACCGAGGAACTTGGTCACAAAGAGTCGGACATGACTGAGCGACTTCACTTTCTGTCTATAGATGAGCCAAGTCGCTTAATTTCTAAATTTTAAGTTTCCTCATACGTGAAATGGGAATAATTATAGGGCTGTTGTGAGGATTAAATAAAATAACCCACATAACATTGCTTCGTGCAATGTCTGACAGATAGGGTAAGGAGTCTGACATGTATCAGCAGCCAGTGTGTCCATGCTAAAGAGAGTACTAGTTCCAGATCTGGCAAGCCGGACTTTTTAACACACTTCTTGGTAACCACGGAATGTATGAATAGCAACCTGCATAGAACTGGCGTCTGTTTCACCCGTCCTCTTATTCCACACCTTTCTAAGCAGCAGGCTGACCAACATCACATGAGCAGAACACAGCACATTAGTGAAAGATGAGGCAATCTCTCCAGATAATCTGCTGGATTCTTTGGGGGTGAGTCTAAATTACTGTCATGACTACTGTTTTTCCGAGAGGCGTCGGACGGGCTCTGGGCTTGTTAAACAAACCAGCAAACTCTCCAGACAAACCACGGCTTCACTCAGTTCGGAAGCTTTATAGCAAATTACCGCAAACAACAGATCAGCAACGTTTCCTCTAAACGCAGGTAACAGACTATATGTCTACCCTAAATGCCACAAAGTTTGTTTCAAACGGATGATTACTGGCTCCTAGAATGGACAGTGTTCGTATCCTTTTCCCTCTCCCCTAACCTGGAATTCTTGACTCATATAACAGATGAAATGCTTTCCTTTCCCCTATAAAAGATCCTCAGTGATTATTCAAAATATCGTCAACAGAGACAGAAAGTCACATGAAGTCCTAAATCACTCACTCTTCTACTTAATCATTTTACAATTTCTTTTCTAAGCATCTAAATATGATTTTATAAAGCTATGTTTTATTTCTCGTGTGTTGAAGAGAACACAGAGTATTACAGTATGTGCATTTCCATTAAGTATAAGCCACAATTTTCAAATCTATGTTTCAGGGGTAGATAACAAGATTATTTAAAAAAATTTTTTTAGAACACTGAAACGAAAAAATAGGCAAACACAAATAGCTACCATTCAATCTCTTTACTTTTGGAATATATATATATGTGTGTGTGTCAGGAGTCATATATATTGCATGTACACACATATATGACTCCTAACACTGTGGTCAACCTAAGTCAAAATTAGAGGTCATCACTGAAGACCTCTAATTAATTCAAACTATACCTCTTAACTCAAACTAGAAACTTGGCTAAAGGAAAACCTACCTGTGCTCATGCTTTAGCAAATGTCAGATTTTTAAATTCTCATTCATTCATTCAACATATATCTTGCATGCCTGGGCCCTTGGATACAAAATAAACCAAAAGTGTTGACCCTGACAGAGAGAAATGCAAACAATTCCAGCAAAAAGAGATAGGCACTTGAAGTTTCTAAAAAATGCTGTGGGACCAGAGACAATCTCCTTGTAAACTCTTAGGAAAAATGAGAACTCTGATAAATTCTGCAGGGCTAATGAACGGGTCCAATAACAGGAAATGGGAAACCTTTAATCCTCTCCCAACCCTCCCATCTATTTACCATCAAGTCCCAAACAAGCCATTTAACCTCACTGTGCCTCAGTTTATAAAGCTATAAAAGGTCCAATGAGTGGCAACGAAGGACGGTTCCACAGGGCTCTCTGAGCAACAGAATTCTGTGAGGTGGCTGCTTAGCTGCCATGTGGTTAAGTTAAGCAGCTTAATTTAAAAACGTAAACATGGCTAACTGGTATTTACCAATACAAATTTAGCCCTGACTTAACACTTAATCACCTGTGAGATGACCTGTCAGTAGCTTACGTCACCTCAACTAGAGAACAATCCAGCTTTGGGCAGCTCTACTGTGACAAACTCCTACAAGGAAGGTAAGGTCCGCCTGGCCCGGTTTTCATCCTCGGGTCCTAACTGCATCTCCCATCATACCGTACAGTGTTACTCCTGCCCTTTAAGGGTGTCATGTGACAACAGTGTTTAAAACACTCTTTTTTTTCTTTTCTATTTTTTGGCCACATGTGAGATCTTAGTTCCCCGACTAGGGATCAAACCCACGCCCCTTGCAGTGGGAGTATGGAGTCCTAACCACTGGGCCGCCAGGAAAGTCCCAGCCCTCTGATTCTTTTGACAACGTTTTATGAGTACCTACTGCGTGCCAGGCATGGTTCTAAGTGCTGAGCAGAAAGCAGTGAATGAGACAGAGAGTTTCCAGACTTTCACAAAGCCTAAATTCTTGTCTGGGGAATTGGTCAATGAACAAATAAATAAATGAGATCAGTTTCAGTACATAGAGGGCTGTGGAAAACACAGAGCTGGGTGAGGTGATAGTGCTGTGAAGGGTCTTTAGTTGGGGTGACAGGGAAAGGCTCCTTAAGGAGGTGACGTCTGAGTCAAGGCTCAAGGACTTTGAGACACCGCTCATGCAAAGACCTGGGGGCAGAACATTCCAAGCAGAAGAAAGGGCAAATCCTAAGGTGAGAATGAATCTGGGCGCTGAAGTGACAGCAAGGAGGCCAGTGTAGCTGGAGTGGAGTGAAAACGGAGCCGAGCAGAGAGAGCTGAGCTTGGAAGTGTGGGCAGGGTCCAGAGCACCAGACTCTGCGGGTCCCTGGAAGGAACGGAGATGTTTATTTTAATGCAGTGGGACATCCATTACGGAAAACGGGGCTGGTTTTGGTCTCTGCCAAGTCTACAGCACCTAGAACACTGCCTGGCAACCACACAGCAGACACTCAGTGTATTCACTGGATGAACTGCAGGGTGTTAAACACAGCTGTTTAGCCATCTTATTTTCTCTAGGCCAAATAAACAGACCCATTCTTTCACTATTCCCTTTTCATCATTTTGAGTCTCCCTATCTACAAAATACGACAGTAAGTAAGTTCTCTTAAAAAACTAAAAGAGCAGATGACGGACATTCTCTTATACTTTAATTCTCCCTAGAACAAACAGGTAAACAAAAGGTGACATAATGAGGGAGACACCACTTAGAAGCTATGCCTGACTTGCACTTCTATCTCTTGAAACTAATCTTTCCTTCTGAAAAACATATTAACTCCTTCAGGATTCAGGGCCCCCAAAATATCAAGAAAGAGGAAAAAAAAAAGTGCAGGGGGAGAAGATTACTTGTTACCACAGAGAGTGAGCAATAGAACTGCTTTTCAATATAAGATTATAAGCACCAAAAATGTGACATTTTAAACCATAAGCAAGAATTCATTTAAGGGTATAGACAAATCTATTTGCAGGGCAGAAATAGATACACAAACAGAGAAGACAGACTTGTAGACACAGAGGGCTAAGGGGAGGCAAGGGTGAACTGGGAGATTAGGACTGACACGTACACACTAACACGCGTCGCAAAAGAGACTGCTAGTGGGAAGCTGCTGTATAGCACGGGGGGCTCAGCCTGGCGCTGTGATGACCTAGAAGGGAGGGACAGAGCATGGGAGGGAGGCTCAAGAGGGAGAGGATATATGTATACACATGGCTGAGTCACGCCGTTATACAGCAGGAGCTAACATTGCACTGGAAAGCAATGATACTCCAATAAAATCTTTTAATTAATTAAAACTAAATAACTAGGTGAGGAGATAAATAAGATGTGGTATAAACTGATAAAATGGAGTATCATCAGTCATGAAAAGCAATGAACTACATGATGAACCGCAAACACTCTGCTGAGTGAAAGAAACCAGACATTACAAAACTACGTAAGATTTGGGGGCATTTATAGGAAATATAGGCTTCTCTGGTAGCTCAGCTGGTAAAGAATCCACCTACAATCCCAGAGACCCTGTTTGGATATTGGAAGATCCACTGGAGAAGGGATAGGTTACCCACTCCAGTATTCTTGGGCTTCCCTGGTGGCTTAGCTGGTAAACAATCTGCCTGCAATGTGGGAGACCTGGGTTCGATCCCTGGGTTGGGAAGATCCCATGGAGAAGGGAACAGCTACCCACTTCAGTATTTTTGGCCTGGAGAATTCCATGGACTGTATAGAGCCAAAAAATTGATGCTTCTGAACTGTGGTGTTGAAGAAGACCCTTGAGAGTCCCTTGGACTGCAAGGAGATCAAACCAGTTGATCCTAAAAGAAATCAATCCTGAATATTCATTAGAAGGACTGATGCTGAAGCTCCAATACTTTGGTCACCTGATGCCAAGAGCTGACTCATTAGAAAAGACCCTAATGCTGGGAAAGATAGAAGGCAGAAGGAAAAGAAGATGACAGGGGAGGAGATGGTTGGATGGTATCACTGACTCAATGGACACTGAGTTTGCACAAGCTCCAGGAGATGGTGAAGGACACGGAAGCCTGGCATGCTGCAGTCCGTGGGGGTCGCAAAGAGTCAGACACAACTGACTGAACACCAAAAATAGGAAATATCCGTGAAAGGCAAATGTGCAGAGACAGAAAATGGATCATTGATTGCCTGGGGCTGGAGGTGCCGGTGGAGAATGACTTGCAGACTGGCAGAAGGAACTTTCCAGGGGATGAAATATTCTAAAACTGGATTATAGTGACTGCATAACTGTGTACATTTATTAAAAATCATTGAATGTTTGGATGCATAAATTGCACCTTCATACGGCTGCTTAAGGAACAAAACAGATACAAGTTAAATAAAAGGGAGGATTAGCTTAAAATTAAGATGGAGGTGATGGATACATGTTAGAGCAGCAGAGAATGGGAGGGACTCCCCAAGGGGCTGACAACGCAGAAAACTGAAACACCATCTGGGTGTCCCACAGCATTTATTTATTTACTTTTTAAAACAAAAGACGGATTTCCCTGATGGTCCAGTAACTAGGACTCCACATTCCCAATCCAGGGGGCCCAGGTTTGATCCCTGGCCAGGGAACTAGATGCCACATGCCACAATTAAGACTTGGTACACTGGTACAGATAAATGAATAAATGCTTTTTTAAACAAAAATAAAATCTATTTGTAACTGTTTAAACATTTAATAGGAACCAAAAAAAAAAAAGAAGAACCTGAGACTGATAAAAGTGCAGAATATTTAATTGCAAGAGTCACACTCTTATAGAACACTAAGATCAAAAAAGTTTAGACTCTAGTCCTGGGAGCAGACTTATCTTACTCATGACCATTTTTGAGATGGACTCCTTGACCAACTGTCCCAACTCTCATTTGCCCATGGGCTCAGCACATAACTAAAATTAAAAACATACAGATCATGGTGCTCCACTCTTGCACAGGGGAATTTGGGAAACTCGGAGCCAAACCCTCTTTTGCTACCAGCAGAGGGAGAACCCAGGGCTTCCCTGGTGGCTCAGATGGTAAAGAATTTGCCTGCAATGCAGCAGACCTGGGTTTGATCCCTGAGTCGGGAAGATCCCCAGGAGAAGGAAACCGCAGCCCACTCCAACATTCTTGCCTGGAAAAGTTTCATGGACAGAGGAGCCTGGTGAGCTACAGTTCATGGGGTCACAGAGAGTTGGACACAAGGATCAACTAAACACACAAGCATCAAAAAACCTCCAGTGCAACAAAAATGCAGCTGGGACAAATTCAAAGTTGGTATAGAAGTGAACTGTGATTATATTAGTCGCTCAGTTGTGTCTGATTGTTTGCGACCCCATGGATTGTAGCCTACCAGGCTCCTCTGTCCATGGGATTCTCCAGGCAAGAATACTGGAGTGGGTTGCCATGCCCTCCTCCAGGGGATCTTACAGATCCAGGGATCAAATCTGGGCCTCCTGCATTGCAGGCAGATTCTTTACCATCTGAGCCATCAGGGAGGCTCCCAAGAAGTGAGTACATGCCAAACAAACAAGTTACAGATTGAGCCTTGGTAAGCACTGATGTGCTGAAATGATGCTCTAAATTCTGAAACATCAACTGCTAAAACTCATGACTTTTATAACTGGAAGAAGGAACCACTAACATTGAAACTAACAGATCCAGAAGGAACTCCTTGAAGGTACAGGTATAAAGGGCTGCCACAAATATGAGGGGACCCGTGGATTCACAGGATGCTACTCGTGGATGCTACCGGACTGGGAAGCAGAAGTCCTGAATTCTAAATCTAAAACCCGCCTTCAACGCACTGTATGTCTTTGTCTATAGGACAATATAATCACAAAAACTGCCTATTTCAAAATTACGCTATCAGTCATCAACTCTACATAACAGGTTCTAGAGTAAAAACACCTAAACTTGAATTGCAGAAACATCACTCTCAAGGTTGTACAAACTTGGGCAAGTGACTATACTTCTTAAAGCCTATTTTCTCATCATTTCTGTGGTGCTACTCCATTCACTGCTGATACAGAGTTCCCTGGTGGTCCAGTGGTTGGAACTCCTCACCTGCTGAGGCTCCAGGTTTGATCCCTGGTCAGGGAACTAAGATCCCACAGGTTGTGCAGCCCAGCCAAAAATAAAATTTTTTAATTAAAAAAAATAAAGGATCCACTGCTAAAACATTAAATGAAATGCACGGGATACTCCAAAGACTAACAGCCATGTTTCTTTTCCTTTTTTTTTAAAGCAGTTGAACAGATATAAAGGATATTGAAAGAGCACAGGGTCAAAGGCTTCAGACAAACGTTATACCTTGAACTTAACAAAAGTGTTGAAAAAGTAAAAGAATAAACCTTCAAATTTTCAGTGAGAAAAAGAGCTACCATTTATTGAGTGTTGACTGCTAAGAATTATATATGCGTCACCTAATAATGAAATGTTTGGACAGCATCTCTGACTCAATGGACATGAACTTGGGCAAATGCTGGGAGATAATCTGGGACTGGGAGGCCTGGCGTGCTGCAGTCCATGGGGTCACAAAGAGTCAGACATGATTTAGCAACTGAACACCACCACCAACATCTACTTTAACCCTCACAACAATGCTAGAGGTTAGCACTATTATTCAACCTTGTTTTCACAGACAAGAAAACTAAGAAGTTAAATAACTTGCTCAGGCCATAACGGCAGAGTTAGACTCAACTTATGTTTTTAGCACTGCTATACTGCCTTTTATGTAAAACAAACAAAAAAAGAATAAACCAATCATTGTGTCAAATTCGGGGATTCGTGAATGTACAGCATGTAGACCTTATACATTGTGTTTCCTGCCTTTTTAGCACAGCAGAACCTAGTGTACATTTCCTTCCTTTTCCTAGACCTAAATCTGATAGTTTAAAAGGCACAGAAGTTCTGAAATAACATCCTGTGATGTCTGAGTTTTCCAAGACACTCAAGGAGACAGGATCTCATATTTATCCACATACTATTCCAAAAGCAAAAATTAAAAACTTGAGAGGAAAAAAAAAACCCTTTGTTAAAAAACATCTCAGTCCACCTCTCAGCTTGTTTCGTCAGATAAAGCTATCTTAATATTTACAAGCTAAAAATTCAATATTCTTTTAGCTAAACTGGAAGACAAAAATAGGTTGATCACTGCAAACCTATGGTTACACTATATACAAACTACATTGCCAGTTTCTAATGTGTTGCATATTCACACAAACAGAACCAGAAAACCTGATTAATTTCTCTAGAAATGAGTGAACAGAACAGATTCTGAGCCCACACATGTGTATTTCACCCCCTCGCCAGTGATTCTCTCTCAAGTCAACACGACGGCCCCGGAAGGTGTCTGCACTCACCAATACTCGGTCTCCGATTTTGAGTTCTCTCTCTCCTTTCTTGATCGAGCCGGCCTCTGAAAGGTTGGAAATAGATTCGCTGGCGGTTTTCGTAAGGTTGCTGATCTGAGATGTAGCTGAAGGTTCCTTTGCAGTTGGTTGGGACGATTTGTGGGGAATATTTGAGGGGGTGGCTGGGGACGAGGACGCCATGCTGACTGCTGAAGTGGACAGAGGCGAAGTCGCCCTGGAAGCGTGAGTTGTCTGCGGGCCATCAGCTTCATCCTCTGCCTGCACCTTCCTCGTCAACTTTGAAGGTCGGGTAAATATCCCCTTTAGAGGCTCACACTGGAAGTACCGAACTCCTGCTACTGAGCCATCGTTCTTGCCTATGGGCTCATCCAAAACGATCCCGGCCCACTGGCCTGGAGCAAACTGGGTTTCTCCCAGGAACTGGATAAATCCAGGCTTATTCCCATTCACCCAAACTCGCTCCCCAACTCGAAAGTCATCCACAAACTCCTCTTGTGTCTCAGAGGACAGAGTGCTTGATGCTTTTTCACTGGATATTGTTTTTTCTATTGGAGCGGCAACTGCAAACAGAAGAAAGGATCAGAAAAGATTCAGTTTCATATTTAAGCAGACAACTCCTAAGTTAAGGAAAATAAACTAGAGAAGAAGAGTCAAAAGCAACAGAAGTAGCCACAATACTTCAAGAGATACTCTGTTTATATTTCTTCTTTTTTTTTTAGCAAGGAGGTAAAAAGTATTAATACTTGATCCATCACTACTGTTTTCAGTGCTATCCAAACTCAGTGAGCTGATAAGACTTAATCTTTATTTGAAATTTAGATTGGAAGAAGTCAAAAACAAGGGGGAAAAATGTAGTCCTTTTCCCAGAATTTATAACATAGGTCTGATTCCATTGTTTCCCCATATCCTGCACAACATGGGTCCTGAACTCAGACCCATTGAAATGGACTCTATTCCCCCATTTGAGAGGTCACCTAAAAATGACAAGACTAGGCCAATAGTTACAACAGAGATTCTCAATTAACTTGACACAGGAGGAGATTTAGTGCTGGAGTCCCCACCATCACTGTTTCAAGACTGTTCTTTTGCTAGCAGAGGTGGAAGTCCCAGCAAGGAAGAAAAGAGAGCCAGACTCCCTGTGAAAGCAAGATGACTTTGCAAACTCTACCCAGTGGTAAAGACAGAGTTAAAATTTTGCCAGAAATGTAGTATTTCCACTAGAAATACATTCATGCATCCACCCAGCAACCATTGATTAAATATTTAGTGTGAACTGGCAAACAGAGCCTGAATTCTTAATGTCTGCCATTTATCGGGCATATCCTGATCTTAGGATGTTACATGACCCGAGTTTTTTTCAATCTGTAAAGAGGGAAAGTAGTGATACCTATCTTGATGGGTTTTTTCCCCCAAAATGAGAATTAAATGAAATAATGTATTCATCCATGTTATACATCTTTTTTGAGTTCCAACCACTCCAGAACTAGTCCCAGGCACTGTTCTTCGCTGGGAGACAAAGCAAGACAGTATAGTCTGTGCCTTCGTAGAGCTCAGAGTCTAGAGGTAGAGAAGCAGACAGTTAAGAGACACACCAAGCCATTTCAGGTGGTCTAAGTGCTGTGGAGGAGATAATGCCTTTGGGTAGAACAGTCAGGGAAGGCCTCCTGGAGGAGGTGACATCTAGTCTGAAGTCTGATCAGCAGGAGTGAACCACACAAAGCCTGGGAAGCAGAGTGGCCTGGCTGGCTGAGAGTGGGTGCTGAGCATCTGAGCATCTCTTTACCCTACACAGAAAGGGAGACTGGAGTTTCTGTTTGTGGAGAGTTTTTATTGCTGTTTTTTTAGAAGACAGTGGGTGCTCTCAGATAGAACAGATAATAATCTGCCAAAGACAGGGGCTAGTTTATTTATTTATTTTTTTAAGAGTTAGTGCTAGCTTTGTACATCAACGTGTCCATGGAGCCTGGTATGCTACAGTCCATGGGGTCGCAAAGCGTCGGACACGACTGAGCGACTTCACTTTGCCTTTCACTTTGTACATCAACAATCATTCTTCAGAGTGCAGCAAGCATGAATTTCTGAAAAACCATCTTCATAAAAGTGTCTTGAATTCCTTGGCAATGACTTCCTCTCAAGCATGTAAGTTTTAGTCTTAATAAGCTACTTTAATCTCATGTGTGCCAAGGAAGGCTGGGGAAACCAAGTTGAATTACATATGATCTGTGGACTCAAGGACTCTATATGCTAAAAGGTATGCACAAAAAATATTAAAAGTGAAAAAGACAATTCTAACAGGGTTAAGAATAACAGTGGATGGCTTCATAGAAGGTTTGGCATTTGAAGGGGTCTTAAAAGAGGAAAGATTTTGGGGAGAAGAAGGGGATGCCAAAATTAGAACTGATTTCCACAAGGCTAAATAGCCCTGAAATAAGTCCATTTTTTCACAATCCTTTGCCTTATTAGTAAAGCTTTCTTTTTATGGCCTCTCTGAAAAGAACCAGGTTTTATCCTGATACATACAATGTAAAGAACTTACCATTTCTAATCAGTCAATACTTACTGAGCTCCCGTTACATGCCAGGAAATTTTCTAGGTGTGTAGATGGAATATAGCAGTGGGGAAAAAAAAAAACCAAACCACAAAGATTCCTTTCCTCAAGGAAGCCCAATGAATGTCTTTATGAAAGAACTTGAAGAAACAATGTTGGACTTAATAGATTATGGTGGGCACCTGTCTAGAATGGCTGAAAACCTAAGATTTTAGATTTAATAGTACATAAATCACATAAAAAGATGACAAAAGCAAGCATCAGATGTCCTCTCCTCCTGCCTCTCCCATCATTATGGGATGTAAGTGGAAACGGTAGAGGACGAGAAGAAGAACAGCTGAGGAACAGGTTGCTAAAGATAATCAAAGGCACGGGTTCACCTATAAACTGGCACAGGCTTCCCTCGTGAGCCAGACTTGAGCCATCGTAGTACCTGCTCCCTGATGACATTGGCCAACTTCGGGTCAATGACTGTCATCATATCTTTTAAGTCTGACTAGTCTTTGCTTTCTCTACATATCCCTAAACCCTGAGGAGAAAGGTCCTGATGGGTTCAGGAAGATACATCGGGAGGAAAACTGAAGAAACACTTTAACATAGTCAGGATCAAATACTGAAGTTAACTTAACAATTATTTTAGCACCGGTGTACCAGGGGTCCCTACCCTCTGGGCCACAAACGAGTGCCCCCTGTCAGATCAGCGGCAGCATTAGATTAGGAATAAAGTGCACAATAAACGTAATGCACTTGAATCATCCCCAAACCCAACCCCTCCGCAAGTGTGTGGAAAAACTGTCTTCCATGAAATCAGTCCCTGGTGCCAAAAAGTGTAAGACCGCTGCCTTACACTGAAGAAATGAAATTAAGATAGACTCTTCATTGAGTAAGACTTCTAGATAGAAAATCTGGGACTTCCCTGGTGGTCCAGTGGTTAAGACTCCCCTGCTCCCAGTGCAGGGGGCCAGGGTTCAGTTCCTGGTCAGGGAACTAGATCCCACATGCCACAGCTAAGACCCAGTACAACTAAACAAATAACCATTTTTTAAAAAAGACTTCTAGATATAAAATTCTATGTCTTTTAGTTGAAACTTTCTCAAGTATTTTCAAGAATATGAAGTTCTATAAGACTGTCTTCTTACATTTTTCAAATCTTGATTTTTCAAATCAAGACTTTCAAATAGAAGTCTTCATACAGGATTAAAATTTCCTCGCTGTTAAAGAGAAACATAAAGCATTACCAGCAGCAGGTGTCTTCAAGGCTGTGCTTCCAGGCTTCAGAATCTTGGTGGGGGCCTTAAGCCCGCTTGGTTTTAGCATACTCATTGTCTTCTGTGTGTCAGAGCTGTTTCTCCTTTGCCTGTTGCCACTATCTTTCCCCAGTCATGGATACAACTGTGGGTGATTCTATAGTGAAGTCAGTCTCTGGGTTAAATCTGCAAAGAGATAAACAGAAAAAGAGTTTAGAATCGAGAGAAAAGAAAATAGAAACAATTATGGAAAGCAGCTTTCACAACCTAAACTCTCCCTTATGTCTCCACAATGAACGTAAGAACCTAGAAAACTCCAGATATCAAAAAGATTGAAGATGCTGTAACCTCCTGGTGGTCCAGTGGCTGCGACTCCACGCTCTCAATGCAGGGGTTGGCGTGGGTTCAGTCCTTGGTCAGGGAACTAGATCCCACATGTTGAAACTAGGAGTTCACAATCTACAACTAAAGATCCCTAAGCAAACAAAAATAAATATTTTTTAAAAGTCTTTTAGAAAAATGAAGATGCTGTTGAAATAGGTTTACAAGTAATTTACTATCCTAAAGACAGGAAGCTAAGGCTGGCAATATGCTCACTTTCCTTTATAGTATCTAACAATATTATTTCAGTACACTGCCCCAAAACCACATAACCCATAAAGAGGTTCAGAAAAATGCCCACCAGACTGAACAGAGTTAGCTTTCAGTTTTCACTTCATTCATTTCTATGTTGCTTAAGATTTATGAGCACAAGCCTATATTAACTACATATATAGATTAATCCACAGAAATATATAATAACTCAATATAAAACCATATATATGTTAAATGAGAGAGAGGGTTCAACAGCAAACTCTGTAAGAAAGCCGTACCTAGAAAGTACTAAAGGAAAATTATCTTTATTCTGTTTACAGAAACACAATCATCTGTTTAGTCAAGACCAAGTATGAATCTACAACTTCTGGGGTCACGCAAAACTGTAATTTGCTCTTTAAGAGAGAAGGAAGACCTTTGGATTTTGGAATAGGGAAAAATATTTCTAGACATAATACCTAAGAAAACAGAATTCAGAGAGAAAAATGCTATTTACTGACACTCTCTCAAATGTTTGCATTCTGTGCTTTTTTATTTTTTTTCCTGCTAGTCAAGTTTGGGTGATGAGGCACAGACCTCAATCTCTCTTTTACAAGCAATGCAGAGCATCAGTAAACAACGCGGCCAGGGCTGACAGAGGTGCAGCTGTGGCCCCTTGGTCCCTGTGGTGGGTTGAATGGCAGCCTCCCCAAAAGACATATCCATCTGGGAATTCCCTGGTGATCCAGTGGGACAAGCCTATATTAACTATAGGCTAATATTAACTATATTAGCCTGTATTAATGGTGGGATGCCATGCTGTCACTGCCGAGGGCCTGGGTTTGATCCCTGGTTGGGGAACTAAGATCCCACAAGCCATGAGGCAAAAAAAAAAAAAAAAGAAGACAAGGAAAATCTGTTGATCAAAAGAGATATCCATCAGGAATCTGTGAACAGACCTTGAGGTGAGCACCTCCAGGACGACCTGCATGCCCTAACCTGAGGATCAGTGTCCAAATGAGAAGAGAAGAGCACAGAGGAGACAGCCAGGTGAAGACGGAGGCAGGGATTACAGCCGTGTGTCTACAAGCCAAGGGTGGCCAGCAGCCACCGAAAGCTAAGAGAAAAGCCTGAGATGGATTCCCTGAGATGGATTCTCCCTCAGAGCTGCAGAAGGAACCTACCCTGGCGACACCATGGTTTCAGACATTTGGCCTCCAGAGCTGTGATGGAACAGATTTAAGCCACCAGGTTGGCAGTCGCTTGCTATGGCAGACCCAGGAAACTAATACAGCCATGTACGTTTTTCTATTCAAAGCTAATCAGACTGAATGGAAATCAAACCAAGACAGCAGCTTCATCAGGCTCACTTTGCAGATTTCCCATGGTTCTCAAGAGGGTTCAAAATGTCACAAAAGTGGCTTTTTTTTAAGTCAAAGGTAAACTGTGTGGTTTGGGAGAAGACTGTGATTAACAGATACAGAACTGCTGTGAATCTGAAGACAGTGGTTGCCTATTCTGACTATTAATACAAAATTCCTGGGTTCCTTACTATCACCACCATCACCATCGCTGCCAGGACCGTGGCAGTGGGCTGGGAGTCTCTGCACCAGGTCGGGTGGTTCCGACTCAGATTTGAAACCATGTGCTTTACTGCTAGATCCTCACCACCCAGTCTGTCAGATGCAAGCAGAGGTACCTGCTCCTGCTACTGCCTTAGACAGATGGAAGGGTTTGGCTGAGACTCCTCTAGACCAGGGGTCCCCAACCCACCAGGACACAGACTGATTCCTCTGAGGAACCAGGCTGCACAGGAGGTAAGCAGTGGCTGAGCAAGTGAAGCTTCATCTGTATTAACAGCTGCTCCCCATTGCTCATATTACCACCTGAGCCTAGGAAAACAAGCTCAGGGCTCCCACTGATTCTGCATTGTGGTGAGCTGTCTAATTATTCAATTATATATCACAATGTCATAATAATAAAGTGCACAAAAAATGTAATGCACTCGAATCATCCTGAAACTATCTCCCACCCCAACCTGGTCCCTGGAAAAATTCTTCCATGAAACTGGTCCCTGGTGCCAAAAAAGGTTGTTTGCATGTGCAAAAATGTTTGAGGAGGATGAGGATAAGCTAAGTGCAGAGAGTACCAAGGGGTCTGTGTCTTGCCAACGCTTCACCCTGGTCCAACATCATAAAGTGATGACGATCAGGTAGGGAAGGACAGAACAGATGGAGGAGGCACAAAGGTCCTGGAAAAGCTATTATAGTGTTAAGAAGAGAGGATGAAGTACTCCTTAAAATATTTCACTCCGGCGCAACAGTGAATTCTTGAGCTCACATCAAGCGCTCCTCCCTAAAGAGAAATTCTGAAAACCGCCACAGTAAGTGACTAGGTCAGCCTCAGCCAGTTGCAAACCTTGCAGCTCAACACTCTAAGCTCACAAAACGCTAAAAGCCCCCTAAAAGCCTTGGCCCAAGAAACAGAGGCGTGTTGTTATCAGAAACCTAAGAATGGTCATAAACTCGGGGTCTTTAAGTCCTCTGTTGTCTGATCTTTGTGCCTCTGGCTCAGTCCATGTGAGCCACTTGAATCCCAAAGCAGGGGAACTGTGACCAAGATTTAAGGAAGGAGAAAAATCTATGTCTCAATAAGAGAATTAGGAGGAACATCACCAATGTTGGCTTTTAAATCTTCCAATTTAAGTTTCTTTCTCATGCATTATTAATGAATGCCATGTCAGGCTTGCTTTTGGGGAAAAAAAAAAATCAATTCCCTGAGAAAGAAAAGATCAAAGTTCTTGGTCATGGTACCCACAAAATGTAATGACCCAGAAACAATTGCTCTGCACAGTGTTTCAAGGTCAGTCAATGTCATATTGAAATGAATCAATTCCAAAACACAAGCAAAAAGAAAAGAGATGTACTTGCCTCACTAATACATTGAGACTATTTGAAATTATGATGCTTATATTTGGATCTAAGGACCCCCTCCACCCTCCCAACAGGCGAAGACCACAACACCAGAATATTATCATTTAGAAATAAATGTTATCCATATTATCGCAGCTGAGCCTTATGATACTATGACGTGTGTGTATGTGTGCTCAGTCGTGTTCCACTCTTTTGAGACCCCATGGACGGCAGGCCCACGAGGCTCCTCTGTACATGGGATTTTCCAGGCATGAGTACTGGAGCAGGTTGCCATTTTCTACTCCAGGGGATCTTCCCGAACCAGCGATGAAACCCTTGTCTCCTGTATTGCCTGCATTGGCAGGAGGATCCCTTATTGCTGAGGCACCCGGGAAGCCCAATTATTTTCTTTTTCTTTTTTTAATTTACTTATTTTGGCTGCGCTGGGTCTTAGTTGCAGCTCGAGGGATCTTTGTTGCAGCACGTGGGATTTAGTTCCCCAACCAGGAACTATGGTTTCTCAGACTTGGTATCCCGCAGCTATTTCCTTAAAAATGAATCATGTGAGCCTGTTACTTCAAGGAAAACAACTATTTGTTGACAAATAAAATTCAAGTTATTCACACATCCTCTGTGAACCTGAGAGTGTCTCAATACCACAGGTTTTTCTCATGAGAGGGACAATACTAACAAATTATATTGTATAAATGAAGTGTGACAATATTTGAAAGATCTCATAATTCAGTGAGTCAATTTTTTTCCAACCAACAATGTATAATGTTACAAAATCACATTCATTCAAAGCACAAATTAGACCAGTGGATTTTTATGTAATGATAGAAGTTCATTCATACAGTTTGAGATTTCACCTTTAAGAAACTACAACCTATCAAGTTTTTGGAGAAGTATTAAAAGAAAAAAATCCATACGTATCTGAAAATGCTCTGCCTTTCCTATAAATCTGGGTAAGGCCAATTTTCTTCATGGACTTCAACCAAAACAACGTATCACTACAGTTCAAATGCAGGAGGTGTCTTTTACTAAGCTTGTCTTCTGTTAAAGCCAGTCATTTAGAGATTGGCAAGAACATGAAACAATGTCATCTTGTCATTCATTCTTTTTTTACTTTAGAAAATAGTTATTCTTCATTAAAGACATATAACATGTTAGTGGGCTTATTATTATTATTTCTAATGAATTAATAAATATTTTAAAATATTTTCAGTTTTAATTTCTAATATGGTAAATATCAAAGGGTAAAACCAATTTAAATGAAAACTCTTTGGAGACCTCAATTATTTTTAAGGATGTACAGGGGTCCTGAGGAAAAACATTTGAGAACTGCTACTGTAAGCATTTTTGCTTTAAATTTTGAGCCAGAGAGGGCTTCCCAGTTCCTAAGGGCTTCCAGAAGCATGTGCTTCTCCTTCAGATCATTTTTAGATCTGGAAGTCAAGTTAGCAAGTACAGGGTTTACTACTGTATTACCTGCATTGTTACAGCACTGTGCTAGGGGCTGAGTGATAGAAGAAGCCTGAACATACAATCTATACAAGACCAGATGTAGGTTCGGAAAGCAACGTGAACACAATGATGCACTGACACTGGGGTATCTGCATACATAAGACGGACATTTCTCTAAGGCAGATATCAGACGGAACGGAGCTATCAGCACTTTTCAAAATGTGCAGCAGCAGCAGCATCTCCTGGGAACTTGCTAGAAATGCAAATTATTTGGGATCTTCCACAAACCTACTGAAACGAAATCTAGGGGTGGGGCCGGCTATCTGCATTCCAAGCCCTTCAGACAGTTCTGAGGCTAACGTTTGAGAAACACTGCTGAACAACTGATAAGATCAGAGGTTCATTTTCTCAGTTACACACACATGAATCACCCACGTGACCGATTTGGCAACTACCCCTACAGAAGTCTTGGTGCCACTCTATGCTTTTGTTTCAGCTTTTTCACTCAGTCTTGAAAGCCCTTTCCAAGCCTGGTCGTTTAGTGGTTCAGTTGCTAGGTGGTGTCCAACTCTGCAACAACCCCTTGGACTGTAGTCCACTAGGCTCCTCTGTCCATGGGATTTCCCAGGCAAGAACACTGGAGAGGGCTGCCGCTTCTTTCTCCATTTCCAACCCTACTTATTTTTATCTGCTGAAACCCTACTCAAGGGCCAGTTAGGGATGCGGCTGCCCCACAAAACCTTTCACCAATGAAAATGTGTTCATCCTTCAATTTCCCATAGAACTAAGTCTGTATCTCTTTCCTATCACCTGGCACGCCGAGCTGGGTCTATATGGCCATAAATTCTGTGTGTGTATGAGTATGTGTTCAGTCGTTCAGTCATTAGACTCTGAGACCCCATGGACTACAGCCTGCCAGACTCTGTCCATGGAATTTTCTAGGCAAGAATACTGGAGCAGGTTGCCATTTCCTACTCCAAGGGATCTTTCCAACCAGGCAACGAACTTGTATCCCCAGCGTTTCCTTCATTGGCAGGCGGATTCTTTACCACTGAGCCACCTATGAAGCACCCTAGAGATTCTACCAGATTAAACACGCCCTGGGGGGGATGAAACTGTATTTTAGTCATCTTTATATCCCTAGTTGTACTTTATAAACAAAGCTGACTATATAGAAATGAGAAAAATAGTCTCAATTGTTTAAATGAGTTAACAAACCAGTTCGGACGTACCCAATATTTTAAAAAGTTATTTTTGGTGCTTGCTACAGGTGACAGAACAACATATAACACAGGCCTAAGCTCAAGAATTTATGATGCAGTTGGAGAGAAAAGACCCACAAATATATAATAATTAAAAATAAAATGCCACTCATGAGAAATACCAAACTATGGGATGTGATGGTCCTGAAGGTGTCTTAGAAGATGCAAAGGTGGAGTGGACTGAGGCAGAAAGAAAAGATTTCAGGGGCAAGGCAGAATTTGAGGGGATGGGGGTCAGCAACAGTGTTGGACAGGTGTTGGCAGTCAGGATTTTTTTTTTTTTTAAGGCACAGAGAAAAAATTTCAGAAAAGAAACGAGGGAGGAGGAAAGGTATGGAGCATATGAATAAGATGCTCAGTATGGCAAACATTAGAAGATTCTTGTAAGAAATCAATTTAGAGAGTTAAATAGGAAAGAGACTTGAAAGAGTTTAAGAGGGAATTCCTTGGTGACCCAGTGCATAGGACTCAGAGATTTCACTGCTGTGGCCTGGGTTCAGTCCCTGGTTGGGGAACTAAGATCCCACAATCCACGCAGTGTGGCAGGGCAGCGCGGGGGAATTCTCTTTTTTTAATCTACTGGTCCAAAGATTAAAGATCTTTGGGAAAGACTAGAGATCTCTTCAAGAAAATTAGAGATACCAAGGGAACATTACATGCAAAGATGGGCTCGATAAAGGACAGAAATGGTATGGACCTAACAGAAGCAGAAGATATTAAGAAGAGGAGGCAAGAATACACAGAAGAACTGTACAAAAAAGAGCTTCACGACCCAGATGATCATGATGGTGTGATCACTCACCTAGAGTCAGACATCCTGGAATGTGAAATCAAGTGGGCCTTAGAAAGCATCACTATGAACAAAGCTAGTGGAGGTGATGGAATTCCAGTTGAGCTATTTCAAATCCTGGAAGATGATGCTGTGGAAGTGCTACACTCAATATGCCAGCAAATTGGGAAAACTCAGCAGTGGCCACAGGACTGGAAAAAGTCAGTTTTCATTCCAATCCCAAAGAAAGGCAATGCCAAAGAATGCTCAAACTACCGCACAATTGCACTCATCTTACACGCTAGTAAAGTAATGCTCAAAATTCTCCAAGCCAGGCTTCAGCAATACGTGAACCATGAACTTCCTGATGTTCAAGCTGGTTTTAGAAAAGGCAAAGGAACCAGAGATCAAATTGCCAACATCTGCTGGATCATGGAAAAAGCAAGAGAGTTCCAGAAAAACATCTATTTCTGCTTTATTGACTATGCCAAAGCCTTTGACTGTGTGGATCACAATAAACTGTGGACAATTCTGAAAGAGATGGGAATACCAGACCACCAGACCTGCCTCTTGAGAAACCTGTATACAGGTCAGGAACTAACAGTTAGAACTGGACATGGAACAGACTGGTTCCAAATAGGAAAAGGAGTACATCAAGGCTGCATATTGTCACCCTGCTTATTTAACTTATATGCAGAGTGCATCATGAGAAATGCTGGGCTGGATGAAGCCCAAGCTGGAATCAAGATTGCAGGGAGAAATATCAATAACCTCAGATATGCAGATGACACCACCCTTATGGCAGAAAGTGAAGAGGAACTAAAGAGCTTCTTGATGAAAGTGAGAAAAGGCTGGCTTAAAGCTCAACATTCAGAAAACGGAGATCATGGCATCTGGTTCCATCACTTCATGGCAAATAGATGGGGAAACAGTGGAAACAGTGTCAGACTTTATTTTGGGCGGCTCCAAAATCACTGCAGATGGTGATTGCGGCCATGAAATTAAAAGACACTTACTCTTTGGAAGGAAAGTTATGACCAACCTAGATAGTATATTCAAAAGCAGAGACATTACTTTGCCGGCTAAGGTCCATCTAGTCAAGGCTATGGTTTTTCCTGTGGTCATGTATGGATGTGAGAGTTGGACTGTGAAGAAAGCTGAGCACCGAAGAGTTGATGCTTTTGAACTGTGGTGTTGGAGAAGACTCATGAGAGTCCCTTGGACTGCAAGGAGATCCAACCAGTCCATCCTAAAGGAGATCAGTCCTGGGTGTTCATTGGAAGGATTGATGCTGAGGCTGAAACTCCAATACTTTGGCCACCTCATGAGAAGAACTGACTCATTGGAAAAGACCCTAATGCTGGGAGGGATTCAGGGCAGGAGGAGAAGGGGACGACAGAGGATGATATGGCTGGATGGCATCACCGACTAGATGGACATGAGTTTGAGTGAACTCCGGGAGTTGGTGATGGACAGGGAGGCCTGGCGTGCTGTGATTCATAGGGTCGCAAAGAGTCGGACACGACTGAGCAACTGAACTGAACTGAACTGACTGAACTGGTCCAAAATGAAAAGATGTCTACAGTTTCCCTTTAGGCTTTATATTTATTTCATTTGTTCCTCTCATTATCTTAACCTAACCACCATTACCAAGCAAAGATTTTAACTGACAGTTAGCAACCTCTTTTCTGGGGACATGTCGAATTTTCATTCATTCCAGCCATGGGTGCTGGTAACTGATAGGGGCTGGCTGCTGAGACAGGTCCTAACCAGCAGGGAAGAACCATGAGCATCAAAAGACAATGATTAAACTGCAAACACAAAGAAAGCTTCTCATCTAAAACCCTTTGGATAATACCTTAGCCAGGATAAACCTGGGAGAGGCTAAAAAGATTAGATACCACTGAATACAAATGACAAATTCCAGACTTTACTACTCTTCACACTGCAGGAGGGGAGGGGGATCAGATATTTCACAAGCTACTGTGGCTTGATAACTTTTGGTTTCTCACCATAAGCTGCTCACCCTAGTTTTTAAGTCTAGCAGGAAGCTAAATATTCTAGGTTTGCACTCTCCAATACAGTAGCCACTAGCCACCTGCACTGTTTAAATTCTTTTCAAGCCAGCCACATTTCAAGTGCTCAACAGCCCAGAGCCATATAAGTTCTATTGTATGCATTGTTGTAGAATCACCTCCATCCAGGGACCATCTATGTGCCAAGTAGTGTCCTTCAAAGTAGCCACCTGAGGAAACAGTAAATTTATTTGAATAATACTGCTTTGGTCAAAAATATTTTTAACTCTTAATTTAGAAATAACTTCAGAGACAGTTTTTAAGTTACACCTTAGTAGTGACCCAAAGCAATAGTGACCAACCATCTCAATGGCTCAATACTCTTCACTGGATTTGGCTCTTAAAAATACTACTAGCTGTTTCCAAAACTTAAATCCAAAAACCTCACAAATACAATGATGTGCAATTACTGAACATAGCAAAAATGTATCCAAGGCACACGGGCCAATTCCAAGTGTTCCAAAAAGGGTTTATGAACGGCTTATCACTATAATTAGTGAACAACGCCTCCCTAGATGAAACAACTGAAGTTCTGGTGTATTTTTTTCATTTGTTTTTAAGTCTGTCACATTATTTTATTATCCCACTTTCCAAACTATAATATTGCAACACATACCACACACCAACCCCCAGAACCTTTTATTTATACCACTGACTGATGCCATAGTTCTAATATTTTTTTAAGCCAAAAACCATTTGTAAAATGTTTGTCTCTAGAACTTAGCAGCTCACTTCTGAACAGTTAACAATAGCTACTATTTTGCTTGTATGCTTCTCAAATGCCAGAGAAGAGAGATCTACTTCCGAGAACCAACTATGCAGCAGGGAGGAGGGCTCCAGGACACAGGCAGCTCAGCTACACAGTCCCTTGCGCCTCCCTCCTCACTGAAAGGTTGACATTTCCACCTAAAAACAGGAATCATTGTCAAACGTCAACACCAGAAGAACAGTCTTGTTTTGTTTCTGTGTAACCTACAGGTTTATTTTAAGAAGAAAAAAAGCCAGGCCCGAAATACGCAAAAATTTTGAACTAGGTTAATAACCTGTGTTTGTGATTAACTCCAAGATCTGATCTAGAAAACATATACAAAAGGACAAGATATTTATTTCAGGGAAGCAAATAACCTTACAAGACCTAGCCTCTTTGGTATTTCTAAAAAAGAAGTGTAGTATTGTATTTCTTGAGAATGTCAGCTTTACCTAAAGGTGGGATTTCAGAAAGAAGGGCTATTCTTCCACCCAACAAAAAAGAAATGTCTTCTACCCTCTATGAAGTCAAGGATTGCTATCCATTTATCTAGTGTGTTAGATACTGGATCAGCAACTGGGGAAGTTTCACGAGATGAAAACAACGCCAGGACATAGAAAGCATCTCAAATACCAGCTATTACTATTTCTAAGAATCCAAGCACCCCACTTTCCTCTCAAATAGAACCTCTCTCACTGCACATTACTGGACAGGAAATTACATACAAATCAGTCTCCCATTCTAAACAAGCAAGTTTTCAGAGGTTAAAGATACAGTTCAAGACTACAGCCTTCTCCAATCAAAGAAAGAATTGCTGTAGTTCTTCCTTTTAGTAAGCAATTTAATAAGCAATCACCTATCACCCACCTCATAAAGGTAAGAATATTGAAAACATCCAGATAAAAAATTTTTTTTTACTACAGTAAGGACAGTGGGTTAGTTATCAGGACCTTGAAAGGGAAGTGAAAAAAAAAAAAAAAAAAGACCCAGTAATGAAGCCCAAGTTTAAAGGTGACTCTACTGCCATCTAATAGTTTATACAAGACACAGAGAGCTGGTACTGCTCCAACCGCCCCAGGAAACTGCCACAGTGCCATTTCAAGATGCCTCTGGGGGCTTCCCTAGTGGTTCAATGGTAGAGAATCCACCTGTCAAGCCAGGGGACATGGGTTCAATCCCTGGTTTGGGAAGATTCCACATGTAGTGGGACAGCTGGGTCCATGCACCACAACTGCTGAGTCCACACGCCCCAGCTACCGAAGCCCATGTCCCTAAGGTCCATGTTCTGCAACAAGAGAAGCCACTGCAATGAGAAGCCCGCACATCAAAATGAGAGAGTAGCCCCTGCTCTCTGCAACTGGAGAAGGCCTGCACACAGCAATGAAGACCCAGCACAGCCATGAGTAAATAAAAATAAATCTTTTTTAAAAAGACGCTCTGGGATCAACCCCCTGCACCCATTTGCAAACACCCACTACCATTCAGACTCCATCCCAGTTAACACTTCCATGAAAGAGGTCTTGCAAAGCAAACAAAAATTCAAAAGTTAAAGATTCAGTTCTGTGTTAGAATACATGCTGAAAGCACAGGAATGTTTTCAACAGTGAACACTGACCTAAAGCAGTTAAACAGGAGTTCCATAGTGTACCCATAGACAAAACTGACTTTAAATTGGTGATTCCGGGGGTCTACAACCTACATGTACAGGACGAGTCATTTCTAAAAAGTTGTCCTGGGACTTCCCTAGTGGTCCAGTGGTTGAGACTCTGTGTTCCCAATGCAGATGGCCGGCGTTCGATCCCTGATTAGGGAACTAGATCCCACGTGCCACAACTAAGGTTCAGCAGTCAAATAATTAAAAAATAAAAAGTTGTGTTAAAGACATCCCAGTCCAAGAGACTCATCCGGCACATTTGGAAGGGAAAACACCAAGTAAAGCTGAAAAAGGGCTCCTAGTCTCAAAGAATAAGTGTTTTGAGACTGTAGGTCGTATGTGTTTAGGAAAATAGGGCCATGTGACTGTGACAGAGGGGAAAAATAGAGAATACAGAGAACAATGCTTTAAAAAGAGGTCTAATCCAGAAACTGAAATGTTGAGTCTCTCGGATACTGACATGCTTTGCAGGGAGAAAAATGACAACAGCAACAGAATTTTGGCCCTGTGATCTTTCAATTCAAACTCATGGAACCAAACTTAGAGAAAAGGTCCAATATCTACTTAAATAAAAAATAGCTGGGGGAGGGGCTTCCTTGGAGGTCCAGTGGTTAAGACTCCGAGCTCCCACTGTAGGGGGCACAGGTTCAATTCCTGGGATGCAACCAAAAAAAAAAAGACAATTTTAAAAAAATAGGAGGGGTTAATTTATCAAGTGCTTAACACCCAACACACAGGAACACAGGTTCCTGAAGTTTTTGTCTGTTTAAAGAAAGACAATTTTTTAGAAAATTCTATTATGTATTAACCCTCAGAGACTAGATTTCTGGGTATCTGTGTGGACCAACACCTTTTCTTCCAACTCAAACTAAAACATGTTCAAAGAGCAAAGCAATACATTCAAAACCAAATGATGACAACTTCTCAGTTGTGATACATCAGAATTCAGGCCTCCAGGTCATAAATAATTTATACCACGAACAAACAAGTCTAATCATTTCAAACTATTACTTGGCTGGTGCTATAGATATATTTCCACAGAACAAAAAATTGTTATGTTTATTTGCAGGGAATGGGAAAACAGATAGCAAATTTCACAGCAAACAGAGCCACTGGTGAACCACATACCCATCCACACAGTTAAAATATTTCTGCTCTTCTATTGCGTTTTGTTTTCAAATGTCCTGCCAGAAGTGCTTTTAAAACAGTGATCTTCTTACCATTATACATTCTTTTTCAATAAAATAGAGGGCCCAATGTCAACGTCTTTACTTTCTAATCTACTGAAGTTGCAGAAAAGTCAACACAAATCCAGCAAAAAGAGACAAACCAATACCTCATGGTGTCTGTAGAATCGGGCCAGGCCTCAGCTCATATCCTGGCAGGAGCTGGGCAAATATTTTGAGCAATCCTGGCTGTGAGGTCATGATGCTGACATCACAAACAGGAACTCTGACGCTGGTCGGCCTCTAGGATGCCACCTCACCACGTTAAAAGAAAACCAGGGGGTTCTGTAGCCCTGAATTTGGAGCTGATCATTCAAAAAAACGTACTTTCTCCCAAGAAATTATCGTCCTGGGTAAAATCAAGCAGCTCATTCTCCACTACAGACCAGCACAGGCAATGCAGGTGAGCAGCGAACAGCACATCCCCCTAAGTTAAGGATTTAGCTCACTATCAGGCATATATTTTTATATACTTCAAGTTTGCAAGTTGTTATTTCGGCTCCATTTCAAACACTTTCTCTTATTATTCTTTCCTGGGAAATTAAGCTATGTTTAAGAATTCTGAAAACCGAGGAGAAGTAAATCATGAGCTTAAAATGTCATCTTGGTCTCGCCACTCCACTACATCACTAACTTCACCAAGTCCAATATTTATTTACTAAGAAGACGGAGGGTTCTGATGTGTAAGCTAGAGGTTGATTTCCCCAGGACTTCTGGTGGTATAGTGAATAAGAATCCACTTGTCAGTGCAGGGGGTATGGGTTTGATCCCTGGTCCAGGAAGATTCCACATGTCAAGGAGCAACTAAGCCCACATGCCACAGCAACCGAGCCAGGGCACCAGAGCCTGTGCTCCACAACAAGAGAAGCCGCCACAGTAAGAAGCCCGGGCACCGCAAGGAAGGGCAGCTCATGCCCGCCGCAACGAGAGACAGCTTGTGAGCAGCAATGAAGACCCAGCTCAGCCTACAATTTCTCAATAAATAAAATTATTTTTAAAGATAATTTCCCCACGGAGAAGGCAATGGCACCCCACTCCAGTACTCTTGCCTGGAAAATCCCATGGACGGAGGAGCCTGGTGGGCTGCAGTCCATGGGGTCGCAAAGAGTCGGACACAACTGAGCGACTTCACTTTCACTTTTCACTTTCATGCATTGGAGAAGGAAATGGCAACCCACTCTAGTGTTCTTGCCTGGAGAATCTCAGGGACGGGGGGGAGCTTGGTAGGAGGCCGTCTATAGGGTCACACAGAGACGGACACGACTGAAGCGACTTAGCAGCAGCAGTGTGAGAAAGAAATCATCCGAGAGCAAATCCCATCTCCACTTTAAAATAACATTTCTTAGAAGCAGGTACATTTCATTTGTGGGCTCAAGGGCATTTGCATTTATGCATAATGATGGTTCAGTGTTTGAAATAATAAAATGAAAAATTGTCTCCCCCGCCCAAAAAATAATAATAATTGCCCCAGGGGGTTTTCCTGACCCAGGAATCGAACCCGGGTCTCCCACATTGCAGGCAGATTCTTTACCATCTGAGCCACCAGGGAAGCCCTTAATATAAACAAGATTAAAAAAAAAAAAAAGGAAAAGAAAATGCCAGAAATACAAAGCCTCACCACAGTTCTGCACAGAGTCCCTTTGCTAAGAAAAGCCAAAACTGCCAGATTGTTGTCATTGTTGTGGTTCCCCACCACCCCAGGAGTTCTGGAATTTGCAACCCAGAACAAAGAAAGAACTAGTGACATTTTATTGTTATTTCTAAGTGGTTAAACATTCTTAAATTGAACGGAAATGTAACAAAGGATTAATAATCATTATCTCCAGGTGATGGGATTACTGGTAGTTTTAATACCTTCTTTGTATTTTCTTGGGTTTCTCAAATTTTATTTAATGAACAAATATAATTATTTATACCTCCTTTGTATTTTCTTGGATTTCTCAAATTTTATTTAATGAACAGATATAATTACTTAAGCAGGAAAAAAATATATTTTTTTGTTGTTTTGGCCAAGAAACACAGCAGGTGGGATCTTAGTTCCTCAAACAGAGATTGAACCCTCTGCACTGGAAGTGTGGAGTCTTTTTTTTTTTTTTTTTTTTGGAAGTGTGGAGTCTTAACCACTGGACCACCAGGGAAGTCCCAGGAAAAAGATTTTTAATGACTTTTTTTGAGTCACAGTAAAATGGGCTGCTTCCTAAGGCCCAGTTCCTAAGGCCCTCCTTGGAAGAAAAGTTATAACCACCCTAGACAGCATATTAAAAAGCACACACTACTTTGCCAACAAAGGTCCGTCTAGTCAAAGCTTTGGTTTTTCCAGTAGCCATGTATGGATGTGACAGCTGGACTATAAAGAAAGCTGAGCACCGAAGAACTGATGCTTTTGAACTACGGTGTTGGAGAAGACTCTTGAGAGTCCCTTGGACTGCAGGGAGATCCAACCAGTCCATCCTAAAGGAGATCAGTCCTGGGTATTCATTGGTAGCTCTGATGCTGAAGCTGAAACTCCAGTACTTTGGCCACCTGATTCGAAGAGCTGACTCATTGGGAAAGACCGTGATGCTGGGAAAGATTGAGGGCAGGAGGAGAAGGAGATGACAGAGGATGAAATGGGTGGATGGCATCAACGCCTCGATAGACATGAGTTTGAATAAACTCCAGGAGTTAGTGATGGACAGGGAAGCCTGGCGTGCTACAGTCCAAGGGGTTGCAAAGAGTTGGACACGACTGAGCAACTGAACTGAACTGAAAATGGGTTGTAGTCAGGGAGTAAGGAAGCAGACTCTAGCAAGAAAAAGAAACCAGCACAAGAGGCCAGTGTAAACAATAAGAAGTGGGTACCCAGGCAGACAGGCTAGGTGTTTACCAAGCCTACTTCTTTCTCTTCCTGGAGTCACAGACCACATTTCCCAGCTCCCTCTGCAGCTCAATGTGACCATGTGACTGAGGCCCAGCCAATGGAAGGAGAGCAGGGCCTGCAACGTGTATACTTTCAGGCCTTCCCCATAAAATCTTCCCACTCTTGGCCCTTCCAGTGGCTTGATGGAGATGAGCAGAGCAACTTCAAAAGCATCGATGGAGGACACCGAAGAAACCTGAATCCCTGCATCACTTTTCTTCATTCCCCGCCATGAAATACCTACCCCCGACTCTTCTATAACTGAAAATAAACTTCCATCCATTTAAGTCATTAAAATTCGTGGAGTATGTTACAGCAGCTAGCTTTTCTTACCAAGTGACAAAGAGATCAAAACTCTGCTGAGACCTTGGAAAACATCTCAGCTAAGTAAACTCAAAATAAATTTGAGGATAAGCTCCTGAGAGAGAAATGCTTCACGCTATAAAAAGCATGATTATATGAAAGACAAGTAAAAGTACTGTTTTTTTTAAAAGCAAAAAGACATTTTACTGGCAAGAGCAGAAATATGTTTAAAGAACACAAGTGTGATTGTATGTAAGATAAGACTGATGGCGAGTTGATAAATCTTCAAGAGTTAGGTGGTGATGGGACTACTTCTCTACATATGTGAATGAAACTGTCCACAATAAAAACTTTTTATTATAGAAGATATTTTAGTAAAATCCAAACTCCACCTTCTTCCTCACCCCTCATAACCTAAAGAAAAAAGATTAAGCACTTTACAGAAGCGAGAAGTTCCTCAAAACAAGCAGTCCCCCACAACAAGTGTGGTATAAATTATAAGTCCAAGTGAAAAGGAGTAACCATCTTCATAATTCTTATCTGATTTCCTAAGGTCTTGTTTCCTCTTTTGCTGTTGCTTTTTGGGTTTTGTTTTTGTTTAGTGTTATTATCTTTTCAATGTGAAAAAAAAAATGTGGCTCTAAAAAAAGAAAAGTATGAGAAGAGGGTTAGATTGGGAAATGAGACAGCTGGATTCTGTCCCAGCTGGATGACCTTCAGCTAGCACTTAACCCCTTCCTGGAACTCGGCATCCTAAGGATAACTCATTAAATAAGATCAGTTTCTAAGTCTGTCCTTTTGTAGTTCTACTGTTTTGGATTCAAATACAAACTCCCTAAGTGAAAGGGCAAGGATCCAAAAGTGAAAGGAAAGCTACCGTGACTTCAACTTTGCCAGAGTTCAGAGTGCCCTGCCGATGGGGAAGAAAGAACCACACCTGATAAGATCAGCCTCCAAAAAGCACTGCCTCTCCTCTTGCTCTGCAGCACCCTTCGAGGCAAATCAGATCTGCACTTCCCTTCAGCCCCTTCACAGCCCATCAGCAAAACAAAAATACTATATTTACGAAATCTGGAAATTCTACTGGGAGGCCAAGGAAGAGTTGAAGAGTTTGCAATGAATTTAACCTGCCAGGAGAGGGAGTTTAAAGCTGAGCCTCCAAAAACAAGGCACCCACAACAGCAGAGTGGGCACCTGGGCACTTGGATTTCTGCTCAGTCCTGCTGGGTGCTGGGGAAGAGACGGAGCATCAGGCAGGTTAAATGTCTTAGCTGCAGGCGGCTGTACACTGAGATTTCTGAGTGCCCATCTAATTCTAAAATGTTAAAAGTCTATACACTTAGAACGGAAGGGGAAAAGAAGTTCTGAGAATAAGGCAAAGTCTAGTCGAGAGAAAAGATGTTTCTGAAGCTGATTTTCAAGTCAAGCTAGAGACAAAAACTCACAGGGCTGTGTTCTAATATCCTGTTCCGGAGACTGGGAGCTTCATTCACAGCCTCATCCCGTCCCCTGAAGTCACGGTTATGTAAGTGTCTGCTGCCGGCTGTGTCACTTGCTGTCCCCCACCCCCACCATGGGAGACGCTGTGTAACCTGAGCTCCCCTGCTTCACCCACTGAAAACACTTACACAACACTCTGGTCACTTTCCAAACTGACTCGTATTTATACCAAGGAAAGGCAAGTTACTCAAGTTTTTCCATCTTTCCGTTTCATTCACACTGATACATCTGTACATACATTAAAACACAATTAGAGCTGAAGTTCATTTATACATTTTCTTCAATTCCTGAGTAAAACAAGGAAAGTCAAGTGTTTTCAACTTCACAGAAGGATATCAAAACCCAATCAGGAAGCTGATGGGCTTGCCTGGGCCAAGTGAAACAGTTCTCATCTCCCAGCTGAAATGAGGTGAAAGTCCTCATATGGCAAATGCAGAGTCATGCCTGTTTATGCACCCAAGGCCCATACCCCCCTGCTCTGCACAGCACATCCCCTCATGCCAGGACTTCCGGGGGACACAGGAAATGACTAGAAGAATAAAAGCAGACGCAGCATCTCCTCTCAAGGTCTCTTCTGCCTGTGAGCCCTGCCCTCTCTCCTCGTCTGGACTGCCCGAGCCACCGTGCAGTCTTCCATAACTGAATGATGAATCAGTTTGGTTTGTACACTGCGCGATGACTAAGTTTCTTCTGGTCAGGGATGAAACTGGTCTCTGCATCCAAAGAGCCTAAAAAAGTACTTGATGCACAGTAAGAGTTTTAAAAAGTCCTGAATTGACTCAATGAAACAAGAACCCCTAAAATGATGCAATACTGGGATTTTCCAACCTGAAGCAACCTGTATCTCACCTTCTAAGCATTTGATGAAGACAATAACATTAGAGGGTTTCCCAACCCTGGGATCTCCTTCAAAAAGTAGGCCAGTGAGGCTTTGGGCAAATGATTCAATTACCACCTCCAGTGAATGCTGTATAAGAGCTAGAAGTCTCGAATTAGATTTCCTTTGTGGACACAGAGATACTTGCTCTTTGCAACAGAAATTAAATGTGAGGTAAATGTGTAATTTTGAACTCTAATCATTGTATTTAAAAATTTTAAATACCAGGTGAAATTAATAATCTATTTTTGTTAACCAAATTTATGCAAAATATGACTTCAAATGTAATCAATATAAAACTGCTAATCAGTTATTTTACATTCTTTTTATATTAGGCCAAAATCCAAATGTGTTATTTTTTAAATTTTATTATTGGAGGACAATTGCCTTACACTGCGAATGAGCTATATGTACACACATATCCCCTCCCTCTCGAGCCTCCCTCCCCCTCCCATCCCACCCTTCTGGGTCATCACAGAGCCCCAGACTGAGCTCCCTCTGCTAGACAGCAGCTTCCCATTAGCTGCCTACTTTACACATGGTAGTGTATATATATGTCAATGCCACTTTTCCAATTTGTCCCACCCTCCCCTTCCCCCCGTGTCCACAAGTTCATTCTTATGTCTATGTCTCTATTCCTGCCCTGCAAACAGGTTCATCTGTACCATTTTTCTAGATTCCATATGTATGCGATAATATACAGTATTTGTTTTTTTTCTTTCTGATTTATTATGAAGACTCTAGGTCCATCCACATCTCTACAAATGACAGGCGGTTTTTTTTTCCTTTTCACAGCTGAGCAATATTCCACAGTCCAATTATGTATTTTATACTCAGATCTCAACTTGCACTTGCCAACAGCCATACATGGCTTACGGCTACTGTACTGGGCAGTGCGGCTCTAGAACTGTGTGTAAGGCAGACTCTAAGGATGCTCTCCCCTTGACCTAGATACTGAACTTGCCAATCAGATATCCGAGTGTCCCTGGGTATGCAACATTCATCTTTCCCACCACATTACAGGCTTCCCTGGGAGATCACACAGTAAAGAGCCTGCCTGCAATATAGGAGACCTGGCTTCGATCCCTGGGTCCAGAAGATCCCCTGGAGAAGGGACTGGCAACCCACTCCAGTATTCTTGCCTGGAGAATCCCATGGATATAGGAGCCTGGCTACCGTCCACGTAGTCGCAAAGAGTTAGACACCACTGAGCAACTAACACAACACAGCAACAACAATCACATTACAACTCACGTGGGAAAGGAAAAATGGATAAGCTCTTGAATGGAAAGCTGTGAATAATTTAGTTGCTCTTAAGATAAAGATGAAAAAAAGTAACACTTCCAGTAAGAGGACCTTTGAAATATCTATTTGACAGTGATACACAATGCATGAAGAAGCCCTGCTTATAGCACAAGGTATTGCCCAGTAAAACTGATGGCTCAACACCGTTTGAAAACACACCCACGCAAAACCCAAAGCAAAGAACAGAGACTGAGTTGCAGATGAAAATTTAATAAGTGTGTCTCAGGATACAAGAAGGGAATCTGAGAGGGAGCGCCTGGCAGATTTAAGGGCGACGGAGCAGGAGGCAGCGTTTCAAGTACAAAGAGGCGAGTGAACGCATCTTTCTTCTGAGGCGGCTCCACGCTCAGCTGCTTCTGGCATTCTGACTGCAGGAAGCCAACACAGATTCGGGGAAGCGTGGAGTGAGAACGTGCGGAGAGACAGGACCAGAGCCTGGAGGGGAAAACTAACGGGAGAGAAAGAGGGACGAAGGATGAGACCTCACTGTCACTCACCTGTTGTTTCTTCCCCCGTGAACTTTAGGAAGTTGGCTTTGATTCAGAGATAGTCTAGTGGTTAAAATGTAAGACTCAGAGAGGAAAAAGCACTGTCCCAAGAATCAACACTGGGGAAACGTGTCGGTCTACTGAATGAAGACACAGAACATGTCTTGTGGGATGAAGAGAGGCGCATCTCCTCTGGGACAGAGTATCTGGCAAGTGTTCAATGTGCTGGAACAGTGATGAGTGACATGGAGCCACCTGAGGTCACCCTAAGGTTCAGGCCTCCTGGAAGCTTGCCCCTGAACATAGAGAAAATGTGTGTGATGTCACCAGACACAGTTTAGGGCACAGGCCACCAAAGAGCCACTGCTTCACATCACTGCAATACCAAGGGAGATAACTGGAACAAAGAGTGAGCAGGGAACCGGAGGCATCTGGTTTAGCAGCAGCTAAGTGGTTGGCTTAGAGGGTAAAGCAAGAGGTAAGTCTGCAAAGGCTGGGTGATGACAGAGGCGGAGATCCAGATGGCCCCTCTGTTTTTTATTCCACCACCTCCAGCAGAGCATTCCAACCCTAGGGACTAGTGGGGAAGATCAGCCAGGGGAAAAGTCACACAACCCTCCCCAAGATAAACATACACTAGAAATGAAAGATTGCCACTTTCCCTTGTAGAATGAGAGAAAACGAGAGAATCCACCTTCCAGACAGCTGACTGTCCTGCCGTGCAATATGCCTAAAGGTGGGGGCAGGGGGGCGGGGAGGCAGCGTCTGATATTTGCTCAGGAGGCCAGAGCATCTGGAAACACCCTAGAGAATTCCATGAAGGGACTTCCACGGGGGTCCAGTGGTTAAGACTCTGTGCTCCCAACGCAGGGGGCCCAGGTTTGATTTCTGGTCAAGGAACTAGATCCCACATGCCGCAACTAAGAGTTTGCAGGCCACAGCTAAAGATCCCGCCTGCCACAACAAAGATCAAAGATCCCAAATGCTGTAACTAAGACTCAGCATGGCCAGATAAATAATAAACAAAATAAATGTTAAAAAAAAAAAGAGAATACCATGAAATACTGAGACACAGGACAGAGCCTGAAACATCTTAAGACATCCATAGCAGCAGGAGACTAAGACTTAAACTAAGAAGCCCTATACAAGGCAAAAATTGAAACTGAGAAAACTACTATTCAGTATTTAATTTCTCATATAAATTAGAAAAAGCAGCATCTCAGTTTAGCCTGAAGATTACAAGCATTCTTCAAAGATCACCTGGCTAAAGACACAGAACCTTCTAAGGACTGAAAGTTGCCTGATGCCTTTCTCACAGTTCATCCAAGTTCTTTTGGTACTGCTTTTGATAAGTTTATGGTTAATCCACAAGCTGAAGATGGAGCTGGTGATAATTTATATTCCTGGAGTGCTAAATTTATACTTTTCAGAAATCATTATAAAGCATGACACAAAACAATAATGCAAGTTAAAGGGA
This sequence comes from Capricornis sumatraensis, assembly GCF_032405125.1. Classification (NCBI taxonomy): domain Eukaryota; kingdom Metazoa; phylum Chordata; class Mammalia; order Artiodactyla; family Bovidae; genus Capricornis; species Capricornis sumatraensis. Next base: position 59,820,386 of record NC_091085.1, on the reverse strand, counting down.
GAGAAAAGAAGACATGGGAGACAGGACTGAAGTTTAAATGTAAAAAATACCAACTTAACTGTAATGCTGCTTTTCAGTACTCCCACATCTACCAACTTAACCAGCCTGTTTTTATAGGGTTGACTTATACTAACTCCCAGGAGACGTGTATCTGAATAAGTGCACTAGCAGCTATTCCTCAAACACATGGTCCTCACAGGACTTCCCTGGCAACCCATGCTCCCACTGCAGGGGCATGGGTTCGATCCCTGGTCAGAGGACTAAGATCACACATGGGGCATGGAGGGGGTTTGTCAAAAAAAAAAACCAGACAAACCATGATCCTCACTGTCTTCACTTGCTGACTTCAGATCACTGTGCCTTTTACACGGTAGATTATTTAACAAATATTTATCCAGTATTAAAGACATGTCTTTTTTTTTTTAATTCCATTGTCAAAAGAATTATTCATAAACACCAGTATTTCCTCAAAGATTTTCAACCCCTGAGTAACCCTTGCTACCCAGAGTGATGACAGCTACAGGACCACCCAGATGTCAAAGAACTCTTGATGGGTTACTGTGGGGTGGAAATCCTTGAGGAAATACTGGTGTTTATGAAGAGTCCAGGAGGCATAATTCTGGGTCTTCTTTAGCCTTTTGCCACCTTATTGTACTGGACGACCACAAAGATTCATTTTCACTGAAACTCATCTAGGTAAGTATTTATATATATATTTCATACACAATATATAACTTTTTAAACAGGCCAGACTCCAACAGCCTTAAAATTAATACAAAGATTAAAAAAACAAACCACATCTCTAGCCAAGGATAAAGTACAGAAGATGAAAATAGTGTAGTCACTGTTTGCCTAAAAGGATCAATGTGAAAAACCCATTTAGACACTCAAGGGCAGACACAAGCAGGGAAGGATCAGAAAATTAATTGGCCTCTTAATTCAAATGGTGCTACAAGGAAGTTGTACTTTCAATTTCTAACTGGTAGAGCCCTTATCGAGCAATTTATAAAGTCAGTCTACCAATCTTAAGTCTTGGTCTGAGAATATCACACAATAGGATGCTGAAGATAAACAGAAAGTTTTACATCTTTCCATCAAAGTCAGAAGTAGAATGTTAAATGATTCAACACTCAGTTAAGGATGCTTGCCAAATAAAGTCAGAATAGGATGTCAATAGAAAGACATAAACCCCTTGAAAAATTATTCTGTGTTCGAAAATTACACGTTTTTAAATTTTGAAGCATATATGACATAGTACCAAATACAAGTTGTACCCAGAGTTTCAAAGTCTACAGCTGTTTTTGAAAGGAGGGGGAGGATGCCAAAACCCAAGCAAAGCAAAGAGAGCTGGAGCATTCGATGACTTTTCTAAGACGGAACGCTGAGCCACGATGCGTTGGCCTGCAATTATGAGTGTCTCTGCACGGTTCAGTTTGGACAAAGATTTATTTTCTGTTCCTGTTACTTAGATAAGCAGAAAATAAGCAGTCTCCCAGAGTTCCTCCATCTGCAAAGGACTTTTTTTTTTCAAAGAGCTGAATAATTTGAGCTATTCATTTATACAAGTTTTCACAAAATTCCTACTATTCTGTAACTCTAATACCAACAGCTTAGCGACAGATCTTAAATAAGGAACTGAAATGACTAGGCCTGGTTAGTATCTCCCAGAAGAACTTACTTAATAGGTCGGCAGCAGTCAATTATACTAATGTGTAAAAAGGAGCAAGGGTGCTTAATATAGCATCATAAAATTTTAGAATTAGAAGAGACCTGCAATCTAGTTCAACTTCCTCATTTTACCACGGAGGAAACTAATTCTAAAAAGTGAAACCACTTGTCAAGGTCACAGTTACTTAACGGTCCAGGACTTAAAGCCCAGTCTTCAGTTTAAAGACTCCTGACCTTCATCTATGCAGATAAATAAAAGTTTTCTGGTCTGTTATAAACAGCAATGAGATGAGTAAGTCAATCTCAAGGCAGGTTAAAACTCATTTCCTTTTCCAGCCTTCACAAAGGAATCAAAATCGGCATACTTTTCACTTGCCCTTCAACAATCACACGTGGCCCATTCCAAATGCAAAAGCTCACCAACTGTTTGTTCTGAACAGGAAAAGGGCACACAGACAACAGAAGAATCAATGACTTCCTCACTGTTTTTTTTTTTTTTTTTTCCGCTTTATAAAAACCTTCTTGCTTTTACTTTGCATATGAGCAATTTTAATAGTTGCAGGCTGGGAATTTGCAAGCGGTTCAGTGGTTACGACTCAATGCTTTCACTGATGGGGGCCCAGCTTCAATCCCTGGCCAGGGAACTAAGATCCCGCAAGCCAAAGGAAAAAAGAAAATAGTTGTAGGTCTTTAGAGGGAATCGAAAAAATAACCAAATTTCAGTTTGCACAATCCTGAAGGATACTCGGCTATTTCAAATTTATTCAGATGTCCCTAAGACAGTTTTCCCGTACAACCACCCCTGAGGTTGTCAATGGAAACTAGGAATTGGTTTCATTTGGATCTTAATAACCCAACTTCATTGTTGGTTATTTTTTACCTTTGTAGGTAATATTTCACACAGACACACGGCAAGTTCTATCAGATCTTACAAAGAAACTCCTTTGAGTTAAACAGTGGGAAATCAAACTGACAAACATACAAAAGGGCCTGAGGTTTGACAAGGCACAAGTTCTGACATGAGAAGCACGAGTTCCTACCCCACGCGAAATACTTAGCTCCTCATAAATTAAAGTTCATCAGTGCAAGCTGTTGTCTAAAAATGTGCCCTTAGACAGTGGCAAGGGACTCTGACTCAAAGTAATTTTCTATACATGGCAGGAAATAAGGTTTTCATTTCCCAGACTAGTAGAACTGGGTTTTCCCCCATTCAACTTACATGAGAGAAGAAAACTGAGGTGCTAAACCCTGACTTCCTTTAGGAATGGGCATGCAGGAAGACAGAAGGGATCAAAGGGGAGAGTTCGGATACTGTTTTACAGATATTAATTCATTTAATCGTCATGATGATTATTTGAAATTCCTTTTATCCCCAGTTCAGAGATGAGAAAACTAAGTTCTAGAGGTTATCAGTTTGAACCAGATCTTCCAGAAAGCATTAACATAAAGTGAATAAAATAGCAAAGTAATAACAGAGCTGGGATTGGCTGCTGGAAAGACTCTTGAGAGTCCTTAGGACTGCAAGGAGATCAAACCAGTCAATCCTAAGGGAAATCAACCCTGAATATTCATTGGAAGGACTGACGCTGAAGCTGAAACTCCAATACTTTGGCCACCTGATGCGAAGAATTGACTTATTGGAAAAGACCCTGATGCTGGGAAAGACTGAAGGCAGGAAAAGGGGACGGCAGAGGATGAGATGGTTGGATGGCACCACAACTCCATGGACATGAGTCTGAGCAAGCTCTGCTGCTGCTAAGTCGCTTTGGTCGTGTCCGACTCTGTGCGACCCCACAGACGGCAGCCCACCAGGCTCCCCTGTCCCTGGGATTCTCCAGGCAGGAACACTGGAGTGGGTTGCCACTTCCTTCTCCAATGTGTGAAACTGAAAAGTGAAAGTGAAGTCACTCAGTCGTGTCCGAACCTTAGCAACCCCATGGACTGCAGCCTACCAGGCTCCTCCGTCCATGGGATTCATCAGGCAAAAGTATTGGAGTGGGGTGCCATTGCCTTCTCCGAAGCAAGCTCTAGGAGTTGGTAATGGACAGGGAAGCCTGGAGTGCTGCAGTCCATGGAGTCACAGAGTCAGACATGACTGAGTGACTGAACAACAAAAAATACCCAGAAGTTTTCCTGTTTATCACCTACAACCAGATAGTTTTGAGCAATCATCATAAGAAAGACTTGCAAAAAAACCCTAAATGATTACAAAAATGCTGCTATGTTGTGCTCAGTCATGTCTGCCTCATTTCTACCCCATGGACCTACAGACCAATAAAAGGGGCTCCTGCTCAGAGCAGGGAAGCTTCTCCTTGATGCAAACCCTAATGTCTTAGTTTTATTTCCTATTACCTGCCCTCAAAGTACAGAGCAGTAGACTGTCTATCTGCTCTGATCTCAGCAGGCTACCCTTTATGCCTTTGCTCAATCCAATCCAGCCTAGAATGTCTTCTCTAACCTATCGCTGCCTAGAGACCCTCCATCTCCATCAACGCCAAACACAAGAGCTACTTCCCACTTTGTTGTTACCATTCAGTCGCTCAGTCATGTCCAGCTCTTTGCACCCCACGGACTGCAGCACGCCAGGCCTCCCTGTCCTTCACTATCTCCCAGAGTTTGCTCAAACTCATGTCCATTGAGTCAAAGAAGCCATCCAACCATCTCAACCTGTCGCCCACTTCTCCTCCTGCCAATATTTCCCAGCATCAGGGTCTTTTCCAATGAGTCAGTTCTTCACACCAGGTGGTCAAATTATTGGAGCTTCAGCATCAGTCCTTCCAGGCAATATTCAGGGTTGATTTCCTTAAGGACTGACTGGTTGGAAGCTTCCTTAATCCCTTCTCACACACAGAGAGAAAAATCCCATGGACAGAGGAGCCTGGCAGGCTACAGCCCATGGAGTCACAAAAGAGTTGGACATGATTTAGGGACCAAACAACAACAAGCCGTGTGAAACGGACTGTCTTCCAGGGCCCTGGCACACCTCCACTTTAGCCCCTAACTGGCCCACTGTTAGCTGCCTCACCTGGTGAGACAGCTGGTTATATTCAGCACAGAGTCCTCACAGCTCTCAAGAGATTTTTGATAAATCAGTATTTCTGGGGTTTTCTCCTACCCCACAGGACACTTTTGATTGGTCACATTCATCTGAAAAGCTTTACTATAATAAATCTAGCCATTTGCAAAATATGCCAGGTGACTCACAGTTAATCAGTGATACAGGACTGGTCTTTTCTGTCTTCCTGGGCCTCTTTGGTATTTGACAGCACCAGTGACTCCCTCAGCACTACTGTCATCACTAAATCCCCACATTAAGACGGCAACCCCATCAGGTGAACAGGGCAGGTGTTACCCCCACTTTACAGAATGAGAGACTAGAAGTCAAGCAACTACTCCAACTTCACAAGATTCACAAGGAGCTGGGGCTGAAGCAAATTCAGGACTGCAAACATTTTTTTTTTCCTTAAATCTTTATTCCCAAGGTTCAAACTTCACTGGAGAAAGCAAATGCTTTATACCAATATAAAAGCATCCATATAGCTAACTAATTCGGCACTATGGGGCTTGTGGGATTTTAATTCTCCAACCAGGGCCAGAACCCTCATCCCCTGCATTGGAAGGTGGATTCTTAACCATTGGACCACCAGGGACGTTCCTCAAACTTAAAATAGTCCTGATTCCCCTCATGTTGGTGCGCTAAGAACATTTCCTGTGAAAATGTTATACTTTTAATTACGTCAAAACAGAAATACAGGGCTTCCCTGGTGGTTCAGTGGTAAAGAATCCGCCTATCAATGCAGGAGACACAGGTTCAATCCCTGATCCAGGAAGATCCCACATGCTCAGGAGCAATTAAGCCCCTGTGTCACAACTAATGAGCGTGTGCTCTAGAGCCCGGGCAGCTGTAACCACTGAGCCCACGCACCCTAGAGCCTGTGCTCCACAAGAGAAGCCACCAAAACGAGACGCCTGCGCACCACCACTAGAGCATAGCCCGCACAGCAACAAAGACCCAGCACAGCCAAAACTAAATATATAAAAATATTGAAATATATATATACATAAATACAGATCCAGCCATAAGACATTTTTTAAGTATAAAGAAAAAGATTAGAAGGATATACTCCAAAACACTGAAACAATTTTCTCTGGGCAATAGGATTATGGATAATTTGCTTTTTTCTCTGTCTTTTAATATGTGTGTTTATATCTTATGCACTGAAACCACGTATTAAAGGATGACTAGTGTATGTTATTAAAATGCAAAGGTCCTTGTAAAACTGGGATGCAAGGCGAAAATAAACCCGAGAACCTCAAAAAAGTAATCACTTCACTAGAAAACGTTCTTTTTAAAATCTAAATTTGACTGATTCTAGAATCTCAGTGTCCAAACTCAAGCAAGCCACATATGCCTTACAACAAAAATTAGCAATATACTTTTTTCCAGTCACCCATGTGTGAAAAAACACTTAGTGATAAAAAGTTTTCTTTCACTTAAGCTGTAAAAAGATAAAACAAAATTACCCTGCCTATAAAGTTTATTTTTCTATAGTCTGGAAAAGTAGAGTCTATGTATCTTCCTTCCTGCCTTAAGTTACTAGAATGCAACGTCTCCAGTAAGAAATCATTCTATGGAGGAAACCAGATAAAGAAAGAAGGCAGGTGATCAAAAGATTTGATTGAAATATTTTAAAGAAAATTTTCCTAATATCTCATCTTTCCTGAGAAGACAGGGAAAAAAAGTATGCCAAATATTTTAGTGTTCTACTTGACTAGGGAGCTGTAGAACCAGGGAGGGGGAAAAAATCTATTAAAGTTGGCTTCCGTTTTACATCAAACCCAAATTTTGGATGATCTGCACGTCTTGAACATCTGGTTCTTCAGGCCTTTAACTTCAGAAAAGATACAGTAAAACAAGCACTTGGCAATTTTAAGTGTAAAAAACAGGCAGAGTTAAAACTGGGATCTAATCCAAGCTATACTTAGACATAAGTAAGCAAAAGAGAATACAAATACCAAACTACTTAATTCAAGTCAGAAGTATATTAGACCTTATGCTTATATAAAACATTAGGGCAGCGAAATGCCTGTCTGTAGTCTCATTAGGATTCCTAAGAAGAGGCAGATGAGAGTATACTTCCCTAGGGAAAGAGATATAGGAAAGGGTTCCCAATAGGGATTCTGTAATAGGACTACTATTTTGCGAAGACTTCTTTTAAGATTGCGTTGCTGAACCACCATAAGACAGACAATCAAAAAAACAGACCCACCCATTGAGTTAGTGCTAGTGGAATCTGTCTTTCTGTAAGTGCCAGATGGAGATCTGAAAAAAAAAAAAGCTCTTTACTAAACGTGGCCAAGATTCCTTGGTACTTGGTGCCAGGGCCAGGATATTAACCCAGATGTCCTAGCCAAATTCAAGGTTGGTTAATTACAGTCTGCCAACCCACCGGAGGAAAAAAAAAAAAAAAAAGGCTCTTCTGTTCCCGATTTGAAATCTGAAGAGGTCACTCTTGAAATTCTTGTACAGTACCATCAGTCAATATGTTTTCCCTTAAAAGTGCATTGTAACTCAAGTGCTGATTTAAAGCATATGGATTCCTTGAGTTCCATTTACATGGGAAACATACATTATATATATTAAAATACATATATAAGATGCTATATTAGTTTAGAACCTTCCTAAACAGTCATCTAAAAAATTCATATTGAGACTAATACCGTCACTGCCTTCCAATTAAGATTGAAGACACTTAAAGGCTTATATCAAACACAAATTTTGAATCATGAATCTTTTAAGACTAAAAAGGAAGGCTTTCCTGCCAGGAGCATAATTCCAGGAAAACGCAATATATGCAAATGTCAGTTACAAGGTCTCCCAGGGCTGAGCAAAAATCCTGCATACAAACAGAAAAGTATATTCTTAACAGCAAGTCTGAACATCAAGCACTGGTCTGGCCTTTCTGCCAGCCACTTACTTAAGGTTTCATTGCCAATATAGTCTGTGCATTGCTTAAAAAAATATAAACTAAGGTTCAATTTCTAGCTCTCTATTCACTGGCTGTGTGGCCTTTAAGGCAAGTTAGTGAAATTCTTTAAGCTTTACTTCCCCCACATCTTCAACTTTTTCTTCAACAAAATCGCTAGTATCACGGCACAAAATTCTTTATGTTTCACTATTTTAAAATATTTTAGGGACTTCCCGAGTGGTCCAGTGCTTCCAATGCAGAGCAGGGACCTGGTTCAATCCCTGGTCAGTGAACTAGAGCCCACATTCTGTAACAAAGACCTAGCACAGACAAATATGTACATAAACAAAGATAAATTTTAAAAATAAATTAATATTTTAATACATATGTATTTAATACATATTTAAGGACTACAACCTTAAATTATCTACAGCCTTAAATTATCTAGCCCCTCCCAAGCTCCTGCCTCGGGACCCTTGCCACTGATTCCTCTGGTATGATCTTCCCTCGGGGATCAACATTCCCTCACTTCATCTAGATCTCTATTTAAAAGCCATTTTCTCACCAAGGTCTCCTCTCATCATCCTATTTAGAATTTCTGTTACCCTACCTCTTATCTCCAAACCTTGTAGTATTTAGTCTAAATATGTATCACTTTCCAACATACAATAAATTGTATTAACACGGTTACTGTCTGCCTCCCCTACCTGAAGGGAGTTCCAACAACAGGGCTTTCCGTTTCGTTTTATTTACTGCTGTTATCACCAGCACCCAGAACAGCAACCGGCACACAGCAGGTGCTCAATAAATACCTGCTGAGTGAATTCCAAATGAGACCTCAGTACAGCCCACATACAGGTGCACCACAGCCCCACAAACCCCCTCTGAGGAGACTACCACACACTACAAAAAAATACTGAAAAAGAGAACTTACTGGTTTGCAGGGATTACAACAGTGTCCACTCTTTATATTAGAGAAAAACAATCGACTTCCCACCTCATTTGTACATGGAAGAGGAGAAAGAAGCTGATAATTCAGATAAAGTGGAAAATTATACGAGGTGAAAGGCTCATTTTAGTTAACATTGCATGAAGTTTTCTTTTAATGTTAACAAATAGTAAGCATCTTCCTATGACTTTACTACACTACTTTCAGTTTTGTTTTGTTTCGTCTTTTTCTATAAAACCAGTCCTGGGACTTCCCCAGTGGTCCAGTGGCTAAAATTCTGTGCTTCCAATGGAGGGGACCCAGGTTCCATGCCTGGTCAGGGAACCAGATCCCACATGCTGCAACTAAGACCTGGTACAGCCAAATAAATAAATATTAAAAAATTTAAAAAAAATCCTGAAACTTATGCACTTCATACTTTCAATTAACTGAATAATAAATATTGACTGGACACACGGGACTCTGCAGAATTCTGTAGAGGGTACTATAAAGTGAAAGTCAAGGTCCTTGAAATATACATATAGGTATGTATCATATACATATGTATACATACACACAAATAGCTTGAGATAGATACACACAAACTCTGGGAAGAACAGAAATGCATCTGTAATAAATAATGAAGAACAGGCAGCCAATATATGACAAATTCAAAAGTGCCTACCTTTTTGTGGAGCACAGGAGGACCAAACCACCTCTTACATATCATGATTTGGGTTTGGAATTCCAAAAGAGACAGAACTTAAAAGCAAGGGTCAAACATTACTTGCTTAAGCTCATATGCATTCACAGATCACAAGGGATGGGACAGACTCAATGTTTCACAATAGGTTAAAAAATTTTTTTAAGGTAAATGAGAAAAGCACCAAATTCCAAACTTAAACTTATAAAGAACAGAAACCAGATCTGCCTACCTCTCTCTCACTGAAGCACAAGTGCTTAAGCAATTGTTGGGGGAAAAAAAAAGAGGGATGGGCGATCTTTATCTTTAGACAGCATACCTTCACAGGGTCCACCCAGTTTGTTGTTCACCCTTTTGTACTAGGCCTAGTGAGAAGCCTAAGCTGTACCTTACGACCTTCTCTGAACCTCAGAAACTCAGGACCAGCCCTTGGCCAAGTAATCACCCACTGTCTTTGTTTTAAGGAGGGCAGACCTGCTCCTTGCAGGAGAGTCACTATACCAATTACCAAGCACCAGGAGTCAGAATACCAGAGCTTAAATCCTGACACTACCACTTATCAGCTATGTGACCCAGAGCAAGGTTCCTGACCTTTCCATGCCTCTTCTATAAAATGGGATAATAGCACTGAATAGCACCATCATTGGGCTAGGTTAATTGAGACAAAACACATAAAAGCCCTGCCCAGAGCTTGACCACAGGAAGCCCTCAATAAATGTTAATATTTCCAGAGAAAAATGCCCCAAAGCTGAGGAGCAACATATACCTGAGGATTCTTGCAAAAGGTTATTATTACACCCCAAATCCTAACAGACCTGGTCTCTGGACTTGTACATACTATAGGTAACAGTAGTAATCAAAGGGGAAAAAAAAACACCGACCAGAACCACAACCATAAACACAGCAGCACTAACACTAGTCCTGAGCTCTTACTGGCCAGGAACTGTCCTAACCTGAAACAGGAAGAAGGCAAGACTGCTGAATCCAACAACAACCAAAAAAAGCAGCATATATTTTCCTCCACCCTCCTTTTTAAACACGTTAATTGGCGCCCAGGTTTTGCTAAAAACAGGTAACTAAAGGATCACAGACTTAACGTGTAATTTCTTCATACCAAAGAGGTGGGGCTGGGAAGGGAGGAAGGGGTGGTGCTCGGTCCCTGCCAGATGGAAAAGCCACATGAAGTGGAGCAACAGCGGAGTTCAGGGTTTCTCCGCGGATCAAAAACCACAATTTCTGAAGCACAGGACCTCCAAAGGAGGGGAATCAGGAGGCTCTGCTTTGAAAATAACCTCTGAACAAGTGTCATCTGTCTCCGGAGCCAATCCCCTGACGAGGCAGAAGGTTCGGGTTACGGGGCAGCGGTGTTATTTCGGAAATCCCTGTCAATCTTGTCATCCACCTTCTCCAAGAATCACGGTCCCATTCGTGAGGGTGGGGTGGGGGACAAAAGCCACGGCCAGCCGGGCCCCAGGCCAGCGAGGCCAGCCCGCCGGCCGGCGCCCGCCTCGGAGGCCACGGCCAGGGTGCCCTCCATGCCGGCTCGCGGGCACCGCTGCCAAGGGCCCGAGGAAGGCTCAGGTGACCGCCGGGGCAACAGGTCCCTCTGGGCCTCGGCCCCCCGGGGGTCCGGCCCGCCGCCCCAGGACAGAGGGGAGCGAAGAGGGGCGCCGGGGAGGGAGCGGCGCCTGGGGCGGCGCAGGGGCAAGGAGTCCAAGCTCCATCTTGAGGCGGGCGGAGGAAGGGAAGGCCGGGCTCGGTGCTCACGGGGCCGGCCACTTTCCGGCTCCGGGGAGAGCACCCCCAGGGACCCCTGGCCTCCAGGGCCATCTCTCCGGGGCCCCCCGCGGCCCCACCGCGATGGCCCGGTGCGCGGGACTCGGTCCTCCCTCTTGGATGCCGGGCCCGGTCCCCCCGGCGCCGAGCCGGGCGGGCAGGGGCCGGTCGGGCAGAGAGAGAAGGGAAAGGTGAGGAGAGGGTGGGGAAGGGGAGAGGGCCCGCGCCGCGCCCCACTCACCGCCGCCTCGGTCGCCGCCAGTCGCCACCACCTGCCCCACTGCAGCAGCAGCAGCCGCGCGGCCGCCGCCTCCCGCCTCCCGGCTCGTCGGCTCCGGGCGGGGGAGAGCGTGACGCGCCGCCGCGGGGCCGGGAGGGCGCGCGCCGCCTGCAGAAGACGCCGCGGCGGCTCCTCCCAGCGCGCTCTGCCGCCGCGCCCACCGCGGCCAGCCCCGCGCCCCGAACCTCGCGGCCGGCACCCCGCAACCCGCGTCGGGCCCAAACTACCCTCCCACACACACACCGCCTCCTCTTTGTCTGCACCCGCCGCGGCTGGAGGCGAACCCCTAGACTCCCGGCGCGCCCGCCGTCCCGCCCTCAGATCCCAAAGAGGACCGGGACGCGGAGAAAGGTACCGGGGAAACCCATGAGGCCTGGACTAAGGGGCTTCTCATCATCTCACTTCACTCCCCATTTTCTGAAAGTGTGCCCAGAATTTGCAAGTCACACCCGATAGATCCATTCAGCCTGATCACACAGCCGGTTGGTTTAGAGCTGATTTTTTTTTTCCTCCTAGACCCCCAGGGTGAGAAACCCTTTGAAACAAGCTACGAGGAGCGGCCAACAGCTGGCTAAGTTTCAGGAGCACCCTCTTCTGCCCTCCTTGCCCTCCAGGGAAGACTCGGGATGAGGAATCCCTGCGGGAAACGCTGAAAGGCGCTGCCTACAGCAGGTGAAGCTTGGGAAGGACCATCTCTGCTCTCCCTTTCCCTCCAGGGAAAGACGGAAGCCCGACACTTAGGCTATTACTTTGAGAAAAGCCTTTTATTCGCCCCAGCCGCTTGCACTGAAGCCCTGGTTAAGGTCCTGGTTCTCCCACCTCCCCCCCATCCCCCCTCCCTCCCCGGGGATCTCCTTTAAAAGCTTTTGAAAGGAACTGGAGGAAAGGCATCAGCACGGGCTGGTGCAGCAGAGGGCGGCCAGCATTTCGCTCCCATGGACCATGGCAACCCCAGAAGCTTGGCAGCTCCTGGGAGAGGAATTTGCAGCTGTCAGTGGAAGCCCAGGATTTTGCAGCGACTCAGTGGTGGATAGGGGGCCGGAGGTTTCCTCCTCCTCTCTGCTAGAAGGGAATAATCAGGAGGGTGACCCCTTTGCTGACCCTTATTCAAAGCACCGGTGCTGCCTGGACCAACAGGCGTGCACAGAGCAGGGGAAGGAAACTACATTGAAAATGCATGGAGTTCTGAGCAGATAAAAAAATTCATCTGCGGGCCCCTCCCCTCCAGTCACCTTTAAAGACAAAAATTCTGTCTCTTAATTCAACATCGCATTAGTTTGCAAGTCTTGAAGCCAAAGTGTGGTAGCACCCCAACAGTATGTAGTGGCTTGCCTGGTGGCTCAGATGGTAAAGAATCTGCCTGCAGTGCAGGAGACCTGGGTTCAATCCCTGGGTTGGAAAGATCCCCTGGAGAAGATAATGGCAACCCACTCCAGTGCTGTTGCCTGGAAAATTCCATAGACAAAGGAGCCTGGTGGGCTACAGTCCATGGAGTTGCAAAGAATCACAACTGAATGACTAACACACACACACACACACACACACACACACACATTCCTAAGCTGGAAGGCACACCTTCCTCTCATATGAACATTTTTCAGCTCTAATACACAACCTATGTAATCACAGATGCTATAGGAAGAGGCACACAGACCACCGTTAATTGTGGGGTACAAATATAAACATTTTGGGGGACTTCCTTGGCCATCCAGTGGTTAAAACTGCACTCCCTTTTTAGGGGGTGCAGGTTCAAACCCTGTTCAGGAAACTAGATCCCGCATGGCACAGTGAAAGCAAAAAACAATACATGTTTTTCTCTTTTTTTCCTCTATTCATTCTCCTGAGCCTATCTTTATTTCTAAATGCCTTTATCTTCTTCATTCTGGACTGTTTTTTAAATTTTTTTGCATTAATTTTTGTTTTTAAAGTATTACATCAACATAGTAGCTGTCTTGACTACTGAGTTTCTGGTGCCCCCTTAAATTTTGTGACCAAGGCCTAGTCCCAGCCCTGCAACCTAGGCATTGACTGTGTCCAATCTCATGATTTGGCTGGTGTTAGGATAAAAGAAGTTTCTCAATTCTGTTTCATAAAAAGCATTCACATTCCACTGTCAGAGATTTCAGAGCTTAGGCACTGAGTTTTCTTTAATATATGTCTGCTGTAAAATTATTACAACTCAACTGACTCTTGTCAATTGTTTGGAAGATGGAGGGAAATGGCAGAAGTTGAAAGCCAGTCAGAGCTCCCAGATCTTCATTTTACCAAGTGGGGAAATCATTAAATACTCTTTTGGGGTAAAAAAAAAAAAAGGTTAACTCATAACATTAGGGACGGTAAAGAATCCACCTCCGATGCCGGAGACCTGTGTTTGATTCCTGGGTTGGGAATATACCCTGGAGGAGGGCATGGCAACCCACTCCAGTATTCCTGCCTGGAGACTCCCCATGGACAGAGGAGCCTGGCGGGCTACCGTCCATGGGGTCAGAAAGAGTCGGACACGACTGAGTGACTAAGCACAAATCGTTAAATTATCCCATAAGAATAACCACAAATAGTGGTAGACCTGTGTGGAGGGAAAGAGGTAGTAGCACTTTAGTCATAACACAAAGTCAATAGATAATGTCTTTAGATGCTAAATAAATAGCAATATAAGTATACTTTTACATACATGGAAGTTACTGTCTGAAGAACTGAAGACAAAAAATTAATGGTATCTGTGGAATAGGGTTGCGAGGCCTCCCTGTCCATCACCAACTCCCGGAGTTCACCCAAACCCATGTCCATTGAGTCGGTGATACCATCCAACCATCTCATCCTCTGTCATCCCCTTCTCCTCCTGCCCTCAATCTTTCCCAGCATCAGGGTCTTTTCAAATGAGTCAGCTCTTTGCATCAGCTGGCCAAAGTATTAGAGTTTCAGATTCAACATCAGACCTACCAATGAATACCCAGGACTGATCTCCTTTAGGATGGACTGGTTGGATCTCCCTGCAGTCCAAGGGACTCTCAAGAGTCTTCTCCAACACCACAGTTCAAAAGCATCAATTCTTTGGTGCTCAGCTTTCTTTATAGTCCAACTGTCACATCCATACCTGGGCACTGGAAAAACCATAGGCTTGACTAGACGGACCTTTGTTGACAAAGTAATGTCTCTGCTTTTTAATATGCAGTCTAGGTTGGTCATAACTTTCCTTCCAAGGAGTAAGCGTCTTTTAATTTCATGGCTGCAATCACCATCTGCAGTGATTTTGGAGCCCCCAAAAATAAAGTCTGACACTGCTTCCACTGTTTCCCCATCTACTACTCATGAAGTGATGGGACCAGATGCCATGATCTTCGTTTTCTGAATGTTGAGCTTTAAGCCAACTTTTTCACTCTCTTTCACTTTCATCAAGAGGCTGTTTAGTTCTTCACTTTCTGCCATAAGAGTGGTGTCATCTGCATATCTGAGGTTATTGAAATTTCTCCCGGCAATCTTGATTCCAGCTCAAAAAAAGACAGAATGATCTCTGTTCATTTCCAAGGCAAACCATTCAATATCATGGTAATCCAAGTCTATGCCCCGACTAGTAACGTTGAGGAAGCTGAAGTTGAACAGTTCTATGAAGACCTACAAGACCTAGAACTAACACCCAAAAAAGATGAAAGATGTCCTTTTCATTGTAGGGGACTGGAATACAAAAGTAGGAAGTCAAGAAACACCTGGAGTAACAGGCAAATTTGGTCTTGGAATACAGAATGAAGCAGGGCAAAGGCTAATAGAGTTCTGCCAAGAAAATGCACTGATCATAGCAAACACTCTCTTCCAACAACACAAGAGAAGACTCTACACATGGACATCACCAGATGGTCAACACCAAAATCAGATTGATTATATTCTCTACAGCCAAAGATGGAGAAGCTCTATACAGTCAGCAAAAACAAGACCGGGAGCTGACTGTGGCTCAGATCATGAACTCCTTATTGCCAAATTCAAACTGAAACTGAAGAAAGTAGAGAAAACCCCTAGACCATTCAGGTATGACCTAAATCAAATCCCTTATGACTATATACTGGAAGTGAGAAATGGGTTTAAGGGACTAGATCTGATAGAGTGCCTGATGAACTATGGACGGAGGTTTGTGAATTGTATAGGAGACAGGAATCAAGACCATCCCCAAGAAAAAGAAATGCAAAAAAGCAAAATGGCTGTCTGAGGAGGCCTTACAAATAGCTGTGAAAAGAAGGGAAGCAAAAAGCAAAGGAGAAAAGAAAAGGTATACCCATTTGAATGCAGAGTTCTGAAGAATAGCAAGGAGAGAGAAGAAAGCCTTCCTCAGTGATCAATGCAAAGAAATAGAGGGAAACAACAGAATGGGGGAAACTAGAGATCTCTTCAAGAAAACTAGAGATACCAAGGGAACATTTCATGCAAAGATGGGCTCAATAAAGGACAGAAATGGTAGGGACCTAACAGAAGCAGAAGATATTAAGAAGAGGTGGCAAGAATACACAGAAGAACTGTACAAAAAAGAGCTTCACGACCCAGATAATCATGAAGGTGTGATTACTCACACTCACCTAGAGCCAGACATCCTGGAATGTGAAGTCAGGTGGGCCTTAGGAAGCATCACTACGAACAAAGCTAGTGGAGGTGATGGAATTCCAGTTGAGCTATTTCAAACCCTAAAAGATGATGCTGTGAAAGTGCTGCACTCAATATGCCAGCAAATTGGGAAAACTCAGCAGTGGCCACAAGACTGGAAAAGGTCAGTTTTCATTCCAATCCCAAAGAAAGGCAATGCCAAAGAATGCTCAAGCTATCACACAATTGCACTCATCTCACACACTAGTAAAGTAATGCTCAAAATTCTCCAAGCCAGGCTTCAGCAATACATGAACTGTGAACTTCCAGATGTTCAAGCTGGTTTTAGAAAAGGCAAAGGAACCAGAGATCAAATTGCCAACATCTGCTGGATCATCGAGAAAGCAAGAGAATTCCAGAAAAACATCTATTTCTGCTTTATTGACTATGCCAAAGCCTTTGACTGTGTGGATCACAATAAACTGTGGACAATTCTGAAAGAGATGGGAATACCAGACCACCTGACCTGCCTCTTGAGAAACCTATATGCAGGTCAGGAAGTGACAGTTAGAACTGGGCATGGAACAACAAACTGGTTCCAAATAGGAAAAGGAGTACGTCAAGGCTGTATATTGTCACCCTGCTTATTTAACTTATTATATGCAGAGTACATCATGAGAAATGCTGGGCTGGATGAAGCACAAGCTGGAATCAAGATTGCTGGGAGCAAGCAATATCAATAACCTCAGATATGCATTACTTTAATTTCTTTTTTTTTTTAAAGTATTTAAGGTCCTCAAACAAATGAATTTAAGAGTTAAGGTCCTCAAACAAATGAATAGAGAATATTCTCTGCAAAGTGATGCGTGTCAATAGTTTCTTTCTATACAGCTCTTTAGATTCACTCTTTCTCTGACAGCTTTCTGCTGTAGAGCAGGTTTATTTGTTTATTACCTGTTCTTCTCCACCCCTCCTAGCATGTAACTTTCAAGAGAGCAAAGATTGTTGGTTCATTGCTCTTAGCTGCATCCCCAGAATATACTTGATTCATAGTAGTTTGGTTTCTTAAAGGATTTAGTGTAAGACTTCAGGTGCTACGTAACTAGGGACATTTTTCCAGTATTTTGTCTTTATTTTTTTTTAAGAACAATAGGTATTCGTTATTTAAATTAAAACAAGCAAAATGAAAAAAACAAAGCAGTTATAATCCCGTATATCCAGAGAAAATTACTGTAAACAATGGTTCTAAATTCATTCATTACTGTCTATTTTAAATATTTCACTAAGGCACAAATAGTCCTTATCACCATTCAGAAACAATGCTCAATATAAAATAGTGGTTGAAGAGTAGTTTGTAAATTTCTGAAAGATGGGAGGATTTATATAGCTTTTAAAATGGAAAATGAAACAAAAGCTGTCAAAACAAGAATACTCTTTTAATTAAAAGTTTTTTTCTTTTTTTCCTTTTTCTTTTAAGTTCCTGAACTGTAACAGATATCAATTAAAAATGTAAATGTAAATGTAAATGTCATGAGGATATAACATGCAATACGGTGACTACAGTTAGTAATACTATACTGCATATTTAAATGTTGCTAAGAGAGTAAATCTTGAAAGTCTTCATCACAAGGAAAAAAAGGGTTTTTTTGCAGCTGTGTCTGGTGACAGATGTTAACTAGCCTTATTATGGTGATCATTTCATAATATATACAAATACTGAATCATTTTTATACTTGAAATTAATATTATATGTCACTTATACCTTAATAAAAATTTATAAGTGTAATTCCTAAGAGATAGTCCATAATTAAAACAATATTTATAAAGAAGACACAGGAATTCATTTTCACTATGCTATTTTTAAAATCACATCTATTTTTATTAGCATTGTTTCAAAAACCAGAGTCAAATTAATTTCATTCACTCATCCATCAAATATTTACTGACCTCCTACTGTGTCCAGGCACTGTTCCAGGTATTAGGGGAGCACAGCAGTGAAGATTAAGTCCCTACCCTTCAACCTTGACTTTTATTGCTCTGTGCTTTGCTAAATCAAGGTGGGATAATTACTGTTCCATGAATTTCACTGGTTTTATATTCAGAGTGGATATAATGCACTAGACCATACTCCCTGTCAGTTTCACTCAATTGCTAAAAATGGAAAGATTTACAATGTCATATACAAAAAAAATGTTTAACCTTGGTGTTTAAAGAAATATTAATATTTCCTTGCAAAAGTATTATGTGCTAAGTAGCTTCAGTCATGTTCAACTCTTTGCGACTCTATGTACTGTAGCCCTCCAGGCTCCTCTGTCCGTGGGATTGTCCAGGCAAAAATACTGGAGTGGGTTGCCATTCCCTCCTCCAGGGGATCTTCCTGACCCAAGGATCAAGCCTGCGGATCTTACCTCTCCTGCATTGGCAGGTGGGCTCTTTATCACTAGCGCCACCTGGGAAGCGCCAAGGTGAAAGTCACTCACTTATGTCCTCTTTGCGACCCCATTGACTGTGGCCCACCAGGCTCCTCTGTCCATGGAATTCTTCAGGCAAGAATATTTAAGTGGGTAGCCATTCCCTTCTCCAGGGGATCTTCTTGACCTAAGGATTGATCCTGAGTCTCCTGAATTGCAGGCGGATTCTTTACCATCTGAACCACCACGATTGCAGGTGAATTCTTTACCATCTGAGCCACCATGGAAGCCCAAGGTGCCGTTTCATTTAATCAAAAAATAACTAATCAAGGGACTTCCTTGACTGTCCAGTGGTCAAGACGTCCCCTTTCAAGGCAGCCAAGTTCAATCCTTGGTTGGGGAGCTAAGATGCCACATGCCTTGTAGTCAGAAAACCAAAACATAAAACAGAAGTAATATTGTAACAAATTCAATAAAAACTTTAAAAATAGTTCATGTCCAAAAAAAGAGAAAAAAGGCTTAAAAAAGACTAATCCAGAGCAAGACAGTGTCTTAAACCTCAAAGAAAAGAAACCAAAAAATAAATCCCACAACACAACGAAGCATTTGGACTATTTTGGACTGAAAATTAATTTTATCACTGAAACCAATTAAGACTGTCCGCCATATCTACTTTATACAAACAATGCTGATGGTGGTGGTTTTTTGGAATTTTTTGTAAAGAAAAACAACGAAAGAATGACAAGCTGCTAAATTTAAATTCAGAGATCACTTCTCAAGGAGAACCATCTGTGACTACAAAAGCCGTATTGTACCCATTCAGTTAACAAAGAACAATATCAGTAGGGCACCACACATCATGATATAAACTGTATTTAGGGCCTTCTAAATAGACTACTGCTTTGAGAGCATGTACTTTCACGATGAGGGGGTTGAACAAGATGACTTATAAAGTTCCTATCACAAACATTTTAAAAATTCTGTGACTTCTATCCAGTGAAGCAAAACATTTGTGAAATCAGTAGTTGATACAGCAGTTTTAATCTAATGCAACAAATATTTGTTGAGTACATGAAAAGTTGATTCCATCTGCAGCCAAAAAAAAAAAAAAAAATCAAGCAGACTCAGACAAATACATGTACACACAGGTTCACAGAAAGACTATTAACAATAGCCAAAAGGTGGAACCAAGTCAAATGTCCATCAGCAGATGAAAGGATAAACAAATTGTGATACATATGTACAACGCAGTATTACTCAGTCAAAAAAATCAGTACTGATACATGCTACGTGAAAGATGGAAGGCAAAAGGAGACTAGGGCAGCTGAGGATGACATGGTTGGATAGCATCACCAACTCAATGGACATGATCTTGGACAAACTCTGGGAGATAGTGAGAGATAGGGAAGCCAGGTGTGTGCAAAATTGGACATGGCTTAGCAACTGAACAAGATGCTAGAAGCTGGATGAACATGGAAAACATTATGCTGAGAGAAAGAAGCCAGACAAAAGAGGTCACATATTGTCTGACTCCATTCATATGATATATGCAGAGAGGATATTTATACGAGATAGCCAGAAATATCTAAAGCCATAGAGACAGAAAATAGATTAGTGGGGATTAATGGGGGAGAGGCAAGTTGGAATCAACTGTTTAATGGGTTTATGTCTCCTTTTGGGGTGAAAAAAAATGTCTGGAACTAGATAGAAGCAGTTGTGGCATACTAAATGCTACTGAATTTTATACTTTAAAATGATTAATTTGGGGGACTTCCCTGGTGGTCCAGGGGCTGAGACTCTGAGCTCCTAACGCAGAGGGTCTGGGTTCAATCCCTACTCAGGGAACTAGATCTCACATGCTGAAACTAAGACCCAGTACCAGCCAAATACATAAATATTTTTAATGATTAACTTTATCTTATGTGAATAGTATCTCAATAAAAATACACACATAAATAAATGAAAGTAACAAAGATAAAAAAAAAAACACAAGTAGAGAATATATGAAAACCAGGTAGGTGGGAGATTTTAGAAAGGAGATTTTTTAATTGGAAGAATTAAAGTCCTTCCCAACTCTAATATTCTATTATTTTAAAAATTGAGCCTCTTTCTTAGCGTTCAATCTCAACTGTGTTAGATCAAAAAAGTCCAACTGTACAAAAGAGACCAAAATTAAACTTGAACTATAAATTAAGGAAATAAGTACCAGGAATTGTCAGCCACTGCCAGTGCTTGTGTTCCAAAAAAATGACTAAATCTTGTTTAGATACCTTGTAAAAGGAAAGGCTCAAACCAAACAGCCAGATTTGGGCTTCCCTGGTGGTCCAGTGGTTGGGAATCTGCCTGCCAACGCAGGGGACACGGGTTTGATTCCTGGTCAGGGCAGATTCCACATCCCTCGGAGCAACCAAGCCTGTGTGCCAGAAGTAGCAGGCCTGTGCTCTAGAGTCCGTGATGCCCAACAAGAGGAGCCACTCTAACTACAGAAAGCCCTCTCACAGCAACGAAGACCCAGTACAGCTAAAATTAAGTAAATGAATAAATAGGCAGATTTAGTATGCTCCTCATTCTTCCATCCCAGAAATAATAGTTTTTAATTGATTTCAAACAAAAAATACTAGATTAACTAGTTTATTTAACTCATGGACACTAAATTAACTGATTTCTTGCCTCACCATCTGTGTGGGTATATGTGTCTTTCCGAGTATTATCTTTATTACATGTGAAGAGATCAGGAAGAAAGAGAATATGGTATAAAGAAATAGAGAATGCTGTACTTCCATGCTTGGGAAAAGATCAGGAGAGCAGGTGAGGAAGACAGACCCTCAGGCTGAGACCTGGCGCAGGGAGGTGGGGGGTGGCCTCCAGAACAAGGCTGTTTGTGTCTACTCCACACTTGAGAGTCTGGAAGAAAACCCTTAGGCAGGGTGGTAGCTCTATGCCAACGTTGTTAAGACGATGGGCAGCCAGGTCAGGCATAGCCAAGATACAGTTTGCACTGCTGGGCCTCCCTTAGGCATGAATGGCTGGTTGAGAGATTTCTGTGCCTGTTCTAGGATCCACTGTGGCAGAGACTCAGAGGTGCCAGTTGTGCCAGGAACAGGAGGGGACTGCTGAGTCAGCAGGAGAAGGCGCTGAGTCCTGACCGAGCCAAGAAAGAGCATATGTTAGGGACAGACTCCAGGCACAACACTCGGACACAGAACTAGGACTGCGTCCCTCAAAGAGCTCAGCTGTGGCTGACATCACCGATTGCCCAGCCAGAGATCCTCTCCCCTCCTGTGACTTGACAAACCCCAGTCATATCTGACATGGCAACGTGCCCAGCAATTAATGTTCAGTCACACTTTTCCTAGCAAATTAGGCTAGAGGTGCTTCTGGGAAAGCTTTTGCTTCTCCGATAGATGGAGACAGACACAGATGTGCTATCTGGAGCCGAAGCAGCTATATTGCCATCCTGAGGTAGTGAACATGGACAAAAGCCACCAGGCTGAAGCGTCGGAGCAGAAAGATTGAAAGGACAGAATTCCTCTCCTAGAAAGAGAACTGTTTATCTGGGGCAAATATTTGAGAAGAACAAAAATAGAGCTGCTTAGAACGAGAAAATAAATATTTGAGGGCTAACGGACTTGTTTGAAAAGGAACTTTATGAAGAAAACAGAAGTGGCTGGTGGGGATTTTTACTGTTACTATATGTTGTGTGTAACTGAGTTTTACTCCAATTTTTTAAGAAAATGTATATTTTTATGAATTCGAATTGGCTTTTAAGGCAAAGCCCTGTAGTCCTGAATCTGGCTGCAGTGTAGACATGGGCTGAGGGGAAACCAAAACTTAGTTATAGAAGTTTTTCCTTAGTGAAGAGTCCTCAGATGACACTTGCATGTTCTGTAATGTATATAGTCCATATATAAATAATTGTATGTAATCCATATGAGTAATGTGTGTAATCCATGTAAGTAATGTACATAATCCATATAAGTAATGTATGTTCCATATATGAATACAAGCACAAGTAGAATTTTCACATACAAGTCATCTCATTGTTCTAGACTTTGCCAGATAAGGTAGTTTAGCATATTTTTATGTAACTTTCTGCATACCTAGATTGATCTCAGGTTGAACGCTAATGCCAAGCATATAAATTATGCATTTTTAAAAGATTTATTTATTTTTTAATTGAAGGATAGTTGCTTTATAGAGTTTTGTTGTTCTCTATCAAACCTCAACACGAATCAGCCAAAGTTATTCATTTTTAAAATAATTTTTTTCTTTTTATACAATTTTAAAGGTTGCGTTCCATTTAAAGTTATTACAAAATATTGACTATATTCCCTGTAAGCCTGTTACATTCAATAGTTTGTACCTCCCACTCCCCCACCCCTAGATTGCCCTATACCCCCCAAAGTACCCACTTCATAATCACTCAGAATCTACCCCCAGTTTCCCCAAATTGGAATGTCATTTGGATCCTAGGCAGCAAGAAGTAATAAACATCCACTTCCCCTTCTAGGACTTAAGTGTTCCAATTCAAACCTATCGTAAGAGCAACTGTTGTATTTGAATAATCATCTCACCAGTCAAAATGGTTAGAGTATTTCATCAACCTTCCCAAAATGTTAAGAATGATAATTGCATGGCGGTGACTCTCATGACTTTCCAATTCCAAAGAAAGGCAATGCAAAAGAATGCTCAAACTACCTCACAATTGCACTCATCTCACATGCTAGTAAAGTAATGCTCAAAATTCTCCAAGCCAGGCTTCAGCAATACGTGAACCGTGAACTCCCTGATGTTCAAGCTGGTTTTAGAAAAGGCAGAGGAACCAGAGATCAAATTGCCAACATCCGCTGGATCATGGAAAAAGCAAGAGAGTTCCAGAAAAACATCTATTTCTGCTTTATTGACTATGCCAAAGCCTTTGACTGTGTGGATGACAATAAACTGTGGAAAATTCTGAAAGAGATGGGAATACCAGACCACCTGACCTGCCTCTATGAGAAATCTGTATGCAGGTCAGGAAGCAACAGTTAGAACTGGACATGGAACAACAGACTGGTTCCAAATAGGAAAAGGAGTACGTCAAGGCTGTATATTGTCACCCTGCTTATTTAACTTATATGCAGAGTGCATCATGAGAAATGCTGGGCTGGAAGAAAAACAAGCTGGAATCAAGATTGCCAGGAGAAATATCAATAACCTCAGATAATGCAGATGACACCACCCTTATGGCAGAAAGTGAAGAGGAGCTAAAAAGCCTCTTGATGAAAGTGAAAGAGGAGAGTGAAAAAGTTGGCTTAAAGCTCAACATTCAGAAAACAAAGATCATGGCATCCGGTCCCATCACTTCATGGGAAATAGATGGGGAAACAGTAGAAACAGTGTCAGACTTTATTTTTGGGGGGGCTCCAAAATCACTGCAGATGGTGACTGCAGCCATGAAATTAAAAGACGCTTACTCCTTGGAAGAAAAGTTATGACCAACCTAGATAGTATATTCAAAAGCAGAGACATTACTTTGCTGACTAAGGTCCGTCTAGTCAAGGCTATGGTTTTTCCTATGGTCATGTATGGGTGTGAGAGTTGGACTGTGAAGAAGGCTAAGCACCAAAGAATTGATGCTTTTGAACTGTGGTGTTGGAGAAGACTCTTGAGGGTCCCTTGGACTGCAAGGAGATCCAACCAGTCCATTCTGAAGGAGATCAACCCTGGGATTTCTTTGGAAGGAATGATGCTAAAGCTGAAGCTCCAGTACTTTGGCCACCTCATGCAAAGAGTTGACTCATTGGAAAAGACTCTGATGCTGGGAGGGATTGGGGGCAGGAGGAGAAAGGGACGACAGAGGATGAGATGGCTGGATGGCATCACGGACTCGATGGACATGAGTCTGAGTGAACTCCGGGAGATGGTGATGGACAGGGAGGCCTGGCGTGCTGCGATTCATAGGGTCGCAAAGAGTTGGATACGACTGAGCAACTGAACTGAACTGAACTGACTCTCATGTTGTTATCCTCCAGAAAAGATTCCATAATTCAACAAGCTTATTAAAAACCTCTTTTCATTTCTTAAATTATTATTGCGTGCTAAATTGCTTCAGTCCTGTCCAACTCTTTGTGACCCCATAGACTGTATAATTTGCTAGGCTCCTCTGTCCATGGGATTTCCTAGGCAAGAATACTGGAGTGGGTTGCCATTTCCTTCTCCAGGGGATCTTCCCAACCCAGGGACCAAACCTGTCTCTTATGTCTTCTGTAATGACAGATGGGTTCTTTACCATGAGCAGCATCTGGGAAGCTTGGGCTAAATTATCATTACTCTCTCAAAAACCATAAGCTGATGTTACAACTTATCACCTCACATCCATTTCCCTCGAATGTCCACCAAGTCTAAGCCTTATAGAATCTTTTTGGCATCTGAAGTTAGTTTCCTATGTGTTGTACCACAGTGCGTTTTCACTTTGTAACTATGTGAAAACCATAAAAGCAAAAATTAGCGTCTTTGGTGAGAAAGTTAATTTTAGTTTAGAATGTTCCTTTTGTCATTATGGAGCAAGGCTTCAGGCTGCTAATGTTAATTCTCCTTCCCGTGTTTATTTCAGGGAACTTAAGTGCGAAAGAAAATTAGTTTGTTTTTTTTCCCATTATATAATCTGTATACAATGCTTCTGGTCTGGCAGTAAAATTACAAACATTAGCAGCAGTAACAACAACAAAACACACACAAGTGCTTGCGCACACACACACAAACACACACACACAGGCTTTAAACCTAAATGCACAGAGTCATAAGGCCAATTTTATCTAAGTGAATTTATTCACATATGATATCTCCTTCAGAAAACAGAGCCAAAGAAAGAAAGAAAACAGAGCAAATGAAGATGATGTTCAAGTTGTATTGCTCAAGAGGAAAAGGTACAATCTCTTCCCAACAGACACCTTTTACTTTCCAGCTACTCATGCCTGTTAAAAGCTGCGTTAGAGGGACTCCCTGGCAGTCCTGTGATTAAGACATTACCTACCAATGCAGGGGGTGTGGGCTCAGTCCCTAGATGGGGAACTAAGATCCCACATTCCTCCAGACCAAAAAATCCAAAACATAAAACAGAAATGATATTGTAACAAATTCAATAAAGGCTTAAAAAATGGTCCACATCAAAAAAAAAAATCTTAAAAAGAAAAACAGCATTAGAAAACTACCTCCCAAGAAGACCAGCCAGTTATAGTTTCCATGTCTTCCAGCTATAAATACAACCAGCATGAGAACAAACAATAATGCCCTGCTTTAGATCTCTGCCTCTGAATAGCACAGGCTAATTACTTGCTATAATACTGTGTCCTTGTGAGAACAGGAGGTATAGTATTATTATCCCCATTTCATAGATTAAAGAACTGAGACCATGTAAGTTAAAAGCTCAAGGCTACTGGAGTAACTGAAGCCTGAAACTCAAAGAGTTCATAGGCCTTCCTCTAAAATTGATGACTGTGCTTTTCAGCAGACTCTTGGCAACGGTCAGGTTGAACCAGGTGAAATTTCTGGCAGTCTTTTCCTGTGTTAGTAGCTTAGTCGTATCTGACTCTTTGCAACCCCATGACCTGCCAGACTCTGTTCATGGAATTCTCCAGGCAAGAATACTGGAATGGGTTGCCATTCCTTCTCCAAATCTTTCCCTGTAGCCATTCAATATATCTTCCTGTGTGGATTACCGCTTTATATGTTACCATTATTCCGTTGGATTGTCTTCAATTTTTTAATTTGATTACAGAGGTTCTTTATATATTCTGGATATATATGTTTGTATATATGTATATATATATTCTTTCCCAAATCTGTGGTCTATTTTTTTTCAATTTTTGAAAATGCTGCTTTTCTTTTTCTTTAATATTTATTTATTTATATTAGTTACAGCATGAGGGTTCTTATTAAGTTGATAAAAAAGTAATTGCGGTTTCAGACCATAACTTTTAAATCATTATAACTAGGCTCAAACACATTTTTATTAATCAAAATAGGAGCCATTACAATCAATATATTTTTGCCAACAAGAAATAAGTTTATTTCTGTGGCATAAAAATCCGTGCTTCAGGATTCGATAAACTCTTGGAAAGCTGCTTTCCAAGACCAAATTTCTGCATCCTGCTGGTTGTGGAAGTTATTTTTCCTGCTAAAAGTTGTCAAGATGCTTGAAGAAGTGGTAGTCTGTTGGCGAGAGGTCCGCTAAGTATGGCAGATGAGGCAAAAGTTGTAGCACAATTTGTTCAACTTTTGAAGTGTTGGTTGCAGTTCAACGTTGTTGTGGAGAAAAATTGGGATATTCTGTTGACCAATGCTGGCTGCAGGCATTGCAGTTTTTGGTGCATCTCATTGATTTGCTGAGCATACTTCTCAGATGTAATGGTTTTGCTGGGATTCAGAATACTGTAGTGGATCAGACAGGCAGGAGACCATCAAGCAGTGATTGTGACCTTTTTTTGGTGCAAGTTTGGCTTTGGAAAGTGCTTTGGAGCTTCTTCTCGGTCCAGCCACTGAGTTGGTCATTGCTGGTCTTCATATAAAACCCACTTTTCACCATACATCACAATTCAATCAAGAAATGGTTCGTTGTTGCATAGAATAAGAGAAGATGACACTTCAAAGTGCTGATTTTTTTGATTTGTGGTCAGCTCATGAGGCACCCACTTATCAAGCCTTTTCACCTTTCCAATTTGCTTCAAATGACACATGACCCTACATAGAATGGTCAATATTGAGTTATTTTTTTTCTCATGTAGTTGTAAGAGGATCAGCTTTGAAGATTGCTCTCAACTGGTTGTTGTCAACTTCCAATGGCCAGCCACTACCCTCCTCATCTTCAAAGCTCTTGTCTCCTTTGCAAAACTTCATGAACCACCACTGCACTGTTCATTCATTAGCAGTTCCTGGGCCAAATGTGTCGTTGACGTTGCAAGTTGTCTCCACTGCTTTATGACCCATTTTGAACTCAAAAAAATTGCTCAAATTTGCTTTTTGTCTAACATCATTTATATAGTCTAAAAGAAATATAAACAGTAAGTAATGTCATTAGCAAAAAATAAAGTGAGAAATGCACATTAAAATGATATATAACATAACCACATTTATTTAAGTATGTATTCCAATATCAAACATCAAAGTTCAACAGTGCAAAACCGCAATTACTTTTGCACCAACCTAACCGTTGGAGCGTGTAAAATCTAGTTTCCTGATCAGGGATAGAACCCGGGACCCCTACTTTGGGAGCATGGAGTCTTAGCCACGGGACCACCTAGGGAAGTCCCTGAAAATGCTGCTTTTCAATGAACAAATGTTTTTAAAACTCTCGTTCACGAAGTATTCTACTATGCTCATGCTTAGTCACTCACTCGTGTCCTACTCTTTGTGACCCCATGAACGGTAGCCTGTCATCTCCAGGGAATCTTCCCGACCCAGGGATCGAACCTGGGTATCCTGCATTGCAGGCAGATTCTCTATTGTCTGAGCCAGGAAGCTATATTTTCTTATTAAAAAAAATTTAAGGGCTTCCCCTTTAATGGTTCAGTGGTAAAGAATCTGCTTGCCAATGCAGGAGACATGGGTTTGATCCCTGACCCAGGTGAACCACATACCTTGGAGCAACGAAGCCTGTGTGCCACAGCTGCTGAGCCTTCGCTCTGGAGCCTGGGAGCCACAAACACTAAGGCCATGTGCCACAACTACCGAGCCCCCGGGAGCCTGTGCTCTGCAGTGAGAGGCCACTGCAATGAGAAGCCCTCGCACCAGAACTAGAGAATAGCCCCCATGCACTGCAACTAGAGAAAAAAATTTGCACAGCAACTAAGACCCCGTGCAGCCAAAAATAAATAAATGAATTTAAGTTTTGCTTTTCACACTAAGACTTTATTCTCCTAGGATAAATTTTTGGGTATGATGTGAGGCAGCACATCAAAATTGTTTAATCTTATTAACAATATAAAATCATATACATATAACTTAGTTAATGTTTATGGGTACTATATAAAAGTTAACATACATTACATAATACATGTTATATATATTAACTTACATATAAATATATATTAACATGCATATATATTCACACATACTATTTAGCTAACACATATATTTGGGAGATGACTCTCTTTCCATGTCAGAAGATGCAGAATTCCTCGTTTTTTTCAATTATTACAGGATCATGAGGGTGCTATGATTTAATGAGACTCCTATCAATAGATGTTTAGGTTATTTTTACTATTTGCTACTACATTCGCTGCTTCATTAAACAATCTTGTACATTGTATATTTTGTATTATGGACATATATTTGTAGGATTAATTCTTAGATTATAACTATTTAATCTAAAGTATGTACATTTAAATTTCATTTTTAGGTTGCCCTCCAAAAAAGAATGAATCAATTTACGGCTCCACCAGCAATGTCTGAGAATGTCTGTGCCCCCATACTTGAACCTTTTGTGAATGCAAAATCAATATTACTCCATCAAAGACAGGCCATCAAAACTACCTGGAAATCACTGTGCATAGCTTCCTGTCAGATAAAGCTATTTGAGTCCCTGGTGAAATTCCCAAAGCTAAAAGAAGATAAGGGGGCTTAAATCTGCAGTGGCCAGTCAGATGCAGAGGTTCCTATTCTGTTCAAAATTCTTACATTGTAACAGTGATGATTTCAGCAGCTAGTCTAACTCAGCCTAGCTCAAACAATAATGAAATCTGTTTGCAAAACAGGAATTGTGGAGCAGGGTTGAATTTCAGGTCTGGCTGATTTAGCAACTCAACTTTTTCAAGAAGCCACAAACTTTTATTTTTCCCTGCCTTTGGCAGAGTCTCTTCCTAAGGCTGGTGGTAAGATGGTTACCAGAGCAATGGATAATACACATTTCCTTATTCATGTTTACATGTGGCTTTCTAAGAACACACACACACACACACACATATCCTCTGGCTTGCCTCTGCTTGCCTCTAACATACATCTGTCCATTCTGGACACACCACAATCAGGGTAAATTGAGTATTGCATTCACCATATGTCCTACACTGCTTCGGTTTTCAAAGGCTATGCTGGAGACTATTAGATGCCTGCCTCCGCCAACTGGGGGAAGAAAAAAAACCTTCCTTTTTTCTGCACCTTAATTTTCCAGCACGTGGATAAACAGAATGAAGGCTGTTTCTAAATGTGGCCCTGAGACTAAGTCTGGCCAAGCTGAAGTAACATGTGCAACATCTGGGAAGTGTCCTTAAAGGTAGAAGGCAAACCCTTCCCTTTCTTTTTTCCTTCCTGCTGACTGGAATACAGATGTGATGGATGGAGCTGGCATTGTTATGTTGACATCAAGGAGGAAAACCACTTGTTGTAACTAACAGAGCACCAAGAAAAGAGGGTCCTGTGCCCCTGACAATGGAGGTACAGAAGCATGCTAATTAGCTAATTGGGCATTATGAATCTCATGAGATCACCCTAAGAAAGTACTAGGAACTGAATGGCTTAAACAACTGTCATTGTCTCACATTGCTAGAGGAGGAAGTCAGCGAGGTTACTTCCTTCTGGGCACTCCGAGGGAAAACCTGTCCCATGCCTCTCTCCTGCTTCTGGTATTTGCTGGCATTACTTGGCTTGTAGGTGCATCATTCCAGTCTCTACCTCCATCTCCACCTAGAAGATGTGTCTCTTTGTGTCCAAATTTTCCTCTTTAAGGACATCAGTCAGATTGTATGAAATGCTCACCCTCCTCCAGAATGACCTCATCTTAACTAAATATAACTGCAACAACCCTATTTCCAGATAAGGTCACCTTCTGAGCTCCTGGATCACATTCAACTAGGTAATGCCAGTGGTAACATCTTCAAATAGAAGCTAAACTGACTCTAATTCTGGTACTAGCTGTCTTCTTCAGGAACATAGCCTAGCACCTCTAAGCTGCTATCTAAGAACCAAGTCTAATCATTAAAGTCATTTCAGTCATACTTCATGGTCATCTTCTGATGTTTATCGTGTCCTGCCACATTGAGTAGTCAATCATTGCTTTCTCTTTTCTCCCAGGACTAGAGGCCTTATTCCCCTCTGCATAAAGTTGTCTCAGAAGGGACTACCCTGGTGGTCCAGAGGTTAAGACTTTGCCTTCCAATGCAGGGGATGTGGGTCTGATCCCTGGTCGGGGAGCTTACATCCCACATGCCTCACAGCCAAAACATAAAACAGAAGCAATATTGTAACAAATTCAATAAAGATTTTTAAAAAGGTTCACATCAACAAAATATTTTAAAAAAAGGAAAAAAGACGTCTCAGAAAAGTATAATGCATAGGGTAGGTGCCACACAAATATTTATGCCATATACTATCTTTTTCATTTGAACAGGATTCAATTTGTGTCAACTTGAAATTTTATCAATATAATGTCTCGTGTCAATCATGTGACACAAAATATATGAGTTTAAACTTGGATGTGATATTTTGGGCCAATCCTAAGACAAACAATTCCTTGAGTAATCTATTTTTGCTAGCCAAATGGATAAGGGTAGAGTGTTTTCAAAATTTAGTGTACTAAAATTAGTGTGGCTTGTTAGCATTACCATTTGACATTGTTATCCCAGGGGTTTCTGATTTTAAACACTATCTTATTCCACTTAATTTTTTTCCTATTCTGGAAGTTACTTGTTTTTAATCTCAATTTCCAAAACAGATGAGTTTCAAAACCATTTTAAAGCATATTATCATTCATACTTTCTAGACAGAACAGATTGCACCAAGTGTTAACATGATACATGAGAATTTTCAGTTAAAGAACTGAAGTGACTTACAATACTTTGCTTGAAATATATATGGTAGTAGAATTTCAAAAATAGCCACAATGTTTTATGGATCATCTTCTCAAGATGTGGAATTTTTTTACCCTTTAAAAATATTTTGGCCACATGGCATATGGAATCTTAGTTCCTAGATCAGGGATTGAACCCACAACCCCCTACAGTGGAAGTGCAGAGTCTTAACCACTGGACTGCCACGGAAGTCCCAAGAGGTGGGTTTTTTTTTTTTTTTTTCCCATCCTTTGAATCTGAGCTGGTCTTTTCAACTTGCAGTAGAATTTGGTAAAAGTGACATTGTGTGAACATCACAGTGTAGGCTCAAGAGACCTTGCAGCATCTGCTTCTGCCTTCCTGGAATGCTTCTGCTATAAGTAAATGAACTCATTCCAGACAACTGAATGGAAAGAGGGGTCTAGCTGACAACAAACCCCAAGTGCCCAGCAATGGAAGTGAAGTATCTCGGGCCCTCTGTCTCCAGTCAAGCTACCAACTGAATGCAGCACCTGAATGAACTTCATTGAGATGAGCAGAATCATCCACTCAACCTACAGAATCATGAGCAATAATGAAATGCGAATGTTTTAAGTCGCTCAGTTTTGAGATCATGTTACACAGCAATAGGTCGCTTCAGTCGTGTCCAACTCTGTGCAACCCCCTAGACGGCAGCCTGCCAGGCTCCCCGTCCCCAGGGTTCTCCAGGCAAGAACACTGGAGTGGGTTGCCATTTCCTTCTCCAAGGTAACTGATACACAGTCTTTAATATGACATTACTAAATTATTAGCCAAGTCTCAGTTTTACATATCAACAAAAGTCAGACTTAGATGTAAAATGCCCAGAAAGCAGATGCTGGAGATAAAATTGGCAAAAGTTAAAGAATGTGTTGTTTGTTTATTATTTATTAATTCATTTATTTATTTTTGGCTGCGCTGCATGGCTGTGGGATCTTAGTTTCCCAATCAGGGATTGAACCTGGGCCGCCACAGTGAAAGCACTAAGTCCTAACCATGGGACTGCCAGAGAACACCTGAAAGTTAAGAATTTAAATTAAACTAAATTGGATAATAATTACGTAACATTTATAACTAAATTTTATTTTGGGGGGCTCCAAAATCACTGCAGGTGGTGACTGCAGCCATGAAATTAAAAGATGCTTGCTCCTTGGAAGAAAAGTTATGACCAATCTAGAGTGAGTGAAGTTGCTCAAGTCGTGTCCGACTATTTGCGACCCCATGGACTGACTGTAGCCTACCAGGCTCCTCTCTCCATGGGATTCTCTAGGCAAGAGTATCTTCCCAACCCAGGGGTTGAACCCAGGTCTCCCACATTCTAGGCAGACACTTTAACCTCTGAGCCACCAGGGAAGCCCTACAATCTAGACAGCATATTAAAAAGCAGAGACATGACTTTGCCAACAAAAGTCTGTCTAGTCAAAGCTATGGTTTTTCCAGTAGCTATGTATGGATGTGAGAGTTGGACTATAAAGAAAGCTGAGCGCCGAAGAACTGATGCTTTTGAACTGTGGTGCTGGAGAAGACTCTTGAGAGTTCCTTGGACTGCAAGGAGATCCAACCAGTCCGTCCTAAAGGAAGTCAGTCCTGAATATTCACTGGAAGGACTGATGCTGCAGCTGAAAAACCAATACTTTGGCCACCTGATTTGAAGAACTGACTCATTGGAAAAGACCCTGATGCTGGGGAAGATTGAAGGCGGGAGGAGAAGGGGATGACAGAGGATGAAATGGTTGGATGGCAACACCAACTCAATGGACATGAGCTTGAGTAAACTCCAGGAGTTGGTGATGGACAGGCGTGCTGCAGTCCATGGGGTTGCAAAGAGTTGGGCATGACTGAGCGACTGAACTGAACTGAACTGACTGTGGCCTTTGGCACATGTATATGAGATCATAGAATGGAATATATCATTGCCCTTAAGGTTTATAATGAGATAACTTTCTCCATAATTGTTCAATAATAATGAATAACTTCCTTAATAACTCAGAAAAATGAAAGATGAAAGTTTTTTAAAAATAATTGTTCAAGGACGCAAGTTCTTAGACGATTGGATTACTATCCACAGACTCATTTATCTTCATTGTATTTAAAAAATCAATATAACATAAAGAGAAAGTTACACACCAATATTTTTAATAAATATAGATATAAAATTCTCAACAAAACAGTAGCAAATTGAATCCATCAATATATAAAAAGGATTATACATTATGTTCAAGTGAGATTTATCCCAACAATGTAAAGTTGGCTTAACATCTGAAAATCAGTTAATGGGATACACTGTATCAATAGTGAAAGCCACTCAGTCGTGTATGACTCTTTGTGGCCCCATGAACTATACAGTCCATGGAATTCTCTAGGCCAGAACACTGGAGTGGGTAGCCTTTCCCTTCTCCAGGGGATCTTCCCAACGCAGGGAGTGAACCCAGGTCTCCTGCACTGCAGGCAGATTCTTTACCAGCTGAGCCACAAGGGAAGCCCTGTATCAATAGAATGAAGGACAAAAACCACTCAATAGGGGCTTGCATGATGCTCAGTGGTGAAAAATCCTCCTGCCAACGCAGGAGACACAGATTCGATCCTTGGTCTGGGAAGATCCCACATGCCTCAGAGCAAATGAGCCCACGCACCGTGACTACTGAGCCTGGGCTCCAGAGCCCAGAAGCTGAAACCACTGAAGTCCACGTGCCCTAGGGCCTGTGCTCCATCCACAAGAGAAACCACCACAATGAGAAGCTGGCGCACCGCAACTAGAGAATAGCCCCGGCTCGCAGCAACCAGACAAAGGGCCGCACAGCAACGAAGACCTCGCACAGCCCCAAAATTAAATAATAAATACAATTTTAAAAAAGAAAGATTTTAGAAAAAACAACACATGATAATCTCCATGCAGATAAGGTATTTGACAAACTTCAATACTGCTTCACGAGAAAAGGCTAAATGAACTAGGAAATCAACATGACCTATCCCATTGTAACTGAGGACTATTCAATAGATCATGTTCTGTGCCTCCAATTTTTCACTTTTGTGAAATACACTTGGCTACAACTTCTCCTTGAGAGCACAATATGATCTACCTACCTATGATTTGCCTACACACCCAACATTCATCCGAGAGTGAATCATTCACACAAAGCATGTTAAACATGAGGGCAATTTTGCTCAGAATGAAGAATGAGCTTAGAAAATGGCTTTGGTTCCTCAAAAATGAAATGCAGTTCATGGTGAAGGAAGCCTAAGTGAAGACAAAACCCAGAAATACATTAAGATGGGAGGGATCTTAGAGATCTTACCTTGTGCATGAATACACTTCTCTGCCAAGATGCCAGCCCGTCTTTGAAAGGTAATAAACAAGTATGATATTCCAACTTCCAAATCTAGTCACTTAACCAACAAGGATTTATTGAGCATTTACTAACGCGCCAGGCACTGCTCTAGGTGCTTGGGACATATCACTGGACAAAAAGATTTCTGAGTCTGTGGAACTTAAATTCTAGTAGGGGACAAAAGTCAATAAACAATAACCCAACTAATTTGATAATATGTTAGAGAGTGAAAAATCCTTACAGAGAAGAGGAAATCAATATTGGAAGTAATTGGGTGTGTGCATGTGTGTGGAGGTTTATTTTTCAAAAATATTTATTTATTTGGCTGTGCTGCGTCTTAGTTGTGGCATGTGGGAATCTTCATTGCAGTATGCAGAATCTTTCAGTTGTGGCATATGAATTCTTAGTTGCAGTATGTGGGATCTAGTTCCCTGACCTGGGATCAAACCTGAGCCCCTTGCATTGAGATTGCAGTGTCTTAGTCACTGGACTGCCAGGGCAGTTCCAGGTGTGTGGACTTTTAAATTGGTGGTCGGGCTGGTCTCAGTGAGATGAAATTTAAGCAGAGTTGAAGGAGCTGAGGGACTTAGCCAACTGGATTTCAGGGAAAAAGCAGTCATGGAAGAGGAGACAGTCAGAACAAAAGCCCTAAGGCAGGCCCTAGACACCCCTCCTCTCTGATTGCTCTAATGTGAGGTTCTTAACTGTGAGTCACCACAACTGCAGGATAGAATTCAGGGAAACTGTTTCCTTCAATTATGAAGGTTGGCAACCCTTTCTGCTCCTACCAACGCCTGCTGACTGTCCTAATCTTTGATTCTCTAAATTATGAAACCACATTATGTCATGAAAGTACATTGTTTCACCCACTCTAACACAGTAGAGCCTCAGGATTCCTCTGTATATTCTCATATAAAAGCATTAAAGCAGGATAAATAACAAGGTCCTACTGTAGAGCACAGGTTTCCCAAGTGGCTCAGCTGTTAAGAATCCGCCTGCCAATGCAGGAGACTCGGGTTCGATTCCTGGGTCAGGAAGATCCCCTGGAGAAGGAAATGACAACCCACTCCAGTGTTCTTGCCTTGGGAATCCCACAGACAAAGGAACCTGCTGGGCTACAAGTCCAAGGGGTCACAAAGAGTCAGACACAACTTAGCAACTAAACAACAATAATACTGTATAGCACAGGGAACTATATTCAATATTCTGTGGTAAACCATAATGGAAAATGTGAAAAAGAATTATATATGTACAACTGAGTCACTTTGTTGTATAACAGCAATTAAATACAACACTGTTAATCAACTATGCTTCATTAATATTAAAAAAAATTCAACAAAAACAACCAAATGGAGATGTTGCTTATTAAATAACTGAAAAAAATATTCTAGAATTCAAGAGGATTTTAGCAGCTAGTCATGTAGATTTGAAAATCATTTGTACCTAGATGGTATTGAAAGCCATGGGGTTGAATGAGATCACAGAGGTTTGCAACAAGCAACTGTGCTAACCCTTTCTTTTGTTCACTGGATGTTACTGCCTGTTGTTAATTAAATTCCCAATGTTAAAAAATATCAACAGAAAATTTAAAAGTGCACAACCAAAGCAAAAAACAAAACAAAACAAAAAAACAACCCCAAATTTCCACCACCACCAATACCAAACATTAAAGTAAACTGGACCAATACAAGAAGCAGAACTGTAACTGGTCTAGAGTCAAAGATCAGGACAGGCATGGAAAGCACGAGGTAGGAACAGAAGGACACTTGTTAGAAGGCCGTGAGAAATTTGCCCCAGGTCTAATCCCACAACCTGTCCTAATTCTGTTTCATTTGTCATTCTTGCTTATGACTCATGAACTAGCTGCTGGCATGATGTCACCCCTCTGGAGGAGCAATCTCAGCTGTCTACTGTGACAGAAAGCTGAGTCAGGGTTAGACCCTTGCTTTTTCAGTAATTCTTCATATTACAAAAATCCCAAATGTGGCCAGATTGTTGAATTTTATTTAAAAAAATGCACTTCCAGGAAATTCCCTGGTGGTCCAGCAGTTAAGAGCTCACCTTGAAATGCAGGGGACACGGGTTTGACCCCTGGCTGGGGACATAAGATCCCATGTGCTTCAGGGCAGCAAAGCCCGTGCACCATACTAGAGAGAAACCTGAGCACTGCAACTAAGACCCAATGCTGGAATAAATAAATAAATAAAAATATTTTTTAAAAAATGCACTCCTGATAAACAGAATCTCCCCTTTACCGTAGATATAATAAAATAATTAGGTTCATAACATTTTTTTCTTTCCCCCAGCCTGATCTGTTTCTCTGGTTGGTTGGGTTTTAAGATATTTTGAGTTTTTTTTTTTAAATTTAATCCTATGTAAAAATAATTCAATAAAATGAAAGACAATGTCATTGTCTTTTCAGCTTATTCCAAAAGAAAATCCAAAAGAGAGTGATATATTAGGGTAGAGTAGACCAAATCTAGACAGCAATTAGTCAAATCTACATGAAAATAAACCTGGAGAATTGCATAGAGGGTAGTCTTACTAATCACACAATTTAAATAGTAGGGATGGCCTTCCCTGGTGGTCCAGTGGTTAAGAATCCACCCGCCAATGCGGGGGACTAGGATTCCCACTTGTCTCAGGCGACTAAGCCTGTGCACTGCCACCACTGAAGCCCGTGCAGCCCAGAGCGCATGCTCCTCAACAAGGAAGCCATCACTGGAAGTCCACGCACCACAGCTGGACATGGAGCCCCCGCTTGCCACGACTAGAGAAGGCCTGTGCTCAGCAATGAAGACCCACCACAGCCAAAAATAAATAGGTATTTAACAAATAAATACACAAATCCCATGGGTGGAGGAGCCTGGTAGGCTGCAGTCCATGGGGGCGCTAAGAGTCGGACATGACTGAGCGACTTCCCCTTTCCCTTTTCACTTTCATGCATTGGAGAAGGAAATGGCAACCCACTCCAGTGCTCTTGCCTGGAGAATCCCAGGGACGGGGGAGCCTGGGGGACTGCGGTCTATGGGATCCCACAGAGTCGGACACGACTGAAGCGACTTAGCAGCAGCAGCAGCAGCAGAGGGGAAGTAATTTTTCAATAACAGCTTCAGTCAATAGCTACATTATTGGAATATCAGTTGGTGAATATCCTGTAAGAATGTGAAACTTCTGTACTTCAAATGACACAATAAACAAGTTAAAATATACATGACAAATTAAGAACATAATTTTGCAGTACACCTGAAAACAGAGAAGTTTTTTAATGAAAGGATTATATATCAAGTAAACTAGTACAAGAATGAGCAAAGGATACAAAGACATTGCATAGAAGAATAAAAATACCCCATAAACCTAAGATACTGAATTAGATCTAGAAATGATACATTGCATGCACATATTTCCACAAATATTGATTTCATTGTATTATTGTAAACAATATTTAATAAAATATGGTACACTATTGTACAGCCATTAATAATAAACATTCAGATTTCAAATACCGACAAGGAAAGTATAGTATAACCTCGCTTTTGTTAAAAACCGCTTATACATACAACACATTAATAAAAAAATTCTTCAGTTCAGTTCAGTTGCATGAATTTGCTCAGGAAGACAATATACCAAACTATGAACAAAATTTTCTCTGAAAGTTGTGGTTATAAAGGATGTTTATTGTATTCTATGTCTCAATTTATAAAGCAAATGCGTATTATATTTATAAGCCACAACAAAATCAAGAATTTCCATTTGGGGAAAGAAAAAAAGTTTGGGGTTTAGAAAATTATTTGGTGAGAAAATATATTTCTGTACCTTATGAAGAAAAAAAGGATGTGGGCTTTCTCTATGGGTTATTTTCCTTCAAATTTATGGCTTTGTTATTCTTTCTGCTTATAACTTTAAAAGTAACCATTTTAAACCAAGAGAAATCAAGCATCATATGTATTCTTTAAATGGTTATGAAAGAGTGTAACTTAATTGCAAATAAAAATGTCTTAGAAGTTGGATCCAACTCATAGGCATTGAACATCAGCTAACAGAAGGGTATGGGAGGTGAATTTTACATTTTTTGTGGATGACAGAGACAGGCCTAGCCATAGAGTGATGAAATACAATTTATATTTTAAGGTATAACAAAAAATAGTTAATATAAAAATTTCTCTGCTGGTTTGGGTCTCCTCTCTTCCCTCTAATGTGTACTGTGCATCCACACTGCGTTAACCAGATATTCACAGCAAAAATAACTGCTTAACCATAAAGGTCAGTTTTCCCTTCTGACACCAAACCTAACTCCTTAGAAGACAATTTACTTACTGATGGCCTTATTAATGTCACAAGCATATTATTCGTAGTCTGCCTATTTTACAATTTGCATTCTGCCTATTTTTTTCTCGTATTACCAAATGTGTGACTGAGCCTTTGATAAAAATAATGACTAGGTGACTTAATCAATGTATAGTTCCATAAGATCCATGATTGTAATAGTATAGCTCTAGATATGGGAAGAAGCAATAAGAAGGAACAATTTCCAGGACAATAACAGACCAGTAAGAGAAATTAACAGGGGCCTAATTCAGCAATGGCACATTGACAGGCCTATCAACAAAATCCCCATCTGACCTCGGAATGATTATTCCTAGGGTCATGACAAATTGATCACAAAATGCCTCCCAAAACCTTAGTCAAAATTAAGATCAAAAGGGAGGGGATTGTAAAATAAAGAATGTTGCCCCCATCCAGTTCTACAGGAATCAAGTCATGAGCCACTGTAGTCACTGTCCTTCAACACACCCTGAACAGAATTCAGGGCCAAGACCAGGATGAGGATTCTGTGCTCTGGGAAAACTGGTAGAACTGGCTCTTGGATAGATATTTTCAGGAGAAAACTTTATGAACCCAGTTTCTTGCAGTTTCCCATACTTAGAAAAGGACTCAAACCATTAACTGAGGTGTCTATTCCTTTCGAATAGCAGTCAGTTTCAAAGATATGCGCACATACCCCTTTGCCAAAATCACATTATTCCCTGACCATCACCCTTACCTCTTTGGAATAGTCCTGAGATTTCTGCAAGACTGTCTCACAGGCTATAATCCTCTGGTTGGCTTGGATAAAATATTCCATTTCTTTCTTAGACTATGGATCACCTTTACGAGGGAGGTATTTTAGCTTAATCTTATTTCATAGCCTCACTCCATTTCTCCCATCTCCCTCCCACAAAAGTTGTTTCTTTAGGAGACAAATTTAAAAAGATATCTTCTTTAAGACAGCTGTCACTTTTCCCCCCTCTACTCCAACATTTCAATATAAACATTCTAGCTAGAATGCTGGTGATTTTCAAAACATGCTTATTCAGAGATCTCCATGTTATTAATAGAAAGAGCTCTGTAATTAGGAACTCTTTAGAAATGCTTTAACAAAATAATTTAACCCTAAACATTTAAAAGTGAATTTGTTCAAGTCCAACAAATACATTGAAAAAAATTTTTTTTCCTAGAAGCTAAAGAAAAACACAAGTTCTTAGGAACTGAGTCCTACCTTATAAATTCACAATTGTTACAACACCCTTGTTGGTTTTATGTGCTAATGATAGTCTACCAACTATGAGGCAGAAGGGCAAAATGATTCCAGCAGAGAAACTAAAGAACAGAACCAACCAGGAGGAAGCTTCTTGTTGGCACAAAGTAAACTATACTTTTGCCCATGTAAGGACATGCAAACTTCTGAAATAAGAAGTCAGTCCTTTGGTATTTTAGAAAGGAAAGTGCCTTCTTACCTGCTCAAGGAGCTGACAAACAGCTAGCTGGCCTTGTTTTGGCGGCCTGTGTGACAATTCACATTCCTTTTCACTGAAAGGCAAAGATTAGATACGGGTCCCCACCCTGGCTCCAAGTCCATCCTGAAGTACAAGTGTTTGGTTATGACCTCACCTCCCCACACCTGGAGACTTGTCACAACATGGCCAAGTCCAAACAATAACTCGCTCCTCCACCCAACACTCTTCCTAATACTCCAATACATGGGACAGAATACATTTGAAAAATGGGGCACCTTCTTAAGGCAACTACTTCCTGCTTTTCTGAGTTCCCTTCCATAAAATGTCTCCTCTCAAATTATTCTGAATTCTGCTTTAGGATTCTCTTCCTCAAATACCACTTGGGTGAGGTCCAGTCACATTGCAAAATCTTCAGCAGATCCTTAGTCTTAATAAAATTCCAACCCATAGTAAAGCAATCAAGAGTCCTTAGCATCAATGAAGTCTTTTAAGTCTTTTTTCTACCCCTACCATCCTACATTTCTTGAGTGTTCCTGCCTGGTTTTCCTCATGCCATCTCTTGTATATTCCAACGCTCATTCTGTCTATGGAAATCTGTAGTTCTACCTACCTTTTCTAAGGATTAGCTTAAAGGTTCTTTGTTCCAGAAGTTTTCAAATGCCCTCTAAATGAATATTGAAACTCCTGGCTCTGTGAATTTAAAGGCAGTCTTCCCTAGCTGCCTCTCCCACCACCCCAGAATAGCTGAGGTACCTTGCCCACTTCACATGGCCATGTGATGAATCTCCTAAGAGGAAACCATCCATTTTCTCCTACTAGTATCCAAGCTCTTCTTAAAACAGATTCTATTTTACAGTTTTCCTCTATTAATGCCCCAAAGCACATAGAACAACTCAACACAAGTGTGTCTTTAATACGTAACTGAATAAATCGAGAAATAGCAATCAATTGAGAAACTAGTGCTTTTCTGGAGCTTTTGACAGAGAGGCAGTACAATGGATATGGATAGTGGGGGTCTGAGTGATCAAGATTAGGCTCACCACATTACTTCCCTGCTGTGTCTCAAGCATTTCCTCTAAAAATGAAGCTAAGGATCCCTACTTAATATGGTGATTGTGACAATCGGATAGTAATGCACAAAGAACCTCAACACGAATTGTCTGTGGGACATGCTAGAGAGATAACTGTTAGCTATCTCTGGTCATAAGAGACCGCAATGCAATATTTAAGGGGGTAGTTAAACAACTGTGAGTATGATTTGGGGAATGGTCAAGTCTTTAGTTGGACTGGCCTCTCAACAACCACTTCTTTTTTTTTTTTGGCTGTGCCTTGTGGCATGTGAGATCTTAGTTCCCCAACCAGGGTTCAAATGTGTGTTCCCTGAAGTGGAAGCTAACCCCTGGACCGCCAGGGAAGTCCCAACAACCACTTCTTGAATGCTGACAAGTCCCCTTGACTTCTCCATGCTGCTGAAGTTTCCTCAGGTTATATACATAATGTGAAGAAGACATTTACCTAACAGAAATGTTGAGTATGATAATGTATGTAAAAACACTATGTAAAACTATGGTAAAAGATCAGTTTTATTATGGACTTTGACTCAGACAAAAAAGCCAAAAGGATTAAACATTTTATTCAATTTCTAGCATGTTCTATGAGGGCCTTGAAAATAATTTTTCCCTTTTCATATAATTTCCCTTCTCTTTACTGTTTATAGAACACTAAATTTGGATACTCAAAAGTTACCAAAATGAAAACTAAACCTGGAAGGGTTATATTTTGCACCCTCTGCTGGCCTCTGAGGAGAATAACATTACCTAAGACTAATTCAAGATCATCTATATGTTTATTTTCATGGACCTGACTGTAAAGATGTCATGGCATTCCACATAAAGACAAAAACATAGTTTCAGCTCTATATTATGTATCGGACAATTAAACACAAATTGTGTATGCCTACTTTTTGTTTTTAACAATTATCATAGGATTCAGATCTAGAAAATTGTTTTTGTACAAAGGCTAGCTGCCCACCATTTATTTTTTCAAAATAATTACTTTAAAAGATTCTGCTGTTTCTATTGATATATTTAAGGCTGAAATCCACTGAAAATACCCAAACTTGTAACATCTTAATTTCCTTTGCTACCACTAATATTTGCAACCACATAATTTACTACCAAACTTACAAGGTTGTATATACTAACTGTGAATCATTTTTTTATATTCAAAGTCTTAGATTATGTATATGAAAACTAATTTATTAAACCTTTGTACACAAAGATGAACATACCTGTATAGCAAGCTTATATGAAGAATGAAGTTACAAAAAAGTAAAAGTGTTATTAAAACGGATGCATGTAAATCATTTACAAAAATACCCCAAATGGTATAAAGCTGCTCATCCCTGATTTCTCTCATTTGGTTGTTAAGAGTTGAAATATGAATTTTAAATGGTTAAATTTTTTCTTTTTAAAAAGTGATATATTAAACTTACGTACAGGATAATAGCAAAATGTAGAAAGGGAAAACGATGTACAAAAGACAGATTAAAAACCATCACTCCTGACAGACATTCACAATCCAAAAATAGTATAAACCTTAACAAACTATCTCTAAACCGGCTCCTACTTACCTCCCCCCAAGTTTTTATCAGTGAGAATAAAATATAGTAAACCTGCAAGCTCAGTCTTTCTGTTCTTTAAAAGAGGCCTGACCTTAGACCACAATTAAGCCTTGGATAGATTTTTTTTCTTTCTCGTGGGAGGGACAAATAGGAAAACAATTTTACCTGTCCATTTAGTCCTAATTACCAGAACACAGTTATAATTAAATAGCACTGGGTGCTATGTCAAGCAGTCATTCAGAAGTCTTCTTGTTCTTTTGCTGGTTTCGAGGTGAATTCTTTAACAAGTTTCTTATCCTGAGGTACATTCCAGTAGATTCCGCCATGTTCTCAAATTCAAACGGCG
Source organism: Capricornis sumatraensis (assembly GCF_032405125.1). Classification (NCBI taxonomy): domain Eukaryota; kingdom Metazoa; phylum Chordata; class Mammalia; order Artiodactyla; family Bovidae; genus Capricornis; species Capricornis sumatraensis. The sequence continues at coordinate 59,777,192 of NC_091085.1, read as the reverse complement.
TTATTCCGGTTGCAAACTTGCTCATGTCGGGGATAGCACTGTGGGCCCTCGTGGCTGCTGCAGGACTGAAGTCTGCATGAAGGAGCTGCTGGCTGCTCCCTCCATTCCTGACCTCACTGTTTGACTCGACCCTGCTGTGGTCAAGAGCACCTTTAAGGTCTACCTGAGTGGACTCTTCCTTTTCCTTCTGGCCAAGCAAAGCAGTCTCAGAACCTGGGCTCAAGGCTTGCTCCTCTTCCGATTTCTTTGCAGCAGTGTCTGGTACCTCGGCCTCCCCTGGCACCTGCTTTTCGGATGTTTTTCCCTCTGGGACAGGGAGGTCAGGTTCGTTTGGACAAGGTGAAGAGGCCACTGAATTCCCGGTTAAAGGTGTGTCTACAGGAATATCCGAATCACTGTTGACGCTCTCGGCCTGCTCCAGAGCCGCCCATATCTGCCTCTGCTGTTCTTCTAGTTCCTCCAGAGTCAGCGCGTCCTCGTCCATAGTCACGGATGCCGTTCTCGTCCGAGGTGAGTCACTGGGAGTCAGCGGCGGGGTGCCCTTGGGGAGCGGAGGAGTGAAGATGGGCGGAGGGGTGCCCCGGGGGAGCGGGGGAGGCGTGCCAGGGGGCAGCGGGGGCTGAAACTGAAAAGCTTCGCTGTTTGGGGACCCATGCGGGACCTCGGCATCTGAAATGAGGATGTTGAGATACTGAGTTGTCATACAGCACTTGATTTTACTAGCATCTATTATTTGAAATCAGGTGAATCCAGAGGTTTGATTGCAAAATAACAGGCTCAAGAGAGGAAAACTGGATCCTCAGATACCCGCTGTGTAAGGTGTACTCAGTGGTGTCCGACTCTTTGCAACCCTATGGACTGTAGCCCACCAGGCTCTTCTGTCCATGGAATTCTCCAGCCAAGACTACTGGAGTGGGTCGCCATTTCCTTCGCCAGCGGATCTTCTCGACCCAGGAATCAAACCTGCATCTCCTGCATTGGCAGGCAGATTCTTTACCACTGAGCCCCCTGGGAAGCATACCATCATCATTGCTTAATGGCCTCAGTCCATCTGAAAAGAACATCTGCAGCGGGAGAAGTCAGGATCTCTGGTGCCAGGAACTCTAACCGAGGGTAACACAGTAGGAAATCTGGCTGGAAATGAGGCTGCCTAGACTCTTGAGTGGGCAGATGTGGAAGAAGCAGCGGAGGAGACAATTGGGAAACTCCCTGGCTTATTTCCCAGTTCTGTACCCCAGTCTAGATTGTTCAACTGAACTGTCGGTTCATGTGGTCAACTGGTCACTGGTCATCACTATCTGGGTGTCTCACAGACACAAGGGATCTGACCTGTACAAAACAAGCAATCTTTTCCTGGAACTCAGACTCTTCCCCCGTTTGTTAACTCGTTCACTGGCACCACCAGTAGTATCTGGTTTAAGTCTCCAAAACCAAAACCTAGTCACCAGAGTCTTCCTCCTTTCCTTCCGCCCACACCTGGTCCTTAGCTCTCCGGGGTCCACCCTCTCCCACAGCCTGTCACAGCTGCTACATTATTTTGGGACCATTACTGTTGGTCAGGAATATCAGAGTTGTTCCTGCCTCTCGACTCGTCTTCCTTATACTCATCCTCAAACAATTAGTCTTTCTAAAACTCAAATCTGGTCCTACTAACCTTTCCATCTCATTAGAAACCCTTTAGTGCCTTGCCATGATCTAGAAGTTCAATCTCCTCTGTACCATATGAGGCTCTCACAACCAAACACTTGCCTATTTTGACTGTGTCATTTCTTATAGCCCAGTCTGTACTCCAACTATCACACTGTTGGTGGACAAACATGCCATGATGCTTCATGCTTCTGTATTTGCATTTCTCACTTTCTCAAATGCCCTAACCTACTCATCTCACCCTGTCCACATCCCTCAGGACCATCACAACCCTGGTTGATCACAGGTTCCATGGTAAACCCAGAGGATTCAGACAGCAAAAGACTAGGGGAGTACAGAGGGCAAGGCCTTTGTTCCCTTCCCTTGGCTTTCTGAAAGGACGGACTTTCCTCACAGTCTCTTTCCTGGGGGGAGACAGGATTTCGTGAATTTATACACTTGGGAAGAATAGCTGAGAAAGCCTGACTCAGTCCCGCCCTTCCTCCTCTTGGGAATGGGCTGCCAAAGGGGAATATTTTCCACCGTGTGTCTCAAAGCACTGCCCATCTGGGGGCCAGTCCAGATCCAGGGCTGCTGGGACTGGGTGCGAAGATTTGTCTAAAGAGCCCGGTTGGCGGGCCCATCCGGCTCTCACACCAAGCTATAAGCCTTCCAACTCGGCTCTGACCAGCAACAGTGGAGGTGCTCTGATACCCAAGGATAAAAGGGAAGATTTACTCTTGAGTTACTGCTCATTAAGAGCTTCCTCTTTCTTAGGGAACTCAGCAGCATAGAAACTCGTCCTACTTTCTCAATGAAAGCAGAACCACGGGGTGGAACCTACCCGAGTCCAGTTCCATGTCGGCGGGTGAGGCTGCTGCGCTGTCTTCCTTCTTCTGCTTCTTTGGACTACTGGGGCTGGACTGAGACGAAGATCTTTTGCTGCTAGGCTTCATGCTTGGCTAACGGAGAACCAAACCAAACACAAGTGAGTTGGGGGAGACCAAGCATTACACTCCATCCCTCCATTTAAACATGATACAGAGGACCAATACAGGTAACTGATGAATGTAGTTACCTTTTTCCTTTGGATTCATCAGAAAACATAGAGCGCTTTATATACAAACAAAAAAAGGCAACAAGATGCCTATGAGTTACAAAACCCCATGGATGAAAGCTATACATTTTTCTAAACCACACTCTGAAAATCTATTTACCGCTTGGAAGTTAGAAGTTAGGTAATTGGCAAACACGTCCTTCTGCTGACACGCCTGCATTGGTATTGACCCAAATATCCTCCATTCCTATCAATGAAAAGAGAAGGGAAAAAGAAGTGTGTATTTGGAAAATACTCTGAAGTCCTGCTCTGAAGTCTGCTTACAGTAGGTGAAGTGGTGATATCAAATTTCCTGCTTCATATGTGACTTTTCCTTTTTGCAGGGGGTGGGGGGTAAAAATAATAGTGTGCTGAAAGGGGAAAAAAAAACCCAACTCTGCCCGTACAACAGGCAGGACAGGATACTAAAAGAATACCTGACAAAACAACTTGGGCCAAAAAGGCTCTGCCTACTACTGAGAAGTTACAGGCAGTGACGACAGCCTCTCAGCAACGTGGCTGGTCCCCACGCCCCTCCTGACACTAACCAGTACTGCCCATAGGCTGTTCCTTGCCCCTTTCTCCTAACTTGCTCACTCATGCTGTTTTCTACCTTCTGTCTTTTCAAACTGAGTAGTAATCACTCCTTTCTCTCTTACTGCCAGTAACACATTCAACAACGGCTCCCAACAGGAATCACTTTGGGCTCCTGTGAAACCAACAGACTCTAGGGACTAAGTTAAGTCTAAGCAGAGGGGGTGCTCAGGAATGTGCACTTCTAATGCGTACCCCAAGGGGATTCTGATGTAGGCTGGGACTTGGACCCAATTTGCAGAGGCACTGATGGTTTGTACACCCAATTTGGCCAGCCCTTTACTAATTACACACATCTTCAGATCTGTTCACCAGACTCTTAAGTTCAGACCTTTGGCTGCTTCTCTACTGCGCAGTCCTAAGAATAGCTAGAATGAATTTTTTTTTTAAAGTCATTTACTTATTTGGCTGCACTGGGTCTTAGTTGCAGCATGTGGGATCTAGTTCCCTGAGCAGGGACTGAACCCAGGCCTCCTGCATTGGGAGCTCAGAGTCTTTGCCACTGGACCATGAAGGAAGTCCCTAGAATGCCTTTTTATTAAAATGTCACCACCACCATCACCACCACTACAGTTAGTTGTTGAATCCTGAAACATAAGATAAAAGTTGGAAAAGATTAAGTATAGCAAACCTTTCTCGTATTGGAGAAATTTTACTTTGTGAGGGGAAAAGAAGGAAAAGTAGGAAAAAGTTATACTACACGTAGATTGATTAAAGGTAGAAAAATACTTCCCAAGCAATTCTGTAAAACTTACAATACTGCTTCAAACCACCCCATGTTGTTAAAGAAGAAATAATAATCTTTTAATTTTAGGATAGCTTCAGATTTACAGAATCTAATCATTCTATTTTAGTTCCTTAGGGCATAAAGTCAGAAAAAACTGGGTTTTCTTTTTGATGAATTCAAGATTTCATTTAACATGCTAGTCAACACAAAGGAAGTTAAAAAGTTAAACTCATAAGTAACACATTTTGTTGTCATTGTTCAGTTGGTAAGTCATGTCCGACTCTTGACCCCATGGACTGTAGCACGCCAGGCTCCTCTGTCTCCACTATCTCCCAGAGTTTGCTCAAATTCATGTCACATTTACTATTTTTTCTGGCCACAATGCATGGCTTATGGGAGCTTAGTTTCCCAACCCAGGATTGAGCTTCCACCCTCAGCACTGAAAGTGTAGAGTCCTAACCACTGGACAGCAAAGGAATTCTCAACCTTTACTTCTTTATGAGACAGTAATTGCTATATAAGGTAACATTTTGACAATCTACACAAATAATTTTATATCCCAGAAGAATATAAAACCAATATACTTACATCTGGAATTCCTCTGGGAGTAGATATATTAAAACCTGGATAGTTTACCAATTTCGAGAGATCATAAGTGACGCTTTTATTCTGCTGTACTTCTCCAGCTTCTGTCTCTCCATCAGCACCATCTATTATGGATCATCAAAAAGGTTAATATTGCTAAGTGCCCATATAAATCCCTCTCTGGACCAAAAGCAGACCTGGAAAGTGCTTGTATTTATGGCCACAAAATTATTCTGAGAATGGCTTTTATTATTTGTCTGAACCATTAGATTAGAATTTTTAAACAACACGGACATACCATTTTGATAAAAATATAAATATTGAAAAACTTGGAAAGTTTAGTTCTTCCATGAATTCCTTAAAAGTCTATTTTGCACTGATTTTATGATTTGCCTAATGCTCTATTCCAGTTCTTTTATTTAAGAGACATTTATATAATGGTTACTGTATATGAAAAATGTTTTCTTCTCAGATAGTACTTTAAACAGTTTGTAAGTTTATAAGTATTCACTCACTTATTCTTCACAACAACCCTAAGAGGTACTTACTACTAATACCACTTTACAGATGACAGCAATCCTTGAAGGATGGTTGAGAACTACTTCATTCTTTTTGAAAAGTACTAAGTAAAGCGAACATTTATGTTGCTAATCCCATGTCTATATACCTAAGGTAACCAAATGGTTGATGAGAAGTTTTTCCTTATAGAAGTTTTCAGGATAATAAGCCAAGAAGTAATGAAAGAATGAGAATACAACCACTGTGCCATCCCCAATAATTAGATATTGGCAACGTTCACCGATGACTGGTTTTACCACCAATTCACAGGAAACAGAGGGACAGAGAGAAACATACTAAAAGGAAACGATGGTGATGATCAGCAAAATCTCAAAAAACCCAAAAGGACAAAATTCAGAGCTTTGTTAAAAACAAGAAAGGGAACTTACAGATTAAAAGACATTTAAGAGACTCTCAATTATCTACAATCATGTGTCCAAAGAATCCCTAGATGAACAAATAAATTTAAGGAGACCAGTGGGGGGACTCCTCTGGTAGTCAGTGGCTAAGACTCTGCATTTTCAATGCAGGGGACCCAGGTTCCATTCTTGGTCAGGGAACTAGACCCCACATCCCACAAGAAGATCAAAGATCCTGTGTGCTGCAACTAGGACTAGGTGCAGCCAGATAAATTTTGTTTTTTTTTTTAGAGAGAACAGCAGACTTGCAAGCACCTACAGAAAGTGGCATGAGTAATGATAATTTGAATGTCAGCATGACTTGGGGATATAAAATATTAAAAGGGCTGTGCTAAATATACTTTTTGGTACTACGTGAGAAGGGGGGCTTGGTAAATGTTTTGTTTTTATTTTAATGACCTAAGTAATATCTAGAAACACTTTCTTTTCTAATTTAGAGCATTAGAGATAATACTAAAATCTTCAGAGCAATCCTGTTTTCCCTCTCAGGGATAACCACTGTTGAGTTTGCTGTATATTGGTTAAGACTTTTAAAAACTTATTTACTGTCTACCAGATGTCAGGCACTGTGCTACACGATAAACAAACATGTATGAACTGTGACAGGGCATGAAGAAAACACACAGGGTGCAGTGACAGAGACTGGCAGGACACGCAGGTGAACATGGGAGACTGACGTTCAAATCAGGTGGTCAGGGAAGGCCTCTGTGAGTCTAAACCCTAAAATCTAGATGGTTCTTTTCAAAAATATCTTTTACAAACATAACTCCTCATAGAAAATATACAGCATGGTTTCATCCATGTGGGATTTTTGTTTTTTAAGATCAACGGTACTGGTAGCAGCAGTGTTAGCACTGTCGTGTCTGACTCTTTGCGACCCCACGGACTGTAGCCTGCCAGGCTGCTCTGTCCCTGGGATTCTCCAGGCAAGAATATTAGAGTGGGTTGCCATTCCTTTCTCTAGGGGATCTTTCCAAGACAGGAATCAAAGCCGGGTCTCTCTCACTGAAGGCAGATTTTTTACCATCTGAGCCACCAGGAAGATCAACAGTATCATAATAAGTAAGCTATCCAGAAATTTATCTTTTAAACTCAGTATTGCATAAGAATCTTGCCATGGGAGCTCCATGGATTTACTCCATTTATTAAATTCTACAAGGATTCTACCCCCTAGATCTACCACGGTTTACTTAGCCATTCTCCCTTACGGACTTAATGTTGTCTTAAAATATATATATATATTCTTAAAAGTAATTTATTTTGGCTGCGCCGGGTCTTAGTTGTGGCATGTGGGATCTAGCTCCCCAACCAGGGCTTGAACCGGAGTCCCCTGCATTGGGAGCAGAGTCTTAGCCACTGGACCACCAGGGAAGATCCCTTAATGTTGTTTTTTATTTTTCACTACCATATTCAATGCTAAAAAGTATTTTCATATACAGACATTTCCTGGGGCACATGTGTGAATATTTTTCTAGATACCTAAGAGAAGTTTTAGATTACATTAATAAGAAGGTTTATTTATTCTAACTTTTATAGATCTCCTGGAAGAGACAGGTCATATTTCTGTTACTATTACTGAGAAAGGCAAGAGTTTATGAGGTCTAGCTGGAGAGCTAATACCTTGCTAGGTAGTCACTGGGCAAGTCCAGATAATTATTTGGTAACTCTCAATGAAGTTTTAGTTCCTTCCTTATAAAACAAAGGAAAATCATGATATTTTTTAGTCAACTCAGTACACATTAAACAAGACAGCCATTCCCATTCCATTTTATTGTTATTCTTTAATTTAAAAAAACAGAAAGAGACAGAACCCTTAAGTTGACTTATCTAACTGAACATACTATACCTTTCCCATCATAGAGCGCAAGCCCTGAGTTCTCCAGTTCGGCCTCTTTGAGCCACCCTGGTGGGTATCCTAGCTGGCGCATTCGATATATAAAAGGTGGAAGACTCTTGTCCGTCACACCCAGTGCGTCCTGGAGTTCCTCACTGAGGAAAAATAAAAGAGGAGGAAAAAAAATACTGTGTTCTTGCTTGGATGAAGATACATACTGTTCTAGTATTTTAAACACATCCACGTCCTTACAGCACAGACTTGTGGACACGGCGGGGGTGGGGAAGAGGTTGGGGCAAACGGAGACAGCAGCATGGAGACACACACATCACCATATGCAAAACAGACAGACAACGGGAATCTGCTGCACGACTCACGGAACTCAAACCGGGGCTCTGTAACAACCTAGAGGGTGGAATGGGGTGGGAGGTTCAGGAGGGAGGGGACACATGTATACTTGGGGCTGGTTCATGTTGATGTATGGCAGAAAACACAATATTGTAAAGCAATTATCCTTCAATTAAAAATAAATAAAAAAAACCAAACCACATCCATGTCTCATATTATACAGCAGTGCCATCAATCACAATACAGTTAAGTCCCCTACATATGAATCTTCAAGGTGCAAACTTTCAAAGACATGACTGCCTCTGTATGCTAGCTGTTGTAGTGTTAACTACTGTCCTTTTCAAGGAACTGTACTACAAGATTAAAATTGTTTTTGTGTTAGTTTTTTTATGTATTATTTGTGTGAAAAATATTAGAAACCTATTAAGCTATATACGCCCAACTGTGTTAGCTGGATACCTAGGCTAACTTTGTTGGACTAATGAACAAACTGGACTTACGAACATGCTTCTGGAAAAGAACTCCTTTATATGTAGGGGACTTACTGTAGATATTTTTTGGATTAATTGATGTACCTTTTATATAGAGACTTGTGGGAGAACACTTATTTCCTGATTATTACCCTGAAGATACACAGAACTTGTTCCAAAAGGTGGGGACATAGAAATGACATTCTAAGGTAAAATGACACAGGTACCTAATAACTCCTGGCTTAAATCTTCCAAATCTCTCTTCTACTTCTTCTGCATGATATCGCTGCTGAAAATTCTGATTGTTTGTCTCACCACAGGCATCCATATACTCTTTTCTCTTTTCACTTATTCGAGCAGCATTTCGAGGCTAAATCGTAATGTGTTTAGAAAGAATGGTATCAAACAGTGCAGAAATATTTCAGAAATTAAATAAACATAAGCACTTTTCCTAGGTCAAGCACACAGATTATTTCAGTTTTACTGCATAAGGAGCAAGTATAAAAGAGACTGGATAGTTTAGAAAAATTAGCAAGGAAGAGAGGCAGTCCTTCAATTTCTTATTACCTTGGTACTATCACAAAGTTTTTAAAATAAATTGTCTAAACATGAATTCTCATCATGTTTTATTCATCTCAAATAGAGAGCACTGTAATAAATTATTATTTTTTAAAATAATGTCTTAAAACTTATGGACAAATTTGGAAAGATTTAAAAATTAAGGACTACAGGAAAGTAAGACAGGAAGTTTCTTTATATCGCACAATGCTATAGATGCATTGAAAATATTAGAAAGCTCTGGTTCAAAGGTTTTTTTTTTATATGAGAAAAATTTACCATTGGGCAATCTTTCATTTGATGCTCTTCAGAACCACAATTGAAACAGTGAGGCTTTGGCCTATTTGGTCAAAAAACAAAGATTTTCACAATGTAAATAGAAATATCAAAGCAAATCAATAAAATTCTGTGTGACAGCAACGTGTATCAGAACAAGAAAGCACGCAGATCACCAATTACTAACATCTGCAGAAATGACCTCACTTTCACCTCCTGTCCTAATGAGTTACGCAAATATTACTTTTGATCAAGTCTTTTAACCAAGAGCCCTTATGTTCCCAACTGATCTGTTACCTCTGAATTTTGTCAGTGGCTGATAACAGAAGGATTTGAGGCAAACAGATTATCATATTTTCTTTTAGGAAACTTAGAAAGGGGTAGATGGTTATAAGACAGCAATCAAAGACAGCAGTAATTAATCCTTTCCACCCACCCAGGCACATCAGGCCTGAACCAATGAGTTGCAATATGAGTGACTTAGAGATTTACTCTATGTCTATGTACTGAAATTCTGGTTTAATCTGTTTATTTATAGTAAGCCAGTAATATTAACTTTTCAAGCTATAAGAGTTTATGGTTTTGGTTAATAAAGAAGAAGAAGAAAACAAAAGCAACTCCCCACACAAACCTTTTTGCCTTTACTTGTATTTCTTGCCCTTCTAGAGAAACAATGTGGCTGAAGACTTGCTGGTACCTTTAGTGAGTTTTATTAAGGAATAGTTATCATAGTCTGCACAATTTGGTTTTTTTTTAAAGGTGAACTTAATGGCAAGATGCATAAAGATCTTCATTCACTATGTAGGATACTTGGGTATTTCCCATCCTTCCGTAAGCTGAGGGTTTTCATTTAGTAGCGGTTGCCCCAATTTATCAAGGCAAAAATTAGTAAAATACAGGACACTTCCTACAACCTGCAGAAAACAAGTCAAAAAATATTGCTATTTAAGCAGAAAAAAAAAAAGATGACATTAGATACTGTAAGACTATGATTAATTGTTTTTACCAACTTATTTCTGGATGATGAAATTACTAGAAATAATAATCAACTCCCTAGTGAAGGAGTCACATCCTGATGTGTCAGTAAAATCTCCATCACTGAATTTCCTCACGTTGCCTAGATCATGGAGTTTTTCCTGTTGGATCGCTACTGTCAGGGGCACTCCCTCCAGACTTAAAGAGCAAAAATTTGTCAACAATTCTTCTATTTCCCATTTCTTTGCTTCTTTTTGTAGCAAGATCCTCAGAAAGCTGTCTTTATTTCTATATTCATTGTTTCCATTTCCTTGTCTCCCAATAGGAGAAAAATTCCATATAAATTTGGAAAAATTTCATACAGAAAAGTTGAAACACCATGAGCCCTCATCTAGATTCAACGATGGTTAACTGACATTTCTGTGTGCACATCGCTCTCTCCACACAGAAACATACTTTTTACTGAGCCATTTTTAAAAAGTAAGTTGCCACCACTCTCACCTTGGTCTAAGCTATTATTTGCTCCTGCTGGAGACACAACTTCCTACCTGAGTTCCAGCTTCCACATATAACCAGCTACCACACTGCACCATTCACAACATGGCACCCCTAATACTTCAGTATGAGCCTCCTAAGAATAAGAACATTCTCCTACAAATCATGGTACCACTGTCACACTTGAGAAAACTAGTAACACTTTATATCATCTATATCCTATATGTGCTGGGAGGATGAAGAGCCCACAGATCTTACTGAGAAGATTTATAAGACATGGACACAACTCTGCATATGTGATAAAGGCTAATATCTCCAAAGGTATTATGCGAGATCACCCTATAGAGTGCCAAGTGGCAAGATCAGGACCAGTGAGTACAAGAAGCACATTTCAGCTCAACCTTTAGAGAGTGCAAATTTCTATCAGAGATGTGAGAAATGAAGAAGTATGTCTCTCTTTTTCTTTTTTAAGGGAATTCCACGTTACTGAGAAGAGTCAAAAAAAAAAAAGACCAGGATGCTAGCTATCAGGGCGCTTTAAAGAAAGATCCCTGACCTTGAACTAGATAACTTCATCTCCCTTCTAAACAATAAGGTTCTTGGATTTAAGGTGGCACCTGCCTAGGATCCTGCACACTTATTAGTCTAAACTGTGGTATGTCAATGGCACACAATACTCCATGAACATGAAAACTGGTCTTCCTTTAATGGAATCCAGGATTCCATCATCTTCTTTAAAAACTTCTTTAAAAGTTGCAAAATCACACGTGACACTGCACTGACACTTCTGAATTTTGCATAGGCATCAAAAGGCCTACATACAGGCTCATCTCTGTTAAAAATCTTCTGTTTTTCACTCACTATATGAGTCTTTCAAATATTTAACATTCCCAAGTTGCCACTTGTTATACTAGTTAGCCCTCTCGGATTCACCCATCTATAAGTTCCACAAGCATGCTTTCTATATTTTCATCCAAGTTCTTGAAAATGATGAGTGGGGAGAGGATGATGAATAGGTGGAATAAAGAGAATTTTTAGGGCAGTGAAACTGCTCTGTATGAAGCAGGAGATGCATACAGTAGATGCGTATGACTGTATAAATCCATAGACCGTACAGCACCAGAAGTGAACCCTAACATAGACCATGGACTCTGGGTGATAATGATGTGTCACTGCAGATTCATCAATTGTAACAAATGTACCATCTGGTGGGAGATGTTGACAGAGGGGGAGGTTATAAATGTGTGGGGGCAGGGGATGTGTGGCAAATCTCTGTGTGTTTCACTCAATTTCTCTGTGAACTTGAGAAAAATATAAAATCTATTTAAAAAAAAAAGAAAAGAGAATGAACAGATAGGACAGTCAGGAGAAAAAGTCCTCTGAGGTGTATCCATTGTACCCCTAGGTCACAATGAAATAGTTCTTAAAAAGCAAACTATAATATTTAGAAGGCTGAAGTCGACACTGTTGTTTAGAACAAATTTAATGAAAGAATGTGTGATCATTAGATGACACGTGACTACATCAGTTTACCATTTAAAGGCTACCCAATGGACAGAGGATAGGAAATATATCTGCAGAATTCAAAACTAAAGCGTCCGAACTTACACTAAAAGCTTCCTTATTATTAACGGCACTGGATTCTTCTACTTTATGGTCCTCTTCTAGCATAACACTGGATGGCTAACACAAAGAAAAATACAAGTTACAAAAGCTAAACAATTTTTAACAACTTTAAATTTCATAATTGAATGTGAACACATTCACTTTATTTTCTAATACATACCATTAAGATATATATAAGTTTGAATTCATTGCTGTGATAATTAGGGGGAGTGAGAAGTTAAGCTAGGTAGGAAAGTTTATGAAAGCTATTTTCAAAGTGAGGAAGTTAAAAAAGATATAAAAGATAGTATCTTCTGAAGCATTAGCTTACACAGTGACTTTTATGTTAATAAATATTAATTATGGAACTTCCAACATTTAAACTGACAAGACAGGCTTTATCTTCAAATCAGATAATCAAAAATTTAAATATATAAACTTGACATTGCTGGTCGATACTGATACTCAAGTGACAAAATTCTGAAGTGTTTCTTGAATCAAAAATTAAATAACATTCAGTACGGTTTTTATTGGTAAATGTATCCTGTTCCTTGAATCTTTAAAAAAAATTATATATAATAGATGAAAACTAAAGGTGACAAAAATTTAGTAAATTAGAATACTCCATTCTCCAACCTCTGAGGATAAACAGCTAAAGATCCTTATTTGAGAGCCTCTACTTACCTTAACTTTTAATTAAAAAAAAAAAAGCCCAGAAATCATAATCCTGATATTCTTGAGATAAATTTATGCCCTAATATTCACACAGTGGAATCTCTCAGATTTCTTTGGGCATGCTACTGATTTTTAAAACAACTAGAAGGGGGGAAAAGGATGACATATGAACTTCTTCATTTTAGGGAAAAAAAAACACACAAGAAAATCCATTTTTTATAGTCCCCACAAAAAGAGATGTTTTTCCCTGGCCTAAAATTAATTTTCTGCCCCAAACCATGTGTCCAAGTCAGGGAATGGCGCACAGGGAAAGGCTTTGAGTGTAGCCAGGTGTGAATATTATCCCGAAGAAAAGCAATCACAATCCAAAAGAAAAAAGCCCCATGGCTGCATTGGTCAGATTGTGGAGAAGGAAGCCAGGTTGCAGGATGGAAAGTGAACAGACAATCTCAACAACCATTTTGGTTTTGATTCAAGAGGATCCCCGGAGCCGCCTAATAATTGGCAGTAAAACGCAAAACCTACTAATCTTAAAGTCTCTTAAGTTTGAAATACCTGGGGCAAAAGATTAAAGGAAGTCTTTTCCACATCATTTTTCTGCTGTTCCTCAAATCTTTTTACTAAATTTGATACAAATTCCTCTATTTCTTGATGATATTGCCTGCATAAGAGGACAAAATGGTCAGAACCCAGACAGAGTAAAACACTGACTTGACTGAAGTCATGCATTTTTAGAAGATGGCATGTGTTATTTTGTTTTTCAGAGTTTATATCAAATCACTGACTCTATGTAACAGTCTAATCTATTCTTTAGGGAAAAAAAAAACAAAACCCATTTTTGCCAAGTTAACAAAATGATGATGATTATCTAACACAGTGCCTGGCATATAACAGCTGGCAGATACTTACACAAAGACTACATGGATTTATAAATTTTACAAACTTAATTTGTAAATATATAACACATGAAAATGGTTCAAAATTCAAAAGAAGAAAAAGAGTTAGTTACATGACAAAAAGTCCCCTTCCTACCCTGTCTCACAGCCACTTATTTCTGTAACACACACACAATCAATGCATTCAGCTCTTCCACAGCCTCTTCCTACAGACTCATTCTGCACACATAAGACAACACCTATGTAAATATGACACTGCAGGAAAAAAAAAAAAAGACCAAAATGCAACGCAAGAAAAATGACCGAGGTCTATGTTCTCCAGCTCTCCAGGTCAAGAACCATGTTCATCAAATACTCCTCAGTACTCAGTTCAGAAGGGGCCAAAAGAGCCAAATTCCTCTTCATGGACTTGATGATTTGTCAGGTCTCTTTAGCCCTGACATTCTAAGATTTCGGCAGGCACAACCCCAGGGGAGTGGTGCAGACATTAAGACTGTCAGGAGGGACTTCCCTGGGGGTCCAGTGATTGAGACTCAGCGCTCCCAATGCAGGGGGTGCACGTTCAATCCCTGTTTGGGGAACTGAGATCCTACATGCCGTGCAGCGTGGCCAAAAATTTTTATTTTTAATTAAAAAAAAAAAAAGGTCTGCCAGGAGCTTGAGTTAGAAGCTGACTCTAATGGTGACAGTAGCCCTGGGAGTCCCACGTGCCCAGTACCATGCCACCAGCTGTACCACTCCACACAGCCTCAGGTTCCACTTCTGTGAGATAAAGTAGCCAATGGATCTGCCATGCAGGTTAACACCTCAATATGCTCCCTTTACCTTGCACAGCGTCTAAGATAACAACATGTGATGCGGGAGGGGGCAAGCAACCATCTGAAATGTCCATGACCATGCTTCAAGCAAGGCATGGGCCAAGGCCTCAAACCATTTCAGAACATTCTAGCAAGCATCGTAGGAAAGCACTGAGTCATCCTAGACCCAAGAATACTGAAAACTAGCAAAGATCTAGTTCTGCTATTCAAAAAAAAAAATCACGTGGTAAGTTTTGACCATAGTCAACAGGGAAAACTCAGCTCCCTGATTTTGGTAGTGAAATGGTGGTAGCAGTGCCTTTTATTAGTGGCTGTCTATTGGGCTACTGGGGCTTCCCTAGTGACTCAGTGGTAAAGAATCCACCCGCTAATGCAGGAGCTGCAGGTTCAATCCCTGGGTAGGGAAGATCCCCTGGAGAAGGAAATAGCAACCCACTCCAGTATTCTTGCCTGGAAGAAATCCCATGGACTGAGGAAAGTAGTGGGCTACAGTTGATGGGGTTGCAAAGAGTCAGACACCGTTTAGTAACTAAACAACAACAACACTGGACTCTTACAGGTGCTCATTTAGTTACCTAAAAGGTAGTTACTATTAGTGTCCTGTTTTCCAGTAAGGAAACTGATATGCAGAGAGGGTCAGTGACCTCTCCAGGTTCACATATGTAGAAAGCAGAGGTAGTCAGATTCAAATTCAGGTTTATATGACTGCAAAGTCCTGGCTCTTATCATGATTCCATAAATTTTAAGTAAAAGAATACAGATGGTATAAATACAGATGAAAACAGCATATTTATATAAACATTGTATCATAAACACATTAGCTCATAATATTTAGGAAAGAAAAAATTACTTACTTTGAAATAACATTGTTCATAAATAGAATCTGTAATAAAGGTCCATCTAACTTAGTATTGTTCACCAATATTCCACTAGAACAGAAGTTAAAACATATTCTTAGAAGACATTAAAGTAAAACTTGCATATGTATATATAAACACTGAACCTTTATCATTTCTAAGTACCAAAGATCATATAATATTTTACGAATAAGATCAAGAACCACCGGGAACTCTGGTTTTCACCAATTTTACATACTTGAACAATTTTATAAAGATTATCTTTTACTTTATATATATATATTTTAAATATTCCACAAAAAATTAAAAGCTGCAGTTCAGTTTTCAACCAAAAAGTTTCTTTGCCTAATGGCTGTTTGTTTATAAATTGAGGAGAGGGAGGAACTGAGTAAACCAGCAGGTTACAAAGAATATAATTCTGAAAGAATCAGAATAAATTTGGCTTGGAAATATATAGGAAATGGAAACACTTTATAAATAAATGGGTAGACTCTTTTTGGAGGGCAGAGCACACTGCACTATACATCTCGGATCCAAAATTTTAAAGTAAAGATGTAAAATTACACTATTTCTGGATGTGACTTTCAAAAACTGGAAAAAATAGAACTAGACTGCAGCCTTGAAATCTGTTATATATTCCTTCGGTAACCTGCAAGCAGCTGTATCTGATTTCTCCACCCCTTCCTCAAATCCTTGTACCTGTACAGCATGTGAAATCAATCAATCTGTATGTGGAACTGCTCACATCAAGTAGAGAAATAAAATTAAAATATGAAGACATCCAGAAACTTGTTTCAATTTGCACAAACTTCAGTTAAAAAAAAAAAAAAAACCATTGTGGGCTTCCCTGGTGGCTCGGTGGTGAAGAATCCGCCTGCTAATGCAGGAGGCACAGGTTTGATCCCTGGTCCAGGAAGATCCTACATGCCATAGAGCAACTAATCCCACGTACCACAACTCTTGAGCCTGTGCTCTACAGCCCAGGAACTGCAACTTCTGAGCCCTTGTGCCACAACTACTGAAAGCCAAGCGCCCTGGAACCTGTGCTCCACAAGGGAAGCCACCGCAACGAGAAGCCCGCACACCACAACTAGAGTAGCCCACACAGCAACAAAGACCCAGCACAGCCAAAAATAAATAAATAAATAAAACTATCCAACAAAACAAAACACCCTGTTTTTAAAAACCACATGCAATTGTGTGGCTCTTGATTGGAGTTCAGTTTGAGCAATCAGCGATAAAGACATTCAGTTGGGGAAATCTGAATATGGTTGAGAATGTTATTAAGGAAATCATGTATTAAGTGTGATCATGGTGTTGTGGTAATACATGAAAGTTTTTAGAGAAAAGAATACATGCCGAAATATTTGGGGTAAAATATGTATATGGAATTAGAAGAAGGTGATATGTCAAAATATTGTTAAATCTAAGTGATAAAAATGAGTATTAATTATACTATTCTTTCCACTTTCTGTACATTTAAAATTTTCATCATATAAAGAAGAAACAACAACAAAAACCAACTCACAATGTTTACTGGCTAAAAGAAAGGGACACTTGAATATGCAAGTTCCAAAAATAAGGGTTAAATCAAGACGAATGGGGTACAAATTTTATCTAAATTTTTTTCTTCCTTGGTTTTCTATAGAAAGTTCTGTCAGTCTCACAATGTGGAAAACCCTAATTCTAAATAAATGAATAAATATATGATTACTCCTTTTTCAGGATACTAATGCTTCTTTCTTATAAACTGGCAAAGCCTATAATGCTACAATCGTTTGAACTCAGGTGATTGTAACCCACTTATAAATAAATATTTAATGTTCAAATGATCGACTATTACAAAGCATGTGCCTGTCTAAATAAAAAATCTCTACATATATAAAAATTATGATTTTCTTTTAGGAATCCTACTCACATTCAATACATTTACTACCTAACCAAAAACAACTATAGATCCACAGAGTGTGCTCACATAGATAGGAAGAAAGGTAGGGCATAGAGAAATTATTCTTTAGACATATTCTGAAATATGTTTAAATTCTAAAGTTTTAGTCATCAATGTAGCAGGTTACTTCAGCTGGTACCAGGGACAAAAAATTCCATGTGAAACTGCATCATGGCACCCCACAGTCTGAAAGCCTTAACATACCACTCTGTGTTAATAAATCTGTTTTAACAAATATTTTAGATTTAGTGACTACTAAATAAATGCACACTAAGAAATATCGGGGCCTTCCTGGTGGCTCCATGGTAAAGAACCCACCTACCAATGCAGGAGACATGGTTCGCTCCCTCAATCGGGAAGATCCCACTTGTGGAGCAACTAAGCCTGTGCGATGTAACTACTGAGCCTGTACCCTAGAGTCCAGGAACCGTAACTACTGAGCCCAACTGCCACAGCTACTGAAGCCTGAGCCCTCGAGGCTGTGCTCGGCAAGAGAAGCCACAGCAAGGAGAAGCCTGCACACTGCAACTGGAGAGTGTCCCTGCTCGCTGCAACTAGGGAGAAGGCAACGGCACCCCACTCCGGTACTCTTGCCTGGAAAATCCCATGGGCTGAGGAGCCTGGTGGGCTGCAGTCCATGGGGTCGCTAACAGTTGGACACGACTGAGCGACTTCCCTTTCGCTTTTCACTTGCATGCATTGGAGAAGGAAATGGCAACCCACTCCAGTGTTCTTGCCTGGAGAATCCCAGGGACGGGGGAGCCTAGTGGGCTGCCGTCTATGGGGTCGCACAGAGTCAGACACGACTGAAGTGACTTAGCAGCGGCAGCAGCAGCAGCAACTAGAGCAAAGCTTGTGCAGCAATGAAGATCCAGCATAGCCAACAAATAAATAAAATTACATAAAAAAGGAAATATCAACATGTAATTATCTATTAAAATTAGGTGCCTGAAAGCAAATTTACTCACTGTACTTTTTTCAAAAGCAACTCCTTTCTCTTCTAAAATTTACCTTGCATTGTTTCTATTTATAGACACATTTTAATTGTGTAAATAAATCTTCAGCTATATCAATACTGTAATTTGAATTGTAACTTCCCAGAAATGTTCATTGAATAGAAACAACGTGAATAGGTTGATAACTTGCCTGAAGATAACTTGTTCTGAAGATTAAGTAAAAAATTTCTGGTGTTTCACACGTATTTTCACCCAGTCAGTTTCAAAGTTTAATGCAGTTATGAGAATTCAAATTTTACCCTCACAAATTAAAGAATCATTACTCTGCTTTCTTCAGAGTACATGGAATAGAAGCGATACAAAAGTCCCAAATACTTTTTAAAAAAACAAACAAAAAACCTGTGATTAAATATTAATATCAGGACAAAATAAAAAGTACATTACAGTGCAAATTCAAGATCTCATACCTTGGTCGAGTCAAAATATTCAATTTTCTTTTAAGTTCTTGATGTTATTACTTGTTAAGGAGTATCGCCCTCATTAAACAGAAATAAGATCATAAAATTCAACTACTAACCTCACTTTTGATGTCAATGTTATAAACATACGTTACAAAAGTTAAAAGATAAATGTTTTGAGGACGACACACTTACTGACCTTTTCTGTTGCAGGACTCGTACCTGGATCTAAAAAACTAAAATACATACCCTTCCAACATGGTATTTCTAAGACAGGGTCATGTAATTCAAAAGAGACTAACAGACTGAAACCAAAAATGCTATTCGGACAACGGTGTACCGTCAGAAGTTAAACAGCCACTTAAGAAAACGTTCCAGGTCAAAAGCATCATGATAACTCAATAAGGTAAATGCAGCATAACAAACTGTTAAGAAATGAAAAATCTAGGATGGAATCTATGAATGTTCACTGCCAAATCCTTTCAACTTTTCTGTGTTTAGAAATTTTCCACAATAAAATATCCAGGAAAAAGGCATTATGAAAAAAATGGCTTCGAAAACCTTACACTAGAAAAAAGTTCCCGAACCAAAATTGTAAGCTAAGTAAAAATAAACAAAAATTTTAAAATAAGTTAACCCCCACCCGCAAATACCCAGTAAGAACATATTAACACATTTTGCTAGAAAGCCTGTGGACACGTAACTATCAAACGGAAACGTAATGCACATTCCACACGGAAGCTGATTCAAAGTGGAAGAACTTTCAAATGAATCCCCAATGGTCATCAGGCAATGAACCATTTCTCTGTGCATGCCTCGGCTCCTTAGAAACCCCAACTCCGCAGAATAGGACCACTAACTTTGGCCCCGCCTTAAAGACACATCTGCGCCCAGGTCAAAGTAGCCGGTATCGCCTAATACACCACACAGCGTGTCTGCATCAACTTTACATTGGTTCCGAAAAAGGAGACTGGATAATGACTCAAAAGACGGGAAGAGACGTGGTGAAGAGTCTACAACTGAACAGTTCAAACAGTCCGGAATAGCGCTAAAATCCCGCCCCAGACTCGCGGACGGGAGAAGCGAATGAGGTCCAGGAGACGAATCCCACAAGGAGAGAGGTCTGCGCCGAGGCCTTGAGGACAGCTTACGCAACCTGAACCCTAGATTCTCAGGCTGAATTCTGGCCCTTGTGGAATTTCCGCCTGCGCCCTCCCGGCACGGGCCCCACCACAAGCCCCGGTGACAGGGCCCAGCGAACGGGAAGGATATTCTCGGCGCGGAGCTGCTCGATGGTTTCCTCGCACTGCCGAAGCCGTTCCCGCAGCTCCGCGTCGCCAGTCCCATTCTCGTCCTCCTCGTCGCCATCGTCTTCCTTGAAGCGGGCATGAACGGGCTTCGGAGTCGACTCCTCGGGGTGGTCAAACGCCTCGAACAGCTCTAAATCGCCAAAATCCACCTCCGCCGCCATTTTGGGCTGTGGGAAAGATACGAGAAGAGGCGGAGCTGGCCACCCGGCCGGAGGCGAAGGTTTTGTTGGGCGGAACCGCTCTCTACTGCCCCCAACGCGCTAAGCCACCCAAGCAGCGTTTCCTCCAAACGTAGGCCGCCGAAGTTGCACAAGGGGCGGGCCAGTCCTGTGAGACTACAACTCCCAGAATGCAGTGGCGTCTTCTCTACCCACTTCTGAGATTGCTTGGGACCATGGCATTCTGGGATATGTGGTTTCTAGGCGACTGTTAACTTATTGTTTGCATTGCATACTGGGATTGGTTGGTTTTAACGTGAAAAAAGCCGAACCAGATCAGAAAGTGTTACAAAGCGAGTTGTCCCGGTTTTGCCTCAAAAGCAGAAAAAAAAAAGAAAAAAAAAAAAAAATCAGAGCACGATGCATGGATTGTCACAGATTCTGGTGTTCGTCCCAAACAGCTAAAGGAACTCCAGTTTTGCCACAGACTACCTTTTTTGTTCTTGGAGAAGTTACTTCAGTTGATTGGACTTGTTTCACTTTTTCATAAAAAGCTAGCTTGATTTTAAATTATTTTAGATTTGTCCCTAGAAGATTTTGGTGGTATCTCTCCTTCAATCAGCCCACTCCAGTACTCTTGCCGAGAAAATCCCATGGACGGAGGAGCCTGGTAGGCTGCAGGCCATGGGGTCGCTAAGAGTCGGACACAACTGAGCGGCTTCACTTTCGCTTTTCACTTTCATGCATTGGAGAAGGAAATGGCAACCCACTCCAGTGTTCTTCCCTGGAGAATTCCGGGGACAGGGCAGCCTGGTGGGCTGTCGTCTATGGGGTCGCACAGAGTTGGACACGACAGAAGTGACTTCGCAGCATCACTCTTTCATTCAACGTTTATTTACCGAGTTCTGTGTGCCAGTCACTGTTCTAGGGGCTGAGGATGAAAGAGTGAGCGAAATAGAGATGGCCCTGCTTTCACAGAGGGTGCAGTCTAGCAAAAGAAACAAAAAAGTGAAAGTCGCCAAGTAGTTTCCACCTTTGGGACCCCATGGACTGTAGCCTGCCAGGCTCCTCTGTCCATGAAATTCTCCCGGCCAGAATACTGAAGTGGGTAGCATTCCCTTCTCCAAGGGATCTCCCAACCCATGGATTGAACACAGGTCTCTCGCATTGTGAGCCAAGTCTTTACCAACTGAGTCACAAGGGAAGCCCAAGAATACTGGAGTGGGTAGCCTATCCCTTCTCCAGGGGATTTCAGGCAGATTCTTTACCAGCTGAGCTACCAGCTGAACTTGGGAAGCCCAAGTTCAGTTCAGTTGCTCAGTCGTGTCCGACTCTTTTCGACCCCATGGACTGCAGCACACCAGGCCTCCCTGTCCATCATTAACTTCCAGAGTTTACTCACACTCATGTCCATTGAGTCGGTCATGCCATCCAACCATCTCATCCTCTGTCATCCCCTTCTCCTCCTGCCTTCAATCTTTCCCAGCATCAGGGTCTTTTCCAATGAGTCAGCTCTTTGCATCAGGTGGCCAAATATTGGAGTTTCAGCTTCAACATAAGTCCTTCCAATGATTATTCAGGACTGATTTCCTTTAGGATGGACTGGTTGGACTCCTTGTTGTCCAAGGGACTCTCAAGAGTCTAGACAACACCACAGTTCAAAAGCATCAATTCTTCAGGGCTCAGCTTTCTTGATGGTCCAACTCTCACATCTATACATAACTACTGAAAAAACCCATAGCCTTGACTAGACAGACCTTTGTTGACAAAGTAATGTCTCTGCTTTTTAATATGCTGTCTAGGTTGGTCATAACTTTTCTTCCAAGGAATAGGCGTCTTTTAATTTCATGGCTGCAGTCACCATTTGCAGTGATTTTGGAGCCCCCAAAATAAAGTCTGTCACTGTTTCCATATCTATTTGCCATGAAGTGATGGGACCAGATGCCATGATCTTAGTTTTCTGAATGTTGAGTTTTAAGCCAACTTTTTCACTCTCTTCTTTCAATCTCTTCAAGAGGCTGTTTAGTTCTTCTTCACTTTCTGCC
This sequence comes from Capricornis sumatraensis, assembly GCF_032405125.1. Lineage (NCBI taxonomy): Eukaryota > Metazoa > Chordata > Mammalia > Artiodactyla > Bovidae > Capricornis > Capricornis sumatraensis. The sequence continues at coordinate 59,754,905 of NC_091085.1, read as the reverse complement.
ATAAAGGTGGTTATCATCTGCATATCTGAGGTTATTGATATTTCTCCTGATAATCTTGATTCCAGCTTGTGCTTCATCCAGCCCGGCATTTTGCATGATGTATTCTGCATATAAGTTAAATAAGCAGGGTGACAATATACAGCCTTGACATACTCGTTTCCCCATTTGGAACAAGTCTGTTCCATGTCCAGTTCAAACTGTTGCTTCCTGACCTGCATACAGATTTCTCAAGAGGCAAGCAGGTAGTCTGGTATCCCCATCTTTTTAAGGGTTTTCCACAGTTTGTGGTGATTCACACAGTTAAAGGGTTTGGCATAGTCTATAAAGCAGAAATAGATGTTTTTCTGGAACTTTCTTGTTTTTTCAGTGATCCAGCAGTTGTTGGCAATTTGATCTCTGGTTCCTCTGGTTCCTTTTGGGAAGCCCAAAAGAAACAAAAAATACACATAAATGTTCCTGATCTTGGGTCAAAATGGATGTTGATGGGAATTCATCGTATTAAGAAATAAATATGCATAATAAAAACACAGGAAATTATTGAAATGTAATAAATTTGAGATTTCTGTAGGAGTCTAAATTGAGGAATTGAGGTTTGAACTGAATTATGAAATGTTAAGAGGGCAAAGTTGGTTGTGAGCATGGGGGATGGTATTAAGAGTCTTAGGTGGGACTTCCCTGGTAGTACAGTGGAAAAGAATCTGCCTGCCAGTGTAGGGGACAGGTTTGATCCCTGGTCTAGAAAGATTTCATACGCCTCAGAGCAACTGAGCCCGTGAACCACAACTACTAAGTTGGCTCTGGAGCCCTTAAGCCACAACTACTGAAGCCTGCTCACCCTAGAGCTCGTCTCTGCAATGAGAAGCCACCACATGAGAAACCAGTGCACCACAATGAAGAGTAGCCCCCACTCTCTGCAACTAGAGAGCTTGCACAGCAATGAAGACAGAGTACAACCAAAAACAGATAAACAGAAGTGGAGGCTTAGGCAGAGTGGAGCAAAATGTGGCTGGAACATTAGGCAATTACTCACAGACCACACTAGGGATATTCTTTCCACTCCTATAATTGGGAAGTCATTTCAACATTTTAAACAAGTGTTGTATCCATGACCCACAAATTTTCATTGTGATAAGATGATCGTGATTCCATGATTGGAAAAGGATTGGCATGGAGCAATAATAACATTCTGATTGTAGTAGAGATTGCCATTTCGTAATAAAATCAACAAATGTTAGCTTGGATTAGGGTAGTGTCAACAGTAATGTAGAGTTGATATTCAAACAGAGGATATTTAAGTGGCTTCCCTCGTGGCTCAGTGGTAAAGAATCTGCCTGCAATGCAGGAGACCGGGTTCGATCCCTGGGTCGGGAAGATCCCCTGGAAGAGGGCATGGCAACCCATTCTAGTACTCTTGCCTAAAGAATCACATGGACAGAGGAGCCTGGCAGGCTGCAGTCCTTAGGGTCACAGACTGGAATGACTAAGCAGCAGCAGCAGCAGAGGATATTTATAAGATAAAGTAACAGGTAACTGAAGGGTTGTATATGGGGAATGAGAGAAGAGTGAATTATTTGCCCAGGTTCTGACTTAAGAAACTGGCTGAATGATTGCTTGAAATTGAGAAAAACTGATGTTGACTATGTTTGGGAGTAAAGAGCAAGTTCCATTTTCACTATGTGGTACCTTGAGGCAATTTTATCCTTAGAGATAAGTAACTATTAATAAACTAGTGGAAAAAATTCTTGAAGCACTGGTGTATTAGTATATTGAAGGTAGAATTTTAGGCCCCAGTGGAGGCATGTATTAGTCAGGTATTTGAGACTAAACTCCAGAAAGAGGTCTGAACAAAAGATTAGCATTTGACTGGTTCAAATTTTTACGGAAAGTCAATACAAGGATGATAGGAGAATGAGTCTGCGTAATGTAGAATGGGAAGTCTGGGCCTGAGTCCTAGAGGGCTGGGATTGAGAAGGATGAGACAACTGCAGAAATTGATGAATGGCCAATGGGAGAACTTGGAGAGGGCTCCAGAGAAATTAAGTACTTACTCTTAAAATCATCTTTTGGCCTATGAAACGTTAACTTGGAATGATAAATAACACAATTTGTTTCCACCTCCTTCTACCAACCTACCACTTAAAATGGAATTTACATTAAAAAAAAAACAAACACTGGGTTTTATTTCAAATTTAAATCACAATCATCACCCAAATTGGAACCCTCATCTTTAAATTTACTTACCCACCAAGCCAACCGCATTTACATAGTTTATTAGACCTTGCCTCAAATAGTGTGGTCTTATCCTCCTGCCTGCCTAGCTACCATGTCTTTACAGAACCTACTGGACCATTTATGTTCCTGTTGCATACAAAAGTAAACCCTACATCCATCAAAAAGTACCAGGCTTTGAAAAAGAAAGCAGAGTAGTAGCCAGGAAAAAGGGGAAACAAAGTTTAACCACATAAAAACTATGGAGTGTATCTTCCTATGAAGTCATTTCCAACTGAGCCAAGCAGTTAACTGTCCCTTGCCTCCAGGACTCAATTGTTTCCTAAAGTTTAATCATGCAAATTACAATAACCTATATGCCTCCCTCTAAATTTATTGTCCAGGACAGTTGCCCCGGGCTCTATGTGGCTATTATAGTCCAAGTCACTCAGTCCTGTCCTACTCTTTGTGACCCAGTGGACTCTTGCCCACCAGGCTCCTGTCTATGGGATTTTCCAGGCAAGAATACTGGAGTGGGTTGCCATTTCCTCCTCCAGGGGATCTTCCTGATCTAAGGATCAAACCCAGGTCTCCCGCATTGCGGGCAGGCTCTTTACCATTTGAGGTATAAGGGAAGCCCAGGACGGGTTTTTCACTACTGGACCACCAGGGAAGCCCCTACTCTTTAAATGTAGCTAGTCCCAACTGGGTTAAAATACAAAATATCCACTGGATTTCAAAAATAAACATGAAAATAACAAATGAAACCTCAACTAAAAGTATGTATTACTATTCAATTATTTAGACATTATACTAAATGAATCAAAATCAGCTCCCTGTTTAAAACTGGCTACAAAAATTCTTAGAATGGACTGTTATTCATAATGTATGGCCAGCACCTAAAATACCACAGAAAAATACAGGCAGTTTAATGTGTGCTCTCCATAAACCCACATTGCATTACAAGCCCACAGACTTTAACAAAACTGATTTCACAAGGTACAGCTCAATAGCAAATGTGAATTTGGGATGACTTCCAAAATGAAAAACCATGGTGTTACCTTCCCCAGAAACTTAACTTTGTCATTTTCTTAAGGCATCTCTCCCTAGAATTACTGTGCTCTGGGAAAACTAAACATTTATCAAAATGCATTAAGTAGTCTTCCCTTGTTCTACTGTGCTGCCACATTGCGGAAATGTTTTTCAAAGGACTTTTCCAGGGAAAGCTAAAAATTATGAATTTAATAGAAGTAAATGAAGTACAAGTTCTGTAGTCCCCTCCTTCTGCAAATCTATGCCCTAAATTTATTCAATTTAGTGACAAGGTGGTTTTCTCTTTTAGCACTTAAGTCTACGCTAGAGAAGAATTCTAAATGGATAATGAGGAAAGGGCATACAAAGAACTTGTTATAAGGCACTTTATTAAAATAAAAGTGCTTACATCCCTTTAATGTATTAATCTATTTCCTGAATAACATATGGAATATTTAACAAATACTGTACACCAATTCTGTCCCTTGTAATAGTAGGAAAACAGTATTATTTTAGTAAGTTTTTTCACTGCTCCCAACTTCCTTTTTACATTTTTGCTCACCATGGTATTGCCTATAGCATAGTTGTTCTTAAAAAAAGAAAAAAGAAAGGAATTTCCAGCCAGTGTCTTCTAACAGAAATTGCAAAACGCCATAGAAACCATAAAACAAATTCAAATAAGAATTCCAGGTAACTTAAATTAACACCAGTCTTGAGAAAACCAATTTTATTATCATTACCACCCAGCCTATTTGTGCTGGATTATGTACCAAATGGCCAGATCTTCTAAAGAACATCTACATAACATTTCTTTCATGTTTCAAGAGATGAAAATAACTGTACAAGGTTAAGTACAAAAGGTACACAAGACAGCGGACACCAAAAATTCATGTATGAGATATTTATCCCACCTGCAGCTTTTATATATTTGAAAAGTAGAATTCATGAACTAAAAAATATTGTCCTTCTATAGTCCTGTCAAGTTTAATGGAAGTGGGTTTAACCTGATTACAACACTAACACCAGTATCACTGATCTGATATTTACAAAAAAATCGTATTTTTCAATAAATTAAAGTCAATGCAACGCCCATGCAAGCTAGAATGCCAGCTGTTCGGTGATCAAGGACCTGGCATCAGAACCAGTCTGTAAGAGTCCCCAATATAGTGTGGTCTTCAAACCGTGTCCATTCCTCGCATCGATGAGGTGAACCCCAAACCCATTCCTCTCTGTGTGTGGGTTTGTGATCTTGCCATTTCATACTGAGCATCTAGATTTCTAAACACTTCTTCCTGCTGTTTCAGTGTCTTGTAACTTTCTTCATCAACAGAGCTACATCCAGCTTCATCTTCACTCTAAGCAACAGATACAAAAATATACTATTAAGACGAATTCACCTAGACTAGAAAGTACTTCTCTCACTTAAAAGTCCTGGTAGATCATATTTTTGCAGTATATATTTGATCTCACTTAGCTTTAATTCGTCGTTCAAGGCAATGTTCATTCTTGGTACTGGGATAGAAGATGTTAACAAAAATCAACTTCATTCAGTGGGAATGAGAAAGAACATGTAAAACATGAAAAACTATGTGAATGAATGTCTGGAAGAAAAGTTAAGTAGAAAATGGGGATTGAGTTTCATCTTTTCAATGAAAAACCAACTCCCTTACTAATGACCAATATTTGAACGTTTGTGGACATTATCAGGCTACTGTACAAAGCCTAATACTGTATTTGTATATCTATACATTATTCAGCAAAAAACCACAACCTTCTACATCTCCTTTAATGGTCCACTGATTGGGAAGCTGCCTTCCAACAGTGGACGCAGGTTCCATTCCTTGTCAGGAAACTGAGATACCACATGCCATGGGGCAATTAAGTCCATAAAAAAGACCCTGCATGCCACAACTAAGACATGATGCAGCCAAAAATTATAATATTAAAAAAAAATCTTTCTTGAAAAAAATAAAGGTCTGATGACAGTTAAACCTTAACACTCTATCAACAAATATTTAATCAAATTTAACACTCTCTATTGTCAGCTAGTGATAATTTACTGGTCTAGTGTGTTTTCATTTATTTTCTATTCTCAAAATTAACCTAGAGAATATAAATGAAAATGCACTAGATCTGTAGCAAAGGGAACTATGCTTAATGTTATGTGGCAGCCTAATGGAAAGGGAAGGGGAGAATGAATACACGTGTATGTATGGCTGAGTTCCTTTGATGCTCATCTGAAACTATCACAACATTCCTAATCAACTATACTTCAATATAAAGTTAAAAAAAAGCACTACAAAGTATCCAGAGATGGCATATCACTAAAATAATATGTGAGAACCAATGTTACCCTAAAGATATAAATTAACATGAGTTTTAATACAAAGTGTCTAACTCACCTTAATACCCATTAATTTCCTAAATTTGACATTTTGGTCCTTGTTTCCAAAATTCAATTTCTCCCATATTTCAGCAGACTGGGATTTGTCCTGTTAAGAAACAATAAACTTTTAGGATATGTAAAATTTAAATATCTTTTATTAGGATACTAAAATTTTCCGTAATTCAGCCTAAGTAAAAAAACCATTTATGACATTCTATCAATGGAGTTGGTAATTGTCTTATATAAGACATATAAACTAAGGAACTCTTTCCCTTTAATAAATGTATGGGCATACTGGTTTTCTCTGAAAGTCTCACTTAGATCATGCATTTTTTCCCCAGTATTAATAATAGTAGCAAGAAAGAGAAACCCAAACCAAATTATTCCAATCCAAATCCAAATGAATTTTTCTAACTTAGAAATCAACAATAAAACAGGGGAATAAGTAAACTTACTCCTTCTTTCTTGCCTTGCCATAGCATTTTCCTTTTTTTCTCTTGTTCAGCAAATTTCATTGGATTCACAGCTGCTGGGTTATAATAGCTAGGTACAGCTATTCCGGTCTCTGCCAAAGCTTTCGCCTGCAAGGCTGCCATCTGAGCTGCCATAGCTATCTGAGGAGTTACTTGTGTTCCTGACGCCAAGAGGGCAGCAACATTGAGAACAGAACCTCCAGTAGCAGCAGCTGCTGATGAGGAAGCAAGTATGAAATTTTGTTTTTAATGAAAACAAGCATCTTAATTTATAGTAACATATTTATATGCAAGAGCTACTAAGGTGCAAAAAGGCAGAATATTTTCACCAAATATAAAAAAATGACTTGAGTGTTAAGCTTATAAAGCAATAATATTCTAGCAAACAATGTAATCATCAATAGACATTTCTGTATATAACTCTTTGTATGAACTAAAACTTCATTTTCTTCTCTGAGGATAAAGAGAATTCTGTAAACGTGAAAAAGGTGTACGATTTCAATGGAAATGAACTATGGTGACTGTACCTAAACTTTTAATAACTTTCATTTGTATGATTCTTGATAGGTCACAATATGATTTCACTATATCTCATTTGAAACTCATAAGAAACATTTAAAACTATTAAACAGGTTGTTGTTGTTTAGTTGTTAAATTGCATCTGACCCTTTGCACCCCGGTGGACTATAGCCTGCCAAGCTCCTCTGTTCATGGGGTTTTCTAGGCAAGAAGACTGGAGTGGGTTGCCATTTCCTTCTCCAGGGGATCTCCTCGATCCAGGGATCAAACCCACATTTCCTGCACTAGCAGGCGGATTCTTATCACTGAGCCACCTGGGAAACCCAAACAGGTTATTACACTCACTTAACAGATATCTGGCCCAAGTCTTATAAAGTACCTGGAATCCTTAAGCAGTGATGGCTAACATGCTACATGAACAACAGCAGTCACTATTCGCTTGTCAAAATTATCTACACTGACCAAATCAGAAATTCAGCACAAAAAAAGTTTTGAGGTAGAAAATTACACTAAAAATAACATGTTCAGGACTTCCTGGTATTACAGAGAATAGAAACCTGCCTGCCAATGCAGGGGAAATGGGTTCAATTTCTGGTCTAAGGAGATTCCACATGCCATGGAGCAACTAAAGCTCGTGTACCACAGCCAGTGAGCCTGTGTGCTGCCCCTAATAAAGACTGTGGACCTGGGGCATGTACTCTGAAACAAGAGAAGCCACCACAATGGGAAGTCTGAGCGCCGCAACTAGAGAAAGCCTGTGCACAGCAACAAAAACCCAGAGCAACCAAAAATGGTAAAAAAAAAAAAAAGCTACACACACACACACCGAACAAAAATAACACATTTACAAGTCAGTAATGATTTTTAAAATGCCATACATCCATAATAAAGAAGAAAGAGTTACCTGCAGCTATTTCCTGTTGTTTTTGTTTTTCAACCATTTCCTTTTCTCTCTGTTCTTGTAATTTCTTTGCCCTTTCCAACCTGTCAAAGACAATTTAATAAAAAATAACATAAAGCCAACATTTATCTCTATATGTATACATGTGTAGGCACAAAACACTATATAGAATTTTAAATAAGTTTAGTATTTTCCCCAAACTGACATCTGCATGTGAGAAAAAAAGCAATCATTCTTAAGATGGTATCACAGTCACAATCCAATGGTATTTAAATACTGGTTTTAAACATTTTTAAATTTACTGAATAGCCAACAATTCTAATTGCTTTTATATACTGTTCCCGGAGAATGGTAAAAATGGTTAAGAGATAAAAATTATTCAGTCTTCATCAGTGCTGGTTACAGGAAAAGGATAAAATTTAACCCTGCAAATTTGAAATACTGAAAAAATATATCTGAGTAAATTTTAGGGTATGTTCAATAATTTACAGAATTACCTAAAAGCTTCTTAAGTGAGGCTGATTGGGGTAAGGCCAATCAAAACATGCAGATGATATTTATATTTAAACAGACATTATTGGTCTCTAAATTAATGGAAATTAAAAAGGCAAAAATAAAATTTCTAAAAGGGCAAGGCAAACCCTACCTATAATCTAATAAAACAGGGAAAAAACTATTAGAAAATTATTTTTAGGAGATGAAGAAATTAGTAAAGGAATTGGAAACATGAAACACAAACTCATCCCCAAGCAAAATAAAAACAAATTCTGGTTCACACTAAATTCACTAATGAATACAAAATGTGCTGTCAAGTCAGCGCTGCTATATTACAAATCTTAAGTAATGTTATCTTCATAATAAGTTCCTGAAAGAGAAACCTCTTTTCTTCTCTGAAGACTCCTTGATTTACCAATCATAAGTTAAACACTGCCCCCTCCCTCCTTTTAATATGGTATAAAGAGGCAAGGATAGGGTAAAAGTTTTTTGGGGGAGGGGAGCAGTGGGCACGATGGGTAAAATACAGTGGTAGAAAACTGGCATTCCCTTTAACAATTGCTGAAATTTACATAAAAGGAATACAGCAATCTTGCACACATAAAGGCATGTAGTAAAGCCTTGAACTTGTCCTTGGAAACAAAAGTTTCTGATTAGAATTAATGTTAAAATGTAGATTTATAAATACTTAAAAGTATTTCAAACGCAGTTTTAAAATTCTGTTAAAAACAAAAAAGGAACAAAAAAAGGTCTGTAGTTTAACAACAAACGACCACCCTTCAAATTTCAAGGTAGCCAAAGAATAATTTGGTTTTCTGAAATTAGAGCGTTTCATGTATTGTCATCTGAAAATCACTAAGGAGACTAAGTCAGTTTTAGAGGCTAGTCACAGACTCAACTTTAATAAAATCAAAAAATAAAACACAAAAAAATTCATGATCAAAGTTAATGGACTATTCTTCATAAATCAGTTCAGATATTGTGGAAAATTATTTCCTAACTCCGTTGATTTTAGTTTCAGGAAGAAAGTGATTGACAACTTTTTGTTTGCATATTTTAAATGGCCATTGCAGGTTTGAAATCAACACCATTCACAAAGGTGAATGGAATGAGGAAGGGGTGAGCTCACACCTTTGCTGCTGCTGTTCAGCTGGAGTTTCTGCCAGGCTGGGTTCGCAGGGCAGCAGCCCATCAGGTTACATTGAGATAACTGTATTTTTGTAATGAAAAAAAAAAATACAAACTCAATTTCATAGAGAAAAAAAAATCCAAATCAAAAGATTTTAGTTTTCAGAATATGGGAAAACCTGCAAACAAGGGCTTGTATTTTACTTTACTTCTTGCCTCTATCAGGTAGTTCAGTCAATGGTTTTGCAGATTTAGTTAGATAGCCCTGTTGTTGTGTAGTCCCACAGTCAACCATCTTTGAAACATTAGAAAATTTAAAAATACAGTGATCTTTCTATGATATTAGCAGTAAAAATTTTAAGATCAAATAAAGTGGTTTATTATTTGCCACCTTCAAAATAAGAAAATTATTGACAGAATTCTACTTATTGTTTCAGAGACTGTTTTCTTAGGAAAAGAAAGTAATGACAAAGCAGTTTTAGAGACAAAATGAACAGAGTTCTTAGATCAGATTTAGGATTTTTAAAAATGTTTCCAATTGCAAACTGAAAATATTTATGTCTAGATTGGAGAAAAATGAATAAATTAATCATGGAAGACAAAAAGAGCAACTGCTGCAAAGTACCTTTTCCAGAATTAACAAACCACTTACATAGCTCTGTATCACCAAGGTGCCACAAGTAGTCATGGCTACATTTAGTTGTTTGAATTCTTCTCTGACTGAAAGCATTCATTTGCCCTACACAATTGAGTATCCATTTCAAGATGAAAAGGAGAAAAAAACGCATCAAACAAAAATATACACACCTCCGAGCTAAAGCTTCTTGTGCATCCATTGCTGTGTTTCTGCCTCTAAAGGGAGGTGGACTAGGAGTTCGGCTCAAACTTCTGCTAAATCTTCTTGGTTTTTCAATTCTCTTCTTCCTATCTCTTTAATAAGTCATATTTTACATGTCAGTATGGCCAAGTAATACTTTACTGAGTCAAAATCATGGTTACATAGTTCAAACTGTGTAAGACTAGTTTTCCATAAATTCACTGTAAGCACTCCTTTTTCAGGTGACATTTACGTTGTTTCCAATTTCTTGCTATTATGCCCAATGTTGCAAAAGTTAAGAGACATGTACGTTAATAATTTTACACTTGTGTAGGTCAATATATGTGCTTCCCTGGTGGCTCTGCAGTCAAGAATCGGCCTGCCAATGTAGGAGACACAGGTTTGAGCCCAGGGTCAGGAAGATCCCCTGGAGAAGCAAATGGCAACCCACTCCAGTATTCTTGCTTGCAAAATCCCATGGACACATCTTGGCAGGCTATAGTCCATGAGGCAGCAAAACAGAGGGACACGACTTAGCCACTAAACAACAAAGTCAGTATGTAGAATAAATTTCTAGTAGTGGAATCAATAGGTTAACTGATTAATAAGTGTAAGTGCACTTATACCCATATTTCAACCTTTTATAGGGTGTTTGACTTAAGGAGCAATAAATTAGCAAAGAAGCTTCCCCACTAACTTTATACCAGTACCTGTGAATATAGATATACTATACTATTAGTCCATGGGATCGCAAAGAGTCAAATACAACTGAGTGGCCTAACTGAACACTATTAATAACTGCTTTGTAGAGAATAAACCTATTCTTTGAGTACTTATAATGAAATTATCTCCAATGAACTTCCAGTTTCAACAAATTAAAGCCTCCTTCCAATCAAGACAAGTTTGAACTAATAAGCTCATCTTCTGAGTATCTGAGAAAATAAACCAGTATGGTGGATTGAGCCCATGTACTGACTTGGCTTTCAGATACATCTGGGACCAGGTCCTAGCTTTACCATTTAAGAACAGTATGATACTGAACTTCTTGGGCAAGTTACTTAACCTCATTAAGCCTGACCTATCAGACCCTGTTCCTATCTCAGTTTATTCAAGATGATGAGTACCTACCGACTTCTACTCCTTGTCCTACTTCTGCTTCTACTCCTGTGCCTGTGTCTTGATCTTGAGCGGGAACGAGATCGGATCCGACGTTTTCTTTCCCTGCTTCTGGATCGGGATTTCTTCCTCTCTCTGCTTCTCGATCTTGACTTCTTCCTATCCCTACTCCTGGATCTTGACTTCTTCCGCTCTCTGCTTCTACTACGATGACGCCTGAAATTAAAGCACACAAATTTTCAGTTATTTAAGAGTTCTGTGTTCAATTATAAACATTATAAATTACCTGCAGCATATGCAGCCAATACTCTTGTGTTGTATAACTGAAGTTTTTTAATGAAAGGAGTTACACAAAAAATAGAGCTTTGTTCTTATTTGATGATGCTTCCTAGAGAATAACGTGATAATATAAAAAATAAATTGGGGTAGGAAACATTGCAAGATTTAGTTTAATAGTTAGCAGCAAACAAATCCTATACCAGCAATGTAAGAGGACTGTTATATGGGCAAACTATATATAGTTTTCAGCAATATTTTTTTTTCCACTGTAAAAGACAGATAAATCAAAAAGTTAAAAATTTCAAATTTTCTAACCAAGATTTTGTTGTGTTGCTCTGTTAATGTAAACCTTTTATGTAATTTAGAAGTTCTGTAGAAGGCATTAATTTAGGAAAAACTACTTACCTTTCACGAGACCTAGACCTTGAGTGACTTCTGCCTCTTGATGATTTTCTTTCTTTGCGTTTGTGTCTATCCTCACCATTTTCAGATGAATTTAGCCGCTCTCTTCCTTTATCAGAAGAATGTTCTTTGTCATTATGTTCCTCAGACTTGTGTCTCTTAGACGACTTATCTTTGGATTCGTGTCTTCTTGCCTGTTTTAAGAAGAAGTTGGTTCTTTCAGGAAAATAGTGCAACAAAGAGAGTTAGTATGGGTATCAGAAGCAAAAATGTTGTGATGCAACATTAGTAACCTTAGGAGTGTGTGGCAAATTTAAAAAAAAGATCTAGTTTCACATCACCCAAATGTTGCAAATATATACTACTAATTTTACTTTTTCCTTATACACCCCCAAATGCAGTTTTTACCCCCAAATATTTTCAATATCACAATTAAAACAATGACTTTCAACGTTAAAATAATATAAACCATTATTTCAGAAAAACAGAAATCCCTCATTTCTTTTATCTAAAAGGGAAGTACACATGTATCAAAATTTTTTCAAATTTCCAACAAATCCTTTAGAGAAATAGACCATATATATATATAAACACAACAACTTCTAAATCCAGAGTACATAATAAGTTAACAATAATGAAGATAAGGACACAGAAATGCAGCAGAAAATGCATTTCCAATTAGGTAGTTAAGTAAAATTAATCTAAGTATTAATATTTTCTGCAATTTCAAATTACTTTACGCAGAGTTAAGTGTCCTTTTTATATAGCTATACTGCCACATCCTTTCTTAAAGACGGCTCTTGATTTTTCTCCCAATGTCTACACTGTGAAGCAATCACTTTTCATCTTGCAATATCCCAACAGGCTTGGAGTTCTATTACATTTCATGTACCTAGGGTAGAAAATGGCAACCATATCTTTTAATTTTTATGAAATCAAACTAGGTATAACACAATTAATCCCTATACCATTATATAATACACACTTCCCCCATATTCTGAAGAATTATAAAAACTGAGGCTTTTTCTTTCACAACATATGCATTCAGAGACTGAGCTAAATCAATTGTATGATCAAGTCTCTACCCTACACTCACTGAATTACGAAGTGCTAAATGTTAGATTCCCCCACACTAGGATTTGTTAGATCCATCCTATAGCTAAAGCTTACAATCCTGGACATTTCAGAATCACAATTTTAAAGCTAGAAGGAAACTCAGATCCTCTAATTCCCCTTATTTTATATACGACTAAGACCTGAAGTCACAAAGCTACGTATTAGGAGAGTTGAAACCAGACCCCATATTTGATGCCCAGACTACGAGGGGACAGTTAGCTCACAGGTTCCAAACTAGACCTTAGCATATTTCCAAGATTAACTTTTCTTAAAAACAAAAAACTCAGTCAAACATTCTGGAACATGCATGATGATACATCTGAAAAGGGTCATAGTACGTAATTCATTATTTTGCAGAAAAATAAGAGACCTGGAGACACAGCTAAAGTTTAGTTTTAATGCCAGTTCTCTGTATGAGCTTATAAAACACTATTTTCTTGATTTTGCCATATGGCGGCAAAGTGGAAAAGCTTTAAGTGGTTAAGCTTGCAAAAGTTTTAGAGTTTATTTTAAACCAGTTTTCCAAACATAACATTACTATTATTTTTAAAAAGAAAAAAACCATTTAAAACCCTTAACTGATTTAAGATATACTTAAGGGAAATAGGAGTTTGAATGACTAATAGTTACCTTATCATGAAGTAGGCTTATTATTTTGCTATCTGAGTCTGCAGCGTCTTCAGTTCAGTCTCTTCGCGCATTAGCACGCTGAGTATGATTTATTATAGAAATGTTATCATGTGAGCTAAACAAAATAGTCATTTTCACAAAAACTCTCCTAAATTAAAAATGTAACAGAGCTTCCATTAGGGGAAGAGGTGAAGTCCCTGCCCACATTTGTTTACGGAGTCCCTTGCCCAGCCCCCATGAGACTCTCCTCCCTTTTGGCTTCTACTCCTGCTCTTCCTTTGTTGGTTCGCTCCTGTCTTCTCAGGTGGGCAAGTTATCTCTTCTGCAGCACAGCTGCTGTTCTTATCCTCAAGTTTGGCTGTCACTGCCACCTTTCCAGCTGTCCCTCACTGACGCTTTTATTTCAAAATTCAGTATTACTATTAGGCAACTAGATTACTAGTGAAAAGGACTCTTGTTACCTTCCACAAAGAAAGAGTAGCCCATAGATATCGAGAGTACTGCTACTTAAGAATGATTGCTATTTAAAAATCCTGAGCAGTCGTAAGGCATAAGGAGACTCGGGACTTCAGATTAATGGAAGCTCTGTGCAACAGGCCTAAAAAACCAATTATATTCTTCATATGAAATTTTTATGGTGAATATTTTCACAACATAACATATTAATAGTTTCTGAATGAACTTTTCAAATAAACAACTATCTTCTTGAAAAAAAAATGATGAATCCAAATCATGCTTATTTTATAACTCAATTAAACCTTTTAAATTTTAAGTTTTGGTACTTACCTTGACAATATCATATATTCACACAAACAATTCTACCAAATACTTTACAAGTATTTTAAAGTGCCTATTCACTACAAAGTGTTAATTACCTCTTTGCTTCTGCTCCGGCTCCTGTGTTTTCTTCCTTCATTATCTGTAAACACACAAAAATTCACTATAAATAAACATATAAAAACATCTCAAACATAAATTCCAAAACTCACACAAAGGACGTTTCTGTCCACTTGCCTAACTAAAGAATTTATTAAATATTTAATAGTCAAGTAAAGCCTCTAAAGCCTATTTTTTATGGCAGGGGTGGGATTATTCTATGTCATATATTTGAAACAAATCAAGCAATCTGAGTAAACCAGAATATAATCAAGTAAGTAAGCAAAAGAAGTTCCACAAAAAGTCCACGTTCTATGACACATGACCGAACAGAAACTTTTCGGTGGCCACAGATTCTTAGTATTTTACAAAACATTCTGTCCAGTCCATCTTGTTTCCTATTACACAGCAAACTTAAGGATGTTACAGTTCAGAAAAGTTCCTTTAAAAAGTAGTTGTGATGATACTGCACAGTTTCCAATATATAGATAAAAGTCACACTTAAACCATTTTGTAGATGATTATCTGAGGGTACAAAAGATAAATAACTAGGCCCCAGGTCTTAAAACTTTTATTAAACTCATTTCTATTTTACTTTTCATTTAAGTACCTCATTAAGTATTGATTCATTAGCAATACAGCATGCTTTCTATGCCACATCAGTCTAGTTTTTAAAAAAAGAAGTTAAAGAGCATTTCAAAACACAACTCTTGCTTTCAGAAATAATCTAACATTAAGTTAAAAAGAAAATCAAGGTTAGAAATGTTCTTGTAACCTGGGTCAAAGATGTTAAATTCAGAATACACCACTGCCCAGACTGCATCTTTCAAAATAGTTTTGCCTGTGTTAAAAGGACAAAATTTAAACCTCTAGGGCTAATATTACTGTGACACAAGTTTAATCATAGTTTGAAAAATTATGAAACTTCTGTATGTATTAGGACATTTGTAGTCCTCATAATTGAAAAATTCTCCACCAAATTACCAATGCACTTTTTCACTATTCATTTCTCAATTCGAAGAACACATATTAACTGTATCAGTAAACTAATCTTTTACATGTCCACATGGATTATAAAAATGCTGGTAGTGATATCATTTCTAGCGATTCTTACCTGACTTTCGTTTTCTTTCTCTTGACCTTGATCGTGATCTTGAATAATGATGTTTTGAGGCTCTAGGAGAAACAGATACATCGGACTGCTCTTTTTTCTTATCTGTATCTGGGGATGTTTTTTCTGGGGCTAGTCCATCTCGTTCTGTGTCACTAGCCTACAAGTTCAAAGAAAAATCTTTGTAAATTCTTAATTGCTTTTAAAATGTTTTCAATTTCTTAAAAGAGAAAGAAGGAAAGACTTATCCTTGGGTTTTACACAATTAAAAAAAGAAAACCAAGTAATCAGAACAGCTGATTTCCAACTGGCTAAATATGCTTTGTACTTGGTAAGTCAGTCTGAGTAAACTGAAACGACTAACCCAATACCAAACAGACGTATATAACAGGATGGATTTTTTTTAAATCATTGTTTTACATCTTTCAAAACAACAAGGAAGAGGAAAATAAGTGTCCAAGTGTTTCCAATAAATACTTAAGCAGAGAAGAGAGTCCATTTTAGATCTCTGAATTCATTTAGTTGCCTTTACTACATGAAAGTGAAAGTGAAGTTGCTCAGTCGTGTCCGACTCTTTGTGACCCCATGGACTGTAGCCCACCAGGCTCCTCCATCCACGGGATTTTCCAGGCAAGAATACTGGAGTGCGTTGCCATTTCCTTCTCCAGGAGATGTTCCCGCCCCAGGGATTGAACCCCAGGTCTCCCGCATTGTAGGCAGACGCTTTACCATCTGAGCCACAAGGGAAGTTCAAGTTACTACATAGGCATAACTTACAAAGGCATTTTAAATGAGCTGTGAAAGGTTAAAAAGTCTGAGGACTGTGATATCTTAAAAAGCAGAATGCTTCTAGAATATTATACAAGAAAAAAAACCCAGATAATTAACTTACCTATCTGAGAACCCAATCTTAAGTCTGCCTCTCCTCAGATATGGAAAAATTGTTTCTGCTTTCAAGCATTTTACAAGTTACACAATATAAACCTTAAAAATGGAAAGGAACAGTCAAGTGTACACTCACTCTGAGAGACCTGATTTACCGGAGAGAGTAGGATCCTTCATTTAACTATCAGCTCTTTGTTTCCCAGTTTACAAAAGGGAACTTTTTTTTTAAAGGCAACTTTCTGTGCCTTGATCATGACAGAGTACTCAGCACAGAAATCAACCAATAAATGAAGAAACTAATTCCAGTTATTAGTTTTCCATTAAAAAAAAATGCATTTCTGTAAGAAATTGATTTAAGTAAGTCATGGGAGAAACTAGAACCTTAATGTTCTCGAGTCAGATTCTGATAAACAGCACGGAAAACAGCTTCAGTATATGTGGAAGGTGGTGACCCATTTGACCAAAGAGGGAATATGAAAGAGACAATACGCTAATATGCCTGAGGAGCTAATTACTTAGGGCATGAATTGGCAAAGTATGGCCCCTAAAGATGACTTTTACATTTTTAAAAGGGTTGTTAAAACAACCAAGCAAGAAGTGTGACGAGACAGTATGCTCTATGTGGTCCACAATGCCTAAAACATTTACCAACCTGCTCTTTACAGAAACACATTTGGATTGGATAAATGGTAAATTACTATACATTTTCAGCAGAAGGAATAATCACATGAGAATGAACTTCTTCTCTTAGGAAAATTAGTCCAGAAAACAAACGCCAAGTAAACTAAATGGACCGTAATTTATCAAGTGAAGTTTGAGAGGCTGCATTATTTCACTGACTTTTTTCTGAGGGTCAAAAATGCACCCAACTCACTCAATGCTGGAAACTTCAGGAATAAACTAATAAATTTAAAGGGAGGGATTTACAGACTGGGTTAGGATGAAAGACATTATGTGTTAAGCATCTAACAATATTACCAAAAAACAAGTGGAAGCACATAACTACTGGGGAGGCTCATTCGAGCATACTTGCTTCTTTATGTGTGGGTCGTATCTGGAGCCAGAAAACTTTTGTGCAGAAAGGCTCTCATCCCTTAGAATCAGACTCACTTTCATTCCACAGATGGGATTCAGCAATATGAGCTGACTCACCACATAAGGTACTCTTATCTGCTGTCTACTATTAATATATGATACTCTTACCACACAACAAAAGAGGATTCTGATTTTCACACTAACACTGATTATTTTATTTCATTCTTGTCCTCATCACTATTCTTAAGGATTGTTTCTAACAGATTTACGATGTGTGATGTGTTGGTCAAGTTACACCGAATATAAAGTCAAGCAACAGCAGAAACTTCAAGCACTGGTAGCTCTTCTCTCAGTGCATGCCACTTTTCTGTCCAGCTGAAACAGCATACCTGAAACCACTGGCACATCTCATTCACTTCTGCAAACATCATGACTAGTTAAAAATCTCTCCATGGAAATGCCAGCATCTAGCCCAGATCTTAAGTTTTCAGCCAATGGTTTATTTAACTACATGCTTAACATTAAGGAAGTCCGGCAATAGGGAAGCCAAATGTCCTTGACCTAAAGGAAAGCACTTTGTAATACGGGGTAATAACACATCAAACAGCCATTTTCATCTGTAAAATATATACTACAAGACGCCAACAAAAACCAACGTATCACTAAACAGATGAGTGGCCACTTAGACCACTCTAAGTTTTTATGTCCTTTAGGATATTTTACAGTAGTTAAGATCTCAATTTAGTAAGTACCTTGTATGTAAATCTTAAATACTAACTGTAAAAATGCCCTTCACTCTAGCATTTGCTCTATTAGAAAAACATCATGGTTTCTTAAAATGACGCTCAAGACACAATAAACCAATGTGTTCGCAGTGCAAACAGAAGTACATTGGACTTAATACTAGGCTACATCTCCAGGGGATGGTGTCTTTCTATCAAACAAGGCACAGAAGAAACAAATGTTTTTTTAAGTATCTGAGCTCAGGTAAAACAATATTCTTCCAAGTCACTATTTAAACAAAAGAAAACACTAAATCGATTATTTGCACAAATACCAAATAGCATGCCGACTGTTTGAAACTGGTTCTAAATCAGTTACCAAAAAAACCCAGTTCTAAATCAAATCGATTAGGAAAGGGGTGACAGGGAGGGGCAGATTAACGATTTCTAATGCCAGATAGAGTACTCCAATGATTAGGCTGAGTAAACTACCAGTTTTTCTATATATGTAATGATCCTATTTATTTTCAAAAGCGAGAAAACAACTTTTTAATCAGTGGAAAAGGATGCAAAATGTTTGCAATTTTCTTTTAACCGGGTAAAGTAAAACGAAATATTCCCACAATAATGCGATCCATCTGGATTGGGTATCATATCCAAAGTAGGCTTATTTTACACAAAAGGTAATTGAAAAATTCTAATTTTCATTTAAAATTAAACGGGCCAATGAAGGACTCAAATTTAAAATAACAACGCCAATGATAGGGCTTGTTTCTCAAAGACTTCAAAACGGAGCATCATCAGTCCGAATTCGTAGTTTCAAAGTCTTCTCCTAATTAAATCGAATTTCTACTCCCTTCCAGAAACTCGTTCCCTAGATGCTTACTAAGGAATAAACTAAGGTTTACGCAGACGCAACACTAATTGAAATTTTGCGATTAAAATTGTCTCATTGAGCGTAGGCAAAATGATCGCTCCTAGACTGCTCTCTTTTCGCCTTCTGTCCCTTACAGGCACCGCCTTTCTGACCCAATACTTTTCAGAGACGACCCCTGATCCCTTTTCTCTTTTCCCCAGCCCTCTCCCACTGCGAACATAAATGCCCAAGCCTTAACGAAATTCAATAAACCCACTAACTAGTGAGTAACCTAAACTGCAGTCAGTCCTGTGAGCCAAAAGAACAAAATACTGGGAAAGAGGCAGGAAAGTTCTGGAAAAAAAAAAAAAGACACTCCCTGCTGCTCCCCACCCTCAACAACAGCGCCTTATTTCCCCCTCCCTACAGCAGCCAGCCATGATGGCGGGCGCAGAAGAAGGCCAAGGCGCCATTTTGTCCACACATAAGCGCGGACAACAGCCCTGGAAGCCGCTCATCCCTTCTTTGGAGAGTAACAGGAAACTATCCATGATTTTAAACTCAAATTTGGCACCCACCGCCATAGTCCAGAGTCTTGGCCGCAACGGCGGCGCCTCCACTTGCCACTTTTCACAGTACTGGCCGCTTCGACGCTTCGCCACAGACTGAATCGCTCGCGCAAGAGACCCGGATGGCACAAAGGGGAAAAGGCACGGCGCACTGCACAGCTTGCTGGGAGGAAAAGGGGTGGGGATAAGAGTTTCTGTAGCAACGAGGTTAGACGGTGATTGGTTGTTCTTTTGAAGGAGCGGGTTAGGCGGGGAGAGGGCGGGGCCAAGGACGTACCACAGAAGGCTCTGCATGGATTTCAGAACTGGTGGAATTTAGGGTGGGGCGACTTCCTATTTCTCTTCTAGAGCAATCTTGGCCTCCCCTGGTCGCCGTAGAAGGGGTTGGGCTTGGTTTTCTCCCGCCAATTTAAACCTGTGGCAAAGACCCTAAAGACTTTAGGAGCGGTTGTGGGAGCGTGGATGCGGGCAAGGTAAATTTGAGTGTTCTTTCATTTCTTCAATTGCAGGTGAGGAGCGGGAGCCACGCTACTATAGGAGCTGGGGGGTGGGGTGGTTTTAGGTCGAAATAGAAACCTCAGCTCAGTTTGGGGTGTTTTCCTCTTAGGACGCCTGCGGGAGATGGGTTGGAGTTGTTTCTTGCTGGCCCGTGTCTAACTTAAAGCACTTAAGCAAGGAGGCCTATTTGAAACTTTCATTTCGTTTAATTCGTTTATCTGTTCACTCAGCACCCAGTATAATCTCAAACTTAATCACATCACAGGCCTACTTAGTATTTCCACCCTAGCACTGAGGATGAAAGCCAATCTTGTAATCAGGGATTCATTGGTTCCACCTGTTGATTTAGCCCCCGCAATATCCCATTCTTCATACGGCCCTTCAGCAGCTCCAAACTCATTCCACCCTCTGCATCTTTGATATTCGGCCTGCATCTTTGTGTCCCCTGAGCCTTGCATAGTTGCCTTGTCTTGTTATTCGGATCTCAGCTCAGTTGTCATCTCTTTCCCCGCCCAGATTTTTTTACACGCCACCCCCCATTCACCTGAGCATTGTTTGTAGTTGTGCGTTTACTTATTTTTTTTTAATAGGGAAGCAGTATAACAGTTAATAACTGGCATGAATTTGAATCTTGTCTAGCGACATCGTTAACTCATTTTAGGTGTCCATGGCCCTTTATTTAGTCCCTGATTCATGCTTCTCAGCTGTAAAATGGATTGTTGTGCAGATTAAATGAGTAATACATTCAAACTGTCTTGCCTACTCAATACCCCATTTATTTTTGTCTGTCTTTCCTATGGGATTTGAATTTCATAATGACAAAGACCTTTTCTTTCTTCTTCACAGATGTATTCCCAGCTCCCAAAACAGTGCCTGACACATAGTAGACATTCAGTAAACGTTTGTCAAACGAGTGTGACATACCTGGGAGGTTGATAATATTTCTCTGTTCTTACAGATGGTGGGACTCTGAAACTCACAGAAGTGTTTACTTCAGCCTGTCTTAATCTCCTCCCAATTGCCGCCCAAACACAGCCACTAAAATTATTGTCTATTCTAATGTGCCTTGGTTTCATGCCCTTGCTTACACTCCTAGTAAGAGCTCTTCCAATATTTAAGAAGCTCCTGTAACCTTAAATACTAGCTCAAATGTTACCTTCTTCCACCAGTACAGTAGTGGATTAGCTGCACTTTAAAGTGAGTGCTTGCCATGAAACCAAGCATTGTTTTGTGACCGTTTGAAACTGGCAGTGACCTTTCTAGCTATGTACAACTGTATTCCTATTTTATAGAAGAGAATTGAGGAACAGAGAGGTTAAATTACTTGCTTGACACAACAGATTAATGTAAAAGAGCCCCAAGTCAAAAATCATTTCTTTCCTATACTATTACCGTCAAAGATTTAAAATCTCTGAGCAGTTTTCAAAACAACTGTAACTATTTGGTTATTTTCCCCTCCAGTCTTGATCCAAGCATTGCTTTTCATTTTCGTATTCTACGCCCTGGAGACCCAGTGAAATGAGTTATTTAAGTCCTTGCTGATGAAATAGTTAAGTGACTCCTAAGGTTACCAGCACACTCTGGTCCAGTCAGAAGCCTAATCCGTTTTTTTCCACCTCTCCTTAACATTTTCATTTATGGTGTAACAATCTTGGAAACGTGAATGGACATGGTTTTTTAAGTTCGTCTGGAACCATAACCAACCTAAGGTATACCAGACGATATGCATTCAAAAACTTCACTGTTTTTGCTATTCTGGTTAAAGATTTTTTTCAAATGAAAGCTTGTTATAATTTCACCTAGGTATACAAAATACTAGAAACTCTAGGACACATTGGTAAGATCGAAATTGCTCGTGTCCCTAAACTAGTATGTTCTTCTCTAGTGATAATCGTAGTTCTAGTTCCATTTATCTTATTGATCCAAAGTGTCTAGTGACAGAAATAACACAGAAAAGTCTCTGTTTATTGGTGTGTATGTGTATATATGTATACATATATATATGTTTTTAATAAAGCCTTTTTATTTCCCAAGGAGCTGGAGTCTGTGCAACAATGTAATTTTTTCTGATTTTACAGTTGTCATAGGGAAGGCAGTGATTCCTGATCAGGAAAACAATCTCAGAAACATGTGGACTGATATTGAGCTGCTAACAAATGATGATACAGGAAGTGGGTACCTAAGTGTTGGTTCAGGAAAAGAACACGGAACTGCTTTATATCAAGTAGATTTACTAGCAAAGATCTCCTCTGAAAAGGTAATG
The DNA here is from genome assembly GCF_032405125.1 of Capricornis sumatraensis. Lineage (NCBI taxonomy): Eukaryota > Metazoa > Chordata > Mammalia > Artiodactyla > Bovidae > Capricornis > Capricornis sumatraensis. The sequence goes on along the minus strand of NC_091085.1, from coordinate 59,732,588 downwards.
GTTATGTCACTGTTTTCATTCACAAAATTTTTACTGTGTTTAGTAAGACTGGTAGCCACATGGTAGTTGTTTTATAAATGAGTATAGTCCTTTCACAGGGATTCAACGTTTAGTGTCAGGTTACTGGAAATTTCATTCTGAATTCCCTATGCATCATTTTAAGGTCAATACTCCAAACCTAAACTTTTTATAATTCCTCTTGGCATTTTAGAAACACAGATGTATGCAAAAATGATACAAAGAATATCTACCACCAGCTTAGGAAGTAAAACATTACCTAGAATTGAAGCAAGCCCCTGGGCTCCCTCCCTGATCCCAAGCTCTTCTCATACTCCTACCACTGAGGTTGAGATTGTCCTATCCTTTCCAGGAATTTCTCTCTGTATTTTAACTTTGTTCTTTTAATAACTACTCCACCATTCTCATACCAGGCTTGAAACCTTATTCTCTGCCATCTATGGAAAGTATTGCTATTTGATTTTCGTTCTCAGTAATTTGCTTTTGATAAAACTTTGGTGATCATGGCAAACAAATGTTTCTTTTAGAGAGAGTACAAATGATCTTCTGTCACAGTATTATAGCCCAGGATTCCTCTACTTCTCATAGTACGTTAATGTAATGTTTTAATTAGCTGATTAAGGAAAAAAGTTTTAAAAGAAGGAAAGACCAGGTAAGATTTGTAGTTTTTAGAGCTAGAAAGGGAGGGCCTGAGTCTCTGGGAACGTTGTTCATCAAAGGTCTCAAAATGTAGGCTTTTGACTTTTGCTTCAGATGAGCGTTAAAGACGCTAGCAGATAGAGATTTTCAAAAAATCATTCTTTACGCAACTTGTGTCCTGTTGTCAGCCTGTACTGCTTTATGGCATTTGTAAATCATGGAATTTATAAATATTATGAATAATACAAATAAATTTTATTCCTTGGTATTTATTTGTAAAAGGCAAGAGTGTAAAGAATACTGTAGGTTCTATAATGAGGAAATGGTGTTTCTTTATTTTTTATTATTACCAGCAGCCTTAAAAGATGGAAGTGGCCCAGGCCCCTCTTGATCTCTGAGGGCTACTGTTGAAAAAGAATAGTATGTATGGAGCTTTGAATTCAGTTAAGAACTGAAATTTCATCAGTTGTTAGCTTGGGGCATTACTTGTAGCAAATACTGTGTTTGCAACCCATGCTTGCATTTGGTAACTCTTTTTAGGATTTTTCCTTAAAGTTAGACAGGACACAGCAATAAAAAATACCTAGCTGTGCAAGTCAGTGTGTGCCAAATACCAAATGAATGGTACAGACAGTACATATAGTAGGAGTTCAGAGAATGGAGAGCTCACTGTGGGTTGGGACAATCTAAGGAGCATTTCATAAACTAGCACCTGACTTGGGCCTTTAGAAGAAGGGGAAATGAAAGCACAATTTAACCAAAATATGTGGAATGCAGCAAAATCAGTGCTTCGAGGGAAACTGCATGCATATATTCGGAGAAGGCAATGACACCCCACTCCAGTACTCCTGCCTGGAAAATCCCATGGACTGAAGCCTTCCAGGTCACTGAGGGTCAGACAGACTGAGCGACTTCACTTTCACTTTTCACTTTCACGCATTGGAGAAGGAAATGGCAACCCACTCCAGTGTTCTTGCCTGGAGAATCCCAGGGATGGGGGAGCCTGGTGGGCTGCCGTCTATGGGGTCACACAGAGTCGGACACGACTGAAGTGACTTAGCAGCAGCAGCAGCAGCATGCATATATTAGAAAAGAAGAAAAATCTAAAGTCAATAATCTTAAGTTTCCAGTTAGGAAACTAGAAAAAGAAAATGGACTTTCCTTGTGGTCCAGTGGTTAAGACTTTACGCTCCCAATGCAACAGGCACAGGTTCGATCCTTGGTTGAGGAATTAAAATCCCGTTGCACAATGCGGCCAAAAAAAAGTCTCAAGGTTAAGAGCAATCCAGGCAGAGAAAACAGTCTGGGTTAGATCCCTGGGAGGTGTAGCACAGTTTCTTCTTTGGTGTAACTTTTCGCTGTTTGAAGAGGTTAAGAGTGTAAGAAGAATCAGAATGTAGTTTTCAAGAATTACACCTGCAGAAGGTGGCCACTGAAACAGATGTAATATGAGCCAATTTATCAAGCATATGCTATAGACTAGCTTCCCTTCTAAGCCCTGTGCTCTTGTTCAGTGGCTCAGTCATCTCCGACACTTTGCAACCCCATGGACTGCAGCACGCCAGGCTTCCCTGTCCTTCACTATCTCCCTGAGTTTGCTCAAACTCGTATCCGTTGAGTCAATGATGTCATCCAACCATTTCATCCTCTGTCACTCGCTTCTCCTCTCCTTGATCTTTCCCAGCATCAGGATCTAAGCCCTTTATATGAATTAATTCATGACTCTCCAAACCAGCCAGTGTTGTAGGCATTATTGTTTCTGGTTTACTAGAGAGTTAGTTGAGCATTTGCTTGAGATGACTCAGCTAGTGAGTGACAGGATTCTCAACCACTGAGCTGTCCAACTGCTTCGAGGTACATATGTGTGGGAACCTTTAATCATCAGAAGGTGCAAACTGGAGACTCATATTTGGCTTGCAGTGTTTTTTAAAATGTTGACTGAGCTGCCAATATTTAAAATGTAGAATATTTCACATAAAGATGCAGATTGTCTTGGTAAATTGGAAGCTATGGCATGCCAGGGTCACCTTTCCATGGGGCTTTCATTTTGCTGACTCTAGTTTCTGTAGGGCCTTGTGTCCTTCATTTCACACTACACCACAGCCCCCCTCCCTGTTGTAGCCCGGACACTGAGACTTTATGCCAGTATTGGTTCATTCACTTCTGTTAACACCTGCTGGTTTCTCCAAGCATAAGGTCGACCCTTAGGAAACAAAGGCTTGTACTTGGGAATCCTTTGCCCTGTGCTACGGCAAACAGAGGAGCCTGGCGTGCTGCAGCCCACAGGGCTGGACATGACTTTGAGACTGAGCAACAACAACAGAGGCAACCCTGGACTATATCCCTGTTTGGGGTTCTGATGGGATTCAAGATGTATCATAGAAAGAAAAGCTTGGGACTTCCCTGATGGTCCAGTGGCTAAGACTCCACGTTCCCAATGCAGGGTTCAATCCCTGGTCAGGGAACTAAATCCTATATGCTGCAACTCAGAGTTCGCATGCCACAGCTAAAGACCCTGCATGCCACAAAAAGATCCAGGATCCTGTGTCCCACAACTAAGACACGATGCAGCCAAATAAATAAACATTAAAAAAAAAAAAAAGAAATGCTTGACTATGAGGTTATATGGGCTCAAGAAAAGAGGCCTGTCAAGTGAAGTTTTAAACTTGGGTGCTTAGGATTATGATGACATTATTAATAACTATTGTTAAACATGTATAAAAATGCTTTATTTTAGTCCTACTTTTCCCTCCTCCAGGCCTCATTAAATCCAAAAATACAAGCATGCAGCTTAAGTGATGGGTTTATTATTATAGCAGACCAGTCGGTGATACTGTTGGACAGTATTTGTAGATCTCTTCAGTTACATCTTACATTTGGTAAGTCTAACGTAATGCAGTAAACAAATTAGAAGTCAACTATATCTTGCTACCAATTTCTACATGCCTTTTCTTTACTCCATTATTTATAAGACTTGAAATTAAACTGATTTTAAGAAATGAATCTTGAGTACAAGATGGAAAGGACACTGAGATGATCCTTTCTGTCAGTAAGTCTAGGGAAAAGCATACTAGGAGAGCAACAGTTGATTTGCATGGTTTTTGTATTAGTAGAAAACTGGGCTTCCTTGGTGGCTCAGCGGTAAAGAATCCGCCTGTAATGCAGGAGACACAGGTTTGATCCCTGGGTCAGGAAGATCCCCTGGAGAAGGGCATGGTAACCCATTCCAGTATTGCCTGGAGAATCCCATTGACAGAGGAGCCTGGTGCGCCACAGTCCATGAGGTCGCAGAGTCAGACACGACTGAAGCAACTTAGGACACATGCATGTTCAAGTTCCTGGATCTTGTGTATAATTTCAATACCATCAAGAGATATTTGAATACTTCTAGCACTGTAAATGTTTAAAAAGTGCTTATGAATGAATTCCTATTGGATTAAAGAGCTTTAAGTATGTATATGCAAATATGGACTTAAGAGTAAACTAAGGGACAAACAAGTCAGGTTTTGTTGGAAAATAGGTGAAAATATTGTGAAACTTTTTCTGAAATTTTGAGAGAAATTGAAGTGTTTGTGTGAGAACAGCTGAAAAGTAATGACTTATTTTAAAACAAACTTAGCTGAAAAGGAATTAGAAGGTATGCACGTGAAAACAAAATCTTGATCTCAACTTGTAGGAGGAAAACCCATATTTTGTGTAATCTTAGCATATCTACTCTGATGGGGCCACAAGATTCAGTTTCACCGATGGAAAGTAAGACTGTCTACATATAGTACTCTGTGTACAGATATTGCTAGTGAATAATTTTAGTTATAAACAATTTACATTCTACTGCCTTTTGTCTTAGTCTTCACCTTGCAGTCTTCACGTCCCCCTGGCCTTCTTGCTGTTGTGCAGACAGTAACTTTGTCATCTCCTTCAAATTTTTGTTCAGATCTGACAAAGGGAGCTGTCCTGAGCACTCCAGTTAATACCACATGCCTCTTCCGAGCTCTGTTTCCCTCCTCTGTATCACCTTTGTTTGTGTCATATAATTAGATTGTTATGCTGACTGTTCATCTTCTATTTCTGCCTTAGCATTTGAGTTCCATGAAGATGGGACTCTTGGTAATATTCTCAGATGTATACAGAAGGCCTTGAACAATGCTTAGCCTATCAGTGCTCAGCAAATATTTATTGACTAAGAGTCAGTGGCATTCCTTTTGACATTAATCACTACTTTCCTGAAATATTTAAAAGAAGTTTCTTAAATAGTTGACTTTTAATAACAAAATTTGCAATTTTTGTATTGAAAATAAACATTTTTGGAGGAAGCTTGGCATAACTTTGATTTGAAATTTTCAGATACTGAAGTGGACGTAGTTGGCCTGTGTCAAGAAGGAAAGTTTCTGTTGGTTGGGGAGAGAAGTGGCAACCTACATCTTATTCATGTAACATCAAAGGTGACATTACTCACCAATGTAAGACCTTGTTACCTTGTTATGTTTTTCATATCCATTATCTAAATTCTAAACTATCTCTTAGCTAAAAACTCTAGCAAAGCATTGCTTGATTTGTGTTTTAAATTAAAAGAATAGTGCTTCTTAACGTTGAATTTAAGAACCATAGCTTAGAAACTGAAAAAAATGCACTACCTAAAAGTTGAGAATTATGTTTTATTGGGTGGACTTTCTGAGAACTTCAAGCCCAGGGGGCAGTCTTTCAAGATAGCTCTGAGGGACTGCTCTGAAAAAGCAAGGGAGGAGCTAGGATATATAGGAGTTTTGTAAGACAGACCATGTAGTCGGAACGTCAAAAGAGCACTGTTAACTAAAGAAAATCAGGGATCTCAGGTTAATGAATTTAGTGTTTTCTGTGTATGGGAGGATGCAAGAGTGGGCTCCCTGAAATCATTCCTTGATTTATGCACCTTTACCACCCGGGGCCAGTATCAGGTGCTTCCCCATCTAGAGTCCCCTCAGTGTACACTTGGAGTAGCTGCCGTGGCTGAGGGCTGGCCAGTGGGCAGCCTGTTCATCTTCATCCTGAGTTCCCTCCTGGCTGGATGTGGCCGCAGCATCCTTTGCTGATATGGCAGGCAACATTTTTTAATCCACAAAACATGACATAAGTGCAAAACTGAAAAATTGCAGTTTGAAGACTGTATACTTGTCCATAATAGTTTTCCATTTCAAGACTAAAATGTTTGGGATATAGGTAGAATTATTGCTAATGATAATTGATAACCCTCAAGTTTAAAGAAAATAATCTTTGATTGTATTTTTCTGGGTTTAATCTTATCATTTGATATTAATTTGTAATTAGGCATTTGTTCAGAAAGCTAACGATGAAAATCAGTGTACTTACCGGAATCTTGTTATTGAGAAAGATAGTTCAAGTGAGGGTAAGTTTTTAAATTTCTTTTTTAATATCTTCTTAATAATGTTCAGTTAAAAAATCAGATTTGTATTTAATATATTAGATAAATTAATTTGCGCTAGGTGGCTCAGTTGGTAAAGAATCCGCCTGCAATGCAGGAAACCTGGGTTTGATCCCTGGGTTGGGAAGATCCCCTGGAGGAGGATATCAACCCACTCCAGTATTCTTGCCTGGAGAATCCCCGTGGACAGAGGAGCCTGGCAGGCTATAGTCCATGGGGTCACAAAGAGTGGGACATGATTGAGTGACTAACACTTACACAAAGTTAAACTTTTGGGGTGCAGTTAATATTGTTTTAAAAAATAAGTTTATTTTAGATCTTTTCAGAGGCTTAAATGTTAACTCTTCTTAAATAATATATCCTAAACTTTTTTTCATAGTTTTAAGAGTTCTGTAGATAATTAAGGATACATAATATTCTTTTAAAATGTTCTTATGGATTTTAGTATATTTATTGTACTTCTTTTTAACAAATGTTAACTGGACTTTATTTTGATGTAGCTGAGATTATTTTTTCCTGGCAAATGAAGTTTGGTTTATAAAAGTTTCTAAGAAGTAATTTTGTTTTTACAGATAATTTACCAACTCTTTATAAATAACTTTTATCTGTGTTGCTACTATGTTATTTGGTTATTAGACTTTAAATGAGCAAATGGACGTATTTTTAAGCTAGATCCAGACTCTGGTTTAAATTTTATATTGATGTGCCTTTTAAAGAAGCTGGCTTTATTTTATTTTAATAGATACCTATTATATGCTGCTTCTTACAAACAATGGACTTTTTTGTATTACGAACCTGCAGCTTGTAAAAATTCAACAAGGTAAGTAATGTATTATTTTCTTATTACTGATTTGCAGTGAATTTTTTTTTTTTGAGCAAAGGGCTCTTTTTTAATCAATAATTTTATTAATTTTTTGTTTTCACTGGGTCTTCGTTGGTGAGCATGTGCTTTCTCTATTTACAGAGATCAGGAATTCTGCTCTCCCATTGGGATGTGCAGGCTTTTCATTGTTGTGGCTTCTCTTCTGGTGGAACATGGGCTCTAAGGGAGCATGGGCTTCAGTAGTTGCAGTTCCTGAGCTGTAGAGCACAGGCTCCGTAGTTGTGGTGCACAGGCTTAGTTGCTTCTCGGCATGTGGGATCTTCCCAAACCAGGAATTGAACCTGTGTCTCCTGCATTGGCAAGCATAGTCTTTACCGCTGAGTCACCAGGGAAGCCCCACAGCAATATTTCGTACGAGTTTTCCAAGTGATTTTAATATAGTCTCTGAGAATATTTTAGTGTAACTCTATTCTTTGATACTGGGTATACTTTGAGTATTTATAATATACTTATTCTCCAAGTTAGGGCTGCAACAGAATCTGAAGAAATATTTATTTATAGCCTTCGAGGACTTTACTACTTAGTCGGAGAGACGAGCGATATGCTAGCATAGTAATAAATGCTTTTTGCTGGAATGAATGAACCTGTAAACTGAAATGATTACGTTAATAATTAATAATACAGAGCAGTAATCTAGAGTGTGTTAGTGAATTGTGTGGATCCTATATCCCTCTGAGCTGACAGAGATTGAGGAATTGATTCCAGGCATGTATTCAACAATTGTTTTTTTAAAGATCTACTATGTACTAAGAAGGCTTCTCAGGTGGCACTAGTGGTAAGGAACCCGCCTGCCAATGCAGGAGACATAGGAGATAAGAGTTCGATCCCTGGGTTGGGAAGATCCCCTGGAGGAGGGCATGAAAACCCACTCCAGTATGTTTGCCTGGAGAATCCCATGAACACAGGAGCCTGGTGGGCTACAGTCCATAGGGTCACAAAGGTCACAAAGAGTTGGACCCAACTGAAGCGACTGTGCATGCGTGCATACCTGTGCTAAGAGTGTGCCAGATCCTGGGGATATGAGGAGATTTAAAATACACGGTTCTCTAAAGTTTGAGGAAGGAGCCAGACAAGTGACACAGCTCTTCCAGAAGGGAGGGCAAAGTGAAGAAGACACCACAGGTAGCACTTCAGAGCTTGCCTAGGAGAGTTGGGACAGGGAGAAGACTGTGAGTAGGAAGAACCTCGGTGAGCGAACATGTGCAGAGGCACTTATAAGGATGGAAGACCCGCTGGCGGGTGCCCTGAGTACAACGTGCCATCACAGTTTATTTCTTTGGTCAAGGGCAAAACTGAAAGGTCACCAGCACTTTATTAACTTCTGACCAGTTGTTCTTCTCACTAGATTGTATATAATTTCATCTTGACACAAAAGGGGAGACTTGTATGTATTTTATGTCATAGTATAAATTTAGCCTACTTTCTCTTTTTTCATGCAGCGATTGAAAAGGCAGACTTCAGTACAGCTAAGACGGTAAGAAGACAAAACCACACTGTCTTCTTAAAACTTAAATGCCAGTTTAAAAAAGTGTTTCTGCATAATTGTCTGATGGTTGATTTGGGGGAATTAGCATGATGAAACATTTTAATGACATTCCCATTAAAAGATACATTTGTAACTGTTGACTTAACTGATTTTTATCAATCTTTCCAAGGAGTTTGGAATATGGAGCATATATATAACATTCTTTTTTTTTTTTTAAATCTTGCAGTTACAAGGACAAATCAAGTCCAGCTTTACTTCTACTGAGAATTATCATACTCTCAGTTGTCTCAATCTTGTGGCTGGTGATTTAGCAAGCGAAATCCCTGTGATAATTGGGGTAATTCTTTTTTTTAATAAAATGTCAAATTTCTTTTTCTGAAATGTTTCTTCATTAAAACATAGTTTTGGCAAAATTTTGAATTTGTAGTGTATAGTAGAGACAGGGAAATTAGAAAATTTCATGAAATTAACTCATTAAGTTAACTAAGTTTCTACATTGGAAAAACTATTGCATCTTTATTTTCACTAATCTCTACCTGACATTTAGCATGTCTTTCAGTTAGGGCTTCCCAGGTGGCTCAGATGGTAAAGAATCTGCCTGTAATACAGGAGACCTGGATTCGATCCTTGGGTCCAGAAGATCTGCTCAAGAAGGGGATGACTTCTAGTATTCTTGCCTGGAGAATTCCATGGAGAGGAGCCTGATGGGCTATAGAAGTCCATGGGGTTGCAAAGAGATGAGCGACTAACAATTTGACTTTTCGCTTCAGCTATGAGTGCAACAGCAGCGAACAAAACACCTAATATCATATTCACGGAGTAGGCAAAACTTCTATATTGTATTATATTATTACAGCATTTACAACATTTTTGCTTGCCAAATTTATATATTAAGCAGGCATTTTTCCCCATCTAGTGAGTGTATCCTGTTCAGTATTTCATTGGGCTTCAAATATTTTGAAATGAATATTTATGAATTTTTTTCAAATAGTAGTTATTTTAATGACAATGCACTGTATTTGTCTCATAATTCTAGAGGAAGTCTTAAAGCTTATCTGGTGTCTCTAAGTTGCCTGAATGTGCCTGCTCCTTATTAAATGTTCATGTGGTAGGAGTTCACTGTTGTTTCCATTCTGTTCTCTTGAAAACTAAGAGAGGAACAGGATGATAACAGCTAGCTGAACTTGAATATATATAAATGTATTTTGAAATTAGTCACATGTACAAGTTTGATGTTTCTACTTGGAAGAGAGCTTGGGTCTAAAACCAAGTTTGTAATTGACATACTGTTTTCACTTCTGTAGGGAACTGGCAATTGTGCATTATCAAAATGGGAGCCAGATTCTTCAAGGAAAGGGATGACAGTTAAGAGTGTTATTGATTCAGAGATTATCAAAGGTAAAAATAAGTTAATGAAACTATTTTTGGTAATTGAAAGTGAGTTGTTATTTTCATGTCAATATGCTAAGTCTAGCATGTGGATGGGCCATTTTAGCAAATAACTCTTGCACACAAGCCAGCTTATTAGTCTATGATTGTCTGTGTATTTGACTTCTTGGAGTGTTGCAGTTGTTACTCTTCATTCTGGGAGGCTTTTTGTTTTAGTAGTCATCCAGAAAAGTAGAGGGGAGGGAATAAATGGGAATGGAAACTTCTTGTTTACGTGTACTTCTGCCTTTTCATAAGTATGTTAGTTTACTGTCTTAAATATGGCAATACGTAACCCAGAAATGTAGTCCTTACACACCTTGCTTTCTCTTTTGTAGGTGCAAAGAAGTTCCAGCTAATAGACAACCTACTTTTTGTTCTTGATACCGATGTATGTTTCTGATACTTCGCCTTAAGTATTTTCACTTGGTATTGTATTTAACAGTGGAAATATTGTTAAACTTAACCAAGACAAGGACTTTAGCTGGGGTGAATTACTGTCTTGTGTAATGTACTTTATTTCAGTTACATATCAAAAGATAGATTCCCAAATGTAAATTTTTAGTCATTAAAAGGATGTATCAATGAAATGTCTCTTTTGCAGAACGTGTTGAGCTTATGGGATATTTACACCCTAACTCCCATATGGAACTGGCCTGTGCTTCATGTAGAAGAGTTTCTTCTCACCACAGAAGCAGAGTCACCTTCATCAGTCACCTGGTACATTATGACACTCACATTGATTTCCCTTCTGTTAGAACCAGGTTTCTTGCCTGGTTCTGATCAGATCTTTGCTACCCCGTGGTCTGTACAATCCATGGGACTATCCAGACCAGAATACGGGAGTGGGTAGCCTTCCCTTCTCCAAGGACTCTTCCCAACTCAGGGATTGAACCTGGGTCTCCCGCATTGCAGGCAGATTCTGTACCAGCTGAGCCACCAGGGAAGCCCCATTATGTGTTACATTCCAAATAACTGTGAACAGACTGACAGGGTAAAGATTATTTCATTGTTAGCCATTAAAACAAATAGATTAGGCAAAAACCTCCAAGTGAAAGTGTTAGAAAGAGTGTCAGTCTAGGCCATAAACACTGAGAAGTCAAATTCATTATATTCTGTGTGAATAAATTTTTGTACAAGGATATCACTTTGACTTAGCTTATGCCTAGCAACTGGCTTATGTGATTCACTTAAACCTTCTTTTCTCTTTCAGGCAAGGGATTACAAATCTCAAATTAGTGGCTCTGACAACTACTACTAATAAGAAGGTTTGGGAGAATTTTTTTCATATTTGTCCATATTATGTGTTAGAAATAGCATTAATACAAAACTAGTTGTTAAGTAGTGCTCGAAATATATTAGCTCTTAGTTCACACAGGTACTTGACAGATCAGAAATAACCCTGCAGAGCTCTTTTTTCTCATCTAAAAAAAAAAAAGTAGTATAAATCTCTGTTCCATACTTTAACTGGAGCATTTCCACAAGAAAATGCTTATTATAGTGATACTTCATAGTTCTGACACTGAGGAATTACATTTGCCTTAGTTACATTTGCCTTACATTTACATTTGCCTTCCAGATTACATTTGCCTTAGGTTCAAATTGTAAAATGGACTCCAGGTAGTGGATTTAGAAGATGGGATAGGATGTAATTTTATATGTAACCTTTAAATAATACGGTAACAGATTTACTTATTTTTTCATTTAACTTTGTATCAAATGTTTTCATCTATGTCTTGGATTGTGAAGTGCTATCTTGTGCTTATAGGTTTATATTGACCCAAGACATTCATTGCTGTCCTATTTTTCTTAGATGAAAAACCTCCTGGTCTGTTCATTACCTGCAATGGAAATACTGTATTCTTTGGAAGTATCTAGAATTTCTTCTCTGGTGCAAACAGGAATTAGCACGGTAAGGTGACATGTATTTTGAACTACTTTATAGCAACAACAACAAAAACAGTTAAGAATAACTGAGTCAAAAATGAGTGGAACCTAGTGGAATACCTGGATAGATCTCAGGTTTATAACCATATTTATTGTTAGCAGAGGTCCTGAGATACGATACATTTATTTGTAGGAGGTCAGTTTTCATTTAAAAAGACAAGAAAATTAATTGACTAAGACGTCAGTCAATTGCATATTCAATTTTCTTGTCTGTTCACAGGGAATATAAATGGTTGTTAATTTGGTAGAGGTTATCACTTTTTACTTATTTTTTAACTGTTATCCTAAAAAAATTTTTTTTACTATGTTTGATCTCTTTTTTATACACACGCCCTGTATTTTTTCCAAACCATTTGGAAATTACTTGCAGACATCATAACCTCTCATCTCTAATTTCAGCAGGTATCTCCTAAAGAGTCAAGCCATTCTTCTAAAACATAGTCATCACACTCACAACATTTAACATTAATGCAATATTATTGTGAAATATGCCATCCAAATTCAAATTTTACCAATAGTGCCAGTTACTTGAGAACTTTTTTTTTTTCCTGACCTAGGATTCAGTCAAGCATCACAAATTGAATTTTGTTGTTGTGGTCACATGGTGGTTTACTTTAATCTCTAAAACTTTCCTAGTCTTATCTTGGTTTTTCTGACACATTTTCTTGACTACTAGTAGAATGGTTGAATGTTCCTCCATCTGGATCTGTCAGCCTCATCATGATTAGATTTGTGCTGAGCTTTTCTGGCCAGGATCCTGCGTAGGTGATATTGTGTCCTGACTGGATCACGTTAAGGGACTCAAGTTTACTCCTCTTGTTATTGGTGCTGTTAAATTTGATCACTTGGTTAAAGCATATCTGCCAGATTTCTTCCTTGTAAAGGTATACGTTCCCCCTGGTAATTAGTAATTTCTGTGGTACTATTTTGAGACTATGGGAATATTCTTTTCCTCAACAGTTTTTCCCGGTAATTTTAGAATCCATTGATGGATAATTTCTGCCTAAACCAGTTGTTACTGTAGTAACTATAAAGTGAATTGATTCCATTTCTCAATTTTAAACATGTTTTTGCTCTTGTAGGATACCATATACCTTCTGGAAGGAATTTGCAAAAATGATCCAAGGTAGGTCACATTTTGTTTATCAGATACATCATTAAATAACACCACAGTTAAGTTTTATTTACTAATATTAAATGACAAATGTCAATATTAACATGTATTTTTCAGTCTGTGTGAAGACTCGGTCTCCATTTTAGCACTCAGATGTCTTACAGAAGCTTTACCAGAAAATAGGTAACTTCTCCTTTTCTTCTAAGCCTTACCTTAATGAAAGACTTGAATTCCCTGACTAATAAAAATTTTACTGAAATTTCTTTTCAACTTTTCAGATTGAGTCGGTTACTTCACAAACACAGATTTGCTGAAGCTGAGAGCTTTGCCATTCAGTTTGGACTAGATGTTGAGGTAATTATTCATGTATTCATTCATGCATTGAAAGCATTTCTTCATGTACTAGAGGCTAAGGAGACAAACAGGTAAAACATGATTGAAATTTAGTGTGATCAGACCTACAATTAAGATATGACCAAAATAGAGGAAGGGATTCAAAGGAGAAATTGAACTTTTAAGTAGGGTGGGAAGACTTCCTGGAGGAGGTAATTTTATGTCATATCTTTTTTTGTGTGTGTGTTGTTTTGCTTTGTTATGTCATATCTTGAAGGTATTCCTGATAGTCCTGGGAGAGGAAGGGAATTCTAAGTATTAGGACACATGAAGAAAGTGAGGGATGGGACTTCCCTGGCAAACCAGTGGCTGGGGCTTCGCCAACCAAAACGGGTGGGGTTGCAGCTTAGATTCCTGGTCGGGGAGCTAGGATCCCTCATGCCTGGAGGCTGGAACACCAGAGCATGGAGCAGAAACAACATTGTAACAAATCCAGTGAAAACTTAAAAAGGAAAAATTCATCCCTTATTAAAAAGAAATTCACACATATTAAAAAGAAAGAAAGTGAGAGAGTCTTACGGTTTCCAGAAACTCCTAGTAATTAGTCAGGACTAGCATATAGGTTCAATGTGCATAGAAAATAAAGGAGATGATGGAGAAGGTCAGAGTCTGGAAGGCTTTGTGTGTACTGCAGAGGATTTATGTTTTGTTCTGCAGGTGATAGGGAGCTACTAAGAATTTCAGTGTATAAAGAGGGGAAATTGATAATGGGATTGAACCCATATCTCAGTTGGAAGACTGAGCCAGTGCAATGAGGTAGAGACGTACAGGACGGAAGGCCAAGAGAGGTGTGTAGAAGGTAGAAGCCATGGGGCTCAGTGATCAAACGGGGTGATAATGTCGGGAAGGGACTTGCGGGACTCTGCTCAGCACACTAGTTGGAATGTGATGATATGACTTAAGATAAAGAGTGTTGTGGAAGAGTCAGAGTTAACATATAAAGGGTTCTGCCTATGAACATTGCATGTGTGACTTCCCTAGTGGCTCAGTGGTAAAGCATCTGACTGCCAATACAGGAGATATGGGTTCAATCCCTGGTCCGGGAAGGTCCCACATGCCAGCGAGCACCTAAGCCCCTGTGCCACAACTGTGGAGCCTGTGCTCTGGAAGTGGGGAGCCGCAACTACTGAAGCCTTGTGTGCCCTAAGGTCTATACTCCCCAACAAGAGAAGCCACTACAGTGAAAGGACCATGCAGAGGGTAGCCCCTCTCACCGCAACTAGAGAAAAGCCCTCACAGCAGCCAAGACCTAGCACAGCCAATAAATAAAATTATATGTTAAAAAAAACATTGCATGTAAGGGATCTTATAAAATGAGGCTCTCTGATAGGAACCTGGAGAGTGATCTGAGCTGAATCTAGAGGTGGATAACACGGGAATGGCTCTGACCTCTCAAGGAGAATGTGGAGAGTCAGAAGAGATCTGAGTATGAGATACAGGGCACCACCACATGGAACATAGAGGAGGAAGGGCGATGAACACATTTGGGAAGAAACCCACACAAATGTGCAATTGAAGAAGCCAAGGAAGAAGAAACTTTGAAGTTTAGGGAGGAGAATCCCTGGTGGTCCAGTGGTTAGGGCTTCTTGCATTCACTGCTGAGGGCCTAGGTTCAATCCTTGGTGGGGGAACTACGGTCCCATAAGCCATGAGACGTGGCCAAAAGACAAAAAGTTGAGTGGAGAGTGATCGGCAGTTGCAAATATTACCGATAAAATCAAGCATAAAAACTAAAAGTTGTTGAATTTGGTGATGAGGAATTCATTGATATCCCCTGAAAAGTCGTGGTAAGTAATGAAGGAGGAAGCCTAGTGGTAGTGAAGAACTAATATTTCCTTTGTGGGTGGTGAGTATCCACCTGTTTGTTGTTTAAAAACATGTGTCATTTTGGGGACTTCCCCACTGATCCAGTGGCTAAGACTCTAGTAATCCCAATGCAGGGGGCCCAGGTTTGATTGTGATTAGGGGACTAGATCCCCACATGCTGCAACTGAGAGCTTGCATGCTGTAGCTAAAGATCCTATGTGCCACAAAGACCTGGAGTAATCAAATTTTTTAAAAAAGGAATGGAAAAATGTAGCATTTTATATTATATAACAACCTAAATGGGAAAAGAACTTGAAAAAGAGTAGATGCAGTGCATATGTATAACTGAATCATTTTTCTGTACACCTGAAATCATCACATTTGTTAATCAACTATACTCCAGTAATTAAAAGTTTTAAAATATAGCATTTTAAAACACACAAAAGAATTCCATTTATTGTTTAAAAGTGTGTATGAACAAAGAAGTAAGTAAGTTAATGGGATAACAAGCACCAAAATTAAGATAACAGATACTTGTAGTTCAGGGAAGGAGGATGACGTGTTTGGAAGAAGAGAATGAGATCTTAACCTTGTTAGTAATTGCTGTGGCCAGCACAGCAGGTAGGGAATCGAAAGTGGTCAACGCACAGTTTGGGAAAAGGAAACTAGAGACAGAATTAAGTCTTAAAGATGGGACCGGGGGACTCAAGACCTCTTGGGTCAAGAGCCCTGTTCCTTGGAGCCACATCACTTTTATTTAGTGTCTTGGCAAGCAGAAAGTATCTTGTGTTACAATGAAGTCCGCCTCCTGTGTCCCCGGTCACGTCACCCATTTTATTGATTACTTTAAACTATCTTTGTTATTTTCTTGTACAAGGGCTATCACCTAGCTGGAGGTCATAGACCCGCATATGCCTTGGAAAAACATCTTAGTGTGTGCACAAGCAGTGTTCTGAACTTGCGCTGACCCGGCACTCCAAGGTCCACAGTATGTTTTTCCTTAGCTTAGCAGAGTGTGACAACCCCAACTGATCAACCCGATGTACTTTTATTTGGGTTATGCTGTATTGCTATATTTTGCTTTTATTCTTTTCCCATGGCTGTTTTCTCATGGCTTAGCCAGAGCAACAGGTGGCTATTAACCCTGCAAGTAATGTGCTTTTTTTTTTTTTATTTGAGTGATAAATATACAGGTATTTGTTGTATTTTTATCATTTTAAACATCTGAGAGTTTCTAATTTTTAAAAAGGTAAATAGAGCAAAAAATCAAAACCAGTGAAAGGTGTTTTCAGGTACTGGAGTCACAGAACTAGAGAAACTACTCTTTCATATCTTTTTTTTAAATTTTATTTTTCTCTTTTAATTAAAAAAAATGGGTGTACATGTGTTCATATGTACATCATGTGTACATATCATTTTTAGTTTTTGGAACCAGAAAGCCCATGTTAAAATTGGTATTTTGTTTATAAGAAAGGAACCTGAAGTACTTCCCTGGCAGTCCAATAATTAAGACTCCATGCTTTCAAAGGAGGAGTCTCTTGTTTGATCCCTGGTCGGGAAACAGATGCCACATGCCCAAAAGATAATTAAATAAAATTAACAGAAAAAAGAAACCTGAAATTTTGGCTTTGTCTATATTCAAGTTGTTTCTAGCTGCTAAAGAACCTTTGATGGAAAACTAGACATGAAACATAATTGTATGGTCATCTTCTAAAAACCAGCTCCATTTATTAAAAAAATTTTTTAAATTAATTTGGCTGTGCTGGATCATAGTCACAGCACACGGGGTCTTCACTCTTTAGTTGCAGTATGTGGGATCTTTGGTTGCGGTGTGCGAAGTCTTAGTTGTAGCGTGTGGGATCTAGATCTCTGACCAGAATCAAACCTCGGCCCCTTTCATTGTCAGCATCGAATCTTAGCCACTAGATCACCAGGGAAGTCCCTCCATTAACTTTTGAACAGCATAATTTCAGATCCTCTCTTGAGTTTCAGGGTTTTTGAAGGGGGTTTGGAAATTTTTATTTTGTTTACTTATTTATTTTTGGGTGTGCTGGGTCTTCATTGCAGCATGCTGGCTTGCTCTAGTTGCAGCACATGGGGGCTTCTTGTAGAGCACAAGGCTCTAGAGTGTGCAGGCTCAGTAGCTGTGGCTCACGGGCTTCTCTAGTTGTGCTGTGCAGGCTTAGTTGCCTCATGGCATAGGGATCTTAGTTCCCTGACCAGGCACTGAACTTGAGTCCCCTGCATTGGAAGGTAAATTCTTAACCACCAGGGCACTTGGGAAGTCCCAAGTTTAAGTTTTCTCAGCCATACAATAGGGATCTTAGTATTAACCCGTAGGATTATGATGAGGTTCAAATGCTTACTTAGTTTTTATGAGAATTAACTGAGATAATTCACATAAAGCTCTTAGTACACTACTGGTCACGTCTAGTGAGGACTCAGTAGAAATGATTTACATAACTTTGCAATCTGGATTACCTTTCAATTATCTAAGTATTACCTTTTTTAATGCTTTTTTAAAAAAAATATTTATATTTACTTATTTATTTGGCTACACCAGGTCTTAGTTTTGGCATTCGGGATCTTTAGTTGCAGTATGTGAAATCTAGTTCCCTGACCAGGGATTGAACCCAGGCCCCTGCATTAGGAGCACGGAGTCTTACCCACTGGACCACCAGGAAAGTCCCAATGCTTATTCTTGAACTGCATGAATATTCACTTTTTTCTTTTTTTAGCATACAGCATAAGGTTTCATCAACAAGTGTTATTTTGCTTCAGGTTTCTTGATGTGGCATGTTTATATTACAGCTTGTTTACAAAGTAAAATCAAATGATATATTGGAGAAACTAGCTTTGAGTTCTCTGGACACCAGTGAGCAGACTGAATGGCAAAAACTTGTAAATGAAGCTAAGGAAAATCTACATAAAATCCAGGTATGTTTTCGCTGTTGAATACTAGAATATTCAGATTGATGGACTGATCTGCATTGTGTTGCCTTACCATGCCTGGCATTTATGCAACAGGATGATGAGTTTGTGATGAATTACTGCTTGGAGGCTCAGTGGATAACCTATGAAACCACCCAGGAAATGCTAAATTATGCCAAAACCAGGGTAAGTTTTTCTAATGTTTGTTCATGTTAATTTGTCTTATGCAAAAGAAATAACTTCCAGAAAGCTGAATTGTTTTTCTGTCAGTGATCTTTTTAAAGTGCGTTTTTAATACATATATATTTTTTACTGTTCCAAATGATGCCATTTTTTGCTATAGATTGTTCTCACTGATCTTTGAATGAATACTATTGCTAGTTATATTCCTTAAAATCAAGGTGTAATAGATGGGAAAAATGTGAGCTGTTTTCATGAAATGCATTATTTTTAAGATATATAATTTCTTTATTCATCTCAGAGTTCAGTGCAATTTAATTTTTAAAAATGATTTTTTACTTTAATTCACAGAATGGAGAACCTGATATAGCCAAAATTCTAACTATGTTTCTTATTCATCTTAGCTTTTGAAGAAAGAAGATAAAACTGTTCTTGTCTATTCTGATGGCTTAAAAGAGGTAATTGCATTAGATTTATAGGTTAATTTGGGGATGAATGTACTAATAGAATATGCTTTTGACTTCAAGATAGGTCTGTACTTTTTCAAGAGCAAGTTACTTTAATACATTTTTCCTTATTGCAAAATGGGAATAATAGTACTTAAGGGTTATTTTGAAATAAAATGAAATATTTCCTCTTAAGTACTTTTACATAGTGATTGCTACCTCAAATAATTATAAATTATGATAGTTATGATGGTGTCAAAAAATATATGTGTGTGTACATGTACATACAGATCTTCCTAGACTTAGGATGGAGTTATGTCCTGACCAACCCATCATTAAG
This sequence comes from Capricornis sumatraensis, assembly GCF_032405125.1. Taxonomy (NCBI): domain Eukaryota; kingdom Metazoa; phylum Chordata; class Mammalia; order Artiodactyla; family Bovidae; genus Capricornis; species Capricornis sumatraensis. The sequence goes on along the minus strand of NC_091085.1, from coordinate 59,713,558 downwards.
CTGAAAATATCATAAGTGAAAAATACATTTAAGAAAATTTCCTGGCAGTCCAGTGGTTAAGACTCCATGTTCCCAATGCAGGGGGCACAGCTTCCATCCCTGCTCGGGGAACTAAGATCCTGCATGCAGATAAAAGAAGTACATATAATGCATCCAACCAACTGAACATCATAGTTTGGCCTCGCCTACGTTAAATGTGCTCAGAGACTTACATTAGCTAAAGTTGGGCAAAATCATCTGACACAAGGCCTACCTTGTAATAAAGTGTCAAATAGCTCATGTAATTTATTGAATACTGTACTGAAAGTGAAAACACAAAATGGTTGAAAGGGTATCAGTTGTTTGGGATTATGTGGCTGAAGGGGAGCTACACCTTCTTAATTCTTCCCAGCATCACAAGAAAGTATTGTCTTGTATATTGTCATTAACACAGGAAGAGATCAAAATTTGAAGTGTGGTTTCTATTGAATGCATATTGATTTTCCACCATCATAAAGTCAAAAAATCTTAAATTGAACCATTGCATGTCAGGGACCATCTATATAATTTTTAACTTTTATCTCAAAGTAAATGTTTAGTACAGTCCAGCTAGGTTTTACCAGAAGATCATATTTATAAATCAGTGGGAAAACTAATTGATTTTGAAAGACACTTTCCCCGCTAAGCTTTAGGCACTTCCTACATCATCCATTGGGATTGAAACATTTGGAAGGCAGATTTAAAGGCACGGTTCCTCCTCTTTGCAGTTTTATTGCAATGACTGTGATTGGAAATGTTTCCATCAGTCCAAGTTTTCTGTTTTGTGCTAAATAAAGGCAGTCATATTTATGGGTATTGACTTGTAATGCAGGATAAAAGGAAAATATGTGCAAGACTTCTAAAACAGAATGCCTAAATTTGGGTGTTTTTTTATTTTAATGTTACTGCACATAATATTCAGACTGTCGGATTTCTTTTTAGGTACTAAGGGCTCATGCAAAATTGACTACTTTTTATGGAGCATTTGGACCAGACAAATTCAGGTGTGTACATTCCCATTTTTAAGTTTGGACTGTCATAAAAGATACAGCAATGCTTTGAATGAACTTGTGTTTCTAGGGAGTGAATGATGGAAAACGTTATCTTCCCTGCTAAACTTTAGGCACTTCCTACCTCATCCAGGTAAAGCAGACCACCTTACCTGCCTCCTGAGAAATCTGTATGCAGGTCAAGAAGCAATAGTTAGAACCAGACATGGAACAACAGACTGGTTCCAAATTGGAAAAGGAGTCCTCAAGGCTGTATATTGTTACCCTACTTATTTAACTTACGTGCAGAGTACATCATGTGAAATGCTGGGCTGGATGAAGCACAAGCTGGAATCAAGATTGCTGGGAGAAACATCAATAACCTCAGATATGCAGATGACACCACTCTTATGGCAGAAAGTGAAGAAGAGCTAAAGAGCCTCTTGATGAAAGTGAAAGGAGAGTGAAAAAATTGGCCTAAAACTCAACATTCAGAAAACTAAGATCATGGCATCCAGTCCCATCACTTCATGGCAAATAGATGGGGAAACAATGGTAACAGTGAGAGACTATTTTTTTGGGGCTCCAAAATCACTGTAGCCATGAAATTAAAAGACGCTTGCTCCTTGAAAGAAAAGCTATGACCAACCTAGACAGCATATTAAAAAGCAGAGACATTACTTTTCTGACAAAGGTCCGTCCAATCAAAGCTAAGGTTTTTCCAGTAGTCATGTATGGATGTGAGAGTTGGACTATAAAGAAAGCTGAGCGCCGAAGAATTGATGCTTTTGAACTGTGGTGTTGGAGAAGACGCTTGAGAGTCCCTTGGCCTGCAGGAAGATCAAACCAGTCAATCCTAAAGGAAATCAGTCCTGAGTATTCACTGAAAAGACTGATGCTAAAGCTGAAACTCCAGTACTTTGGCCACCTGATAGGAAGAACTGACTCATTGGAAAAGACCCTGATGCTGGGAAAGACTGAAGGCAGGAGAAGGAGATGACAGAAGATGAGACAGTTGGATGGTGTCACCGACTTGATGGACATGAGTTTGAGCAAGCTCTGGGAGTTGGTGATGGACAGGGAAGCTTGGCATACTACAGTCCATGAGGTTACAGAGTTAGACATGACTGAGCGACTGAATTGACAGCATCCATTGGGTTTGAAACGTTTGGAAGGCAGATTTAAAGGCACATACCTTTGGCCATAGCAATTCACTTCTGGAAATTAATTCTATTAGATATACTAAGGTGCGCCAAGAAACCATTTATAAATATGCAGTATAGCTACTTCAAACATAAGTTTATTTATCATGATAAACTAACAACAAAGGAAGCTTTATTTTTTTCCTTGTGGCTCTTCAGTTATCCCAATACTATCATTAAACATTCTACCTTTTCAGTGCTGACTGAAAATGTTACCTTAATTACATATTAAAATTCTCATGTGTATTTAAGTTTCTGAAATATAATTGTGTTCACTTGATCTCATCTCTATTCATTCACCAGTATCCAATAGTTTTAATTAAGGTAGCTTTAAAGTGTCCTATTAACTGATAGACTAGTCCCACTATGCTTATTTTTCAGAATTTGGGGGATTACGCTCTTCTGTATGAAAGAGTCAGAATCAGCTTATTCAGTTTTTTAAAAATCTTATTTTTGTTGGATTTTTTATTATTTTTTTTAAATGGGAATGTGCTGAACCTAAGATCAGTGTGGGGAGAACCACTATCTACAATATCAAATCTCATATTTAACGACAGTATGTGTCTTCCTTGGAGGAGGAAATGGCAACCCATTCCAGTATTCTTGCCTGGGCAATCCCATGGACAGAGGAGCCTGGTGGGCTGCAGTCCATGGGATCACAGAGTCAGACACGACTTAGCAACTGAGCCCACACGCACGTGTCTTCCTACTCATTCTGTTCTGTTCTTATATTCCTGAGTGATAGCTTCTCAGTTATCTTCATGTAGATTTTGTATACTTTATGTGAATTTTGTTTTCTTCCTATGATTACAAATGGAACTTTATCAAATTCTCAAAAGAATATAGAAGCTATTGATTTTTTTAAAATTACTTTTAAATCAGTTACCTTATTGAACTCTTTTTTTTTTTTTTGCTTAGAGTAATATTTCAGTTAACCTTGCTTTTTCCAAGTATATTGTTATATATGCAAATAATGATAATTTAGCTTCATTTTTTTCCTCATTTCTTGCCCAGTTTCATTGACTGATACTTGTAGAACATTATTAAATAATGGTGGTAAACAGACATCCTTCTGTTATTCCTGATGTTAGTGAAAATGCTTATTTTGTCTTATTTAATCATGACCCAGGCTTGTAGAGTATTTTCTTTTTGTCATTTTAAGGAAGTGTTCATCTTGTATTTCTGAGCTTTAATTAAGACTGGGTAGTCACTACAGCATTATTGATTATAGCAAAAGACTGGAAATAACCCTAAGATTCACCTGTGGGGGGTTTAGTTAAAGTAAATCCATGCCGTGGAATCATATGTAGTCCTTAAAAAGAATAATAACTATATTTACTCATTTGGTACAAGTGCCAAGATAATATAAAATGAATTTTTTCAAGTATAAACAGTATATATTAAAAATTCATGGAAATCATTCATTTAAAATTTAAAATGGTTGCTTGAATATGTAGTGATTATTTCAGAAAGGGTCTATAAGAAGAGCTATGCCTTCTGGGGGAGGGAAATACAGGAATTCTATAGGTCTGGATAAGAAGGAGACTAATTGTATAATCTTTCGTATTTTTTTTTTAATTAAAATGCATAATGATATCCACTTGTATAACCTTAATATATATTTTTAAACTATTAGCTTCTTTCCTCTTTTTGACTTTGCAGTGGTAGTTCTTGGATTGAATTTCTGAATAATGAAGATGACCTTAAGGATATTTTTTTACAGCTGAGAGAAGGAAACCTTGTTTGTGCACAGTACCTCTGGCTGAGACATCGGGTAATTCTTTTGCATTTTTTTCTGAATGGCTTTATAGTTCCCTAGAGATGTTATTGAATCAGTATCGGAAACAAATGAGGTGGCAGGAGTGACTGGGCAATGGGGCGTTTTCATACTGTTTTGATAAAAGAGAAAACCATCCTCTGATGATATTAACTCAGAGGAAGTATGATGATAAAATAGGAATTTACGTTGTCTCATCATTCAGAGTCTAGTTGGCTCCTAAACTTAGCTCAAGAGGTAACATTCTATTAAACAGCTTATTGACACAGTTTATTCACACCTTCTTTGTTAATGGTGGAGAGGGTAGGCCTATTGCAGCTCAGATAGTGGTAAAGCGTTGCTTATTAGAGTTGCTGCTCTAAATCACCTGAGTAGTGATATAGGATATTAAGTCTGAAGAGCAGGATCTGGGTGTGAGGCTGTTAAAGACACATGCTTGTTAGGGTTTATACTGTCACCTTCAGTTAAGTTTTCCTTAGAATGGCATCTCTGCCAGTTCCTCTGCCTCGATTTATTAGCTTGTATTTGCTGCCGTGAGGTTTCATGGAATTTGGCTACCAACTCGAATCATTTGCTTTAAGGGTCAGTATTAAATCAGAAAAATATTTCTTGAAATAATTTCCTAAAAAGTCTTTCCCTCTTGGGAGGCTCTAAGTTTAAATTTGTCAGATAAATCTTAGTTTCTCACTCTATGATTTAGGCAAACTTTGAAAGCAGATTTGATGTGAAAATGCTTGAGAACTTGCTTAACTCAATTTCTACACCAGTGTCTCTGCAAAAGCTTTGTCCATGGCTTAAAAACGATGTGATCCCATTTGTGAGAAAGACTGTACCTGAAGGACAGGTAAGTTGTTGTCAATGTTTCCACTCTGGATGATTCAATTTTATTTTTTACTTTTTATTGTTAAAGATTAAGTCATGCTAACACCAGGTAGTTCATTTTAGTATCTCTTTTGAAAGATTATTATGGAAGTTCTAAATGATTTCAGTGATCATCTGTTTGTACTTTATATGATGTATCTATTTCAGAAAATTCTTGCAAAATGGTTGGAGCAAGCAGCCAGGAACCTTGAATTAACTGATAAGGTAATACCAGTATACTTAGTAGTAAAGAGACATTTCAAGTACTCCCCATTTTACTTTAAAAATAAAAACATTATTTTTAATGGTTTCTAATATTTTTTTAAAGGCAAACTGGCCAGAAAATGGGCTTCAACTGGCAGAGGTATTTTTTACAGCAGAAAATGAGTTGGGATTGGCATCCTCTTGGAGTTGGAGTTCCTTGGTATGATACAAAAAAGAAATTTTTAGTAATAAAATATTTGATTCTTTACTGTCTTAGCCTCCAAGGAAGCCCAATTAAAAAGTATTTAATTTATATTAAAAAGTTTGTCTCTGTAGTTAGACATATCTGCCTCTTACATTTTCTTTCTGTGTGTTCTTTTGTTGTGTACATTTACAATCGACAAAAAGGAAAATTATCTTTTTTTCTTCCTAATGTTTCTGTCACAACTTCAACCTGTCCTAATGCACTGTTTTTTTCTTTACTGAACCAAAGGGAAACAATATATAAACATACTCCTAAGTAGTCTAGTTGGGATTTTATGCATTAGTAGCATTTCATAGTCTTTTAAAAGGCAAAACTTAATAATGCATTAGGATTAGTTTTTAAAGGCTATATCAATCGGTTTATTTTTATTTAAACTAGTAAACTACTTCTAGTTTTGATTGCCTTTCTTAGACATTCCAACAGTCATAATGGCTTAAGAATCAAATAATTTTTTAAACGATCAAATTGAAAAAAGGTTGGAACTTTCTGACTGACCAAAAAATTAGTGACGCTAGAAGGAGAACTGAGAGCAGGAATATTGATGTCACATATAGTGTTAGTTTGAGATTAATGAACTGAATTTATTATTTGGTTTCTAAATTTCTTAAGTTTATTGACTTTTCCCTTCATATTTCTGAAAACTAGAAAGCATTCATTCATTGTATTTTTTTTTAAAAAGTGCATTCTTGTATTTTAAAAAATGTTTGTTGGGGGGTACCATAATTTAGTTTATAAACGAATGTTGAAACACCTCAATATATAATCTCAACTCTGAGGTATAGAGTACTTAAGGACCAGAAGGTATGACTTTTTGGAACATATGTACATTATGAAATTACACTTATTCCTTAATCCTCCTGCTTTCTGATACAGCAGTTTCTTGTTATTATTTATATTTACTGATGATTATATACTATTAAGAATAAAATAAGAATTTTTTCTGTAGGTTGCAAGCAGTATATTGATATTATATAATCTTTATATGTTATAATGTATGAAGTATATTGATCATTATATATGTTTTTCCACAAGAGAGCTTTTCCTCTTTCTCTTCCCTAATTGCCTTTTATCAATTGAAAATTCTGTGTCTTGTATATAGCTCTAGGAAATGTCATAGCTTTATATCTGGTTTTCATCTGTAACTTTATATCTACATGGTTGGAACATTGAGGACCATCTAAATGATGTTTGTGTACCTAAGTATATTTGGGGTTCTGAAAAAATGTTACACTGTATTAATAGTTTTTTCTATTTTTTTAAGAAAGAAAAATTTCAGATTTCTATTGGGTTCTGATCTGTTAATTTGTACTAGTTAATTTTAGTTAGACTTATACAAAATTTAAAGGCATAAGTTACAGGTTTCCTCTTATTTGTCTTTCCCTCACACATTTATTTCATATCTGTAACAACTTCAACACTTTTGTTTTATAAGGATAATCAAAACACGGAGGAAGTATGTCAGTTAAGGACTTTGGTAAATAACCTTCGAGAGTTAATCACACTGCATAGGAAATACAACTGCAAATTAGCCCTCTCTGATTTTGAGAAGGTAGGTAAAAGTCTAGATTTATCGGAATTATTCTACCACAGTCAACATGACTAGAGTTTCCATTTATGCCATCTTTATGTTGACATCCAGGAGGATACAACCACCATTGTATTCCGAATGTTTGATAAAGTGCTGGCCCCCGAGCTTATTCCTTCCATCTTCCAGAAATTTATAAGAGTTTACATGCATGAACATGACTTGCAGGAGGAGGAACTGCTCCTTTTGTACATAGAGGTAACTTCTCTTTTTCCTGGATCCGTGCAGTATGTCATTGTATTGAATGTTTAACTCTTTGAGGAATGTGGATACTTAACATTAGGATTTGTGCAGCATATTGTTGTTAAGAATGTGAGTTAACTCTGCTACTAATTGACTGGTAACCGTGACACAATGGGATAATATTAGGACTTTCTGCAAATGGCTGTTGTGAAATAATAGAAGTATGAACAAAGTTTTCTGTGCCATGTAAAACTGAAGACCAAGGTTTTGGCAATTTTGCATTGTTGACCATTGTTCATCATTCATAACTAAGTAGAAGTTTTTGGTTTTTTACATATCCATACAAGCTGTTTATCTGTATTTATTTATGTGTGTGGGGATTGGTTTTGTTTCTTTGTTTTCTAGTGAGTTTTAACTTTAAACAAAATGTTTGTCTCATTGTAGGATTTACTGAAGAGATGTAGCTCAAAGTTCACCTCACTCTTTGATACAGCCTGGGAAGCAAAAGCCATGGCAGTTATAGGGTGTTTATCTGACGCAGATGTAAGTAAATAGTCATCATGTAGGTTTTTCTTCTGAGCATTGCATCCTTTCTTAAGTTTTTTTTTCTGGTCACAAAAGCAGCAGAAACTTTTCGCTGTTCACCTGAAACTGCCGCAACATTGTTAGTTGGCTATATTTCCCAGTACAGAATAAAAGTTTAAAGTTTGAAAAAAATAAATATTAAAAAGCAAAACCAAGAAAAAGCAATACATATTTGTTAGGAAGAATTTGTATAATATGAAAAAAAGAATAAAAAGAAAATAAAATCACAATCACCCATGATTCTTTTTTCTCATGAAAATAAAAAGTGGAAAGTCTTCTCATTCCCACCTGCAGAAATACCACGTGGATATTTGAATGCATGGATTTCCAGCATTTCTATGGTCTTACAAACATACAGTTTTTAATATATTTATCATATACCTTTATTTTGACTTCACACTGTTTTTAGTCATTATTGTAAAATGTGAATAAAATCATAGAAAAGACATTTTTAAACAGAGACTATAGAAAATAATGACTTAAGATGTGTGAATATTGGAAGAAATACATGGTTTTGCTGTCAGAAGATCAAATATTCTCGAGTTTCCATGCAGTAGATACAGGGCCCCTGCTGTAGATTGAGCAGCATTGTTAATTTGCATGAAACGTAAATCCAAGGTCTAGTCACTGTTGGTGTGTGTGTGTCTTGGTAGCTCATATTTGATGCTGTGCTCAAGATAATGTATGCCGCCGTGGTCCCCTGGAGTGCAGCTGTGGAGCAGCTGGTGAAACAGCACCTAGAGATGGACCATCCCAAGTAAGATTACAGTCTCCTGATCTACTTTTTCGGTGTTGGATAAACTGTTTTGAGTTGAAATTAACATTTTTTTCTATCCTTTCTGTGTCTCTTAGTATTTCATAACAAAGACAGTCCATGTTAATAAATTTACTTTTAGGGTCAAGCTATTACAGGAAAGTTACAAACTAATGGAGATGAAAAAACTTTTACGAGGCTATGGAATAAGGGAGGTGAATCTCTTAAACAAAGAAATAATGGTAAGTCCAATAATTGAAGACTCTTTTAACACCTTTGTTCCACTTCTAGAACACCATGGGAAATGTGACCGGGTTTTACATTCTTAAAGATTCATATACCTAGGTTCTTCACTACTTTCCTTTTGTTAGATAGGATGTTAACAGAGTGTTTGATTGGTTATTAAAACAGTAAAGACAACAGATAATTAAGGAGCTAAAGAAGCAGATTACATCATAATCTGTGTACTGTAAATATATATAATTTTTACTTATCAATTAAATCTCAGTAAAGCTAAGGGGAACCAAAAAAAGTGAAAGGATTGTCATTAAATTCAGAATACAAATTGTGTTTTAATTCTTCATACAGTTTAGTTTTTGCTACATTGTTTTAATTACATAAACATGATTTCTGGGTTCTCTGTGAGATTTCATAACAAAGAAATATGAATTGTCTCTATTTCAGAGGGTGGTTAGATACATTCTCAAACAAGACGTCCCATCTTCTTTAGAAGATGCTTTGAAGGTGGCCGAAGCATATATGTTGCCTAAAGATGAAATCTACAGTCTAAGGATTATTGACCTGATTGATAGAGAACAGGTGTGAAAGGTTTATATTATTCTTACTTTTATCCATATGTGGTTTCTTTGTTTTCAGTTTTTTTAAAGATTTAACTATCAAATTATACAAAAAGACAAGCATTAAAGCAAAGTTATACTAACATTAGGCGTTAGATTGGCCTCTATCTATAGTTTTTTTTTCTTTTAAAGTATTTTGTGAGTACCTAAAGAGCTTTCATGGGAGAAGGCAATGGCACCCCACTCTGGTACTCTTGCCTGGAAAATCCCATGGACGGAGGAGCCTGGTGGTCTGCAGGCCATGGGTTGTGAAGAGTCGGACATGACTGAGCAACTTCACTTTCACTTTTCACTTTCATGCTTTGGAGAAGGAAATGGCAACCCACTCCGGTGTTCTTGCCTGGAGAATCCCAGGGACGGGGGAGCCTGGTGGGCTGCCGTCTATGGCGTTGCACAGAGTCGGGCACAACTGAAGCGACACAACAGCAGCAGCAGCAGCAAAGAGCTTTCATTGTCTTTGGTAGTTAACAAAACTTAGCTCATGTTTTATATATGGTATAGGATCCTTTGTTTCCAGAATAGGATGTGGGTTTATTTTTGTATTTTTAAGTGTCTTTATATAATTCTAAAACTGTTAGGCATACCCAAGAATTACAAAGGGTAGTTTGTGTTTTCTGTCATATGAAACAATTTTCAGATGTTTAAACCATGGAATCATAATCTGTTTTTCAAAATGATATCATTTCATCTTTAAATAATAAAGTTAAGAGGTAAATCCAAATCATTGCTTCCCAGTACCAGCTGTTTTTTCTTCCTTTCAAACTCTGATTGTAGGGTGAAGACTGTGTCCTTCTGTTGAGGTCTTTGCCTTTTGCTGAAGCTAAGAAAACTGCAGAAAGAGTAATCATATGGGCACGACTGGCTTTACAGGAAGAACCAGATACTTCTAATGAGGTGAGATTTTTACTAAATAAAATGAAGATAAATCCAGTTTTTATGGCTATTTATCAATAGGATAGAAAAGACAGACTCACAGGTAAGAGTATTTGTCCTTCTCACTGCTACAGTGGCCTAATATGAAAATTCCCGTTTACTGTGTCAAAAAGTTATCATATAGAAATAAAAAACAAATATGGCTGCCTTGGAGCAGTGCCTCTGTGCCCACACTGAGTAATCTAGGATCTGCAGACCAGAAGGAATAATTGAAGCACCTGTTGGACATAGTTTTCTCTAATGCCTTAAAGTGTAAACAATGTTTTACATTGCATGGGGCATAATCATTACTCTCAAGTAATGTCAGCCACAGAAACAATGTATATCTAATCTGAGAACAGAACCTTGAAATTTAGAAGCAGTTACCAGAAAGCCAATTTAGGATAGATAGATAAGGGACCAAAAACCTAATTTATCCATGGGAGTTGAGTTTTTAAAACCTTTGGAGATACTTACTTGCCAGTCTTTCTCAGTGATTCACTTCAATCTTTTTCTTTTTTTCCCATTGCAGCCCCCCCCCCTTTTTTTTTTTTGGAGGTGGGGGGTGCTCCTGGTCTTAGTTGCTGCATGTGGGATTTAGTTCCCTAACCAGGGGTCAAACCCAAGCCCCCTGCATTGGGAGCATAGACCACCAGAGAAGTCTCTACTTCAGTCATTTTTTTAGGGAAATGATTTTTTTAAACACCTAAAATTTATTATCCTCTTATTGTTCCCTAAGCATTAAAGTACTTCAAATGGATTACCATTTCTTCCTTACAGTAAAGCAGTGAACATCGCTGTGAAGGAGGCCCTGTTGTTAGCTCCTTACTGATTGAGTTTAGAAACTAAAATTTTAAAATTAGTGGCTTTCCCAAGAGTATTTGGAAAGTGGCAGCGCCTCATTTAAAACTATGTTCTCAACCACCAGCTTCAACTACAACCCATCATCAAAATGTTTGAGTACTTCATATGAACCCGACCCTTACTAAGCCTTTTACATACATCATTTCTTTAAATTAAAGCTTTTCCCTCGTTGGTTTTCTTATCTTAAAAAAAAAAGGTTTTTTTTTCTTTTTTGGTCTTGAGGATAATGATTATTTCTTAGACTTCTGATTTCTATACTAAACAAGTTCAGTTTTTTTAACTTTTCCAGAGAGCTTTATCCAGATGTTTTCTCAAATAATAAGTATAAGCTTATTAAAAGAAACAAAATCCAAATGCTTGTTAATTACAGTGTAACTGAAAGGTGATGTGGGAGATTTGCATATTCTGTGGTTTCCCTAAATCATACATCCAAGAGTCCGTTTGGTATTTCTTGTATTGGGGTCACACAGAGTTGGACACGACTGAAGCGACTTAGCAGCAGCTTATATAGTATTCATTTATCATCCTTTCCTTGAGTGCCCAACTCCCTATAACACAGACCTTTCGACTGTTCAGCCATTTCTATTATTTATTCTGATTCTGTGCTTTTTATGTATTTGTTTATATATGCACTACCTATATAATGGCAGATACAAGAAATGGACTTCATTTTGCATTTCTCTTTTTAGGACAAGGCCTGGAGACTGTCTGTAGCGAAGACATCAGTGAACATTCTTAAAATACTTTGCAACAGTCAGAAAGGTAGTTTCCATTTCTGTTCCCTCACTTTGGTTTAGTTCTAAAACTGATCCTTTTCAGGAGCAGGTATCAGTGACATCTGCCATACTGGTGCACAGGCTGTGATTGTATCTTTTTGTTTGTTTGGCTCTGACTGTAGGTTTTCATTCGTTTGTTTGTAATATTTATTTATTTGACGGCGCCAGCTCTTTTTGCAGCATGTGGGATCTAGTTTCCTGACTAGGCACTGAACCGGGGCTCCCTGCATTGGGAGTGTGGAATCTTAGCTGCTGGACCACCAATGAAATCCTCTGATTGTCTTGTTTGATCCCACACATTTTTCTTCAGGGAAAGCCTTCCTTGCCTTATTCGTTTGATTAGCAGTGTAAGAGCAGGATCATCTAAGAGTAGCTCATCATTTGTATATACTTCAGTGACTGTTTAATACCAGGCTAGATTTCTCTGGTGCCTTACACTGTTTACTCACATTGCTCATTTACCATTTGATTATGACTGAGGAAAAAACCATTTAACCTTGAACTTAAAACAGTTAGCAAGGGACTTCCCCAGCAATCCAGTGGTTAAGAGTCCACCTTCCATGGAGAGAGGGCTCAAGTTTGATCCCCGGTCAGGGAACTAAGGTCCCATATGCCTTGAGGTGTGGCCAAAATTTTTGAAAAAATAAATGGACTATTTCCAACAAGAAAAGTTAGAACAGACGAATAATTACCAAAGTAACTCTCTTGGGGGGAAAAAAATCTAGAATTTATTTCAGAAAAATTGCCATTTCTCATGTAACCAAAAAACTTCTCTTTTCTACTTTCAAAGAGAATACTTAGGTTTCTTCTTTTTTAATTGGAGGACAGTCACTTTACAGTGTTGTATGGTTTCTGCCATACATCACCATGAATCAGCCATAGGTTTACTTCTGTCCCCTCTCTCTTGAACCTCCCTCCCTAGATTTCTTTTTGTGCTTACTTAAATTGTCTTCTATCAGAATCTGAAAAGAACTACTGAAGATTTGAGAAAACCAAAGTGAATTAAAATTTTAGCTTTTAAAAATTCTGATACTATCAGAATTTGGATGTTGTCTATAACTTTTAAAAATTGAATTACAGACAATCTACAGAAGGATGAATGGGAAGAAACCTTGAAACAGTTTAAAACTGTTGCTAGCTTACAGGTAAGTTAAGCCATGTTGGACATTATTACCTGGCTAATCAGTGCATTTGACATAAATGATCAGTTCCTCCTTAAGATTTTCTGCACCAGCCTTCAGGAACTTTAGATATACTGGTTTTCCTTTTCTCTTTTTTAAACAAGTAATTTTATTTATTCATTTACTTTTGGCTATGCTGAGTCTTCCTTGCTGTGCAGGGTTTTTCTCTACTTTCCAGTTGCAGTGCTCAGGCTTCTCATTGTGGTGGCTTCTCTTGTTAGCGGCGCATAAGCTTCAGTAATTGTGGTGCAAAGGTTCAATCATTGTGGTTCCCGGACTGTAAATCATAGGCTCAGTAGTTATGGTTCCCAGGATTAGTTGCTCTGCCACTTCAATCCCGAACCAGCGATTGAACCTGTGTTTCCTGCATTGGGCAGGTAGATTCTTTATCACTCTTTTTTTTTTGGAAGCAGCTTTAATACAGTACAATTCACACACCATACATCTCATCCATTTGAAGTGTATGTATAATTCAGTAACCCTTTCGATGTACTGCATTACTGTTTAAGTCATGGTAAGGTACATACAATGTAAAATTGGCCATTTTAACCATTTTTCAGTATACAATTCAGTGGTGATGACTCCATTCACAATGTTGTACAACCATCACTGGTGTCTGCTTTTTATCACCTCAAGCAGAAACTTTGCATCTGTTCAGCAATATAACTCCCCATTCCTCTCTTCCTGCAGTGCCTGGTAACCTCTAATCAACTTTTTGTCTCTGTGAATTTGCCTCTTCTGGAAATTTCCTACAAGTGGAATCATGCAATATTTGTCCTTTGGTGTCTGATATTTTTTGCTTAGTATAATGTTTTCAAGGTTCATTCATGTTGTAGGATGTAAAGAACTTCCTTCCTTACTCTGAATAATATTCCACTGTACAGCTCTATCACATTTTTGTTTATTTCTTGATGGCCTCTCAGTTTGTTTTCACATTGGGGCTGTTTTCAATAATGCTGCACTACCCATGGATGTACAAATATCCATTAAGTTCCTGCTTTCAGTGCCTTTGGGTATATACCCGGGAGAGGAATTGCTGAGTCATATGGCAATTCTGTGTTGTTTTAACTTTTTAAGAAATGTTCTCTTTTTTGAACTAGTCAGTTGTTCATGTAAGATTCTAACTGTTGATTCTTGACCTGAATACCCGCATATAAGCGAAGAGGAACTAAAGAGTCTCTTGATGAAGGTGAAAGAGGAAAGTGAAAAAGCTGGCTTAGAATTCAGCATTAAAAAACTAAGGTCATGGCATCTGGTCCCATCACTTCATGGCAGATAGAAGGGGGAAAAGCAGAAGCAGTGACAGATTTTCTTTTCTTGGGCTCCAAAATCACTGCGGATGGTGACTGCGGCCATGAAATTAGAAGACAGCTGCTCCTTGGAAACCTAGGCAGAGTATTAAAAAGCAGAGACATCACTTTTCTGACAAAGCTCTGTATGGTCAAAGCTATGGTTTTTCCAGTAGTAGTGTGGAGATGTGAGAGCTGGACCATAAAGAAGGCTGAGTGATAAAGAATTGATGCTTTCATATTGTGATGCTAGAGAAAACTCTTGATAGTCCCTTGGGCTGCAAGGAGATCAGACCAGTCAATCCTAAAGAAAATTAACCCTGAATATTCAGTGGAAGGACTGATACTGATACTGAAGCTGAAGCTCCATTACTTTGGCCACCTGATACAAAGAGCTGACTCATTGGAAAAGACCCTGATGCTGGGAAAAATTGAAGGCAAAAGGAGAAGAGAGCAGAGGATGAAATAACATCACTGACTTAATGGACATGAATTTGAATAAACTCCAGGAGACAGTGGAGGACAAAGAGGCCTGGCGTGCTGCAGTCCATGGCGTTGCAAAGAGTTGGACACAACTTAGTGACTAAATAACAACTCTTTTTAAACTATATTCTATCAATCGTTTATGCCTTTTTTAAAAACCATTTTGATTTAAGGTATCTGTATAGATTATTTAATTCCAATGACCCTGAATGATGGCTAACAGTAGCCATCACTTACTCAGTTCTTACCATGTACTATACATGATTCCAGGGGCTTCTCATGTGCTATCTAATTGTCAGAGTAGCTCCCCACAGAGGTTACTATTACCATTCTCCTTTATAGAGAAGGAACCTGAGAAACCATAGTGTTTCAAAATATTGTGAAAGACAGCAAATTTTATGTAGAAACCGGTCCAAAAGATGACTATCTACTTCATAATGTCTTTACTTTTTTTCTATATAGTTTAATTCTAGGCAATTTGCTTTTTCTTGAAAATTAATTTCTGTTCACTTTGAATGGATTAACTGTCTTCTGATGTGAAATTTGAAATTAACTTTATTTTGGCTCCAGGTCTTTCCTAATGTGAAAAGACTTTGTAAATAGAAGGGCTATCAGGGCTCACCGATAAGTAGGAAATGGAGTACATACAAGGATCTCTTTGTGAAAACTTGAAGTAAATGGCAAATGTAACTCTCAACTGTTTTATCTTGAAGTATTGAAAGAAGAAATAATTTATCGCAATTTATTGTACCACAGTTTCTCAAAGAATAGCCCATGGAATCCCAAGGGTCTCTGAGACCCTCTCAGGGAGTCCATCAGATTAAAACTATATTTATAGCAAAAATAAGAAGTGATTTGTTCTTTCCATCCATACTCTCTCATGAGCGTAGCGGGGTTTTCAGAAGCTTCATGCTGTGATAACATTGTCACTCCAAAGGCTGATAGAATGTGCATTTTTATATGCTCACGTATTTTAAATTTTTGTTTAATTTCCAACACAGTAAACATTGATAGATATCTCATTAAAATTTGGGGGACGCCCTATTTTGCTTTTTGGTTGTGCTGGGTCTTCATTGCTGTGCAGACTTTTCTCTAGTTTCAGAGAGGAGGGGGTACTCTCTAGTTCTGATGCTCAGGCTTCTCATGGTGGTGGCTTCTATCGTTGGGCTCTTGGGCACGCAGACATCAGTAGTTGCAGCTCCCCGGCCTAGTTGCTCCTCAGCCTGTGGGATCTTCCCGAACCAGGGATCAAACCTGTCTCCTGCACTGGCAGGCAAATTCTTGACCACTGAGCCACCCGGAAAGCGCCCCTCAATAGTTTTTAAGAGTATAAAGAGGTGCTGCACCCCTAAAGTTTGAGACCTTCCATTTTAAACAATAGATGTCTTCATGTAAAGCACCCAGGACTCAGCATGAGTTAACTTCTCCACATTCTTGTTAAGTTTGAAAATTGCAGATCTTTTAAAGCAACAGTTTTGATCTAAGCAAAGTTGTGTTTAGTTATGCTACTATTTGTGGAGCATTCCTTGTGCCAGGTGTAGTAGGGAGAGGCCAAGGATGCTGCTAAACAACCTCTTGTACCCAGACAGCCTCTGCAGGAAACAGTTATCTGGCAGGTAGAGAAACGCTGCTCTAAAGTGTGGTGTCAAAAAAGTCCCCCTCACTGCCACTGCCTCTTGGTGCCCTTCCTCGGGCTTCAGGAGGACTTTTTTTTTATTGGGTTGGCAAAATAAATCCTAGTTCTGGAGTTAGAAGCCAACCAGGAGTTATTACAGAAAACAGCGCAGCTGGCTTTTTCAAGCTGCCAGGGTGGAATTGCACAAACCTAGTACTTAACCCCTTTCTCCTTCTGTTCAGGGTTAGGTTTAGAATTACTGAGAATTGCAGTAGGTTTAGAATTACAACAGAATTACTGAGCCAAATACACTCAGCAGTGCTGAAGTTAGGAAAACCCTGGGTTAAAGTGATATTTTCCCCTGTCCCAACCTTTATATAAGTTACTTTTGAAATATAGAGACTTAAATTCTTAATTTACAAGGGAGAAAAGAGAGATTCATGACACACCAGTGATGTTCAGCCATGGATGAACTGAACAGACATGGGGCTTTGTCTCGCTTGCCTTACTGCAGGAGAACTTTGAGGTCTTTCTTTCATTTGAAGATTACAGCAAGAGTTCTCTGGTAGCAGATCTCCGGGAGCAGCACATTAAAGCTCACCAAGTTGCACAGGCTAAACACAAACCCTATAGGCCAGCAGAGCCCCGGGCTGCTGAGGAGCAGAGGCTGAGCGCTGAGTCCAAGCTGCACCGACAGGCGCTGACCCTGCAGGTGTCCAGGCAAGAGCTGGAAGCCGAGCTGACCTTGAGGGCCTTGAGCGATGGGAACGTAGAAGCTGCCTTGAGAAAATGCAGGTGAGTTTTTAGTCCCAGATCACACAGCTCATCAGAAAGGAACACCGACTTCATTTATTTCTTTGATGATAAGGATAGGGCTGGTGGTAAGTCAGAAAGAGAAATACAAATACCGTATATTAACACATACATGTGGAATCTGAAAAAATTGGTATAGGTGCTCTTATTTACAAAGCAAAACTAGAGATGCAGGCATAGAGAACAAGCATACGGACACCATGGAGAATGGGGGAGGGGGATGAATTGGGAGGTTGAGATGACACATAGATACTGTTGATGCTATGTATGACATAGATAGCTA
The DNA here is from genome assembly GCF_032405125.1 of Capricornis sumatraensis. NCBI lineage: Eukaryota > Metazoa > Chordata > Mammalia > Artiodactyla > Bovidae > Capricornis > Capricornis sumatraensis. Next base: position 59,696,062 of record NC_091085.1, on the reverse strand, counting down.
ATGGGAACCTACTGTATAGCACAGGGAACTCTGCTTTGTGGTGACCTAAACGGGAAATCTGGGGAAGGCAATGGCACTCCACCCCAGTACTCTTACCTGGAAAATCCAATGGACAGAGGAGCCTGGTGGGCTGCAGTCCATGGGGTCGCGCAGAGTCAGACACGACTGAAGTGACTTAGCAGCAGCAGCAGCAAACGGGAAATCCAAAAAAAGAGAAAAGAGTATATGTATGTGTCTATACTCATATATATACAAGAGTATATGCATATATATATAAAGAGGATATATGTATACATATAGTTGATTCACTTTGCTGCACAACAGAAACTAATACGACATTGTAAAGCAACTGTAATCAACAATTTTTTTTAAAGGTATAAGCCTAATTTTCAAGAAGCAATAAAAAATGTAAAAAGATAGGTAGGGCTGGTGACCCTTTCACTTCCGCAGAAATGACTCTTGGTTTCTCACCTTGAGAGCCTGTCTTGGTCGCCTGAGTCAGAAAGAGGGAGCGTAGAAGTCTAGTAACTGACCCCCAAGTATCTGAGTGGTTCAGATAACTGAACCATTGAGTGTAGGTCATCCTGCACTACAACACTACCCCAAGCGAGTTTTCACTGTAGACTGAAAACATTTAAAGACATTGTACCTGCTGGTAGTGATTATACATTAGTCCAAGTAAGGCAAACACATCTGCTTCCCATGTGAGTGTTCTAACTTCTGATACTGGCTTTCTTCTAAAGGGACTTGATTAAATATCACTGCAATACCGACACTGGGCAGTTCCTGTTTCTGACGTGTCAGAAGCTGTGTCACATGTTGGCCAGTGGCGTTCCAATGACAGTACCTGTGGGTCTAAATCTTCCCTCTGAGATACACGAGCTTGCATGCCAGGCTGCCACCATCTGCAGTCCAGGTGACAAGATTTATAATCTACATAGTTTTATGTTCTCTGCTTCATTCCATTTTTGTGTAGCTAATGCTCTCCTCTTACAACTGGCCATGTGAAGGTATGGAGAGATCGTTACCCCCTTTCACAAAGGGGCACTTATAATTGAATCTCTGTGGGGATTACTATTTTTAAATATTTCCAAAGTTCGCAATGTCCTTTTTAAAAAAAATATTTATTTATCTATTTGGCTATGCCAGGTCTTAGTTGTAACAAGCGGGGTCTTTAGTTGCAGTGGGTGAGATCTAGTTCTCTGATCAGGGATCGAACCCAGGCCCCCTGAATTGGGAGTGTAGAGGCTTAGCCTCTGGACCACCAGAGAAGTCCCAGCAATGTCATTTCTGACTGTTGACAATACTCACTTTCAGGAGATGGTGAAATTCCTTTCCTCCCCATATCTGATGTTACTTTCCAGTCAAGCTTAAGAAAAATATTGACCTGTATTATTTAGGGTAGTCAAAGCTATGTGAAAACCTTTCTGTCTACTTTGTGGCCTGTCTTAGGATTCTGAATGGTAATTATTAAAAAGATTTGTTGTTGTTGTTATTCTAAACACATGAAATAATAGTTTAATGATTTTTCTCCACTTTCAGGTTTTTTACTGGATGCCTTAGAACTCTGTAAATATACTTTGATGGCAGTAGAGCTTTCCAGACAGTGCCAAATGGATGATTGTGGAATTCTCACGAAAGTAAATTGCTCTGAATTTCTTTCCCTTAAACAAAACCCCAGCCCAATCCATTATACACCACTTTTAAATTATTTGCATAGTTTATAAAAATACTGAATCAACCTCTTATATTTTCTTACTCTACACCAGAGAACTACTGAAGGACGTGAGACCACTTCTCGTTTCTAGTCACATTTATTGGCTTTAATTTGCTGCACTCTTTTGAAACAGTGGGCCTCAAACAAGGCATCTCTGGACATTGTCCAGAGTAACTATTTATTTTATTTTACTTTTTGGCCTCACACTTTGTGGGATCATCCCTGACCACGAATGGTACCTGGACCCCCACAGTGAACACACCAAATCCTGACCACGGGACTGCCAGGAAATGCCCTGAGCAATAATTGAACTTAAAGCAGCATTATTTTAAGCCCTCGACCAGAAGAAACAGACCTTATAGTCTGGCTAAAATTACATTTGGCTCTAACAGGTCTGATTCTGGATTCTACTCAGTGAAGAGGGTATCTGTGTCCCACAGTGTCCTTATCTATGTGTTTTCGGTATACTTTGATATTCAGACTTCTTTCGGAACTCATAAAGATCCATATGAGGAGTGGTCTTACTGTGACTTCTTCAGTGAAGATGGAATAGTTCTTGAGTCACAGATGGTGCTCCCTGTCATCTATGAATTGATTTCATCACTTGTACCTCTGGCTGGTAATTCTCATCTATGTAATATTTTTTTCCTGTGTATTTCTGGGTTTGGAACTGGAACTGCACACAGTAACATGGATGAATCAATTGTAGGCATGAGTGTGTGCGTGCTAAGTTGCTTCAGTCATATCCAACTCTATGTGACCCTGTGGACAATAGCCCGCCAGGCTCCTCTGTCCATGGGATTCTCCAGGCAAGAATGTTGGAGTGGGTTGCTGTGCTCGTCTCCATATTACAGGCATAATGCTGAACAAATGAAGCAAGGAATAAAAGAATACATATTGTATGATTTCATTTATGTAAAGAACAAGCTATAAGGAGGCCATGCTATTGGAAATGAGGATAGTGGTTACTCTTGGGGGGTTGACCAGAAGGAGACAAGGGGGCAGTTTCTGGGAGCTCTTAGTGTTCTGTTTCTTGGTCTGGATGTACACTTTTCTGTGTATTTTTCTGTATGTATACTTGGGTTGTTTTATTTTTTAAGTAGCAGATTGCTTTAGAATGTTATTTGATAAGAGTACAATATTAAAGTATCCCTGGGACTATGTGTTCTATGAAAGAGTTATTATTGAATTTATTCTGTTTTGTAGAAAGCAAGAGATATCCCTTGGATTCTATGAGTTTACCATACTGCTTCGCCAGTGAAGGTATTTGGCTTCAAACATGTATAACCACTGTTTCAATTTTGTAAATATGCCAGTATAGAAAGTTCTTTAAATCCTGAATATGAACCTGATACAATGTCCTAGTTTCTTAGTTACTACTGTTACATTGTTACTCTTCCAAACAGTCAGGAGAGTGGGTCATTTGGCTTATCTAGTGTTAACTTTTGTGAATCTGTTCTACACTTTGGTCTTCCAAGTGGAGAAATGGTTTTCTTCAGCTCATGACTTAAAGCATCTCAGAATAAGCGAGTTAAAATCAAAGTACCTCCATACCCATGTACTTAACTATTTTCCGGTTTCAATCAGACCTCTTGTTAACTCTCATTTACTAACTTTGAGAACCAATTCTATGACTATTATGTGCATTGAAGAAGTAGACCGTCCCTGAAGACAGTTTCCAAATATGGTCTTTGTTTTAAAAAAAAAAAATCTAAAGATTAAAACACTTTTATTCAAGTAAAATTCTTTTTTATCATTTCACAGGAGACAGCCTGATGTTACCTGTTATCAATTCCATCTCTGCCTTGCTTCAGAACCTTCAGGAATCTAGTCAGTGGGAACTGGCCCTAAAATTTGTGATTGGTTCTTTTGGTACCTGCCTTCAGCACTCTGTGTCAAGCTTCATGAATGCCAGTTTGAGTGAAAAGGTATTATTTCGAGAACAAACACTTTCAGTTTGCAAGAATATAGATACAAAAGCACTGTTAAACAAAGGAATTGGGGCCCGCGTTTTCCCATTTGGCTTTGTAGTGAGGAAATGGATTATTTGCCAGGTTTAGGAAACATCTGTTGAATATCTACAAAAATGTATACTTGCATTTTATCGGAAATTGTCCATCTGCTCTTTGTTTTTACTGTGGCCCAAACTATTGTAATTATTACCTGACAGCATTATGAAAAGACCCTAGAAGACAAGGTATCTATTGATAACTTGCTTATGAAGCTGGTCTCAGAAGGAATTGCATTCATTTCTACTACTCTATTGATATTACTAAATGCCAGTTTTTCTTTTTTTTAAAAAAAACAGCTTTATTGAAGTACAGCTTTCAAAATTTAAATGCACGTATTTTAAGTATGTCGACCAATGTATTTTCACATTGTCGCCAACACTATAATCAAGGTACAGAGTATTTTAAAAGGTTCTATTTTTGTCCTTTCCCAGTTAATTCCCCTTCACGTCCCAGCTTTCTGTCATTATAGATTAAATGACAGTGCTGTTTGCATAGGATGGTGAATTTTCAAAGTTCCTTAATATTTAAGGAAAGTTTTCAAAGCGCTCGTAGAAATGGACCTGAGGATTCTTTCCTTTTTTTTTTTTTTTAAGTTGTTTGAAGAGGCCCCATTAGTTAAATCCAGGCACCTTGTTATGGAATTGAAAGAGAAAGCTGTTACGTTTATCAGGGGAAATGCCACCACACTCTTGTACAAAGTGAGTATTTGTTTGTGCTAAGTTCCTCTCCCGCCCCACTGCCCCAACCCTGACTGCTTCTGAAGGTGTGCTCTGTCACATAGAACTTGCTAGAGTTGCTTTCCTTAAATTTGTAATAGTGATAGAAGACATGAAATCTAAGCAGCAAGTCAGAACTATTTTACTATAAATAACTTTTTGTGCAACGCTTGTTCTTTCTTAGTCTAAAATTAAATTTAGTGGCAAATCAGCCATTAGAGACCGAGTTCTGTTTTAATTGTGAGGAATTTGCTTCTCCAGGTGCTTTCTCCCTACAGGTATTTAATTGTCGCCTGGTGGATCTCGACTTGGCACTGGGGTACTGCACTCTCTTACCGCAAAAAGAAGTCTTTGAGAATCTCTGGAAGCTCACAGATAAAGCATGGCAGAATTATGACAAAATATTGGTATGACCTAAGGAGGCACACCTTTGGTTCCTGAAGAATTAAAGATTTAGCAAAAGAGATAAAACTGGTCTTGCCACCAGATTTTCAAAATTTAGCAGAAGCATCATCAAGCTAACTCACATGGTTTCTATTAGCTTTTCCTTAACTAGTGACACACCAGAGATTGCATATGAAGATCCTAAGCATTGCTTAACCCAGGGAATTGTATTTTTTTATTTCTTAAATCTGTATGCAGCCACAGAACCTCACTGCCTATTCTTATTCTAGTGTATTTGAAACCTTAGATTCACGGGCCAGTTCTTTTTCATAGGACAAGTTTAATGGATGCAAAACTTGTCTTTAATGTTTGTTTTAAAATTTGCCCTTTGTGGGGATTTTACTTGTAGTATTGCTCAAATTGGGCCTTTTCTTATGAACGAAATCCAGACTAAATTTATGGCATCACACTAAAAGCCAAGTTACCAAAGTAATTATTACCTAAGTGTAAGTAATGATGGTTTACAAAGCAACATGTAACATTCCAACTGTTACCATAAAGAAAGACTGAAGATTATGACTTTTATCGTTGAGTTTTGCACAAAAAGTATTAAAACATTGTCTATTTGCAACTGAATTTTAATTCTATTTTAACTTTTTAGGCAATATCTCTGGTGGGCTCTCAGTTGGCCAGTCTCTGTCAGGAAATAGAAACGAAGTTTAAGTTCTGTGAACTCAGTACTGATGCCCGGTGGGGTATTCGTCTTAGTAAACTTGGTGTGAGTATTCTTCAAGTGCTGTGAAGTTTCATCCATTCTGATAATTACCCAGTTGAAAAATGTAAAACAAAGGACTCATTGTCCTTTCCTTTTGGAGAGGTTGCTCAAGCTCGTGCTCAGTGACTTTAGTTGTGTCCAAATCTTTCACAACCCCATGGACTGTAGCCCACCAGACTCATCTCCTGTCCATGGCATTTTCCCAGCAAGATTACTGGAGTGGCTTGCTGTGCCCTCCTCCAGGGATCTTCCCCACCCAAGGATTGAGCCCATGTCTCCTGCTTTGCAGTCAGATGCTTTACCACTGAGCCACCAGGGAAGCCCTTTGGAGGGGTTATATGTAAATATAAACTATGGCACATAAGTTTTAGGTAAATGAAGTACCCACATTTTCAATCTCAAAGAAATAAGGACCTCTTGCCTCATTTTCGTTTTGCTCTATTTTTAAGTAAATTAGAAGCTTGATATTTCATCTACTAAGCCTCCTCATTAGGAATGTATCTAGTATTAATTGTCTTAAAGCTATTCCAGGCCTGCCCTTTAACCTCATACTTTATTGTGTGTTAATAAGTTAAAGATAATATATATAAATGTAAATACAGGTGTACTAAGCTTCAGCAACTCCTCCCAGGGAGAAGTAAGTGGCCCTTGTTTTTCAGTTGGCAAAAACAAAATCCTGTCTTCTTTACTGTGAATGTAAAGCATTTTATTTTATTTGCAAATAGTTAGCTTATCAGGAGTGGAACCACTGAAGAATATATTTTGAATATGTATTTTGAAGCCTCATTTCTATTCCAGAACGGGACTGTATGTTGCTAACTGCCATACTTTAGTGATGAAGCGCCAGGGGTTAGTATGACTGAGATTTTGGACCTGAAATTTCAGAGTGATGCTCAACTTGAGTAATGTAAAAGTTGAAGGAGCTATAGAAAAATGTTTCTCTATAAAATTGGACAGTGAAAGGGCACAACACGACGGTACCCTTATTCTGATACATTTCAGTTTAGCAGGTTTTTTCTTTTGCTCTTTTTATTTCTAGATTTCTTTCCAGCCAGTTTTCAGGCAACATTTTCTCACCAAGAAAGACCTCATCAAAGCTCTCGTGAAGAATATAGATATGGACACAAGCATCATTCTGGAATATTGCAGGTAATTCTTTAAATCTCAATGGTATTTTTGCTATTAGCGTAACAAACTGGTAATCCTAACGAGAGAACACAGTGATTAACAATAATTATTACACATGACCCATGACCTCTGATGTTTTCTTTTGCTCAACCCCACACTGAGTAACTCCAAACCAGATTAAATTCTCTTATATCACCTTTTAAATTCACTGTTTAGTGTTTTCCCAGCTTGCCTCATGATAAGCATCACCTAGGGCCCTTAGTTAAAAATACTGATTCCTGGGTCCCTCTGTTGGTTCTGATTCAGTGGATCTGAGGCCAAGGAATCTGGTCTTAATAGGTATTCCAGAATCCAGACCATTTACATGATCAGAGAAGCTTGGGATGTTCTTCCAAGCAAGTAAACTTCTGTATCAGATCAACTTAGGGGCTCAAAGCAATCTTAAGTTAAAATTGGTGGAAAGTATGATTTAGGGAGAATTTTTTAAAAAAATAACTTTAAAAATCTAAGAATAAATGTTATAGATACAGCTTAGTGTAATGAGAATAGTCAAATGATTTGTAATTTGCATTTCAGTTTTATCTGTCTGATAAATTTAGGTATTAAATCTGCTGGGCCATTATTAGTTTCAGAGTGGTTTTCCACACATCTCATTTCACTTTTATTGTATATTATTACCAGTTTACGTATGAGTGAACATACCCCTCTCAGGTGCCCTGCGAGAGGTCAGATAATAAGTGATCATTTCTAAAATACCACGGATGGCGTAACCCTCACCCAGTTTGTGACAGATGAGTGGAATCTTGAGTTCTTGATAGTGAGACTGCTGAGTGCCCTTCCTCACCAGACAGGGATCTAGTTCTTTGTCCTTGAGGGTGGTGGGGAGTATTGTCCCTGGCTGTCACCATCCTGGACTTGCAAGTCAGGATGCTACTCATAGCTCTAAGTAGCTCTGATTTACCTGTACTCCAGTGTAACAAAACTGCCATTCTTCAGTTTGGACTGCTGCAAAGCCAGAATGAAGTACACACACCCCCTCTTCTTTTTTAATTGAAACTGGGAGATTTTTGCCTGTTGTTTTCTGGTATTGACCTCTTTTGTGAAATTTAAAGAGCTCTAATTCTGTCAGGCTCATTTCACCATCTTTATGCTCACATGGCATCGGTGATTTTTCTTTGGTTGACAGTGACTCTTTTGCCTCAGGCAGTCCCACTGAATAAATTTAGATGACCTTTAGAATTTCAGGGAGTGACTTTAAAATTGTCATGTGTAAACCTGAGTTTTCTGCCAGAAGCTCTGTCTAGAAAGGCATGCATTCTGGGAGATTCATGTGTAACTGAATGCTCATTTCAGCACGTTTCAGCTGGATGCTGATGCGGCCCTTCAGCTGTTCATTGAAACACTCCTCCATAACACGAATGCCGGCCAGAGCCAGGAAGATGTGAGCGCAGGATCCACAAAGCAGCAGCGCTCCAAACTCCTGGCCAAAGCCCTCGAGATGGTTCCTTTACTGACAAGCACAAAGGATTTGGTCATCAGTCTTAGTGGAATACTGCATAAGGTAGATGAATGGTGAAATGAATGCATCGGGTCATTTCAAACAGCCCTCCTACCCTTAACTAATCAGGTATATATGGTAACAAATTGGGAAAGTAAGTCCTGTATTTTTTTGTAAAGTATTTTCAGAAAATTTTAGATTTCTGTATTCTTATTATAATTTAATATAGTACTTTTCCTGTCTTCCCCCTACCCAAATAAAAATAGCCCTTTTTTTCCGGACTTTTAAAAATAGCACATATTCTTTGAAAAAGATCAAACTACAAAGAAGGGTATAAATCAAAAAGTAAGTTTCCCCATAATCCCATTCCTAGAAATGAAAAGTTAATAGTTCGGTAGATATCTTAGATCTTAGACTAAATATACTATCTTTTTACTCTCTTTTTTTCATTTAACATATTTTACATGTCAGTAAATAGACATCTCTCCCATTTTTGGTAGATATGTATTTATTATTCCATTACGTGGATGAAATATCCTGTGTTTAACCAGGCTTTTATGAATGGACTTTTATATTGCTTGCAAATTTTAATTACTCTAAGTTGTTACAAGGAATATCTTCATACACACATATTTGTGCTCTTGTCTGGTTTTTCTTTTTTTTAGGGCATCTTCTAAGAATTGGAACTTTGAGGTCAAGGGGTAGTTTGATGGGGGAATGAAGGTGGATGGATGGGGAAATAAAATTATATGACTGCAAGAAATACTTCAGTTAAAGTTTTGTCTGTAATTCAGCCAAAAATAATATAGACTAGCTCAAAATTTATAGGCACTATAGAAATCATCTTCTCACTTTGTTCAGTGTTACTATTCATGTGAATTTAGTTGCCATTTAAATTGTTTTTTTTAAGTAATGGTATGTGGGCAGAAACGGAACAAAGGAAATATTTCCTTTCTCTTTATAAGCATATATAGATACCACCCAGCTAGTTTTTGTAGCTTGTATGTGATTATAGCTGTAATGAAGTCCTTTGAAAAGGTTTTACTGGGAGGCCCACACTTTTAATTATGTCATTTCCAAAAAAAGGTCAGTTTTATCCTGTTCTAATTTTTTCATCATAAAAGACAGAAATAGAATTTTAATTTAAAAATCTTATAAAATTGTAAAATTTTTATCTGTTTATTTTTCTAGGCTTTTAGTCCCTTAAGAACATTTTTCTTTATTCAACCAACTTTGCCTCACACAGGTTTTTTAAAAAAGAGCTTTCAAGATGTTTTAAAGCACACGTGTTTATTCTAAGTTGATTTTAGAGATGAGAAAATGTTAGTTCATTTTTTAAAAGAATAATCTAATTTAATACGGTAATGCACTGAGGTGTTATATTTGTAATCTGTGCCAATGAACATAACTGGCAACATCAACTAGCCTGGCAACATCTTTAGTTTTGATGTATTTTTGTTTTTATGCAGTTGGATCCCTATGACTATGAGATGATTGAAGTTGTCTTGAAAGTCATAGAAAGAGCTGATGAGAAGATAACCAACATTAATATTAATCAGGTAAAACAAATATATCATAGATTTTAAAATTATGTTTTAAATTTAGATCATTTTTAAAAAATTACTGTTATTTGGTGTCTTTCTGAACTGTTCTCTGAGCGCCTTTGAAACTGTACATTTTTTTTTTTTTTACTCTATTTCCTTTTCTTTAAAGGGATACAGAGTAAAAAGAGTTTTTTATTCTCCATGCTTTATCTTATTTTATTTTTTGGCCACGCCTTGTGGCATATAGGATCTTAGTTCCCCAGCCAGGAATTGACTCTGCACCCCTTGCATTGGAAGTATAGAGTCTAGTACAAAGTCTTAACCACCAGAGAAGTCCCCTCTCCATGTTCTATCTTAATCCAGTTTTTACTCTACAGGGGCAATTTAAAACTTGCCAAAAGTACAAAGCCATTAAAAGACTGATATAGAAGAATTAAGGCAAAAATATTTGTCATCTGGCAAAAAAATCCCAAAGCATGTAAGACCCAGAATCAGATTTAGCTTTCTATATTAGATAGGTCCTGGACTTAATTCTATTTGAGTACTTGCAGTAACTTACTGGGCTTCCTCCCTGGTGACTCAGATGGTAAAGAATCTGCCTGCAGTGCAGGAGACCCAGGTTCAGTCCCTGAGTTGGGAAGATTCGCTGGAGAAGGGAATGGCCTCCCACTCCAGTATTCTTGCCTGGAGAGTCCCGTGGACAGAGGAGCCCGAGAGCTACAGTTCATGGGGTCTCGAAGAGTGGGACACGACTGAGCAACTAACACTTTTTTTAGTTAACTTGCTATTCTTTTACATATTTTGGTCATAGGAGCTTATATATTTTCTCAAATTAGCTTTTAAAAATCAAAAGAAAATGGGTTGATTTAAAAAATAGTACAAGCCCCAAGGATTTCCCAGGCGTTCCAGTGGTTAGGATGTAGCACTTTCACTGCCAGGGTTCAATTCCTGGTTGGGGAGCTAAGATCCTGCAAGCCTTTAGGTACAGTAAAAAAAAAAAAAAAAAAAAAAGTTATACAAGCCCCCAAAATATAAGATATAAACTTAAAAGAAGATGCATGTGTGCACAGTTGCTCAGTCGTATCCAACTTTTTGTGACCCCATGTAGTGTAACCCACCAGGCTCCTCTGTCCGTGGGGTTTTTCAGGCAAGAATACTAGAGTGGTTTACCATTTCCTTCTCCAGCAGATTTTCCTGGCCCAGGGATCAAACCCGTGTCCCCTGCATTATCAGGCATATTCCTTATCACTGAGCCACCTGGGAAGCTATGGAAGCCCTGAGAGAGGACATAGAGGATTGATTTTAGGCCTACTGCCTATGTACTTAGAGTGAAATCGAGTATTTTTAAGCTACATCTAAAACTATTTGAAGAGACTATAGAGAACTTCGAACTGTGGAGTTTAAGACATCCCACCAGCAACAGCATTGTGGTGGTTTAATTTCCAGTGGAAATTAGTGTAATTTCTTTAATAATCACAAAAGTTATGGTTTTGAAGAATAGTATAAGTGTTTTGAAGGTAAAACTACAAAAGGTTTTGATCATCTTTAAGAGGAGAGACTGTCCCAGGAATGGAATCCTGTGATGGTATAGAATTAGACATAAAACTCTTAACAATTAGTTTAATCTCACAGGAAAAAAACCTTTTTATTTTAATACAGGCACTAAGTCTTCTGAAACACTTGAAGTCATACAGAAGAATTTCTCCCCCAGTGGACCTAGAACACCAGTATATGTTGGAGCACGTCATAACTTTGCCATCAGCTGCCCAAACTAGACTGCCTTTTCACCTAATATTCTTTGGCACAGCGCAGAGCTTCTGGAAAATTCTCTGTATGTTCATTAACCTCTTTTGAATTGTTCTGAATAGCCAAAACCTTTTCCATAGGTAAATCATACTATCTTTGTTTCCTTTCCAGCTACAGAACTCAGTGAAGAATCCTTCCCAACCTTGCTCTTAGTTTCCAAATTAATGAAGGTAATGGGTTAAAACTGTGAAAGTGGTATCTTTGTTCTGTAATTTTTTCAGCCCCTCTGCAGAAAAATTTATGTCAAGCCTGTAAAAGTGAGCATATAAGTCAGTCATATAACTTTTCCCTTTTTTGAAGTTCTCTTTGGACACTCTGTATGTGTCTACAGCCAAACACGTATTTGAAAAAAAGCTGAAGCCCAAGCTCTTGCAGTTAACACAGGGCAAATCCTCAACACTGATTAACAAGGAGATAGCCAAGATCACTCAAACCATCGAATGCTACCTGTTGTCCATAGTTAACCCAGAGTGGGCCGTAGCCATCGCCATCAGTCTTGCCCAGGATGTCCCAGAAGGTATGGATTGATTCTTCCTTTAATTGAGCTTCAGATGGTTGACTGTGTTGTTTGTGTAACTTGTAAAAAAAAAAAATGATGCTTCTTTCATTTCCTTCTGTTTCTTTTAAGGAGAAGAAGTATGATAGCTTAGAAATGTATGGGCAGTCCAGTGGTTAAGATTCCATGCTTCCAGTGCAGCGGGAGGAGTTTGGTCCCTGGTCAGGGAGTTAAGATCCCACATGTTGCATGGCATGGCTAAAAAAATTTGTTTAATATAAGTAAAGAAATATATTTGCCCCCCTGTCCTCACTTGTAGCACTGTCATATGTTAAAGAGGTACCAGTGAGGGGACTTCCCTGGTGGTCCAGTGGCTAGGACTGTGCTCCCAGTGGCAGGCGGTCTGGGTTCAATCCCTCGTCAAGGAATTAAGAGCCCACATGCTGCAACTCGAGTATTTTTGAGATAACATCTAAAACTATTTGAAGAGAGTGTAGAGAACTAAGAGTTCAAACACCACAACTAAAGATCCTGCCTGCCACAGCTAAGACTTGGAGCAGCTAAACAAATACATTAAAAAAAAGAGGCACCAGTGAACTAAGCAAGATGCTATGTTGCTCGCTTGGGGCTTAGTGCCAGAGGCACTGCCCAACTTGAGTATAAACTCATACCCTCTCATGTCCAATCATACGTACTTTCTATAATGAAACCTTAGACACTGTCACATGGTCAAACAGGTATACAAACACTTATTGCCATGTTTTCAGTTGTAACAAAAGTCGAAAATAAGTAATTTTTCTAAATGCTCATTTGTCAAAAACTGGTTAAAAAAAATAAAAGAGTATTCATAGAATAGAGTACTGTGTAGCTGATTTGGAAAGATATCTGAGATATATATTAAGTGAGAACAGCAGATTATGTTCCATATATGATCTTATCCCATTTGGGATAAAACGCTTATACGCATGTGTGCACACTTGCACAGAGAACTTCCAGAGGAATGTAGAGGTCTAGGGAGTGGGAATAGAAGCTGAAGAGATGGCCCTCTGTGGACTGCTTCCTACTTTGTCTGCTTCTGTCCTGCTTAAATTGTTTTTTTTTTTTTACAGTCAGTATGCCTTTCTGTTGTTTTAAAACTGGCTAATTTGACTAAAATACATAGTCTTGAAAGGATTATGATTTTCTTTTAAGTCTTTTCTTTATCTCTTTAGGTTCCTTCAAGATGTCCAGTTTGAAATTCTGCCTGTATTTAGCTGAGAGGTGGCTTCAGAATATTCCATCTCAGGTGAGTCTGAACTGTAAGATGGAAGGCCCTTCTTTGCTTCTTTCTTAAATTGAAGTATAGCTGATTTACAATATTAGTTTCAGGTGTACAACATACTGATTCAAAATTTTCATGGGTTACACTCCGTTTATAGTTATCATAAAATATTGGGTTATATTCCCTGTGCTCTACAGTATATTCTTGCAGCCTATTTACTTTATTCATAGTAGTTCATGCCCCTCTCCCAGCTTTCCTCTCCCTACTGGTAAGCACTAGTTTGTTTTCTCTGTGAGTCTATTTCTGTTTTGCATATATACTCATGTGTATTTTTTAGATTCCACAGATAAGTGATGACATCATACAATATTTGTCTTTCTCTGTCTGACTTACTTCACTAAGCATAGTACCCTACAGGTTTGTCCATGTTGTTGCAAATGGCAAAACTTCATTCTTTCTTATGGCTGAATATATTCCTTTATATATATGTATATGGATGTGTATATATGTGTGTGTGTGTGTGTGTGTGTGTGTGTGTGTGTATATATATATATACACACACCTCCAGTACTCTTGCCTGGAAAATACACACATACACATCACACAATATCTTCTGTAGCTGTTTCTCTCTCAGTGGACACTTAGGTTGCTTCTGTATCTTTGCTATTATAAATAATACTGTTATGAGCATTAGGGTGCAGGTTCTGCTTTTTTTTTTAAGGTTCACATTTCTATTTCTTTTTTAAAACTTATTTTTAATTGGATGGTACTTGCTTTACAACATGGTGTTGGTTTCTGCTGTACCACAGTGAGAATCAGCCACAAGTATATATATATATTCCCTCCTTCTTGAACCTCCCTCCCCTGCCCTCATCTCACCTCTCTGGATTGTCAGAGTCCACTTTCTTTTTAATTTAAGTTGTGCTCTCTAGCATCCCTTTTCAGCCCACCCTGGTGATAGATGTTTTCAAGGGTTGGAGACCTAAACTGGAGAAAGAAGATGAGGCTTGGTGTAGATACTAAGGTTGTAACTAAGGCAGGAAGGGACCTTGATTGATAAAGATGAATTCTTAGTCTCACTGAAGATTTAGAAAACAAGTTTCTGTTTGCTTGGAATTTTTTAAAAGGATGAGACACGTGAAAAAGCTGAAGCTCTGTTGAAGAAGCTTCATGTTCAGTACCGGCGATCAGGCACGGAAGCTGTGCTCATAGCCCACAAGCTGAACACTGCAGAGTATTTAAGAGTGATCGGAAAACCAGTACATCTCATTGTCAGTCTGTACGAACATCCCAGCATAAATCAAAGAATTCAGAATTCATCTGGGAAAGATTATCCTGGTGAGGGCAAAACTCTTTTTATATCTTTCCATCCAAGGAGAATTATCCTTTTGATTCCCTGGTATCTTGCATTGAAAACTTGGGGTTCTTTTTTAATTCTTTATCTTGACTATCTTAGATATTCACACAGCTGCTAAAGAAATAGCTGAAGTCAATGAAATTAATTTGGAAAAAGTCTGGGACATGTTGTTGGAAAAATGGCTGTGCCCGTCTGCCAAACCTGGTGAAGTAAGTGCTTGCTTTGATGGTGTCTGTTGTTGAGTATGAGCCAGTGGCATCTTCTCAGAGAGGAGGGTAATTATTTGTCTCGCCATGATATGACTTCTCATTAGAAGTACAGAATCTTAGAAGGAACATTTGAGCATTTTAATACCTTCTGTTATCTGATGAGTTTTAATGAAGTTGTTTACTTTTTCTTTTCCTTTAAATATTATTTTGCAGCTAGTCTATCTTTTCTTTTTTCACTTGCCAGTATTTTTTTAATTGAAGTATAGTTGATACATTCTTCCTTTTAATTGATGATTTCAGATGAACTGTTATATAATAGAAGTGGCCTATGCTTAGAATTTAGGGTCATATGATTATTTTTATTTCAAAATAATTTTAAAGGTACAGGAAAGTTGCAAGAATAGTACAAAAGAATAGCTGTGTATCCTCCACCCAGATCTGTCAGTTTTTAAACATTTTGCCACATCTGCTTCTTCATTCTCCCTATAATATGTTTACCCGTAACATTTTTCTGAACCCTCTGAGAGTAAATTCCATGTGTCATGCCCCTTAAACCCTTAATAATTAGGAGTATAATTTAAAGAGCAAAGATTTTTCTCTTATTGAACCACAGTATAATTATAAAAATCAGACACAATTTTGATACAATATTGATAAAATACATATATGTATATGTTTGTATACTTGAATTTATGGTCCATGTTACAGTTTAACCAGTTGTGCCAATGATATTCTTTACAGTAATTTTCTCCCCTGAGACCAGAATCTAATCCTGGATTATGTGTTGTATCTGTCATGTCTGTAATTTCTTTCACTCTAGAACAGTTCCATAACTTTTCTGTCTTTCATGACACTGACATTTTTTCAGGCTCGTTATTTTGTCAGCGGCCCCTCCCCTTGGGCTTTTCTGTGTCCTCATGATAAGACTGGAGTTTTGCATTTTGGACAGTATGTTACCTGGGTGATAGGGTGTCCTTCCCAAGGTATGAGGTTTAGAGGCACATGATGCCTCTTTGCCCAAACAGAGGGTGTGGATTTAGATAACTTGGTTACACTGTTGTCAATTTCTCTCAGACATAGTTACTATATTTCCTTTTGTAATTACTAAGGGAGGTGTTTTGAGACAGTGTAATATCCTTCTCTTCAAATTTCTCCCCACACCACCCATAGCCCTGACTTAGTCTCTGTTGATGATTTTTACTTAACTCTTTTATCTGTGCTGAGACTTTGTCTTTTTTGGAGGGTGCAGACTCTTTGGTTTGCAAAATGTCTCATTCTGGATTTATATTTCTGATGTTTCTCATGATTAGATTCAAGTTATGGATTTTTAGCAACAATATTCTATGGGTGATACATTTTCTTCAGTGTATCACGTAAGGAGACACATAATATCAGTTTTTTAGAAATAATATTAACATAAATTCCTGATGGGATTCAGCAATCCAAATGCAAAATTTTCTGCACTGTTTCTTCTGAAATTTCAGGGAGAACTTAATTAAGGAAATTCTGTAATTCTTCTGTTCACCTAGGCAGGTATCCTTGGAAAAAAATTTATTTGTAAACAAATAGTATAACTGATGAGACATTAGCTTTAAGTGTTTACCAAGAGCAAGGACCATGTATCAGTGGAAACAGAAGAGTTAGAAGCATATCCAGGCCACATAGAATCTACGGTTGACACTCAAACTCCCATGTTTTAACATAGGCATAAATCTGGAACACTAAACTGAAATCCCTGTGAGACTAGAAACTGTATTTATATACCTAATGCACCTTAATGCATTTCTGTGTAAGTCCCCATAAATATATACTGAATGAATGGACAACTCATACAGTTCACAGCCCTTTCCTTTTAAAAGTTACCCAATGAATGTAAACCCCAGGAGGACAAGAATATTTGTTGTGTTCACTCAGAACCCATGTGCCCAGAATTATGCCTTGTGCATGGTAAGCACTCAGTATGTATCTGTTGACCGAATGAATTTGAGTAAACCCATTTTTAAAGCAAGAATCTTCTCATAAAGTGATGAGTTACACTAATTTCTTATCTGTAAATGTAATTGTTTTAAAAATCTTTTTTTTCCCCTTTGTTGTCATCAAACATGGAGGTGCTGGGAGTTGAAGCCCAGGCCTTGCACACGCTAAGCGTGTACTCGGCCACTGCACCACACCCCCTCCTGTAAATATAATTTTGCATGTTGGACTTTTTCATTTAATAGACTTTCATAAGCTTATGTAGTCAATCAATTTTCTTCTGTTTTTAACTTGTTTATCCACTTTTTCAAAGACACCATCAGAATTGTTTGAACTTCAAGAAGATGAAACGCTACGAAGGTATTCTTCCTTTACTTATTTGTCTACACCCTGTTCCCCAGTAGGAATCTTACCAATGATTTTAAAACCAATGGTTTTAAAAAAGGCTTTCTTAGTATAACTCGGATCAGAACCTCTGAGAAGAATCAGTTCATTGACACATGACTATGAGTGTGTTTAAATATCTCCAGTCAAATAAATAAGAAACAACCAAGATCCAGAGTTTCTGAATCCTCTGTGAGTTCGTACATTTAGCAGAGAATGTACCATGAGCAAAGGAAAACTCTTATGTAGCCAGGACTCTGACCCCAGACTTGAACATGTTCTCTGTCCCTATCAAGCTAGACTGGTTCAGATATGGGCCACCAGGATTCCTTTTCCACTTCTAACCTAAGACTGAGACCCAGAAAGGCACACTGGTGTCTGATTATAAGTCTGATTGGTAATGGCTTGCTCTCTTGAGCAGACTTATCCTTGCTCAAATCAGAAAACATGGTAATCCATTAATGATGCTTGGCTTAGGCATGGGAGAGGGAGTGGTGGCATGCATGCCAGCTTCTTGCGCTTTTGGTGTAGGCCAAAAGTGTCAATAGGTCGGGTTACTCATGAAGCTCTACACCCTACATCAGCCCTAGAGATCCGATAGTGAGAGAGGATATAGGAAGATAAATCCCAGAAAAGAATTTCTCCTGATCTGGGCAGAACTGGTCTAATACCCCTTCCAGGCTCTCCTTCCTCTGGGCACTCCCTCATGCTTTGTTAGTCCTTCAAGAGCAAGAACACGTTTGTCTGAGCAAGAGGAAGCTCCTGGAGCATCTGACTGAAGCAGCCAGCATGGAAAGGCTTAGGGGGAATAGTTCATAGAGAAAACTCCCAAGATGGAGATCCCAGAGAGTAATTCATGGCAATTTCATAACTTCCTGTCTTTTCCCACTGGAATCTCTGTCCCTTCTTCCTCCAATTTGCCTGATCCATCTTTCCCTTCTCTTGGGGGTCTGGGGGAAGGCAGGCAGTCTTCCCTGAGTCCCAAGGTTAAAATGTGCCACTAACAAGGTCCTATGAATTAAAACACAAGTTTCCATGTATAGTGGTGTTCAGTGTACTTTGCAGCTATGGTTTGTGTTAATTTCTTAACCAGAGAGATTTAAACTATCAGAGGTTGCTTAGCCATTTTCTAGGTGAGAAGAGTGAGGCCTATCTTTTGTGTCTTTATTATCTTCTTTAGCTGTGAAGGAACCCAAGAACAGATTAAGCATCCTTTAAAGGGAAAAGTAAACAGTGGCCTTGACCCATAGCCCTTCAGGCCTTTGTTTGGGCTGTCTGATGCTGTTTTTCTATGGATAATAAATCTCTTGTTTTGCTAATCAGTCACTAAATTAAAATCTAAATGTAATAAATATTTTTTCAGAGTCCTGTATCTCCTTCTGTCTCGTCCAATTGATTATAGTTCAAGAATGCTGTTCATCTTTGCAACATCAGCCACAACCGTAAGCTCTAAAAACTTGGTTTAAACTCATCTTTGTATCTCATATCTCAGCTTAACATTTTTTCCCCATGTATTACTATTGACAGATGACTAACATAATGCTTTCTCTGTACTTACTCGAACTACTCTGTCTTACTTTGTAGATGAGGTTTGTAGTATCTGCTGAGTTCCATTTAGTGCTGGCTGCAGAAACATCCTATTTTGCAAACTGAGTGGTACAACTGTTGGCTGTTCCCACGGGTTATCCACATTCACTGTCCTAACACCCTGGTCCAGTGTTAGTCACTCAGTAGTGTCCGATTCTTTGCAATTCCATGGACTGCAGCCCACCAGGTTCCTCTGTCCATGAGATTTCCCAGGGAAGAATACTGGAGTGGGTTGCCATTTCCTTCTCCAGGGGATCTTCCCGACCCAGGGATTGAACCCAGGTCTCCCTCATTGCAGGCAGCCTCTACTGTCTGAGCCACCAGGGAAGCCCCCAGTCACATTCCTAATACCAGGGACTCCCAACCAGCAGGCCTGAGAGAAGTCTCCACCCTGGTCTCCAAGCCCTGCCTGACCTGTCGCACCCCCTCCCCACTAAACTCTTAACTAGTCAGAACTTCCCCTCATCCGTAAAAACATGTGACTGACCTTCAGGCTTGTCTGTATAGGAATGTTCTCTGGGGAACTTTCCCGGCAGCCCAGAGGTTAGGGCTCTGCGCTCTCAGCACCGAAGGCTCAGGTTTGCTCTCTGGTCAGGGAGCTGAGGTCCCACAAGCTACAGGGCGTGGTCAAAAAAAAAAAAAAAAAAGTATTCTCTGAGGCAGTTGGAGCTGAGGGAAAGGGAAAGATGTAGGTCAAAGGATGGAAGGAAGAAAGAGGGAAAGGCTAAGATGCTGATCGTTTGTCCTTGATGACAAGCTGCGGGAAGGAAATCCCTCTTTCTCTTGGCATCTTAGTTTATCTGATAGTTATCCTGGCAAGTAAGTAAAAATGATGTTCCTTGAAAAGTACCAGCTTCAGCTCCCAGCTCAGTCATACAAGTGCCTTTCCCTAAGAAAATCATCACACCGCGTTGTGACATGTGGACTTCCTATTGTGTCACGTAGACATTAATGAATACATTTTGATTAATTAATAACGTGTATGCAGACATGAACTCAGTTATATATTCAGGAGTTGAGGTTTAATAAAATGAACTTTTACTGCTTCATCAAGAACCCTCTTATGGACATCTCTCTTGTTTTCAGTGCTGAAAATGTGAAGAATGCGGCGGCTGTCACAGCCGTTCCTACCGTTTACCCACCAGTGCTTTTGCAGCATGAGTGCACATAGTGGGTTGGTCAAAAGTTTGTTCGAGTTTTTGATGTTAAATAACATCTTATGGGAAAAACCTAACCATAACTTTTTGGCCAACCGGTATTAACAAAGTGTAAATGGTAGAGTCCATCATGGTATTATTATGAAAGTGGTTCTCACCCTGTTCTTTCTGAAAGACTGTGAGGAACCCTTCAGCCTCCAGGCAGGGTCCCATGGAACACAATTTGAGAACCACTGAACCCGCTCCCCCAAGGGCAAACATAGACTTTAATCTTTCTCTCCCCCCCCACCCCCAATTTGGCCATGTACATGGCTTGAGGGATCTTAGTTCCCCCACAAGGGATTGAACCTGAGCCCTGGGCAGTGAAAGTGCAGAGCCCTAACCACTAGACTGCCAGAGAATTCCTGGCTTTAATCTTTTGAAAACCAATATGGCTCATGTCACCTAGGCTGAAGCTCAGTCACCCAGCTAGAAGCCACAGGTGCAGCTCTGAAACCTCTTTGGTCTTACAGATGCTCAGCATGCACCAGCTCACTTTCGCCCACAGAACTCGAGCCCTGCAGTGTCTCCTCTATCTGGCTGACAAGGAAACGATAGAATCTCTCTTCAAAAAATCCATCGAAGAAGTGAAGTACGTGGAATTTTAAAAATTGTGTTAATAGAAAACGGGTCACTCTTTGGAACCATAGCTTTTAAGCGTCTTAGTTCAGAATATTGCATTAGAGGGGGCTATGTCAACAAGATGCTCTTGTCTTGAGAGTCCTTATTCTGGCAGAGAGGAGATAGGCCCTGAAGAACATCTTGTCTCTCTCGAATCTTTGAGACTTTCAGAAACTGAGTGTTTTCTTCATTTTCCTCCAGTTGATTTCTTTCTAATATTTCTTGACTATATCTTAGAAGCCTAAAACAGACATGTAATAGACCAGTCCAATATTTCTAAGTGTTGGCTTTTATTTTAAACGTAAATGTGGCTAGTGAGGAGATTCCCATTTCCTGCCTCTGTTTTCCAGATCTTACTTGAAATGTATAACTTTTCTGGCATCATTTGAGGCGCTGAATATCCCCATCACGTATGAATTATTTTGCAACAGCCCTAAAGAAGGAATGATTAAGGGTCTTTGGAAAAACCACAGCCACGAACCCATGGTATGTACATTGAGATCCTGCGGTGGCGGCCTCCATCCTCTCAGATGCTGCCTGCCCACCACTCAGATCTTTGAAAGACAGATCCAAAGAAACCCTTGGTTCCTGAACAGGTTTGCTGCTCTGAGAGCTTTTCTGTTTTCCTCTCCTGGCAGGTGACATAGCAACTTGGAAGTCGCCTTACCTCTCACCCAAAAGCCTAAGGCCTGAAGCCATCCCTTCCTTCCAGGGCGGGGTGGTGGGGGGAACACTTCTTTAATCCCCCCCAAGCCTGTCTGTCCTCATCTAGACAGACTGTCCTTGTGCAGGAAATTTTATTCCTCTTCCTTCTAGTTACCAGTGGGAGTTCAGTCTCTGAGGCAGCTGGAACCCAGGACAGGAAGGATATGGGGCCAACAGGCAAACTGTTCTGGGACGCAAGAAACAAAGTGGGGAGGAGGAGGAGCCTGAGATGCTGTTCGTGAGTCCGTAACATCGAGAAAGAAAAATAATTTTTTTTTCTTTCCCTAGACAGATGAGGGTCTTCATTGAAATTAGGTAGTAGACACAGGTTGGCTGTAAGCATATTTTGTCTTCAGCTATCCTACCTTTTCCAAAGATGGTTGAATTTACTGGTGTCTTAAAACAAAGTATGATTTTTTTTTTTTCCCCTGCTTCAGGCAGTAAAGTTGGTGACTGAGCTTTGTTTAGAATACAAAATCTATGACCTGAAGCTTTGGAATGGACTCTTGCAAAAGCTTCTTGGCTTCAATATGGTAAGTAAAACTCAGTGCCCTAGACTGCGGTATATTTTAAAGATTTTGCGCAGCACCTCCTAAACATTTTGCACTGATACTTGTTACTGAACAGATGTATGCAGAAAATGTTCACTCTCATTTGGTTCATGCCCAACTTAAAGAATATGGCATGAGGCCAGAGAAAGTGTAGTCTCAAAACTGACATAAATTTCATTAGAAACAAACAGAATTCGATCCCGGGTTTCGGCACCAAAAAAAAAAAAGAAACAAACAGAAGAGTCCCTGACATCTTTTGATGTTTGTGGATTTATAGGTGACCTTCTCTGGCGACCCTCAGAGAAGATACATTTTCCTGATATTCTTTGTGAAAGTTTCAGACTCCTAGATTGGACTTTGGAATTTTTTATTTGGATAATCTTCAGAACTTTTCTGTTTTATTTTTTCAGATTCCTTATCTAAGGAAGGTTTTAACAGCCATTTCTAGCATCTATCCTCTGTGGCAGGTATGTAGTTTTCTAAAATAAATATTATAGAATTTAATCTTTAGACTCACTGACCTTGTGACTCACAGGTACCCTGGATTAAGTAGTCAGTTCCTCAGTGAAGCTGCAGGGTTCTGTTCCTTTAAAATGGTGCCTGGACCAGGAATACTCAGCTCAAACTTTGCCTTCCCCAAGACATCACTTCCCCCAGTCCTCTAGGCCTCATGATTCACATCTCCATTTATGCCCTTAAAACACATGGGCTCAACTATAACACTGGTCATGATATAATTTATTTATTTTAAAAACATTTATTAACTTATTTATTTGGCTGCATCAGGTCTTCGTTGCAGCATTTGGGCTCAATAGTTGTGGCATTTGGGCTTAGTTACCCTGCAGCATGTGGGTCTTAGTTCCCTGATCAGAGATAGAACCCCTGTTCCTTGCATTGCAAAGCGGATTCTTAACCACCAGACACCAGGAAAGTCCTGGTATAAATTATTTTAATCACACATGTGACTGCCCATCTTGGACTTTGAAGATTCCTAAAGTCAGAAACCCTGTCTGATCCATCTTTTCTGAATTTCATGTGTTGTTACATACACAATCACTGTACATATATGTGATACATATAATATATAATACATGAATGCTGAGTTACTTCAGTCATGTCTGACTCTTTGTGACCCTACGGACCATAGCCCACCAAAAATGTATATTTTATTTTTAGTTTAATAACTTAGAACATATGCTAAGTAAAACATGAAAATTTTCCTTTACTACTTCCCTTCATAATCTCCCCAGGAGTGACTACTGTTCTTTGTTCTCTTCTAGAGTTTTCCTGTTATCATATATGCAGGTGTATATATACGTGCATGTGTATATTGTGTGTGTGTGTGTGTATGTATTCATTTTTGTACATATAAATTAAATCACATTATAGTTGAAGTGTTTTTTTCCATGTAACGATGATATGTTGAAGATTGTTTCCTATTAACACGTACAGATCTCCTTTTTTATTGAGATATAATTCACACGTAAAATTTACCCTTTTAAAGTATACAATTAAGTGGCTTTTAGTATATTCACAGACTCACAGATAGAGAATACAAAGAAGTGATTACCCAGAGAGAAACGGGGAGTGGCAAATTAAGGATATAGGACTAAGAGAGAGAACTGCTGTGTATAAAACAGATAAGCAGGACTTCCTTGGTGATCTAGTGGCTAAGGCTGCACTTCCAATGCAAGGGGCCTCGGTTCAATCCCTGGTCAGGGAACTAAGTGCCACAACTAAGAGTTCACATGCACAGTGAAGATCAAAGATCTTTCATGCTGCATCTAAGACCCAGTACAGCCAAAATAATAAAAATAGATAAACAGCATGGATATATTACATAGCATATGAATTATAACCATTATCTTATAATAATCTTTAGTGGAGGATAATCTGTAAAAATACTGAGTCACGATGTTGCATACTTAAAACTAATATTATCAATCAACTATATTTCAGTTTTTAAAAATATAAAGAGAGTATTTTGCAGAGCAAAAAACATAATAATAAATAAGCCAGGATTATGTGTTAATATCCTAAAATATATAGTATGAAGAATATTCTAGAATCTTGATGATCTAGAACAGGGAGCTAGCAACTTAAGATTTTGGTCTTAAGGTCAAGAATATAAGCTCTAAATGTATATGGTTCTGTGACTGCAAAACAGAGTTCATAAGATCCCAGACATGAGTTCTTTAATACATGTGTTTCCACAGGTTCCCTACTTCAGCAGAGCTTGGCAATGTGTGGTTCAGATCCCACTACTTTCAGGTATTTTTCTGTCCCCTGAAATGCTGACAGTAGCATTTTATAGTTTTGTGTATAGACACATGATTGGGTTTGTTTTGGTTTCTTTGTGTGTGTGTGTTTCAGTATGGACCATTTTTAAAGTCTTTCTTGAATTTGTTACAATATTGCTTCTGTTTTTTATGTTTTGGGTTTTTGGCCACAAGGCCTGCGGGGATCTTAGCTCCCCAACCAGGGTTCAAACCTGTGTCGCCTGCATTAGAAGGCAAAGTCTTAACCGGTGGACCACCAGGGAAGTTCCTAAACACATTATTGTTGCTTTTTATTTTCAGCCTCTTGTCCTTTAAGCCCCAGTCAGCTGTCAGATTGTTGTGAGAGTCTCATTGCTGTTCTAGAGTAAGTAAAATATTTTTCCTACCCCCCAAATCAAATTTGTTGCTTATAAAATTCCTTTCTAATAAACATACCTTATGAGTAATGCCTTTTTCCTAGGAAGTTAAGCATACCACGTGATTGAAAATAAAATATCTCTATTATTTTTACAGTGTCTACTTTATGTGCAGTGCAGCTAATGAACTTATATTCAGTACGCATTCTCTAAAATTTGTACCTAGTTTTAATGTAAATGTAGAGTACCTTTTGTGACTACTGTAAATCATATAGTTACGTCATAGATTTTTAGTCTTCTAAGTATTTGTTGCTCGACATGTATAGACTTGAATCTGACAGGTTATTAACTAATTAACATGCTCTCTTGAAGATGTCCAGTTTCAGATGACCTCGACATGATCAGAGTGGCCAGACAGTATGTCCAGTTAGAGCTTCCAGCTTTTGCATTAGCGTGTCTAATGCTCATGCCCCACTCAGAAAAAAGGCACCAGGAAATAAAGGTATCTGGCAAATTACTAATCTGGGGCTGCCAAGGAGGTGGAAGGTCTCACATTGCATGTCCCCTGCCAAAGACTGCACTTTCTTTTCATCAAACCTGTAAAGCATGAGTAGGATAGAAGGTTTGTGTTGGGGTCTAGTGGGACGTATGACTGAAAGATAGATGAAGGCTCATCTTGGAAAGCCTTAAGAGGAGTTTGGACCTTATTCTCTATCAGTGGGAACAGTGAATTTTCCTGCAAGTGCAAAGTGGAATGCTCAGGCGGTATTTAGAAGGAAGTGATCCGCTTGGGCTTGATCAGAAGAGAGAGGGAGCAAGAAGTGAAACTCCCAGGAAGCCCTTGCATTTGGATAGAAATTCATCTCACCTGATGCACGTACAACAGCCTCGTGACTAGGCCAGGGAAGCTTGAGGGGGTGAGTGTCCGTAGGAGGGTGGTGGCAACAAAAACAGACCAGAGGAAGATGGCTTGCGTGCAGCTTGACTTGGTGATTAGTCGTGGAAAATAGAAAAGTCAGGTTGTGTGTGGGTGTCTAACAAAGGCACATGAGCATTCTGAGGACAGAACTTTTAAAAATAGCTCCCATCCCCTTTATACTATAGAATAAATAGAACAAAGCATTTTGAACTGTTTTACAATGATTTCCCCATGGGTAGATAAGCCAGGTCATAAAGATCTATATAAATTAACATACATATTTTTTATTTGTCACTTGCTCTATTCGTTTCATTTTTTTTTCAAAGCCATCTGTGCCTGTCCTTGACTTTCTTCTCATTTGACTAGTCTTAAACTCATCTGTTGATGCTTTTCAGAGTTTTAGTATTTAAATAGATTCCTTCTAGCACTTAGGATGACAAAATGTTTATTAAACAGCTCTTTGCTGTTGAAATAGTTATTTGTAAAATGCTTTTTCCTTACTTCAGTAATTTTGTTGTTGTTGATGGAGGCGGTCTTTTTTCTGTACTAGATATGCTTTAAGATATTTCAAATGTAAATACGAAAACCTTCCAGGTTTGACAGAAATTAGTAGTGATTATACTTTTCTATTAATTACATTTTGATTTTTTTTTTTCTCCAGAGTTTTCTGGGCTCGTGTGACCCACAGATCATTTTACAGCAATTAGAGGAGCATATGAATACTGGCCAGTTGGTAGGGTTTTCACATCAAGTAAGTGGCAGTTTCCTCTCCCTTTTGTTATGAAAAATTTGTTATTAGGAGGTAATCAATTTTCCCCAAACCAAGATTAAGCTGAAAAGTCACCATCTCCATCTGTTTGTTAATGTATACAATTACGTCGCTTTCATTAAAGCCTCAGTAAATTTTTAAAAGTCAGAGACCCTGGGTGTCCTGTTTACTTCTGTGCACAGTGGAAAATCTGTAGCCTTCAGTGCTTGTCACTGTGAACAGATTTTCCTCAAAAAAAAATCCCGAAGTGCTTAACAACAATAACTTTTAATTTATTCACTGTATGCTGAAATAGGCCAAAGCAGTTCCCCCCACCCCCCAGCCCGCTCCCTCAAAAGGAAGGCTTAGTCACAGTGCAGTGATAATTAAACATCTAATTGTCAGAAATGCTTTGGTATTGAAGGAGACAACTGGCATTTAACACATTTTGAATATAATGATACCTGTTATTCTATAGATTAGAAGTCTGGTGCTGAAAAATATCATAGATAAGAAGGAGTTTGGGATTTTGGCAAAGACAAAATACTTTCCAGTGTTGAAATCACACATGATGAATACCAACAACATCACTGAACTCGTAAACTATTTGGCAGATGAATTAAGGTAAGTTGATAAAATTTTTTTTAAAACAACTTAATGTTAAAAAAAAAAAAAAACACCTTAATGTAGAATATCCTAAAATTTATCTTTACTTTGGAGGAAGATATCAAATAATTATAAAGCTATTTTTTTGTAATTAAAGGCTCTGAATATTAAACCGTAGCATCACTACATTATGCATACCATACTGCTAACACATACTCAGAAGTAGCTGTTTTGTAACCCAGTCTCTTGGAACATGAACTTGGAATCAGACAATTAATCAAGCTGCCTGAAATCCCAAAATAGGTATCTCACAGTCCTACTCTAAAACCCAACATTACAACTTTACTCCTTAGACACTTGACTAGAGGCAATGACAACATCATTTTTGCTAAGCTTATCTAATTTTCCAGTACCCACAAGCTTAGAAATAGTATCCCTTGGGATGGTGTTGGGAGCAGATTTGGAAATTAAAGAGAAGGGCAAAATGAGTTGACACTGAAGAAAGAGAAAGCTCAATCAGGACTGAAATGTTTCCGGATCCATCCCTACATTTGTTTGGTCTAACTGTGCTGATCCCTGGGAACTGTCTCTTTCTCAGTACCACGCCATGGATTTCTTTTTCTTTTCTTTTTTAAATTTTTATTTCTTATTTGGTTGCACCGGGTCTTAGTTGCAGCATACAGGATCTTTAGCTGTGGCATGCAGGATCAGCATGTGGGATCTTAGTTCCCTTTCCAGGGATCAAACCCTGGTCCCCTGCATTGGGAGCATGGAGTCTAAGCCACTGGATCACCAGGGAAGTCCGATACCATGGACTTCTTTCTGCTTGTTTACCACCTGTGATCCAGCCATAATTACAGGTTGTCATTTATGAACAAGTAATATTTTTTGAGGTAACGTTGATATATATACTAAGCTGCACGTGCTTTAGGTGTGTCATTTGATAAATCTTGATGTACACCTGTGAAGCCATTGCCATAGTCGAGATGGCAGACCTGCATATCACCCCCACATTTTCCTCATGCCCTTCTTCTCTTTGGTTTCATAGTTTAGATGACGCTTCAGTCTTTATAACTGAATATTACAAGCATTGTGGGAAGCCCATACCACCAGGCACCACTCCCTGTGAAACTCTGAAGGTAAATCTGGCCCGAGTTACTGGGTTTTAACCTGACACCATTTCTATTTCTAGGGTCTTGATATTGAGCCAGCCTGTTCTGAAGATAGATGTATTTTTATGTGCAACTGCCTGTATTTTCACAGTTCACTTTTTGTGTGACAGAGTCCCAGACTCGGAATCAAGAGGCCTTGGTTCCACTCTCATTTGTGCCAGGAAGCAGCCATTTGGCCTCAGGCCAGTTGCTGTACCTGAGTGGCCCGTGGTTTTCAGATCTGGCCCTCCCAGCCTTTCAGGTGCTCTCAAGAATCACAACTCCTTGTGGAGTCTTGTTTTTAATACAGGAGCAGGTGATAAACCAAGTTTTATTGTATTTACTTATCTGGCTGCACCTCAAAGCTTGTGGGATCTTAGTTCCCCACCAAGGGACTGAACCCCGGGCCCACGGCAGTGCAAGTGCAGAGTCCTAACCACTGGATCACCAAACTAAATTTCAAAGCACATTGATTAACGTTGTGCTGGAGTTTCCATCACTTTTATTTCTTTTTCTTTAATTAGCTAAGACATATATGTCCAGTATAGAAAAACAAAAATCTGCCCGAGAAAACAATAATAATAACAAAAAAACTGAACACTTGAAATCTCAGTAACCAGAGATAAGATCACTGTTAACATGTTCATGTGCATTCTCCCAAATGCTTTTGTGTATAAAAACCGCGCATAAATCATTTTTAGTCTTGTTCTGAACTTAAGTATAAGGTAAAATTTTTCATTTTGATCTTGTTTTGGTAGTTTTAGTAAACATAATTAGGTTATTGTGGTTTTTTCTTCCATTGGTCCAGATCAAGCATATTAAAATATTTAGCCTACATTTTGTTAACATCCATTAGTAACTTCCTTTGTTCATTTCCAGTCTATTGTGATCAATGGCATAAGATTACTTTTTTCAAAAAGGGAGAGTATTGATTCAGGAGGCAAGTTTGTGGCCGTTAGAATGTATCTGTTTTTCTCTGATCATAGTTGTCTAAAATGCAAAATAACCTCATACATAGATTTTTAGCAATATAGTTAAGCCTTTTCTGTAGTTTGTCAAACAATTTTCTATTTAAAACACTGACACTCATAAAAATGCTTGTGTTTCTTCCCATTTAGATGTTTAATGGATCCTAATAGATCAAAGTTTTTTCAAGAAGAACAAGGTTTGGAATCTGTTAATAACTGACACTATTTATTACAGTTTTTAAATTGTGCAATCTGTGTGCAATAGCTATTGTCAAATATTCCCCAAGAAGTAATAACTAAGATGCTTAATAACAGCAGAACTGCCTGATAAACAACTCATGTCCCAAATTAATAAATCTTTTCCTTGCCAGTTACGTGCATAACTTGTAGAGACTCTGTTTTTTTGTACTCTATATGAAGAAAAGTATTTTGCTCTCCCAATAAGTAAAGCAACTGCTTACATCCTTCTCTTCCACCTATGTAAATAAGAATATCAGTCTCTTTTTTTTTTTAAGTCTTTATTGAATTTGTCACAATATCGTTTCTGTTTTATGTTTTGGTTTCTTGGCCACAAGGCGTGTGGGATTTTAGCTCCCCGACCAGGGATCAAACCTATGTCACCTGCATTCGAAGCTGAAGTCTTAACCACTGGACCGTCAGAGAAGTCCCAGAATATCAGTCTTTTTAACTGATAGTCATTTGAGTAAATATGTCTATAATCTTTGCTGCCGTGTGTATCCATCAGTGGCCAGCCAGATGTACAGAAACCACTCTAGATAGTTGAAGTGGAGAAGGATTTAGTGTCAGGAACTGATTACAAAGGTGTCAAGAGGACTGAAAGGCAAAAGGGAGATGAAGAAGGGGCACTGGAGAAGCCAAAGGGAAGGGGCTATTAGCCTAACATCAGAACCTGCCTTTGGGGACTTCCCTGGAGGTCCAGTGGTGAAGACTCAGTGCTTCCCATGCAGGGGGCTTGGCTTCCATCCTTGGTCTGGGAACTAAGATTCTGCAGCAGCACATAAAGTGGGAAAAAAAAGAGAAGAAGCTGCTTTGGCTCTGAGCCGGGGGTGCTGCTGTTCCAGAGACTGAGCCTCCTCCCCCTGGCACTGCTGCCCCTGCAGCCCTTGGTTATCTTCCGCTAGTGCTGCACTGCCAAGCCCCCCTCCAGTAGGGAAAAAAAAAACAGCAGCATTTTGCTTTCAGCAACCTTCTAATTCCCATGCCTGTGCCAAGAAATGACAGAGCTAAACAGAAGCCATCTGGCAAGGAGCCTGAGAGATGAAGGCTGCAGGCTGTAAGCCCCTGGCAGGACAGGAAGGAAGCTGGCTGGAAGGGCTGCGTGAAGCTGCAGACCTTCCACCCAGCACACAGAAATGTTCATCACACTTCTTTTGGTTCTACTTGTGAATAAACTGGAGCTGATAATACTAGAATTCATTTGCCTTTGTTTGGCTTGTTGAGAAAAATATTTCTGTATAGGAAAGTCAACGTAATATGATTAAAAACATGGGTTTTGGATAAATAACAAGTCTGGGTTTGACCCCCGCCCCT
Source organism: Capricornis sumatraensis (assembly GCF_032405125.1). NCBI lineage: Eukaryota > Metazoa > Chordata > Mammalia > Artiodactyla > Bovidae > Capricornis > Capricornis sumatraensis. The sequence goes on along the minus strand of NC_091085.1, from coordinate 59,665,563 downwards.
GGTTCCATCACCTACTGTGATTTCCAAAGGTCTTCACAAAACCCTATTCCTACCAGAAACAGATGTCTGCTTTACTGTATCCTCCCAAAAGGTGGGCAGTTTTTCTTTTTAAAACTTTTTGCTAATTTGATCAGTGAAAATAGTGTCTCGGTATTTACGTTTGTATTTCTTTAGCATCTATGTGATTAATCCTTAAGAAAACTGTAATTAGAAGGCTGAGCTCACAAGTAGAGCCTGTGATTGTTATTCTTGGGCATAAATGTGCAAGGAACAAAAGGGTCATGTGGTGGCACTAGAACGTAACAGATGGAAATGACCGTTCCCACTTCATCAGCAGTCCCCAACCTTTCTGGAACCAGGGACTGGTTTTGTGGAAGATAGTTTTTCCACAGATGGGGGTCGGGGAGTGGGTGTGGTTTCGGGATGATTCAAGCACATTACATTTATTGTGCACTTCATTATTATGACATTGTGATGTATAATGAAGTAATTACCTAGCTTACTATAATGCAGCATCAGTGGGAGCCCTGAGCTTGCTTTCTTGCGCTCAAGCAGTAATGCGAGCAATAGGGAGTGGCAGTAAATATAGGCGAAGCTCCACTTGCTCGCCCGCTGCTCACCTCCTGCTGTGTGGCCTAGCTCTTAACAGGGCACCTGCCGGTACTGGTCCATGGCCCAGGGGGTTGCGGACACCTGCACTTCCTGGGCTCAAGCTGGGCTAAAAAGGATTTCTTTCTCCATCTTAACACTGGTTTCATTGTTCAGAGTAAAGTTCTGGATGTTAACTAGATTTATTGTGGTGATCACTTCATCAAATATACAAATATTGAGTTATGTACACCTGAAACTATTATTACATGTCAGTTATCCGTCAATACAATAACATAATTTTAGATTAGGAATCATATCAAGTTGGTGGAAGATGAATAGACATGCACACAAGTTCTGATAGGGAACAGGTTAGCTTTTTTATTTTGTAAGCTTATTTTATTTTTCGGCTGTGCTGGGTCTTCGTTGCTGCATTCAGGCTTTCTCTAGTTGAGGCCAGCAGGGTCTACTCTTCGTTGCAGTGTTTAGGCTTCTCATTGCAGCCGCTTCTCTTGTTGAGGAGCACAGGCTCTAGGCACACAGGCTCAGTAGTTGTCATGCAAGGGCTTAGTTACTCCTCAGCATGTGGAATCTTCCAAGACCAGGGATCAAACCCCCATGGCCCTTGCATCATCAGGTGGTTTCTTAACCACTATATCACCAGGTAAGCCCACAGGTTAGCTTTTAATATGCCCATGAAGTAGTTTTTTGCTATTGGGCTGGAAGAAGCACAAGCTGGAATCAAGACTGCCGGGAGAAATATCAATAACCTCAGATACGCAGATGACACCACCCCTATGGCAGAAAGTGAAGAGGAACTAAAAAGCCTCTTGATGAAAGTGAAAGAGGAGAGTGAAAAAGTTGGCTTAAAGCTCAACATTAAGAAAATTAAGATCATGGCATCTGGTCCCATCACTTCATGGGAAGTAGATGGGGAAACAGTGGAAATAGTGTCAGACTTTATTTTTGGGGGCTCCAAAATCACTGCAGATGGTGATTGCAGCCATGAAATTAAAAGACGCTTACTCCTTGGAAGAAAAGTTACGACCAACCTAGATAGCATATTGAAAAGCAGAGACATTACTTTGCCAACAAAGGTCCGTCTAGTCAAGGCTGTGGTTTTTCCTGTGGTCGTGTATGGATGTGAGAGTTGGACTGTGAAGAAGGCTGAGTCCCGAAGAATTGATGCTTTTGAACTGTGGTGTTGGAGAAGACTTTTGAGGGTCCCTTGGACTGCAAGGAGATCCAACCAGTCCATCCTAAAGGAGATCAGCCCTGGGTGTTCTTTGGAAGGAATGATGCTAAAGCTGAAACTCCAGTACTTTAGCCATCTCATGTGAAGAGTTGACTCATTGGAAAAGACTGATGCTGGGAGGGATTGGGGGCAGAAGGAAAAAGGGACGACAGAGGATGAGATACCTGGATGGCATCACTGACTTGATGGACATGAGTGTGAGTGAACTCTGGGAGTTGGTGATGGACAGGGAAGCATGGCATGCTGCGGTTCATGGGGTTGCAAAGGGTTGGACACGACTGAGTGACTGAACTGAAATATATTTGAATTTAAGTTCAAATGCATAATTAGGATCTTTTTTATTATTATATCTATTGTATTTTTATTAGCCATGACCATTATTTTTATTTTCCACTCATCTCCATACAGCCGTTCTCCATCCCCTTCCCTAAGCATGTTCTAAAAACTCAGGCTCAGTGGTTGTGGCTCATGGGCCTGAGAGTTCATGGGCTCAGTAATGGTAGTACACAGGCTTAATTGCTCCAAGGCATGTGGAATTCTCCCAGACCAAGGATCAAACCCGTGTCCCCCATACTGGCAGGCGGATATATCCACTGCACCACCAGGCATGTCAGTAGACAAAGATCTTGATGAAACTTTTAAAATTTTATATTCTGGGACTTCCTGGTAGTCCAGTGATTAAGACTCCATGCTTCCACTGCAAGGGTGCTGGTTTGGTCCCTAGTCGGGGACTTAAGATCCCCACATGCCCATGTAGCACTGCCCCAAAAATTATATTTTAAGACAAGGAAAATTGAAACGAAACTTGATCTGCTTGTGTTGGCCTTCTCCCTCCCCTCCAGTATGCACTGTGCATCATTATGCATTAACCAGACCTGCTCTGTGGCAGAAATACCCGCTCAGCCATAAAACCCAATTTTTCTTCTGGCACTAGCCGTGTAACTAGAAGATACCATTCCTTTCTCAGTCCTATAAAGTGTCATGATGACCCACCACTCACATTGTATGTGCAGATATCTTCAGTGAGTGCTATGTAAAATGCCAATATATTGGTTTCCTTATAATGATTGGTTCAGTACAGACTGGTCAGACGACCTGGGAAAATACTGGGCCACACCTAATGGAATTTTTTAACTTAAATACTTATGACCTTATTGATGTTACTAGCTATATTATATGTATTCTGCCTAATTCACAAGATTATTGTTTCTTGCATGGCCATATGTGTGATTGGTCCTCAGATAAAATGAATGATGACTAGGTGACTTTGAGATGATGGATAATATTGTTCTATAAGATCAATGATTGTAATAGTGTAGCTCTAGATATGGAAAGAAGCAACAGAAAGAACCATTTTCTAGACCATAGCAGACCAGTAAGAGGTAGTGCAGAGGCCTTTGGTTATAGTTAATAGGGCCTAGTCCAGTAATGTCTGCGTGTGTGTGCTCAGTCATGTCTGTCTGTGACCGCATGGACTGTAGGCCCCCAGCTTGTGTGTGTGAGTGTGTGTGTATATGCGCCCTCAGTCATGTCTGACTGTTTGTGACCACATGGACTGTAGCTCACCAGGCTCCTCTGTCCATGGAATTCTCCAGGCAAGAATATCAGAGTGGGTTGTCATTTCCTTCTCCAAGTCCGGTAGTAACACAGCACCCTGCCCCCTAAAAAAGGAAAAAAGGCCCATCAATGAAATCCACACCTGACCTGGAAATGAACATTCCTAGCATTGTGGGACAAATTGGTCACAAAATACCTTCCAAACCTTGATTGCAATTAAGACTGAAAGAAAGGAGTTATAAAATAAAGAATGGTGCCCACCATCCAGTTCTACAAAAATCAAGTCATTAACTGCTATAGTCACTGACCTACAACACACCCTGAAAGGAATTCAGGGCCAAGATCAAGCTGATCTTTGTGCTCTGGGAAAACTGGCAGAACTGGCCCTCATATTGTTAGATATTTTCAGGAGAGAATTTTGTAAACCCAGTTCTCATCTTCCTGTACTTGAAAAGGCACTAAACTTGCTATGGTGTCTGTTCCTGGTAACTAACCGCAACCTTCTACCAGTATGTCTGATAGATTTCATGGCCCCCTTCACTGAAATCACATATATACTAACCTCCCCCTTACCTCTTTGGAATAGCCCTCAGAGCTGAGTCACTGTCTCCCAACCTATAATCCTTAGATTAGTTGGAGTAAAATTTTTCATTTCTTTCTTATACTATTGATTTTTTTCATCAATACTCTCTAGGAAGATTTTCTATTGAAAAAAAAAAAAAAAAGGTTCTCCTTTAAGACTTCCCTTGCAGTTCAATGGTTAAGACTCTGTTTCCACTGTAGGAGGTGTGGGTCTGATCCCTGGTCAGGAAATTAAGATCCTGCAGGCTGCTTGATGCAGCCAAAAATTTTAAAAAAGTAAACAGTTCTCAGTAGATCTACCAGGAAAAGGCACCCCTCTTTGGAGGGTCACATTCTTTTTCTTAATTTGGCTGCACCAGGTCTTCATTATGGCATGCAGGATCTTTAGTTGTAGCATGCGATCTCTTAGCGATGTAGTTCCCTGACGAGCGGTGGAACCCAGGCCCCCTGCCTTGGGAGCACAGAGTCCTAGCCACTGCACCACCAGGGAAGTCCAGGGTCACATTTTTTAAAGCACAGTGTTTAAAAACTGGGTCTCAGTCGCAGCCCAGTATTTCCTGCCCATATACACCATGACTTACACGTGGATCCAGTCCACCTACCTTTCTAGCCTCAATGTTCCCACTCTTCCCCTTTCTCTGGCCAGCCTCTCCCCTTCCCCAGTCACTTACTAGGCCATAACCATATTTACTTCCTTCCCAAAACTATTAAAAGTTAACCTTTGTCGCCTTCTCTATTGATCATCTCACTATTCATTAATTTGTCCCCAAACCTTAGAACTGAGCCTCATGTAGGAGACTTTTAATATGTTTGTATGAGATAAGTAAATTTTGGCTACCCATTTTTGAGGGTAAAATTCTTTCCTTGAATGTTTCGTGGTCACATGCAAACATGAAGGCACCTCATTACACATAACAAAAGGAGAAATTTAGCAACAACTAAATAAGTAAAGACTATATTTAATTTTCGTGACTCATGCACAGTCTTTCATCATCTCTAGCTTTGCATGAAGTGGCTCATTGCCAATCCTTTGACTAGTCGGAGTCAAGAATCTAATTAGTGGGGCACTCAGCTTGCCCTTCTTAAGGATGGAAAAGCTGGTCTGACAAGATGGAAGTCTTTGTACTGTTTCTTCTGGGGCCCAGAGATTTGGAATCTACTTGCTGTGCTTATGTAAGCACAGTGGCTGCCTCCCCTGGGTAGTTTTTGACTGAGCTTTAAGTAAGAGAATAAGACCAAAGAGTTTGGGTGAACACGTCCATCCAGATGGGAGTAGCCAAGTAAGCACACAGATGTGCTTAAGATAACCAACAGGTTCTTTTTAGTTGTTGAATGCTGGTGCCCTAGATATAATAGGCTAGTGGTCCCCCAACTTTTCTATGGCATGCCCTTCAGTTAAAACGTTTGAATATGTACTCCCAATGTATATTCCTTTAGTAGAGGTTTTGAAAAGAGGAAATATGAACACATTCAATATCTTCTAATAACCTATCATGGGAAAAAAACCTAAAGCTATATACCTGAAACTAACACAATATTGTAAGTCAACTATAGTTAAATTTTTAAAAAGACAAAGAGGGACTTCCCTGGTGGTCCAGTGGCTAAGACTCCTCACTCCCAATGCAGGGGGCCTAGGTTTGATTCCTGGTCAGGGAACTAGATCCTGTGTGTCACAACTAAGGCCCAACACAGCCAAAAAAAAATATTTTTTAAGAGAAAAATTAAAAATTGAGATTAATACTTTCTCCCTATATCCAATGGATTGTCCTGCGCACTTCATATTGGAAGCCTCTGGCATAGACAACTTTACTTTGCAGTACTCTTAATATTGAGGTGTAATTTACATACGATAAAGCACACAAATCAAAGTTGGGTTACTTTTTCCCTATGTCTACAGCTGTATAACGATAATCCTTATCAAAATATAGAACATTCTGACATACCAGAACACCACCTGGTGCCCCCTCCTAGATAGAGCATATTTCCCCCATTAATAACCATTGTTCTCTCCTCTACCATCATAGATTATTAGTTTGACCTGGTTTTGAACCTTCTTTAAGTGGACTGTTACAGCATCTACTCTAGAGTCTGACTTCATTCCTCAACATTTTAAGAGTCACATATATTATTTTTTATAGCGATAGCAGTAGTTCATTCTTTTCCATCCTTGTGAGTATCCTATTGTATTAATGTACCTTTATTTATCTATTATCTCTCTCTTTTTTTTTTTTTTTTGGCCAGACAGCATGTGGGATCTTAGTTCCCCAACCAGGGATCAAACCCAGTCCCCCTGCATTGGAAGCTTGGAGTCTTAGCCACTGGACTGCCAGGGACATCCCTACCCGTTCTACTTGCTTTTTTCTTGTTTGTGCTGGGTCTTCATAGCTGTGCGTGGGCTTTCTCTGGTTGTGGTGAGCAGGGGCTACTCTTCACTGAAGTGCACGGGCTTCTCATTTCATGGCTTCTAAGGAAATGGCAACCCACTCCAGTATTCTTGCCTGGAGAATCCCATGGACAGAGGACCTGGCAGGCTATAGTCCATGGGATCGCAAGAGTCAGACATGACTTAGTGACTAAACCTTGTTGTAAAACACAGGCTGTAGGCTCACAGGCTTCAGTAGTTGCAAGATGTAGGCTCAAGGGTGCGTAGGCTTCAATAGTTGCAGCATACAGGCCCAGTAGTTGCAGCTCTTGGACCCCAGAGCACAGGCTCAGTAGTTGTGGCACACGGGCTTAGTTGCTCCATGGCATGTGGGATCTTCCTGGACCAGGGATCAAACCAGTGTCCCTGAACTTGCAGGTGGATTGTTATCCAGTGTACCACTAGGAAAGTTCCCCATTCTACTCCTGACAGATATCTGGGTTATTACCAGTTTTTGACAATGATGAATGAAGCTGCTCTGAGCACTCCTGTACATGTCTTTGATGGACAGAAGCCCTCATTGAGAGTTTCCCTAATGGCTAGAGAGTAACCCCCACTTGCCACAACTAGAGAAAAGCCCATGCAGCAATGAAGACCCAGCACAGCCAGAAAATAAATAACATTAAAAAGAAGAAGAAGAAGAACACTCACTGACTGTGGGTGTGTTTCCGGGAGTGGAAGTGCTTTAGTAAACATTGCCAAACAGTCTTGCCAAAGTAGTTATACCATCTACACTCCCTCCAGCCATGTGTGAGAGATTACCCCACATCCGTGACAAGACTTTGAATCATCAGTCCTTTTAATTTTATTATTTTTATGTATTTTTAAAATTTGTATTGGAGTTTAGTTGATTTACATTGTTGAGTTAGTTTCAGGTGTACAGCAAAGTGTTTCAGTTATACATATATGCATATTCATTTTTTCAGATTCTTTTCTCATATATGGTATCAAAGATATTGAATAGAGTTCCCTGAGTTTTACAGTAAGTCCTTGTTGGTTATCTATCTTATATATGGTAATGTGTATAGATTAATCTCAAGCTCCTGATTTATCCCTTTCCTCCCCATTTCCCCTTTGGTAACCATAACTTTGGTTTTGATATCTGCTAAGAAACACAAACTGGAGTCAAGATTGCCAGGAGAAATATCAATAACCTCAGATATGCGGATGACACCACCCTTATGGCATAAAGTGAAGAGGAACTAAAAAGTCTCTTGATGAAAGTGAAAGAGGAGAGTGAAAAGTTGGCTTAAAGCTCAACATTCAGAAAATTAAGATCATGGCATCTGGTCCCATCACTTCATGGGAAATAGATGTGGAAACAGTGTCAGACTTTATTTTGGGGGGCTCCAAAATCACTGCAGATGGTGATTGCAGCCATGAAATTAAAAGACGCTTACTCCTTGGAAGAAAAGTTATGACCAACCTAGATAGCATATTGAAAAGCAGAGACATTACTTTGCTGACTAAGGTCTGTCTAGTCAAGGCTCTGGTTTTTCCTGTGGTCATGTATGGATGTGAGAGTTGGACTGTGAAGAAGGCTGAGCACCGAAGAATTGATGCTTTTAAACTGTGGTGTTGGAGAAGACTCTTGAGAGTCCCTTGGACTGCAAGGAGATCCAACCAGTCCATTCTGAAGGAGATCAGCCCTGGGATTTCTTTGGAAGGAATGATGCTAAAGCTGAAACTCCAGTACTTTGACCACCTCATGTGAAGAGTTGACTCATTGGAAAAGACTCTGATGCTGGGAGGGATTGGGGGCAGGAGGAGAAGGGGATGAGAGAGGATGAGATGGCTGGATGGCATCACTGACTCAATGGACGTGAGTCTGAGTGAACTCCAGGAGTTGGTGATGGACAGGGAGGCCTGGCGTGCTGTGATTCATGGGGTCGCAAAGAGTCAGACATGACTGAGTGACTGAACTGAACTGAAGTCTGTTCCTATTTTGTAAATAAGCTCATTTGTATCATTTTTTAAAATTAGATTCCGCATATGGTATCATATATTTTTATTTCTCTGTCTGACTTACTTCACTCAGTATGATAATCTCTAAGTCATCCAGTTTGCTACAAATGGCATTATTTTGTTCTTTTTTAGGGCTGAGTAGTATTCCATTGTGTATCTGTACTACATCTTCTTTATCCATTCATTTGTTGATTGGCATTTAGGTTGCTTCTGTGTCTTGGCTATTGTAAATAGTGCTGCAGTGAACACTGGGGAGCATGTATATCAGTCCTTTTAATTTTAGCCATCCTGGTGGGAGACCTTGCAATACTCTTGATGAAGTGGGAGAAAATGCCAGGACAAACATCTTGTCTTCCAGTCTGGTTTATCTCCTCTCGCTTTTCCACTTGTGATTTATGGATGAGTTAAATCCACAGTGTATCTGTACATCTCAGAGTTCAGTGGCCATCATTCAATATGATCTCAACTGGGAAGCATGACAAGATTCTAAATCTGAACTCACAACAGCTAAGTCTTACCATAAACTTTAGAAAAGATTAAAGAGCTACTCAGTGGGTTTTTGTTTTCTTTCTGGCACTCTTTAAATATCCCAAAGCAACCAGAAAACAAGGGTTTGTGCTTTTCGAACAACCAAGGCTTAGTGTTTTTTAGAGGGAATAAAGACATTCCTAGAGCAATTTCTCATTTTGAACTCTCCTTCTGACATCCACAGGACCAAAGAATACAACCTCTAAACTGACTTTCTCTTGGTAAGTAGTCCTACAGCTTGAGAAAAAAATGCTTTTTTGAGATATGGTTCACATACTGTACAATTCACCTATTTAAAGTATACAATCCAACACTTTTGAGTACATCACAAATATATACAACTATCACTACAGTCTTCCTTGGTGGCTCAGATGATGAAGAATCTGCCTGCAATGTGGGAGACCTGGCTTCAACCCCTGGGTTGGGAAGATTCCCTGGAAGAGGATATGACAACCAACTCTAGTATTCTTGCCTGGAGAATCCCCATGAACAGAGGAGCCTGGTGGACTACAATCCATAGGGTTGCAGAGTTGGACACGACTGAGCAACTAAGCACACATATGACCAGTCAATTGTTGAACATTTTCATCACCTCTGAAAGAAACCCCATACCCTTTAGCTATCATCTCCCTATCCCCCTTCCCAATCCACACCTCCCAAGCAACTGCTAATCTACTCTCTATGGGTTTGCCTCTTGTGGACATTTGAATATGTAAATAGAATCATGATATTTGGCTTTTGCAACCACAAAGTTTATCCATGTTGTAGCAGATGTATCAGTATTTTATTCCTTTTTTATGGTGGAATAATATTCCATTGCATAGATAGATTATGCATGCCTGCTAAGTCGCTTCAGTTGTGTCTGACTTTTTGCGACCCTATGGACAGTAGCCTGCCAGGCTCCTCTGTCCATAGGATTCTCTAGGCAAGAATACTGGTGTGGGTTGCCATGCCCTCCTCCAGGGGATCTTCCTGACCTAGGGATCAAACCTGCCTCTCTTATATCTCCTGCATTGGCAGGCGGATTCTTTACCACTAGTGCCACCCGGGAAGCCCTGTAGATAGACCACACTTAGTTTATCCATTGATGGAAATTTGGGTTGTTTCCACCTTTTGGCTATTATAAAGAAAGAAAGAAAGAAAGTCAAGTCGCTCAGTCGTGTCTGACTGTTTGCGACCCATGGACTTTAGCCCACCAAGCCTCTCTGTCCATGGGATTCTCTAGGCAAGAATACTGGAGTGGATTGCCATTTCTTTAACTATTGCTATATTCTGTAGCTTTTAATCACCTTAATACTTTTAGGGGCTTTTGTTGTTGTTATTTTCAATATGTACACATATTGACTTACTCATCCTTAAGATATCAGTTAAGACTCTGTGATCAAGAAGAAATCAAAATATGCATAGAAACAAATGAAAATGAAAACACGACAACCCAAAACCTCTGGGATTCAGTAAAAGCAGTGCTAAGGGGAAGGTTCATAGCAATACAAGCTTACCTCAAGAAACAATAGAAAAATCAAATAAATACCCTAACTTTACACCTAAAGCAACTAGAAAAAGAAGAAATGAAGAATTCTAGGGTTAGTAGAAGGAAAGAAATCATAAAAATTAGGGCAGAAATAAATGAAAAAGAAACAAAGGAGACTATGGCAAATATCAACAAAACTAAAAGCTGGTTCTTTGAGAAGATAAATAAAATAGACAAACCATTAGCCAAACTCATCAAGAAAAAAAGGGAGAAGAATCAAATCAACAAAATTAGAAATGAAAATGGAGAAATCACAACAGACAATACAGAAATACAAAGGATCATAAGAGACTACTATCAGCAACTATATGCCAATAAAATGGACAACTTGGAAGAAATGGATGAATTCTTAGAAAAGTATAACCTTCCAAAACTGAACCAGGAAGAAATAGAAAATCTTAACAGACCCATCACAAACATGGAAATTGAAACTGTAATAAAAAATCTTCCAACAAACAAAACCCCAGGACCAGATGGCTTCACAGGTTAATTCTACCAAAAATTTAGAGAAGAGCTAACACCTATCCTACTCAAACTCTTCCAGAAAATTGCAGAGGAAGGTAAGCTGCCAAACTCATTCTATGAGGCCACCATCACCCTAATACCAAAACCAGACAAAGATGCCACAAAAAAAGAAATCAGGCCAATATCACTGATGAACATAGATGCAAAAATCCTTAACAAAATTCTAGCAAACAGAATCCAACAACATATTAAAAAGATCATACATCATGACCAAGTGGCTTTGTCCCAGGGATGCCAAGATTCTTAAGTATTTGCAAATCAATTAATGTGGTGTGATATACCACATTAACAAATTGAAAATTAAAAAACATATGATTATCTCAATAGATGCAGAGAAAGCCTTTGACAAAATTGAACATCCATTTATGATAAAAAAAAAAAACCCTCCAGAAAGCAGGCATAGATGGAACATCATAAAAGCCATATATGATAAACCCACAGCAAACATTATCCTCAATGGTGAAAATTGAAAGCTTGTCCCCTAAAGTCAGGAAAAAGACAAGGGTGCCCACTCTGATCACTACCATTCAACATGGTTTTGGAAGTTTTAACCACAGCAATCAGAAAAGAAAAAGAAATAAAAGGAATTCAGATTGGAAAAGAAGAAGTAAAACTCTCACTGTTTGCAGATGACATGGTCCTTTATATAGAAAACCCTAAAGACACCACCGGAAAATTCCTAGAGCTAATCAATGACTATAGTTAATTTGCAGGATATAAAATTAACACATGGAAATTCCTTGCATTCCTATACACTAATAATGAGAAAACAGAGAAATTAAGGAAACAATACCATTCACCATTGCAACATAAAGAATAAAATATTTAGGAATAAATCTACCTAAGAAAGCCAAAGACCTATATGTAGAAAACTATAAACACTGCTGAAAGAAATCAAAGGTGACACAAATAGATGGAGAAATATACCATGTTCATGGATTAGAAGAATCAATATAGTGAAAATATGAGTACTACCCAAAGCAATCTATAGATTTAATGCAATCCCTATCAAGCTACCAACAGTATTTTTCAGAGAATTAGAACAAATAATTTCACAATTTGTATGGAAATACAAAAAACCTTGAACAGCCAAAGCAATCTTGAGAAAGAAGAATGGAACTGGAGGAATCAACCTACCTGACTTCAGAGTATACTACAAAGCTACAGTCATTAAGACAGTATGGTACTGGCATAACAACAGAAATACAGATCAGTGGAACAAAATGCCCAGAGTTAAATCCACACACCTATGGACACCTTATCTTTGACAAATGATGCAAGAATATACAATAGAGAAACAACAATCTCTTTAACAAGTGGTTCTGAAAACTGGTCAACCACTTGTAAAAGAATGAAACTAGAACACTTTCTAACACCATACACAAAAATAAAGTGGATTAAAGATCTAAATGTAAGACCAGAAACTATAAAACTCCTAGAGGAAAACATAGGCAAAACACTCTCTGACATAAATCACAGCAGGATCCTCTATGACCCACCTCCTAGAGTAATGGAAATAAAAGCAAAAATAAACAAATGGGACCTAATTAAACTTAAAAGTTTTTGCACAATGAAGGAAACTGTAAGCAAGGTGAAAAGACAGCCTTCAGAGTAGAAAATAATGGCAAATGAAACAACTGACAAATAATTAATCTCAAAAATATACAAGTAGTCCATGCAGCTCAATTCCAGAAAAATAAACGACCCAATCAAAAAATGGGCCAAAGACCTAAACAGACATTTCTCCAAAGAAGACATACAAATGGCTAACAAACACATGAAAAAATACTCAACGTCACACATTATCAGAGAAATGGAAATTAAAACCACAATGAGGTACCATCTCATGCCGATCAGAATGGCTGCTATCAAAAAGTCTACAAACAATACATGCTGGAGAGGGTGTGGAGAAAAGGGAACCCTCTTACACTGTTGGTGGGAATGCAAACTAATACAGGCACATGGAGAACAGTGTGGAGATTCCTTAAAAAACTGGAAATAGAACTCCCATATGACCCAGCAATCCCACTGCTGGGCATACACACCAAGGAAACCAGAATTGAAAAAGACACATGTTCCCCAATGTTCATCACAGCACTGTTTACAGTAGCTAGAACATGGAAGCAACCTAGATGTCCGTCAGCAGACAAATGGATAAGAAAGTTGTGGTACATATACACAATGGAATATTAGCTATTAAAAAGAATGCATTTGGATCAGTTCTAAAGAGGTGGATGAAACTGGAACCTATTATACAGAGTGAAGTAAGTCAGAAAGAAAAAACACCAATACAGTATATTAATGCATACATATGGAATTTAGAAAGATGGTAATGATGACCCTATATGCAAGAGAGCAAAAGAGACACAGATGTAAAGAACAGACTTTTGGACTCTGTGGGAGAAGGCGAGGGTGGGATGATTTGAGAGAATAGCATTGAAATATGTAAATTACCCTATGTGAAACAGATTGCCAGTCTAGGTTTGATGCATGAGACAGGGTGCTCAGGGCCTGTGCACTGGGATGACCCTGAGGGATGGGATAGGGAGGGAGGAGGAAGGGGAGTTCAGGATGGGGGATACATGTACACCCATGGCCACTTCATGTCAATATATGGCAAAAAACCACTACAATATTGTAAAGTAATTAGCCTCCAATTAAAATTAATTAATTAAAAAAAAAAAAAAGACTGTGATCAGGGAACTTCCCTGGTGGTCCAGTGACTGGGACTTAAGTTCCCAATGCAGGGGGTCAGGGTGTGATCCCTGGTCAAAGAACTAGATCCCACATGCCACAACTAAGACCTGGTACAGCCAAATAAATAAATATTTTTTAAAATATATGATCAGATTTTTTCCACTCCACTCTTGTCTCTGGCAGCAATTCTCTACATATACCATGGTATTTCAAGACTTTGCTGCCATCCCCTCTTTGCCTAGCTAACTCCCACTCATTTTTATTTTATTATTATTGTTTTTACTTTCTGGTCACACCTTGAGACATGTGGGATCTTTTGTTCTTCAACCAGGGATTGAACCTGCACCCCTGCAATGGAAATGTGGAGTCTTAACCACTGGACCGCCAGGGAAGTCCCCTTACTCATTCTTTATTCTGTGATGTTTACTCAGTATCCAAGTTCATTGGAACTACTTCAGAGAATATCTTGTTTATATGACTAGGCATCTATGTATGAAGCGTTAGGATAGTCCTTGCATTCAAATAAATAACACGATGAACCAGGAGAAATAGCATGTCACCAGAACTATTGCCGACTTATTTTTTTCCAACGTTCTTTATATAGACTTGATTTTTTAAGTCTACAGAGGATGTTACTCATAACCCATACTCTGTTTCATACCTCAAAAGAAGAAGTGGTAATTTACAAAATTTCTTCCTCTTCTTTCCACCTCGTAATATCACATGCCCTGTGGTTGGTGATTTTTTGGTCATAATGGAGCCAGAATATCTAGGAAAACTTTTGTCATCAAATTATATGAATGCATAGGCTGGTGCTTCGATCTCTCTTTCTAAGATGACTCTTAATCAGCCACCGTATACAACACTGATTGTAATAGTTCTATCATTTATAGGTTTGCCATGTAAAGATAAGAATTCTGGGGACTTCCCTGATGGTCCTGTGGTTAGAACTCACTCTCACTGACAAAGGCCCAGGTTCAGGGAACTAAGATCCCACAAGCTTTACAGTGTTGCCCCCCCAAAAAAAAGAAAAAAAAGAATTCTACGTGCTAGTATTTTAATGGGTCACCTTTTCTTGGCAAGTTCCATGCTTTTGGTTCAACCTAGATTACTGGTGGGATTTTTCTATATTTTCAATTTTATTTCTGGGCTTAGCAAGAATAAAAAGAAAATGTGAGTGGTGAGGGTTGAATGGAAGAGGGAAAGGAAGAAAGAACCAGAAGGATGAAAGCCAGTGGCCAAGTTATACCACCACATCATCTTCATCGAGCCTGCTTAGTTAGGTCTCTCGAAAGGCATCAAGAGAGTACTCAAGTTTCTCTCCAGTTTGCCCAAATATCTCTATATTCATTTTCTAGGGCTGCCATACCTAATGATCACTAACTGGGTGCTTTAAAACATCAGAAACCTATTCTCTCACAGTCCTGGAGGCCAGAGGTCCAAAATAAAAGTGTCAGCAGGACCACACTCTCTCCAAAGTCTCTAGTGGAAAATCCCTCCTTATCTCCTGCAGCTTTTGGTGGTGCTGGGTGTTCCTTGGCTTTGGCAGCATCACTCCATTGTCTGTCTCCATTGTTGCATGGCCCTCGCTACGTGTCTCTCTGTCCTTTTATTTTATTTGTTTATTTGGCCTAACTGTGTGCCTTGTGAGATCTTAGATCCATGACCAGGGCCCCTAGCAGTGAAAGTATCGAGTCCTAACCACTGTACTGCCAGGGAATAATCCTTTTCTGTCTTTCATAAGGATACTTGTCATTGGATTTAGGGCCTATCCTATTCTGTAGGATCTTATCTTAATCCTGACCTTAATTACATCTACAAAGACACCATTTCCAAGGAAGGTCACATTCTGAGGTTCCAGGTGGACATGAATATTGTGGTGGAGAGACTATTCAACCCACTCCAAACTCCTTCAAATTCTGCTGTTTCTGCCTTTGGATATAGTATATATACCTTGAAGTGACAGTGAGCTGTCTACTTCGCCACTAATAAGAAACAGTTGTCTTACAAATTTAACACAAGTAAACTAATGTACTGGGGGCCTACCTGGTGGCTCAGATGGTAGAGAATCTGCCTGCAATGCAGGAGATGTGGGATTGATCCCTGGGTCAGGAAGATGGCCTGAAGAAGGGAATGGATATCCACTCCAGTATTCTTGCCTGGAGAATCCCATGGTCAGAGGAGCCTGGTGGGCTACAGTCCATGGGGTTGAAAAACATTGGACATGACTGACCAACTAACACTCACACAAACTAACATACAGAAGAGTATGGAAATTGCAATGGATTTTTCACAAAGACAACATGCCCATGTAGTAAAACACTCAAATCAAGACATAGAACATTCCCAGTATAGATTAGGAACCATATTCTCTCTTTTTTTCCATTAAAGAAAAATATTTAATTGTGGTAAAACACAACAAAATATACCATCTTAACCATTTTAAAGTATACAGTTCAGGGACTTTCCTGGTGGTCCAGTGGTTGAGAATTCACCTTGCAATGCAGGGGTCTCAGGTTTGATCCCTGGTGGGGGAACTAACATCCCACATACTTTGGAGCTACTGAGCCTGCAAGCCACAATTAGAAAGTCTGAGCATTGCATTGAAATATTCCCACATGACCCAACAAGGATGCCATGTGCTGTAACTAAGACTGAAGGCAGCCAAATAAATAAACTATACAGTTCACTGGCCTTAAATACATTCACATTATTGGGCAACCACCCCCACCATCCACTTTCAGAATTTTCTCTCATGTGAACTAAAACTCTGTCCCCATTACACAATAATTCCCCATTTCCGCAGCCCCTGGTAACCACAATTCTACTTCTGTCTCTCTGAATTTGACTACTCTAGGGACCTCATGGAAGTGGAATCATACAGTATTTGTTGCTTTGTGACCTTCTTATTTCACTCAACATAAATCAAATCCGTTATGATTATACAGTGGAAGTGAGAAATAGATTTAAGGGTCTAGATCTGATAGATAGAGTGCCTGATGAACTATGGAATGAGGTTCGTGACATTGTACAGGAGACAGAGATCAAGACCATCCCCATGGAAAAGAAATGCAAAAAAGCAAAATGGCTGTCTGAGGAGGCCTTACAAATAGCTGTGAAAAGAAGAGAAGCAAAAAGCAAAGGAGAAAAGGAAAGATATAAGCATCTGAATGCAGAGTTCCAAAGAATAGCAAGGAGAGATAAGAAAGCCTTCCTCAGCAATCAATGCAAAGAATTAGAGGAAAACCACAGAATGGGAAAGACTAGAGATCTCTTCAAGAAAGTTAGAGATACCAGGGGAACATTTCATGCAAAGATGGGCTCGATAAAGGACAGAAATGGTATGGACCTAACAGAAGCAGAAGATATTAAGAAGAGGTGGCAAGAATACACAGAAGAACTGTGCAAAACAGATCTTCATGACCCAGATAATCACGATGGTGTGGTCACTCACCTAGAGCTAGACATCCTGGAATGTGAAGTCAAGTGGGCCTTAGGAAGCATCACTACGAACAAAGCTAGTGGAGGTGATGGGATTCCAGTTGAGCTATTTCAAATCCTGAAAGATGATGCTGTGAAAGTGCTGCACTCAATATGCCAGCAAATTGGGAAAACTCAGCAGTGGCTACAGGACTGGAAGAGGTGTTTTCATTCCAATCCCAAAGAAAGTCAATGCCAAAGAATGCTCAAACTACCACACAATTGCACTCATCTCACATGTTAGTAAAGTAATGCTCAAAATTCTCCATGCCAGCCTTCAGCAATACATGAACTGTGAACTTCCATTCCAGATGTTCAAGCTGGTTTTAGAAAAGGCAGAGGAACCAGAGATCAAATTGCCAACATCCACTGGATCATCAAAAAAGCAAGAGAGTTCCAGAAAAACATCTATTTCTGCTTTATTGACGATCCCAAAGCCTTTGACTGTGTGGATCACAAGAAACTGTGGAAAATTCTGAAAGAGATGGGCATACCAGACCACCTGACCTGCCTCTTGAGAAACCTGTATGCAGGTCAGGAAGCAACAATTAGAACTGGACATGGAACAACAGACTGGTTCCAAATAGGAAAAGGAGTCTATCAAGGCTGTATATTGTCACCCTGCTTATTTAACTTATATGCAGGGTACATCATGAGAAACGCTGGACTGGAAGAAGCACAAGCTGGAATCAAGATTGCCGGGAGAAATATCAATAACTTCAGATATGCAGATGACACCGCCCTTATGGCAGAAAGTGAAGAGGAACTAAAAAGCCTCTTGAAAGTGAAAGAGGAGGGTGAAAAAGTTGGCTTAAAACTCAACATTCAGAAAACAAAGATCATGACATCTGGTCCTATCACTTCATGGGAAATAGATGGGGAAACAGTGGAAACAATGTCAGACTTTATTTTGGGGGGCTCCAAAATCACTGCAGATGGTGATTGCACCTGTGAAATTAAAAGACACTTACTCCTTGGAAGAAAAGTTATGACCAACCTAGATAGCATATTGAAAAGCAGAGACATTACTTTGCCAACAAAGGTCCATCTAGTCAAGGCTATGGTTTTTCCTGTGGTCATGTATGGATGTGAGAGTTGGACTGTGAAGAAAGCTGAGCGCTGAAAATTGATGCTTTTGAACTGTGGTGTTGGAGAAAACTCTTGAGAGTCCCTTGGACTGCAAGGAGATCCAACCAGTCCATTCTGAAGGAGATCAGCCCTGGGATTTCTTTGGAGGGAATGATGCTAAAGCTGAAGCTCCAGTACTTTGGCCACCTCATGTGAAGAGTTGACTCATTGGAAAAGAATCTGATGCTGGGAGGGATTGGGGGCAGGAGGAGAAGGGGATGACAGAGGATGAGATGGCTGGATGGCATCACGGACTCGATGGACATGAGTCTGAGTGAACTCCGGGAGTTGGTGATGGACAGGACTGGTGTGCTGCGATTCATGGTGTTGCAAAGAGTCGGACACGACTGAGCAACTTAAGTGAATTACTTTTTTCTTTTTTTTTTAAGTATATTTGCTGTAAGTTACAAGTGTACAATATAGTGATTCACAGTTTTTAAAGGTTATACTCCTTTTATAGTTATTATCAAATATTGGCAATATTCCCTGTCATGTACAGTATATCCTTGTAGCTTATTTTATACCTAATGTGTGTGTGCTCAGTTGCTTCAGTCATGTCCGACTCTTTGCAGCCCTACGGATTACAGCCCGCCAGGTTCCTCTGTCCATGGGATTCTCCAGGCAAGAATACTGGAGTGAGTTGGCATGCCCTCCTCCAGGGGATCTTCTCAACCCAGGAATTGAGCCGATGTCTCTGCGGCTCCTGCACTGCAGGCAGGTTCTTTACTGCTGAGCCACCAGGGAAGCCCTTATACCTAATAGCTTGTACCTTTTGCTACCCTACCCTATATTTCCCCTCCCCCAGGTAACCTCTACTTTGTATCTGTGGGTCTGCATTTATTTTCATTATATTCACTATTTTGTTGTACTTCTTAGATTTCACATTTAAGGGATATCATACAGTATTTTTCTCTGTCTGACTTATTTCACCTAGAGTAGTGCCGTTTAAGTCCATCCATATGGCTGCAAATGGCAAAATATTGTTCTCTTTATGTCTGAGTAGTAGTATACTGTATCTATTATATATATTATATATATTACATATGCATATATAAATATATAGTGTACAGACCATATCTTCTTTTATCTATTCCTCTGCTGATGGTCACTTATGTTGCTTCCCTTTCTTTACAATTGTAAGTAATGCTGCTATGAACATTGAGATTATGCAAATCGTTTTAAAACTACCATTGTGATAGATGTGACAAAGAAATGAAAAACACAGGGCACAGTGAAAGTGTGGAAGAGAGGAAGTGTTCTGATTAGACCCTCCCTGACAACAGACACAAGGAAAGACTGCAGACTTCCTGTACCGAGTGGTTAAGAGAAAGTGGTGACTCCAGCCAATGTCACTGAGGTCCCTCAATTAGCCAGCAAGGCCAAGTGCAGGCTCCAGGGACACTACTTAGAGTACAATGGGGACTCATTTGTTTCCAACAGAATGTTCATGGGAAAAATATACTAAGTTTGAAAATAAAGAATTGTTTAGACCCATAAAGGGGATGTTTCGAAAAATTGAAATGCAATCCCTGTGTCCCTCTGTGCTGTGCTGTAAGAGAAGCCCATGGCCCGAGTGCCATGTCATGTCACTATTTGGGCTTCAGTTGACTAGACCAGCCCAGAGGAGTCATCCATTGGTTGACTGACAGCTGTAATCTGGCCGAGTACATAAGCTTTTCTCAAAAAGGCACTCTATACTGTATATTAGTTTCTTGGGGCTGCTGTAACAAATTTCCACCACACTTGGTGCTTTAAAACCATAGAAATTTATTCTCTGACAGTTCTGGGGACCAGACATCTAAAGTCAAGGTGTTGACAGGGCCACATTCCTTGTGAAGGCTCAAGGGAGGACCCTTTCTTGTGGCTTGCAACTCTGGGGGCCCCCAGTGTTCCTTGACCTGTGGCCACCTCACTTCATTGTCTTCTCCACATGGTTTTCTCCTCTCTGTGTGTCTCTTATAAGGAGACACACTTGTCACTGGATTTAGAGCTTATCCAGATAATCCAGGATGATCTTATCTTGGGATCCTAAATTTAATTATATCTGTGAAGAGCCTTTTTCCACATAAGGTAACATTCACAAGTTAAGATCTTACTGGTGGCTCAGACGGTAGAGCGTCTACTGGCAATGCAGGAGACCTGGGTTCGATTCCTGGGTAGAGAAGATCTCCTGGAGAAGGAAATGGCAATCCACTCCAGCACTCTTGCCTGGAGAATCCCATGGATGGAGGAGCCTGATGGGCTACAGTCCATGGGGTCACAAAGAGTCGGACACGACTGAGCGACTTCACTTTCACTTTCACAAGTTAAGGTTCTGGGATTAAGCCGTGAACAATGCTGAGGATCACCATTCAACTCACTCCCATAGGATAGTGACTATTTAGACACAATCATATAGGGGAAGACGCTGAACAGTGACAGTCCAGATAGGGCCTCTCTTTATGGAAGTCTGAACATAAGATATGCAAGAAAAAGACACTTTTGTTGGAGTTGGGCACAAGCCAAGAGACCCTGAAAGAAGACAATCAGAAGTCAGAACAATGACCTACTGAGGCCACATCCTAAGAATGGAGATTATTCTAGAGCTTCTTTCTCCTGTCATACCGTTTTCATTGACGTAAGCTAAAATGTAGGGATTCCCTGGTGGCTCAGTGGTAATGAACTCGCCTGCCAATGCAGGAGACGTGGGTGGGTTCGATTTCTGGGTCAGGAAGATACCCTGGAGAAGGAAGTGGCAACCCACTCCAGTATTCTTGTCTGGGAAATCCTATGGACAGAGAAACCTGGAGGGCTATAGTCCATGGGGTTGCAAAAGAGTTGGACATGACTTAGCAACTAAATAACAACAAGCTAAAATGTATCTTTTGTTTTCCATCACATTTTAACATCTTGGGATGTGCCTAACAATAGCTGGCATTTTTTCTTTCTTTTCTTTTGTTTGCACCTGGTGGCAGTTCCCTGATCAGTGATCGAACCTGCGCCCCCTGCACTAGAAGGTGGATTCTCAACCACTGGTGTCTTAATTGTTGTGTTTGTGGAGGCAGTAGTCCTGAAGTGATGGACATTGCCTGCCTGCAGGAAGGTGAGCACCAAGAGCATGGGGATCAAAAGGCCCACGATGGGTGTCAGTGCCTCAGGGACAGCACTCTTCTCACTCCTGAGAGCCCAGGTGTTGGAGGAGGGGTGAGGCAAGAAGAGGATCAGACACGTTTAGCAACATTCCCATTGGAAGATTCAGAAGGAGGCTCCCTGCATGATCCCTGAGTTGGCAGAAGAGCCAACTGTGGTTCAGTCTTTTAAGAAATGCCACATCATCAGCATTCTTGAGTCACGGAGGACGATGCTCAGTGTGATTGTGTTGAGGAGTGATCAGAAGAGTCAGATCTAAGCAGGAAGGCATTGTATGAGTTCCGTCACCAGTTTATCTTCATTTTCCCTTTTAATATATGCTCAAGAGTGACATAGGAAATTAAAAAACTGGGCACTAAAATGATATAAAAAATCCAAGACAGAATACCAGTTGAACACTTTCAAAATGATGACGTTTTCAAAATTTTTTTGCCACAGTGAGTGTACATTCATTTCCTGTATTTGTGGCACATAAAGTAATGATGTGTCTTCTATCAGATGGTATTCGGATGTAACCTAAGACAGTATTATCCAGGGACTTCTCTGGCGGTTCAGAGGTTAAGACTTCACTTTCCAGTGCAGGGGGTGCAAGTTTGATCCATGGTCAGGGAGCTAAGATCCTGTGTGCCTAGTGGTCAAAAACCCAAAGCATGAAACAAGAAACATCGTAACACATTCCATAAAGATTTTTAAAATGATCCACATCAAAAAAATAATCTTTTTTTTTTTTTCTTCAGCTAAGACAGCAAAAGAGATGATTTATTGTACACGTTACATTCAGCCACAACTGAGAAGAGAACTAGTCCATAGTTATCACAGGGTAGGTCTCTCAAAGGTGGTCAAGGCGATCAGAATGGCCATAGATGTTCCGGATCCATTGAGAAGTTCTAGATAGTAGGCATGCAGTCCACCCTTTGTACCAGCGTCCCTGGCCTCTGGCTTCCCTTGTTTCTGCTTCTGTGGCTTCCATAGGTGTCCAAGTTTACTTGGACCTCTGCCTCATCTTTCTTCTTTTGCGCTTCAGCCTGCGCATTCGCTTCTTCCTCCACTTCGCTCTCATGGCGCAGAGGTTTCTCAAAAGATGGCGCTAAGGCCGAGAGGCAAAAAAATAATCTTAAAAAAAAAAAAGACCGTGTGGTCCCAGACCTCCACAAGGCTTGACAGTTTCCCTAGCAAGCTCATGTCAGGTGCTTATGTAACATTCATTACCTCAGGTAACCCAGAAGTTCCCAAGTAACACAGAGTCAGACAAAAGCTGGACAAGGAACAATGCTTAAACTCAAAGCCTTGTGGGCTGTTAAAGAACACGCCCCAAATCCTGGATTAGAAAGAGAAAAGGAGGCTGGCTTACCTCAAGGACTTACAAGATCCCTCACTGTTTCATTTGTTTATTTGGTTGTGCTGAGTGTCTTGTGGGGTCTTAACTCCCTGTCCAGGGACTGAACCTGGGCTATGGCATGAAAGTTTGGAGTCCTAACCACTGGACTGCAAGGGAAGCCCCTCTCACTGTTTTTTTGTTTTGTTTTTTAAGGCAAATTGTTTAGGTTTTCCTTGAGGCTGATGCTCTTTACTATGCTGAAGCATAGACTAATCTCTATCTATCTATTTGGCTGTGCCGGGTCTTAGTTGTGGCCCATGGGATCTTCCGTCTTTGTTGTGGCATGCCAACTCTCAGTTGTGGCTGTGGGATCTTCCCTGACCAGGGATCGAACCCAAGCGCCCACATTGGGAGCGCAGTCTTAGCCACTGAACCACCAGGGAAGTCCCCGTAGACCAGTCTTTATTCCAGTATTTCTCAACCCCTTTTCCTTTATTGCCCCTTCCCTGGTTACCTTTTCAGACTTTAAAAAAATTTTTTACTAATTGTCCCGCTCTGTGAATTTTTTCTTATTGTGATAAAATATATGTATAACATGTGTGTGCTTCCTCAGTTGCTTCAGTTGTCCTATTCTTTGTGATCCTATGAACTGTAGCCCACCAGGCTCCTTTGGCCATGGAATTCTCCAGGCAGGAATACTGGAGTGGGTGGCCATGCCCTTCTCCAGGGGATCTTCTCGACCCAGGGATTGAACCCTTGTCTCTTATGTCTCCTGCATGGACAGGCAGGCTCTTTACCACTAGCGCCACCTGGGAAACCCATTTTAACTATTTTAAAATTGCATTAACTGTATTCACAATGTTGTGCAACCAATACCATGATCTCATTCCAGAATTTTTGCACCACCCCAAACAAAAACCCCAAACCCATTATTAAGCAGGCCTATTGATTGGAAAAGACCCTGATGCTGGGAAAGATTGAAGGCAGGAGGAGAAGGAGACGACAGAGGATGAGATGGTCAGATAGCATCACTGACTTGATGGACTTGAGTTTGAGCAAGCTCTGGGAGTTGGTGATGGACAAGGAAGCCTGGCCTGCTGCAGTCCATGGGATTGCAAAGAGTCAGACATGACTGAGCAACTAAACTGAACTGATTCTCCCACAACTCCCACCCCCACCCCCCAGGTCCTGAACACTACTAATCTACTTTCTGTCTCTATGGATTTGCCTTGAAATAAGTGAAGAAAGCTGAGCGCCAAGGAATTGATGCTTTTTAACTGTGGCATTAGAGAAGACTCTTGAGAGTCCCTTGGACTGAAAGGAGATCAGTCCTGGGTGTTCATTGGAAGGACTGATGTTGAAGCTGAAACTCTAATACTTCGCCCACCTCATACGAAGAGTTGACTCATTGGAAAAGACCCTGATTCTGGGAGGGATTGGGGCACGAGGAGAAGGGGATGACAGAGGATGAGATGGCTGGATGGCATCGCCGACTCGATGGACATGAGTTTGGGCGAACTCTGGGAATTGTTGATGGACAGGGAGGCCTGGCGTGCTGCAATTCATGGGGTTGCAAAGAGTTGAACACGATTGAGTGACTGAACTGAACTGAACTGAAGTGGTCTTTTATGTCTGGCCTCTACCACTCATCATAACATTTAAAAAAATATTTTACCTGTTTATTTTTGCTGCGCTGGGTCTTAGTTGCTGGGTGCAGGCTTCCTCTAGTTGTGGGGAGAAGAGGCTACTCTCCGGTTGTGGTGCATGGACCTCTCTTGTTTCACAGCACAGGCTCTAGGGTGCGAGAGCTTCAGTAGTTGCGGTGTACCAGTTGCCCCACAGAATGTGGGATCCTCAGGGACGAGGGATAGAACCCATGCCCTCTGCGGTGGAAACATGGAATCTTAACAACAGGACTGCCAGCACTGCCACTTTATTCCTTTTTTATGGCTGAATTATTCTATTGTATGTTCAGGTGGATGGACCACATTTGTTTATCCATTCATCTGCTGATGGACTTTTGAGTTGTTTCCACATTTTGGATACTGTGAATAGTGTTGCTATGACCATTTGTTCAAGTGTTTGAACATCCATTCAGTTCTTTTGGATATAGTCATAGGACTGGAATTGCTGTGTTCCTATAGTAACTCTATGTTTAACTTATCAAAGACCCGCCAAACTGTTCTCCACAGTGGTAGCACCATTTGACATTCATACCATCAATATATGAGGACTCAAATTTCTCCACATCCTCACTAATACCTGCCCCCTGGCTTCACCCCATAAAAGGGTAATACCTCACATATACCACGTATTTGTTTGTGTACTGTGGCCCTTTCAAGGACAGACTTTGTGTCTAGTGAAAACATTTGCAGGGGGGTCCTAGACTCAGAAGCCTGCAGGAATTTATAAAAACATTGCTGGCTCACCAAAAGCACATCTGCCAGGCCTCGGGGCTTGCAGGCTGCCAGGTTGCAGACACCGATCGATTTTATTACAATATATATAGGGTGGGTATAGCATCATTTAGTCCATCATTTCCCTTTTCCTTTTCTGGCCAGTTTCCTACCATGGGGAAAAAAAAAAAGAAAAAACACAACGCTCTAATAAACATCCTTGTCCCTAAGTTTTGGTATTTTTATTTCTTTGGGATGGATTCCCATGAGTGAGATTAATGGGTCAAAGTGTTTAGTTTCCATTTTAACAGATGTTGCCAGATTGCTTTCCCAAATGGTCACAAAACTTTACATGTACCCTTTCCTCCATATTCCTGCCAGCACTTGAGAGCATCGCTTGTTTTAGTTTCATCAATCAGTCTGATGAACGCACTGTTTCATTGCTTCTTTAATTTCCATTCTTCTGACCACTGTGCAATTTAAAGAGCTTTATATTCATTTGTTGACCTTTTGGTTTTGCTCCTCTATAAGTAATCTGTTCATAATCTAAAGTCCATTTCCATCTTTGTTGTTTGTCTTGTTCAGGTCAATTTGTAAAAGCTCTTTTTTTAAAAAAACATTAATCGATTTAATTTTTACAGAATTGGCTTGCTTTCTTTTTGTAAGATGATGTATCTAGGGACTTCCCTGGCAGTCCAGTGGTTAAGACTTCACCTTCCAATGCAGGCGGTGTGGATTTGATCCCTGGTCAGGGAACTAAGATCCCACATGCCTTTCCATCAAAAAACAAAACATAAAACAGAAGCAATACTGTAACAAATTCAATAAAGACTTAAAAAATGGCCCACATTAAAAAAAATCTCTGAAAAAAAAAGATGATATGTCTAACAGGAGAAAGCAATGGGTATTTATTTATTTGGCTGCCCCAGGTCTTAGCTGAAGCACATGGGATCCTCTGTCTTTGTTGCAGCATGCCGGATGTTTAGTTATATCATGTGGGATCCAGTTTCCTGACCAGGGATCCAACCTGGGCCCCCTGTGGTGGAAGCCCAGATTTTAACCATTGGACCACCAAGGAAGTCCCCATGAAAGCTTTTTAGATAATATCTGTTTGGCCTTTGGCTTAATTGCAGAGAAGTGATTAAGACCATTCTTCTCTGGGGCAGGCTGCCAAGGGTCACATCAGAACTTAGCCCCTGACTGGCTATGTGACCTCTACAAGTCATTCAACTTTGTTATGCCCCAGTTTTCTCATCTATAAAGTAGCGGTCATCATCAATATCATAATTCCTACCTCCTACTGTTGTTCTAGACGCAAAGGAGTTAATACAGGTCAATAAGATGGTGCGTGGCACCCAGTAAGTTAGGCAACCATGGTTGGTGACTATTATTTGTATTACAAATATTTTTCCAGCTCCATCATTTGCACTGGCTTTATTTTTGGTATCCCTTGTCACATAAAACATTTTAATGTTTACATAGTCAAATACCCTTCTTTTCTTTCTTAGCTTCTGAGTTCCCAGGCTTGGTTAAGGAGAGCTCCCTATTTCCTTCATGTGAATTTCCTTGATGTGATCATCACAGACATATAACTCACTATGTCCCACACTGAGGGGCATAGTCCTCCCAGCTCCTAATCTCTTTCCTCTTCTCCCTTGGCCCTCCCAGATGAGACCTGTAGACCACTTCACTTCCTGTCTTTCCTCCTCTCCTTCCCCATGTTCCCCACTGAGACCTGTGAAACACTTTTCCTCCCCACCCCTACTCACCAGTCTCTGAAATTTGGTTGAAATAATTTAGTATTTCTTAGAGCTCCCTTGGGCTTCCCTGGTGGCTCAGTGGTAAAGAATCTGCCTGTCAACATAGGAGCCACAGGAACATGAGTTCGAACCTTGGATCAGGAAGATCCCCTGGAGAAAGAAATGGCAATCCACTCCAGGATTTTTGCCTGGGAAATCCCATGGACAGAGGAGCCTGGCAGGCTACAGTCCGTGGGGTTGCAAAGAGTTGGACACGACTTAGCAACTAAACAACAGAACCCACAGGGAATGTCCATTTGGTTTCAAGAGTCCTTTTCTGTTACACAAATCCCTCTCTGCATCCCCTTAATCTTTTAAGTTTTTTTCTTTTTTAAACTGAACCATTTATAAAAAATCTATTGAATTTGTGATAAT
The DNA here is from genome assembly GCF_032405125.1 of Capricornis sumatraensis. NCBI lineage: Eukaryota > Metazoa > Chordata > Mammalia > Artiodactyla > Bovidae > Capricornis > Capricornis sumatraensis. The sequence continues at coordinate 59,638,288 of NC_091085.1, read as the reverse complement.
ATTGCTTCTGTTTTATGTTTATTTGGTTTTTTGGCCATGAAGCATATTGGATCTTAGCTCCCTGACCAGGGATCAATCCTTCACCCCCTGCATTAGAAGGTGAATCTTTATCACTGGACCACCAGGGAAGTCCCTGGATCCACTTAGATGTAAGATATCCCATGCCTACATTCTTAACATTGTTTTTTTTCTCTCTCTCTTTTTTTTCTTCTCTTTTTTTCTCAATTTTCCTTTCAGGTTCAGTTGTAGTTTGGTTAGTCTTTTCTCAAGTTGTTTCCACAGACGGAGTCCTGAGAGTTAAAGTCTCTGAATCCTTGACTATTCTTTTGCCACAATAGATGAAAAGTATTTTGGAAACTAGATAGAGGATTCTTGGATTGACGTCCTTTCTCTCTCTTCTCTGTCATCTTTCCATAGCTTAGATGAAAATCCAGTCTGATTTTTTTCCTTCATGAATATCTTCTGCTTTCCACTTGACACTTATGTTTATCTTCAAGATTTGGGAATTTTACCAGAATATGACCACATTGGATTTTTATCTCATTAGACCAGTCTGGAACTCAGTGAACCCTTTTATAATTACTTTATTTATTATTTACTTATTTTGGCCACGCCACACAGCATATGGGATCTTAGTTTCTGCATCAGAGATCGAACCCAAGCCCCCTGAGATGAATGGGTGGAGTGGTGGTGTTTGCACAAATTTGTGAATATTCCAAAAAATAGTTGAACTGTACTTTAACAGAATGAATTTATCATTTTGTGGCCTCTTGGCTAAGATCGAATGTCAGTATCTGTTTTTAGTCGATGTCCCTGGTTGAACTGTGGTTGAGGGCTGGAGGGCAGAGACCTCAGGGAGTTGCATGTGTCTTGGTTGGGTGGCTGGGAATCCAGTCTGTGTCAGGAGCCAGCCTATGACCCAGGACACCACGGTCACCGCTGCCAGCATGCAGCCACTGGCCATGCAGCCAGGGGACCTGCTGCGGCTGCCAGAATCAGCTGCAGACAGTCTCTCTCTCTCAGGCTTCCCTCTGCCAGCTGGTTCTTTCTCCTAGATTCCATTTTATTTCACTCTATCAGGACTTGTCACTACACTGTTGAGATAGAGGGGAAGTGCTGGCTTATTCCTCAGTGGGAAAGATAGGTGAAGGGTCTGGACAGGAGCTTGAATCATGTGTTCTTGTTGTCCTGTCATTCTCGGGCCTTTTAGGTATGTATCTGAAAGAAAGTCTCTTGACTGTAAGAATATAAGAAAGTACACGAGCTAGGCCACAAAATGTTGGTGGTGGTTTAGTCACTCAGTCATGTCTCACTCTTGCGACCCTAAAAAATAACCTGCCAGGCTGCTCTGTCCATGAGATTTCCCAGGCAAGAATAGTAGAGTGAGTTGCCATTTCCTTAAATGACCTAAAAAAAGAAAAGATGAATTTTATATCATGAGAAGTCTATCTCAGTATAAAACGTATCCATATCTGTAAGGGTCCTAGGCCCAGGACTTCTTTCACGCTCTGCATCCCTAGCACCTAGCCAATGAGTGGGAAAGTTGGGATGTCAGTCCAGGAGCATCTGATTTCAAAGGCTGTTCTCTTTCACTTCCGCCTCCAACCTTGTTGGTACCAGGTTGCCTGGCAGCAAAGACTGTGCTGAGCTGAAACTTTATTCTTCTGTTTTGGCTGTGCCAGGTCTTAGTCGTGGCACACAGGATCTTCATTGTGGCATGGGGGGATCTAGTTCCTTAACCGAGCATGGAACCCAGCCCCCCTGAATTGGGAGTCTTAACCACTGGATCACCAGGGAAGCCCCAAACTCTCTTCTTTTGATAATTGAAGACTTAAGGTAGGAAGAGAAGGACGATTCAGTTTTTGTTTTAGAAGGATAATTTTTAGTTTTATGTGAATACTCTGTTAGAAATAATAACCATAGATAATAAGACTATTCAGCAGTTTTTTTCTGGGTGGACTATAGTTATTTTGGTAGCTTTTTTTTTTTTTAATTTTGTTTTTGAAATCATGAATTCTGGGAACCCTAGAGAACAGTGTGATTTTTTTCTCTCATTCATTTTTTTAAAAAACATGCATTCTAATGAATTTTGAGATTGTTTTCCATCATTAAATAAAAGATATGTATTAAGACAAAGCAGTTGGATCATGTTTGCCTATGAAAAGTCAACCTGTCTTTAATGCTATTGTTCTGCTTCCTCTATAGTTGAATTTGTCTGCTCTGTAGCATAGCAGGTCTTATGTGAAATCCTATTCAAATTAATAGGGGATAAATAAGTGGTTTTAAATAAACACCCAAGGCATTCCAGCCAAGCTCCAAAACCACTGGCCAACTGAGACATAGGACAAAGATAATCAGATGCTATGAGTTTGTTTGGGGGGACACAGATCAGCTCATAACAGACACCAGGGTTTATGTACTGTCTTATTTCCTCTTAAGCTTGCTTTGATTCCAGTGTGGTTCATTGAAGGACCGGAAACAAAACTGGCTGGGCTTTGGAAAGAGGTTGGGATAAGAACAGGTGGGAGACAGGAACTCCCCAGCCAGAGGGACCAGGATTCCCGAGAGATATCACCAGCAAGTTAGAAGCTGCTTGGGAGGCAGTGGGACCACTGGGTTGTTTCTAGGGTGTGCGGACGTCAGCTCCCATCAGTGACAAAGAAACATGAGGAAATGAAACATGTCCCCTCCAAGCCGTCTGGAAGCCAGAGTCAAAAATTACTCAGTTTTCATTTCAAACACAAAAATGACTCAGAATTTTTCAAATATTCTTTTATAGTAGCTCTGAGATCTTGTAAACAGTAACTTCAATGTACAACCATTTTCACTTTGTGGAAGAGACTTCATTTCAACTTGACAACCACCCTCAGACATGCTTCAAACAGCAGCTAGTGATCTTTCTCCACAGGGTTTTAAGAGTGAGGAAAATGTTTATATGAGAGCTACCCAGGCTACAGATGATAAGAAATGACAAAGGATGCTGGCTCAGTAGCCGCTCAGTCATGTCCGATTGTTAGCAACTGCATGGAGTGTAGTTCACCAGGCTTCTCTGTCCATGGGATTCTTCAGGCAAGAATACTGGAGTGGGTTGACATGCCCTTCTCTGGGGGACCTTCCTGACCCGGGATCGAACCTGGGCCTCCCGCATTGCAGGCAGACTCTTTACCATCTGAGTCACCAATGCCTCTCAGACCTACTATCCCACCCTAATTCCATTCTCAGACACTGCCTCTGGGGTAGGGATCCTGCCCGACCCAGGAGAGGACTGTGGACAGAGAATGGAGGATGAGCTAGAGACAGCTCAGCTAGAGAAGAGGGGCAGTTACTCTACAGATTTGCCCCAATTCTCCTTTGTTTTTAATCACATGAAACTCATATAACATGAAACGAACCATTTTAAAGTGAAAAATTTAGTGGCATTTAGTACATTTTCAGTGTTGTGCAACCGACACCTCTCTAATTCTGAAACATTTTCATCGCCCGAGAAAGAAACTACAGGCTGTTTAGCCATTCCCCCTTTGAAGGACATTAGCAGATTGTTCTTCTAAAAAAAAAAATGTAAAAGCATTACAGAGACAATTGAGGCCTCTCGTCCATCAAATTTCCCTCCTTCCTTCTACAGAGGTCATCTGTATCCTGCGGTTGCTATGCATCCTTCTCATCCATGATTTTTGTTTTACTACGTATCAATGCTTCCAAAATCCATGTTATTTTGTTCAGTATGTTTTAAACATTTACAACAGTGTTATCACATTGCACAAATCTTTTGGCAGCTTGCTTTTGGCTCTAGATGTTCTGCTCTAGGTTTAACTCTGTTGATGAAAGTAACTCTTGTCCACTTTTTTCCTTCCCTGCTATGTATTATTCCGACGGGTGCCTGTATTGGTGTTTATCTGTTCCCCTCCTAATGGACACTTGGGTTGTCTCCTGGTTTCCACTATTACAAACACTGTTGCACTGAACATCCTTGACCTGCCTCCTTGTGAGATGGTAGCTTTATTAGGAAGACAAGAAGAATCTTCAACAAGGAAGAAAGAACTCAATGACCTGTTACCTTTGGAAGAAGGGAAACTAACATTTATTAATCCCTTTAGTGCCAGGTACTGTGCCTGAAAGCTTAAGTACACGAGCTCAGTCTGGACCTGGGAGATCCCTCTTGGTAGGACAACGTGAAAAGTTCCAGAAATATTGAGCCCTAATGGGCCAAAGCATTCACCCTACTTTTTACAGTTCATGTTGTTCATCTCTCACTTTGTGTTTTTTCAGAACTTTTAAAGGCAAAGACTCTGAAGTCGGACTGCCTACATTTGTTCCCTCAAACATTGTGCCCTCATACATGCCTACGTTTGGCTCATCTCTCACAGGTTGTATGACCGTGGGCAAATTATTCAGACTCCCTGGGCCTCAGTTCCCTTATCTGTGAAATGAAATAGCACCTACCCTATGAAGTTATTGAAAGAATGAAATGAGATCATCCATGGAAAATAGAGTAGTGTCTGGCAGTCTGCATGGAGCAAATCTTAGATATAATAATTTATGGCGATCAAATGATGAATGGGGGACTTACCTGGTGGTCCAGTGGTAAAGGCTTCATGCTGCCAAGGCAAGAGGTGTGGATTCGATCCCTGGTCAGGGAACTAAAACCCCTCTCTGACAGTCTATCTTTGCCTCGTGTTCTTTGACTGAAATAAAAAATTGAATCAATACCATTTTCCTGACCGAAGCGTTGTATTCCAAAGAAGGGATGTTCTGTAAGCTTGCTGAAAAGAAACCCTCTGTTTTTTAACCTGTTAACATCGGTTCAGTTCAATTCAGTTCAGTCGCTCAGTTGTGTCTGATTCTTTGTGACTCCATGGACTGCAGCACGCCAGGCCTCCCTGTCCATCACCAACTCCCAGAGTTTACCCAAACTCATGTCCATTGAGTTGGTGATGCCACTCAACCATCACATCCTCTGTCGTCCCCTTCTCCTCCCGCCTTCAAACTTTCCCAGCATCAAGTCTTTTCCAGCGAGTCAGTTCTTCACACAGGTGGCCAAAGTATTGGAGCTTCAGCTTTAGCATCAGTCCTCCCAATGAATATTCAGGACTGATTTCCTTTAGGATGGACTGGTTGGATTTCCTTGCAGTCCAAGGGACTCTCAAAAGTCTCCTCCAACACCACAGTTCAAAAGCATCAATTCTTTGGCGCTCAGCTTTCCTTATAGTCCAGCTCTCACATCCATACATGACTACTGGAAAACCACAGCTTTGACTAGATGGACCTTTGTTGGCAAAGTAATGTCTCTGCTTTTCAATATGCTGTCTAGATTGGTCATAACTTTTCTTCCAAGGAGTAAGCATCTTTTAATTTCACGGCTGCACTCACCATCTGCAGTGATTTTGGAATCCCCAAAAATAAAGTCTGTCACTGTTTCCATTGTTTCCCCATCTATTTGCCATGAAGTGATGGGACCAGATGCCATGATCTTCGTTTTCTGAATGTTGAGTTTTAAGTCAACTTTTTCACTCTCCTCTTTCACTTTGATCAAGAGGCTCCTTAGTTCTTCTTCACTTTCTGCCATAAGGGTGATGTCATCTGGATATCTGAGGTGATTGATATTTCTCCCGGCAATCTTGATTCCAGCTTGTGTTTAACCCAGCCCAGCGTTTCTCATGATGTTAACATCAGTAGGCAATTGTTTTTTCTTCTTTGCAGTTGCATTGGGAATGTCATATACTGTTCCCAGTGCCCACTCATGCCTGTGAATCCCTTTCAGGGTGTGGCCAGAGCACCCAGTATATCAATATTTGTTAAGAGCCTAGAAGCGTTTGCCTTTCATAGGACAGGGTTGTGAGATTGTGATCATGCCTGATGTTTGTAATGCCACATGCAAACCTCTTCTCACTGAAGAGACAGAGAGTGACCAAGTCTTAAATTTGAGCCCCAAGAGAATCCAGTGCTGGCTGCACAGTAGCCACATTTCAGCTGTCATGGAAGATGCAAAACAGTGAACAGAGTGTCACGGCCAGGTATTCACCACGGCTAAGCCTGCCAAAGAATATTTCTTGGACTTGAGTTTATTAAGTAACATATAACATTACAAAGATTTTTAAATCTCTGGGAAGGCCTCAAGAAGGGCCCTAGAACTCATCTGGAGAGCCACATCTGTTTGGGTTTGGGACAATGTGAACTGTTATTTCTTCCTCAAGGTTGGCTGATTACCTCTGTGTTCCCCAGAAATTTTGGAAGCAAGAGAACCGAGACCAACTTTGCTGAAGGCACAAACATGCTTTTTAAATGAGTGACCTAGATGGCAGTGCGAAATGTTACTGTAGGAACAGTTGCCAAAAAGCATGTCTTAACATAAACAGTAGTTTTAAAATACCCCTTCAGGACTTCCCAGGTGGTCCAGCGACTAAGACTCCATGCTCCCAATGCAGGGGTCCTGGGTCTCATCCCTGGTCAAGGAACTAGGTCCTACATGTTTTAACTTAAAGTTCACATGCCACAACTAAAGATCCTGTGTGCTGCAGCTGGGCCTAGCACAGCCAAATAAATAAATAAAAATATTTTTTAGAAATAACGATAAATAAAAATACCCTTTACTGGTTACTAGAGGTAGGGGTGGAGATGGAGAAATTGGATGAAGGTAGGCAAATGGTACAAACGTTCAGTAATAAGATAAATAACTCCTAGGATGTGATGTACAACCCCATAGATATAATTAACACTGCTCTGTGTTATAGATGAAAGCTGTTAAGGGGATAAATCCTAAGAGCTCTAATCACAGGAAACATTTTTTCCTATTTCTTTAATTTTGTACCTATATGAGATGATGGATCTTCACTAAAGTTATTGTGGTCATCATTTCATGATGTATGTAAGTCAGATCATTATGCTGTACACCTTAAATTTCTGCAGTGCTGTGTGTCAATTATATCTGCGTAAAACTAGAAGAAAAAAAAGAGAGACTTTACATAGCTGCTGCTGAGAGTTGTCCTCCTGACCCTTTTATAAAGTGTGGTTTGGGACCAATCAGATTCTCTCAAATGAGACTCTGACCTGAAAGACACAGGTATTGAGGTTGAATCATGTTTATGGTTAAGAGCTGGAGTGAAGAGCTGTGAACTGGTCTCCTGGGTCTGCCTGTGCCTGATTTAATTCTCTGTTAGTTTCTGTGCGATACATCACAATATTTCTTCTCTTTTTCTTTTTCAAGTTAATATAAGTGTATCTCGGTTACTTCATCCATAAGTACCTGGAGTTAAACAATTACAGTAAGGCATCTTTTCATGCCATGAGAGAGAGAGAAAGGAATTTCCAGTAACACAAACAGCCCAGCTTCAACCACTAAAGAATTTCATCAAAAATTTCTTTCCAATTTGAAAAAGTCATCAATTTTAGCTAAAAGATGGGGGAGCAGGAGATGACCCATATCTCCATTGATTTGTGAATGGTCAATCGCCGGTACTTAGTGCTTCACCATGGAGAAGGCGATGGCACTCCACTCCAGTACTCTTGCCTGGAAAATCCCATGGACGGAGGAGCCTGGTAGGCTGCAGTCCTTGGGGTCTCGAATAGTCAGACATGACTGAGCAACTTCACTTTCACTTTTCACTTTCATGCATTGGAGAAGGCAATTGGCAACCCACTCCAGTGTTCTTGCCTGGAGAATCCCAGGGACGGTGGAGCCTGGTGGGTTGCCATCTATGGGGTCGCACAGAGTCGAATACGACTGAAGCGACTTAGCAGCAGCAGCAGTGCTTCACCAAGGCACATTGTTAGTCAAATCCCTCAGCTAAAGACTGATTACAGAAGCAAAGCAGGGGAAGAGAGAAGTGAGCTGGGGCCTGAGGGACCTTCTGTGAATTGCAGCTGCTTGCTTTAAGTTCCGTAGACCATAGTTAGGAAGTGTTTTGAATATTAAACCAAAAGGCATGTTTATATCAGGTGCAGTTTAAATCCCCTCCCTTCATGCAAGGTGCCCTGGGGCAGGCAGGCTAATAAATTTGGAAAGGCAAAGGAGTTCATAAAGTCAGAAACAAACATGATTTTGTACCCCTGATTTTATGGTTCTGGACATAGGGGTAATTAATCTCCTGAAGCTTGGAAGACGTTGTTTGGGGGCAGCTAGCGGGAAGTCCAACAGAGAGTGAAACTCATGGAACTCATGACCCCAAAAACTGGCATCCTCCAAAATAAAGAGAAATCAGTGAAAAAGAGATGCATAAATGATGATGACTGGCCCTTCCAATACATATATAGATACACAGACATGCATACCTAGAGTTACACACACACAAACATTGTATCACACACAATTTGAGACTGAATAGACCACATCATTGGTTTAGCCCAGAACATTATGGCTTGCTCTCATTTTTTTATTTTTAATTTTTTGCCTGAACTGTGCGGCATGTCAGAGAAGGAAATGGCAACCCACTCCAGTGTTCTTGCCTGGAGAATCCCAGGGACGGGGGAGCCTGGTGTGCTGCCGTCTATGGGGTCGCACAGAGTCAGACACGACTGAAGCGACTTAGCAGCAGCAGCAGCAGTGCGGCATGTAGGATCTTATTAACAGTTCTCCAACCAGAAACTGAACCCATGCCCTGGAGTGGAAGGGTAGAGTCTCTAACCACCGTACTGCTAGGGAAGTTGTGTTTGCTGTCTGTTGGCACTCTCCTGGACAGGAAACAGAATTTAAGAGATTCCTCTCTCTCTCTCTTTTCAAATGGAAGTGTAGTTGATTTACAATGTCGTGTTAGTTTTGAGTGATTCAGTTATTCATAGATATGTACATATTCTTTTCCATTATGCTTTATTATAAGATATTGAATATAGTTCCCTGTGCTATACAGTAGGATCTTGTTGTTTATCTACTCTATATGTAGATAAACATAGTAAATAAGTAGTTTGTATCTGATAATCCCCAATTCCTAAGTTACCCCTCCCCCATCACTTTTCTGCTTTGGTAACTGTACATTTGTTTTCTATGTCTGCGAGCCTGTTTTTGTTTCATAAATAAGTTCATCTGTGTCATATTTCAGACTTCACATATGTTATCTGCAGTATCTGTCTTTCTCTGTCTGACTTACTTCACTTCATATAATAATCTCTAGGTCCATCCATGTTGCTTCTGATGGTATTACTTCATTATTTTTTATGGCTGAATAATATTCCATTGTATATAGCACGCTGAATTGTGGGTGGACACTTGGATTGCTTCCATGTCTTAGCTATTGTGAATAGTGGTGAACACTGGGGTGCATGTATCTTTTCAAATTTGAGTTTCGTCCGATATGTGCCCGGGAGCGGGATTGCTGCGTCATGTGGTAACTCTATTTTTAGTTTCTTAAGGAGACCCCATATTGTTTTCCGCAGTACCTGCACCTATTTACATTCCCACCAATGGTGTAGAAAGGTTCCCTTTAGGAGACTGCTCTCTTAATAACTATTGTTGATGATCAAGGAAGATGATAGGAAGATGATACTAAGGAAAAGTCAGATGGACAAGTGAAAATCATCACTAACCTCATCACCCAGGTAGAATCAAAGTTAAGGCTGCAATGTATGTTTTTCTAATCTGCTGTTCCAGCCATATATACATAGACAGATTTTAGAAGAGAACAAAGATCCTATCTTGTTTTTAACCTCTTTTCCCTTTAATACGGTGTGATCTTTTTCTCAAATCTTTTGTTATTTTCACACAACAGGGTTCTTTACCTAACTGGGTAGAAGACTCCACACTCACCGTGCCCAGTTATCTGACCTCACCTCTGTTCCTCACTGCAGTGGGTTGACTTGGGCTCCCCAAAAGCTATGTCCACCCAAGATCTCAGAACGTGACCTTATTTGGAACAAGGGGCTTTGCAGATGTAATCTTTGCAGATGTAATTAAGGGAAGGATGTCAAGCTGAGATCATCCTGGGTTGGGGTGGTCCCTCAATCCAGCGGCAAGTGTTTGTATAAGAGACAGAGAAGGAGAAGACACAGAGACATGGAGAAAAGAAGGCATGCTGAGACAGCGGGGGGCCTGGGACCCTTTGCTGCAGTGCCAACACTTAGACGAATGTCTCCTCCGGCAACACAATACAAGAAGCTATGGGGGACTAAAAATAACTGTGTACCTGTGCAGTTGGGATAAATTATGGACAAAAAGATACAAAAAAGATCAAAACCCAACTACCGCTTCTGAAGAGGTGGAATCAAAAGCAGGGTGATGTGCATGCCCCCTGCACACATACCACGAAAGGGGTCGCAAACCATCTAAGCCACCCCTCCGGAATGACCCCTGAACACACCCTACCTTCACCCCATATAAGGAACAAGCTCACCCCTCTTCAAGGAGCAAGCCAGCAAGAGAACCTGTTACTTGCTCTCACTCCCCACCTTGTGCCACAAGGGCCCTAATAAAGCCTTGCCTGAATTTCTTGTCTGGCCATTTATCAATTTCTGTTGATTAAGAAGGCCAAGAATCCTGGTCCATAACAATGTGAAGATGGAGGCAGAGACTGGAGTGATGTGTCTGCAGGCCCAGGAATGTTAAGGACATTCCTGATAGCTCATAGAAGCTAGGAGTGAGGCATGAGGTGGATTCTCCTCAGAGTATCCAGAAGTAATCAGTCCTGCTGACCCCCTGATGTGGACTCCCGGGCTCCAGAACTGTCTGAGAATACTGTTTTGCCTTTTTTCCCCAAGTATTTATCTATTTTCACTTTCAGCTGTGTTGAGCCTTAGTTGTGGTGCACGGGCTTCTCTCTAGTTGCAGAGTGTGGGCTTAGCTGCCCGGTGGCACGTGGGATCTTACTTTCCCAACCAGGAATTGAATCCTTCATGTCCCCTGAATTGGACGGTGGATTCTTAACCACTGGACCACCAGGGAAATCCCAAGTTTTTGTTTTTTTTAAGCCACCAAATTTGTGTTACTTTGTTATGGCAGTCCTGGGAGACCAGCAGGCTCACACACCCGAGGGCCTCTGCATTTACCATCCCCTCTGGCTAGAATGCCCTTCCTCCAGATGCTCACACTGTTTGCGCCGTCTCATCATCCATGGCTCAGCTCTTGGTCACATCCCAGTCATCCCAGCACCACGCCTTTTTTAGCCTGTCATCCTTCTTTGTTGGCTTCATGGTCCTCACAGTCATCCCAGGCTTCCTTTCCATTTATTTGTTTACCTCTTGTCTGGCCACCTCCCCGCTGTGAATGTAAGTTCTAGGAGAAGAGGGTCTCAGGGAATTTGTTCCTTGCTCTGTTTCCACCAACCACTCAGAACGCCACAGCACACTGTTGGTGCTTAATACATGAAAACTTGATGCCAAGCAGGGCCCTGTGGGGCTCCTGGGCACAAGGACTTTCTGTTTCCCCCATTTCCTTCATTATAGAAAACAGCTTTCATTCAGCCTCCACAAACTTCCCTGAGTTCCAATGGGCAGACCCAAGCAGTTGTTAACTAGAGAAGGAAGGAGATGCCACACCAGGCAGAAACAGTCAAGAGCAGCCTTGGGGCAAGGTCCTGTTTCCCCATTGGGGAAACATACGACAATATCTTTGAGCCATTTTGCTGACACTGAAACCCCCTCCAGGTGGGAGAAGTTAACGATTAATGATGTTATGGTGCCCACCAGCATGTAGACACCATACTTGAAGGCTGATGGTGCTGACTCCCACTTACTTCACCACCAACCCATCAGAAGAATGTCCACAAGCTGATCATGCCCTCCTCTTTGAACAATTACTGTAAAACTTCTCACTATCTTCCCCAAATAGGGACACACGGTTTTGAAATCGTTAGCCCGCTTTTAGCCCCCTTTGCCCGGCAAAACAATAAAGCTGTTCTTTTCTATCTCACCCAAATCTCTGTCTCCAAGATTCGATTTGGCACTGGTGTACAGAGAAACTGAGCTTTCAGCATCAAGCTGATGGGATGAATGAACAGAAGGACAAATGTGAGTTGTTCGGTTGTTCTGAACAAATAGGGGTTTCACAAACGGGTTCCCGGCTGACTCATGCATCTGAGGCTGGCGGAATCCCTGCTTTCCTCTGAGCTCTTCTCTGATCATCACTTCCTCTTTAGGAAAGATGATCTCTGCTTTTAACTTTCAGTCTCTAGGAGCTAATTAAAAAATCAGACAAGCAAACTGCTCAGAAAACACTTCAGAACCTCAAAATATCCCTCTTTCTTCCTTTTCTGCCATTCCACTGGGGCCAGGAGTCTGAGTATCTGCCTTCCTTATCGGCATCCTAGTCACTATGTCAAAGCAAGCCTCATCTTGCTAATGAACAATGAGTGGAAATGAGCATGTAACAGAAACTTGGACCGATCACCACCTCAAACCAGTACATCTCCTTTCCTTCCCAGCTTTGGGAACTGAAACCATTCTGTAGGAAGGTCTCTCTTCCCCCTCCTATGCAAAAATCCCAGCCTGGCCAGATTCCTTTTTTTGATACACAAATACTAATAGCAGCATTCACCATACCATTAGCAGTATTCACCACCCCCTAAATAAAAGCAAAGTGCTCTTGCAATCCTGTCTGTACTGCCCTTCCAGATTAAATCACTTTTATTTATTCCCAACTCTTTCCCATCCTTGTTCTAACGCATATGTAATTTTTGACTTAACTACCTCATGTTGTGGCTCAGATTCCACATCCCTTTCTTACACTTTACAGTATGTGGTATTTTTTTTTTCTTCCAGGGCACAGTTAACCACCCATAAAGGTCTCCGCTTAAGTAAGAAGTCCATGTCTGTGAACCATCACCCAGACACATGCAACACCAGACTATGTGTCTCATATCAAAGTTTATTGAAGGGGTAGATTTCTTATAAGAACAGAAACACAAGCAAATGAACCAGGAGGAAATCTCTCCCCCCTCTAACCATAGGACAGCATTTCCCTTTGAGTGATAAAAGCAAACAGAGGTGGGAAGCTGCTTTCTCCCTGGAGCCTTTTTAACTGCTCAACCTTCAAATTAGTGTAAACAGAAGAGGAATGGATTGGCTGCAGGTTGTAAGATAAATGTCATTTCCTTTTGCTTAGTAACACTGTTCTGCTCAGATCCTCCTGGGGCAAAGCCCCTTCTTACCACCACTGGAAACTCAGATACTAACGGAAGCTCATGAATCTCTCTATCTGGTCCGTTTCTGCTAAATCATGGCTGAAAGAAGGATCGGTTCCACTGAACCCAGGTGACCTCCTGGCTTGTTTCATGATGCCTGGGCTCCCTTCAGATGCAATAATTCCCCTCCAATCACAGCTTTCCTTATCCCAGTGGGAGCCCACAAGAAGCTAGACATTGCTCCAGAAGCTGAGAACCAAACAACAGGTGACAGGAAGAGGCCTGTTGAGTCCCAGGTGCCAGTGGGCCTCTCTGTGGCTCCAACACTCCAGCAGCAGAAATGTGGACAGTTTTGCCATCTTCAGTTCTGCAAGTGTCCAAGACTGAACAGAAGTCTTAGACACCTGGAAGCTTCATCCTCCATTCCCCAAGGTTCCTGTGGAGACACACCACAGGCAAGCAGCCCACGCTGTCACACCGATGCCCTAAATCTGCTTCTCCGAATCTGGAAGTTCTGGGAAACCACAGACCAAGGCTCTGTTATTCTGTGCAGCAGCCAAACTGCTTCTCCAGAAATCCTGGTCCTTGATGATCTTCTCCCTTCTCAGCTTGGCTTTTTTAACTGGAGACTGGATTCAGATAAGAGGGGCTCTGCGGCTCACTGAGATTGGACATCAAAGCCTCGGGAACGTTCTTGGTAGTGCTCAGATCCCCCGTGAGCTCGGCGGTGGTGCTGCGGTTGTTATCCAACTCATCCGGCCCCTTCCTCTGCAGGCAGCGGTTGATCAAGGTGGAGAAGAAGTTGGGGAAAGATGGGCTGGAGAAGTAGTACACCAAAGGGTCCAGCATGCTGTTCATGTAGGTGAAGCTGAGGGTGATGTAAAACGCCAGGTCCACTGAACGATAGACGTCACAGTTTTCCGTGCCAGCCTTGCGCAAGAGCCAGAAAATATGTATGCGTACGGCCACGCTGGGCAGGAAGCAGATGATGAAGACAATGGCCACCACCATGATGAAGTTGATAGCCCGCTTGATCTTGGTGTGTCTGTTCATTTGCCGCTGCCGCAGGCTCCAGACGATTCTGACTGAGCAGAACAGGATGATGCCCAGGGGCACGAAGAACTCCAGGAGGAACATGGCATCGTGCCAGCGGAAGGCATCGCAGATGCTGAAGCTGCTGCACAGTTTCGAACCCTGATTCTCGATCAACCTCGTTCTGTACAGGAGGTGGACCGTCAGGCCGATGGTGATGCCCCACAAGAGGCAGGAGATGATGCCCGCTGTCCGATTGGAGATCTTGTTCAGGGCGTGGTGGGGATGGACCACCCGGAAGTACCTATCCACGGCCACCACAGTGAGGAAAATGATGCTGCCCTGGCGGTTCATGGCCAACATGAACAGCATGAGCCGGCAGGGGATCTCCCCAAACTTCCAGTCCCACCTCCGCACGTAGTTGTCCGCCAGGAACGGCAGGCAGATGATCAGGAGAAAGTCAGCCACGGCCAAGTTGAACAGGAAAACCCGGCTGGCTTTCCAGGACTTGAGGTGGAAGCAGAAAATCCACAGGGCAAGGCCATTGCCCAGGAGCCCGAACACGAACTCCAGCCCCACAACCGGCGGCAGCACTTTGGCAATGAAGTCATCACGGAACACACAGCAGTTCTTCTCGCCTATCTTCAGAAAATGATTCTGCAGTTGGGAAGGGTTCATGAGTGAATCGCGTTGGCGCCAGGGAGCAGCTCACCTAGTCAAGGCTCGGAGAAGGAGGTGCAGGTCTGAATGGCGAACCTGTGGTTCAGCGCTCGCCTTTATGTCATGTCAGAGTGTTGAAACAGATGACTGAATGGTTACCAGGAAACTACGAAATCGCTTTAAGAAAAAAAAAAAAAAAAAGAAGCCAGCAAGGCTCTTGTGCAACCTGCTGTTTGCATAAACAAGTAATAAAAAAAAAAAAAAATCCCCCGGGGAGACAGGAACCCAAAAAATTTTCTAAATGTAAAGAATATGCTTGGGCAAGCCGACTGTCATTGTGAATTACTGAAATGGGTAAGCCTGTGTGCCCGTATACTGAATACTTAGCACAGGAGAATTAATTCACAGTCATGTGGTTGCCTTGCATAATGAACAAAACAACAGCAGCAATATTAACTTACTGTGCTCAACAGAAGCATGAAGAATTTGCATGGAATATTTGCAGGCATGTGTTTTAAGAAATGGTAGTGTGTGTGTGATTTTTGAGGGGGGACAGAAGGCCAAGAGAATAGTAATTGTCTAGTACCTTGTGGCCTGCCATCTATGGGGTTGCACAGAGTTGGACATGACTGAAGCGACTTAGCAGCAGCAGCAGCAACAGTATTTTATGAGGACAGATGTGTTGCATTTGATGTTTCCAGGCCATCTTTCCCATACAAGCATGGATTGCCTTTCTACACTAGAATGCTGCAATTAATTCCCAGCTAAGGCGGAGGTGGGGGGGTTGGGGGGTGGGGGGGTGGGGGGAAGCTATTTGAGAGCGGCATGCCATTTCATAAGATGCTTGAAAACTTGAACCCAGTTTGGGTTGCCAGTGGTATGTTACAATAAGTTGAGTTTTTCCTTTGTTTGTGTTAGATTTTGAGATGCCTCCATGCTCAAGTTAGTAATTTATCATTAAGGATGTGATTTATTAAAATTAATAAGCTTTATTTTTTAGAGCAGTTTTAAATTTCCAGCAAAACTGAGCAGAAAGTACAGCGAGTTCTTGTTTACCAGCTGTCCCCGTATACAACCTCCCTCACAATGTACATGATATTTTTGATTTTTTAAAATTTTATTTATTTATAGATTTTTTAAAAATACATTTTACTTAATTTTAGCTGTGCTGGGTCTTCACTGCTGCTCTGGCTTTTGAGTGCAGACCACTCTCCAGTTGTGGTGCTCAGGCTTCTTGCAGTGGCTTCTCTTGTTGCAGAACACAGGCCTTAGGGTGCCAGGTTTCAGTACTTGCGGCACTTGGGTTCAGTCGTTGTGGTTCCCAGGCTCTAGCACACAGGCTCAGTAGTTGTGGCCCATGGGCTTAGTTGCTCTATGGCAAATGGGATCTTCCCGGATCAGAGATCGAATCTATGTCTCCTTCATCGGCAGGCAGATTCTTTACCACTGAGCCACCAGCGAAGCCCAATGTGCGTGATATTTTAAAAACCTCCATTTTTACAAAATTAAACTTTGAGGACCTAAGAAGACTTTGAACTCTGCCTTGCCGGAGGTCACCATTTCACACATCATTTTCTTGCTTTTCAGTATAATTGGGTGTATAAATCCTCACAGAACATTTCTACCCTGGAATATTTTGGGCTGATGAATTCTTGCTGTGCAAGAGGTTCTTAGTTGTGTTGCTTCTACTCTGAATGAGAACTAAGACATTTGTTTATTTTTATCTTTGAAAATTTGGCCACGTCATGCAGCATGAGGGATCTTAGTTCCCAATCCAGGAATCGAACCTGCTCCCTCTGCAGTGGAAGTGTAGAGTCTTAATCACTGGACTACCAGGAAGTCCCAGACATTTGTTTATTTAGTTTCACAGCCAGGTTCTGCCGTAGGGGTTTGTAGACTCCTCCCAGTAAACGGGAGTCAAGATGATCTAATGTTAGGCTCACGTAGGGAGCAGTGGCACTTGATGATGAAGACGGTAATGAAGATGACATGGGCAGTCATGCTAGGGAGAGCTTCCTGCATGTCGGGTGGCATGCTCAGTGCTTTAAATACATTCACTTGTTTCCTCCTGACTTCAGTCCATGAGGGAGGGACTACTACTGACTTTTATTTCGAAATGAGGAAAGTGAAGCTCACAGAAGTTGGCCATATATATAGTCAAGGCTATACAGATCATAAGATTTGAATCTGGCACTGGCTTCAAAGCCTGCATCCCTAACCAATACACTACACTGCCTCTTATTATATTGTTGCCCCATCTGTAAGGCTGCACCAGATTGAGGTCACATTGTGTGGGTGTGGTAAGACTCAAGTGAAATGACTAGCATTTGTTTCCTGTCCTTGATGCCTGTCAATATCCTGCTCCCTTCTCAGATGAATGTAGACTTGTCAGTGACATTCAGAAAGTAACCCTAAGGGCCTTTATTAGCTAAGAGTCAGAAAATCCAACTATTCACAATAGTTATTTCCGGGAGCTGGAATTTGCAAGGGATCTTCCCTTTGCAAGGTTTTCTTTCTGTTTTGTTTTTAATTTTTGCCAACCCACTCCAGTACTCTTGCCTAGAAAATCCCATGGATGGAGGAGCCTGGTGCAGGCTACTGTCCACGGTGTCGCAGAGAGTCGGACACAACTGAGCGATTTCACTTCACTTCATAGTTACTATACAATGTTGGGTTACTTTCTACTGTACAGCAAACTGAATCAGCTATCAGGACATATATATATCCCCTCTGTTTTGGATTTCCTTCGCATTTAGGTCCCCACAGAGCACCGAGTAGAGTTCTCTGTGCTGTACAGTAGGTTCTCATTAGTTACCTATTTTATACATGGTGTGTGTATGTCAATTCCAATCTCCTAATTCTTTTTTCCCCTCATAAACTGTTATTTGTCTGTTTATTTTTATTTATTACTTTAAAAAATGTTAATTGGAGGCTGATTGCTTTACAATGCTGTGTTAGTTTCTGCTATACAGCAATGTGAATCAGCTGTAAGTGTAAATATATCCCCTCCCTCTTGAGCCTCCCTCTCACCCCTCGAGGTCATCAGAGAGCACTGAGCTGAGCTCCCTGTGCTTTACAGCAGCTTCTGACCAGCTATCTATTTCACACTTGGTAGTGTATATATTGGAGAAGGCAATGGCACCCCACTCCAGTACTCTTGCCTGGAGAATCCCAGGGACGGGGGAGCCTGGTGGGCTGCCGTCTATGGGGTCGCACAGAGTCGGACACGACTGAAGCGACTTAGCAGCAGCAGCGGAGTATATATATTAATGCTACTCTCTCAATTCGTTCCACCCTCCCCTTCCCCCACTCTGCCCACCTTTGAAAATTTTATAATTTCATAATATTTGGATAAAATTAGGAAAAAACAAGAATGGATATTGCTTCATTTGGAAAAAAAGAGAGAGAGAGAGAAGTTGGAGGCCCTGGATGCTTTTTCCTGGCTCCATCATTACCCATGAAACCTCTTAACCCCTGAACTTTCCATATGTAATGTGGAAGATGGGACCATCTTCCAGATCCCTTCCAGCTCTCACATCCTAGGATTCTAAACCCAAGTTCACAACTGCTCAGAAAGAGTGTCAATCCCGGCCTCCCTGGAGCCTGGCCCTGCTGTGGAATTCCCAGTCTTACCACTGTGTCATGGGCATGTTTTGTCTTGCTCCTGTCTTCCTTTTATGCATTTTTTTTTCTTACAAGTGCATGAGTTGTACAGAAACTTGTTTTAGTGATTCAACAGCTCAGGCAGTGATTCCACCAAGTTTGGGGGAACTCCACTTAACATTTATGACTTCACCATTAACTCAAATCTCCCTTCTTAGTTCTCTTATCACAACTGGAATGTGCCCCAGAGCAGGATGGAACTACTTTTTAAAATTAAAAATAACAATAGCTTTCATTTACCAACTGCTTGCTTTGTGCCAGGCATGTGGCTAAGAGCTGTACATACATGATCTCATTTAATCTTCTCAGAAACCCATGAGGAGTTGCCCTGTTAGGATCACAGATCAGAAACCTGAGGCTTAGAGAGGTTAATTCATGGTTTGTCTTTTTTTTTTTTTAATTTTTGTTGAAGTATAGTTTATTTACAATGTTGTGTTTGGTGGTGGCGGTTTAGTCGCTCAGTCGTGTCCGACCCTTTGCGACCTCTCTGTCCACGAGATTCTCCAGGCAAGAGTACCGGAGCAGGTTGCCATTTCTGTCTCCAGAGGATTTTCCTGACCCAGAGATCGAACCTGGGTCTCCTGCATTGGCATGCAGACTCTTAACCGACTGAGCTATGAGGGAAACCCAATGTTGTGTTTAATTTCTGCTGTATAGCAAAATGACTCAGCTATACATATATATATATACATATACATATATATATTCTTCATATTCTTTTCCATTCTGATTTATCACAAGATATTGGGTATATTTCCCTGCACTGTGCAATAGGGCTTTGTTGTTTATTCACCTGTCCCTGGTGGTCTAGTGGTTAGAATTCGGCACTCTCACTGTTTGTCGTTGAACGTAGCGAGGTTTCTGTTTCAGTGATCTATTACTATTTCAAAAACCACCACAAAATTTAGTGGCTTAAAACAGTCACTGTTAAAAAAAAAAGAAAAAGAGTCACCGTTGTATTATCATGGCTTGACTGAGCTTAGCTAGTCAGTCCTTGTTTGGGGTCTCTTAGGTGGCAGGGAGGCTCACTCATGCCACTTGGGATGCCTGGGCATCTCTTTCTCTTCATATGGTCTGTGTCTCTCTATGGCATCTGTGCACAGCCTCTTCCCATATTCTTTCCACTGAGTATGCTGGACTTCTTACAAGGCTACTCAATATTTCCAAAAGCACACAAGCAGAGTCTCTTTCTTTCTCTCTGTCTCCCTTCTTTCTTCCCTTCCTTCCACAGCACCAGGTTTTAGTTATAGTATGCCAACACTTAGCTGTGGCATGTGGGATCTAGTTCCCTGACCAAGGATCGAACCCGGGATCGAACCCGGGCCCCTGGCATTGGGAGCACAGAGATGCAGACCTTCTTAATGCCATGGCTCGGAAATCCCAGGACATCACCTGCACCACATTCTACTGGCCAAGGCAAGTCACCGAGTCAGTCCATATTTCACAGGGAGGGGCCACATAAGGGTGGGTGTTCAGGAAGCACAGTTCACTGGTGCTATCTGGGGGGACCTGGACTCTGTAGGTAATAAATGACATTGAGTTGGGACATTTGGGAAAGGAGAGACATTTGGACCTCCCATGAAGAGGATAAAGTCTGAGAAATCGAAAGTTAGTGGGTAGAGGAAGCTGGCAATACTGACTAGCAGAGACATTAAAAGAAAGGAGAAGGGTATTTCAGAGTTTTGAAACAGTGTTAAATTTAACTTGAAAAGTCTGAGGGCAAACCAGAATAACCAAATAATCTTGAAAAAGAAGAACAAAGTTGGAGGACTCACATTTTGCAATTAAAAACTTAACTGCAAATCTATAATAATCAAGACAGTGTGATTCTGGCATAAGAATAGATGTATAGATCAATAGAGCAAGATTATTGAGAGTTCAAAAATAAACTCTTGCATTTATGGTCAGATGATTTTCTTCATCTTTTTTTTTTTTTTTTAGTATCTATTTATTTATTTGGCTGTGCTGAACCTTAGCTGTGGTGCTTAGAATTTTCGATCTTCACTGCGGCATGTGGAAACTTTAGTTGTGATGCCTGAACTCTTGGTTGCTGCATGTGGGATCTAGTCCCCTGACCAGGAATTGAACCCAGGCCCTCTGCATTAGCCACTGGACCACCAAGGAAGTCGTATGGTCGGCTGATTTTCAACAAGGGTGCTAAGACAAATCCATGGGAGAAAAAATCATCTGTTCAATAAGTGCTGCTGCTGCTGCTGCTGCTAAGTCGCTTCAGTCGTGTCCGACTCTGTGCAACCCCATAGACAGCAGCCCACCAGGCTCCCCGATCCCTGGGATTCTCCAGGCAAGAACACCGGAGTGGGTTGCCATTTCTACTGGATGACTAAATAGACAAATGAATGAAGTTGGGTCCTTTCCTTGAACTGGACACAGAAATGAGCTCAAAATGGATTATAAACCTCAACATAAGATATAAAACTCTTATAAGAAATCCTAACGGTAATGCAACATGACTGTGGCTTAGGCAGAGCCTTTCTAGGTACAACATCAAACACACACACAAACAAAACTGATAAGCCAGACTTTATCACTTTAAAGAAGTGAAAGTTTTTGTTTGGTTTTTACAAAAAAGAAGAGAAAAAAATGCTTGTTAAACAAACCAAACAAGGGCCCATTGGCGAGAGTGTGGAAGAAGGCTTTTTCATACACTACTGGGGAAGTCTAAGTTGGTTCAGCCTTTTTGTTGAGTAATTTGGTGGTATCTATCAAGGTTTTAATAAGAGCTAATACAATATAATAATAAGGATGAACAGAAGCAGAGCTACTCCAGGGACTTCTCTGGTGATCCAGCGGTTAGGACTTGACATTTCTAATGCAGGGGGCGTGGAATTGATCCCTGGTCAGGGCACTACTGTAGAGCATGGTCAAAAAGTAAAATAATAATAGTAATTTAAAAAAGAAATAGAGCTACTCCATGTTGGTCGCTCCACCCATCAACAGAAAATTGGATTAAAGAGTTACTGAGCACGGCCCCGCCCTTCAGAACAAGACCCAGTTTCCCTCTCAGTCAGTCTCTCCCATCAGGAAGCTTCCATAAGCCTCTATCCTTCTCTATCAGAGGGCAGACAGACTGAAAACCACAATCACAGAAAACCAACCAATGTGATCACCAGTGTGGACCACAGCCTTGTCTATCTCAGTGAAACTGAGCCATGCCGTGTAGGGCCACCCAAGACTGACGGGTCACGGTGGAGCGTTCTGACAAAACGTGGTCCACTGGAGAAGGGAATGGCAAACCACTTCAGCATTTTTGCCTTGAGAACCCCGTGAACAGTATGAAAAGGCAAAAAGATAGAACACGGAAAGATGAACTCCCCCAGGTTGGTAGGCGCCCAATATGCTACTGGAGATCAGTGGAGAAATAACTCCAGAAAAAATGAAGAGACAGAGGCAAAGCAAAAACAACACCCAGTTGTGGACGTGACTGGTGATAGAAGTAAAGTTCGATGCTGGAAAGAGCAATATTGCATAGGAACCTGGAATGTTAGGTCCATGAATCAAGGTAAATTGAAAGTGGTCAAACAGATGGCAAGAGTGAACATCAGCATTCTAGGAATCAGTGAACTAAAATGGACTGGAATGGGTGAATTTAACTCAGATGACCATTATATCTACTACTGTGGGCAAGAATCCCTTAGAAGAAATGGAGTAGCCATCATAGTCAACAAAAGAGTCTAAAATGCAGTACTTGGATGCATTCTCAAAAACAACAGAATGATCTCTGTTTGTTTCCAAGGCAAACCATTCAATATCACAGTAACCCAAGTCTATGCCCCAACCAGTAATGCTGAAGAAGCTGAAGCTGAATGGTTCTATGAAGACCTACAAGATCTTCTAGAACTAACACCCAAAAAAAGATGGCCTTTTCATTATAGGGGACTGGAATGCAAAAGTAGGAAGTCAAGAAACACCTGGGGTAACAGGCCAATTTGGCCTTGGAATACAGAATGAAGCAGGGCAAAGACCAATAGAGTTTTGCCAAGAGAACACACTGGTCATAGCAAACACCCTCTTCCAACAACACAAGAGAAGACACTACACATGGACATCACCAGATGGTCGACACCAAAATCAGATTGATTATATTCTTTGCAGCCAAAGATGGAGAAGCTCTATAAGGTCAACAAAAACGAGACCAGGAGCTGACTGTGGCTCAAGTCATGGACTCCTTATTGCCAAATTCAGACTTAAATTGAAGAAAGTAGGGAAAACCGCTAGAGCATTCAGGTATGACCTAAATCAAATCCCTTACGATTATACAGTGGAAGTGACAAATAGATTCAAGGGATTAGATCTGATAGAGTGCCTGAGAAGCTATGGACAGAGGTTCGTGATATTATATGGGAGACAGGAATCAAGACCATCCCCAAGAAAAACAAATGCAAAGGCAAAATGGTTGTCTGAGGAGGCCTTACAAATAACTGGGAAAAGAAGAGAAGCAAAATGCAAAGGAGAAAAGGAAAGATATACCCATCTGAATGCAGAGTTCCAAAGAATAGCAAGGAGAGATAAGAAAGCCTTCCTCAGTGATCAGTGCAAAGAAATAGAGGTAAACAATAGAATGGGAAAGACTAGAGATCTCTTCAAGAACATTAGAGATACCAAGGCAACATTTCATGCAAAGATGGGCTCAATAAAGGACAGAAATGGTATGGACCTAACAGAAGCAGACAATATATTAAGAAGAGGTAGCAAGAATACACAGAAAGTGAAAGTGAGAGTGAAGTCGCTCAGTTGTGTCCGACTCTTAATGACCCCATGGACTGCAGCCCACCAGGCTCCTCTGTCCGTGGGATTTTCCAGGCAAGAGTACTGGAGTGGGGTGCCATTGCACCTAACAGAAGCAGAAGATATATTAAGAAGAGGTGGCAAGAATACACAGAAGAACTGTACAAAAAAGATCTTCATGACCCAGATAATCTCAATGATGTGATCACTCACCTAGAGCCAGACATCCTGGAATGTCAAGTGGGCCTTAGGAAGCATCACTACGAACAAAGCTAGTGGAGGTGATGGAATTCCAGCTGAACTATTTCAAATCGGAAAAGATGATGCTGTGAAAGTGCTGCACTCAAGATGCCAGCAAATTTGGAAAACTCAGCAGTGGCCACAGGATTAGAAAAGGTCAGTTTTCATTCTAATCCCAAAGAAAGGCAATGCCAAAGAATTCTCATACTACCACACGATAACACTCATCTCACACGCTAGTCAAAAAATGCTCAAACTTCTCCAAGCCAGGCTTCAACAGTACGTGAACTGTGAATTCCCAGATGTTCAAGATGGTTTTAGAAAAGGCAGAGGAACCAGAGATCAAATTGCCAACATCTGTGGGATCATTGAAAAAACGAGAGTTCCAGAAAAACATCTACTTCTGGTTTCTTGACTATGCCAAAGGCTTTGACTGTGTGGATCACAAGAAACTGTGAAATTCTGAAAGAGATGGGAATACCAGACCACCTGACCTGCCTTTTGAGAAATCCATATGCAGGTCAGGAAGCAACAGTTAGAACCGGACATGGAACAACAGACTGGTTCCAAATCAGGAAAGAAGAACGTCAAGGCTGTATACTGTCACCCTGCTAATTTAACTTATATGCAGAGTACATTATGCTAAATGCCAGGCTGGATGAAGCACAAGCTGGAATCAAGATTTCCAGGAGAAATATCAGTAACCTCAGATATGCAGATGACACCACCCTTATGGCAGAAAGTGAAGAAGAACTAAAGAGCCTCTTGATGAAAGTGACAGAGGAGAGTGAAAAAGTTGGCTTCAAGCTCAACATTCAGAAAACGAAGATCATGGCATCTGGTCCCATCACTTCATGGGAAATAGATGGGGAAACAGTGGAAACAGTGTCAGACTTTATTTTGGGGGGCTCCAAAATCACTGCAGATGGTGACTGCAGCCATGAAATTAAAAGATGCTTGCTCCTTGGAAGAAAAGTTATGACCAACCTAGACAGCATATTAAAAAGCAGAGACATTACTTTGCCAACAAAGGACCATCTAGCTGAAGCTATGGTTTTTCTAGTAATCATGTATGGATGTTAGAGTTGGACTATAAAGAAAGCTGAACACCGAAGAATTGATGCTTTTGAACTGTGGTGTTGGAGAAGACTCTTGAGAGTCCCTTGGACTGCAAGGAGATCCAACCAGTCCATCCTAAAGGAAATCAGCCTTCAATATTCATTGGAAAGAGTGATGTTGAAGCTGAAACTCCAATGCTTTGGCCACCTGATGCAAAGAACTGATTCATTTGAAAAGACCCTGATATTGGGAAAGATTGAGGGCGGGAGGAGAAGGGGACAACAGAGGATGAGATGATTGGATGGTTATCACTGACTCAATGGACATGAGTTTGAGCAAGCTCCAGGACCTGGTGATGGACAGGGAGGCCTGGAATGCTGCAATCCATGGGGTTGCAAAGAGTCAGACAAGACTGAGCAACTGAACTGAACTGAATGTTGGTTACTATTGTAGGGGCTTTATACAGCTAAACTAATTTAGTGCTCAGAACAGTTTAAGAGATAGGTAGTATGCATAGGTACTATTCTTTTACAGACAAGGAAAATAAAGCAGTGAGAAGTTCAGTAATTTTCTCAAGGTCACACAGCTAGTAAAAAAAGGAGATAGGATTGGAAAGCACGAGATGTAACTCCAAGGGTTCTCCTCTCAGCCACTGTGCACTCGACCTCACCCAGTGTGCCTTTGACTGCAATTCCATGTCTAAAAATCTATCTTCCAAAGTCTCTGACACAACCTAAAGATAAATCATTCAGTGTGTTCACCATAGCATCCTGACAATAGAGGAAAACTAGAAATAAATGTCTGTTAGTTGAATAAACTACATGTGGCTCATTTACACAATAAGATATAATTTCAAAAAGGAAATTGATCTCTATTCTGACTTAGGAAGGGCTTCCCAGGTGGCTCAGTGGTAAAGAACCTGCCTGCCAGTGCAGAAGATGCAGGAAACCTGGGTTCCATCCCTGAGTCAGGAAGATTCACTGGAGAAGAGCATGGCACCCTAGGTTGGGACGATCCCCTGGAGAAGGGCATGGCAACCCACTCCATTATTCTTGCCTGGGAAATCCCATGGACAGAGGAACCTGGCAGGCTCCAGTCCATAGGGTCACAGAGTCAGGCACGACTGAGCATGCATGCACTGACGTAGGAAACGGTCCATGATAAAATAGCTTGCAAGACTCTATCTATCTTGCTTTAACAATGAAAGATTCATTACCTTTGTGCAAGTGTGTATGTATCCAAACGTTAAAAGTCACGACCTCTAGAAATCAGATTAAGAGGAAAGAAAGGAAGATCTTTACTTCTTACTTTACATGTCTGTGTGTTCCTTGATTTCTGAATGAAAACATAACATGCTTCTGTAATACATAGAATTCTTGTCTAAAAGGAAAGGGATCTGCAAGTCTATTCATGAGTCTTCTGTCAGGACAGATTGTGAGCAGACCCTCCTCACCCAGGTGGATCTCACAGCTTCCCCTCTTACCAGGTTGTTGGGGCCCAGCCTCGATTTTTCCATTCCAGTCCCATTGACCTTCCTGCAGTTCCCTCAACCAGGGTTAAGGGCCCCTGGCTTCTCCTGTAGAACCCCAGATTTCCCACTTTCACTGCAGTTACCCTGAATGGTAACTTTAGTTTTTCCTTGGTTTCTACATTGGAACCCACGGGGTGAGGGCTATGTTTTTCGCTTGGGTTTTCACTGTGCCTGGTACAGAGCTGGTACCTAATGAATGTTCCTTGAAAGAGGGAATGAATGAATGAAACCATATCATCACTGGAAGCTGAATACAGAGTAAGCCCATCTCTAAGCCCATCTGTTTATGCTGCTCCATCACAAACTCTGTCTATATAAAATGTAGGGCCCCAGACTTCCCTTGGAGAAGGAAATGGCAACCCACTCCAGTATTCTTGCCTGGAGAACCCCAGGGACAGAGGAGCCTGGCGGGCTGCCATCTATGGGGTCGTACACGACTGAAGCGACTTAGCAGCAGCAGCAGACTTCCCTGGTGGTCCAGTGGTTAAAAATCCACCTCCAATGCAGAGGACGTGGATTTGATCCCCAGTCCGGGAAGATCCCACCCATACCTACTAAGCCTGTGTGCCAACTACTAAGCCAGTACACTCCCAAAAATCAATCAATCAATTAATTAGTTTTGAAAATGTAGGGCTCCAGCTTCATGGATGAGTTCAGAAGGGTTCTGTGTTTAGTTTATGCCCTGCTGTCACTATCTTGAAATGCTTTATGCTTTTTGAATGAGGGCCCTTGCATTTTCTCTTTGCACTGGTCTTTCAAATGGGATAGCTAAGCCTGAAGCCATTTATGGACTCACTGAGATGGTGGGGTCTTGCGTCATATTGGAAAACTGTGAATTAGAAGGCCCAGGAGGCAGCAAGCTGAGCGTGTGCATCACAACGTGTCCACCTCCCACCTCAGAATTCTAATCCCACCCAAGCAGCCCCTGCACTCTGGTGACCTCAGACACCATCTTAACCATGTCAGTTGTAGGAAAGGGTAAGGAAACCCATTCTGAGAGTAGTCCAGAATCTATTTTCACAGTCAGCACCAATAAAAGGTACCTCTTATTTTTTTCCATAGAATTTGTGAACAATAATGGTCTACTATCCCTTCTCACTTTTACATGACTTTTCCTGAAAGACCCTGAGTCAGAGGAGACAACATTTTCTTCTACATCAATGACAGTTCCCTATTCCAGGTAGTTTAAATGAAGTTTCATCAACAAAGCTATACATCACTTCCTTACAATTTCTGAAGGCTTCTTGGTAACATTTATGTTTCACCACATTCTATGAATTTGAAAGAAGCAAAATCAGAATCAAGACTGTGGCTGGGGTCTGGATCTTTCTTTTGGTTTGTTCTTGCTCTTTTTTTAATGAGAACCTCAGCCTACCAGGGCTTCCTGGTGGCTCAGATGGGAAAGAATCTGCCTGCAATGCAGGAGACCCAGGTTCTATCCCTGGGTCAGAAAGATCCCCTGGAGAAGGGAAGGGCTATCCACTCCTGTATTCTTGCCTGGAAAATCTCATGGACAGAGAAGCCTGGTGGGCTACAGTCCATGGGGTCTGAAAGAGTTGGATAAACACAACTGAGCGACTAACACTTTCAGCCTACCATGAGCTCCTGGATTTTTTGGACTTTTTTTCTCTTGGAGGGTAAAGTCTCATGACTCTTTTGACATAGGATGACACACAGGATACAGGCTTTCTTTTGGAATCTGTTTTTATTAAGATGGAGCAACAAGGGGGCAGCCCAGGAAAGAGTGAACTAAGAATAGAGTTTAAAGCAGAAGTGCGGGTTTTTCACAGATTTCTGTCTAGAGTTCTTTGAAGCTGGTAAGAATCCTTGCTTTCACTTTTCTCCTGGAAGCAGGGGAACTAACATAGTGACAGCAGAATAGCTACTTAAGGGCTCTGAACGCCAGGGGAAATTGCTTCTGTGCCTCAGTTTCTTTATGTGTAAAATGTGTTAACATAATACATCAGAACATTGAGCATTACTGCCAGGCAATGCATTTAATGCTTTACATACACTTACTCATTCATTCAATTTACTGAGCACCTACTGTGTGCATTCACACTTCTAGACTCTAAGGATTTAAGAGTAAACAAAGTACCTGTGCTTCAGGATCTTATATTCAGTGAATTCGCCCAACAACCTTCTTTTTCCGTTTTTAATCGTTTTTTATTTGTCCGTGCTGGGTCTTCGTTGCTTTGCTCAGGGTTTGTCTAGTTACAGCGAGCAGAGGCTGCTCTTCCTTGTGGTGCACAGGCTTCTCATTGCAGTGGCTTCTCTTGTTGTGAAGCACAGGCTCCAGGCACACAGGCCTCAGTAGTTGCAGCACCTGGGCTCAGTAGTTGTGGTGTGCAGGCTTAGTTGCTCCATGGCACGTGGGATATTCCCAGATCAGGGATCGAACCTGTGTGCCCTGCATTGGCAGGCAGATTCTTTACCAATACCACTAAGCCACCAACGGAGTCCCCCAAAGACCTTCTGATGTCAATGTTATTGCTACCCCTGTTTGACAGATGAGGAAATTAAAGCTAAACGTGGTTAAATAAAATCTGCCCCCAGATCACACATC
This sequence comes from Capricornis sumatraensis, assembly GCF_032405125.1. Taxonomy (NCBI): domain Eukaryota; kingdom Metazoa; phylum Chordata; class Mammalia; order Artiodactyla; family Bovidae; genus Capricornis; species Capricornis sumatraensis. The sequence continues at coordinate 59,609,751 of NC_091085.1, read as the reverse complement.
TAGTAACTTAGACTGATCTAGTTTGTACAACCCATGTTTTCCATCTCTGGGCTGTGCTGCTGCTGCTGCTGCTAAGTCGCTTCAGTCATGTCCGACTCTGTGCGACCCCACAGACGGCAGCCCACCAGGCTCCCCCATCCCTGGGATTCTCCAGGCAAGAGTACTGGAGTGGGGTGCCGTTGCCTTCTCCCTGGGCTGTGCAGTGCCCCTTAAAAATGAGTTAATAGGAACAATATATATACATATGTGCATACTTAGTCGTGTCCAACTCTTTGTGACCCCATTGACCATAGCCCGCCAGGCTTCTGTCCATGGGATTTTCCAAGCAACAATACTGGAGTGGGTTGCCATTTCCTTCTCCAAGGTCTTCATGACCCAAGGATGGAATCTGGGTCTCTTGCATTGCAGGCAGATCCTTTACCTCTGCGCCACCTGGGAAGGCCAGGGACAGCCTAGATGGGTGTTTTGAGGCCAAAGAATGCAACATTGGTATTAGTTGCAGATAAAGGGTCTTAATGGGCTTCCCCAACGGCAAAGAATCTGCCTGCAATGCACAAGCCACAGGAGGTACAGGTGCGATCCCTGGGTCAGGAAGGTCTCCTGGAGGAGGGCATGGTAGCCCACTCCAGTATTCTTACCTGGAGAATCCCCATGGACAAAGAAGCCAGGTGAGCTACAGTCCATAGGGTCATAAAGAGTCGGACATGACTGAAGCGACTTAGCATGCATGCAAAGGTTTTAAGTGGAGAGAATCCCCTGGGAATTTGAGAGCGTGTGAAGAGAGGAGCCAAGAATGCTTTCACCGCTTTATGACTTGAGAACATAAATTTCGGCTGATTCCGATTTGGCATCTCTCCCCCTAATCCAGGGCAGAAGCAGCATGTCAGTTCATACAATCATCTCATTCTGAGGACCCCATGGGCATATTTGGAAATTCATGTACGCAAGGCCTACTGCCTTTTCCACCCTTTGGTGTTTGTATAGAATCCTACAATAAAAGGAAAACAGCGGTGTTTGTAGAGAACAGGTCTAGAAGCTATAGCTATCATAAGGGTGAAGGTCATTAACCTCTCTGTTTGCCCCCTCCCCTAAAACACACAAGTTGACTAAGGACCCTCCAGGTCAAAGGGACACTAGCACAGTACCTGGCACAGAATATTAATTCAGGAAACACGCAGAAAACGAATGATTGAATAATTTAAACTCATAGTCACATTACAAGCAGCCAAAGCAATTTCGCTGGACTCAGCACTACCCAAAGGCTAAGAGGACTTTTTCAAGTGCTCAGTTTCCACTGGAAAAATCAGGACAGGAAAACATATCCTTCGGTACCTTCTTTGAAATGCAAATACTTGCAGAAAAACGTGGAGCTCCGAAAAGCTGGCAGCATGTTGTTTTTGTTGTCATTCTTCTTGGACTCCTGAGAAGTCAGAAAAGTAGAGGGACCCTGGGAAGATGAAAATCTTCGGGGTCAAGACATCCCACTCTAAAGAGCCTCTCTCTGCCTGAAATAAAAATATTGACTTACCCCAGTTTCTATTTTCCAAGAAAAGTGAGGATTTAAGGTCAGAGGATGGGTCATTAAACTCGCTGACTCCCCCAGGGAGAGAACATGACAGAATGACAGATTTAAACATCAGTACATATCACCTGAGCAGTTTAAAATTTCTCAGGGGCCAAGCTCTTCCCAGCACACACACACACACACACACACACACACACACACACACACACACGCCTCTGTCATTAGAATCAAAGTATATAAATGCAACTGACTCACTTCTCAAGAGGAACCTTCCGAAAAGGCATAGTGATCCGAATTTCGTATCCAACAGAGTGAGGCGTGTACAGCTAAGAAAGAACGGCATTTTCAAGGCTCCCCACCCCTCAGCATGGAGTATTTCTAAGTCACCAATCCATCCTCCTTGATTTTGTCCGTCTGTCTGTCCTGGTGCCATCCGTCACATTTGGAGATCTCACTGCACCTCAGACTGGCTTTGGACGCTATTTGCCACACTGACGCAACTCTTGCAACAAAGGTTGGAAGTGGGCATCCTCTCTGGCCTCTTGAAGCATTCCGGATACCTAGGTCTCAAATTGCAGATTTTGAGCTTGGTGTAGAATTTGGGGAATGAGGGACTTGAAAAATAATATACCAGGGGGTCCAGCATGCTGTTTATGTAGGTGAAGCTGAGGGTGACGTGGAGGGCCATATGGACAGATGGATTGCAGGCACTGGAGGGCACCGTCCAGAGGAAATAGAGCCTGGCCAACGCGCTGGGCAGGTAGCAGGCAATAAACACCACCGCCACCATCATGATGAAACGAATAGGCTTCTTCATCTGACTCTGCCTGGCCAGACGCTGCCTCTGCTTGAGGCTCCAAATGATCTTGAAGGAGCAGAACAAGATGATGCCAAGGGGCAGAAAGAACTCCAGCTGGAACATGACATCATGCCAGCCGTTGGCTGACACCATGATGAAGCTCTCACAAGCTATGACTTTCTCTTGCACACACAGATGGTTCTCCATCAGAAGATACAGAGTCCCCAAGATGACCAGGGTCCAAAGGGCACAGACGATGCCAACCGCAGTCCAGTTGGAGATGGTGTTCACCATATGGTGGGGATGGACCACTTTAAAATACCGGTCCACAGCCACCACTGTGAGGAAGACAATGCTCCCGGCCCTGTTCATGGCCAGCATGAAGAGTGCCATCCGACAAGGAATATCCTCAAATGCCCATTGCCTCTGTCTGAGGTAGTAGTCTGTCCGAAAGGGCAGGCAGATCATCAGAAGGAAGTCGGCTATGGCCAAGTTGAACAGGTAAATAGTGCTTGGCTTCCAGGTCTTCATGTGGAAGCAGAAACCACAGAGGGCGATGCCGTTGCCCAGGATGCCGAGCACAAAGGCGAGGATTAGCAGCGACGGCATCACCTCGGGCATGTGGTGCCCCTGGATGAGGCAGCACGACCTGTTGGCCATGGTGGACAGAGGACCAGTGCTCCGTGTGCCGGGCCGTGCCGTTTCCAACTTCCTCACCGTGGGAGGCAGGTACCACACGTGTGCATGGATGCAGGCACCGCCCGGAGAACAGAAACTTCAGCCAGGAAATGCAGCTCTGCAGTGGAGGCTGGATCACAAGCGGTCCATCTCCAACCCCCACCCCCCCACCTCCTGGCCCAAGAGCTGAAGCCTGTAGCACCCCAGGGCCTGGAAACACAGGTGACTTCACCAAGTTGTCATTTCTGGGAAGCAGCTGGCTGGTCTGAGGAAATTCATGCCGGAGAGGAGTTGTTGGGACCTGCCCCAGAATGAAATTTTCTTTCCAGCCTCTCTCTTTCTCTTCAGAGTCTCTCCAAGCTGGAGGATTAAGCGAAGCTACACAGAAGGCACGAAAAAAAAAAAAAAAAAAAGCTTGTTTTTCCTCCCTCCCCAGTGGAGAAACACAAACATTTCCTGGAGCTGTTCTGGGTCTCTCCTCCCTAACCTTTGCCTGACTGCCCCAACCTCACCCTCATCCCGTGGGGGCTCTCCCAGGCGGTGCCAGAGAGGGGAGGCTTAGCTCTGCCGCTCCTCAGGGCCACTTCCTGCGCCCAGACCCAAAAATACAGCACTTCAAAATCAGAAGGATCTATGGAGGGGAAAAAAAATCCCTAAAATAGCACTTGTTTGGCTGTTTGAAAAATTCTCTGAAGTGAGTCGCCCTTCCCCTCCTTCACTGGCACCTCCTACCCTGGGCATCCTTCCTTGGACCCAGTGACCAGCTGCTCCACCACTGAGGCCGTGAAATGAATCTGAAGCCACTTCTCATGTCCCTCTTCATGAAACAGCCTCTCTGGGAGCCGGGTTCTCCCTCTGCTGTCAGCAAAAGAGGATTTGGCTCTGAGTTTCTCAAATCCGCCTGCTCAAAAGAGTGGAGTGCCACAGTCTGTATGTTTTTCATTTTAACTATGTGTTCAGCCCATGGGTGGTGGCAGTTGGTCAAGGAGTTTATCTCCAAAACGGTCATGGGTAAAATCATTCTGCTCCCAAGACCTGTATGTGCTTCAGTCACATCCAACTGTTGCAACCCCATGTACTGTAGCCCACCAGGCTCCTCTGTCTGTGGGATTTCTCCAGGCAAGAATACTGGAGTAGGTTGCCATGCCCTCCTCTAGGGGATCTTCCCAACCCAGAGGTTGAATCTGGGTCTCCTGCTTTGGCAGGTGGTTTCGTAAACTTTCCTGTCCTTTGGCTTTAGAGATCATCTGTCCACCTTTCAGCTTTCAGTTTAGGGAAGGGTGAGGGGAGAGAGTGTATGGAGAGGATACATGTGGGGACCTCCTGGGTGGTCTAGTGGTTAAGACTCCAAATTCCACTGCAAGGGGCTCAGGTTTGATCCCTGGTCAGTGAACTAAAATCCCACATGCCATAAGATGTGGCCAAACACACACACACACACACACACACACACACACACACACACCTGGATTTCCAGCTTCTCTAGGAAACTGGAAGATCTGGCCACACTGGGCCAAGCATCCCACCTGATGACAATCTGCTGGATGTGAGAATAGCTTCACCCTTAAGACACAGCAGGAATGCTCCATTTTGCCTCCGTCTCCACTTACCTGGTCAGCTTCACTCATCGACAGGCCTGGTCTCTGTGGGATTTTGAGTTTGTTACCTCTGCTCTAGGTTTGTCAGTTCTGTCCTTCCCAGGTGGCGCAGTGGTAAAGAATCTGCTTCTTAATACAGGAGACGCAGGTTCGATCCCTGGGTCAGGAAGATTCCCTGGAGGAGGAAATGGCAAGCCTCTCCAATATTCCTGCCTGGAGGATCCTATGGACAAAGGAGCTTGGAAGGCTACAGTCCAGTAGGTTGCAAAGAGTCGGATACGACTGAAGCGACTTAGCATGCATGCACGCTCCAGGTTAAAGGTCACATTCCCTGAATTGGTCTACAAGGCCCTTCACAGATGATTGCCAAACCAGCTTTCCAAGATCATTCTCCTCTCACTTTCCTCCCCACACCCTACTTGTTAGTCTCCGAACTTCTAATAAATAAGTGTATCCACCAAACAGCTATACTTAGCTCCCTCACTATCCTCACTAACCAACAGGTCCTTGAATGTAAAGTCCATGTTCTTGGCAGGAAGGGCCTACAAGAAGGATCTGATGATTAGCTCCTACTTTTCATGAGAGCACATACCTGCCAGTTACACTCTGTGGATCTTTGTGATTATTATTACTATTATTTTTTTGACCATGCCTCGTGGCAAGTGGGATCTTAGTTCCCCGACCAGGGATTGAACCCAGGCCCCCTGCATTAGAACACGTGGAGTCTTAATCAGTGGACCACCAAGCAAGTTCCTACTTTGTGATTTTATAAGAAGCTAACTGGCAGGGGGTATCTATGTAGGCTGGAATGCCCCAAGGTGAGCCCTGGGTGGGTGAACCTGAGCACCTTGATATGGTGAGGCTGGATTTTTCAACAAATGGAGAAGACTCTTTCTTCTGTGTTAGCAGAGACTATCGAGATTCTCATAAATACAAAGATGATTGTTTCCCTTTTCCCAAATGACTAATACTTGCCTTTCTTTTTTTAAAAAATAATTTTATTGATTTATTTGGTGTTTGGCTGTGCCGGGTCTTTGTGGCTACACGCAGGTTTTCTCTCATTGCTTCTCATTGTGGTGGCTTCTCTTGTTGAGGAGCTCTAGTAGTTACAGCTTGTGGGCTCAGAAGTGGCAGTTCCCAGGCTCTAGAGCACAGACTCAGTGTTGTGGGCTTCTGTGTGACACATGTGTGACACACGGGCTTAGTTGCTCCAAGGCTTGTGAGAAACTTCCTGGATCCGGGATCAAACCCGTGTCTCCTGTATTAGCAGGCAGGTTCTTTACTACTGAGCCACCAGGAAAGCCCTAACACTTACCCTTCTTTTCCACATCTTTTCAGTTCAGCTCAGTCGTGTCTGACTCTTTGCAACCCCATGGACTACAGCACACCAGGCCTCCCTGTCTGTCACCAACTCCCAGAGTTTACTCAAACTCATGTCCATTGAGTCGGTCATGCCATCCAACCATCTCATCCTCTGTCGTCCCCTTCTCCTCCCGCCTTCAATCTTTCCCAGCATCAGAATCTTCCAATGAGTCAGTTCTCTGCATCACGTGGCCAAAGTATTGGAGTTTCAGCTTCAACATCAGTCCTTCTAATGAATATACAGGACTGATTTCCTTTAGGATGGACTGGTTGGACTCCTTGCAGTCCAAGGGACTCTCAAGAGTCTTCTCCAACACCACAGTTTAAAAGCATCAGTTCTTCAGCTCTCAGCTTTCTTAATAGTCCAGCTCTCACATCCATACATGACTACTGGAAAAACCATAGCTTTAACTAGACGGACCTTTGTCAGCAAAGTAATGACTCTGCTTTTTAATATGCTGTCTAGGTTGGTCATAACTTTCCTTCCAAGGAACAAGTGTCTTTTAATTTCATGGCTGCAGTCACCATCTGCAGTGATTTTCAAGCCCCCCAAAATAAACTCTGACACTGTTTCCACTGTTTCCCCATCTATTTGCCATGAAGTGATGGGATCAGATGCCATGATCTTAGTTTTCTGAATGTTGAGCCTTAAGCTAACATTTTCACTCTCCTCTTTCACTTTCATCAAGAGGCTTTTTAGTTCTTCTTCGCTTTCTGCCATAAGGGTGGTGTCATCTGCATATGTGAGGTTATTGATATTTCTCCCGGCAATCTTGATTCCAGCTTTTGCTTCATTCAGCCCAGCATTTCTCATGATGTACTCTGCATAGAAGTTAAATAAGAAGGGTGACAATATACAGCCTTCACATACTCCTTTCCTGATTTGGAAGCAGTCTGTTGTTCCGTGTCCAGTTCTAACTGTTGCTTCCTGACCTGTATATGGATTTCTCAAAAGGCAGGTCAGGTGGTCTGGTATTTCCACCTCTTTCAGAATTTCACACAGTTTCTTGTGATCCACACAGTCAAAGGCTTTGGCATAGTCAAGAAACCAGAAGTAGATGTTTTTCTGGAACTTTCTTGCTTTTTCGATGATCCCACAGATGTTTGCAATTTGATGTCTGGTTCCTCTGCCTTTTCTAAATCCAGCTTGAACATCTGGGAGTTCACAGTTCACATACTGTTGAAGCCTGGCTTGGAGAATTTTGAGTATTACTTTGCTAGCGTGTGAGATGAGTATGATTGTGTGGTAGTTTGAGCATTTTTTGGCATTGCCTTTCTTTGGGATTGGAGTGAAAACTGACATTTTCCAGTCCTGTGGCCACTGCTGAGTTTTCCAAATTTGCTGGCATCTTGAGTGCAGCACTTTCACAGCATCATCTTTCAGGATTTGAAACAGCTCCACTGGAATTCCATCACCTCCACTAGCTTTGTTCGTAGTGATGCTTCCTAAGGCCCACTTGACTTCGCATTCCAGAATGTCTGGCTCTAGGTGAGTGGTCACACCATTGTGATTGTCTGGGTGGTCAAGATCTTTTTTGTACAGTTCTTCTGTGTACTCTTGCCACCTCTTCTTAATATCTTCTGCTTCTGTTAGATCCATACAATTTCTGTCCTTTATTGTGGCCATCTTTGCATGAAATGTTCCCTAGATATCTCTAATTTTCTTGGAAAGATCTCTAGTCTTTCCCATTCCCACCCTAAATCTATTCTCTGACCACTGCCAGAAACTGAACCAGCGTCTCTTTCATCTCCTGCATTGGCAGGTGGATTCTTTACCACTGTGCCGCCTGGGAAACTCACCAAAGAGCTCATAAGCTTGACTGCCTCTCCCCTGCTTGCACAATCCCCCATCTACTGATCATTTGCCCTAAATCTCTCTCCACCCACACTGCTACCACTTTGGCTGGCCCAGTCTCTAGAGGAATGCAGCCACCTCACGACTGCTCTCATGCTCCTCCTCCAGTCCATTCCCCCAAAACTCAAATCTGATGTCACCCATCACCCACCCAGGTGAATGCTCCAGTGGTTCCCTGCTGTCTTTAGCAGGGGATTCAAGGCACCATAGGAACTGGCCTTGGTGCCTTCAACAGGAACCATAGCAGTATTTAGCGTCCAAAGCCTGTCTTATACGGACTGCTGAGGACATCATTCCTTCCCTCCTGGTCATGGATAACCCCTCTTTTTTTGGCTTTAGCATCTTCCACTAGAACTTTCCACAGTGATGGAAATCTTCTCTAATATACATGTAACTCCTGAGCACTTGAAATTGGGGCTAGTGGGCACTGAATTTTCAATGTTATTTAATTTTAATTAATTTCCATTCTGAAAGCCACATAGCCACATGTGGTTTGTGACTACCCTACAGGCAGCCCAGGGGATACCTCTTCCTTCAGCCCCCAAGCCTCCAGTGTATCTCCCACACTAGTCTGGGTTAAACCCTCCCCTCTGCCCATATCCACCATGCCCACACTGACCACACAGTATTGTCATGATTTACCCGTGTATCTTCCCCTAGTCCCTCGTCTTTGTGAAGCCTAGCACTGGCTCTGATTCAGCAGTGCATACCCAGACTGCAGACTGGCACCAAGGGAACACTCAGGAAGTATGTCTTGGATAAATGAATGCACTAGTGGACGAGCGACTCTAGATTGGACGAACGACTCTAGATCTCTGTAGTTTACTTTCTCCCCCTGGCTGCGAGGAGACACAGGAAGGGCAGGGCTTTTTCGTTTATTTGTTTTGGGGTTTTGTTTATTTTTTTATCAAAAAATATTGATTCACTTGGCTGTGTCAGGTCTCAGTTGTGGCACGCGGGATCTTTGTTGCATGATGTGGGAGCTTTCATTACAGCGCACAGATTCTCTAGTTGTGCCTCACAGGCTTAGTTGCTCCACATATATGGGATCTTAGTTCACCAATCAGGGATCGAACCCATGTCCCCTGCATTGCAAGGCAGATTCTTCACCATTGGACCACCAGGAAAGTCCCTGTTTTTCTCTTTTTGAATATGTTTTTATTTATTTGGCTATGCCAGGTCTTAGTTTCGACTTGCAGGATCTTTAGTTGTGGCACGTGGGATCCATTTCCCTGACCAGAGATCAAACCCAGGGCCCCTGTGTTGGAAGCTTGGAGTCTCAGCCCCTGGATCACTGAGAAGTCCTAGAAAGGGCAGATTGAAAAGACTAGCAGTCATATCTGCCAGGCTGATCTGGTGTGAGCTTGGAGCTCTTAGGCCCCACAATACCACTTTCCCTGATGCTTTGAGATAACACATTACTTTATACGTGACGGGGCAGGCGGTGGACGTTCGGGGCAGGAGGGGAGACTGGCCCTGCGGCAGCGTATTGGGAAGGTACTCTCCTCCTGGGGTGTCTTCACTCCTGCGCCTTCACCACACTCAAAACACTTCCAATGCCAAGCAAGTGGGATTTTTTTCCCCCACACACCACACAGTTCTCTGTGACACAGTTGGGTGTCCTACAATTTGATTCAATTCTGACACTAACCAGAGTTGGCACAGATGCATTCTGCCCCCTGTTCCCCTGGACCAGGTTAAAGGCTTAGTTCCATGAGACTACCTCCCACTTTGGATGCTAATTGTGAATTCCTTGGATATCTACAACTTTATGTCTGATGAGGCTGCAGTTTGAGATGCCCATTTAACATCCCTCCTCAGATTTCAGCATAGGCTAGAACAGCTCACAGAGCTCAGGAAAACAGTTATGTTTTTGTTATTCATTTGTTAAGTCGTGTCTGACTCTTTTTGACCCCATGGACTGTAATATACCAGGTTCCATGGGATTCTTCAAGCAAGAATACTGAGGTGGGTTGCCATTTCCTTCTCCAAGGAATCTTTCTGGAATCAAACCTGTATCTCCTGCATTGGCAGGTGGATTCTTTACCACTGAGCCACCAGGGAAGCGCTAGTTATGTTTACCAGTTTATTCTATAATGAAGGATGTGATAAAGGATAGAGAAAAGCCGCCAGATAAAAGGTATGTAGGACAAGGTCTGGAAGGGTGTGTGGGGTTGGGCACCTATGGGGTCTTCATGGGGTTGGAGACCTTCTGATTCATGAAAGTTATCACCAACCCAGAAGCTCCCCAAACCACATAGCACTGGGATTTTTGTGGAGGATTCATCACTTAAACACAATCGCTCATTAACTCCATTTCCAGTCCCTCTCCCTTCTCTGAAGAATAAGAGATTGGGGCTGAAAATTCCAGGCTTCTAATCATGGCTTGTCTTTGTGGTAACCAGTCCCCACCGAGCAGTCCATTAAGAGTCAACCTCATTAGAATACAAGACAGAGATTTCCCTAGTGATTTAGTGCCTAAGGCTCTGAGCTCCCAGTGCAGGGGGCCGGGGCTCCATCCCTAGTCAGGGAACTAGATCCTGCATGCTGCAACTCAAAGTTTGCAACACTGCAACTAAAGATCATACATGCTGCAACGAAGATCAAAGATCCTGCGTGCCAAAACTAAGACCTGTTGCAGCTCAATAATATGTATTTTTTTAATTATTTATTTTTAAATTGAAGGATAATTGCTTTACAGAATTTTGTTGTTTTCTGTCAAACCTCAATATGAATGAGCCATTGGTATACATATGTCCCCTCCCTCTTGAACCTCCCTCCCTTCTCCCTCCCCATCCCACCCCTCTAGGTTGACACAGAGCCCCTGTTTGAGTTCCTGAGCCATACAGCAAATTCCTATTGGCTATCTATTTTACACATGGTAATGTAGGTACAGATATGCAGATGACACCACCCTTATGGCAGAAAGTGAAGAAGAACTAAAGAGCCTCTTGATGAAAGTGAAAGAGGAGAGTGAAAAAGTTGGCTTAAAGTTCAACATTCAGAAAACGAAGATCATGGCATCCGGTCCCATCACTTCATGGCAAATAGATGGGGAAACAGAGGAAACAGTGGCTGACTTTATTTTGGAGGGCTCCAAAATCACTGCAAATGGTGACTGCAGCCATGAAATTAAAAGACGCTTACTCCTTGGAAGGAAGTTATGACCAACCTAGATAGCATATTCAAAAGCAGAGACATTCCTTTGCCAACAAAGGTCCATCTAGTCAAGGCTATGGTTTTTCCAGTAGTCATGTATGGATGGGAGAGTTGGACTGTAAAGAAAGCTGAGCACCCAAGAATTGATGATTTTGAACTGTGGTGTTGGAGAAGACTCTTGAGAGTCCCTTGGACTGCAAGGAGATCCAACCAGTCCATCCTAAAGGAGATCAGTCCTGGGTGTTCATTGGAAGGACTGCTGTTGAAGCTGAAACTCCAATACTTTGGCCACCTGATGCCAAGAGCTGACTTATTTGAAAAGACCCTGATACTAGGAAAGATTGAGGGCAGGAGGAGAAGGGGATGAGAGAGGGTGAGACGGTTGGATGGCATCACTGACTCAATGGACATGAGTTTAGGTAAACTCCAGGAGTTGGTGATGGACAGGGAGGCCTGCCGTGCTGCAGTTCATGGGGTCGCAAAGAGTTGCACATGACTGAGCAACTAAACTTAATATAAGTTTCATGTTACTCTCTCCATACATCTCACCCTCTCCTTCCCTGTCCCCATGTCCATAAGTCTGTTCTCTATATCTGTTTATATGTCTATTAAAAAAAAAAAAAAAGAACACAAAACAATCCTATCACCCTGGAAATCCAAGGGATTTAGGAGTTCTGTGTCAGGAACAAGGGGCAGAGACCAACATCTATATTTCTTATTATGTCACAGGTAGAAAGCCAGGGCTCTCCTTTTCCAAATTGCCTTTCCCAGCCAGGGACCTGAGGATGTGACTGTATTAGCTTCCTGTGGCTGCTGGAACAAATTACCACCAGCATGGTGGCTTAAAACAACTGGAATGTGTTCTCTGAGAGTTCTGGAAACTGGAACTCTGGGAGGAAGGTGTCAGGAGGGCTGCGCTCCCACCAGAGGCCCTAGGGAAGAGCTTGTTCCCCACGCGTCCCAGCTTCTGGGAACTGCTGGCAGTCCTTGGCTTGCAGCCACGTCAGTCTCTTCCTCCTTGGTTACATAGGCTTCTCCTCTGTGTGCCTCTAGTATGCACACTTGTCATCGGATTTAGGGCCCAGGTACTCCAGAATGATCTTGGGATCACTAACTTAGTTACTGCAAAGACTCTTTTTCCAAATAGGATCATATTTATTTGTTTTTGGGGGTGATGATGTGAACATATCTTCTTTTTGGAAGGGGGGATGTAACCACTCTGCCCATTACAGTAAGCTTTTTATTTTTTTTAAGAGTTCTTTGTTTCCCTTTTTTTCTTAACTTTTAATTTTATATTGGAGTATAGCCAATAAACAATGTTGTGATAGTTTCAAGTGGGCAGCAAAGGTACTCAGCCATACATATACATGTATCCAATCTCCCCCAAACTCTCCTCCCACTCAGGATGCCAAATAACATTGAGCAGAGTTCCCTGTGCTGTACAGGAGGTCCTTATTGGTTATCCATTTTAAATATAGCAGTGTGTGTGTGTCCATCCCAAACTCCCTAACTATCCCTTCCTCCCATCCTTCCTCCTGGCAACCCTACATTTGTTTTCTGAATCTATGAGTCTGTTTCTGTTTTGCAAATAAGTTCATTTGTATCATTTAAAAAGTACTTTATTTTGGCTACACCGTGCAGCTTACAGAATCTTAGTTCCCCAACCAGGGATTGAACCTGGGCCCTTGGCAGTGAAAACAGAGTCCCAACCACTGGGCTTCCAGGGAAGTCCTCACAGTGACATTTTCAACGTCAGTATTTGAGTCCAGAGTTCCTTTCTCTACCAAACTATTTCCAAACACCTTCTCTGGAAGGGAGGAGGAATTACTGACTGAAAGTAAGGTATCAATGATCTATCGTGTATTTCGATTTTGTTTCCTGCAACAGTCCAGGAGAGAGCTGGGGCCAAAAGTTTAAGGGGAGGTTGGAGGATTGCTTCACAGGGTGACCAGGAGGGAGGTTACCCTGACCTCACACAAGATGACAAGGAAGTTCCTTGGCATTTCAACATGAGTCTTAAAAATGGCAAACAATGTAGGTTTCTTCCCCCTACGTATAAAGTATAAGAAAAATTAAAAAGGGGAGGCAAACTATATATTTAAAGAAATTTAAGAGATATATTCACCAATTGTTTGTACTCTGACAATTCCAGCTGTTAAAAAGTACTGGACAGGGATTTCCCTGGTGGTTCAGTGGTTAAGACTTAGCCTTCCAATGCAAGGGGTGGGATTTTGATCCCTGGTTGGGGAGCTAAGATACCTCGCAACCAAAAAAAAAAAAAAAAAAGTAAAACAGAAGCCATATTGTAACAAATTCAACAAAGCCTTTATAAATGGTCCACATCAATTTTTTTTTAAATTTTTTTTAAGAACAAAGCATTAGGAGAACTCTAAACATGAAATGGCTAATTATTGTGGGGGTGATAATGGGTATTGTGATTATGTTTGAATAAAGAGTTATTATCTTTTGGAAATAAATTCTGAAATATGTGTAGATGAATTACCTATTATTTAAGATGTGATTCAAAGGAGTCCAACAGGAGAAGGGAAAGAAATAGAAAAAGAGAAGTTATGAATTTTTTATTATTGTGGCTGGATTATGAAAACAGGGACTCTCATTGTCCTATTCTGGTTTATGTATATTTTCCATAATAAAAAGTTAAAGTTGAAAGCAGCTTAAATCTCTACCAGTGGGAAATGAGATAAATTGTGGTGACTCCTTACATACTTAGGAATTCCCTGTTAGTCCAGTGGTTAGGACTCTATCCTTTCACTGCCAAGGGCATGGATTCAATCCCTGGCTGGAGAACTAAGTTCCCACAAGTTGCATGGAATGGCCAAAAACAAAAGAACAACTATATGCTTATTAAAAAGCATTCACTTGCAGGGCTTCCCTAGTGGTCTAGTGGCTAAGAGTCTGTGCTCCCAATGCAGGGGCCTGGGTTCGATTCCTGGTCAGGGAACAAGATCCCGTATCCCACAACTAAGACCTGGGGTAGCCAAATAAATAATTTTTTTTTTTTAAGCATTCACTTGCAGAACACTTTCTTTGGATCAGGCTCCCAGAATACACAAACATACTGGAGTTTGTGTAGAATAATCCCATTTTTGGAAGCTAAAACACTATATACATATATAGTTTTCTGTATCACTGGGTGGAAACATAAAATGGTTCAGCCGCTGTGGAAAACAGTTTGGCAGCTCCTCAAAAACTTAAACATAGAATTGCCGCATGACCCAGCAACGACACTCCCAAGTATATATACCCAAAAGAACTGAAAATAAGACTCAAAAAATACTTGTACACAAATGCTCCTAGCAGCACTAGTCACAGCAGCCAGAAGATGGTATGAAGGTTTATTTATGTGTCATCACAGCTGGGCCTCGGTGCCCAGACAGGTGGTCAACCCTTCTTCTGACTGTGTCTCTGAAGGCGTCTATTGGATGAGAGTAACATTTACATCGGTAGACTCTGAGTAAAGCAGAGTGCCCTCTATTTATTTAGTTAGTTATGGCTGCTCTGGGTCTTCTTTGCTGTTCACAGTCTTTCTCTAGTTACAGCAAGCAGGGGTTATTCTTCCGCCTGTCTCCAGCCTGCCAGCCTAACCTGCAGATTTCAACTTACCAGTCTTACGGTCACATACGCCAACTCCTTTAAATAAATCTCTCTCTGTATACATACACACCCTATCAGTTCTGTTTCTCTGAAGAACCCTAATAGAGATAGAAACAATTCAAATGTTCATCAGTACATGAATGAATAAAAAACTGTGGTAAAAACACACAGTGGAATATATTCCATCGCAAAAAGAAAGGAGTATACTGATTGATGGTACAGCGTACGTGAACTTCAAACCCTAAGTGAAAGAAGAGGCATCATACAATTCCCTTTATACTAAACATTCAGAACATATAAGTTATAGAGACAGTGGATTAGCATTTTTCAAAGACTGGAGCTAGAGGAGGAAGGGGAGTGACTGCTTAATGGGTACAGGATTATGTTTTGGGGGCGATAATATTTTGGAACTAGACAGAAGTGGTGTTTGCACAACAATGTACTATGCCACTGAATTGAACACTCTAAATGGTCATTTTATGTGAATTGTAACTCAATGGAAAAAAAACAAGTATGCATTTTAAAAATCTAGAAGATAAGACTGTATACTCTGGAGCTTGGTTGTCTGGGCTTAAAGTTAATTCTGTCAATTATTGGCTATGAGATTTTAGGCTATCTTTAAAAAAAAATTAATTAATTTGGCTGTGCCAGGTCTTCGTTAGCAGCATGTGGGATCTTTAGTTGTGGCACATGGAATCTGGTTCCCTGACCAGGGTTCTTGGAGTCTTAGCCACTGGACCATCAGGTAAGTCCCTTTAGGCAATCTCTGTTTTCTTTAAACTTTTTATTTTGTATTGGAGGATAGCCGATTAACAATGTTGAGAGAGTTTCAGGTGAACAGTGAAGGGACTCAGCCATACATATGCATGTATCCATTCTCCTCCAAACTCCCCTTCCATCCAGACTGCCACAAAACATTGAGCAGAGTTCCATGCGCTTTGTTGGTTATCCATTTTAAATATAGCAGTGTGTACATGTCCATCCCAAACTCCCTACCTTTAGGCAGTCTTTAAAGGTTCAATTTCCTCATGGGTAAAATGGAAATGATATTGCCCATGTCATTCTAATATGATGGTAAAATTGTAAGAGGGAAGAACCTTTGTATTCTATTACAAATCAATCACTAAAGGGATGTTCGCCTATAAGCTTAAATTATACATAATGGCCCATCTCTAGGAACCCTGCCTCATACACAAGGAGTATTAAGCTAAAATACCTTTGTTTAGATCACAGGAAACATCCTGACCAGGCTTGCCTGTGAACAGTTGCAGGAAGAAAGAAATTAATACATCCCCTCAGGAGTCTGACCCCCATCTAGGATCTAGGACTTTATTCCTTCGTTGTTTAAAAGCGGACTGGGGGGAACTTGCCTGTTGGTCCGGTGGCTAAGACTGTGCACTCCCAATGCAGGGGGCCCAGGTTCTATCCTTGATTGCAAAACTAGAGCCCACATGCCCACTATACCAGTGCAGCCAAATAAATAAAAATATTAAATATAAAAAAAACACCAAAAAAACCCCAGCCTAAATTCTAACTTAGGGAACATGGTTCTTTGGGACTTTAGTCCACCATCTCTTTGATTGGCTGGCTTTCAGATTAAAGTCACTATTCTCTGCCCCCACAACTCATCTTTGATTTATTGGCCTGCTTCGTGGTGAGGAGTACAAGACTGGACATGGTAACAAAATGGATTAATCTATAGAAAGTGCTTAGAGCAGTATGCAACGCAGAGTAAATGGTATCTGTGTTTTAGTTAATATTCCTACTCTTATCACTATATGCACCAAACTGTTAATAGTACTCTGGGGAGGGGGAAATTTTTGTTTTTTTATAATAAAAGAGAGAGATGTACTTCAATGTACTGTAATAAGACTCTCAGAATATCAGGGGGCTGAGCCCCTTGTACAAGGGCTAAACAAAGACAAGTTTCACTGCAAGTTTAAGTTCCTGCCCCATTAAAATAAAGTATCATCTTTGTAAATCCTCTTCTATATTTAATATTTATGGGCCTCTGTGGCAGAACTGGTTGTGTCCCTTGTTAGTCCTGTGTGGCAGGTAGAGCAAATGACCTCATGAAACGTCAAGCTCTTCGGAGAAGCAGGGCAGGTTGGTTTCCACGAACCACTGTCCTGGCTGCTCCTTGCCTATCGTCTCATTGCCCCGTCCTGCTTCCTTTGAGTAGGGCTTCTGGGATCAAGAGCTTGGATGGTCTTGGTGGTCCAGTGGTTAAGAATCTGCCTTGCAAAGCAAGGGACACCAGTTCGATCGCTGGTCTGGGAAGATCCCACATGCTGTGGAGGAACTAAGCCCGTGCACCACAACTACTGAGCCCACGGTCCACAACAAGAAAAGTCACTGCAATGAGAAGCCCTCACACCACAACTAGAGCATAGTCACCGCTCTCCGCAACTAGAGGAAGCCCAAGTATGGTGATGAAGACCCAGTGCAGCCAAAAACAATATAAATTAAAAAAAAAAACCCAACTCAGGTGATGGTGTAGTTATATGCTGTCTTGGTCTTCCCAGTATCTACATGCCCTCTGATTGGCACTGACATCCTGATTTCTTTCTCTGACTAATCCATCTCTGAGTTATGACCATCTCTGAGGTTCGGGAGGATTTGGCTCCACCCCTGGGCTCTAGGAATGACCATCTGGCAAATCAGATCTTTTCATCCCTGCAGCCACTCTGATGGGCTTATGTAGGCACAGGACTCCAAGGATGAATTTGAGATCATTTGGGTTCATTTGGGTTGCAATGGAGGAGCCTGGTAGGCTGCAGTCCATGGGGTCGCTAAGAGTCGGATACGACTGAGCGACTTCACTTTCTCTTTTCACTTTCATGCACTGGAGAAGGAAATGGCAACCCACTCCAGTGTTCTTCCCTGGAGAATCCCAGGGACGGGGGAGCCTGGTGGGCTGCCGTCTATGGGGTCACACAGAATTGGACACAACTGAAGCAACTTAGCAGCAGCAGCAGCAGCAAAATACCACAGCCGGGGCAACTTGTAAAAAACAGGAACTTATTTCTCACAGTCCAGGAGGCTGGGAATTCAAAGATCAAGGTGCCAGCAGAATCACTGGTGAGGGGCCACTTCCTGACTGTTATCTGCTCTTGGTGTCCTCACATGGCAGAAGGGAAAGGGCACTTTCTGGGATCTCTCTCTCTTTTTTTTTTTTTGGCAGTGTGGTGCGGGGAGGGGAAGGCACACCTTGTAACATGTGGGAATCTTAGTTCCCCACCCTGGGATCTAACCAGTGCCTGCTGTAGTGGAAGCACAGAGTCTTAACCACCAGGCTGCCAGAGAAGTCCCCAGTTTGGTTATACATATATATTTCAGTGCGCCATTTCAAGGGACATCAACACAGCAGCCAAGTTCATCGGAACTGAGGTAGGGGTGGCTAGCTCTGGACTGGAATTCAGGACTGTGTTTGGGAGCCTCATCATCCATTATGCCAAGAACCCTTCTTTGAAGCAACATCTCTCTCCTACACCATTCTGGACTTGGCTCGCTCGTGAGGGATGGGGGTCCTCTGTCCTGATAGTGCTCTTTCTCATCCTTTCACCATGAGAAGGGTCTGTCTCCACTTCCCATAGTTCTTTCCCCCATGTCTCTCTGCCTTATTTGTTCCTTTTCCCATGCCTCCCCAGGCAGCCTAGGGAAAGTGGTTGGCCCAGGGTTTGACAGAGAGAAGACAAATACTCAATTGATTAAAAAATATATGGGGCTTCCCTGGTGACTCGCTGGTAAAGAATCCAGTTGCCAATGCAAGAGACATGGGTTCGATCCCTGAGGTGGAAAGATCCCACATGCTTTGGAGCAGCTAAGCCCGTGGGTCACAACTACTGAGCCGTGCTCTAGAGCCTGGGAGCTTCAGCTACTGAGCCCATGGGTTGCAACTACTGAAGCCTGAGTACCCTGGAGCCTGTGTTCCACAAGAGAAGCCCGAGCACCACACCAAAGAATAGCTCCCACTCAGTGCAACTAGAGAAAGCCTGCACGGCCACAAAGACCCCGCACAACAAGAATAGATAAATAAAAAGATACTTTTTTTTCTAAACCAATTGGAACATCAAAGATCCAAGAGACTTGTACCATCTTGCCCATGAAAAAATAATTCTCAAAGGCTATCCACCCTTAAAGAGAGAAAGATGACAAATATAAACTCTTTTCAGAAAAGAATGAATGTTTTTCAATTTAGACCAGAGGTAACAGATGGAAAATATATTCATTTTGAAGATAGCTCACGTATCTTGGGAACTAACTGGACCCAGCTCGGTTGGCAGTTCTCACCCGTGTGTCTCGAGCCACTGGTCTGTTGAAATCAGATTTTGTTTGCTTGTCTGTTTGTTTTGGCTGCACCATGCTGCTTGTGGGATCTTAGTTCCCCAACTGGGGCTCTCCTGCAATGAAAGCACGGAGTCTTAACCATTGGACCGCCAGGGAATTCCCAGAATTCAGTTTCATGTATGGCATGTGCTTGGCAATTTATTGCTAATATGGAACTATTAGAGTCTGAAATTTTACTTACTTAAGCAAATGAGACAGTTTGAAGGTTAGCCCTATGTTTCTCTTTTGACCAGGACTTGATCTAAGGACTCCAAAATACCTTCTTCTGAGGGGTAAAAAGGACTCCAGTGATAACCCATTTAATCTGCCTTAGTCCGCAGCCACCTTAATTATGTGCGCATTGTAATTAACTGCAAAAACTGCAGATCACTGGGACTTCCCTGGTGGTCCAGTGGTTAAGAATCCACCTTCCAGTGCAGGGGACAGGGGTTAGATCCCTGGTTGGGGAACTAAGATCCCACATGTCTTGTGGGCAACTACTGAGCCCACAAACCACAGCTGGAGTCCATGCAACACAAGGAAAGATCCCGCATGACCCAACAAAGACCTCAAGTACCACAGGCAAGACCCCACACAGTCTAAATACATATTTTTTAAAATTACAAATTATTATAATGCTTTACATCCTTGCAGTTATTTGGAGATGTCATCAAACTGTAGATGTGTTTATGAAAAATCATGCTCTGCAAAGGCATAAGATCCATTGGGCATATCACAGTGGGGAGAAAAATTAGGAAACATTGGGTACAACAGGTCTTAACAAATCCCTGTCAGGGCTGCAATAGTGCTAACTCCAATGTGTTCATCAGAACTAATTTGAAAATGACATTCCAGGTCAAACTGACTTGAGCAAAAAATGGGAATTTGTTGACTTTTATACAGAATAGTTGGGGTTTGAGGCTGACCTTAGATGTGGCTGGAATCAGGGGTCAAATATTCTCTATTTCTCAGCTCTGCTCTCCTTCACACTGACTTTATTCTCAAACCACATGTGACATGACGGCTGCCAGCAACTCTAATGTGAATGTCCTGAGACTCAAGTCCAACAGCAAAGAGAGAGCCTCTTTTCTAGAAGCTCCTTCAAAAGTGTGCTGGCATCCACTCTGACTGATCTACCCTGGAATCAATTAATGGCTGTTACCAGGAGGACACTGTGGGCTGATTACCTTAGACCTGGGTCATATGCTCCATCTCTGAATGGGGGTTGTAACAGTTCTGTTGAACCACCTGGGATAAGTGTGGGGGAGAGATACACCCTTCCAGTCCAAAATGAACCTGTTACAGAGAGGGGATGCTAGAAAGGCAAACAACTAATATCCACTCAGCCCCAAGTCTCTGTCTTAAAAAATGCCCCGAAAGAACCAGAGGAAAGAACATGTCTGGCCAAGTGCAAAGCCAGCCCCAAGGGTGGAAAAATAAAATTCATAATTTCTTGAAAAAAAAAAAATAGTGTTATGACAAAGTATCCTGTGTGGTAAGACGTCACTTCTCATTCAAGGAGCCCAGGGCAAATGCTTTCATTCTCTTTGACAGAAGTCTTCTCAGAAAGTGACAGAACGATTCTTCCTCCAGGCTTCATCTGAATGACAGGTCTTGCAGCATTACTTCCCCATCGCCTCTTAGCCAGCTCTCACCTTTGCCCCCTTCCTTCACACATGCATTGTTTGAATATCGGTTCCCCTCTTGTGTTAAAGGAAATGACACTGACCAGGGTTCTTGGCCTCCCCCAATCAATAGAAATTGACTAGAGACCAGACAAGAAATTCAGGCAATGCTTTATTGGGGTCCCCGCTGCAGCAGAGAGGGTTGGGAACAAGTAACAGGTTCCCTTGCTTGCTCATTTCCTGAGAGAGGGGGGCGATCTGGTTCCTTATGTGTGGTGAGGGTAACGGTGTGTCCAGGGGTCTGTCCAGAGAGGTACCCTAGGTGTTTTGCTCACCCTTTAGGTGGTGTTGTGTGTAGGGGGCATATGTAATATCCTATTTTTGCTTCCAACACCCTGTTTTTACTCCCAGCTATTCAGATGTGGCAATTGGATTTTTTTTTTTTTTTGGCCTTTTTGTATCTTTTGTCCAGAATTTGCCCCAACTGCATATGTGCACAGTTATTTTTTAGTCTCTTATAGGTTCTTTGTATTTCATTGTTGGAGGAAAGGTTTGTCCAGGTGCAAGCACTCCAACACTGCAGCAAAGGGTCCCAAGTTCCAGGCTCGTCTCAGAAATGCTGGGCTTCCTGATAGTATCATTAGGAATGCATAGAAAACTCTACTGTCGTAAATAGTTTGTGGGGGAGTGTGGGGAGACGGGGAGGCTGTAGGGATGGGGAGTGTTTGTCTTTCATGATAGGAAGCTCTAGAAGGAGGACCAAAAGCTGATACAATGACTCAATAATGTTATCCAGAACATAGGCTGTTTATGTTTCCGTCCAAGATCCCTAGCATATGCACCTTCATTCTCAGGCTTGCAATATGGTTGTAAGCCATCCTCAAGGTTGCAAGATGGCTTATGTTCATGTTTCAGTTGGAAAGAAGACAGAAAATTTGACTTTGTTTTTAAATAAAGAATTGCCTTTTTATTTCAGAATGTTAAGTGATTAATTTTTTAAAAAAGTAGAGAATTCCCTGGTAGTCCAGTGGTTCAATTCAGTTCCGTTTAGTTGCTCTGCTGCTGCTGCTAAGTCGCTTCAGTCGTGCCCGACTCTGTGCGACCCGATAGAGGGCAGCCCAGCAGGCTCCCCTGTCCCTGAGATTCTCCAGGCAAGAACTCTGAAGTGGGTTGCCATTTCCTTCCCCAATGCGTGAAAGTGAAGTCGCTCAGTCGTGTCCCACTCAGAGCGACCTCATGCACTGCAGCCTACCAGGCACCTCTGTCTATGGGAGTTTCCAGGCAAGAGTACTGGAGTGGGTTGCCATCAGTTGCTCAGGCATGTCCAACTTTTTGTGACCCCATGGACTGCAGCATGCCGGGGTTCCCTGTCTATCACCAACTCCCAGAGCTTATTCAAAATCATATCCACTGAGTCAGTGATACCATCCAACCATTTTATCGCTGTCGTCTCCTTCTCCTCCTGCCCTCAATCTTTCCCAGCATCAGTGTCTTTTCAAATGAGTCAGCTGTTGGCATCAGGTGGCCAAAGTATTGGAGTTTCAGCTTCAGCATCAGTCCTTCCAATGAACACCCAGGACTGATCTCCTTCAGGACGGACTGGTTGGATCTCCTTGCAGTTCAAGGGACTCTCAAGAGTCTTCTCCAACACCACAGTTCAAAAGCATCAGTTCTTCAGTGCTCAGCTTTCTTTATAGTCCAACTCTCCCATCCATACATGACTATTGAAAAAACCATAGCTTTAACTAGATGGACCTTTGTTGGCAAAGTAATGTCTCTGCTTTTTAATATGTTGTCTAGGTGGGTCATAACTTTTCTTCCAAGGAGTAAGCATCTTTTAATTTCATGGCTGCAGTCACCATTTGCAGTGATTTTGAAGCCCCCAAAATAAAGTCTGTCACTGTTTCCACTGTTTCCCCATCTATTTGCCATGAAGTGATGGGACCAGATGCCATGATCTTTGTTTTCTGAATGTTGAGCTTTAAGCCAACTTTTTCACTCTCCTCTTTCACTTTCATCAAGAGGCTCTTTAGTTCTTCACTTTCTGCCATAAGGGTGGTGTCATCTGCATATCTGAGGTAATTGATAATTCTGCCGGCAATCTTGATTCCAGCTTGTGCTTCATTCAGCCCAGCATTTCTCATGATGTACTCTGCATATAAGTTAAATAAGCAGGGTGACAATATACAGCCTTGATGTACTCGTTTCCTGATTTGGAACCAATCTGTTGTTCCATGTCCAGTTCTAACTGTTGCTTCCTGACCTGCATACAGATTTCTCAGGAGACAGGTCAGGTGGTCTGGTATTACCATCTCTTGAAGAGTGTTCCACAGTGATGGTGATCCACACAGTCAAAGGCTTTGGCATAGTCAATAAAGCAGAAGTAGGTGTTTTTCTGGAACTCTCTTGCTTTTTCGATGATCCACCGGATGTTGGCAATTTGATCTCTGGTTCCTCTGCCTTTTCTAAATCCAGCTTGAACATCTGGAAGTTCATGGTTCACATACTGTTGAAGCCTGACTTGGTGAATTTTGAGTATTACTTTACTAGCATATGAGATGAGTGCAATTGTGCGGTAGTTTGAAAATTCTTTGACATTGCCTTTCTTTGGGATTGGAATGAAAACTGACCTTTTTCCAGTCCTGTGGCCACTACTGAGTTTTCCAAAGTTGCTGGCATATTGAGTGCAGCACTTTGACAGCATCATCTTTTAGTAGCTCAGTTGGAATTACATCACCTTCACTAGCTTTGTTCGTAGTGATGTTTCCTAAGGCCCACTAGACTTCACATTCCAGGATGCCTGGCCCTAGGTGAGTGATCTCACCATCGTGGTATCTGGTTCATGAAGATCTTTTTTGTATAGTTCTTCTGTGTATTCTTGCCACCTCTTCTTAATATCTTCTGCTTCTGTTATGTCCATACCATTTCTGTCTTTTATTGTGCCCATCTTTGCATGAAATATTCCCTTGGTAACTCTAATTTTCTTGAAGAGCTCTCTAGTCTTTCCCATTCTATTGTTTTCCTCTATTTCTTTGCACTGATTACTGAGGAAGGGTTTCTTATCCCTCCTGTTGTTCTTTGGAACTCTGCATTCAGATGGGTATATCTTTCCTTTTCTCCTTTGCCTTTTGTGTCTTTTCTTTTCTCAGCTATTTGTAAGGCCTCCTCAGACAACCATTTTGGATTTTTGCATTTCTTTTTCTTGGGGAGGGTCTTGATCCCTGCCTCCTGTATAATGTCACGAACCTCTGTCCATAGTTCTTCAGGCATTC
This sequence comes from Capricornis sumatraensis, assembly GCF_032405125.1. NCBI lineage: Eukaryota > Metazoa > Chordata > Mammalia > Artiodactyla > Bovidae > Capricornis > Capricornis sumatraensis. The sequence goes on along the minus strand of NC_091085.1, from coordinate 59,585,934 downwards.
TGGCTATCAGATCTAATCCCTTGAATCTATTTGTCACTTCCACTGTATAATCGTAAGGGATTTGAATGGTCTAGTGGTTTTTACTACTTTCTTCAATTTGAGTCTGAATTTGGCAATAAGGATCCTGAGCCACAGTCAGCTTTCAGTCTTGTTTTTGCTGACTGTATAGAGCTTCTCCATCTTTGACTGCAAAGAATCTATCAATCTGATTTTAGTATTGACCATTTGGTGATGTCCATGTGTAGAGTCTTGTCTTATGTTGTTGGAAAAGGGTGTTTGCTATGACCAGTGTGTTCTCTTGGCAAAACTCTGTTAGCCTTTGACCTGCTCCGTTTTACATTCCAAGGTTAAATTTGCCTGTTACTCCAGATATCTCTTGACTTTCTGCTTTTGCATTCCAGTCCCCTATAATGAGAAGGACGTCTTTTTTAGGTCCTTGAGCTCAGTGGTTAAAACTCATGCCTTCACTGCCAAGGGCCCAGGTTCAGACTCTGGTTGGAGAACTAAGATCCTGTAAGCCATGAGTTCCAGTAAGCCACAAGAAAAAAAAGCATGACTCTTGTCCAGTTATAAGTAAACATGTGTCAATATTTTTATTTCATTCTTTAATTAGTATGGGAATTAGGAGATGTGAAAACCAATTCAAAGAATTTTTAAAAACAAGCACACATAGGCATTCATATACACATACATAAGAATCAGAAATGCCAAAATGAATTTACAAGCAGATGGAATCCTAGTCAACAGAGAAATAATCAATTACAGCTCCACTAGACAGAAGTGATTTCCATTTCTATGGACAAGAGCAAACTGCATGACTATCCATTTTTAAAAACTTACGAAATTGTAAAACAGCATAAAGACAAGGAAAGATAACACTGAAGAGAATGCTAAACAGGGCACCCAGTATTCTTTTTTTGTCCATTTAAAAATCTTTCACAGTGTTTCCCAAGAGAAGAGATGCCCTTCTCAGCACCCACTTACATCTCATTGACCAGAATTGCATCACTTAGCCTCCTTCACTGCAAGGGAGGCTGGGCAATCAAACATCTTTAGCTGGACACATGGCGACCTCAAATAAAACAGCATTCTGTTAGTAAGATAGTCTGCCTCACCTATACACCCACCTGATGTGTTAAGAGGAATATTTATTTGGCTGCACCAGATCTTTGTTGCAGCTCATGAGATCTTTGCCTTGTGGGAGATCTTCCTTGCAGTGTGTGTGTGTGTGTGTGTGTGTGTGTTAGTCACTCAGTCTTGTCTGACTTTTTGCAACCCCATGGACTATAGCCCACCAGGCTCCTCTGTCCATGGAATTCTCCAGGCAAGAATACTGGAGTGGGTAGCCATTCCCTTCTCCAAAGGATCTTCCTAACCCAGGGATCGAACCTGGGTCTCCTGCATTGCAGGTGGATTATTAACCACCTGAGCCACCAGGGAAGCTCTCCATGTGACATGAGGGATCTTTTTAGTTTTTGCATGCTGGCTCCTAGTTGTGGCATGTGGGACCTACTTCCCTGTCCAGGGATCCAACCTGGACCCCCTGCATTGGGAATGCAGATTCTCAACCACGTGACCACCAGGGAAGTCCCTAAGGCCTCTAGATTTTTATATGACTTTTACCGCACATGAGTATGAGGATGTCTGGAGTAAGCTGTCTGTTGGTTTTGATACTATTATTGACTATGCCAAAGCCTTTGACTGTGGGGAATCACAATAAACTGTGGAAAATTCTGAAAGTGATGGGAATACCAGGCCACCTGACCTGCCTCTTGAGAAACTTATATGCAGGTCAGGAAGCAAGAGTTTAAACTGGACATGGAACAACAGACTGGTTCCAAATAGGAAAAGGAGTACGTCAAGGCTGTATATTGTCACCCTGCTTATTTAACTTATATGCAGAGTACATCATGAGAAACGCTGGGCTGGATGAAGCACAAGCTGGAATCAAGATTGCCGGGAGAAATATCAATAACCTCAGATATGCAGATGACACCACCCTTAGGGCAGAAAGTGAAGAGGAACTAAAGAGCTTCTTGATGAAAGTGAAAGAGGAGAGTGAAAAAGTTGGCTTAAAGCTCAACATTCAGAAAACGAAGATCATGGCATCTGGTCCCATCACTTCATGGGAAATAGATGGGCAAACAGTGGAAACAGTGGCTGACTTCATTTTTCGGGGCTCCAAAATCACTGCAGATGGTGATTGCAGCCATGAAATTAAAAGATGCTTACTTCTTGGAAGGAAAGTTATGACCAATCTAGATAGCATATTAAAAAGCAGAGACATTACTTTGCCGACAAAGGTCCGTGTAGTCAAGGCTATGGTTTTTCCATTGGTCATGTATGGATGTGAGCGTTGGACTGTGAAGAAAGCTGAGCGCCAAAGAATTGATGCTTTTGAACTGTGGTGTTGGAGAAGACTCTTGAGAGTCCCTTGGACTGCAAGGAGATCCAACCAGTCCATTCTAAAGGAGATCAGTCGTGGGTGTTCATTGGAAGGACTGATGCTGAAGCTGAAACTCCAGTACTTTGGCCACCTCATGCGAAGAGTTGACTCATTGGAAAAGACCCTGATGCTGGGAGGGACTGGGGGCAGGAGGAGAAGGGGACGACAGAGGATGAGATGGCTGGATGGCATCACTGACTCGATGGACATGAGTTTGAGTGAACTCCGGGAGATGGTGATGGACAGGGAGGCCTGGCATGCTGCGATTCATGGGGTTGCAAAGAGTTGGGCACGACTGACTGAACTGAACTGAACCTGTTTTCCCATTCCAAACACAGTTCCAAAAATGGACACTTGTCTCAGAGCTTGACTAGTTATGGTGATTGATTTAGGAATGGATGCGATTGGAAACAAGCCCATCAGATTCAACCTTTGGACTTTCATTGGAACAAAACTATAACTTACACTAGAAAAATAGTAATACTTAAGGCTGAAAGATATTTAGCCAATTTCCTGACAATGTTTAGTCTTCAACTGGATTCCTGTATTCTTTGCAATAATTCCCCTGCCTCTCAGAGTCTGTGGCTTCCTGGTGAGAAACCACTGTGCTGTTTCTTTATTCAATAGGTTGTTCCTCCTTTTATTACCTGAATGCTGACAGGTTGTGATGAGTGAGTGAGGAAGTACAGCTCTGGGTTTGAATGCCAACAATGTCAGGCAGAGTTCACCTAGAGAACAGTATTTAAATACTATCAAAGGATTTAAAGCAGAGAGGAATTTCATTCAGGGCTTTAAAAGCTAAATAGAGATGGTGAAGCCACTCAGAAATCAGCACCAAGAAGCCATCAATCACCACTGGTAGGTTAGAGACTAGATCTAGGGAAGGGGCGATGTCACAGGAGCCCAGAAGCTGAGATGCCTAGATTATGCAGAGGAAGAACCAGCTCGCTGCTAGAGACGTTGCCCAAGAAGATGGCACGGTCTCATTACTGCCTCCCAGTGACTGAACTAGCTGGAATCTCAGGGAAAAGAAAGCTTGGGAATTCAGTCATAGGAGTCAACACCCCGTTCTCTACAAAGCAGAGCAGGAAAAGCATGAGGAATGGCACTGAAGACATTAGGTCTGCTACACAGGACTGGCCACTTATCCATATTTCCTCCTGTCTAAGATGCCACTGACAGCAAGATGCATCACTAAGAAAGGAAAAACACTGCTGAATTAAACTATGCCACAGTGAAATCCCATAGACAGAGGAGTCTGGCAGGCTACAGTTCATGGGGTCACAAAGAGTCTGACATGACTTAGCAACTAAAACAACAATGCGAAGACTCCATCCCATGCAATACATCTTGATATGAGAGATGTGAAAATGTAAAAATATGTATGTCTTAAGATCATTAACATGCTACTAGCTATGTATCTTAAGCATAGGTAAACGATGCATTCCCATCTTTGAGCTTCGATTCTACCCTCTATTTGGAAATTAGAGACAGTCACTACATTGTAAGGATTTTGTAATTCTAAGACTGTCACGCTCAATAAGATTAGGGACTTTGTCTCTTGTTCACTGCTTCCCCAGCATGTAGCACTTAGGGCATTCTCAGTTATCAGTCGTGTCTGACTCTTTGAGACCCCCATGGACTATAACCTGCCAATCTCCTCTGTCCATGGAATCTTCCAGACAAGTATACTGGAGCCGATTGCCATTTCCTACTCCAGAGGATCTTCCTGACCCAGGGATTGAACCCACGTCTGTTGTGTCTCCTGCATTGGCAGGTGGCTTCTTTACCACTGTGCTACCTGGGAAGCCCCTGGCACATAGTAAGAACCCAAGTTTTATGAAATGAAGTCACCTGGACTCGATCTCCAAATGAACAGGTTCTTGGCATGTTAAGTGTCAATAAATGGAAGCTTTTATTATTGGAATCGAATAGGCTTAGAAACAAGATCTTTTACTATCTTTTAGAATTGATGCTCTTTTTCGAGAGGGGGAAACCACTCATTTATATAAGAAAGATATCAGAGTAGAGGTCATAGTCTCTGGTGCAAAAGATTATGCTAGATGGCTTCATACAGACAAAGTTCTGAGCAATTTAAGGGTGGTACTGGTGGTGGCAAATGCAGTTGTAGGGAAGGGGGAGAATGAGACAGATGTGAGTGGAGGAAACAGCAAAATAGAAAAGAACCACCTCCAACATCTACAAAGCACTTTTGGTCTCCATTTCCCTAACCCACATCTCTTCAACTGTTGTAGTGTTATTCCCATTTCCTAAATAGGACTCAGGCTGAAAATGGATATGAAGGGTTTTTCCCAAAATGAAACAACTAGATGGAAGCAAAGACAAGACACACCATGTGTGAAAACCTGATGAGAAATGGACTATTTCCTGCAGTATCAGTAAACAAAGGACGTCACAGTCATCATCACCACCAAACTATGAGCTGGTGAACCCTGAGGGAACTTGGGAAGGAAAAAAATACCTGCCATCTAGCAGTCATCAGACTACAGCTACTCCCTACAATGAGCACTGAGGAAACTCAGGATGGGAAAACACAGGATATTGGCCCCAGGTAGCTGACGTGTATATTAAAGGAAAGATTTCAATAAGCCCAGACTCCTGCATCTACTCTCACACAGAAAAATCACTTAATTTCTTTACTTGACATACCTGATTTTCTTTAATTAACAATAATCTTTTGGTTTTCAGACTACCTGCTCCTTGCTGCAAAATGCCTGTATATCCTGGCTTCTGTCCTTCCCAGAACAGTTCTCTCAGGGTTAACTTGAGACGCTGCCTCCTAGGCTTGAAGCCCTAAAATTCCAGCCAAGTAAAACCTAACTTGCAATCTTGAGGTTGTGAATACTTCTTTAGCCTACAGTGACGTGGGAGAGTTTAATTCCAATTTAAAACACATATAAGGATCAGTAAACACCAGGAAGCTGTGAAAATAGTTGTTAGGTTGGTGAGATTGCAGGGCAATGAGAAAAATGGAATAGCATTGACACTGTCTTTTTAAAAAGAATTCCGCCAATATAGGGTAGGGCGTTGAAATTAAACCAAACGCATTTTCCAGTTGCAATCTCCCCGCGGAGGAATGACATCCAATAGGCTGGAGGTTAGTCAGGACTGAAGGAGGCACTCCAGACCCCAGGGGCACGGCCACGTCCCCGCCTCAGCAGCAAGCAGTAAGCAGTCTTCGCTTTCCAAAGAGCGCCCCCTTTCGCGCCGCGACCGCGGATCACCCACCCTCTCCCACAAGTAACGAGCACCGCCTACTGGCTGTCAGCCTCTAGGCTGCTTGGCCCCGCCCCTGAGCGAAATGCGCATGCTCTCCAATTCCTCCCCGCCCCAGCCTTCAGGCTTCTCGCGACAGCCGCCCGGCGGCCACTGAGTCTCGCGATAAAGGCTTATTATCTCGCGGGACCGCCGCTGGTAGACGCGCTCTCGGGCGGCTCTGGCTGGGGAAGAGGAATCGCATGTGTCGCTTCAGCTGGCGGTAGTGGCAGGAGCGGAGGCGGTGGAGGCTGTGCGACCGCCTGGGTAATAACCCCTCGTGCCTCTCCCGCTTCGGAGAAGCTTGTAGAGAGCGTGAGGAAGCTGAGGTGCTGTCCGGCGGAAGGGGGCCGGGCCGGGCGCCTCCACACCCCCGCCCACATGGGCCGCTCTGGTGTCCCCGGGGTTGCCCCTGTCGCTTCAGGTCGCGCCCTCACACCTGACCGCCCTTGTCGCCTTAGTCCTCTTACATTCTGCTCCTTTCTGGTTCTTTTGCCCATATTCTTGTCTCCTCAGACTCTAGTCTCCCCGCCCTCTCCCACTTCCATCCCCTCTCCCGACTCTAAAGCGTCCCTTTCTTGGCATCCAGCCGCCCCCACACCCTGCACTCTGGGCGCCTCCGGCGACCCACCCCTTCTTCACCCCCTCTTCGTAGGTTTTTCCAGCCCCTTCAGCTGCTTCGTGGCCTTTCTCTGTTGTACTTTGGATCCCTTCCGAATCACCCCCTAAACCTTTTGCCTTGCCTCCACCGAGGTCACTATCCCCATCCTTATTTCCCATTGCTGCTGCTTCCACCGGTGCACCCCCCCGCCCCGCCCCTCGTTGTCATGGTCCATTTGCTATGAATCTCACTGTTGTCGCTCGCTTTCCTGGAAAATGGTGTGCCCAGAATTACTCATATTTTATGGATCCAGCTTTTTACCTTTCATTCAGCAGAGAATTGAAACAGATTTGGGGTGGGGGGATTTCTACTGGAAGACAAGGCTACACTTGAACAGTGTTTCTCTCAGGGCCTTGGTCCCAAATAGTGAAGCTGTGTTATTTTCTTTTCTGACAGGTTTTGAAATGGCTGCTGACATTTCTGAATCCGGTGGGCATGATTGCAGAGGAGACCAGAGGAGCAACACCAAGTTAGATGCAGATTACCCACTTCGAGTCCTTTACTGTGGAGGTAAGTGTTGGAAGGCAGAAAATGGCTTTTACTCACCATATTTTTATACGTTATGATCAGTGGCCTCACATTTGGTCCAAGTAATTTTTTCATCTTTGTCATTTGGTGAATCTTTAATTGGGAGTTGGGGAAGAGGAGGCATGGATGAACAGATTTTCCCAACCTGTGGGACTTGTGTCTTGCTACTTGGCCTGGAGAAATTTTCAGTCCGGTTGGAATAGACATGTGTAAATAGATTATTCCAGCCCAAAGTAACTTTCCAGTCTGGCCGTTAAAGTTGGGCTTCTTGTAAGATAATTGACTCTCAGGGATGACTGGATGAGGGAGTGGGAAAATGCATCCTAGATGAAGTGAATAGCTGTGTAAGGAAAAGCTTGTCTGTGGAGAAATAAGCAGTTTTGTATGAGTATAGTGTGTAGTGTAGGAATAGTGTAATAACAAGTGGAAGATGATGAGACTGGAGTGATGGGCAGTAGGACAGTTGATTAATAAAATGTGGATCAGGGTTTTTTTTCCCCTTTGAGTGTGTTTCCTCATTTTCAATTCAGAAATATTTGTTAATTGGAAATAACTAATTTTACTAGCATCTTGAAAAGGTTCAGAAAAATTTGAAGACATACGACAGTAAAGTAAAGGGCAAGTAAATATTATCGTTTTCAGTAAATATTTTTGGCCACTTACTACGTGCCTAACTGTTTTGTGTGCTGGAGACTGAATAATAACTAAGTTAGGAGAAGTCATTGTTCTTGTGGACCTTACCTTCTGTGAATGTAATAGAGATTTCTTCTGGAATTTAAGTACTATAAAAGGAGAAGTGATGTCACTGAGTTGAAAAATTGTATCGACTCATCATTTATTTACTATCTTTGATTAAGAAAATAAAATGAGTATAAAATATCCCAGAGAGTAGGCAGGGGAACTTTATGTAAGGTTGACTTTGGAGTCATGGACCAGGGTTTGCATCCTTACCTTGGGCATTACCAGCCGCTCCTGCTTTATTCTAGCTCTGTGACCTTGGGCAAGTTACCTGATTTCACTAAGGGTTAGAGGTCTGTTTCTTAAGGTCTGTAAAATAAAGATGGTGATTACATCTGAAGTCAGATAATTCCTATAAAGCTGGTTCAGCAATGAATACAAGAACATAATACAGTAAGTGCTCTTATCAAAAAAGTATACTGGTTTAGTTTATTCATTCTTGCTTGTCAGACGTAGTTATGAGTTGCCGTTCTTTGTATCCTAATTCATTGAATCTAAGACTCCGTATGTTATAAGATGCACCATTATTTTAGGTTCCACTGAGGAAGAAAAATTTTTTAAGATTGACATGCCATAATTATGGGATGCATCCCTATAAAAGTGAAAAGAAGAAAGAATTAATGAAATACAGTATATGAAAGCCATCCTTTTCAGTTGCTTATGTCACTTCTGAGATGGCTTTGAATAACTGCACTAAGTATGCATCTAACCCAGTGATATTTCACCAGTAGTCACCAGAGGTCCCTAACCTTTTTGGGAAAGGTTTATTTTTATTTCGCTAGTTTGTATTGATATTCCAGGCACTAGGATGGAGACAGGATTACCTTTTCCTTAAGGAGTTTAAAGTCTAGTTGTAGGAGAAGGACTTAGGGAATATTCAGTGGTAAATTAAATAGTACTGACCAGAGCTGTTAATTAGGATTTTAGGAAAAGGAGGGATCTTTGTTTGAAGGGAAGCTGGGAAAGTGAAGTGAGAAACCTTACGTAATAGGTAGAATTTGCAAGGAAAGGTGGTAAGGTGAAGTCAGTCAGTCGTGTCTGACTCTTTGTGACCCTATGGACTGTAGCCTACAGGCTCTTCCATCCATGGGATTTTCCAGGCAAGAGTACTATGGGGGCAAGGTTTAATATGCTATTTTCAGGGTAGAGGGGGAAAAAAAAGGAGCTAATTGGTGCAGAATGCTGGTTGAAATATAGTGAAAAACAAAGGTACGTGGGATGGGGTCATTTCCAGGGAGACATTTGTCTGCAGTACTGAGACTTCAGAATCTGAAGTCAGTCTGAGTTTGAATCCTGGCTTAGCCAGGATTGGTCAAGCCAGGCCAGTGACCTTGGCCAGTTCCTCATCCAGAAAATGGATAACAGAGCCTGCCTCAGCGGGCTGTTGAAAAGAATAAAATAATGCTTCCGAAGGCCCCATCTCCTAATAACACCACATTGTGAATTTTGAGGGGACACAAACATGAAGACCATAGCAGAAGGTTTCATGGATGATGGACTTTGTTCTTCATATATCATCAGCAGGTACATAAGATCAGGTTGTTAGTGATGTAAAGCTGGTGACTACTCAGTATTTTCATTGAAGAGCTATAGTTTACAAATAGTAAATCATCTGTGGAGGAAAATTGACTCAAATAATGTGAAACTTGGAAGATTTGTCCAACTTTTTTCATATTAGAATTTTGCTGAACTGAATATTATTTGAAATGGTGTACAAAATTTTATGATTTTAGAGTTTGCAGTAATGGTATTTAACCTGTAATTATATCCTGAAAGTGTGGCTGAATATTTGTTCCTACTAGTGATTGAACTTGAACCGTGAAGATTAGAGAGCTCTGGTTAAGCAGACAGAGCTTTAGTGGGAAACTCTAAACTGAAATAAAGAGATGGTGCATTTTATCGAATAGTTTCTGCCACATTACCACTTTTGTCATTGGGTGAGCTATTTAACCTATTTCAGGGCTTCATCTTTAAAAGACTGATGGGCTGGTACACAGCTGCATTGCCTTGATAGGTTCTGTGATCTAATTGAGTAAACCAGCATGAGCTTCAGAAACAGACCAGGGTTCAAATCTTGATCTAACCAGATGCAAATGAATTACTTGTTCTAAGTCTCATTTTTCTCAATCATAATAAACATATGGTAGTTCTTACCTTATCAGGCTGTGGTGATGAAACATGATACAAAGTATAACAGAGTGCCTGGGATGTGCCCAGTAGATGGTAATTGCTGTTACTGGTAATGGTGTACTACCTGTCCTCTCCCTCACAGGCCTCAAGGTGTTGGGGCCACTGAACCAGTCCATTCCTCACGTTAAAAATTAAAATAAGCAGTTGACCCAGTAATAGAGTTATAGTTAAAACTGGGAAACTTGAGTTTTTCTAGTCCCTTAGCCTTTGCAGGCTATCTAGTGACAAGACTGAACCAACCTCCCTTTGAAGGAAGGAAATTCAGTTTCATGATCTTGTATAGCATAACATGAAAAGAAGAGGAAAACTATTGGATAGAAATGGTAGCAGAGGTGCTGCTGAAGTCTGTAAATGTGTTAGTATGAACGGAAATTAGCGGCTGTTTTAGTGAAGTTATCAAAAGAAATAACCAGCTCCATTTAAGCTTTGTGCATGGGTAATGGTTCCCATCCTAGCTTAGATTCCAACCCATTGAAGTGGTTGTGGTAAAACCGTAAGACATGCCAGATAGTATAGTTTGATGTTTTAGCAACTGAAGGAGACATTGTTCTTTAGATCAAAAAAACAAATCAAGATAGTATCTCTACTAACCATGTGCCATTAACCTCAAAAAAAGCACATGATGGGGGTAGTATTTGAAAAGTGGTATAGAAAAGTTATAGGGAAAAATAGAAATGAAGCATTTTGTCAAATTAAAAATAAGTCCTGTGTGTGTGTACTTATTTATTTATTTGTATTTTCAACTCTTTTCTCTCCATTTCCCCAGTCTGTTCATTACCAACAGAGGTAAGTTCTTTTCAAATTCTTTTTTTTTTTTAATTTGAGGTCATTGATTTTATAGCTAGCTTGGGAACTTCATTTTGTTATTTTTCATTTTCTGTTATTTGCTGGCAGAGTTTCAACCTTTTACAGAGGACTTTGGTTTAGAATGATTTTATGGTCCTACAAATTGTTTTTTTTAGACTTTGTGTGTGTGTGCGTCTTTTGCACTTGGCTATACATAGTTTGGATTTTTGCACAGAACTCATGGTCAGCCAATAAAACGAGTAACCTTAAAGTCAAAGTTTAACATCCAAACAGAGAATAGAAAGCATAAATTATGTGTAAGGCTTTCTGTTGATAAGCTTCTAAGTCAGGCTCTGTGGGCAGATCATAAAAATGAGATGCCTATATGCCTGAAGCAAGAAATGTTTGTGGTTATTTTTGTCTGTTTCCTCCTTTTTCTAATGGCCCTTATGTTTGTCGGAAAGGAAATAAATTGCTACAGTGAGGAGGTGTGTTTTAATTTTTAATTTCTTATGGGACATTTCCTGTTTGAATACAGATTTTCTGTGGATGAGACATTAGGTGGGAGTAGTTGATTTTATCATTCTATAAATAGCAAGCACAGGGAATGAGTTTTTAATTAAAATGATTAAAAATATACTGTTGTGACTCAGTTTGTTCTTTTCCCCCCTCTAGTACTGTGAATATATGCCTGATGTTGCTAAATGTAGACAATGGTTAGAGAAGAATTTTCCAAATGAGTTTGCAAAACTTACTGTAGGTATGAACATTTTTTTTTCTTTCATAAAAGCCTATACACCTGAAACAGATGCATGTAGGGCATTATTTTAAAGATACAAAAGTCCTCTAGTAGGAACAGAATTGTATCACTCTATATATCTATTGACTTTAAAACTGTTTTAAGTTCTTGGCTTAATTAAGATTTCTTACATAAAATCACAGACCACTTCATGAGTCTTATCTGGATAGGATAGGTCAAAATATCAACTTTCTTATATAAAGAGTAAATGATTTAGGAACATATATTTTCACTCATTTGCTTAACAAATTATTTCTTGTATGCCTGCTATATGCTACACACTCTTTTAGATGCTGAGAATAAAGCAGTAAACAAAAGACCTGGTCTTTGGAAATTATATTATAGAAGTAGAGACAAAATAAGTAAAACAAGACAAATGAAATAAATACATTAAATTATGATAAGCAGGGAATGGAAAGATAAGAATTTAGGGGGAGGGAATTTGAAATCTTCAAAGATTTTGCTGAAAAGATGGCATTTGAATAAAGACCTAAAATAAGTGAGGGAGAGAGTCCTTTGAATATCTGGGTGAAGAATTTTCCAGGCAGATAGCACAACCAGTGCAAAGGCCCTGAGGCAAACACTTACCACATACAGCATATTTAGAAAACAGCAAGGTGGCCTTTTTTTTTTTTTCCTTTGGTGGGAAGGTGGTCAGGGGAAGGTAGGCGATGAAGTCAGAGAAGTAACAAAGGACTGTGTCTTAAAGAGCAAGTCTTGGCTTTTCTGAATGAGATGAGAAGCCTTTGGAGCAGTTTGAGCAGAAGAATGATGATAACGTCTTTTGTTTCAACAGCATCTTTGGCTGCTATATTAAAATAGACTGAAGAGAGACTTCCCTGGTGGTCCAGTGGTTAAGACTGGGCTTCCAGAGCAGGGATGTAGGGGACTCAGATTCAATCCCTGGTCAAAGAACTAAGATCCCACATGCTGCATGGCGTGGCTAAAAAAAAAAAAAGACTGAAGAGAGGCATAGGCAGCAAAGCAGGGAGATCAAGTAGGTGGCTCTTGCAGTGATTGGGTCAGGAGGATGACCACCTAGTCCTGGATGGTAGCAGTGGGGTGGTGAGAAGTGGTCAGATTCTGGACATGTCTTGAAGGTAGAGCTGACAGGGTCTCCTGATGTGTTGCATGTGGGATGTGAGGAAAAGGGCCAGCTAGACTTCTGACCGAAGCAACTAGAAAGAGTTGCTGTTGCCAAAGGTAAGGAAAACTGCAGAAAAACAGATTTTCTCAGTTAACAAATTGATGGCTTTTCTTACAAGTCTGGTAAAAATGAAGGCAGTAGCAGAAGAAAGGAAACCCTGGGCCAGAAACAGGGCGTATACCCAATGTTATCCTGCTATTTGCTGCTTTGATTTTCAGATAGTTTTCCATGCGGCACAACCCCTGAGACAACATGGTCCGTCTGTGATTGGATAAGCACCCTCAAATCTGATGTAACAGTCAGTCTGCCTGGTGGTCCCTGAACATGTGACTTGCCTAGGACGTATCTTAATATTAAGGACCAGGCTTTCTGTTAACAGAATCAGTATGCTTGATGCTAAACACTCCTGTCGAGTCTTGAGGGTTTTATGCTACTTTAATGTGGCTTCTGTCACCATACACTTACCATAATGACTTCAGAATCAGGCCTGATAGGAGTCCAGGAATATAATCACTGACTTTATAAATGTTACACTCACTTATTGGTAAAATATCTTATTTATCTGTAAAGGTATTATCCTTCAATTAAAAAATAAATAAACTTTAAAAAATACCTTATTTGTGTATGAGGTTTCTCAGGGGTAATTTCATGTTAATATGAAGTGATGTCAGTGCTTATAAGGGTTTTGTTTTTACATCTAGAAAATTCACCCAAACAAGAAGCTGGAATTAGTGAGGGTCAAGGAACAGCAGGGGAAGAGGAAGAGAAGAAAAAACAAAAGAGAGGTGAGGCGTGATTTGATTTACACAAAACATACTGCTAGGATAGAGCTTCCCAGAAAGCTCAGAATCCACCTGCCAACGCAGGAAACGCAGGTTCAATCCCTGGGTTGTGAAGATCCCCTTGAGAAGGAAATAGCAACCCATCCCAGTATTCTTTCCTAGGAAATCCCATGGACAGAAGAGCCTGGTGGGCTACAGTCCGTGGGATTGCAAAAAAGTTGGACATGACTTAGCAACTAAACAACAACAACCACTAGAAGAAATAGGAAGTGAAAGCATTCCCAAACTGAATAACATCTTCCTGTTACTGCCTTCTATGTGAATACCATACAGAGGGGTACAGGATCGTTCTCAGGATGACTGGATTTCCTATGATTTGCTCTATCAGTAAATTGGACCCAAGGAAACGTGTTTCATTTGCCATGTATATACATTAAAAAGCAGCCAGCCAGCTTGTTTATGACTTAAAAACTTTGTTACCTTATAAAAATATGTGTATTCTATTTAATTAGAGTGAGGACATTTATAAAAGATTTTGTTCTCTCCTTATTTCTGTCAGCTCAGTTGAATTTTTCTTTTCACAACTGATGAATATACTTGTCTACCTCTCCTTCTAAAATGAATTTCTTGTGCCTTGTATCCTATCCCTGCCTGTTTCTTCCTGAATTAACTCTCCCATGACTAAAATCAGCTTATAAATATTTTCTAGGACTTCGCATTAAAAACAAAAAACATTCCGCCAAGAACTCGTGTCTCTCTTTGCCATATTCTCCTCCCCGTTCCCTTCTTTGCTAGACTTCCTCGCTAAGACTAGACTCAGCTAGCCTCCTTTCAGTTCAGTCATTGAGTCTTGACTCCTCAGTCTATCCTCACCTGGCTTTCATGCCACTGAAACTCCTCTGACCAGGGTCACACATGGCTGGGGGGTTGCTCAGTGGTGAGAGCGCGTCTGAGTGCTCCCTTCCTGAAGTGTTGTCCTTGCTCCTTCGTTCTGCTTTCTTTCCTCCTCAGGCTTCTGTGCAGACTTCTCCCTTCTGTCCCTTTAAAAAAATGGTGTTTCCCAGGACTCTGTGCACTTACGTTCTCATTCTGCATATCCTCCCTGGATGATTCTTCTGCATCCTTAACTATTGCCCCAACTCTGCACTTAGAACTCCCAAATCTAGTCCTGGGTCATGTTTCTAGACTAGAAATGCGCATAGTCCCATAAGCACTTAAAACACAGCACTTCCAAAGTAAACTTACTTAAGTCCCAAATCTGCGTCTTTTGTTTTTTGATTAACGACAGCACAGTTTATCCAGTCATTTGAGCCCTAAACCTGAGAGCCATTTTGGCTTCTTTCTTTTTGCCTCTTTGAATCAGTTCTGAATTCTGTGATCTCATCTCCTTTCTCTGTTTATTCTGTGCCTAGTGGCCATTGCTGTTGCCACTGCTTTATTTAGATTTTGATTAGTTTCTGCCTGAACTAATGTAGAAGCCTCCTCAGTGGCCTCTCTTTCATTGCTCTTCACAGACCCACCCTCCACACGGTATGATGATCTTGACAGACCATAAATTAATGATTTCACTCTTGCATAGTCACTTGTTTGCTGGCTTCTTTTATTTGCAGTATAACAGAGCTTGACGTACTAGTCCTTAAAGTGAAGTGAAGTTGCTCAGTTGTGTCCGACTCTTAGCGACCCCATGGACTGTAGCCTGCCAGACTTCTCTGACCATGGGATTCTCCAGGCAAGAATACTGGAGTGGGTTACCATTTCCTTCTCTAGGGAATCTTCCTGACTCAGGGATCGATCCCGGGTCCCCTGCATTGGAGGCAGACACTTTAACCTCTGAGCCACAGGGAAGCTAACCAGGGAAGTCCTTAAATGACTGGTATATAATATTTGCCTATCTGGCTCTCTTTCCTACATATCATAAGCTTCCTTCAGACAAGTGTATTTGCAGCCAGTTAAGCCAACCATGCTCTTTTCCCCGTGGGGCTCAGTGTGCAGTGGTTGTGAACAGCACACTACCTCCTCTGTAGTGTATTCAGCTTGTGGCCTGTATGAGTTGCCCTAAGGAGACAGCCCTTTCCAGTGGGCACTCGCATCCGCCCTAATGAGACCACCCCAGTTTAGGCTCCAGACAGGTATGTGAAGGGCCTTTGGAAAGCCCCAGGACACAGTGGCCAGGGTCCACATTGGTCAAGTTGCGATGTCCATCCATACCAAGCTGCAGAATAAGGAGCATGTGATTGAGGCGCTCTGCAGGGCCAAGCTCAAGTTCCCTGGGTACCAGACGATCCACATCACCAAGAACTGGGGATTTACTAAGTTTAATGTGGATGAGTTTGAAAACATGGAGGCAGAAAAGCGGCTCGTCCCAGATAGTTGTGGGGTCAAGTACAACCCTAACCATGGCCCCCTGGACAAGTGGCAGGCCCTGCACTCATGGGAACCTACTGTCTTTTCCTTACTACGCCAACCAATAAATCCTACTTTCCTGTTACACACCAAAAGACAAAGTGTAGTTCTCAATTACAGCATCCTTTCTTGTCTCTGTACTCGTTTCCTTTTTTATATCCCCACCAGCCCTTTTCCCTTCAAAAGGACTTATTCTGCAGGCACTTAGATGGCTTTCTCTGGGAAACTTTTTCTGTCCTCTGAAAGTAGAGTAAGCCGTTCCTCTGCAGAGCTTATGGTAGTGCTGTGTTCATGGATCCTATTTCAGTATAGACCAGACTGCTGTAATTTAACCTGTTGTCTCCTTGCCCTGGACTGAGAGCCTCTGGAGGACAGGGGCTGTGTTTTTGTTCTCTTCATCTTTGTGTCCTCAGCCCTTAGTGCAGCGCACAGCACATACTACTTAATATGTATTGACTGAATGAATACTCATGCCTGTGTTTATATTAATCATGAATTTTGTATTAGAAAAAGAAACTTTAGAAATTAATATTTCATACCTTTTGAAAATCAGTATATTTAAAGATAGTATTCTCTATTTATGATAAAACAACTAATCCTGAACTGTTTCTTAATAAATAAAGGTGGAAGGGGTCAAATAAAACAGAAAAAGAAAACTGTACCACAAAAAGTTACGATAGCCAAAATTCCCAGAGCAAAGAAGAAATATGTAACAAGAGTGTGTGGCCTTGCAACTTTTGGTGAGTTCAAGCTTAAGTATGTTTAAAATTTGTGAATTTTATTCATTAATTCATTTCATTCTCTCTTTTTAATCTAGTATCATGAAAATTTTACAGTTCTGTTTCTTGCTAAGAAGGATACAAAATGAGATTTTTGATTTCTAACTATAGTCAAACTTAAAATCTTAAAAATCTTTTGCAGAGGGGAATGGTTTAACTTTTTTCATTCCAGAATTTCTGCTTGTGCACGTTTTATCTAAAATGAGGGCTGGACAGGTTTCCCTTTAAGGTCTACCAGCACTGCTCCTCTTTCCCTCCCAGTCTCAGTAGCCAAACAGTTGCAAAATGACCTGTCCCCTCTGGATGACAGTAGAGGGTGAGGGAAGGTGGTTAGTGGTAGAGTGTCTTCCTTTGTAAAAAGGGATAACCACAAGAACTTCGTTTACTTGGAAGTGTATATGTAATGTTGGAATTCATGTGTTCCTGGATTTATTTTGGTCTTACTATATGAATCAGGAATAGTATGGATGATCTTATTTTTATGTACTGAGGCTTTATCTGACCTTAAAAATGTTACATTGTTCAGATGACTGCCTATGGGTAGTTTGTAATTACTGTTCTGAAAGGAACATGAAACCCATTAATATGATCTGTTTTATGAATTTAAAATGCAGATTAAATTTCAAAATGGAAAAATATCTTTGACATGATTCCAATTATAGTCTCACTGTTTCTTTGTTTTAAAATAACAGAAATTGATCTTAAAGAAGCACAAAGATTTTTTGCTCAGAAATTCTCCTGTGGTGCCTCAGTAACAGGGGAGGATGAAATCATCATTCAGGGAGACTTTACAGATGATATTATTGATGTCATTCAGGAAAAATGGCCAGAGGTGAGTATTTGGAACCTGTGCATCTATAGAAGTAAGTTACTAAAGCAGTTGCTTCCATGTTAGTTGCTAAGCACAGCTCATTAAATGTAATTATTTGTGTTTTATAGGTGGATGATGATAGCATTGAAGATCTTGGAGAAGTGAAGAAGTGATTTTGAAAATGTGTCTGTATTTAATGATCTGAGCTGATTGTTGATGTGGCCAAAGGGAGAGAGGCCTTTTAAAAATATATATATTTATCCTACAGTAAAACTGTAGCCTACCCTTCACCCTTGGAATTTTCACTGTTCTGTACAAGGCTGCTTGTTTTTTGGTGTTTTGGTTTTTTTTTTAATTGCCAAAGTCTAATAAACAGGAGAGACTGTCATGCTTATGCATGAGATAGAATTTAGTCAAATAAAAATTTTTGGTCATTTGGTACTGACTTTTCTCTTTCTTTTTAACTTTATTTTTGGAAAAACTAGATTTTCTGTGGAAAGCTTTTCTGTTGATTATTTTTAAATACAATTTAATCAAAAATGATTTTTTTAATTTGAGTGATATTTTAAAGATTTGAATTTGGCTTTATCACCAGTAATAACTGTCTCCTTGCTTATTTGGTGTGGTAGTTTTGAGATGCTTGAATATCTCATGGATGTATGGTTGAATTTGCTTCATGGTCACCAACCAAGTTCACTTTGTGGGCATATTAACATATTGTTGGTAACAGCTGTTTGAGCTGTTGTGGAGATTATTTAGTAAAGTATATTAAAAGCCTTAAAACCATCTGCACTGTTTGACCCACTTCTTTGGCATTATCCTAAAGATATAATGGCTGCTTAAAACTATGGATGAGGGTGTTCATCACAGTGCTACTCATAATATTTAAAAAATCGCAAATGGTTATAAATTCAACAGTTGGGAAATGGTTAAAGAAATGATGGTGTGTCATGTGGTAGGATATTTGCTTATATTTTAAAAATACTGTCTAAGAATACTTGGAAAGGTGTTTGATAATGCTAAGTAGGAGGTCAGACACCCAAATCCATTTTATACATTATTTTCATCGTCTTGAGTGGACAACCATTCAGAGAGCCTGAGTTCTTGTTCTGGCTGTAAATTTATGTGAGTGAAATTCTTCTAGTCACTTGAAAATAATATACAGCATTGCTCAGTATAGTCTGGGAAGCAGCAATTGAAATGTGTTTTTCTCAGAAGAGAAGCAGTCAGTGAATCTTAATGAATATATTAAATGAATTTAAACTGTTTTTATAAAGGTCCTAAGTCTGGTGCTACAAATTGGAAAGAAGACTCAGTGGTATTTTAAGTTGCTGTTGACACTTTTAAGAAAGTTAGAACCCATTGTCTGTTGCCATGCAGAATACCATCTTGAATGAATGAGTGGGTTTTTGAGTATTGAAACGTTAGGAAGAATGTATAAATAAAGATGTAAATTAAGAAAATGAAATTCTGCATCAACTGTGAGTTTAGTTAAATAAAATTATCTAATGAAGCAAATTTATCCATTAAGACCACTTGATATGTGTTATGTATGTATTCTCTTGGTGCTGGAAGATGTCTATGTGCTTGTATCAACACACGTGACTTCATGTAAAGATTCTTAATGTTCACAGTTCTTGGCAAATGCAGTTTCAGTCCATTTATAGCCACAGTGGATGTTACTGCAGGAAAATGCAGGATTAAAACTGTCCTTGTGTATATGTGTGAATCTTTTTCTTTGACTTGAAATTTAAAATGCAACTGTTTAATCTCTGATTAAAACCTATTGTTCAAGGGGAATTCTGTGGCCGTCCAGTGGTTAGGACTCAGCATTTTCACAGCTGTGGCCTGGGTTCAGTCCCTTGTCAGGGAACTAAGATCCCACAAGCCTCATGGCATGGCCACACACACACACTATATATATATATATAGTTCAAGGACTGAGTTGAATTCATACATTTTATGTATACTTTTATTATGTAAATACTTTCACAATCTAGTATTTTTAGCAAAAAGAATAAACAGCCTTATATGTGTAAGAGATTTACAATGATTAAGCTGGCAACTTCAAATACAAATATAGTTTTGGTATGTAGTGTCTTATTTTTAAAAAAATGCTGGCAATATATGGTTTTAAATTCCTTTTTAGTTGTTAAATAGTTGTTAAATAACATTAAGTCAGCTGTCACTTAGGTATAATCCATGGTAGCTTTCTCATTCTTAAAAATTAATAATTTTTTAAAAACAATTTATACCTTTTAGATTCTGTTATTTACTAAATGCCTTTACTTAGAAAATATGGTAGAGAAACTGGAATGAGTCTGTGGAGTTCATCAATTTGAATTAGTGTATAACTAGATGCTGTTTAATTATATTTTCTCTTTAAAGATTTTTTACCTTAAAATACTAAGATTTTTGATTTGCAGCTAGTCATAATAACTCTCTTACCCACATTCAGTTGGTACTTAGCAACCATAACTCATAAAAATGAGCCTCATTTCTTAACTGCTTCGTATACTTGTACCTTTAAAGTGAATATTAGGCATGTGATTGGCTGGTAAAGAATGACATTTTAGGGCTTCCTAAAACTCCCAAATTTTACAAAAGTGAAATTTGAGAAGCATGTAAGTTAAAATTTTCCTCACTTGGAAAATTGACATTCAACCACACTCCTTTTCATCTTTCTCATTCCACCACCACAACTTACTGCATAGTCATCTATTGATAGGTCATTTAACAATTAGTCAGCATTTGCTTTCTTGATTTTTAAACTCTAAGGCATTGTCTTGTTGGTTCTCCTGAACATGAGCCAATCCTAAGGAGACAAGTGTCATCCAAATCAGTAAAGTTTCAAGATAAGATTTTTTTTCTTTTTAAAAAATGTTGGCAGTGCTGAAACTTCATTGCTGCAAGAGCTTTTCTGTAGTTGAGAGTGCAGGCTACTTTCTAGTTTTGGTTTGCAGGCTTCTCATTGCGGTGGCTTCTCTTGCTGTGGAGCATGGTCTTCAGTGGTGGTGGCTCCCCAGCTCTGTAGCACAGGGTCGATAGTTGTGCACAGGCTTAGTTGCTCTGCAGCATGTGGGGTCTTCCCCAAACAGGGATCGAACCGGTGTCTCCTACGTTGGCAGGTGGATTCTTTACCATTGAGCCACCAGGGAAGCTCCAAGGTAAGAAATTTAAAATTTGTTTTTTCCATGTTCAGGTTATCTTTTATGAACACGAGGACGTGTTTTGCTAATTCACAGTCAACCAAAAGTAAAGTTGAAATACTAGTACAAATGTGTCTTGCCAGCACTGCCATCTTATGGGTTAAGCAGTAGGGGTGGGTGACCAGAGGTTAAATATAATAAGCATTACTTTTTTATAGTCCAGTTCCTATATAATGAGTAAAAAGGGGGAAGGGGTGATTATGGACAGGAGAAGAAAGTCTTAATCTCAACTCAAAACATGGTAAATATTGTCAGGATAAAGTGCCGAGGGTCTCCCCCCATGGTGCACAACCATCCCCTTCCCAGGGGGCAGGACCCTCAGGGTGTGCACCTCTACCTCATGGAGGTACATCATCATTTGACTTACCCCAGGGGGGTGTACACAACCCCCCAAGGGGGACAGCACACCTGCTGATTCAATCTGCCTTAGTAAATATAGTGACCCTAATTAAATCAATCTCCTTAATGCGTGTCCCAAGAGGTAAGGTGATTTAATGGGAGGGGGGCGGGGGGTGGTGTCAGGAAACCTAAGATGTTTCATTGGTTTAATGAACGTTAGGCGATTTAAGGACTCGATTTAACGAAGGGTGAGGGGGGACGGAGGTGGGTGACAGTATTTGAGGGAGATGATTTAATCAGCGGCGACTCACGTGATTTAGGGGTTGGCTTAATATATAGGAGTCACACAGTACAGGGTGTTGACTGAATCAATGGGAATCACCTGACTTATGATAGGGACTGATTTAACAATAGGAATCAAGTCATCCAGGGCCTGATGAAATCAGCCCGAGCACCCGTCAAGAGGGACAGCACCCTTCCAGGCTGAACAGAATGGTGGGTGCACGTCCACCCTAAGGGGGCATGTCTACCCCAAAAGGTGCATCTCCTCATTTGATGTACACCACGGGGTGCACGGCCACCCCAAGAGATACCTCATTATTTAACAAAAAAGCTACATCAAGAGTTAAAAAAATACCGAAACTTTTTCCTCTCCATCTATGATTCTCAGTTTGGAACTGTCTGCGGCGCTGGTCAGCAATTGACTATCAACTACTACCAGAGGTGGCGTCTGCCTCCATCATTTGAGTGCCAGGTACTGACTGTTCTCCCTACCGGGGTGTGCAGGGCAGCTAAGGCGACAGCGCTCACAGTTTAGGAGGGAAAGATGCGAATCTGTAAGCAGCTGGTCATACGTAGGTCAGGACGTGGCAGAGACGGCCGTTCACTTGTTCCATCATTCTCTGAGTAGTGGTGAAGGAGCGGTCCTCCGTGGGCCGCGGGTAACGGCTTTTACATCGCCAGATAAACCATTCGAGAGTCTCCAGACTTTCAAGAATAAAATGCCGGGATGGCAGCGCGGCACGCGCCAGGAGGGAGCCAGCCTCCGTGTGGTCTCGCGAGAGCTGGAGCGGTCCCTCGGCGACGCCGTAGGCCGAGCGGGCCCGGCGTGCTCCGCGGGGTTGGCGGTTTGGGCGTGCTGGCTTGGGCCGGCGAGGGCGCGGGGCTCCGGGGCTCGGGGCTCGCCCCCCGCCGCTCCGGGCAGGCGCGCCGATGGCGTTTCTAAGGTGACGCTGCGCACACCGACTGTCTCTGGGGGTGGAGGAAACACCTATGAACCCTTCGGCCTCCTTCCTGGCCGGGCGCCAGGTGAGCGGCAGCCCCTCGGCGCCTCCGGTTTCCGCCGGCTCGTCCCAGGGCGAGCGGAGAGCAGTCCTCTGGGACAACGTGCATGGGGTTACTCAGGAATCGTTCCTGCTTAAAATGTGAAACAATACCCAGGACGCAGGGGAGCGTCACGTCCGTTTCCTTACCTTAATGAAAACGTGTTGTTTAGCCCAGGCGAGGTGCTCACTTTAACGATATACCAATGGGCATCTGTAGAGTTGTTTCTCTTTATACACTTGCTCGCTTGCTTACCTGCCCTTGCTTCCCAGCCACCTGCGAGTGGAGCAGCGCTGTAATCACCAGTTTTCCCAAAACATCTTGAAAGTAAACTTGCCCAAGATGTGCGTGTGTCTGGTCCGTATAGGTTGAGATGAACGTGTTTTGCACACTTGGTCCATTGTTGTTTCCTGTGTTAGAATCCGTGCTCCGGGCTGGCGAGCTCAATGCCCCAAGCAACTGGTCTGCCCGGTGAATATTGGTTGAGTGAATGAGTGAGTGAAATGGCTTACCAAAGACTGGAATTCAAGTTTTATGGCTTGGAATTCCTTGACTTCAAGTTCCATTTTCTGTGTTTAGTAAGTAACTAATTCATTCGTCATTATTATTTCTCTACAAATCTTATAATTCAGAAAGCAATAATGATGTACATGGGTCTCTGGTAAACAGTAACACTTTTTTTTTTTTTTTTGGAGTATAATTGGTTTACAATGTTGCGTTAGTTTCAGTGTACAGCATAGTGATTCAGTTTTTTGTTTTTTAGTTCTTTAGTTCATATATGGAGACAGTGCCATACTTCAGAATGTGACTTACAGTCTTGCTAATAATTTGTTAATAATAGCTAATGTTTGTTGATCGGTTATGATGGAACAAAATTTTATTAAGGCAGGACATGAAAATTTTAACATAAAATATTCTCTGCACTTTGAGCCACACCCTCCTCCCCTTTGGTGTGTATTGTGCATCCCCCTTATACATTAACTAGATCCCTTTAGAAGACCTAGGAATGCCTACTTACAAAAAAAAAAAAGGGTGGTTTTTTTCTTAGAACTGGCAAGCAACTCCTTAATAGATAGCATTCCTTTTTCAATCATGTAAGGGGTCACAATGACCCACCACTTGCCTTGTCTGTGCAAAACTGAACTGTGTAAAGGTGAATGTATTATTTTGATATATTTTCAATCCTTTGTCTTGAAAACATATGTAACTGGGTTTTGACATCTTACAGGCAGAATGGTTCTCAGAGCTTTTTGAAAGACTGTCTCCCAGGTTATAATCCTCAGGTTGACTGGAAAAAATTCTCCGTTTCTTTTTTAGATTAACTTGATTAATTTTTAAAGACACAATAGTGTGTCATTTTTAATGACACAATGGGAAGTGCTTTACAGACCTTATCTTGCTTAAACCACAGGACTCTAAGAAATTGAAATAGTGTTACTACCATTTCACAGCAAAGAAACTAAGGGTTAAGAAAGTAAAGTTAAGTAACTTGCCCAAGGTCTTGGAGCCACCAAGTGGCTCATTCTGGATTCCCACTTAGGTGAGACCAACTTGACTGCACTAGACTTTCAAATGATGTATGCTTAAAAGAAATTATTGTAGATAATTTTGTTAGGTATGAAAATGGGATCTTGGTTATATAAAAATGTTCATTTTTAGAGAGGCATACCAAAGTATCTAAAAGTAAAATATATTTTTTATCAACAACAAAAAGAAAAAGGAAAATTGAAATGTTGCAAAATTTTTTATAGTAGTGAGACCTAGCTACTGAGCAAATGTGGGTTCATTATACTGTTCTTTTATCTTCTGTGTATGTTTTAAATTTTACCTTTACAAAATTTGTTTTTAAGTAGGTATGTTGAATTTGGACCAGTTATATTTAAACAATATTTACTTCCTGTTTCCCTTTACTTGATAGTTCTAGAATTGCTAGATGGGGGTATAAGATGGGGGATAATATTGTTGATTGATACAAGGAGGGTTGACAGCAAAGAAAAAAAATGCAGAAATGGGTTTATCTGTGATTAACCAATGGAGGTTTTACAGCTGGTCCTGTTCTTTAAGAGTAGTGTGTTTGGTATGACAGAAAATGATAGAGACAGAGTTCATAGTAGATGTTAGCATATGTTAAATATACATAATTTTGCTGCCATGTTAAAATCAAGAAATAAAATTTCTTGATTCAAGTTGCTACCTTGAATTGGCAGCAAAAGAAGATACTGAGTTGGCCCTAAAATTCCTTTGGCCAACCCAATATAATTGTTCGGAAAATATACTTTGGCTGATTTATGTCGATGGTTTTATTTTGACATGAATCTACTTTCTGTATTTAGAACATCGGGTCAGAGGTTGAGATTTCCACTATTGAGAAACAACGGAAAGAGCTGCAGCTGCTCATTGGAGAGTTGAAAGATCGAGATAGAGAGCTCAATGATATGGTTGCAGTACATCAGAGACAACTTCTTTCATGGGAAGAGGATCGGCAGAAAGTGTTGACTCTGGAAGAACGTTGCAGCAAATTAGAAGGTCAGACATATATTCAGCATGATCCATCTAGTGCTGGTACATTGCCAGCATACTGAAAGGGCTCATGTGAAAACTAGAGAACATCTCAACACAGTCCCTGCTGTCCTAGAGTTTAATTGAAGATAGGAAGACTTCATGAAGATTCACAGCAGAACAGACAAACACATGTGAATTAAAGTAGGGCTAGCAAAATATTAATACTTAACTGTAGAAAGAGTGCTGGGACAGCTCCAGTAGACAGGGTCAAGAGTGAACCTGAAGGAAATTAGTTTTGAGCTAGAATATGAATGAAGATGCCACTAAACTGACCATTCCTTTTGAACTGACTCAAAGATTTTAAACTTTTGATATTAAACTTGATCTCAAGTACTTAAAACGGTCATCTTTTAAAATTACAGCAACCTCAAAAGTGGCTTACAAAAATTTCCCTTTGTACCATATATAACTGTCATTCTTTTGGTGCTGCCCTAAAATCTGACTGTTCTATTGACACTATGTCAATATTACTAGAATGTACTAGAGGACGAAATACTAGATCTCTTTATAGAAAAGTAGGGACTTCCCTGGTGGTCCGTTGGTTAAGAATCCAATGCAGGGGATGTGGATTCGATCCCTGGTTGGGGATCTGAGATCCTGCATGCCATGGGGCAACTAAGCCCTCATGCCACGACTGCCGACCTCACATGCCTCAACCGGAGAACCTGGGCTCTGCAACTAAGACCCAACACAGTCAAAAAAATAAGAGAGATAAACATATATCACCTTCTTTTTTTTCTTTTGCTTTTGTTACACAAAGGATTCTATAAATGTGACAGTCTAAATACAATTAATTTTTCAATTTCCTGATGACCATCTGATTTTACCCTAACTGTATGCACCCACACATATATACATATAATGCAGTATTTGTTTATTTTTTAAACTTAATTTTGTTTTAATTTTTGACCATGCCATACAGGATTTGGGATCTAAGTTCTAACTGTATGCACCCACACATATATACATATAATGCAGTATTTGTTTATTTTTTAAACTTAATTTTGTTTTAATTTTTGACCATGCCATATAGCATTTGGGATCTAAGTTCTAACTGTATGCACCCACACATATATACATATAATGCAGTATTTGTTTATTTTTTAAACTTAATTTTGTTTTAATTTTTGACCATGCCATACAGCATTTGGGATCTAAGTTCCCTGACCAGGGATCAAACCTGTGCCCTCTGCATTGGAAGCACAGAGTCTTAACCAGTGGACCACCAGGGAAGTCCCGATAAGGTATTTTTAAATTGAGGTCTACACATTGGTTTTTGTACATAATGGTATTGCACACTTAATAGACTATAATATACTACCATATAAACATAACTTTTATATGCACTGGAAAACCAAAGTATTTATGTAATTCACTTTATTATGATATTCCCTTTATTGCAGTGGTTTGAAACTTAACCTACAATATCTCAGAGGTCTGCCTGTATAACCATTAGTATCTGGTTTTAAAATGATCAAGACATTTGAATAGGCATTTCATGGAAAACTGGCCAATAAATTTACAAAAAAGTTCTCATTTGTAAATTAGGGAAATGCAAATGAAAATTAAGACCATAATGAGACTTCTTACACTTAACAGACTGGCGAAAAAAATCAGGTACTGGTAAAATTGTGGAGCAAGGGAAGATTCACTGACTGCTAGTGGGAGAGTCAGTTAGTACAACTACTTTGGAAAAATCACGTGACAATTCTGGTAAAGCTGAAGATATACCAAGCTATGGCTCTGCATTTCCCTTTCTGGAAGTATACTCCCACTTCAATATGCAACTGAATTACCTAAAAGTGAAGTGAAAGTGTTAGTCACTCAGATGTGTCTGACTCTTTGCAACCCCGTGGACTGTAGCCCACTCGGCTATGTCCATGGAATTGTCCAGACGAGGATACTGGAGTGGGTGGCCATTCCATTCTCCAGGGAATCTTCCTGACCCAGGGATCCAACCCAGGTCTATCTGAGCCACTAGGGAAGTCCTCAGGATCTTACTAATAAGTAGACTGTGATACAGTAGGTCTGTGGCCTAGTTCAGTTCAGTTCAGTCGCTCAGTTGTGTCCGACTCTTTGCAACCCGATGAATCGCAGCATGCCAGGCCTCCCTGTTCATCACCATCTCCTGGAGTTCACTCAGACTCATGTCCATTGAGCCCGTGATGCCATCCAGCCATCTCATCCTCGGTCGTCCCCTTCTCCTCCTGCCCCCAATCCCTCCCAGCATCAGAGTCTTTTCCAATGAGTCAACTCTTCGCATGAGGTGGTCAAAGTATTGGAGTTTCAGCTTTAGCATCATTCCTTCCAAAGAAATCCCAGGGCTGATCTCCTTCAGAATGGACTGGTTGGATCTCCTTGCAGTCCAAGGGACTCTTTCAAGAGTCTTCTCCAACACCGCAGTTCAAAAGCATCAATTCTTCGGCGCTCAGCTTTCTTCACAGTCCAACTCTCACATCCATACATGACCACAGGAAAAACCATAGCCTTGACTAGACAGACCTTAGTCGGCAAAGTAATGCCTCTGCTTTTGAATATACTATCTAGGTTGGTCATAACTTTTCTTCCAAGGAGTAAGCGTCTTTTAATTTCATGGCTACAATCACCATCTGCAGTGATTTTGGAGCCCCCAAAATAAAGTCTGACACTGTTTCCCCATCTATTTGCTATGAAGTGATGGGACCAGATGTCATATCTTCGTTTTCTGAATGTTGAGCTTTAAGCCAACTTTTTCACTCTCCTCTTTCACTTTCATCAACAGGCTTTTTAGCTCCTCTTCACTTTCTGCCATAAGGGTGGTGTCATCTGCATACCTGAGGTTATTGATATTTCTCTCGGCAATCTTGATTCCAGCTTGTGTTTCTTCCAGTCCAGCATTTCTCATGATGTACTCTGCATATAAGTTAAATAAGCAGGGTGACAATATACAGCCTTGACGTACTCCTTTTCCTATTTGGAGCCAGTCTGTTGTCCCATGTCCAGTTCTAACTGTTGCTTCCTGACCTGCATACAGATTTCTCAAGAGGCAGGTTACGTGGTCTGGTATTCCCATCTCTTTCAGAATTTTCCACAGTTTCTTGTGATCCACACAGTCAAAGGCTTTGGCACAGTCAATAAAGCAGAAATAGATGTTTTTCTGGAACTCTCTTGCTTTTTCCATGATCCAGCGGATATTGGCAATTTGATCTCTGGTTCCTCTGCCTTTTCTAAAACCAGCTTGAACATCAGGGAGTTCACTGTTCATGTATTGCTGAAGCCTGGCTTGGAGAATTTTGAGCATTACTTTACTAGCATGTGAGATGAGTGCAATTGTGTGGTAGTTTGAGCATTCTTTGGCATTGCCTTTCTTTGGGATTGGAATGAAAACTGACCTTTTCCAGTCCTGTGGCCACTGCTGAGTTTTCCAAATTTGCTGGCATATTGAGTGGAGCACTTTAAATCTGCATATTTAACAAGTTCACAGTTGATATTGGTGCTGCTGGTCTGAGGGACCACGTTTTATTTAGAAGCTCTTGCAAAAGCATAAAGATGCTTGTGCAAGAATATTCAGGGCAGCATCGTTCATAATAGCTGTGAAGTGGAAACAGTCCAAATGACCATCAATAGTAGAGTGTATAAGTAAATGTTGACATAATCATATAATGTTATTGTGTAGGAATGATAGTGCACAAGGAGGAGTTACACGGCCACATGGACACATCTCAGGATCATAATCTTTTTATTTTTTGGCCCTGCAGTGCAGCTTGTGGTATCTTAGTAACCAGACCAGGGATCAAACCTATGCCCTTGGCAGTGAAAGGGCAGAGTCCTAACCACTGGACCACTAGAGAATTCACAGAATCATAATCTTAAGTGAAAAACAGCAAACAGAATTCACACAATTAAACTATTTTTAGGGATGTGATCAAAGATAGTAAAGTGAAAGTGAAGTCGCTCAGTTGTGTCCGACTCTTTGCAACTCGCCCACCAAGCTCCTCTGTCCATGGGATTCTCCAGGCAAGAATACTGGAGTGGGTTTCCATTTCCTTCTCCAGGGGATCTTCCCGGCCCAGGGATTGAAGCCAGGTCTCCCACATTGCAGGCAGACGCTTTAACCTCTGCACCAAAACTGTAATAAAAAACAAGGAAATGAGTAAGCTCAGGATGGCGGCTGGAGGTGGGAGATTGGAGAGGCTGCTCAGGAAGTGACATGCAGGGCTCTGGGTTGCTGCTAGTGCTCTGCTTCTGGACCAGGGTACAGTAGCATGCATTTCGTAATAAAACCTTTTCAAAGAAGAATTAACCTTTGAAAGATTCCTTAGCACCCTCACTTTTTAACCATTGCCTGAAAATAATCTCCCTCAGGTGAACTACATAAAAGAACTGAAATAATCAAGTCACTCACAAAGAAGGTAAAAAGCCTTGAATCGAACCAAATTGAATGCCAGAGTACTCTTCAGAAGACTCAACTACAGCTTCAGGAGATGGCCCAAAAGGCAACCCATTCCTCTCTCCTCTCTGAAGACCTTGAGGTTGGTTTTATTTTTTTAGTTAATTAATTTTTTATTAGAGTATAATTGCTTTACAATGTTGTGTTAGTTTCTGCTGTACGACAAAGTCAATCGGTGAGACTGGTTTTCAGATAAGTTTCGCTAGCCCAAATTCTGTTTGTGTTTCAGTTTTAAAGTAGTTCATAGACTTAAATATTTCCATTAAGTGTGTGTGTGTGTGTATAAAAGCATACCCATCCATTCAGCGTCCCAGTTTTATGCTGATGGTGAGCTTTGGTTAGCCCCTAGTGTTGCTTTGTCTTGAAGATGAAGCTTCATTACAGCTCTTTCTTAATTGTTAGGCCATTTGTTTGGTAGCATCCTTCATTTTATCAATAGTGGGTTAATTTAAAAAGTCTGTCTCAAGGTCTGAGATCAGTATCATCACGCAGCTTCAAATTATGTGTCCTGAATAACTGTGTCTAATCTGATGAAACAGATATCTACCTCATGTTAGTGGCATATTGGGAACAAAATGTCAGGGTGATCTTTCAGTTTTTAGTCCTGGCTGATGAGTCATCAAATATCTTTTGAGCTCATGCTTTTTTGAGAGGCACAGTGAGAAAGCCTTTTTAAAAATATTTATTTATTTATCTTTTTTTTTTGTTTTTTTACTGTACTGGGTCTTTGTTGCTGCAAGGGTTTTTCTCTAGTTTCAGAGAGTGGAGGCTGCTCTCTCGTTGCGGTACACGGGCTTCTCATTGCGGTAGCTTCTCTTGTTTGAGAGCAAGGGCTCTAGGGTGGACAGGCTTCAGTAGGTGCAGCTCACGGGCTCAGTGGTCGTGGTGCATGTGGGATCTTCCTGGACCAGGGATCGCATCCATTGGCAGATGGATTTTTACCGCTGAGCCTCTAGGGAAGCCTGAGAAAGCCTTTTTTGCTGTTGTTGTTACTGCCTTCATGTTCTTGTTTCATAATGATACCAGTATAGATCTTGGTAACATAGTGAATCTTAATAACTCATAATAATTATATAGATTTTATTTTATGTCTTAAATTTTTTTTTTCAGATTGCTCTTCTAGACAGATTCTAGCTATAAAATAAGTGAAAACTATTAATGGAATCTCTTGATGTGAAAGTGAAAGTCACTCAGTCCTGTCTGACTCTTTGCGACCCCCATGAACTATACAGTCCATGGAATTCTCCAGGCCAGGATACTGGAGTGGGTAGCCTTTCTCTTCTCCAGGGGCTCTTCCCAACCCAGGGATTGAACCCAGGTCTCCCACATTGCAGGCGGATTCTTTACCAACTGAGCCACAAGGAAAGCCCAGAATCTCTTGATATGTTGAATTAAAAAATGGAAGTATGTTAGTCAGCTTGGGCTGCCATAACAAAATACCATAGACTGGGGGAAGGCTTAAAAAACAGATTTTTTCCTCACAGTTCTGCAGATTAGAAGTTGAAGATCATGGTGCCAGCCTGGTTGGTTTCTGGTGAGGGCTCTCTTCTTGACTTGTAAATGGAATGGTCACCTTCTTACCATGTCCTCGTGTGACAGGGAGAGAGACAGCACCTGAGCACGTTCTCTGGTATCTTTTCTTCTGAGGGCTCTGATCCCATCCTGAGGGCCCCACCCTCATGACCTCATCTAAACCTAATTCCCTCTCAAAGGCTCCCCGCCCCCGGCAAACACCATCACATTAGAAGTTAGGGCTTCAGCGTATGCATTTGAGGGGACATGCAGTTCAGTCTGTCGCAGGGAGATTTTTTTCTTTTTTTAAATTAATAAACTTTGTCTTTGTTAGAGAAGTTTTAGGTTCATAGCAAAATTGGGTGGAATGTACAGAGATTTCTCATAGACACCCCCAGCCCCACCCCCGCCCCCAGCTAGCCTCCTCCACTGTGGACATCGTGGATCCCAGTAGAACTGATACATTTGTTGTAGCCAGTGACATGTCATTGCCACATCACTGGGTGAGACGTGGAAGCCCACAGTTTACGTTAGGGTTCACTCTTGGTGTTGTACATTCTGTTTCTACAAATAATGACCTGTATCCACCATTGTAATATCATGCAAAATACTTTCCCAACCCTAAAAACCCTCTGCTCTGTCCTTCTTTCTTGCAGTCCCTTGCAACCCCTGATCTCATAGTTTTGCCTTTTCCAGAATGTCATGTAGTTGAAACCATAGAGTATGTAGCCTTTTCAGATTGGCTTCTTTCACTTAGTAATAGGCATTTCAGTTTCCTCCATCACATCTAGATCTATGGTTTAAAAAATCCCTGATGAGTGAGAATACCTCAATGTGAAGTTATTTCAACATGAAAAAAGATGCACAGAAGTTCTTCAGTTCAGTTCAGTCGCTCAGTCGTGTCCGACTCTTTGCGACCCCATGAATCGCAACACGCCAGGCCTCCCTGTCTATCACCAACTCCCAGAGTTCACTCAGACTCACGTCCATCGAGTCAGTGATGCCATCCAGCCGTCTCATCCTCGGTCATCCCCTTCTCCTCCTGCCTCCAATCCCTCCCAGCATCAGAGTCTTTTCCAATAAGTCAACTCTTCGCATGAGGTGGCCAAAGTACTGGAGTTTCAGCTTCAGCATCATTCCCTCCAAAGAAATCCCAGGGCTGATCTCCTTCAGAATGGACTGATTGGATCTCCTTGCAGTCCAAGGGACTCTCAAGAGTCTTCTCCAACACCACAGTTCAAAAGCATCAGTTCTTCTTTATTTTAGCAAAGGAAATCTCTCACTAATCCAGTTGCCGTTCATTCTTCCGTTCGTGTTCCTCTTTCTCACCAACCTGAAAGTATACATAAAAGACCATTAGGAAGTAGGCATGTTTATAAACATAACTGATAGAATTCAGAAGGGGATCGTAAGAACTGAGAGGATGATGGGGAAATAGATGTTTGTGTTGCTTTTTGATGACTGCTTAAATAGCTCACTTTGTTACTGAAAAGGTTAAAGAAAAAACAGAAAGATTGAGCACAGATTATGGCTAGTGAGAGTAGTGAAAGCTCTTAAATGACTGGGTTAGTATTTTGTGTTTTTTTCCTTGTAGGCTAGAAATGAAAATCTCAGCAACACATTAGTGGAACTTTCTGCTCAAGTGGGACAACTGCAAGCTCGTGAACAGGCTCTCACCACCATGATAAAGCTGAAGGTAATTCAGAATAATGATACCTCTATGTGCCAGGCACCTTGTGATCGATAAAGTATAGTCATGTACCTTATCTCACTTAAGTCCCACAGTGACCCAGATAGGTTGAACTATCTATATTATTCTCTTTTTTTTTTTTTTAATTCTGGTTTTAGAAATGAGGGAAACAAGTTTAAAATGATATGCCGAAGGCATTAAGAGGAGGCAGAACTCCACTGTGGGTTTCGGTCTTCAAGGCCTGTTCCATCTGATCACAAAGTTCCATCTCCTGCATCCCAACCCCTGTCGGTTTTTTAATGATCTGCCCCAACCCTATTTTTTCCATAAATCCTCTTAACGTGAGATATGCAAACTGTGAAGTGTTTTAGGAATGCATATATGATGCTACCACAGAAACCTTTGTCCTTAAGCAAAGGTGAAACCTGCTGATAATCGATATTCCCTGTGAGTGGTGGGGGGAGTACTTTTACTTATTATTTTTATACCTTCAGGTGTTATTTGAATTGCTTTTCAACAGGCAGATAGATAGATACCTTTTACATAATTAAAACAACCACTTCAACAATAAGAGGTTCTGGCTTGGGTAGTTTTGGGATGAGGTCTTGGAGTCTGTCGTCTTAAGAAGCTGAAAAGAAGGAAAGGAGGAGAGGGCCTCTGGGATTTATCTGTAATCCAGAAAATACAGCCACATCCAGGGCCACCAGTCCTCCTATCGCTTGCTATTATAGTTTCATAGGTAATCAAATGTTTGGTTCTAGACTTTCTGAGACTGCAAACTGGTGGTTCATGCATGGTTTTGGGGGCCAGCCAGCCAAATTCAAATCAAAACTCTGTCACTGACTTGTGCTGTGTTTAGTCACTCAGTCGTGTCCGACTCTTTGTGACCCCATGGACTGTAGCCCACCAGGTTTCTCTGTCCATGGGATTCCCCAGGCAAGCATACTGGAGTGGGTTGCCGTGCCCTCCTCCAGGGGATCTTCCCACTCCAGGGATCAAACCCAGGTCTCCTGCAGTGTAGGTGGATTCTTTACCTCCTGAGCCACCAGGGAAGCCCAGCTTGTGTAATTGTGGCCAATTTCCTGTCGACTCCTCTGTCATGTGGGTAGTAACAATATTTCTTACCTCAGATAGTTACTGTGAGGCTTAAATGAGTTAACACATGGAAAGCGCTGGATTGAAACTGGGTACACAATTACATGACACGGTCTTTTTTTCTTTTTTAGTTTTTATTAGAGTACAGTTAGGGCTTCCCTGGTGGCACAGAGGTAAAGCCTCTGCCTGCAATGTGGGAGACCCAGGTTTGATCCCTGGGTCAGGAAGATCCCCTGGAGAAGGAAATGGCAACCCACTCCAGTACTCTTGCCTGGAAAATTCCTTGGGCTACAATCCGTGGGGTCGCAAAGAGTCGGACACAACTGAGCCACTTCACTTTGACTTTTCACAGTTGATTTACCATGTTCTGTGTTTTAAGTGTACGTCAAAGTAAATCAGTTATATATACACATATAGCCACTTCTTTTTAGATTCTTTTCCCATATAGGCCATTACAGAGTAGTGAGTAGAGTTCCCTGTGCTGGACAGCAGATTCTTACTAGTTACCTATTCTATATATAGTAGTATGTACACATCAATCCCAATCCCACAGTTTATCCCTACTCCACAATGAGATTTCAGTAAGTGTCATCTTGTTTAGTTGGCATTTTAAAATGTAACAGTTTTCAAATTTGGGTTTTAGGACAAAGATATTATTGAGGCAGTCAATCACATTGCTGACTGTTCGGGTAAATTTAAATTGTTAGAGCATGCCTTACGTGATGCTAAGATGGTGGAGACCTGTATTGTGAAAGAAAAGCAAGATTATAAGCAGAAATTGAAGGCACTTAAGATTGAAGTCAATAAATTAAAAGGTAAGGAAGAGGCCTAAATATAGATGTTTTATCTTGGGAATATATATCTTCATTTGAGTTCACTTAATCTGATAACTGGGAAGAGGTCTGTTGTTAGCATTAGGTCCCATCATGAAATGTTCATTGCATTTTTATAGAATTATGCAGCAGTTTTTGTGTTACAAGATAAATAGCAAGAGTTGGGGAAAACTGCCTAATGCATTATATTTAAAAAATAATCCTGCCTTTGCTGTACCAGTTAACTATTGCTACTATATGCCTTGTGGCAACCAACGATGGTATCTCAGTGGTGTCCTTTGATAAACTCATTTATCTGGAAGCCACTAGGGAATTGGCTGATCTCTGTTGGGCCCATTGGAGCATCTTTTCCCCGGCTGGGTAGTGTGGGCATTTCTTCCCATGGTGAAGGCAGAAACTTAAGAGAGGAAGCAGAAGGAAGCCTGGCACACCATCACTTGCCCTTCATTCTGCGCCACAGTGAATCACATGGCTGGACCCAGAGTCAGGCAATGGAAAAATATCCTCTGCCCTTTTGTGGAAGAAATTTAAAAAAAAAAAAAATTGAGGAATGAATGCAGGGAGGGGTAAGGAGTTGCCACCTAAAACACAGACTGCCAGAGTGGCTGTTCAGTGGATGTTCTGTTTTGGGGAGAATTCCTTTTGTGTCCTCCTTTTTCTGTTTTCATTCTCACAGTAACTCCATGGTTTATTCTATTCCTGGAAGTTTTCTAATGAAATGAAGGCTGGGTACGGCAGATAGGTTAGTGCTACATGCTTGGAGGTGGATCTAGGTGATAGAGTAAAAATTTGCGTTTGTCTTCAGAGGGTACAGGGGGAGGCCCACTTGTCTCTGGCTTTTCCCAGCTGTATCGAAGAAGAAGCTGTTGGAGTCAGGAGCTATCTGGGTCTTACTTCCACACCCAGATGGTTGGATTTGTAAGTGGTCATCAGTTAGACGTGAGGACTAACTCTTACAGTGGAACAGGCAGCCTTAGAATGACAAAGCGGTGCAATGGCGTGGTTACTCCACCTCTATCCCAGGCGGGGCCCCTTGTGAGGCAGGGAGTTACTGTTGAAATTGGGAAAGGTTATTGTGACAGATTAGTTTAAAAGAGTCCACCTGCTAAAATCTTGTTCTAATGATGCCCTGACTCTTGGCAAATGATAATTTTGTGTCCATTTGTAGCTTCATCTAAAACCATAATCGTACTATTAGCCCCTTGACAGCAGGGACGGACTCTAATAACCCAGCTCTTGGAGTATATTGCAGGCATTCAGTAATTTTATTGAATGTTATGTATACCTAGGTAAGATTTAAAGTAAAAAGAAGTCTGTTTTATCAACTTTTATGCCTTATTTTAGAAATTTAACATTTGTTTAAAAAATATAAAATAAAAACAGGGTCATGGATAGTGGGCCAGAGGGTAAGGGACAGAGACTCATTTAGTTTGGGCGCGCTGGAAGGACATCTTTACAGAGAATATTTGAGCTGAAACTTGGCTGATGGGAAGACCTAGTCCTGTAAAAATCTAGGCCAAGAGCTTCCAGGCAGAAGAAACAGCAAATGCAAAAGCCCTGGGGTGGGTTCGGAGGTCAGGGCAAGTGAAAGGAACAGATTGAAAGGTCGGCCAGGCTGTACAGGGCTTAAGGGTATGAGTTTATATTTCATCCTAAATGTAGTATGAGGGCTTTTAGCAGAGCAGTGATGCCAGCAGATGGCCCTGATGGCTCTGTGGACATCAAGCTGCAATGGAAGAGGCAAGGTTCATGCAGGGAGACAGTGGGAGCCTTGGCCAGGATCACTGCCAGGCATGCAGTGAAATGTCAGATATGGGACATTTTGGCTGTAGATCCAACAGGACTTCATATGGATTGGAAGGGGGTGCTAAGGACATGAGAGGTATTCACAGTGTATATTCCTCTAGAAACTAGTATTTATTTGAGGACTTTCTCCCCCTTCTATTTGTGAAGAGGATCTAAATGAAAAGACAACAGAAAACAATGAACAACGAGAAGAGATCATTCGCCTCAAGCAAGAGAAGAGTTGCCTGCATGACGAATTGGTCTTTACTGGTAAAAATAGATTGTTTGTTTAAGTGATTGAATAGTTATATATATTTTGCAACCTGTACTTTCTTTGGTACCACCATGGTGGGCTAAATGAACTGCCTGCCTCAAAATACTATATGTATTTATGTAAGTAATTTTAACACCCTTTGAGAAATGAAGAGAGACCATGAAGGACATTTTAAAGCTGTCATCATACTTCCCAGTTAACTCGGTTTTCCTTTCTGTAAAATGAGGAGCTGCTCTCCCTTCCAGCTTGAGTATGTGACTATACTTCTTACTAAAAATGCAACACTTGGCTTAAAAATTCATTAAGGAAGAATCTTATGAGCCAAAGAAGGGAGGATGTTCATACTTCTGCAAACACTAGGTAAAAATTAGGAATTCAACATTTTTTTAGTTTTCCAAATAAATCACCCGTAATTATTACAGTTGGAAAACTTCATGTGTTTTGTTACATCAGTATGACCCCAAAATAATAAAATTGGAGATGAGTTGTTCATGATTTGAAAGCAAGTTTGTCAATAATATGTAATGTAAAAATTGTACACACACTTCTCCACCGGCTGCCATATTCTCCTGCACTTTTAACCCCAACTTACCCCAGTATGTTAGAGTGTGTAGCCCCTCCTTTCTCTACTCCCGACTGAGAATCACTGATATATAGATCTGATCCATATATGGCTAGATCTGATCCATATTATGGCCCTGCCAGCCAAGATTTTTTTGGACTTTAATTCTGGTAGTTTGTATTAAGAAAATCATAGATTTGGAGATAAAATTCCAAATAGAAATTAAATGAACATTTTTGGGTCTACTCATACATACCCTCAATGTTCTTCCTTCTAGAAAGAGAATACATTTCTATAAGTTGAAGGACAGGATACAGTATTACATTTTTTTTTTTTCCCGAATAAAGTGGAATTCTTAATTTTAATCTCGTGTGATTAAGATAGGAGAAATGCAGTTTTCTACCACTAGAGGTCACTATTTCTGTTATTTCTAGGGCTATACAGCATGCACGCATCTAAAGATACATATATAAAGTTATACGTATATTTGGATGTATACGTAAAGATACGTATATTTGTGGCTTTACAGTTGAATTCACACAGTCTTTGGATCAGTGTATATGTGCCAGGCACTATGTTAGTGACCAGGAAGCACAAGGCCCACAGAGAATTTAGTGTTACACAAATGCTATGAAAGGTCAGATGATGGAGAAAAGTTTACAAGATATTTTAATAAATAACCTCCTTTTCTTTTGGTTCATCTATTTTTACTCATTCTGTTAGGTATTACTAGGTAAAGTATATGTAATTTGTTAGCTAATACTCCAATAAATCCATTTTGTGAAATAATTTTTTTAATCATTTCCTAAGCTGATTTCTTAAACATTTTTTCTGCTCAAACCACTGTCTCAGAACAATTCTTGTACACTTAAATGATAAAAGTGAATTATGCCTAAAAATAATTTTTAAAGGCTTACTGCTAAGTTGCTTCAGTCATGTCCGACTCTGTGTGACCCCATAGACGGCAGCCCACCAGGCTCCCCTGTCCCTGGGATTTTCCAGGCAAGAACACTGGAGAGGGTTGCCATTTCCTTCGCCAGTGCATGAAAGTGAAAAGTCAAAGTGAAGTCGCTCAGTCGTGTCCAATTCTTTGCGACCCCACGGACTGCAGCCCACCAGGCTCCTCCATCCATGGGATTTTCCAGGCGAGAGTACTGGAGTGGGGTGCCATCGCCTTCTCCGTTTAAAGGCTTAACGTGATAATATGCTCTCAGGTGCCATGACTGAAAATTAACACATTTTATTCGAGATTGGAAGATGCCTTAGAAATGTACTTTTAATTCAAAACTTCATTTTCCCTCTTATTGAAGTTCTTCACATAGGCTTAGAGACAGGTTTCATTTATACATGTTGCTTATAAGAAGTTTTTTTTAAAAAAAAAACCACGATGCTAGTTTACATTTCTGTGGTCCTGAGAGTTCTGTAAGACTGAGTGAAGGTCTTTCAGGCAGTAAAAGGCATAGCGGCCTGACCGGAGCTCAGCAGGTCCAGACTGCCAGCGCCCCTGCCTTTATGCTGCTGTCCTTAGGCTGCCTGGCTTAGGCAGGTGTCAGCAGAGAGTTCCGTATCTCTTTGTTTTCAGTAACCAATGTGTGAAAGTAGGCAGACCCACTCCACTTCGGTCCCTAGATAATCCAGCCATGTAGGAAAGTGTCAGATCTAAGGAAACAATTCTGTTTTATGCAACAGTAGATTATTCTAAAGACAGATTAAGGCAGTACTGAAATACATTTAGAATTGCCCTTTCAATGCCAGATAAAGTCATTAGCTTTTGTTTAGGGGGTCGTGCTGTGCCCTAAAGAAGTATCGGTAAACACTGGGAAGGCACCAGCATGCTAGATGCTGTTGAAAATGAGAGGTGGGTAGAACAGAGAGCAGCCAGGAGGCCTAGACGCCCGATAGGCATCACTTCCCCTGTGAAAGGCACTATGGCCCCTCTTTTATTGTTTTCTTTGTGCATAGGATTGAATTCATACAAACTAAGTGGGGCTTCATAAATATTGCAAGTGCACTGCTTTTTTAGGCTTTCGTTATGGTGTTGACTCATCTAATGCAAGGAGATAAATTCAGAAATGAGGAGAGGTAGCAGTTTAAACCCGAGGCGGTGGCTTTCGCTGTGCCGTGTCCTCCATTCTGTGCACGTGGATTACCTTTTTGAAATAAGATGATGCTGCAGACCCGGGTTGGAAGGGCTGAGCATTAAGCGTGTTTGGGTAGGAGGTGGTGGCTTTTCACAGGTCACTCCTCATGCTTTATTCCACCTGGCCCTGCTCTGATTACCAGCAAGCACTTGGCAGAAAAGCTGTCTAGGTAGCGTCTCCATCCCCAGCAAAGCTCATGCCTTTGTCCTTGGATGGTTTCTGTGATGTTCCAAATGTAAAGCAACGATAAAATAAGTATTTGTATTCTCCATCCATGAGGAAAATGACCCGTGGAGAAGGAACTATTAATAAACCGTAGGAGTTGCACATTTTGATTTAGGCTGCATCTGATTGACTCAAAATCCATTCATGTAATAGAGGGCTATTTTGTGCATTTCATTTGAACTTCTTATAAAGATAGTAGGGTTTTTTTAGGTGAAACATTCATTGTTGATCTCTCACTTCTGTGTGAATGACATGATTTCTCATTAAGCATAATACTAATATTTTTTTCTGGTGCAAGACTTCATATAGCACTTCAGATCTTTCCTTTCTGTGGGTTCTCATTTGCCAAGTTCTGAAACCGTTTTAAAAATATTGACTTCTCATACTCCAACTCTAGTAATAATGAAGTGTCCCAATTTCAGCAGAATGTTTCTGATCTTTATAAAAGAATGAAGATTTAAAAAAAAAACAAAAACCTCTTTTTCTTTCTGAGCTAGGAAATTGAGTGTAATACTCAAGTATATATTCAAGACAATTCTGAATCTTAATTACCTATCAGATAAAAAGAATTTTCAAGAAATAGAAAGTCTGTAAAG
The DNA here is from genome assembly GCF_032405125.1 of Capricornis sumatraensis. Taxonomy (NCBI): domain Eukaryota; kingdom Metazoa; phylum Chordata; class Mammalia; order Artiodactyla; family Bovidae; genus Capricornis; species Capricornis sumatraensis. Next base: position 59,546,013 of record NC_091085.1, on the reverse strand, counting down.
GAGTCCTGGGCTTTCCTTCAAATGGAAAGAGAAGTTTATCTACCTATGGGGTCACCTCATAGGTTCAAGTATCTTAAGTCTTTGGTTTGCAAGATCACGTAGGAATAGCCTGATTGTGAGATTATATCAGATTGACTTACATACTGAAGAAAACAGTGATTTTTTTTTTCCTTGTAATGTTAGTTTTTTTTCTGTTGATAAAAGTAATATGTTGTTTGGATTTTTATAAGGAAAATGCATTTACAAGTTACCCGTGTAATGTGAATAAACAAAGAATAAAGTATTAAATTTTAGAGATTTAGAACTCATCCCCTCCCCCCAAAAAAGGAAAACAATTTTCTTTAATTCTTACATCTAAAAATAACTTCTTTTGATATTTCAGTGTAATATGTAAAAAAGTATAACTTCTTTTGATATTCTATCAAAAGAAAGAATAACTTTCTTTTGATATTGCCCTCAGCCTTTTTCAATGCGTATGTACATACGGACACACACACGTCATTTGATCATAGAGTTTGTAAAGTTTGGAATACTTTTTTGACTTAGCATTAATTATATTGTGAAAGTTTTCAAATTTGGTGAAGGATCTAGTTAGAAACAGATTAAACTTCCTGGGCATCCATTTTGCAATTTTAAAATTCAGAAACTAGGGGGAAAAAAATTAGCCATGTGCACATTCAGTTGTTAGAAATGAAGAGGTGTGTATTGATGTGGCTGGTGAAAAATGTTTTAATAATATTTGTTCTTAAATAGCAGAGAGAGAAAAAAGGAAAGATGAGTTACTTGATATTGCAAAGTCAAAGCAAGAGCGCATGAATGCAGAGCTGCATAATCTGAGACAGGTACGTCCCCACTCCCTCTTCACTATTAAGTGGGAAACATTTATAAACAGACATCAAATTAGGAAAAGTGTATGCCTGGTGATTTTGTTTATGGTGCTTCTGGAATCCTGACTACTTTAAAGGTGTATCAATCGTATTAACCTCGCAGGTAGAGTCTTGCTTATAGTAAAGGAGACTAGTTATACTAACAAATCTTGGTGCGAACAGGAAAAATGAAAGCTAACATACTCAGCATATGTCTTTAGGCACTGTCTGATACGTTTTAGTGTTTGAAACACCCAATTGTTGGCTTGCTTTAGCTTTGTCGTTACACTTTGTATTGATTTATCAATATCTACGGCAGATTTACGTAAAACAACAGCGTGATCTGCAGTTTCTTAATTTCAATGTGGAAAATTCTCAGGAATTAATACAGATATATGACTCAAAGATGGAGGAATCAAAGGGCATGGAATCCAGGTAACCTTAGTAAGATGCCATTAATGTGATAGTGTATTTATTTCCATCATTCATCAATATTTGTTAAGTACCTACTATGGGTCAGTACTTACTATTCCCTAGATAGCAGGGAGTAAATGGGAAAAAATATATGTGAGCTAATAATTATCATTTTAATCCTGGGTTGTAGTGAGACTAGATTTAGAATTTTAGGCATGATCCTAATTAAACTATTTGATAAATTTCATTAAATACATTATTTGTGGGTATGTGTTGTATAAAAGGCTTTGAGGTAAAGTAGAAATTACAGAGATGAATCATTTATTCAGAACTCTCAGTATTTTAGGCACTGGGCTAGGAATAGGGAAAATAAAGATATACTGGGTATTATACTTATCTAAAAGAAAGAACATCAAAGAAGGGTAGAAATAACAGCAGTAGAAGTTCAGCTGAGGGTGACCTCTGCTCTCAGCTTGATTTTTCCATTTTCCTTGTTAATAGAAGAAGACATCTGCTCTTACCTATAACAGGCAGTATGTGAATTAAATTCATTTCTGTAAAAGTAAAATATAAACATATGAAAAGTGGTTTAATTGACAAGCATACAGCTGTCCCACAGTTCAGTTTAGTCCATTCATCCAACCGAATAGTGAGGAAGTGGTGGAAAGAAGGGGACATTCAGGGGACTCCCATCTCTCCATGTAAGGGCAGAAGCTGGGCCCAGTGGCGCGTGCCTTTCCCTAGGGGCTGGGGTTCGAGGGTGGGAGTGGTCAGGAGTTGCAGGGTTTTGCTTCAGACTGGAAGGCTGGGGACTCACCCCACACTTTGCTGCATTCGCTGTGCTTTTCTTCGGGTCTTTCACTGGGGCTTCTAACACCATCGCTCTGTATCCCAGTATCTGCAGCTGCTACTAATAAACACCAGACCAAGCCGGCGATCTCCAGCAGGCAGAAGCCCCTAACCAGTTGTCTCTCTTTCCTTTTTGTACTTCATTTCCTCTGGGAGGCACCTGGCCTTAGACGATAGAGGTTATTCTTTAAGAACATAAAGTGGCCTTTCCCATTCTAGAAGGAGAATCAGAATCATATAGATTAGAACACCTGCACACATGTGACATGAGCATTTTAACAGGCAGTGTATTAAAAGGTTTATCACAAAGATTTTTATTTTATGCACATGTGTCATTTTTACTTTAGACTGGCTTTCAATACGTAGCTACATAGGTATGCAGCAGATAAATGGGATAGTAATGAATACAGTATGGTAAACACATTTGGCACTGTCCAGTTTATCTCTATACCTTGAATCCCCATTGCCTTTCAGTTCTGGCTTTAGCTCTGTTTACTGTGAAACTAATAGAATTAGGAAAAGAAATAACAGATCAGTCAACAAGTATTTACAGAACACTGAGTGTGTATTAATGACCATGCTAGGTGCTAGGGGGAATTAAAAATGCCTTCATATGTGAAAAACACCCTTAAGCATCTTTAGACAAGACATTGATATGTATGAAACAGCGAGCCATACAGTTGTAATAGGAGAGTCTGTCTCTGATTAATTAAATCATATGTGCAGTAAGATAGTGATTTGCAGTATGGACAGTATGTATAGTAGACCTTAAGGATGGGACTTGGGGGAGTGGGCATATGGGCTTGGTGATCACAAAGACTTCTTGGAGGAGGCTGGGCTAAAATTGGGCTCCGAAGAATATAAAAATTCTACCTTCTATTTTCAACTGAGACAAATGGGTTTTATTAAGGTTTAGCTCAACTGATGAGGTTTGAGTGAAATATTTAGAATGATAGTATCAAGTGTATCTTATAACTTCCCGTTTTTTGTAATGCCACCATAGCAGAGACATGTGTTTATCAGACCTTGAAAATAACCACCTAAAAGTCGATTTTAAGAGGGAGAAAAATCAGAAGTCACTGGTTAAGGACCAAAAATTTGAGACCACGTTGGTTCAGCAAACTAGGTCAGACAAGAGCTCTTGTGATGTATGCAAAGAGAAGAAACTACAGGTTAATACTTCATTTGGGGGAAAAAGTGTAATTGCTATCTCATCTCTATTTGCAAAAGACTTAGTGGAGAAACAAAAGTCTTGGTCTCTGGGAGGAAAAATCCAGATTGAACCCGAAAACAAAAGTACATTTTGCAAGATCCACGCAAAATCACACAAAGGGAATGGAATTGGGATTCAGAATGAAGAGAAGCAACCCTCAGAAACATCAACACCTGTATCTGATGATAAATGGCATGACGTCAACGTTTACCTGGGCCTGGCCAGCTGTTCTGATTCAAAACAGCCAGAAAAGCTGGATGTCGACTATCAGGACCACTTGGAAAGGCCTGGAGTCTCCTGTTACCACAAAAATGAAGCCTGTGTGGATGAGAGTGACCTGTGGGAGTCCAAGTGCTGCCACCCGAGTAACTTCATCATCGAAGCGCCGGGCCACATGTCTGACGTGGAGTGGATGAGCATCTTCAAGCCTTCCAAAGTACAGAGAGTCGTGCGCCACAAATCTGTGTGCACTTGTTCAGAAAGTGCCAGCGGGCCCAAGTACAGCTCTTCGACAAGGTCAGTCTCGTTTCACATTTGTAAACACTCAGGGAGCCTACTTGGTGTTGTGGTTTAGTTGCTAAGTTGTATCCAACTCTTTTGCACCCCATGGACTGTAGCCCGCCAGGTACCTCTGTCCATGGGATTCGTCTGGCAAGAATACTAGAGCGGGTTGCCGTTTCCTGGCAAGAATGCTAGAGCGGGTTGCCATTTCCTCCTCTAGGGGATCTCCCCGACCCAGGGATTGAACGCACGTCTCTGCGTTTTCAGGTGGATTCTTTACCGCCAAGCACCAGGGAAGCCCAGGGAGCCTACTTACTGAGTTTAGAAATGGAAAAGGCCCACAGGAGCCACTTCCTGCCAACTGTGAAATGAAAGCAGTGTTTGCAGCAGACATTGCATGTGACACACCGCTTCCTCTTTTCATCACAGTGCAGGCTGTTGAGTTTTGACTGCACAGAGACTTGATTCCAGTGAGAAGTTTGTGCCTAGGACAGCATCTGAGGCAAAGGTTTTGCTTAACAACACAGCCAGCTGTCATGAGCTGAGCAAACATGTTTTAAAACAAACGGGGAGGTCACTTCACAGAGTAGAATGCTGCTCTGGGGCATTCCTCAGCCTGGATCCTTTTGAATCGATAAGCTGTTTCTTTCATGTCCAGATTACATTCCCTAGACCCCAGATAAGACATTCTCCTGGCCTGCATCGGCTTATTGATACATCCAACTGCTTTGGCCTTTGCATTCAGTTTACATCTCCCAAACTTTCTTACTTTTCAAAATCATGCAGGAGAAAGAATATTTGTATTTAACAAGCTGGTAACAGTGATTGGCCTTTTTCTTTCAGTTTTATTGAGATATAACTGATGTAGAACACTGTCTAAATTTAAGGTGTTTGCCATAACGATTTAAGTACATCAGGAAGTGATGAGCACAGTAAGTTTAGTGAATGGCCATCATCTCATATAAATACAAAAGAAAAAAAAAATTATTGTTCCTTGTGATGAGAACCCTTAGGATTTACCTTCTCAGCAATTTTCGTATATAGCCTACACCAGTGTAAATTTTATTAATCCTACTGCATGTGAAATCTCTAGTTCTTATAACTGTAAGTTTGTGCCTTTGACCATTTCTATCCAACTGTATTTTTTATTTTTTTTTTAAGAGAAGAAAATGCATTAGTTGTCAGCAAATGCTGCACGTTTCAGGCTCATCCCACTGTCAGTTGCTGAATCCTGTAGTTAGTTGTGGGGCACTATCCTAACTTCTGCTATTTTTAAAGAAAACCTTGCTCTTTGACCTTAAATTATAGAAAGAATAAAGTTTCTATATTGAGAGCCTTATCTGAATCATCACATTGACTTTCATAGGACTTTATAGTTAAAAATTCCTTTGGGGGATTTTCATTGTTTGGGTTTTCATTTGGCCTGTTTAGAAGCCTGAGTCATTTAAAAATCATATACTGATTCTGTCAGTTGCAAAAGTTTTTTAAAAAATTGGTTGTTACACTAAATGTTACCTGTTCATATTTGGTTTTAATAAAAGATTGCCTTAAGTAATCGCAAATCCCAGTAGGACACAACTTCCTGTTTTTCACTACTGAACAAAAACACGCATATATTAAGGGGAAAATTTTGTGTTGGACAGTTTTAAGAGCACAGTGGACATACATTAAGGCATGAAAGAAATTCCAGAGCAACTTCAAAGTTTTCTTTCCAGGCTCTTTTGACCTCCCTGACTTGAAATAATTCAAGTGACTTCTTGTTCTGCCAGCAGAGGCACATGGCAAGGCATCGCACGACAAACGCATGATTAAGTAGAAAAGGTCATCGTTTTTCCCGTTCTTCCTAGATTGTAAGAATTGCGTGCACACTTCATCATCTGACCGAAATGTTCTTCACATCTATACCTCTATTCCATTTGACAGCTAGGGGTGTGTCTGTGCATGGAGAAGCCGCAGCAGCCTGCCTGGACCGATCCAGAAGGTCCGTGGGAGAAGGAGGTTTCCAGGCTCTACTTTGAGCCCAGACTTTAATAACCTGCCCAGAAACTTAGCTACATGTGTCTGTTCTCTAATTACTGAGATCCTGTAGAAGAATTAAGGACCCATAACAGTGCCACTCAACTTTCACAAAAGAACTTTAAAAAAACTATTAACAAAAATCAATCTCTGGCCAACAACCTAAAATCTACACGTTTAACCTTGTACTGTATTCATTTCTTTCCCCCGTCTCTCTTGGATGATCCTATCCCTCAAACCTTCTTTTCTTTGCTGTTTTTTTTCCCAAGGTGTAGAGAGGAGGACAATTCTCTCTTCTGTAGTTACCCTTTAACAAAGAATTTTGTTTTCTTGCTGTGAAGGGTGTGCATTGATTTATAATATCTTATATAAATACTCTATTCAAATCTGTAACATTCTATTCAAACTTGAGCTTCTTCATCAAAAAAGAAAAATCTCTCTCTTTTTTGTCCTGTTGAGATGCTTTTCTGTACTGGTGTCATATGTTTCCTATTGTTTCAAGATGCCTATTTTTGTTTGGTTTTATTATTCACAGTGAGCTGATCGCCATCCAGCAGTCCCACTGTTTGGGTTCTTCAAAATCTGCCTTAAGAGAGGATGAGAAGTTGATAGAGACAGAAACCTCTTCCGATAAAAAGAACTCATCTAAGATTTTGTTAGTCAACAAAGACACAGCCCTCCCCAGTGAAAAGGTTTGTATTTCGCTTAGGAATACTCAGCTTAGGGACTTCCCTGGCGGTCCAGTGGTTGGGACTTAGCCTTCCAATGCAGGAGGGTGTGGGCTTGATCCCTGGTCGGGGAGCTAAGACCCCCACATGCCTCATGGCCAAAAAGCAAAGAACAGAAGAATATTGTAACAAATTCAATAAAGACTTTAAAAATGGTCCATATTTTTTAAAAAAATCTTTAAAGAAAGAAACACCCAGCTTATTCAGGCAAGATTTCTCCCCAGTACACTTTTAATTCTTCTATATCAGTATTGTTAGCATGCTTATGTTAGCGTGCTTAATTTTGGCTGTTCTTCAGGTTTTACTTTAACCATAGGACTTTACCTGCATTATTGAACTGAAGTCATACTTACTTCCCTTCTGTTTTCGTTAAACATACTGTAGGTTAGCTTCAGGCAAAATGTCCCTCAGGGCCTCCAAGTGATTGCTGTATCTATTTTTAGTAAATAGTTTAAACACACAGCAAGTGAAGAGTACAAGAAGCAACTGTGCACCTGCATTCAGATTTAACATGTTTACATTTTGCTGTATTTGCTTTATTTTTCAAGTGTTAAAGAAATAGAACGTTGCAGATAAAGAGTAAACTCCACGTGTCACTCTGCCCCGTCCACCCCTGCCACCAGCTAACCACTACCATGAAGCCGTCTCCACATTTGTTTTTATGCTTTTACGTTTTTCATAAAAGTGTACACCTAAATATCACGTACTGTTGCTTTGTTTAAAATGTACATAAATGCCTTTTGCAATGTGATTTTCCAGCTCTGTTAGTATTTTGTGACCCTCATCAGTGTTGACGTTGTGGACCTGGCCTCGTCATTTTGATGGTTGCTCAATGCGCTGTCCAGTGACTGAATAAACCGTAGTCTGTTTGTTCACACCCCTCCATGCAGGCAGTGAGGTTATTTCTGTGTGGGTGTGTGTTTAGTTTCTCAGTCGCGTCCAACTCTTTTCGACCCCATGGACCGTAGCTCGCCAAGCTCCTCTGTCCGTGGAATTCTCCAGGCAAGAATACTGGAGTGGGATGCCATTTCCCACTCCAGGGGACCTTCCCCCGCCAGGGACGGAGCCCACTTCTCCTGCACCTCCTGCGTTGGCAGGCTGATTCTTGATGCAGCCACCGGGGAAGCCCTGAGGTGGTTTCTACACTCACTGTTGTGGATGAGCCAGTGTCTTTATCATGAACAGGCTCCTGCTCGCAGTTTTATCGTAAAGAAAATTAGTTCAAGTAAACTTAGTCATTTTGGGGGTTATTTTGGGAAGATACCTGGCTTTGAAAGCATCTAATCTGAGTTCAAATCCCCATTTTGCTTTGTCTTAGCTCAATGACCTTAGTACAGTTATTTAACTTCTTTGAGCCTCAATTTGTTCACCTACAAAAATATAATTAAAGTATCACAGTTGGGGCTTCCTTTGTAGCTCAGATGATAAAGCATCTGTCTCCAATGCAGGAGACCTGGGTTTGATCCCTGAGTTGGGAAGATCCCCTGCAGAAGGAAATGGCAACCCACTCCAGTATCCTTGCTTGGAAAATCTCATGGACATGTGAGCCTGACGGCTGCAGTCCATGGGGTCACAAAGAGTCAGACATGACTGGGCAACTAACACACACCCACAGCATCACAGTTCCTTGGTTTCAAGGGGATATCGTAGGGCTTGGGTGTTTTGATGAGTGTTGGTTCTCTTTGTTATGAATTGACGGTACTAAGTGTTGACTAGAATCAGGAGCATCTGGAGCGTTCATTCACTGATGGCGAGAATGTACATGGCAGAGCCACTTTGGAAAACACTTGGGTACTTTCTATTAAAAAACTGCTTAAAAAAAAGTTAAATATACACCTACCATATGACCCAGCTATTCTACTCCTGCAGAAATGGAAACATATGTCCACATAAATATTCTAGCAGCTTTATTTTCACTAGTTAAAAAAAAAAAACTGGGAACAACCTGATTATGCTACAGAAGGTGAATAGATAAACAGTGGTTTATCCATACAGTGGAGTACTTCTCAGCAATGAAAAGAATGAACTATTTATACACATAGAGCATGGGTGTACCCCAGGATAATTATGCTGAGATAAGCCAGACAGACAAAAGTATGTAATGCATTTATATAAAATTCTAGAAAATGCAAACTAATCTCCTGTGAGAGAAAGCAGATCAGTAGTTGTCTGAGAATGGGAAGGAGGGACTCTTGAGAGGCAGGAATTCCCCAGGGACACAGGCACGGTAAATGTGACCTGTATTCATCATGGGTGTGTACATGCGCCAGAACTCACCAGATTTTCACTGAATTGTATAGTTAACTGTATGTTCACTGTGGAAAACTCACAGGTTGTATACTGTGAAAAACTTTCTACACAAAGTAGAAAATTAGACAAGAATGAACAAACTAAGATATATTTCCACATATTTTTAAAAGCTAACAGAGGACTTCCCTGGCGGTCCAGTGGCTAAGACTCTGTGCTCCCAATGCAGAGGACCGAGGCTTGATCCCTGGTCAGGGAACTAAGATCCCACATGCTCCATGGTGTGACCAAAAAATTAAAAATTAATTTAAAAGCTAGCAAGCCTTTAGTGTTAAAGTTGCATTTTGTAAGTGTTTTGACTTGATAATTACAGCCTTGACAAGTTGATTTAAGAGAGGTAAACAATGCCTACGATTCTTTTATCACATGGGTGTTACTTAATTAGGTGTAGTAAGTTCTGTTGAAGTCAAATTACCTAGTCAAATAGGTTTTGAGAAAGAACTGAAATTTGGTTCTTTTAGTATTTAGTGTTCTGCTTTGGCATGTAACACACACCTAAAGTCAAAGAACCAGTCATGGATAGTTGACGTTTGTGCCTGTCAGATTGTTCTTGTAGACATAAACGTTGGAAAGTGTTTCTTGATTTCATCAGTGCTTGAAATGTGTTGTGTTGCCAGGATGATTTTTCTCCCACGAGTAAGCTTCAGCGTTTGCTGGCAGAGTCCCGTCAAATGGTCACGGACCTGGAGCTGAGCACCCTGCTTCCCATCAGCTCTGAGAATCTCAGCACCAGCAAAAGCGTAAGTTCTTCCTTTTCTTTTGACCCTGAACCTTTTCCGTCATTGTGTGCGAACGTCACTTTCTGTTAGAATGGCAGTGTCTTCTTGTCTGGGGGAAGGGGTTCGCAGCCTGGGTTTAAGAAGGAACAGAATGTTGCCACAGATGCCGCCACACCCAGACTTCCTCTTTCCAGTTACCTGGGCACATGCATGTACATTCTGGGGGATTTTTTTAAGACATTTTATTATAGAACATTTCAGGTACAGAAGTGGAAAGACTACTTCTAATCCCAGAGTTCCAGTAACCGCCAGCTTTCGGTTGCCTTTGTTTGATCTTCCCCCATCCGTCCCTGTGTTTTCCTGAAACATTTTAAAGCAAACCCTGGACATAATGCCAGGTTTCCCTGGTGGCTCAGTGGTAAAGAATCCACCTGCCAATGCCGGAGATGCAAGAGACATCTTGCATTCCTTTGATCCCTGGGTCAGGAAGATCCCCTGGAGTAGGAAACGGCAAGCCACTCTAGTGTTCTTGCCTGGAAAATCCCATGGACAGAGGAGCCTGGCCGGTAGCTATAATCTGTGGGGTCACACAGAGTTGAACATGACTTGGCAAAAACAACAGACATCGTGTGTTTTCACTCATATGTACTTCATTCTATAGCTCTAACAGATAAGGACTTTTATTACACCCAGCCAAATTCACAGTAACTCTTGAGTATTGTCTAATGACTACACTACCTTAAGGTCTCCCCATTTGTCTCAAAAGTATCTTGCTGTTTGTTCAAATTAATACTCAATCGAGGTCCGTATTTTGCACTTGAATGAATCCCTGAGGTCTCTCTTCATCACTAACAGTTCCTTCTCCTTCCTTCCCTCCTTCTCTCCTTCCTTCCTCCTCTCTTCTTTCTCTTGTGTTTCATTTTTTAAAAAATATTTGTTTGTTTGACTGTGCTGGGTCTTGGTTGCAGCAGGTGGGATCTGATCTTATTAGTTCCTCAACCAGAGATCGAACCTGGGCCCCCTCCATTGAGTGTAGAGTCTTAGCCAGTAGACCACCAGAGAAGCCCCTTCTTTCTTTGTCTTTTGATGCCACTTGTTTGTGGGAGAAGCACTGGGTCATTGTCCCGTAGGTTTGCCCAGGGACTGAGATAGGCTTGATGACTCCATCCTCACTGTTGCGTCACACATACCTCTAGCCTCCAAATTCCTGTAAGCTAGTATTTCTGTCTAGTGACTTGTTGAGACTTGGGGTCAGTTTGGGTTCTTTTTGTTTGCTTTGGCGCTACGCCCTCCTGGGTGACACCCAGTCTGCGGCCTAGTGCATCCTATCAGGAGGATCCTCGTGTCTGGTTGCCCCACTTGTGGATGTCAGACTTATTGGGGAGATTGTCAGCCTGAGCTTTTTTATTGTAGAGTTTCCCTAAGGTTCACTTAATGACTTTCGTGTTTCTTGATTGTTATGCTTTAGATCTGTTGTTTCATTAGGAATTGCAAAATAGTCATTTTCTAAATCTGTCAGTCTTTGGGGAATGTGTCGCATATTAATTCTAACTGCTTTCTCTGAGCACAGGAACATTGCAGTAGCAGTGATATAAGTTGCTTTGTAGATTGTATAGCCTGACATAAATAGTGAAAAGAACATCGAACTTGAAATCAGGACACTTGAGTCCCAGGTGCCCAGTCTGTAAAATACAAGCTTGAGATGGGTGCTATAAGATTCCAGGTCCGTTAGTTGGATGTGCTGTGGACATAGTTCAAGATACTTGAAAGCCATTGAGTTAAACTTTTTTGTATCCCTGACCAAATAAAATTAAAAAGATCTGCAAGACATTGAAATACCATTTGTTTAAAATTTTTAAATTTATTTTTGGCCGCACTGTGTCTTAGTTGCAGCAGGCAGGATCTTTGCTGTAACAGACAGGATCTTTCATTTCAGGCACCGGCTTTTCTCTAGTTGTGGCATGAGGGCTTAGGTGCCCTTCTGTCTGTGGGACTTTAGTTCCCCGACCAGGGACAGAACCTGTGCCCCTTCATTGGAAGGTAGATCTTTTTTTTTAACTTTTTTACTTTGTATTGGGGTATAGCTGATTAACAATGCTGTGATAGTTTGAGGTGAACAGGGAAGGGACTCAGTCATACATATACATGTATCCATTTCCCCCCCAAACTCCCCTCCCATTCAGGCTATGGAAGGCGGATCCTTACTACTGGACGACTAGGGAATTTATCGCTGCACCTGGGCTTTCTCCAGTTTTGGTGAGCGGGGCTACTCTGGCTGGAGTGCCTGGGCTCCTCCTCGCAGTGGTTTCTCTTGCTGCAGAGCACGAGCCCTGTGCACAGGCTCAGTAGCTGTGGTGCATGGGCTTGGTTGCTCTGCAGCATGTGGGATCTTCCTGGACCAGGGATTGAACCTGCGTCTCCTGCATTGGTAGGCAGATTCTTTACCACTGAGCCGCCAGGAAAGCCCTTAATGCCTGTATGTAGGCGTGCATATGTGCGAAGTTGGTTCAGTCGTGTCCAAGTCTTTGTGACCCACTGGACTACAGCCCACCAAGCTCCTCTGCCCGTGAGATTCTTCAGATAAGAAAGTTGGAGGGTTGCCATTCCCTTCTCCAGGGGATCTTCCCAACCCTGGGATCGAACCCACGTCTCTTATGTCTCCTGCATTGGCAGGCGGGTTCTTTACCACTAGTGCCCCCCGGGAAACACTAGACTCAGTGGTAAAGAATCTGCCTGCCAAGCAAGAGACGTGGGTTCAATCCCTGGGTTGGGAAGATCCCCTGGAGGAGGAAATGGCAACCCACTCCAGCATCCCTGCCTGGGAAATCCCATGGACAGAGGATCCTGGCGGGCTACAGTCCATGGGGTCAAAAAAGAACTGGAACCAACTTAGCTACTGAACAACCACCACCAACATTCCTCTCAAGATATAGAACATCTCCATCATCCCAGAAAGTTCCCTCATGGTCTTTGGAGTGAATCTTTCCCTACCTCCACCCTAGGCAACTACTGATTTGACTTTTATCATTAGAGAATAGTTTTGCCTGTTCTAGAACTTCATATAAATGCAGTGATACAGGTTGTACTGTTACTTTATGACCAGCCTAGACAGCGTATTCAGAGAAGGCAATGGCAACCCACTCCAGTACTCTTGCCTGGAAAATCCCATGGACAGAGGAGCCTGGTGTGCTGCAGTCCATGGGGTCGCTAGAAGTCGGACACGACTGAGCGACCTCAGTTTCACTTTTCACTTTGATGTATTGGAAAAGGAAATGGCAACCCACTCCTGTGTTCTTGCCTGGAGAATCCCAGGGAGGGGGGTGCCTGGTGGGCTCTTGTCTATGGGGTCGCACAGAGACAACTGAAGCAACTTGGCGGCAGCAGCAGACAGCATATTAGAAAGCAGAGACATTACTTTGCCAACAAAGGTCTGTCTAGTCAAAGCTATGGTTTTTCCAGGAGTCATGTATGGATGTAAGAGTTGAACTATAAAGAAAGCTGAGTGCCAAAGAATTGATGCTTTTAAACTGTGGTGTTACAGAGAAGACTCTTGAGAGTCCCTTGGATTGCAAGGAGATCCAACCAGTCCATCCTAAAGGAAATCAATCCTGAATATTCATTGGAAGGACTGATGCCGAAGCTGGAACTCCAATACTTTGGCCACCTGATGCAAAGAACTGACTCATTGGAAAAGACCCTGATGCTGGGAAAGATTGAAGTTGGGAGGAGAAGGGGACGACAGAGTATGAGATGGTTGGATGGCATCACTGACTCAGTGGACGTGGGTTTGAATAAACTTTGGGAGTTGGTGATGGACAGGGAGGCCTGGCGTGCTGCAGTCCATGGGGTCACAAAGAGTTGGACACAACTGAGCGACCAAAGTAACTGACTGACTTACACGTTGTACTCCTTATCTAGCTTCTTTCAGTAGAATTATTTTGAGATCATACGTGTTGCTGTTTGTCAGTATTTTGCTCTTTTTTGTTGCTGATTAGCATTCCATTGTATGAAAAGAACACAGTTTGTTTATTTGCCTGTTGATGGGCTGTTTGGGTTGTTTCCAGTTTTGGACTATCATAAGTAAAGCTGTGAACATTTCACACACACAAGCCTTTTTTGTAAATGGACGTATGTCTTCATTTCTCTAAGGGTAAATACCTAGAAGTAGAATTGCTAGTTATAGCATTTAAATTTTTAATAAACTGGCAAGTCATTGTTCAGAGTGGTTGGTACCATTTTACGTCCCTCCCAGCCCTGTATGAAAGACCTAGGCTCTCCACAGCCTCACGCAACCGTGGTTTTTTTTTTAATCATTAATTTTTGGCTGCACTGGGTCTTTGTTGCTGCTCACGGGCTTTCTCTGGTTGTGGTGAGTGGGGCGCTACTCTCTGTGGGGTCTCATTGTAGTGGCTTCTCTTATTGCGGAGCAGAGGCTCTCGTGTGCTGGCTCAGTAGTTGAGGCTCAGTAGTAGTTACTCCCTGGCATATGGAGTCCTCCCGGACCCAGCAATCAAACCGTTGTCTCCTGCTTTGGAAGGCGGAGTGTTAACCACTGGCCCACCAGGGAAGTCCCTGGCCTCAGTTTTGTCAGTCCGTTTGATTTTAGCCATTCTAGTATATTTGACATAGCATCTCACTGCCATTGACTAATTTGCATTTTCCCGGTAACCTAACGACAAGCATCTTCACGTGCTCGTTGGCCCTTCAGGTGTCTTCTCCTTCTCCTGTGTACTCTGCTTTACCAGCATCTCTAGAATCAGTGAATCAGTTCAGTTCAGTTCAGTTCAGTCGCGTCCGACTCTTTGCGACCTCATGAATCGCAGCACGCCAGGCCTCCCTGTCCATCACTAACTCCCGGAGTCCACCCAAACCCAGTCAGTGATGCCATCCAACCATCTCATCCTCTGTCGTCCCCTTCTCCCCCTGCCCTCAATCTTTCCCAGCATTAGGGTCTTTTCCAATCAGTCAACTCTTCACATGAGGTGGCCAAAGTATTGGAGTTTCAACTTCAACATCAGTCCTTCCAAGGAACACCCAGGACTGATTTCCTTTAGGATGGACTGGTTGGATCTCCTTGCGGTCCAAGGGACTCTCAAGAGTCTTCTCCAACACCACAGTTCAAAAGCATCAATCCTTCTGTGCTCAGCTTTCTTTATAGTCCAACTCACATCCATACATGACCACTGGAAAAACCATAGCTTTGACTAGACAGACCTTTGTTGGCAAAGTAATGTCTCTGCTTTTTAATATGCAGTCTAGGTTGGTCATAACTTTCCTTCCAAGGAGTAAGCGTCTTTTAATTTCATGGCTGCAGTTACCATCTGCAGTGATTTTGGATCCCCCAAAAATAAAGTCAGCCACTGTTTCCCTATCTGTTTGCCATGATGGGACCAGATGCCATGATCTTAGTTTTCTGAATGTTGAGCTTTAACCCAACTTTTCACTCTCCTCTTTCACTTTCATCAACAGGCTTTTTAGTTCCTCTTCACTTTCTGCCATAAGGGTGGTGTCATCTGCATGCCTGAGGTTATTGATATTTCTCCCAGCAATCTTGATTCCAGCTTGTGCTTCCTCCAGCCCAGCGTTTCTCATGATGTACTCTGCATATAAGTTAAATAAGCAGGGTGACAATATACATCCTTAACATATTCCTTTTCCTATTTGGAACCAGTCTGTGGTTCCATGTCCAGTTCTAACTGTTGCTTCCTGACCTGCATACAGATTTCTCAGGAGGCAGGTCAGGTGGTCTGGTATTCCCATCTCTTTCAGAATTTTCCACAGTTTATTGTGATCCACACAGCCAAAGGCTTTGGCATAGTCAATAAAGCAGAAATAGATGTTTTTCTGGAACTCTCTTGCTTTTTCAGTGATCCCACAGTTGTTGGCAGTTTGATCTCTGGTTCCTCTGCCTTTTCTAAAACCAGCTTGAACATCTGGAAGTTCATGGTTCACGTATTGCTGAAGCCTGGTTTGGAGAATTTCAAGCATTACTTTACTAGTGTGTGAGATGAGTTCAACTGTGTGGTAGTTTGAGCATTCTTTGGCGTTGCCTTTGGGATTGGAATGAAAACTGACCTTTTCCAGTCCTGTGGCCACTGCTGAGTTTTCCAAATTTGCTAGCATATTGAGTGCAGCACTTTCACAGTATCATCTTTCAGAATTTGAAATAGCTCAACTGGAATTCTGTCACCTCCACTAGAATCAGTGAATAATACATTGGAAAATATATGACATCTGAAGGCAGTATTTTTGCCAACTAAATGATTATCTGATTCTAGCTGTAGGATGTTAAACAAGAGATTTAATCACTTTCCCTCTCCTGTGAAAGGAATGGTTGTGATGAGATCTCTCTTCTGGATCTTTCCAGCTCAAAAATCCTTTTAAACCAAGTTTTCAGTAACCTTTTCACTAACCTGAAGTGTCTTTAAGTCCTTTGCCCATTTTAAATATGAGTTGTCGATATTTCCTAGGAAGATTTTTTTCTTGACAAAATCTTTGCAGCATCCATGAAGTTGTTTCTTTACATTAGGGTAGAACATTTTTAAGTATTGGTAAGAGTTTTTAAAGTTTTTAACAGCATTTATTGAGGTATAGTTCACCTATCCATAACCTTCCCCCATGTAGAAGTGTACAATTCAGTGCTTTAGTATATTTACAAAGTTGTGCAACCGTCACCATGATCTGGCTTTAGAACATTTTCATCATTCCAGAAGAACCTTGCACCCGCTGGCAGTTACTCCCCATTTTACTTTCCCCCTGCTTCAGGCTGACGTTCATCTACTTTCCGTCCTTGCGGATTTGTTGGGCAGAGATTTTTTCGTCAGAGTTTGTTGAATAGAATTCAGAAGACCCATAAATTTTGATGGGGGGGGTAAAAATTACACATTAGGTTATTTTTGTTAATCTCTAATTGAAATAGAGCACTTCCTTCAATTACGAATAGAGGAAATAAGCCATCATCGTACCTGCTACTTATGATCTTGTCATTAGTAGAAATAACAAGTTCCTACCACCCACATTGCAGTTATTACTGGTATCTTGAAATAGCATGTACACTAAGTACTGTGTCAGAATTACAGACCATTAGGCCTACTGCTAGACCTTATTATTTAATGCACTAATAAAGAAGGCTATATACTGTTGTATCACAGTCTTATTTAGTATTTTGATAACCACAGTTATAGCTGCCATAATGCAACATATAGGTTCCTAAAAATCACCACACAATGCAAATACTGCCCAATAAAAACCATACAGTTTATGGGGAAAATGGGATTAGGAGCATAGCCTCAAAACCTTTTTCACTGACACATCTTTAAAAGGACATTTAAATGGTAGGACAGCTTTATGCATGTTAAATAGTTAAGAAACGCACAAATATTGCCACAAATGCGGCACTTTACCCTGGAAAAGCCCTGAAGTTTGCAGGTAGCATTGGGAGTCGGAGAGGTTGCAGTCTGTGGCTCACTGGAAAGTGGTAGAAGGAGGGTGACTGGATGGAAAGTGGTAGCAGTAGGTGTGGATGTGTTTCATGACACCCCGGGCTGAGGTCTGCTGGGCGTTGGAGGGGTCTGGAAGTAGGGGTGTGTATATTCCTACGTGACCCAGCCCAGTTCACCTAGGTTTCTTGTAGACAAAAATTACGCATTAACAAACGCACACAACTCAAGTCATTCTTACATATATCAGATGAGTTGGAACAAATTCGTGTTTTCAAAACAATTGTCATAGCAGAACCAACTATACTTCAGAATCATCCTTCTGACAGCTTCTACTTGCCCTCATGGCCTCCGGTTTTGCTCTTAACCTCCTCTTTGGGGTTTCGGGTTAATTCCTCTGATGTAATCAGGAGCTCCCTCACTTTTGTCCTCACAGCACCGCTGGGGTGTGTGTGTCAGAGTGCATGTCCCAGCACATGACCGCTGGGAACGTCCATGGGTCTCTGCTCCCGTTAGCCCCTTTAGGAGCCTCCATCACTCATCCTGGCCTCCACCCCCCGGTGTAGCACAGGCCATGCCTGCTACAGAGTATGCTTGGTAAATACCGTGAATGGAGCTGGTAGGAGAGTTCAGGAAGAATGCAGAAGGGTGGCCGCAGGTGCAGACGGAAAAAGTGCTACAGCTCTTCAAGTTTGGTGAAAACTTGGTTTAAGAGAATTTTTGAGCTAGAAAGATCCAGAAGAGAGATCTCATCACAACCATTCTTTTTACAGGAGAGGGAAAGTGATTAAATCTCTTGCTTAACATCCCACAGCTAGAATCAGAAAATCATTTAGTTGGCAAAAATACTGCTTTCAGATGTAATATATTTTCCAATGGATTATTCACTGATTCTAGAGATGTTGGGAAAGCAAAATTTAACTAACAGAAATCTACTTGGCAATGCACTTTGCAAATTCTGCCCCTCTGGTCCTTTGAGTGGAGTATTGCTGGTTACAGAAAAAGTAAATAATTTTGTAAAAAATTCTTCATTTTTGCAGCAGGGAAGCAGGATAAGTTCTGAGCAGCCTGTCTGCTTCCCCAGGATTTTGCCATCTGTCGCTAAAGACAAGGGTCTTAATTGAAAGCCTGTCTCTGAAATAGGCACTCTCACATTGCTGGGGAAGCACAAAGTGCTTCCGTCCTTCTGGCAAGGAACCCGTCGATGTCTAAAACTTGCCCTGGCAGCATCACTTTGGGACTCTCTCATTCACATACAGCTGTGTGTATGTAAAATGGTATATGGACAAGTTTTTCATGGCAGCCTTGCTTTATTTTTATATTATTATTTTAAAAATATTTATTTTTACTTATTCATTTATTTGGCTGCACCAGGTCTTAGTTGTGGCATATGAACTCTTAGTTGCAGCTTGTGGGATCTAGATTCCCCGATGAAGGATCGAACCTAGGCCCCCTGCTTGGGAGCGTGGAGTCTTAGCCACTGGACCACCAGGGAAGTCCCATGGCAGCATTGCTTTATAACAGCCAAAGTTAGGAACTGATCTAAGTGTCCAGCAAGAAGAATCTGAATGAATAGCTGTGGCCTGTCCACCTGATGGAATATTACCCTAAGACAGAATAGGAAGGTCCTAGGTATGGAGATGTTTCCAGGATGTTCAGTTCAGTCGTTCAGTTGTGTCCAACTCTGCGACCCCATGGACTGTAGCACACCAGACTTCCCTGTCCATCACCAACTCTGAGAGCTTGCTCAAACTCATGTCCATTGAGTTGGTGATGCCATCTAACCATCTCATCCTCTGTCATCCCCTTCTCCTCCTGCCTTCAGTCTTTCCCAGCATCAGGGTCTTTTTCAGGATGTACTACTGAGTGAAAGGAGACAGGATCCTGAAAGGTTCATGTGGTATTCTACATATGAGGTGGAAACAGGAATCTGTCTATGTATATATGTTCAAACCATGCTCTTTAAAAAACATTAATTTAAAAATAGAGGAAAAAAAGGAATGAGTGAGACAGCACAGCTGCTGCACCACCAGCAGCAGGCCTCCTGTGGGGTGGGTTGGGTTTCAGTTTCAGCCTGAAACTGAGGTCAGAGTTTTGACCCGAACACAGGACTCAGTTTCCTCATCAGTAGTTGGCAGCTGTTGGGATTACCTGTCAAGGTTCTTAACCTTGTCTGTGGCAGGCTGGATCCCTTTTAGAATCATCTTTTTAATTTTATTTTGGTATCATTTTTAAAAATTTATTTTTTTGTTTTTGGCTGTGCCGCAAGGCGTGGAAGTGTGGAGTCTTAACCACTGGACCACCAGGGAAGTCCCCCCTAGAATCATGAAGTAAAATACATCATATTGTAAAGTACATAGGAAGGCTATCCCAGTAGAGAGGAAAGCAGCATGATTAAGAGCCCAGGGGTCTGGAAGCACTGAGAAGAATCCTAACGTGTCTCAAAGGCTGGCCCCGTGGGAAGATGAGGCGGCTGAGCAAGCCCAGGTTCACCACTGGAGTCTACCAATGTCTTTCCAAGTATCCTCCTCCTCTTCTTTCCATCTTCTTTTTTAATACCTCCCCCAAGCCTGACCATGTTACGCCCTCAGTAGGCACCATGCTGAATTAAAGTGTTGCTGAGTTGTGGAGTCTTCTTGTGACCCTTGTCCTCACTGCAGGCTCACCGCAGAGTCTATATTAAGGCTGACAGAGAGCCAGTTATATTTGGGCGTTAGCTGACTCCCAGGGTTTAGCCATAACACGCATACGGTAAAGCAAACAGAACATTCCAACTGCAGGCTTAGAGACAGAGGGGCCCCACGCATGAGCAGGAAGTCAGTCCATCTTTGTTGGCTGGATGGATGATGGTTGTATGAAATTGCTTCATTGTATTTCATTAATTCCCTACAGTCTTTTAAAGGCATTTCTGCTGTATTTGTGTATTGTCCTCCTAAGTATTTTCTTGTTCCATCCTGGGTACTCATTTGGGAATTGTTTTGTAGAATATGGAAGTCTCAGAAGAGTCAGCTGAAAAAAATACCCCTCTCAGTAACTGAAGAAAACAAAAGTTAACCTCAGTGTTCATTGTGATCATGGGTAAGTCACCTTTCCTTATCTCACCTTATATTTATATTTAATAAGTAACTTGGGAATGTTGATAATCTAGAAGCACGGCAATGAGTTTGACCTGTAGTCCTTTCTCTTTTGCCTGACCTGTTTATACACACCTTCTAAATTTAATCAGAGTCAAATGTCAGTTACTTATCAGA
The DNA here is from genome assembly GCF_032405125.1 of Capricornis sumatraensis. Taxonomy (NCBI): domain Eukaryota; kingdom Metazoa; phylum Chordata; class Mammalia; order Artiodactyla; family Bovidae; genus Capricornis; species Capricornis sumatraensis. The sequence continues at coordinate 59,525,710 of NC_091085.1, read as the reverse complement.
GAGATGCAGATCAGAAAGTTCTTGTTCTCAGTACCTAGAATTTTAAGCCTAAAGAAGTGAATGCATATAGCTTTCAAACTCCCATGTCAGCATTTCATCGGAATGTCTGTCTGGAAAGAAGTCTTTCCATGGGGTTTCGAGTCTTCTAAAAAAGGCTTATTGACCCAGGAAGCACTTTCTTGATTTGTGTTTCCTCCTATCGAACCTTCATTTCCTATGCCAAGTTTCTTTAGAAGCCAGTTTGATAAGTTAAAATATAAAATCATCTCAGTTGTTTTCCACTTAATCATGAGAACATCTTTTATGATTGTTAACACACCAAGCGTAAGCAGCCCTCTCTCCCTGTCTTCTTTCTCTTTCCTGAGAAGTCTTCATGTTTATAATAGTTTGCATGACCTTATGTTGTTGAGAATCAAGACTGTATAGTTCATTTTTTTTTTAGAATCTGGGAGCTTATCGCACACCATCCAGTGCCCATTGATTTTGATTTGATTAACTCTGTTTCCTTCCCACAGAAGCTGATTTCTCATCCATGTGGAAGGCAGGAAGCAGACATCCATACCTAATACTTAGCCTTGAAAACAAAAAGAGGATGGTAATCCTTTGTAAGCAACATCTAATACCAAAGGGGAGCTGAAACCGAAAGTTAATTTTTAAACATCTGTATCTTGTTTGTCTTCAGGTTAGCCATTTTCATGTGGAAGAAATATTTTTCATGTGTAAGATATGGGACCTAATTGTATATTACATGTAATATGCCACCTTGGAATTTATGCTAACAGAGAAAAAGCCTTCTCTATAAAGATGCTGACTCTGGTTAAATACTCCAGAAGCTCTTTAAAAGTGTGAACATCAAATAGAGAATCCATGCATAAAAAATGCTGTTTTAGCCATCTGATTTTTTTAAACCTGTACAAACATTTACATTATAGCCAGTAGCTTATTGGCGTCAGCTCCAAATATATGAGAAATAGTGTTCCCTTGTAGTTTTAGCCCTGAACTTGGCTGTGTAGATAGCCATAAAGTGATATGATATAAAACCTTTTTAACTGCAGACTATCTCTTGGGTTCTTGACAGTCGAGGTCCTTCTGTCCCAAAAGCTGAGCAGAGCTCCCTCTTGTCTGGATCAGTAATAGTCCCATCAACTTATACAAACCAAAGCTCGCTGGATGATCAAGTTTTATATGCATTTTTTTTTAAATCCTTGAAGACTGAAACTTCTGTTTTAACCTGTAAAGTAATTTAATTTTTTAAAAAATATAATGATCAGCTTCAGTCAATAAAAAATATTTTTAATAATAAAAATAGTTTTTTGGGGTTTCTTTTTCTGACACAGGAGCGAAATAAGGAAGGTTACTCTCTTGAAACCAAACCTGGCAAGTTAATTTCCTGAGGAATGGGAATGCAGTTTTTTTAAGCATTGCCGATATCAAAGTTCTATTGTGCTGTATCAATGCCCCTTTGTTAAAAGGTTTCAGTGCTACTTCAGAGATGATTTTCATGAGAGTAGAGGAGCCACCCCATTTAGCCTTTTTAATGAGGGTGCTGAAAAGAGAAATTGGGTGAAGTTTGGCTATGTTCTTTATAAACGCTTGCTTTCTTCCCAGGCTAGGCTGGTTTATACAGGGCAAAACTGAGAAAGGTGCTGTGTATAGTCGATTGTGAACCATTGCCTCCAAGTTAGAAACCCAAAATGTCCCTGGAGAGGCCGACTTTCTGTCTGAGAAACAAAATATTAAATTTTCTCCTTCTCTTCATGATAGGTTCACGGCTGCACTTCAACTTACCTAGTGAAAAGAGAGAACACTGATGAGATGCTAAGAACAATTTCAGGGACCTGAAGGATTTGAAAAAAGTCCAGTTGTTTTGTAACTAAATGTCTTTTAGCTCATAGAGTTATAGTATCTACCCATACCTATTCTTACCCATCCATATTCTTGTGTATTACAGTACATGATTTCAAAAATGGAAACCTTAGTATTATCAATTTATCTCTCTCAACCCTAGTTATTTAAGTCCATAAGCAATTTCTGTGAAAGAGAGGCAGCCTTTGGTTACAAGATAAAACTAGATTTCAGCCTTTATATTTTGTCATCAATATATTTCATCTTGAGAGGGGAATTCCCTGGCAGTCCAGTGGGTAGGACTCTGTTTTCACTGCCAAGGGTAAGGGTTTGATTCCTGCTTGGGGAAGTGGTTTTTCTGGTAGTCATGTATGGATGTGAGAGTTGGACTATAAAAAAAAAGCTCAGCGCCGAAGAATTGAAGATTTTCAACTGTGGTGTTGGAGAAGACTCTTGAGAGTCCTTTGGACTGCAAGGAGATCAAACCAGTCAATCCTAAATGAAATCAGTTCTGAATATGCATTGGCAGGACTGATGCTGAAGCTGAAATTCCAATATTTTGGCCATGTGATGCGAAGAACTGACTCATTTGAAAAGACACTGTTGCTGGGAAAGATGGAAGGCAGAAGGAAACTGGGACGACAGAGGATGAGATAGTTGGATGTCATCACCAACTCGATGGACTTGAGTTTGAGCAAGCTCCAGGAGTTGGTGATGGACAGGGAAGCCTGGCATGCTGCAGTCCATGGGGTCACAAAGTCGAACACGGCTGAGCAACTGAACTGAACTGGGGAAGTAGGATCCCATAGGCCATGCAGAGTGGCCAAAAAAGGAGGCAACTGAATTGTACTATAATTTGCCTGCCAGAAATTATCTCAGCCTTCAAAAGAGACTGATGGAAGTGTATTTTTAGAGTTTGTGAACAGATCTATTAAATACAAATAACCCAAAATAAAGAAATTCTGAATAAAGATAATACTGAAATTCTGAATACAAGATAATACTTAATAGTTTTACCTAAAAACTGCTAATAAAATGCAAAGGATTGAGGGTCACTATGGGGTAAACTTGGTTTATTTCAGGAAACGTGGCTGAGGTTTAGAACCTTGTGTGTGTGTTAATCACTCAGTCGTGTCTGACTCCTTGTGACAATATAGACTATAGCCCACCAGGCCCCTCTGTCCATGGGATTTTCCAAGCAAGACTACTGGAGTGGGTGGTCATTTCCTTCTCCAGGGGATCTTCCCGACCCAGAGATTGAACCTGGTTCTTCATTCGCAGGCAGGTTCTTTACCATCTAAGCCACAAGGGAAGCCCCAGAACTTTGTGTATACCATTGATCCTGGAGTTGTTCTTGGTGACCTTGACCTGAGATTTTTCTTCTCTGGTTAGATACCAGTAGCTAAAGTGGCTGTTTCAAAGCCATGCATTTTTGTTTCTCTTGAGCCGGGTGATGACAATTCTGTTGGGGTCCATTTCAAAAAGGTTCATCATTCTGGGCCAAACAGAATCATCATAGTAACCACTTCATACGTGATATAGAACAATGAATACAATCAGATTAAGAAACCAGACACATTAATCAGAACCACAGCTGACAAGGTAGGTTAAAAACCAGAATGGTCTTTGAGAGAACTTCATCAAATGAGGGCACATTAGTCAGTCCTGTAAATGATGATTTCTGGGTCCTCAGCCAAATGCACGCTTAAGAGGTCTAGCAAAGAGACAAAATAATTTGAGCTCACATTAAATATTGTTTTGCTGGCCACTGCAGGCACAACAGGGAGCAAAGCAGACTCAATCTTTGTTTACAGTCTAGTGGAAGTTGTTTAGTTGTTAAGTCATGTCCAACTCTTGTGTGACCCCATGGACTATAGCCCCCCAGGATCCTCTGTCCCTGGGATTTCCAGGCAAGAATACTGGAATGGGTTGCCATTTCCTTCTCCAGGGGACCTTCCTGACTCAGGGAACAAACCCATGTCTCCTGATTTGGCAGATGGGTTCTTTACCACTGAGCCACCAGGGATGCCCATGTAGTGGGAGAGACAGATCTTAGTCAAATAATCGCAAATAGGTTGTGAAAAACTGGTAAGGGCTACGAAAAATAAAGCTTTGAGCTACTGTGTCAGCATACAATAGGGGCATAAGAGTGGAGGGTTCAGGGAAGGCTTCCCTGAGGAAGTGACATCTGAACTAAGGCTAAAGATGAGTAGATGCTGACTGGCAAACAGGAAGGAAAAGAGCATTCCAGATAAATGGTAACAGCATGTGCAGAGGCCCTGAGGCAGAAAGGAGCGTGATACATTTTCTGACCTGATGGACTAGGATGGAGCAAGACGAGGCAGGAAAGAGGCTGGGACACCAGATCAGACACATGTCAGTGAGGCAGCATGGGAATTGCAGCGCCATCACTTAGTAAGTCCAATGATGTAAACTCTACTGTTTGTTTTCTTGGTTCTCCTTGTGAGTGAGTGAAGTTGCTCAGTCGTGTCCGATTCTTTGCGATCCCATGGACCGTAGCCCACCAAGCTTCTCTATCCATGGGATTCTCCAGGCAAGAATACTGGAGTGGGTTGCCATTTCCTTCTCCAGGGGATCTGCCCAACCCAGGGATTGAACCCAGGTCTCCCACATTGCAGGCAGACGCTTTAAACTCTGAGCCACCAGAGCCTTGTAATCAGGTCTAAGTTATCCAGTTATCCTAAATGCTCCTAAATATCCAATATCCTAAATGCTTTGCCCTTGTAATGGCCCAGGGGAAGCATTAAACAGCACTGGAGATACGCAACAAAAAGCAGAATCTCAGCCAAATAGTGACAGCCAGTTTTTGAATCAGGTCTCCTGCCTGAAGGGGTTCTCACGAGGGACCTGACAAATTGAGGGTGGGGAAGATTGTGTCCTTGTGTCCGTAGGAATGCTCTTTCATAAAACTAAGCCGTATGTTGATGTGCCAAATTACGGGGGACTCTGTATTTACTTTTTCAGCTCCTTCATCCCACACACATTTTTGCTGGATGTTACTAAGCACCACCAGGATAAAACTGAGTAAGGCAGGGAACCCCCTGGTGGTCCAGTGATCAGGGAACTCAGATTGCACAGTCTCTACTGTGTGACCAAAAATTACTAAAAAAAAAAAAAAGTAAGACAGGGTGGTCCTTGCCCTCCAGCTGCTCAAATATCTTTCTTACAAACAGATCAATCATAATTCATTAGAGATGTCTTTAACAAAGTACTCTGGGATCCCAACAGTATTGAGCACAGCTTCTGGCACAGTTATCAACCCTTTATTATTGATAGGAATGGTAGTTGGTTGCTGACCTTAAGTCCCTGTGGCAGACATTGCTTTTTTTTTTATTTTTATTTTTTGGCTGTGCCACGTGGCGCATGGGATCTTAGTTCCCTGACCAGGGATTGAACACATGCCCCCTGCATTAGGAGCTCAGGGTCTTAACCACTAGGCATCCAGGGAAGTCCCAAGTCCCTGTGGCAGACATTCTAAACCCAGAAGGGGTGTTGCCTGGTTTAAAAGAAGATGCATGAAGGTCACATAATACGCGCTTTTGTTGAATGTGGAAAAAGGTGTTTGAGAAACAACTTGTCTGGAGCCTGCAAATCCCTTTCCTGCAGGCCTTCTTTCCCCACAGCTATTGACTAGGGGCTGAGGGTTAAAATGAAATAATACACGCAGAGGGTTTTACCTAGTGCCTAGCAAATACTAAGCATTCAGTAAATATTAGCTGTGCTTAGTCGCTCAGTTATGTCCTATTGTTTGGAACCCCATGGTCTGCAGCCCGCCAGGCTCCTCTGCCCACAGGGATTCTCCAGGCGAGACTCCTGGAGTGGGTTGCCACGCCCTTCTTCAGGGGACCTTCCCAACCCTGGGATGGAACCCAGGTTTCCTGCATTGCAGGCAGTTTCTTCACTGTCTGAACCAACAGGAAAGCCCAAATATTAGCTATTGTTATTTTATTGTAAAGAAGATTTTCGGTGATTAGAATTAGATTAAAGCAGGGTTATTTCCTCTATAAGGGAGTAAGAGGAAAGCCTTGTTGAATACATCTTTCAAGTTCCCAGTGTCAGCTCCGGGACTAGACAGTGAGGAACCAGTGAGGTTACAGAAGGGGTCCAGCAAACAACATTCAGGGTTATGTAGGTGTCACCTTCCCACTTCAAGGAGTGTCCTTAGTTTTGGGTGATTTCACACCTATACTCTGAGAGGAAAGCTGAGGCCAGCAGAAACAAAATAACCATTTGAGAGCATACCTGTGATTTAAAAAGAAAAAAAAAAACTTTAATTTTGTGACTGGTAATTTTAGAAGCAAACCAGTAATAATATTAAAAAAGAAAAGAAAAAAAAAAGACACATCACCTCCTGTGGCATCTGCTGCATGCTCTCTGACGGCCCAGCTCTGGGTTGGTCAGAGCTGTCTCCAGGCTGTCCCAGCCCTGCCTCTCTCGGTTAGGTTCTCAGCTCTAGGAGGGTCTCTGAAAAGTCATCCCACAGTCCCGCGTTGATTACAGCTGCAGTTACGTTACACCTGGGCTTCCCAGCTGGCGCTGGTGATAAAGGACACTCCTGCCAATGCAGGAGAAGTAAGGGACAGCAGTTCGATCCCTGGGTCGGGAAGATCCCCCGGAACAGGGCATGGGAACCCACTCCAGTATTCTTGCCTGGAGAATCCCATGGAGAAAGGAGCCTAACGGGCCTCAGTCCATAGGGTCCTGCAGAGTCGGACACGACAGAGCGTGCACACATGCAGTTACATTAGAGATGCACAGAGTGGACAGCCCAATTTTATGCCTTTGACACATGAAGAGAGTCCCTTGGACTGCAAGGAGATCCAACCAGGCCATCCTAAAGGAAATCAGTTCTGAGTATTCATTGGAAGGACTGATGCTGAAACTGAAACTCCAGTACTTTGTCCACCTGATGCTAAGAGCTGACTATTTGAAAAGACCCCGATGCTGGGAAAGATTGAGGGTGGGAGGAGAAGGAGATGACAGAGGATGAGATGGTTGGATGGCATCACCGACTTAATGGACATGAGTTTGAGTAAACTCCGGGAGTTGGTGAAGGACAGGGTGGCCTGGCGTGCTGCAGTCCATGAGGTCGCAAAGAGTCGGAGACGACTGAGCGACTGAACTGAACTGACACGTAAAAGTAATAGAGGCCTGTTTAAAATGAAAGAAAAAGTGTCTAGATGTGCTCCCCTTGGTCAGGTTTCATTGAGGCCAGGTTTTCTCCAGTTAACCAGATCTTGGCCTGGTGCGGACAGGGCTCAGTGAGTCGGGGCGGAGTCTGTGTGTGCAGACGGAGGAGAATCGGGTGTTTCCGCTCGCACACATGAGGCGTGGAGGGGCTGGGGGCCCCGGGCCGCAGCCTGTGCCTGCCACCCACCAGGGCGGGGCCGGGGGCGGGCCGGGGCGGGGCGATAGTAAAGCTCCTCCCCCAAAGGGCGGGCGTTGCCGTGCGGCAGGCGGCCTCGCGGTGCCTAGGCTTGGGCGGCCGGCCTGGGTCGCTCAGTCGCGCGGAGCCCGGCCAGGGAGCGCAGGCAGCGGCAGGATGAACAGCATCAAGAACGTGCCTGCGCGGGTGCTGAACCGCAGGCCTGGCCACAGCCTGGAGGCCGAGCGCGAGCAGTTCGACAAGACCCAGGCGAGCGGCGGGGCTGCGGGCGGGCGGGCTGGCGGACGGCGCCCTCTCCCCTTCCCCTCACACACGTCCCTCGAGCCCGGCCTGCGCCCGTCCCCTTGGCGCCCCAGGCCCCTCGCTCCCGGCCGCCTGGGTTCCCTTGGCTGCATCTCGGTCACGGCCACCCCTGCTCCCCGGCCTCCGCCGGCCCGGGCGCAGGTGAACCGGAAGCGCGCTCCGGCGCCCGGGCCGGAGGCGGCGCGGGGGGCTGGGGTGGCCGGGACTGAGATGCCGCCGGGGACTAAGATGCAACTGAGGGGCCCAGGTGGCCCGGGAACCGGCCAGGTGTTCAGGGACTGAGATGCGGTCGGGGGCCGAGACGGCCAGGGGACAGCGGTGTCCAGGGACCGAGAGGCGGCCGGGGACCTCGGGTGCCCAGGGACCGAGAGGTGGCTGGAGACCTCAGATGGCCAGGGCACCAAAGTGTCCAGGGACTGAGGTGGTCGGGAGCCGAGGTGGTGGAAAGGGATCCAGCTGGAGGGGGCCGAGACGCCGCGGTGGGCCAGGTGGGTCAAGGTACGTTCCGGGCCCGGGTGCGTCCAGCCCGGGTTGGCCCGAGTGGACTTATCCACCCTGCCCGCGCAGCGCCGCCCCTCCCGGGCTCCGGCCACCTTTTTCCACGCCTTAAAAGAATGCCCCCTCTTCGGAGAAGCAATGCATTTCCTTCAAGGAAACTCAGTGCTTCCTTTCCTCCTGAGTTGTTTTCCAGGGCCGCACAATATCTTATTATCTGCTGGGTGAAAAGTTTCACGTATGTAGCCAGACTTGTTTGCTCGAGCCATTGGCCCACGTATAAACAGGTTCACACCCCCTTATTAAATGCCGGTGCCTGACAGAAACTTCCTAGGGTTCCCTTCCTGCACTTCCCACGCTCAGGCATCTCTTCCTCAGGGTGGCCTATCCTGGGAAGGTTATTTTAAAAATGAAACAATGACAGGGGGTGTGTATTAGTCCGTGTGTTCCTGCTGAGACCACACTGATGAGGGCGTTGGTGTTTCTGGTTTTCTGTTCCTTTTTATTTTACAAACACTGAGGTGGTGTTCTGCCTGGGTGGGGGTGAGAGGAGCTTACTTGTTTATTTGCTAAAGTAAGTCAACCAGGACTGACACAACAGAAAGCTTTTCTTTAGAAATCAGCGGTGGACTTCCCTGGCGGTCCAGTGGTTAAGACTGTGCCCCGCAGGCAGGGGGCAGGGGTTCCATCCCTGGTTGGAGGACTAAGATCCTCCAAGAGTAGGCCAGAAAAACAAAGGAGCTAAAAGGACCGAACTGACCCCTGTCTGAAGCCAGGTGGTGACATTTGTGTCTGCCATTATTAGTAAGGTTCTCTCTGTCTCTCCCTATAGAAGCAACAACTTCTGAGGTGTCTTTCAAATCAAGTTAGTACATGCAGCCTACGACAACTTTCGCTTTGAAGTAAGAGGAAATGCAGAGGAAACAGCTAACCTTTGTGCTTGAGATTAACAAGGAAAATGATAATAAAACCTTGGCTCTAGGAAAGCCTAGTGCTGAACCAACCTAGCCACAAATTATTAATTTATCCTTGTGATCATCACCATCCGGCCCCTGGTATATTTTCAGCCCAGATAGTCCATCATAAAAACAAATGTGGCATTTAATTTAAAGTCATTAATGCATAATTAACTGTGCCAGGAACTTGCAGAAGGATGGGGAGAAAAATTTAATTGGCAGAGAGAATCTGGATGTTGTCAGATGTTATTCATTCTCTGATTTTTAGTTTCTTTCACTCTTTTGAGAAGGTATAAAGAGGCCGGATTGCTACATAGAGGAGATGAAATTAAAGGGCCGAGTTCATTGATCTTACTCTTAAATTGTGATAAATCAAGGGCAAGCTTCCCGAATGTCAAAGAGAATCCCTGATACAGCACCGTATATTTTGATGGTTGGTTTGGTAAACAAGAGGGTGTTTTGTTCTTGCTGGTTGTTTTTTTCTCAGAGGCCGAGAGGGTTACTTATCATGAATAATTCTTTCTAATAGGTGAATCTCATAGGCTTTACCCATTCCAGGGCTTTTTTTTTTTTTCTAGAAAGATGGAGTTCAGGTTCACTGTCTAGATTTGTCTTCAGAATGACTTACTGAGAGATGCAGGAATAAGGTTTTGTGCACGGTTAATATTTAATTAGATCGCTCCCAGAAATATCTAGTGAGCTGCTAGCCAGGCCCCATTGGAGGAAAGGACACAGAGAGCCGAAGCTGCTGCTTACAGGTCTCCTTCTAAACAGAAAATAGTGCATCCAGCCCTCGGACACTCCTTGCCTTCGGAATGCACTGTCCGGGTCTCCTCGTTGACCACAGTACTCTGTAGAGCAGAGGGGCATTTTGGCTTCCTTAGAACACATGTCCCCATTGTCCTGCCAGCCTCGCTATTCCTCCTGGGCTTATGGGTCAAGAAGAGGAAAAATGTGACTGACCACACCCTGTTTTGCAAAAGGGTTTCTAACCCCGCCCGGGTCAGGAAAGTGGAGGGAGGGCAGTCCTGCATCCTTCACGTTGCGGGTACTCGTGGTTGTTATGTGATGTCAGTGTGTGAGTGCCTGTATATTAATCCCCAGGGCGCCGTGCAGAAAGCTGGTCTATTGTTCCCCAAGACTTTATGGTCCCTTTGGTGATAAAGCCCCTTTTTAAAATGGAAGTGACAAAACTGTATTGGCGTTTTGTTGTTGTAGTATTCTGAATACAGAATACTGTGGAATACAGCATCCCCGTGTTCTGAACATGAAAATCACCTGTATTGTTTCAAAGGCGGTGCAATATCACCGAAAGTCGGTGCACCTGTGTCCCTGGGCAAGGTGCTTAAGTCCTGTTTCCTGGTCTGTAAAAATAGAGATAATTCCATCTACTTCCTTGGGCTGTTTCAAGGTCTAGAAACAATGGGGTGGGCTAAAGAGGCCCCCCTCCCGCCCCACACCAAAGATGTCCATGTCCTAATTCCTGGAACCTGTGAATATCTTAGCAGTCCTGGGTAAGAAAATGCTAATCAGAGGACCTTAATAATAGGGGGCATGGCCTGGGTTAGCCAGGTGGTCCCAGTGTAATTACAGGACCTTTAAATGTGGAAGAGGTCACAGGGAGGTCAGGGTGATGTGTGGTGAGGGGGACGCCATGGGACATTGCTGGCTTTAAAGCTGAAGGAGTGTGAGTGTCCTCTAGAAGCTGAAAAAGGCCAAGAAATGGATTTTTTCACAGAACTTCTAGAAAGAAGCACAGCCCTGCAAGCACCTTGATTTCAGCCCCTAAGATCTATTTTGGACTTCTGACCTCCAGAACTGAAAGATGATACGTTTGTGTTGTTTTAAACCACTGAGCCCACTGTGGTCATTTGTTAACAGGAGCGATAGGCAGCGAACACCGTCAGAACACAAAACGTGTAGTATGGAGCTCTGAAAGTGGTCAGCGATAGCCTTCTTTCTCCCTGCCCCCACTTCCCCAGAAAGCTTACAATTTGAGAACTATTTCAGACCTTCCACTAGCGAGGAGACCCATCTTTGAGGCCTAGCATGGGTGACGGCTCAGCAGATGGGAGGCCTAGAAATGCTAAACCCCAGCTTGTTTTCTTCCTTGTCTATGAGCGCGTTGGCTATCTGGGCCTCTGTTTCCCGTGCAGGAAATGGAATCAGAGCCCAACAGCTTCTTTAAGGTCAGGACGAGAGAGGGGCCCCACTGCTCAGTGAGCCGCGCCAGGTGGGGAAGAAGAACATCACACCTGGGTGGGAGGGTCAGGAGTTAGGGGCTTTCTGGGAGGGGTGGGAGCTGTGGAGGGGGAGCAGCAGGTGGTAAGCTGTTCATAAGTTCAGTTTTTCAGGTCAGTGACATATTGCCTCTGTGGAAATGAAATCTTATAAAGATTAACATTTATTGACACTTAGGACTTCTCACCCTGGCTTGTCCAATAGAGACAGAATAGCGACCTGTATCATTTTTAGATTACTTAGCCACCTAAAGACATAAACAGGTGAAATTCATTTTCATCGTATATTTTATTTAGCCCAGTGTATCCAAACTATGGAGGTCAGCGGTAAAGAATCTGCCTGCAATGCAGGGGACGAGGGATCGATCCCTGGGTCAGGAAGATCCCCTGGAGAAGGGAATGAGAGCCCACTCCAGAACTCGTGCCTGGATAATCCCATGGACAGAGAAGAATGGCGGGCTGCAGTCCATGGGGGCCGCGAAGAGTCGGACACGCCTGAGCATGCACATCCAAAATATAACGATCCCAGCACGTAATCACTGTGGAAATTATGAATGGGGTGTTTTACATTCTTTTCCTCCTACTGAGTCTTCAGACTCGTTTTGTGTTTGATTCAGCACATCTCAATTCAGGCTCACATTTCGGGCACTCAGTAACGTGGCCGGCAGCTGCTGGATTGGTTGACCGGGTGTTAGAATCATCTGGGGGCGTTTTCACACTTGCCAGTGTCTAAATCCTGGTGATTGGGAGTGATTTGACTTGGATTGGAGTCCTGGGCACATGGTCTATTAAAGTTCCCTAGCCAGGAATTCTGTAGAACCTCAGTATCAAAGGCAAGCCCCAGCACACGGACAGGTGTTTGGGCACTTCACTTGAGTTTCTGGCTTGAAGGCCGTTCCCACATTGGCAGTAGTCTTTTGGACTTCCGATTTCCTCTGTCCTGACTTGCCGACCCTTGACTGTCATCACCCGTCTCTGCTGGGCAGGCAGATTTACACACTCTCCCTTTTAAAAAACACTTTATAGTTGATTTACAACGTCTAATTTCTGTTGTACAGCCAAGTGACTCAGTTATACATATATATATAGTCTTTTCACATTCTTCTCCACTGTGGTTTATCGCAGGTATATAGTTCCCTGTGCTATAGGGTAGGACCTTGTTGCTCATCCATCCTGTGTATACTAGTTTGCATCTGCTAACCCCAAACTCCGAGTCCTTCCCTCCCCTGGTCACCCACCCCCTTGGCAATCACAAACCTGTTCTCTGTGTTGTAAGTCTGTCTTTGGTGTGTCGCTGAGTTCACTTAGGCCATATTTTAGATTCTGCGTATAAGTGACATCATAGGGCCTTACTCTTTCTGACTCATCTCGCTTAGTGTGATCATTTCTGGGTCCATCCGTGTTGCTGCGAATGGTGTGATGCGTTCTTTCAGTGGCTGTGTTCCATCCCATTGTGTATAGGTACCGCATCTGTATCTGTCCACCCGTTGATGGATAGGTTGTTTCCATGCCTGGGCTGTTGTAAGTAATTATACATGCTCCCCTCTGTCGTCCGTATTCCTTATAGATACTGTGGTATTACAACACTGTATGTCACCAACCACTTTCTCGGCCTCATTTAAATGTTTATTTAAAAAAAGTTCCCCCACCTCCGAGTCCGGGAGGAAACCTCAACCATATGGTGGAAATCAGAAAGCCCCCAGTTCCACCCATATCTGTTGGGTCCCGGAAGGCTGGGGCAAGGAAAGGGGCCTGGCACCCAGTGCAGGCTGATTGAAAGGCTAACGAGAGGTGAGCCCGAGGTTTTCTGAAAAGGAAGGGAGAACCAACCCGGCTCATAACCCCCACGGGACGCTGTCCGCAAAGCCACACCTGAGCTGCCCTAGCATCAGTGGCTTTCCTCCCCGGCCTCCAGGGGTGGGCCAGCTGGGGTGGGTGGGGGGTGGCGAGCCGTGCCCTTCCTTCCAATGATGCTGCTGTTTCACGCCCCTGAGACACCCTTCACCTGGTCCTGCCCCATCAGCCTGCTTGGTGATGCTCAGGACAGCTGCTGACTTCCGGGTTCCTGTGGTTTCCCCCCAGAATCCCCCTGGGCTGCCCACGTGTCTAGTGACCTCTTGGTCCAGGCTGGGGTGAGGCTGCGGCTGCTCATCCTTCCCCTCCCTCTTCCCACCTTTGCTGTGCGTTTGTCCCGTGACACGTTCATGAGGGACCACTGACTGTCTGTTGGCTTGGTTCCGGTGCCCTGAGATGTGTCTCCTCCAAGGGTGTTCACTTTGGTGAAGGAGGTGGGAGATGGACAGGGGGGCTGTGGCAGAGCTATCTGAGAGTGGGGCTCTATGCCTCAGTTACCCCATCTGCAAAATGGAGCTAATCCTAGCGCCCGAGTCATGGTGTAGGTATGAGGATTTGCAGGATGCCCCAGCGCCTGGTGCAGAGCCGGTGCTGGACCAAGCAGCTGTTGGCCGTTAGACTGTGCATTGGAACGCAGGCTGGACCAAAGAAACAGAAGTAGCGCCCTCCTGGCTCTGTCCCTGTGTCCCCAGGTGAGCCTCTGTAAGTGGGGAGCTGGGGCAGTCTGTGAGGGCTGCCACGGGAAGGTAGGGAGCCACCTGCTCCTGGCAGGGCGATCCTGCAGTGCCACCTTCTCAGGTATGGCAGGCCCTGTTCCTGGGTGACTCTGTCCCCTGGAAGATGCCCCGGGGGACGCTCCAGAGAGGTTGGGGGAGGCCAACTGGGACTTCTTGGCAGAAAGGCCTGCCCTCCTGACCTTGCCCCCAGGTCAGCGTCCCGTTTGTGAATGAAACCCGCCTGGGCACTGAGTCCCGCTGCGCAAGGTGGAAACTTTGGAATCGAGTCTAGGCCTGCTTGGCTGGGGTGGGGAGGGGGGGAGGGCGGCGGGGCAGGGAAACCCAGCCAGCTAACCTGAGCCGGGTCCCAGAGAGCGTTTGCCAGGAGCACCTCTGCCAGCCAGGCTGACAGCAATACCCTTCCCCCGCTCCACCTGGCTCCAGGGTGGACTCAAATATCACCTTGCTTGCAAAGCCTTTCTGTGCTGCCCTAGTTCTCGCGATGCTATCCCCACTTGCTTCCCCGTCTCCCGAAACCCTGCAGCCAAACCAGCAGGACTGGGCGGACCTGAGGCTGGGTGTATGTTTGGATCCAGAGTCACTCGAGGAGGAGAGATCGCATTGCCTCCCTCCCAGCCCCTAAGCACCACCCCCTGAACCCCAGGGCCCTCAGGCAGGACACCCTTGACTCCTCCTGTGTCCTGGCACCCAGGAGTGCCCAGCTTGGGACCCGATCGGCGAGTGTGCGCCGAATGAGTGGGTGCCCTGGGGACCCGTGGGTCTCCCTTCTTTGATGCTGCTGCTCGGTGAAGCCTAAAAGGCCCTGGCACCCACTGCAGGGAAAGACTGAGCCCTTGGAGAGAAGTTTAGTAGAAGCAGGGTTGTTTTTCCTCCTGCTGAAACAAACACAATCTCAAATTGCAATAGGTTCTCCCGCCAGAGAGTGACTCAGCCCCCTAGCTTGTGGGCCAGACAGGTCTGGGGAGTGATGTCAGCAGGGCCCAGGAAGGAACCTGCCCCGGGGCTGGCTCCCTGTCCATCCTGGAGGTGGGACTCGGGCCACGTCCTCCTGTACCACTTCCTCCTCATGTGTCACCTGCAGAGCCCAGGGGTGGTGAGGGGGAGGTGGCAGTGCCCACCCCCACTGAGCCCCTTCCTGGGGTATGGGAGGAGCCCGCCTGGGGCTCAGGCCCTCCCCTCCCCCATCCAGTTTCATAAGGCCAAATGATTGAGGGGCCCAGACCAAGCAGGGACTGGGGGCGGGAATGGAGGGAAAAGACGGTTGAATGGGCAGGACGGTGTTGCTCCACCGACTTCCCATCTGCTGAAATGACCAAGCTGCCGACCTCTGACCCTGAGTTCCCACCGCTTTGCCTGTGACAACATTCAACCGCCTCTCCGGCTACAGAAATCCTGTTTGCTTTCATCAATGGCCATTGAGGTGGCAAAAGCATTTGAATGCGGTCTCTCTTGCTCTTTGGAAACACTGAAGCAGGATAACCCCCCTCTGCCAGCCGCCGTGCCCTGGCTCTTTGAAGGATGTTTGGTCCCTGCCAAGTGCCACCATGAAGCGTCAAGATAACAGGACAAGGAAGATTAAGTCTGATTCATTTCAGGGTTGGTTTTTAAAATAGAAATGGTTTTATAGTTGCCTTTGGTATTTAGTGGTTAAATCATTAGCTGGGGAAAGAGACATACACACTACCTTGAATTTAACCAGCACTTACTTTTGAAAGAGCTTTTGTTCATTCAAGTTTGCACTCTTTCACTCATCCAATAAAGATTTATTGACCGCAAGTTTGAGGACTAGAGATAGAGCAGGGAGCAAGACCAACCAGGTTCCTCATGCCAAGTTCAAGTTCAGGGGTGGGAGGTAGAATAAATGGTTAACATATGGTTTCAGAGAATAAATATCCTGGGTGAAAGTAACCGAGAGAGTGCTATCTGTGTGGAGGAGGGGGCTGCTCTAGAGAGGGGGGTTGGAGGAAGATTCCTAGGAGGAGCGTCTTAGATCAAAGCAGGGTGACCCCAGAAGCACCGCTGGGCCGGGGGGTGGGACCAGACTTGCCCTGTTTGAGGACCAGAAGGAAGGCAGTATGGCTGGAACAAAGCAAGATGTCCCACCCCTCCCATGAAGATGTCCTGCATCTTCGTATGTGTTTGTGTCCTTGAAGACCCAAGGGTTTTTTATTCTTGCTTCCCAGATGGGAAAGGGGAGGTTTCTAAAGTGGAGGTTCCCCAGTGAGTCGGCGTGCATGGGCCTGGGGTCTCCGGGCCAGGGTGCTGCGGGTGGCCGTGGTGGAGCCGGGCAAGCTGACCTGTATTTGTCCCCATTCACGTGGGCTCCTGGGGAAGGGGTCTCCCTGAGCCTGCATTCCTATGCTGTGCAGAGCCCCCCACAGCCTGGCTGGGAGGTCAGACCTCACAGAGAACAGTCAGGGCTGCAGCCTTCTGCGGTCACTGGGCTCTGACCCCTCGCTGGGGTTTCCAGAATGGTGGCTCTGTGAGCTGTTGTGTGCCCCCTCTGCCTGGTGTGCAGTCCCATGGCGACGGGGCGGGTGGGCGGCCTTGACTTCTGTCTCGAGTCCACAGCAGGTACCCAGGTGGCAAGCCTCTGGGGAATATCACCTGTGGGGTCTACTCCCCAACCCCCGCCCCGCCTCACCAGGTGCCCTCTCCTGACCACACAGAGATGCTCCCTCTGTGTTCCTTGGGGTCACCCGTCCAGGGCCAAGTGTGCCCGGAGGCTCTGTCCACCCTGGTCCTGGGGTTGTCGCCCCGGGCTTGACTCCCAGGCCTCTGCTGGCACCAGACGGGGTTTTATTTGATAAACAAGAACGAGACTGTTCCTGGAAGCAGGGCAGGTGTTTCCTGGGGTCCCACAGACCCAACGGAGCCCATATAAGAGGCCTTCCTCGAGGTCCCCAGCCCCGCAGTCAGACAGGAGCTGGCCCAGGAGGAGCTGGAGGGAGCCAAAATGAAGGCCTTGGTCAGACAGCCTTCCTTGCCTGCAGGAATGGGGAGCCTTGGGGGACCCCCCCACCCCGAGCTCCTTGCCACCACCCAGTTGCTGTTATTTCCTGTGGTTTACACAAATCCCAGATCCAGAATCCACATCATGACTTGGGGTCAGGCCAGGTCCTCCCTGGGCGACAGCAGGTCCTGGGGAGCTGGGTCCCCACAGTGGGATGGAGGGGCCAGAAGGACGTGCGGGCCCCCAGCCCCCCAGCCCCTCCTGCTGTGAGACCCAGGACCAGCGGTGTCTAAGGGGACCGTCTGCAGAGCCAGCAGCCTGGGTCCCAGAGCTGCCCGGACACCCTGGGGACTGCTCGCCCTGGGTTAGCAGGGAGGGGCACAGGAGGCTTGTCTGGGGGGACGGTGCCTGGAGTAGTGCCCCGTGGCGCGTGGGTGCTGGGGCTGCGTTTCCTCATTATGACCTTAAGCAAGTGACTTAAACTTCTCGAGCTCTGATTTCTTCATCCACCTGCTTCCAGGGTTACTCAGGAGACTAAATGAGATAATGCTGGTGAGCGCTCTGCACGGGGCCTGGCACATGGCTGAACTTGATAAAAATAATTTTATTAGTCATTTATTGAGGCCAGCTCGCTGGCCCTTCGGCATGAAGTATGCCTCCTGCAAGCTTCCCCGGGGCCAGCGATTCCAAGTGCGTCTCCAGAGCCTGCTGGAGGCCTCCCAGCCCTCAGCCTGGTCCCCGCTGTCCAGAGGGGCCGACCCCTTGACGCGAGGTGGTCCCTGGGCCTAGGCTCAGAGTTCTCCAGCAGAGAAGGAGCAGCCATGGTATGAATGCTTGGGACGTGGTGTAATCACCCAGCCTCAGGGTCCAAGAAGCGCACCTCTGCCTGCCCTCCCCTGTCTCTGCAGACCCCCCTCAGCTCCTTCCCCCAGAGTCCCCCTACCACCACCCGGCATATCTGGGGGTCTCACAGACCCACCATTCCTGCTCTTGTTCTGCTCTCCCACCCTGGTTCAGAAGTGGGCACAGCTGCTCCCTGCCCCACCCCGTCCCCAGCCACTCAAAGACTGAGTGGGAAGTCAGATAAACAGACCCCTAGGACGGTCGCCACCCGCCCCTTGCCACTCCCCCCACCTCCCTGGACCCTCTCTCCAGTTTGGGCTCTTCTATCTCCATACCCAATGAAAAAGTGAAAGTGTTAGTCACTCAGTCATGGCCAACTCTTTGCGACCCCATGGACTGTATGTAGCCCACCAGGCTCCTCTGTCCATGGGATTCTCCAGGATACTGGAGTGGGTTGCTGTTCTCCTTCTCCAGGGGATCTTCCTGACTTAGGGATTGAACCCATGTCTCCTGCACTGGCAGGCGGGTTCTTTATCACTTGTGCCACCTGGGGAGCCGGTCTCCACACCCAGGCTCCTAATCAACCCATTCTGCTTGAGGTTCCTCCTGTCTCCCGGACGGAAAGGCTCTCTCCATGGCAGTTGATCTGCCCGTCCCAAGAGATTATACTCTGTCGGCAGGACTGCCCTGCTTGATGGACCAGGGCGGAAGGCAGCCTCTTTCAGTCCCCGGTGCCCCTCTGACTGCCCCCCACCCCTCGGTCTCCCCACAGGCCCCGGGGGGCTGGTGGAGGACGCCGTGCTGTGTGGGCAGGACCGGGTGTCGTAGTCAGAGCCACCCTGGACTGGAAGCCCGGGAGCGGAGCCATGGCGGGGTCGGCCGGCGCAGATTCCTGGGCTGAGGAGAGGAACCCTGGTGTTTCCCACCCCCTGATTCTGCGGCACATCCAGGACAGTCCAGGGAGGCGACGGGCACCCCGGGGCCTGCTGTCCTGTCCTGGGACGGGGCTTGACTGCCGCCCCTGGCAGGAACAGCAGGCCTGTGAGCATCCACAGACCCCCTCTGTGTGAGCGCTGTGCCTCCTTGGGAGGCTTCCCGGCCCACACATCTGCCGCCTGCACACAAGGGGGCCTGTTCCCGCCGGGAGGGACCCTGTTCCCTCAGCCGGTGGCGCGGGGAGCGGGCGGCACCAGGAGGCGGGGTTGCGGGGGGGACGGGAGGGGCCTGAGTCACCCACGTCTCGCTGGGTCCCCAGAGCCTCCCTCGCTGCCTCTGGAAACCTTCCATGTGCACCCCACGGCATTGACATGGACTCGGGGGAAGGGAGGTGGGGGGTGAGTAAGGACACTGTCGGGGTGCTGAGCACGTGGAGAAGCGTAAATCAGGGGAGACTGAAGCAGGGCAGTGGGAGGAAGGGGACCCGCGAGCTGACTCCCCAGAGGGAAGGCCAAGCATGCTTCCTGGGGGTCCAGGCCCAGCCACGAGAGGGCGCTTACATCTGGACTGACACTGCGGGAAGGCGGGGAGGTGAGCCCTGCTCCCGGCTCCCCTGCTGGGCCCCAGCCCGCCTACTTGGGCAGGGTGGGTCTCTGCTGCAGGCCAGGGGAAGAGGGGCGGGGGGCTGGCCTCCAGGAGGGAGGGGTGTCCACACGCCCCCTTCCTGGGTCTGGGGTCGGGCCCCAGGACAGCGGGAGGGCAGAGTGCCTGCTGAGCCTGACTGCAGGTGACGTTTTGGCATCTCCCGGCGTTCGGGGCAGCCTGCTTTGCACCTGTGACCCTCCTCTGTGCTGGCCCATGGTCTTGCGGGCCAGGTGGCAGTTGTCAGAGCCAGCTCAAGTGTCAGGGCAGCTGGGGGATAGGGTTATACACCCCAGAGACGGGCCCACTCCCACCTTACAGGCTGGTGTGCCCACCCCTTCCAGCTCTCTACCTGTGCTGGAAGCAGAGGCCTGGGATCTGGACTGCAGGATCGTTAGGACACAGCCAGACCTGCCTGTGCCCTTATTAGCTGTACAGATACCCAAGCTCCCGGAGCCTCAGTTTCCTCATCAGGAAAGTGGGCTCACGCCCGCTGGGAGCGTGTTGCCCGGACCTGGCGCAGGGGAGTGCCCAGGCGTTTCTGGTTGTTGATCTCCGTCCTCGGCCTCTGGGGCGAGTTCTCTGCCCGATGGGGCGTGAGGTTGGCAGGCCAGCAGCGGTACACCCAGGCCGGCTCCTCTCACAGTTGATTCCTGTGGATCGTGGGCAGGCGCTGGGGCCTCGGGGAGGCGGAGCTGGCAGAGGGCCAGCAAACATGGAACAGATGGCCAGGGAGCCTTCCGTGTCTGGTTTGCCAAGGCTTCTCACATAAGGGGAGCCAGAACCGGCCTGTGTCCTCTCAGGACCCTGGTCCACAGCGAGGCCAGAGCTGCGCCCCCAGCCTGGCCCTTGATGCCCGGGGAGCCGCCCCCCCGGGACCCAGCTTGCTGTGTACCACTGCCCAGCTCTCCCTGAGCCCCCAAGAACGGCCACAATGGGTGCTGTGTGTGAAAGGAGGTCAGCCGGCCTGGCTGGGGTGGGCACGAGGGGCCCGGCCAGCCCAGCCCCAGCCGCTCCCAGGTCCGGGAGCTGGAGCAGAAAGCACGGCCATGGCTCTTGGGGTTGCTCTCCTCGCAGAGCAGGCCTCCAGTCAGTCACAGCAGGACCACAGATGAGTGAGATCGCCTCGCGCCTGGCAGCACCAGGTCCTGTTGTCCCCGCTCCAGAGGTGGAGAGCAGAGTGGCCTCCGGGTTAGAAAGAAAGGAAGCATCCGCTGCCCCTCAGGGCTCTGTCTCCATCCTGTCTTGCTCCCACCACAGCTGGGCCCGCTCCAGACAAGTCGGGGCAGGACCGGGCTGCAGGGGGAGCAGGGACCCCCTTGCCTAGCCTCGAGAGCTCCCTGGACAGCCTGGGGCCGCGCTTGTGGGGGACTTGGGAGAATCGCTGAGCTGGAGAGGTGTCTGCACTGGGCAGGGACCCCGTCCCAACCCTCCTGCCAACCAGCAGCTCTTCTCACTCGATCCACAAGCTCAGGGCTAGGTGGGTGGACAGAGGCTTACAAGACCTGCCACCAGGTGGAGAATTAAAACATATGAATGAGCAAGCCCAGGGCCAGTGGTGGTTCCTGGGTGAGTGGAGTAGGGGTGACAGTCAGTGCCCCAAGCGTTTGGTGAGGGAGCAGTCATATCCAGGAAGCCTTCTTGGAAGAGGAGGCATTGAGCTCAGGGGGACAAGACTCCAGCAGGCGGAGGTGGGAGGGGACCTGAGACTGCCACCTTGCTCGGAGCCTGAGTCGGGGCAGCACGTGTGCTAGGTGGGTCCCCCTTCCTGCCACCCCTGGTGGGTTGCAGTCACTGTTTGGGTCAGTGGGGCTGGGAGCTGAGTCAGGAGTTGCCCACCCAGCATGCGCGCAGACAGGCCATGGGACCTGGTGTCTCCTGGTTTTCCACGTAGTGGCTGTGGGGGCCTCGTCTCTCTAGGCCAGGCCCCGGGGTAAAGTGGGGGTGACATGCATCTCCTGGTGGAGTCCTGGAAGGCTCAGGCCGCAGCAGTCTCTCCGAGAAGCGGGACCCATGGAAGCTGTCAGGAGGGGACTGGCCTTGCCCCCAGGGCCCCAGGGGGCCACATCTTCTGGGGAGAAGGAACCACCTGCAGTTTCCAGATCAGAGCTGTTCTCCTCCAGCACAAGCTGGCCCTTGGCCTTATTTCGCAGACTCCAGATGCTCTCAGTGGCGGCGGCATCGAGCGTTAGTTGTAGTTTGAGCTGCACGTATCAAGTGAAAGAAAAGTCCCGAGTGGTCTGGTTTGCTTAGGTTAGAGAATTTCTTTTTAAAAAATATTTATTTAATTTTTGGCTGCGTCAGGTCTTAGTTGTGGTGGGCAGGATCTCGCCTTGTGGCTCACAGGCTCAGTAGTTGCGGTGGGCAGGCTTAGTTGCCCCGTGGCATGGGGAATCTTAGTTTCCAGCCAGGGATCGAACCCACGTCCCCGGCATTGGAAGGTGGATTCTTCACCACTGGACCGCCAGGGAAGTCCCTCAGAATTTCTGTTCTCCCCTCATCTCTACCCTCGCCTTTAACCAGCGGGAAGGATCCATCCTGTCTGTGTGTCGCCCCCTTCCCCCATTGGCTGCTCTCTCCCGGGAAGGCTGCCAGGTGGGTCTCTGACCTCCGTCTCCTCTGTCCCCTCCCAGGCCATCAGCATCAGCAAAGCCATCAACACCCAGGAGGCCCCCGTGAAAGAGAAGCACGCCCGGCGTATCCTCTCTGCAGCCGTTCCTCTGGGCCCCTGGGGGAGGCGAGGAGTGTGAGGCGCACATGGGGGAGATGGATTTGGGGAGCAGTGGGCATTGCGGACGGCCCGATGAGGCGTGGCCCCCACTGCCTGGTGCGAGCCTCACTCGGCCCCTTCCAGACTCTGAGTCCCGCCTGGGGAAGGCCACCTATTGTCTTGGGCCATTGGGCCCAGCGTGGGATGTGGGGCACCACCACACCCTTGCTTGGCTGAGAACCACAGTGCTCAGTAGGGGGGCGGGGAGGGGGCGGGGAGGGGGCAGGTGGCCCGCCACCCCCATCTCTGCAGTCAGTCGCCTGCTCCGCTGCACCCACTGAGCCCTCACCCATGCTGGGGGCCCTGCCGCGTGCACTTTACCTTGACCTGGCAGGCATCATCCTGGGCACTCACCATGAGAAGGGGGCCTTCACCTTCTGGTCCTACGCCATTGGGCTGCCACTGCCCAGCAGTGCCATCCTCAGCTGGAAATTCTGCCACGTGCTCCACAAGGTCCTCCGGGACGGGCACCCCAATGTGAGTAGCTGCTGCCTGCTGGTCCAGGGGCCCTGGCCCTCCGTCTGCCGCCCCTCCCACCCCCGCGAGCACCCCCGAGCCGCGTCCTTTGAAATGAGTGAGGGACTGTCCCCGAGTCTGGGTCCCTCAGCTCTGGGCTGGTTGCCTGTCCTGCCTGCTGCCCTCTCCCTCCGCCCCGCCTCGAGGGAGCAAGTGTCACCCCCTGCCCCCAGCCCCATCCCCCGGAAGGCACCGGCTCCTTCATCCTTCCCCCTTTGTCCCCGCCTTGGGGCAGGTGCTACACGACTGCCAGCGGTACCGGAGCAACATTCGGGAGATCGGAGACCTGTGGGTAGGTGCGGGGAGTGGACGCGAGGGCCTGGGGGCACATGGGGCCCGGGGAACAGAGCCCCGGTGGTGGTGTCCTCCTCCCAGCAGAGTCAGAGCCATGTTCTCAGGGGCCACGGTGGGGGAGGAGAGAGTCAGTGCCTGAGCCTGAGCCTTGCTCTTAAGACCTGGCACAGGAAGCCCCAAACACACCGCTGATGGGCCCTCCAGCTCCAGAATTCAGCCCTTCAGTCCCTGGAGGTAGAGTGCCCCTTGCTGAGTCCAGGTGAGGGGTGCAGACTCTGGGCCCCGCAGGACCATCGGCAGCTGTTGAATCTTGGGAATCTGCGTTTTCAGCAGGCTCCCCAAAGATTCTCATCCACAGTTAGGTCTCAGAGCCCCAGGAGCGTGTGTTCTATCTAGGTCCGCTCCACAATCAGGAATCAGCCGTGTCCCCCAGGCAGAGAGAGGGCCCCTGGCCTTATTTGTCCTCCAGGAGCATGGCTGGGGCTGCATCAGCCATGCGGGGGGCCAGGCAGGCCTCTGGAACTGACCAACCTGCAGTGGGGAGGCCCCTAGAAGGAAAACTGCGTCCCTGGTGCCATCTGCAGACGTGGGCCCAGCTGCTGTGGCCGTGGGGGACTTGGTGCTGGGAGGCAGCGGCGGGGAGGATGTGTGTACACACCCGTCGGAATGTAGCTCCCTGGCTGCCACCAGCATTTTAATAAAGTGTCCCGGCTCAGAACTGGCCTCTTGCCTGGACAAAGAGCTCTTTTGTCACAAGAGTCTCTCTGGCAAGACCGATAAGGAGAGAGCAATAGGCAGGGAGGGAGCTGGCAGAGAAACTCCTTGGGGAAAGAAGGTCGGCCACCTCTGGTGGGCTGAGCGGTGTTTGTTGAATGAATAAGTGACCGGGTGGGTGTGTGCAGGACCGACACCCCACTCGTGGCGTTGCATCTTGCAGCCTCGGCTTCCTTGCTGGGCCCGTGGGGTTCCCGGGCACATCCTCACCCGGGGCTTTCTCCACAGGGCCACTTGCACGACCGATACGGGCAGCTGGTGAATATTTACACCAAACTCTTGCTGACCAAGATCTCCTTTCACCTCAAGGTAGCTTCCTCAGGAGAGTCTGGGGCTTTTCCCCCTGCTCCACCACCACGACTTTGAGGAGGATGGGGTCTGTCCTGTCCCCGCCTGCCCCTGGGGGACACTCCGTATAGACGGCAGGGAAGTCAGAAGGCCCAGGGGCGGTTCCCAATGTAGGGCTCCAGCTGGACCTCCCGTCCTCTCCGCCTCTGTGTCCGCAAGCAGTGCCCAGGGCAGGTGGTGGCTCCACAGGCTGGGGTCGGGGGGCTGCTTCTCCGGCCCCTTCCCTCCCTCAAAGACTGGAAGCTGCACTGGGCCAGAGCCAAGGGGGGCTGAGGTTGCGTGGGGGTGTCCTCTCCACAGCACCCGCAGTTCCCTGCAGGCCTGGAGGTGACAGACGAGGTGCTGGAGAAGGCGGCTGGGACCGACATCAACAACATGTGAGTCCCCTGGCTCCCCGGGGTGGGGGTCGTGCCCTGTCCCGGGGCCGAAGGTCATGTGTGCCCAGGAGATGAGGCTGAAGCTAAAGGGATGGGCTCACGCGGAACTGGGTGTTTCGGCTGAAGGACCGCCATCTGGGTATCCATGCGAGGGTGTGGCCACAAGCATCCCTCCCGCCTGGGGGGCTGGGGGCGCGCCCCGCAACCCTCCCACCCAGCTCTTCCTCCTTCCCCTGTAGCTTCCAGCTCACCGTGGAGATGTTCGATTACATGGACTGCGAGCTGAAGCTCTCTGAATCAGGTGGGCCGCCGGGGGGACCTCAGGCGTGTAGTCCTTGGTCATGGGGCCTCCAGGTGCCCCCAAAGCGCAGGGAGGAGAGGCCATTTCACCCCTGCAGGATGCCAGGCCCCCGGTGGGCATGTCCAGGGCATGGTCTGGCAGAAGGAGCCCCACTCTGTTGGCTCCGAGGTAGGAGAGGGGAGGGAAGGGTGGGGGGACCCCAGGAGCCATGTCTTCAGGTTTCCGACCACCTCCTACCCAGGGCAGTTGGTTTGGGACAGTCCCACCCGTTCTCTGCTGTGAAAGGCCTCTGAATCACTTCAGATCTCCCTGCCCAGGAACCCAGCAGCCGTAGGATAGGAAATCTCAGCACCACCGCCCCCTTCCCCCGCCACCAGGGCTGCAGAGGTGACGGTTTTGAGTGGCGGCTTAAAGACAACTTGTGGGTGACTTGGTGCGCTCCATAGGAGAGTGAGAGGCAGATGCCTTTTTAAGGGGAAGCCAGGAGTTAGAAAGAGTGGGTCCGGGCAGCCTCCTGGCACCGGTGTCTGGACCCTGCGGCCAGGTGGTCTGGGGTCGGGGGCAGCTGTCCGGAGGTGTGCCTCTCCCCGAGGGCACCCCCACCCCACGTGCCAGCATCTCCTGAAGAAACAGCATGAGGGGGAATGGGCATTCCCCACCCTGAGCTTTCTAACAGCCCCAAATGGAAACGTCCTGAACGCCCCCCAGATGAGAAGTGACTGCATTGTGTTTTAAAACCCCAAATTGTATTTTACGTGTACTTAGATTGTTTTTTTACAAGGAAAACATACTTGGCGTGACATGTTACTAAGAATTAAGGTTTAAGTGGGTGTTGTGCCTTCCCCCTCGGCCCTTCCGTCCCGGGCGTCCTCGTATCACCCTGGAGGTTTGCAGGTTGGCCCCACCCCAGGCAAGGCAAGAGCAGGCCCGGGTTAGAGGCCACCCGTCTGGAACAGTGTCCCCCATGGGCGGCCCCAGGTGTCACCTACTCACGTCTCTCCCTGCCCCAGAGAGGGCCCCGCCCTGGGGCAGCAGTACGCCTGTCTCTTTCCCTCCTGCTTGGTCCATCGGATGAAAGGATGATTCTCAGAGGCAGGGAAGATTGACCCCGGGTGCAAGTGAGGTTTTGGGGTCCCTTGGGGTTTGCAGGACCACATCGTGAATCTCCTGCTATGAGATTAGCCAAGCACAGGCTGTTCCACATCTGCGCAACCTTAGGTGTCTCAGATTCAGAGTGAGGGGGGAGCCTGTGGGTACAGGACTGTCGAAGTCGCCCGGATCCTCGGGCCTGCTGCCTGGAGGCTCTTGGGAGACGAGAGTTGCTGGCCGAGCTGAGCTGGGGTTCGTGTGCCCCCGCCTTGCTGCCACCCCCATTGGTGGGAGGCTGGGCCTCAGTCTGCAGCAGCTTCAGCGCCTGGGGCCCATCCTCGCCTCGAGGAGCGCACCGGTTCCCGAGAGCCTGGGGTCGAGTCCCACTGCCCAGCAGGATGATGAGGCCAGGAACCCAGGCCATTGCCCTGTCTTCGGGTGACGGCCAGCTGTCCTCACCGTGGTCATCCCTACTCCTGTGACCGGAGTAGGCTCCACACTGGTGTCTCCTGGTCTCCCGTTCAGGCTCCTCCCGCCCCTCTTTTCTGCAGTTTTCCGGCAGCTCAACACGGCCATCGCCGTGTCCCAGATGTCCTCAGGCCAGTGCCGCCTGGCCCCCCTCATCCAGGTCATCCAGGACTGCAGCCACCTCTACCACTACACGGTCAAGCTCATGTTCAAGCTGCACTCCTGTGAGTCCCCGTGCCCTCAACCCTGCTGCCTTGGCCCTGAGGGTCAGCCGAAGCCCCAGAGGGCTGTGCGGACAGCCTGTGTTAGGGATGGGAATTGAACAATCTTTAAGATGTTCATTTATTATTTATAAATATTTATTTATTATTTATATAATGAGTAATAAGCCCATTACCCATTAATAGAAATAACATATTTGTTATAGAAAAAAAAATCACTATTTTCCAAAACAAAGATTCAGCAGGGAAAGCTGCAGAGATTTACATGTTTGCAGTTCTCTTGACCGCCTGGCCTCAGAGGCCGCAGTGGAGCTTCTCCTGTGCTGCTGGGGAAGACCAGGGGGGTCCTGTGGTGGTTCTTTAGTGTTCAGAAGGGTCTGTGCGCTGTTCCACCGTCAGCCGTGGGCAGGCTCCAGTCCTGACGCACCGGCAGAGCCTGGCGGGCAGTGGGCTGTGGTTGAGGTTCCGCCCATCCTTCGCTCACTCAGTTGAAAGCCTGACCCCCTCACAAGGGTCCCTGGGGCCTCCTGATGGTGGGTGGGAGCCGACCAGGTGGCAGGAGGTCTTGTCTCTAGTCTCCGATGGTTTCTAGAAGGGGGAGGAGCAAGGATGGGGCCGGAAGGGAACCCTTTGAAGTCTCAGAGCTGTGAGCAGAGAGGAAGCCCCTTTCAACCTTGCTGCCCCCCAGGTCTCCCAGCGGACACCCTGCAAGGTCACAGGGACCGGTTCCACGAGCAGTTTCACAGGTACCGGCCCGGGCGAGGTTGAGGATGGCAAGAACGGGACTCCTCAGCTCTGGCCGCGGCGCGCCGGGGCTGCGGGCCGGTTCCTGGCTCCTGACCTCCCGCCTCCCTCCCTCCCGCAGCCTCAGGAACTTCTTCCGCAGAGCCTCGGACATGCTCTACTTCAAGCGGCTGATCCAGATCCCCCGGCTGCCCGAGGTACCTGCGCCCTCCAGTGGCCGCCGCCGGGGCTGCAGCCCTCCCTGTCCCTGCGCTGGGGTTGGCGGGGGTGGGGGTGGGGGGGACGTGTGGCTGGGGGGTCGGCAGAGGGAGGGGCTTCCTGGTTGTTGGGGCGGGGAGCGCCCCGCAGCTTTAACCCACTGCCTCTGCAGGGACCCCCCAACTTCCTGCGGGCCTCGGCGCTGGCCGAGCACATCAAGCCGGTAGTGGTGATCCCCGAGGAGGCCCCCGAGGACGAAGAACCTGAGAACCTCATTGAGATCAGCACGGGGCCCCCGGCGGGGGAGCCAGCGGTGAGCGGCGCCCCCTCCCTTCCTCCTCCCTCGGTCTCCTGGGGGAGCCGGGCGGAGCTCACCGAGCAAGCATTGTTGCCCGTGGCAGGTGGTGGCGGACCTCTTCGAGCAGACCTTTGGACCCCCCAATGGCTCCGTGAAGGATGACAGGTGAGGGCCTGGGGAGCCCAATGCAGTGCAGGGCGGTGGGGATGGGGACCAGCAGCCTTCAGGGAGCTGTGATCCTGAAAGACCACGGGTGGGGGACACAAGCAGGAGATGCCCAAATCCACTGAAGATAAGACCGGTGGCTGTGCCTCAGTCCCCCGAGGGCCCTGGGTGACTGAGCTTGAGCGTCAGGGCACGCTGACCTCTGTCCCCAGGGACCTCCAGATCGAGGCCTTGAAGCGAGAGGTGGAGATGCTCCGCAGCGAGCTGGACAAGATCAAACTAGAGGTGAGGGGCGCGGGCAGTGGGGCTGAGCCCAGGGCTGGCCGGCCTGCGGGCCCCACACCCACACCCGCGCCGCTCCTGCCTCCCAGGCCCAGCGGTTCATCGCGCAGCTGAAGGGCCAGGTGAACGCGCTGGAGGCCGAGCTGGAGGAGCAGCGGAAGCAGAAGCAGAAAGCGCTGGTGGACAACGAGCAGCTCCGCCATGAGCTGGCCCAGTTGCGCGCCGCCCAAGTGGAGGGCGAGCGGAACCAGGGGCTGCGCGAGGAGGCCGAGAGTATGTGGGCAGGGCCGGGGTAGGGCAGATGGGGGGAGCTGTTCCCGAGTTGGGGCGGTCATGGCCACGGCCTCTTCCGTCCCCACAGAGAAGGCCAGCGCTACGGAGGCCCGCTACAACAAGCTGAAGGAAAAGCACAGCGAGCTCATCAACACGCACGCGGAGCTGCTCAGGAAGGTAGGCCCCTACACGGAGGGGCGGGAGGGGAGCCCTGAGCACGGCGGAGCCCGAACCGAGCCCCTCCGGGCTGTCCGTGCAGAACGCGGACACAGCCAAGCAGCTGACCGTGACGCAGCAGAGCCAGGAGGAGGTGGCGCGGGTGAAGGAGCAGCTGGCCTTCCAGGTGGAGCAGGTGAAGCGGGAGTCAGAGATGAAGGTACGTCTTGGAGCCCCTGCCCCCACCATGCCCAGAGCACGCCCCATCTCCACTGCCCCCTGTAACATCCTGTCCCACCGCGTCCAGCTGGAAGAGCAGAGTGACCAGCTGGAGAAGCTCAAGAGGGAGCTGGAGGCCAAGGCGGGAGAGCTGGTGCGCGTGCAGGAGGCGCTGAGCCGCACGGAGCAGGTGTGGGGCCTCCCCGGCTGGGGGCACAGGGTTGGTTCAGAGGGGCCCTTGGTTTGGGGTGCAGCTGGGAAGCAGGATCTGGTCCTCGCTTGGCTCTCAGTCCCTCCTCCCCAGTCTCGTGGGCCCCTAGCAACTGTCTGTGAATTCAGGTGGGGATAGGGCAGGCAGGCATCTGGAAGCCCACTCACACGCCTGGTGTTCACAGAGCGGGTCAGAGCTGAGCTCCAGGCTGGACGCACTGAGTGCGGACAGGGACGAGCTGAGCAGGGTCGTGCGGCAGCGCGAGGCCGACCTGCTGGCGGCCCAGAGTCTGGCTCGGGAGAAGGAGGAGGCGCTGAGCCAGGAGCAGCAGCGCAGCTCCCGGGAGAGGGACGAGCTGCAGGGGCGGCTGGCGGACAAGGTAGGAGAAGGTAGCGGGGCTCGCCCTCCCTGTGTGATGGCTGCGTGGGGACAGGAGCCCTTCTTAGCACTGAGCTGGCTGCCCTGTTCTGGCAGGAGCCACCCAGGCACTGAGGGGTGGAGCAGGGCCTGTCTCCAGAGCCCCCTCCCCAACGAGGGTCTTAGGGGGCACCTGGCTAGCTGACCTGGCGGGGGTCTTAGCCACCCCTCTGTTTCCCCCGCCCTCCAGGAGTCTCAGGAGCAGGGGCTGCAGCAGAGGCTGCTGGACGAGCAGTTCGCCATGCTCCGGGCTACTGCCGTGGAGGCCAGACGCATCCTGCAGGATGCGGTGGGCAAGCTGGACGACCCCCTGCACCTGCGCTGCACCAGCTCCCCAGGTAGGGCCGCCCGCCTGCCCACTGTCCCTCCCCCCCCCACACCCTGAGAGAGGTGGGCTGGGTGCTGGGGCCTCAGCCCAGGCCCCACCTCTGACCCGGCCTCCTTGTCTGGCAGACTACCTAGTGAGCAGGGCCCAGGCCGCCCTGGACGCGGTGAGCGCCCTGGAGAAGGGCCACGCCCAGTACCTGACCTCCAGGGCAGGTGAGTGCCACGGGCATGGGCCCAGGACAGGGCGGGGCAGGGGGCAGAGGCCGCAGGCTGTGGTGCCCACCGGCCGTTGCTGCCTGCGGGCTGCCTCTTCAGGGAGCCACGCCCTGGAGCCCACCCACCCTCTGGGCCTGGGGCCCCACAGACCCTGGTCTGGTTCCTGCTCTGCTGCTTCGTAGCTGCGTGACCTGGGCCCGCCCCGCTCCCCACCGCACTCTGGGAGCTGGGCTGCTGGGGCCCTTGGGGCTCTTGGGCAGGGGAGGCAGCACCAGGCCTGGCTCTGAGGCAGCAGCGTTAGGGTGTGTCGTCCTCCCCAAGCAGACGCCTCCGGCCTCGTGGCGGCGCTGACCCGGTTCTCGCACCTGACTGCGGACACCATCGTCCACGGCAGCGCCACCTCCCACCTGGCCCCCACCGACCCTGCTGACCGTAAGTGGGCCCGGCGCGCGTTACACGTGGTCCTTGTGGACCTGGGAAGGGGGTGGCTGCAGAGAGGTCGTGGCGTCAGGCCAGGCCGGGGTTGTCCAGGGCTCCCCACTTACAGCCCTCTCCCCCGCCCCAGGCCTGATTGACACCTGCAGGGAGTGTGGGGCCCGGGCGCTGGAGCTCGTGGGGCAGCTGCAGGAACAACAGGCCCTGCTGCAGGCCCGGCCTGGCCTGGTGCGGACCCCCCTGCAGGGCATCCTCCAGCTGGGCCAGGTGAGGCGGGCAGCGGAGCATGGGCCAGGGTCAGAGGAGGGCGGTGGAACTGGGTCCCCAGTTTCTCCGCATCTCCTTCCAGCTTGGGCTGAGCCAAGGGCTCACGTGCAGGGCCTGCCGCTGTGGGGCCCAGGTTGGGGAAAGAGCACTGCCCCAGGCTGGCCCCCAGGCTCTGTAGGGCAGCTGGGGCAGAATCCATCCACTCTGCCTGACTCGCGGATGCCTTGTCCCTCAGGAGCTGAAGCCCAAGAGCCTGGACGTGCGTCAGGAGGAGCTCGGGGCTATGGTGGACAAGGAGATGGCGGCCACATCCGCGGCCATTGAGGATGCGGTGCGGAGGATCGAGGTGAGGACCAGGGGCGGGGGCAAGGAGCCCCGGGTGCGCCTCCCTCTGCGGGAGGGCCCGCCAGCCTCTGCAGGTCAGAGGTGAGGGGCGGCTGGGGCCTGGCTCTCCCGCCGAGGCTCTGTGGCTGGTGGGGTGGTAGGGGCTGGCCAGCGCCGGTGTCCCCCTTCGTCGCATGCTGCCCTCCTCCCAGCCCACTCAAAGCTCTTGTTGTCGGGTATAGGACATGATGAACCAGGCCCGCCATGCCAGCTCTGGGGTGAAGCTGGAGGTGAATGAGAGGTGAGCCCCACTTGTGCCTCCCGGTCTCCCCGGGACGGGTTCCTCAGTTTTCCTGGATCTGGGGAGGTGGGTTATGCCCCTCTGACTGCACACCCTGCCCTGTGGCCCCACCTGCTGTGCACCCACGAGGCCAGGCCAAGCTCCCTGGCTCCCCGTGGCTTCCAGGGCCATAGTGCAGACCCTTTTCCCTCGTTCCCCGTCCCTCCTGCTCCTCCCAGGATCCTCAACTCCTGCACGGATTTGATGAAGGTGAGTGGCCGGCTGAGACCCAGGCTGGGCGGGCTCTGTACCTGGCAGGGCCGCCCAAGGGTGACTTGTGTCTTGATCTTGGCAGGCCATCCGGCTCCTGGTGACAACATCCACCAGCCTGCAGAAGGAGATCGTGGAGAGTGGCAGGGTGAGCTGGGCTGCTGGTGGGACGGGGCATCCCTGGCTGAGCCAGGTGGGGCCCCCTCCTTAGTGGGCAGGCTGCACAGCTCAGCCATCGAGGACAGATTCCTGCAAGGGGCCTGACTCCAGAGCCCTCTTTGTCCCAAATCACCCCGTGGTTTAAGATTCCCCCCAGGGCTCCTTTTGGGCGTGAGACCCCTGCAGTGTGCAGAGTGGCGGCAGCTGGTCCTCCCCCAGGGCCTGCAGCGTGCCTGGGAACCACAGCCCAGGGGTGCGCCCCTGTGGCTGGGTGACGGGAGGAGGGCTCACCCCTGGGGATCTGGTGTCCCCCTGGTGACATCCTTGACTGGTCCGCCCTGTCCTCCTGTCACCACTAGGGGGCAGCCACGCAGCAGGAATTTTATGCCAAGAATTCAAGGTGGACGGAAGGCCTGATCTCTGCCTCCAAGGCTGTGGGCTGGGGAGCCACCCAACTGGTGTATGTTGCCCCAGGTCTGGGGGTGGGGTGGAGGGGGCAAGGTGGGGGTGCTCAGCGTTTGGGGAGGGGGCGTGGGGGTGCCTGGCTGTCCAGGGGGTCGGAGACCCAGGCCCCCCCCCCGCCCCGGCTCTGCCCCCAGGGAGTCAGCGGACAAGGTGGTGCTGCACACGGGCAAGTATGAGGAGCTCATCGTCTGCTCGCACGAGATCGCGGCCAGCACAGCCCAACTGGTGGCGGCCTCCAAGGTGAGGCTCCCCGGGAGACTGACCGCGGGGTGGTGGTGCACACGGTGGGCCCATCCCTGAGCCGTCCCCGCGCCCCCCACGCCCCCCAGGTGAAGGCCGACAAGCACAGCCCCCACCTGAGTCGCCTGCAGGAGTGCTCGCGCACCGTCAATGAGATGGCCGCCAACGTGGTGGCCTCCACCAAGTCGGGCCAGGAGCAGGTCGAGGACAGAGGTGTGCGCTGGGGTCCTTGTGGGGTGGGGTGGGGGTGGGGAAGGCACGCAGACGCTGACCCACCCCGCTCTGCCCTCAGACACCATGGACTTCTCCGGCCTCTCCCTCATCAAGCTGAAAAAGCAGGAGATGGAAACCCAGGTAGCTGCCCTCCCGCCTCTGCCCCCCTCCCGTCCCCCTTCTGCCCCCGCCCCGTCCCCTCTCCCTGGGGCAGGGCCCAGCCTGCTGAGCTGCTGTGCGGGGCTGCAGGTGCGGGCACTGGAGCTGGAGAAGACACTGGAGGTGGAGCGTGTGCGGCTCGGGGAGCTGCGGAGGCAGCACTACCTGCTGGCCGGGGCCACAGGGGCACCAGGCGAGGAGGAGCCCAGCCAGCCCAGCCCCGCCCCCCGCAGCGGGACCAAGAAGCCGCCCTTGGCCCAGAAGCCCAGCGTGGCGCCAAGGCAGGACCACCAGGTGCCCGGCCGGTGCGGGGTGATGGGAGGGGCCCTGGGGTGCTGTCCTGGCCTCTGCTCCCGGGTCCGTGGGGCGCTGGCCCTTGGGGACAGTCAGACACCACTGGGTGGGAGCAGACACGCTGCCCAGCACTCCGAGGAGCAAGGCAGGGGCCCAGGACTCTTCCCGCGGGAGGTGCAGGGGGGCCCTGACCCAGGGTGTGTCCTGCACTCCTGGCAGTGGCCATTGAGCCCCCTCACCTTTGACTCTTGCAGCTCGACAAGAAGGATGCCAGCTACACAGCTCAAGTCGTGAACTAAGCCCCCTCCAAGGGGTCTGGCGGGGAGGCTGACGGGAGACCTGGGCCTCATGGCTGAGGTGCCTCTGAGAGGCCCGGCTGCCCCCCAGGTGCCCAAGCCCCTGGCCCCCAGCCCTCGCTGAGGGCTGACCACGTGCCCAGGACTGACCGAGGCTGTCCTCCTGGATGAGAGCCTGTTTATCTGCAACAGGGACTGCTGAGAGAAGCCAGGCCCCAGCGGCCTGAGCCACAGCTCCTCAAGAAATACACAGAGTGTTTCGAATATTCTGAGCTCAACTTTTTGTTGAGTTTGTGTTCAGCACGCTGGAAGGCAGGGCGGCTCCCTGCCCTCTGGACCTGCGGTCTGAGGTTACAGATGAACGGCACACAGTCCGTGCTGGCTGCTGGGGATGGGTGAGAGGTCCCTTGTTTGTAGCCCTCTTGGGGTGTGGGCTCCCGGGAGACAGGACTAGTATGGCCCCAGGCAAAGCAGGATCGGGTATCGCCCCTTTCTCCCTGGGCCTCGCCCTAGGGCGTCAGTGATGGGGCGCGCCCAGCACAGGGAGGTGACCTTTACCTGGGAGAGGCGGGCCCCGCACCCACTGGCCACAGGTGCTGCCATCCTCCCCGAGTGTGCGGTGACCCTCCTCCTTCCTGTTGTTCACTCCCCCGATCTGCCGGCCCTGCCCGGGAGCCCTCTCCCCTTGCCCACCGCCTTCCTCCCTTTGGCGCACCCACCCCGGGAGGCTTCCAGCCTTCCTGGAGGCCTCCCCAGCTCAGCCACACAAGGCCCAGAAGCCAGGAGCCACCTGCCCACTCTGGATCAAAATTACCTCCTGCTCCCCGGGAAGGGGAGCATTTGGATGAGCGTGCTCCCCTGCCGCCCCCCTCCTCCTGGGAAAGGGGGAGACCCCAGGTCTGAGACGAGCACCAGGAGCAGCTCGGTTTGGTCTGCGTGTAGTTATTTCCTTGTGTTGAAGGGTCCTACTGGCAATAAAACGCACTGACTGTTGTCACTCTTGGCCCCCGTGAGGGGCCGCGTCTGGTGCTTCATCTCTGCGGCCAGGACGCTCGGGAGGGAAGGGGCCCACTGAGTCTGTGCAGTGGAGCACTCGGGGCTACAGAAAGCCTTGCTGGTGCTTTTTCTGCCAAGAAGTGTCCGGCTCGTTTCCCAAGGGGAGGGCTGTGACTCTGGGGTGCCTGTTTGCTAAGTCTTAGGGCTTTTCCCTAAGAGGCCTCTGTTCCCAGCCAGAGGCCCCCACCCAGCCCTGTGGGAAGCTGTACCCCTTTCAGAAAGGGAGGGGTGAGGCCGATTCCTGGCAGTTGAGACTTTCACCTGAATGTCGCACGTCTGAGCGTGGTGGTGAGCCTGACTCCTGGCTGCAGCTGACTAGTGGCGACATGGAGTCTTTAAACTGGGAAACGTACTGGGTGTCGAGGTTCCGCAGAGTGCAGTGGGCTGCACTGCACCCACCTTCCCCAGCAGCACCTTGGGCACAGCCTTGGCCAGCTGCCTCAGAAACCGTGGCCTCCCTGCTGGCCGCCAGCGCTTGGGGAACCCAAGGACAATGCAGGTCGGAGGAGAAGCAGGTCACCTTGGGTGGGTGGCTCGTGCCCCGTGGCCTCCTGCAAGCACCCCGCTCTGGGGCTGTGGTTTCCTGACCACGAGGTGCGAGGGGCAGGTGAGGTCAGGTGAGAAAGGGCTTCGGTGAGCTGGAAGGGCACAGGGAGGGAACAGCGTCTGACCGTCTGCTAGGGAGATGGTTTCAGCCAACAGACCGACGCACCGGTTCTTGCACCAAATCTAAACCAGTGCAGAAGCGTGCATGCTGACTACACTCAGGACCCCAGCGGATACGCCTTTCCGTGGAGCCCCCACCAGTGAGCACACCACCTCCCGCTCTGGCTGGGGCTGGGCCCCGGCCCAGACGGGGAGAGATAAGATGGGGCTGCGAGGAGGAGCCAAGTGCACTGTCCAGCCCCCTGGGGGTAGACTACAGATCTGCCTGTAAGCTTCCTAGCAGCCACCGGGCAAAGAGAAAGCTATCAGACATTCTTGTAAACAAAAGCAAGTTGCTTTGTCAGCAGAAGCCGCCCTCTCACAGGAAAACCACTGCGTTTCCTCGACACCCTCAGCACCATGAAGGGAATGCCGTCTGTTTCATGCAGACAGCGACAGGGAAGCTTCCGTGGGGTGGCTCCAGCGCTCACACTCCTGAGCTCCTCCCAGGGGCACAGAGGCCGCGGCGCAGCTCAGCCTGGGGCCACGGCCCGAGGTTCCCCCTGCCACCCTCCAGCAGCGCACGATGCTGCCACGGGCCCCCTCCGAACACCTGTGGGTGAGCCTCTGGAGCTCTAGTCTACCTGAAATCAGCAGAGAACGTCCTCACCAGAGCTCCCAGCGGCTGGCCTGAACCCAGAGGGCACCCTGAGTGCCCTGCTCTGAGGCGCTGGCAGGGCAGCCTGGACCCCAAAGGCACCTTCTGATGGAGGAGGGAACGTGCTATCCTCTTGACATACCTTGAGAGGCTGATTAAAAAACAACGCTGCTATGAGGGCTGGGGCTCCTGGGCCAGGCGGACACCTCAGCCACCTCCATGGCCTTCTGTGTCTTAACTTCAACCACCTTACCGGTCCGCTTCGCTGTGGGAATGCTGACTGCCGAGACGCCAGAACCAGACACAGCACAAGGCTCCCCGAGCAAATGAAGGGCGGGCTGTTATTAACAATTCTCTATTTATTAAAAAGGATCTTACAGCTTTACAGCCACAGCTCAGATGTGGCCCTGGAGAGACGGCAAGGCCAGCTTGGTGGCCCCTTCCCCCCATCAACGCCGACCGAGCTCATGCGTTTGGCTGCGCCCCTGGTAGGAGGCGGGCACCCCCAACGGCGGGGCGGACGGCAGAGGTACGGGGTGGGGTGGTGGCACCACTCTCGAGGTTCAGATGTGGCAGGCCCACCTGATTGGCAGGGCAGTAAGTCAACCTGTACATTTGCTCTCTTGAAAAACAGTTAACAATACAGCAGAGTTCAAGTCCAGGAGGAGAAATGTACAGTCATTGAGGACAAAGGGTGGTGGCCTTGCCCACGGCCTGCTAGGCCAGACCCGTCTGAGCACCGCCTGGATTTTGTCCTCTGGGCTGCGGCCTGCTGGCGAGTCATGGGTCCGAGTTCCACCACTCAACACAGCTTTTTCCGTCAGCAGGTGGAGGGGGGCACCACCACCCCCAACCCCCTGCCCCAGCTGGGCCCTGGGAATCCGGCACACACGGCACATGCAGACGAGCACCCGGGGGGCAGGGAGAACCCGGGAGAACCCGGGGTGCAGCCAGGGCCTCAGAGCTCGTTGGCCCCCCTCCACACTGAGGGGCTGCTGGCAGCCGTCGCACCCCTGCCCCACGCCCAGCCAGAGGCAGAGAATATTGGCTATGAATAAGTATCCTGGTGCAAGGTGGGTGGACTTTCCTGTCACCTGCAACACAACAAGGAACGAATTCAGACTGGCCGGCCCCTCCCGGCACCAGGTGAAGCTAAGGCACAGCACGGGCCTGCAGGTGCGACCGTGCGCTGCTTGCACAGAACGAAATTGCGTCACTTTATCTGCATCTCAGCCTGCTCAGAACTGTATGTGCATTTTTCCGAAAGTTTCCCTGAATGGTCTTCTGAGTGTCAAAAAACACATTTTCTTCCCCAATATAAAACAGGAAAAGTACACACGTAGTAAAAATACCGGAGGAGTAGGTCTTCACAGAAGCCTGGGCTGGCTCGAGGAGGAGCAGCAGCAGCTGGGGACGACCTCCACGTGCCAAGCCCAGCTCCCACCGCCTCATCTGGCCGTGACTTGCCGGCCTCTGGATGTGGCTGGGGGCCAAGTGCAAACTCTGTGGGCAACTGTGAAGCGTCCAGGGTTGGGGAGGGAGGGACTGGGAGGACCACCCGCCCCACACAGGTCCAGGGAGCACCTTCCGGGCTGGTTCACCCGACCAACCCCCACTGCGGCGGCTGCAGTGGGTGGTGGGCTGGGATGCACAGAACCGTCTTGAAAATAAAGAATGATGAACCGTGCTTATTAAATAAAGCTGCAACAGGAAGACGACGCTCCAACGTGGGAACAGAGGTGTGCTGGGGGGAGGGGAGGCTTTTTTCCCCAAACTCAGGGGCTCATCAACACAGAACAAGAAACTATACTGAGAACACACACCAGCTTGACCACAGCCATGCCCGGCCAAGCCCCCGCGCACAGCTGCCTTGGTGTCCAAAACCAGGGTTCTACGTGTATCACCACTGACCTATGGCTCTAAAACCAGCCGGACGCCCTGCCCCGGGCACCGGAGACCCTGGCAGAGCAGCCAGTGCCCACAGTCTCCATCTGTGTGTGTGCAGCCCCGGCCAGCAGGCAGTAAGGGAGCCTCCCGGGGAGGACAAGGGCTGCTCACTGGAGGATGAAGCCTGGCTGGTGCGGGGGCAGCCGGGGCGGGGGTCTCTGGGGCAGCGCTGGCGGGTACGGTGGCGACACAAACTGCTGCACAGAGAAGCCCTGCTGGGCGGGGAGGCCCCCTCGGGGGGGCAGGGGCGGGCACTGCACGACCGGGTACGGGAGGGCCTGTCCTGAGCCCACGGCAGCGGTGAACGGCATGGCTAAGCGTCCTGCAGGCGCCGGGGGTGGCGGGGGCGGCATGCGCCGAGGCACCACGGAGGGGGGCTCACTGGCCTCTGGGGCGGGGTAGGGCAGGGGGGCGGCAGGGGCCAGCTCGGGCACCCTGGGCGGCAGCGGGGCAGGCGCGGGGGCCTGCAGCAGTCTCTGCCCCTTCAGCACCATCTCCTGGAGCTTCTCGATTTTAACCCTTCGCATGTGGGCCAGTTTCCGCTTGCTCTGATAGACATCGATGAAAGAGTCCAGAGGGAGTTCTCCATCAAGAAACTTCTCAGCCATGTTCTGAAGGAGCAGGAGAAACTTGGTCATGGGCCGGGCGGGTCAGCCATTAGGGGAGGAAGACCCCCTCACTGACTGGGGCAAGGGGAGACGGGGCGAGCTTCCTCCCAACACCCATCCCCTCCTCGCTGCAGACCGTGGCCCCCCCAGGACAGGGGCCAAGAAGAGAGGAGGGCTGGTCCTGTCCACCTCCCGGACCACAAACTGGACGGGCAGCAGGCCCTGCGAGAGTGGCCTTCAAGCGACAGGGCCCGAGACCTCTGTTTCTTCCCTCCGCTGGCTGCGACCTGACATGCTCACCCCACGCAGGCCGGTGGGACAGGAACCTGCTCGTGCCTACGAGGGCCACCCCACCCAGTGGGTCATCAGACCACAGGGCCCAGTTTGGCACCGCACTGCCCACCCCAGTGTGCCACAGCGGCTCAACTTTTGACCCCGATTCGTTTCCTTATCACTGAGCAAGGCTCAAGCCTCAGGTGCTTGGCGGGCCGTGCCCACAGGCCCCACCCAGCCAGCTGACCCGGACAGATGGTAACTCAGCCGCCGGCACCCACAGGCCAGGTGTGAGTCTCAGCACAGCACGCACCCCTCACTGGAAGACCCGGCCGCCCCGCTGCTCCCCTAGACCCCTGCCTGGTGCACTCCTCAGCCCACAGGCCCGCCTACCCCAACCTGGGGTGTCCCCCGGGGCTGCCCGAGTTACCTCAGTGTCTTCCTCAATCTTGGCCCCTTCTGCCTGCAGGAGAGCTAAGAGGGTCTCCAAGGAAGCACTGCTGGACTGTTTATCTGGAAGAAGCAGGAGGCACAATGCGGTCAGGGGGCACCGGCACCCCCTCAGAGATCGCCCCCAGCCCCTCGGAGCGACACACCCCACCCCATGCCCTCAAAGAAAGTGCACTTTAGCTGGAGAGGCGACAGGGGAGGCACACCCAGTGAGCGGACTTTCCAGGAAGCAGAAGGGAACGAGGGAACACGCAGGAGAGGAAGGAGGCCACGCGACGGGGTGGCGGGGTGGGGGTGGGGCGGGGGGGGTTGTGGGGGCGAGGCGGGGGGGGGCGGGGGCGAGGCGGGGGGGGCGGGGGTGAGGCGGGGGGGGGCGGGGGCGAGGCGGGGGGGGCGGGGGCGAGGCGGGGGGGCGGGGGCGAGGCGGGGGAGGGCGGGGGCGAGGCGGGGGAGGGCGGGGGCGAGGCGGGGGGGGGCGGGGGTGAGGCGAGGGGGGGGGCGGGGGTGAGGCGAGGGGGGGGTGGGGGTGAGGCGGGGGGGGGGGGGGGGGGTCTGCGCCCGAGCTAGGGCAGCTGTGTCAGGGCAGCTGTGTCGCCGCCCGCCCCACGATACAGGGGCGATCACTGTGCACCTGACCTACCCTGCAACCACCCCGTTACTTCCTTAGGATTTCTGAAGGACAATTTACATAAATGCCTAAAGTAGACACACCTTCAGTGTGTGTGTATTAACTGTCCCCCAACCCAGACTGAGACAGGACGTCTGCAGAGGCTCCAGCCCTGCTCCCAGAGGTGCTGACGTCCACTCTGCAGGAACGCTGCCTGGTTCTGAGCTTCACCCAAGTGGACTCGCGCAGGGTGCTCCGTGCTGGCCTCTCTCGCTCCACACGTCTCTGAGACCATCCGTGTGGCGGCATGAACAGGCAGCTCGTGCCTTTCAACGCCGTGTGGCACGGAAAGCTGCGTATCACGACTTACCCATCAGTCCAGAGACAGGTGTTTAGATTGCTTCCAAATTTAGCTCTTACAAATAAAGCTACAACGAGCACTCTTGCGTGTCTCTTGGTAGACGGGAACCTCCGCTTTTGTGGGGGAGTCGCCCACCAGCGAGGCTGAGGAATCAGAGCCCGCAGCTCTGCTGCACCAGGTGCTGACGAGCACCATCTCCAGTTCTCACGCCTCCCAGCAACACAAAGCCCCGCATGCCTGCCAGCACCATCGTTACCAGTCTTTTCGCCTCTGTTCAGTCTGGTCAGGCGTGTTACAGCACACGCTTTTTACAGGTACAGAGATACAGGGATCACGGTATCGGATGGTACTGAAACGCCACTGGAGAGAGTCATTTTTTTAGCTTCTCTTTCTCTTTGGCCACGCTGCATGATACATGAGGTCTTAGTTCCCTGGTCAGGAACTGAACCTGGGGCCGTGGCAGTGGAAGGACCAAGTCCTAACCACTGGACCACCAGCGAAGTCCCTTTTTAACCTTCTATGAATCTCAAGAGTTCCCTTGAAAGCTACTTAGGCCTCAATGCTAGTCAACTCCTGTGTCACTTCATAATGGCTGCAAATTAAAGTGTGACATTAAAATAAAGTATTCCAGTGATCAATCTCTTTCAGCATTAACTATGAGGGCCCAACCTCACAGGATAAAACATTAGCTGTATTATCATCATTCAGAATATTGCCTTTTTTTCCTATGCTGTTTGGAAACGGTGCAATCTTGTTGAAAGGCAATCAAGTCTCTCTCTAACCTGG
Organism: Capricornis sumatraensis; assembly: GCF_032405125.1. Classification (NCBI taxonomy): domain Eukaryota; kingdom Metazoa; phylum Chordata; class Mammalia; order Artiodactyla; family Bovidae; genus Capricornis; species Capricornis sumatraensis. The sequence goes on along the minus strand of NC_091085.1, from coordinate 59,485,042 downwards.
TGACACAATCCTATATACAGATTGTTTTTGGCAGCAGTGATCACTGTCTTAATCTGAAATTGTTACCTAAATAACGTTTCTTTCCTGGTTAGTGCAACAGCTTGAAAATGCGCCCTTCCATCGGCTCTTTACTCTTGAAAGATCACCCTGAAAGCGTTACCTAGCTTGGTCTTCTTTATCTGATAGGCCTCAAAGAGCACCTGGAGCTCCTGGTACTTCTGGGTCAAACGAGCCTTCCGAGAGTCCAGCTGGGGCTGGTAGAGGAGGTTTCCTTCTGCCAGGCTCCGGTTGCTGGCCAGCGTCATCTCCTTGTTGAGCTGAACGTTCTGTGTCTGAAAGGACCATACAGGGTGATGAGAAGCGGCGTGTTAACCCCCAAGCACCATCCCCGGGGCCACGGCACCAAGAGCTCATGTTTGGCTGGGCAGCTGCCCCCACCCCAGCTCCAGCCCCAATCTTGAACACTGCTGTCTGTTCTTAAAGAGCAAGGCCATTTCCTCTCCCTCTGGCCCACAGACTGGGCTTTGTCGGGGGATCTGCGAGGCTTTCGTGCCCGGAGCTTTGCTGTGACCAGAATTCCTTACTTCTGCCACTGTGCTCTTAGAAGTGACTGCTCTGAACATTCGGAGCTAGGCTTTTCCTAAACAAGTTGCTGCTGCTCTAGAGAAGTGAAAGGGTAACTTATCAGAGGAGGGCCGGTTGGCATGGTGTCAATTTAGGCTTAGTCACCAGGATCGGAGATCAAACATGAGAGCCTGGGAAGGAGCCGCTCAGGGCCCCTGTTCTACTCCGTGCCCATGCCCACTGCAGGCTCTCTGCATCTGAGCAGAGGCCCAGCTCCTGGCCACTGGTCCACCAGTGCCGCCGGCCCAAAGGCGGGGGCAGGGGGTCTATCTGCCAACAGGGGTTCTGGGCATCCAGGGGGTGACAGGCTGTGTGGGGGTGGAGAAGCCCACCTGGGCCTCAGTGAAAGGGGCAGTGGGAAGTCTGAGAAAGGAGAGGAAGTGCTAAAGAAACGTAACCCCAAAGTACACCTGAATGAAAAAGCAAAGCCACGGTGTCGGCGTCTAGTTCAGTTCCCTTCCCCTCCCCCGCTTGCTGGGCGGTCCTCCACGGCCCGCAGCCCCCTCGCTCCCCGATGTGAAGAAACCTTTGCCCCAACCTCACTCAGAAGTGCTCCTTCAGCCCCACACCAGCCATCCTGTGGTCCACCCCGTAGTAATACTGTTTACACCCCACCCTACCCCACCCCGCCCAGGCTATTTTCGCTGCTACTTCCTTCCTCCTGCTCCTCTGACTGTAGATTCCTGGCCTCCTTGCCTCAGCTCTGACCCTCCCCCTCCAGCCAAACCGTTTGGTGCTTGTGTACAGTTCCCAATGCGTACGTGTGGGCACACGCACGCACACACACGTGTGAGAACAAAGAAAGATCTTGGGAGGCCCTGACCACTGAGGAGTGGGGGTGGGGACGAGCCTCTCCTTCAGTTCAGTCACTCAGTCGTGTCTGACTCTTTGCGACCCCATGGACTGCAGCTCGCCAGGCTTCCCTGTCCATCACCAACTCTCAGAGTTTACTCAAACTCATGTCAATCAAGTCGGTGATGACATCCAACCATCTCCTTCTCTGTCGTCCCTTTCTCCTCCTGTCTTCAATCTTTCCCAGCATTTTCCCCAGATTCTCTCCTTTGAAGACACCTAATCTGCATCTCTCCACCTACATTACTTCATGGCAAACAGATGGGGAAAAAATGGAAACAGGGACAGACTTTATTTTCTTGGGATCCCAAGTCACTGCAGATGGTCTGCAGCCATGAAATTAAAACACACTTGCTCCCTGGAAGAAAAGCTATGACAAACCTAGACAGCATATTAAAAAGCTGAGACACTACTTTACCGACAAAGGTCCCTACAGTCAAAGCTATGGTTTTTCCACGTATGGATGTGAGAGTTGGACCATAAAGAAAGCTAAGCTGCTGAAGAATTGATGCTTTTGAACTGCGGTGTTGGAGAAGACTCTTGAGGGCCCCTCAGACTGCAAGGAGATCCAACCAGTCCATCCTAAAGGAAATCAGTCCTGAATATTCATTGGAAGGACTGATGCTGAAACTCCAATACTTTGGCCACCTGATGAGAAGTGACTCATTGGAAAAGACCCTGATGCTGGGAAAGACTGAAGGTGGGAAGAGAAGGGGACAACAGAGGATGAGATAGTTGGATGGCATCACCGACTTGATGGACAAGAGTCTGGGCAAGCTCTGGGAGTTGGTGATGGACAGGGATGCCTGGCATGCTGCAGTTCATGGGGTTGCAAAGAGTCAGACACAACTGAGCGACTGAACTGACTGACTGATCCACTTGGATGACAGGGCAGGGCCCTCAAGATTAGGCTCAATTTAAAGCAGAATTTAATTTAAAATAGAAAATTAAGCCTATAGTTTAATATAGTTCAACACTATAAATCTGTACAGTACAAACACTCTCCTCTCTTGCTGCTGTTTTTAGCCAGCAAGGAAAATGGGGGCTGCCAAGACCTTCCAGACGACGGGGGGAAACAGAGACTCCAGTCTTGAAGGGCAGAAACAAAATTTTGCCCACACCAAGACCCAGAGGAAAGGAGCCGTGACCCCTACAGGAGACTGGGCCAAAACTACCTGCTGGAGCTGGAGGCCCCTCTGGAGGCGGGCCAGCAGGGGCTCACCACAGGGACGGGGGCGCTGGAGGTGCCCCTTGGCATAAACCCTCTTGAAATTCACCATTAACCCTACCATAAAGCCTATAGACCCCAGGGCTGGGTGGCTTCGGGCCAAACAACTAGCAGGGAGGGAATGCAGCCACACCCATCAGCAGAAAATTGGATTAAAGCTTTACTGAGCAAGGCTCTACCCACCAAAGCAAGACCCAGTTTTTCCCATCACCAGTCCCTCCCATCAAGAAGCTTACACAAGCCTCTTAGCCTCATTCATCAAAGGACAGACAGAAGAAGCAAGAAAAAGCACGGTTTCACAGCAGCTAAAACAAGCCCTATTATAGAAAGTTAATCACGATGAAAAAGCAGAAAGTGATGTCTGAGATGAAGGGACAAGATAAAATCTCAGAAAAACAACTAAATGAGGTGGAAATAGGCACCCTTCCAGAAAAAGAATTCAGAATAATGATAGTGAAGATGATCCAGGATCTCAGGAAAAGAATGGAGGCAAATAATGAGAAGATGCAAGAAATGTTTACCAAGACCTGCAAGAACTAAACAACAAACAGAGCTGAATAATACACTGGAAGGAATCAAGAGCATGACTGAGGCAGAAGAACGGATAAACGACCTGGAGGACAATCATGGAGATCACTGCCACAGCTGAGAATATAGAAAAAAGGATGCAAAGAAATGAAGACAGCCTAAGAAACCTCTGGGACATTAAACGCACCAACATTCACATTATAGGGGTCCCGGAAGGAGAAGAGAAAGAGAAGGGAGCTAAGAAAATACTTCAAGAGGTAACAGCTGAAAACTTCCTGAACATGGGAAAGGACTTCCTCAACCAAGTCCCGGAGGTACAGAGAGCCCCAGGAAGGATAAACTCAAGGAGGAACACACTGAGACATACAGTAATCAAACTGACAAAAATTAAAAGACAGAGATAAAATATTAAAGGCAGGAAGGGGAAAATGACAAATAACATACAAGGGAACTCCCATCAAGCTATCAGCTGACGTCTCAACAGAAACTACACGCCAGAAGGGAATGGCATGATATTAAAGTAATGAAAGGGAAAAACCTACAACCAAGAATACTTGACCCAGCAAGACTTGCATTCAGATTTATGGAGAAATCAAAAGCTTTCCAGACAAGCAAAAGTTAGAATTCAGCACCACCAAACCAGCTTTACAAATGTTAACTTCTCTAGGCAAGAAACACAAAAGAAGGCAAAGACCTACAGAAAATAAACCAAAAACAATTAAGAAAATGGTAATAGGATCATACATATTGATAATTACCTTAAATGTAAATGGATTAAATACACCAACCAAAAGACACAGACTGCTGGGTGGATAGAAGCATGCACGTATGCACTTCTGCTCACCACATCACTGCCTGACACCACAACTTGCATATAATTATTTTATATTGTTAATCATGTGCCCATTATGGCTTGCAATCGTAATTATCTTTTATTGTTTGTCTGGCTATTGATTGTGAAAACTGATAAACATCTTTTACTATTGTGATTATGTAACTATTACTCAGTTAATACCACTGTATCATGACTGGTCAACAGAAAAATAACAGAACTCTATACATCACCAAAACTAGGATCCAACAGAAAACCTGTAATCACTTTTTAAAATCCAGATGCATATCAGAATCACCTTCAAATTTTCTGGAAAATTAAAATACTCAGGTACTGCTTTTTTTTTTTTCCTCTAGAGCTCCAGATACGTTTCTAATGAGCAGTTATGTTTAAAAATGACCAGATTACATGATGATCTTTTATCTAGTTTGTTTCACTTTTTCTACTTCATATTCAGTGCTCCCATTTCATTTAGTTTATGTTCTCCAATTTCTCTGTCTCTCTTTTTTTGATGTTCTTTCTTAAGCCTTTATCAAGTGCAGTAGAAAAGCTTTTGTATACATATCAGTTCAGTTCAGTTGCTCAGTCGTGTCCGACTCATGGCAACCCCATGAATTGCGGCCACGCCAGGCCTCCCTGTCCATCACCAACTCCCGGAGTTCACTCAAACTCACGTCAAACGAGTCTGTGACGCCATCCAGCCATCTCATCCTCGGTCGTCCCCTTCTCCTCCTGCCCCCAACCCCTCCCAGCATCAGAGTCTTTTCCAATGAGTCAACTCTTCGCATGAGGAGTTTCAGCTTTAGCATCAGTACTTCCAATGAACACCCAGGGCTGATCTCCTCCAGAATGGACTGGTTGATCTCCTTGCAGTCCAAGGGACTCTCAAGAGTCTTCTCCAACACCACAGTTCAAAAGCATCAATTCTTCGGCGCTCAGCTTTCTTCACAGTCCAACTCTCACATCCATACATGACCACTGGAAAAACCATAGCCTTGACTAGACGGACCTTTGTTGGCAAAATAATGTCTCTGCATTTGAATACGTTATCTAGGTTGGTCATAACTTTCCTCCCAAGGAGTAAGCGTCTTTTAATTTCATGGCAGCAATCACCATCTGCAGTGATTTTGGAGTCCCCCAAAATAAAGTCTGACACTGTTTCCCCATCTGTTTCCCATGAAGTGATGGGACCAGATGCCATGATCTTAGTTTTCTGAATGTTGAGCTTTAAGCCAACTTTTTCACTCTCCACTTTCCCTTTCATCAAGAGGCTTTTTAGGTTCCTCTTCACTTTCTGCCATAAGGGCGTTGTCATCTGCATATCTGATGTATACATATAAATATGTATAATATATATTTTAGAAAACTTATGAATTTTTGCCTAAAAAAATTATGGCATTTTGATTCCACTTGTTTGACTTAGTATGAATAGACTGCTAGATTTCTGATTAAAAAACAGATACGCAACAAGCAACAAAGGTCCACTGCACAACACAGGGAGCTACAGTCAGTATCTTGTAATAACCTCTGATGGAAAATAATTTCAAAAAATACCGTATGCATGTTTATGTAACTGGACCACCTTGCTGTGCACCTGAGACACTGTAAGCCGACTACATGTCAATAAAACACATTTTTTAAAAAACAAAACCAAGATAAACCTGGAAAACAGCTCAGAAACACCTTTTAAACAAAACAGGCAACTACCTTACCATCCAGAAGTTGTGTGCTTTGGCATTTATTCCAGAAAGGTGAAAGTTTATGTTCACAAAAAAACCCTACACATCAATGTCCAGAAAGGCCTGCTACGTAATCAAAACCTTGACGCCACCCAGGTGTCCTTCAGCGGGCGAAGGGCTTCATCACAGTGCGCCACCAGCAGCAGGAGCAGGGCGTGGCCCTGGGAAAGGACAAGCTGCTGAGACACGTGGACACCCGGGTGAAGACCCAGGCGAGTCGGCCGAGCAGGGGGAAATGCACGGCTCACAGGGGCGCGCACTCTGTGATTCGGTGGATGCCGCATTTCTTGAAATGACAGAACTACAGAAACGGAGACTGGCTCACGGCTGGGGGGAGGGACGTGGCTGTCAGAGGCAGCAGGAAGCCCTCATGGCCATGGTTCCCTGCTCTCTTATCGGTGTCCAAAGCCTGGTTTGTTGTCACTGGGGGAACCTGGGTGAAAGGGCACACAGGATTTCTGTGTTATCACTTACAACTGCACGTGAATCTACAATCACCTCTAAATTTAAAGTGTGAAAGTGAAGTGAAAGTGAAGTGGCTCAGTCGTGTCCGACTCTTTGCGACCCCATGGACTACAGCCTGCCAGGCTCCTCCGTCCATGGGATTTTCCAGGCAAGAGTACTGGAGTGGGGTGCCATTGCCTTGTCCAGGAGATCTTCCCGACCCAGGGATTGAACCTGGGTCTCCCGCACTGTAGGCAGACGCTTTACCCTGAGCCACCAGGGAAGTCCAAATTTAAGGTTTAGTTACAAGTAAATAAATAAACTGCTGAGGGGCTTCCCTCGTGGTCCAGGGTAAGAACCTGCCGGCCAGTGCAGGGGACACGGGCTCAATCCCTGCTCCAGGAAGATCCCACGTGCTGCGAAGCAACCAAGCCTGCGTGCCATAACTACTGAGCCCGAGCCCCAGAGCCCACGTGCCGCGGTGACTGAGCACGCCCGCCCTGCAGCTTGGGCTCGGCAGCAACAGACCACAGCGACTCGAGAGCAGCCCCACTCGCCGCAACCAGAGAAGGCCAAGAGCAGCAAGGAAGACCCAGCACGGCAAAAATCATACACCTTTTTTAAAACAGAAGATACAAACAAACTGTCGCTGAGATCTTCTCCTGCTGGTCTCATCTGATGGACAAGAAGGGAGCAGAGGGGTTCAAGGTCACAGTCCAGAACCACCACCCGGGGAAAACTGTCATTCTGGCTCAATCAGCTCTGTGTGTAATAGACTCTGAGAGGCGCAGGCATGTTTCTGTCCTCAGGTCACTGAAAATGGAACAGAACTCGCCGTGCCCCGATCTCTGAACCTGGGGTGACCTGGCCCTCCCTCACCCCACCCCGCCAGTTCCGAGAGCCAACCAGGCTCCCCATGAGCCCCAGCTTAGTGCCTTGGCCACAGAGGGCCCCCAGCTGTCCTCTCTGCCACCACCATCCCGGCACCGTGTCGCTCTCCTGTTGCTGGTGACAGTCAGCGAGCACTGTTGTCTGTGTCCCCACTCGCTCAACCCCTCTGGAGCGCTGACAGGTCCTGTCGTCTGTGGTGGGCTAAGCACCCAGCGCACAGCGCCACTCAGCAAGGATCTGCTGAATGAAGCAGAGAGACCCTCTCGCCCCCTAAAAATACAGTCACGTGAGGCCAGGTCTGGCAAACAAGGTGGGTAAAAAAAACACGGAGTTAAAAAAAAAAAAAAAAAGAGCAGTGCTTGATGCCCCAAATCCTTTATGCAACAGATGGGCTCCCTTAAAAGAGCTCTTAGAGGCTTTGTGGGGTCCCAAGACCCTCTGTGGAGAGTCTCGCTCACCCTGGATCTAATGGTGATCAGATCAGGAATTTTCCCATGTCTTCAGAGAACTGTCAAGCGCCACCACCTCCAAGGGCTACCTTACAGCAGGGCTGTCTGTGTCAACCGAGTCCCCTGAAGGGGAGGTGCGCATGCTCAGTCATATCTGACTCTCTGCGACTCCATGGACTGAAGTCAGCCAGGTTCCTCTGTCCATGGGATTCTTCGGCAAGCACACTGGAGTGAGTTGCCATTTCCTTCTCCAGGGCACCTTCCCGACCAAGTAATCGAACCCACGTCTCCTGCACCTCCTGCACTCGCAGGCAGATTCTTTACCACTAAGCCACCTAGGAGGGAAGGGGGCTGTCCACAAATCCCCCATGCCCAGACCAGTCCTGGAGTGTCTTCAAAGCCCCGGGTGATCCCAATATCCAGCAGAGCATCCGGCCTCAGAGCTCCGCCCTAAAATATGTCTATGAATAAAGCGTACTTTCCTGGGACCCGTCAGGTCAGACTCACGGCTATAAGTCACACACAGGATGCACGGAAGCAAACTAAAACTTCAACCCACAGGGACGACTGTTAAGCTGGCTGCTTTCTCTCCATCCCCGAGTGTTCAGATGTTTCTACGTGAACATCAGGAAAATGTCCAGTGGCCTCCCAGGGCACACCTGCAGTGCTCTCTGGGGTGGGGGTGGGCAGTACTGTGGAGACAGGTGGCCAGGACAGTGGCTGAGGTGGGGAGAAGCCCTTTCTTCAGCCTCTGACAAAGCTCTTCCAACACAACCGTGGGTAGAGAAAGACCTTCCCCCCTGATGTTCCTCTTCATCATCCCAGTTAAGGAAAAATGGGAGGAAGTGGCCAGCCTCGTTCTATCATTTGCAACACAAAGGTGGGGATAGGATGTGGGGGACTGGACAGACCACACTCAGCAAGGCTGAAGCAGCAGCCACCATGGGTGATGGGACGATCCAACTCTCAACCTCCTGTCCTACAGCCCCGAGGACGCCGGGAGAGGCCCACCGTGCAGAGCCACAGACCCTGAAACTGAAAATAGGCTCTCCAACCTCTTGATGGTTTCTCATGATCCTTTTTCTTTGCTAAGTCACTTCAGTCGTGTCTGACTCTGTGCGACCCCAGAGACGGCAGCCCACCAGGCTCCCCCGTCCCTGGGATTCTCCAGGCAAGAACACTGGAGTGGGTTGCCATTGCCTTCTCCAATGCATGAAAGTGAAAAGTGAAAGTGAAGTCGCTCAGTCATGTCCGACTCTTAGCGACCCCATGGACTGCAGCCCACCAGGCTCCTCCGTCCATGGGATTCTCCAGGCAAGAGTACTGGAGTGGGGTGCCATTGCCTTCTCCATCCTTTTTCTTAACCACAGAGAAATCTTTTCAGGAAATAATCTCTCTGTGGTAACGAAACATTTTTATATGTCTGCTCAGTTTCACTTCAGTTTCCTTTTCCTTTTCTGTTCAAAATCAAAGAAAACTGAGATGTGTGACGGCAGCCTTTACAGTCAAGTTCGATTAATACTGACTTCTGCCCATCGGTTCATCTGTGAGCAGGGCTGGCAGAAAGGATGGTCGCCCGCAGCCTACAGCGACCTCTCAAGGGTGTGACTTTTTTTTTTACTTTCCTCTTTCTACTTTAAACAATGTGTGAATCATTGCAATAAGTATGTATAAATTTACAGTAAGTTACTTCCCTGGTGGCTCAGACGGTAAAGCGTCTGTCTACGATGTGGGAGACCGGGGTTCGATCCCTGGGTTGGGAAGATCCCTTGGAGAAGGAAATGGCAATCTACTCCAGTACTCTTGCCTGGAAAATCCCATGAACAGAGGAGCCTGGTAGGCTACAGTCCACGGGGTCACGAAGAGTCGGACACGACTGAGCGACTACGTTCACATTCATGCTTTAATTAAAAAAATAACTGTTAGATATCAATAGAACCAGAGGGGCAGAGGCTCTAGCGAGAGGCTGCCTTTGCTTAAAGCAAATAAAACAACGAAGGTCTTCTCCGTGCACTTGTCCAGGCCGAGGGGCGCTCCCCTCTCTCCCAGGCGGCTCACACATCACCACAGAACATTCTCACAGAGCCCACACGCCACCTCAAATGCTCAGGCCACTGTTTATCTGAAGGAGTGTGGTAAAAAATAAAGTTGGTTAAGAAAGAAAACAGACCTAAACCCCCCTCTGGGTGACACAAGCTGTGTTACAGACCAGGCACGGGGCCCCGGGGTGTCCCGCGCGGTCAGCGCTGGGGGGTGCGGTGAGGCCATGTCTTCCAAACCAGATGCTTCTCACGACTCTGGCTGGCTGGTCGGCCCCTTCAGCTACACCTGTTCCTTCCTGAACACTCGGTGGGTACACTTGCTGATGTTTCCAAGCTAAACCTTTTTATGGAAAAACACAGAGTGGTCCTTCCTCCATAATAGAGTCCTTATCATAACAAAGTCGATGTCGTTACTGAATTATGTTAGCAAATTTCAACGAAATAGATGGAAATCCTTAGTCGTATTAGAAGTCCTTTAAATGCTGAAAAGCCAGGAAGGACTCAGAATCTGTGCTGGGAACTAAGATAACAACCAGGTTTGGGATGAGCCTGGTGGTCCAGTGGTTAAGAATTCGCCTTCCAACGCAGGGGACGAGGGTTCGGTCCCTGGTCAGGGAACCAAGATCCCACGTGCTCTGGGACAACTAAGCCTGTGAGCCGCAGCCACTGAACCCAAGTGTCACAGCTAGAAGCCCACACGCCACAGCGAAGCTCTCTCGTGGGGCCAGTAAGGCCTGACCAGGCAAAATAAACAAGCAAACACTCAAAACATACACCTGTCTTCTCGCCGCCAGGCTCAGAGGCCTAGCATTTATGCAAAGTCAACAATCCCATTTTATTTAACAAGCAAACGTCTTGTCCGGCGGATAAAACGCTCTCTGCCAACAATCGTGGTCATGCTGCTCCCGGCCTGGCGCCCCGTTCTCCTCACAGGGCTTTGGGCCTCTTTTCGGCCTCAAAGCACCACAGTCTCACTCACGGATCACCAGGCATGAGGCATAACCTACACACCACTCGATCCATCCACTTAAAAAAGTGTCAGACCCCAGGGCGAACTGCACCAGCCCTGGGGGGTCTACACCCACTGCCTCCTTGTAAAGAACCCCTTTATTAAACACCCCTGGAGTCCCCTAAGCCGAGTGCCTGCTGTCCTGCCAGAGGCCCAGCTGATGCAGCTGAACCGGCTTTCCCCATAGCACACAGTGGCATCTGGGCCCTGTCCCGTGGCCTCACTGAGCACACCTCTGGTTTTACCCTGTGTTGTGGGTCACTGTGCTTATTTACCCGCTTATTCATTCACCTGAAAAAGCATCATCTGAGGCACTGTTACTCGCTGGCTCTGGGCAGGGTAGGCGACGGACATGGGGGAACAAGCAGGCAGAGACCCTGCCCTCACAGAGCGCCAACTGACTGAAGACAAACGAAACAAAGCCACGCCAACACCACCACTGCGTCACAGCTCCCGGGAGTGACGGGGGCTTGTGGTGGGCTGAACGGTGGTTCCCAAGAAGAAATGTCACATGCTAATCCCTGGAACCTGGGGATGTGACCTTATTCAGGGAAAGGATCTTTGCAGATGTGATCAAGTTAAGGACCTGAAGATAAAGAGATCACCTTGGATTATGTGGGAGGCTGGAAACCCAATGACAAGCGTCCTCATGCGCAAGACACACAGAAGATGTAGAGGGGAGAAGGCCGAGAGAAGACAGACGGGGACGAGTGATGCGGCCACAAGCCAAGGAGCCAGCAACACCAGGAGTGGGAAGAGGCTACACGTGGGTTCTCCCCTAGAGACTCTGCAGGGAGGGAGCGTGGACACCCCTGATTTTGGACTTTCGGCCTCCAGCATGTGAGAGTATAAGTTTTCCTTGTTTTAAGCCACCGAGTTAGTGTGATGTGTTATGGCATCCACAGGGAATGAATCCAGGGCTGGAAGCTTCCACTTCCCCTCGAGATCCTCTCTCCATCCTGCTCTGGGTCCCGGGGAGGCTGCCTGGCTGAACCACAGCCACCACGTGCCTTCTGGTTCCAGCTGGACTCAGCGATGGGAACTGAGGGTGGGAGCAACCTGAAAGGAGGAGGGGGTTCTCTGGGCCCCCTCCCTCTGGGGTGGCTGTAGGTGACCTCAGCCACCACCCCCATCCAAAGCAGCCCTCTTGCTCCTTCCCTTGTTCTCCACAGGCTGCTCCATCCCTCAGGCCTGGAGGTGGGACGCGCACACCTGTAGCCAGACCTGCACCGGCCCTGGGGGGGGTCTACATCCCTGCCCCCCAAGCTGAGTGCCCCATCTTGCCAAAGGCCCGACACACAGAAGTGGAATGGCTTTTCCCGGGGCATACAATGACATCTGAGCACACGCTCAGCCTTCTGATGAGAACATCAGGCCCCTGAAGACGAGAAGTGTGTCGTGTTCACTCCCCCTTGCCCAGAACGTGGCACGGCACCCAGTCACCACCACCTAGCACTAAATGCTGGTCCCACTGGATCTGGAGGACTCCTGACTGCTGCGGCCTCAGGCCACTGCCCGTCAATTGTTAAAACCTTGCTAAGCTGTTCTGAAAATTAGCTTCTTTGAACGTTTATAATACATTTTTAAACAGTTAATGTCACAGATAAATGCTCGCTATTACAAACAACCATGTGAAACTATCTGCGCCAGGAGTGCAACAGTTTGGGAGTGAGATGCAAAAGGAGGACACTGAGCTGATGACGGTGATGCTCTGAAGAAAAATCCCCCGCCACGGTGCAGACATCAGACATCCAGCACAGTGCACTCATCAAACACCAGTCAGCTTCACACAATCCCTTCTCTTCAGCCGAAAGTCAGCCCTCCTGGAAAGCCTATTAAAATGTGGGGAGTAAAGTTATGATTGTGATGGCCTCCTGCTGCTGCTGCTAAGTTGCTTCCGTCATGTCCAACTCTGTGGGACCCCACAGACGGCAGCCCACCAGGCTCCCCCATCCCTGGGACTCTCCAGGCAAGAACAGTGGAGTGGGGTGCCACTGAAGCCACTTATTTCACATATCTTTTTTTTTTAATCACTCACAAACTCTAGTACCTAGACTATATGAATCATGAGAGCCACCAAAACATGTTTCACACAGTGGCTGGCTCCTTTCATTCATTCATTCAAAAAATACTTAAGAAGCACCATTACGTGCCAAGCTGGGGGAGACAACGACCAGAATAAAGTCTGTCCTCCTGAGCATCAGTCTCCGCGTCAAGACCTCCTTGGAGACAGGCCCTGGGAGCTGAACACCACCCAGCTCCAGAGGGCACCGTTCACTCTGCACTACAGCCCCGGCTGCATTTGCTCTTCAAATAAAAGGCCCTGGGGAGGAAAAGCGGGGGAGCGGGGAGTCAAACAGATGTGAATTTAAAGATTTAGGTAAGATGAGTCATTGGTGGTGACAGGAAAGCTTCACTCGCCAGCACCTGTTCAATGTCCAACGAACATTCACTGCACGCCTGGCGCTGTGCCACCTTCTCGTCACATATTACCTCCATTTAACCCTCTCGGTGAGCGTGAGACAGATCTGTTCCCATTTTACTTGGGAAAAAGGAAATTCAGTCTTAGGGAGGTTGAAGAGACCACCGCAGTTCCAAGTACCTAGAAGGAGCTCTGGACCTGCAGCCTTCAGTGTGCGGACACTCAGCCCCAGCGTCTTCTGCACGATCGCACCATCGACTGCGCCACAGCAGCCTCTCTCCTGCACAGGCCAGTCTATCGCGCCTGCCACCACGTCTCTAAGTGCCAACAACCGCCTAAACTCCCTTCCTGTTTATGTCTCCTATTTATTTTTTTATATTTTCAAACACAAAGAAAAGCAAAGGTTAAACATAAATGAATCCCGGGTGCCCTTCTCCTGGGTTTGACAATCAGCAACATTTGCCAACCCCATTCCATCTGCCTATAACTCCTCACTTTAGGGAATGTATTTTAAAGCAAATCTCAGCATAGTATCATTTCACCCTCAAAATTACTATGTATCTGTAAGGCATAGGAACTTTTATTAACTCTAACTACAACACCATAACTACATTTACTGAAATTCTTTAGTTTCACCTTCTGTGTGGGTCGGCCTGCATTCCTCTATGAGCGTTCTGCCTCATCTGTTTGAGTATCTGAAATAACTAATATAGGAAAAGCAGGATAAACGTGTGATTTCACCACCCTTTCACTTTTAAAACCACTTTTAGAAGGCTGAGTTAGTGCTCCGCAAACTCTAAAAACAACCAGCAGGCTTTTTTTCTGGAGGTACCATTATTAGGTAACAGATTTTTAACCAGCTGTCGTCATTAATCTTTCCAGTGCTCAAGTTGTTCACAGCCAGTGGGAGACACCTCGAGCTGGCTCTCAGGCTGACACCCCCCGGGCCCTGACAGCTGCCCCGCTCTCTGCTGAAACAAGACGTCCCAGACCCATCTGTAAGCATGGGGCCCCCAACCCAGACTGGTCCTTCTCAAAGACATACTGGTTCCTTCTGGTGGGAAATTCATTTTGATTTGAATCTTTTCTCTCTAAATAAAATTAAGTAGAACATTATTTTTAATACAAAGATACAGAACGGAAGAAATCTCAGCCTTTGTACTTCCTACTAGGAACGTTCAGGTTGCATTAAGACTTTAAACACAGCAGGCTTAGGGATTAGGTGATAGAAAGGTCGGCGTGCATTCAGCCAGATTAACCTCATTCCCTTTAACTGTGCTATATTTCACCAAAGTTGCATGCAATTTGAGTTTAGGCTTAAATACTAAAGGTTATCAGAATGCCCAGATTCATCTTCCATTCAGTGAAAAGATGTTCCCAGTGATGCACTCAGTTTATCAGTTTTCCAATTAAAGACAGCCTCTCAGGAGGAGCCTGTAACCCAAGCCTACACTATCCCAGAGGAGACTTGCAAACGCAACCCAATGTGGCTTGATTTAACCTAAGTACTCCTTGAGTTTTATGGAAAACTCAACAGCTGCTGAGTTGGACTGTTTAACATGCTAACAAAATTAAGAACCTGAAAAAAAACAAAAAATACAGTTAAAGAACTGGAGAACAATCTGAAACTGTTCTAAAATACAACCGTCTCGTGGGCTGTGTGAAACCATCTCCAAGGCTACAGCCTACTCGGGAAAGGACATTTGCCAGCTGCTTATCAATGTTCCACCAAAACAACCACTCAAACAGAATGTATTAGACTAAAAAAGACAGCTATTTCTGACGGCAGATACCAAAATCCTTCTTGCTGACAGAAACTTGCTGTCCTTAGAAAGCAGCAGGCGAGGAATGCAGACTCGACCAACCCTTTCCACATGGAGCCGGCTCGCATCTTAAAGCTGAGTGTTACTCACTCTAAGTGCAAAACTGAACCCAGAAATGCAAAAAACTAGGCTTGAAAGTAAACGGACCAGCTCCAGGGAAGAAGTCGGTAGTCTCCGCGACACACAATTTGATTGTTCTCTACTTCTGGCAGGCACAACACACCAGGGTGTTCTGTTGGGCTTTTTTTTTTTTTCCCCCAGAAGACTTACTTCCTAATATTTAGAGGAAACTAAACAAGGTCTCCCCACTCCCTGGACTTGCGTGGACAGCTGTGCCAATAATAGCCGCTACCCTCCTGGCGTCATGGGCCTTGTATCCTGGGGACTCAGGGTGGAGACAACGAGGGCTGAGGAGCAGAGGCAAGATGCGACCCAAACAGACCACGATGTGACCTGTCTCCATCCCTCACCTCCTAAAAGCAAGGGGCTTGTCACACCTGCACCCACCCTACTCCTACGGAATCAGAACCCCACCGCAGGTGAACCAGGAAAGCAGAGAAGCCCTCATTTCATACTATCAGAACCAGTCAGCTCAGCTGCTGGTTAACTGAGCAGTTTGGTTAAAGTGGTAACTCACTAAACACTTAGAATTTTACAGATCTTATCCATGTTTTTCATTTAAGGCAAAGGTCTTTTCTTAGAGATAAGGTCCACCAGCTCAAGTTTCAGAAGTTCCTCATTCAGACCACAGCCTCTCTGTGGGGAACTTAAAAAAAGACACTGGACAAGCAAGATGAGAGCAGAGTCCTTCTGGAATCTTCAATTTCCCCCCAGCAAGTCCATAACTAATTCACTAGCTTTTTTTTCCTCTAGTGAATCACCTGTTAGCCCTCAGCTTACAGTTTTTTGTTTTTTTTTTTAAGATTTTTCTGATGTGGACCATTTAAAGCCTTTATTGAATTTGTTACAACAGTGTTTCTATTTTATGTTTTTTGCTTTTTGGCCAGGGAGGCATGTGGGAGCTTAGCTCACTGACTAGGGATTGAACCCTCATGCCCTCTATTGGAAGGCAAAGTCTCAACCCTTGGACGGCCAGGGAAGTCCCAGCTTACAGTTTTCATACACGGTTCATCAGTTGCCATAGTATTTAATGAAATCATGTAATTACTATAACAAATAAAATCAGAGTGAACAGGTCTGAGAGCCAACACACTTGACTGTGGGTAATTACTTGGTGTGGGAGCCGAAATGCCCGGGGGATCTGACATGACGGAGGGGGGTGGGGCGGGGAGGCATCAATCACTGTATCTGATAAAGGGCCTGTATCTGATAAAGGGCCTGGCGAGCACCAATTACTGGAACACTTTAGTTAAGTGGAGGGAGGTCAACTAATAGCTTCTACTGTAATTTTAAAATCCAAATCCCTCCTCCCCTTCCCAAAAGAAAGCAGTCTATGGAAGACAGAACTTCTAAACTTTGCTTTTCTCATTTGCAGTTCCTTGCCAGCACAGCCAACCAAAGCGTTCACTTGTTTAGTGAGAGCTTCGGGGTTTCCCCCTCTTCGTCTCCTCTTAACCACAATCTACAAGAAAAGTATGCATGAGAATATTCTGGGATCGTCTTTAAACAGGTGCAAGTGAGAAAACGCCTCTCCAGGAAGATCTGGGTGTGTATTAAGACTACATCTTTAGAAGGCGTTGCTTTTACATGTAAAATATATCATGAGATGAACTTTCCAACACCTGACTCAAAAATTCAGTTTAATAGATAAGGTTTACTCTCACATGACTGAAATTATTCATCTTCTGTTCAGTATGAGAAAATGCTATTCTAACAAGTTTTTTTTTTCCTAGTCTGTGGGTAGAGAAAGGGATTAGTCAAAGGAGAATCAGTTACTCTAAGTTATTCTACTTAAATTTCATACACACACAAAAAAAAACTGCAATTATAACTGATACAGGGAATAAAATTTCTAACTATAAAAATCACCAGATACTTAATAATTTTTTGAAAATAAGTCATTCTTAAGTATTGATATTTTAACAGATTTATGTTCAAAGATGTTAACTGCAATATAAATTATGAAAGCAAAAAAAAAAGAAACAGTACCTAAGGGACTAGTCACATAAATTGTAGCATCAGTTCAGTCGCTCAAGTCATGTCCGACTCTTTTTGACCCCATAGAATGCAGCACGCCAGGCCTCCCTGATCATCACCAACTCCCAGAGTTTACTCAAACTCATGTCCATTGAGTCGGTGATGCCATTCAATCATCTCATCCTGTCATCCCCTTCTGTTCCCGCCCTCAATCTTTCCCAGCATCAGGGTCTTTTCAAATGCATCAATTCTTCCCATCCATCAGGTAGCCAAAGTATTGGAATTTCAGCTTCAGCGTCAGTCCTTCCAATGAATATTCAGGACTGATTTACTTTAGGATGGACTGGCTGGATCTCCTTGCTGTCCAAGTTGCAGCATACCCACATGATTAAAATATAAGTCGCTAAAAATGTCATGTAAGAATCTTCTGACAAAAAATAAGAAAGTGCTCAGAGCATAACTTCACAGATAAAAAACAAGACAAAAACTATACAAGCAAAATTATCCCAGTGGCAGAAAACAAAGAAAACATATAAAATGTTTAACAGTGTTTATCTCTGAGTGGTGGTATCACACGTGACTACCTATTTCTTCTTCATAGTTCTGTATTTTTTAGTTTTTCTATAATATAAATGTTAAAAATGCAATTTTTAAAGGTTTGATCAATTGGGATCAGAAATTTTACACACTATATATACTTCCGTGCCTTCTCAAACAGCGATGAAAACAGGACAGCCTTTGATGGCACAGAATTGTCAGTATCAAGTAGCCACAGTGCCCTCTGTGATAAAAACATGCTCCTGGGCCACGAAAGCAGATGGCTGCATTTATGACCTTAAATAAGCAGTTGCCGAAGTATGCCCAGGGGACCTAGCCCTACCAGACTGATTAAGTGTGGGAAATATTGCAATACATACTATTAATAGCTGTAAGAGAGAAACCAGACAAAGCAAAGCAAAAATAAAACCCGTCTTATTTAACCAGATTCCCCAAATTTCTCCACCATGGAAACTTTTTAACGTAATCACCATCAAAAGCCACGGAATTAGGCAAACCCTACCCTAAATCAAACAGCCCCAACCACTTCATTAACAACTGCTGAAGCTTTATTTACTGGGCATTTATTAAACTGTCATGCACCGTGTTCCACAGTTTACAAACACTGTCTTATTTAATTCTCCAAATGTCTCTTAAGGATGATATCTTAATTCTCCCATTTTAAAGATGGGGAAGGCAATACTTAGGAAGGTTCATCTGTGTCCAAAGTCTCCTAGCAACCCAAATCCTGTCTTAACCACTATGCTTAACAGCTGATCTTCCATTTTTGGAGCAGCTTCATTTCTTTCTTGATGGCGTATGATCAGCTCTACTAGTTATCTCCTACACCCTGGAAAAAATCTGCCACTGACAAGCCAGAGGACCAAGCGTGTCGTTATCTGAGTTGTGTGCAAAGCAAGACTCAGCAAACTGGGCACTGAGTTCGGTGTAAGACTCCCCGCTAAGAGATTCTGGCTCACTGAAAAAAATTTTTTTCTTCCATCTTCTTTCAGCCTTCTGATTGATCTCTCTGCTTTCTGGTCTTACCCCCACAAATCCATCCTCCTCTGGCTGCCTGAATCATTTGTATGAATCACCAAGTGTGACTGCACCACTCCCAGGCTTAAAACCTTCCCTGTGACTGGAAGGTGAAGCCCAAGCCCTCTCCGCAAGTGTGGGACAGTCTGGTTTCTGCCGGCCTCTCTGACCCCGTCCCCTCACGCCCTGCCCCTGGTCCCTCCAGCAAGGCCTGCAACAGTCCTGTGCACACGCTGTTTCTTTCCTCTCTGTCTCCGTTTGTGGGGCCCGGAAACCCTTCTCCCTCCTTACCTGGCTAATGCACCCTTGCAATCAATCACAGCTCCTGAGTCATCTCCTCCAGGAAACACTCCTGCCGGTCACCCCCAGCCCTGCAAAGGCTCTCCGGGTCTCCCTCCCACTAGGGTGTGCCCTCACCCCTACTGCATCCCGGGTACACTGGGATCGGCTTACGTGCACCAGCGCGATCCTCAAAGATGAAAATTCTGTGGCTTAGCAGTTTCACTTCCCCAAGGTGCTCCATGAAGGTTGAGTAAACGCATAAACTTCCTCAACCTCAGCTGTGCTCACATTAACGAAAGCCGCTTTCTGATGGCAAACATTAATTAGCACTTACCCTGTCCCTCTGCCAACCCTGGCCCTGGGCTATGGTATGAAAATAACCTCAGGGCGCCATTAGCTAACCTTGGAGACAATAGAAAATTTGATTGGAAAGGAACATTAACTATGGCACTGCTTGTAATGTAACAACCACGTGAATATCTGCTTTTCACATACACTCTGGTACGATGGAGCGTGTTGCTCAGTTTAAAAGCTTTCCCCCGGTGCACTGCGAGGCAACCTACTGACAAGAGCGCTCCACCCATGGCTCTCCTTTCCCTCTTCCCTATGAAGAAACTCAGAATTCTCCTCTGTCTTCATGCCATTGGGTAGGATGGCTTTCCTGAATGATGATGGGATGTGAAAACCCCCTGGAGCTGAGGAAGGAGATAAACCAGCTAGCGTGTTCTGAGCCTCAGCAATCACACGCGTGAGCAGAGGCTGACGCACGGGTCGTTACAGACACCGGGCACTGCAGCCTGGCATGGCCCCCTGAGCGACAACCTGCCAAATGCTGTGATAGAAGCCGAATCTACGACCGAGCTGACTGGGCTCAAGAGCACCTCGACTGCACGTGTCCTGAGGTTCCTCTTGACCAGTGTGTACAGCACAGGCAGCGCAAAAGGAGGCTGACTTGTCTGTAAAGAGTCATCAGACCCGTTTCTCCTTGCGCCTCCACGGCACCCGTTTCCTTCTCCCAACCCACCGACGATAAGCCCAACGGCCTTTTAAACTTTTATGTTCCCCATGATTTCAACAAGTGCTTGGAAGAGGTTACTTTGCTCTCAAATTTGTATCTCTAAGCAAACCATCCCTGAGCTCCAGAACCGCACAGTCAACTGCCCACTGCACGAGGCCACATAACTGCCCTGCCTGTCCCCTATGCTGGGCTCCCGCGGCCCCAGGGACCACCCCCCCTCCTCCAGCCTCGCTCTGGGCCCTCCTTTTACTCGCTTTCACTTAAAGACCAGCTAGCTCCACTCACTCAGGAGCACTAACTGGGCACAGCCTATGTGCCAGGCCTGTGCTAGGGTGCCCAGGACACAAAGAATGGAGACCCTGTGCCAGGCGGGGACACAGGGAAGCAAGTGACTTACAAAATGTGTGTCAAGTGCCACCAAGGAGGCACAAAAGAGGCTAAGGGGCCATGTGTCTGTGACTGAGCGGGAAGAGCGTTTGGAAGGCAAAGCTGATGGGGCCCCTCAGTGGGCAGCTCCACGAGGGTGGGAAGGGGTTCGGAAAACTGGTCTGCATCTCCCCTCCAGAACTCTGGCTCGAATCCTAACCTCTTCTCGCCTGGTCTTCCGGAACCCCCCTCACCAATCCAGCCCACACTGCAGCCAACACGGCCTTCCTGAAGCGCTCCTCCGATCACGCCGCTGCCCCGCTCCAAAGTCACGGAAACTCAGTGCTTCCAAGTGGGTCGCCACCCAGCTCCTGCCCGGGCTCTCGGCCTCGTCAGCTTTATTTCTTGTCACTTCCCTTCACACTAGCAAACCTGACCTGGTAACTCACGAGTCATGAAATCTGCCCTGCTCAGTGCCGGGCTCAGCCACCTTTCTGAGCCCTGACTTCTGTCAAAATACAATTTAGAGAAATAAACACCTAATTCAAGACAGTGGCTCCCTGGCTGGGGGATGGCGATCACGCTCAGGATGGAGCACAGAGGTTTGCTCTGGCTCGGTCGCATTTTCCTCCTAAGCTGCTGGCAGGTACACAGATGTTCCTTGTGTCATTCCACACCCTTATAGGAATTACATCATTTATTTTCTTAAAGCTTACCCGCCTATCAAAGTCCATCTCTTGCAGTAGGAA
This sequence comes from Capricornis sumatraensis, assembly GCF_032405125.1. Classification (NCBI taxonomy): domain Eukaryota; kingdom Metazoa; phylum Chordata; class Mammalia; order Artiodactyla; family Bovidae; genus Capricornis; species Capricornis sumatraensis. The sequence goes on along the minus strand of NC_091085.1, from coordinate 59,464,072 downwards.
CCTAATCTAGCCAGAAAGCCCCTCTTCATCTGACATTCAATGTTATTTACAATTCATGTCTGGCCTTTCTCTTATTCTTCCTCTAAAAAAAATAAACAAACGACTGTGGTAAAATATACACAACATAGGCCTTTCCTGGTGGCTGAGCGGTGAAGAACCAGCCTGCCAATGCAGGAGATGTGGGTTTGATGTCTGGGTTGGGAAGATCCCCTGGAGAAGGGAATGGAAACCCACTCCAGTGTTCTTGCCTGGAGAATCCCATGGACAGAGGAGCCTGGTGGGCTACAGCCCATGGGGTCACAGAGAGTCATACAGGACTTTCCGACTGAAACAGCATACACAACACCATTTCAACTGTGGGAGCCTGCCGGGCGGCCACACCATCACCTGTCTCATCTCCCCAAACCGAAGCCCCCCCATTCTCTCTTGCTGTAGATGTCTGTGCACTGAATCTCCCTAAGTTATAGTACAGAGATTATACACTATCCATGTTTCTGCCCTTTACAGTGCCTCACACAGCGAGTGCTCCACAGACATGGACCTGACACGGGATCGTCTTGAGATGGCAGCCAGGACATCATGCCTTTTAGTTTTAGCAGTAACAGCCAATAACGACAGCTTACTCAGTGTTCACTCTGTTCCAGGTACCATGATAAGTATCCTAACAACTTCTCTGATTTAGCCCACCTGCAACCCTATGGAGGCGCTTGCTGTTATTATCCGCTTTATTTTCAACGAGGAAACTGCAACTGGAAAAAGACTGAACACTTGCCAAAGGTCACATCACTGGTAACAAAAGCCAGTTCTGTACTGCACCGCCCCCACTGCGCTTTTAATCAATAGAGAGGAAGTAGACAGCAATTAAGTAAAATAAGGGATCGGATTTCACGTAAGCCAGCCTAAACAATTCTGAAAATCTCTCCAAAGAAAGGCAGCCACCCTCTTCCAACTTCACCTGCTATGCCACTTAGCCTCACAAGAACCCTAAAAGGCAGGCCTGGCCACTGTCCTCATTTTCCCGGGGACGCACTGAGCTGGAAAACAATGAAATAAGTCACGAAAGTCGCAGCTATAGTCTGTCCACGAAATCTAGATGCTTTCTTTGAAAAAGAAAAAAGAGTCAGCCAGTATTGGATTCCAGAAAATATTCTGGGACACAGTAATGTTTTCCTCAAGAGTTAAAGTCATAGGTCCATGGAAGAGAAGATTTAAACATAAAAGCTGAAGCCTGTATATATATATACAATAATGACTGGATGACAGGAACAGAAACATACTCCAGTAGTAGACACTCAAAAGGGTTTCACATCTCAGCTTCTAAAAACCAGTCCCACCAGCGTTCAGAGCTTGTTTGAGGAAGCAGTCCCTAGTCAGTACGCTTCAAAGAGCTATTATGATTCATGCAGTAGCTTCGCAGCCCCACACAAATCACCCCAGAACACGCCTTAGGGAAACAGCTTCTTCCAGACCAGGCTCTTGAGTTTCCACAGAACTGTTTCTCAGATCCTCAGAGTTTTTGCGTGTGGGCAGTTTCACCTGCCACAAGAGCAGAGTTCCTGAGTTTGAAGTCTTAGTGAATCCTCAGCTAACACCAACTCGTCAGCATTTCCTCCGAAAGCACACTGGGAAGAATGACCCAAGAGGTCCGGTTTAGCTGCCTAATCCCCTGAGCGATGGTTCCTTTTAAGGGAGTGCCCTGCAAGTCCAATGGGGTTAATGTGGACAGACAGACAAAGGCCCATTCCACTCCCAAGTAAAAATAACTTGACATAAAAATAAAAACGTGTGCATAAGAAATATCAGCCCAGAGCAAAAGGAAAGAGCTGCCGATCAGCAGGAACACACTACACTTTAGAGAACTGCGTGCAGACAAGAGGAACAGGAAAAGAGAAACCCAGGGCAGGGAAAATGAGAATGTCTGCTGCTCCAACACAATTTGACTCTAGTTTCCAGCTGGACTACAGCTCAGATGCCACAATTAAAACAATGTAAGTGAAGCACAATACACAGCTGTATTTAAACCCAACAGTGAATGCCTTCAAAACCTAGCCACACTTTCCAGTCGCCACAAAATAGCCCCTCAGGCTTGAAGAAGCCTTACTCTACAATTTAAAACACTTCCTTCTGCCAATTAAAAAAAAAAACGCCTTGGTTTAGGGTAAGAGATTTGCGCCTGAAAGTCCTGTTCTATTTACTGTCTCATTCTAGTGCTACTGAGACAATCCCTAACCACAGAAAGCTAGAAAAAAATTTTAGGCTAATAGCAAATAAAAATCTACTTTAGATTTTTGAAATAAGACCCTATTATCTGGTTGGGATGACCTTATATGCATGATTGTCAGTAACTGTTCCAAAAAGAGAACTACAAATTACTAATGCAATTACTCTTTATTGAACACTATTAATACGTACCATGTTAAGGACCTAACCCTGGAAAAGGAAATGGCAACCGACTCCAGTATTCCTGCCTGGAAAATTCCATGAACAGAGGAGACTGGTGGGTTACAGTTCATGGGGTCCCAAAGAATTGGACATGACTAAGCACTCACACAAGGACCTAACACGCACTCTCTAATATAATCCCCAAGTCAACTCTAAGAAGTATTTTCACCGAACTTGGTGGTCGATGGTCCAGTGGTTAAGAATCCGTCTCACCAATGCAGGGGATACAAGTTCGACCCCTGGTCCGGAAAGATGCCACAGGCCACAGGGTGTCTGAGCCCTTGTGCCATAACTATTGAAGCCTGAGTGCCCTAAAGTCTGTGCCCCATGAGAGAAGCATGTGGGCAGTTTCTCTGCAATGAGAAGTCCAATCACTGCAACTAGAACAGCCCCCGCTCACCACAACTAGAGAAAACCCACATCTGTAAACCAAGACCCAGCACGGCCAAAAATAAAACTAAGAAGTATATTTTTTTTCCCACATATCTTTCCCCAGCGGCGGCTCACAGAGGTGAGGTGACCTGCCTGCAGTCACACAGCTGGGCAGTGGCCAGGCCTGGCCCAGAATGTATAATTCCAGAGCCCAAACGTTCTTTAACACCAGATCATAAACACGCCATCTGGTCAAAGCTATTTCACAAATATTTCCTTCTGTCTCACAGGCACCCCCAAATAAACCAACTCGCAACATTAGGAGCTGAGTGAAACTACCAGGGCCAGAATGTTGGTTGTTCACATCACAGCCCTTCCCTCAGAAACGCACCACACATACCCAGGGCAACAGGACTTTCGAAGGGTCACCATGGCTGGTGAGCTGTCTGGCTAAGGCAGTCTGGTTTTCACGTTCAATTTCCTTGTTTTAATAAAAGCACTATACCCTGAAGGACAAACCTCTGCTGAGTAATTTAACTTAATCACGTGGCCTAATCAAGAGAGGTTGGTCCTCAGTATTTGTATGAGGTACTCTGGGATGAAGATCATCTGTACTAATAAAAAAAAAAAAAAAACAGAAAAACACCTGCTAGATTAATCTGCCTTTCCCTTTAAATAGTAACCTACGGTGTGTCTCAAATAGAGGAAACAGGTAAAGCTGTCCTAACAGCCTGAGTCAGCAGACTGACTTGACTCCACAATCTTCCCTCCACTAAAAGGCACTTTACTTCGATTAATGTTCTACTAATATAACTACAGTACTCTGTCCTGAAACTGGGGAGTCACATATAATAAAATTAACTTGTAGGCAGTGTTACACATTAGAAATACATACCTATCATTTTATTATTAAACTAGAAAGATGCCTGCAGGCAGTCAACAAAAGGTCTCCCAGCAACTGACAAGCAGAGTTAACTAAGCAAAGATTTTCTTTCTTTGGAGACATGAAACTCTCATTCAGTCAAGAAAGATGGATTTTGTCACTTATTCTTCTCTTAAAAGGAAAGCGCCACATGGAGACCATAAATGGGGTGAATTGCATCTCAGAGCAATGTTATATGTGCCAAGTTACAAAGCCTGTGAATACAAGGGGTGGATTAATGGAAAGACTGATACCATCTTACTACAGTGGCCTCTCTGTAGCTCTGGACAATGATCTGTTGAGGGTTTTCCAGTGATTTTGAATGTGCAACCTCCATACAAGCCCCCTTTTAAGGGGGCTGGCTCAGTGCTGAACAGTCAATCCTTTTGCAGAAAGCAAGCCAAAAGCCCCCACACAAGCTTCTGGGTGAGAAGCTTGGCCCTGTAGGCGTGGGAAGGCTCAGACTTCAGAGACAAAGGAGTAAAAGCAGGAGGTGGGCTGGGGAGAGCTGGCTGGGCCTGGGTCTAGCAGCCTGGAGAAGACCCAGACTCACAGGGCTGGACTTTCGGGGAAAGAGTTCAAAAGGGCTGGGGGAAAAGGACAGAAGAAAGCACACCAGGAGCGAAGTCAGTTACCCCTGAGAACAAACCCTGCTACAAGGGATGGAGTGAGATCTCCAGAAACAGCAGTGGGCACACCTTGCAGAGACGGGGCAGTCTGTCTACTATCAGAGGTGGGGGTGGGTTGTCAGCCCCTGACCTCCGGTTTGTCTCCTAAAAAACAACTTGGCCCCAGCGAGGAAGGACACTATGGGGCAGAGCCACCATACTAGAATTACCACATTCCCTTCTTCTACGGAGGGGGGCATGGCATCCTTCTGCCAACCCACAAGACCGGAGGTGAGCCCCCTGGGACAACACTGGCAAGACGCCTTCCAAACGAAGTCAGACCCGGAACAGGCTCTCTGACCCTAAGGATCCCTCAAATAAACGGCCAAATCAGATCTTAACCTAGGTAAGTCCGCTGCCGCGTGTCTCCCAGCCTTGGAGACCCCTCCCCACCCCTAAGGCCCATCTCAGAACCACCTCTCAGATTTAGCTACAGACACTGCCCCCAAATCCATCTCGGAACCCCCGATCCTTTCCCATGATTCCTATCTAGCTAATCCACTCAGCCCCTCAAAGCCTATCCTCAGATCCCAGTAACTATTTCCCTGTACCCGTCAACCCTCCCCTCAACCCCAACCACTGCCCAGACCTAACCCTCAACCCCTCAGTCCGGTCTCAGGCATCCCCAATCCTCGACTACCGTCCCCTCGACCCATTCCAACCCAGTCTCGGTCCCTCAATTCCCTTCCCTCCTCGCCGCCCCAAACTCGGCCACAGCCCTCCACGATCCCGAACGCCCCTTCCAGGCTCCCTAATCCGCATTCCACTCCGCCTCAGGACCCCTCCAGCCCCCGCAAGCTCTGTCCACCCAAGACCCTTTTCCCAGCTCCGCCCCAGCCTCGGTCCCCTCATCCCCAACCCCACCTCAACGCCCCCCTCCCCAATTTCTCGTCCCAGTCTCCTCAACCCAACATGAAGCACCGCGACCATCTCGGCCTCGGGCCACCTCCAGCCCGCGGCGGCCCCCGGCCCCGCGCGCCCCCCTCGAGGCCCCGCCGTCGCCGCTTTGAGCTGCCGCTCGGCTCACCTCCTCCATCTTCTGCACCATCTCTGTCAGCTGCCCCTCGTCCTCCAACAGCTCGTTGAGCTGCACCAGCGACAACCCGGCGAACCGAGCTTCGCTCGCAGCGCCCGCCATCGTCCCGTCTCGGCCGCCGCCGCAGCTCTGGCCGCCTGGCTTCGCGGACCGGAAGCGCCGCCCTCAAGGCCCGCCCCCAGCGGGGGGGGCACGTGACGCCAGCCGTGGGCCCTGACGTCATCGCCTCGCGGGCGGGCGGACATGACGTTGCAGTCTGGGCACTTGGCAGGAAGAGTGTTAGGGGCTGGGGTTGTCTCTGGGAAGGGAGGGGGCGTCTAAGGGAAGGGACCTGGAGATAGGCTTGGGACGCACTGGTCAGCAGTAATGATGTCACTGCAGCATGACATCAGGAGGGTGTGCCATGATGTCAGAAGAGCCTTTTCCTCAAGGAAAAGAAATGCCTAGATGTGAAGAAAGCAGGCAGTCGGACGGAAGTTCGTGCAGCCTAAGCCCAGCCTGACCGAGGGAACCCCAAAGAAGGGGATTTATGGGAAAACAACTTTAGATGCCTTTGTTTTTTCGTAATTGTGGAACTGCCAATTCATTCATTTGACAAAATTGAGACCTACTATGTGGACTAGGAATTGGGTATATCAGTTCAGTTGCTCAGTCGTGTCCCACTCTTTGGGACCCCATGAATTGCAGCACGCCAGGCCTCCCTGTCCATCACCAACTCCCGGAGTTCACTCAAACTCATGTCCATCGAGTCGGTGATGCCATCCAGCCATTTCATCCTCTGTCATCCCCTTCTCTTCCTGCCCCCAATCCCTCCCAGCATCAGAGTCTTTTCCAATGAGTCAACTCTTCTCATGAGGTGGCCAAAGTATTGGAGTTTCAGCTTCAGCATCATTCCCTCCAAAGAAATCCCAGGGTTGATCTCCTTCAGGATGGACTGATTGGATCTCCTTGCAGTCCAAGGGACTCTCAAGAGTCTTCTCCAACACCACAGTTCAAAAGCATCAATTCTTCAGCGCTCAGCTTTCTTCACAGTCCAACTCTCACATCCATACATGACCAATGGACAAACCATAGCCTTAACTAGACGGACCTTTGTTGGCAAACTAATGTCTCTCCTTTTTAATATGCTATCTAGGTTGGTCATAACTTTCCTTCCAAGGAGTAAGGGTCTTTTACTTTCATTGCTGCAATCACCATCTGCAGTGATTTTGGAGCCCCCCAAAATAAAGTCTGACACTGTTTCCCCATCTATTTCCCATGAAGTGATGGGACCAGATGCCATGATCTTCGTTTTCTGAATGTTGAGCTTGAAGCCAACTTTTTCACTCTCCTCTTTCACTTTCATCAACAGGCTTTTTAGTTCCTCTTCATTTTCTGCCATAAGGGTGGTGTCATCTGTATATCTGAGGTTATTGATATTTCTCCTGGCAATCTTGATTCCAGCTTGTGCTTCCTCCAGCCCAGCATTTCTCATGATGTACTCAGCATATAAGTTAAATAAGCAGGGTGACAATATACAGCCTTAACATACTCTTTTTTCCTAATTGGAACCAGTCTGTTGTTTCGTGTGCAGTTCTAACTGTTGCTTCCTGACCTGAATAATAGGTTTCTCAAGAGGCAGGTCAGGTGGTCTGGTATTCCCATCACTTTCAGAATTTCCCACAGTTTATTGTGATCCACACAGTCAAAGGCTTTGGCATAGTCAATAGAGCAGAAATAGATGTTTTTCTGGAACTCTCTTGCTTTTTCCATGATCCAGCGGATGTTGGCAATTTGATCTCTGGTTCCTCTGCCTTTTCTAAAACCAGCTTGAACATCAGGAAGTTCACGGTTCATGTACTACTGAAGCCTGGCTTGGAGAATTTTGAGCATTACTTTACTAGTGTGTGAGATGAGTGCAATTGTGTGATAGTTTGAGCATTCTTTGGCATTGCCTTTCTTTGGGACTGGAATGAAAACTGACCTTTTCCAGTCCAGTGGCCACTGCTGAGTTTCCAAATTTGCTGGCATATTGAGTGCAGCACTTTCACAGCATCATCCTCCAGGATTTGAAATAGCTCAACTGGAATTCCATCACTTCCACTAGCTTTGTTTGTAGTGATGCTTTCTAAGGCCCACTTGACTTCACATTCCAGGATGTCTGGCTCTAATTGGGTATATAGTTCTGAATAAAATAAAAAAGACCCCTGCTTACATGGAGCTAACAGACAGGGAGGCAAACCAAAAATAAACGAAATGATTACAGATTGGGAGCGTGCAAAGAGGGAGATGAATGTTGAACTAAAGAGAGTAATGGGGATACCTTTAAAGAGAGTAATGAAAGGTGGTCCTCTCAGAGAAGATGACATCTGAGGAGATCTGAAGGATGAGAAGGGCAGAACCACCCACCATTCCTTTAGGAAGCCCCAGGCTGCAAGACCAGCATGTACGAAAGCCCCGAGTCAGTTCTAGCTTGCTACATTCAAGGAAGGGCAGAAAACCAGTATGATTGGAGCATCAGAGCAGGGACCCACATTATTGCCGTTTGCCTCAACTCAGAGGAAGGCACCTAGACCTTTAGTTGGGCCAAGCTGTGCTCTTTCAGAGATATTATTGACGGTGCCATTGCGCAGTCTCCCCACTCCTAGAAGCGTTTCAAGATCCAGGAATTCTGGGAACTTGTTATCCTGCTTTGGAATCTTCCACGGTTCTAGCTGGAAGAAACCAACATCTGAGGATAACCACAACAGCCTCCTAATTTTACACATAAGGAAACTGAGGCCCTTGGAGGAGGAAGTTGTCTTCTTTCAAAATCAAGTAATTGGCAGACCTCCTGGCTCCCAGACTGGCATCGGCCACGCTGGCATCCTACCACACTGACCTCGGCGCATAACTCAGCACTGAGCACAGTCCAGACATTCAGTAAACACTTGTTGGCTGACTAACGAGCTTTGTGCATGAGGCTGATGTTTCTGCTCCCCAATCCGTAGAGCATAAGGTCTGAGTTGTCTGCCCATACATTAGACTGGGCTCCAGTGACCATTCTCTTTCCTCCTAGCCCCTGTGACTAGGGGCACAAATTAGTGGGAGATGAGTAAAACTAGAGGAAGCATTTCATACTATCTGTAAACAAAAGATTTTCATTGAGTTCGAAAAGAGCCCTCGATTGTTTTCTTCCTTTGAGTTTGTCCAAAAAGGTGGCTTTAAGAAAGACCATAATAAAGAAGAAGGCGATGGAGAAAGTCAAGTTTATAACCAGAGTAGGCACTCAGTTTAGTTTCATTATTTTCCCTTTTCTTTCCAGGAAAAGTATAAACCTGCCAAAGTGAGAATAGTAGCTGTACTTCCAGGAAATCCTCACCTATGAGGTTTAAGATGATGTCCAGAAGTTTCTTAAATTCCCCACAGAAGGTAAGAACAAGGTTGGAGGTCAGAGCACTCCAGAACATAGAGGGATGAAGTAACTCATCCAAGGCACACCAAGAACAAACCTGGTCCTGAATGGCATACCTGTATACAGTAGTCCCTAGAATGCTTAGTCCAAACCAGGTTCACAGTTCAGCCCTGCCTGGTCCTTATAAACCTTCTCAAACCTGCTTTCTGCCACTGACCTAGTCGAGTCATACACCACTTCCTTTGTCAAACAGAGCAAACCACAGAAAGGTCTTGTTTTCTGCGGCTCTAAAAACTTCTCGTCGCTCTTAAAAGTGGTTGAGAGAAGAAAAGAAACATAAGAAGATCCTGGCATTGGTGTCAAACCTGTTGATTTAAATGCGTGGGTGAGCTGATACATCTCCTTCCCCCCTTCTTTGTGTTAAACTGAGGTCGGGGTTTCTCTGCAAACTTACGCCTGCCTGTAGTATTTCTGGGTTAACTAAGATTTTGCACTGGCGAATCAAGGGCAATGTATGCAGGTGCCAGGGCTTCTGTCTCAATAGGAGCATTGTTACTGCCTAGAAATGGGTCTCCTGTTACATAACATGGGGAAATGGTTTGGAAGGCATACTTCCCCACTATCTGATGAAAAAAGAAAAATATATAAGGTTCAACTAGGTGGAGGTCACAGTCTTCTAGCCTTGAGGTTAGAATTCTTTCTCTCTGATGGAAGTAAAGAGAATTACAGATAAATATTTTCCAGTTTGAGAAGCTGGAAGAAAATCTGGACCTGATGACACCATATCCATAGCACATGCTGTCAGCTATGTATGGGCAGCAGAGGAATGATTCCCTAAGGCGGCAGGTGGAACAGCCCTGCTCCTCGGGACGTGTTGCTCCTCCTGAGGTCACCGCCGTTGTCACTGTCATCTGCTAATATCTAAATAGTCAACATGACCTAAGTACTAGTCATCAAGAAGTGGGGGAGAAAACTCATTTTGGACAAAGTCCCTACTTTGGCGAGTGTAAGGAAGGTATAAAAATAGAGAGCAGTATTTTTTTTAAATTATATTTAAGGTTGATGTTATTTGGGTGTGTTAGGAAGGTGGAGGATGTAGAAAGCTTGGTTATTTTGATTTGAGATTTGTGTTTTCTTGGTTTGGGGATTTTCCTCTTATTTTTTGCTCCCTTGTGGGGTTTATTTAATCAACTATTTCAGTTCCCCCACAAAAAAGAAGAAGAGGGAGAGAGAAAATATAACAAACCCTCACGTAACTCACCAAGTTAAGGACTAAGCATCACAGGCACAGTTAAAGCCCCTAATATCCTTTCTCCCTCTCTAGAAGGTAGCTACTGTCCTATTTATTTTACCTTACATGTATATATCCATAATCTTAATTTTAAAACATACACATTATATGTATATATGCATATATAATGGGCTTCCCAGGTGGAGCTAGTGGTAAGGAACCTGCCTGCCAATGCAGGAGACATAAGAGGTGTGGGTTCAATCCCTGGCTCAGGAAGATCCTCTGGAGGAGGGCATGGCAACCCACTCCAGTATTCTTCCTTGGAGAATTCCACAGATAGAGAAGCCTGCCAGGCTCTAGTCCATTGGGCTGCAAAGAGTCGGACACGACTGAGGCAACTTAGCCCAGCGCAGCACAGCACACATACATATTACATATACATACACACAGATCTTTCCGATACTTGCTTTTTAGGATCAATGGTGAGTTTTTCGCTTTTCAGGTTTTTTGGTTTGTTTGGCCACACTGGATGGTTGTGGGATCTTAGTTCCCTAACCAGGGACCAAACACCAGGCCCACAGCAGTGAAAGCACAGAGTCCTAACCACTGGACCACCACGGAATTCCCAACAGTGAGTTTCTAAGATGTATCCTTGTTGATTCAGGCTTCCCAGGTGGCTCAGCAGTAAAAAAAAAAAAAAATCCACCTGCACTGCAGGAGATGCAGAAGAGGTAGGTTTGATCTCTGGGCTCTGAAGATCCCCTGGAGGAGGAAATGGCAACCCATTCCAGTATTCTTGCCTTAAAAAAAAAAAACAAAACAAAACCACCGCCCACAGACAGAAAAGCCTAGCATGCTACAATCCACGGGGTCACAACGAATTGGACATGACTGAGCACACACACATCCTTGCTGGTTCATATAGTTTGAAACATTTTTTCCACAGCTGTATGGTATGCCATTGTATACATACATGACAGTTTTTAACCTCCTTTCTTCTGTTGTTGGGGCCATAGGGTATTCATATCTTCAACATTATGGGATGTTGCTAAATTGCTTTCCAAAATCGTTGTACCCATAGTGCTTGTTTTATTGTGATCAAATATATGTAAAAGTTACCATTTTGAATATTTTAAGTGCACAGTTCAGTGGCATCAAGGACATTCACACTGTTGTGTGACCATCGCCACCATCCATCCCCATAAGTGAAACTCTGTACCCGTGAAGCAATAATTCCTATTTCCCCCTTCACCCTCTGGAAACCATTATTCTATTTTCTGTCTCTATGAATTTGACTCTACTAGAGGCCTCACCAAAGAAGGCAATGGCAACCCACTCCAGTACTCTTGCCTGGAAAATCCCATGGGCAGGGGAGTCTGGTGGGCTGCAGTCTATGGGGTCACTACGAGTCGGACACGACTGAGCGACTTCACTTTCACTTTTCACTTTCATGCATTGGAGAAGGAAATGGCAACCCACTCCAGTGTTCTTGCCTGGAGAATCCCAGGGATCGGGGAGCCTGGTGGGCTGCCATCTATGGGGTCGCAGAGTCGGACACGACTGAAGTGACTTAGCAGCAGCAGCAGCAGAGGCCTCACATAAATGGAATCACATAATACTTGTCATTTTGTCTTCCCTGGTGGTCCAGTGGTTAAGACTTCTTCCTTCCAATGTAGGGGGTGCAGGTTCAATCCCCTGCTCGGGGAAGCTAGGATCCCACATGCCTCTCGGCCAAATGAAAACCAAAACATAAAACAGAGGCCATATTGTAACAAATTCAAGGACTTTAAAAAAATTTGTCCTTTTGTGACCTTATTTTACTTAAAATAATGTCTTCAGGGTTCATCCTTGTTGTTGCATGTGTCAGAATTTCATTCCTTTTAAAGGATGAATAATATTCCATTGTGTGTACCGACCACATTTTGTTTATCAGTCAATGGATATTTGGGCTGTTTCTACCTTTTCTGTTGTGAATGATGCCACTATGAACACTGGTATACGATTATCTGTTCGAGTCCTTCATTTCAGTCCTTTTGGATGTACATCCAGAAGTAGAATTTCTGGACTATATGGTATTTTTATCTTTTGGGGGAACCACCATATTGTTTAACAACATCTATTGGTGCATATAGCAACTGCACCATTTCACATTCCCACCAGTCACACACAAGGATTCCAATTTCTCTGCATCCATGTCAAACTCATTTTCTGGAAGGTTTTTTCTTTTCTTTTATTTTTTTAAGTATATAAACAGCTATTCCAGACTCTTTGTTGGCTTTGCTTTTCTTAAAAAAAAATCTTGTGCCAAAAAAAGTGATCTCTGCAAGATTTGCATCACCTCATCTTTCACCCAGTGCAGGTCAGATGTAGGAATGTCTAAAAAGTTCCAGAAACCGACTATTATCTAAAAAGATAACTTTATCTCTACAAGCCAGGAAGTAAGATGTAAAGAGGTCCTGGATGAGTAGAGAAATGAATGTTTCTGTATGTAAAGGATGTGGCTAATTTTGAGACTGAGAACTTGAAAATGATGAAAGGAATGGGAGACAGATGGCTGTTAGATATCGGAAAGGTGCCTGGGGTAGCCAGCCTCCGGATATGCACACCTGTGAGTAGCGCTCTGTTGTCTGCTAACAGAGCTGGGCTGTGTGATCGGGGGAATAAGGCAGTGATGGGCATCACTTCCAAGATTAGGCTTTTATTTCACACTCCTCTTTCACCTGATGAACTCTGGGGTGAGCCAGCTGTCATATCAGGAGGACATTCAAGATGGACACATGATGGGGCTTCCCTGGTGGTCCAGTGGTTAAGGCTGGGCCAATGCAAGGGACACGGATTCAATCCCTGGTCCAGGAGGATCCCACTCGCTACAGAGCATCTGAGCCCATGCACCACACTGCTGAGCCAGCGCTCCAGAGCCCGAGGTCTGCAACTACTGAGCCTACACACTGCAGTTCCTGAAGCCTGCGTGCCTGGAGCCTGTGCTCCACAACAAGAGAAGCCATCGCAATGAGAAGCCTGCAGACTACACCTAGAGAAAGCCTGCGTGCAATACCGAAGACCCACAACAGCCAAAAATAAATAAAACAAACCTAAAAAAAAAAAAGAAGTTGTACACACGATGGTACACACACTACCAAAACCATCCTCAGTTGAACCTCAGGTGACCATAGCCTCATGAGAGACCCTGAGCCGGAACCACCCAGCTACGCTGCTCCCGGGCTCCTGACCCTCAGAGACTATAAGAGATAATAACTGTTTGTTGTTAAACTGCTAAGTTCCGGTGTAATTTGTTCTGCAGTAAGAGATAACTAATGCTGCACCTATAGAGTGGTCATAAGAAATGAGGATGAATAAAGGACCATATTATGATGACTTCTGGAGTAGGAAATGGCAACCTGCTCTAGTATTCTTGCCTGGAAAACTGCATGGAGAGGGGAGCCTGGTGGGCTACAGTTCGTGGGGGTCACAAAAAGTCAGACATGACCAAGTGACTGAGCACACGTACATTATGAAACTTAAAATGATCAACATTAAGAGAATGGATAAGTCTGGGTGGTAAATCTGACATGGTATATTTAATAGCCATGCAAATAAGAATCAGACTATCAAACAACATGGAAAAGCCAATAGGAGTTAATATCAAGGTACAAAGGCAAAATATAATCACATGTTGTGATTATAACTACGAACAAGTCATGCTTGTATATAAACAAAGACTAGAAAGTCTTTTTAAATTGTTGGTGGATAGGACAGTAGATTAAAATTTTTCTTGTATGAGAGTTATGTTACGGTGACAACTTGCTTATAGTTTTTTGTTTTTTAACAAAAAAAGAGAAAACTGATGTAGGTTCCTTTTAGCAGCTACTGACAAGCTCAACAAAACCTTCATTGAACATCAGTGCAAAGACCAAAATAATCACCAAAGACATAATAAATTTCTCAAACCCCAGACTTCTATGCTAAGCCACCCCACAAGAATTAAAAATGTGTTGACTCATACTCCAGTTTTACAGTCTGATCTCCTTTCAGCTCCCTACTTTAGTGTTGCTGAAATTTTACTCTTCTCACTGTTTTAAAGAATGTTTTTTTAAAAAAAATATTGGCTTTGCTTTTTGTACCTCTCACTAGAAACTATTCTGTTCTGCACCATTATTTCAAATTAAATCAAGAAGCAGACTTCCCTGGTGGCCCAGTGGAGAAGAGTCTGCCTGCCAATGCAGGGGACACAGGCTTGATCCCTGGTCTAGGAAGACTCTTCCTGCCGCGGAGCCGGTAAGCCTGTGTGCCACCATTACTGAAGTCTGCCAGCTTAGAGCTTGTGCTTCAGCACAAGAGAAGCCGCCGCAGTGAGGAGCCCGCACACCCGACGAAGAGCAGCGTCTGCTCAGTGCAACTGGAGAAAGCCCTGTGCAGCCAAAAATAAATTAATTTTTTTTAAAAGAGGCAATAAAGCTATTCACTCTTCTGTTCAACCTTCCCCTTCTGCTCAACACATCCATTCCACAGGGAAGATCATCTGTAAGATTACTTAACTTTTGCTCCCCTGAAGAACAGTTTCACAGATTGTCCCTGGAGAGGACTCTAAATGTTTTCAAATTCCAGAACTTTGTTTTCCTCACCAAAATGGCCTACAGAAAGTGTTCAATATTTTGGCCCATCTTTCCTTGACCCTGCAACTAAGCCGCAGAGGCAATAAACAGTCTGTTCTGTGTATATATATACTGCAGTAAGCTTGACAATGTCAAGAATATGAAGTTCATGCACCAAGAAATTAATTCGGCTCTAAATTTCACTTCCAGTCCTCACAAGGTTTGAAAAACCTAACACATGAGCAATGGTTACGACATTTAAGTTGATTTCCATGTAGGTAAAACTAGAAAGACAAGATTTCCAGGCAATGTACTTGCAAACTCTCTAGGGAGAAACTGAAACTTTCTCAAGGTGGTACTTTCAAAAGAAGCTTTATAGGGTTTGGGTTTGGGGTTTTTTTAAGTTATAAAAGAATTTGCATCTTTCATTCCTTAACTGGGTGATGGGTTTATTTTTCTCTGTCTCTTTTGGGTAAATTTGAAGTACTTCACAACAAAAATATACAAATTAACATTCAGAAACTTAAATATTAGTGTACTGTGAAAACACTCCAAGTAGTTAAGATGTAAACTGTAACGTTAAAAAGAAATTCTAATCTCTTATCCTAGAGGTAACTATAATAAGCAGACTTGTGTTTTTCTTTCTAGAATTTTTCTAAATCTAGGCAAACACATACACATATAACATTTCATTTAGCAGAAGTAGGATTTTATGACATACCCTGCAGTTGGAAGTTTAGTAATTTTAGTTATACCACATTCTTTTTGATGGTTGTATAGTATTCCAGAGGACCTGCTGTGGCCTCTAGGTTTCTAGTTGTCAATACATTATGACGCAATGAACTCTCTCATCTATACATCTTTGCATACTTCTGTGAGTGTATAGGTAGGAGAATTTCCTCTCAGTTGAAATGGAACTTCTTAATTTTTAAATAGATTTTTAAAGAACAGTTTCAGATTTATAGGAAAAAAAATGAAATGATAGTTCAAAAAGTTCCCATATTGTCCCTCATCCAGTAAGGTACATTTGCCACAATTAATAAATCAATAGTGATACCTTATTTTGAACTAAGGTCATACTTCATCTCAAGGGCCTTTTTTTTTATATCTAATGTTCTTTTTTCTGTCCCGGGATCCTAATGAGGACACCATGCCGGACTTAGTCATTACGTCTTCTTAGGCCCTGCTGCTGCTGCTGCGGCTGCTAAGTCGCTTCAGTTGTGTCCAACTCTGTGCGACCCCATGGACTGCAGCCTACCAGGCTCCGCCGTCCCTGGGATTCTCCAGACAAGAACACTGGAGAGGGTTGCCATTTCCTTCTCCAATTCATGAAAGTGAAAAGTGAAAGGGAAGTCGCTCAGTCGTGTCTGACTCTTAGCGACCCCATGGACTGCAGCCTACCAGGCTCCTCCGCCCATGGGATTTTCCAGGCAAGAGTACTGGAGTGGGTCGCCATTGCCTTCTCCGCCTTAGGCCCTGAGGTTGTGGCAATTTCTCAGACTTTCTTTGGTTTTCAGGACCTTGAGGAGGACAGACATTTTGTAGGTTGTTCTCTATTAAGAATTTGCCTAGTGTGTTTTGGGACTTCCCTAGTGGCGCAGTGGCTTCCAATGCTGGGGGCCCGGCTTCCATCCCTGGTCAAGGAACTAAGATCCCATATGCCACAACTAAGACCTAGTGCAGCCAAATAAATATTTTTTAAAAAACACTGAAAAGGAATTTGTCTAGTGCCTTTCTCATGATTGGACTGGAGTTGCAGGCTTTGGGGAAGAAGGTCATTGTCATCATGTTGTAGCAAGAGTATATATATATAGACAAACACTGACTTCTCTAATGGTACAGTGGATAGGAATCCACCTACCGGTGCAAGAGAAATTGGTTCAATCCCTGATCTGGGAAGATCCCACATGCCATGGAACAACCAAGTCCATGCACTACAACCACTGAAGCCTGCACGCCCTAGAGGCTGCGCTCAGCAACAAGAGAAGCTACGGCAATGAGAGGCCCATGTATTGCAACAAAGAGTAGCTTTCGATCGTTGCAGCTAGAGAAAGGCCGTGGGGAGCAGTGAAGACCCAGCACAACCGAAAAAATAAAGGGTATAGACAACCAGACCTGATTGGTCACTGTCCATGTGGCCCTTGATCACCCCTGATCACCCCTGAGTAGCCAGTGGGTGTCAGGTGTCTCCCTGTGAAGTTATTTGCCTCCTCTCCACAGTCCTCAGGAGAAGAAAGTCACGAAGCGCAGCCTACACTTAAGGAATTGTGCTCTCCCTTTTTAATTTTTAAAGTCATAAAATGGTATAAAAATCCAATTTTAAATCAGTTGACATGGAGGCAAAACAAAAAGCCATTGTTAACAGCCTCTTGCGTTTCCTTCCTGAAATTTTTTTCAAGGCATTTTCAAGTCACTATGTTCATCTCCACCCTCCCACCCACTCACCTTCTTTTTTTTTTTTCCTTTTTAAAAGGGAGGATCATATTTGACTTCACGGACTCTATCATTTTGAAATCATGCCACTAAAGAAGATAAAGCAATGTGACTGTTTAATAACACGATCTGACCTGCGGATCATTTCAAAAGCACTTGAAGCTCCGTTCAGCAAACACTACCTGCCTTTCCATTTCCTCTATCAGCACTGAAAATAGTTGGAGTTTTTTTTTCCTCTTAATCCCATGCATTAAAAAAGAGAGATTCTTCTCGGCAGAAGGTGTTAATTCAGGCACTAAATCTGGAACATTCTAATCACTGTGAAGTTTTGTGTGTCTCATCTTTGGCAGAAAACGTGTGAAGATGAGAGCTTATTCCTTACACCTTACAGCTCCTGAAGCGGCTCTGCAGAAGCTCATCACTTTACATCCTCCCACACTTGAGTCACCTCCCACCTCCTGACCTCGTGTTCCCAGCTTCGGGGTTTCCAGAAGCCCACCTAGATCCCTCTCTTCTTTCAGGAGGGGCTGCCTTAGCTGATGCACCCCAAATCTGCCTTCTCCTCCCAAGCCTCTCCCCCTGTACAATTTTGAACTGCACAAGTCATAAGTGAACCCCTCCGTATTCATTTCCTTTGGCTGCTTTAACGAACCACCACCAACTTAAACACAAATTCACTCTTCTACTGTTCTGGATATCAGGAGGCTGAAGTCAGGAAGTCCTAAGAGGAAGGTGCTGGCGGAACCGGTCCCTTCTGCAGGCTGGTTGGGGGGGGTCCCCTTCCTTCCCTTCTTGCAGCTTCTAGTGGCTGCCCACGGTCCTTGGCTGGGGGCCACCTTCCATTTTCAGAGTGCATCGCACAGAGCTCTGTTTCCACTGTCATGTTCCCTCCCTCATTCTGACCCTCCTGCTTCCCTTTCATAAGGACCCTGTGATCACATTGACCTCATCTGGATGACCAGGGACACCTCATCTCAAGGGCTTTAACTGAACACACCTGCCAAGCCCTTCTGGCCTCATAAGGCAATGTGGCAGATATTGAGTATTAGGATGTGGATTTACTTGGGGGAGTATTATTCAGCCAGCCACAGCACCCTTCTTTAAACAGAAATAAGTCAGAACCTAAGAGCTCCTTTGGCGCTTCCCTGGTGGCTCAGCGGTAAAGAATCTGCCTGCCAATGCAGGAGATGCAGGTTCAATCCCTGGGTTGGGAAGTTTCCCTGGAGAAGGAAATGGCAACACACTCCAGTATTCTTGCCTGGGAAATCCCATGGACAGAGGAGCCTGGCAGGCCACGGTTCATGGGGTCACAAAGACTCAGACACAACTTATCGACTAAATAGCAATATTATTCAGCTAGCCTCACCATCCCCCTTTAAACACAAATGAATCAGAACCTAAGTGCTCCTCTGACTGCCTAACCTTGTAGCCCATCCTGTCTCCCAAGAGAGACCACTATTAACTCAACTTGGGGTGTAATTTTTGAGACCATTTTTATCTTTAACATATGTACATATATTCACACAGCAGATTTATTTAGTATATTGTTGATGGTGAATTTTTTAAATTAAAAACTCAAGTGGCATATTATTCAACATACTTCTGTTTTAAGATTCATCTTTATTAATAGATACAAAACTAGTTCAGCTGCCACCATTTAAAACTATTTGCATTTCGTAGTAAAATATACACAAAATTTGCCATTTTAACCGCTTTTAAATCTGCAGTTCCATGACATTAAAGCACATTCACATTGTTGTACAGCCTCACCATCAGCTCCAGTTTTCATCAGCACAAACTGAAACTCTGTCCCCCTTTAAACAACTCCCCAATTCCCCATTGCCCCCACCCCTGGGGACCGCTCTTCTATCTCTCTGAGTTTGCCTCTTTCAGATATTTCATATAAGAAGCATCACATAGTATTGATGCTTTTCTGTCTGATTTGTCTCACTTAGCATAATTTTTTCAAGCTTCCTGCATATCACAGCACTATCAGCACTTTATCTGGCAATCCAGGCCTTTTGTTTGCGCTCAATCGACCTGCACCTGTTTACATTCTTTTGCAAGCCATCTGCAACCTTTTCCACCTGGGTTTGATCTGTCCCTGCCAATCAATTGTAAACTAGCACCAAAAAAAAAAAAAAACCAAGGGACATTGGTTCGATCCCTGGTCCGTGAGGATCCCACGTGCCTCTCAGCAACTGAGTCCGTGAGCCACAACTACTGAAGCCTGGTCTGGGTAACTGGAGCACCTGGGTTACCAGGTACAATCTCCAGGAGGAGCAAATGATTTTATTTCTTAGACTTCTCTTTTCCCATCTGGAAAATGGGGCTAATTCCTGTCTCAGCTCCTTGACTGTAATAAACAAGGCATCACAGGGTGATCATCCCTGGAGATTCAGTGACTAAGACCCTGCACTCCCAGTGCAGGGGGCCTGGGTTCGATCGCTGGTCAGGGAACTAAGATCCTACAAGCCACCACTAAAGACCCCGCACAGCCAAATAAATAAGTTAATAAAAATAGATTTTACAAAATAAGGCATATGTATAGAAAAGCTTGCATGGGCAGATCTTGCCTCTTGACAAGTCAACCCCCGGCAGCCTGGTCTGGGTGGCCTGAGGTTCCCCCGACGCCTGGCAGGGGCTTGAGAGAGGAAATAAAAAGCTACACAAACCCTTTCTAACCCTCCTTCCTCTTCTCCTCTAGGCTGGAAGGGCTGGGATGGTTTTTCTGGGCTGGAAATATTTGTCTTTGTTCGAGGAGAGAAAGACGGCTGAGCAGGTGGAGCTATGCCTCTTCCCCAAGGGGAAAGCTCTGGAGACTCTCGGGGGTTGCAGGCTGGGCTGGTCACAGCTCAGTAGCTGGGTAACATTCCTCCTCCGGCCTGTCTATTTTAAACCACACAGATAACGAGGGAGGCGAGGCGAGATGACAAAGGCTGAACAGTGAGTGAAGGACATCTGGCACCAGGATCTGGCAGCAGGCTGACGGGCTTTCAATGACGTGGCCCAGCTCCTGCTGTGTGCAAGCCTGGGAGAGGAACGTGGGGGGCCTGGGAGAGGAGGCGGGGGGCTCCCTCTCCCCTCCTGCAGGCAGCTC
Organism: Capricornis sumatraensis; assembly: GCF_032405125.1. Classification (NCBI taxonomy): domain Eukaryota; kingdom Metazoa; phylum Chordata; class Mammalia; order Artiodactyla; family Bovidae; genus Capricornis; species Capricornis sumatraensis. The sequence goes on along the minus strand of NC_091085.1, from coordinate 59,443,903 downwards.
ACATTTGAGGGGAGGGAGGGGGCAGGGCACACTTATCACGGAATCTTTCATTCACTTGTTCACTCATTCAACAGATATTTGGCCTCTTCAATTCTGTTGACATCTCTTTATCAGTCCTAGATAATTCCCAGCCACTCTCTTTTTTTTTGGCCATACTGTGAGGCATGAGGGATCCTATTCCCCAACCAGGGATCAAACCCCCAGACCCCTGCATTGGCAAAGTGGAGTCTTAACCACGGGTATGTGCTAAGTCGCTTCAGTCGTGTCCCAACTCTTTGCGACCCCATGGACTGTTACGCTCCAGGCTCTTCTGTCTATGGGATTCTCCAGGCAAGAATTCTCTGGAGTGGGTTGCCATGCCCTCCTTCAAGGGGTTCTTCCTGACCCCAGGATTGAACTCACATCTCTCAGTCTCCTGCACTGGCAGGAGGGTTCTTTACCACTAGCGCCACCTGAGAAGCCCCCTTAACCATAGGGCTGCCAGGGAAGTGCCCTGAGCCAGTCTGTCTTACAATGGTCTCCCACCCCACTCTCTCTTGCTTCTCTAAAACTCCAAAGGCGTAACTAATAAATCCTCCCGTTCTCGTTTCTCTCTTTCTGGTATTTTCTATATTTTTCTCTCTGTGCTGTAGTTATGGGTTTCTCCTAATATCTCACTAATCCTTCTGCTGTGTCCCGTCTTCTGTCAAATATGATTGTGTTTATTATTTATTAAATTTCTACCAGTTCTGTTTTGTTTTTTAACAGATCTCCTAGGCTGCTTTTCATAGCTTTCTGTTGATCCCTGTAAACACTTTCAAGCTTGCTGATGATTTGTGTGTGTGTGTGTGTGTGTGTGTGTGTGTGTGTGTGTGCTAGTCACTCAGTCGTGTCTGTCTGTGACCCCTTGGACTCTAACCTGCAGGCTCATTGGTCCATGCGATTCTTCAGGCAGGAATACTTGAGTGGGCTGCCAGTTCCTTTTCCAGGGGATCTTCCTGACCTAGGGATCGAACCCAGGTCTCCCACCTTGCAAGCAGATTCTTGACCATCTGAGCCTCCAGGGAATTTTAACCAGGCTCAATAAGCATGAGTGTCTTAGAATCTGGATAATCTAGTCCCCCAGGTTTCTGTGAGTCTGCTACTGCCGGCTCTCGCTCGTAGTGCTCTGTTCTGTGAGCTCGGTTTTCTTCAGTCACACGATGTTCGTTGCCCTTGGACAATTATTTGGGGGATTCTCTGTGGCCTAGACTGAATGAGCCGTCCTCTGAGGGAGACCTGCGCTGCTTCTGCCGGGCTCTTAAGGCACCACCAGCTGGAGCCATCTCAGATCAAGCTCCTGTGGGCAGGCAGGTCTGCAGCAACGACTTCTTGGGAATTATTTTCTCGCTGCTCCTTTCTCTGGCTTGTTCATCATCAAGACAGACCACTCTGCCATTCACCTCCTCAGGTTAGGGTCGGTCATGTCCCCCCATGCTGTCCAGGTCAATGTTGAGTAGTCAGCTATCAGGGAGGGAAAAAGCCCTAAACCGTAGCACCTGCTGCTCTCTGTGGTGTAAATACTCTCACTGTGGTTGGTTTCCAGCTGCCAGCAAGAAATCAAAAACGTGACAGTTGGAAGGCCTGGTGAGCCCGACCCAGGCGTTTGGGGTCTCCCCCAGGATTTGGGTGAATGTGAGCTGAGACAGTCCTGAATGAGAAGGGGGTGGCCAGGAGAGGAGGCGTAAGGGGAAGGCAGAGGGAAGATCTTTGCCTGGGCTCACAGGTGGGGACAAAGTTGGCATGCTTTTGGGAAAGACAGAGGCCATTGTGGCTGGTGTGGTAAGCTGGGGGAGGGAATGGCAGAGATGAGGTTTGGGGAGGGAAGCATGGCTAGGAGACCCCAGATCAGAAAGGCCAGCTTTATTCCAAGGGCAGGAGAGGTCACTGCAGGGTTTGAACCAGAGGAGTGAGAGGATCTGATTTAGAGGGTTGTTTTTTTTTGTTGTTGTTTTTTTTTTGCTGCACCTCATGGCATGTGGGATCTTAGTTCCCCCACCAGGGATTGAACCTGTGCCCCCCTGGAGTGGAAGCTCAGAGTCCTAACCACTGGACCACTAGGGAAGTCCCTGATTTAGTGTTGTTAATAATCTCCATGACTCCTTAGGTGTAGGCTGCACATAGAGACTTCCTGCCAGAGAGAATCGCATGGAAAAGGGTAAAGAGTAACTTCGCAGTGGAGATGCCTGAGGACCGCGAATGCCAAGGCAGGTGACCAAAGTCAATAGTGAGATGATGGCACGTTGATCATATCACGTCTGACCTGAGGTGACGACAATGGCACTTAGTCTCTGCGGCACACGGTCTGCCTTCCAACATGCCCCCGCTCACAGTCTGATTGTGAGAAAAACAGCAGACAAATCCCAAAGGACACTCTGTCAAGATCATGAAAAACAAGAAAAGTGTGAAACTGTCACAGCCACGAGGAGCCTAAGCAGACACGGCAGTTAAATGTAACCTGGTCTCCTGGAGGGTGTCCCAGAGCAGAAAGAGCATATTAGGGGGAAAAAACAAGGAAATCTGAATAAAGATGGACTTTAGTTAGCGATGTATCAATATCCGTTCATTTGTTGTCACATACCATCCTCATGTTAAATGTTAATAATCAGGGAAACGGTATATGTATTACTAGCCCAATTTCTGTACTACCATCCCAATTATTTTGTAAATCTAAAACTGAACAATAAAGTCTAGCTTAAAAACAGAAAAGGAAGATCTTGCTGGCTGCTGTGTGGAGAATGGGTCATAAGGGTGGGGTGAGATGGGAGCTCAAAGACAAAGATTATTATCCCAGCCATGCAGTGAGATGTGGCTTGGGGCTTCCAAGGCACGAAAGAGATGGAGAAACAGAATCAGTCCCACTGGACAGGACGACCTGAGAGCCTATCCCGAGATGAACTGCAGGGATAGAGAAAGGGAGGAGTCAGGTATGAAGGCCAGGTCTCCGGACTCCAGGGCCTGGCAGATGGCGTTGTTAATGAGGTTTATGGAGTTTATGTTGCGGGGGTGGGGCGAGGAGGGAAAGGTTTGGGAGAAGTGTCCAGAGGCTGCATTTAAGCTGTGAGGAGTCTGAGGTGGCTTTGGGACTTCAGAAAGGAAATATCGGGTAGACAGGGAGGTGGACGAATTCCTCTGGCAGTTAGCCTTAAAGCACCTACTATGAGAAAGTAGCACCCACGTACTATGTGGGGACCCAGGTGTGAAGAGGCACAGGTCCTGCCTTTGAGAAACTGAAGAGTAAGTTTGAAGAGCGAGTATTTCACTGGGAAAGTGTTGACAAAGCAAACGCATGAGGATGGGGACTTTTCTGGTGGCCCAGTGGATAAGAATCCGCCTGCCAATGTGGGGGACATGGGTTCAAGCCCTGGTCAGGAAGATTCCACGTGCCTTGGAGCAACTGAACCCATGTGCTGCAACTATTGAAGCCCTCACTCCCTAGAATCCATGCATCACAACGAAGGTAGCTCGTGCATGCTGTAACTAGAGAAAGCCCTTACCCAGCAATGAAGATGCAGGAAAAACTCGAAAAAAAACACCTTATGAAAATAAAAGTCGTATTTTTGAAAAAACAAATGCAGGAGGATGAGGAGACCAGGTAGGGTAGTGAGAAATCTGGGGAGACTGCCTGGAGGCAGCGAGGGCACAAAGGACGTACCCAAAGGAGACCTCTTCCAATACTAGAAAAGCCTAACCTTCACCAGAGCCCGTCCACATCGTCCAGACTTCCAGCCAGGCTCCCATTTGGAAACAGCCTTCCCTTTTCTGAGGCTGCTGTCCAGAAAAGCCAAATAATTGAGGGTCAGATATCAGAGAACTCACATGTGGCAGGTGTCCAGGCCTCAGGGCCCAGGTAACTGTCCTGAGTCAGTGTCTGAGGTCCTGGAGTCTCTGATTGCCTTTGGTTAATCCAGGGCCAGGAAAGGTGAAGGGCCTCATATGTCCCTGGGCCCTTGCTGACCGGCGGAGCAGAAAACCCCTCAAAGTGTTTCTCAAAGCCCCATAGCTCCTTCAGTTATGAAGACCAACAGGACATCCTGAACAGGCCAGCAGGAAGGTCCGATGATGAAACAATTGCTACATTCCCTGTTTGGGGCTACCGAGCAGGGTAAGCCCAGGCCTGGCTGTCTTGGGGAGCAGTGGGGGGGTGGGGGCGCCTCCCCTGGCCCTGTCCACACAGAGCCAGAGGATCAGGCATGTCACACCCTGATCAAAACCCTCCTGTGTTCTCCACCTTTGCAGAGTCGGTCACACGCCTCCCATCTCATCTGTTCCTTCTTCCTGCTTTACCTTCTCCATGCTCCACCCCACTGCCCACTTCCTGCTCCGCCAACATCCAAGCTTCTTCTGCGTGCTTTGTAGTCTTGAGACCTGCTACCCCTTTGCCTCTGGTCAATTTTTCCCACTATCTTTCTTATCTTTCGAAGAGGTAAAATTCACATAACATGCAATTAACCATTTTAAAGCATGCAAATCCCTTAGTCTTAGTTATATTCACAGTGTGATTATCACCAGGTCTTGAGAATTACAAAACTCTCTTGTCACCCCATAAAAACCACTTCTCACCCAATGAAGCCTCGCTGCCCTGCTCACTAACCTTTAACCTGCTTTCTGTCTAGAGACTTGCTTATTCTGAGTAAGTCATATAAAAGTAAGCATACTTTCACACTTTTGTGACTGGCTTCTTTCATTAGTGAAATGTTTTTGAGGTTTATCCACATTGTGGCCTGTATCAGAACTTCATTCCTTTAAAATTTTTTTATTTGGCTGCACCAGAACTTAGTTGCAGCATGTGGGATCTAGTTCCCTGACCAGAGATGGAACTTGGGCCCCTTGCATGGGCAGCATGGAGTCTTAGCCACTGGACCACTAGGGAAGTCCCTTCATTTCATTTTATGTTGAATAATATAGTCCACTGTCTGCATATACCAGTTTGTTTATTCATTTGTTAGTGGATAGACACAGGTTGTTTCCACTTTCTGGCAATTGTAAATAGACCTGTTATAAACATTCATGGACAAGTTTCTGCATGGATACCCATTTTCATTTCTGTGGGGTCTGTACCTAGGAGTGGGATTGCTGGGTCACACGGTAACTTCAGGGTCAACTTTTTGAGGAACCTCCAGACTCAATCTTTGCCCCTAATATCCGGGGTTGGCCCTTGCTCCTCATTCAGCCCTCAGCTCAGATGTGACCTCCTCAGATCACCTCAGCTCAAATAACACCCCTCTCCCCAACCACTCTCATCTTTTCATGATGCTGGGTTCATGATCCCTTAGGACATAGGTGATTCCGTAGCTCTTATTTTCCCTGGTGACCCACAGCCTCACACAGTACCCAGCACTCAATGATAATAAGTCATTGCTCAACAAGGCATATGACTAAGACGCTTGTAAGACGGACAAGCTCCAATACTTTGGCCATCTGATGTGAAGAGCTGACTCATCGGAAAAGACCCTGATGCTGGGAAAGATTGAGGACAGAGATCGAGATGGTTGGATGGCATCACCAACTCAACAGACATGAGTCTGAGCAAGCTCTGGGAGATAGTTAAGGAAAGGGAAGTCTGGTGTGCTGCAGTCCATGGGGTCGCGAAGAGTCAGACATAACCGAGTGACTGAACAACAAAGATGGGCGAGACAGAGAACGCAGGTCAGGGAAATGTAAAGTGAAGAGCAATCCCCTGCTCCATAATAAACACTGATCCATGGGCGTCTGGCACCCTACTGAGGCGGCAGACCTCACAGCTCTATTCTCTGATCTGTGTGTAATCAGTCAGAATGTAAAGATTTAAAAGGCATGTTTTCGGGACTTCCCTGGTGGTTCAGGGGCTAAGACTCTGCGCTCCCATTGCAGGGGGGCCTGGGTTCCAACCCTGGTTAGGGAACTAGATCTCATGTGCTACAACTAAAGATTCCGCATGCAGCAACTAAGACCTGCATGTGTGCGTGCTAATTTACTTCAGTCGTGTCCAACTCTTTGCGACCCCATGGACTGTAGCCCCTCAGAATCCTCTGTCCATGGGATTCTCCAGGCAAGGATCCTGAAGTGGGTTGCCATGCCCTCCTGCAGGGAACTAAGACCATCTTACAAGCCTGGAAGTGCAGCCAAATAAAGAAATAATACTTCTAGAAAATGTTTTATAATTATATAAATAATAATCAATCAGCTGAATGAGCGATCTCAGGTTATCTAAGGTGAGGACCTGCAACAAGGTGAGGCATGTCCTTGTCATCTTAAATCTGTTGGGACCACCCAGGGTGACTCAGCTCTTTAGTGGACTACTTCCTCCTGCCCCCACCCCCCCATCCAAGGAGAAACAGAAACCAGTGGAAGGAAGTCACGCTGATGATCTATTTCTAAACCCCTCCCCGTTGGTGACTCAGCACAGACATCTCTTCAGCAAGCCCCAACTCCATGGGCTGGCACAGGTAACCCCTAGTGACTAATTGCAAAGGGAAGAAAAAAAGACAAAGGTGGAAAAAAAGGGTGGAAAACAGGGTGGAAAAAAAGACAGGGGTGGGGTGGAAAATTGGTTATGTGTATAATCTCACAGTTAGCCTGGTGCAATGGTTAAGTGCTCCAGCTAGGGTTTCAGGTGGCCAGGGTTCAAATCCCAGCTTTGGGACTTGCTGCAGGTTATTTTTATTTGCTTTGTTGCAGGGAATGGGCTTCTCCTGTTGTGACTCAGAAGTTTCAGCGTGAGGGCTTACTGCTCCAAGGCATGGGGGGAATCTTAGTTTCCAACCAGGGATCGAACCCAGGTCTCCTGCATTGGAAGATGGATTCTTAACAGTGGACCACCAGGGAAGTCCCTCTGCAGGTTATTTAATCTCACTTTTCTTTCTTTTTTTTTTTTTTGGAGAAACAGGGTTAATAGTAGTAGCTGCCTCATAGGCTTGTTGTGAGAATTAAAAGAGTTAATATTATATAAAGTGCTTAGAGAGAGCTGGGTATGTTGAAAATGCTTTATACAAGAATAGTCATCATCATTATCATCCATCTCAGTACTGGTATCTGCAGCTGGGCAATCAGACAGAAGGAGATAATAAATGGGCTTTTTAAAAGTTAAATGGGGAATTTCTTGGCAGTGGTTAAGACTCTCTGTGACCCCATGGACTGTAGTCTGCCAGGCTCCTCCGTCCATGGGATTTCCCAGGCAAGAATACTGGAGCAGGTTGCCATTTTCTCCTCCAGGGGATCTTCCCCACCCAGGGATTGAACCCACATCTCTGCCATCTCCTGTATCGTCAGACGACTTCTTTACCACTAGTGCCACCTGGGAGCCCAAGTCCTGGCACGTGGGTTCAAGTCCCAGTCTGAGGTGAAGTGAAGTCACTCAGTCGTGTCCGACTCTTTGCGACCCTGTGGACTATAGCCCACCAGGCTCCTCTGTCCATGGGATTCTCCAGGCAAGAACCCTGGAGTGGGTTGACATCTTCAAACATGACCAATTTTTATCTTATGTGCACTGTACCACTACTTTTAAAAAGTAAACATTAAACAGCCTCTTTCAGAGCCATCTGCCAAAAAAACAAAAGCTATTTGTTTATTGTATTATTATTTGAAATTATAATAGTTCTCCTACCTGGGGCCAGAAATAACTGCGTCAGCAGAAATGGCTGTTTGGGTCTCGAATTGGAAAGTCCTCGCTCTGTGCAGTCTTCTAGAACTTCAGGTCCTGGAGGAGGGCAGGATGTCTGACTGGATGGAGCTGCCCACGGCGGGGGCTCAGGTCTGGGAGAGCGTCTCGGCTGGATGCACTGGCTGGCTCTTGGGCTTTTCAACAACTTCTGTTTTCAGTAAACATAAATCAGAACAGCTGTTCTCCATCTTGTCCTCCGCGGCCCCTTGGGCACTTATCATGCAAGGACTGGGTTAGCTTGTTTTGAGTATCCCATCCTTCCCACCCGCCCCGGGGAAAACGGACAACCAATCCTGATACACACGTGTACCCACTGCTCATAACCAACCACTGTTAACCTTTTCTTCTATTTGCTCTGAATCCACTTTTATTCTTAACAAAAGAGTAAAGCATCACATGTTTGTGCCCTTCTAGTCTCCAACCACCAGAGACAAACTCCAGCATGAATGGAGCCTGTAGCCTCCTAGCCGATTGATTTCTGAACTCTGTACACATATTTATAGATCCAAGAAATAGATTTGCTAGTGTTTTGTGTTAACACAGATAAACATAATATCTTTCTGCAACGTGCTTTTTTTTTTTTGCTTGTTTTTAGGTGTTTGAGATCTTTCCAAGTTAGTATGTATGGATCCAATATGCCTTTTCTTCCCACAAAATATTTCACCATATATCCTGTACCATATTTTTAAAAACCAAATTAAAGACCTCTCCATTGTTTCTAGTGATTTGCAAATGAAAACCAGGTGGCCACAAGCGTCCTTGCGCTAATTGCTGCAGAGCAATATTTTTCAAATAGCCTGAGGCATACCTAAATCATGAAGTCAAATTTTCCTTCAGTGATATAGGGTGGAATAACTTGTAATGAATACTGTTCCTTGGTGAAGGTTTTGTTTTCAGTGCATGTGTGCTTGGTAGGGAGGTAAAGATGTTCTTCTTACTAATAAAGACTGCAGTGAAAGCAAAGTTTAAAAACACATTGCTCTCCCAGTAATTCTACCCAGAGAAATGCCATGTATAGCCACGCGAAAACAAGGACATGAATGTTCACAGAAGCTCTATTCACAATAGTCGTAAAGTGGAAACCACCCAAATATCCATCAGCAGATGAATGGAAAACCAAAACGGGATCTAGGCATAGAACAGAATCTTATTCCAGCATAATAAAAAATAAAGCGCAGACACATGTTCCAACATAGAATTCTAAAGGCATGATGCTCAGTGAAAGAGGCCAGACACAAAAGGCCACATATGTCTGATTCTGTGCATGTGAAATGTCCAGAAGAGACAGATCCATAGAGACAGAAAGCAGATTAGTGGTTGCCAGGGGCTGGCAGGGGGTGGGGCAGGGGAACGGAGAGTGACTGCTTCCTGGGTACAGATTTCCTTTCGGGGTGGTGAAAATGTTCTGGAACCAGCTAGTGATGATAGTTCCCCAACACTGCAAATTTACTAAAAGCTACTGAATTCTATGCTTTAAAATGGTTTAAGTAATGAAGTCCATGTTATGTGCATTTTATTTCAGTTTTTAAAAAAGGAAAACCACTCCTCTAAGGCAAGGGTTCCCAACCTCTGGGATCTATGCCTGATGCTCTGAGTTGGAGCTGATGTACTAATAGTAATAGAAATGAAGTGCACGATAAATGTAACACGCTTGAATTACCCTGAAACCATCCCGCCTGGCCCCCAGCCCCTGGAAAAATTGTCTTCCACAAAACCTGTCCCTAGGGCCATAAAGGTTGGGGACCACTGCTCTAAGGGTGGAATAGTTGCAGAGTTTGCACATTTCAACTTTCTTTTTTCTTTCTTTACTAAATGTGGCAAATTGTCCTCCCAATTTGCATTCTTACCACAGTGAGCTTCTGTCTCCCCACATCCACACCAATACCTCGTACCCAAGCAAAGAACAAGAAGGGGAATAATTCAGAGCTAAGCTGTGGGTATAAACCAGGGCTCACAATCTAGAGGCCCAAGAACTTGTTCTGTTTGCCCTGTTTGTAGTTTTTAAAAGTTTGAATTAGGTACCTACTGTTAAAGTCAAGACATCACAAAATGTGGTTGACCCACTTCCCTTGAAACATCGGAAGACTTGGCCCCATTTCATACACATTTCCTTGTGTTGACAGCGGCCGAGGTGAGCAGCCGGTGCCTGCTTTCAAGGAGTAATGAGGTCTTCACTTCACGATAGTTCCCACCGCTCCCTAATATCTTACAGCTGGTTCCCTTTACGGCTTTATGTTCCCCCTCTGGCCCATGTACTTTGAGCGCACTCATCCTGGTGTAAAGTTTGGGTTTTTTTAGGATTTATTTGGCTGTGCTGAGTCTTGCTGTGGCACTAGGGTCTTCAATCTTCCTTATGGTATTAGGGATCCTCAGTTATGGCTGCTGCTGCTCCTGCTAAGTCGCTTCAGTCGTGTCCGACTCTGTGCGACCCCAGAGACGGCAGCCCACCGGGCTCCCCCGTCCCGGGGATTCTCCAGGCGAGGACACTGGAGTGGGTTGCCATTTCCTTCTCCAATGCATCAAAGTGAAAAGTGAAAGTGACGTTGCTCAGTCATGTCCGACTCTTAGCAACCCCATGGACTGCAGCCCACCAGGCTCCTTCGCCCATGAGATTTTCCAGGCAAGGGTACTGGGGTGGGGCGCCACTGCCTTCACAAGGGATCTATTAATAGTTCCCTGACCAGGGACCAGTCCCCTGCATTGGGAGCTCAGAGTCTTAGCCACTGAATCACCAGGAAGTCCCATGGTGTAAAGTTTTGAGCTCAATATGGGACCTCAGCCTAATAGCTTGTATAGGTCCACAATCGGCACGACTGTACCAGGGCAGCCCTGATGAAGAGGAGGAGATGATTTCCAAGCCAATGAACTATGGATGTTTTCCTGAGGTAAGGGAGGTTGCAGCCAGACAGGGGGAAAAGCAGACTTGGGAGTTTGAGGGGAAGGTGGGGTCAGAGCCCTGGCACACCCACCGCGCTAGGGAGTGGAGTGACCATCATTCCAGTGCCCACTTGAGCATGCTCAGCCTCAAAGAGCCCACCATGAGCAACATCTCAAGGTCTTGGGTTTCTGTCCTTGGAGCTGTCGGCTCTGACCGTGACCCCAAATCAGATCAACGGCCTCCTCCCAATACACATGCTTTGGGTCAGAGTCTGTGGAGACCAGCTGTTTGGAAGAACCCATCTGCTGCACTCAGCTCCGCTTCAGGGGCCAGGGTGGAGGAGGGAGGGGGCAGCGACTGGGGAGTGGGGTGCCCTGTAGCAGACAGCTCTGATGGTGAGAAATGTCCAGGGTGATGATCTGGGATGGGGAGCAGAGTGCTGCTTATAGAATTCTCTGCACTTTAAAAATATTAACAACAACAACGACAAAAGTGCCCCCTTCACCAAACGCCAAAGATTCAGTTGTAGAGAGAGGCTTTCCCAGACCCCTGCCTCTAGCGAGGACAGCCACCTAGGACTAGGTACATAATGTGCAGGGCCCAGAGAAAAGTGAAAATGCAGGGTTCCTTGTTCAGAACTGAAGAATTTCAAGGAAAGTTCCAGGTGGTCCAGTGATTAAGACTCCATGCTCCCAATGCAGGGAGCCTGGGTTCAATCCCTGGTCAGGGAACTAGATCCCACATGCTGCAATGAAGACTAAAGATCCTTCATGTTGCAACTAAGGCCTAGCACAGCCAATTTTAAATATATATATATTAAAAAAGAAGAGGAATTGCAAGATGGTGGCCACAGAGCCACAGAGCTTTAAATCAAACGTGGGGCTCTTCTGAGCACAGAGGCCCTGGGTGACTATCTGCGCTTCATGATACCCCTTACCCCCCACCACCCACCCCTTGAAGCCAGGGCTACCGCTGCCCTCTCACCGGCCCCAGACCCTCACACCAGGATTAGGCCTGCTCTGGGTCTCCACAGCCCCCCAGCTTGTCTTCGTTGTCTCCTTCTTGCTTGTATCTTTGCCTGTCTCCCTTCCAGATGGCGCTTTTCCTGAAGGTCCAAGTGCCATGCTTTCCCCTGACTGCCTCGTGTAGTGCCTGAAACAGAGGAAGGCAGCTGTATTCGCTCAGTGAATGGTAATACAGAAAAAGTCAGCTTCAAAAATCATGGCTGTCTACCTTCTGCCTACTGCTGCTGCTAAGCCGCTTCAGTTATGTCCGACTCTGTGCAACCCCAGAGATGGCAGCCCACCAGGCTCCCCTGTCCCTGGGATTCACCAGGAAAGAACTAGGATGGCTATAATTTAAAACAAATAAATAGGAGGACCTCCCTGGTGGCCCAGTGATTTAGACTTCATTTAAACCACCATTTAAACAACCAGTGAAAGGGGCGCAGGTTCAGTCCTTGGTCGGGGAGTTAAGCTCCTACGTGCCTTGTGGCCAAAAAAACTAAAACGTAAAACAGAAGCAATATTATAACAAATTCAATAAAGAATCAAAAACGTTTTTAAATGAAACCAAAAAATAACAGAAAATAACAAGTGTTGGTGAGGATGTGGTGAGATTGGACCCTCATACGTTGCCGGTGGGAATGTAAAATGGCGTAGGCACTGTGGAAGATGGCATGATGATTTCTCAGAGTGTTAAATACAGAGTGATCATACGACCCAGCATTTCTTCTCCTAAGTATAAACCTCAGAGAATCAAAAACAGGGCCACACAAAAATGTGAATGTTCATGGCAGCACTGTCCACAGCCAAAATCTGAAAATAACCCAAGTGTTCATCAGTGGATGGATGGACAAATAGAATAAACAGAATGGGTCCCATCCATACAATGGAATATTATTCAGCCACAAAAAGGAATGAAGCACTGATACAGGCATAGATAGACATAGACATGGATGAACCGTGAAAACATGACGCAGAGAGAGAAGTCAGGCAGAAAAGGCCACAGTGTCTACAATTCCGTGCATATGAAGTGTCCAGAACAGGCAAATTTAGAGAGACAGAAAGCAGCCTAGTGGTTGCCAGGGTCTGAGGGAGGTGGGGGAATGGAGGGTGACAGTTAATGGGGAGCTGGTTTTTTAGGGGGGAAGGGTGATAAAAATGTCCTGGAAAGAGAGAATGGTGATGGTTGTACCACACTGTCAATGCACTAAGTGTCATTAGCAGTAAATGTTATGCATATTTTATTTTAATAGAAACAATTTTTTAAAACCTATCTTTGAATTGAATTGAATTTTAGAACAGAAAAAGGACACAGTGGGAAAACTGGGGAAATCCAAAAAAAGCTTGGCATTTCACTGCCAGTGCTGTGCCTGTGTAGGCTTCTTAGTCGTGACAAATGTGTCCCAGTCATGTGAGATGCTAACATAAGGCAAAGCTGGGTGAGGGTATGGATACAGCAACGCCTTCTACCATCACTGAGACTTTTCTGCAAACCTAAAATGATTCCAAAATGAATCATTCATTCTCGAAAATCATATGTAACTTCCAGAAAGGGGCCTGCTTGGTCTCCAGAAGGTTCTTTTGTCTGCCTAGGGCCCACGCTTGGGGTTCAGATTTGCAATTTAGGGAGCTGGAGCTGACCTCAGCCTGGGAGAGGGAGAAGAATCTGGAATTCCCAGGCTGGAAGAGAGGGATGAGGTGAAGAGAGGGGGATGGGGGAGGAGGGAAGGAGGAGTCTGGGCAGGAATGGAGTTGGGCTGGGGGGATCCCCCATGGAAGCACCTTGCTGGGGAAACTCCAAGAACTTTGGAGAACACGAAAGTCCAGCACAGAGGCTGCTAATGGATAACCCACAGTCCAAAGAGTAGGGAGGTGTTATTTTACCCTTGGTTTTGTAAACGTAATTAAGCCAATCTATAAAAAGCAGTCAATCTCACATGACAATTGGAAATTTCCAACTTCTCTGGAAACATCTGAAAATCTGCTAATTCGAGGCCACCTTTCTGTATGTCCCCAGATCTGGAGTTGAGTCCCAGCCATCCCCTTTTTTTATTTTTAAATGTATTTATTTGTGGCTGCATCAGATCTTAGTTTTGGCATGCAGGGTCTTTAGTTGTGGTGAATAGGCTGCTCCCTAGTCGTGGAACACGGGCTTAGTTGCCCCAACACATGTCAGATCTTAGTTCCCCAACCAGGGACCAAACCCACATCCCCTGAATCAGGAGGCAGATTCTTAACCACTGGACCACCAGGGAAGTTCCCTGGGCATGCTCTTTAAAGGGGTGTGAGCTCTCCTGTCTGCCGCGATCCCCACAACCCCCTATTGTCACCAATTATTGGAAAAGGCAATGGCACCACACTCCAGTACTCTTGCCTGGAAAATCCCATGGACAGAGGAGCCTGGTAGGCTGCAGTCCATGGGGTTGCGAAGAGTTGGACATGACTGAGCGACTTCCCTTTCACTTTTCACTTTCATGCATTGGAGAAGGAAATGGCAACCCACTCCAGTGTTCTTGCCTGGAGAATCCCAAGGACGGGGGAGCCTGGCGAGCTACAGTCCATGGGGTTGCAAAGAGTCGAACACAACTTAGCAACTACACAGCAACAACTGACACTGAGCTTCAGTTACCACTTATCTTCAAGCTTGCACCATATTTTATAGACTAATTGAACAGATTTTCTCTGTACTATGTCAAAAGTGGAAAAGCAAAAGAGAAATCAAGACATTGCCTGATTTTTATTATATCCGGCTGGCTTCACTCACCTATGATACCTACCTGGCTCCTGGAGGGACTCGGGTTTAAGAACTCAAGTCTCATGTTTGATGAGAAGCTTTCCCTTGCAGGTCAACCTACCTGCCCCAATCCACACTCTTAAGTCTTCATACTCCCAGGTGTTGTGTGGTTGGGATCAAACATACACATTCTTCTTGGGTGTGAATCCTGGTTCTACTCTTTACTAGCTGGGTGGTCTTGGGCAGGTCACTTAGCCTCTCTGTGCCTCAGTTTCCCCATCGGTAAAGCAGGGATGACACTGTACCTACCCTTTCAGAGGTTTTATGAGGATTAAGTGATGCAGCTCATACAAAGCACACACACCTGTGCCTGGAACAGAACAAAAGAGGCAGAGGTTTCAGGGGGTGACAAGTGCTGTGATGATAACAGATCAGGGTGACCGGGGGGAACCCCACACTCAGTACCTGCCGAGGAGGAGGGGACAGATGAGCTGAGAGGGAAATGAGAAAGAATCATCTGGGAACCCAGGGGGAGGAACAGTGTGTCAGGAAGAAGGAACAGGCAGTGTAAAGGCTCAGAGGCAAGAATGAGCTTGACTGGCTCAAGGAGAAGAAGAAGGGCTGTGTGGCTGGAGAGGAGCTACTGAAAGGCAGGCAGAGGCCACAGGGAGGTGTTTGGACCCGACGCACTGAGACACCCTAGAGGGTTCTCAGCACTCAGAGGCCAGGATCCGATTGACAGGAGGGACACATGGCCTGGCAGCAGCAGGCTGCTCCAGCCTGAGGCCTCTGCTTCCGGTCCAGTGATCGCTGTCACAACCAGCCTGACTCAAGCATGGCTGCCGTTGCCCTCTGAGCATTGCAACCCCCACCCCTAAACCAAAGAGGAATTCTTGAGGTGGCCTTGGGCCGGGGCAGGGGCCCCCGGGATGGGGCAGAGTAGGGGATGCAGATACGACGTGAAAGAAGGCTGCAAGGAGTACGCTACTCAGTCGTGTCCAGCTCTTTGCGACTCCATGGACTGTAGCCCACCAGGCTCCTCTGTCCACGGGATTCTCCAGGCAAGAACACTGGAGTGGGTTGCCATGCCCTTCTCCAGGGGATCTTCCCAACCCAGGGATCAAACCCCAGTGTCCTGTGGCTCCTGCGCTGCAGGTGGATTCTTTACCGCTGAGCCACTGGGAAAGCCCAAAGGCTGCAAGGTTCCCCCTACAGAGATCCGTCTCAAATCCCTGGAACCTGTGAGAGTGACCTTACTTGGAAAAAGGGTCTTTGCAGACCTGGTTCAGAATCTCAAGGTGAGATGATTCTGGATAATTCGCATGGGCACAAAATCCAATGTCAAATGTCCTTACAAGAGAAAGGCAGAGGGAGATTTGAGACACAGGGAAGAAGGCTGGGCGATGATGGAGGCAGAGACTGGAGGGAGGCAGCCACAAGCAAGGAACCCCTGGAGCCGCCAGAAGCAGGAAGGACCCTCCCCTAGAGCCTTCAGAAGGAGCTCAGCCCTGTCAGACTTCTGGCCTCCTGGTCTGGGAAAGATATGGTTCTGTTACTTTAAGGCACTTGGTTTGCGGTCATTGGTTACAGAAGCCACAAGAAACCAGCACACCCTCCTCCAAGGACCCCCACCTTCCCAGGCAAGAGGTTCAATTTCTCCTTCCACCCCTGTGACACATCCCCCATTACAGGTGAGAACACTGAGGCCCAGAAAAGGGAAGACAAATGGGGAAGCTCCTTACAGTTGTCTCAACCTTCCTCTTGCCTGAATTGAGCTCACCTCTGCAATGGGGGAGCCTCATGGGCTGCCGTCTATGGGGTTGCACAGAGTCGGACACGACTGAAGCGACTTAGCAGTAGCAGCAGCAGCAATGTATCTTATTGTTGAACAAACTCCAGGAGATAGTGAAGGACAGGGAAGCCTGGCATGCTGCAGTCCTTGGGGTCGCAGAGTTAGACACGACTGAGCAACTGAACAACAACACGTACCTTGCTGGGTTTTCACAGCTAAAATTTGTGTTTATTTTTATCATGGAATGGTAAGTACGGCAAAGAGAGTCCAGATAACACAATGCCCTGAAACTTTTTCATTCCCTGATCTTGGCGGGGGTTAGCTGCGGGGTCTTGGCTGTGTAGTGTAGGGTAAATCAATTAACCTCTTTGAGCTTCAGATTCCTCAACTTTAAAATGTGGAGAGAATTGGTTGTTGTGAGGATTAAATGAGATCAGATGCTAAGCACCTGGTACCTCTCCAGTTCCACCTGATACCCCAGCCTGGGCCTGAGCAGGTTCTTGCTGGGGCACCCAGTTCTCAGGTTCACGATGGCTTCTTCAGGGAGGGAGCCAGAGGGTCCTGGATAAATAAGATGCTCAAGGCAGGTCCAAGCCCCTGAGGGCAAGCAGGGGACTGAGCTGGCCACAGTCTGGGCCTCAGGCCTCGATTTATTTGGCAGGAAAATGGATACACGGCAGACATGGAGCTGGTGTATGCAGTGTGACTTCACTGGTTGTTAAAAATATTCAAATACTTCCATACCTGTTGGTAAAAGCCACTGCCCCAGCCCCTCTCCCGGGACCCCAGACTTCCGCACAATTCAGCAAGAATAAACTACCACCAGGAGGTCTCCTGTGTCCAGTCCTAAGCCTCCCTTCTGATTGAGCTGTACTGCTGGGTAACATGTCTTGGTGCCACAGGCTGGTGAGCGTAGGGTGCTCTGTTCCTGATGGAAAAAAACAGGTGGCATTTGCTGGGTCTCGGCTTTCCCGGGAGGCACAAAGGACCCCAGGGGTTTAGTGGAGACCGATCTGTTATCCTGCACAAGCCTCATGGAGACAGATGGATGGATGTGAGTGTCTGTGCTGGGGGTCCTGGGGATGTGAAGGGCACCCGGACACTGGATTGGGGGAGGCCCTAGACTACCCAGAGTCTCCCCACAATTACGCCAGGCAGTGCCTGATAGAGAAACCTAACCAGGCAATGAGGCAGATGGCACAGGAAGAGGTCAGAGGTCAGGGGTCAGAGGTAGTATACTTTATTGACCGGGTTCTCCCAGCATCTTGCAAACCCCCTACAAAGCCAGGCCTGGGCTTTGCCAGCGTCCCGTGCACCGGACTCCCAGACGTCCAGAGAGCCTCAGAATGGCAGAGCGGCGGGGCAGATGTGGGGAGGGGGCTGCCAGCCAGGGGAGAGGGTGCGAGGAGGGGCAAGCCAGGGGGAGGGGCTCAAGCTGGGCACTGGGCCAGGGACCCCCGAGGCTCCGCTAGGCCTGGCCAGCCCCTCACTCCCCTAGTTAAGGTTCGTAGTGGTTCACAGTGAGACTGGCTTAAATTTGGGGGGTGATGGGCAGGCAGGCGCCTTCCACTCCCCGCCCACTGTTGGCCTGACTCACGAAGCTGGAAAGAGGGCAAGACGGGAAGTCCCCCCACCCTGCCGTGTTCCCACCACCACAGGGACTTGGAAGCCCCTTCTCTCCAGGGGCAAACAGCAGAGGCCCAGTTCTCCCTGATATACCCCCAGGCTCTTAGGGAGAAGGGTCATTCACTCCCGGCTTAGAAGTTTCCAGAACATCTCAGGGACCTTGCCCATCATTACTCCCAATTAGAAAAGTGTTTTTGAAATCTAGGAGTTGATGGGGGCCATCAAACCAAGCAGTAAAAAAACCTGGTTAAGATCTTGGTTTAAAAAGGTAGTTCTACCTTCGCCTAGAAGCTTCAGGAGACCAGCCCGAGAGACCAGTGGCGTCTCTGTGCCCAGACTGGCAGGGGTGGCTCATGGCAGCAGGGGGCCGGTGGTGGCCTGGGGAACAAGGCAGGGACCCGGGGAAGAGATGCAGGAAGCAGTGACTTGTGGGGCAGGGCAGGTGGCCCTCCCCGTCCAGTGCCATGGGCTTGGGCTCAGAGGGCAGTGGGGGTGGCCAGGATGGGGGGGCCCCCGTGGGCACCTCTGCCGGGCCTGCTCTGGGGCCTCTGCCCCACTGGGAGAGGCAGGGCCCTGTGGTCAGGCCTTGTGACTGCCGTTGCCTGGCAGCTCCCTGTGGCCGGCTGTGAAGTCCACGGCGGGCTCAAGCCCCAGCATCTGCCGCTGCACCAGCCTGGCGTAGAGGCCGCCCTGGGCCAGCAGCTGCTGGTGAGTGCCCTGCTGCACCACACGGCCCTTGTCGAGCACCACGATGAGGTGCGCTCGCTCCACCGTGCTCAGCCGGTGCGCGATGATGAGCACCGTGTGTTTCTGCAGGTTGCCGTGGATGGCCTGCTGGATCTGCGGACACAGGAGGGCACCGGCTCACACGGGCACTGCCGCCGCCCACCACCCCGCCCAGTCCTGGCTCAGAGCCCGGGTCCGTCATATCCCACAGACACTCAGCCTCTCTGGGGCTTCTTCGCCTGTAAAGCGAGGGCTTGCCCAGGACCTACTTCCCGAGTTTTTGTCCTTGGGGGACAGAGCTCAGAGCCTGACATGGGGCAGCACTTGGTGAATGATGGAAGGGCTCCATCATGAAGAGGGATGGTCTTCCCCTAACCTTGGCCTTGGTTAACGGTCTCACCGTCAGCCTCAGAGCTCATGCCAACAAAACCAGCATCACCTGCTTCCTCATCCTTCCTTCACCCCACAAACCTGACTCATCAGCAAATCCTGTAGCCCCATCTCCCCAGGGTCTCTCTGCTCCATCTTTTCACCTTTGCCACCGTTCCTTTTTGCTTGGATCCCGGCAACTTTCCTGACGTGCTCCCCACGTGGATTTAATACTTTTAATCAGTTTTTGTTGAACTCACCCTCCAAGAGCTTCTTGTCCTATTTAGGATAAAACCCAAACTCCTGGGGGGAATTTTGGGGCCGGGAAACTCTTCTGCATAACATGACATCCTGTGTTTGTTAACACCCATAGAATTCGCAACACAAAGGGACCGTGAGTTAATAACAATGCACTAATACCAATTTTCAATGGGGACTAACGTACTGCTAACGTAAAACGTTAATAACAGGTGACTTTGTTTGGGGGGAGGGGTATATATGGGAACTCTGTACTTTCTGCTCAATTTTCCTTAAACGTAAACCTACTCTAAAAAAAAAAACACACCAAACCCCTTTCCAGGGCCTGAACAGCTGGCGTACCCACAATGACTCTCTCCCGACCTCACCATGCTCGACCCCCACCGTCAACCACGCTGACCTTGGGTGGTCGGCTGTGGACCTGCTCTGAGCCTTTGCCCTCACTGCCCCTCTCCCCAGGATGCTCTCACCCAGATCCCCCTGACTGGCTCCTTTCCCTTCTGGTCTCAGCTCAATAGCTCTTTGATGATCCTGGTTCTGCACGTGAATTCTGGGCAGGTAGGTGTGACCCCATCTGAACCCTGCACTAAGGCAGCCACATTCCAGCGGGGCTCCTGCAGGGGCAAAGCCTTGTCCCTGGGATGACCCCAGCCCCTAAATGCCGCCGGGAGAACTGAGTGTCCTAACCAACACACGCTGGGCTGCGGGCAGCTGAGCCCCCTTTCTTAGAGCACTTACCTACCACAAGGGGCTTAGCGCTGTCACATCCTCCTCTGTCCCCTGGAGATGCATATGCAAATCTCCTAAAGCTCAGGAATGTCTCTCTGTCATTCCTTCGAAATGTAGTCATCGGAAGGTTAGGGCCCCACCTCCCAGACTCAGTGGGGGACAGGAATCCTAATTCGAGTGGCTGCCACCTGTCTGCCAGCTCCCAGCCCTTCATCAGTCTCCCGTGACCCCTGCTCCCACCCCTTCCCTGTGTCCTCAATCTCCCTTTGAAATGGCTGCCCATCACAAATCATCACCCCTGCACAAATCTTAGACCTCAACTCTTTTCCCTGCTTTATTAGCTACTGGATAAAATTTGTTTTCCCAGCTTTAACTAAAGGCCGGTTATGTTTCTCAACCTCTCCATCACAGGACTGTTTCATTTTCTACATAGCACAGGTCCCAGGGCAAACTCACCCTTGTCTCCTTGTTATCTGTCTCTCGCCCTGGACTGGAAACACCTTGGGGGCAGGGGCCAGTGTGACCCTGGCACCCAGAACAGCGCCTGGTGCCCGGGAGGTGGGCATTAGATACCGTGTGATAAATGAATGGATCCATGGTGAGAGAGGGGTAGCTAAGTCTTCAAATACATTGTGGGCCCCTCTTTATCGATGACATGAGAGTTGGAGTAAGAGAGACACTCAGGTTATGAGTTCCAGGGCAGAGCTCCTAATCCAGGGCCCATATCGCCTGACTCGAACCCAGGGGGATTTGGTTTCAACACCATAGCCCTGAGGCTGGGCTGAGTGACTATGCCATGGGTCTCCTCCGTCCCGCTCTATGCCCTCAGCTCTGGAACACCCTAATCCAGGAAGCTGGCCTGGGAGAGTCCCTACAGCCACCTGAGCCCTTCCCAGCACCTGTCTGCTGCTCTGCTCCAGCATCACCCGCCACCCCGCAACTCACCAGATACTCGCTCTCCGCATCCAGGGCGCTGGTGGCTTCATCCAGGATGAGAACGAGGGGGTTCCGCACCAGAGCCCGGGCCATGGCCACCCGCTGCTTCTGGCCCCCGGAAAGCTGGGCACCCTTCTCCCCTGTCTCTGTGGGGCGGAGGCACAGGGGCAAGTGAGTGGGAGGGGAGGCGGGGTGGCCCTTGGGGAGGGATGAGCAGTGCCTTGCCTCTGCTTTTCCTTCTGCCGAGGGAGCTCTGCTCCCCGGGAAAGGTGGGGCTGAGAGGGCACCGGCTGGAAACCTCACAGAACAATGCTCCTTCTTCCTGTTCATGAGGGGCAAGCAAATTATGACTGTGTGCGGGTGGTACCAAGATGCCAACTTTTACGTATTAATCTGGCAGAACTCCAAACGTTTGAGAACATACTGTGCTGGGGTGGCTGAGGGGGCACCCCCAGTCTTCCTGGGGCACAGCTGCTGAGATCCCTGTGCTGCGGTGCACACTCCTCTGTGTGTCGGGTTGTGCTGTGTGAGTGCACAGACCACAATTACAGACACACAACCCCTGGACCAGCAAACCCATTTCTGGGAATATTTCCTGCTCATTTACTTGCTCGCGCACCGTGACTCACAGCACTGTTAACTGAAAACGACAAAACCCCCAAACCAAAAACACAATGCAAATTGTCTATCAACAGGAAACTGAGGAAATCAGTTATTTTTGAGGAAAGTATTATAAAGCCACACAATAGAATACTGTGCAGTACCTTAAAAAAAAAAAGTAGCTTTCTAGGTATCAATATGGAAAAAAAAGGTATCACTTAAAAAAAAAACAGGTGCAGAAAAAAGGTGCTTTTTTTTTTTCTGTAGACGGTGGGAGTTACTAAGAACACATACTCATATTTGCATAAAGAAACTCCAAAATGACATGTAAGAAATTAATGAGAGAAGCTCTGGTGGGGGCTGGAGGGAACTGGTAGTGAAGACTGGGATGAAATGAAACTTTTCACTGGATGTAGTTAGGTCTAATTTTTTAGTTTTGAACACTGTGAATAGCCTTGCTGCAAGAGCTAAAATTTTAAAATACGTTAAATCAAGTCTATAAGTTAATACATGGTTCAACTCATTAAATTACTTATTCACGTAAAGTAACTATGAATAATATAATACAAATAACATTTTAAAACAATTGTGTTTCAGAACTAAACGAAGGCAATGGTTTTAAAGCACTGTGAATGTACTAAGTGCCACTGAAGTGTTCACTCTGTTTATTTTTGGCTGCACCATGTGGCATGTGGGATCTTAGTTCCCTGACCAGGGATCAAACCCATGCCCCCGGCAGTGGAAGCACAGAATCGTAACCACTGGACCACCAGGGAAGTCCCTGAATAGTTTACTTTAAAAGTTAAGTTTAGGGACTTCCCCAGTGGTCCAGTGGTTAAGAATCTGCCTTGCAATGCAGGGGGTAACTAAGCCTGAGAGCCACAACAAAAGCTCCCAAGTAATGCAACCAAGACTCAATGCAGCCAAATAAATAAATAGATAAATATTTTAAAACAGTTAAGTTTATGTTATGTGGATTTCCCCTGAAATAATAAAGAGTAGCTGGCAGAGGGCAATGCATAACCCAGAGGGTTGAATCCCTGAGGATGGACCTCCGGGCACAGTGGAGGTGATGCTCTGGGCCCTGTACCTGTATTGTAGCCGTCCTGGAGCTCCATGATGAAGCCGTGGGCATTGGCTTTCTGGGCAGCCTCCACCACTGTCTCGAAGGGCACAGTGGGCAGGCCGTAGGAGATGTTGTCTGTGATGGAGCGGGCAAACAGCACTGGCTCCTGGCTCACCAGGGAGATCTGTGGAGGAGGAAGGAGGGGGCATGGGAGGCTGGGAACATGTCAGTTCAGCTGTCACCAGGAACCTCACCAGCCCCGGGCCTGGCTGATGCCTGGGGCCTCAAGTCTGAAATCTGATCAGGACCCAAGACTAACTGCTGCATTCGGTGGCCTCTCTTCTTTCCAAAGAGTGGAGTCCACTTTCTGCACAAGCCTTCAGGCTCCCTGACCAATACACTGGGGGCCCCCGCTAAGCTTGCCGCTCTGGGCTCAGCCAAGTTCCCTGACCTCCGAGACGGAGCTCATTGGCTGCCTCTGACCTGGAAGAAAAGAGAGTGAGAGAGTGTGGAATGTGCCTCTGTGAGTCTGTCCATGGCAAGAAGCAAGAGGCCAGAGCAGGCAGAGGCCACAGGGACCTCCCGGTTGGTGCCCCCTCCCTTTTAGAGAACAACAGAAAGGAACTATTGTCTCAGGGTCCCAGCTTTTGGAATTTGTATGTAGTTGGAGGATGTCACTACAATACTGTAAATAGCAAAAAAGAAAAAAAAATCTAATTGTCCATAAATTGAGGATTGATTAAATGATTACAATGCATCTATAAAATCAAGCTGCTATATATATATATATATATATAACGATTCTATTTTTGTTAAAATAAAAAGTGTATGTGGCTTTATGTATTGTTGTTGCTGCTGTTTACTTGCTAAGCCATGTCCAACTCTTTGTGACCCCATGGACTGTAGCCTACCAGGCTCCTTTGTCTATGGGATTTCCCAGGTAAGAATAGTGGAGTGGATTGCCATTTCCTTCTCCTGGGGATCTTCCCGATCCAGGGATTGAATCCGTGCCTCCTGCGTCTCCTATATTACCGGCAGATTCTTTCCCACTGAGCTATCAGGGAAGACTTTATATGTAGATATATTTATATAAATATGGGAAACATGTTGGAAAGGAAAGGATGTTGACTAAACTGATAATGCTGGATCATGCCAGCATTATCAAAAGGTGGAATTCAAAAGGTGAGGTGGAGGGGATTCTCACATGTTTGTTATAAAATTCTCTGAATATATGAGAATATAGTTAGATGGTTGAGTTCTACTGCTTTGGGTTTATGAAAATTAAAAATTTAAACAGAGGATATTCACAAAAGAGGAAATCCAAAAGTCCAAGAAACGTATGAAAAAGGACTTAAAATCTTTAGTCACCAGGAAAATGCAAAAGACCCCAGTGAACTACCTGTAGACACTCACCAACTGGTTACAGGTACAGGACTGATACTAGCTATCTGAGAGTAAGTATCTGAGCATGTCAACTATTGCAAAGCCTGAACAGCTCTGTCCAGGAGCCACTTCCAGAACTCTGGTGGGCAGCAGCCAGTGGTGGCATACCTGAGACCACTTCTCCACCATCTACCCCTGGTTATATACACATGAGTGGGAAGAGGTCACAATCTGCGGCCTCCACCAGCATCTACAACTAGCTGGAAGTTCTGGAGTCTCTGTGCCAGCCCAGGCTCTCGCGTAACTTAATGTCTGTTGATGATGTAAATGGCGTCTGCTTGGTAGTTGGTGTTTCCCGTATAGTGCACAACTGAACAACTGTCCAGGGCGTCCCTGCTCTTATACCAGCTCCGGATCAGATGTTGAGTGTACCTGTCTGAGAAAACTACCCAAAACTGTAAGGTCATGAATAGCCTCCTTTAAGTACTGGAGATAATTTAAATGTGGAAAACCTGAACTCTCTTTCACTGCTGGTGGGACTGTAAAGTCAAAAAAAGAAAAAAGTAAACCACCTTAATGGCAGGAGTTACTAGAGCTGCGGATACACATCCACTCTGGGGGAACCTACCCACCGGTGCATACCAGGACACCCAAGACGAGTACCAGCGTTGTCCGTATCAATATTGTTGCTAATACTAAAAAAACAGGAAACACCCCCAACTATCCATCAAGAAACAGAACGTGTAAATGGACTGACATGTTTACACAGTGGATTGTCTCCCAGCAATGAGAATGAAGGAACTACAAACACAGCCTCAACCTGGAAAACTCACAAATAACGCTGAGTGGAGGAAACAAGACGCAGAGAATACATGTGTTACGACTCCAGTCAGATGAAGTTCAAAACTAGCAAAACACAGCTGCACCATCTGGGGAGGCACACAGCCATGGGAGGAACAGGAGAAAAGCAAGAAAGCGATGATTATGAAAGCTGGGCGAGACGGCGCTTCTTGGGAGGCAAAGAAGGGGCACATGGAGGGGAGCGGCAGATGGGGGCCACTTCTGGAGTGCTGGAATGTTCTATTTCTTGAACTGGGTGGTGTTACATTGGTGGTAATCCTTTTTTTTTGTTGTTAATATTTATTTTATTTGGTTGCATTGGGTCTTAGTTACAGCATGTGGGATCTAGTTTTCTGACCAGGGATCAAACCTGGACCCCCTCCATTGGGAGCACACAGTCTTAGCCACTGGACCACCCGGGAAATCCCGGTGATAATCCTCTGAACTGTGTGTGTATTCTGAGCCCTCTTGCCTGCATCTGCCAGTGCTCACGGGAGAAGGTCAAACAGGGAAAGGGCGGAGGAGGGCAGCAAAGGCCCGTGTGCCTACCACTCGGTGTAAGTACTTGTGGTCATAGGCGCCGATGGGCTTCCCGTCCAGCAGCACTTGGCCCCCCTCCAGGGGGTAGAAGTTCTCCAGGATGTTGACACAGGAGCTCTTTCCGCTGCCCGATGGCCCCACGAGAGCAGTCACCTTTCCTGGGGACAGGCTGAAGGAGACGTTCTACCAGGAACACACAGACACAAGGCAGGGCCACCGGCTCACTCACAGGCTCTGGTATCAGAGGCCCCGGGCACCCTTCCCAGCCTGCCCCACTGCCGCTGCCCCCAGAAGGCTCTCCTTTCTAGGCCTTGACAGCACTTTTATACTCGTCTCCTTTTCCTGGAATGTTCTCTCTGCAGAGAGCCATTGGCTCGCTCCTGCTCCTTGTTTAGGTCCCAGATCAAAAGTCACCTCCCCCGAGAAGCCCTCTTGGACTATTAATATCATCTCTGCAGACTACCCCAATTTATTGCCTTCCTAGCATTTCTCTTGGAATCCTTTTGTTAACGCCTTCCCCAACAAGAGCCCAACTCCAGGAGTGGAGGGACTCTGCTTTTCGTATTTTTGGCTGCACTGCCATGGCCTGGCCTGTAGGGGGTGCAAGAGAGATGGGAGGAGGGAAGGGATGATTGGGGGTGGTGGGGGGTGTTCTCGGGCCCTCTCTCACCTGCAAGACTTGGGTGTGGGGCCGAGTGCGGTAGGTGAAGGTCACGTTCTCAAAGTCCACCCGGCCCTCCAGGTGGTCAGGGGCCAAGCTCCCGTCGTGCACCATGGTCGGCTGCCGGTCAATGAACTCAAACACCTTCTCGGCGGCCCCAACTCCTTGCATCAGGCCGCTGTAGACGGAGCCCACGGACTGTGCCGGGAGGAGAAACATGTTCCTGACCCATTGACACCCCAATCCTAGGTTCCCTCTCCATGGTGCCAGAGGGATGAAGGGAGTGCAGGGAGTGCAGAGAGAGCAAGAACACAGCAGCAGGTCTGACGGGGGCGGGGGGGGGGGGCATGGTCACAGGAGGCTGTCAGAGCCCCACCGGCTGGTACAGCACACCAGGACGAGGATGCAAAAAATGAAGACAGTGATAAAAAAAATACTGATGCTTTATGTGTTACAGCTAAACCTCATCACTGTCCAGCAGGGTAGGCGTTATCACCCTCCAGAAGAAGAAATGAAATTGCAGAGAAGCCAGAATGTAGCAGAACAGGAATTGGACCTGCCCTTTTCAGCTGCCACAGAATTTTTAAATTTCGATGATAAAAACGGCCCTAAATTTATACTATACATTTCCTTGGGTAAAAATATACACAAGTATAAATGTGAATAATGACTCATTTTACTGAGTGCATATATGTCTTATGAGGTAGCTGCTATCATTAGCTCCTCTGTGATGATAAGGAAACCGAGGCACAGAGTGCTCAAGTAACTTCCCCCAGGACACACAGATGGAGAAGCGGCAGAACCAGGATTCGAACCCTGGCGTCTGGCTCCCGAGTTCAGGCCCTTATGATCTGTGACTGAGGGTCCTGGTTGATGAAATGGGGGTAATATTAGTGCCTGTATCATGGTTCTGTGAAGACAGTACTCAGCACATAGGAAGCCCTCAATACACCACAGCTGTTAACATCCACATATAATTACTCATATTAAGACACAAGTGCTGTGTAGACACTGCTCTCTATCCCTCATCCCAGAGGTGGTCTCGGTTATCAGGGTACTGTGTCTTTCAAGTCCTTTCTCTGTGCTTTTACAAACACATGCAAATACATAATTAAATAATTTTGAGACGAAAGAAAACCATGAGATCAGCCCATCCCTATGACTCAGAGATTAGCTTTGCACTAATTCTGTGTCTTGGGGTTCTCTGCACCAGTGCACACAGCTCTGCCTCACTCCTGCGGCTGCTGCCTAGTTTTCGTAGCACAGACGGACTGTTTCCGGCATACGGATATACCGTATTGCCCAATCACTGGTTGACAAGCATTCAGCTTTTCACTGTTATAAACTATGCCACACTGGACATCCTAGGACACATGTCTTTGCCCACTGCTGTGGATGTTTCGGAAGCATTGCTTCCTTGACGCTGATTCAGATGACACAGTCTGACTGGAGCTACGGCAAAGTACTGTCTGCGGAAGACACTAACCTGCCGCTGACCCCCACATCTTTACCACTGCAGGACACACAGGCTCCACCTTAGTGCTGGAGGGCTTTGTGGGGGGGTGGGGTCAGACCAGAGAGCTAACACCCTCACTCTGTGCATCCTCTGGAAGTGACTGATGGCAATTTAGGCACAAGCTCCCCAGCTCCCTCATCTCAGGGCCTGCTGGAGGGAGAAGCCAAATTAAGAGTTAATCTACAAGGACTTCCCTGCTGCCCCAGTGGCTAAGGCTTCAGGCTCCCAAAGTAGGGGGCCCGGGTTCGATCCCTGGTCCAGGAATTAGATCCTGCATGCCGCAACTAAGACCAGGCACAGCCAAATAGATTTTAAAATAAAATTGAAATACATAATCCATTTAAAAAACAAATCCACTCTTCTTTTTCCATAGAGCTGCTCTTTAAAGTGGGTTAAAATAAAGTCAGACCATCTGGCTTGGAACTGGGAACCCCTACAAACATGGGGGGCAGGTCACTGAACCACTCTCAGCCTCAGCTTCTTTTTCTGGGAAATGGGGAGCCGGGGAGCACTGGGCCTCGTACAGGTGCTCAGGGGCATCTTCTGAAATAATCTCTGTTGCTGCCACTCTGCTCCGCAAAGTTGCTGTCACAGGTTAGTGTTAGTCTCCTTGTTGGTATTATCATGTCCTTTAGAAAGAAATGCCACCTCCTGTGGACCCTGGATAACCCCATTCAGATCCCTCCCCCTTACCTCTCCCTCCTCCCCAGGACCCCACCCCCCCACCCCGCTTCCCCAGCCAGCCCCTCACCTCCATACAATCTCCCAGGACAAACTCATAGATGATGAAGGAGATGAGGTTGCCACTGGTCATCTGCCCCGAGATGACGAGGTGGCCCCCGTAGTAGAGGATGCTGACCTGGACCACAAGCAGTGTGAGCTGCAGGGCAGACGGAAAGCGGTGTCTGACTCTCGGGGGCCCTTGACTTAGATCCACAAACCTATTCCCTCTGTCTCCCCACCCCACAGGCTGCAGGGGAGGTGAGAGAAGCTGTGGACTCTGCACCCAGTCACAAACTGCAAGTCCAGCCAGCGGCAGGGACGGCCTCCCACGAGCTGGTGCCCCTCTGTCACTCACACCCTCCCCACCCCTACCAGGGAGTTTTTCCCTGCAAAGGCCCCCTGCTGGAACAGGCCATGAGCCTGGTCGGGAACAAGGCTTTCTTTGTCAGGCCCTGGCATACACACACACACACACACAGTTCCCAAGCGCCTCAGCGAGGCCAAACTGGAGCTATTCGTCTCCTCCTTATTGAGAAGAGCATGGTTCAGAGAGGCTGAGTCCTCTGGCTAAGGTCACACAGCAAGCTAGGCCAAGCAGATGAGGTCAGTATTACCAGGAAGGAGGGGCTGTGTCTGGGGTGTGCTTGCCTCCCGCCCCCTCTGGTGCCCGGGGAGTGTCTGTGAGAGGAGTGGAACCTGCATACCCATGACACAACCCACTCGGGGTCCCTATCTGCCCCTCCTCATTCCAAGCCAGCAATGCTGGGTCGGAACTAGACCCACAGCTGGACCACAGTGCCTTGGCACAAGCAGCAAGAGGCGCCCTTGCTGGTGGGCAGACTGCCAGGAGACTTGGCTGGCTGGATTTCAGGCCTTTCTCCCCTCTGGCTGGGCACTTTTGAGGAGGGGTTACCGTGGGTAGGGGGAGGTCCCAGAAGGTCCTTATCCCCTGCTCATCTGTAGATCACCGGCTCCTTCCTTGCCCTAAATTCCAAACCCTCCTCATGCCTACCCCAGCTCTTCCCCGACAGCCCACCCTCAGGCGTGACCAGCACACAGTGACAGGCCCCACGTGCTTCTTCTCCAGGAGGGGCTGGAACGCATCCCCAGGGAGTGAGCCGGACGCTCTAGGACCTGCCAGGAATCTGCCCAGGTCGCATCCCCAGGTGGCCTCGGGGTGACTCCCCATCTTGGCAGGGGTGTCTCCCCAACAGGGAAGAGAAAGTTCCTGCCTGGCCACCCCACACCCAGGTGAGAGGTAAGAAGGAGTGTCCTGGGGGGACATTCACAGGAATCTACGTTTCTTTCCAGAAAGATCCTCTGAGGACAAGCAGAAAGTCAGGACAAAGTGTCACACCAGCATGCAGGGACCTGGGCTAATGTACTGACTAAGGGGTCCTCCATCTTTGTGTCAGACCTGCTGGGGGCACGTACCCCGCTGCCCCAGACGTAGTACATGTAGGCCGCGGCTTCCTTCCTGTTCAGCTTGTACACCTGCTGCAGCTTCCGCGAGTACACCTCCGCCTCCTCCTCCTCGTTGGCAAAGCTCCGCACTGTCTTCATGGCACTGATGGTCTCCTCGGCCGTGCTGCTGGCTCTGGCCAGAGCACTCTGGACCTCTTTGGAGAGCCTCTGTGGGTGGGAGCAGGGACAAAGAGGAGGAGACCTCAAAACAGATAGGCTCACCCTCTGCCCGAGCCCCAGGTCTCTCTGGGGCTTTCTGTCTTTAGTTGGTGTCAGATCTATGCAGGGAGTTCCAGGGATAAGGGGATGAGACCTAGCTCCCTTTCCTCCCCCATCTCCTCCTAGCATGATTTACTGAGCTCAGACAACAGACTCCAGCTGGGATTTGGGGGTGAGCTCCTGAGGCTCTGTCTCCCGAGGGATGGGCCACTGATCGTGAAGTTATCTCTAGTATTCAGAGAAAGTTATGCATGACCATGCATAACCTTCTCAGAAAACGAGTCTCGATTCCTGATCCTGAGCTGGCATAAGAGCAGGGATGCTCTGGATGGTTGTTCAGGTTGTATACTGCACAAGAAACACTACCTATTAAGGCGGCACCATTTACATCCAGCAACATACATTAAATTATGTGAGAGACTGAAATCTAGCACAGAGATTCCAGAACTCTTAGCTGAGTTCTAGATGGTGGTGGAGGCCACGGGCTGTGAAATCTGCCCACATCGTGTGCTTATAACCGGGGATGGATGGCTGAGAAGTGGTTCCAAGAACATGACCATCGGACTGCTGCCCACAGAGTTCTGGAAGCAGTCCCTGGGCCTCGCTATGCAGGCTTTGTGACAGTTACCACACTCAGAACTTCACACCAGCCAGGAAGGCTGCCCAGGAGGCTCCTACATTGGCATGTCTCATGACCTGCGAGTCACGCCCAGGCCATCAGAAGCACGCAGTGTACTCAGGCTCAGGCACCCTGGGAGGAGCCACACTGCCTTGAGTCATGTCTGGCTGCGGACGATGTGTGTGGCTTGTGGTGATGACTCAATGATGGTACCCTATACATGGGGTACAGGTACGAGACCTAAATAGGGCTTGCTTGAGGCCGCACCCCTGATCCTGAAGGTGGAGCCTGAGGTGTGCACAGAGGCAGGGCTGATGTGATGCGGGGCGCTCCAGGGCTTCCTGGCCCCTCCCAGGGGCTGGCAGGAAGGCAGGAAGGGTGGGGTGGAAGGGAAACTGCTCTGACTCTAACTCATATATTTACTTTCTCTCCTCAGGGACGAAAACAGCAAGGCCAGTGGTCCAGACCTGCGGGGGAGAGGGCCCTCCTGGGTGACTGGGCTCTGCAGGAGGGTGACACAGTGGGCTGTGGGGAATGGATTCATTTAGGCACTGGCCTCAGGTCATGGGCACTAAGAATCCTGACCAAGTGGGGACCTCAGGGTCCAAGTGCCCTGCTCAGGAGTGTCCCTGTCCCCCTCAGGCCTGGATCACTGGGGAAGGGGCTGCCTGCACCTGCCTGCACCCACCCTGGGGCCCTGAGAGCTCAGAGGCACCCACCAGTGTGGGAACCAGGAGGAAGGTGAGGCAGGGGCTTCGCTTACAGGCTGATCCTTCTGACAGCAGTGCTGGGGGCAGCCCGAGGGGACTACTGCTTGCCCACCATTGCATCTTGGGTGAGGGCCTTGATCATGGGGGCCTGGGCGCCTCCACCCCCCGCCCCTACCTTGAACATACACTCTATAGAAAGAGAGCAAACTTTGCACTCAGAGTGAAACCCAAACTTCCCACAAAGGCATATACCATCTAACCCCCATCACCTCCCGGCTCTCTCCTCACTTCTGGTTCCGGCCTCACCAGCCTTCCTGAGGCTCCTCAAACGGGCCAGTCACGGTCCCACCTCAGGGCCTTTGTACTGGCTGTGCCCTCTGCTTGGAACGAGCTTCCCCAATATGTCCACCTCTTTACTCAAAGGCCACCTTCTCAGAAAGACCAATTTAAAATTGCAGCCTGGGACTTCCCTGGCGGTCCAGCGGTTAAGGATCCACTTGCCAATGCAGGGGACACAGATTCCATCCGTTGTCCAGGAAGATCCCACATGGCTTGCAGCAGCTAAGCCTGTGTACCACAGTTACTAAGCCTGTACCCCAGAGCCCGTGCTCTGCATCAAGAGCAGCCACCGCAACGAGAAGCCCGTCCACCACAACTAGAAAGTAGCCCCTGCTCACCACAGTGAGACAAAGCCCACGCACGGCAATGAAAGTGCGGCACAGCCAAAAACAAAACAAATACAAAGTGTAAAAAGGAGAGCAAAAGAAAGACACTTAGCTTAAAAATAAAATAAAACTGCAACCAACCCCATTGCTCTCTATTATGCTGTTTCTTTTCATTTATCTCCTTATCTCCTCCAACTTTTATTGTATTATATCTCTAGTCGTTAAGTCGTGTCCGACTCTTGTGACCCCATGGACTGCCAGGGGGCAGCCTGGCAGGCTCCTCTGTCCATGGGATTCTCCAGGCAAGAATACTGGAGTGGGTTGCCATTTCCTTCTCCAGGGGATCTTCCCGATGCAGGAATTGAACCCGGGTCTCCTGCATTGCAGGTAGATTCTTTACCAACTGAGCTATGACTGTATTATATATTTCCATCATTATCATTGTTGCTATTTATCGGCTGGCCCTATTAGAATATAAGCTCCATGGGGACAGGGGTCCTGTCTGATTATTGAATGAGTGAACGCAAACTCAGTTTTAAGACAAGTCCCTCTTTAGCCCCCAGTGGCCCTCTGAGCCCATCCTAAGGGGTCATTTGAGAGCTGCTGGTGGGGAGACCCCAGTGGGGATCAGGCGGGGCCTACCTTGTAGTACTTGCCGTAGATGTCGGACACCATCATGATGATGGGGAAACCCATGAAGGTGACCAGGGAGAGTTGCCACGAGAGGCTGAACATGAAGACCACCACACCTGTGACCTTAACCGTGTTCCGCAGGAAGATGTTGATGTTCTGGGAGACCAGGTCGCTGACCATGGTGGTGTCCGAGGTGAGGCGGGAGATGAGGTCCCCTGGAACACAGGCCTCTCAGCTCCCTCTGCAGTAACAGGTCTGCTGAGAGCGGGGGCAAGGGACCCTTGGGGAACTTGGACCTTCCCTGTCTTCTGGGCAGGGCTGCAGGGGGACAGGGTGAGCCGATGGCCCTGGGGGCTGTTCTGAGCCCAGCCCTTGTCACCAGCATCTGATTTCAGCTTCACATCTCCCAGAGCACAGAGGAGGCAGCTGAGGCTCAGAGAGGGGAAGAGTCCTGCTCAGCGCCGCACAGCATGGCCGTGACTGAGCCAGAGCTGAACCCGTGGCCCCTCCCTGTCACTGGCAGAGGGGCCACTCCCCTCTTCAGCCTCATGGTAATAACCATCTGAGCTGTGGAAGAGAGAGGACCAGAACGCCCCTTACTGATGGCTGGATACTGGGCTAAGACCTCGACAACAGTCCCGTGGGGCAGCTCCTGTTATTGTTCCCATCTTACGGAGGAGAAAACAGAGGCTCAGGGAGGTGAACTCAGGGATGGGGCCTGCACCCAGGCTGGGCTGCCTCAGAGACTGGATCTCGGCCTCCCTGTTCTGTCCTGTCCCCCTGCCCTGCTCACCCCCACAGGCCGGGGAAGTCCTGGCCCATGTGCTTCCCACAAGCCAGTGGGAGGCGAGGCCTTGGTTGCTTCAGGGACAGGGTGGCCTGGCCAGGGTCCTAGAGTGGCCACAGCTCACAGCAAAACCTCAGACCAGCTCCCCAGGGCTCAGGGGGGGCGGGAGGCCCACGCCAGCCACGAGGGGCATCCCCACCCTGAATCGGATGGCAGGGAGAGCCAGCAGGACTGAGAGCACTGATTCACCCATTTAAATCAAAGCAGGGCAGGCCCACCTGGCCAGGCCCAGCCCCAGGTCACCCGAGGCCCCCGGGAAAACCAACCTGTGCGATTCTCGTCAAAGAAGCTTGTCTCCTGAGACACCAGCGAGCGGAAGAGACAGTTACGGAGACGAATGTTCAGTCTGGCAAATACGAGGGTAAAAATGCCGCCCCGAATACCTGCGGCAAATGAGCTAATTGCAGATAAGAGATGTTATGTATAGCACGACGTCCTTCCGGCAACTGACCCCTGCCCCTCACTGCTCCCTCTCCACTGCTGGCAGGCCAGGGCCTTCGCAGGGGCGAGGGACCCCAACCTTGAGCCCACTCTCTGGGGCTGGCACTGCCAGGGGGTCACCCTGTTCCCAACAGGAGCCCCCAAGGTGAGGGCACGGGGGGACTTTTACTGTGGGCGAGAAGCCCAGCTCCACCCATCAGGCCTCTTGCCTTTCCAGAATAGCACAGACAAAGCTGGCTCTTGTCTCCTGCCTGAAAAACAGCTGGGGGTGGGGTGGTGCTGAAAGGGGAACCCCGCAGACTGAAGTCATTTTTAGGGACAAGAGGGGTGTGGCTCTAGGGTGGGGCTCAACCAAATGGACAGAACTAAGCCAGTGGCTGGGTTGTTGGTTACCATGGAGACCAGCTGAGGGACAGGCCTTAGCCTCCTATCTCAAGGGGCGTTTCTTGGGCCTCCATGGCCCCTTTTCCTCTCAGGAGCTGCAGGCCTGGCGGGTGGGGGCAGGCAGGGGTCGCTACCTGCCGATGGCCAGCACACACATGATGATGACAGCGGCGCTGAACTGCTCCATGCTTTTCTGGATGACGATGCCGTCGATGGCCCGGCCAGTGTAGTAGGGAAGGAAGGTCTCTCCTGCCGGAGACAGGGTGGGCTCGTGGGGGCATCTGCAGACAGGAGGGGGCTCTGGAAGCCCCCAGACTACCCTCACTGCTTACCTCACTCGTGGGGTTTTTCTCTCTCTGCAAACTCCTGCTTAGTAGACAGGCGGGGACGGGGGCGGGGGCCCTCTTTTCAGAGATCAGGAACATACGAAATGTGAGTTATTCAGTCTGTACTGACTGGACCCTGTTATCAGGAATAATGGCTCCCAGACAGGGAGAACACAGACCCACGGGGCTCCTGGGTGATAGTCATCCCCTCTGCACGAAGACTCAGAAGGCGACCCTGTTATCACCCATTTTACAGATGAAGAAAGTGGAGCTGAAAAGATGAGCTGAGGCTCATCCAGTCACACCACCAATTGACAGCTGATAGCCACCAAAGTTCACTGCTTTCTTCTCTCTTCCAGGGGGTTCAGAGTCCAAATTCTAGAAGCTCAGAAGCTGTCTACGTTCTGCTTCTGGGCAATGCTAGAACCGCCACCCCACCCCTCCTGGTCAGGCACTTTACAGCTTGCCAGATAACTCCTTACCCATGTATCTTCACATCGATCCTGGGTGTGGCAGGGGGAAGGGGCATCTGGCAGAGATGTCATCACCATTTCACTGAGGTGGAATGGGAGACTCAGAGAGGCTGAGGAACTTGCTTGACATCACACAGCAATTAAGAGGACGGCAGGACTCAAACCCAAACCAGCTTCCAGTCTGGGACTCATTCCTTGCGCCTTCCCTTCCAATAACCTGGAATGAATAGCCCACTCTCATGGAAATGATGGACACGAAACGGGAGGTGGTCAGACCAGACTGTGTCCAGTTTTCACTGCAGCTTTCAGCAGCCACAGCCTGGGTCAGCACCAGGCATAGACGAGGCGCACAATAAAAGTCAACCAATGTGCAGGTTGGGTGGGTCCCTCCCCAGTCAGCGCTGCAGAACTGGCTCAGCCAAGACAGAGGCCTTCCATGGGGTTCTGGCGCCCTCTGGTGGTCTTGGGGCAGAAACCACAGGGTGGCTACAAAGCTGGCCTCCATCTCCAGATGGAGTGGCCAGACGGGGTCTCCAGCCAGAAGTTCTGCCTCAGCTGAATCTCTGCCTCAGTTTACCCACGGGGAAGTAAAGGGCCTGAGGAGCTCCAGGAGAATTTTCGGTCCAACAAGCACCAGTGATGATATTAACCACCACAGACGTTCATGGAGCCCTTGCTGGGTGGGGGCACTGAACTAATAACCAGGTAGGCAAACTCTGTTGTTGAATCTGCCCAGGAACCAGGTGAAACTCTCCGGTCTGCCAGCAAATCTTGCGGCTCTACTCTCAAAATATTTCCAGAATTTTCTGCCTCTCCTTCTGCTGTCCCACCTGGCTTTGTCAACGTCCTTTGGATAGTCTCAACTAAGTCTTGGTTCTCCTTGCTGCCACCTTTGTCCCCATCAACCTGTTTTCCACTCCCAGCAGACAGCAGGAGCCTGTGAAACCCAAGTCAGATCGTCTCATCCTGGATCAAAGTCCTCACAGTGCCTGACACCCGCTGCATGACTGGCCCTGGTACTGAGCTACTAACTTCTACTCTCCCTCCACTCTCTCTACTTTTCCTTTAATAATCAGGCAGCTTTCTGCCTCAGGACCTTTGCATAGGCTGTTCCCTCTGCCTGGACCACTGTTACCCCAGATAGTGGCTCCTTCACCTCTTTCAAGTTTCAAATGCCTCCCAATAATCCTATAAGTGTGGTATTATCATTCTTCCCATTTTACAGATGAGGAAACTGGGGCTCAGAAAGGTTAAGTCATTTGCCCAAGGTTATTGTAGTTAGGTTGCCATGAAATCCGTATTAAAGAATCTCAGTGGGAGACACTCAACACTAAAATTAATGCTTTTTTTTTTCCACAACAGGTAGTTTTCCTTTTAGATTGTAAGGTTTCAGAAAAATCTGGGCCCTACTGGATGCTTACTGATTGAAAAATAATTGTTAATCACAGTGTGTGTACATGCATGCTCGGTCCCTCGGTTGTGTCTGACTGTTTGTAACCCCACAGGCTATAACCTGCCAGACTCTTCTGTCCATGGAATTCTCCAAGAATACAGGAGTGGGTTGCCATTCCCTTCTCCAGGGGATCCTCTCGACTCAGGAATCGAACTCACGTCTCCTGCATTGGCAGGCAGATTCTTTACCACTGCACCACCTGGGAAGACCAATAACCATAGTATTTAACTTTTGTGAAGTACCTAGTTTTGCCAGGCACTATGCTTCACTTCATTTAATTTTCACAATAACCCGGGACTTCCCTGGTGGTCCAGTGGTTAGGACTCTGCACTTCCACTGAAGGGGATACAAGTTCAATCCCTGGTCAGAGAACTAAGATGCCCTGCGGCGCCGCCAAAAAAAAAAAAAAATTCACAAAACCCTGACAAAGCCCTCATTACAGGATGAGACACTGAAGTTTGGCCACAGTAAGTAAACTCGACTAAAACTATCTGAGACTTCCCTGGTGGTCCAGTGGTTACAAACCTACACTTCCCATGCCGGGGGTGCAGCTTTGGTCCCTGGTTGGGGAACTAAGATTCCAGATGCTGCGTGGTGTGGCCAAAAAAATAAAACAATGAGTGAAGTTGGGGGCTTGATCTCAAGCTGAAGCCCTTGACCTCAACATAACCCTACAGGCTGGCACAATCTGCTTGGCTGTATTTTAGGACATCTGTATCCCTGAGCGCACAACAGCTGACGACAGCGCCCTGGCAGGTGGGGGAAACAAGGCCATGTGGGAGACAACTGCCAACACGGGCAGGATGGCCATTCACTCATTCATCTACTCAGCGAGTCTGATTCTGGGCCAGGTATTGGGGGCCCTGAAGGAGTCAGACCTGCCCTCTGACCCCAAGGGGCTCCAGGCCTGCTAGGGGAGGCAGCAGAGTAGACGCAAGATACTCCTGTCACCAAAGCTGTAGCTAAGGACCAGGGTCAACA
Organism: Capricornis sumatraensis; assembly: GCF_032405125.1. Taxonomy (NCBI): domain Eukaryota; kingdom Metazoa; phylum Chordata; class Mammalia; order Artiodactyla; family Bovidae; genus Capricornis; species Capricornis sumatraensis. The sequence continues at coordinate 59,406,647 of NC_091085.1, read as the reverse complement.
GAATCCCAGGAGGCTGCTCACGAGCAGACTGCTGACCTCATAGCACGAGGAGGAGAAGCAGGCTGGTTGCATGACAAGGGGTCATCTCAGTACTCACGGCCGCTAAAACTTACTGGGAGCTTTCTATGTGCCAGGCGTTGTCCAAGATAGCCTACTTGTATGAGCTCACTGAACCTCACAACTGCTGAGATGCCCATTTTACAGACAGGAAGATGTGCCTAAAATCACACAGTGGTCAAGGGGCTGGGACTGAGAGGACAGAGGGTAGATGGTACATGGAAAGGGGCTCAAGGGCTCGCCAGTTCTCTCTAAGATCCCTGTGCCTCTGCGGCTGCTCCCAGACTCTGTCCCTTGGTGAGTTAGACATGTAACAACTCACAGGAGTGGACATCCCTGTACTTCCCGGAGGTAACAAGCTCTGTATCTCTCCTTCTCCTCTCAGTCCTTTTAGTTTGTTTGCTTGCCTGTGCCTCGTGGCATGTGGGATCTTGGTTCCACAATCAGGGATTGAACCCATGACTCTTGCATTGGAAGTTTGGAGTCTTAACCACTGGATCGCCAGGGACGTCCCTCTCCTCTCTGTCTTTATTCCAACTTTACAACATCTTGGAACAAGGATGCTAGCAACCCCCATTTCACAGAAAAAAGATGTGAAGCTATGAAAGGCTGGGTCATCTGCCCACAGTCACACAGCCAGGCCTGGAACAGGAATGGAATTGGTACCTGGGCCTTGTCACCCCCAGAAGCCACAGTTTCCACCCTGCAATGTCATCTTCCCACTGTGTTGCTGAAGTGGCACTTTCAAACTGTTTGGATCAGACTGAACAGATATCAGATATCTGTTATATGCTATCTAGGTTATATGCTATCTATCCAGTAACAGATATCATTTATATCACCACCCAGGACACACACACAGGTGCACACAACTAGGATAAAAGTTTCATGCAACTTAAGCTGGATTTAGAAAAGGCAGAGGAACCAGAGATCAAATTGCCAATATCCGTTGGACCATTGAAAAAGCAAGAGAGTTCCAGAAAAACATCTATTTCTGCTTTATTGACTATGCCAAAGCCTTTGACTGTGTGGATCACAATAAACTGCGGAAAATTCTGAAAGAGATGGGAATACCAGACCACCTGACCTGCCTCTTGAGAAACCTATATGCAGGTCAGGAAGCAACAGTTAGAACTGGACATGGAACAACAGACTGGTTCCAATTAGGAAAAGGAGTACGTCAAGGCTGTATATTGTCACCCTGTTTTTTAACTTATCTGTAGAGTACATCATGAGAAACTCTGGGCTGGAAGGAGCACAAACTGGAATCAAGATTGCCGGGAGAAATATCAATAACCTCAGATATGCAGATGACACCACCCTTGTGGCAGAAAGTAAAGAGGAACTAAAGAGCCTCTTGATGAAAGTGAAAGTGGAGAGGGAAAAAGTTGGCTTAAAGCTCAACATTCAGAAAACTAAGATCATGGATCTGGTTCTATCACTTCATGGGAAATAGATGGGGAAACAGTGGAAGCAGTGTTAGACTTTATTTTTTGGGGCTCCAAAATCACTGCAGATGGTGACTGCAGCCATGAAATTAAAAGACGCTTACTCCTTGGAAAGAAAGTTATGACCAACCTAGATAGCATATTAAAAAGGAGAGACATTACTTTGCCAACAAAGGTCCGTCTAGTTAAGGCTATGGTTTTCCCAGTGGTCATGTATGGATGTGAGAGTTGGACTGTGAAGAAAGCTGAATGCTGAAGAATTGATGCTTTTGAACTGTGGTGTTGGAGAAGACTCTTGAGAGTCCCTTGGACTGCAAGGAGATCCAACCAGTCCATCCTAAAGGAGATTAGTCCTGGGTGCTCATTGGAAGGACTGATGCTAAAGCTGAAACTCCAATACTTTGGCCACCTCATGCGAAGAGTTGACTCATTGGAAAAGACCCTGATGCTGGGAGGGATTGGGGGCAGGAGGAGAAGGGGACGACAGAAGATTTAATGGCTGGGTGGCATCACTGACTCGATGGACATGAGTTTGAGTGAATTCTGGGAGTTGGTGATGGACAGGGAGGCCTGGTGTGCTGTGATTCATGGGGTCACAAAGAGTCGGACTGAACTGAACTGAAGCTCATCACAGACTACATACCCTGATGGCTCTATTCTGCTTCATTATAAAAAATGCTTTGAACCCAGAAATGCCACTTATCTATAGGATGACTTCTTTAGATATATTCACAGTTATAGGAAATGTGTATAAACAAGAAAAAAACAGACTCAAAACCACCCAAGAGTCCAATAACAGGAGATTGACTAAATAACCTATGGTACAGTCACACAGTGGAATATTATGCGGTCAAAAACAAAATGAGGAACTAACTGGGAGAATTCTAGGATATACTATTGTTGTTATTGTTTTATATGGCTGCACTGCATAGCAAGATCAAACAAGGCAGTTCTAAAGGAAATAAACCCTGAATATTCATTGGAAGGACTGATGCTGAAGCTCTAATACTTTGTATACGTCCTGCTGAAGCGAGCATTGAAGCTCCAATACTTTGGCCACTTGATGCAAAGAACAGATTCATTGGAAAAGACCCTGATGCTGGGAAAGACAGCTAAAAGGAGCAAGGGGCGCAGAGGATGAGACAGTTAGATGACGTCGCTGACTCAGTGGACATGAATTTGAGCAGCTCTGGGAGACAGTGGAGGACAGAGGAGCCTGGCATGCTGCAGTCCATGGGACTGCAGAGTCAGACACAAACTTCAACTGAACAATAACCACAGCGCAGTGTGTGGGGTCTTAGTTCCCCTACCAGGGATTGAACATGTGCCGTTGCATTGCAAGCTCAGAATGTTAGCCACTGGACCACCAGGAAAGTCCCCAGGATATATTAAGTGAGAAAAGCAAGACACAGACTAGAGTGCAAAAGATGGGGGGAGAGAGACTTCGTTGCTTATAGCTGTATAAAGAAACACTGGAAACATATATAAGAAATGAATAAAAGTGGTTTCCTGCCCACTTGGAAGTTGCTGGAACCATTTCCTGTAGTTAGCCCTGGGCAGGGGGAGTTAGGGTTGTCAGGGGCAGAACTAGGGCGAAACACTCAATGTTTACCTTTGCGTATTAATTTGATGTTTGAATCATGGAAGGAAGATATTAAAACTGGAGAGGACGGGGCTTCCCTGGTGGCTCAGTAGTAAAGAACCCACCTTCCAGTGCAGGAGATGCGGCTTAGATACCTTCCTAGATACCTGCTCCAGGAAGATCCCACATGCCGTGGAGCAGCCAAGCCCGTGCGCTACTGAGCCTGCACGCCCAGAGCCCGGGAGCCACAACTACTGCAGCACGCGTGCCTAGAGCCTGCGCTCCACAACCAGGGAAGCCACCGCAAGAACCCTGTGCACCGCAACCAGAGTAGCCCCCGCTTGTCTCAACTAGAGAGAAGCCCACACAGCAACAAAGACCCAGCACAGCCAAAAATACATACATAAATAAAATTTTTAAAAAATTGTATAAAATTAAAAAAAAAACTTGAGAGGAAAGAAGAGGTGGTCACATCCCCTAAACATATTCCCTGGGTGCCCACCAGGCCCCACAGGCCGGCACTTACCCAGAGCTGCCACGATGAGGAAGAAGGAGGCCACCACGAGGAAGGCGATGTCGGGCTTGGTGTAGGACAGCAGCTTCTGCAGCGTGGCCCCAGACGCCTGCTCGGGTGCAGGCCGGTCCTGCCCGGGGAAGCTCTCACCCTCGCCCTCGCCCTCGGCCCCAGCGCCCCGCCCGAGGGCCTTGGCGTCCGGCCGCACCGTGGACAGCAGCCACCAGAGCAGGAAGGAGGCAGCGAGTGAGACGTAGGTCCACACGAAGAGGGCCCAGAACCACGGGTCCCGGACCGGCTTGCGTACCTCGGAGAAGAGCAGCAGCTTCACCACGGTGTAGATGCCCCCGAAGAGGCACACGAGGGCGATGACTGTCCACGAGGCCTGCAGCCTCCGGGGCCCCAGGGTGCTGTTCTTGGCCACGCCGATGGTGGCCCCCAGAAGCAGGCAGCTGCGGTACAGGCAGGCCGCCCAGAGGTCCAGCACCGAGTCAAAGATGTTGAAGTGGCGGATGTCCTCCAGCAGGCTGCGGTCCCGGTGGCTGAGGATGTAGATGGCCGTGGTCATGCCGACGTCCAAGCTCATGAAGGCCAGGGTCACCACGACCGCCTTCCACAGCTGCATCCTGCTGGCCGGGGTAGGCAGGCACCGAGGGGCAGGCTCTAGCTCATGGGGGCAAGGCCATTGTTTGCGGGGCGAGGCCAGACCTGCAGGGTGCAGTGGGGTGAGGGGTGAGGGCTTGCTGCTTGCTGCCTGTGTGACCTTGAGCAAGTCACTTGACATTTCTGAGCCTCAGATTCCTCATCGGTAAAATGGCAGTGACAAATTACACAGGGGTAGGGTGAAGGTTCCACTCATTCAGGGAATATTTATTGAGTGTCCTTTGTGGGCCAGACACTGTTCTTTGGGCTGAGGATTTAAAAAAAAATTATTTGTTTAGCTGCACCGGGTCTTGGCTGCAGCATGCAGGATTTTTAGCTGTAGCATTGAAGCTCTTAGCTGGGGCATGTGGGTCGGGTTCTCTGACCAGGGATTGAACCTGGGCCCCCTGAACTGGGAGCGCTGTCTTAGCCACTGGACCACCAGGGATGTCCTTGTGCTGGGGATTTAACTGTGAACCAAAATAACAAAGATCCCTGCTCTTGAGGAGATGGGACATTCATGTCAGAGACAGACAATAAGTAACTGATACGATGTGTTAAGAGACAGGGCTTGGGGGGAAGACTTGGGTGTAAGGGATGTGAGGGCAATTTTAAATGGGGGTGCAGGGAAGACTTTGCTGTGAAGGTAATACTTGAATAAGACTGAAAGAGGTAAGGGAGTCTGCCATGTGCATACCTGGGGGAAAAGCATTTTGGACAGGTGGAACAGACATGGCGAGAGCCCTGAGGTAGGAATGTGTTGATGTGCTTGAGGGAGACAAGGAGACACAGGAGTCTCTGATGCCCCATCTGCAAAACAGGCAAAGCTCCAGCGTCCCCAAAGGAGGAGAGAGGCATGGAGCAACAGGAGGGGTGGCTGTGAGTAGTGACTGGGAATAGGGCAATGGGGTGGGGCGGGGGCGGCAGCCTGAGAGACCCTCTCCCTCACAGCTCCGAGGCTCAGATCAAGGTGACTGACTGCATGTTCTGGAATGCCAGAAACCTTACACAACTCCAGGAGGCCAGTGCTTCCACATTCCCATTTACAGTTGGGGAAACTGAGGCACAGAGAGGCAAAAGCACGTGGCCCGTGTCACTCTGGTAATAAAGGCCTGAGTCGGGACACACACCAGTGTGTGAAGGGTCCCAGCACCTGACCCACAACCCTGGAACTGCATTCTTGACACAACAGCAGGTGTCTAACCACTATGAGCAAACAATTAGGAGGCACAGAGCTTCCTAGCAGTCCCGCCCTTTACGTGAGCCACGTGCTTTGTGTGTGTCTGCTTATTTAGCCCTCGCAACAACTTTGTCAAATTTAGACTATCATTCCCAATTAGCTGATGGAGAAACTGAGGCCCAGAGGAGCTAATAACTTGCCCAAGATCACACAGCTGTTGAGCAGTGGAGCTCTGATTTGAACCCAGAGCTGCCTGGTTTTAGAAGCTAGGCTCTAAACTACTAAGCTAGAATGCTTGTCAAGATAGCAAGTCCTTACAACAGCCAAGACATGGAAACAACCTAAATGTCCACTGACAGATGAATGGATAAAGACGTGGTGTGTGTATGTGTGTGTATATATACATACACACACATACACACCCACAATGGAATACTACTCAGCCATAAAAAAGAATGAAATAATGCCACTTGCAGGAACGTGGATAGACCTAGAGATTACCACACTAAGTGAAGTGAATCAGAAAGAGAAAGACAAACACCACATGATGTCACTTATATGTGGAATCTAAAATATGGCACAAATATTAACGAAACGGAAACGGAAACGGACTCACAGACGAAGAGAACAGACTTGTGATTACCAAAGGGGAGAGGGGGTAGGGGAGGGATAAACTAGGAGTTTGGGACTAGCAGATACGATATATAAAATAAGCAACGAGGACCTGCTGTATAGCAGAGGGAACTATGTTCAATATCTTGCCATAAGCCATAATGGAAAAGAATATGAAAAAGACTATATATATAACTGAATCACTCTGCTGTACACCAGAAATGAATACAACATTGAACATCAACTATACTTCAATTTAAAAATACACATATATGTATATATACACACACACATACTGCAAGCGCAAACACAGAATGTTCATCAAAGGAGAACAGACCTATACTAGTGGGGCCTCCGCCAAGAAAAGAACTGGGGACAGTGATAACACCGACGCGGACAGCAGCGAGAGTAGTAACAGCAGACACCGATGTCATTGTGCGCCTGGCACTGTTTTGAGTGGTTTACATGCAGTCGTCCCTCACAAGAATCCTATGAGGTTTCATTGTTATCCCCAATTTACGGTGAGAAAACTAAGGCACATAGAGGTTGAGTGATCTGCTCCAGGTCACCCAGCTAGGAGGAAGTGGCAGAGCTGGGATGTGAACCCAGGCCTTTTGATTTCCAAAATCTGGGCTCTCAACTCCAAAACTGTGATTCTTCAAACCAGCCTCCCGGAGGGGAGGAGGTAGGCAAGACTTTTAATGATGCTCAGGAGGGTTTGAGATGCAGAGGGGACACAGGGGTGTGGTGGTCCCCAAGCCTGAGGGGCTCTACTGTCACTACAGCTCTTCTAGGAAGACTCTCAAGTCCGTCCTAGAGAAGACTGTTGCCCGTCAGCAGCTGGCTCTTCCAGGGAACTCTGGGCTGAGGGGAATCCAGGGCAGGGGAGGGGGTGGAGGGGGGGATGGGGCAACAGAAAACCCCCTGCACAGGCCCTTGTTCCACCCCCGGCAGGCCTGCCAACTTGGGCTCCTGTCTGCTGCAATGCAGAGGCCTCAAGGAGCCAGTGAGTGGGTGAGCGTGAGACAGAGCCTGGGGAGGGATGCTCTTGGCCTGGTGCCTCCGCAGGCCTCCCGGCTGCAAAGGCCCTGCCAGCTACCTTGGCTGCAGCTCACCTCGGGGTGGGGATGAGGAGTCCCTTTAGCCCTCGGGGAGGAGCTGGCATTCAGAAGTGGGAGAGGGGACATACCTGCCAGAGACCAGCACAGGAGCGGGGTGGGGGGCAGGGTGCTGCACCAGCTCTCCCCACCGACTCCCAGCCACTGAGGGAATCCTTTCCTGACACCCTCCGCTTCGGGTAAAGTCAACCCGTTTGATGGCCAGCCACCTACCTGGGAGCCCAGCTATTTATCTTCCTCACCGGCATAAACAAAGTTTCGCACTCCAGCATCACAGGCTATTTGAACCACATTATACAGATGGGGAAACCGAGGCCCAGAGAGGGAGGGAGAGAGGATGGTCTGAGGTTACCCAGCGAGCGGGGGCAGAGCACACAGCACGAGGGTGCCCAGCTCTCAAGTGCTGAGTCCTCCTCCTCCAGGCTCTGATGGATCAGAATCCAACTCGGGTCAGGTTACAGCCCTCAGTGGAGACGGGACGACTCTTGTTATTTTTAAAGTTACTGAGCACCAGAATGAAGGGGACACAACCACCAGCCCAGACTGAGAGGAGGGGAGGATGGGGACCAGTGGGATGCTTGGAGCCATGTCCATTCTCTCCATCTGCCTGACCTGGGTTTGGCCAGGTGAAGCTGGAGGGCAAATAGTGGGCACATGGGTGACGTGTGTGCCCCAAGGGACAAGGACAGGGTGGTGGCCAGAGGTCAGGGCAGGCTGTGCCCAGGGCCTGATGTGCCCAGGAAGACAGGGTCAACTTGCTTTGACCCTAAAAGCTAAGGAATGGCATAGGATTAGCAAATGTCCCCACCCTCACTGACAGTCCTGTCAAAGGCTTTTTCTTCCGGTAGAAGAAATGGTGGTTGGGGCATCGCCAGCTGTCAGATGCACAAGAGGAAAGTCTGAAACAGCCAGGAGACAATAAATAGCAATTATTATTACAAGGGTGACAGCTACTGTTTACATTTAAGGAGTATTGCTAAGTGTTTGAAAATGTGCTAAGTGCCTGGCACATCCCTTTCTGATTATTCACTGCTACTCAGAGAGGGTCTCTCAGTTATCATTCCCATTTTACAGGTAGGCAAACAAAGGCTTGGGGAAGTCAAATGACCCGCAGAGAACAGGTGAAATCCACACTTCACTCTCTGGGACCCAGGCTATGCAGGGCTCCCAAGAAAGCGTCATGAAGGACCTGGAGGGGCCCACCCAGTTCAGTTCACCCCCAACTTCTGGGGTGAACTTTTCACCCCCCAGTGGTATTGTACAGCTGACTGGGGCTGGTGCTGTGGGACGGTGTCACTGTGGGGTCTCTGGATGCAGGGCCAGGACTTCTTCCTCCCTGACTCCCACTTTTGCTGAGCCCCCTAGCCCACGCTGGGCCTTCTGCGAGTTGTTTCAGATGACTCACAGCGGTAGGTGAAGCGAACTGGGGAGCTACAGTGGCCTTCCTGCCAGCCTCCTTTGGTCACCTGGCACCTGCCCGCCTGAAGCAAGGGAATGGAGGCCAGCCAATCTCCAGGGGGCGGGGCAGTGGGCGGGGAATCCTGTCAGACCAGCTGAAAGCTATTTTAATTAACCTCAGGTCTGGGGAGGGGCACCCTGCTTTAACAGAGGCTTAGAAACAAGGCAGAGACCCTTGGGAACCCACAGGCTTAACTGCCAGGATGGAGGCAGAGAAGGCTCAACCCAATGGCCAGCCAGGGTGAGTTGGGGGAAGGGGTTCGCCAAGGTCGGCAGGCCCAGGCCTGCCCCCAGGTTTCTGATATATCCAGGCTCTTAGGATCTATGACCACGGCCGCTGGCGGGTGCGGGGAGCCCTCGTTAGAGCTGCCAGTCAGATCCTGGGCGAACAGTCATCCCAGGATCCACCCTCAAAAGGCACCCCCACCATTTTCCAAGAGGTGGCGGCACCTGAAAGGTTAAAAAAAAAATGCAATCTCCTTGCGGTGTGGAAAGGATGCTGCAGGGATGGGGGGCTGGGACCTGCGACTGCGGGCGCTGGGGTCCCAAGGCGGGGGCCAGGAAGGCTCCCAGGAGGCTCCCACTTTCTACCGAGATGCCTTTACTCCACCCCCGGGACAGGGAGAGCCAAGTGGCCCCCCAGCCTGTGCGGGCATAGCACCTCGACCTGAGAAAGATCTGGGTCGGGGGCCCAGGGCGCTGCACTCTTACCTGTTCCCTTACCTGGCACCAGGTGGGCCGTGGGGAGGGAGAGCCGCGGGCTGGGGTCCTCAGGGGCGCCGGTTCCGCGCGGCACATTGGAGACTGAGCCCGGCGGTGCGCTCGCTCCGCCCCTCCCTTCTCCCGCCGCTCCTCCCTCCTTCCGCCGCTCCTCCCTCCTCCCGCTGCTCCTCCTGGCCTCCCGCCCCGGGCTGCGCCGCAGCAAGGTCGGAGAAAACCCGGCAGGGCCGGCACCCAGGCCCGCTGATGGGCGGGGAGGGGCCTCCCCTGGGCGGGGCCTCTGTGGGGGGCGTGGCCAGGACTACCCGCCCGCCCCCACCTGCGGCGAGCCCCGCCCCCATCCTCAAGGCCAAGGCCCTTCAGCTTCGGCTGCAGCCCTTAGAGGCCTCAGGCCCGTTCTGAGCAGGAGGAAATGGCCACACCTGCTGCGGGGGGCCTGCTCTTTAATCTGACTTTTGCTCCAGAGGGACAGCCTTGCCAGCCCTGGAGGAAGGAGGTTATGATCCTCATTCATTCAACCAATATTTGGTGAAAGGTATTATGCGCTGTGCCCTCTTTTAAGTGTTAAGAGATGCTGCGGAGAACAAAACAAGATCCTTGCCCTTCTGGGGCTGACATTCTAGTGAGAGAGTCAGGCGATACACATAATGAATAAGTAAATTATACTTGTTGGAAGGGAATACATTTCATGGACAAAAATAGAGCAGAGTGGTGGGAAGTGGGCGAGAGGAGGGAACCTACATGTCCTCCATGATCGCTGGGGTCTAGGTGCTCGATGCTGGGTGTGAAAAAAGAGAAAACTCCCATTCTTTGTGGGGTGCGGAAAATCAACAAGTAAATACGGTAAGATCATCTCAGGTAGTGCCAGGTTATTACTTATTTCCTGTAAAGTAAATAAAATCCAGTGAGACAATGGAAAGTGCCATGGGTCAGCTTCCCATTGGGAAGGGCTTCCTGAGGAAGGTGAAAGGGGAGAAAGGAAGCCATGGAAAGATCGGGAGGGGATGTATTCTAGGTGAAAGGAACTGCCAGTGGAAAGGCTCTGAGGTGGGAACTCACCTGGCATTTGAGGAACAGAAGAGGGATTCCATTCATGGGCAGGAGAGTAGTTCAAGCCCAGAGGGGTTGTGGGTGGGGCAGACAAGATATGCCCCTGTCTCTATCCAGCCTTCTGTCAGAGATTGAAAACACCCCCTGAATTTAAAACAGCCTCTGCTCCTCACATGGGACAGCTTCTTTCAAGGGGATCTGGCCAAGTGCAGAATTGTAAATGCACTTTTTTTTTGACCCAGTAGGAAGTTCTTCTATAGATAGACTTGTGGAGGGAGTGGAAGATACTAGTTTGCAGATAGTTACTGGAGGAGCAAAAGTCTGGTGGGAACTCGCCAAATAATTACAGAGCATGCTCAACAGAATACCCTGTAGCAGGGGGGAAAATAAACACCTGTGTCAATCTATACACAAAAGTTACAGAAAGGTATGAAATGACCTGAATGTGTTGAGTAAAAACAAGGGATAGAATCAAGCTGAAGTATGATACTGTTTGTGCAAAAACAAAAGCAAATATGTAATTGTACTGGATGGATTAACCAAAAGCTAGAGTGACTCAGAGCTGGGACCAGATTCAGGCTCTCTCATTTTTGCTGTGTGAGAATAGCCAACATCATATTGAAGGGGCAAAACAGAGTCATTGTGCTGACACTACCTGACTTTAGGACTTACTCTAAAGCTGCCATAATCAGGACAGGGCGTTGTTGACAAGAGACAAATAGATCAATGGGACAGTACAGGGAGCCCAGAAATAGACCCATATAAATATAGTCAACTGATCTCCCACAAAGGAGGAAAGGCAACTCAGTGGAACAAAGACAGTCTTTTCAGCAAACGGCGCTGAACCGGACATCCATGTGCAAAAAAAAAAACAAAAAAGAATCTTGTCGCAAATCTTACATCTTTCACAAAAGTTAACTCAAAATGGCTCACAGATCTAAATGTAAAACATAAAACTATCAAACTCCTAGAAGATAATGTAGGAGAAAGTCTCTATTTTCTTGGGGATGGAGATAATTTTTTTAGATATAACATCAAAGGCATGATCCATGAAAGAAAGAACTGATAAGCTGGACTTCATTAAAATTTAAAAAACTCTGGAACTTCCCTGGTGGTTCAGTGGCTAAGACTCCACGCTCACAATGCAGGGGGCCTGGGGTTCAATCCTTGGTCTGGACTAGATCCCACATGTGGGAACTAAGAGCCTGTGTAGTCAAATTTAAAAAAAAATTAAAAATTCCACTCTGCGAAAGATATTGTTCAAGGAATGAGAAGACATGCCACATACTGGGAGAAAATACTTGTTTTATATATATATATATATACTGTTATCCAAAACATACAAAGATCTCTTCAAATTCAACAATAAAACAAATAATCTGAAAAACAAGGAAGAGAGCCTGAACAGACATTTCACCAAATGAAAAATACAGATGGAAAATAAACATATGAAAAGACAGTCAATGTAATTTTCATTAGAAAATTGCAAATTGAAACGACAAGGTACCACTACATACCTAATAGAATGGCCCAAATCCAAAACACTAACAACACCAAATGCTGATGAAGATGTGGAATGATAGGAACTTTCTTTCATTGCTGGGGGGAACGCAAAATGGCACAGTTACTATGGAAGAGAGTTTGGTGGCTTCGTACAAAATCGAACATACTCTACCATATGATCCCACAATCACACTCCCCAAATGAGTTGAAAACCTATGTCCACACAGAAATCTGCACACAGATGTTTAGGGCATCTTTATTCATAATTGCCAAAACTTGGAAGCAACCAAGATGCCTTTCAGGAGGTGAATGGGTAAAATGATAATCCAGACAATGGAATAGGACTCTGTGCTAAAAAATACAAATTATCAAGCCATGAAAAGAGGGAAGAAACATAAATGCATATTACTAAGGGAGACAGGGTTTCCCAGGTGGCGCTGGTGGTAAAGAGCTGCCTGCCAATGCAGGAGACATAAGTGATGCTGGTTTGACCACTGGGTCTGGAAGATCCTCTGGAGGAAGGCATGGCAACCCACTGCAGTATTCTTGCCCGGAGAATCCCATGGACAGGGGAGCCTGGTGAGATTCAGTCCATGGGGTTGCAAGGAATCAGATACGACTGAAAAGACTTTAGCACTCATGCACACAAGGGAGACAAGCCAATCTGAAGAGACTAAATACTGGATGGTTTCAACTATAGCACATCCTGGAAAAGATAAACTATGGAGGAACTTCCCTAGCAGTCTAGTTGTTACAATTCCGCTCTTCCACTGTAGGGGGCACAGGTTTGATCCCTGGTGGGGAACGGCGATCCTGCATGCCTTGTGGTGAAGCCAAAAAAAAACCTATGGAGACAGTAAAAGGATCAGTGGTTGCCAGGCGTCAAGAGAGGGTGGGGAAGACGTCCCTGGTGGCACAGTAGATTAGAATCTGCCTGCCAGTGCAGGGGACACGGGTTGGATCCCTGGTCCAGGAAGATTCCACGTGCTGCGAGAACAACTAAACAAGTGCGCCACTACTAGGAAGCTTTCGTGCTTGCTCTAGCACCTCTGTGCTGCCACCACTGAAGCCCGAGGGCCTGCGCTCCACAACAGGAGAGGCCACCGCCATGAGAAGCCTGCTACAACACAGAGTGGCCCTGCCCGCCACAACTGGAAAAAGCCCGAACAGCAACAAAGACCTGGTGCAGCCAAAAAAAATACATAAAAATTTAAAATGACAGTAATTTAAAAGAAGAGAGGAAGAGGGGATGAACGAACGGGCAGAGCATAGAGGATTTTTAGGGCATTGAAACTATTCCATATGACACCATAATAGTAGATATGTGACTATGTACATTGTCAACAACCATAGAATATGCAACTCCAAGAGTGAACCCTAATGTAAATGAAGTACTTCGGGTAGTAACGACATGCCAATGTGACAATCGATTGTTGATGGTGGGGGGAGGCTCTGTGTGGGAGGCAGCAGGGAACACGTGGTGAATCTCGAGACTTTCCGCTCTATTTTGCTGTGAACCTAAAACTGCTCTGAAGAAATGAAGTGTATTAAAAAATGGTTAAGAAGCCAATTTTACATTATATATATTTTAACCACAATAAAAACTGTTTGTTATAGCTTCATCCATGACATCCCCAAACTGGAAGCAATGCAAATGCCCATCAGCTGTAGGAGGTTACAATGAATGGTGGAGGAGGGCACCTGGGGGAATACTATGCAGCCACAAAAAGCATAAGCCGCTGCTGCATACAACACTGATGAATCTTAAGATCATAATGCTGGGGGTGGGGGAGAGATAAATTAGGAGTTTGGGATTAGCAGATATAAACTACTATATAAAAAAACAGATCAACAGCAAGATCCTATTGTATGGCACAGGGAACTAAATTCAACATCCTATAATAAACTACAGTGGGAAAGAATTATGAAAAAGAATATGCATATATGTGTAACTGAATCACTTTTCTGTACATCAGAAGCAAGCTAACAACACTGTAAATAAACTACACTTCAATTAAAAAAAAAATGCCAAGCGAAAGAAGCAGTATACAAAACAGCACATACTACATGATTTTATCTGTATTGAATTCAAGAACAGGCAAAACTGATCTTTGCTCTTAGAAGTCAGAGTAGTGACTACCCTTGGGATGGCCAGTCACTGATGGGGAATATGTGGTGGTGGTGGGGTGGGGGGGCTGGGATGTTCTGTTTTTGGATCTGGGTGCTGGTTATGTGGGTGTGTCTAGTTTATGAAAATTCACCAAACTGGACACTTACGATTTGTGCCCTTTTGTACATGTGTGCTGTCAGTTCAAATGAATATGTACAGACATATATACATGCATGCATGCTGCTGCTGCTGCTGCTAAGTCACTTCAGTCGTGTCTGACTCTGTGTGACCCCATAGACGGCAGCCCACCAGGTTCCCCCGTCCCTGGGATTCTCCAGGCAAGAACACTGGAGTGGGTTGCCATTTCCTTCTCCAATGCATGAAAGTGAAAAGTGAAAGGGAAGTCTCTCAGTCGTGTCCGACTCTTCGCGACCCCATGGACTGCAGCCTACCAGGCTCCTCTGTCTGTGGGATTTTCCAGGCAAGAGTACTGGAGTGGGGTGCCATCGCCTTCTCCAATATACATGCATACAAAATACATATATACATATACACACGTGCACACATACACATCACTCTGGAATCCAAAGGATGGGTGTTCTCCTTTTTTAGGCCATGCTGCGAGGCTTGTGGCATTTTAGTTCCCTGACCAGGGATTGAACCCTGTGAGAGTGCTGAGTCCTAACCACTAGACCACCAGAGAATTCCCCAGTTGGATGTTCTAATTCTGCTTCTGCATCCACTAGGTTTACGTCCCTAGGCAGGACCCTGAACCTCATTGAGCCTGTTTCCTCATCTGTAAAATGGGGAAAGGGGCTTCCCTGGTGGGTCAGTGCTAAAGAGTCCACCTGCCAATGCAGGAGACCTGGGCTCAATCTCTGGGTCAGGAAGATCCCCTGGAGAAGGAAATGGTAACTCACTCCAGTGTTCTTGCCTGGAAATCCCAAGGACAGAGAAGTCTGGCGGGTTACAGTCCATGGGGTCACAAAAGAGTTGGACATGACTGAGCGACTAAACAACAACAAAATTAAGGATAATAATCTCTCACAAGGTCGACAGAAGTCCAAGTGAGTGCTTGCTGTGAGCCAGTGATTCGGTGCTTACTGTTATTATTCTGGCTGTGGTTCCCTCTGGTGACGGAGCCCACGTTGGGGCAGAGTGGGGCTGGGGATGCTGTTTCCAGGGCAGAGGCGGGGCACAGGGAGGGCCAGTCTCAACTGAGAAGCAGAACACACTCATCTTGCAAAAACAGCCATAAAAGGAGTACCCTAACAAGTGAGCTGGCCAGGGTTGGGGGCTGCACATGCAGGCCTGTGTGGTGGCTGCCTGGGCAGCTGGTCTGCCCTGGGCCTGAGGAGGCAGGAGGGGGATAGGAAGGTGCTGAGAAGGGGAATGAATAAAGACCTGGGGAAATAGATCCTTTCCTGGAGAGCAGGGCCCTTCACTATTGCTGGGCAATCAAGATGACTGTAAAACTTTAATCACCTGCTCAGGCCCCACAGCTCTGGGCTGGGGAGTGGGGTCCTTGAGGGGCAAGCAGGTCCCTGGCAGTTATTCTGCTCCCTGGGGAAGCCTGGTAGCTTTGGGAGTCCCAGGTCTGGGCCCCAGAATCTCTGAGGTGCAAAGACCTGGCTTTCATACCCAAGAAGGCATCTTTAGGAAGGATCCCAGCAGGGTCAGACTTGGGTTCCCTGCCAGACTGCCCCACATATGAGCTGTGTGACCTCGCGTGGGTCACTCAACCTCTCTGAGCCTCATTTTCCACATCTGTCGGATGGGGATAGCTCCTACCTCAAGTTCCTACCTTGTTGTGAGGACTAAACAGCTTCCCTTTGTACACAGAATAAAATCCAAAATGGTACCAGTGGCCCAAAGATTTGGTCCAAATACAACCCTGGCCCTGTTCCCTATGACTCGCCCTCTTGTAGGCTTTTTGCTGTTCTTCAGGCACTCCAAGCTCAGCCCACTGCAGGGGCTTTGGGTTTACTGGGCTTATTAATATAAGTGTGTGGTTGTGACTGTAATGTGGAATGTTGCGTGCATATAAAGGAGGGAGTGTTGGCGGTATGTGTGAGGGTGTGTGCACATGTGTGTTTTTGTGTGCATGTGTGTTAACATGTAAGGCTGTGTTTGAGTGTGTGCAAGAGTGTGTGTGACTGTGGATGTGAGTGTGACCGTGTGAACCTGTGTGTACACAAGAGGAAAGGAAAGCAGAGTCATCAAGAAAATGCCAACAAAGGATTTCCCTGGCAGTCCCGGGATTAGGTCTCCACGGTTCCACTGCAGGGAGCGTGGGTTCGATCCCTGGTCAGGAACTGAGATCCTACAAGCTACATGGTATGGTCAAAATATTCATACTGTGGTGAACAGGGAACTCAAAGGGAAGACTGTTGGGTTCAGTCCCCACATATATATGTCCCTTACTGGGGAATGACATGGGGCAGGTCACTGCACCTCTCTGGGCCTCAGTTTCCCCGTGTGTATGTGTGTCTAGTTGCTCAGTCCTGTTCGACTCTCTGTGACCCCAAGGACTGTAGCCCACCAGGCTCCTCTTTTCGTGGGATTCTCAAGCCTAGAATACTGGGGTGGCCAGCCATTCCCTTCTCCAGGGCATATTCCTGACCCAGGGATCAAACCTGGGTCTCCTGAATTGCAGGTGGATTCTTCACTATGTGAGCTGACATGGAAGCCCCTTGCCCTTCTGTAACATGGTAATATAACAGTATCCAGCTCAAAGGTTTGCTGTAGGGATGAAAGGAGTTAAGGTGAGTGGTAGTAGACGTATTAGCTCAGGTCTGGTCGAGGTGGGGCTCAGCCAACAGTCGTCATCCATAGTCACTGTTTATCTGGGGAGTCTTAAAGCCCCAGAGCCTTCCTCCCCACCCCCATCCCAGCTTCATGCTGAACCATGGAGGGAACTCTAGTGCAGGAAGAAGTTCTACAGGTCAAGACTTCCTCCCCAGGTGTGCATCTTTGTTCTGCCAGCTCGGCAACATGACTGCCAGCCCAGCTTCTTCTCAGGGCTTTGCAGATTGGGACCTTGGGGGTGCATGGTGGATCATAATGGGGTTCCCAAGACAGAGTTATCATGTGAAATGCTGTGCTGGATGAAGCACAAGCTGGAATCAAGACTGCCAGGAGAAATATCAATAACCTCAGATATGCAGATACCACCCTTATGGCACAAAGTGAAGAACTAAAGAGCCGTTTGATGAAAGTGAAAGAGGAGAGTGAAAAAGTTGGCCTAAAACTGAACTTTCAGAAAACTAAGATCATGGCATCCAGTCCCATCACTTCATGGCAAATAGATGAGGAAACAATGGAAACAGTGAGAGAGTTTATTTTTAGGGGGCTCCAAAATCACTGCAGATGGTGAGTACAGCCATGAAATTAGAAGATGCTTGCTCCTTGGAAGAAAAGCTATGACCAACCTAGACAGCATATTAAAAAGCAGAGACATTACTTTGCCAACAAAGGTCCATCTAGTTAAAGCTATGGTTTTTCCAGTAGTCATATATGGATGTGAGAGTTGGACTATAAAGAAAACTGAGTGCCTTAGAATTGATGCTTTTGAACTGTGGTGTTGGAGTAGACTCTTGAAAGTCCCTTGGACAGCACGGAGATCAAATCAGTCAATCCTAAAGGAAATCAGTCCTGAAGGACTGATGCTGAAGCTGAAACTCCAATACTTGGGCCACCTGATGCGAAGAACTGACTCACTGGAAAAGACCCTGATGCTGGGAAAGATTGAAGGCGGGAGGAGAAGGGGAAGACAGAGAATGAGACGGTTGGATGGCATCACTGACTGGATGGACATACATGAGTTTGAACAAGCTCGAGGAGTTGGTGATGGACAGGGAAGCCTGGCTGCTGCAGTTCATGGGGTCGCAAAGAGTCAGACAGGACTGAGCGACTGAACTGGAGTAAACTGAAGACAGAGCTGCGTGTACTGTGATTGGGTCTCCGCGAGGTTGCGGGGCACGCTCTATCAAACAGAAACATACTCATCTCACACTTGGCTGTGCAGAACTTGAACCTGGTTGCGCGGGCTGTGGCCACAACCGACCACACCCTATTTCCCCCCTCACACCTGAATCCTTGAGGGGAGCCACCGGAAGTCTCGCCGGACGGAGCCCTCTCTTGGAGACACTCTATCGGGCACTCCACGGCGAATCCTAAGAAACCGGGGCGTAGGCATCGGGAGCGCCGGACAGGGACCGGGATGAATGCTAAACCCAAGCTCAGACGCACAAAACTGGAGCTCAAGTTGGAACAAAATCGGACCCCAAGGCTCCAACTCTCCTCGTGACGTCAGCTGGTCCGCTAAAAGCTCCTAGCAGAAAAAGGAGGCAGCGCGTTTAAGCCGAAGGTCTTGGAATTCCGTGAAGGTATGACTCAGGTTCACCTATCTGTAAAGAGGATGATTAATCCCCGCCTCGCGGATGGAGAAACTGTGAAGCAGCGGCCCATTAGGCTGGCGTGCTCTTAGCCGACGCTGCCAGTCTCATTCCTGCCTGGAAGTATCTTTCTGCACCGCAGACCGTTTCCTGGGTCGGAGTCTTCGTTCTTTTCTGAACATGGGAATTTAGAACGGACCCTTGGCCGCTGGTTCCAAACAGCGCCCCTGCCCGGCTGGGGGCGTACCCGGAAGTGTTCCTACGGTAGCCGGCGGGGCATTGCAACGCTTCTCACCATGGGGACCGCAGCGGCTCCCCGGCGCTTCTGCCGCTGCGGTTGCTTTTGCTCAGAGAACTTGTACGTGGCGCGCTACGGGCTGCACGTGCGCTTCCGGAGCGAACAGCAGCTGCGCCAGGACTACGAGCCCGTGAGTGGCCTCTATTGGCTCTGCGGGAAAACGAGCTGGGAGCGGTGGTGGAGGAGGGACCTCAGTCCCCGGGGTCGTTTACTTTGCCTTTGGCCCACTCAGATCGGACGAGAAGATTGACTTAACCTCTAGCTGTCTCTCTTATTTTCCACCTCAAATGGCGATCATGGTATCGCTTTAGTGAGACTGTCGTTAGAAATCAGTGAATGAACTACATGTAAAGTGCTCAGGGCAGGGCCTGGCTGAGTACTCTCTGTTATTAACAAGAGCCGCTGCTGTGTGCTTAACGTGCTAATCACATTTCATTTTTATGATGACCCTGTGATCGGATCATCTTCATTTCAAGGTGGAGAAGCTGAGGCTCAGAGACCTTAAAAGACTTGCCCCAGGTCACACCATCACGCTTACTGGTTTTTCTGCTCTCAGATCCTGCGCAGCAGAGGCTGTGTCAGCCCTAAAGACTTCCAGCAGCTGTTGGGAGAGGTAACACACCCCACCCTCCACCGCCTCCTCTGCACCGAGCCCGGCCCTTCCTGTTTAGATTTGGGTCAGCAGCTTGAGGGGTCTCCCGGCCTCAGGTCTGCTAGTGTCTGATCCCAGAAGGGCTCCTCTGACCTCCCCTTACCTCCTTCCTGTCCCTACTTACCACAGCACCTGGGTGCCGGCACCAGGAAAAGAGAAAGCAGCTAGAATGCCAAGTTGTCTGCTTTGTGCTCTTTTGAGATGAGAAACTTGCACTGAAGGGGAGGAGTCACCTCTCAAGGTTTCACACCAGGTGCCACCTGGCTCCTGACTCTTCATTCTCCCCTCCACACCACTTCTGCCACTGCTGCTTGTCTCCCATGGTGGGGTGGTGTTAAGTGTCGAGAAGCTTCCTAGGACAGCCTGCAGCCTCTGGAACACAAGACTTAACCAGGACTCTGTTTCTCCTCCTTGGTTGGGCCTAGCTGGTGAAGGTGCAGCGATGGGTCTCAATCCAGCCAAACTGGTGCAGCCCTCAGTGGGATGGGCCCCCTTCTGGAAGGAATCCCCTTCAGCTAACGGTTTAACACCTGCCATTTACCCTGGCAGAGTCAGGAACATAGGAAGACTGGGCTTCCAGCTCTGGCCTTTCCTTGAGCTTCCTGAGCCTGTTTCCGCATCTGTACGATGGCCTTGGGAGGGATGGGAGGCCCCATTCTGGTAACCAGGCCCTGTGTCACCCCAGCTTGAGCAGGAGGTGGAGCGGCGGCGGCGGCTGGGGCCGGAGTCGGCTGCCAGGAAAGCCCTCATTGCCAGCTCCTACCGCCCAGCGCGGCCAGAGGTCTACAACTTGCTGCAGGTACCTGGCAGGGGGCAGGTTACTGGAAGGAGGTGGAGGCATCCGGGCCTGGGGGCTGTCTGCCCCATGGCTGGTGTGTTCTGCCCCCAGGAGGCCACTTTGGCCCCCGAATTTCTGGCTGCAGCTGAATACAGTGCATCATCAGGCGCAGACCTTAAGGGCCTTCTCCAGCGGCTGGAGACAGTGTCAGGTGAGGTCTTGGCCTGCCACTTGGCAGGACTGGGGGTGGCAGACGGGGGTCCCTTCACCCACCATATCTGCCTCTAAAAGTCAAACCAGCAGGAGTGAGAAGAGGGGTAGGATGGAACTATCAGGAGGAGGGCATCTGTATTCACTCACTTGCACATGCATCCACCACAGTGATCAGTAATTCAGTGCTATGCACCAGGCACAAGCCAGCCGGCATCCTCAAACTGGGGTGACTGAAGACGTTAATGAGGGGATGGTTGAGACAAGTGTGGGCTCAGGTCAGCAAGGGATGGTGAGAGACCTGCCCCAGAGTTAGCAGTGGGGGTGGGAATGGGGAGCAGTTCCCATCCTGAGACCTGAAGGACAGGGCAAGAGTGAAGTCTCCCAAACCTGCCAGGACCTGGAGCTGGCGGGGAGGGGTGGCCAGCCAGGATGCACATCTGAATTTGGGGGTCAGACCTCAGGGCAGGGTGAGGATCTAGGGATGAGTGGTGCAGAGGGGTCCAAGAATAGGGCACCCTTGCCGCACACGTTATGTCATTTGATCATCACAAGAGCCCATTTAATCATCACAAGGTGAGTACTCACGTCATCCCCATTCTACAGATGAGGAGACTGAGGCTGGGGGAAGGGAAAAGGTTAGATCCCGGCTAACCAACCGTTGCTCCCTCTCCCTCCACAGAGGAGAAGCGAATTTACCGGCTGCCGGTGTTCACAGCGCCCTTCTGCCAGGCCCTGCTGGAGGAGCTGGAGCACTTCGAGCAGTCAGACATGCCCAAGGGAAGACCCAACACCATGAACAACTATGGGGTGGGTGAGGCTCCACCCTGCCAGCACAAGGAGGCAGGGACCTCTGTCTGGGGAGACGTGTTCCAGTGCAGACCTCCTCCAAGCCTTGGTCTCACCATCTGTAAGATGAAATCAGGCAGTATTATTATGAAGTTAAGCAGGTTGATGATGTCTGCACAGCACTCAGCACTGTCCTTAGTGAGGGACTCCCCCAGGGACCCAGGGACAGGCCCTACCAGCTTCCCTGCTAATTCTGAGCTCCCCCACCCCCAGGTGTTGCTACATGAGCTAGGCCTGGATGAACCGCTGGTAACACCACTGCGGGAGCGCTTCCTCCAGCCGCTGATGGCCCTGCTGTATCCAGACTGTGGCGGGGGCTGGCTAGACAGCCACCGGGCCTTTGTGGTCAAATACGCACCCGGCCAAGACCGCGAGCTGGGCTGCCACTACGATAATGCCGAGCTCACCCTCAATGTGTCCTTGGGCAAGGCCTTCACAGGGGGTGCCCTCTACTTCGGGGATCTCTTCCAGGTTAGTGTGTGTAACCCGTGGGGCTGGGCCAGAGCCACTGCGAGTACCCAGGCCTAAGCTCCACTGTCCACAGGTGCCTTCAACCCTGGCCAAGCCCTTGGAGGTGGAGCACGTGGTGGGCCAGGGCCTCCTGCACCGTGGGGGCCAGCTGCACGGGGCCCGGCCCCTGGGCACCGGTGAGCGCTGGAACCTGGTCGTCTGGCTCCGGGCCTCAGCCGTGCGCAACCGCCTCTGCCCTATGTGCTGCCGCAAGCCTGACCTGGTGGACGACGAGGGCTTCGGTGACGGCTTCACCCGCGAGGAGCCCGCCACGGTGGATGTGTGTGCCCTAACTTGAGCTTGGCCAGGGCCAGTGTGGCAGGCAAGGACAGAAATAAACACCCTGCAGCCCTCAGCACTTCTTGATTCAAGAGGACACACAGGCTTCTGGGTCATTCTTTCAGCAGACAGGCTGGCTTAGGTCAGGCTTGTAGACCAGAGCCTGAGACAGGAATTCCTGTGCACGTGGTTTAAGGAGGGAGTGCTCCAGGGAGGAGCAGGACAGGGCAGGAAGGAGCTGGATCAGGATGGTTTGACACAGCATCCAGTTTCAGCCCAATCCCACAGGGCTGTCTGGAGCATGAATTGAAGCACAGTTTGCCCCCAACAGCAGTTATTGGCTATGGGGTGTTTTAGGGTATAGAGTGGGTGAGTAACTTCCCAAACATCCACCTCCAGGGCAGCGTGGTTCCCAGTGGCCAAGGAAATCTTCCAGAGCAGGGTCCAGGTGTGGGGTGTCAGCTGCAGACACCATGGCTAAGGTCGAGTGCACATGTCTTCTAAGGGGATTTGGGTGGGTCACCTCCATCTTCTGGATGGTATGGAGGGGTTACTGCAGAAAGATTAGAAGCAGGAACTTGGAGTCAGACTGCCTGGATTCAAATTCTGATTCAGCCACTTCCAGTTGTAACTGGGTTAGCCACCTGCCTCTCTCTGCCTTAGTCTTTTTTCCTGGAAAGTACCTATGTCCTAGAGCTGTTTTGAGGATCAAATGACTTCCCATTTATAAAGCAATTTACAACAGTCCTCTGGGTTTGCTGCTGTCATTACTATCAAAGAGTTTGCAACTCGGTGGCCCCAAGACTGGAGGAGGCATGCAGCGATGCTATGTTTGGGAGAGTTTTCCATGTTGAAATCTTGAGTTTGGGCTCCCCTGGCAAAGTGGGAAGATCTGGAAATATCCGGCCCCAGTCCACACTGCAGAAACCAGGGAGACCAGACTCTCGAGGCCTGTGGTACACTCCCTCACAGGGGTCCCTCATAGGTTACTGTGATCTTTCTGGTTTCTATGGACGTCTGAGTTTGTGACCTCTGTATTACTGAATGCAGACATCGGAAAGACCAAGGTTCTGGAGCTCACGGCCTGCTGGTGTGGACATGTCCGCAGAAAGTCCACAGTGGCCTCCTCCCCTGGGCTTCACAGGGACTGGGGCTGCTTCGGGCCGACCGAATAGGCTAGAGATGGGAGAGGGCATAGCTGCGGCAAAGGGCTTGTGAGCTCTGGGACTGGCACGAGGCTGGCGAGCAGGTCTCTCGTCCGGGAGCTCCCCCTAGAGGCGGAAGCCTGGAGCCCCAGCTCGCCTCTCTGGGAGGTGAGCGCGCCAGACTCGGTTTCTTGGGCTGCCCCACAGACGGAACCTGGGGCTTCAGAACTAAAGGCAGCAGCGCCTCGCTTCGCGGCCGGACAGCCTCCCAGTGCACCGCCCCGGGCCGGAAGTCACCCAGCCGTTGCTTCCTCACTCGAAGGCGTGGTGCAGGGTTGGCGGTCCCGCCGGATGTGCGGTGGAAGAGGGAGCAGAGCAACCCCGGGGACTTTCTTTGAGGCGGCAAGGCCGCGGAGGGCGCGGGGTGAAGGGTAGGCGCACGTGGAAAGGGAAGAGGAACGCACCTGGCATCTGAGGAACGCTGCCGTTCCTAGAGGCACCTGAGCTGCGCGCGCAGCCGTGAAGCGTCCGCGTGGGGGCGGACCCTTAAAGGGGCCGCAGCGGAGGAGCCGGGAGTCCGCGGAGAACTTGGGTTACCCGGGGTTGGGGGCGGGTGAGGATCGCAAGGTTGCTCCAACTCCCCCTCAATAACGCTGCCCCGGATAGTGATGAGTGCCAGGCCCCAGAAGACCAGGCCGAATCTGGTCGACTCGGCCTGGGAACCCAGTCTGCGGGCCGGCCCCGTGATCGATCCCGGGTTTAAGTGTGCCTTCGTGTCTGCAGTTCGCGGCGCTATGGCTCACGTCGGCTCCCGCAAGCGCTCTAGGAGTCGCAGCCGTTCCCGGGGGCGAGGGTCGGAAAAGAAAAGGAAGAAGAGCAGTAAGGACGCCCGGAGGAGCTGCTCGGCTTCGAGATCCCAAAGCCGCAAGGCCAGCATCACCTCCTCTGGGGCTGAGGGTGAGGGCCAGAGGGAATGGGAAAGGGATGAGGGAACTTCAGGGAGGACGTTGCAGACAGTCGGGAGGGCTTCTCCAGACTGACTTTGGGAAAATCGCAGGGAGCACTATTCAGAGGGACACAAGAGTGTCCTCGCTATCTGGAATGAAAGACGCTCAGAATCCTCAGAATCCAGGGGCTGGGCCAACCCATTGAATACGGAGTGAAGCGAGCACTTTATCATAATTTTGGTGTAGCAGGGCCTAAGATGTGGGTGCTGCCCACCTTGCTCCTGGGCAGACAGTGACTGCGGCGTCGAGAAAGTGCCTCTCCACAGCGTGCTGAAGCCCTGCCAGGAGGTAGTCAGCCTGAGCCTGCTATAGGCCAGAGCAAGGGGACGAAGGTTTACTTCTTCCCCTCCTGGCCTTCCAGCCTCACCTTCTCCCTGCATCACAGAGAGAAGCAAGCACAAGGCCCGGAGGAGACCACGATCCAGCTCCTCCTCCTCTTCTTCCAGTTCTTCTAGCTCCTCTTCCTCTTCGTCCTCCTCCTCTTCCTCCAGCGATGGCCGGAAGAAGCGGGGGAAGCACAAGGACAAGAAGAGGAAGAAGAAGAAGAAAAGGAAGAAGAAGCTGAAGAAGAGAGGCAAGGAGAAGGCCAGAATGCAGCAGGCTGAGGCTCTGCCCGGACCCTCGCTGGACCAGTGGCACAGAGCAGCCAAGGAGGAAGAGGATGGCCCAGGTACTGCACTGCCCGCTGTGCAGGGCGGGGAGGGTCCCCTCCCTGAGGCTCTGCCACCGCCTCCCTGCCATCTTACCTTCCAGTCCTGACGGACGAGCAGAAGTCCCGCATCCAGGCCATGAAGCCCATGACCAAGGAGGAGTGGGATGCCCGGCAGAGCGTCATCCGCAAGGTGGTGGACCCGGAGACAGGACGCACCAGGTGGGGCGCGCTGGCCCCAGACTGCACTCTCAGGAGGAGGGATGGGGGCTGCTGCTGGTCTAAACAGGCTGACGACCAGGGGAAAAGTCCCTTGTTGATGAGACGTCTCAGGCCATTGCTCCCTATTGGCTGGAGTAGGCAATTGCAGGGGCTGGAAGGGCCTTGAGGGAGGGTCTTCAAAGAGCCACAGCTGGCCTGTCTGATGGCAGAGCTACCCTCTGTCCTCATCTCTGTGGCAAGGGAGGGAGGTAAGGAGGGAGGAGTGGGAGTGGCCAGCAGGGCGTGGCAGCCTGCTCAAGGTGGTGGTGGGGCCTGGGCCTGGCACCCCTCTGCCGGGTGCTTCTGGTTCTGGTGCTCTGGCCTCTCAGTTAAGAGGCTCAGCCTGCCCACTCCCATTCCTAGGCTCATTAAGGGAGACGGCGAGGTCTTAGAAGAAATCGTCACCAAGGAACGACACAGAGAGATCAATAAGGTGGGTGTCGCCCCCTTACCCAGGCCCACCCCCAGCTCTTCTTCTGACCTATCCCCTCCTGTGTGCTTTCTTCCCCAGCAAGCCACCCGAGGGGACGGCCTGGCCTTCCAGATGCGAGCAGGGCTCCTGCCCTGAGGCCCCCGTGGCCCCCATCCAAGGCCTGCTACACATGGTGTTGGCACGACCTGGAGGCTGGCCTCAGGGTTGACAGTGGGGGGCCCGCTGGGTGTTGTTTCTCCTGCAGACCAGCCTCTGGCCCAGCCTCCTCTGCAATGCAGGGAGTGGAGGTCGGGGGTCAGTGGCCAAGTCAGCTCCCCCATCTCCCGAAAGAGCGCACCTTCCCAGATATTAAATGTTCCCTGGTTGGAGACATCTTCTGTGTTGTTGCGTTTTGTGCTGAGGGGGAGGGAAGGAGGCAACCCGACTTCAGGGCAAAAATAAGGACTCTGGGAGCTTTGGCGGGGGGGCACACACCAGCTACTCTTGCGGTCCTCACCCTCAGGTCAGCCGGCCTGGACCAGAGCCCCACTCCACCCCAGCTGAATCCCAAACCCTCGGCTCTTAAGCTGATTTCCTCAGGCCTGGAGGGAGGCTGCTGCCCTTGCTGTTAACTCTGCAGATAAGAGAGTCCTGCTGGCCTGGGAGGAGTCCTGGCCCAGCTCACAGGCTGTGTCCTCTGTGAGGCAGAGGCTGACAGCACCCATTTTCATCACTGGATTGCTGTGAGGACAGAGTGAGTTCATACCCAGGAAGGGGCTAGAAGGAAGCCCAGCAGAGAGAAGGCCCATGGGAGTGTGTTGGTATTGTGAGCACAGCTGACGTTGTGTCCTGGGAAGGACTGCCTTTACCTCCTAGGGCAGGCTGCACCCCCCACCCAGCCCCCACCCCCAGTCCTCTGGTGGCCGGCGCAGTACTGAGACCCAGAAGGAAGCCTTCCTGCTTCTTTAATCAGTGTAACAGATGACAACACAGTACACAGAGCACACTCAGGCCCGATGGAGCAGGGACAGCAAGGGCGGGCGGGGATACGTCAGGACACCGCTCACAGGCGGCCCAGACAGACGAGACAGACAGACGGGTTGAGACGTGAAGGCTGCGACGTGGCAGGTGGGCAGGCAGGCGGTTCAGACCGAGCTGGGAAGGGGGCATGGGGTCTCTGCAGAATCCCTCTTTAGAAATCAAAGAGAAGGCAGGTGGTGGGGTCTGGGAGTGGCGGGCTGAGGCTCAGTCCTGGGGGTGGGGGGGCTGGGACTAAGGCTTCTACTCTAACAGGCCTGGGGTGGGGTGGCAGTCAGCAAGGCCTGCCTCACCCTTTGGTTATGACTGGTCGGGCCTGAGCCCTGCAGCTCAGCACCCAATGCTGTAAACATTTTTGGTATTTTTAAAGGACTCTGTCCTCCCTCTCTTAGTTTCTGAAAAACTGGTGCTTCCTTAAGAGGATAATGTGCCAAGAGGAATCTGAAGGGAGGCAGGAAGCCGACCTGGATATAGAAGAGAGACGTCCACGGGGAGGGTGGGCTGCCCACCTCACCATCTATGGCTGAGGGCCGCTGGGAGAGGCCCAGACTATTGCTGTTGTCCTTGGCATGGCTGGCAGCTGGGTAGGCAGGCGGGGAGCTCGGAGCTGTGGGGCAGCGGCCCACTGGGAGAGGCCGAGCTCACTGCCCACCCAGGCTCCTGGGGCTGGCGGCCTCCAGGCCTTTATTGCAGGCGGGCTGAGACTCTTGCAGGTGCTCCTCCATCCGGATGGCTGCTCACCGAGGCGACAGGCGAGATGGGGTGAGGTGGGACCTACAGGAGGAGGCACTGGCCACGGGGCCCCTGGCTGGGGCTGTGATTGTCGGGCCGAGTGTTTCCCGCTGGGAGCAGGGGGTTAGATATTGCACTTTCACTGCAACAGTTACATTAAAACTTGGTCCATAAAATAATCGTCGCTTTATACATAATGCCAGAAACAACAAAAAGCTACATCTTAAATATTAATAAATCCTGAAGGTCCCATCCCTCCAGACATTTTTCTCTGCACAAAATAAATAGCTTTCACTCTGTACAGACCCACTTTTGCAGAACATTTACATGACCCTTTGGCTGTACATATCTACACACGGGAAAATGTTAACATCCGTCTGCGTGCCTCACCATCCCAGCCCATGAGGCCCCGAGGCTGTATCCAGGTTGGCAGCCGCTTCTCACAGAAGGAGCCTGGATGTTGGACAGCTGGCTAAGGCCTGGCAGGCTCCCCTGTCATGAAGGGGGTGGAGGAGCAGCAGAGGGGCCGCCTGGAGCCAAGGCCACAGCTGAGATCGTGGTCAGTTCTGGGGAGGGAGGGCTGATGCTCAGACCCAGCGCACAGGACAGCATGGTCCTTACCAGGTGGGAAATGTAGTCATGGCTGCCTGCCCTTAAGCTAACTAAGCGAGTTGTGGCTTCTTAGATTCAGCATCGAAACGGAATTGGCATTAAAAAAAAAAAAACAAAACTAAGGGTGTGCCCCATTCACCCCAGAGTAGAAATTCTGTGGAATTAACGGGGCTCGGGTGAGGCAGAGAGGCCACGCCCCGCTGCCTGGGCAGCGGACAGGGCCCTGGGACCCAGAACCAGGCTGGACTCCGTCACAGTGCTGGGTGTTTTCATGTGGAGGGGCTGCGTCTGGTACAGAAAGAGTTAAGAAAAGGAAGCAGCCAAGGATTGCTTGTTTAAAAAAACCTCATAGAAATCAGATTGGAGAAGTAGAAAGGTGTAGAAACGAGGAAGGGAGGGCCGAGGCGTGGAGCCTTGGCTGATGGCAGGCGAGGAGAAGAGGCCAGGCCTGTCCAGGCCCCGCAGCCCCAGGCGAGGCTTCTCAGGAGCCACTTGGCTTCACCGACTGACCTGGCAGCCTGACCTGTGCCCAGGGCAGAGATGGCTCCAGGCCCACAGCTGAACTGGGCTCCAGATGGGGCAGGTGGAAGAGGCTGGGGTCTGGGGCTGCCATGGGTTCATGGGCCAGGCAGGGCGGCAGAAATTATGATATGGCCTTTCTCTCCTATTTGTACAAGGATTCTCCGCCCTGGAGCCTTCTGTGAGGTGGCAGGTCTTGGATGGGCAAACGTTGAATTTTCATGCATGTCCATGAGTCTGTAGCCATAGGAGATGGTGATGAATCTCCACTCTCAAAAATCAGTGCAAAACCAGTGAGGTCAAACAGTTGAGTAACTCGAGTCAACAAGAAGCAGGCTGTCCCCCTGTTGCAGCTGCTACCAAGTGGGAGGGGACCTGGGGGTCAGGGCGAGCAAATGGATGGGAGGTGCCCAGGCCTGGCATCAGAATGCGGGACGTCAATGCAGGGCAAGCGTCCAGGAGCGCCTTCTGGCCAGTCCACGTTGGGAGTCCTGGTCCCCGGGTCTTCCCAGGGATGGTCGTCCTGCCAACTTCCACGACTAGCTGGAACCCCGCAAACCCTAAAGTGTGAGGTTGGGTTGGGAGGGCTGTGTCTGGCACAGCCCGTGTCCTCTGCCGGGCCCTGGGACGAGCTTTGCCCCAGCCGACCGTAAGTGCCCAGGCCAGGCCTCCTGGCAGGGCGGGCCGCCCTGGCCTAGCACCATGGAGACCACAGCGCCTCACTCCCGGTGCCCTACTTGGGGCCCGCGGCTGCGCCGGGCTCTGGCCGGCCGGCCAAGGTGCGGCCCCAGCAGCCGGCCGCCATGCTCATGCTGCGCTGTCCCCGCTGCTCGCTGTCCGCCTGGCTCTGCGTCCGCTCGTGCGGCCGGGGGCCGGGGCCGCTGGGCTGGGCCGAAATGGTGCGGAGCAGGTGGTTCCGGGAGCGCAGGAAGTCGCCTTGGCCCGGCAGGCCGAAGCTGCCCTTGCGCAGCGCCATGCGGGTGGCCGCGTTGCGGGCTGGCCGCGCCCGGTGGTTGTACTTGAGCTGGGCCAAGTGGGCCGCGTAGCCATCGGTGATGAACTGCGGGTGAGGGCAGCGGGAAGCACGGCGGTCAGGGGGCGGGGCTCCGCGTTGGCCCGGCAGTCGGTAGGCGGGGCGCCCAGGGCGGCGCGGCAGTCGGGAGGCGGGGCTCCGGGGGTGGCCCGGGGTGGGGCGGGGCTCCCAGGGCGGTGCGGCAGCCGGGGGGCCGGGCTCCGGGGTGGCCCGGCACTGGGGGGCGGGGCTCCCAGGGCGGCGCGGCAGTCGGGGGCGGGGCTGCCCGCCTGCCCCGCCCACCTGAACGCCGCTCACCTGGCACTGCTGCTGCAGCTTCTTGGTGGGCCGGCCCACGATGTAGATCTGCATGGGGGACAGGCTGATGGAGCTGTAGACCGCCACGTCCTTGGTGGAGCCGTAGGCCGCGTGCACGCGCAGGTGCAGCTGTGGGCGAGATCGGTGTGGGCGCAGGCTCAGCCCTTCCGCCCCCACCCCAACCCCCACCCCGCTCCTTTCCACCCGGGGACCCACCTCGGAGATGAGCAGCTTCAGGAAGTTGGCCTTGTGCCGCAGCGGGTCGTGCACCAGGCCGTCACAGAAGGACACCACGCCGTGGGGGAAGTTGTGCTGAGCCAGCCACGCTACCACCCGCTGCTTCTGCATGTCAGGCCGGCCAGTCACGTAGATGATGAGGTAGCCCAGGTCCTGCCAGTGCCTGGGGGCGAGGGGCAGGCCTGGGTGTCCCACGGCCTCAGTGTCTTCCCTCTGGGGCTGCCTGGTCTCCTTGCCCAGCCAGCCCCACTAGTGGGCACAGGCCTCAACAGTAACAGCCCCAGCACGG
Organism: Capricornis sumatraensis; assembly: GCF_032405125.1. Classification (NCBI taxonomy): domain Eukaryota; kingdom Metazoa; phylum Chordata; class Mammalia; order Artiodactyla; family Bovidae; genus Capricornis; species Capricornis sumatraensis. Next base: position 59,376,449 of record NC_091085.1, on the reverse strand, counting down.
TGCTCACTGCTCGGCTCTCACAATCCCCACTCCCACCCTCTGCAGCAGGTGTAACTGGTCTTGTTAGGAAAAGCCCTGCTTCCCAGGTGAGGGAACTGAGCAAGAGATCCCAGCTGGGAAGTGGTGCTGCTGGCCCCTCCAAGCCACAGGGTCGCTGCCCCCTGTCCCGGCTCTGGCACCCAAGACCATCCTCTCTCTGCCCAGCCCCGAGCTACCTGCCTTCAAGCCCACCCGCTGCCCCTGGGGGCACTCACCGCACCACGTCCACAGCCCCAGCCCGCACTTTGGGGTCGCTGCCCATGATGGACACGCTGGCAGCAAAGGAGCCATCGATGCTGAAAACCACGAACTCCGTGCCCTTGGGCAGCACGGTGATGTAGCTGTCAGCAAACGTGTGGTCCCCCCTGGGAGGGGGGGTGGCTCGTCAGAACCCACTGGGACCCCTTCCTCCAGCCCCAGACGAGGTCGGCCCACCCACTCCTTCCTCCCAGCTCCTACCTGACCACCATCTTGATGGGGTAGACACCCACACCTAGGCGATGGGTCTCAGGGATGGTGTAGGAGACACGCCCACTGCTGTTGGTCACCAGCGTGTCCAGGTACAGCCACTCACCTGAGGGTGGCTGCATCATGATGTGGACGTCCACCTGGAGCCAGGCAGGCCGGTCATGGGTGGCCATGCCCCTGACCTCCCCACCCCCCACTCTCCACCGCCCAGCCAGAGGGAGGTGGGGCGGGGTGGGGCTCCCACAGGCTCCCCAGGTCTTTACCTTCTCCCCGGTCAGGGTGACCATGTCCAGGGGCCCGTACATGAACCGGCCCGTCAAGACCTGTGGGCCATCTTCGTTGGCGACCGCGTCATTGATCCGGTGGTTGGCTGTCACATTCTGGGGGGGGTGCAGGAGCAAGGTTGGGTCAGGGTTGGGGATGGAGGGGTGGCTGGGGTCTCCTGGGCTCAGCTTAAACTTCCCAGGGGCCTGGGGGTGATCATGGGCACAAAGTCAGATGGCCCAGGGTTCAAGTCCAGCTCGGCCACTGACCTACATGGCCTTGGTGTGAGTCCCTGTCTGTAAATGGGGGAGGATTTACACAGGATTTAATCCTCAGACTGTGAGGATTAAGTAAGACAGCACACATCTCTGTGACTCAGTTTCCTCATCCTTAAAATGGGGTTTTCTCAGGAGGATTCAATAGGACAATAGCCCTGGGGCCGGGGCACCCAGAGGACCCCTCACCCTAAGCTTCACGTGGGTCCTCTTGCGCTGCCACTTCTCTCTCGGCTTCGAGGGGGTGAACACCGAGACCTCCTTGCCGTCCAACTCCAAGATGCTGGAGTTGTCGTGCCTCATGACCTGCGAGGGGACAGAGGGGGGTCACGGGGCAGACTCAAGCCTGGGGCTTCCTGTTCTGTGGGGAGAGGCCAGCGGCCCTAGGGGGCCCAACTAACCCTGTGAGGGTTTGGGGGGACAAACCCCACTACCGTCCACCCTCTGGCCCCCCAGAATTCACATCTGTCCCATGAAGGTGTACATCCATTCACCCCGTCTCCACGGCTTCCTCTGCTGGAGCCAGAAAAGTGGGGTACCCCACCGTCCTCATTTATGAAATGGGGCCGAGTCAGCTGCAGGGTCATTCAGGACCTGAGAGGTGTCAGTGTATCTGGTAGGGGGACTCTGGGTACCTGTCTCAGCAGGAAGGAGACCACATCCGTTGACTCCCAGTAGCTGGCGTGGAAGAGGTGGGGCAGGGCCACGGTGGGGAAGGCCGTCAGGGCGTCGGGGCAGTACAGGGCATAGTCGATCCGCTTCTGGCCCCACCACTTCGCAGCAACTGCCAAGAGGAGGGGACTGTGACTGGGCTGGGCCCCCGAGGGTCACCTGGCCCCTCAGGCCTGGCTCCGCCCAAAGACAAAACCCTCCTCTGACCAGGGAGCAGGACCACCACCAAAGCGAGTCTCCTTCTCCCAGGCTCAGCAACAGGGGAGCAGGCGAGAGGGCACAGGAGGCCAGGACAGCAGCAAGCGGCCCAAGTGCCCCAGGGAGGGGGAGTGGGGGCTGTGGCTCAGCAGGGAGGTGTGGAGTTAGAGGGGGAGAGGAAGAGCCCAGTGTGGAGGCAGGACTCCCTGGCCCTGGTCAACCCCTTGTCAACCCCTGCCCTGGGCCTCATCACTGCCCTCTCCAGGCTTCCCCTGGACCCCTTGAATGCCCACCCCCCGCCCCCAAGGCCTCAAAACTGTGAAAGGCTTCCCAGAGCGGGAGTCTCAGTTCCTGGGCCTCAAAGCAGAGGCCTGATGCCCTCAGCCCCTGGCAGGCAGAGTATGAAGTGAGGGCCTTCAGTCAGACAGAGCCTGTGTGCATATGTGCAGGTGAATCCGGCTCCCCCTTGGGGCTGGGGGGCTGCCCCAGGTTTGCAGAGAGCTTCCCCAGTGGCTGGAGGCCGGAGGTGCACTGGTTCAGGGTCTGAGCTCTCTGCCTGCAGCCTGCCTGATAGGTAGGTGACGCCGGTCCTCACCCAACCTCCGTCCATCCCACCCCCGGCTCCCAGCCCCCAGCTAATTCCAGCGGCTCCTGCCTCCTCCCTGGAAGTCAGGGTGCTCCCAGCCCAAGCTCCAGCTCCCTGGTTAGGTGTCAGCGGGGCCCTGGGGGTGAGATGTGTCTGGAAATCAAAGCATGACCCCAATTAGAGGAGGAGCATGTGTGCGCATGGAGGCCCGTGGTGCCTGGTACCTTCACGGATGTCCAAGTCGGGGAGGCGAGGGGCCCTCTCCCGTTTGCCCAGGGTGGAGGGGGCTGGATGGGGGAGGGCAAGTAGGGACAGGCGCCTGACGCTGGGGGTGTGGCTGAGTGGAGCTGGGGCCTCTGAGGAGCAAGAACAACGGGAGGGGCTCAGCCATGCTGGGGCTACCACGCCAGCCAGCCTTAGCCTAGACCCTCTGCTCTGACAAGCGGCTAGGGAGCCAGTCACGTGGCAGGGAGGCCGGCAGGGGTTGCTGGCCCCGGCAAGAGTGAGAGGGGATGGTCCAGACTCTGCTTCCAGCTGCTAAGCAGATGGAAGGAACCAAGGAGGCCAGGGTGATCCACCCTCTGGGGTGGCAAGAGGGGCTGCGCACAGGAGACCTCGCTTTCCTGGCTCCCCTGGGCCACCCCTCCAGCTTCTCCAGAAATGGCCCCCAGCTGTCTCCCTCAAGAACATCTGCCCCACTGGGGCTAGGACCCCTCCTCGCAGACCCATCACCCTGCAGCTGAGGCAGCACCACCGATCTCCTACTGGCTGGACTTGGCCCCCCACTCCAGGGCCACCCCTTTCGTATGCTCCTTCCTTCCACAGTTCTTGATGGACACTGGGGCTGGATCACTCTTCACTGTGGGGCCATCCTGAGCATCATAAGGTGTTTAGCAGGTCTCTACCCACCAGATGCCAGTGGCACCCACCCCAGTAGTCTCCAACTGTCCTCTGGGGGGCATAATGGTCCCGGTTGACACCAGCCGCAACAGGACAGAGCCCCCAGCTCTGATGGGTGGGTAGCGCTGGTGCACTCACTCTGGGCGATGCCAGATGCCGTGTAGCTCTCAGCCATGCCTGACACCTGGCTGGCGATGCTGATCTCGCTGGCCCGGCGGAAACCTCGGGTGCTGGGGGCTGAGCCGGGTGAGGAGGGGGCCGCGTGCTCTTGGAAGACCGTGTTGTGGGCCTGGAGTGCCTCTGCTGCAGGTGGACAGGGACCAGAGACCAGGGGTAAGGAGGCCTTGCCCAGCCCGGCCCCGAGACCCCCGAGCAGGGGTGCTCGGTGTGTGCCAGGGCTGGGGCAGGCCAGCGCGGCAGCTGTGCCAGGCAAGGCCAACACCCCCAGCTGCAGAGGAGTGGGGGGCATCTGAGCACAACTGGCAGACAGGATGGGCCCATGCGTGCCAGGGCCTGCCTGTTCAGGGTCGAGAGGGCAGGGCTCAGAGCTGAGGCAGAGAGAAGGGAGGGCTGGGGCAGGGCTGGACAGACGGACCAATACAGACACAGTGGGCAGGGAGGCAAGGCGGCCAGGCTCACGCCCCACCCCAGCCACCCTTCCAGCCTCTTGGTCTAGTCTAGCCTTCTTGGCCTCTGGGGCCCTGCCTGGCCTGACCCACAGCCCATGGCAACTGGGTTTGGGGGTGCTAACGACAGGGGCCTGGGATGGCTTCCTAGGCATGTCCTAGGTGGAGGACTGAGCAAATGAGACAGCATCCTGCATGCCCCTCACACATGGGCCACACGAGCCACCCCCGGATGGGCATCTAGGGACAAAGGAAGAGGGCTGAGGGCTCCAGCCAGGCTCACTTGGGCCCGGGCTGAGGGTGGGCCAGAGGACCCACCTCTAGACAGGAGCAGGAGGTGTCTGGACCTCCTCAGGGAGGGAGGGAGTGGGGCGTCGAGAATCCAACCCCATGCCGGGACCAAAGGCTTCTCCTAGGGGGCAGGTGGGTCCCAGAGGGCCCGAGGCATCACCCCAAACTCTGGCTGCCCCTGCTGGTAGCCTCACCAGTGGGGGACAGAGCACTTAGGCTGACACCTGTGCTGGGTGACCCGGGGACAGCTGCTCTCCTCTCTGGGCTCCTTCTTTGCTTTGAGTCCCCTCCCTGCTCTGCCCCGTGCCAAGACTGCTCCCAGGGACCTGTCCTGCCCGGTCTCCGTTCCTCGCCACAGTCCCCCAAACTCTGGGTGGCCGAGGAGTGGGTGGGGGGTCCCTGAGGACCAGCGGTCAGCCAGCGAAGCAGACACCACCACGAGCAGGGGGGTTACACACACTCAGCGCAGCCCGGGCGGGGCCCGTCTTGCGAGGTGAGCGCGGGCACGGGGATACTGGTTTCCAGGAAGCCGTCCCCGGGAGGGAGAGGGGCCAGGGGGCCGCCCTCCAAGACCAGCTCAGGGTTTCTCTGCACGGTCTCGACTGGAGGCAGACGGGGAGAGAACAGAGGACAAGAACAGACACTCGTGTGGACGCTCCGACAGACACAGGGCTCCTCAAGGACCAAGACAGGACTGGGACACACGGGGGGGCAGGAGGGACGGGCCGTTACCCAGGAGGGATGAGATGGACCACGGGCAGCCCTCGTTTACGCGACTAATCTCCAGGCCAGGAGACCTGGAAGTTCTGGGCCAATCGCCTGCCATGGGGGGAACTTCACAGGGCGGGACGCAGGCCCAGACTCTGCCAGGGTCCCTTGGGTCCTCAGCTCTGCCTTGGTGGGGCAGTGGGAGGGGAGCGGGGTCGCTGGCTCTGTGTTGTGTGTGGAGAAGTGGGAAGGGGGAGGAGGCCTGTGAAGGTGTCTCACGGAGCCGGGCCAACTCCCACCCTCCCCCAGGGCCGGGGCCGGTGGAGGCGGGGCGCAGGGTCTCTCACCCAGCAGCGTGGAGCAGCCGTCCCCCAGCGGGTAGCGCTGGTAGCGGGGGATGCTGAAAGGCGGCAGGGCGTGGAATCGCCGCTCCAGCAGCGGCTCCAGGCGCGAGGCCGACGGGTCAGCGGGGTGGAAGAGGTTGTAGACTTGCTGGCAGGCGGGCCGCAGCTGGAAAACTGAGGGCGGGGCGGAGCCGCAGAGCCTGGAGTTAGCTCCGCCCTAAGGAGGCGGGGCCTAAAGCCGGCTAAGGTCCGGTGGTGGGGGTGGGATGGGACTGGGGTTTTAGAAGACAGAGAAACCCAAAAGTGCGTCTCCATCGATTTGGAGTTCTGTTTGGGCCACTGTCCCTTTATTAACCAAATTTGTTTTAATTAAGAAAATTATGTTAGTGGCAAAAAAAATTTTTTTTTGTAGGGATATATACCATTTAAGACTTAAAACAGAAAGCTCCTCTCCACCCCAGAGCGCTAAGGCTAGAGCCCTACCTGCAAACCCTGGGGAGGCCCGAGAAGGCTAGAGCCTGCTCATACACTCTGATTGAAAATGTTTCCAGGCTGTGCGCTTCCGAACATTTTGCAGTTGTTGGGAAGATGCCCTGGTGGTCAAGTGGTTAAGAATCTGCCTGCCTGTCCAGGGGACACAGGGTTTTTGAGTCCTCGTCTAGGAAGATCCCACATGCAGCTGAGTAACTAAACCTGTGCTTCGCAACTATTGAGCCCGAGGGCTGCAACTATTGAAACTCAAGCACCTAGAGCCCATCCTCTGCAACAAAAGCCTTTGCTTGCTGCAACTAAAGTGCAGCAATGAAGAGCCAACACAACCCCCCCCCAAAAAAAAAACCTGCACACAAATAGAAATATAATCTATGCTTTTTGTACTTGACCTTTTTTTTCATTTAACACAAAAAATGTTGGGAGTCTTTCATATGAATATTTTCATTGAGCCCCTTTCTTTTGAATTACACTGGGGCATTGCTTTGTATGGCTGTGCCAAAGTTGATTTAATCACAGCCTGCATCCCATTTAGGTTGTTTCAGGTTTTCCATGATTACAGATGACGTTGCCCTGCCATCTCTGTCTCTTGAGTCTGTGCACTCATATGGGTGCACAGTGTCTTGCCCTTGGGCAGGTGTCTACAACCTCTCAGCCTCAGTTTCCCCCTGGGCCCCCCCCCACCCCCGCGCAGCTCTTGTAGGATGGGAGGGAGCCCACACTGGTTGATTCTGGGGGCACTGGGCAGGGACCGCTGCTCTGACGGCTTCTTAACTGACACTTTTCCACCTCCCTGTGTGTGTTGTCTTGAGGAGGAACCTGGAGCAGCATGGCTGCGGTCCCTCTGGGGCTGGGAGGCCACTGCATCAGGGAGACTTCAGGGGTGCCTGGCTTCCTTATGGGAGACTGGGTCTGTCCTCATCTGATCCTGGGGCAGCCCTTTCCATCTCTGGACCTCAACTCCCAGACATGCCTTGGAGATGAAATGAAACAGTGTGTTGGGAAATGGGGCTGGAGACTGAGCTGAGTTGAGGATGGAACAAAGGAGAGCCACGGGCCCTTGGTGAGGCAGGAGGTGCAGAAAGGAGGCTGATGCAGAAAGGGGCCTGAAATGTGGCCCTGACCTTGTGACAGGGGTTCACTGAGATCCTCTGCCCAGCTCATGGACCCCTCCCTTCCCCTGCAGGGACTCTCACCATCCAGTGAGGGGATGACCGTCTTCCTCAAGGCAAGGACCAGCCCCAGGGGGCACCCGAAAAGGAAGAGGTCAGCGACCTCAAAGTCGAACTTGCCCACGGCCCCTGCACCATCCAGCATGGTGGAGCTGCTCGAGCGGCGGGAGCTGGGCTCGTTCCTCAGCACGCTGGCATGGAGGCTGCAGGTATGAGGTGGGGTGGGGAGACGAGTGAGGTCACATCATGGCCCTCCTCCGGGCTGGCCTGCCCTCAGCCTCCTGAAAGAGGCTCCTCGGGGGTCATCAGGCCCCACCAAAGCTTGAGCCCTGTGCAGTCCTGTGAGTGCAGCTGTCCAGCACCTGCTGGGACACCCCTGGTGACAGCAGGGCTCGGCCTCTCCAGGGAGCCCACTGCCTTTGGGACAGCCCTGGCTGGGACCATGCAGTCCCTGGTCAGTTCTGCCTGCTGACTCTGCCAATCCCTGCTTCTTCCCCTGCCCCAGTCAGTCTGTTCCCTATGACTCAGACGTGGATGGAGCCAGAGACTATTATACAGAGTGATGTAAGTCAGAGAAACAAATATCATGTATCAAGGTGTATATGTGGAATCTAGAAAAAGGGTACAGATGAACTTGTTTGTAAAGCAGAAACAGACACACAGACGTAGAGAACAAACATATAGCCTCCAAGGTGGCAAAGAGGAGGTGGAATGAATAGAGAGATTGGGGTTGACATATATGCACTATCAATACTATGTATAAAACAGATAGGGCCTCCCTGGTGGCTCAGACGGTGAAGAATCTGCCTGCAATGTAGGAGACCCAGGTTTGATTCCTGGGACAGGAAGATCCCCTGGAGGAGGGAAAGGCAACCCACTCTAGTATTCTTGCCTGGAGAATTCCATGGACAGAGGAGCTTTGTGGGCTACAGTCCATGGGGTCAAAAAGAGTCGAACATGACTGAGTGACTAACACTTTCACTTACTTTTTTTCATAAAATAGATAACTAATGAAAACCTGCTGGATGGCCCAGGGAACTCTACTCAGTACTCTGTGGTAACCTAAATGGGAAGGAAATCCAAAAAAGAGGGGATATATGGATACATATAGCTGATTCACTTGGCTGTATATCAGAAACACAACATTGTAAAGCAACTGTATCCCAATTTAAAAAATATATATATGTGACTTCGCTGGTAGCTCAGCTGGTAAAGAATCCACCTGCAATGCAGGGACCCCAGTTCAATTTCTGGGTGGGGAGGATCCCCTAGAAAAGGGATGGGCTGCCCACTCTAGCATTCTTGGGCTTCCCTGGTGGCTCAGATGGTAAAGAATACGCCCGCAATGTGGGAGTCCTAGGTTCAATCCCTGGGTTGGGAAGATCCCCAGGAGGAGGGCATGGCTACCCACTCAGGTATTCTTGCCTGGAGAATCCCACAGACAGAGGAGCCCGGTGGGCTACAGTCCATGGGATTGCAAAGAGTCGGACACAACTGAGCGACTAAGCATAGCACAGCCTGGCATGACCATTAAAAAAAAAAGACCACAGTTGCACCCAGCACCTTCTCTTGGCTGAAGAACCGTGGGCCTAGCCTGGGGAACCCAGGACCTAGGTCAGGGGGCCTTCAGGTCTCTCACACTGGCCATCAGCACCACCTGGTCCGTGTCCCCCCATCTTAGAGTCCCCATCTTCAACCAGTGGGGGCCTCCCCACCCACCTGGACAGGAAGGCCTGGTGCTGCTGGATGGTGTCCAGCTCATAGGTGGACGAGTCACTCCTCTTGCGGGGTAGCTGCCGTTTGGGGTCTTCAGTGCCGTTGCTCCGGGGGATGTCGATGTTGCTGCGGCTCAGATGCCGGCTGCTCTCCAGGTTGCTGCCATGTGCCGCATTGACCGTCGAGCCGGGGGACAGCAAGTCAGCGTCCTGGAATGGCCCCACACAGGTTCACTGCCCAGTGGCCACTGGCCTGGCCCCTTCTTCAGTGTCGTGGGAGCTGAGTCTCCCCTCCTGACCCTAGGCCTGCAGCAGCTTCTCACCCAAGCCGGGGAAGGAAAGTCCCCGTCCCTGTGTGCCCTATGGTCCCCCCACTGCCTTCACTCCTGGCCCAGCCTGCCCATCTGGGCCTTGCTGACTTCCCACTGATCCTGCCGCCTCGCCCAGCCTACCAGGCTGCTTGCTACTCTGCAGGGGTGGGACCTTGGGTCCTTTCCCCTGCCAGAAGGCTCAGAGGATCCAGGCCCTCATGGTGATGGATCTGCTCTCCACGGTGCAGACCTGGCTTCACTGCCTGCTGAAACCGCTTGCGCTCCTGTCTGGCCTCACTGCAGCTGTTCACCTGTGCCATGCATCTGTCCCCCACCTCTGGGCACCTGCGTTGGCAACCTCAACCCTTCCTTTTTACCGCAGGCCTCTGGGATGTTTGGAGCCAGAGGGTGACACAGTCTCCATCCTGAAGGTCCCCTGCTCTAGGGGCTGGAGGGAGCTCATACCTGCACGCTGGCCACACTGCCCCGGCGGCTGCTGCTCTGACTCTCAGACACCGGCTGGTTGCTGCAGCATAAGGCATCGAACGCCAGGATGCCCCCGACACAGTCCCCGATCAGGCAGACCTGGGTGGGGAGAGGTCCAGGGCCCTGAGCGCCCACCCTGCTTGCAGGGGAGCTGGCTGGGGAGAGCCCTGGGCTGGAGGACCAGGCCAGTCCACTCTGCAGGGGTTTCTGTCTCTCCTTCCCCCACCTCACAACTCACCTGCCCGTTGAAGGTCACGCCCTCCTGGGACTTGATGAAGTCCCCGTAGGCAAGGTTGGCTCGCTGAATCACTGTGGCAACAGCCTCCTGGTACTGGGGTGAGGAGGTTGCCAGCAGGGGCAGGGCAGCCAAGGGGATGTGGTCCTGGCTGCTGGACAGACAGCCTTCGTCGTGGCTGTAGGGGCTGAGGCTGGGGGAAGGGAACCCATCAGGAGAGAGCAGGTGGCTTCAGTTCAACCCAGGGAGCCCCCTCGCCCCTGACCCAAACATCAGAACTGGAGCTGCTTGACACCCTGAGAGCCTCAGCCCTGACTCAGCAAACCATGTGGGGATGCTTCCAGGCCAGGCGTGGGGAACAGGGCTGGAGAGTAATCTCAGAGGCAGGGCAGCATTCTCATATCACAGATGCAGAGACTGAGGCTCAGCTTTGGGCCCCAAACTCTCTGTATCCTCCTGGTGGCTCACATGGTTAAGAATCCGCCTGCAATGCAGGAGACCCGGGTTCGATCCCTGGGTTGGGAAGTTTCCCCTGGAGAAAGGAACAGCTACTCACTCCAGTATTCTTGCCTGGAGAATTCCATGGACAGAGGAGCTTGGCGGACTGCAGTCCATGGGGTCGCAAAGATCTGGACACAACTAAGCGACTAACACTCTAACCTCAGCCATCTGCATGGGTTTTGCTGCCTCCCAACGGAACAGGTTAGACAGACAGCTGGTTTGGATGACGGGACCATGGTCCCAATATTAGGTGGGGAGGTCTCTGACCCTTGGGGCCAGGGGAGGAGTGGAGCCTACACACTCACTCGGAGACGAGGGCGAAGGCATCAGAGCAGATGGGCGGGCAGGGCACCAGGCGGATGGCGAGGTGGCCCAGGGCACTGGGGTAGTGCACGCGCATGACGGTGTCGAACACAGTGGAGATGGTGTTGGCGTCTCCCTGCTTCGAGCTGGGGTCCCCGGCACCCGTGTCCAGGATGGTGCCTCCGTGCAACAGCAGCAGCAGCACATGGATTTTGGAGGGCGGTGCAGCCAGCGGAGGGCTGACCTCGTCCTGTGTGGGTGGGGGGGGGGGTTGGTGGGGGTCAACTCCCTGGGGACTCAGCTCTGTGCCCGGGCCGAGGTTTCTGTCATGCTGGAGAAAGAGGCCTATTGAGGCCCAATCACACCCTCTGAGAACCCTGATCTCAGTTCCTCTGCTCCGGGGCCTGGTGCCCGATGCCTCAAGCCCTTCCCCTGGGGGTGGGGCCCAGCTGCTCCTCCCCGTCCGTCCTCTCTGCCTGCAGCCCAGCTCCTGGCCGCTGACCTGACCAGGGTACAGAGGACATGGAGAGAGGGGTCTATTCCTTCCAAAGCACAAACTCTACTTCCCATCAAGGGGTCCCAGACAGGGGTTTCTGGGGCTTCTGGCCTTGGGGAGGAGGCAGAGGCTCAGTCCAGTGTGGGCCTTTGGGGTCAACCTGCCCTCCGTGTGTCTGGGTATCCAGGCATTGGACTGTCACAGGCTCACTTAAGAGGGGCTGGGGTCAAGGACTCAGCCTGGCTGCTCTGCCAACAGCACTGAGCTCTCATTCTATCTATACGGACTGTCCCTGGACTATGGCCTCCAGGCCCTGCCATTCCCAGACTCTAAGACCGAGGTCCTCAAGAGCAGAGATGTCCCAGCAGAGGGAGAGCCCCAGCACCTTAGAATAGAGAGGCCAATGTGGGTACCTCTATCTGAAACCCCCCTCCCCACCACCATTTGTGAGGAGTCATGTCCCCACCTCTTGCCGCTCAGCCCTGCTTGTGAGGTCCAAGTGAGACTTGCATATATCCAACTGTTCCATTTCGAGACAAAGTGGCCCAGAGAGGCCAAAGGACTTATCTAAGGTCACACAGCATGTCAGTGACAAGCTGGACTGGAACCCAGAGCTCCTACCACCAGCTCAGTGCTCTTCTCCTACCCCAGGCTGTAATCCCAGTCTCAGGGGCCTCTCCCTGCCCCCAGCTCCTGGTGTGTGACTGCGGGAGGCCAGAGCCCAAGAGGAGCCACTCTTGAGTACTTGCCATGCCCATGTGATGTCAGCAAGTGTGGAGGTCGGGGAAGGGAGCTGAAGAGATGGGCCTCTCCCTAAGGGGCTGAAGCCATCTGGAGGGCCCTTGGGGGTCAGCTGGCCCTGAACTGGGCCATCGGCTGGCAGGAGTGGGCAGCAGCAGGACCCAAGTGTCAATGCAGAGCCCAGGAGAGGGGTGGGCAGCACGGGCGCTGAGCCCAGTGACCAGTGAGGCCACAGGAACAGATTGGGCTAGACTGGGAGCCTTTGAGCAGCAGAGGGCTTTGGGTGAGAGGAAGGCTGATGGGCAGGCGGTCCTCAGCCTGGAGTGGAAATAAGACTGGGTTGCATCAATCCCCAGGAGGGGCCTGGTCATCAGCCAGTCATGGGCCTTGGGGCCTAGGCAAGAACGCACACCCAGCAGAGCTTGGGTCCAACTCCTGTCTCTTCTGAGGGCTGCACATGGCTGCTGGGGCTGGGAGGGAATGAACTCATGGCCTGAGGCATGGCGGGGTCATTGGCTGCCCGATGGGCTCAAAGATTAATCAATATGGTCAGGCGAGGGGCTCGTGGAAGGAATGTATTTGAGCAGCCTCCTGGTCACCCAGACACGCCCTTAGTCACCTGGGATGGGCGGGGCTGGGCAGTGGGGGGAGCCTGTCTGGGCCTGGCTGCCAGGACCCAGCACTGACCAGCCCGACACACAACTTTCCTCCTGTACAAACTGCTTTCTACCAGGGCATGCCCTGCCTGAGACTCGAACCCTAGTGGGAACACAGCCCTCGGGAGGCAGGGCCCGGGAGCCAGCTCTGGGGAGCCAGGATGGCCCCATCAGTGACTCCGTAAAGCCGTCCTCCTTCCCCGAGTTTGGGAGAGGAGCTCCGGTTTGGGGGCTGTTGCAAGCAAAGGGATCCGACTCAGGATGGCGGTACTCCAGAACCGGTGCTGGGCCCAAATGCGCATCCACAGGCAGATCCAGAGCCCAAGGCCCCTTCTGCCCCTCCCGGGCTGGGTGGTGGGGGAGGCGGCTGTCAGAGCTGTGTGCACCAAAGGGGAGGAGGGGGTTCGCTTTGCCTCATCGCCATTAACTGGCAACCGGAAATCAACTCCCCTGGTCCCAGTTACCCTTCTAGGAAAGCTTGCTTCGACCTTAGACCTCAAAGAGAACCCCAAGAGGAGAGGGCAGTGTGGATGCCCCCCATCAACCCCTAGTCCAAACTCCCCAGGGGTCCTGAGTCCCCAGGGGTACCATCTCTACCTTGGGCAGCTAGAGGCCAGAGCAGGGCGGTGACCCTGTTCCACCCCGGCTCCTGCCCGAACGCAAACAGCTCTGACTGCCCAAAGGTGGAGGAGCAGAAGGGGCGTGAGCTCCGTGCAAAGAACCCCCAAAGCGGACACAGGCGCTCTACCAAGACAGCTTTATTGCACACTGAGAGCAGGGCGGCCACGGCCAGCCACATCACTTCTGCCCAGGTGACTTTCGTTTCCTCCCCTTCCATCTTTTTTTCTTCAGGGACTTCAGACAGGTTGAGCACAAGGTGAAGATCTTATTTTTGATCTGGAATTTACAAGTTTCTCATTTTACTCTCCAGGGTTGGAGCAGGGGCAAGGCCTTTCTTGGGGGGGAGTTGTCCTACTGGAGCAGACCCTACTGGTTGTCAGGAACTTCAGAGGGGGTGGGTCCCAGGCCTCTCTCCAGTGGTGCCCAGGGCAGCGTGGACGTGAGGCTGTGGGTGCCAAGCTCTGCCTCCATTGCCCCCCTGGGACCGGTCCTTGGTGCCCTGGCCCCTGCCGCCCACGGCCCTGGCCCTCTGCCACCTCGGCACTCACCTCGATGATGTTCAGCTGCTCCACGCTGGAGGCCACCCTGAACTCGGGGGTGCTCTGGCGGTACAGACCATCTGCAACACAGAAGCGGTGGGTGCCGTGAGCAGACAACACCAGACAGAGGGTGTGGCCATGACCTGCAGGGCCCCCCAGCCCTCCTGGGTAGCTGGGTGCTCCTTCTCGGTGGGGAGGGGCTTGGTCTGCTTGGCCACCCTCCCCCGGTCCTGCTGCCCCCAGCTGGTTACCCTGTGAGTCCTCTGGCTCAGGGCTTTCGATTTTGTCCATGAGATCGTTGGAGTTCCACTTGGTGATGTCCTTGGGGAACATTTCCTCTGAGTCAGACAGGTCCTCTGGGGAGGAAGGAGAGGGGCTTCAGCACCTCGATCAAGGGCGGGGACCTGGGGGGTGTCGGTCACTGGGAGGCCCGGCTTCCAGTGGCAGAGGGCCTCAGAGTGGCCAGTCCGGGGGCCCCCGTGCTTCTGTGGCCCGTGTGCCCCTCCCCCCTCGGTTCTGTGGCCTCTCTTCCTTAACAGGATGGACACATGGCCACCTTCTCACAGGACTTCTGCCTGATGTTTTTGGTTTATCATTAGTTTTGGCGGTGCTGGGTCTTTGGTGCTACATGTGGGTTTTCTCTAGTGGGGAGAGCAGGAGCTAACTCTCTAGTTGCGGTGCACTGGCTTCTCATTGCTGCAAGCTTGATTTTTTAAAAAAAAATTGTGGTAACATTACCTGAACATAAAACTCACTATTTTAACCATTTTCAAGTAGCACTTAGTCCATTCAGAATGCTGTGCAGCCACTAGCTCTCTCTGGTCCCAGAGCTTCGCCATCTGCCCATACGGAGACCTGTCCCCAGTAGCAGGTATGCCCCAGCCCCACTCTCCCAGCCCCTGGAAACCGCCGGTGGACTTTCTGTCCTTAAGGATGTGCCTGTTCTGGACATTTTCCACACATGGTACCTACAGTATGTGGTCTTTCGTGTCTGGCTTATTCCACTTCACATGGTGGGGTTTTTGTATTTTTTCAGTTCAGTTCAGTTCAGTTCACTCAGTCATCTCCGACTCTTTGTGACCCCATGGACTCCAGCACGCCAGGCTTCCCTGTCCATCACCAACTCCTGGAGCTTACTCAAACTCATGTCCATTGAGTCGGTGATGCCATCCAACCGTCTCATCCTCTGTTTTCCCCTTCTCCTCCTGCCTTCAATCTTTCCCAGCATCAGGGTCTTTTCAAATGAGTCAGTTCTTCACATCAGGTAGCCAAAGTATTGGAGTTTCAGCTTCAACATCAGTCCTTCCAATGAATACTCAGGATTGATCTCCTTTAGGATGGACTGGTTGGATCTCCTTGCTATCCAAGGAACTCTCAAGAGTCTTCTTCAATACTTTTTTTTTTTTTTTTTTGTATTTATTTATTTGGCTGTTCTGGATCTTAGTTGCCACCCATGGGATCTTTAGTGGCAGCATGAGAACTCTTAGTTGCAGCATGTGGGATCTAGTTCCCTAACCAGGGATCAAACCTGGGCCTTCTGCATTGGGAGCTTGAAGTCTTAGCCACCGGGCCATCAGGGAAGTCTCCACACGGTGTTTTTAAGATTCAACCACGTGTCAGTGCTTCATCCCTTTTCATGCCTGAGTCATAGTCCGTCATATGGATGGACTTCAGTTTGTTTCTCCATAATGTTCCTGACTGGTTTTAATGTCCACGAAAGGACAGCTTAGTGAGAAGCGCTGCTGTGAACAGTTCCACCCATGAGTCTTGTGTCTGCTTTCCTGAGAACTTATCCCCGTGACCTCTGGGTAGGAAGCGGTTGTATGGACCCTGGCATGTATGTGCTGGCCCCTCCTCCCTGGGTCACCGGGACGGTTTTCTCAGGACGCTGTAGCAGTGACATCTCCTGCTCTGCTGTCTCTCCTCTTTTCCAGCTTTTTCTAAAACTCTTCTTGTGTCTTTCCTTCATGTCAGGGACACAGAGGCAGGAAGGGCTTAGCCTTTTGGCCCAGCTGGAGGGGACGGTGGGAGTGTGGGATGCCCCATACCCACTCCCTACTCTCGGGGAGGCCCCAGTGGAGAGGCCAGCTCAGGGGCCAGCTGCCTCCTGTACCAAGTCCCCCCGCCCTGCCTGCCAGGTTTGGCAGGGGCCAAACCTGCCTCTGCCCTGTTACAGGCCTGTGGGCAAGTCCCTGTCCCTTTCTGAGCCCATGTCCTGCCTTGTGGTCTGAAAATCAATCTCCTTGAACCTGCCTGCCAGCCCCTCTTACTTCCCTGAGAGGAACAACCAAGGTATGAAGGAAGGATGTTTAGGCCATGCATCTTCCCAGCACAGGTGGGTGATTCATCTGGCTGTTTTCTTGCTGTGATTATTCCGAGATTCATGGGAAAATGGGCAGTTTATGTATTTTCTGCTTGTTCACATTTTCTAAAGTTTCTGAATTACATGTGTGTTAATCATGAAAAGACAGTAATTACAAAAAATTAGAAAATCAGAAGTTACGCTTTTGTAAGCTTCTGAGGGATTTTTTTTTTTTTTTGGTTGTGCCACATAGCTTGCAGGATCTTAGTTCCCTGACCAGGGATTGAACACATGCCCTTGGCAATGAAAGCACCAAGTCCTAATCACTGGACCGCCAGGGAATTCCCTTAGGGAGTTAAATTCGGCAGAGGATGAGATGGTTGGATGGCATCACCAACTCAATGGACAGGAGTCTGATCAAACTCCGGGAGACGGTGAAGGACCGTGAAGCCTGAGGTGCTGCTGTCTGTGGGGTGGCAGAGTCGAACACGACTGAGTGACTGAACAACAATGGAAAAAATGTCCCTGTCTGATTGTAAATTTGTTTTGGGGGATTTGAGAGAACAGTCCTTACCCGCCAGATCCAGGGCACATCCTGATATCAGGGTTAGGGTGAGTATGAGAGCCCAGACTCCTGGTGACCTCATCTTATCCTGCCTCCACCCCTGACACCCTGCTGTTCACCCAGAACTTTCCATGGGTATTCCCATCATGACTTGCATCCCCACCAATGCTTTCAGATCCCACCCCTCCCACTCCTGGGAAGGCCAGTGCGCTCCAGGGTGCCCACCTACCATGAGCATCGAAGAACTCGTCGTCCGAGCTCTCGTCTGAGTCCCGGGCGATACTCTGCATCCTCCACTCCGAGATGCTGTGACGGGAAGGACTCGCTGGAAGGCAAAACCGCAGACCGACTGAGCACCCGGCTGCCCTGCGAAGAGCAGGTGGAAGCAGGCAGGTGCGATGACGCTGGAGCGGGGCCAGGAGGGCTCAGAGGGGATGGAGTGAGGGCAGGATGGCCCTGGCTCACCTCCCAGCCCACCTGGCACAGTGCAGTCCCGTCCCATGAGGACATAGAGTGGGGAGGGTATCAGGTATGAGGCCAGGATGTGCAGCCACCCGGGCTGGGGTCCACTCATGTGCCCCTGACCTGGCTGGCCCAGGAGCAAGCCCCTTAGACTGCCTCAGTGAGGCTGATAGGTAGGGAGGCTGGGCAGTGGTGGGGAGTGAGATTAAAGGTATGGTGTATGTGTTTCCCTGGATCCCTTCAGCACAGGACAGACATGCCTGGTGTAGAAAAAGCTGGATTTGCAGGCATAGAGGGGGACTCCTGGTATTTTACACAAAATACCCTGAGTTTTCCCACTAGCCACTGCACTTTCACATCAGTTTCAGAGAAAGGATTTTCTCAGTATCTGAAGGCTTTCAAGGTCCTCTGGCACAAGTCCCTCCTGGGTATGCTGGGTATAGCCCCCCCCACGCCACACCCCCCCACACGCCACACCCCACCCCCCCCACCGCCTCCCAGACCCCTCCTCTCTGCCTCGGAAGCCTGGCTCCTCAGAGCTGCAGCAGACCAGGTCCTGGGAGGGGCTGGGAGCAGGGTTCCTGTGTGGCCAGCCTGCCCGTCTGCCTGGGGCTGTGTGGCTGAGTCTGGGGGAACCTGCCAGGGTTGGGGGTCACACTGGGCTTCACTCTGCAGCAGAGGCTACAAAGAGGTGACTGGTTCTGACTCCCTACAGGTGTGGCCTTGGATCTGAAAAGAATAGACCACCTTCAGTGTTAGAATGCCCCACAGCCACCCTGGGATGGGGGCTGCCCTGAGGGGTGGTCACTGGTGTGGACGAGTAGAGGGCAGGGGACCCCCCAGCGTGGTCGCAGGGTGCTTACCTCCCCGCTTGGATGACCGAGATGACTTGGAGGATGTGGACCACTGCTTCTTCAGACCCCTGCCCGCCAGGGGCTCCCCACCGCTGCTGCTGGGCTGGGAGGGCTCCCCAGAGGCCTGGTCCTGGGCAGCCTCATTCTTGGCCAGCTCCGCGGCCCCTTTGTCCTCCTCATTGAACTGGGCCATCTTGCGGGACAGCATGAGCTGGGCCTCCTTTTCCAGCTCCCGGATGTTGTCCATGTTCAGCCCGTACCATTCATCCTGCCAACACCAGGCCTGCCGGTGGGCCCTCACCATCACCTTCCGCAGGCCTAGGGGCAGGGGTGCAGGGAAGACAAACAGGCCGGTGTCAGAGTCTCCCAGGGACCCCTTGGCTGGGAGGCACCCCAGGCTGCAGGTCAGGCACTGCTCCACACCCACTGCTTGGCCTCCAGCAAACCACTGTCTCTCCAACCCCCAGGTTCATTTTCCCATGTGCAAATGAGGGATCCAGCTTACAGATGGCCTCCCAAGTTCATAGAGGTTCTGTGACTGGGGCAGGGAGGTCTCCTCCCTCAGCGGGAGCTGGAGGAGGACTCCCTGAGTGTCTCCTATCTGGTCTAGTATGCCTCTCTTAAATTTCCCACAGAAAAATCAAGCTCAAGTTTGAAGCAGGTTGGTCCTTTCTTTTTTGAAATTCATTTTTAATTTGTTTTTATTTCTTTTAATTAAAAAAAACTTCTGGCTATGCCATGTGGCATGTGGGATCTTGGTTCCCCAACCATGGATTGAACCCCCGTCCCCTATATTGGAAGCATGGGGTGTTAATCAATGGGCCACGAGGGAAGTCCCGGTATATGCATATAAAACATGATAGGGATTTCCTTGGTGGCCCAGTGGCTAAAACTGAGCTCCCATTGCAAGGGGGCCAGGTTCAATCCCTGGTTAGGGAACTAGATCCCACACTATGAAACTAAGAGATTGAATGCTGTGACTAAGTGATCCCACGCGCCGCAAGGACAACTGAAGTCTCTATGTGCTGCGACTACAGCCCAGCACAGCCACACACACAAATATAAAATAAAATAAAACAGGGTAAAGGCATACAGGAATAGCTTATACACAGAAGACAGAAAACAAGAGACTTTAAAGGTATAAAGCACAGAAGAACCACGAGCACAGGGAGCAGACGGGGGCTGCCTTGGGTGACGATGAGAGTGGGGGTGACTGGGAAAGACTCTGGGGGGGTGGAATGTTCCAGAACTATGTGCTCTACTCTGCAAATACACTCAAACTTATGGAACTCAAACTTCTCTTACAACAAATACAAAATTGGGCCTCAATAAGTGGCTTAAAAAAAATTAAAAAGAAATAAAGCACCTCGGCTCCCCCACACACATCATTTTTCAAGGGAGCAGAAGTGACCAGCAACATGGACCCCACCATCACCCTCCCGCCCCGTAAGGGTCCATCCTGAGTTCTGTGTTTATCATTTGCTCTTCTTTCCATGTTTTTCTATACAATATGTTGGGTTGGCCTACATGTTGTTGACATTTACATGTATGTGTCATGCTACACGTTATTTTTTTGCCACTTGCTTTTCTGGGTGAGTTTCCGGTTTGTTGCTGTGCGGTCGATTTTTATTTGTTTGAAATACCACATTTTATTTATTCCTTCTCCTGCCAATGGGCCTTTGGCTCACTTTCACTGTTTGTCCGTTTTGCTTTTACAAACCTGCTGCTCTGAACATTCCAGAACGCGCATTTGAGTTTCTCCCAGGGGGTGGGGCAGACCCAGGAGGGTCGTCACTGGATCCTCTGCCCGCTTTCCTACAGAAAACTGAGCGGCTTCCCGGGTAGCCCAGTCCTTGCTGGTCCCCAGGCTGGTCTCCGGTGACCCTTGCTCCTGATTCCTCCTCCTGGACTCACTCAGGCCGCTCTGTCTCCCCTGCTGTCCTTTCTAAATCCCTCGATCTCAAAGGTCTGCCTAAAAGGAACTCCCTCTCACCCTCTGTTCCTGGGAGGGTGCTCCCAGGCCCCAGGCTACGGCCTCAGGAACACCACCCTCAGGGCCGGCCAGCACTCATCGTGGACAGATTGTCTGATGACACGTTATGCCTGGACAAGGACAGATGGGCCAGAAGATCTGGGGTCACACCCAGCACTGGCCCTGTGCTTCCTCCTCTGCAATCAAGGGGGAGGCGGGGAGTGACAGTGGCCACCCTACCGGGCTGGGGAGAGCTGATGTGACACTTGGGAGTGCTTCCAGCAGTGCTGTGACTCTGCTCAGGGCCACACAGTCACCCGTGCTCTGGGAGTCAGTGGGTGTCTGCCTGGGTGCTGCTCCTGAATCACGAGCCTCGGGGCTAGACCAGGCCCTGGGCACTGACCCCTACCCTGACCTGGGGGACATGGAAGGAGCCGAGGTAGCTCTAGGGCAGGGAGGACCCTGGGTCAGCTCTAGCTGTGCCAGGAACCCCCCGTCATCTGCTGGTCCCCTGTTCCCCAGGCACTTGCTCCAGGCCAGGCCAACATGGGTGTGAGGACCGGAGGATGGCCAAGCCACTGTCCCCTGGGACTTTCAGCCCAAAGCGGAGGCAGCACTGGTGCATGGCCTGGGGTCTGGCCCCAGGGTGCCGAGAGGCGCCATGAACAGCGGGAAGGAGGCGTCACACTCCATGGGGGTGGGCACCGCATGTTAGAAACTCCAGCTAGTCCAGAGTGTCTGGGGCAGGACACACACTGCCTGTCTTCTGTAGGTGCTCGACAAGTGTTTGTGTGGTCAAGGGAAACCAGGTGGGACGCTGCACATGGGCCCCGGGGTAACAGAAACTTGGAGCCCCAGGCAGGCGCAGGGGGCGGGGTGGGGGCGGCAGGCGGATAGAGGGACAGAGGGAGAGGCGGGCGCCCTCACCCGTGTCGTGGATGAACCTCTCGATCTTGGACTGCATGCCCCAGTAGCGGAACTCCACCTTGCAGAGCTTGTAGGCGCACATGATGGGGAACGCCTGCCGCCTGTGCTCCTCGATCCAGTTCTCTGACAGGGGCCCCCGCTGGGTCTTGGTCGAGTGGAACAGCTTGGGGTCCTCTTCCGTCTTATACTCATTGGGGGGCACGGGGTCCTTGACAATGTCGATGAAATCTACGAGGAGACCCCCTCCACCGTGAGTGACCACTTTGGCCCCAACCTCCACCCCACCCCTCCTTTCCAGTCTCCTCCCCCACGTCCCTGCCATCCCCGAATCTCGGCAGGACCCCAGGCTTGGATGTGTCCCCGGGCCCCGCATGGGAGTGGAGATGCTGCTCTGGGCCACTCTGATCCCCGAGCTCCCCCGGCCTCAGGACCTGTGTCTTTCCTTGTCTTTTCAAATCATTTCAGTAAAACCCCTGCTTTGTGCACACTTGCCAAAGCGCATAAATCAGGTGATGAGCTGGAGGAGCACGGGGGGGCGGGGGGGAGATGAATTTCCATGGAGGATGTGGGATGGGGTGGGGGCGAGTAGAAGAGGAAAAGCCAGCATTTTAGCCACAGGAGCAGCAGAACTGTGAGGCGGAGAACGTCCCGGAGTGTGACACTTGGCCCAGAAGTGGGGCAGTTTGGGGAACCACCAGAGTGTCTGCGTGGTAAGAGGTGATGGGGATGCAGCTGAACTCATCAGCCATCACTCGCCAGGCACCCTGAAGGTGGCTGGTCTGCTAGGAAGCCCCTCCCAGACAGAGAGCAGGGAGGAGTCCAGAAACCATGTTTGAAGGACCCAGAGGGAGGTGTCGGGCATGAGCCGGTCCAGGATGTGCTGGGCACTGGGGAAACAGGACTGGGGGCTGGTAGGACCTGATTCGGGGAAGGGGGGTGACTGTGACTCTGGGAAGAATGACCTCTTGTCACATGCCTCCTCCCCCAAGTCAAAACCCTCACTGGGCTGGCTCCCGTGGCATGCATGCGTCAGACGGGGCTGTGTGCACACTTGGTGAGGAGGAAGCTAGGACGGGGCTTGTAGCTCAGAGAGCCTCCTTTCAGAGGTGTGGGGACAATGGCACTTGGTGGGGCTCTGCCGGGCCCAGGCCCTGGCTGTCTCATCTTCCTGGCAGCAGGCCTGGGCTGTGGTTTACAGAGGAAGACATCAGCCCCACTGGAAAGGCAAGGAGTCAGGGCAGCCCAAGGGCAGCAGAGTGTGGAAGGGGATTTACATCCTTCCCAGAGTAGACCACATGTCCAGTCCACTGGGGCAGGCAACAGCCACCAAGGGGAGGGCTGGGACGTGAACCATGACGGGAGGCCTCCGGGGGGAGCCTGCAGCTGGCCAGACAAGAGCTGTCAGAGGGCCTGGGCCCTTCCTTCCTGTTACGGGTAGAGTGCGTCCGCTGGCAAACGGCCTCAGAATGTGACCTTATTTGGAGACAGGGTCTTGAAAGAAGTCCTCAAAAGGAGGGCACCTAATCTAAGCAGCATGGTTATACAAAGGAGAAAGCAGTCGAAGTTTTAGTTCCGCAGTCGTGGTCGGACGCTTTGTGACCCCATGGACTGTAACCCGCCAGCCTCCTCTGTCCATGGACTCTCCAGGCAAAAACACTGGAGTGGGTAGCCATTCCCTTTTCCAAGGGATCTTCCTGATCCAGGGATCAAACCTGGGTCTCCCACATTGCGACAAAGGAGACATTTGGCTCAATTAAAAAAAAAAAAACCTGAAACTAACAGAATATTTTAAATCAAGTATACTTCAATTTTTTAAAAAAAGGAGAAATGTGAATATAGACATGAACACGGACAGAACAGCATGTAAAGATGAAGGCAGAGGTTGGGGTGGAGTGTCTACAGGCCAAAGGACACCAACGACTGCCAGCAGCCACAGGAAGCTAGGGGATCTCCCCTGGAGGCCCAGCAGTTAAGAACCCACCTTCCAATGCAGGGGACATGGGTCTGCTCCCTGGTTGGGGAGCTAAGATGCCACGGGGTTACTGAGCCCTCTCGCTCTGGAGCCTACGTGCTGCAACTAGAGAAACCATGCATCGCAACAGAAGATCCTGCATGCTGCAACCAAGATGTGATGCAGTCAAATACATAAATATTTAAAATTTCAAAAAAGCTAAGGGAGAGACCCCAAACAGATTCTCCCTCAAGGACTTCAGAAGCAGCCAACCCTGCCAACACCTTGACCTTGACTCTGACCTCTAAAATCATGAGACACTAAGCATCTGTTTTCTTAAGCCCTTAAGTCTGTGGTACCCTGTTTTGATGGTCCTAGCAAGCTGATGCATCTCCCAAACCCCACTGGGGCCTAAAAGCTCAGGCAGGAGGAAGGAGTCCCAGGGAAAAGCCATCCTGGCATCCGAGGCTGGCTGAGGGTCATTGCCACCCCTCCAACACCCGTCTGAGATCCACAATGGCTCATTCCTAGGGGCCTGGGGGCTGTCAAGGTGCAGCTGGTCCACTGATGTGTTTTGTCTGGCTGGTATATTTACAAAGATTTTAAAAATATTTGTCAACCTAGAGAAACTGGGAAATTTCACATGAAAACCCTGATTTTTGGCCTCTCTTTTCCTTTTTTCTTTTCAGGCCATGCCATATGGCATGTGGGATCTGAATTCCTCAACCAGTGAACCCGTGTTCCCTGCACTGGGAGCGCAAAGTCTCAACCACTGGACTGCCAAGGACGTCCCCCGGGCCTCTCTTGAAAATGACTTAACAAATGGGACCCATTTCCTGCACGGTGTAGTCAGCTGGAGGGGAGTGGAGTAGAGGCTGCCCACCATCAAGGGGACACAGGCCCCACTGTGTGCACAGCCCCCGCCCAACCTGCCACTTCCACCCTTGGCTGTCAGCCCTAGGTGGCTCCCAAACACACATGTGCATTTCTGGGGATGGGGACACCTCAAAAAGATGGAGGGAAGGGGCTTGAGTGGAAAAGGCACTTAGCCTCACATCAGGGAAATGGGGCCAAGGAGACCCGTCCTGCCTTCCCAACTCCCCCAACTTCCCACCAGGCTGGCTTGGACTCTAACCTCCCCTCCCAGGACAGGAGCCAGTCTGGAGCCTGCCAGGCCTGGAGACCAGAGGCAGAATCAAGGGGCCCATGGGCAGGGCAACTGGGAACTTGGCCCTGCAGGGCTCCTGGCCCTGCTAGGGTGGGAGCATCAGGGTGACGGTTACCGATTGTCAGCTGGTTCTTTTCCACAGGAGACAGGCTGAAAACGTTGGGGTTTTCTCCAGCATCGGTTTTATAAAAGGTTTCGATGTCGATGGAGAATTTCTCCACAAAAGGGCAAGTGAACCTGTGGGGGAAGGAGAGTATCCACCAGGACCCGGGCTCGGAAGGGTGGGCGTGGGTCGCTGGCTGGAGGACGAGGCTGGAGTGGTGGGTGAGACCTGTCTGTTCTGTCCTCCTGGACCTTCACTGCATCCCAAGAAGAGCCAAATCCAAGGTGGGGCCGGTGGGAGGGGTGGACTTACGGGGAGGGGGCAATCACTGCAGCAAGTAGCTGGCAGCCTGTGTCCACGTGTGTGAGGCATGGTGCGAATACGGTGTGGACACAGTTAAGGTGGCACACTACCAAATGGGCTGAATCTGGACCTGCACGTGGTGTGACATGCCACCCTCTCCCCTGTCCCCTAAGAAACCAGGTGTGGCAACAGGGAGACAGCCTCTCTCTCGTGGCTGGAGATCAGCTCAGAGGAGAAAAGTACTCCCGGGAAGTGAACAACCTGGATGGATTTCCCAGCAAGTTCCAGGCCCTCACCCACCTGGACAAAGAAGCCCTAGGAGACTTATGGGGACCCCACCTGTTCAGCACATGGGTGGCCCCCTCTCTCTTCTAATCAAGCAGTGCTCAGTTATATTGGGTGGGGGGCACAGAGTGAAAAGTGCCCCCTACCCGGGGGATCCAAAGAAAGCTGTGCTCAACATGGCTTGTTATAAAATATCATCATAGTCGCTGAAGGTGTCAGGGTGGAGGGAATCTCTGAGCCATCTGGGCTACCCTCAGTTCCTGTTTCTTCCCAGCTGGTGGACTGTCCTGCATTCCTAGGCAAACATTAAAGTGAGTTTGTGTTCCCTGAGCCTTCCCAGATGGCAAAGGGGTCTCAGATGGTGCTCGCTGGACTCCTGCCTTCCTGGCTCCCCCAACTGGCAGGCTAGGTGGCACCTAGGGGTATAGCCTACCCTGTCCTGTCTATTCCCCTGAGGGGAAACCTGGGGGAACCTTAGAACGGAGGCTCAGCTCCCTGGGAGCCAGGCAGCTGAGACTGTCTGGGGGGGCCGGCGCCAGTATCTATGCCCCTGGGTTGCTTCCCGGGAGGGCAACATGGGGCCGAGGGCAGGCTCACCTGGTTCGAGTGTAGGGGTAGGCGTTCCAGGACTCCTCCACCACCCGCAGGGCTGCCTTGGGCAGGATGGAGCGGAACCAGCTGGGGATGTGCATGCCCACATGGTACACCTTGTGCGTGTATTGCCCGGAGCCACCGGGGCCGTCTGTGTACGGCCGGTTCTCCAGGATCTCCACGCCGCTGCCTTCGCCGTGCGTCTCGTTCCGGCTCTTCTTCTGTGGGACAAAAGCAAGGGGGACATGTGGGTCTGGAGCTCTCTGAAGAAGGGGAAGGGCTCGGGAGACCCAGCTGAGGATGCTGAGTGCAGGGCGGGGGTGCTTTGGCCAACCAGGCTGGCTCCTTTTGGGTCACTTCAACACATCCTCCTCAAATACCTCCCCCGCACAAGGCTCCACGTGTCCCAGCATTCATGCAGAAGACTGAAGGGCCACGGTTCCCTCTCCGAGCCCAGTACTACACATGCAAACTCCTCCGTTCTGACTCCTGAATCTCCTGGGACTGAAAGCGTCCCCAAGGTCAGGAGGAGGTGCTTGCTTTCTCACCTTTTAGCCAACACTGTACTGAAGGTTCTAGCCAGAGAAATTAGGCAAGAAAAAGAAATAGTAAGAGGCATCCAAATTGGAAAGAAGAAGTAGGAACTTCCTGGGTGGTACAGTGGTTAATACTCCAGTCTCCCAATGCAAGGTGCCCAGGTTCCATTTCTCATCAGGGAACTAGATCCCACATGCCGCAACTAAGAGTTTGCATGCTGCAAATAAAGATTCTGCAATAAAGATTCCATGTGCCGCAACCAAGACCCAATGCAGCCAAAAATTTTTTTTATAAAGGAAGAAGTGGGGCTTCTCCAGTGGCTCAGTGGTAAAGAATCTGCCTGCAACTAAGGGAGACATGGGTTCGATCCTTGGTCCAGAAGATCCCACAGGCAGTGGAATAACAAAGCCCACGAGCCACAACTACTGAGCCTGCGCTCCAGAGCCCATGCTCCGCAAAAAGAGAAGCCACTGCAATGAGCAGTCCAAGAACTGCAATAGAGAAAAGTCCTTGCGGAAACCAAGACCCAGCCCAGCCAAAAATAAAATAAATAAAAACATTTTTTTTTAAAAGAAAGAAGTAAAACTATCTCAATTTGTTAATGACACAATCTTAAACACAGAATAACCTAAAATCCCCCTAAATCTGTTAGATCTAATACATGAATTCAACAGAGCTGCAGGATGCAAAATCAACACACAAGAACAAATAATGCAGAAAGGAAATAAAGAAATCATTTCCATTTACAATGGCATCCAAAAGAATAAAATACTTAGGAATAAATTTAACCAAGGAGGAGCGAGAATTGTATACAGAAACTATAAAACATTACTGAAATAAATTAAAGAAGATTTAAATAAATGGAAAAGACATCTGTGTTCATATGAATTGGAAGATTTAATATTGTTAAGATGTCAACACTCCTCAAAGCAATCCGTGGGTCCAATGTAATCCTTATCAAAATCCAATGGCCTTTTCAGAAGAAAGGGAAAAACTGATCCTAAAATTCATACAGAATTTTGAGGGATCTCAAATAGTCAAAACAATCTTGAAAATAAAACAAAATTGGCAAGCTCACATTTTCTCATATCAAAACTTGCTAATAAGAACGTCCTTGGTAGTCCAGTGGTTAAGAATCCGCCTTCCAAAGTAGGGGATGTGGGTTTGATCCCTGGTCAGGAAACTAAGATCCCACATCCTCCATGGTGTGGCCAATTAAAAAAAAAAAAGTGCTATAAAACTATAGTAATCAAAACAGTGCAGTACTGGCATAGGACAAATCTGTGTAATGCAGGTGAGAGGTTAGAAATAAATCCAATATTTACATACTATATTTACTGATTTTCAACAAGGGTGCCAAAACCATTCAATGGGGGAAGGGACAGTCTTTACAACAAATGCTGCTGGGACAATTAGATATCCACATGCCCAAGGTGCCATACCACATATAAAGAGGAACTCAAAACAGATCAAAGACCAACTTGTTAGAACTGAAAGTATAGAACTCTTAGGAGAAAATATTAGGGCAAATCTTCATGACCTTGGATTTGACAATGATTTTTCAAATATGATACCCAAAGTATAGGCAGTCAGAGAAAAAACATCTAAATTGGGCTTTATCAAGATTTAAGAAAGGACAAGGACTTCTCTGATGGTCCAGTGGTTAAGACCCTACCCATGCTTACACTGCAGGGGGCACAGGATCCATTCTGGTTTGGGAACTAGGACCCTGCATGGCATGAGGCCTGGCCAAAAAAAAAGAAACTTTTGTGTATCAAGGGATGCTATCAAGAGAGTGAAAGGACAACACACAGAACGAAAGGAAAGCTTTTGTAAATAATACATCTGATAAATTATATCCATACAATGAAATATGACTTGGTCATAAAAAAGAATGAAGTACTGACACGTTACTACACAGATGGACCCTGAAAACATGTTTAGTTAAAGAAATACACTGTATGACCCCATTTCTATGAAATGCTTAGAACAGGCAAATTTAGAGAGCCAGAAAGTAGATTATTGGTTGCCTGGGTGTTGGGGGATAATGGAGAGCGACTTCTTTATGGGGTGATGAAAATTCTCTAAAATTGTGACAATTTCACAACTCTGAAAAGTGCTAAAAGCCACTAAACTGTACACTTTAAATGTGTGAATTGTGCAGTGTGGGACTTACATCTCAATAAGTCTGGTATAAAATCAAACAAACAAAGAAATAAAAACCAACCCTGCCTCCTGCACTCAACTAAGATTTCAGAGAGTTCAAACACAAGGAGTGAGAAAGGGGCCTTGAAGGCACTGCCCGAGAGACGGAACGCCTAGGTCACCCCCAAGTGTCTCTCTGTCTCCAACGTCCTTCCTGGGGTCTGAAAGGTTGGGTTTCTGCTTTTGAACAAAACCTTTGTGGTCAAGGTGCTGGTGACTTTAGACCCAGCATCCGTTTCCATGGCAACATGCTGGCATCACCAAGGTCACCTTCGGTCAGCTTCCTGGACACCAGCTGTGCGCACGCTCATACATGCACACACCCCAAATGCAGCCACACACCCATGTCCACAGGCACCTCCAACAGCACTGCCTCATCCCTGGGGCACGACTCTCTCTAGGGCACAAAGATGTGCTGTATTTCCATGTCCAGAGCCACTGAGTCCCCTTCAGGAAAAAAAAAAAAAGACCCCGATTGAGGCCAAGGAGGGGTCAGAGCAGGGACATGCCCATTCCCTGCTCTTTAAAGGAGCTCCTGGAATATGGCCCAGATTCCGTAATGAAAACAGCAACCATTTCCTGGCTGCCTTCCAAGCTCCCGCCTCTTACAGCATCCTTGTTGATTAGTGGTTGTGCTAAGTGCCTGGCATGTTCTTTTTCCTTTAGTTCCTGCAGCAGCCCCTTGAGAAAGGTGCAGGACTACTCTTGCTCCCATTGTTCAGATGGGAAGGTGGAGGCCCAGAGAGGCAGAGTGACACGTCCGAGGTTACAGTTACTAAATGGCAGAGCCAGCACAAACTCAGACCTGTTAGATTCCAGGGCCTGCTCACCCATGGCATTGGGCACCTCAAGGAAAACACCTCAGCACAGAGAGGCGCTCATAAACAGTTACTGAGCAAGTAGAGACTGTAGTCCTAACCCTGCGATCAACTTTCTCTCATCCTGGACAGGTTGCTTCTGCCTGGTCTCAGTTCCCCAAACACTAATCAGGGGTGAGGCTCCCTGTCTACCCAAGGCCCAGGGTAGTGGGTTGCAGCCTCCCTGCCAGACCATGTCCACCTGGAATCTCAAACTGTGACCTTACTTGGGAATAGGGTCTTTGCGGATGGAATTAGTTAAGATGAGGTCATCTTAATGTAAATAGATTGGACAATTCAGGGTGGGCCCTATATTCAATAAGGCATCCTTCTCATTCTCATTCTCATAAGGCATCCTTATGAGAAAAGAGAACGGGGGACACTTCCCTGGTGGTCCAGTGGTTAAGAATCTGCCTTGCAATGCAGAGGACATAGGTTCGATCCCTGCTCGGGAAACTGTAAGATCCCACATGCCGAGGAGCAGCTAAGCCTGAGCCCATGTGCCACAACAAAAGACTCCGTGCACCACAATGGAAGACCCGCGCGATGCAGTGAAGATCCTGTGTGACACGAGTGGGACCTGACACAGCGAAAGAAAGAGGAAACGGAGACACAGACACACACACGGGGAAGATGGAGACAGACACACACAGAGGGCAGGTGGCCATGTGACAAGGGAGGCAGAGACTGCAGGAGACAGCCTTACATTGAGAAATGCCGAGCATTGTTGGCCACCACCAGAAGCTAGGAGAGACAAGGAAGGATTCTCCCCAGCCCCACAAAGCCTTCAGAGGGAGCATAGCCCCCTAACACCTTGATTTTGAACTTCTACCCTCCAGAACTTTGAGAGAATACATTTCCATTGCTTGAAGCCACCCAGTTTGTGGTGGTTTGTTACGACGGCTCCAGGGCATGGAATGAAGGTCTGGGGTGCAGGGTGGCTCAGCAAGAAGAGGATGTGCAGGTCGGAGGGGCCAGGGCACAGGGAGTCTCTGAAGGTGCCCAGCCAGCTGGGATCTGAGGGCAGAGGACAGAGAGGGAGCAGGGACGGGGATGAGGCCTGCTTGGCCTTAGTGGGGCTGCACAGACTCCAGGTCCCAGGGTTGGGGCAGGGGAGAAGAGAAGGAGGGGAGGGCAGGCAGCGCTTGGTGCCTCCCCCGGGGACTATGGAAGGATGGGCAGGAGAGATAGGCCCGGCTCCCAGGGGCACACATGCCCAGGGTGAGACCTGACGGGTCCCCCTCCCTACTCTACCCACACAGGCTGGGTGGAGAACCTTCCCCTCCTGCTGTGCTCCCCTGCCGCATCCCTGGAGCCTGGGGTCTGCAAGAGAGAAATCTGGGCCGCCAGGCGTCTGGTGCAGAAAAAGCCCTGGAAAGGAGTGGGGAGGGGGTGGGTTTAAAAGATTCAAAGACCAAGAAACCCCCGGCCAATCAGGCAGCTCTCAGAGCTGTCCAGGGTCCTGGCCAAGCCGCTTCCAATCACTTCCTCCCTTTGCTGAGAACCTCCAAGGACGGAAGGCTCTGTTTACGCCAGACAGACCGATTTTTCTTCTTCTTTCGAAACCTTGAACAACATGTATATTGAGTTTCATTCAGGCAGGTGTGAGGTAGTGTGACACGTGAGCCCATCTTGTTCACAACCTCAGGGAGGAGGTGGCTTGTTCAGCAGGCAGGCCTCTCCCTAGCTGCTACCCCAGATGGCAAGTGGGATCACTGGGCAATGGATGAATGGTCTTGCTCTTCTTTCTGCAGAAACAAAGCTGCCTTTGTTGATGGTCCATCCACCTCGTAAGGCCCAGCTCAGAACGGAGGCTCTCCTGGAGCACTGACCCTAAACCCACATGACCACCGGGTTCCTGTGCCCCCAGGCCCACTGTTCTGGTCTCTACTCAGTGGGCTGCATACACATCTGTCTCCCTGCAGGCAATCCTAGAGCACAGAAAGCGCTTTTCATTCATCTCTGTAGCCCAACCCTCAGCCACAGCCGGGCACAGAAGAGTCTGGTGAATTTAACTTCGTTTTTTTTTTTTAAATATTTACTCATTTATTTATTGGGCTGTGCTGGGTCTTAGTTGTGGCATCTGGCTTCTGGTTCCCTGACCAGGGATGGGACCCAGGACCCCTGCATTGGGAGCATGAAGTCTTAGCCACTGGACCACCAGGGGAGTCCCTCAACTTAGTTTTTTAACAGCATTATTGAGGTATGACGGACAAACAGTAAACCATATATATGTAAAGGTATAGTCACTGAGCTGTGATGTGGGTCCACGCCCCTAAAACTGTCACACGGTGGAGATAACGGGCATGTCCATCACCCCCACAGTGGATGGAGCCCCCCGGAACTTCAGGGCCAGAGATGGGTAAGATAAATTCCAGAGTGGGAGAGAGGCAACTGGCCTTGGGAGGCAGACGGTGTTGGTGAGGCTGTAGGAGGCAACACACAGGATGCTGGGAACGTTTCACATTAACTGGAGGTACAGGAAAGATGTTGAAAAACAAACAACTTGAAACAGGGGCTGCAGACAGATGGCAGGTGTTTGAGGAGCCCTGAGTCAGAGGTGGCTATATACTCAGAAAAGCCTGGGGTACCCTAGAAGCTGAAAGCCAGCCCCCGAGCTGAGAAACACCTGCTGTGGGCCAGGGCTCCCTGCCGGCTCAAGGAGGAATGAAGAAGCCACAGGACACACAGATCCTCTGGCAGATCAGCTGGTCCTTGAGCAGGCTGAGCCATCTCCCGCGTGCCTGGCGCTGGGGGGCTGACGCTAGTCTCGCCTCTCCCCACTCTCTAGGAATAATTATGGGGTAAGTGGTTCAAGAGCGAATCGAGTGGTGCTTCTGAAGAGGCATGAAGCAAACAGCCCCCCAGAGAGGCTGAGTTTGCCTTCTGTTCTCTTCCCGGCCAAGCATTCCATGCAGTGCTCTGGGTCAAACTCGGAATGGACGTGGAGGCCCTTCCGGGCTCCCCCTGCCCTGCCATGATTGGGGCCTGCTTAGCCAGGGGTGGCGCTGAGGCACCCTTGTACCCCGGAGAGCCAAAGCCAGGAGGGAAGCAGGTTCATAATCAGTCCCCCAAGTGGGAGGAAGCTGCCAGGCCAGGCAAAGGGCTGGGGCACCGAGAATGAGTGAGAGGCTGGCAGAGAAGCTGGGATGGGACTCCACCCTCCACTGAGCAGGACCCTAGCCAAGACCTCAAGGAGCAGGAGCTCTGGTCCCATCTGGGCCATAAGGACCCAATCCTGGGGCTCCCCATCCTGGGTTCCAGGTTACTCAGGCACTGAGTAGGGAGCCCAGCAATGTCTTGGGTGGGGTGGTCATCTCTGGCTTTTCACAGGCCCAATCAACCTCAAATCCATTTGTGTACATGCTAAGTCATTTCAGTTGTGTCCAACTCTTTGCAACTCTGTGGACTATAGTCCGCCAGGCTCCTCTGTCCTTGGGATTCTCCAGGCAAGAATACTGGAGGGGGTTGCCATGCCCTTCTCCATGGGATCTTTCCAACCTAGAGATCGAACAGGCATCTCTTACATCTCCTGCATTGGCAGGTGGGTTCTTTACCACTAGTGCCACCTGGGAAACCCCAAAGTCATCTGTGACTCTGTAAATCAGCCACTTAGCCTAGGGTAGAGAGGAAAGTGTGTACCTGGAGCCAGGAGCCAGGCTGTGTGCTCCTGGACAAGTCATTGAAGTTCTCTGGGCCTCACACCTTCCTGTCTCTCAAATGGGTTGTTAGGGACTGAATGTCTGTGTCCCCTGTCCCCCTAAATTCATATGTTGCAGCCCCAACCTCCAGTGTGATGGTGCTGGGAGGTCAGGCCTTTGGGAGGTGTTTAGGTCATGAAGGTGGGGCCCTCACAATGGGATCAGTATAAAGAGACCCCCCCCAAGGAACTCCCTGGCTCCATCCACTGTGTGAAGACACAGTGCAAAGGTGACCGTCTGTAAGCCTGGAAGAGAGCCCTCACCAGACACTGAATCTGTCAGCACCTTGATCTTGGACTTTCCAGCCTCCAGCACTATGAGAAATAAACGTCTGTTGTTTAAGCTGCCTCATCTGCAGCATTTTACAGCCCAAGCTGACAAAACGCAAGGATGATATCTGGATCAGTGAAAAGATGGGTGTCAAATACAAAGAGTGCTAGTCTTACGAACGCTGTGAATCCTGTGCTGGTGAGACAACCCCAAAGCCACAAACATCTGCCGCGTGTTGCACATGCCTGGCTTCGTGCTTGGAAGCCAGAGCTCTGGTGCAATTCACACACTGACAGGGAGCCCACTGGACAGACACTGCTGTGAAGGCCGCGGTGCCACCCCGCCCCCACGTCGGTGCAAAGAGCCGCTGCGGGCACGGTGGGGCCTGCCCCGGCCCCACCACCCACCTGTATCATGTACAGCTGGGCGATGCGGTACTCCTCCACGGTCATCGGCAGAGGAATCCGATATTCCTTTATAATCATCTTGGAGTCCAAGCCTTCCCGTCGATGGGGAACTGCGTGTTGGGACTTCTAGACGAGGTTCCTTAAATAACCATGACAAAATTCACCAAGGACCCCTGAGAGAGAAAGAGAGGACAGGAGAGTCACTTTCTGCAAAGGCTGGTGAGTACAGTGGCACAGGAAGGACCTAGTCTTGATCCCAGGTTAGAATTCTGACCTCAGTTCGGCCACAAGCCCACAGCATGACCTTGAGCCCAACGTGTGACCTTGAGCAGGTTCCCTCAACATCCGCAGCCTCCATTTTCCCTGTTGGCTCAGCAACTGTGTACAAGACGTGTATAAACTGATCAGCCTGGTGGAAATAAAGGATTGTTCTCTTGCTAGCGAGAGCCAGGCAACAAGAGGGCATCGCATCCCCTAAGAATCAAGAGCATCGCGCTCCTGTTTTACTTGCAGGTCTAACAAGCGGCGGCCTCAGCTCTCGTGTGTTCTGGGGTGGCTGGAGGCAGGCATGGTGATAGCAGCAAGTGATGATGGCTGGCAAGAAGTAGTCAGGACAGGGGCTTCCCTGCTGGTCTAGTGGTTAAGACTGTGCACTTCCCATGCAAGGGGCATGGGAAGCTAAGACCCTGCATGCTGCATAGCCAAAAAAAATTTTTTTTAAGGGTACAACTTGAAAATATAAATAAAATGAAATATAATACATACATAAAATATAATAAAAAATAAGAAGGCACGACAAATGAAACTATGAAAAACAGATGTGAACAATT
Organism: Capricornis sumatraensis; assembly: GCF_032405125.1. Taxonomy (NCBI): domain Eukaryota; kingdom Metazoa; phylum Chordata; class Mammalia; order Artiodactyla; family Bovidae; genus Capricornis; species Capricornis sumatraensis. The sequence continues at coordinate 59,342,523 of NC_091085.1, read as the reverse complement.
TTAAAAACTGGCGGTCTGGGACCCTTCAGCATCAGGGCAATTGGTTCTGCTCCTGTCACTGGGCACAGATGGCAACACTACTTCCCAGCAGGAGATCTCAAGTTATCAAAGGAGGTGACCTTACATGTAGTTTCAGTTCAATCCACCACCCACTGCTTACCGTTACCTACTCTACTGTTGACATTGGGCTAGGTCTTGGAGGTAGACGAGGAAAGTAAGATACACGGTTGGGTCTCACAGCATGTGAATTATGTATCAATAAAGCTCTTTGAAAACATAAGCAAGGGGCTTCCCCTGGCAGTTCAGTGGTTATGATTCCTCCTTCCACCACAAGGGGTGCAGGTTCAATCCCTGGCCTGAGTTAAGATCCCACCTGGCTAGCAGCCAAAAAAACAAAAGGTAAAATGGAAGCAATATTGTAACAAATTCTATAGGCTTTAAACATGGTCCACATTAAAAAAAAATTTTTAATTAAAACCCTATAAGCAGGCAATGTATTCATAGCAGCTTGTATTTAACACAACAATAAATTTGATGAAGACCTGCACCTAAAGGAATCATATTTTAGAAAATAAATTTTAATCCTTGAAGGAGGCATATCCTCAGTGATCTGGAAAATGAAATCACCCATCAGTCTTTCCCCTACATGGCAGAGGCTTCGCTGTAAATATATTTGGTTACCCCTAGAGAGATCAGATGGTATTAACTGGAAGCTGAGTGAAGGCTTCCAAGACAGGCAGTGGCAGAATCAGGATAGTACTTCAGAAGCATCACACCGGGGATAGCAGTTGGTGAGGATTGATGGTGACTGGAGGCAGGGTGTCAGCTAAGTGATAAAAGTGAGGGACTGACCAGGCAGGCAGCTTCCCCAGGGCACCAAGTGTATGAGGTCTGAGCATCGCCCAGACACTAATGCATTACTGGATAACTAACAAGACTGGGAAAAGCATATATACCAGAACTCCTGGGATAATCAGTACATAAGATGGAAAAGAAATCCTTTAATAAACCACCTAACAGGAGAGATGGAGCTGGGAGGTGTATATAAATAGGCCAGAGATGGCCCTGCATTATTAGCCCAAAATAACCCCCATGCTGTTAACTTCTTTACAGTAGGTGGGTCTGTATTGTGCTCAGACCCTCAGACGTGTCCGACTCTTTCTGACCCTAGGGACTGTAGCCCAGGCTCCTCTGTCCGAGAGATTCTCCAGGCAACAATACTGGAGTGGGTTGCCATGCCCTCCTCCAGGGAATCTTCCTGACTCAGGGATCAAACTTGCGTCTCCTGCACCGCCAGCACTGCAGGCAGATTCTTTACTGCTGAGCCACTTGGGAAGCTCAGGTCGGACTATTAGCCCCCCTGCAAAACCTCCAGCATCAAACTCAACTTCTCACATATCCAATTGCTTTAAATACAGTCCAGATAAGCATCTTTTTAGCCAAGTAAGACTTCATCTGTGGACTTGCCTGGTGGTCCAGTGGTTGAGAATTCCAATTGCAGCGGACACAGGTTCCGTTCCTGGTCCAGGAAGATCCCACATGCCCCAGGGCAACTAAGACCATGAGCCACAACTTTAGAGCCCAAGAGCTCTAGGGCTCACGCTCTGCAATGAGAGCAGTCTATATGCAGCAATGAAGACTCAGTGCAGCCAAAAAAGAAAGAGAGAGAGAAAAAACACCCTGGGCTTAGCTGGGCCAACACAACACCTAGGTTGACACTCTCAAGAGAGTAAGACACCAATTTGGGCACCTCCTGACACACACACACTCACACAGACACACAAAACGAGAAAGAGTTAATGTTTGAGAGGTTGGACGGAATGAGGACTGGAGACAGGGAAGGGAAAACCTAGGTTCAGTAAGTGTCATGTTTCCAAAGCTTTTCCACTGTTTTGTGGGCTCCTTCTGCAGCAAGGGATAAATGCAATGACCGAGAATAACCGTGGGCAAGACCCATGTTGTCTAAATAACAAAGAAGACAGACGCTAACAAAGAGGTCAGACTCAAACTCTAAATGTTCTTGAGAAACTGCAGGAATCTAAGCAATCTGCCCGTCTGGGTTCTTCACAGCTCCACAGTAGATGACCTGCCCACACTCGCCCGTACTTAAGTCAGTCCAAGTGTCTGCTGGTTTGCTTCCTGTGGCCTGCTAGGCACCAGGGCAGACTGTGGGGCTGGACTATGCTTCTTCCTTCCGTGCGAGTGTGCTCACTTGTGTATGGACTGTAGCCCGCCAGGCTCCTCTGTCCATGGGATTCTCCAGGCAAGAATACTGGAGTGGCTTGCCATGCCTTCCTCCAGGGGACTGAACCTGCGTCTCCTGAACTGCAGGCGGATTCTTTACCACTGAGCCACAGGAGAAGCCCATTTAACTGCATGGTAACTAACAATAGGGGGGAGGAATCAGAACTCTAAGAGTGACACAAAATGTGCGGGCAAGGACTTCCCTAGTGGTCCAGTGGTAAAGACTTCACCTTCTAATGCAGGGGTTGCGGGTTCGATCCCTGGTAGGGGAGCTAAGATCTCACGTGCCTTTCAGCCAAAAAGCCAAAACATAAAACAGAGGCAATGTTGTAACGAATCCAATAAAGATTTTTTTGAAAAACTGGTCCACATTAAAAAATGTGCTGGCAGTCACAGTGGCGTTCCACCCTGGGATCTGAGGTCATAACCTGACAACACCTTTCTCAGCTGTGTGACCTGTGCCTCAGCCTCTCTATACATATAATGGGGATAACACCACCTGCTGTTCTGAGTCATCATCAGGGTCACCGAGATAAGGGCAGGTGAAGTGCTCACATGCCAGGGGGTGTTTGTCACTTAGAGGGGATTTCAGAAAGGCTTTATAGAATGTGGAGCTTCCAGACGACATGAGTTGGGTTTCCCGGGTCAGTGAGATTCTGTTCAGCAGAGCAGGTGGGAGGAGGATGCTTTGGGAGAAGGAACAGCATGTGCAAAGGCCCTGGGGCAAGAAGGTGATGCCCCCATCTGAATCACCTCTCACTGGTGCAACCCCAGTATTGTCACATGGTGTCCCTGGAGGATGGTACCGGGGCAGGGGTTGGGGTGCAAAGGCCACTGGCAGCCACCGTCCCCAGGGCAGGACATGCTCAAGGCCGAGACGTGGCTACTCCCTGAAGCCAGGCATGACAGCCCACTCATGTGTGCATGGAGTCCAGTGTCAGGTTGAGTGGGAGCAGGGTGACAAGTGATCTGCCTTTGCTTCCAGAAGGGCTTTCTCCCAGGGGAGGAAAGACACACTGGCCAGATGGGGCAGGACCACAAAGTACACGTTTCTCAAAAAGCACTTCTGCACAGAAGTCAAGCTGTCCTTCCGAGCAGCCCCGGGGAAGGTCTGCGTCATCCACGCCTGTCCGGGCTGATCTCTGGGAAGCCATTGGTGCTCTGCCTGTCTCAGGTCACTCTGCCTTGGCCCGAGGAGCAGCGCTCAGGAGAGGGATGTGGGCCACCTGGGGGTTTTCTTTCAAGGAGATCACTCTGAAGGGCCTGGCAGTCTCTTGCCTCGTCAGGTACTTGCATTTTATTTACTTACTTAAAATCAGATCTGTTTCTTTCTACACCTACACTAGCCGGTTCAGGCAACCATCCTGACTTCCTGTTGGTGGACGAGTAGGGGCACTTCCGTTCTCAAAATGACACAGAATGACTAAAGACACAGAAAAGTCACCATGGCTGTGGAACGAGGAAATGGTTGCACCCCCTAACCATAGTCCGTGAAAGACAGCAGCCAGATACCATGAGGTCTGAGCTGTCAGCAAGGGACGTGCTGAGAGCTAACATGTGCCACCTTGGACCTCCAAACAAACAACATCACCTCCTGGAAGACACAGAACCATGGAGTCTAGGGCTGTGGATGCCCCCAGGGGAAGACAGCCATCGCCCCACTTTGTTTTCTACTTTAAGTTTTTAAAAGTTATTTTTATTTCTTGTTAGGCTGTGGGCTTCCCTGGTAGCTCAGCTGGTAAAGAATTCACCTGTAGTGCAGGAGACCCCAGTTTGATTCCTGGATTGGGAAGATCCACTGGAGAAGGGATAGGCTACTCACCCCAGTATTCTTGGGCTTCCCTGGTGGCTCAGCTGGTAAAGAATCCACCTGCAATGTGGGAGACCTGGGTTTGATCCATGGGTTGGGAAGATCCCCTGGAGAAGAGAACGGCTACCCACTCCAATATTCTGGCTTGGAGAACTCCATGAACTGTGTAGTCCATGGGGTCGCAAAGAGTCAGACACGACTGAGTGACTTTCACTTTCATTAGGCTGCACTGGGTCTTAGTTGCAGTATGCAGGTTTTCAACTGCAGCATGTGGGATCTTAGTTCCCTGACAAGGGATCGAACTCAGGCCCCTCACATTGGGAGCATGGAGTATTATCAACTTCTGGACCACCAGATAAGTCCCTTCTTTTCTATTTTTTTAATTGAATTATTACAAAGATCCAGAAACATGCACATAAGCACACATCGGTATATTTTCATATAATGAACACACCTACATGACCAGAACCCAGGTCAAAAAACAGAAAGTTAACAACCCAGAGCCCCCACTTCAACCCACCAAGGCACAACCTCCCCAACCATGGACAACCACTGTCCTGCCTTTCGCCTGTTTTGTATTTTGTACTAGGTTGAAGCCTGCATCCCTGGTAGTGGTAAAGAATATGCCTGCCAAAACAGGAGATATAAAAGACACAGGTTCAATCCCTGGGTCAGGAAGATCTCCTAGAGGAGGAAATGGCAACCCAGTTCAGTATCCTTGCCTGGAGAATCCCAAGGACAGAGGAGCCTGGCAGGCTACAGTCTGTGGGGTCTCAAAGAGTCAGACATGACTGAAGCGGTTTTGCATGCATGCACTAGGTTGAGCCTACAAATTTCCAATATCCAACTGTCTCTGGCCCACCAAATGAGCAATTTCACATGAAATCATGCTGTAAGTGCACTTTTGATTCTAAGCTGCTTTTGAAACATCATGATCCCAGGGTTCATCCAATTTGCTGCATGTGACTGTAGAGGGCTCAGTCTCATTGCTATCTAGCATTTCACTCTGTAAATATGCTATAATTGATTTAACTATTCCATCATTGATGGGCATTTGGGTAATTTTCAATTTGGAGTTTATTGGGAATAGGGCTGCTGTGAACAACTGAATACACTCACAAATGCAATTTTACATTATGGAATGGAAAGGGAGTGACAGTTGATGGTAAAATCCCACCAATATGCCATTTCTATGTCAGAACCTAGTTTTCCAAGGAAAGGAGTGAAGTGGGGATTGGAAGGGAGGCAGGGCAGTGAGGGGAGATGGAAAATAAGACAGAGAGTCAGAGACTTAGAGAGCTTTTTTATGAACCACAACAACTGCACGAACCCCCAAACCTGAGAGAGCTGGAATGCCTGGGCACAGGATAAAAAAGAGCTCTGGGAGGGAGACAATAAATTAGTCCAAAATGCAGCTGCAGACTGCCCTGGATCACTCCCTGCATTTCTTGAAAGCTGGTATTTAGAAGGTAGCTACAGAACAATAATCAGAAAGAAATTCACATAAGTCGTGTGCATCACGGATGGGGGCTGGGACATGACGAACATGCATTACAGGAGGAATCACCCAGAAAAATGCAGAAAGATTTCAGAAAAACAGCTTTCCCTTGAGTCAGAGAAATTACAGATATAATCTCTTAGAAACAAGTGGGGGCAGAGGAGTGGAAGAAAGTAAACAGAAATTTAAACAAGAAATTACTGGGTAACAGAAGAGATGAAAGCTGAAAGGCTGGTAAGCAGAGTTCAGGGGAAAATGGAAAAGAAAAATAAATACATCACAGATCCCTTTTAGAGCCTTATCATAAGCAATGAATAAAGAGGCAAAACATAGTGTGAACAATTAGGGATGGTAGGCAGGCTTGAGAAACTCACAGAAGATTAAGTGAAGACTAATAAGACAAAATGACAGATATGGGAGGCAGAAGGAAATCCAACATATATATAATTGGTATGCTTCTCTGAGAAAATAGAATAATAGAATGGAAGTGGGAGAAGTATTCAAATATATAACGAAAAAAATTCCCTGAAATAAAAAAAGATTTGACTCTGCAGATTAACTGCCATTCTGTGGTCCAGGAAAACCTGATGGTATAACAAACATCAAGACATCCTTAAAAACGTGATTGAGCTTAAAGGATAAAGAATCATACAACTAGGGGGGATGTGGAGATGGGTTGAGGACAATCAAAGTTCCCCTCAGCAACACAATTTCAAAACACAGCGGAGCAATATCTACAGAGTTCTAAGGGACGGAAAATGTAAACCAGAATTTTTATACCCAGCTAAACTGTCCTTTAAGCATAAAGTGAATAGACGTTCTGAAACATGAATTTAGGAGCTTAGCCATCCATGAGGTGTCTTTAAAATTACCTGACACTAAAACCCATTCAACCCAAAGATAAATAAAAGTAAGCTCATCAATGGAGAGATCCTGGTGAATACTAAGTCATATTTTTGAAATCATGACAGTTATGGTTACTGAATAAAACACAAAGACCTTGACATGGTATATAAATAATATAACTAAGAAAAACTGAGAATGGGAGAACAGAAGTTGATGATAATTTCCTCAACTTCCATGGCATGGAAGTTGATTCATTATGTAGATTAAAAAACTAATGATGAGTGAATAGTTGGGGCACAGGAATTTTTAGAGCAGTAGAATTGCTGGACATCATGCGACCATGCTGGCTGCATATCATCCTACATTTGTTGAAACACATAGATTGTACAACACAAAAAGGGTGACCCTGAATGGGAACCATGGACTCTGGGTGGTAACAATACATCGATGTAGTGTCATCAGTTGTAATGTGCCACTCCGGTGGGGGATGTTGATAACAGGGGAGGCTGTGCTTGTATAGGTGGGGCGGCCGGGGCTGAGGGGGAGTATATGGAGAATCTCTGTACCTTCCTCTCAATTTTGCTGTGAATTTAAAACTTCCCGAAAAAATAAATTTTATTACTTAAAAATTTAACAACTCAAACCTTTTAAAGTTTTTCTCTCAGAAAGTAGATTAGAGGTTAGCAGGGGCAAGGGAGAAGAGGCAAATGGGGAGACATTATTGAATGTTTACAGAGTTTCAATTTTGGTGATTAAAAAAAGATCCTGAAAATAGCAGTGGGGATAGTTGTACAACACTGTAAATGTACCAATGCCACACAATTTTACACTTAAAAAGTGGTTAAAAAGGCAAATTTTGTCATATATAAATATATATCACAATTTAAAAAATTAATGTAATAGGCCAAAAACCATTGAATTGTACATTTTAAATGTGAATTGTATGGGATGTGAAGTATATCTAACAAACCTCTTAAGGGATTCCCTCGTGGTCCAGTGGTTAAGGCTCTGTGCTTCCACTGCGGGGGGCACAGGGGCCATTCCTAATCAGGGAACCTACAAGCCTGGTGGTGCAGCCAAAATAATAGTAGTAATAATATTAATAATAAAGCTGTTAAGTTTGTTTCCTCTTTTCTCATCTTAACTCTAACCTGTTAGAAACTATTATCGCTGAAGAAATGTTGAAATGCTTGAATAAATGTTTTTCTGAAGTTTAACAAATACATGCAAATAGGTGATTTGTTGTTGGTTAAATTCAAGTAAAATTAAATTTGATTTTTATTTTTAAAATGCATGTAGAGGGGCTTCCTTAGCAGTCCAGTGGTTAAGACTCTGCACTTCCAATGCGGGGGACCCAGGTTCAATCTCTGGTTGGGGAACTAAGATCCCACATGCCGTGCAGCACAGCCATAAATGAAAAATAAACAAAATGCATAAATACATAAAAAAGCTTATTTTAGAGCATTAAAATATTATAGCATGTTTAAAAAGCAATCTGGAAAAATGTTCACTGGATGCTGCGTATGCACACGCTAAGTCACTTCAGTCGTGTCTGACTCTTTGCAACCCTATGGACGATAGACCACCAGGCCCCTCGGTCCATGGGATTCTCCAAGCAAGAATATTGGAGTGGGTTGCCATGCTCTCATCCAGGGGCACTTCCTAACGCAGGGATGGAACTCAAGTCTCTTATGTCTGCTGCAGTGGCAGGGTGGCTCTTCACCACTAGCGCCACTTGGGAAGCCTGGATGATGGAGAGGGTTATCGCAAATTGACGGAATTTGGGGCAACTTTTACTAGCACTTTTCTTTATCACTCACTTTTTCACGAGGCAGCAGCAAAACAGTGTGAGCAGTATGTGTACAACCGGCCAGAGAAGGTCGTCCACGTAGTTGTGAAAATGATGGACTCTGAGTCAGTCAGACCTTCTGCCACCTCCCAGCAGTGACTGTGGGCAAACTGCTTAATCTCTTCGCTCTTTCATTTGATCTTCTACAAAATAAGAGGTGAGAATAGCACCTACCCCATTGGGCTGTCTTATGGATTAAATGAGATTGTGCCCATAAAACACTTTAGTCTGGTTCCAGCCAGCACTCAGCTTAGCAATTAGGAGGTGCTGCTGTGCTGAGCAGGGTCTGGAAGGCAGGTGCCTGGGGAACAGAGTCCGTGGGCACCTGGCTGGGCTGCCAGGTGCAGGCACAGGTGCAGACCCTACACCCACCAGCATCAGGGAAAGACAGCCTAGCGCCCAGGACAATAGTGTCCACAGGACGGATGGCAGGTGCTGGTTGGCTTTGCAGCCAGAATGCAGGAGTCCCCTTGTTCTCTGTCTGGCTGAGTCTGGAGCCAGGGGTGGGGCACAGACAGACCCCAGCCCCCTAAAGAGAGAAGGCAGTGCGACTTGGCCTCCGCCTGTCCACCGTGCCTCCTCACCCAGCCCTGAACCCTCAGATGATCTCATTACACCCACTCCGGCTGCCTGGGCTTGAGAGGCAGACTCACATTTCATCTCGGTCCCCGCTGGAGTCGTGATGGGTTAGACAGAATTATATTTTACTGCCTTCCACAGGGCAGCTTTTGGGGCTAGAATAATGAGATGGAAGAAAGAAATATACAAGTCTGCAGAGGCTCGCCTGCGTGGGAAGCCAGGCAAGGAGTCTGTGTGACCGTCGCCCACAAACCACTACCCTCCCCCCAGCCTCTCTGCAAGAAGAACAGCAACAGACCTCCTAGAGGGCCCCTCAGATGTGGCACCTGTCTCTAGAAAAGCCTTGGATTTCCAGAATCCCTGTATTCATGACCCCCAGGCCCCATGTTCATCAGGAAACAGCAGAAGGGCCAGGTGATGTCAGAGTAGGGGCTACTTGGCATGGCGATAAGGGAGGCCACAAGGGGCAGAACCACCTCTGGTCAAGATGCACAGCTCAGACTGTGTCCTGCTGGGCCTAGAGCCCTGGCTTGGGCTGGGAGCTGGGGAGGGCAGGGGTGGGGGGTGACCCTCCCTCTTTCGGGTAGCTCATCCCATGAGAACTAAGATGGGAAGACAGAGAAAATGGGCCCGCAGTTGACCCAGAATATCTGATTCTGCCCAGGGACTTGTGGGCAGGACAGCTCTCAGGACCTCCCTAGCTGGGAGTTCAAAGGTCTCCGGGGACCCCAGGTTGGGGGGTCGTTATCAGCGAAGACTGGTGGATTATTAGGGTTTGGCTCAGAAAGGTGGGCAGCTAGGAAGAAACGGCAGTGGCTCTGAGCAGAGGCCAGGGCAAGACACCCAGATTGGGAGGGGGAGCAAGAGAATTGAGTTTACAGAGAACCTAATCTGTTTTTCCGTGATTAGCCGGGGTTTGACGTCACAGATGGAATTTAGGAGTGAGGCTGTGCAGAGGCAGCGGAGGATGGAATCCATCCAAATACAATTCAGCTGCATTCTGGCCATTAGGTCTGGAAGTTCCTCCAAGCCAGGCCAGTGGGGCCTGCCTACACATTCACAACAGAGGAGGGGATGGCTGGTGGGGACGGGAGGGGCCCTGGGCACATTGGGAACGAACTTTCCGGATCCCCTGGGTCTCTCTGCTGCTGTCTTTAGGAAGCCCCCTTCTGCTCTCTGCTTCCCCAGCCTACAGGCCCCCAGTCAGGGGCCAAAGTGGGTATATATTAAAAGAACTTCAGCTGCCCCCATGTGGGCAACTCCTTCCCTCCATACCTCCTCCTACCATCCAGATTCAGGGAAGGCAGGCTCCAGATAAATGGGAGAGGGCGTCGAGGGGAGAGGGGCAGTGTCCCAGGGACCAGCACACCAGGCTGGGTGGAGGGGATGAGGGGTGGTCGGGGGAGAGTGTGACCACTCATTAGCTGCCTCTCTGTCCCCTGGGGGTAAAAGCAAGAGCAGACACATCACCCCATGAAATTCTGAGCTGGAAGGAACAGGGCAGGGGCTTGCAATTCCTGCCCCCACAGTAGTCTCACCTTTATCTGTTAGACACTGGACTTCTTCCAAGATTATGGGGAACAGTATAGGACACCCCCGTTCCAGTCCAACCCTCACTTTATAAATGGGGAGACTGACGCCTGGATTTCACAGGTGTGAAGAGCTGGAGGACACAGACTCCCTCCGTGTCCTGTAACCTTATGAGATGATGACACAGCACCCTGGAGCTTGAGTGCTGAAGGGGGCCCCATGGAGCCCCAAAGCCCTGAGCACCCCTGCAGTCACTGACATCCCAGGAAAGGCCACACGTCTCCTCGCTGTTTGCCTGCAGTGCCAACCTGGGGACGACTGCCAAGCCACTGCGGGACTCAGTCATCAGCCCTTCCCTCCGGGGACAGGGGCCACCTGGGGGCAGCTCGCAGTGCTCTGCAGGCTGGGCATGCTGGGTGGTGGGGGTGGGACCCCTGGGACGTGTGCAAGGCTTCTGCAGCATAATGTCTGTAACACCCCAACTCGAACAGCAGCCAGGGCTGAGCAGTGAGGACTTTTTATCGCTATGGTGCCGACAGCAAAGCAGATCCCCAGAGGGCTGGTGCCCTTCTCAAGGACAGCCACAACACCAAGGGCGAGGGGCATCCCACTTTCCCCAATTTCATGACTCCTACTCCCTGCCAGCTCCAACCCTGCTTGTCGGGAAACAAAGAGAGGAGATGTGCAGGTGAGGAAATTCAAACTGAAGTCCCCCAGGGACTTTCTTGGGGTGCGGGGGGTCCAGTGGTTAAGACTCCACGCTGCCCATTCAGGGGACACAGGTTTGATCCCTGGTCAGGGAACTAAGATTCTATCATGCTGTGGAGTGCGGCCAAAAAAGATTAAAAAAAAAAAAAAGATCCAGATCCTCCAAGATGAGCAAGAGGGGCACTAGCCAGAACTCACCCCGCTTCTTCTGCTGATCACCCTGTGGGGACGCTGCTGGTCACTGCCACCAAGACCAGCACCCCACTGGCCTCCCGGGAGCCACTCCCCCCTCTTAGCACTGAGCACAGTTCAAAGAAGGTGGGACTGTTCAACCAGAATGCCACTGGATGCTTAGAGGTCATAACAGAAACACACACCCAGAGGGACCTGGGCTGACAGTCTGGCTCCAAGCTGTGGCTGACACAGCCATCACCTGGGGGATGGCTCAAAGGTTCTGGCTCCTGGTGGCCTCCCCTGGGTGGTACCACTGTGGCACCCAGGTCACTTTCTTATGTTGGCAGTACCCACATCTGTTCACCTAAGCTCCTGCATCTGGGCCTCCGGGGAGTCCGCTGTCCTTAGAGATGAGCACCCCTTGAAGGGAGAATGTCCCCAGCTACTCGGTCAGAAGGAGGAGGAACCCACCAAACCAGACGCTAGGAGGTGGGAGCACCTCCAGGTTAGAGGGGGAGCTGGGAGCTCTGCTTAAGCTGGTGTTCAGAATGCCATCCATCACAGGCTGGGGTTCTGCCGCAGGCTGTGCCCCAGGGCACCTCTGCTCATGAATCCCCCGGGAAATATAAGCTTCTGGACAGCAGAGTTAATAAGAAAAACCGGTAATGAGAGCCAGAGCTGAGATTTTGACCCAAACTGGGACGACCCCTTATGTGACGATAACGATGTGATAACGACAACTTGAAATAAACATCAGGCTCCCAGCACCGAGTGCTCACTTCTCGGACCAGCCTGGGCTCCAGGGGCTGGTGGACACCTTAGTGGACTCAGCACCTGGCAATCTTGCCCCAGTGATTCTGCTCCTACACCCACCCCAGCTATTTTATACCTTCTCCTCAACTGTTCTCCTTTATTCCCTCAAATTCCCACTCTGCTGCTGCTGCTGCCGCTAAGTCGCTTCAGTCGTGTCCGACTCTGTGTGACCCCATAGACAGCAGCCCACCAGGCTTTCCCATCCCTGGGATTCTCCAGGCAAGAACACTGGAGTGGGTTGCCATTTCCTTCTCCAATGCATGAAAAGGAAAAGTCAAAGTGAAGATGGCTCAGTCCTATCCGACTCTTAGCGACCCCATGGACTGCAGCCCACCAGGCTCCGAGAATCCACTAATCCACCAGTACCTACTGCTCCTGCTATGAATACAAAGGAAGAGCATCATGGCTCCCAAGAGAGGTCAACCTCTCGAGCACTGAGTCCCATCCTCGTCATTTAAGAACCTTCTTCTGGACTTCCCTGGTGGTCCAGCGGTTAAGAATCTGCCTGCCGGCGCAGGGGACATGGGTTCGATTTCTGGTCCAGGAAGATCCTACATGCTTCGGGGCCTGTGTATCACAACTACAGAGCCTGTGCTCCAGAGCCCGAGAATCACAACTATTGAGCCCGTGTGCCACAACTACTGAGCCAGCACTCTAGAGCTACCGTGCTCTGCAACAAGTCTCCCCACAACTAGAGAAAGCCCTTGCACAGCAACGAAGACCCAGTGCAGTAGAAAGAACCTTTTCCTGATGGGCAGAACTGAATAGACATTTTTCTTATTTTTGGCCATGCTGCATGGCATGTGGGATCTTAGCTCCTCAACCAGGGATTGAACTCGTGTCTCCTGCAGTGGAAGCACAGTGTCCTAACCACTGGACTGTCAGAGAACTCCATGAATAGACATTTTTCTAAAGAAGCTACACAGATGGCCAGCAGGCGCATGAACAGATGCTCAACATCACTAACCATTTGGGAAATGAAAATCAAAACCATCAAGAGCTATCCCCTCTCGCCTGTCAGAATGGCTGTCATCAGAAAGACCACAAACAACAAATGCTGGAGAGAATGTGGAAAAAAGGGTACGCTTGGACACTGTTGGTGGGGATATAAATTGGTGCAGCCACTGTGTAAAACAATATGGAGCTTGCTCACAACACTAAAAATAGAGTTATCACGTTTTGTTGTTAAATCACTCAGTCGCATTTGACTCTCTGCAACCCCATGGATTGTAGCCCATCAGGCTCCTCCATCCACGGGACTTCCTAGGCAAGAACACTGGAGTGGGTTGCCAGTCCCTTCTCCAGAATTACCATATGACCCAACAATCCTACTCCTCGGTATAAATTTGAAGAAAATGAAGACATTAGTTTGAAAAGATATATGCACCCCGATGTTCATAACAGCATTATTTACAAATTGCCAAAATATGAAAGCAATCTAAGTGTCCACCAACAGATGAGTGGATAAAGAGGCTGTGGTTATGAAAGTGAAAGCCACTCAGTCACGTCTGACTCCTTTCAACCCAGTGGACTGCAGCCCACCAGGCTCCTCTGTCCATGGAATTATCTAAGCAAGAATACTGGAGTGGTTGGCCCTTCCCTTCTCCAGGGGATCTTCCCAACCCAGGGATCGAACCCAGGTCTTCCACATTGCAGGCTGATTCTTTACCATCTGATCCATTATATACACACACAAGAGAATACTACTCAGCTATAAAAAAAGAATGAAATTTTGCCATTTGCAACAACATGGGTTGCCTTGGAAGGTATTAGGCTTAGCGAAATAAGTCAGAGAAAGACAAATACTGTATGTTGTCACTTATATGTGGAATCTAAAAAATAAAACTGATAAATGTAACAAAACAGACATAGAGAATAAACTAACGGATACCAGTGGCGGGGGCAAGTTAGAAGTGGGGAATGGACAGGTACAAATTAAGCAGCATAAAATAAATAAGATACAAGGGTATATTGTACAGCACAGGGAATATAGTCAATATTTTATAATAACTTTAAATGGGGTATAAATCTATAAAATACTGACTCTCTGTGTTTTACACCTGAAACCAATATAATGTTGTAAATCAACTGCACTTTAATTTAAAAAAATAAGTGAAAATTAAAGAGCAGGGCTCCCCTGGTGGCTCAGTGGTAAAGAATATGTCTGCCAATGCAGAAGACACAAGTTTGATCCCTGGTCCGCAAAGATCCCATATCTTACAGCAGCTAGGCTAGTGTGCCACAACTGCTGAGCCTGTGCTCTGGAGCCTGGGAGCCCCAACTACCGAGCTCAGGTGCTGCAGCTACGGAAGCCCGTGCACCCTCGAGCCTGTGCTCCACAACAAGAGACGCCACTGCAAGGAGAGGCCAGCATACTGCAGCAAAGAGTACCATTTGAGGCAACGAGAGAAAAGTCAGCATGAAGACCCAGCACAGCCGAAAATAACTAAATAATACATAAATAAATATTTAGAAATTTAAAGATCAGGAAAAAAGAACCTTCTCCTAAATTAACTCTCTCCTATCAGTTTCTGTCTACAGCAGCTCCCTGTCCCATCAGCATGCAAATGTGCTGGTAATAGGTCCCATATTTACAAAAAAAAAACCCTAATAGCTTGCTTTCTTTAAAAATTTTTTTTAAATTTATTTTTATTTATTTGGTTGCTCCGGATCTTAGCTTTGGCACACAGGATTTTTTAGTTGCAGCATGAGAACTCTTAGCTGTGGCATGCGGGATCTAATTCCCCAACCAGGGATCAAACCCTCACCCCCTGCATTGGGAGTGTGGAATCTCAGCCACTGATCCACCAGGGGAGTCCCTTGATATCTTTTCTAAGCTAACACTTTTGAGATATAATTGGCAAGTAAAAATCTATTAGCTGTAGGTGTACAACACAAAGATTTGATCCCACAGCTCTCTACACCCCAGTTCCGCTTGGAACCATCCCATTTCTCCACTCCCCATTATAGCAAAAATCCTCTCCAGAGCTAGCTATTCCTGGGATTTCCACTCTCTCACATCCTTTCAGCCCACTACATCCCCGAGACTGCATCAGTCAAGGCCATGACCAGGTGGCTAAAGCGGTGGCCAGCTCTCAGTCCTCGTATTTCCACTCTTTTTGTTAATTCCTGTGTTTAACACATACTGATGGAGCGTCCACGGCTTGCAGGCAGGTAGCACACACCTTGAATAAACTTCTGCCTGGAAAAGGTTCATTTTGCTCGGCCAGCACACCCAACCAGCAAACCTCCAATTGGAGCCGACTGTGTGCAAGGTTCCAGCATCTAGGCTCTGAGCCAGCTTATTCAGGGCCTGTCAACCATCAACTGCAATTTATGAGTTTCGTTGGCTTCAAAAAAATAAGTAAATAACTGGTGTTGTGCAGCCTGCACATAGCCCTGCCAGGCTGGCTTCAAACCGGGAGGGGCATCAACCTCATGTTGGGAGATTTAGGAGCCAGTGTCCCTGGTCCTACCCCCTTAACCCAAGGCTCTAAGTCCCCACAGCATCTTTTTTTTTTTCGCACTTGAGTTTCTCTAGCTGCCCTGAATCATGTAGGATCTTAGTTCCCTGACCAGGGATTGAACTCAACTCCCCTGCTTTGGAAGCAGATTCTTAGCCACTGGAGCACTGGGGCAGTCCCCCCAACAGTGTCTGTTGCAAAAGCTACAGCCCAACGGGGCCCAGGCCCAGTGCTTTCTAGTTGTTTCAGTGAGTGTTAGAGCCCTTTAGCTCCAAGAAACTGCCCACAGTTGCCCATGATGCCTAAAACTGTGTTTCCCAGACTTGGCAATCCCAGGAACCAACTGAAATGTTCTTTGAAGACATAGATGCTGGAGCAACTGAAGACTCAGAGACTAAGCCCCACCCCCACCCTAGTTCATCACGGGCACCACGAGGAGGATGACCAGAAAATACAGCTTAGGGGCTTCCACAGTGGTCTAGTAGTTAAGAATCCACCTTCCAATGCAGGGGACACAGGCTTCAGTCCCTGGTCCAGAAGGATTCTACATGTCGTGGCCATGGAGCAACTAAGGCTGTGTGCCACAGCTTGCACCCTGGAGCCTGTGCTCTACAGGAGGAGAAGCCACTGCAACGAGAAGCCTACGCACCGCAACCAGAGAGAAGCTCCCGCTCGCCGCAACTAAAGAAAGCCCGCGTGAGAGCAATGAAGACCCATCGCAGCCAAAAATAAATAAATAAATAAATACTTTAAAAATCCTCTTTAAAAAAAAAAACAGTCCATTCCGTCCTGACTCTTTCGAAGACCCTACCAGGGCCTCATCATACCCTGCACCCCGACACGTGGAAATCAGATTTTCTGCTTGGTCTGCTGGTGTATAAATTGCTTCAATCATTTTACACATTCAGGCCACATGAATAAACTATGAGCTACTTAATCCTCATGACTGCCTTGAGTTAGATATATTACCCTCATTTATCTATTTGTTTTATTGAGGTGTAATTTGCATTGCATACAATTCAGTCTTTCAGAGTGCACAATTCAGTGGGTTTTGATGTATTATTTACAGAGTTGTGCAACCATCATCACTGTCTAATTCCAGAACATTTTTCATCCCCAAAGAAAACCCCACACTCATCGTCGCTCAGTCTCCATCCCCTCCTCACCTCCCCGGGGAACATTAATCTGCTTTTGGCTCCTACGGATTTGCTGGTTCTGGATATTTCATTTCATATGGAATTGTACAATAGCCGTTGGTGTCTGGCTTCTTAAACCCAGCATCACGCCTCAAGTTTCATCCACCTTGTAGCCTGTGTCAGTACCTCACTCCTTTTCATGCAGAATAGCATTCTATTGCATGGCTATTATGCCCATATATATATTCATTTATTTGGCTGTACCAGGTCTTAGTTGCAGCATTCAGGATCTTCCATCTTCATTGCAGCATGCTGGATCTTCAGTTGCGGTATGTGAAATCTGTTAGTTCCATGACTAGCAATCAAACAGGGGCCCCCCCCGCAATGGGAGCTTGGAGTCTTACCCACTGGATTACCAGGGAAGTCCCTCTTATACCCATTGTTAGAGCTGAAGAAGGGCTTCCTAGGTGGCGCTAGTGGTAAAGTATCTGCCTGCCAATGCAGTAGCACTAAGAGATAAGAGTTCCATCCCTGGATTGGGAAGATCCCTGGAGGAGGGCATGGCAACCCATTCCAGTACTCTTGCCTGGAGAATTCCATGGACAGAGGAGCCTGGTGGGCTACAGTCCATGGAGTCACAAAGAGTCAGGACACGACTGAGCGACTGAGCACACACGCACACACACATAGCTGAGGAAAACCATGGCTCAATGTCATTAAGGTATCTTGCGCCTGGTTACTCAGTACACATTGCAGTCAGGTTTATCTATCTTTCTCAGCAGCCAGGCTAGGAATAGCTTAAGAACTGAACAAATTCTTCTAAATTTATACCGATTTATATTAATCTATCCCCCAAGTACAGATAACCACATTTTATGGTTTACAAATGCTTTTAGCTCCATACTCTCACTTTTGCAGCTCAGTTCTCCAAGGTGGAAAAGGCAAGTGTGCCCCATTTTGGAAAGGAATCAAAATTTTAAGTGGTGTATTCAAAGCTAGAGATATTTATTGATGGGTTAGTAGTGACTGCATCCGAATCCAGATATACTGTGCACAAACAGGTTTAATGTTTGCTTACAGCAAAAAAAGTTTGTTTAAAGCATAAAAAAAAAAAAAACTTTAATGCTTTTTACAAAGATGCATGACTTGGTGAAATCATTTTTGTCTTTTTCTTTTGGATTATTTTGTCATGAGGGCAAACCTTGGACCTGAGGGCCAACCCCATGTAGATTCTGCCCAAGAGTCATTACTTGGCTTTATTTTAATGTTCCTGGCTGATCTTGGAAATCAAGGCTGCTTACTCTTTCCAAACACAGATTCCTTGGTTCCAGCCCAAAAGTGCTGCACTACAGAGTGTGGAACCTGGGAATATGTATTTTTAATAAGTTCCCTGTGTGTCTTGTAAGAACAGAAAAGCACCTAGAGGCTAAAATCTTAACTCCATAACCTTGCAAGTCAAGTCCTTAAAATCAGGTCTCAATCAGTCCCTCCCACCTCTCCTCCCAGCAAGAAATCTGACACTGGGGTCCCTCTGAATGGCACGCAACCAGCAGTGTTTACTAAGCCCGAGGTCCAGCTCTGTGAAAGGTGCCAGGGGGAGCAGGGGACCAAGACAGCCTTTGCGGAGCCCCTAGGTCAGTGGTCCCTGATCTTTCTGGCAACAGGGACTAGTTTCATGGAAGACAATTTTTCCATGGACTCGGGGACTGGGGGATGGTTTCAGAATAATTACATTTATTGTGTGCTTTATTTCTAATCTAGTGCTATTGTTGATCTGATAGGAGGTACCGGCCCACAGCCTGCACTGGGGATGATGGACATTTCACAAGTCACTGAAGACCTGGTGGGAATATTATTCAGCCTTAAAAAGGAGGAGATTCTGCTACCTGGGCCTTGCCTGCCTTCCTATGGCTCTAGCCACCTGGGCTGCTTCCTCTTCATGGAATATGCCAGGCTACTTCTTGATCCAGGCCTCTGCCATCCCCCTTATATGCCCATCCTCTAGGTGACGGCACAGTGACCCCTTGTCCTGATATGGGCCATGGTCCTGATGCCATGTGCCCTTGGTGGAGGCTCCCCACTGGCTCCACACCCTCTGGGACGGTCCGATCCACTTGCACACAGCTGTGCCTTCCCCGCAGCGCAGCCAACCCCACAGCCGGGGCCTCACCTGTCTTGCTCATGGGTAGAAGAGCACTGGGGATGATGCAACGAGAGCAAATTCGCCCTGTTCATCTTGTTGTTCTCAACAGGTGCCAGGGAGCAGGGGCCTGGCGCTTAGTGGGTACTCAGGAAGGCTTGCCCGGCAAATGTTCACGCAGCCCTGCGACAGGCAGATAACGCTGCTCAGCAGCCAAAGTGCTAATTACGAACTGCTCCCTTAGCTGTTCCTGAGAGCAACTAAAGGATTCTCCAAGAATAGCGTACCCTCCCTGTCACGTCCCTGGAAGAACACACCGGCTTTCTTGACAGCGTCTGTGACTCAGACTGTTCACGGAGCCAGACTTGCCTCCCCCAACAGTGTGCACAGGAGTATAGATCTCAGACAGGCGGAGAGAGGGCTGCGTGTTGTTATCCGCAGCCCGGGGTATGCAGCAGCATCTGGGGCTGTAGTGGCCCCTCCTCCAATGACGGTGGGCTTGGGAACGACCAGCATTGCCCTGAAGGAGATACGGCAAAGCCAGGCAGCCCTAATGCGCCTAGAGAGGCTGCCTCCCCCTCTAGGATGTGCACGGTACATTACAATTCATCATGTTCGGAGAGTCAGTGCTCAGAAGCAGCCTGAGCAAGGCAGGAAGACAAAGGCCCAGAGGGGCTGAGTCATTCAGTGAGGCCACACAGTGAGTTACGGGCAGAGAATCGCCCTGGAATTGCTCTTTCCTGGCCTGTGACCCAGAGCTTGCTCTACTGTGCCCTTGGGTAAGCAAGGGGCCAGGTGCGGCAGGCTCCAGCAATTGGGTCCAAAGACCTGACTCAAAAGGGAGCAGGCAGGGTGAGCTGGATGCTGAGCCAGAAGGCCCAGCAGCGTCCCCAGGGGGAGTTGCCCACGTGAGTGCACATGCAAAGCTCTGTACGACTTTGGCCAGGTCGTGCTCCACCTCACCATGTGAGTGCTGTGGCCTTTAGAGCCAGGCCTCTCAGGACTGCCAGGGAACACAACCTTCCTGGAAAGTTTCCCAGGTAACTGGCTCTTCTTCACAGCTATCAGTTTCCCTTCATTGCCCCATAAAATCCTCCTGCTGATGATAGATGTCATTCCTCTCCAGGCAGGGAGAAGGGAAAGAAAGAAAACGCACACACACACAAAACTGGTGAAATTAGGAAAGTCCGGAAGAACATCTATTTCTGCTTCATTGGCTACACTAAAACCTTCGACTGTGTGGACCACAACAAACTGTGGAAAATTCTTAAAGGGATGGGAATGCCACATCACCTTACCTGTCTTTTGAGAAACCTGTATGCAGGTCAAGAAGCAACAGTTAGAACCAAGTATGGAACAATGGACTGGTTCAAAATTGGAGGAGTTCAAGGCTGTATATTGTCACCCTGTTTATTTAACTTATATGCAGAGTACATCATGCGAAATGCAGGGCTTGGTGAATCACAAGCTGGAATCAAGATCACCAGAAGAAATATCAACAACCTCAGAAATGCACATAATACCACTCTAATGGCAGAAAGTGAAGAACTAAAGAGCCTCTTGAAGATGAAAGAGGAGAGTAAGAGAGCTTGAAACTCAGCATTAAAAAAAAAAACTAAAGGTCATGACATCTGATGCCATAATTTCAAGGCAAATAAAAGGGAAAAAACGGAAGCAAGGACAGATTTTATTTTCCTGGGCTCCAAAATAACTGGATGGTGATTGCAGCCATGAAATTAAAAGGCACTTGCTCCTTGAAAGGAAAGCTATGACAAACCTAGACAGTGTGTTAAAAAGCAGAGACATACACTTTTGGCCGACAAAGGTCCATGTAGTCACAGCTATGGTTTTTCCAGTAGTCTCATGCAGATGTGAGAGTTGAATCATAAAGAAGGCTAAGCACTGAAGAACTGATGCTTTCAAACTGTGGTGCTGGAGAAGACTCTCAAGAGCCCCTTGGACTGCAAGGAGATCAAACCAGTCAACCCTAAAGGAAATCAACCCTGAATACTCATTGGAAGGACTGTTGCTGAAGCCCCAATACTTTGGCCATCTGATGTACAGAGCCGAATCATTGAAACAGACCCTGATGCTGGGAAAGATTGAGGGCAGGGGGAGAAGGGGGGTGGCAGAGGATAGATGGTGAGATAGCATCACCGACTCAATGGACATGATTTTGAGCAAATTCTGGGAGACAATGGAGGACAGAAGAACCTGGATTACATACAGTCCATGGGGTCACAAAGAAATGCACACAACTTAGTGAATGAACAACAACAACCTGGGTCCACAACTTGGGAAGAGAAAGCGTCAGCTATAGCTGGGTTGCCTAGTTCAGTTGCATAGGCTGTTCACTCCCCAAGTCTAAGCAATGACATGCTCATGGACTACCACTGGATTAGCACTCCCTTGAATTGGGCAGTACAGGGAAAGGGCCCTGCCTGATTTGGAGGAATGTCTTCACTAGTCTCAAGGCCCACGTCTCACTAACACTTGCCTTAGCATAAGGACTCCTCAGTTCTCAGGGACTGAAGCCCAGGACCTAAGAGAAGAAATTAACCATCTTCTATGAGCTGAGTTTCACGTTCTTCTCCAGCATTTTCTCCTCTCTCTCCAAATCACTCTCCATTCCTACCTCTGTCTCCGATCAGTACTGGAAAGTGTTCAGCAGCTCTCTCTTCAAATATGAACCCTGGCTTACAGTCCTCTCCTCTTTCTGGAACGCTGACTAGATAAATGTTAGGCGTTCCCCTCCTCTGTGTGTCCTATCTCCACTACAGTTTCCTCACATCTGGCTTCCAGTCATTAATCCCTTTTTCAGCTATGACTACTCTCCTAGCGAAGTTCTGTTTGATTCTTTTCCAGATCTGCTGCTGCTTTTATTTTTTGGCTGTGCTGCACAGCATGCAGGATCTTAGTTCCCTGACTACGGATTGAACCTGTGCCTTCAGCAGTGAAATCGGAGTCCTACTGAAACACCAGGGATTCACGGCTTCATTTCTTTACAGCTTTTTATCCCCTGCACATATTTTCAACCATACCTTTTATTTATTTAAATGCATCAAATGTAGTCAGTTTAAGGTCTAGTCCTAAATACTGGTGTATGTGCAATCCTGAGGGGCTGTTTCTGCTGCAGACCATCCGGGCTGCCTCTGGCTCACAGCACCTCTTCTCCTCTGGGCTCAGTTACTCTTAACTGTAAACTGATCATTTTCTGTGGAGGTTCTTGGCAGAAATCTTCTGAGACTGAGAACAAGGGTCTGTTTTTCTTGAGAGAATTTACATTTGCTTCATCAAATGCCTGGTTACGACCCTGTACTCACCTGGGCTCTCACCTTAAATCACCAGCTAGTGGTTTGTTTTGTGTGTGTGTGTATATTTTGTTTGTTGGGTGGATATTTTTGCTTTTTTAAGCAATACTTTAAAAAAAAGTATTTATTTATTTATACATGGACTTCCCTGGTGGTTCAGATGGTAAAGAATCTGCCAGCAATGTAGAAGACCCGGGTTCGATCCCTGGGTCGGGACGAGCCCCTGGAGAAGGGGATGACAACCTCCTCCAGTATTCTGGCCTGGAGACTTCCATGGACAGAGGAGCCTGGCAGACTACAGCCCATGGGGTCAGAAAGAGTCAGACTCAGCTGAGTGACACTGTCATTTCTTTATGGCTGCATTAGGTCTTAGGTGCAGCACTCAGGCTTCTCTCTAGTTGCACTTGGGCTCAGTAGTTGCAGTGTAGGTTTAGTTGCCCTGCAGCATGTGGGATCTTAGTTCCCCGACCAGAGAGTGAACCTATGTCCCCTGCATTAGAAGGTAAAGTCTTAACCACTGGACCATCAGGGAAGTGCCTAGTGGTCAATTTGAACCACTAGGAAGTTTGAGTTCCTGCTTCTCATTCTTCCACTCTTCCGCCCAAATAGCTTCGGCTGCTGCTAAGTCGGATCAGTCGTGTCCGACTCTGTGAGACCCCAGAGACGGCAGCCCATCAGGCTCCCCCGTCCCTGGGATTCTCCAAGCAAGAACACTGGAGTGGGTTGCCATTTCCTTCTCCAATGCATGAAAGTGAAAAGTGAAAGGGAAGTCGCTCAGTCGTGTCCGACTCCTAGCGACCCCATGGACTGCAGCTCACCAGGCTCCTCCGCCCACGGGATTTTCCAGGCAAGAGTGCTGATAGCTAGTAAGTCTATTTGTTTCCGGGGGCTGCTGTCACAAACTGGGTGGCTTTCAACAACGTAAATGTATTCTCTCACAGTTTTGGAGGCCAGGGGTCCAATATTAAGGTGCCATTGAGGTTGGCTCCTTGTCCCATGCCTGTCTCCCGACATCTGGAAGTCGCTGGCAATCCTTGGTATTCCTCGGCTAGAAGCTGCATCACTGGAATGCTTCCTCTGTCGTCACACAGTCTTCTCCCTGTGTCTCTGGGTCCCTGCATCTTCACAGGGCTTTCTTATAAGGAGACCAGTCACTGGACTTTTAAGGTCCATCCTACTCCAGTAGGACCACATCTTCACTTGATGACATCTGCAAAGACTCTATTTCCAAATAAGGTCAAAAGATGGTGCGCTTGATCTGAACTGCAGGCCAAAGTTTGCTGACTCTTTTTCCAGTGACCATCTTTCAATATTTAAACACGTGTATTTAAACATATAACTCTCTAGGGTGTTTAGATTAAAATGAATCTATCTTGGCCTTCCCTGGTGCTCCAGTGGTTAAGAATCTGCCTGCCAATGCAAAGGACGTGGGTTTGATCCCAGGTCAGGGAAGATTCCACACAACTTGGGGCAACTAAGCCCATGCGCCGTAACTATGGAAGCCCGTGAACCCTAGAGCCCGTTTTCCGAAACAAGAGAAGCCACTGCAGTGAGAAGCCCGTGCACTGCAATGAAGAGTAACCCCGACTCACTGCAACTAGGGAAAGCCCGTGCACAGTAATGAAGACCCAGCACAGCCAAAAAATTAAATAGATAAAACTTTTAAAAGAGAAACTTTAAATTTAAAAAAAAAGTCTACCTTTCCTTCTTCAACAAGAAAAGAAACAATAGCTGTATTCATTCTAGCTCCTCACTGATCCCCCAAACTGTGGGGGTCACTCCAGAACCCCTTCCTGCTCATCACTCACAGCTAGGCTCAGAGCACACTGAGAACCTCTCTACCTCCTGGAAACAATACAGGCCACTGTTTCCTTTTTCAGTCGAATCCCATTTTCACTCCATCTTTCGGGACTCCCTCATGGTTTGTTTCTCACTAAAGGCGTCTCTTTGCCTACGTGGATATTTGCGTGTGCATGCACTCAGTCGTGTCCGACTCTTTGTGACCCCATGGACTGTATAGCCCACCAGGTTCTCTGTCCATGGAATTTTTCAGGCAAGAACACTGGAATGGGTTGCCATTTCCTACTTCAGGGGAGTCTTCCCAACCCAGGAATAGAACCCGTGTCTCTTGCATCTCCTGCACGCGGAGCCAGATTCTTTACCACTGTACCAGCCGGGAAGCCCTACATGGATATTTACTAGTATCTTTTCTATCACACGGAAAGCTATGGAGCAAGAAGAGAAGGCTGTGGGATGCCCTCAGTCTGCAAACAGTGATCTCGCCTCTGCGAGATCATAACTTCCAAGGATTTTTTTTAAAACGAGAGGACAAAGGGAACACAGTCAGTCCTTCAGTGATGACAAAGGCAGGAAGACTGTCGGCAGCTATATCTCCTCCATGTAGCCAGTTTGGGACAAGGGATCTGGCACTTGGGCCTCGACAGACCTGAGCCCTAGTCCCTGGGGGCATTTGGATATGCAACTCCAGCCATTGCTGATGCCGGCTGCCCCACTTTCCCTCCCATGGTGACATGAGCATCCATGTAGGTCCCTTTTTACTGGAGCTGGCTGGAGCTGGACTTCTGTTATTCACAACCAGACAAGTCCTGACTAATATAGGATAATATCTTCTTTTGATCTTTTGCATGTTTTTCACTTGTTGAGCAAACCTTTCTCCTAAAGGGCATCTCTAGATAAATTTCACCCTGCCCTGAGGTCAAAAAACGATGAAAAAAAAATCCAAATCAGCTTACATGTTCAGTTATTCTGAACTCTCTCACATTGCTGTCTTTGTCCATGCAGTGGAGAGTTGATCTGGTCAGGGAAAAGGTGAAGCAGATGACGGGACATCCAGGGTTCTGGACAGGCGCCTCCCTTACATCACACGTAGATATTATCTGTGAAGCCTGAGCACTCTCTGTGAGTCTGGGCAATTGCTTGGGGCTTCTAACATATCTAGTTCCACCTGCCAAACTACCTCAAAGCCTTCTTCCCACCCCCAGGAGGTGGTAACACCACCAGCTGGGCCTGCCCACTGTGTCCAATGCCACTCAGGCGTGGTGCTAAACAGACACAACACCGGGGATGAAAATAAAACGCATCTCGGTAAGATCTTGACGCAGCTTTGCAGGAACAGCGGGCTCCTGTGCACACACTCCCCCACCCTGCATGCCTGTTTGTAAATTAATCACACGTCAGAAGACTCTGCTCAGTCACAGGTTTCTGGACCACTCTGAAGGGAGCTTGGCCTACGGGATGTTTGGATCAACTTCAAAACCAGATGAATCTTTTCACCAGACCTTAGATGGAAATTCTGTCTTCCTAGACCCCTAAGCCATCTTCATCTTGCATCCCTCCCCAGCAGAAGCATAGAGGGCAGGGGGAACCAGCACTGGACCCCTCCAAGAGCCCTGTCTACAAAAGTGTCCTCTATATATTGATATGACAATTTTAACATAGACACACGCTTGTAAGATGTTACTGGAAGCTGTGTGAAAGCAAGATCAGAAGAAGCAGAAAGGGTCTTCCCTGGTGGTCCAGTGGTTAAGAATTGGCCTTCCAATGCAGGGGACATGGGTTCGATCCCTGGTTGGGGAACTAGAGCCCCCATGCCCTGGGGCAACTAGAGAAGCCAACACACGGCAGCTACTGAGCCCTCGTGCTGCAACAAAGACCGTGCCTTCAGCCGCTCAGTTGTGTCTGACTCTTTGTGACCCCATGGACTGCAGCACGCCAGGCTTCCCTGTCCTCCACTATCTCCTGGAGTTTGCACAAACTCAAAGTCCTAGTGCAGCCACAAATAATAAACAAAAATAAAACATCTTGAGGAACAAAGAAGTAGAGAGAAGGTAGTTAGGAAGCAGCATTTTAAAATTATATGTTCACACCCACACTGGCCATTGTCTCAGGCCCCTGCCTCTCTCTGGGGTTCTTCCCTCTGGTGCTAACGTCTCCCTGCTCCTGGGTCCACAGGTTCCTGGAACACTCCCCAGTCCCAAGCCCTATTGAGCTTCCTTGAGTCAGTTCTAAGGGTCCCTGGGTGGGAGCAGAGGGTCAGTGTAAGGAACATCGGGCTGCGCTTGCTGACCTGTACTCGTCATGTAGCCCTGGCCTCAGTTTGCTCATCTGGGAAGCAGAGCGAATACCTGAACTCTGGGTGCTCCTAGGCGATGCCAGGTACCCCAGCGGAAGAGCGTAGGCTGATAGCTTATGCTCACGTTGCCTGGGAGACAAACTCCTCTTCTATTTGGAGCTGTCCCAGAGTGTTCCGTGCTGGCTTCTCACCGAGAGGGCTTCACCTGAGCAGACAGATGTGGGGACAGCACCACCGCGGTTACTTGCCTTCATGGGCTGGGGTTGGGTTCACTGTGTCAGCAGCTCCTGCCAACACCAGGAAGCCCGGGCCCAGGCTGCTGCCTCCTTCTGCTAGACTTGAAGCGTAAAAGAATTGAACTGCCCTGCTCTCCTCTTCCAGAAAGTCCTCCTGGGTTGAGTGAGAAATGCTCACAGTCTTTCCGCACTCCCCTGTCCCTGTGTAACACTGGATCCTGTCCCTGCCCTTGGGCACTGGGATGATGGTCCACAACCTGGGCCTTGGGATCTGGCTTTCTCCACATTCAGCTCAACTGGGGAGTCACAGGATTCCATTAAGAATGAGGGCAACAACCATCAAGGAACATACCTTAAAGTTTCCTCTCTAGGGCTTTGTAGTGCTGGGAATTCATTGTTCACTGAGGTCTAGCACTTGGCTGTGAATGGGGACCAAGTGGGTGTAGACTGAAGTCATCGTTTGCTTCGGGCGAGTTGGGGAGCTCTAAGGCCTCAGATCCCAAATGCAGTAAGTATGTATATGTATGTGCATCCCTTTCTAACACAGACTTTGAGAAGAGCAAAGGAAGGAATGTTCATACCACTGTTCTCATCCTATTAATATTTACGAAGTGCTCTCCACAGACCTGAATGAAACCAGGGGTGGGCAAAAGGCAGGACCAGTGGTTCCTAAGACTCTCTCCAGGGACTTCCCTAGTGGTCCAGTGGCTGAGACTCCGAGCTCCCAATGCATGGGGCCCAGGATCAATCCCTGGTCAGGGAACTAGATCCTACATGCCCCAACTAAAGATCAAAGAACCTGCTTGCCACAACTAAGACCCAGAGCAGCCATATATATATATATATATATATATATATTTTTTTTTTTTAATAAAGGTCTCTATTTCCACAGGCGATGGGCCTAAAGACTCTGAAATCGGGGAGTCCTGAGGCCCGTGGGCACTGGTGGTGAGAACTCAGACACTTGGACGCCTGGCTAATTGCAGGGAGCCTCCACGGTTCCCCACCCCCTGCTGCCCACCCCAAGTGAGGAACAAGTCCAGGGAGAGCAGGAGGAGGAGCCATCTGGCTTGTCCTGAATTATTAACTGCAGAGGAGGAGGTGCAGGCAAGGCGGTGGGCCAAGGCAGGGGAACCAGGAGCAGCTGACCCCGCCCGGAGGGAGGGGGTGGTCAGGGAGGGGTACCAGGGCCTTTGACCACACATGCCCCGGGGATCTAGAGATTTGGCTGTGACCTTTGGTGGCAGCTGGGCTATGAGCCTGGAGGCGATTTTCCTGTCCAGGCTGCAAAAACTAAACCAAGCTTCATTCCCCGAGCTTTTACTTTTCCAAGTAGTTATGAACCAGTGTTCCTCATTCCTTCCTGTGGGGCATTTTGCAGAAGATTAAAGCAAGGCCGGACAAGGTCAGGCCGCTCAGCCAAAATCTCTCGACTGCCAGGGACCGGCACGCGTCCCAGCCCTAAGTGCCACCTGAAGACCCTCTCCGTGGACTGCTCATCGCTAGGCAGAACAGGATGTCGAATTCGCCCCACTTGTGGTCCCCATTCCTCTCGGTTCCAGGCCTTGTCAGCCCTCCCTGGGGGGCAGAACAGCTTCCTCGTTGGCCTCCTAGCTTCCAGTTTGGATTTTCCTCATTTCCAAAATCTTCCTTCTAGAAGTCAACAGACACACCGTGTTTGAGAACTCTGCAGCGCCCGCGAGGGTCAGAGCCCGGCCCCGGAACGGCACTCAAGGCCCTAGGCTCCGCCCCCGCCGTCTGGGACATGCCCACCGTTTGGCCGCCTGGAGCAGCGCTGCGGGCTGCTTCGCACCTCGCGTCCCCATCAAGGGCAGCGTTCATGGGCTCACCGGGTCTCCAGTGTCTGGCGCGCGGCGGGAGCTCCCTCACTTTGCCGGAAGCATGTGCTGAGATTCACACTTGCTTGTCCTTCTGTCGAAAAGCCCTTCCCCACCTGGTCTCCCTGGCAAACTCCCAAAGTGTCCTTTAAAACTCAACCGGCACGTGCCTTGCCAGCACCCCCCTAGATCGAAGCTGGGTGCCCCAGTATTCTCAGGGAGCACCTCGCCTCCAGCCCTCACACAGCCCATTCCCACTGCCTGGCCCCAGACCTGGAGGCTCCAGGGGAGGACTCTGGCGAGTCCTGAGTCTTGGGTGCCACTATAGAGCTGCAAAGATGCTCAGGGACCACTGCCAGGCGTGGTGGTCCCTGGCAGGAAGACCAACTCCCAGCACGTGTAAGGGTACACAGAGCCCGTGTTTCTAGAAAGTCAGAGAGAGGCTCTGGAGGCTTGGGGTCACTTCTGGGGTATCTTCCAGGAGGCAGTCTGGACAGGAGCCAGTAGACAGGCCACCTCCCCATGGACTAGCCCCTGCCCCCTTACACTGGTGGGCAGCTTACATGGGGGGCCCTTAGCCTGAGTCCTGGTCAAGGATCTAGACAGAGGGTGGGCCCAGAGAAGGTTGGAAAGGAATGTTTCTGAGTGTGCGAGTGTTCCTGAGACCAGTACCACTGGTCTCCTCATCCTATAAATGTTTACAAAGTGCCCTAGATGGACCCTGAGTGAAACCAGGGATGGGCAGAAGGCAGAGTTTCTAAGACTCTCCGCCACTGTGTCTTCGGGAGCTGGGTCTGTGCTCTCAGCTGTGGGGGCACTGGCCCAGGCTCACCCCAGTCTTTCCACACACGGCCACACGCACAATTAATGCCCCAGCAGGTGCCGGGCCTGCCTCTCCCGCAGGTCCAGCTTGCAGCTCACTGATCTGTTCTTTACCGAATGTATCTGAACGTCCTTCCTGGACCAGTGTGAGGCTGGGAGCTACAGCCAGGCTGGACCTAGGGCTGGCCTGAGGGCCACAGAGCAGAAAGTACAGGGTGAGCTTAGGGCACAGGGCGACAAAACAGAACAGAAAAGTCAGGCTGAATGGCCCCCGGCATCTGATGTACGTGTGATTTCACTGATAGGAAACATCCGAACTTTCCTAGAGAAGGAAAGCAGGTTGGTGGGTGTCAGGGGCCGCGGGAGGGACTGCTAATGGATATGAGGTTTCCTCTGTCCTTCAGACAGAAATGTTCTGAAACTAGAAAGAAGTGGTAATGTTCTGAATACTGTGAATGTACTGTGTGTATGTTCAGTTGCTCAGTCGTGTTCAACTCTTTGCGACCCCATGGACTGTTCATAGGATTTTTCAGATAAGAATACTACTAGAGTGAGTTGCCATTTCCTCCTCCAGGGGATCTTCCCAACCCAGGGATCAAACTCATGTGTCTCCCGCATTGCAGCTGGATTCTTTACCTGTTGAGCCATCTTAAATGACACTAAATTGTTCACTCTAACATGGTTAGTTCTTTTTTTTTTTAATGTTATATGAATTTCATCTCCAAAATTTTTTTTAGGAAAAAATAAAGTCGAAAAAATGTCATTCATCAGTTTCCCTCCTTTATCCAGTATGCCTTGGCAGCCACCCTGTTTTTGCTGAGCCAGCATCCCAGCTCTTAGGTCCCCAGGGCTCAGAGCACCAACCATGGGTGCATTTTCTATGTTACCCTGTGTGTGTGTGTTTGTTTCCCACAGCACACTGTAAGAGAGGGGGACTGACCGTGTCACCTTCCTGCTTAAAATTGTCAAGAATTCACCTTTAGGACTTCCCTGGCTGTCCAATGGCTAAGAGTCTGCCTGCCAATGCAGGGGACACGGGTTCAACCCCTGATCCAGGAAAATCCCACATGCCTTGGGCAACGAAGCCTGTGTACCACAACTGCTGAGCCCACGTGCCTAGAGCCTGTGCTCTGCAATGAGAGAAGCCACCGCAGTGAGAAGCCCGAGCGCCACAGCTGGAGAGTAGCCCCTGCTTGGAGAAAGCCCGTGAGCAGCAACGATGACCCCAGCCGATAAATCAATCAATAAACAAAAATTGTAAAAACTCACCTTTATTCACCAGAGAGCACTCGAGCTCTGTATCCTGGCACTCAAGGTCTTGGATAAACTGGTGATGGAGCAACCTCATACATGGAGGTCCCCAGCTGGTCTGGGGATGCCCAGCCTATCGAGCTGAGCCCCGCCTTGTTGATAAAGCTATCACTAGCCCAAAGCCTCCTCAGCCAGTGCCCCTTCCTTCCACCAAGCTCTCTGCATGAAGGACGTGTGTTTTTCATGTCTGGGCTGTTTCGAGATCTCGTTTTCTCCACAAAACTGTGAGTCCTCCAAGAACCAGAGACCACGTGTCCTCTCCTCTGGGTGCTCCTGATGCTACCACAGTGCCGCCCAACTCTGGGGGGCGGGGCGTCGCTCCCTTCTACGTACCAATGCTTTCACCCACTGTTCACTCAATGGTTTCGCCTGAATGGACATACAATCCCCCACCACAGATAAACAAATGGTTTTGCTTCATATATATATATATATATATATATATATATATATATGTCAGTAGAAAACACAACTGCACCTCCAACTAGAGCGGTCGAATAGACATGCAGAGTCCAAACAGTATACATTCAGGGAGAGGATGAGGCTGGGGTTGAGGTCACCACAGAGAACACCAGATGGGCAGTGGAAAGTACAACCGAGAGAAGTTTCCAGAGCCCAGGGTACAGATGTGGTGCTCCTTACAGGGGCCTGGGGTAGTGCAGCAGTCTTTAAGGGTGCTAGGTTGACACCAATGGGATCACAGAACTCACTGAAGGGGAACATGTTACCTAACCCCTCATTGTATAGATGGGACCTTAAGACCCAGAGAGGACTCCCCTCTCAATCCAACGGGTAAGACTGTGCTTCCACCGCAGGGGAATAGGGTTTGACCCCTGGTTGAGGAACTAAGATCCCATATGCTGTGCAGTGCAGCCAACAAAAAATAAGGCCCAGAGAGGGGCAAGGAGTTGATCTATTTATCCATCCATCAATGCATCAATCTTCAATGCATCTATTCACCTATCACCTACCCATCTATCCATTCATCCATCCACACAGGCATTCGTGTATCCATCCATGTGTCCATCAACTATCAAGCATGCATGCACACATCCACCCATACATCCACACACACATGCATCCATCCATCTACCCATCCCTCCCTCCTCTCCTTCTAGGGAGCCAGGGCATAGACCCAGCCTCTCAACCCTAAGCTCTCCACAAGGGGCCACAGTTGCTTTCAAGTCCATGGCCACACAGAGGAACTTTCTGACCCCATTAGGTAGGAAAGAAGCAAGTCCCTGCTAGTGGGGCTCATGCCAAAGTACATACTGCCTCAGGCACCTGCCCGAAAGCCTGTTCACTGACAGCTCAGGGAGGGCAACTGCTTAGAGCCCACTCTGCAGATTAGGAAACAGCAGCCCTCCTGGGATTCGCTCTCTCCCTGCACTCTGATGCTGTGGGGCAGGTGTGGCTTGGCTGCGGGGTGGTGGGAGACACTCTTGGTGGGCAAGAGGTCAAGCAAAGGCTCTCAAGCAGGACTGCAAGGCAGGCAGGTGGCAAGGGGGTCCCTGGGTCGCCACAGGATGGTGGGAGATGTGTGGGGAAGAGCTTGCACATCGGGGAGCATGCACTCGGGGACTTCGGATCCTGCCAATGCTCCCATATGCAAGGGAGCTCCTGAAGGTTACAGGGAGAGCTGGTCCCCAAGAAGGGCAGGCAGATGGGGTTTGAGCAGAGTTATGCCAGCTCCCTGTGCACCCGCAGCTTCAGACAGCACCGCAGAAGAGACTCGGGGGCGAGCAGCTCTGAGTGCTCGCAGCCGCCAGCTGCCGCAAACAGGCAAGGTAAGGAGATGGCACAGGTGCGCGTACAAAAGGACTATCTGAGAAGCAGGAACTGCAGCAGGGGGTGGGTGGTGGGTCCCTAAGGAGGCCCTGCAGCACAGAGTGTCTCCTGGCTCTCCCCCCTCCTCCCTGCCCAGGGAAGGCTCGCATCTGTCTGCTCCCCTCCATTCGCACCTGGGAACCATCTGCTTGCCTCCTCCCCATTCAACGTGCTTTGCCTACAAATCCAGTATGCTGTGTCCCCATACTCCCTCCCAGAGAGGCAGCAATATGGAAGAGGAAGTCTGAGCCCTGGCACTTTCTCTTCTCTGTCCTTAGATAAGATATATAAACTTCACTCATCTGTTAAGGGGAGGGGACGGTGATAATACATCCAAAGAGAAGGGTCAGACATACATGCAGAGAGAAGCCCACAGTATGCCTGGCAATAAGGATGTGTTCTATCACCCATGGTGATCATAAAAACGTCTATCTCCTGGGCACTGCTGGTGGCGCTGGGTGGAGTCCTGGAGGCCCCTGTGGGTGGCATCACCACTTTAGCTCCAGGAAAGAGACCCACTGGGAGGGACACTGAGGGTGCTGGGGCAGGGACTAATCGTAACCAGAACAAAAGCAGGTTTATCCTTGGGGCCAGACGCATTTAAGAATTCAGAGCTCCCCACACGTTATATGGTAACGCTGCATCTTTCAGCAGCATCCAATAATCAACTCTGTGGATGTTTCTGCAGTGAAATAAGTGAACCCAGAATACATAAGGGCTATAAATAGCCCCATTTGGACTATAAATAGCTTCACCTCAGTTCAGGCCGGAGTTTGCTGCCAAGTGAGTTATGAAAAAGTGTTTGCTTTTCAGAGCTTGCTGGAGTTTGGAATTGAGGATAAGGAATTGTGGTTCTGGACGTCAGTGTTTCTCATCACAAACGAGGGAAACAACTGACTGTCAGCCCTGGCTCATCCCGCAGCCGGCGAAGTCCCGATCAGAGTCACAAGCCTCCTGCCCCTAAAACCTGCCGGGCCCTGACCCCGGGGACACCGCACAAGACCAGTCACCAAGCAAAAACAAAGGCCCACACGCAGAAACACACACGGCGATGCATGTAAATATAATCACACCAGCCGCAGGGACAGAGGCATACTGTGCCGTAGGCCCAATCCGGCCTTCTCGGGGCTTCAAGGATGGGGAAGGAGCCCTCGGGGCCCGCTGTTTGGGAATGCTGATCGACATGTTCTGTGAAGTTGCTTCAATGATCAGAAAAAAAAGGGGGACCTCCCTGGTGGTCCAGTTCAGTTCAGTTCAGTTCAGTCACTCAGTCATGTCCCACTCTTTGTGACCCCATGAATCGCAGCACGCTAGGCCTCCCTGTCCATCACCAACTCCCAGAGTTCACTCAGACTTACGTCCATTGAGCCAGTGATGCCGTCCAGCCATCTCATCCTCAGTCGTCCCCTTCTCCTCCTGCTCCCAATCCCTCCCAGCATCAGTCTTTCCCAGTGAGTCAACTCTGCATGAGGTGGCCAAAGTGCTGGAGTTTCAGCTTTAGCATCATTCCTTCCAAAGAAATCCCAGGGTTGATCTCCTTCGAATGGACTGGTTGGATCTCCTTGCAGTCCAAGGGACTCTCAAGACTCTTCTCCAGCACCACAGTTCAAAAGCATCAGTTCTTCGATGCTCAGCCTTCTTCACAGTCCAACTCTCACATCACTACATGACCACAGGTAAAACCACAGCCTTGACTAGACGGACCTTAGTTGGCAAAGTAGTATCTCTGCTTTTGAATATGCTATCTAGGTTGGTCATAACTTTTCTTCCAAGGAGTAAGCGTCTTTTAATTTCATGGCTGCAGTCACCATCTGCAGTGATTATGGAGCCCCCCAAAATAAAGTCTGACACTGTTTCCACTGTTTCCCCGTCTATTTCCCATGAAGTGATGGGACCCTGGTGGTCCAGTGGTTAAGAATCTGCCTTCCAATGCAGGGGACTTGAGTTTGATCCTGGGTCGGGGAACTAAGATCCCACATGCTGTGGGGCAACTAAAAGTCCCCGTGTCACAATGAAGAGCCCACCCATGGCAAGGAAGACCAAGCACAGACAGGAAATAATTTTAAAAATAAAATAAGTAAAAGGAGGTGTTGGGGGTGGGAGAGGGATGAATTATGAGTTTGAGAGTAGCAAAAATAGTCAACAAGGTCCTACTGTATAGCACAGGTGACTATACTCAATATCTTGTAATAGACCACAATGGGAAAAAACATGAAAAAGAATATATATATATATACACTGCTACTGCTAAGTCGCTTCAGTCGTGTCTAACTCTGTGTGACCCCGTAGATGGCAGCCCATCAGGCTCCTCCATCCCTGGGATTCTCCAGGCAGGAGTACTGGAGTGGGTTGCCATTTCCTTCTCCAATGCATGAAGGAAAGTGAAAGGGAAGTCACTCAGTCGTGTCCGACTCTTAGCGACCCCACGGATTGCAGCCTACCAGGCTCCTCCGTCCATGGGATTTTCCAGGCAAAAGTACTGGAGTGGGGTGCCACTGCCTTCCCTGTATAAACACACACATATATGTATGTATATGGGGCTTCCCAGGTGGCACTAGTAAAGAAGCTGCCTGCCAATGCAGGAGACATAAGTTCCATCTCTGGGTTGGGAAGATCCCCTGAAGTAGGAAATGGCAACCGACTCCACTCTTCTTGCGTAGGGAATCCCATGAACAGAGGCGCCTGGTGGTCTACAGTCCATATGGTCGAAAAGAGTTGCACATGACTGGAGTGACTTAGCATGCATACACACACATGTGTACGTATAAGTATAACCGGATCACTTTGCTGTACACCAGAAACTAACATGACATTGTAAATCAACTCTATCCCCACAAGTAACTAAATAAGGGTGATATTAAAAGGGCAGCCTCTTCAGTCCCAGAGATGCCCTTATGCCCCCAGGCTCTCTTTGGAGGCCAAGCCCTAGTGGGTCTCTGTCCGATTCCAGATTCCCCGGGTAAACACAGACGGAACCTTCAAGCTGCTGGTTCTGGGCAGCCCCAAGAGACTGGGCTCCCAGTCTGGAGAGGGAAGCCGAGAGCAGGAATGAGCTTACCCAGGAGGAGGGGGTAAGACATCAAAGGCAGAGCCCAGCTTTGAAGCCAGACCAGGATTCCCACAGCGGCTCCACCCTTCCCTGGGTCTTGGCAATTTACTTCAACTCTCTGAGCCTCAGTTCTTCCGTTTTTAGAAGTAGGTCCAATGTCATAGACATCCCGTAGGGTAGTCTGGCGGAGGTGGGGGGTTGGTAAATTAAGAGACAATGAATGGGGACTTCCCTGGTGGTCCAGTGGTTAAGAATCTGCATGCTAGTGCAGGGGACACAGGTTCTATCCCGGCTCCAAGAAGGTTCCGCAGGCCCCGGAACGACTGAGCCTGTGGACCACAACTATAGAAGCCTGTGCTCTAGAGCCCGTGCTCTGCAACAAGAGAAGCCACCGGAATGAGGAGCTCGAGCACCAAAACGAAAAGTAGCCCCCGCTCACCACAGCTAAAGAAAACCCCCGTGCACAGCAACGAAGACCCAGCGCAGCCAAAAATAAATCAATAAGCAAAAAATTGTTAAACGCCTTTTACAATGAGAGACAATGAACACAAAGCGCCCAGCACACAACACCCAAGGAACAGTAGCGGCTGCCGTCAGTACCATGACGATGGCGATGGTAATGCTGAGACAGCCCTGCTGAGGGACGGCTTCCCTCTGACCTGTATCCTCACACTCACAATAGTCAGGAGTAGAGGAAGTAACTCATCAGTACTGTCCTCACCAACCTCCCCACCACCGGCTGGGACCCCTGCCTGCATGATGACACGATGTAGGCAGACAGATGCCCCCTCTGCATCTTCTGTTGGAAGCCTGCAGCCAAGAGGCTGATGGGGACTTCAGTCAGTTCAGTCGCTCAGTTGTGTCCAACTCTTTGTGACCCCATGGACTGCAGCACGCCAGGACTCCCTGTCTTTCACCATCTCCCAGAACTTGCTCAAACTCATGTCCATTGAGTCAGTGATGCCATCTGATCATCTCATCCTCTGTCATTCCCTTCTCCTCCTGCTCTCAATCTTTCCCAGCATCAGGGTCTTTTCTTTTTTTTTTTTTTAAGTTCAAAGATTTTTAATAGTCCTTTTTACTTTTTGACTGTATTCCACAAATGATGGCAGGCCAGTTATTATGTACAGGAATCATGGAATCATTTCTTCCCCACGGCTATGTAAGTTCTTAGCTAATGAAGTTTGATCCAGCTGTTTGTTGGGATTCCAGCTGCTGACAGTTTAAAGCTCTTAGTGGTTGTGGCTTTGGGCCCACAACAGAGAAGTGTCTACTGTACTTTGAGATTACAGAAAAGACTCAACTCCATCTCCAGAATTCTACAAAACAATCCTATTTTACAATCATGTGATCAACGATTACATCTCTAATGAGTGAAGACATGCTGTTCAGATGCATGATTTCTGGCTGAATAAGCTGATTCTTCATGTACTGTTTAATTTCTAGTAACATTGAAACTAATGTATTTTCATGTATTCAGTAATTATTAAAATTTGATAAATACTATCCTGATCATTCAAGCTTTTAAAATTTGGCTCTTTTTTAAGCTATGAAATTATGAATTAGGTCATATATGATATTCCCAGACCAACTTAATGTTATGTATTATCACAACAAGACGAACAGGTCAGGTCTAAAGAAATCTCTTGACTAGCATTATCTTCACCCTAATACAAAACTTTTACTTACTTAACAGGTTATCAGAGATACTGAAAAGTGAAAGTGAAGTTGCTCAGTCATGTCCGACTCTTTGCGACCCCGTGGACTGTAGCCCACCAGGCTCCTCCATCCATGGGATTCTCCGGGCAAGAATACTGGAGTGGGTTGCCATTTCCTTCTCCAAGGGTCTTTTCTAATGAAAAGAAAAGACCTTCGCAGCAGGTGGCCAAAATATTGGAGCTTCAGCATCAGTCCTTCCAATGAATATTCAGGACTACTTTCCTTTAGCATTGACTAGTTTGATATCTTTGCAGTCCAAAAGGACTTGGTCAAGGTCAAACCAGGCAAGTTAGTCACAGGGAGGGAACAAGAACCCCTGATTCTGAGCCCAGGGTTACCCACCCAAGCCGGCATCCTGAAGCTGGCAGCCCTTAGGAGCCTCTGGGCACTCCTGGGAGTAAGGCCACCTTAGGGACACAGGGATGTGAAGCCGCATCCGGTGGCCCAGGCTGAGGGAGGCACAGGGCTGGTGAGCTGGAGGGGAGGGCAAGAAGAAGAGGGGGTGGCTGGGGTGCAGGGAACTGAGTCATCTTAACCGGTCCAAGCCCATCGCACACAGTCTGGCTCTTCTATCTTTGGCGGGGAGCCTGGGGCTATTTCTGGAAGCTCTGCACACAGCCCGCCACTTCCCTGCCAGGCTGACTGGGTCAAAAACAAAACCAGCCCAGCAACAGCCCCGTGTCAACAGGGTGGGGAGGGAGGAGGCACTCAACAGCCCTGAACGGAACAGCAGGCTTGGGGGTGGTGGGGGTGGCAGGGGCAGGAACCATCTCCCCACCCTGCAAAAAATAAAATAAAACGAGGTGGTGAAACAAACAAACAAGCTAGTCAGAGGCAGCAAGATGCGGTGGGGAAGACTCGCTTTGGCACAGATGGACTTCAGTTCAAATTTAAGCTCTGTCTTCGAGCCAGTCATTCAACCCCTCCAGGCCTCAGTTCACCAGTTTGCAGGAACATCATCCACTTCATGGGGTTAGGCAGGATTAAATAAGATGATGCTGGGGCACTGGGTACCTCCTTCTGGACAACTGAACTCTTTGCCTCAGCCTGATACTCTGGTCATCCCTCTAAGGCAGCTCAAAGCCCCTCTCCTGGGCAGCCCCGGTCCACCCAAAGCAAGTACTCAGAAAACCCCTGTGGCTGCAATGAAAGCGGGGAAAGCGTTGGCAGTAGAGAGTGGAGGACAAGGATGGGAGCAGTCATGTAGGGCATTTTTCCAAGGAGCTGGTACCACGGGAGTGGCAGTCACAGGTTATCATGTCTCTCTGACAGATGACAGGCGAGGGTTCAGAGAAGGGAAGTGACATGCCCAAGGTCACTTGGCGAGTCAGAGCTCGGGGAAGCCCAGCTGGCCCCAGTGAGGGCTGAGGTCCTCAGCAAGCTGCACTCTGATGTCTGGAGGAGAAACTGGGGCCTAAGGGCAGGGAAGACAGCATGGCTCAGAGAGGAAGGTACAGGTGGCATAGGGCATTTTTGAAGGACCGTCTTTGCCTAGGGGCCTGGGGTCAGGGGTCTGGAGCTAATTATGGACCAAGGAGGGTGGGAGCACGTACTGGGAAACTGACAGCCTAGTCAGACCCGCCCCCCTCCCCGCCAGCCCCCGTACTTTTCTCCTTAGACTCTCAAAAAGGAGCTCAGCTTGATGTTTTGCAATGACCTAGACGGGTGGAATGGATCGGGGCGGGGGTGTGGGGTGGAAGGGAGGCTCATGAGGGAGGGGGTATATGTATACATATGGCTGACTCATGATCTTGTGCAGCAAAAACTAACACAACGTTGTAAAGCAATTATACTCTAATAAAAGAAAAGAAAAAAAAAAAAAAGCCCCAGGTTTGGACTCACAATAGCCAAAAGGTGGGTGCAATCCAAGTGTCCATGGATGGATGAACTGATAACCAAATGTGGCCGATCCATGCAATGGAATGTTATTCAGTCTTAAAAAGGAAGGAAATCCTAACTCATGCTACAACATGGAAGACATGATGCTATGCGAAATAACCCAGACGCAAAAAAACAAGTGATGTATGATTCCACTCCTATGAGGCACCCAGAGAGATTCACAGAGACAGAAAGGGGCTGGGGGGTGGGGAGTGGGGGCTTAGTGTTTAACGGGGACAGGGTTTCAGCTCAGGGAAAGAAAAGAGTTCTGGAGACAGATGGTGGTGATGGTTGCACGAGAATATGAATGTACTTGGCCGCTGACCCGCACACTTAAAAATGATTAAAATGGTAAATTTTGTTATATGTGGTGGTGGTTTAGTTGCTAAGTCGTGCCTGATCTTTGTGACCCCGTGGACTATCACCCACCAGGCTCCTCTGTCCATGGGATTTTCCGGGCAAGAACACTGGAGTGGGTTGCCATTTCCTTCTGCAGGGGATCTTCCCCACCCAGGGGTCTAATTCCAGTCTCATGTATTGCAGGTGGACGTTTTTTACTGACTGAGCTACGAGGGAAGCCTGTTATGTGTGTTTTATGTGTGTTATGGGTACTTTATCACGATTTTAAAATAAAACAGAAAAGGGAGAAAAAGCCCCAGAATTGGGTACAGGGCTTTCTTTGGGGGTGATGAAAATATTTTGGAACTAGACAGAAGTGACTGTACAGCATTGTGAGTGTACTAGATGCCACTGAATTGTATACTTTAGAAACAGTATTATGTTACGTGAATCTCAATTAAAAAAAAAATTAAGCTGCTGAGGATGAGGTAGGTGGCTCCAGCGGACAGGCACCCTGAGTGGGGCTGGGAGCTAACAGTGTCTTCCATCACTGAGCCTGTTACTTCTCTCTGAGCAGGAGCATCTAAGGGACATCACAGGTGTGGGCAGGGATGCAGATAGGTGGCCGAGATGCCAGTAGCCAGGCAGGCACAGGCCACCTGGTCCCAGGAAAGGGGAATGCATGGCACCATGGCAGGGTCCCCTCCATCACCCCTGGATGTAAGCAGTTCCTATAAGTCAGACAGGAAGGGTTTTACACAGCAGCAGCATCCATTGCTCCTTAGCGGATGGGGACACAGGGCCCTTTGAAGGAGAGGGATACACCCAAGGTCTGCAGGAGGTCATGGCAAGGCCGGACTTTATGTTCTCCAAAAGCATCCAGCCTGTGTGTGCAGTTGTGGAGACCAGCATCCCCTCATGGCTGAGATGTGTTCAGTGCATCTCGTCTGGGACAGGCCCTGGACACACGGGGATGAAGGCTCTTGCAAGGGCTAAACACCTGGATGACCACTCCACACTGTGCCCCCCAGTGGAGTGCCCCGTGAGGGCTCGGTGCTCAGAGAGAGGCAGAGTCGGGGGTAGGCAGGGTGTCCAGCCGGCCCCTGGACAAGGTTCCTGGGCAAGCTGGGAGGATGTGGAGCTTCCAGAGAGATTGAGGGAGGGAGACCCGGCTGCAGAAGCCAATGGGGTGAGACAGCATGTCGGGGGAGGGGGCTGGTTGGGCTTTGCAGAGGAGTCGATGGCAGCATCTGGGAGCACTCCTCCCCCGGCAAACCCATGAGCCAGGGCTCCGGGGCTGGCACTGCCATGTGTCTTGGCTGCCCTGGGGTGAGTCTCAGGCTCAGGCTCAGAGCTCATGGGACAAGGACTCGGATGCTGTGTGCAATACCAGTCCTTTGAGGGCTGGGAAAGCACCTCCCAGGATGGGACGCTCACCCCTACAAGTCCTGCTGGAAGGCTCTTATGTCAAGCAATCTGTCTCCCTGGGACTCAATCTGGTCCTGAAGCTCTTCAGAGCCTTGTTTAGCCCAGGACACCATAGGGAAGGCATCCAGGACTTCTCTGCTGGTCCAGTGGTTGGGAATCTGCAGGCCAAATCAGGGGACATGGGTTCGACCCCTGGTCCAGGAAGATCGCACATGCCACAGAATCACTGCGCCCGGGAGCCACAACTACCGAGACTGTGTGCTGCAGCTACTGGAGCCCGTGTGCCCTAGAGCCCCTGCTCTGCGGCAAGAGAAGCCGCCGCAGTGAGAAGCCCGCACACCGCTAGAGAGTAACCCCCGATCACCGCAACTAAAGAAAGCCTGTGTGCAACAACGAAGACCCAGTGCAGCCAAAAATAATAAGATAAATTAAAAGTAAATATATAAATAAATAAAACCAACCTTAAAAAAAAAACAAAAACAAAAAACAGGTGTCCAAGCGGCACACCCTCCCCAGGATAGTTACCCACACTGCCCTCTGGCCATCACATCACTTCCTATGCCCTGGGCTCTGATTCTACTCGCAGAGGCAAAGCCCCCCTAGCTGACAACAGAGCCTAAGGCAGCTGAAAGCCCCAGATCTGTTTCCTGGGACCCCCCCCCTGCCAGATTACTGCTTCCCCTGCCGGCACAACAAATCTGCCCTGCTTGCTGGGTGGAGTGGACGGCAGTGCGTCCCCCCAAATTTGTGTCCACCTGCAACCTCAGAATGTGACCTGATTTGAAAATAGGGGATTTTTCAGATCTAGTTAAGGATCTTGAGAGGAGATCATCCTGGATTTAGGATGAACCCAAAATCCAACAGGGGGTGTCCTTATAAGAAGAGGCGCAGACACAGGAGGACACGCAGAGGGGACGACCATGTGGACACAGAGATTGGAGAGACGCAGCCACAAATCAAGGAACACCTGGGGCCATCAGGAGCTGGGAGAAGCCAGCAGGGATCCTCCCCTAGAATCTTCGGAGGGAGCACAGCCCTGCCGACACCTTGATTTCAGACTTTCGACCTCCAGAACGGAGAGAAAATCCATCTCTGTGGTTCTAAACCACCCAGCCTGAGGCCTACTGTCACGGCAGCTCTGGGACGCTGGTTCACTGGTTTGCAGCATCGGGAAACAGCATGTAGCCCGAGCTGACCACATGGGCATCACCCAGTGTCTCCCTGCGCCGGGAGCCTTCAGGAGACAAGGCAATGGCGTCCTGGCCAGGAGGGTGACACCGGAGCTCAGCAGGACAGAGCGCGCCTGTCACCAGGCTCTCACCAGGGCTGCAGCCCAATTAGGTAAGGTCACTTGAGGAGCCCATGTAAGGCTGTGAGAAGCCACTCTCTGTCTGCTATGAAGACATTTGCGGGGAAGTAGCTGCTGGATGTGTGGCCACACAGCCTTTCTGCTTTCCCCATGCTGGTGTCTAGACAGTTTGTTCCATGCCCCACACCCAGTCAGGCCAGCCCAGCCCTGTCTGAGTTCTCAGGGGAGCCAGCCTCAAGCCAGCACCAGAAGCACAGGCCTAACCCAAGCACCGCTGTTTCTTCCCTTTTTAAAAAATTTTTGGCCATGTCATGTGGCATGTGAGATCTTATTTCCCCAACCAGGGATCAAACCCGTGACCTTTGCATTGGGAGCCCTGAGTCTTGAGCACTAGACCACCAGGGAAGTCCCAGCCACTGCAGTTTCTCTGGTGAGAGATGCTTGACCTCCACCCTGACCTTTGGCTCAGCGTCCCCTACCTGTCTCCATTTTTGGAGAACCTCTCATCAGGGGATGGGGAGCTGGCTGAGGCTTCTGGAAGCTCTGGGACTGCGATTGGGGTTTCCCTGGTCTCCTGTTGGGTAAGGGAGGTCAGACAGTTGAGCATCAGCAAACCCCTGTCAGGGGGAGGGGCTCTCCACCCTCCCAGCTCTGTGGATGTTGCTGTGCCAAGGGGCAAGGTTAGGCCATCATAGCACTGATGAAGTTGGTGCTCAAAGGGCTTTGCCATGGCCAAGAGCAGCATCTCTGCAACTGAAGTCCAGGGATGAGCTGCTTTAGAAATGTCTTGTGAGCTTGTTCAAAATCAAGATTCCTGGGACTTTCTTGGTGGCCCAGGGGCTGAGAATCCACCTTCCAATGCAGGGGATGCAGGTTTGATCCCTGGTCAGGGAACTAAGATCCCACATGCCGAAGAGCAATTAAGCCTGCCCACCACAACTAGAGAGTATATGTGCTGAAATGAATGACCTGCCTGCGGCAACTAATAAGGGCCCCCGGGGGCCCCATAGAAGGTGCTTGCTGCTCTCAACCACCTGCAGAGATAGGTCTCATGGAGCACCCTGGCCAGGTGGCTCCGAGGAATGTGGCACTGGCCAGACCCAGGCAGGAGCCCTCCCACTGGCTGCCGTACTTGAGTCCTCACGGACTGCCAGGTGGTTAGAGGAAGCACAGCTGTCCATGGCACGGAGGCTCTTCTCCCAGGAGCACCGGGCAGTATCTCCTCCTCAGGCTGCACACGAGGCAGCCCTGCCTGCTAAATGACCACCCGGGGACTTCCCTGGGGTCCAGTGGTTAAGACTCCATGCTTCCAATGTAGGGGGCGTGGATTCAATCCTTGGTCAGGGAACTAGGATCCCACATGCTGGGCAGCACTGCCAAAAAGTAAATGTTTTTTTTTTTTTTTTAAAGACAACAACAACAAACAGGACCAACTGGTTCTTCGGCCAGGACCAGTAGCGGGTACACCCCTAAGAGCTCAGCATCGAAAAAGCCTTTCGTGCACTGGCCCAGCCCACATTGGCTGTGGGGCAAGAAGCCAGTGCTTTGCAGAAGGAACATCACCTTGTCACCAGCAAGGTCTCTCCACAGCTGCAAAGGGAGGGGGGCAGGTGGAAGGGACCAGGGGCCAGTGCGGAGAGGAAGGACTCTTCCCTGACCCTGAAGCTGCCCAGCCCAGCCCAGCCTGGCTCTGGGGTACTCAAGAGAACCTCTCTGGGTCTCTGCCAATTTCCCCAACTTCTGGGCCTGACCTGGAATCCCCAGTGCGTAGGCTGCTGCCCGGGAGGGCAGAGGGCTACAAGCAGCTTCAAGCCACCCTCTTACCCCCAGGGGGAAGAGGCCAGGAGGTGATTCAAGCATAGATTCTGCTCCCTGCTCTCTTTCTGGGTCTGGGGAGGCCCCTCCTTGGCACTGTAGCCACATCCGGCTCCAGCAATGAGGCACACTCCCTGGGCCTTGGTTTCTCCACCAGTGACATTGCTGGGGCCCTGTGCCCTCAGCTGGCTGGCAAGGCCCAGGCCTCATCTTCTAAGCTGCAGGCAGCTGAGTGACCACACCTCTGACGGAAGCTCCCGCTGGCCATGGCACAGCACTGGCTCTCCAAACATTTGGAAACATGTAAAGCAGCAGCTGACCTGGCCCCGATCCTCAGATGACCTTTGGTACAGAGTGGCTATTTGAAACTAATCCTTTTCTTGAGTCCTGCCCTGGAGGAGAGCCCTATAAAGCAATCACTGGCATCATCTCGCTCCTTCTATCCTCCCGTTCTCACCCAGCGCCCCTGGCACGAGGATCGCCCTTGTTCTGCACAGAACACAACTCAGGCTGGCGGCACTGAGTGACTTCCGCCAGGCCTCACAGCCAGGACTCAACGCCGGGTCCACGTGGCTAATGACTTCTGCTCCTCCTATCTCCCCAGGGCAGCCGCCACCTCCCAGTCTCCCCATCCAAGAACCTGGAGTCCCAAGGTAGGACTTTAGCCATGCAGTGGGCAAAGGAAACCAGGCAGCTGGTGTGTGTTCTGAATTCCCGGTTCCCGGT
The DNA here is from genome assembly GCF_032405125.1 of Capricornis sumatraensis. NCBI lineage: Eukaryota > Metazoa > Chordata > Mammalia > Artiodactyla > Bovidae > Capricornis > Capricornis sumatraensis. The sequence goes on along the minus strand of NC_091085.1, from coordinate 59,298,031 downwards.
TCCTTGTCTGCACAGGCTGCTGCGGCCCTGACAAAGCCCAGTCACAGCCGCAGGCAGTGATAATGGTGTGTCCACGCCTCGAAAGCTGTGAAGTGCCTGACAAGGGCACGGGGCGACAGGCAGAGCAAAGTGCCGGCCAAGAGTGCGAGGCTCTGTACATACCCTCCTGGTCCTTCCTGCCTCCCAAGGGCACCGTCCTTAACCCTGTTGTGCAGACCAGGAAACTGAGGCTCAGAGAGGCTAAGGGGGACCTCCCAGGGCTCACGCCTGGGCTGATGGCAGATAGTGGACAGGACAGGGGCTTGGTCTCGCTTCCACCTCCACGTTCCCCCAGTGGGCGGTGGGCACCTGACGGTGTGAGATGGCCCCGAACCAGCCCAAAACTCCTGCTCTGTGCTGCCTTCTGTCCTCCCTGCGACCCCTGGAGAGGTGAGGAAGACCTGATGAGAAATGATCCTCTTGCAGCAAGGTAGGGAACCTGGAACAGAACTCGCCGGGGGTGCTGGCTGGGGTACCACCACGCTCACATTGGAGGTTGGGGTAGTCTGCGGGCAGCAGAGCCGGAACTTCCAGCAAGCATACCAAGATTTACTGAAAGGGGTTCTCTTGAGCCACGGGTTCAGTGGAAGGCCACAAGGCTGACAGCATGGGAAGGGAGGCTGCAGCTTGGACCCAAACGAAACCAGCATCCGGGCAAGAAACCATCAACTTCATCCAGGCCTGGGGCAAGCAGCAGGCCTCGCCCAGCCCAGAGAGGGAGCTGGGGAGGAGCTCAACCTCGGAAGCCCTCGAGTCCAGGGAGAGCCCTGTCTCTAGAGAGTCTGGCCTGGCCACGACCTGAAAGCTCCCCCACCATAGCTCCCTCTCCCCCGCAGGCTGGCCAGCCACTGGCTTTGTTCATGTGGCTTCTTAAGGTACAAACCCTCCTCTGTTATGTCACTATTCTGTCCAGTTTTAGAGAAAAGCTCTCAAGCGCTGTTCTGTTTTTGTTTTTTTTTTTCATCTCTAATTTACCAAAAAGTTGCAAAAATAACATAAGAACTCTTAGATTCTCTCTACCCAGAATCACTGTTTAAATCATCTGCCTTACCACTGGCGCACTCTCTCTCTGCGTATCTATATGCATATATCTACATACTCCAAACGCTTACAGACTTTTCTAAGCGATCAGAGAGTACGATACCAGGATATCTAAATGCATGATAACAACCCTCCGATGCCAATTCTTGGGATTCACTGCCACGCACCCTCACATTCCTCTCCTCCTGGCTGAGGTACATAAAGTGGGTGGTGCTCTCTCTAGGTTACAGATGAGGAAACTGAGGCACAGTGTCCTGGGATACATGGCCCTCCTTCTACACCAAGCCACCCACACCTAAGGTCTCATTAAACACACATACCCATTCTGCAGACTTCTGGATGACAAGACGATGTCTTAACTCTTTTCCTTTTTTTCCAAAGAACGTTTCATGTGGCTCTCATTTATTTATATTTGGCCTGGCACACAGGATCTTCGTTCCCTGACCAAGAATCAAAGCCACGGGCCCCTGCAGCAGAAGCACGGAGTCTTAACCACTGGACCACCAGGAAAGTCCCTACCTTAAGTTTTACAAGCACGTGAGCCAGGCTGCCCCCACAGCACAATAGAGAGCAGATCAGCATCCGGAAAATCAAGATTCTCTACAGAGCAGAGGGCGGGAGTGATGGGCAGTGGGTGAGTAAGGGGCTCCCCACTCCACCCTGTGGCACCTCCTCCTTCAGAGCCTGCCCTCTGCTTCTTTCTTTTTCTCTCCTTAGACATCTGGGATGGAGGGCCTCCTCCCTGAGGGGGCAAGGACTGGGTCTTCCCTTCATCCTAAAGCCAGAGGCAGGGGGCCCATGCAGAGCAAGCTCCATGTGTAACTGATGAACGAATGACTGAGTCTAAGAGCTGAGTTCTGGCTCTGCCATAGGGTGGGCTACCCCACTGCTCTGAAGCTCAGTTCATGCTTTTGCTCAGTCGCTCAGTCCTGTCTGACTCTTTGCGACCCTATGGACTATAGCCCACCAGGCTCCTCTGTCCATGGGATTTCTCAGGCAAGAATACTGGAGCAGGTTGCCATTTCCTACTCCAGGGGATCTTCCTGGCCCTTGTGTTGAGACTCAGTTTGCTCACCTGTAAAATGGGACAACACCAACCACTTCTACAGTGGTTGCAAATTGTTACATTAGATGAGATTTGTGAAGGCGCCTGTGAGGTATGGTGTTACGATCCCGGCTCAGAGTTTGCTGAACCAGACAATGGGGAGAGATGGAAAGCAGAGCTGAAGATGCCTAAGCACAAACAATGGGGGGAAGGCACACACACTTGCATGCATGCACGCACACACGGCCTCACAGCTCAGCACCTCTTAAGCTTAGCACTCTCTCTCTTTGACAGCCCCTCTTCCTTTCAGCTTGAGACCCTTAGCAGCCCAATCTGAAAAGCTGGCACCTGGGGCTTCCACTGAAGACACAAATATACTAATGTCTATAACACACCTAACAACATAGCAAAGCCTGGGGCGACGTGGAAAAGAGGAACAGTAAGAGAGGAGGGCAGAGATTTCCAGAAGTGGACACAAATGGTCTGTCTCACTCACATGAGATTCAGAGCTAAAAAGCAATGCACAAAAAGGACAGCTGTGCGATCTTATCAATACTGGGAACTGTTTATGGGAGATCATGTTAAAGGGCAGAATGCCAGCTGGTATGTGCACCCCTGATGGAAGCAGGGAAAACGGTATCCGTGTGTGTGTGTGTGAGTGTACATGTGTGTGACTGCGTGTGTGTGTTTGTGTGTGTGTGTGTGTGTTCAGGCACATTGCAAAGCAGACCAGGAGAGTTGAATGTTCATGAGCTTCTGTTCTCCTGCACAATTTCTTAAGCCATTTGTGTAAAAAGATAAACTGCCACCACTAAGATTTTCTTAGTCTCAGCCTCTCAGGCGGTCGTGGTCCCAAGTCCTAGAACCCTGGATGTTGAGAGAGGACCGCCTGTCCTGCCCGACACAGCCTGGGTAGGGGGGACGCCAGCGCACGGGGCAAGACAAACCAAACTTTCCCCGCAGAGATCTTCCTGTGGGCTTCCTGAGCCTCTGTCCGAACCACCAGGCTTCCCACCGAGCCCTCCCCTGCATCCCAGGGCTCCCGTCGAATTAAGGAAGAGAGAGAGCCACTCACCGCCTGAAAGCCAGCCAACACGGCCACTATTCCACTTTTCCTGGAGTGAGCTTTCCACACTTGGGGAGGCTGGAGCCACTGGCAGCCAAACGGCTCCCACCTCTCCGACCTGCTCTCACACCCTCTGCGGCTGTTTACGAGGCTTTCAAGTAAGGCACCGGTTTGTGAGGTTGCTCGGAGAGAGGAGGCTGGCTCCTTGTGCTGGAGGACAGGAGAGGGAGGGGGGAGGCTGGCACGGAGCACTCAGGATTCACTCTGGATGAAAGCCGGCGGGTTGGCGGAGCCGTGCTTCCCTCCCGCCCCACACCACCCCCCCGCAAGCCAGCCCTGCGCTGCCATCCTTCCGACTTGCTGGCGTGCTGATTAAACACAAACGTGGATCGCCCAAGCATTGCCCCCCCAACCCTGGACGCCCATGAAAGACACCCCTCCTTGGGGGGAGGCCGAGTAACCCCAGCGGCCGCAACCTCCCATGGGTTCTGGGAGCGGAGCTGAGAACGGGGTGCCGCCACTCACGGGGCTGACCTTTCCCGTGTCACATCAGATTTTCCGTTTGCCAACAAACCCAACCCAACCCAACCCAACCAGCACACGGCCTCCCCACCCCATCTCACGACTTGTAAAGCCATCAGAATTCACAGCAAACCGGCCAGAATCCAGACGCAGCTAATGTCATTAAGAAGCCTGCACAGCGCCCAGATGCCGGCAGGGGCTCGGTGACAGACGCCAGCCTCGAAGCAAAGGGAAAGCAAGACACAGCACAGACGCCGCAGGCACGAAAGCCTTCTTCTCATCCTGCCCCACAGGAACCGATCTGATTATCAAAGGGAGACACGGAGGACTCAGAGGTTACGGCGGCTTTAGCGAAACAGGGCTTCGGGAGCAAACACAGTTTCGAGAGACCCGACCACAGACCCAGCCTGGGGTGGGGGGCAGGCGAGCCCTGCCTCGGGCTGTCTGTTTTTGAACGCAGTCCGCCAGAGATAATGCTGAAAACAAGCACATAATCCAAGGAACCGCCTGACTCTGAGACACATACCTGAATTTCTAGGCGCCCTGCCATCTCAGCCCCCAAAGTGGGGACCACGATCACAGCTGACTGTTATTTCCTCTGATACCTGCACCAAACTTTCAAGCCTCCCTCTGAGTCACTGGCATTCACTTTCTATTTAAAGATCACACAGGGCTTCCTCTTAAGCACCATTCAAACCCGTGGCTTCTAAGAACTGGATGTTAAATCTGTTTTCTTCGGGCCTCACTTTCCATCAACAGAGATGTTCTCCTTGACAGTGAGGGGTTTCTTTTTTCCATCATCCACTGCCAGGAGGCAGAGGTAACCAGAGAGGCATGGATCCCAAGACCACCCCTGGGACAGGCAGCAGATGGAGTAATCTCACCAATTCCTTTCTGGAGAGCTAGGAAAAGCTGTCCTGAATGCCATGCCTGGAAACGGGGTAGACACAACGGAAAACCTCAACCCGCTGGACAGCGATCTTAGGATTCTGTCTGAGCCACACTCTACTGAGTGTGGTCCCAGACACAGTGGTACTGCCCGGGACAGCCAGACAGCTGGGACCCTCCCTCTGCCCAGATCAGCCTGACTACACCATCTTCTGGGAAATCCCTGGTTACGGGGACAAAACATTTCCCCCACCAAACTCCGTTTCCAGGTGAGAAAGGATTAGATAGAGAAATCAGTACCAAACCATCACCACTTGGGAGCCCTGTCCCATCTGGGGTGCACGTGCATGCCCCCAAATTCCCTCTCCCTCCCCTGGTGGTCAGACCACAGTCCAGGAAAGCAGACTGTTCACGCTGTGTAGCGATGAGGCTGAAAAATGGAAGAGCAACAGTCACAGACCCAAGCACCAGGCGTGGGAGCGGGCCGCTTAGAGCCGCCCTGGACAAAAGACCTGACACGCGCCCAAACTCTGCTGTGTGCCCTCCAGCTCCGAATCGGGCCATGCCTCGCCCTCCCTCTCCCCCTCCATCCCAGCGACTCCAGGGAAAACAAGCAGCCCACGTGACCAGGACAGAGCCTGCCTTGCTAATAAACCCGTCCTAAGGCTCTGACAGTTTTAGCAGAACATTACCTTTCAGGAAGAAAATGTAAGGACCGGGAAGAGGGGAGAGAAAGTGTCAGAGCTGGAAGCCACATGCCACAGGAGCCGGCTGGGGGCTGGTCCTGTGGCCTCCTATGTCTGCGGAGGATCCCTGAGCTCCCCATGCTGACGGCCTCAGGGAGCCACCCCCGGCACACAGCCCTGCCGGCAGCCCATGCCTGGAGACGGCAGGGCGCCTCAGGGACCAGGGAAGGACGGACGGATGGACCGATGGATGGATGGATGGATGGAGGTGCCGTGAGCCTGGCGGGGACGGAGGAGGAAGGGAGGCCAAGAGGAAGGGGTGGGGAGAGAGGAAAGAGAGGGAGGGAAGAGGAAGAATTGATTCTCTCTCCTCCACTGGGACCACTGAGCTAAGTTGCCATGGAGAAAGGGGAGCCGCTGGCAGAGCCCGAGGCGGGCGGAGGAACCTTATGCCGGAGGGAAGGCATCAGCTCGGAGCCAATCCCCACACTTCTGGTGCGGCCTCCCCCGAGCCAGGCCTTCTGGGCCGAGGCGGCCGGGCTGGGAAGGGAACCGGCCCGACTCAGTGGGGCAGACAGCAGCTCTCTGCCCCCTGGGAGGAGACGGGGGTGAGGGGACAGGAAGCTCTCAGGGCTTCCTTGCCTGGTTCACTGCGCTCCATCACCCGGAGATGAGCCGCGCCCCTCATCTCATGCCCAGGCCGCCCGCCCAGCTAAACTCCCTGGGGACTGAGGAGCCCAGAGCCCCTCCCGACGCCCTGGGTACCACCTGGGGCCCTGGTGTTGGAGGAGGCATTTCTGACCTCCACCTCTCTCCTCGTCTTTAAAAATCAGCGTTGCCAGACCTTAAGGCGCATTTCCCCATGAGTTTCAGTCATATTTTCCAACCTCAGGTGGGATGAGGGGACATTCAACTAAGGGAGGACCTCGACACCTGGAGCCTTTTTTGCAGGAAGTGCAGGAAAGATGAAGGCACTCTGGGGTGCCAAGTGGATGACCCTCCCACGTAGACACCCCTCCCAGGTGGACGACCTTCCAAGGTGGACGACCCTTCGGGCGGACAATCCTCCCAGGTGGACGCCTCTCCAGGGTGGACAGCCCTCGCAGGCTCTGCCTCCCTGCTGTCTCCGGCCCTGGGCTGCTCCCACTGGCCTCTGCCAGCCCCACTGCTACTCCAGTCCACGACCCAGCCCCAGCTCTGGCCTCTGCTGCTGGCCCCACACTCACTCCTCGCTGTAGAGATGGGGACAGAGAGAGCACCGGGAGGCCTGGGCTGGGGTCTCAGCCTCCCCACTTGGAGATGGCATGACAGGGGCACATCCAGGCCCATCTCTGGGCCTCCAGTCCTCACCACAAGCGGACACAACCCCACCATCGTCCCAACTGGAACTCCAGGGCAGTTCGACACTAAGACATCAGGGGCCGGGGAAGGTGTGTATACACCAGCTTAAGAACGTTGTGCCCTTGAGGGGAACGGAAGCTTGTTGGGCACACCCCCTACACGTCCCACCTCCCCTTGCTGCCCAGGGCCAGGACTGAGGCCCTGGAGAGACTGAAGGCAACACAGAGGCCTCGCACCATCTGACGGACACAGACCTCAGGGTGGCCCCAGCTGGGTTCCGGTCTCTGAAGGCTGCGATCTGGGAAACATTTCCTCTCCACCATTTTCTTCTGGCTTCCCCCTCATGCTTTATTATGAAAACGTTCACACACACAACAAAGTTGAACACATTTCCTAATGAACATTACACACGTGCACCACTGAGATTCTACTATTTCCTCTTACTTGTGTTTAATGTGGCAAAACACCCTTAAAATTTACCATTTTTAAAAAGATTTTTTTTTAATGTGGACCATTTTAAAAAATCTTTATTGAATTTGTTATAATATCACTTCTGTTTTGTGGTTTTGGGGTTTTTTTAGCTGAGAGGCATGCAGGACCTTAGCAACCCCTCCACTGGAAGGTGAAGTCCTAGCCACCCGTGGCAGTGGTGGTTTACTTGCTAAACTGTGTCTGACTCTTGGAGATCCCATGGACTGTAGCCCACCGGGTTCCTCTGCCCATGGGATTCTCCAGGCAAGAATACTGGAGTGGGTTGACATTTCTTTCTTCCCGACCCAGGAACTGAACCCTCATCTTCTGCACTGCAGGCTGATTCTCTACCTCTGAGTCACCAGAAAAGCCCCGTTGCCCCTGAACCACCAGGGAAGTCCCATTCTTACTATTTCAAAGCCCACAGGTCAGACACATGGAGTGCCACAATCCCCTCTCATTCCAGAACGTTTTCATCGCCCACCCCCTCCCCCAGCCCCCAGCAACCACCAGTCTGCTCTGGGTCTCTGTGGGTTCACCTGCTCTGGACACTTCGGATCAATGGGATCATCCACTCCGTGGCCCTTCCTGTGTGGCCTCTTTCACTCTGCATCGGGTGCTTGAGGGTCGTCCACTCGGTAGCGTGTGTCCGTGCTTCACTCCTCTTTACGGCTGAATCACAGCATTGGAGTCACTGGATATGTGGGTTGCTTCCAGCTTTTGGCTATGGTTCTCTCACTTTTAGAATGAGTTTTTCAGAGCCCAGTGATGTTTCCTGAAGCCTCTCCTATGGGATTTGGTCTCAAAAGGAGGCCCCAGATGGAAATGTCAATCCTTGCTCAGCCTTTTCATTAAAGCATTGCTCCCCACTGGGTAATGGAGCCTGAGTGGGGGAGCTCCACCAGGCCCTGAGGCAGGAGTGCCAGACACGTACGTGGCCAGCTAGTGGCTTTGGGTCACCTCTGTCCCAGGAAGCGGCCCTCTGGGCAGCAGGACCCACGTGCACACCATCCCCACATCCACCCAATGCCCCCAGGTTTGAGTGCTCTCTTACACTCAGTGGCTGCCTGGCTAGTAAGTCATTTTCCTTTCTCTGAGCCTCAGCTTCTCCATCTGTAAAATGAGGGACAGTCTCCACCTTGAGGGGGTGCTCTGGAGATGAGACTGGTGTTTCATGGAACTTTCTGGAATGATGGACGTGTTCTATGCCTGGGCCACCACTAGCCCAGGGGCTACTGAGCCCCTGGAAGGTGAACAGTGTGACTGGACAATGGAATTTTTAATTCTATTTCACTTTCATTTAAACTTGAAATGAAGGGACTTCCCTGGGGGTTTAGTGGCTAAGACACTAAGATCCCAATGCAGGCAGCCTGGGTTCAATCCCTGGTCCAGGAACTAGATCCCACATGCCACAACGAAAGATCTGGTGCAGCCAAATAAATAATGCTTTAAAAAATTAAATTGAAATTAAGAAGTCACATGGGGCTACTGATGATTGCTCTGGACAGAGCAGCTCTAAGGTCTTAACAGGCTGGGAACACAGGACACACTGTCCAGGCCCAGCATACAGCTCCTCCATCTTCTCCTCTATCCCTTCCCCTCCCTACTTACCCTGCGGTGTCTGGGCAGTGGAGCGAACCTCTGTTTGCAGCCTGGCCCCCCACGCTCCCTCTAAAAGGACAGAAGGTGGGCAGTCGGGCTCGCAGGGAACACAACAGGCATCAGCTGGGGAGTGCGCATGGTGGACTCCATAATGATGTAGGGCCCTGAACCGCTGACCTCTCCTCCTGCCCCCTCTGGCCCCTATTCTAGAACCCCATCTCCTGCCGTTTCCCCCAGCAACTCCTGAGGTCATCCCTGGAATGTCCGGGCAGGAGTTGGAGGATTGAAACAGACCCTCCTGGCACTCCTAAAGTAGCAGCAGGACTTCCGTGGGGGTGGACAGGGGGTCTGTGATCTCCGGCTGGGCTATCTTGGCTTTTCAGGGACACCTTCCCACGTGCAAGAGGCCGTTCTCACAGGCTTGTGCCCTGGCACCGGGGCTGGACTAGAGTCCAGACCAGATTCCAGTTCAACCTTCTCACTCTGCAGATGCTGAAACCCAGACGCAGCTGCAGGAACACAAGGCAAGGTGGGGGTATAGGGAAGCGGGCATTGGGGCTGAAGTCCAGGCCCCCGACTCCCCCCGGCCTGGCCTGCATGGGCCTCCTGAGAGGCAGGAGACTCTGAGATGGGCCAGGGTAGGAGGGGGCCCCCAGCATTCCACCCCATGCCAGGGCAGGTCAAGGGCCCAGGGGACAGCTGTGTGGCTTCAAAGCTAGCACAATGGGAACCAAAGCCTGGCCAAGCCACCATCCCACTCCTGTTTCCTGCCCCCCACAACTCCACCAGCCCCTATATGCCCAAGTTGGGGAGAAGCAATGTCTGGGGGGTGGCAGTGGGGACTCCAGGAACATTTAAACATAACCATAAACAACTATAACTCTGCGTGTGCTGTGAGCCCACCAGCAGGTACGGGTCATCTAGAGACTGCTGCCGAGGACCAGGGTCCCTGGGCAGCTCCCCCTTCACCCTGAAAAATCTCCTCTTAGGCTCCCATATGCCCCCTGCTTCTCTTAACAGGACGGCCAGAGGGATCTCCTACAAACCTGTGCCCCACAGCGGCCTGGTCTCACCCCACTCACAGTGAAGATCTGGAGGCCCTGCTCTGCCCGCCTCGGAGAATCTGTCCCTCGGACCCTCTGCCCAGAGCCCCTCCCCCTGCAGCCTCTGCTCTGGGCCCCTCCTTAGTAAGGCTTTCCTTGACTACCCTTTTTTCTTTCTTTGCCATGCCGAGCCTCAAGTGGGATCTTAGTTCCCTGACCAGGGATCAAACCCACACCCCTTGCACTGGATTGTGGAGTCTTAACCGCTGGACTGCCAGGAAGTCCTTCCACTTTATTTCAAACTTCACCCCAACCCCAGCACTCCCTTGACTTTCCCCTTTACTTCATAGCTTTGATCCTTATCTAAAATACTATGTACTTTCCTTTCTTCTTGTTACTTTAAAAATTGTAGAAAATACGCACAACATCAAGCTTACCGTCTCAATCATTTTCAAATGTACAGTTCCGTGACATTAAGTACCTTCGCACTGTGGTGCAACCATCAACCTCATCTATCTCCAGAACTTCTTCATCTTGTAAAACTGAAACTCTGTCCCCACTGAACACCAACTCCTGGTTCCTGGCCCCCCATGGCCCCTGGCACCCCCCATTCTACTTTGCTTTAGGCACGTCACAGAATTGGAATCATACAGTTGCTATCCTTTTGTATCTGGCTTATTTCACTCAGCTTCCCTGGTGGCTCAGATGGTAAAGCATCTGCCTGCAATGCGGAACACCCAGGTTCAATCCCTGGATCAGGCGGATACTCTGAAGGAAATGGCAACCCACTCCAGTACTCCTGTCTGGAAAATTCCATGGACAGAGGAGCCTGGTAGGCTACGGCCCATGGGGTCACAAAGAGTTGGACATAACTGACCGACTTTTCTTTCTTTCTTTCCTTTATTTTACTCAGAGTAACCTGTTTTTAGGTTCATCCATGGTGTGACACGTTCTTTTTTTAAAAAAACTGTCTTTCCCACTAGAATGTGGCATGAGTAGTAAAGAACCCATTTGCCAATGCAGGAGATGCATTGGGTTTGATGGGGGGGCGGGGGTTGATCCCCGCGTTGGGAAGATCCCCTGGAGGAGGGCTTGGCCAATCACTCCAGTATTTGCCTGGAGAATACCCATGGACAGAGGAGCCCAGTGGGCTAAAGTCCTTGGGGTTGCAAAGAGTTAGACACAACTGAAAGGACTTGATAGATATGCCCACTAGAGTAGAGGCTCCAGGGGGCAAAGATTTTGATTGGGTTGTATTCACTGCTATCTCCCCATGGCCTAGAAGAGTACCCGGCACCCAGCAGGCAGTGAAAACAGTTTTGGAATGAATGAATGAGCGCCTGAGTGACTGAATGAAGACTCTGTAGTACCCTACCCTACAGGGCTGGGTCTGCCCCTCCCCGCATCGTGAACCAACTCCCAGGATGATAGCCCTGCCCCATGGCTTTAGACTCCTGCCCTGGAGTCCCAGGCCCACTGTTCCAAGGGGTGACCACACTCAGCACACATAAAACCACCTATTTGATGGTGGGCTTTCCCCCTAGACATGGTGCACCTATGGAAGGATTATGACAGGGACAGACAGATGCCCAGCTGTGGACGTGGCGATGTGCCCTGGAGCCTCACACTGGCCTTGAGGGCAGGGAGGAGGGACAGAGTGAGTGAGGGCCTGGAATACACAGCAAAGAGGCTGCGCACATTGGGCTTCGGGTGACCTGGAGTTCGCTGTGGACCCAGCCCCTGCTCAGAGCACGGTTCATGCCCCGGTGGTCCCTCGTTTTCCACCTTTTCCACATCCTGCTTCTTATAGCCTCCTCTCTGAGAACTCGTTTTGCTCCTGTTTCGGGGCTAGACGAGCTCACAAAATCAAATTCATGTATAAGGAGGACCTCTCTGCACGTGCAGCAAGCCTGAAGGGTCACCAGCACTCCAGCCAGGCTGGCTGGCTCCGGGGGATGTGGGGACCTTAGCCCTTGCCAGGCTTGGGCGGGAGGTGTCCACCTCTCGGGCAGGGGCCTACGGCAAGGCTCAGCACGCAGCCAGAACCTCAACCCGTGGGGGTGGAAGACAGTCACCCCCAAAGAGCCCAGATCACTCCAGAGAGCCCCTCCCTGCACCAAGAAAACAGACTGAGACAGTGGAAAAACAGCTGTACCTTTAAATTATTTGGCTCGCAGATACGAAAAACATTTGCCTGTTGAAGCTGTTTGCATGTTTGGTTATTTTTAGGGTCAACCAAAGTTGCCTCCCTTGGAACCAAATGAAGCCCAGGAGGCACGTAGTCTTCTTTCCCAGATGGGGGTCCCAGACCTGCATCCCTGGGAACTGGGGCTTGAGTGTGAGAGTCCTGGGGGTCAAGGACAGCAGGGCCCCCCCCCAGCACCACCCAAACACACACACCGAGGGAGCCAGGGCAAGTCTGCCGGGACCTTTAAGGAGATGTTTGCTGCTGACAGCGTGGCCGCCCACCTGGGTCCAGAGAGAGATCCTGTCTCCTGCGGGGAGCAGGCTTTGAAGAGAAGGAAGCTGGAGGCCCTGTCTCCCACCAGGCCTGGCTAATGGGAATATTTTGCTGACATATTTCTAGAACAAACGGCAATTACAGCAGATTTGCTCTCCCACTCCCCCTCCCCAAAACAGGAATAAATCAGCTCGACCAATTTCCCAGCTAATGATTTCCTCCATTAAATTAAAAAGAAGAAGAAGAAAATGTTTTTTTTTTAAATAGATTACCAGCCCTGTGCTTTTGGAGACCATGTGACCTGTCAGTTCCTCTTAAGCCCTGATACATCAAAGTCCCTTCATTAATTTTTAATAAATAAAACAGTCATAGTCTAAGAAGCACTCCTTCTCCACCTGCTCCCAATCGGCATGGCACACAAGGGTCAGCTCCCAGGTTGGCCATGGGAAGCCAGCTCATTCAGGCCAAAGATAATCTGAGAATCAGTGCATGAGACCCATTTCACAGATGGTAAAAATAAGGCTCAGATGAGAAGCACCTAAACACAGGGCCCACAGAGGACTAAATGTGGGTTGAGGGTCTTGATTTCAAGGTGTGTCCATTTGTTGTTGTTCAGTCCCTAAACTGTGTTCGACGCTTTGCGATCCCATGGACCGCAGCACGCCTGGCTCCTCTGTCCTCCACTATCTCCCAGACTTTGCTCAAACTCATGTTAATTGAGCTGATGATGCTATCTAACTATCTCATCCTTTGCTGCACCCCTTCTCCTTTTGCCTTCAATCTTTTCCAGCATCGGGGTTTTATCCAATAAGTCAGCTCTTCACATCAAGTGGCCAAAGTATTGGAGCTTCAGTTTCAGCAACAGTCATTCCTAGTGAATATTCAGAGTTGTTTTCCTTTAGGACTGACTGGTTTGATCTCCCTGCAGTCCAAGGGACTCTCAAGAGTATTCTCCAGCACCACAATTCAAAAGTATTAATTCTTCAGTGCTTAGCCTTCTTTATAGTCAAATTCTCACATCCACACGTGACTACTAGAGAAATGCAAACAGGTGAAGCCAGGAGCTAAGGAGCCCCAGCCTTCAGGTGTAAGGATGACATGAGTTACTTTACCTGAGACCTGGGACTCTTTTCCTCTTGTTGCTCTGCAGCTCCTGGGACAGAGGCCCGCAAGCATCACATATATTTCTAAAAAGTTCACCTCCCCCCCACAACAGCAAGGGTGAACCTTGGAAGCATTGTGCTAAGGGAAAGAAGGCAGACGCCACAAGACAAATACTGTATGATTCCACTCGTATGAGGTGCCTAGAGTCAGCAGATCCTTAGGGACCAAAGGTAGAAAGGTGAGTATGGGAGAGTGGCGGGAGTTAAGTGTTTAATGGGGACAGAGTTTCTCTTTGGGGAAAGAAAAGAGCTCTGGAGATGGTGCTGTTGATGGTGACCCAACAACTTGAGCGTAATTAATGCCACTGAACTTAAAAATGGATAAAGTGGTCAATCTTATGTGTATTTTGTGCTTAGTCACTCAGTCATATCTGACTCTTTGCGACCCCATGGACTGTAGCCTGCCAGGCACCTCTGTCCATGGAATTCTCCAGGCAAGAATACTCCAAGTGGGCAGCCATTCCCTTCTCCACGGGATCTTCCCAATCCAGGGACTGAACACAGGTCTCCTGCATTGCAGGCAGATTCTTTACTGTCTGAGCCACCAGGGAGAGTGGACTTGTTTTTTTTCTTCTTATATCTTTTCATTGTGATAAAACAAAAGTCCACTCTCCAAAATGCTATTTGAAGACACAGGAAGGGGGACTTCCATGGTGGCCCAGGGGCTAAGATTCCATACTCTCAATGCAGGGGGGGTCCATGTTAAATCCCTGGTCAGCGAACTACATCTTGCATGCCGCAACTAAGACCCGACACAGACAAATAAACTTTTTTAAAATAAATTAAAAAAAAAAAATACAGGAGGGCCTAACAACTCCACGGTGACCAAGTCGGCATCCTCTGTGGCCTGCTGCGAGCCAGACCTCAATTCCTGAAGTACAGCCGGGGAGCTCACAGGCCCCTCCAGTCAGGTAGAAATGCCAGGGACCTTCAGAGAAAGGCTCCCTGTGTCAGCCAGCGTCACCAAGACAGGATTCCGTGTCCCTGATGGCCTATCAGAGGCCAGAAGGTAGGCAGAGGCTAAGAAGAGCCAGGAGATACCCTCCCTGAAAGATGCCCCAGGGCCTTTGGACATGCTGTGCCCTCTGCCAGGAATGCATTTCCCCAGATATACATGATTTGATTCCTAAGCTTACTTAGGTTTCTACAGAGAGGTCCTCTCTGGACCATCCTGTAGCCAGATACAGGGAAGGTTCCAGGGACCAGGCAGGGTGCCTTGAGCGAGAATGGGAACCCAACAGCCCTCAGCATCCACGGCGGGCTGGCACCAACACACTGTCCCTGGAGGGAGAGAAACAGCTCAAGGGAGGGCTGTCAGCTCCTGGCCCTAGCACTACCAGCCAGAGGGCCTCGGCAAGTTCCTTCATCCCTCTGAGCCTCAGTTTTCTTTTTTTATAAAGTGGGGATGGGGACGTCCCTGGTGGTCCAGTGGTTAAGACTCCATGCTGCCAACGCAGGGGGCACAGGTTCAATCCCTGGTCGGGGGAACAAAGATTCCACATGCTGCATGGTGCGGCCAAAAATTAAAAAAAAAAAAAAATAGGGATGGACTTAGAAAACGAATTTATGGCTGCTAGGCGGGGTCGGGGGAGGGAGGAAGGATACTTAGAGAGTTTGGGATGGACATGCACACACTGCTGTATTTAAAATGGATAACCAACAAGGACCTACTGTGCGGCACAGGGAACTCTGCTCACTGTGACGTGGCAGCCTGGAGGGGAGGGGGGTTGGGGGAGAATGCAGACATGTATATGCATGGCTGAGTCTCCTTGCTGTCCACCTGAAACTATCACAACATTGTTCATTGGCTATACCTCAATACAAAATAAAAAGTTCAGAAAAAAAATGGGGAAATGGGGATGAAAATAGACTTCTTTGAGGGCAATGTGAGATGATGTATGTGAGTGTTGGTATAGGGCTGGGACGTGGCCAAAGGTCAACAAATGGTAACGATTCTAATTATAAACTCCCAAACATGCAGGCACACTCCTTCAAACAGGGTCCAGGGGGAATGCTCCCAGAAAATTCAAATAAGGACACACATGGCTAATCACTACCCAGGCTGGCCGGGGTCAGTGACCCGGAAGGCAGAGGATGGCGCTTGTAGGCTTATTGTACACTGTATTCGATTTAACTGATTGAATCATTTTGTCCCCATTTTTCAGATGAGGTAACTGGAGTACAGACAGGTTAGTCACTTACTTGCTCCAGGTCTGGAGTCGAAGTCAAACCCTGGTCATGTGGCCCCAGGGCTTGAGCTGGTCCTCACTGTTCCACAGTGCCTCTTTTTTTTATTTAACTTTTTTTTTTTCTTACAGTAGGTCCTTATTGGTTATCATTTAAAATACAGCAGTGTGCACATGTCAGTCTCAATCCCTAACTTTCCCTCTCCCTAACCCTCCCACCCTGGTAACTATAGCTTTCTTCTCTAAATCTGTTTCTGTTTTGTACATAAGTTCAGTTATATCAATGTGTTTTTAGATTCCGCATATAAGCCATATCACATGGTACTCATCTTTCTCTTCTGACTTACTTCACTTAGTGTGATCATCTCTAGGTCCATGATAGTATATCTTGAGAAGTGTGAATGGAGGAAGGGAGGGAGGAAGGAGAGAAGGAAGCAAAGGAGGGGGAGTCCAAAAAAGCAGAGGCAGAGACCCAGACAGTTTCCGCAGCTCTGACATCCGGGCTACGTGAGTTTCCAGAAGTTGGAGAGAAAGGTCTTAGAACAGGCCCCTTGGGGAAGCCCACAGCTCAGCGGGACCCGCCTGGTTCCTCTCAAAGTTCTCCAAGGCCAGGCCCAAGATCTTTGTGCTTCGTTCCGCTCAGCCCGTCTGCACGGATCAGCACCCCTGTGTGCAATTAACTCCCTCAGCACCCGGGCTGGGCAGGGGGAGGGGAGGAACAGCTCAGCGCCCAGCTCCGCCTTGCGATGCCTCCCCAGCAGCTCAGAGACCCAGGGGACCCCTGAAAGCCCTAACCCTCTCAGTGGCCAGACACAGAGGGCCCTGCACACTGGTAGGTGATTCTATGTGCCTGGCTTCCAACTCATTCTTGAAGGTGATTCACTTCCCTCTATGCCAGGGGTCCCCAACCCCAGGGACACAGCCCAGTAAGGGTCCACGGCCTGTTAGGAACCAGGCCACACAGCAGGAGGTGAGCGGCAGGCTAAGCTTCATTTGTATTTATAGCCGCTCTAGTTACAGGAAAACAAGCTCAGGGCTCCCACTGATTCTGTATTATGGTGAGTTGTATAATTATTTCATTATATATCACAGTGTACACTAATAGAAATAAAGGACACAATAAATGTAATGCACTCGAATCATCCTGCAACTCTACCCCCCAACCTCGCCTCAGTCCATGGAAAAACTGTCTTCCACGAAATTGGTCCTGGTGCCAAAAAGGCTAGGGACCGCTGCCCTGTGATACCTTCCATCTTCATTAACAACTCTCTTAGGGTTCTGCAATATAGAATTTCTAACTGGTCTCCCTGCTTCTACTCCACAGGGCAGCCAAAGTGAGCATTTTAAAATGTAAATGCAAATAGGAATACGTCATGCCTGTACCTCAACACCCTCCCCAGCCCCTCTCACATGTAGGACTTTTTCTTCGCTGTTCTGAGAGGCATGCAGGACCTTAGTTCCCCAGCCAGGGATTGAACCCACACCCCCTGCAGTGGAAGTACAGAGCCTTAATCGCTGGATGGCTAGGGAAGTCCCAAGTCCAAAATCTTTCTCATGACCTACAAGTCCTCCAAGATCATACCCCTGACTCTGCCACCTCCTACCACCTTCCTCTTGTACTCCTCAGACTTGCCGAGCATACCTCTGCCTCAGGGCCTTTGCACCTACTGTTCCCTCTTTCTCAGATATTACAGGACTGGCTTTCCAAGTTTGTTTAGGTTTTAACAGGGAGGTCCTCTCTGATCACACTGTCTCAAACCCCCTACCACCTCATCCTCTCTCTCTATTCAAGTCCCTTGCTCATTTTCCATCCTGGCATTTAGTATCACCTGTGTGTTTGGAGGGGATTTCATCTGGTTCACTGCTGAATTTCCAGTGCTTAGAACAATGCCTGGTACCTGAGTGGTGTCCCCAAACTGTTGGATTTATCTTTTGGCCATACTGCGAGGCTTTGGGGATCTTAGTTTCCTGACCAGGCCCCTGCAGTGAAAGCGCCAAGTCCAAACACTGGACCGCCAGGGAATTTCCCTATCTATGGTTTCAGACTTGAGGATGGTTGGTGGAAGTCGGGGGGCTTCTGGGCACAGCTGACGTCCTATCGATCAGTCTGCATGGTCTGTCTGTACAAAGTTATCAGCAGGACACCTAATGTCTATACACTTTTTGTAGCGTTGTTACACTTCTATAAAAAGTTTTAAAAGAACTTTTTAAAAAAGCTCCATTGAACGAATGAATTATAGATAACTAAACAATGAAAGATGTACAACAAAGCTCTTTAAAAGCATGTATAAGCCATTATCTTGTAACAATGGATAATGGAGTATAGTCTGCAAAAATACTGACTCACTATGAATCTAATATAATACTGTAAATCAACTATACTTCAATAAGATAAATAAATCAATAAATAAAAGCACAGATAGATTCAACAAGACCCCTAGTACCTACTGAGCAGATCAAACTAAGCGGAACACAGAGTTCTCTCACCATGAACCACATAAAGTCATCGTGCTTTTTATGGAGAATGAGAAGGGAAGGGACAGGTCCTTCAAGACACGGCAGCCACAAGAACTTAGTGAGGCATTGTTTAGGGGACATCTATTGGACTGTGAAGAAGGCTGAGCGCCGAAGAATCGATGCTTTTGAACTGTGGTGTTGGAGAAGACTCTTGAGAGTCCCTTGGACTGCAAGGAGATCCAACCAGTCCATTCTGAAGGAGATCAACCCTGGGATTTCTTTGGAAGGAATGATGCTAAAGCTGAAACTCCAGTACTTTGGCCACCTCATGCAAAGAGTTGACTCATTGGAAAAGACTCTGATGCTGGGAGGGATTGGGGGCAGGAGGAGAGGGGGACGACAGAGGATGAGATGGCTGGATGGCATCACGGACTCGATGGACTTGAGTCTGAGTGAACTCCGGGAGTTAGTGATGCAGAGGGAGGCCTGGCGTGCTGCGATTCATGGGGTCGCAAAGAGTCGGACATGACTGAGCAACTGAACTGAACTGAACTGATGGTCCCTTTATGCAAATCTGGAGAAGTTCAAAGTTGTAAAACTCCAACCCCGCTGGGCACTAGAAATCAAGCTGTTGGTCCCAAATGCTCTCTTGCAACTGGCCAGGGGACATCAGTCTGTCGGGGTGCCAACAACAACGACATCCCTGGCAGAGGCTGTAAGTGCCTCTTCCGACCAGCCAGATGGGCACTGTCAGAGGAGATGGACTGTGCCCGGCCTGGCTGCCTAGCCTTTACCCTCCCTGCCTTCTTCCGATGGCCTCCGCCCGCCCTGCCTGCTTCCCAAGGGGGCCTTCCCACTCACTGCCAGCCTAGAATCCCTTCCTGGGGAGTCCATCCGGCTGCCTCCAGCTCCCTTCTGGGTTCCAGGACTGACTCTTTGCAGACTGATCTCCCCCCAAAAAGGGAACAGGTCTTCATCTCGGGTGGTCTGTAAAGCTGGGCTGAGGGAAGGGGAAGATGAAGAGAAAACATGAATTTCCTCCCATACTCAGAAAAGATGTGGGACATCTATACCTCACTCTCAGCAAAACAACTCGTGCAGGGACTCCCCTGTGAGGCAGTGGTTAGAAGTCTGCCTCACACGCAGATTCTTTCCTATCCCCACTTTACAGGCATTTCTATCTCCACTTTACAGATGTACAAAAGAAAGCTCCGAGAAGGTAATTGCTTCACATCCCACCTGGAGTTACAGACCCAGCCGGCATTCTGTCTTGCCCATCTAGCTCCCAGTGACCACAAACTGGGCAGATAGGCCTCCAAAAGGAGTCAAAAGCCAGGCCAGCAATGCCCAGCCAAGTTACCTCATCTCTTGGCATTTCCTCATCTGTAAGAATAAGGTTTATATCAGTGCTAACACTGGGAGTACGGCAAAAATGAGATAAGGTAACATGAGAGGAGTATCCGGCACACGGCCTGGTCCAGGGCACACACCCACTAAACATCAGCAGCTGTTCACGTTCAGCAGCATGTTCATTAATTTCATGAACGTCAGACTGTGAGGTTCCTGCAGGCCCACCTGCCTGCTTCCTCGGAGCCAAGGACAAGTTGGAGGCTAGGTAGTGAGGATGTGGCTGGAGCACCCAGGGTAAGCAGAGGAGTTAGGCTGCTCACCGGTCACCCGCTCACTGGCAGGCCTCTGCTGACCTCGCAGAAACAGCAAGGAGTGTTTCCTCTCTCCCAGGTGCCTGGCTTCACAGCAGGATCAACATCCTGCAGCCTCTTCCTTAGGAGACAGGCTTTCAGAAGCCCCCAGGTTGATATGTGGCAGCCTCGTGGGGCACATGACTTACGACTGCTCCCACGCTCCCAGCTACAAGAGTTGCCCTCTGTCTTCCAGTAAAACCGGAGTGAGGCTGATCAATGTTCTCCTGCGTCGTTCCCACCACCATAGGCGGGGGCTTGGGGAGTGAAAGTGACAGTGTTGGTGGCTCAGTCTTGTCCGTCTCTTTGTGACCCCATGGACTGTAGCCCCCCAGGTTCCTCTGCCCATGGGATTCTCCAGGGAAGAATACTGGAGCGGGTTGCCATTCCCTTCTCCAGGGGAATTTTCCTGACCCAGGGATCAAACCTGGGCCTCCAGCATTGCAGGCAGATTCTTTACTGTCTGAGCCACCAGGGAAGCCACTGGCGGGGGGTGGGGAGGGCGTGCGGGGGGAGTTATTAAATCCATCCATCTAACTTCTCCGCGATAGGTCAGTGGTTCCTGACACTAGTGATTCTTTACTGCGTGGTGGGGATGGGGGTGGGGAGGGTAGCTGGGGGTGGGCCAGGGGTTGGGGAGATAGAAGGCAGCATAACTGTGTGTCTAAGACCCCAAATGCAAAACACACGTAAGGGTCAGCTTGGCTGATGGTTTTTAAGACGTTGACATTGTAACACCCTGGCCAGCCACCCTCTGATTCAGGTACCTTCCTCCCACCATCCAGAGCCTACGGGAGCCCGGCTGTCAAACCCAGAAAGCCACCTCCGCACATTGTGCTGGAGACCCCATCTATAACCAGCCTGCAGTTCCTATGAAGATCAGCTCTCGTCTCTGTGCCACCCCATCGCCAAAAGAAGATGGCACCTTGGAGAGTAAGAGCCACCTCAGTCTACCTGCAAGCTGGGAGGCCCTCCTACCCTGATGAGTCCTCTTTCATCACCCCCGCCTTGCAGGACTGATGCCGGGGCTCATATTAAATAAAGTGGACAAAGCCGCCTGTGGACGCCTGACTTCCAGGGCCAGTCAACGCAGGAGCTGTTTCTCTTTGCCTCCTAGCCCTCCTGTTCGGTTCTGGAACTTGAGGGGCCCTTGCAAGTAAGACAGCTCAGCAGAGCCAGTGTTTTACATTGACAGTCTGGGGTGGGTGAGGCCTCACATGAAGGCTGCAGAATCTTTTTTTAAAAGTTTTTTTTTCTTTGCATTTGTGCCAGGTCTTAGTTGTGGCACGCAGGATCTTTAGTTGCGGCATGTGAACTCTTAGTTGCAGCGTGTGAGGTCTAGTTCCCTGACCAGGGACTGGACCCAGGCCCCCTGTATTGAGTGCTCGAAGTCTTAACCACTGGACCACCAGGGAAGTTCCTGGAGGCTTCAGAATCTTCCCTATAACCCTGACTGCAGCCTCCGTCCGCCCCCAAGAACAAGGGGTGGCTCAGGTGTGGCCCCCGGAGAGCTGAGAAGCACGGTTCCTTTGAATAGCAGATTCTGTGCCCCAGAAGGCAATGCCACATGCAGCCATAAACAGGATTACTAGTCACTTTGTTTGAGAAGACGAGACCATTAGAACAAGATTAAACTAATGTGTAACTGCCCTCTTCTAATCCCTGGGTTGGACTCAATCAGGCTGGCTCTCATCTGAATCCCCCTGGATCTGCCTTGAGGCTCCTGGAGGCCTTAGATGTCAATCTCAAAGCGGGGCCTTGGGACACATGCAACTCAGGATTCCAGCCTTGGAACAAGGCCTCTTGTCTGCCGAGGCCTGGCGCTCTCCTCATCTGTCCATCTCACGGAAAGAGAAAAGAAAGACTGGCAGGAAATCCCGAAAGGACCCTCTCCCTCCGGGCCCCTCACAACTCTCCCTTCTCCCACTCAAGGGGCCTCTCAGAGAAAGAACGTCCTCACCCCACTCCTGGGAGCCCCTCTTGGAAGCTGCCTTTCCTGCTGCTTGCATCCTCTGCAACTGTCCCCTGACCCTCTCAGTAGCTCAGAGCTGTGTCTGAGATGGAAAAAATGTCACTCTTTAAAAATGCACTCAACCGATGAGAGGAGAAAATGTCGTCAATAACACACGCGGTTCAGCCACGAAAAGGAATGAAGCGCCGACACAGACTACAACATGAATCAGCTTGAAGACGGCATGCTGGGTGAAGGCGGCCTGGTGCAAAAGGCCACGGGCTGTCGCTTTCCATTTATACGGAATGTCCAGAAGAGGCAAAATCCAGAGAGAGGGAAAGCAGTCTAGTGGCTGCCAGGGGCTGGGGGTTTAGGAAGCGATGGGACAGGGGGAATGTCAAGGGGTTCATTTTTGGAGGGATGAAATTGTTGTCAAACTGCGATGGCTGTATAACTCCGAGAATATACTAAAAACCACTGAACTGTACGGTTTAAATGGGTGAATTGTATAGGATGTGAATTATAATCTGAAAAGGCTTTTGTGAAAAAAAAAAAAAAAAAAAAAACCCACAGAGAGACTTCCCTGGAGGTGCAGAGGTTCAGACTCCGGGCTTCCATTGCAGGAGGCATGGGGTCGATCCCTGGCCAGGGAACTAAGATCCTGCACACCACACGTTGTTGTTGTTCAGTCATGTCCAACTCTTTGCAACCCCATGGACTGTAGCACACGAGGCTTCTCTACCCATGGGATTTCCCAGGGAAGAACAGTGGAGTGGGTTGCCACTTCCTTCTCCAAGGGATCTTCCTGACCCAGAGACCAAACCCAGGTCTCTTGCATTGGAGGCAGATTCCTTACCATCTGAGCTACCAGGGAAGCCCTATAAACCAGCAAATCTAAGTAAACGTCCCGAGTTCTGTGAACTTCCAGCAAATCATTGAACCTGAAGTGGGGGAGGGTAGGAACCCCCATTGTACCCAAGTCAGAAGTAGGTAACCTGGGACCCACTATTTGTGATTAGCATCTGAAGTGGGGGTGGGGGAAGCAATTTTGTGGGACTAAGCCCTTAACTCAAAAAGTCTTCACTAACCCTGGGAAGTTAATGTCAGAATTGAATTGACTGTAAGGACACTCACATGTTGCCCACGGAGAATTGGAAAATTGCTTGGTGTGGAAAACCCACACATTTGGTGTTGGAAGTATTGAGCAGAGAAATGGTTTTGCTTTATTTCCTGTCCAAGAAATGAGGACTTGGACTTGCATGACCTTCAGGAAGTTCCTGACTCTGACCTTCTCAATCCGTGAAGGCTGGGATTTCAGGACAGTGTCTGACTTTTGACTCACACAGTTCTTAGCAAAGACCACAGCATTCCCCCAATGCAAGATCAAGGCCGCACAATCTCTCTTTTCGCCTGTTTATCAATCGACACCAGCAGAATCATAAATACATGATGTATTTATGTATAAATCATAAATACATTTATAAATACATAAAGACAAGACTGGAGTAACTTCTGGGTTCTATGGTTTACTGGAGCAATCATGTTTATCTTTCCATCACATGGCACTTTCTAAGTCACTGCTTTTTCAGGGCGCTGGAACTCAGCACAGAGTCAGCACTGGGGTGAGGAGAGGAATGTGGCAGGCGGGAGCGGGGGTACCGGGAGTCACCAATCAACATCCTTTTACAGCCGGCTGATTCGAGGTTGGAACCTGGAGAGGAAAGCCGGGGTCACGGACTAAGCCTCCAGGGAAGCAGTTATCTCGGCTCCAGACCCAGGCTACTGGCAGCGGCCATACTTGCTGGACAAAGTCACCCCTCCAGTGATAAGGGGACCTGAGCAAGTCAGAACCAATGGATGGCTCCAAGCACAGCCCCATCATCTTTAGAAACCCAACTTTCTCAGGCACGCACCCACATGTGTACATCCTGGATTTCACAGGTTCCATTAAAAGCAACAACAACAACAACAACAACAACAAATCTTTCAGGTACTCAGCAGTGCAAGACATCATGATGCTGCCATCAGCCTGCCCCCTCCTCCCCGCCTCCGACCTGTCATCCCCATGGAGTCAGATGAAGCCTTTTCTAATACATCAGAGGGTGAGAGGACTGAGCCTCTCAACACTCTCCCTCGGCTTTCAAGCCAGCATCCATGCTCCTTAACCAGCCCACAAGACCTGCCCCCATCCTCACTGGCCTGGCTCCTTCCCTGGGCTCAGCCTGTGCTACCGGCCAGACGCCGCAGCACCTCCTCCAGCCTCTGTGCCTTTGCACAAGCTGTTTCCTCTTCCAGGAAGGCCCTCTACCACCTCCCGGGTTGGGTGAACCTGGCGTTCCAAGAAGTCCAGCCCACGTGTTGGTGCCCTTCCTCCATGGGTTCAGTGCCCCAGAAGCAGTTCCCCCACCCCATTCCCTCAGGCTCATAACATGGGCACCATAACTGCCCGCTGACTCCAGTCCCTTCTGGTGGCCAGTGAGCTCCTGAGAGTGGGGACGACACACGATTCATCCCTTGGGGCCGAATGACGGGTCCACACATGTGCCGCCCACTCGAGGCGCCAACGTGGCCCTGTGGTTCCCTTTGTCCTCGAAGCCCTGAAGCAGCTGCAATGACTGTGGGGCAGAGGTACCGACCCCTCATCCAAAGGACAGGCAGGGCTGTCCACTCCCCCTCCGCAGGGGTGATGTTCACAGTGTTAATAACCATCCTATCCTTGCACTGGGCCTGAGTGCATGGTCCCCTGAATGCAAGGGGTCTTTGTTCACAGTGGCTGCAGAGGGGACCAGCCTCATGGGAACCACTTCCCAAGACTGGTGATTGCATAGTAAGGATACTTTGTTCATGGGGATGTCCCAGGATTCTCGCCAGCTCATTGACTCCTATCCTTTTCCATGAAAAGTGTCTCCCGGGCGCGTGTCCTGGTCCTTGCTCAGCACCAGCCCAGGTACCTGATACTGCCTAGGAGGGGGCGGTCAGAGCTGGGGAGGAGGCAGGTGGAGAAAGGTGGGCCCAAGAAGTGGGTGAGGGGTGAGGGGCCAGGGAACCACCGGACTCCTGCCCCCTGCAACTCTAGCCTCAACAGAGCGGGGGGTCACTAGGCGACCGGCTTTGGGTGAGCACTGAGGACTAGGAAACCAGAAGATAAACAAACCTGGGATCTTTTCAGGAGGAGGCAGCTGGGAGGAAGCAGAAGAAGGAGAGAGATGGCAGCTTGAGAAAGCAGAGCAGGCACCCCGCAGGCCCGAGTCCAGAACCACCCAGAACACGTCCTTGTCTACTGGCCACGCTTGCAACAGGACTGGCCTGGGGAAGCCAGGGGGCTGGAGATGCTGGCCGGGGGCTGCCATTTGGGGCACAACACGTGACTGTCCCAGGACTCTTGCTTGGGGCTGGGGGGGGCGGCTGGTCCCCTTTATCAGCTCCTAGCAAGGCTAAGTGGGAACTACCTCTGGCAGCCCCGCCCAGCCATGCAAGGTTCCCACAGACCAGTTCCTCCCTGTTCTCCTCCCACAGACCTTCCCTCCCGCCACCCCTCTGCCACCCGGCCTCCCAGGCACAAGTGTGCTTTGCGAGGGAGCCGGTGAGATGTCTTTCCGCACGGCACTGCGTGGCTGGGGAGGTGTTCCAGCAGACTTATTTATAGCCAAGCATCCCGTCCGCACACTCTCCAGCGCTGCCTGCCTCGTTTGCCTGCCTGCCTGCCACTGGGGCTTTTCAATCCGTGTCTATATTTATCCCGAAGCCGTGGGGATAATGGCAAGGCCAGAAATAGCCTTGAAGACATTCACGTGAAGATGATGGACAGGTCTCCAGCTCCTGGCTGACCTCGCCCCCCCACCCCTCCCCCCATCACTCTGCATCTGCCGCTTGGCCGTGGGTAACGGGGAACAGCTGGAAGGGACTGGAGAGGCGGCTGAAGCCAGAAGGGAACAACATAATCCCTCTCTTCCCGCTGGCTGTGGCCCTCTGTAGTGACGCGGCGGGACAAGTCCAAAATGATACATCACAGCTGCCTGGCTGCGGGAAGACCAAAGGTGACATGGCCTCTTGGTGGACATCAGAATGTTAATCAGCTCAGAGACAGAACGGAGAGTCAGCTGGTACACACGCACAAAAAGCAGGTCACCTGTGCACCAAGAATGGAGGGAGATGGCCCCCCTCCTGGCCCCTTGCACCTGGACGCAGATGCGGGGCTCGCCGTGGAAACGTGCACGTGGTCTCCTGTTGACCTGGCCTCTTCCCACCTCCTGGAAAGGAGGACGACTCAAAGACAACCTGGCGGGTCAGGGAAGAAGCTGAGACGTTAGGGGAACCGGTGGGTGGCTCCTGCTCCCCCAGCTTCAGCATCCTGGAAGGAGTATGCTCCATCTGGGATGGGGGACAGACATCTATAGAGGGAGGGTCAGGGACTTCCCTGGTGGTCCCATGGTTAAGATCTGAGCTTCCACTGCAGGGGCTACAGGTTGGATCCTTGGTTGGGGAACTGGTAGAGACTCCGCATGCTGCCTGATGCAGCCAAAAAAATAAAATTTAAAAAAAAAAGAAAAAAGGCACAGAGTGCAGCAGGAGCCAAGAGAAGCAGCTGGCTACTTGGTGGGGATGGTTTCATGCAAAGGGGGGATTTTGGTTGGGCTTTGAAGGATGCATAGGAGTTTGCTAGGGGAGACGGGGGAAAGGCATAAGCCAGTGTCTTTGGTACTCAAAGTCTGGGGTATGGGGGAAGTCCCAAGTGTCAGAAGTGGTGAGTCAAGGGTGGTGAGATGGACCCAATCACAGATCTGAAGGGCTTTTGAACACATGGGTTTCAGGAGGCTCACTCACATCCTTGTAGCTGTGGCTGTGCCCTGCAGTGTTCTCTGACCTGTCACTGCTCCCAACAGGGAGGAGCTTTCTGACCTCATGCAGCCTGGCTTCCTATGACAGGACCTCTGGGCAGATCCCTGACACCTGAATCTCTAGCTACCCTGCTCCTGACTTACATCTGACTCCCCGTCCAACCATCCCTCCCACGAGCCCCAGCCCATCCTTGGTCTCTCCAGGGGAGCCCTGGATGCAGGAGCACCTCCCCACTAGCAGGGAAAGAGCCTCCAGTTGTGAAATGACTGCAGACTGTGCCACACAGTTTCCATTTAATCCTGGTCCCTGGGCCAGGTAGATTCAACCTGTCCATTTCACAGATGGTGACATGAGGCCTTTGGGAAGCTGAACCCCTCAATCTTCTCAAGACTACACTGTAGTTGGTGACTGAGCTGGGTTTATAATGAGGTTGGCCTCAACTCTGTAGATAAGGCTTCTCAGCTGCTTTCTTCCTTCCTTGCTAGGAGGTCCTTGATGTGTGTGTCAGCTGGACTTTTACAGGGTCCAGTCCCTTTCCATTTCACCACCCTTGACCCTGCACTTCTGCCACCTGGGATTTCCCCCACCCCACCACCCAGAATGCCACACACTTTGAGTCCTAAAGGCATCGGCTCGTGCTATTCCCTGTGCCTTCCCCACTTTGCTCCTGTCTAACTCCTATGCATCCTTCAAAACCCAATGGAAATGCCCCCCCTTTCTATGAAATTTTCCCCATCAGGCAGTTGGCTGCTGCCTTCTCTCTGGTCTGGCTGCACTCTGTGCCTTCCTCTACTGATGCACTATTTGCTCTGACTTGTGTCTGATCCCAGATGGCACACTTTCCTCCCTCCCTGTGACCCACTGCCTGGCACAGTAAACATCTGCCAGGTGAGAGAGTGAACCAATTCCCTCCTCCCTCTCACCCAGAGCTGTCATTTTTTCTCACCTCCCTCCAGTTGTTTTCCTAAAGACTGGACTCCCTTCAGTAATCGAGGTGAATGATAAGCCCGGGTGCTCTCTGACTCTTCCTCCCCATCTGGGCAGCACACAGGCTGCCAGGCTCTCCTAGCACTTGGAGAACACCCAGTGCTGCCAGGTTGATGAGCTGCTGCTCTGCCAGCCCCCTGGCTGAGGGAGCAGGCCTGTCTCTGTGCCTGGGGGCTGTCGAGGCCCTGGGGACTCTGTGCCACATCTGCAGCGCGGGGCTCCAAGGACACGTTCCATCACTGGGCTGACTCTCCATGGGGCTCCTGCCAGGGCTGCCACTTCCTTCCCAGAGGCTGACCTCAGAGCAGGAACCGGGCTGCCGAGGAACAGGGGGCCACTTCATGGGGTTGGGTCTCGGCTCCCCAGCGCTGCTGGGTCTGAGTGACCCAAACCGCTCCCGATTCTGGAGGCCTGGCTCCAAATGCTCCCTGTGTTCCTGGGTCTAAGGTCAAAATGCTTTTTGGAGTTGAAGGCACCCCTAACATCACAGATCCCTGTCAGACCCTCCAAGTGAAGGGAGCTCCCAGGGTGCAAGACAGTGACAGTCTAGGGGGCTTTCCCAGGAGTAATCAGAAGAATCAAAAGCACCAAAACATGGGGTACCCCAGAAGCAAATTCTGCACCCTTTAAAACAGTGGTTCCCAGCCTTTTGGGCACCAGGGACTGATTTCATGGAAGACAGTGTTTCCATGGACAAGGGCTGGGGGGAGGGGATGGTATGGGGATGATTCAAGTGCATTACATTTATTTCTGCACTTTATTTCTGTTATCATTACATCAGTACCACCTCAGATTATCAGGCATTAGATCCAGGAGGTTGGGGACCCAGGCTGTAAAATATCATGGACAGGGTACCTACTTTGTGCCCAGTGCCTGCAGTCTGGGGGGCAGGGGCAGAAATACTTACAACAGCAAAAACTAGATACAGCCCCTACCAAGCACTTTATAGACATTCTCATTTAATCCCCATGACAACCTGTAGTGAGCACTAATCTTGTCCCCATTTTATAGACAAGGAAACTGAGGCTGAGAAAGGTGAAGGGACCTTTCCGAAGTCCCCCAGCCAGATTCTAAACCCAGGCAGCTTGGCTCTGGACCCTGCATTAACTGCCACACTACACAATTCTGCACGACCATCATTATAAAACAGTGCGTACTGAAAAATGGGACAGTTGCCTTGGAAAAGTCTGGCAGATCCTCAAAATGTTAAATATGAGAGTTTTCACATAACCCAGCAATTTCCCTCCTAGGGATGTACTCAAGGGAAATGAAATGTAGGTCCACACAAAAACATATACACGGGGGATTTCCCTGGTGGTCCAGTGGCTAAGACTCCTCATTCCCAAAGCTGGGGGCCTGGGCTCGATCCTGGGTCAGGGGTCTAGCTCCCACATGCTGCAACTAAGAGTTCATTTACTGAAACTAAAGATCCTGCGTGCAGCAGCTAAGACCCAGTGAGGCCAAATAAATAAAAATAAATATTATAAAAAATATGCATGAAATATTTTTTTTAATGTATACATGAATGTTCAGAGCAGCCTTATTCACGGTAATCCGATAATGGGGGGAATTCCCTGGTAGTCCAGCAGTTAAGACTGAGCTTCCACTGAGCAGGGGGACAGGGATTCAATCCCTGGTTGGGGAACTAAGATCCCGCAGGTTGTGAAGCTCAGCTGAAAAGGAAACAGTGGGGAGAATGCAAATGCCTATCAACTGATGAATAGACACATGTAACCATCCACACAACTGAATGGTATCCTGAGATAAAAAGGAATGAAGTACGATTTAGGTTACCATGTGCGTGAGCCTTGAAAACATCACAGTGAGTGAAAGCAGCCAGTCACCAAAGGCCACATATTGTAGGATTCCATTTACACGAACTGTCCAGAATAGGCAAATCCACAGAGGTGGAAACCAGATGAGTGGTTGCCAGAGGCTGAGGGACAGGAACGCTGATTCACTGAGCACCCACAGGGCCAGGCACTGGGCAAGGTACTCTACACTGCCCCCCTCTTTTCTAACATTTATTTATTTGGCTGTGCATGTGAATGCCTAGTTGTGGTCTGTGGGATCTAGATGCCTGACCAGGGATGGAACCCAGGCCCCCTGCATTGAGAGCGCAGAATCTTAGCCATTGGACCACCGGGACGTCCCTATACTGCCTGTCTCATGGGCTCTCTTTCCTCTGGTTAGTCTTTTCAAATCTAGGCCATTCTTGCGAGATGCTTTAAAGGTTCAAGAAAACACACTCCTGACCTCAGAAGTCCCCTTGCGATGGGAGTAAAGCGTGAGTCACAGGAATGGGGCTGGCCCTGGGGCGGTCTGTGATGTTGGAGGAGGAGTCCTCCTGCTGGGATATCAGCTCAGCTCCCCACTGCCGCCTCATCTCATCCCGTCGCCCTGGCCTGCTTCTTGGGTCCAATGGATAAGCCTGTGCACAGGGAGGTACCAGGGAGTAAGGGCAACACACTTCCCCAGAGTATTTATAACTCGCACGAGAACCAAAGGGAAGGAGTGACCGACCGACGGAGGGAGGAGGCGTGGCTCTCCTTCCGAGCCTCTCGAAGCACAGCTCTGCTCTATTTTCACCTCCAGCACACAGAACAGCTCAGGCACACAGAAGGTGCTTAATTTGTGTTACTCGAATGATCACCTGACTTAAGGCAGCTCCTCTCATCTGGGAACCCCTCTCCTGGAAAGCACGCTTCAGGAACCAGCCAACAGACTCCCTTTCCTCCAGGAAACTGAGGAGTCGGACGCACCGAAACCTATCACAGACGCAGGTGCACCCTGAACATAGCACTCAACCTTGATTGTCCTGGAGAACGGGTCCCATCCTGAGAACTGCCCCAGGGAGGCTAGGAAGGGTTCCCCTCCGCCCTCTCCAAGTGCTGCAGCCCAGGGGAAGCAAGGACTAAATGGCTGGTGCCCTGGCGGGAGTCTGTCTGGGTTTTGTTTGTTGCCATCCCCTCACTTCCCAGGTGGCACTAGTGGTAAAGAACCCACCTGCCAATGCAGTAGACTTCAGAGATGAGGCTTTGGTCCCTGGATTGGGAAGATCCCCTGGAGGAGGGCATGGCAACCCCCTTCAGTATTCTT
Source organism: Capricornis sumatraensis (assembly GCF_032405125.1). NCBI lineage: Eukaryota > Metazoa > Chordata > Mammalia > Artiodactyla > Bovidae > Capricornis > Capricornis sumatraensis. Next base: position 59,267,444 of record NC_091085.1, on the reverse strand, counting down.
GCCTAGAGAATCCTATGGACAGAGGAGCCTGGCAGGCTATAGTTCATGGAGTCGCAAAGAGTCGGACATGGCTGAAGCGATTGAGCATAGCACACACGCACACTTCTTCCAGCTCCCAAGGAAAACTCCAGCAAAAGGACCGGGTTAGGCATGAGACCAGGCCACTGAGGCTCAAGCCCCACTTCAGTGATCCAGCTCCATCTCCCATGTCTGGGCGCCACGCTCTCATGTCCTGGGACCACCTGTGGCTGCCAGGTGAAAGGTTGCCTGCCAGGGGTTGCACCGGGATCCCCGTACTTTAAGCGCAGCTTGTGATGGGTGACACAGCTGTAGGCAGTGAGATCCCAGCCCCCACCTACCCTCCCTGCTCCCTTTCTTATAAGGGATGAACTGTGGATTTAAGTAGACCACTAAGCGTGCAGGAGGCTCTGACTCGTGTTCCCCGAGGTATCTGATGACTGTGGTGGCTGTTCATAGAGTCCACCCTGGGACAGAGAGCCCAGGCCTGGACAGCTCCTGCACGTGCCTCACACCTGAGCCTGATTATCCATGATCAAGGGGACATGCTCGGTCCACCTGTCTGTCTCCTCAAACTGTGAGCTCCTCCAGAGCAAGGACACCTTGTCTCTGGGCTGTCACCTTAGTACTAGCTCAATAAAATCTTCAAAAACATGCACAGAGAAAGAGAAAAGCTAATACCACATATTAACCCATATATGTGAAAACTATAAAAATGGTACAGATGAACTTATTTGCAAAGCAGAAATACAGCCAGAGACATAGAGAACAAGCATATGGACATCAGGGGGGAAGACTGGGTGGGATGAACTGGGAGATTGGGATTAACATACGTGCACTACTATGCATAAAATAGGTAACTAATGAGAGCATCCTGAATAGCACAAGGGCACTCTACTCAGGGCTCTGTGGTGATCTAAATGGGAAGGAAATCCAAAAAAGAGGGGATCTATGTAGAGGTATAGCTGATTCACTTTGCTGCGCAGCATAAACTAACACAACATTGTGAAGCAAATACACTCCAATTAAAAAAAAAATGCGTAAGAGAATTGCCTCTGATCTGCCCAAGAGTTCAGACATGACCACCAAGACTTCAGCCCAACTGAGATCAAAATGAGGGCCTAGAGAGAGCCACTAGAGACCCAGAGCATCTGGAATCATCAGCTGACACTCCAGGTTCCTGCCAGCCAGTAAGTCTGCCAGGCCCCCATGCTCGGCTGCAGTGTCAGGGGCCTCCTTCCCTGGGAACCTCACACCTCCGCAGGTCTCCTTCCAGAGCCACCACCGGTTCAGCTACAAACACTGTGGGCTCGGGGTCAGAAGCCCAGTCTTGGCTCTGTAGGTTAAGTGAAAAGGTTGCCCTAGATGACGTCTTCTTACGTGCTCGGTCGGTAAGTCACGTCCAACTCTTTGAGACCCCATGAACTGAAGCCCTGCCAGGCTCCTCTGTCCATGGGATTCTCCAGGCAAGAATACTGGAGTGGGTTGCCATTTCCTTCTCCAGGGGATCTTCCTGACCCAGAGATCGAACCTGAGTCTCCTGCATCTCCTGCACTGGCAGGTAGATTCTTTATCGCTGAGCCACCTGGGAAGCCTAGATGATCTCTTGGATGCTTTCAATCCATGCGAACCTGGTTTTTAAAAGCCCACACAGGAACTTTCCAGACTAGGTTGCGAAGACTCTGCACTCACAATGCAGAGGGCCCAGGTTTGACCCCTGGTCAGGAAGTAGATCCCACATGTGGCAACTAAGAGTCTGCATGCCACAACTAAAGATCCCGCATGCTGCCACAAAGATCAAAGATCCCCGGTGTGCCGCAGCTAAGATCCAGTGCAGCCAAATAAGTAAATCTATATTTTTTAAAAAGAAGAAAGTGCACACAATGAGGATCACCTCATTCCTCAGCAATTCGTTCCAGCTCTACCTTTGAAACATACCCAGAGCCCAACTCTCTTATCCCTGCCACTGCTGCCACCCTGGCCCAACACCTGACATCTCACCTTTGGGTGCGTCTCCCCACTGATCTCCCTGCTTCCTTTCTTCACCCCATCCAGTCTGTTCTCAACACAGTAGCCAGAAACCATCCTTTTAAAGCACAGGTTGGATCCTGGCCCTTCTCTGATCAAACTCTGGAGTGGTATCATACCTTACTTAATCAAGGTAAAAGTCCAGACAGGATTTCAAGGCCCTGCTGGATTCGGGCTCTCGTATTTCTCCAACCTCCCTCTCCTTCCCTCACTCCCTCACTCAGCTTTCTTGAGCACCCTGGACAAGCTCCTGCCTCAGTGCCTTTGCACAGGTTGTCTCTGCCTGGGATAACCTCCCAGCTCTCTCCCTCACCTCCTTTAGGCTTTTGCTTAAATGTCCTTGACCAGAGAGGCCTTCTCTTCCCCTGTTTATTTAGCTGTGATCACCATTTGATGTACTTATATAGTTTACTGCATATTTGTATATTGTATGTCTACCCCGCTGCTAGACTATAAGCCTAGAAAGGCCAGAGTTTTAAAAGTTTTATCACGCCTTTATACCCAGCTCCCAGAAAAGCAGCTACTCACTAAATACATGTTGAATGAATAGGTTGTGATCATTTGTGGTGGTCTGGACATGCTACTAAGAAAAACGGTCTCAGGCTATATGACCCTCCAGCTTGACAGAGTCCCTCTGAGAATCTCAAGCTCTGGATGCTGTCTAAGAGAATCAAAGTGATTATTTCAGGCAGGTTCAAGGCTCAGGAAGTATGTGGAGGGACAAAGCAAGGAAATGACACAGACCTGGTCTGGTCCCTGGGAGGTGTGGGGGGGTCATTTCATAAGCAGATGCTTCCTTGCTGGGCAAGACAGGGTTATAAACAAAGCTCATTAGTGCATGAGACACCCATCGAGGGGAAAGCACAGGAAGGAAAACTCAAGGGGTGGGCTCTTCATTAGAACCAGGGAGGACTTCCCTGGTGGCCCAGGAGTTAAGAATCCTCCTGCCACTGCGGGGCACATGGGTCTGATTCCTGGTGCGGGAAGACTCCACACACTGCAGAGCAGCTAAGTCCGTGTGCCACGACTGCTAAGCCTGCGCTCTAGAGCCTGGAAGCCACAGCTACCAGAGCCCAAGCGCCCTCAAGCGTGTGCACTACAACAACAGAGGCCACCTCAATGGGAAGCCCGCACACCGGGCGGGAGAGTGGTCCCTTCTCATCGCAACTAGAGAAAGCCCACACGCAGCAACGAAGACCCAGTGCAGCCAAAAATAATCCATTAGTTTTAAAAGAAAGAACCAGGGAAAGGCTGACACAGGGGAAGAGAGAGCAAAGGGCAGCCAGAAGTGGGGCGGCAGTGCCAAGAGCCTGTGGACAGAGCTCCAGGGGCACCCCAGCCTGACCACTGAAGCCGAGCCAGCTGCTCACCCCACCCTGCCCTGCCGACCCCAGCGCTCTCAAGTGCAGGGCCCTCGAGCCTGGCTCTCGGAACGGTGCTTGGGTGAAAGTCCACAAGTGACCAGGAGCAGAGGCCAGAAACAAGGCCCGAGAAGCGCAGCTCCTGCCCCATGGGTGAAGGTGAAGCGTGTTCTGGGGAAGACGTGTGTCACCGAGGCCAAGAGGGCAAACCCAGGGAGTGGGTGCCCGGGGCTCCTGAGGAGAGGACGAAATGGGAGGTGGAAGGGCTGGACTTCGGCAGGACAAGGCTCCCGGCAGGGTGGTGGGCTGGGGAGGTTCCCCAGAGAATGTGGAAAGAAGGGAGGGTCAGGCTCCAGTGGAGGCCCCCTCCACTTTCTACACGAGTCTGAGCAGGGCTGGCCAGGCGAAAAGGGAATATAGGGGACTTCCTGGTGGTCCAGTGACTAGGACTCTGAGCTCCCAATGCAGTGGGGCCTGGGTACGATCCCTGGTCGGGGGGCTGGATCCCACACGCCACAACTAAAGAGTGTGCATGCTGCAACTAAGATCGAAGGTCCTGTGTGTAGCAACTAGGACCCAACGCAGCCAAAATAAACAAGTGTTTAAAAAAAAGAAAGAAAAGGGAATATGGATGGGAGAGGTCAGGAAGGGACATAGAGGGGACACCAGATCCTGCCCAGCTGATTCCTAAGCGCTGTGGGGGGACCTCGAAGGACCACAGGACAAGCCCCAGTCCTTGCTCTTGTTGCCCCTCCCCACCCCGCCCCTCCATGCATGCTCGTGGCCTCCCTCATTGACCCAGCAGACCTACAACCTGGGAACTGTCAGCCAAGCCTCCCATGTGGGGCTGGGGTGCAGAGGGGGTTGTACAGCTTCCACAAATGAAAGAAAGACACCTTACCCCTCCCTCAGCCTCCACCCAGGGGCCGGAGGGGAGGCAGGGAGGCCAGCTCGGTGGTGCAGACTGGTGTGGACGAACAGTGTGTCAGTTGGGGCTGTGGTCTGAGGTCCCTGCCCTTGTCATCAGCTCTCTTCCTCTCCAGGAGACAGTAGTGACCTTGCAGAGGCCTTGGTGGGCAGTGGAGACAATGGCAGGAAGTGCCCCTCCCCGCCAGCTGGGGAGTCAGGAAGGAAGTGACCAACTCCGAGCCTGGGCCCTGGGACCCCGGCTGAGCCCCCACCCCAAGAACTAGCCCCCACCCCAAGAGCTAGAAGCTCTGCTCACCTGCTCAGGATGGCAAACGTCCTCTGCTTTGGGGAGAGGCAGGGCTGAGAGCAGATGCTCTCGCCGCTGGGACCCCCCTCTTAGAGGCAGACCTCCTGTGGGTGGACGGCTCCTGCGTCAGGGCAGCGGACGTAGAACGCGAATGCGGCCAGGCTGAGCTGAGAAGACAACTCCAGCTGCCCCCTGCCTGCCCTCCACCCCACCCCCACCTCCTGGAAGGAAGGGCTCTGGGTTCCTCTGGAGCAAGGAGCTTCTCTAAAAATACACCCTGCTCCTTAAGCCTTTTCCTCCTCCAGCCCCCTGCAGAGGAGATGAGGAGTTGGTCTCCCTCTCAGAAGGGCCATCTCGCTTCACACCACCCCCAGCCTCTTGCCATTCAGGGTCCAGTGGTCTCCACGTCTGACCCAGGCCACAAACTCCCAAGAAGAGCTCAAAGGCAGGTAAGGCGTGACCATGATTGTCTCCACTGTCCGGGGGTCCAGGGTAGAGCCCAGAAGGGGGAACCTCAGGATGCTGGAACAGCATATGCAAAGCACAGAGGTGAGAGGGCAGAGCGGGCACTGGGCCAACACCAGGGCAGAAACCCCACAGGGGCGGAGACTGCACAGCTGTGTCTCGGGCACCTGGGATGGTACCCAGTGGTCACTGGGTACTCAGTAAATGTTCACTGGGTAAACAAGAGAAGTTGAAGAGTTCTTTTTTTTTTAAGATTGTTTTTGATGTGGACCATTTTTAAAGTCTTTATTGAATTTGTTACAATATTGCTTCTGTTTTTCTTATTCTTTTTTTTTTCTGGTTTCTTTTTGGCCATGAGGCATGTGGCATTTTAGTTCCTGAACCGGGGATCAAACCCGCGTCCCCTGCGCTGGAAGGCAGAGAGTTAACCACTGGGCCACCAAGGGAGTGCCCCGAGGAGTTCTAAGTGAGGACCTGCAGAGGAGGGGAGGCTGTAAGCCCACCGTCCGCAACACCACGGAACGGTGCGAGGCCATCAGGAAGGACAAGAACCCCCTTCCTGTAGAAGAGGAAACAGGAAGCGAGGGCTCTGTGGGAGCCCTCCAACCGACATGAGCTGATGTCAGAGCTCAGGCCGGGCTGTGTGGGCCGAGGAGGGCTCACCAGGCCCCCACCCCCAGCCAGCAGGAGGGCGAGTGGCTGCGGAGAGGCAGAGAGGGCCCCGTGTCCCCATGTCAACTCCTTCCCCAACCGGCCATTTGAGACACCTTGGAGAAAATTCACGCAAAGCAACGGAACAAAAAATACAACACACACACACAAAAATACAACACAGCACTCTCCCTTCTTAGCACTTGGAGGCCTTTTCACAGCAACAAAAACGGGTGAGCAATCAGAGGAGACAGCCCACGGCGAAACACGGCAGTGAGTGGGCCCATGGCTGTGGCCTTGTGTGCTGGGCCCCGTGTGCCCAGGGAGCAGAGGAAGCCCAAGCGAGGTGTGGTGGCGAGGGCAGGGGGCTTACCTGGAGCCAGGCCCCCAGCCCATGGGGAAGCCCAGCTGTGTTTGGGAAACCACGTCATGTGCATGGGGTCTAGACTTGGGGTCCAATGCCAAGCTTACCCCTGACTAGCTGTGTGACCTTGAGCCAGATACTTGCCCTCTCTGAGCTTCAGCTGCCTCATGTAAAACAGATTGTCAGTATTCTTGCCTGAAAAAAATCCCATAGATGGAGGAGCCTGGCAGGCAGGCTCTAGTCCAAAGGGTCGGACATGACTAAGCACGCAGGCAGGCAAGGGCCTCAGCACAAGTTACTGTGTGCTTAGCAGAGGCAGTGCGTTTACAACCCATAGCCCAGCCGACACAGCAGAAACCAGAGACTTCAGTGCTCCCATCTTCTCCCTCCAGGTTACTTTCCCCAAATGGGATGTCCCCTCTCTGAGCCCCAAAGCTCAAACCAGCCAATTAGCACACAGGGAGAAGGGTTCATCGACGTTCAGGAAAGGAAAAGGCAACATCACTTCAGCTGCTCTGCCCACCAGAGGCCTTGGGTGTGACAAAAAGGGGACAGAGGGAGGCTGGGCCCTGAGACTCAGGACAGCAATGGGATGAGATGGATCGGAAGCCAGCATGGGGGCTCCTGTGAGAACTCAGGGCAGAAGGAGAGAAAGGGCCAGCCCCTGGGGGATGGACTACTGGTTCTGACTCCATAGAGGATCCCAGCTCATCACAGCCTCCGGCCTCAGTTTCCTCCAGGGAGGTGGTTACCCGAAAACACTCACACTGTTGTTTCCGTGTTGCCAACCACAACTTGTGAGACACAGCAAACCAGCACCCAGACTGCGTGCTCAGACGCTTCAGTCGTGTACGACTCCTTGCGACCCCATGGACTGTAGCCTGCCAGGCCCCTCTGTCCACAGGATCCTCTAGGCGAGAATAGTGGAGTGAGTTGCCAGGTCCTCCTCCAGGGGATCTTCCTGACCCAGGGATTGAACCCATGTCTCTTACGTCTCCTGCACTGGTAGGCAGGTTCTTTACCACTAGCACCACCTGGGAGGCTCACCCTGGAAGCCCCAAAACTCTGGTCCTGTCTCTTTGACTCGGGTGGGGAGGACCAGGCTGAGCCAGGGAGCCAAGAGCAGAGAAGCACCCCCTGGGTGCCCTGTACAAAGGAGAGCAACACAGGCTGCCCCAGGGAAGCCAAAGCTACCACAGACAGAACATCAGTCCTTCCTGCTAGGTGAAGAGGAGTCAATCTCTACAAGACGCACGATCGATGAATATAATCTACCCCATGTGAATCAGCGGAGAAGGCAATGGCACCCCACTCCAGTACTCTTGCCTGGAAAATCCCATGGACGGAGGAGCCTGGTGGGCTGCAGTCCATGGGGTCGCTAGGAGTCCGACACGACTGAGCAACTTCACTTTCACTTTTCACTTTCATGCATTGGAGAAGGAAATGGCAACCCACTCCAGTGTTCTTGCCTGGAGAATCCCAGGGACAGGGGAGCCTGGTGGGCTGCCATCTATGGGGTCGCACAGAGTCGGACACGACTGAAGCGACTTAGCAGCAGCAGCAGCAGCATGTAAATCAGACAAAGTCAGATATTTACAGAAGAGGAAACGGCAGTTGAGCCCCTGCACCCCCAAACTGCACAGCTGGGAGGCGGGGCAGTCCTTACCTGTGGGTCTGCATGGGAAGGCAGCGCCGATGTCCTACTCTCGAGGCCCACAGAAGGGTATCAGGCACCAGGACAGCCTGGCCAGCATCCTGCAGGGAGAAGCCCAGAGGGCAAGGTGGGTGAGACACCTGGTCGCTCTGATTGTTCAGAGCCCACTGGGAAATCCACGTGGCCAGGCCTCATCCTGAGTAACGCCAGAGAAATCCAGATGTGACCAGAGGACAGGAGTGGGATGCCTGGCTAAAGAAGTCTTCATTTGACAAAAGGGACTCCTTCCAGGATGCTTTCCTGGAGGCTGATCCACCCAACACCACCCATGACTCCCTCTGCTTAGGAAGACAGCTCAAGGAACCCAAACTCACATATCTAGCACATATGGGAAGCCTTCTTGTTTCAGAAGCCCAGCGTGGCGCTCTCAGCCTCAAACCTGAGGCTTTTCACCCATCAACCTTTGGGACTTCGGGACCTCGGGACCTCAGGCTGCAGAGGGGAGGCAGGTGGGAGACGGGGATTCGGAGGGGCGGGACATGACAGCCCAGAGCTCTCGGTCAGCAGTTAGCCAGCATCTTGATGCCTGGGGCAGGGTCATGGTCAGCCCCTCCAGGAGATGCAGATGACTCTCACCTTCTAATCAAGCCCCTGAACTTGGGCAGTATGTGGCTGGAGGCCCACCTCCACCAGAGGCCAGAGATGAGCACTCATCAAAATGAAAAGAGGTGGAGAAACAGATTTCCAGGGAGTCCCGGGGTGCAGTCAGCCTACAAGAGCATAGAACATGCGCAGGCACCATGAAAGCTGCCACCCAACCCAGGGCTCCCCCCAGGACACAAGATGCTCCCCTGAACCATGTGTGCAGCTCAACATGAAACAGAGCAGCACCCCTATGGCCCTTGCCTGCCACACCCCCCACAACCATGCCCACAGCCTGCCTTTTGTCTGTGGAAAAACTTGAGCCAAAGAGTAAGCTTAATCGGAGAAGTGAGAAGATGCAGAAACAAAGGGAAACAGTCAAAGGAGACCAAATAATAATAGTTTAGTCATTAAACATAGTCAAGGACCTTTAGTTCCTCCTCAAGGGCTCTAGGTAACATTCCCAGCCATGTCCTGGGAGCTGTTTTGCAGACAGAGACCCCCACTAAGTGGAAGAAGTTAACTACACGATGACCAGACACAAGCCAGGACACAAGCTGCCACAATTCCGAGAACTGGCCTCAAAGACATGGAGACAATCCTGGAACTGACGATTAACTATACTTAAAACAACCAAGATGACCGCTGGTCAGACCGCTGAAGACCAATCTCAAGATGAGCATCAGAGCTGACTCTGCTGTTTCTGCCTGGAGCCCCCTCTCTCCGTCTATAAAAGCTCTTGCCCTCTGATTGTTGGTGCAGCGTGGTGGGGGAGGGGAAGTCAGCCTTCGGACAGGTGTACCACCTCCCCCGAGCCCCGTCTGCTGGCATCCATTTCCTTTCCACCAACCTGGCCTCTCTGCTGATTTTTGAGCTGCGAGTGGCCAGACCCCACTTCTGGTTACAAAGATGCATTCTTGTTTGTCTGACATCGGTGCTTCACATGCGTGGTGCCCAGGAGGCAGGCAGCAGCCCAGGAGGCCTCCCAGTGACCATGACGGGAAGGCAGAGGCCTTGACTGTTGCAGGAACCCAACCCCGGAGCAACCCTACTCCTGGGGCTGAGGCCAGGCACCAGGGCAACCAGGGACACCCGAGCTAAAAATCAAAGAAGAGGGAGGTTTCGTGGTGCCTCGGAAAAATGAAAGTGATACACTGCAGAGTGAGGGCACAGACAGTGAGAGTTCAGAGGAGGAAGAGAAGCAAACTAGGGAGGTGAAAAGATAACCAGCGACGGCACAGTGGTGGGAGGTGTGGCTGCAAACGACAGAGATCGGCTTTTCACACGCCGCCCACCCCACTGCAGTCCCACGCTCCCTCCGGGGGAAGCCTCAGCAAATGCTGTGAACTCCTCTCTGGGACCGGCCCGCAGGGGTTGAGGCTCCTTCTCTGCCCTGCACTTACATGTGCAATCCCTGAAGAACACAACATCCCAGGTGGCTCAGGTGCCAGTTCCCCTCCCGGACACACTAACTTCGCCAGCTCCCCGGCTCCATCCCATCAGAACCCTTGGCTTGCCCTGGCATACGTGCCCTGCCTCTGCAGGACTTCGCCTCTGTTCTGTTTCTTAGCTTTCATCACAACACCTCTAACCCCTCTGGGAGATCTGTGCCCATCTCCCCATTTGAGGGGTCAGGAAACCTGCCAAGAGGTTTAGTCAAGCCAGCTTCAGCGCGACTCCCCTCCACGGTGTGCACCTCTCCCAGGATGTCACCTCTTCCATGTGAGAAGGTCAGCTGTGACTCACACATCCCCTTCCCCCTACCATCCACTGCAGAAGATCCGAGGGGGCCTGCGAGAAAGGATTCTCGCTCTTCACACAGGGGTGCATGGTGGGGAAATGATTTTTCTGACAAAAGAATGCATTTAAAATTCAAAAATTGAATGCAGGGTCAACTTAAAGAGCCAGGCAGCTCCTGGGGGAACAGAGCTCTAGGGGCAGGGGGGCAAAACCACACGGAAATAAAGTAGGAAGACGGTGCGGGAGGACTTGGCTTTCCTCCCGTGACCACTCACACAAAAGGCTAAAAGCCAATCAGCCTGCTCCCTTAAGGGGGATGAAGGATCAAGAGAACACGATTCCAGGCTGAGACTTGCTGCACACGTGTTCCGTGCACACCTGTAGCTCTGGTCTTGCAGGGATGGGGGGAAGTTCTGGAACTAAATGATGTGCGGTGTGTTGCTGTTTACCAGGAACAAAGGCATTTTATTCCTTTGAGCTCCCTCCCCCAGTGTTATTGAAGTATAACTGACAAATAAAATCATGATATACTTCAAGTGCACAGCCATAAAAAGAATGAAATAAAGCCATTTGCAGCAACATGGATAGACCTAGAGATAATCATACTAAGTGAAGTAAATCAGACAGAGAAAGACAAATATCATGACATTGCTTACAAGTGGAACCTAAAAAGATGACACAAATGAACTTTCCAAATAGACCCACAGATATAGAAATAAGCTTAGGATTACCAAATGGGAAAGGTGGGGGGCCACAGATTAGGAGTTTGGGATTAGCATATAAACACTGAAAGTGAAAGTCGCTCAGTCGTGTCCGACTCTTTGCGATCCCGTGGACTGTAGCCTGCTGGGGTCCCCATGGAATTCCCTCCATGGAATTCTCCAAGCCAGAATACTGGAGTGGGTAGCTGTTCCTTTCTCCAGGGGCTCTTCCCAACCCAGGAATTGAACCGGGGTCTCCTGCATTGCAGGCAGATTCTTTACCAGCTGAGCTACCAGGGGAAGCCCAGCATATACACACTACTATATATAAAAGGGATAAACAACAAGGACCTACTATGTAGCCTGGGGAACTAAAGTCAATATCTTGTAAAAATCTATAATGGAAAAGAATCTTAAAAAGAATATATATGTATATGTATAACTGAATCATCTTGCTATACACCTGAAACCAAGACAACATTGTAAATCAACCATACTTCAATTAAAAAAGATAATAAAAAGCGTGCAGTATGATGATCTGATAGACGTATGGACCGTGAAAGGATTCTCACCATTGAGTTTATTATTCTATCACCATGTTGGTTTTATTGTTGTTGTTGTTTTGTGATGAGAACACTGAAGTTCTATTCTTTTAGCAAATCTCCCTTAGACAATACTACAGTGTTATCAATTGTAGTCATCATGTTATACATTAGCTCCTCTTCTTTCAGTTTTAAATCTAAATCTTCAATATGCCTCTTCAATGACTTGGAAAATTTCAAGAGGGTGAAAAAAAGAAAGAAAAAAAAAAAACCCATCCTTTGAGAACAGAAGTCAGAATTGCTTTCCTGAAAAATTTTCAGATCCCTAAATGTTTTAGTCGGTGGACATGAATTAGTAAGTGAATCTGTTTCTCTACACAACTGCTATTAATAGAATATCAGTCTCTCTTCATCCCCACTAAATAAATGTCAAACAAACACTTAAAGAATACTGGTTTGATGGGGTGCCAAATGACTAGCTTGCCCAGACGTCCACATGTCTAAAGCTGGCCCTGGTTGAGAGTGTAAGTTCCAAACGAGTGGGTAGCATGGCTGGAGTTAAACACTGTTGTTTCCATCCCCCGTTGACATGGAGACCGGGGGAGGCAGGTGGCTGAAGAACGGGCAGAGAGGGATGGATGCAAACAGCAGTGGTACCCAAGCAAGTTGTCCAGGTTGCTGATAACAGGTAGAGGCTGTCCAGCTTTGGATTCCATCTAAAGGCATAGCTCCTGATTTTCTGATTTATTAAGATGTAATTCACATGCCACAAAATTCACCCATTTTTTAAAAAAAATTCACATGGGATCTTATTTCCCCAAACAGAGACTGAACCCGCATTGCCTGCACTGGAAGACAGATTCTTAACCACTGGACCATCAGGGAAGTCCCATGACCCTTCTAAGAGGTACAGTTTAGCAGTATTTAGCACATTCACAAAGTTGTGTGACTATCACCTCTCTCGAGTTCTGGAACATCTTCATCACACAGCCCAACATCGCCCCCCATCAAGGAAATCCCACGTCTATTAGCAGTCACTCAGCAAATCCCTCCCCTCCAGCCCCTGGCCAGTGCCGTCTGCTTCTGTCTCTGCAGACCCGTCTACTCTGGACACTTCGCATGAACTGGATCACACAGTCAGTACGTGGCCTTGTGTGTTGGACTGCCTGCACTTCAAATCATGTTTTCAAGGCGCATTCACATCATGGCGTGTGTCAGTACTTCATTCCTTTTTTGTGGCTGAACAGCATGGCGTTGTGTGGATCAACTCTTGTTTACCCATTCATTTGTGAATGGACACTTGGGTTGTTTCCGCTCTGGGGCTATTATGAATTATGCTGCCGAGAACATTCACGTACAAGTTTTTATGTAGACATATGTTTTTGATTCTTTAGGTACATAGCTAGGAGTTCCTGATTTTTAATAAAATAATTTAAAATGAGTAATACCTTCTGAAAAGATTTCTAAAAAAGGCATGAGAGTGAGTTTCTCTCTTGCCCCTGCCCCCTGGCCCCTGGTTCTTCTCCCCAGGGTCAAGCTAACTCTCCCTGAGAGGCCCAGACACACTGCACAGCCTGCTGCACCTTACAGTCCTCTGGCAGGAGGAGACCTGACGACCAGATGCGGCCAGAATCAGCTTAGTGAGGCTTCGCAGTGGGCACAGGGCCCGGTCTGAGTCGGGTCTCTGCTGTCTGTCGGCAGCCCGGCCCTGGGAATCGGCTTAGCGCCCTGGGCGGACAGGTTTTGACATCTGGCTCTGCCATCTCTAGGCCCTGCGGCCTCAAGCCAGCTGCTTAACTCCTCTGGACTTGGCTTCCTTTTCTGTAGAAGAGCACTCACACTAGGACTTCACTACTGGTCCAGAGGCTGAGGCTCCCCGCTCCCAATGCAGGGGGCCCGGGTTCAAGCCCTAGGAAAGGAACTAGATCTCACATGCTGCAATTAAAGAAAAAAAAGATCCCACATGCCACCACTAAGACCCAGAACAGCCAAATAAATAAATAAGAAATAAAATAAGTATTAAAAAGAAAAGCATGCTAACACTACTACCTAGTTCATGCAACCGCCAAGAAGGGTCCATGAGCTCAGGAAGGCAAGTGGTCAGCACCAGACCTGGCACACAGTAGGCACCCAGTGTTTGCTGCCGCTGTAATTACTACAACTACTTACTACACTGTGGTTGACACCATCCTTGGTCTCCCCATCTGGAAAACGGCAGCAGACACCTCCTGTGCACGGTTATGTGGACTGCACAAGAGCCCAGGGTGGGCCGCCGTTGCTGAGCAGCGGGAGCTCCGGGAGAGTCAGGATGGCCACGCTGCATCCCCACATCCCCTGGTCCTGCTCCAGAACCACCCCAAGGAGAGGCCAGGTGTCCCTACTCAGCACCCTCGGCCCTGAATTCTCCACCCCGCCGCCCACAAGTACAGAGAAAGACCCTGCTTCCTGGACCCCCAGCCCTGGGGGGGAAGGGGGGGCGATGGCTGGGCTTCTTATTTGTCCCTTTCCAGTCACCACCCAGCACCCCTTTCTGGATCCTTCCCTCTGCTTTCTCAACACACTCAACTCTGAACCTGAACATCTCTCTCTGAAGCCCAGACGTGGAGGCAGCAGGGAAACCCTTAGAGACCTTCAAAGTGAAGGGGCCTCGAGTGAGGAAGGACGCATTAGTGGGGCCATTAGGAAGCTGTTAGGGGTGATCTGCTCCCAGCTGGCAGGAGGTGAAACCAAGCCTGCAGAACAAACCCAGGTCGGGGAGGGCAGAGCGGGGAGAGGAGCTGAACAGGGCTGTTTTGGGTGTGCAAAAGTTCACAGGGGAAAACACCCAACACACACACTCACACACACACGCTTAACAGAAAGGAGAAATTCTTAGCCTGCAGCAGTTGGTAGCATTATGTAAAATCCCAAGCCCACAAAAATATCATTTGGATGATAAAAAGTTAAATTTAGCTAAGTACAGAGTGACTAATACTACGAGGGAGGGGCAGCGCCCCCAGTTGCCTGGAGCTGATACAGCTGGCTTTTAGAAACTTTTGACAAGTAACCAGGGCCTGGTGAGGCCCAGAATAACAGATTATGTAATAACAGGCGCAGCCATTAGCAGTACAGAGCAGACGGCAGGCGCTGCAGCCGCCTGGAGGCAGGGGACCACTGGGGTCTGACTGCAGCTTCTCCCATAGCACCCGACCTCTGGGAGCCCGGGAGATCCAGGGGCATCCGAGAGCGGGGATGTATTAGCATGAGTGGATCCACCTGCCTCTTTTGCAAAGAGCTTCTCCCAGAGTGGCTGTGCTGGATGTTTACCTTGGTGGCCCCTTGTGGGCCAGGGCCCTGGGAAGTCCCTATTCTTTGAATCCAGTCTGGCCCCATGTCCTGTACTGACCAACAGAACTGGGAGAACTGGGGAGACAGGGAGTTACACTGGAACAGAACCTTAAGGAAGGACTGGTTGAGACTCACTGAAGGCAGAGACTCCAGCAAATGCTAGCACAGTGTCCACAACAGCACTAGTAACAACAGCAGAAGGCAGGCCACCCTGTCAACACGTGGATGGATGAGCAAAATGTGAGCTATACAAAGGAATAGTATACAGCCCTCAAAAGGAAGGACATCCCATCACATACGACAACATTCATGAGCCTCGAGGATGTTATGCTGAGTGAAATCAACCAGACAAACAGGACAAATACTCTCTGGCTCCATTTATATAAGGCACCCATAAGAGTCAAGTGCAGAGAGATGGAAAGTAGAAGAGTGGCTGCCAGGTGTTGGCGGAAGGAGGACGGGGAGTTAAGTGCCTAATGGGGATAAATTTTAAGTTTTGCAAGGTGAAAAGGATTCTGTGGGTGGTGAAGATGATTGCAATGGTATGAATGCACACTGCCACAGATCTTTGTACCTAAACATGGTCAGAGTGTGCACCTGAAACTAACACAATGCTGTTGCTTTTTAATTTATTTATATTGGAGTGTAATTGCTTTACAATGCTGTATTAGTTTCTACTCTACAGCAAAATGAATCAGCTACATGTATACAAATATTCCCTCTTTTTTTGGTCTTAATTCCCATTTAGGTCACCAGAGAGCACTGAATAGAGTTCCCTCTAGAGTCTCATCCCTCTATAGGCTCATGTGTGTCAATCCCAACTATACTTCAATTAAAGCAATGGTTAAAGTGATACATGTTACACTATATGTATTTCACTACAATAAAAAAAAATTAGATTTTTTTTTTTTTTAAAGAAGAGGATGGAGGAGAAGGAGGAGGCATGGATGTGTCTGTTTGTCCCCTGGGGGAGTGGGCAGCCATCATGTAAGAAGTCCAACTAGCTGGAGATCACTGAGCCAATCCAGCCATGGGGAGGGGTCACGCATAGAGGAACCAGTGCCTCAACTGACAGTCAAGAGCCTATACCCACCCACCAGCCATGGGAGCTTGGTCATGTGTGGAAACACATCTTCCACCTTGAGTCAAGCCATCGCAACTGACATCAGCGGAGCAGAGATGAGCCGTCCCCAGCAAGCCCTGCCCAAATTGCCACCCCATCAACAAATAAATGGTGCTTTCAGCCACTAAGCTAGGGGAGTCCTCTGTTGCAGCAGAACACTGACACAGCAGTCAAGCCCTCTAATGGGTTTGGGGGAAATTTCCGTTATGAACCTCTTTCACACTCTCACATATGAGTCACTAAGAGAAGTCAGTGCTTGAATGAGTCTGAGGAAAAGACTGATTTTCCACTCCCCAAATCCCAGTGGAATAAACGTTGAAATCAAGCCCTGTGCTAAGATTCAAACAGCTGCTGGGAAGGCTGGGGGATTTCTCCAATGATCCAATGGACTAATCAGGCCATCCATCAGCTGATCAATTCAACATTCTTTTTAAAAGTCATTCTTTTTAAGCCATAAAAAGAATGACTTTGAATGGCCCTGCCCAGAGCAGGGACTTGTACAGTGTGGACAGAGATATTGGTGGAATTCCCTGTGGTGGGTGGGGGGGTGGGGAGTGATCCCAGGTGTGGGGGCTGAGAACAGAGTTCTAGCTGGCTGACTCTGGGCAAGTCAGTTCCCCTCTCCGGGCCTCAGTTTCCCCAGCTGTACAGTGAGAAGATTGATGTCTAAAAGCCCTTTCCAGGTATGGAGCAAAGGGACTCCTCCTACACTGTTGGTGGGAATGCAGATTGGTACAGCCACCATGGAGAACAGTGTGGAGGTTCCTTAAGAAACCAAAAATGGAGTTACCGTATGATTCAGCAATTCCACTCCTGGGCATATATCCAGAGGAAGCCATAATTTTAAGATACATGCACCCCAACGTTCACTGCAGCGCTACTTGCAATAGCCAAGATGTGGAAGCAACCTAAATGTCCATCGACAGAGGAACAGATAAAGAAGATGTTGTTTATTTTATACAATGGAATACTACTCAGCCATAAAAAGAATGAAATAATGCCATTTGCAACTACACGGACGGACTGAGAGATTATCATACTAAGTAAGTCAGACAGATAAAGACAAACATCACATGACATCACTCATGTGGAACCTAATTCTTAAAAAAATGACATAAATGAACTTATTTACAAAACAGAAGTAGACTCACAGACTTCAAACACAAACTTATGGTTACCAAAGGGGAAAACTGATGGGGAGGGATAAATTAGGAGCTTGAGATTAACGTACACACAGTAGTAAATATTAGACAGATAACTAACAAGGACCTAGTGTTTAGCACAGGGAATTCTACTCAACACTCTGTAGTCACCTATGTGGGAAAAGAATGTGAAAAAGAATGAATATGTGTGTGTGTATGTGTATATATATATATATATATATATACATATATATAAAAAACTGAATTACTTTCCTGTACACCTGAAACAGAACATTGTAAATCAACTATATTCCAATAATTTTTTTTAAAATTATTAATAATAAAAGACTTCTCCATTTGGCTCCAATATTCTGCAACACTGCAGTTTTGGCAGAAGGGAAAGCACACTGAAATAGAATCCAAAACACTGAACAAAGTCCAATTACCTGTGTCTAGTTTACAGGGAGATGCACACACTGGAGTCTTCACCTCTGAGGCACTCTTATCTCCGTGTCCTTTGTGAATTTGTTTGTTCCTTCCACAACATTCCCTGTGGAAGTCCGACTTGATCCAATTTCCTCTTCTGAATTACACTTCAGCTCCCTGGATTCTTAGTGGGGCTGTGTGATTAGTTCTGTGAATAGAGGGATGTACACCACTCCCCCACCCCCAGGCCTGGCCCCTAAGACACCTCACATGATCCTCTATGCTGAGACTCCTAATTGAGGACAATCTACATGCAAATGAGTTGGAAAAAAAAAACTTGGCTGTGGACTTCCTAGTAGGCAAAGCAAAGAGGGCAACAGGCTGACCACAGAGCTCTGCTAACCGAAAAACATACTGCTCATGATAAGAATCTCTGTCTTGGCCAAGAGCTCTGAGAGGAAGGCTCTCCAGGGCCTCTGGGTGAGGGAATCGGTGTCTGAGCAAGAGGGTGCAACAGGCCAGGCTTGTCCTGAAATCTGTTCCCTCCACAGCAGAGGGGGGGGGTCAGCTTTGGTGGTCCTCCTGTGGCCTGACTGGTGTGTTACTACATGAGTGTAATTCTTCACCCTTGTTAACGTCAATGCCACAGCAGCATGATAAACACGGAAAATATTTACATACCTGTACCATGGATGGGTTGTTTAGACCATCTGGCTACAGGATGCGGTTAAGTATTGTCAAACACATGGCCTGTCTGTAAAGGTTGTGCCTCAGCCCTGGGGAGGCCAGGCTCTGGGGTTAGGTGGCTTCCCTGGGCCATATCCCCATCATACTCTGGACCACGGGGAACCCGAGAGACCAACTCACATCTCGGCAGGCCTGGACCCACTATCAGCCTCAGGCCATTGCCAGTTGGGAGCAGAGCCCTCAAACCCCCTCTTCTGCTCCCTCTGGGTAAGGATGTTTGATAACCCCAGACACTTTAGCAAGGAACTCTTCAGGACTCAAGTGCTTCCGACAACACTCACTTGGCAAGGACTTCCTGGGTGGTCCAGCGGTTAAGAATCCTCCCGCCAGTACAGGGGGCACAGGTTTGATCCCTGGTCCTGGGAGATCCCACGTGCCTGGGGCAACTGAGCCCATGCACCACAGCTACTGAGCCTGTGCTTGAGAACCCAGTCACGACTACTGAGCCAACATGCTGCCACTACCGAAGCCCGTTCACCAAAGAGCCCGTGCTCCACAAGAGAAGCCACCGCAATGAGAAGCCCGAGCACCAAAACCGGAGAGCAGTGCCTGCTCCCTGCTACTAGAGAAAGCACACTTGCAGCAGTGAAGACCCAGCGCAGCCAAAAGTAAATAAATAGATCAATCTTTAAAAAAAGAAAAAAGACTCACTCAGCAAGACAGCCCCAATCCACAGCCACCCCGGGAATGTCTCCAGGGAGCTCACGGGACTGTGGGGAATCCTCAAGAGGCAAACAGCATAATTCGCTTGTGTCTGAAGCAGCTTCTGCCTGAGCTTCGTCTCGCTAGAGAGGCAAGAGACAAGGACGAGGTACCACCGCTCTGGAAGGATGGATGACACTGAGCTTAAGCTCACCTCAGGGAGAGTTTCTTCTGCTGAGTTCTGAGATCAGGCTGAATAACGGAGGTTTTTTTCCTCCTGGGTGGACGTTAATTTTTTTCCCTTTTCCTTCTTTTAAATAATTTCAGGTGTGGGGTGGGTTGCTTTATTAATTTTAGTAAGAGCCAAAAAGTTCCCTTCGGAGCTCGTTTTTCAAAGTAGCAATTTTCTTAATGGGACGCACGCGTTTGCCGCCCACAGGAGGAGCTGTGTCAGCCTGGCAGTCACAGCGCCCGGTGAACACCTTCCTGACAACTGTGAGTCAAATGGAAACTCGCCGCATCGGCTGTGTGGCCAGCAGCCTGGCCCGACACTCTGACAAGGGCTTTTGCGGGGGGCACGCCTGGAGGGAAGGTCAGCTGTATTTCCGTCCACTATGAACTCACAGCTTTAGGGTCTCTTTTTTTTTTAATTAATTTTTTTGATGTAGACCATTTAAAAACTCTTTCTTGAACTTGTTATAATATTGCTTCTGTTTTATATTTTGGGTTTGGGGCCACAAGGCATGTGGGATTTTAGCTCCCTGAACAGGGACAGAACCTGCATCCCCTGTATTAGAAAGTGATGTCTTAATTAACCACTGGACCACCAGGAAGTATCTAGTCTCTCTTTTTTTCCATTTTTTTTAAGCTTTTTATTTTGTATTGGAGTATAGCCAGTTAACAGTGTTGTGACAGTTTCAGGGGAACAATGAAGGGACTGAGCCATATACACGTATCCATTCTCCCCCAAGCTCCCCTCCCATCCAGGCTGCCATATAACACTGAGTAGAATTCCCTGTGCTGTACAGAAGGTCCTTGTTGGTCATTCACTTAAAATACAGCAGTGTGGACGTGTCCGTCCCAAACTGCCTAACTATCCACTCCCCCCTTTCCCCCAGCAACCATAACTTTGTTCTCTAAGTCTGCGAGTCTCTTTCTGTTTTGTAAGTTCATTTGTATCATCTCTTTTTAGATTCCACATCTAATGGATATCATAAGATGTTTCTCCTCTGTCTGACCTACTTCATTCCTTAGAGTCTTCTTATCACAAACACCCTTGAAGATTTAAAATACACCAACCAGAGCGTTCAGGGCCTCGGGTAGCACACGGATGGGGTTCAAGTGCCAGCTGGCCATCTTGCCTCCTGGAATCTGGATTTTGACTGTGAAATGAGGGTTAGTGACACAGCTAGAAGCCGCTTCCTGCTCTGAGAGTCATGAGCTGGTTCTGCAGTGACTGGGCAAGTAGGGGATTCTGTGGCCACGGAATCAATCGAGTGTCACAGTCTTTCCAAGGACTGGCATTCTGTCTGTGCAAACAGGGTGAGGACCACAAACCCCACATGTGGAGAGATGAAAAAAGTCAGAGCCTAAGGCCAGACACGGCCTGAGGCTCAGGGGGTTGCCACCGTGTTCCAGGAGAGCAAGCCCATGTGCACATTCCACACCCTCTAAAAGCACAGACCAGCATGCCAGGCGGCTTGACGATACAGAGTTGGTACAACTGTTCTCACTGGTAGCACCCCGAGTGCCCAGCGAGGCCGGTGTCCATGCAGAAGGCTCAGTGCCTCTCTCGTAGGTACTTCCGATCCCTCGAGCCCTAGCAGAGATGTCTGCTCAGAGCCACCAAGGAGTTTCAGACTCCTGTTCCACTCACTGGCTTGCAGACAGAGCTGGGCAAAGGCTCTTTTTCTGTAGTGAGCTGCTAGGGACACGGACATACGGTGACAAAGACCACGCCCAAGTTGCTGCTTGCTTCATTCTCACTGGGCTCAACAAACACACCGGGATAGAACTTCCCTGGTGGTCCAGAGGTTAAGACTTTGTGCCTCCATTGCAGGGGGCACAGGTTCGATCCCTGGTACAGAATGTGGCCAAAAAAACCCCGAAGCATTTAACAGCAAGCCAGCAACAGGCTTCTTTTGTTTAAGTGCAAAAATATAAGCTGGCCAAGAGTAGGCCCAGCACCTCAGAACAGGGGGTGGCCTAGGGGGAGTGGGTTAGCCCCAGGCCTCCCAAGTCAGAGTGAGGATCTTCTCCCGACGGAGGAGTCCCGACCAGCCCAATCTGAGCTCCTATGTCTCCAGCTCTCAAGGCCTCCTGCCCCGGCTCCCACACCCCAGCGGACAGGCCAGCACTAGGCACCACTAGGCCCCCTCCAGTTCAAGGTGAAATGAGAACTGCACGGTCAATGGAGCAAGCCATAATAAAAGCTCTGTTTATTCTCTTTTTATTCTTAGATTAGATCTTTCCTATTTCTTAGTGTCCCTTAGTTCATGAGAAGATGGCTACGGGGAATTACAGCTTTCCTCTGTGTGTGGTTAATTATTCATAACATAAATTTTAACATTTTTAAGCATTTTTAAGTGTGCAACGGCATTAAGCACATTCATAGTGCTGGGCAACTAGCATCACCACCTGTTTCCAGAATCTTCTCATCCCCCTAAACAGAAACCCTATAATCATTCAACACTAACTCCCCAGGCCCCCTTTCCCCCAACCCCAGGTAATGTCTGTGAATGGTACCTCTTTAAAAATAATGTTATTACTTGGCAACATTATCTTGTAATTAAAAAAAATTATTTATTTGTCTCATCGGATCTCAGTTGTGGCGTGCAAGGTCTTTCGTTGCAGCGCATGGACTCTCTAACTGTGGCACACAGGCTTAGCTGCCACGTGGGATCCTAGTTCCCCAACCAGGGGGTTGAACCCTCATCCCCTGCCTTGCAAATTGGAGTCTTAACCCCTGAACCACCAGGAAAGTCCCTTATATTGTAATTTTAAAGCTCCTGGTGCTTCTCAGCTACTTGATGATAGATGAGTCGACAGAGGGGGCCCTGAACAGCTTCTGTCCCCCACCCCCACCAGGAAGGAAACTTACAGGCCACAGTCTGTCTGGAGGAATCACAGGCTCCCCCACTGCCATACTTGAGTGGACATCTAATGGGAGCCGGCTGGCCAGGAACTCTGCTAGACTTGCCCTTTGCGGTAGAAAGGCTTTCACCCAATTTTCTCCAGATTTTCATTTTACTTAAAAGCTCTTCCTTGCTTGGGGTTTTGAGGTTAAAAACCACTGTCTCTTGCTCCCACGCCGTAAGTTGGAGTGTCAATTGGTCCTACCTTTATGGAGAGCAATTGAGCAGTAGCTATAGAAAATAAAAGGCAAACACTCCTTGACCCAGTAATTCTACTTTGGGAAAATTTATTCTGCAGATTTGAAAGCCTATTTGCATTAAAACCTACGAACCAGGAGATTCACTGAGGCGGTTTGCTCTTCCTTGGTTACAATGCAAAACTCCATGGATGGGGAGTTGGTTTAAGAAACGAAGATGCATCCAGTAGCCAAATAACGCCAGGCATGGGACTTCCCTGGTGGTCCAGTGGTTAAGACCCCGTGCTTCCACTGCAGAGGGCAGTTCCATCCCTCGTCGGGGAACTAAGGTCTTGCATGAGGCAAGGGTGAGGCCAAAAAATAGAAGGGAAACAAAAAAGTCCCGGACAGCCTAAATGAACCAACAGAGGAGGACCGCCAGATGTCTGAATTGTTAAGTCAAAACAGCAGGTGCATAGGGAGGCAGTCATTTGTGGTTTTCTGAAGTGATATACACTCATATATGCAGAGCATCTTTCTGAAAGATACACGCAGTGGGAGACTACAGACAGGAAGCAAAGAAGACTTACGTTTACCTCTCAGCCCTTTGACATTGGGTACCAAGTACTGAATATACTGTATTACTTATCCAAACAATATTTTTCATACCAAGTTTGGTCTTTATTTATTATTTTGTTATTGGACTACTTTATTGGAAACTATGAATTTGTAAGTTCTATAAATCAAGGAATGTATCTAATTTATCTTCCTTCTTCTAGTTTTTTATGTTTGAGATGCACAGCATAATGACTTGATCTAGTTCAACACCTTGCCAATGTCTGGGATAACATCATGTACAACTTTTTGTGTGTTTTAGTAATTTTTTGAAGACATGAAAGAATGACTGAGTAAACAGTGAGTGAAGAAAAGTAGTGGAGGGCCTTCCCTGGCGATCCAAGGGGTAAGACTTTGCCTTCCACTCCAGGGGAGTGGGGTTGGGGAGCTTAGATCCCACATGTCTCGAGCCCAAAACACCAAAACATAAAACACAAGAAATATTGTAACGAACTCAATAAAGACTTTAAAAAATGGTCCACATCCAAAAAACTTAAAAAGACATACTTCAATATAAAATTTTAAAAATGAAAAAAGAATTTATTTAAAAAAAAAAGATTTGGAAAACTAAGTCATATTCTTTAAATACTAGAAAACCATGAGTCTTGAGTTGCCAGGAAAGGAAGAGATTGAGGGGAGGCAGGAAGTGACCGACTGTGGCGATTGAGGTAGAAAAATCAGACTTGGTAATTTCAAAGGAAGATAAACACCACTGAGAGGGCAGTAACATTGGTGCTAAAAGTGTAAGTGGGGACTTCTCTGGTGGCCCAGAGGCTAAGAGTCCCAGCTCCCAATGCAGGGTGCCAGGGTTTCATCCCCGATCAGGTAAGTAGACTGACCCCACGTACTGCAAATAAGACTTGGCAAAGTCAAATACATAAAATTGTTTTTAAATACGTTTAATTGAACAAGAGTTTTTAAATTTTTAATTTTAATAACTATTTTAATTTTTTAAAGTCAACATTTAGTGTTTCTTTAGGAACAGTAGAATGCAAAAAAAAAAAAAAAAAAAAAGGTAGGTAGTCCAAATGATTTTAAAACACATTTTTTGGAAACCACATTATATCTACCTTTTAATCCTGTGAACCACATATTCCTAAAGAATTGGAAAGTATATCAAGAAACCAACCCTCTCCAGAAAGCTGGTTCCCAGGTTTGAGAGCCCTCCAAGGATCAGTACATACATACCAAGCTTGGGAGCACTTGCCTGTGATCCTCCATGATCCAGTCTGCAGGCCAGCAGCAACCCTGACCATTGAGAAGGGGGCTGACCAGCAAGGCCCCTAGGCTTCAAGGAACAAACTTCCACAAAGCTCAAGGCCCTCAGTCCTTGGAAAGTTATACTCACCCTCTTGGCCGCTCAAACAAACAACGGTGGCTAAAATAAGGCAAAAGATTAACAGTGGCAAAACCACACTGAGGAGAGGAAAGGAAAAGAAACAGGAAGAAGGGAAGGCTACCTTAAAAGGAATTGAGAGAGCCCGGGGTTCAGTCCCAGGGCCGTCTGGCAGGCATGCCCCCATCCAGCTCTTCCAAGGCCCCCCAGGACAGCCGGGTTCATGACACCCAAACTTCATCTGCATCTTGGTAGCTCCTGCCAGTTAGATGACTCACCCATCCCTGAAAGACTGAGTTACACCGAGGGCTCGCTGTTTATTCAGAGACAGACAAGAAATGCCTTGGAGAAAGAGCAGGACCATCACCAGGGAAACATGAAGGATGCCTCAGTCCCCAATAAACTGGTTCACCCAGTGTCCTTGAGCTGGTTTATTTAATTTTATCCATTAATTTATGGCTGTGCTGGGTCTTCACTGCTGTGCCCGGGCTTTCTCCAGCCACAGTGGGCGGGGGTTACTCTTCGTTGTGGTGCTCAGGCTTCTCATTGCAGTGGTGTCTCTTGTTACCAAGCATGGGTTCTAAAGCGTGGGCTTCAGTAGCTGTGGGACATGGGCTTAGTTGCTCCACAGCATGTGGAATCTTCCTGGACCAGGGATTGAACTGGTGTCCCCTGCAAAGGCAGGAGAATTCTTAACCATTAGTCCACTAGGGAAGGCGTCATTTTTTTTTTTTTTAACTTGGCCACCATATCATCTTATTACTTCTAAATATTGTATCTACTTTGAACCCCTAAACTGTATCCATCTCGAAGCATCAATTTTGCAACCTTGTTTCTCAGTGTTCTGTTCAGCATCTTTCCTAGCCCATCTCACTGGCTTCACTCTGAAGTGATGATTTTTAGTAAGAGAGGTTCTGACCTGTCTTGCAACTAACATTAAGGGAATTCCACTTAGAGTAATGTTTTAAAATGCTTGGTCCTCAGATCTCTTTTGGACACAGTCTCTAGTAGCATTCTGCACCTCTTGGAAAATGCTGTAGAGTGTTTCACTCTTAAGGATTAAGTTGATACTGATTAGAGATGCTCTTTGTCATGCTGAAATCTATTCCTACCCTTTAATTGTCATGTTTTTAAGAGCAATGGGTGTTGAACTTGATTAAATGCTTTTCTGACACCTACTGAAAGCACCTAAGTTCTTTCTCTTCCTCTTTTTTTTTTTTTCTTCCTTTTGGTAGATTTCCTCATCTTTAATCATCTGCTTATAACTTTAAGTCTGGTCCACGACTCAGTGTACCGACCCGTGACGGGAGCCAGACTAGGGCAGCAAATAGCTCTTGCATACAGAGGAAAGTGGGGGGTACAGAACATGGAAAAAAACACACACACAGCTGAACAGCACGTTAGCATTTGTGAATTCATGTGTCACACAAAAGTCACAGTGAGAACCCAAGGAACCACACGAGTTAAGTGAATCACGGAGGGCTACATGTAGGAGGTGACAGAGGGAATTTAGAGACAAGCTGGAAATTAGGGCATTTGGATTTCAGTCTTGCCCCCCATGGAGTCCAAGAGCATGATTTCCTGGCCTCTAATTTTGTCAAGACTATGGTTTTTCCTGTGGTCATGTATGGATGTGAGAGTTGGACTGTGAAGAAGGCTGAGCACCAAAGAATTGATGCTTTTGAATTGTGGTGTTGGAGAAGACTCTTGAGAGTCCCTTGGACTGCAAGGAGATCCAACCAGTCCATTCTAAAGGAGATCAGTCCTGGATGTTCTTTGGAAGGAATGATGCTAAAGCTGAAACTCCAGTACTTTGGCCGCCTCATGAGAAGAGTTGACTCATTGGAAAAGACTCTGATGCTGGGAGGGATTGGGGGCAGGAGGAGAAGGGGACGACAGAGGAAGAAATGGCTGGATGGCATCACCGACTTGATGGACGTGAGTTTGAGTGAACTCCAGGAGTTGGTGATGGAGAGGGAGGCCTGGAGTGCTGCAATTCATGGGGTTGCAATGAGTCGGACACGACTGAGCGACTGAACTGAACTGAATTTTGTCAGCAATAAAACAGAAATAATCATAGACCATGAGACCTTCAGAGGCATCCAGGTTAGCCTCCTTCATTTGCAAACACTAGAGGCAGAGGATCAAAGGGAAGTGATTTGTTCAAGATCATCGAGCCATCCCTACTGTTTATCTTGGTTCCAAGGGGAGGGGGAGAGAAACAAAGACAACTTGGAGATCTTGGGCAGAAAGGAAGCAGAGAACACCCGGTGTGTCGTGACCCTTCCCCTGTAATAAACATTACTGTTGTCACCTTGAAAGCGCGCTGGCTGAGTCAGGGGGCAGCCCGTGTGCTGACTCAGGGTGCAGAGGCCAGCGGTCAGAGGAGCCTGGCCGGGAAGAGGAGAAGATCCTGGAGCTGCCTCTGCAGCAGCCCCAGGTCTCCTGCATCAACACACCTGTGCAGACGTACATGGATGGCTTTTCAATCACTCATTCACTCCCCTATTCATTCTGCAAGTACGGAGCCCATACTGAAGCGTGTCCCCCAAGTTCATGTCCTCCTTGGAACCTCAAAAGTTGAACTTATGTGGAAATATGATCTCTGCAGATGTAATTAGGTGAAGTCAAGCTGGGTTGGGGGCAGGGGCCTGGATCCAGTATGACTGATGTCTTTTTCTTTTTTTTTTTTGGCTGCTCTGGGTCTTCACTGCTGTGGGCTTTCTCTGGTTGTGGTGAGCATGGGCTACTTTTCGTTGCAATATGCAGGCTTCTCATTGCAGCTGTTTCTCTTGCTGTAGAGCACAGGCTCAAGGGTGAGCAGGCTCAATACCTGTAGCACACTACGTGGCTTAGTTGCCCTGTAGCAGGTGGGATCTTCCTGGACCAGGGGTCGAACCTGCGCCCCCTGCATTGGTGGATTCTTAACTACTAGACCACTGGGGAAGTCCGTGATTGGTGTTCTTATACAAAGAGGAGAAGAGATACAGAAATAGATGCACACAGAGGGAAAACAACCACATGAAGGCAGAGGCAGAGATGGCGGGGTGGGGGGGAATCCATCTATAGGCCAAGAAGAGCTGAGGATGGCCAGCCACCACCATGAGCGAGGGATGTGTAAGACCCTCCCCTTAAGCCTCCAGGAGGAAGCAATCCTAAATTTGGATGCGTGGTCTCCTGAACCAAGAAAGAATAACTGCTCTTGTTTTAAGCCACCCAGTTTGTGGTGCTTGGTTACGCAGCCCCAGGAGCCCCAGAGCTTGCCCCATGGAACTTCTTGCTGGGAGGGAGAGGGGGTGTTTGATTGGAATCCTTCAAACCACATTACCCCCATCAGCAGACTGGTCCTCCCAGCCACCATGCCATAGATAGCCTGTGAGTGAGCATCCCAGCCTCCCCGGGCCAGACACAGAAAACCAAGTGCTCCTTAAGCTGTGAGGCCCCAGGTACCATTCAACACACTTCGCACACACTGTTCTCTAAACGTCATACGCATATGCTCAGTTGTTCAGTCGTGTCCGACTCTGCGACCCCATAGACTGTAGCCCACCAGGCTCCTCTGTCCTTGTCATTCTCCAGGCAAGAATACTGGAGTAGGTCGCCATTTCCTTCTCCAGGGGATTGTCCTGACCCAGGGATCGAACCTACGTCTCCTGACTGGCAGGCAGAATCTTTAAAGCCCACTTTAAAAGTCAGTTTCAGCCAAAAGGCAGGTGAGGACACAACAAATCTGAGAGAGCAGTCCGTGTCAGAACCATACTCCAAAACAGACTGTCTGCATGGGGGGAACAGGTTCTTTTGCACACCTACTTCCCGGCTCCCCCAGGGCTGTAGCACCTGCCCCTGGCAGGCCTGTCTCCCACTCATTTGCAGCTGTGGGGACCCCAGGCAGTTGGCATCTGGTCTTTGAAAAGGTATTTATCTTTCCACTCCCTGAGAGCAAGCGAGAGCCATAAAAGGCCATGCCCAACGTCAGGTGCACAAGCGTTTCGTAGAGACAGATGTCGTTCACACGTGGCGACCAGGCCTGGTCACTAACGGACAGGGACGCGAGAGCCCGGGATGCAGCTTACAGCTCAGCTCACTGCTGAGCTGCAGGGCCTTGGCCAGGCCACAGGTGTGGACATCTCCCAGTGCCTGGACCAGGCCAGGTACTCCACAAGCAAAAACAAGATGTGAGCCATCACAAGGCCCACTTGAGGTTCTAGCACAAGCCTGAGACTTCTGTTTGGGTAACATCTTAATTTTTTTTTTTTTGGCCATGGGGCATGTGGGATCTTAGTTCTCTTACTAGGGATGTAACCCGTGCAGTGGAAGTATAGAATCTTAACCACTGGACTGCCAGGGAAGTCCTCCATTTTAATCTTCTTTAAGTGCACAATTCAGTGGCACTGAGGATATTCCCAGCGTTGTACAATCACCATGGTTATTTCCAGAATATTTTCATCACCTCAAACAGAAGCTCTGTCCCCTCTAACTTCCACCCCCAGCCCCTGGTAAGCACTGCTCTCCTCTCTGTCCCTGAATTTGCTATTCTCAGCACCTCATACAAGTGGAATCACACAATTCTGCCCTTTTGCGTCTGACTTCTTTCTCTTAGCATCATGTTTTCAAGGATCATTTATGTGGGGCCTGTGTCAGTGCTTCATTCCTTTTTTGGCCCCGTAATATTCCATCGTATGGCTATACCACGTCATTTCTTTTATCCATTTATCAGCTGATGCACTGAGTCGTTTTCAACTTCTGGCTATTGTGAATAATACTGCTAAGAACATGGGTGTACAAGTACCTGTTTGAGTCCCTGCTTTCAATGCTTTGGAGTAGAATAACCCAGGAGTAGAATTCTAGTAACATTGTTTTGTATGGGTAGACCACATTCTACTAGCCCATTCATCAGTTGGTAACCAGACAGAGGAACCAGAGATCAAATCGCCAACATCCACTGGATCATCAAGAAAGCAAAAGAGCTCCAGAAAAACGTCTACTTCTGCTTTATTGACTACACCAAAGCCTTTGACTGCGTGGATCACAACAAACTGTGGAAATTTTTCAAAGAGATGGGAATACCAGATCACCTTACCTGTCTCCTGAGAAATCTGTATGCAGGTCAAGAAGCAACAGTTAGAACTGGACATGGATCAACAGATTGGTTTCAAATTGGGAAAGGAGTACATCAAGGCTGTATATTGTCACTTTGTTTATTTAACTTATATGCAGAGTACATCATGTGAAACGCTAGGCTGGATGAAGCACAAGCCGGAATCAAGACTGCCGAGAGAAATATCAATAACCTCAGATATGCAGATGATACCACCCTTATGGCAGAAAGTGAAGAAGAACTAGAGAGCCTCTTGTTGAAAGTCAAAGAGGAGAGTGAAAAAGTTGGCTTAAAACTCAACATTCAGAAAACTAAGATCATGACATCTGGTCCCATCACTTCATGGCAAATAGATGGGGAAACAATGGAAGCAGCGAGAGACTTTATTTTGGGGGGCTCCAAAATCACTGCAGATGGTGACTGCAGCCATTAAATTAAAAGACGCTTGCTCCTTGGAAGAAAAGCTATGACCAACCTAGACAGCATATTAAAAAGCAGGGACATTACTTTGCCAACAAAGTTCTGCCTAGTCAAGGCTATGGTTTTTCCAGTGGTCATGTATGGATGTGAGAGTCAGACTATAAAGAAAGTTGAGCACCAAAGAAGTGATGCTTTTGAACTATGGTGTTGGAGAAGACTTTTGAGAGTCCCTTAGATTGCAAGGAGATCCAATCAGTCCAGCCTAAATGAAATCAGTCCTGAATATTCATCAGAAGGACTGATGCTGAAGCTGAAACTCCAATACTTTGGCCACCTGATGCAAAGAACTGACTCACTGGAAAAGACCTTGATGCTGGGAAAGACTGAAGGGGACAACAGAGGATGAGATGGTTGGATGGCATCGCTGACTCAATGCACATGAGTTTGAGCAAGCTCTGGGAGCTGGTAAAGGACAGGGAAGCCTGGCATGCTGCTGTCCATGGGGTTGCAAAGAGTCAGACACGACTGAGTGACTGAACTGAACTGAACCTGGTGTTGCTGCTTTCCTTTTTTCTCTTTGGCCATGCCACTCATGGGATCTAAGTTCCCCAACTAGGAATGGGATCCAGGCTCTCGGCAGTGAAAGTGTGGAGTCCAAACACTGGATCACTAGGGAATTCCCAGTAACTCCGTGTTTAATCACTTAAAGAACCACTAAACTGCTTCCACAGTGGCTGCACCATTCTACATCCCACCAGCCAGGGGACAGGGGTTCCCATTTTTCCACATCCTCGTCAACACTTGTTATTTTCCACTTTGGGATCTTAGTCAAGCCTGGGATGTCAGGAGAAGGGAAGAAAGAAGTGTGCCTGGGGTCCTGGACATGGCCTACTGGCATCTGTGCATTTCAGCCTGCTGTCTCTGCAGGGCTGCATGGGTACGGGCTGGACAGTCGAGAGCATTCAGTTCTAGGTCCAGCACTGGTGCTTGTGGCTATGCGACGCTGGACACAGACTGTAAACACTGTGAGCCTTAGTCACGTCCTCTGTGGGAACCGAGCTAACGCCCCAAGTGTCACTTCCCATAGGAGGTGGGGCTGTGAATCTATGAGGGCAACCGAAGGAAGAGTATTTTCAGCGACTCTACAGGGGGACACAGAGGTGGCAGAAAGAGGCGGGCGGGGTTAACCTCCCTTATAGATCGCTTATGATCGTGTGTGGACAGGACTAGAATCGCCCCCCTTCAACTTCCTCTTCTTCTGCCTATTCAAAACAGGTTTTTGTTTTAGTTAATTGATCAAGTTTGGGCTGCTCTGGGCCTTCGGTGCGGCACGCAGGCTTTCTCCAGTTGTGGCGAGCGGGGGATGCTCCCTAGTTGCGGTGCTCGGGCCTCTCATTCCAGGGGCTCCTCTCGTTTCGGAGCTTGAGGGCTTCAGTAATCGCTGCACCGGGGCTCTAAAGCACAGGCTCGGCCGCCATGGCACACGGGCTTCGTCGCCCCTTGGCATGTGGGAGCTTCCCGGACCAGGGACTGAAACTGCATCCCCTGCACTGGCGGGCGGACCCTTCACCACAGGACCACCAGGGATGTCCTCTTTCCCCGCTTTTGAATGGAGAAGCCAAAATACAGGAAAAAGTAGAAAGACAAAGAGGGAGGAGGGAGAATGCTAGATGACCGACTGAGGGCGACCTTGCATCGGAATAATTACTGGACACAGACACACACCCCCGTACACACACACACACATACACACCCCAGCGTACACACACACACACACCCCAGTGTACACACACACACACGACCTTGCATCAGAATAATTACCGGACACAGACACACACCCCAGTGTACACACACACACACACACACACACACACACACACGACCTTGCATCAGAAAAATTACTGGACACAGACACACCCCCCAGTGTACACACACACACACACATACCCCAGCGTACACACACACACACACACACCCAAGTGTACACACACACACACACACACACATACACAACCTTGCATGAGAATAATTACTGGACACAGACACACACCCCAGTGTACACACACACACACTGACAGCTCCTGAGTCACATCATGGATTCAAAGTTTGTCTGAATCTCATATGTCACCAGATCGAAAGAAGCATACCAACAGCAGGAATTAGCAACCCAAATTTTCAGGGGAGGAAACGAAGGCCCAGGGAAGTGGGGTCACACACAGTCCAGTCCAAGTGGGGCCTCTGGACGCTAGTGAAGCTCAGCCAAACCACAAGACACCGAGCTCCGTGCAGAGCCCGGGCCCACGGCTTGTTCTTCCAAAGCAGCAGCAGCATCTCTCTGTCTGTGTCTGTCTGTCTCTCTCTCACACACACACCCAGTGACTGAGGTCTTCACCGAGCAGCCAAGGCTACATTCCAGGAAAGAAACAGGACCCCTTTTCCTCTCACCAGCAGGAAAAGCACACAGTCTCGTGGGCCCCCAGCCGGCATCTCCATAGTGACAGAATCACAGAGGCTGTGGGGCTAAAAATAACGCTTCCACTTTCTGAAACCCCCGTCTGCTTAACTCCAGCTGCACGAGGGCTTGGTGATGCTCCATGGCCAATACCTAAACAGCAAAGAGGGGCCCTCTGCCCTGAGGACGGGGGACAGACAGCACACCCAGGACACCAGGAACAAAAGACCATCTGTGCTCCCACGAAAGAGTTCCTGAAGGTTGTCACCCACAGGCTCCCAGACAAAAGGGCTCCATGTGGGTCATGACAGCAAGCAAAAGGCGCCCCAGCCTCCATGCACAACATCCCCACATGTGCACAAGCAACCCATTCATGGCAGCCCTTGGGAGGCACCTCTTAAGCCTTGAAAGTAAGAAGTGTTTCTTTTCCAGAAGTACCAAGGGTTTGCAAGCTTTCCCATTAAAAAAAAAAAAAAAAAGGATTTTCAAAATGCTTAGCTCCCCAGGCAGGCTCTCAAAAACCTACTTCACTGCAAAAATGGGTGCAGTGTATGGTAAATGGCCTAAAACAGTCATTTAGCCAAGGGCTTCCCCTGGTGGCTTGCAGAGATTCCCCGATAGCTAGGTTGGTAAAAAAAAAAAAAAAATCTGCCTACAATGCAGGAGACCCCAGTTTGATTCCCAAGTCAGCAAAATCCAAAATCCGCTGGAGAAGGGATAAGCTACTCACTCCAGTATTCTTGGGCTTCCCTGGTGGCTCAGCTGGTAAAGAATCCGCCTGCAATGTGGGAGACCTGGGTTTGATCCCTGGGTTGGGAAGATCCCCTGGAGAAAGGAAAAGCTAGCCACTCCAGTATTCTGGCCTGGAGAATTCCACAGACTGTAGAGTCTATGGGGTCGCAAAGAGTCAGACACTACTGAGCACCTGGTGGCTCAATGGTGAAGAATCCACCTGTCAATGCAAGAGACGTGGGTTCAATCCCTGGGTCGGGAAGATCCTCTGGAGAAGGAAATGGCAACCCACTCTAGTATTCTTGCCTGGGAAGTCCCATGGACAGAAGAGCCTGGCAGGCTACAGTCCATGGGGTCAAGAAGAGTTGGATGCGACTAAGCATACACATACAGATGGATTTTTTTCAGAGCCAGACTGCCTGGATTTGGATGTATCAGCCATGTGCCCTTGGGGTAGCCAGCTTTCTGCTTTGGGCCTCAGTTTTCTCATCTGCACAATGGGACTAACTGCAGGGTATCATTGAGGACCAGGCATAGACTAGGTGCTTCAAGAGCTCAGTTATTCAGCTGTCTGGGGGTCCTGTTCTTTGTGGGTCAGCCTGAGAACCCACTAGCAAGTAGAAATTCCAAGTGAGAGCAGCTTTTCAAGGGGCCAGCTGTGCATCAGCTGGAAACTCCCCATCTTAGCCAGCACTTTGCACATACTGAAACCCCGCCCCGCCAACTCTCCATCTACATGACCTTCCCCAAATCAACCCTCAGCCTCGGCTTATCTTCTAAATAATCTATAACATGGATCACAACGAACGATTCCCAGTATGATTATTAACTATATTACGGCTCATTTTAAACAGCCTTAAAATTCGCACAATGAATGCAACTCCTCATTAGTCACACAGCCCTGAGTTAATAATTAAGCAGCCTTAATTGGTGGATGTGGAAAGGCATGGCGCAGCTTCCTAGGCACCACTGCACACGGAACCAGCCCAGCCCTATAATGGATTTCCTAAGTCAGCTCATAGCTAATTCACATCGAAAGTTAATTAGCCTAATGAAGGCAAGTGCGACTTAGTGACTTCCAGCCTGATTCTGCTCTGACTCAGCCACCCCAGGAGGCTGCCAATGCCATCCTCCTAGCTTCGATTTCCTGGCGCTCCAAGGAAGGGGCCCTGGGGACAGTGCTTCGGGGAACCATGTGTTCCTGGCTCCCCGACTGCGATCAGCTGGGAGTCAGCGAGCACTCAGAAGGCCACAGAGAGGCAGGATGCCCCTCCTTGTGGAGTTCATTCTGGAATCTCTGCAAGGGAGGGAACCTTCCAGCAAGTGGAAGTCACAGGTGAGCCCCAGAGAGGTGGAGGGCCAGGCACCACCAACCTTCATAACCTATGACTGGTGAAGACCAGGACTGTCCCTTGTCCCTGACCAGGAAGATAGCAGCTCACATATGCAGGGCAGCTGACAATCCACAAAGCTACCCTCTCATTCAGACTCTCACTGCGTCCTCCCCTGGGAGGGAGCATCGCTGGATGGATGCAGAAACCCAGGCCCAGAAAGCCAGGATCATCAAAGGCCACTCATCCTGGAAATGGCACAACTCAGACCTCCCAGACCCCCAGGCCCTCCTGGTCCAGCTGTCTGTCACTGTTCCTCATTCAGGGGCAAGCCAAAGTCAACATCTCGCTGGCCCAGAAACAGCCCAAGTGTCCATCAACAGAAAAGCAGAAGGTGGTCTATCTATACAGTGGAACATTACTCGGCCAAGAGAAGAAGGAAATTCACAAGCTACAACGCAGGCGAATCTGAAGGACATTATGCTCAGTGAAACGAACCAAACCACAAAAGGACGAATTCTGTATGATTCCACTTATTCGAGGCACCCAGAGAAAACTCACAGAAACAGAAAGCAGAACGGTGGGTGCCAAGGGCTGGAGGGAAGAGACCGTCATCGTTTAACGGGGACAAAGTTTCAGTTTGGGAAGAGGAAGAAGCTCTGGACGGGATGGGGGTGATGGTTGCACAACAGGGTGAATGTACTTAATGCCACGGGACTGTTTGCTGAAAAATGGTCACGGCGGTAAATTTGACATTATGTGTATTTTACCACTCACACACACACAAATGAAGTACTAATATCTGCTACAACATGGGTAAACCTTGAAAACATTATGTTACATGAAAGAAGCCAAAAACCAAAGGTCATACAGTGTAATATTCCATTCATTGGGTGGCCAAAAAGTTTGCTTGGGTTTTTCCGTAAGATCGTATGGAAAAAAACCAAATGGATTTTTTTTTTGTCCAATCTAATATTTGAAATAATCGGAACAGATAAATCTATAGAGGCAGAAAATAGAAGAGTGTTGGCCACAAGCCAGGGGAGGAGAGAGAAGGGAGCATGACTGCTGATGGGTGTGGGGTCTCCTTTCGGGGTGGTGAGGATGCTCTAGAATGAGACAGAGGTGGTGGTCGCCCAGTCTGCAAACACAGCATGTGCCACTGAATCGCACATTTAGAAGTGGTCAGCTCTCCGTTATATGAATTCCACTACAAATTTTTAAAAGAGGCCAGGAAAGAAAATCCCCCATTCTCTCCTTCTGCACCCATCTGCCTTCCCCTCTCCTGCATACACACCTTCACCCAGCGCCCTCATTCTCTGCTGGGCATGTGTCCAGTGGCCCTTCCTGGCCCTTCCATGCGCTGCACACCCTGGAACCTCCATTTTCCCTCTGCGTCCAGCCTGAGCACAGCCAGAGGCTTGGAATCCTCCTGAGTGAGTGTCCTTCTGAGCAGGCTGGATTCTAGGAAGAGCAGGAGAAATCTGGAAGATAGCCTCCTGGGAGAGCAGGTGGGCCAGACCGCCTTCCCCAAGTGTCCTCCCGTCAGAGGCTTCGTTAAACCCTCTTCTTGGACTTCTCTGCTGGTCCAGGGGTTAAGAATCCTCCTGCCAATGTAGGGGACGTGGGTTCCATCCCTGGTCCGGGAAGATCCCACGGGCCTCACAGCAACTGAGCCCAGGCTCCACAAACACTGAGCCCGGGCACCTAGAGACTGTGCTCCACAGCAAGAGAAGCCACCGCAATGAGAACCTGGTGCGCAGCAACAAAGGTCCAGCACGGCCCCAAATGACAATGAATTAATTAATAATAAAATCCTCGTCCAGGTTCAGAACCAGGCAAGGTGCTCCAGGAAGCCAAAAAGGCATACCTCGGCCCTGCCCAGGGTAGCAGTGCTAGCTGGGACACCTGGACGCAAGGAGCCGCCTGGAGAGGATGACAGTCCTAGAGTGGCCCACACAGTGTGGAAGGCCCCGGGGAAAAACAAACCCTCTAACTCTTGCCCATCGGACCCCGGCCTAAGCTAGAGAATCCCACGGGGACCCATCTGTGTCTCTTCTCTGCCCAGTGGCCACTGGGCCTTCCACTCTCCCAGCCTGGAGGAACCCGGAGGTAGCAAGACAGGCGATCGCGGTGCTGGTGGGAGACACAAAGCGCTGGCCTCTGCCTCCTCCCCTCCCTGCGGCCGCGTCTTCTCTAATAAGGGAGAGAAAGGGCACAATTGGGGCAGAAAGAGGGGAGGACCCCAGAACAAACTGACCCACCGACGCTGAGAACCCAGAGTGGATGGTGAGCAGGGCCCACCCACCCTGGCAGACGAGGCCCCGTTCACTCTGAACTGTGCCCTTTAAAAGTGCACCTGCCCCAGCCCACCGCCCCCCCCCAACACGGGCATCCTAATACAGCCAGTCTGAAAGCTGCTCTCACTTCAGGAAAGGGAAAGGCACCACTTTCCAGGATCTCAAGGACACACAACCCGCAGGGCCTCTGACCACAGTCTCCTGGGTGTGTGGCTACAAGACTCGACAACGGGGAGCCCAGGGGGCCCCCAAGTCATGCCCACGCCGTGATCCCAGAGCACGCTGCCCTATCTCCGGAATCTATGCTAAATCCTGCTCTATGTCCATGGTGCCTTTGGGCCTCTTTGAAGAGCAAAAGCTACAGAACAAGAAAAGAGAAATTCTGTTTTCTTCTCTAGGTAAAAAATGAAACAAAAAACTCACACAAACCCAAACCAAAAACTTCTGGGCACTGTTCAGACTGAACTGCATCAGGAAATACTCATGGAATTTTTGTTGTTGTATTTGGCCTCACGGCAGGTTTTCCAGGATCTTAGCTCCCCAACCAGGGATTGAAGCCCAGCCCTTAGCAGGGAAAGCCATGAGTCCTAACCACTGGACCATCAGGCAACTCCCCTGATGGATTTGTAAACAATGACATAACAACATGGCATGGGTCATGTAGGGAATGCAACAGGATGAACTTGAAGAATCAAGACCCCGGTAGGACCAGAATCCTGGCCAGCCGTTAACTTGCTCTATGGTTGGCCCAAATCATGCCCTCCCTAAGCTGTACTGTGTGTGAAACGTGACAGCTGCAAGCACTGGATGCCAAATTAAGACCGCTTCCAGCCTCAGTTTCCCCACCTGTAAAATGGGCACAGCAGCACTTCTGGGTGTCAAGTGAAAAACAATAGGCAGAAGCTCTCTGGGCCTTGGAGGGTGCTACCCAAAACATGGATGAAGGAGAAAGGACGTTTTCCCTCTGGATCTCTAGCCACTGCCTCTCCCCAAATGGTCATCAGTTGGCCCTGAGTTACCTCCCAGCCACTGTACTGGGCACGGGGGACTCAAAGTCAAATAAGCCCAGGACCCTGAGCCTGCAGAGCAGCTAGGCTTGACCAGGGGATCCTCATAGTCTAGAGAGGGAAGAGTTGCCTTCTCTTTGGGCAGGAATCTCAGGATCCAGAAAAGTCTATTATGAAGCATCAACCTGTCTGGTTATGTGACGGGTGCCTTTATCAGCCTAAACCCTCCAAACAACAGTCCTGTAGCTCTCAGGCCACCAAGACAAATCAAGTGAACCAAACATCCCAGATTTCACAAGCCCGCCTCCCTCCAGTTCACAACCGCGTCTTGAGTCTCAAGCCTGCTCCCCATCCAGTCTGGGGTGGTAAGGTTTCAGGCGAATGGAAAGTCGAATGAAAGATCAAACCCATGGATTTTCTTTTTTCCAACACTCCTTCCACTCTCCTATTCTCTTAAGATGCTGAATTCCTCTTTTCCCCCGCTGCTGCAAAGTCAGACAGCACATTCCTCAGGAAAGCAGACAGTCAGCCAGGAAAAATAACGAGGTAAAAAGAGACAGCAATGGGTGTGATCAGCGCTGTAAACCTTGGTACCTAAGGAGTGAAGGGCAGGCTGTGCTGGTCAGCTCTCATCACCACGAGCTCATGAAGCTCGGTGAGTCATCGAGGCTAAGACCCGAAATAAAACCAGTGGCTCGGGAGCTCAGCTGAATACTGATGGAGGGATATGTTCCCTGCCTCCCCTGGCTACTCCTGGTGGCAAAAGCTCAGGCTGCATGGCCCCCAAGTATAAAAATTAATGAGCTCCTTTGCATACTGGGTTAATGCAAATCGTGCTCTGGATCAATTAAATCGGCCACTTCAGAACTTTGCTTGGCTGTGCTGGGAAATGTCACAGGCGTGGGGGGAAAAAATGAGGTCTTAAGTTATGCATGTCCATCTGACGGCTCAACAAGGGGGAGTGCTTTCAGAACTCTGGAAGCTTTTGTTATTAATGGTGTTTTAGTGTTGGGTTCTTAAACACATCAAACAAATTTCCTTCAAACTGGTAGTTACTGACTGCCACGGGGAAGGCTGCAGGCCTCCCACCTCCCAGATGGCTCAACCACAATGAACGCGTGGCCTGTCAGATGCACAACACTGACGAACTAATTGAAATATGCTGCAGGAAGCCAACCCCAAATAAATGTGAAATAGCGGCTTCCTTACGCCAGAGCCCGCCTGCCGAACGCCCTCCCTGGCTGGCCATCCGTACCGACTGAGCGGTCCCCTGGCTCCGAGAGCACTGCTTCTGTGTGGTTTTCAATGGACTTAAATGTCTTTTATTTTTTTTTCCCATTGTGATTACCCGAGAGGGAAAAATTCTAATTGCAGAAAAGTTTGGTTTTCCTCCCTCTTATGGGAATAAAAAAAAAAAGTGCAAGTGGAAAGTCAACTCTCACGAAGTGCCCAGGAAAACAATTATTGGGCCCTCAGGCAGGACGGAGGGAAGAAATGGACCCATGGGCAATAAACAGGCCTTGACCGGCCTCTGGGCAGCCCTGTGTGGATGGACGTTGGTCCCTGTTGGAACTGGGAATGGCCACCCCAATGTCTGCCCCTGGCCCTTCAAGGTGGGTTTTCAAGGGGCTGTAAAGAGACAGCAGATGGACAGCCCATCTTCCACCTGCTTCATGCAGGGCACTGGCGCCTGGTGGGCTCTCCGTGGGGCCTGACTCCTCCATGGACCACAGCCAGCTGAGGCCAGGAGGCCACAGGGCCTGACTCGGTCTGGCAGGGCTACAGCGGGAGATAGCTCTTGCCCTGCCTCACAGCACAGCAGATGAGTCAGCCAGGCCCTACGGAGACCTGGGCGGTAGTGCCCAGCTGCTAAAGAGAAAATGCCATCCTTCAAGGGGAACCATCTCCTAAAAGGGAAAGAAAGAGCCTCGGAGAGAAGAAACAGCAATAACTCCTATGACCTGCGTACCAACTCTTCAAGGGGCGCAAGCAACAGAATGTTTTTGTAAAGGTGCCCAGCAGTAAGAAAGCCAGGACTGGAGGCGTGGGGCCCCAGGAAGCCCCATGCTGGCCCGAAATGCCTCCCTAGGAGCATCATTCCTTTGGGTGACAGGCTGCCCTCAGCTCCTCCCAGCAAAGACCAGTTCTGTTAGATGTGAGGTTGTCCGCATCTTCTGATGTACGAGAACACAGGATCTCCTGTTCGCAGGCTGTGGAAAGGGGAAATGGGCACCCTTCTGGAAGGGGTACAGGAGGGCGAGGGGGGAAACCTACACCCAGATATTTCTCCTTCTTCTGGCACCCAGGATGGAGCAAACACAAGAAGCTTCGGTCCCAGCCTTTACTCGCCAGGAATTACTGAGCGTTGACGAGGAGTCCAGGTGGCACTAGTGGTATAGAATCCACCCGCCAAAGCAGGAAACTCAGCTTCGATCCCTGGGTCGGGAAGATCCCCTGGAGGGGGCAATGGCAGCCCACGCCAGTATTCTTGCCTGGAAAATCCCAGGGACAGAGGAGCCTGGAGGGCTACAGTCCTTGCGGTGGCAAAGAATGAACTCAGCTGAGCACACGTGAGGAGCCCTGTTCTGGATGCTGCAGACACAACGACAAAGGCAGCAGATGAGGTCTGTGCATGGGAGTGGGAGCACTGTGGCCACGAAGAGGAAAGGCTCTCACAACAAATGCGATAGGAGTGGAGGGGAAAGAACCACACTTGGGATCAGCCAGGGGTGGGTGCAAGTGTTGGCCGGGCCGCAGCTACTCACACAAGCTGCATCAGGTCCTTCACCTCTCTGAGCCTGTTTCCTTTCTGTTAAATGTGGCAACAGTCCCTCCTTATCGCTCAGGAGTGTTGTGTTGTGGAACTACTTTGCATAAACAGTCGGTACCCATTATTCACGGATTCCGTAGTATTTACGGCCCCTCCTGTCTGGCTACAGTTTTACCTGTAACTCAGAAACTGAGGAGCGCGGTGCTTACTCGGTCTCTTGCAGACGTGCACAGAGCAGGGAAAAACTGAGTCACCCTGCCTGCCTGAGCCCTGCAGAGGTCAAACAAGGCGGCCCCCTGCCTTTCAGTTCAAACTGTCAACAAGTATCCTCTCCGTGGTCTGTTTAGTGCCATGGTTTTCACACTTCTGTGCTTTTTGTTCGCGATTTAACATGGCCCCGAGCATGAGGCTGAAGCGCTGTCTAGTGCTCAGAGCCGGGGAAAACCGTGATGCACCTTATGGAGAAAACATGCGTGTTAGCTGATCTTCGCTCAGGCACTGAGTGGCAGTGCTGTTGGCTGAGTTCAGTTTAATCAATCAACTGTTGTTGTTTAGTCACTAAGTCATGTTTCTTTTGCGATCCCTTGAACGATAGCCCACCAGGCTCCTCTGTCCATGGGATTTCCCAGGCAAGAATACTGAGTGCGTTGTCATTTCCTCCTCCAGGGGATCTTCCCGACCCAGGGATTGAACCTGCATCTCCTGAATTGGCTGGTAGGCGGATTCTTTTCCACTTAGCCACCAGGGAAGCCCAGTGAATCAGTAACACATATTAAGAAACACACATAAAAAGAGTTTTCTATTGGTCAGGGGACAAATGCTGTGCCCAGAGGCTGGCAGGAACCTAACTGAAATTCCCCAAAGAGCAGAACTGCCAGAACTGGACCTGGACTGTGTGCACACGTGACCTGGGATGTATTATATTACACTTGAAGACCTTCTGCCCTGATGGGCCACCGCCCCACACAGCTGAAGGCTGACATGTCCACACCCATCCGGTCAGCATTACCATGGGATGGGAATCAGCCTTGGGATCCCCAAGCCCTCGGGCTTCTTTTAATAACTCTCTGTCTTTCCCCTGCACCACCAACTCCCCACACCATCCCACAAAAGGGAAATGGAACTGTGGGTTTAGGGCTCTCGGAGGAAAAGCTTTGAGAAAGATGCCGGATTTCAGCAAAAAGAGGGTGTGAAACTGCTTTCTCTCTTTAAAAAAAAAAATCATTTTTTTTTACAATGAGGGTTTTTAAAAAAAACAAAAAACTTATTTGGCTGGGCCTGCGGCATGTGCAGCTGTGGCAGGCAGGATCTAGTTCCCTGACCAGGGATCGAACCCTGGCCCCCTGCATCGGGAGCTTGGAGTCTTAAGCCCTGGACCACCAGGGAAGTCTTGAAACTGCTTTCTCGATGCTCTTCCCCAAGGCGGCTTGCTTGGGTTTGATTTGTCTGCTGCCGGAACCCTGCCTGTTGGTTAATCTGGTTTCCCTCCTCTGGCAAGGGCAGTTGTTAATATGAGTAACTGAAGAAAATGCCAGCCCTCCTCTCCAACACAGCTCTTTCTGCCTTTGGTCATGACAATTTCGCAGGAC
Organism: Capricornis sumatraensis; assembly: GCF_032405125.1. Classification (NCBI taxonomy): domain Eukaryota; kingdom Metazoa; phylum Chordata; class Mammalia; order Artiodactyla; family Bovidae; genus Capricornis; species Capricornis sumatraensis. The sequence continues at coordinate 59,225,695 of NC_091085.1, read as the reverse complement.
TTTCTCTTGGTGTTCGCCAGCCTGGGAGTGAGGAAAGCAGTACCCCTGTACCCACTTTACAGGAACAAAGGACCGATGTTCAGGGCTGCTGCCCGTCGTCAACCCCCGCCAGTAACAAGAGCCCACACCGAGCTGGGAATTAGGGACCTGGGTTCCAGGTTTCGGGGCAGGCCTTGGGCAAGTCGCTTCTCTTCTCCGGGATCACTCATCCTTGATGGGGCACAGTCCTCAAGGCTCCAGTGTTCCCAGAGCATCCTGCAAGGCTGGAGGAGACCTGAAAAGGCACCACCAGCCTTGCCATTTTCTCTCCTTTTCCACAGGAACCTTTTCTGGAAGGGCCCTGGTGATAACCATAGATTTGAAATTCTAAATTCTACACACCTTTCCAGGTGCTGTGACTATCAAAACTCCGCCCATTCTTCAAGGCCTCCTTCAAATCCCACCTCTTCCAGGAAGTCAACTCTGACCGCCTTACCCAGAAAGGGCGTCTCCTCCTCTGAACCCTGCCTGCTGTTTAAGCCACAGCATGCCCCGTGTTATCCGTGGGGTGAATCTCCCTAACCACACCGTGAGTCAAAGTTTTACATTCAATGTTACTTATCGTATTCAACTCTTTGTATGTCCAGTTTTCCAGAAACCCTTTGTGATGATTTATAAAGGCAGATTTAAACATATGTATATATGTTTAAATATACTTAATATACGCACATAGACAGTAAAGTAGAAATAGTATGCTGACTACGAGGGTGAGTGAACATAGTCTCTATATGAATATGTCGGGTTGTCCGTCCAGCATCCTGGAAGCCAGGGAAGAGGAGGCGACCTGAATCAGTCAGAAATACAGTGCAGGTGCAACGAGCAGAGTCCAGCAGAATTGGGTAGAAACCCACAGAGCCTCTGGGCAAGTGGGTTGACCTCTCTGTGTCTCAGCGTCTTTCTCTGGGAGAAAGGAGGGCGAACACCACCTCACTTGCAGGGTGCACGGGCAGCCTTGGGCACGCTGTACATGCAGTACACAACCCAAACATGTTTCCTTCCCCATCTTCCTTCCCATGATCAGAGGAAGCAAACTGCTTTCCCTGCACACAGGGGAGGCAAGGCTTCTAAATTCTAAAATCAATTTTTCATACACCTTCTAAGAAGACTTGAGCAGGGAGGGAGCAATGCCCTTTGCTCATTACCCCGGGTTTTAGAGCAGAGCGGACAAGGATTTGCCGTGGCTGCCGGGGCACTACTTGGTAACATCCTGGGTACCTAGTGAAAGCCTAATGAACACTGATGGAAGGACGCAGAGAGAAGTCATTTGAAGACCACTTAGTGAGGGTTCCCTGGTGGTCTAGTGGTTAAGAATCTGCCTGCCGGTGCAGGGGACACGGGTTCAATCCCTGGTCCAGGAGGATCCCACATGCCTTGGAGCAACTAAGCCCGTGTGCCAAAACTACTGAGCCTACGTGCAGCAACTACTGAAGTGTGAAAGCCCTAGAGCCTGTGCTCGGCAACAAGAGAAACCACTGCCACAGACAGCAACTAGAGAGCAGCCCCCACTCACCACAACTAGAAAGAAGTCCACGCAGCAACGAAGACCCAGGACAGCCAAAAATAAAATAAATAATTTTTTAAACCTTCATTATTAAAAATAAATACCACTTAGCTACATCGGTGTCCATTGGCAGGGGGTCCTGGTGGGCAGGTTTCGGGAGGGCTGTCCACAAGGCTGAGAAGGGGTGGGGAAGGGGCCTGGAAGCATGTGACTGCTCACTCAGGATGGCTCACCTTTCCTGCCCATGGCTGAGGACACAGGCCTGAGATCACTGGCCTTCCGCAACAGAGCGTACACACCCCCACCCTCTACTCCACTGTCTTTTCCAAAAGCAGCCAGGCAGAGATCTCGAAGCACCAGAAGTTTCCGCTTCTAATCTCTACAGATGAACGGCACCGTTCTCCATGGCTGGCTCTTCTCAGAGACCAAGCTAGAAAGCCTGAACGGGATGGGATGGTGAGGAGAACATCTGCCTGCTTTCATTTCATGTATGTATTTTTTTCTTTGGCTGCACCTCACGGCTTGCAGAACATCCCCAAGCAGGGATCGAACCCAAGCCCCCTGCTATGGAAACACAGAGTCTTGAGCACTGGACTGCCAGGGAGGTCCCCATGTGCCTGGTTTTAAAACAGGCCTCTAGATAGGAAGGAAGGCAAAATTGGGTCCCTGTGAGAGAGAATGTACAGTCAACTGGAACAAGGGCTCTTAGCTTTCCACCTTTATCCCATAGACCTTTTCCCTAGAGCCTCCCATGTGCCAGGCACGGGAGAGGCAGAGAAATGAGATTTAGGGCCAACCCCTGCTCCCCTAGGAGCTCAGTCTAGCAGGGAGTCACAGGATAACATTCAACTGCCATTCAACTGCCATTCTTCCTGGTAAGTTGAATTAACATGGGGCACAAAGGTGGAGGTGATGGACTCCACCTGGGAAGGCCAGTGAAGACAAGCCTGGATTTCCGTAATGAACAGTCAAAAAGGCAGAGGATGCAGGGCCCAGATCCTGTAGGGCCTCATAGAAGCAGAGGAATTTTCTTTCAGATTCCATAAGGAAGGACCAACCAAGATCAAGAGAAACCTGGTAACTTAGTTACAGACGTTATGGGAGGGCCAGGCCTGGAACCTTGAATCCCAGTCTGGTTCTCTACTGCCTCCCATGCCCGACGAATGCAGAAGGCCAAAGAGAGAAGTCCATTCCACACCCAGGGCCCAGAGAGCCCACAGTCTGTGCCTGGACATCCTCATAGCAGAGCATGTATTGTCCTAGTCATTTGGCAAGTCACTCTCTACAAGAAAAACAGCCCTTCCTAACTCATGGTGTTTCTCTCTGCAAAGGAAGAGGGCTGGGAGTCTCTTCTAATCGCCAGTGTAGAATTTAACAGGGACAGTCCAGGAGTCAGATAAGCTAGGGTCCCAGAGCTAAAGCTAAAGGTAGAGTCCCCCGGGGTGGGGACTTCTACTCCATCCAGACACTAATGCTGACAGTGCCCAGGATGCAGGACCAGGGATGAATAAAACCCCAGCTCCATCCTCCAGGAGCTGACAATCCAGCAGGGGAGATAAGCCAGACACAAAAGTAACTATAAAATAAGGCAGGTGGTGATAAGAGTCACACAAGAGACCCAGATAAGGTGCAATGGGAGTTCAGAGCAGAGATGAGTCACACTGGGGGCTTGGCCATGGGGAAGACTCAAATGAAGGGGAGCATTGCCTTCAGAAAGGAGGGAGGGGTCTGGCCGGCCACCCCAACGGCTCCCCTATGGGAACTGGGGAGAGAGCTAGCAGTGGTTGGAGAAAGATGCTCAAAGGAGGTCCCCTCTGAAGAACTCTGATTCTAGAGGGGAGGAGGTGGGCAGGCCTGAGGCTTTCTGCCCTACCCCATATTTAAGAGGTAGGGACAGGAATGTAGGATGAGGAATCTAGCATTTATGTAGAGGGCAGCAAATGGGTTGAAAGGGGATAGAGCCAGAAGATTTGCCTTGAAATGACATTTGCCTAGCAAACACACTCTATTTACTCAGAACGTCCATCGGAGGTTTCCCTAAGAGAGAATTAGCTGCACGTTATGGGGGAGGGGGGACTCAAGAGTTTTGCCCTCCCCGAGTCACCCAGCGGCCCTGCACGCCCCCGGCCCCCTACCCCATAAGAAAAGCTGAGAGGGATAGGAAGACAGATGGCTGCTCAGACACAGAGCTGGCACCGCAGGTTTTACAACAGGAAAGGGCGACTCACAGGGTGGAGATTGGCTAGATTTTTCCTCCAGCGAGGGGGACACCCGGGAGCACTTCTTCCAAGTCCTGGCCCCCTCTCTCTGAGGGCCACACCCCACGCTTAGGCCCCGGGTACCCACCCAGGCAGGCCAGGGCTGGAGGAGGAGAGAAGCACAGAGGGCTGGCCCGGAGGGCTGTGGCCACCACTTCCTCGACCCCTCGGTCAGGAGCGCGGGCCGGCCGGGGCAGGCCCAGCACCGCACACACACCTGCCCCTGGGCCGCCGTGACACTTGTCACTGGGGGAGGGGAGCCCTCCGCGCCCCAGCCGGAACCGACGGAAATTCGGAAATAGCATTGGGCCCCTCACCCCCCGAATCCGGAGGGCCCTTGCTTGGGGTAGGGGGGTCGGGGGCGGATTTCCTCAGCCCCGGTCCCGGCGCGCCACACCCTCCTCCCAGCGCGGGGCTGGGGGCCCGGGCCTCCCACTTTTCCGCGCACCGACCAGGAGGGCGGGCCGGGGCCTCCGGGAGCCGCGCCTGCCCGGCCGGTGCGGGGGGGGGGTCCCCGCCCCGAGCCCGCCCCCCCTGGGGTTCGCTGCGGCCCTGAGGAGGGGGCCCAGCCGCGCCGCCTTCCGGCCGGGCAGCCGAGACACTCACCCCGCTCTGCACGGCGCTGCTCCGTCCTCTTCGGCCGCGCTGGGCCGCCGCCGCCTCACGCGGCCCGGGAGACTCCGGCCCGGTGGCCCCGGCCCGGCCGGCTGCGCCCCGCGGCTCCACGCGCCGCCGCCGCCGCCAGCTGGCCCCGGGCGAGCGGCCGGGCTCCCGCGGGCATGCTCCCCGACCGTCGGCGGGCGGGCGGCGAGCGGGCGCACGTGCGGGCCGCCTCGGGTCTGGGCGCTCGGAGCGGGGGCCGCGGGCGGGGATGGAGGCAGCGGCCGGCGGGGCGCGGGGCCGGGCGCGCCCGCGGACCGGCCTGACAGCTCTACACGGCGGCGCCGCCGTGCCCCGCGCGCCCCAGCGGCCGCTGCTGCCCGTGCGCGCCGGGCCCGCCTCGCATTCCCTCACTCGGCGGTGGGCCTGCGCCTCCGTCAGGCCACGCGCGGAGCCGCCCGCCGCCTCCGCCCGCCCGCCGCGAGGGCCAGCCTCCGCCGGGAGAAACCCCGACAAACTTGGCCCGGCCCGGGCGTCAGGTCTGCGCTCGCCCGGGCGACCCCCGCAAAGGCCTGGAGGTCACTTCCATGAGGGGAGGCCCCGGCCCACGACCTCTTGGCCCTTTTAATACTGTGAGCCTCACTTGCCAGGAAACACTCCCCCCCCCACCTCGCCCCCAACACTACCAGGGGAAAGGAATGAGCAGATTTACAGAAAAGGAAAAAAAAAAAAAAAGGAAAAATCGAGTCCTTTGGGAGAAGATAAAATCAAGGGGAACGAGCAGCGGAAAACTAAGGAAGGCATTTGCAGCGGAAAACTAAGGAAGGCATTTGGATTGTGTGGGCAAACCAAAGGTAGTCAATGGAAGTCCAGAACTTGACACCTGGTGCTTTTATCCGTTACCAACCCGATTTGCAGAAATAGAGGCAACCAGGAGTTTTCTCCTCAGGACACCAAATATGGTCTGGACCGAAAAATGAAAACGCTCTTTGGCAATCAGAAGGCGTGGCAGTAATAGTAGCCAGAGGGTAAGTTCTAGCCCCTGACCTCAAGAAGGAACTGGCAGAGGATCAGAAATAGCTTCATCCTGATATTCCGACCAGACTGGACACTCCAGTTGGACCAAGAGGGTACTGAGTGCTATTTAAATCATGAAGTATATATTTAGATTAAGCAAGGATGGCTTTATCAAGATTTGAAGTAACTGAATTAAACAGGGCACACCCCAAACCTAGGAGTAATTTACTTATCACTAAGTATCACTTTCTCAGGTTGAAAGGAGGCAGGGAGCCTTCCCCTTGGGAGGGCAAGTGTAAGGTGAAGTTAAAAGCAGCCCAAGATGAGTTCAGATCAAGTCAGAGAGGAACAACCCAGAGCAAAGGCTGTCCAATCTCCTTGGACACGGAATGGGCCAACTCCTTCCCTCCACCAAGAGGCACCCTAAGACCCAGTAAAGGTTTCCAGCCCCAGCTGCTGTTCTGAGTCGGCCAGGGATTGAGTCATCATCTGTCTCCTGCACAGGTGTCCTCCTTGCCTGAGGATCTGTGGAAGCCAAACTGGGCGACAGGTCCTTTCACTGCTACTTCTGCCTTGACCTTTACTTTTTTGATAAAGGTAAAAAAAAGAAGTTTTCAGAGCATATAGATTTCTGGAGTGAGGCTCTCTGCCTGTAGGCCAGTCAGAACAGAGGCGCTGGACGGCTGCCCTTGTAACCCTGCAGTACCTGCCCCCAAACCAGTAACTCAGAGGACTTAACACCATTAAAAACCAGAGGCCACAACTGGCCAGCAGGAATAAACACACTGATAGCACAGATGTTTGTATCCACAAATATTTATTCAGTGCCTGTATGTAAAGAGATGGTCCCTGCTCTTGCAGAGCTTACAATTTCATCACTCTAGCATCTGACTTGATTTAAAAACTGCAACAAGGACTGGTCTTTAATGTCAGCAGCACTACAGGAAGCAGATTTCTTACTGTATTGGTCATGGTTACAGTGAAATTGTGAATAAAATATTATCTTTGAAGTCTGTAGTCACAGCAATGACATGGCATATAATGTCCAGCAAATGCAAAGTTATGGCTTGATTCCTCCTATTTGAGAGGAGTCTATTGAAATAGAACACAAATCAGAAAGGGAAAGCCTAGTAACACAGGTCCTAAGAATACTGGCGTAGTTTATTATTAAACTGCCACAGAACTCTTGGCAAGGTGGGAAATTATTGCCTGCAAAATTGGTACAGTATAATTCATTTAATCAGACCTGCAAATTTCATAACCATGTACAATCACTTGTGATGGGTAAATACGATTTACCTTTGATTCCTAAAGGGCTTTAGATATGTATCGATATTTATTTTCTAAAGCTTCTTAAAGACTCACAGCACAAGTGGCACATAAAAATTTACTGAAAACTGCTTTTGAGATACCTAAAAATCAAAATGACAGAAATGTCTAACTTCTCAGAATTCAAATAGCATTCAGCCAAGCACCTGGCTTTTCCAAGTTAAAAAAAGAAACAAATTCTGGTTGCTTATCAAACTCCAAAAGCAAATCATAAACTTCATGTTAACTTTCAAACATTCAGTGGCATCCTCTTCCTTTATGTGGTCCTGCTTCACAGGCCAGCAATTTTAGAAGTCTAATTATGGAACATTCAAAGGAGCAATTATTTTTATTACATTGGCAATACTTTTTTTTTAGCAAAACAGCTTATATCAAACCACCCCCAAATCACATTTAAGATTGCAGGGTATCTGAACTTACTACAGAGCTCATCAATTACTCATGGAAAAAAACAAACAAACAAACAAACCACCAGAGGGAAGCTCATTTAAACCCCAAGAAAGCTCATTTTTTGCAAAAAGATGGAGAGAACATCTTTGACCACCTAACGTATGTCAACCAGCCCAAGGCAGTTTTTAAGTCAATTGCTAGGGACATGGTCCACTTTTCTAAGAAAGCACTGAAATCACTACTTCAAAAGCCTATTTAATAACTCAGATTGAATCTGAAATATACTACTGATTGAAAACTTAAAGAGACACCAGGCACTTTGCATATAATCTCCCACAATGGAAGGAAGCTTCTTATCTTTACATGGAGGAAAGCCTGAGCAGGGTGTGATCCAGGTCTGGCTCACCTGTCCCCTGTCCAGCTCCTACAGTCCTAGTGTGGATTAGTAGCTATATCCACTTGGCACCTTCAAGCAATCAAGCACATTCCTCCCTCAGGCGGTTCAGTGAAAGGAAGGCGGCAGGTCTGGGTGACAGGAGAGCAGTAACTCTATTTGAATTTTAAATGGCACTTCCTAGAAGTGGAAGATTCACTTAGTAAAAAAACCTAACTGCAGCCAGCAACTAAAGTATAGTTCACCTCCCTGGGATATAACAGTTGCTTTTTAAGGTTGTCACCTTTCCAGCTTTTAGGCTGTTTTTAAATAGAGTAGTTGTACATTAAGCATTACTAAAAGGAAAGACAGTTGGAAGGATTTTCCTTGGTGTCCCTCTTCACAGGTATGGAGAGAAAAGAATTTTTAAAAAATTTCTGAAGTGACTGATACTTCCAGTTTATGACATGTCACAAATCAAATCACATGTTTCCTGAGAGGCACAGAAGACACTTTAATGGGGCTTAAATACTGGAATATGACTACTAAGAAGATAACTCCCTGGTAAGATAAAACTCTAATCTCTTCTGAAAGGGCAATTTCCTATTCTTTGGAATATAACAGACTTTACAATAAAAGCAGGGAACAATGAAACAGGCTAACAATTTTCAAGTGAGTTTTTAATGTCACGTATAGGACCATACTAAAGGGAGCATCACCTGTAAAGTCAATCCCTTTAAGTTTTGACACAGCTATACTGGAGATTGATTAAAATGAATGTTTTCTTCACTAGAACTAGGAGATTAAAAAGAAAGAAAAAAAAAAAGACTAGAAAAAAATACTGGGACTAAGGCACTTGATTCTGATGAGTAACTGATTAGCCAGAGGTCTTCAACAGGTTGTAGGAGGTGGGAGCAAAGGTTTGATTCATGGACAGGAAGGAACAGGAGGGGCAGCTGTCAGTGGGTTCCCCTTGCTGAGAACCCTCCACAACACTGAGCAGGGAGCCTGAGGAGGGAGCCAGGCCTGGAGCTCAGGCAGAGGAAGCTTTGGTGAAGGGTGCTCAAAGATTCTCTGAGATCCCTGCTCAAAGGCATACATAGACCCTAGTGGAATATCGGGTGGCTTGGCTCACCAAAACTACATGCTATTAAGAGCCACAGGGAGGAGGAGAAAAAGCTCAAAAGTAAACCAAACTTTAAAACCTGAATCAGTGGGAATTAGTGTTGAAAGTGTGGAATGAGTCTTGTTTATCAACACATACTGAGCTTGAGTGGGTACTGGGTTCTGACTGGCCACCAAAAAAATGAGCAGCTGAGGAGCCCGGACCTTGACCAGCAGTCAGGCCCTCTACCTGCCATACTTCTGGTCAGATCACAGCCTCTTGCCTACGTGGAAATTCTGAGAGCAGGAGCCACTGCCAAGGCAGTGGGCTACAGCCCCCCAGCAAGGCCAATTGAAAGGCACGGCGCTCTATCTAGACACATTACCTGTGCAGTAACAAGCAGCATAAGCTGCTCTGACCTCCACCTACTGTTCTTACAGCAGCTACAATGGAAGTGTATTCTTCATTGGGAGGGTGGGGGGATGGGGGGGGGATGGTAGAGAGATGTTAAAAACATCTTCCTGACAATCTGACATCTGAGGCCATGTACACTGAGGAAACTGCTCTTACAACCTCACTGGGTGGTGGCCTGTATTTCATCAAAGCTTTTTATCATCTCACTGTCAAAGGTGGGACACAAGTTACATTCAGAAAGATGGGCAGAAAGCTACAGCTCTCCAACTGACTTTTTTCTAGAAAGTACTACATATATAACAAAATTAGAGATTTCTATCTCTAGCATTTTTCTTTCTTACAAATAAGAAAGCTTAAGGGAAACAGAATGAAATATTCTCACTTTCAGAGCTTTCCAATATTCCATTATTTCCAATGTTTCCATTATTAACTCTAATATTCACTCTTAAGACACGTTTCAAACAGGAATTATCATTTAAAAAAAACTTCAACATAGCTAAATCTAGGGTATGCTTTTTTTTTGCATTCAGCATGTATTACTCTATCACTGTGGAAGCTCTTAAGCATTTATTTAAAAAAACTTAGAATCATATTCACAATGTAGAACAAGTTTATAAAACTGGTGTGCAAAGTTCATCATAAAAGGATAACACTATGTTTAGAAACAAAGCTGCCTCCCCTGTTATATTTCTTTATTCTTGATATAAACAGGAGACATATACTATTTAAAAATAATACTTTTTAAATAGTAAAATATACAAGAGGTTCCTGAGCATAACAAAAATATCTTGAAAATATGTGGCTATCTGAAGTATAAAATAGCAAGTGTAAAGAATAGCATGATTGTAAAACTACGTTTGAAGGCTTAGAAACAGTATAAAATAGTTTGCCTTTTTTGAGTGCATAATTATACATTAGTGCAAACAAAAATGTCTCAAAATTTAATGACTACAAATCTCAAAGATTTGCAGAGGTGCGCAAAACATGGAATTTCTTTAACGTCATGCGAACAGAACCCAGCTCTCGATTAATCTTCTCCAAACGATCTTCCAAGGCTTCCTGGGCGAAAATAAAGGAAAAAACTTAATCAGAATTCTACCAAGTTCACCAATTCTATAAGTATCACCAAAATGACCTCTCTTTCAGCAAATGAGCAAGTTTAAATATCAAAAATTAAAATTATTTTGGCTTTTATACAAATCATCCTTTACATTATTTCATTTAAACTATAAACATAAATCACCTTTTCAACCATTCAAGGTAACTGCTGAACTTTAAATATTCTCAATATGTTTGATACACTATGTGGAAATTATAGCAACAGCAACCCAGTTCTCTAGAAGGAGAGAATTATTTGACTCCGCTGAACTGAAAACAGTACAAGAGGAGCCCAGAAGGTTCTTCATACATTTCCCCAGAAAAAATGGACACATGTGATTGGTGCTGTAACCCACTTATATCAGAGAACTTTCTTCTGACCAAAATTTCTAGGTTAAAAAGGAAAATTGCTGGAGGAGAGCTTTCCAAGAAACAAGAGACTGTACAATGAATCAGTATAACAACTGCTATTTTAAAATAAATACTACTACTGTTAAACAGTACCTGAAATATATATTCACCACTTTAGGTATTTTATTCAGTACTAACTCCAATGGTATCCTGAAATAAAACCTAAAAATTTTCTCTTCAACAACTTTCACTGTAAGAAATTAACAGTTCATTTTTAGAATATTCAGAAGATAGAAGAGCAAAAAGTAACAACCACGGTTCTGTTTCCTGTTTTTTATGTATATAGAAACATCATTTTTAAGAAAAAAAATCAAACACTTCTTTAGAATGTTTTTCAATTTAACTTTTCTTGTTATGGAATATCCTTTATGAGATCATTTTAAATTAAATATATATTCTGAAACATGTCTCTACACATACCTAAAATATTGCCTTAGGAATCATTCCCTCAAGTAAAAACGCTAGGTCCAAAAAAATGTATAATTTTAAAGCTTTGGATACATGTCAAGCTGAATTCCAGGAAGTCTGTGACACTTTCTCCTTACTCAGTGTTGAAGGATAAGCTTTTCCCTAGCCCAGCTATCATTTTTTTTTTCACCTGCCAATGTAAGAGCTTAAAAATGATGCATGCACACGTGTGCGTGCTCAGTTGTGTCGAAGTCTTTGCAACCCCATGGACTGTAACCCACCAGGCTCCTTCGTCCATGGGATTCTCCAGCAAGAATACTGGAGTGTGTTGTCATTTCCTTCTCCAGATTTTTCCCACCTGGGTATCAAATCCACGGCTCCTGCGGCTCCTGCACTGGCAGGCATTTTCTTTACCACTGAGCCTCCTGGAAAGCCTTAAAAATTATGCTTTTGTTTAAAAGTGTGTTTGTTTTTTTAAACTCATTAGTGAGGTGGAGCGTTTTTCATCTTTTTTTTGCCCTTTTTAAACTTACGAATCCTACACAAGCATCCTCAGCCTTTTTTGTGTGTGTGGTTGCCCTTTGTCTTCTTACTATATTGAAACAGCTTTGACATACATAACTGGAAACTAAGGCCCTTAAAAAAAGTCTTATTTTAAGAGCTTGTTGGGACTTCTCTGGTGGCTCAGTGGTAAAGAATCTGCCTGCCAATGAAGGAGACACAAGTTCGATCCCTGATCCAGGAAGATCCCACATGCTGTAAAGCAACTAAGCCAGTATGCCACAACTCTTGAGCCTGTGCTCCAGAGCCAGGGAGCCACAACTGCTGAGCCCACGTGCCACAACTACAGAAGTACGCACGCTCTACAGCCTGTCCGCAACAAGAGAAGTCACCACCACAAGAAGCCCACACACCACCACTCAAGAAAAGTCCACAGCGAAGCAGCGAAGACCCAACATAGCCAAAAATAAAAATAAATAAGATTATAAGGAGTCTGGGCCTCCCTGATAGCTCAGTTGGTAAAGAATCCAATCCCTGGGTCGGGAAGATCCGCCAGAGAAGGGATAGGCTACCCACTCCAGGATTTGTGGGCTTCCCTTGTGGCTCAGCTGGTAAAGAATCCGCCTGCAATGAGGGAGACCTGGGTTTAATCCCTGGGTTGGGAAGATCCCATGGAGAAGGGAAAGGCTACCCAATCCAGTATTCTGGCCTGGAAAATTCCATGGATCAGTCAATGGGGTTGCAAAGAGTCGGATACGACTGAGTGACTTTCACTTCACTTCATAAAGAGCTTAAAATCATCATTATGTAAACATATAAGCATATGTAAACATATATGGAACCAAATGTTTCAGATACATTTAGAATTAGAGAACCAACAAATTCTTCTTCTGCCTTCCCAATAAACTGCCTTATTTATTTTTGGCTGCACTTTGTGACTTGTGGGATCTGGGACCAGGATCAAACAAAAACATGTGCTGCCTGCAGGGGAATCACAGAGTCCTAACCACTGGACCACCAGGAAATTTCTCAGTAAACTACTGAAAAATGAGTTTCATGTGTTGAGTCTTATTAATTATTAAACAAAAACTTTCAGAGCAACGAAGACAATGAAAGAAAGTCAAAGATAAAAGAGACGTTAAAGATAATGAAGAACTCATGTGATCTTCCTGGACTGGGGATCGAACTCATATGTCTCCTTCACTGGCAGGCAGATTCTTTACCACTGAGCCACCAGGGAAGTCCCAACAAGCTCTTAAAATAAGACTTTTAAAGGGCCTTAGTTTCCGGTCATGTATGTCAAAACTGCTTCAATATAGTGAGAAGACAAAGGGCAACAAAAGAAAAGGGCTGAGAATGCTTGTGTAGGATCTATAAGTACAAACCTAGAAGAAGACCTCTTCTATGTGTCTTTCTTTCCTTCTGGTATCACAGATTGATCTGAGAATGAACTTTTCCTGAAATTAAGGCACTCAATATGCCAGCAAATTTGGAAAACTCAGCAGTGGCCACAGGACTGGAAAAGGTCAGTTTTCATTCCAATTCCAAAGAAAGGAAATGCAAAAGAATGCTCAAACTACCCCACAATTGCACTCATCTCACATGCTAGTAAAGTAATGCTCAAAATTCTCCAAGCCAGGCTTCAGCCATACGTGAACCGTGAACTCCCTGATGTTCAAGCTGGTTTTAGAAAAGGCAGAGGAACCAGAGATCAAATTGCCAACATCCGCTGGATCATGGAAAAAGCAAGAGAGTTCCAGAAAAACATCTATTTCTGCTATATTGACTATGCCAAAGCCTTTGACTGTGTGGATCACAATCAACTGTGGAAAATTCTGAAAGAGATGGGAATACCAGACCACCTAACCTGCCTCTTGAGAAATCTGGTCAGGAAGCAACAGTTGGAATTGGACATGGAACAACAGACTGGTTCCAAATAGGAAAAGGAGTACATCAAGGCTGTATATTGTCACCCTGCTTATTTAACTTATATGCAGAGTACATCATGAGAAACACTGGACTGGAAGAAACACAAGCTGGAATCAAGATTGCTGGGAGAAATATCTATAACCTCAGATATGCAGATGACACCACCCCTATGGTAGAAAGTGAAGAGGGGCTAAAAAGCCTCTTGATGAAAGTGAAAGAGGAGAGCAAAAAAGTTGACTTAAAGCTCAACATTCAGAAAACGAAGATCATGGCATCTGGTCCCATCACTTCATGGGAAATAGATGGGGAAACAGTGGAAACAGTGTCAGACTTTATTTTTTGGGGCTCCAAAATCACTGCACATGGTGACTGCAGCCATGAAATTAAAAGACGCTTACTCCTTGGAAGAAAAGTTATGACCAACCTAGATAGTATATTCAAAAGCAAAGACATTACTTTGCTGACTAAGGTCCGTCTAGTCAAGGCTATGGTTTTTCCTGTGGTCATGTATGGATGTGAGAGTTGGACTGTGAAGAAGGCTGAGCACCGAAGAATCGATGGTTTTGAACTATGGTGTTGGAGAAGACTCTTGAGAGTCCCTTGGACTGCAAGGAGATCCAACCAGTCCATTCTGAAGGAGATCAGCCCTGGGATTTCTCTGGAAGGAATGATGCTAAAGCTGAAACTCCAGTACTTTGGCCACCTCATGCGAAGAGTTGACTCATTGGAAAAGACTCTGATGCTGGGAGGAATTGGGGGCAGGAGAAGAAGGGGACGACTGAGGATGAGATGGCTGGATGGCATCACAGGCTCGATGGACGTGAGTCTGAGTGAACGCAGGGAGATGGTGATGGATAGGGAGGCCTGGCGTGCTGCGATTCATGGGGTCGCAAAGAGTCGGACACGACTGAGTGACTGAACTGACTGACTGAAGGCACTGAAAAGCCAAAGCATTCCGTTATATGAGACACAGCACTGATGTGATGTTTAAAATGTTACAAAAGGAGATTTAAAATGTCCCATGGCTTCATGCATTTTATTGGTAATTCTCTTCGAAAAGCAACTAAAAGAAAGGCACACGGGCCATTTCACCTGCACCATCTCCTGCTCAATAATGGAATCACATCTCTCTTTTTAACCTCACATCTATTCCAGCTGCAAAGTGCCACTGTTTTACACGTTTACTAAATGGAAAGAGATTCAGAAATAATTTGCAATTTGGGGAGGAAAAAACAAAACACAAAAGGAGATATTTCATGTGAGAGCCTTAACAATGCAGAAATCTGTTAACAGACATCTTGCCATTTGCTCCCAAGTTAGTTTCTTGAAAACATGATGGCATGAATGCCTTTTTCTTGGAAGTATCAAGTAAAATCACTTTGTTCCTGAAAACTAGCATCAAGTTATAAAATACGCTGTCATTACCAAACACTTCCCATAAAAGCTAAAAGTTCTGATTGACTGTTTCAGTGTGCCTAAAAACTGACATTAAAGAACCACTGTGGAGGCCGTGCGGACTTCCCTGGTGGCCCAGTGGTTAAGAATCCGCCTGCCAACGCAGGGGACACAGGTTTGATCCCTGGTCCGGGAACTTTGGATACCACATGCCTCAGGGCAACTAAACCCATGTGCCACAACTACTGAGCCCTCGCTCTAGAGCCCACGCTCTGCAGCAAGAGAGACCAGCGAAAGGAGAAGCCCACACGCCACAACTAGAGAAAGCCCGCACACAGCCAGCAGAAACCCAGCACAGCCATAAGGAAGTCAATAAACACTTTTTCTAAATTAGAAGGAAAAAAATCCTCATGGTTAAATGGAGCACTGACTAGCATCAGGCCTCCAAAGCAGATTCAAGCTAAGACACGTCACCTGATTTAATCTCGTCTGCAAAGTGACTCGTCCTCCAGTAGACGGCATTCGGCTTAGTGCTGCCTCAATCTGGTAACACACAGAAAAAAAACATTTAAATAAAAACAGGGGAATTCTAATTATTGGCAAGGATGTTTATAATAGGATGGAGAGAAAAGACTTCAGCCTAGTATTTTCTTGTCCATCTCGACTTCACCCAAGTTCCCTCTGACACAATTAGTAATGACAGCTCGGTTCACACGCGTTTCCAGCACAGCTTTGTATGGCATCAACAATACTTCCTGCGTTTGACTCAATAATTCCCTTCTGACTGTTCCTCAGACATATGTACTAAGTTCAGATAAAGATTTAAAACTTTTTTTGTTTGTTTGTTTTTACCTGGTCTTTTTCTTTTGTAAGTTCATCAAAAAACCGTTCCGTTTCAGCTAGGGTCCTTATCTTTGCTGTATACTCAAAATTGTTACCCTGTGGTGCTGTGGAGAGGGGCTGACACTGTTCATAGCTAACTGACTTGTTCTTCTCCCAGGCTGGTCTCACAGAGACTTTCTTCGCTCCATTTGGCAACGGTTCGGGGGAAGAGCTATGATTAACATGGATGTCAGTGGCTTTTTCTGAGTATTTTTTTTCTGCCAGAAAAAAAAGAAATTTCTTCCTTATCAACTCTTCTCAGACAGCATGTACATACTAAATATGCTACCCAACTTCACTTTCTGGAAATGGCTGCTACACGGTCAAAAAAATGTAATGAAAAGAAAATATGTAATAAATCATATATACTCAGTTTTTCTCCTCAGAATTCTAAAAACCTTTCCCTCAGTCTGGCAATCTTCACATCTCCCCTAAATAAATGTATGCAAACTTTCTGTAAACTTGAAGCAAAAAAAGTTTAAAAAATAAGCAACACATTTAGTGGACATATATCAACATTACAGAGTTAGCATTTTAAGGGCCTGCCCAAGCAATTTCATGTATATTATTTTACAACTTTATCTAAAACGGAAAGTACAATTGAGAAAAAGGAAAAAACATCCAAAGCCTAAGTTGTATATAAGTTATAGAACATAAAAAACTGAACAGTATGGCCCTGGTAATTAAACATTAACATCCCCTGACCTCAGTTCCCAACTTTCCAATGAGGATAACACAAACAATATGAGCATCAAAAATGCTTATTTTTAGAGACCCTTGGGTAAAAAAAATTTAAGTGCAGGCTATAATGACATCTAGAGCCTTGATACCAGACACTCACAAAATGAATTACTAAAACCATAATGAATAATTTTTTAGGAAAAGATACCTTCCGAGTCATCTAGAGAAAGAAACTGGAGTTGTTTCCTTGGATTGGAACGTTGTACAGTAGACACAGGAACAGTATCTAAATCATCCAAAAGTATATCAAATCTATTGAATGAAGCAAGTTTTACTTGTGAGAAAAAAATGTTAACCGATGTTCCCTATTCTCCACTAGACAGATGAGCTGGCATCCAAGTTAACTCACATATTTACATATTTTTTAAGAGAGAAAGGTGGTCATATATTTTTTAAAACTTAAATTTAAATAATATTTTCTAACACAAAACTATATTTACATGCTGGTGACTTAAAGCATTTACTAATACATGATCTCATCTGATCTTTGTTAACAAGC
The DNA here is from genome assembly GCF_032405125.1 of Capricornis sumatraensis. NCBI lineage: Eukaryota > Metazoa > Chordata > Mammalia > Artiodactyla > Bovidae > Capricornis > Capricornis sumatraensis. Next base: position 59,208,805 of record NC_091085.1, on the reverse strand, counting down.
ATATGAAATAAGCAGGTAGGCATTATTATCCCTGTTTTATAGAAGAGGAAACTGAGGTTCAACGTGCTTCATTAATTTTCCCCAACAGCCTGACAGAGCTGGGCCACCAGCTCTCGTGTCTTAGGCGTCAGTGGTCATTTCCCACCACAGTACACACTGCAGACCACCCTTCAGAGAGAACAGCCTTCTCAGAGCACAAACTGATGTTCAGTGCCAGGGCCACACCAGGACAGCCCACTTTCTTGTACAAACGGCCCCCAGTTTTCCTGATACCTTAAACCTTTTTAGGAAAACAAAGAATTATTCTATATCCAAAAGCTGGAAGGGGTTCTGAGGCAGTATTTAAATTTTATAGTAGCCAGTTTACATAGTTAAAAACTGTTTTCATGTATTATAGTACTTTTTTATTTTTAGTAGGGCGTTTATTTAAATGATTTAAATCCACAGAATCCCCACTGACAACTGAAAAATTAGTGATAGCTAGATGTAACAGGTGATATTAAAAAAAAAAATCAATTTTATACATATTTTATTCTACAGTTTTAGAGAACTTACCGAATCGGGCTGCTTTCATTTTTGCTAAGTAGATGACTAAATCCTGGGGACAAATTTTCTTTAGGGGATCGCTTTGGACTATACGCCACGGTCACTGGTGTTAACATAATCTCTCTTTTTGCTACAGAGGAAAATGAAGAGGGGACAGTCTTTTCCTTCTACGTATGGGCTATGTTGGCAGAACTCAGAAAAGTACTGAAAGAAAAACTAACTTTAAAAAGAATACATTTTCACTGTAAAACTTTTTGAAAGATAAACAAGAGTATACAAAATTAGAACAATTCATACTTCTAACTATCTAGAGGAAACCACTGGCCACAGTTTACTCTATCAGACTGTCGTTGCAGTGCTCCATCTCAAAACTGGTTTTTCAGGATTTTAGAAGTCGACTGGAAATAAGATGGAAACACCAGTGCACCTATGAACAGTTCTAAGAGCACAGTCATATATGAATTTCTTCAGCTGCTTACGAAAATAGAAACTAAGGATACAGAAATCCATTGCTTAACTTTAAAATCATACTTGCAACTGGCTAAAGAAAATGCTGAGTCACTTTAGGTAACTACATGAAAAAAAAAACCAAAACACAGCTTTATTTCAGGCTAGCTTAATTTGTTTGAACTAATAATTAGTCAGCCAAAAATATTTGAGTTTGACTCAAAAACTGAAGTGGTATTAGTTGCAAAACATTTATGGGACACACATAAAAATCTCACTTTGATAAACGGTGAGAATTTCTTCTGTTATGGTCATAGTAACTGTGCAATCAGACAGTGTTACTGAACAAGATAGCATTTAGAGATTCGGTGTTCAGAGCACTACTAGGTGCGAGGAAGAGCATAAGGGAGGCAGAAAACATCAATGTGTACAGCTCAGATGTCACTCTTCCAAGCCCAAGACAGAAACCTCTAACCCTTACTTGGAGTACTCGATTTACGATTTGAAGGTGGCAAAGATGATGATCTCTGTGAAGCAGAATTAAACCTCTTTTGTCTTTGCTGGGCACCTTTCTCTGGGGACCAACTTGCACTGACTGAAGAGTCAGCTGGCCGAGCATTCACCAATTCTATAACAGAAAAATGTAAAAAACAAAACTAGCTTCAGTTATCTGCCTTCATCAACAGATGGTTACACAAAGCAAGTAATTCTTCTATCTATATTATAGTGATTATTTGCAAATGCACCACATTACAATGAAAATGCTTGATGAAAAAAAAATGTGGGATTTTTCAAGAGAGTTTATTTTTAGAAAACAGGTCACTAATTTATTTACCAGGGGATACTGCTTAGGAAATGCAACGCCGAAGATCTTAATGACATGATTAGCAGGCCTGACCAAATAAGCGCCAGAGAAAGTACAAGTGCCTGAACCTGTGAAACACACTTCAAGTATTAAACACACTTCAAGTATTAAACACACTTCTTGGGCTTCCCTGGTGGCTCAGTGGTAAAGAATCTGCCTGCCAATGCAGGAGACACGGGTGCAATCCCTGATCTGGGAAGATCCCACATGCTGTGGAGCAAATAAGCTTGAGCGCCTCAACTATAGCCTGATATAGAGCCTAGGAGCCCTAACTACTGAGCCCACCTGCTGCAGCTACGGAAGCCCACACACCCTAGAGCCTGCTCTCCACAAGAGAAGCCCCTGCAGGGAGAACAGCCACAACAGAGTAACCCCTGCTGGCGGCAACTAGAAAGAAGCCCGTGTGCAACTAAGACCCAGCAGAGCCAAAAGTAAACAAAGTTATTAATAAACAGACCTCTTGTCCTACTGACAGATGCTCAGTAAGCAAGAAAGGGAGCGTAGCAAATGTTACATCTCACTTCACGAACTCCAAATGCCTGCTTTAACTTTCTGATGTGTGCAAATAAGACAAACTGAGGTAGAAAGTCTCAAATACTCTTAAGAATGTCACAGGAATCTTTAATAACAGAGACTAATATGTCATTTACTTTGTATAAAAGGTATGTATGTAACAACAATGATACATTAACAACTAGGATTCAACTGTCTGAAACAGGGCTGAAGCAGCAGGAAAACAAATTTAACTTTTTATTTCATTACTTGGGGCATTTCATTTTAAGAAGGTATATAGTTGGGGTAGAAAGGGGGAGGAGATCTATGTATGCATCTATATTTCTATCAGACAAGGAATAAAATACTTACTATTCGAGGTATCCTCCTTCTCTGTCTGTGTGCCCCAACTTTTAAACACTTTTTCTTTATCAAGTTCTTTTAAAGCTTTCATGATTGGTGTGTCTGAAGTCTCTCTCTGCTTTTTTATCAATAAACTTGGTGAACTTCCAGGTGAAAGATCCTTTTCCAGAGCAGAATGGTACCTTAAATAGTAATTACAAGACACACAGTGCTATGACCTGAATATTTCCTGTCTCCCCAAAATTATGTTGAATGAGATTCTTATGATGAATTCTTATTCTCAATGCGATGGTGTACATGTCGGGGGCGGGGAGGTAGAGTCTTGAAGGTGATTAGGTTTTGATGATAACGTGACAGTGAAGCCCCTATGCTGGGGTTAATACCTTTATAAAAAGAGGAAGAGATACCTTGATCTCTCCCTCCACATATGCACCAAGGAAAGGCCACGTGAGGACAGAATCTGGCCCAGCCATGCTGGCACCCTGATCTCAGACTGCCCACCTCCAGAGCTGTAGAAAGTAACCGTTTGTTGTTTAAGCCACCCAGTCAAGGGTAATCTGTTGTAACAGCCTGAACTAAGATGGTTTACTGGGATTATTACTAGACTAGAGGAATAAAATGAGGGTTGATAGTTATACTCCACAATGAATACGTATGCTTTTCAATACAAGTCAATAAAACTGAACCTGTTGTATAAGACCATTGTTTCTCAATCCTTTTCATAGCCTAGCGCATGCTGTTGTTTAGCTGCGAAGTCATGTCTGCCTCTCTGTGACTGCATAGACTGCAGCCCACTAGGCTCCTCTGTCCATGGGATTTCCCAGGCAAGAACACTGGAGTGCGTTGCCACGCCCTTCTCCAGGGGATCTTCCTGACCCAGGGATCGAACCAGAGTCTCCTGCATGAGCAGGTGGGTTCTTAACCACTGAGCCACCATGGAAGCACTCAGAGAAACAGAATATTTATATGGCACTCTGGAGGAAACGAATGAGGTTGCTTCTGGAGGCTCCGGTGATCCACAGGGTGAGGATCAACCTCGTGTCCTAACTGCAAGCCCATGCACAGAGCACACGGCTATGCCAGGGGCACAAGTGCAGAGGCTCTGCAGCACCTCTGAAAGGAAAATTTCCTAAAAGCACTAGCCTTTCAAAGTAAAAGAAAAATCAGATTCTCAAAATTAAGACATGAAAGGAACAAGGAGATGGCTCTTTAAACCCTCCTAAACTTTGAAAGGCAACTGAAATCTCTAAGAAAAGCTAAGAGTGCCTAAATGAGATCTTCGCTGGAGCTGGCTCACCTAGGAAGGCAGGTCTCCTCTGGCTGGCTGTCCACCTTGGTGTCCAGGGGCTGCCCAGTGAAGATGGAATGCTCCGCTCCCGGGATCAGCCACTTCCTCCGGCTGACGTCTGAGCCTGCCAGCGTGCTGCGAGAATGAGAAGTGTGCTCAGACGCTGCAAGCTCTGCGCTCTGGTTTAGACTGAGCACAGACAGCAAACAACCTGCTCTCAAATACTCTTTCCACATTTACCCAGGGATTGAAAGACTGCATAGAACAATCTTATCATTGTAGCTAGATGAACTCTATTTGAAGGTTTTCAGTTCCAACTGAATTGCTCTTCTTGGTCTCGGAAGAACAAGACGACAAATAAATCTTTGACAAATCAACGCATAGTTTAAACAAAACATTTAGCTCACACCTAGAAAATTTCATAATTTGTGAATGTCTTGAACTAAATCTAGCCTCAAGATTTGGTGCATTCACGTGCACACAGCTCTGAACACCCCCGCCCAGCCCCTCACCACACTTCACACCCTTTATGACCCATCGGAGCTCAGGGCCAGGGGATGGAAGACGGTCCTGCCTCTCCCTCCTAGACCAGGAGGGCTCACAGAATTTTCTGTAAAGACAGAAAAGGCCTTCCATCTGCACAGTCCAATACCATAGCCATCAGCCACATACACACAAACTCGTGAATGCTTGCCACACAGCTAGATTTAAACAGCTCTGTGGAGAAGGGCCCTGCTGTACTGAACAGTGCCGTTCTAGACCAGGACGGTCCTGCCTCCGTTCCTGTGAAGCACAGCCCATCCGAAGCTCATTCCACCATTCTCTGGTAGCTCCTACCCTTGTCCTGAGCACCCTCCCTATGCACATGGGAGCTGCTCCACCTCCCGCCAACCATGCAACTCTCAAGAGGATGCTCACTGGACTTTATGACCCTAAAGACGGTCCCCTCAGAAATCAAACCTCCAAGATCCTTCCGACTCCCATGCTCAAGCATCCGGATGCACAACACTCTCACCTCAAGGCCTGAGACCCTGGGCCTCCCCCTTCCCTGGGTGTCAGCCCCTTCTGGCTTTACAGCTCCTCTTTACTACCACCCATCCCCAACCCAGGACACTCTCCTGCTGATCATTACTCACTGCCTGGAACCCCTTTTCTGCTCACTTTCCTGTACACCTGACTGGCAGCAAGACCTAAGCCTGGATGACTACAATGACATCACTTTTCTTCAGTGTCTGTATCTTTACAGCTGAGCTTTGTGGGAAAGAAGCTGTCTGCCTGTGTAGACTGGGACATCAGAGAATCGCTATCTCAAGTGGATGTCCGACACTGGCTGCCAACACATCTTCCTGTAATCAAGGAGCTCTGATTCACCAAATATGACTATCTGACACCCTCTCTACTCTCCTCAAACCCCTCACCCCAGGCTTGACTGTCAGATGATAACCACCCATCACACTCCAGAGAGAAAACAGAAACCAGGAGACAGGAACTCCTGCCTTCCTCTCTCTGCGCCTTTTCACAACCAAACTTTTTTTTGAAGGGTTGTCTCGTCTATTTTCATTTCAATCCCAGTCACTCCTCTTCCCCTCAGTTTTTAAATGAAGAATCATTTCAAACATTTTTAGAAAATTACAAAGAGTACCATAACAAGCACTCGCCCATAGTTTTAACAAATGCTAACATCTTACCATATGTGTTTTTAATTTTAAGACATAAAAAGCATATTTCTGGTTGTTTACATTTTTAAAATTACATAAAGGGCATAATGTACACATCCTTTTAATGCTTTTTCTACTCAACCTTCTGTATGAGACATACCCATGTTAATACATATATAAACCTCTACCATTTTAATCATTTACCCACAGTATGACTGTATCACAAGTTATTTATCCTTTCCCCTGTTGGTGAATGTTTAGTTTTCAACGTACTCCCTTTTCAGCAATGCTATAATAAACATACACAAGAACTTCTCTAAGGTAAACATCTATTGTATGTGCGCTCAGGTGCTCAGCTGTATCTGACTCTTTGCAACCCCTTGGACTGCAGCTAACCAGGCTCCTCTGCCCGTCAATTTTCCAGGCAAGAATACTGGAGTGGGTTGCCATTTGCTACTCCAAATACCTATTAGATTAGTGAAAAAATAATTGAGATTTTGTATTGTTGAACCCTGGCTATTTGGTACTGGAATACCTTCTTAAATGTGGTTATGTTATACATAATTTTAATGCACATTTTTTTTGCTAATGACTTATTACCTGCTGTTTATATTTATTTTAGACTATAAAAATGATGTTAGATGAAAACCAAATTCAAGTGATTTTTTTAAAATTCAAATTCAAAATGGGTTGTAAAGCACCGGAGACAACTTGCAACACCAACAATGCTTTGGGCCCAGGAACTGCTAAGAAAAGTACAGTGCAGTGGTGATTCAAAAAGTTTTGCAAAGGAGACAAGAGTCTTCAAGATGAGGAGCGCAGCGACCACCACTGGAAGCTGACAACAACTGAGAGCCATCATTGAAGCTGATCCTCTTACAACTACACAAGAAGTTGCCAAAGAATCCAACATCGTAAGTGAAAGTGAAAGGGCTTCCCTGGTGGCTCAGCTGGTAAAGAATCTGCCTGCAGTGCGGGAGACCTGGGTTTGATCCCTGGGTTGGGAAGATCCCCTGGAGAAAGGAATGGCGACTCACTCCAGTATTCTGGCCTGGGAAATTCCATGGACTGTACAGTCCATGGGGTAGCAAAGAGTTGGACACGACTAAGCGATTTTCACTTTCACTGGCATTTGAAAGCAAACTGGAAAGGTGAAAAAACTCACTGAGTGCGTGCCTCATGAGCTCACTGCAAATCAAAAAAACTGTCGTTTTGCAGTACCGCTTTCTCTTATTCTACACAACAACGAACCATTTCTCATAGGACTGCGACATGCGACAAAAAGTGGATTTTATACAACCAGTGACGACCAGCTCAGTGGATGGACCACGGACCGAGAGGCAGCTCCAAAGCACTTCCCAAAGCCAAACTTGCATCAAGCAAAGGTCATGGTCGCTGTGTAGTGGTCTGCTGTGCGCTTGATCCACTGCAGCTTTCTGAATCCCAGTGACAGCATTATATCTGGGAAAATCGATGAGATGCACCAAAAACTCAAAGCCTGTAGCTGGTACTGGTCAACAGAATATGCCCAATTCTTCTCCAAGACAATGCCCAACCACGTGTAGCACAACCAACACTTCAAAAGGTGAACAAATCAGGCTACGAACTTCTGCCTCATCCACCATATCCACCTGACATCTCGCCAACCAACCATCACTTCTTCAACCATCTCCACAACTTTCTGCAAGGAAAATGCTTCCACAACCAGCAGGAGGCAGAAAATGTTTTCCGAGAGTGTGACAAATCCCAAAGCATGGATCTGTACAGTACAGGAATAAACACACTTATTTCTCATTGGCAAAAATGTGTTGGTTGGAATAGTCCCTATTTTGCTTAATAAAGATGTGTTTGAGCCTAGTTATAATGATTTATCTGGAGGAGGGCATGACAATCCACGCCAGTATCCTTGCCTAGAGAATCCTATGGACCAAGGAGTATGGTGGGCTACATTCCATAGCATCACAGTCGAACATGACTGAAGTGACTGAACACATAATGATTTAAAATTCACAGTCCAAAACTACAATTACTTTTGTACCAATCTAATAACTAGCATCCTATTTCTTTTGCAACTAGTTTTTTGTTGTTGTTCCATATTATGTTAAGATTAAACCACATTGAGTCTAGTTCAGGAGTGGGCAAATTTTTTCAGTAAACAGCCAGATAATAAATATTTTAGGTGTTATCAGCCAGATAGACTCAGTCCCAACTACTCACCTTTGCCACTGTAGCACAGACCAGCTATAGACAGCATGCAAGTGAATAAACTTGATGTAAGCCAATCAAACTTTATTTATGGACACTAAAAACTGAATTTCATATAATTTTCATGTAACATGAAATTTTTTTTCCCCGAAAAATTAAAAACAAAAACCATTCTTTGCTCACAAACCCTACAGAAACAGGCCGGAGGCCTGGATCTTGCCAGGGAGCTGTCGCTTGTCAACCCCTGATCTAGTCTGTATATGGTCACGCTGAGCAGTATCATACATAAATGTATCACAATACACTGACATTACAGCTGTTGGACATCTGGGTTTTCACTCGCTCTTCATTCAATACATTCCCAACTGGCTTCCGCTTCTATGGCTCTACATAAACGGCTCTCCAGGTCATCAGGAATCTCCAGCTTGCAAATGCAAGGGACACTCAGTCCCTATCTCACTGGTTCTCATGGTAGCTCACTGGTTCTCATGGTAGCTGCTTCAGTCTCTCTATCTCACTGGTTCTCATGGTAGCTGCCTCAGTCTTTCTCCTGTTTTTTAGCAGCTATTTCTCAGTTTCCTTTTCCAGCTCCTTCTCTACCCAAAACCACAACACTGGAGCTCTTCAGAGCTCTGACGTGGACTCACTTCTCACTAAACACACCCATCCATCCAATAAGTGCCACCTACAAAGACAAAACTCTAGTATTTATAACTCCAGTCTTCTTTCTGCACTCCAAATGTAAATTTATCATCCCCTGCTTGAGTTCCACTTGGAATTCACATGAATCTCACACTAAAATATTCAAGATGGAAATTCTGATCTTTACTCCATGTTCTACTCTTTCCATCTCTTCCCTGGTTCAATGTGACACCCTTGGCTGTTTAAGACAGAAACAAAGGTTTTACCTGGCTTTATCTGACACCTCCCTTTCTTACGCTCCATCCAACTCATAACCATGTTCTGCGGCTTCTACCTCCAGAATTTTCTCAAATCCTTCCCCTCTACCCATTTCTGTGGCCACAACCCAGCTAATACCATCTCTCTCCAAGTCCTTCAAGAGTCTAATTAGTCCGTTTCTACTCTTTTCCCTTCCTCATGGCAGGTTCACTGAACAAAATGATAAATCAGGTGACACCATTTTACTATACAAAAAGCCTTCAGAGGTGCCCCAATGGACTTAGAGTAAAACTCAAACCCTTGACCATGGCTTAGACAGTTATGTATGATGGCAACAGTAAGGCCACACAAGCCTCCTCTGGGTTCTTCAAACATAAAACTAAGCTCTCTCCTTCCTCAGGACTCAGCAAGACCACTGTCTCTGTGTGGAACACTCCCTCCCTTCCACACCTCTCTCCGGAACGACTCCACACACATCTTACCTCTCTGCTTACATGTCCCCTCCTCAGAAAGGACTCTCCCCCCCAGGCAAACCTTAGTCCTTCCTTTTATTCAATCTCAAACATCCAACTTCAGTTATTTACATATTTTTTTCTTTAAATAATCCATTATGTCCCACATAAAATAGATGAGTAAAAATTTAGAAAAAGTTTCTCCTTTGACAATTACAACTTAAAAAGGTTAACAACACAATCTAAAATTTTTCTGATAAAACGTCAATATTAAGAAGTTATAATCTACTCTTTATTACCTTTTTTACATTAAAATCATAATAAAAACCAATTCAAATTATGAAAAAACTTACTCTGTAAATGTATCATCAAGATAATGTTCTTAGCTTATAACAAAGCTAATCTGGAAAAACTAAAAAGAAAAATTCACACAGCCTAACGCAGATCCATCATCATAAGTTTTTCATTAACACAGGAATGAAATTTATGGAAGTTAAGAGCTACGGCAACTCACTCCAGTATTCTTGCCTGGACAATCCCATGGACAGAGGAGCCTGGTAGTTCATGGGATCGCAAAGAGTTAGACACGACTGAGCAATTGAGCACAAGGGCTAACAGACCCTTTGAGATGTTGTAGTCCAATGTCCTTGTTTTTACAGATAAGATTGAGCTCCAAAAAAATTAAGTGATTCGTCTGAGGTCACACAGCTGGGCAGAGTCAAAAACCAAAAACCATCCCAATTCTCCTCATTCCCAATCTGCTTTTACTATTTTCTCCTTTTGGCAAATGCCTCTGCCTAAGAGTTTTCACAATATCTAACAGTAAGATGCTTTCACACATAAGATCTGTGATGACATTTAACCCTGCCTTCTTCACCATTTAGACAGAGGAGTGTCTCAGCTCAATTATAGGATTTACCTATTACTAGTTTCACAGAGATTAAATGAAGTAACTTACTTGGCATGTGAGGGTCTCACAGGAGTTTTAGAATTATGACGAAGACTCAACATATTTTCATGCTCTACTTGCTTGACTTGAGCTTCAAGTTTTGAAATTGTCCTAATTCAAACGCAGTAAAATAAATTAAGTACATTTCAACAAGCTTAAAATACAGCTCAACTATAAATTACTTATTTAACAGACATTTCTAGGAAAGGGGTGACAAAAGAGATATAAATTCATAAAACTTTTTCATAGTAAAATGTCACATTAAACTTTAAAAAGCTGAACAAAATCAGGGAGAATATAGAAAGGCAAATAGAAAAAAATCCTACAAAGGAGTATTTCATACGCTATAACTACAGGAAAAGGGAACAACAAATGCATTTAATACAGCAAGTAGAAAAAAAGTTTAGAAATTTGACTACAGATAAAACAGTACAAATTAAATACAAATAAAATTCAAGCAGTCAAATAAATTGCAATTTGCAAATAAACTGCAAGGTGTTTAATTCTAACAGGTACATGACTTGTACAAAATATACACAGGTTAGGCTCTCACAAAAGAGGAAGCAGGCTTGCCATCCAAAGCAGACCTATTAACAAGAACTTGCTTTGTGAACAGCTCTCAACTTACAGGCAGCTCATCTAATTTGTGCTATGTTCAGAATAACAGCTTATCTTCAAGTTCACCAACAGAAAATAAGTACTATGGCCAATTAATTATTTTGAGGCTTATCTTTGCATTTTTTCTGTTCTTTTAAAACTTTTGAATATGTCTTTATCTCATCTTTCAAATTTAGATTCTTACCTACTCTGTTGCAGGGAAAGTTTGAAAAAGAAAGCTCTAACAGGGCTGACTGTGTATACCAATCTGATAACAAAACTATCCCTAGAATTGAACGCTTCACAGAAAAGACTTGAGCAGACAAGAAAGCTACACAGTACTTCTGTTCTTTTCTGAGAAGTCCTTAAGAGCATGGTAAAATCTCTAAATGAGGAACATCATTAATCTCCAAACACAAAAATATACTCTGAAGCCAATTAGAAATATCTAATCATAGCCATAGGGGCCATTTACACACTGTGCCTTACCTAATTAAGCAAATCAGATCATGAATACAGTTCCTGAACCTGGTCTTTAAGAAATATATAATCACAAAATTGGTGTGAATGCTGTTTTCTTTTTGGAGCACAAAAATAATTCAGTGAATTAGACTACTTCCTAAAATTCTTTTCAGTGACTTAATATCACTTATGCTTTAGCATGCTAAGAAAATGCATAATGTTTAAGCACACGCACACCTTGCAGGCACAGCCACCGATGTATTCTAGTTATTTTAAACTCGTCGGCTAAAATAAAATGTATTTCCAGGTGAAAGGAAGATGAGGATAAAATCTAATCTCAAAGTGCTTAAAAATCCTCAAAAAAGGGTTTCCTTTCCCATCATTTACAATTTAGACACATATTTAAGGGCTGAAAGAACAATTAAAAGCTTTTTGCTTATTAGATTTTACCTTTTCAAATCAGAAATCTGAGTATGTGCATCAAGCAATTTGTTCTCAGTTATATTTAATGTATCCTATGAAAATAAAGAAAAAATTCAGATAACTGAAGACAAATATTTAGATGTAGTCTTAGATTAGTCTTATATTATGCACCTTAAGAGGAATACACCAAAAGAGAACTATAAAGAAAATTATGCATAATCAGCAAGTCTGGCATCAACCAGAGAAAATACACATAACACAAAGGAAAAAATGAGACAGCAAATACTGGTTTAATCAAATAGCTGTGTGTAAGTTCCCTTTTTAATAATACTGAAGTAAAGTGAAGTCATTCAGTCATGTCTGACTCTTTGCAGCCCCATGGACTGTAGCCTACCAGGCTCCTCCATCCATAGGATTTTCCAGGCAAGAATACTGGAGTGGGTTGCCATTTCCTTCTCCAACAGATCTTCCCGACCCAGGGATCAAACCCAGGTCTTCTGTGTTGCAGGCAGATGCTTTACCATCTGAGCCACCAGGGAAGCCCCATCCAAGTACTAACCAGGCCCAACCCTGCTCAGCTTCTGAGATCAGACGAGATCGGTCATGTTCAAGGTGGTATGGCCCCTTTTTAATAAATAAAGCCTATTAAGCTTTGCTCGATTAGAAACAATCAGTGTCAAAATTAACATTTTTAAACACAAACTGACTGAAACCTCAGTAAATGGAAAAACTAAAACCTGTAATAATAAGATTTCAGCTGTAACGACTAGCCCCTGAAACCCCAGACATTCTGGCTACCAAGCTGTGCTGGCCTTTTCATTAACCTTGGATAATCACAACCCTGCATTTTATGCAACAGAATTACTTGAAACTCACTTACTTATTGTGGAGTTTCAGTGAATTAGAAATTGTAGATCCCAAACAGAGTTTTAATTGTAAGAATTCAAACATAGGTTACTCAACCCCACAAAAAGCTACTGTTTTGCAACACAAAACTTTATATCTAAACAGTATTAACTATGTGCATTTGTATTTTATACTCTTCTAAAAATTTCATCTCACCTCAAATGAAGCAACCACTCAATAAATGTTTTTTAAATTAACAAATTTAACAAACTTGTAAGTTCAAGGGCAGATATTTGAAAATAAGGATACTGACACAGAGAGGATAACTCTAGTTCAAATAGCCAGATGGGCACAAAGGAGGGGAGAAAAAAGGGAGACAGTCAGATCTCCTGACTTCCAAACTGATGCGTCTGCCCCACAGGAAGTTCAGAACATGAATCAGTGACCATTACCTTTACTCTTTCGTGTTCTTTTCCAAGGGACTCATACTCTCCTAAAAGCTACAAGGAAAAACAAAAGAATTGCATCGCAAGATTAAATATTATAACATCAGTGGAGACTATAAAAACCTATAAAATCACTACCCATACTCTTCAAAGATGCTAGTGTCATGAAAGAACAATGTTAACACATTGTTTCAGATTAAAGGCAACTAAAAAAACGAGAAACAAAAAAGGAAAAACAAGAGATGAGTGAGTGAATTCCCTCGTGGTTCAGTGGTTAGGCCTCCCATAAGCTGCACAGTATGGAAAATAAACAGTCACATGTGGCTAGCAGCGATCATGTTAGAAGGCACAGTCCTATAAAATAGTCTGTGATCTTCAAAGAATTCGAAGGTTATAAAAGAAAAACAAAAACTGAGGAACTGCTCCAGATTAAAGGAGATAAAAAAGATATGACAACTCAATTCAGTATGTAGTCTTGGATCAGGTCCTGAACATGGGAAAAGAGATCTGTTATCTCTTTATACCAAAAGGATAACTAACATTTATAGTATAATTCACAAAAATTGAATGGAGCGTATAAATTAGAGTACTGTACTGGGAAACACATAGCTTTTTGAGGCAGAAGCTCAGTGTGTCTCCCTTTGCCTGCCACAGCTATCCTTTCCTACTTCACCCCCTCAAAAGATTACTGTACTAACGTTATTTCCTAACTTTGCTACAGTTACATAAGACTGTCTTTATTCTTGAGAAATATACCTTGAAGTATTTAGAGATAAAGGTGCGTTATATCTCTAACTTACTCTCAAATGGTTTAGGAAAAATATTTTTTTCAATCATTTAACTACATGTGGACAGAATGATAAAACACATAAGATGTTATTCCGAATCTAGGTGAAGGGTATATGGAAATTCTTTATACAATTTTTGCAACTTTCTGTAAGTCTGATGTTATGTTAAAACAAAAAGTACAAGAAATTTTAAAAACCAGGAGCTCATGTTCTCTCACACACTAAAATTACACTACCAATACATTAAGTAAGAATAATAACCAAAACAAGATAAAGTTCTAATAAAATACAGCAGAGTGAACAGAGTGTTCATATGCATGGCCTCCTGAAACTTTACTAAAATGACTGTAAAAGAATAAAAAAACATAGTGTTTGCTGATATGACATGCTGAAAATGATACTTTACTTCTATGATTTTCCTCCTAATAACTCCCGGTCTGATGATGAGAAAAACATTAGTCAACTCTCAAGGGACATCCTGCAAAACACCTGCCCAGTCCTCAAAACTGTCAAGGTCATGAAAAAGGAGGGACATCTGAGAAATTGCCACGGCTAAGAGGAACTTATGCAGATGGGCTGGCTAAATGTAACCTGGTCTCCTGGAGGGAGTCCCGGAGCAGAAAAGGAACATTAGGAAGAAAACAAGGAAATCTAAATAAACTGTGTATTTATTAATAATGCATCAAAGTGTTCATTAATTGTGGCCAAACTGAAGTGAAGTGAAGTCACTCAGTCGTGTCCGACTCTTTGTGACCCTGTGGACTGTAGCCTACCAAGCTCCTCTGTCCATGGGATTCTCCAGGCAAGAATACTGGAGTGGGTTGCCATTTCCTTCTCCAGGGGATCTTCCCGACCCAGGGATCGAACCCGGGTTTCTTGCATTGGAGGCAGATGCTTTTAACCTCTGAGCCAAGGTATCATACAAATGCAAGATGCCAAAAACAGGGGAAATGGTGTGGGGCATATGGGGACACTCTACTGTCTCCTCAGTTTTTCTGTAATTCTAACTATTTCTAAAAAATAAAACTTTTTTTTTTAATGTAAAGTGGGGTTGTAACTATAAACGTTTTCAGATATGGAAGACCAAAATTTGTCTCATGCTTCTTTTTCTCAGGAGATGTACACTAGCAAAACAGAAGATGTAGAACCTACACAAAACGACAGATGCGGCACAGAAAAGAAGGAAAGACAGCTCCCAGGATGATGACAAGGGCAAGCCCTACAAATCTGTGCATCAAACCTCAGAGCAATCAGTTCAAACTGAAGCAAGGATACTAGGTAGGCAGGCAAGGGGAAAGGAAGTGCCATGCATGTTAAAAAAAAAAAAACTAAGCAGATTAAAAATAAAGCAATTACTAAATTAAGGAAAAATATAATGAAAGTTGGAAGAGAAAGGAAATAAAATCACTGAACACTGCAGCTTAGCTCTGAAAAATATTTACATAGACATAAGAAATACTGAATTTGAATCCACCTATAAATAATATACTGTATTTAAAATCTAAGATACCACTGATCAGAAATCATACCATTTTACCACTGATCAGAAATCATACTATTTAATATTTACTAAAATACTAAGAGGGGGGTTCCCTGGTGGTTCAGTGGTTAAGAATCTGCCTTGCAATGCAGGGAACACCAGTTCAATTCCTGGTGCGAGAAGATCCCACATGCCATGTGGCAGCTAAGCCTGAGTGCCACAGCTACGGAGGCTGAACTCTGGAGCCCGAGAGCCGCAACTATTAAACTCTGCACAATGCGAGAAGAGAAGCCACCTCAAGGAGACGCCCATGCCCCGCAAGGAGAGTAGCCCTCACTCTCCACGACTAGAGAAAGCTCACGCAGCAGTGAAGACCCAGCACAGTCTTAAAACGCTAAGAGGAAAAAAACGCTTCAATTGAAATAAGTCACTATAGTATAAAAATGTATTCCAATTTCAGAGTTGTAAAAAATAAGCTTCTTAGAATCAATTTAATCACACTGGAAAGAGGGGGACAAGTGTTTGGGAGCCAATGGTGAAAGAAAGCTAAACTGTAGTGATCTTGCACAGAAGGAAGTCAATATATAACATCTGAGACTGACAGGTTAAAGAGAAATGTAAGTTTATTACTTAGAAACAGGAAGCAAAATTTTAGAAGAAGTAACTAAAAGGGCTGAAAATAACGACCTCTAGGATAGAGGATTACAACTTAGGAAGAGGTGGAGAAGACTGCTGTTTCTCATTTGAAATTTGACCATTTAAACTATTTACATGTATTATCTTCATGAAAATAAATGTTGAAAAACAAAGCAGCAAGAATCAAATCTAAAGCTACCAGAAAGAAAATTTCAACAGCTGGAAATACTTTCAGATTTTTTATGTACTGTCACAAAAATATTAATAAAAATTTAAACTGAAAAAACCTGAAACTTTAATCCATTTTTAATGTGATACAATTCTAAATTTTAAATGAAATTAAATAAAAAATAATTATATCAAGCCTCTTCTAAATCTGGTTCATTTTACCTTCCAGACACACAGATGTTGATTTAAGACCACTCAAAAGCTGCCCTGCTAGAGACCGAAAGGCGTGGGAGTGACACCATAGTTCTGAAAGCCCTGACTTCCTGTTTCAAGATAAGACCCAACCGACTCAACCAGAAAGGTATACAGATATTTGCAGCAACAGCAAAGTCATGTAAAGCGAAAACAAACGTGAACTATGTCATAACAGCTTGTAAGGCTATAAACCCTGAATCGACTTTTAGCCAACCACAGACTGAGTTATCGTTACTTGTCACTTACATCTTGAAACATTTTGTTTTCTTGTTTTAGTCTTGCTTCTTTATCATCTGAGAGTTTGTAAGCATTCTCAAATGCCTCTTCCAAATCCTGAAGTCTAGATTTCAGTCGAATAATGGTATTGTCTTTTTCTTTATTACTTGTTCTCATTTCTTCAATTCGTTCCTGCAGAATTTTGGAGGCACTGCTGGCTGCATTGAAGCGTTCTCTGAAATCACTCTACAAAACAAAGACAAGGATAATATGTTGTTTTCAATAATAATAATTTTAAAAAAAAAGAGGTCTCAATAGCAGCAAATAAACTGTGGACACTAAGATATAAAAACATAGAAATGGAAATGAACACAATTGATATTCTGTTATATCCTAGGAATGGAGACTAGAAAGCATTACCCAACAGAATAATACACAGAAAAGCACTGAGGCATTCTGATTCCAAGACTCATCTACAGACCACTTTAAAGAGGAAAAAATCACCATGACTATCAGGAAACTGCGAGCAAAACTGGAATTTTTTGCCTCATATTAATATTTATAGGGGAAAAAAAGCATTTCTTACCATATTGTCTCATAATGAAAATAAAAGAAAATTCAAAATGCATCTGATCTGTTAATATTCATTCAATAATCATTAACTGCAAATCCACCAGGCACCAGGTTACTAGGGTGCCAGAAATGTAAAATTAACAGAAACGTCCCTGACTTCATGAGTTTATAGTTTAGGAGGTGCAGTCACTCAGTTGTGTCTGACTCTTTGTGACCGTATAGACTGTAGCCGCCAGCCTCTCTCCTCTGTCCATGGGATTTTCCAGGCAAGAATACTGAAGTGGGTTGCCACTTCCTCCTCAGGGGATCTTCCTGACCCAGGGGATCGAACCCACATCTCCTGCAGGCAAATTCCTTACCACTGAACCAAATGGGAAGCCACAGTTTAGGAGGAGACAAAGATAACTAAATAAACATCAAAGACACAGAAATAATGTCTAGAATATAACGCATTTTCCAGCAAAACTTTGTTTGTAAAATTACACACAAAAGAATAAAACTTGGCAGTACATGGGGGGAAAAACAAGTTATTTAAGAGGAAAAGGTTAAGCACTCCTACTTATATATCTAAGAAAACTGAAAATATGTCCATAGAAAATCTTGTATACACATGTTCACAGCACTATCATTTATAATAGCCAAAAAGTGAAAACAACCCACCTATCACCTGATGGACAGATAAACAAAATGTGGCAGAGCCATACCACAGAGTACTACTCAGCTATGAAAGAGTGACATACTGGCCCATGCTACCCTATGGATAAACCTTGAAAACCTGATGCTAAGGGAAAGCAGCCAGACACACAAGGTCACATATGATGTGATTCCATATACACCAAATACCCAGAATAGGTAAACTCATAGAAACAGAAAGCAGAGTAATGGCTGCTTATGGCTGAAAAGAGTGTGTATGTGAATGGCAGGGATGGCTAAAGGGGTTTGGGATTTCTTTTTAAGGCAGAAAAAACTTATAAAATTAATTATGGTCATAGGTGCATAAATTTGTAAATATACTAAAACCCACTGAATTGTACACTTTAAAAGCATGAGTTTTATAATGTCCAAATTATATCCCGATTAAAAAATACAATTTTTAAGGGGTAAAATATGTAGTTATCATATGAAGCCAGCAGCATTCAAAACGGAATCTTAACAAGAAATCCTAAAGGAGAAGACAAGCAACATGTAATGCTTTTACAAAAATATTCATTTGTCTCTAAAGTTCAGTTAATAAAAAAGCTTACATTTTTAAACATTTAGCCACTAGAACAATGACCAAAAATACCATACTTACTTACCACTTCTCTTTCCAGTAAGTTATTCTTATTTTCAAGTGTTCTCACATGACTAGTAGCTTCATTCAGAGCACTCTCTAACTGGCCACATCTAAAAAAAATATATTGAAACAAAACAATCAAAAGCAATATCCTTTCTCTTGAAAGTGTTATAAAAATCTGATTCTCTAATATATTACATAAAACAAATTTTCCAATGTTAGCCAAGACTAAGGATGCCATTTTAGTAAAATACATCCCAATGAACCTGATATTATAGCATTCAGGGAATATTAAAAATGATATGAGAAAATCTTTAAGAATTATTAGGTGAAAAAAGCAAGATATGAGCAGGTATTTGTATATTCAGATTCACAGCAGTATAATTCACAATAGCCCAAAGATGGAAGCAATTTAAGTGTCCACCAAGGGATGAATGGATATAAACAAAAGGCAGTGTGTGTGTGTGTGTGTGTGTGTGTGTGTGTGTGTACGTGTGTGTACATGCAATGGAGTATTATTCAGGCTTAAAAAGGAAGGAAAACTCTGACACATGCTAGAACATGGATGAACCTCAAGGACACAGTATGCTGAGTGAAATAAACCAGACACAAAAGGACAAATACTGGGATTCCATTTATACAAGGTACCCAGAAGCATCAAATTAATAGAGACAAAGTAGAGTGATGATTGCTGGGGCTGGAGGGAGGGGTCATGGGGAGTTATTGTTTAATGAGTAGGCTAAAACAAGTTCTGGAAATGGATACTGGGGATGGTAGCACAACAATGGGAAGGCACAAAGCCAGTGAACTGTACACTTAACGTGCAACATAGACGACTGCATAAACAGCTTGATCTTTGTCATGAAAACAATTTATACATGCATATACATTTTGATTTCTAAAAGGATGCAAAAAATTAAGTCTAGGATGTGAGAACAGAAGATGGGGTAGAAAGACTTCATATTATATCCTTCTATATTATTCAAATTGGCATGAATGTCCTTATTCTTATAATGAAGGACATTCTTTGTAAAGCTAATTATCATAGGACCTGAAAATAACAAAATACACAGAATTCGGTTAACATTTTGACTCAGTGTTTAATGATGTATTGTAAACAACAGCTAGTATTTATTGGGCACTGGCTACATACCCAGTCTGTGTTAAGCACTTTGCATTCATCCTCACAATCCTGTGAGTCAGGATTGCCATTATTCCCACTTTACAAATGTGAAGAGAGAGACAGAGAAGACAAGTTCCTCCTGAGCCACACTAGGATTACGAGCAAGGCAGTCTGGCTCCAGAGTTCAGGTTCCTATCCAATATGCATCGATAACCTCAGATATGCAGATGACACCACCCTAAATGACAGAAAGCCAAGATGAACTAAAGAGCCTCTTGATGAAGGTGAAAGAAGAGAGTGAAAAAGCTGGCTTAAAACTTAACATTCAAAAAACTAAGATCCCATCCGGTCCCATCACTTCATGGCAAATAGATGGGGAAACAATGGAAACAGTGATAAGACTTTATTTTCTTGGGCTCCAAAATCACTGCAGATGTTAACTGCAGGAATGAAGTAAAAAGATGCTTGCTCCTTGGAAGAAAAGCTATGACAAACCTAGAAAACCTATTAAAAAGCAAAGACATTACTTTGCCAACAAAGGTCCATCTAGTCAAAGCTATGGTTTTTCCAGTAGTCATGTACGGATATAAGAGTTGGACCATTAGGAAGGCTGAGGGCCAAGAATTGATGCTTTTGAACTGTGGTGCTGGATAAGACAGCAAGGAGATCAAACCAGTCAATCCTAAAGGAAATAAATCCTGAATATTCATTGGAAGGACTGATGCTAAAGCTGAAACTCCAATACTTTGGCCACCTGATACGAAGAGCTGACTCACTGGAAAAGACCTTGATGCAGGGAAAGACTGAGGCAGGAGGAGAAGGGGACGACAGAGGATGACATGGTTGGATGGCATCAATAACTCAATGGACATGAGTCTGAGCAAACTCCAGGAGATGGTGAAGGACAGGGAAGCCTGGCGTGCTGCAGTCCATAGAGTCGCAAAGAGTCACACAACTGAGTGACTGAACAACAAAAGCATCAAAGCCTTGCAGAAGTGAAATACTAATAAAACTGTTGATCAAACAGTGAAATAATAATACAGTTCACTGAATAGTCAACTGTAGGTATGCTGTTATTTTTCTGTTTTAATCACCACACTGATTCTGGTATACCAAAGATCTCACCCCCTAAGTTACAACTGCATGACAAGTGTTAATGGCCCCAACTGGAAATCCCAATTTACAATTTTAAAAGTCTGAAAAAAAACTGCTACGTATACTGCCAACATAGTTATCAGTTTTTGTCTTAGGTAAATGATTTATCTCTAAGTAACCTCAGGCCAAACCAAATCCTTTGGGGGTAGTGGAAGGGGACAAAAATGCATTGCTCTTCATTTGCATGTTACAGGCACACTGACTCCAGTGCCATGGACTGCTGTTGTTATTAACACTTTCATTTATGTAAGACACTGACTTCCAGGCTGCTCCTCCATTCCCTCATGACTTTGAGGGGTTCCAGACATAAAAATATTTTAACTAGTTCCCCTTTACTTTGTGCCTTCTTTGGCACCTTTTCTTTGACCTAATAAGGCCTACTGGTCGCTTCTGTCAGACTTCTGATTTCCAACAGGAAGTACCTGTGGTCATCTGTGCCTTCCTAAACACACACACACACACACACACACAAGAATCAACTTCCCTAGCCTGCTATCTGTTCTTTTCTTTTCATCCTAGAAAACCTAAAACTAGTTTGTTTTTTTTCCCTTGCTCTTTTCAAACTACTTCTCTCTGCCACTGGACCCCATCCCCACCACCAACAGCAAAATGGAAGCAATAGAAATGACCAGGATGGATTAAGACAGCATGTTAACACCACAGCAACCACACACTGATATAAAAGCTAGTTTTACTAGTATTCTACAAGTTAAGACTGCTAACTGGACCAAAAGACTTCAGTTCCCTCATAATTATTCTCAAGGAGCTTTGTCTTCTTTGCCCTAAAGAAGGATTATTTACTGTCATCTAGACCCTATCAATTTTCTTTCTTTTCTTTTTTTAAAAATAATTTTATTTATTTGTTCTTGGCTGTGCTGGGTCTTTGTTGCTGTGCGGGTTTTCCTCTAGTTGTGACAAGCAGGGGCTACTCTCTGGCCACTCTCCAGGCTCTACGCACAAGAGCTTCGGCACTTGCAGCTCCCCGGCTCTAGAGCACAGGATCAATAGCTGTGGCACAAGGGCTGATGGCTTAGTTGCTCCTCAGCATGTGGGATCTTTCTCGATCAAGGATTGTACCTGTTGTCTTCTGCATTGCCAGGTGGTTCTTTACCACTGAGCCACCAGGGAAGCTACCCTTCAGTTTCCAATCTGTTTAATATCATTTGTAAAGTATGGTGCAAAGTATGCTGTAATTAATACCAATATCTCTAAACTAAGCAGAAAGCTGTTCTTAATATGAGACCACACTCCTGTGTGCCTACGGTTTTTTAAAATGAGATAATTATTTCCACAGGTGCATGAGTGGCTAGGTTAAAGCTATGCATATCTGGGTAAGAAAAAAGGACATCAGTCACAGACTTAGTAGGAAATAAGTATACAGGACAAAACGACATTCCTTTACATATACAAAATCTGCTCAACTGTCTCAGTACTTTGCCCATATGAAACAAATGTCATCAATTTTCAGTATTTTGTACAAGGATGGCGCAAATCTTTAAAAATAATTACTTAGGCAAACATGTTTCTCTGAAAAATTTCAAATCGAAATTACATGCTTTCAAAGTGTTTTAACATCACAATATATTATGCTTTGGGTAAAATAATATATCCAAATTGGAGAAACACTAACTTTACAGTTAAATTACAAGTTTTACCTCTCTACAAGAATTTGATTGGTTTTCTTCCAGTCTTCAGCTGCAGAAATTTCTTTTTCCTCCAGTTTCTGTTTCAAACTATTTATTTCTGATTCATAGTAAGCTCGAAGGTCTGCTATGTGTCGAGCATGCTTTTCCTTCAGGTTCTGCCTAATCCTGTTGGTGAGAGGAAAAAGTATTTAGAAAGCATCTCCTCACTCTCTCAACAGGAAAAAACAAGAACACAATCATTCTCATAATCAAAAATACAGCCTTTTCCCTTTATACACCTATAGAAAATATGAGATTAATCTACAAGTTGACAGCTACTAATAATAAGGCAAAAAAAGATTTTTTTTAGACAGTCTACCTTAATTATTTAAATTTGTATGTATTACTGAAGTTCAATAAAAACAATTTTCATCATTTAAGCAGACATTAGAGAACATCTATTAACATTACAAGCCATTCCCAGAAGTACATACTTAGACAATACCACAGGATCCTCGAGGGAAGTCAGTGAAATGCATTCTGGGACACCATTGGCTGTACCTGGAAGCTGGGACTGACTGACTGAGACAGGCGGTCCCAGGACAGGGTTTTCTTCATCTACAGTGCTGACTGAGATGTCGTTACTACCAACGGTATATACTGAAGGAAACGTGGAACTGGTCCTACTCTCATTTCGGAATGCCTGATTTTTCCAAGAGTCCACTGGCGAAACTTTTGCATCTGTAGGATATTTTGGGAAACCAGATAACTGAGAAGTGATATGACTTGCTTGTGAAAACAAGTCTATGTCAGAGTGACTAGAGAGACTAGGTTCTAGAACAGAGTCCGGTGAAAAGGATATTCTGTCATCAAGAGCATTCAAAAAGCTATGTGGTTGAATCCCTGAAATCTGCTGATTTGGCTTCATGTGTAACGTTGGGTCCAGAGTCAGTACCTAGAAATAAGACAGAACAATAAGCTTTCTTTCTCTCCACGCAGGTCTTTTTGTTTGTTTAAAGTGAGTAGGCTTTAGATCTCCTAGGGAAAAGAAGCTCAAGATGCGAGTTAAAGTCATGAAGCATCTTTTATTTTCACCCAGCAGTGCTGACAACTTTACCTCTGGCGGATGATTTGGGTTGGAAGCAGAAGTGAGATTCCTCTCAGGTAACTGCTTGTTTTCCCTTTGTTTTTTATGATAAATATCCTTCAGTGATGGTGGCTTCATCTCATTACTAGTATTAGACTTAAAGATATGAAACAAAATTATTCAAATATTATCAATGAATCAATGATGATAAAAGTTTACTTTCCTGATATCAAAATCAGCATCATAAAAAGGTTTTTTGAAAAATTTAAAATAAACCAAGATGCTAGACCATCAGATTTATAATAAGAGTTTGGAAGTCATTCCCCATTACCTGTTACCTATAAATATTAACGGGATAATTTTAACCTAAGATATTTAAAACCATAAGAACACTTTCAAAGAATAAAATCCGTGGTAATCTCCTTACTTAAAATAAGAACCAAGTTCTAAAGAAAAGACTTCGTAATGAGTGAATGAAGCGGGACAAGAAAACTTCCAGCCAGATTTATTTCCTGTGACTTGAAGGGACAGGTGTCAAGAGTGGAGTTGCCTAGCTCTGTAGTTACATTCATGTTTAAGAGTTGGCAGTCCCTGGTGCCTCAGATGGTAAAGAATCCACCTGCAATGTGGGAAACCTGGGTTTGATCCCTGGGTTGGGAAGATCCCCTGGAGGAGGGTATGGCAACCCCCTCCAGGAGTCTTGCCTGGAAAATTTCCATGGACAGAAGAGCCTGGCGGGTTACAGTCCATGAGGTCGCAGAGTCAGACATGACTCAGTGACTAAGCACAGCACACCACAGACAACAAGAAGTGTTAAGAAAGAAGTTACCCAATGAAAATAAGACCTCCTTTAAATTAGTTATAAAAACAAGAAGATACAATCCTAACTTCCACAACTGAAATCAGGGCTTTGCTACGCTGCAAGTGTTACAAAGAGGCCTCAGCTCCAAATAGTAACACACCAGGCCTAACTTATCTCAAGATGGGTCATGACAGGGTGCCATTTAACTCTGGGCCTCAAATTTAACCTGTGGACATTCTCTCAAATGATATTACAGATTCAGTGAGAGATACATTGAAAGTACTGAAAGAACACATTCGTCATACAGCTTTAAGCTTTTAAACTGTCCCATTTCCAGATACTACAAAGACTGCCGAGCACCATGAATTAATATTTTTTAATAAACCCTTAACTAGCTTGTGAAAAAGACAATTATAATTTGTGTGTGTGCATTAAAGGCATTAATTTGTTAAATGTAAACTTTTAAAATTAATGATTTCTATAACCCCACTTTGAAATTTTACTTTTATATACCTACAAGCTAGAAGCCTTTTCAAGTGTTAAAGCCTACACTGAGCAGCAGTTCTTCCGCTCTGGCTATAGCCTGAGGAAAACTACCCCGGGGGCCTGGGTGAAGAGTTACAACTATTCTGTTTAGAGCTCATAGTAATACAAAGTGACTTTTTTCACCTTGGAATGGGTGAAGGGAAGGATGGACAGAGAGATGGGTAAATGAATGAATCAAAAACAGCATATTAGAGAAACACTCGGAAAGTAGCCCTATAGTGGGGCTTCCCTGGTGGCTCAGTGGTAAAGAATCTGCCTGTCGATGCAGGAGATGCAAGAGACATGGGTTCGATCCCTGGGTTGGAAGATCCCCTGGAGAAGGTAGGGCAACCCACTTCAGGATTCTCACCTGTAAAATCCCATGGACAGGGGAGCCTGGCAGGCTACAGTCCGCAGGGTCACAAAGAGTCAGACACGACTGAGCACACACAGCCCTATATGAGGGACTGCTTCTTTTTTTGCCATGCCACAAGGCTTGTAGGATCTTAGTTCCCCAACCAGGGACTGAACCAAGGTCCTCAGGAGTAAGAGCACGGAGTCCCAACCACTGGACCACCAGAGAACTCCCTTTGCACTACTTTTACGATTTCTCTTGTCATATTTTAACATCTCTGAACAGAGGATGCCTCTTATAATTAATGGTATCCTACAAATGCCTTTGGTCAAGTAGTAGCTGTGACACAATTGTCACTGGCTGCTCATATGCAAATAAAAAAGCCATCAAAATTGGCCAAACAGGTGTCAGCAGCTTGGAAGAAAATCCTAGTGACTTGAACCTTTGCTGAAATCCCTGAGAACCGATATTTAAGGGACAGTCAATCAGCTGCTTAAGCAACATTCCCCATCTGAGGGTCAAATACAGGTCAGTCCTACATAACTACTAAGCCAGGTAAAAACTCAGCACCAAGGCTTTTTATTCTCTTTTAAAAAAATGTAAAGTCACCAATGCTCTTGGTGGCCCAAGGGGAATGGAGTATGGAAAACACAGAAACCCTCACTGACTTAAGAGTAGGAAGAGTTAAGCCCCTGAAGGTAAAGACGTTTCAACTAATTTACTTCACTTATATTTTTCATTAAGTATGTATGAGAAATAGATGACAAAAATATGTTTAAGTCTATAAAACATAAATTTAAGTGATAAGAAAGCACTGCATCAGTCTAATTGATGAATGTTTTTTTCTTGGTAGAATAGGAAGCATGAAGTCTTAAAACTGATGGGAACTTTATATTTTGAGTCAACAAAACAGAGTGTTCATTTACAGATGCTGCAGATCAAGAAAACACACACAGTGAGCCTATGACTGCAAAGCCCACTGAGTCTCCCAGACCCCTCAGTCTCACTTCCCCAGCCCTGCCTTCTTTGTGTTTATCTGTCTCTTTTACTCTTTTCCTGAATGATAGAGTGCTGGTTTCCACCTTCTCTGGGACTCAGATGTCCACAAATCTGCTGGTCCCGTGTTGCCCTGTCCATCTACGCCTGTCACTTGTATTTACAGCTCTCCTGGTTACTTTAATCATATCTCTCCTTTCCTCCAACCTATTTTCTCATTCCCTGATCTAAGCACAGAAGAGAGAGATATATATATCGATATACATCGATATACACATACTGGATATTTTGATTTCTTTGAAGTCAATAAAATATTTACATTCCTCGCTCAAAGAAAATCAATACAGTAACTTAATTATGACAAAATGGATCAGTGGGAGGTTATAACAGAGTAGAAAATCAAAACCAGGTCTGGGAACGGGAAAAGAAGTTTATCTGTGTACTTACTACATTGAAAATAGTGGACACAAAACCATGTCATTTAATTTCATATGACACTGGGCATTTTAAATTTCATTTTTAAGTAATTTTCCTAAGATCACACAAGCAATGAATGATAGAGACCAAATTTGAAAGCAGGCGGGTATGATTTAAAGCCCATGCCTTTTTCCTGTATATCAGAAATTTAAAAATACAAAATTTATAAATTAAACAGTATACAATTGTGTAACACAAATATACATGTGTGTCACATGTTACTAAATTACCTGGCTTGGTGATATATCTGCGGAGGAGGCTGGTGCAAATGTCTTCTCTAAAGTCTCAGGCAAAGAGTGATACATGTCCTTCTCCTCCAGTTTCCAGTCAGTCAGTCCTAATGTGAAAAAATATACAGAATAGATAAAGGTGAGGAAAAAGAATAATAGTGCTTTGTAGAAAAACTTATTTCTACCTAAAGAAAATTAAATATGGGAGGTTTTGGCTACCTGGATACAGAAAATTGAATTTAGAAGGGAAAAAAATTCACTTAAATGTCTTGCCATGTAGGAGTCCTAACTTAATGATTCAAATATTTTAAACTGAACTATAAAATAAAAATTTAAGATTTTTTTTATGTGGACCATTTTTAAAGTCTTTATTGGTTATATTTTTTATGTTTCAGTTTTTTGGAATTGAGGCATGTGTGATTAGCTCCCTGACCAGGGATCGAACCTGCACTCCCTATGTTGGAAGGTGAAGTCTGAACTGCTGGATGGCCAGGGAAGTCCCTAAAATAAATATATTTTTAAAAAAGACAACAATTTCTTTATGCAAAGTACAGACTTACACAGGAGCAATGTAAAAAACTTAACGATTCAAATGCTTATTTTACTATGCCAGGTGCAGGGAGGAGGCAAAAAACTATAGTATATACACTATATCAGAAGGTGGCGAGCACTCTCCTCTGGTAAAATTTAAAAATTGGGCGTAAGGGAGGATGCAGTGTGTGTGGAAGGGAGGACAGATGCTCTTATTGAATAGGATGGTTGAGGTTGGCCGTGTTAGCCATGTATGGGGAGGTTCCCCCCAAAAGGAGTGAAGAGAACATTCCACATACAGGAAGCAGCTGAACAAAAGCCCTAAAACGAGAACTCATCTGTCATATTTGAGCAAAAAGCCTCCCTGCTAAATCAGAGAAAAGGGGAGACTAGCAGACACTGATGTCCAACAGCAGGGCTAGATGTCTGTAGGCCTGTGGGAATAAGGACAAACTCTGGGCTCTTATTCTGCACACAGCAGACCCATCGCAGGGTTTACGCAGAGGAGTCACGTGATCAGATTGGTCATCACAAAGGATCGCAATGGCTACAGTGTTGAAAACAGATGGAAGGTGCAAGGTGAAAGCAGGAAGGCTGGTCAGGAGGCTTATGGGAGCCCAGAGGGCAGGTGATGAGGTTCTGTGAAGATGAGAGCAGGGAGGTGGTGACAGTTGCTAGAGTCTGGCAACTTTCACAGGCAAAGCTGATTCATCCTGAATTGGATGTGGGATGGTGGAAAAAGGAGTTAGTGTGTAAAACCATTAAGACTAAAATAAGTTCACCATGGAGAATACAGAATGGCTCACAGGGGAGTTGAATTTCTTAATTCACTTTGGATATCTGAGAAAACGCTGAGATGATTTTTGTAGCCATTTGAAATAACTGTAAAAAAAAAAAACACTTTTATCTTTTCAAAACTTGTAGCACAAATTAAGGCAAGTGAGGAAGTTACAGATGCAGAGACATAAGACAACACACAATACGTCTTAGGAACCCCTTTAGTATACTGTACACGATTATCACCCTAGGAGAAATGCACACATTACTATTTTGAAAAAAACTCCTTAAAAATTTAAATATTGGGACTTCCCAGGTGGTTCAGTGGTTAGGACTCCATGCTTCCACTGCAGGGGGCACAGGTTCTATCCCTGATTGGGGAACAAAGATCCCTCGTGCCGAGGGGTAAGGCCAGAAAACAAAACAAGTATCATACCTGTTCCTGAATCAGACATCCAAGAATTTGGACCCTCATCTGGTTTGTTGAAGTAAAAAGCTCGAGAATGTGTATCAGCAGCGAAATCAGACTACAAATCAAGAAAGAAAGCCATCAGTTGACAGTTTAAAATTGCTAGGCACAAACTGCTGACCCAAGGAATATGAGGCAGGTGTCAAACCCAGGCACAGAGAAACTTTCAGAGGTTCACAAAGAAAGTCAGCCTGGCTTTCCCCATGGTTCCAATAATTGCAAAATGATAGGAATTAACAGTGAAGGATTTTCTACTCCTGTGTAATTTACAAACGTTTATTTTGATTCTCTGTAGAGCTGGAAGAAACCGGAAGCAGGTGTTAAAAAGTTCAGAATGAAAACGGATTCCTAATTTGCCATCGATTTCCAAAAGAAATTTCAAGTGCCTAGAATTACAGTCATTTAGTACAAAAATTAACGTAAAAGCTGTAATAATTCATTTTTATCAGTAAGACTGCAATAAATCAACTCTGAAAACTGCACATAAATAACGAACAAGAACTCTAAACAGTAGACTATATCTTATATACAGATAATTGGTTACCAGAAAAGGTTAAAAATGCTTACCTATCCTCAATTCTAATTAAAAACTCCAAGTTAAAATTTCCTTACCATATATCTGGCATTGTCACAAGAAATCTGTGTTTCCAAACAGAGATATGTGAAAAGATTATTTTCATTGGAATTTTTCTTATCAGTTCCACCTCCAAACTTTCAATTCCTGTTAATAAGTACATGGCTCTATTTGCTTACAAGCACCCGTGGACCCACTGCCAAAGTAAAAGCATGCTAAAGCTGCTGACATTCTCCCTACCAAGAAGGGGATCTCTGCTCAGCCTTCTTTTTCTATCCTCCTCAGATTCCCAGGTAAAGCCAATGGTAAAGAATCTGCCTGTCAATGCAGGAGACATAAGAGACAAGGGTTCGATACCTGGGTTGGAAGATCCCCTGGAGGAGGGCACGGCAACCCACTCCAGTATTCTTGCCTAGAGACTCCCACGGACAGAGGAGCCTGGTGAGTTAGAGTCCATGGAGTCACGAGGAGTCAGACACAACTGAGTATGCATGCACAGCTTTCTAAGGCACCACTTTTAACCTCTTTTTCATCAAATGTCTCTTCTACAACTCCTATCTGTTCGAATTTCTGTTGCATATCCGAACTTAACTGACCAGAAAGAGCTGACTGCAGAAGACTAAATGAAAAATTCCCAGTGAAATATTTTGTTTTGCACCAGTTCTGAGGTGCAAATCCTAAAGCGATAAGCCAACACACACTGCGTTGGCTGGAGGGGGCTTACCTCACATAATCATCTGCTGCTCGTCCACCCCATAAGGCATCGGCTGAAGAAAACAGCCCATTTTTAAAGAGAAGGGAAAGTATGGTGCAAGGAAAGCCCTTCCCAAGAAACCAGCCTCAGCCTAGCACAGGACCTTCATCAGTAACCGTCTAAAGCACCTGAAAAACCACCACGGAGGCCACAGCTGGGAAAATGGTAACAGCCAGTCTGTCCCAAAGGACCAAGGAAACAAAGACCGGCTGGAGCTTTAGAAAACCCCTGCGCTAAACACTATCCAATTTCAAGATGTGCTTCAGAATAGCTAGACCCCCAGATAAACTATATTGTATTAGAAGAAAATTGGATCCCAAGAAAATTCTGATCATAAAGATTCCCTGGATTTAGGCTGAAAATGAAAAAAAACAATGAGAGACATGAGAAAGGATGAAATAAAGAGCAAAGTTCCAACTTTTGTGAATCCACGGAATTTGAGAATTAGGCACGTAAAAAGTACGTGTCAGGTGTGGTGTCTTTGTTTCACCAACCCCCAGTACCTGAAAGCTGTTTAAAACAGACATACCAAAGAAACTTGATTTCCCCTAATGATTTAATATCAAAAATATCGAATTCACCTTTAAAAAAATAGGGAAATGAAACTTGTTTAGGAGATGATCAAAGAAAAGGAAAAGTTTAAAGAACATCATGCCCTCATCACAGCTTTACCCTCTGCCCTACTGAGATCCCCAGAGGCAGAACAGACTAGGAAGACCTAACCCCAAACGGCATCTCTCAGACAGTGCCTTCGGCTGATCCTTCGGCTGCTCATCAGATCCTCCACTGAATGGAGGAAGAAAACTTGGCCAGTTCACTGGTTTCAAGCTTTACAGCCCAGAAGACTCACCGGAGGAGCTTTTAAACCACCTGGTAACAGGTCACAAAAACATCAATGAGGGCAGACCATCTGGGGCTGGTGGCCAGGTGTAAGTAGATTTTTAAAAATTTGTTTATTTGGCTGCACCAGTTGCAGCATATGGAACCTAGTTTCCCAATCAGAGATCAAACCCAGGCCCCTACATTGGGAGCACGGAGTCTTAGCTACTGGACCACCAGGGCAGTCCCAGATTTCGGAAGCTCCTAATGACTCTGCTGCTAAGTCACTTCAGTCGTGTCCGACTTTGTGCGACCCCATAGACGGCAGCCTACCAGGCTCCCCCGTCCCTGGGATTCTACAGGCGAGAACACTGGAGTGGGTTGCCATTTCCTTCTCCAATGCACGAAAGTGAAAAGTGAAAGTGAAGTCTCTCAGTCGTGTCTGACTCTTCACGGCCCCATGGACTGCAGCCTACCAAGGCTCCTCTGCCCATGGGATTTTCCAGGCAAGAGTACTGGAGTGGGATGCCATTGCCTTCTCTGCCTAATGACTCCAACGTGCAGCAAATTCTGGGAACCACAGGGCTACATTGAACAAATACTGATTCACAGTAGCAAAAGACAGTGAATCCAGTGAGATACACACCACAAATATGTAGTTTATCAGAAGTGAAAAAGTCTCCACTGAATTTCAGTTAACGCTGAAACAAACAAAAAAGAAACTAGTATGTATGAAAACATTTTCCTTTTCTGCCAACCTATTCCAATGAAAAAAGCAACTTTCAGTACAGTCTCCAAATGCTTTTATGCCATTACACCAAACAAGGATATACTGTGCTGGTTCAAAAGAACAGAGCTACCAATATCGCACCAGGCCCAGAGGCTTGATGGTTCATGTAGCTTCTTCACTTTCACTTCCCTCCTCAACACAAATCTGATTACGTTCAACACCTGATATTAAGAAGCCTAAGTTATCATGGATTGAAGAAAGAAAATTTACCAAAAGATAAGTAAATAATGCCTTATGGAGGCTGAGTTCTTATGATTTCTATTGTTTAATAGATCTTTTTCAAAGAATGACAGAAAGACTGTTCACAATAATCAAGACATGACCTGTTTCTAAAGGAATCAAGTTTGTAGAGAGACTTGATTTTGTGATTTCAATGTATTAGACAATGTTATTCAATGACAATTTAGGCCAAAGGGGCTTTAAAGATATTTAAAACTTACTCAGTATCCGTAACTCTTTAACAAAAGCAGCTGCTATATGAGCAAAAGGGTCACATAAAATGTAAACATTTAATCTCTTGCAATTTGGATTATAAATTCAAGTTGTCCAAGCTTCAACTGTTTTTATAGAGGCATCTAAAGAATTCACACATATATTACTACTTATTACAACTTAATAGTAATAAAAATTACTTGAGGGTTTTTCAAAAAATAATAGATTACTCTCAGGCTAATTGCAAAGATTTGCAGCACAAAGGGAATTAGGACATTTACAAAATAAATGTTTCTTTTTTTTTTTTTTTCCTAGTACTTTCATTCCTCACTAGCTTTGGTTTCTGGCCTATTAAAGAACCACTACTTGGACTACTGTTTCCCATTCTCAGAGACACCATAAAAGATAGGGAACAAATTAACAATACAAAAGAAAAGGCAAAAAAAAAATTTATGTTAATGAACAGGTGGTAAACACAACATAATTATCCTGATTATCCGCAGCTAAAGCACACCAGAGTCAAGTGACTTATCACGTACTTTCTCAATTGGTGATTTCTTGGTTTGCTCATCTCCTTGCATAGATTTTGAGTAGCCCTCTTCTTTATGTGCTCTCTTTGGTTGGTTCTGCTTCAGCCTTTGAGCCCATGATGTTATCGATTTACTATTTAAAAAGAAAAAAACAAAATACCTCTCTTTAAATGCTGTCTTCAAATAAAACTAAACACTGATAGAGACTATGCTTCAAATTGCTTTTCTAATAGCAGAGAGGGGATAGATTTTTATTGAGTTGCATGAATTTATTTTTACAATATCTTATTATTAAAGGCAAAATGAAGAAAAGGACTGACTAGCAGTGATTAACAGTATGTATAGTCTGTAGCCATGGGATAGAACAAAAACCACCATAGTGGCACCTACAAATACTAAGTATATCTCCATAGTGAAAACATACTTACTTAGATGGACTTATGAGTACCCAAGATATGAGTTGCTATAGTTAAATACCTTACATTAGATGACATACTTCAGAGACATAAAACTGAACATAATTTTAAGTGATTATTTGCCTTACAAATTCAGCCTAAGTTTCTTTTACTGAAAAGTCCCCTGGATGAATTAAAATGTCATTGAACTTACAAAATCTCTTCTAATATATAACAAACATAAAATTGATCATGCTTGCATATAGTATTTGGTTTTAAATTACATGAACGTGTGTGACAAAATTTCAGTTAATTCAGTCCTATACTCTTAATTTTCAGCAAATCAATGCTGCTGCTGCTAAGTCGCTTCAGTCTCTGTGCAACCCCATAGACGGTAGCCACCAGAATCCCCCGTCCCTGGGATTCTCCAGGCAAAAACACTGGAATGGGTTGCCATTTCCTCCTCCAATGCATGAAAGTGAAAAGTGAAAGTGAAGTCGCTCAGTCATGTCAGACTCTTAGCGACCCTACGAACTGCAGCCCACCAGGCTCCTCCGTCCATGGCATTTTCCAGGCCAGAGTACTGGAGTGGGGTGCCACTGCCTTCTCCTAAATTATTCCTGCTGCTGCTGCTAAGTCACTTCAGTCGTGTCTGACTCTGTGCGACCCCATAGACAGCAGCCCATCAGGCTCCATTGTCCCTGGGATTCTCCAGGCAAGAACACTGGAGTGGGTTGCCATTTCCTTCTCCAATGCATGCAAGAGAAAAGTGAAAGTGAAGTTGCTCAGTCGTGTCCGACTCTTAGTGACCCCATGGACTGCAGCCTAGCAGGCTCCTCCGGAGTGGGCTGCCACTGCCTTCTCCTAAATTATTCCTGAGTAAACTATAAATAGAAAATAACTACAATGTACAACAATTTATAATGACTTAAAAGGGCTATTTACATTTAGAGTATGTATTTTAAATATTATCAAAACAGAACTTAATGTATCAACTTTATTAATTATATGTACATAATTTATACAAAAATGTTAAGGATTTTTCCCCCCCATGGTTATAAGGACACCTCTGATCAACTTTTTTATAATTAGCTGACACATATTCATATAATACTAATTAATTTTATTAGCCTAAAAAACTAAGTGAAATATAACCCCAAATAATCACCATCGACTTAGAAAAACAATTAAAATACTATCTGCTGCGTGGTCAATTATTTATTGAGCACGTCCTATTTTTCAGCACCAAAACACATTTATTACCTTACAGAAATCAAAAAACCATCCTTCCTTTCTTAGTTGCCTCCCTAAGGTCATTACCATGTGCGCGTGCTCAGTCGTGTCCAGCTGTTTGCAACCCCATGGGCTGTAGCCTATCAGGCTACTCTGTCCAAGGAATTTTTTAGGCAATACTGGAGTGGGTTGTCATTTCCTACTACAGGGAATCTTTCCAACCCAGGGATCAACCTCCATCTCCTGCACTGGCAGGCAGATTCTTCATCATTGCACCACCTGGAAAGCCATGGTCATCACCACCTATCTATAATCTCTTTTAATAAAATACATGTTAAGTTGCAAGGTATAAGAATTAATCTATTATTCTGGAATTTTAAAATGACACATGCACACATTTAAAGGTTATACATTTTAAATAGATACAAACTGTTAATTCCTAAAAAATATTTAAAAAATTAACCTCACTGAAATTTTTGGTTTATAAAAATAACTTTAATTGCAGGGTGTCAAGTTTAAATAACTGTGTATTATGATGGTCAGCTACATATAAGATACAGATAAGATTCTTTCAAGTTTAAAGTACCTCCCCTAAAAATTAGGCCAATGGTTGATTCCTTATTTTAGTTTAACTGGAATAAAATCTAACAGGAGTCTTTTCCAGTAAAATACAAAAACTATTAGTCGCTCAGTCATGTCCAACTCTTTGTGACCCCATGGACTGCAAACCTCCAGGCTCCTCTGTTCATGGGATTCTCTAGGCAAGAATACTGGAGTGGGTTGCCATTCCCTTCTCCAGGGGATCTTCACGACCCAGGGATCAAACCTGGCTCTCCTGCATTGCAGGTGGATTCTTTACTGCTTGAGCCATCAGGGAAGCTGTATAATACAAATAATTATAGCCCAAAGGTCAAGCAACACAGAATTTAATACATATTGAGAAGAATTTAACAGGTAATAGTAGAAAATTCTAGCCAGCATCTACTTTTGTGTAAGATTATCATACAGAAAACTTTTTCTATTAAAAGTATCTTCTAGAAAGGAAAGAAACTATAAAGAAACAGACTATGTAAGATCTAGTTAAGTGCCTTCCTTCTACAAATTAAGAGACTGGGACTAAATCTTAATAAGTAACTTGTCCAAGATACACCTCAGTGGTACAATCAGGACTGATTCTGGAACCTGACTTCTATTCTGGGCTCTTGACTACAAAATATAAAAGGTATTTTTCTGGCAAGCCTCCCACCCTAAGAGTTTTCATAGTCTTATTATCAATGGGAAGGCAGTCAGATGTTATTAACATATAGTGTGCTTTGTTACTTTCAATTTTCCACAGGCAATAAAGAAAAAATTTGATAAAACTGGTATGTTCAAATACATCTCATTCCAACTAAAAAGAGCTGTATTAACTAAACATTTTAGCTTATTATAAATGTATTTAACAAGTAAAATTCCCTTCAAGTGATGGAGAAATTCAACTTACTTGTTTGTTTTTCCACTGTATACTTCTGAAATCTTACTTTCACCAAGAAAACTGTGTTCAAATTCACTGGGAAAAATGGGAGTATCTTCCTTTAAAGAAGCACAAAAGTCTTCATTTGGATGTATATAAAAACTCTGGTTTTTCACACCATCTCCAAGTGGCTCCGCTGGCACCACCGGTGCTCCAAAATGTCCTTCAGAAGCCTCTATGTGCTCCATGAAATCTTGAGCGTCCTTTGATTTGTAGGTGTTTAGTTCTGAGATGCAAAAGGTTCCATACCCACTGCTCACTGAGCTACTATCCACATTGCAGTCTGGTTGCGACAAGGATGCTTCTTGCTGCATTTCAGACTCTTCAGACTTGGGATAACTGATAACATATTCATTTTTCTCACCGTTTTCAGAAAAAAAACCCATTTGACTTTCTGAAGATCTTTGTTTGCTTAAAGAACTTCTACCATAGGAAGCCCAGGAAGCATTATTAGTCTGTAACTTGACTAAATTTTTTATTTCCTCCTGTATATGCTAAAAATAAAAAAGAGATTTGGGGAAAAAAAAAAAGAGAGATTTGGCTAAGAATGTATATTAAATATCACATTTTCACAAATGTCTTAAATATACTGTATTTAAAAATAAGAGCTACTACTCTAAAGATGACACCTGTGCCTTATATTTAATTTATAAGCAAAACTGATATAAAGAATTAACTCACTGCGGGCTTCTCATCTTCTGAGATGCCCCACACTCTGCCTGTAGAGTGTGTTTCTCCCAGGACCACTCTTGCCTTTTGAGACAGACCGCATTCTGTCTGTGGAATGTGTGCCTCTCTAAGTAAATCCACTTAACTATTACCTTAGCTTTCACTGAGTTCTGTCTTCAATGAGACATAAAGAACCTGAGCTTCAATAAGCCCTGACACTAGGAATAAAGCCCTACCCAGGTGGAGGACGGAACTATGATGCTGACCCTCCTGACTTCAGTCTATTAAAGCGTGGACTCTGTAGATCTCTGCCCCAATTCTATGCTGAATTCTCCTCTGCTCAAGGCCCCTCATGAATATGCATGTGCCCTTAGATTAAAACTTTCTCAGTTTTACAGTTCAGGGAGACATTGCTTTGGGTGCAAGTAATTAATCCTTCCTTCTCAAAAAAAAAAAAAAAGAATTAACTAATTGGTTCTTCTAAAAATTTTACAATGTAAAACAAGAATCAATATAAAGAACAACTTACTTGAATTTGGTTGTGAAATTGCTCCTGCTGAGCCACTATCTGCTCTTGGCAATGTTTTTCCACCAAACTGAATAGTTGTAACCACCTGGTCTATTAAATTATAAAATATTTTGGTTAAAAATAATTTTTTAACCTAGTATTTCACAGAAATATTCCTCCAATGGGAAAGGGCGTTTTAAAAATGTATTTTTAATGTAAAAATTATAAGCTAAATTAGTTATAAAACTATAAAATTAGTTATAAAAATGCAAAAATAAAAGGACATAGGCTTGGGCACCCCTTTATGTTACCTGTGGTCTGGGTAAACTTGAAGGTCTCAGTAAATCTGATTAACTTGATGTCATCTGCTGCCTTTCTAATTAATCTACAACTGCCGGTAGATGTGCTTCAAATTTGTCTTAAGCCCCTCTTCCTTTCCTCATAACAGCCAATAGTATTCTTAAACATTAACTTGGACCCAGAAAAAGAATCCCACATCTTAAAACAACAGTTTGGTTTATAAGAATTTGACCCCAAATTAATTTGTTTTTCAAGTTTAAAAAAATCCAAACATTTTAGAGTAAGATATTAAAGTGTTTTAAACACTGCAGCAGCTAAAAAAGAAAAGAAAAGAAAAGAAAGACTTCTGAAAACCTATGGAAGTGGCCTAAGATTCCCTTCAGAGCCCCTTTTAGGTCCTGAACCATCCTGACCAACCAAGAGTAGTTAGTGCTCTTGTAACTAGATGAGGCCAAAACACAAGAGGGGAGTATGAATTCTCTAGAGGCTGAATTCAAACTAAAGGCTGGTCTACTGTCAGTTAACAGGTCAGTTCAGTTGCTCAGTCGTGTCCAACTCTTTGTGACCCCCATGGACTGAGCCAGGCTTCCCTGTCCATCACCAACTCCCAGAGCCTATTCAAACTCATGTCCATTGTGTCAGTGATGCCATCCAACCATCTCATCCTCTGTTGGTCCCTTCTCCTCCCGCCTTCAATCTTTCCCAGCAACAGAGTCTTTTCAAATGAGTCAGTTCTCCACATCAGGTGGCCCAAAGTATCGGAGTTTCAGCTTCAACATCAGTCCTTCCAATGAATATTCAGGACTGATCTCTAGGATGATCTTTAGGATGGACTGGTTGGATCTCCTTGCAATCCAAGGGACTCGCAAGAGCCTTCTCCAACACCACAGTTCAAAAGCACCAATTCTTTGGTGCTCAGCTTTCTTTGACAGTCCAACTCTCACATCCATACATGACTACTGGGAAAACCATAGTTTTGACTAGACGGACCTTTGTTGGTAAAGTAATGTTTCTGCTTGTTAATATGCTGTTTAGGTTGGTCATAGCTTTTCTTCCAAGGAGCAAGTGTCTTAATTTCATGGCTGCGGTCACCATCTGCAGTGATTTTGGAGCCCAAAATATAAAATAAACAAACAGTATGCAACAATATATAATGTCAAAAAGTAGCTACTGCGACAACTGGCTTCCTTGTTTAGAACCGTCCAGTGTCTTTCCATTCCATTTCCATTCCATTCTATTCCCTACAGGGCCCTGTGTGATCTGGGTTGCACACACCTCCCAGCTTCCTCTCAAATCCCTCTGTCCCTTTCATGACACACACTGCCCTCGCTGGCCTCTCTCTGTTCCCTGGACATGCCCAAACTGTCTTTAGCCTCAGAAGTCTTGTACTGACACTTGCTGTACCCTCTACCGGGAAAGCTCTCTCCCCAGCTTTCAACGTGGCTGGCTACTTCCCATCCCGCAATTTCAGCTTAATTAAGTTTTCCAAACCATCCTCACAGGCACTCTTTCTTGGCATCCTGTTTAGTTCCTTCAGAGCATTTACCACAATCAGCAAATATCTCATTGGTTCACTTGGGTTTACCAGTCTCCCTCCCATCCCTGCCTGCACTCCAGCACCTAGGATACAAGACCAAGTTAAGAGTGGGTACTCAGATATATAGTCTAAACAAACATATAACAATGGATATTGAAAGCTGAAGGAAATCAACCCTGAATATCTGGAAGGACTGAGGCTGAAACTGAAGCTCCAATACTCTGGCCACCTGATGTGAAGAGCCGACTCAATGGAAAAGACTGAGGCTGGGAAAGACTGGGGGCAAAAGGAGGAGGCGACAGAGGATGAAATGGTTGGATGGCATCACTGACTCAATGGACGTGAGTCTGAACAAGCTCAGGGAGATAGTGAACAACAGGGAAGCCTGGCATGCTTGGAGTCACAAAGAGTTGAACATGATTCAGCGATGGAAAAAAACAACCGCAAGCTGAACTTTTCTTGGTATTATAGACCACACAATCCAGTGATCCTCCCCATTAATGGTGAAAGCCATTTATACAACATAACAGAATTAAGCTGAAATCTGTATAATGGTATTAAGGTAAAGGGGAGGAAACCTCAAGACTGGAAAAGAAAGCCTTAAATGAAATATGAGGGCACTGACAGGAAGTGAGAATTCTAAATCAACTGACTTTAGGACAAAGAGGACTAGAGCAAATCAAGTCCCTTACTCTCTCAGCTTACAAAGTACCTTATAGATTAATGAAAACAGAAAAGAAACAATCAAGCAACAGTTTTCTTAAGTTATACCCCTGCGCCCTTTAGGTGTTATTTTTAATCTGATACAGTTATTATTCACATAAAGCTTAACTATAATAATGATAGAATAACCACTTAATAAAAATAATGGCTTCATAGTTTATGAGACAAGATATTAATCACATCCTTATCATCTTCTTATTTAGGATACAAATGAAGAGTTCATTCAGGCTATAAATTAGTGGAGATTTTTGTTTTTCTGAGACAGATTTTATTGTTTACCCTTTAATTTTAAATAAAGTAACTTAAAGAATATTATTAATACAGTGATAACATTATACACTTAACTGTTAAGTGGGCTTAATTGTTAAGAAGGGCTATTATTCATTTCAAACTAAAGTGATTTGTACTACCTGCATTTTATATGTTGTTGGAGGATATGGGCACCTGACTGAAGTTTTCCTGTGAACGCAGTTTTCTGATGCTATCAGCCTGCATGGGATTGCTATAGTCTGGTTCCCTAGTCTGACCCGGTAAATACGTTGTGGGCTTTCCCGTAGTTCTGACTCCCACCTCTTCCACCAACAACTTGTATGATTCTGAACAAGTAAATTTAATTTCTTTATACTTCAGTTTCCTAGTTAAAAAAAAAAAAATTACTAAGGAGATATTTTACATTCCTTTACTATCTTTAAAATCCAGTATGCATTTTTTTGGAGTGGGGGTGGGGGATGTGCCAGGTCTTTGCTGCTGTGCAGGGACTTTTCTCTAGTTGCAGCGAGCAGGAGCTACTCTTTAGCTGAGGTGCACAGGCTTCTTACTGCAATGGCTTCTCTTGTTGCAGAGCACAGGCTTAGCTGCTCTGTGGCATGTGGAATCTTCCCAGATCAGGGATCAAACCTGGGTCTCCTGCATTGGCAGGCAGATTCTTTACCACTGAGCCACCAGGGAAGCCCTCAGTTTCCTAATTTATAAAATGGCAATAACAACACATTATTTGTGGCTGTGAGGACTAAATTTTAAATCTGATGCCTGCAAGGCAAGGATCTCAATGGGAGAACTATATGTTGAAATCTATGAGGTCATGGTTGTCACAAAGATAATGGGAGCACCACTAGCATTTAGGGGGCATGGTCCAGGGATACAAAACACAGGACAGTCTCCACAATAAAGAACTATCCTATGTCTATTTTATATTGTATCTTGCACAGTTTTCAAGTCACCAGATTGTCCAGGAGTGCAACTACCAAGATGTTTCAGTACTTGCTCAGAAATTACATGCTGTTTCAGAAAATCGCGTCACCAGCTACAGTGCTGGTGCATCAATGCAAGGCAGCTGTCCCATTCTGTGCTGATAGCTGCTGCGTTCATGGAGAGTCTCCACAGAGGTAAATGCTGGACCGCTTCATTATGTTCTCTAATGTAGATACATCTGAGCATTTATATATTTACATATTAGCTTATAAATAAGCATTGTTACTCCTTTATATCACAGGACATTACACTGACTTTTTTTTTAAAGCAGATATAAGCAGGTTATATTGTTTGTGAATTTCATTTCAGGACAATATAAGTTGGTGTTATTTTAAAAGCTGTTATAAAAAGAGAGCTTCAGGTCTAATAAGGTTGAGGGCCACTGACAGAAAGTATCTCATATACTGCCCGGCAAATAGGTAAGCAATAATCATCAGATAATTGTTATTATTATAATCAGTACTGCTAAATAGTTAAAATGCTACAGATAATGATATGCTTTAAAATTTTCTTACAATCATAGAAATATTAGCAAGTACTTTAAAATGCATTAGAGGAATTCCCCGGGGGTCGAGTGATTAGGACTCAGTGCTTTCACTGCCGTGGACTCAGT
Source organism: Capricornis sumatraensis (assembly GCF_032405125.1). NCBI lineage: Eukaryota > Metazoa > Chordata > Mammalia > Artiodactyla > Bovidae > Capricornis > Capricornis sumatraensis. The sequence goes on along the minus strand of NC_091085.1, from coordinate 59,167,681 downwards.
ATCAATCCCTGGTCGGGGAACTAAGATTCCACAAGCCACACAGTGCAGCCAAAAGCAAACAAAAAGAATAGCTTAAAGTATTTCTACAGAAATGCGTTAATAGATTCTTTCCTGATAGAATAAAAATATATAACCTTCCCAAGTTTAAGCAGTGATAAACTTTGAGAATTCCAAAGAGTTTTAATGAAAGAATTCTAAAGAATCAGGTCATCACCAGATCTCTTCCAGAGCTCTGTAGAAAGTTTAGTTCTTTAATAATGTACGTTAGCTTCTTATAACTGGTAGAAATCAGACAACTGTTACTATTCCAAAAGAAAGGTATAAACATGAAATTCAGGGAAGAATCAGGAATAAGACTTAGACAATATTTACCCTCCCATTCTTTCTAAATCACTACCCTAAAGCATCAGAGGCCTTTATTTTCATATGTTACAAAAGCACACAAAACAAATTCAAGAAGTTTTACTGAAATGGCCAAAATAGCATTTCATGTTCCGTCAAAGTACGAAATAGCTTACAAAGCTCTTCAGTGAATAATCAACTGTATGCCTACATTATGAAAATTAAAGTCAATTAATACAAAACATAATTTTAAAAATCTGTTAGATCACAGAAGAAAGGGTAGAAAGAAACCAGTTCAAATGTTAGGAGGTTTAAGTGGCTAGATGGTATCCTGGCATGTAATAATCTATGTCTTAAATTCACAAATATACTCTGACTCTGATTGAAGATGTTGATTTCGAAGATTTCACAAAAAACTTTCTAGTTAAAAATGAATTTACCAGACGTCAAGCCACATTCAGGCAGTTTGCCTCATTTTTTTTTTAAAGTACTATGGGAAACATTTCATAGAACATTCCATTATTATTTACATCGTTTTACAAGGACATTTTATAGGTCTTTTGCATTAGCACACACTGATCACTATGTGGAAAAAAAAGTATAAAAAGTTAAAACAGTTTTCTTTTAAGTTTGCCATAACAGTCATTTTTATAACTCTAACGATTATGGATAATGAATATAAGTAGTTATTACTGATTTCTTAAACCAGATAATCTTTCATTCTATTTATTCCACACTCTGAAAATTAACACAAATTATAGTCTTAGAACTATAATTAACATTTAAAACAAAATTTACTGCTCTCTAAATAAAGAATTTAATAATAATGTTTTATACATTTCTACAAGGCATTACCAACTCTAGCCTTGGAAAAGTGTATCGTGGGCATTACTGCATGACACAAAACTTACATATAAATATTCTTTCAACTGTTAAATTTTTATATAGAAATTTAACCTATAGACAAAAGAAAAAACCACTTGACCTGAATAATCAATTTAAGTCAATGAAGCACAGCTAAATGCAATAACGTATGAAACAGAAGCCTTATTTATAAACAGAGCATTCAAAATATTTCAAAGTGAATTTATGTTTGACAAAATCATGACAATTCTGTTTAAGTTACTTAAAAGATTAGGATTAGTAACAAATATCAACAATTTGGTTGGCAATTCTCATTTTTCTGAAAAAAGACATTTTAGTTTATAAAAACTAACAAAAAACCTAACAAAGTATAACAAAGTATTTTAGTTCACATTCACAATATATAAATTAGAATATCTAACATATATTAGTAAATATATTGTTAAAATGTACTTTTGATCATCGTGTTCACATTTGTTCTATATTGTTCCTTAATTAATATACTTGACCGCTTTATTCTGGCAATAACTTAAGTATCATGCTCTTTAGAATATAAATTGCTAATAATTTAGAGTTTAGTAGAGGCATATTCATAAACAGAAATTGTTTTTTTAATTCCAAAAATAAAACAAAACTAGATACCTCACAGTTTTTCCAAAGTTCCGAATCAGTCTTTCCACTGTTTTGTAGCTCTTGCATTAAAGAGGTGAGGACTTCAACTGTACCTTGAATTACAGATGGTCTGGTCTTCCCTGAGAAAGAGGATACCCCATTTGTACTAAGGTGGGGACTACTTCTGTTGAAACATAAATAATTCACATGGTTTTCTTCATTCTACCAAAGTGTTGAATAATTCAGCAGTTCAAGATTTAACAGAACAGTACAAAACTACTGATACTTAATCCTACTTAAGAGCACCTTATTTGCTGAAAATCTGATCACAAGTTTGTCTATGAAAGGAAAATAGCAGTGAAAAGACAGATAGCGCTTAATTATATTTTTAAGAACAAAACAGAAAGAACTTCAGAAGGGAGATAATACTCCAAAATAGAGCAGAAGATAAAAGTGTATGCTAAATAATAAGGAAGATTCTCAGCGACTCCGATCTAAATTATTCCAGAGGAGTATTTCACTCCACTTTAAGAGCAGTCCTTTATTGTAATGGAGATCCTTTCTCCACTGCCCAGAATTACAGTCATGTCTTGTTAACTGGATCCCCGTAATTTGGCATGATAAGCTCGTGCTTATCTTTGCACTGTCTTTGAATAAAAGCAGTGCCAAGCAAATTAGTAGCAGATATTCAGGATTTATTTAGCCTATTCAATGTATAAAATAGCACTAATTTTTCCCAGGAGGACTGCTTTTCCAAATCTGAGAAGAGTTTATTTCAGATTTGCTTTATAAAAACACAAGGGATAATTAGGGACATTAAAATTTATTTAAATTCCAACCACTGAAAGGTCATTTTTCTTTTTTTATTGATACTCTGCTTTGTTTTTACAAACAATTTGTGAAAAAGAGGACACTAATGAAAATAACAGTAATATAATAAAGAGTTAGGATCAGAAAAATACTAATAAAAATTCAAGGGAAAGAACATAATATGGTATCCATTAAGGGTTTAATACACAATTACAGTTGTATAATAATCAAGTTTAAATTTGGCCAATTTAACTGCCAGTCACAATAAAAGGGAGACAGTTCAGTGACATAATTTTCATTAGAAAGGCACATTTAAGTTCCTCCAGGCAAATCAAACACTATGTTCTAAAAAGGGTTTCTTCTAGAAGTGGATTTCAAAAGGGCTGCCAAATGATGACACAGGAAACAAAAAGCGTGGCCAGCACTGAGGAAGTAGGTACAGATTACGATGGCAAGTGTTTCTGGACCATATCCCATGCTTTTTTTTTGTTTCCTCCCTTTCTACCCTACTTTATGCTTTCTCATTTTATATTTTCTTGTAAACTGCCTTAAATTCCTCCTGAGGAGGGCAAAGAATAAACAAGTCTTTTAAGGGATTTATTTAAAATACACAATTTCTTCAAGATCTATTACTGTGTGCAAGTTTGCTCCTTTACAGTAGGCACCAGACTGCTATGTTTCTGCTTTACTGTACTTGCTTTTTATAGGTGATAAATGGCCTCTGCCTCTGCTGTTTGTAAGCTAATGCAAATTTTGAAGCTGGCATGCTGTAGTTCATGGGGTCTCAAAGAACTGGACATGACTTAATGACTGAATAACAACAAGAAGTTTAGAAACCAAATAATCAACTTGTCTGACTATGTATAAAATGAGAGTAAACAGGCCCTGATTCAAACAAACCAAACGTGGGATAATTTAAAAAGAAAATGCATAAAATGCATCATTTGATAGCATCTATTTTGTCAACTCAGCCTGCTTTTTTGCTAACTTCCTAGTATTCAATTTTTTTTCAGTCTTGAAATTGCTACTTTCAAGATTGGTGAGGTATTTCTGCAACATGAAACATTATTTTTCCTCTTAATTTCAAAATGGAGAAGCAATATTTAGGCAATTAAATTTTAAAGATATGCTTGTAATTTACCAAAAAAAAAAAAGTAAAGAGAACTGCATCTAGCAAAACAAGTTCTTTTTCACAGCGCTCCCCATATAAAAGAGTATCTCTGGAAGAAATGAAGAACATGAAAGTACTGATATTATTCTTAAACAACTGTCCTTGAATGGTTCCTGATCTCAGTTTTGGGGTTTTAAAAATGCAAACAGTAATTATGACAGTATTTGGATAAACTGGTAAATTATGCAAATAAAGTTATTTTTATTTGTCATTACATTAAAAAATCTATTCCCATTCTTACCTATTAGTATTTAAGTTCAGTCCAAGAGAATGAGGAGAATTTTTTATATCAGATTCTATAGAAGATGAAGCTTTCTGTGAGGGTTTCCCCAAGTCAAAATCTTCCATAGTGTACAGAAATTGCTACACGCTCTCATTTGAAAATTCAGGTTCTTGCACTGTTTGAAGAAACTGAATCTGAGTCATCTTCAGATGCTTCATCGTCTACAGGCATTTTCAGTTGCTGACATTCAGAAGTGAAATATCCAAAGGTCCCAGGAGAGTCTGAAAATGAATGAGGAACAAAATACTATTATAAAAGACTTTGTCAAAACTTTAGAAACCTTGATTCTTTTATAGAAATCTACATTAAGGATAGCAACACTTTTCATAATAGCCAAAATTCAGAAACAACTCAAAAGTCCATCTACTGCTGGATAAATAAATGTGGTGTATCCATATGACGTGAAGAGCTGATTCACTGGAAAAGACCCTGATGCTGGGAAAGACTGAAAGCAAAACGAGAAGGGGGCGGCAAGAGGATGAAATGGTTAGACAGCATCACTGACTCAATGGACATGAATCTGAACAAACTCCAAGAGATAATGGAGGACAGAAAAGGCTGGCATGCTGCAGTCCACTGGGTCACAGAGTCAGACAAGGCTTAGTGACTGAACAACAACAATCCATATAATATTTCGCAGTCATAGAAAATAATAAAGTGTGGAATTATGCTACACTGTGGATAAACATTTAAAACATTATGCTAAAGGGAATTATCCGGCGGTTCAGGGGTTAGGGCTCAGGCCTGTCACTGCCGTGGGCCCAGGTTCAATCCCTGGTGGAGGAACTAAGACGCTGCAAGCAGCACAAGGTGCAGCCAAAAATAAAAAAATACACACACACCAAGTAAAAGAAGCCCAACAAAAGACCTTATTATATGTTTCCATTTATACAAAGTATCTAGAGTAGGCAAATCTATAGAGAAAGAAAGGAGACAAATGGTTGCCAGAAGCTGGGAGGAGAGAATGAGAGTGACCAAAACGGGCACAGGGCGTCTTTCTGGGGAGATGGAAAGTTCTAGAATTAGACAGTGGTGATGAATGCACAACCCTGTGACTCTACTAAAAAAATCACTGAATTGTACACTTTAAAAGGATAAATTTTATGGTGACTTGTATCTCAATAAAAAATCTACAATAACAGTGATTTACGGAAGTAGCAGTAGTAGTTGAAGGCAGGAGAAGGGGACAACCGAGGATGAGACGGTTGGATGGCATCACTGACTCGATGGACATGAGTTTGAGTAAGCTCCAGGAACTGGTGATGGACAGGGAAGACTGGCGTGGTGCAGTCCATGGGGTCGAACAGAGTAGTACATGACTGAGCGACTGAACTGAACTAGTATTTTTTCAGGTAACATTTCAAAACTTTACGTGCTTAATAAGCAAGGTTCCAGACACAATTCTGTGTAATAATTGGAAAACTTACATGCCTTGTTCATTCCTTTAATACATTCTATCAAGCATGCTTGTTGATTTATATCATAAATAGATGAATGGGAACTACTTACTATTTAACTTGGTATTGAAAACAGCCAGTTAAACTGTTAACAATGCTTGTTTCCCCACTGAAGGTGGGGGTGGAAGGAATGCATTTTGCACTATATACTATATACACAGAGTACTTTTAATTACTTCTGAAAAAATAAACTATTTGCCAGGTCTGCTAAAATTTAACTGAAGCTAGATGTACAGAGGTAAACTGGCTATAACAAGTCAATTGCCTCCTTTTTAAAGAATTCATGTACTTAAAAAAAAAAAAAAAACAAGCCAAGGAATAACAGGGGGAAAAAAGAATAAAAGAAAACCTATGCTGCTGACAAGATGGAAGCTTTAGGGGACGCAATAGAGGAAAATAATTCTGGTTCCTCTATGTTCCCACTTTCTACAGCCTGGTTTTACAAAGCACAACGTTGAAAGAAAGCATCAGCTCACAAAGGAACCGTTTCCTTCAGGGGCAGGTGTGAAGGCCAAGGGTAACCCGACCTAGCTAAATAGATTTCTCCCCAGTGACTCAGCCCATCACCAACGACAAAGGGTACTGACAAACTCAGGGGCCGCACCTTCCATCTGGCAACGAAAATACCTGAATTCAAATCACCTTGCTCTTCCACCAGGAAAACGCAAGCTCTCTGGGGACATGGATCTGCATGCAACCCCATCTATTATTTCCCCCGTTGAGTTAATCCGGACGCAGGAGACCCAGATGAATCTTGAAATGTGATAATGCCTCCCCAGCAGAGCGTGAGGGTGGAGACAGGGATGCGGGGGGGGGGGGGGGAATGAGTTTTTTTAAAAAGATATAAAATGCAGAATTTTAAGAACCTGACGGACATGGATATAAGAACAGAGACGTTTTTGTATCTCCCACAAACAAAATATGACGCTTTGGATGCTCCCAGTTCCAAAAAAGGAAAAAGGGAGTTAGGGGGAAAAGGGAACGATTGATACGGGGTCTGCTGAGAATATGAAAGTTAACTAGGCGTTCTGCTTTGTTGGGAACCCGAGAAGGGAAAAGAAGGGATGATTTCAGGTTTTGAGGCCAGATTCTGACATTTTCGCGCTGACAGCCAGACCGCCGCTGCTGGTTCTCGCCTAAATTGTAGCCAGCAGGGAGGCCGGAGTTAAAACTGTCGGTGCAACAACTACATTACTGATTCTCAAAGGAAGCCCAGGAACCTGGTCAAAAAAAAAAAGAAAAGCCAAATCCCTCAAGCCCCCCGCCCCTGGGGAAGAGGCGCTCGCGATTGGGCCGCGCGGGTGTCACTCAAGGGCACAGAGTCTAGAAAAGGCGTACGGACCGGGAGAAAGCCTCCACACGCCCGCGGGCTCCGGCGGGGTCGTGTCGCCTGACTGTTGTCTTCCCCCGCTCTAACCCATCAGCACACTCAGGGGTCCGCTGGCTCGGTGTCCTCGACGTCGCGTCCCCTGTCCCTTGCGACTGGCAGCTCCCCGCAGGCCGGCGGCCACTTACCTGGCCGCCGCTCCCACTGCCGGTGTCAGGGTCGGGCGCTCGGCCTGGCGCTCGGCCTCTCGCGACCGTTAAACTCGAGGGAGCGTGCGCGCGCCCGGCGTCTTGGTCACGATTGGTTACTTGGAAGGGGGCGGAGACGGCCGTGCAGCGGCGCGCGCTTCGGCGTCCCCCTTCCTGTCCCCCAGCTCCCACCAGAGACGGAGGTCAGCCGCCGGGGAAACGAGAGGGGCGGGGCTGCTGTCAAGTCCTCTCCTCTGATTGGCTCTCTGGGAACCTACGGCAGCTACGCGGGAAAGACTACTTAGCTTCCCGCATGCGCAATAGGTAAGACGGGGGGCTGGCTCTCAGGCCTGAGGGCAGCTGCGGCTGGAGAGCCGCGCGTGCGCAGACCCGGAAGCGAGTTAGAGATCCCGCTCCTGAGGTGATTACGGTTCCTCCAGAACTTTGGGGGCGGAAGGCCATTCCTGAGGTCAGGTAAGCGTCTGTGGAGAAGCTCGGCATCCACATCGTTGCCCACGATCATCAGGGGCTCTGGAGAGAGGACTGGGAGCTGGAATCCCTGAATTTCCCTGTTTTGCGACCCTGAGTCGCGCCGCCCATTGACCTGGAGGCCCCACTGGCGGTGAGATGAAGCCGGCCCCGACACCTGAACTAAATTGTCCCTGGATCTGATTTACTTTAGGCTGGTGGGGGGTCAGCACTGGGCTCTTAACGGACTTGGGGGGGCAGGCGAGGACGAGAGCCCACCGTTATGGAGAAAACAGTTCCACCGAAGCCGGAGGGCAAATGGATTGATGCTCATTTACTTGTTCGGCAGAGCCTTGGGTAGCTGTGATCATGCAGCTGGGCCTGTTTTAGGCATTGTGAGGGTTTTGCTCCTGTCAAGCCTTTCGAAGGACCACAGAGAACCCACGTCCCTTCCCGTGGGCCCACCAGCCCATCTCATACGCACTGTTCAGTCTGCGTTTTTCAGACGAAAGTACTTTACTTCCAGCTCTTAGATTTACCTCTACGTGTCCTGAACCCCCAGTAAAGGCACATCGCTAGCCCTGTCCTTAGGTGTGCCTGAGAAGCCAGGATGCAGGCAGAAGGATGCAGGATGCAGAAGCCAGGAGCAGATGTTATTTGCCTTTGGAATAACAAGTGTGCCAAGAGGCGTTTCATCTGATCAGAGCCTTGTAAAAACACCTAACAATTTTGTCTCAACAGTAAAAATTCATTCTCTCCAAAATCTTATCCGTGTATGGAAGATCTCAAACGTAAATAAATCAAATCCTCCTCCCAATTGTGTTAATCCACCAATCAGTGCTGTGTTTAATACTTACACTAAATCAAATTACTTTTAAGCACAGGGCTCTATTTTCAATGTCTATATTTTCAATGTCTATTTCAAGTCCATCAAAAAAAAAACCAAAAAGCAGTTTTACCACTAATTTCAGTTGGTTAAAAATCTATAATTGAGATACTGTAGAATCTTGCACTCACACAAGAATGGGAGAGTGGATTCCTGGGACAGCTCCAGGCAAAGGGAGGTGTGTTTCCTTCAAGAAAAATGTTAACCCCAACATCGGGAGTACTGGGTATTAGTTCCTAATCATGCACTAGGCAGGAGAGCATGGCTTTTCGATACAGAATCAGATGGATTTTGTTTAGTTTCAGTGCGTTTGTTTTTTTGGCAGTGTGATTTTAGGTAACTTTCAAAGAACCTATTAATCTGTTACTAATTAATAAGCCAACATGTTCAGGAGCTAGTATTCTGATTAATCAAGTTATCTTGTTAACTAACTGATATGAAATATTTTGGTAAAGGTACACCTTATTTCTTAATTTAAGCTCTTTGAAGGGGTCTAAATTTTTACAAATTCAGAGTGGAAATTGCTTTTGACTGATTGGACTAAAAAGCAGCTTTATGAAAATAACTAGGGAAGAGAAGGCTTTAGAAATACAAGTATGTGCTGTGTGTGCTGTGCTTAGTGACTCAGTCGTGTCCCACTCTTTTCGATCCCATAGACTGTAGCCCGCCAGGCTCCTCTGTCCGTGGGGATTCTCCAGGTAAGAATCCTGGAGTGGGTTGCCATGCCCTCCTCCAGGGGATCTTCCCAACCCAGGAACAGAACCCAGGTCTCCTGCATCGCAGGCGGATTCTTTACCATCTGAGACACCAGAGAAGCCCAGTAACTATTCATCTAATTTAACCTCCCTCTTCTCATACTGGAGATTTTGCATTACTTATGTGCAAGCTTATACATAATATTTTATGGCTTTATAAGAGTGTGATTACCATATGACTTTATTATAACATCATATTGCTCAAGTGGGGCTTCCCAGGTAGCATAGTGGTAAAGAATCCACCTGCCTATGCAGGAGCCCCAGGAAATGTGGGTTCAATCCTTGGGTTGGGAAGATCCCCTGGAAGAGGAAATGGCAACCCACTCCAGTATTCTTGCTGGGATAATCCCATGGACAGAGAAGCGTGGTGGGCTACAGTCCATGGGGTCACAAAGAGTCAGACACAACGGAGCGACTGAGCATGCATTGCTGAAGTATTCCTCTTTTGCCATGAAGGCTTCAAATGACAATTTTGAGTGGAGCTCCTTGATTCGGATAAGATTAGGCTATTCAGTAATACTGGCTATTAGCGGCTTGAGACATTTAATGTCTGTTAACCAGGGTGTTAACTTGGTGTCAGTAATTCTTACATCCAAACAGCTTGTCATTGATGGGGGTTGGGGGTGGGCTGGCCCCCACAGGAAAAATGAGGAACTCTAAAACTAAATTGGACTATGAAAATGAATGGAACATGAAAATGAATGATGAGGTATACATTTAAATATGTTGTATTTAATATCAGGTGTACATTTTTTTTTTACCTTTCCTACCCCTCATAATTTTTCTTACTATATCAGATAATTCCTAAAGATCTGTATGTTTAAAGCAGGACTTGCTTTGATGAAGGTAGTTTTTATCTTTCAATTTGAAACCAGCTGGGAAGTCAAGCTATATTCTCAGCATCATAATTACCTCTCTGGCACTTGATTTCATAGACCACAATTATGACCTCATCAAACAGCGAGTCTTTGGTGATCGCATGGTCCCCAAGTATTTCTTAAATTGGACCATACCAAGTAAAATAGTTTGCAGGTCATGTTCTAGATATCTTTTCTCTGAGCTTTTAAAACATAAGTCCATGAAATAATCCGTTTGCAGACTGGGCTTGTGTTTTGTCAGCCAGAGGTTGCTGAGCTTTGTGTGCTTTGGAGCACCACTAAGTGCTTTAAATCTGTAGCGACCTGTGCAAATTTTTTTTTTTCTCTTCCTAGGTGGTATAACCTCCATTTTACAGATTTGGAAACATGGCCAGAGCTGCACGGTGAGTAAATCATGGCATTGAGACACTGACTCAGGTCATACTGACTATAGAGCAGTATGGCCTGTCAGGGACAAAAAATCGAGAGAAAGGGTCAAGAGAAAATTGAAAATGAGCTCATATTCTTTAAGGAGCTGGGGGAAGAACAAATCTGGAGATGTTATAAAAGGTTAAGAAACAAGGGGTGGGAAGGACAAATTTAGTTTAAGAAAATGGAATGTTCTTCCAAAATAAGTCTTCCTGAACTATTCCACATAGTATGCATCTTGTCTTTTATTTGTATGAAATACAATAATGTATTTGAATGTGGTTTGAAAACAGACATCCTAAACAAATACAATGCATCATTAATAGAGTCTTTGCGACTTTTAGAGAAAAGTGTGGAGTGTAATCATTGCTGCTTTTTTATGTGTCTGTCTTATTTTAATAGCATAGTTGATAAATAACAGAGTTCCTGTTAGGTGCCATAAATAGAAGAAAATCACAGTGATGCACCCAAATAGGACAAGTGTAATTGTGGATTTGTTTTCTGTTTAAAAAAAACACTACACGGGCTGCTGGTATTGTATGAATTGAAAGCTTTTCTCCTTATCTGCTTTATTAGTTGTCTCTTGGACTGGGCGGCAGTAAGCCTGTTGAACTAAACCAAACTCGGGAGTGGACTCCTTATTCTCTTGTCCTCTGTCAGCTCTGTCCTTTTGACAGCTCTGTTATATTTTCCTGCTCAGTCCATTGTGCCTTTTTTTTTTTTTGAGAAATAGTTCTCTGGCAACACTTACTGTGGCTGGACGGTGCTTTCTCTTCAGTGGAGAACCCCTAGCCTAGGAAATGACAAGGGTCTGTGTCAAGCCTGAGCCACAGTTCCCTGGGGTTCTGTTTGGGGATGTGCTCTAGCCCTCATGAGGATTTGGGTTTCCCGGGTAGCTCAAACTGTAAAGAATCTGCCTGTGATGCTGGAGACCTGGGTTTGATCCCTGGGTGGGGAAGATCCCCTGGAGAAGGGCATGGCAACCCACTCTAGTATTCTTGCCTGGAGAATCCCATGCTCCAATCGATTGGGTTGCAAAGAGTTGGACATGACTGAGCGACTTTCACTTCACTTCTTCATGAGGATTTCAGGTAACCAGAACAAAAGCTTGAGCTGGATGTGAAAGGGAAAGAAAGGGTGCTTTCTCTTTACTCCCATTCGGCAGGGAACACCAAAACACACTTTTATGGGTTTTTTCAAATGTATTTACTTATGTATTGGCAGCGTCAGGTCTTATCTTAGTTTCAGCACACAGGATCTTCCTTGAGTCATACAGAATCTTTTTCTGCATCACACAGACCCTCTAGTTGTGGCGCAGGCTTAGTTGCTTCATGCAGGTGGGATCTTAGTTCCCAGACCAGGGATCGAGCCCATGTCTCCTGCATTGCAAGGTGGATTCTTAACCACGACCACCAGGGAAGTCCCCCAAACACACTTTCAAAATATAGATGATTATTATTAAGCATTTCTCAGAAAATCCTCTCTTAGCTTCTGGTGCCATCAGCTGGCCATTTTGTCTTTTTAAAAGCTCACTGAATTGGGTCCTTCACCATCAATAAGATCATTGTTTTTGAAATCTAGTTTATCTCCTTCAGGAAGGGGAAACAAGACCATGACTAAGCAGGTAAACAGCCCTGCTGCATTCTGGCCTCAACTTCTGAAATAATATCAACATAAAAGACAACAAGCTCTGAAAAGCAGCTGGAAGAACTTGCTAATTCCTGTGTCCTTTGCTTCTCAAACTTGAATGTGCTGCTGAATCACTTGAGGATCTTATGAAAATGCAGGTTCTCATGTAGAAGGCCTGGGGTAGGACCTGAGATTCTTCACACCCAACAAGCTCTCGGTGTGCTGCTGCTCTGTGGACCACACTCTGATTGCAAGACTCCAGAACTCCCTTAGCCATTACAGTAGCCAGGAGCACTCATGGCTAGTCCAGACCGACATGTGCTATAAGCGTGGGCACACCTCAGATTGTGCAGACCTCATATAAAAAGGAAATCTCAATAATTTTTATAGTGATCACATGTTGACCTAAGTATATTTGGGATGTATTGGATTAAGTAAAGTATATTGAAATTTACTTCATCAGTTGCTATTTACTCTTTTTAGTGTGGCTTAGAAAATTTGGAATTTCACACGTGGCTTGCACTGTATTTCTATTAGACATTGCTGTTCTAGAACATTAATGCAATAGAAGCAACATTTTTGGTGTTCTTTTTTTCAGATGACCCAGTTTCTCAATCCCCTCGTGACCATTTCACCTGCTCTTTTTGCTCAGCTTGACATTCATTTCATTCTTTTCTCCAAATGTCTTTCCTCTCTTGCCTGTTCCTTCCCTTTCCACCTTCTCCACGTCCATCATTGTCAACACGATCCTAAGACTCTTACCCAGCAGTCATATAATCCTAAGAGCCAGGACTGCAGGCAGCAGCCACCTTACCTGAGAGCTGGTTAGAAAGGCAGGGTCTCAAGCCCCACCCCAGACCTAATGAGCTGCATCCTGTTTAACAGGATCCCTAAGGGATTTGTCTGTGCATGAAGGTTAGAGCCATGAAAACGTTAACTATCACCTTTCCTATTATTGTTGTCGTTTAGTCGCTCAGTCGTGTCCGACTCTTTGCAACCCCATGGACTGTAGCCCTCCAGGCTCCTCTGTTCATGAGATTCTCCATGGCAAGAATACTGGAGTCAGTTGCCATTTTCTTCTCCAGAGGATCTTCCTGACCCAGGGATCTTCCTGACCCAGGGATTGAACTTGCATCTCCTGTTTGGCATGCCGATACTTTACCACTGAGCTACCTGAGAAGCCCCATCTTTGCTAAAGCACCCCATTTCAGTGAATCTCCATACCTGTTCCTTTGCTTAGGTTGGATGATTCCCTCAAGGTTGATACACTAAGAAGTTGTGTCTAAGAGAAACTAGTACTGTACCTTTCTAAAACATCATCAGTGAATGGTAGGCAAATGGCATCCAGAAGGTGGGTCCAGAGTTAATCCTGAGGCTTCCAGATTCAATACCCTCTCTGTGTCTAAGACGCACAGGCAGTAGCCTCCCCTTACCACTCTCCAGAGCTTTTGAGCCACTGGTGAAACAAGCCTCACCTCGCTGCCCCTTGTTTAAAATCTGTGTGTGCCCCAGTCACAGGCCACATTCCAGAGCAGAGCATGCCACCCCTGAGCTAGGTGTCTGTCTTGGTTTGGGCTGATCGTGTAAGCCAGAGGAGGGACTCTGCTGGCTCCTATCAGGAACAAAGGCACATAATAGGATGCAGCTTTGAAGTCCTGGTAACCAGCCTTCCGGGTGACTTGGGGGCACAGTGAAGTCTGAGAACCACTGCTCTCTGGCGTCTTGTCCATGTTAGGCTCTGGCACATACCTTACTTACAGACGTCTCCATTTCTGTTTTATGCTGCAGTCTCAGACTCATTGAGGCATATAGTAGATGCTGAAAATATTCATGGAGCAAATTAATGTTCCCTGTTGTAAAGGCATCCGCCCTCTTATCTCCAGCTTGACCAAGTGAGAGAGCGCGGCTTTAACCTAAATTGCAGTCAGCTGTCTAGCGCAGAAGCTGCCCTCCAAGGAAAAGCAGAGCGGAGGGGAGTCAGGGTGGAGACCCCACCCAGGCCTGAGGCTCACACCAACAGGAAGGAATCCTGGCTTGCTGTTTCGACTGCCGGTTTCCCCTTACACTGCTTGTTACCATTTCTCTTTTTTTTTAAATGTCACGATGAGCTCTAATTTGAGCTGCTTTTATTGTTCCCCAAAGACTTTGGGTTGCTCTGTGGGTATCACAAAAACTGAAATCCAATCTGTATTCTTCTCTGAGCTTGGGGGAAGTGGAGCCACGGGTGTGTTTGTCATTTTTAGCCATTTTTGGAGTCCAGCCAGAGCTCCAGGAGATACTCAAAGTATTTGGAATCATCTGATTGGCCGCTGGAATTAGCCGTTAGACAAAGCAGCCAGTAACTGAACACTGGGGACCTTCGTGAACTCCAGTCCGGTGGGAGACCGTCCTGTGTGTGTCAGCTCTGAACTAGGACAGAAAGGTAGACTTGAAGCACATCGGGCTGGCGACAAAGCAGCTGATAAAAGTGCTCTCCTCCTCTCCACCCTTTGTCTGGGAGTTTCGCCCTGTCTCAGACCTCTTTCCTTTTCTTTGTGGCCACACTATATTCTACCGCCATCCTGCCTGGTCAGATTGCCTAATGAAAGGGCAGCCCCAGGAGAGGCACTGGGCTCCTGTTCCATGAACCGAATCCAGGGACCAGACACTAATACACAAAGGAATTCTGTTCTGTAGACTGAAAGCAGAAATAAGGGGAAGGAAATTGTGGACATCAACTTGGTCTCACTCATTCATTTATAGGGGAGTGGATTCTTTGTTGTAGAGATGGCAGAGAAAGGCTTTGTCATTCATTTTTTCCTGAGGATGCTTCTGACATATTTCACACAATAAACAGAACCCATTTTTAAAGCACCACTTTCACTGGCATACTCTTGTTTCAGAATACCTCCCCTGGTAGCCACGGAGCATCTTATGAACCAACACTGCCTTAATTATCACCCACTGGGACTGACGGAACGTTGTACTTTTCACAAAGAAGATACGAGCTTAGACCAGAGGTTCCCAACCTCCCAGGGGCTTCCCAGGGGCTCAGCAGTAAAGAATCCGCCTGCATTGCAGGAGCCACAGGAGATCCCTGGGTTGGGAAGATCCCCTGGAGGAGGGCATGGCAACCCACTCCAGTATTCTTGCCTGAGAATCACATGGACGAAGGAGCCTGGCCCACTACAGCCTTTAGGGTCGCAAAGAGTCAAACATGACAAACGACTGAGCACACCTGCACGCCCCTACCTCCAGAAGCTAAGGCCTGATGATCTGAGGTGGAGCTGATGTAATAATAGAAATAAAGTGCACGATAAATGTAATGCACTTGAACCATCCTGAAACCATTCCCCACCCCTGTGGTCCATAGAATAATTGTCTTCCATGAAGACAACTGTCTGCCAAAAAAGGTTGTGGACCATTGGTTTACACCATAGTGTCAGTTACAAGATTGAAAACTAGCACTGGCCTAAAGACTGAAAAGTACATTTCATTTCATTTATTTTCCATAGAGATGAAGAATACTGTATTCATTCTGGAAACAACCCATGTCATCTGTACTGATAACTAAGACAGGCACTTAGATTTCAGAAAATGCACATATTTGCAAGGAAGCCACGCATACTAGCATGTTTCTGCCATAAGGTCACCTAGAGATCATGTGGGGCCCAGTGGACGTCAGCCATCAGAACTTCTGGTGGGTGAAAGGTAAATGAGCCAAGAGAAACCTAGTGAAAAATAACTTGGTGGACGTTAAGTACTTTCGGCTGAAGAAGTTAGTTTAGGTAAACTCCAGTTCCTACCTGTGCTAGAGACCAGTTGCCATGAGCTGGAATGTACAAGGTTTCAAGTGGTGAAAGAAGCTGTCTAGAGCCTCACAAGAAGCAGTTGTTAGAGGAATACATAAAGCAACTACGATTTTAAAAAACAACTCTACATCTCTTTTCAGTGTCTACAGAATCCTCAATCAAGAAGTATTTAAGTGAGGGGCACATTTGTACTTCCCCAAATCCACCTGGGTGATTTTGCTAAAAACCAGTCTCATACCTTCAGGATTATCAACAAAGCCCTTTCCAGAATACTACTGTTTTCTCTGATTTCACTCAACCTGTGTGGGTTGCATGGAGAGGGCTTGCATGCATGCCAAGTTGCTTCAGTCATGTTGGACCCTGCAACCCTATGGACCGTAGCCCACCAGGCTCCTCTGTCCATGGGATTCTCCAGGCAAGAATACTGGAGTGGGTTGTCATGCCCTCCTCCAGGGGATCGTCCCTACCCAGGGATAGAACCTGTGGCTCCTGCCTTGCAAGCAGATTCTTTACCACTGAGCCTCCGGGGCAGCCCCAATGAAGAGAGCTTATTCTCCTGCATTTTTCAGATGAGAAAATGGGCCAAGGTTGTGACACACACCCCTGCCCTGTTCACGGAGAGTATGTAGGCCTCTGAAAATTGACAATGCCTTTCAGATCTTCTGCCTTCCTTCGAAAAACAGCAGAGGCTTGTGGGACTCACCACATTGTCATGGCTGTTATTCTCTATTCATTTGTCAACGAAGACACTTCAGCTGTATGCTAGTCTTGAGTAGTTATTGAAACCTCCCGTTCAGCAGCTCTCGTGTTCTTCTTGAACACCTTCTCTGACTGGGAGAAATTCTGTGAGCTCCGTGAAGACCACATCTTGCTCTCTCTGACCTCATGTCCCTCCCTCGCCCTTGCCTTTTACTTTGAACCTAACAAGCACCTTAATAAAACAGTAGATTTGGTAGCACTAAAGATGAGTGCTGGTTGGATCCTTTGATTGGCAGTGCTTCTGAGGGAACAGATGTTCCTATTCAAATCCATGAAACTGGAAACATTAAAAAACAACAATCAGGACATTGATTGATAGTGATAGTTACTGCATCAGACTGTTTAAGCCCAGCTCTAAAACAGACCATCACATACTGTCATCTTTTCATTTTGATTTCAGAGATTCTCACACACTTAAATCATGTCACTTGACTCAGATTCTGAGTCTTGCTTGGTGTCCTATGGAGTATTTCCTCATCAAATTACAGCCCCGTGCTTTTGAATTTCACACTCGCTGCCTCTCCTTCCTGAGAAAACGGCACCTCTGGGTGCTTTGAAGATATTTTTGGTCCGTTTACAAGAAAATATTTACCAGCTGGCAGGGCATGTACTGCTGTACTGAGAACACTATAGACAATGCAGGGCTGGGGAGAGGTGTATGTGTGTGTGGCCGGGTGTCCTGTCTGCACGGATTTCCTAAATCCCCTGCCTGCCAGATGGGTGGTGATCCTTTGAACTGGTGCATAAGAGGTGATCTTAGAACCTGAAGAATTACTCATCTAATCTTGAGAGCAGACCAGGCTGAAGGGCTCTCCTTCTCTCTGTCTGATTCAGGTCCTGAGACCCCCTCGCCATGAGTACCTTGGGTCTGTTCCATTTTCCTGCCCCACTGACCAGAGTGTGCCTGGTGCCCTGGGGACTCCGGCTCTGCGAGAAGCTGCCACTCCTGTCCCCAGGAACGATGGCCACTCCAGTGCAGGCGGCCGGCAAGAAGGACTGCCCCACGCTGCTCTCCCTGAACGAGCATGACCTTGAAGAGCAGTTCGTGAAAGGCCACGGTCCAGGGGGCCAGGCAACCAACAAAACAAGCAACTGCGTGGTGCTGAGACACGTGCCCTCGGGCATCGTCGTCAAGGTAGAGGAAGGTGGTCTCAGGATCCCCTGATTTCTCCTGAGTGACAGCTGTGGCCCCCAGCAGTAGGGGGACTGTGGGTCTCAGGCCCGGCCCGGCCCCAGGAGCCCCCTCCCAGGATCCTGTGCAGCTGCACTCTTACTGCTGCCGTCCTTGAACTTGGCAGGCCCCACAGTTCTTGTCAAGCCACTGGGCTGCAGAGGGCTCTCTGTGGCCCTGACATGGGCTCCGGGCCCCCAAGCAGCCTGCAGGCCCAGGCTGTCTGCCAGCAGGCTCAGCCCTTAGCCACCTGCCTGATGACTCAGATGGCTGCACCCTCCATGTCTCTCCGTCCCCCCTTTGGTAAATGTCAGCGACACTTGCCCTTCTGGAGAAGGACTGAATGAGATAACGAGGCAAACTGATGTCAACCCTCAGCCGAACAGGCCAGCAGACCCTCCTGAATGCAAAAATCCAACCACTGATCTGAACATCGCCAGCCGTCAACACATGCTGCACTCTAAGAAAGGGTTTACTGCTTTCTCCTGTTTCCTGGTTTGGTAGTGGCCTCACTGGCCACTGGTCTGTCCCGTAGCCCCAGGGCCCTGAAAGCAGCACTGTGCCCTCGAGGCACAGTGGAGAGAGGATTGGCAGGTTTTCCTACACCAGTGTTACAGTTAGCAAGTACTTACGTATCACGTGAGCATGTTGCCAGCTGGCCCTGTTCTGAGTAGCTTCACGTTCACGTTAACTCTTTATCTTTATAAGCCCACGCTCATAAGGTGGAGCCTGAGGCCCAGAGAGGTTCCTCCAGCTGCCAGAGTCAACTCAGACCAAACCCAGAGTCTGGTCCTGACAGCTGTTCTTTGCTGCCATATTTCTGAGCATATTAGTTAAAATCTCAATCATTTTTCATTTCCTCCTCAAAAAAACTGTTATTCATGAGCAACAAATAAAACTCTGAAACCTGACATAGTTAAATTTGTTTAACCTGTTTCACGTAGCTCACTCCAAAGTTGCTCGAAATGTTATCTTTTCACCCTAATAGCGCATGCGTGCATGCTAAGTCACTACAGTGGTGTCCAACTCTGCAACCCTATGGACTGTAGCCCACCAGGCTCCTCTGTCCATGGGATTCTCCAGCCAAGAATAGTGGAGTGGGTTACCATTCCCTTCTCCAGGGGATCTTCCCAACTCAGGCATTGAACCCACATCTTTTACATCTCCTACATTAGCAGACAGGTTCTTTACCACTAATGCCAAAAGGCTATTTTCCTCCTTCAAACAGAAGTTTATAAACAGGGCACACAAGAGGGCTTGCTTAGACATACTGGTTGACATTTCCAAAATTATCTGGGGACTTTCTTTGAAAGCTATTGTTACTTCTAAACAAAACAACACTCCAAATATTGGCATAGTCACAGTGAATGCCATGTAACAGCTGGGGTGTGGGACTGGGCACGGGCTGGGCAGAGGCAGGAGGGGGCTTGGCCTTCATCCTGCTGCTGACCCGCTGGGACTCCTGACAAGTGGCTTTGCCCCTGCGGGCCTGACCCCTCTGTAAAGGGATGAGGTTGTCTAATGATTCCCAAGGTCCTGCCCAGGACACACCAGCTTTCACATTATGAAATATCATCTCTTACAGTGCCACCAGACCAGATCCGTTGACCAAAACAGAAAGCTAGCTCGGAGAATCCTGCAAGAGAAAGTGGACGTCTTCTACAATGGCGAAAACAGTCTCGTTTGCAGAGAAAAACGCGAGGCAGAGAAGAGAAAGCAAGAAAGAAAAAAAAGAGCAAAGGAAACCCTCGAGAAAAAGAAACTCTTGAAAGAACAATGGGAATCCAGTAAAAGTGCCCAGAGAGGACTGCAGGTTCTGACTGAAAGAACCTGCTGACTGGCCTCCAGGGTGGCGGCTTTCAGAGGAGAGTGTGTGTGCCGGGCCCCAGAGACAGCCAAGTCTCTAAGCAGCAGACAGACTGTCACGAATAGAGATATAGACTCTGAGAATAAAACTATAAAGAAACACAAGGAAGTCATTACTGGAGAAGGAACAGGGGTGCTTTTGTGGGGGAGGAAAGGTTATGGTGATGGGAGGCTTGGAGGGCCTCCCGGGCAGCTGCAGAGTCCTCTTTCTTGACCAGGGCGGTAAGTAGAAGCATGTCCCTTTTTAAGCTATACATTTGTGTGACTGTATCATATTTTATTATCAAAAGTGAGAAGTGAAAGTATTTTTGAAAGAAAAAAAAAACAGTAACAGACTTTTTATGGAAAAATGATAGAATTGAGTCAAACAATAGCATTTCTAGTGCCTCCTTGTCATCCTCTGGGACATCACTGATCATTGGCACGTGGATGTCCGTTAGCTTCATGTCAGGTTAAGAGAATAAAAGAAAACAAGATGGTGGAAGGTTTACAAGTTGGTACTCCACCTGCCCATTTACCCCATTAGCTTAATAAACTGTTGACAAGTGGCCACTCTGGTGAGGAAATACACACGTCACTCCCTGTATGTGGGTCTACAAGTAGTAGGTTTATGAGAGATGAGGTTTCAGAAACGTGGTTTGTGAATTTGCTTGATACCATCCCTCAAGCCAGATTTGACCTTACAGATTGTTGGTGGGGAAGGGAGGAGAGTTAGGTGTGGTTATTAGCTTGGTTTATTAGAACCCATCCGGAGTTTATGCCAAAAACTAGGAAGGAAACAAAAACCATGAGGTGAGAAGGCCACTGTCAAGACAAAGGGCCTGCCTCGTTTCTTCACTTAAGACCAGACGGCATGGTGGTGGTGGTGTAGTCGCTAAGTCACGTCCAACTCATGGGACCCCATGGACTGTAGCCTGCCAGGCTCCTCTATCCATGGGATTCTCCAGGCCAGAATACTGGAGGGAGTTACCATTTCCTTCTCCCGAGCATCTTCCCGACCCAGGAATCAAACCTGGATCTCCTGCATTGCAGGCAGATTCTTTACCAACTGAGCTATGAGGGAAGCCAGACTGCACGCATCCCAGTAAAATGACTTGTAAGGAAACCAGGTAACACTCTTCTCACCTGGCAGTGGCCTGGTTTGGAAGCTCAGCTCCATGCAAGGCTCTGGACCTCTGGCCACAATGTGCAGGGCCCTTCTGATCTCCAACCTCCTTTTAGAAGGTAGCCAAGAGAAGCATCTGGAATGGTACATGAGAGACTGTAACAGTGGACGGGAAACGGGGGAGCTTCAGACGAGAGGGACAGGCAGTTTAATTTCTGTCTTCTTAAATTTTTGTGAATTTCTTATGTCCATGAAGGAGATGCAGACAAGCCAGCTCCCTAATATCCACCTACTGGCCTTTAGAGTAGTCATGGCTGGGGCCTGGCCTCATACCTGTAAAACTGACCACATCCCTCCTGTTAGTCTTACCTCTCACCACAGTAAACCCTGATTACATGCGGATCAGTGCCTAAGGAATACAGTAAGGATGACCTCACAGTCCCTTTGGAAGACACTCCTGGGGTTCCCATGGGTTCTCAGGACATCCCAGGCAACCCACTTTTCCCAGCACCAGGACAAATAGTTCTTACCATCTGTTGAGAACAGGGTAAGTAGCCAGCTGGAGTTTAGTAGCTGCATTATATGGGGGGAAAAAAAAAATGCTCACAGTATAAGATCCCAAACACAGAATGGCCTAAGGGAGGTGAGCTCAGAAAGGGCAGAATCAAGGGCTTCCCTGGTAGCTCAGTGGTGAAGAATCCGCCTGCTGACGCTGGAGACACAGCTTCTACCCCTGATCTGGGAAGATCCCACATGCCACGGAGCAACTAAGCCCACGTGCCACAACTACTGAGCCTGTGCTCTAGCACCCGGGAGCCGCAACCACTGCGCCCCAGTGCCTGTGCTCAAGTGAAGCCACCGCAGTGAGAAGCCTGCGCACCGCAACTAGAAAAAGTAACACGGCCTCTCTTGCTCTCCTTCCTGGCGCTCACTTACACCTGCTGTTGTTAAAATGCATCCACTGTGCAGCTTCACCCGATCCTTGCCTTCTGACTTCCCCAACACATCCCGTCCCTGGCCCGTTGTGCTACTGACCCTGTCACACAAAACCTTCCTGGACCAAGTGGGAAAATGCCCTTTGACAGGTCTCTCCCTCCTCTCACTGAGGAGCTGTTTTTTTTTTTTTAAATATCACCAAGAATTGAAGGAACCCACATTGTAATACAAGCTGTTAATGAAAATAAGCTTTATTACATCAAGTAATAAATACAAAGACGCAAACAGTTCCATTTTCTTCCAGATGTTTGGGTCAACCCTCAGAAAAGGCAGAACTGAAATCTACATACAGTCTTAGGAAAAATTTCAGGGGTCCTTGTTAGGTTTGATTTGGGAGGTTGCTCTTTCTTCTGTATTTATAACTTGTGCGTTTTAGAATGGACTTCAAAGCACTAATAATCATGCAAATATGCTTAAGCAAAAAAGAAGTTACATTAAGCAGAATCTATACTGTATGGCAGACGAGGGGACTGGCTACTAGGTTAAGTGTGCTGTCAAGTCTGTACTACTGAAAAACTTCAAGTTGTATCAGCTTGTGGAAAGGAACACAGAACAATCTGGGTTAACATAAATGTATTCAAAAGAAAACCAGACACTGGTATCTTAGAATCAAAACTAGTTTGCTGTAAGAGAGGTAACTTCTACGTGCATCTTTTGAATCAATGCTTTTAAAAAAAGAAAACAAAACCACAAACACCTGGGAAGTTCCTAACTATTTCAAATGTAACTCCTAATCAATTTCAAAATCTTTCCTCAATCTTAAAGAGACTGTAGATTCAGAGCCTAAGTGAACATGGGAGGGGCGGGGGAGGAGAAACTGAACTGGTTAACCATTTTGAAAACAAGAGTTTCATCTGAACAAGGGAGGTGAACCGTAACTTCTCCTCTGGGAAGAAGCTGGAAAACCTTCCAGGCTCAAAAGGCAGCTAGGACCTGGCGTTCCGCTCCGTTTCAGCCAGGCACTCCCGCACCAATCCTCGGGCATGGATGATGCCTGGAAGAGAAGCAGAGACAGGCGTCAGAGGGCAGCACCGACTCCAGGAGTGGAGAGCAGTCCTTCCGCAACCAGCCGCAAAAACCTCAGACTGGAGAGAACGTGGGACCTGCGTTCTACGACCCAAACCCCATCCTATCCCTCAAAGCCAACACTCCTCGTCACATCTCCCTTAAAAGTATTTCTTCCCGTGCTCAAGATGACAAATCAGCAAGCTCTTTTCTTGACATTACTCGCTACACAAACCATGTTACCATCCAGATGCCAGGAATAAGTGTCTCCACCCAAGTTCTTTAAGTGAGGTCCCATGATAGAGATTGCAGGCCAAGTTGCTTCAGTTGTGTCTGATTCTTTGCAACCCTATGGACTGTAGTCCTCTAAGGCTCCTGTCCATGGGTTTCTCCAGGCAAGAATACTGGAGGGTTGCCATACCCTCCCTCCAGGGGATCGTCCCAACCCAGGGATCGAACACACATTTTTTGTCTCTTGCATTGGCAGACAGATTTTTGACCACTAGTGCCACCTAGGAAGCCCACTATGGAGCTTTCAAACCATTATTTTTCCTAAATTCTACAAAGGACTTGGGAGTGTCAGATAGCCTGCCCAGATCCGGGCACAAGACGAAGGCTCACTCAGTCCACCCCGGTCCACTGCTTCATCCTTTCTGCTAGGGACTGGTGCCATCTACGATGTGATTTTCCCCTCATCTTTTATCACTATGGTGTGGGAGTTATCGTTTGTTTGGGTTTTGTTTTTGTTTTGGCTTTACTAAACTTCATGAAACACTTACTTCATTTTAATTGACACCAAGAATCTATTCCTTCTAAGAGCTGACCCCGAGAGGGCCCTAGGAATGACACCCCAAGTCACTCAGGTATCCCCACCTCACAAATCTTAATCCCCAGAGCTTCTGAAGACTTTGAGCAAAGGGCGTATGTACAGCCAACCATCACAGCTACTCCACTCTGCCATCATACCATGACAGAGCCAAGACATTTCACAAGCGATGGGTGTGACCATGTTCCAACAAGTCTCTGCTTAAACCCTGAAGTTTGAATTTCGCAGAATTTTGACATGTCACAGAGTTTTTTTCCATCGTTAAAAACCACAAATAGTTCAGTCTCAGGTTTTGGCACCAAAAAACAAAACGAAAAACATAAATAGGAACTTCCCTGGTGGTCCGGTGGTTAAGACGCCACACTTCCACTGCAGGGGACGTGGGTTCCATCTCTGCTTGGGGAACCAAGACCCTGCGTGCTGCGTGGTGCAGCCAAAAAATGGAATAATAAAAACACAAATTGCATTCTTGGTGCCTGATTCCCCATGCCCTAGGACCCTCCTTCCTTGCTATGATGTAAACTTGGCAAGCTCTCTCAGCTACTGGTCAGGCCAACTGTAGGACTAGGTGCTCACCCAGGATGCGCCCTGCACCAGTTGCCAGGTGTATCCATGTGTTGACCTGAACTGCCAGCTTTGCTGGGTGGCTGCAGATAGCCCGTCAGACAGACTCTGGGGCTCAGCATTTCCTCAGGTATGCCCAGTTAGGTAACCAGCACTCAGTTTACCAGGACTGTGGGCCGAGTGATGCCCCCATGACCCCTGCGGTTGGGCTGGGGTCAAGCTCATTCTCTCCCCCAAGGCCTCTTCCAGCCCCTACTGCCAGCCTCCCCTCCCTACACCAATGCCTGTTATTCTCTGATCTGGCTTTGCAATCAGTCTCTTCACATAGGTAGTCACCACCTGTCCTCAGCCAGCCTTGCCCATCACTAGAGCCGTGGCTTGATTACCACCGTGGCCCCCCTGCCATCACGCCCCAGATTTAGAGCCACAGAATGTTCCCCTCTCGTTTTTCTCCAAAGTTGCTTCTCTAACCTTAAAAAAAAAAAAAGAAAAGAAAAAACCCTCCTAAAATTAAATTCGCACATAAGCCACCATGCTCTGAACTGCTACCTTCTAAAATAGAAATCCTTTTCTCCTCTCCTCTCCAATCCCCTTTCACTTCGTGAAGCAGCAACCAACCTATTTCACTGCCTTCTGAAGTCAGCTGGCCAGTCACATCTTCACGTGAGTCCCTTTCTCCCGGTGACACCAGCCTTCCGCCCTCCCTCCCTCTTCAGTCACGAAAGAACTTCAAAGTGCTCACACCCTCCGCCCCACACCCCTCCTTGGGGCCCTGGCTCCAGAGAGGACAGCACAGGGCAATGCAGGCCCCTTTGGCCCCAGGTCTCCCCCCTAGGGGGGGCCCGCTGTACTGGGCTGCCTGGGGCTCCCAGGACCAGAGTCGGCCAGCGGGAGTGAAGCAGGCATGAGGCAGAGCTGCGGGATCTGGGTACAAAGGCTTTTTTGGGGGGGTTGTGCAGCCTATGGGATCTTGGTTCCCCGACAGGAATCGAACCTGCACGCCCCTGCAGTGAAAGCATGGAGTTTTGACCACTGGACCCCACCCCGCCCAGGGAAGTCCCAAGGCTTCCCTTCTCAGATGCCTCCTCTGACAATTGGCCGCCAAGCCTCTTCCCTTCAGATCCCCAGGACAGTCTAGCTCATGCTGCCTCAACAGTCACTCTGAAACAAAATGAGCGCCCCTGGGCCACAGGGGATGCTTCTGTCTGCCACCCTCCGTTTTCCCCAGAAGATCTTTCAAGACAGGTAGAGAGCCAGTGCCGGGGGTCAGCCAGCAGCAAGGCATCACCCACCAGGGGAGTCCAGGGTCCATGACTTACCTCGTTTTAGTCTCTCCATCGCACTCTTGCTGCCCGCATAGGTGGGTCTGATCTCCTTCCCCAGCTCTTCGATGATGGCCAGCAGCTCAGCATATTTGCTCTGGGGCACCTGGCTGTTCCCAGTGCCCTGGAATCAGAAAGGAAAGTGTTCAGAAGGATTACACCCAACCTGACCCCAGTGCCACAGTCAGGACTCCAATGCATGCCAGTGGCACGGGGCCAGGGGCAGCGGGACGGAGGGAGGGCGGCCCGGCCCAGAGTCCCAGGGCAGATGCCTCCACTGCGGCCAGGCACATCCCCTCTGGGCAACAACTACAGACCAGGGAGCTGGCCCTCTCTACTGTCCCCGTAACTCAAGGCCACCGCCCAGCAGTCTCCAGAAGGCCCTCTGATCATCTCAAATAAGGAAAAAAGAGTCAACAGAAAGGTGATCACTGAGAATTTCCTGGAAGGAGCCATGGCTAGGCAAGTGATCCCAGGAGGGCTGGGGATCCAGGGTGAATGGCCGAGATGGATGCCACACCTGGGGGTCAGCAGGACTAGAAAAACTGCCAAGGTCACCCAGACAGAAGCCAGAACATATTTAGAGTCTCCCTCCTCCCCACATTGGCAGGGTCCACCACACGGAAACCCTTTCCTTCCAGACCCCCCTCCAACTGCCCCCAGCAAGCACACTGATCAGTGGGGCCGAGTTCCACCAGCCTACTCAGGCCTCCCCTCTGGAACCAGCTGCATCAGGCTGGCCACCTCCCCCCAGGGAGGCCCTCACCTGCTCCCCCCGCCTCTGCCGCCTCTGCTTCCTGGCCTCCCGGTCCTTCCTCCTCTCCTTGTCTGGCTCCTCGGCATCCTCTGGGCGCCTCCCCTGGGCCCCTCGATCCTGCCTCCTCTGCTCTGGCTGCCACCTCAAGGCCGGGGCGCTCCGGGGTCTGTCCAGGCTGCGCCTGGCCCCGTCCTCTAGCCACCACCTCTTCAGGGGGGCCCTTGCCCCCACCCGCTTCCCCTCCGGGGGCAGGAGGGCCTGGCGGGGCATGGCAGCAGGCCACCACCTCATCCCCCAGGGCAGGGCCGGCCTCCGTGGCGACCTCGGAACACGAGTTGCAGCCACGAGAGAGAATCTCTCGGCCGGTGGCGCAGGCGCCCTCCCCGCCCCCCTCGAGGCAGCACTTCCTAAAGAGGGGAAGCTGCCTCCACAGACGGCCCCCCCGACCCGAAGGGGAAAGTCAGTCTCGGCTGGTTTTGGGGTGGAGAGGGGCAGGATCACAGCCCTGTGACCGGTGGAACCCGGTGTAAAACTTAGGGGCCACCAGCTCTAGATGGAACCCACCTGGGCTCCACTAGGCTACAGGCCCCGTCCTCCCTGCTGGGGCCATGATCTTGCGGCGAGTGAGTGGGAACAGGGTCCCCTCCCCTCCGTCCAAGCTCAGGTCCAGAGTCCAGGCCGGACCTCACCTGCCCAGGCAGCAGCACAAGGAGACCGGCCAGGGACACGCGTGGGGCAGTGGCCCAATGGGAGCGGTGGCTCCAGGACCGCCAGCGTCCCTGGGCTCTCCCACCCCTTCCTGTCACTCAGTGTCCCCCGTGAACCTCTCGCTGCTTCTCCATTCCAAGGCCCTGAGCCCCGAACACGAGCCCAGCCAGGGCCCTGGTTGGGGAAGCTGGGGTGACCACGCCATTCCATCATTTCTACTCCTTCCACTGCCTCCCCTCTGTGCCCAGGCCGCCCCCAGGGTCCCCCCTACCTCGCATCACCCCCGCCGCCATACCTGGGTGTAGCCTAGAGATGGCGGGCCGTAGTCACTCAGCAGCTGGCGGTACTGTGAAGACGTCGCCATGCTGGTGGAGGGCGGGTGGACGCTCCCAGCTGTGGGGGAGGAGACAGAAGTCGGTAATCCAGTAGCCTTGGCTAACTGTAGCCACTGCCAAGGTAAGGACTCTGAGTCCCCCTGCCCAGGACTCGTGCTGTCAACACTCGTGCCATCAATAATGGTCTTTTGTCTCCGAGAACGGAGAACCCTCCTCCCGTCCTCCCTCTTCCCGTCCTCCAGTTTGGTGGTGGCTGACACTTGGCCTAAATGACTGACAGTAAAAAGTAGCTAACAGACCGCTGCCCTTCACACCCCCCACCCCAGCAGACATTGCTAATCAATCACAGAGCTCCTTCCCATTCACACCACCAAGGACTCGGAGCAAAGAAGAAATCTGCTGCTATTCTCAGCCTAATCCTTTCAAGTTTCCTTTGCTGGGTCCTGCGCCTCAGAGGTTGACAGCCTAGGGAACCATGGCTGCCACAGAGCCCACCTGCTACTAAGGCTGGTCCACACTCGGGCTAAGACTTCCCAGGTACCCAGACTTCTGCGGGACTACACAGTGAGGAAGACGGGAAGGTTTCGGAGTTCTGAGGCCAACCCTGGCCGGGGACTGGTGTGCATGTGTACTTAGCCGCTCAGTTGTGCCTGAATCTTGGTGACCCCACGGGCTGCAGCCCGCCAAGCTCCTCTGTCCATGGGATTCTCCAGGCAAGAACACTGGAGTGGGTTGCCATGCCCTCCTCCAGGGGATCTCCCCAACCCAGGGACCAAACCCACATCTCTTGCATTGGCGAGGGGTGGCAGTGGGGGTTCTTTTACCACTAGTGCCACCTGAGAAGCCCACTGGACACCGTGTCAGGAGTCTGGAGCACATCACAGCCTATGTATCCCTGGACAAGTCCCTCAACTTCTCTGAGCTCCCGTCACTCCTCCCCAAAGAGGGGACCAGACTCTTGCCAGTCTGAATCTATGCTTGGATGGCTTATGCCCCCCGAGGGGAGGAGTAAGACCCGACTTATGAATTGCCACACTAGAAGATGCTGTCCCTCAGCGGAGGGACCACGTGGGGCCAGGGCCTGGCTCAGAATGAAGTCTCCTGGATGGGGGATGGGGAGGTCCGCAGCAGGGAATATTCCAGCTCCAGCTCAGGAGCTGGAAGCACGCAGACCCATAATGGCGTCCTAGTGGCCATTAGCGGGTAAAGGATGTCCTGCGGAATTACAAACAGCGGTAACCATGGAGAATTTACCTAGCCCTCCTCAGCAGCGGCCCGCCTGCCTCCACGCCTGGCCCGGGAGCAGCTTTCCCTCTGCCTGCCGCCCCCGGAGCCAAACGGTCTCTCTCTCTCTCTTTCTCTCTCACGCACACAGCGGGCTCTGCAGACTTGGCCCCGGGGATGGACAGCTGGTGCCAGGCCGGCCAAACCGACCAGCTGCTCATCTGGTGTGGGCAAGGGGAGGGGCAGGAGAGGAAGGAAGTTCAGGGGCTCAGGCTGCTAGAGTTAGAAGGGGCCCTGGAACCCCTCACTGCAGAGAGTGAAACACAGACCAGAGAGGGTGGGCAGTGCCCCCAGGCCACACAGCACAGAAGAAGCTAACACCTCACACCTGTCCCTCTGTCCAGGAGCTGGGGACAGTTCTGTACCCAACCTGACTGGCCCTGGATTTCTCCACTGGGGCCCAGATGCATGCCCAAGCATGGGATGCCCAGACAGGAAACACGGATTCTGGCACCTCTAAGTTGGGGACTGAGCACAGCACCCAGCTGCCATGCCTCTAAAAAGGGCTGCTCACACACCTGTGCTACAGAGCTACACTCACGTCTCTGACCTCCATCCGAGGCAACCATGGGTGTGCAATGGCTAGAGCAAGGGAATGTAGTGGGTGCCCCCCCCCAGCTCCCCTCACCACATCAGCCAAACCCCAATTTCCTGGCCTTCTGATGTGGGTGGTGAGTGTGGTCTGGGTAGCTCAGGCTTCACTGCCCCAGGCAGGGTTCAAGTCCTGACCACTGCAAGTTCTTACACTTCTCTCTGTAAGGCTGGGATGCTAAGGCAAGAGTGGGGGAGGAGGGGTCCATGGCACTGTTCAGCTCTTCAAAGCATCTAGAAGATTCCAGCTCCCCGCAGGAGATGAGTGCATTCTCTGCCCTACCTCCTGCCCTTCTCCTCCTATTACTGTATTCTGTATGTCTTGTCTTCCTGACCCATCCTCTCTCCTGCAGGCAAGGGTCTGGACTGGGAGCCAGGCCACCTGCGCCATACTGGGCTGCGGGACCTAAGACATGGCCCTTCTCTCTCCGGCCTCAGCTTCTCCATCTGTTTGAGGTAACAGTTCCCAACAGAATGTCTAAAGGCTCTAGAACCTGCTCCTCCACGTGCTGGGTTAGTTCCTGAGAGAGGGAGAAGGAATGGGTTGCGGGCGTGGAAGCAGTGTGGACAGGTCAGGCCAGAGCCCAGAGCTTGATTTGCCTGCCACCTGGGTGATGTGGTAGGCGACCCGACTCTGAGCCAGTCCTTTGCTCAGTGTTCAGAGGGGGGTGTCTGTGGCCCTGGGAAGAGTTGGCGCAGGGGCCCCAAGTTCCACTCATGCCCACAGCTTCCTGCAGATGCAGGGAGGGCCGGCGGTCCAGCTGCCCAAGGCCAAGGAGAAAACCAGACAGGGCGTGAGCGCGGTCGTCTCAGAGCATCGCAGACAATGCGCGCAGTGTGCGGGGACCAGGGAGGGCCCTGAGCCGAGGGAGGGATTGGCAAAGGCCAGCAGCTCCTGGGGCCAGGCGCGGCTCCCCGCCCCCACGCCAGACAAAGAGCGGCCCGGGCCTGGGGAGCTGGCGGCCTTCCCGCCACTTGGGGCGCCTGGGGGGGCTCTCTGGCGGGGAGGCGGGGGCTTTGTCTAACTCCGCCACTGCCACCGCCGGCCAGGCCGCGGCTTGGCAACTCGCGAGCAGGAGGCAGGGCTGGAGGGCGTGAGGGATGATGACAAGGAAGCCGGAGGAGCGGCAGTGGAGAGTCCATCTTGGATGCAAATGGCTCAGGGAGATGCGGGCTTTCTAAAGGGGTCCACGCGGAGGGCAGGGGGCGGGTGGCCCCTCACCCGAACACCAGAGATCTGGAGACCTCAGCGCTCCTCCTTGAGTTCACCACAGGAGAAGGAAGACAATCTGGGCACAGGTGCTAAGCCAGCCCAGAGCAGGGCTTCAGGGTGCCTAAGCGGGTGGCTTGCTCCCTCTGGGACCCCAGTCCCCAAAGGGCCAGGTTCAGGGTCCCTGCCTCAACTGCACCAGGGGAGCCTGAGACTTCCTGCCGACCTGGGCCAGCGGCAAGACCCTCCACCCATCCCACCCCAGAGTCAGATGAGGGAGGCAGTGAGAAACATTGGCCACAAAGCCTGCCTCTTAAGGTGTGCAGACCCGAGAGATGAGAACATTTCAGCTGAAAATAGGGGCCGTTTGCTCTTGGGGCTCAGACAGGGCCCACACTTGACCAACTCAACTATCTACCCCCACAGCCATCCACACCCTGAATCTTAACCCTTTCCAATCCCCAAATCTCTGTCCAAGAAGTTAAACACACACACACACACACATATATACACCTACGTATAGGGATATACGTACATGCACATACACTTAGTGCTTTTCTGGGGCGCCCTTCAGATTTTGGAGTTACCGAGTTAACATTAGAAGACAAGGCCCAAAACTTTCGGCCAACTGCCAGCGTGGCACTTCTGACCAGGGAGGCCCATTTCCTCCCTGCCAAGCCCCTGCCTCCACCCCTACCCCCATGCACCTCGCTTTTTTGGAAGTTTCCCACCAAGAGTCTAAAGGAGAACCTCGGTGAGAGGGGACAGAGTCAGTCACCTACGAACCCCACAAAATTTTACCACCAGCCAGACACATCCCGCGTGCCCCCTTGCCACACACACACCCCGCCCCCGCCCCGGTCTCTGAGGCAAGACCCCCGGACTCAGCCTAAAGCTTCCGGACAACTTATGCAGGAGTTTTCTGGGACCGCCCAGCTTCAGCCCCAGCACACGGAGAGCACGGCTCCTGGAGGAGGCCCCTCTAAACCTAGACTTGGGGGCTCCAAGCCGGGACCCCGGCTCAATGCCTCCCCCGCCCTCCGCCTGCAGGCAACTCCGAAGCCCCAGGTCTTCTCCAACTTCTCTCACTCCGCGCACGCCTGAGGGGACCTCCCGTGCGCCCCGTTTAGGGCACCTGCTCCCCCAGGCCAGGCCGGGCGGGCGTCCACAGACCACCTCTCCTGCACCGCCGGTGACCCCAGCGGCCCCGCGCCCTCGGGAGCGGCTGCAACCTGGCGCTCTCGCCGCCCCGCAGCGCCGCCTGCGCGTGGCCCGGCCTTGCTCACGTGCACCCCTGCCTCCCGGACCCCCCGCCCGGGCCTGCCCCTCAGGTCCCCAAGGGCGGCCCCGCGCCCCGCTCCCGGCGCCCCGCTCCCGGCGCGACTGGGCCGCTCCCGATTCCCGCCGGCAGGGGCCCTCGCCGAGCCGCCCAAAAGCCGGAGGAAAAAGGAGCCGAGAAAGCCTCCCCCGCCCTCGCTCGCCGCGCTCCCCACGAGCCGGGGCCGCCGGCGTGGGGGGGACCGCGGCGGCCGCCCGCGACCCGGGCCCCAGCCCCGACCCGACCCGAGGCCCGGCGCGGCGCGGGTCGCACCCGCGAACTTTGGCAGCGCGCGCGCCGGAATCATGGCGGCGGCGGCCGCGCTGCCCCGGGCCGGGACCCGGTGCCCGCCGACCCCGGCCGCCGCGGGCTCCCGGGAGCCGGGGCCGGGGCCGGGCGCGCGAGCCCCCAACTTGGCTGCACTTGGGGCGCGGCGCGCGCAGCCCGCGGGGCGCACTCACTCACCGGCGTTGAGGGAGGCGGCAGGCATGTGCGCGGTCAAGTTCGGTTTGTAAGACATCCCCCCGAGCGGAGGGGCGCGCCGGGGCGCAGCGGGGCCCGGCCCGCGAGGGCGGCGGCGGCGGCGAGACCCGGCGGCGGCGAGGCGGTCCCGGCGTCCGTGCGCCCGTCCGTGCGCCCGCCGAGCTCCCGCGCACTTTTTGTTGTTGACGGCTCGGGCCGCACCGGCAAATATGGCCGTCCCTCACCCTGACACCCGCTGCAGTATATCACCCATACATCGGGCGGGCGCGCGGGCGCAGGGGCGGCCGCAAACTTTGAGCGGAGCCAGCGGGGCCGGCCGGGGCCGGGAGGGGGCGGCCCGGCGCGCCGCGGCCGGGCGTCAGGGGGCGGTGCCGCCCGCGGCCGCGCCCCGCGCCTCCGGGCGCACTCGGCGCCCGCAACTTGGCAAAGTTTGGGGGGCTGGGGTCCCGGCAGTGCCCGAGGCCCACCTGGGTCCCTTTCTTCTGCTGCGCTGGCGATGCCTGGAGATTTGTTGCTGTACCGATTCATTTTTTCTTTTTTTTTTTTTCTCTAAAGCTAGGTAGGATGCGGAATTACTTTTTCGCCCCCCCCCTCCTTGACTGTGGGGGCAGGGATGGAAAATTACCTGGAGAAAATGGTGGCGAGTGGTATTTTTAAGCACGTAGATCATTCCAGACGCCGAGGTCTGGCTTCTCCCCAGAATAAGATCAACCACTTCTTGACATTGATTTCAAATAAATTTCACGTCCCTGTCGGTATTAAGTGGTTGTTAACCCCTTGGCGGCCTAGACTCCTTTGACACTGGACAAAAGCCGAAGGCCTCCTCCCGCGAAAAACACACCGTCTCATCCACCTAATTTTGCATCTTAACTCGTTCAAATATTTAAAAAGCGCCTGCTGTGTGGCGAGCACTGTTCTAGGCGCTAAGACAAGAATAAACTTGACCAAGTTTCTTCTCTCCTGTAGATTACATTGCAATTTTTGACCCTCTTCCTACCCCACCACAGCCCACTTCTCAAATCTGAACTGCAATCATGAAATGTATTTTACATCAGATGATGAAGCTTTTGAAGGTATTATTTCTTGGAGGTCTCCTTAAATAGTAAATCTTCTCAAAAGACACAAGATGCCCGCCCTTTTCTGCCATTTTTAATCGCCCTGCTTTGCAAATATCTTTTATTAGCTACAGACTCTCAGATACATCTGGATCTAGTGAGGATTCTTATTGCCCCAGAGGTAAAGGATACACCCATTCCCTCCCTCCTTCCTTTAGAAGTGAAGGTACAAGCGACACCCCTCTTCCCAGGATCCCTTGTGATCAGCTTTAGGCTGGTTCCGTCAAGGATGTTAGTTCGGGGGTAAATTAATATCATCCTTTTCCTACCCTGCTCCCAGGGGACCAATACTCTAGAGTAGCACTGTCCAATAGAAAAGTATTGCAAGCCACATATATAGTTTAACAATTTAAATAATCACATTTCAAAAAGTAAAAAGAACTGATGAAATTAATCTTTTTTATTTAACATGATTTAAATATATAATGTATTAAGTCAATATATAATAAATATAAAGCAATTATTAAGATACTTTACATTCTTTTTCTGATACTATATTCAAAACCCACCGGGTATTTTACCCTTACAGCTCATCCTGATTGGGACTGGTCACATTTCAACAGTTTGGTAGCCACAATAGCCAATGGTTTACTTATTGGACCAGTACAGGGCTAGAAGCTATAAGCAGAGGGCTCATAGGCTGACAGACCTGGGGCAAAAATCCAGGTCTCAGAGGTCTGCTTCAGTCCTTTCTACAAACCTTGTGGGCTATTCTCTCCATATTGTATTTTTAGAATGATGTCCATCCCCTCACTGATCATAGTTTTGGGTGGGGGGCAATGCTGAGGGGTATGTGGGATCTTAGTTACCCTGCCAGAGATCAAACTCGTGTCACATGCAGTGGAAGCAGAGTCTTAACCATTGGACCACCAAGGAAGTCCCACCACAGATCATCACGGAAAAATATTTTTCCTTGTTTTTTAGATCTATTCATTTAAAGGGTGTAAAATTCACCCTTTAAAAATACACAATTCAGTGGGATTTAGTATAAGCACAAAGTTGTGCAGTCATCAGCACTATCTAATTCTAGAACATTTCCACCACCCCCAAAGGAAACCCAATAGTCACTCCCCATTCTTCACTACCCATAGCTTTAGGCAGCTGCTAATCTGCTTTCTATGTCTATGGACGTACCTATTCTGGACATTTCATATGAATGGACTCAGTTAAAATATGTGTATGGCCTCTTTCACTTAGTGTAATACTTTCAAGGTCCATCCGTTTTGTAACATAGATCAGGACTATGTTCCTCTTTATGACTGAATAATATTCCATTGTATAGATAGGCCATATTTTATTTATCCATTCATCAGCTGATGGACATTTCATTCATTTTCACTTTTTGACTATTATGAATAAAGCTGCTATGAACATTTGTGTTCAAGTTTTTGTGAAAATGTTTTAGTTCTTTGGGGTACATAACCAGGAGTGGAACTGCTGAGTTACCTAGTAACTCTGTGTTTCACTTTTTGAGGAACTGCTATTTTCCATAGTGACTATCATTTATATTCCTACAAGCAATCTGTAATATTTATAATTTCTCCATATCCTCACCAACACTTTTATCATCTGGCTTTTTTATTTTAGGCATCCTAGTTGGTATGAACTGGAATCTCATGGTTTTGATTCGCTTTTTTTTTTTT
Source organism: Capricornis sumatraensis (assembly GCF_032405125.1). Taxonomy (NCBI): domain Eukaryota; kingdom Metazoa; phylum Chordata; class Mammalia; order Artiodactyla; family Bovidae; genus Capricornis; species Capricornis sumatraensis. The sequence goes on along the minus strand of NC_091085.1, from coordinate 59,132,754 downwards.
TGGCTGTGCTGGGCCTTCATTCTGGTGGATAGGTTCTTTGTTACAGCGCTCAGGTTTAGTTGCCTTGTGGCACGTGGGATCTTAGTTCCCCACCAGCGACTGAACCTGCATCCCTGTATTAGAAGGCAGATTCTTAACCACTGGACCACCAGGGAAATCCCTGCATTTTTTCTTTTTGAATTTGGCTGAAGGGGCACTTGGGAGCTTTGATCTTTATTGTGGCATGTGGGATCTAGTTCCCTGACCAGGGAGTGAACCTGAGTCCCCTGCATTGGGAGCTCAGAGTCTTAGCCACTGACTCACCACAGAGGTACCCCCCTTTAACCTATTTTTTAATTTGAGTTTTTATGTTAAGTTGTATGACTTCTTTATTCTGGATACTTGTCCTTTCCCAGATTTATAGTTTGCAAATATTTTCTCCCATTCTGTGGGCTATCTCTTAACTTTGTTTCATTTCATTTATTTATTTAGGCTGTGCTGGGTCTTCATTGTTTACCCTGGGCTTTCTCTAGTTGCAGAGAGCAGGGGCTACTCTCTTGTTGCGGTTCCCAGGCTCCAGAGCACAGGCTCAACAGTAGTGGTGTAAGGGCTTACTTGCTCCGAGGCAAGTGGGGTCGTCTAGATCCAGGGATTGAACCAGTGTCTCCTCCACTGGCAGGCGGATTCTTTTTTAAAAAAAATGTTATTTATTATTTATGGCTGTGCTGGGTCTTCATTGCTGTGCAGGCTTTCCTCTAGTTGCTGCAAGTGGGGGCCACTCTAGTTAGGGTGCAGGGGCTCCTCTTGTTTCAGAGCATCAGCTCTAGGTGTGTGGGCTTCAGTAGTTGTGGCACATGGGCGTAGCTCTTGTGGCTCCCAGGCTCGATAGTTGTGGCTCACAGGCTTAGTTACTCCAAGTCATGTAGGATAGTCCCAGACCAGAAATCGAACTCGTGTCTCCTGCATTGGCAGGTAGATTCTTTACCATTGTGCCACCAGAGAAGCCCTCTTTTAATTTTCTTGATAGTTTTGGTATGAAAAGTGAAAGTCTCTCAGTTGTGCCCGACTCTTTGCGACCCCATGGGTTATACAGTCCATGGAATTCTCCAGGCCAGAATACTGGAGTGGGTAGCCTTTCCCTTCTCCAGAGGATCTTCCCAACCCAGGGATCGAACCCAGGTCTCCCACATTGCAGGCGGGTTCTTTACCAGCTGAGCCATAAGGGAAGCCCAAGAATACTGGAGTGGGTAGCCTATCCCTTCTCCAGGGGATCTTCCCAACCAAGGAATTGAACCGGGGTCTCTTGCTTTGCAGGTGGATTCTTTACCAACCAAGCTATGAGGAAGCCCACAGTTTTGGTATAGAAAAGGTTTTAATTCTACCCACACTCCCCTCCAGCACCACGTGGTTTGTGGGATTTCATTCCCAAAGCAGGGATTGAACCGAGGCCCTTGACAATGAGAGCAAGAAGTCCTAACCACTGGACACCCAGGGAATGCTCCAAAAGTTTCTGATTTTGATGAAGTCCAACCTATCTATTTTTAAATGTCTATTTGCTTGTGGTTTGGGTATCATATCTTGTCAAAGGTCATGAAAATTTTCACCTAAGTTTTCTTCAAATAGTTTTTCTACTTTTTGTTCTTATATTTAGGCCTTTGATCCATTTTTAGGTAATTTTTGTGTATGGATTCATACACAAAATTCATTCTCTGCTTGTGAATATCCAGTCAGTTGTCTCAGTATCATTTGTTGGAAAGTCTATTCTTTCCCCATTGCATGGTCTTGACACCCTTGTTGAAAATTAGTTGATGATGAGTGTGAGTTTATTTCTAAACTCTCAATTCTATTCCACTGATCTATGGACTCTATCCTTGTATCCCTACTACACTGTAGCTTTGGAGTAGGCTTTGAATTCAGGAAGTCTGAGTGCTCCAACTTTTTCAAGATTATTTTGGCTATTCTGGGTCTTTTGCATGTCCCTACGAATTTTAGGATCAGCTTGTATTTTTTTTTTTTTTCTAGAAAAAATGTTGGAATTTTGATACAGCTTGTATGAAGTTCATCAAGTTAGGGAATATTGCAATTTTAATTTCAATGTCAACTCTTCCAATCCGTGACTACAAGATGTCTTTCCAATCATTTAGTTCTTTTCCTTTAATTTCAACAAATTTTTAAATAGTTTTCAGTCTACAAGCCTTGTACTTCTTTGGTTAAATGTATTCCTAAGTATTTCATTATTTTTGATGCATTTGTGAGGCTTTCTTAATTTTAGGGTTATCTTTACTGTGTAGAAACACAACTTATTTTTCTATATTGTCTTCTATCCTGACACTTTCCTGAATTCACTTTTTAGCTGTAATAGTTGTGTCTGCATGTAGACTCTTTAGGATACTCTCTATATAAGATCATGTTATCTGCAAATACAGAGTTTTTATTCTTCCTTTCCAAATGCAATGCATTTTCTTTTACTTGCCACATAGCTCTGCCTAAAACCTCGAGGACAGAACTGGATAGAAGCAGTAAGAGCAGACATCCTTGCCTTGTTCCTGATCTTAGGAGTAAAGATTTTAGGTTTTCACCATTAAGTATGATGTTCACTGTGGCCTTTTCATAGATGCCTTTTATCAAGTTGAGAACATTCCCTTCTCTTCCTAGTTTGAGTGTTTTTATCATAAAAGAGTTGGATTTTGTCAAATGCTTTTTTAGAATCAGACTTCCTTTTTTTAAATTTTATTTTTGGCTGTGCTGGGTCTTTGTTGCTGGGCTTTCTCTAGTTGCAGTGAGCAGGAGCTATTCTTTAGTTGCGGTGCACGGGCTTCTCACTGCGGTGCTTCTCTTGTGGCGGAGCAAGGGCTCTAGGGTGCACAGGCTTTGGTAGTTGCAAAACAAGGGCTTACCCGCCCCAAAGCATGTGGGATCTTCCTGACCAGGGATCAGACTGGTATCCTCTGCACTGCAAGGTGGCTTCTGAACCACCGGACCACCAGGGAAACCCAAATGCTGTTTCTTTTTTTAAAGTGATTTTTTTGTTGTTGTTGGCATATAATTGCTTTACAATACTATGTGAATTTCTGCTATACAACAAAGTGAATCAGCTATATATATATATACATATGTGCATGCTAAATCACTTCAGTCATATCCAACTCTAAGCGACCCCATGGACTGCAGCCCACCAGGCTCTTCTGTCCATGGGGATTCTCCAGGCAAGAATACTGGAGTGGGTTGCCATGCCCTCCTCCAGGGGATCTTCCTGAGCCAGGAATCGAACCTGCATCTCTTATATCTCCTGCACTGGCAGGCAGGTCCTTTACCACTACCACCACCTGGGAAGCCCCAAATATACATATATCCCCTCCCATTTGAGCCTCCCTCCCACCTCATCCCAAATGCTTTTCCTACATCCATTGAGATCATGGTGGGAGGGGAGGATCCCCTTTATTCAACAAATATTAATAGTTATGAAGTGTTTACTATGTCTCAGGCACTACTGCAGCAACAGCAGGAGAAGACCATCCCCCTGTTGTGATGAAGCTTATCATTACAGGCATGGCTGCCCTGTTTAGCTGTCCTCTCTCACCCCACTACACTGGAGCCATTTCCTTACCCCTTGTCTCCCATGAGTTCTTCTTCAGACCAGACTAGATTACGACCCTGGTGCTTGTTCATTCCCACATCAGAGCCTTCATCACACCAACTTGCCCTTGTGTTTCACTTGGCGAACTCCTCAAAGCCCAGCTCAACTATCGCACCTCTGAAAAGATTTCCCTGCTATTGCCCACTATTGCATTTGGCTGGTCTCCTTGAGTTTGAGCCACATAAAGGAAAGACCTGAATCCTTGAATGTCTAGTCAAGGCATATAGAACATTCCATAAAGGGCCTCAGTGTGTTCCTAGAAATGAGGCAAAGCAAGACCAATTCCCATTTGCAGGTGGTAACTCCTGTTCACAACCTTCTTCCTGCTCACAACTCACTTTCCATAAAAGATGTGTTAGCTTCCTGGGGCTGCCATTATCTAATTACCACTAACTGGTGGCTTAAAACAACAGAGACTTACTTGCTCTCACTTCTGGGGGCCAGAAGTCTGCCCTCTTCCAGCTTCCAGAATGGCTACATGCATTCTTTGGCTTGTGGTCACATCACTGCAGCCCTGCCTTCAGATGGCCTTCTTCTCTACGTGTCTTCTCCCTGGCTCTTCTAAGAACAGTTGTTACTGGATTGAAGACCAGAATTAATTAATGCAGGATGATCTTATCTCAAGAACTTTAATTACACCTGCAGAGACCTTTTATCCCCAAAAAAGTCACATTTACAGATTCCAGTGGGTAAGACTCTGCACTCCCAGTGCAGAGGACCCAGGTTCAATCCCTGCTTAGGGAACTAGATCCCACATGCCACAACTAAGATAGCACAACAAAAAAAGAAAAGAAAGAAAAGAAATCTGTATGAAACTCTCAAATAAGTCCCTTTAGCTTATTATTTTTTTTTTTTTTTAGCAAAGAAAGGTTTATTGCAGGGCCAAGCAAAGAGAACAGGTGGATGCTCAAAAACCCTGAACTCAAGATAGGTCCTTTTAAATGAGTGGTTTTAGAATGATAAATGGCAACCCACTCCATTATTCTTGCCTGGAGAATCCCAGGGATGGAGGAGCCTGTTGGGTGCCGTCTATGGGGTCACAGAGAGTCGGACATGACTGACACGAATTAGCAGCAGCAGTAGCAGAATGGACCCTTATTAGTTTAATGGGTATGTCACAGAGTGATTTGCCAGGGAACACAACAGATGAAGGAGAAAGCAGGGTCCAGTGGAAAAGCCTCAGGGGATAAGCTTTAGCTCTGGATCCACTGTGAGGCAACGCTTTAGGCCTCAAATAACTTGTTTAACCTATCTGGGCCTTAGTTCATCTATAAGATTAGGGAGGTTTGATGGGATGAAGCTCCAAGAATTCTCAAAACTCTTAACATCCTAAGAAAGCAGTCAGACAACATATGTACCGTTTTTGCCTAAGGGAAAAGCATCAGAAAAGTCTTGAAATTGTTAGGAAACTTGATACCATTCTGGGGCCATCAGCTCCAAAGTGGAGTGAACCTGCCCCAGGTGGTAAGAAGGTGACTTGTAGGAGTTGAGGGTATATTTAAACTTCTATGTATGTGGGATTTACTGCATACATACTAGCACAGAAGCACACACAGGACTTATAAATAATTTAATAAATTAACAGTGGACGTATCCTCAGAAATGCTTACTAGAATACGTGATCAAAGTCTTCCCTGGCGGTCCGGTGGTTCGAACTCTGTGCTTCCACTGCAGGGGGCACAGATGTGGTCCCTGGTCAAGGAAGTAGGATCCTGCAGATCCTGCATGCCATGGGGCACAGTCAAAAAAACAAACAAAACAAAAAGACTATGTGAGCAGAAACATTCGGAGACCACCGACCTAAGAATCTAGTTAACTAGGCAGTCAGACCCAACAGTTTGATAACCAGACAGGCTGTGGGTTAAGTATCATGATTAACTTAGCAGTGACTCCAGTGTGGTTTATAGCCTCTGGACAGTAAAACCATACTTGACATCAAGCTGAGTTTTGATCAGAAGTCTACACCCAAATTTATTAATTTTCAGTTATGTTTCTGCCATTATTTCTGTTTTATTGACCAGGAGCTGGCAAGCTTTCCTGAAAAGGGTCATATAATCAATATTTTAAGCTTTGCAGGCCACATTATCTCTCACTGTTTAAGTCTGCCATTATAGCATTGCCTTAGATGATACATCAAATGATGGGCATGCCTGGATTCCAATAAGACTTTGTGAACACTGATATTTGAATATCAGGTATTTTTCACATGGTACAAAATATTCTGGGACTTCCCTGGTGATCCAGTAGTTAAGAACCCACCTGCCAATGCAGGGAACATGGGTTTGATCCCTGGTTGGGAAGATTCCACATGCCAAGGGGCAATTAAGCCTGCAAGCCTAGAACCCATGTTTCACAACGAGAAGCCCCCACAGTGAAAGCCTGCACACCGCAATGAAAAGTAACCACTCGCCACAACTAGAGAAAGCCCATGTGCAGCAACGAAGATCCAATGCAGCCATAAATAAATATAAAAAAAACAAAAAAATGTATTTTTTCAAACATTTAAGAAAATAAAAACTATTCTTAGCTTCTAGGGTCATTCAAAAATAGGAGACAGTGGACTGGATGGACCCGTGGACCATGGTTTGCCAATCCCTGTGTTAGACCTCAAAAGTTTGTTTAAGTCTAATCAGCAAACAGAATAATCCGATTTGCATAGCAATACCTCTGTAACAGGAAACACGCATGTAAAAACAGACACTGTGGACACAGCTAAACGGAAATCCAAAAGTAATGCAGAAATTTAGAGGATTCTATAACTTATCTTGATCTAAGACTAGAGATAAAAAAGTACATTCTAGGGACCTCTTATGCCTCTCAACATTGGGCATCTTCACAGAACACTTGACTTTCTACTGAAGGTTCATGAATGTCTCTATTTTCTACAAGTAATAATTTATTCTAGTTTGCCTTTCTCCAGTAATTGCACATCCATCTTTGTGAGAATGAATCTTGCCTACAACCACAGATAAACAACAGAAGCTAGAGCATTTTTTGTGATACTCAAAAATTTACCCTCTCAAGTTCCCCAAGAAAGGATAGTGAAGAAACTGGCAAGAATGACTGCCTTGGAAAGGAGAATGAGGGCCAAGCGGGAGGAGCAGAGAGAATGTTCAGTGTGCGTTCTCATCTGCCTGTTGACTTCTGTCAGGTGCTGGCGTTACTTATTCAAGTAAACAACCAATCACAAACATAAAAATTAAGTATTCCAGACTAATTTAATGTTCACCTCGCCGTCTTACCTTTGCACGCTACCTTGTGGTGACTCCTAACGGGATGGTAGCTTGGAACCGGCAGTGTGGCCCTCGCCTCTCCTAACCCAAAGATGCACTTGACGCCCAGAGTGGGCAGCTTTCGGAGGACAGAGCCAACTTGCTGAGAGTTGGGCTCTAAAAATAAACATTTTGCACATTTCTTTTAGCCTCCTTTCTCTCCATAAAGGCCTTCACAGATGGCTTCTTTACATCATGCTCTCAAATGACTAGCTGATAAATATTCATACTTATGGAAATCGTATTGTACATACTCCAAACCCCCTAGCCAGTTAACATTTGTATTTTCCATTATCTCAAGGGTGTTGCCCCCTTGTTCATGGGCCCTGTCCTCTATAAAACACAAATGTGCATGCAGACACACAGATCAGACACCAGTGTTGGCCTGTGTGTGACCGACTTGCTTAGAGGCAGTTTTTCCCATCAAGAGGCCATGTCTGGAGACATTGTGGGTTTTCACTGTTGGCAGGGTGCAGGGCACGCAGCATGTGCGACTGGTATCTAGTGGGTAGGCAACAAGGGTGCTGCTCAACACCACACTATGCACAGGACAGCCCCCGTCTCTCCCTGCCCCCGCTAAGAATGGACTGGCCCCGAAGGCCCACGGTATGGAGGCCCAGGGCAGCAGCATGTGAGGCAGAAAGCAGACCCAGATTACAGACGAATCCCTGAAGGGAATAAAGTCAAAGCACACTGGAACTGTTAACGGGAAAACTCAGTGAGGACGACGGAGGCTCTCCACAAAGGCTGGCCTCTCATTTCTTCTTATTCAGATTAATACTCAATGTATTAAGATTATACATTTAAGAACAAGTTTTCTTTAAATCTTGAAGCTCAATTTATAAGTATTTTTGTGAGATTTCAGTTAAAATGTAAAACACTCCCTTTCACTTGTTCTTCAATTAATGCTCGGTTATCTCATGTGTTTGGCAGGCTGAATTCCCCTAAACATGAACACCATTTACAAATTTGATTAAATTCCCTTAAGCATTTCAAGCTACAAATTGAACATGATGCTCTCAAGCATTTCAAAGCCCTCAAAGAGGACTCACAAACAAGCCAGACTCAACATTTTTTTAAACGTTTTTTTAAAAAATACCTTTGTCCACATCTGGAGAACGAGTGAGTGGCATGGATCCCTGGTCCAGACCACCCCTGCAGTTCTCCAACCTCTGTGCCCATCTCATCTGTGAAGCGAGTGCCAGCTCTCACATGGCATAGAGGTGAATAGAGGCAGGGAGGCTTACACACACACACGCACACACACACACACACAGGACACAGGATCTACTCACCATTCTGGGTGTCCTGTAGTATCTTCTCTCCTCTTCATCCCCAAATTCTCTGGCTTCCCGTGCCCAGTGCAAGGATCTGACTGGATCTCTCCGCCTATCACTACTTCGCCATCCAAGAGCCCCAGAGCTCACCACCCTCCCCGTCTCTGTCCACCACAGGCTCCAGGAAGCAGTCTGGTGCCAGTGGATAGTGGCTCACCTCCTCTCCATTTTACCACACCCCCCACACCCGGAATTCCTGATGTTTCCTTCCTAGCTCCCATGGCCACCAGAACCTTCACCTAATCGCTTATTTGCTGTCTCTACATGAAAATAACTACCCATGAAGAATCCCTACCAAAGACAGCCATGCGACCTGATGCTAGACACATAGCAGTGGCTTATTAAATACTTAGTGAAGAAATATGAAATACAGGCACCAATTCCACAAGCCTTAGAAATAAAAAGCTTTTCCTCTGAGAACTAGCAGAGGACTGAGGACTATGGGAAGCACCCACAGTGACTGGCACACGCTAAGCTGTCTGCAGTAGTTTCTGTTCGTTGTTTTTCATCAGCAGAGCTCCAATCTCAGACTCACGGATTGGATGGCTGTGTAGCAGCAGGAATGAATTTTCAAGCCTCATATCCCCAAGTTCTCCAGCACTGCGGCACCTTGCAGAGGACACCTGTGATCTGAGCCCCCCGGACCAGGCACCCAGTGCCAACTCACTGAAGCTCTACAGCGGCACAGCCATTTTTTTTGCTCTAACAAGCGCTGGGTTGCCTTTTATCCTCATCATAAGAAGTCTTCTAGAATTCTTTTTAAATACAAAGCCAATAAAAAGTCCAAGCCCCCAATGGAAAGAAGCTCTCTAGATCAGCGTGGTGAGCCCTGACACAGCTCCAACAGGTACTCAAGAGCCCAGTCAAAGAAAACACACTGATAAAAGCAGCATATTAGCCAGTTTAATTTATTTAAGAATCATACAAAAAAAGGAAAAAAAAAAGAGAGAGAGAAACAAAAATCAGAAAACACAACAACAAAAACCAAAATACAGAATTGTGTTACGCTTCATGGTTGATCGTTTTTTACTTGCAAGGGTATAAACCTTGCTAACTGCAGCCAATACATTTTTTTATTGCATGAGACCCAATTTTTTTTTTTAAGTTACAAATCAAAATGATTAGAACAATTGTCTCTGGACACTTGGTACTGTATCACCACAGAAGGCTGAAGAAGCAGTGCAGTATCATCAGAACAGTGCGTACCCTTCATACACTGACGGACATTCAAAACAGAGTAGCAATATAAAAAGAGAGATTGTAAAAAAGAACACAACAGAAACAACTGAAAGAGTTTTACATCCACCTTTGTTTCAAATTGTCTTTGGATTCCATCACATGTTGTCTCAAGATGCACCATGTCAGATTAGTAAAGGAGGAAGATCTATGCCTAAGTACAAAAGTATCCTTTGCTCAGCGGGAGGTAGAACCTGGCAAAAGTTTTATTGCAGAGATACAGCGTACCTCTTCCCACCTCTCATGGTTGATGGTAGATACAAGTGGTTATTGAAAAATAATATCAGTAGTTTGCAAATTCAGTATAAACCATGAACAGGATGATTTTTTTTTTTTTTCTGATGGCGGCGAGACTGCAATGTGCTACGTAGAAAATACAAGCTATCTGCCCCGTAAAGTGGAAGTCAGAAAGAAGGCTCAAGCTTCTTTATCCTCTTCAGTGCCACAAATACTGCCATAGCAAGAAAGGCCCTCAGGACGAGGGGATGGGTGGAAAAGTCAGGGAGTTCTCACTAAGGAGCCTGCGGACTGACCCTCAGCCCCAGGGAGGCTTGACCTGCAAGTATGGAAGACAGCCTACGTCGCAGGTGGCACCCCTTGCTCAACTCTGCACTACAGGAGTGTGGCCTCAGCCTGACAGCTGCTGCTGCAAACCATGTGGTTCAACTGCTTCCTGGGAGTCAGAGAAGGAAAGCCTCTGACAGAGGAGCTTACCTCTGACAGGCCCTCTTTCAAAACACACTAGGTTCCCAAGACTCACCTAAATACAGACAACTTCTAAAAGTCTACCAAGCTCAGAGCAACAAATGAAACGTGTACATAAAGGAAAGGCCCAAGAAACGCTCGTGGTGTCTTTGCCGAAAGTTACGGAGGAATATTTTCTTAAAAGTACAAAATCTGTAGATACACAGTGTTTGCCTGTTACCACAGTGGTGGTAATGATTACCACCACGTCTGTGAGCCACTCCTGGGTGGGCCCTCCTGGCAACACTAATCCAATTGTTAAAGAATGCCTCCAGCCCTCTCAGCTCCTAGGTTTACAGCCAATCTAGTCAAGATCAACTCAACAGCTCAAGGGATCCCACCAGCCTGTCCCCTCCACAGTTAACACACAGCATCGGCCCTTGAGGAAGCCTGCACAAGCATTTGTGCTGCTCTACTCAGGAGGACAACTGTCCCTGGAAGTACGTTCTCTAACCTGCCAGTATGGATGGACACCAGCACATACTGGGCCTGTCTCTGCCCCTTAACTGGTGGCACAGAAGCAGATCACCCATGCTCACTGGAAAAGTAAGTTTCTGATTATTATTTGAAGGCTAAAAGGACAGACTCAACTTCTTTAAGAAACAGAAAATTTGCAGCAGCAGCAGCCCATACATCACTGTTCAGATCTACAAGATTTTCCTCTCGGCTGGAAAGCCACAAGGATGAAGGACGTGGTGCAGGCCTGAATAATTGCAAGGGTAGAAACAAGTCAGGTTTACTGAAGAGTTGAGTTTAATCCCAAATGCACTGAAGAAGTTAGAGGAGCTTAAAGAAGTCTTGGGAAGAAATTTTTTCAGGTGAAAACAGGCTCACTATAGCTTCCAAAGAGCAACATAAATGAGCATAGCTAGTCATATAATGACAGTATCAGAAATTGCACTCAAGTACATTCCCCCAATACAATGCATTGCACACAGTAAAAAATTTGTAATAAAAATGCAAAACACAATCAGGCATATTGAAAAATATTAACACAAAACAGACACAGGAATTCTATAGTAAAGATGCAAAACCGAATTCTAAAATACATGAACAAATTCAACTAAAGTTTTTCATACATTTCTAGAGCAAAAAAGAAAAAAATATATTATAAGAAGCCCCCTATGGGAAACCAAGAAAAGAATAAATAGAACTGGAGGAGGGAAAAGAGACAAACAAGTGGGTGGGGTCCCAATTTACAAGAAATATTTACATTCAGAATTCAAAAGAACTCACCATTTCTATATATACACATTATGTACATATATATAAGTACAGCGTAAGATTAGAAGGTGGGTTTTGGATTTCACCTTAAGTACTCAGAGAAAAATTACTAGCTAGCTAGAGTTGCAGGTATCTAAATGTGTTTCCCTCACTTACATGCCCTTAAAATGCACTGCCTTGTATTAGACAATTGGCATCCAACAAGGACTTTTTACAAATGGTTTTTGCTCACAGCTGTAGCCACAACATGGACTGCCTGCTGCATATCCCAGCAGCAAGGCGTGCACAGTGCATGCACCTGGGTATGGTGTTAGCCAAGGAGACCTCAGATATAGGAAGGATAGTCGACCAATGCCCACCACCACTGGGGTGCCTGCATTCACCAAACATCTGTTAACCAGGTACCAGTTTCACAGCGCCTCTTTATGTAACACCATTCGTAGAAACTACTGAATGTCATTCAGGTACATTTTTTAAGAGAGTAATTGGGTAGGGACTTTCCTCTTAACATCTAATCAAGAAAAGGACCCAAGGGAAAATACTTTTCCTCTGTTCCTACTTTCATCAATTGAGATGCATCAACCATTTCTAATCTATCGCTTTTCTTCCCCCTCCTTGGAAAGTGGAGGGGAATGAGGGAAAGGTTCCCATTATACAACTCTAAGTGCTGTCCTGGTACCCTTGGTTGTCATCCCTGTTAGAAGTTGTTCTGATAGCATCACATAGAGATTAGCAAATGAATGCCCCAGGGGGTACAGCCAGAAAATTATGCCTCTAAAACATTAATATTTCCCTGGAGTTTGGTAATCTAGAACTTTTACCTTTACAGATGAAGCAAGATAAAACTAAAAGGTTTTACTGTTGCAACTCAAAAAGGTTTCTGAAGTGCTAACTGGATTGGAATAAATATATATATACATACACACACTCCTACATTGCTTTGGATGCAGGTTCTTACTAACTTATATACAGATGTGAAGTAAAGATACTGAAGAGTTGTAGCGGCAATTTAGCAGCAGAAAGGGAAAATTGTTTAAGATATTTACTTTCTCATCAAGTTGTGTTTAAAAATACCTTATTAATACTTTTAGGAATTTGTATCATTGATACATATCTGGATAATCCCACTAAACTGCAGCTAGAGACCTTGTGGTATGAAGGATGCTAGATCAGGGGAACACTAACCTCCCCCAATACCATCTGAGCAGCTCTGGACTGGGAAAGTGGTTTTCAGCACAATCGGTACTGTAAACTCTGAAAACACGAACATGATTCATAACCAGATCTCTGTGCTCAGAGCCATATTGCTAAAAAGGGAGAAAAGGCATTACAGAGGCCAAATGGACTCACATACAGTTCAACAAGGTCCTTGGGTTCAGACATGGCATTCGGATCCTGAAATACAAGACCCGTTTTACAGAAGTTAGCTCTTGTTTGAGACTTGATTTTTTTTGACAGAGGAGGACGTTGAATGCTGGGTTTCCCCATGTTGACCAACCTAAAACTTGCTGACTTGTATAAGGGCACAGTGTAAAGGTCGTCTGTTCACCTCCAGAGAGGAGCATGGGCAGAGGCCCCGAGGGCTCACGTGCACACCGCACCACCATGAGCGTGGGCAGCCGGCACCTCAGCTCCCCATCCGTTTACACGGCTGCCTTTCTGAGTTCTACTCTGAGAGTTTTCACAGGACTTATTTCTGGACCTTTTTTAAAAATGCAAAACAAAGCTGTTCTACAAAGAACAGGACATACACATCCCCCTCTGTAACAAGATAGCTATTCCAAGAGCAAATGTTACATTGTGAATTGTGAGGGTCAACTAATTTCATTTTAAAGAATCCTCATAGTGAAGCTGCTTGGAAAAAACCATAACCTGCTTTAAAAAAAAAAAAGATGCCCGCACACACAAAAAAAGCAAAGTTGGGCCAAGCCTACGAGAGACAGTCTCTCTTCCACAACCCTGCCATTCTGTCTCACTGGAGAGAGCAGGATGGTTAGGGTTCCTCTCCACAGCTCTATCTCCCCTGGGGTGCTGATGGAAGCAGACTAGGCTCCTGATTTAAAACAGAACTAAGTGGGAAGTTTTGGTGCAGGTGGACAACTCTGCTCCTGGCTGCCAGCTGGGTCTAGTGGCCCTCACAAGGGACACTGGTTGATATTCACATGGATCACTGCCTGAGATATAAGGATAGACTGAGGATAAAAGTTGCATCCACTGGGCAAAATATGCCAAAGAACCGAAATTATTCTCAATTTGTTCTTTTAGGCATCAAGAATAAATACATCCAAAGAAAGAAAACTTACGGTGAACGTGACCTAACTAAACTCAGGCTTGTAGAAACACAAGAGGATGACAGCTAGCTCTAGCTTACCCATCACTGAACATGTATCTCACCAGATCCTGCAAGAAGTTTAGAAAGGAACAAAGGAGAACAGTTCAACTTGCAGAACATCTGAAAGCACTATTATTTCACCTCTTCCTCAACACCACTTTGATTCTGTGGGGTGGGTTTGAAGCCAAAATCTAAGGCTACCTGGAATGTTGAGCAACATGCCGAGTTCTGCAGCATTTCCATCACAGGCTACTTCTGCAGGTGGTGAGGGCCTAAACAAGAGTCCACTTCGGGTTAGTATAATAACTTTTTATTTGACATCTACAAGATTGTGGTATCTTGCAGCTTTTGACCAGGTTTATACAATCTCAGTTTCTCAATAGTGCAACCTGTGCAAGCAAAAAAAGTAAAGGGGGAAAAAAAAGGAAACAAAAAGACCAATTGTCCCCTCACTTGTTTTTATAAACATCTATTATAGGCGAAACAAAACTTACCCATATTATAGATAAGTGTCTATTCACATTTGTACATTACCATTTTTAACAGCTTGAGATAAACTCTACAATGTCTTACAACACGTTAAACAATATTCAAGTTACTGTGTAACAACAATTAACAAGAAATAAACATACAGCAGAAGCCTCAAGTGTTTCCTCATTGTCTAGTTTACAACTCAAGTACAAAGTTTTCATTTTTAAGAGTGACAAAGCAAATTAAGATAATGAAGTTAAAAAAAAGGATTGTTTGCAAGACAGAAGCCAATCTGTATTCCTTTCTACAACTATCTTTAAGTTAAGAAAGATGTAACTTTAAGAAAAAACAGGCTTGTAGCCTTTTTTGCAGCACACATTAGGAATGCTATTAATACATTAAAATTAACTTTTAAGAGTTTTATCACCAAAAAAATGTGTGTACTCATTACCTTGACAAGAAACCTGGGGCAGGAAGAATGGGAGGAGATTTTGCAGGGTTTGAAGCAACACCCAGGTATAAACACTATAAAAATGCAATAACCAATGCTGTACATCTACAAATGTTTCGCTGTTACTTGACTTCTGTGTTAATCTTGTTTACGCATGCTTTCAAAGACATGCACTGTCAGAACAAAAACTAGAAAAGAACCTGAATGCATGATATGCAACCTTTCATTTCATGCTTTAATAAACCTATTGTTTTAATAAGTTGGAAAAAGAAACCAATATATATTTTCTCTATTTATAGACTCAAAACACATGCATCCGGGGATAAGTCCCACAGCAATGGCATGGATGTACTGCGTTAACCCTGAGCACTGTATAACATAAAAGTAAAGCCAGTTTGGGAAGTTCCAAGCATTTTTAAACCAGTTATGGTTCGCAGCTTTTAACAAACTCACAAACAAACAAACAGACTGACACATACACACACATACCCCTCTGCTCACCCAAAGTAAAAGCATACGGTAAGTACCATGGGAAAAGCACAAGGAAAGACAGATGTACCAACTACCACTGTCGGCACTGCTGATTTTCAGTTTTGCTATCTATTCCAGGTTTGTCCTTATTCCCAAGAAAATTAACTAGAGAGAGCACAACTGAAAAAAAATTATAATTCTTTGGAAACTGTCCCTGATTTTTATGCAAATGATATGCTTCAACAGCATTTCAGATACATCCATGTTGAAACCTGTCTGTTCTTATGTGCTGCTCAAGCTGGCAATGCTCTGGGGGTGACGCTGCTGCCAGAGCTGTTTCTGCTGGACTGCAAGCTGTTGAGACTGGTCTGAAGTTGAAAGGAGATTTATAAGAGGAGACACACAATTTGCAGGAATGATCAAACCTGCAAGGAGAAAACAATTTATAAAGGTTGCATCCAGGAGAACTCATACTGTATTTTACAGCTTCACAGAAAATTCCAAATGATGTTATAATATTAAGTCAATGAACAAGATTCCATACACAAACTAAATGAATACTAAATAACTGAACTGGCCCCTTCAGAAGCAGCCTGACCCCTCAGCAGTATTACCCACAAATGCCTGAGCACATTCATGTGTCTAGGGCAATACCACCTACCTGCTGAGGCAGGAGAAAGCCAGATACAGGATCTTCCTAGCCACTATCTTTGCAGTCTAGAAACGCACACAAGCACCACCATCTTTGGTATGTACTAATGTACCAGAGAGACTCCAGATAGTGGTACAAATTCAAATGCATACTGAAACACTAACTTCTAAGTGGAAGAGTGTGGAAGTCAGCAAACTGGACAGTGTATACATCCTGTATAAGGGAATCTGAACTTCTCTCATGTGGGAACAGGGGCTCAATACTCCAGGCTTCTCTGTAGTAGAATCTTTTAAAAAAAAAAAAAAAAACGGAAGACAGAAATCCATTCTTTTGATTTTTTACAAGGTGGCAACTAACTCAACTGAAATCTGGCAACCAAAAATACTTGAGGATCAAAAAAATGCTCATGGACTGACTCTGGCCCACAGGCAACTCATGATACAGAGAAAGGTCGTTGCAAAAGAAACAAAGAGCACGTGACAAGGCAAGTACAGTAACTGGGTGGACTGCTGTGAAGTGAAGCCTGTCACTGAGGGATTGGTGGGAGTGGCCAGCCTGGTCTCCCTTGCTCCTGCATGACTTCAGTCCAGCCTCTGTGCACAGTGGCTTTGAGTTCCATAGTCTCACGTGGCCCGAACACAAAGAGACAGATGTCAGAGAATCCCTCGTCTTCATACCAGAGAGCCTCACAGAGGTCAACAGGGAGGGAAGCAGGGAGCAAGAGCGCTGCAGCGCAGAAGCACAACATCAGAACCTCAGCCTCAACCAACTACAGACATCTAAAAGCTCAACTTCCGTTCATCCTTTTAAAACATCACAGAAAGGAAACTTTACCCCACCA
Organism: Capricornis sumatraensis; assembly: GCF_032405125.1. Taxonomy (NCBI): domain Eukaryota; kingdom Metazoa; phylum Chordata; class Mammalia; order Artiodactyla; family Bovidae; genus Capricornis; species Capricornis sumatraensis. Next base: position 59,116,107 of record NC_091085.1, on the reverse strand, counting down.
CTGGAATACACAGATTCTAAGATGTTATGAAGCAAAATAAGAAAAACAAGGATCTAATTTTCTTTATTCTCACAGCTCAAATCAAAGGGAGAAAAAAGACTCACCTACAATTCGTTGTCCATCCTCTGTTCTTAGGCGAACTATCTGCATTTTCACATTTGTGCCACTGACAGATGCAAGAACACCCTCAACTTTTGTCCAGACACTAAGTACTGAGCCACATAATACATAGTATGTGCGGCAACGAAGACCTATTTCACAAACTAATCCCAAGCTTGCTTTTTTGCAGTTGCCACGCCTAGAACAGATTAAAAATAATAATAATAATAATAAATATATATATATATATGAACATGCACACACACCAGGCTCACACCTACTGAATTTCAAATGGAAACTGCCCTATCATTTACCTTAAGTGACAGTTTCAGAGCCTGCAATTCTTTTCACATATTGGATTATCCTGTCCAACTTAAGGTATCACTACTAATTTTAAAATTACAGTTATTTCTGGGGTCTGGCTCCCTATAAAAGGGCTGATGTATTGGTTTTGATAGCCGTTTTGCATGTGTCATTTTAATATGTTTGTTTACTGGACTAATGCCAGTTTATAAGATAATTCTGCCAGTCATTTCTACAGTATTAAAGGACAAATATATGGTTCTAGATCAGATAAACGAAAAAGGCCTCAGCAAAACAAAACAAAACCTTGCTTATATCATAGCAAAGCTATCTACTTACATGTGTCTGAATAAAAACCTGGCTAAAATTCATCTAAATCTTGAGCCCCTTTTCATAAAGTGGGCCAAGATATTCCATTTTCAATGCCCTGAAATGAACATAATGACTTGACAACACCTTTGGCTAGCCTAGCAGCACAGCAGGATCGGTTCCAGGGCTCAATAGTCAAGTTTTCTACTGCTGTTAGCTACTTGAGGCATCTTTGTGGTTTCCTAGATGTTACTTAGCCTTAAAAATAAAACTGACTCGAGACACCAATAAAATTTGGGCGGGGTGGGGGGAATGTAAGAAAAAAAGGAAGGAAACGAAGAGAGAAGTAGAAAGAAAAAGCTAAGTCTCAATCCCAAGCCCCTGCAGGGAGATGATAGTCAGTTGAAAGTAAGGAAACATCCATGAATAGCAAAGGGGAGACGTAAACAGTATGTGGTCAAAAACTTCCACTGTGTACCTCTGCCTGAAGAAACAACAAGCAACTGATAACTGCCCATATACTTACAGGGACTGACTGCCAGAGAGTAAAGAGGTATTTAAATTAAACCTTGACAAATAGAATAAATGGTGAGAAAAACAAAAATACTAACCAATAAGCATGAGTACAAGTATCTGCAGATGAATTATACTGATCTAACCAGTGGACCACGGCATCGTCTGAGACTACCTGTGAAAAGAAGATGAAAATTCCACTGAAACACACACTGGTTGCCTAATTTGATCTGTGAAGTCAATTTAAACTCATCTTTGCATAGAGAACCTGGCCCTTGATACTGCTTGCATCTGAATGCTAAAGCTCTCCCATGAGGGCTTCCCTATGTAATGAATATTTCAAATAGCTAACAATTACAAACTGTTTTCAAGTGGAAAATGGCTAGGAATAATAGTAATATAAGGTAATGCTAACAACAAAATAATTACATAGTAAAGTTAGAAATAACAGGCATTCACTATTTTTCTAGAAATCACTGCAAAATGTAAACGCAGCAGTTCACAATAAAAGCAAGAGCTGGTGGGAAGGTATTTTAGTCTTGTACATCTTCCTTTCATTTAAAAAATACTAATTTTTGTAGTCAGCACTGTTAAAGCTTCCTTTTTGACAACATAAGCTGCTTCAAATAATCATAATTTTCCTAATGGTTGATAACATTAAGACTGGGATATTAATTTAACAAGACTTTTTTAGAAGTTAAAAACTTTTCCTGAAAACTATATTCCAGCAATCAAATAGGAAAACTGACCAAAAAAATTCACATATAAACATAAACATACTTTCAATACATTATGAAAAAGTATTCAAATACAACATCATGTACAAATGGAAAAATACCTTCTTATATTTCTTTTTTAGATCAGCATAAATTTCTAATTTGAGCTGTTTCCCGGTATTTGGTCTATAAACTAAGAAAAGCTTCTTTTTAGGGTTCACTTCTTTAACTAAGATGGCAGTTTTCTTGTTGTTTCTTATCTATTAAAAAAAAAAAGGTGAGAAAATATATAGTCAACATTGTACATTTTAAGACAGGCTTGCTTTTTGTACCATCACATCAGCAAATCTTATCCTTTGACAGATTATAATGCCAAAGTGAAAGAAAGTGAAAGTCAAGTCGCTCAGTTGTGTCCTATTCCTTGTGATCCCATGGACTGTACCCTACCAGGCTCCACCGTCCATGGGATTTTCCAGGTAAGAGTACTGGAGTGGCCTGCTATTTCCTTCTCCAGGGGATCTTCCCAATCCAGGGATCAAACCCGGGTCCCCTGCATTGCAGACAGATGCTTTACCCTCTGAGCCACCAGGTAAGCCTATAATGCCAGATGTGTAGGTAAACACAGAACTGTGAAGAAAGGATAACACTGCTGTGTAATCGAGTTAAACAAGGTGAAGGCCTTAACTTTGAGGCAGGCTGAAGGTCAAGATACTGTTTAGAAAATTGTGTCAAATAAGACATAAAGCACAATGTCCAATGGAGAAAATTTTGCTTCTTCTAGTCCATGACACTGGACTCAGAGCCTAGACAGGCTCAGAGATGTGACAGAGGAATCTAAGTAGTGGGAGGAAGGGTTTTCATGGGAAATAATTCTAAGGTATGTTACTCCCCTTGAAGCTACAATGAAATACAACCTTCAAGAAAACAATTTTGATCATTCACAGTCCTCTGAATTCATCTAATTTTAAGCCTACAGTTTGTGAGGGTGAAATACCACATGAAATAGCACAAACTGATCTGTAGACAGTAATGCTGTAATAGGAGAAAGCCAATGTTGAACAAATAATACACAATATGATGCAGAAGTGGAAGAAAAGGATGCATTAGACAAACAATGGAACATGGTGTTTCCGTTTTTTTTTTTTTTTTTAAATTTTTAAAAGTTGGACTTTATGAGAGAAATCCTAAGACAAAGGAGTTGTAAAAAGCACCATTTAACTCAAGGAAATAAAAGGTTGGGAAATTAGTATCTGTTCTAAATAACGGTGAACAATTTCAAAGCAAGAGTCTCTGGAGCCAAATTGAAGGAAAAGGAAAAGTTTGAAAGTTATCTTCCCAGCTCCTCTACAAAAAAGCCCTCCTCTACAGGGCTTCCCTGGTGGCTCAGACTATAAAGACTCAACCTGCAATGCAGGAAACCCATGTTCGATCCTTGGGTAGGGAAGATCCTCTGGAAAAGGGAATGTCAGCCCACTCCGGTGTTCTTGCCTAGAGAATTTCATGGACAGAGGAGCCTGGCGGTTATGGGTTATAGTCCACTGGGTCACAAAGAGTCGGACACAGTTGAGCAACTAACACTTCCTTTTCTACAAAATAAATTGTTTGCTAAGCTATAACTTTTTATATTAAGATAATTCTTAAATGGATAAAACGACTCAGTGTTTTACCTTTTGTGGATATTAAAGATCCTTTGTCTTTTACTTGTTCACATGATTTGAAACACTGTTTATATAATTACTATGAAGTCTATGAAACATTAGTTGAGCGAAAAGTACATTTAAAAATCTTTTATCAGCTGATGTGAAATACTCTAATTATACTTTAAGGCGATGTTAAAGCATGTAACAATGTGATCTACCTTGACAGTGATAATTATTATAGCTATAAAATAAGCATCACACTACAGAGGAAGTGATTTTGTGGACTTTTCTGGTGGTACAGTAGATAGGAATCTGCCTGCCAATGCAGGGGACGTGGGTTCTATCCTTGGTCTGGGAAGATCCCATATGCTGAGGAACAACTAGGTCCTTCCACTAAATCTACTGCCTCAATGCCTAGAGCCTCTGCCCCTCAATGAAGAGTATCCCCTGCTCGCTACAACCAGAGAAAGCCCACAAGCAGCAATGAAGACCCAGCACAGCCAAAAATAAATAAATAAACATTATTTTAAAAATTGTGTCAATGATTCTGACATGGCTTTCCTAATGTCAACACACATTAAACAAATTCTAAGTCATATGTGCTTACTGCTGAGGAGATTCAAAGAAACAGGCTATGCCTTCCTGGAAGAATGCCTGCTTTTCTTTAACTTTCTGGCTGCGCCCCAGTGTGCACAATCTTAGGTACCCTGACTAGGGATGGAATCCATGGCCCCTGCACTCGAAGTGTGGAATCTCAACCACTGACCACCAGGGAAATCTCAGATGTCTCTTTGAAGGCCCACTCCTCACATCCAGCTGTCTGAGCCCATGCAGACAGTAACAAAGGGCAAGGTCACCACATCCTTTCACTCCAGGGAAACTGGTAAGGATCAGCATTTTCAACAAAATATACCAGTGCTTCAATTCTGGCAATAATTTCAAATGAAAGACAATAACCAATATCCTATATGGACCAATCAAAATCCTATCCAAGGCCTTAGAGAAATTTGAATAAAATCTGGTGAACTGTACCAATATCTTAATTGATATTGTACTATAGTTGTATAAAATGCTACCACTGGGAAAACTCATGTACAAGAAATCCCTATCTATTACTCTGTATAACCTCACGAGAATCATAAAATTTACACACACAATCCTCCCTCCCCACCCCTCAGAACCAGATCCAGTTTGAGAGCTTTGCTACTGAATTAGGGACCATAAACCAGGCTTATGGACAAAATCTGGCCTGATCTTATGCTTAACAACAGTTTAAGGAAGGGAGGGAGAAAGTACCTTAGAAAGGAAGGGAAAAAAATTCACAAAGAAGAGTCAGCAGAGATGATACACGCCCTGGCAAGATCTACAGTACTGACTATCTGACCCCTCTCATAAAAAGTTCAGGATTCGTACTCTAGACAGCGTATTTACGGTTTTACCCTGCCTGTGGCATCATCATAATTGGTTTCCTTTACACAGTTACTTCTTGAATCAGGTCTTCATTTAGAGTTTGTCATTCCATAAATGTTTGCAAATAAGCAAAAAGTGCTATACACATACAATGGAGTTCAGTTCAGTCGCTCAGTCATGTTTGACTCTGCGACCCCATGAATCGCAGCACACCAGGCCTCCCTGTCCATCACCAACTCCCGGAGTCCACCCAAACCCATGTCCATTGAGTCGGTGATGCCATCCAACCATCTCATCCTCTGTCGTCCTTCTCCTCTTGCCCTCAATCTTTCCCAGCATCAGGGTCTTTTCAAATGAGTCAGCTCTTCAAATCAGGTGGCCAAAGTAATGGAGTTTCAACTTCACCATCAGTCCTTCCAATGAACACCTAGGATTGATCTCCTTTAGGTTGGACTGGTTGGATCTCCTTGCAGTCCAAGGGACTCTAAAGACTCTTCTCCAACACCACAGTTCAAAAGCATCAATTCTTCTGTGCTCATCTTTCTTTAGAGTCTAACCCTACTTATTTAGCTTATACGCAGAGTACATCATGAGAAACGCTGGGCTGGAGGAAGCCCAAGCTGGAATCAACATTGCCGGGAGAAATATCAATAACCTCAGATATGGAGATGACACCACCCTTATGGCAGAAAGTGAAGAAGAACTAAAGAGCCTCTTAATGAAAGTGAAAGAGGAGAATGAAAAAGTTGGTTTAAAGCTCAACATTCAGAAAACTAAGATCATGGCATCCGGTCCCATCACTTCATGGCAAATAGATGAGGAAACAGTGGCTGACTTTATTTTTCTGGGCTCCAAAATCACTGCAGATGGTGATTGTAGCCATGAAATTAAAAGATGCTTACTCCTTGGAAGGAAAGTTATGATCAACCTAGATAGCATATTAAAAAGCAGAGACATTACTTTGCCAACAAAGGTCCGTCTAGTCAAGGCTATGGTTTTTCCAGTGGTCATGTATGGATGTGAGAATTGGACTATAAAGAAAGCTGAGCACAGAAGAATCGATGCTTTTGAACTGTGGTGTTAGAGAAGACTCACAAAAAGGAATAAAGAACTGACACAGGTTACAACATGGATGAACACTGAAAACAATATGCTGAGTGAAAGAAGCCATACATAAATATCATATATTGCATGAGTCCATTTATACGAGGTACCAAGATATGCAAATTTATAGACAGAAAAGAGATGAGAGGTTATCAGAGGCTGGAGGAGTTGTGTAATGGTGATGGCTGGACAGCACTATGAATATAATCAATGCCACTAAATCGTACACTTTAAAATGGCAAGTTTGTTATGTATTTTACCCTAACTTTAAAAAATTCTGTAATATGCCAGAAATCATTAAATTATACACTTAAGTGAGTGAACTGTACAGTATGTGAATTACATCTCAATAAAGCTGTTAAAGAAAAAAAATAAAGATTAAAAAGAATTCAAAAGAAAATAAATATTAAAGGCAAGTAAAGATCTAAAGTGTGGATAAGAGGAGTCCTAGTAATGGAGAAATTCAAGGAAGAAAATAACTAAAAATTTTACAAATAAAAATAATTCAAAACTTTCTAAAATAAAGATCTGAAACTACACATTAAAGAGCATACCACCTACCTAAGAATACTGACCAAGAATGACTAACACAAGATAAACTCTAATAAAATGACCAAACTTTAAAGAATCCTTCGTACATACAGGCACAAAAAAACAATTAAATATAAAAGGGAAAGGAAATTAGAACACCATCAAACTCTGACAGCAACTCTATCTCAGAAGAGTAAATAGTAGCATCTTAATAAGATATTCAAGAAAAGAAAATGTGAAATAATAGACTCCATGTCTGGTAAAACTGTTATTACCTATAGAACTAAGATTAATTAAGGGTAAAAAGAAAAGTATACTATATCATTGTCAGATGCCGACGTGTAGAAATAGTATAACTATTCTTTAAATAGAATGGGGGAAGGTATATGCAAATAAGTTATTTTTAAAAAGTATTTTCAGGAATACTGGGGTAGAGTGCCCATAATATTTTATCATCCTGTGTGCCCTGAAGCACAAGGATTATTGGTGTGGAAGAAAGAAGACCGAAGTATCAGAGAAAAGGTGAAACTAAAATTCCATAGTTTTAATCAGGACAAATAAATTATGCACTCATCTGTGTACATGTGTATGTCTACTGTAAATTACGTATACACACTCTCTCTCTCCCCTTAGCTCCGTCCACATGCAAATACTAAACTGATGACAGTAGTTACATTAGTAACTGAAAACTGAATCTTGAAGACATAAAGCATTATTATGACTAAAGAAGGTCACTCACTATATTATGGCGTAAACAGTTCAATTCACTAAGAATATGCAATTTGGGGGGGCCATGCTCAGTGGTAAGGAGAATCTCAGTTTCTTGACCAAGGATAGAACCCATGCCCCCTGCAGTGGAAACATGAAGTCTTAACCACTGGACTGCCAGGGAAGTCCTCAAATATGTAATAATTTAAAACTTGCATTTAATAATACTCCTCAAAAACTATTAAAAATATATCACACTTACAATGATAAATTATCATAATAGAGAAAGCTAAATACAGTAGGAAAATCAGTACAAAGCCAACATAATTACAATGCTGGCAATGAAAACAGATTATTTTAACAATTAACATTTAAAGGAAGTAAGTCTTACTTGCAATGACAAATAAAAGCCATCATCTGGTCCTGTCAGCTCAGCCCAAATTTTGGTAGCTTCCTCCCAGGACATTCCCCTCTCCACACTTATCTGTAAAAAAAACAGTAATGAAATTTAGATTAAACTCACTTCTTAGGAAGTCTATCAGAAAAGCACACTATATTTGAATGTGCACATTTTACAGACTTACTGTGTATAATTCTACATGGCCAGATGTTGAATATCCTGGAGTCAGAAACTTCTTAACATCACTTTTCCTCACTTTTTCATCTCCAGAACCAAGATCTTGAATAAGAAAAAGCAACACATAAGTATAAAAAAAATTATGAGGAATACACATGACATTTTAAAAATTTCCCAACTTACCTAAGATCCCCATATCGTATCTTCCATTTTTTTTGGCATTTTGAACGACTGCAGTAAGTGTGTCAGCAAAATACTGAAATAGAGCATTCTGTTGATGCACTTCCATGCCCAAAATTCTGTTTAAGAATTTTCCTATGTTGTTATAATCTGCAACGACAAGATTTTATGAACGATTTAAGGCATTCAAATGGCAATTTAACAAGTTTATTCATCTCAGCCTAGTTCAAGTCTCACTTTCTTCTCCAAAGTCTTCCCTCACAATTCTTGGACTGTTTCCAGAACGGGCCTATACTTTGAATGCTTCTACCTCTAGCTATTAATACATCTATACTATGTGGTCAAAAGATGTTTGCCAAATTAGATTTTTGCATCTTCAACTTCACTTACTGAAAATATGAATACAATTTAACACATAAGAATGTTTTCCAACATTAAGTCATAACTTGTAAAGTTATTAAGTGCCAGAAGTCAGTGAAGCTCAACTTTTGCTGCACAAGTAGAACTCTAGGCCTAGAGCTCTGGAAAATTACTACTGCCTGAGCTCCTGGCCTGGCTTAAGTACTTTCAAAAAGCTCAACCGTTGCTCATACCTGCAACCTAGTTTGAGAATTGCTGATACATAGAAAGCAGAGAATAGAGGTCTAATTTTTTGAATAAACATAGTAGCAGGAATTCTTTGTGAACACTAAGTACTGAAAGACAGACCAACAGACTTGAAACTTCCCCTTCAAATTGACAAAAACAAACAACAATATGGGCTGTAATAATCAGCAACAGTTATGTACATATATGAAACTCATACTATTACCTTTATCTAGAGTAAGAATTCCTGAACGATCTTCTACATTTATTAGGCCAACTCCTATCAGTCCTTGTCGAACATCTAAAATAAAACAAATTTATAAAAAATGTTACAGCTCAAATGACTCAATGAGCTGTTACCTATTAAACCAGATCACGTTTTAGCATACGTATCTTCCATAATTCCTATTAGTTGAATTAAAAGGAACGCACAGACCCTAAAAATCTTCAGGCACTTCAAAATCCTAGAACTCTTCCCTAGTGGCTCAGAGAGTAAAGCGTCTGCCGCAGTGCAGGTAGACCTGGGTTCGATCCCTGCGTCAGGAAGATCCTCTGGAGAAGGAAATGGCAACCCACTCCAGTACCTTTGCCCAGAAAATCCCATGGACAGAGAAGCCCGGTAGCCTACAGTCCATGGAGTCGCAAAGAGTCGGACACGACTGAGCTATTTCACTTTTCAACTTCACATTATACATACTGTTTTCACTAAGATGTCTTATCTTTCCAACAACAGTCTTCAGCAGTGGAGATTCTAGGCTCTCTCAAAGCTGCTCTGCTCACAGAATCAATTTTGAATACACAGTAGGATAGTGATTAAATAACTACGTAAATAAGGAAATAATCATGTTTCCTTTCCAAACATTACCTATCAGTATTGACAAGGAGATGCAAAAGATAAGCAACAAGTATAACGGTCAACATGTTCTGAATTATGTTACTAAGAGGATGATTTGTTAAAAAAAAAAAAAAAATACTGGTGTCCAGGCTCCAACCCAGACTTACTGAATAAGGGTTTAAGAAAGAGAAAAGGGTCAACAGGAAACATAATTATATCCTATTTACAAGTTTATTTAATTAGCTAGACTGCTACGTGCTTAAAATGTTTAGATTCTGCAGGTGACATGACAACTCTGTAGCCAAAGACCTCCAATGCAAAAAATTCTCATTTTAGGAACCCATTCTATGAAGAAATTACCTGAACAGAAGGAATTCTTCTGAATAGAAGAATAGCCATTATAATTCCAGCACTTTGTGATGCAAAAAAAATTAAAACTACTTGAATTATCAATAAAGGAATAACTGAAGAACTGTTACATAAGCTAGATGGAGAGTATTACACAACTGTTAAAAATGTGTTCATGCTATAGCTAATAACTTATAAGAGATACATGTCTGTGATATACTGAGAAAAGTACTTTGCAAGTACTATGTTTTTAAAAAGCTCTGTGTTTAGACAAACATGGACAAGGGTTTGTTAGGCTGCTCCTGTTCAAATTGTCAACATTTGTAACCTTACCAGATGAGAGTGGAAGTGGGCAGGTACTTAATCAGAGTATTGGCTCCTCATTATTCACTTTCAGGTTAGTTTTCATTACTGACAGTGAATAAATAACATGTACTATTTCAGAACTAGAAGTAAATCGGTGGGTCGTTTTGACAATCCCTCCAATCACCAAACAAAAAGAAAACACGAAGGAAAGGGAAAGGGAGAAAAATAACAGGGCCAAAGTTTTATAAGTTTTTGTTTTGTTAAATGCCATCAATGATTATAAACAGCCCTGCCAGCTGTGTCAATACGGACTACTACCAACAGTAAACACCAGTTCTTGGAAAGGACTTCCTAGCAAAAAATGCTAACTTAATAATGACAATGTTTCAAGTGTCTTACATCTATTTATTCTCCAAAATACTTTCACAGTTTTCTGAGCTACTGAAATCTCTCAGACTACTAATATTAATGGGGTAAAATCTATACATATAAGAATTTCTATAGCCCTATTTAGGACTTGTTTAATACAAGAATTTCCAAATATACACAAATGTAAAAAGAGAATATTCTATGAACCCACACGTACCCATTATCCAGTTTTAACAACTGTTAATATATGGCCAATTTTATCAATATATACACTCCCCACTAACCTTCACAGATTTACCCAGGTACTTAAAATTAAATGCAGAAAGTTATTTGACGTAGTCATCTTCAATTAATCTAATAAAACCATTTTTCCTCTAGTAATCTAAAATTATACAACATGCAATAAACTCAAGAGTAAAGTCACTTTACCTGAATGAAATTTAGTAAATCTACTGCTTGTATTATAAGAGGTCAATTTAGGTGTCTGATAACCATCAATTTCTAAATTTCATACATTTTATGTCCAAAGAAAACTAAAAGCAACAGCACCTCTTAGAATGGGTTTTAGTACCTTCTAACAGGTGAGACTTGTCAGTACTCATTTTCCTTTTTTATGATTATTTTTGAAAGTTACCTTTGAAGAATTCTCCAGGATAGTCTGGAGGTGGTGATACCATAGGAGAATCGAGGTTTACAATGGATTTCATGACAATTTCTAAAGCATTTCTTCCATACTGCAATAAAAAAACAAAGACATTTAACCAGTTTCAGCATTTGGATACTCTTCAATTACATGACCAAATGAATGCTATAAAAACTACTATTGTACCAAACAGTAAAAAATAGCAGGACTCAATTACCTTTATGTAAACTTTACATGGCCTAGTGCCTCATTCACACCTTTGCACACAGCAGGCATTCAATAAACAAACAACTTTCTTTACTACCGGGAACTCCTACTTGATTCTTCCGCAAGTATTTATTATAATCCTCTTTTCCCACGGGAAAGAGATCATTATACTGCACATTTGATCACTGAAGACCGAACTGCTTTCCATGTTACAGGAAGCCATGATTTTACAGCAAAATCATAAGAGGAGGCAACTTAAAAAGTTTTAAACAGTAACCACTTGACCTTTCTGTTCCTCACAGACACCATACACTGTCACAATTTTTCAGGGATACTGAGAGCTGAAAGGTACCTTATTATCGAAGTTGAACCGGCTCAGATCTCTAGATTCTGTTGCTCTTCTGTCTCCATGTGTAAGTGCGCCCTATCCAAACATAAAATTTCCAATCAAGGCAGAGAAGACAAGTAACATACACCATCTTTTACACACACCTATGTAACTAAAAAACTTACCAAACTCTCAAGTCTTTTAGCAACAATAGATGCAAATCTTTGTTCTCCTGCCAATTCAGAAATCAGAAAGACATATTCAGGAGCGGTAACTTGATTTGATCTATGAGTTCGTCCTGTAACGACATTAAAAAAATAGTCACTGACTGTGTCTGCCAATACTAGTGTTCTGAGATCTGTTCCTAGCACTTAAAGTGAGCTGGTATCCTGAAAAGTAAAGAATGTGATCACCCCAACTCCCCAAAAAGGAAAAAACTGCAAACAATGACTTGAACAGCATTTGTATTCAGAGTAACACTCCTCACTGCAAGAGAACAAAAACTCCCATAAAACTGTTAAGTGATAATCTCATTGTTAAGTGCTACCCGTTTGGTTGACCACAGTGTTGCTGATGCACAGCTGCTCTGGATTCTCAGAAAAAAACTTCTTTAATTTTTCTTTTCTATTTTTTTAAATTGCCAGGTCATGGGACCTGAAGATGGAGGGGAAGGGAGGAGCAATGTGCCCTCACTCAAGCCACTGGTGGCTGAAAAGGACATCAAGTGGCAGCTGCTGACAAAGGTAATGTACATCCCCAGAGGTCTGCAAGAAGGATATTCCTAAGGAGCCAGAAAGCCCTACTGAATATAAAGCCAGAAAGCCCTACTGCAGGTCTTTTACAGCTTTTATGACTAAGAAAGACAGTTATGATGTACTCTATACTTTAAGGTACATGCAATACCAAAGTATCTCCAAAACTGACACATGCGTCGAGTTTTACTATGTCCAATATTAAAGTGTTTTCCCCAATGAAGTGAAATTCAGTGCAGGACTTACCAAATTGCTGAATCGCTCTATCAGCACTCCATGGTAATTCCAGAGTCATATGAACTCTTCGCCTTTGATTTTTAGCTCTTCTATCCGCTTGTAATGAAATACCTGAGCTGGCAGCTTCTGAGATGATAGCAATATTCTGTATCAAGTGGAAGAAGAAAAAATAAAAGATCTCTTTTGCACAAAGACAAGCAGGAAAACATCTACCACTACGTATTCTCCTTAAATTAGAGAACCCTTCATTTTAGCTGTGCATGGTTACAAGAACACTCAAAATCTAGACTACATTTCCAGTCTCCCTTACAGCTAAGTATGGACACACTCCACCCAGCACCACAATGTCCAGGAAATGTCCCTAATTGAAGATATGTCTTCCTCTTTTTTCCTCTCTGCTGGCTGAAACACAGAGGCGTAATGACTGAATGTGAAATAGCTGTCATGGAATATGGAGGTTAACCTGGAAATGCAAGTCTGCATATAAAGTACCAAGACAGAAGCGACCTAGTCTTCAAGGGGTCATGCCAGTGCTGTTCTACCTAACAAAATTTCTACATGAGAAAAACGAACTTCCACTTCAAGCCATTGTGATAGTCGGTTTTCTGTCACTTAACAGCCAAACCTGATCCCAACTAATACATAATTCCTAATGGACATGGGCCTAAATTACTAGTGAAACAAATACATAAAATAATTGATAATACCTATACCTACAATCTTTAAAATATATAAGAAGAGCTTTGCTGCTGCTGCTGCTAAGTCATGTCAGACCCTGCGACCCCACAGATGGCAACCCAACAGGCTCCACTGTCCCTGGGATTCTCTAGGCAAGAATACTGGAGTGGGTTGTCATTTCCTTCTCCAATACATGAAAGTGAAAAGTGAAAACTGAAAAGTGAAAGTGAAGTCGTTCAGTCGTGTCAGACTCTTAGTGACCCCATGGACTGTAGCCTACCAGGCTCCTCCGTCCATAGGATTCTCCAGGCAAGAGTACTGGAGTGGGCTGCCATTGCCTTCTCCGGAACAAAAGCTTTAAATACACTTAAAAGATAACTCTGATAATGATAATAACTATCATCTATTTTCCACTTCCAGAAGCAAAAGAATTTTTTTAAATATAAAGCAAAATGTGGATAAACATATAAGATTTTATTCTACCCCTTTCAAATTAAGCAATGAGGCTGAAGTGTTACACCTACCTATTTTTTAGCAAACTCATCAGCAAACGCTTATAAGCAATTCCAACTAGATGGAGGAAGAACTGATCTGAGACTCTTACAATTCATGAAGTTTACTTAAAAATAAGAGCATACAGAAAGGGCCTCTGAAGGCAACCACAACCTCTGCAGTCATTAAATAAGCAAGTGTAATCTACATTCATTCAGAGTAAATCATCCTAATAGAACATAGCAGAGCAAGATAAGAAACAGTAAAACTAAAGAATCCTAGTAATCTAGACATGCTTAAATATATCTCCAGATTCAAAATTACACTGACACTCAAGTAAGCATTAGATGTATGACCACTAATATGACCTGAAAGAACATGATACATTAATATTCTGATTAAAGACTTCAAAAGGCCCCAAAACTATCAAGAGCTGCATCTTATTCTGTGCATGACACTTACCGCATTCAACTTATAAGAAAACTATGAAAACATGTAAAATGTTCAGTAATTACTATCAGCTTAAAAAAAAAAAAACATTCAATATACGTGATTTATATTAAAAGAAAAAACCTCAAGATTAACTGAAATGTATGGGCATAATTCTTTTCACCAAAACGCATCCTAGAAAGACATACCTTATCTCCATCCATAAATCTTTGTTTTTCTGTAATATTTAGTATTTCCACAGGAACATCAAGTTCAGATCTTGACTCATAAGATATGCTTCCATCATCATTGCTTACAACCCTCCCCTTGCGGCCAGTCATCTGCAAAGTCAAACGATGTCGCTCACAATTAAGGTATCTGACTGTGGTGCCAGAAGCTCAGGACTCCCGCTGGAGAAACACGGTGGAGTGAAAGGGAGAAGGGAGCCAATGTGCAGTGGGCGTCCTCTCCCACGCCACACGCCGGGGGAGAGGAAACCCTGCAACACAAAGCCTGGCTCTCAAAGTCCAAATTCAGTGGAGAAAGCCGACACATGGCAATGGCAGCAACGGCTGTGTGACAGGGGCAGTAACAGAGACCTGAGTCTTGGGGCAGACACTCAAGACACTAGGGGAAGGAACTCACTTGCTCTAGGATGACTAACAACTAGAGTAGAACAAGGGTTCTCAGATCTCAGAGAGGATATTAGACAATTTTATGAGGAAACAAGGTATTATTCATTCTAAAGGATTTGTAAGTGGCAAAAAAAGAAAATTACCTAGGACATAATCAACCGTGTTCAAGTCATATTTACCTCAGCAACATTTTCAGGGCCACCAAGTTCATCAATAAGTTCGTCCAGGGTATTAGGAGGGAGGTCTTCAGCTAATTTTTCTAGTTTATCTAGTAGGTCTTTCTTCATCTGTTGGGCCCTTTCCACAGCATCCTGACTTGTTATAAGGCTACTGTTGCTATTGGTGTTACTGTTAGCTAGATAAAGTACATGTGTTAAAAATCAGTACACAGTTTAAATATTTGTTTTGTTTGAAAGTTCATTTCACAGACAAAGCAAACATCCACGTGGTTACCTGGTGCACTGTTAGGAGCAGGTGAAATAACTGGTGTAGAAGAAAAACTAGGTCGTTTTGATCCAAGACCTGATGCTAATAAGGCACTTTGAATAGAGTCTGGATCTATACTTTTCCTTTTTTTTTTATCTTTGTTTTTCTTATGATCTTTTCTGATTAACCAGGGATCTGAAAGTTAAGGAAAGACATAAATCATCTGTTAACACAAGTACAGAATTTTCAAAGGAAACTACCATTGAGTTTTTTTGTATTGCTGACCAACAACTTGCAAACCACTAACTATAGCAGTCCAGTACATCCATACACCATGAGGTAAATGCCATGGTTTGAGGTTAAACGTAATTGAACAAAATTGACATCATGACCTTTCATAAATGAGCTCAACTGCCAGAAGACAGACAAGCCTGGAGCTCCCACAAAGCAAAGATTAGAATCTGTCTGATAATTTTTACAGGAAAAGAAAAGGTTTTAGTACAATATCCCATTTCAAATACACAGAAATAAGGACCCTTTCGTTTATATTTAAAATATTAAAGAACTTACCATCTTCATCATCCTCACTAGACTCATCTCTGAATGGGTTGAAATCATCATCATCTCCAGAACTCATGTTTTTAGAGCTCTCATAGTCACTTTCTTCATTATCAGAGGCATCAGATTCACTTCCACTATCATCAGAACTGCTACCAGTAAGGCCACCTATTTTTCGTGCTTTTTTGGCTTCTCGATTTATTTCTTCACCTGCCCACCAAACCCAAACAAGAGTCAAAATGCACTGTGGTAAAAATTAGGAAATTATATTTAGTTCATAAGCTAATACAGTTAATTAATTCAAAAAAGAACTACAGAAGAAAAGTATTTGCATAAGTATACAAGAACAAGAGGGGAAGGCACCCCATTCTACTACTCTTGCCTAGAGAATCCCATGGACAGGAGCCTGGCAGGCTGCACAGGCTTCCACAGGGTTGCACAGAGTCAAACATGACTGAATCGACTAAGCAGCAGCAGCAGCATACAAGAACAATGAAAAATTCATGAACAATTATAGCCTTTTGAACTTCTGTAAAAGATCAGGTTATATACAATTATTTTTAGGAGAAATTATGTACATAAGTATAAACTCAAGACAGCCTTCAAATGCACAAGTTTCAAAATTCAGGAAAACAAAGATGAAATAATCTCTGGCACTGTCAGAATGTGTATATCAGGTTGAGAGACAAGGCCTAATAATTACAAGTTTTTAAACTACTTAAATACTTTATGGAATACTACCAAAAAAAATCTACAAAACTGCATTTTTAAAAGTTAAACAAGGTGCTAATCGGAATTATCTTACTGGAAATTCATAGAAGATATCTAGAGTAATCAAAACTGACAAGAACATTAAAAAGGTTCACATACTAATGAAATGGTGAGAAGATAATTCAGAAAAGGGAAACATAACCATCCACTGACCACTCTAATAGGTCACTGACTCTAGGCCACAGCATTACTTTTTGTGTCAACAAAATAAAAAATAATGCCAATTACAACAGCCAACCTGCTTTCAGGCATACTAAAAATATAAGGGAAAAAGCATTTCCTGCAACAGATGAAAACTTAAGGTTAAAGTGTCAGGCACTGTGTTTAGAACACACAGCATCATGTATGTTCTTATCAGCATTTTAGGAAGAGCCTGAGATGTTAACTTCTAAAAGGCAAAGAGCTTGGTAAGCACCTAAACACAAATCCAACTTTGCAATTTTTATAAAATGTCTAACAAACATAAATGAGTGTATGCCTAATAATTAATAAACTAACAAAAGTCTCTTTAAAGAAGACTATATAAACACACGGGCTTCCCAGGTGGCTCAGTGGGTAAAGAATCTGCTGCAATGCAGGAGACGTGGGTTTGATTCCTGGGTCAGGAAGATGGCCTGGAGGAAGGCATGGCAACTCACTCCAGTATTCCTGCCGGGAGAATCCCCATGGACAGGGGAGCCTGGCAGGTTACAGTCCATAGGACTGCAAAGAATCAGATACGACTGAAGCGACTGAGCAAGCGCGCATATGCACACACACACTCTCCCACACCCACACACACAGCATCAACAACAAAGGTCCAGATTTTGGTTCCCCATTTATCATCCAGTAGTTGCGTGAACCTACGGATAGCACCTAACCTTCCTGTGCCTTAATTTCCTGTCTATAAAACTGAAAAAATAAAGCCTTTCATATGGATCCCTTGCAGTTAAACAAGACCATGCGTGGGCAGTGCTCAATAAAGTGCCCAGCACCAAACTGTTAAGGCCCCAGTTTAAAATGGGGATTACTTGTGTATTCAAAATGACATGGGCCATGGGAATTCCCTCGTGGTCCATTGGTTAGGACTCTGTGCTTTTTGGCCCCAGATTCAATCCCTGGTCAGGGAACTCAGATCCCACAAGACATGCAGTCAAATAAATAAAAGACACCTCCTTTAAAAACAAACCAAACACTACATGATCCAATTTAAGGAAGGCAGTTCAGTTCAGTCGCTCAGTCGTGTCTGAGTCTTTGCGACCCCATGAACACCACAGCACCACAGAACCAGGCCTCCCTGTCCATCACCAACTCCCAGAGCCTACTAAAACTCATGTCTATTGCATCAGTGATGCCATCCAACCATCTCATCCTCTGTTGTCCCCTTCTCCTCCAGCCTTCAATCTTTCCCAGCATCAGGGTCTTTTCAAATAAGTCAGCTCTCCTCATCAGGTGGCCAAAGTATTGGAGCTTCAGCTTCAGCATCAGTCCTTCCAATGAACACCTAGGACTGATCTCCTTTAGGTTGGACTGGTTGGATCTCCTTGCAGTCCAAGGGACTCTCAAGAGTCTTCTCCAACACCACAGTTCAAAAGCGTCAATTCTTCGGTGCTCAGCTTTCTTTATAGCCCAACTCTCACATCCATACATGACCACTGGAAAAACCATAAGCTTGACTAGACGGACCTTTGTTGACAAAGTAATGTCTCTGCTTTTTAATATGCTGTCTAGGTTGGTCATAACTTTCCTTCCAAGGAGTAAGCATCTTTTGAAGGCAGTACATGCCCGAAATACAGCTTCCATCAAAATGCTTAAGTTTATATTACTTCCAGCACCATTTAAAGGAAAATACTCACCTTTCCGCTTCTTTGTTTTATTTTCCTTACAAGGACTATCTCTTGGTGAACTGCTGTTACTTGGAGCTGTCAAATCAATTCCCAGCAAACTATAAAGCTTTTTTCTGTCCGGAGCAGGGAAGTGTTTTTCAATGAGTGACTGTAAAACTCCTCTGTTCGTAGAAGAGATAAAAAAGTGACAGTCAGTGGCTCAGTATGCAAAATTATTATATATAAAATATTACTGAAAGTATCTGCTTAAAATAAGTACACTTTATTAGCAGCATCTCCAAATTGGATACAAGTTGGTTAGCTTCACATAATTATAAAGCCAGCTTAGGAACTCTGCACCAATGTTCTCTTTTTCAGAAATGCTGCAGCACAGGAGGACTCCATGTGGAAAAACTGAACATAAGGGACTGATTCAAAAGGTGATTCAGAACAGCTGGACTCTGAATACAAAGGACTTTAACAATCCTTTAACCAATTTATTTCACATGTATTTCCATTTTCAGGTATGTGAAAGAGTTAAAAATAATTAAATCTATGTCTTACTAAAAAACAAAACAAAACAAAAAAGTTCATTCAATCTTACAAGATACTGCTAATCCAGGTCAAAAGAATTTCAGTATTCTAGGCAAGACTATCCAAATGAAATGTAATGCAAACCAAGCACAACTTTCACACTTTCTAGAAGCTGCATTAGGGCTTCCCTGATAGCTCAGTTGGTAAAAAATCTGCCTGCAATGCAGGAGATCCCAGTTCAATTACTGGGTCAGGAAGATCCGCTGGAGAAGGGATAGGCTATCCACTCCAGTATTCGTGGGTTACCCTCTTGGCTCAGCTGGCAAAGAATCTCCCTGCATGCCTGCAATGCGGGAGACCTAGGATCGATCCCTGGGTTGGGAAGATCCCCTGGAGAACGGAAAGGCTACCCACTCCAGTATTCTGGCCTAGAGAATTCCATGGACTGTATAGTCCATGGGGGTCACAAAGAGTCGAACAGGACTAAGCGACTTTCACTTTCAGGAGCTACATTAAAAAGTTACAGAAAACAACCTGTCACTATAAAATGTCACAATGGAATGTTTTACATTCTATTTCCTTAAGTCTTTGAAACTTGGTGCATATTTCATACTTGAAGGTCATCTCATATTGGAGATGCTGCACTAGCCATGTTGTACCTATCATCTCAGAGGCAGTACTAGGCAAGATACAGATTAGCAGGTGCATGCTCTGAATTTAAAGGAGTTTTAAATTATGTCTTAAAAGGAGCCACTTGAATGTATCCCCTAAGGTCTTAAAAGGAGCCACTTGAATGTATCCCCTAAGGCAAAAGATACCATGGTGGCAAAAGTTATTTTACTAGTTTTACTCCCAGAGTTGGAATTGTTTGGTTACGCAAAGCCAAAAAATAACGTCTAAAGCCTTTCTTAAAATTCTTTTGACTTTTCAAGGATTATCTGCAATGCTGACACGAAAGCATAATAAACTGGGACAAACGAAACCATTATTATACAGCTGGATACTGGCAGTTTCAAATATACAAAGCAAAGACAAAACTGAAACTTAAACCAAGCTGTCAGAATTCCAAGATGTACAAAACAGAAATCAAGCCCTTCCATTAGTCCAAATACTGGACATATAATGTTAAAATACTTAACATTTCAGTATTTCTATGTTACTGTTTTTCAATAGATATACTGCTATGGATACACAGGATTATGAAAACTGAGATCAGAAAAAATTAAAAGGCAAAAATTTTGCCTCCAGGAAATGCTAACACTTAAATTCATCTTAGTAAAGACTCAAAACCATAAACATTACTTGGCAGTTGAAACAAAATCATTCAATTCTCCCCCGCCCTCTTCCAAGGCTTCTAATGTTCTAGCTTCTCCCGTAGACTGCAGACCAATTACAACACACTGGAGGGAAAAAAAGAATGTTATTAGTTATAAATAAAAATATGTATGTGGTTTCTTACAACACATACTTTTATATATTTAGTTTTAAAAAAAAGATTTCAAGCCTTCCCTGGTGGCTCAATGGTAAAGAATCCACTTGACAATGTAGCAGACATGGGTTCCATCCCTGATCCGGGAGGATCCCACATGCCACAGAGCAACTAAGCCCTTGAGCCACAACTACTGAAACCCACATGCCCTTGAGTCCATGCTCCACAACAAGAGAAGTCACGGCAATGGGAAGCCCAAGCACTGCAACCAGAGAAAAGCCCATGCAGCAACAAACACACAGCACGTTCAAAAATAAATAAACTTAGAAAGATTTCAAACAAGAATTAGCCAGGTGACAGTATTACAGCAGTGAACGCTACTGAAGCCCCTGCTCCAGTTTTTTGTGCTTTAAGTAGATATATATTCACCAAAAACGAAAACCTCTGCAGTATTACATATCCATGATATCAGTGGTTACATCTATGGATAGCCAAGTTATAGTGATGTTTGTTTGTTTATACTTTTTTGAGCTACCCAAATTCTTTATAAATACATATTCCTTTTATTGTCATAAAAACGTATTTTTTAAAGCCTCACTGGTTAATACTCTTACAACTATCCTTTAGAAACAAAGGCTTTTATAAGTAGAAAACTTCAACACCCCAAAGACTAAAACAAAACCAAAGACGCATCTGTTAATGCATTCTCCAACTTACTTTTCCATTCTTGATTTCTTCTCGAGCTAGTTGCACAACTCTTTTAACTTTGGACGCTATGCACAAGTATTTGAAAAATCTCTGGTGAGCAGACCAGAACTGACCCCACATGGATTTCTTCATTCTCTGCTCAGCATCAATCAGATCTGCAGCTTGCTGAAACCGCTCTCGAGCAATGACCCACTGAAGGCACACAAACAACAGACATTTCAATCTTCGAGTGTGATTTACTTCAATATGACTAATTCAATCAAAAGAATGTGTAAGACACCGTTAACATTAATTCAATGAAGAATTTTCAATAACTTGGGAACCTCTAAACAAATGTTTTTTAGGACACTCACACAGAGCTGTCTCAAAATTCCTATTAACTAATACAGTAATTTTAGGAAACAGTTATGTTGATTTTTAAAGCTATGCATGCTATGCTATAAATGGTTATTTCTTTTAAGTTACTGTAACAGAGAAAACTGGGAAAACAAGGATCCAGTAATTCATCTGCTGTTTTACGGCAGAAATATACTGTGAGCTGACAGACATTACACTGGATAAAACTAACAAAAACATCGTCGGGTACATTAAAAATACTTGGAGTTAAGGAAAAAAGGCTTACCAATTTGACTGCTTTGTTATACATTTTAACATAGCTCTGAGAAAGAAGAACTTCCTCAATTTTGAAGGTCACTCCAGTAAAGCTCAGCTGTCGAGCAATGTACATTCCTCTAAGCTTCATATCCATAGCAACTATTTCCATGGCACCAACACCTCTGAATAAAATTAAAACACACAGTAACTATCATTAAATATAGTAGAGCTTTAACATACATGGAAAAGATTTTAGCAATAATACCTCTTTTAGATTGCTACTGAGAACAAATAATGTACACTGTAAATTCCATTACCTCCGTTCTACTGCCTGAATAAAGTCACTGAATTCTCTAAATGGAGTTCCCTCACCCCATATTCCAAGACGGTTCATATAGGCCATATTTCGTGGTTCAGAAGCACCTGAAAAACCCCCAAACAAAACATATTACAGCTGAAAAAATAACATGTAAAAAAATATCTTTATCTTTTAAATAAATACTCACCAGTGGCACTAGCATAGACAACTCTGGCTTTTGGCAATTTGTTCTGAAGTTCTAAAACTGCTAAGCCTGTCTTGGTTGGCTTTGAAGAACCAACAGGACATAAGTTTTTTGCTTTATGACATTCATCAAAAACTATCTGTAAAGAATAAATTAAGGAACATGTCACTTTAGTACCAAGTGTCTCTAATCTCTGAAAGACTTAACTTTTATTTCCCTAAGGCCTGGGGAAACACGCAAGAGTCCTAAAGAGAAAACAAACAAACAAAAACAGAAAAAAATTCTGGAGTGAAAATAAATCATGATTATCTCAGGGAGGGATGCTGTTGGTAACAAGGCCCTGCACATGAACTTTTTCTTTTTCTACTGACACCCATACACCTATCATCTGTTTCATCAAACCCTAACATTTTACCGTATCTGCTACAGATTGTTTTCTTTTTTAAAGTTACAAATATAAACAAAGCCCTCTATGTGATTCTTCTCCTTGATTTCTGCCACTGTGCTAGCCACAAAAGCATTCACTGAATTTGGCATTAATCTTAACTAGATATTTAAATATTTTCCTAGATACAAAAAAAGTTACTACTGTGGAAAATGAAGACTGCTTAAATCAAATGGGGGGTTGGTGAGGGCCTGTGGTTTTTCTTTTTGATTAACTGCTGTTACACTGTCCTTCAGGTGGCTGAAAGGAGTTTCGTAACTTCTTCAGACATCACTAGGTGCCAAAGCTCTCACAGGACAACTTTGATGCTATATGAATTCTGTCATTCTGCTAGCACTGATACAGTTCTTGGGTCCACCACTCCATTAGAACCATTGGCTCCAATCATATTAATCTGTTACAAATCTTACAAAGCTGGGTGCTTCTTGGTATTTAGGTCCACATTCTATTTTAAGGCTGCATATTCAGCATGTCCCATACCTATTAACATTTTCCTAAAGCAGGGACTAAACAGTGGCCTCACATATGACAGCTACAAAACAGAATCAACTATCTGACTCCCTCGCAAGCTATGTAATCATTAAAGCTCTGATTCCAGCAGTCTTTTTACTTAACTTCAGAATTCCCATATATTACATTAACTTTCATGTCATTAAAAAACATAAAATTTGTTGCAAAGGATACCACTCCATCGAAGTCATCACCGCACCAATGTAGAAGTTGTTTTAACCTCGTTTTATATTTACCACCAGACTGACTTTCACCAATAAGGGAAGAATAGGTAGCAAAAATAACACCCTTCTTCACACTCCCATTATGTTTGGAAGAAATTTTTCCATATTTAAACTGAAAAAGAAAAGAGAAGAACTTAATACACTTCTGTCTCTGAAATATTTATCCCACCCAAATTTATACACTAGGGAAATGATGGTACCAATACACTTTTGTCTCTGAAGTATTTATCCCACCCAAATCTATATAGCAAGGAAATGATGGTACCATGACGGGCTTTAGGAAAGTCAAAGGACCTCTTAAGATCATACACAAACTTTCTCACACACCAGTGCATACATATATACACACATGTGTGTGTGTGTATATATATAATTAATATATAAGGATCCAGTTTTCAAAGTCTATCCTCAAAAAACATTACAAACCAAACTCTCCCCAAGAAAAAGGCACAATATTCATTCTACCAATATTTACTATGCATTTTCTATATGCAAAGCACTGTAATTAAGATCTGAGGGATATATAAGAATTATGATCAGTAGTGACTGCAGCCCTCCTCAATTATACTGACTCAGAAATTAAAAATATTTCTAGATGCCCATTACATGTTTTAGTTTTGAACTGTTGGTAATTATCCAAGACACAATACTTTCACCTACCAACCCATTTAGTAAACCTTATCCTAAAAAAAGTCACTGATGGGCAGAGCAACACTGAAGCAACTTAGGACTAGTCTGTACATTTGCTCACTTAGGACTAGATGTACATTTATTTATTCACTGTCAAAGGCCTCGCAGAGAAGTGCCTGCAGGAATTAGGTTTGTCTAGTCTACCTACCCCTGTGACTCCAGGAATTGGTGCCTAGTAGGCCAATAAAAACTTGCTAAATGAACATTAAACTGTGCTTCTAGAAAGTGAAACTTATTTTCTTCCAAATGACAGAACTGTTTTAACATGAACACAGGTACAGGTATACAAGTTCATTGAATATACAAATATCTAAAACCAGTCTCCAAACCACAATTCATGATGCAATGACACACCACCTGTCCACACAGCTCTATTACACTGCCCTCTTACATGCACTGTATTAGTTTCATCCATCAATAGCAGTTGTATAAAAACAATAAATGAAAAAAGCCCTGAAGACTGAGAGAATGAACCCCATAAAAAGAGACAATGCCTATTTTACTTGCCACTACATAACCCACCTGGCACATTATCTAAACCAAAAATCAACAATTGTGGCTAGCACTCACTATACTCTTTGTGAAATAACTCAAGCATATTCAAAAGCTGAGACATTACTTTGCCGACTAAGGTCCGTCTAGTCAAGGCTATGGTTTTTCCTGTGGTCATGTATGGATGTGAGAGTTGGACTGTGAAGAAGGCTGAGCGCTGAAGAACTGATGCTTTTGAACTGTGGTGTTGGAGAAGACTCTTGAGAGTCCCTTGGACTGCAAGGAGATCCAACCAGTCCATTCTGAAGGAGATCAGCCCTGGGATTTCTTTGGAAGGAATGATGCTAAAGCTGAAACTCCAGTACTTTGGCCACCTCATGTGAAGAGTTGACTCATTGGAAAAGATTCTGATGCTGGGAGGGATTGGGGGCAGGAGGAGAAGGAGACGACAGAAGATGAGATGGCTGGATGGCATCACGGACTCGATGGACCTGAGTCTGAGTGAACTCCGGGAGATGGTGATGGACAGGGAGGCCTGGCGTGCTGCAATTCATGGGGCCGCGAAGAGTCGGACACAACTGAGCTACTGAACTGAATCCTCTTAACAACCCTACAAAGTGGAAACTATCATTCTTGCCTCACAGATATTTACTGAATGACCAACTGAATAGAAGACTTTCATACCTTATTCAATGAATGGACCAAAATGTTTTTTGCTCCAATATCCCTCAAATCTCTTTCAGCATCATACTTTAAATCATTTGAAACACTGAACCTATAAAAAAGAAAGGGAAAAGAAAAATACACAAATTAAATGCAAATCCTATCATTCTAGCAGTATTCAGGAATAAATAAAATCAGGCCTTGACACTTCTACAAAAATACATGTACTCATTAAGACCCATCCTCATATGCTGGTCATTTGCAAATGAAAGTTCCCACAGACAGTCTTTAGCACTTACCACAAAGCCCTTTTTCTACTCAACAAATAATTTTCATAGATGATTCCTGCTATTGTCCTTCCTTTTCCTACACCAGCACCATCGCCTATTAAGAAGCCAGCACGATCTCCATTAGGTAGGAACGTTTCATGTTGCTGAAATGAAAATGCTGATAATTAATCTCTTCCTTTAGATATTTTGGTGATCGGTTTCTCATATTATTTTAGCGATATATTAATATTATCTATTTTTATACCAATGACATACAGTTAGCTTAGTGTGGAAACTATACTTACTATACAGGAATACTCTGTTTCATTTTGCAGCATGTACTGTTAACTGCACTTCTGGGAAACAGCATTTTTTTTTTTTTTTTAACGAACTGACAGAAATGTTTTATCAAGCAATTTTATTGGTGCCATTTTTCCAAAAGCATTTTCTCATTTCATGTCTGTATCATACTTTGGTAATTCTCATAATACTTTAAACTTTTTTTATTATTATGTTTGTTACTGTGATCTGTGATGAGTGATCTTTGATGTTACTACTGTAATTGTTTCAGGGTGCCATGAACTTTGCCCATAATTAATAAACATTGTGTGTACTGTGACTGCTTCACTTACTGACCATTTCCCCCATCTCTCTCTTTCTCCTTTGGCCTATTTCCTGAGACACAACAGTACTGAAACTAAACCAGTTAATAATTCTACAATGGATTCTTTAAGCATTCAAATAGAGGGAATGGGAACCATGTCTCTCACTTTAAATCAACAGCTAGAAATGATTATTTTATTTTAAGGCCAGGCTGCAGGGCATGTGGAATCTTAGTTCTCTGATCAGGGATGGAAACCACAGCCTGTGTATTGGAAGTACAGAGATTTAACCACCAGGCAGCCAGGGATCTTCCCTAGAAATGATTATAACATAAGGAAGGCATGTTGAAAGCCACAATAGGCTGAACACTAGGCCTCTTACTCCAAACAGCCAAGTTGTGAAAAGAAAAAGGTCTTAAAGGAAACTGAAAGTGCTACTTCAGTGAACAAACAATAAGAAAGAAAACCAGCCTTATTACTGATATTAAACTTTTAGTGGTCGAGATAGAAGACCAAACCAGCCATAACATTCCCTTCAGCCAAAGCCTAATCCAGAGCAGGGCCTGGATTCTCTTTAATTCTATGAAGACAGACAAGTGAGAGCTGCAGAAGAAGCTAGTAGAGGCTGGATCATGAGGTTTAAGGAGTCTTCTCCATAACATAAGCACAAGGAGAAACAGCAAGTGCTGATGTAGAAGCTAAACCAAGTTATCCAGAACATAATAGGGTAAAAGTGGCAACATTACACAACAGATTTCCAATGTAGATGAAACAGCCTTCTATTTGAAGAAGATGCCATCAAGGGTATTCACAGCTTAAGAGAAGTCAATGCCTGGCTTAAAGCTTCAGAGGACAGGCTGACTTATGAGGAGTTAAGGCAGCTGGTGACCAGAAACGGAAGCCAATGCTCATTTCCCACTCCAAAAATCCTAGGGCCCTTAAGAATTATGCTCAATCTATGTTGCCTGTGGTCTGCAAATCGAACAACAGAGCAGTACATCTGTTTACAACATGGTTTACTGAATATACGAAAGCCACTGTTGAGACCTACTACTGCTCAGAATAAAAGATTCCTTTCAAAGTAATACTGCTCACTGATGATGTACCCAAGAGCTCTGATGGAGACACAGAATATCAATGTCACTTTCATGCCCACTTTGTAACACAACAGCTATTCTACAGTCCATGAACCCAAGAGTAATTTCAACTTTCAAGTCTTACTCTTTAAGAAATACATTTTGTAAGGCTGTAACTGCCAGAAATAGTGACTCTTCTAATGGATCTGGACAAAATCAATTGAAAACGTCCTGAAAAAGAAATCACCATTCTAGATGCCAGTAAGAATATTCGTGATTCATGGGAAGAGGTCAAACTACCAGCATTAACACGAGTTTGGAAGATGATGCCAACCCTCGTGGATGACTTTGAGGAGTTCAAGACTTCAATGGAAAAAGTAGATTCTTGAGATGGAATCTACTCCTGATGAAAATGCTGTGAAGATTGTTGAAATGAAAACAAAGGATCTAGACTATCACATAAACTTAGTTAAAAAAGCAGTGGCACAGTTTGAGGACCGACTCCAACCCTGAAAGAAGTTCCAATGTGGGTAAAATGTCATCAAACGGCACTGCATGCTACAGAGAAACGATCAGCGAAAAGAAGAGGGAATCAATGCAGCACACCTCACTGCAGTCTCATTTTTAAAACCTGCCAGAGCCACCCCAACCTTCAGCAGCGACCATTCTGATCAGTCAGCAGCCATTAACACCAACACCAAGACCTTGCACTAGCAAAAAGATTACAATTTGCTGAAGGCCCAAGTGAAGATTAGCATTTTTTAGCATTATTTCTAAATTAAGGTATATACATTTGGGGGGGGGGGGGACATAATGCTACTGTACACTTAGCAGACATCATAGTGTAAACACTAAGTTTTACAGGCACCGGGAGACAAAAAAGTTCATGTGACTCATTTTATGCTGTACTGTGGTGGTCTGGAACCAAATCTGCCCTATCTTCGAGGTCTGATTTTGTTTTTTTCCCCTTGCTACCCTGGCATGTAGCAGGTAACTAAAGCTAACAAACTGGTGAGCATTCTTCCATAATTTTTCAATGACTATACAATCAAATACAAACCTTTTTATAACACATAAATATAGTGGATGGTTGCATATTTATTTTACAAAAATGGAGTATATCAGAAATCCTCTCAAGACAACTGGCCAAAGATAAAAGCTAGTACAACACCCATATGATAACACCAAAGTTTATTCAATCACTCCCCAAGGGTGTGAGCTTTCAAATCTTTTCTAGCTTTCAGTCTCTAGGGGGGAAAAGCTGCAACAAATAGCCTGATATGTGTGTTCTTATCTAATAGTTCCATGAAACAGTCTCCCAGTTCCAGTAATGGAACTGTTAGGTCAAAGGATATATGCATTTTTAATTTTAACACATGTTACCAGTGAGCCCCAGAAAGGCTATGACAATTTATCATTTCCACTATAAATGCAGTCACCAAATCCATGCTATCCTTTTCATTATCTAATACATAAAACTAAAAAAAATCACATTCACAAGTTTTTCATTCAAGGAAAACTTAACTTTGAATTAAAACTAGTATATATTGTGACTATATATATATATAGTATATATATTTTTAAAATTAAAAATAAAAACTGTACATAGTTAAAAAATATTATGGCTTACCTGGGCTGCATAAGTAATTGCTTCAAGCTGTAATGCTGATAACCAGCCATTATCAATGGTTTCTTCAGAAATAGATGTCTTGTACCAAACATCAGGAGGAGTAACACTGGATAAAGAACTAGTCTCAACTACAGCATCTGGGTGACGTAGGCCAATTTTTACTAAACAAAGGTTTAAAAATACTTCATTTTAATTATTCTGAGTAATAACACTTCCACTCTTATCATAAAATATTACAGCATTTCTCCTCTGACAGAGAAATGTAGGTAACTATACACCCTGGGATCCTATATAAAGTCACTGATTGATGTAAAGTACTGTTTACATTTAATTAACGTGATCTACTTACCAACTACCTATGGTTTAAACAGAGACTTGTGAGGGTGGGGAGGCTCAACAGGGAGGGGATTCATATAGACATGGCTGATTCGGGCTTCCCTGGTGGCTCACACAGTAAAACACCTACCTGCGATGCAAGAGACCTGGGTTCGATCCCTAGGTTGGGAAGACCCCCTGGAGGAGGGGATGGCAACCCATTCGAGTATTCTTGCCTGGAGAATTCCCACGGACAGAGGAGCCTGGTGGGCTACAGTCCATACGGTTGCAAAGAATCGGACATGACTGAGTGATTAGGCATAGCATGGCTGATTCACGTTATATGGCAGAAACCAACACAACATTGTAAAGTAATTATCCTCCAGTTAAAAAGAGAGTAAAATAAATAAATCTATCGAAAGAGACTTGCTGATTAAACAGATCTAGGAAAACACTGCCTCAATTCATGCCACGAGGTTCTCTGCAGTGGCAGTGCACACTCCTAGGTTAAGTTCATTTTAAATGATCTAGAAAGCAGGGAACTAGAATCCATATACAATTGGTAAACAGATTTTTAGTTTAAGTGGTCTTATTAGTGACTTTTTATAGAAACCCAGAGTGTATGAGAAACAAATTCTAGCCACAGATTTTCCTATATTACCCTCAGAAAATGAAAAGGTGAAAAAATTTATACATAAACTAAAAATTACTCATTTTCAACTTAATATACTGGCCACTTAAAAAAAAAAAAAAAACTGAATCACGGTCCTTGTGGGGAAAAGAGGAAGAAATGGTGTTAATTTAAACCACTGAATTCAAATAGCACATTTCAAGATTCCCATGGTTTTATAGCTTGTTTTAGATAAGCTGTATAAACTATAACGCTAAGATATATGTTTACATCTCTGTAATTTACTCTGATTTTATAATCACTGCTGATATGAGCAAAATTAACTTGAAAGGAAAAAGCTTTTTTCGCTCTTGGGTTTTAAAAGACTTCATTCCAAAACAAAGTTCTAAATTTGTGTAGGAAAATTAAAACTCACAGTAGAATTTTCATGTAGCTATTTTAAAACATATTATAGTTTAAAACATATTCATACACAGCTCATACTTATCAAATCCTGAGGTACCCAACATGGACAGATCCTAATAGGTAACAATGTGTGGGGGAAAGTTTTTAAGTTTAAAAGGAACCCAGAGGTTGTTCATTATTTTAACAAATCTCAAAGACATACATTTTATTGGCATATACTCTGCATAGGTTTCCGCATGACCCATTTCTTCTTCATCTTCTTCTTCTGGTTCATCTTCCTCTTTCACAACAGGGACCTTCTGTAATACCAAGACAGCAAAATCAAGTAAGTCCAGAGAACGGAGGCCCAACCAACACACAGAAATACTCTTCTGCAGGAATACCCACTATCTTCATCTTGGAAGTAGGACGTGCCATTCTATAGGTTCCTAAAATCTAGGTCATACTCTATGGCTTCCCTGCTTCTCCAATGATGAGCACAGACAATCTGTGATGTGATATTATCACAAACACACACATGGATCACCACAGGGCTCCACCACCTTCTCAAACCAGCTTCCCTTTCAACACTGCCCACCAGCCTCCCTGATGCCCAGATGTCTCTCTAACCTCCAGTCCTCACTCTTCATTCCAATTCCAAGAACAGAAAGAACAAGAGGTTTGGAGGAAAAAGGTGGCTGAGCCCAGCAGCACATTCTACAACCTCATGGGCAGGAACTCTCTCTAAGTCTCACTCCCACCCTCTTTTCACTTCACCTCCATCTGTTTTCTTTCCCTTGGGTCCTAAACCCAAAACCCCAGAAAACTCGGGAGTTTAAATGTTCTTCTGAAACACTGAATTTATTTCAGACGTCTGTGTCTCCACAGACACAAAAACAATACCACATCATCATCTCTCCAAACACTGGCACATCTCAGAGTAAAATGACGAGTTATTAGTAACTACACCAGGAGAACAGCAGACCAGGAAAAGCCCAGACAGTCCCAGGCAAAGTGAGTGAATGGCCACTATAGCCATGTTACCTTGTATTCCTCTACAGAATCTTAAAGGGGTAGAGACAGGGAGAACAGGGGATAGGAAGCCCTAAAAAAGCTTCTTTTCACTACCAGCAAACTATAAAGGGAATCTCTTTATGAATGAGGGCTTACTCAAGGAAGAATGCAGGGAGAAGCTGTGAGACCAGAGAAAGACAAAGAGAAAACCCAGTTAGGATTTACACGTAATGCCAAGGATAAAATGGTATTAAAAGGTTAAGATCAGGCTTCTCTTTTGTTTCATTTTTACTTAATCTAGGGCAGAATATGATGACACACAGATACTCAATAAATGTGGGAAGGAATAGGGAAACGATAGATAAACATTCAGCCAACATCAATCCATGAAGTCCTTTAGGGAAAAAAAAGTCAAAAAAACTCTGAATATTCTCAGGAAGTATGCCAAAATGAAACCCAGTTTCAGAAATAAGGGACCAAATGGGGCTGGTCAAAGAAACAGACACAAACCCCAATTCTGCTGAATTTGTGTAGCCTTGGGCAAATCACTACATCCTCAGTCTTCCCTACCCACCCTTTGCACCTCTTCTTCATCTATAAAACAGGAATATATACTATACTAAATGACCAGCCTCCCTTCTCCCTCTACCTTAAAAAATTTTTTATCACAGATATAATTGGAGGATTAGCTGGTCACAAAATTCAGGGACCAGAAAAGTAATATTTCTAAGCCAGCTGGATAGAAAGTGGCAACTGACACCAAGCTTAGGGTGAAGGAGCAAAATGAAGGGGAGGGACACTGTGGCACATGGGGAACATGTGACTAACACACAGGAGATGCTCACTACAACTCTAGGTATTTTTATGTGTTAGCGACACATTCAAGATTTTTCAAAATAATGTGGAGGCCAAACAAAACACATGTCAACTGGTTCTGGTCCACAAGCTACCAGTTTGCAATCTGTTAGATGTCACTTAACTACTAGGACAATACAGAACTTTTGACGTTATGGGCAACATGGGCTGGACTAGAAACTTGAACACTAAAATCTTTAAGAAAAATACATACTTATTTTCAAAAAAATCAACTTTCAAGTAAGCTATTGGCACACAATCACTAAGTAAACTGATACTGCCAGGATTTATTCTCCTGGCCCCTGTTCAAAACCTCAGGCACAAGTTGCTTTGCTGTCCCCCCAAGTCCAAATTCCATTCCCAGTCTTACCAATCCTCTGGTATCGTTATGTACAGTCACCTCTTATTTTCTCATTTTTTTTCTTTCCCCTTACCTTTTCCATTCACCTCTGAAATTCCTCAAGTTTAGTTCCTTGTCACTTCCTTTCTGGATTACCTGACAACCACCTAACCTGTTTCTTCTTCCTAATCCATCCTGAGTCACTAACATGTCCCTCTACTTCCATCTAGTCGCCCTCCCTGGTGCTGCTCCAATTCCCAAATCTAACAAACTCAAGACCTTTCACAGAGCCCCCAGTCAACCATTCCAATTTCTTCCCGCAAGCCAAGTATCCCAAGCACAGAGCAACCACCTTCTCTGTGCCTACTGATGCTGTAGCTCCCTTCCTAATATGCCCTCTCAGTTTCTCCATACTCAACCCAACTCCATGACACCTCCTCCATAAACTGAACTCCTACCAGGCCACCTGAGTCTCATCTTCCTCCAAACTTATAATCCTTATTGCGAGCATCACAACACACCTCTTGCTGTATCTTCTATTACTACTTAAACCACATGGTGTTAAATTATGTTTATTAAAAGGGGGAACCAGAAACCCATCTCACAGAGGCAGGGTTAAACAATTATTAAATACAGGTATAGAATCAATTTTTTTGTCTTTTCATACAAAGGTCCATCTAGTCAAGGCTATAGTTTTTCCAGTAGTCATGTATGGACGTGAGAGTTGGACTATAAAGAAAGCTGAGTGCTGAAGAACTGATGCTTTTGAACTGTGGTGTTGGAGAAGACTCTTGAGAGTCCACTGGACTGCAAGGAGATCCAGCCAGTCCAGCCTAAAGGAAATCAGTCATCAATATTCATTGGAAGGACTGATGTTGAAGCTGAAACTCCAATACTTTGGCCACCTGATGCAAAGAGCTGACTCATCTGAAAAGACCCTGATGCTGGGAAAGATTGAAAGCTGGAGGAGAAGGGGACAACAGAGGATGAGATGGTTGGATGGCATCACTGACTCAAAGGGCATGAGTTTGAGTAAATTCTGGGAGTTGGTGATGGACAGGGAGGCCTGGTGTGCTACAGTCTATGAGGTCGCAAAGAGTCGGACACAACTGAGGACTGAACTGATAGTATCAATTTACCTGAAGCATACAGCACTTTCAAAATGTAATTTAAAAAAAAAGTTATTATATGGGGTGGGAGGTGGAGGGAGATTCAAGAGAGAGGGGACATATGTGTACCTATGGCTGAGTCATGTTGATGTATGGCAGAAACCAACACAACATTGTAAAGTAATTATCCTACAATTAAAAATAAATTTTAAAAAGTTATCATATAATTGCTTACAATTAAACCATTATATATCTGACAGTTCCTAACTAGCTATATAATAAGGCTCAATCATAAAATGACTGTAACTATGAAATACTTTTGGTTAACTCCTCAGTCTTTTTTACTTATCAGACAGGATTCACAATAAAAAAGGTGTTAGTATTTTATGTAATACTCTATCAAATATGCAAGTTACAATCACCTTGTTTAGAACACATTAGCTTATTCCAGTGAGGTTTAATGCTTAGTTTATGTGGCTGAGACACTCTCCTTCACCTAAAAAATACACTTAGCCAAGGGTACAGCCAAGTGTATTTTCATACCACACAAAAACAGATACAGTTTTTGAAACTCACCATGGTTGGGGAAAAACTCCTCATTTTCATGTCATTTATCCATATTCTTGCTACTTCTTTATTAGAAGACTCTTTCTTTACTGTGCCATTGCTTACATCAGCTGATGAGGAGAGACAACTTACATTTTAGAACAAGACATTGTTCAAACAAACAATTTTCCTACAGTTTAAAAAAAAAATTCAGTAAAGTTTACCCACTTCACAAACCAAAGAATACAAATCTGCTTATTTCCAATTAAACATTAGGATAAAAATATTCAAAGCTACATGTCATTATGCAGATAAGAACTAAAAACAAAAAGAATGTGTGTACAAGAAATTTGAAAACTATTTATCAAAAAGACACCTCAACCAGAACACTATTTGGCAGTTTATTTCAAAACAATTACCAAAGGCTAGCATTATTCTGTGGAGAAGGCAATGGCAACCCACTCCAGTACTCTTGCCTGGAAAATCCCATGGACAGAGGAGCCTGGTGGGCTGCAGTCCATGGGGTCGCAAAGAGTCAGGAACAACTGAGCGACTTCACTTTCACTTTTCACTTTCATGCATTGGAGAAAGAAATGGCAACCCACTCCAGTGTTCTTGCCTGGAGAATCCCAGGGAAGGGGGAGCCTGGTGGGCTGCTGTCTATGGGGTCACACAGAGTCGGACACGACTGAAGTGACTTAGCAGTGGCAGCAGCAGCAGCATTATTCTGAGACACTTCACTTAGTTCATTAAAAAACAAAACAAAACAAAACACCTTGTGTTATCACAGAGACAGAGTCAATCTCACTTGATCTGGAGGCATCATTAACTTTCTAGGCAAAATAATTATTTCTTTTAATTAGGGGAAAAAAATTTAAAAATCAAGGAACTCTGGTCTTCCTTCCCTCAGAATAAAGATCCAAACAAAGAACCTGGGCTTCTATACTAGTGGTTTACACACTCTTTTTAAACATTAAAAACAGAACCTCTCAATCAAAGCAGAACTGCTTGACTGAGCAACCCAGAACCCCTGTAACCAGCCTCCAGCCATCCCTGAAGCATTCCCAGTACTGAGAATGCTTGAGATCACTGTGGAAATCGCATCAGGAGAATGCATCAGCATCTTGTTTACATACTCTATCAAAAAGATGGGGAGTACTTTGGTGGCCTGTCACTTTGGACTACACAATGACTAGGATTAAAGCATTAGATAAAGAAACTGGTACAGAAATAATAAATTTAAACTTGGGGACACAGATTTGTTTCACATGGAAGAGCCAGTGAACAGTTTCATAGAAAGGACTGGAACTCAACCGAGACCAGAATCCAAAGAGAAACCCAAAGGGCTAAGGACTACAAAAGGGCAGTATCCACACAGATAAACAGAAGAGAACAGGCACTGAATTCCCTGGTGGTCCTGTGGTTAGGACTCCATGCTTTCACTGCTGAGGGCCTGGGTTCAATCCCTGGTCATGGAACTAGCATCCCACAAGCGAGGCAGGGCAGCCAAAAACAAAAGACAAGAGAGACAGAGAATGTGGGAAACCTTGCTGTTTGTTATTTCACTGTTCATCTTTCTTCCCTTTCAATAAAAAAAATGACCCTCTCCTACAACACAAAACTTAGTTTATCTTCAGTATTCATTCACCGTGTTTCTTTTTCGTCCCTCCTCTAGTATGACAACTTCTCAGGTTTCCACACAAGAATGGCCTTGACTTGCAGTCATCTATCTTTAAAAACTGTTACATTGGATGTAGATGTTACTGTACTAGATATTACTTGGTCAGCTTCAAATCTACCGTTTTGCTCTCTCAACTCTTTCCTCACAATGGCAGAGCAGCAGTCTTTCTCCTCATTAAACCCAGACTTTAAAGAAAATCAGCTTTCACTAACTGCTGATCAGCCCTAAGTCTCCCAAGAGCCATTTCAGATCAGATGCTGCCCTGCACCTCAGCTAGGTCAGGGTCATAGTCCTGCTCTCCATGACAAAGGTTGGAAATCAGTCCTAAGATAGTTAAAACGATTTCTCAATGAGCATCAAGTTGCCAGGCTCCAGTTAGTTCAAGACAGTAACCTACAGCCATAAAGCACAACCGTATGGACTCAAACAGAAAAATTAGATTATCTGATATTTTTTATTACATTTGTCACTGGAGACAATGTTAGTTCTGCATCACTCTACAAACACTCCTTGCCCATTCCTTCAGAATGCCCCCGGCCTTCTACTTCACAAATGCAAGGACATTAGAACTTCCAATCAATCAATTCTGCTGCAAAATCACATACGGTCTGCATCAGATGTTAAAATGTATCTCCCACAACTGGAAATAAAGCAGTTGTGTGGAAGGAGAACTCTCTACTCAATATCTGTAACCTCATTCCAAGGGCCGAATGGGATGTTACATATTAGTATAAATCACCAGGCATGCAGGCAAATACTATTTAACTCAATGGAAAAAGGAAGGAAAGAATATCCTTCCCAAGAGTTCACATTTTGAGAATCCCTCCGCAGTCCCGTGGTAGAACTCCATGCTTTCACTGCCAATGGCACAGGTTTGATCCCTGGTCAGAGAGTTAAGATCCAGCAAGCCACCCAATTCAGCCAAAAATAAACAAATAAATTATCTGTTAAATAACTGAGCAATAAATAAAAGCCACTCTATAAAGAAAAATTAACTGTAAAATTTACATTCTTTACCACAAATGAATTTCTAAAAAAAGTGGTCAAAGCACTGTTGAGCTTTTTCTCTTTAGACCTAAACCTACACTTAAAATATTAGATTACCTAATGGTAATTGTTGAACAATTCTTGTGAATATACTAAAATCCACTGACTTGTACCCCTTTAGAAGGTACAATGGTATGTGAATTACCTCAATAAAGCTATTATTTAAAAAGCATTATAAGTGCT
Source organism: Capricornis sumatraensis (assembly GCF_032405125.1). Classification (NCBI taxonomy): domain Eukaryota; kingdom Metazoa; phylum Chordata; class Mammalia; order Artiodactyla; family Bovidae; genus Capricornis; species Capricornis sumatraensis. The sequence goes on along the minus strand of NC_091085.1, from coordinate 59,079,139 downwards.
CACGTCAAAGAAAATATAGTGAACTATTTTTACAATAAAAGTTCATACATTTTTTAAAAAATTTACTAAAAACACAACTACCAACAAGCAATGACGCTAATGACAGGTAAGATCATAAAACTATATGAATTAAAAGAGCAAAGCATCAGCCCGTTACCTTAAGCATGGTCCAAAGACCACCAGTAACAGCAACTCTAAAAAGCTCATTAGAAACACAGAATCTTGGGCCCCTCCCCAGACTTATTGAATCTGATTCTGTTTTTTAACAAGACTCCCATGTAAGGACTTCCCTGGTAGTCCAGTGGTTAAGAATCAGGCTGCCAATGCAGGCAACATGGGTTAGATTCCTGGTCTGGGAAGATTCCACATGCCATGGGCAACTAAGCCCATGCGCCACAGCTACTGAGCCCACACCCTAGAGTCTGAGAGCCATACTACTGAAGCGCAAGCGCCCTAGAGTGTGTGCTCCACAACAAAAGAAGCTACTCCAATGAGAAGCCCAAGCACTGCAAATGGAGAGTAGTCCTGCTCGCCACTACCAGAGAAAGCCAGTAAGTAACAGACAACTCAGCACAGCCAAAATAAATAAAAAATTTTAATAAAAAGATCCCCAGGTGACTCATAGGTATAAAGTTTGAGAAGCAATGATTTAAAGGACTGAGAAAAATGTCAGCCAGCTATTCACAATATACAAAACTCGAGATCTTATGGTGTTAATGTAGCCTCTCAATTTCACACATTATCTCAAAGCTTAAAGCTTTTAAATGTTTGCTCCCTTGAAGGAGAGTCATGTAGACATCATCTTTCATGCTCAGTTCTTTCAAGACCTAAGTAAATCCCTGAAAACATACTGACATATCTTAACAAAGGCAGGAACTTGACACTACTGAAAACAAAGACTTACTAGCTGCTGTTGCAACTGGCTGAGCAATATTAGCTGGTGGCTTCAGTTTCATGAGTTCATTCAGACTATTATTTTTTAGCAGGTCCTTCAGTTGAACTTGGTCTTTTGAAGGTGCAGAAGTCATGGCATTTCGTACTGCTGGTGCTGAGACTGAAGGGCGTGTGTTTGCAGTAGTCTGAATGAACTTGGTTAAAGTGATGGTTTGCCTAGTCGTGGTTACAGGTGGTGTCTTAGTCATTACAATTGTAGATCCCAAGGTCGGAAGCTGATTTATTTGATTCAGCACAAACGTTGTAGTAGATGGAGGCTGCTGCTAGAAAAGAAAACCATATACATCACACCTGTGAAAAATTCTTTACTCTCTAGTGCAACTCGTATCCATAAACAGAGGAGGCCGTTTAAAAATTTAAAACTGACTTAAGAACCTTAGCTAACCACTGGCACTTCGTTTCTAATAATCATTAGCTATCAACTACCTACTTAAAGGGCTTCCCTGGTGGTTTAGTGGTAAACAATCCACCAGCCAATACAGGAGGTGCTGGTTTGATCTCTGGGTTGGGAAGATCCCCTGAAGAATGAAATGGCAACCCACTCCAGTATTCCTGCCTGGGAAATCCCATGGAGAGGAGTCTGAAGGGCTACAGTCCACGCGGTCGCAAAGAGTCGGACACGACCTAGCAACTAAACCACCACCAAGTTAAAATACACCACTTTAAGGAAAACAAGGTATAGCAGTAATGCTGAGGGCAGCAACCATAAAATGAGAGTATCCCAAGTAAGCTGTGATGTACAACAACCCTACATAACACAAGGACTAGGAACATAATTTCTAATCCCAGCACGGCTCCAACTAATAAGATAACCCTAGGCAAATCACTTTATGCCCGGAGGTGGGCTCTCAGAGGATCATTTTTCATGTCTAACATTCTATGATTCCTGTAGAGTATTTTTTGTCTATTGCACAGACTATACTGACGTTTAACTTACTAAGATAAAGCCACCAAGCAGAGTTTTAAGTTCCTATGACATATGAAAAATCCACCCAGGTAAATTACAAATATTAGTGATAATATGGATTCTTCCTTTAAGTCTAAGACAAAGCTATATAGCATTTTATTTTTTTTAGTTGGGAATGGGAGTTAGGAGCTGGACAAAAATTTTTTAAATAGTCAAGATCTGAGGATAACAGTATGTCTGTGACTTCTACAACTAACAACTAAGATATTTTTTATAAGTTTAAATCTATTTCTACTTTCTGCCCCCTTCAAAGTATCTGTTATTTCTCCATGGCTTCTCTAGCAAGAATCTTCTAGATTATAATTTATCAATTTTAAATGTAACTTTCAATAATACTTTATCACAAAGTCATCAAATTTTAACCTAACAGCTTATCTAATAATTTATACCCCTAGGGCTCTTAAATAAGTAATTTCTATGTTTAGGGAGTTCCCTGATGCCCTGGTGGTTAGGATTCCAGGCTTTCATTGCCAGGACCAGGGTTCAGTTCTTGATAGGGGAAGCTGAGACCCCATAAGGCATAGCTGCCAACAACAAAACTGCTATGTTTAACATGAAATGAGGAACTCTACATTTAAAGCATAGTAATATCACATAATAATTATATGTGCCAATGGACCAAACTTATTAAAATGAAAAATGTAATGGGATGTGTAGTTCATTTGTACTTCATGAGTTCTTGATCATTTTCAATAAATAAACTATAAAGGTGCTTTTTTCCCTATCTTTTGATCAACATAACTAACAGAAGAGTGAAAGAAATGTTTTATAAAGTTGAGTTCAGTTGTTCAGTCATGAAAGTAGATGAGAGTAAAATATTGGGAAAGCAGCAAAAAGCAGAACTAGTGAAATAAACTATTTTATAATAAAGGTTATTTTCTGACTATAATCCTAAACTATTTTCATAGCAATGCCAAATCTAAATAATTCTTACCCTAACATTTAAAAGTGCCGGAGTAGGTACCGTCTCTGGTTCTTGTTTAACAGGAACTGCTGCTTCAGTCTCCAAACCTAGTTCTAATGCACTAAGTGGCACTGACTGGAAAGAAAACATCAGAGAAAGAAACAAAGAATGATGGCAGTGAATTCTGTTTCAAGAACAAGAGATGTATTTATTTCATTAAAATTTAAAAAAAAAAACCAAGCTTTACATTCAAATGGAATGTAAAACCACTGGATACCAGGTACAAAATAACAATATTTGCAATATCTTCGTTAAACTACAGTAACACCAGAATCTTATTTTTGCTTTCAGAGAATGTGTATCATGAAACCTACACAAAAAATGAAAAATGTTTGAAATCTCAGAAAAATGTTCCTATAAACTACAAAGACAAGTATTGAGATTAGTGGTCCTCGCATAATAACTCTAAGCAATTCATCTCTTGCTTTTATATCACCATATATCAAAGCAGAAAACGTCTTGATTTGCACTACAAGTATTTTCCACCTTGTGAATGAACACTAACACTCAAAATAACAATAATGTTCACATGCATATTTAAAATTAAAACTTATTAATACCTATTTCTATAATAGAAAATAAAAATAAGAAAAAATTCATTTTTTACAGATGCTTTGGAAAACTCTTACCTGCTGTATGGGAGGGGTAGGTGTTGGAGTTGCAAGCCCCGCATCTCCACCATCAATATCAAAGAGGTCATTTGGACTAATTCCACTCTCGCTCAAAGCAGCAAGCAGTAAATCTTGCCCTGGTTCCACCATCTTTAGAACAAAATATTAAATATTAACATAAAAAGCTTAAAATGACAACTAATACTCCTCTAAATATAAACCAATATTTGCTACCAAATCCATTCATTCAATATTTATGAAGAATCTTCTACATAGCAGGCAAAAACAGATGAAAATAGTCTCTTATCCAAAGAAATTCACATTAAGATGGAAAGGACAAGGGACTTCCCTGGTGGTCCAGTGGCTAAGACTCTGCACTCCCAGTGCAAGGGGCCCAGGTTCAGTCCCTGGTCAGGGAACGTACCACAGTGAAGAGTTCACAGCCAAATAAAAAAATATTTTTTAAAAGGAAAGAAAAGCCATACTATGTAATTCAAAAATAAAGTGGATGATTGAAAAAAAAAAGGTGGAAAGGACAAAGAAGTACGTAAATCACAGCAAGAGTCTATGTCTACAAAATGCTGTGGGAACAGAGAAGGAAACGGTGAATTAACCTGGAGAGAGGTTACAAAGATGACAATGCAAGCAAGTCTCAGGTAAGAAATCGCCAGGCAGACAAGGATCTTCTGGATAGTGCACTCAAACTCATGGCAGCACAAAGATACTGGCACTCCAAAAAAGATGGCTACAGTAATTCACCATGTTCACCGTGGGTATGGAAGCTCAGAACAGAAATATGAGGTTCCCAAAGGTGATGGAGAGAGAGAGGAAATTATCGCCTACAGCCTGTGCACTATGCTAGAGAGCACATTTAATCTTATGAGCAACAGCAGTTACTAAAGGGTTTTCAGATAGAGAACTGCATGATGCAGTCAGATCTGTGGCTTAGAAAAATTACTCCACAGCAGTGTGGAAGCAAACTGAGAATGGGCAGAGTAAGACCAAAGCAGGGAGACATCTTAGGAAACTGCTACAGCAGACCAGGAAAGAGATGATACAGTGCTAACAGCAGGGTACAGAGATAAAGAGCGCGGAATGGATTCCAGGATATTTACGAAGGAGAATCCGTAAGTTTGCATAAAAGCTCAAAATGAAAGACAGAACATGAAATACACATAAAGTATAAGTTGGTAGAGGATTAGAGTTAACCCATGAGAAAATGGGGTTGGAGGCGGGGGCTGAGCACAGGAGACCTAAAGATACATGGAGTTCAGCAGGGCAGGGCGGGGGATGCCTATTTCAAGTAGGCAGACACATTTTCAGTTTGAGTCTCCCAAGCCAGATCAAAGTATTCTACCACTAAGATGGATTTTTATCTATTTTGTAAGGAAAAATAAAGTTTAACAGAGCTTTCTCAATTTTAACTTTTCTCATTAATTTATCTGAAATAACCGATTTATACATACAAACATACTTATGGGCAATCTGACCACTTGGTTTTCTCAGAGAACTAATTCCATGCTACATAAATAATATTCTAATTTCAGTTAGTCCACTTGTTTTCAGACTGTGCAATAGAATTAATTGTTTCAGTATGCCCTACCAAAGAAAAAAAACATTGTTAGCCAAGAATACCACCACTTCCCAACATACAAGAACTACTCTTTTACATGAAATCAGGACATTTTAACAGAGAAATTCTCTACTAGATAAGTCATTGTCATCTGTATATCATGAATGAGTTTTAGGTGGAAACCACAGACATTGAGAAACCAACTAAGGGGAGACCTGCTGTTTAAAAAAGAAAGGAGAGCCCAAAGAAGATTTCCCAAAAATTTTTCAGAGAAATGAAAAGAAGTCTAAGGAAGAAAGCATTTTGAGCAGACAGCAGGAAGGGAACTGACAGTGATTAAGTGTCTTTTGAGCTTCCCTGAAAGTTCAGTTGGTAAAGAATCAGACTGCAATGCAGGAGGCCCTGGTTCAATTCCTGGGTTGGGAAGATCTGCTGGAGAAGAATACTGAAGCCCACTCCAGTATTCTCAGGCTTCCCTAGTGGATCAGCTGGTAAAGAATCAACCTGCAATGTGGGAGATCTGGGTTCGATCCCTGGGTTGGGAAGCTACCTTAGATAAAGTAAACGCTACCCCTTCAGTATTGTGGCCTGGAGAATTCTATGGACTGTATAGTCCATGGGGTTGCAGAGTAGGACACAACTGAGCGACTTTCACTTTTTTTCACAAGCCTTGCAGCTTGTTTAGCTCTTCATGTACATCACTAGTTCATGACAACCCTTAGCAAGATAGGTACTACAGCCCTAGACATGAAACTGAGGTTCAAAAAGCTTAAATTACCCACCCAAGGTCACATCTAGATCTAGACTTCTCAAACTCCCGCAGTCATGCCATCTCTTTCCAATCAGTAGATAAAGAAGTCAATGTTGGTGTGAAGTTTCAATACTTAACTTCAGAATAAATGCCTGTCTGAACTGGAATGCGGAGTGTTGATATTACACAGCAAGATGGAAATATGAAAGAACCAGATGCCAGAGGAGACAAGGAGAAATATCCCAACATGGATTTAATATAAAATTGACAAACTATTCTAATAAGGAAGTAATAAATAATAGTTGACCATACTTTACAAACTACTATTCTAGTACATAGTACACATGTACCAAGAGTGCTAAATCAATGCTTAAAAAAATACATTTTCAATTATAAAATACTTCACTAGGACCAATGACCTAACTAATTATACTCAAAAGTACACAAATATCATTAATTTATTTCAACAAAAAATCATCTAAGTGTTACTGAATTCATGAGCTTTCTGAAATATATTTTTTAAACTATCATTAAAAGTACAAAAATATCATTACAGAAGAGACGAACTTGGGGAACAAACCTGTTGGCATTCATACAATAACAGCAACAGTTTTAAGTAATAGTATCAGTGATCTCTTCAAAGTTCATAGGAATCACAGTTTGAGACCCTCTGATCTGAGTAGTGATGAAGTAGTGACAATACCATAAGAGACACTGTCTTTCACAAACTAGGAGTGAAAAAGATTTTAATTTTATACACATCTTATATACAAATAAAACCTAGAGCCTTTCTCTCAAGCCAACTGGGCAGAAATTTCCTATTTGTACTTTTTTTTTTTGCAATGAGAAGCAGGGAAGGGGATATAGAGAAAACATTTATGCCAGTGTCTAACTTCATTAAGCAAAAACCCTCAATATTTAATCATATTCCTATTCTGAAACTATTACAGACTCAGAATTTCAGTGCTCAAGCTAACAGAGCCCCTAAAAGGTTATATTATGCAACCTTTTCCACATTTTACAAACAAGATATATTCCTGAGAGGGAAAACATTTTCATTTTGAAAGTATATAATGTAAACGCAAAAACCGTTAAGTGCGAAAGAACTGTTACAGTGTCTACAAACATTTCACAGACCTCAGGTGACATTTAACAGGTAGCAACCGAATACTTTGTCCACCTGATGTGAAGAACTGACTCATTTGAAAAGACCCTGATGCTGGGAAAAATTGAAGGCGGGAGAAGGGAATGACAGAGGATGAGATGTCTGGATGGCATCACCAACTCAACGGACATGAGTCTGAGTAAACTCCAGGAGTTGGTGATGGACAGGGAGGCCTGGCGTGCTGCGGTCCATGGGGGTCACAAAGAGTCGGACATGACTGAGTGACTGAACTGAACCTAACAAACCTAAAAGTTACTAACCATAGAGCGATTCTATTTCAAACAATGAACAACAAAAAGGTTCTATTTTTATCATAAATACTTTCAAAAATATCACCTGTTCAAACAGTACATCTATCAAAATATCCATGAAACTAAGAAATATCCTTGCCAGGAAAAGAATCCTGAGAAACAACAGCCAATCAGAAGAATGAAAGGATACAGTTCCCACTGAGAATACCAACATTGAAACCTATCAACAAAGACAAGGTTCCTCTTGTTGAGACCAAAGCAGATCTTTACAGCTCTGGAAAGACATAAGGGATGTATCTGCAGTGGGAGCAGCACACCACAGAGGTTGAAGTGGGAGTCAAACATAACACATGGCTTCGAATACTGCTAGTAGAATGAGAAAGTCAAGTAATAAGTTGACTCAGTTTTCTCATCTTCACCTGGCAATAAAAAGAGAACCTACTTTATAGGATTGCTGTGTTGATTAAATGTTATACTACTTGGGATAAATATTAGCTGCTGCTGCTACTGCTAAGTCGATTCAGTCGTGTCCGACTCTGTGCAACCCCATAGATGGCAACCCACCAGGCTCCCCGTCCCTGGGATTCTCCAGGCAAGAACACTGGAGTGGGTTGCCATTTCCTTCTCCAATGCGTGAAAGTGAAAAGTGAAAGTGAAGTTGCTCAGTCGTGTCCAACTCTGTGCAACCCCATGGACTGCAGCCCATCAAGCTTCCCTGTCCCTGGGATTCTCCAGGCAAGAACACTGGAGTGGGTTGCCATTTCCTTCTCCAATGCATGAAAGTGAAAAGTGAAAGTGAAGCCACTCAGTCATGTCCAACTCTGTGCGACCCCATGGACTGCCGCCTACCAGACTCCTCCGCCCATGAGATTTTCCAGGCAAGAGTACTGGAGTGGGTTGCCATTGCCTTCTCCGAAATATTAGCTACTAGCTATTAACTATCATCCTGATAAACATTACTTCAAATTTCAAAAAATGTTTTTCTTCAAATTGCTGATGCAACACCTTATTTCCAGAATATAAACTTTACCTGTTAGCAATTTAATTCCATAATTAACTTCCATATTAGCTCTATAAAATACTCTCTCTCACTCAGGTCATACTTTCAGTTTGTCCAGTTAACCAGCATATCTAGAGGAAAGTGGCAGACATCTTCAGATGTGTACACATAGTATCATTTTTAAGAAGTATCTTTAAAAAAAAATCTTAGGGAGGGGACATAGGTATACTTGTGGCTGATTCGTGTTGCTATATGGCAGTATGTTTGTCGCTCAGTTGTGCCTGACTCTTGTGACTCCACAGATATATGGCAAAGGCCAACATAATACTGTAAAGCAATTATCCTCCCCCCAAAAATATATCTTTGCCTGAAAAGGATTTTTCTATTTAATAGTGCTAAGCATGTCTGATTTTGACCCAACTTTTGTTTTTACACAGCCCAGATATCTTATGACTGACATTTAGCTTAAGAATCTGAAGGATAATGATCCACTTTGAATTTAACTGGTAAGTCCATCAACAAGTATTCATTAAGTGTCTACTAGGTACTGGTTCCTTAAGAATATTAGGTAGAAGGAAAGGTAGATATAAACAAGTTTGCTAAAGAAATTTTTCTTTACCTAAAAGGGTATAATCTGTATTTTTTAACACCTACTTCCCCAAGCAGCAATTGCTCAGTGCCATGCCCCTCCCCTCACTCTTACTACAAAATCTATAGAAAGAATGGAATCACAAAGGAATGTGCAGATTATATACAAGTCCCAAAAATGTTTTGAAAAAGCACCATGAGAAAGAATGGGGGAGGAGGGTGAAACTATGTTCTCGATCACAACATGAAAATCAGATGGCTAGTCTTCCCAACATTCACTGTATGGTTGGACTTTTTTTCTCTTAACTCTCAAAATAATCCGTAAGTAGAAATTACCTGTTATCCCCTTGTCAGAGATGAGATACTGAGGCTTAGAGAGATGAACTGTAACAAGTTAACAACAAAGCAAGCTTGGAGCAGAATTACAAACCTAGGTTGGCTGATACCACACCTCCCAGATTCTGTGTTTTTGAATCCCATACCAGTATGTTTCAAACTGCTAGTCACAACAGGATGAGTTGTCAAATAATTTACCTTATGACCAGTATATTTTAAATGTTTCAAATACGGACTACTCAAATATGTTAAATACAGAACAGAATTAGTGCAGCACACAGTAAAAGGTAAACATTATTATATAAAACTCAGTTCTATGTGTGTATTAATGTGCTAGTTCACAATATAAAACACATTTCTTACTATGGAATACAGTAAAAAGGTTTGAAAATCACTGCTCTGTGTTACATACTGTCTCCTAAGAAGTAAATAAGCAAATTAATTTGATGGGTTTTGTACCATATATATATTTTTTGTTCATAAGAGAGTTCTTGCTCTTCAAGAGCCTATTCTTTCCATCTACAGAAAATTTCAGTGGTATCCCAAGGCTGTCCTTAATACTCAGTTCAGCCACATCAAAGTGGATCTGTCAATTAGCATAAAGAAAGACAACTGCAAAAACTTAAGGATTACATCATGTTGGTTACTAATTGGGTATTCAACGAAAAACAATTCCTCTCAGAAAGTATCTTTCTTTACTCCAATTTTCAAAAACCCACGGAGCCTCATGAAAAGTCAGGTAATTTGCGAAGACCAGCCCTCAGACCTGCCTGCTTTCTTACTTCACAAGCAGATCAGCAAATCTCAAATCAAAGCTCAATTTAGAGACTAAGAAAGGCCAAAATGTTATCTGTACCTAAAATCTTTGCGGGTTGGGGCGGGGGGCGTGAGGACAACTTTAAAACCTCCATACTGCACATTTTAAATAGTAATCTCAGTAACGCCCTTAAAACCTGTAAAACTGTCTGAAACATGAAAGCATTCAATGGACGAATGACTGGATGAATGAATTCATCAACTATAAGTCACTCACTAAGCCTCCCTTTTTAACACTTATCCAGCAACTGAACTAAAATTTACTTAAATTTCTGAAGAACTGTAAGGAATAGATTTAGACTGGAAATAAACTGGGAGATAAAAAGCAGAAGCCAGAGGAAAACGGTAAAGATGTCTTCTCTGGTAAGGTAAACACTGGAAGCAACTTCTTTAAACATGAAAATAAAACGTCCCCTTGCTTGCAAAACTAATGTCCTACCAGCAGTAAATTCTACATTTTACCCTAGAAATTCTGTACAGACTATCTTTTGTGCAGTGATGAAGGTTTTCCCCACTGCTTACAAAAATCAGTTCTGACTGCAGTAAATAACTGGGAAAATATGGGATCCCTTCGCACTGTTAGCTGGTTTAAGTGACTGCAACTGTTAGGAGGAACAGCGATAGAGAGCAACTAAGGATTTGACAGCTTTCTGGGCCCTCCTTGGCCGACACTTTAGAACCCCATTCCGTCTCTAATTCTGGTTACACTGAGAATATGAAATATTTAACTCAACAGAAACTGCTAATAATCAACTTCAAAGGTCAAAGGGGACCCAGCTTTTAACCTTCTCTCATCAACACGTGTTCAGTACAAACTTCCGGGTGCAGTTACAATTGGCTGCGCAATTCAATGGATAAAAACGTTGCTTTCTTTGACTCTCATTTTCTCTCCCGTTCTTTTCCCACGTTTCTCAACCAGCTACTCCCCAAAACAAAAGCCTCCCACAGTTAACCGAGCACGCACATAAAAAAGAGCTTCTCTGCGCGAGGATCAAGTTAGTGGTCCGCAAACATTAACCGAACAGAAGCACAAAGCCGAGGTGGAAAGGGGAGGAGCTGGATGCCAGGGTCAGGAAAGAAACAATCACAAGGGTTCAGGAACATCCAAATCTCCTCAGCGGTTAAACCGACTTCAAACCACTTCTGGGAAACCACCAGCATACACTGGTTTGGGGAACTTTAGATGCTCGTTACGCCAAACACTCTCAAAGTAAGCAAATCCCCAACCGACTTGCCCCTCCACAGAGATGCCTGCTTAGCGTCTAGGAGGCGGGCGAGCGAGCTCGGGGCAAAATTAACCTCATCACTGGGTGAAGCGTGAAGGTGGCCCCACGTGTCCCACGTACCGTCCCCACCACCCCGACAGCGAGGTGACCAGCAAATTGTAGGTGCGGTGTCCTGACGCTCCCCGCACTCTCGCCCTGAACCGGAGCAATCCTTGGGTACGAGGACTTTTGAAGGATTGCGGAGCTCACTTTCCTGCGGGTCCCAGGACCTCACAGACCCCTGGTCTAGCTGAGGAACCAAAGAGGGCGACCCAAGCAGAGCCGGAGCCGGCGTCCGCAGACGCTGACTCCTCGCTTAAACGAGGTGTCTCCAACCCCGGACAGCGGGGCCCTCGGGGCCCGAGAGCCCCACGCGCGGCGACCGCAGGGCCCGGCGCTGACGGGAGGAGGAAACGAGCGCGGCGGGGCAGCCGCCAGGACCGTGCCCCCGAAGACCCTGGGGCGCGCAGCGGAGGGGGCGGCGAGGGAGGCCCCAAGCCAGGGTGAGGTGGCGGGCCCCCCCCAGCCCGGCCCTGCACGGCCCCTGAAGAGGGTGGGAGTGGGAGGCTGTCCGGGAGAAGGAGTGTGGAGGCAGAAAAGGGATAAGGGGGGGACTTACTTTCCCCGCCGGATCCGACACCGGAACAGATTCTCTCAGGTGACTAGAGCTTGAAGAACCAGAGGCGACGGGAGCGGAGGCGGCGGTGGCGGCGGCAGCAGCGGCGTCCGGCTCTGCCTACCTCCCCGCCGCCATCTTGACGCCCCTCCCCCCAACCCCCCCGCCCCACGGGGAGGGGGTGGGGCGACGGATGAGGCGCCGCGCGCACGCAGCGCGCGCCGCGCGACCCACGTGACTTCCTCCCTCCCCCCCCCCACAACACCCCACTCCCTAGCACCTCTCCGCCCCGCCTCCCTCCTAGGTGAAGGAAGATGATTTCCACCCCCCCATGACTGCCCCCTGCCTTCGCCGCCAAGCACGAACTCCGTCGCTCCTGCCGACCGGGTACCAGTGGTTGGATCCAAGGGAATTCCGGAACTCAAACGGTCCATTACGGCGGCTCCCGGGTGGGCGAGGGGTGAGGGGGCCGGGTTTCCGAGAAGGGGGAGGGGGGGAAGGCGAAGGCCGCCTAGGAGAGTCACGTGTCTACTGCTTCCGCTGGCGCTCGAAAGACCTCGCGAGAGTTCCGTTCCTCCGCCCTATCTCCCCCGCGGGCTGTCGGGAAGAAGGTCGGTGCTTTGACTTGCCACGAGGAGGTCAGCTGGTGGGCCGGGCGCATGCGTGCCACACCTACTTTCAAAGTCCGGCTAGGAGGGGCCTGAAGCTGTTTTCAAAACGTTTTTGGTGTGTGGCTTTGGTCCAGGAAGTTATCTAGTAGTGTCTCTGTCACTTTGAAACGCTTGTTACCTTAATGAATTCTAGAAGAAAATATTCGCCTACTTATTGCTTCTTAGGCTTGCTCAGAGCACTTTATTTAATGTGAAACCGCAAGTAACTGGAGCTCCTCGGCTGTTTCATTACCATAATCAGATCCTAAGGAGTGAGAGCGCGGTTAGCCCCTCTTTCTCTTTTTCTCGCGCACACCCACTAACCTGAACAAACTGTTGCTCTCAATTAATGATTGCTGCAGGTCTGTTGCTACCCCCTTCTCTTCCTTATTTTTGTATTCTCCGTTATGATTTTTGTTACTGGTACTACTACTAAATGACCTGACCCAGAATAAACAAATTAACTTGGTAACCCTTTTGTAAAGTCATCCTGAGAATGCTGTTTGAACCCGTTGCTTAGGTAATGGGCACGCTGAGTGATTCTTGCCCCCTACCGGTGGCGCGTCGAACTCGCCTTGTGCTCAAAGCAAATTTAGTGGTTTGGTTAACTTGGAGGTAAAAGTGTGAGCTCTTCTAGAGACAGTATGGGGCTAGGGGAGAGAGGGAAAAAAATTACGGCAAGAATAATTGAGTCTTCCAACGTAGTGTCTATATACATAAATATGTATTGTTCAGTTCAGTCGCTCAGTCGTCGTGTCCGACTCTTTGCAACCCCGTGGCACAGGCCAGGCTTCCCTGTCCATCACCAACTCCCTGAGCTTGCTCAAACTCATGTCCATACAATCAGTGATGCCATCCAACCATCTCGTCCTCTGTCGTCCCCTTCTCCTCCTTCCTTCAATCTTTCCCAGCATCAGGGTCTTTTCTAATGAGTCAGTTCGTCACATCAGGTGTATTGCAGCTTGAGCGTCAGTCCTTCAATGAACATTCAGGACTGATTTCCTTTAGGATGGACTAGTTTGATCCCCTTGCAGTCCAAGGGACGCTCAAGAGTCTTCTCAAACACCACAGTTCAAAAGCATCAATTCCTGTGTATTATATATGTGTGCTGCTGCTGCTGCTACTGCTACTGCTAAGTCACTTCAGTCGTGTCCGACTCTGTGCGACCCCATAAACGGCAGTCCACCAGGCTCCCCCGTCCCTGGGATTCTCCAGGCAAGAGTACTGGAGTGGGTTGCCATATGTGTACATATAAATAAATATTTTAAAGTATGTTAGTGGCTCAGTCGTGTCAGACTCTTTGCGATCCCCATGGACTGTAGCCTGCGAGGCTCCTCTGTTCATGAAATTCTCCAGGCAGGAATACTGGAGTGGGAGACCTTCCCCACCCAGGGATTGAACCCAGGTCTCCTGCATTGCAGGCAGATTCTTTACTGTCTGAGCCACCAGGGAAGTCCAGGCATTTTAAATTGAAAGTTAATTACTTTGCTGTTCACTTCTGTTATTTCATTTACTGCATACACACACCTATAAAGATAAAAATAATTAAAATAGTTCTATAAGAACAATGCCTTAGAGGAACTTCCCTGGCAGTCCAGTGGTTAAGACTTTGCCCTTCCATTGCAGGGGCTCAGGTTGGACCCCTCATGGGGGGAAGTAAGATCCCACTTGCCCCACAGCAAGAGGTGGAAAAAAAAAACCATTGGAAAGCAAAGTCATTCAACTGTCTTGTTCACTACTTTCCAGTAGACTAGTTTATAATCTAGTACAGTTGACAGCAAACAAGCAATTGTCATATTATGAAAGAATGCAGCAAAGAAATCTAAGACAATGTAGTTAATGCATCACTGCCTTTGAAACTTGGTTGGAGCAATTCAGTTTCCACGTGGCCCCCAAACTCTAGCTGTACACTGGGACTTGATGAGTCCGAGATCCACCTTTTTTTGGTACTTTCTGAGCATTTAAGCCAGATTCTAGGGACTTCCCTAGCAGTCCAGCAGTTAAGACGCAGTGCTTCCAGTGCGTGGGGCGAGGGTTCAGTCACTGGTTGGGGAACTAAGATATCCCATGCTGTGTGGCTCAGGCAAAAAAACCCAGATCCTTACTGCCATCTCTGCACCATCTCTTTACCCTGAACCAAAGTAAAAGATGGAGTTTCGGGGCATATTTATACAACTGCACATATGCACAGAAATGTTATGCACAGAGTTATTCATGGCAGTAGCAATTTGCAGAAGCAAAAGATGGGAAACAACCTTAATGTCTTTGAAAAAAAGATGAACTTACTAAACTATGGTACTTTCCTACAGTGAAACAGTTGTTAACAAGAATGAAGCACTTCTGTCTATGAGAATACATAATATATTTTAATTGAGTGTACACTCGGGACATCTCAGAATGACAACACAAGTAGTTTGTATCAGGGGATAGAAACTGAGATACTGAGGGTCAGAGGTAGAAGGAAAACTTACTGGAAACACCCAGAATAGAGATACTGCTGGAAGCAGATACTTCAGAAAAATTCCCTTTTCAGGCATAGTGTCAACTCCTCCTCCCCTGTGGCTATTATATTTACACTATACTTTTTATTTCATTCAAAAAATATTTATTGAGTCAGATATGTTAGAGGTATTGTGTTAGGGACACAAGTTTAAGAATAACAAATCAAGGGGGGGGGGAGCGGGGGATGGTCCCCTTACAGAGTAGTAGGCGTTAATCCTCAAATTTCACCAAAAAATGTAAACTTGTAACTGTGACAATGCAACATAAAAGCTAACAGAACCTATTAGAATAATTTGATCTCATCAGGGAAATCAAATAAGGCTTCCTTGAGAGAGTGATAACCTCCATAAGATTTGAAAAATAGGTCTTAACTCCTGGAAGTGAACAGGGAACTTCAAGAAGAGGAAACATGTTTCTGTAACAAATGTTCAATGTAACAGACAGGAGCAAAGCTGAGAGAACAGACAGTAACAAAGCACGTGCACCAGTTATTAAGACATGGCTTTTCTGAACTTTCCTGGTGGTCCAGTGGCTAAGACTCCATATTCCCAATGCAGGGGGCCTGGGTTCAATCTTTGGCTAGGGAACTAAATCCCACATGCCACAACTAAGAGTTCTCATCCCATAAGTAAAGATCCTGCATGCTGCCAACGAAGATCCTGAGTGCCTCAACTAAGACCTGGTGCAGTCAAATTCATTAAAAATATATATATACTATTTCTCGGCTCCAAACTCAAGCATCTGTGCTCTCCTTAGTGATGCACTGCAAAACTACACTGCTGCTTTGCCAGCTGTTTCAACATTACACTCTGCAAGGCTACAGGGAGGCTGCTAGGCTTGAGGAGGAAAAAGTTTCCAGTGAACTTCATCCCAGCAACACCTCTTCACCCTGGCACATGCCTTTCCTTCGTACAGGAGGACCTGTATCCGTTTTGCATTTTTTTCCCACACTTTATGGGTAGAGCTGGCCTCAACACACCAAACTCTCCTTCCAGACACGAGGACCAGTGAGAGCATCCACAAGGTCACTCTCTAAGCTCAGAGACACCAGCTGAGCAGAACCCCCTCCTGGGAGTTTGGGTATCAGCAACATGGGGCCCCTCCTTTACTTTTTAACTTTCAACCTTTACTTTTTTAATTTTTTACAATTTTTTGACAATTTTGAAATTACCAGGAAGACCACTTGGTTTTTATTTTATATTTATTTTTATTTATTTGGCTATACTGGGTCTTAGTTGGGGCATGTGGGATCTAGTTACCAGACCAGGGATCTGACCTGGGCCCTCGGCAGTGAGAATCCTAACCACTGGACCACCAGGGAATTCTAGGGAGAATTCCTGCTTGCATTTTCACCCTATGCATTTAATGTATTTATAATGAATGCCCTGCTATTCATTTTTATAAACTTTCTCTTAAAAACACCATATTTAAATTATTAACTTAAAAGGATACTATGGGATACTAAGGGTTATGGGTTCAACTGTGTCCTTCCTGAATTCATATGTTGGAGACCTGACATAAACCTCAGAATGTGACCTTATTTGGAGATAGGGTCTTTACAGATCTAATCAAGTTAAAATGAGATCCTTGGGGTGGGCGCTAATCTGACATGACTGTGTCCTTAAAAGGGAGATTTGGAGATAGACATGCAGAAGAGGAGAACACCATGTGAAAATGAAGCCAGAGGTCGGGGTGATGCTTCAACAAGTCAAGAAAGCCAGCCTACCACCAGGAGTTAGGAGAAAGACATGGAAGAGACTCTTCCTAACAGTTCCTCAGAAGGAACCAACCCTGCCAGGACCTTGGTTTTGGACTTCTAGCCTCTAGAACAATGAGGTGATACATTTTTGGTACTCAAGTTGCTTAGCTTGTAGGGCTTTGTTAACAGCAGTCCAAGCAAACTAATGCAACTATTAAGAACAAGTCTCACAGGAATTCCCTGGCGGTCTAGTGGTTAATGATGGTCTAGTGGTTAAAAATCCGCCTTCCAGTGTAAGGGGTAGTGGTTCGATCCCTGGTCAGTGTGGGACCTGAGATTCCCACATGCCAAGGGGCTACTAGAGAAAACCCGGGTACTGCAAATAAGACCCAATGCAGCCAAATATATATATTTTTTTTTAAAGATTAATATTTCCTGGAAAAAAAAAAAGCCCACACAGAAAAAAAGGTGAGAAAAATCCCATTCTAAATTGAACACCCTGAGCTGTGTTGCTAAACCATCTCTAAAATGAATTTCAAAACAAAAAACTACCCTTGCTCATCAATGCATACATTTTCCATGTGCTTTTTCAATAAAATTATGATTTTTAAAACTGTAAGGAATTCCCAATCAATCGAACAACTAGCTTGTAATACCTTTTCTTAAAGAGAGATGTGGCAGTGGGGAAGGGGGGACTGGGAGAAGGGGAGGGCAGTGGGCATGGGGGTGGACTTTCCTGGCTGTCCAGTGGTTAAGACTCTGCACTTCCACTTCAGGAGGTGCTGGTTCAATCCCTGGTTGAGGAACTAAGATTCCACATGGCATGCAGCAGTGGCAAAAAAAAATTTTTTTAATACTCTGAAAAGAGATACAGGCAGAAAAGATAGATCTGTTTATTTACAATAGATGAAAAAAAGGCCCATCAAACATAAAAGCCATTTGCTATTTTTCATCGTATGCCAAATTTTTCACAGCATTGGCTATTTCTCATCCTATGCCAGATTTTGGGCTTCCCAGGTGGCTTAGTGGTAAAGAATCAGCCTGCTAATGCAGGAGACACAGGAGACCCAGGGTTCAATCCCTGGGTGGGGAAAATCCCCTGGAGGAGGAAATGGCAACCCACTCCAGTATTCTTGCCTGGAGAATCCCATGGACTGTAGCCTGCCTGGCTCCTCACAAAGGGGTCGGACACGACTGAGCACTGAGCACACACTTGCCACATTCTATACTCTCAATACCATTTTTGTGTTCATTCAAGTTTTGGTCTGCCTTCTAGAGAACCAAAAAAAAGAATGAGAAGAAAGTGTTAATAACTCCAAATTACAACAACTCATTAAGATGCAATTTTGTAACTTTATTTAGAAGTTAATTGCTAAACTTCTACATCCCCATACATTTTATTTTTATTTTGTCATTTAATTCTTTATTTTTGCCTGCACTGTAGCTTGCAGGATCTTAATTCCCCAACCAGGGACTAAACCTGCACTCTTAGCAGTGAAAGTGTGGGGTCCTAACCACTGGACCTCCGAGAAATTCCCCTCTCTCATTTAATTCTATCAATAAACCTATGAGGTAGGGAGAGTATTGTTTTACTCTTATTTGCTTGAGTTCCAAGTATATATGTATGTACTATATGTATATAGTACATATTAACATATATGTGTGTATTTACATATGGGGATTTTATATATTTTATAATCTGTGCACATCTATCCATACATATTAAACATATATACACACACATATAATGGGAAAATGTATGTATATTATATATTTTGTTGTTCAGTCGTTAAGTCATGTCTGACTGTTTGTGACTTGCGACCCCATGAACTGCAGCATGCTAGGCTTCCCTGTCCTTCACTATCTCCTGGAGTTGGCTCAAACGCACGTCCATTGATTCAGTTATGCTATCCAACCATCTCATTCTGTCACTGCCGTCTCCTCCTGCCCTTGATCTTTCCCAGCACTCACAGATGAAGGAAGTTAGCAGATTACAGTGACCATGAGTGTGGAACACATACCCTATTTGGTAGAACCCTATAAGAACTCACGCCAACGAAAAAGTATTTAGGACCTCTCTGGTGATCCAGTGGTTGAGAATCTGCCCACCAATGCAGGGGACATGGGTTCGATCCCTGATCTGGGAAGATTCCATGTGCCGAGGGGCAACTAAGCCTGAGTCACAACTACTGAGACTGGGAGTCTAGAGCCAGTGCTCTGCAAGAAGAGAAGCCCCCACAATGAGAAGCCCATGCACTACAATTAGAGAGAAGCCCCTGCTCACTGCGATTAGAGAAAGCCTGTGCACAGCAACAAAGACCCAGTACAACCAAAAAATAAATAAATGAATAAATAAAATTTTTTAAGTATTTAACAACAGCAAAAGCCTGGAGCAAATATTCATGTAAAGATAACAGTAGAGTAAGGAAAAATCATCTCAGCACTGGAGTGATTACACCCACATGGTATGGCCCTCTTAGGAAAATGGAGATCATTAAATAGACATTTCTAAAGCATGTCACGTTATTTCAAGATTCCAGGTCTCAGTGCAGATTACTGTCATTTAAGTAGCTATCTGCAGTCCTCTGTTTGCGTAACTGTTTGCAAAATTACTCTTTAGATTCACAAATCTATCCATCTACCCTTGGCTTAAAATCATGTAGTGGAGACTTCTCTGGTGGTCCAATAGTTAAGAACCTGCCTTGCAATGCAGAGGACGCAGGTTCACATCCCTGACAGGGAACTAAGATCCCACGTGCTGCAGAGCAACTAAGCCCAAGAGCCACAACTTGAGAGTCAGTTCATAGCAACAGAAGATCCCTCATGATGCAACAAAAATCCTGTGTCCAGAAACTAAGACTCAACATAGCCAAATAAATATTAAACAAACAGAAAACCATGCAGTAGTTTCTTATCAAACTTGCAATAAAAATCTCAGTCCTTATTAATGGCTTTTGGGTCCATCAGGGTCTGGTCAGGAAAACAGAATTTTAAATAGGTTGTTCATTAAACAGGTGGCAGAGGATTGAACAAGCAAAAAGGGAACACTGAAGTAATTTAATCATAACAGCAGGAAGCAGTTCCCACTTCTAGGGCCAGAGAACAAAGAGAACAGTTGGGGTTAGCAGAGCAAGAGGAATCAGAAGAGGATTCCTGGAGGGCTGGTTCTTATGCCTCTGAGAAAGGGTAACCGTGATGTTGGTGCTGGCCTTCAAGAGCCTCCCCTTGGCAGGGGAGGGGCCCTGCCAAGCTGGGGCTCAGAACTCTGAAAAGGGGCTGTTGCTGGCACTTCTGAGGTAGCACACAGGCTATTTCTGGAAAGAACCTGGAGAGTGAACCAAATGCCCTGTCTGAAGCAAAATGTCATTACTTACCATGATAGGAATAGCAAGTAAAAGGGCATGCACGAGTGAGTCCCTCCCCCTGCCTTCCAGTCTCCTCTCCTATTGACAGAACCTGAAACTAGCTGACAAAGGTGCAATACAGTCTGCAGGATGGATACTGCTGGGCAGGGTAGAGAAGAGTGCATCTGCAGCTGAGACCAGCACAGCCTTCAGTGGCCTGTTCGATCTAGCCCCTGCCTACTTTCCCAGCCTGATCCCCTCCATTCTCCCCAAAAGTGAAAGTCGCTCAGTTGTGTCTGACTCTTTGAGACCCCATGGACTACAGTCCATGGAATTCTCCAGGCCAGAATACTGGAGTGGGTAGCCTTTCCCTTCTCCAGAGGATCTTCCTGACCCAGGAATCAAACCGGGGTCTCCTACACTGCAGGTGGATTCTCTACCAACTGAGCTATCAGGGAAGCCCCATCCATTCTCCCCATGATATACTCAATTCCAACCACATTGGGTTTCTTTTTCTTTCCTAAAACATCCAAAGCTGACCCCCAATTCTAGGGATTTGTTTTCACTATTCCTTCTACCTGCAAGTATCTTCTCCCTTGGGGTTCACTTATTCAGGGTACAACCTAAAGTCACGAACTCAAAGAGGATTTCTCAATTTCCTCAATCTATAGAAGCAGCCATCTCCCCACACAGGCTCTGTAAAATTCCCTATTTTCATTTTACCCACAGCATTAATCACTATTCAGTATTATCTTTATTTTTAAATTTGTTTAAAATTTTTTTGGCTGCTCCCCATGGCATTTGGGATCTTAGTTCCCTGACCACGGATCAAACCTGTGCCCCCTGCATTGGAAGTGAAAATCTAAACCGCTGGACTGCCAGAGAAGCCCCTTAATATTACCTTTAAAAAGTGGTTTCTTATTTCTTTCCTAAGAAATTTAGGCATCTGTCTTATTTGCCACTGTGTCCTTGGGGGATCGGACAGAGCCAATAAACAGCTCAATAAATGTTCAATTAATGCATTTTAGTGAAAGTAAAAACCTCTGTATATCTATGGAAGGTGGAAGGAATCTGGCAGATCACAGATGACTCCATCATTTGACAGCTGGGTAAGCTGAGGACCAGAGAGCTGAAATGATATACCAAAAAGCACAGTGAGTGACAAGTGTTGCTTCCTACCTTCCCCACTGCTTTCACATATATCACCTTGTTTTGCTCTTCTACTTTCCTGGTGTAAATGATAGGCTCCTTGGGCAATGGTGGGGATTCCAAAATCATCTCGGGAACCAAAAAGAGAGAATGGACCTCTGCTCCTATCTCCAGGAAGGATCCCCAGGGAAGAGCTGTAACTGAACACCTTATCTGTGTTCAAAGCAAAGAATACCTAGGATACCTGTGCTTCTCAGGGACTTAACCGACAGAGGCTCCTCTGGGTGGGGAAAGGCGCAGGGTTGTTTCCCTGGGGTGAGGGAAGCCCTCTAGTGGACTAGCACTCAAAAGATTGATCCAGGACCCAGAAATAAACTGTTCCGTGACGTTGGGCAGCAAGTGAGTTACCTGTTCCTTCTGATCCTCTGTTTCCCCATCTGTAAAAACAGTTGGGGTATGTTGGGCTAGGATCGCTGTGGTTCCAGGAGGCTGACTCAAGTCAGTTGGTAAGAACTCTGCCTGCGGGTTTTGAATACTGGAAGAACAGACTCCATAAACCTTGCAACCTAGGAATGAATGGATTAAACTGCTGAAAAGGTCAAGGTGGTTCGGATGTTAAACTGCTGGGGGCTAGGCTTCCCATAAGGGGTGGTCGAGAGGTCAAAGGTCGGGTTCCGGTCAAACGAGAGAAAAACCGGAAGTCCCCTGTGGTTCTACTCTGAGCCGGGGCCGCCAGCCGCGTGACTAAATCTCCCCGGGGCGGAGCTTCAGCCGCCAGAGGGAGGAGTTTGGAGCCCCCCAATGGCAGGGCAGCTCCCCTTCCAGCACAGCCAATCAACGCGGAGAGACGGTAAAATTTAAACCCCCCCCCCTCCTCCTCCGCTGAGACCTGTCCCGAAAGCGTTTGTAGAAAGTGCGGCCGCTCGCCCCGCCCCCCTGAGGAGGCGGGGAAAAGGGCGGGCTTTCCCTCCAGAGTTTGCCTATCACGGCGGGCAGCCTGAGGAGAGACGGGCAGCAGCGCCAATCAGGGCAGCAGCCGGGACCCGGCGGAGCAGTTGGCTACAGTTGTTGCAACTTTTTTCGAAAGCTGCGTTTCCCGGGAGATCCTAGGCGGTGACAGAGCAGGGCCATGGCTAGAGGTATTGGCCCCGGTGGCCAGCGCCGGGGCTGCTGGGTTGGGGGACGGGAGCAGCCTCGGGAAGGCGCTCTCCCGCCGGCTGCTCGGAAGGCGCGCGGGGACTAGTAGGGTTGCGGGGGGAGGGGCTGCGGAACCTTTCTCACCTCTTCCCCACCCTTGCTCCAGAAGCCCCCAGAAACCCCTCCCACTCCTGTGCTTCGGTTTCCCCTTTTTAAAGTGTGGGCACTTGGTGACCTGCCTCTCGAGAGGCAACGGGGCCATATGTCAAAGATGTTTGGAAACTAAAGCGACTAGCACCTCAAGGGAATGGTTGTCATTGATACAAATGAGGGGGAGGGCGAGGCTTCGCTTGCTTAGGGGCTCTCTCTGGTTTGGAAAGGAGGTGACCCGAGGTGAGGGCACAGATCGGTATCCTACTTGGTGGGGAGCGCGTCCGAGTGGACACCGCGGCAGGCGCCTTCCTTTCCCTTTCCACTCCCTGAGTCAGCTCTGCGCCGCCGGGGCGGGGACGGGCCCCGCTGGCCCACTTTGGGGTGAAACAGGTCCCCTGGCACCTCCCGGCGCGGCCCTTCGCGCCGCAGCTGATCAGGGCTCCTGCCCACGGGAGATGGCTTGGGTGGGGTTGTGCTGCCGCGAGGGAGTCGATGTCTCTGCCTGAAGTTCTTCGCACAATTAGTTTGCTATCAAGACAGACCCACGTTATGCGGCAAAGTGATCTCTAACCGCCGGTCGTTTCCAGCCACTGTGTCTCCTTCATGCAAAAACTTGAGCGTGCCGGTTCACTTGAATTATTATGTAAAAGAAATAAGTCGAGGTTTTACATTTTTCTCAAAATTCCCAGGATATTGCACGTTAGTAGGAA
Organism: Capricornis sumatraensis; assembly: GCF_032405125.1. NCBI lineage: Eukaryota > Metazoa > Chordata > Mammalia > Artiodactyla > Bovidae > Capricornis > Capricornis sumatraensis. The sequence continues at coordinate 59,055,938 of NC_091085.1, read as the reverse complement.
TTTGCCTTAATGCAGTATGCAGGCAGATCTTTACCTTCTCAGCCACTAGGGAAGCCCAGGCTCCCCAGAGCGGTCATAATGAACAAAATAAGGAAATATTTATTGGGCTTCTTTGTTTTCAGCCCCTGCACCCAGTTGCATCATTTATTGTCGTAGCATCCCTTTAGGGTCTTTGGGAACAAGACTTACCTAGATTTTGATTAAGAAATAAGGCATAGTGAACTTCAAGTTAAAGAACTTCATAACGTAGTCCACAGAGAAAAGTAAGATGCCTCAAATATTCTTCTTCAGGAAAGTGTTAAGCATCTAAAAGTATATTTAATAATATCTGGCTAATTTATCTGACAAATCTGAATAAAATTATGAAAGTGAAAGTAACTCAGTCATGTCTGACTTTGTGGCCCCTTGGACTCTAGCCCACCAGGCTCCTCTGTCCATGGAATTCTCCAGGCAAGAATACTGGAATGGTTTGCCATTCCCTTCTCCAAGGGATCTTCCCAACCCAGGGATCAAACCTTCATCTCCTGCATTGCATAGATTCTTTACAGGCTGAGTCACCAGGGAAGCAAGCTGCTGAATGTTTCTAGGCTCTATTATTTAACCCTCCCAACCTTTTATGAGAAGATAGTGTTCCATTTCACAGATGTAGAAACTGAGGCTTGGGGAAGATAAATCACTTGCCTGAGAGTTATGTGACTAAGATACTGATAAATATGAAGATGCTTTAACATAAAAAATGTATACTGCTGTCCTCAAACTCAAGACACTAAAATACTAATTCATTCATTTGACAAGCATTTATTCATTACCTACTGTGTTCCAGGCCCTTTGCTAAAGACACAACAATGAACACTGACAGAGATAGAGCACAGTGACGCTAGAGGGGTGGGAAGGCTGCTGTAGGCCACAGTGAGGACTGTGTATTTCATCCTAAGAGCAAAAGGGTATGGTTAGGGATGGGAGGAGTGGTGAGAAGCACATGATGAAAATCTGTGTTCTTGGGGACCCCTCTAGCTCCGATAAACTGGAGACGGTCACAGTGGAAAGATGGAGACCAAGTAGGAGGCCGTCTGATAGAAGGACAGATCCTACCCAAACAAATACTTTTGAGGCTGTAAATATTTACATGATTGTAAAATTTCTAAACCAGAGAGGAGTTGCCAGATATCTGAACATTATGTTCATGTGACTTAGCAGGGCTCTCAAAGTGAGCTACAAGCTGTGAACAAAGACTGCTTTTCTAGAAGAAAAAGACTGACCCTTTATTTGAAGTACTGTAAATAATTCGATATCTGATGACACTAAATGCCCAATTTAATGATTTGCAAGAATAATGAAGCCTAAGAAATAAATAACTACAAATGGCGGGGGGTGGGGGGGGGCGGTGGGGGGGGAGTCAAGTGACTCAGTGAAAATCACTGACCATACATTACAAAGGTGATTCATAAGCCTGTTATGCTAGAAGCTGGGAACTCTCCTCTTCACTTTGGCTAAATAAGAGAGGTAGAGGGACTTCCCTGGTGGCCCAGTGCATGGGGTGAGGGTTCGATCCCTGGCCAGGGGAGCGAAGATCCCATATGCCTCCAGGCCAAAAAAAAAAAAACCATAAAACAGCAGCAACACTAACAAATTCAATAAAGACTAAAAATGGTCCACATCCAAAAAAAAAAAATTTTTTTTTTAATGAGGTAAAGTGGAACAAGCAAAGAGACAGAATGGCTAGAGTATGTCCAGTGACTTTGGCCTTCAGCTTCCACCTCTGAAAAATGAAAACAATAGTTTGTAAAGATTAACTGACATAATAAAGTACCTGTCTCTAGGGGATAATTATTATTAACCCTTATTAAGTATTTATTTCAATGGCCAAGAGGTTCACTTTGTTTCCCCCTACAGATTAAGCAAACTATTTTTTAAATGCACTACTGCTAAAATAGGTAATTTTAAATGATTTTGATGTGATGGGAAAAATTAAAGGGGCTTCCCTGGTGGCTCAGCCGGTAGAGTCTGCTTGCAATGTGGGAAACTATGGGGTCTCAAAGAGTAAGACACGACTGAGTGAGTAACTCTTTCAAATATTCAGTAAATGATAGCGGTTAGTATTATTGGTGATGAATTATATTTCTACGAGATCCTGGGCACCATTAAAAGTTTTTATTTCTGTGACTGGATATTTGTTATGCACATAGGAACCTCATGACAGAGAAAAGAAACTGTTCTACAACTTTACTGAATGATTTGTACTATATTTTTTAGCTACTAGAGCTGCAGAGTTGAGAGGAATGGGCGCTAGACTTGTATTTTAGTGTATCCTCTGCATCTGTGCACTAAAATAGAGGAAGATGTAGCCATGGGTATGTGTGTGGGGTGGGGGAGTGAAAATAGTATGAGAAATGGACAAGATGACTTGAGCAACTGTTTCCTGCCTCCAAACCAAGATCCCCCCGATTGTTTGGCAACAAACTGCAAACCCTCTCTGCCCCACAGAGGTAACAGACACTGTTTCAAATGGCTCAACCTGGGTGTCCCAGTGTCCCTTTGGAATCCTAAGTCTCTGCATAGTCTCTTGGATATTCAAGTGGGCAGAGTACCCTACCCTGCTGGAATTAGTGGTTGGGTGGAGATGGACTTCCCCAGCCCTGCTGTGAAAGATTTTAAAGCATGAGCTGATTTGGGAGGCTGTGTCCTGAGCAGTGCCTTACAATTTAATCCACCGACTTATCCCTTCTAAGAGGAGGAGGAGGCAGCTACTTAAAGTGATAGCCATTTGTTTATGTGGGTGTTGGAAGGTGCCCTCCGTAGGTTGTGGAATTCATTGATCTTGGTTTTTTATCCATGAGGATGCTGCAGCCCAGGCTGGGGAAGAGACTTGCCCTTTGTCACAAAGCACCTCTGGAGCAGACGCAGAGAGAGATACCCAATCTTTGCTTCCCAGGCTATAACCGAAGGCTGGATGCCCTGAGGTGTTTGTTTGCATCTATGACTTTGCACAAATACAGGGACTCTTTGTTGGCTGTGAGCCCTCAAACCCTAATGGCTACAGCACCGTGGTTCAGGGCAGTAATCTATGCCAAGATACCACAGTGCCTGGAACCCCTGCCTCCTAGGACGTTTCTCATGGGGGGACGGGACACTTGGCTGACCTGCTAATAAGCCTTCTGCAACGCCATTAGCTCCTCCCTACCTATTTCTATAACTGGTAAGTTAGTGGCTGGGAGTGTAGGCTCTGGGGTCTGTTGGCCTGGAAATCTAGTTCTAGTTCTGAGAACTTGGCCAAGCTCCTCACTTCTCTGAGGTGGTTTTCCCTGTCTGTGGAAGAGAAAATAATAAGGCTTCTACCTTCAAAGGGCTGCTGAGAGGTTTGAATGACAAGGTATGCAAGAGAAGCGCCCAGCAAACATGCTATTATAATTCCCGCTTCATCTCTCCAGGGACCGTACGGATCTGGTGCAGCCCGCCTAGGTTTGACATCTGACCTGATCACTTCTAGTTCTGTGACTCTGGGCAAGCCCCTGCATCTCCCTGAAGCCTCAGCATCCCCATCATAAACGGGGATAGCCGCAGGACCTGGCTCCCAGGGGCTTGCCGGGAAGGTTAAATGCCCACGGAAACGCTCCGTGAGCACAGGCTCGGGCACACAGGAGGGCTCTCGTTCACCGCTGCGCGCTGCGCCTGGCACGGACGGGTCTCCCGAAATATCCGTGGAGCCCGCGAGAGTGGGAGCCCGGCCGGCCGAGAGCCCCGGGCTGTCATTATCATGTTTCCCACCCCTTCCTCCCCGAGTGGCTGAGGACGCGCGAGAGGGGGCGCGCCCGAGTTGGGATTCGTCGCGGCCGCGGGCCCGCCCTCCTTCACTCCCTCCCTCCCTTCGGAGGAGTTTCTCAGCTCCGCCCCTGCCAGCCCCCTCCCCGGCCGGGAGCGGACGGTGGGCGGCGGCGGCGGCGGCGAGCGGGCGGGCCGCGGAGGACGCGCCGCCAGCGCCTCCCTCTCTGCGTCCTCGGTCCCGGGCCGGCCGGGGCTGCCGCGGCGCGCGGGTGCCGGGCCCTGCCTCGCAGGCCATGGGGGAAGGGGGCGCCGTGGGGCGCCGCCGGCCCTTCCCCGGGGCGCCGCGGCGGCGCTGGTGGCGGCGGCAGCAGCAGCAGCAGCGGCAGCGGCAGCGCTGGTGGCCGGGCCGAGGCGGCGAGGGCGAGGGGCGCGCCGCCATGGGCCTGGCCGGGCTGCAGGTGGGTGTGGCGGGCCCGGCCGCGCGGGGGGCGGGCGGCGCGCGGGTCCCGGCCGGGCCGGGCGGCGGGAGGGCGACGCGGGCCCCGGCCCGGCCGGCCGGCCCACCGCCGCCGGGCCCTCGGAACATGGCTGCGGCGGGAGGCGCCGCCGCGGCGCCCGGCCCGGGCGGCCCCGCTCCCCGCCCCGCCGCGCCCTGAGCGCCCCCTCCCCCGCTTCCCCCGGGTCCCCCTCTCCAGGCAGGAAGATGTCCAAGCCCCGCGCGGTGGAGGTGGCGGCGGCGGCGGCGGCGGTGGCAGCGACGGCCCCGGGCCCGGAGATGGTGGAGCGGAGGGGCCCGGGGAGGCCCCGCACCAACGGGGTAAGCAGGCACCCTTCCCGCACTCGCTCGGCGCGCCCCCAGGGGCCGTGCGGCCGGGCGCCCCCGCGGGCCCAGCTCCGAGAGCACGTGGGCGCGCCCGCGGCCCTGGGGCGGGGGTGCGGGCGGGGCGCCCGGCCGGGCAGCTTCCTTTTCTGCTGCCTGCCTGGGAGTGGCGTCCCCACTCGCTCCGCCATGACCCTGGCAAGCTCTGACCTCGGAAAAGTTTGTCTTTATGGCATTTCCACACCCCGAGACCCGGCCATCCCGGTGGCGGCTGCGCCTTCCCAGAGTGTGCGGGGCCTGCCCGGGGCCCACGGGGAGGTCACAGGTCTTCGCTGACTTGGTGAATGGCCCACCAGGCAGAAAGGCCTCCAGCAGTGTTTCTGGGAAAGCCCTCCTCCCGTTTGTGCTTACTCGGAGGAGAGGCCCCACACCCAGAGACACCAGCGGTGACCCGTACCGCCCCACCGGCCTGCCCACCGCAGTAGAGTAACCGCCCTAAATGCCTTGGTCTGCTGTGCTCCGCACTCGCCTAGTTAGCCTGAGAGAATTTCCCCAGCCGCAGCCCAGTCCCGCAGTCCTGGGGCTGCACAATTTGAGAGGGGCCGGGGTTGGGCTCATAGAAGGATCAAACAGTCTTGGCAATTCCTACCAGCTGACCTCAGGTCCAAGAAGTGGTTATTCAGGTTCCCTGAGGCCTGTCTGTGCTGGAGTTCCTGCAGCTCCTGCCAGGGCAGTCAGCTGCTGCGCAGAGGCCAGCTCTTCCAATTCTGGCCTCGTTTGCCTTGGTCACTCTAACCTTCTTGTTACTGGTAGGTTGCCTCCTTCTATGGATCTTTGTGGACAGCTGGTTCTCTTTGCTGGCCAGATGTTCCCCCTGCCCTCTTTAACAGACTAGAATTAGAGACCAACTTGGACCTGGGGGATTCTAAACCTTCCACTACTAGGCTTCCCCTAGTAACCCAGTTTTTGAACCATGTTTTTGTCCTTTTTTCTTTTTTTTTTGTCTTTTGGATTCGAGTTACCCCTTCTCCATCTAAATGTTGTAAGATCTTCTTCTTCAAGCCTCTTTCAGAATATGCATTTGTCGTTTTAGGAGAATGTATTTACCGGGCAATCAAAGATCTATACCTACATGAGCCCGAACAAATGCTCTGGAATGCGTTCCCCCCTTCAGGAAGAGAACTCAGTTGCACAATACGAAGTCAAATGCCAGGGGAAGCCATTAGCCGGAATCTACAGGAAACGCGACGGTAAGCCTCTGAAATGGCCCCCCTCTATCCACCGCTGACGGGGTTGCATCCTCAGTAATAATGTATATATGCTAGGTTTCCTTATCCAATCTTTTCAAGCCAAAGTTTGCAGAGTTTGAATCATGTCCTGTCTTGCTGAGAAGAAACATAGATACGGGGGGAATAGAGCCGCCTGTTCCAGGGCGTGTGCCCTGTTGGTCTAACAGGTTCTCCCTGTTTTTACAAGAGTTAGCATGTCCTTCAAGCTTGGTTTTCTTGCCAAGTTGCCAAAATAAGGCAGCTGGCATGTCGTTAGAGAGGTTCACAGGCACTAAAAGTACAGAAATGATGAGTCTGACTTGTCCAGACCAAGCTCTTGTACTGCAGCTGAGTCATGTGAACCTAAGGAACTGACTTCCTTCTCTTTTATGAGCTGGACTTGACCTCAGTTCTAAAGGTTCTTTCCACTCAAGTGTTCAGTGCTACTCTCTGAAGCAGCATACTCCAGAATGAGATTTAGAGTTAAAATGCTGAGCAAGAAAGCACTCGGTTATTGAAAGTTCTGTCTGGCCCTGCAAAACATGCTGAAACCTGTTGGAAATTTTGCTGTAACTCAAATATTCCCTTTTAAAGTTGTGGGGATGGGGGCTAGTGGTGAACTTTCTCCAGTTACTCTGCTCTAAAACTTGCTTTTAAAGAAACAGCAGCTACCAGCTGCTCCAGCAGCGCTATACAAGGAAGCTTTGTATTTGTTAACAGAAAGTGCCATAAAGGGATGGGGTAGCCCAACCTCTGGTCCAGATCTGAGAACCAGGGGCAGGAGCCAACCCTTGGCCTGATTCCCCCTGGTGATGTTATTTCAAATGGACTTAGATTCTAATCCTAGCTCTACCATTTATGAAAGGAAGGGTCACAGGCAGGTTACTATGGTTTTTTGAGCCTCAGTTTTTCATTTGTACAGTGGGAGAGAGGAGTCCTGCCTGAAGACCAGTTAAAGCATGGGTGCAAAATGCCTTTGTGAGCGAGTTCCCTGGTGGTCCAGTAGTTAGGATTCTGTGCTTTTACTCTCAGGAAGAAAGTTCAATCCCTGGTTGGGGAGCTAAGATCCTACAAGCCTCATGGCACAGCCGAAAGAAAAGGGAGGGGGACTTTGTGAGCACGCCATACTGTCAGCCCATTTTCCGCTGGACGGGAAGCATCACAGCCTGCCCCTCCCTGCATCCCTGCTTCCGCAGCACTTAGGCCAGTACTAACCACACTGAGACTTGGGAAGGGCCTCTCTCTAGATCCCATAAGCCAGCCTCACATCCCTTCTGGGATGGGGCGGGATATAGATTGTCCTGAATGGTGACATGGGGCACAAGTTAGCTTATTTGACTCAAAGTGTTACTACATGGTGACAGTTGAAATGGGGAGCTGGATGAACACTGGAGGAGACCCCCATAGACCGGGCGTCTATCCATGATTCTCGTCCTTTTTCCTGCCTTGATGCAGACTTACGTGATAGCTAATGTTCATGAACACCACCCACTCCCAAGGTTACGCCCGACGTCTTGGCCTTAACTCCCTCTTATTCCACTCAAGACAGTATGTCAGGGAGCACTGTCTGTCTGGACCATCTGGAGAATGGTCTGGATGGCTGCTGATGTATTTATTTTTTTCTTTTGTTTGTTGAACTATTATTCAGATATCCTGACGTTCACCATTTTAAAGGGTACAGTTCACTGGTTTTAGGTATACTCACAGATTTGTGCAGCCATCACCTCTGTCAAACTCCAGTACATTTCCATCACCCCAAAAAGAAACCTTGTACCTATTCACAGTCATTCCCCATTCCTACCTTCTCCCAGCCCTGGGCAACCACTGATCTGTTTTCCATCTCTAGATTTGCCTGTCCTGGGCATTTCATATAAATGGAGTTGTAAAATATGTGACCTTTTGTGTCTGGTCTCTTGTACATTATAATGTTTTCAGGGTTCATACATGTTGTAGGCTGTCCGTACTTCATTCCTTCCTGTGGCTGAATAATATTCCGTCGTGTGGATAGACCACATTTTACTTACCCATTCATCAGCTGATGGACATTAGAGTTGTTTTCACTTTTTAGCTCTTATGAATAAGCTTCTGCAGGCATTCATGTATAGGTTTTTATGTAGACATATGTTTTTAATTTTCTTGATAGATGCCTAGAACTAGAACTGCTGAGTCAGATAATTCTCTGTCTAACATTTTGAAGTCTGCCAAACTCTTTTGCAAAGTGACTGCACCATTTTGCATTCCCACCAGCAATGTAGTATTTATTTTTTTAAAGTAAAAAAGAATTTTATGGAAAAAAAAAACAGTTCAATACTGATGTTCCATGAGTATTTTTAGTAACAAGTCATTGGCGACGTCCCCCACAACACACTGAACTGCTATTGGGGCACCATGCTGAGAACCACTGTGAATGCCATGCTTTGACCCTGTTAGAAGAGGGAACTAAAAAAAAGAATCTGAAATGAATCATGCCAGCGAGCTAGCCCTTGGGGAAGAGGTCTTTGTTGGGGAGAGGTTCTGCTTTATCACCTTACTTCCGTCCACCAGTGCTGCCCCACTCTGTAGGGACTGAGCTTTTCCCCCCTGGAGCCCATTTCCTCAAACGCCATCGATGGAGCCCTCATGCCAGTGTCGCTGGCTGTGACGCTTCTGCTTCAAAGGCTCTTCCTTCAAGATGCAGACAACCTGATGGGTTGATTAATCACAAGAGCAGAATCCAATCACAATACATATATATCAACTTATCGTGGTCTAATACTTCAAATATCTTATAATTGTATTGATCAGTCATACCTCAACAAAGCTGGAAAAGTGGGGGAAAAAAAGATGCAGAGACCAAAAGCTCTGCCTAGTGTCTGGGTCAACAAGTAAAGCCTGATCTTTTCCCCAAGATACTGGTTAGTGGACACCAGGCTTAACAGCCCAAGGGCACTACTGCCCAACACGCCCCCACCCGCATTCCCCCAATCTCCTCCCCGAGCCTGTCTTAGCAAGCAGCCGAGGGCTGGAAAGTGGGAGGTGTCAGGTCCAGAGTCAGCCTGTCTCTCCCCACCCTCTGCCCACAGAGAAAAGAAACTCTGGGAATGCAATACGAAGCTCCATGAAGGCCGAGGAACAGAAGATCAAAGACGCCAGGAGAGGTCCCCTGGCACCTTTTCCAAACCAAAAATCTGAAGCTGCAGAACCTCCCAAAACCCCGACCTCGTCTTGTGATACTCCCAATGCAGCTGCTGCCAAGCAGGCCCTGAAAAAGCCCGTCAGGGGCAAACAGGCCCCCAGGAAAAAGTAAGTGCTCCCTGGAGCCACTTCTCACGCAGGGCGACCTGCTGGGTACCAGCTGGGGGGAGGCCGCCCACCCTCTCAGGCCTTTGAGCTATTAAGGCTCAGGTTCCCGAGACACCACCAGGGATACTGTTACTTGTCCGCGTCCTGGTCTGCCTCAGGTCCAGAGCCCCGACCCTGCTGAGAGTAGGCAGCCTGCCTTTGGCACTCTTTCTGAGGCTGCTGTGGGCAGGTGAGCTGAAGTGACCCCGGGCCACAGTGGACAAAGGTGTTTTAAGTGACCCGATTTCCAAGGAGCCTGCTCCTAAAGGGTCGCCTGCCTCCTGGCTGTGAACATGGTCTCAGCACTAACGCTTGGTTCCTCCTCTTCCTTTCCCACCCCAGAGCTCAAGGAAAAACACAGCAGAATCGCAAGCTCACAGATTTCTACCCTGTGCGAAGGAGCTCCAGGAAGAGCAAGGCTGAGCTGCAGGTAGGGTCATGTGTTTCAATTCCGCTCTCAAAGGGGCGGGGTGGCCTGGTGGGCAGTGCTCACTGCGCACCACCTGAGCTCTCTTTGCATCATCACGGGAAAAGTCTCTTGGCCTCCGCGGCCCCGATGTCCTCCTGGGTCTAGTGGGGGTCATCATAACTCCTTTGGGTCACTGTAGTGCTTAGTTAAGATGCTTCTGTGAAGGAGCCCTGTCGCCTGTAATGTGGGGTATGGGAAGTCAGGACCTGCAAGGCTTTGGCAGGGCCATTGGAGCCTGAGACTGTGGGGTGGGCTGTGTGCTCTCTTAGAGAGCGTGTTTATCTGCTGTCCAGAGGTTTCCTGTCTCGAGATGATGAAGAGCACTGGCTTGGGAACTACTTCCTGGCTGTATGACCTCAGGGCTTAACTGCTGTCTGCCTCTGCCATGTCCTGTGAAATGGGATAATGTAGTCGAGCCCTGTGCAGTGGTTGGGAGGGTCACGCACGTTAGTGAACGCGCATGGAACACTAAGAACCGTGCCTGGGACGCAGTGAGGACCTATTAACCCTTGTCACCATTGCTTCCCCCGCATTGTCCTTTCCTGGGGCTCCTCTCTGGTCTTCCCCACGCAGCCACAGAACCTGCGAAAACCAGGCAGGAAGACCAGCTGGGCTCTAAGGCCCCCGCCCGCCGTGTTTGCAGAGTGCTGAGCTGTGCACAGTTGATCAATATTTGATGCAGTGAGGTGTGGTTATTGCCTTTCTGTTAGGGAAACCCAGGGTGTGGCCTGGCCCTGCAGCCCCCAGCTGCTTTCATCCCCCCTCCCACCCAGGGGCAGCAGAGCAACCTCTAGGCTTGGGAGGAACGTTCAGGACTGCCGCCCCCATAAGGGAGGTGGGGGACCCTGGCCTCTCAACCCTCAGACTCTTCCGCATTTGGACGTTGAATCTGTAGCTGTACAGACGGTGAGGCAGCATCTCTGTGTCTCCTTCTTTGAATTGACAAGACTTCATTTTTTAAAAAGGGGGGAGGGTGTCATTTTTCTCCCCCGAGAGAGAAGCTCTGGCTGTATTTCCTTAGAAAGGCAGTGTCTTTCAGCCAAGAACAAGCTGTTACAAGCTGTTTGCCTGCAGTGGGAGGCTGTGCGAGGTCAGCCTAGAGACAGCACTGCAGAGGGCGAGGCGGTGCCAGCCCCCAGCACCCGGGACACCTCCCAGCTGCGGTCAGGAGCCGCAGAGCCCACAGAGGGAACCTGGGGGTCCACCCAGCGCCGCTGTGGGCTGCAGGGTGGGGGAAGCCTGAGTTGGCCTTTTTTAATTAAAAAAAGAAAAACCAGGGACTTTTCTTTCTGGAGGAGTGGAGGCTGCAGTGGGTGTGTTGCCAGAGTGCTGAATTCTACCGCAGGCGAGCGGAAAGCAGCTGGCAGTGGCTCCCCAAAGCTTGGTCTGCAGGCAATCAGGCCCACTCTGTGGCTGGATGGAGAGCCAGGGGCCAGGGAGAGCCACGCTCTGCCCACCACCGTTTGTGTTGGCTCTGTCGGGTGGGCATCCTGGCCAGGTGATGGCGGGCCAGGCTGGTGGGGCTGCGGCTGGCAGAGGTGAGGCCTGAAGGCAGGGCAGCCGGGTCTCTTGGGTGAGGCCGATCCCAACCTGACTGCCCTTCTGGGCCAGCCAAAGCCGAGGTGGACAGGGCATTAGGGGAGGGTGTGGGTAGGTGGGGCGAAACAAACAAAGAGCCCCGAAGACACCTCATTGTGGCTGAAGACGGAGCAGGCGGGGCTCAGTCCAAGGTCCAAGTCCAGGGCAAGAGGGTGGAAACAGGGCCCTGGAGAGATGCCCTGAACCCCTTGTTGCTTCGCTGTGGGAGCCCCTTCTCTGGTTGGCCTGGCCGTGGGTGGGTGACAGCCCGCACTGGGCAGGGACTGCAGTGTTGGCAGTGCCCTGGCCGCGTCATCACCAGCCCAGCCCAACCCTGGCTCTGGCATGCAGAGCAGCCTGCTGACTCCGGCTGGGCACGTCTCGAGTCCTTCCTGCCTTCACCCTGGTTCGCACCTTGCTCGCTTTCCAGGCCCTCGGTCCCCCAAGGACCGACTACTGCTGCAGTCCTCTATAGGACGCTTGGAGCTAGTTGTTCACATGTCCCCAAACCCTCCCCAGAGTAAAATGGACTCCTTGGCTGCACATTCAGAGTGTCTCACCTGGCCCCAGCACGTCTCCTCTGTCTCATTCTGTCCCAGCAGGAAAGTCCCTGTCCCCACTGCCCACCACCTATCCCAGTTTTCCCACGATTACTCCCATCTACTTCTGCATGCTTATAACTAATTATTTAACAAGGTGGTTGTGCCTGTGCGTGTGGGGGCGGGGGATTGTTGCCTTGAGGGCTCACTACGTCCAGGTGCTGTTCTCGGCCAGGAGATGCCACAGTGAACAGGGTGGACGTGGTCGATGGTGGGTACACACCTCTTGTCCAAGTGGCGCAGCTTCTGATCAGTTTAGCCCTGGCTAATTTTATATGCAGTCAGAGTCCTGATTCTTACATGTCCATGATTTAGATATTTTGTAAAAGTCTGTGTGGGCCAAACAGAGCATGGCCCCAAGCCACATTCTGCCACAAGCCCTATTCTGCCCTCGAGGCGCCCCGTCCCCCTCCTGGCCCACCTGAACGCCAGGTGATGAACGGCCCACCTGAGACAGGCAATGAGGAAAGGATGGGGGCTTGGTGGCCTGGACATCCCTGGGGACCGATGCCATGTAGGCTGACTGAGTGGACCCTGTGGCGGCCGGGACTCCCAGAGCGGCCTTGGTGAGAATGCTGACGCACTTCTTGTTTTTTTGTTTTTTTTTCTTTCCCTCCCCATCCAGTCTGAAGAAAGGAAAAGAATAGATGAGTTGATTGAAAGTGGGAAGGAAGAAGGAATGAAGGTAAGGGGCCGCAGGGCCCACCGTGTGGAGGCTGAGGCTGTGAGATCACGCCCTCCCTGGTCCAGAGGCCCATGCAGGAGTCAGGCTGCCTAGATCTTCTGATGTCGCTGTGACCAGGCAGACTGTTGCAAGCTGTCAAGGGACTGAACCCTAAAAGTATCCTTAAGGGAATGCCTCCTGAGGGAAATGAGATACTGTCCTGTGGAAACTTCTCATTTATTTATGGCTGTGCTGGGTCTTCGTTGCTGCGGGGACTTTTCTCTAGCTGCGGTGCGCGGGGGCTACCCTCTAGGTGATGTGCTCAGGCTTCTCGTTGCAGTGGCTTCCCTGTGGAGCACGGGCTCTGGGGCGCGCAGGCTCCAGTAGCTGAGGCTTCTGGGCTCTAGGGCACAGGCTCAGGAGTTGCGGCGCATGGACTTAATTTGCTGCTCCGCCTTTGTGAGATCTTCCTAGACCAGGGATCGAACCTGTGTCTCCTGCACTGGCAGGCGGATTCCTACCCACTGTGCCACCACGGATGCCCCTGAGGAAACTTTTCATGACGAAGGACTTCCCTCACAGTCCAGGTTAAGAATCCGTCTGCCAGTGCAGGGGACTCGGGTTCAACTCTTGGTCAGGGAACTAAGATCCCACATTGCCACAAGGCAGCTAAGTCCAAGTGCCCCAACTTCTGAGCCCATGCGCTGCAACTAAGATTTGACACAGCCAGTAAATATTTCTTTTTAATCACGATGAAATTTATACATATGTATGTAACTTACCATCGTAACCGTTCTTTAAGTGTAAAATTCAGTGGCATTAAGTACATTCTTCATTCACAGTTATGCAACTATCCCCCTGTCTAGTTCCGGAACCCTTTTGTCCTCCCAAACGGAAATCCCGGACGCACCAGTAGCCACTCCCATTCCCTGCCCTCAGCCCCTGACAACCAGTCTGCTTTCTGTCTCTGTGGATTTGCCCCTTCTGGACATTTCATACAAATGGAGTCATAGAATGTGTAGCCTGTTGTATCTGGCTTCTTTCATTTAGCATGACACTTGGGGAAACTTTTAAAAGGACAGGCTCGTTTTTTCCTATACTGTTTTCCTGGGAAATGGCAGTGCCCAGGAAGATTTGCTTTTCTCTCGCGTGCTCAGTTGCTTCAGCTGTGTCCTACTCTTCACGACCATATGGATTGTGGCCTGCCATGCTCCTCTGTCCGTGGGATTCTCCAGGCAAAAATACTGAGTGGGTTGCCATTTCCTTCTCTCTGGGATCTTCCTGAGCCAGAGATCAAAGCCAGGTGTCATGTCTTCTGCATTGACAGATGGGTTCCTTACCACTAGCGCCGCCCCCTATTTTAGTATATTTCAGACACATTGGGACCATGAGAGGGGAGGAAGTCTCAGTGGTAGTGGCCAGATGGGTCTGGGCTAGGACCCAGGGGATGGGAAGCTTCAGGTTCCACCTGCCACTGAGGGGAATCTGAATTTAGTTCTGGGCCTCTCAGCCAGTCACCCTCCATCTCCATTTAAAATGGAGTGCAGGAGGAGGTCAAAATAAATGGAGTGAGGTGAAACCCAGGCGTGTACATTATGGACTAAAGGAGAGACTCAGAATGTCAGTTCCTACTCTTCCCCTAAAGAGTAGGCCAGAATGTGGCTTTGAGTCTGTGCTACATCACTTCCTAGCTTGGTGGCCGGGGAGACATGACTCTGCCTGTCTAATCCCTAATTTTGCAGGTTTTCTCACCAGCAAAATGGGGCAGCACCCACCTAGCAGATCTCTCAGGATCCCACATAACAGTGCTTTGCAAACGAACACAAGGGAGCTCTTTGGGGTGATGGATTCTGGCGATGGTTGCACAACTATGTATGCTGAATGGGCTTCCCTAGTGGCCCAGTAGCAAAGAATCTGTCTGCCAATGCAGGAAACACAGGTTCAATCCCTGGGTCGGGAAGATCCCAGGGATCCGGAGAAGGAAATGGCTACCCACTCCAGTATTCTTGCCTGGGAAATCCCATGGACAGAAGAGCCTGGCGGGCTACAGTCAATGGGGTCGCAAAAGAGTTGGACACGACTTAGTGACTAAACAACAACAATATGCTGAATGATACCCTTCAAACCATGCGTGTGAAATGAGTGGATTTTATGACCTACTGCAGTAAGGCTGTTCAAAGAATGTATTGCAAGCTGCTGGCCACTCACAGTGGCATTTGTTGATGTTTATGAACCAATCCTCTCTCGGCACCTCCCAACAGATTGACCTCATCGATGGCAAAGGCAGGGGCGTCATCGCCACCAAGCAGTTCTCCCGGGGTGAGTTTGTGGTGGAATACCATGGGGACCTCATCGAGATCACCGACGCCAAGAAGCGGGAGGCTCTGTACGCACAAGACCCCTCCACGGGCTGCTACATGTACTATTTTCAGTATCTGAGCAAAACCTACTGGTAAGTCCCCTGGGGCTTCTAGTGGCTCTTCCCCACCCTGGCAGAGGTGCAACCAGAGGGCCACCAAGGGCATCGTGACTCTTCTTTTGGCTCCAGCTTCTTGCTTGGTGCTTGCTGCCATTTTTCAAAGCTGCAGTGCAACTCTTCCTACCCTTAATTCCCCCCCTCCACACACACACCACTTCCACTTTTAATTCTGGTGATTGAAGCAGTTCTGGAGGCAATCTTGGCCACCAAGTGGTGGACCCGTCATGTAAAAGCCCGCAGAGGGGCTCACCTGGCCTTCCGCCTGGGGCATGTGACCAGAGCAGCTCTGGGAATCGCTGATTTCTCTGTCCCCTATGCGATGATATCAGTGATTGTTGTTTTATTTTATTTTTTAATAGACTGTATTTGTAACGTTCCCAGCAAAACTGAGTGGAAAGTAGAAAGAGTTCCCATATATCCCACCTGCCCCCACCATCCTGCACAGCCTCTCCCCTACCCTCACCAACAGAGTTGATTTTTATTCATTTATTTATTATGCCAAACTCCACAGTCATCTCTGGTGCTTCCACAGAGTCTTTTGCATTCTCGTCTACACTCCCCCACCTCCCGCCCAAATACCCCATACCCAGTGCCCCTCTGGGCTCTTAAAGTTACATATATATATATTTTGAGTTGAATTGCTTTCCCAAAAACATGGCTATAAATCACCATCACCCCACCAGAACTGAGAGCAAGCCCTGACTCAAACTGGGTTCAAAAGCCTCTTTATCAATTTAATCCTCTGTCGCCCTCCCTCCCGGCCAGCGTGGATGCAACCCGAGAGACGAATCGCCTGGGAAGACTGATCAATCACAGTAAATGTGGGAACTGCCAAACCAAACTGCACGACATTGACGGCGTGCCTCACCTCATCCTCATCGCCTCCCGTGACATTGAGGCCGGGGAGGAGCTTCTGTATGACTATGGGGACCGCAGCCGGGCTTCCATTGAAGCCTACCCCTGGCTGAAGCATTAACCCAACGGTCCCGCCCCCTCCCCCCTTCTAAGGACAAAGTGCCCTCAAAGGGAATTGATTTTTTTTTTTTTACATACTTAATCTTAGCAGATTACTTCAGATGTTTTTAAGAAAAAAGTATATTAAGATGCCTTTTCACTGTAGTATTTAAATATCTGTTACAGGTTTCCAAGGTGGACTTGAACAGATGGCCTTATATTACCAAAACTTTTATATTCTAGTTGTTTTTGTACCTTTTTTGCATACAAGTCGAACGTTTGTGCTTCCCGTGCATGCAGTCCAAGACTCAGCACAGGTTTTAGAGGAAAGAGTCGAACATGAACTAGGAAGCCGGGTGACGCACCTGCCTCCAAACGAAGAGCCAGGACTCTCTCCCCCACTCCCCACATACCTGCCCCCTGCCCCCTGCCCCCAGCATCCCAGTGCCAGGTGGGCTCCCCCAGGGCCTGGATGGGATGTTCCCAAGCTCTTGTTTGTCCTGACATCTCGACAGGCGCACATTGAAGTGTATGAATATTTTTTAAAAAAAGGTTTCACAGTAAGATAGTCTTCCCCTCTGCTTTCTCGAAAGCTTACTGACCCGGTGGCTCACGGGCCAGGCCTCGATTTACTCTTCCACGGGCTGCCGCTTTTCCGGGCACCTTAAAGCATCAGGGCGGGGAATCAAAGGAGACGTGGGCAGGGACAAGCATTGCTTACCTAGCCCTTGCAGGGGCAGGGTTTCCCGAAACTGGGTTAGTTTCTTTATAGAAATGTGAACACTGAATTTATTTTAAAAAATAATAATAAAAATCAAAAAAAAAAAAGACAAAAAAAAAAAAAAAAACCACAGAAGACAACTTACATGTATATAGGTCTTGAAGTGAGTGAAGTGGCTGCGTTTTTGTTTTGGGTTGTTTTTAGTTCAGCTGTTTCTTTTTCCACCCTTGGTTTTGCTTCTGTAGAAGAGATATGAGATGGTACACTATTCTAATCTAAAGTTTTGTAGTGGGACCAGAAATTACTTACCCAATTCCCCACCCCCTCAGCCCCAACCTGATTGTGCTTGGGTTGAAAGCCCAGACCTGCTGTCAAGGCTTCCATGTGCCAGACCACCTGGTGTCCTTCCTGTAAAGCTGCAGCCGTGAACCAAAGAGCGAGCCTACAAGCCCCGAGAGGCAGGGCCCCTACACTAGCCGCCAGGGGGCCGGGGAGCCGGCAGGCCCAGGGGTCATGGCTGAGGGCCAAGTGTTCACCTCGACTGTGACAGCAGGAGTAGCGGGTAGCTTCTTCCTGAAGGGGGGACCGACTCCCACTTTCTGTCAACTTGTAGTTCAGGGGCCTGGGGCTCCAGAGCTGCGATCTGGGGTCTCTGGCGCAACCCCACCCCACCCCCCGACTCCCAGGTAAATGTGAATGGAGACAGGTATGAGAACCTGTCCTCAACTTCAATGCCCCCCAGCCCCGGCCTCATGACGGTGCTACCTAAGGAAGTCTTCCCCCTCCCATGCCCACCCCCACCCACCAATCCCACACTTGCCTGGTCAGTGGTCAGCAAATTGGAGGAGGATCCGATGGGAGTGTGTAAATGTGAGATAAAATGTCTTGGTTGTACCTGTTTGTGGTTTAGCTTTGTATTTAAGAAAAGGAAATAAACTTGAAAATTATTTGTCATCATAAAAATGAAACAAATTAAAATATTTATTGCCAGGCGAGGCTACCTGTGTCATTCTGTTGTTTTTCGCAAAGCGGTGGTAGGAAAAGGTAATGCACTTTCTGTTTCTTTTTGGGGCCGTACCACGTGGCTTATGGGGTCTTAGTCCGCAACTAGGGGTTGAACCTGGGCCCTCAGCTGTCAAAGCATGGAGTCCTAGCCACTGGACCACCAGGGAATTTCCGTTGTTTTTTGTTGTTGTTCCATTGGGTCTTTGTTGCTGTACTCAGGCTTTCTCTAGCTGCGATGAGGCAGGGCTACTCTGGTTGTGGTGCGCGGGCTGCTCATTGGAGTGACTTCTCTGTTGTGGAGAACAGGCTCTGGGGCATTTGGGCTCAGTAGTTGTGGCGGCATGGGTTTAATTGCTCCTCAGTATGTGGAATCTTCCCAGACTGGGGATTGAACCTGTGTCTCCTGAATTGACTGGTAGATAACTATTGGACCACCAAGGAAGTCTGCCCTGTTTATTTTACAAAAGGGCCACTTAACCAGTTTGAGTCAGTTTTGGTGACTGTCCTAGGGGACAGTCTCTTCATTTTTATGATGAGGGGTCAGAGGTTGCTTGTGGAGATTAAAAGTGAAGTACATGGCCCCTTAGAAGAGTGCCCAGCATGTAGCATATATCTTAGCTGTTGTAATTGTCATTGTTTCTAACGTGCTAGACTTGATTCTCAGGTAGGCGTCTCAGTCATCAACCTTGCCTGTCTGGTGCTGGAAGTATCCCAGATCCTGATCCCTAACCCCCACACCACAATCTACCCCCAAGAGGCTGCATTCCTTCAGCCCCAAGGCACTGGAGGCAGGTTGGAACAGGGCAGAGTCCTCAGTTTACAGGTGAAAGATCCATTTCCGGCATAGGCTTTCAGCATCTGTCAGCCGTTGCCCTAAACAAATCACTTACCCTCTGAAATCTGTCCATCAAGTTGGGAATGGCCTCTACCCACCTTCCTTGCAGGGGTTTCCTGAGGATTCAGTCATCATATACTTTACCATGGAGGATTCAGTCATCATATACCTTACCATGGAGGGGACAGTGTGGCCTGGTAGCCAAGTGCTCAGCCCTGGAACCGAACCTCTGGTTTCACCCACTTCACCGCTGTGTAACCTCTCTGGGCACCACTTTCCTCCCCTGTGACATAGAGACAATACCGGTGCTTGCATCGGGACGATCGTGAGGATTGACTGAGTTTAAGACATAAAAGTACTTGCATGAAGATAATCTTCAGGAATCAGCTATTATTAAGGTGAAAATTTGGGGTGTTTAAAAAAAATATTTATTTGGCTGCACCGAGTCTTAGTTGTGGCATGCAGGATCTAGTTCCCTGACGAGGGCTCGAACCTGGGACCCCTGCACAGGGAACGTGGAGTCCCAGTCTCTGGGCCACCAGGGAAGTCCCTTGGGTGGTTTCTATCATTCAGGATTTACAAGTGCCCTGGACTGACATAACTGCTTCTAAGCCTGCTCTCCTGGCTCAGGGTTTGGAGATGGAAGCCTACAGTGTGGGAGCAACTGTGTCTGTCTTGAATGTGGTCACACTGGGCCCAGCTCCAAGAACTTACCTTCTGGAATTCAAACACCCACATCCCAGCATCTGTGATTCTGAAGTCAGGATGCTCAGATTTGTTTCCCAAGTCAATTCTCACCTCCAAGGGGCAGAAATCTTCCTCCTCTCTACCCACTATTAAGAGGGGCACACCTAGTCAGGGATGCACCATTATACAGGGTGCCAGGAGTCAGAAGCTCCTGTGCTGTGGCAATCGCATTCTGGACCAGACATTCAAAGGTTGCCAACTTTTGGGAGGCAAGAGTGGTTTTGACCTTTGCACCTGAGTTCAAGTCCTACTTCTGTCACTTCCAGCTGGGGCCTTGGACAAGCTCCTTAGCCCCACCATACTAGCAGCTGCTTGGGTGAATAATAATAGTAATGCCCACCTCATAGGGATAAGGTGAGGCAACATATGTAGGTGCAGTAAATTGCATTCGTTATTAGTATCAGTACTTTTTGGAGACTCAGGGTACATAGAGCTTCACAGATAAGAACCTGGGCCTGAGGGGACTTCGCTCGTGGTCCAGTGGCTAAGACTCCATACACCCAATGCAGAGGGCCAGTGTTGAGCCCTGGTCAGGGAACTAGATCCCACATGCTGCAACTGGGAGTTTGCACGCTGCAACTAAAGATCTCGTGCCACAGCTAAGATCCGGTGCAGCCATATAATTAAGAATCTAGAATCAGGCTTGCATTAGCATCCTGGGCAGTAACTTCATAGCTACGTGACCTCGTGTAAGGTGCTTCAACCTCTCAGAGCCTTCATTTCCAAATCCATAAACTAGGCAATTCATATTAGTTAGTCTTCATCTCCTCCAGTTGTTAGATGAATAAATGAGATAATCCAGGCAGGAACCGAGACGTGATCACTGAGCCAGAGTTATTCATTGAGAAGACAGGCTCACAGGCTGTGTTCAGCAGGCTCATTAGTTTCTTTGCAAAGTGTAGTCTCCTGCTCCCTTCAGACTGTATCTAGATGGATTTCTTTTTCACATTGTAACACTGCTGAAATCAGGGTGAGCCTTAAAGTCAATAGCATCTTGAAGTTATTTGTAGTGTTTTTTTGTTCTCTGTCACAGCAACACACAAAATAAAGGTGCATCACTCAGATACAATGAAATACATGTCCACCATATATATTCGTGTACGTTATCAGTTCAGTTCAGTCGCTCAGTCACGTCCAACTCTGACCCCATGAATTGCAACACGGCAGGCCTCCCTGTCCATCACCAATTCCCGGAGTTCACTCAAACTCATGTCCATCAAGTCAGTGATGCCATCCAGCCATCTCTCTGTCATCCCCTTCTCCTCCTGCCCTCAATTCCTCCCAGCATCAGAGTCTTTTCCAATGAGTCAGCTCTTCGCATGAGGTGGCCAGAGTATTGGAGTTTCAGTTTCCGCATCAGTCCTTCCAGTGAACACCCAGGACTGATCTTTAGAATGGACTGGTTGGATCTCCTTGCAGTCCAAGGGACTCTCAAGAGTTCTCCAACACCACAGTTCAAAGGCATCAATTCTTCGGCGCTCAGCTTTCTTTTATAGTCCAACTCTCACATCCATACATGACCACTGGAAAAACCATAGGCTTGACTAGACGGACCTTTGTTGGCAAAGTAATGTCTCTGCTTTTTAATATGCTATCTAGGTGGGTCATAACTTTCCTTCCAAGGAGTAAGCATCTTTTAATTTCATGGCTGCAGGCACCATCTGCAGTGATTTTGGAGCCCCCCAAAATAAAGTCTGACACTGTTTCCACTGTTTCCCCATCTATTTCCCATGTATGTATACGTGTGTTATATGTGTATAATACATACGTGTGTGTGTATTTGGCCCTTGAACAGTGCAGGGAGTTACGGGCCCTCACTCTCCCCACATTGAAAAAATCCAAGTATAGAGACTTCCTGGTGGTCTAGTGGTTAAAACCAAGTTTCCAGTGCAGGGGTGTGGGTTTGATCCCTGGTCAGAGCACTAAGATTCCCGTGTCACATGGTATGGCCCCAAAATAAATAAAATCCACCTATAGATTATAGTCAGCCCTCTGGATTCAAGGCTCCTCCTCCATATATGCAGATCCAACTAGATTCAACCATCTCATATATGGAGATATGTATATATATCATACATGTCTCCACATATGCAGATTGTGCCATACTGTGGTGTCTACTGGGCTTCCCTGATAGCTCAGTTGCTAAAGAATCCGCCTGCAATGCAGGAGACCCCAGTTTGATTCATGGGTCGGGAAGATCCACTGGAGAAGGGCTAGACCACCCACTCCAGTATTCTTGGGCTTCCCTGGGGGCTCAGCTGGTAAAGAATCTGCCTGCAATGTGGGAGACCTGGGTTCGATCCCTGGGTTAGGAAGATCCCCTGGAGAAGGGAAAGGCTACCCACTCCAGTAATCCGCCCTGGAGAATTCCATGGGCTGCATAGTCCATGGAGTTGCAAAGAGTCAGACACGACTGAGAGATTTTCACTTTCAATTTCACGGTGTTTACTATAGAAAAACATCCATGTGTCAGTGGACCTGCGCAGTTTAAAGTGAATTGGTCAAGAGTCAACTGTATACAGTTGACAGATTTGGAAACCAAGACTCCAAAAGGCTGAAGTACCTTATACCAGGTCACATAACTCCAAGAGGCCACTCTAAAACACAGAAAGTGTAAAAGTCATTTTACTTTAATACAAAATCATATATGGAAAGTCATATGAGCAAAATCAAATATTCACTAAATATCAGTGAAGTCTTCATTGCAATGTCCATACCAGGTTTTCCTGCATCCTCTCCCCGTCCCCACTTGGGCTGGTGAATTTCGCTGCTGTGTGGCAAAGACGTGGGCCCAGGGACGCAGAGCTGGCATCCCCATCTGCGTGCTTGGGGCTCCCTGGGTGGCTGAAGTGGGGCTGCAGGTGACCCCACTGTTTTTTTCTTCTGCTTTCTCAATTTCTTTTGCCACTTCTCCTGCCCTGGCCCAGAGTTCAGGGGTGTTCAGTTCTGCAGCTGGGGAGAAAGCTTCACCCCTTCCTCCTCGGACGGTTTTGAGGGGAAGCGAAGAAGCAAGTGCAGTGGGTACGCATGGCACCAAGAGATGATTGTAGAAGTCGTCTTTCTGGGTGGTCTTCTGTGTCTGAGAACGCAGTCATGGCCTCAGGCCTAGGTCTGCTTCCCTGATCGGAAAGAGAACCTGGGAAGGGGGGAGGTCAGAGGAAACAGAGAGAGCGCTGAAGCGGGGTGTGCACAACCCCCTGCAAATTCTGTAAGCAGCTCCTGCAGGCCATTCACCCAAAAGTTTATTTCTTAAGAGCTCATTATGCAACAGGCACTGTTTCAGGGCTTTCCATCAACTCGTTCATTTCACACTCATAACAACATGAGGACGTTGAGTATAGTCAATATCCCCATTTTATAGATGAGCAAACTGAGGTTCTGGGAGGTTAAGTAACAGGCCCAAGGTCACACAATTTTGTCTTGGAACTGGGAGTTGGGCCCAGAAGCCCACTTAACCACTGTGCTAGACTGACAAACGGAGTCTGAAATGTTTTTGTTTTCATTTTAAGTGGTTTTTATTGTAGAGGAAACGATAACTTCTCAGTGTTCCCTACAATGATAAAATGAATAATGACTAACATGTAAATTCTTGGATATAACAGATAACATCTATAAAGATATCCCCTGAAGCATGAACACCAGACTTTCAGTCCTCCTGATGCACTTGACACGTGGGGGTGATCACAAAGTACAGTGTCAGTGCTAGTTCAGGTTGTCGGAAAGATGCAAAGATGGCCAGTGAGCTGAACAGTCAGCGATGGGGATACAGGCTCTTGCTTCTAGTCAAAGACCAGCCCCAGTCCCAGCCCCGCTAGCAGCTCTGCCGGCAACGGCAGGGGCGAGCCCTTGACTCATGTGTGGATACAGGCGTTAGGGCACATCCGCCCTCCCCCTGAACCTATGTATACCACCTCCCAACCCCCACTTCCCTGCCTCAGGAAATGACATCAGCCCCCACCCAGTCATTCAAGCCAGGAACTGGGAGTTGTTCTCAATTCCTCTCCTGTCATCCCATCTGTTGTATTTTAGTCACCATGCCCCAAATATGTTCCTAATCCCACCACTTATCTCTTCCACTGCCACCCCCAGGCCGAGCCACCCTGATGAGCACCACAGCCTTCCTGTCCGCCCCCTCCCCCGCCACCCCCACAACCCACTCACACAGCAGCCAGCATGACTGCATCACTGTGCAGAGATAAGTCATTCCTCAGCTTAAACCCTTCCAGGGCTCCCCACTGTCCTCGGGACAAAGATAAAACCCTTCTTAGCGTGACCTAATTCTTTGGAAAGTCATGCATTCATTCACTCCATAACTTGTCTGATCATGAAACCGCAGCCTCACTATCTTCAAACCTGTGTGTTCAGTGTATGCTCAGTTGCTCAGTCGTGTCTCACTCTTGGCAGACCCGTGGACTGTAGCCCACCAGGCTGCTCTGTCCATGGGATTCTCCAGGCAAGAATACGGGAGCGGGTTGCCATGCCCTCCTTCAGGGGGTCTTCCCAACTCAGGGATCAAACCCAAGTCTGGCATCTCCTGAACTGGCAGGGGGGATTCTTTACTACTAGTGCCACCTGGGAAGCCCATGTCCTTAGGCTGGCTTACATACATTTCATTTTTGCCATATCAGGCTCAAACTCCAATTATGTGACCCAGAGAAACTCCCCAAGAAGAGGCAGAAAGAAACCAGTAGCTTATGCGTCTGGAACCCTTGTTTCCAGTGCAATCCTCAGCCAGTGAATATCCCACATAAACACTTTCAGATCTGATACACTCTGTAGGGTGGAGATGTTCTCTCGTACATTATCTTACCACAGGAGACCCTTTCTAGGGAGAAGAAACAATTTGACTCTGTCCTATCAACCCTTCTCCACAAAGTGGTCAGAGTAAACTTTTTTTTTTTTTCCAAAAAGATTCTATATTTTATTCTCGGCTGCATCGTGCGGCATGTGAGATCTTAGTTTCTGGACCAGGGGTTGAATCCATGCTTACTGCATTGGGAGCACAGAGTTTTAACCCCTGGATCACCAGGGAGGTCCTTAAGCTTTTTATAGGTGAATTCGGACATGTCACTCCCCAGCTTAAAACCTTCCAAGGTCTCTCCAAAGCACTTAAAACGAAATCCAAAGTCATCACTGGGATCCATGTGGCCTAGAACGACCCGATCGCTCCCCACTCCAACCTCACCTCCCTTCTCTTTGCTGCCCCAGCCACTATAGTCTCTGCTGCACAAGCTGTCTCCAGCCTCTGGCCTTCATACCTGCCGTTCTTTCTGCCAGGAAGGCAGGGAAAACTCAGATCATTATGATCTTTCAGAACTTAGCTTGAATGCTGCCTTTTCACAGGAGCCTTCCAGGACTCACCAAATCTAAAGTAGCTCTTAATCGGGACTTCCCTGGCGGCCCAGCAGTTAAGACTCAGTGCTTCCACGGCAGGGAGGATGGGTTCAATACCTGGTCAGGGAACTAAGGTCCCCCATGCCTTGAGGTGAGGCCAAAAAAATTAAAAAAGTAGCTCCCTATCAACCTCTCTCTTAGCACCCTATTTAATGGTCTTCAGTGCATATAGGGCCATCTGAAATTGTCCTGACCAGTTCACTCTCTACCTCTCCCACTAGAATGTAAGCACCATGAGGGCAGGGACTCTGGCTTGTTCACTCTACCCCAGCACCTAGAACAGTGCCTGCTGCACGGTAGACCCTCAATAAATATTTGTTGGAGGCATAAATAAATGTGGTTTCAGGTGGTCTTGTCTGACTAAGCTGTTTTCATGCAGTCATTCAAGAAAGCCTGGACTTCCCTGTGGTACAGTGGATAGGAATCTGCCTGCCAACGCAGAGAACACAGGTTCGATCCCTGGTCCAGGAAGATTCCACATGCTTTCAAACAACTAAGCCTGTGTGCCACAACTTCTGCGCCCACGTGCTGCGACTACTGAAGCCCGTGTGCCTAGAGCCTGTGCTCCACAGCGAGAGAAGTCATCGCAATGAGAAGCCCATGCACCACAATGAGAGAGTAGCCCGTGCTGGCCGCAACTAGAGAAAGCCCGAATGCAGCAATGAAGACCCAGCGCGAGCAAAAAATAAGGAAAGAAAAGAAAGGAGGAAAGAAAGCCTGGCAGAGACATCCTTGGTTCAGTGGTTAGGACTCCACCCCTCCACCGTAGGGGGCCTGGGTTTGATCCCGGGTGAGGGAACTAAGATCC
Source organism: Capricornis sumatraensis (assembly GCF_032405125.1). NCBI lineage: Eukaryota > Metazoa > Chordata > Mammalia > Artiodactyla > Bovidae > Capricornis > Capricornis sumatraensis. Next base: position 59,030,514 of record NC_091085.1, on the reverse strand, counting down.
CACAAGCCTGGTAATACTTAACTAAGAAGATGCATCCTCTGTGGGCTATCTGCCCCCACAGAATCATGTCCTGCCTTCTCTGGCCCGCTCTCCGCTCCAGGAGGCTGACATCTGTGGGTGATCTCAACAAGCTCCCTTGTCCTCTAGCTTCTGGCTGTGCTCAGCCAGTGGCAAGCACCAGCAGGAGCTGGGAGAGTGGGAGGAGAGGAATGCAGGGGTATTCACTCCCAGCTCTGCCCCTGCCAGCCTTGTCTCCCTAGCCACTGTGTGTTCCTCTTCTGAAGGCCACACTCCAGTCTGACCCCCCAGGGCCCCTCACAGCTCCCTTTCCTTGCTCCTGTTGCCCGCCCCAGGGCGCGTCTCCATCCCTTATCTCTGTTCCCACACCTGTAAGATGTCCCTTCTTGAAATCTGTTTCAGTCACTCCTTTTGAGTGAGCCTTGGTTTCTTGATAAACAAGAACCCTGGCTGATAGGCCCCGTGGCCCTGCAATTTTCCTCCTGGATGTCTATCCCTGGGAAATTCACACACAAGTCCATGAGAGGACATGAATAAGCATGCAGATATTCACTGCAGCACTGTCCACAGTGGGGGAAGGCAATCTGGGATCCCATCACTGGGGTTAGAAACAAGATGTGTGTCTACACCGCTAGGAGGATAGATCTTAAAAAACTGTTTAGGGACTTCCCTGGTGGTCCAGTGGCTAAGATTTCAAGTTCCCAATGCAAGGGGCCTGGTTTGATTCTCGGTCAGGGAACTAGATTCCAGAAGGTCACAATTAAGACCCAGTATATTCAAATAAGGCCTTCCCTTGTAGGGAAGGTGGTAAAGAATCCACCTGCAACGCAGGAGACCCTGTTTCGATCGCTGAGTCCGGAAGATCCCCTTGAGGAAGGCATGGCAACCCGCTGCAGTATTCTTGCCTGGAGAATCCCATGGACAGAGAAGCCTGGCAGGGCTATAGTCCCTAGTGTTGCCCCCCAAAATAAAGTCTGACACTGTTTCCACTATTTCCCCATCTATTTCCCATGAAGTGATGGGACCAGATACCATGATCTTTGTTTTCTGAATGTTGAGCTTTAAGCCAACTTTTTCACTCTCCTCTCTCACTTTCATCAAGAGGCTTTTGAGTTCCTCTCAAAAGGCCTGAAGCGACTGAGCACGCATGCATGCACAGTCAAATAAAGAAACAAATTAAAGCAAAACAAAAAAATTGCTTAATGTCCATCAAGAGATGAAGAGATAAATCAAAAGCAGTCTACACATACCATGGAATATCACCAGGCCTTAAAAATGAAAGAAATTCTGACATGTGGTACAAAATGGATAAACCTGAGAACAATATGCTAATCATATAAGCCCGTCATAGAAGGACAAATACTGTATGTCTCCTCTTATATGAGGTCTCCAGAGTAGTCAGATTCATAAAGACAGAGAGGGGAGTGGTGGTTGCCAGGGGCTGGGGGAGGGGAACTGAGCAGTTAGTATTCAATGGGGACAGAGTTTAAGGGTGGGGTGATGAAAAAGTTCTGGAAATGGATTGTGGTGATGGCTGCATAATATCATAAATTTCCTTTTTTCTTTTTTTAGCCACACCACAAAGTATGTGGGATCTTAGTTCCCCGACCAGGGATCAAACCCACGCCCCTTGCAGTGAAAGTTTAGAATCTTAACCACTGGACCGCCAAGGGAAGCCCCTGTACACATATTGACATTTAACACCCCTGAGAAATGGGGACTTCTCTGTTGGTCCAGTGGCTAGGACGCCACACTCCCAGTTCAGGGGCCTGGGTTCAATCCCTGGTTGGGGAATTAGACCCCACGCGCCGAAACTAGGAGTTCGAATTCTGAGACTAAAGACTCAGAGCACTGTGGCTGGGGATCCAGAGCACCCCAACTAAGGATCCTATGTCCCACAATAAAACCTGGTGCAGCCAGATAAAAAAGGATTTAAAAAAAATGATTAAAATGGTCTCACAGACATAGAAAACAATCTATTATGGTTACCAAAGGGGAACTATGGGGGAGGAATAAATTAGGAGTTTAGTATTGACAGATACACACTGTATATAAAACAGATAAACAACAAAGACCTACTTCCACACATGGAGTAATATTCAACAACTTGTTATAACCTATAACAGAAAAGAATATTTTAAAAGATATATATTAAATATATATATAATGGAATCACTTTGCTATACACCTGAAACACAACACTGTAAATCAACTATACTTCAATTTTTTTAAAACAATTAAAATGGTAAATTTTATGTTAGGTATAACTTTTTAAAAACACTGAAGAAAAGGATCATTCACACTCAGTTCTCAAAACCCAAAGCATTTGACCATATATTGCTTAAAGCTGTGCCGCCCAATACAGTGGCCACTACGAGTCTTAATTGAAATATGCTGTCAGTGTGAAATATACATAAGATTTCAAGGGCTTATTATTTTTAAAAAAAGATTGTAAAATATCTCATTAATAATATTTTATAGTGAACACATATTGAAAATGACAGTATTTTGGAAGCATTGGATTAGTAAAATATATTACTAAAATTTTTGTTTAAAAGTGCCTGAAGAATTCCCTGGCGGTCCAGAGGTTAGGACTCTGAGTGTCCACTGCAGGGGGCAGGGGTTCGATCCCTAGTTGGGAACTAAGATCCCGCAGCCATGGCACAGCAGGAAAAAAAAAAAAAGCCTAAAAAAGAAGAGTGCCTGGTAAAAAAGAAAACAATGACAGTGCTTAGTGAAGGCGGAAAAAAGCACTAGGAAACAGAATGAAAATGAAGTGTTAAAATATCAGTTACCATTGAAAACACATCCGCATAAGACAATATATACTTTCTAGAACACATTAAATACATATGAGATGGGCTGAGCGGGAGGGGAGCTGGGAAGCAGATTGCAAATGGGCGATGGAGATAAAGAGGGAATAAATAAAAGCAAGAAGAAAGAAAGCTTGTGTTGACAACGAAGCTCATCGTGCCATGAGCTGAGAATCACTAATGGAACACTCCGTTCCTGAGGATCCAAAAAAAGAAAAAGAAAAAAATCTCTCTTCTCTCTTGAAACAAAGGCATCTTAATTAAATCTGCCCTGGGAGGTAACCCAGAATCTCTGACCCCACAAAATTGCTTCCCTGTAAAACTGGAGTCGACAGAGTCCTTATAAAATCGGTCACGGCAGTACCCCCAGGGTGAACATCTCGCCTGGCACACAGTATAGACTCAGTGAGGGTCTGTTGACTAACTAATGACCAGATAACGTGAATGGAAGTTGAGGTCCCCTCAGCCCTCCCTGGGAGGCAAGACTAATGAAGCAAGAGCTGGATGGAGGCTGAGGACCTGATGCAACCCACAATGATGGTTCATTCAGATCACACGGTTTTTATTTTTAAGCTTAAACAATTTGCCAGCATTTGGAAAACAGATTCCATGAACAAATCCGACATCTTGGCATCTCTCAAGAATCATAAAATCTGTTAACAAGTTGTTCACCGGCCAGACAGAACTGAAGGGCAAATGTCCCCTTCCCCACCCTACGCCCCCCTCACAGATGCACAGGAAGTGCTTGGCCCCCGCAGGCTTTCGAGTTTGACATCCTTGACCAAGGCTGTTTCTCACTTTCAATCCAAAAGACCAGGAGCTGATAAACTGTCACCAGGTCAGACATTTTCAAAGCAACCAAGACCAACAGGCTGCTTGCTTCAGCCTGGAGTTGAGGAAAGGTGTGCCTCAGTTCAGCTCAGTTCAGTTGCTCAGTCATGTCCAGCTCTTTGCGACCCCATGGACTGAAGCACGCAAGGCTTCCCTGTCCATCACCAACTCCGGGAGCCTGCTCAAACTCATGCCCATCTAGTCCGTAATGCCATCCCACCATCTCATTCTCTGTCATCCCCTTCTCCTCCTATCTTCCATCTTTCCCAGCATCAAGGTCTTTTCCAATGAGTCAGTTCTTTGCATCACATGGCCAAAGTATTGGAGTTTCAGCTTCAGCACTAGTCCTTCCAATCAATATTCAGGACTGATCTCCTTTAGGATGGACTGGTTGGATCTCCTTGCAGTTCAAGGGACTCTCAAGAGTCTTCTCCAACACCACAGTTCAAAAGCATCAATTCTTTGGCACTCAGCCTTCTTTATGGATCAGTTCTCACATCCATACATGACTACTGGAAAAACCATAGCCTTGACTAGATGGACCTTTGTCAGCAAAGCAATGTCTCTGCTTTTTAATATGCTGTCTAGGTTGGTCATAGTTTTTCTTCCAAGGAGCAAGTGTCTTTTAATTTCATGGCAGCAGTAACCATCTGCAGTGATTTTGGAGCCTAAGAAAATATAGTCTGTCACTGTTTCCATTGTTTCCCCATCTATTTGCCATGAAGTGATGGGACCAGATGCCATGATCTTAGTTTTTTGAATGTTGAGTTTTAAGCCAGCTTTTTACTCTCCTCTTTCACTTTCATCAAGAAGCTCTTTAGTTCCTCTTCCCTTTCTATGTTGTCACCCTGCTTATCTGAGGTTATTGATATTTCTTCTGGCAATCTTGATTCCAGCTTGTGCTTCATCCAGTCTGGCATTTTACATGATGTACTCTGCATATAAGTTAAATAAGCTAGGTGACAACATACAGCCTTGATGTACTACTTTCCCAATTTGGAACCAGTCCGTTGTTCCATGTCCAGTTCTAACTGATGCTTCTTGACCTACATACAGGTTTCTAAGAAGGTAGGTAAGGTAGGTATTCCCATCTCTTAAAGAGTTTTCAACATTTTGTTGTAATCCACATAGTCAAAGGCTTTACCATAGTCAATAAAGCAAAAGTAGATATTTTTCTGGAATTCTCTTGCCTTTTCTATGATCCAACAGATGTAGGCAATTTGATCTTTGGTTCCTCTGTCTTTTCTAAATCCAGCTTGAACATCTGGAAGTTCTCGGTTCAAGTTCTCTGTTGAACCCTAGCTTGGAGAATTTTGAGTATTACTTTGCTAGCGTGTGAGATGAGTGCAATTGTGCAGTAGTTTGAACATTTTTTTGGCATTGCCTTTCTTTGGAATTGGAATGAAAACTGACCTTTTCCAGTCCTGTGGCCACTGCTGAGTTTTCCAAATTTGCTGGCATATTGAGTGCAGCACTTTCACAGCATCATCTTTCAGGATTTGAAATAGATCAGCTGGAATTCTATAACCTCCACTGGCTTTGTTCATAGTGATGCTTCTGAAGGCCCACTTGACTGCACTTCACACAGGATGTCTGGCTCTAGGTGAGTGATCTCATCATCATGGTTATCTGGGTCATGAAGATCTTTTTTGTATAGTTCTTATGTGTATTCTTTCCACCTCTTCTTAATATTTTCTGCTTCTGTTAGGTCCATACCATTTCTGTCTTTTATTGTGTCCATCTTTGCAAGAAATGTTCCCTTCAGTTCAGCTCAGTTCAGTTCAGTCGCTCAGTCGTGTCCGACTCTTTGTGACCCCATGAATCGCAGCACGCCAGGCCTCCCTGTCCATCACCATCTCCTGGAGTTCACTCAGACTCACGTCCATCGAGTCCGTGATGCCATCCAGCCATCTCATCCTCTGTCGTCCCCTTCTCCTCCTGCCCCCAATCCTTCCCAGCATCAGAGTCTTTTCCAATGAGTCAACTCTTCGCATGAGGTGGCCAAAGTACTGGAGCTTCAGCTTTAGCATCATTCCTTCCAAAGAAATCCCAGGGCTGACCTCCTTTAGAATGGACTTGTTGGATCTCCTTGCAGTCCAAGGGACTCTCAAGAGTCTTCTCCAACACCACAGTTCAAAAGCATCAATCCTTCGGCACTCAGCCTTCTTCACAGTCCAACTCTCACATCCATACATGACCACAGGAAAAACCATAGCCTTGACTAGACAGACCTTAGTCGGCAAAGTAATGTCTCTACTTTGAATATACTATCTAGGTTGGTCATAACTTTTCTTCCAAGGAGCAAGCGTCTTTTAATTTCATGGCTGCAATCACCATCTGCAGTGATTTGGGAGCCCCCAAAAATAAAGTCTGACACTGTTTCCACTGTTTCCCCATCTATTTGCCATGAAGTGATGGGACCGGATGCCATGATCTTCGTTTTCTGAATGTTGAGCTTTAAGCCAACTTTTTCGCTCTCCTCTTTCACTTTCATCAAGAGGCTTTTTAGTTCCTCTTCACTTTCTGCCATAAGGGTGGTGTCATCTGTATATCTGGGGTTATAGATATTTCTCCTGGCAATCTTGATTCCAGTTTGTGTTTCTTCCAGTCCAGCGTTTCTCATGATGTACTCTGCATAGAAGTTAAATAAGCAGGGTGACAATACACAGCCTTGACGTACTCCTTTTCCTATTTGGAACCAGTCTGTTGTTCCATGTCCAGTTCTAACTGTTGCTTCCTGGCCTGCATACAGAGTTCTCAAGAGGCAGGTTAGGTGGTCTGGTATTCCCATCTCTTTCAGAATTTTCCACAGTTTATTGTGATCCACACAGTCAAAGGTGTTGGCATAGTCAATAAAGCAGAAATAGATGTTTTTCTGGAACTCTCTTGCTTTTTCCATGATCCAGCAGATGTTGGCAATTTGATTTCTGGTTCCTCTGCCTTTTCTAAAACCAGCTTGAACATCTGGAAGTTCACGGTTCATGTATTGCTGAAGCCTGGCTTGGAGAATTTTGAGCATTACTTTACTAGCATGTGAGATGAGTGCAATTGTGCGGTAGTTTGAGCATTCTTTGGCATTGCCTTTCTTTGGAATTGGAATAAAAACTGACCTTTTCCAGTCCTGTGGCCACTGCTGAGTCTTCCAAATTTGCTGACATATTGAGTGCAGCACTTTGCTCCCAATGCCGGGGGTCTGGGTTCAATCTCTGGTTGGGGAACTAGATCCCACCTGCCACAAGTAAGAGTTCGCATCACACAACTAAGGGATCCCACACGTCACATAGAAGATTGAGGATCCTATGTGCTGCAACTGAGACACGACACAGCCAAATAAATAAATAAGTACTTTTTAAAAAAGAAGAAAAGGCATATCTCAGGCTGTTGTCCAAAGTTTCCCCACATTCAATTGTCTGGGCATTCATTAAAAATCCAGATTTCTGGGCCTCATCCTAGAACCAGCAATTTGATTTCTGAGAATCTGAACTTTAACTGTCATCTCACAGTCTATGGTTTGAGGTGCAGAAACCAAAGAAACTAGGAATGAACAAAGGTGCATGAAAACAAGGGGAGTGTTTGAAGGAAACTGTCTTATGTGTCCTAATGTTGGGAGACAGGGGACCCTCCAGAGCTGGAAGTAGAAGAGGTGATGATTTAGCCCCCGTAAAATCCAATAATTATTGCTATTGTTTTTCTTGCTGTTTAATATTAGTATTATTATCTGGTTACTGTATTATATCACAGGGAGGCAGCAGAGTGTAGAACCTGGACTTCCTTGGGTTCCTGACTTCACTACTCACAATGTGTGTGACCTTGGGTACAGAACTTTACCCCCTGGAATTTATTTCCCCATCTGTGAGTCAAGGATGACAACAGTGTCTACCTCATAGGGTCATTGTGATGAGTCAATGAATTAATAATGTCAGGTGCTTATGCTACTGCCTAGAAGATACCATAATACACCAGCATAGCATTTTCATATCAGCTGCAGGACCACCACCAGGAGAGCAGGGCCTCCCCTCTCACCCCCACTCCTTCCTTTAGTGATTATTTAGTGGTAACATGGGGCAGCAAGTCAACTTACAGTTTCCTTATGATTGTCTTCTCCTCCTTGTTGCTGTTGGCACTGCTGCCCCTGGGAACAAAAGCCTCTTTCTCTCTTCTTCCTCCTGGGCCTTCTCTTGGTGGAATCAGACCACTGGGAAAAATGAGATAAATAATGGGTTGTTTTATTGCAGATCTCTTATCTGTTCATCTTTGAAAGTGAAGGTTCTTTTTTTTTTTACAGTTTATTTATTTACATATTCATTATTATTATTAAAACATACAGAATGCTTCATGAAATTGCATGTCATCCTTATGCAGGGGCCAGGCTAATCTTCTCTGTTTTGTTCCACTTGCAGTATATGTGCTGCCGAAGCGGGCACTGAAAGTGAAGTTTCTTCGTAATTATTATTATACTAATAATGCTATCATTGAAAGCTCTAGAGTTAGACATCCTGATCCAGATCTCTGGAATCTTCCTTCCTCTTTTCCAATGTTGATACCTCTTTTTTCCTTCTCTTATCTAATGACCATGGCTGGTACTTCAAGCTTCTCTAATTTCTAGAAATATGATCATGTATAAATTCTCTAACTCAGGGCTCCCCAACCTTCGGGCCACCGACTGGTACCTCCTGTCGGATCAGTGGTGGAATTAGATAAGAAATAAAGTGGACAAAAGTGTAAAGCTCTTGAATCATCCTGAATCCATCCCCCACTACACCCTGGTCTGTGGGAAAACTGTCTTCCATGACACTGGTCCCTGATCCCAAAATGGTTGGGGACGGCTGCTTTAACTTAAGCTTTGATTTCCTAATTGGTAATAAAAGGATCATAAAAGTACCTGCCTTCTAGGATTGAGGGATTAAGTGAGATAATACATAGAATTCATTCATTTAACAAATATTATTAAGCTACATAGTCTACCAAGGTATATAGACATAGCAATGAACAAAACAGATAAAATATCTTCTCTCATGCAATTTATATTCCATTGAGAAGAAAACAGTCAACAAACAAATAAGTAAAAATGTAAAAATATATGGTAAGTCAGGTGGTGCTAACAGCTAGATTGATATTAATCAATAAGATACTGAGGTCAGGTGACCCAAAGAGGGCCAGAGTATTTCCCTGGACTTGATGTACAGAACTTGGAAGAAGGCTGTTCTCTCTTACTTGTTCAAGTGGGACCGCCAGCATTCATGCCCCCTAAGATTCAGAAAAGGATTGTCTTTCATACATGATTAGGAGGCCAACAAAGAAAAAGAATCAAAGAAAGAATCAGGACTGGTGTCCCTGATTCCAACCCTGAGGTCTTAGATGCAGTTTTTTTCTTTATTTCTGAGAGCAATTCTAGGATCCTTCCCAGCTCTGTGAACCGACAAAATCTCCTTTTGTACCTTAGCTGGTTTGAATAGGATCTCTGTTACTTGCAACCAAAAGAAGCCTGACTGTGATGAAGCATTTCAATGTCTGACCTAGTAAGCTCATTAGATCCACTTATGTATGCTTATGCTACAGGTACAAATTTCCCCCTTACCACAGACTGAATTATGTCCTCCCAGAATTCATATGTTGAGACTTCCCTGATAGTTCAGTGGCTAAGACTCTGAGCTCCCAGTACAGGGGGCCTGGGTTCAATTCCTGGCAGGGAACTAGATCTCACATGCTGCAACTGAGAGCTTGCATGTCACAACTAAAGGAATCCACATGCTGAAACTAAGACCCAACACAGTCAAATAAAAACAATAAAAATTTTTTTAAAAAATTGTTTTTAAAGAATCTGTATGTTGAAGCCCTAACCCCCAGTATTACAGTATTTGGAGCTAGGGCCTTTGGAAGACAATTAGGTTTACATGAGGTTATGAGGGTGGGCCCTCATGATGGACTAGTGCCCTTTTAAAAGGAGATACAGCTTTCTCTCTTTCTCATTCTCCCCACCAGCTGAGGACACAGCAATATGGCAGCTGTCTACAAGCCAGAAAGAGCCCAAACCAACCATACTGGCAGCTTGATTTAAAAATTACCTTTCCCCACTACCTACAGCTACAAAACACCCTAAAACTTAGTAATTTGCAATAATGATGGGGGACTCCCTTGGCAGTCCAGCGGTTAAGAGTCTGCCTTCCCACGCAGGAGATGTGGGTTCAATCCCTGATTGGGGAACTTGGATCCCACACATGACACAGGGTGTAGCCAAAAGTTAAAAAAAAAAAAGTGAAAACAAATAAACAAAAAACAATGATTTATGACTTCTCATGATGGCTCTATTTTTTTTTTTTCCTGGCTGCTCTGCACAGCTTGTAGGATATCAGTTCCCTAACCAGGGATTAAATCCAGGTCTTTGGCAGTGAGATTGTGAAATTCAAACCACTGAAAGGGCCAAGAAATTCCCAGATGGCTCTATCTCTTATGGTTGATTTGGTGGTTCTCCTAATGGTCCACGTTGGGGTTCTCAAGTAGCCGTGTTCAGTTGGTGGATCAGCTGGGGCTGTCATATGGGACCCCTTGATTCTTCTTCATGTGACCTCTCCACGTGACTGCCTTGAGCTTCCTCATAGCATGGCAGTCTCAAGGCAGCAGTCTGAGAGCACAAACATGGAAGCTGTTAGGCCTTTGAGAGTCTTAACCTTGGAAGCCAAACAGCATCATTTCCACCACATTCAACTGGTCCAAGAAAGTTATAGGGCCATCTAGATTCAAGAAAAGGGAAAATAGACTCTACTTGTACTCTGATGAGAGGAGTGGCAAAGTCTCACTGCAAAAGGAGATACAGCTTTCTCTCTTTCTCATTCTCCCCACCAGCTGAGGACACAGCAATATGGGAAAAACTGTTGTGTCCATCTTTGGAAACAGCCTACCATAGCTGCCTTCAGTTAAAAACTATCCTTAGTACGAGCCTGGGCTTCCAAATTGATGCAGTTGCTAAGAGAACACCTCAGTTGACATGCTGGTTTCTCCAGAATATATAACACTAGAGACTAAACAGAATCCTGCTATCTGTCTATCAGCCTGCACCAGATGGGAAGTGCCCATCTGTTGTTCTCTGGGAATTCAAAACTGGAACCAACATGTGTTGCTTTATTCACTTGCAAGCTGCTTACGGCATTGGCAGTCTAGCAGTTTCTCTTTTTAATTAACTGTGTCTAGAGCACTTATTAAATGAGATGAAGGCAGGTCTTTCCATTAACGTGGTTCCAACCTCAGAGGAAGGAAGACAATTAAATTCCTGTTGGCGAATTCAGTCCTTTCGGGTAGGGCTTTCTAAGGACATTTTTACTTTGCTGCTCTCTTAATGATGTCACATTGAATGAATTTAACGAATAATATCATTGGAGGACTTCCCCGGTAGTCCATTAGCTAAGACTACAGAGTTCCCAATGCAAGGGGCCTAGGATGGATCCCTGGTCAGGGAACTAGATCCCACAAACTGCAATTAAGAGTTTTCATGTTTCAATTAAAGATCCCTCATGCTGCAAACCCGGCAGAGTCAAATTTAAAAAAAATTAACTTTTTTGTTTGGTTTTGTTTCAGAGTACATCCCATACTTCCAAACTTTTCAAGTTTCAATGTGGTGTGATAATTAGAAGCTCAGGCTCTGATGTCAGTCTGTCTGACATTACATCTCAAGGTTGCCACCACCAGCCCAGGGACTTTGAGCAGCTACTTGACCTCTCTGACCCTTAGATCATCTTGGGGATAATATTACCCTAACTCACAGGCTTGCTGTGAACACTAATTGAAATTATGCTTGGGATACACTAAGCAGAGTTCCTGGTAAATCTGTACACAGGTCAAGAAGCCACAGTTAGAACTGGACATGGAACAACAGACAGTTCCAAATTGGGAGAGGAGTACCTCAAGGCTGTATATTGTCATCCTGCTTATTTAACTTATATGCAGAGTACATCATGTGAAATGCCGGGCTGGATGAAGCACAAGCTGGAATCAAGATTGCCAGGAGGAACATCAATAACCTCAGATACACAGATGACACCACCCTTATAGCAGAAAGTGAAGAGGAACTAAAAAGCCTGTTGATGAAAGGGAAAGAGTAGAGTAAAAAGCTGGCTTAAAATTCAACATTCAAAAAAACTAAGATCATGGCATCCAGTCCCATCACTTCATGGCAAACAGATAGGGAAACAATGGAAACTTTATTTTATTTTCTTGGGCTCCAAAATCACTGCAGATGGTGACTGCAGCCATGAAATTAAAAGACACTTGCTCCTTGGAAGAGAAGCTACAACCAACCTAGACAGCATATTAAAAAGCAGAGACGTTACTTTGCCGACAAAGGTCTGTGTAGTCAAAGCTATGGTTTTTCCAGTAGTCATATATGGACGTGAGAACAGGACTATAAAGAAAGCTTAGCACCAAAGAATTGATGCTTTTGAACTGTGGTGTTGGAGAAGACTCTTGAAAGTCCCTTGGACTGTAAGGAGATCAAACCAGTCCATCCTAAAGGAAATCAGTCCTGAATATTCATTGGAAGGACTAGTGGTAAGCTGAAAATGCCAGTACTTTGGCCACCTGATGCAAAGAACTGACTCATTGGAAAAGACCCTGATGCTGGGAAAGATGGAAGGTAGGAGGAGAAGGGGATGACAGAGGATAAGGTGGTTCGATGGCACCACCGACTTGATGGACATGAGTTTGAGCAAGCTCCGGGAGTTGGTGATGGACAGGGAAGTTTGGAGTGCTGCAGTCCATGGAGTCGCAAAGAGCCAGACACGACTGAGCGACTGAACTGAACTGATAAATATCAGTTGGCATGGGACGTCCCTGTGATCCAGCAGTTAAGACTCCACGCTTCCATTGCAGGGGATATGGGTATGACCCTGCGGAACTAAGATCCCATGTGCTCTGCAGCACCACCAGTACACCAAAACAAAACAAATACTAGTTGACTGAGCCTGTGCTCTAAGTCTGTGTGCGGCAGCTACTGAAGCCTGTGCACCTAGAACCTGTGTTCTGCAACAAGAGAAGCCACCACCAAGAGAAGCCCTCACACTGAAACCAAGAGTAGCCCCAGCTCGTCGCAACTAAAAAAAGCCTGGGAAAAGCAACGAAGACTTAGCGCTGCCAAAAACAAATACATGAATAAATAAGATAAAAGCAAACAAATATTAGTAGGCAATACGTTTTTCTTCTTTTGGTCTTTCCTTTGCCTGCCTCTAATGAAACCTTTGTTTAACTGCGGGCTTCTCAGAATTATTCAACCACAGAGCTCCTTTATGCCGTGCCCTGTGGCTTGTGGGATCTCAGTTCCCCAACCACAGACTGAACCTGGGACATGGCAGTGAAAGCACCGGATCCTGACCACAGGACCACCAGGGGACTTCCTAGAGCTTCCTTTTCAAGAAATACCCACGTAAAGCAAAACATTTTGAGAAACATGGTACAGAGGGATACAGCAAAGTCCAAACCTGCTCTATCAACAACTTCCTTATTTCCTGCCTTGATTATCCTACAATTTTTCCTGTATACAATACTTATTATGATTTTTTTAACTTTTAATTTTTATACAATTTCAAACTTAGAGAAAAGGTATAATATTAGTGCGAAAACTTTCCATATACTTTTTACCCTGATCCTTCAAATGCTTATCCATGTATCTATCTACCTACCTAGCCATGCATCCATCTTTCCATCCACTGACCCATCCACCCCTACAACTATCTACCTTCTCTCTGAACTCTCTTGAGAATAAACTGGAGAAATCTTACCCCCTTACTCCTAAATACTTAAGTGGCCTTCCAAAGAACAAGGACTTTCTGTTACATGACCAAGTTGTTCAGTTATCAGAATCACCACATTGATCTTTTCAAATAGTGAATCAGACCTGGTCATTCCCTTGATTAAGGCATCCCAGAGTCTTCTTGTTACATTTGCTATAAAACTAGAGCTCCTTGGTGGGGGTGGGATGAATTGGGAGATTGGGATTGACACATACACATTATTGATACTATGTATACAATAGATAAGTAATGAGAACCTACTGTATAGCTCAGGGAACTCTACTCAATGCTCTGTGGTGACCTAGACGGGAAGGAAATCCAAAAAAGAGGGGATATATGTATACAAATAGCTGATTCACTTTGCTGTACAGCAGAAATTGATATGACATTGTAAAGCAACTATGTGTGTTCGTCACTCAATTGTGCCTGACTCTGGAATTTTGTGGACTGTAGCCCTCTAGGCTCCTCTGTTCATGGAATTCTCTAGGCAAGAATCCCGGAGTGGATTGCCATTACAACTATACGCCAATAAAAACAACAACAACAAAATAAAAAACCTAAAGCTCCCTTCTGTGGCCATCACGACCAGCTCCTGGTCTCTTCTGAACCATTGTATACCTCACAATCCAAGGTCCACCATGGTGGGTCCCCTAAAGTGGCCAAATGGTTCCCACCCCAGGACCTCTGCACTTCCTGTTCTACTTTTGCCCAACCAAACTGTTACTTGGTTGGCTGCTTCTTGTCATTCACCTCAGAGGGGTCTTCCCTGTCCACCCAATCTGACACAGCAGGCCCCTCCCCAGCACTCCGGTCTCCGACGAGTCACTTTTCTACATTCTCTTCAGCATCTACCACCCTCATGCTGCGGGCTCACTGCAGGCTTCCTGGCTGAGTGCCCATCTTCCCGCTAGCCTAGCATGGACTTGCCATTTTGTTTCCTGCTCTACCCTCAGTGCCGGGAATAGTTTCCAGCATAGACTGGGTCTCCAGTAAGTTGACTGAACGAACATCAGAACAGATAGGTAACATATCAGGGAGTTCCAGACAGGATCTGGGTCTGCAGAGCAGGAGCCCCAGGGCAGCACAGCCCACCTCTTATAGCACTGCAGCTCTTCCTGTACCACCAGCAGCTGTGACTTGAGCTTGTTGCGCTCCTGAAGCACGTCCCTCAGCTCCTGCAGAGTAAAGCGCGGTCGGTTGGGATCTGTCAGGTCAACCACCATTTTGTCTGGTCCCAGGTTCACCTGTAAGAAAGGACACCGCTTGTACATTTTACCTCACGAGGATGGGCTTTCCATCCCCGAAAGGAAAGTTCTCTTGTTCTGTTACTCCAGGGACCTGATGAGGTGAGGCACCGCCTGCTGCCAAGTGTTTGGTTGATGGTAAAGAGTTCTGGGAATTCCCTGGCAGTCTGGTGGATAGGACTCTGTGCTTTCGTTAGGACTCTGGGCCCTGGGGTGATCCCTGGTTAGGAACTAAGATCCTCTTTAAACATTTTTTAAAGAAGAAGAAGCAAGAGTTCTAAGTACTATTCTCCAAGAAAGGAGCCAGGGCTCCTTGGAGAGGGGCTGAGTCTAGGGCTGGAGCAGGGAAAGTCCAAGTTTAGTCTGAAATATTCCATTGTGTAAGGGATGGAGACAGCAAAAGGACATAGTTTGAAAGTGCTCCTAACTGGCCAAACTGAACAATCTGAGTAACAACATTAATAACAAGAATGGATAATAAGCCATCAAATAAAAAGTGGAGGATTCAGGAATCTATAATTTTTAAATTTAACTAACTAATTAATGGGGATCTAATAGCTAATTTTATATGTCAACCTACTGGGCTAAGGAATACCCAGATAGTTGGTTAGCCCATTATTTTGAGGTGTGTGTGAAGGTGTGTTTTGGAAGAGATCAGCATTTGATTTGGTGATCTAAGTACAGCAGAGGGATCTCCCCACTGTGGGTGGGCATCATTAAGGGCCCGAATAGAACAAAAAGGTGGAGAGAGGGTGAATTCACTCCCTGCTTGAGCTGGGACATCCTTCTTCTCCTGCCCTTGAGCACTGCACATCAGCGCTCCCGGTTCTTGGGATTTCCAACTGTCCCAAACCAGGACTTTTACTATCAGCCCCTGAGACAAGCCTTCCAACTTGGACTGAATTACGACACCAGCTTTTTTGGTTTTACACCTTGCAGACATTAGATTGTGGAACTTCTCAGCCTCCATAACCACCTGAGCTGATTCCTATAATGAATATTCTCATCTACATCTCTAGCTACATCTATATCTCCTATTGTTCTATTTCTCTGACTAATATGCTGGGAAGGAAGGGAATCTGTACTTTACAGCAGAATGCCAATTAATATTTATTTATTTATTTATTTATTTGACTGCACCAGATCTTAGGTGAGGCACAGGGGATCTTTGATCTTTCCTGTATCATGCAGGATCTTATAATTGTGGCATGTGAACTCTCAGTTGCAGCAAGCGAACTAAGAGTTGCAGCATGCAGGATCAGCATGGGGGATCTACTTCCCTGGCCAGGGATCAAACCCCAGACACCTGCATTGGGAGCACAGAGTCAACCACTGGACCACCAAGGAGATCCCTGGAATGCCAATTAATGTGCAGAAGATGATAAGAGTTAGAAAATCCTTTTGCAACCAATTTAGTAATAATTGATTCAGGCAAGACTAATGAATGGATCTAAAACCATTGGGTGAAAATTTGTCAGAGAACAGGATATTTTACACAGTTTCAAAGTATTTTCCCATAGGCTACTTGCGCATTACAAAGGGCATAAAAGCACCCTTCCAGTGCAGAAATTTTGTAGACAACACCTTAACCAACGGCTAGAAGTTAACATCACCAAACATCACCAATAACAACAAACTGAATCAGGCACCTTCTGATCCAAGACACTGAGAAGGATATAGCATCGCTTGAGTGATAACCCTGCTAAACATGTATTACTTGTTTAAACATGAATCTAACTGTGAGGAGACACCAGAACAAGCTCAAGTTGAAGAACATTCTACAGACACTGATACATAATATATTCAAAAATGTCAATGTCATGAAGGAGAAGGAAAAGCCCAGGAACTGCTCCAGACTAAAGGTGACTAAAGAGAGGTGTCCTACTTCCCTGGTGGTCCAGTGGTTAAGACTCCGAGCTCCCACTACAGGGGGCAAGGGTTCGACCCTGGTTGGGGAATTTAAGATTCCGCATGCTTAGAGGTGCAGCCAAAAAGAAAAAAAAAAGGAGAGAGAGATACTTCCTAAAGATACTGTACAACTCTATACTAGATTATATATCAGAAAAAAATGCTATAAAGGTCATTATTATGAATTTTGAATAGGGATGGCATTTAGATCTTAGTATTCTACCAACTTTCCCCTCTGAATCTGATCGTTTATTGTGGTTATGTACCAGTATGTCTAGGAGATACACACTGAGTATTTAGTATTTAGGGTGAAAGATCCTAATCTTCTACTAACTCTGCAGCTAACATAATGTCTGCTCAAATAGCTGGGCAGACTTTGAATGAGTAAATAATGTGTATATACATATGTGTATATGGATGTCTATAAATAGACACCTATAAATGGGTGTCAGTCTGTATATCTTTTTTTTTTTCCGACTGGACTATGCGACATGCAGGATCTTAGTTTCCCTACCAGGGATTGAACCCACACCCCAGGCAGTGGAAGCAGGGAAGTTTCAGTGTCTATTTCTGTTCTTTTAAAAATAATTTTATTTATTTCTGGCTGTGCTTGTCTTTGTTGCTCTGCATGGGCCTTCTCCAGTTTTGGCAAGTGGGAGCTACTCCCTAGTTGCAGTGCTCCAGCTTCCCATTCCGGTGGCTTTTCTTGTGGAGCACGGGCTCTAGGCTCCAGTAGCTGTGGTGTGTGGGCTTAGCTGCCCCGCGGCATGTGGAATCTTCCCAGACCAGGGATCAAACCCACATCCCCTGCATTAGCAGGCAGACTCAACCACTGGGCCACCAGGGAAGTCCCCAGTGTGTATTTCTTCAGACATACTACACACACACACAAACACACATATACACACACCTGAATAAAACAGCTGAATCAGGGTGAAAGGAATACAAATGTTCATTGTACTTGTCTTGCAACTCTTCCATAGGTTTGACATTGTTTCAAACTGAAGTTAAAATGAAGCAAATATTTGAAAACAACCTACATGTCCACCAGCAGAAGTCTAGTTAAATAAACAGAGGCACAACCACACTGGGGAATATTCTACAGGTGATAAAGAGAATAAGGCACACCACAAAGAGAAAGGTGGTGGTGCCCACATTCCTCCTCTTGGACTGACAAATATCAGTGGTGTTTGAGAAAACACTGTCGTAAAAGCTGTGTGGAAACTGGCTCCTTCACTGACTGCAAAGGGAGCCAATCACTTTATCCCCTTTAGAGTGGAATTTGGCAATAGTTCCTGGTGGCACCGGGCTTCTCTGGTGGCTCAGATGGTAAAGAATCCACCTGCAATGCGGGAGACCCAGGTTCGATCTCTGGGTCAGGAAGATCCCCTGGAAAAGGGAATGGCAACCCACTCCAATATTCTTGCCTGGAGAATCCCATGGACAGAGGAGCCTGGTGGGCTACAGTCCATGGGGTTGCAAAGAGTTGGATACAACTGAAGTGACTTAGCATCTATACACATTAAAATGTCAAATGCCTTTCCTTTGACCAGTGAGTCCACTTCCTCTACATACTCAGGGGCCAACTGGTACAGATCAGAGTAACCCACTGAGGCTCGGGCTCAGAGCAAATGATTGGAAAACAAAGGTCTTTTGATAGGAAACTGGTTAAAGCAGAGATTCTTAACATATTTGTGTTCTACAAACTTTTTTTGGCAGTCTGGTAAAGCCCATGTGGATTCCATCTCAGAATAATGATCTTAAATGTATAAAACAAAGGCATAGGATTACAAGGAAACCAACTAAGATAACATACACTCATCAAAATCTAAAAATAAATATGTGATCCCGAGACCTGCTCCTTCATTAAACACAATGTAGCTACAGGTCCAATAAGATACAGAACAAAAGCAAAGTTTTGAGATGTACTACATTGTAATGGGATATGAAAACACCTGTGATTTCCATTGATGATTGTCACAGGTACTACTGATAATATTACTGTGGTTTGTTTTCTACATTCATGATTTTTTTTAATTTATTTATTTTTAATCAAAGGCTAATTGCTTTACAGTATTGTGTTGATTTCTACCAAATATCAACATAAATGCCTTCATGATTGAATAAAGTGGTACATTTCATCTGGAGGCTGGTGAAAATAAAATTATAACTTCTTCCCATGCAAGTTCATGGATCTCATGGATCAGACTCATAATCTTGGGGAACAGGGGGGAGCAGGGTTCCCAAAACTCTAAGCTGAGAACCCTCAGGTTGAACAATTGATATTACTGTCCAATGGAAATTTCCAAAAGCCATTAAAAGATGAGGAAGTAGAGATTTTGCTGGTGATCCAGTGGCTAAGACTGAGCTCCCAATGCAGGGGACCCAAGTTTGATCTCTGGTCAGGGAACTAGACCCCACAGGCCACAACTAAAAATCCTGCATGCAACTAAGACCTGGTGCAGCCAGTAAATAAATAAATACATTTTTTTAAAAAAAGATGAGGAAGCTCTTTATATTCTGATGTAGTACCACTTTCATGCCATATTAAGTGAAAATAAGCAAGGGGCAGAGTGGGGTATATATTATCATACTATCTGTGTGAATAACAGAAAACTATATTCATATCTGCTTGCGTTTGCATGAAGTATCTCTGGATACTTTAAGAAACTGCTTAAATTTTTTCCAAGGAAGGGATGTGAGAGCTTTTCCAAGGCAGATACTTTTGTAACTTTCGAATTTTGAACTTAAATTTAAAAAAAAAACAAAGGAAAAAAAAATCTCACACCTATTGGGATGGCCACTGTAATCAAGCGAACAAAATATAAAATAACAAGTGTTGCCAAGACTTCCCTAATGGTCCAGTGGTTAAGACTCTGTGCTTTCACTGCAGGGGACATGGGTTGATCCCCTTGTGGCTCAGACGGTAAAGAATCCACCTGCAGTGCTGGATACCTGGGTTCAATCCCTGCCAGGAGTCAGCATGGGGAATTGCCCGTGGCAAAGGTCATGAGGAAGGGGGCCTGGCAAAAGGCAAAGGCTGAGATCAGGCCTCAGGAGTACCCCTGGATTTCCCTCAGCATCTACCCCCAAAACCAGAGTCTGCTTGCTTTATTGTACTGTGCTTTCCACTCTTCTGACATAACAGGGGGCTATCCCCAACCACCTTTCTCTGGAAAGAGTTAACTTAGAGCTCCAGTTAACAGTCTCCTGCATATAAAAGGAGTGTCTCAGCTCAAACCCCTCTGATGGCTCTCTAACTTGGCTGACAGTTAGAGACTTTTACAATTTGTGATTGTTTACAGCCCCTCAACCGAGAGAGGCACGCAGCTTAAAACATCTTAAAGATACAGAGCCTTTTCTAAAAAGCTAAAAAATTATATTGGTGATGGGTTTCACTGTTGAGTCAATGACTGCTGCCAGGCCTCCATATTCTTTATCTTTTAGGCACCCGGAGGATATTAATCAATGTAATTGGGATATAGAAAAAGGAATATAGTAGTTTTGATGTTAGCAACACTAGACTTTTGAGTTAATGAACTTTCTCTTTGTTATAAATCACTGTACTCCTCTTTCCTTGTTATAAATTGATGTGTCCTTGCTATGTAAGAATGTAACTTTATTTAGTGCTTTCTGAGAGCGGCACCAGACTTTAGTAAGAACAACACTTTTAAGGCAAATAAGTTTTCTGGTTGACGGACCCTTATCAGAAAAGGACCATAAAATGCTAATAGGCCTCCTGGCCAGAAGATGATGTAAATCACCTAAGACTTGTGTATACAGCTAGGTATGCAGAGAGAAAGCCTGGTCTCGATAAGAGTCAGGGCTGCTGACACTGCATAATTTTGTATTACCCATTGATCTCTATGTACAACCCAAAGTATAAAAAGCTTTCCTGGACAAAAGGGATGGACCAGTTACTGGAAAGACTGGTTTCCCCTGTGTGGTCTTTTCTCCTTTTCTGGCTGAATTCCCATCTGGAGCGTGGAGGCTCGCCATGTCTACTTACTTGCCCTGGCTTCTAAGGCCCACGTGAGAGGGAGCCCAAGGCAGGGCACCTTCCGCTATTCAAGCGGGCTCCGGTGGCCTACGTAGGTGGTGCAAGTTTCTTGTCTTGAGACTTTATTAGCTTTCCACGTAAACCAAGTTATTCAGCCACTTTCCTCCACTAATTTTCCTACTATACTATTCTTTCCTAATCTCTCTTTATATTTCTAAATAAATAAGTTTTTCCTCGCTGACTCTGTCCCCGCTTCGAATTCCCTGGATCCACCGGAGCTAGACCCCGGCAGATCCCTGGGTTGGGAAGATCCCCTGGAGAAGGGAAAGGCTATCCACTCCAGTATTCTGGTCTGGAGAATTCTATGGACTGTATAGTTCACAGGGTGGCAAAGAGTCAGACACAACTCAGTGACTTCCACTTCACTTGACTTCACAAGGAATATCCCACATGGCATATGGTGTGGCCAGAAAAAAAAAAAGAAAAGACAAGCTTTGGTAAGGATGTGGGAAAACCGAAATTCTTGGGCACAGTTGATAGAATGTAAAATGGTGAAGTCACTATGAAAAACTGAATGGCTGATCCTTTAGAAATTAACAACAGAATTATCACATGATACAGCAATTCCACTTTTGGGTATATACCCCAAAGTCTTGAAAGCAGGTGCTTGAAGATTGATTTATAGATCCATGTTCAGAGAAACAATATTTATACAGATCATGAGGTGGAAGCAACCCATGTGTCCACTGACAGATGGATAGACAAACTGGTAAATCCCTACAATGGAATCTTATACAGCCTTAAACAGTAAGGAAATTCTGACACATGCCACAACATGGAGCAACCTTGGGACATGAAGTGAAATAATAAGTCAGTGGCAAAGAAACAAAAATCATCTGATTCTACTTATATGAAGTATCTAGAATAGGTAAATTCATATAGACAGAAAGGAGAACAGAATTACCAGAGGCTTGGGGGAGAAGGGAATTTGGAGTTAGTGGTTAGTGGGCACCGAATTTCAGTTTCGCAAGATGGGCATTTTGGAGAGGACGGTGGTGATGTTGCATAATAGTGTGAATTGACTTAATGCCACTGAACTCTGTTCTGAAAAATGATTAAGATGGTAAATTTCACCTCTACTTTACCACAGCTAAAAATAGTAATTAAAAAAACAAGAAGAAAAAAAAAGACAAGGGCATATTTTTATAAACTGTCTAGCAGCATTAAATATTCATTCTCTCTACCTTTTCCCCCACACTCGTTCTCAAGACTATGGTTTGGGAGGAAAATGTGCTATCTCATCTGGGGCTAATGAAGCTTGTCTGCTACGTCCCAGGCAGGAAATGGCCCGGGCCCTGTGCAAACCACACTGTTCATGATCCATCGTGGGTCTATCTTTGTGCCTGGAGTTGGAGATGACAGGAAACAAGCGCAAAATGTGAGCTGAGGGATCTTGGGCAAATCATTTAACTGCTCTTGAATCTCAAAAGTCAGGCTACTAATGATATTCAACCATCTCATATGACAGATCCTAAAGAAGAACCTTATCTACAAATAGAATTGTCACCATGACTAATGAGTATGTGAAGTAAAAGTGTACCAACAAAGCTACCAGAAATCTTCACTCTTCCCTGTGAATTTCAGCCACCCTGTTCCTGTTGTCCTTTCATGGCACACATCTTGGTCTGTAACTCTGTGGGCTGGTTTTGAAGGTCTGTGTGCCTTGCTTTTCCTACTAGTTGTGAGGTTCCATGAAGGCAGGGACGTTGTCTAATTTAGCTCCATAGCTCCAGGGTCCTCACAGTGTAGTCACTCATCAAATGTTACCACAAGTAAAGTTACAGGTCTGTACTTCAGTACTGTGTGGTTAAGACTAGCATCTCTGAGGACTTCCCTGATGGCTCAGTAGACAAGAATCTGCCTGCCAGTGCAGGAGACATGGGTTTGATCCCTGGTCTGGGAAGATTCCAGATGCCCTGGGGCAACTAAGCCTGTGCTCCCCAATGGGAGAAGCCACCACAATGAGAAACCTGGGCACTGCAACTAGAGAGTAGTCCCTGCTTGCTGCAAATAGAGAAAGCCCTCAAGAGGCAATGAAGACCCAGCACAGCCAAAAAAAAAAAAAAAAAATAGACTAGCATCTCTGAACTAAAATCCTGCCTCCACCTCTTACTTGCTACAAGTCCTTGGCAGATTACTTAATTGTTCTATGTCTCTGCTTCTATAAAACGGGAATAATAATAGTATGAGGATTAAATGAGATAATTCACTTGAGGAAGGTTTTTTTTTTTTTTAAACTGTAACTGGAGACCTACTAGAGAGTTGTGATATTAATTTAGTGAGTTGCAAAATAATTTAAAAATTCATAAAAAAGAATAGGAAAGTATGACTATATATCATGTTTAGTAAGGGTGAGTTAGGATAAATTGTTTCTTGAAACTTTTTGTTTCATCAGTTCTGAATATTGAGGCAAAATGTAATTTTGTAAAATGGGGGTATAACATATATACAGAAATACACACTAATCTTGAATTTATAGCTTGACGATTTTTACCATATGTATATACCCAAGTAACCACACCCAGATTAGTTCCCTATATATTTCCTTCCTGTTCTCTCCCACTGTCCCATCCCAGGGTTACCATCAACCTGTCTTCTATAAGTAAAGATGGGACGTTCCTGGTGGTGCAGTGGTTAAGACTCCACACTACTAATATAGGGCGCTTGGGTTTGATCCCTGGTTGAGGAACTAAGAATCCACATGCCACCTGGTGCAGTCAAAAAATTTATATATATATAAAGATTACTTTGCCTATTCTTGAATTCTGTGCACAGGAGGCTCTCTTTTGTACCTGGCTTCTACCTCTCAATGTAATATCTGTGAGATTCATCCATGTAGTTCTGTGTTTCGGTACCTTCTCATTGTTGTGTAGTATTCCATACCACAAGTTAAAAAAAATCCATTCCTCTGTTCCATCTGGATTCCCAGTTTGACACAATTATGAATAAAACTGCCCTGGATATTCTTGTACATATTTTTCTGTGGTCATAAGCAGTAATTTCTCTATAGTTAAAATGTATGTCTTACTCCAGGTCAAAGATTCTCAAATCGTGAAACCTGGACCGAGAGCACCTGTATCATCTTGGAACCTCTGAAAAGCTGTAGATTCTAGGTCCCACTGCAGACCTACTAAGTCGGAAATTCTGGGACTGGGGCCAGCCAATCTGTGTTTTAATCACTCAAGGTGATTTTGATGCCTGCTAAAAGCTTGAAATGCCTGCTTCCCTGGTGGCTCAGATGGTACTGAATCTGCCTGCAATGCAGGAGGCCCAGGTTCTATCCCTGGGTGGGGAAGATCCCCTGGAGAAGGAAGTGGCAACCCACTCCAGTATTCTTGCCTGGAGAATCCCACGGACAGAGGAGCCTGGCCGGCTACAGTCCATGGGGTCACAAAGAGTTGGTCACGACTGAGCGAGTAACACAGTAAAGCTTGAGAACCACTGCTCAAGGTCCCCATCAACCTGTCTTTTGCAAGTAAAGATGGACCTCCCCGGTGGTTCCAGTGGTTAAGACTCTGCCCTCCCCTCTTCCAGCAGGAAGCCTCTGCTTTAGAACATTTAATGTTACCTATCACAAAGCTTCTAGGCTTCCCAGGTGGAGCAGTGGTAAAGAATCCACCTGCCAATGCAGGAGACATAAGAGATTCAGGTTCCATCCCTGGATCGGGAAGATTACCTGGAGGAGGGCATGGCAACCCACTCCAGGATTCCTGCCTGGAAAATCCCACGGACAGAGTAGTCTGGTGGGCTACAGTCCACGGGGCCGAAAACAGTCGGACAAGACTGAGCAACTGAGCACACACAACACTTCTAAACTGAGGACTTGATACTCGTGGGGATTTGTTTTGAGGGGCTTGGATGTTCAGGAGGGGTAAGCGGCCCCCCTCCCACTGGGCGCTCCCTGCACCCCGCCCCCGGGGCGAGTCCCCGCTCTCCGGCACTCACCTCCGGGCCGGCAGCCGAGCCCTCTCTCCGCAGCCCCTCCACCTCCTTCCTGAGGTTGTCCCGCTCCAATCTTAGCTCCTCCACCGTCAGGTTCCCTTCATTCACCAGCGTCTCCAGCATCTCCAGGACGCGGACGATCTTGAACTGCAGTTGTGTCACGCGGGGGTCACTGCCCAGGGCCATCAGCTCACGGCCCATCACGTAGGAGATGTCATATACGTCCTCAGCGGTCAGCTGCAAGGGGCTCTTGCCCAGAGCCCCCTCGGGTCCCGCCTCGTCCTCCTCCTCTTCCTCTTCTTCCTCTCTCAAAGGGGGCTCCTCCATGGCGGCCCAGACCCCTACAGCCTCCGGAGCTGCTTTCTCGGAGTCTGCGAACGTTCAACTTCCTGCCGGCACAGAAAACTTTCCGCTGGGCCGAGGACCCTGCCGGGCCCGGGGGCGGGGGAATGTGGCCCAGAAGCGGCCAATCAGCGCCGCCGAGGGGTGGGCCCGGGAGGTGGGGGCGTCTGTGGAGGCCTCGCAGCGCGGCTCGGAGGCCGGTGATCCCGGTGCACCGTCCGCCCCGAAGCCCGTGCAGGAGTGCGGGCTCCAGGATACGGTTCGGGGCACGAAAAGACCAGAGGAAGAGAGGGCAGGGGAGAAGAGGAACTGAGAGGTTAAAGGGTGACTGTGATCGCTCTCAGCCCGGGAGCGGCTGCAGACCGGGGGAAGGGCAGCGTCCCCCAGCTCCGCCCCTTGGTAACGGCCACCGCGGAAGCCGGGTTTCCACGGAGACGGGGGCCGGGTTTCCACCGCAGCCTGGGAAAGAGGCTAAAAAAGAGCACAGTTTTTCCCTTGCAGCACTCGGGCCTTCCAGCCATAGAATTTGCATGGTATGTGGAGGCAGATCCGGTCTCTGACAGTATTTTCTGCGGCAAAGCGGAAAAACAGCAGTAGGTGGCAGCTCCAGCAAGTCCGAAGATCTGGACTGCGTAGAGCTTTCAGGCCCGTTGTCACCGGGACCTGCAGCATCTGACCCTCAGTAAACTGGAGATTTCCCTGCGCTGTGCACCTGGCCCTCTCCTGGGATCCTCCCCTTGTCCAGCGTGTGGCCTCGGAGAGTTACTTAACTCCTCCGAACCTCACTTTCAGTTCAGTTCAGTCGCCCAGTCGTGTCCGACTCTTTGCGACCCCATGAATCGCAGCACGCCAGGCCTCCCTGTCCATCACCAACTCCCGGAGTTTACCCAAACTCATGTCAATCGAGTCGGTGATGACATCCAGCCATCTCATCCTCTGTCGTCCCCTTCTTCTCCTGCCCCCAATCCCTCCCAGCATCAGGGTCTTTTCCAATGAGTCAACTCGTCACGCGAGGTGGCCAAGGTATTGGAGTTTCAGCTCCAATGAACACCCAGGACTGATCTCCTTTAGGATGAACTGGTTGGATCTCCTTGCAGTCCAAAGGACTCTCTAGAGTCTTCTCCAGCACCACAGTTCAAAAGCATTAATTCTTCGGCGCTCAGCTTTCTTTATGGTCCATCTCTCACATCCATACATGACTACTGAAAAACATAGCTTTGACTAGAGGGACATTTGTTGGCAAAGTAATGTCTCTGCTTTTTAATATGCTGTCTAGGTTGGTCATAGTTTTTCTTCCAAGGAGCAAGTGTCTTTTAATTTCATGGCTGCAGTCACCATCTGCAGTGATTTTGGAGCCCAAAAAATTATGTCTGCCACTGTTTCCACTGTTTCCCCATCTATTTGCCATGAAGTGATGGGACCAGATGCCATGATAAGATCTGAATGTTGAGTTTTCTGAATGTTTTCTGAATGTTGAGTTTTTAGACAACTTTTTCACTCTCCTCTTTCTCTTTCATCAAGAGGCTCTTCTTTGCTTTCTGCCATAAGGGTGGTATCATCTGCATATCTGAGGATATTGTTATTTCTCCTGGCAATCTTGATTCCAGCTTGTGCTTTATTCAGCCCAGTGTTTCTCATGATGTACTCTGCATATAGGTTAAATAAGCAGGGTGACAATATACAGCCTTGATGTACTGCTCTCCCTATTTGGAACCAGTCTGTTGTTCCATGTCCAGTTCTAACTGTTGCTTCCTGACCTGCATACAGATTTCTCAAGAGGTAGGTCAGGTGGTCTGCTATTTGCATCTCTTGAAGAATTTTCCACAGTTTATTGTGATCCACACAGTCAAAGGCTTTAGCATAGTCAATAAAGCAGAATGTTTTTCTGGAACTCTGTTGCTTTATCAATGATCCAATGGATATTGGCAATTTGATATCTGGTTCCTCTGCCTTTTCTAAATCTAGCTTGAACACTTGGAAGTTCATGGTTCATGTACTGTTGAAGCCTGGCTTGGAGAATTTTGAGCGTTACTTTACTAGCATGTAAGATGAGTGCAATTGTGCAGTAGTTTGAGCATTCTTTGGCATTGCCTTTCTTTGAGATTGGAATGAAAACTGACCTCTTCCAGTCCTGTGGCCACTGCTGAGTTTTCCAAATTTCCTGGCATATTCAGTGTAGCACTTTCACAGCATCATCTTTCAGGATTTGAAATAGCTCAACTGGAATTCCATCACCTCCACTAACTTTGCTCATAGTGATGCTTCCTAAGGCCCACTTGACTTAGCATTCCAGGATGTGTGGCTCTAGAAGAGTGATCACACCATCGTGATTATCTGGGTAGTGAAGTTTTTTTGTACAGTTCTTCTGTGTATTCTTGCCACCTCTTCTTAATATCTTCTGCTTCTGTTAGATCCATACCATTTCTGTCCTTTATTGTGCCCATCTTTGCATGAAATGTTCTCTTGGTAGCTCTAATTTTCTTGAAGAGATCTCTAGTCTTTCCCATTCTGTTGTTTTCCTCTATTTCTTTGCACTGATCACTGAGGAAGGCTTTCTTATCTCTCCTTGCTATTCTTTGGAACTCTGCATTCAAATGGGTATATCTTTCCTTTTCTCCTTTGCCTTTAGTTTCTCTTCTTTTCTCAGCTATTTGTAAGGCCTCTCCAGATAGCCATTTTGCTTTTTTTGCATTTCCTTTTCTTGGGGATGGTCTTGATCACTGCCTCTTGCACAATGTCACGAACCTCCGTCCATAGTTCTTCAGGCATTCTCTCTATCAGATCTAATCCCTTGAATCTATCTCTCACTTTCACTGTATAATCATAAGGGATTTGATTTAGATCATACCTGAATGGTCTGGTGGTTTTCCCTATTTTTTTCAATTTGAGTCTGAATTTGGCAATAAGGAGTTCATGATCTGAGCCACAGCCAGCTCCCAGTCTTGTTTTTGCTGACTGTATAGAGCTTCTCCATCTTTGGCTGCAAAGAAGAAAATTAATTTGATTTCGGTATTGACCATCTGGTGATGTCCATGTGTAGAGTCTTCTCTTGTGTTGTTGGAAAAGGGTGTTTGCTATGACCAGTGCGTTCTCTTGGCAAAACTCTATTAGTCTTTGCCCTGCTTCATTTTGTACACCAACCCTAAATTTGCCTGTTACAACAGGTATTTCTTGACTTCATACTTTTGCATTCCAGTCCCCTATAATGAAAAGGACATCTTTTTTGGGTATTAGTTCTAGAAGGTCTTGTAGGCCTTCATAGAACCATTCAGCTTCAGCTTTTTCAGCATTACTGGTCAGGGCATAGATTTGGATTACCGTGATATTAAATGGTTTGCCTTGGAAATGAGAAGAGATCAGTCTGTCATTTTTGAGACTGCATCCAAGTACTGCATTTCGGACTCTTGTTGACTATGATGGCAACTCCATTTCTTCTAAGGGATTCCTGCCCACAGTAGTGGATATAATGATCATCTGAGTTCATTTCACCCATTCCAGTCCATCTTAGTTCGCTGATTCCTAAAATGTCGACGTTTACTCTTGCCATCTTCTGTTTGACCACTTCCAGTTTGCCTTGATTCATGGACCTAACATTCCAGGTTCCTGCGCTCTTTATAGCAATATTGCTCTTTACAGCATTGGACTTTATTTCCATCACCAGTCACATCCACAACTGGTTGTTGTTTTTGCTTTAGCTCCGTCTCTTCATCCTTTCTGGAGTTATTTCTCCACTGATCTCCAGTAGCATATTGGGTACCTACCGACCTAGGGAGTTCATCTTCCAGTGTCCTATCTTTTTGCCTTTTCATATGCTCATCGGGTTCTCAAGGCAAGAATACTGAAGTGGTTTGCCATTCCCTTCTCCAGTGGACCACTTTTTGTCAGATGGAATGGAATCATTATGTCAGATACAATGGAATATTATTCATTCATAAAAAGGAATGGGGGAATAGAATCGATGGTCCAGAAAGGAACCCTTGCATATATGATCAAGTTATTTTCAACCAGGGTGCCAAGAACATTCACTGGGGAAAGGACAGTCTTTTCAACAAATGGTATTGGCAAAATAGGATATCCACATGCAAAAGTGTGAAGTATCTTCCCTTACACCCTATACAAGAATTAACTCAAAATGAATCAAAGACCTAACCTATAAAACTGTAAGAAGAAAACATAGTGAAAAAGCTTTATGTCAAAGGATTTGCCAATGATTTCTTAAAAGACACAGGCAACAAAAGAAAAAATAGATAAATTGGATTACATTGATGAAATAAAATTCACATTTTAAGGTGGAACAAGAAAATGTAAACACAAAATCTCTCTCTGTCAATTTGGGCCTCCTCCTTCCCTCACATGCAATGTGTATTTGCATTATACATTAACCAGACCTCCTCAAAGGTGCAAATGCCTGCTTGACTGCAAAGATCAGGTTTTTTTTCCTTTCTTCTGATGCTCCAATGTAACTTTTCTGTGTGTTTTTTTGGCCTGACTGTGTGGCATGCAGAATTTTAGTTCTCCAACCAGGGATCGAATCCTGGTCCCTTGCCATGGAATCAAAGAGTCCCAGCCACTGCACAACAGGGAATTCCAGTAACTTCTTGAAAGACTGGCATTCCTTTCTCTGGCAGTCCAGTGGTCAAGACTTATGCTTGCTGCTGCTGCTGCTAAGTCGCTTCAGTCGTGTCCGACTCTGTGCGACCCCGTAGACAGCAGCCCACCAGGCTCCCTGTCCCTGGGATTCTCAAGGCAAGAATACTGGAGTGGGTTGCTATTTCCTTCTCCAATGCATGAAACTGAAGAGTGAAAGTGAAGTCGCTCAGTCATGTCCGACTCTTATCAACCCCATGGACCCCAGGCTCATGCGTCACTCATGGGATTTTTCAGGCAAGAGTACTGGAGTGGGGTGCCATTGCCTTACACTGAGATAAACTGGAGTTCATTTCCTGGTTGGGGAACTAAGATTCTACAGGAATGGGTCCCCTGGACCCTGACCCTGAGCCAAATAGCATTTTTTGCAAACTCTGTAAGGCCGTAGGGAGTCATGGTGACTTGCTGCCTGCATACTTGGACTAGATATTTTTTTACTATGTCATTTTGATGTAAGATTCTTTGTCCCCAAAATGTGTATAATGTGCCTTCTAATGGGCAGAACAGTTCTCAGGACTTCCAAGAGTGTCTCTTGGGTTATAATTCTTAGTTTGACTTGAATAAAATTCTTTTTTCTTCTTAATTTGATTGTTAATTGAATTTTTGTTGCCAACATCAACATTTAAAATTTGTGCATCAAAGATTACAATTAGGGACTTCCTTGGTGCTCTGGTGGCTGAGACTCCATGCTCTCAATGCAGGGGACTCAGGTTTGATCTCTGGTCAAGGAACTAAATCCCACATGCCAGAGCTTAAAAAAAAAAAGAAAAATATCCCACATTCCCCAGTGAAGATCGAAGATCCTGAGTATCTCAACTAAAACCAGGTACAGCCAAATAAATAAATAAACAGTTTTTAAAAATCTGTGCAGAGCCTGGATGAGAGGGGAATTTGAGAGAGAATAGATACATGTAAATATATGGCTGGGTCACCTTGCTGTGGGCCAGAAACTATTATAACATTGTTAATCAGCTATTGTTGCTGTTTAGTTGCTAAGTCTGTCTGACTCTTTTGTGACTCCATGGACTCCTCTGTCCTGCCAGGCTCCTCTGTCCATGGCATTTCTCAAGCAAGAATACTGCCATTTCCTTCTCCAGGGGATCTTCCCAAGGGATTGCACCTGCATTTCCGGCATGGGCAGACAATTCTTTACCACTGAGTCACCAGAGAAGCCATACTCCAATATAAAATTAAAGGTTTATATTAAAAAAAAATCTGCTGAAGATAGTTAACAAACAAAGCAGGCCCAAGAATGCTATCATTTGAAAATACTTCTTGCAAGGTTGGCCTTGGCTAGGATCTGGGAACTTGAATTTGTGTAGGGTTCCCACCATCCCAACTGATAAGAATGCCTTAACCATATGTGCAAACAAAATATGGCTTATGATGAATGTGCTAGGCAGGTGGTACCTGCAGGACCAGATACAAGAGAAACGTTTGACACAGAGTCTCTGATGCTTCCTTCATAGACAATATTTCACGCATGTCACGACTCATTATTTGGAAATTATTCTAAGTCAAAAAGCCAGTCACAAAAGACTTTGCGTTGTCTGATTCCATTTACATGAAATGTCCAGAATAGGCAAATCCATAGAGACAGAAAGTAGACGAGTGATTGCCTAAGGCTGGGGAGTTACAGGGTTTCTTTCTAGGGTGATGACTCTGTGCATAGATTAAAAATCACTGAATTTCACACTTTGGGAAAATTATATGGTATGTAAATAACATTTTGTTGAAGCTGTTACGAAAAAATTTAAAAATAATGGGCAAAGGACTTGAGTAGACATTTCTCCAAGGATATAGAAGCAGCCAATAAGCACAGGAAAAGATGCTCATTATGGCTAATCACTAATTTCATTACAACCACAATGAGGTATCTCCTCACACTCATTAGGTTGGCATTTTTTTTTTAAGGTAGAAATTAACAAGTGTTGGCAAGGATGGGGTAGAAACTGGAACTCTTGTGCATTGTTGGTGGGAATGTAAAATGGCATAGCCTCTATGGGAAACAATACAGTTGTTCCTCAAAAAATAAAAAAATGGAATTATCATATGATCCAGCAATTCTGGGTACATATCCAGAAGAACTGAAAGCAGCATTTCCAAGAGATATTTGCACACCCATGGTCGCAGAAGCATTATTCACGATAGCTGAAAGGTGGAAGTAACCCAAATGTCCATCCACAGATGAATGGATAAACAAAATGTATACACACACAATGAAATATGAATCAACCTTAAAGGAAATTCTGACACATGCCACAACATCGATGAACCTTGAGAACTTTATGCTAAGTGAAATAAGCCAGTCACCAAAATATCAGTCCTATATGATTTCATTTACATGAGATATCTTGTGTACAAACTCATAGACAGAGAAAGTAGAATGGTGGTTGTCAGGGGTGGTGGGGAGCAGGGAGTGAAGCCTGGTTGTTTAGTAGGTATGGAGTTTCAGTTCTGCAAAGTGAAAAAGCTTTAGAGTTTGGTTGCACAATGTGAATGTACTTACTACTACTGAACTGTACACTTAAAAACAGTTAAGATGGTAAAATACGTTTTTTCTGGTGAAGTACACATGCCATGCACACACTGCCATATTTATTTGTTTTTGGCTGAGCTAGGTCTTTACTGCTGCCCTCGGACTTTCTCTAGTTGTGGTGCACGGGATTCTCACTGCGGTGGCTTCTCTAGTTGTGAAGCACGGGCTCTAGGAGCACTGGCTTCCGCAGTTGCAGCACGTGGGCTCAGGAGTTGTGACTACTACTACTTGTGGATTTCAGTAGTTACAAGAGGGTTTCCATAGTTATGGCACAGGGGCTTTAACTGTGGGTTTCAGTAGGTATGGTATAGGGGCTCATTAGTTAATGACTTGCAGACCCCAGAGTATGCATGCTTCAGTAGTTGTGGCGTGGGGATACTCTGAATCTCTCCAAATCAGGGATCAAACCTGTGTCTCCTGCATGGGCAGGCTGACTCTTTATCCACTGTGCCATCAGGGAAGTCCCAGGTTTGGTTTGAATTCATGATAACTCTCTGGGGAAACTCTCTGAGGTGATGAAGATGTGCTACATCTTGATCTTGGTGGAAATCACAGGAGTATATACATAGGTGAAATGTTAGGGGACTGTATGGCTAACCTTGTGTATTTCCTTTAGGTAATTTATATCTCCGTAAAGAGCTGGTGAGGAGGAAAAGGATGAAGCTCTGACAGATGCTACAATGTGGGTGAATCTTGAAAACATCTTGCTCAGGCCAAGAAGGCAGCCGCAAAGCCATACATACCTCTTGTATGATTCCATGTATAGGAAACCTGCACAATAGCAAATTCGGTTTAGTGGTTGGCTAAAGCTGGAGCCGGGGGTGGGGGTGGGGTGGGGGGAGGGGGATAAGAAGTGACTGCTAATGTGGATAGAGCTTCTTTCCAGGGTGATGAAAATGTTCTAAAATTAGATAGTGGTGATGGTTGTACAACTCTGTGAATATACTAAAAACCACAGAACATCATTCGTGGAATGTAGAATCAGCAAGAACTAAATATGACTACCTTTATTCCTTTCTTACCTTTAGAATTCGCAGCCACTAGTGCTGGTATGAATCTCTTCTCCACCACTGTCCTTTTCAAAGTTTCTTCTGCCTTGAAACTTCTCTACAAATTCATCCTCTGAGGTGCCATACCTTCCCTCCTTTGTTACACAGTGAAACCTAGTAAATGACACTTTTAGAATGTCAAAATGTCTTCCAGTGAGTATCTAGGCTTTAGATATTTTTTAAAAAAGAATCTTTTAACCATTTATTTACTGAGCACCTACTATGTGCCAAGACTGTAGTGCAGTCATCAAGAGGGCTGTGAAGTTAAGTAGTCTTTGACTTGAACCTCACAATTGTTATTTGCTGGTATGTAAGTTAGATGCCCTAATCGATCCAAATCCCCATTTCCTACAGTCAACATGGAAAAATAAAAGTATTCCCCCAAACTTGGTGTGAGAATTAGATGAGATAAGGTGCTGACAAGTGCCTCATCCAATGTCTAGCATATCAGAAGCATCAGTGGATCTTAGCTCTTATTATTATAAAGTATTAATGATCTTAACTCTTGGATCCCTCATAGAACTGGAACAATCTGTTGGTAGATAATCATGACCCACCCCCCTCCGTTGGGAAATTATGAAAACAATTCTGAGTTACAGCTGTTAAAACACAAAAATCAGGGACTTCCCTGGTGGTCCCTTGGCTAAGACTCCATGCTCCCAGTACAAGGGGCCAGGGTTTGATCCCTGGTCAGGGAACTAAATCCCACATGCTGCAGCTAAGAGCTGCAACAAAGACTGAAGATGCCTCAAATAAGATCTGAAGGACTGAAATACATTTTTTAAAAAGTTCAACTGAGTAAATTTGAAGAACTCAATGGCTTTATTTGATGAGTCCTGAATTAGCATCCTATCTAGCAAATAGAAAATAGTTCCAGAGTAGCTGTACAAAATAGATTTTTAAAGGCAGAAAGAGGGGATAAGACCAGGAAGTCATGAACAAAATAAAGGATTATTTTCGGTAAGGCTACCTTCCTTCAGGGGAAAGGTGGGGAATCTATCAAGCAGATTACTAGGGATGATCAGCAAATTCCAGACTGATTGGTTTAAAATCCCACCTCTTGGAGAGACTGAAACTGAAATGAGATATTAACGTTTTTGTTTCTGCCATGGGACTTAGCACAAGTGATTCCATTTGGGGCCTGTTTCTTTTTTAAGCCAGCGGAGGTTCTTAAAGTGTGCTTCGTGTGCTTCGGAGACCAGCAGCAACAGCATCACCTGGAAACTTTTGAGAAATGCAAATTCTTGAACCACTGAATCAGAAACACTGATGTGGGCCCCAGCAATCTGTGTTTTACCAAGTCCTCTAGGTAATTCTGGTGCAGTGTATGTGTGTTAGTCGCTCAGTCATGTCTGACTCTTTGCAACCCCATGGACTGCAGTAGGCCAGGCTCCTCTGTCCATGAGACTCTCCAGGCCAGATTTACTGGAGAGAATAGCCATTCCCATCTCCAGGGGCTCTTCCCAACCCAGGGATCAAACCTGTATCTCCCACATTGCAGGCAGATTCTTTACCAACTGAGCCACCAGGGAAGAAAGGATTACTATTATTATAAACTACTTTTATCTCCAAAATGTGAAGTACAAGAAACTCCCTAAGTTCATGCTTGGGAACAAGATATGAATTGGGTCATTAACATACAGAGACTGTCTACAACAAAGCTTTTCAAAAAGTCCCAATGATATATCACTAAACAAAGTTTTAAAAATAATTTCAAAAACATTCATCCCCTGAGATGCACTTTCTTCCCCCTCTGCCTTTAAGTAGAAACCAAACTGACTGCAAAAAGGCGCGAAAGTAAGGTTATGCCCTATGCATGGTTAAAGGAAAAAGTGACGTGGGAATCAAAAGTAGTGGGTGGGTCACGTTTTATAAAAATGGAACCATAAGTTTCTGGGGGTTAATTCCACCCACAGGAAATATCTAGTGGTCCTATTTTGGTACATCAAACAGAGTAAGTCTCATGCTCTTCTGATTACCTGCAACATCACTAACTTCCTGAGTGACTCATTCAGTATGTCTTTCTTCCTGTTCTGTAAATTATGTTCAGGTCTTAAATCCTGCACAGAAACAGCAAGGATTTGAGAGATTTCCCAGTTTGACTTAAATGTCTGCAGTTCTGGGTCAGTGACTGCATCTCTCCAAGTTGAAGTTCTTTAGAGAAGAATTTGGTTGAAGGAAGGGTGGTGCCCAGAGCACTTGTTTTCAGTTGGTGTTTGCAGAACACTTTTTTTTTTTTTTAACATAGGTGAAATGTTTATTCAGGGTGGTGAGTGGAGGATCGGGGGTGTATGGAGGAATGCAGTTGGGTGGGTAAGGGAAACATTAAAGGAGACTAAAACTTCCAACCTACTCTCCAGGGCAGCTCTTGTTCAACCCTGGAAGGCAACAATACACTCCACAAGGAGCTGTTGAAAGAATGAAGTGAACTTAGTTCAGTGCCTAGCAGGGGATGCTAAATGTTTGCTTTGAGATAGTATCAGTGTGGTGGCGATCATGTCGAAATGTACATGAATAGTGAATATAATACTGTACACCAAGAACTAACATAGTGTTGTAGGTCAGTTATACTCCAAAAACAAACAAACAGGAATCTCCTTGGTGGTCCAGTGGCTAAGACGCGAGCTTCCAACGCAGCGGGCCCGGGTTTGATCCCCAGAGAACTAAGTCCCACATGCTGCAGCTAAGAGTTTGCATGCTGCAACTAAAGACCTCACATTCCACAACTAAGACCAGGCGCAGCCAAATAAATATATAAAATTAAAAAAATAAATATTTAAAAAACAAACTCATAGAAAAAGAGATCGGACCTATGATTACCAGAGGTGAGGAATCAGGGTGGGCGAATTGAATGGAAGCAGTCAAAATGCACATATTTCCACTTATTATTAGCTCAGATGGTAAAGCATCTGCCTACAATGCAGGAGACTTGGGTTAGATCCTTTGGTCAAGAAGATCCCCTGGAGAAGGAAATGGCAACCCACTCCAGTATTCTTGCCTGGAAAATTCCATGGATTGAGGAGCCTGGTAGGCTACAGTCCATGGGGTTGCAAAGACTTGGACACGACTGAGCGACTTCACTTCACTCACTAATTAATTAAGATAAATTAATACTAGGGGTGCCTGTTATATCTGAAGGTTATTAAGAGAGTAATTCCTAGGAATTCTCATCACCTGGAAAAATGTTTTTTCTGTTTCTTTTATTTTGTATCCATATGAGATGATGAATGTTCACTAAACTTACTGTGATAATCATTGCATGATAGACATAAATCAGATCATTATGCTGTACACCTTGAACTTATATAGTGCTGTGGGTCAGTTATCTCAGTAAAACTGGAAAAAGAAAAAAAAAAAACAACTTGCATTAGTGTGAAACATATAGAAATCTCTAGTACGGTAGTTCTTGTCCTCCAGATCTTCAGCTTGGTTGGTAAAGCATTTCACCGTATAATTATCTTGTATATAATTACACTTTAATCATATATTTAAAATTTGGCAGTCATGGAGATAACCTTTCAGATGACCCTCCAAGAGGCCATCAAGCATATGAAAAGGTGAGCTCAATATGAATTGCAGGGGGCACAGGTTCGATCCTTGTTTGGGGAAATGAGATCCCTCTTGTTGCACAGCCCTCGCCCCAACCTCCTCCAAAAAGATGCTTGACATCATAAGGAAATGCAAATAAAAACTACAAGGAAATATCACCTCGCATCTATGAGAATGGCTATTATTTAAAAATACACACTCACACAAAAAGCAGAAAATAACAAGTGTTGGTCAGGACATGGAGAAATTGGAACTCTTGGGCTAGTGGGAATATAAAATGGTGCAACCACTATAGAAAACAGTATAGAAGTTCCTGAAAAACGAAAAATATTTAGAATAACCTTATGATCCAGTCATTCTACTTCAGGGTGTGAGCACGTGCTCAGTCATGTCTGATTCTTTGTGACCCCACGGACTGTAGCCCATCAGGCTGTCCATGGGATTCTCCAGGCAAGAATACTGGAGTGGGTTGCCATTTCCTACTCCAGGGGATCTTCCCTACGCAGGGATTGAACCTGACTTTCTTGAGTCTCCTACATTGGCAGGCAGATTCTTTACCACCACGCCACCTAGTATACAGCCTAATTAGAGAGAGAGAAAACTGACCCCAAAGGACTTAAAATATGTTTGTTAAAGCAAACATTTCAGCTGGTTTTCCTTCTTTGACGAGTTAATAGAAATGTGTCAAAGGAATATTACCAAGGAACTAAAGGGGCTCCTTTCCTTTCCTCCTCACAATTAAGTCAGGTCAAGAGATTCGTATTCAAAAGGATAAGACAATATCATCTCAGAGACAACTTTCTAAGAACCTAAAAGAGAAAATCTTTATTAGCACTCTAATCAACAACCCCACCGGCACGTCACCTCCTGTCAGTTCCCTTTGAGTTGTGATGCTTGATTGTTTCCACCTTTGCATCTAATGACTGCTGTGCCTTAGAGTGCCAGGGACACATGGATCTGTGATAACAGCTTACTCTACAAAATGCACTTCACCTCGCAGGAACAGACATGCACCAAAACTTGGGTCATCATTTAAGTGAACAAATTCACTCCTAACATTTAAAAGCTCAACTCCAATTTTCCACTCATTAAAAACAGTTAACATTAACTTTCCTCCTACCATTTATTCCTATGGCATAGGTGATTTAAAAGGATAGAAATGTACATATTCCAAAAGAATTGAAAGCAGAAAATAGAAGAAATATTTGTACAACCACGTTGTATATGCGTGCATGATAAGTCACTCAGTTGTGTCCGACTCTTTGTGAACCCATGGACTGTAGCCTGCCAGGCTCCTCTGTCCATGGGGATTCTCCAAGCAAGAATACTGAAGTGGGTTGTCATGCCCTCCTCCAGGGGACCTTCCTGACCCAGGGACCACACCTGCTTGTCTCCTGTGTTGGCAGGCAGGTTCTTCACCCCTAGCACCTCCTGGGAAGCCCAATCATGTTGTATGTGGCAGCATTACCACAACAGCCAAGAAGTCTAAGCAACCTAAGGGTCCATCACCAGATAAATGGATAGAAAAATGTGATCTATCCATACTGTGGGATGTTAATAAGCCTTAAAAAGGAGGGAACTGTGACAACATTGATGAACCTCAGGAACATTAAGTGAAATAAACTGGTCATGAAAGAATACTTTATGATTCCACTTACATGAGGTACTTAAGAATAGTCAGAATCATAGAGACAGAAAGTTGAATAGTGGTTGCCAGGGGCTGGAAGGAAGGGGAATAGACAGTAATTGGGTAATGGGAACAGAACTCCAGTCTTGCAAGATGAAAAAGTTTTGGAGATTGGTTGCACAACAATGTAAATATACTTAACACTACTGAACACACTTAGAAATGATTAAGACAGTACATTTAATATTTTTTAAAAATTATTTTATTTCCCTGCATCGGATCTTAGTTGCAGTATGTGGGATCTAATTCCCTGACCAAACATTGAACCTGGGCCTCCTGCATTGGGGACACAGTCTTAGCCACTGGACCGCCAGGGAAGTCCACATCACATCCTTTTAAAGGTTCGTGTTAGTGACTTATACTGTTGATGCTGACCTCAATCAGCTGGCTGCAGCAGTTTTCATCAGGTTTCTCCACTGTAAAGTTACTCCTCTTTTTCTCTTTTCCATATTGCAGTCTTTGGACAAAAGTCACTATGCCCCACCCAGACTTAAGAAATGGGCACTTTCCCTCCCCAGTATTGAGAGAGGAGTTGTCTAGAGACACAATTTGGGGTTCTGCATGGGAGATGTGTTTCTTTTACTCATTTATTTATATCGGTATAGACCCATAGATTCTTGTTTTATATTTTGGGTTCTACTGTAACACTGTTTTGTTGCTGGAATTGTCCCTCTTTGGCTACTGGGAGTTCTCCTGTGTCCCTTTGATGTCCTTAGCAGTGGATCTTTTGGTTTGTTTTTAGCACTTCTTTACTTTCTGGTATTACCAGTTCCTCCAAGTTCATATTAAGTATTTCTTGCCCCAGTCCTAGAACTAGCCATTTTTACAAGGTGCTCTGATTCCTTTTATTGGAAGACATTAAAAACCAAGATCTGGGCGCTAGGTTGTGTTTATTGCTACTGGAGTGCAAACTTAACACTTAAAACTTTTATTGTGGTAAAACATACATAAAATTTACCATTTTAACTATCTCTGAGTGGACAGTGCAGGGGCACTAAGTACATTTACAACGTTCTGTAACCATCACCACCCATTCCCAGAACTTTTCATCAGCCCAAACTGAACCTTTGTGTTCATAAAACAGCTCCCCTTCCTCCAATCCTCAGCCCCTGGTAACGACCATTCTACTTTCTGTCTCTATGAACTTGACTATTCTCAGTCAGCCAGTTCAGTCGCTCAGTCATGTCCGACTCTTTGTGACCCCATGAACCGCAGCATGCCAGGCCTCCCTGTCCATTACCAACTCCCAGAGTTTACCCAAACTGTCCATTGAGTTGGTGATGCCATCCAACCATCTCATCCTCTGTCATCCCCTTCTCCTCCTGTCCTCAATCTTTCCCAGCATCAGGGTCTTTTCAAATGAGTCAGCTCTTCGAGTCAGGTGGCCAAAGTATTGGAGTTTCAGCTTCAACATCAGTCCTTCCAATGAACACCCAGAACTGATCTCCTTTAGGATGGAGTGGTTGGATCTCCTTGCAGTCCAAGGGACAGTCACTAATATAAACGGAATCATAAAATATTTGTTCTTTTGTGTCTGGCTTATTTTACTTACCATGTCTTCCAGGTTCATCCAAAGTTGCAGTTATCAGAATTTCCTTCCTATTTAACAGTATTCCGTTGCATGTATATAACACACACATTTTTAAATATGAAATTTTAAGCTATAGATACTGCTCATTTTTTTCTAGCAGCTTTCCCTTCACCCCAAATTTAATTTTCCTTCCTCAAAATATAGAACTAATATATCACTATCTTAATGTATTCAGTTCCTGAGTTTGGATGGGAGTTCAAATAGCAAGAGTACAAAAACCACATTATCTGAAATCTACCGGATTCTTGAGTTTTGGATAACAAACACCAGAAGTTCAAAACCTAAGGAATGCTTGCCGTTGTTTAGTTGCTATGTCTGACTTTTTTTGCAAACCCATGGACTATAGACTGCCAGGTCCTCTATCCATGGGGTTTCCCAAGCAAGAATACTGGAGTGTGCTGCCATTTCCTTCTCCAAATACTGCTGATTAAAAAAAAAAAAAAGTATACCACTGGAAAAAAAAAGTCTTCATGGAATTGTTACAATATTGTTTCTGCTTTGTTTTGGCCATGAGGCACGTGAGATCTTAGCTCCCTGACCAGGGACCGAAACCGCATCCCTGCACTGAAAGGTGAAGTCTTAACCACTGGACTGCCAGGGGCATGCCCTGATGATTTTTTTTTTTTTAAACTCAATATATTACTATAAAGAAAGCTATAGACATTCAGGGCCTATGCTTCACCTACATAATAAAGATTCAAAAAATACTAACAGTAATACATCCTTATTTGTTGGTGATTGGCTTACCTTCTAAGAATAAGACTGGAATCAAAATGAGGTCAGCTGTTGGCAGGTATGACCCACTTGTAAGAATTAATGAGTGGCTGAAGAAATCACGAGACATTCATCAAGAAAAGCACAACTGTATCAAGACATTTTAAGCTGTACCACAAGTCGTAATCTACCCGAATATATTATTAACCTAACAAAAAACCTATACTATGAACCACACATCTATCGGTTCTATACAGATTTACTGATTGCAAGGCCCTCCCTTCCCCCTCCCACGCCCAGGTTTTAAATCTAGTCTTCTTAACCGTAAAGGCAGGGGTCCTAAAAGAACCGTTTGGGAACTTGCAAAAAAAAAAAAAAAGCAAATTTTCAGAGATCCTGCGATTCATAGATCGCTATGGGCGCCAGGGAAAGGCATTTAAACCAGCTCCTAAGTGATTCTAAAAGTCTCCAAACTTTCTTTTTAAAACTTAAAATTTATTTAATTGGAGGATAACTTTACAATATTGTTACAATATTGTTAGAAACACTCTGGCAAAAAATACGTACAATGTTTCCCTGTGAACCGGCACACGCATTTTCTGAGCGGGGGAAAAAAACCGTTAACAAGAATCGAATTCTCAAAGCGGGTCTAAGAACTAAAACTCTGCGCTGAAACATCTCGTACGGAAATTCAGCGGCTTCCAGTCAACTAGCTGCACTTTCGTTAGTTGTTCAATTCAGCATTTTTTAATCTTCATGAAAAATTTTAGAAAAGCGGAAATTTCACTCTCTTCGGAAACGATACGCCTTTGATGCTCAATGCCTGTGATTAAAATTTCTACAATAAAAGGAAAGACGGAAATAGGGCCTGTGACGAATCTGCTGCTTCAGATGTTAAGGTCCGGTCGGTCTAAGAAGAAGAATCTTCCGTTGCGACGAGCTCGGCACAGGCGTCGGTGGGAAAGGAAGACCGAGCTTTGCTGAGGTGAGAGGGAGCGGCCAGGTGGAGTAGGGCCCACCCTGGCGAGAAGGACGAGGGGAATCTGCCTGGATCGTGTGTCGGCTCGAGCGTGGGCCGCCATGTTGAAACCGGGCAAGGCGGTGGCGGGGAACCTCTTGGGGTTGTGTTGCGAGGAGCGGGGGCGATAGCTGGGTTAGTCTTTCTTCCTGTGCGCACCCAAATGAGGGGCTGGCGGAGGTAGCCTCCAGGGCCGGCGGCTGCAGGAGTGACTAGAAGTATAAGCCTTTTCACCGAAACTTCCGCCTCAGCGTCCAGGTGCCCACTACGCATGCTCTGACGGCTCAGTGAGCCAGCCTTCAAGGTTTCCCACCTGGTGGGAACCGCGGATAGTTTCGTTCTGCAGATTCAACCTGGGGAGGCGTTCGCTGTTTATTTGCTTGTTTAAGAATAGATTTTACTTGCATAATAATTTGTAATTATAAAGCTCTTTCAAAGACACTACCTTATCTCATCTTCATATAAAATGCGAGGAAGAGGCATTTAGCAGCATTTAACAAATGATTTAAATTTTGCCCAAGAGAGCACTAGGTCTTAAACCTGGGTTTTCTGACTCCCAATCCACAGCTTTTTCAGTTTGCACACTTCTGTTTTTAATGGCTAATTGCCCAACTCACCTCCACCTTGCAGGATTCATCCCCATTCCCGTTTATGAAGTAATGACTGAGAATTGAAAAAACCAGAGAGTCCAAAAATTTGTAGGAAATCTCAACTTAATGTTACAACGGAGGAAATACACCTAAAAAGATAAACGAGAACCCGTGAAGTCCGCTGTTCCCTTGGTATTTAGTATTGATAGGAGCATGCAGATGAGGGAGAAAACAAAATTCATCTTTATACCTTTGTAATTCCCTCCAGATTTTAATTTGAAGAATTCCTATAGCTTTCAACAGGAGCTCTGACTGTGTACAATAATGTCAGGTTCATTTGGTGGAACTTTGCAACCTTTTCCTGTGAAATGGGAACGGGTTTCCTTCCCACTTGGTTGGGGTCGCTGTCAGCCTTCAACACCCAGACCTAGCCTGTTTTTTCCTATCCCCATTTCAAGCTTTATATTTTATGATAGCCATCTAAGGAAATAGTTAAGAGCTTAAGCTCTGGAATCAAAAAAGCCCTTGGTCCTAACTCCACAGCTGGGCTACTTCTGTGATTTGGGACAAAAGATAACCTTTTGCATTTCACTTTCCACATTTGAAATGGCAATAGAAATACGTGTGTCCTGTTATTGTTGAGAGATGAAGGGAGGTAAGTGCTTAGCACAGTGCCTGACACCTCCTAAGTGTTCTATACAAGATAACTATAATTATTACGGTGGGTTTTTTTTTTTCCTATGCAACCTTGTCATGGAGGCAGGAAGTAAGATTAGAATTTTAAGAATTTTAGGGCCATTTAGAGAATACCAGAGCAGAGATCAATGAAACAAGGCAATGATGGGACTTCTCTGCTGATCCAGTGGTTTAAGACTGCTTCCCTTTCAGGGTCTGGAGCTTCACTCTGTCCTTGGGGAACTAAGATCTTGCATGCCAGAAGGCAAAAAAAAAAAAAAAAGAAAAGATAATATAGCCAATGAAGATCACCAGATATATTCAAAAGAGCCCTGATTTTTAGTAACATATTTCAGCATTGGCTCTAAAGCTTCACAGAGGTAGTCACATTATTAGCAGGATCTGATTTATTCCAGCAGATTCACATAAGTCAGTTATCATGTGTCAGACTTAACCTTACCTACACTCTTTAAAAAAGAGAGAGAGAACTTGTATCAGATGAATGGATGACTATGTGCTTGCTGGACTCA
Source organism: Capricornis sumatraensis (assembly GCF_032405125.1). NCBI lineage: Eukaryota > Metazoa > Chordata > Mammalia > Artiodactyla > Bovidae > Capricornis > Capricornis sumatraensis. Next base: position 58,986,988 of record NC_091085.1, on the reverse strand, counting down.
AATTACCATTGCAGTCAATACTCAACTCCTAAAGCATAAATGGATTATCAGCTAGGGAACTGAGAAGAAACCCTGTCTTCCTTTTGAACTGAAGCACCTGAGGCTGGGTCACTGTCATTTTGACTTTGCTACCTGTTTACTGCATTCAGGGCACCATTTTCCCTTGTAGCTTTTTTTTTTTTTTAAGTCCTTATCCTTTAGTAATGCACACTGAGATATTTCCAGATGAATGATGTAATATCTTGAATTAGTTTCAGAATAATCTGGGAGGGAGATGTGAGTGGGGGGCACAGATGAAATAAGATGGGTCAGGTGTGGGTCATAGTTGGAGCCGGGTGAGAAATTCATGGAGGGTTATGCCATTGTTTATGTTAGTATGTGTTGAAATTCTTGGTAGTCAGAGGTTTTTTTTCTTTTTAAAAAATTATTATTGGCCACTCTGCTTACAGGGAAGATCTTAGTTCCCTGACCAGGGATTGAACCCCTGCCCTGGCAGTCCTAACCACTGGACCACTTGTAAAGAGTTTCTTAAAACCCCCTTTTCCATAGAAGTTCCCAGGCTGGTTTTCCTAGGACCATTTTAAAGTTTCTGAAAGGCAAGCCTGGATTTTGATTCTGAATTTTGATCCATATTGCCACATTAAAAGAGTTTGTACATGCCCTACTATGGCTAAGCTGGATAATAAATGTATGCCTCAGACCCCGGCATGTTGTCTTCCCTGGTCGGGGGGTGAGTGAGAGCACCCTGGAGGCCCACTGCCCGACTGTGATCCTGTCTCCCCTATTTTCTAACTGGGAGGCCTCAGCCTTTGGTTCCTCCCCTGTTGGAAGAAGGGATTTAAAATAGTATCCACTTAATGGGGTTGTTGGAAGGACTGAAGGCGGAGCTCTTAGTAGGTGCTACATAAACTTGCTTGCTATACCCCTCCTTAGAACATGAATGATTGGATGCCCATTGCCAAGGAGTATGACCCACTCAAAGCTGGCAGCATTGATGGCACCGACGAAGACCCGCACGATCGCGCCGTCTGGAGGGCGATGCTGGCACGATACACCCCCAACAAAGGCGTCACAGGGGACCCCCTCCTCACCCTGTTTGTGGCGAGACTGAACCTGCAGACCAAAGAGGAGAAGCTAAAGGAGGTGTTTTCTCGCTACGGGGACATCCGGAGGCTGCGGCTAGTGAGGGACTTGGTCACAGGCTTTTCGAAGGGCTACGCCTTCATCGAATACAAAGATGAGCGTTCTCTGCTCAAAGCTTACCGGGATGCTGACGGCCTGGTCATCGACCAGCACGAAATATTTGTGGACTATGAGCTGGAGAGGACTCTCAAAGGGTGGATTCCTCGGCGACTCGGAGGAGGTCTGGGTGGGAAGAAGGAATCTGGGCAGCTGAGATTTGGGGGGCGGGATCGGCCTTTTCGCAAACCCATTAACCTGCCAGTTGTGAAAAATGACCAGTTCCGAGAGGGGAAGAGGGAGAGGAGGGAGCGGTCTCGGTCCCGAGAAAGACACTGGGACTCCAGGATGAGGGACCACCATGACAGGGGCCGGGAGAAAAGGTGGCAGGAGAGAGAAGCAGCCAGGGCATGGCCAGAAGGTGACTGGGAGAGAGAGAGGGACTTCAGAGATGACAGGGTCAAGGGGAGGGAGAAGAGGGACAGAAGCAAGTAGACTATCCCTCCCCCTCTTCCTCCCCAAACCCAAAGGAAAGTGTAAGAGTGCAGGGATACCGCATTGCCTGTGTACAGAGTCTAAGTCCAGTGGTTGAATAAAACTTACTGATGAAAATGAAAACAGAACAAATCCTTTCCAATGATAATGGGTTGGGTAAGCTTTCTTTTGACTCTGGAACCCAGTTTCAAGCTGAACACGCTGATATTGTATGAATTTTCTCTTCTTCATCTTATGAGTGTGTGTGTCAGTTGCTCAGTCATGTCTGACTAAGGTTTGCAACGCCATGGACTGTATAGCCTGCCAGGCTCCTCTGTCCCTGGGATTTTCCAGGCAAGAATACCGGAGTGGGTTGCCATTTTCTCCTGCAGGGGATCTTCCCAACCCAGGGATTGGACTTGGATCTTCTGCGTTGCAGGCGGATTCTTTACCATCTGAGGCACCAGGGAAGCCCCTCTTCATCTTACAGTTTTTTTAGTTTTTATTATTTTTAAAAATCCTTTGCCACACCTCATGGTACGTGGAATATTGGTTACCAACCAGGGAACCCGGGTCCCTTGTATTGCCAGCATAGAATTTTAATCACTGGACTACCCTGTTTTTGTTTTTGGGCTTATGGGCAGCTTGCAGGGATCTTAATTCCCTGACCAGGGATTGAACCTGGGGGCCCTCAGCGATGAGAGTGCAGAGTTTTAACCATAGGATCTCTAGGGCATTTCCTTCATCTTATGGTTTTCAGTTCAGTTCAGTCGCTCAGTCGTGTCCGACTCTTTACGACCCCATGAATCGCAGCATGCCAGGCCTCCCTATCCGTCACGAGCTCCCAGAGTTTACCCAAACTCATGTCCATCGAGTTGGTGATGCCATCCAGCCATCTCATCCTCTGTTGTCCCCTTCTCCTCCTGCCCCCAAACCCTCCCAGCATCAGGGTCTTTTCCAATGAGTCAACTCTTCGCATCAGGTGGCCAAAGTATTGGAGTTTCAGCTTCAACATCAGTCCTTCCAGTGAACACCCAGGACTGATCTCCTTTAGAATGGACTGGTTGCATCTCCTTGCAGTCCAAGGGACTCTCAAGAGTCTTCTCCAACACCACAGTTCAAAAGCATCAATTCTTTGGTGCTCAGCTTTCTTCACAGGCCAACTTTCACATCCATACATGACCACTGGAAAAACTATAGCCTTGACTAGATGGACCTTGGTTGGCAAAGAAATATCTCTGCTTTTTAATATGCTATCTAGGTTAGTCATAAATTTCCTTCCAAGGAGTAAGCGTCTTTTAATTTCATGGGTGCAATCTCCATCTGCAGTGACTAAGGACCTGTTATTTGATAAGCCTGAGAAACAATTTTGTAGTCGCCATCATCTGTACAGAAAGACCTGTGTAAGGGACCATCACTCATTTAATTTGGTAGTAGAGGGCTTTGTTTTTTTTCTCCCATCTATTGGAAATGACCTTTTTGAAAGTATAGCAAAAAGAGGTGATGCCTGGAAACCATTTGCATTGATCTGTGACTCTCAGGAACCTGAATCTGGTCAGGATCAAAGTTGTATCTTTTCCATCTTTATGTCCATAGTGCAAGGGTTTGGTTAAGTGAAATTAAAAATAGGATAGAAAAGTGAATCCAAGGAGATTGTCCAGAGACAGAGAACCAAAAGCCAGTCCTAGCAGTGTTCTGGGTCAGTAGCCAGCTTCTCTTGAACAAATATAACTCCATTCTCCAGCCAAGTGCTGACTACTTTTTTTTCCTTTTCCTTTTTTGGTGGGGTGACTGGCATTTAAAATGAAAAACCAAAGTTGCAGGCTGTGAGGCTATGGACTATGGCAATCTTCCAGCCCTTGGAAAAGAGAAAGTTCAAGAGAAGTGAGAGTGAAATGAAAGTGAAATCCATGAAAGGTCAGTATCTAGTTCTAATGGACTGATTTGCCTTTTCCCTCGACCATCTGGCCTCTGGTTTGTTTAAAAGCTGGATATGTTGACCTTAACTTCTGAGGACTTTGAATAAGTGCCATACTATTCCTATGGTTTTCAAGAAACTGACATTTAACATTTTTGTTTTATCCATGACTGCATCTTTGAAAGTTAAGTTCTTAAAATTCAGGATGTCTCATGCAGAATAAATGCCTGATTTAGTATCAAGATTCACACATTCATTACTAGGTTTTTGCATCAGGAGTATGAATATCATTGTTGCGTTGGGGACCTACAATATCTTAAAATTACTGTTAGCTGTTAGAACCGTTTTAGAAAAATACACTCTTTCTCGATTTCCTGTGCAATACTTTACAATCTCCCAAATCTCAACCATCTTGCAGGAACACCTTTCTGATTTCACCCACATTTCATTTAAAACATCTGTTATGGGCTAGAGTTAGAGTTAGCAGGTATATTAGGTAAATGAGAGATCCCCATCCAGGAACATGAATTGTGAGATGGCTTCAGAATCCAGTGGCAGTGTTTTGTTTAGTTCTAATTTTTATCTTTTCACCATGCCACACAGCATGTGGGATCTTAGTTCCCCAACTAGGGATCGAACTTTCACCCTCTGCATTGGAAACACGGAGTCTTAAGCACTGGACCACCAGGGATGTCTCCAGTGGCAGTGTTTAGATAGTCTAAGCTGGCATTTATCAACCCCGAGTACCAGAACATGAATGGGTGAAAAAAAATATACACACTCAGACCCTGCCTCTGAACATTGGGGTTTAGTCTTGTATCAGCCCTGATAACTTAAAAAAAAAAAAGTAGGACTACCTCCCCTTCCCCCCTCTGCCCCACCCTGGCAGGGACTGTAGCCATCGACGTGGCAAAGGCCGACTCCCTCTGACCTAGCAGTTCTGCTTCTAGTTCGTTCTGCAGGCCGATGCACAAGTATGAAAGTGCAGTGCTGTTTTAGGAAAACTGGAAGCCATCTGACCACCCGTGGGCCTGGACAAACATACACACGTTACACTCTGTATGGTTGACCAGGGTTCCTCAGTACTGGCATCGACATTTGGAGCTGGAATATTCTTTGGTATTGGGTGCTGGGCTATGCATTGCAGGATATTTAACAACATCCCTGGGGCCTACCCAGGATGGATGACAACACCCACACCAGCACCCCCCACCCAGTTGTGACAACCAAAAATGTCTGCAGAGAGTACCAAATATCTCTGGGGGCCAAAATCACCCTTGGTTGAGAGTCAATGTCTCTTATACTGCTGCGGAGTTATATCTAGGGTATTCTAAGGAATGAAAAGTACAGAAGGACGTGTGTATCATATGCTGCCATTTATGTAAAAAGAACAGAAATATGTTTTTTACATGACTACATTACTTTGTCAACAAAAGTCCGTCTAGTCAAGGCTATGGTTTTTCCAGTGGTCATGTATGGATGTGAGTTGGACTGTGAAGAAGGCTGAGCGCCGAAGAATTGATGCTTTTGAATTGTGGTGTTGGAGAAGACTCTTGAGAGTCCCCTGGACAGCAAGGAGATCCAACTAGTCCATCCTAAAGAAGATCGGTCCTGGGTGTTCACTGGAAGGACTGATGTTGAAGTTGAAACTCCAATATTTTGGCCACCTGATGCAAAGAGTTGACTCATTGGAAAAGATCCTGATGCTGGGAGGGTTTGGGGCAGGAGGAGAAGGGGACAACAGAGGATGAGATGGCTGGATGGCATCACCGACTCAATGGACATGGGTTTGGGTGGACTCCGGGAGTTGGTGATGGACAGAGAGGCCTGGCGTGCTGCAGTCCATGGGGTCACAAAGAGTCAGACATGATTGAGCATCTGAACTGAACTGATGTATATTTATAAATTGTTTCAGGAAAGACACCCAGAAAACTACCAAGACTGGTTACCCCAGGGAAGGGCAGTCAATCGTGATGAGGGGAGTTTGATGGGGGATCAGTTTTGTTGTTGAGTTGCTCAGGCGTGTCTGACTCTTTGCAACTGCCTGGACTATAGCCCGCTGGGCTCCTCTGTCCATGGGATTTCCCAGGCAAGACTGCTGGAGTAGATTGCCATTTCCTCCTCCAGGGGATCTTCCTGACCCAGGGATCAAACCCATGTCTCCTGCACTGGCAGGTTTTTATACTCTCAGAGTAAACTCCGGTAGTTCTAATGGCAGTCGGGTTGGAGAACCATTACTCTAAACCAACATTATCCTGTCTGATTATTTTTCTTAGTGATCTGTAAACAGAGTTCATGTAGATTCTGTAAACCTACCTGATGATTTCTTAGCACAACACAGTAAAACGTGCAGAAAGCAGCCCAGTCAGATGACTTTGAGTGCTCTGTTGGGAAATGGTATCTCTTTCAAGCCTTGCAACCTAGGTACCCCATTGGGTGGAGAAAAAGCATTATTTGGGCAAACCCCCAACTTGCTAGTTGCAGACAGGGCATCTGGCTGTCCACCACAGCCCCATAAGTCAGCCAGACATCAGTGGTCCCCAAGCCATCTTTTCACCCACCACCCTCTCTTTGCCAAGTCTACCCTACCCACCATCCAGCATCCCTTAGGGCTCCACACCCCACTCTCAATCCACTTTGGGATCTTTGTCTTCTTCCCAGGGGACTAAGTATTTGACACAGTAAATGCTGAAAAGAAACAAGATGCCAATAAAAAAGAACATACACAGAACCATTGCAGTGTCTCATCCTTAGCAACTTTGTTTGGTTAGTACTGCATAACTCACAGCAGATTCCAAGGCACTGGCCTTGAACATTGCTACATGCTCTAGGCATTATCGGTAACAAGGTGCAATAGAGAACCACAGGCTCTTGCAAACTTGTCTCCAGTTTCTGGGTGGGAGGACTGTTGTCCCTGATTTCTGTTGCTTTGTGTCTGAGCTGGGCCAGTGTGTCCTGTGACTTCGGAGGCCCTCCCTGTCTAGTTGATGCATCCTAAATATTCTGCTACCACCATGACAGTATCATGAACGCAACTAATGAAAACCTATCAGTTTCCTGCCTCCCATGTCAGTATGACAAACGTGATCGTAAAATTTCTACACAAAGAATTTCATACAAAGCGAGTCAAACAGCAATTAGAGCGGCAGGTGATGTATCTGGCGAAGCTCGTGTTACTGAAGTTAATGCAAAAGTCAGCCTCCGCTCATGGTCTTATTAAATATATATCTTAAGGGATTGGAGTCATCTATTAGAAACGGCGGTAGCCCTAGTATAAATAAACGTCTCTTTAGAGTTTGGCTTCAGTTTTTCAACGTGCTCCCTCAAAGCAGACAGTCTGTTGGAGGGATCAGTTTTGAGGGTGTGACACCTGAGGTGCCCATGTTCCATGGCGGCCCCTGGTGGTGGGTGTTTCAGGTCCGAGGACAGAGGTGAGTCACGGTCACAGGTGCTGCAGGGCCTCCTGTCCTTGCTCCGTGTAACCGTCATCGCGGTGGCAGTTGGCCCACTGGCCAAAGGTCTCGTGGATGCGCACGTTTCTCTGCGTGTTGGCCAGACGCTTCTTATCTCGGGAGAAGAAGCTAAACCTTTGGGAAGGGAAAGACGGAAATGAGAGGCTGCCCTTGGCTGTGCACGTCACAGGTTTTGCAATTGCCAGGACATACAGCAGCAAACGTGAGGGGAGCGAATCAACTCAAGGTGTGAAAGAAAAGGCTGGGGGTGCGGGTCAGAGTTATTCCGGAAAGCAGCGGGGGGTTGATTCTGCATGTGACTGTCACGGTACCTTGGAGGTGACACAGTGTGAGCAGGGCGTGCACGTAGGTGATGTGTGATGTACCTCCCCACTTAAGCACTACAGGGGATTTCTCCTCCTTACCAGTGGAAATAAAAAGCTACTGGAAACATACGTCATGGGTTTCTTTACCTTGATGATGCAGAGAAAGGAATACTCAGAAGCCATATGAGATGTAAATGACTCAGATGTAAAGAGATGAATGTTTTAAAGTAACTGTGTATTTATGTGATGTGAATTGGGAAGCTAGATAAGTAGCACCTCAAAGTCCAAATTTCATGGATATTTCTACAGCTTAGAATGAGATGAAAGCAGGTAGTTAAGAAAAGAGATTAAAATACACATTAAGGAATATATATTAAGCAATAGTACACATGTGCACTGATTAGATTAACACTGTGAATACAGACTATGAAAGAAATTTGGGAGACATCGATCTGGACAAGTGACAAGAAGTGATCTCATGGTGAGAGCTTTTAGAAGTTGTCACAGTTACTATCTACATGGCTACAGTAGACCCTGAACTTTTTCAAATAGCTGTGACTGTTGCTCATTGATCAATCAGAGCGAACCATCAGATGCCTGAATGATAAAAGTGGAAATCTCAGGCAAAAAGCTGACAAAGTGGCCCACTTGAAACAAAGTCAGCTTAAACTCCACCTCAACAGAGTCAAGGACCCAGGGCAGTCAACCCGAGTTGGCCCACGGTGAGTATTTCCGATAAGTCCTTTCTAAGCTGCCAACTGTCCTCCTGTACTCCCAGCTTCTAATTAAAGATGATTTCTAGTCTAAGTTCCTCTACTCTTGAATTTTGGTTTTTGAACTTGGTCAGAGTTATAGTAATTCAGGTATGTTTTCCGAGAGCAGGAATAGGAAGGAACCCCTGAGAAATCAAAGCTTCAGATCAACTATTTTCAGTTCCCTCTGTCCGCTTACCTATTAGGTTTTGTTGTTTGTTTGTTTTGTTTCTGTTTTTTAGTGCTGTGGCCTATGGAGTTCAGTTTTAATCACATTTGGGTGAAAATGATTTTACTATTCTGTGGTTACTGGATCCTACAATGACTTCCTACCCGGAATGAAGTAGTCCTTCATTATAAAGCTGGGGCAAGCCAAGTCTGCCTGGAGAAATTCTCTGTACCAGCTAAAGTCTCTCTCTCTCTCTCTTTTTTAATGATGTCTTCTTGGACTGTTTTTGTTTGTTTATTTTTAAACTTTTTACTTTGTACTGGGGTATAGCTGATTAACAATGTTGTGATAGTTTCAAGTGAACAGTGAAGGGACTCAGCCATACATATACATGTATATGTAAAGCCTCTTTTTCTTCCTGCAACCAATATATGTACTGGCAAATGAAGGAATGACTCTCATTCTGGGTTATTTGAGAGCTCTTTCTGTAATGTAATCGAAGCAATTAAGCTGGCCAGAAATATAGCAGCATTCATCACTGATACATATCATGTCTGCCTGATTCAAGCAGGAAAGCCACTTGCCACTTCTGTCTAAGGGGACACAGAAAGAATCAAGACAAAGTCCCCTCTTCTGCTTTTCCTGTTAACAAGCTCAAACGGCTTGCTGATGATGGCTTGGCAAAACAAAGCAGTTTAGAAAGCCAGGGTGTGAAGATCGAAAAACACAGCGTTAGTGTCACTCAGGGGGATGGGTCATGGTGGGTGTGGCTTACTGACCCGTCATTTAAAGGACCTTCTTTACTGGATCATGGACAAGGTGGTTTTAGAATGGAAACAGAAAAGACAAAAAGAATTATCGGTGACAGAGCCCAGAATTCCAAGGCTTCACTCGTGCAGATGGAGCGTTCATGAGTGGCACATTTGAAATCACACTCAACACCCACTTCAAATGGGAACACGCAGGGGGATGGCCATGCAGCTAAAGGGGCCAGAGAGACAGGCCAGCCCCAGCGAGAGCCGCAGCAGACATTGCGAAGGCACAGCTCAAAAGGAAACCAGAAAGAAATCCAGTGCCTACGAGGGACACAAGTCGTCGGACAGGCTGCAGGGTGGGGTCATCTATTATCAGTCCGGCTGCTACCATGGGCATTATGGCTGTAAAGATCCTGGTTAGAAAAGCACAGATAGACACAGAGAAGATAAAAACAGGGGAGCTTGGCACTTCCCTGGTGGTCCAGCGGCTGAGACTTCACGATCCCAATGCAAGGGGCCCCGGGTTCGACCCCTGGTCAGGAAACTAGATCCCACATGCTGCAACTAAGAGTTTGCATGCCTCCATTAAAGATCCCGCATGCTGCAACAAAGACTCAGTAGAGCCAAATTAAAAAAAAAAAAAAAGGGCAAGGAGTGAAAAAGAAACACTCCATAGACAGGTCAGCTGAAGGGTTTGCTTTGGGTAGGTGGAACTGTGCTGCCCACCTACCACCCCGCCTCTGTTCATATTTTGGAAAGTCCTAACCCATAGCTCAGAATGTGACCTTATTTAGAAATAGAACCCTTGCAGATGTAACTAGTTTTGGTGAGGTCATACCGGAGTCGGGTGGCCCCAGTCCAATATGACTGCTGTCCTTATAAAGGGGGACGTGTGGGCACAGACATGCATACAGGAAGAAGGCCATGTGAAGATGGAGACAAAGTTTGGGGTGATGCTTCTGTGAGTGAACAAAGGCCAAAGATGGCCAGCAAACCACCAGAAGCTAGGAGAGAGGCATGGAGAAGATGACCCCTCATGACCCCTTGAAGGAACAGACCCTGCCGAACACCCTGATCTTGAACGCCTAGCTTCCAGAACCGTGAGACAGCACATCTCTGTTGTTTAAGCCAGCTTGGTTTGTGGTACAGCAACCCTAGCAAACAAAGAGCATGTGACAACCACGTAGGGAAGACAGGCTGGCCTCGAGGGCTGAAAACACAGGCCTGGGCGTGAAGCATGGTAGACCAAAACCTGCTGTGGGATTCAGTGGTGACATCCGTGGGCATCTTCTAGCCCGTCTCCCCCAGCTGCCACAAGCTGCAGGCTTGGTACCCTGAGGGCAGCCAGGGGAGACGCAGGAGAGAAGATGAGGCAGCCAGGATGGGCCGGGAAGGAGACAGGCTGCACAATCGCTCCCCTGGATAAGCCAGAGCCTACTCAGCAAGCTCTGTGAGACAGCGGATGACAAGGAAGCCTGGCGTGCTCCATGGGGTTGCAAAGAGTCGGACACAACTTAGCCACTGAACAACAAACAACAATGAATGCTCATCAGTTCCTTGTCTGGGCAAAGGAAAATGAAGAAACCTAACCACGTCTCCAGAACTTATTTTGAACAGCTTGGTTTTGTTTTTGTTTGTTTTTTTAAAGAGGTTGGCTGGGGGAAAGGTATAATAATATGATGATCTCAAATGAGGTTTGAGAATTCTCTGTGTCTGGATCACCTTTCATGCAACTCCCCAAAGTAGCTGGGAGCTGGCATCTCAGCAGAACCATCTGAACGGCCTCTCATGGTGACAGTGAGGGGCTTCCTACTGAATGGGCCCAGTCTGCAGAGGCCAGGCTAGCGGGCACCATTACCTTCTTGGCCATATGGCTCTGCATTCACTTTTATGCTCTCTCTAGCATAACGGGGAGCCCCCAGAGACACAGTCGTTGTTTGGGGGATGGCCCCAGATATGCAGGCTCGGTATTTTTCCTGGATAGATATTTGCCTGCTGGGAAATGCTGGACTTCATTTGGGGCCCAATCAGGGGCCAGACTGATGCATTAGGGCCTTGGGACACCTGGCAGGGAGGCAGAAGGGGGTTCTGGTTGAGCTACTCTCTGTGGGTCTAGCTGGGATCCCTGACATGGACGGCCTTCCTCCCCTCCCCATTCCAGGTGCCTCCCTGCAGGAGCTACCTCCTCCAGAGGGACAGCCACTGCCATGAAAAGAGACTGGCTTGTTTTGGTCAAAAGTTATATCCTGGATACAATGTAGCTGGTTTCAAGCTCCCACCAGCCCCAACCCCCGCCACCCCTCCCCCCTCCCCCCACCCCCACCCCCATCCCCCCCCTCGCTGGGCACAGCCCCACCCTGCAACAATTATTTCTGGAAGACTCAAAGCAAACGAGGTTCTAACAGTGGCATTTCAGGCAGTGCAATGGGCGGCTGTGAAGAAGCTATTTCTGGGCTGCAGTGAGCACGGTGGCAGGTAGGAGGACAGGGAGAGATTGCACCATTGTCACTACCGTTGGATACTCAGGTGACCGCCTGCTCCAAGGCCAGCTTTTCTGGTGTGTGAGGCCAGCTGTTCAGATTGCAGCTTCCCCGGCTGAGCCTCTATGCCCACTGCCAGCTGCCTGCCTCCCTGGTCAGCCCCCTACCTCCGCTCAGCAGCCCTGTGTGTGACTGTCAGCCCATGATGGAGAGCTGCGAGCGACACAGAGGGGGCGCTGGTGCCTGGTGTCCACTGGGGACGAGGGTGGAGCCACTCAGGCGCTCCCTCGTGACCTTCCCAGGCAGTGCCAGCCCAGACTCTGGCCAGCAGCTGCTCAATCACAAGCTATTCTTGGAATGTCCTCTGGGCACGCTGTTTGGACAGGCGGTGGGAGTTTCTGGTTCCCTCGACCAGTTCAGCCCAGAAATGTAGACTCTGGAGGCTTTGGCTGGTGGTGCATTTGAAAGATAAGGGAACTGGGCAGTCAGCCCATAGCTGGTGACTCGGGAAGTGGGGGAGGTAAAGAAAAGGAGGGGCAGGGAGGCCGAATGAGGCGGTAGGGACAAGCACAGGGCTGGGTGGCAAAAAAAGGCATGGGTTCCAATCCATCCCAACTTTGGTCCTTCCCAGCAAGTGATCACAGTGAAGTCAATGGGCTTCTCTGAGCCTCAGTTTCCTCATCTGAGAAATGGGGCTAACCCTCCCAGCTCTGAATCTCCCGACAGGGCAGAACCTCCAAGGTATTTAATAGTTACTGCTTACTCACTGGTGGGTGGGGAAAGTGGTGGAGGGCAGGAAGCTGAGTTGGGGAAGAGCTGTGAGCCGCACTAAAAAGGCTCTGTCGGGACTTCCCAACACACTGGACACTGTGGTCCAGTGGCTGGGACTCTATATTCCCAGTGTGGAGGGGCTTGGGTTCCATCCCTAAGTCAGGCAACTAGATCCCAAGTGCCACACCTAAGACCTGGAGCAGCCAAGTAAATTTTTTTTTAAAAAGCTATATGACTAACATTCCACAAAAGCCAGGACAAAGGGACCAGACAGACCCAGATGGGTGCCTGAGAGTGCAGGATGGAGAGCGAGACAGGCGTGGAACCATCTTAAGAATGGCCACTCCCTTCCCTGGTCTCTGGGGAAGATCCATTTCTGCCCCAGGCTCTGAGCTCGTGGTCACCCTGATGCAGCTTCCGGTCAGTGGCCGAGGCGGACAAAGGCGACCGCTGTCCTGTCTGGGCTGGTCAAAAGCCTTTTGTGCCAGTGTGATCTCCCACTTATCCCCTAGAAGACCGGGGCAGCCATGGGACTAGCCACCTGCACCCCGTGGAAGAGAGATTCTGAATTCTCTCTCCATCTCTGTCGGTCTCAGGCTCCCAGATTCCAGCTGCTTCTCCAGCCGGGCTCAGACCCCAGGTCTTGCTGAGCAACCAGAGGCCAAACTAAAGGGGAAATGGGGTTTGAGAACAGAGTCCTTTCCGGAACAATCTGGAAAAAAGGACCAGACACCACAGCCAACTCAAGTGTGGGTAGAACTAGTAGGAAAAAAAGTGTTGGCTAATTCTGATACCTTTCCTCTGGATTCTACCTAGTTTGAGATTTGCAAAGACCAACCACTTAATTACCTGTTTTAGTGAAAGGGGGCTGGAGTGGAAAACTAGAAAGTCAGAACAACAGTGCTTCAGAAGGAAGCCTTAGAATTACACGTGACTTGGAATTACAGTGCCGGAGATGCTGTAAGCGCAGTGCTGGTGGAGCAGAGGTGCTGGGAAGGTCTGACTGTTAAAGGGAAGGAGCTGCTGAGGGAAGAAGATGCTGCTCTCTTGTCTTATCCTTCCCTTAGCCAAGGGAGGGACTGTGTGAGCTCATAAACGCTTTCTCTAGTTCCCCAGGATTTAAGCCAAAGCATGTAAGATCACTTCTGCTTGTCCTAGGGCTTCCTTGGTAGCTGAGACGGTAAAGAATCTACTTTCAATGCAGGAGACCCGGCTTTGATCCCTGGGTTTGGAAGATCCCTGGAGAAGGAAATAGCTAGCTACCCACTCCAGTACTCTTGCCTGGAGAATTCCATGGACAGAGGAACCTGGCAGGCTACAGTCCATGGGGTTGCAAAGAGTTGGACATGACAGAGCGAATAACACTTTCACTTTTCACTTTCTGCTCATCCTTACATACAAGTGGGGCTGGAGGACAGATCAGGGTCTCAGCGAAAGGAATCCCACTTCTTACCAAGCACTGGATGGGAAATCTTAACCACGTATACTGAGTACATCAGAGAATCAAGACCAAAGGGCTCCTTCTCCCCGAAGATGAGGTTACAGTGAAAGCTGGTTACTTCTGTCTGCTCAGCAAACTGATCTTGCTTGGCGTCTGTCCCTCCATTAACTTCAGTCAGTGGGAACTGGATGCAGTTAAAGCTACTCCAAGCTTCAGGTGTGAGAATGAGACTAGACCAGACCTATGGATGCACTGCCCTGTGATTGGCTTAGGGGGTGGTCATGTGATCTGGTCAGAGCCAATGAGACTCAATTCTGTGACCCTGTGGGAGATTTCTTTTTTCCCGCTGAAGCTTCATACCAGAAAGCAGAAGCCTGAGCTGATGGTGGCTGTACTGCCACTCAGGAATACAGCACACAGAAAGGAAAACTGGGGTAGAGGTAGAGGGAATGAGGCAAAGCCCTGATGACAAGGCCTGGATCCAGCTGAATCTAAAGCCAAGATGACCTGAAAATTGTTAGTTGCTTGACCAACAGTTTATCTTAAGTTACTTAGAGGTGCGTTTCAAGTGCCATCGGAAGATTACAAACTAATACATGGCCGACATGGTGTTGAGATCCAGAGGAGGCCTATCAATGAATAGTTCCAAGTTTCACCCCCAGGAAATATTTATCCCTAAGCAGAACTGGGGACCACACCCCCTCCCAAATCCAGGAGATGGAGGGCCAAGCAAACAACGTGTGAAGCTGGCCAAGAGCGGCTTGGAAGAAAACCACATCTTTAACCCCACACTCTAGAGGGAGGCCAGCCTTTCCCAGGGCCCAGCATTTGAACAAGTCATCCCTTTCTAAGGGCAAAACAAAAACAAAAACCAAGCCAGGGACTTCCCTGGCGGTCCACTAACCACTGGATTTCTAACATAGAGGGTGCAGGTTTGATCCCTGGTTGGGGACCTAGGATTCCACATGCCTCAAGGCCAAGAAACCAAAACATAAAACAGAAGCAATATTGTAACAAATTCAGTAAAGACTTTAAAAATAGTCCACATGAAAAAAAAAAAATCTTAAAAAAAAAAGACTGCACTTCCAATGCAGGAGGTGAGGGCTCAATCCTTGGTCAGGGAACTAGGACCCCACGCCGCCACCCAGCTCAATCAAAAACCAAAACCAAATAAAACCAAACAAAGACTAAAAGCAGAAGGTCCAGCACTTACACACACTTTGCATTCCCTTCCCATCCCCCAACGCTGAGGCTTAAGTCAATTCACAGGGTAAGAACTAGTCGAGGATTTTCAAACATAAATGGGCTTTAAAGTTTGAGGCATCCAAGTAACACCCCAATTCCCCTCACCAAACATCCCAGCTAGCTTTCCAACCCAGGCCACTCGCTTTCACAAAGCTTCTACCAGGGTTTGTGTGGAAGAACTGAGGCCTCTTTTACAATAAGTTGTAAGGCTGAGCGCCAGGAAGACCCTCTTAGGGGAGAACAGGAGGCCACAAGACAACTGCGAGTGGGAGGCCCTCCTGCAGTTTAAAATGTGAGCTCTGGGCCAGGTGCATGGGTTTGAACCCTGACTCTGCCTCTTATTAGCTGTATGACCCTGGGCAGGTGACTGACTTCAGTGCCTCAGTTTCCTTAATTGTAAAATGGGAATGACAATGCCCCCACCTCACAGGGCTACTGCAAAAGACCCTGATGCTGGGAAAGACTGAGGACAGAAGGAGAAGGGGGCGACAGAGAACGAGATGGTTGGATGGCATCACTGATTCAATGGACATGAGTTTGAGCAAACTCTGGAAGATAGTGAAGGACAGGGAAGCCTGGCGTGCTGCAGTCCATGGGGTCGCAAAAAGTTGGACATGACTAAGCGACTGCACAATAACACAGGGCTATGGTGGGGACTCAATCTGCCAGGACAGTACTGGGCACATAGCACATTCTTAGTAGATATTAGCACATAGTAGGTTCTTAGTAGATATTAGCTAATGAGACTAGAGCTTTAACCCTTTATCTGAAGGGTTGCAGGGGTCAATGAACCAAAAACTGTTTGCAAAATTGTATGATTTCCTCCCCCAACCTCTTCAGGAAACGGTCTGCAACCTCTCATCTGAGTCTCAAAGGAGTCTTTTGATGTGAGGATCCCTGAAGTAGTTTTAAGTCTAGTTGAGGGCAATGACTAGGTTGCTCTTTTTCTTGTGTGTTCCCCACAGCAACCAGGACCTGCCTCTGCATGTATTATGCACCAATGAATACTTAATAGAGAGATGGAGGGACAGATAAAGTCATCACAGAAAAGCATAGATAGGGTGGACCTGCGGCCATTCGGACATCTCAGAGCTGGGGTTTCAAGCCTTTAAGGCGCACAAAACTTCCTCACCACCCAGTATTTGCTGTCTTCACAGACGTGCCTCACCTGATACACTCAAGCAAGCCCTGAGCATCAGCCATAGGTCCCAGCCCTTTCCTGCCCTCTCAGCCTTCCCCAAACCTCTCTGCCCAGGGACCAACCCCCAACCCCCTAGGAGGAACTCAGCCTTCAAGTTACAGAGGTGAACGCCAAGTCAAGGGCTAGGCCCAAGGTGCCCCAGGGTTAGGTCCATCTTGGCAGAAGGTGGTTAGTGACAAGCCCCGGCCTGGAGCAGGTGCCCAGGAGAAGTGAGAGGCTGTATGAACCACCAGCTCAGCCGCCAACGAGCAGCTCCAGACACCAGAAGCGCAGCACTTACAGTCGCTTGATCCCAGACTCGGGCTGGGGAGACATTCTCGGGTGGGCAATGGGTGGAGGTTGGGGTATTTGATTCTCCTCTTCGATTTCTTCACTGGAAGGAGAGACATGAGGTTAGAGAGTCAACAATTCCATGAAAGCTGAAATATTCCAAGGGCACTGTCTGGTGGTCTGAGAGGGCACATACTTTTACAAGGGAGTGATAATAAGGGACCCAGGAGGACAACAACAGTGGCCTTTGCCCCACAAGCTCTCTGCCTCAGGGGCTGGCTTCTGGAATGGCCAGTTAAGAGGAAGGATATGTCCTGGAGGCAATGCACATAGGTGTCTGCAGGCCCTTGGGCCCAGTGGGCCACGCGTGAGAAATTTCAGGAAGGTACTCACATCTCTATTTTAAGCTTACTTTGGAGCGTCTAGCCAAATAGAATGATTTCCTATTTCCTGTTCTTGCCAAATGTTTCCTTGTCTCCATGCCTTTGTGATTCATTCTGCCTGGAATATGCCACCCACAACATCTCCCATATCTAAGAAGTACCCTGTCCTTTAGAGAAGGCCCAGTTCAAACGCCACCTCCTCCATGAAGCCTTCCTGATTTCCAGCCCATCCCCAAGCCAGAAGAGATTTCTCTCTTCTTCAAGCAGCCAGCGCACACACTGCCATAAAGCTTTCTTACGTGGCAGACTTGCAGTGGGTTTTCAATAAGCACGTATGGCACTGTATTTTCTCTGATGTCTTATCTTCCCTACAAGGGCAGGGACCACATTGGTCCTTCCTTCCAGTTTTCTATTCAACAGGCACTTGTGCACCTACTCTGGGCTAGGCTGCATCCTGAGTGCTGGGAACTTAGTTATGAACAAGACAAGTAAGGTTTCTGGTGCCATGATGGTGCAGTCTGGTGTGGAAACAGACAATAAAACCAGCATGTTCCTGAACAGGAGAATGTGAAATGGTGAAAAAAGCCATGAAGAAAGTAAAACTGAGGGGGGTGTGAGACTTCCCTGGTGGTGCAGTGAGTAAGAATCCACCTGCCAGAGCAGGAGGACATGGGCTGACCCCTGGTCAGGGAAGATGCCACAGGCTGTGGAGCACTAAGCCCGCACGAGGGCCTGAGAGCCAAAAGTACTGAAGCCTGTGCTCCACAAGGAGAAGCCTGAGCACCACCGCAACGAGGAGTAGCCCCTGCTTGTTGCAACTGGAGAAAGCCTGCACAAGTCAATGACGACACAGCACAGCCAAAAAGAAAGCAAAACCGAGCAAAATGACAGACTGTGATGAGGACAGAACTCTCCTTTGAAGGGGTGGCAATGGTGAAGGAAGGCCTCTCTCAGGACGTGACACCTGACCCAAACCCCGAGTGACCAGGAGCCAACTATGGGAAGAGTCATGCGGAAGGTTTTTCCAGCTGCAGGAGCAGCATGTGCAAAGGTCCTGAAGTGACCTGAACCGAGCAAGGTGTGTTTTGCGGAACCAATAGAAGGGCAATGTGTACAAAGCTGGAGCTTCCCAGGTGGCGCTAGTGGTAAAGAACCCACCTGCCAATGCAGGACACATGAGACATGGGTTCGATCCCTGGGTCGGGAAGATCTCCTGGAGAAGGGAACGGCAACCCACTCCAGTATTCCTGCCTGGAGAATCCCATGGATAGAGGAGCCTGGCGGGCTACAGTCCACAGGGTCACACAGAGTTGGACATGACTGAGCGACTAAGCACGTGTACAAAGCTGAACGAGTATGAGGTGGCATGATATGAGATAGTTGTTTAAGTCGGGAAAGTGCTGTGCATAGAACTTTCCAGGAGAATGGGAATGTTTTTCTTCACTTTTCAATATGTGGCCATCACCCACAAGTGCTGATGGAACACTTGAAATGTGGTGAGTGCCACTGAGGAATTGAATTTTACATTTTACTTAAGTTTAATGCGTTGAAATAGCCACAAATGGCTAGTGGCTACTGTGTGTGCAAGGACTTCATTGATCACGGAAGAACTAAATGATCAAAAATATTAGGCTGGGTAGCTCCATCATCTCTGTTATTTTTTTTTCCTTTTTATCCCCCACCATCTCTTATCTGTAATTCCCAAATCCAAACAGCTCTAAAAACCCAAATTCGCTTTTTCGGTCCATTCATTTGGTGGCAAACTCTGAAATGAAAGCTCGTGAGGCTGTTTATCATCTTGACTGATCCCATTGATTCTGTGTGAATGTTCACATCTTTTGCTGCAAAAATATTCTTGTGTTTGATTTGGGTGGAGCCGCCCAGCACTCACATGCAGTATAAGACCATAAGGTAATACAGTATTTATAATATTCCTTTCTAAATGCTGAGAAAGTTCTGAATTATAAGAGGAATCTCAGCCCCAGAGTTTCAGAAAGGAATTCTGAGTTGGTATGTAAGTGCTTCAGGCCAGCGATGATGCCCACAACGAACACAGGTGCAGCCCTTGTCTTCCAGGTGTGAATTTGTCCCCAGACTCCGAACAACCTCAGAATGGAGCCAGCCTGGGAGCTCCGGGGCACACTCACCTCTTATAGTATGCCAGCTCTTCTTGCAACAAAAACACCTTGGACTTGAGCTCGTTCCTTTCATGTAGCACGTCCCGCAGCTCCTGCAGTGTGAACCGGGGGCGGTTGGGGTCCTTGAGATCCATGGCCGCCTTCTCCGCCTCGGAGACACACTCTTCTCCGCCCAGCTCCACCTGGAGGGGGCAGAGAGGCTGCTAATGAATTCCTGGCCACAGCCACTAGCACCCACTCTGCATCCTGCCGGAGCCTGAATTTCCCACCCTCCCCAGGGCCTGAGCAGCTTGCTGAGGGCGCTATTTTAAGAACTTGCGGGCGGCCTCTGCTCACGTTCTGTGCAGTCAGCATTCATCCCTCGGGAGAGCACAGCCACAGTGGCCACCTGCGCACTGTTTGCCTTCTCAATACCCAGACCCACAGTCCCGTTGCCTCCCCAATTGACTCAGGGTTTTAATTACAAATAACATTAAAAGGTGTCAGAGGAAAAGAAACTCAAGGCTCCCCCAGTGCCACCATCCTCTTAAGTTTGCCTGGTTTCCCTTTCCCATGTTCTTGCTTCCTTTTCTAACCAATTGGCATATTCAGTCCTGTGTTACTCTTTGCAACCCCTTGGACTCTAGACTGCCAGGCTCCTCCATCCATGGAATTACCCAGGCAAGAATACGGGAGTGGGTTGCCATTTCCTCCTCCAGGGGATCTTGCCATCCCGGCAATCAAACCCCAGCATATTGCGTCTCCTCTTGTGTCCACTGCGCCACCTAGGAAGCCCTTTCTAATGGAGGGTATTGCTAATTTGGTCAAAGTCATTGGAATCAGATCCAGTGTGCAATTCTCTATTCCTTTTTCCTTTGTTAAGAAGTCGTACGCAGTTTCCTATTTATTACTGGCCTTCTGGTTAAGCCCACTCTTCAGGGGTGGTGGGGATCTATTTGCTGGTGTTCCGTTGAAGCCCTGGTAGGGGTGGAGGTGGGAGGTTAACGTCACAGCTGATGCAGGGGATTTACTTCTCTTCCATGTGGGTCACACAGATGGATCCTAGTCTGCTAAGTTTCCAGACCCAAAACCCATACTCCTGCTTTCTTCCACAGCAAGGAGTTTTGTTGTTTTTTTTTTCTAATTGTGATAAAAATCAACTTAACATAAAATCTCCATTTTAAAATGCACAATTCAGGGATTTCCCTAGCAGTCCAGGGATTAAGCTTCTACACTCTCAGTGCAAGGGGGCCCAGGTTCAATCCCTGGTTGGAGAACTAAGATCCTACGTACCACTTGGCATGGCCAAAAATTAAAAAGAAAATAAAATTCAATATAAAAAATCAAAACCCTATTAAAAAAAAAAACACACAATTCCATGGTGTTAGACGGCACAGTGGTAAAGAATCTGCCTGCCAATGTAGGAGACTCAGAAGACACAGATTCAATCCCTGGGTCGGGAAGGTCTCCTGGAGCAGGAAACAGCAACCCACTCCAGTATTCTTGCCTGGAGAATTCCATGGAGAGAGGAGCCCGGCGGGCTACAGTCCATGGGGTCACAAAGAGTCGGACGTGACTGAGCATGCACGCGTGTAGCCATTCATGGTGCAGTGTAACCACTTCTGACTAATTTCAAAACATTTTCCAGGGGAAACTCCACACCCATCAGCACTCCGCCTTCCCCCCAGCCTCTGGCAACCACCATCTGCTTTCTGTTTCTCTCTGAGTCTGCCTTTTCTGGACCTTTTCTAGCACTGGAATCATATAATATGTGGCTTTTGGTGACTGGTTCCTTCCACTCAAGTTGTCAAGGTCCATCTGCACTGTGGCCTG
Organism: Capricornis sumatraensis; assembly: GCF_032405125.1. NCBI lineage: Eukaryota > Metazoa > Chordata > Mammalia > Artiodactyla > Bovidae > Capricornis > Capricornis sumatraensis. The sequence goes on along the minus strand of NC_091085.1, from coordinate 58,966,222 downwards.
TGTCAGCGTCATTCCTTTTCATCGATGAATAATATTCCGCTGAGTGAACAGATCACATTCTGTTTATCCTTTTGTCCACTGATGGACATCTGAGTTGTTTCTACCTTCCGGCTATTGTGAACAACGTTGCCACGAACATCTGTGTGCGAAGATTTGTTTGAATGCCTCAGTTCCTTGGGGTATACATCTGGGAGTGGAATTGCTGGGTCATATGGTGAGTCTATGTTTAACTTCTGGAGGAACTGCCAAACTGTTTTCCACAGTGGCTGCCCCCTTTTACATTCCTCTAAGTCTCCACATCCTTGCCAACATTTTTTTCTTTTTTCGATAGCAAGGAAGTTTTTGCGAGCTTTCCAGGTCCAAGCTGGCCATATCGGCAGGTGGCCCACACTCTACAGGCAGTGTACGATTCCTGACAGCCTCGCGTTGCCAATGTCCCCTGATCGTCCAGAAGGAGTGGACAAAAGCTTAGGACAACAGGGGGAAAGCTTTGGACCGAGGGAAAGGGATTGAAATACAGAACTGGCTCCTCCCCAACCAAAACCCCACAGAAGCACAAGGAGAAAGGGACTCCAGCCTAGACGGGCCAGGTGGCTGAAGGGCTACAGGAGGCAGAGCTGAGATGCCTCACGTCCGGAGAGTCAGGGACGTGCTGTTCTGGGAGAGGACAGTTGAAAGGAGACACCACCCACCAGAGATCAGGTGACGGCAGAGCCACCCGGCAGGCGTGGGATGGGAAGCGGGTCTGAGCCGGAGTCGGAGCCGAGCAGGGGCAGCAGGGGAGGGGTCTGGAGGCGGAGGGAAACAAACCTGGCACATGCCGCCCACCCAAGCTGGCTGGGCAGCGGAGCGGGGCCCCTTCCTGCCCAAGAATTGGGGAGAAGACGGGGGATTAACATCCCAGGAAGGCACTCTACAGTGGTTGCTGATGCCACACCTTCAAAGGACTGTGTTCTCAGGGTACATCTTCAATGGTTTTTTTTTTTTTTTGCTGTACCACTGGCATGTGGGATCTTAGCTCCCCAACTAGGGATCGAACCTGCGCCCCTGGCATTGGAAGCATGGAGTCTTAACCACTGAACCACCAGGGAAGTCCATCTTCAGTGTTTAAGTCCCTCTGGAGAGCCTCTGGGGCCGCTCCGTGGACCACCTGATGACCATACATTCAGACAATATCCTCCACCCAAGATCACGTAGAACAAACGCTTAATACACAGCAAGCACTCACTAATGCCAGTTTTCTTCTTTTCCTCTGCCCAGGTTAACCACAGAGCATCCTCAGAGGGTGTGTGTGTGTGTGTGTGTGTGTGTGTGTGTGTGTGTGTGTGTGTGTTAGTCGCTCAGTTATTTCCAACTCTTTGCAACCCCATGGACTGTAGCCTGCCAGGCTCCTCTGTCCATGGACTTTCCAGGCAAGAAGACAGGAGTGCATTGCCATTCCCTTCTCCAGGGGATCTTCCCAACCCAGGGATCAAAGCCAGGTCTAATATTCACTTACTATGACTGAGCACCAACTTTGTGCCTGCTGGTCACTGAGCTAATGAGACGAATCAGACAGGTGGAGGTGGAGGAAAGCTATACACAAATAGAAATTTATAAGATAATATAGTGAAAGGTGCAAGGACATCAGTTCTGAGGAGGACCACAGAAGATGTTACTGCAGATGTGGTCTCTGGGCACAGGGTCTGGAGGGAGCGTAGGAGTTCACCAAGAACTCTGGGCCCACCCCAGTGGCTCCACTTCCACCCCACCCCCCTTTTATTTGATTCTGTGTTCTAAAACTCCTTTGAAGTAGTTGCCAATTGTTTTAGATCAGGAGATTTCACATTAAAGTTTGGGTTTCGGGCTTCCTTTTGGGAAAAAAGATAGGAAAACTAGGTCACATGGAGTCTACACGGCAACACGGGGCTGGTGCTGTGTAGCAGCTACGTCCTTTTAGGTGCTATTTCCATGGCTGCACACTCACGTCCCCTTTTCCCTTCTCTGCCTAGATGCCATATGTGTTAAAGGCTGTAGACAGAAATCTCAGGCTCACACTCCCTTCCAGCCCCTCCTTCTTCAAACAACCCAGGCTCTTACACTCACTGGGCAAGTCCCCTGCCTCTTTCTGTCTCTGGGAAGTGCCAGCTGACAGATGACCACGTGCCTGGGGAAGACATAAAGCCCTTCAGGAGGGTTCCCAACCCCTCACTTTCCCAGAGGGCTCTGGGCAAGCTGCCTGCTCCTTTCCGGCCCCCTGTTTCCCCATCGAGCCCTAAAAAACCCATTAATATTTCTAAGGGCTCTTTCCACGCCTACATCAGGCATTCCTATGAATACAGGCTTTCAAGGTATGGTAGTTCCCTGCTCACCTCCATGGGTTGTCCTCACCCAAGACACCAAAGGGCTTGCTCAGAACCTGAGTTCTTTATCTCTGGCAAAAAGACAGTTCTTTTATCAGAGGAGCAACCTGATCCTTTTAGAGCTTGAGGGATGCCGAGACACATGTGGAAAAAAAAGTCCTGATTTCTGGGACTGCTGCCTGGAAGTGCAGAAGAGGATGAGACTGGGGCTTCAGCTTTTCCGGAGGCCACCAGGCACTGCTACAGTGCCCTGGGCAGCCCAGTCCTCGAGGGACATGGCCAAGGCTCTTCCCAACATGGCAATCGGGTCAATCAGCAGCGAGCCTTCTAGACTTACCCCATGAGGGCCCACAGAGGTGGCTCGGGTTATCGTTCATTGTCTGTGGTCCCCTAAGGCTCTCTGGGCACAGCTCGAGGGAGATGCCTGAGGCCCCAGGTATTCCCCAGGGGGGCCGAAGAGACCAGCCGACAAGTGGCCCCTGGGGCCTGTTCAGAGGCCTTAGGGAGACAATACCCTCCATCAGGGGCCTGGCCCCCTGGGGCCATCCTGAGGCCTGGCCCCCTGGGCATGCTCCCCTCACCCCACCAACTGCCTGGGTCTAGCAAGATCACTTCCTGTGCCCCCAAGGCCCCTGGAGCATACTCCTGAGCAGCCCTGGCCCAGCAGTGGGGAATGACTGCTCGGGTCACCCTTGGTAGCCCCGGGCTACCATGGGTAAATTCAGTGCCCCAAGCCCTGGTTCACAGGCCAGCCATCAGGCCCCTCTCTGCTTTTCCTGCATACTTAAAAACAAACAAACAACTAGAAACAGACTCACAGGCTTAGAAAAGGAACTTAGAGTTACCAGGGTGGGAAGGATGAGGGGAAGGGATAGTTAGGGAGTCTGGGATCAACATGTACACTCTGCTAAATTTAACATGGATAACCAACAAGGACCTACTGTGTACCACAGGGAACTTTGCCCTGTGTCATGTGGCAGCCTGAATAGGAGGGGAGTTTGGGGGAGAATGGATACATGTATAGGTATGGCTGAGTCACTTTACTGTGTACCTGACACTATCGCAACATTGTTAATCAGCTATACTCCATATAACAAACAAACAAACAAAAACCCCCCAACTTACTAAGAAGTCAGAACTTAAAAGGCGGAGACCCTGACATCAAGGAGGTACTATTCACTTTAAGTTTTCTTACTGGTTTTATATAAACTCCTTTAGACAAGAAGCCGACTTCATTTTCTTAAGGGTTTATATGTCCACCTGTCAAAGGCAGGACAACCATCAATTAGACTGTGAGAAGCTGGATGAGCTAGAAAACATGCTGAGTAGGAAGGTAGTCAGGATCACATGGTGCATGAGTCCATTTCAATGAAATGTCCAGAAGAGGCAAATCCACAGAAACAGAAAGCAAATGAGTGGTTGCCAGGGGCTGGGGGAGGGAGGTGGGGAGTGACTGCTAATGCGTAGGGGGTTTCCTTCTGGGCTGATGGAAATGTTCTAGATAGTGGTGACGATCACACAATAGAGTGAATATATTTAATACTAAAAACCACTGACCTGGGGGCTTCCCAGGAAGTCCCGTGGATAAGACCCTTCTGGGACTTCCCTGCTGGTCCAATGGCTAAGACCATGAGCTCCCAATGCAAGGGACCTGGGTTTGATCCCTGGTCAGGGAACTAGATCCTACATGCTACAACTAAGGCCCTGTACAGCCAAATAAATAAATATTATTATTTTTTAAAGACTTTGTGCTTCTAGTGCAGCAGGTGTGGGTTTGATCCCTGGATGGAACTAAGATTCCACATGGCACAGCCAAAAAATAAAAAAATTTATCTGTACACTTTAAATGGATGGATTGCATATCATGTGAATTACATCTCAATAAATATGTTAAAAAAATATACAGAGACCTGCCTACTGGAGATCACACTGAAATGACAGCGATCACATCTCAGAAAGAATCATACGAATCAAGAGGCAGTGTTAAGAACAGATTCCTCTAGGCACATACCCAGAGAAAACCACAATTCAAAAAGATACATGCACCCCAGTGTTCACTGCAGCACTCTTTACAATAGCCAGGACATGGAAGCAACCTAAATGTCCATCAACACAGGAATGGATAAAGATGTGTTACATATATACCAGAGAATATTACTCAGCCATGAAAAGGAATGAAACAGGTCATTTGTAGAGATGTGGATGGAACTAGAGTCTCTCATACAGAGTTAAGTAAGACAGAAAGAGAAAAACAAATATCGTGTATTAGCACATACATGTAGACTCTAGAAAAATGGTACAGATCATCTTATTTGTAAAGCAGAAATGGAGACACAGGGAACAAATGTGTGGATACTGAGGGGGATGGGGTGGAGTTTGGGATGAACTGGGAAATTGGGATTGACATATATACACTATTGATACTATGTAAATAGATAAATAAGAACACACTGTATGGCTCAATGCTCTGTGGTGACCTAAATGGGAAGGAAATTAAAAAATGGCGGGGGGGTGGGGTGGTGGAATACATGTATACACATAGCTGGTTCACTCTGCTGTATAGCAGAGACTAACCTAATATTATAAAGCAACTATACTCCAATAAGGGCTTCCCTGGGGGCTCAGCTGGTAAAGAATCCGCCTGCAATGCGGGAGACCTGGGTTTGATCCCTGGGTTGGAAGATACCCTGGAGGAGGGCATGGCAACCCACTCCAGTATTCTTGCCTGGAGAATCCACATGGACAGAGGAGCCTGGCAGGCTATAGTCCCTGGGGTCACAAAGAGCTGGACACAACTGAGCGATTAAGCACAGCATGGTACATACTCTGATAAAAGTTTTTTTAAAAAAAGAATGGATTCTTCCCCGACTCTGGATCCCTGCATAGCTCCCATCTTCCCTCACTGATCTGGTGCCAGGACTAACTACCACCCCAGCCTCACCCTGCACAGTCTCTAGTCTGGCTTATGCTGTTCCTCTTGCCCCACATTCCATCCCCGGACATCCTACCCAGCCCACAGACCCTTCTCAAGGCCTTGAAGCCCTGCATGGCCGTCTCCTCTCCACTCCGAATTCACTGTGCCCTTCTCTGATCACCGCCCTCTATCCAGCCACGCTAACTTTTTTTATATTGGGGTATGATTGCTTTACAATGTTGTGCTGGTTTCTGCTGTACAATGAAGTGAATCAGCTGTTTGTATACATACAACCCCTCCCTCCTGGACCGCTCTCCCAGCATCCCCATCCCACCCATCTAGGTCACCACAGAGCACCGAGCTGAGCTCCGTGTGCTATGCAGCAGCTTCCCACCAGCTATCTGTTTTACACATGGTAGTGTATACATGTCAATCCTCATCTCCCGATTTGTCCCCCACCTCCTTCCCCCACCCTGTGCTGACATGTCTGTTCTCCACCTCTGTGTCTCTATTCTTGCCTTGGAAATAGGTTCATCTGTCCATTTTTCTAGATTTCACATATATGCGTTAATATATGATATTTGTTTTCTCTTTCTGACTTACTTTGCTCTGCATGACAGAGTCTAGGTCCATCCATGTCTCTACAAATGACCCCATTTTGTTCCTTTTAGTGCCAGCCATGCTAACTTTTAGATCTACTGAATCAAGTCAAGTTCATGTCCCTCATTTGTCAGATAAGAACCTATTACCAAAGAGATGGACGGGCCCCAAGTCACACGGCAGCAGGTGACAAAGCCACCACTACCTGCAGCTTCCCTGTTTGAGTGACAAGCATCCTGAATGCCACTCAGCTCCAAGGGATGGTGTCAAGCCCCCAGAAGACGCCCGGAGTTCAGGAACAGACGCTGCAGAGAAGCTTAGTGGGTTAGTCATAACTACTAATGGATTTTACTCCTGTTTCTGCCCCACCTCCATGGAGCCAGAAAGGAAACTGAAACCTACCGGCAGCCAGGCCAAGGAGGTGTGAAGTGTCCTTGTCCGAAAGAGATCTGGAGCAGGGCTCAGAGTCTTGTGGCTAGGGGTGATGTCCTCAGGACCCAGGTTTGGACCAGCCAGAGACAGAGCCTGAGCTCCCGTGGGGCTCAGGAGGCTGAAAGGGGTACCCAGGTGAGGTAAGAGGGAGTGACCACCCCAAGCTTCGCCTGCTGGCTCCTCCTCTCCATCCCAAGGCTATCAACTTGGTCCAGCCCTCCCTTTTCTTGCCTGGATTACTGCAAAGGGCTCCCGACAGCCATGGCTGCCATTGTCTCCTTGCTCAACTATCCTCCATATAAACTCAGAGCTGATCCTGCCACTCCCCTGCTGAAACCCTGTGAAAGAATCCACATCCTTCACGGCTCAGAGTTTTGTGTGTGGCATTCTTAACCCTGACTCTCTGACACCGACAACAGCAGTTGTCCTGCCTGGCCTGCACATCTCTGGGCTGAGTCACGGCAGTTTTCCCCTGGAGAAACTCCTCTTTCCTACTCTCCATGCATGCGGCTTAGATTGGTACCATCATGGATAGCTATGTGCTCAGAAATGGACAACATGTATAATCTAGACCTCAGACCACAATGACTGATTTAGGTGAGGTCATGAGAAGGTTCCTGAGACTTTTGATGAGAATTTGAGAAAGAAGCAATTTCTTTCCACTGGGGTTGCAAAGCTGGTTGAGTACTAGGGGCCACTATACGGCAAGAGGCTGCTTGAGAATGACACCAACACAGAGAGAAGGGCTGAAACAAATTCCTGCCCGCGTCATCAGGGCACCTGGAACCAGCTATACCTAAAGCCATCATTAACTCAAAGCTTTTACTTACACAGTCCCAAATTCCTTTTTTTTTTTTAAGTCCTTGAACCATGTTAAGTTAAGCTTTTGTCACCTGTAGCCAAAAGAAGATTCTACTCCCGTTTCCCTTTTAAGACTTCTCTCTCTTCCTCCCTATCTGTATCTCAGAGGTTCTTGTCCTTCCAAGAACTGAGGAGTGTATGGCCCAAATTCACAAGATACTTAATGACTCTGCTGGGACTTGAGCCAGCCTGATGGAAAGCTCGTCTATTTTACCTCCCTCACCTGGAACCCAAGAGACGAGCACAGTGCCTGCAAACTGGAAAGTCAAAAAATACATGCTGGAAGAAATGGGAAGCTCTGAGCTTTTCTCTAACAGTTCATTACACTTCTCTGAAACAGTATATCCATTTTCTGCATCTGTCTATTAACATCTTAGCATTATTATCACTGACATTCAGCTGAAGCAACAGCTGGTCCATGAAACTCCATGCCACCCCCATCAGGATTAACTGCCCCATCTCTATGTTCCTGGAATATCACAGTGGCACATCTACGTGGGAGATACCTTTGGTGCCCTGGGTCACATACTGGGCCCACCCGGATTTCCGCTGCAGCTGTGGTGTGGTTCCATTCATGTGGACAGAGCCCTACCTTAAGCACACACCAGATGTCTTACCATTTTTCTTTTTTTTTTTTAATATTTACTTCATTTATTTATGTGGCTGCACTGGGTGTTAGTTGCCACATGTGGGATCTTAGTTGCAGCATGCAGGATCTAGTTCCCTGAGCAGGGATCAAACTCAGGCCCCCTGGATTGGGAGCTTGGAATCGTAGCCACTGGACCACCAGGGAAGTGCCCTGTCTTTCCATTTCCCCCCGTTTCTGCTCCACAAGTTCTGCCTGGGAGTACTGGGAGGGATAACAACCCTGGGGACCCCACCTCCCCTTAGTAATTGGGGACAGGCATTTGTAGATCACTGCTCTAGGACTTTCTCCTCCAGAAAGACTGTTCTGGGAGGTCTTCTCTGAGGGCCCAGAGGGACTGAGCTTCCCCGTGGCGACCTCAGTGACATACCCTCAAATTCCCTTTTCCTCCTTCCCTGTCGCAGTTCTCTGGTCTTTGCGATCAATCACCTCTCCAGTTAACCTCCTGCCCACATTTCTCTTCTCAAGCTCTGCCTCGAGGGAACCAGACTGAGACAGCTTCTTAGTGCGAAGACACTCCCGTCCCACCTTGAGTGTGGCTGCTGGGGTCCAAGACTTTCTCCTGCACTGGGCTGTAAGCTCCTCAAACCTCCACAGTGCCCAGCACAGTGCTTGCAGATAAAAGCCAAACTCCACTCTGTAGCACTGGCCCCTGCCAACCTCTCTGACCTCATTCAGACCCTCTTCCTCCCCGTCAGCTTGCACACCAGCCATCCGGACCTTCTTTTTTATTTTTGGCTGGGCCATGTGGTATGTGGGCTCTTACTTCCCTGACCAGGGATTGAACCCTTGCCCCCTGCATTTGAAGGGCAGAGTCCTAACCACTGGACCACCAGGGAAGTCCCTCACCCTTTCTTTCTCATTCTTCCTTGACTGCACTGCAATTTCCCCTGCCACAGGGCCTTTGTACAGCCACCCGCCTTCACCTAGTTCACTCTCATTCTTTCCATCCCCTCCTTGGCAAAGCCTTTTTGACTCCCTCAAACTATCATGGTAATCATAACAGCTAACACTCTCAATGAACTAACTCATTTAATTCTCATAATAGCAATCTAGAGTAAGTACTCTTATTAGTATTCCCTTTTTTTTTGGCCAAACCATGTGACTTATAAGATCTCAGTTTCCTGAGCGGGAATTGAACTCAGGCCACTGCAATGAAAGTGCCAAATCCTAAGCACAAGGCCACCAGGGAACTCCCTAGTATTCCCATTTTAGAGGTGAGAAAACTGAGATGTGAAGAGGCTAGATAATTGCGGAATAGAGTAGATATGAACCGAAGCAGACTGGCTCTAGAGTCCATGCAGCTGGGGCATTCTGGCACTGTGGCTCTCCTTTAACATAAATCACTGGTTTGCCTTTTGGGATATAATTCACATACTGTAAAATCCACTCTTTTGAAGTATAAAAATCAGAATACATTTAGTGCATTCAAGGCTGTGCAACTATCACCATTATCTAATTCCAGAAACATTTCCATTGCCCTCAAAAGAAACCCTGTACCCATTAGAAGTCACACCTCATTCTCCCCTCTCCCAGTCTCTGCAACCATCAGTTTTCCTTCTCTCTCTATGGATTTGCCTATTCTGGATATTTCAAACAAATGACTCATACACCATGTGGCCTTTTGTCTGGCTACTTTCACTTAGCATGTTTCTGAGGCTCATCCGAATTGCAGCATGTCTCAGTACTCCATTCCTTTTTATGGCTGAATACTATTCCATGATGTGGACAGACCATATTTTGTTCATCTAGTCACCCGCTGACGGACATGTAGGTGGTTTCCACCTTTTGGCTGTTGAGACTAGAGCTGCTATGGATACGTGTGTACAGGTCTTTCTAAAACTATATCCCTTTATTCAGCTGTGTCGGGTCTCAGACGCAGCACACGGGCTTCTTTAGTTGTGGCACACGGGCTCCAGAGCACGCAGGCTCAGTAGTTGCAGCACACAGGTTTAGATGCCCTGTGGCGTGTGGAACCTCAATCCCCTGACCAGGGATCGATCCCTGCATCATCTCCTGCATTGGAAGGCATTCTCCCAACCACTGGACCGCCAGGGAAATCCCGGTGTACAAGCCTTTAGGTGGACACAAATCTTCAGTTTTCTTGGACGTATACCTAGAAGTAGAACTGCTGGGTCATATGGTATATTAGGGCTTCTCAGGTGGCTCAGTGGGTAAAAAACCTGCCTGCAATTGCAGGAGAGGCAGGAAGCGCAGGTTCAACCCCTAGGCTGGAAAGATCCCCAAGAGGAAGGCATGGCAGCCCACTCCAGTATTCTTGCCTGGAGAATCCCACGGACAGAAAAGCCTGGCGTGCTACAGTTCATTGGGTCACAAACAGTCGGACACAATTGAAGTGACAGCAGGCATGCACCCATGGTATATTATGTGATTATCTGCCTAATGTCTGTCTCTCATACTGGCTGTAAGCCCCATGTGGACAGGAACCAGGTCTCCATTTCATCCCCCATGCCTACAACATAGTCAATAATTATTTGAATGAATGAATGAACAGCAGATGCCCAGTAACCACTAGCGAGCTGGATATCCTGGGCTAGAATGCTGGGAGTCCTGGGTTCCAGGCGCAGCACTACCTCTGCCCAGCTGTGTGTCTCCTGGCCAGAAGCTGGCTCTCTCTGGGCCTCCCATTTCCCTCAAGTGTATTGGCGAAAGCAAGGCAGCCCACCCCACCTCGAGCCAGCGTACAGAGACCAGCTTCCCACTCACCACAGGCTCCTCCTCTCCATTTTGGTTGAGTTCGCCTTGCAGCCTCTCTCGCAGCTTCCCAAGTTCCGCCCGCAGGCTGCCCATCTCCTGCTCCTTGGTTTGCAGATCTGCCTCCAGTTCTACCTTCTGTTCAATCAGAGCCTTCCCCTGGGCCTCTACCACTGTGACACGATGCCGGAGGTCGTGGTTGATTTTCATCAGCCGGGTCTGCTGCTGCTGCAGCTGTAGAGAGAGGAAGCCCACTGGACGAGGCTGCCACATACAGTAGCTCATGTTGTGCACTGAACAAGGGCAAACCATCTACAGGCATGCCATTTACACTGTACATGCTTTGATTTGCTTGAAATTTGTTCACATTCTTACAACTCTGTTGATGCCAGAGATGGGCAGTTTATATATTTACTATGATAATTTTATGACAGGTGGAAGATAAGTGTCTTGTTAGTATATTATGACAATTTCCCAACAGATGGAAGTAACACGCCTTGAGAAAGTGGTGTCTTTTTTTAATTTAAGCAGAGACAAAGTATAGGTTTTGGAGGGGCCGGGACAATGCCAGGGCATGAAAGGGGTGAACTGGAAGAAGCCTCAGCATCAGAAAAAGGCTGACCAGGCCCTGGAACTTCCTCAGTGTGTGTCAACAGTCAGGTCACTGGGCATTGCCACGTTCTCTCCTACTGTTCCAGTGAAGACTTGGCTGGGGGGCCTAACCATAGCGACTGTTTCAGGACTGGGCCCACCAAGCCACGGGCAGGATCCCTATATCATGGAGCCCATGGAGTGAGACCGAGTGGGAGAAGGGGAGCTTTCGGAGGGGAGGATGGAGTCCCTTGCTGGTACCTACCGGCCAGGGGTGGACATGGCAGGTGGGGCTCAGCACTTACCGCCTCAACATCCTCATTCTTCAGCCCCAGCTCCCGATCCTTGGCACGGATCTCATCTCGCTGTTTGTCCACCACCTCCTTCAGCTTCTTCATCACCTGCCGCTCCCGCTCTGACATGCCTAGAGAGGGGCGAGAGGGACCAGCAGGTGAGTCTACCTCCCTCCCCTGCTTAAACCGTCGGCAGGGATTTCCCTGGTGGTCCAGTGGCTAAGACTCTGCACCCCCAATGCTGGTGGCGTGGGTTGGATCCCTGGTCAAGGAACTAGATCTCACATTTCCATTTTGCGGCAAAGAATTTGCATGCTGCAACTAAGACCTGGAACAGCTAAATAAATAAATATTTTTAAAATGTTCATAGCAGCATTATTTGTAAGAGCCCCAAACTGGAAACTGCCAAAATGTCCATCTATTGATGAATGAATAGTAGGATGAATAGATAAATCTTGAGTAACAGGCAATGGAATGCTACAAGCAGTGAAAAATAGCGACTACCAGCTCCATTTGAAACTGATAAAGTCAGTTATTTCTCCAGACACTCTCTGCTCCTCAAAGGATACTCTTCAGCTGGAGTCCTGACTGTCAGGCCCCCAGACTGCTGATGGGGAATCACAGGGCCATCTGAGGGTTCTGGGCACTGGGTATCCCTCTCTCAAAACTCCTGGGCAACTGCTGTGGGGCGAGACCTGGGCCTGGGGTAGTGGAACAAGAAGCCATGACTAACATTTCCAGAAAAACCACACCTTAGACACAATGCAAGAGCGAGTGTGTGTGTGTATGTGTGTATCTCTGTCTGTGTAGGGGGGGGGGGGCTAAAATCATGTGCAGGCAGTCTGTGAAAAAGCCACAAAAACGTTTGCTGTCTGCTCTGTGAGCCCCCATCCTGCAAAGCCCCGGGGCAGGAGTATCAGGGGCTTAGCTCAATCAATTTAATCCTTGGCGGGGCACATTCCACTCAGGAGAAATCAGATGAGTAGAACTCAAGTGGGGTGGGGGCAGGGAAGCACGAGGTCCAGAGAAAGGAAATCTGTATTTGGGACCCACCTACATCTGAGTTCCCCAACCAGGGACTGAACTTAGGCCACCAGAGCAAAAGCAGCCCGTCCTAACCACTGGACCACCAGGGAATTCCCAAAGGAAGGATTTTTCCTTTTTGGCCACACCGCATGGCTTGCAGGATCTCAGTTCCCAGGCTGGGGACTGAACCCGGGCCATGGCAGTGAAGGTCCAGAATTCTAACCGCTAGCCACCAGGGAACTCGCCATCCGTCACCTTCATGGGTGTTGGTGGCCGTAGGATAGAGCAGTCCAAGAACAAATGGTCAAAGGCTGGGAGTCTGGGGCTAGGTTACTTGGACTCATTCGCTGCTGACCTGGTGCCTGTTTTCTTGCAAATGGGGGTCATGTGGCGGCCCCATCTGGGGGACTCTTGTGAGGCTGCATCTGTTAATCTACGTGAAGTACCCACAACAGGCCTGGCACAGAGTGTCTCCAAGTGTCATTTTATCTGTAAAAGAGAAATACCAGTTCTCCCTGCTCCAAATGCTCTGCTAAGACAGAGTGGTGGAGTGCTGGAGAAGTGGTTTGAAAAACTAAAAGATTAAGTGTTTTGAAGAGATTCACAGACATAGGTAAAAGCCGGGAGTCGTGTTGTTACTCCCTCCGTCGTGTCCAACTTTTTGTGACCCTGTGCTGTGGCCTGCCAGACTCCTCTGCCCATGGGATTTCCCAGGCAAGAATACTGGAGTGGGTTGTCATTTCCTTCTCCAGGGGATCTTCCCAACCCAGGGATCCAACCTACGTCTCCTGTGCCTGCTGCCTTGGTAAAGGATTCTTTACCATCTGAGCAATTATTTAAGTCACCCAGCAATTCAAGACTCTGGGAGCTAAATTAACGAGACATTCAGGGGACTTCCCTGGTTCTCTAGTGGCTAAGACTCCATATTCCCAATGCAGGCGGCCTGGGTTAGATCCCTGGTCAAGGAACTAGATCCTACATGCCACAACTAAAGATCCTGCATGCTGCAATGAATATCGAAGATCCCAAATAAATGCGGAAACTAAGACCCAGTGCACCCAAATAAATAAATAAATAAAAATATTTTAAAAAACAAAGTGCACCCTTGTGCCTAAGGGCAGGGAGACTCTTGGGTGTAACTTACACTCCAGAGCTCGCTGCCCTGCATGGACTTATTTGGATTCCTCCTTTCCCTGTCCTGATCCCTCCACTTTCCCCAATAGTCTTGTCTATGGGGCACTTCCTTAATAAGTCACCTGCAGAGGAACATCCTCGTCTCAGGGTCTCCTTATAGAAGATGCTGATATAAACAGAGCTTAGCTCATTCTATCCTCAGAATACTTTACAAAGTAGGAATCCTGCTGTTCCCACTGTACAGTTGAAACTGTGGTGCACAGTAGTTAGTGAACTTACACAAGGTCACACAGCTGATGAGCGGCACGACCAGGATTCAGAATTCAGGCACTGTTCAGGATTCTAGACAGTGTATTAAAAAGCAGAGACATCACTTTGCCAACAAAGGTCCATCTAGTCAACGCTATGGTTTTTCCAGTAGTCATGTATGGATGTGAGAGTTGGACCATAAAGAAGGCTGAGCGCCGAAGAAGTGATGCTTTCAAACTGTGGTGCTGGACAAGACTCTTAAGAATCCCTTGAACTTCAAGGAGATCAAACCAGTCAATCCTAAAGGAAAACAACCCTGAACATTCATTGGAAGGATTGATGTTGAAGATAAAGCTCCAATACTTTGGTCACCTGATGTGAAGGTCCAACTCGTTGGAAAAGACTCTGATGCTGGGAAAGATTGAAAGCAAAAGGAGAAGGGAGCCGCAGAGGATGAGATGGTTAGATAGCATCACTGACTTAATGACATGAATTTGAGCAAACTCTGGGAGACAAGCGGAGGACACACGAGCCTGGTGTGCTGTAGTCCATGGGGTCACAAAGAGTCAGACACGACTTAGCAACTGAACAACGACAACCAGGATTGAAACTCAGGTAGCCTGGCTTCGGGTTCCACACTCTTGCAACCACTTTATCACCCCTCAAACTGCTGTATGTAAAATACACATCAGCCATCAACGGATGGGTGGATCCACAAAGTGTGGTCTATCCATACAATGGGATATTATTCTGCATTAAAAAGGAAGGAAATTCTGACACATACAACATGGATGAAAGTCAAGGACATTTACGCTCAGTGAAGTAAACCAGTCGCAAAAAGACAGATATCACATGATTCAACTTCTGTGAGATACCTGGAGTAGTCAAAATTATAGAGACAGAAAGTAGAATGCCAGTTGCGAGGGGCTAGGGGAGGGAGGAATGGAGAGGTATCATTTAATGGGACAGAGTTTTAGATCTGCAAGATGAGATGAGTTCTGGAGTTCTGGCTGCACAATGTGAATGTACTAGACCTAGCTGAATTGTATACTGGGTAAGATGGTTAAGATGGTAAATATTATGTGCAGATTACTACAACAAAACATACATAAGACTTTCCTGGTGGTGCAGTGGATAAGAATCCATTTGACAATGCAGGGGACACAGGTTCAATCCCTGGTCTGGGAAGATCCCACCTGCCACGGAGTAACTAAGCCTGCGTCCCACAGCTACTTACTGAACCTAAGCTCTAGGGCCTGCAAGCCACAACTACTGAGCCAGCATTCCTAGAGCCTGTGCTCCGCAACAAGAGTAGCCCCCATTCAGAGCAACTAGAGAAAGCCCTAGCACAGCACTGAAGACCCAGCGCAGTCAAAAATAAAAAAATAAAAATAAAACATATATGTATATTGGAGGGAAATGGCAACCCACTCCAGTACTCTTGCCTGGGAAATCCTTTGGACAGAGGAGCCGGGTGGGCTACAGTCCATGGGGTCACAAAGAGTCGGACACAATTTTGCAACTAAACATTGACAATAACATATAATATAACATTATATATAAATAAACAAGCTACCAAATTTCAAAGACTTAATATGAAAAATATCCTATGATAATTATTTATTGATTTGGGTGCATCATGCAGTTTGCAGGATCTTGGTTCCCTGACTAGTACTGAACCCAGACCCTTGGCAGTGAAAGCGTGGAGTCCTAAGCACTGGACCACCTCGGAATTCCTCTACTGATGATTTTTCTGAATTGATTACATGTTGAAGGATGATACCTTGGACCTACTGGTTTAAATAAAAATATTAATGGAATTACTTTCACCTTTTTACTTTTTGGTTTAAATAAAAATATTAATAGAATTACTTTCACCTTTTTACTTTTTTAAATGCCACCCCTAGAAAAATGATAATCATATCTGTGACTTGCCTACATTTTTTGGTAAAAGGTAAAAGGTGTTCACGATTCAAAGAGTAACCAGAATATTGCCTTAAATATATGTTTTTGAACAGTGCTGTTCTCAGCTTCTCTTCAGAAAATGGCTAAGTGGTCAGTCTTCAGCCTCTCCTAGTGACAAGAGTTTGTTTGTCCAGAGCCCAGGAGCTTTTTTCCAGAGGCCTGAGCACAGTTTTGTACCCCCGCCCCCCAGTCCCATCGCTTCCATATCTGTAATTCATCTCCACATGTGCTAACTAGTAGTTTCCAAGTGCTGACGGGACGGTTTCCAAATACTAGAGGCAGCGAAGTGCCTTTTCATCTGGAGACTTTCGGGGAGCTGGAGAGAAGAGACTGAGGGGTGCTCTGAGCCCAGTGCCCAGTATCAATAGCTGGGCAAACAGCACTGTTCCAGGCAGGGTGGGCTCTTATTTTTTTGTTTTGTTTTTCCTTCTTAATGATTTTATTTATTCATTTATTTGGGCTGTGCTGGGTCTCCTGGCTGTGTGGGCTTTTCTCTAGTAGCAGGGAGCAGGGGTTCCTCTCCAGCTGCGGTGCTTGGGGTTCCTCTCCAGCTGCGGTGCTTGGGCTTCTCACTGCGGTGGCTTCTCTTGCTGCAGAGCATGGGCTTCGGCAGTCTCAGGGCACGAGCTCAGCAGCTCAGTTGCAGCTCCCAGGCTCTAAAGCACAGGCTCAGCAGTTGTGGCTTAGTTGCTCCGCAGCATGTGGGATCCTCCTGGATCAGGGATGGAACCTGCGTGTCCTAAATTGGTAGGTGGATTCTTTATCCCTGAGCCAACAGGAAAGCCCTCTTTTTTTCTTTTCATAGTGTTTTTTAAAAATTATTTTTTGGCTGCCCTGCCTGGCATGTGGGATCTTCGTTCTGCAACTAGGACTCGAACACACACCCCCGCCCATGGAAGCCAGAGTCTCAACCACTGCACCGCCAGGCAAGTTCCAGGGCTGGCTCTTCTAAGCAGGCACCCCACCCGCCTCATCCCCTAGTTTGCCCCAAGTGGTGCTGGACACATAGTCTAACTTCATGGGAGCACTTCTCCCCAGGAGCCCACTGTCCTGTGTCTGTTCCTCTCCCAGGTGGAAGAAATGCTCTTGTCCCTGTTGCGTTCCCACGGCTTCCCGTGCAAAATAAAAATAACCGTGAGAGGCATGCCTGGCATCTGCCCAGTTTCTCCACTTGGGTGGGGGCTGCAGCCGTGCAGAACACCCAAGCCTCCCTGAGCTCAGTCCGGGGAGCTGGACCCACGCGAGATGCCAATTAAGTGCGTCTCAGATGGCATCTGTGTGGGCTGTCTGATGAAGAGCTCAGCAGGGATGCGGAGAGCCGAGGCACAGCCCTCCCACACGGAGGGTGCCGCGTACACACAGATGCAACGAGCCCCGAGAAAGCAGCTCCGGGTGTTGGGACCCACAGCTGGCAGACCTGAGGCCTCTGGGGCATCACTGGGGCAGGCAAGAGAGTTCTCACATCACCCCTGGAGCCCACTGGGTGACCTCTAGAAATGTCACAAACCAAAAGATGGCTAAGGGTGCCTCATGAAGTTCAACAGTTACCACAGGCTGCAGCAATTCCACTTGGAGGAATATACCTCTCAAAGCACCGCAAACAGGGACTTCCCTGGTGATCCCATAGATAAGACTCCACGCTCCCAATGCAGGGGACCTCGGTTCCATCCCTGGTGGGGGAACTAAGAGCCCAAATGCCCCAGCTAGAGAACCCTGAGTGTGGCAATGAAGACACAGGACAGCCACAATTTATTTAAAAGAAAACAAAAAACACCGAAAAGATTATGTCCACATAAAACATACACCAGAGCCTTCACAGTGGGACTCTTTACAACAGCCGAAAGTTGGAAACAACCCCGCGTCCGTAGGTGGAAGCATGGAAAAAAACAAAACGTGGTCCAAACAGACAAGGGAATGTTATTAAGCTGCGAAGAGGAAGGCTGCACCTCCTCAGCCTGTTTTCTTCCTCTTTTTCAAAAAGGAGACTGGATAACAATAGCTCATAGTGACAATAGTTAAAAACTTTCAGAGTATGGGCACCAGGTACTATTTTAAGCAGTTTACATGTATTAATTCATTTAATCCTCACAACAATCTGATTACAGAGAGAGGGTTATCTGCCCCATTTTCACATGGGGCACTTAGGCACACCAAGGTCAAATGACTTGAGCAGGGTCACTCAGCAGGTAACTATCAGGTTAGGAATCACCCCTGGTTAGCATGCCTTGAGCACCAATGCTTAGTACCGCTAAGACTTTTGTTTTCACTGCACCGTTCATGTCTCAACAAAGGAAACCCATGGAAAAGAGGACGGCAGCACCTGGATCAAACATTCCCTTTCTCCTTGGTCCCTACAGTCCTTATATAGTGTGGTACTTTGTACTCACAAGAGTTGTAACCTCTGAACTTCAGGTCTCCTCCCTGGAAGTCCATTCCCCTTCATAACAAACATGAGGAGGGGTTTGTGTCAGGACCCAAGGAGTTTACTCAGACTAAAGAGATGCGTATGGGACTTCCCTAGTGGTCCAGGGGCTAAGACTTCAAGCTCCTAATGCAGGGGGCCCAGGTTTGATCCCTTTTCAGGGGACTAGATATGCTACAACTAAGAGTTTGCCTGCTGTAACTAAAGATCTCAAGTGCCCTAAGCTGAGGCAGCTCATCAGGGACCAGACCAAATCTTTCTGTGTTTGCTTCCCCAGCACCAGCAGAGGGCCTGGAGTGAAGGTTCTAAATAACTGTTCAGATGAATGACAGCTGGGGTGCTCCAGTGCCATTAAGATCTGGGTGGCCATCCTGGTTTGCTCATTGTTAAACGTGTGCCCATGACATGTACCTCAAATCTCTTCCTAGTACACTCAGAATAAAATCCAAATCTAGGTCTCTAAGGGGCTATGTGATCTGATCCCTGCTGGCCCTTCTGACTTCATCTTTAACCACCTTTGACCTTGATCATCTTCTGTGATGCTGATCTCCTTGGCTTTTCATAAAGAGTTATGCCCTAGGGCCTTTGTACCTTCTTTCCCCCCGAGACATTTACACAGCTTCATGACTTAACTAGGGCTCAGATGTCACCTTATCAGAGAGGCCCTCCTTGATCACTGTATCTAAAAACGCTCCCCACCAAATCAACTCTATCATATTCCACCCAGCTTCCTTTCCAGTTCTTCCACAGCCTGGATCAGAATCAGGACTGTGTTATCTGTTTACATATTTATCATCTATCTCTTCTGTACTAGAACATAAGCTTCACGAGGGCTGGGGTTTTGTCTTGTCCAAGGTGTATCCCCAGTGCCTAGAAAAGAGTCTGGAAAAGTGAGGAACCTCTAACAATTTATTAAATGAACCTCTCAGTTTCATCACCTGTAAACCAGGCTACACACTTTCAGGCAGAGGCAGGAATGGCTTCCTCAGTGGCACAGCGGTAAATAACCCGCCTGACAATGCAGGAGACACAGGTTTGATTCCTGGTCTGGCAAGATGCCCTGACGGAGAAAATGGCCACCCACTCCAGTATTCTTGCCTGGGAAATCCCATGGACAGAGGAGCCTGGTGGGCAACAGTCCATAGAGTCGCAAAGAGTTGGACGCGACTGAGCATGCACGCCTGGCATGTGATGGTGCAAATGCACGTGACATGAGACACACCCTCAGGGGACCATCCTCAGGACTCACTGGTGATGCTGGTGATGACGATGGGAAGAGCCTTTCCCCTCACCTCCCACGCCAGCCCCTCCCTCTTACCTTCATGTTTCTGGAACTCCTCCTCGGAGAAGCTGACGTCCTTGTGGGAGAGGTTGGTCATGAGCTGCTTGTTCTCCTCCTGCAGCTGGGCAATCTGAGAAAGGAGGTCTTGTGCTTCCCCCCGCCACACGTCCTCCACCAGCTCCAGCTCCTGCAAGGGCGAGGGGCCAGTGTGGGTCACTCACTGCCTGCCCAGGGCAGCAGCCTTACCCACCCAACCCTGACACTCAGGAGCAGCTCAGAGATGCTGGAGCTCTGGGGTTGTTCCCTTCTCCGCGAGAACCAGGCATCAGCAGGTGAGCAGTTCAGGCATCACCAGCCCACAAGGCAACTTCACAAAAACTAGAAGGCGTCCTGCCTCTGGGCCAAGCCTGCACTTACACCGTTAGGACCCAGGCAAGTTAGAACTGCCCTGAAGACAACCAAGGCACCGGATCTGCACCTTTTAACAACCCAGACAGGAGACAGAGGATGGAGGGGCAGCCCCAGGCTACAGGGGCCTGAACGTACCTGCCCTCTGGGGAGGCCACATCCTTGATCCATCCCAGCAGGACACACCTCTTTCCAAGAGGCAGCAAGGGCTGCAAAGATCCCAGGGATGCTCCCTGGCCCTGAAGCTCGTACTATACCTGAAACAGGCACCTCTTCAAGTAGCCTTGAGCAACTAACTTTAGAACTCTGAGCCTCAGCTTCCCTTAGCTGGGGAGCCCTAATATCAAGGCTCACAGTGAAGAAAACAAAAACACTAATTTGAAAAGATATGTGCACCCCTCTGTTTACAGTAACATTATTTACAGTCAAGATCTGGAAGCAACCTGAGTGTCCACTGATAGATGAGTGGATAAAGAAGACAAGGTCTATTTCCACAATGGAATATTACTGAGCTGTAAGAAACAATGAAATCTTGCCATCTGTGACACCAATGGACCTAGAAGGTATGCTCCTAAGTGCAATGAGTTAGAGAAAGACAAATACCATATGATTGCAGTTATTTGCAGAACCTTCAAAGCAACATAGATACAGAGAACAAACAGGTGGTTGCCAGAAGGGAGGGGACAGGAGAGGGAGTGAAATACGTGAAAGGGGTTAAGAGGTACAAACCTCCAGTTACAAAATAAATAAGGCACGAGGATGTAATATATAGCATAAGGAATACAGTCAACAGTATTGTAATAACTTTGCATGGGGACAGATGGTTCCTAGACTTATCATGGAGATCATTTCATTGTATATGCAAATGTCAAATCACTACACTGCACACTTGAGACTAATATATAATATTGTGTGTCAACTATGTTTCAGTAAAAAAAAATAAAGGCTTACTAGTTGAATGTGAGGATAAACAAGATGCCTATTAAATAATTTTGTGGATGGCTGTAATCAGAGAAATGCTGTAATCAGAGAAACAGATAATAACAAGTGTTGGCAAGGATGTGAAGAAACCAGAACCCCCCTGCATCACTGGTAAGAATGCAAAATGGCGCAAGCACTGTGGAAAACAGTCTGGCAGTTCCTCAATAAGTTAAACATAGTTACCATATGACCCATCCATTCCACTTGTAGGGTCTGAGAAATGAAAACTTGTCCACACAGAAACATGTATATGAACCTTCACAGCAGCATTACTCATAATTGCCGAAAGGCAGAACCAACTCAAACATCCATCAATTGATGAGCAGGTACATAAAATGTGGTGTATCCGCACAACGGAATGTAATTCAGACAAAAGGAATGAAGCGCTGACACAGGCTACAACTTTGATGAAGCTTGAAGATATGATGCTGAGCGAAAGCAGCCAGATGCAAATGGTCACTCAATGTGTAACTCCGTTGATGGGAAATGTCCACGATACAGATGGACGTACAAAATCCACAGATACAGAAAGTATATTGGCAGCTTGGCAGGGGCAGAAGGGTTGGTGGAGAATAAGGAACAACTGTTAATGGGCCTGGGTTTTCTTTCTGGAGTAATGAAAATGTTCTAAAACTGACTGTAACACAAGTCTAGGAAAAAACTAAAAAAACATTGAATTGTATGTTCTGAATGGGTGAACTGTATGGTATGTGAATTATATTCAATAAAGCTGTTGCCAAAAAAACAGGTATTTTGTAAAACCATTAACTATATAGAATGCTTGCTTAAAGCATGGATACTGGAGCCTGTTGACCTGGGCATGAATTTAATTTCTGCCATTTACTAGCTGATATTGGACAAGCTATTCAATCTTGGGTGCCTTGGAAATGAGGAAGATAGTGTAATATCTACCCTGCAGGTTTTCATGAGGATTAAATGGTTAATATATGTAGATATTTGGAATCGTGCCCAGTACCCAGAAAGTGCTAAACATATGTCTGCTGATTTCTGGTCCTCCTACAACCCATCCCAAGCCGGCCCAGGTGGCCAGATGTCAGCATCGCCTCCGTTCATCTTTTAAATAAGTTCCTATATCCCATCGCCTTCATCAGGAAGCCTGCTGAACTTGGGAAATAAGAGGTAATAACTTAAGTATTCATACAGCTGATTCAAGGTCACCAGGGGAGGTGAAGGGTGGGGACAGAAGCAGAAGCGGTGATTGAAAGATGGAGCAGCCATAGGACCTTCCCAAACACAGGTATGGACTGGAAGTAGAGTCAGGCTCTTCCTGCGCCAGTCCTCTCTGCTCCCACCTGACAAAGGCTGAGCACACAGAGGGCCCCAGTGCTATCAGCCTATCAATCAAGTGTAACTGGCCGGAGGAGGCAGAACAATGCCCCCAAGAGATGTCCACAACCTAATCCCCCTGGAACCTGAGAATATGTGACCTTGTGCAGCAAAAGGGACCCTGAGATGGGGAGATGCTCCTGGGTTATCACAGGTGGACCCAATGTAATCATAAGGGCCCTTAAACATGAAAGAGGGAGGCAGGAAGGGCAGAATCAGAGATGAATGATGGGGGGACTTCCCTAGTGATCCAATGGTTAGGACTCCACGATCCCACTGCAGGAGACGTGGGTTCAATCCCTGGTCAGAAAACTAAGATCCTGCATACAGTGTGGTAACAGAAGCAGAGATCAGAGTCAGAGATTTGATGATGCCACACTACTGACTCTGCAGATGGAGGAAGGGGCCACAAGCCAAGGGATGGAGGTGGCCCCCAGGAGCTGGAAAAGGCCAGGAAATGGATTCTCCCCCAAAGTGGCCAGAAGAAATGAATTTCCTGACACCTGTTTTTAACCCAAGTGAGATTCCTTTCTAACTTTTGACCTCCAGAAGTTTATCCAGTATTCTTCATATTTATATTATTCATAGTATCATATTATCCCACATGATAATAAATTTGTGTTTTGAGTCAGTAAGACTGAGATGGGGATACCAGACCACCCGACCTGCCTCTTGAGAAACCTATATGCAGGTCAGGAAGCAACAGTCAGAACTGGACATGGAACAACAGACTGGTTCCAAATAGGAAAAGGAGTACATCAAGGCTGTATATTGTCACCCTGCTTATTTAACTTATATGCAGAGTACATCACGAGAAATGCTGGGCTGGAAGAAGCACAAGCTGGAATCAAGATTGCAGGGAGAAATATCAATCACCTCAGATATGCAGATGACACCAACCTTATGGCAGAAAGTGAAGAGGAACTAAAAAGCCTCTTGATGAAAGTGAAAGAGGAGAGAGAAAAAGTTGGCTAAAAGTTCAACATTCAGAAAACTAAGATCATGGCATCTGGTCTCATCACTTCATGGGAAATAGATGGGGAAGCAGTGGAAATAGTGTCAGACTTTATTTTGGGGGGCTCCAAAATCACTGCAGATGGTGATTGCAGCCATGAAATTAAGACGCTTACTCCTCGGAAGGAAAGTTATAACCAATCTAGATAGCATATTGAAAAGCAGAGATATTGCTTTGCCAACAAAGGTCCGTCTAGTCAAGCCTATGGTTTTTCCAGTGGTCACCTGATGTGAAGAGTTGACTCATTGGAAAAGCCTCTGATGCTGGGAGGGATTGGGGGCAGGAGGAGAAAGGGACGACAGAGGATGAGATGGCTGGATGGCATCACCGACTAGATGGACGTGAGTTTGAGTGAAATTTGGGAGTTGGTGATGGACAGGGAGGCCTGGCGTGCTGTGAT
The DNA here is from genome assembly GCF_032405125.1 of Capricornis sumatraensis. NCBI lineage: Eukaryota > Metazoa > Chordata > Mammalia > Artiodactyla > Bovidae > Capricornis > Capricornis sumatraensis. The sequence continues at coordinate 58,942,599 of NC_091085.1, read as the reverse complement.
TCATGGGGTCGCAAAGAGTTGGATATGACTGAACAACTGAACTGAACTGACTAAAGGCTGTAGTAATTAGCTACAGCAGCAATAGATGAATACAGTTCATCTATTATCCCTCAGTTCTTTTTTTTTATTCTTCTTTCAGTGAACTGACTGGGGAGCTGGTTTTTACCCCTGAGCTGATCAAGGACAATTTGATCTTGCCTCCACACCAGCTAAAAAGGCTTTTCAAGGAAGTGGCCCCTGACCGATCATCTCCTTCACCTTTTCTCAGCACTGTTTTCAAACTCCTTATGCCGGCCCATGAGGCCCAGAGTGATCAGATCCCTGTACCTCCCTGAGGGATTCCCAGTTGGCTCAGTGGTAAAGAACTTGCCTGCCAATGCAGCAGGTACAAGAGATGTGGTTTCAATCCCTGGGTCGGGAAGATCCCCTGGAGAAGGAAATGGCAACTCACTCCAGTATTCTTGCCTGGGAAATCCCAAGGACAGAGGAGCCTGGCTGCTACAGTCCATGGGGTTGCAAAGAGCTAGACACAACTTAACCACCAAACAATGTATCCCTGACCTCCTCCTCACTTGCTCTGCTCTTGTCATACCAGCCTTCTCTGTATTCCATGCACACACCAACCTCCTACCTCAGGGCCTTTGCACTTGCTGCACTTCCTGCCTAGAATGCCCTCCCCCAGATCTCCCTATGGCTGGTACCTACCTTTCATTTGGATCTCAGCTCAGACGGCACTCCTCAGGGAAAGCATTCCTGACTGCTCCATCTATGAGACCCCAATGCTGATCTTTTATATTTCCCCATTTTATCTTCTTCATGGCACTTATGATAAGCTGAAATTTTTTAAACTGTAAAAAAAAAGCCTATCTCCTCACACTAGAATCATATCATTCTATTATAGTAGCCATTAGTCGTGTGTCTACTGAGCACTTGGAATGCAGCTGGTCTCAGCTGAAACATGCAGTGAGGGTTAAACACTCACCGAATTTCAAAGACATGGTAGGAAAAAAAGAATGCAGAATACCTTATCAATAATACTTTGGTAACTGTGTGGTGATGGATGGTAACTGACCTTAGGTGGTAATCATTTTATAATATACACATATATCAAAGCATAATGCTGTACACCTAAAACAGTGTTATCTGTCAATCACATCTCAATAAAAAGCACCTCTACATTGATTACATGTTGAAATAACATTTTGGAAAGCCTGGGTTTGGTATATTATTAAAATTAACTTCATCTGAGGAATTCCCTGGTTGTCCAGTGGTTAGGAATAGGAGTTTTCATTGTTCTGGGCCCAGATTCAATCCCTGGTCAGGGAGTTAAGAATCTGTAAGCCACAGGTGAGGTAAAAAAAAAAAAAAGTTAATCTTACCTATGTCTTTGTATCAATGTGACACACATTTATTTCTACGGGATAGCACTGCGCTAGAAAGTCAAGCCCTTGAAGACAAAGACCTTATCTCTTGTGGTCACTGCTGTGGCCCAGAACAGTGCCTGGCCCTGTGTCGGTACTCAATAAATATATCTGTTGAATGAATAAATGCATCATGTACGCTATTTACATGATATGCATCTTCCACTGCTTTCTAGAGTCTCTTTCTGTGTTTTCCCGTCTTCCCTGTTATGCGCTCGCTGCCTGAGATAAGGACTTGGTCTTCCTTTCCTTTGCATCACCCACGTCACCTGGGAAGGCGCTGTGCAAGCTGTGGTCGGTCAGCGGGGCTGTGGACTGAGCAACCAGGCAGTACCTGGTAAGACTGTGGCCTAGGTCTGAGCGATGAACAGAACTGAGTCTTTTGGGGATCTTTTGGGAGGAGGAGTAGAAGAGAGGGTGCAGGCTTTACTGGAGCCATATTTGCTTTGTTTTTTTTTTTTTGACTGCACCATGCAGGATGCAGGATCTTAGTTCCCCAAGCAGGAATCAAACTGGTGTCCCCTGCATCGGGAGCTTGGAGTCTTAAGCACTGGATCACCAGGGAAGTCCCTGAAGCCAGTTGGGAGAGAAGGAAGAAAGGAAAGAAGGGAGGGAAGGAGGGAGGCAGAAAAGGTGGGAGGCAGCAATGAACAGACAGACAGATAAGATCAAGGACATGCTAAGAAGATTTTTGTGAAAATAACACCTTGAAGATTCTTTGAGGCTTATGAGGGGGTGGGGGTGGGGTGGAGGAGGGAATAAGAGGAGTCTCTCTTGATCTCAAGAATATGAAGTAAAGGGGACTGGAGCAGGGATGGGCAAAAAAAAAAGGATTTTGTCTTCCGAATTCTAAAAAATCATCCTCAGTGTTTACAAACAAGCCCTGGCTCTGAACACATTGGTGTTTACTTCCTGGCCAATAGCACTCCAGAAGTGACAAGTGCAGCTGGCTGGGAATTCCACCTGACTCCAGGCCTAGTGGCCTCCGATGGCTCCCAAGGGTGTCTCCCAGCCCAGCTGCAGCAGAACTTAAAATGCCAAGGATGGGGACACAGGTGCCAGGACTTGTGTGACTTGGCTCTTAGTCCTTGTCAGTAAGAAGCAGTTTGTATGTGAGCATCTCAAGGTGCCTTCCTTCCTCGACCTTTTGGGAGAGTCCGGGTACCTAGGGTGGGGGAAACATTCCCAACATCAGCCTAAGAGAACTCTGTGAAATCCCCTCCTGACCCAAAAACAAAAGTCAGCATTTGGAGAAGCCCTCAAAATGGGCCAGGTTTTGTCCTGAGCACCGTAACCCTAAGAGATGGGTACTATCAATATTATATTTCCCTATTGTATAGCCTATTATTAATATTCCCTATTATTAGTATTTCCCTCTTGTATAGCCCAGAAGCTGAGGCGCAGAGAGGTGAGGTGATTTGCCCAGGGTCACACAGCCCATGAATGACAGCACTTTAAAACAGGCTATCTAACTCCAAAGGCCCTGGGAATCTTGACTTTAATTATAGGGCAGGGAACATTTTCAAGCTCCCTGTGAGATCTTGGAAACACTGTCTAAGGCTTGGGAGCTTGAATTTCCTACCTGACCTCAGGACACAAGGACCTCTGAGGACAAACACAATCAAACCTCCAAAACGTGAGTGCTTTGAATCACCCAGGGACCTGTCCTTAAGGTTAAGACTGCAAGCACAGCCCAGGCTCTCTTCCTTGAAAAGACAGACCTCAAAGCACACAGTAGGTTGATGGCTGGCTGGAGAGTTTCAGAGAGGCCACGGGTATTTTCCTGAGGACACACAGCGAGTCAGAGTCTGCTCAGACACCCTGATCCTCCAAAGAGAAGCGTTTCCTCTCATTCTCAGTCTCAAGGGTCTGCCAGGAGCTTCCCTGGGCTGAGGTTGGGACAGGAAACCACAAGTCTCCCACTTCCTTTTCCCCAGCCACCTCATGTGGACTGCGAGGAGTCCCTGATTCATGAGCCCAGAAGGATTCTTGGTCACAAGCAGAGGCTGAGCCTTAAAGGTGCCCCAAATCATCTTCCTCCAATTCAAAGAGGGTGGGGAAGAGACAATAGAATTACCTCCATGGGGGCTGGGAGTCTCAGCACTAACTTGGGACAAATCCCTCCACCCGGATCCTCAGTTTCTTCATCTGTAAAATGAAGGGAATTATCCCTACCTCACAGAGTAAAGTCAAGGTGGGGAAACCAACCTAGGTTAATAAACTCGAAGGAACTCTGGAGAGTCATTGGCAATCAAGAGCTCAGAGACTGAGGGTCAATGAACCTGGTGGCTGGAGGTCCCATCCCCTTGGCTCTGAAAAGGTCTGGAGTACGATGAAGAAAGGAGCCTGTGTCACACCTTCTGGGTAGCACTGAAAGGTAGGGGCGCTTATTTCATTTCTGGAAAAGAATAATATTATCTAAGCACTTTAGATACTATTCCATTTAATTCTTATAAGGCGGGTCCTATTCCTATCGCCATTTGATGTGAGGAAATGAAGCACAGAGAAGTGAAATAACTTACTCAAGGTCGCACAGCTATTAAATGGTAAAAGTGGGGTTGGAACTCAGGTCTGACTCCAACCAACTACCCTTAATCTCTGTGGGTGGTACATGCCAGGTGCCCAGGCTGGGTACGAGGGCCAGGGGCCTCGCTCCTTCCCTCATCCAGTAGGATCTTCTCTCATCTATTCCCTGTATACACATCCGTGTGCACCTACAGAAGCCCAGGGCTGAAGGGCCCCCTAGGTCCCAGCGGCCCCACTGCCCGGATGGGCAGACTGAGGCTACCGCCCACCTTCTGGTGCTTGCGCTCCTTCTCGATGCGGTCCATCCTTTCAAGCCGCAGTCGGTCCAGCTCGAGGCGCAGCTCGTCCAGTTCGGGAGCGACGTGGTGGCGGCTGACCAGCACCTCCAGGATCTCCAGGACACGCACGACCTTGGGCATGAGGCGCGCGATGGCCTCGCAGCCGTGCTGGTCGATGACCCGCTCGAACTCGTGGCCCACGAGCGACGCGATGTCGTACACGTCCATGACCGTCAGCTCCGCCACGTTCTTCTCCAGCGCCGACTCGGCCGCCAGCGCCGACCCCTGGTCCTCCTCCATGGCCCCCCGCCCAGCCTCTCCCCCACCCCGCAAACTAGTGCAACTCCCAAACTTGCGGCTGCCGAGGGCAGCGCCGGGGCCGGGCCCACCTTTCGCCGCCGCCGCCGGCCCGCGCTTAGCTGGCCCTCTGGCGAGGGCGCACCTGGCAGGCGGCGGGCGTCGGCATGGGCGGAGGCGGCGGGCCGCGAGCCGGAGGTTAGCGATCAGGGTGCGGGTCTCGGCGCCCGGATCGGCCCGGAGCCTGCTCCCCAGTGAGGGGAGGAGGCGGCGGCGGCGGCGGCGAGGAAGGCGCGCGCGTGCGCAGGCCCGCGGCGCCTCCCAAGTTGGGAATCCGAGTTGGGCGCAATGGAGGCGCGGGGTCTGGCTGGAGAGCGGGCTCCGCTGCCCTCTCGCAAGCAGTCCTCGCCCGAGGGCTCGCTCCCACGCCCTGGGCCTGAGAAGGAAGGGCGGCCGCGGCTCCTCCGGGAAACTTTGGCGGCGGCGACGCCGGCTGACCAGCTCCCCCCGCGGGGATGCCGCGCGCCCCGCCCCGATCCCGGCCTGGAGAGGGGCGCGCCCGGCTGCCGCCGCCCGAGGGCGCCCTGGGGTCCCGGCGGGCACCGCACCCCCACCCTCCGACTCTGCAGACCCCCGCCCCGCTCCCGCCGCTCCACCCGCGGGACCTTCACTCCCCGCCTCCAGCCGGCGCCCCAGCGCGTCCGGAGGCGCCACCCCCGCCTCCGGCGAGGTCCTAGCTCCTCCTCTCCCAATCCCGTCGCGCAGGGGTCGAGACTAGCCCAGAGGAGAAGCGAGGTGGGTGGTGCGGTGCGGAGGCGGTGGGGCTGCGGGTCGCAGATCTCTGGGACCACTCACAGCGCCGGGGGGCCACTCTGCGTTGCAGAGAAATGGAGGGCTCAGGAGGTTGACTCCGGGATGCGGCCCATCCCGGGAAAGAGTCGAAGACCCTCCCCGCCAACCAGGTCAGCGGGCGGACCTGGTGGCGCCGGGCCCTGAGCTTCAGGAGAGGGACAGAAAGATCGAGGGGTCCTCTGGTCCCTAAGCCTCCGGGCTGTCCGGCTTGCCGGCCAGCCACATCCGTTAGCGGCTCTTTGTGACACCTACACCACTTCACAGAGGCGGTGAGAACAGGGTTTGAATTTCGGCTTTCTTGTCACAAGACCCCTATCCTTTTGACCTGGCTAAATCTGTTGGTCCATCAGACCACCCTTCCCCGCCCAGGTGAGCCTTCCCCGAAGCCACAACCCCATCCTTCACACCCCATCCCACCTCGTACTCCCCATAAAGCTGCTCTTAACACAGTGAGTTTTGACCAAGGTTACACTTACTTCCCTCTTCAGAGCTCCTTGAAGTCAGAAAAAAACCCTGAACACCATTGTAGCTATAAAGTGCACCCCAACTTGACACACATTATTTAAAACTAGAAATGCTTAAAGTTTATGTAAATGTATATATATAATTTTTATGTATTTATTTTTGACTGTGCCGGGTCTTTGTTGCTCCGTGGGCTTTTCTCTAGTTGCAGTGTGCAGGCTTCTCTTTGCAGTGCTTCTCTTGTGAAGCACAGGCTCCTGGGTGCCCAGGCTTCAGGAGTTGTGGTACATGGGCTCAGGGGTTGCAGCCTCCTGGCTCTAGAGCATAGGCTCAGCAGTTGTGGCACACAGGCTTCATTGCTTCGCAGCATGTCGAATCTTCCTGGATCAGGGATTGAACCCATGTATCCTGCATTGGCAGGCGGATTCTTTACCACTGAGCCACCAAGGAAACCCTAAAAATGTTTAAAGTTTAAAATGTATTGAGCACTTGCTTTATATTTAGTTTAAAAGTAGTGTTTACCATGTGTGAGGCATTATTCCAGGTACTTTACAAATATTTCCTAACTTACTACGTCTTAAAGTGTGACCTCATGACCATCAGGGTTCCTCAATGCCCTGAGGAATGTCTCTTTGAGGTCCCTTTGCCAGCTATATCAATGACAGGCTGCATCTTCTTCCTATAGGTAATACAAATCAGCATATCATGATTGACTGAATGTGCAGATACGGATCTTAGGGGCTAGCTCTCAGATAATGAGCTAGATTTTAAAGAGATTTGCAAAAATATGGAACAATGTCACTGTCCTCAGCACTTGTTTGTTTTGGAGCGTAATGAATTTTTATTGAAAAAATTCATGCTAACATGTCATGTGTCTGTTTTAAATTAATCAGTGTTTTTTTTAAAAAAACAGCTTAAAGTTCTAGTTACAGTAGATATCAATAGATGTAACATTTTAACAAGGTCTCTTTAAGGTCTTCCACAGTTCTTAAGAGTCCCTGAGAGGGAAAAGTTTGAGAACTGATGCCTTACTACTTCCTAAGAAGTATTCTTGTACTCTACAACAGAGGAAACTGAGACGCAGAGAAGTCAAGTCACTTGCCCGAGGTCAGACAAGCTGGGAAGTGTTAAAGCCGGGGTCAGATCTGTGTACAGCATCCCAATAAGGTGGGTCTATGATTTATTGTTTAGTCACTAAGTCTTGTCCGACTTTTTGTGAGTCCATTGACTATAGCTGCCAGGCTCATCTGTCCATGGGATTTCCCAGGCAAGAACACTGGAGTGGGTTGCCATTTCCTTCTCCAGGGGATCTTCCCAACCCAGGGATTGAACTCAAGTCTCCTGCATTAGCCGGCAGATTCTTTACCATCTGCACCACCTGGGAAGCTCTGATCTATGATTATCTCCACCCTTAATCAAGGACAGTGAGGAATAGGGAGGGACATTAACTTCCTGTAGCTACTGTAACAAATTGCCACAAACTTGACTTCAAACAATAGAAACATTCTCTGACAGTTTGGGAAGCTGGAAATTTGAAGTCAAGGTGTGCTTCCGCTGATGGCTCTAGAGGAGGATCCATCCTTGCCTCTTCCAGCTGCTGGCTTCCATAGCTCATGGCAGCATCACTCCAGTCTCTGCCTTTGTCTTCACATGGCCTTCTCTGTAGGTCTGTCTTCTCTGTGTCTCTTACAAGAACACTTATAGGACTTCCCCGGTGGTCCACTGGTTAAGACTCAGCGCTTCTACTGCAGAGGGCAAGGGTTTGATCCCTAGTGGGGAACTAAGATCCCACCCACATGCTGCTCAGAGCTGCAAAAAAGGAAAAAAAAGAAAAAGGAACACTTGTCTTAGATTTAGGACCTACCCACACAACCCAGAATGATCTCATCTTGAGATCCTTAATCACATCTCTACAGACACTTTTAAAAATAAGGTCACGTTTACAGGTTCTGGAGATTAGGATAGAAACATAGCTTGTTTTTTGGGGGGATAGGTGTCAGGAGGGGTGGCACCGTTCAACTTGCCACAGGAGGTTAGGTAACTTGTTTAGGGTCCCACAGCTAGGAGGGATGGAGCTGAACCTGGTGTGCCCCCACGGTGAACTAAGGGATAAGTAATGGGTGCTCAGACTGGGGAAACTTTGCCTTCCTCAAAGCAGGCAGCAAAGATGTACTGAGAATCTGCTGGGAGGGGACAAGGCTAGAGGAGCCACAGGGTCAGCCAGCAGCTTGAGCCTCAGGACCAGGGCAGGAAAGGGATGGGAGAGTGGAGGAGATGGAAATGACTTTAGGAAGGGAAAGGGGAGGCAGGAGTCCAGGGTGACCTCCCCCCTACCCAGATGATGAGCCTGAGTTCTTCAGAGAATGTTTACAATCTTAAGAAAAGGAAGGAGAGGCAGTTAAGCTCTGATGGTTAAGCTTCCAGATCACTCTACATTCTAAGCTTGGTGCAGTCACTGACAGGGTCTGTGGCCTTGGGCAAGTCACATGACTGCTTGGGGCCTCAGGTTCCCACTCTGTAATATGGGGTCACAAAGGGTAATTGTGATTATTAAACAAACAAGCATATGAGCCAGCCACACAAAGTTCTATAGAAAAACTGGATGAAGATGAAAGAAACCTGGAGGCAGGAATTCCCTGCTGTCCAAAATTAGGACCCCATGCTTCCGCTGCAAGGGTCCAGGTTGGATCCCTGGTCAGGGAACAGAGATCCCAAAAGCCATGTGGCATGGCCAAAAAAAAAGGAAATCTGGAGATGTCTGGGTTGGGTGTAGATGTCCGGTTGACAGGCGGGGACCTGGAGCTGAAACTCAGGACTAGAGCAATTGATGTGGTAAGACCAATATTGACATTCACTCATTCAATACTTAGCTCTAAATAAATTGCCACATTCACTGCTAAACCTGTGAGCTATGACAATATCTGAGAGACAGGATTACTGCTCTTGTGGGAAACAGATGGTAAACAAGAAAAACCAAAAATAAACTAATTTCAGATAGAACAAGAGAGGGTTGAGAAAGAGGAGGGGAATTAACAAATTAGTGTGTCACAGGAACTAGATTTGTTAACACAATTCAATTTCAAAAAAGAGTTCCAGACACCGTATTGTCTCACCTACAAATATTTTAATATGTATTTCTAAAACATAATGAAATTATAAATCTACAGTATCATGATCACACTTGAAAAAATTAATAATTTCTTCATATCAAGCATCCAGTGTTTGAAATGTTGTTTCATGAGTTTATTTTTTAAGTTTGTTTAACTCAAGATCCAAATCATACCCACATATTGCAACTGCTTGATATGTCCCTTAGTCTCTTTAAATCCTCCTCCATCTCTTCTTTTTTCTCCTTCCCTTGAAATCATTTTGGTGATGAAACAGGATTGTTTGCCTTATAGAGATTCTCAGCCTAGATTCTGATAATTTTACCTCTGTAAAGTCCTTTAATATGTTTGTTCCCTGTCTTTTCTTTAGACTGGTGTTGGAATGAGAGGTTGATCTGATTTGAATTCAGTTTATTTGGTGGTAATGTGTTCTATTGATCTGATTTGAATTCAGTTTATTTGGTGGTAATATGTTCTAGCATTTCCTTTTGTTAGGAAAGATTCGTTTTTGTTTAGATGTAAATCACCTGCAGTGATACTGACCCTTTTAATGCGTGCAATTCAGTAGTTTTTAGTATATTCACAAAGTTGTGCAACCATTATGCTTGTATGCTAAGTGACTTCAGTCGTGTCTGACTATTTGTGACCCTGTAGCCCACCAGGCTCCTCTGTCCACGGGATTCTCCAGGCAAGAATACTGGAGTGGGTTGCCATGCCCTCCTCCAGGGGATCTTCCTGACCTGGGGATTGAACCAGTGTCTCTTACGTCTCCTGCAATGGCAGGCGGGTTCTTTATCACTAGTGTCACCTGGGAAGACCCATGACCACCCTGTAATCTCACATTTACATTAACTGCCCCATAAAATCCTGTACCTATTAATAGTCAACCTCCATTCCCTTCTGCCCAAAGCCCCTGGTCACCACTAATCTGCTTTCTGGATCTATAGATGTGTCTATTCTGAACATTTCATATAAAAGAATCATATACTATGTGACCTCATGTCTGACTTCTTTCACTTAGCATCATGTTTTTCAAAACTATTTCTATTTGCTTATTTATTTGACTGTGCTTGGTTTTGGTTATAACATGCGGGATCTTTGATCTTTGTTGTGGCATTTAGGATCTAGTTCTCTGACCAGGGATGGAACCCAGACCCCTTGCATTGGGAGTGCAGGGTCTTAACCACTGGACCACCAGGGAAGTCCCTTTAACTCATTTAATCCCCACAAAAATTGATTATTCCCATTTTACAGATGAAAGACTGAGACAAAGAATGATTCAATGCCTCACCAAAGGTCATATAACAAACAGACCTACTGCATCAAATATGAACTTGGACCCAGAATCAATTTCTGGTCTTCTCTTCAGCTACCCTCCCCCCTGCTCCCCAGCTTGCCCCATCCAATCCAGGCTCAGCCTGCTGGCTCACACTCAAACAGAGCACATTTGTTCCCTGGGCTTCACACTCACGGCCTGTGGTCTTCTCTTATTCCCTCCGTGTCATATGATTCCATTTATTCAGAATGTCCAGAATAGGCAAATGCTCAGAAAGCAGGTTGGTGGTCGCAGGGTTGCCCCACCTGGCACACGAAAGGTACTCACTCAATAGTTGTGAGTTTCCTGGGTGGATAAGGGCCTTTTCTCTTTTCCTACCTACCCTTTTCTGGAGCCTGGTTTATCTCAGAGAAACGAGGAGTTCTGTTCCTATGACGTGATCTGAAGAAAAGTACTATTTAACCACAGGCAAAACAACACAGAAGGTGGAAACAACCCAGAAGTCCACTGTGAGATGAATAAACAAAATGCAGTCCATCCATACAATGAAACATGATTCCGCCATAAAAAGAAATGAAGCACCAACACAGGCTACAACACAGATGAACCTTAAAAACGCGATGCTGGAGCCTTCCCTCATGGTCCAGTGGCTAAGACTCGGCTCTCCCAATGTAGGGGGTCTGGGTTCCATTCCTGGTCAGGGAACTAGAGCCTAAATGCCACAGTGAAGATCAGAGATCCCCCATGCCACAACTAAGACCCAGCGCAGCCAAATCAATAAACAGATAGAAATACATATTTTTGAAAAACATGATGCTAAGTGAAAGAAGTCAGACATGAGGTCACATAGTATATGATTCCTTTATATGAAATGTTCAGAATAGACAAATCTACAGATCCAGAAAGCAGATTAGTGGTGACCGTGGGCTTCAGGCAGAGGAGCATGGAGGGTGACTGTTAATAGGTACAGGATTTTATGGGGCAGTTAATGAAAATGTGAGATTAGAGAGTGGTCATAGGTACAAATTTGATCCCTGGTTGGGAAACTAAGACTCCACATGGCAAAAAAAAAAAAAGTTAAAACATGTGAAATGTCTAGATCAGAGGCTGGCATGTGGTAAGAGCTACATTAATGTTAGCTACTGCTCTTTATATTATTGTTGTTACTATTACCTTTGCTGTTACTGTTACCACTGAAGCATTTCATTCAGAACAGTGACATCCTGGAATCAACACTGTTCTCTTACCATGGTGTTTGAAGCTACTGGAGGAATTAGAAATTAGGGCAACCAAGTCCCATCAATTGTACCTGCAACATATCTCAGAAATTCTTCTACTTCCTCATCTCCCTCCTACCACCCTAGCCCCACTTAATATTATTTCTCCACCTGGAAGTTTACAGTAGGCTTCTAACTGAGTTTTATTCTATTCAACAGTCAGTAATCTTTTTTTTTTTTTCCCTCTACTACATGGCATGTGGAATGTTCCTGACTAGGGATCAAACCTGTGTCCCCTGCAGTGGAAGCATGGAGTCTTAACCAATGGACTACAGGGGAAATCTGCATTCAATAATCTTGATAAATTCATACATTGTATCACACCAGGTATCAATGCCAAGTTATAATAAGCCCAAAGTCCTTCCCAAGGCTGACATAACTTTTATAGTCCATCTTCACCTCACACCTAAGCGACTCACTGTCTGAGCACCAGCCACCCTTCTGTTCCTTTAGTCCTTCTGTGTACATGGCTCATCTAGTCCAAACTCACGTCCTTGGTGAGAGCATCCAAATGGCTGAGCTTGGGTCATAGCCCATGATCAAGGGAAGCGAAGTTTAACATTTTTTGGTCCTTTTTTTTCCTTAAGTTTAACTTCTTAAACTTCCATAGAAGGAATAAAACTCTGCTTTCATCAAAAATCACATAGGGATGGACAGCCCAAACTTAGCGAGTTCAGGTGCTGAGTGGGAAACAACATATGTCTTGTTGAGGAGGGCATGCAAATTTGAGTCAGAGCGGAATTGCTGGGAAATAATGGAAAGGTGATTAAAGGTCAGTCCACTAGAGGGTCTCTTTCTCCATCCACTCTACACACAGTACTCAACCTTCCCTCCCAATAACATGGAACACCTATTCAAAGTTTATGGGCTGGGACTTCCCCAGTGGCCCAGTGGTTATGTGCTTCCAGTGCAGGGGGTGTGGGTTCTATCCCTGGTCAGGGAACTAAGATTTCTCATGCCATGTGACCAAAAGGTTAAAAAAAAAAAAAGACTATGGGCTTGCTGATATATTCATGAATAAAATGATGTAACATCTGTGATTTTTTGCTTTAAAATAATCCATTGGGAGGGTGGGATGGTTGGGAATGTGGAGAAGATGAACACTCGCCTTTTTGTTAATAATTGTTGAAGCTGGGTGATGGGTATATGGAACTCCATCATACTATTTTCTCTCCTATAATATTAGAACATTTTCATTAAAAATTAAAAAAAAATTAATACAGACTGTGGGCTTGAGTGAATGACAAAATATTAGCTTTCCTGGGATGAGTTTTGCTTCAGCCGTTGGTAAAAGAAGAGGGACTTGATGCCACCAACAAGAATGGAAAATATGGAGTGGGGAGAAGGGTGAGTGGGTGCTGGGAGCTCCGACAGTTAGCTGCAGGAGGAAGAACTGAGCCAGCGGCTCCCGGAGCCAGTTGCCTGGGCACGTGGCAGAGAGAAACAGTGATTATGTGGAAGGAGAAGTTATTGCTTCCTGGAAATCAGGCCACCAGCCCCTGAGAAACCACACTAGGACTGGAGAGGGAACTTTGGGGCACCAGAGAATAGCTCCCTGCGCTGTTGCCATAGACTATCTAAAAGACTGAAGGTCTGTGCCCCTCGAATTCATACGTTGGAAACCTAACCCCACAATGTGATGATGTTAGGGGGAGGGGCCTCTGGGAGGTCATGAGGATGGAGCCCTCATGCACTGGATTAGTGCTCTTATAAAAGAAAGAAATGCCTGGGGGCTTCCCTAGTGGTCCAGCGGTTGAGATGCCACCCTTCCACTTCAGGGGTCGTGAATTTGATCCCTGATCAAGAAATTCTGCATGTTGCTAACCTTGGCTGAAGTTTAAAAATAAATGAACAAAAAATTTTAAAATGACAGAAATTCCTCCCCTCTCCCACCATGTGAAAAGACAGAGGTCTATGAACCAGAAAGGGGGTTCTCACCAGACACCAAAGCTGACGGTGCCTTGATCTTGGACTTTCAGCCTCCAAAACTGGGAGAAATAAATTTCTGTCACTTATAAATCACCCAGTCTATGGTACATTTTCTGGCCTCCTGTTTAAAAAATTGAGGTGTAGTTAACATACAACAGGTTTCCCTGGTGTCTTTGAGAGTAAAGAATCTGCCTTCAATGCAGGAGACCTGGGTTTGATCCCCGGGCGGAAAAGATCCCCAGGAGGGGGAAATGGCGACCCATTCCAGTACTGCCTGGAGAATCCCACGGACAGAGGATCCTGGTGGGCTACAGTTCATGGGGTCACAGAGAGTCAGACATGACGGAGCGGCTAACACTTTAACATACAACACTGTGTAAGTTTAAGGTATCAGTTCAGTTGCTCAGTCCTGTCTGACTCTTTGCGACCCCATGGACTGCAGCATGCCAGGCTTCCTTGTCCATCACCAACTCCCGGAGCTTGCTGAAAGGTCAAACTCATGTCCATTGAGTCACTGATGCCATCCAACCATCTTATCCTCTGTCATCCCCTTCTCCTCCTGCCTTCAATCTTTCCCAGCATCAGGGTCTTTTTCAAGGAGTCAGTTCTTTGCATCAGGTGGCCAATATTGGAGTTTCAGCTTTAGCATCAGTCCTTCCAATGAATATTCAGGACTGATTTCCATCAGAATTGACTGGTTTGATCTTCTTGCAGTCCAAAGGACTCTCAAGAGGCTTTTCCAACACCACAGTTGAAAAGCGCTCAGCTTTCTTTATGGTCCAACTCTCACATCCATACATGACTACTGGAAAAACCATAGCTTTGACTACACAGACCTTTGTTGGCAAAGTAATGTCTCTGCTTTTTAATATGCTGTCTAGGTTGGTCATAGCTTTTCTTCCAAGGAGCAAGTATCTTTTAATTTCGTGGCTGCAATCACCATCTGCAGTGATTTTGGAGCCCAAGAAAATAAAGTCTGTCACTGTTTCCATTGTTTCCCCATCTATTTGCCATGAAGTGATGGGACCAGATGCCATGATCTTCGTTTTCTGAATGTTGAGTTTTAAGCCAAATTTTTCACTCTCCTCTTTCACTTTCATCAAGAGGCTTTTTAGTTCCTCTTCACTTTCTGCCATAAGGGTGGTATCATCTGCGTTACCTGAGGTTATTGATATTTTGGCCAGCAATCTTGATTCCAGCTTGTGCTTCACCCAGCCTGGCATTTTGCATGATGTACTCTGCATATAAGTTAAATAAGCAGGGTGACAATATACAGCTTTGACATACTCCTTTCCCAATTTGGAACCAGTTTGTTATTCTATGTCCAGTTCTAACTGTTGCTTCTTGACCTGCATACAGATTTCTCAGGAGGCAGGTCAGGTGGTTTGGTATTCCCACCTCTTGAGAATTTTCCACAGTTTGTTGTGACCTACACAGTCAAAGACTTTGGCATAGTCAATCAAGCAGAACTTAAAGTAAGATTAAGATATACAGTGTGTTGATCTGATACCTTTATGTGTTGCCATATGACCGTCACCATAGCATTAGCTGATCTGTGAGTGTCTATGGGTCTTTTTGTTATAGCAGCTCACACTGACTAAAACAGACCATTTTACAAAAACTTATTTTTCAGGAGTCCGATTAGTCTTCTGCTTTACTTGCCCTGTCTCTTGGGCTCAGTTCCAAGGGCTGACATCCTGAAATAGCCTCAGATCCACTCTTCTACCCATGGCAGCCTTGACTTCCCAAAGATGCTAATCTGGATTCTCATTCCTCTTTCTCACCCTGTCCTCCTCCTCCTCTCCCTTCTCCTTTTCCTCCTCATCCTTCTTTAATTTGATAGACCTGAGAAGAGTTCTGATGTCATCATTGCATCTTTTTTTATTAATATTTTAAAAAATATTTATTTTACTTATTTAGCTGCACCAGGTCTTAGTTGCAGGATCTTTGATCTTCCTTTCAGCATGCAGGATCTTTTTTTTTTTTAGTTGCATCATGTGGGATCTAGTTCAATCAGCTGAGGCTGTAACTGGTGCAGATTGAACCCAGGCCTCCTGCATTGGAAGAGCAGTGTTAGCCACTAGACCATCAGGGAAGTCCCTTCCAGAAATGTCACAGGAGACTCAGTCTATTCTACTTAATAGTCACCCTCACTAAGTCAAAAACATTATAGGGAAGATAAGTGTCCCCAAACCCATCTTGGAAAACAGGAAGATCAAATCTTAGCAGCACGATCATTTGAAGTGCATTGGGCACGCTCTCTGAAATTCAATATCTGTTTCACCCGAAGAGAGGTTACTTATAAATACAGGCTCTGTGTAGATTTTCTATTACAGTTACATTCATTTGGTAGCACTTCTCTGCTTTGAGGGTCCTCATCCACTTTTTTTTTTTTAAGATTTTTTGGATGTGAACCATTTTTTAAGTCTTTATTATGTTTGTTACAACATTGCTTCTGTTTTTATGTTTTTGTTCTTGTTTTTTTGGCATGTGGGTTCTTAGCTCCCCCACTAGGGATGAAAGCCACACCCCCTGCATTGGAAGACAAAGTCTCAACCACTGGATGGCCAAGGAAGTCCCAAGTGGTTGGGCTGTTAAAGAAAACATTGAAAGAAAGCTATTTAAAATGTAAAAATGTAAAAAAAAAAAAAATCACCCACTGTCTTTGTATGGACTCCTTAAAAAGAATTTGAGTTAATGCTT
This sequence comes from Capricornis sumatraensis, assembly GCF_032405125.1. Lineage (NCBI taxonomy): Eukaryota > Metazoa > Chordata > Mammalia > Artiodactyla > Bovidae > Capricornis > Capricornis sumatraensis. Next base: position 58,926,471 of record NC_091085.1, on the reverse strand, counting down.
GGTTGGAGGGTATAATACCAGGGAAGCAAGAGTCAGGGAAGAAGTAAAGTGAGGCTGAAAAGGAAGGAGACCAAATTTAAGGTGGGCTGTTGCCAAAGTTGGTCCAGCTTTGCAAGAATGCTCAGCTGGTTGCTTAGTCCAATGGGCGCTGAGGTGACCTTGGCGCTGCACAGGGCTCCACCACTGATGCTGTTCATGCCACAAAACCAAGTATCCAGGTGAGGGTGGGGAGGGTACTGGTGGGATGAACGGACCTGGGTTTTCCACAGGTTTTCCACAATCTGACCATTTACACAATTATGTATTTAGTAGGATTCTTCCTATCCCATTTCCACTCCCAGGTAACTACTGTTGACAGTTTGACTCATGTTCTTTCTGATTTTTCTCCTGAGAACATGCATATATATGTATATATAAAACACATATTTATTTTTTATGGAAGCGTGACAAACATATTAATATACAATTTGCTTTTTTCACTTCATGTTACCCTGTAATCATCTTTCCAGCTCCAGCATATATACATATATCTTGTTCTTTCTTTAATAGATAATCCCTGCCTCATTCTTTCAAATGATTGTATAGTTCTCTGTTTTATGAGTGTACTGTAATTTACCACATTATTTCTTCCCTTGATAGACATTCATGCCATTTCCTGCTTTAGGCTATTTTAAACAACCTTGCTGCGTAAGTTGATTTTTGGTTCTTTCATTTTTACGGGAAGTGAGTGGCCAAAATATGTTACATCCTTGTCTGCCCAGCACCTCCGTTCCTGCGTATAAATGACGCAGTAAGGCCGCAGCTCACCCACTGCAGCCAGACAGCCTCAGGCTGTTGGTGTTCTGGGGGCTGGGTCCAGGGGGGTGGGTTGTGAATTGGGGCTTTGGTTGGGTGGTTCTGGGGAGAGTATAAGGATCTGGGAATTTGCTCTAGAGTGGGTGCTAGCAGAAAGCAGGGATGATTGTAGGATCGAGGCTCTTAATAAATCTCATCTATATAACTGGTGCAGAAGCAGCTGTCACTCATATTCGCCAGGAGAGGGTTGGATCTGGCATTCTGTGGCTTGGACCATATTCATGTTTTATCTTGTTCCATCATCGTCCCAGAGTGGCCTCGGCTGATTCTCTTGTTCTGTGAAATTGTTGTCTCAGTGGGAGAGCAGCAAGGCCAGCTGATGCCAGGTCAGCAGGTGGGTGGCCAGCACTGCTCCCTCTTTGTCAAAGCCGTGAGGGCTGTTTGGTATTCAAAATGGAAGTAGATAGCTGCACTCAGTCGCTCAGTTGCTCAGTCATATCCAACTTTTTGCGACCCTATGGACTGTAGCCTACCAGGCTCCTCTGTCCATGAGATTTTCCAGGCAAGAATACTGGAGTGGGTTGCCATTTCCTTCTCCAGGGGATCTTCCTGACCCAGGCATTGAACCCACCTCTCTTGTATCTCCTGCATTGGCAGGCAGATTCTTTACCACTAGCGCCACCTGGGAAGCCCCAGAAGTAGGATCTAGGGAAAAACAAAACTGGACCCTGACCAACTTTGGAACCTGACCTAGCCTCAAAGGCGCCACGTCTCCTGGCTGTCCTTTGTACCTGAACCTGGCTGTTTCTGGACCACACCTTGGACAGCTGAAAACTGTTCCTTGTTTTAAACATACTTTTAATATTTATTTTTATTTATTTGGGTGCGCTGGATCTTAGTCATGGTATGCAAGATTGTCAATCTTCGTTGCGGTATGTGAAGTTGTAGTTGTGGCATGTAGGATCTAGTTCCCTGACCAGGGATTGAATCTGGGCCCCTGCATTAGGAGCACAGACTATTAGCCACTGGACCACCAGGGAAGTCCCCCTTGCTTGTTTTAAATAGTTTATTGAGATATAGTTCATATGCCATAAAGTCCACACATTTAAAGGGTACAGTTCGGTGAAGTTAGTATGTTCACAGATGTGTGCACCCATCACTACTATCTAGTCCCAAGTCTTTTTTGGTTTTTTTTTTTGGCTGTACCCCATGGCTTACAGGATCTTAAGTTCTCCAACCAGAAATCAAATCTGGGCTCGGGCAGAGAAAGCCCTGAGTCCTCATCACTGGACTTCCAGGGAATTTCCAGAATATTTTCATTGCTCCAATCAGAAGCCCCTACCAGGTGAGAAAGGAGTGGGTGAGGGATAAACTGAGAGATTGGGATTGGTATATACACACTCATTGTTGTTTAGTCACTAAGTCCTGTCTGACTCTGTGTGACCCCATGGACTGCAGCACGCCAGGCTCCTCTGTCCTCCATTATCTCCCAGAGTTTGCTCAGATTCGTGTCCACTGAGTCAATGATCCTATCTAACCATCTCATCCTCTACTGCCCTCTTCTTCTTTTGCCTTCAATCTTTCCCAGCATCAGGATCTTTTCCAATGAGTTGGCTCTTTACATGGGTGGCCAAAGTATTGGAGCTTCAACTTCAGCATCTGTCCTTGTAATGAATATTCAGGGTTGATTTCCTTTGGGATTGACTGGTCATATACACACTACTATATATATGAAAGAGATAATTAGGAGGATTTGCCCGGCAATCCAATGGTTAAGACTCCACACTTCCAATTCTGGGGGCACAGGTTCGATTTCTAGATGGGGAACTAAGATCCCACATGCTGTGGGTTGCTTCCAAAATAAAAAATAGGCAAGTAATAAGGACCTAGTATAAAGCACAGGGAACTCTACTCAGTCCTCTGTAATGACTTACATGAAAAAGAATCTAAAAAAGAGAGGTTATATGTATAACTGGTTCACTTTGCTGTTCAGAAGAAACTACACAAGGCAAATCAACTATACTCAAAAAAACAAAAACAAAAAACCAAGCCCCATTAGCAGTCACTCCCCGTTTCCTCCCTACTTTGACTATAGCCTGAGGAAAGCACTAATTACTCTGTCTTTATGGACTTGCCTGTTTAGGACATTTTATTTAAGTAGAATCATACAGTGCATAACCCTTTAGGGACTGACTTCTTTGACTTAGTTTAATGTCTTCAAGGTCCACCTTGTAGCTTGAATCAGTACTCTATTCCTTTTAATGGCTGAACAGTAGTCTGTCATAGTGATAGACCACGTTTTCTTTATTCATTTATCCATCAGTGAACTTTCGGGTAAATTGGACTTTCCCTATTATTTGCTTGTGGTAAAAGTAGTACTTTCCTTCTGCAAGCTCAGGTGCCTAAGTTATCCACTGCTGTGTAACAGGTTGTCCCAAAACTAAGCGGCTTAGAACAACAATAATCATTATCTTTCATCCTTTTTGCAGATCTGGAATTCTGGAGCAGTTTAGCTGAGCAGTCCTGATACGGGATCTCTCAGAAGACTGCAGTCAAGATATCAGCAGGGGCTACATCATTATCTGAAGGCTTGACTGGGGCTGGAGGAGCCACTTCCAAGATGGTGCCTTCATATGGCTGTCAATAAGAGGCCTGAGTTTCTCTCCCTGTGGGACTGTCTTCCAGAGCTGCTTGAGTGTCCTTATGACATGGTATCTGGCTTCCCTCAGAGAAGTGTCAAGAGAACACTGAAGCAACAATTCCTTTTATGACCTAGCTTCAGAAGTCATAGACAGTCATCTCTGCCACATTCTTTTAGAGGTCAGTCACTAAGTTCTGCCTCTCATTCCAGGGGAGGGCAATTAGGCTCCAAAAAAAATTTTTTTTTTTGGCTGCTGTAGCATATGGGAATCAAACCCATGCCCCCTGCAGTGGAAGCATGGAGCCCCAACCACCGGACCACCGGGGAATTCCCTAGATTCCACCTTTTAAAGGTAGGAAGATCACAGAACTCCTGGATATATTTTGAAACCATCACAATAGGCAATGATAGAGTTGAGGAGCCAAAGAAGATTGTGAGACAAAGGCATAGATTATCAACAGCAGAAAGATATTAATCCATTTAGGACTAGAGAAAGGAAGGGAGGAAGTAGGACTATCAGAGCCCAGGAGCCAGGACCATCCAGTAGAAACTGGACTTTAAGAGTATCTGCAGCCTCGAACATGCAGTCACTGGCCGAGATGCTTCCCAAAGCAGCAAGGGAGACAAATGCTCTGGCTTCTTCCTTCCTCAGCCCTCCAATCTTTCGCCAGTGCCTGCGACTGGCTGAAGCTACCAGGAAGCAGAGTGAAATGGAGCCTGGGAAACAGATTTCCTTGTGATCCAAAGGTGAGCAGAGAGGGCCAGGATGGGTGTGCAATGAAGGTCCTAGCACGGCATCTCCCAGGACGGCTTATTTGATTAGGTGGTGACATTATGGTTAAACTTGTCTTGAATTTTCATTTTTACATCAATATTGTTCTTCATAAAGTAACATTTAAAAACTGAAAATGAAAAAAAGAAAAGAAAAATGAAAGAAAATTCTCTCATCTCCTGTACTCTTCTCTACTTTTTGAGAGAGAACTTCCGTGGGACCAGAAGGGAAGGGGAATGTTAATACCCAAACAGCAGAAAGCTGATCTAGCCTTTCTGGGGAAGCAGCCTTTGTTATTCCCTTTAAAACCTGTCAGCATCCGAGAACTGACTATGCAACTGATGCAAATGCCTCGTCAGTGTCTACCCTAGTTTCCTGGTTTCTGCCACAACAAGCTTCTGATTCCCAGAAAAAATCATTGATCTTGTCCTCTCTAGGTATATACCCAAGAGAACTGAAAAATCTATATCCATCAAGAATATGTACGGAAATGTTCATAGCAACATTCCTAATAATAGCCCCAAAGTAGAAACAACCCAAAGTCCATCAGTGGGTGAATGGCTAAACAAAACGTGGTCTGGGGGATGGGGAATGGGATATGACTGCTAATGGGCCAGGATTTCTTTTAGGGGTAATGAAGTGTTTTGAAACTAGACAGTGGTGATGGTTGAACAACTCTGTGGGTGACAAGTCCTGAGAACTTGTAGTTCTTTGAATTAATTTGTTTTCAAATCCTGAAATATTGTTGAAAGATACCTGATGACCAATTATGCATGCGTGTATGGGTGCTGAGTTGCTTCAGTTTTGTCTGACTCTTTGCAACCTCATGGACTGTAGCCCGCAAGGCTCCTCTGTCCATGGGACTCTCTAAGCAAGAATACTGGGGTGTGTTGCCATGCCCTCCTCCAGGAGATCTTCCTGACCCAGGGATCAAACTTGTATCTCTTACATCTCCTGCATTGGCAGGCGGGTTCATTGGCAGACGGGTTCTTCATGGCTAGGGCCACTTGGGAAGCTTGAGTAGTTATGACAAGGATGCTAAAAAGAAAAACCTGGGCAAAGAAGAAAATATACCAAGTTTATAAAAATATACCAGATTATATAGTATTGTGATTAGAGTTACTTTTGTCTCTTTTCCAATTTTTAGATAGCACTGTTACTTTTATAATATAAAAATTTATAGATGACTTCTGGTGTCGTCTTTGGCTTGGCCCACCACCATGTTTTCAAAAATTGGAGTTGAATGTATTTATTTTATTTGCTACACTGAGTCTTAGTTGTGTCATGTAGGATTCTCAGTTGTGTCATGTGGGATCTAATTCTCTGACCGGGAATCGAACCTGTGCCCTGCACATAGAGAGCATGGAGTCTTAGCCACTGGACCACCAGGGAAGTCCCTTGAATGTATTCAGATACAGAATCTATGCTCCAGTTTGCCACAGTCCTTCCTACTCCTTATTGCCTTAAGCTGGTGCCATGTCTCATATAAACTGCCTGATCCCTAAAATGAGTCCCTTGACTTATATAATAAAACTCCCATAATATACAATTCACTGTGGTTCAGTGATATGATAAATATTCACATTTTAAATCCCTGACAAGTGGGGTTAGAATGTTATTGAATCAGTTTGAAAATGAAAATTAGTATTTAATGTCTAGATAAAAATAGAATTGTTCTTGTCACTTTTCTACAGAGCTGGGTTGCTTGGGAAGTCAAAAAGATGATATTCACCAGTTTAATTCAGTTTAATAGGAAACCTCTGATGGCATTATAAGCAAAAAGAGACTTACTATAGGGAAATTGTTGTTGTTATTTAGTCGCTAAGTCTTCGTGTCTGACTCTTTTATGACCCCCTTGGACTGCAGCCCGCCAGGCTCCTCTGTCCGTGGGGTTTCCCAGGCAAGAATACTGGAGTGGGTAAGCCATTTTCTTCTCCAGGAGATCTTCCTGACCCAGGGACCGAACCAGCGTCTCCTGCATTGGTAGGCAGATGCTTTACCACTAAGACACCAGGGAAGCCCACTATAGGGCTTCCAAATAGATTGGTGAAGCTGGAAGAGCAGGCTCTAGGCTGAGCCTCCTTCCAGTGATGGCTGCCAGGATGACACTGCAGAACTGACCTGCCAAGAGAAGCAGGGCCCTTGCCAGTTTGCAAGGTGCGGAATCAGGGGACCATTATTAGAACACTGCAGATGGTGACTGCAGCCATGAAATTAAAAGACGCTTACTCCTTAGAAGAAAAGTTATGACCAACCTAGATAGTATATTCAAAAGCAGAGACATTACTTTGCTGACTAAGGTCTGCCTAGTCAAGGCTATGGTTTTTCCTGTGGTCATGTATGCATGTGAGAGTTGGACTGTGAAGAAGGCTGAGCACCGAAGAATTGATGCGTTTGAACTGTGGTGTTGGAGAAGACTCTTGAGAGTCCCTTGGACTGCAAGGAGATCAGCCCTGGAATTTCTTCGGAAGGAATGATGCTAAAGCTGAAGCTCCAGTACTTTGGCCACCTCATGCGAAGAGTTGACTCATTGGAAAAGACTCTGATGCTGGGAGGGATTGGGGGCAGGAGGAGAAGGGGACGACCGAGGATGAGATGGCTGGATGGCATCACAGACTCGATGGACGTGAGTCTGAGTGAACTCCGGGGGTTGGTGATGGACAGGGAGGCCTGGCGTGCTGCGATTCATGGGGTCACAAAGAGTCGGACACAATTGAGCGACTGAACTGAACTGAACTGAACTGAGTTCAATAACATACCATCATAGCCAGGGAACTTCTATCATCACCCCAATTGTACCTATTTCTTGACACCTGCCCAGGAAACTGGATATTGGGCCATTACTGCCCCCTATTGCCTGTTAGTCTTTGAAGAAATAATTCCCCAAAACATGCACAGCGCATGGCATCATCTGATTTTCATGATAACTTTACTAGATAAGCAAAGAGTATGGTGTCATATTCTTTACAGATAGGGAAATTAAGGTTCAGAGAGGTGATGGAACATAAATAAGGTCACACAGCTATGTGCAAAGCTGGAGTAACAACCCAGATCTCCTCATGCTCAGGCCAGTTCAGTGAACTTGATATGTCAACTACCATGTCATGGGTGAGGTTTTTTTTTTGTGGGGCTTCCCTGGTGGCTCAGAGGGTAAAGCGTCTGCCTGCAATGCAGGAGACCTGGGTTCGATGCCTGGGTCAGGAAGACCCCCCTGGAGAAGGAAATGGCACACCACTCCAGTACTCTTGCCTGGAAAATCCCATGGATAGAGAAGCCTGGTAGACTAAAGTCCATGGGATCGCAAAGAGTCAGACACGGCTGAGTGACTTCACTTTCTTTATGGTAGGGCCTAAGAGTACAGCACACAAGCACAGGTATGCAAAAACTAGTGCCTTGGGAGTGACTGGTAAATAAATGACTGTAACTCTAAGCACAGAAGAAGGGGCTAGTATTGTGCAAGGGAGAAGTCTAGAGATGACATTTGAGTTGGGTTTTGAGGGATGTGTAGGAGTACCTCAGGAGGCAAAGGGTGGGGAAAAAATTGTCTTAGTAGCTGGCAATATTTAAGGGGGTGCAGGGTGTCAGCAAGAGTTTTGGGGAGGTGGGAAACTTCTAATTTTGGAGGACGTACCCAAGGCAAAGTTTTTTTTGTGTGCATGTGGTTGTAATATAGACATACAGTAAAGCAAAAAATATGGAGCGCTACTCAAGGATACAGCTTGAGCTATTAAAAAAAAGCATATGTAAACACTCGTGTACCCATCGTTTACTGACGATACGATAAAACATTTCCAACATCTTCCTGGAGTGAGTTGCCATTCCCTTCTCCAGAGGATCTTCCTGACCCAAGGATCAAAGCTGGGTCTCTCGCATTATGGGCGGGGTCTTTACCGTCTGAGCCACCAGGGAAGCCTTTTACATTAACATCTACCCATCATTTAGTGACGATATGATATAACATTTCCAACATCGCTTAAGTTTCCCTCGTGCCCCTTCCCAATCTATACGCACCCCCATCTTTTCCCCGTCGTTTTTGTGTTTTTTTTTTTTTGAGTGACAGGAAGTTAACATAAAAGTTCAAAGCCTTTGGCTTCAGCCCTATCTCCTTATACTCCTATTGCTGCCTCCAAATCTTTCGCTATCTTTATGGATCATCCCAAGAGCGTCTCGCACGAAGCAGAGGAGGTTTCTTGATACTACCGCTTTCTAGTATGGCCCATGGAAATTTAGGCAGTACATGAATGGAACTAGTGACGGAGACGATGGTTTCTGGTCCTTCTGAGCCACCGTCCAGGCTCGAGACGCGCGGAGCATTCTTGTCCCTCGGCGGCCGCCGTGCGTCCGTTACGTGGCAGCTACGTGCGCCAGCCAATCCGCGGCGCCCGCATCAGCCCCCTCGGGCGGCGCAGCCGGAAGGGGCGGAGCTGAGGCGGCGGCGGCTGAAAAGGCAGCGGTGGCGGCAGCGACGACGGCGGCTCCGGAGGCCGCAGTCCCGGTCCTGGCTTCGCCCCCAGCCCCACCATGGTGACGCTCGCTGAGCTGCTGGTGCTCCTGGCCGCCGTCCTGGCCACGGCCTCGGGCTACTTCGTCAGCATTGACGCGCATGCAGAGGAGTGCTTCTTCGAGCGGGTCACCTCGGGCACCAAGATGGGCCTCATCTTCGAGGTGGCGGAGGGCGGCTTCCTGGACATCGACGTGGAGGTGCGGGCGCGCTGCCCGAAGCGGGGGCCCGCGGCCGCTCGGGGGTTGGCGGCGCCCGGGGCCCGCGTGGGGCCAGCGTGGAGAGCGTGACCCGGAGGCCGCTGTCCGATTCCAGGGAGGGGCCTGGGCCGCCACCCGGCGACCCCCTAACGGCCCTTTCTCTCGCACCCGCCCGGTTTCCGAGCTCCGCTCGGGAGACGGAACCGTTGCTTGGCTGCTTTGGATTCTCAGCTTGAACGGCTGGTTCCCCTTGGAACCCCTCGCCGAGCTTTGTCTACCAGGCGCCGCGTGTCATCTCTGGGCCCAGGAGGCGCTACACAGTCTTGTTTAGCTGATGGCAGGTCTCGATCCGGGCAGCAGCTGCTTCCCTTCCTAGCGCGAATTAAAGTTGGGACGTGGCATGGAAACTTCTGAAAAAGTAAATCGGAAGCTGTTGAGGAATGCTAGGTAGACGTTCGCGTTGTGTTTGCCTTTATTTTTCGTAGAAACGACCCGAGTTAACCCGTTCTTACGCAGACCTTCGGATACCTCGGTTAGTCATCTCTGATTAAGAGAGTGGAGTTGGGTTATGCGTTTTAGAAGTGATTGCAGTGAAGTATCTGGAGAAAACGGAAAATCGTTTTAAGAAACCAGCAGTCTTTAAATTTTGTCGTGTATCATTTTCTTTAAACCAAAAGAATGACTCGCCTCTAACTTTTTTAAGGAAATCAGATGGAATGAATATTTAAACCTACCGGTTAGCATGATTAATTGTGTCCATGGGTTTTCCCATCTAACAGTTAACGTCAGCAGAGTTGGGCATAAATTACACAAAACAAGTGAAGTTCAGAAATAAGGGGATAATGGAGGTAATAACTGTTAAAATTAGCTAAGCTCTTAAGAGATCAGCTCTTTCAGTCTGCAGGTGGCACTGGCTTCATAAGAGGAACTACTTGAGCAAGGTCTAACAACTGATTTGGAGCACACTGGGATGAGAACATGGGTCTCTGAATTTCCAGTTTCTCTAGTCTTTTTCCTTAAGTCCTCAGGCATATAAGATAAAGCAGATTCCTTTACCAGTAGGCAGTAATCAGTCAGGAAAACCTCGATATGTAGGCTTGCTCAAAGTTCTTAGTTTTAAAAGAGATTTCTTTTTTGTTTTTTTGATATTAATAGCTACATATTTGTTGGTGGTATTGGGCCACTTGAAGACAAGTGTATGGTGTGGTATCTGTTTCTGATTGGTTTACTGAGTTGGAAAATTAAGACAAATGTAGTCAGAGTTGAAAGGTATTCAGAGAGCCTTGTTTCTTAAATGGGAGAACTGTAGCCCAAAGAGATTACTGTCACTAACTGAAGTGGATCGAAGTTCAGGTTACATTTTCCTAGTGAATGTTTGACTGTCAATAGACATCACTTAATGATTTTATTTTTAAAATTATTTTTTAATGAAGTATAGTTGCTTTACAATGTTGTGTTAGTTTCTCCTGTAAAGCAAAGTGAATCAGCTGTAGGTAAACATGTATCCCCTTTTTTGGATTTCCTTCCCTTTTAGGTCACCATAGAGTATTGAGTAGAGTTCCTTGTACAATAGGTTCTCATTAGGTTATCTGTTTTATACACAGTATCAGTAGTATATCTGCATCAATCCCAATCTCCCAGTTTATTTCCTCCTCATTTATGATTTTGAATCTTTTGAGTTATCTCATGAATTTTTCTTCTCCCTCCAGATTACAGGACCTGATAATAAAGGAATTTATAAAGGAGACCGGGAGTCCAGCGGGAAATACACATTTGCTGCTCACATGGATGGAACATATAAGTTTTGTTTTAGCAATAGGATGTCTACCATGACTCCAAAGATAGTGATGTTCACCATTGATATCGGGGAAGCCCCCAAAGGACAAGACATGGAAACAGAAGGTTAGATGAACATTCTGAAGACTTATATCCCTTTCTCAGAGTTAATATTAGTCCTGTACGTTTTCTCCATCTGAATGTAGTATTTATTTTTGATGGCTTATTTTAGGTTCACTTATTGTCTTTACAACCAAAAACCTTTTGTGAAATATACTTTTTATTTATCCAGATCTTCTCATTAGCAAAAAGAAATTATTGGAGGTTCATGTTTATATTTTAGTTCTTTCCAGTTGCCATTTCTGGCAGCAGGTAGGTTATACGTATCCTAGGTTGGTGGTTCTGTTAATTTGCCTACGCTGGTATATGCATCTTTAGTTGCTCATTTGTATAAATGACTACTTTAGCTAAACTTGTTGTTTTTGTATATGTGTGTTTATATCTTACACTCTTCTTCAGGTGGTGGAGATACCTGGGATGGTATGTGGATTATTTTCTGACAGTCTTTCTGCGTATTTTTGTGGCCTACTGTCTAATTTCTGCTTTCCTTTCTAACCTCAGTCTGTTAGCATGACAGTGTTTTTTCTCCTAGTTTTAAAAAACCCTACAACTAATTTAGAGTTTTAGCGTGATTGTTTTTTTGTGGTTTTTGTTTTGTTACATATGAGATAGAGGTAGGTATGTGAAACTTGACTAGACGTGAAATGCAGTTCTAGGAGCCACGTCTACCCTAGATAAGGTGACAAAAGCTTTGTCAGACATATGTTGCAGGTGGATTAATTTTTACTGCTCAGCTAAACAGCAGTGAGCCCTAAGTTGATTCTTCTGGATAAATTGTTTACCAGGAGCCTGTACATAAGGATTTTTTGGCCGGGGACCGAGGTGAGGTGGGCCGGGGGGCCATGGTATATTTCAGGACTTTTGGAAACTAGTAGTTTATTTCATAGTATTAATGTGATATAATTTGCCCTAGATAGTGAGCCTTTCATGCATTGGAGAAGGAAACGGCAACCCATTCCAGTTTTCTTGCCTGGAGAATCCCCGGGATGGGGGAGCCTGGTGGGTGCCGTCTATGGGGTCACACAGAGTTGGACACAACTGAAGTGACTTAGCAGCAGCAGCAGCAGATAGTGAGCACTTCATAGAGTATTTACATAAGTAAGGTGAACTCTTTTTAGGCTTTGAAATCTACAGAATTTAAAGAATCATACTACTCAGAAATTTCTGTGCTTGCTTTTCAAGGCCATTTGCAGTTCAGCACTTGGCTAATTCTCAAGGAAAATTAGTTTTGAGGGGCTTTGACTTTGTTCATTTTCTGGAAAACAGTCCTTTCTAAACAGTTGGCTATTTAAATGTTGGCTGGTGAGTGTGAATATTTTCCTTAAATAATCCTTTAACATGATGTTTAACAGTCTAGCTTTTGCTTGTTCATATTGGTGAATGACAGCTATAAAATCAAGCTTTCCTCTAAAGCAGTGGTTCTCAGGATGTCTTTTGCTCCCTAGGGTACACTTGACAATATCTAGAAACATTTTTGATTTTCCTGAATAGGTTGGTGGCTGTACACTGCATCAGACACCTTCCCACCACAAAGAGTTATGTGGTCTAAAATGTCCACAATGCTTCTCCTGAGAAACTCTGCTTTAAAGGTTCCACCTAGTGCATGGGCTTCTGAGATGAAGCTGGTGAGAGATTATTTGTGATTCCAGCCCAGCTGCTTTAAAATGGTAGAGGCTCTTGGCTTCTCATAAAAAATTTAGGATTATTTGTGGCAGTTTGGAATTCTAGATGAGGCCGGATTTTGGGCAATAGTGAAGAGACCCCTCTGATGGCAGTCTTTCCTTGTGGTATATTTTTTTCCTACCTCTTTGTACATTGCCATAATACAGCATTACCTATAAGCATACACTTAAATTCTTCAGAACTGTTAGTTTACCTTGCTAAAGAGAATGCCTGGTTCTAGACCTGAAGCAGCTGAGAACTTGTATTTTCACTTGCAGTGTCTGCTATATTTCCCACTGTAGTGAAATGATTGCTTTGACTATAGTACTAGAGTGTTGAATTGGTACAGATTTTCCCTAGAACATCTTCATGTGTTTCTCTGCTTAGCCTCATAAAGATTAAAAGTCAGCTTTTATACTTTTCCTAAATTAACATTAGAGTTACATGATTTTCAAGAGTAGATTTTTATTTAGTTTAAATATTGTTATTTGTAGGATTATTACTAGGGTGTTATTATTACGGTTTTGTTTAATTTGTATTTTGTGCCCCTCCTCCATCTTTTTTTTTTAATCTCCTCTATGGTTGGCAGTGAGTCTGGTGAACTACACTTAGCAATTTCTTAGAAGACATTTCTTAGGGCTGTGTTCCTTTAGTTAGTAAATGTTGTATAGCATTTTTCCTACTCTGAAAGAGGTTTCTCTACGGGGAATGAACTTTTAAAAAATTCTTGGGGGATTAAATTGTCATCAGTGGTCCAAAATGATGTCTGAGTCATTTCTGGAAAATGGCTGCTTTTGTATGCCTTCTCTGGAGGAGGTGTTTTTTTCCCTGGTTTTAAGAATTTTTCAGAAAGAGATTGCCAGATATGTTCTAATCCGTTTTCAAATCCTTTTGTAGCTCACCAGAACAAGCTAGAAGAAATGATTAATGAGCTTGCAGTGGCGATGACAGCTGTGAAGCATGAACAGGAATACATGGAAGTTCGAGAGAGAATACACAGAGCAAGTAAGTTAATGCTTTTGACTTTGCAGCAGTATCTGAGGGCCATGAATTGGTGACCTGTATTATCCAAGAGCTGGATTGTGTTTTCCTCATTTGGAAATTTTGGACACATAAACATACTAAGGGGTTGACTTTAAAAAAAGCACCTATGCAAAGATATTTGAGATGTTTGTAGAGCTTTGTATTAGACTAGTTTATTATTGGGACATTCATTCTAAACCAAACCATGCTGTTTAGATTCAGCACTAGCTTTTATGAGTTTTAAAAAATGTGTGGTCAGCTAGGGAGTAAGCTAATGGTTTTCATAAAGCAGAAAGGAAAAACATAAAATGGACATTGTGTTGGTTTTAAATCCGATATCTGAAATTTTTGTTATCATTAATTACATGCTGAGGCTTAGTTGTTTTTCTAAAACCTGGGGTATGGTTTAATTCAAATAAAAAGCATTAAAACATGAATAGAGGTATTCACCAGGTAAAGATCAGTTTGGCTCCCAAGTTTGCAAACGAAGCTGTAAGTGTGTTTGTCTTCAGAAACATTGATAATTGGAATCCCACTCTAGGTTGCAAAGCCTGTTTTAACCCTTGGTATAGCACTAATTATGATCCTTTTGCATTTAAAATTAAAGAGGTACCATATTGATCCAAAGATCAGATGATCATATTTTAGACCCAAGTCCACACCTGTCCAGCATCTTCGTCCTTCAGGTCACCCTTGGGGATGGGCCTCACTGGGCGCAAGCTCGTCTGTAAATGCAAAGTGGCTTATGTCCGAAGTCTTTGTTTTGAAGGTGGGGTAGGGAGTGGAGAGAGGAGTGACTCAAATAGATGAGAACAGGTTGAATTTCTCCAAGATGTAGTTTCTGTTCTTCCCACCCTCTCGCCTCCATTCTTGCCAGTGATGGAAAGGCATCTTTAGGACCTAGAGCCCAGACTTCACCCCTCCTTGGGAGAATAAGGAGTAGATGTGACGGACTGGACAGGTGCCTCTGTCGTTAGCTTTTTGGGGTGGACTGGGGCATGAGATGGACTGAGGCTTATATGCAGCCACTCTTTCCTCTTCCACCTCTTTCCTCCTTCTGGCCTGTGCTCTTAATCTTCTCACCTTCTAGGATCCCTACCTTCTCTCCATCACCTGTTGGTTATTTTTCTCCCAGGAGGGGGCCAGCCCATTCTGTGATGAGAAGGGCTCAGAACTTTCACTGCTTTGTAGCTCAGCTAGCATAGCAGCCGGAGAAGGCCCCCATCTTCTGGTGTCTGAAGGCATCCAACCTTTTTCTCTCATCCTTAATTTGAGTGGAGATACTCCTGAATTTGTTTCACAAACAAAATAGAATTTTAGACATTCAGTCTAATTTTATAAATCCAATAGTTCCCACAATGTTGTTTGTTTTTTGTATATCTTCCTATAACACTCACTCCTCAGAGATGGCTATATTGAGATTTTTTAAAAAACTACAGTGTTGTAATAGTACTGTTTTTAGATCAGGCTAACGTGTGAACCGAGCTTCCCTGGTGACTTAGTGGTAAAGAGTCCTCCTGCCAGTGCGGAAGACTTGGGTTCAATCTCTGGATCAGGAAGGTCTCCTGGAGAAAGAAATGGCAACCTACTCCAGTATTCTTGCCTGGGAAATCTCATGGACAGAAGAGCCTGGTGGGCTAGAATCCATGGGGTCGCTAAAGAAACAGACACAACTTAGTAACTAAACAACAACAACAAATATGTGAACGACATGAGAACAGTATCTTATGTACACATATTTTCTTCGATGATTGCTTTCCTGTTATATGCTTCAGTGTGTTCTATTTAAGTTTAAAGATGCATTTTTCCGTTATTGAAGGAGATAAATACTTGTTTTTGTATGGTTAAGATGCTAGTCATTAAGTTATGCTAGAAATGGATTATAGTTTGCTTCTGCTGCTGCTGCTAAGTCGCTTCAGTCGTGTCCGACTCTGTGTGACACCAGAGATGGCAGCCCACCAGGCTCCCCCATCCCTGGGATTCTCCAGGCAAGGACACTGGAGTGGGTTGCCATTTCCTTCTCCAATGTGTAAAAGTGAAGTTGCTCAGTCGTGTCCGACTCTTCGCGACCCCATGGACTGCAGCCTACCAGGCTCCTCCGTCCATGGGATTTTCCAGGCGAGAGTACTGGAGTGGGTTGCCGTTGCCTTCTCCATATAAAGTTTGCAGCAGAAGTAAATTTCATGCCATGGAATGAACATTAAAATTTCAGTGTTGGTGGTTTTTAGAATTCTAGTTAATGGTTTTGGGCATTTGTCTATTCTTACTCTGGGGGAAAAAAGTCATTTTCTTTCCTTGAGTAAGTATAACTTATCTTTCTGGAGTCATTTAATTGCTTTTCACTTCTTTTTGTGTGATCATCAGTCCAGCAGTTACTGCAATTCTAGTTTCTCTTTTTATAAATGATACATATACATCTAAAAATATGCCAGTTACTTATTCATCTCTCTTACCGAGTTGCTAATTATAATTGTTTCTAGTGTTGGCCATTTGCAGAAAAATGAGAAACTACCCAGTAGTTTTTAAACATTAAGGACTTTGATCAGGAGCTTGAAAGAATTTCACATAAATTGAGTGCTATAAATTAATATAGCCATACTACTCCTTTGATCAATTTCTTAGCTTAAAAATGGGGTAAATCCTGTAACTAGTTTAAGTTTGTCTGGTAACAGCTGTCAGCATTGGTCTGTGAGACTGAGAAAACTTTTGATCTAGAACCAACGCCAAATACATAGTGGGTGCTCAATAAATACTGAATAAATGTTTAAAGAAAAGGCACTTTGAAACATTTTAACTTATTAGGTAGTGCTTCTTGGGTAACTTATCTTGAAAGAATAAGGTTGAATTTTCTGATTCAGCAAAAAGGATTCTAATGTTAGGGACTTTCTACGTGTTAGAGAGAGAAGGTTGGATTGGGTTTTAACTCTAGAATGTGACCTTGGGCAAGTCATTTCTTCTCTGTTCTTGTGCATAAGCAGAGTGGACTTGACTGCTCCATTAATCTTTAAAGTCTCATTTAAATGTAAAACTCTGCTTTTAAGTGTGTTTAAGTGCTTGGGGACAAAAGACAAAGGTATTCTGAATACTGTGAATGTTGTGTGAAGTATTAACTATCACGTGAAGTTAAGACTAGGGGGTAATTTTGGATGTCTGTGCTGTGTCTTTTCTCTTGTTTGTTTTGGTGGTTAAATTTTGTTTGTTTGTCCTCAACAGTCAATGACAACACAAACAGCAGAGTGGTCCTTTGGTCCTTCTTTGAAGCTCTTGTTCTAGTTGCCATGACATTGGGACAGATCTACTACCTGAAGAGATTCTTCGAAGTCCGGAGGGTTGTTTAAAAACCTTTTCCCCATAATCCCAAATTCATAATTCACTGTTTACCAAACATCTTGGTCATAATAATGTCATTAGTTTCTATGTTTTTATTTTCTGAACTGTATCTTCACAGCTTATGTTTCTTTGTGATTAATAGATATTGGGGGAAAACACGTTTTTTAGGAAAGCTATAGTGAAAATTTGACATTTGATTGGCATAAATTCAATATTTGAATTCTGCCTCCATTATACAGGCCCTCCCAAAACTCAAACACTGTAAGCTGAATATAGGTGTAGAGTCCTTAGTTTTCTTTCTTTTTATTTTCATTATAAAATACAGTTTGTTCAGGATAGTACTTTACTAAAATGACTCTATTCTTGGGATCCCTTATCCTGCAGTTCAAGTCATTAGAAAGATTCATTTTGTTGAGAAACAGCAATCTGAATCTTGACATTTTCTATCCAGCTTGGTGGTAGAGCTCTATGACTAGAGTATGTGACCAGGTTGGTACTTTTAAACTTTGTCTATCTTGTTTTTGCTTTAAAGATAAGACTTAAACCAACAACCTTTACCCACCCCTCCAAAGTCACTTTGAACCTTAGAACTCAATCACCTCCACTTAGAATTGTTGACACAAGCAGCTAATAACCTTTTTTGGTTTCTGCCTAACCTTGTAAGAAGTCTGTTAATGCCAGTTCTCTGGGTGTTTCAGCAGACAGTAGCTCTTTTTCTTTCTAGGCTGGCGCATCCACCTTCTCTACTCTTGGCATGTAGGAGGCATGCATTCATGTAATTGGAAAAATC
Organism: Capricornis sumatraensis; assembly: GCF_032405125.1. Taxonomy (NCBI): domain Eukaryota; kingdom Metazoa; phylum Chordata; class Mammalia; order Artiodactyla; family Bovidae; genus Capricornis; species Capricornis sumatraensis. Next base: position 58,908,861 of record NC_091085.1, on the reverse strand, counting down.
TGGATTTCCGATGCCAAAGGGTTAAAGCCTCTTGGATTTCTTTGCAGTGATATACAGCCACTATTTTATTTTTGATCAGTGGCATTTTGGCCACTGTTTAATTAGGGTACTGAACATCACTGTCAGTACTAGGGTTTTTGTTTTTCTTGGGTCTTTCTTTTTTGGCACATGTGAATTTTGTTTTGTATAGAACGAAACAACTTTCTTTTGGTCTCTGATGATGGGTTTAAAAATCAAGGAGCATCTGGTTTTATTGTGGGGATGATCCAGGATTATGTTGTGACTGATATATATTGGTTACTTGTACATTTTTTTTTTGGATCTTTGCAAGGGGAAAACTGCAAGTAACGAGTTTTGTATAATTAAATTTGTTACAGGTTTTCATGTTCATGGTAAACAATTTTTCAGCCTTGGGTGAAAATACTTGCAACAGTTTAAGGTGACTGAGTTTTACCTTAGGACAACTGTTGCATGCCAATTTGTGTGCGTGTGTGTGTGCAAACACTTCAAAATTGAGTTAAAAGATGTAAATTTAAAATTGGTTGTATATCTGATCTGCCCCACATTCAGTAAATAAACAGTTCTTTTTAAAAACAGCCTTGGTATTCTGTGTTTTATATATTTATGATTAATTCACATTTGTTAAATACCAGCTTTCTAATCAAAGCTGAAATGAGACATGTCATGTTTTCCCAGTAATGATGCCTGTTACAAACATCTGTTACTTTTTATGTCTGTAAACTTGATGATAGTAAACAGAAATCCAATTTTAGGTTTCCCTGTGTGGTTTCTTTGATGGGTCAGTATTAACATCTGAAGTATTTTTTTCTTTGGAACAAAAGTTTATTTTAACTCAGCCACCTGGTTTATGGTAGTTGGCAGTAAATTTAAAAGGGATTAAATGCTTCACCCAGGCCTCTCAGATGAGTGACTGATGTGACCAGAATCTAGATCCCTGCCTTGAGGAACCGTTCCTCTTCCTCTGCTGCACTAAGGGCCTGCTGGTAATAAAGGTACGGTTTCTCCAGCACAGTAATGTCCTGCGCCCATGCTAAGTGCTTTAGGTGGTCTGTCTCATTTATTCCTCAAAACATCCATTACCTTGGGTACTACTATAATCCTCATTATGGAAATAAAGTCTTGGAAAGGATCCCCAGATCAGAAAATGAGTAAGTAGACCCCCAAATGCAAAAGCAGCTATGCTGTTTCCCTCTGTCTTTGCTTTCAGACCTGGCTGGAAATAGCTGTCAAAGGCATTTTAAGGATGTGATGATCCCATTAAAGCGAAAGTGTTGCTTCAGGCTTTAGTCTCCCCTAGTTTCAGATGATTGCAATTTACAGTCTGCTGCTAAGTCACTTCAGTTGTGTCCAACTCTGTGCGACCCCACAGATGGCAGCCCACCAGGCTCCCCCGTCCCTGGGATTCTCCAAGCAAGAACACTGGCGTGGGCTGCCATTTCCTTCTCCAGTGTATGAAAGTGAAAAGTGAAAGTGAAGTCGCTCAGTCGTGTCCAACTCTTAGCGACCCCATGGACTGCAGCCTACCAGGCTCCTCCGTCCATGGGATTTTCCAGGCAAGAGTACTGGAGTGGGGTACCATTGCCTTCTCCAGCAATTTACAGTATTACTCCCATTTACTCATACTTTGGCCACGTCATATGAACACTTGACTCGTTGGAAAAGAACTTGATGCTGGGAGGGATTGGGGGCAGGAGGAGAAGGGGACAACAGAGGATGAGATGGATGGATGGCACCACCGAGTTGATGGACATGAGTTTGGGAAGACTCCAGGAGTTGGTGATGGACAGGGAGGCCTGGTGTGCTGCAATTCACGGGGTCCCAAGGAGTCGGACACGACTGAGTGAACTGAACTAAAAATATCTGGGTGACTGTCTGGTGCTACCAGTTGTAGTCACTGAAATAAAATAGAGGAAAATCCCCTTTATCCAACTTTTAGTGGGGGAGTTGAGCCTAGTCATATAAATTATATGGCATATTAATAATGTGTTATGGGGGTAAGTGAAAAAGGGCAAACAGTTTTAGTGATGATGAAGGGAAGGCATCACTGGTGACATTTCAAAAGTCGTCATGGATGTAGGGAGCAAGCCAAGCTGAAGATACGGGCTCAAGGCATAATAGTCTTAACCGAAACACAGTTGTGCCCAACTCTGCGACCCCATGGACTGTAACCCACCCAGGCTCCTCCATCCATGGAATATTCTAGGCAAGAATACCAGAGTGGGTTGACATTTCCTCTTCCAGAGGAGCTTCCTGATCCAGGGATGGAACCCAGGTCTCCCCCATTGTGGGCAGACTCTTTACTGTCTGACCCACCAGTGAAGCCCAAAGGCAAGTTCTTAACCACCGGACCACCGGGGAAGTCCCTGACTGGAGTGGGTTGCCCTGCCCGCCCTTCTCCAGGGGATCTTCCCTATCCATGATAGAACTCGGGTCTCCTGCACTGCAGGCAGATAACTTCACTGTCTGAGCCACTAGGGAAGCCCAGCCACTGGCAAAGCCCAACGCATAATAGCTGATCAGTAAAAGCTCAACATTCAGAAAACTAAGATCGTGGCATCTGGTCCCATCACTTCATGGGAAATAGATGGGGAAACAGTGGAAACAGTGTCAGACTTTATTTTTCTGGGCTCCAAACTCACTGCAGATGGTGACTGCAGCCATGAAATTAAAAGATGCTTACTCCTTGGAAGGAAAGTTATGACCAACCTAGACAGCATATTAAAAAGCAAAGACATTACTTTGCCAACAAAGGTCCGTCTAGCCAAGGCTATGGTTTTTTCCAGTGGTCATGTATGGATGTGAGAGTTGGACTGTGAAGAAAGCTGAGCGCCAAAGAATTGATGCTTTTGAACTGTGGTGTTGGGAGAAGACTCTTGAGAGTCCCTTGGACTGCAAGGAGATCCAACCAGTCCGTTCTAAAGGAGATCAGTCCTGCGTGTTCTTTGGAAGGACTGATGCTGAAGCTGAAACTCCAATACTTTGGCCACCTCATGCGAAGAGTTGACTCATTGGAAAAGACTCTGATGCTGGGAGGGACTGGGGGCAGGAGGAGAAGGGGATGACAGAGGATGAGATGGCTGGATAGCATCATCGACTCGATGGACGTTAGTTTGAGTGAACCCCGAGAGTTGGTGATGGACAGGGAGGCCTGGCGTGCTGCGATTCATGGGGGGTCGCAAAGAGTCGGACACGACTGAGACTGAACTGAACTGAACAGCTTCCTGAATCAGTTGTACACGTGCATGAAACAATCCAGTAGTGAACACAGGAATAAGATAGTGTTCTTATTTAGGTCTCTGACCTAACTTCCTGGAAGTAAATCAATATATATTTTCTCCCAGGCAGTGGATCCGCGCCATCAGTCTATTTTGCATATCTAGGGCTCCGGGATTGGGGTACATTTCTGTCCACTCCCTCCGGACCTACTGTCCTTTGGCCAGGATGCGGTGTTGTGCTGCCATCTGTCTCCGACTGGCGGGGACCTCCGACCGGCGGGGAGAGAGTGAGAGCCGGGGCAAAATCCCTCCCGCCCAAATGCCTGCTCGGTGTGGAAAGGCGCCCGGAGGTTGCACTGGACGGATGGCACTACTCCAGCCGGGTTCCCGCCGCCCGCTTTTATTCGCCAGAAGTCGGCTTTCCACTCTCCTGCGCCAAAGGTGCCTTTCCCGCCTTCCGGATCTTTGCGAAGGGAGTGCGGTTTCCGGGCGGCCAGCTTGGCGACCGGAAGCGGAAGTGCTCCAGGGAGGCGTCCGGGTAGTAGCTCGGTGGCTGAGCGCACCATGGAGCACGTGACGGAGGGTTCCTGGGAGTCGCTACCGGTGCCGCTGCATCCGCAGGTGCTGAGTGTCTTGCGGGAGCTCGGTTTTCCGTACATGACGCCGGTGCAGGTACTCGGCATAGGCCCTGGGGGAGGAGGGCCCTCGGTGCGAAGGGCGCAGGTTGGGAAAGGGGAACTCAGAGCTGGGACTTTTTTCCGTCTTTTTGCTTCACCGACTTGGGTGATGCCTAGCTGGTTAATGATCGCCAGGCAGAGGCGGCAGGCGGCGGCGCTCCTGCACTAGGGTTTTCATAACCAGTGCTGGGACTTAAGTGCCTGGCTCGTATCCTACTCTTAAATTCGTATCTTGCTCTTAAGTACCTGGTTCGTATCCTGGCCCTGCCCTCTGTAGATCTGTGAGACCTTGAGCAAATGACGTAATCTCTCTGAGCTTCATTTCCTTTCCGTGTGAAATGACGAAAATAGTATTACCTACGAATTGTTGTGAGGATTACCTAAGACAATGTTACGGACACTCAGTAAATGTAACCTGTTGTCTTGTTATGTGAGCTAAGTGAAGTGTCTTGGTCCAGCTCACTCATTTATTCAAGCAGTTTCTCCAGGAAAAACTGTGTATCAGGTGCTCTTTTAGACTCTGGGGATTTTGCAGTGTTGGTCCCCACTTATGGCCCTTGCTTTTTAATGCAGAAGAGAGAGAAGGGAATAAAGAAATAAGGTAATTTCAGCTGGTGATCAGTGTTGTGGAGGAGACAGTGACAAGAAAGTACAGGGCAGAGGGTAAGATAAGAGACGGCCTCTTGGAGGAGGTGTCATTAAGCTGAAACCTGAATGAGAAGGAGGCCAAGGGATGACTGGAGGCAGGATATTCCAGCAAAGAGAAATGCCAGTACAAGTGGAATGAGCTTGGAGGAACAGAAAGAAGGCCTCTGTGGCTGGGGCATCATGAGTAGCGTAAGAGATGAGCAAATCGAGGGCTGACCATGCAGGGTCTTACTTGTGGGATCTTGTATTTTATTCTGGATGTAGTGAGAAGCCGTCTTACATGGGAGGCTGCAGGAAGAGAAGGGCCGTGACTGCTGTGTAGAGAGTGGACTTTAGGGGAGTAAGAGAAGAAGCGAGGCCATCCACTAGGAGGCCGTTGTCAAGTTAGAGGTGGCTTGGAATAGAGAGGAGGTTGTGGATATTGAGGAGTCGCTTTTGAGATAGCTTTTGGGTTGCTGAGGGACCAGATGTGGGGGTCAGGAAAGAGGAATCTAGAGGGACCCTGAGGTTTTTGTCTTTAGTGACTGGGTGATTGGTGGTGTCATTTACTAAGGTGAGGAAAGTTGGCAGGGGTAACAGTCTTCAAAGGGAAAATCTAGAGACCTGTTTTGGAATGTTGAGATGTGCGTAGGCTCCTCAGGAAAGGTGTGGAGGAGGCAGGCAGTGCTGTGTGTCATGCCTTGGGACTGCTGGGCAGAGAGGACCCAATATTTGCCATTAGAGTCCGTGGTCTCAGTGCTGTCCACTGTGGTAGCCACTCACATATGACTATTAAGAACACTTGAAACATGGTGAGTCCAAATTGAGATGTACTGTAAATATAAAAATCTGTGATGGATTTTGAGGACTTAGCATGAAAGACAAATGAAAAATATTCATTTTAAAAATATCGCTTACACATCGAGCCGACAATATTTTGGATGATATCAGGTTAAATAAAATATAAATAAAAATTCATTTTGTCTATTTTTGCTTAAAAATTTATTTATTTATTCATTTGGCTACATCGGCTCTTTGTTGCATTATGCAGGATCCTTCACTGTGGGCACAGACTCCAGAGTGTGTAGGCTTTAGTAGCTGTGGTGTTCAGGCTTAGTTGCTCCACAGCATGTGGAATCTTAGTTCCCTGACCAGGGATCGAACCCAGGCCCCTGCATTGCAAGGCGAATTCTTAGCCACTGGACCACCAGGGGAGTCCCTCTTTTTACTTTTCTTAATGTGGCTACTAGATGAGTATGTGGCTCACATTATATTTCTTTTCTCTTTTTAAAGTATAACTGATTTACAGTGTTGTGTCAATCTCTGCTATATAGCAAAGTGACTCAGTTTTATACATAGATACATTCTTTTTTAAATATTCTTTTCCCTTATGTTTTATCCCAGGAGATTGAATATAGTTCCCTGTGCTATACAGTAGGACCTTGTTGTTTTTCCATTTCTAAATGTGATAGGTTGCACCTATCAACCCCAAATTCCCAGTCTGTCCCCTCCCTCCCCCGCTCTTCCTTGGCAACCACAAGTCTGATCTCTTATCATATTTATTTCTGTTGGGCAGCAGTGGTCCATAGCAGAGTTCTCAGTCTGCACTCTTGATGTTTTGGACTGGATAATTCTTTGTTATATGAAATGGCCCTGGGTGTTGCGGGCTGTTTAACAGCATCTCTGGGCTCTACTTATTAGGTGCTAGAAACAAACCACCTCCTGCTTCCCCTACCTCGTTCTGACTACTTACAACATCTCCAGTTACCTTACAATAACTGCCACATGTTCCCTGAGACTTACTTGTGCCGAGGCAGTTAGGAAAATTCTGCATGTGCTGCAGTGGGTGAGCTCAGGCTCTGAGGACCAGGAGTGGAATTCTGGACGGTGAGGAGGGGGAAACTTTGAAGCCAAGATCTGAGTCAGGTTCAGGTTCAGCTGCTTGTTGCTTCAATCAAAGGGCCAGGGCCCTGGTAAACCTACGGGTTCTCGGTGGTGTTTACAATGAAAGAGCCCGTTTGAATCGTTGTTTTGTGCTATGAGGACAGGAAGGAACCTTAAAACCACTGTCTTCAGCCCCTTCCTGGTCTAGAGGGGAAGAGTAAGCAAGGCAGGGCTAGAACTCAGGACTCCCAACTCCCAGCTCGACTTGCTTCCCCTGCACGCCATCTGCATAGACACCACGCCGTGTTACCTGACCACACTGAGGTCCCTGGTGGTGACTGATCAGAGTCCACTTTGCAGTGGATCCAGTGTGACCAAGGCCAGTGCTGTGTTCCTTGGGCTTTGGGCCTCGTCTGTGGTGTCACAGCATCCCATAACTGGTAATTTGCCATCTATCTTTTCAGTCTGCAACCATCCCTCTGTTCATGAAAAACAAAGACGTTGCTGCAGAAGCGGTGAGTACGTTATGGCAGTGCAGCCTGTTCTCCCGTTTGCCCTCCAGAACGAACTTGGAGGAAAAGCAAACCGCAGCTTCCTCCCCTTTCAGGTCACAGGTAGTGGCAAAACCCTCGCTTTTGTCATCCCCATCGTGGAAATTCTCCTGAGGAGGGAAGAGAAGTTAAAGAAGAGTCAGGTGAGGAGACCAAGCGCTTTATTTTCCCCTAGTCATCAGCGAGTTCACAGTTGAGGAAAAAGCTAGTCAAAAGCTTGAAAAAAGAAGAAAAGTACAGTGTGTCCTCATGACTCGCAGGTTCTGTGTTTATGAATTTGCTGCTCCTTAGTGTGTATCTGTAGCTCCCCAGGCAGCAGTCACCATGCTTTTGTGCTCATGCGGGGCCTTGCCTGGGGCAGTGACACTGATGGCACGTTCCCAGCTGAGCCTGAAGCGGTGAATGCCTTCTGGTTCCTGCTCTCAGACTGTAAACACGGGTCCTTTTCCTGGTCTACGTACTGCTGTGATGTCTTTGAGTGTGTGTGTGTGTGTGTGTGTGTATGTGGTGATTTCACTGCTTAAAATGACCCCCAAACATAGTGCTGAAGCACTGCTGAGCATTCCTGAGCGGAAGGAGGCTGTGATGAACCTTACTGAGAAAATACGTGTTACAGAAGCGTCATTCAGGCATGGATGATAGTGCTGTGGTTTTGAGTTCAACGTTAATGAATCAACAGTGTATATTCAATGAGATACCTTTATTTATTTAATTGGAGTATACTTGACTTACAAAGTAAGGTGTCTTTAAACAGACATGTGTGTAAAACAAGCTTATGTACTGTTAGGTTGACAAAAAGATGACCAGAGGCTCGCGGGAACCTAACCTCACTTCCCTAGGAGCCATGGTTCAATATTTGTTAACATAGTGTTTGGCTGCTTTGTAGAGAACTGACTGTGATTCAGGCTACAGTTGACCCTTGAATAACAGGTTTGAGTGGTGCGGGTCCACTTAAGTGCGGGTTTTATCAGCAGTGAGTAACTATAGGTCTCTGCCAATTGATAGTTTAATCCCTCCATGTGGAATGGGGTTACAGAGGAATCAAACCAGTTATACCCTGTTACATGGGGGGCCGACTTTAAATTACAGGCGGATTTTCAGCTGTGCTTCCCAGGTGACACAGTGGTAAAGGATCTGCCTGCCAGTGCAGAAGATGCAGGATGTTCGGGTTCAGTCCTGGGGTCAGGAAGATCCCCTGGAGGAGGAAATGGCAACCCACTCCAGTATTCTTGCCTGGAAAATCCAATGGACCGAGGAGCCTGATGGGCTCCTGTCCATGGGGTCACAAAAGAGTTGGACACGACTGGACACAAGTGGTTTTTCGACTCTGCAGAGGCTTGGTGCCCCTAACCACCCCCCGCCACCCCCATCATTCAAGGTTCAGCTCTAGTTGATACGCACTACGGCCACGCACTGCGGAAAAGCCCAGGAAGTGCCCTGGAAACCTTCCTCCATGAGGTGGAGGGTGCCAGTTGTGGAGTTTCAGCTCTGTAAGCTGCAGGCTCCGCTAATCGTGTCCCTTCCTGCCCCGTGGTTAGGTGGGCGCCATAATCATCACACCCACGCGAGAGCTGGCTGTTCAGATAGAGGAGGTCCTGTCTCATTTCACGAAGCCTTTCCCACAGTTTAGGTAAGTTGGGGGCAGAGTCCCAAACTGTCAGCCACGGGCTGCAATTCCTCCTGACCTCAGAGACCCTCCTCTCGTTTCAGCCAGATTCTCTGGATTGGAGGCAGGAATCCTGGAGAAGATGTCGCCAGATTTAAGGAGCTTGGGTGAGTTGCCTTGCTGCTTTGCTTGCTCTTGACATTGAACTTGATGCATGATCAAGACCTAACTGGAAACGCCCCCTTCAGTCACTCCCCTCCCTACAAAAAGGTTTTTCTTCCTGCCAACCTCCCATTTTGCTCACTGGTTGATGGTCTTGTCTCTCCCGAGGCGGTCCCTGACCTCGCCTTGAGCCCCAGATAATCCACTTGTCTCCCTGGCATCTGACTGGCATCTCACAGCTTTTGCAGAAACATCTAAAACAAGAGCTTGGAATTTTCATCCCTAGACTCGTACCTCATGTGGAGTTTCCTGTTCATCTTTCCCCTGTGTGCCTCTCCTGAGGTCAGGGAGTCAGCCTTGACTCCTCACCGTCCCCACATCCCTCCTCTCAGTTAATCATCACCAGATCCTTGGCATTTTCTCTCTGAAGCACATCTCTTAACTGGTCAACTTTCCCATCACCAGCTCTTGTGCTTGTTTCTCCCCTGAACTCCAGCAACTGCTCTTTCTTTCTCTCCTGTGTGTTTCTTTACCTTTGAAAAAATTAATTGTTTATTATTTATTTCTGGCTGCTTGGGATCTTGCAGCACACAGGCTCTCTAGCTGTGGTTCGAGGGCTCAGCTGTCCCGCTGGCATGTGGGATCTTAGTTCCCCAACCAGGAATCGAACCCATGTTCCCTGGGTTGCACGGTGGATTCTTAACCATGGACCCCCAGGGAAGTCCCTCTGCTGTATGTCTCTACTGTTAGCCCTGGTTATCCACTCTCCATGTAGCCACCAGAGTGCCAGCCAGGTCGTGTCCCTCACTGAAAGCGCTTCAGCGGCCCCTGCTGGCCCTTAGGATGGGTCCTGATGTAGGTGTGGGCACTCTGTGCTGCCACTGGCTTCCAGTCCGCCCTGTGGTTACAGTGAGCTGGCTTTCTCCCAGCTATTGTACGAGCCCGGCTCCTTTGCATCCCCAGGCGGCTCATGAAAGTCAGGGTGGTGTTAGTCTCGCTGCATTTTACCTTCAGGGCCTAACGAGGGGAGCATACAGCAGGTGTTCACTAAACATTTAGAATAAACATTTGAATACAGGATGGCAGTCAGCCTGTGGCATTTTATTGTCCCACTATGAATAATAGTTTATAATGAGCAGTGATAGATTTTGTGCCCAGTTTGTCGGTGAATTCTTGATAAAGAAAACTTTTCTGAGTGCTCGCTGTGTCCAGCTACAATGGGAGATGCTTTGCAGCGGGGGTCACAGACTCGAGTTCCTACAGGAGTCGGAGGAAAATATAAACCTGTGAAGTGGGGCTGGGTGGGGATTGGGAGAAACTGGCTAGTTTAGGTCTGAATACTCATCTCCAGTTGACATGTTGCTACAGGACTCTGTATTGCCAGGTTTTAAATTTTTTGTATTCTAGATTTTTTTTTAACATTTGGATATAATTCACATTAAAAAAAAAACACAACTTTCCTGCAGGGACCCAGTCTGTGGGGGGGCACATTTGGCTATCAGTCTGGCAGTTTGTGATCTTTACATAAAACTGTCTCTAGTTCTGTTGACATTCACATTTTATAGATGAGTGACCTGGGGCCTAAAGCAGTCGAATAAAGCCAGGGTTCTTTCAGTAAAGGCCCGGATAGTAATTATTTTAGCTTTGTCAGTCACACAGTCTGGGTCATTACAGCTCCCCTCTGCTGTTAGTGTGTGAAAGCCTCCAGAGGCAACCCATGAATGAAGGAGGATATGGAGTGACGTGCCAATAAAATGTCACAGAAACAGTGGAGGCCAGATTTGGCCGAAGGGCGTTTGCTGAGCCCTGCCCTCAATCTCAGCCTGGAACTCAGACCTATCTTCTCATGGTGCAGCCTTCTCCTCCCACTATGGAGGAGTGGGATTTGAATGACGTCTGTGGGATTTAGATGACGTTTTTGGAAGGATAGGGCTTCCCAGGTGACACAGTGTTAAGGAATCCACCTGCCAATGCAGAAGGTGCAGGAGACTGGGGTTCGATCCCTGGGTTGGGAAGATCCCCTGGAAAAGGGAATGGCAACCCACTCCAGTATTCTTGCCTGGGGAATCCCATGGACAGAGGAGCCTGGTGGGCTGTAAATTCATGGGGTCGTAAAAGAGTGGGACACGACTGAGCCGTCATGCACGGGGGGATACAGCAGTTGTGTTTGGAATCACAAAGGTCCCTGAGATTCACTGAGTGCAATAAATGTTAACTTTCTTTTCCTAGTGGGAACATCATCGTGGCAACCCCAGGCCGCCTGGAGGACATGTTCCGAAGGAAGGCTGAGGGCCTCGATCTGGCGAGCTACGTGAGGTCCCTGGAGGTCCTGGTATTGGATGAAGCAGACAGGCTTCTGGACATGGGTTTTGAGACAAGGTACTGAAGTTTGGACTTAATGGATGTTGGGTGACACAGGGTGGAAAGGACCCCAAGGTGGAATTCCTTTATCACTTGGTGACTATATCTCTGTTAGCTGCACTTGAATTTCATATCACTAGGTTGTTTGATCCATCAAATTCTCCCACACTGTTTAAATTTCAGTTGTTCTTTGATGAATTTTCCTTCATGGCTCTTTAAAAGTTTTTGTGTGTTTTAAAGAATTAAATAGCTTTATTGGGATCCAATTCATATGTTACACAGTTTGCTCAATTAAATAGTGTGCAGCTCAATAGTTTTTAGTCTCAAAAAGTTTTGTTTTAATTTCACTCTTTTAATTGTCCTCCCGTTATAAGAGTTCACGTATATGTTTATATTGAAGAAATGTTGGGAAAATAAGAGTATAAAGAAGAAATAGAGATCACCCGTAGTCTCATCTTCCAGTAATAGCTACTGTAAATAGTGTTATGGTTTCCAGTCTTCTAAAATACCTGTTTAGTATCATAAAACACCCTTTGTTCCTTATGCTGATAAGTAAGGGGTTAAGATGAGCCCTTCTCTTTTTAGCATAAACACCATCCTGGAGTTTTTGCCCAAGCAGAGGAGAACGGGCCTTTTCTCTGCCACTCAGACCCAGGAGGTGGAGAACCTGGTGAGAGCTGGCCTGCGGAACCCCGTGCGCATCTCGGTGAAGGAGAAGGGCGTGGCGGCCAGCAGCACCCAGAAGACCCCTTCCCGCCTGGAGAACCATTACATGGTGAGCATGCGCCGACCCCTGCCAGCCAGTGGCGACGAGGGCTGTGGTTCACAGTGATGTTTACCGAGATTGAAATTTGCCCACAATGGTTCTAAGCGTTCTCACAAAAATTCAAAAGGTGAAGTGAAGTGATAGGTGTATTAACTTGATTATGACAGTCATTTCACTGTGTATATGTATGTTAAGTCATCACATCGTACACCTTAAACGTATATTACTACATGTATATATTTTTACTATATAAATGTGCTTAAATATACAATTTTTATTTGCCAATTGTACCTCAGTAAACCTGGAAAAAAGTAGAACCAGTATTGTTAGTCAAAGCAGTTTACTGAAAAAATTACCAGTTTTTTTTGACTCGTACTACTTTCAATAAGCTTAATTCCATTTTTCCTTTGAAATGATCAGCTATAAGAATTGTTTGAACAGCTTATTAGATTTTTAAATAAGTTTTTACTTAATTGAAAAATGATTTTCAAGTGCTTTTTTCTTAACTTTCACTGTCTGTATGTTTTATCAATATGATACACCATGTTCCCACTAATATATATTAACTCTTAGCAGTTAAAACAAAAAGCAAGCAAAAATTAATAATGATGAGTGCACTGTGGATTAGCTTTCAGTTTTCTAGGTAACTGAGTCTGTAAAATGATACCCTGAGGCACATTTGAAAGTGCAGCATTTGGGGCAGGGCTGGGATACATGGTATGTGTGATGATACTTGTCATTCAGCAAGTAAATAAATAAGTAAAACATGGGCATAACTGTGTTTTAAGCATACTCTCCAGGGATGGTGTCCTTGGGCCTCCTACCCCCAAGTGATCAAACTTTTTGACATGTGCATGGGGTGTGCTGGGTACAGGCATGGGACACACGGTTCCTGGGCCATCAGTATGAGCCTGAGTTAGAGAAGGGCACAGCCAGCTCAAACACAAAATCTAATGATAGACTCTCTGAAGGAGCCTTTTTAGGTGACAGTGTTCTGCTCTGGAACCTAAATGTTTGGTGTGTTCATTTTGCAGCTGAGAGTTGCTCAGTTCTTCCCTGGTGGCTCAGATGGAAAAGCGCCTCCCTGCAATGTGGGAGACCCAGGTTCAATCCCTGGAGAAGGAAGTGGCAACCCACTCCAGTACTCTTGCCTGGAAAATCCCATGGACGGAGGAGCCTGGCAGGCTACCGTCCATGGGGTCGCAAAGAATTGGACGTGACTGAGCAACTTCACTTTCACTTTCTTTCAATTTGTAGCAGTAAATCCTAGCTGCTGCTGCCCTTCCTCACCAGGCAGTGGGAGGGCTTTTTGGAATGTGATTGCTAGTAGTGAGTCCCCTCCTTCTGTCCTCTCTGGTCACTGGCTCAAGCCAGGAGGCATCTAGAGAGGATGGTCAGCCAGGGTGGCCAGGCCAGTGTCCCTGCTTTACAGGGCACCTCTATATCGTCAGCCAGGGAACAGTGTTTTTCTTTTGGCCGAGGGGGGCTCCCCAGCTCCTGAGCACGGTGACGTGTTTGCAGAGAAAGTGGGCCATTTCCAAACCAGTGTCCCTAGTGCTGTGGACTGTAAGGGTGAGGAGGCTGCCGTTCTTTGTGTCAGTTCTTGGAGGGTTCCGGGGGTAGGCGGGTCAAGGCAAAAGAGTTTGCAAATCAGAAAACTGCCTCTGGTGCAGCTGTCAGGAGGATGTTTTTGAAATCAGACTGGGGGTATTATACTTGGTGCTGCTGTTTCCGCTTGCAGCCAGGCTGGTAAAGTTGGGCAGCCGGCTCTTCCTAGGGGAGAGAGGAGGCCGTGGACAGCGAGGTGGTTAAGAGCTGAGGCACAAGGGCACGGCCACCCCGGTGCGCAGCTCGGCTTTGTCCCTTCCTAACCGAACCAGGTGGACTTACAGTTTATCACCAGTAAAATAGGGGCTCAGGGAGCACCCACTTCATAGGGTTGCTGTGAGGGTTGGTTTATTAAAACACATGAAGGTTTTAGGCCAATGCTTAGTACATACTAATAAAGTAGCTTTGGAACCCACTGTGGCTGCTGTCGCATTCTGCTCTTTTGCATTCATTTAAGCAGCTGCATTTAGAAATGTCCGAGTGTGTGAGAAAGAAATTCCAAATTGAGGATTTGGTTTTAATATTAATAAAAATAGGGGGGATGCATTCAGGTGGATTTGCATGTCTTTAATTTGGGAGCCTGAAAGGAGCTCCAGTCTGTCTCCATGGAGGTCTGTGAAGTAATTCTGTGCAGTCCGTTCTGGGAATCTGTGTTCATCTCAGAGCAGTGATTTCTGAACATGGCCGTGCCTCAGAATCTCACGGGCGCTGTTAAATAATACTGACCCTTGGGTCCAATTCCAGAGCTGCGATCTGTGGTCTTTAGGCTGTATCTGAGGACCTGTATTGTATATTGTAAAGCCCTCCCCTGGAGATGGTGTTACGGCCGGCATGGTGCTGTTGGCATGTTGGGGTTTGGGAGGTACTTACTGCGCTGAGTGACTCGCTGTCCTCAGTTACATGATTATGTGATACAACATGTGACAGCAGCAGGGGCTGATGTTCTGAGCTCAGTGGACTGAGTAACATCCTGGTGGAAGTGATCCTCTTCATGGAGGCAGTTAGAGTCCTTAAAATTTAAGGCCCAAACTGAAAATAGTTGTGGGGTTGTTTTTATTGTCAGCAAATTTGTCTTTATCGGTTTTCCTTTTTATTTCGCAGGTCTGTAAGGCAGATGAGAAATTTAATCAGCTGGTACATTTTCTTCGAAACCATAAGCAGGAGAAACATCTGGTCTTCTTCAGGTAATTCTTCTGGGGTTCAATGTGTATGTGCGTGTAGTCTTCAGTTTTGGAATTCCTTTTAGGTTGCTTCTGTTAGAAGTGTGTTTAACTGCAAGTGGCTGAAAACCCAACTTCTGCAGCTCAAGCAGGAAGGGTTTATTTTTCTCCTGTAAAAGGAGTCCAGAGGTAGGCAGTTCCTAACATTGGTTTCTGTCTCAGCAACATCAAGGCCAGTGTTTCTGTGAGTGTCTTGGCCTTTCCTTCCTGTAGGTCAGCTCTAGTTTTGAGATGAACGCTTTGACACCCCCTGTCACATCTGTACCGGAAGCAGATAAAAGAGGAAAGGCAGGGGGAAGGGCAGTACTTACTATATTTGACTCTTAATCAGAAAAGCAAAAGGCTTTCCCAGACAACACCTGCCCCTGACCCTGGCTGACTTCTGCTTTCATTGCATGAGCCAAAGATGGGTCACCTGGCAGCCCTTCACTGTGAGAGGTGGATAAATGAGTGGGTAGCTGTCCCAGCCTCTGCAGTAGTGGGAGATGAGGGAGGAAGTGGTTGGGATGCTGTTTAATCAGCCAGCCTAGTGTCTGCCATGCTGGGGTATGTCCTATTGTCAGAGTGCATGCATTCTTGGGCTGTTTTTTCCTCCATATATACCCACAGTGGTGTTTTTTGGCATACCCAAAGAATTCCATGTTTCTTTTCCACCCATCATTTCACCTGCAGTAACTATATTGACCCATAGTTAGAAATACAACCTGGTTCTCTCTCTCTGTCTCACACACACGCACACACGCAATTGAAACAAGGATTTCACAGAACTGCAGCTGACTAGGTGGGTGGCATTCTGATGCTTTCTTTTCTGTTCTGCTCTGATTTTTTAAAAATGCTGGTTCAGACTCACTAAATTGATTTTAGGACCCACCAGATTACTTTCAAGGTCTGTGGGTTGTGGCCCTTGGTGTGTAAAAACTGCATCCTTATATATGATGTGACTCATGGAAAACTGGGGAACCCGGCAGCAGTCACTAGGCACGGATCTTTAAACATTTTTTATTTTGGCTGTGTTGGGTCTTTGTTACAGCACATGGCCTTTCTTTAGTTGCGGCAGGCAGGCTTCTCTTATTGTGGTGCAAGGGCTCAGCTGCCCCACGGCATGTGGAATCTTAGTTCTTGGACTAGGGATCAAAGCCCCTGTCCCCTCCCCCAGCACCTGCGCCTGTGTGGAATACTACGGAAAGGCTCTGGAGGCCCTGGTGAAGGGTGTGAAGATAATGTGCATTCACGGAAAGATGAAATACAAGCGCAATAAGATCTTCATGGAGTTTCGCAAATTGCAGAGGTGGGTTGGCTTCCCTGGAGATGGCAGACCTCCAGCCTCTGCTCTTCTGCAGGTTGCTCTGCCTCTAGACCTTCGTGTGTGTTGGAACCCTCTTCCTTCTCCAACCCGGTTATCGCGTCTTCTCCCCCTGCCCTGAGCCCGTTACACTTTGCTGCACTGACTTCCTTGTCAACTTCCCTGCTCAGTTGTAAGCTCCATAAGAACGGGAACCTGTGTGGTATGTTCATTCTTGGATTCCCCACTATCTGGCCCAGGTCTGGCCCAGGGTTTGGTAAGCTGTTTGTTGAATGAATGGATGGACAGAGGGGATGGGAGAAACCCATCGAAGGTTCCGGGTTGACTACACTATAGGAAAGCTGTGTCTCTGGAGACTGTAACTTGACTTTGTGCATAGATATACTTTTCTGTTTTTCTTGATCACTGAAAAGATCAGTGATCTTACTGATTCTGGCTATATTAAAAACAATCTTTTAGGCAAAGTGATAGACTTGATGATTACACCTCAGTATGAGAGGGAAAATTTCATTTTTTTTTAATGGCTGCAAAGGATTAGACCAAATACAGTGTTTTTGGTTTTTTTCCTTCCCCAATCGAAATATGCTAGTTAAAAAAATCTTTTCATTATTTTTCATCCATCTTTTCATTATCTCCCCACCTCTTCACAAATTTCACTGAGAACTTGTGAAGGCCTAGAGATTCTTAGGAGGAAGAAAAATCAAAATGTTATTACTATATATTTGCTTCCATGAGATTCTGCAATCTGTTTTTACTGTCATCATCTTCAAATTAGTAACAGCTGCTTGATGGTGGGGAAATGGTGGTCTCCTTACTCAGCTGGTGTTTTCTTATTTTCTAGTGGGATTTTAGTGTGCACTGACGTGATGGCCCGAGGAATAGATATTCCTGAAGTACACTGGGTCTTGCAGTATGATCCTCCCAGTAATGCCAGGTACAGAGAACGTTACTTGCTCTGTCTAGGAATCTAGTCTAATGAAACAGGAATCGTGAGGAAGGTAAACATGATGATGGTTGTCAAAACATTATGAAATAGCAAAAGTCGGGGAACTGGTGCGTCATCACTGATAGGTCAGTAGTGATGCTGTATTGTATTTTCAGATACCTTTTAAAGTTCTTGCAGAAATGCACATGAATAGAGTGTTTAAAGGAAAAATATACTGCTGCTGCTGCTAAGTCGCTTTAGTCATGTCTGACTCTGCGACCCCATAGATGGCAGCCCACCAGGCTCCCCCGTCCCTGGGATTCTCCAGGCAAGAACACTGGAGTGGGTTGCCATTTCCTTCTCCAATGCATGAAAGTAAAAAGTGAAAGTGAAGCCGCTCAGTCATGTCCGACTCTTAGCGACCCCATGGACTGCAGCCTGCCAAGCTCCTCCATCCATGGGATTTTCCAGGCAAGGGTACTGGAGTGGGATGCCATCGCCTTCTCCTACATATGGAGATTTCAGTTATTCTGAGAGGAAGCATATATTTCTAGGAAATGCCTCCGAACATAGGAAAATGCCTGTAAATACAAACTCTTAAGCAATAGTTGTTAATTCTGGGTAAATCACTTACATTTTCTCTTTTATATTACTTTTCATTGTTTCCCAAATTTTCTTCTGGGACCACGTCTTCCTACGTGTATCATCAGATGGGCATAAATTTACAAGTTTTATAGTTGACATTAAATGTCTAAGAGATTGCTCTCTGGTCTGCAGTGTGTATATTTAATCACCAGTTCTTCTCTAACACTAGTAAGTGGCAGAGTTGGGACTGAGCTGTGGAGTTGGGCGGCTCCTGGTGTCATTTTAGGCGCGTCAGCTGCGTGGCCAGAGGCCCGTGCTCTGCTGAGCTGTCAGGTGGTGACTGTCCCCGCCCTGTGTCGTTCCAGTGCCTTCGTGCATCGCTGTGGCCGCACGGCCCGCATCGGTCATGGCGGCAGCGCGCTCGTGTTTCTGCTTCCCATGGAAGAGTCGTATATCAGCTTCCTTGCAATTAACCAAAAAGTAAGCTCTCTTCCTTTTTTCTGTGGAATTCCCAAAGCCAGGGTAGTTGGAAAAGTTCTTTTCTAGAAAGTGGTCCAGAATGTAGATTGGGGCCAGGCTGGCGGTGTCAGTGTGGGAACCTGTCTGTAGCTTTATAAAAGGCTGTGGAGAGGCTCTGGGGTCCACTGCTGGCCCCAGCTGAGCGTCATTACTTGGGAACACAGGCCTATGTTACCATATTTTCCAACCAGAAATCAGGATTGTTATGTAAAGTCTGATTTTAAACTTTGCTTTAGAAAATTTGAAATACTTTCTGGACCAAGTCAAATCCTTGGTTTGGATCTGGGCTTCAAAGCCTCCACTGGATAAGATGAAAACGAGTGGTTTTGCCTTTGATTTTACTGGCACTGGCTCTGACGGGGTAGCCTTGGGCGGGAGGCGGTCCCAGCAGAAGTGATGATGTGGTCCCTGTGCAGTGCCCCCTGCAGGAGATGAAACTCCAGAAGAACACAGCCGACCTCCTTCCAAAGCTCAAGGCCATGGCCCTGGCCGACAGAGCCGTGTTTGAGAAGGGCATGAAAGCTTTTGTGTCATACGTCCAGGCTTACGCCAAGCATGAGTGCAACCTCATCTTCAGATTAAAGGGTAAGTTTGATTTGCTTACCATCTGAAACATTTGACGGTTTTTACAGGTATTACAAATATGAAGGGCTTTCCAGGTGGCGCTGGTGGTAAAGAACCTGCCTGCCAATGCTGGAGACATAAGAGACATGGGTTGGATCCCTGGGTTGGGAGTATCCCCTGGATGAGGAAATCGCAACCTACTCCAGTATTCTTGCCTGGGGAATCACATGGACAGAGGAGCCTGGTGGGCTACAGTCCATGGAGTCAGAGTTGGACACCACTTAGCAGCTGAGCACCTGTGTTGAGCACAGATATGAAACTGCTTTGTCTTAGGTCCATGTCAGGGTTAATGTTTTCCAAGCATTTAAAAGAAAGTCTTTCTGGGACTTACCTTGCCTGGACTCTGAGCTTCCATTGCAGGGATTAAGGGTTTGATCCCTGGTCAGGGAACTAAGATCCTGCATGCTATGTGGCATAGCCTCCCCAAAAATAAAAATAAAAGTCTTCCTTGGGTTTGACTAGGTACTGGCTGTGAGTATTCTTTTAGTAAAAATGTAATTATTTTAATTAGAATTAAAATGAGTCCATCAGATCACATAGAAACAAATTACGTTGCTGTGAATATGCTGTTGGTTGATGCTTGCAGTCCTGTTTTGGGTGTGCTAACTCTTGATGTTTTGGTTTAATCAGATCTTGATTTTGCTAGTCTTGCTCGAGGTTTTGCCCTGCTGAGGATGCCCAAAATGCCAGAGCTGAGAGGAAAGCAGTTTCCAGATTTCGTGCCTGTGGATGTCAACCCAGATACCATTCCATTTAAAGACAAAATCAGAGAAAAGCAGAGGCAGAAGCAATTATTGGAGCAGCAGAGAAAAGAGAAAACAGAAAATGACGGGAGAAGAAAATTCATAAAAAATAAAGCTTGGTCAAAGCAGAAGGCCAAAAAGGAAAAGAAGAAAAAACTGAATGAAAAAAGGAAAAGGGAGGAGGTAAAGATGGCAATTTTTAAAATTAAATGCTTAGAATTCTGAACAAATCTCACAGAAGTGTAGTATATTGTGCCTTTTAGTAGGAACTGCATAGGACTCCCAGATTTTCGTTCTCTCTTGGTGGCTTGGGTTGGGGAACATGCTGTTCGTGAAAGCTGATCTAAGAGCACATAGTTCCCGACTGATTAAAAAGTGCTGGTTTGGGGCTTCTCTGGTGGTCCAGTGGTTAGGACTCTGCGCTTTCACTGCTGAGGGGCCCAGGTTCAGTCTCTGGTTGGGGAACTAGAATTCCACAAGCCTCCTAGAGCAGCCAAAAAAACCCCCAAATTTTGCTGGTTTCACTTAGAACACTCTTGCTGAGAAATTCAGTAGCTTGTTGGTCTCTTGTGCACTCAGGGTTCTGATATGGAGGATGAAGACATGGAGGAACTTCTGAATGACACGAGGCTCTTGAAAAAGTTAAAGAAAGGCAAAATTACTGAAGAGGAATTTGAGAAGGGGCTGTTGACAAGTGGCAAAAGGTCAACGAACAAAGCAGATTTGCAGATCTCAGATGTGGAAGATGACTGCTGATTCCCACCCCTCAGGTGAAACGCACGGGAGTGGGGAATGCGGGGAGCCGGCCCCCACTCGGCAAACAGCTCGAGCTTCCTTCTGTGGAACATCAGAACTTTCAGCAGCTGTCGGGGAGCTGCTGTTGCATAAATGGCAGGTGTGAGGGGTTTCGTGCTCATGAGCATTTCACTAAAAACATACCAGCCTTGAAGTCTAAGAGAAGAAAACGTAAATTTACATAACTGTAAATAATAGATGTCAATATTTATTTTGATGGGTTACTTAAAGAGCTCATTTTTTGGTGGCTATACTTATTAAAACTTATTTAATATAAAGCTACTGAAGTAGATTTGATTTAAGAGCTTTTAAAAGTTCCTCAGTGTTTCCCAGCTCCTGATCTCCCTTCCCTGGGTGTCTTTACCTCTGGACCCTCAGTTCTCTGTATATACTGCACTGAACACCCACAAAGCCCGTAGTACCATTTTATTGGTGAGTATGTGAAAAAGCAGCAGCAAGTCATTCTGGGAAAGAAAATGATTACACCTCCTGTTGAATAAACTGTAGTTCTAATCGACTGTGCCTTAAGTACGTGAAGGTGGCTGCCTAGTGTCTTTACCAAGATGGACGGTACATCTAGTGTCAGCACTCTGGCTGGGCCAGGGTCAGCTTGAAGTACAGTGCAACGCCGTATCAAAATCTGTCATGTAATTTATTTGAAAAGATGCTGAGTTTGTTCCCAAGAACAATTGCTGTTCAGGACCCAAATATGTTTCAAGTCACATCTTTTCCCAGATATAGAATTTTAAGTTTGCAAATATTCTGGAAGGCGTCTTCATAACTGATGAGCCGTGCAGGATACTCCGGCCAAAGAGGCCATTAATACCTGTTCTTGGGTTCTTGCAATAGTATCCACTCTCTTTGCCTTGATTCTTTTGTGGAGATGACAGCCCTCAGCTTGTATTCACCACTAGGAGCCTGAGTGTTGCCTGCCTTTTTCATCCAGCACTGCGTGGAGCCTGGTCCTGGGCAGCTGCTGGTTACTGGAGGGGCACCTGGCTGTAGTTTGGACCGCTGCCCTCTTGGGCCTGCTTATCTTTCATGGATGCTTTTGGCAAATCAGTCTAGAATGTGGGGAAGGTGAAGGGAGGGAGAGTGGGCACATCTTCATCCATCAGTCAAACAGCCAATAATCTTATATTCCTGGAAACTGGACATGAATGAAAGTGTCTGGAAATATATGGAAACCATAAGAGCACAATTTAGGTTGGGCTTTAGAGGAACCATGAATGCATTTTAGATGGGACTGAAATGAATAAAAAATTTCCCACGAGTTAGGATTTTAAGTCCTTAGTCCATAAAACTTCAGAAAAAAACAATTCAGTTTTGGCCTGGCTCACTGGGGGGCCAAGAGACTACTCCCCATATCCGACGTCCACCAGCAGGAAAGGACCTGGTGTTTACAGGTAGAGCTTGATGAGTTCGTCACTGACGGCCGAGGGCGTCAGCACCCCCAGGTCTGTAAACAGCAGCGTGATTAAGGAAGGGGAGGTGTAGTCGACCCACGGGTGCTCCTCTCTGAGGTCCTGTCCAGTCTGTACAGACTTCAGAGTATCCGCCTTGTACTGAGGAGACAGGAAGCCAACGTTAGTCTGCCCCACAGATTGAGGGCTCTGAACTGGTGAGGCCTTGGGCTGAGCAACTGAGGTGCTCCTGCCTGAAAGTGCCCGCTGGAAACGGGGAGGCCAACTGTGTTGCACACTGGCCAGGGGACTGAGTGCGGCTTGGGTCAGCCAGGTCATTAGAGAAAGCCTTAAGCCATGTGTCCCATGAGTGTGCTGGAGTAACCCCTCCAGACCTTTCAAGACAACCCCAGTGTGTGCTGGAGTAACCCCTCCAGACCTCTGAAGACAACTGTTTAGAGCATTTATAGAAAGCTAAATGCTAGGTGCTGTGCTAAATTCCATGGATTATCTCTGAAGCATCACAACCCCTGTATAGATAACTGAAGTTCATAAACCTTACAGTGAAAGGACCTGCCTAAGATCACATGGTTAATAGGTGATGGAGATGGCAGGTGAGCCCAGAGAGCGGACCCAAAACTTTAGACTATTACCTAACTACTTTCCCTGCCTGCTTGGCCTGTATCTAGTGCTTAAGTGAGAGACAAAAGACAAATTCTGGGGACAAGTTAGACTGTTCAACAACCACCAATTTATCTTTGTATCCTGTATATTAGAAAAAATAGCAATGTGAAGTGAAAAACTTACTGGAACATTCTTAGCACTGCATTTTTTCAAAGGTTTCAGTTTAGACTCCAATACCCCTTATAATATGTAAAACTCTTGCCTTAAACTTATCTGGGACATCTTGCTGGTTTAGTGGGAAGAGTCGTACAAACTTGAAACTTTCTGCAACAACATAAAACGGCTTGTTCTGTGCTTTGGCGCACACGGCCATCTGGTTGGTTCCAATCTGGGAAGTCAGAGAACAGTGGAGAAAGGTGAGATCTTATAGCACATCTGTAGTGGAAGCAACAGAAAGTCTATGAGTGAACGTAATACATGTACTTCTGGCTTTGGAATTAAAGAGGATCTTTTAAAAAAGAAAGCAATAGCTGTTTCTCCAAAGATCTACAAATGGCCAATAAACACACAAAAAGATGCTCAGGAGTCTTAGTCATTACAGAAACACAAGTCAAAACCACAATTAGACACTGTGTCACACCCACTAGGATTATTCATCGGTAAGTCCTGTCCAACTCTTGTCTCCTAGCTTGCTCAAACTCATGTCCATTGAGTTGGTGATGCCATCCAACCATCTCATCCTCCGTTGTCCCCTTCTCCTCCTGCCTTCAATCTTTCCCAGCATAAGGGTCTTTTCCAATGAGTCGGCTCTACCCATCAGGTGGCCAAAGTATTGGAGCTTCATCATCAATCCTTCCAATTAATATTCAGGGTTGATTTCTTTTAGGATTGACTGGTTTGATCTTGCTGTCCAAGGGACTCTCAAGAGTCTTCTCCAGCACCACAGTTTGAAAGCATCAGTTCTTTGGTACTCAGCCTTTGTGGTCCAACTCATATCTGTACATGACTATTGGAAAAACCACAGCTTTGACTATATGGACCTTTGTCAGCAAAGGGATGTCTCTGCTTTTTAATATGCTGTCTACGTTTGTCATAGCATTTCTTTTCAGGAGCAAGTGTCCTTTAATTTTGTGGCTCCAAGTCACCATTTGCAGTGATTTTGGAGCCCAAGAAAATAAAATCTATCACTGTTTCCACTTTTCCCCCATCTATTTGCCATGAAGTGATGGGACCAGATGCCATGATCTTAATTTTCTGAAGGCTGAGTTTCAAGTTAGGATGATTATAATAAAAACAAAAAAGTACTGGCAAGGATGTAGAGAAACTTTGAATCCTTATGTGTTTCTGATGGGAACGTAACATGATGCAGCTGCTGGGGAAAATAGTTTGGCAGTTCCTCAAAAAGCTAAACACAGAAATACCATATGACCCAGCAATTCCACTCTTAAGTATATACGCCGAAGAATCGAAAACAGAAACTCAAATAAGTAATTGTACACCTATGTTATTAGCAGCATTAGTCATAACAGTCAAAAGGTATTCATCAACAGCTGAATGGATAGACACCTCTGGTCCAACCATTCACTGGTACATTATGCAGCCATACAAAGGAATGAAGCACTGATACCTGTACAGTACAAGTGAGCTTTGAAAACATGCCAAGTGAAATAAACCAAACTCAAAAAAAGATAATTGTGTGATTCCACTTACATAAGGTACCTAGAATGGGAGAAAATCATGGAGACAGAAAATAGCTTAGGGGATGGGGGAGAGAAAAAGAGTTTTGTGACAGTTCTTTTGAAAAGTTTTAAAGACAGTGGTTATGGCTGCTCAACAATGTGAGATGTAATTAATGACACTGAACTGTACACTTTGATTATGATGGCAAACTTTATGTTATACATGCTTTATCAAACACAACAGACTATCAGGAAGTCTCCATGTGAAGCAAAGGATAAATTTTAAATATTATATTGATGTCAAATATGCTCCATTAAAAAGAAAAAACCCAATTCCAAGTAAAGGATGTTTAAATACGTTCTCCTAATCTACACAGATCAATCTCCAAAGCAGAAAGAAGTCTGACCAGAATCTGACTGACCCCACTGCAGTGGCTCAGGAACTGGGAAACCACTGGTTGCAATGGTGGAATCCTGAAGCTAAGCAGGGTTAGAGGAATGAACCATGACACAATGTGGTTGGGTGTCCGAGGTCGTTAGTGGAGCTCCATGCCCTGAGGAGGGACCTGTGGAGAACTGATGCTCCTACCTTGTTAATGATTCCCCCGTTTTCAACAACTCCTTCAGCACCAACTATGACAAGATCCACTTTCTCCATGATGTAGCTATAGAAATGAAAAACAAATTTTTAATGCTCCCTTTCTTTGCTCTTACAACATCACCTGCAAAGATTAATCCTCCCATTTTCAGCAAAGTGTGTTCCTCTCATAACTTTCTTCCAAAGAGCACTGAACACCCGAGATAGCCCCTGGCCCTGTTACTGGTTCTGCTACAGGGGCACCAAGACCCATTTTGATGACACCGCGATAAGGTGTATAACTCATGCTGCCACCCAGTAGGCACACACATGTGCAGCTGAAGGAAGGATTTCATGACCCAGCATTTATCTTTACTGCATGTGGCACACTATTTTTCGTTCTACATCAACACAAACAAAAATTTAAAAACCTGATGTGATCTGAAGTTGGAAAAAAATGTTACACCATTCAAGAATTTTGCAGGTAGGGTGGGGGCCAATTTACCTTTTAAAACGAGCAATTACTAGAATCCTTCAAAATGTTTACTCCCCCCCGCCCCCCACTATTTTTTGGCCATAGTGTGCAGCATGCAGGATCTTAGTTCCCAGACCAGGGACTGAACCCATGCCCATGCAGTGAAGTCACAGAATCGTAACCACTGGGCTGCCAGCGAAGGCCCCAACATGTTTACTCTTAAACACATTCCTGGAGAAGGCAATGGCAACCCACTCCAGTACTCTTGCCTGGGAAATCCCATGGACGGAGGAGCCTGGTAGGCTGCAGTCCATGGCGTCACAAAGAGTCAGACACGACTGAGCGACTTCGCTTTCACTTTTCACTTTCATGCACTGGAAAAGGAAACAGCAGCCCACTCCATTGTTCTTGCCTGGAGAATCCCAGGGATGGGAGCCTGGTGGGCTGCCGTCTATGGGGTCGCAGAGTCAGACACAGCTGATGTGACTTAGCAGCAGCAAACACATTCCTAATTTCCTTAAGTATCTCTCTGTGTGTTTTCTTCCCAAGGGATTATTATTCCTGTTTTCTCTTATGAGCCACGCTGCCAATCCATGGAGCGTGTCACCTCAGCTTTAGGAGTGAAGTTGTACACAGGAGATGAAAAATTCTGGAGTGCCACTGACGACAACCCATGTCTTTAGATGAAGAGAGAGCACTGATTACGAATGCTCACCCAGTCACTGCACCTTGCTCTTAAAATGCACCATGAGGGGCTTCCCTGGTGGTCCTGTGGCTAAGATTCTGCATTCCCAATGCAGGGGGTCTGGGTTCCATCGCTGGTCAGGGAACTAGATCCCACATGCTGCAATTAAAGATCCTGGATGCCATAACTAAGACCTGACACAGCCAAATAAGTATTTTTTAAAAATGCACCATGACACCATGTATCCAGCTCTCCCCAGCATCCTACAGCCCTGTCTTGTGTGTACACATCCGGTTCTTATCATGAACACTTACTGGTTTAGTGCCACGGTCAATTAGGAGGCAGGACGCTGCCCACTCTCGTTTTATGAATGAGACTGGGACCCTCCATCTGGAAACCCTGCTCCAAGCCAACCCTGGGAGTGGGTGGGTGAGGAAATGTAACCGTGATAGGGGAGCCGGGCGCTTACCCAACTGCAGCATCAAGGACCACAGTGACAGGGACGTTGAGGTGGCAGAGGGCTTTGGCCATCTTCTTACTGAAAGTGACATTTTGAGAATGTTAGAAAAAGTCCAAGAAAGCCCCTATCATAGAGACTGGTGGTCCAAGAAAGTCCCTATCATAGTCACTTAATTTGGACAATGATAAATCACATTAGCTAGAAACTCAGTTAATTTTTTTTAAAATGTGGACCATATTTGAAGTCTGAAACCCACACTCCCTGCATTGGAAGCATGGAGTCTTAACTACTGGACCACCAGGGAAGTCCCCTCAGTTAATGGACTAAGGGGCTGATCTCAAGATTCTGGACTAAGAAAGCATTTGGGTTCTTTAAAAGTATGTATTTTAGGAAAACTGTGCTCTTGGGGCTGTGCAGAGATACGTAAATTCAGAAAAAAAGGGGTTTTATTATGTTCTGGATACATAAGAAATGTAACTACCTATTCCTTGATATAAACCTTTCAGTTTATATCTGATTTAAGTACTAAATAAAACCCCTAGATGCTGTACTGTGACCTACTCCAAATTCATGGTGATTTTTCTTCCAGGAGCAGGGATGGGCAGTGTGAAAGGCAATGCTGATTGACAGCCAAATCGGGGACTTCATCTGGCTCCTTTTACAATGGAGTCTCATCCTCAGTTTGCTCATTAAAGGGACTGCTGGGCACATGACCACATAGAAAGATACTTGCCCTGATAAATCAGGCTGTGACTCTGTAATGTACACACTGAAACGCTTCTTGGCTGCCACGGCAGCTTCCAAGACTCTCAGGACCACTCTGGAGTAGGCGTGTGTTAATATTCTCTGTGGGTAGAGAAAGCTCCGTCATAAGTGTAAATTCCAACAATCACTCAGACTCTCTGCCACTCCAATGTGTGTTCCTGGTACCCTAAAGCTGCTCTGTATACTTTCACACAAATCAATTGTAATCAGAAAGCAGATCCTTGACAATACACTGAATTTAAGCCCATATATTGATACTTTTTGTTTCTGCCACACCATGCTGCATGAGAGATCATAGTTCCCCAACCAGGGATCAAACCCTTGCCCCTTGCAAGGAAGCTTGGAGTTTTAACCACTGGATGGTCAGGAAGTCCCTATTGATACAATCTAAAAAAGTTTTCTGCCAGAGGAATATATCATGGGTCTCATCTTTTCATAGCAAGCACAGAAGTGGCATCTCCATGTGGTGGTACTCAGATACAAAACCCTTTCTGTCTGAAGCCTGTTAGGTTCCTTTGGGTTGGTTTCCCTAATTCTAAGACCTAGCCTGCACACTTGGGCCTTCAAGCACCAGGCAGCTGGCATAAAGAGATGCAGAGGCTGGTGGGGCCAGCAGCAGAGTACGAAGGCTTACCTCCGGCTGTTGTCACATGGGGCCCACTGTTGTTGGATCCTCTGATTTTTCTAGAGGAGCTAAAATCCAGTATTTCAGTGTTGACTCATTTTTTAAAACTTTTATACAATTTGGGGGTAAACACAACCCAACTATGGACTGGATACAATTTGCAGATACTTAGATGGAATCAAGATGTTCTAAGGAACAGAATGCAGAGGACAGAGTAAAGCAAGGTGGAGGGACCAGCTTCCTGGCTCCTTTCTGGGTCTTGGCTGAGAGCTTGTTAGAAATGCACGTTCTCAGGCCCCACTCGTCTCACTGAACTAGAATGTGCATTTTAATTTGTATTTACAAATTTATATTAAAAAAAAATTTTGGCTGTGCTGCATGGCACAGGGGCATCCTAGTTCCCTGACCAGGGATTGAAAGCATGCCCCCTGCATTGGAAGTGCGATGTTTTCACCCCTGGACTGCCAGAGAAGTCCCAGAATATGCACTTCAAAAGATCTCCAGGTGGTTCACCTGCATGCTTGAATTTAAGCCACTCTGCTCATAATTTACCCTAAATAGCACTGATGCAGGTGGTTACCACACATTAAACTCCACGAGGATGAACGAACCCTGTAGTCCAACTGCTGGGAAGGAGGAGGCCTCGGCGAGAAGCAGTCACCAGCTTGCCTCCGCCTGGTCCCAGAATGGCTTTGTTTGAAGCTGGCTTTTGTACCAGTGCCAGTGGCATCTATTACATCATTTATTTAATAACATAATTCAAAGGCTGGGAAGGGAGTAATAAAACAGAGGACAAGATTTCAGAGTCCAGATGCAAGTAAATACTTTTACAGTCGGTGGAGGCTTAGTTGGCAGAAAGGATATGTGCTGGTGGAAGAGACGTCATAAAAGTTTCATGACCCCTTTGCTGGGAGACTGACTTAATGTGGTGCTCCTGTCTTTCCTCACTTAGGTTATCAACACCTGGCAGCTCTGCATCTCTGTGACAGCATTTGGAATGACGATGAAGAAATCTCAATCCAGTGCTAACCTTCAGCAGGAAGAGAGTCAGGATGAACCAGTGACAAGAGCTGTGCTGATTTAATTCAGATCAATTTAGTACATATCCGTAAGAAAAAAACACTTTAGTAAGACAGCTTATCAAATCGAGAATCATCCATGCTGTCCCAGGGTTTTCCTCTGCCTCTTTAAAATGACAACTGCCTATGATATAGCATCTACCTTTAGACACTGCTTAGTGCGTGCCAGGCATATTGCAGAGTCCTTACACACCATCTCACTAATCCTTACAGCAGCCCTATGAGTTAAGTACTATACTTACCCTTATTTGAAAAGATGAGTAAAGTACAGCACAGAGAGCTTAAGTAACTTGTCCAAGACCACACAGCAAGTAAGTGGCAGAGGCGGGATTTTACCCCAGAAGTCTGATGCCAAAGTCCTTGCTCCCGATCACCACCCACGATCATGACTTACTCACCGCCCCATCTTTGATGAAAGTGTGGCACAGATCTGCAATTTTATTTCTTGACAGTGATATTCTCCTGAGGAAAATCTCTCCCCGCTCAATCATGATCTTTTTACATTTGGAGTAATCCTAGGAAAGAAAAAAAAGAGCAACATGAGGGGAAGGGGAGGATCTAGGTCAAGCTGAGAATACTTGAGGCTAAACACAGAAGCAGAGTCGAGACCTGGGGAGGGCAGGGCTTACAGAGTATTCCAGGGAGGTAAGGCTGATGAAACGCAGGAAGAGCTCCCCGCCCGACGACACGGCCACGGAAGAGTCCACACCACACAAGGTTTCTATGGCACTGGTGAGATTCGCCCTCAGGCCCTGGATTGTCTCTCCTAGAATGATCACATGAGCAACATGATGTTCATTTCAGTATCACAGCTCCTTGATGGATCTGTGATTCATTCATTCATTCATTCATTCAGCCAGTGGACTGGGTGTAGGCTGTAGCCAGGCTCTCTGATGGCTCAGCAGATAAAGAATCCGCCTACAATGCAGATGTGGGTTTGATCCCTGGGTCAGGAAGATCCCCTGCAAAAGGAAATGGCAACTCACTCGAGTACTCTTGCCTGGGAAATTCCATGGACAGAGGAGCCTGGTGGGCTATGGTCCATGGGGTCACAAAGAGTCAGACACGACTGAAGCAACTGAGCACACACACTTCCTAGATGCTAGAGATAACATCGGTGAACATGACCAGCCCCTGTTCTGATGAAACTGCCTTTCCTTTCCTTTTCTCTTTTTCTTCTTGGTTGTGCTGCCTGGCTTGCAGGATCTTAGTTCCCCTGATCCCCTTGGCAGTGAAGTGCAGAGTCCTGATCAGTGGACTGCCAGGGAATTTCCAGGACTCTCTTTCTACTGGGAGAGGTAGACAGTAAACAAGCACACAAAGAAATAAAACAAGTTATTCAGATTGAATTGAGGACAGAAAAAAGCAGAATGATGCAAAAGGTGGAACTACTTCAGACAAGAGTTAACAGGGGATGATCTCTTGGAATGTGGGCCTTTTAAACAGAGACCTGAGTAAGAAAGTATCCAGCTGAGTAAAGATGCAGTGGGCAAAGTCTCAGATGCAGACTATACCAACACAAAGGCCCAAGATGGGAATAAAATTGGTATGAGAAAGGCCAGAGTGAAGCACAGTTCAGCGAGGGACAGCATGGAAGGAAATTAAGTAGTGACAGAAGAGGTCTGCAGGGTGGTGCAGGTAAGGCTTAGATATTTGGATATTAGTATAAGTATAATGGGAAGATGCTGGAGGTTGTCTTAGAGACATGAATCTCTAGGTCAGCCCTTTAAATTAAAGAATACTTTATTATTTTTATTATTATTTTGTTTATACCCAGATGTTTACATTTGGGATGACTGAATTCGCAGTGCTCACAATGGTGACATTAAAGCTAGAATTTATACTAGAACATTCTCTATAGCAACTGCAAAGAATCTGTCACAAGACAGAAGCTTAATAAACACTTGTAAAGCTGAACGATTGCTATAATTTAAGCTTCACAGTTAACCTGGCATAATATGGTCCTTCTTGATTCAAAGTACGCTTCAGGGGCTTCCCTGGCAGGCCAGTGGTTAAAGACTTTGCCTTCCAGTGCAGGGGGTGCTGGTTATCAAACAGCGCCCTGGTTGGGGAGCTAAGATCCTGTATGCCACACAGCCAAAAAACCAACACATAAAACAGAAGCAACATGATAACAAATAAAGACCTTAAAAAAAATAGTTCACATAAAAAAAAATTTTTTTTTAAAGTATATTTCATTTGCGAAAAGAGACCGATTTGAGGGCTCTCTCCAAGTTGAAAGGACTGAAATGAAGGGAGAAACTGAGCTTGAGGCTGTATTACCTTATATCAGCACACATCCATCTCTCACTTTCTACAATTTTAACAGTTACAAGCAGACTTTCCTAACACCTGGAGCAATGGAGGCAGACCCCCTTTACCTGTATCTCTTCTCAAGTACTCCAGTAAAGTCCGGATGGCAGCTACTGCTGAGGCCATGTCAGGATCTTCTTTTATCTGAGACTTAAAGTATTCGATCAACTCTGGGAAGGGAGAAAAAAGTGATTCAGCGAATTCATTTAGCAGGAGAGACAATCACAGAGCTTATCAATGACTGCTCACTTTAAAAAGCAAACTAATTTAAAAAATAGTTCCTTTGCAGGGTGTTTGGCTTCAGGGACACAGAAAATGTTGATGCGAATAGAGTTGACATCAGTTTACTATTTGCAAGCTCTTTCTCATTTTGAAAAATCTAGCCCATGTAATATGGAATAAAATTTAAGCTCCACCAAATGATAGTGAAAGGTCATTCTCACCCTTATTCTTGACCCCAAGTCTGCAAAAAATCCCAGAGCCAACCTGCTTACTGATTTCTCCTGCACCTCTCCAGACAGTCTATGCGAAGTCAAGCCTATTCACCTACATACATATGAATGTGATGTAGAAGTCTACTCTGCTTTTTTACATGAAAGGTACTATATACACATTAGTTTGCCCTTGTTCTTAATAAAACACCTTGATAACGACGCTAGACAGGCACATCAAATACGCCTTTCTTTTGATTCTGGTACCAGATTCAACAGGGCAGGTTCAGGGAGTCTTACTCATACTTCACATATGAAGAAATCAAGACTTCGAAGACCCGCACATTCGTCCGAAATCTCACGTTTTTTGGAGGGCACTGGAAAGCGTGGGCAGAAGGGATGTCTGGGGATACACCCAAGACCCATTCCCTGGATACACGAGCAGCGAGAGGGTTTTAGTTGTGACTAGAGGGACCACATCCGACCAAACCGCCTGAGCTTGAAAACTGACCGCGCCCGGAGCCCAGTCTGGACTTGTGAGGTGGAGGGATCCCTGAGCGGCTCCGCTCTAGGCCCAGCAGGCCCGACGCATCCCAATTTACCCTTGTTGTCCATGGTGCACTCTGGACCGCGGAGCCTGAGAGGCCCAGAGCCGCACGAGACGCCTGGACTGGTCCCGCCGCCGCGCGGACTCTACACGAGACTGACTGACCGCGCGCAGCCACGCTCTACACTCCACTTCCGGCGCTTTGGGGGCGGGGCTGTGGGTAAGGCGCGCGGCCTGAGCCACGCCGTCTCTTACGTCACTCGGCGGCGCCGGAAGTCGAAGTTTGTACACTTCCGTAGGTCGGCTTGCTTGCAAGTGGCTGTTCGCCCAGGGACTCTGGTCGCCATGGTCTCAGACGGTGAGGGCCGCGCCGGCGGGAGCCGGACCCCGGGACTAAGCAGACTTTGCCCGGCGATGACCTACCAAATGGACTGTATTTTGGGGGCTGGGTGGAGCCTGTTTGTTCTTTAAAGGAGTAGCAAATGTATTCATTCGTTCATTCATTCAGTAAATATTTTTGGAGCGCCTCTTAGTGTGCCAGGCGTTATTTCATGCCCTGGGAGATACATAGAGAATATGACAGACTAGCGAAGGGTACAGTCTAGTGAGCGAGACAGACAATAGGCAAGTAAGTAAAAAATAATTTAGAAGGGTGACAAGAGCTGTGACGACAGTATAAAGTGATGATGGTGTCGATTGCGATTCAGGGATGAAACAGGAGGAGCTGCTTTCGATATGGGTCCAGGGAAGACTAGTGATATTCAGACTAAGACTTGAGTGACTTTATAAAGGCTCTGTGAAGGCCTTGTGACAAATTGAGCCAATACATTGCAATGGGAAGACGGAAAGGGGACACCTGCGGGTTGACGAGGGTGGAGACTTTCGTTTATACGTTAAACTACCAGTTACAAAGCTTGATGTCTTAAAGGGAGGAAAAGGAGGCCAGGGTGGTGGGAGCAGGGTGGGATAGAGGGATGAGATCAGAAAGCTAGCTAGCCAGGTGCAGGTCCCTTCTGGGACCAGATCTCTATTTTAAGTGTAATACAAGCCGTTTTAGGGCTCCTAGCAAGAAAGTATTACTGATTTACGATTTTTTTTTTTTTTTTTTTGCGAGATCTTAGTTCCCTGACCAGGGATCCAACCCATGGCCTCTTGCAATGGAAGCATTGAATCCTAACCACTGGGCTGCCAGGGAATTCCCTGATTTACTATCTTAAAAGATTACTTTGACTGCTGTGTGGGAAATGGACTGTGGAGAGCAAGAATAGAAATAGGTCCTTTCAGGGGCAGTAACAATTGTCCATGCATCATTTTTCTGTTTTAATATCACAACTCTATGAAGGAGGCAGATCTGGTATGGCCCCTGTCTGCAAACGAGGAGGTAGAGACCCAAAGAAAGAAATCCACAGGGACATTCCATGTGTATGGATTCACACTTCTCCTGACAGGTGACGCTTTGTTTTTCTCAGGCTTGATAGTAGCAAGGAATGTATGGTTCTGAGAATTGGGGAGTGGAACCTGATGGAGATAAAAGGCCAAAGGCTTTTGGGCAGAGGAGTGAGGGCCTGTGGGAGAGACAGTTATTAAGTGACTCTTCTGTGCTAAACACTTTGTTCTGTGATTTACACAACATTCCTGATTGTCTAAGAAGTCCACGATTAAGAGGGCTGAGTGGGGAAGAGAGGTCGTGTGTACTGTCATCAGAAGAGAGACAGCACTGTGGGTGAAGGAGGCAATAGGGCGTTGAAAAGCCACAGTGTTTATTTCAGTTTTTTTGTTGGAGTATAATTGCTTTGCAATGTTGTGTTAGTTTCTGCTGTACAACAGCATAAAGTGAATCAGCTATCTGTATACAGATAACTCCTCCTTCGTGGATCTCCCTCCCTCCCACCCCCAGTCCCCATCTAGGTCATCACAGAGCACTGCGCTGAGCTCCCTGTGCTAAACAGCAGCTTCCCACTAGCTATGTGTTTTACACATGGTAGTGCATATATGTCAGTCCTAATCTTCCAATTCGTCCCCCCCCAACTGTGTCCACATGTGCCTTCTCTATGTCTGTGTCTGTTCTTGCCCTGCAAGTAGGTTCATCTGTGTCATTTTTAGCCACGATCTTTAGAGTCAAGCAGATCTGTCTTCAGAGCTGGGTGTTAGCTTTGCCACTTGTTAGCAGGCCATGTGACTTAGAGTAAGTTACTTTCTCTTGCAAAATAGGAATACCATATTTCATCTGATCTAAGACAATATGATTATGAAATATGCTTTTACTTTATTTAATATATCACTAAGAGAAAAAATGTGATCAGTCATTAATGGTAGGTACCTTCCTGAGTTCAGCAACTGTCAAATGTTAAAAAACAGGAGGGAGTACATCTTATAATTGGTGAAAGATAGCTTCCCTGGTGTCTCATTGGTAAAGAACCCGCCTACCAATGCAGGAGACATGGGTTCAATCTCTGGGTCAGGAAGATTCCCTGTAGAAGGGAATGGCTACCCATTCCAGTGTTCTTGCCTGGAGTATCCCATGGACAGAGGAGCCTAGCAGCTTACAGTCCATGGGAGTCACACAAGAGTTGGACACAACTTAGTTGGACTCAACAACAACAAGCGAAAGATAGCATTAAGTCCCTTTCTGAGCTGTCAGCAATGGGACAGGAAGATAGGATTACATGTGCGAGGTCTGACACAGAAAGGCTGACATTTCCTCTCTTCTGAGATGGGGGAGCCATCTTCTGAGATGGGGGAACCAGGACTTGTTGAATAAGGAGGTAGCAAGGTTTGGGACCTTGGAGAGTAAATAGGATATGGGTATGTAAGCAAGGCATTGCTGCTTTCTGCTATTAAATGAGCATCCTGGGTTTTTTATAACAGTGTATGCTTACTGGTTCATATGTCTGTCACCTCAGAATATAGTCTCCCTGAGGGCTTGCATCCAGTATCCCCAACACCTAACACTGAAGTGTTTGTTGAATTAATTAATGTGTTAGCCTGTTTTGTTGTGTCTTTCACTTTGTAGAGAGTAGCTTAATTTTTTCCACAATAAAGTCTTTACACACCCATTGCTTTTCACTCTGGTTTTTACCTTTTAAAGATTGGTTACTAATTGTAATTGGCCTTGCTGGAAGGTGATTTGATGTACCTGGAGCCAGACTGATTCTGCGTCTCCCTTTAAATCTCTCTCCACTCAGCCCTACCCCATGCCTGAAATTCTGCTAGTGATTCTTAGTGCTGGTCCATCAGTGCCCTCTGTCCTTGACCAGACATCTGTGATGCATGTATCTTTGGGGTCATAAAATGTTTATTGAGCATCCACCCCATGCTAGGCATTGTGTTCAGAGCAGAGAACAAACAGTGACAGAAGAGACAAAAGTCCCACTGCACAGTGTTCATAGTCTACTGCAGGGGTCCCCAACCTCTGGGACCTAATGCCTGATGATCTGAGGTGTAGCTAATGTAACAATAATAGAAACAAAGTGAACAGTAAATGTAGTGCTCTTGAGTCATCCTGGAATGAACCATCACCCCCCCCACACACACAACCTGTGGAAAAAATTGTCTTCCATGAAACCCGTCCCTGGTGCCAAAAAGGCTGGAGGTGGCTATTGCAGTGCATGAGAGGTGTCAATGTGCAGAAGGCAAGCAAGAGCTCACTAAGGGCCTCCAGAGCTTTAAGTCTAAAAAGAACCTTGATCTTGTGCTCCTTTTGTGATGGTAGCTTATATACATAGAAAGGCATGTAGTGGTGCTTGCTTTGGATTTAATTTACAAATTGGAAATGTTAGCTTTGTTTCACTTTTATGAGGCTAATTTTTTTTTGTTGATATTTGCAGAAGATGAATTGAATCTTCTAGTTATCATAGTTGATACCAACCCTATTTGGTGGGGAAAGCAAGCATTAAAGGAGTCTCAGGTAAGGCTGCTTGGGAAGGCTTTTGGATAGTTCTGATTTGACTGAGTATATGTGTATATTGCTTTTTTATTAAGGTATAATTTCATACCATAAATTCACCCATTATAATGTATAATTCAGTGTTTTTTAGTAAAAATCACAGTAAAGTTGTATAATCACCGCTACTACAATTCCATTTTATAAAACTTCTATTTCCAGAAGGTTCCCTCGTGCTTGTTTGCAGTCGGTCACTGCTTCTACGCCCTAGCTGTTGTTGTTTAGTCACTAAGTCATGCCCAACTCTTTGGGACCCCATGGACTGTAGCCCACCAGGCTCCTCTGTCTGTGGGATTTCTCAGGCAAGAATGCTGGAGTGGGTTGCCATTTCTTTCTTCAGAGGAGCTTCATGACCCAGGGATTGAACCTGCATCTCCTGCACTGGCAGGTGTTTCTTTACCACTGAGCCACCTGGGAAGCCCTCCCCCGTGTTGTAGGCAACCAGTCATCTGGTTTCCGTCTCTCTGTTGCTTTTTCTGGACATTTCATATATTGATTCCATATAATATATAGTCTTTTTTTTTTTTTAATACTTTCTATTTTGAAATAGTTATGGAATCACAGGAAATTAAGACTGGTACAGAGAGGTCTGTGTGCTCTGGCTCCAGCTTCCCCCAGTACTAACATCTTCTGTAACTGCAGTACAAAGAGCAAAACCAGGACATTGACATCAGTACAATCTCCGGACCTTATTCAGATAACAACAGTTTTGCGTGCACCTGTGTGTGTATGTTTAGTTCTTGCAATCTTAGCACATGTGAGATTTGTGTAACTGCCACCACAATCAAGACACAGAGCTGTTCTATCCCAAGGAGCTCCCCGGTGCTCTCTCTATGGTTGTTGCAACTTTCTAGTCCCTGGTACTAATCTAATAATATGTTCTCCAGGTCTATAATTTTGTTCCATAAATAGATCCTATAGTATGTAGCTTTTGATGGTAGCTTTTTTCTTTTATTATTTTTTAAGAGAACCTGAGACCAGGCTGTTTTATTTATTTAATTAATTTGTTATTTGGCCATGACCCAGAGTATGTGGGATCTCAGTTCCCCAGCCAGGGATCAAACCCACGCCCCTTGCAGTGGAAGTGTGGCGTCTTTACTGGGCTGCTAGGGAAATTCCTATCCTTTTTTTAAAAATTAATTACTTTCCTTTATTTTTTTATTTTTGGCTCTGCTGGGCCTTGTGGCTGCATGCAGCTTTCTCTGGTTTTGGTGAGCGGGGCCTCCTCTCTAGTTGCAGTGTGTGGGCTTGTCTTATTGTGGAATGCCAGCGTTAGGGTGCACAGGCTTCAGTAGTTGCAGCCCACAGGCGCAGTAGTCGTGGCACATTGCTTAGTTGCTCTATGGCATGTGGAATCTTCCCGGACCAGGGACTGAACCCACATCTCCTACATTGGCAGGTGGATTCTTAACCACTGGACCACCAGGAAAGTGTCATGTGTCATTTTGATTATAGTCATTCTAGGGTAAGTGGTGGTACCTCATTGTGGTTTTAATTTGCATTTCCCTAATGACTAATGATGTTGAGTCTTTTGTTCATAAGCTTACTAGCTATCTGTATATTTTCTTTGATGAAATTCATATAAAAATGTTATGTCCAATTTCTAAATTCTTAAATTGGACATGTTCTTAATTAAATTCTTAAATTAGACATATTCTCACCATTAAGAACAAGTTATGTACTTGATCGTAACTTTATCAAGTTGATGTACGGTGAGCTGCACATATTGAAAGTGTTATGTCTTCACGTGTGTATGCATTCATGAAATTATCACCACAATCAAAATGATGAAATACAGATCCATGGGAGTTCCCTGAGAGTCCAGTGGTTAGGACTCAGTGCTTTCACTGCTGTGGCCTGGCTTTTGTCCTTGTTTGGAGAACTAAGATCCTGTAAGCGGATCGACGTATCCAAAAGAACAAAACAAAACAAAAGCACATAAATCCATCACTCCCAGAGTTTCTTCATATTCCTTTGAATTTCTCTCACCCATCTCTCCCTGTTCCCTCCTGGAGGTAGCCACTTATCTGCCTAATATCACTATAGATTCATTTGCATTTTTAAGGTATGTATATACCTGGAATCATGGAGAAGGTAATGGCACCCCACCCTAGTACTCTTGCCTGGAAAATCCCATGGATGGAGGAGCCTGGTAGGCTGCAGTCCATGGGGTCGCTAAGAGTTGGACACAACTGAGCGACTTCACTTTCACTTTTCACTTTCATGCATTGGAGAAGGAAGTGGCAACCCACTCCAGTGTTCTTGCCTGAAGAATCCCAGGGACGGGGGAGCCTGGTGGGCTGCTCTCTATTGGGTCTCACAGAGTTGGACACGACTGAAGCGACTTAGCAGCAGCAGCAGCAGCAGCATACCTGGAATCAAACAGTATATATAGTTGGTTTTTTGTTATTGGGTTTTTTTCTTGTTTGGTCTACTGGTCTGTTGTTTTTACTCAGCATAGTTACTTTGACATTTGTCCATGTTGCTATATGGATCAGTAGTTCATTTCTTGTTATTGCTGAGTAGAATTCCATTGTGT
Organism: Capricornis sumatraensis; assembly: GCF_032405125.1. NCBI lineage: Eukaryota > Metazoa > Chordata > Mammalia > Artiodactyla > Bovidae > Capricornis > Capricornis sumatraensis. The sequence continues at coordinate 58,870,524 of NC_091085.1, read as the reverse complement.
GGCTGGTCCAGCATATCACTACATATTATCATACTCTCCAGGAAGACTGTCTTACTTTGAACTCTCATCAGTGGTATATGAGGATTCCTTTCTTTTTTTGGTACTAACACAAGATGCTCTGTTTCCTTATTTTATCTTTTGCCAGTATGATGCACCAAAAACTCTCTGAGTCTTCTTTTAGTATATCTAATGGCCCTTTGTATTCCTCCTTTGTGTTTTCCTCTGGGGGAGTTTCCCACTTTCTTCTTTGGGTGTCCCTTCTTTTTTAACTGGATTGTGAACACTCTTTATGTTAAAAGGTTAACTCATTGTCTTTCGTGTCTTGCAGTTTTCCAGTTTGTAATTTGCCTTTCACTTTGGTTTAGTTGTTTTTTGTTGTGTGTAGAAATTTTAATAGGTTTGTTTTACATTTTAAGAAATAGAGTGAGTGAAATTTATCGGTTTTGTTTTCTCCTTAAAGTATTTCTTTCTTTAGTAATATTAATATTTGTCAGAATGTAAATTCCATGAAAAAAAAGGGTCTTCACATGGCACATAATAGGTTCTTAGCATATTTGGTGAATGAATTAATTGAAAGACTTTACAATTACCCATTTAATCAATATGTATTATCTATTCTATGTGTAGCAATAGTTTGCTAGTAATTTTATCACAGAAGATGTGACATGTTTACTATTCCCTGAGCGTTATACAAAAAACATTTGTGGAATATTGTACTGATGAGGAAGTGGTCTCATAAGTAAAATTAGAAAACTGTAGTTTCTTTTTCAGATTTGGTGATCCATATTTTTGCTATGAATACATTTATTTATGAACAAATAAGTTGTATTGATTAACAGTATAACAGCTGGAACAATAACAGTGAAAATGAATGTCTTTGCTTGTGATTTCTTGTCTCAGTTGGAATTTTAGTCTTTCTTGAGTTTCTATTTCAAATTAGACAGTTTTGATTATTGGGGAGGATGAAATTGTACCTGGTAGACAGTTCTGTATGGGAGGAGAAAGAAAGGACGATTCTTGATAACTAGCATTAGTAAAGATTGATTCTACTGACTAAATTTTGTCTAGGTCAACTGGAGCACAAGTCAATCATCATGTTTATAAAAAATGACCATATCTCCTCCCGCTTCCCCAGTTCCATCCCATCCCCCAATAGTAGCTCTTCCTTCCTTTTGCTCTCTTCCATGAGACCTGACCTGCCATGTGTTGTTTTTCTAAGCAAGTCAGAAATGGGCAAGTCTCTGCTGTTCAGAATCAGAAAACTATACCTTTCCAATGTTTTTGCTTATGACCTTGGAGAAGGGAACTCCAGAGCAGATTTTTAGCGTGAATAATTATCTGACATAGTGATTTTGGGTAGCTGTTTTAGATTCTTTTGTCTTCTCTGTTTCAACAGTTTACTCTGTCAAAATGCATTGATGCCGTGATGGTGCTGGGAAATTCTCATTTGTTCATGAATCGTTCCAACAAACTCGCAGTGATAGCAAGTCACATTCAGGAAAGGTATGACCATTGTGATTACTCTTCCTCCTCAGTGCTTAAGGACCCTGAGATGAGATATTACTGGGGTAGATAAACATACCTCAAATAATGAACTGGTAGTAAATTAGAATTTGGTAGGAATTCTCTTCAGTTGTCATCTGAAGAGTGAGAACCACCGGAAAGCGTTTCAAGAGGCTGTAACTGAGTACCTTCTTTATTTCTCTCATTTTTTAAGAAAACAGTGGAATCATCAAAACATTCCATGGTGGGTAGACTCATGTTTGCCAATTTGCCTGTTTCATACATTTTGTAAAACTGAAGTTTATGATGGACTCTTGAGATTCTGGAATTGGTGTGGTCTTTGTTATCTCTGCTGAATTTTATTTTGATGTTTAGTGAGGGCACTGAGGCCTGGTATAACTAGGGGGTTTTTTGTCTGTTTTTCTATTTCAGTCGATTCTTATACCCTGGAAAGAACAGCAGACTTGGAGACTTCTTTGGAGACCCAGGAAACCCTTCTTCTGAATTTACTCCCTCAGGAAGTAAAGATGGAAAATACGAGTTGTTGACAGCAGCAAATGAAGTTATTGCTGAAGAGATCAAAGATCTAATGACCAAAAGTAATTGCTTTCAGCTTTTCTTCCTCCCATTATTGCTATTTGCAGATGGAGTTGAATGTGGAAGTCCATGAGGTTTTGAGTCCAAAAGTTTGAGATTCTTGATATTATTTACTTAGTTTTTTTTCTCTCTCTCTCTTTTTAAAAATCATGCCCACAAAAGCCTGTGTGATGCTTACCTGACCTCTGCAGCATGGACACTGGTCACCAGCCTCCACTTGAAACACTCTAGTGTCTGAGGATAGCCTGTTTTGACCCATTTTTCCTCTTTCTCAGACCATTCTTTCTTCCATTTTTGACTTTCCCTTCATCTTGTTTCTTCACTTTTTAAAAATATTAATTTTGTTCATTTATTTTCAGCCGTGCTGGGTCTTTGTCTCTGCACTCAGGCCTTTCTCTAGTTGCAGTGAGCAGGCTTCTCATTGTGGTGGCTTCTCTTGTTGCTGAACACAGGGTCTAGGGCCCGTGGGCTTCAGTACTTGTGGCACACGGGCTTAGTTGCCCTGAGGCATGTGGAATCTTCCCAGACCAGGGATTGAACCAGTGTCTCCTGCATTGGCAGGCAGATTCCTAGCAGGGAAGTCTATCGTTTTATTTCTTTAAAAACTGGTATTTTTTTAATTCCACACCGTGTTTTTCTTCCTCTTTATGTTCTCGTCCAACCTCCCCATTAATTGTCATTTGTGTGTGAACACTTCCCAGTCTTTGTCTCTGATCCATCCTTTCTTTCACGCTGCACATGTCCCCACTGAAGTGTCCCTCAGCCTCATTAATAAGCCCGAGACTAGTTTCATTTTCTTTCCCCTCAATTACACCACCACTTCATTTTTGTCACCCCCTTCCACCTGCTTTTCCAAAAGCTTTCATTTTGACTGCTTCCTTCTAAACCAACATCTAATCATCTATAAAATCCTATTACTTTAGTCTCAGAAGTACCTCCAAAGTCTGACCCCTTATTACCTGCCATATAGCTCAACCATGGGACCGCTGACATCTTGGGTGGGGGAATTCTTTGTTGGGGGTGTTTCCTGTGCTTTGGAAGATAACAGTTAGTTGCTCAGTCATGTCCCACTCTTCGCGCCTCCATCGACTGTAGCCCCCAGGCTCCTCTTGTTCATGGAATTCTCCAAACAAGAATACTGAAGCAGATTGCCATTCCCTTCTCCAGGGGAGCTTCCCAGCCAGGGATCGAATGCAGGTCTTCTGCATTGCAGGTGGATTCTTTACCATCTTAGCCACCAGGGAAGCCCTTTGGAGGACACTTACTTGGCAGCATCCCTGGCCTCAACCAATTGGATGCTAAAATATCCCCCAGCTGGGGCTTCCCAGGTGGCACAGTTGTTAAAGAATCTGCCTTGTAATGCAAGAGATGAAAGAGACACGGGTTCGAAACCTGGGTCAGGAAGATCCCCTGGAGAAGGAGATGGCAACCCGCTCCAGTATTCTTGCCTGTAGATCCCATGGACAGAGGAGCCGGTGGGCTGTGGTCCATGGGGTCACAAAGAGTTGGGCGTGACTGAGCACACTTGCAGGTACAAACCAGATGACCCTCTTGGGGCACAGTTGCCCCGGTTGGATCATTATAACAGCTTCTTTCTCCTTCTTTCCCCATTCAAGTCCTTTTGCTCAACCCTCTAGAGTTATCATTCTAAAAATCAGAATTAGTATTCCCTGCCTCAAAGACTTTTGCTAATTCCCTGTTGCCTGCAGGCAGTGGTTTTAAACTGTCTCCTTGTCCAAATCACTGGTAGGGAAAAGGCAACTCTAGAGACAGTGGACCAGTGATTTCTCTTGGGACTGAGGGGGAGCAAGAAGGGACTGGGAATGGGCCTAAGTGATCTTTTGGAGTGATGGAAATGTTCTACAGTTGGATCATGGTGATGATTTCAACTCTAGAAATTTACTGGAAGTCATTGACTTGTGCACTTAAAAAGAGTGAATTTTGAGATCTGTAAGTTACACCCCAATAACATGAAATACTGGACCCCACTTCATCGTTTCCGATTCAGTGGGTCTAGGGAGGGTCCGGTGCTTTGGATGGTGGCTCACACGGTAAAGAAACTGTCTGCCAATGCAGGAGACCGAGACCCAGGTTCGATCCCTGGATCGGGAAGGTCCCCTGAAGTATGAAATGACAACTCCCTCCAGTCTTCTTGCCTGAAGACTTCCGTGGTAGAGGAGCCTGTTGGGCTACACTGCATAGAGTCTCAAAGGGTCAGACTCGACTGAGCATAGCACAGCACCGCACCAGGGAGGACCCAAGAATTTGTATTTTTCTTGAGTTTCCAGGTGATGTTCCTCCAGCGGGTTCTAGAATCAGATTTTGGAAACCACTGGCCTCCAGCGTAAAGGCCCAACTTCTCAGTACAGTGGTCCAGACCTTTCCCAGTCTGACCTCCTCGTGGGGCATCAGCACTCCTGGACCAGTTTCAAGCCCTGTTCCTACAGGGTGTTAATCTGGACTCCCACCTTGTTGAACTGGATGTTTAGAATTTTGATTTTTATGAGTGATTTTTTTTTGTTGTTGTTTTTTTTACTCAAGTCTCCAGATAAGCTGTGAACTTTGTCCCTACTTCCCACAGCCAGGGTATTTTCTCCAGTCCTCTTTTCACTGGTCCAGCTTTTGCGGGGCAGTGGGAAGGAAGAGGTGATAGCAAAGGCTCAGAGCCTAGCCAGGGACCTCTGTGCAGGCTGCCCTCGGTCACACACAGACTTTTGTACTACTCGGATCGTTGAGAAACCAGAACCTTCCCCAGTAACACTAGGATACTTTTTAGTATTTATTTTTATAACAAAATTTACCATTTTAACCATTTTTCAAGGTACAGGTCAGTAGCATTAAGTACATTCACACTGTTGGGCAAACATCAAAACTATCCATTTCAAGAACTTTTTCATCATCCCAAACTTAAAATTTATACCCATTAAACAGCCATCCCTCATTCCTCCCCATTCAGCCCCCAACCACCAGGGTATTTTAAATTGAGAAAATGTTTAACAGTTGCTTATCTGTGTTTATAAACCCCAGTTTTGAAAATGTTATCTGATTTCCTTCATGTATATGAATGCTTTGGTTTAAAAATGATTTTGGTTCAAAAAAGTACATAAATATTCTCTTTTTAATGCTTTTTGTTATTTATAGGTGACATAGAGGGTCAACACACAGAGACTCTGCTGGCAGGATCCCTTGCCAAAGCTCTTTGCTGTATCCTTGATTTTTTTTCTTTTTTAATATGTGTCTATTTATTTTATCTTTGGTTGTGCTGGGTCTTTGTTGCTGCCTGGGGGCTTTCTCTAGCTGTGGCGAGCGGGGGCTACTCTGCACTTCAGTGCTCTGGCTTCTCACTGCCGTGGCTTCTCTCGTTGTGGAGCTTGGGCTCTAGGGCGCGCAGGCTTCAGTGGTTGCAGCACGTGGGCTCAGCAGTCTCAGCTCAAGGGCTCCAGAGTATAGGCTCATTAGCTGTGGCACACGGGCTCAGTTGCCCCACAGCATGTGGGATCTTCTCAGACCAGGGATCGAACCAGTGTCCCTTGCATTGCAAGGTGGATTCGTAACCACTGGACCACCAGGGAACCCCTGCTGTATCCTTGGTGTTTTAATCATTCAGAAGTTTGTTTTGTGTTTTCCTTTAATAAAGACACCTTAACTTGTGATATTTCTTAGAACCATGGATGCCCACATTACTGGAAGGCATGTGTATTCTAAAGCAGAAGATAATAAAAATGCTTTAACATGTTTTTAGGAGAAGCTGTAAGAATGAGAAAACTCTACTTTCTCCAGTATGTCTTAAGAGCTCACAATGAATTATTCTTCAGGATGTTTCTCTGTTTATTATTAGACAGATTAAAACTTTTTTTTCCTTCTCTCAAGTTAGAAACAGTGTTTGATTTTAAAAGCCTTTTACTGACCCTGGGGCTTATTAAATGAGCAGCTGGTTCTCCCCAGGAGAATTAGTTATTTTGCCTACCTTTATAAGCATGTTGATAATCTGTTTGTGTGACATTTTTTTCAGTCTTATGTAATTTAATTTGTTTAAATCGAGTGATCCCTCCGTTCCCAGACTGTGACTGGGGGTGTCTGATTGTCTGTGTATGGTTTACAAATTCGTCATCTCATTTGGTTGGTGTATTGATTTACTTGTGCCAGTATTCAAATCTAGGACATGATAGATAGCTGTAGAACAAGCAAATCTATTAATTTTAATTTTCTTGGAGAATAATCATATTTCGGTCAGGTTGCAAAACCCACTTGATTGCAAAGTCAGTAATTGGAAGCTCCCAATCTCTTTTGTGTGTTTATTGTGAGTCATGGAGCTTTTCCTTTTTTTCAGGTAGGTGGATGCTGAATTTATTTAACTATGATTTGAATTTATTTGTTCTGTTTACTGTTATTGTTTATGAAACAATATTTTAAAATTCCTTAATTCTAAGAAAATAAGACATTCATAGAATGAACAAGGAAGTTAAAGGTGAGAGCCTGCAATCTTCTATGAGACTGTAGTTTTTTGTTTTTTTTTTGAGACTGTAATTCTTATTTTACTACTGTAACTTTGAGGGACTGTTTTAAAATTGGTGAGAAAACTTTATATATAAAATGTTTAGTGAGATTCAGTTGTAATCTGTTTTTATCTCTTTATAGATAATCAGGAAATGAAATCAAGGATATTGGTAAGATTAAAAGAAATCTGTACTATATTTTTATACTAGCCAGAGCCAGTTAGAAAACAGACTGAGAAATAAGACCCATTTATAATAGAAGCAATAAATATTAAGATTCCAGAGTTAATTAACAAGTGATGTATAAAGTTGATTATGATGAAAAACTGAAATTCTTAGAGACATAAAAGTATTGAATAAAAAGAACCATATTTTTTTCTTTTTTAATGTTTTCAGTTATTTTTATTGATGTATAGTTGATCTACAATATTATATAGCTACAGGTATATAATGTAGTGATTTGCAGTTTTTTAAAGGTTATATTCCATTTATAGTTATAAAAATATTGACTATATTTCCCATGTTGTGTAATATATCCTTGTAGCTTTTTTTGTCGGTAATAGTTTATACCTCTTAAATCTCTACCACTGTGTTGCCCGTCTCCTCTTCCCTCTTCCCCACTGGTAAATGCTAGTTTGTGGAGAGCCATATTTTATTTTTGAATGTCAGTTTGTCTAAGATTAAACTGTAAGTTCAGTGCAATCTCAGAATATTAATCAGATTTCTTTTTTCCTGGCAGAGTGGGGGGATTTAAAAAAGTCAATAAGAGTTTACCTAAAAGAATAAATCAGTGGGTATAGGCAGGAGCTTTCTGAAAGAGAATAGTAAGCAGGCACTTGCTCCAGTTGACTTAAAAACACACAATATTATTGTTGTGAGTTTAAGTTTTATTCAGGGTTTTATGAGCATTATAGCTCAGGAGACAGCCACTCAGCTGTCAAGAAACTGTCCCAAAGAGGTAGAGGAGAGACCAGTTTTTGTGGGGTTTTTTTTTTTTTTGGCTAGGAAATTCACACAGTCAAGCATACGTCTTGGTAAAAGATGACTGCTATTCACAAAGAACAGATATCTCAAGTTAGTGATTTTATTGCTTTTCTATTTTTTCAGTTCTTGCCTACAAAGAGGCAGGAATCTGGGGTTGTTGAAATTCTTCCTGAGATACCCATCTGACTGTCTAAGGGCCTGTTTATCCAAAGCACTGAGTGCCTCATCCTGCCTTTCATCCTGGACTCCTTTCAGGGTGCGCGGTCGGTGGGCAGCTGCAGTGGGTTCCCATTTAACCCTTGGAGAACTGGGTGGGGAGCAGTGCTCTTTGTTCTTCTTTATTCACACTCCTTTAGGCATTCAGACACATTATAAAGCTACAGTAACAGTGTGGTTCTGGTACAGTAGTATGCAAACAGATAAGGGGTACATAGTGGGGCTTGACACAAGATAAATGAAACACTTCAAATGTGTGGGAAGGAAGTGGATTATTCAGTAAAAGATACTGGGCCAGTTGGTTGGCCATCAGGAGGAACACAAAACTAGATCTCACTGCTTACCCCTAAGCACATTCTAGTAATGATCAAACATGTCAGTGTAAAAATTCGAGTCATAAAAGTGCTGGAAGGAAATATGTGTTTATCATCTTCAGTTGGTGAGTATCTTGCTAAGCATGATGTAAAACTTTAAAAGGAAGCTTAAGACCTCAAAAAAAATAAAACCCCCAAAGCAAGGATGGGAAAAGAAAAAATCTATTAGGAAAATGTGTTTTCAACATAACTACATGACAGGATTAATGTAATATTTCTAAAATAAAAAAGAGCTTTTGTAAATTAATTTTTAAAAGTCAGGGTTGACTCCAAAGGAACAGGTGGGAAACATGAGCAGTCTGCAGAAGAGGAAATGCAAAGGACCAGGTAGCGTTTGGAAACATGGCAGCCCTACTAGTGGTTCTTCTCTTGTGTCGCCCATGAGAGGATAAATTAGTACAGCTTTTCTCGAAGGCAGGTCAGTAATATGTATCAAAATGAAATGTGCAGACACTTAGTAATCCCACTGGTTATCTTAGGAGCCAGTCAGTTATGCAAAGGGTAGATGGGCGTATTCATCACAGCATTGTCTAAAATTGAGGTTTGAAAAAAAAACTGAGATGTGGAAACTGCTTAAATGTCTTCTGTAGGTAATTGGTTAAATAGTCAAAACCTAGGAACTCAGCATGAAGGATGATATACACTCATATTTATTGACATAAGGTTGTTTCCCCCAGATATTGGGGACTGCAAAACAAGGTTGCAGAATACTAGGGTATCATCCTGGGTGTGTGTGTGTCTGTGTCTGTTGGATGTGAATGTATATACATGTCCACATAGACGCTCTTTAGAAACCATTAACAAGGATTATCTCTTGAATGATAGGATTTGGGGGAGATTTTTAATAACTACAAAGATAAATTAGAAAGATGACATTGACTGTAGTTTGTTGTATACCGTGTTGACATTTGAGTAAGAGTACTAGAATGTGGCTGAAAGGTATTAACACGCATATGATTTTTAGGTGATTAAGGCTGCAGAAGACAGTGCATTGCAGTATATGAACTTCATGAATGTCATCTTTGCAGCACAGAAGCAGGTGAATCGAGAGCCTTCTTTTTAAAGAATATTGCTTTCATAATGAAGGAGTTAATTTTACTGTTTGAATGGCCTGCTTAAAGAAATAGTCTGACTGAATACTTACTAAGGGATTGGGAATCTGGAATCCATGTTTTGTACTAGTCATTTTTCTATTTTGAGTCCTGCACCCTTGAGAATCTAGTGGATCCCCAGAAGAATATGCACTCAAACTCACTTTTGTTTATAACTACATGTATAGTTACAACCCTGTTTAGCCCATCCTTAGACTTCAGGCTAAGAATCCTGAGTTTTATAACAGTTTGCTGCATGTGTGGTCTCAATTTCTTTTGTCTTTCTGCTTTAGGGAGGTTTTAGGTAGCTCAGTGGTAAAGAACCCTCCTGCCAATGCAGAGATGTGGGTTCAATCCCTGGGTCAGGAAGATCCCCAGGAGAAGGAAATGGCAACCCACTCCAGTATTCTTGCCTGGGAAATCCTACAGAGGAACCTGGTGGGCTACAGTCCATGGGGTGGCAAAAGAGTTGGATACAACTTAGCAACTAAACAACAACAATAAATATTTGTAAATAACTCAAGTGTTCAGATGAGTTATCATTAATGCATTTTCTTCTTTGACATGTTGAAAAAAACTTTCTTAAAACTTCAGTTTAAAAAATAAACAACACTTCAGTTTTGGGATATCCCTGATGGTCTAGTGGTTAGGGCTCCATGCTTCTATGGCATGGGATATAGGTTTGATACTTGGTCAGGAGACTAAGATCCTGCATGCTGTGGTGGTATGGCCAAAAAACTTTAAAAAAAACCAAACTTCCGTTTTAACCTAAAATGCTGCTATAGTCACCTGTAAAGTTTTCCGTCTTGGAGTGGCAGCATGATATAGTGAAAAGGCCATGGACTTCGGGGACAGGCAGGTTGGGGGTGACAGTATTATTTGCCCTTGGCTCTGTGACCACCACCCAGCCAAGGCCTGGGTGTTTCAGTGTAAAATGCACATCAGATATCTACTTGCAGTGTAACCATGCATATTAAATGAGTCGTTTTAAGAATAGAGTCTGGCATATAGTAGGTTCTCACTATAAGGTAGTCTTCACTATTCCTGTTAATATTTTTTGAAATGTCCATTTCAGAATATTTTGATCGATGCCTGCGTGTTAGACTCCGATTCAGGACTCCTCCAACAGGTATATTTTAAATGAATGCTTGATGGTGGTTCTGAAAGCATAGTGAGTTCTGTTACCTGTGATAAATGCCTCTCACCTACCAGTCTTCACACAGCTTTAGGGATTATCCCTTATGATGCTTTAGATTAGAGCACCAGCATCTCTCTGGTTCTTTTGAAATTCTTATTTATATTCTACATAATGATTTGATTGACTTTGTAAAAGTATTATAATTCACTCATTAGAATGAATTCAAGCAGCACAGAAAAGTATTTTTAAAAAGAGTAGGAAAAAAAAAAAAAAGAAAAATCTTTTCAAATCCTTTCATCCCGAGGTTATTGTTAATGTTAGGTGACCAGCATGATCGCTCTATACATACAGATGGAAGAGTAGATCACTAAGCAGAGCATTTTATAAAAATAGGATCCAGATCTGTGCTGTCCTTAATGGTAGCCATATGACTGTTGAGCTCTTGAAAAGAGTCTGATCTGAATTGAGAAGTATGTGAGTATACAGACTGAATTTCAAAGACTTAGGATGAAAAACAATGTATAATATCTCATTAATGAGTCTTATACTGGTTACATGTTAAAATGATAATGCTTTGAATATATTGAGTTATATAAAAGATGCTACTAAAACTTTATCTCTTCATTGTTCTGTTTTATGTGGCTAAAAAATTAAAAATTATGTATGTTGCTTATATTATGTTTCTCTTGGACAGCACTGTTAGATGTTACTTTTAATCAAAACATGAAAATAAGTTTTACTTTAACTAAAAAGGAAAAGGAAAACCAGAAAACTGGAAATAAGACTGAAGACAATACTAAACTTTTGATAAATGCTTTTTGATCACAAGGAACATTATTTCCTAAAAGATCAGTTAAAAGCATTAAATTACAGAAAACTTTGAGTTTAGGTTACTGCTGGGGATTGACTGGGGAAGAGGGGTACAATCAGAAAGTACACCAGCCTCAAAAGTTCTAGGATTGTCCTGTTTCTTAAGCTTGATGATAGATGCATGGTGTTTATTGGAATGTGAAGTGGTACAGCCTCTTTGGAAAATGATCTGAAACTCCCTCAGAAAGTTAAACATAGAATTACCAGTTGAGTCTGCAATTCCATTCTTAAATATTTATTCAATGAAAACATGTCCACACAAAATACTGTCCATGAATATTCACAGTTGTGCTATTCATAATAACCCGGAAGTGCAAACAACTCAAATGCGTATCAGTGGATAGACGGATAAACAAACTGGTCTGTCCATGTGGTGGAATATTATTTGGTCATAAAAAGGAATTGAAGTACTGATACATGCTACAAGACTACAATATGAATGCACCTTGAAAACTTTATGCTAGGTGAAAGAAGCCAGTCATAAAAGGACATAGCTTGTCTGATTCTGTTGATACAAAGTGTCCAGAATAGGCAAGTCCATGGAGACAGAAAGCAGATTGGTGGTTGCCAAGGGAAAGGAGTGACTGTTAATGGGGATGTAGGGTGATAAGATGTTCTGCAACCAGATAGCGGGGACAGTTGCACAGCTGTGAATATTCTAAAAATTAGTAAATCGCACACGTTAAAAGGATAGCTTTTATAGTGTGTGAATTACATCTCAAACTGTTAACTGGAAAATATGATAAGAGTGAATAAGCATGGCAGGAATAAAAATTTACCACCAGCAAACAAACAGGAAAAAGGACTTGCAGTGTCTTATAACTGCAGGCTTCCAAGGGTGAAAGGGCATGGACCAAGGGGAAGACACAAGCTGTTTGAACATCTGGAGAGGTGGCTGCAAGTTTCGAGTCCTCCCTCACTCTGGGAAGAGACACCCTTTTAATTTGCTATGTTGTAGACCTGAAGAGTTGGTGGTGAGAATGACCTCCGTCTGTAAAAGCTAGTGCACACGTGGCAGTGAGTCCTTTGTGTGTCTTACAGGCTTGTGACATCACAGGGGGACTGTACTTGAAGGTGCCCCAGATGCCTTCCCTTCTGCAGTATCTCCTGGTAAGGAAACGTCAACAGCGAACCTAATGCCTTGAGTCAAGAGAGACCCTTGTTTCCTGGGGAATGAATGGGAACAAGACGGATGATGCCTAGTAACTGGAAGAAAGGAGTAGAGGGGTGACCTAGGGAATTCCAGCTTCCAGTAGTCTTTGGACCGTGTAAGTTCTATGTAGAATGTTGTATGACTGTTTACAGCACAGTGCCTGTGTGTGGAGGTGTTCAGTAATTGTGGAATGAAAAATAGACATTTCTCAACAGACATTCAAGGGAAATCCAGTTTAGTATTCTCAGTGTTTACTAGCTGATGTCTAATATCTATATCTTGGCTTCTGGTTGTTTTCCCCTGTGTTTTAAATAAAAATTTTGTGGTCATTTTTTGTTTATTTGTTTGTTTCATATAGTGGGTTTTTCTTCCTGATCAAGATCAGAGGTCTCAGTTAATCCTCCCACCCCCAGTTCATGTTGACTACCGGGCTGCTTGCTTCTGTCATCGAAATCTCATTGAAATCGGCTATGTCTGTTCTGTGTGCTTGTCAAGTAAGTTCGTGTACTGAGTTTTTCTTTTTAACGTCTTTCTTTGGTGGGGGCCAGGGAGCACTGTGTGGCATGTGGAACCTTAGCTAACTGACCAGGGATTGAATACGTGCCCCCTGCAGTGGAAGTGGAGTCTTAACTCTTAGACCACCAGGGAAGTCCTTACTGAGGACTGAGTCCATACTCAGTTTTTCTATGTTGGAGGGGAGTGTGCAGAAGATATCTTCAACTGTGCTGCTTCTAAATCATCCTGGTGTTTTTTTTGTTTGTTTCAATGTACAGTATTCTGCAATTTCAGCCCAATCTGTACCACATGCGAGTAAGTATCTTTGGGGTTGTGTGGCTGGCTCCCACTTACCAGAGATTTAGAGCACTAAAAAGTGTTTTATTTTTTTTCTGTGTCTTATTTCAGGACAGCCTTTAAGATTTCTCTGCCTCCTGTACTGAAGGCCAAGAAAAAGAAACTGAAAATGTCCTCATGATAATAAAAATCATTTCCCTATCACTTAAGGCTGGTTATAGAAATTATATGGCAGAATCTTTGTTAGGGAGGCTCTGAAAAAAATAGAGATATGTGTAAGATAATGAGCTTTCTTACAGGAAATATTGTGAAACATCATCCTTATCCTGTGCTTCTGGGGGGCTGATTTATTTGAGGGAGTCATTCTATGCAATATACCCTAAAGTCTTTTCTGGCTGGTTTTTGTCCAGAAATGGGGGAAGAAAGCACAAATTTGAGACTTTTTTTTTTTTAATGAGATGATCATTTGTCAAAGACAGTCTGTCCTGACTGATGGAAGGTATCAGAACCTACCGAAGTCTGGGTCCTTACTGTGAAATGTACAACATGAAATTTGGACCCAGTTCTGGAAAAAAGTGACTATTTATGGAGTAATGGCATCAATCAAGATAGAACATCTTACTTGAGTCAACACTTAGCTTCAGCAGTATTCATGTAAATAAAGTCCTTATTTTCTCAATTGAGATTTAGCTCCATTTATGATCAGGTATTTATTCTTTTGTCTGACAGCACATTTTGAACAGTTACCTAAATGAGAGTTTGTCACTGAGTATCTCCAAAATCTGATTTTAAACGAGTATGGAAAGCGAGTACAGTAGTCAGGGAGGAACTGTTTTTTCAAAACCAGTTGTGTGAAGAGCTTATTTGTGAAAGCCAAAGTCTGGGTTCGCAAGGGGAGTTTCTTTGGGAGAATGGATTCTTTCAAGCTAAGTGTTGCCCCACATAGAATTCATTCCTTTTTAGAGGAGGGAAAAAGCGTTAATACTGGAGAATGGTTCTTTGGAAACTTTGGGCTTAATACTGAAAACTTGTATCAATTCAAAAGAAAAATTATTTGTAATTTCAACAGTAAACAACTTATTTTTCTATGTAACCTGGAAGTTACTAAAAGTCCTTATAAATTCCAGCATAGTGTAGGAAGGGTTTTCAAGAATGGTGGCCAGTTTGATTTGTTTTTAGAAAATATACTGACAGAAACCTATATGTGTATACAACATTATATATAAATAAGATTTTAATTTTCTTTTGATACCATCTCAAAAATTATCTCAAATATTTAAATAATTTGGTATTTGGTTAGATTATTTCAGGTAGGTTTTATATTCTGGATTTACAATTTTGTTAACAGATACACAAAGATTTTGGTGGTCACTTTCCAAGTATTTGTTAATCTCTGAGTTTAAGAATGTCTTTTTAAAATATTTAATGTTTCACAGCCTAAGTGTAATGGAGATCACTATTTTTAAGGCTAGGAAATAAAGCATCATATATCTAAAGATGACTAAATTCAAACAAGCTTATAAGGTTTGTTACTACTTTTTCATTTGAAATGTTTTGTGAACTGTCTTAATTCTGTTTAAATTTTAGCTGTTGTGTTTATGGTTTATTTTGTATAAATTTTTATAATAAAATAATTAAAATTTTCATATTTCCCTGAGTTATTTCTTCTTATTGGTTATTTCTTCTTATTGGTTATTTCATGCTCATTCATCTTCAACTGTGTACTTTTTAACTGGGTTTGTTTACATGTCAATTTTTTATTCAACTCTGAAGAACTTTAATTTCAATCTTGCTAAAACTATACACAAAAATATTGTTACAAATACTATACAACTATAGATTGGTATGAAGTTTTTAATAGAAGATTTTTTACGCACCGTACATGGATTCTGCCCGTGAATTGGTTTACCGCTCATCTAATAGCTAACAAAATGAGTGAACATTTATTGAGTACTTACTGTACATCAGGCATTAGGCTAAGCTTATTAGGTGTGTTGCCTCACTTCTCACACAACCCTATTTGGGAGAGACTATTACCTCCTTTAAAGATGAGGGGCGGGGGGAATACAGCTGAGGAAACCTAAGATTAGAGAGGTTAAGTGACTTTCCCAAGATCACTTAACATAAAGGAAGGTGAAATTCAAACCATGCAGTCCAGCCTCAGACCCTGCACCTTTAAGTCACCGAGCTATGATAACGCTTGCGATCCTTTGAGGCTGCTGACATAAGAAAAATGAATTTTTTTTTCCCCAGGCAGAATTTTGGTAATTTTGCATCTGTTCTAATGGTGCTAAAACTTCGTGTGTGTAGTTTGAGAAGACCTACTTTCAGAGATCTGAGAGCTCTATGTGGTGGTTGTTCAGTCGCTAACTCCTGTCCCACTCTGCAACCCCGCGGACTGCAGCACGCCAGGCTTCCCTATCCTTCACTGTCTCACTCTGTGTGGTAGAAACAGACAAAACCTCTGAAAAACGGAGAATAATAAAAACAATACAACAGAACAATTACAGCGCTGCAACTTCACCCCCTTTTTGTCCCTCCCCCCAAATTCTCATAAAAAATCAAGTTTAAAAGTTGCTTGTTTAGAACCCAGTGCCTGCGGCCTCGCATTTGCACTAACTCCAGAATGACTGAATTAACTCCATGTTGGAGAAACTCGGGGTTTTAAACTAGACGCGGACTCTTACTTTTTCGTGATTCTTTACATGGAGTGATGCCGCTAGAAGGACCTAAGGCCCGTGGCAGGGCTAGGCTGCTGCGGATGGGTTTGAGGGCGGGCTCTCTCTGCTCGTGATTGGTCCAATCACGGCTCGCCTTTCGTCAGACCGGCGGCCGATTGGTGGTTGCCATAGCTCCAGGCGTTCGCTTGACAAGATGGTGGCGGCCAGGCCTCCCGGGCAGTGCTTCCGAGTCCCCGCGCTTCCAGTCTTCTAAGGCGGGCGCAGCCCTGTTGTGCAGGCCCGGCGAGCCCCCAGGCATGCGTTTGTCGCCGCCGGTCCCTTTGCTTTTGGGACTCCTCTTTCTGCAAGGCGTCTTGAGGCCGCTGAGGGGAGATCTGGGTGTGTAAGGCGGGGCAGGGGCCTGCAAGACGGGGATGAGGGCGAGGACGATTCTTGAGGCCAAATCTGGGACTGCCGCCAGAGCTGCGGAAGACACCGCAAAGAAAGCCACCACCCAGCGGTTCTGCAACTATTAACTCCTCCTTGTCCCTTTCTTCCCGCCTAGTTTTCATTCCTTCTGTCATCCGCATGTCCGGCCCTGTGGTCAGCGCGTCTCTGGTCGGAGGCACCGAGGATGTGACTGTGTCCCTGACCCAGCTGCGGGACGAGATGGGTAAAGAGTCTGTGGGGAGGGAGGAGGTTGGGCCAGCTTCAGGCCGCCCAAGAAGCCTGGCCAGGTGGCATCTTCTGAGTCCCTTGGGGCTGTCCCCTGCAAAGTCGGGATGGGGGCTGCTGTGGACCAGAGGACCAACAGACAGGATGAGTAAAAGAAAGCTTGAAATTACAAGTTAGCATTCACTGAGCTATCCCATGTACTTAAATACATCACCTCATTTTCCTAATAAGAACAGTAATGTCTTTTAGTTCCTTTTAACAAATGAAGACACTGAAGTTCAGAGAGGTTGTCACAGGTCGAGAGTCACACAGCTTGCAAAGAGTCCAGTCCTAGGCTTGGAAAGGTGTTCCATCCTAGGAAATCTGACTCCAGAGTGCATACCTTGCTGGACGATACTCTCTTGCATTCTAATCTCTCCTGTAGGTTTATTGCCAGTTCCCACCTGTGGCGAGCTGAACAATGAGACAGGAGACTGGAGTTTGACTGTCACCCCGACTGTGGTAAGGCCAGAGGTGGAAACCTTCTCAGCAGCATCTGTGGAGTCCTGCATCTGGTGCTCCTGCAGTGTTGTTTTTTTCTCTCTCTCTTTTTGACTGCGCCCAGCAGCTTATAGGGTCTTAGTTCCCTGAGCAGGGATTGATTGAACTTGGACCAAGGTGGTGAAAGTGCCGAGTCCTAACCACTGAACCTCCAGGGAACTTCCCCTGCAGTGTTTTTTTAATCAGACAAAATAGAACTTAGTGCTTGGAACCACCATGAACCTGTGGGCCATCTGATCCTGTAGGCACTCATTCAGCCCAGAGGTTCTTGGACGAGTTTCAAGAAGCTTGTGAGGGAATTCCCTGGTGGTCCCATGGTTAGAACAACATGCTGTCGCTACCAAGGGCCCAGGTTCATTCCCAGGTTGGGGAACTAAGATCTCACAAACTGCATGGCAGAGGCAAAAAAAAAAAAAAAAAAGCTATGAACTCTCTAAAATTGTGTATAAAGTTATGTGTGTGTGCATTTTTTTCTGATGAGAGGCTTTCCAGCTTCTGTCAGATTATCAGATGAACCTGTGACTCAGAAGAGCTTCATGAATTGCTGGTCTCACCCAACTCTGGGCTTATGTGTAAGCACACTCAAGCCTGGAGAAATGAAATATTTTCCACTTAATAGATACTTCATAGAGTGCCTAGTATCTGCAAAACATCAACTCCGAACATAAAAGAGACAGACAGACTTTGCTTGCACCCTAGGAACCAGGGCCTGTTCCATGGACTTTTATTTGTGTGTATTTAATCTTCTGCTGGTAGGATAATAAAGGTGCCAGACAAATACCTTTATCAGACCTGTGTTCAGCTTTCTCTAAACAGCCAAAGGGCTTTCCAGGTGGCTCAGTGGTAAAGAATCCACCTGCCAATGCAGGAGACCTGGGCTCAGTCCCTGGGTCGGGAAGATCCCCTAGAGAAGGAAATGCAACCCACTCCAGTATTCTTGCCTGGAGAATCCCATGGACAGAGACTCCTGCTGCTACAGTCCATGGAGTCACAAAAGTTGGACACGACTTGGTGACCAAACAACCAGCAGCCACAACTTGTTTGCTTGTATATTCAGCTGAGGATTAGGAATCAGGGCCTGTGTACTGCTGTAGGTTTACAGGGTAAAATTGAGCAGAATGATGTCATCCTTGGTCCAGTTTGCCTTTTGTAAAATGAATGGAGGCAGATTGAGCTTACTTAACCTTATGTGTTCTTATAGATGGCGTTTTGAGTCACCATATAAAGTACAGTGATATTTTCCTTTCAGAATTCGTTGGAAGTGACCGTGAGGTTGAAGAGGGATCTGCAGTCATGTTCCTCTAATGAGACAGATCCCTTCCTGGAGGCCCCGTGTATTGTCCAAACTCTTCTTGTTTCAGCCTTTCGTAATACATCCTGTTTAGCACATCTGCTCATTCATGTGGAAATTTATGCCAACTCCTCTCTGGGGCAAAATGCATCAGGCAAGTAAAGTCTCCGACTATCAAAATGTTTACTGCAGATGTTTGAATGTAAGTGTGTGCCATGCAGTTTGTGTGCTTCGCTCGTGAGTCTGTCTTGCTTTCCTAAACTTATTTTTCTTTTGTTTAATTTTCTTATTTTAACAGTTTCCAGGGAATTCCCTGGTGGTCCAGTGATTTACGGCTCCTCACTTTGAATTCAAGGGGCGTGGGTTCGATCCCTGGTTGGGGAATTAAGATCCCATAAGCCACACAGCATGGCCAAAAAAGAAAATTATTAAGCCCAGGAGGGCTTAATAGTAACTGTACCACTCAGAGCAGCAACTTTTTTTTCTTTTAAAAAATATGCTTAAATATAGTTAGGTAATATTTCAGAATGTCCTTGTACAAATAGCCAAACTTAGGAAAATTAGAGTCTGTATATATTGGTAATTATGAGATGTCCACTCTGACCCCATTAAGGTATGAAAAATTTTGCACCCAGTCAGACAGAGATCAGAACAAGAAAAAAGATGGAAGGACAGCCAGGAGGTAAGCGGTATGCTTAGTAACAAGGAAGCTAGCCAACAATGTGGGAGGCATATAGATAGATTCACAAATATCTATCTATATATCACATAGTAAAACCCTATTCTAAAGTGCCTTGCTTACGTCTCATGGATTTGATTATACTGAGGGTCAAACCCTTACCCTTGTGACATGGTCTCTTATTCAGACTTTCTTATTCTTGATACCACTGACATACTAGGGTTCTACTATATTATAGCATAGAATATAGAATAGTTGTTCTTTAGAAGCTTCAGTTATCCTGTTATTGAAGTTGACTGATACATAGAGTTTACACAAATAGTCGTGTACATAGCTTTCCAACTGTTAGTCTCTGGATTCCGAATTAGGAGGCTAAAATGTAATATAACATTCCTTTTCCAGTCAGTGTGAAAATTACTAATTTCCCCCACACTTGAACCAGAATCAGGATGTGAAAATTTGCATTCACAGTGTGATGGGACTTGAGGTTGAGTGTGTAGCTCAGTTAAATGAGATTTTATGGTCAGATGGCTTCTAGATAAACTGAAATGTCACCATGGCTTCAGATTTTTTTTTTTAAATTGTGGTATAGTTCCTTTACAAGGTTGTACAACAGAGTGAATTAGCTATGTGTATAGATACAACCCCCTGCTCTTGGGTCTCCCTTCCCACTTATCTAGTCACCACAGAGCGCCGAGCTGAGCTCCCTGTGCTTTGTAGCAGGTTCCCACTAGCTATCAGTTTTACACGTGGCAGTGGGCATACCCACTCCCAATTCCCCCACCCTCCATGTCCACACATTTGTTCCCTTCGTCTTCATCTCTATTTCTGCCCTGAAAATAGGTTCATCTGTATCATTTTTCTAGATTCTACATACATGCGTTCATATACAATATTTGTTTTTCTCTTTATGACTTAGTTGACTCTGTATGACAGACTCTGTCCATCTGCATTACTGCAAATGACCCCATTTTGTTCTTTTCATGTCTGAGTAATATTTCATTGTCTATATGTACCACGTCTTCTTTACTCATCTGTCAGTGGACATTTAGGTCATGGCTTCAGGTTTATCTGTTGAAAGAGGTAATGGATTTGGAGGAGTAGATGCTAAAAATCAGTCTGTGTTATGAAAGGAGTTGGGCAGTGTATTGAAAAATCAGTGCATTGCGTTTGTCTTAACTTGCAAATCTTAGTGACTTGATCATCTTCAAGATCAACTGTGACTTGTTCAGTTTGTATAACTAGGACCTTCTCTTCTATTTGGGTTTTTGTTGGAGGAGTAGATGCAGGCCTCAGTAGATATAGCCCATCTCAGGGACACCTTGATGTGGAATACTGGTAATGGTGATTTGTAATACAACTCAGCTTTCTTTGAGTGTCTAAAATGTGGCCATGTCTCATCAGTGTTTCACAGCTGAACTTCTCTGTTGTTTGTACTTTTCAGAAAATGTGACTGTCATTCCTAACCAGGTGTATCAGCCCCTTGGTCCTTGCCCTTGTAATTTGACAGCAGAGGCCTGTGACATTCGCTGCTGCTGTGACCAGGTATGGTCTTTCTGATTATTGGGTGCAAAAACTGTGGTACCTGGTAGCATGTGGAGGTCACCAGCAGGTCCCCATCAACAGCATTTTAGTGCGTGGTCTTTCAAAAGCTGAGATTGTATGTCATGTTTTCCAATTGAGTGTTTTCTTATCTAGCCTTTTCAGCCTAGTTTGTGGACAAAGGACTTTCCAGGTGACGGTAGTGGTAAAGAATCCACCTGCCGGTGCAGGAGTTACAAGGGACACTGGTTCAATCCCTGGATCAGGAAGATCCCCTCGCATAGGAAATGGCAACCCACTCCAGTATTCTTGCCTGGGAAATTCCATGGACAGAGGAGCCTGGTGGGTTACAGTTCATGGAGCTGCAGAGAGTTGCACATGACTGAGTGACTAAGCAGCAATTACGGACAAAAAAAAATGTGTCTGTTTGAATAAAGTCCTGATTGCGATGATACTGAGTGTCTAAGCAGCAATTACGGACAAAAAAAAATGTGTCTGTTTGAATAAAGTCCTGATTGCGATGATACTGAGAGGATGATTTTAATGTCTTACTTGGAAGCCTTTAAGAAAATACAAAAAGGAGAGAAAAATAGATGTTTTAAGTGATTTTTTTTTTTTAGTAAATTTAACCATCGCAATAATCTAATTTGAGGATGTTTCCAGCACTCCCGAAAAGAAGCCATATGTCCATTTGCAGTCACTCTCATGCCCATCATCCCCAGACTGTTTTATGTTTGTTTGTTTTCACTAGAAATTAAGTATATTTATTTATCTGGGTATAGTTGATTTGCAAATTATGTAAATTTCAGGTGTATAACATAGTTACAATTTTTAAATGTTATACTCCATTTATAGTTATTATTATAAAATATTGGCTGTATTCCTTGGGCTGTACAATAGTATATGCTTGTAGCTTATTTATTTTATACGTAGTCATTTGTACCTCTTCATCCCCTACTCCTGTGTTGCCCCCTGCCCCACCCCTCTCGCCACTGGTGACCACTGGTTTGTTCTCTGTATCTGTGAGTCTGCTTCTTTTCTGTTATTTTCACTAGTTTGTTTTCCCAGGTCACTATTAATCTACTTTCTGTGTCTGTGGGTTTGCCTCTTTTGGACATTGCATGTAAATGGAATCCTTCAGTCTGTAGGATTTGTGTCTGGCTTCTTTTTTTTTTTTTTTAATATTTATTCCGCTGTGCCAGGTCTTGGTTGCCTCATGTGGGGTCTAGTTCCCTGACCAGGGATTGGCCCTCTGCACTGGGAGCCTGGAGTCTTAGCCACTGGACCAGCAAGGAAATCCCTGTGTCTGGCATCTTTTGCCCAGCATCATGCTTTCAAGGGTCACCTGCGTTGTGGCATGTGTTAGTGTTCCATTCTTTTTTATGGCCGAATCATCTTCTGTTGTGTAGATATATCACAGAGCGCTTAACCATTTATCACGTGAGGACGTTTAGATTGTTTTCACTTTTTGGCTACTATGAAGAATGCTTCTGTGATACAAGAATATAAACCTGTATACAAGTTTCTGTTTGGACGTGTGTTTCCATTTATCTTCGTTATGTTACCTAGGCGTGGAATTGCTTTGTCACATGGTAACTGCATGTTTAACCTTTTAGGGAACTGTTTTTCTTCCTTTTGGGTGAGCCACATAGCTTGTAGGATCTTAATTCCCTGATTGGGGATTGAACCTGTGTCCTTGGCAATGAAAATGAGTCCTAACCCCTGGACTGCCAGGGAATTCCCTTGAGGAACTGTTTTTTCAAAGTAGCTACATTATTTCACATTCCCATCAGCAGTGTATAAGGGTTGTAATTTTCTATGATGTCACCAACAATGGCTATAATAATCTTGATTACAGCCTTCCTTGAGGGTGTGAAGTGGCATTTCGTTGTCATTTTGATCCATTTGATCTAGTGGCAAATGATGTTAAACATCTTTTTAAAGGCTTATGAATGTTTATATGTCTTCTTTGAAGAAATGTCTGTTGAGACCTTTTGCCAGTTTTTAATTAGGTTGTCTTTTTGTTGTTTAATTTTGTTGTTAAATTAAATTGTCTTTTGTTTTTAAAGTTCACTATGCACTCTGGATTCTAGTCCCTTATCAGATATATGATATGCCAAAGACTTCTCCTACTTGTCTAGGAAGTCCATTTTCCTGTTGGTGTTCTTTGAAGCCCAAAAGTTTTAATTCGATAAAGTCCACTTTATCAATTTTTTTCTTCCAGTTTTCAATTCAGTTCAGTTGCTCAGTTGTGTCTGACTCTTTGCAACCCCATGGACTGCAGCACACCAGGCCTCCCTGTCCATCACCAACTTCTGGAGTTTATTCAAACTCGTGTCCATTGAGTCGGTGATGCCACCCAACCATCTCATCCTCTGTTGTTCCCTTCTCCTGCCTTCAGTCTTTCCCAGCATCAGGGTCTTTTCAATGAGTCAGTTCTTCACATCAGGTGGCCAAAGTATTAGAGTTTCAGCTTCATCATCAGTCCTTCCATTGACTGTTCAGGACTGATTTCCTTTAGGATGGACTGGTTGGATCTCCTTGCAGTCCCAGGGACTCTCAAATGTTCTCCAGTACCACAGTTCAAAAGCATCAATTCTTTGGCACTCAGATTTCTTTATAATCCAACTCTCACATCCATACATGACTATTGGAAAAACCACAGCTTTGACTATATGGACCTTTGTTGGCAGTTTTATTGTGATATAATTGACACAGTCACTGTACAAGTTTAAGGTTTAAAGTATGGTTATTTGACTTACATACATCATGAAGTGATATCACAGTAAGTTTGGTGAACACCTATCATTTCATATAGACACAAAATTAAAGAAATAGATGGAGGAGGAATGGCAACCAACTCCAGTATTCTCCGCAGGAAAATCCCATAGACAGAGGACCCTGGCAGGCTACTGGCAGTCCATGGGGTCACAAAGAGTCAGGCGTGACTGAGCACATGCATTCTGAAATCCAATACAGACCCATTTAGAGCTGTGTATATATGCCTGTCGGAGAAGGCAATGGCACCCCACTCCAGTACTCTTGCCTGGAAAATCCCACGGGTGGAGGAGCCTGGGGGGCTGCAGTCCATGGGGTCGCGAAGAGTCGGACACAACTGAGTGACTTCACTTTCACTTTTCACTTTCATGCTTTGGAGAAGGAAATGGCAGCCCACTCCAGTGTTCTTGCCTGGAGAATCCCAGGGACGGCGGAGCCTGGCAGGCTGCAGCCCATGGCATCGCAGAGAGTCAGGCATGGCTGAGCGTCTGTACACACGCTCGTGCATTCTGGAATCCAATACAGACCCATTTAGAGCTGTGTATATATGCCTATGTTGTAGGTGAGGAACTTTCATTCCTGTTATAGTTTACAGAGCGCATGGTTTACAATAGATTTCTAGAATTTAAAAATATTTTAAAATCAATTTGGAGAGGATTTAGTTTTCTGAAAACTAAACGTATTTTTTTCTCTCTTGACCTTGAACTACTTGAACTCTATGGTTTTCCAGTTCACTTACCATTTTGAGGAATGTGGCCTATACACACTGCTACATTTGAAAAGGATAACCAACAAGGACCTACTGTGTAGCACAGGGAATTCTGCTCAATGTTGTCTGACAGCCTGGGTGGGAGGGGAGTCTGGAGGAGAATAGATACGTATTTATGTATGGCTGAGTCCCTTTGCTGTCCACCTAAAACTATCACAGCATTGTTAATCAGCTGTACTCCAATATAAAATAAAAAGTTTTTTTAAAAACAGGACAAAAAGAAATAGAAAATTTTATTTGTGATGAGAACTCTTAGAATTTGCTCTCTTAGCAGCTTGCATATAGTCTACAGCAGTGTTAATTATATTGTCCTTGTAGATTACATCCTTAGTGTGTACTTATAAGAGGAAATTTGTACCTTTTGACCTCTTTCATCTAATTCTCCCTCCCTTTTTTCCAGTTTTTGGTCATTGTTGTTGCTTATGCTTTTGGTGTCATTTCTAAGAATCCATTGTCTAATCCCAGATCAAATACATATTTTTAATTTTTATTTTTAAAATTAATTTTAATTGGAGGATAGTTGCTTTACAATGATGTGTTAGTTTCTACTGTACAGCAAAATGAATTGGCTCTATGTATATACATATATCCCCTCCTTTTTGGATTTCCTTCCTATTTAGGTCACCACAGAGTATTGAGTAAAGTTCCCTGTGCTCTACCTAGGTTTTCCATTTTATCCGTAGTCTCAATAGTGTGTATGTCAGTGCCAATCTCCCAGTTCATCCTGCCTCCCCTTTTCCCCATTGGTGTGCATACGTGTATTCTCTACCTCTGTGTCTCTAGTTTTTCTTTGCAAATAGGTTCCTCTGGGTCTTTTTTCTAGATTCTACATATGTGCATTAATATATGATATTTATTTTTCTTTTTCTGACTGACTTCACTCTGCATAACAGGCTCTAGGTGCATCCGAATAAAGTGACTTCTTGATGATACCAATCGGGTCGTGATATAACAAGAATGATTCAAGGATTCTTCTGGAATTGTCCTTAGATTTCTCTGGACTAGGAATTTGAACGCTGCTGCTGCTGAGTGGCTAAGTTGTGTCCAACTCTTTGCGACCCCGTGGACTGTAGCCCGCCAGGCTCCTCTGTCCATGGGATTTCCCAGGCAAGAATACTGGCGTGAGTGGTGATGCCAGTTGAAAATTCTCCACCTGTGGTCTATTTCATATTACCTTTTCTTTTTCTCATCTTATTTGTAGGCATATCTTAGGTCCCCAGTTAAGATGTAAATGCTGTGAAGGTCTGAAGTTCCTGACTTGGAGCCTCGTAGGGAGATGACTTGCTGTGAGCGCAAACACTCTTAGCCTGGAGGCCAGCTGTTTGTTTCCTGCTTCCTGTACTGCGTCCTGCTGGTCTCCAGCAGCAAGTGCATCACGCTGGCCAGGAGATCCTGACAGTGGGCAGAGGGGGGATTTAATCTTCTCTGAGCTCCTCTACGTCTTCTTTCCAGGAATGCTCATCAGATTCAACAGCACTGTTCAGGGAGTCCTGTTTCCCTGGTGTTTTCGGAGGAGATGTTAATCCTCCCTTTGATCAGCTCTGCTCCATGCAGATGGCACATGGAGTCCCCGACTGGTTTCCATTCCTGTGTGTGCAGCTCGCCAACTCACCCTTCCTCGGGTACTTCTACCATGGTTCCATGTAAGTGTCCGAAGGGCACCCCGGGAGAGGGGTGTGCACCCAGGTGGCCCTGGAATATGGCCATGTCCTCCTCAGGACCTCTCCAGAGGCTCCATGCTTCAATCCCTCCATTCTAGATTCAATTCTAGGTTTCACATAGTAAGTTTATTTTGTGTTAAGTATTTGAAAGAGCTGGTTGTTGTTCAGTCACTAAGTCATGTTCAACTCTTTGTGACCCCATGAACTGTAATGTGCCAGGCTTCCCTGTCCTTTACTATCTCCCAGAATTTGCTCAAACTCATGTCCATTGAGTTGATGATGCCATCCAGCCATCTCATCATCTGTTGCTCCCATCTCCTTCTGCCCTCAATCTTTCCCAGCATCAAGGTCTTTTCCAGTGAGTCGGCTCTTTGCCTCGGGTGGCCAAAGTACTGGAGCTTCAGCTTTAGCAGCAGTCCTTCCAATGAATATTCAGGGCTGGTTTCCTTTAGGATTGACTGGATTGATCTCCTTGCAGTCCAAGGGACTCTCAAGAGTCTTTTCTAGAACCACAGTTCTAAAGCATGAGTTCTTCTGTGCTTAGCCTCCTTTATGGACCAGCTCTCACATTCGTACATGACTACTGAAAAAAACCATAGCTTCGACTATAAGGCCCTTTGTCGGCAGAGTCATGTCTCTAGGTTTGTCATATCTTTTCTTCCAAGGAGCAAGCGTCTTTTAATTTCATGGCTACCGTCACAATCCACAGTGATTTTGGAGCCCTCACTGAAAAGAAATTGATACCACAAATGGTTAATAGCGATTCTCTGGGTTGGGGGAAAGAGTGATGGGGTCATGGGGGACTTTAACTTTCTGTCTTTTACATTTCTGTCTTGTTGACATTCTAAAGCAACTTTGTTACTAGCATTGAAGTAAAACTCATGGAACATAAATTAACCATTAACTACTTTAAAACGCACAGTTCAGTGGCATTTAGTACAAATATGATTTTGGTAATTTAAAAAGCAGAGAAAAAATTTAAAAGAATTGCTTTTATCATGTTAATGGTGGTTTCTGTCGTCAATTTGCAGTTCCTCTGGACATCAAGTTTCCTTTGACATGTACTTGCATACTGATCTAAAAGACTTTTCAGACTTTGGTTACAAACAAGGAGACCCCGTTATGACAGTAGATAAGGCATATTTTACTATTCCGCAGGTAATCCTTTCAGTTTTAATATGCCAGAGGCTTTTTCTCACTTTCCCCTTCCTCTTACTAATTTAACTCATGTTATTCTAAAAAAAAATCTCTTCATCAGCCATTTAAGGTCTCTGGATTGTGTTTTTTTCTTTTGATAGTCACTCTTAAATCAATCTGTCTTTGCTAAATCTCAGAGTGAACTTACTAAATAAAACCAAAAGACTGTCTAGAAGTTTCCATGGAAATAACTATCATTTCTCACTTGTATTAGTTTAACAGCCAATACTTTTAAAATTTTATTTATTTTTTATTGAAGTATATTTGGCTTATGGTGTTGTGTTAATTAAATATTAAATAGAGTTTTGAAAAATATTTTAAGACTCGAGTTTTATGTGAAATCTTAACTTTATTAAGTTCAAAATTGTGAGGAAAAAGTATTTATGGGAAGAAGACATGGGAGGCTAAACTGTTTCTCTTTACTATCCATATGAATCCATTCTTACGGCTTTAACAAAAATGCATTTGTAATGAGGGAGAGAAAATGAAGTTGAGGGACCCTCTCTGGCAGTCTGGTGTTTAAGACTGTGCTTCCGCTGTAGGGGACGCAGGTTCCCTCCCTGGCTGGCAGAACTAAGATCCTGTATGCTGCCTGGAATGGCCAAAGTGAAAAAACAAAAAACAACAGAAAAGAAACTGAAGCCAAATGTAATCATGTTTCTGCAAAGTAAATGATGCAGAGCAGGGAATTTTCCTTAGAAACTGTGCTTACTGTGGCCCTGCAGCCAGTGGCTTCCAGAGTTTGATTAGCAAGTCAAGTAGATACTCTGCTCAAGTCAGTTAACTAGTGAATGCCCTAGCCTTTGTTGGAGCTAACCCAGCAGTAGAAGCAGGCTGCAGAAAGGATGCTTTTCCAAGACACTGATCTCTTTTTTTATGATCAGAAAGGAGGTCATAAATCTGTCTGCATTCTCCCCCCGGCCTTCAGGTGTCCCTGGCTGGGCAGTGCGTGCACAACGCTCCTGTGGCCTTCCTGCAAAATTTTGATGTTCAGTGCGTTACTAGCCTGGAGGAGTACCTAGAACGAGATGGAATTACCAGTGCAAAGATAAAGAATGGTGCTATGGGAGGTAAGTTACGTCCATTTGAGTATGGACCTTAGATGCCAATTAGATGCCAAGAATAGTGGGTTGTTTGATGGTGTTTGGGGAGTGGAGGGGAGCTGAGTAGTTGGCGTACAGGGCAGGCATAGGCACTGTATTTGTTTGGCAAACTTTCATTTTTGTAGGTAAATGTGAACATGTAAGGTTCATGTACTCCTATGGAAGTTCATTTATGTATGTTTTTTCAGGCATAGTTACACCGAAAGTAATCTATGAGGAAGCAACTGACTTAGACAGATTCATCACCAATACAGGTATTTTAATGTTATACTTTTATACCATTTCTATGGAAATATATATCATTTCTCACAACGAATATGTACAGTAAGTCCCTATATACGAACCTTCAAGTTTTGAACTTTGCAAGATGCAAACACGTGTTCCACCACCATCAGGCCTGAGTGAAATTTCATCTTGTCCTTCGTCTCCTATTGCTGACGATCCTATAGCTCTACCATCTCCCAGCTCCTCTCCCTCCTTGCCAGGTCCTGTATGCCAGCTCTGGGACTGCACTTTTCAAGGTCCTGTACTGAAGGATTAGAAATGTTTTCTTCATTTTTTGTGTTTGTTTTCAATGTATTATTTGTGTGAAAACTATTATTAACCTATCACAGTACAGAGCCAATTGCATCAGCTGGGTGCCTAGGCTAACCGTGTTGGACTTATGAACATGCCCTTGGAATGGAACTAGTTCGTATGCAGGAGACTTACTATAGTCCCAGAGCAGAACACATTTTCATTAAGAATTTTAGGAGATTTGTAGTTGTTAGAGAAATATCCTGCTAGCATTTTGCTTGTTCCTTGTTCCGTCTTGACTTACTGTGGAGTAACGTCTGTGACCTTGAACCCAATCCTTCTCAGTCCTGGATTATGTGGGTTCCAGGGTCCCTCCTTGTTCTCTGGGTGTGTGGGCTTTTTCTTAAGTGTTTTTCAGAGAGTTAAAGGGTTCTTTAGGACCCAGCATTTTCACTTCTTGCTTGCTTTTCTTTTTCCAGTCATTAAACTCTGTTATTGTAATGCAGCCAACTAAAGTACATAGAATTTGGCCAGTATTACCAGGACTTTTGTTTTTCCATGAAAGATACTACTTGTGTTTCTTTTCAATGTGTTATAATTCTTGGAACTTACTCTTTCCTTCCATTAGCTATTAGTACAATATAGTAGTGAGCTAGACACCAGGCCCCTGCTCTTAAAGAGCTGACATTCTGTAATCTTTCCTTTAACAGATGTAATCTTTACCAGATATAATCTTTCTGTAATCTTGCATTTAACAGATACTCTTCCAAGCCCATGCTCTGCATTAGGCCATGAGCTGGGTACCAGGGAGGCTGAAATAAGATGAAAGGGACAGGGACTTTCCTGGTGGTCCAGTGGTTAAGACTCCATGCTCCCAATGCAGGGGGCCCAGATTTGATCCTTGGTCAGGGGACTGTGTCCCACATGGTGCAGCTAAGAGTTCCCATGCCATAACTGAGACCCAAAGCAGCCAAATAAATGAATAAATAAAAAGTAAATATTTTTAAAAAAGGGAAGGGATGGAGCTCACTCAGTTTATTGGGATGGTGTGGAAAGAGGAGGTAGCTAATGCTGACTTGGGTGGAGATCTGAGGACAGCTTCTTGAGGAGGTGATGACCCTGCTGTGTAAAGGAACTGGGTCTGCAGGGCAGGGATGGGGGTGGGGGATGGCCACCCAGGCAGAGGGAACTGCCAATAATAGGCTTGAACCCAAAGAAGGTCTTTAATTTTTTTATTTTTAGGTCTTTAATTTATGTAAGTACTCTCTTATTTCCAGAAACACTTTTAAGTACTGGACCAGCCCCCAGGAACGTGAACGTGGAAGAACATTATATTTTCAGGTGGAATAATAATACAATCAGTGAAATAAACGTCAGAATTATTAGGGCAGAAATTAATGCCCAGCAGAAAGGTAACTTTGTGAAGGGCAGCGAGAATGCTTTTAATTGAAAGCATTTTTTCCTTTCTTCACAATTCTCATAATTATAACAGATAAACTAATTCAGACCTGTTTTTCTTATTTGTGTTTATGATTTAATCAGAAAACAGTGATTTTTTTTTTTTGCATGTTGAAATGCAATTATAAGGTAAAGAAAACAACACTGTGGTGGATAATTTCTTAGTAAATTGGTGACATTATATTTTTATTTTATTTCTAGGAATCATGACACAGAGATTTACAGTGAAATTTTTAAGCTATAACAGTGGTAATGAACAGGAATGGTCTGGAAACCCAGGTGAGAGTGCATATCAATCACTGATCTTACAAACACATTTTAGTTTGACACTACTGTGCTATAACGATGACTGTAAGTAATTGTTTCCAATTTTAGCCTGTGACTCTGACCTTTCTCTTTTTCTCTTGTGACACTGTATTCTTTTCCTGCTAACAGCTTACTTTTTTTTTCACAAAGTGTTATAAATAGTCATAGTTGTAAAGCTAAAACAGTCTTTTTCTTTAGCTACTGGTCTTTTTTTAAATGAAATAATTTATTTGATCAATGTATAGTTGATTTACAGTGTTGTGTTACTTTCAGATATATAGCCCAGTGACCCAGTTACGTACACGTGTATATACTCCTCCCTCGTATTCCTTCCCACTGTGGTCTGTCGCAAGACACTGAATACAGATCCCTGTGATACACAGTAGGTCCCCACTGTGTATCTGTTTTATGTATATAATTGTTTGTATCTCCTAATCTCAAACTCCTAATTCCTCCCTCCCTCCTTCTTTTTTTGTTTTTGGTGGGGGAGGGGTGAGGCTGTGTTCCGCCACCTCTGAGATCCTCATTCCCTGATGAGGGATTTGAACCTGGGCTTCAGCAGTGAGAGTGTGGAGTCCTAAACTTGATCGCCAGGGAACTCCATGACTGTTCTTCAACATGCAGTAGTTAATCATGAAGGAACAACATTTTTAAACTTTTTAGTAACTTTTTGCTTTGCATGATCTTCAATATTTATATATACTAACTTAATTATACACAACTCTTTATATATATTTTTTCCTTTTAAATAGGCTTTTAATGTTAGGGTTTATTGTTGGCTTTTAAGAGCAGACTCCTGGTTAAGTCAAGGTACTGTATAGAAGTTATGTAAAATCAGTATGGAAGTTCAATGTTGCTTTTCCTACTTGGTGATTTTGAAGAAATGAAGTAGTTCTAATGAGATTTTTTTTTTTTTTTCTTTATTTTCTAAACTGCATGCCTGTGGCCACCTAAGGCATTCCTCTATGTATTTATTGGCTACTACAGTATTTCGAGAGGTGTTTGGGACATTTCTTTACATTATGTACACCCTAAATGTTGGTGTTTTGTATGGATCACAAGTGCAGCATTCCTTAATTATTGCTGTTATAAGTCACAATTGTTATTTAAAGAATGACGTATGTACTGCATGAAGACATTATGACTTTTTTCTCTTAGTTTATATAAACTCCAAGGTAACTGAGGGGAAAGAAAAAAGAGACCAGGCTCCTGAAATTTAAGAATTTTTATGTCATTGACTTAATTTGAGAAGATTTCTGAGAAAACCTGTCAGAATATATGAGAAATGTTGATGCTATCATCAACAAAGAATACATCAGGAGCCAGAACCAATCAGGCAGAGACGCAGCTTGTATATAGAGAGGCAGTGTCTCTCTAATACTTTCTGAGGCTGGATGGGGTTTTTCGAGGACTATCTGACACGGGCCCTGTCCTCAGGGACGCTCTTATTTGGAGCTGACAGCACTAAGTCACAGGAAACAACAGTAAACGACCCAAGATAATTAATAAATGAGGTCAGTTACTAGGCTCAGTTACTCCAGGATTCAGAGGAGTAGAATGTTGACCATTTACCCAGACTGCATCACTAAGGAACAGTGTTGAATGTCCAGCACGTGCTAGGTTTTGTTTTGTTTTTTAAAAAATATTTATTTATTTATCTGGGTGTATTGGGTTGCTATGTGGGATCTAGTTTCCCTGAGGCATGTGGGATCCCGACCAGGGATCAAACCCAAGTCCCTGCGTTGGAAGGTGGATTCTTAACCACTGGGCCACCAGGAAAACCCGCCTGCCAGGTTTTGTTCCTAGACTGGAGGAAAAGCACCGAGCAAGTCAGAACCCTGCCCTGGGTGTGTTTCCACTGTGGGCTGCGTGGAGGAGACTGTGCCTTGAGAAGCAGATAATTGGAAAGGGTGCTGGGGATAGGAATAACCTGGGGGAAGCCAAGGAGGCAGACATGAGCATGAGGTGTACTCTGGCAGGATTAGACCCATGGCCAGAGGGGAGGCTGCTTGTTGGGAAGGGTGGAGCGTAAAGCTGGAAATGCAAACACCATGCAGGAACCTCAATGGTATCCCAGTTTATATGAACAAAGTGAAAGTGGAAGTCACTCAGTCGTGTTTAACTCTTTGTGACCTCATGGACTATACAGTCTATGGACTTCTCCAGGCCAGAATACTGGAGTACCAGCCTTTCCCTTCTCCAGGGGATCCTCCCAACTCAGGGATTGAGCCCAGGTCTTCTGTGTTACAGACAGATTCCTTACCAGCTGAGTCACAAGGGAAGACCAAGAATATGGGAGTGGGTAGCCTATCCCTTCCCTAGCGGATTTTCCCAACCCAGGAATCAAACCAGGGTTTCCTGCATTGCAGGCAGATTTTTTACCAACTGAGAACAATGCTACTGTAATACGCATTTTTGGAAGGGACATAGGAAATATGCATATGAACTGGATATGATATGATATGATTATAAGGGATTATTATTAATTTTCTTAGAAATATTGGCATCATGATGGTGTAGAGAAATATCCTTAATTTTGAGAGATGTCTGATGGAGCTTTCATGATGTGAGTGTCATGATGCCTACAACTTATTTTCAAATAGTCCTGTCCCTCTCACCCCAAATATATATACTTTTATAATAGATAAAACAAATATCTATTATATTTCATATTAATATAAATTAATATATTGTTTGTGCTATTTTTATTGAAATATGTATTTTGGTGTTATAAAGCTTCTAAAAATGGGAAATATTTGATCTATCCTGAAGGAAAGACCTTTGGGGTGCACATTAGATATGTTAAGATCAGAAGAGCAGTGGGCCCTGAATGGCTCACAATCTAGCAGTCAGAGGTGCTTTACAAAGGAGAGGAACACTCCGGTAATGAACAGGCCCAGGGGTTCCCCTGGACTTGAGGTGTCCAATTCTAATTTTCCCTACAGGAGCCCTGGAGAAGGAGATGGCAACCCACTCCAGTATTCTTGCCTGGAGAATTTCCTGACACAGGAGCCTGGCAAGCTACAGTCCATAGGATCGAAAAGAGTTGGACATGACTGAACGACTGACACTTACTTAAGAAGAATACAGCTAAATATTAACAGTTGTTGACTTTAGGTGGCGGCTGTATTAAGTGAGGTTCATGGTGTTACTTTTAACTTTCCTGTGCTTTTGAACTTTTTCACATTAAAAAGGTGGAAACCGTAAGCTAGATTGCTAGGAAATGGATGGGAATAGGAGCTAAATCAGACCTTGGGGTTGAATTAGTTTACTGGAAAAAGGCTACATGTGAAAGTTCCTCTGGTTTTACGTTTCCTCTATGAGCCCCTGTGATAAGCTGTACTAATCACTCAGTGAGTGTTCATGAACTGGCCTGCCCAGCAGCTTATTCTCCAAGGTGAGAGTTCTAAGACTGACTCCTGCCTAGTTTTCACTTCTCAGATTTCACTTTAAAAGTGTCTTCAAAGAGCCACACTAACATCTGTGTTTTAGAGTCTGAAAAAGAACATGTCTATAACTGAGTCACGTTGCTGTACACCTGAAACTAACACAGCATTGTAATCAACTATACTTCAATAAAAAACGAAACAAATTAAAGGAGTGAAATTGATGTCCTTCTCTCGAAGCTATTCTGAAAAAGAACTTTGAGAGCCTATTTCCTTTCGTTGTGGATTCCTTCCTTCTGTTGTTTGATGAGCTAGCACCTGCTGCTTTGAAATAAACTAAGAGGGAAAGATGCTCATTCTCCTGTGTTGTGTTTGTCTAGGTTACCAACTTGGCAAGCCTGTTCGAGCTCTAAGCACCAATGGGACAAATAATGTCACAACTTTACACCTTTGGTATTCTGGTAATCTGATTTGATGATATGACTAGCTTTCTGGTGAACTAGCGGAGAAGGCAATGGCAACCCACTCCAATACTCTTGCCTGGAAAATCCCATGGACGGAGGAGCCTGGAAGGCTACAGTCCATGGGGCCGCTGAGGGTCGGACCCAACTGAGCGACTTTACTTTCACTTTTCACTTTCATGCCTTGGATAAGGAAATGGCACCCCACTCCAGTGTTCTTGCCTGGAGAATCCCAGGGACGGTGGAGCCTGGTGGGCTGCCATCCATCTATAGGGTTGCACAGAGTCGGACAGGACTGAAACGACTTAGCAGCAGCAGCTGGTGAACTATAATTGGAAATATTGCCATATTTTGAATCTGATCGAGTAACCAATTACTTTAAAGCCTGGTGTGTTTATTTAGCCTAGGGGTGGTTGTTTTCCATGCTTCTACAGCTTCCTTTTCTTTTTTCTTTTTTTCTATAAAAAATGTTAACATCGTTTTCACTTGAAGTGCTGATTTTCAATAGGAGAGATTTAAATATGAAAGTGACTGGAGAGTCCAGTGTCCTTGTTGTCATTGATTAACGCAAGATGGTGCTAACCAGAGACAGAAAAATAGTCTCATTCCAAACTGTGGAAAATCTTTGCATCAGTGGTAATTACCCACATGTGCCAGAAGGCATGAAATTTCAGATTCAGAATAAACCCCTGATCCCCGTCCAGGTATTTTGATACAGAAAGAAGCCTTTGTTCAGCTTTCAAAGGATTAGAGTAACAATGACCTCATTTCTAGAGAACTGGAAACTAGTTCTGCTTATTGTTCTCTGTTTGTTTTTTTCTTAAGAAAAACTTTGAGGTAAATCTTTTACTTAATTTTGTTTTGCAAAAATAGCAAGAAAATAATCTTTCTATTTTATAGCTGGAAGGAGTTTGTGTTCAACAGCAACTGTCAAACCCATTTTATTTGGAGAAAATGCACTATCTGGGTGCCTTTTAGAAGTTGGAATTAATGAAAACTGTACTAGGCTTAGGTGAGTGTCTCACTGATGGATTTATCTACATTTTGAGTGGTTTGCTTAAATTTAATTCACTGCCCCCCCTCCCCCACACCATGAGTATTTAAAGACAGCATGAAAAACTTCCGGCTGAATGAAACTTATGTGATAGTAAACAGTACAAACTTCCAGGGACTTCCCTGTGGTCGAGTGGTTAGTAATCCATCTGCCAATACAGGGGAAACGGATTCAATCCCTGGTCCAGGAAGATCCCATATGCTTCGAAGCAGCTAAACCCTCAGGCCACGGCTAGTGAGCCTGTGCTCTGCAGCAAGAGAAAGCCCGCATGCAGCAACAAAGACCCAGCGCAGCCAAAAAATAACACATAAATTAAAAAAAACAAAAAACAGTACAAACTTCCAGTACAGTTTAGAGTTGATTCAAACCTCCGTATAAGTGCAGACAGACACTCTCGGACGTTTCATCCCTATTTATGCAAATTTCTCTGGGAAGTTTGTTCACATCACTGGAAACCCCACATTCCTAGAAAATCAGAGAAAGGGTTGGAGCTAAGTGTCATTGGTGATTAACATTTAAAGAATTTTTAAGCTTTGTTACATGATGTATAAAGGTTATCTGGGTGGGATTTGGAAAATTTATGGATATTCATATGCATTCTTTTTTTTTAATTGATGCAAAATTCACACAACATAATCATTTTAACAGGTGACTGGCATTTAGTGCATTCATAATGTTGTACAACTACCAACTCTGTTTAGTTCCAACACATTTTTGTTTCTGCAACATGAAACCTATACTTTTTATTTTTTAATTAAAAAAAATATTTATTTGGCTGCAGCAGGTCTTAGTTGCAGCATGTGGGATGTAGTTCCCTGACCAAGGATTGAACTGGAGACCCCTGTGCTGGGAGCTCAGAGCCTTAGCTGCTGAACCACCAAGGACATCCCTGAAACCTGTACCTTTTAGAAGTCACTCTATTCCTCCCTCCCCTCAGCTCTGGCAACAACCAATTCACTCTCTGTCCCTGTGGATTTACCTATTCTGAATATTTCATATAAATGGTCTCCTGTACTTTGTGACTTTTTATATCTGACTTTTCTCACTTAGCATTCTGTTGGTGAGATTCATCCATGTTTGTAGCCTGTGTTGGTGCTTCATTCTTTTTTCACGACTGAATCATATTCCATTGTATGGAGATATAGATATATATCTATACATGTGACATTTGTTTATTCATTCCTTAGTTGATGGATATTTGAGGCATTTCCACATTTGTGGAATAGTGCGTTGTGAACTGTGCTTTGAACAGCCTTGGGTCACTTTTTGTCTGAGCGCCTGTTCTCAGCCCTTCTGGGTGTGTGCGCAGGAGTGGAATGGCTGGATCATTGTGTTCCATTCTTTGAGGAGCTGCCATGTTGTTTTCCACAGAGGCTGTACCATTTTGCATTCCCACCAACAGCGTAAAAGGGGTCCAGTTTCTCCACATCCTTGCCAGCACTTGTTTGTTGTTTTGGCCATGCCATTCAGCAGGAGGGCTCTTAGTTCCCTGACCAAGGATTGAACCCTCACCCCCTACAGTGGAAGCTTGTAGACTTAAACACTGGACTGCCAGGGAATTCCCCCTCCCCAACACTTGTTATTTTCCAGTTTTCTGAATAATAGCCAACCCAGTAGATGTGAAATATCAATATCCTCAGATATGCAGATGACACCATCCTTATGGCAGAAAGTGAAGAGGTACTAAAAAGCCTCTTGATGAAAGTAAAAGAGAAGAGTGAAAAAGTTGGCTTAAAGCTCAACATTCAGAAAACTAAGATCATGGTATCTGGTCCCATCTCTTCATGGGAAATAGATGGGGAAACAGTGGAAACAGTGTCAGACTTTATTTTTTTGGGAAGACGCTTACTCTTGGAAGGAAAGTTATGACCAACCTAGATAGCATATTAAAAAGCAGAGATATTACTTTGCCAACAAAGGTCTGTCTAGTCAAGGCTATGGTTTTTCCAGTGGTCGTGTATGGATGTGAGAGTTGGACTGTGAAGAAAGCTTAGCGCCGAAGAATTGATGCTTTTGAACTGTGGTGTTGGAGAAGACTCTTGAGAGTCCCCTGGACTACAAGGAGATCCAATCAGTCCATCCTAAAAGAGACCAGTCCTGGGTGTTCATTGGAAGGATTGATGCTGAGACTGAAACTCCAATACTTTGGCCACCTCATGTGAAGAGTTGACTCGTTGGAAAAGACCCTGATGGAGGGATTGGGGGCAGGAGGAGAAGGGGACGACAGAGGATGAGATGGCTGGATGGCATCACCGACTCGATACACATGAGTTTGGGTAAACTCTGGGAGTTGGTGATGGACAGGGAGGCCTGGCGTGCTGTGATTCATGGGTTCGCAAAGAGTCGGACACGACTGAGCGACTCAACTGAACTGAGTAGATGTGAAGTGATATCTTCTTGTGGTTTTGATTGCATGTATTGGAGAAGGAAATAAATACACTGGCAACCCACTCCAGTATTCTTGCCTGGAGAATTCCATGGACAGAGGAGCCTGGCAGGCTATAGTCTATGGGGTCGCAAAATTTGAGTAACACAGACACGACTGAGCAACTAACACTTTCACTTTCGTTCTTACACCCATCTCATCTGAAATATATCCCAAGTGGTGTACTTCTTTGGAGAGCAGAAAAAAGGTGGAGGTGACCTTGAGAAGGGAAGAAAAAGTGTGGGAATAAGTTACCCATGGTGGCTCCTGGATGGAAGGGTGCGAGGCCTGAGTCAACAGTCAAAGTCCCTCCTTTGTGGTTCATAAGATTTGTACCTCCAGTGAGGTCACTGGAACAAGAGAGATGCTAAGTTCTAGTTCTTAATCTTAAACCTATTTTGAAAAAATTTGCTTTTGGCCGCACTGGGTCTTTGTTGGTGTGTTTGGGCTTCCTTTAGCTGTGGCGAGCAGGGGGTGATTCTTCATTGCAGAGCATGGGCACTAGGCACACAGGCTTCAGTGGCTGCAGGACGTGGGCTCAGTGGTTGTGGCGCACGGGCTTAGTTGCTTCTTGGTATGTAGTATCTTCCCAGAGCAGGGGTTGAACCCTGTCCCCTGCATTAGCAGGTAGATTCTTATCCACTGGACCACAAGAGAAGTCCTCTTCACCTCATTTCATAGCTCAAACTTCTAGCTAATTCTTTAGGTTCCTTTTACTATGGGGTTACTCTGGCCCATGAACTTATCCTGGTAACTTGACATGTGATCTACCCACCTGCCAAGTTCTGTGACACTCAAAGGAGCCTGCACGTGATTCTAGTGTAAGTTACTAATGTTCTAAGTCTGAAGTGAGAGATTGCTTCCATACATCCTCCCCTTGCTGTGTAAGTTCATCTCAGGAAGACCATCCTTGAAGGGTGAGACTCCCAGCCTAGATCCCCTGGCATTTTTTTTGTTTGTTTGTTTAGGCATCCAGCAAGCACAACCTGGACACCCTCAGAAAGGACTTCAGGACAAGACCTGCTGGCCAGGAGCTGAGAAATGTCTTCCTCTCTTGCAGGGAGAATGCTGTCGAACTGCTTGATTCATTAGTACAAGTGACTCATGTTGCAATGAGAGGCAACTCCGATTACAACGATCTCAGTGATGGCTGGCTTGAAATAATACGTAAGTCAAAGCTGCACGCATGTAAAAGATGTACCTCGGTCGCTCTGACTATGTAGTGTCAGATGTGGTATTAAAGCCTGACTCAGCAGCCGTCTTTCTTTGCTGTGATCCAACAGACATTTGTTTAGAGGTTAGCTCTCCAGGTAAGAGGCATTTCATGTCTTTTACCTCTTATTCACAATGGCTTTTTTTTAAAAGAGGAAATCTACAGGAAGTTCAAATTGCCCAGTTGTTTTACAATCTAATGGTCTTTGGAAAAGGAAGTCTTAATGAAATTTAAGGATTTTGAGTGCGTGTCAGTCTGCATTCCTATTTTTGATTGCCAGCAATATGGACAGTTGAGAACTGGTTTTATAATTTACAAAAGCGATTTTGTTAACTTAAAAGGTGATAGAAAACATTGTGCCAAGTGAGAGAAGCTAGACACCAAGGAGCACATACTATAGGATTCCATCTATAATGCAGAGTCCAGAAAAGGCAAACCTGTAGACACTGGACGCAGATTAATGGTTGCCCAAGGCTCAGGCTGTTGGAAGGAAATGAAGGGTGATTGCTAGTGAGTATAGGAATTCTTTTGGAGGGGTGATTAAAATGTTCTAAAGTTGAATCTGCTGCTGGTTGCATAACTCTGTGAATATAATTGAATTGAATTATACATTTAAATTTGAGTAGGTGAACTATTTGGCATATCAGTAAAGCTATTAAAAATGAAAGAAATTAAGGTGTAACAGTGCTAATAATAGTGGAGTCACCGAGGCCAGATAAAAAGATTTGATGTCCCAGCGTCTTTGGTCAGAGGCATTTGCTCTGAGTGTTGGGGTCAGAGGGGTTTGGTGTGTGAAGAAGAGATATACTGCAGGGAGTACGTGGAACAGACTTAGCCCCGATGAGCCCGATTTCCACTCCAGTTAGAGTGTCCATCTGGTCACTGAGCTGTGCCTCACAGGGGTGGTCTGAGGTCACAGTTTGTTGTGGCAGAGCTGGAGCTAAACCCAGGGTTCCCAGCTCTTCCTCTCCTCCCAGCCAGCAAGTCTGGTAGCGTTGCTCTGATTTCTCAGGGAGTCTGGAATGCATAAGGGGCTTCCCAGGTGGCACTAGTGGTAAAGAATCCACCTGCTAATGCAGGAGACATAAGAGACTCTGGTTCAATCCCTCGGTGGAGAAGATCCCCTGGAGGAGGGCACAGCAACCCACTCCAGTACTCTTGCCTGGAGAGTCCCATGGACAGAGGAGCCCGGCGGGCTACAGTCCATGTGTGCGTGCTAGGTTGCTTCAGTCCTGTTCGACTCTTTGCGACCCCATGGACTGTAGCCTGCCAGCCTCCTCAGTCCATGGGGTCGCAAAGAGTCAGACATGACTGAAGCGACTGAGCATGCGTGCTTGAGTGTATAAAGGCACTTTGAATAGAGAGAGGGCGTCTTTTCTTCCTCTCTTTCCTGGGATTTCCTCTTGGGGCCTGAACGAGCTATCTGATGCTGCGGCATCTGCTTTCTTAAGTCCCCTCCTGTCCCTGTGGATGCTGCTGGGAGTGCAAACCCTCCCCCCGCCCCCCGCACACCGAGTCCTGTCTTTACCCTTTCCACACCTTCGGAAGTCACTTCAGCTCATCAGGCTGGGATTCATACAAAGGACCAACCAGACACATGCCCCTGCACTTTCCCCACCCCTTGTGATTAGGGTCTGGATCATTACAGCCCCCTCTGTCCTCTCTCCTGGGGGTGGCCAGGGATCATGTAATATGTACGCCTGGCCGAGGTACTGCTGACCACTGTCTGACTCAGGCAGTGGGGTCTGTCCAGCCACACGGTTTGCCTGTCCCACTTGTGCTCAAGACCCTAAGCCCAGAGTTAGATCCTCATTTGGAAACAGAACCCAGGGGTCGGGGCTTGTCAACTCCTTGTTAACCTGCCGGCCAGTGAGGTGGGCCGTGGAGGTGCCCGTGGGATGCAGGGAAGGGGTCAATAAAGCACCGGAGAAGTAAAAACCATGGGAAATTTCAAGACAGAAAGCCAGAGTTGGGAAGTCAGAGGTGATGGCATTGTGTTGCCCTCATGGTGGAAGCTGTTAGCTTGTGTTTTGTGTCTAAGCTGCAAGTCAACCCTGGTCCTCGTTAATGAGCAGAAGAGGAACAGTGCTGAGCCCATGTATCAAGGAGAAGGAACCTGTTGGTGACAGCCTTCTGGATCCCTGAAGAAACAAAGAAATGCCCCCAGAGTGGCCCTAGGGCTTCACATCCTGCGACTGACCTTACTGTTTCTTCTCCTCCCACCCCCGCAGAGGCCAGTTTTCGAGATGAATGACAATTCATCTCTTTTCCAGTTTTATCCTCTTCCATTTATATTACTGCTATGGCAGCACACCAGGAAATTGCTTTTGAACAGTTTAATCTGTAGTAACTAAAGTTGTTAGTATGGATTCTAAGTGTCTCACACAAGCTATTATTAGAACAGTGACTACGTAGACTAAGTCTCATGGCCTTTTACTGCAAGTCAATATTTCTGTTCAAACTCTGGGTAGATGTCAATGAGGAGCTTGGAAACTGAATCATGACATATGGTTTTATTAGGTGAGTCAAAGATTTTAAAGTTCCAGTGACTGAGTTAACATACAAGGGGACACTTTTCTTTAAGTATTTTTTTTTTAAATTATTTATTTGGCTATGCTGGGTGTTCTCATTTTGGTGGCTTCTCTTGTTGTGGAGCACGGGCTCTAGGGTGCTCGGGCTGCAGTAGCTGTGGCACGTGGGCTTAGCAGATGCAGCTCACGGGCTCTAGAGCACAGGCTCAGTAGTTGTGGTGCATAGTTGCTTCGTAGTCTGTGGGATCTTCCTGGATCCGGGATTGAACATGCGTCTTCTGCATCGGCAGGCAGATTCTTTACCACTGAGCCACCAGGGAAGCCCAAGGAGACATTTTGAACACGAAAAGTGAAAGTGAAGTTGCTCAGTCGTGTCCAACTCTTTGCGACCCCATGGACTGTAGCCTACCAGACTCCTCCATCCATGGGATTTCCCAGGCAAGAGTGCTGGAGTGGGTTGCCATTTCCTTCTCCAGGGGATCTTCCCAACCCAAGGATCGAACCCAGGTCTCCCACATTGCAGGCAGGGAAGCCGTGGGAGGCATATAACTAGAGCCTGTTAGAGATTAAAGGCTCAATCCTCTGATTCCTGCCTAATAATATTTCCAGTCTGGGGAGTTACATTACAGTACTGTAGGAAAACTGAAACTAACTTATTCTTTCCAAAATGAACGACTTAACATCTCTCCAGGTGCGGATGCCCTTGATGCAGGCGCAGACCCACCCGACAGCAACGTGAGTGGCATCTGCCTGGACGTTCCTGCGCAGCTGAACATCCGCATCCTCTTCTCGGATGCTGGAGCCGTGGAAGGGATGACTCAGCAGGAGATACTTGGCGTCGAGACGAGGTATGATGGCATCGAGGCTAAGTGTGCATTCGCAGGGAAGTTTCCTCAAGAGGTGGCAAAGAAGAACACCAGCAACTTCAGGCTTATAGCAGATTAGCAAGTCCAGTGGAAAGAGGGTGCCTCGTTTCCCCATCTTTCTCAAAAATGGTATAGGAAGACTTTCGTTGGTTCGTTTTCAGTCATGTGCTCCATTCTGAACCAGTCACTATGGCCAGGAGAGTAGGCAGATCTGATTGACCGGGTGTAGGTGATGGGCACACTCCTAGGTTCAGGTGAGTCCCCTCTGGTCTGCTCAACTGAGAGTGGGAGGGGGTTAGTTCTGGGGAAAACTGGGGCGCAATTACTAGAAGAAAGGCAAAGGGCTGCTGGGATAGGCAAAAAGGCAGCAATAACATAGAAAGCCCTCAAAAATCGTTAGCTACTGCTGCTGTTATTACTATTACACTGTTGTCTGAGACAAACAAGTGATAAAGCAAATGAACTTTAAAAGCACCAGTATGAAATGAGATGACGGGGGAGAGGAGAAGAAGCAGAACTGGCAAAATGCTGGTAGTTGTTGCAGCCTGTGATAGGTCCACAAGGGTTCATTATACAGCTGTCTCAGCTTGTGTGTGCATTTGAAAATTTACACACTACAAAGGGGGAAAGGCAGCACCAGGAAAACGTGAACCCTGTGTAGGAGAAGCCCAGGTCATGTTGTTGTTGTGTCAGTTACCCAGTGTTCTTAGCAGACCAGAAGTGAGCAGGGGCTTTGTCGCCTGCGTGACCTTTCCCTCCCAGGTTCTCCTCCGTGACCTGGCAGTTCCAGTGTGGACTGACTTGTGAGGACAAGGCTGACCTCTTCCCCATCAGCGCATCGGTCCAGTTTATTAAGATACCCGCACAGTTACCCCGTCCCCTTACAAGGTAATCTGTTTGCTGACCTCAGTGACATGATCAGGAAGCAGAAAAATATATGTTCAAAACTAAGAAGTTTAGGGACCTCCCTGGCGATCTAGTGGTTGAGACTCTGTGCTTCCACTGCAGGGGACATGAGTTTGATCCCTGGTGGGGGGAGTAAGATCCCACATGCCATGTAGTGCTGCTGAATAAGTAGAAAACAAACAAACGCTTCACTTCTTTAATCAAGTTTTAGATGAGGTTTTAAAAATAGCTTTCTTTATTTGTTTTTGGCTGTGCTGGGTCTTCACTGCTGCCCCTGGGGACTGTTTCTAGTTGCCGAGAGCAGGGCCTACTCTGCAGTCTTGGTTTGCGGGCGTCTCATTGCAGTGACTTCTCTTGTCACAGAGCATAGGCTCTAGGCACGTGGGCTCAGTAGCTGCAGTTCTCGGGCTCTAGAGCACAGGCTCAGGAGCTGTGGCACACGGGCTTTAGTTGCTCCATGGCACATGGGACTTTCCCTGGTGAGGAGTTGAACCCACGTCTCCTGCACTGACAGATGGATTCTTTACCACTGGAGCCACCAGGGAAGCCCTTTAATGAGGTTTTGATGCAACTCATCAAAGGCATGTTTTGTTATAGCTATTATAACCTTCTAAAATGTCCTGTAGATTCCAGATCAATTTTACAGAGTACGACTGTAACAGAAATGAGGTTTGTTGGCCACAACTTCTGTATCCACTGACCCAATATTATCAAGGTAGGTAAAGCCCTTTTCTGAAATGTTTATCATTATGTTACGTTAATTAAAAAACTTTTGAAAAAAGTATGAATGTCACAGGAAAGTTAAAACGTATAGCAGAATTTTAAAAAGAAAACATGTACTGATGTTGCCATTTAGAAATGATCACTCTTTATGTTTTGGCTTATTTCTACCTAGTTACCCAAAAAGTTAAGAAATAACAACATTCCTGGATATTCCTTGGTGGTCCAGGGGTTAAGACTTTCATTCACTGTAGAGGGCATGGCTTTGATCTCTGGATCCCTGATCAGGGAACTAAGATCCCACAGGCTGTATGGCTCAGCCAAGAATGCCCACAAGATCAAAAAAATGTTGCTTACACTGCTGTATTTAAAATGGATAACCAACAAGGTCCTACTGTACAGCACAGAGAAGGCTGCTCAATGTCATGTAGTAGCCTGGATGGGAGGGGAGTTTAGGGGAGAATGGATACATCTATAGATGTATATATACATGTATGTATGTATAGCTGAGTCCCTTTGCAATTCATCTGAAACTGTCACAACATTATTAATAGGCTGTACCCCAATACAAAATAAAAAGTTTTAAAAAATAAAATAATGATGATGAAAATGACAAAAAGAAAAAGTTGCTTAGTTTGATTCATTGTCTTGCAGGAGAGCCTTACTCTCAGTGTGTTGCCAAGAGCTTACTACTGGTATCTTTCATCATATTAGCTGTATTCCTCAGTAACCCCTGGATCAGAATACACAAAGCTTAGAATTCAACTACCGTCTGACTTCTTACAGATCATCAGCTTCTACATCAGGGATTTGTTGTCCTCCTGTGTGCCTCTCTGTGAAATCTTAATAAATGAAATGTTTTATTTTT
Organism: Capricornis sumatraensis; assembly: GCF_032405125.1. Classification (NCBI taxonomy): domain Eukaryota; kingdom Metazoa; phylum Chordata; class Mammalia; order Artiodactyla; family Bovidae; genus Capricornis; species Capricornis sumatraensis. The sequence goes on along the minus strand of NC_091085.1, from coordinate 58,825,705 downwards.
ATAGAAAATTTTATTAAGTGCTCCACAAATTAAATTCACATATGTAGCTATCCAGACGTTCAAAGCAATTCAGAGTGGGTGTTCTCACCGATGCACCAGAGTGAGCAAAATGCATGAGAGGGTCAAATGTGTCAATAAGTGTAATTAGGAACCTATTACAGATAAGTTTCATCACAGATTATGAAAGTCATAGGAGTTTTGGTCCAAATGTTATTCCTACCATAGAGAGTCAGTCTTGAATTTTTTATGTATTTCTGTTGAAATGATAAGTTTCCACTATTCCAAAGAAAGGATTAGAAATGCATTAAAGTCTATTGCCTTAAAAAATATTCACAACCTCAAAGTTGAGAGTTATGTTTTATTTGGTGGGAATTTTTAGGACTTCAAGCCCGGGAGACACCGTCTCAAATGATCCTGAGAGAACTGCTCTGAGGAGGTGAGGAGAGGAGTCATGTTATATAGAAGTTTTGCAACAAAGGGCAAGTAGTTTGAACATCAAAAGATTATTGTTAATTAAAACCAGATATCCCAAGTTAAGGGATTTTGCACTTTTCTATGTATGGGAAGTTGCAGGAGTCTGGGCCCACTGAAATCATTCCTTTCAAATGTACTTCAGCTAAATAGAGCCACTCTCCTGTATTTTTAGACTTCCTAGGTGACTCATTGGTAAAGAATCTACATGCTGATGCAGGAGACACAGGAGACAGGGTTTGATCCCTGGGTCGGGAAGATCCCCTGGAGTAGAAAGTGGCAAACCACTCCAGTATTCTTGCCTGGAAAGTTTCATGGATAGAGGAGCCTGGTGGGCTACAGTTTGCAATCCACTTCTGCAAGAGTTGGACATGACTGAGCATGTGTGCACAGCCTGTGGTTTTGCACCCTGAGGTTGCTTTCCTCAGGGCTTACTGTAGGGAGTGGCCGTAGTCTGATTGCTAGATCGCAGGTGTTCTGCTCCTTCCTGAATTTCCTTAGGGCTCACCATCTCACTTTGGAGGGCTGCAATTGCTCATGGCTGTGATATCCTTCTCCAGGAGGTCTTTGATATGGCAGGAAATAGTCCATTTCTGAAGTCTTAAAAAGTGTGTATAATATGAAAATCCAAAAAAATGGATGAGGCAAGATGTAGGAGTTAGGAGAAAGGACCTAACGTAGGAGGTAAGTAAAACAAAACCAGGATTGAACACAAGCCCATGAAAAAATATGCCAATGACCTTGCATTTAGTAAAGGTAGGTCCCTAATATAGTCTTCAGTTTGCAAAAAATCCAAAATATGATTAGCTATAGGAATCATGGGGACTATTGATTAAAAAATAATCTGGCTTTCAATGAAGTACAGTTTTTCCTAGTTGAGTCTTGAGAGAAATTCCTCCTGGGGCCTCTTACAAAGGAACAGACAGCACGATGCAGCATGGGGAGGGGGCGCAGAGCGGCTGTCTCCAACCACAGCCATGTGGCCACATTGCCACCTCCAGTGAGGTTTCTTGGTGGGCTAGATAAATTTAGTCATTGTTTCAGATGGACTTTGTGCACTGTGGGTAAATGGAATTTTCTAAAGCAATTCTCTTCTCTCTCTGAGTTCTGAGCATCTCTTGACATCCTGGTGCTATGTACAACGTGGTGTTGCATCTTTTTTTTTTTTGTCCACACCATGTAGCTTGTGGGGTTTTATTTCCTCAACCAGGGATCAAACCCATGCACTACAAACTACTGTTTTGTAATACAGTGAGAAATGGAATATTTTGTGTCATATCAGTAAACAAAGGATGTCACAGTGATCAGTGATTGCAGTGACTGGTGAGCTGTTCAGCCCCAAGGGAACTCAGAAAGGAAAGAATACCTGCCACCTAGAAGCCGTCAAGATTGTAGCCACTCCCTATGGTGGAGCCTTGAGGAACCTCAGAATATGATGTGAAATAGAGTGTTTCCTGCCATATCAGTAAATAAAGATGTCACAGTTAATAGCAATTGCAGCCCTTCGGTGTGAGCTGTTGAGCCCTAAAGGAATTCAGGAAGGAGAATACCTGCTATCTAATAGCCAACACTGTAGCTGCTCCCTGTGGTGAGGCCAAGGAAGGGAAGCTCGGGATGTGAAAACAGGATACTGGCCCCAGATAGGTGAGATGCATATGAAAGGAATGGTTTCAGTGAGCCCAGACTCTTGCATCTTGCCATACATAGAAAATCGCTAAATTCCTTAACTTCAGATATCTGTTTTTTCTTAATTAACAATAATCTTTTGATGTTCAGACTACCTTCCCCTTGTTGCAAACTTCTTTATAACCTGACTTCTCCCCCTGCTCCTCAGAACCATTTTCTCAGGATCACTTGAGACACTGTCTCCTGGGCTTGAAGTCCTAAAAATTCCCACCAAATAAAACATAACTCTCCACTTTTAGGTTGTGAATACTTTTTTTTAAAGTCCTCAACATCATGGAAACACTGAATTTCTCCCCACTCTGCTGCACTCTTTCTTGGATGTGGATCTCTGTGGGTTGAGGTGATTACACCCCCTAGGAATTGAAAATTGTCTTTTATTAAAGCAAAGGAAATACCCAACTGACTGGTTCTTTGCAGTGATTCAGAGTCTTTCCCTGGCAGTTAGCATAACTAGGTCTGAGAAGTTAATGTGAAATTTCCAAATGACAGGGAATTTAGCCTGATTTTGTGGGCTTTGTTAGGGTGATTTTGCACTTGAGAAGGGAAAAACTCACTTTGACAGTGGAAGGGGATTAGGGTCGAGCAAACCCAGGTCTCCTACATTGTAGGCAGATTCTTTACAATTTGAGCTACAGGGAAGACCTTACTATATAGAGTTTATATGTTCATATATGCATTTGGGAAGTATTTATTGATCAACTACTGCCCTGAACCCTGGAGATACCAAGGCAATGTCCCCTGTCTGGTAGAATTGTTGACTGAAAAAAAAAAAAAAACTTCAACATAACTCTGAAAGTTGAGAGTTATGTTTTGTTTGGGGATCTTACTGAGGGCTATAGCTCAGGAAGGCAGCCTCTCAGATTGCTGTGAAACTGAAATGGTAAGGGAGAAGCCAGGATATACAAGAGTTTTTGTCGAAGGGAAAAAACCATGTAGCTGTACATCAAAAGATTACTGTAATCACAAAGAACAGCCACCCCAAGTTAATGATTTTTAGTGCTTTTGTTGACAAGTCCAAGCTCGCTCTCCTTGCCTCATGACAGGCCAGTAAATTGGAGACAAGGTGTTGAGGCAAGGAATATGACTTTTTGGAAAGCTGGCTGATAGAGGAGATGGCAGACTAATGTCTCAAAATAACCATCTTGTCCAGGTCTGGATGCCAGGTTCTTTTATAGACCAGAGAGAGAAGCCACGAGGAACTAAAGTCAAAAGACAGAATACAGAAGGAAAAGCAATGAGGAAGTAAAGTAAAAAGGGCCATCAGGCTTGCAGTACATGTCCAGGACGGCCAGCCTCAGGAAGGCATGTGTTAATCTCTTTTTCTCACAGCCATTCACAGGTGTAAAGGGTCAGAGTCTCTCTTTGAGCTGAACAAAGGCACTTTAGTTTAACAGGCAGAGGCGCAGTGTCCTCTGAGGCAGGCCATTTTGTATGATTATAACAACAGCAATGATAAGTCAAAGAAACAGTTGAAACATGGAGTCAGAATTGGTTCTTCTCTGCAACACTTTTCCACGTGTGGGAAGGTGGAAGAGTCTGGGTTGGTGGAAATTATTCCTTAGATATGCATCTTAACTATTTAGGACTGGTAACTTGTTTTTCTCCTTTCTGAATCCCCTCAGGATTAACCCTTGGGGGTGGCTGCAGTGGCTAATGGCTTGATGGCTGTGGCATCTTTTGCTTACTGAAATGGCAGGTGATTTTTTTTTTGTCCAGGAAGTTTTACATTCTACTGGGGGAAAATTGGCAATAAACATAGACAAGATAATGTCCGACAGTGGTAGGTGCTATGGAGAAAATAAAACAGGACTGCCTAGGGTGGGGTGGAGGGACGCTTCTGCTAGTGGTCAGGACGAGGCTCTTAGAAGCCGAGACATTTGAGCTGAGACTTGTAGGAGCTAATCTTGAGAAGGTCCTGGAGAAGGATGTTCTAGGCAGAGAGAAGGGAAGAGTTAGCAAGTTCAAGTGCACCAACCTGGAAAAAGAAGGCAGGTGGGTGGGTGGAGACTAGGGCTTGGGGAAGGCAGAGATTAGACCAGGTGGTGTGTCTGCTGGCCCTGGTAAGCAGTTTGAACTTTATTCAGAACGAAGTGGGAGAAGTCAGAAGATTTTAAGTAAGCTCACATCCGATTTTCGTCTTGTTAGAGATCTCTGTAGCTGCTGTGTGCAGGATCCTAGCAAGAGCAGCCTGGCACCAGACCCTGCTTTGTCCGCACAGGGGCCAGGATCCCAGAAAAAACCACCACAGGGGGTGTGATTCCGTTGACAAGAAATGTCTTGACAGACACATCTATGGAGAAAAGGTTGTTTAGTGGTTGTCGGGACCTAGGGGATAAGGGGACTGACTGTAGCTGAGCGGGAGAAATCTTTATGGAAACGTTCTCAAATTGATCCCGACACTGAACTCTGTAACTTTACTAAAAATCACAAAATTGTAATACTCTAGTTGCGTGAGCTTTCTAGCATGTGAAATCAATAAAACTCCTCCTATAAAGCTGTGAACGGCAGAGAGAGGAGCAGCTTTTGGTCAGGCTGGGGCTGAGTTCGTGAATCCTCCGCATTGACGCAGAGTTAGCGCCAGTTGGCCCCACAGCCACCCTCGGCCGCAATTCCTGGCGCCATTGGTCGGGCGGCGGGAGCGCGCGTGCGCGCCCGTGGGGGCGGAACCGGAACCGGCTGTAGCCGAGGGGGCGGGGCTTCGAGGGCGGCGTTGGTGGCGGCTGGAGCGGCCGCCGCGGTGGCTGGACTGGAGACAGCTGCTGTAGCCCGGAGCCCCATGGTTCGGAGCCGCGGCCAGGCCGCAGGAGAAGCTCGATCCCTTGGTCACCCCGGCTGACTGTGCGGGCCCGCGCAGCCCGGAGCCGCCGGCGCCCGTCGTGTCCCGCCGGGGGGCGCGGGCCGGTCCGCCATGGGGTCCCTGTTCCGGAGCGAGACCATGTGCCTGGCGCAACTCTTCCTGCAGTCCGGCACGGCCTACGAGTGCCTCAGCGTCCTGGGCGAGAAGGGCCTGGTCGAGTTCCGAGACGTGAGTGTCGCCCGGGAGATGCGGACTGTCGCTCCGCGCCAAGCGCCCTCATTGCACCTTTCGCTCGGGCCTCCTCCTCCGCGGGCACCTGGGCAAGGGCGCCCATTTCCTAGACGGGGAAGCTGAGGTCCACTTTCCGGCCAGAGCTTCCGCAGAGCGGGGCCCGAGCCCAGGGTCGCCGGATGTCTGGTCCGCCGCCGCCCTGGCTGGGTTAGTTAGGAACGCTTGTCTTCATCAGCTCGGGTCGTGCCATCTGATGCTTCGGAGCCAGGCACTGGGCTAATTAAGCGGGAGAACAAATCTGTTAAGGCCTCTTGAAGCCCTTTTGGAACTTACGGAGGAGGGGAGGAATATTAAGTAATGATACGTAAACAGGAATACGTTTGCTGTACTGACAATAAAAGGGAATGGTGAGATGGTGCCCCCGGTAGGGGCGGTCAGGGAAGCCTCTCTGAGGAGGTGTCCTTGGGCTGAGACCTGAGTGAGGAGTGAGCCAGTCCTGGGAAGTTCTGGGGGACACGGACCCAGGTGGAGGGAACAGGAAGAGCCAGGAACCTGAATTAGGAAAGAACTTGGTGTAAACTCCCGGGCGGCGGGATTTTTTGTCGTTCACTGTGCCTTTTGATGTATTGATACATAGCACTACCTCGTACGGAATAGGAGTAAAGTCAGAATTTGTTGAAAGGGAGCTGTCCCCACAAGTAGTAATAAATACTTGTTTTATATATCTGTTTATTTGTTTTTTGTTTGGCTCCACCATGGACTGTCAACCCTTGGGGGTAAGAGTCTTGTTCATTCCTGATTCCTAAGTACACCCCCTGGCTTTGTAGGCATTAATAGGCATGAATGAACAAGCTTGTATCAAGTGCTTGCTGAGTTTGGTGCTGGATGCAGGATGGACAAAGTCCCTGTGTTTTTGTTGCTCACAATCTGGGAGAGTTAACAAACACACTCTGATTATAAGCTGTAATAAATGCTATGCAGGAAAAAACAGTGTGAAAAGGAGATTATGAAGCAGGACCTGGCTGATTAAGCTGGAAGTCACTTGAGTGAACACTTTATTTCTTGGGACCCACCTTTCATTGCCTTGGTTTCCCTTCATCTTTCTGAGGGTGCTTTAGTTTCAAGAGGGAACTCTTCTATGCAATATTTGATATCAGCAATCCTTGGGTTGGTCCCCCAAGGCAATTGCAAGGTCAGAGAGAAACTCCTGAATGACAGGTGAGGCTACAGAGAGAGGGCCCAGCTTGTCCTGGTTCTTGGAGCCACTTGGGCTTCAGCACATGATGCCCACTTTGCTGGCAGGGGTTGTGCTGAACTGTGAATAAGGAGCCCCAGAGAGATTCAGTAAAGAGTTGTTTGAGAAACAGGCTCCCTTCTTTATAATAGATTTCTTCCATCCTGTTAGTCCTCAGGCCAGGAGACTTCAGTCAAGCTGAAGTCTTAGAGGTTTGAACAAATGCTCTAATTACTGTGAAGATTCAAGTTTTGTTGAATGCCACTACATTAGGTAGTAGAGGACACTTGCGATTCTTCTAAACTGAAAATCAGGGAAAGGAAAAGAAAATGCTGTTCATCTTTTTCAGAAGTGAAATAAAGTGGAAACGCTCACATTGTGTGATGCTCGGTGTTCAGAGCTCAAGGGTTAATGTGTGTCTGTCTTCAGGATGACTCTCAAGCAGCTAGAGCAGAGAGCTCCATCATACCTGACTTTCTGTTCTCTTCTGGAGTTTCTTACTGACTTTGTGCTCAACGGGTAGGATCACTGACGCCAGTCTTTTCTGGCTTGCGCAGGTGGGAGCTATTCCCCCTTTTAGCGATCCTTCTAAGGGAAGAGAGGCAGGACCAGAGTTTCTGCAATGATAGCCAAAGAGAAGACCTGGAAAAGAAAGGTGATTCAACTCACCAGTAGGACTCAGCGAAGGGCAAGGCCGTCCCACCTTTCTAAGGGTGTGGAGTCTGGGGACAGTGTTTACCTTCTGTCTGTTAGGATCACAGGTGTGGATACTGGTGAAAACAGCACTAGGCAGCCTGTGCAGGTTTTTCTAGATTAATTATTAGTCTTAAAATGAATCTGTGTTAAAATGTACTTCGTAGCATTAGCCTGGAATTAAGGTGCTGTTACCACGTAAAAAGAAAACAGAAGCTAAACTTCACACAAGAAACCATACAGTAGGAAAAACCAGTTACCATGCTGTGTAAGCCGGTGAAGGCAGATGTCATAGCCAGTCACGTGTGTGTTGTTGCCACAGAAATTTGCCTCTTCATGAAGATCCTACTATTTGTGGAACCCTGGTGTCCGATTTGAATTCACTAGTGTTTGATATTGAAGAAAAAGACATCAAAACTGAGAAGCCGTGTCATTTATAGATAGCTTTTCATGGGCGGCTTCCTCTGCTCATTCTTAGTTCTCACCAGACAGAGGGTATCTGAATCACTAGGAACTCGAAAGTGGTGACTGGTTTGCATTAGTGTGACGTCCAGAAATGAGTGCACATGTGACAAACAGAAGTGAGATGAGAATTTTTGCCTTTCTTCTGGTTAGTTCTTTATAGAAGTTTGGAGAACTGAACAAGAACTGAGGCTTTAGGGTAGATGCTCTCAGGTTGTTCAAGCAGCTGCATGCCACGCTGTTTGTAATTCTCTATTTTGAGAGTGCCCCATGCCATGTGGGCTTCCCTTGTGGCTCAGCTGGTGAAGAATCTGCCTGCAATGTGGGATACCTGGGTTCGATCTCTGGGTTTGAAAGATCCCCTGGATAAGGGAAAGGCTACCCACTCCAGTATTCTGGCCTGCAGAATTCCACGGACTGTATAGTCCATGGGGTGGCAAAGAGTCCTACACGACTGAGCAACTTTCACTTTCCACCCCATATAACGCTGCATGGAGTAAACGTAAAATTCTTGCCCCATGTGCCTCTCAATGTAAATAATTACTGTAATTTAAAAAGTTGTAATGGTAGTATATGTCCATTGTGGGAAATTTGGAAAACCTAAGATAATTTCCATAATCCCATTAGCTAGAAATAAACACTTTACCATTTTGGTTAACATTGGCCAACATTATTTTTCTAATAATATTTTAAAATGTACATGCATAGATATTTTTATATAATTGGAGCCACACTAATAATGTGTGCATGCGTGCGTGCTCATTCGTGTCTGACTCTTTGTCACCCCATGGACTGCAGCCTGCCAGGCTCCTCTGTCCATGGGATTTCCCAGGGAAGAATACTGGAGTGGGTTGCCATTTTCTCCTGCAGGGGATCTTCCCGGCCCAGGTATCAGACCTCCGTCTCCTGTGTTGGCAGGTGGATTCTTTACCACTGTATCACTTGGGAAGCCCCGCACTGATAATATGTTTAATCTCCTCTTCCCACACACAAGTTGTGATTAATTTCCTCATTTTATTAAATATTCTTTTATAGTATTTTTTGTTGTTTTAAGCTTTGTATGATAAGATATTAAGTAGAGGGAAACAGTGAATTTGTATAAACCCATGTTGGGAATTCCCTAGTGGTCCAGTGGTTAGGACTTGGTGCTTTTACTACCAGGACCCCAGAAAGCCATATGGTGCAAAAAAGAAAAAAAAAAGAAAACTCCCATCAGACAAGATCATTTTGAAGCAAATCCCAGATATATTATGTCATTCATAAATATTTCAGTAAGTACCTCTAAAAGGTAAGGACGCTAAAAAGATACCATTATCACACCTTAAATTTTTAATAATAATTTCTTAATATAATCAAATACCTAGTCATTTAAAACATCACTTTTAACAAATGTATAGTAATCAATTATATTACTGACCCATAATTTTTATACAACTTTATTGATGTGTCATAAAGTTCACCTGCTGCAAGTGTACAATTTGTTGGTTAGAAAATATTTTGAGTACTGTGTCCGTTGCCACAAGCTAGTTTTAGAATATGACATCATCCCAGTAAGGTCCCTTATGCTCATTTACAGGTCATCCCCCTCCTCACTCTAAGACCCAGGCGGTCACTCATCTACTTTCTGCCTCTAGATTTTCCTTGCCTGGACATTTCATAGAAATGCAATCGCACAATCTGTGACCCTTTGTGTCTTCTTTGATTTGCATCATGTTTCTGGGTGTCTTCTCCCTGATACTGATGTATTGGTTGTTTTTTCCCCCTCTTTTTACTGCTGGTATTCTGCGGTGTGGATGTAGACGGTGATCTCCTTGGTTGTTTCTCCCCCTCTGTTTACTGCTGGTCCGCGGTGTGGATATAGACGGTGATCTCCTTGGTTGTTTTTCCCCCTCTTTTTACTGCTGGTCCGCAGTGTGGATGTAGACGGTGATCTCCTTGGTTGTTTCTCCCCCTCTGTTTGCTGCTGGTCCGCGGTGTGGATATAGACGGTGATCTCCTTGGTTGTTTCTCCCCCTCTGTTTACTGCTGGTCCACGGTGTGGATGTAGACGGTGATCTCCTTGGTTGTTTCTCCCCCTCTGTTTACTGCTGGTCCGCAGTGTGGATATAGACGGTGATCTCCTTGGTTGTTTCTCCCCCTCTGTTTACTGCTGGTCCGCGGTGTGGATGTAGACGGAGATCTCCTTGGCTGTTTTCCCCCTCTGTTTGCTGCTGGTCCGCGGTGTGGATATAGATGGTGATCTCCTTAGCTGTTTCTCCCCCTCTGTTTACTGCTGGTCCGCGGTGTGGATATAGAGGGTGATCTCCTTGGTTGTTTTCCGCCTCTGTTTACTGCTGGTCCGCGGTGTGGATGTAGAGGGTGATCTCCTTGGTTGTTTCTCCCCCTCTGTTTACTGCTGGTCCGCGGTGTGGATGTAGAGGGTGATCTCCTTGGTTGTTTTCCGCCTCTGTTTACTGCTGGTATTCTGCGGTGTGGATGTAGAGGGTGATCTCCTTGGTTGTTTTCCGCCTCTGTTTACTGCTGGTCCGCGGTGTGGATGTAGACGGAGATCTCCTTGGTTGTTTTCCGCCTCTGTTTACTGCTGGTCCGCGGTGTGGATGTAGACGGAGATCTCCTTGGTTGTTTTCCGCCTCTGTTTACTGCTGGTCCGCGGTGTGGATATAGACGGTGATCTCCTTGGCTGTTTCTCCCCCTCTGTTTGCTGCTGGTCCGCGGTGTGGATGTAGAGGGTGATCTCCTTGGTTGTTTTCCCCCTCTGTTTACTGCTGGTCCGCGGTGTGGATGTAGAGGGTGATCTCCTTGGTTGTTTTCTGCCTCTGTTTACTGCTGGTCCGCGGTGTGGATGTAGAGGGTGATCTCCTTGGTTGTTTTCCCCCTCTGTTTGCTGCTGGTCCGCGGTGTGGATGTAGATGGTGATCTCCTTGGTTGTTTTTCCCCCTCTGTTTACTGCTGGTCCGCGGTGTGGATGTAGAGGGTGATCTCCTTGGTTGTTTCTCCCCCTCTGTTTGCTGCTGGTCCGCGGTGTGGATGTAGACGGTGATCTCCTTGGCTGTTTTCCCCCTCTGTTTACTGCTGGTCCGCGGTGTGGATGTAGAGGGTGATCTCCTTGGCTGTTTCTCCCCCTCTGTTTACTGCTGGTCCGCGGTGTGGATATAGACGGTGATCTCCTTGGCTGTTTCTCCCCCTCTGTTTGCTGCTGGTCCGCGGTGTGGATGTAGAGGGTGATCTCCTTGGTTGTTTTTCCCCTCTGTTTACTGCTGGTCCGCGGTGTGGATGTAGACGGAGATCTCCTTGGTTGTTTCTCCCCCTCTGTTTACTGCTGGTCCGCGGTGTGGATGTAGACGGTGATCTCCTTGGCTGTTTCTCCCCCTCTGTTTGCTGCTGGTCCGCGGTGTGGATGTAGAGGGTGATCTCCTTGGTTGTTTCTCCCCCTCTGTTTACTGCTGGTCCGCGGTGTGGATGTAGAGGGTGATCTCCTTGGTTGTTTTCCGCCTCTGTTTACTGCTGGTATTCTGCGGTGTGGATGTAGAGGGTGATCTCCTTGGTTGTTTTCCGCCTCTGTTTACTGCTGGTCCGCGGTGTGGATGTAGACGGAGATCTCCTTGGTTGTTTTCCGCCTCTGTTTACTGCTGGTCCGCGGTGTGGATGTAGACGGAGATCTCCTTGGTTGTTTTCCGCCTCTGTTTACTGCTGGTCCGCGGTGTGGATATAGACGGTGATCTCCTTGGCTGTTTCTCCCCCTCTGTTTGCTGCTGGTCCGCGGTGTGGATGTAGAGGGTGATCTCCTTGGTTGTTTTCCCCCTCTGTTTACTGCTGGTCCGCGGTGTGGATGTAGAGGGTGATCTCCTTGGTTGTTTTCTGCCTCTGTTTACTGCTGGTCCGCGGTGTGGATGTAGAGGGTGATCTCCTTGGTTGTTTTCCCCCTCTGTTTGCTGCTGGTCCGCGGTGTGGATGTAGATGGTGATCTCCTTGGTTGTTTTTCCCCCTCTGTTTACTGCTGGTCCGCGGTGTGGATGTAGAGGGTGATCTCCTTGGTTGTTTCTCCCCCTCTGTTTGCTGCTGGTCCGCGGTGTGGATGTAGACGGTGATCTCCTTGGCTGTTTTCCCCCTCTGTTTACTGCTGGTCCGCGGTGTGGATGTAGAGGGTGATCTCCTTGGCTGTTTCTCCCCCTCTGTTTACTGCTGGTCCGCGGTGTGGATATAGACGGTGATCTCCTTGGCTGTTTCTCCCCCTCTGTTTGCTGCTGGTCCGCGGTGTGGATGTAGAGGGTGATCTCCTTGGTTGTTTTTCCCCTCTGTTTACTGCTGGTCCGCGGTGTGGATGTAGACGGAGATCTCCTTGGTTGTTTCTCCCCCTCTGTTTACTGCTGGTCCGCGGTGTGGATGTAGACGGTGATCTCCTTGGCTGTTTCTCCCCCTCTGTTTGCTGCTGGTCCGCGGTGTGGATGTAGAGGGTGATCTCCTTGGTTGTTTCTCCCCCTCTGTTTACTGCTGGTCCGCGGTGTGGATATAGACGGTGATCTCCTTGGTTGTTTTCCCCCTCTGTTTACTGCTGGTCCGCGGTGTGGATGTAGACGGTGATCTCCTTGGTTGTTTTTCCCCCTCTGTTTACTGCTGGTCCGCGGTGTGGATGTAGACGGAGATCTCCTTGGTTGTTTCTCCCCCTCTGTTTACTGCTGGTCCGCGGTGTGGATGTAGACGGTGATCTCCTTGGCTGTTTCTCCCCCTCTGTTTGCTGCTGGTCCGCGGTGTGGATGTAGAGGGTGATCTCCTTGGTTGTTTCTCCCCCTCTGTTTACTGCTGGTCCGCGGTGTGGATATAGACGGTGATCTCCTTGGTTGTTTTCCCCCTCTGTTTACTGCTGGTCCGCAGTGTGGATATAAATGGTGATCTCCTTAGCCAGTTTTCCACGGTCGGTAGTTTTTTCTCTATCCTTGAAGTTGATCCTCTTCTTCATACGTTTTTGTCTGTATCCATAGTTTTTTCTTTGAGGTTTAATTTCTTCATGGGATCGTTCTGGACTAGAGGATATTTTTCAGGCTTTTTTTTGGGGGGGAGGATCTTTTTTGGCTGAGCTGGGTCTTTACTGTGGTGCCTGCACTCTCTAGTTGTGGTGAGTGGGCTTCTAGTTCCCCCGCCAGGGATCGAACCTGTGTCCCTTGCATTGGAAGGTGGATTCTTAACCACTGGTTCACCAGGGAAGTCCCCAGGCTTTTTTGGATAACAGTTGCCAGATTGCTTTCCAGAAAAGATGTGTCAGTTTATACTCCCACTCAGTAGTATACAAGGATATGCTTTTCCCTTAAACCCTGACAGTTGTACTTTATTTATAGAATCGAAGTTGTTTTTAAATTTTAGAAAATTCAGAGCAAAATTTTCATCCTTCTTCTCAGCTCAACCAGAATGTAAGTTCTTTCCAAAGAAAATTTGTTGGTGAGGTGAAGCGATGTGAAGAACTGGAGCGAATATTGGGTAAGTTTTTTTAAACAACTTAAATAATTATTTTGTATAATTGAATATATAAGCAAACCTTGTTCACTTTAGAAAAATTAGAAAATCTAAACACGTAGAAAAGAAAAAAGAAGTCATCTGTATTCTCCCCATGTAATCACTGTTATGTAGGTTTATAATATCGTTCCACACTTTTTACTGTTCATCTATAAAATTAAGGATTTACATATATAATAATCAGGTTATTTTGTTATTAGCTTTGTTTCTCATTGAATGATACTTTAACATCTTTTCATGTCAGTAAACAGATTGACTCATCATTGTTTTTAATAGCAGCATAGTATTTTATAGTATTAATATACTATGAGTTATTTAGCCAATCCCTTGTAGTTTGTTATAGCTTAGAAACAACATATACATGTTAATATATTACTTAAAATTGAATCAGAGCACAAGGGAGGTAGGAAGTGGTAGATAGATTGGTTAGTAATTTCCTTTCTCTCAGGCATTATTTCCTTTGCATACATCAGTGTTCTCTGACTGTTAACCATTAAAACTCAGCAGCTCAAGGCTACTTCCTTTATCTGTAAAACTTTGAACATCTTAGCCTAAAATAAAATGTTGTTGTTGTCCAGTCGCTCAGTCAAGTCCGACTCTTTGAGACTCCATGGACTGCAGCACTCCAGCCTTCCTTGTCCTTCACCATCTCCTGGAGCTTGCTCAAACTCATGTCCATTGAGTTGGTGATGCTATTCAACCATCTCATCCTCTATTGTCCCCTTCTCCTCCTGCCTTCAATCAGGGTCTTTTCTAATGAATCCGCTCTTCACATCAGGTGACCAAAGTATTGGAGCTTCATCTTCAGCATCAGTCCTTCCAGTGAATATTCAAGACTGATCTCCTTTAGGATTGACTGGTTGGATTTCCTTGCAGTTCAAGGGACTCTCAAGAGTCTTCTCCAATACCACAGTTCAAAAGCATCAGTTGTTTGGTACTCAGCCTTCTTTATGGTCCAACTCTCACATCCATACATGACTACTGGAAAAACCAAAGCTTTGACAATAGGGACCTTTGTTGGCAAAGTAATGTCTCTGCTTTTTGATGTGCTGTCTGGGTTTGTCATAGCTTTTCTTCCAAGGAGCAAGCATCTTTTAAAATAAAATAGTCTTTATCAGTTCAAACATTGAAGTTTTGATTGAAATACAGAGAGGGGAACAGTTCCAAAGTCACTGTCAGAAAAACCTGAGGATGAGAGAGTTGATGAAGGGAGATAAAGGTGACTTTTAGAATGATTTCTAATAGTTAATTATTGTGGATTTTATATTTTTTAACTGGGATTTTTAAGATCAAAAGAAACCTTTGGGTCATCAGCAGCCTAGTCCTCTGCATATTGTTTGGGATTCCAGTCATTTGGGTGGATCGTGAAAGACAGGGCAACATCACACTTCCTTCTTTGCCACGTGTATGAGTCATTGGACAGGTTGTATATTTGGAATGAGTTTTCAAAGACACAGCAGGATTGACAGGACATTAGACATGCCCAGGGCTTCCTGTCGCTTTGTTGTTGTTGTTAAGTCACTTCAGTCGTGTCTGACTCTTCGCGGACCCCATGGACTGCAGCCCATCAGGCTCCCCTGTCCCTGGGATTCTCCAGGCAAGAACACTGGAGTGGGGTGCCATTGCCTTCTCCAATACATGAAAGTGAAAAGTGAAAGTGAAGTTGCTCAGTCACGTCCGACTCTTCGCAGCCCCATGGACTGCAGTCTACCAGGCTCCTCCGTCCATGGGATTTGCCAGGCAAGAGTACTGGAGTGGGGTGCCATTGCCTTCTCCTGTAGCTTAAACTGTTTCATAAAGAATCCAGACTTAAAAAGAAAATGAACCATCAAGTATATTTAGGTATGTGCTGTGTTATTCTGTGCTTAGTTGTGTCCTGCTGTTTTTGACACCGTGGACTGTAGCCCGCCAGGCTTCTCTGTCCATTGGGATTTTCCAGGCATGAATACTGGAGTGGGTTGACATGCCCTCCTCCAGGGGATCTCCCCAAGCCAAGGATCAAACCCAGGTCTCCCACATTGCAGGGCAGATTCTTTACCATATGAGCCACCAGGGAAGCCCAAGAATACTGGAGTGGGTAGCCTGTCCCTTCTCCAGGAGATCTTCTTCACCCAAGAATCGAACCGGGGTCTCCTGCATTGCAGGCAGATTCTTTACCAGCTGAGCTACTGGGGAAGCCCAAATTTAGGTAAAATAGGTTAAAAAAATTTACATCCATTTCCAAAAAACTCTTAAGCCCGTTGCTTCCTTATTGGTAAGACATTCTGCCTGTTTTCCTTCCTCTCGTTCTCCCTCTCTCCCTCCTTTCCTCCCTTTCCTTCCTTCCTTCCTAGTAAAATAACTAGTAAGACTTCTCTAAAATATTGTATTTGGTAATGATTTTTTACCAGGTATTATGACTTTTATCCTACAGAAAAGGATGCTTCAAGGAATTGAAAATGTAAACTAAAGAATTTAAGTTGTTTTTGGCTGTTTGAATATTAGTTTCATGAATCTAGTGTAAATTGTCCTAAGTCAAAGCATCACGGCTAACTGGTGACTGAGGAGAGCCAGGCTCTTTGCCCTGAGGTTGCTCTTTTTGCTGAGAAAGGTTGTTGTGTTTTTCCGGATGGATGTATATTTCCTGCTAATGGCATCTGTAGGGAGTTCACACTGACATCCCTGGTGGCTTATTCCTGGCACTTCCGAGTGTGTTCTTAACTTCCTGCTTCGTCTACAGGTGGCAGAGGCAAGTGTGACTCCAAAGTTCTTTAACTAGAGTTTTAGTGATGAAGGGCGGGGAATTTCAGAAAATCTGTGTATAGGTTACTGTCACTCTGTGCTGCTCTCTCTAGGCAGAATTAGTTTACAGATCTTCAGAAGCAAGGTGACAAAAGTCATGTGTCAGTTGGGACAGTGAAGACTTTTGTCCCTTTAGATGACCTGGGAAAAGTGGAGACATGAAATGTTCTCACTGAAATGTCCTAGAGTAAGTTTTTCAGTCTAATTTGTTTAACTTTTCCACAGCCTACTTGGTGCAGGAAATCAATAGAGCTGATATTCCCCTCCCTGAGGGGGAGACCAGTCCTCCGGCACCGCCTCTGAAACAAGTGCTGGAAATGCAGGTAACTTGGTTCGGAAGGAGGGTTTTGGGTCACTAACCTCAGATTGGGCTTGTTCACTTGCTCTATACTGTCTAGTGCTTTTCTGCCTTTCTTCTCAAGACTGTGGAATGAAAGTCAAAGCACCACGTTATGATGAACTCTCAGTAACAGATTATCTGTGATACATTTTAACTAGAATTCAGGTGTTTTCCCCTTAGTGTAGGACAGGTGGTATTGAACAGAGATTGACAAGAATTAGATCATGAGATCTGGTCATGTAACCTCTGGGCTTCTGCAGGTCTTAGCATGCTTCTGCTACTGCAGGTCATCAAGGCTTCAGGCCTGTGCCCTTCACATTCTCCCTTGATTCACTCTGACCCTTTCCCCTCGAATTATCAGGAGCTAGTGTGAAAGTGGTTCCCCATGGTCAGCCAGCAGGATTCCTTCTCTTGGAGTTCAGTGTCGGAGATACACTGTGAGAGCATGGGGTCATTCATTCGTTAGCATCCCCCTCATCCCCCATGAATTATCTGTTGAGATTTTGGTCTCCTCATCTGAGCGTTCATCACACTTGGAAATAGACTAGAGCTTTTACAGCCCTTCTAAAACAATTAGTACTGTATAACTAGGACCATTCCATTGCCGACTGCTCTGTTTGTTTTACTGGGAGGACGTCATTAAGCATTTGGTATATGAACGGATTCTGGAGACGACTATACAGTCCAATGAGAGCAGTCAGCTGGTTTGGCCTGTTTGGTGTGTTGGTTGTGATGTAATTACAAATACGGTGATTGCTAGCTGTTATCAATTCTATAAAGCAGAGCACAAGTAATAAATGTAGTGTGTCAGGGGATTTCTTTGAATACAAGTTGTCATTGAGTCAGTGGGTTGTTTTACAGATTTCTGCTTCTACTGTTTTAATACTTAAAGTATTGGAAAGGATGCTTGGTACACAACTAATTGTTAAAGATTTGTTCTCAAGTATTTTTATGTCTAATTAATTGAATAAGTGCAACTGCATAGAAACTCAGGCTAGAGACTAGGAATAGGTATGTTTGGGAAAGAGTGTTTTTCTGTGTTACAAATAAAAGGAAATGTAGTCTTAAAAGAGGAAGACTCTTTGGTGTATGGTCACGTGTAAGCAGGTGAAGGGAAACCAGAAGAAATGGTAAGACCCAAGATTAGCACGCGGAGTCATCATGGCACCCCAGTGCTTGCCATCACGGTACCTGAATTAATACGAAACAGAAAATGATGAACTTTGGAAACCTGAGCATGTTTTCATATCCCTATCAAACTCTCATATACATTTTGGCTTTTTAAAACCTCTCCTGGTTCTGGGGTGCTGTGAAAAGAGTGTTAGAGCCAGACTTGGAAGTAACCCAGCTGTCGTTTCATTTCAGGAGCAGTTGCAGAAGCTGGAGGTTGAGCTGAGAGAGGTCACTAAGAACAAGGAGAAGCTGAGGAAGAACCTGCTGGAGCTGATTGAGTACACCCACATGCTGCGAGTGACCAAGACCTTCGTCAAGCGCAATGTGGAGGTACTGGTGATGCTTGGGAGGAAGTGCCTTTCTTTCTCTTTCTTTTGGCCACACAGCATGCAGGATTTTAGTTCCCTGGCTAGGGACTGAACCCAGGCCCCCTGCATTGGGAGAGTGGAGTCTTAACCACTGGACCACTGAGGAAGTCCCAGGAGTGTGTTTCTTTTGTACAAATCTCATTCCCATAAGGTTTTCAGGTTTTGTTATCAACTCCTATAGAAATACTACTTTTTAAAAGAGATACATCTTTAAAAAATGAAAGAGATACATTTTGATCTTTGCTGTATTTTTCAGTTGGATTCCATGTTGGTTTTAACCATTTGCTGTTGTTTAGTTTGCTAAGTCGTGTCCAACTCTTTGTGACCCCATGATCTGTAGCCCGCCAGGCTCCTCTGCCCATGGGATTTTCCAGGCAAGAATCCTGGAGTGAATTGCCATTTCCTCCTCCAGGGGATCTTCCAGATCCAAGGGTCAAACCAGAGTCCCCCACTGAGCCACTTGGGAAGCCCCGGCTTTAACCATAACTTCCTATTTGTAAAATGCTTTAGTTTACAATTGAAAAAAAGACTTTTTATGATGATGAGAAAAAATTGAACGATGAAAATCAAACTCCAAAATTTCAGTTTTATTCTTTCCTTCTTCTCAAATTCCTAAAAGTAATGGAAGTTTTTAAAAAAGAAAATCTATATAGGAATAAAGAACAGCGTATGCAACAGTACTGTACTCAGCTGAGCGTCAGAGAGGGGCAAAGTATATTCCTTCTGAACTTCGTTTCACTTCCTGTGCCAGGTGTGACCTCTGATACAGTTACTCTGTGTTAGGTTAAGACGATGACATACGTTATAACCAGACTTTTTTTATACATAAATGTCATCAAGTAGTTTACAAATAAGGAATGGGGAGGTTATCCTCTTTGTTTATCAGAGCCGACTCACATGTCTGAGTTACCTTGGCACCCAGATCTGAGTAGTTCTGATGCCTTGCAGACTTGTTTGGAAACAGGACTTGGGAATTAAAGCGTCACTTTCAGTGAGACACACTTGGCTTCATGTCTCTTTGTAGTTCGAACCCACTTACGAAGAATTCCCTCCCTTGGAGAACGAGTCTTTGTTGGACTACAGCTGTATGCAGAGGCTGGGAGCGAAACTGGGGTAGGTGACACCTGGCCTGGCGAGCTTCACACTGTCCTTCTTGTCAGTGGGAGATGAGAGTAGATGAGCAGCCACCATCTGCAAGCCTATGTGGAATGAAAGAAAGTGAATATTTGTATAAGAAAACACTGTACTCTAGTATTTGTTGAGTTGAATCACTCAGCTGTATTGACTTTTTAAGTAAATATGATGGGAATTTCTTCTTTTGGTATCATGAACTGGAAAGAAAGAACATTTATCCCATTCATCATTACTCCATAAGCTTCAAATAGTTGGTTATTGAAGCATAAAGCCCTGTTTTGTTTGGTGGGAACATAGGGGCTAAACTGAATTGGGTAATTTATTAATCATATTTTAAGGGGCTCTCTCTACTGTTTATTCTCTCTGTTTACTTGAGCTAATGGTAACTTGTTTCCTCATGTGATTTGTAATCTCTTTTTACTATGAACTTCGGTTCCTTTGCTGCTTATCTGTAGGAATTCCGTGATGTTTAGTGTGAGGCCGTATCCTTCTGAAAGAACTTAATTTTACATATGTCAGGTACTTGGGAGCACTCCACCTATTTGGAATCATTTTACATTAATTTTTCTGCTTGAGGTTTTCTTTTTTTCCTGTCTGTTTATTCACCCTGCACATAATATGAGTTCCCTCCACAAACCTGAGTACATTCTAACCTGTGGTTGTAAATCATCAAGGAGTATTCTCCCCCTTCTCCTCAAAATTGAATGGAAATGAACAAGTTTGCATGTAGGCTCCTTTGCAAGATGGATTCTTTTCTAGCCTACCCATTCACTTAAGGTGTAGTCCTTTGTTGAGGCGGGTGAGAGTCCCAACACTGAGGGGATTGTGGGGCTTTAGTTCCAACTCCTCACCTGATATAGACCCAGGGCTCCTCTGCCATGGTGGCCTTGAAACTCAAGGCCTTGAGATACTGGTTACGTGTAGATACTGGCTCCATATAATACATCAGGACATAACTATGAAGTCCTGTTTTATTTTTGGATTCAAGAATTTCTCTAAATTATGAGCTCAGCTTTACATTGAAGAGGATGTTTCAAAAATATTTCATCCAGCATTTCAGATATTGTTCAGTTGGAGAGCTTTCAGGGTATCTTCCCCATTTTGCCAGAAATAAATGTCTTCATCATCCTTTTACTGCAGTTTGATAATATTCATTGCTTTTACTTGACCACAGCCTTTATTGTCTCATAGATTTGTATCTGGCCTAATTAACCAAGGAAAAGTTGAAGCATTTGAAAAAATGTTGTGGAGGGTCTGCAAAGGGTATACCATCGTGACCTATGCAGAGCTGGATGAGCCCCTGGAAGACCCTGAAACAGTGAGTAAATGTCACCATCTCCTTTCAGCAGTGACAGACTTGCCCCAGAGCTGGAGGCACAGTCCGGAGGGAAGCATTTGAGTGAGTTGTTGACCGGATCCCTTCTTACCCTTGGATACGTTTGGGGGGAGTTCCTGAGAATAAGGACTTTCTCCTGTTCTGCTGAAGTGCAACAGTGGCATTAACGTCGTCACCCCACTGCGTTCTAGCTTCAGATCCAGTTTAGGTTTCGGCAGTTGTCCCAGTACTGTCTTTTACAGCAAAGGACCTGGTTACGAATCACACTTTGGATTTGTTTGTCATGTCTTTTTTCTTGGTTGCCCTGCAACGCTTGCAGAATCTTATTGAATAGATCCCCGACCAGAGATGGAACCCTGGGCCCTCAGCTGTGCAAGTGCAGAGTCCTAACCACTGGACTGCCGGGGAATTCCTACTTGTCATGTATTTTTGGTCTCCTTCATTCTGGGGTAATTTCTCAGTCTTACCTTGACCTTCATCGTCTTGGCATTTAAAAATTATTATAGACCAGTGTTTTAGGTAGAATGCCCCCCGTTTGGGTTTGTCTGATGTTTTCTCATGACAAGATTCAGGTTATGTGTCTTTGTCAAGAATGTCCTGGAAGTGATGTTGCCTTCTCACTGCTTCCCATCAGGGGCACACGATTCATTTGTCCCATTACTGGTGATGTTCACTTTGATCTCTTGATCAAGGTAGTGACTCCTAGTCATCTCCACTGTGAATTTGTAACTCCTTTTCCTTTGTATTTAATACATGTTTTTGAGGAAGTGCTTTGAAACTCTGTAAGTACTCAGTTCCTCATCACATTTTCAATCAGTTAATTTATTTCCTGTTTTATTCAATAAGTTACACTCTGTTACTTAAATTTTTTATTTTGATATTCAAATTCTCTCGATTTAGCCAGCTGGAGCCTATTCAGCTAGATTTTATATTCTTTTTGCATGTTCCCATCATCTTTTGAATACTTCTTTGCTTTCCTGATAACAATATATGCAGATTCATTTTGTAATTTCCCTCATGCAGCTCTGGAATTAGCCATTTCTCTAAGGAGCTTAGTTCTCTTTAGTGGAGAATGGTAATTAGAAGCCACGCTGTGGTTTCTGGGTGTGCCCTTTGTGAACGAGGTGATGCTGTTCCCAGCTCTGTCGGTGGACAGAGGGTGCACACGGGCAAATGGCTCACCCACTCACAACTTTATTTCTGTACCTGTGTGTGTATGTGAAAGCTGTGGCTTTATATCCAGTTCTCTCCAGCGCCATAGGGTTGGTTCATCCTGACTTGTAGAGTTCATTTGTAGGGTTCATTTCTAGATTTGTAACTCCTTTCTTCAGTGGGGAGAAACTCAACTCCCATATTGTCAATATACTTATTTGATCAGTCCCCTTGTATGTGACCAGTCTGCCCTCTGATCTCCTATCTCTGCTGCCCTGCCCTTCTCTCCATACGGAGTTTCAAGTTCCCCAGCCCCTGGACTGAGTGGCTCCTTGGTGTGGGTGCCCTGCTCACCCTGCTTGGGTGGCTCCCCTGCGGCATGTTGCCTCCCTTTGCTTGGGCTCTGATTTTGCCCTGGGCCCTTATTGCCCTTCCCCTCCCCTCTCAGGTCCATCCCCGAACGCACATCTAAGGCTTCAGGAATGAATTATTCAGGAAGGGAAGCAGAGGAGCCAGAGAGGAAAGAGCCATAATCACCTTTTAAAATAGCTGTGATTTTTAATTTTTTTTGAAGACTTCAACCATAAAAATTACTATTTTGCTCTAAATGAAGATGAACTGATCTACTAAAGGTAGAAAAGGGACTTGGGCCTCTTAATTTTGAGAGAAGTGTTCGTGTGTTCTTTCCTGGATTTGCCTTAGGAATTCTGGCTGTAATGTTGTTCAGTTGTGTCTGACTCTTTGTGACCCCATGGACTGTAATCCACCAGGCTCCTCTGTCCATGGGATTCTCCAGGCAAGAATACTGGAGTGGTTTGCTCTGTTCTTCTCCAGGGGATCTTCCTGACCCAGGGATTGAACTCAGGTCTCCTATATTGCAGGCAGATTCGAGGGAATAGTTTTGACATAAAGGATTTTGGCTGTGAAATGATTTTTATAAGGTTTAGCCTGAGTAAATCACACATGTTGGAAAATCTAATCGGTCAAGCTGTTCATTAACCATACACTTATAATATTTTTTGTGCCTCCTGAAATTGCCAGTAGCAATATGTTAATTATCCATCACCTGTGACCTCTGAGACCTTTCCATGTAAAGCTGAAGGTTAAAACTGTTCTGAAGTAGCATTTACATATTCTTTGAGTTTTCTCTTTATTGAGAACGTTATAATTCTCATGTAAAACATAAAAATTTTTAAAAATACAATTTCTAAGCTCTTTGGTGCTGAGTTGATACCAGTAGGTTAAAGGGCATTAAACGTCTGTGAAGAAATACAGAGACATGGATGGAGATGTGTGTGTGTGTATATATATGTATTAATTTTCCTTTTAAAAATGAAATATTTCTGTATTTTTGATTGTATTTGGCTGCGCTGTGCTGCGTCTTTGTTGTTTTGCAGGGGCTTTCTGTAGCTGTGGCAAGTGGGGTCTATCCTCTAGTTGTGGTGCATGAGCTTCCCATTGCGGTGGCTTCCCTTGTTGCAGAACATAGTCTCTAGGTCTTGAGCTTCAGTGCTTGTGGCCTAGTTGCCCTGTGGCGTTTGGGATCTTCTGAACCAGGAATCGAACCTGCTTCCCCTGTATTGCCAGGCAGATTCTTAGCCACTGGACCACCAGAGAAATTTTTAAAAGTTTTAATTTTCTTAAAAACTTTTTTTATTTCTAATGTTTTGTTGAAGTATAATTGATAGAAATGTGTATCTTAAAGCCACAATTCCTCCTTTCCCCACGATTATGAAGGAAATGTGAGCTCGTTCTAGAGAACTGAGAATAACATAGAAAACACAGAGATGGAAATCAGTCAGTCACCGGTAATCCCCCTGCTCAGACAGAGTTACGGCTTACCTTTCAGTGTGCCTTCTGTTAGTCCTTACTCTGGGGAGGATGTGGGATTTGGTTTGGTAACTTTTACTCAGATTCTAGGATTTGTTTGTAGTGTCATGTTTAGTGTCTTTTGGGTCCAATGTCTGACCTCTGAAAGTCCTTAGGAACCCCAGAGTGTATTTCTAGCCATTTTCTCCTTTGTCAGTAACATTTTTAGATGCTGACCAGTCTCTCTGTCAAAGCGAGACTCAGGCATGTGGTTTCAGATCTGTGTTCTTTATATTATATATATCCCTGTTCCATATTATGTCTTAGGTGGTTGTATTCCCTGACAGAGTACTATTTTTAAAATCATTAAGGAATGTTCAAAGTAAAATTCACTATAAATGCCATTTCTTTTCTCTTCCAGTGTAGTTTCTTTAATAATTTATCTGGAAATAATTTTAATTTACAGAAAAGTTGCCAGAAGAGAACAGAGACTTCCCCTGCTCCTTCCCAACTGTTGCGTTTTGCTGCACGTACTGTTACCCACTTGCTGCATATCTAGTCCCGTTTTCTTTTTTTAAAAAAAAGTATCTATTTTTGGCCGCGCTGGGTCTTTGCTGCTGCGCACAAGCTTTCTCTAGTTGTAGTGAGTGGGGGCTACCCTTTAGTTGTGGTGTGCAGGCTTCTCATCGTGGTGGTTTCTCTTGTTGCAGAGCACACGCACTAGGCACGTGGGCTTCAGTAGTTGTGGCACACGGGCTTAGTTGCTCCTCGGCATGTGGGATCTTCCCGGACCAGGGATTGAACTTATGTCCCCTGCATTGGCAGGCTGATTCTTACCCACTGTACCACCTGGGAAGTCCCATCCCCATTTTTCTTTTTTTTTTTTTTTGCCCATCCCCATTTTCATTCGTCTCCTTGCAGACCTTCTGAGAGGAAGCCATGGACAGGTGTCCATTGCCCATCATAGGGATACTGTTTTGGACTGCAAGCCATCAGGCTCCTCTGCCCATGGCATTCTCCAGGCAAGAATCCTGGTATAGGTTTTCATGCCCTCCTCCAGGGGATCTTTCCGAACCAGGGATGGAACCATGTCCCTTATGTCTCCTGCATTGGCAGGCAGGTTCTTTACCACTAGCACCACCCGGGGAAGCCCAGTAACCACGATACAACCCTCCAAATGAGAAAAATCAACATGCACACAACACTTTGGTGCAGTACAAACATGCCCTGCAGACTCCTCACAGTTTGCCTTGTTTCCTTGCTGGTCCACTGCCCTAGGGGAGACTGTGACTTGCATTCGGGACAGACAGCGTGTTCTGTGGGACGACCCTCCTTTGGGGTCCATTCAGTGCTTCCTCACGACCAGGCTCTGAGCACACGTTGCTGATGGGAACATGGATGCTCTGGTCCTCTCAGCACCTCCCACCAGGGGGCATGTGATGTTAGCCTGGTCATGTTGGTGTCCGCCAGGTTCCTCCACGTTCATGTCTCCTTTCTGCCCTATTTAACTGTTAAGTGGTTGCTAGGAGATATTCCAAGGTTATTGGTCTTTGGGGTGTCAATCCTCACCAAACTTATACCCACCAGCCTCGGCCTCCGTGGCGACTCTCTGGAACTTGTCGCCTCTGTCGCTCACAGTTGCCATCATTTTCCCTTCTGGGCTTACTGGTTGCCATCCTGCAGAAGGCAGTGCTTTCCCTGCCCTCATAGTCACTCATTCATCCATGAACTCAGTCAGACCTTCCTCTTTGTTCGATGACTTGTGTTCTGTTGTGGTCCGTGACTTGGCCACTGGGAGTCTCTTTGTGCACGTTTCTCTGGCCTTTGGCACGTTCTCAGCGTTCAGCAGGCAGTCCCTTACTTCCTGTCACATAGGATGGTCCTGGTCTCCGCCTGGAGTCAGCTGTTCCTTCAAGGACCCTTGGTACCTTTTAGTAGAGGATGGAATTTAGAAACCAGGATCTGGGTGTTTGAGTTCTCGTTGTGTACTGGAGTGCTGTTGTTTCTGGGCCCTTTTAGCAGTCAGACATGCACACACACACACATACAGCTGTAAACACTTCTGCAGCTACCTGTGCACATTTATTATAGACCATTTGTTCAGGGACTTTCCTGGTGTTTCAGTGGTTAAGACTCCGTGCCACCAGTGCAGAGTGTGTGGGTTCGATCCCTGGTCAGGAACCAAGACCCTTTATGCCCTGTAGTGCAGCCAAAAGAGTGGAAAAAAAAAGAAAAACAACAACCCCAAACCCGCCATTTGTGCAGACTGTATGCTACAGTTCTAGACGTCTCTTTTTCTGTCTTTTTCACTCTCTTCTGATACTGAAAAATCTCCTCCCCTTATCGACAATATAGTTCACGAATTGCATAATTTAGGTATTTATTCAGTGTATCCAGCCAGATCAGCCGTCGCCTCCCCCCTCCGCCTCCCCCGACCCCGGCCACCTTGTGTCCTTTACTTCAGGATCCCACCGCCTCCGCTTTGCCTGAAGGTCCCCGGCCTGTTTCCTGTCCCACGTTATTTCATGGCTTTTGAAGCCACCTTTTAAATACCATCTTCCAAATGGGTGTACTGGCTTGGACCTCTGCCCCAAATACCAGACTTCTGTTGAACTGGCTCCTCCGTAACTTTGAAGTTCCCTGAAAACGTTTCCACAGGATGCTTAAAACTGAACTCCCTCCCAATCTTCCCCTGCCTCCCAGACCTGACCTTCCAGCTTGCCTGTCTCAGTCAGCGACAACTCAGCTCTCATCCTTCCAGCGTCCAGGATGATTCCTGTGAAACTAGTCAAACTCCCCCCACCACACCCCCAACCTAAACCCCTCCCTTGGCTTCCTGTCTCACTCAGCCAAAAGCTCGAATCCTCCCAGTGTCCCAGCCGGGCAGCCCTCTGGCCCTCGGTCTGGCCATTTCTCTTCAGGCAGGCTGGCCTTCGTACTTGCCCTCATCCCGCCTCTGCCTGAGCTTTGTCTTTGGCTCGAGAGGCTTTCCCCCAGGATCCACGTGGCTTACTCCTTGCCCCTTCACTTCTCTAGACCCAGATGTCACCTTCTCCAGGAGGCCTTCCCTGATTGCCTGGTTTAAAATTGCAGTCCCCAGCCCTCTTCTCCCGGTCACCCCCCTCCCCCCAGCTTTATTTTCTTTTTCATAATTGTTTTTATTTTTGGCTGCACTGGGTCTTGGCTGCTGCATGGACTTTTTTCTAGTTCTGGCGAGTGAGGGCTGCTTTCTGGTTGTGGTCCTTGGGCTTCTCAGTGTGGTGGCTGCCCTTGTTGCAGAGCGCGGGCTCCAGGCTCACAGGCTCATGGTTTTGGTTTCTGGGCTCTAGAGTACAGGCTCGGTAGTTGCGGTGCGTGGGCTTAGTCACTGCATAGCATGTGGGCTGGACCAGGCGTCGAATCCGTGTCTCCTGGATTGGCAGGCAGATTCTTTACCACTGAGCCACCAGGCAGACACAGCTTTATTTTCTTTATCACCCTCATCTCCACTGGGCATATTACGTTCTTTCTTTGTGTCTCTCACTGCCAACCTGAATACAAGCTTCCCTCCCCTCCTAGGTCGGGAACTTTTGTCTGTTTTGTTCACTGCTGTATTCCTAGCACCGGGAACAGTGCCTGGCAAATAGGCCAAAAACCTATTCGTTGTTAGTTGTAGAATACTTGTAAATGTAGTCACTTCTCATTATTTGCATCGTTATATTGTACAGTCTTCATGAGAACCGAGCCATTGCTCCCAGGAGAAGCATAGAGTTGGGTCCCTTTGAGCCGCTGGTCAGTGTTTTCATCGACTGATCAGTCCATAACCTCGTTTTATATGTGTTCTGTTTAAAGACACCTTACTTGATATATACTGTTGATTCATTAGCATTGAACTCACTGCCAACCCACGCTAGCATGCATGTCTGAGCAACTCATATGGGACACACTTGAGGGCAACTCACAGCCTTTCTGTGCTCAGGAACACTAGGAAGCACTTCAGCACCACCCCTGGGGACCGTTTCCAGTACCGAAATTACCAACAAAAGGCACAGAAATGCGAAAAACTTGGAGCCAGACAGACCACAAAAAGGACACGTGTTTACAGTATGAACTAGTGGTCACCTTGTTTGACCTCAACTGGAATATGCACGTTGAGGAACTCCAAATTTTTGTCACTCTGCATGTCTGCAAATGAGTGAAAAACTGCTGCAAGTTTTGGTTTGGGGGGTTATATCTGGAGTGAATTTGCAGTTGTGGAATCTGGAGATAATGAGGATGGACAGTGTTTGCTGAATGAATGAACACATTAATGAACTAACTCTGACAGAGTACGAGCTGCCAGGGTTTTCAAAGTTCTTCCTGCAGAAGTAACAGTCATCTTTATCCTTTGTAGGGAGAAGTCATAAAATGGTATGTGTTTTTGATATCCTTTTGGGGAGAGCAGATTGGCCACAAGGTTAAGAAGATATGTGATTGGTAAGAAAAAGAAATAGTTTATTTCCTTTATTTCTTCATTCTCAGTAACCTCTAGTTTTCCTTAAATAGGTCTCTGAAGAGTAACACAGTGGTTGCAGAGGCTGCTGGGCTTTGTTACATGATTTCTTTGCTCTAATGCCATGTTTTCAGACATTTAATTTGTCATCTGCCTTGCCAGTGTAATACTTAAGATAATTTGAAAGTAAACACCATGTTTTTAACATTCCCAGATTTGATTTCTTTCTTGGGAATTAAGGCTCAAGATCAATCCGGGAAGGAATCCAGGTTTACTATTTACTGCCTTTCTGTTGCTTTGAGCCACACATCAGCGTTATCTGTCCTCCTGGAGCGGATGGCTCATCCTTTGTCCAGCCCTCCACAGTTAGCTCCTTTGCCCTGGGTAAGGGGGCCTGGCAAGTGGTGGAGAGGGTGGGCTCAGAGGGACCCGCCTGCCAAATGAGGTGGTACAAGACCATGTGAACCTTTGAGAAACACAGAGCAGTGTCCCAGCAAGAGTCAGTCTGTGACTGAGTTTTGTCACTAGTGGGGAAATAAGGCCACACCAAAACTCAAAAGAATGGCCTTTTGTTTCCTTATGCTCTGGGAAATTTTAGCTGGCCTTGCTTCTTGCTGGGGTAAGGGTGGGACTTGGTTATTTCCTTTGGATCAGTGTTCACCAGAGTTTGATACACAGTCACTGGTGTTATGAAAAGTAATTTTAGGTGTTACATGGGCAAGCTTGTTCTTACTTTAATGCTAAGTCACTTCAGTCGTGTCCGACTCTGTGGGACCCCATAGATGGCAGCCCACCAGGCTCCCCCATCCCTGGGATTCTCCAGGCAAGAATACTGGAGTGGGTTGCCATTTCCTTCTCCAGTGCATGAAAGTGAAAAGTGAAAGTCAAGTCGCTCAGTTGTGTCCGACTCTTCGCGACCCCATGGACTGCAGCCTACCAGGTTCCTCTATCCATGGGATTTTCCAGGCAAGAGTACTGGAGTGGGGTGCCATTGTGTATATTTATTTTTATGTAGATGACAAAAACTATAGCCAACACATAAACCCCTGACTTCACAAATATCATTGCTTAAGATAAAGCTAGAGTAAGAATTTAATTTTGATGGTCAGAGCGTAGAGAGAAATAGAAAGCATGGCATTCAAATACTGAGGCAGCATGGGAGATCTTGCAGCTTGGGAGCTGTGGCCCTGCCTCCTTTCTGACCTGGTGTCACATGTCCCCAGGGGATGTTTACTGTGAAAGTGAAAGAAAGTGAAAATGAAGTCAGTCATGTTGAATTCTTTGCAACCCCATGGACTGTAGCCTACGAGTCTCCTCCATCCATGGAATTTTCCAGGCAAGAGTACTGGAGTGGGTTGCCATTTCCTTCTCCAGGGAATCTTCCCGACCCAGGGATCGAACCCAGGCCTCCCGTTTTGCAAGCACTTTTACTGTCTGAGCCACTGTAGCACGTGTCAAGGGCAAGTGCCAAGAATCCAGAACTTTTTTCTCCCTTGATTTTCTTTTTTTATTTCAAGTTTTTTGTTTTTAAAAAAATGCATTATAATTAGTTGCTTTACAATATTAATTTCAGCTGTAAACCCTGCAAGTCAGCCACATGTATGTGTATATCTCCTCCCTCTGGACCCTTCCTCCCGCTGCCTCACCCCACCCCTCTAGGTCATCACAGAGCCCTGGGCTGGGCCCCCTGTGCTGCACAGCAGCTTCCCACTAGCTAGCTGTTTCACACATGGGAGTGCATATATGTCAGCGCTGCTCTCTCAATTGGTCCTGTCTTCTCCTTCCCTGCCAGAGAAGGCGATGGCACCCCACTCCAGTACTCTTGCCTGGAAAATCCCATGGACGGAGGAGCCTGGTAGGCTGCAGTCCATGGGGTCGCGAAGAGTCGGACACAACTGAGCAACTTGACTTTCACTTTTCACTTTCATGCATTGGAGAAGGAGATGGCAGCCCACTCCAGTGTTCTTGCCTGGAGAATCCCAGGGACGGGGGAGCCTGGTAGGCTGCCGTCTATGGGGTCGCACAGAGTTGGACACGACTGAAGCGACTTAGCAGCAGCAGCAGCAGCTTCTTCCCTGCTTTGTCCACAAGCCGTCTCTACATCTGTGTCTCTTATTTCTCTCTCCTTTTTTTTAAGGTAATTACTGTGTGTTCTTTGACTTACACACTCCCAGCTTAAGGGTCATGGTGGATTTAGAACATTGAAATTGGGAATGAGCTTTTAGGAATCATTGAGAGCAGAAATGGAATTTGGAGCCAAGAGAGAGTTGGCTAAATCCGTGGAATTCAGTGGACATTTGTCCAGTGTCCATCTGCAAGGCCGTAGCACGGCCAGGTGCCTGTGTCTGCACCTTTTTCTCCCAGAGGGCTGCTTTTATTCTGGTTTGGAGGAAATGTGCCCAGACGGTGTATTCAGTTTAGCTCTAGTTTTCTACACCGCTTCCTGTAGTTCTGACGGCTGCGGCGCTGTCTCGAATCCTGTCTTCTAGTTACCACTGCCACGTTTACCCCTACCCGAACACAGCCGAGGAGCGCAGAGAGATCCAGGAGGGACTGAATACCCGGATTCAAGATCTTTACACTGTGAGTGAACCAGAAACTTACCTCCTTATCTGAGGACTTGTGAAACATTTACAAATCCATTTAGTTTCTTTTTTAATATGGAAAATTTTGATTGTGGACAAATCAAGACATTTTAGGGAGACTGGAATGTCACCTCCTTTCTCTTCATGGGAGTTTCATTTTAGCAGCCTGTTAGAAACCTAGATGGTTTCTAAATGATGGGGCTTTAAAAAAAAAAAAAGGAGTCTGATTATCTTTGATCTGCTAAAGTGTAATTCTTCATCAGATAGGATGAGTGAGCCCCATGTAAAGTGCTGGCTGTAATTTTACCAGCACTGTTTTAAGTCATCTTTCTGCTTAGAAGTTCACTCTGACCCATTTGAGCAAAAGAGGGTTTCTTGGCAGAATGGGATGGGAATTGGTGGCTCCTGGGGTTGACAGGAAGTGGGGTGAGGCTGGAGTGGGTAAGAACTAGGGACCTAGGTCTCTGGGCCCAGCTAGGCCATCGTGCTGCCCTGGGGACCACAACACCTCACTGTTCCTGTGCCCTGGGCTCCTGTTCGGGAGAGGCAGCTCCAGGCCTGGAGGAGAAGGACTGAACTTCCTTCCTTCCTGGTGGGGAGAGAGTCCCCCCACCCCCAGTGGAGGTCAGGTGCCCGGCAGATGCTCCGCTGAGATCCTGTGTGTTTGTCTTCACCCAGGTGCTTCACAAAACCGAGGACTATTTAAGGCAAGTGCTGTGTAAAGCCGCTGAGTCGGTCTACAGCCGTGTGATCCAGGTGAAGAAGATGAAAGCCATTTACCACATGCTGAACATGTGCAGCTTCGACGTGACCAACAAGTGCCTCATCGCCGAGGTCTGGTGTCCTGAGGCTGATTTGCACGAGCTGCGAAGGGCACTGGAGGAGGGCTCGGTGAGGTGGCTCTCCCTTCCCCTCCCCTCTCTCCCCTCCCCTTCCCTCTCTCCCCTTCCCTCTCTCCCCTCCCCTCCCCTTCCCTCTCTCCCCTCCCCTCTCTCCCCTCCCCTCCCCTTCCCTCTCTCCCCTCCCCTCCCCTCCCCTCCTCTCCCTGCTGGCCCTTTCCTGCCCAAGGTTGGAGTGTATCTCATCAAGCTCAGGGCAATGAGATAGACAGGAGAGGACACTATGTGGATGCTTTTGAACTGAAATTGCAGAGTCACTCACTGGAAGCTCTGTGCACGTGCATTCTTTTTTCCTTAATTGAAGTTTAGTTGCTTTACAGTGTGTTCCTGTATATGGCAAAGTGATTTGCACAGGCTTTTAAAGCAAACCTTTCATTTTATGTTGGAATATAACCGATTAACAATGTTGTGATAGTTTCAGGTGGACAGCAAAGGGACTCAGCCATGCCTATACAGGTGTCCACTCTCCCCCAACCCCCCTCCCATCCAGGTTGCCACATCACATTGAGCAGAGTTCCCTGTGCTGTACAGGAGGTCCTTGTTGGTTATCTGTCTAAATATAGCAGTTGCAGTGGCATTTTTAATTTGCTCGTTTGAGTAAGTAGTTCAGTGACATGTTTTACAAGTCAAAAAAATATTATTAAAGAACCAGTGAAGGGACTTCCTTGTACGCAAAGCCTCAGTTTTGTTCAGTTCCCCTGCTCAAGACAACCCTTGTTTTAGTTTTATTATGTCTTTGAGTTTCTTAATCATAGATCAAATAGGAATATATAAAAGGGGAGAATTCCCTTTCTTCACAATAGATTATGTGCTATTTATACTTTCTTTTCTTTTAAGAGAACTTCCCTGTTTTATAGCTATTTAATATCCAGATGGAATTGTTGTTACATGGTTTATGGAACTAGTCCCTGGTCATTTAGGTGGTTTCCAGCTTTGCGAATACCACCAGCACAGAGACTAACACTTGACCTTTGACAGTTCAGACATGCACAGATTTGCCAGATACTGGGTAGATTCCCAGGATGGAATTGCTGGATCAGTTTTGCCAGATACTTGCCAGATGAATGCAGCCAATTGTTGCATTTCCCCCTATTTTGAGTGAGGGTGAATATCTTTCTTTCATTAAAAAAAATAAAAATTTGTTTTATTTTTGGCTGTGCTGGATGTTTGTTGCTGCTCTCGGGCAAGTGGGGGCTACTCTAGTTGTGGTGTGCGCCTCTAGTTGCAGAGCATGGGCTTGGTTGCCCATAGGCATGTGGTATCTTCCCAGACCAGGGATCAAACCCAGGTCCCCTACACTGGCAGGTAGACTCTTAACCACTGGACCACCAGGGAAGTCCTGAATGTCTTTTTGGATGTTTAAGAGCCTTTGAATTTGCACCTTCTGGTGAGCTCTCTGTTCACATGCTTTGCCCATTTTCCACTTGGGGGTTGGTCCTTTTCTTACTAATTTCCTTAGCTCGTTGTCTGTGATACAAGAACAAATACTCTCCCCCAATTCTGTCACTTGTCTTATGGTGTTTCTTTCTGTTTGTTTGCTTCGGTCATGCGGAAGTTTTTGGTTAAATATACTTCCATTTGTTCAACTTGGTTGAACCCATTAATCTCAGTTCCTGTGGTCTCTGAACTTTGCTGCTGCTGCTAAGTCACTTCAGTCGTGTCCGACTCTGCAACCCCATAGACAGCAGCCCACCAGGCTCCCCCATCCCTGGGATTCTCCAGGCAAGAGTACTGGAGTGGATTGCCATTCCCTTCTCCATTAAACCATGTGCTGCTGCTGCTGCTAGGTCGCTTCAGTCGTCTCCGACTGTGCGACCCCAAAGACGGCAGCCCACCAAGCTCCCCGTCCCTGGGATTCTCCAGGCAAGAATACTGGAGTGGGTGCCATTGCCTTCTTCCTCTGAACTTTGAATAATAGGTTATTCTCACTTTAGGATTATGGGCTCTGTCTCCCGTGTTCCTGTGTGAGTTTTTTTTTAACTGGGGTATAGGTGTTTTACAATGTTGTGTTAGTTTCTGCTATACAAGAGGTTTTTCTGTATCAAAACTTAGTTTACTGAAAATAACAGGTTTACATACTTCAACAAAGAAACATGTTTTCTTATGAGCGTTTGGTTAATCAGCTTGTTTCGTCACATAATTCTGTGATGGTACAAAAACATCAAATTAATGATGGCATAAAAATAGTTATTCTGGAGTATGGGGCATCTGTTGTATTTATTTAAAGGTCTAAATGACTCATTTATTGAGGTAGCATCAGTTTTGAGAGACATGACTGGTACTCTAGTGCATACGTGTGTATATAAGTAGCCCCAGGGTTGCCAATATAAAACTGGAATTTAGTGGTTTATCTCCTAAAAATGTTCAAGAGAAATTTAGAGACAGCTACAGTATTACGTAATAAAAATGAAATATAGGGAAGGATAAATCAGAATGTCAGTATGGCAACATTTTGGTTTATTTTTGTTTTACTCATCACTGCCCACTTCCCACCACTCAGCCTTGCTAGATTCTTGCTTCTGTAAGACCGCAGCCCCAGGCGTACCCCACCTCCCCACCCCAGGAGCCTCCCTCAGTTCCTCCTGTCGCTCCTGCTGTGCTGGAACCTCCTGGGGGGTGGTGATCAGTACTTCCCCATGTGGCCCTGCACAAGGCCTTGTCATAGCAGGCCACCAAGATTTGTTGAAAGAGCTCTTGGGTGGTAATTTTTTCTTTTTTTCTTCTTTTCATGTGAAAGAGAGAGAGCGGTGGTACAATCCCCTCATTCATGAATACAATCCCAACAAAAGAAACTCCCCCAACTCTGATCCGTACCAACAAATTCACCGAGGGGTTTCAGAACATCGTGGATGCCTACGGGGTCGGGAGCTACCAAGAGGTGAACCCAGGTTGGAAGCCTGTATTTGCTAGTCTTTATGCATTCTGTACATCACTGCTGCTTTTTTTCCCCTATGAGAATGTAATAGATATTTGGAAAGATAGGCTCACTAGTAACTGTTTTGTTATTTAGTATAAGCTGTTTATTTTTGAATGTGCCTGGGGGCATGTGGAATCATACTTCCCCCAGCCCGGGATTAAACCCATGCCCCTGCATTGGAAGCATGCAGTCTTAATCACTGGACCACCAGGGAAGTCCCTAAAGTGTTCTTTTTAACCTGTCAATTCTCTCTTGAGAATTTGGGAGAAAGTCAAGATCATTATATGCGGTCGTGTTTGCATTAACTAGAAATTTCTGCCTCTGCTGCCAGTCAGAAATCTCTTGCCTTTCCTGCAGCTCTCTTCACCATCATCACTTTCCCCTTTTTATTTGCCGTGATGTTTGGAGACTTTGGACATGGTTTTGTGATGTTCTTATTTGCCCTCCTGTTGGTGTTAAACGAAAATCATCCCAGACTAAATCAGTCACAAGAGGTAAAAACATAAACCCTCCACCTCATTATCTCCTGTGAGGTAGCATTAGTAGTGATTACCTTCTGTTTGACTAGAAAAAGAGACATTTAAAAATGTTTCATTTTTGGCGATAACCAAAACCCGAGACCTAGGTGGGGTGGGTCTTCATTCTTGTTTGATGGCAAGTTCTGTGCCATGAACTTGATTTTTATTTATATATATATGTATTTTTTAAGTGTTTGTTTATTTGGCTGTGCTGGATCTTAGTTGCAGCATGCTGGATCTTTAGTTGCAGCATGCAAACTCTTAGTTGCAGCAAGTGGGATCTAGTTCCCTGACCAGGGATCAAACCCGGGTCCCCTGCACTGGGAGTGCAAAGTCTTAGCCACTGGACTGCCCGGAAAGTCCCTGTGAGCTTGATTGTGAGCAGCCTGGAGAGGAGCGTTTAAGAATGTGCCCAGACTAACTCGATCACTTCTGCTCCTGTTCCCCGTGGTCCTGTCTCACTCACCACACTTTGCTCCCCACAGATCATGCGGATGTTCTTCAATGGTCGCTATATCCTCCTGCTGATGGGGCTGTTCTCAGTGTACACGGGCCTCATCTACAACGACTGCTTTTCCAAGTCGGTCAACCTCTTTGGCTCCAGGTGGAACGTGTCTGCCATGTACAGCTCCAGTCACAGCCCAGAGGAGCAGAGGAAGATGGTGCTTTGGAAGTGAGTGTCTGCCCGGCTGCCAGATGGTGTCTAAGGTGGAGGGCGTCACTCCGAGGCTCCCTCCCTCATCACAGGAGGCCCTCACCCTTCTTTTGTGTTACAGTGACAGCGTCATCAGGCACCACAGCGTGTTGCAGTTGGATCCCAGTGTTCCCGGAGTGTTCCGAGGCCCTTACCCTTTTGGCATTGATCCCGTGAGTATACTCCTCCCCTTAATACCTCAAGTTTCTCGCTAGTACCACCTAATTTTTCAATGAAAAATGTTGTTAGTTTTGACCACTCCGTGTGGCTTACTCCCTTAGGAGTAAGGGCCTTAGTTCCCTGACCAGGGATACCTCAGGGCCATAATCATTGGACCACCAGGAATTCCCAGGATCACCTAGCTTTAACTGTCACAGAGGTTTCACAGACTATTCAGCATGGTTCAGGTGGTTGGTTGGTTCTCGGAGGGGGTTTCTATCTGGATGACAGAGGCTCACCGTGTATTCCGAGTCAGGCTAGTGTGCAGATGAAGCTGACAGTCCGTTTCAGAAGCCAGGATCAGTGCCTGAGTGCAGGTCCGCAGAGAGCTGGGGTTACAGTCTGTCCTACTCCCTGACCCCTTGATTTTAGTGGAAAGTGCCGTGAAACGTGTGCAGCTGCTTCCGTTTCTTTGTGCACATTGTTTTTTTATCTTTTGCTTTAGAAAGAAATAGTGTGGAATTTTAGAATGGGAAAGGGAGCTTAAGCTTACCATGGTGCTTATTGAGGTGGTGGTTTGAAAGGGGAAAAGTGTGGGGAGAAGGAAAGAGAGGCAGTGGCTGGGGCTGGGGCTGTCCCCACCCTACCTGCCCCGCCATGGGTCTCGGCAGGCGGCTGCTTATGAGGCCCAGGCAGCGTCTCTCTAGACTCGGGGTTCTTCTCGAGGAATCTCAGCCTTAAGAGAAGAGCTTAGACACTACCTCAAGGGACTTCCTTGGTGGTCCAGTGTCTCAGACTCTGCCATCCTGATGCAGGGAACCTGGGTTCGATCCCTGACCAGGGAACTAGATCTCACATGCCACAGCTAAGAGTTCACATGCTGCAAGTAAAGATCCTGCATGCTGCAGCTAAGACTGGGCACAGCCAAGTAAATAAAGCTGCGTCAGAATTGGTTTGGAGGGAGGTGATACAGTAGTGAAAAGAACTCACTGACAGGAGTCTTATCATCCCCTTATCTGAGCTTTCCAAGGGAACCTCTCTCCTAATTGTTTATTCTTGTCTCTAAACATAATTTACATAATTGAATAGTGTTGCCTCAAGTCTTAATACGATAGGAAACTTGAAAAGGCTTGACCAGGGTTTTCCCTAAGGAATAGCACTTTTATCCTAAGCCAGTTGAAGGGAGTTAAAGTTTTCTTTTTCGGTGTTTTGTTTTGTCTTTAGATTTGGAACTTGGCCACCAATCGTCTCACTTTTCTAAACTCTTTCAAAATGAAGATGTCTGTGATTTTAGGGATTACTCACATGACTTTTGGAGTCATTCTGGGAATATTTAACCACTTGTAAGTACAGATTTTTTTAAAAACCAGTATTTATAAATCAAGTTGTTGGTATTAATATTTCTTAACCTTTGCTTGATGATAGACTGCCTAGATCTTAAAGGCAGCCAGTATGGGGGTATGTCGTATTCATATGCTCCTGTTTTGATGATCCGTTTTTTGGCAGCTTCTTTAATGGCAGTCCACTCCAGTACTATTGCCTGGAAAATCCCATGGACAGAGGAGCCTGGTGGCTACAGTCCATGGGGTCGCAAAGAGTCGGGCACAACTGAGCGACTTCACTTTCACTTTCACTTGATTCAGCAAATATTTGTTGAGCATATAGAATGTGCCTGGCACTGTTAGGGGTTGAACAGAGAGATCAGAAAAAAGTTTTCACCCTCATGGAGTTTATGTTCAAGTGAGGGAGACATGCAGCATGTTCATTCACATTTATTTCCAGAGGTGATTTTTGTCATATTCTTTTTTATTTTATAAATCAAAAACTTTTGGTTTGTTTCTTACAGCTGGTATATTAGAAGTAAGAGATGATGTCTTTTTTCTTCTAATTGAATCTGAAAGGGAAAGACTAGTCTTCTCTCCTGTCCTCACATCTTTTTGTGATTATATCTGGATCATAACACAGATGATGTGATTCTGAGATAGGCTTTGTCACAGAGAATTTAAGATTAATGTCCTCTTTACTTTTTATCTTAGTCCAGCTGCGTGCTGCCACTAAGACCCGGTGCAGCCAAATAAGTAAATGTTAAAACATTTGTTCATGGGTTAATCAATTCTGTTTTTTGCCCTAGGCATTTCAGGAAGAAGTTCAATATTTGTCTGGTTTCCATACCAGAACTGCTCTTCATGCTCTGCATCTTTGGATACCTTATATTTATGATCATCTATAAGTGGCTGGTTTATTCAGCCGAAACCTCCAGAACTGCTCCTAGCATTCTGATTGAATTTATTAGCATGTTTTTATTCCTGGCTGGTGACACAGGTGGTCTTTACCCAGGGCAGGTAAACAATCTTTTTTTTTTTCCTTCCCCCATTCTTAGGAACTCAAGGGAAGTCCTCATGAGAGCCTTTTTGTTTCAATCAGTAGAGTGATTAAAGGTGCTTCCCACAGCCTCCCAGGCACTGAGCGGCTTTCTGTTTCTCTCTGTTATCACGGGGGTGTCATTCTGCCATGAGTGCTATCTCCAGGGCTCTGGTCAGACTGTAATCCAGACTTGCTGCCACTCCTTAGCTGTCAGAAGTGGTGGGGAAAGAATGTGTTACTGGAGGGTTCCCGAGTACTGCTCATCCATCTGTCTTTCCAGTTTTTTCTTTTCTTTTTTTTCTTTCCCAGTTTTTTTCTTTTTAAATAATTTTATTTATTTATTTATATTTAAATAATACCACTGAGCCACCAGGGGAAGCCCCTCCGGTTTCTTTAAAGTCAGTCTCTGACTCAGCCAGGCTTTCAGAGAACTGGCAGTTGGACCGTGGCACATGGTCCTCTCCAGAAATGACTTTTCTGTGTAGATGCACGTTTGTGTGATGCCACCCATATCAGCTATGAGTTTAAGAAACAAAAGGTAAAGACCCTCTGACAAATATAATTTAGCTTGCGTTTGCTTTACGTTCCTTGCTAAAAGACATTCTGCTTGATTGTCACTAGTTTCAGCGTACCAATGACACCGTTGGTACGTCTTTGCGTTTCACCCGGCTTCCTCCCCGTCTGCACCGACAGGAGCATATCCAGAGGCTGCTGCTGGTCATCACAGTGTTGTCAGTCCCCGTGCTTTTCTTGGGAAAACCACTCTTTCTGCTGTGGCTGCACAGGGGGCGCAGTTGTTTTGGGGTCGGCAGGGTAAGTGTGAGCTCGGATGCGTGTTTGTTGATGGTGAGCAAAGTCTGCTTTTAGCTGTGGAAAGTTTTGTAAGGAAAACACCTTCCAGGAATGCCAGTGGCTAAGACTCCACGCTTCCTCTGCGGCGGGCATTGGTTCAATCCCATCGGGGAACTAAGGTCCTGCTTGCTGTGCAGTGCAGCCAAAGAAGTAAATAAATAGATTTGGAAAAGAAACTGAACACCTTCCATGGGGTCCAGGCTTTGATTTAAAAGCTAAAGCTTCCCTCACTGAGCACTCTGGGGTTGGCTGTTCTGCAGAGGCTTGGTGCCAGGAACCTGCACATCTGGGCATGGGAAACTGGTCCCCCTTTCATGAACCCCAAACCTAACAGGAGCTTGCACTGAAATCTTTCAGTGATGCTGGTCATAACTACAGTGTTTTTCTTCCTTATTCTTGCCTCTTCATTTTTTAAAGTGCTTTTTTAATTTAAGTAGCATAATTAAAGGAAATGTGGGAAATACAGAAAATAGTGCCTTGAAGTTTTCCTATACAGTTACAAACAGTGTTAACCATTTGTTGAGTTTCTTTTCAGACTGTTTTCTTGTTTGTCTGTATTTCTTTTTTTTTTAAATTCTGGTGCTGGGGTGGGGGAAATATTGTGGTAAAATACACGTGATATAAATTTTCCATCCTCACCAGTTTTAGGTGCACAGTTCAGTGTATACCTAAAGTACACACTGGCATTAAGTATTTTGCACTGTGCATACAGCCTCCCACCTGTCTCCAGAACTCTTCCATCTAAACTGAGACTTCATATCCATTAACACTAATTCCCCACTTCCTCTCGTCCCAGCCCTTGGCAACTACCCTTCTACTTTGTGTGTGTATGAATTTGACTGCTTTAGGTATCTCATACAAGTGGAATCAGGTAATATTCTCCCTCTATTTTAGCATAATGTCCTCAAGATTGATCCATGTTGTAACCTGTGTCTGAATTTCCTTCCTGGGAATTCCCTGGCGGTCCACCAATTGGGACTCTGTGCTCACTGCTGAGACTTGCCTGGGTACAATCCCTGGATGAGGAACTGAGATCCCACAAGCTATGTGGTGCCAAAAATAAAAAAGGAAGAGAAAGAATTTCCTTCCTTTTTTTTCCCCCACTTTTTGACTGCACTCCATAGTATGTGGGATCTTTGTTCTCTGACCAGAGATTGAACCTGTACCCCTTGCATTGGAAGATGGAGTCTTAACCACCAGACCACTATGGAGGACCCTTCCTTCCTTTTTAAGGCTGAATAATATTCCATTGTGTGGACAGACTACATTTTGCTTCTCAGTTCATCCACGAATGGGCACTTGGGTTGTTTTCACCTTTTAGCTGCTGTGAACAATGCTGCTCTGAATGTGGGTGTAAAAATATCCACTGGAGTCTTTAGCTTTTAGTTCTTCTGGGTATATACTAGAAATGATGGTTCTTTGTTTAATGTTTTGGGGAGCCACTGAACTGTTCCACAGTGGCTACACCGTTTTGCATTCCCATCAGCAGTGCACAAGAGTTCTTCCACACCCTAATCAACACTTACGTATTCTCTGTTTTTTAACAACCACCATCCTAGTGGGTATAATATGCTCATTTTCTTTTAAAGGGCTTTTTATTCCTGAAGAGCTGAGTCTTTAACAGAGTTGAAGGGGTTCTAACTTTGATGTTGTCACAGCCTTGTGATTTTAAAGGCACTGACTCTGCTTTCTTTGGGTTGTTTTTAGAGTGGCTACACACTTGTAAGGAAAGATAGCGAGGAAGAAGTTTCTTTGCTGGGAGGCCAAGACATAGAAGAGGGGAACAACCAAATGGAAGATGGATGTAGAGAAGTGATGTGTGAAGAGGTAACCTTTTCAGTTACTGTTGTTGATGTGAGGAGCCAGACTTGCACAGAGATGATCGTCACAACGAGAGTGATAAGAATCACCTTTTTTTTTAAAATTAATTTTTACTGAAGTCTAGTTGACTTACCATCTGTGCTAATTTCAGGTATACAGCAAAGTGCATCAGTTATACATACACATACCAGTTCAGTTCAGTTGCTCGGTTTTGTCTGACTCTCTGCGACCTCATGGACTGCAGGACGCCAGGCTTCCCTGTCCATCACCAACTCCCAGACTTGCTCAAACTCGTGTCCATTGAATCAGTGATGCCATCCAACCTCTCGTCCTCTGTTGTCCCCTTCTCCTCCTGCCTTCAAGCTCTCCTAGTATCAGGGTCTTTTCCGATGAGTCAGCTCTTTGCATCAGGTGGCCAAAGTATTGGAGCTTCAGCTTCAGCATTAGTCCTTCCAGTGAATATTCGGGACTGATTTCCTTTAGGATGGACTGGTTTGATCTCTTTGCAGTCCAAGGACTCAAGAGTCTTCTCAAACACCACAGTTCTACAGCATTAATTCTTTGGTGCTCAGCTTTCTTTATATGTATCCATTTAGATTCTTTTCCCATATAGGTCATCACAGAGTACTGAGTAGAGTTCCCTGCGGTATACAGGAGGTCCTTATTAGTTGTCTGTTTTGTATATAGTAATGTGAATATGTCAATCCCAATATTCTAGTTTATCCTTTCCCCCACTGTCCCTTGGTAACCATACATTTATTTTCTCTATCTGTGACTCTGTTTCTATTCATTGATAGTAATCATCTTAAACATCAAAATTCAAAGCAAAACAACTGTTCCTCAAAGCTTTCCAAATACTATTCTCTTCATAGAATTGTCATCATAAGGATTTGGGGTTAACATTTTGTGGTTCTCAGTCTTACAATGGGATTTATAGCATTAACATCACAAATTGTGATATTAAATGACTTAAGGTGCTGTGAACATTGCTTTCAGAAGATTCTCATCTCCATGAGAACTTCTCCATAGTTGTAAGAAAGAGACCCTGTTCACACTGGCTTCAGGGGGATTCTGCTGGCTCAGGTCAGGACGAGGGGAGAGCGGGCCTCAGGCTGGTGGGGCTCTGGATTCCAATCCCAGCAAGTCTAGCTTGGGTTTTCTTTGCAAGTTTGCTTCACATTCTGAAGCCAGTTGGCCCCACGATGCTGGAACTGTAGCCACAGCAAGCACTGGGCTCATTTTCTTCAGTCTTTCAGTCAGAGAAAAGCACTCTTACCGTGAGGAAGAATCCTAAGGAAGTGGCTGTGATCGGCCTGGCTGGCATCACTCGCCATCCCCAAACCAGTGACTGCTGTAGCTGTCTGCACGGGCTGCCACAGCCACACACTCGGGGGCTTGAACTGGAGAAATTTATTTCTCACGGTTTTGGAGGCCAGATATCCAAGGGCAAGGTGTTGGCAGGGTCAGTTTCTCCTGGGGCTTCTCTCTGTGGCTGTGTCCCCACGTGGCCTTATTGCTGTGCGTGCATCTCTGTTGTCTCTTCTTATAAAGACATCAGTCCTACTGGATCAGGCCCCAACCTTAGACCTCATTTAACACTTATCACCTCCTTGAAGGCCCCATCTCCACACATACTCATATTGGGGATTAGGGCTTCAATGTACGACTGTTGGAGGGGACACATTTTAGCTAATAATGACTGGCTATGGATCCAAACACCGTCTTCCAACAACACAAGAGAAGACTCTACACATGGACATCACCAGATAGTCGACACCGAAATCAGATTGATTATATTCTTTGCAGCCAAAGATGGAGAAGCTCTATGCAGTCAACAAAAACAAGACCGGGAGCTGACTGTGGCTCAGATCATGAACTCCTTATTGCCAAATTCAGACT
The DNA here is from genome assembly GCF_032405125.1 of Capricornis sumatraensis. Taxonomy (NCBI): domain Eukaryota; kingdom Metazoa; phylum Chordata; class Mammalia; order Artiodactyla; family Bovidae; genus Capricornis; species Capricornis sumatraensis. Next base: position 58,783,351 of record NC_091085.1, on the reverse strand, counting down.
TAAATTGAAGAATGTAGGGAAAACCACTAGACCATTCAGGTATGACCTAAATCAAATCCCTTATGATTATACAGTGGAAGTGAGAAATAGATTTAAGGGACTAGATCTGATAGATAAGAGTGCCTGATGAACTATGGACGGAGGTTTGCGACATTGTACAGGAGACAGATCAAGACCATCCCCATGGAAAAGAAATGCAAAAAAGCAAAATGGCTCTCTGAGGAGGCCTTACAAATAGCTGTGAAAAGAAGAGAAGCAAAAAGCAAAGGAGAAAAGGAAAGATAAAAGCATCTGAATGCAGAGTTCCAAAGAATAGCAAGGAGAGAGAAGAAAGCCTTCCTCAGTGACCAATAGAAACAGAGAAAAAGATAGAAGAAATAGAAGGAAATAGAGGAAAACAACAGAATGGGAAAGACTAGAGATCTCTTCAAGAAAATTAGAGATACCAAGGGAACATTTCATGCAAAGATGGGCTCAATAAAGGACAGAAATGGTATGGACCTAACAGAAGCAGAAGATATTAAGAAGAGGTGGCAAGAATACACAGAAGAACTGTACAAAAAAGATCTTCACGACCCAGATAATCATGATGGTGTTATCACTCACCTAGAGCCAGACATCCTGGAATGTAAAGTCAAGTGGGCCTTAGAAAGCATCACTACAAACAAAGCTAGTGGAGGTGATGAAATTCCAGTTGAGCTGTTTCAAATCCTGAAAGATGATGCTGTGAAAGTGCTGGACTCAATAAACCAGCAAATTTGGAAGACTCAGCAGTGGCCATAGGACTGGAAAAGGTCAGTTTTCATTCCAATCCAAAAGAAGGGCAATGCCAAAGGATGCTCAAACTACTGTACAATTGCACTCATCTCACACGCTAGTAAAGTAATGCTCAAAATTCTCCAAGCCAGGCTTCAGTAATATGTGAACTGTGAACTTCCAGATGTTCAAGCTGGTTTTAGAAAAGGCAGAGGAACCAGAGATCAAATTGCCAACATCCGCTGGATCATGGAAAAAGCAAGAGAGTTCCAGAAAAACGTCTATTTCTGCTTTATTGACTATGCCAAAGCCTTTGACTGTGTGGATCACAATACACGGTGGAAAATTCTGAAAGAGATGGTAATACCAGACCACCTGACCTGCCTCTTGAGAAACCTATAAGCAGATCAGGAAGCAACAGTTAGAACTGGACATGGAACTACAGACTGGTTCCAAATAGGAAAAGGAGTACGTCAAGGCTGTATATTGTCACCCTGCTTATTTAACTTATATGCTGAGTACCTCATGAGAAACGCTGGGCTGGAAGAAGCACAAGCTGGAATCGAGATTGCGGGAGAAATATCAATAACCTCAGATATGCAGATGACACCACTCTTATGGCAGAAAGTGAAGAGGAACTCAAAAGCCTCTTGATGAAAGTGAAAGTGGAGAGTGAAAAAGTTGGCTTAAAACTCAACATTCAGAAAACTAAGATCATGGCATCCAGTCCCGTCACTTCATGGGAAATAGATGGGGAAACAGTGGAAACAGTGTCAGACTTTATGTTTTTGGGCTCCAAAATCAGTGCAGATGGTGACTGCAGCCATGAAACTGAAAGACGCTTACTCCGTGGAAGGAAAGTTATGACCAACCTAGATAGCATATTGAAAAGCAGAGGCATCACTTTGCCAACTAAGGTTCGTCTAGTCAAGGCTATGGTTTTTCCAGTGGTTATGTGTGGATGTGAGAGTTAGACTGTGAAGAAGGCTGAGCGCCGAAGAATTGATGCTTTTGAACTGTGGTGTTGGAGAAGACTCTTGAGAGTCCCTTGGACTGCAGGGAGGTCCAACCAGTCCATTCTGAAGGAGATCAGCTCTGGGATTTCTTTGGAAGGAATGATGCTGAAGCTGAAACTCCAGTACTTTGGCCACCTCATGTGAAGAGTTGACTCATTGGAAAAGACTCTGATGCTGGGAGGGATTGGGGGCAGGAGGAGAAGGGGACTACCGAGGATGAGTTGGCTAGATGGCATCACTGACTTGATGGACGTGAGTCTGTGAACTCCAGGAGTTGGTGATGGACAGGGAGGCCTGGCGTGCTGCGATTCATGGGGTCGCGAAGAGTCGGACATGACTGAGCGACTGAACTGAACTGAACTGATGGATCCAGGGTGAGACGGGAGCAGAAGCATCTCCTCCCAGGGAAGGGGAGCGCAGTCTTGGCGGACAGAACCAGCGTGTCTGCTGCTCTTGGCTGCTTTATTTTCTTGGAAACTCTTTGGCTGTTCAATGAGGACTAAACAAGATTTCTTTCAGTTAGCCTTTTGTAATTATTATGTTATTTAGTGCTTTAATTTGAGACAATAATTAACTTTCTAAGTTCATGAAAATACAAAAAGCAGACCTGGAAGAACGTGAGAGGCGTCTTGCCCAGTGTTCTAGTCTCTTCACTGTTAGGGACTCTATAGTTTCTTGTTCTCAGACTTGTATTAAGATGCTCTTATTCATTAAACACACATACCTTCACAATATTCTAATCTTGTGGTTGGTGGATGCCTGGTTTTCATGATACGTTGTATAATTACTAAGAGCAGCTCAAGAACCTCATTGGGCTGTCTGAGGGCCATGGCGGTTGTGGCATCAGAGTTCCAGAGTTCCGGTCCAGCGCCCTCAGCTCACCTGTGGGGTCACATCCTGGGAACAGGGGAGTGGGAGCTCTGTAGATCGAAAGCTGGGTAGTGGCAGAGCTGTGAGCAGAACTCAGATCGCGTGACTCCCTGTCCCTCACACTCCAGCATGTCCTCAGCAGCATTCCAGAAGCCAGGCCTGTCACTGTCGTGCATGTCATGTACAGAATCTAACCCACGTTGTGTCATCTCTCGTAGTTTGATTTTGGAGAAATATTAATGACCCAAGTAATTCATTCCATCGAGTACTGTCTGGGATGCATCTCTAACACTGCTTCGTACCTGAGGCTCTGGGCACTCAGTTTGGCTCACGCACGTAAGTTTCTGGTTTGACCTGCAGTTCCCAAACTCTGGGCCAAGATACCCCTCAGCACCTCAGTTAACTTATGGGGGCACTGTGGGACACCAGAAAATGTTCATGGAAAGGGCACTGTCTATGATACTGTGTGAATGGGGACTGTTAGGTTGTTTGGACTTGACTACTTACTGCCCTGGTCTCCTGGGTATTTCTTTTGACTTCAGGGTGCTGTGGGAAAATTCACTGGGACACGAGTTGTTTTCAGGACCGAAAAGGCTTAGGAACCTCTGGCATAAGCATTTTACTCTCTCTGCTCTGACCATCATTATTTTTGTTTTTATCGTTATTTTAATTCAGCCCTGCCTTACCAAGTGTGATGGTCTAGTTATGTCAAGCAAGTCCTGAAACAATGCTCATGAATAGTTTTGATTACAGATAGTTCTTCTTTTGCATGCTCTGGTAATGCATGGATTTCAGTTACCTCCATTTACTTAAGTCTCACCAGCCACCCAAAAACACGGTTGAAATTTCAGTTTCTACGATAAAATCTGAGTATATGGGTACAAAGCGCAGGCTCCACTGCTGGCCTTTTAGCCTACAAGTCACTACATAAATAATACACATGCAGTTCATGAGCAGAAACCAGCGACATCACTTTTTCAGAGCCTGTTGTGATTGGTCCCTGTTTCTTCATTTCCTTATGCATTTATAAACAGGAATAAGAGAGTGTTTTCTTGTTTTGATAATTTTGAAAGGTCCCAGAACAACTGTCATTTTCCCCATTGGTCCCTGAACCTGCTGCTCAGTTTGTGCCCAGACAGCAAAGCGCATGGTGGGGTTGCCTCCTGTGGGCCAGTGGTAAACTCACCTGGCATTTAAAAATGGATCCCTGAACTGAGGGAATTGGCCAACAAAGATGAAAAAATGCACCAGAGAAACAAACAGTGATATGTTGGAAGTGAAATGCAAACAGAATGTAAGAGGAGTTTGGGAGAAAGAGCTGATGTGGGGGTGTGACACTGCTGCTGTTCGAGAGGTGCAGTTTGCAGCAGAGGAACTTAGTAATGCACGGAAGATGCCGACGTCCCAGACATGATGCCACAGAAGCTCCAGGAGGTAGTTCAGGACTTGGAAGGTGCAAAGCACACTGTAGAAGCTGATCCAAACTTGGAAAAGAGTAGACAGCATGCTAGGTATTAGGGAGAAGGCTTGCTCTGTGTCTAGGTGCCTGGCTTTGCCAGGTCACGTGAGAAGAAGGCTGTTCAAATCACCCTTGATAAGTTCTTCTTACCAAATCCTCCCAACAATTTAATACTCAGTGTTTCTAACGTTTAAAAGATAGATTCGCTCTCTTTTTTTTCATTTCCTTATGCATTTATAACCAAGAATAAGAGAGTGTTTTAATGTTTTGACAGTAATTTTGAAAGGTTCCGGAACAACTGTCATTTTCCCCGTTGACCATTAAGGATGCTTTCGCTGGTCACTGTTCTGCCCCTGCTCCGTTGTGCAAAGACTATCTGTACTTGTGAAAAATCACCAGGTGATAGAGGTGTCTTTTGCTGGTTGGTACACTGATATTTTTATAAGCATAGCCGCAAGTTGAGACTCTTCTGGTTGGAGGGGACGCTGTGGTCCACCATCTTCTACTGCAGAGGAGGAGACTAAGGCCCAGTGAGGTTCGGTGCTGGCGCTGGATCACCCGCCTGATCAGTTAGTGGCCGAGTCAGGACTGATGCCCAGCTTCCCACTGCCTGATCCAGGGCTGCACTGGGACCGAGCCAGCCAGACCCCATCTGGGTCAAGATCTCTCCTTGGCAGGCAGGCAGACCTCTGATTTCTCTGGAATGTCAAGTCATCCTCCACATTTGAGATGATCAAGTTGCTCAAGTAATTTTTACATGAGGAGCAGATTATATCTTTTACGGGTATGTGTTTATTTTAGAGAGAACAATTCAAAATTTCTCAGAAGGAAACTCAGTCTAGCTAGCTAATGGAAGTGACTCACTGAAGGTCAACAGAGGTTAACTCTGCAGAATGCTTCCCATGCAGAGTTGTCCGAGGTCCTGTGGGCCATGCTGATGCACGTCGGCCTCCGGGTAGACACAACCTACGGGGTCTTGGTGCTGCTCCCGGTGATCGCTCTCTTTGCAGTATTGACAATCTTCATCCTTTTGATCATGGAAGGGCTTTCTGCATTTCTTCACGCCATCCGCCTCCACTGGTGAGTTTGGAATTGAGCTTCAGAACTGTTATTTAAGACAGTAACACCCCCCCTCCCCCAATATATATACACATAGAACATTTCCAGTAATACGTGTAGATACATTATTTAGGCTAGTTCTTTCCTTCCCAGTATTGAGATCTGTATTCTGATCCCCTGAGTTAAAATTCTATTTTGTTTCTGAGCTATTGTCCCTGACATGTAAAAAGCAAGTTTATACTTGATGAATAATTATGTGTATTTAAAATTTTCAACTCATTTTGGGTCTGACAAGTTACTTTTTCTCATTGTAAGCCATATTTCTTAATGTTTTACAATATATATCAGATTACTTGTCTGTGTGTGCAGTTACGAGGAGAGAGAGGTTCCTGATTCTCGTGTGAATGTCCATAGAGTGGGAGGTAACATGAGGTGTCAGCATTTCCTTCGTGAGAAAGCCAACAAAGGGTCAGTGTATGTGTGTGTTTTACCTCAGTAAAAGTATCTGTGCCAAGAGCATATATGGAATGAAGCACGTTTGGAAGTACAGGAACTTTTTTTTAACTTAGTAAATGTTGTTTTAAGAAATGGAGGAGATGTTATTCAGAATCTTTCATTAATACTTTTTTTTTTTTAGGGTAGAATTTCAGAACAAATTCTACGTTGGTGCAGGCACCAAATTTGTTCCTTTCTCATTCAGATTACTTTCTTCAAAGTTCAGTGATGACCTGGCATGATCATATTGAAGTATCCAACAAGCTTTCAGATTTATGGAGAATTATCATGTTGTAGAATTCCTTATGTTAAATTGATGATAGGAAAAATTCCATCTTCATCGATTGCCTTATGAGATAGCCAAATCTGTAAGATATACCTCTTCCTCATATGTTAAGTATTTTGTAAACTTTCTCAATTTCAGATATATAAATTTCTTTCAGTTTTTATGATGAGCAAATGTAAGTTCATGCAAAAGTTATGTTATGGTTGTTTTTAAAAATACAGGCGTGGGAGAGAGAAGCCAATTTTGAATGGCAAATTGAAAATAGTCTTAGATATTTGATTCCTTTTCATTTTATTGAAAAAAAAAAAAAAAGCTAGAGTTATTCTGTCACCTGAAGTTGTCAGATAATATTTTCCAACAGCTGAAGCTAAGTAGTTTTACAAAAATTTAATGACGGATAATCAAAAGATTCACATTTATTATATTTTGCTTAATTAAAAGTATGCAAACTTTTTCATTGTATGCTATCTAGAATTACAAGTAGAATTATTTGTACAGTTTTGTCTTGTTTTAATAATTGGAGAAAATGGGATAAAATAACATGCAACAATATGTTTATCCCACTTGTATATTTTTTTAAAGACTTTTATCCTGTTATCCTTACCTAAAACCAATTATGATAATTGTATATTTGAGAAGATAAACTGTGTACTGAGCCTTAAAATCCAGTGTGACTTTAGAAGACATAATATGGATATGATTTGAATTTAGTTGGCTGATGTTCCTGAACCAAAAAGGGTTTATACTGAGTGAAGAAGGAAAGGTAAAAAGTAGTATTTTGTATATTTTTATAATAAAATGTAAATTAAGATATTTTACCATGAAGAGGTCGCACCTGTCCTTGAGAACAGTATAATTATAATTCAGACTAATTCTAAATAAATGTGTGATAAAGGCACTTAAACTTTTTAAAACTACTAAGATCAGTTGAAAACCAATTCTTGCTAAGCCATTATGTATAATCTTCAGTTTAAATTCATCTTTTCACTTGACATTTGAGTCAGTCCAGTTGAACATTTTGATCTGTCCTGTATTCTTATGTTTATTTTTCATATTTTACTGTAATGGGTTTTAGATATTTATTTTCAAAAAGAAACCTGCAGTGTTTTCCCTTTCTTAACATTTTGAGTAATTCACATGAAGAGACCTGCTTGTCTCCTTCACCCTCGCTGTTAGGAGAGAGTTTGGGACTTTCATTACAAGCTAAGATCATGGTGGCCCTGAATTTTAAGTGTATCTTTTCAGGCGATTTCAAGGCCTGTTTGCTGAGGGGCATGAACCGAACATCATGACGTAACTGTGACTCTAACATTAAACCTTAATTGTAGTCAAGATTCCATGCTACTCCTCCATGAGATGTTGTCCCTCATCTTAAAATATCAAACAAAATGATGCTGATGAAACTTAAAAATGATTCTGCTCTCATTGTTAAGTTTCCCCAGAAAGATACAAAGTTGGACACTTCTGGTGGGTGAATACAAAATATGGTTAATGCCTTGCGGGCTCAGACATGTCCCTCACAAGTTCTTAATTTTTATTATTTTACTGCAAGGGTTTATTGTAATAAGATAACTAATTCATTTTTAGGAAACCAACAATTTCAGGGCACTGTTGACTGACTAGTAAACAGGAAACCTACAGGATCTGCCAGAATTATTTTCCACCCGCCACTGGCAGTTGTCAGGGGGACCACTTTACCTTTATCAGGGCATAGAACAGAGAGTGAAGAGTCACTTTTCAGTTGAAACCTATGTAGTAGTTCTGTAGAATTTAATGGTATTATTAAACACAAATTATTAGTTCTAATTTTTGTGAAAGAACTCTCAAGAATTAGAGTTTGATGACATCTTGTAGGCTTCGGGGTAAATTTTCTTTCTTTATATAGTTATTGGTTCTAATGTCACGTGACCAGAGCTGTTGCTGTTTTGTTTGCAAGTGATTTGGTAGAAGTATTATGTATATGGTTGTTAAGAAGTAACTTCGTTCCTGTGATAGCAAACTTCCAGAGGAAAAACAGTCAATTGTCTGGATGATGCCAAGTATCTGTTTATTTCGCTAACTGGAAATGTCACTACTGCCACATTCTCCGCTTTCCATTCAGCTGTTCATTCTAAAATAAAAATCCAAAGGATTTCTTCAGTAAAATAGAGGTTGATTTTGCCCTGCAAGAATGAAGAGGGTCCTTGCAGTGGTGTGATTGTGCTGAATCAAGGAGTGCAAAGAGGGGTTGTTGGAGGTCATGCTGAGCCTTGGACTGGCCATTCATCATGGGTGGGACTTTGAGGGGACTCACCTTTCACTGAAAGCTCCTCGGTCCTCATTTATGGAATGAGTATTTTATAACAACACTCTGATCCCACTTTTCATTCTGCAGTAGTTTAATAAGGCATAGATTGTGTATAGCATTAGGTAACTTTTATGTCTACGAATTAAAAATTGAGACACTTTAGGGCCTGATTCATTTTGGAAAAGAGAAATAACAGCATCAGCTGTTCCTCAGTCTGCATTTACAAACAACCTTATTAAAGTTAAAGCCAGGTTTGCTTGCTTGCCATCTGGTGTATCTTCAGCAAATCTTAGTTCAAGATGATGAAAATAAGACAGTTTGGAGTGACAATTTTTCAACACCCAGGCTGAACTTTGGTTGAGAATTTTAATACTTAGAACATTCCACTTGTTCCTTGATGGGAAAATCCAGTAAGAGGGCTAGATTCAGCCCAATTCTGAATCTAGGGGCTCAATTCTGTGAGGGGAAAGGACTGAACAAGTTAAAAGATCCACAAATGCATGAAAGGACGAATTTGCATTTTCCTATCAGTATTCAACTTCCCTTTACTAATGAAAAATAAATATATCTATTTTTGAGATGACGGGTGTTTTGCTTTATTATGTTTTGGTTTGACTACAAAGCCTTTGATCCTGTAGCCAGTTTCCCTTCTTGGGGCTACCCCCTCCCTGATCCTGGTACACCAGAAGGAACCTGCCCCTTCTTGGAAATCTTCTCCATGTATTTGCTCTTCTGACGCCCTTTGATCCGGAGTGACCGAGGGCTCAGACTGAAGTCCTTTTGCCTGGCGTCTAATTTTGCCTCTACCACCTCCGAGATGCCGAGGCCATCTCTGTCACCTGTTGCCCGTTTTCTTGTCGACAGTGCGGGCGGGACGTTCCCAGACAGGCTGGCGGTGTAAAAGCGGGAGGCTTTGCGCATCCAGCGCCTACAAGTCTTCCTGGCTCACCTCCAGGCCTGCAGACCCTCGGCGGCTGAGACTGGCCCTGGCCGGTCTTTCAATCTTGCATACCGCCGCTCTGCTCACCTTGGTCCTCCCAGAAGGAAGGGGGCGCCCATCCGGGAGAAGAGCCCCGACCACCCTCCGCGCGCAGGCTGGGGCGCCCCGGCCCTTCCCCAGAGGCTCAGCGCCACCCTCCCGAGTCTCGGTTCGCGCCTCTGTGAGCTCTGGGCTCCGGTACTGGCGCGCGTAGGGACTGCGGGGCCGGGGCTGTGCCCCCACGCGCCAGCGGCGGCCGTTGCCGGGGTGCCGGTTGCTAGGGGCGCCGTTGCCACGGACGCCCGCCCGGCGTTCAGCTTGCTGAGCGCTGAGCTGTGTTCAGTCCTGCCGCGCCATGGATGACCTGCGAGTGCTGTGGATGCGCGACCGCGTGTATAACGCCTTCGGCATCACAGACCCTCAGCTCTTCGAGGAGCTGCTAAACCGCAACGACGGCAAGGCCGAGGAACTCATCCTGCACTTCCTCAACCAGACCAGCGACGAGGAGGGCGCCTCGACTCTCTTCTTCTACCGCAAGGTGGTGCCCGAGGAGGTGGAGGTGGAGATCGGTGAGCCCCTCGGCCGCCTTCCCGCCGTGCCCCCTTCGGCCCTGTTCGTTCCCACCATTCCGGCTAGGAAGGCAGATCCCCGCCCACCCGCCACTTTTGGCCTCCCAGGCAGTCCGCAAATGCTTATTTTTGCCCACCCTGTCCAGGCACAGTCCAGGCACTAGGTGAACCGGACAAGCCCACTTAGATAAGTAATCACAGCAAACACATCACTGCATCAGTACCAGGTACAGTTCCTAACATATGCGTGCGTGCTAAGTTGCTTCAGTCGTGCCCAGACTCTTTGCAACCCCATGAACTGTAGCCCGCCAGGCTCCTCTGTCCATGGTATTCTTCAGGCAAGAATACGGGAGTGGGTTGCCAGTGCCCTCCAGGAGATCTTCCCGACCCAGGGATTGCACCCGGGTCTCTTGTGTCTCCTGCATTGATTGGCAGGAGCGTTGTTTACCACTAGGGCCACCTGGGAAGCCCCCAAACGCGTAAATCAACTATTAACCGTAGGTGTATTCAGTTCAGTCCCTCAGTCATGTCCGACTCTGCGACCCCATGGACTGCAGAACGCCAGGCCTCCCTCTCCATCACCAACTCCCCGGAGTTTACTCAAGCTCATGTCCAGTGGGTGTATTATCCCATTTTACAGATGGGCAAGCCATGGCACATAGAAGGTCAACGAACTCATCTCCACCGATCACAATAAAGATTAAGAAAAATATGAGTCACTGTCCAACGGCATGCAGTAGATGGATGGAGAAGTGGCCCAGGGGCTGAGAGGGACACGTCACACTCACTCTGCCAGATGATGACAAGGTCCACCTTGGTGGAGAAGAGCACCCCTTCCTATCTTCCTAGGCTCCCGCCTGGCACTTGTAAAGTAACATCAAAACAAGGTGTTAAAACATTACAGCAGATGTAAACGTTTATGGTGAACAATTGAGCATTTCAAATAAAGATAGCAACAGTGACTGATGCCCAGAACTCTCCACGGAGGAGGCTGTTCCAGCCCAGGGACATGGAGAGGGCTTAGGGGTGGGGACAGGGGGAGACAAGACAGAGCGCAGGGGACACTTAGGTGCTTGTTGGGGAAGGAGACTGAGAAACACGCAGGTTTTCTCCCAGCAGGAGTATTGGCATCCGTGCAGTTGTCATGGCTTGGGTTTGTGTGCTGTGTCTCATTAACCAAGGGCTTCCCTGGCGGCTCAGTGGTAAAGAATCTGTCTGCAAAGCAGGAGCCTCGAGAGATGCAGGTTTGATCCCTGGGTTGGGAAGATCCTCTGGAGAAGGAAATGGCAGCCCACTCTGGTATTCTTGCCTGGAGAATCGCATGGACAGAGGGGCCTGGTGGGCTACCGTCCATGGAGTCGCAAAGAGTTGGACACGACTGAAGTGACTTAGCGCACACACGTCTCATTAACGTCAATGTCAGCCTTCTGTGCTAATGTCACATCTTCAGGAGATTTTCTGGATCCCCTACAGGGCCTTCCACTGGGTGGGGAGGCAGAGTCACACAGAACTTTTTAGTTACTTGAAAGGTAGTAGTCACATTCATATATTTTAAGTATACCCTCTTCACACAAAATAATACGCATACTCACTGTAGAAAAATGCAAGCCCACAAATAAACAATAATAACAAATTGTAAATGACACCCAGAGAGATGACTCATAACATTTGGAATCTAACTTATTATCTGCCCACTTCTTCCCTGGCAGACCTTTGGATCTGGATGTTTCATTATAATAGGACCTAGAATTTAGACTTTTTCATTATCACCAAGTGAAATTGTGGATACAAAGATAAATGAACAGGATTGACTATTTCACATGTACCACAAAGTTCAGTAACGTTGATTTTGTGTAGTTAAAAATATATATATATAAGCATAAATTTTAAGTATTATATATACATGTCCTTAAAAATATGTATATATATGTATATCCCAAGATCCTAAGAAATGGATGTGACTTATGCAACTTGGACTTCTTGTGACCTCTGAGGGCTTCTGTTCATAGTTTGGTGGCTGTCTGTTGTGCTGTATATACTCACACATGTTTAGCCCATTGCTTCCTGACAGGATGTCCCTCTTCTATGCAGAAGCAGATTTTACTCACTTCAGAGGGTCCCCCTGCAAAGGATGCTCGGAAATCCCCCAAGAGCTATGTCTGTTTCTGGTCTGTCTTTACAACCCCTGCCCCCTGCCCCAGCATTCTTCTCTCCTTTTCTGCATCTTCTCCTTGTCACCACATGTTGAGAATGCAAATATATTCCCTGCTGAGGATGCTGTTCCTGGAAACTCAAAGTTACTGCTCCTGGAGATACCAGGATGGTATTGGATGTTGGGTCCTGGGCAGAGGTGGGGAGAGAGGACCTCTCCTCAGCTCACGTCTCACACTGTCACTCCCCTTCTGCTCATTAAGCCTGCAGGCTCACAAAGACCCTTGGACAGTTTTATTGGATCCTTTATGGCAGTGGTCCTCAACGCCTGAGCCTGTTAGGGACCAGGCTGCACAGCAGGATGTGAGCAGCGAGGTAGTGAGTGAATCTTCATCTGTATTTACAGCCGTTCCCCATCACTCACATGACTGCCTGAGCTCTGCCCCCTGTCAGATCAATGACTGGAAAATAAACGTAACTTGCTTGAATCATCCCATAACCAGCCCCCTCACCACATCTGTGGAAAAAATTGTCTTCTATGAAACCAGTCCCTGGTGCTAAAAAGGTTAGTGACCACTGCTTTATGAAGTCAGAACTCTCTGCTCTTAGTTAAAAATTGTTTGGATGGAGACAAATAGATGCTGGTCGTGAGGAAAGAGGCGTGTCTAGACCAGCAGCATCTAGTTCAAGATGCTGTTCTAATAGCTAAACTTGTGTTGTTTCTTGAAATAACAAAATGAAATCATACTGTCCAGATCACTTAATAACTTGCTTGCATTTTTACACAGTAATTTTTAGAAATTGCAAAGTTATGCAGTAATCTAAAAGTTGCACAGTATTAAGTAGTGAATATTTCCAGTAAGTATTGCTGGAAGATATTCTCTTAAAAATTCACATAACGTAGAACTTAGAAACATAGAAAGTAAAAGATAAGCCCTCACTCGCCCCTAGGCCCTGCTCCCGTTCCTATGTTGTCGCTGTTTAGTTGCTTAGTCGTGTCCGACTCTTTGCCACTCTATGGACTGTAGCCCGCCAGGCCCCTCTGTCCATGGCATTTCCTAGGTAAGAATACTGGAGTGGGTTGCCATTTTCTTCTCCGGCGGATCTCCCAACCCAGGGATCAGACCCACATGTCCTGTTTGGCAGGTGGATTCTTTGCCACTGAGCCACCTGGGAAGTGCATCCCATTCCTATGCTGCTGCTCAGTCACTTTAGTCGTGTCCGACTCTGTGCGACCCCATAGACGGCAGCCCACCAGGCTCCCCCGTCCCTGGGATTCTCCAGGCAAGAACACTGGAGTGGGTTGCCATTTCCTTCTCTAGTGCTTGAAAGTGAAAAGGGAAAGTGAAGTTGCTCTGCCGTGTCCAACTCCTAGCGACCCCCTGGACTGCAGCCCACCAGGCCCCTCTGTCCCTGGGATTCTCCAGGCAAGAGTACCGGAGAGGGTCTCCAGTGCCTTCTCCATCCCATTCCTATAGGGAACTGTTATTGGTAGTTTGCTGTACATGCCACCAGATCTTTTCTGAAATCAATTTATCTATATTCAATATCATTATCATCTTTATCTTTATATATAATGGTATGTATATAATGATAAGGCTTCCTTGGTAGCTCAGCTGGTAGAGAATCCACCTGCCATACAGGAGACCCCGGTTCAATTCCTGGGTCGTGAAGATCTGCTGGAGAAGGGATAGGCTACCCACTCCAGTATTCTTGGGCTTCCCTAGTGGCTCAGCTGGTAAAGAATCGGCCTGAAATTCAGAAGACCTGGGTCCGATCCCTGGGTTGGGAAGATCCCCTGGAGCAATGATAACATGTATAGCTGCTGCTGCCGCCAAGTCACTTCAGTCGTGTCCGACTCTGTGTGACCCCATAGACGGCAGCCCACCAGGCTCCCCCGTCCCTGGGATTCTCCAGGCAAGAACACTGGAGTGGGTTGCCATTTCCTTCTCCAATGCATGAAAGTGAAAAGTGAAAGTGAAGTCGCTCAGTTGTGTCCGACCCTCAGCGACCCCATGGACTGCAGCCCACCAGGCTCCTCCGTCCATGGGATTTTCCAGGCAGGAATACTGGAGTGGAGTGCCATTGCCTTCTCCCAACATGTATAGAGAGAGCTCCTAAAATCATATATAAGGTCATACTATATATAGTATTTTGTGACTTGTCCTCCCTCAAAGATATCTTGGAGAATTTTGTCCATAACTATAGATCTATGTAACTTTAGAGTTGTACCATATTTTATTTACCTATTCCCTAATGAATGGACATTTATCCTGCCACAGTATTTTATTTTACACACAATGACACAATGTGTCCTTTTGTACACTTTGTACACTTTCTTTATATTATGGGAGAGACTTATAAAAGTAGAACTGGAAGCGTGGTGGGTGTGTGAATTTGTGGTTTGAACAGGTCCTGCTACACTGCTCTCCAGAAAGGCCCTGCCAGTCCATACCCAGCTACAGTGATGGGGTGCCTGTTTGCCAATATCCTCGCCAACACTGAGTATTATCATGAAAATTTTGACCAGTCCCCTAGATGAAAGGGGATTGGATGCAGGTACTCATTCTAACGTACATTTGTGTGATAAATAGTGGGGTTGAGCCTCTTTTTGGGTGCATGTTGGTCACTTATATTTCTTTTGGGCTGCTTGTAACGATGTGATTATCCTATGTAACTCTCCTCTCCTGAAGAATTTGCACAGGTCTTCCTTTTGTGTCCCTTAAGGTTGTCTCCAGTAACTGGGATATTTCTATGGGACTGTGTGTTGGTTTGCAAACTGCCCCCATACACAGAGGGCAAGGAGAGACCAGAGAAAGATGCAGCCACTCTGATCAGTAGGTGGTGGTCTTGGGCGTGGCTGGATGAGTTTACTGCCTGCTCACTAGCACGTAAGAGTTTATAGAGAGCCCTTCCCAGGGTTCAGGCACCCACAGCACCTTGAGGTTCCCACCACAGCTGATCTATCCAGGTGCATCCTTGAAGTGGCTCCCAGGGTGGGCATCCCCAGGACAGGGCAGGGGTGAACAGCTCCTGAATGCCTGAGGACAGCACTTGGGTTGAGCAGTGGTCCTTCCTCTCGGTGACCTCCTTCAACAGGCCATAATAGGGTATGGGCTTCAGGAGATTCTGTGGCCTTCAACACACTCTCCCAGGGCCGCAGTCCAACTCTCAGCACCAAGGAGAGTGGTGATTCCCCGGGGCTGGCACGGTGAAACAATTCCTTTTTATTTTTCTTCTTTCGCTTTATGTGGCTGTAAAGATGATGACATTCCTGGCTTGTCTGAAGAGGAAGAAGACGAAGAAAAGACCGAGTTTCAAAAAGTGGAGTCGATAGATAGAGCATCAGGTATGGAATTGGGGGTGAGGGGCACTGGGGGGCATTCACCCGGAGGGAGGGGTCCACTTGCCCAGACTAAAATCAGCCTCTGCTTTTTACTTATGTGAAGCTGAGACTTAGTAAGAAGTTTTATACAAGGAGAAAGTGCTGGGTGTTAATAGGTTCATTATTAGTTACCTGGGGCTGCCATAACTAAGGACCACAGCCTGGATCGCTTAGAACAACACCACAGCCTTCTTTCCCAGTTCTGAGGGCTAAAAGTTCAAGGTCAAGGTGTGGGGAGGACTGTGCTCCCTTGACACAGGAGGACCCAGCCCCAAGTGCTGGTAGAGCCTAGACTGAAATCCTGCCCCAGACCATCACGTTGCCAGCAGAGCCCAACAACCCATTTCCTCCCTATTTCTCCTGTAACTCACCTTTCCTTACAATAGCGGAAGTTAGACGGGGCACTTTACCAAGATACTGAGTGTTTGAAAGTCAGAGGGGAAGGACTTCCCTGGTTGTCCAGTGGCTATGACTCTGAGCTTCCAATGCAGGGGGCCTGAGTTTGATCCCTGGTCAAGGAATTAGATCCCACATGCTGCAGCTGAAGTGCCTGCACGACATTTTATGAAGATTGAGGATCCCGCATGCCACAGCTGAGGCCAAGTGCAGCCAAACAAATACATGCAAATAAATATTAAAAAAGAAAACATCTTGGGCTTCCCCGGTGGTCCAGTGTTTAAGAATCCGCCTTGCAGTGTAGGGAATGTGGATTTGATCTCTGGCCCAGGAAGATTCCACATGCTGTGGAGCAACAAAGCCTGTGTGCCACGACTGCTAAGCCCACAGTCTAGAGTCTGTGCTCCTCAACAAGAGAAGCCACCCCAATGAGAAGCCTGCGCACTGAGGGGTAGCCCCTGCTCACTGTAGCTAGGGAAAGTGGTAGCAACAAAGGCCCACCACAGTCAAAAGGAAAAAAATCATTAAAAAAAAAAAACCCTTAAAAATTAAAAATAAAATTGGGAGAAAAAGGATTGGGGTGATGTGCAGTGTTTCCTGTTGTCATCTTAATTTTTTCAGAACAATTTATTTTTAACCAAAACATAACCCCCTCTCTAGTGAAAATTGGGGGTGTTAGAGGAGAGGAATACAAGTTTAGAAATACAGGCCCTCCATTCTTACTAAGATTTGTGTAGGTTGAATTTTGATAAGACAGATGGAGGTCGTGAGAGACAGTCATGTTTACTGATGGCCTCCTGCTTTATTACCAATAAATCCGTGATTGGGGAAGAATTGGGAGGGAGGAGGCTGCTTGGAGAGAAGGGGCAGGACAGTCTCCGGCAAAGCAAATTAATATTCCTTCCAAGTGTATTTTTTCTTTTCTTTTTATCGTGGTAAAACATGCAACATGAAACAGCATTTTGTCCACTTCTAAGCATATAGCTCTGTGGCATTGGGTGCACTTGGCAGTCTATTTTTTTTTTTTTTAATCTTTTTCTTTGGCTGCATTGCATGGCATGTAGAATCTTAGTTCCCCGACCAGGGATTGAACCCTCATCCCCTGCAGTGGAAGCTTGGAGTCTCATCCACTGGCTGGATCACCAGGGAAGCCCCTTGATGGTGTATTTTTGTCTGTGGGCTGTTGCTCTTGCTCTGATAATGCTAGTTCTCCCAGCTGTAGACTGCTTCCTCTGCTAGCCCGCATGCTCAACACTCAGCCAACCTGTAGTCTAATCCTCTCAAATCTCACCCCAATCGATATTATTGTCCCGTTTTATGGATGAGAAAACCCTCTGCAGAGAGGGTTCACACCACACATGTTGATTTGTTCCAAAGCCTGGACTTTGTCCAGTGCCTTTTGGAGGAAGAGCCAAACAGTTTGAGAAAGCTCTCCCTTCTCTGTGGGCTTCATCAGAAACTCAGGGTTGTGACTGGTAGGCTGTGAGATTTTCAGATCCCATCAATAACAGTAGACTTGGGAGACATACATTTATTCTATTTAGTTTTCCTTCCATCCCCCACCAGCTTCAAGTTTTATAGTGAAAAAGGAGTAGATGCTAACATGTTAACTATAATCTCATCCTAAGGATAAAGCCCCACCTGTAAGTAAAAATCTCAGAGAAGTCACTCATTGGACACTGTAGCTGAAACAAGCTTGTACACTCTCACACACAAATTAAAATTCCAACTGAGGACCATCAAAAGCACAACACAATTCTCCTAAGTATAATGTGAGCCAAGGCTACAGTAGGATTCATTTGTAAAAAATGTACATCCAGCTATTTTTTAAAACATAATTTTATTCTTTTATTTAGTAGCAGGGGTTACTCTCTAGTGGTGGTGACCAGGCTTCTCCCTGCAGTGCCTTCTCTTGTGAAAACAGGCACTAGGGTGCACTAGCTTCAGTGGCTGTGGCTCTCTTAGGCTTAGTAACTGTGGCTCCTAGGCTCTGTGGCACAGGCTCAGTAGTTACGGGGCACAGGCTTTGTTGCTCCGTGGCTTGTGGGGTCTTCCTGGATCAGGAATCGAACCTGTGTCTCCTGCGTTGGCAGGCAGATTCTTTACTACTGAACTACCAGCAGGGCCCAACACCCAGCTTTTTGATAGCACGCCTACTGAGTGAAATATACTAATGTCCGAGATGCAGGTCTGGTGTAGGTGACCAGAAACCTCGTTTTCCAAGTTTTTCATCTTGTGCATTGCATCATGTTTTGCAGCTAAGAATCTGCAGCTGAGAATGTATTCTATACATCGTCCTCCCATCAGCCTTGAGGAGGAAGAGATGGACCTCGAGAGTATAGAGAACCTCCCCGTCAAAGTACGTGTGGCTCTTTGTCCTCTTGGGTAGGGTAATGGGAATTTCATGTCCTCGGATGAGTCTGGGTAACTGACACAGTTCATATAAGAAATGTGTCCTGTTGGATTTCCCTGATGGTCCAGGGGTTAAGACTCTGTGCTTCCAATGCAGGGATCTCAGGTTCGATCCCTGATTGGGGAACTAAGACCCCACATGCCACACAGTGTGGCCAGAAAAGAAAAAATGAAAAATGTTAAGGAACATCCTGTGTTGGAATAGAGATGATGGAATCCTGTGTTGGGGGTCCCCGAGGTCCCCCTCAGATTAAATGATCTGCCACAGTGACTCACAGGACCCAGAAAATCTTTTGTACTCATCAGTTCAGTTCAGTTCAGTTTGTACTCATGGTTATAGTTTATTTCAGTAAAAGGATGCAGATTAGAGTGAACAGAGAACAAGGCATATGGGGCAGAGTCCAGGTGTAAAAAAGAACGAGTTGTCCTTTCCAAATGGGGCTCCCAGGGCAGCATTCATTCATTCTTTTAAAAAAACATTTTACTTTATTTGTCTGTGCCAGGTCTTAGCTGTGGCACATGGGATCTTTAGTTGTGGCATGTGAGATCTAGTTCCCTGATCAGGGATTGAACCTTGGCCCTCGTGAGTTGGGAGTATGGAGTCGTAGACACTGGACCACCAGGAAAGTTCCCAGTGTGAGACAACACATAGGAGGTTGTGCCAATCAGAGGAGTTCACCCAAGCCTTGGCGTCCAGGGTTTTTAGTGGGGATCAGTCATGTCTGCATGAAGTCCGCACAGTTATTCAGCAGCCCATTCTACTTTGCAGAGGTCAGACTGAGGCAGTATGACCCAGTTCCCCAGGCAAACAAAATCAGTTCACCCTAAATCACATTTTTAGTGTAAACTCTCCAGCATAACATAAGGGCCCAGGTCTACAGAGATGCTCATATCAGCCAGGATGTTCCAAAAGCTTAAAGGTCATCACCTGGGAACTGGTTCAGGACTAGCCTTTTCCTTTTTTTAAAGATTGGGTTTTTTTTTTTTTATGTCAACCATTTTTAAAGTCTATTGAATTTGTTACAGTATTGCTTCTGTTTTATGTTTTGGTTATCTGGCTGCAAGGCATGTGGGATCTTAGCTCTCCAATCAGGGATCAACCCAACACCAACCGCATTGGAAGGTGAAGTCTTAAGCACTGGACCACCAGGGAAGTCCCAGGGCTAGTCTTGAGCACCTTTGGAATGTGTAGGGTTTGGACAACCCAGGTCTGCTGGGTTAACCCTTCACTGCACAAGCCCCAGGGAGAGTTAGGATAGAGTCATTTGGCCTGAGCTGTGCTAATTGAAATTACTCTCAGTTGCCCCATGAATATGCCTCCCTGCAAAAAAACCTGAATTCAAGACGGGTTTGTTGCAATTTGTGGTCCAGAGAAGCTTGATTAGGATATTGCTCAATTCAGTTTATTCAAGTGTAGCTGCAGTGGCCAGTTGGTGGAAGAGTCAGGCTTAGAGTTCAGCATCTGAGTGAATTTTATTTTATTTTTTAAAGTTATTTTTTTATTTGGCTGCTCCAGGTCTTAGTTGCAGCATGTGGGCTTGAGTTTCCTGACCGGGGATTGAACTTGGGCCCCCTGCATTGGGAGCATGGAGTCTTAGCCACTGGACCATCAGGGAAGTCCCCCTGGATGAATTTTAGCTCATGTCTGTAGTCCACTGGGAAGTAAGTTCAGCCAGTGCATGGAGAGAGAGCTCAGGTGTACACAAATATTAGGTGATTTGGGTGCATGGGTATATCTCAGGGTGACTTTTTTGGTCTCTATGTTTCAGAAAACTGTTAAGCAAATGGTGGAAAAGACATATCTCCAGGTGCTTCGTACTCCTGTTCCTGAGGAGTTTCTGGACCAGAATGTTTTGTTTTTTCTCAGAAATACAAAAGGTATGTTTCCAGTGGGAGTGTGTGTGAGTGTGGGTGTGCATGCAAGTACATGTGTGTATGTCTGAGACTCTTAATTTTTACATGTTCTTGAGAAGATAGCTTTTTATCAGTACAGTCAATCCTCATTATTCACAGATTCTATATTTATAAATTTACCAACTCGCTCAAAATTTTTGTAACCCCAAATCAGTACTTTCAGTGGTTTCATCGTCTTTGAAGGACATGTATGGAGTGGGGAAAACTTGAGTCACTAGCATGCATGGACCCAGCTGAGGTCAGGCAAGGCCATGGTCTGCCTTCTTATTGTCTTTATCGTGATCTATTTAGTGCCAGGGTTTTTGAGTTTTTGTGGGGCTTTGGCATGATTTCACTGTTTAAAATGTCTCCAAGGTGGAGTGCTGAAGCACTGGCTAGTATTCAGAGTGCAGGAAGGCTGGGATGTGCCTGATGGAGAAAACTCGTGTGTGATGTAAGCTTTGTTCACACGTGAGTGATGATGCTGTTGGCCGTGAGTCCAATGTTAGTGAATCAGCAATTATGTTCAATAAGGTGTCTGAACAGAAACACACATAAGGTTGTACAGTAAGTCCCCTATGTACAAACGAGTTCTATTCCAAGAGCATGTTCGTAAGACCAATTTGTTCGTTAAGTCTAACAAGCGGGCGCAGGAGGGCCTAGAGGAGCTATCTCACGTTGAAGGTCAGGAAGGGCGGTGGTGAGGAGATACCCCTCGTCCAAGGTAAGGAGCAGCAGCTGCGCTTTGCTGGAGCAGCCGTGAAGAGATACCCCATGCCCAAGGTAAGAAAAACCCAAGTAAGATGGTAGGTGTTGCAAAAGGGCATCAGAGGGCAGACACACTGAAACCATACTCACAGAAAACTAGTCAATCTAATCACACTAGGACCACAGCCTTGTCTAACTCAATGAAACTAAGCCATGCCCACGGGGCAACCCAAGACGGGCGGGTCATGGTGGAGAGGTCTGACAGAATGTGGTCCACTGGAGAAGGGAATGGCAAACTACTTCAGTATTCTTGCCTTGAGGACCCCATGAACAGTATGAAAAGGCAAAATGATAGGATACTGAAAGAGGAACTCCCCAGGTCAGTAGGTGCCCAATATGCTACTAGAGATCAGTGGAGAAATAACTCCAGAAAGAATGAAGGGATGGAGCCAAAGCAGAAACAATACCCAGTTGTGGATGTGACTGGTGATAGAAGCAAGATCCAATGCTGTAAAGAGCAACATTGCATAGGAACCTGGGATGTCAGGTCCATGAATCAAGGCAAATTGGAAGTGGTCAAACAAGAGATGGCAAGAGTGAACGTCGACATTCTAGGAATCAGCGAACTAAAATGGACTGGATGGGTGAATTTAACTCAGATGACCATCATATCTACTACTGCAGGCAGGAATCCCTCAGAAGAAATAGAGTAGCCATCATGGTCAACAAAAGAGTCTGAAATGCAGTACTTGGATGCAGTCTCAAAAACGACAGAATGATCTCTGTTCGTTTCCAAGGCAAACCATTCAATATCACAGTAATCCGAGTCTATGCCCCAACCAGTAATGCTGAAGAAGCTGAAGTTGAATGGTTCTACAAAACCTACAAGACCTTTTAGAACTAACACCCAAAAAAGATGTCCTTTTCCTTATAGGGGACTGGAAGGCAAAAGTAGGAAGTCAGGAAACACCTGGAGTAACAGGCAAATTTGGCCTTGGAATGTGGAATGAAGCAGGGCAAAGACTAATAGAGTTTTGCCAAGAAAATGCATTGGTCATAGCAAACACCCTCGTCCAACAACACAAGAGAAGACTCTACACATGGACATCCCCAGATGGTCAACACCGAAATCAGAGTGATTATATTCTTTGCAGCCAAAGATGGAAAAGCTCTATACAGTCAACAAAAACAAGACCAGGAGCTGACTGTGGCTCAGATCATGAACTCCTTATTACCAAATTCAGACTTAAATTGAAGAAAGTAGGGAAAACCGCTAGACCATTCAGGTATAACCTAAATCAAATCCCTTATGATTATACAGTGGAAGTGAGAAATAGATTTAAGGGACTAGATCTGATAGATAGAGTGCCTGATGAACTATGGAATGAGGTTTGTGACACTGTACAGGAGACAGGGATCAAGACCATCCCCATGGAAAAGAAATGCAAAAAAGCAAACTGGCTGTCTGGGGAGGCCTTGCAAATAGCTGTGAAAAGAAGAGAGGTGAAAAGCAAAGGAGAAAAGGAAAGATAAAAGCATCTGAATGCAGAGTTCCAAAGAATAGCAAGAAGAGATAAGAAAGCCTTCTTCAGCGATCAATGCAAATATAGAGGAAAACAACAGAATGGGAAAGACTAGAGACCTCTTCAAGAAAATTAGAGATACCAAGGGAACATTTCATGCAAAGATGGGCTCGATAAAGGACAGAAATGGTATGGACCTAACAGAAGCAAAAGATATTAAGAAGAGGTGGCAAGAAAACACAGAAGAACTGTACCAAAAAGATCTTCATGACCCAGATAATCACGATGGTGTGATCACTCATCTAGAGCCAGACATCATGGAATGTGAAGTCAAGTGGGCCTTAGAAAGCATCACTACGAACAAAACTAGTGGAGGTGATGGAATTCCAGTTGAGCTCTTTCAAATCCTGAGTGATGATGCTATGAAAGTGGTGCACTCAATATGCCAGCAAATTTGGAAAACTCAGCAGTGGCCACAGGACTGGAAAAGATCAGTTTTCATTCCAATCCCAAAGAAAGGCAATGCCAAAGAATGCTCAAACTACCGCACAAGTGCACTCATCTCACATGCTAGTAACTGCTAAGTCACTTCAGTCGTGTCTGACTCTGTGCAACCCCATAAATGGCAGCCCACCAGGCTCCCCCATCCCTGGAATTCTCCAGGCAAGAACACTGGAGTGGGTTGCCACGTCCTTCTCCAATGCATGAAAGTGAAAAGTGAAAATGAAGTCACTCAGTCGTGTCCGACCCTCAGTGACGCCGTGGACTGCAGCCTACCAGGCTCCTCCATCCATGGGATTTTCCAGGCAAGAGTACTGGAGTGGGGTGCCAATGCTAGTAAAGTAATGCTCAAAATTCTCCAAGCCAGGCTTCAGCAATACGTGAACCATGAACTTCCTGATGTTCAAGCTGGTTTTAGAAAAGGCGGAGGAACCGGAGATCAAATTGCCAACATCCGCTGGATCCTGGAAAATGCAAGAGAGTTCCAGAAAAACATCTATTTCTGCTTTATTGACTATGCCAAAGCCTTTGACTGTGTGGATCACAATACACTGTGGAAAATTCTGAAAGAGATGGTAATACCAGACCACCTGACCTGCCTCTTGAGAAATCTGTATGCAGGTCAGGAAGCATCGATAACCTCAGATATGCAGATGACACCACCCTTATGGCAGAAAGTGAAGAGGAACTCAAAAGCCTCTTGATGAAAGTGAAAGTGGAGAGTGAAAAAGTTGGCTTAACGCTCAACATTCAGAAAACTAAGATCATGGCATCCGGTCCCATCACTTTATGGGAAATAGATGGGGAAACAGTGGAAACAGTGTCAGACTTTATTTTTTCGGGCTTCAAAATCACTGCAGATGGTGACTGCAGCCATGAAACTGAAAGACGCTTACTCCTTGGAAGAAAAGTTATGACCAACCTAGATAGCATATTCAAAAGCAGAGACATTACTTTGCCAACTAAGGTCCGTCTAGTCAAGGCTATGGTTTTTCCTGTGGTCATGTATGGATGTGAGAGTTGGACTGTGAAAAAAGCTGAGCACCAAAAAATTGATACTTTTGAACTGTGGTGTTGGAGAAGACTCTTGAGAGTCCCTTGGAGCAAGGAGATCCAACCAGTCCATTCTGAAGGAGATCAACCCTGGGATTTCCTTGGAAGGACTGATGCTAAAGCTGAAACTCCAGTACTTTGGCCACCTCATGCGAAGAGTTGACTCATTGGAAAAGACTCTGATGCTGGGAGGGATTGGGGGCAGGAGGAGAAGGGGACAACCGAGGATGAGATGGCTGGATGGCATCACTGACTCGATGGACATGAGTTTGAGTGAATTCCGGGAGTTGGTGATGGACAGGGAGGCCTGGCGTACTGCGATTCATGGGGTCACAGAGTCAGACACGACTGAGCGACTGAACTGAGCTGAACTGGAGTCCAACAAATTTAGCCTAGGTACCCAACTGACATAATCAGCTATGTAATACTGTGCTGAGATAGGTTTATAATACTTTTCACACAAATAAGACATAAAAAGATAAACAAAAAATTTTAAAAATTCAATCTTATAAGACCTTGAATACTGTAGTACTACAGCTGGCATACAGGAGCTGGCATTGAGTGAAGAGGCAAGAAGAGTTACTGATGGAGGAGGGAGAGGGGTTGGGAGATGGTAGAGCTGAAGGTTCGTTAGCAATAGGAGATGGAGGATAAGCTGGAATTTTACTCACACCTGACGTTGATGGGACAGGTTCTTGTTTCTTGCTGGATTCAATCCTATCTATCCTCTTGAAAAAAGGATCCAGTGATGTTTGGGTAGTACTGTATCAGCTATATCACCCATGCTTGACATCCTGGGCTTGAAATAAAGATACAGTTCGACTGTCCACTATACAGTACGCTATAGTGAAGTACGCAGCACACATGATGTTGCTTTGCTTTTCTTTTTTTGAACACTAATGGCCCTTTGGATCACGACCTCCTGCTAAGTTCTGAGTTTCTGTACTTTGTTCTTTCCAAATGAGAGGGAACATAACAAGGAGGAAAGATGACCAGCAGAGGCTTAGCATTAAACAGTTCTTGTTTGAGGAGGGGCCAATCTCAGCTCAGTGCTTCCCTATTTAACAATAATCACAAGCCAGGAACAATAATCAGCCTTGGCCAGAGGGTATGGAATTTACCCCAATTTATTACTATTTACTCTCATATATATATTATTATTTTTTTTTTACAGGTATCTTTCATTGATGTCAAGCTTTCTTTTTCACACTTGGCTTTTACATAATTTCCCTTTAAAATAAATTTATTTCAGTAAAGAAGCATTTGATAGAAACCTA
The DNA here is from genome assembly GCF_032405125.1 of Capricornis sumatraensis. Taxonomy (NCBI): domain Eukaryota; kingdom Metazoa; phylum Chordata; class Mammalia; order Artiodactyla; family Bovidae; genus Capricornis; species Capricornis sumatraensis. The sequence goes on along the minus strand of NC_091085.1, from coordinate 58,758,276 downwards.
TCAGGCAAAGAATAGTGTGCACATCTATACAGATGCAGGGAAAGGCATGCAGACTGAAGCTTGTGGTGTGTCCCAGTAAGACTCAGAGAATTGTCCCAGGGCAATTTGAAGTGTTTACAGAGCTGATTGGTGGTGATTAATTTTTTGGTGGGGTGGGGTGGGGTGGGGTGTAGTCGAGGGAGAGGGTGGGAGCGAATACGCATCAAAGAAAACCTGGCCGATTCCGTGGTGACTCAGTGGTAAGGAATCTTTCTGCCAATGCAGGAGGCGTGAGTTTGACCCCTGGCCTGGGAAGATCCCACATGCTGTGGAGCAATTAAGCCTGTGTGCCACAACTCCTGAGCCTGTGCTCTAGAGCCCAGGAGCCCCAAGTATTGAGCCCACGTGCCTCAGCTAGTGAAACCTGCATGCCCTAGAGCCCATACTCCATATAAGAGGAGCCCCCACAATGAGAAGCACCAAAGGTAGAGAGCAGCCCCCTGCTCGTTGAAACTAGAGAAAAGCCTGTGTAGCAACAAAGTCCCAGCACAGCCAAAAATAAGTGAATAAATAAAAGAAAACCTGGACAAGAGAGACTGTTTCCAAAAGTAATTAGCCTCCAATTAAAATAAATTTAAATTTAAAAAATTTACATTATAAAAAAAAAATCCATGACTTGGGAATTCCCTGGCAATCTAGTGGTTAGGACTTGACGCTCTCACTGCTGGGGCCCAGGTTCAATCCCTGGTCGGGGAACTAAGATCCCACAAACTGTGCAGTGGGGCCTAAAAAACCAAAAACAACAACACTGGTCCCCCACCCTCGGCCGCCGAATGCTGTGACTTGAAAGGTACTTTGGTGATGAACTGGGGAGGGTTACTGGGAGTGGAGAAACAGACCAAGCAAAGAGTTCATCAAATGTTGCTAGAAAACCCAAAGTGTTTCTCTCCTTGTCAGGCTGTACACACTCCAACCAGATCAGTTCATCCACGTGGCTCTCAGGTGCCTCTTGTGTGAACCTCTGAACCACCGTGTGCCCCTCAGCGTTTGTTTGTTTCCCAATGAGCACATATTCTGATCTGTGCCTGGATCATTCCTTTGTATTATTGGAAGAGGAGCTGGTTCCCACACGCTTGGAAATGTTAGCTATGTCCACCTCCCTCCTCATCTCACTCCTCAAATCTGTTCCTGTCTAGAGACCATCTCTGAGGCAACTGACATGAAGGAAGCTATGGAAATTATGCCCGAAACGCTGGAGTATGGGATTATAAATTCGCATGTGCTTGCTTTCCTGAGGGATGTTATATCTCAGGTAAATATGGATGGAAAATAGAATCTCAGCACTTTTTACAAGTAAGGCCATCTGGGAATTCCCTGGTGTAAATCTGGGAATTCCAGTGGTTAGGACTTGGCACTTTGACTGTCAAGGGCACGAGTTCAGTCCCTGGTCAGGGAACTAAGATCCCACAAGCCGAGCAGCTCAGCCAAAAAAAAAAAAAAAAAGAAGAGTAAGGCCATTTGATTCATTAATTCCATATAGAGGTGGTTGGCAACTCTTAGGTTCCAGACACTGTCATGGGGTTTGTTGGTGGATCTGTGAGCAGGACAGATGACATCCTTGTGTTCTGGCTTATACTGGTGGAAAGACACCGAACATCAACACAAAACCAGGAAACTCTCAGGTAGTGATGGCTGGCTTGAGGAAACGAAATCCTAGCAATGTAATAGAGAGGGCTTCCTCCGTGACTCAGTGGTAGACGCTGCCTGCCAATGCAGGAGATGCGGGCTTGATCCCTGGGTCAGAAAGATCTCCTGGAGGAGGGCATGGCACCCCACTCCAGTATTCTTGCCTGGAGAATTCCACAGACAGAGGAGCCTGGTAGGCTACAGCCCATGAGGTTAGAGAGTCAGACACGACTTAGAGACTAGACACCAACAGCAACATAATAGAAATGGCCTGTGTGAGTACGTGTGTGTTCAGGGGATGGCGGTTAGGGTGACCTTGCTGGAGAGGTGACATCAGACTTTTAGACAACCAATTTAAAAAGCCCATAAGCAGGCTAATTCACTAATGATAACCTATTAGGAAAATGTAATAGAGTGGGAGTGAGGTGGTCAGGAAAGACCCCCTGTGAAGCAGTGATACTGAATTGAGAGGTGGATGAGGTAAAGGGATCAGACAAGTGAGGGTCTGGAGGAAGAGGATCCTGGGCAGAGAAAACAGCATGTGCAAAGGTCCTGAGGCGGGGGCAGACTCTGTTTAGTCTACGAACAGAAGGATGAGCCATGCAGCTGGAGCCTAGTGAGTGAAGTCTGGAAAGGAAAGTAGGTTTGGAGCATATGAATAAAATGATCTGGTTTGCATTTTTCTTCTCATCATTGTGTGTATCACATATTGCAGAGGCAAGAGCTTAAGGGACCAGTGGATCTAATAGCAGGCTATGGAAGCGTCTGAATGCTGGATGATAGGTGTTTAGGCTCCAGAGTTCAATCAGGGGAGGGAGTGGGAAGCAGACAGCATCAAGAATACGTTAGGGATGAAGCCAACAGGCCTTGCTGATGATTTGGATATGGAGGTTTAGGAAAGGAGCATCAAGAATGACTCCTAGGATTTGAGTTTGAGCAACCAGGGGGATATTAGGGTCATTACTGAGATGGGGGGAATGGAAGGATCTGGAGGAAAAAAAAAAACCCAGACTCTGTTTTGCACATATTAAGCTTGAGATACCTTTTAGACATCCAAGATGAGGTGTGAGGCAGGATGAATGTCTAGAGATCAAGGGAGAACTCAAGGGATTCCAAATTTATATATTTTTATTCTATCTTTTTTTTTTGGCCATGCCAAAGCACCTTAGTTCCCTGAGCAGGGATTGAATCCAGGCCCCCTGCTTTGGGAGTGTGGAGTCTCCACCACTGGACCATCAGGGAAATCCTTCCAGCAAGGTTTTATTGAGCACCTACTGTATCCCATAGCAGTGATCACCATAGTCAAGGTCTGTATCACACGGACCTTACATCCTAGTCAGGAAGATTCACATTAAGTGAGATCAATGAGAAAATATACAGTATGTTAGACCATGATAGGAGTTAAGGAGAAAGGCAAAGCTGGGAAGGGGGTTAGGAAATGTTGGCAGGTGGTAAAGATAGGACTTTTGAAATACTGGACAGGGTAACCAGGAAGACTTCAGTGTTCTCTTTTGCTGGGACTCTTGCAGTTGCCTCCTGATAGATTTCCCTGCTTCTGCTCATGACCCTATACTATATTCTTCACATGTCAACCAGAGAGATTCTTTAAAATATGGGAGTCACCGACATGTTGTTGCTGTTATTTGTACTATCGCAATTCAGTTCAGTGGCTCAGTCATGTCTGACTCTTTGTGACCCCATGCACTGCGGCACGCCAGGCTTCTCTGTCCATCATCAACTCCCGGAGCTTACTCAAACTCCTTTCCATTGAGTCGGTGATGCCATCCAACCATCTCATTCTCTGTCATCCCCTTCTGCTCCTGCCTTCAATCTTTCCAAGCATCAGGGTCTTTTCCAATGAGTCAGTTCTTCACATCAGGTGGCCAAAGTATTGGAGTTTCAGCTTCAGCATCAGTCCTTCCAATGAATGTTCAGGATTGATCTCCTTTAGGATGGACTGGTTCGATCTCCTTGCAGTCCAAGGGACTCTCAAGAGTATTCTTCAACACCACGGTTAAAAAGCATCAATTCTTTGGTGCTCAGCTTTCTTTATGGTCCAACTCTCACATACTGGAAAAACCATAGCTTTGAGTAGATGGACCTTTGTTGGCAAAGTAATGTCTCTGCTTTTTAATATTCTGTCTAAGTTGGTCATATCTTTTCTTCCAAGGAGCAAGCGTCTTTTCTTGCTTCGTGATTTTGGAGCCCGAAAAAATACTCTCTCACTGTTTCCACTGTTTCCCCATCTATTTGCCATGAAGTGATGGGACCAGATGCCATGATCTTAGTTTTCTGAATGTTGAGTTTTAAGCCAGCTTTTTCACTCTCTTTCACTTTCGTCAAGAGGCTCTTTAGTTCTTCACTTTCTGCCATAAGGGTGGTGTCATCTGCGCATCTGAGGTTACTGATATTTCTCCTGGCAATCTTGATTCCAGCTTGCACTTCATCCAGCCTGGCATTTCTCATGATGTACTCTGCATATAAGTTAAATAACTGGGGTGACAATAATGCAGCCTTGACATACTCTTTTCCCAATTTGGAACCAGTCTGTTGTTCCATGTCCAGTTCTAACTGTTGTTTCTTGACCTGCATACAGATTTCTCAGGAGGCAGGTCAGGTGGTCTGGTATGCTCATCTCTTGAAGAATTTTCCACAGTTTGTTGTGATCCACACAGTCAAAGGCTTTGGTGTTGACAATAAAGCAGAAGTAGATGTTTTTCTGGAACTCTCTTGCTTTTCTATGATCCAATGAGTGTTGGCAATTTGATCTCTGGTTCCTCTGCCTTTTCTAAATCCAGCTTGAACACCTGCAAGTTCACGTACTGCTGAAGCCTGGCTTGGAGAATTTTGAGCATTACTTTGCTAGCGTGTGAGATGAGTGCCAGTTGTGTAGTAGTTTGAACATTCTTTGGCGTCGCCCTTCTTTGGGATTGGAATGAAAACTGACTTTTTCCAGTCCTGTGGCCACTGCTGAGTTTTCCAAATTTGCTGACATGTAGAGTGCAGCTCATCTTTTCGGATTTGAAATAGCTCAACTGGAATTCCTCCACTAGCTTTGTTCATAGTGATGCTTCCTAAGGCCCACTTGACTTCACATTCTAGGATGTCTGGCTCTAGGTGAGTGATGACACCATCGTGATTATCTGGGTCATGAGCATCTTTTTGTATAATTCTTCTGTGTATTTTTGCCACCTCTTCTTAATATCTTCTGCTTCTGTTAGGTCCATACCATTTCTGTCCTTTATCGAGCCCATCTTTCCATGAAATGTTGCCTTGGTAGCTCTAATTTTCTTGAAGAGATCTCTAGTCTTTCCCATTCTATTGTTTTGCTCTATTTCTTTGCACTGATCACTGAGGAGTGCTTTCTTATCTCTCCTTGCTATTCTTTGGGACTCTGCATTCAGATGGGTATATCTTTCCTTTTCTCCTTTGCTTTTTGCTTCTCTTCTTTCACAGCTACTTGTAAGGCCCCCTCAGGCAACCATTTTGCCTTTTTACATTTCTTTTTCTTGGTGATGGTCTTGATTCCTGTCTCCTGTACAATATCACAAACTTCTGTCCATAGTTCCTCAGGCACTCTGTCTATCAGATCTAATCCCTTGAATCTATCTCTCACTTTCATTGTGTAATCGTAAGGGATTTGATTTAGGTCATACCTGAATGATTTCTCCTACTTTCTTCAATTTAAGTCTGAATTTGGCAATAAGGAGTTCATGATCTGAGCCACAGTCAGCTCCTGGTCTTGTTTTTGCTGACTGTATAGAACTTTTCCATCTTTGGCTGCAAAGAATATAATCAATCTGATTTCGGTATTAACCATCTGGGGATGTCCATGTGTAGAGCCTCCTCTTGTGTTGTTGGAAGAGGGTATTTGCTATGAGCAGTGCGTTCTCTTGGCAAAACTCTATTAGTCTTTGCGCTGCTTCATTCTGTACCAAAGCCAAATTTGCCTGTTACTCCAGGTATCTCTTGACTTCCTACATTTGCATTCCAGTCCCCTATGATGAAGAGGATATCTTTTTGGGGTGTTAGTTCTAGAAGGTCTTGTAGGTCTTCATAGAACCATTCAACCTCATCTTCTTCAGCATTACTGGTTGGGGCATAGACTTGGATTACTATGATATTGAATGGTTTGCCTTGAAGACAGACAGAGATCATTCTGTCATTTTTGAGATTGCACCCAAGTACTGCATTTCAGACCCTTTTATTAATTATAAGGGCTACACTTATACTTTCTTATAAGGGATTCTTGTAAGAATTCTTATACGGGATTTCTTATTTCATTTCTTATAAGGGATTCTTGCTGGCAGTAGTATAAATAATGGTCATCTGAATTAAATTTGCCCTTTCCAGTCCATTTGAGTCCACTGATTCCTAAAATGTCTATGTTCACTCTTGCCATTTCCTATCTGATCACTTCTAATTTACCTTGATTCATGGACCTAACATTCCAGGTTCCTATGCAATATTGTTCTTTATAGCATCGAACTTTACTTCTATCACCAGTCACACCCACAACTGGGTGTTGTTTTCGATTTGGCTCTGTGTCTTCATTCTTTCTGGAATTATTTCTCCACTGATCTCCAGTAGCATATTGGGCACCTACTGACCCGGGCAGTTCATCTTTCAGTGTAATATCTTTTTGCCTTTTCATACCATTCATGGAGTTCTCAAGGCAAGACTACTGAAGTAGCTTGCCATTCCTTTTTCCAGTGGACCATGTTTTGTCTCTATTAGGGTACAAATACATTCAAAGCCAGAGGCAACTTAAGTGCATGAATTATTGAATATGGTGTTGTGTGATTTGTTTCTTTTTAAAACATTTTTTATTGGGTTACAGTTGACTTAAAACATTACATTTGATTCTGCTGTACAGCAAAGTGCCTCAGTTATATATATACATATATCCACTCTTTTTTTTATATTGTTTCCCCATATAACTCACTACAGAGCTCTGAGCAGATTTCCCTGTGCTATATAGTAGGTCCTTATTAGTTATCTATTTTATATATAGTAGTGCATGAATGTCAATCCCAGTCTCCCATTTTTTAAATGTTTCCCTCCCCTGCTCCCTGCATTCCTCCCTGGTAACCGTAAGTTTGTTTTCTACATCTGTGACTTTTCTTCTGTTTTCAAGGGCATTTGTACTCAGCCATAAAAAAGAACAAAATAATGCCATAGGCAGCAACTTGAAATGGACCTTGAAATTGTCCTACTGAGTGAAGGAAATCAGACAGAAAAGGCAGCTATCATATGATATCGCATATATGTGGAACCTATATGTGGCACAAATGATTTGATTCTTAAACTTGGCTTTTCAGGTTTTCTTGCCAGCCTTGTCCTTCAGTCAGCACAAGGATGCCAACCTGGGACTCACATCTGGAGAAGTCTTAGACTCTTTTGATTATGATATAGACCTGCCTAGCATGCCTGGGGAAGCAATAGAATATCACAGCATTCAGTTAATACGAGATGAATTTTTAATGAACATCCAGAAATTTGCAAGTAGTATTCAAAGAACAATGCAGCAACTTGAAGGTAAGGCTTCAGTTTTTCTCCTTGGTTAAGCAGGATGTTTCCATTAAGAAGAATTTACTTTTGGACACAATGGGGGATGGAGAGGTGGGATGATCTGAGAGAGTATCACTGACACATATATGTGACCATGTGTAAAACAGAGAGCCAGTGGGAGTTTGATGTATGATGCAGGGAACCCCAAACTGGTGCTCTGTGACAACCTAGAGGTGTGGGATGAGGAAGGAGGAGAGGAGGGGTTCAAGAGAAGGGGAGATATATATATATATATATATATATATATATATATATATATATATATATATATATACACACACACACACACACACACACACACCCCTATGGCTGATTCATGTTGATGTATGACAGAGGCCATCGCAATATTTTTATTATCTTGTAATTTAAAAAAAATCCTAAAAAGAAGAAGAATTAAGAGTACAGGAGATTTTTTGGTTTTAATTCATGATTGTTCTTTTTACCTGCTCCCGATGTGAAAGACACAGAGCTGGTCTTTGTAAGAAACATAAAGAATGATGAATGACAAATCCTTGCCTTCAAGGATTTTATAATCCAGGGCCCAAGGAACTATGGCAGAAAAAGTAACTTGAGATAGATATTAGGGTCCTTAGGGCTTGGAAAAGTGAGACCCTTTGGGAGAAGTGGTGAGGAAATCAAAGAGGACTTCCTGGAGGTGGCAGCATTTGACCTCATCTGAAATGATGAGGAATGCATTGGTAGGTAGAATTGGGGAGCAAGGGCATTTCAGTCAGGGAGAATGTGGACCTTTGTGAGGTTCTTTTTGCATTCATGTTGCTAAGCACTCTATGAGATTCAGTGTGCTAAGCACTCTGTATTTTCAGTCTGAAGATCTAGCCTTTTAGTATGAAAAACTCTCTTGATAATTTCCTCCACTATTTGTCTGTTTCCTTTTGCTAATATTCCTATTGGGTGTGTTCTGCTGATTCTGTCACTTATCTTTTCACTTGTGTTTTCCATCTCTTTGTCTGTGTATTCTACGCAGACAAAGAATTCCTAAAGAGTGCCTAAAGAGTTCCTCAATTTTTATCTTCACAACTTTTGATTAGACTTTCACTTATTCTGTGACTGTACCTTTTCCATAGCATTCTGTTCTTGTTTGATGGATGCTGTATTGTCTCAAATCTCTAATAGTTGGAATTAAAACTCCCCCCACCCCCATCTTTTCTTTTATCTCAGTGTCCTCTGAAGTCATTGTTGCTGACTTATCTTGGATTGTCTGTTTCATGCTGGAGACGTTCTCGAACATCTATTGAGATCTGGTTGTTTGTTCAGTTTTTAAATTGACATTAGGTTGTAAACTCAGGAATTCTTATTAATAAATAGCTAAATCATTTTGATAGAGCTTGATGCTGCTACGCTGATGTAATTGTCTAAAATGTTTTAGGGACTTCCCTGGTGGTCCAGTGGTTAAAAATCTTCCTTCCAATGGAGGGAATGAAGGTTTGATCCCTGGTTGGGGAAATAAGATCCCACATGCTGGGCAGGGGTGGCAACTAAGCTTGCATGCTGTAACTGCTTAGCCTACACTCTAAAGCCTGTGCGCCACAAGGAAGATTCCATGTCCTGCAACTATAAGACCTGATGCAGCCAAATAAATAAATAAAATGTTTTAGTACATTCTAATGAAAGTGATATATAGGGATATGAGGATCGTGATGTACCAGGCTATATACTCTTGTGTGGAGAGAAGATCCAGAATTACCTTGAAGATTATTGTCTGTAACCATTTCCTCCAAACTACTGACTAACTGTCCATTTTTATTCTACTAGGTGAGATCAAGTTAGAAATGCCAAGCATCAGCGTAGCGGGAGAGGTGTCTGATCTGGCAGCTGACCCAGAAATAGTTGAAATTTTGGAGCAATGTGTGATCAACTGGTTGAATCAGATATCTACAGCCCTTGAGGGCCAGATGAAAAAGACACCACAGGTAACGTGTGCAGATCCCTAATCCAGTTCATGCTTGCCATCCTGAGAAAGAGCCAAGAGTCTTGGAATCTGGGTGATCTAGCCTCTTTTCTTACTGTTTTGTGACCTTCTTAAAAATATTAAAGTAAACATACCTGAGATGTCATTCTTGGGCTTTCTAAGGTTAGTGTGCTACCAGATGACTCCCTGATACTGATAAAGATAATACTATATATCAGTCAGGATGTTTGAGCTGAAAGAAAAAAACAACAACAACCAGGAAATCTAACTCAGCTGGCTTAAGCAAGAAAGAGGATTTATTGGCTCAATGAAAAGTCCAGAGGGCAATGCTGGTTTCAGGTACAGTTTGATCAGGACTCTGGCAATCTAGCTGGGTTTCTCTGTAAATTTCTTGGTTCTAGTCTCCTCTCTGAGTGGGATTCCTCCTCGGGCTGGTCTCCTTCATAGTGACAACTTTCAGCAGTTTCTGACTCCACATCCCCACACCACTGTGTCCAGAGAAAGATGGAGTGTCTAGCGTTCCCACCTAGAGTCCTGAGATTCCCTCTGATTGGACCGTCCTAGATCAGGTGTCCGCCCCTGAAGTCCTTGCATGGGTTAGCTCCTAAATATAGAGCCTTTTGGAGGAGGGGCATGGATGCTGGAGGAGCAACCACAGTGTCCATTCCCCACTAATGATGATGATCCTGTGCTCATCGCAGGGTAATGGTCCGCTGGCTGAGATTGAATTCTGGCGGGAAAGAAATGCCACCCTAAGTGCTCTGCATGAACAAACAAAGCTTCCAATAGTCAGAAAAGTCTTGGAAGTGATGAAGGAGTCAGATTCGTTGCTTGTGGCCAACTTGCAGCCCGTCTTAACTGAATTGTTCAAGTTCCACATGGAGGCCTCAGACAACGTGAGATTTCTTTCCACAGTGGAACGTCATTTCAAGGTAGGCTGGGTGCTCTGCACTTTGGAAAGTCAGCCACACAGATTTAACTTCTGTTTATTCAGCATTTTAAAAAATTGCAGTAAAATATATATAACATAATATTTATTATTGAAACCACTTGTAAGAGTAAGTTTGGTAACATTCAATACATACCCAGTGCTAGGTACCCATCATCACCTCCTATATGCAAAACTTTTTCACTGTCTCCAACGTAAACTCAACATTGCTTAAACCACAACTCCGATTTCCCCCTAGCCCCTGGTAACCTCTATTCTAATTTCCAACTCTATGAATTTGCCTGTTCTAGGAATTTCATAGAAATGGAACCGTACCCTATTTGTCCTTCTGTGTATGGTTTATTTCACTCAACATAATGTTTTCTTTCCTTTTCTTTTTTTGTATTTGACTGCACTGTGTCTTAGTTGCAGCATGTGGGATCTAGTTGCTTGATCAGGGATCAAACCCAGGTCCTCTGCTTTGGGAGCTCGGAGTCTTGGCCACTGGACCACCAGTGAAGTCTCAACATAATGTTTTCACCATTCATCCATGCTATAGTATATGTCCAAATCTCATTCCTTTTTAAGGCTCAGTAATTTTCCACTGTATACACCACATTTTGCTTATCCATTCTTCTGTTGATGGACTTTTTGGTTGTTTCCCACCTTTTGGCTATTGTGAAGAATGCTGCTATGAATCTGGGTGTACAGATATTTGTTTGAGTCTCTGCTTTCAATTCGTTTGAGCATATACCCAGGAGTAGAATCCTTGGGTCATATGACAATTCTGTGTTTTCAAAAAAACATTTCTTTATTTACGGCTGTGTCAGGTCTTAGTTGCAGCACATGCGGGTTGGGGGGGATCTTCACTGTGGCTTGTCGGCTCCTTAGTTGGGGTGCAGAGGCTAAGTTGCTCCAGTGCCTGTGGGATCTTACTTCCCTGACCAGGAATGGAGCCCATGTCCCCTGCATTGAAAGGCAGACTCTTAACCACTGGACCGCTAGGGAAGTTCCAATATTTCTATATTTAACTGTCCATGAACATTTTATATTTAGCTCTTTTCCACAGTGAGCACACCATTTTATTACATTCCAACCACAAGTGTAATTTCCTTTTTCACAGTTCCTCTCCCCTCTGATTTAGCATGCACACAGTACACTATTCCAAGGCCAGGAGTCAGTATTATTGTTCTAGTGATGAGGCCAGTAAGAGTCCTGTTTGTGTGGTTGAGGGGATGCTCTATGCGTGGTGAAGTACTGTGAATGTGTTGACCCCAGTCCTGAATATCCCGCAGCTGCATACGCAACCTCACTGAGCCTGTTTCCTTCTCTGGAAAACTGAGCTCATGAGAGAACCTACCTCGAACGGTGGCTGGAAGGTTCAAGTTAACTTATGCATGCGGAGAACATAGTATGTCAGGAGCAGCGTCAGGGATCAACAGCATCAGCGCACAACAGCAGCACAAGTGGCGCCTGGATAAGGATCTAGGTGGCCCCTGTAAGTGGTCAAACAACTGGTCGAATCCGAGGGCTTGAGGTCCAAGTGGAGTCTGCCTCTAAATTGATGTTGGTGATAATGTTTCCTCGCTTGAAATTTATTTGTCATCTCTGCAGAGCAAGTGGCTTGCAAAGACCAGTGAAAGGCCAGCTTATATCACTCATGTAATTGCTTTTGTGGTATTTTGCCATCCCTTTGTGAATCTGAAACTTACTTTCCTTTAAGTTAACTTTAGATTTATTCATATATTTTTGTGTGGGTAATATAGAGTCATCTTAAACAATCAAGCCTGTGCAGGTATTGGTTTGATATAACAGTTATTTCTAATGTACACTAAAGTAAGTATATATTTTCTCTTTCTTAAGTTTTCATCAAATATTTAGAAAACTAGAAATGAAGTTAATAGAAGAAATCAAGATCAGATGGTAGCAAAACATTTCATGCATTAACAATCTTGAAAGTTCCTTAAAATAAGTATATATTTTTTCCTTAAAATAAATATATTTTTTAGAAGTTCTGTTGTCAAAAATCATCTTACTTCTTGCCAAAGGACGCATACCCTGGAAAACACTGGCACTGGATAAAATTACCTCTAATGCCAACTTTGATTCACTCAGTGGCACTCCTGCCACTAAATACAGAATAATTACATATGTATACACACATCCATACTCCAAATATATATCTGCAAATTGCTTTATTTATTTTAATTGTAAATCTTATCTTTCCATGTCAGTGCATACAGACCTACCTATTTCAAACTTCTTTTGTTTGTTAAACACTTTCTTCCATGATAAGAACGTTTTTTTTTTTAAATTAAGAAGAATATCCTACACTATTAGTGGGAATGTAAGCTGGTGCAGCCGCTGTGGAAAATAGTATTCCCTGGGTTGGGAAGATCTCCTGGAGAAGGGAATGGCAACCCACTCCAGTATTCTTGCCGACCCCGCCCCCCCCACCCCCCCACTAAAAAAAGGGGCTCAAAGAAATATGGGCTTCCCTAGTGGCTCAGAGGTTAAAGTGTCTGCCTCCAATGAGGGAGACCCGGGTTCGATCCCTGGGTCGGGAAGATCCCCTGGAGAAGGAAATGGTAACCCACTCCAGTATTCTTGCCTGGAGAATCCTATGGACGGAGAAGCCTGGTAGGCTACAGTCCATGGGGTCTCAAAGAGTTGGACACCACTGAGCGACTTCACTTTCACTTTTCCTCAGAAAACCAAAAATAGGATTACTATATGATCTAGCTATCTCACTCCTGGGCATATAGCCAGACAAGACTCTAATTCAAAAAAACACATGCACCCCTATGTTGTTAGCAACACCGTGTACAGTAGCCAAGACACGGAAGCAACCTAAATGTCCATCAGCTGATGAATGGATAAAGAAGTGTTACATGTATACAATGAAATATCACTCAGCCAGAAAAAGGATGAAATAATGCCATTTGCAACAACATGGTTGCAACCAGAGATTATTACACTAAGTGAAGTAAGTCAGAAAGAGAAAGACAAATACTGTATTATATCACTTGTATGTGGAATCCAAAATATGACAGAAATGAACCTATCTATGGAACAGAAACAAGAATCAGGGACATAGAGAACAGACGGTGGTTGCCAAGAGGGAGGCGGGTGGGAGAAGGTAGGAGTGGGAGGTTGGGGCTGGCAGATGCGAACTGCTAAGTGTACTATAGATTGGGGAAACAACAAGGTCCTACCGTATTGTACAGGGAATAATATTCAATATCCTGTGGTAAGCCATCATGGAAAAGAATATGAAAAAGAATGTAAAAAGATTTTTTTAAATTGAGAGACCTGCAGCAGGAGCATATTTTTTCCCCCAAAAGTAATAAAATCCAGAAATACATTTAATAACTGGATTGGCCAAAAAGTTCATTTGAGTATTTCTGTACCATCTTAAAATATCTTTTAAATTAAAAAAATTGAAACTTCCTGTCCACTGCTTGTTCTCTTACACCGTTTGCCCTGAGACTGAGCCAGCTTGCCGTGCTCTTTCGTTTGCACCCACCTCTCTGGTTAGAACATAACACATGGATCTAGCTTTCACGTTGTCTTGGAAACAATCCCCTCCATGATGAGCGCCCTGAGGATGGTGTGGATCATCTCCCGCCACTACAACAAAGACGAGAGGATGGTTCCGCTCATGGAGCGCATTGCCTGGGAGATTGCCGAGCGAGTCTGCAAAGTGGTGAATCTGCGGACTTTGTTCAAGTAAGACCGGGCGGCGCTATGTGTTTCTTAAGCTCTTAAACAGCTTTGTGTGTGTGCTAAGGGTCGTGTCCCACTCTTTGTGACCCCACGGATTGTAGCCCGCCAGGCTCCTCTGTCTATGGAATTCTCCAGGCGAGAATTGGAGTCGGTTGCCATGCCCTCCTCCAGGGGATCTTCCCAACCCAGGGATCAAACCCCCATCTCTTTATGTCTCCAGGATTGGCAGGAGGGTTCTTTGCCACTGGCACCACCTGGGAAGTCCTAAACAGCTGTATCAAAACATAATTCATACACTGTACAAATCACCCATTTAAAACATACAATTGAATGCTTTTAGTACAAAGTTGGTGAAAAAGTTCGTTCAGGTTTTTCCAGCAGATGTAATGGAAAAACCCCAATGACCTTTTTGGCCAGCCCAATAGATTCAGTTGTGCATCCATAGTCATCAGTGATTTTAGAAAATTTCCTTCATCCCAGAAAGAAACCCTGGGCCCTTTAGCTGCCTCTCCCCCGCCCCTCTTCCCTCCTAACCCTGAGCAACCACTGATCTACTTTCTGGGGACTTGCCTCTTCTAAACATTCATGCAAATAGAGTCAGACAACTTATGGTCTTTTATGACTGGCTCCTCCCACTCAGCATCATGTTATCACGGTTCCTCCATGGTGTAGCCTGTATCGGTGCTTCATTCCTTTGTATGGCCAAATAATACTCTACTTGTGTGGATTAATCAGGACCATCTTCTTTAATTAGGGGCTTCCCTATTGGCTCAGACAGTAAAGAATCTGCCTGCAGTTCAGGAGACCTGGGTTTAATCCCTGGGTCAGGAAGATCCCCTGGAGGAGGAAATGGCAACCCACTCCAGTATTCTTGCCCGGAGAACTCTATGGACAGAGGAGCATGGTGGATACAGTCTATGGGGTCGCAAATTATCCTTGGAGAGACCGAGGCACGTGGTCTGAGGGAACCTCACTCCTGGACCTTGGATCCCCTCAGGTGGAATAGCCTCTGAGGATCAAATCTGGAAGGAGACACCGATCTTTTTTTTTTTTTTTTTTTTAACTCTCTCTCTCTTATTTTGGCTGAGCTGCATGCAGGATCTTAGTTCCCCGACCAGGGATTGAACCCGTGCCCCCTGCAGAAGTGCAGAGTCCTAACCAGAGGGTCAGAGAATTCACTCTCTTTTTTACTTTCTTAAAAAATAATCTATATAAGTGAAGTAGGTACCAAAATCTCAGCACTATCATTTTTCCTCCAGTGTTACAGTCCACTCCCCCCTCCCCCTGTGGACCCAAGGCCATCAGCTTCCCTTCAAGCTCAAACAGAAAACTTATTGGGTAAACCACGGCTTTGCCCATTGAGGGGCAGCTGCAGTGAAGGTCAACCTGGGCGGTGGCTTGGAATCCTGCCCACACCGCTGCAAATCTCTTTGCTGCAAATTTCTTGGCGGAACAGTCTCTTGCCTGGGAAGCTTTTTGCGATGAGGCTATGTCATCAGAGAGGCTCAGCTCCTTGCTTAGGATTGTCCCCTTAGAACCTGCCCCTCCCCACCAGGGAGCAGCATAGCTCCAGCTCCCCGCCTCTTCGCATCTCTGCCCTCCTGCCCATCACGGTGTCTCTTTGCTTCCCAGAGAAAACCGAACGAGCGCACAGCACAAGACCTTGGAGGCCAGGAACACCCTCAACATGTGGAAAAAGGCCTATTTCGACACCCGGGCCAAGATCGAGGCTTCGGGGAGAGAAGCTCGGTGGGAGTTTGATCGGAAACGGCTGTTCGAGAGAACGGATTACATGGCCACCATCTGCCAGGACCTCTATGACATCCTGCAGGTAGGGAGGCTGGGTCTTCAATGCACGTGAAAGTGGTCAGATCTGGGATTTGCTCCATGGAAGGCAGTTTGGCTTTTTGACGATGTGGATCTCCCCGTGTCAGTTGGGAGCAGGGAGGTCGGGAGGGTCTGGCCAGGACAGATGCCTGCAGAGCAGACAGAATGTTCCAGAATGTCCCAAAGCACACCTGACCTTTGCAACTTTCCCTTCAGTTTTGTGACATTCCTCTACCCGTCTTCCCTACTTTTTTTTTTTTTTTTTTTTTAATGCCCACAGTGCTCAGCTTGCAAGGATCTTATTTTCCCAACCAGAGATTGAACCTGGGCCCTCGGCAGTGAAATTGCAGAATCTTAACCACTGGACTGCCAGTGGTTTTCCTTGGTTTTCTTGTTTTAAACATTTGTTTTAGAAAATTGAAATGTAGTTGATGTACATTATATAGATTACAGTTGTACAGTAGGATTCACAGTATTAAAGGTTATACTCTATTTGTGATTATTATGAAATATTGGAAGCCAGCTCTGCTTCAAAGGGAGAAGGTGGCCTCCCTGAGCTGTCACTGTCCTTGTTTACTCATCGCGGCTGCAACATGATGACTAGTACTGGCTCTGAGTCTCCCTGAACTCCTGCACGTCACGGCTCTGCTAGGAGTCTCTGCTCACGGGGCCTCACATGGTGCCTGTCAATGGGGTGTCGTGGACAGCCCACACCCAGCTTTGGCCTATCTCCTCTGCTCACACACATGCGTGATTGCCTCCTCCTCAGACTTCATTTACAAAACACAAGCTCAGAGATAAAGTGATCGAGAATTTCAGGATGGTGATAGCAGAGCCTTCAATCCAGCCTAGAGCCCTCTGGAGGCTGGGGCCCTGTGCACCTGCCTGAGTCCCACACCTATGAAGCCTGCCCTGTATGTACATCATCTCTGCCTCACGGAGCTCACAGTCTAGTGGAAGAGAAAGAGGGTGGACGTGCTAATCACATGGAGGGGCTTCTCTGGTGGTCCACTGGTTAAGACTGCGTTCCAGCGCATGGGGTGCGGGTTCCGTCCCCGGTTGGGGAGTTAAGATCCCACATGGTTCTCCGGTGAAAGAAACCAAAAACATAAAACAGAAGCAGTAATGTAACAAATTCAATAAAGACTTTAAAAATGATCCACCTCGAAAAATTCTTATGAGAGGAAAAAAAATCACTCAGATCCATAGCTACAGCTGAGATGACTGCTAAGAAAGGGGAATAGAGGGGGCTCTGGAAGTGTGTGTAGGGGCCTGAAAGTGAAAGTGTTAGTCACACAGTCGTGTCCGACTCTTTTTGACCCCATGGGCTGTGTAGCCCACCAGGCTCCTCTGTCCGTGGAATTCTCCAGGCAAGAATACTGGAGTGGGTCGCTGTGCCCTTCTCCAGGGGATCTTCCTGACCCAGGGATTGAACCCAGGTCTCTCGCATTGCAGGCAGATTCTTTACTGTTTGAGTTACCCATGTAGGGGCCTATCCTGTTCTAAAGGATCAGACAAGATGAAGGCATATTTAATGATGAGTAGTAGGTACCTGGGCCTTCCCAGGTGGCAGTAGTGATATAAAAAAATCTGCCTGTCCATGCAGGAGATGTAAGAGATGTGGGTTTGATCCCTGGGTAGGGAAGATCCCCTGGAGAATGGAATGGCAACCCACTCCAGTATCCTTGCCTGGAGAATCTCATGGACAGAGAAGCCTGGTAGGCTACAGTCCACGGGATCACAAAGAGTCAGACATGACTGAAGTGACTTAACACACATGCACACACAGTAGGCAACTAGACGTTTTACACTGTGTGTGCAAAGGCCCTGAGACAGAAAGGAACTTGGATCTGAAAGAGACCTGGAGTGACTATAAGGCAACAGGGGACGAGCATGATGGGAAGAGACAGAAAGAGGGGGTAGGGTCCTGAGCCTGAAAACTTTGACAACTGTGCCAGGACATCTAGGACTGGTCCTTTTTGCGGTGGGTAACCCAAGGGCTTAGACTGAGAGGAAGTTATCCGTGTGACACAATCCATTTATTAATAACATCAGAAGCATCATTAGAAAACCAAATGGTCACCTCCCTTGTTTTGTTTGATTGGACAGGTCGTGAAGGAATTCTACAACATATTTGGTCCAGAGCTGAAAGCAGTGACTGGGGATCCCAAGCGCATCGATGATGTTCTGTGCAGGGTGGACGGCCTGGTCACCCCCATGGAAAACCTGACCTTTGACCCCTTCAGCATCAAGTGCTCCCAGTACTGGAAATACGTGATGGACGACTTCAAGATTGAAGTCCTGGCAAGTAACACATCCTTCGATTTGACCTTGGAAGTGGATACTGTGATTCTGTTGGGTTATTTAGTTATGTTTAGGGTTTTTTTTTTTTTTTTCCAAATCATAGAAAGGGATTCCTGCTTTTTTGGTGAAAAATGATAACAGTGCAGAAGAGCATAAGGTGGAAATGAACATTTCTCAATGTCCTCTCTCCCCACTCCTATTCCCCAGGCGGAATGGGTTTACCTGAACTATCTCTGCTGTTGTGTCCTCTCCCATTTCTTTGTCTATATGAGCTTATATTTTAAAAATTTCCTTTTCCATAATTTTGACTAGTGGAAGGGAGAGAGCAGAAAACTGATCCAGCAGCTGGTCTGCTATGTTTATTTGGACCTCAGCCTCCACTAAGGGAAGTCCTGGAGGCTCAGATAGTAAAGAATCTGCCTGCAATGCAGGAGGCCCAGGTTCAATCCCTGGGTCGGGAAGATCCTCAGGAGAAGGGAATGGCAACCCACTCCAGTGTTCTTGTCTGAAGAATTCAATGGACACAGGAGCCTGATTGGTTACAGTTCCTGGGGTTGCAAAGAGTTGTACCTACCTATACTGTAGCTAACACAGTATAGCTTCCACTAAAGTACAGTGGAAATCCTTCTCAAGGTACCGATTTGGTTTGTTTTGCTTCTTTCTTGACATTTTGCTTTTTGTGGGATAATTACAGGGTCCTAAGGGTTTTTTCCTTGGCTTTTTTGTTTTTGTTTGTTTTTGGCAGGTTATTGAGAAAGAAGCAAAAAATTTCATTGACGAATCTTTTAAGACACTTCGATCAGCTGAAGCAGCATTTGATATGCTTTTAAAATTTAAACACATTCGTTCACGGGAGGCCATTAATCGACAAATGATGATGAAATTTAATGATATCCTTGCACAGTATTGTAAAGAGGTAACTGAAAAAAAATCCGTGGCTGTTGTAGCAGTGAAAATACACTTGGCAAAGTGTAAGCAATTGGACCACACTGTTGTCTTTCTCATCTAAATTCAGAGAAACTGTGGAATTTCCCCCAAATAGCATGTCGTATAACCAGAATAGGTAGCCAAAAGGAAGTGGGTTTGTTTATTTAGTGGAGAAATTCAGTAGGAACTTATGAAGTACAATATTCTATGCCATCAATCTTATATGCCATTACATTGTGATGGGCCCTGAGTGAATAGTCATAGTAATAATGGTAGTAACAAGAGTGTAATAGTGGGAAAAAAAAAAAAGAGTGTAGTAGTGTGAAGGTCATGTGTGTGTGACTCATTATACATTGGACCCACCTAGATAATCCAGGATCATCTCTTTATTTTAAGGTCAGCTAATTGGCAACCTTAGCTCCATTTACTACCTAATTCCTCCTTATCATATAATGTGTTCACAAATTCTGGAGATCAAGACCATTGTTGGGGCAGATCTTGTTTTGCTTCTGACACCTAATTATTCACATGAGAGTGTGACAGGCTTATTGATGCATTTTTAATTTGTTCTTTTTATTGGAGTATAATTGCTTTACAATGTTCTGTTAGTTGCTGCTATACAGCCATGTGAATCACTTATAGGTATACATATTAATATATCCCTTCCCTGTTGATCCTTCCCCCCTCCTCCCACGCCACCCCTCCTGGTCATCACAGAGCACCACACTGAGCTGCCTGTGCTGTCCAGTAGCTTCCCACTAGCTGTCTATTTTATACACGGTGGAGGTCAGTGCATCCCCCGCTCCCCTCTCCTTGCTGTGTTCACATGGCCATGCTCTACATCTGCGTCTCTATTTCTGCCCTGCAAATAGATTCATCTGTACCCTTTTTCTAGATTCCATATACATGCATTAATATACAATATTTGTTTTCCTCTTTCTCACTTCATGTATGAGAGACTCTAGGTCCGTCCACATGACTTACAAATGACCAATTTCATTCCTTTTCGTGGCTGAATAATATTCCATTGTACATATGTACCACAACTTCATTATGCATTCATCCGTTGATGGATATTTAGGTTGCTTCCATGTCCTGGCTATTGTAAACAGCACTGCAATGGATATTGGGGTATGTGTGTCTTTTTGAATTATGGTTGCAAAATTTTATTTTAAAGTGCAAGCCCAGGTCATATGATTCAGCAGTTCCATTTTGTGCATATACACAAATAATTGAAAGCAGAGTCTCGAAGAGATATTTGAACACTGATGTTCATGGCAGCACTATTCACAACCACCAAAACCTGGAAGTAACCCAAGGGCCCATTGATAGACCAGTGGATAAACAAAGTGTGGTATATCTGTACAATGGAATATTATTCAGCTTTAAAAAGGAAGGAAATTCTGCCATGTGCTTCTAATACGACCTGAATGAACCTTGAGGGCTTTAAAATAAGCCAATCGTAAAAAGACAAATACTCTATGAGTCTGTTTACATGAGGTACTTGGAGTAGTCAAAGTCATAAAGACAAAGTAGAAAGGTGGTTTCTAGGAGCCAGGGGAGAGGGAAGTGGGGCATTACTGTGTTTCATGGGTACCCAGAGTTTCAACTTTTCAAGATGAAAGAAGTTCTGGAGATGGATGGTGATGATGGATGCACAACAGCATTTTATTGTTGTTCAGTCACTAAGTTGTATCAGCATGAATGTACTTAATTCCACTGAAATGCACACTGAAAAATGGTTGAGATGGTGACTTTTGTCATGCCTATTGTACCACATTTAGAAAAATATTACATGATAAACAGTTATAAAACCTCAGTGACATGTACACACACACACACACACACAATGCAGGAGGCCTGGCCACCTGTCATGTCTGGAACAGATTTCAAAATTTCCATGGGAAATTCCCTGGCGATCTGGTGGTTAAGATGCTGTGCTTTCACTGCCGAGGGCCTGGGTTCGATTCCTAGCTGGGGAACTAATATCCCACAAGCCACATGGCAAGGCCAAAAAATGGTCCACTGAATGATTATACACAGTCTGTAAGTACAAGGCAGTCTGGATCATTGCATATGTTAAACCAAACCAAAAATTCCTGCAGAGTATAAGAAAAAGCAGTAGAAACTAAGTAGTAAAAGCACTATTCTGTACCTTTAAGTATTTCTTGATATTCTACGTTCATTTCTTTAAAGATACAAACCTCAAGTTCAATCTTGTCTTGGCTCGCACGCTGATACTGCTCGCTTATGGAATATGTCTGATTGCTTTGCAGATTGACATAGTTAACAAAATCTTTGTCCAGAACCTCGACAACCCCCCATTGTATAAGAACCATCCCCCGGTAGCAGGTGCAATCTACTGGGAACGGTCCCTGTTCTTCCGGATTAAGCACACCATCCTCAGATTTCAAGAAGTAGAGGAGATCCTGGACAGTGATGGAGGAAGAGAAGTACGTTATGTCTGCTGCAACGGGCCTGTTTTGAGTTTCACGTTTTAAAAAATCATTCATTTATTTAGGCTGCTCTGAGTCTTGAGTGAGTGCTGCACGTGGGCTTTCTCTAGTTGTGGCGAGCGGGGGCTGCTCTCTATTTGTGGTGCATGGATTTATTGCGGTGGTGCCCCTTGTTGCGGAACACGGGCTCCAGGGCATGCAGGCTTCAGTAGCTGCAGAGTGCAGGCTCAGTAGTTGTGGTACATGGGCTTAGTTGCCCCCAAGGCATGTGAGATCTTAGTTCCCTGTCCAAGGATCAAACCCATATGGCCTGCATTGGAAGGTGGATTCTTAACCACTGGACCATCAGGGAAGTCCTGTATTTCACGGTTTAATAGTAGATGGGTAGCCTTGAGCATGCCCAGGTGGCTCCTTCAATCCAGGTGACCCCCGAGCATGAGCTGGCCATACAGAGTTGCCTGCATGAGAAGCAGCTCAATTTCAAATCCATGCCTGCAACTTAGACAGTCTTTCCTGTGGTCCCTGGGGACCACATCTCCATATGTATGACATGATATATCTATGATAGCTTCCAGGTGACAATCACATGACTTCCCCCTGATCTGGATCTTCAGTCTCTCCAGAGGGTGACCACGCTCTTTTTGATAATACTGTCCCTCCTCTTCATGCATTTTTGTCTGTTATATCACAAGGGCTGGGAAACCTTTTCTTTAACCGTCCAGAGAATAAATATTTTAGGCATTTGTGGGTCAGATGGCCCCTGTTGCAACTATTCAACTCTGCCTTTCTAGAAAGAAAATGGTAGATAACATGTAAATGAACAGGTGTGTTCCAATAAAACTTCATTTATGGATGCTGAAATTTGAATTTCATATGGTCTTCACAAATCATAAATAACTGTCATTCTTTTTGAGCTTCCAGCCATAGGCTGAGGTTTGTGAGTCCTACTAATCAGCCTAGATTTTAAGCTGTATCATGGCAAGCAAACCATCCAAATTTGTGCAAATCTGCCTGCTTCCTCTTGCGTAAAGTATTAAGTGATTTTTTTCTCAGGAGAGAGAAAAAATTGTTATTTTCAAGGACAAAGTGACATTTGCCTGACTTCTCTGATAGGTCAAACAAAAATATTTGGAAGTGGGTAGGATGATGAAAGACTATGAAGACAGAAAGTATGAGCAGTGGAAAGAGATGACGGAACAGATCCTGCCAACTCTCATGAAGAAGAGTCTGCTTACTAAGGTGCATCTTTTCAGTTCTGAAACAGTGTTCTTGCCTGGAGAATCCCATGGACAGAGAAGCCTGGTGGGCTACAGTCCATGGGGTTGCAAACAGTTAGACGCGACTGAGCACTGACATGCGTGCACACACACACACACACACACGTCCCAGACTATGGGGGCCATGTAAGATGATGGTAACTCCCATTTCCTTGAGGTCTGATGTGTTGACTCTCACGAAGTTGAGAGGTATTTCCAAAATCAAAGGCAAAGAAGGGCAGAGGTGGCAGGGGTTGACCAGGGAGAAGAAGAGAGGCAGGAAGGGAAAACATGGAGGTAGCAAAATGTCATGGTCAGGGAACAGGTAGGGATCAAGCCACCCTTCTGACTCCTTGGCTTAATTCTGGGCTTCAGGGACCCAATTTGTAAAATGACCTGGATCAGATGATCATAAACATGCAAAGTGTTAGTTGAACCGTGTATGAAACAGGTTCAAACCGCTGATGGTTGATTATTTTTAACTTACAGGAAAGTGTCACTTTGATAGCAACCAGGGTTCTTGGCCTTCCCCAATCAATAGAAATTGACTGGAGGCCAGATAAGCAATTCAAAGCAAGGCTTTATGGGGGCCCCTGCTGCAGCAATGGAGAGTCAGAAGTAACATGTTCCCTTGCTCTCTCACTGCCCGAGTATCGGGTGCTGAGCTTGTTCATTATATGGGGTGAGGGTAAGGGTGTGTCCAGGGGGTCTGGCCAGAGGGGTGGCTTAAGTAATTTGCCCATCCCTTTGGTGGTGCTGAGTTCAGGGAGCTTTTGCTCCGGACACCCTGTTTTTGCTATGGCTCTTCAGAAGTGGCAATAAAGATTTTTCAGTCTTTTTGTCTAGAATTTGCTCCAACTGCGAGTGTATGCAGTTATTTTTGGTCTCATATAATTTATTTGTATTTTGTTACTGGAGAAGTGTGTCCAGGTGCAAGCATTGCAGCAAAGGGTCCCAGGTCCCAGCCTGTCTTGGTTTCACGTGATCCATCCTCATCTATAGCACGGGGCCCAGCATATAGCTGAACAGATTAAGTGTTAACAGTGAGGAAGGAAAGACTTGGGCCTGGCAGTTTCAGGTCTTTGGTCTCCTAAGTTCCGAAGTAGGCGCTAAAATGAGTGAAGAGGCCAGGTAGAGCTTGTCAGGAAATGGATGGCTTGTGTCCTATTCAGAAAGGACAGCCGCTCCCCAGCTTTCAGTCTCTTCTTGTCATTTATCATCAGCTTTTCCAATTTTTTGAGGGATGCCAGATTTTTGGATTTTTTCATTGCCCAATTTTTAACCGTGAGCGCTAAATCAAATTCTTTAAAAACTCTGTTCACCCAAGTATGTCTTCTAGCTTAGTTCTGGTCAGCTCCCCACTCTATCAGTGTAGCAAAACTCCTCCACTGATTTTTTCAGATTCACATTTATAACTTGGGTTGCGTTGATCTGATTGCTTTGTGGACAGCCCTTCCCACGCTTATGAAACATCGTCTCCTCCACAGACTTCTGCCGCTGGTGATGATGCCATAAACCCTGACAGAGTGGCTGCTTTCTCAATCAACTTTTCACCTGCCCTCAGGGAGATTATTAATGAAACAAAGTACTTGGAACAGCTGGGCTTCCCTGTCCCTGAATTAGCAAGGAACGTTGCCCTCCAGGAGGACAAATTTCTTAGGTAAAAGGATTCTACTTTTAAATCAATGGTCAACACTTCTTATCTTGGAACTCCTTTACACTCACTCTTCTAAATTATTGAGAACTACCCCTTGCCCATGCCAAGGCTTTCATTTTTGTGGATTTTATAACTATCAATGTTTGCCACATTAGAAATGAAAACTAAGAAATGTTTAAAATACGTATTAATACATTTGTCTAAAATAGTAAAGATAAACCTTTCATGTTAACTTAAATAGCACTTTTATTTTTTTAAATTAATTTTCATTGGAGTATAGTTGATTTTGGGGCTTCCCTGGTGGCTCAGATGGTAAAGAATCTTCCTGCAATGCAGAAGACCTAGGTTTGATC
The DNA here is from genome assembly GCF_032405125.1 of Capricornis sumatraensis. Taxonomy (NCBI): domain Eukaryota; kingdom Metazoa; phylum Chordata; class Mammalia; order Artiodactyla; family Bovidae; genus Capricornis; species Capricornis sumatraensis. The sequence goes on along the minus strand of NC_091085.1, from coordinate 58,733,676 downwards.
CCTGGGTTGGGAAAACCCCCTGGAGAAGGGAATGGCAAACCCACTCCAGTATTCTTGCTGGAGAATTCGATGAACAGAGGAGCCTGGTGGGCTACAGTCCATGGGGTCGCCAAGAGTCAGACATGACTGAGGAACTTTCAGTATCACTATAGTTGGTTTATAATGTTGTGTTACTTTCTGCTGTACAGCAGAGTGAATCAGTTATACATGATTATACATCAGTTACACATACATGCTTCCCAGGTGGCGCTAGTGGTAAAGAACCCACCTACCAATGAAGGTAGACGTAAGAGACATGGGTTCGATCCCTGGATCGGGAAGATCCGCTGGAGGAGGGCTTGGCAACCCACTCCAGTATTCTTGCCTGGAGAATCCCATGGACAGAGGAGCCTGACAGGCTGCAGTCCATAGGGTCACAAAGGATTGGACACGACTGAAGCAACTTAGCATGCACACATATATACAGACTCTCTTTTTTAGATTATTTTCCCGTATAGGTCATTACAGGGTATTGAGTAGAGTTCCCTATAAATAACATTTTGAAATTAAAAAGTAACCAATATTTTCCAAAAAGGAAAGTTAATGGGAAGAGTGACACTCTTTAAAATTTTTAGTCTGGTCATTGGTCTTTTGGAACATATTATAAGATTATTGAGTTTATTATGAGCTCCGTTTTTCGAATGTCAGTGACTTTCCTGTAATGTACAGGTACACGGATGGGATACAGCGTATGCTGGATCATTATCACACGCTCACAGGAACGTTAAATGAGGCAGAGTCTCTTCTTCTTGATGACCATTCCCAGGAATTATTAAGAGTGTTTAGATCTGGATACAAGAGGTTGAACTGGAACTCACTAGGTAATAAATTCATCTATCTATTGCCTTTTAGACTTTGGGATGCAATCATTCTTTTAGATTGTCTTAGATGAATTACAATTTTTGTATGTATGTAAAAGTGAAAGTCGCTCAGTCATGTCTGATTCTTTGCAACCCCATGGACTGTACAGTCCATGGAATTCTCCAGGCTAGAATACTGCAGTGAGTAGCCTTTCCCTTCTCCAGGGGATCTTTCCAACCCAAGGATTGAACCCTGGTCTCCCACATTGCAGGTGGATTCTTTGCCAGCTGAGCCACAAGGGAAGCCCACATGTACATAGATATGGTTAACAAACCATGCTTTTAAAAATATTTATTATTTATTTGACTATGTTGGGTCTTTTTTTTTTTTTACGTTGGGTCTTACTTGCAGCACGCAGGATCTTCATTGCCTCGTATGGGACCTTTTGTTGTGGCGCATGGTCTCTCGGGTTGTGGCTTGTGGGCTCAGCAGTTGCGGTTAGTGCCCTGGCTTCTCTAGTTGTAACGTGTGGGCTAAGTTGCTCCATGGCATGTGGGGATCTTAGTTCCTTGACCAGGGATTGAACCAACGTCCCCTGGATTGCAAGGCAGATTCTTAACCACTGGATCACCAGGAAGTCCCTAACAAATATGTTTTGAGCATGATGTGCGAGGTTTTGTGTATGCTTAGTCGCTCAGTCGTGTCTGACTCTTTGCAACCCCATGGAGGGTAGCCAGACTCCTCTGTCCATGGTGTTCTCCAGACAAAGTGGGTTGCCATTTCCTTCTCCAGGGTTTTGTGTAGTGATTGCTTTTATTTGTTCTTTTTTTGAAGTTTTAAAATAACAGATTCCGTTTCATTAATAGTTATAGGATGGTTCAAGTGATTAATATTCTATTGGGTGAGTCGTGTAGTTTGTGCTTTTCAAGTAAGTGGTCCGCTGCATCTAATTTGTCAGATTCATTGTGAGTTTTTCTTATTGTACCTTTATTATCTTTACAATACCTGTCTTTAGTGATCCCTCCTATTTAATTCTGGATATTGTTAGCCTGTATCTTCTCTCTTTTTCTTTTCAGTCCTGCTAGAGATTAGTTTTATGGAAGCCTTTTGTTTCATTGATTTTATCTGTTGTTTTCCTGTGTTCAATTTTATTAATTTCTGCTTGTCTGTATTATTTCCTTCTGCTTGATTTGGGATTTATTTTACTTTTCTTTTTAAAGGTTCTTGAGGTGAGACCTTTAATTGATTTGATATTTTTCCTCTTTTCTAATGTATGCATTTGGTACTGTTTCCCTTTCAGCACTGCTTTAGTTATGCCCCATAGATTTTGATAGTTGTATTTTAATTTTTATTCAATTCAATGTATTTTTAAAACTTCCTTTATGACTTCCTCCTCGATCCATGGATTATTTAGAAGTGCGTAATTTAGTTTCTAAGTGTTTGGAGATTTCCCTGTTATCTTCCTGTTGCTGATTTATAATTTGAGTCCATTGTGGATGGAGAACATATTGAGTATAATTTCAGTTCTTTTAAATCTGTTGAGGTTTGTTTTATGGCTCAGGGGATAGTCTATTTCAATTGGCTGTCTCTCACCCTTTCAGAGTCTTATGCTTGTTTTATGGATAATGTTCAAGGTGTTAGCTGTATTTAGCAGGAAGAATAAGGATAAGTACATTCTTCTTCCTTTACTTTTTAAAAAATAAACAAGGCATTTTTGTTTTTCCTTTTTTTCCTTGTTTTTACTTTTTCCCCCTTCCTCCTACTTCTCTTGCTGCAAACTTTCTTTTTCCTTGTCATTTCCTTTCTTCCTTTTTCTCCCTTTTCCTTTGTACAGAGAATATGTGTGGTTGGACTGTGGACTCCAGAGCAAAACCCCTGGGTTACATATCTAGTTTCCACCCACGTGACTCAACCTCTCAGGGCCTCTGCTTCCTCATCTGTAAAATGGGCATAATCTTTGTAGCCTATTCATAGGTTGTTGTAAGGATTTGATGATGTAATAAATATCACAGGCTTAGGCTGTTGCCCGATTAATCATAAATTCTTAATTCGGATTTACTATGCATGTTCTTGCTGTTTACTTTTCTAAGCAACAGGCCAGAGGAGACTGTAGGCAAAGTGGCATGGGCTGGAGGGTTCAGGTTGCCATGGCAATGAGAGGACAAGAGGGTTGGACTTCTTTATCCTCATGGTGCTTCAGATACAATTATGCTAAAATGTGAACAGAAGAAATGTATCGTTTGGTTGATTCTGAGCACCCGCTCTTTGTTCCAGTCCCCAGGGACCAAGTGGATCTTTGTCACAGGGTCCTTCCTGTGAAGGGATGTGGTATTAACATTACAGTTGTTGGTGGGAGGGATGTGGAAAGGAAGCATTGAAAGCCAAGTATCTTTCTTTTGTTCTTTCTCTTTCTCTCCAAAGGTATTGCTGACTACATAACTCGGTGCAAACAGGCCATTGGGAAATTTGAGTCCCTTGTCCACCAGATTCATAAGAATGCAGATGACATTTCTTCCAGACTTACTTTGATAGAGTCCATAAATCTCTTTAAATATCCAGCACCTAAAAGTGAGGATGAACTCCCAGGTAGATCTGGCTTCTTTTTTCTTTTGATCATGGGAGGAAAAGTCTCTTGGTCATGACTGTGCACACACACACACATTTTATTCCACAAATGGAATAACACTATGTCTCACGATTTGGGGCACTTGAAAACATAATGGGTAATTCTTACTCTTCGTCACATTTTATGTATTACTTAGTTTTACAGATTCCTGAGTCTGTGAAGATTAATGGTTCTTTTGTCAATAACCCTGTAACAGTAAGGTGAACTGTGTTTTTATGGACTCACATTAACTTGTTCAAATGGTATTTTAAATGTTCTTGGACTTAGTCAACAAGGAATTCAGGACTAGTTAACAAGCAGTTCAAGGCAAGCAAGATTGCCCAAAGACATAGCATACACAGTCAGCATTCAACCCCATGTTGTCACGTATTTTTTGCTTTGGATGTGTCTTGCTCTGGATGGTGTTGACTTTTTTTCTGCGTTTGGTCAAGATTAGAGGCTACTTTCGTATTTGCGAGATATACAGCTCATGTTTGGGTTGCTTTTTGAGTAATGTCCTTTCCCCTGTCCATGAAGAGCTTTAACAGAGGTCTTCTGCTGCAGGCGTCAAGGAGTTCTTTGAGCAGATTGAACGAGAAAGGGCCAAGGATGTGGACCACATGGTCAGGTGGTATCTTGCCATTGGGCCTCTGCTGACCAAAGTTGAGGGGCTGGTCGTCCACACCAACACGGGCAAGGCCCCCAAGCTGGCCTCCTACTATGAATACTGGGAAAGTAGAATCTATGAGGTCCTGACAAAGCTCATCCTGAAGTGAGTTAATCTTTGTATTACATGTTGTAAAGACAGTGTGTGTGGGGAATTCCTTGGCAGTCTAGTGGTTAGGACTCTGTGCTGTCGGATCTATTTCACTCTGCTGAGTCCTGAGTCTGTTTTATTAACCCCTCCTAGGAATCTGCAGTCTTTTAACTCTTTAGTCCTTGGAAACGTCCCTTTGTTCCAAACGGAAACCATCTTGACGGCACCAGAGATCATCCTGCATCCCAATGCAAATGAGATTGACAAAATGTGTGTCCACTGTGTCCGAAACTGTGTGGAGATGACCAAGGTAAGCGCAGAAGTGTGTGTTATTTCCCAGGTGGTCCCTGGTTGCAGAGAGTTAGGCCCACCAGCTGTGGACAGCACATGACCCAGAGTTACCAAAAGCAGGTCTGACTGCTCGATTCTCAAGAGCTAAAGAGGCCAGGCTGGTGAAAAGCAAAGTTTGTTTTATTTTGGATGCTGGTAATAGGGATGAGGGGTGAGTGGCAGACGGTGGACACCTGTCCAAAGGCCTAACCCCTCTCCCCACTGACAACCAGTAGGCAAAGAGCTTTTATGGACAGAGGGAGGGGGCTACATGCAGAAACAGCACAGTCAGCTCTGACAGTCAATTTGAAATTGTCATCAGTGGTCTGGCTAGTGTCGTCTTGATTGTTTTAAGTATAGTTAATCTTCAGTTCCACGGTCAGTTTGTTCCGGTTCCTTGAGGCCAGTTCTCAGAATTGCGGCAGCTCGTGTCACGGCTACAGTCTGGTCCTCATGTTGTTAACGTCTCCCATCTGGTGGGGTTTCATTATAAGACAGCTCACAGAATTGTTGTTCAGTCACACAGTCGTGTCCAACTCTTTGCAGCCCCATGGACTGCAGCACTTCAGACTTCCCTGTCCTTCACTATCTTCTGGAGTTTGCTCAGACTCATGTCCATTGAGTTGATGATGCCATCCAACCATCTCATCCTCTGTCACCCCCTTCTCCTCCTGCCCTCAATCCTTCCCAGCATCAGAGGCTTTTCCAATGAGTCGGCTGTTCCCATGAGGTGGCCAAAGTATTGGAGCTTCCAGTGAGTACTCAGGGCTGATTTCCTTTAGGATTGACTGGTTTGATCTCCTTTCAGTCTGAGGGACTCTCAAGAGTCTTCTCCAGCACCACAGTTCAAAAGCATCAGTTCTTTGATGCTCAGCCTTCTTTATGGTCCAACTCTCACATCTGTACATGGCTACTGGAAAAACCATAGTTTTTACTAACTGGACCTTTTTTGGCAAAGTGATATCTTTCGTTTTTAATACTCTGCCTAGGTTTTCATCTTTTGCAGTGATTTTGCAGTGATTTTGGAGCCCAAGAAAAAAAAATTTGTTACTGCTTCTACTTTTTCCCCATCTATTTGCCATGAAGTGATGGGACCAGATGCCATGATGTTAGTTTTTTGAATGTTGAGTTTCAAGCCAGCTTTGTCACTCTCATCTTTCACCTTCATCAAGAGGCTTTTTAGTTCCTCTTTACTTTCTACCATTAGAGAGGTATCATCTGCATATCTGAGGTTGTTGATATTTCTCCCAGCAATTCCAGCTTGTGATTCACCCAGTCCAGCATTTTACATGATGTACTCTGCATATAAGTTAAATAAGCAGGGGGACGGTATATAGCCTTAACATACTCCTTTCCCAATTTTGAACCAATATGGTTCTAATTGTTGCTTCTTGACCTGCATACTGGTTTTTTAGAGATAAGTAAGGTGATCTGGTACTCTCATCTCTTTAAGAATTTTCCACGGTTTGTTGTGATCTGCATTGTCAAAGGCTTTAGTGGTCAGTGAAGCAGAAGTAGGTGTTTTTCTGAAATTCCCTTGCTTTCTCTATGATCCAACGAATGTTGGCAATTTGGTCTCTGGTTCCTCTGCCTTTTCTAAACCCACCTTGTACATCTGGAACTTCTCGGTTCACTTACTACTGAAGCCTAGCTTGAAGGATTTTGAGCATAACCTTACTAGCGTGTGAAATGAGCACAGTTGTACAGTTCAGTCAGTTCAGTTCAGTCGCTTAGTCGTGTTCGACTCTTTGCGACCCCATGGACTGCAGCATGCCAGGCTTCCCTGTCCATCACCAACTCCCAGAGCTAGCTTAAACTCATGTCCATCAAGTGAGTGATGCCATCCAACTATCTCATCTGCTATTGTCCCCTTCTCTTCCTGCCTTCAATCTTTCCCAGCATCAGGGTCTTTTCCAACGAGTCAGTTCTTCACATCAGGTGGCCAAAGTATTGGAGTTTCAGCTTTAGCATCAGTCCTTCCAATGAATATTCAGGACTGATTTCCTTTAGGATTGACAGATTGGATCTCCTTGTAGTCCAAGGGACTCTCAAGAGTCTTCTCCAACACCACAGTTCAAAAGCATCAATTCTTCAGTGCTCAGCTTTCTTTATGGTCCAACTCTCACATCCATACATGACTACTGGAAAAGTCACAGCTTTCACTAGATGGACCTTCGTTGGCAAAGTGATGTCTCTGCTTTTTATTATGCTGTCTAAGTTGGTCATAGCTTTTCTTCCAATGAACAAGCTTCTTTTTTTGCTTCATGGCTGCAGTCACCATCTGCGGTGATTTTGGAACCCCCCAAAATAAAATCTCTCACTGTATCCATTGTTGCCCCATCTATTTGCCATGAAGTATTGGAACTGGATGCCATAATTTTAGTTTTCTGAATGTTGAATTTTAAGCCAGCTTTTTCACCTCTTTCGCTTTCATCAAGAGGCTCTTTAGTTCTTTGCTTTCTGCCATAAAGGTGGTATCATCTGCGTATCTGGGGTTATTGCTGTTTCTCTGGGCAATCTTCATTCCAGCTTGTGCTTCATCCAGCCCAACATTTTGCATGATGTACTCTGCACATAAGTTAAATAAACAGAGTAACAATATACAGCCTTGATGTACTCCTTTCCCAATTTGGAACCAGTCTGCTGTTCCATGTCCAGTTCTAACTGTTGCTTCTTTGGACACTTCCTCACCTGGGAGGCGCGTCTTCTGGTGTCATATCATTTTACCTGTTCATACTGTCCATGGTTCCTTACTAGCAAGACTTCTTGCTGAATATGATAGGTACTGTTTTGTGTGCTGTGCTTAGTCGCTCAGTCGTTGTCTAACTCTTTTCGACCCCATGGATTGTAGCCTGCCAGGCTCCTTTATCCATGGAGATTCTCCAGGCAAGAATACTAGAGTGGGTTGCCATGCCTTCCTCCAGGGGATCTTCCCAACCCAGGGATCAAACACAGGTCTCCCGCATTGTGGGCAGATTCTTTACTGTCTGAGCCCCCAGGGAAGCCCATGAATACTGGAATGGGTAGCCTATCCCTTCTCCAGGGGATCTTCCCTAGCTAGGAATCGAACTGGAGTCTCCTGAATTGCAGTCAGATTCTTTACCAGCTGAGCTACCAGAGAAGACTACGACATGTACAAAGGGAGCGAAACAGAAACTAAAGGATTGTCTCCCCCCCGCCCCGCCCTCATTCTTATTTTGTCAGCATTTTGTTCGCTGGATGAACGGCAGCTGCATAGAATGCCCCCCACAGAAGGGAGAGGAGGAAGAACTTGTTACCATCAGCTTTTACAATGATATCTCTCAGAACCCTCAGATAATTGAGCAGGCTGTTATGATCCCCCAAAACGTCCACAGGATTCTGGTCAATCTTATGAAGTACCTGCAGAGATGGAAGCGCTACCGACCTCTCTGGAAACTGGACAAAGCCATTGTGATGGAGAAATTTGCTGCCAAGAAGCCTCCCTGTGTTGCATACGATGAGAAGTTGCAGTTCTACGCCAGGATCACCTCTGAAGTGATGCATCACCTCTTGATCAAGGATGAGCATTGCATCCGCCTTCAGCTCGGACCCCTGGCTAACACCGTGCAGGAAAACGCCAAGTCCTGGGTGGTTTCGCTCGGAAGACTCCTCAATGACTCAGCCAGAGAGGAGCTCAATAACCTGCATGAGGAGATAGAGGTAGTGGATGCCAGGTCTTCTCTGAAAGTCCAGCGCACTGTCCATTGTGGGACAGAGCCCCAGGGTTTCTCTAAAACTGCTTTCATTTCAAGGAAGCCAGGGCTTCATTCGGCACTGTATTTTTTCCCCCTATGCTTATTTAGTGTCCCTTTGAACTTTCTTTTATAGTCCCTGAACAAAAACCTGAAGAAGAGCCCCAGTACCCTCGAGGATCTCAAGTTTGTTCTTGCAACCATCGCAGAAATCCGAAGTAAATCTTTAGCCATGGAACTCAGATACCGGGACGTGCAGGAGAGGTACCGCACCATGGCGATGTATGGGCTCTTTGTAAGTGACCTCTTTTCTTCATTTCTTTCCCTTTTTCTTTATTCACTTTTCGCTTTATTTGTTTATCTTTTGGCTGTGCTGGGTCTTCATTGCTGCGAGGGCTTTTCCTAGCGGTGCCAAGCAGGGGCCGCTCTCCAGCTGCGGTGCTGGCGGCTTGTCTCGTTGCGGGGCACAGGCTCTAGGGCTTGCAGGCTTCAGCAGCTGTGGCATGTGGGCTCAGCAGCTGTGGCTCCCAGGCTCACTGGCTGTGGTGCATGGGCTTAGTTGCCCCGTGGCACATCGGATCTTCCCAGACCAGGGATCGAACTGTTGTCTCCGGCATTGGCAGGTGGATTCCTTACCACTGCGTCACCAAGGAAGCCCCAAAGCCCCTTTCTTTTTTCTCGATGTTAATTTTCTTTAATAAATCAAGGGCTATTGCAAAAATGAAAAAAGTGGAGGAGAGAGATAAGACAATAAGAGAAACTGGTAGAAGATGATAGTCCAGTTGTCTTTAAGTTTGTTACACATGGGTTTCAAAGACCTTCAGAAAGCCTGTGGATGAGTTTGAGGGTTGAGGGTTTCAATCTCCTTGAAATTATATGTGAAATTTTGCACGCCACATATCACGTGATACACAAAAAGGAGTCCACTGGAAAAACAAAGTAGAAGGGAGAAACAAATAGCTGCTATAAGCCAGCATTTTCGTGAAATCTGTTTTTCAACATTTTCATCACTTGAGTGCTTTCATCACCCAACGGCACCTTAGCCTTGCCTGCAAGCTAGAGCTTCTCTCATCAGAAAATGCACAGTGGGGACTTCCCTGGTGGTCTAGTGATTAAGACTCTGCCTTTCAATGCAGGGGACACAGATTCAATCCCTGGTCAGGGAACTAAGGTCCCACATGCCTTGGGGCAACTAAGCCCAGGCCCCATAACTACTGAGGCTGGACACAGCAAGGAAGATCGCCCATGCCTCAACTAAGACCCAATGCAGCCAAAAATAAACAAATGAGTTTAAAAAAAGAAAATGCACAGTAGTGGTGATCACTTTGTAATGTATAGAATAATGAATCCCTATGGTATACACCTGAAACTAACATAATATTGTAGGTCAATTATACTTCAACAAAAAATAATAAACACAAAAGAGGAACTTTTCCTTAAAAACTGTCTGTTTATCCTGAGATACAGTTTATATTAAAAGGGTAGGTTAAATCCTTGATTCTTGACCTGTATTTACATGTTTTCAGAACAATAATTTGTTCCCTCACGCCCTCCAAAGGAAAAGGAAAATTGTAGAGTGTGCAAAATTTATATTTTTATAATTAAAGTCAAAAATTTCAATTCTGTCTTTTGTTCTCTTTATTAAGTAAAATCATTTACGATTCTGTATCTTAGATAGCTCCATTTCTATCTGCTGATATTGTCTTTGTGTCTCTTGATTTCCTCCAAGTCATTCATGTCCTTTTCATTCTGTTATTTCTGATTGAGTTCTGGACATCATTTATGAAAAGTTGTAAAGAGAATCAGAGGCCTCTCATGATGCTATGTTTCATCAGAGGAGGTTTATTTTTGCTTCTGAGAGCATAGCTGGATGTGTTAATGGGTCAAGATAACCTTATTCAAATCATATGAAGTTGATCTGAAGCTCAGTTTTACTTTATGAATGACTTATCTCTCTACGTTATCTCTCTCTCTACCTACCTATGTTATCTCTTTAAAAAATTACATTCTTCTGATTTTTATTTGGATTATAAATATGTAATTTGTCAACCAACATCTGTTCAAATGGCCTATTCTACTGTTACCCAGATGCAGAAATCCCAGGACAGTAGCCTCGACCAGAAATTTCAGTTCCAAGCCTGCTTGTCATTTATTATTTGTTCTTTTTTTTTTAAGCCTTCTGATGCAGAGAAAGAACTGGCTGACAATATTGAGAGCATGTGGTTAAATCTTTTCAATGATTCAGTGAATGTGGATCATGCTCTGGGAGGCATAAAGAGAATGTTTACCGAGGTACCTTTAAATGCTTCACCTTCTGAATATAGATGTTGAAAAATACCCAGTGGGCTCAATTAATGGAACTCTGCTTTCCTCAGCTTACTCGAGGTGAAATACTAAACTACAGACAGCAGATAGAGGATTTTGCAAAACGGTTTTATCGTGAAGGCCCTGGTTCTGTAGGTGAAGATCTTGATAGAGGTAAACATATCCATATTGGTCTTACTGGGGCATTTGAAGACATTCTGCTTAAGATTTTTATGGGGAGATTGGGTGGAGTGGTGGTTTGTAAGCTTGGCTGTACACTGGGTTCCTCTGAGGATCTCTAAAGGTCGCTGCTCCCTGGGGACCAGGTTCACATAGTCTGATTCCACTGATCTCAAGGGTGGTTTGAACATCAAGGTTTAAAAACATTTTAAAATTTATATATTATTATTTTCTGATTTTTGTCTGCAGGTGAGTTTTCTCTAGTTATGGCGAGCGAGGGCTACTCTTGGTTGTGGTGCTTGGGCTTCTCCTTGTGGGGGCTTCTCTTGCTGTGGAGCACAGGCTCTAGGTATACCAGCTTCAGCAGTTGCAGCTTGTGGGCTCAGGAGTTGTGGCCCATGGGCTTAGCTGCTCTGGAGAGTGTGGGATCTTCCTGGACCAGGGATCGAACCTGTGTCCCCTCCATTGGCAGGTGGATTTTCAACCACTGGACCACCAGGGAAGGCCCTGGACATCAAAGTTTTTAAAAGCTCCCATGGGGATTCTAATCTGCAGCCCAAGTTGAGACCACTTAGAGCAAGAATGCTTAGAAGATAGAAGTTTCTCACTGGAGGGGCTTGCAGTAACTGGCCTCTGGATTTAGTTAGAATGATGGAGAGATAAAGTCTGGTCACTCTACATTTGTCTTCCCAATTGGCTTTTATGGCTGATGTGATAATTTTGCATATTATCCAGGATTTCTTATTCAGTTTTGTATACCTTAAGATTGTATGTATTCCAACACTTGCCTGCCTGCTTGTGAATTTTATACAAGCATCCTATGCTAACAAATCACTTCTTATCTATCAAAAAAAGTATGTATTAAAAATGAACTTATTTACAAAACAGAGTCACAGACTTCGAAAACAAACTTATGGTTACCAAAAGGGAAAGGCGGTCAGGGTAGGGAGAAATTAGGAGTTTGGGGTTGTATTCGCTACTATACATACAATAGATAATCAACAAGGACCTACTGTATAGCGCAGAGAACTCTACTCAATACTCTGTGGTAACCTATACGGGAAAAGAATCTGGAAAAGAGTAGATATATGTGTAACTGAATCATTCTGCTATGCACTGAAGGTTACACAACATTGTAAATTGACTGTGTTGTTGCTAGTCACTAAGTCATGTCTGACTCTCTCGCTACCCCATGGACTGTAGCCCATCAGGCTCCTCTGTCCATGGGATTCTCCAGGAAAGAATACAGGAGTAAGTTGTCATTTTCTTCTCCAGGGGATGCTCCCAACTCAGGGACTGAACTCGAATCTCCTGCATTAGCAGGTGAATTCTTCACTGCTGAGTATGAATTTATTTATTTACTTTTTTATTAGGAGTAGAACTTTTAGCCACTTTCGATAAAGAGCTGATGAAACATGAAAAGAACCGTCAGGAGCTGGCTAATGCTGAGAAGCTTTTTGATCTTCCAATCACGATGTACCCAGAGCTGCTCAAAGTGCAGAAGGAAATGAGCGGACTGAAGGTGATTTACGAGCTCTATGAAGGACTGAAGGTAAGCGTTCACCCGCAGGTTTGGTCTCCGTGGAGGGAATGTGGCTCAGTGGACTTTGAGGTCATAGTCATTAAGAGCCTGGGGCAGATTTAAGAGAAACTCGCACTTTAGATCTTGGGAGGAGGTGATGGGGGGGGGTGACTGCTAATGGGTATAAGGTTTCCATCTGGGGTGTGGAGAGAGTTCCGGAACCTGATGGGCGTGTGATGGCTGTCTAACACTATGAATGTCCTGCTTTCCACTGTACATATTCCTGGCAGAAAGCAGGTCAGTGGTTACCTAGGGGTGGGGTGGAAGGAGAGGGGCAGGAGGGGGTGATTACAGAGCGGCAGGAGGAGACCACTGAGGGGGATGGTGATGGATACGTTCATTATCTAGATGGAGCTGATGGTGTCACAGATGTGTACACATGTCAGCTGTACACTTGAAATACGTGCAGCTTTATCGTACCCCCGCAAACTCTCCATAAAGCTTCTGAAAAACAGAGAGAATGGGGAGAAAGCCATTAGAAACGCCAAGTATAGACGATGTTTCCAGTGAGTCTTGTTACAAAGAGAAGCAGAGAAATGAGGACTGGTGGGTGAAGGGGATGTGAGGTCAAAATAATTAAAACATTTTTCTTGTTTATTTATTTTTTGGCTGGCCTGAGTCTTTGTTGCTGCGCACAGGCTTTCTCTAGTGTCTCCAGAGAAGGAACGCAGGGACTCAAGAGGGAAAGGAGGAGTGTGGGGTGAATTGGGAGACTGGGACTGATGTGTATACACTGGTGATGCTATGTATAAATCAGAAAACGAATGGGAATGTACGGTGCAGCACAGGGAACTCTACTCAGTCCTCTGTGGTGACTAAATGGGAAAGAAATCCATAAAAGAGGGGACATATGTGTATATATATATATATATATAGCTGATTCGCTTTACTGTTCAGTGGAAATTAACAAAACTAAACAACACGACTAACACACAAGTATAACATGACATATACATCAGAAAGTAACTATACGCCCAGAAAAATTAAAAAAAGAAATCACCAGACACATATTGCATGAATTGGCATAATTTCCTGTCAAATATGTTTCATGATTCGAGCAACTCTGCCAAGCCTGGATGTCACAGGTTGCAAATGCCAACCACCCAAGATGGTAAACTGTATGTAAGACAGTACTTGTTACATTCAACCTCAGGGAGCTACAGCACAAAGTCTTTTCTTTATGATAACTAAGCAGCAGTATCTAAGTTGCTGGTATTTTGTAACCTTAGCTTCTTTTGTCAGAAAAGGACAGCGGTTGAATGAAGTGCATATGTTAAGGCCCCCGTGATTACCTGAGTTAAAAATGCTGATTTCTAACATGCTGCTTTTCTGTTTTCCCTGAAAGAAAGAAAGGCATATTTTTGGATCCCACACATTCTCAGATACAGCCATATTTTTGTGTAAGCCTTTTAAAATTTTGTGTAAGCCTTATTTTTAAGCCTTTTGTGAAGGATTAAAAAAGTTGGAATGCTTTTGTTTGTGTTTGAGAACCTTAGAATTAATCTTTCCTTTGTGAATTTGAGGTTGTTGTGGGATCAGTGTTGTTGTTTAGTTGCTCAGTGGTGTCTGATTCTTTGTGACCCCGTGGGGTCTACAGCCCATCAGGTTCCCCTGTCCATGGGATTTCCCAGGCAAGAATACTAGAGAGGGTTGCCATTTCCTTCTCCAGGGGATCTTCCCCACCCATGGATTGAACCTGCATCTCCTGCATTGACAGGTGGATTCTTTACCACTGAGCCACCAGGCAAGCCTCTTGTTGTGGGGAAATGGATGTTAATATTTGGAGAGAAGCGAGCATGCCTAAGGGTTAAGAATGTGCTCTCCCTTCCAACCACCTTCGAGTTTCCAGACCAGTCTTGTTGATGGGACTATTTCTTGTTCACTTCCAGATTGCGAAGGAAGAATGGTCTCAGACACTCTGGATCAACCTGAATGTTCAGTTTCTCCAGGATGGAATTGAAAGTTTTCTCAGGTCCCTCAGAAAGCTGCCCCGTCAGGTCCGAAATTTATCGGTGGCCTACCACTTGGAATCGAAAATGAAGGCATTCAAAGATTCAATTCCTTTACTTCTTGACTTGAAGCACGAGGCTCTAAGAGATAGGTTGGTGGAGGAGCTTTGACTTTGAGATATGTCTTTGCCCAGGTCTGATGACAAAGAACAAGATTTCAGTAGCAACGCAGGGCTTGAAATATACAAGTAATATTTCTCTAAATAATATTGCTTCCGTGTAAAGTTCCCATTAAATTATCAACAACAGGGATTCTTCTGTATCAACTCCCATTCTAGACCTGGGACAAGAGAGAGAAAAACTGGATTCTCCTTCCTGACCGTCTCTTTGTACAACAAAACCTAGTGATTCTATGCTTACTGCTTCTATGCTGGGTACCTGGCGTTCTGCCAGTCCAGCGGCATGTTTAGCTGCCTTATTACATTCATTCCATATACATCAGACCTTAAACGTGGGCAAATGTGGACCTTCAGAGGAGGCTAGATTGGGTTAAGAGCAGTGCTGCTTGGTGCTGTGTCTGTCTTGTTCCTTCTGTTTCAAGTAGCCACCTTTTTTTATCGTGCTGTGTTTTCTTTCACAATGCTTGAAACATTTGGCGGTTATTTAATTTGTAGATTTGTTGTATCGATCACTGCCTGTCTCCCCAAGTTGGTAGCAGTGTTCCCGAGGGCAGGGGCCTTACCTTTGAGCCACTCTGAACCCCCAGCTGTCAGCCCACTACCTGAAGAGAGTTAGTAATTGCTGAATATTTATCAAACATGAGCATGCTCGTAAATTATAACAGGGTATCAAATAGGCTGAGTGATCCAAAGAGGGCGGGATCACCCGTCTAGAGACCATGCAGAAACAGTTACCAATAAATGAAAAAGTGTGTTTTCTTAGGTGGTAGTTAAGATGAGGCATCTGAGAAAGTATCTTCTAGATTAGCGGTCTCGCAATCCCTGGGCCGTGGACCAGTACTGGTCCCGGTCCAGATAGAAATCACGCTGCACAGCAGTAGGTGAGCAGCAGGCGAGCGAGCAAAGCTTCACCTCTATGTACAGTCGCTCCCCATCGCTCTTATGACCATCTGAGCTCCACTTCCTGTCAGTTCAGCGGTGGCCTTAGATTCTCATAGGAGCGTGAACCCTACTGTGAACTGCACATGTGAGGGGTCTTTATGAGAATCATCTCCAAACCATAACCCACTCCCCACCCCTCAGTCCATGGAAAAATTGTCTTCCACAAAATTGGTCCCTGGTGCCAAAAAGGTTCCCAAAAGGGGACCACTGTTCTAGATGTTGTTTCCTGGGTTTAATTCTGGCAGCTAATGGGATTTTGGAAAACTGTGGATGTACATATAATTCCAATAATGTCTTCATGTTTCCAAATTCTATTACAAGAAGTGATTATAATGGGACTTATCCTGTGGTTGAAGAAAGAAAAGTGAAAGTGTTAGTTGCTCAGTCTGTCTGATTTTTTTGTGACCCCCAAGGGTTTCCATGGTGGTTCAGCTAGGAAAGAATCTGCCTATAATGCGGGGGACCTGGGTTTAGCCCCTGGGTTGGAAAGATCTCCTGGAGAAGGGAAAGGCTACCCACTTCAGTATTGTGGCCTGGAGAATTCCATGGCCTGTATAGTCCATGGGGTTGCAAAGAATTGGACATGACTGAGTGACTTTCACATGGACTATAGTCCGCCAGGCTCCTCTGTCCATGGAATTCTCCAGGCAAGAATGCTGGAGTGGGTTGCCATGTCCTTCTCCCAGGAATCTTGCTGACCCTGGGATCAAACCTGGGACTCCTGCCTTGCAGGCAGATTCTTTACTGTCTGAGCCACCTGCGAAGCCCTTGGTTGAAGAGGGAATAATTAAACCCATCACTAAACTCAGTAGATGTAAAGATTTTTTATGTGGATGCACCTTCAGGCATTGGAAAGAGCTTATGGAGAAAACGGGCGTGATTTTTGAAATGACTGAGACATTCACCTTGGAAAACATGTTTGCTATGGAACTTCACAAACACACGGATGTTCTCAATGAGATTGTGACGTCGGCCATTAAGGAGATAGCCATTGAGAAGGTAGGACTATTTTTAGTTATAAAACAGGCTAGAAAAAAAAAAGAATTTTTTTTAATTCAAAGAGAAAACCTGTTTGTTCTGATACCTGTTATGTTTGAATAAGAATGTATTATTTGTTCTAGAAATAGAATTTCTGCCCCAGTTAAATATTTTAATTGTTCTTATAGTTTCACTTTCAACTTATTTACTAAAGAAATAATGTGTTCAAGGTAGAAAACTGAGAAAATAAACCACTCATAAATTCCACCACCTGAAGATAAATTATTAACATTTTAGTGTACATTCTTTAATGCTTTGAAATGCCTATGCCGGGAATTCCCTGTGGTCCATTGGTTAGGGCTCTGAGCTTCCACTGCAGGGGGCATGTGTTCCATCCCTGGTTGGGGAACTAAGATCCTGCATGCTGTATAGCATGGCCAAAAAAAAGCATATACACATATATACACACATGTACACATATAAACATATGTCCACACACACACACACTCAGTTCAGTTCAGTTCATTTCAGTTGCTCAGTCGTGTCTGACTCTTTGTGACCCCATAAATCGCAGCATGCCAAGCCTTCTTGTCCATCACCAACTCCCAGAGTTCACTCAAACTCACGTTCATTGAGTCAGTGATGCCATCGAGCCATCTCATCCTCTGTCGTCCCCTTCTCCTCCTGCCCCCAATTAGGGTCTTTTCCAGTGAGTCAGCTCTTCGCATGAGGTGGCCAAAGTACTGGAGTTTCAGCTTTAGCATCAGTCCTTCCAAAGAAATCCCAGGGCTGATCTCCTTCAGAATGGACTGGTTGGATCTCCTTGCAGTCCAAGGGACTCTCAAGAGTCTTTTCCAACACCACAGTTCAAAAGCATCAATTCTTCGGTGCTCAGCTTTCTTCACAGTCCAACTCTCACATCCATACATGACCACTGGGAAAACCATAGCCTTGACTAGACGGACCTTAGTTGGCAAAGTAATGTCTCTGCTTTTGAATATGCTATCTAGGTTGGTCATAACTTTTCTTCTAAGGAGTAAGTGTCTTTTAATTTCATGGCAGCAGTCACCATCTGCAGTGATTTTGGAGCCCCCAAAAATAAAGTCTGACACTGTTTCCACTATTTCCCCATCTATTTGCCATGAAGTGATGGGACCAGATGCCATGATCTCCGTTTTCTGAATGTTGAGCTTTAAGCCAACTTTTTTACTCTCCTCTTTCACTTTCATCAAGAGGCTCTTTAGTTCCTCTTCACTTTCTGCCATAAGGGTGGTGTCATCTGCATATCTGAGGTTATTGATATTTCTCCCAGCAATCTTGATTCCAGCTTGTGCTGGAATATAAACATATATCCACACACACACACTACAGAGATATAAAAATACACATACACACACCAACATGTACATGAGTACTATGCCCATATACATACATGCTCTCACATATGCACACATATAGGTGTACATAAATACTAATATATCACTCATACATGCACACACATGCATGTACATATGCGCACCCACATATACATATGTACACAGACAGATACATATGCACAGGCACATATGTACACACATCTGTGTATATATACATATAATTATTGACAGGTGGTTTTTGAACATGCCATGAAAAATAGACATATTTTTTGTAATTTGATCTTCTTGCTAAACAGTAAACACAGAGGTAGGATCTCATGAGCATGCAGATTGGAGGCCAATTACAGAATTTAGACCCTGGCTCTGGCATTCAGCTGAGTGAGCATAGCAAGCCGACCCTTCTCTTGCCCCAGTTCCCACCTCTGCTAAAGTGTGGGGAATAATAATCCCACCCTCGCTGGGGTGCTTTGAGGACTAAAGGAGATGGTGTATAGCATGTGCTTACCTGGCACAGAGCAAGTACTGGGTAACTCACAACTAGAATTGCCAGCTTATCTGGAACACTGACCCAGAACTCTGGGTTGAGGAGCTGATCCATGGCAAACTCAGGAAGCTGCTGTTGGATTGGGGTTGTTTTTTTCAGCCCATATGCCTGAACCATTCTTTTCATTTTCCTGACTAGGCTGTGAAGGAAATCCTAGACACATGGGAAAATATGAAGTTTAATGTGGTCAAGTATTACAAAGGCACCCAGGAGCGAGGCCACATCTTGGGGTCTGTTGACGATATCATCCAGTGCCTGGATGACAACACTTTCAACCTGCAAAGCATCTCAGGAAGCAGATTTGTGGGACCTTTCCTGCAGACAGTTCACAAATGGGAAAAAACGCTTTCTCTCATAGGGGAAGTCATTGAGGTGAGAAAAAAGACACAAATGATGGAAAGGAGCTGATTCATAGAGAGAAACTTTGTATGAGACAATTTTGTGCTCAGAAACTAATGATCCTCTTTGATTTATTTTGAGGGGAGGGATGCATAATTAGAGGAGTGAATCTGAGTTTTTATTTCAATGAATGCATTTTTAACTAATAGGACTCCTCATTGGTGTTTTTTCATGTGCCCTTGTTCTTATTTAATACTGTCCTGTTCTTGTTGCAAGAATGTTTTCATCTCCTATATCACACTGAAGAATTTAAATATATTTAAAACCCTTTTCTGATTTCCTTCTATTTTTTATTTTCTCAAACTAGAATTTTCCTCTTTTTAGAGGAGACTCTCTTTCACAGGGTAGTGGGTTTTTCTCTGTGTGATTTTGATTTTTTAAAGTCCATCTTGCATACATTTTTTTTTTGGCCTGTGCTCATTTCACTTTGATGTGTGTTTCTGCAGTTTTCCCAACCTAGTCCATTGTGTTGGGAAGCACCCAACCAGGTCTTATGTTAGTTGGTTTGGGGCTTTCCTGGTTTGTGTCCAGACCTCTGTGAGCCACCTAGGCTCATTTCACCAGTCCTGTGTGACAGCCTTGTTTTTGTCCTGAGACCACAGGCAGGCACCTTGTATTAATATAGCTACACCCTAAAGCTTGGGGTGGGATGAAGCCAGGCCTGGTTCACTGGCTAAGAGTGTGGTCAGGCATGGGCTTCCTTCATTTGCTTTCTCTTTAAAAAATAATTTATTTATTTATGGTTGTGCTGGGTCTTTGTTGCTGCACACACAACTTGGCAACTAAAGCATCATATGCACTTACTCTGCCCTCTTGCATGGAAATTCTTTTGACCTGAATTGATTTAAATCTGTCCCGTGTTAGGGTGGGATTTTGCCATACACACCTTGAGGTACCTGGGAACCTGTGTTGATGATAATGTTGTGCATTTACAGATTTGGATGTTGGTTCAGAGAAAATGGATGTATCTGGAAAGCATCTTTATTGGTGGAGATATCAGATCACAACTTCCAGATGAAGCAAAGAAGTTTGATAACATTGACAGAGTATTTAAAAGGGCAAGTGACTGGCTTCTATTTTAGTCTTGAAAGATGGACAGTAATCGGAGATACTTTCACTTATGTATTTACATGTAGTATTTGGCCTATTTGTAGCTTCTGAATTTTTTCTGTCATTGTATGTGAATTTAATCTCTTCAGTAAGAATTTCTGTTTGATCGGAAGCCACCAGCATAAGGCACTACAACTTTTTTATTTTTACTTTTTATCATAAAAGTAGTAGTTATTTGAAAACCTTGGGGAAGTCTAGAAGAGAAGGAAAAGATGTCTTACATAGTTTCATCATCTTTAATATGTAATATTTTTCTATGTATATGGGTTTAAGAACACAACTGTAATGATATTTTGTATGTGTGTGTGCATACTTGGTCTCTCAGTTGTATCCGAATCTTTGTGACCCCATGGACTGTAGCCTGCCAGGCTCCTCTGTCCGTGGCATTATCCTGGCAAGAATACCTGGAATGGGTTGCCATTTCCTCTTCCAGGGGATCTTCCCAAACCAGGGATCGAACCCATGTCTCCTCTGGCTTCTGCACTGGTAGGTGGAGTCTTTACCACTGAGCCACCTGAGAAGCCCGATATTTTGTATAATTTCATCTTCATATTGTGAGAAACATAATTTGTATTATGAAATCGTCTGATAAAACATTTCAATGACTTTATATAATGTCTCAGTGACTGACATTAGTTTAGTTGATTTATTGTCTAGTAACTGGACATCTTGTTTGAAGTGAAACTCTTTGCATTCAAAAATAACTTGTCTGAAGTTTTTTTCCATTTTTAGGATTAACATCTTATTATTAAGTAAATTACCCATGAAAGACTATGGTCATCTTAAAGTCCTTTCCAGAAAGGATGGTACCAGTGGGCACTGCTGCTAGTAGTTAGTGGGGTAAGGATTGTCACCCAGCCCACCTGACCTCAAAGCCCAGGTGCTTTGCTGCTCAGTGATGCTGTTGTATTCTCTAGTATGAGCAGCCAGCTCATGTTTGGGGCTTCCCAGGTGGTAAAGAACCTATCTGTCAGTGCAGGAGACATAAGAGACCCGAGTTTGATCCCTAGATTGGGAAGATTCTCCTGGAGAAGGAAATGGCAACCTACTCTGGCATTCTTGCCTGGAGAATCCACAAGGAAAGAGGAGCCTGGTAGGCTATAGTTCATGGGGTCGCAAAGAGTTCGGACATGACTGAGGCAACGTTGCATGCACACATAATATATCTGTATCATTTCTTTTTAGATTCCACATATAAGGGATGTCATATGATATTTCCCGTTCTCTGACTTACTTCACTCAGTATGACACTCTCTAGGTCCATCCGTATTGACAGTTGTCCTCTTGACTTTCTCTAGATCATGGGTGAGACTTTGAAAGACCCTGTGATCAAGAGATGCTGTGAGGCCCCCAACCGCCTCAATGACCTGCAGAACATCAGCGAGGGCCTGGAGAAGTGCCAGAAGAGCCTGAACGACTACTTAGATTCCAAGAGGAATGCCTTCCCCAGGTTCTTCTTCATTTCTGACGACGAGCTGCTCAGTATCCTGGGGAACAGCGACCCGCTCTGTGTCCAGGAGCACATGATCAAGGTCGGCCCCCAGGGGCTCCTGTGGGAGTGTCCCCATAAGCTCTGTAATTGCAGCTCATCTGAGTCTGCTACACAGCTGGGTTCAACTTGGAAGTCCAAGATTGTGGAACACTGCTGGGGTTTTATGTGAAACATAAATCTGATGAAATCCACTGTACTCTGAGGTCACACCAGCACTGAGATGCCATTTGTTGTTCTTTTTCCACAGTCCCCCAAACAACATTTTTAGAGAAACTGAAACAATGCAGAAATATACAAGGACAAATATAATAACCAGAAAGACCATACAGGATAGTGGTTCAGCACATCCAGCTAGATTGTCTGGGCTCAAATCCTGGCTCTACGTGAATTTGCTGTGTGGCCTTTGGCAAGTGACTTAACCTCTCTGGTCATCAGTTTTCTTCCCTGTAAATTCACATAACTCCAATTCTACACATTTATAAAGATAGAGATTAAATGAGTTAATGTTTGTAAAGTGCTTTGAACAGTGCCTGCCTGATGATGTTGGCTAAAGAACCTTATCTACCCCGCAGAACTGACACCCTTGTTACCAGTTAGTCATATTTGTTTTGTCTCTTTTTTTGTAAGATAAAATTATGGAGATAAAGTTGACATACTCTCTGTTTCATCCCCGTTCACAATTCTGCTTCCACTTTCAAAAGGCAGCCATTATCATGGCTTTGATGTAATTCCTTCCAGCCTGTGTTTTCATACTTTTATATAAATGTACGTGTATCCGTGAGTGATACTGAAGGGCAGGAAACACAACAGACAAAACTGTCTCTTATGACAGAGAATCAGAGCAGCGCCAGGAATAATCTTTGGTCAGCTCATCAAAGCTCTATGTTTAGTATCAGCCATTCCCCTGGAGAAGGAAATGGCAATCCACTCCATTATTCTTGCTGGGAGAATCCCATGGATGGAGAAGCCTAGTAGATTACAGTCCATGGGGTCGCAAAGAGTCGGACACAACTGAGCGACCTCACCTTCACCTTCACCTTCACCTTAGAGGTTTCTCAGCCTTGACACTATTGGCATCTTGCTTGAGATATTTATTTTTTTACTGGCATGTAGCTGACTCACAATGTTTTGTTCATTTCAGGTGTACAGGAGACAGTCAGTTATGACATACATTTAATGACTCTACTGATTAATTTTGGGCTATGCAGGGTCTCCATTGCTGCTTGCAGGCGTTCTTTAGCTGCAGCAAGCGGGGGCTAGTCTTTGTTATGCTGTGCAGGCTTCTCACTGCAGTGGCTCCTCTGGTTGTGGGGCACAGGCTCTGGGCACACGAGCTTCGGTAGTTGTGGCTCACAGGCTTGGTAGCTGCAGCTTGAGAGCTCTAGAGCGTGGGCTGAGTAGTTTTAGCGCATGGGCTCAGTTGCTCCGTGGCCTGTGGAGTCTTTCTGGATTCTTATCCACTGTGCCACCAGGGAAGTCCATCCACTCTCTTTTTGATTCTCTTTTGGGCCAGACAGTTTTTTCCTCTGTGTGTGTGTGTTTATGTCAGGGGTGGGGGCTGTCTTGTGCATTGTAGGTTGTTTAGAAGTATTTCTGGCCTCTACCCAGTAGATGCCAGAAGCATCCCTCTCCAGCTGTGAAAACCAAAAACGTCTCCAGACAGTGCTGAGTGTCCCTGGGGGCAAAATCATCCATGATGGAGAGCATTGTGGAACAATTACTTTATTTCAAATAAATAAAGTACTGAGGATCAATTGCTTAATACACTGCATACGTGCCTGTGTGCTAAGTTGCTTCAGTCGCGTCTGACTTTGCAACCCCATGGACTGTAGCCACCAGGCTCCTCTGTCCATGGGGATTCTCCAGGAAAGAATACTTGAAGTTACCGTGCTCTCCTACAAGGGATTTTCCCCACCCAGGGATCGAACCAGAGTCTCTTCACGTCTCTTGCATTGGCAGGTGCTCTTTACCACTAGTGCCACCTGGGAAGCAAGATTAATACACTGTGTTTTCTTTAATTAATGCTGATTTCCTTCTCAAAATATGAGTTATAGTTTGCATGTTTTCCTTTCTCAAAGGGAGAAGGCTTATATTCTGTTTCTGCTTTCATAAACACATATTTTACTGTTGTAGAAAAATGTGTTGTTAGAAATACTTTGGCTATTGGTAGCTCCTTTTGTAAACCTCTGATTTTATTTTTTAAAGCTTATTGCCTTTCTGTCCTCCTGTCCGATTTGCAGAGTGCCTTGTCTTATCTAATGGGCCCCAAAAGACTCATTTTCCCTGAATATTACTCTGATTAGTAACAATGAGGATAGCCAGCAAATGCCAAGCATTTGAGGAGCTGACATTTCATGCACGTTATTTAATTTGATCCTTTGACTGCATTTTGTAGGTGCCATAATTATGTTTATTTTCGGCTGAGAGAGGAGAAGCAACTTGGTCAAAGACACCTGATTGGACAGTGGGGGTCTTCATTCCTCATTCCTGGGAGGTCTCTAATTCCTCAGCCCTTGAGTGTTTAATCACCATGCTGTTCCTTCTGCTCATCCTGTGTTCAGCTGGTCCATGTGTCCGGATACCTCTCCATCCCAATGTACATCCTAGAATCTCAAGTGTGGGGAGAGAACATATCTTCTCTTTTTTCATTTTTGTTCAGCCCGCCTCAGACCTTTTCACAGTGCAGATAAAAGGAATTACCCAATGAACGTTTGTCACTGGCTAAAGAGATACCTATTTGGTGTGGGTCTCTGGTGCTGTTGCTGGCATCCTGGCAGCCCTGATGTGTGATGAAGCACTGCAGGCTGTTCTTTGATTCCAGAACCCAGTGAAGGTATTACAGTGTGTACTCTCCCACTGTATTGCAGATGTATGACAACATAGCACTGCTGAGGTTTCATGATGGGGACAGTGGAGAAAAACTGGTATCTGCCATGATATCAGCAGAAGGAGAAGTCATGGAGTTCCGGAAGATCATCCGGGCTGAGGGGCGTGTGGAGGATTGGATGACAGCAGTTTTGAACGAAATGCGAAGAACTAACAGGCTAATTACCAAAGAGGCTATTTTTAGATACTGTGAAGACAAAACCAGGTAGGATTGTACATGTGATTTGTGTTACTTTATTATATTAATGGTAATAAGGGATCAATTTTCAGGGTGTGGAGTACACTGATTGACATTTCAAATGGTTTTCTTTCCCTGCCATAGCTAAATTAGCTGATGGATACCTGTGTTCTTTACGGATTACTGTGTACAGCACTTCTCAAACTGTGGTCCATGGACTGGGAGCATCAGGGCCCCTAGGAGCCTGGTCAAAATGCAATTTCCTGAGCCCCACCCCAAACCTGCTACATCAGAAACTCTCAGGGTGGGGCCCCAGGAACTGAGTTTTCACAAGATCCCAGGTGATTCTGAGCTCAAATGTGAGAACCTGGTGAATGCATTGGAGAAGGAAATGGCAACCCACTCCAGTATTCTTGCCTGGAGAATCCCAGGGACTGAGGAGCCTGGTGGGCTGCCGTCTATGGGGTCGCTCAGAGTTGGACACGACTGAAGTGACTTAGCAGCAGCAGTGACTCACCAGAACCCAGGTGTTCATTAAGATGGACTCTATGTGTAGGTTAATGGCAAAGTTGTTTTTAGAATAGTTGATGAATTTCAATCATTCTTTGATTTTGTGGCCTCAGAACTTCCAGGCACCGAGCTAAACCATGCCAGTCACTAAGAGGGCTGTCTTTACTATGTGGTTGAACCCAAAGCACACAGAGCATCTTTGGATAGCTTCCCAGGAGAGTTGCAGTACATTTGGCAGGGCCTTTATGCCGATACAAAGTCTTTATTATTATGGGAACACTGTCCTCTTGGTTTTGCATGCTGCTTTTTTGATTTTGCAAACTGAAAATGTCTATTTAATGAATTATTAGGACAGAGCATAGTATTTGTCTGACTAGGATCCTTCTTGGTTCTGTGCCATATAAAAAATGGGTTTATCGCTTTATGTAATTGAGTGTATATAGATACATTCACTGGTGTATTGGTAAACTAGCTCTCTGAGAAGATAAGCTTTGATTTAGAGCATATGCCAATTCCCATAGTGTAAATACTCTGCATGCCTAACTGAGACACAAGCCCAATGGAACTAGTCAATGAGAGAAGCAAGGTGGAGTGTAGCTTGTGTTGCCGGATGCCAGTTTTGGAGAAACAGCCCTCACACCCCCTTCTCCCCATTTATGTGTCTTTATACAGGTTTGTATGAGAATAGAAAAGGGTGCCCAGTGACACTCAGGAAATTATAGCAAGGAAGCATGGGAGGTGTGGTCAGAGATAATCAATTTTTTTTGTTGGAATTTTAAAAAATTTAAAAATTCTTATAATGTGCCTATCATACTAAATAACTTTTAAGCATCTGTAAAAACACGTCTTTCAAGTGATCTGGCTTCTTTTACACAGTCATGCCCCTGTAACTGTTCATGCGCACATCTCCGTTGGCCTGGAGTTCTATTATCTAACCAGAAGAGGTTTATCTCCTTTGTTTATTGGTCTCTTACTTTGTCTTCCCTATTCCAGATCAAAAAAAATTTTTTTTAATTGAAGTATAATTGATTTACAATATTGTATTTGTTTCAGGTGTACAGCAAAGTGATTCAATTATATTAATATGTACATAAATATGTATATTTCTGATTATTTTTCTTTATAGGTTATTGCATGATATTGAATATAATCCCCTGTGCTGTACAGTTAATCTTTGTGGCTTATTTATGTGTAGTAGTTTGTATCTGTTAATCCTACACTCCCGATTTATTCTTCCCTACCTAAGTCCCTTCCCCCTTTGGTAAGCATAAGTTTGTTTTCTGTGCCTGTGACTCTATTTCTGTCTTACTTCACTCTGTGTGATAATCTCTAGGTCTATCCATGTTGCTGCAAATGGCAATATTTCATTCTTTTTTATGGCTGAGTAATATTCCATTGTATTAGATTGTTTCCAGGTCTTGGCTATTGTAAATTGTGCTGTGATGATCATCAGGGTGCATGTATCTTTTTGAATTATAGTTTTCTCTGGATGTATGTCCAGGAGTGGAATTGTGGGGTCATAGGGTAATTCTATTTTTAGTTTTCTGAGGAGCTGCCATACTATTCTCTATAGTGGCTGCACCTACTTACATTCCCACCAGCAGTGTAGGAGCGTTCCCTTTTCTCCACACTCTTTCCAGCATTTATTATTTGTAGACTTTTTAATGCTAGCCGTTCTGACTGATGTGAGGTGATACCTCATTGTAGTTTTAATCTGCAGTTCTCTAGTAATTATTGATGTTGAGCATCTTTTCATGTGCCTGTTGGCCATCTGTATGAAACAAATATTCCTTTTTGTTTTGTTTTCGGCCATGCTTGTGGGATCCTAGTTCCCTGACCAGGGATTGAACCCATGCCCTCTTCCGTGGAAGTGTGGAGTCCTAACCACTGGACTGCAAGGACATCTCAGAAGAAATAGATTCTTAACAAGACCATTTTTAGTTCCAATCCTGGGAAAATCTCATAAAGGCATGCTTTTCCTTTAGGGTCGACTGGATGCTCATGTACCAAGGGATGGTGGTGCTGGCCGCCAGCCAGGTGTGGTGGACCTGGGAGGTGGAAGATGTCTTCCGCAGAGTGCAGAAGGGGGAGAAGCAGGCCATGAAGAACTACGGCCAGAAGATGCACCGGCAGATAGACGAGCTGGTCACCCGGATCACCTTGAACTTAAGCAGGAACGACAGAAAGAAATACAACACCATGCTCATCATAGACGTGCATGCCCGTGACATAGTCGACTCTTTCATCCGGGGCAGGTAGGGACCTCCCAGGGTGCTCGTGTCTTGAAATCTGTCCTGTGTCATCCTCTGGCCTCTCTCAGCATCTCTCCATCTACTTTCTCTTCCGTCTCAGCTCTCTCCCTCTTCACTTACGCCCCGTTGCTCACCTTCCAGCATTCTCGAGGCCCGGGAGTTTGAATGGGAAAGTCAGCTGCGTTTTTACTGGGACCGGGAACCAGACGAGCTGAACATCCGCCAGTGCACGGGGACCTTTGGCTACGGCTACGAGTACATGGGTTTGAACGGGCGGCTGGTTATCACGCCCCTGACAGACCGGATCTACCTGACGCTCACCCAGGTGACTGGCGGCCTGGCTCTGGTGGGGATCATTCACCTGGGGTTGTGTGTTTTTTCTCTAGGTGTGATAGTAACTGTGATGGTGTACTGGGTTGAACTGGCTTCCCAAGTGGCTCGGTGGTAAAGAACCTGCTTGCCAGGGTAGGACATACCTGTTCCATCTCTTGGTTAGGAAGATCCTCTGGAGGAGGAAATGGCAACCTGCTCCAGTATTCTTGCCTGGGAATTCCCATGGACAGAGGAGCCTGGTGGGCTACAGTCCATGGGGTTGCAAAGAGTCAGTCATGATTGAGCACGCATGCATTGGGTCGAACAGTGTCCTCCCCACCCCAAATTCATGTCCACTCAGAACCTCAGATGTGACCCTATTTAGAAATAGGGTCTTGGCAGATTGAATTAGTTAAGGATTGGGGTGAGAACAGCCTGGATTAGAGCCCTAGGACCAATGCCTGGTGTCCGCGTAAGAAGAGGAGAGAACACAGAGGCACAAAGAGATGTGAAGACAGAGGCAGAGACTGGAGAGATGCAGCCACATGTCAGGAAATGCCTGGAGCCACCAGAAACTGGAGGAAGCCAGGAATGAGCCTCCCTTCAAGTCTTCGGAGGCAGTGTGGCCCCACTCACACCTTAATTTCAGACTGTTAGCCTCCAGAACTGTAAGAGAACACATTTCTGTGGTTTTAAGCCAGACAATTTGGGGGTACTTTGCTATGGCAGCCCTGGGAAACGAATGCTGATAGTAAAAGGGTTCGATGATAAAGGTCGTTCTTTAAAAATCTGTAAAAGAAGTTCCATTTGAAATATGACATACTTGCTACCTTTTGGGATTGGGCTGTTTCAAGTTCCAGTGGGTCCCAAAACCACCCTCAGTTTCAATAGTTTGCTAAGAGGAATTACAGAATTCAGTAAAGCCGTTGTGGTCATGGTTATGGTTTTTATAGGGCTTCCCAGGTGGCTCAGTGGTTAAAAAAAAAAAAGTCTGCCTGCGATGGGGGAGATGTGGGTTCAATCCCTGGGTCAAGAAGATCTCCTGGAGAAGGAAATGGCAACCCACTGCGGTATTCTTGCCTGGAATCCCAGGTATAGCGGAGCCTGGTGGGCTATGGGGGTGGCGAATAGTGGGACACGACTTGACTAAACAGCAGGAACAATAGCAACAACATGGTTTTTATAGCAAATGGATACAGATGAAAATCAGCAATGGGAGAAGGGAGGCCTACGTTTAGCAATAGGACAGGGTCTAGGAGAGACCAGGCCTAAGCTTCGGTTTCCTGTTCAATTCAGCAGTCCAGACACCATCGTTTTCTCCAACAACTATGTGTGAAGTTCTGCTGCCTAGGGAAGCCCACGGAGCCTTGGGTTTTAACTAGGGGCTTGTCATACATACAAGACTGACCCCTCTAAATGACTGACCCTAGTCTCCAGATCCTCTTGAAGTTGACTTGCTGATGCCACGTGATCCAGGGCTTCTGCCATAAATCACATTGTTAGACTGTCTGGCGTGGCCCGAGGTCCCCAGATAAACAAGGACTCTTCTGAGGCAGAACATTCTGGGGCCTTAGAGGTCAGCTCCTAGGATCCAGAGACAAAGGGCCAAACATTTCTTTGGGCAAAATGAATCCTTCCCTGCACATAAGTCCATGTTCTCATGAGCCTCAGCTCTGGGAACTACTAGGGTGGGTACAGAGTCCAGCATGTTGTGGAGTCGTTGGTTTTCTGGTCCCTGTATAACAGGGGGTTGGGGTGGAGTGGTCAGTGGAGGTCAGTGGAGGTCAGGGTCACTGTCAGAAAAGGTGAGTGTGAGCTGGTCCATTACCATTTATATATTCCACATAGATTGTCACGAACTGGTCATTGACACCTCTTTCGTTCCATGGCAGACAACACATGTTTTGCATTTGACTTCTGACAGGCACTGTCCATGTATCTGGGTGGGGCTCCTGCTGGCCCAGCAGGTACCGGCAAAACCGAGACCACCAAGGACCTGGCCAAAGCCTTGGGCTTGCTCTGTGTCGTAACCAACTGCGGCGAAGGCATGGATTACAAAGTAAGGATCTGGTGTCACTTCTTCCATCCAAAGACTAACCAGGCCCAACCCTGCTTAACTTCCAAGGTCAGATGAGATGGGATGCTTTCAGGATGGTACAGCCGTTGATACCCTGACATCACTTCTAGTGCCGTCTTCCTAGGCCAAGAGCTCAAAGGAGGACATGGGTGAAAGCATTTTATCTCATATGTTTCCAAGAAGTGACGTAGTGACAGCTGGAGGTGGGGAAACTTTCACCATCACAGTCTGGGAACTTGGATGTATTTCTTTGTTAGCAGCATGTAGAGCAAGCGTCTCAGACTAAATGCCCACTGGTCAGGTGGATAGTGTAAATCAGTAAACAGCAGACATACACAGAGAGTGGTGGTGACTGTGGCAACTGGAAAGCAAAGCTCCATCGGAAGGAGGCGCTGGTGTTCAGGTTAGGTCAATTGTCACCAAGAAGAGAGGACCCAGTATTGCTGGATTTTTCAGCATCTCAAGAGAAGCCAGAAATCTGAGGTTTTTTTACATTAAAATCCTTAATTTTTGAAATCTTTGAACTTCTTTACAAAACAGAAATACTAGAGTCACAAATGTAGAAAACAAAGCTATGGTTACCAGGGGTTATGAAGGGGGAGGGATAAACTGGAGATCAGAATGGACACGTACATACTACTATATATAAAATAGATCGCTAATAAGGGCCTACTGCATAGAACAGGGAGCGCTACTCAGTACTCTGCAGTGGCCGATAGGAGAAAGAATCTAAAACACAATGGAGATGTGTGTGTGTGTGTGTGTGTGTGTGTGTGTGTGTGTATAACTGATTCACTTTGCTGTACAGCAAAAACTAACACGACATTATAAATCAACCCTGCTCGAATAAAAATTTTTTAAAATTAAAAAAATCCTGAATTTGTGAAACCCCATGATTGGGAGCTGGCCCACAAGAGGCCTTGGAAATCTTGCCAGGAAGATCCATTAGTAGAGCGGCTGGCTGAACGCGTCTCTGCCAATCTGATAATCATCGTTTGCTTTTAATTTAGAAAATTGTATCCATACGTGGATTGCTTGTGATTTTAAAGATGAACATTGCCCTTGTCCTGACATTGCTTTCATCCTAGGCTGTCGGGAAGATCTTCTCGGGCCTTGCTCAGTGTGGGGCTTGGGGCTGCTTCGACGAGTTTAATCGCATCGATGCCTCTGTGTTGTCAGTCATCTCGTCCCAGATTCAGACGATAAGAAATGCTCTGATCCATCAGTTAACCACGTTCCAGGTGAGGATAAGTGTGAAGCTGGCCCAGATCCTCCCCAGGATGGGAACATGCGACGGTGGACAGTCATCTATCCAGACCAGGCTCCCCCAGATGTAGATTTGCCTGACTTCTGCTTTCATGTGGAGATAATTGGGTTTCCCCCAATTATCAGTGATTATCTTTGATAATTAAGTACTGTAATAATCTAAGAACTTCAGACATGGGACTCCCTGATGGTCCAGTGGTTAAAACTCAGAGCTCCCAATGCAACGGGCACTGGTCCAGTCTCTGGTTGGGAAATAGGATCTTGCATGCTTCATGGGACAGCCAAAAAATAAATTAAAAAAGTAAATTACAGACATGACTAATAGTGATGGGTAGGGCCATATTCTCAAGTAAATGAAGTATAAGGTCCCCTTTCCAGGTCAAAAGATGTTTTTAATGACTTCCCAAATTTGATAAAAAGTGACTTAAGAGAAATTAAGATTCTGTTGAATCAGAATGTCTTCAGTAGAAATTATTGCAATGAACAAGAAATTTTGCCTTCAGACCCAGTAAAGTTAGGGCATTTTTAATGACCAAGTTTTTTTTAAATGTCATTTTGGATCAATAAGAACCATTTCTGTGGACATTTATTTATTTTTGGCCACACCATGAAGCACATGGGATCTTAGTCCCCTGACCAGGGATTGAACCCACACCCTCTGCATTGGAAGCATAGAGTCTTAACCACTGGACCCCCAGAAAAGTCCCATGACCAAGATTTTTAAGGTTGTTATTAAAGTGAAAAGGCAATTTTAATTTTTTTTTTGAGATTATACTAATCTCTCCCTGTCCAACAATACATTTGTAGACTCAAGTTTGGGACATCTGCTTTAAGTTACATCAGATGAAAATGGATCAGAGTTTGGAGAAACGTGATCTTATGTAATTTAGGTGGCCCAGGGTGCGTCCCCTGACAACAGGGACCAGAGTGGCTGAACCGTTTCCCTACCCTGAGGCCCTCTGTGGTCCCAACGTGCTCTACCGTCCCTCTGGCCACTGTCCTTGCTTCTGCATGCCCTTCCACCCTTGTCACTTTAGGACACTTGCTCCACAGACATATCAGACCCTGGGACACCAAATGCATCCCTATCTGCCTGAAATTGTCCTTTTTTCCTCCTTCACCTGAAAACTCCTATACATCCTTCAAGACCCCACAGAGCCTCATTGGAAGATCCAGGAACCAAATTCAGCTTGGGCTGTGAGGACTCTGTTATGGGCCCTTCTACGGCCACCCCACCTGCTTTTCCCCTGGACCTTAGTGTTGCTGGTGGTCAGAGGATTATGTAAAGTGGGTCCTATTAAACATTTGAGGATTCCAGTGAAGGTTCTAGATGGACTTCTAGTTCATTAGTTCTGAAACATTTTAGGACTGAGCTTACTACTGCCTGCCATGGGAGATACATTGAACCTACAATGCATTTGGTTTTCTAGAAGCTGTGTTTTTAAGAGCAGGCCTGTCTGTCATCTCCAGGGTATGCTCTGGGACTCACATGAGACACTGAGGCATGGATGACAATGGTCTCAGGGCAGATCTGGGAGATAAGACAGCAGCCTCCATCCTTCGGGAAGCATCAGATACCTGCTGGGCTGCCCTCTTGTCAGAGGCAGCCTGGGCCTCATAAAAATAAGAATTCTGTTTTCTGTCTGTCTGATGGGCCATTAAAAGAAACAAAACAGTAAAATCTTAGTAGAGAGGAAAGTTGAGATAGTTGAAATTCACTGTAGGCTAAAGAGACTCAAAATATAGAGATTTCTGTACTTTGTCAGTCCATGGAGCACCTGGAGGACAAAGGCTGGTTTCTTAAAAAAAAAAAAAATATATATATATATATATATACACATTTAGTTATTTATTTGGCGTGCCAGGTCTCAGTTGTGGCACGCAGGATCTTTAGTTGTGGCATATGAACTCTTAGTTGCAGCTTGCTGGATCTAGTTCCCTGACCATGGATTGAACCCCGGGCTCCCTCCATTGGGAGCTCAAAGTCTTAGCCACTGGACCACCAGGGAAGTTCCAAGGCTGGTTTCTCAAAGGATGCTGAGGTTGGATTCTGGTGGGAAAG
The DNA here is from genome assembly GCF_032405125.1 of Capricornis sumatraensis. Taxonomy (NCBI): domain Eukaryota; kingdom Metazoa; phylum Chordata; class Mammalia; order Artiodactyla; family Bovidae; genus Capricornis; species Capricornis sumatraensis. Next base: position 58,700,853 of record NC_091085.1, on the reverse strand, counting down.
GTATGGGTGACACCCAGGCAGCCAGATGGGGGTAAAGGTGGGAATGGGAAGAGAAATGACAATTAACATGAATGAAAATCCACATTGTGCAAAGTGATGGGCTGGGTGTTCTGGAAGATGGAGACTCAGAGGGAGTAAGTGCCTCAAATCAACCCCAGGCTGCACACTTTCCCAACATCAACTAGTTTTTAAGTTGACAGACCCTGGATTTGGATCAGAGTTTGGGGGTTGACTGAGGCTTGCCCCCCAGAACATTGAGGTCATAAGCATGAGGACTCTGCATTTATCACCAGGAAGGGGCAAGACACAGATGGTGATGTCTGCTTTTTATCCATGAAAACGAGTAGCCACATGGCTCCCCAGGCCACCTTTCCCCTGGCAGGCTGGCCAGCAGTATAACCCTTCCTTCCTTTGCTCTTGTCCCCTAGTTTGAAGGGCAAGAGATCTCCCTGGACTCCAGAATGGGCATCTTCATCACCATGAACCCTGGCTACGCGGGCCGCACGGAGCTGCCTGAGTCGGTGAAGGCTCTCTTCCGGCCGGTGGTGGTGATCGTGCCAGACCTGCAGCAGATCTGCGAGATCATGCTGTTCTCCGAGGGCTTCCTCTGGGCCAAGGTGAGGCCCCCCCAGTGCCCCATGGCCCCGAACCCCATCTGAGTCTGTGCTCAGACTGGGGCCTGGGCCATTTTCATTCTGTGTGACTCTTCAAATAGTTTTGCTTGGTCTCTCTCCCTCCCATTTATTAAACAATGAATGAATGATGCTTTGGGAACAATTAATTTTTTATATTCATTTGATCTATTAGGCTGCACTGGGTTTTAGTTGCGGCGTATGGGTTTCCAGTTCCTCGGCTAGGAATTGAACCTGGGCCCCCTGCATTGGGAGTGTGGAGTCTTAGCCACTGGACCACTGGGGAGGTCCTCTCCCTCCCTTTTTAAAATGACAACTTTCATTTTGGAACCATTTGACTCACAGGAGGTGGGGGCTGGAGTCCAGAGAGTTCCAGGGGCCCCTCATCCAGCTTCCCGCAGTGATACCCTCAAATCTGGGAAAATTACGTGGACACAATGCTATTAACTCACGTATGGGCTTTATTTGGGTTTCACCAGGTTTCACCTTCTCCCTCTCTCTCTCGTGTGTGTGTCTAGTTCTGTGACATTTAATCCCATGTATAGAACAACTGGAGCCACAATCCGGACACAGAACTGTCTCATTATCACAGAAAAACTCCTTATGTCACCCCTTAATGGTGGCACCCTGCCCCCAACTCTAACTCACAATTGCCAGTCATTCTCTATCACTACAATTGCATCACTTCTAGAATGTTCTATGCATGAAATTATACAGCGTGTAACCCTTTGAGGTGGGCTTTTTTTCACTAAGCCTCATGCCCTATGTGGCTTTAAAAATATATTGCTATATTTAAGATGGATAACCTATTGTACAGCACGGGGAACTCTGTTCAATGTGATGTGGCAGCCTGGGATAGGAGGGGATTTTGGGGGAGAATGGAGACATGTATATGTATATCTGAGTCCCTTTGCCTTCCACCTGAAACTATCACAACGTTGTTGGCTATACTGCAATATAAAAATTAAAAGTTCAAAAAATAAAGTAAGCTATGAGCAAAAAACAACAAACAACTTTTCTTAACAAAAGCAAAAATATATAGGGATAATGCCTTTATCATGTCTTAAAATGTATATAAAAAGATTGTACACATACATTTCCACAGAAGGTTCTGGAAAAGGTACAAAATAGCAAATATTTTTAAACTAAAGGATTGTTAGGTTGCTTCTCTGCAGTTTTTTGGTGAAGGCTCTTATTGGCAATCCTCTTGTCTAGGTTTTGAGCCAGAGAGGAGAGATCACTGGTTCTCGGTTTTTATGTGCAAACTCCCCACGCCATCCCTAGGGACAAGCAGGTTTTGAATCGATGTAGACCAGGTGAATGACTCATCCTCAAAAACGGTTACAAGAAAACTTTAATAACACGTTTAGTTCAAAGGAAGCCAGTTTCTGAGTATAGTCGCCATGATTTAAAACATTGGATGAGTTCTGTTCTTCAAGGTGGCTAAGATTTTCCTTGGCACTCAAGGACTGTCATCCAACTTTATTAAGGCTGGTGTACTTTTCAAGTAGGTCCTAGGTTTGTCACTGTGAAAAATGAAGGTCCCATCCTGGTATTTGTTACAGGCAAGAGCATCTTGCTTGCATCTGTTTGTAGAGCAGCTTCACCTGAACATCTTTATGTCACTTTTCTTTGTGGCATAATGTTCCAGTATTTTCAGGGCATTTCCTTCATGTATTTTTTCAATATCTTTTATCACAAAAGACTCTGGCCAAAAAGATGACCGTCCTGTATAAGCTGGCCCGGGAGCAGCTCTCCAAGCAACATCATTATGATTTTGGACTCAGAGCCCTGAAATCGGTATTGGTGATGGCTGGTGAACTGAAGAGAGGTTCTGCTGAGCTTCGGGAGGTAGGGGCCACGTGCACTAAGTTCTCTAGGTTTTTATTTGTTTCACGGGTATTGAACGAATGCTGGAATGGAAGTGCCAGGGAGCACAAGTCAATCAAGAAAAAGCTTTCCTTTTTAAATATAGTTTTATTTGTTGAAGTCTTTCTCTTTTTTAAGCTTTCGTTTTGGCTGTGCTGGGCTTCATTGCTGTATGGGCCTTTTCTCTAGGTACAGCAAGTGGGGGCTGCTCTCTAGTTGCGGTGTTGGGGTTCTCATTCCAGTGGCTTCTTTTCTTGTGGAGCATGTGCCCTAGGCCATGCAGGCTTCAGTAGTTGCGGCTCCCAGGCTCTAGAGCACAGGCCCAGTAGTTGTGGCACCTGGGTCTAATTGCTCCATGTCAAGTGGGACCCTGGACCAGGAATTGAACCCCTGTCTCCTGCATTGGCAGGTGGATTCTTTACCACTGAGCTACCAGGGAAGCCCAAGAAAAAGCTTCATGCTTAGCTGTCACTTCATTTAGCTGTCTGGCCTTCCTTTGGTCTCTCCTTCATTGTATCATTCTCTTCTAATTTGACTTATTAGTTAAGTTCAGTGTCTTCACAGCACCAGTGTTTGTAACACTTCAGTGATAATAATCGATCTACAATTGCAGGGTGGTGTGATGGAGGGGTGGGGGACAAAATTCTCAAGAAAGCGTGAACATGAGTGTTTTTCCTGTTTGCAATAAAAGCCAGAGGAACAGTCATGTTTCTTTCACATGGGGCTTCCCCCAAAACAGAGCTCAGTGGAGGCTGCTCTGTGGGCAACAGACTCACGTGTCTCTCCAGAAACTCTGCTTGCAGTGCTCTATGTTTTATATTTCATGTAAGATTTCATTGTCTATTTCCTAAGACTATTTCTAGACAAGCCCTGGGGTCTTCTGGAAACGTCTCTGAAGACCTGTGTTTCATTCCATGCAGGATGTGGTGTTGATGAGGGCCCTTCGAGACATGAACCTGCCCAAGTTCGTGTTTGAAGACGTGCCTCTCTTCCTTGGTTTGATCTCTGATCTGTTTCCTGGACTAGATTGCCCTCGGGTTCGCTACCCTGATTTCAATGATGCCGTGGAACAGGTGCTTCAGGAAAATGGCTACATCATCCTACCTGTCCAGGTAAAGTGGTGCTGAAGATGAGAGTTCACTGACTTTCTCTGGGTCCTTTCCATTTTTTTTTTTTTTCATTAAAAAGATTTGTAAAATGCACATAAAATTTCCTGTCTTAACCATTCCCCACCCCTACCCCCATTTTTTATTGTGATAAAGTACATACAACATAAATTCACCATCTTATCTTACATCTTATCCATTTTTAGTGATGTTAGGTATATTTATGTTGTTGTAAAACAGATCTCCAGAACTTTTGCATTTTGAAAAAGAGAAACTCTGTTCCCATTGAATAATAACTCCTTATTTCCCCCCCTCAGCCCCTGGTAAACTCCACTCTATTTGACTCCTCTGGGAATCTTATATGTGGGGAATCATACAGTATTTGTCCTTTTGTGTTTGGCTGATTTTACTCAGCATCATGTTCTCAAGGTTCATCCACGTTGTAGCATGTGTCAGAATTCCCTTCCTTTTTAAGGCCAAGCAACATCCCATTGTATGTATATAACACCTTCCGACTGGCGACTGGCATAATGTGATAAGTATTTTTTTGGGGGGGAGTTCGATCATCTAAGGTTTTCTTCCTCCCCTACCTTTTTCCCCCAGAGTCATACTTACAAAAAAATTAAATTAGATATTACAAATGGAATTTTGATCACCTGAAATCTGTGAGGTTGTATATGTTGTCTGTAGGCCATAAATTAATGCCCAAGTGTTCTGCTGAGGGTGTCAACTCCCCAAACTGCAGGGTCGGAATGACTGCCTCTAGATGGGCCACCTTGGGCCATCAGGCTGCCCAGAAGTTTCAGGCAGGGGGAGTGGGTACCAACCACAGATGAGAGAGCCCTCTGCAATTTTCCTGGCCTTGGTGGTTTCCTCTACAGGGAGTTGTTTAAAGAGATGTGTTTTTTGGTTGGAAATGTAAAATGGTGTAGCCACTTCAGCAAAGTCTGATGGTTCCTCAAAAAGTGAAACTTAAGAGTTACCTTGCGTGCATGCATGCTGAGTCACTTCAGTCATGTCTGACTCTTTGCAGCCCCATGGACTGTAGTCTTCCAGGCTCCTCTGTCCACGGGATTCTCCAGGCAAGAGTACTGGAGTGGGTTGTCACGCCCTCCTCTGGGGGATCTTCCCGACCCAGGGATCGAACCCAGGTCTTCTTACATCTCCTACATTGGCAGGAAAGTTCTTTACCACTGGGGCCACCTGAGAAGCCCAGAGTTACCGTATGATACAGCAATTTTATTCCTAGGTATAAACCCAAGAGAAATGAGAGCGTATTTATGCACATGAAAACTTGTCCACAAATATTCATAACAGTGTTATTCATAATAGCCAAGAAGTGGAAATCATACAACAGATGCAGGGATAAACAGACTGTCATCCATCCATATAATGGAATATTATTTGGCCATAAAAAATGAGGCGCTGACACAGGCTACCCTGATGTAAGTGGACAGCACGATACTAAGTGAAAGAAGCCAGACACCCAAGACTACATACTGCACGATTCCATTTCTATATTCCGTTTATATGTTGAGAATGGGCAAATCCATACAGACAGAAAGTGGGCGCTTGGAGCTGGGGGCAATGGGCTTGGTAGACATGACTAATGAGCATGTGGGTTTTATTGGGAGAGTGATGAAAATGTTCTAAAATTGAATGTCATGATGGTTTCACAAACTTTCAAATATATTAAAGCCACTAGATTGCTGAAACACTTTAAATGGGTGAATTGTACAGTATGCAAATTCTAGCTCAATAAACCTGTTTTTAACAAGAAGGTATGTTTTAACTCAGCTGCCAATGTTTGTCCCCCAGGTGGATAAGGTGGTTCAGATGTACGAGACCATGTTGACTCGCCACACGACGATGGTGGTGGGGCCCACGGGAGGGGGCAAGTCCGTGGCCATTAACGCTCTGTGTCAGGCCCAGACCAAGTGAGTAAGGGTGTCCGTGGGGAGGGCTTGGTTGCCAGGGTGGTTTCATGGTGAGATCAGTGGCATATTACTTCGTCCCGCTTTGTACTCTGATTTCCTGGGAGATTACATTGGTCCCAAATAGCCCTCTTTAAGCCCAGAGCATCCTTTTTGGGGAGGGGCATGCCTCAGGGCTTGTGGGATCTTAGTTCCCTGACTAGAGATGGGACCCTTGCCCCCTGCAGTGGGAACATGGAGTCCGAACCACTGGGCTACCAGTGAAGTCACCAAACCAGAGCATCTTAACTTGTTTCATTGCTGATTTAGTTGATATATTTTAGAAGGCAAAACAGTGAGCCTTTTGTCCATCAGGCTGTAAATAGGTTTATTTATGAAATGATTATTTCACCAGCTATCTTATAAGGATGTTTTGAAAATTAGCTTAGGTTGTATTTTCTTGACGTTCAGACTCCTTTAAAGTCAGCCAGGACCCACACCATTATGCGACACTGTTATGGTATCAGAGTGGCCGAAAAGAAAGTCACCTCCCTAAATGCCTTATCATTGCCAGCCTTGCAAGAGCTTATCTCTTGAAGGAAAAAGTGACCTCACACTCCTAGTATAGAATGTCACAAAGACCTGTGGTGAATCAATCAATACTCTTATACTGAAAATGAGTTTTCTGATTCTCACTTTTCTCCTAAGCAGTCACTTCCCAGGTAGCGCTAGTGGTACAGAACCCATCTATCAGTGCAGGAGACATAAGAGACTCGGGTTTGTTCCCTGGGTCAGGAAGATCCCCTGGAGAAGGATGTAGCAACTCACTCGAGTATTCGTGCCTGGAGAATCCCATGGACAGAGGAGCCTGATGGGCTATAGTCCAGAGGGTTGCAAAGAGTCGGACACAACTGAAGCGACTTAGCACACATGCAGTCGCTACATTGCAGAAAGATTTCAGTACATGCTGATGTTCCAGCAAGAATCCAAATCAAGCCTTATAACTGTTGTGACTTTATCAGGTCTAGGTAGTCTATAACATCTTTTATAGTTTATAAAAATTTGTAAAATGAGTGTGTCATTTCTTCATATTCCTTCTTGTATTTTTCATGAGAAAACCATTGGACCATGGCTTACTGATTGTAAGGATTTTATTCCAGAGCCATCCTGTATTTATTCTTTAATTAATTCATTGTTAGATCATTTATGAAACTATTATGTATAGATGTGAGTATCAGTATGCCACTATTATTTTTATTTACTTTATTGATTATGAACTATGGTTCATGTGAACTTTAGTTTTCTGTGGATGAATTAATCCCCCAGCACCATGGGCATTTACAGGCATTGTAGTAGGAAATACCCCTACATACCCCTACATATAAGTCTAAGTGATTTATAAAAAAAGCAACTCAGGGTCTTCCCTGGTGTTTCAAAGGCTGAGACTCCAAGCTGCCAATGCAGGGGACCCAGGTTCGATCCCTGGCCAGGGAACTAGATCCTCCATGCCTCAACTAAAAGAACCCATGTGCTGCAACTAAGACCTGGTGCAGCTGAATAAATAAATAAATATCTAAAAAATAACAACGCAGAGTGGATGTCTTTCTATTAACACAAGGGATTGAACATCATGAGTTCAAAGGTTTTATGTTACCCTGATGACTGTTACCTCTTATACAGTAGTTGTGAAATATTTACATAAATATGCCATATGCATGAATATGTAAATACACAGAGATGAAATACATATGAAGGTTAGCATCTGTTGCCCCCAAAATCAAAGCCGTGTTATCAGTTCAGACCTCGCTTATATTGGGGCCACATGTCTGGTGAAAGGTGGTTCCCTTGCCTTTGTTAGTTGCTCAGTCATGTCTGACTCTTTTTGACCCCATGGACTGTGGTCCACCAGGCTCCCCTGTCCATGGAATTCTCCAGGCAAGAATACTGGAGTGGGTTGCCATTCCCTTCTCCAGGGGATCTTCCTCATCCAGGGATTGAACTCGGGTCTCCTGCATTCACAGGCAGATTCTTTACCATCTGAGCCACCAGGAAAGCCCCCCCTTGACTTTAGTAAAAACCATTAGCAGAGAATGGGAAGCCCAGAGCAGGGTTTGGATGGTTTGCATGTTAAATTTTGGATCGGATCCAAAATCTAACCCCCTACATGAGTGGCCTGGATTGTTCTAATGCGTTGAGTCTGCCTGAGTCCTGGCTGAGGCTTTTCGTTCTATGTAGGCTTGGGCTGGTGACAAAGCTGTATATCCTGAACCCCAAGGCTATGAGTGTCTTAGAGCTGTATGGCATCCTGGATCCCACCACCCGAGACTGGACAGATGGGGTGCTGTCCAACATCTTCCGGGATGTCAACAAGCCCACGGATAAGAAGGAGCAAAAGTGAGTATCTGTGTAAGGAGGGAAGAGCCTGGGTGGATTTGTAATGAATTAGCCAAAACTTACAAGTAAACAACTGATGTGTAGTACTGTAGTTTCATGCTTGGAGGCAGGTAGACTCAGGAGGCTCTGCTCGTGAAGCTCTAGGTACCACTTCAGCACTGTTTCTGTCTTATGTAATTTTTTCTCCTTGACTGTGTTGGTCCCCAGCTTACCATGGAGGAAGCTGAGGTCCAGGGAAGAGGTGGGAAGAGCTTGCCTCAAGGCCAGGGATGTGAGCTTGGGACATGATGGTTATTTTATTAGGTCAAATCTCTGGACCAAGTAGGCTGCTCTGTCTCACGTTCTGGTTAGAAAACCCTGGGAAAAGGTGTTCAACATGAATGGGGAGGTTACACCAAGTTGCGTAATGGGAAGCCTTCCAAGTACCATGGCTCACTTTTTTCCGATTGCCACAGGTATATTTTATTCGATGGTGATGTGGATGCCCTGTGGGTGGAGAACATGAATTCTGTGATGGATGACAACAAGCTGTTGACGCTGGCCAATGGTGAGCGCATTCGGCTTCAAGCGCACTGTGCCCTGCTCTTCGAGGCAAGTAGTGATGAAGAATAATTTCAAATAGAAGTCCTTATTTGAATTACAATTTGAAGTGCTTATTTTAAAAAATTTATTGAAGTATAGTTGATTTGCAATGTTGTATTTATTTCTGCTGTATAGCAGAGTGATTCAATTATACATTTATATGCATTCTTTTTCATATTCTCTTGCATTATGTTTTGAATATAGTTCCCCACACTATACAGTAGGACCTTGGTGTTTATCCATTGTGTATATAATAGTTTGCATCTGCTGACCCCAGCTCGCAGTCCTCCCCTCTCCCTACGCCCTCCTCCTTGGCACTCACAAGTCTATTCTCAGTCTGTTTCTGTTTTGTAAATAAATTCACTTGTGTCATATTTTAGATTCCACATATAACTGATATCGTATGGTATTTGTCTTTCTCTTTCTGACCTGTTTCATTTAGTATGATAATCTTTAGGGCCATCCATGTTGCTGCAGATGGCATTATTTCATTCTTTTTATGGCTGAGTCATATTCCATTGTATGTATGTACCACAACTTCTTTATCCATTCATGTGTTGATGGAAATTGGCATTGTTTCCATGTCTTGGCCATTGTAAATAGTGTTGCAGTGAACACTGGGGTGCATATATCTTTTTGAATTGTAGTTTTGTCCAGATATATTCCTAGGAGTGGGACTGCTATAGATAACACTGAGTTTGTTCATTTCTTCAGGTTGGGGATTTACAGTATGCCTCCCCTGCGACTGTGTCTCGATGTGGAATGGTTTATGTGGATCCTAAAAACTTGAAATATCAACCATACTGGAAAAAATGGGTTAATCAAATACAAAACAAGGTGAAAATTATTTCCAAAATGAACTAACAATCATTTGTATTGGTGGCTAATTGGATAAACATAACTCAGAGGGATGTTTGTCCCTGAAGGCCATGACCTTGACCTTGACCTGCCCGTGATCTTGAGCACTAAATATTATCAGTAAGTTGGGAGACAGCATGGAAGACACCCTTATTAGATTTCCAGAAAATTCATAGCAGGAGGGATAGGTAGTGATTTTGATAGTGTAGACCAGGGGGTGACAAATTTTTTCTGTGAAAAAAATTCACAGAATTTTTTGGGCCGTAGGCTTTGGGGGACATATGGTTTCTTTTGCAACTACTCAACCCCACCATTATGGTATGAAAGCTGCCATAGTACATGAATGAGCATTGCTATGTACCAGTAAAACTTTATTTACAAAACAAGTGGCGGGCCAGATTTGGCTTATGGATTGTAGTTGGCAACCCCTCATCCAGCCAAGTCCAGTGGTTGAGAGACTTGTCTCTAGGAGGTCTCCAGCTCCTCCTGTCTTGCTCAGTTGGAGGAACACAGTGTTTGAAGGACCTAGTTTGTCACAGAATTGAGGCTCAATGGTTTCAGTTGATCTCAAACACTGTGATATGTCATAAAGCTGCTCAGAAATGTGTACTGTCTTTTTTTTTTTTGCTCCCGTGGGTCTTCATTGCTGCTCATGGGCATTCTCCAGTTGCAGTGCAAGGGCTTCGCGTTGTGGCAGCTTCTCTTGTGTGGAGCGTGGGCTCTAGGGCACGTGGTTTTCACAGTTGCAACTCGTGGGCTCTAGAGACACTCAGTAGTTGTAGTGCACAGGCTTAGTTGCCCTGAGGCATGTGGGATCTTAGTTCCCCAACCAGGGATTGAACCTGCATCCCCTGCACTGGCAGGCAGATTCTTAACCACTGGACCACCAGGAAAGTGCCATGTTTTGCCTTAATGGTAGACTTCATTGAAAGTCTCAGAGGTAAACATGACAGTCATGTGAAGGCTGTGGCTTGACCACACCCAGGACGTCGTGACCATGCAGGAGGCAGCTCTAGAAGGACCACTAGGCTGACGGAAAATTGGGAACTAGGACACAATTACCCCAGAGAGGAGAGGAGCAAGGGGAACATGTTGGGACCATTTGAGGCACACTGTCATATGGGAGGGGCTTCCTAGGTGGCGCTAGTGGTAAAGAACCCACCTGCCAAGGCTGGAGACGCAAAAGATCCCTGGGTCAGGAAGATCCCCTGGAGGAGGCCATGGCGACCCACTCCAGTATTCTTGCCTGGAGCATCCCATGGACAAAGGAGCCTAGTGGGGCTATAGTCCATTAGGTCGCAAAGAGTCAGACACGACTGCAGAGATAGCATTCATGCATGTCAGATGGGTGATGACGCCATGCAAGCTCTATGCTCATCAGGGCCTCCATAGGGAGAGGGACCTTTCATTGCTTTATACTCTTTGTTCAATGGCTGTGGCCATGTCACTTAAATTCTCAGATAATCAGCTCTTTGCCCATCAGGTGGGACCTTTTATAGCACCTCCCTCCCAGGTGGTAGGATAGATTCTATGGCAGTGAAATTAAAGGTTTTGTGATGAAACAGAAGCATATTATAAAGGACCAATTTTTCTACAAATATATAGGTGAGTTATCAGAGTTTACTCACCAGCTCAATTTCTCATTCATGAGAAACTGTTTCTCATCCTCTCTTTTTTCAAGCACAGCTTCCCATGAACTTCTGTTGGAATAAAGGAACCCTTGGGAGTTCCCCCACCGCAGTCCAGTGGTTAGGACCCAGCACTTTCCCTGCTGAGGGCCCAGGTTGGATCCTTGGTCAGTGAACTAAGATCCTGCAAGCAGCATGGCACAGTCAAAATAATAATAATAATAATCCATGATAGAAGAAGCAGACTGAAAATTAAAATAAATAGAGGAACCCTTGAGAATGCTTTGAAATTCTGCTCTTTTATAGACGGAGCAAGGTTATTTAGAGAGCCTGTTTGAGAAATATGTACCATACCTCATTGACGTGATAGTGGAAGGAATAGTGGATGGAAGACAAGGGGAGAAGCTGAAGACAATAGTTCCCCAGACAGACCTAAATATGGTAAGAAACTGTCTTTGTTAGCAAAAAGAAATTCTTCCCTAAAGAGCTTTCAAAAGGGAAGCAAAGACGTCAGATGGGTAAAATCTAACCTTGCTGGTTACTGACAAGGGAGACTCAGTACTTCCTTTCATGACCACGAGCAAGACAAGATACTGGGCTCCATCTGCCCAAACCAATATGGTGGGCCATATAATTTCCATCGTTCTGAGATCTGGGGTCCCAGGATTTGTGACCGGAACTGACTCTCGTGGGGTTGTGTGGAATATATGGGCTGACCCAGGTATTTTCCTGTAACCAGGTAACCCAATTAGCCAAGATGCTGGATTCGTTACTAGAGGGAGAAATCGAGGAGCCCGATCTTCTGGAGTGCTACTTCTTAGAGGCTCTGTACTGTTCTCTGGGCTCTTGCCTCCTTGAGGATGGAAGGGCTAAATTTGATGAATGTATTAAGCGCATTGCTTCTTTGCCTACTGCTGATACAGAAGGGATATGGGCCAATCCTGGGGAACTGCCAGGTAGGAACCAAACATAACCTGTTTTTTTGCTCAGAACGCTTCTGGTTAGGTTTTAGAGGACGTGACCTTGCTTTTCCATATCTATGCCTGTATGGGTTTCCTGGATTGTTTGCTTCTGTAGAAGAAAGTGCAGAGCACCTAGTGGCACCCTCAGGAGAAATTCAAATGCATAAACTTCAATAGCAGAAGTCTGGATCTTAGTTGCAGCACGTGCGATCTTGAGCTGAAATCTTGAAACTCTTAGTTGGGGTATGTGGGATCTAGTTCCCTGACCAGGGATTGAACCTGGGCCCCTTGCATTGGGAGTGCAGAGCCTTAGCCACTGGACCAGTAGGGAAGTCCTAAAGCCCAGTTCCTTTGGGTGGCCTTTCTTGATGAATCCAACCTTTCCCCACCTAGCTTAAGTGTTTGCTTCATTCACTCTGTTTAAGCTCTGTAAAATTTTCACATTGTGCTTGTCTTAATTTCTTCTCCTTTTAGAGTCTCTGTTTTTTTTTTCTCTAAAATTCCATAGCTAATTCATCTGCTATATTCCTGAGACTTTGCACAGCAGATAATCACATGTGGATCCACAGATCGTTTGTAGGAAATCATTATATTAAGATTTAAGTGTTTGCATGAAAAAATATGCATCCTCAAAGAACCATATATGGTGAAAAGGTTGCATTCTCTAAGAACTATAGATAACACTAGGATCCTTCGTCTGTCTCTTAATGACACTTGAATATGACTTGGCAGGGAGACCCAAGTTTTATTCTGTAATCATTACCTGGGCTGTTGTTTTTAAAGCTCAAAGTAAAATGATCATAGGTCTTTCTACTAGAAAGTCATTGAGCAAATAAAAGATGTTTTAAAAGTCTGTAATCCTTGCTGGGTATACACACCGAGGAAACCAGAATTGAAAGAGACACATGTACCCCAGTGTTCATCGCAGCACTGTTTACAATAGCTAGGACATGCAAGCAACCTAGATGTCCATCAGCAGATGAATGGATAAGAAAGTTGCGGTACATATACATAGTGGAATATTCAGTTCAGTTCAGTTCAGTCGCTCAGTCATGTCCAACTCTTTGCCACCCCATGAACTGCAGCACGCCAGGCCTCCCTGTCCATCACCAATTCCCGGAGTTCACTCAAACTCACGTCCATCAGGTCGGTGATGCCATCCAGCCATCTCATCCTCTGTCATCCCCTTTTCCTCCTGCCCCCAATCCCTCCCAGCATCAGAGTCTTTTCCAATGAGTCAACTCTTTGCATGAGGTGGCCAGAGTACTGGAGTTTCAGCTTTAGCATCATTCCTTCCAAAGAACACCCAGGACTGATCTCCTTTAGAATGGACTGGGTGGATCTCCTTGCAGTCCAAGGGACTCTAAAAGTCTTCTCCAACACCACAGTTCAAAAGCATCAATTCTTCGGCGCTCAGCTTTCTTCACAGTCCAACTCTCACTTCCATACATGACTACTGGAAAAACCGTAGCCTTGACTAGGTGGACCTTTGTTGGCAAAGTAATGTCTCTGCTTTTGAATATGCTGTCCATGTTGGTCATAACTTATCTTCCAAGGAGTAAGCGTCTTTTAATTTCATGGCTGCAATCACCATCTGCAGTGATTTTGGAGCCCCCCAAAATAAAGTCTGACACTGTTTCCACTGTTTCCCCATCTATTTGCCATGAAGTGATGGGACGGACCAGATGCCATGATCTTCGTTTTCTGAATGTTGAGCTTTAAGCCAACTTTTTCACTCTCCTCTTTCACTTTCATCAAGAGGCTTTTGAGTTCCTCTTCACTTTCTGCCATAAGAGTGGTGTCATCTGCATATCTGAGGTGATTGATATTTCTCCTGGCAATCTTGATTCCAGCTTGTGCTTCTTCCAGCCCAGAGTTTCTCATGATGTATTCTGCATATAAGTTAAATAAGCAGGGTGACAATATACAGCCTTGACGTACTCCTTTTCCTATTTGGAACCAGTCTATTGTTCCATGTCCAGTTCTAACTGTTGCTTCCTGACCTGCTTATAGGTTTCTCAAGAGGCAGGTCAGGTGGTCTGGTATTTCCATCTCTTTTAGAATTTCCCATAGTTTATTGTGATCCACACAGTCAAAGGCTTTGGTGTAGTCAATAAAGGAGAAATAGATGTTTTTCTGGAACTCTCTTGCTTTTTCCATGATCCAGCAGATGTTGGCAATTTGATCTATGGTTCCTCTGCCTTTTCTAAAACCAGCTTGAACATCAGGAAGTTCACAGTTCATGTATTGCTGAAGCCTGGTTTGGAGAATTTTGAGCATTACTTTACTAGCATGTGAGATAAGTGCAATTGTCTGGTAGTTTGAGCATTCTTTGGCATTGCCTTTCTTTGGGATTGGAATGAAAACTGACCTTTTCCAATCCTGTGGCCACTGCTGAGTTTCCCGAATTTGCTGGCATACTGGGTGCAACACTTTCACAGCATCATCATTCAGGATTTGAAAGAGCTCAACTGGAATTCCACCTCCACTAGCTTTGTTCGTAGTGATGCTTTCTAAGGCCCACTTGACTTCACATTCCAGGATGTCTGGCTCTAGATGAGTGATCACACCATCGTGATTATCTTGGTCATGAAGATTGTTTTTGTACAGTTTTCTGTGTATTCTTGCCACTTCTTCTTAATATCTTTTGCTTCTGTTAGGTCCAGACCATTTCTGTCCTTTATCGAGCCCATCTGTGTATGAAATGTTCCCTTGGTATCTCTAATTTACTTAGCTATTAGAAAGAATGCATTTGAATCAGTTCTAATGAGGTGGATGAAACTGGAGCCTATTATACACAGTGAAGTAAGGCAGAAAGAAAAACACCAATACAGTATATTAATGCATACATGTGGAATTTAGAAAGATAGTAATGACGACCCTATACACGAGACAGCAAAAGAGACCCAGATATAAAGAACAGACTTTTGAGACTCTGTGGGAGAAGGCAAGGGTGGGATGATTTGAGAAATTAGCATTGACACATGTATATTACCATATGTGAAATAGATGACCAGTCCAAGTTCAGTGCATGAAGCAGGGCACTCAATGCCAGTGCACTGGGACAACCCAGAGGGATGGGATGGGGAGGGAGGTGGGAGAGGGGCTCGGGATGGGGAAAAACATGTACACCTGTGGGTGATTCATGTCGGTGTATGGCAAAAACCACCACAATATTGTAAAGTAATTAGCCTCCAATTAAAATAAATTAATTAATTTAAAAAGTCTGTGGTTTTGGGACTTCCCTGGTGGCCCAGTACCTAGGATACCATGCTCCCAATGCAGGGGACCTGGGTTCAATCCCTGGTCAGGGAACTAGATCCCACGTACCGCAACTCAGAGTTCATTCAATGCAGCAACTGAAGATTCTGCATGCTGTTACTAAGACCTGGAGAAGCCAAGTAAATACATAAATATATATAATTTAAAAGTCTGGGGTCTTTGGGGGGCTAGTTTTCTTGTACTTTTTCAGAACCCCGAGTCCCCTTTCTGGGGGGACCTTCCTAGTTATGCCCACTGTGCTGGCTACATGCTCCTGCAACCCTCACCCCTCACAGAGACGATGCTGATCCCGGTCTGGTCTTTCTCCCTTAGTTTGCCCTCAGGTTGAGAACTTGCATGGCCCTGTAGACAACCCACTTCCACATGCCTTCTGCATTCAGCTCCAGCATCTGGGTCCCTTGACCTCATCCTAGCCCATCGCGCTCAATCCTGCTCGGTCTACGTCGTAGTCACAGCTTCCACTCCCCACCCATCGTCAGCCTCTGTGACTCCTGCCTCAGCTGGCCTCATGGGGACTATCCGCTGCCCCTCCCTGTCTTCCTACCACCTTCTGAACCTTCTAAATCCTTTTCTGCTGCCCTGTTGCTTCAGTCTCTCTTGCCTAAGTTTCCTGGCCCTCTTGCCTAATTTTGCCCTTCTGTCGAATCTGTCTGAGATAACCCAAGCCCGCCTTCTCTGCCTCCCCAGGGTTTGAATGGTACTGAGAAAATCACTATGAGGACTGAAAGTGAAAGTGTTAGTTGCTCAGTTGTGTCTGACTCTTTGTGACCCTACAGACTGTAGCCAGGCTCCTCTGTCCGTGGGATTCTCCAGGCAAGAATACTGGAGTGGGTTGCCATCTCCTTGTCCAAGGGTTCTTCCCAACCCAGGGACCAAACTCCTGGCACCTCCACAAATTCAGTCTTGAACTTGAACTCCCTCTCCTATCCCCCCAGGGGTAATTCATTTCCCTTTTCTCCAAATCTCCACCGGGCCCTCGCCCCTATCTCTGCAGATGACCTTCCTCCTTCCTTGAACAGGAAAAACCCACACTGTCAGACCGGAATTTTTCCAGCCCCCATCTTCTCCTGCCTCCTTTCTCAGGGGCGAGGAGACCCTCCTCTTGGCCAAGCTGAACCTGCCCTGAGCTTTGATATCTGCCGCCTCCCACCTCTTCAGGCTCCTGGCTTCACCGGTTTTCTCCTCTGTCTTTTATATTTTCCATCTGTCCTTCTCTACCAACCCCGTCCCGCTGGTTCTTTGACATGTTCTAGTAAAGCCTTCCTAATCCTAGCCCCTTCTAGAGATATCTCTCTGCCTCTTCCTTTTTTTTTTTTTTTTTTCAATTGTTTGGCTGCACTGGGTCTTAATTGTAGCACGCAGGATCTTTAGTTACAGTGTGTAGGATCTAGTTCCGCAACCAGGGATCGAACCCAGACCCCCTGCATTGGGAGCTCAGATTCTTAGCCACTGGACCACCAGGGATGTCCCTGCCTCTTCCCTTTTAAAGCCACGTGTCCTGAAAGATTGTCCTTGAGCTACTTTCTCCTTCATCCCACCACTTCTCAACTGTCTGCCTCCCA
This sequence comes from Capricornis sumatraensis, assembly GCF_032405125.1. Lineage (NCBI taxonomy): Eukaryota > Metazoa > Chordata > Mammalia > Artiodactyla > Bovidae > Capricornis > Capricornis sumatraensis. The sequence goes on along the minus strand of NC_091085.1, from coordinate 58,684,065 downwards.
CCTCCCTTCTGCACATCTCCACCCAAACTGCTCCCAGTCAGCGCCTGCACTGCCTTCTTGTTGCCGGATCTGATAGCCTTTTCTGATCTTTGCCTCCCTGACCTTGCCCCAGTATCAGGCATGGTGCTACTTTCTGCCTTCTTAAAAATTCTTCTTCCATCCTGCTTCACTCTGGCCGTGCCTGCGAAGTTTCCTTTGTTGAGTCCCCTACCTTGGCCCGTCCCTCATATCAGGATTTGGTCCTGGACCTTCTTTTCACTCTTTGGGTCCTCACTGAGCCCTTTTCACCCTGCTCACAGCTCTGACTTCCAGGCCCTTTCCTCTCTGAGCCTTATTCTGGGTTCCCTAGTTTGGTTATATTTAAATATATCTTTCTTTTCTTTCTTTCTTCTTTTTCCCATCCATCCATATTTATCTCTCTCTATTTACCTATCCCACTGACAGAGGAGTCTGGCAGGTCCATCGGGTCACAAAAAGTTGGAATGACTAACAGTTTGGGCTTCTCTGGTGGCTCAGACTGTAAAGAATCCGTCTGCAATGCAAGAGATGTGGGTTCGATCCCTGGGTCAGGAAGGTCCCCTGGAAAAGGGTATGGCTACTGACTCCAGTGTTTTTGCCTGGAGAATTCCATGGACAGAGGAGCCTGGTGGGCTACAGTCCATTGGGTTGCAAAGAATCAGACATGACTGAGTGACTAACGCTTTTACTTTTCACCTATCCATCCATCCTTCCATCCATTTGTATCTGTGTATCTATGTCTATTTATATTTATTTATCCATCCATCTTTATCTGTCTCCATCTGTCTGTCTGTAGCTATCAGTTTATCCAATGCTATCCAGGGAACAAATAGCATCAGTTCATTTCAAGCATGAGCTGATTCTGTATTTCCATGTCCACAATCAAAACAAAACTGACCACTTTTTATTACAGGTCAGCTTCCAACCTTGTATGACTTTCACTTTGATTCCACACAGAAGAAATGGATACCGTGGAATCAATTAGTTCCAGAGTATGTCCATTCCCACAAGAGGAGATTTGTTGACATCCTGGGTACGTGAGAACCGAAGCCTGTTTAAGCATATGTGGTTTTCATTCTGTGTGGAAGGGTAGAAGATCCCGCGGTCCCAGTGGAACTCTACGTCCCACCCAGAGTGCTGGTTGGGAGAAACTGAACGTGAGCCATGGGTTTTGCCAAGAGGGTGGCACTTTGGATTCCTTTTATGTGCCTCTGGACGTCTGAAGATGTCTATACCCCTCAGCTCTTTTGCCTGGCAGGTGGGTCCTCCCTGCCAGGGAGGATGGCAGGGCTTGAGGTGGGTAGGATGCTCCTCTGCTTCTGCTCACCTTGCACAGACTCCCTTCTTCCCTGTAGAGCTATCTGGGCATGGGGAGGGATGCAGGAAGGAGGGAAAGAGGAATGACTAAGGCAGCATTTTGTAAGAGATGCTGCTTTGAGAGGTAGTGTACTATGGATATTGTGTATTGAGCTGTATTTAACACGCTATTTGGATACCATGGAGGCTCAAGATATTCCGTGAAACGAATATCTGATTTTGGTTGGTATAGAGTTCTTATAGAGTGAAGCATACATGTTTTCTCAGGAACCAATAAGGATTTAAAACTGCCAGTGTAGGAGTAAGCCAGATTTGACTTGAAGGTTTGATACTCTCTTCAGAGGAAGCTGAAAAAAAGCTGAAAAAAGTGAAAGTTTGTCGCTAAGTCGTGTCTGACTCTTTGAGACCCCATGGACTGTAGCCCCCCATGCTCCTCTGTCCATGGACTTCCCAGGCCCGAATACTCGAGTGGGCTGCCATTGCCTCCTCCAGGGGATCTTTCTGACCCAGGGATCGAAGCCACGTCTCCTGCTTGGCAGGCGGACTCGTTACAACTGAACCACCTGGGAAGCCCTCAGAGGAAGTTGTTGGTCAGGAAACAAGTGTTGATAAGTGACTTATGCAGCAGAGAACCTGGGAATTTTCAATATCCTGAGTATAAGTCAGAAATGGATATTGAAACCGTTTGGGTTTTCTACACTTGTATGTGATGATGACACAGCTGTAAAAATGTATCAAACCCCTCAAAATATACACTTAATATTGGAATGCATTTCATGGTCTGTGAATTATACCTCCATAAAGCTATTAGAAATAAACATTAGGGGTAGTGAGCGCCTCCATTTATATGTTTTCAGGTCACCCCTTGGGTTTTTGCTGATGCTTCTAATGGGATTTATGGGATCCTGGGAAACTCCAGGCTGCCCAGTGTGCACCTTATTGGTGTTTCTCTGATGCACTAATTCTTCATATGTTCTTTAGTTCATACAGTGGACACAACCCGTACTACCTGGACACTGGAACAAATGGTTAAGATTAGGCAACCTGTTCTTTTGGTTGGTGAATCTGGTACATCCAAGACAGCCACTACCCACAACTTCCTGAAAAACCTGAATGAAGAGACTAATGTAAGTCATTATTTGTATCTATGGGCAAATAACAACTTACCCCAACACAAAGCAGTTCATACAGCAAATACTCTCTCACAGTTTCTGCAGATCTGGAATCTGGGGGTGGCTCAGCTGGTGGTTCTAGCCCAGGCTCTTTCATGAGATGGCAAAGTTGACCAGGGCTGAGGTCATCTGAAGGCTTGAGTATGGCTGGGGGAATCCTCTTTTGAGATGTTTGGTTTCAATTCCCCACCATGTGAGCCTCTCCAAGCACCCTGGTGTGCTCCTTTACTTTTTCCTGAAGATTGTCTATTCACTTATCTATTTCACGGCTGCACTGGTTCTTTGTTGCTGCATGCGAGCTCTCTCTACTGCGGCAGCAGCAGCTGCTCTCTAGTTCAGGTGCATGGACTCCCTCATCGCAGTGGCTCCTCTTGTTGTGGAACACAGGTTTTAGGATGTGCAGGCTCGGTAGTTGCGGTGCATGGGCTTAGTTGCCCCACAGCGTGTGGGATCTTAGTTCCCCAACCAGGGACCGAACCTGTGTCCTTTGCACTGGCAGGCAGATTCTTAACCACTGCACCTGCTGTTGTCCTCTTGGCCTGGCAGCTGACGTCCCTCAGAGTGAATGTCCAAAGGTAGAAAAGCAGATGCTACAATGGTTTGTATGATCCAGGAAACCACACCCCATCACGCTTGCCACATTTTGTGGCTCACAGAGGCCCTACTGTGGCCCACTCTGATGCAGCATAGGAGGGGGCTACACAGGGTGTGGGTACCTGGAGGTGAGGGTGATTGGGGTCGTCTTGAAGGCTGGCAGTTACATTCCTCATCACCATCTTGTGGTTTTTCATTTCCTTCCTCCAGTCGCGTGCCAGACGTGGGAGGGTTTGGGTACTCCAGTGCAAACAACAGTAAACAAGGCTGTTAAGGTCCAACCTCATTACGAGGGGACCCAGGCATGAAAACGAATCATGCATGGAACGTGATTGTGCAGGACATGCCAGGTGCGCCGAGATGTTAGGAAGGAGGGTCCCTGTGTTTCTCCTTTCTGTGTACTCCGAGTGGTCCTACATGGCCCACCTGCTCACTGTTGCAACTCTCCTGGTTTTAAACAATTTTTATTTAACTTTTTAAAATTTGCAGCATGTGGGATCTTTAGTTGTGGCATGTTGGATCTAGTTCCATGACCAGGGATCCGATCTGGGCCCCCTGCATTGGGAGCTCAGAGGCTTAGCCAGCGGCCGATCAGGGAGTGCTAGTGTTCAGTCGTGTCTGACTCTTTGCGACCCTACAGACTGTAGCCCGCCAGGCTCCTCTGTCCATGAGATTCTCCAGGCAAGAATACTGGAGTGGGTTGCTGTTTCCTCCTTCAGAAGATCTTCCCGACCCAGGGATCGAACCTGCATCTCTTACTATTGGCAGGCGGGTTTTTTACCACTAGCGCCACCTGAGAGGCCCCATTCCCTACTTAATGTTTTATTACCAGGTAAAGACTCTTATCTCCTCCAAGAAGCTGCCCGTGATTTTTGGGACGTCCAGCTGTCACATACTCGTCCCCAGTCCACACACTTATTCAGTTCCTTTCTAATGTTGTCTGTCTTTGAAGTTCTCGATTCTGATTCTGGCCTTCTGGAACCTCCAAGCGGAGAAAAGCTTCCCGCTGCTTTCCTCTCTGACTCTTCCTTACGCCTGTGCTACACGTGGCAGAGGGGCTCTGGGAGATCTTGTGGCCCTCCGGGGTAGGGAGTGTCAGCCTAGGTATGCGATGGGCACATAATGGTTGAGGGCAGGATTGGGCCTTGCTGCCCCCAAATGGATAAGTCAAGCTCAGTCGTACTGGGGTGTGCAAGCATGGCTATTTAGCTTTAAGAATGCCATTGTGGAGGGCACTTGAGGAATGGGCCTACAAGTTTATGGAGTTGGGCAAAGAAAACTTGACTTCAGTAGCCCCACCCCCACCAGCCTCTGTGCTCCTCTCCACCGAGACTCAGCAGCTGGTGCTCATAGCTCCAACAAGACACATCCAGGGACTTTCTGCACAGTTCAGTGGTTAGGACTCCACGCTTTCACCACGGAGGTTCAATTCCTGGTCAGGGAACTAAAATCTGGCAAGCCTCAAGGTGAGACAAAAAAAGAAAGACACATCCAAACATGTTCACAACAAAGACATGTGTGTTTATTCTCAGATGTTCGGGTCAGCTGCACCTGCGCTCGTGGGCACCTAGGAGAAGGGTGTTCTCTAAGGCAGTGGTTCCTATTTATTTCTTTATATTTTTGGTTGCACTTGGTCTTTGTTGCTGCGTGCGCGCTTTCTCTAGTTGTGGCAAGCAGGGGCTACTCTCTATTGACGCACAGGCTTCTCGCTGTGGTGGTTTCTCTTGTTGCAGAGCATGGGCTCCAGGCACATGGGCTTAATTGCTCTGAGGCATGTGAGACCTTAGTTCCCTGACCAGGGATCGAACTCATGTCCCCTGCATTGACAAGTGGATTCTTAACCACTGGACCCTCGGGGAAGTCCCACAGGGGTTCTTAAAGTGTGGTCCCTGGACCTGCAGCATAAGCATCACTTGAAAACTTGCTTAAACTGGGACCTACTGAATCGGAAACTCTAAAGATGGGAACCCATTGGGGTGAGGGGCAAGATCCTTCCAGGTGGTTCTGATGCATAATTAAGTATGGGAGCCACTGATCAATTATCTGTCATTAATTGCTCCAAGAAAGGGTGAGGGAGAAACCCCAAGTACATGTGCATGAAAATGTCCACCCCACAGAGGGATCAGGGGCCCTCTGTCACCCTTCTCTCAGCAGTTCCTTCCAAGGACTAATCAGTGGTTGTTTTTGTTCTTTTTTTTTAAATTTTTTTAATTGAAGTATAGTTGATTTACAGTGTTGTGTTAATTACTGCTATACAGCAAGATGACTCCATTTTATATACACATATATAGTTTATATGTGTTTATATACACACATATATATACACGTATAGTTTCTTTATACAGGCTTCTCTGGTGGCTCAGACGGTAAAGAATCTGCCAACAATACAGGAGACTGGGTTTGATCCCTGGGTCAGAAAGATCCCCTGGAGAAGGGAATGGCAACCCACTCCAGTATTCTTGCCTGGAGAATTCCATGGGCAGAGGATCCTGGGGGGCTACAGTCCACGGGATCGCAGAGAGTTGGACACGACTGAGTGATTAACAGACAAACACACATATATATATGTGCACTTTGTTTTTCAATACTCTTTTCCACTGTGGTTTGATCACAGGATATTGAATATAGTTCCCTGGGCTGTATAGTAGGACTTTGTTGTTTATGCATTCAGTATATACCAGTTTGCATCTGCTAATCCCATGTTTGTGCTCTCTTTGACTTATTTATTAAGATGTAGCAGGCATGATAGTAATTTATATTTGAATATTGCTTTGTCATTTTGAAAATACTTTGATATATTTCATCTCACGTGATAAAAATCACTCTGTGAAGTAGTCCAAGTAAGTGTCATTAAAATAATCTTTCAGATGAGGAAAAGGAAGCTCTGAAAGCTTAACCAATGGTTCTGAGGTCACCTGGTTAGAACTGTGTAGGGCCAGTGCCCCTGTCCCCTGACCAATCCACATTGCTCCTCAGTCCACACTGTTCACCTGGCAACTAGTTATTGCCTCTTATAACCTGCCATAATGAAAGAGGAATTCTTGCTTTAGCATTAAGTAGCTTACAATCAAATGTTTCATGTAGGTACCATGAAAAAAGACCGTGTTTTGGAATTATCTCTTTCTGTTTCAGATTGTGTTAATGGTCAGTTTCTCCTCCCGCACCACTTCCATGGATATCCAAAGAAATTTAGAAGCCAACGTGGAAAAACGAACCAAAGACACTTATGGCCCACCCATGGGAAAACGCCTCCTGGTGTTCATGGATGACATGAACATGCCAAAGGTTGGTGAGGCCGAGGGGGTGGGGTGAGGGGGCAGTGGCAGGGCCATGTAATGGGTCTGTGTGAACATGAAAGCATCTGTCTTTTATTCTTCACAGTGTCTGTAGGGCCAGATTATAGAGAGTCAGCTTAGGGGACCATGCGACTGGAGGGACTCTTTCCTTAGATGCGTTCCTTAGTTTCTCCAAGGATTGAAGCAGGCAGCTTCTGAACTATATTCAGTGTATATAGTTCAGTGTATGTTTGAGTAAGTGGTTCCAGATGAGCTATACTTTAGATAATAATACTGTTCTCAGTCCTGTACACCTGGGAAGCAAGGTGGTGCAGTGGTAAAGAATCTAACTGCCAGTGCAGTAGATGCAGGAGACGTGGTTCAATCCCTGGGTCAGGGAGATACCCTGGAGTAGGAAGTGGCAACCCACTCCGGTATTCTTGCCTGGGGGATCCCATGGAAAGAGGAGCCCTACAGGCTACAGCCCATGGGGTCATAAAAGAGTCAGACATGACTGAGTGACATACATGGGAAGTGTAAGGGCAGGCACTTCCTAAGAATTCCTCTAGATTTATCAAGGAAAGGGAATGTTCACAGGCACCATGAGTTTGTTTCTGGGGCTAGAGCCTAAGAGGTGCAAAGCACTGGGATTTTTCTTAGTACTGGGATTGAAATTTATTATCATGTCTGCAGAACCATTCCCCCCAAAGAAGACATCAAAAATGTGTCTTCTAGATGGACTGTTTACAAAGCCAGGATCCATGCATCCATCCATGCATGCAGGCATCCATGCATCCATCCATGCATCTCTCCATCCATGCATCTCTCCATCCATCCATGCATCTATCCATCTATTCATCCATCCATCCATCCATCCATGCATCCATCTATCTCTCCATCCATCCATCTATCCATGCACCCATCCATCTCTCCATCCATCCATGCGTCTATCCATCTATTCACCCATCCATCTCTCCATCCATCCATGCATCTATCCATCTATTCATCCATCCATTCATCTATCCATGCATCCATCCATCTCTCCATCCATCCATCTCTCCATGCATCCATCCATCCATCTATCCATGCATCTATCCATCTGTTCATCCATCCATCCATCCATCCATCTCTCCATCCATCCATGCATCTATCCATCTATTCATCCATCCATTCATCTATCCATGCATCTATCCATCTGTTCATCCATCCATCCATCCATCCATCTCTCCATCCATCCATGCATCTATCCATCTATTCATCCATCCGTCTATCCATCCATCCATGCATCTATCCATCTATCCATACATCCATCCCTGCATTTATTCACCCATGTTTATATCCATGCATACACCCATCCATCTAGGCATCTATCAATCTATGCATCCAGCCATCCATCCATACACTTGTTTATCCATCTATCCATCCAGTTGACATATTTATTGAGCATCTCCTCTGGGGACTGGTGCTGTGAAGTGATGAACAAAATATACATAGTTCCTGCCTTCAGGGAGTTTACAATCTAGAGAGGGACACAGATTAAAAAAAAAACAAACTACAAATGAATATACAGAATTGCAAACTTTGAGAAGCCCAGTGAAACTCAAACCAGAGCACTCTGAGAGGGTGAAAGGAGAGATGGGATTTAGCTGAAATGAAAGTGAAAGTTAAGTCGATCAGTCGTGTCCGACTCTGTGACCCCATGGACTATACAGTCCATAGAATTCTCTAGGCCAGAATACTGGAGTGAGTAGCCTTTCCCTTCTCTAGGGGATTTAGTTAAGATGGTCAGCAAAGGTATTGCTGGGCTCTGATTTACAATAACACTGTTTTTCCTTTTCTTTAAAACAATTGAGGTGGATGAATATGGCACACAGCAGCCAATTGCCCTGCTGAAACTGCTCTTGGAAAAAGGCTTCTTGTACGACCGGGGGAAGGAGCTGAACTGTAAAAACATCCGCGACCTCGGCTTTATTGCTGCGATGGGGAAAGCCGGAGGAGGCCGCAATGAAGTTGATCCAAGATTTACTTCACTCTTCAGTGTCTTCAACATTCCCTTTCCTTCTGAGAAGTCTTTGCACTTAATTTATTCCTCCATCCTCAAAGGCCACACCTCGGTAATTTTTTTTTTTTTTTTACGTATACATGAATCTATTCTTTTTTTTCCCCTTTTATTTAAAAAAAATTTTCTTTACTCATGTATTTTTGACCATGCTGGGTTTTCATCACTGCGTGCTGGCTTTCTCTAGTTGCAGTGAGTAGGGTCTTCTATTGTTGAGGAGCACGGGCCCTAGGGTGCATGGGCTTCATCAGCTGCTATGAGGCATGTGGGATATTCCTGGACCAGAGATCGAACCTATATTCCTGCATTGGCAGGCAGATTCTTTACCATTGGACCACCAGAGAAGTCCTATTCTCTTTTTATCTCCTTCAAACTTTTAACTTTTTAGTTTGTATTGGGGTATAGCTGATTAACAATGTTGTGGCAGTTTCAGATGAACAGATGAAGGGACTCAGCCATACATAAACATGTATCCATTCTTTCCCAAACCCTTCTCCCATCCAGGCTGCCACATAACATGGAATAAAGTTCCATGTGCTATCCAGCAGGTCCTTGCTGGTTATCCGTTTTGAATATAGCAATATGTACATGACCTGCTGCTGCTGCTGCTAAGCCGCTTCAGTCGTGTCCGACTCTGTGCGACCGGAAGTCCTATTCTTTTTCAAATTCTTCTCCCACTTAGGCTGTGGGTAACTTGACTTAATTAGACGTCTAAACCAGAGGGCCTGGTGTTGGGTAGAAACTTGGTAACAATATATGCATTTGACACAGCAAGCACAAGGCCTAGAGCCCATGGTGCTTTTAGAAGCCCATGAACATGTTTTAATTTCTTCCAAAATCAGAAGAAAGGAATCAATCGAATCCAGCCTAGATTATATTCATCTTTATACCAAGTTAATCATAATATATATAAGATAATATATTTAATTATGAGTAAGTAATAAAAGAATATATAAATGTATATGTATATATAAGTAATATATTTTTATGGAGGAAGGGGCCCATGAAGGCATAAGTGCTTAGGGTCCATGGAAATCATGGTGTGGCCCTGAGTTACATAGGCTACCTTGAGTGACAGCAAGGAACCAACTACAGGATATGGGCTCTGGAGTCAGTACCCGTTCTGCTCCTTGGACGAGTCCCTGGAGCTCTCTCTTACGCCCATCCTCATCCAGAATAGGGAAGTGATGCTGGTACTGGCCTCCCTGACGTTTTGGGAGAATGAAAGAAAATGCGTGTAACGTGTGTGGCACAGCGCACACACCGATGCTCACTAGATACTAGTTACTGCTGTTAAATCACCATGATTTACATGACCTCTACAAATGGGCTTCCCTGGTGGCTCAGATGCTAAAAAATCAGCCTGCAATCCAGGAGACCCTGGGTCAGGAAGATCCCCTGGAGAAGGGAATGGCAACTCATTCCAGTATTCTTGCCTGGAGAATCCCATGGACAGAGGAGCCTGGTGGGCTACCTTCCATGGGGTCACAAAGAGTCGGACATGACTGAGGGACTAACATTTCACACTTTGCAAATGGAACCCCTTCATTTAAATAATGACCTCTGATCCTGGCGTTGCTCTTCTAAAGCAGGCTTGCTCACTCAAAGTCTTGAGGGACCAGGCAAGAAAGATGAAGGTGTGGGAAGGCCAGATGTGATCAGTGAGCACCTGGCATGTTCCGGCCCCATCCCAAGCCATTCACTTCCAAAACTGTGAGGTCTGTGCAAGTCACATCAGTCTCAGATGGAGGGTTGGTTTGGGGCTTTGGTTTCATATCATGTTGACTTGTCAGTTAATGTGAAAATCTGGGGAAACAAAAGCAGATCAGATGATTAGTTTCTCTGGTCCTTCCTTTTTTTTTTTTCCTTACCTCCTCACAAAAAAATTAGGATGGGTTTTCCCTGGTGGTTGGTCCAGTGGTTAAGAATCTGAAGTGCAGGGGACGCTGGTTCAATCCCTAGTCTGGGAGGATCCCTTATGCCGCGGAGCAGCTAAGCCTGTCCGCCTCAACTGCTGGGCCTGCGTGCCGGAAGCCTGTGCTCAGCACTGGGGGTGGGGGGCGGTGTGTGAGGGGAGCCGCTGCAGTGGGGAGCCTGAGCACCGCAGCTCAGTCGCCCCCACTTGCCAAAACTAGGAGAAGCCCCGGGGCAGCAACAAAGACCTAACACAGCCAATAAGTAAGATAATAAATAAAATACGTTTAAAAAATTACAGAAAAATCCATGCAATGTAAGACTAGCTATTAAAACCATTTAAAAATACACAGTTCAGTGACACTTAGTATTTTCATAATGTTGTACAACTATCACCACTGTCTAGTTCCAGAATATTTTTATCACCCCCCAAACAGTTATTCCATTCTGTCCTTCAGCCCCTGGCAACCACTAATCTGGATTCTGTCTCTACGGATTGTCCTATTCTGGACACTTCCTATCAGTGGAATCATGCAATTTGTGGTCTTTTGTGTTTGGCTTCTTTCACTCAGCATAACGTCTTCAAGGTTCATCTACATTGTATCCTGTGTCAGTGTTTTGCTCCTCTTCCTGGCCAAGTCATATTCCATGATAATGGACGGACCACGTTTTGCTTATCCATTCATCCACTGATAAACACTCGGTGTGGGGGGGTGGGGCGGGTCTTTTCATTCCTTAGGTGTTTCATGAGAGCATCGTGGCTGTGAGCGACAAGCTGACATCCTGCACATTGACTCTTTACAAAAACATTGTTCAGGATCTGCCGCCCACCCCATCCAAGTTCCATTACATCTTTAACCTTCGGGATCTCTCACGGGTTTATAACGGTCTTGTCCTCACTGACCCGGAACGGTGAGTTTCGTCTTATCTTACTAAAAGATGCCTCATTGGCATGATAGCTTCTCTTATTCTTTTAAGGCAGAAGAGCTATCAGGAAATGCGATGTGAATGCATATGTCAGTTAATCACCCAGTGTCTTTTTGTTTATGTTAAACGAAGAACAGAGTCAAATGCTTGGTTAAGACTTGAGGCCTCTTGAGCCCTTGAGTTGAAGGTTGCAGAAGCCAAGAGAGGCAGGTGTGTAGCCAAGTGGACAGGTGTGTTGCCAAGTGGACAGGTGTGTTCAACCCAGAGGTGGGGATGTTATGCCGACCTTTGTTCTCAGTTCTAAAGGTGGAATTTGCCCAGTGGAGCCTTTCATTCATACAACTGAATTGTTTCCAGTTGCCAACTGCTTATATTTTATGTGTCTCTGGGAGAAGTTAACCACAGAGGACAGAGGGATTTAAGTCTTGGTGTAGAAATTTACCTGTGAAAACTAGATGAATTTGTGTATTTACATTAATGTATATTTCGTCTATGTAGGTTATCAGGGATGTCCCGATATTGTGGGTTTACATTATGAATCCACAAAATATTGAAAAATGAATCAGGAACTTTCTTCATGCCCACAGTGACTCTCAGTGCCCTTGAAAGGTTCAGAATGGCAGTTCAGGAGAGGGTCGGTCTGGGTATTTAGGGGTGGAGTGAGGCCTCTTTGCCAGAAACCAGATAAAGACCTAGAATTGGGGTCAAGTGGAGCTGGTTCTTAGAAAAAGGAGCTGCCAATGGCTCCGCAGCTGATGTTAAATTCATAAATTCCAGTGAGGAGGAGTCCCATCAAGTTCTCATGTCATTTACATCACTTGTAGATAATGTTCTTTTTTTTCTCTGCAGCAGGAGGAGCTATAAATGACAACGTTATAGTCTTTACATTTAAATTGTTAGTGTCCATTAAGTTTCAGGCTTCCCTGATAGCTCAGTTGGTAAAGAATCCACCTGCAATGCAGGAGACCCCAGTTCAGTTCCTGGGTTGGGAAGATCTCCTGGAGAAGGGATAGGCTACCCACTCCAGTATTCTTGGGCTTCTCTTGTGGCTCAGCTGGTAAAGAATTTGCTTGCAATGTGGGAGACCTGGGTTTGGTCCCTGGGTTGGGAGGATCCCCTGGAGAAGGGAAAGGCTACCCACTCTAGTATTCTAGCCTGAAGAATTCCATGGACTTTATAGTCCGTGGGGTTGCAAAGAGTCGGACACTGAGCGACTTTCACTTCACTTCACTTCCTTAAGTTTCAGTTAATATGGAACTGGGTGGGGTGGGGGGCAGACTATAGATATGTCCTTTTCTGCACCCTATATAGTCATCTGAAAATAGTAGCATCCAGCCTGCTCTTCTCTAGATAACTTTGTGGCTAATTTTGCCCCTTCCATCCTGTAGATTCCAGACGGTGACCCAGATGGTGAGAGTCTGGAGGAACGAGTGTCTGAGAGTCTTCCATGACCGGTTGATCAATGAAACAGACAAGGAGCTGGTCAGTACATTGAAAATGTACCAGCAAATGCAAAAAACAAACAAACAAACAAACAAAAAACACCCAGAACTCAAAACAAACAAACAAAAAGCAAAACTAACCACAAAATTTGTCTCTGGGTGAAATGAAAAAGTACAAAACAAAAACCAATACTTTTTTAAATGTATTTTTTTATATGGGACTTTACAGAAAAATAGAGACTAACAATGGAAGTCAATAGATAAAGGAGGGTGGATTGTTAAGTACTTAGCAGCAAAGGGGAAAAAAAATCAAATGCAAATGACTTCAGATAATCCTAGCCGATGCTCTTTTTCTGACAAGTCTCAGCGCAAGTGTGGTTTGAGTTTGGGTCCTGAAGTGATCTTGTGTTGTAAGGTCCAGGAGCACATAAGAAACTTGGTCACGGCACATTTTAACGAAGATGTGGAGGCAGTGATGAGGGACCCCATCCTGTTTGGAGACTTCCGGACAGCTCTGCATGAAGAGGAAGCACGCATTTATGAAGATATTCAGGATTATGAGGCAGCCAAGGCTTTGTTCCAGGTGCGGACAGGGCTCACCTCTCCCAGGATTACATTACTTGGGTGCCCAGGAGGTGGAGCTGGGGAGAATGCCGTGCCTGTCTGTAACTTTGGGATATGGGCTTGTGTCTGACCCAGTGTCGTCCACGTCCTGTGGTGCATGCGAATGACCTGATGAATTTATTCATTCAGACCCCTGGGACCCATCCTCATGTGTTTCCCTTCATCAAACTCATGGAGGGTGCCAGGGTTCCGGTGCACACCCAACTTAGGGAGTCCCTCATCTGACCCCTTAATGTTCATTTTCATCTTAATTCATAAGGCGAGGCTTGTGGTCATCTTTGGCTTACTGCTGGCCAATCACAGACCAGCAGATTGAAATCTTTTTAAAATTTATTTAATTTAATCAGTTTGTTTATTTTGGCCATGCTGTGCAGCATGAGGGTTCTTAGTTCCCTGACCAGGGATAGAACTCATGACCCCTGCATTGGAAGCTCAGTGTCTTACCCACTGGATGCCTGGGATGTCCCACAGTTCGAAATCTTGACTGTGAAAGGTAGTCTTGTGAACCCGAATGATTTAATCATTCCAACCACTATTGGCATTCAAAACAGCCTCTCCTCCCTTTTTAATCTCTCCTGCACAGAAGAGAGAGTCTGTCTCTTAAAAGTCAGTGATCCTTAAAAAAAATTATTTTTGGTGTAAAATTCAGGAGATCCTTGAAGAGTATAATGAAAGCAACACCAAAATGAACTTGGTTCTCTTTGACGACGCTCTGGAGCACCTGACCCGCGTGCACCGCATCATTCGAATGGGCCGAGGCCACGCCCTGCTGGTCGGAGTCGGGGGCTCTGGGAAGCAGTCTCTGGCCAGGCTGGCTGCCTTCACAGCTGGCTACGAGGTGAGCCTAACTCCCTGCTAGAAAGTGGCTTTGCTCTGCCAATTTCTGCAGTTAGTAGTTCCTGCAAAAATCTGAACAATCTATTACAGATCATAGCATGACGCTTTCACAGAGTATCAGATGGTTTTTTTGGGGAGGGGTGGAAATCGATATTATTTTAACTGAATATTCGAAGCATCTAACTCTTGTATTGTTTTTGGAATATAGAATATGTCAAATCAAGTTCAAGAGTCAAACATGAGCAAGTCCTGTGGTGCATAATGTGTGATGTGTGCTCGTGTAGAGGGGATCTTGGCCCAAACCTCGATGGACCCAGTGTTCATCGTCAGTGATGTTCTGGCTGTTGTTTCAATACAACCACCATCCAAAGTTCTGGGCCGTTCTTAGAATCTTCAAAAAACAATTAAATAGAAACAAAAAAAATATTTTTATTGAGATACAATTTCTAGATTGTACAATTCATCCACTTAAGGTATACAATTCAATAGTTTATTTTTATGTTCAAAAGGTTGTGAAACCATCACATTCAATTTCAGAACATTTTCTTCATCCAAAGAAGAAATCCCAAGCTCCGTATCTTCCTGTTCTTCCAGCCCCTCAGCCTGAAGACATCATTAATTTTTCTTTCTCTCTTGACTTTCCTATTCTGGGTTTTTCATACAATAGGATCTCAAAGTATGTGGTCTGTTGTGACGCCTTCTTGCACTTAGCATAATGTTTCCAAACTTCATTCCCGTGTCAGTGTTTCATTCCTTATGTGGCTGAATCATGTTCCATTGTATGGTAGACCACGTTTCAGTTATCCATTCATTCACTGACAGTCATTTGGATTATTTCCACTTTTTGACTACTATGAATTACGCTGTTACAAACATTCATGTACAGGATTCTGCAGGGACATATATTTTCATTTGTCTTGGATGGATGCTAGGAGTGGAGTTGCTGGGTCGTAGGGTAATTCTCTGTTGATCCATCTGAGAAACTGACAGATTGTTTGCCCAAGGGGCTGCACCATTTGATATCCCCCCAGCACTGTGTGAGTGGGGCCCTGTGTCTCTGAACCATCCTTAGACTCTTACAGATAGTCCTACAGTGCCTACAGGTAACTTGCCAGCCTGGTCCATCACTGTGAGACGTGCATCCTGCAATGAGACTCAGTTTTGAAGAAGCGTCAACTCCATTGCTAGAGAAGGCAATGGCACCCCACTCCAGTACTCTTGCCTGGAAAATCCCATGGACAGAGGAGCCTGGTAGGCTGCAGTCCATGGGGTTGCTAGGAGTCAGACACGGCTGAGCGACTTCACTTTCACTTTTCACTTTCATGCATTGGAGAAGGAAATGGCAACCCACTCCAGTGTTCTTGCCTGGAGAATCCCAGGGACAGAGGAGCCTGGTGGGCTGCCGTCTATGGGGTTGCACAGAGTCGCAGACGACTAAAGTGACTTAGCAGCAGCAGCAGCAGCAACTCCACTGCTCACCCTCCCCACACACCCTCCTTAGTCCTTTGGTATCTGATTCTGCACTATCCTTGATGCCTGTTTTTGCCTATTGTTTTGCTCTGTTTTTATGATTTTTTTTTGAAATTGGGAAGTTAGAGGATTCAAGGGTATATTGACCCATGACACTAGAGTTCGCATTAGAAAGGTGAATTCGTGGTGGAGTGTGCCTCCTTGAAGTGGGAGTGAAAAGGGCCAAGGGACTTCCCTGGTGGCCCAGTGGTTAAGACTCGGCTCGTTTATTGCAGGGGCATGGATTTGATCCCTGGTAGAAAACTGAGATCCCACTTGCCTCGAAGGAGGGCCAAAAAATGCGGGGGTTGGGGGGAGCCTGGGGATGGGGGACCAGGGGAGAAGCAAAGGACTTTTAATTTTATCCATAACTTTGTTAAAAATAGGTTTGAAGCAAATATATGAGTTTTGGGTTTTTAGCAAATGTTAAATATGGGTGGTGGGTGCGGTGGCATTCTCTTGTTCATTGTATGTGGTTTATTACTCTTTAAAGGAATTGAGAGTCTTGTCTATTTATTTATGGCTGCGCCAGGTCATCAGACTTTCTCTAGCTGTGAGCGGGGGCTGCTTTCTAGTTGCAATGCATGCGCTTCTCATTGTGGAGTTGTTTGTTGCAGAGCACAGGCTCCAGAGCCCATGGGCTTCAGTCGTTGCGGTGCACGTGGAATCTTCCTAGACCAGGGATCTAACCCAGGTTTCCTGAAATTGGCAGGCAGGTTCTTAAACCACTGGACCACTGGGGAACTCCTGTATTTGGTTTATTTTTCAAAATGTCCTCTTTAACAACCAGGCGGTCTCACAACAAAGAATTAAACTGATTTATGCTACCAGCAATGTCCATTTCTCCCTGCTCTGCCAACACTGTGTACTGTCATTCTGATATCTGCCAATATTATAGGTGAAATATGTCATAGTTTAAATGAGACTTTATTTCTTTGCCAAGTAGTGAAGTTTGAATAGCCGTTTATTTATTTTTTTAATTTATTTATTTTAATTGGAGGCTAATTACTTTACAATATTGTAGTGGTTTTTGCCATACATTGACATGAGTAGCCTTTTAATACATTCATTAGACATTTGTCTTTTCCTTCTAGTGAATTGTCTCTTTATGTGCTTATTGATTTGTGAGAACTCTTTACATAGAAGAGCCATCACCATTAATTCAATGAATCTCATTTGTGGTATTTCACAAATATTAACCTTCTGTTGAAAGTGTTTTTAAACTAACTTGTTGAAAGTATTTCTAAACTAAGTTGGGTAGTTTAGAAAGTATTTCTGAACTAAGTTGGGTAGTTTAGAAAACTTAAAGGTTGGTGTACCTTTAAGATTAGATAAAATATGTAGTCAAAATCATCTATTATTCAAATGTAATTGCTTTCTTCTTATTTTCTACATTTTTCTATAGGCTAAGACATTAACCTCTGGGCGAGTTGACTTTTCTGTTGATTAGTCCTGGTAAAACTGGGTCGTGGTTGTGCATCTTGAGTTCAAGAAATGACAGAGAGGATGTTGGAGGGACAGGGGAGGAGCAACAGGATGTATCGGGTCATCACTGCGTCCTGGGAAGTGGAGGGGCAGTCGGGTAGGGGGACCAGAGAGCTGCTCATGCCAGGGGTGCCCGGAACTGTCGAGGCTGTGTGGAAGCCACACTTGGGGAGGGTGAAGGGGGTCTGCAGGCAGCAGGTGGAACTGGAGGCCAGATTACATTTGGCTGAAGGGCATCCAAGTTGCCCTGAGTTTGTGTGTGTGACTGTGTGTGAGAGAGTGTGCAGACGTGCAAGTTTGTGTAACTGTGTGTGTGAGAATGTGTACGAATGACCATGACTGTGAAAGTGTGTGACAAACTATGTGTGTGCACATAAACATAAAAGTGTGCTGAGTGTGGGAGTCACCATGTGAACATGTGTGGCTATGAATGTGCATGACTGGCTGAGTGTGAAAGAGGCTGTGTGTGTGTGTGTGTGTGTATGTGTGTGTGAATAGAGGTGGAGAGGAGAGAGGAAATGAAGGATTTCTCTGTTACCGTAAATCTGAGCTGTTTTAAAACGATTCTCACAGTTAAACTTCTACACATCTGAGCCAGAGGATATGCTTGAACAGAAAAGACTTGGCTTATGTGTGTGTCCTATTTCCATTTATATCTATTTTGTGTGTCAGAGGATTTTTGAATTTAATATCTTTTAAATTGCTTCTTGTTCAGTCTTTTTTCTTTACACACCATCTCACAATTTATCTCATTTTAAATGAGCTCACGGTGACTGTGGTGGTGACTTAGTTGCTAGGTCCTGTCCAACTCTTGCGACCCCATGGACTGTAGCCCGCCAGGCTCCTCTGTCCATGGGGATTCTGTACCCACACCCATTTCCTCTGTTGCGTGGCCCATCTCTGCCTTATTTCCTTCCCTATAATTCAAATGACTCTTTTTTTGCCACATCTCATGGCTTGCGGGATCTTAGTTCCCTGACCAGGGATTGAACCCGCGTCCCCTGCAGTGGAAGCAGGGAGTGCTAACCACTGGACTGCCAGGGAAGTCCCATCTGATTACTCACTTTAATGACGGAGGCTGTCTTCTTCACTGCCCCCGCTCCCCTTTTTTCTGCCTTATTCACACTCAACCTGCAGGCGCCTTGTTCCCTGTACACACTCACCTCTCCCACGTGCGCACCTGCACAGAACATCCACTGTGGTTTGTTCGACAAAAAGGAATGTCCGTTTTCTGTCCTGCCTTTCTCACTCAACCGTATTTGGTGAAAAAGGCCCCGGTCACCCGGCTCTGTGGTCCTGGCCCCTCTTTGATGGTGGCTCAGCTGGGAGCCGTCGTCTCCCTCTGCACTTACCTGGAGACCCTCCCTCGGGCCAGCGGTCTCACGGGGATGCTGTGCTCCGTGTCCGCAGGTGTTTGAGATCCTCCTGAGCCGGGGCTACTCTGAGAACAACTTCCGGGATGACCTGAAGAACCTTTACCTGAAACTTGGCATTGAGAACAAGATGATGATCTTCCTGTTCACGGATGCCCATGTGGCCGAGGAGGGTTTCCTGGAGCTCGTCAACAACATGCTCACCTCAGGTACCGGGACGCTGGACTCACATAAGGTTTGCTGCTCTGTGGCTCAGCTTTCAGCGGAGGCTATCTGATAAGCATTACCTTTTAAGCGCACTTCCTACCAACACAGGAGGTATTATTCAAGCTCTCACAGGTGGGTAGGAGCCAGCAGGTGCATCCCAGGCTGAGGGTCCAGTGTCTATGGTGGGTGATGCAGGATGCTGATTGATCATACCTGGGGTAGTGTCAGAGCCACCCTTACACCACATTCAGATTAGAGTGAATGCAAAGTGATTCACCAAAGGAAAAGAGGGACCTCTGACTAGAAAGAGGGGAGTGGACAGGGGCCAGGGACCCAAAGAGCAGAACTCCACTTTCCAGTCCGGCACCAAGGAAACCTTTCCCCAGGTCTTAGCTCCAGTGCCTGGCTGGTCTCCCTCCTCGGCAGTCTCCTGTCTCTTGAGTGCCTGGGGTGTCTTACCATCCCAGCTGCTTATGGGGCATTTAGTACACGCGTCCTGGGGTTGGCAGCGGACTTTCCGTGCGTGGGTCACAAAATTGTAATTGGGATGTGAATGTCAGACCTATTCTCTACCTGTAAATCCCATTGCACGGCTTGGGGTATATTTCCTTTGGAGACTGAGTGGGGTCCCCAGGGGTCGGTACCCCATATGATGCAAGTCAAATAGGTCTGAAGCCCTTTTGCTTTGCTGCACTATGAAGACTTTGCATCTCATCCTTGATACGAATGACATTAGGAGCGGGGATAATTCTGTTCTTTGTTGTGGAGGATGTTCTGGGTATTATGGGATGTTAGCAGCATCCCTGGCCTCTATTCACTAGATGACACTAGTACCATCCCCAACACACACACACACACACACACACACACACACACACACACATTGGACAACCAAAAATGTCTCCAGACACTGCCAGATATCTCTTCAGTTAAGTAGCTCAGTCATTCAATTGCTCTTTGCAACTCCATGGACTGCAGCACACCAGGCTTCCCTGTCCATCACCAACTCCCAGAGCTTACCCAAACTCATGTCCATTGAGTCGGTGATGCCATCCAACCATCTCATTCTCTGTTGTCCCCTTCTTCCACCTTCAATCTTTCCCAGCATCAGGGTCTTTTCCAATGAGTCAGCTCTTCGCTTCAGGTGGCCAAAGTATTGGAGTTTCAGCTTCAGCACCAGTCCTAATGAATATTCAGGACTGATTTCCTTTAGGATTGACTGGTTGGATCTCCTTGCAGTCTAAGGAACTCTCAAGAGTCTTCTCCAACACGACAGTTCAAAAACATCAATTCTTAGGCACTCAGCTTTGTTTATAGTCCAACTCTCACATCCATACATGACCACTGGAAAAACCATAGCTTTGAGTAGATGGACCTTTGTTGGCAAAGTAATGTCTCTGCTTTTTAATATGCTGTTTTTAATATAGGTTGGTCATAGCTTTTCTTCCAAGGAGTAAGCATCTTATAATTTCATGGCTGCAGTCACCATCTGCAGTGATTTTGGAGCCCAAAGAAATAAAGTCTGTTGCTGTTTCCATTGTTTCCCCATCTATTTCCCATGAACTGATGGGACCAGATGCCATGATCTTAGTTTTCTGGATGTTGAGTTTTAAGCCAACTTTTTACTCTTCTCTCTCATTTTCATCAAGAGGCTCTTTAGTTCTTCTTCACTTTCTGCCATAAGGGTGGTGTCATCTGCCTATCTGAGGTTATTGATATTTCTCCTGGCAATCTTGATTCCAGCTTATGTTTCATCCAGCCCAGCGTTTTGCATGATGTACTCCACATATAAGTTAAATAATCAGGGTGACAATATACAGCCTTGATGTACTCCTTTCCTGTTTTGGAACCAGTCTGTTGTTCCATCTCTAGTTCTAACTGTTGCTTCTTGACCTGCATACAGATTTCTCAGGAGGCACGTCAGGTGGCTTGGTATTCTCATCTCTTGAAGAATTTTCCAGTTTGTTGTGATCCACACAAAGGCTTTTGCATAGTTAATAAAACAAAAGTAGACTTTTTTTGAAACTCTCTTGCTTTTTCCATGATCCAGTGGATGTTGGCAATTTGATCTCCGGTTCCTTTGCCTTTTCTAAATCCAGTTTGAACATCTGGAATTTCATGGTTCACATACTGTTGAAGCCTGGCTTAGAGAATTTTGAGCATTACTTTACTAGCGTGTGAGATGAGTGCAATTGTGCGGTAGTTTGAGCATTCTTTGGCATTGCCTTTCTTTGGGATTGGAATGAAAACTGACCTTTTCCAGTTCTGTGGCCACTGCTGAGTTTTCCAAATTTGCTGGCATATTGAGTGCAGCACTTTCACAGCATCATCTTTTGTCTCTTGGGGATATTTCTTTGGGAGGGCAAAATTTTCCCCTTGAGAACCCCTGCTCTGATGTTGAGAACTCCAGCTCTGATGCTTACATTAACCCACCCAGGTAAGTAGCAGGTGTTTGTTATTTCCATTTCATGGATGAGGAGACTGAGGTCCAAAGGGATTTACACACACGGTGAGTGAGCCTTGGGTCTGAGAGCCGGGACCCAAGCCCTGCTCTTCAGATTCAGCAGCGGCTGCTCTTTGGTGACACCGTGTGTGTTCAGATGCTCAGTCATGTCTGACTCTTTGCGACCCCGTGGCCTGTGCTCCTGCCATTTCAGTGCCTCAAGAAATAACCTGAGACTGAACAAAATGCTGGCCTTTGTTTTCTAGGCATCGTACCCGCGCTTTTCCCAGATGAGGAAAAGGAGTCTATCCTCAGTCAGATTGGGCCAGAGGCTCTGAAGCAAGGGACAGGCCCTGCCAAGGAGTCTGTGTGGCAGTACTTCGTGAACAAGAGTGCCAACAACCTGCACATCGTCCTGGGCATGTCGCCGGTGGGGGACACCCTGAGGACCCGCTGCAGAAATTTCCCAGGTGCCCTGGAGCAGAGCCTGCAAATCCTTCTTCCCCTTCAATAGGGCACATGCTTTGGGTGAGGGAGTGACATGCATCTAGAGGTTGCACGGTTCCACCAGCCAAGTGATCCATGACATGGTCGTTAGGTTGAAAGTTGAGTCCTGCCATGTAGGATGAGCTTGGAGCCACCACTCAACAATCACCAACCAGCTCTTGTGTTGAGGATAGATGGCTGTGCCCTTCTTTTTTTACTTTAAATTTTCAAAAAGTTTTTAATATTGATTTATTCTGACTGTGCTGTGTCTTCGTGGCAGTGAATGGGTTTCATTAGTTGTGGTGCCTGAGGGCTTAGTTGCCCCAAGCCATATGGGACCTTAGTTCCCCCACCAGGGATTAAACCCTCGTCCCCTGCATTGGCAGGTGGATTCTTAACCACTGAACCTTCAGGGAAGTCCTGGCTGATGTCCTTCTAACATGAGGAAAAGCTCACAGCCTCGAGGCCTATAATGTACACGATATAGCTCTCTGGTCCCTTCTATTTGGAAAATTCTGGCATCCTCATGGAAGTAGCAGAACCTGTCCCTAGAATGGGGGGGGGGAAGTTTTGCTCCTTAGGGGACACTGGTCAATGCCTGGAGACATTTTTGGTTGTCACAACTTGGTGGGGTGGGCTATGTATAATTGGTATCTAGCAGATAGAGAACGGGTGTTGCCAAACACCCCACAATGCACAGACAGCCCCACCACTGAGGATTATCCGGCCAAATGTCAATAGTGCCGAGGCTGAGAAACCCTGTTTTGATCGTTGTTTTTGGACATGTCCATCTCATTCACCAATTTGTTGGGTCCCAAAGACTGTATCCATGTTCCCGTGGGTCTCAGAGTAGCAGAGGGGTCATCCCTTTTATCTCTCTCTCTTTGCAAGGTCTGGTAAATAACACTGGTATTGACTGGTTCATGCCCTGGCCCCCTCAAGCTCTGCATGCAGTTGCTAAGTCATTTTTAGGTAAGTGGCAGCTAACACCAGGACCACATTAACAGTACGGGTGCGTGCTCAGTCGCTAAGTCATATCCGACTCTTTCCGATCCCAGGGAATATAGCCCACCAGGCTCCTCTGTGGGATTCTCCAGGTAAAGATACTATATGTTAACAGTACAACAATTTGTTATCCTTTTTCAGACTTTGAATTTTGGTCCAGTAGATTCCATGGTCACAAATCATATTTGTTAGTGTGTTTGGGTTCATATTGTGTTTTAGTCCAAAGAGACTTCAGGGGATTTACGAAGATAATGCAGAATAAGAACTGGTCAGGTATCACAGAAAGTAGAGGTCAGCAAATCATGGTCTGCAGGCCAAATTCAGCCCCTTGCTTGTCTTCGTAAATGAAGTTTTATTGAAACACCTAATAAACATAATGTTTATGGCTGCTTTTATGCTACAACCACAAAGTTGAATAATGGCCACAGAGACTGTATGGCCCACACAGCCTAAAAATTTACTATTTGGTTCTTAAAAAAATTTTTTTTTTATTGGAGTATGGTTGCTTTACAATGTTGTGTTAGTTTCTACTGTAGAGCAAAGTGAATCAGCTATACATATACATATATCTTCTCTTTTTTGGATTTCCTTCCCATTTAGGTCATCACAGAGCATTGAGTAGAGTTCCCTGAGCTATACATGGTTGTTTAGAGAAAATGTGTGCTGACCCCAAGCATGTCTGAAAAACCTTCTGGTAAACTGATTATCCATCAGTGTGGAATTTGCTCTACAGATTCAACCCCCAAGGCCTTGGTTATTAATTGTAATCTTCAAAATAAGAAAGTGTTAGTCACTTAACTGTGTCTGACTCTTTGTGACCCTGTGCATTGTAGCCTGCCAGGCTCCTCTGTCCACGTTTCCAGGCAAGAATTCTGGAGTGGGTTGCCATTCCCTTCTCCAGGAGATCTTCCCGACCCAGGGATCAAACCCACGTCTCCTGGTCTCCTGCATTGCAGGCAGATTCTTTACTGTCTGAACCACCAGGGAAGCCCTCAAACCAATCAATTCATCCTTAGGGAAAAACTTTTTATCTGGACCTAAGTTGAGCAGCTTTATGATACTGGGTGATCCTGTAAATAGCTTTAGCCTTATAAATGCATATCCAATAAGTAAATAACTAGTCCCACTTTACAGACAGATTGCAGTTTTTTGGAGAAGGAGGCTAAAAGATTATGACTCTTTTCTGATGATATAACTCAAAGATCAGCAAACTTTTTCTGTAAATTCTGCTGCTGTCAAGTCGCTCGGTTGTGTCCGACTCTGTGCAACCCCATAGATGGCAGCCCACCAGGCTCCTCTGTCCCTGGGATTCCCCAGGCAAGAAAACCTGGAGAATGACTAGATGATAAATATTTTTGGCATTGTGGGTCATATGGTCTCTGTTGCAATTACTCAGTTTCACCATTGCATCATGAAAGCGGCTATAGACAATATGTAAGTCAATGGGCATGGCTGTGTGCCAGCAAAACTTCATTTACAAAAATGGGCAGTGGGCCAGATTTGTCCTGGGGGCTCCAGTTGCCAGCTCTGATATAGATGTTCCTTAGCTTTCATTGGACTTCCCTTGTGGCTCAGACAGTTAAGAATCTGCCCGCAATGCAGGAGACCCAGGTTCGACCCTGGGTCAGGAAGATTCCCGGAAGGAGGGCATGGTAACCTACTGCAGTATTCTTGCCATGGACAGAGGAGCCTGGCGGGCGACAGTCCATGGGGTCTCATAAAGAGTTGGACACAACTGACTGACTGACACTTTCACTGTCTTTTCACTTTAGCTTTCATAGGCTTTTTAGCCATGTCTGTGCATTAGTACTTAGCTGCTTTCAGTATTCAGTGGTTAAGCATCATAAATAATGGTGCATGGAATTTACTTAGAATTATTCTCTTAGGATACATCCCTGAAATTGGAATGACTGTGCCCAATAAGTATGCATATTTGTGAGGCAAAGCTTTCCATGCATGCTGTAAAATTGGCCCATGAACTGTGGTTTGGTGACCCCTGGTAAAATTCAGGATCAAATATGCAGAATCTGGATGAATGCCTACTTTTGGTCATACTTCCTTCCTTCATTGTTGAGGTGAAAGTATTTTGTAATCCGTGAGATAATTCAAGTTGATGTGGTTTTGGCACTGGAAGTGATTATTAATTTTTCAGCAGACATATAGGAAGGCCTGAGCTCAGATGCTCAGTCATGTCTGACTCTTTGTGACGCCCTAAGCTCCCCTGTCCATGGGATTCTCCTGGAAAGAATACTTGAGTGGGGTGCCATGCCCTCCTCCAGGGAATCTTTCCAACCCGGGGATTGAACCTGCATCTCTTATGTCTCTTGCATTGGCAGGTGGGTTCTTTACCCCTGGCACCACCTGGGAGGCCCCATAGGAAGATCTACCTCGTGCCAAATATGTGTTGGGCACAGGGAATACAGCAGGGGCACTGGGTAAAATTCTTTCCTGGTATCTCAAGCCCCTCTCCCAACACTGTGTTAGCCTTTAGCAAGATAGACCTTCCTACATAGGGAAAGAAAATTGGCTTTCTGTGTTCTTAGAGAAATTGCCAGAGTATCAGTCATTTCAGTTCCGTAGCTCAGTCATGTCCAACTCTTTGCGACCCCATGGACTGCAGCATGCCAGGCCTCCCTGTCCATCACCAACTCCTGGAGTTTACCCAAACTCATGTCCATTGAGTCGGTGATGCCATCCAACCATCTCATCCTCTGTTGTCCCCTTCTCCTCCTGCCTTCAATCTTTCCCAGCATCAGGGTCTTTTCCAATGAGTCAACTCTTCGCATCAGGTGGCCAAAGTGTTGGAGTTTCAGCTTCAGCATCAGTCCTTCCAATGAATATTCAGAACTAATCTCCTTTAGGATGAACTGTTTTGAAAAAACCAGGAAAGCCACTGACAAGTGATAACTGCTTTTCTCTTTTTTGTTAGAGCATTTTTATACTGTATTTTATTGTGGTAAAAAATATGCAAAATTTACCACTTTAACTATTTTAAACCATTCTAAGTGTGCACTGTTATACTTTTTAATACTCACAATGTTATGCAATTGGTATCACCGTCTATCTCCAGAACATTTTTCATTTTTAAAATGCAAACTGTGTCCCCATTAAACACTCAATCCCTGTTCTCCCACCCGCAGCCCCACCCTCCACCCCTGGGAACCTCTAATTTACTTTCTGCCACTAATTTGCCAATTCTAGATGTTTCATATGTCCTTTTATGGCTGGCTTCTTTTACTTTGCGTGTTTTCCAGGTTTATCCATGTTGCTGCATGTATCAGAATTTCCTTCTTTAAGGCTCAGTAATACTCCATTTATGGACAGGCCGTATTTTGTGTATCCACCCATCTGTTGATAGACACTTCTGGCTGCTGTGAAGAGTGCTGCTATGAACATTGCCTGTGTCTGTCTTTCACCTCTTTTGGGAATGTGCTTAGGAGTGGAATTGTTGGGTCACATGGGAATTCTCTGTTTAACTCTTTGAGGAACTGCTTGTCTCCTTTCTTTATGAACCACCCTTTTCCTTTCGTTCCTCTTCAGGGACTAATCAGATGATCCCAGCAGAAAATCTAGAAGATCTGGTGGAACATGTTGTTTTGGTCCATGAATCCGTGGGTGAATTCAGCAAACAATTCCTACAGAAACTGAGGCGCTGCAACTATGTGACTCCGAAGAACTACCTGGATTTTATTAACACGTATTCAAAATTACTGGATGAGAAAACTCAGTATAATATAGGTAAGACTTGGGAGGGGGATGGGACGATTCACAGAAATTGTTATTCCTTACAAGTAAGGATCCCAGTGCTGATGTTTTCCTTAAGCAGATGTTTTCTTAGCAAGATCGAGCATACTTAGACTGAGGCAAAGCCGAAAAGTACATTTTGGATTTTGCACCTCAAAATGATATGTGTGGGTAGGCAGAGCCCTGGCATGCATTTATTTTTGTTTTTCTGTGTTGGGCCATACACTGTAAGCTCTAAATTTGCATTCCATTAGAGATACTGTTTAATGAGAGCAAGCACTTCTCTGTTGGAAAACTTTTAAAAAAATTCTCTGCTTCTGGCTGTTGGTCAAATGAAGCACTGTTTTCAGAAGTATTTTCATTTTGGAAGTCAAAGTGTTAGTCACTCAGTCATGTCTGACTGTTTTGCAACCCCAAGGACTATAACCGGACTCCTCTGTCTGTGGCATTCTCCAGGCAAGAATACTGGAGTGGGTTGCCATTCAGAGATGCCACCCCCAAAATGGCAATGGAGGTGCTGAGAGATGCTTGATATCTCATGATGATTTTATTTAACTTTTTTGTCCTGTGAGCCCAAGTTGGGTGAATCTCTCTGCATTGTGTGTAGTTGGATGTGTTGAGAACAGAGCCCCCTCAAGGGTGAATACCGGTGTTCCCTTTCTTCAGCTCAGTGCAAGCGTCTGGAGGGAGGCCTGGACAAGCTGAAGGAGGCCACCATCCAGCTGGATGAGCTGAACCAGAAGCTGGCTGAGCAGAAGATCGTGCTGGCAGAGAAGTCGGCTGCCTGCGAGGCCCTGCTGGAGGAGATCGCCACAAATACGGCCATAGGCAAGTGTGGGGTCAGCTCTGGGGATCTGGACTGCCCCCTTCCCACCAAAAAACCCCCAAACAGGACAGGGCTCCATTGCATGACAGCCCTGGAAAGCTACTTGTAGGAACTGGCATGTTTTGACCTACCCATTGCTATTTTTTTTTTGAAGATTTATTTATTTTTTATTCTTATTTTTTGGCTGCAGTGGGTCTTAACTATGGCACCCAGGCTTTCTCCAGTTGTGGTTCGTAGGCCTAGCTGCCCTGCAATGTGTAGGATCTTAGTTCCCTGACCAGGGATCAAACCTACATCCCCTGCATTGGAAGGCAGACTCTGAACCACTGGGCCACCACGGAAGTCTCAAACTGGGTGCTTTAAAACAGACATTGACTTATCCTCACTGTTCTGGAGGATAGAAGTCTGAAATGAAGGTCTTGGCAGGACCCTGCTCCCGCCAAAGGCCCCGGGGAGGACCCTTCCGGCCTCTTCCAGCTTGTAGCGGTGGCCAGGAGTCCTGAGTGTTCTTTGGCTTGTGAACGCATTCCTCCAGCTTCTGCCTCCACCATCACATGACGTTCCCCCCTGTGTCTCCGTGTCTTCATGTGGCCTTCTTATAAGGACACAGTTGTTGGATTTAGGATCTACCCTAACCCAGTATGACCTTGTGTTAGCTAATTATATCTACAAAGACTCTCTTTCCAAATAAGGTGACAGTCTGTGGTTCTGAGTGGCATGGATTCTGATGGGGGCACTATTCAAGCTGGTACACCTACTTCATGCCAAGCTTTGTTCTAAATGTGGGGTCACAGCCCCTGGAAAGAAGCTTACATTCTAGTGAGTGGAGCTAATTCATGAGCCAAGAATCAGATGAAATTTCAGATTGTAGTTAGTGTCACAAATAAACTAAGATGAAATAAAACAAATAAACAGAGTGATGAAACCGAGTGACCTAGGGGAAGGGTGACTTTTGGGCTAGGCTGAATGAACGTATAGAGGAAAATAATAGAATGCGAAAGACTAGAGATTTCAAAAAAAATTAGAGATACCAAGGCAACATTTCATGCAAAGATGGGCTCAATAAAGGACAGAAATAGTATGGACATAACAGAAGCAGAAGATATTAAGAAGAGGTGGCAAGAATACACAGAAGAACTATACAAAAAAGATCTTTATGACCCAGATAACCACGATGGTGTGATCACTCATGTAGAGCCAGACATCCTGGAATGGGAAGTCATGTGGGCCTTAGGAAGCATCACTACAAACAAAGCTAGTGGAGGTGATAGAATTTCAGTTGAGCTATTTCAAATCCTAGAAGATGATGCTGTGAAAGTGTTGCACTCAATATGCCAGCAAATTTGGAAAACTCAGCAGTGGCCACAGGACTGGAAAAGGTCAGTTTTCATTACAATGCCAAAGAATGCTCAAACTACCGCACAATTGCACTCATCTCATGTGCTAGTAAAGTAATGTTCAAAATTCTCCAAGCCAGGCTTCAACAGTATGTGAACCATGAACTCCAGATGTTCAAGCTGGATTTAGAAAAGGCAGAGGAACCGGAGATCAAATTGCCAACATCTGCTGGATCATTGAAAAAACAAGAGAGTTCCAGAAAAACATCTATTCCTGCTTTATTGACTATGTCAAAGCCTTTAACTGTATAGATCACAATAAACTGTGGAAAATTCTGAAAGAGATGGGAATACCAGACCACCTGACCTGCCTCCTGAGAAATCTGGATGCAAGTCAGGAAGCAACAGTTAGAACTGGACATGGAACAACAGACTGGTTCCAAATAGGAAAAGGAGTATGTCAAGGCTGTATATTGTCACCCCACTTATTTAACTTATATGCAGAGTACATCATGTGAAATGCTGGGCTGGATGAAACACAAGCTGGAATCAAGATTGCTGGGAGAAATATCAATAACCTCATATATGCAGATGATACCACCCTTATGGCAGAAAGTGAAGAGGAACTAAAGAGCCTCTTGATGAAAGTGAAAGAGAAGAGTGAAAAAGTTGACTTAAAACTCAACATTCAGAAAACTAAGATCACGGCATCTGGTCCCATCACTTCATGGCAAATAGATGAGGAAATAGTGGGAGGCTTTATTTCTTTGGGCTCCAAAATCACTGCAGATGGTGACTGCAGCCACGAAATGAAAAGACGCTTACTCTTTGGAAGGAAAGTCATGACCAACCTAGATAGCATATTAAAAAGCAGAGACATTACTTTGCCAACAAAGGTCCAACTAGTCAAGACTGTGGTTTTTCCTGTGGTCATGTATGGATGTTAGAGTTGGACTATAAAGAAAGCTGAGCACCAAACAACTGATGCTTTTGAACTGTGGTGTTGGAGAAGACTCTTGAGAATCCCTTGAACTGAAAGGAGATCCAACCAGTCCATCCTAAAGGAGATCAGTCCTGAGTGTTCATTGGAAGGACTGATGTTGAAGCTGAAACTCCCATACTTTGGCCACCTGCTGTGAAGAGCTGACTCATTGGAAAAGACCCTGATGCTGGGAAAGATTGAAGGCGGGAGGAGAAGGGGATGACAGAGGATGAGATGGTTGGATGGTGTCACTGACTCAATGGACATGAGTTTGGGTAAACTCCGGGAGTTGGTGATGGACAGGGAGGCCTGGCGTGCTGCAGTCCATGGGGTCGCAGAGTCGGACATGACGGAGTGACTGAACTGACTGACTGAATGAACGTAGGAAAAGCTGACGAAGAGGCAGAGAGATCTCAGTAAGCCAAAAAAACTTTGAGGGCAGCCCTGGTGTCCTCAGCTAACCGTGGCCAAGCAGGGTTGGGGTTGTCTCTGGGATGGAGTGGGCAGGAGGCATAGGTGGGCTAGTCAGGGACTGTCAAGGTTGCAGCAGCTGTCCCAGTGTTAGGGGCCCCAGGGACCATGAGGACACTGGTCCCCTGGGACCACCCAAGGCTGCCATATTGGCCAAAGCTCATTTGACCCCCTCCTCCCATTGCCCATTTTTTTAAAAAATTATTTCTTGAATTTGTCATTTGTTGCACTAGATCTTTGTGGCTGCCGGCGAGCTTTCTCTAGTTACAGCACGTGTGAGCTACTCTCTAGTTGTGGTGTGCAGGCTCCTCATTGTGGTGGCTTCTCTTGCTGTGGAGCACAAGCTCTAGCCACGAGGGCTTCAGTAGTTGTGGTGCATGGGTTTAGTTGCTCTGTGGAGGCACATGGGATCTTAGTTCCGGACCAGGGACCGAACCTGTGTCCCCTGCGTTAGCAGGCCGATTCCTACCCACTGCACCGCCGGAGAGGTCCCAGTGCCCTCCTTTGAGGGCTGTGTCACTGTGGCTCAGGAGCAGTGGTCCATCCTCCCCGCCTTCGGTGGCTTCATTCCCCTCGCTCTCCCCCCTACAGCGGAGGAAAAGAAGAAGCTGGCAGAGGAGAAAGCCATGGAGATAGAGGAGCAAAACAAGATTATCGCTGTGGAGAAGACAGAGGCTGAGACCGCCCTGGCTGAGGTCATGCCCATCCTGGAGGCTGCCAAGCTGGAGCTGCAGAAGCTGGACAAGTCGGATGTGACCGAGATCAGGTAACGGCTGGCCATCCCCAAGTGTGCTTGGCCACCAGCGTCACCCCTGACGGCAACAACGACATAATCATGGCGGCTTGGCATTTCTGTGCCGCCCACTTTCCATGGTGGGGACTGTCATCATCTTCATTTGCAGACTTGCCCCAGTCAGTAGGTAGCCCAGCCCACCCACTGGCCTTGAACCCTGGCCACTCACAGAAGTAGACTGGGTTCCAGAAGGGGCTGGTGGGAGAGGTGGAGCCTTGTAAATCAGTTCTCTTGAGGAGAACATGGTTGGGTGTCTGTTCTGAAAGAGGCGGGGCCCTGGGTGCAGGCCAGGTGTGCCAAAGGCTGAGAGCAGATGGGAGATGCCCTCATCCCTTTCTAGACACATGATGGACTTTTAGAGGTGGGAACGGTGGTTTTGTTTTGGCTGCGCTTGCGTGGCTTGTAAGATCTTAGCTCCCTGACCAGGGATTGAACCTAGGTCCGGGCAGTGAGAGTGCCTCACCTTAACCACTGGACTGCCAGGGAATTCCCAGGAGAGTGAGTCTTTATTGTGGCCCCCAGGCATTCTGCAAATCAATGTGTCAAATGACTCCAACCCCTGCAGCCAGAGGGCTCATTTGCTGTCCAGAAGGGGGGCCTGGTATGGCGTTTTCTTCCTTCCCACCATGGGGCACTGTCCTTAGGGTACCGTTAGTGGATCTCAGTGGTAAGTTTGGCAGCGCCAGTGAAGCCAGGAAGAAACAGCATCCTGCCTGCCCCATTCCCTGTCTTCGTGCTGCGTGGTCCCGCTCACGTGTCCCTGTGTTAGGAGCCTCGGCTCTCTCCTCTCCTTGCTCGCCATCACGTCCTCATTTTCAGAAGCGGCGTTGTCCTTCTGGCTGCACAATTGGTGAGAGAGACTCCTGTTTGCAGGCTGGAAGCTGACCTGTGTTTCGTGTGCCTGGTGGGATGGTGCTGCTTCTCTGAGCTCCTCTCTTTTCCTAAGGGCCACGTGGCGGCCCTTGTCCAAGGCCATGCTCTGGTTGTTGGCTCTTGCCCGGAAAATCCCATGGACAGAGAGAGGAGCCTGGCAGGCTACAGTCCATGTGAAACACGTGGATTCAAACAGAACATTCAGCTCGTTCCAGAGCAGGAAGCCCTAGTGACTCCTAGGGCGGGGGTTGGGTCATCTGGAGATGCTGCTGCTGTTAGCAAGAGATCCTGATTCCAGAGGTTGGCAGTGTGATTGCGACGCAGGTATATGGATGGATGTTTTATAATTCTGTTTGTTTCGTTTTGGCTATGCTGCATCTTTGTTGCTGCACATGGGCTTTCTCTGTTTGCGGCAAGTGGGGGCCACTCTCCAGCTGTGGTGTGCAGGCTTCTCATTGCCATGGCTTCTCTTGTTGCGGAGCACGGGCTCTAGGGCAAGCAGGCTTCAGGAGTTGCGACACATGGGCTCAGCAGTTGCAGCTCCTGGTCTCTGGAGCACAGGCTCACTAGTTGTGGTGCATGGGCTTCGTTCCTCAGTGACATGTGGGATCTTCCTGGACCAGGGATTGGACCCACAACTCCTGTATTAGCAGATGGATTCTTTAACCACTGAGCCACCTAGGAAGCTCCAGGATGGCTGTTTTAAAAGTGCAATAGCATGTGCTGGAAGTTTAGACTGACTTGTGAGAGAGACCATGAATATGTGCATTTTCAAGGGAAACATCCAACCACTGGTTATGTGGATTTGGGGCTCTGCTCTGCCTGGTGGCTCAGAATCTGCCTCCCAATGCAGGAGACAGGTTTGATGCCTGGGTTGGGGGGATTCCCTGGAGAAGAAAATGGCAACCCACTCCAGTATTCTTGCCTGGGAAATCTCATGGACAGAGAGAGGAGCCTGGCGGGCTATTGTCCATGAGTCGCAAAGAGTTGGATACAACTTAGCGATTAAACATCAACAACAACTACTCAGGTCAGCAGCATAAAAACCTTCTGAGAACAGAGTTGGGAAGCATCTTTGAGGGGGATTTATCTAGAAGGAGGAGAAGGTTGTGAATCCCCTCAACAATCCAAGGGACTGGTGAGAGGGGTTTTCCATGGGACCACTTGGAGAGCTTGATATGTGTCCCCTGTGGTTAGACAGGGTGCCTATATCACCCCTGAGATAGTAAAAGCGGCCTATGGCCTAAAAGGAGTACTTTTTTAAAATGTATTGGAACAGGTGATATGTTCACGCATGGCTTTGCTTCTTCCCAGCTGTGTGACCTTTGGTAAGTCACCTAACCTCTCTGTGCTGGGGTTTCTTAATTTGTAAAATACAGATGATATTCACTGTTCCCACAGCCTCAGGGTGGTTGAAAGTGAAAGTCGCTCAGTTGTGTCCGACTCTGTGACTTCCAGGCCGGAATACTGGAGTGGGTAGCCTCTCCCTTCTCCAGGGGATCTTCCCAAACCAGGGGTCGAACCCAGGTCTCCCTCATTGTGGGCAGATTGTTTACCAGCTGAGCTACAAGGGAAGCCCAAGGATACTGGAGTGGGTAGCCTATCCCTTCTCCAGGGGATCTTCCCAACCTAGGAATCGAACTGGGGTCTCCTGCATTGCAGGCGGATTCTTTACCAACTGAGCTATCAGGGAAGCCCTGATATGATGGGCTGGTGGATATGAGGGTCCAGTGAGCTATTATGTAAAGATCTCTCAGAACTGGTTTGAGCATGGGGTCAGTGCCAAGTATACATCAGCTAGGTCCTGGTTCCAACATCAAAATGACATGCCATGAAAAGCCCCCTCTGACCTTCTCATCAGCCTGGTTCCCCTCCCCCTACAGGACAGAGAACCATGGTATGATTATGTATATCTCATATACATTTCCCATATATCCATCCAGAGAGGTGTTTTTTTTTTTTTGGCCACATCCCACAACATGCAGGATCTTAGGTCCCTGACCAGGGGTTGAACCTATGCCCCCTGCAGTGGAAGCTTGGACCCCTAACCAACAGGAACGCTAGGGAAGTCCCATCCAGAGAGTTTTTGCGCATGCTCAAGGCAACCGGATGTACCATTGTCTTTTCAGTCCCTGACGCTGGGCTCTAACGGTTGCAGAACAAGGGATACCCACATATTCTCTTTTCTTTCCTTTTAAAATATAATTGGTAATACACATCATTTTCTGCATCTTGGCTTTTTCCATTAACAAGACACTTGGAGGATCTTTTGCATGTTGATGTATGAGAACCTGCTCCTTACTCAACAATAACCCATCACATACCTTCGGATGGCTGTACTATCTTTTATTTAATCAGCCCCAGTTTATGAATTTTTGCCTTATTTCTGGTTTTTTTGCCTTTCCAAACAATGTGGCAAAGAATAATGCTTACTTCACTATGCCCAAGTCCCCTGGAAGGATACATTTTCAGAGGTGGAATTGCTGGGTGCAGAGTTGTGTGTGTTTTTGTCTATAAGTGCATGCTCAGTCGCTCAGTCATATCCTACTCTTTGCAACCCCATGAACTGTAGCCCTCCAGGCTCCTGTGTCCGTGGGATTGTCCCAGACAAGAATACTGGAGTGGGTTGTCCTTTCTTCCTCCGGGTTTATGTCTATAGCTGTTGCTTAATGCGCTCCATAGTTGTGGAACTGATTTGTACTCCCACTGGCAGTACATGCGAGTGCCTGCTTTTTCATGGCCTCACCAACAGAGGGCGCTACTAAACACTTGGATTTTTGATTATTTATAGATGAACAATACTTGTCTAGTTCTAATGTGCATCTCCCTTATGATGAGAGAAGTTGCCTTTTTTTATAGGTGAAAAATGCGTGTAAGAGTCTTGTATAGTTCGTTTTCTGTGAGCTCTTTATGTGCTTTGCCTGTTGTTGAATTGTTTTTGTTGCTGTTGCATTTTTTTTTTTTTTTGCTTCCCTTACCCTTTCCAGGGGCTTTTTATATTAATAGTGAGATTAGCTTTTTATGTGTGATGTGAGTTGTGAATAATTTTCCCAGTTTGTCATCAGCCAGTTGACTTTAAAAACAAAATTGTGTTTGATGTGGATCATTTTTAAAGTCTTTATTGAGTTGGTTACAATATTGCTTCTGTTTTCTGTTTTGGTTTCTTGGCCAAGAGGCATGTAGGCTCTAAGGTCCCTGACTAGGGGTCAAACGCCCACCTCCTGCATTGGAAGGCGAAGTCTTAACCACTGGACCACCAGGGACGCCTCAGCCATTCGACTTTGTTTAGGTGGTTTGTGTGTGTGTTTGTGTTTGCTGTGTGTAAATTTTTATTTTTATGAGGTAGGTTTTGGCGATATTTTATTTTGTGGCTTTTTGCTATGACCTCATATTTAAAAGGCCTTGCAACTGGAAGACTGTAAAGTAATCTCCCTGTGGTTTCATCCTATACTTTTATAGTTTAATTGTTTACCTTTAAATCTTTGATCTCTTTGGGACTTTTCCTGGGATTTAATAAGTTTGGATCCAGATGACTACAATCTGGCTTTGTTTAGGCCATTTAGATGTGAAGGGTGATGAGCCAGCACTTAGGTCTTGATGATTCCCTAATCCTTTAATTCTTTAAATAGCACTTCCTCTCTATAATGCTCAATCCCCTTTGCAGAAATCATTAAATGTTAAGGCAGGGAGATTAGGAGTAATGAAGATTAGTAGTGGATGTTTCTCCGGAGTATAAAAGGCTCCCTTTGTTACTGGCCTGTGACTTTGCTTTTCTTCCTTTTCTTCATTCAGTACCATCGGGTGCCTACTGCCTGCCCACCCTGTGCTGGCATGGGGGCTGAGAGACAGTGAGCCAGCCTTGGGGGGTCTTTACCGCATGGAACCCACAGTCTGGGGGAGGCACGAGTATGCACATGGGAATCGCGTGAACAATAAAATTACCCAGGAAGAGATCAGGGAGGCAGGGTTTGGGTTGCTATGACTTTGGATAATGGGGGACCCGATCTAGTCTGGGGGGTAAGTAGTCAGGGAAGGTGAACCCCAGGAAGCGATATTTAAATGAGACATGGGATGGAGGCTAGAGAGGGCTGGAAGGAGTGTGGCTTGAGGGAAAAGCAAAGACAGTGTCTGGGGTAGAGTGAAAGGAGGTGGGGAAGAAAGCTTGTAATTGGTGTTCTCCTCCAGGGAAGGCAGCATGACTTCACCTCCATCTGTCTGTCTCTCCCTGAGTTTCTTTCTTGTTTAAAAAGACTCATTTATTTGCTGGTTGTGCTGGGTCTTCCTTGCTGCACTCGGGCTTTCTCTAGTTGAGGTCAGCAGGGGCTGCTCTTGGTTGTCGTGTGCGGCTTCTCATTGCAGTGGCTTCTCTGCATGGGCACGAGGGCTCAGTAGTTGCGGCTCCGGGGCTCAGTTGCTCTGAGGCATGTGGGATTTTCCCCTACCAGGGATCGAACTGGTGTCCCTTGCAATGCAAGGCGGATTCTTAACCACTGGACCACCAGGGAAGCCCACCCTAAGTTTCTGTTGTGGTAGAAGAAAGGAGTCAGATGAATCAGAAACACTTTCATTTCTCAGACTTGTGATCTTATTTTTTTCCCTATTTTTATACCATTTTATCTAACTCATAAAACAGTGTTTGGTAACCTTACTATTGCAAACTCCTCGGTTATCTGGCACCACAACACCATGTTCTGGATAAACGAGGTTCCTGGGACCGGTTCATAAACTGACCCCAGAGAGCTTCCCTTTCATAGACTCAAAGGCGTTGGGGGCTCCACGTTTCCGGTTCCGCTTTCCCATTTTACAGATGAGAAAGCTAAGAACCTGGGACCAGTCCAAATGGCTCAGGACGCTGCCCCGAGGCTCTTTCCCACTTGTGTCTGGAAACATCTCATTGACCCCCTCCTCCTCGGATTATTCAGAGAGCAGTGGCCCAGGCCTGGTCTTCATCAGCCCCGAAGGGAACCTTTTAAAAACAGTTGACAGCATCCCGCCCCCCCCCCCCCCCCCCCAGCTGTCGTAAGCGCCTAACGCCGCCTAATTGAGCCTTTCCCTGGTGACTCAGGTCCATTACTTTAATGGTCGGGTTTTGTGCTAGAGCATTGCCCTGGCTTGTCCCTGTGCTGTGAGGGTGAGTGGGTGGGGGCCGGGAGGGGTGGGGGTATGGTTGCCAGGTTCGGAGTCTCCACACTGCCTTGTGGCTCAGATTGTTCTTTCTCTGTGTCTCTTTCCCCCAACACCGGCCCTCCCTGCCCTCCTCCTCTGGGGCCTTCTGGCCTCTCCCCAGGCTGCTCCTTGCCCTCCAAATCTTTTCTTTCCTTTCCTTTTTCTTCATCATTTTCCTTCTGATTCTGTCTCTCTCCACGGCTTTGGTGCTTGCATGCCTCGTGTGACGTGTAGAGAATGGCTGGGCAGCAGGCAGCTGAGCGGGGTCCCCTGGGTCCCAGCAATGTGCCGCTCGTTCCCTCTTGGGGCTTCGCGCTGCCGATGCTGCTTTGCATTCTCCTGATCCTTTTAGATT
This sequence comes from Capricornis sumatraensis, assembly GCF_032405125.1. Classification (NCBI taxonomy): domain Eukaryota; kingdom Metazoa; phylum Chordata; class Mammalia; order Artiodactyla; family Bovidae; genus Capricornis; species Capricornis sumatraensis. The sequence continues at coordinate 58,646,831 of NC_091085.1, read as the reverse complement.
TCCCGTTCGCCGGGGGGTCGAGGGTGCTGGACCTCTAAGTGTCAGAGCAGCCGAGTGATGGTCTAGCTTTGTCAAAGCCAGATAACAATTTCCACAGCCTGAAGGAGCCCAGGCTGCGGGGACCTCAGACCCCACCGGCTGTGTAGACACAGGCAGGCCATCGAAGCACTGGAGCCCCATTTCTTCATCTGGTAAATGGAAAATAGGTTGATGATGATCATAACAATAATGACTCTACCACTTAGAGTCTGAGGAGTCACCCCAGGGTGTAATTAAAAACACAGATTCTCAGGCTCCACCCTGGCCTGCTGATTCAGGGGTGGCCTGGGTTTGCATTGAATGATGCCCTGCTGTGTTCCTGGTGCCCGGTCTGATCTAGGACCCTGAACTGGCGCCTAATGGAGGAGACTGAGTCCTGCCCTCAGAGAAGCTCATCCCCAGGAGCCCAAGTGGGTGTTGGGATGGATCCCCTTTGCCTCCACGCAGTATTACCTCCAAGAGACGGTTCTGCGTTGAGCCATTTTTTTCTGGAACCTTCCTTCGGGCCAGATCCTGGCCACATCCTGCGTCCGATCCTCATACGTGTCTGTTTCTCCCCCAGGTCCTTTGCTAAGCCCCCGAAGCAGGTGCAGACGGTCTGCGAATGCATCCTCATCATGAAAGGCTACAAAGAACTCAACTGGAAAACCGCCAAGGGCATGATGTCCGACCCCAACTTCCTGAGGTCTCTGATGGAAATAGACTTTGATTCCATTACCCAGAGCCAAGTTAAGAACATCAGAGGTGAGCACAGATGGATGGAAGGGACAGCCAGGCTGGTTCTCAACCAACGAGAAGGGGGCTTGTCTCAGGCACACGCTCCCGTGGTGGCCAAATGGTGTTGCCGTGGCTGTGCTGATGGAAGAACGGGAATGATTGTCCCTAGAGGAAGATGGCGGCATAGTTGCATGAAGCAGAGGGTGGTGGCTGGATGGGCAGTGGCAGCAGATGCCCCATGAATGTGTAATTCAGCAACAGCTCTAGTTCTCCCTAGCAGGAAACACAGCTGTCTTCCGGAGTCCACGCTACCTTGTCTTCTTATCTGTTGGGCATAGTGGTGCCAAGAATCGGTCTAATGGGCAAAGGACTGGAATAGACATTTCTCCAAAAAAGATAGACAGATGGCCAAAAAGCATATGAAACTGCGCTTAATGCTGGTCACTAGGAAAATGCACGTCAAACCACAATGAGGTAGCATTTCAGATCCACGCAGATGGTGTAATTTAAACAAAACCACACAAAGCAGCAAGTGTGGGGAGGATGTGGAGAACTTGGAACCCTTTTACGTTGTTGGCAGAAACGTAAAATCGTGAGGAAAACAGTTTGCAGTTCCTCAGAAGGTTAATCATAGAATTACCACGTGTCCCAACCATTTCACTCCCATGTATATACCCCAAAGAATGGAAAATACATATTCAAACAAAAGCTTATATGCAGTGTCCCTGACAGCATTACTGACAATAGCCAAAAGGTGGAGACAACCCTCGTGTCTATCAGCAGATGAATGGATAACAAGAACAAACATATCCACACAGTGGAATATTATTCAGTCATAAAAAGGAGTGAGCTTCATTTATGTTTTAGCTGCCGTATGCTGCAACACAGATGAACCTCAAACACGTAATGCCGAGTGAAAGAAGTCAGGCACCAAAGGTCACATATTCTAACTCCATTTATATGAAATATCCATAGGTGAATCCATAGGGACAGAAAGCAGATCAATGCTTGCCAGTGTCTGGGGAGGGGAAGTGGGTTGTGATTGCTGAATAGCTGTGAAGTTTCCCTTTGAGATGATGAGAATGTCTTGCAACTGGGTGGAGATGAGGCCTGCAGAATCTTGTGACTCTCCTAAATGCCACTGACGTGTATACACTTTAACATGGTTCATTTTATGTTATGTGAATTTCAGCTCAATTAAGCAAAATGGGTATTCAGGGGAGAAAAAAAAAAAAAGAACTGGTCTAACCTTGACTACTCTGCTTGTGCTTCTTGCCTGTATGAAGTCTTCTGCAGGTCCCTGGGGGGTGGGCGAGGAGGAGGAGCCAGCACCACCCACCCCATTCCCTTCTTTTCAGTTGCAGAAGCCACACAGTTCCTGCTAAGCCTGACTGCTGATCTGCTCCCAGAGCTTAGCCAGGGGGAATGCAGTTAGTCTTCGTTCAGGCATATTCAAGTTCATTGTGTCACTGTTTATCATGATGGCTTATTCAGAACTTTATCATCAGTGCATTTTTTCAGCCACTTAAAAACAAAGCTAATTAAAACCGGAAGGATAACTACTATAGAAACCCAAGGGGCTCTCTTTAGCTGATCCTTGGATGGGTTTCCATTTAGGTGAATTTGCTTCCAGAGTGAGGTGGAGGTGATGGTGCCCCCATGATGACAGGTAAATGAACCCCAGTTAACTGCCAGCTCTGAGCCACCTTGGTGCCCAGTTGGGAATCCTTACTGATGCCTTGGTTCTCCAGGGTCTTCTGGGTGTCACACAGAAGTACCTGTACCATAGGATGTCCTGGGTGGCAGTAACCTGTGCCCCTTACTCACATCTTAAACAGCCACTCACAAAGAACTCATTTAAGGTTGGATCCCCCTGTTATCTGTGGGAGAGCTGTCTGATCCCTCTCACAGGATTACCGGGAGTAAGGAACTAGTTACATTTGCTTCGTTCATAGGTAGCTTATTTCTCATTTTATTTTCTGAGACAAAGCTCCCTGCTCATGGAGATCATTGCGTCTTTGACCTTCAGGCCTCTTGAAGACCCTCAATACCACGACCGAGGAAATGGAAGCCGTGAGCAAGGCAGGCTTGGGGATGCTGAAGTTTGTTGAAGCTGTGATGGGCTACTGTGATGTTTTTAAAGAAATCAAGCCCAAAAGAGACAAGGTACTGCCCATCTGTAAGCCCTGCTCACTTCTGCTAAGAGATCATTTTGGAGTCAGAATGAATGTGTCCACAGCCTTACTGAAAAAATTCTGGCAAGGTTCTCATTTTAAACCACATAAATATTTTTCCCCAAGTACATACAGGGCTCATTTAGATATCATGTGAACAGACAGAGCCAAAGGCTGAAAGTTTTTTTTAACTTTTAATTTTATATTGAAGTGTAGCTGATAAACAATGTTGCGATAGTTTCAGGTGGACAGCGAAGGGATTCAGCCATACATATACATGTATCCATTCTCCCCAGACTCCTCTCCCGTATAACATTGTGAAAGATTTTTGAATATAAGAGGGAGGACTAATGCAGGGTTTCTTATCCTTGGCACTGTTGCCATTTTGGATTGAATCTTTTTTTGTTTTGTGGAGCTGTCCTGGGCATTGTAGGATGTTGAACAGCATCCCTGGCCTCTGCCCACTAGATGCCCCCAAGTTTCAACAACCAGAAATGTCTCCAGACATTGCCATGTGTCCCTTGGGGGAGGCAAAATAAGTCCCTGTTGAGAACCCTGGGTCAAAGCAACATACAGAAGACACAACACAAAGAGAATTGTATAAGGTTGATTCCATCATTTTGAGACTTGTGTGTATTTATTTATTTTTGCTGTGTAGGATCTTAGTTGTGGCATGCAGGTTTTTCTCTGGTTGTGGCTCAGCAATGGTAGTACTCCAGCTTAGTTGCCCCTAGGCATGTGGGATCTTAGTTACCCTACCAGGGATCGAACCCGTGTCCCCTGCATTGGAAGGTGGATTCTTAACCACAGAACCACCCGGGAATGCCCGAGACATAGTTTGACATTGCTTTTTTTGAGGATAATTTATTTTTATTTACTTATTTTTGAAAAATATAATTTTAACTCAGGATTTTGTCACTCAGAAAACTTAGAACCTATAATAGGACTTGTAGTATCTTCAGTGCAGGGCTTCACTGGTGACTCAGAGGAATTCGCCTGCAATGCAGGAGATGCTGGAGATGAAGCTTCCATCCCTGAGTCAGGAAAATCCCCTGGAGGAGGAAATGGCAACCCACTCCAGCATTCTTGATGGGAAAATCCCATGGACAGAGGAGCCTGGTGGGCTACAGTCCACTGGGGTCACAAAATAGTTGGATACGATTGATGTTACTTTACACACAAACACATACACAATCTTCAACGCATTTTTTTGAGTTTTGGACTTAGATTCACAGGGTCCTCTTACTGGGACCTTAATTCACATGAAAATTAAGTTGTCCGCTAAGTCAGTACAGGACAGCTTTTTTTCTAATGGGATGTGGGATTTTACATTAAACCATTGAAAAGGTTCCTAAGAGGAGAAGCCACGTGCCTTGCTATGGGTGGCCCCAGAGGATAGGGACAATGATAGAAATGCAGGTAGAGGAATTCCCTGGAAGTTCAGTGGTTAAGACTCAGTGCTTTCACTGCTGTGGGATTGGGTTCAGTTCCTGGTTGAGGAACTAAGAACCCACAAGTGGTATGGCAGGGCCAAAAAAAAAAAAAAAAAAGCAGGTGGACATAAGCCAGGTGTGAGACTGTCTTATCCCCACCTCACAACTGTCCTTTTGCCCACTGTTTTGGAAATTGTCTTCACTTAGGTGGCCAGGCTGGAGCGGAATTTTTACCTTATCAAACGTGAGCTGGAGAAGATCCAGAATGAGCTGGCAGCGATCCAGAGGGAACTGGAAGCTCTGGGGGCCAAATATGAGGCGGCCATACTGGAGAAGCAGAAGCTGCAAGAGGAAGCCGAGATCATGGAGAGACGGCTGATCGCGGCTGACAAGCTCATCTCGGGGTTGGGCTCAGAGAATGTCAGGTCAGCCTGAGTAATGGGCCCTCCTGCTAAGTGGCTCTAAGCCACACTTTGAGGGGATTCTTTAAAAATTAATATTTATTTGTTTGTTTCTTGGTTGAACTGGGTCTTAGTTGTGGTATGTGGGATCCAATTCCCTGACCGGGGATCGACCCAAGGCCCCCTGCATTGCAAGCACGGAGTCTTAACCACTGGACCACCAGGGAAAGTCTGAAAACTTTGTGGTTTGTGAGTGAACATCAGCAACAGAATTTCTCGCCATATGGAATCGTTATTCCACACTGCATTTTGAGCTGAAAACCATGTGAAAAAGTTCTGATTTTACTATTATCATGTCTAAGGTGGATGATGCCTGTTTTATAGATTCTTTTTTTTTAATTAAGATTTTTTGATGTTTAAAGTCTTGATTAAATTTGTTACAATATTGCTTCTATTTTATGTTTTGGTATTTTGGCCATGAAGCATGTGGGATCCTTGTACCCTGACCAGGGATTGAACCCCCTTGAAAGTCAAAGTTTTAACCACCACACCACCAAGGAAGTCTCATATATATATATATATATATATCTTCTTTTAAAATTAGGTCTCTAGTGTTATTTACTGAATGACTGTTAAGTAGAGGCAGTGCAGTGGTGGAGACATGGAGAAACTAGTGCCCTGGAGCCTGGGAATGTTTGTTTCTTTTTTTAAATTTTAATTGGAGGCTAATTACTTTACAATATTGTAGTGGTTTTTGCCATACATTGACATGAATCCGCCATGGGTGTACATGTGTTCTCCGTGTACATGTGTCTCCCATCCTGAACCCACCTCCCTCCCCATCCCATCCTTCAGGGTCATCCCAGTGCACCAGCCCTGAGCACCCTGCCTCATGCATCGAACCTGGACTGGCAAGCTGTTTCACATATGATAATATACATGTTTCAATGCTATTCTCTCAGATCATCCCACTGTTGCCTTCTCCTACAGAGTCCAAAAGACTGTTCTATACATCTGTGTCTCTTTTGCTGTCTCGCATATAGGGTCATTGTTACCATCTTTCTAAATTCCATATATATGCATTAGAATACTGTATTGGTGTTTTTCTTTCTGACTTCTCTCTGTATAATAGGCTCCAGTTTCATCCACCTCATTAGCACTGATTCAGATGTATTTTTTTAATGGCTGAGTAATATTCCACTGTGTATATGTACCACAGCTTTCTTATCCACTTGTCTGCCAGTGGACATCCAGGTTGCTTCCATGTCCCGGCTATTATAAACACTGCTGCAATGAACATTGGGGTACACGTGTCTCTTTCAATTCTGGTTTCCTCAGTGTGTATGCCCAGTAGTGGGATTGCTGGGTTATATGGCAGTTCTATTTCCATTTTTTAAGAAATCTCCGCACTGAACAGAATGTTTGTTTCTCGATGACTTTTAACCCCAAGTCCCTTCTGGACCTGTCTGGAGGAGGACCTTCTCTGTTGCTGGCGCCCCTTGTGGCTGGTTCACTCCTGACCTTCACTTTTAAGCAGGTGGAGCTGTTTGATGCTTACGGGCAAGAGGATCACTGGGCCATAGATGGTCCACTGGACGTGGCAGTTTCTAACCTAAAACCTGTAAAAATGTATGGAAAACGCTGGAAAATATTGTTTGCTTGTGGGAAACAAACCATTTTCAATATGTCTTAAATCTAGAAGGGCTTCCCTGTGGTTTAGTGGCTAAGGCTCCGTGCTCCCAATGCAGGGGGCCCTGGTTCCATCCCACATAGCTTCCTGTGTAGGTCAGTAGGTAAAGCATCTGCTGGCAATGTGGGAAACCCAGGTTCAATTCCTGGGTCAGGAGTTCCTCTAGAGAAGAAAATGACAACCCACTCCAGTATTCTTGCCTGGAGAATCTCATGGACAGAGGAGCCTAGCGGGCTACAGTCCATGGGGTCTCAAAGAGTCGGACACGACTAGGTACTTTCTTTCTTTTGGGATCCATCCCTGGTCAGGGAACTAGATCCCACATGCCGCCAACAGAAGAGTTCCCATGCCCCCCAAAATCCCATGGCCTGATGAAGATCGGGAAGACCCCATGTGCTGCAATGAAGACTCGGCACAGCCAAATAAACACTAACAAATAAAATCTAGAAGACTTCGGCTGCTTACCAGAAGAGGCCAAATGAAACACCTGCTTTCTTTTTTCTTGGTCAGAATTTTGTCACCCAGTAGGATAGGGGCTCATGCTCTGCTGGCATGTTTGTAAGCTATTGGTTAGGCGTTTGGAAGTAATTCGATTACAACTTAATGCATATATTTGAGACCAAATGTATCCCCCAAACATTTATCGAGGCCCCTGTTAGATGCTGGGTTCTGCTGAGCACCTGGGATTGAACAAAGCCTTTGAAAACATTGGGTTCGCTAGGCGGGGAACTGGCAAAGTGAGCCAATGATCTCTGTTCTCAACAAGAAGAGTATCTCAGGAAATGTTTCCTTCTGGAGAGCCTCCTCCTGGCCATATGTCAGACTGATTCTTCTAGAAGGTTCCTTTGGGTTGTGCCAGAAGGTGATGACTCAGGGCAGCCCCTGCCTCCCGTCTCCTGTGCCAGGTGGCTGAATGATTTGGATGAGCTGATGCACCGGCGGGTGAAGTTGCTGGGTGACTGCCTGCTGTGTGCAGCCTTCCTAAGCTATGAGGGCGCCTTCACGTGGGAATTCCGGGATGAGATGGTCAACCAGGTGTGGCAGAACGACATCCTGGAGAGGGGGATACCCCTGAGCCAGCCCTTCCGACTGGAGAACCTGCTCACGGACGACGTGGAGATCAGCAGGTGAGGGTGACCCCGAGCTGGGAGGACCAGGGGAGCCTTGGGGCAGTGTGCCGAGCTCGCGGTGTGCCTACCTGACCCGCCTCCACAGAGACTGCAGGGCGCGGCTGACCGCCCAGCTCACCTGATCTGGATGCTCCTGGTCAGTTCACAACTCAGCCGGAAAAGTCCCCATTTCCGCTGTCACTGTCCCTTCCAGGTGGGGCTCCCAGGGGCTGCCCCCTGATGAGCTCTCGGTTCAGAACGGCATCCTCACCACCCGGGCCAGCCGCTTCCCCCTCTGCATCGACCCCCAGCAGCAGGCTCTCAACTGGATAAAGAGAAAAGAGGAGAAGAACAACCTGCGGGTACAGCTGCCCCCTCCCTCCATGTCCTCACCCTCCTGCTGCCCTGGGGCCCAGCTCTGTTCTCCCCAGTATTCCCAAGCCTCCAGCAAGGCCAAGCTGAAATGCCACCATCCCGAGGCCCCAAGCAGACTGTCTCCTTCCTGGGCCCTCCACCCCACTGAGTCTTGGAGGGTGGCTTGTGAACCACCTCGAATCTGACCCTGCCCTTTGCCCTGGTGGCTCAGACAGTAAAGAATCTGCCTGTACTACAGGAGACCCAGGTTCAATCCCTGGGTTGGGAAATCCCGTGGAGGAGGGCATGGCAACCCACTGCAGTATTCTTACCTGGGAAATCCCATGGACAGAGGAGCCTGGTGGGCTACAGTCGATGGGATCACAAAGAGTTGGACACAACTGAGTGACTAACACTTTCTTTGCCCTGTATGTTGCCTCCCAGGCTGTGAGCAACCTAAAGGCAAAGTCAGTTCAGTCAGTTCCATCATTCAGTTATGTCTCTTCGAGACCCATGGACTGCAGCACTCCAGGCTCCCCTGTCTATCACCAGCTCCTGGAGCTTGCTCAAACTCATGTCCATCGAGTCAGCGATGCCATCCAACCATCGCATCCTCTGTTGTCCCCTTCTCCTCCCGCCTTCAATCTTTCCCAGCATCAAGGTCTTTTCCATTGAGTCAGTTCTAATCAGGTGGCCAAAGTATTGGAGTTTCAGCTTCAGCATCAGTCCTTCCATTGAATATTCAGGACTGATTTCCTTTAGGATTGACTGGTTTGATCTCCTTGCAGTCCAAGGAACTCTCAAGTCTTCTCCAACACCACGGTTCAAAAGCATCAATTCTTCAGTGCTTAGCTTTCTTTATAGTCCAACTCTCACATCCATACATAACTACTGGAAAAATCGTAGCCTTGACTAGACAGACCTTTATTGGCAAAGTGATGTCTCTGCTTTTTAATATGCTGTCAGGTTGGTTATAGCTTTTCTTCCAAGGAGCAAACATCTTTTAATTTCATGGCTGCAATCATCATCTACAGTGAGTTTGGAGCCCAAAAAATAAAGTCTGTCACTGTTTCCATTGTTTCCCCATCTATTTGCCATGAAGTGATGGGACCCTGATACCATGATCTTAGTTTTCTGAATGTTGAGTTTTAAGCCAACTTTTTCACTCTCCTCTTTCACTTTCTTCAAGAGGCTCTATAGTTCTTTTTTGCTTTCTGCCATAAGGATGATGTCATCTGAGTATCTGAGGTTATTGATATTTCTCCTGGCAATCCTGATTCCAGCTTGTGCTTCATCCAGCCCAGCATTTCGCATGATGTATTCTGCATATAAGTTAAATAAGCAGAGTGACAGCCTTGATGTACTCCTTTCCCGATGTGGAACCAGTCTGTTGTTCCATGTGCAGGCAAAAGCAGTACTTTATTCATTTTGCATCTTGCGAAAGCAGTGCAGGGCTGGGAGGCCTTGATCACTTTCTTTTTGGAGGACAGTGAAGGGGCTTGCTTGAGATAAAATTTGCCTACCATACAATCCTCCCATTGGAAGCATACAGTTCTGTGGGTTTTAGTATATGTCACACCAAGTTGTGTAACAAACACTGGGACCAGTTTTTATCATTCCCCCCAAAAGATACTGTGTCCTTTAGCCATCAGTTCAGTTCAGTTCAATCTCACAGTCATGTCTGACTCTTTGCGACCCCATGAATCACAGCACGCTAGGCCTCCCTGTCCATCACCAGCTCCTGGAGTTCACTCAGACTCACGTCCATCGAGTCAGTGATGCCATCCAGCCATCTCATCCTCTGTCATCCCCTTCTCCTTTAGCCATCACCACCTCCCAAACTTTCATTTCCCCTCCTGCCCACTCACCCACCCCCAGCCTCTGACAACCACTGATATATTATGCATCTCTATAGATTTGTGTATTCCGGGCATTTCCAGTGAATGGGATCATACAGCCTGTGACCTTTTGTGACTGTCTTCTTTCACTTAGCAACATGTTTTTCAAAGTTTATTTTCCCTACTTAGCAAATCCAACATTTTAAAAAGACTTTGTTCAAGTCCAGGGCTCAGCAGAACCCAGGATCTAACAGGGGACTCGATAAATGTTTGAGGGATGCATTTTGTCTCCAAGATATGTGTTAAGCAGTAACCATGGTGTTTCCAAACACTGAATCAACACGTACTGTAGTGTGTAACAGTACTTCACTCCTTCTCAGGGGTTAATAGTAGTCCATTGCGTGGATGGACCACAGACTGTTAATCTCCATATCAGCTGATGGACACTTGTGTTTTTTCTACTCTTTGGCTGTCCTGAATAGTGCTGCTATGAACATTCATGTGCAAGTTTTTTGTGGGCATGTGTTTTTAATTTTCTTGGGAGAAATCGCTGGGGCTCAGTTACTGAAATAATGAACAAATTCATGATTTTTAAAAAAATCTTTTCCTTATTTTTTCTGGTCTTGCTTCCTGGTATGTACATGCATTTAGAAGAAGCATCCCAAGGTCAAGGGAACATCTGTCCGTAAACTTCACATATAGCTATTATGGGATAAGTATCATTAATGCAGGAATATTTCTTGACATCCCTCTTCCCTGAGTCTGCCAGAGAGGTTTACAATTGCCAGCCCACTCCTAGCCCCCAATCCGACTCCTATCCCCATCCTATCTCTTTTTTTAAAAATAGATACTATAGCTCTTATTTCATCTATTCATTTTGGGCTGCACTGAGTCTTTACTGCTGCCCGAGGGCCTTCTCTAGATGCGGTGAGCAGGGGCTACTCTCTAGTTGGGGTGTGTAGGCTTCCCATTGCAGCGGCTTCTCTTGTTGTGGAGCATGGGCTCTAGGGCTTGTGGGCTTTAGCTGTTGCTGCTCGCAGGCTCTAGAGCAAGGGCTTAGTAGTTGTGGCACATGGACTTAGTTGCCCTGCGTCATGGGGTGTCTTTCCAGGCCAGGGATCAAACCCGTGTCCCCTGCAATGGCAGGTGGATTCTTATGCACTGGATTACCAGGGAAGTCTCCCATCCTACGGAGAAAGTGATGGCAACCCACTCCAGTACTCTTGCCTGGAGAATCCCATGGATGGAGGAGCCTGGTGGGCTGCCGTCTATGGGGTCGCACAGAGTCGGACACGACTGAAGCGACTTAGCAGAAGCAGCAGCAGCTCCCATCCTATGTCTTAAAGAGGGAGGGTTCAACTTATGCGGTGAGAGGCTAAGTACACCAATGTGAAAAATAGGGTAGAGAGGAAGGGAAGAGGAAGCCCCAGGGGCTGGAATAGAGTAAGAGTCTTTACAGATGCTTTGAGAAAAGAGATCAGGAAGCAGTTGCAAGGTTTGGAGGGAAAGGAATAAAAGAGAGAAGATTAATGCAAACATTTTTTGCGTTTTGTGGGCTCAGTGTTTCGACTCTTTGCGAGGTTTTCTGAGAAATGCGATGAGATTCTCTCCTGATCACTTTGTTTTTGGCTGTGCTGGGTCTTCACTGCTGCGTGGGCTCTGCTCTAGCTGCGGCCAGAGGGGGCTCCTCTCTAGCTGGGGTACACGGGCTTCTCATCGCAATGGCTTCTCTTCTTGCACTGCACAGGCTCTAGGGTGTGGGGGCTTCAGGGGCTGTGGCTCCGGGGATCTAGACTGCAGGCTCAGTAGCTGTGGAGCATGGGCTTAGTTGCTTCATGGCACGTGAGTTATTCCTGGATCAGGGATTGAACCCGTGTCTCCTGCCTTGGCAAGTGGATTCTTTACCACTGAGCCACCGGGGAAGCCCAGAGGTGGATTCTTAATCACTGGACCACTGGGGAAGCCCTCTCCTGATTGCCTTTGGCTGCTGAACTGTGCTTTCAAATGAGGCTGCTCGGAGCCTGACCCTCATGGATTTCTGGGTTTATACGGGTTCCACACCCTGCTTCTGTCCCTCCTCTATTTTCCTGTCTGCCTCCCTGCAAGGTGCTCACACATCCACTGCCACCTCCAAGGATTTTTTTTTTCCCCCCTCGAATTTGGCAAGTCAGCTGATTCTCAGCCTTTGCCTTCCCTCCCTTGCAGGTGGCATCCTTTAATGACCCCGACTTCCTCAAGCAGCTGGAAATGTCCATAAAGTATGGGACCCCCTTCCTGTTCCACGATGTGGATGAGTACATCGACCCTGTGATTGACAACGTCTTAGAAAAAAACATCAAGGTCTCCCAAGGACGGCAGTTTATCATTCTGGGAGACAAGGAAGTGGACTATGATTCGAATTTCAGACTGTATCTGAACACCAAGCTGGCCAACCCCAGATACAGCCCTTCCGTGTTTGGGAAAGCCATGGTGATCAATTATACTGGTAAGGAGGTACAGAAGGTCACTGTCAAATTCAGGTGGAGACACAGTCGGAGCTGGAGGCTCTCATGCGGCTTCGTTTCGTTGTGAATCATTCTCCAAGTCACATCTTTCATAGTCAGCCCTTCAGTTCTTGGGCTTCCCCTGGTGGCTCAGCAGGTGAAGAACCTGCCTGCAATGCAGGAGACCTGGGTTCGATTCCTGGGCTGGGAAGATCCCTTGGAGAAGGAAATGGCAACCCACTCCAGTATTCTTGCCTGGGAAATCCCATGGACAGAGGAGCCTGGTGGGCTATAGTCCATGGAGCTGCAAAGAGTTGGACATGACTGAACAACTGAGCACACACGCCTAGAAGTTCTTAATGAGGAAAGAACATCTAGAAGGTTCTGGGGCCCTGTAGAAGGCAATGAGTTATGTGTCTTGAGACGTGGTAAGTCTGGACCACAGGACTCAGACATTCACACTCGGAGCCAGGTGAGACCCCTCTCTGCTGGGGCAGAAAGCTACTCTCTGCTTGTGTATTTAAATATATGGCTTGGTTTTAGGTTTCCTTCTTCCTCTAAGTTGAATTCTGTTAGGAATCAAACGTCATCTTCCACATTTTCTAGATGGTCACACAGGTTCCTAGATGGCTTAATTGAGTTTACGTAGGCTTTAGGGGATTCCCTGGCAGCCCAGTGGTTGGGACTGGGCGTTTTCACTGCCAAGGGCTTGGGTTTGATCCCTGATTGGGGAACTGAGTACCCACAAGCCCTGAGGTATGGCCAAAAAAAAATTGGGTTATGCTTTCAGCAAGGGTCCCCCCAAGTGTAGGAGCCCGAATTTGATCTTAATGCATCATCTCTCTTGCTGTTCACCTCTCCATGTAACAGCATCTCTGTTTCAATCTGTCCAATATTTTTCACTTGGGGCTTTATAATGTTTTAAAATTAATTTATTTTTTAACTGAAGGATAATTGTGTTGGTTTCTATCAAACATCAACATGAATCAGCCATAGGTATACACATGTCCTTCCCTCTTGAACCTCCCTTAAGAATGGTTTTGAGAGAAGAGTGAGTCCTCATGTTCCTGAGATGCTGGGCCCACTCTCCTGTCATCCCAGGTGCCACCGTGAAGGGGATAACACACAGGGACCAGCTTGTTGGGGGGACGGCAGTAAAGGGCCTCCCTCTGTCCCCCACAGTCACACTGAAAGGCCTGGAAGACCAACTGCTGAGTGTGCTGGTGGCCTACGAGAGGCGCGAGCTGGAGGAGCAGAGGGAGCACCTTATCCAGGAGACGAGTGAGAACAAGAACTTGCTGAAGGACTTGGAGGACTCCCTCCTCCGGGAGCTGGCCACCTCCACGGGGAACATGCTGGACAACATGGAGTTGGTGCAGACCCTGGAGGAGACCAAGTCCAAAGCTATGGAGGTATGAACTGCAATGGAGGAAAAATACTTCCATCCTGGCCCTGGAGTCCCAGGGGTGTTTCCAGGGTCCCCTGTGCCTCAGGTCAACCTCTTTTAGTCAAGAGTGATAGAAAACCCAGCCCCACTTGTCTTAAGTCCAAAGAGAATTTATCTTCTTAGAAAACAGGAAAGTCCAGAAGGGCTTCAGGCAGGGCTGGATCCAGGACTCCAGATATCATTAAGACACAGCGTTTCTGCATTTCTGGGCTGGACTTTCTGCTGTGTTGGCTTCCTTCTCTGCCTCCCTGTGGAGCCAAGCTTCCCTCATAGTCACAGGCTGGGTCTGTCCCTTTACTTTCCCCGAAGAGAAGAGTGAGAATCTTCTACATCACATGCTCACCCCAAATCACTCCCATGGCCTTGGGATGCCGCGTGTGGATTAGTGGGACCTGAATCACATGCTGCTTTCCTAGAGATGGGGTTGAGCCCCACATATGAATGAAAGGAGGAAATCGTGTCTCAAAATCAAACTCAGTGACGGTTATTAGAAGAAGGGGGCACAGGGCCATAGGAGTCAAGCCACAGACACCTATCTACACCTCGAAAGGGGGTGGGAGCTCTTCCTATGAGCATCTCCTGGGTTTCTTGGCTGCCACCCTCTCCCTCACTCCCGGCTTCTTACTTTTTGCCCCTAGTTCGTAAGTCTTTCTGGTTATGGCCGTAAGTGGCAACGTGCACCTCTGCTTTAGGTATCAGAGAAGCTCAAGCTGGCGGAGAAGACAGCCCTGGACATCGACCGGCTGCGGGACGGCTACCGGCCTGCCGCCCGGAGGGGGGCCATCCTGTTCTTCGTGCTGTCGGAGATGGCGCTGGTCAACTCCATGTACCAGTACTCGCTGATTGCCTTCCTGGAGGTCTTCGGCTTGTCGCTCAAGAAGTCGCTGCCTGACTCCATTCTTATGAAGCGACTGAAGAACATTATGGACACGTTGACCTTCAACATCTATAACTATGGCTGTACAGGTCAGTACCTCTTTGCAGTGATTAGGACCAGTGTGCTCTGTGTATCTGTCTGTGTGTCCAAATATTTTCTTCTTATAAGAACACCAGTCAGATTGGGTGAGGACCCACCCTAAACGCCTCATTTTATTTTTTTTTATTCATGTTTATTGGCGCACAGTAGCTGTACAACTCTGTGTTAGTTTCAGGTTACGGCCAAGTGAATCAGTTGCATATATCCACTTTCTATGATTCTGTTTGCACGTAGGTCATTACAGAGTATTGAGTAGAGTTCCCTGTGCTAGACAGGAGGTCCTTATTAGTTATCTATTTTATACACGCCTGTGTGCATGTTAAGTTTCTTCAGTCGTGTCCAACTCTTTGCGACCCTATTGACTGTAGCCCTCTAGGCTTCTCTGTCCATGGGGATTCTCCAGGCAAGAATACTGGAACTGGTTGCCATTCCCCCCTCCAGGGGATCTTCCTGACCCAGGGAGCGAACCCACATCTCTTATGTCTCCTGCATCAGCAGGTGGGTTCTTTGCCATTAGCAGCACCTGAGAAGCCGTTTTATAAATGTATGTGTATGTCCATCCCAATCTCCCAGTTTATCCCTCCCCACCTCCTCTCCCCCTTGGTAACCATAAGTTTGTTTTCTATATCTGTGGCGCTTGTCCTGATTTGTAAGTAGGTTCATTGGCACCATTTTTTAGATTTCACATAGAAGTGCTCTCATGTGATATTTGTCTATCTCTGTCTAACTTACTTCATTCAGGATGGCAATCCCTAGGTACATCCATGTCTGCAAATACTGTTATTTTGCTCTTTTTTTTTTAATGGCCGAGTAACCTAATTACCTCTTAGAAGTCTTGTCTCCAATTCTGAGGTATGGGGGATTAGGGCTTCAACTTATAGATTTTTAGGAGACACAATTCAGCTCCTACCAGTTGGGCAGGAAAAATGTTGAGGATTATTGTTCCTATGGGAGAAGGCAATGGCACCCTACTCCAGTACTCTTGCCTGGAAAATCCCATGGACGGAGGGGCCTGGTGGGCTGCAGTCCCTGGGGTCTCGAAGAGTCGGACACGACTGAGCAACTTCACTTTTACTTTTCACTTTCACTTTTCACTTTCATGCATTGGAGAAGGAAATGGCAACCCACTCTAGTGTTCTTGCCTGGAGAATCCCAGGGATGGGGGAGCTTGGTGGGCTGCCGTCTATGGGGTCGCACAGAGTTGGACATGACTGAAGCGACTTAGCAGCAGCATTGTTCCTATAGGTCTCACTTAAGTAAACAACCCTTCTAACACATATAAAGTAGAATTCAAATCTCAGATTTTGACTTATACTTTTTTTTCCAGGTCATATTTTTTTCTGGTTAAAAAATTCTAACACATAAAGTAGAATTCAAATCTCAGATTTTGACTTACACTTTTTTTTTTTCCAGGACATATTTTTTTCTGGTTAAAAAAAAAGAACTCTATTGTTTTGCATCTTCCTATTCATAAAGAATCTGTTGATGGAATGAGCCTACTCTGTCATAGAGACTGGCCAAATCTGGCCCACTGTATGCTTTTGTAAATAAAGTTTTATTGGCACACAGCCATGCCCATTTCTATACATATCCATCCATGGTAGCTTTCACAGTACAGTGGCAGAGTTGAGTAGTTATGACAGAGACTGTCTAGCCTGCAGAGCCAAGATAATTCACTCTCTGACCCTTTATAGAAAGTTTGCTAATAGCATCTTCTTCTGTAAGAGTTTTGCTTTGAGTTTTGGGTAATTGACTAGCACTTCGTTCAGAAGGTGGCTCTGAACCTCCACCATGCTCCCCTTCATCAGCTTGGGGACCCCCCTCCTCTTCCCAGGAGGATGTGGTAAGTGCTGCCCAGAGGCATGACCATTTCTGATACATACAAGTGAGGGTCACTGCCCACTGCACTTTGAGCATGACTGTCAGTTGAGTTCATGTGTCTTTTGTTTTTTGGCTGTGCTGGGTCTTAAATGTGGTGCTAGGGCTCTTCACTGCGGTTTGCAGACTTCTCCAGTTGCAGCGCGTGGACTTCTCTCTAGTTGTGATGGGTGGGCTAGGTTGCCCCATGGCATGCGGGACCCTGGTTTCCTGACCGAGGATTAAACCTGTATCCCCAGCACTGGAAGGCAGACTCCCATCCCCTGGACTACCAGGGAAGTCCCCAGGGTCAGTTTTTGCACTCAGATATTCATGGATACCAAACGCAAAGACGGTTAAATGCACCTAACTGTGCAGTTGAGGTGTTTCATCTCATTTCTCTGAAATTTAAGCAAGTCGTGCGTAAGAAACCCAGTGTTTAAATGCATTTATTTTATCCAGACCCATCTGTTGTTTCTCTTCAGGGTTGTTTGAGAGGCACAAGTTACTTTTTTCTTTCAATATGACTATCAAGATAGAACAAGCAGAGGGGAGAGTCCCCCAGGAAGAATTAGATTTCTTCTTGAAAGGTAATGAGCTTGTCTCGTTTCATGCTTTCCAACTCCCTGGACCCACAGTGCACATGCATATGAGTTTGTTTGCTAAACAACAGTAGTTTTCCATCCTTAAAACCTGACTTCCAGTAGCACTGCTTTAGTAAATATCTCAGTTGACAATTCCAGCCTCAGATATGGTTCGAGTTAATTTAGAGCAACCAGGCTCTGCTTTAAGGCTACCCTGAGACTGGAAGCCACTCAGAGCTTCCTGGCTGGAGTCACGGACAGTGACGAGGAAGCCAATGCCCCCTTCTCTTTCCAACCCATTTTGAGAAGTGAATTTCCCCCCAAAGTAAGAGAAGTCCCAGGACAGAGATGCTTACACTTCCTGGTATGTTGATGTCAGCTGATTACGTCTCTCCTGTTGTTATTAGGAAACATTTCCCTGGAGAAAAGCAAACGAACCAAGCCCTGTGCTTGGCTGTCTGACCAGGGATGGGAAGATATCATGCTTCTATCAGAGATATTTCCGGACAACTTTGGGAATCTTCCTGCTGATGTGGAGAAACATCTGACTGTCTGGAAGGAGGTGAGCTCATGTTCCATTTCTGCTTCTTCCCTTCCTTGCGTGTTGGCAGTCTCCATGCTTAATCTGTAGCCTGACTCCTTACAAGTGAGAAGATATGTCTCTGAGTGACTCATGCAGAGGGTAGCCAAGGCCCTCCACCTTCCTGATGGAATCCTCCTTTATCTGGTTCAGCTAGTTTTGTGGGAGAACCATCCATCTTTCTGTCCCTATGTTTACCTCTCTGTCCATCCACCCTTTCATCTATCCATCCATCCATCGGTCCATCTGTCTACCCATCCACCCATCCATCCATCCATTTCCATTTATCTATTAATATCTGTCCATCCATCCATCTATCTGTCCAGCCAGCCATTCATCCAAGACACTTTCTGAGCCTCTGTGGATTGACTGTGTCCATTGATGGGCACTGTGGACTCAACGACTCAACAGTGTTATAATAAGACTCAGTTCCTTTCTTTCTAAAGTTTTGGACGATAAAAAAAAAAATGACAGAGCTACCTAAAATCACCTGTAAATTTCATCCCTTTACAGAGGCTTTTGGGACCTTCACCTAAAAAAGGGGCCCTATCTCATTTCTGAGTTGATGCCACCATGCATATTCTTTGCTTTCCCCAGTGGTATGACCTGGATTCCCTGGAGCAGTTTCCATTCCCTCTGGGTTACGATATCAACATCACCCCTTTCCAGAAGTTGCTTATTTTGCGCTGCTTCCGTGTGGACCGGGTGTATCGGGCCGTGACCGACTACGTGACTGTAACAATGGGAGAGAAGTAAGTGAGCTTGTGTCTGCTTGGTCCTTTCTGTGGGGCAGGATACCTAATGTTACCGCCTCCTGGGCTCACAGATGGCAGGCGTGGCCAGCTCCGGAGAGCGCAGTTTGGTAGCCACTCAGGAACAGCGCCGTTCAAGAGAAATACAATGTGAACCACTTTTGTAAGTTCAAGTCTTCTGGTGACCACATTCAAAAAGGAACAGGTGAAATTAATTTTAGTAACAGTTATCATAAGCACATAACTATAGAACATTACTATATAACAATGTTATATATAAAGAATAAGTATTAATAGTAAATAATTGTGTGGACAGGGGAGGCTGGCGGGCTACAGTCCATGGGATCCCAAAGAGTCAGACATGACTTAGCAACTCAGCAACAACAATTAATAGAAAATAAGTGAATTTAATTATTAAATGATACAAATGGACTTATTTACAAAACAGAAACAGACTCACAGACACAGAAAGCCGACTTATGGTTACCAAAGGGAAAAGGTGGGGAGGAGGGAGAGAGAAACTAGGAATCTGAGATTAACATATACACTCTATGATATATAAAGTAAACAAACAACAAGGACCTACTATATAGCACAGGAAACTATATTCAATATTTTTTAATAACCTAGGTGGGAGAAGAATCTGAAAAAGAATATATATATGATAACTGAGTCACTTTGCTGTACATCTGAAATGAACACAACATTATAAATCAACTATACTTCAATAAAAATTTATAAAAAAGAAACAGGTGAAAATAATTTAAATGCAGCATTCCAAAGAATAGCAAGAAGAGATAAGAAAGCCTTCTTCAGCGATCAATGCAGAGAAATAGAGGAAAAGAACAGAATGGGAAAGACTAGAGATCTCTTCAACAAAATTAGAGATACCAAGGGAACATTTCATGCAAAGATGGGCTCGATAAAGGACAGAAATGGGATGGACCTAACAGAAGCAGAAGAGATTAAGAAGAGGTGGCAAGAATACAGGGAAGAACTGTACCAAAAAGATCTTCACGACCCAGATAATCATGATGATGTGATCACTCATCTAGAGCCAGACATCTTGGAAAGTGAAGTCAAGTGGGCCTTAGAAAGCATCACTATGAATAAAGCTAGTGGAGGTGATGGAATTCCGGTTGAGCTATTTCAAATCCTGAAAGATGATGCTGTGAAAGTGGTGCACTTAATATGCCAGCAAATTTGGAAAACTCAGCAGTGGTCACAGGACTGGAAAAGGTCAGTTTTCATTCCAATTCCAAAGAAAGGCAATGCCAAAGAATGCTCAAACTACCACACAATTGCACTCATCTCACATGCTAGTAAAGTAATGCTCAAAATTCTCCAAGCCAGGCTTCAGCAATATGTGAACCGTGAACTTCCTGATGTTCAAGCTGGTTTTAAAAAAGGCAGAAGAACCAGAGATCAAATTGCCAACATCCGCTGGATCATGGAAAAAGCAAGAGAGTTCCAGAAAAACATCTATTTCTGCTTTATTGACTATGCCAAAGCCTTTGACTGTGTGGATCACAATAAACTGTGGAAAATTCTGAAAGAGATGGGAATACCAGACCACCTAACCTGCCTCTTGAGAAATCTGTATGCAGGTCAGGAAGCAACAGTTAGAACTGGACATGGAACAACAGACGTTCCAAATAGGAAAAGGAGTACGTCAAGGCTGTATATTGTCACCCTGCTTATTTAACTTCTATGCAGAGTACATCATGAGAAACGCTGAACTGGAAGAAACACAAGCCGGAATCAAGATTGCCGGGAGAAATATCAATAACCTCAGATATGCAGATGACACCACCCTTATGGCAAAAATGGAAGAGGAACTAAAAAGCCTCTTGATGAAAGTGAAAGAGGAGAGCGAAAAAGTTGGCTTAAAGCTCAACACTCAGAAAACGAAGATCATGGCATCTGGTCCCATCACTTCATGGGAAATAGATGGGGAAACAGTGGAAACAGTGTCAGAGTTTATTTTTTTGGGCTCCAAAATCACTGCAGATGGTGACTGCAGCCATGAAATTAAAAGACGCTTACTCCTTGGAAGAAAAGTTATGACCAACCTAGATAGTATATTCAAAAGCAGAGACATTACTTTGCTGACTAAGGTCCATCTAGTCAAGGCTATGGTTTTTCCTGTGGTCATGTATGGATGTGAGAGTTGGACTGTGAAGAAGGCTGAGCGCCGAAGAACTGATGCTTTTGAGCTGTGGTGTTGGAGAAGACTCTTGAGAGTCCCTTGGACTGCAAGGAGATCCAACCAGTCCATTCTGAAGGAGATCAGCCCTGGGATTTCTTTGGAAGGAATGATGCTAAAGCTGAAACTCCAGTACTTTGGCCACCTCATGCGAAGAGTTGACTCATTGGAAAAGACTCTGATGCTGGGAGGGATTGGGGGCAGGAGGAGAAGGGGACAACCGAGGATGAGATGGCTGGAAGGCATCACTGACTCGATGGACGTGAGTCTGAGTGAACTCCGGGAGATGGTGATGGACAGGGAGGCCTGGCGTGCTGCGATTCATGGGGTTGCAAAGAGTCAGACACGACTGAGCGACTGAACTGAACTGAACTGAACTATGGACTATAGCCCTCCGGACTCCTCTGTCCATGGAATTTTCCAGGCAAGAATACTGGAGTGGGTTTCCATTCCATCCTCCAGGGGATCTTCCTGACCCAGGGATTGAGCCCGAGTCTCTTAAATTTCCTGCATTGCCAGGAGGGTTCTTTACCACTGGCGCTACCTGAGAAGCCTGGTATGGAGGCTTCTCCGTTTGCCTCCTTGGCTGGCAGGTGATAGAAATGAGTGAACAAGACTGCATAGGGACAGGGCAAACTGGAGCGGCCAAGTCCTGGCCAGTAGCCCCTTAACCTCTGCTGACTGATGCCAGGTGGTGGTGGGGACCCAGATCTCTGACTCTTCAAAGCAAACTAGAAATTCGAATTTCTACACAAAATCTCTCAATCTTTATGTGCTGGCAACTAATTTTTAAAAATCTTGATATATTGGCCATTTAGGACATGCCTGCGAATCTGCTGGTGTGGGACCTCTGGGTTCAGTGCCCAGGGCATGTCCACCTGCAAGGCTGGCCTGTCACAAGAGCAGCTGTGTCACCCAGCTCAAAGCAGGTCTCCTGAACCCAGCCTGGATGTATCAGGCTATGCAGAGAGGTCCCTATGATCCAGGAGCTGACCATCCAGTGAGTAAGATGTGTGTGAACACCGGATACCTAACAAGGAAGGCTGAGCAAAGAACGACACCAGAGAAGTAGTCAGAGGTTCTGGATGCTGGCAGGCAGAGTGCTGGCCACACTGGCCCATCCCTGCCCAGAGCTATCCTCCCAGGAGCGTTTTCCAGTCGTGTTTCTTCCCCTAGGTACGTGCAGCCCCCGATGATCAGCTTCGAAGCCATCTTTGAGCAGAGCACCCCCAACTCGCCCATCGTGTTCATCCTGAGCCCTGGCTCGGACCCTGCCAGTGACCTTATGAAACTAGCCGAGCGCAGTGGTTTTGGAGGGAACCGCCTCAAATTCCTTGCCATGGGTCAAGGTCAAGAAAAGGTAGATCGTTGTTGGAAGCAACAAGCCCTAAACGTGCTTGAGGTGCCTGGAATGAATTCACGAATGCCTGGCTTTAAGCCAAGAGTGCCACCCACACACCAGCACCATGCCTTTCCGGTCTAAGGAGCAGGAATCAAACGCCACAGCGATGATGAGAATGTGAACAGTAGTTAGCTCTAGAGCTGACCTTCTGTGATCACCCGGGTTTGCACCTGTATGTTGCAAACAGTATGTTCTATTTCCAAAGCACTTTCTTTTTAAAAATAATTAATTAATTAGGCTGTGCTGGGTCTTAGTTGTGGCATGCAGGATCTTTAGTTGTGGTATGTGGGATCCAGTTCCCTGACCAGGGCTCAGATCTGGGCCTCCTGTATTGGGAGCTTGGAGTCTTAGCCAATGGACCACCAGGAAGTCCCTCCAAATCTGGTCCTCATTGCATCTGGTGATCATCTCCCTCGGCCCTTGCAGCAACCCTGTTTTGGATCATGCTGTCACTGGTGGCTGCCAGTGGCCAGGCCACTCTGTCAGGGGGCAGGTGTCCCTGTGTCTGAGGTTGGAGCTCTGGGTGCCGAGGGAGGCCAGTGAGTGCAGCCCGGTGGACCTGGGTGACCCTGGAGGAATGCTCAAGGGTTGTATCTTCAGAGGCTCCCTCTGCAGCTCTGGGACCACCGGCTCCTTTGTGTCTCCTGCTGCAGTGGCCAGCAGGTTATGGGGGCTTGGGGAGGGTCTGGGAGAGCACGGGGTGGTGCAGCCTTGGGATGCCAACACTTCCCTTCTGTCTCTGTCGGAGCAGGTGGCCCTGCAGCTGCTGGAGACGGCGGTGGCTCGTGGGCAGTGGCTGATGCTGCAGAATTGCCATCTCTTGGTCAAGTGGCTGAAGGATCTGGAGAAGTCCCTGGAGAGGATCACCAAGCCCCACCCTGACTTCCGCCTGTGGCTCACCACGGACCCCACCAAGGGATTCCCCATTGGGATCCTGCAGAAGTCCTTGAAGGTCTGGCTGTAGGATAAACAGACACACCCATGGCTCAGTTCCTCAGTTCACCTCCCAGTTTTGCTACATCTCTGTGTGTGTGTCTGTGTGTGTATGTGTAGGATAGAGCTGGGACCCCTTGCACCCCTCTTCCCCAATTCCATCTCTCGCTTCAGAGATAAGCACTGTCCAGAATAAGGTGATGACCACTGGGTGACAGTGATGATTCCCAGGCCTGTCTTTATCCCTTCTGCATGTCCCCAAAGCATGTGTGGGTTAGTTTTCACAGACTTCACATTTATTAAACCTCCTTTTTTTATCTCTAATGATTGGCCTACCCACAGCCCACAGAACCTGAGTGCTTGTGTGCAGAAATTTCAAGGGGTTTACAGGCCCTGTTTAACTTAGTCTCCGGGGACATTTTGGGGAAAGGTTTCGTCATCTCTCTCTGCCTCTGGGGCGGGTAGAGGGAAAATGTACCTCCTTCTGTTTTACATTTGAGGATCCCATGAATCAGAAAGAGGTTTAAAGAGCCTTCCTGGGGTCATTTGATGAGTTAGGGCAGAGCTGGAACAACATCTCGGCTGGGGTGTGTGTGTGTGTGTGTGTGGCTGGGCTGGGTCTTCGCTGTCGTGCACGGGCTTCTCTTGTGGAATGCTCAGTCACTTCAGTCGTGTCTGACTCTTTGCAACCCCAGGGACTGTAGCCTGCCAGGCTCCTCTGTCCGTGGGATTCTCCAGGGAAGAATACTGGAGTGGGTTACCATTTCCACGTGGGGTTAATTGACCCGTGGCATGTGGAATCTTAGTTCTCCGACCAGGGATCACACCCTTGTCCCCTGAATTGGGAGGTGGATTCTTAACCACTGGGCACCAGGAAAGTCCCCAATATCTAGGTTTTTTTTTTTTTTTTTTAAACTTATTCGCCTGGGTCCTTGACTTTCACTGTTAGGGAAACAGGGAAGATGCCCCATTAGGATGGAGAGAAGGCCATTCTTCGGAGCCCGGCTCCTGGGCCTGGGGTCTCCGTCCCCATCTGTCTGCCCTCCTGACAGGTTGTCACTGAGCCCCCCAATGGGCTGAAACTCAACATGAGAGCCACGTACTTCAAGATCTCACCTGAAATGCTAGACGAGTGCCCACACCCTGCTTTCAAGCCCCTGGTCTACGTGCTGGCGTTCTTCCACGCAGTGGTGCAGGAGAGGAGAAAGTTCGGGAAGATCGGCTGGAACGTGTACTACGACTTCAACGAGTCTGACTTCCAGGTGAAGATGCGGCTGCGGCCTCCGCCCGGGCACACTCCCCTCTCAGTGGTTCCTGCCCGTGTTTTCAGAAAACGGTCAGAGCCTGGATGGTTGTGGATACCCAGGCCTGTTCCTCCTCTTTTAAGGTCTGCATGGAAATTCTGAACACATACTTGACAAAAGCCTTCCAGCAGCATGACCCTCGGATCCCATGGGGTAGCCTCAAGTACCTCATTGGAGAGGTAGGAGCATCCTGGGGGCCCACTGCACCTCTCCACCCCCCCACCCCCACTGGGTGGGCTGGGCTATGGCCTGGCACCCCTGGTCCATGGCCTCTGAGCCCTCTGGGACTCCCTTCTTTAAAAAAAAAAGAAGACATTTATTTTTGGCTGTGCTGAGTCTTTGCTGCTGCTTGGGCTTTCTCTAGTTGCGGAGAGTGGGGGCTACTCTTCGGGGCAGTGCATGGGCTTCTCATTGAGGTGGCTTCTCTTGTTGCGGAGCACAGGCTCTAGGTACATGGTTTTCAGTAGCTGCAGCTCCTCGGCTCTAGAGCACAAGCTCAATAGTTGTGGCACACGGGACTTAGTTGTTCCATAGCATGTGGGATCTTCCCAGACCAGGAACTGAACCTGTGTCCCCTGCTTTGGCAGGCAGATCCTTTATCACTGAGCCACCCAGGAAAGCCCTGGGACTCTCCTCTTGCTCCTGCTGCCCGTCAGTCAAAGGCCCCTGGGTCCCTATGAAATATCTCAGTTCATCACTCCATTATCCCTCATTCTAAGTGAGCAACCTTCACCTGGGGGCCCTGGACTTATTGTCCTGGGGACTCATGTTCCCCACCTAGGATGCTTCAGGCACATCACTGGAGCCCTGCTCCTGTTCAGCTGGCCTAGAGATCCACTTTGGAGGCCATGACCTTATACAGTGTTTGTGGGAAAGCTTCCCTGGTGGCCTGCACGTGGCTCAAACAGAGACTTCACCATTTCAGAGACAAAGGGGCTGCTGGCTTCCTGCATTGTTTTGTTGCTTATTTGCTGTGTTTTGGGGAGTTTGGCCAATTGCACACTGGCTCCCAGCATTTCACAAGAACTGCTGTCACCTTGGGCTCTATGAGTCTGCACACAAGCCCTCTTGTATATAGTGGTCCAAAGGCACTGTGGGTGAGTACAGTTGGAGCTGCATGGTGGCCAGACAGCAGGATTCTCACTGAGGGTGCATCTGGGCTTGACCTTGGGCTGTCTGCTGGGACCTTAGGGTTCACCCTGGAGGTCTGGGTTCCCACCGGCTCTCACTGTTTTTACCATCAGGTTATGTACGGAGGACGGGCCATCGACAGCTTTGACCGGCGTATCCTGACCATCTACATGGACGAGTACCTGGGAGACTTCCTCTTCGATACTTTCCAGCCATTCCACTTCTTCCGGAACAAGGAAGTGGACTACAAAATCCCCCTGGGGGATGTCAAGGAAAACTTTGTTGGTGAGATTTCTCAGTCATTAGAAAGTATGCTAAATATTTTATTCTAAGGGAGCCCATACATTTCAGCTGTTCTGATTTCTGCAGTTGGCTTGATGGTTCTTCTGACCCCTCCACTGTTGGGGTTCCTTGTTAGGTTGGGGGTGTTTTCTTATGCTTTTTAGAGGGAGCGCAGCAGGCTCTTCCTAGCCTCAGACCTGATGGAGTTAGTTCAGACTTCCTGTCCTGGAATGATGGTACATATATCAGATTCTCCATTGAAGGGCAGAGTGGCCCCTGGGAAACTCACAGAGCCATTTTCTTTTCTTTTTAATTTTTTTAAAATTTAATTTTATATTTGAAAGCAAAGCAGTTTATTATACTCAAATACATACATATTTGTATATATCCCCTGGATATACTGATAAGGGAAGGAGATCAAAGAGATATATATGTGTGTGTTAGTCGCTCAGTACTGTCCATTCTTTTCGACCCCGTGGACTGTAGCCTGCCAGGCTCCTCTGTCCATGGAATTCTCCAGGCAAGAATACTGGAGGGGGTTGTCATTCCTTTTCCAGGGGATCTTCCCGACTCAGGGATTGAACCCGGGTCTCCTGAACTTCGGGCAGATTCTTTACCATCTGAGCCACCAGGGAAGCTTAGAGTTTAGATAAACTTTTGAAGAATACATCTGAATAACCCAGTTTATTATAATTCATATATTTATTGTTAGAATATATCTAATGATCCTAAATGTTCTTTTTAATATAGTTTATATATTTTTGCTTATTTTAAAAAATTTTATTCATTTATTTGGCTGGATCAGGTCTTAGTCACGGAATGTGGGATCTTCATTGTTTCATGCAAGATCTTTTGCTGGGGTGCACGGGCTCAGTAGTTGACGCACATGGCCTTAGTTGCTCCATAGCATAGGGGATGTGAGTTCCCTGACCGGGGATTGAACCTGCATCCCCTGCACTGGAAGGCAGATTCTTAACCACTGGATCACCAGGGAAGTCCCCTCACTGGGCCATTTTCATAAAAGCTGTGCATAGAGGGAGTTCCCTGGTGGTCCAGTGGTGAGGACTCTGGGCTTTCACTGCTGTGGGCCTGGATGTGATCCTTGACTGGAGAATTAGGATCCTGCCAGGCATGGAAAGAAAAAAAAAAAAAAATAGATGCACCTAGAGCTGGCTTGGATGTGGTAGTGTTGAATTCTTATTTTAAAAGCATGTACCCCTTTAAGAAGTGGAAAGTAATATAACGTGTCTGGGAAGGTTAAGGCTGTGGGTCTTCAGAAATTGAGGGCCGGGGGGTCGGCACGGCAGTGTAACCGCTGCATGTTCTCTCCATTTACAGAAGCCATTGAGGCCCTTCCGCTGGCCAACACGCCTGAAGTGTTTGGTCTTCACCCTAATGCTGAGATTGGATATTACACTCAGGCGGCTCGAGACATGTGGGCTCATCTGCTGGAGCTGCAGCCCCAGATGGGTAAAGTCCCCTGCAGACAACTGTGCTCCTGGGGGATCAAGGGCATTGGTCCAAAGTGTGCTACTTTGGTTTCTGGTAGTTTCCACATTGCTGGTGCCTTTCATCGAAGGTGCTGGATGCCCTGGTCCCATGCTCAGGTGCCTTGCTGTCTCTAAAAATGTGTCCTGGTTTCAGGGGAGTCCAGCGCTGGCATCAGAAGAGATGATTACATCGGCCAGGTGGCCAAGGACATAGAGAACAAGATGCCCAAAGTCTTTGACTTGGACCTGGTCAGGAAGCACCTTGGGCAGGGCATCTCCCCCACCTCAATGGTCCTCCTGCAGGAGCTGGAGCGCTTCAACAAGCTTGTCATACGGATGACCAGGTCCCTGGCTGAACTTCAGAGGGTAAGCCCCGGTACTCAAGTGCAGATTCCTGCCCAGGTGGAGTGCCTGGTCTTCCCCTAGTCTTGCCTGATTGCTCTTGATTCTGTCAACAGGCCTTGGCCGGAGAAGTTGGGATGAGCAGTGAATTAGATGACGTAGCCAGGTCTCTCTTTCTTGGGCAAATCCCTAACATCTGGAGAAAGCTTGCCCCTGACACCTTAAAGTCCCTCGGAAACTGGATGCTGTACTTCCTGCGGAGGTTCAACCAGTACACGACATGGGTGAGTGAGGGCAGTGGTCTGCTTGCTGGTTCAAGGCTTGGCCGGGACTCCCTCAAACCACCTCCCGACTTCTTCTCCCATCCCTGGCAGTACCTCTGTCCAGAGCTGATTAGGTGCTCTGGAAATGGTCCATGACTCTGCAAGCATATCTGTATTTTTTTTCCCTTTTGTTTCTTTCTTTTAAAGACTCTGAAGCATACTATGCACGACTTATTCATCTAAGAGTCTGTCTTGGCAATTGTTCCACCTAAGTATTACACTGAGACCTCTCTAGGCAATTCCAGCTCACAGATATCCTGTATCCTCTCCCTGATGGACATTTAGGTGGTTACCATTGGAGTTTTTTTTGAAAAGTCAACTTTAAAAATTTGGCTGCACTGGGTCTTAGCTGCAGCACGTGGGATCTAGTTCCCTGACCAGCGATGGAACCTGGGCCCCTTGCGTTGGGAGTGTAGTCTTAGCCTCTGGGCCACCAGGGAAGTCCCTGTCTTTTTTTGTCTGTTTTTGGTTTTGCTAGTACAAACAACATTCTGTTGCACGTGCCTTTGGAGACTCATATGAGTATATTCCATGTGTACAAGGGAAGAGTTGGATCCGGGTGTGTGCGTTTTAAATTCTGACAGCTCTTGTCGGATAGTTTCCTAGAGAACTTGACACCACAGTGTACAAGAAAGATCATTTCCTCACCTCTCTGCCACATGGTGTGTTCTTAATATTTTGGACCTTTTTCTCCTTCATAGGTAAAAAATAATATCCAAGATTTTGGATGTGTATTCCTTTAATTATGGTGAGGCCAAATGTCTTTGACGTGTTTACAGACCTTGTGTGTTTTTCTGTGACTTGACTTTTTGTATTTGGATTTCATTCTTACCAAGTTTTCCATCTTTTAAAACTGATTTTTAAGAGCTCTTTGACTTCCCTGGTGGCTCAGATGGTAAAGTGTCTGCTTACAATGTGGGAGACCCGGGTTCAATCCCTGGGTTGGGAAGATCTCCTGGAGAAGGAAATGGCAACCCACTCCAGTATCTTGCCTGGAAAATCCCATGGATGGAGGAGTCTGGTAGGCTACAGTCCATGGGGTCGCAAAGAGTCAGACACGACTGAGTGACTTCACTTTCCTTTCCCTTTTTGTACATCAAGGGGATTTACCCTTTTTCTCTGCTGGAGTTGCAGATACCTCCCCAGCTTGCCTCAAGCTTGTTGATTTTGTGTGTGTGTGTGTGTTTTTTTTTTTCCCATAGGAGAGTTTTACATTTTAATGTAGTCAAATAGGCCAGTCTTTTCTTTCATGGCTTCTGAGTTTTGTATTCCCCACTCCACGATTCTGAAAACATTCTCTGGAGATCTCATTTGGTACTTTTGTGGTTTATTTATTTATTTATTCATTTTTGTTTTGTTTTTGGCTGTGCCATGGCATATAGGATCCTAGTTCCCTGACCAGGGATTGAACCCTCGACCCCTGCAATAAGAACGCAGAGTCTCAGTGTGGTTTATTGTTTCAGTCTTTGCTCCACCTGCAGTTTGGCCATCCAGCTTGTTTTTCCCAATGGGCCAACAGCTACCCCAACACCATCTTTCTCCCTCTAAGGTGAACTGCCTCTTTTGTCAGCTGTGACCCTGGCACTTGATGGCAGCCCCAGGCTCCCACCTGACCTCCTCACCACCTGACCTCCTCCCTTTCCAGGTCACCGAGAGCGAGCCCAGTGTGATGTGGCTCTCTGGGCTGCACATCCCAGAATCCTACCTCACGGCCCTGGTGCAGGCCACCTGCAGGAGGAATGGCTGGCCACTGGACCGCTCCACTCTGTTCACCCAAGTGACCAAGTTCCAGGACGCAGACGAAGTGAATGAGCGGGCAGGACAAGGTATGGCCAGCTCCCTGTAGACTCACAGTCTCTCCTGTAAGTTCTCCCTCCTGGAGCTGAAGGGGCGAGCACAGTGTGGGCCCAGATGCGCCAGGAAGTGTTTGAAGATCAGACTGCTGCAAACACTGGCTGTGTCTGTGCACTGTCCACGTGGGTCCTGGCATCTCTGAGGGGGTGTCTGGATGCTTCTTGTCCGGTTTTTCCTTTGAGATGCGAGCTGATGTCAGGGGAGAGCTGAGCCACACTCGCCCTGCTCGTCTATGGGAAATGGGCTCCTAGGGTTTGAATGTGAGCTTTCAAAGAACTGGATCGCCAGGTGGCTTCCCAGAACCATGAGAACCCAGGGGCATGGAAGCCAGGGAGTGGGATAGGCGAGGTGCAGACCATTTAACTGTGCTGTAACTTCAAGTCTCTTAGACACTGGCTACAGTCTGCAAACTACAGCTGGAAACTGCTATTTCTTGGGGGGATTAATGTCTTAGAACAGTGGTCTCCAACCTCTGGGGTCTATTTCTGATGATCTGAGGCAGAGCTGATGTAGAAATAAAGTGCACAAGCCATGCAATGCGCTTGAATCATCCTGAAACCATTGCCCCAAGCATCGCCCCTGACTCCCATTCCATGGAAAATTGTCTTCCACAAAACTGGTCCCTAGTGCCAAAAATGCTGGGGACTGCTATCTTAGAGGGCACTTCACTGCAAGCACAAAAGCCCTCTTGAGCTACTGACAGCTTGGGGAGAGGGGATTTACAGTGGACATTCAGGAATGCTCCATCCCCATTGTAGAAGACCCAGAGAGGTCTCAAAGGGACTGGCAGTGTTGGGGCCTCCACCCTCTCTGGGCCAAGCGGCCATGCTATTCTCTGCTCCTGGGCAAGTATGCAGTGTCCTCCTCCCCTGAGACCACTTCCTTTGCGAGGCTTCAGCTCCCTGCTTTCCTGTCACTTTGGCTCTGGGGGGGGACTCAGAATTGCTGTGGTGCCAGCTGACTCTGGGGGCCCCAGGCCGCTAAGTCTGGGGTGCCAAGTCGCTGGGGAGAGATGCCCACCCCTCCTCCATGGCACGGTGGCCATAGGGAGGGTCATGGGGTCTCCAGGGCATCACCTCTGGGGTGTTCCTCTATGAAGGGAAAGTGGGCCAGGTAGAAGTGGTGGCCACGTCTTTTGGGAACAGGCATGGGCTGTGTCTGGGGAAGGAGAGTTGGTTAGTTACCTTTTTGTTTATTGATATACACATCCCCTAAGAGCCATACAGCAGAATTATATGTCCCCCTGCCTGAGTTCAGGGTTTCCCGCACGGCTCAGTGGTAAAGAATCCGCCTGCCGATGCAGGAGATGCGAGGTCTATCCCTGGGTTGGGAAGATCCCCTGGAGGAGGAAATGGCAACCCACTCCAGTAGTCTTGCCTGGGAAATCCCATGGACAGAGGAGCCTGAGGGGTTGCAAAAGAGTCAGACACGACTGAGGGACTAAACAACTGCCTAAGCCTGGCTCTCTTCCTTGTGCCTCTAGGATGCTTTGTCTCAGGACTGTATCTGGAAGGCGCTGACTGGGACATAGAAAAAGGATGTCTTATCAAGAGCAAACCCAAGGTGCTGGTGGTTGACCTGCCCATCCTGAAGATCATCCCCATTGAAGCCCATCGCCTCAAGCTGCAGGTGAAATGCTGATGCCTGGCCCGGTTCTCCTCTTCTGGTCTCCTCTGACTAGAGTTAGACACCAGGCGGTTTCCAGCAGCCTTGCCTTTTAGCACAGGGGCCCTTTACCTTTCAGGGCTGGGGGAAGCCCTTGAGCCCATCCTCAGGAAATGCACTCGTGCACATGAGTGTGTGCAGAGCCTTCCTCAGGGGGGCTCGGGTTCAAGGTCGGAGGTGGTGGTCTAGGCCTGCTTCAGGAGTGACTTCTCCCTTCTTGTGAAATTCTGTGGGCACTGCTTGGATCAGAATGGAGTTATATTCGCTGTGGACGGCAGGTGCCTCCTGCCCTGCTGCCTACCCACTTTTCATGGGTGTTTGCAGAGCCTGGGCGTGCCTCATGGGCTTGGTGGGGAGCCTTCTGGATCCTTAGCTCTTCGATAAGCCTTCGCCCTCCCACCCACACTCTGGGACTAGCACTTCCTTTTGCAGGCTCAGCTGGTCAAGAATCCCCCTGCAATATGGGATACCTGGGTTTGATCCCTGGGTTGGGATGATCCCCTGGAGAAGGGAATGGCTACCCATTCCAGTATTCTGGCCTGGAAAATTCTACGGACTGTATAGTCCATATATATAGTCCCTGGTGTCGAAAGAGTCGGACATGACTGAGGAACTTTCAGTTTCACTTTCGATTCTGCCCTCACACCCTTTTTCCTATGCAGAACACCTTCCGGACGCCTGTCTACACCACCTCCACCAGAAGGAATGCCATGGGGGTCGGCTTGGTTTTTGAAGCCGATCTCTTTACCACGAAGCACATTTCTCACTGGGTCCTGCAAGGGGTGTGCCTCACCCTGAATTCTGATTAACCCTCTGGCTGAAGAAACAGCGATGGATTCTAAGTCTGTGGTCAGCGGTGGATATGCTGGGAGTTAGGAAAGGCTAGATTGCTGTCACTTCTTGGGACCGCTGGAGGAAGGAGGGGGATTGACACTGCTTTTTCCTTTCATTTGAAATCCATTTTCATCTTTTTCCATATAAGTTAACCTGAATGGTCTTTTCAAAAAAACTATTTTTTTAAGGATTCTGTGTATTCAAAAAATAAAATAAAAAAAGAGCCTTTTAAGATGTGTCAAATTCTCTTTCCCTTTTCAGACAGAAATCTCTTTCCCTTCTCAACAAAATTGGCTGGCATGTCAGTGGCACAAGTGAGAATTCTAATGTAAATTGTCAAAGGTGTTTTTTTTTTTTTTTTTAAGTATTTACTTAGTCATTTATTTGGCTGTGCCAGGTCTTAGTTGCACCATGCAGGATCTTTAGTTTCAGCATGTGGGATTTAGTTCCCTGACCAGGGATCGGACCCCAGCCCCCTGCATTGGGAGCAGGGAGGTTTAGCCACTGAACCACCAGGGAAGTCCCCCAAAGGTGGTTTTCTGATAATCCAGGTCTGTTTCAGCAGCTGCTTCTTTGGGACAAGGGCTGTGTGCTAGGGTGTGGGGTAGAAGGCAGGGGCTGCCCTGTGGGGTCAGCAGGGGCCCCTTCCCTGGGCTGATGATGCCAAGGAGGAGCAGAGGTGGACAGAATCACCCAGGGCCTCTCCCTTCCACAAGTCTCCAGCCCAGTTCTTGTGGTTCGGACCTGCCAGCATGTGGGTGAAGACAGTGGGTCTGATGTTTAAGCCCTGCCTGAGCTCCTGCCCCCAACTGCCTGGGTTTGTGAGGGTGCAGACTTCGAAATTTCCAGGACCAGCGGCTCCTGGGCGTCCCTTCCTTCTGTACACCTTAAGCCCTGGCCAGGCTAGGCCAGTCTGGGGATGAGCAGCAGCTTAACTCTGCTTGGGAGGGACAGATCGGAGCTGAGCGCTAGCAGGACACGAGGGCAGGGCCGGAAAAGCGACTTTTGCCAGAAACGCAGAACATTCTAGGGACTAGCTCTGGGTAGTGCGACCTAACCGGGGCTCCTCTTTCCGGAAGTGAACCCCACCCCGGGACCTACCCTGGGTGAACCCACTGTCTGGGCAGCAGTTACAGGTGGGGGTGTGGTATTTCTCCCCCTCCCACCGTCTCTCCCCTCCAGGCCCACCCTGGGGTGGTTTAATAAAAGACACAAAACAGAAAGAAGGCAGGTTTAGAAAATAAAGTTTGTTGGGATCGTGAACATTTTGGATAAAACAACAAAAAATATGAACACACATTCAGGTCGTGGTGATATGAGGAGTAATGTCATCTTATTTAGTTCCTGTGACATAACATACATCTGCTCGGTTTATCTGTGCCGCCCCCGGGGTGGGTGTGTCAGGGGGTTCTCCAGGAGGGCGCAGGGCTTTTCCGGAAAGGCCGCCCCAAACCGGAGGCGTGAGGTCAAGGCCGATATGCGTTGCTCCGACTTTAGAATTAGGCGTGTGACTATCGGATAATTTCGTTAACGTCGAGCAGGAACGCGGCCGGTGGCCCGTGCTGTGCGCGTGCGCGCGCGTGCGCGGGGGTTCCGCGGAGCGGGGCTGGAAGCAAGCGAGTGGGCACGCAGGTGTTTGGCCTCAGCGATTAGTAAATACGGACTCTGCGGCAGAGGCGAGATCCTGTTTCGGTGTCAAGTCAGAGGGCCAGAGGAGGAGCAGGAGGAGAATAATCTGTTGACAGTGTGAAAAGAATTCGGCATGCATGGGAGTTAAGAAAAAGAGAAAGCAAAAGAGGAGGTGCGGACGGAGTGTTTTCCTAGCGGTGACCACAGGGCCTCGACAGCGGGGTGGAGGGTCGCCAGCGGTGGGGTGGGGCGCTCACACAGTCCTGTCCGTCCCTGAGTGCTTCCTGACCACCTTGCCTCCGTTCACCTGGTCCACCGCCAGCGTCTCCACCTCGGGCGGGGCCTGCGCCGGGGCCCCGTGGTGGATGCGGTGCGCCACGCCCACGTGCGCCTTGTGCGGCTTCTCGCGCGCCGGGCTGGGCTGCTCGCCGGCGCTGCGGTCCGAGGCTATGGGGGGGATGACGAGGGGCCGCTCCTTGATCAGGTGGACCTCGGCCGACTCCCTGGCCAGCAGGAATGGGGTGGGGTCCGGCATGGCGTCCACCGGCTCCCGCAGCAGCAGTTTCCGGCTCTCGGCCCCGAATCTGTAGACCTCCTCGAACTCCGGGTGCAGCGGGGCCGAGAGGCTCTTCTTCATGCGGCGCCGGGGCGTCTCGGGCAGCCTGTCCTTGGGCGGCGCCGGCTTGTAGCTGGTCAGCGCGGGGCTGCCGGCCGGGCTGCCGTCCGAGGTGCCGCCCGAGCTCAGGAGCTTCCTCTTGGTGGCGTGCAGCTGCGAGGTCAGGTAGGCGATGGTGCCGGCGCGCTGCTCCAGCTCGCTGGTCAGCACGCCCAGCTTGTGGCTCTTGACCTTCAGCTCCTCCAGGTACTTGCGCTCGCGTTCCTTGATGGTGTTCTCCAGCACGGTGATCATCGCGTTCTTCTGCTCCAGCTCCTTCAGCAACTCCGTGTTCTCGTCCTCCTTCAGTTTCAGCTGCGCCTCCAGGTCTTCACATCTTTTCTTGAGTTCACTACTTCTGGAAGCTCCGTCCCCTGGATAGACAAGCCGAGGGGTCAGAGTGAGAACCCAAGGGCAGGGCGGCTAGATGCTGGGGGTGGGGGCGGGCAGGGGCAGGGAGACCTTTCCTGCAAGTATCAGGGGTCTAGGCCGGCCTCCCTCCCCATGGGGGAGGGGTACCCACAGGCCACAAGGAAGGCGGGACCCCATCCCTCATGCCCCTTCAGTGTCCTCTCCTCCCAGGAAAGGGTAGGTGATCAGGAGGTCTTTGAGGCCCCGTCCAGTTCAGTTCAGTTCAGTGGCTTAGTGCATGAAAGGATGTTTCCAAATTTAAAAAATGCTGATGTTAAAATGGGCAGCTTCAGAGTATTGGTTGGTTATGGTTTAATCACTGAGTCCTATCCAACTCTTTTTGCAACCCTGTGGACTGTAGCCCGCCCGGTTTCTCTGTCCATGGGATTTCCCAGGCAAGAATACTGGAGTGGATTGCCATTTCCTCCTCCAGGGGACCTTGCTGACCTAGGGATCCTACCCATGTCTCCTGCATTAGCAGGAGGATTCTTTATTGCTGAGCCACCTGGGATGCCTTAAACCTTTCCAAAGGCATAGGATTACACTGTTAGCAGAACCATCTGTCTGCTCCATTCAAAGCACGTTTTGGAAAGACAGACGTAGACGTTCTCCATGTCTAAGGCACAAAAGCTCTCAGGTTGCGGGGAAGACCCAATGTCAGGCTGCCACCTTTCCCCTGCCTCGGGTCCCCTCCCTGCATCTCTCAGAGCATGAACCATAACTCCTGGGGGAAGGCCTGTTTAGAAAAAGCCATCTTGACTCCAGCGTGGTTTCTACACTTTTAAAATCGTCATCCTGTTCTCTGGTGCAGCTATTTGGGACAGGCCATAGTGGCCCTGGCTTCTGTCCCCTCTGCCCCAGCTGCCAGCAGGCTGGTAGCTTTGCAGGTCCCTGAGGACTCTGGCTTTGGGGGAGCATTGCTGGGATGAGAGTCTAGAGAGAGGCGTTCAAGGCTGTTCTGGAGGCCACCCAGTAATGTGGCCTCTCGTTCAACCAGTCTGTAGAGAGCACACATGCTGTGCCAGGTCCTGTGCTAACTCGCTGGACACAGACGGAACCCTGCTCCATCTCTTCTTTCTGGTTTATATCACATCTCGTGCTTGGTTACAGAAGGAACGCATACTCACTGTAAAAAAACCCAGAGAACCCAGAAAAGCAGAGAAGTGCAGTGAAAGCCGCTCAGTCATGTCCAACTCTTTGTGACCCCATGGACTGCAGCCTGCCAGGCTCTTCTGTCCATGGAATTCTTCAGGCAAGGATACTGGAGTGGGTGGCCATTTCCTTTGCCAGGGGATCTTCCTGACCTAGGGATTGAACCTGGGTCTCCTGCACTGCAGGCAGATTCTTTACTGACTGAGCTACCAGGGAAGTCCACAGAGAATGGGCGTTCTAAATGAAGTGTTGGTCGCTCCGGTTTTGTCTGACTCTTTGCAACTCCATGGACTGTAGCCCGCCAGGCTCCTCTGTCCATGGAATTCTCCAGATAAGATTACTGGTGTGGATAGCCATTCCCTTCTCCAGGGGATCTTCCCAACCCAGGGACTGAACTTGGGTCTCTTGCGTGGCAGGTGGATTCTTTACGGTCTGAGCCACCAGGGAAGCCCATTCTAAATACATGTGTCAATCAAAAAAAAAATAAGAACACGCACCCCTCCTGCCCCACTGACAGCCTCTCCTCACACCTAGGGAGTCCAGACTGCACCCGCCCCCACCCAGGAGAGCTCTGATCACACGTGCAACTCTTCACAGCACATGTGTTTTCTTCTGCATGTGTCATTAGTGAAAACAGGTGGCACCAACATCTGCCACAATAGGAAACAACAGTGGCATCAAATTTGGGGAAGGGAGTTCTTACCTGTTTGATCCGAACTCTTGACTGTCAGCTCATATGTTAAATCTAAAAAGGAGATCATATACAATCATTGTGAATGATTACTGTACATTCAAAACCTTCATCTGCTCTGAAAATGCAGAACTGATTCCCACGATCAGCCCAAGGGTCCTGCCCAGACAGGGCAGGGATTGCCAGCATTAGAGGCAAAAGTGACAACAGAAACCATCAGTGGCCACTGTCCTTACTAGGGTTCAGAGGGGACCCTTCTTTCCCCTAATATGTATGTACCCCAACATCCACAATTACCAAGCAGCTTGCTCTGTGTATTACACTTTGATCACTGGTTCCAAGATGTATTAATATAATAAACTCTAACCATTGCACTTGGATCCTTCCAAGTCCTCAGTAAGCTGAGAACTGGCTTTCCAGCTTTATGCTTGGTGAATATGGCCTCGGCAGAGGATGAGGTAAGGCATTCAGAGGGACTCCAGTGATGACAGGGTTAACCACCCAGAGGAGAGAAGTGAAACCCCCTTCTCACTCCCCTGGCGCAGCTCTGGAGGCAACCAGTGTGAAATTGTCTTGATGACAGGTTCTGCTTTGCTCTGCAGCCCTGGAGGGCAGGCCTGGGACTGGCCCCCCTGCCCTGCCCCGGTCCCTGAAGGTTGCTGGGTGCCCCCACCCCCATACCTGTGCAATGTTGCTGCAGCCGCCTGATCTCCGCGTGCAGCCCCTTGAGCGTGCTTGCGTGCTCCCGCTGAAGGAACAAGAGGTTCTTCTGTGCACTGTGTAACTGGTTCTCCAGGTTTGTGGCTGCCATGCTGACATGCAGGTGACCTGTGGGAGACACAGGGTCTGGTGGCAGGAGGGTCGCGGGGTGACAGGCAGGAAAAGGACACTGCCTGCTGCCTGTCCCCCTACCCCCCGCCCTGTGGCTTTGTGGGGCGGAGGGCAGTGTGAGGCCCGGCTCCGGATACACAAGGTTCCCTGATTCCAAACCCTGGCCTCGCCACGGGCTACCCGACTGTGACCGATTGAGGCCAGACTCACTCCTGAAACACATCCTTGAGCAGGTGAAGCACTGGCTGCCTCTTTCCAGGAAAACCAGGTACTGAGGAAGTGATGTCTAGAGCTGCCAGGTCAGGAGTAGGAGGGAGATGAAGGGGCATTTCAGAGGGAAGCCCCCCAGGACTTCACCGACTTGAGAGCCACCCCCCAACCAGACCCTTCTCTTTCCTTCTGATTTCCTGAGAACGATCCCACGGAGCCACAAGGAGGAGTCTGGAGTCCAGACTTAGACCCTGCCCTACTCCCCGCCCCTCAGCTTCCAGCCTCCATCATCAGCCGCTCACTCAGGGCTCAGACTCTTGCCCTGACTATAACTCGAGAAATGCGGTGAAGTCAGCCGGCCTTTCTGGACCAGAGTAATTCAAGACACCTTTGCACAGCACTGGAAAATGCTAAGGATGAAATGTGGATTATCTGTCTATAAATTATTCCTGTGAATACAGAGCCTCACGGTGATTTTTTCCTAGTCTGCTGGGCCGGCAAGCACCCCTCAGGGGAAAGACCACCTCTCAGGGGGCTTCTGGTGGCTGGGTGTGTGGTAGGGCAGCAGTGTGGCTTGAGGGGCCGCTCTAGAGGTGACAGCGCAGTGGGTGACACCAAGCTCAGTCTGTTATCTCTTAAGTCCCGTGGCAAAATTTACACCCCAACTCTTGAGCTAAGAATGGGGTGTATTTAGAACCCCAGGACATGCATTTTTATTAACAAGAGAAAGCTCCTTCAAAGGAAAATGAAGATGTGCAGGGAAGGACGGAGGATGCGCCAGACAGAGCCTGGGAGGAGGATGCCCACCGGCACATCCTAGAAAGACATGCCTATCGGGGAGAAGCTGGCGAGACAAAGCCGTGACTAAGAGGAAACTGAGGGGCTTCCCCGGTGGCCCAATGGTAAAGAACCCGCCTGCCAATGCAAAGGATGCGGGTTCAGACCCCGGGTCGGGAAGATCCCCTGGAGAAGGAAATGGCAACCCACTCCAGGGTTCTTGCCTGGAGAATCCCACAGACAGAGGAGCCTGGCAGGCTACAGTCCGCGGGGTCGCAAAGAGTCGGACGCGACTGAACACACAGGCAGACACACAAGAGGAAACAGAACACGCAGCTTTGGGTGGGAGTGTTCACCGCGCCTTGTTACAGGAAGCGATCTGGGAAAGTGTTGCCCGGAGCCTTAGAATTTATCTTCCCTCTGACTTAGCAATTCCATTTCTAGGAATCCACCAGAGGGAAATAATAACCTCCGTGTGAGGAAGATGGAGCTGTAGGGACAGTCGTTGCACTGCGGTTTACGGTCGGAACTGAGTCAGGAAACAAACTCAAAATCCAGTAAGAAGGAACGGGTTGAATAAATGAGAGAGTCATCTCTATGGAAGGTGGATTGGATCTCCTCGGAGGCCTGGAACTCTACCTAAGGTCTGGCCGCAGGCCATGCCAGAGTCGAGTTTCCATCCACCAGAGCTGCCCTCGGAGGAGCCGAGAGCAGCCTGCCTGTGGGAGCAAGGAAGGTTTCTGCCACCCCTGGAATTGTCTCCCTGCTGCAGCCACAAGCTTCTTGTACGCGACTGCCAGGCCAGACACTGGTTCTAAGTGTAGCCCCATGGTGCCTGAGATCCTGAAGGCATGGTCAGGATGTGGAGTATGCTGACCTTACAGGGTACCAGCTCCAAGCAAGGCAAGTCCAGGGTGTGAGCCATGAAGGGCTGCAGAGTCCCAAAGCTGAATGGCCTTGACGTCAAAGAGACGTGAACAGAGGGCCACTCCTGGAGCTTTCGGTCAGGATGCCCAGGTTTACTTCTGCTCAGCAGACCTGAGTCTGTCACTCTGGCATCAGTTCCATCATCTCACTGGGAACATCCACTCCTAGGATTACGGTGGGCTTTGCATGTGGCAATTCCAGGGGAGATGTGTTGTCCTCCTCTTTAAAAGGACAG
Source organism: Capricornis sumatraensis (assembly GCF_032405125.1). Lineage (NCBI taxonomy): Eukaryota > Metazoa > Chordata > Mammalia > Artiodactyla > Bovidae > Capricornis > Capricornis sumatraensis. The sequence continues at coordinate 58,607,113 of NC_091085.1, read as the reverse complement.
ACCTGGGACTTGCCTGCTGGTCCACTGGTTAAGACACTGAGCTTCCAATGGAAGAGGTGCAGGTTTGATCCCTAGTCGGGGAACTAAGAGCCCACATGCAGCGCAGCCAGAAATAATTTAAAAGGACAGACCTAAATCTGTGCTAATGTGGCTAATGGAAAAAGCAGAGCCTGTGTTTTAAGGGTTTGCCTTTGATGAAAAAGAACCATTTACATTGCATCCAGAACTTAGTGGGTCCAGGTGGGTAAAGAACAGACCGGGTGTCCAAAGCCCCCTCGCTGTCCGTCTTCTCTGCCACCTGGAGCAGCCACTGCTGTGTCTTGGTGACCCTACTTTGAAAACAGTTCTCGAATCCACTGGTTTTTCTCCATCTTATGCCTAAGCCACATCACCCTCACCTGGATCGCTAGAGAACCCTCCCTCTGTCCCCTCTCACCTCCTCGATTCCATCCCCACAAAGGAGCAGAGTGATGTTAACAGAACCTTCCACGGCTCTGAGTGGGGTGGGTTCACAAAGCCCCGGGACCAGCCCTGTGGTCTCCGTGCCCAGTGGCTCAGTGAGCCTCCAGGGCCTTGGCCTCTGCACCCTGGGGGCCTGTCTTGGGTTTCTCTGCCCAAAAGGCTCCTCTCGTGTCCTCCCTTCAGCCCATCGTTCCCTGTGAGCTGAGGTCTGCATGTCTTTACTTCTTGGCTCAAGTTCACTTCTGCCCTGGCCCAGGCTGGGTGCAGTCATGCCTCCCGCCCTTCACCACCAGCCCACAACTAGCCAACTATCTCCTGTCTCCATGCACAGACTGCAGGTTGGGTCACCACTGGATCCCAAGCCCTTGCTCGGAGTGTGGCACCTAAGAGGCCGGCTGTCAGCAATTGCTAAACCAGCAGGCCCCAGTGCCAGGCTGTCGAGCGTGAGTGTGGCACCAGGGGAGCTCGAGGCCTTTGGGGCCGAAGAGCCTTTGTTTCCACGAGCTTCTGACTTAATTTTGCACCTCTCAAGGCATGCCTTGTGCAAAGAAAGCACGATATACTAAAATTGCAAAACAGTTTTGTCCAGCACTGATGGTACAAATGAGGTGCCCAGAAATAAATATGTGTGTCTATGACATACTGTCTCCTGTACAATGTCACGAACCTCATTCCATAGTTCATCAGGCACTCTATCCATCAGATCTAGGCCCTTAAATCTATTTCTCACTTCCACTGTATAATCATAAGGGATTTGATTTAGGTCATACCTGAATGGTCTAGCGGTTTTCCCTACTTTCTTCAATTTAAGTCTGAATTTGGTAATAAGGAGTTCATGATCTGAGCCACAGTCAGCTCCTGGTCTTGTTTTTGTTGACTGTATAGAGCTTCTCCATCTTTGGCTGCAAAGAATATAATCAATCTGATTTCGGTGTTGACCATCTGGTGATGTCCATGTGTAGAGTCTTCTTTTGTGTTATGACCAGTACATTTTCTTGGCAAAACTCTATTAGTCTTTGCCCTGCTTCATTCCACATTCCAAGGCCAAATCTGCCTGTTATTCCAGGTGTTTCTTGACTTCCTACTTTTGCATTCCAGTCCCCTATAATGAAAAGGACATCTTTTTTGGGTGTTAATTCTAAAAGGTCTTGTAGGTTTTCATAGAACCATTCAACTTCAGCTTCTTCAGCATTACTGGTTGGGGCATAGACTTGCATTATTGTGATATTGAATGGTTTGCCTTGGAAACGAACAGAGATCATTCTGTCATTTTTGAGACTGCATCCAAGTACTGCATTTTGGACTCTTTTGTTGACCATGATGGCTACTCCATTTCTTCTGAGGGATTCCTGCCCATAGTAGTAGATATGATGGTCATCTGAGTTAAATTCACCCATCCAGTCCATTTTAGTTCGCTGATTCCTAGAATGTCGACGTTCACTCTTGCCATCTCTTGTCTGACCACTTCCAATTTGCCTTGATTCATGGACCTGACATTCCAGGTTCCTATGCAATATTGCTCTTTACAGCATCAGACCTTGCTTCTATCACCAGTCTCATCCACAGCTGGGTATTGTTTTTGCTTTGGTTCCATCCCTTCATTCTTTCTGGAGTTATTTCTTCACTGATCTCCAGTAGCATATTGGGCACCTACTGACCTGGGGAGTTCCTCTTTCAGTATCCTATCATTTTGCCTTTTCATACTGTTCATGGGGTTCTCAAGGCAAGAATACTGAAGTGGTTTGCCATTCCCTTCTCCAGTGGACCACATTCTGTCCATTTAGGTATGACCTAAATCAAATCCCTTATGATTATACAGTGGAAGTGAGAAATAGATTTAAGGGCCTAGATCTGATAGAGTGCCTGATGAACTATGGAATGAGGTTCGTGACATTGTACAAGAGACAGGGATCAAGACCATCCACATGGAAAAGAATGCAAAAAAGCAAAATGGCTGTCTGGGGAGGCCTTACAAATAGCTGTGAAAAGAAGAGAAGCAAAAAGCAAAGGAGAAAAGGAAAGATATAAGCATCTGAATGCAGAGTTCCAAAGAATAGCAAGAAGAGATAAGAAAGTCTTCTTCAGCGATCAATGCAAAGAAATAGAGGAAAAGAACAGAATGGGAAAGACTAGAGACCTCTTCAAGAAAATTAGAGATACCAAGGGAACATTTCATGCAAAGATGGGCTCGATAAAGGACAGAAATCGTATGGACCTAACAGAAGCAGAAGATATTAAGAAGAGGTGGCAAGAATACACAGAAGAACTGTACAAAAAAGATCTTCATGACCCAGATAATCACGATGGTGTGATCGCTCTTCTAGAGCCACACATCCTGGAAAGTGAATTCAAGTGGGCCTTAGAAAGCATCACTACGAACAAAGCTAGTGGAGGTGATGGAATTCCAGTTGAGCTGTTTCAAATCCTGAAAGATGATGCTGTGAAAGTGCTGCACTCAATCTGCCAGCAAATTTGGAAAACTTAGCAGTGGCCACAGGACTGGAAAAGGTCAGTTTTCATTCCAATTCCAAAGAAAGGCAATGACAAAGAATGCTCAAACTACCACACAATTGCACTCATCTCACACGCTAGTAAAGTAATGCTCAAAATTCTCCAAGCCAGGCTTCAGCAATATGTGAACCGTGAACTTCCTGATGTTCAAGCTGGTTTTAGAAAAGGCAGGGGAACCAGAGATCAAATTGCAAAAATCTGCTGGATCATGGAAAAAGCAAGAGAGTTCCAGAAAAACATCTATTTCTGCTTTATTGACTATGCCAAAGCCTTTGACTGTGTGGATCCAATAAACTGTGGACAATTCTGAAAGAGATGGGAATACCAGACCACCTAACCTGCCTCTTGAGAAATCTGTATGCAGGTCAGGAAGCAACAGTTAGAACTGGACATGGAACAATAGACTGGTTCCAAATAGGAAAAGGAGTACATCAAGGCTGTATATTGTCACCCTGCTTATTTAACTTCTATGCAGAGTACATCATGAGAAATGCTGGGCTGGACGAAGCACAAGCTGGAATCAAGATTGCCGGGAGAAATATCAATCACCTCAGATATGCAGATGACACCACCCTTATGGCAGAAAGTGAAGAGGAACTAAAAAGCCTCTTGATGCAAGTGAAAGTGGAGAGTGAAAAAGTTGGCTTAAAGCTCAACATTCAGAAAACGAAGATCATGGCATCCGGCCCCATCACTTCATGGGAAATAGATGGGGAAACAGTGGAAACAGTGTCAGACTTTATTTTGGGGGGCTCCAAAATCACTGCAGATGGTGACTGCAGCCATGAAATTAAAAGATGCTTACTCCTTGGAAGAAAAGTCATGACCAACCTAGATAGTATATTCAAAAGCAGAGACATTACTTTGCCGACTAAGGTCTGTCTAGTCAAGGCTATGGTTTTTCCTGTGGTCATGTATGGATGTGAGAGTTGGACTGTGAAGAAGGCTGAGCGCCGAAGAATTGATGCTTTTGAACTGTGGTGTTGGAGAAGACTCTTGAGAGTCCCTTGGACTGCAAGGAGATCCAACCAGTCCATTCTGAAGGAGATCAGCCCTGAGATTTCTTTGGAAGGAATGATGCTCAAGCTGAAACTCCAGTACTTTGGCCACCTCATGCGAAGAATTGACTCATTGGAAAAGACTCTGATGCTGGGAGGGATTGGGGGCACTAGGAGAAGGGGACGACCGCGGACGAGATGGCTGGATGGCATCACTGACTCGATGGACGTGAGTCTGAGTGAACTCCGGGAGTTGGTGATGGACAGGGAGGCCTGGCGTGCTGATTCATGGGGTCGCAAAGAGTCGGACTCGACTGAGTGACTGGAACTGATGACGTATTGTCAGGAGCAGGGAGGGACTGGAAATGTGGCCTCCACAGGCACCCCTTTTCCACATCACAGCATGGGGTTCAATTTTACTTGTGGGGACGTCGCCAGTGGTCCACCGGTTAAGAATCTGTTTTCCAATGCAGGGGACTCGGGTTCAATCCCCGGCTTCCCTGGCAGCTCAAGTGGTAAAGGATCTGCCTGCAATTCAGGAGACCTGGGTTTGATCCCTGGGCCAGGAAGATCTTCTGGAGGCAGGTATGGCTACCCACTCCAGTATCCTTGCCTGAAGAACCTCAAGGACAGAGGAGCCTGCCGGGCTACAGTCCACGGGCTAGCAAAAGAGTCCGACACGACTGAAGTGACTGAGCATGCATGCTCGGGTTCAATCCCTGGTTGGGGAACTAAGAATCCCACATGCCACGGGGCAACTAAACCCGTGCCACAACTAGAGCAGCCCCTGAACCACAATGAAGATCGGTGTGCCACCACTAAGACCCGAGGCGGCCAAATAATACATATTAAAACATGTTTTACTTGTAACAAATTTAATGATTTAAATAAGCATTCGCATTCTAGCTGCCTTCATGAGTCAGCGACTTGAACTGCGCTAAATCTGTTATTCAGTAATTCATTACCATAACTACAGAAATAAAAGTGTGCCTTCAAAGCTTCCCATTCACGTGGGCAGGCAGTCTGGAGAAGAAGGGACACAAGACAGACAGGGGAGTGTGAGTGTGTGATGGGCAAAGCCGGCTCTGTCTGAAGCTCTGGCAGTTGGAGGACAAGGGTTTTTCAGCCCTGTGATACTCCATCTGGATGCTGGTGTCTCTTCTTCCTCAACCTACCCTGACTTAAAAGGCCCAGAAGAGGAGATACCATCTGGGCAGGGCATCCTCTGGTTGTTGGATGTCCATGAGAGAGACAGGTTCACTTAGGTCCAAGGAGACAAGTCTCATCTCCTAATGGGATCCAAATTACTGTCAATACATTATTTTCTCATCAGCACAAAGAGGTAAACAGTATCACTGACTTCCGGAGAATAGAGAGTTGCTGCTGTTTTAAAAGCAGGTGATGGTTTGGGACTGCCCTGGTGGTCCAGTGGCTGACTCCGTGCTCTCAGTGCAGAGGGTCTGGGTTCCATCCCTGGTCAGGGAACTAGATCCTACATGCTGCAACTAAGAGTTCACGTGGCGCAACTAAACATCTGACGTGATGCAACTAGGACCTGGCACAGCCGAATAAATAATATAAAATAAATATTTTAAAAGAGAGAAGGTAATGGTTTAATGTCATCTCCTTGGCTACTGATGACATGGAATCACCGCAACGACTTAATCCTTCCAAGAAGCTGACATGAGTGAAGCTACAGAAGCATCCTGTTTAGATCAAGGAGACGCAGCTGAGAGACGCAGACAGTCTGGAGGAAGGGATTGAATCGGTCCTGGGAGGCTGAATTCAGCATCTCTGAGGCGCTATGGGATTCAGAGACATGAAGGAGCATTCGTGACCCCTCCCTGAAAGGGTCAGCACGACGGATGAAGGGAAAACGGAGGCGTCTGCTGCAGATGAATAATGCATCCGGCTTGAGCAAAGGGACTCAGGCCCCCTCAGCTGTGTCAGCCAGTAATGGAGGGTGACATCCATAAAGTGTGGTTGCCAAAACACTGCATTTTTCGGGTCAAAAGGGCACATACTACATGTTGTGGGCTCTTTGTACTGCAGCTTTTTGTCTCGAGGCAATCCCGTTTCTTCTCTCAGTGTTACCAGGAGCCATCGGCAATTTTACAGTTATTTGCCTGGTCAAAGGCAGCGTGGCCTGGCCACGGGCCCTTTTCTCCCCTGGGAGATGCAGTCCTCGCTGCGGAGGACGAGGTTCCGGCTGGGGTAGCAGTCAGAGGGCAAGCCTGCCCTCCACCCACATCTTCCCCAGGGAACCCTGGCAGAAGCAGATGCCTTGGGCATCTCGAAGTGGGCCCACCTGCGGAACCGGTTACCTTGTGTTTGGAGGTTAGGCCACATCCATGTGTTTCTCCCACTTTGGCAAATTCACTAGGGAAGTAAAGTTCTGTGAATTTGCTGTTTGCTCTACATGTTCAGAAACTTAACACTCGATAAAGGCTGGCACCAGGCCGCGACGGCTTCCCAGAGTGGGGAGGGACATTAACATCATCTCCTGGTGATGACATGCTCTCCGTGACGGTTCTCAGAGAGACGTGAGGACCCCGACCTTGCTGGGTCTGCTCTGTCTCGGCCTGAGGACAAATGGCCCGTCAGTAGCTCACATCCAGTTGTCAACTGACCTCACAACTAATGTCCCTTCCTCCCTTCCAGGGCTTCACTGTGTAAGTGATGACATTAGGATCTTATTTATGGAACTGTCTCTGCCCACACGAGGACAAAGAGTGCTTTCCCACCACTTATGTCACTTCACAAACACCCCTCTGGGGAAAAACAGGAACCTTCTACCTACCCACAAGTGAAAGGGTAGTTCGAGAAATGCCGCATCTGAGCCTTGCTCCTTGCCCTTGGGTCCTGTGCGTGGATCTCAGTTTCATTCAGGGATTCAGATGCTCTCCACAAAGCACGTGTCTCGTAGTGCTCTGTGGCCGAGGGGGAAAGGAGCACCGTCTGTTGCAGGAGCGTCTTGGCCGGGAGGGATGCAGTCCCCACCGCCTCCCCGCAACCCCTGGCAGACCACCAGGATGGGCCTGGAGCACCACTGCTGACGCAGGCAAGAGGCACCACTGCCTACACTCAGGTGAGACAGTCAATGACCGAGAAGGCTCTGCTGTCCATCCAACACAGTGGAAGAACTCACCAACAATTCTGCTTTTTTTTCTTTTGACCACACCACTTGATCCCTACCAGGGATTGAACCCCATACCCCCTGCCTTGGTAGTGAGGGGTCTTAACCACTGCCCCACTGGGGAAGTCCTGAGTCTTGCTCTTAATACCAGCCAGGGTTTCCAGGAAATGGGCGAGGGCGTTCTGGGCCTAGCCAGCCTTTCTTTGGAAAGCAGCCAGGCAGCACAGGAAGAGACGACGAGCTACTGTCACATGACGCGTGCGTCCTGATCCTTGGCCTGTGCCCAGTCCAGGAGCCGGGGCCACCATCCCTCTCTCCCTGTCCAAGGCCAGGCTCACAGGAGCCCTCGGGGGGCCGTGTCAGCACGGAGCCTGTTCTGGGGCCAAAAGCAGTGCCTCAGCTCGGCCACCAGCAGCCAGAAATGGCTCTGGGACTCCAGTGGCGGAGGCACTCAAGCCAGATTCATCTTTTCCCCTTTTAAACAGGTACCTTGCTTTTGCTTTGACAGCTCTCCTAGGCACACTCACATCTTGCCTATGTTCTCCTCTCGAGGCATAGCCCTGATCGTGTCATATCCCTCTGACATTCTTGGGGTCCAACTCCACGTTCCCAGAGGCCCTGCCTGCCAGCTGCCTCCCCTCAGCCTCCCCCGGCATGCCTACACTGCTGGCCTCTCACCCTCGGCGTCTGCCCCACTCCCCACCCCAGCACGGGGTTCTGCACACCGGTCCTGCAGTCTACACTGCTCCTGGCAAACCACCGCCCACCCCTGTGCGCCCCTCTTCTCCATGTCTGCACTCCTTCCTGCATTACGTATGAGCTTCGGATACTTTCTATGGCTTCCCGAGGGTGCCGAGTGGGGAATCTCAACAAGAATTACAGGGCATTAATAAAAAAGCACTGCCACAGTGCTGATTCGAACATGACCTCATCCCGTAATTTCTTCACATGCCAGAAGCAGTATTTTAAAGTATCCCTGGACCACACTTCTTAGACTAAAAGAAATGGAGTATCTTTGTTAGGGAAGGGTCTCGCCATTTAAAAATGGGACATTTCTTTGTTCCTGGGTGATCGAAAGTAGACCTATCTTTTTTACTCCACACAAAGCTTGTGGAAATAGGGTAATAATTTTAGAATCTGAAAAAAAAAAAAAAATAGCACACCCAGTACTCACGTGGTGCTGTGAATTAGTTATAACAAGCTATTTTAGATTCTAGTCATGAATAAGTTATAACCCATTCACATCTGGTTCTCAGGCCGTGAACCGCCAGAAAGACGGGAGTCTGGCTGCCTCTGCAGGTGCTCGGCAGGGCCTGAGACCCAGCAGGAGCTGCCTGGCTCTGTCCAGACCCTTGGCGTCCAAGCCTTTTGTGCATAAGGACCTCTGCGGCTTTTCTTGTGGGAACTCTCTATGTGACTCTGGTGTCCTTTAGCTGAAGCACTGTCATGGTGAATATGAAGGTTGGCCAGAGGACAAAGGTGGCGAGTGTCGTGATGAAGTGTAAGAGGAGAAGAGATGGTTCCCAGCCTTGAGGTGGTGCCCTAAGTAGATTCATGCACTCGGGAAAGGCTGAGGGTGGAAGAGACCTTCAAAACCAACTATTCTGTATTTCCACACCTCTGTATTTCAAGGTCAAGAACCTGCGGCCCAACAAAGATTTGCTTAGCACAGTGAGATTAAAAAAAGGGCAGAAAGGCAAAAGTCTTGAGGTGCTTGAGTGTTTAGGGGTTAAATCTAACCCTATCTTGTCACCGAAACCATCATAATATCTAAGGGAGCCAGTCCCAGTGCTGAAATTTTGCTGGTAGTCCAGTGGCTAAGAGTCCAAGCTCCCAATGCAGGGGGGTCGGGTTCAATCCCTAGTCAGGGAACTAGATCCCACATGCCACACAACTAAAGATCTGGCATGCCTCGACGAAGACTGAAGATCCCACGCACCGCAATGAAGACATGGCAAAGCCAAATAAATACATAAAAAGGGTTAAGTGCTCAATGCCATCACTTATGGTGTCTGGCACGTAGTAAGTCCTCCATAAACTTTAGCTATATTATTTTATGTAAATGTTGGTCAGTATACAAATATTGTTTACGCGGTCCCACACGAGGGTATGATGTTTCCTGAACATCATCTAAGTTTGAAAATGAGCTAGCAAAGGATTCAAGTTCCTCCCAAAGAGGAAAACATAAAAGCAGATGGGGCGTTTTCTGATGGCCTTTTCCATTTTCACCGGAGAGAAGCCATTCAGGGAAGTGAACAGAGACAGGCAGGTGGAGCCAGGCACCCTAAGGGACAGTAGAACCTACTTCCTACTTTGAATCAATCTGTAGGACTCTACAAGAAGCTACAAGAAGGTCGAAGGCTAATTAGGCCATCAGCTCTCAATCCAGAATACCTGCTTGTAGGAAGGGAAACTTACCGTCTCTGAGAAGTGAATCCTGACGTTATTCTGCGTTCACAACCATCCTGGATAAAGACACTGTTGTGAGTTGCACGACCCTGTCATTTCTACTTGCACATATTATTTAAGAAATTCAACTGATAAGTTATCTGAGAGTCCTCAAGAGTTGGGGCACCAAGAAAAAGAATGGCATTTCAAGGAGACGAAACCATTCATCAGACACTCCAAAAATATTGATAAAAGGAATGGACACCATTAAAAAGTAGAAGCAAAAAGGACACTGAAAATAAAAGGTGCGACCGTTTTTTAAAGTGACAAAAACTCTTGTTTGTTAATCATTCTTAAGGAATTGGGATATTTTTAAAAACTAATACAACGGGGGTCGAGAGCTTAGCACACCAATCAGAACCTTGGGTTCCAATTCAGACTCAGCCACATTCTAACTGTAGCCTCTGTCTGCCCCTACTGTGTCCTCCCATGACACAGGGAACAATAACAGTACTTACAAGACATAGTGACCAGGGGATGTCTCAGATAAAGCACTTAACCTATGTCTGGTCTACTGTGATAAAGTGGTACCTGAACTAAATTTGCACTCGTCCACATGAGTGGAAACTGGGTGGAGATATTTTGTGAGGTCTGTTCTGTCTGGGTGGATAGTGCGTATCATCTTTTAATAGATGGTCTGTAAGCTTCCCAGGTGGCACACTGATAAAGAATCCACTTGCCAATGCAGTAGACGCAAGAGATGTGGGTTCGATCCCTGAGTCAGGGAGATCCTCTGGAGTAGAAAATGGCAACCTGCTCCAGTTTCTTCTTGCCTGGAAAATCCCATGGACAGAGGAACCTGGTGGGCTATCGTCCATGGGGTTGCAAAGAGTTGGATGTGACTGAGCACATAAAACTTCTTTAATGATGAAAATATATTACTTTATAGTCGGAGAAAAATATAAAGCAGTTTCTCTTAAAAAAACATAACCACTAACTATCCACTAGCAAAGTGGTATCATATGTTTTAATTATGCTGTTTCAGGGTAGTCTTGGGTTTACCAGAACGGAGAAAAATTGATGGGAAGGCAGTTTTTATAAAAGCAACAATTTAGTGTCCCTGAGACATGCAGAAAATGATTGTGATGAGCCCTTGAGTACCTCCCCACCCCCACGTGTTATACCTTCCTGTAATTCTCTGACATTATCCATCATAAAATATAAGGCCCATCAATAGTTCTTTAGCCACTGACAGCCATTTCCTCCTTGAAAGAATGCACAGCCTAACATGAAAGCTGTAATAGATGTGATTAGAGGGATCCGCAATTAGGTGGGGAAATACGATACGTGGTCGTCTGGGAAGTCTGCAGTCACTGGAGGCCTACAGGATGGATTTATGAACCATGACTCTCTGCAGTCTGATTAGCTCATAGTTTAAGAGGGGGTGGGTTGGGCTTCTACGTAAAAAAATCATGTGTCAAGTGTCGGTACACCGGTAGGGGCTTGGCCCTTCTGTGTGAAAATGTCTCAGGAATGAAGCAGGTCTGTGTTTCAGGTTGTCTAAAAGGCCCTCAGAGTGGGCAGCGCAGGCCGGGTAAAGACAAGCACGTGCAGTCCCATGGTCTGAAGCCACACGGTACCTTCCAGGAGTGCCTGGGGCCTCCTGGAAAACTGGGTGACTTCACCCACTACGGCAGACCCCACTCCAGGAGGCAGGGGCACCAGCACCCCATCGCCCCCCCCCCGACCCCGGCCAGGAGGGGCTGCCCTCGGGGCATCACGTCAGCACACAGTTAGCTCGGTGCTTCTTGTTTCAGGGAAGGTGCTTCTAAGGAAGGAGGTGGCCAAGGCTGGTGGGGCTGTGATGGCGCCACTTGGCCCTTCCTGTCCTCCTGCTCTTTCTGGGCAGCCTCCAGCTGACTTTCCCCAAGGATGACCCAAATAGCTTCATTTCAGAAGCTAGAGCAGAAAACATTTGCAACTAATAGAGATGCCATCCATGAGCTTCTGACAAGCTTGTGGTTGAGCCAACAATCTAGGGATATATAAAACCTCACGGCTCACCATACACCTAGTTCTACCTAGTGATATTTGCCTTTAAATGGAAAGGAAAATTAGCAGGTCATATCTGATGAGTGGTTCCATTTCTACATCTGACTGTGATTACTGCAGATTTTAATTGTCTGCAGGTTGATTTCTCTAAGCTATGGTGACCCAAATGCCAACTGTCTTTTCACACTAATGAAACAAGAGATACTTCTTAAATGTTACTGTTTGATGATCACTATCCTAAACTGTATTTCTGAGGCTGAGATGTGTTCAAGTGAACACTTGCTTAAAAAAAACTGTGTGTGGTTTGCCAAACAGATGAACCATTTCAATGGATTTTGCTGATAGGGCTTTTCTTTTATCTATCTTGTGGGCCTGACTAAGAAGAGTATAGGTTTTAAGGAAAGAAAGGCATCATTAATCAAAGCTCTATACACTTTAATTTAGCCATACTTTTCTTTTATTACTTACAATAAAGTAAACTAGTCAGTTGTTTCAGTAGTGCTAATAGAACCTATTTAGCCAAACTCTCACTGGGCATCTAAGAAGATGACCACTGATACATAGAAGCACAAGCCTTTATCCTTGTGCATATCCTGAGATATGCAGATAAAACCACTCCAGTGGCAGAAAGCTCAGCAGTGGCCACAGGACTGGAAAAGGTCAGTTTTCATTCCAATCCAAAGAAAGCTCAAACTACTGCACAATTGCACTCATCTCACACGCTGGTAAAATAATGCTCATAATTATCCAAGCCAGGCTTCAACAATATGTGAACCGGATATCCAAGCTGGTTTTAGAAAAGGCAGAGGAACCAGAGATCAAATTGCCAACATCCGCTGGATCATGGAAAAAGCAAGAGAGTTCCAGAAAAACATCTATTTCTGCTTCATAGATTATGCCAAAGCCTTTGACTGTGTGGATCACAATAAACTGTGGAAAACTCTTCAAGAGATGGGAATATCAGACCACCTGACCTGCCTCTTGAGAAATCTGTATGCAGGTCAGGAAGCAACAGTTAGAACTGGACATGGAAAAACAGACTGGTTCCAAAACAGAAAAGGAGTACATAAAGGCTGTATATTGTCACCCTGCTTATTTAACTTATATGCAGAGTACATCATGAGAAACACTGAGCTGGATGAAGCACAAGCCGGAATCAAGATTGCTGGGAGAAATATCAATAACCTCAGATATGCAGATGACACCACCCTTATGGCAGAAAGTGAAGAGGAGCTAAAAAGCCTCTTGATGAAAGTAAAAGAGGAGAGTGAAAAAGTTGGCTTAAAACTCAACATTCAGAAAACTAAGGTCATGGCATCCAGTCCCATCACTTCCTGGCAAATAGATGGGGAAAAAGTGGAAACAGTGACAGATTTTATTTTCTTGGGCTCCAGAATCACTGTGGACAGTGACTGCAGCCATGAAATTAAAAGATGCTTGTTCCTTGGAAGAAAGCTATGACCAACCTAGACAGCATATTAAAAAGCAGAGACATCACACTTTGCCAACAAAGGTCTGTCTAGTCAAAGCTATGTTTTTTCCAGTAGTCATGTATGGATGTGAGAGTTGGACCATAACGAAGACAGAGCACTGAAGAATTGATCCTTTTGAAATGTGGTGCTGGCGAAGACTCTTGAGAGTCCCTTGGAAACTCTCAAAGAGATCAAAACAGTCAATCCTAAAGGGAATCAACCCTTAATATTCACTGGAAGGACTGTTGCTGAGGTGGAAGCTCTAATAGTCTGGCCACCTGATGTGAAGTGCCGACTCACTGGCAAATACCCTGATGCTGGGAAAGATTGAGGAAAAAGGGATGACAGAGGATGAGATGGTTGGATGGACATGAGTTTGAGCAAACTCAGGGAGATGGTGAAGGATAGGGAAGCCCGTTGTGCTGCAGTCCATGGGATCGCAAAGTGTCAGATACGACTTAGCAACTCAACAACAACAATCCTTGTGCTATTCTAGAAAGCTCTGCCCATTCCCAGTCCTGTCGTCCTTTGTTGTTGTTCAGTCATGTCCAACTCTCTGAAACCCCATGGACTGTGGCATGCCAGGCTCCACTGTCCTCTGTGTCATACTGGACAGCATTATAATTGAGCTAGGCAATCATGCAAAATCAAGTCAACCTCCCAGCTTGCCCTTCTACAAAATGGGCCTACATGGGTTATTTCCAACAAGTTTAAAGGATAGTAAAGATCTCTGAAATCATTAAAACAGTCCAACAATAGTCAAGTCAGTGACTAAAGGCACCAGGGCCAACCATTTAGTTTCAGTAATTACATATCCTCTGGTGGTCACTAATAAAATATTTTTATGGGGCTTTTTCCCTTAAACACACTTTTTTGAGTTTTTTTCTTTTTTTAAAAATTATTTTTTATTGCCGTATAGTTGCTTTACAATGTTGTGTTAATTTCTACCACATGTGTGCAAAGTCGCTTCAGACTCTTTTTGACCCTGTATACCATAGCCCAGCAGGCTCTGCTATCCATGGGATTCTTGAGGTAAGAATACTAGGGTAGGTTGCTGTGCTCCTCCCCGAGAGGAACTTCCTGACCAAGGGGTCGAACCCACGTCTCTCACGCATCTCCTGCAGTGGCAGGCAGGTTCTTTACCACTGGTGCCACCTGGGAAGCTCAGTTTCTCCCGTACAGCAAAATATCAGCCATACATTTACACAAATCCTCTCCGTTTTGGACTCTCTTTGCATTCAGGTGAGTTCAAATAGTTTTAAAAGATAAACTTATTCTTTTAAAAAAAGGCATTTACCTAGCTCTTCATTCCCTAGAACCTTTTTGACTGGGGCCGCATGTCCACCTGAGGTTGCTTGACCTCTTGACTGTCTATCTACTGAGCTGACAGGTCCGAGATAAGATTATCCACGTCTTCAGAAGTGTCCTTTCTGTGAGCTTCCTGTGCTGTGTAGAATAAATGAGGCACTTTTACTGATGACATTTAGGGCATCTCCCATGAAGTTCTTTCTACTCACAATGATTCTTTATTGTGTCAGGGATCAGGAGAATTCTTAGAATTCTATATTCCAGTTCTTTAGTAGGTTGCTCATTGAGTTCCAGGGGGAGAAGAAAAACTCCACACAAAACACTGATCTATTAAGAAGGTCTGGCATTTAAAACAAACAAGCAACACTGAGATCCGGATGAAGCTGACGCGCGTGGGAACGAGGCAAGGGAGGCAGGTGCTGTGCAGGTAATTTAAGGTTTGTCTTTGCAACAGAATTTGGCTCAGTTTAGATAAATAAGCCATCAGTATGAGCCATTATCCCAGTAGAAATAAATAAAAACAAAGAAAGGTAACATAAGAGGAAGGGCCACTGTATTTCATAGATTATCTGTCAGCTGTGGGAGGGGAGAAGAAGGAATTGGGGAAAGAAAACAATCACTGCATTTTATATTCATGTGGATTTTCCAGAGAAGGGGATGCAATTCAGTATTTTCTCATTCTTCCTGTCCTTGACCTTGATGCTATTTTCTTGTGTCCCTTTTTCTATTTGTACAATGACCTTTGTTTTCCTCTCATATTTGACCTCATGCTTCCTCCGTGGGGTTAATAATAATCCTCCATTCATGGCACTCTTTCAGGGCTCACTTTACCAATAGATACTTTCAATAATGTAGCCACATATTTGTGTTTTTAAAAATACTTACTTGGCTGTGCTAGCCAGGTCTTAGCTGTTGCACGTGGGATCTTCCATCTTAATGTTGCGGCATTAGGACTCTTGGTTGCGACCTGTGGAAACGCGTTCCCTGACTAGGGATTGAAACTTGGCCCCCTGCATTGGGAGCATGGAGTCTTCATCACTGGACTGCCAGTGAAGTGCCTGTATCCACATTCTTGGAACTTGGCAATTTTGGTTTAGAGTGCTCAGATTTTCCATTTGAAGTCCAAAATTCTTGGGTGTTTCAGTTTCTCCTGGTTGGACCAAAATATGGTGGAGTCTATTGGTCATTTGGGAGCTGGTGGCATTTGTTTTTCCTCCCATTTTTTTCGTAACTGGATGGTTACCCTGGATCACGTGGGGCACTTCTTTTGCTGATTGTGGGAGGGTGTGAAGCAGCTCCTGTCTCAGTGAAAACAGATGCCCAGAGATGCTTTTCCACTGGCTTTATTCTGCTTTTCTAGGGGGTGACCACTGCAGAGTGAAGCGAGCTTGGAGACAGTGATGGTGTTGGTGACAGTCTGTTCCGTCTCCCCCAGCTCTGGCCAGACACAGCCTCTGGGTTGGTCTGAGGCACTTGGGGCAAGAAAATACTCAAAGGCATTTTTTAATCATGTAAAGCTAAACATCATTCACAAAAATAGTCATTATGGCTACTATTTACTGTTTATGTGTCAGGCTTATAGATAACCACATAATTCTTTTTGAAAAATATTTATCTGGCTGTGCCAGGTCTTAGTTGCAGCACACGGGATCTTCAATTTTTGTTGCAGTATGTGGGATCTTAGTTCCTTGAGCAGGGATCAAAACCGGGCCCCTCTGCACTGGGAGCATGAAATCTTAGCCACTGGACCACCAGGAAAGTCCCTCTTTTTCTTTTTAAGGAAGGAGAAACTGTGCTAACACTTAAAATCAGGAAAGATCTAACCCTTAGCGTAGAACTTCATTGAGCTGAACTGTAAAGCACTCAGAGATAAGATGTTACCAAGATGTAAAATCCTGTTGGCGGTGGTCTGCAGAAGGGAGCTGTACTTGAGGATGAGCTCCAGTGATGCGGCAGGTAGGGATGAACCTCTGGGCTCTGGATCCAGAGGTTGGTGGCCCCGGTCTGAATCTTGGCCCTGCCACCTGTTAAGTCTGGGCCTTTGGACAAGTTATATATAAACTCCCTGTGCCTCACTTTCCTTATCTGCAAGATGGGAAAACAGTATCTACTTTAGTCAGGTGGTTGTGAAGATTAAATGAGTTAATCTAACAAGCTGCTATCCAAGAGAACTTCCTGCCGTGGTAGAAATCCTCTCTTCTCTGCTGTCCAACAATGCGGCCACCAGCCACATGAGCCCCTGCCACACAGGTAGCTGGTATGTCTGAGAAAAGGAAAACTTTGTTTTATTTATTTTGATTTGAATTAATTCAAATTTAAGTTGCCCTACGTGATTAGGGAGGATTTCCCTGGTGGCTTAGTGGTAAAGAACCCACCTGCAGATGCAGGAGATGCATGTTTGATCCCTGGGTTGGGAAGATCCCCTGGAGGAAGAAATGGCAACCTACTCCAGTTTTCTTGCTTGGAAATCCCCATGGACAGAGGAGCTTGGTGGGCTACAGTCAGTCCATGGGGTCAAAAAGAATCAGACATTAGTTAGCGACTAAACAACAACGTGACTTGGGGCAACCACACTAAGCTTTACAGATTTGAAGTATTTACAGCTGTGCCTGGAACTATGTGCTGTCTGCCATTACTACCCTGACATGGAGCACCATCCACGCATGTTCCCCTGGCTCCCAGATAACACCACTGCGGAGTCTGCCAGGGCCTGCTGTCACTCTGCGCTGCAAGAACACTTTAACAATTCTTAATAAAATTTTTTTAAGTTGATAGGTTGTATTCTCATTTTTATTCAGTTCAAGAAAATTTCTTTTTTTGGTTGCCCAGCATGTAGGATCTTAGTTCCTTGACCAGGGATTGAACCTACACTCCCCGAAATGGAAGTGTGGAGTCTTAACCAGTGGACTGACAGGGAAGTCCCAACTATCTTGTCATTATCATCATCCCATCCCATCTTGAGTCTTTATAGCACTAATCACTATCTAAAATTAGGTCATTTATTGATCTTTCTTACAGGACTAGAATACAAGCTCCATGAGAACAGGGTTTTCTCTCTGTCCTCCGTTATAATATGAGCATTTAGAGCATGGAATGCCTCCCTCTAGTAATCTGAGCTGGCCCTTTAATAAGAAAGGGTTCTAGTTGAGAATTAGAGTAATTTCAATCTCTGGTCTGACTCCCCTCCACCCCCTGCCACATTAGGTAGTGTATATTGTATTAGTGACATGAGAGGACTTGGAAATACCAATACTACCTTGTCGGGCATGGGGATAAGCCAGAGGAGGAAGCAGTGCTAGTTCATGCAGGCCTCTGGGAAGTTTACAAATAAAAATGCCCCAAATCTCTCAAGCCACGTACAAAGGAAATATAGTTTAATTTCAGTGGGAGGGGAAGGGGGGCTTGTTGAGGATGCTCTGCAGAGCCTGTGACATACAGGATCCCACTGGGCACAGCTTACTGACACCTGGACAGTTAGTTCTGTTAGGGGCCGACTGTGTGTGCTTGCCAGCACTAACACGGGCACAGTGCCAAACCTGAAAGGTGGCTCTACCTGTGAGAACTGAGCTGGCTTCATACTTTCTCACCTCTCCAGTGGAGGCAGAAACTCAGAAATTCAGGAAATGCTCATGCCAAGCTTTGATGATGGTTTTTCTGGTCCGTGATGGAACGAGAGAAAAAGGACAATCTGGTGACTTTTCCATAAGGCTAAGTTTATTTGGTTCAGAGGGTGAGTCTTTACTTTCATTTTAGAAATTCCCAATTGAAAAATGCACCGTTCAATGAATTCTGCAGGCCTAGAAACCATTTGAGTCACCAAGAGGTTTATGGTGATGGCCAGGAGCTTAACATCATCATCGTCTTTTTTTTTTTTTTTTTAATAATTCAGTATTATGGAAGTTCACTTTATTTAACTGGCTGCCTTGGGTCTTAGTTGCAGCACGTGGGATGTTCGTTGTATCAGGTGGGGCTTTTTGTTGCTGCACGTGGACTCACCAGTAGTGGCTCATGAGCTCAGTTGCTCCAAGGCATGTGGTATTAGCTCCCCGACCAGGGATCAAACACACATCCCCTGCATTGCAAGGCAGATTCTTAACCACTGGACCACCAGAGAAGTCCTCTCAATTTTGTCTTCTAATTTTTCTTTTGAAGTTTAGGAGGCCCATTACAACAGGTCGAGCAACCATGCTTCCTTTTACATATGCACTGAGGTTAAAGATCAAGCCGGCATATGTTCTAAAGTGCTCACTGTGTACTCAGTCCTATGCCTACAGCTTACTGGGGATGTGAGGCTCAGCCACCAGAGTACAAAGAAAACAAAGTTATAATTAAATCCTTGTGAGGATGCCAAGTCAGGGACCAGGGAAAGGGTAACCCAGCACAGCACCTGGAGCTCCTTCTCATTTACCTGCCTGTCTACCGTATGAGGCTTTGTGAATCCCAGACAGGTGGGGGCCACATCCCAATCATGTTAGTGTTCCTGGTACCTTACAAATCACTGGGCACGTGGAGCTGCCTGAGAAACATCGAGTGGCTAAGGCTGCAGTGACCTAGCTGGTCTCAAGAGGCTGGGACAGAAGCTGACCCTCAACGATGGGCAGGGTTTACACAGGAGGAGATGAGAATGAAGTTTTGAGAGTCACAGAGAGACCACTATACTGTCCCACATGGAAAACGCATTCTGGCGAGTGATGAAAAATAAAGTCAAACAGAAAAGTGAGGGCTGGATTTGAGCTGCTTATTAAAAGTCACTCAGAAAAGCTGAGCTGGAAGAGAGAGGAAATGGGGGGAAAGTTGAGTTTTTACCCATTAGAGCCAAAGTGCTACCAGAGGGAATTGAATCTGGCAGGGATGATGCAGTGGGGAAGGGAGGGGCTGGGAAGGGCAGCAGCCACACAGCCTGGGCACCAGGGACTCAGGGTGAACAAGGCCAAAGGCAGAACCACCTTGTACTGAGGGCTCACATGCCAGGCGCTGAGCTACCCTGAGTGTTACAAACATTCTGAGGATTAGAGAGCCGCCTCCTATCTCACAGGGCTAGCAAACAAGCTGAAGGGGTTAAATGAGCTCCTTAAAGTCACTACTAGCCAGGGGCTGGGTGGGGCTTCATCCTTCTGACTCCACAGCCACACCCTTAGCCGTGAACTCCTAGGTTCTTGGCAGGTGAAGGTGAAACTCGTGCATGCCTTATGGGGGCAGAACATCCTTTGCCCCATATTCCGCTTGTTAAAACTCTTCTGCTCTTTCCTTTTCCTATGTTTTAAGTTTCTCTAGTCTACTTTTTTTTTTTTTTTAACTCTTTTTTGGCTTGGGCTAACCAGGAGAATACTAGTGGTTGTTGGGTTTTTTTTTTTTTTTTTTACGAGTTTTTTGAGTGGACCATTTTTTAAAAGTCTTTGTTGAATTTGTTACGATATGGTGCTTCTGTCTTACCTTTTGGTTTTTCTGGCTGCCAGATATGTAGGGTCTTAGCTCCCTGACTAGGGATTGAACTCACATCCCTTCCATTGGAAGGCGAAGCCTTAACCATGGAAAGTCCCCAGGGCTTTTTCTTGATGCTCATGAAAAAAGCATGTTTCTTTGCTCCTAAGGCTGCAGAACCTCATTCCATAGTTCATCAGGCACTCTATCTATCAGATCTAGGCCCTTAAATCTATTGCTCACTTCCACTGTATAATCATAAGGGATTTGATTTAGGTCATACCTGAATGGTCTAGCGGTTTTCCCTACTTTCTTCAATTTAAGTCTGAATTTGGTAATAAGGAGTTCATGATCTGAGCCACAGTCAGCTCCTGGTCTTGTTTTTGTTGATTGTATAGAGCTTCTCCATCTTTGGCTGCATAGAATATAATCAATCTGATTTCGGTGTTGACCATCTGGTGATGTCCATGTGTAGAGTCTTCTCTTGTGTTGTTGGAACAGGGTGTTTGCTATGACCAGTGCATTTTCTTGGCAAAACTCTATTAGTCTTTGCCCTGCTTCATTCCGCATTCTAAGGCCAAATTTGCCTGTTTGCCAAATTCACCAAAATGGCTGTCTGGCGAGGCCTTACAAATAGCTGTGAAAAGAAGAGAAGCGAAAAGCAAAGGAGAAAAGGAAAGATATAAGCATCTGAATGCAGAGTTCCAAAGAATAGCAAGAAGAGATAAGAAAGCCTTCTTCAGCGATCAATGCAAAGAAATAGAGGAAAAGAACAGAATGGGAAAGACTAGAGATCTCTTCAAGAAAATGAGAGATACCAAGGGAACATTTCATGCAAAGATGGGCTCGATAAAGGACAGAAATGGTATGGACCTAACAGAAACAGAAGATATTAAGAAGAGGTGGCAAGAATACACAGAAGAACTGTACAAAAAAGATCTTCACTACCCAGATAATCATGATGATGTGATCACTCATCTAGAGCCAGACATCTTGGAAAGTGAAGTCAAGTGGGCCTTAGAAAGCATCACTATGAACAAAGCTAGTGGAGGTGATGGAATTCCAGTTGAGTTTTTTCAAATCCTGAAAGATGATGCTGTGAAAGTGCTGCACTCAATATGCCAGCAAATTTGGAAAACTCAGCAGTGGCCACAGGACTGGAAAAGGTCAGTTTTCATTCCAATCCCAAAGAAAGGCAATGCCAAAGAATGCTCAAACTACCACACAATTGCACTCATCTCACATGCTAGTAATGCTCAAAATTCTCCAAGCCAGGCTTCAGCAATATGTGAACCGTGAACTTCCTGATGTTCAAGCTGGTTTTAGAAAAGGCAGAAGAACCAGAGATCAAATTGCCAACATCCGCTGGATCATGGAAAAAGCAAGAGAGTTCCAGAAAAACATCTATTTCTGCTTTATTGACTATGCCAAGCCTTTGACTGTGTGGATCCAATAAACTGTGGACAATTCTGAAAGAGATGGGAATACCAGACCACCTGACCTGCCTCTTGAGAAATCTGTATGCAGGTCAGGAAGCAACAGTTAGAACTGGACATGGAACAACAGACTGGTTCCAAATAGGAAAAGGGGTATGTCAAGGCTGTATACTGTCACCCTGCTTATTTAACTTCTGTGCAGAGTACATCATGAGAAACGCTGAACTGGAAGAAACACAAGCCGGAATCAAGATTGCCGGGAGAAATATCAATCACCTCAGATATGCAGATGACACCACCCTTATGGCAGAAGTGAAAAGGAGCTAAAAAGCCTCTTGATGAAAGTAAAAGAGGAGAGCGAAAAAGTTGGCTTAAAGCTCAACATTCAGAAAATGAAGATCACGGCATCTGGTCCCATCACTTCATGGGAAATAGATGGGGAAACATTGGAAACAGTGTCAGACTTTATTTTTTTGGGCTCCAAAATTACTGCAGACGGTGATTGCAGCCATGAAATTAAAAGACGCTTACTCCTTGGAAGGAAAGTTATGACCAACCTAGACAGTATGTTCAAAAGCAGAGACATTACTTTGCCGACTAAGGTCCGTCTAGTCAAGGCTATGGTTTTTCCTGTGGTCATGTATGGATGTGAGAGTTGGACTGTGAAGAAGGCTGAGCGCTGAAGAATTGATGCCTTTGAACTGTGGTGTTGGAGAAGACTCTTGAGAGTCCCTTGGACTGCAAGGAGATCCAACCAGTCCATTCTGAAGGAGATCAGCCCTGAGATTTCTTTGGAAGGAATGATGCTAAAGCTGAAACTCCAGTACTTTGGCCACCTCATGAGAAGAGTTGACTCATTGGAAAAGACTCTGATGCTGGGAGGGATTGGGGGCAGGAGGAGAAGGGGACGACCAAGGATGAGATGGCTGGATGGCATCACAGACTCGATGGACGTGAGTCTGAGTGAACTCCGGGAGCTGGTGATGAACAGTGAGGCCTGGCGTGCTGCGATTCATGGGGTCGCAAAGAGTCGGACACGACTGAGCGACTGAACTGAAGGCTGCAGAAAATTCTGGACTATACTGGACTAAGAAGCTAGTTCTATTAAGGAACCACAAGCTTACTCTGCTCTTCAGTGTGGAAATGTGTGTAAAGGTGTATACTTCTTTGGTTTATTATCAAACAAGTGTTTTAAGACATTTGGACTTCCAAAACTGTTGCTGACTCACTTAAAATGTAACTCCTAATTTCTAAAAGTTTGCGTTTCTAATCGTTTGCCTTACTTGATAATTTATCATCTTAGTAATACAATTTAAATCATTATCTGTTTTACTGACATTTTAGGGTTTCCTGATTGGTTAGAGGAGAGGCTTGGGAAGGTTGAATTAAGTGTAGTAACACTTTCTTTATTCAGATGGAGATTGAGTCTGCCAGTTCAGATCAACAATTGGATGGCTAACCAGCCTGGGGAGGGGAAAGAGAGGAGGACGGGCACTCCTTCCTGAGACAAATACAATCCAGAGCGCTGAAAGTAACACCCCTTGGGTCTTGCTGAGGAGCTGGTCTGCTTCTGCAGCCTGACTGACCTGCTTGGAACACCCTCTATGGAAGATTGTCTTCTTCCTTGGAGAATCTATACACAGTCACTATTTTACAGCTGAGGCAAGATACTGTTGGTCGTTTTGGTCCAAAAAATACACAGAATAGGCATGTAAATTTTATGACTTGAGACACGTAAGGGCAATCAGAATTCGAGGGGGAGCATCCTCCTGGTGAACCTCAATTTTGAGTCTGACCAAGTCAGGCAGTGGTGTTCCTGGGGGAGACCGGCCAGGTCTGGAGACCTTGTGGGCCGTCACAGCCGGGGAAGGGGCACTTCCGGCATCTGGTGGGTAGAGGCTGGGGTACCACTAAACAGCCTATGACACACAGGATGACCCCCCTCAAGGCAGAATGGTCTTGCCCCGAAGGTCACAGTACTGGGTTGGAGGCAGTCTAATCCGAGGCGGGCCTTTTCTCCCTCCTGACTTGAGGTTTATCCTGCTCTCCTTGGGGTTCTGGGATTGCTAGTAAACTGTGGGTGATGGAGCGCTCAGGAGGGACAGTCCCAGCCATGCAGCCTCCTTCCTATAACAGAGGGCTCCTGACCTGGGAGGAGAGGCAACAGTCAGTGAGAGACCACCAGGCTGCCTGTCTGAGAGGGTTTCTCCACACCTTCAACTCTTGGTGAGGTAGGTGTGTAGAAAGGCACTGCTTTACACATCTCACTGTTTTGCGTCAGGATATATGCATTTCCTTTTTTTCCCCTTTTGCTCAGAAGAAAGAAGCTGTATGTAAAATTTGCATAAAAATACAATCATTTTCTTCCCACTATCGGAGCAGTTTGAGATTTTGTTTTTCTTGTTTGAATGCTTCAGTGAACTGGGAAATGGGGAGGTTGAATGTAAGGTAATTCTGGAACCCCCCAAAGGGGACTCCAAATTTACAGTGATAAAGCTGCATATTTCTGCAGATGTTAAATGGATATATCCAAGTTGACCCAATATACACTTTCAACAGGGGTACTTTGATCTAAACGTTCAGGGCACTCCTAGAAATGTTGATGTTCAGCTTTAATGTTTCTTGAATGCAAAGGAATTCCTGTCTTAAAGGAGACCACTTTTTGTTACTGTTTTTAGCCACTAAGTTGTGTCTCTTTGTGACCCCATGGACTGTAGCCCACCAGGCTCCTCTATCCATGGGATTCTCCAGGCAAGAATACTGGAGTAGCTTGCCATTTTCTTCTCTAGGGGACTGTCCTGCTCCAGGAATTGAAACCACATCCCCAAGCCCAGGAGACCACTAAATACTTGCATATATCTTATGAGGGTTCTAAAGACTCCCTAAGAAATTTATGAAACCATACCCAAACTCTTAATCTTTTACATGTGGTGGCACTTTTAGAAAAGATTTCCAGGCGGGGAGAAATGAAACTACAGGCTTCATGGCCACCAGGAAACCCTGTTTACAAAAAAGGGCCATAATTTAAACTTTGTAATTTACACAAATATACTGGAGAAATTAAAGAAATGTATTGAGCTGGTAATTTTAAAAATGGTCTTCTACTTTAAAAAGGTCGATTCCAAAATACATTACTCAGGTTATAAAATCCCAGTTTAGAAATAAGATACAGGTACAAACTGAAAAGCTACTTATCTTCTTTAAAAAGCTTCTGTATTAAGTACAGGAAGGTATTGCAACAGAACACAGAAGATGCATGAAGAATTATTAAAATACTCTTGAGGCAAAACCCTTTCATACATTGTTCAGTGACTTTGGGGATGTAAATGAAGGTTCCGTTTCCCTCTGTTGGGGGATATAAAGTATCGCTGTGCAGTCTTTCAGTGGAGAAACCACCTTTCTCTGAGCCTCTGTCTGAGTGAGGCACCTCTCGGAGGACAACTGAGAAACACCAACAAGTAAAACAGATGCGAACCCGGCCACTACTGGAGCTTACATTCCTGAGGGGGGAGGGACAGATGATCCTACACATTATCACTTCATACCAAAAAAGCGGGATTTCTGCCAACAGGCTACATTAAACCGAAGTTACTATATTCCTTACTGACCATTATTTAAGAGTAGATAAATCTAAACATGAGCATACAAGTAAAATGAGCTATAATGTACGAAACTGTTATCCTATCATTTGCTCTTAAAAACTCTCAGACAATATTACATTGTGTTAACCTATAAAACTGCTCTATTTCCATTAGCTGAGTAATTTTTTTTTGAGTAATGTTTTAAGATGCCATACTTATCTGACAAAGTCTTAGTATCAACAGTTGCATTATCCTTTAATGCAACTTACAGTAATATTTATTTTCTAAAATCCCTAATTCTCTTTGGACTAATGGTGAAGTAGTTAGCTAACTTTTTACCTCAAGATTTGTAAAGAAATTAAAATAGGGAAAACACACCTTATCACCTCATAATTCCTGCGAATCATCTGCTCCATATTTGTTGTTGTTACTGTTTGGTTTTTTCAATTTTATTTTTCAAATTTGAGGATAATTGCTTTACAATGTTGCATTGGTTTCTGCCATACAACAATGTGAATCAGCTCTAAGTATACACATGCTAGCTATTTTTGAACACTTATTTTTAAAGCCAAAATTAAGACAGTAAAATCAATTGATATATAATTGGCTTCTGATATGAAAACTACAATGTAAAATCTCTAAATAGTGCACTGTCGTTTAAATATACTGTTTAAATGTACCTTCAACCACGTGTGTGTATGTATGGGTACATCAAGGTATATTAAAGTAAATCAGTAATAACTTGTGTATAATTGAGGAGAGAAAACTAGCAGCTCCCAGAACAGAACATCAGTCCCTGGAACGCAGAGTTCCAGCAGAGGAGGAGGCTCTGTCTTCGTTTTGCTTCCTCATGGTCTGTCCACAGGCAAGACGTATCGCCCTCACTGCAACATGTGATTCTGCTTTTCCTTCTTACTCTTTTTTTTTCTGATTCCCCTTCTGACTGTGGTCAATTGTGAAAATAGTGAGGGTGCCTCACTCGGGGAGGAACTCACGTTTCTAACGGTCTTCATGTTACCCTATGTTGGGGCCATTTCAGAAACATTCTCCCTTTGATGAATGCCATGGTCAAGGCTGTCTTTGGCCAGGCATCCTTTGTGCACTGACCAGTCCCTCAGTCCCTCCTTTGTTGTTGTTTTCTGGCTTCACTGGCTTTTTGTTGTGGACAGCGGGCTTAGTTACCCTGCGGCATGAGGGATCTTAGTTCCCTGACCAGGGATCAACCTGAGTCTCCTGCATTGGAAGGCAGATTCTTAACCTCTGGACCACCAGGGAGGTCCCTGACCGGTCCCCTCTGGCAGCTCTTTATCATGCTGTACTTGCCCCCGATCTCGTAACCCATGGTGCAAGGGCCTTTGGAAGCTGTCAGGGGTCCCTGTAACTAGTCACTTTGGCCTTCCCCAGGCAGCACCTTAGCAGCTCCTAAGGATTTTTCTCATCTTGCTCCTGTGCCCCCGGCCTTGTACATGCACGTGTAAAGGGCT
Organism: Capricornis sumatraensis; assembly: GCF_032405125.1. Taxonomy (NCBI): domain Eukaryota; kingdom Metazoa; phylum Chordata; class Mammalia; order Artiodactyla; family Bovidae; genus Capricornis; species Capricornis sumatraensis. The sequence goes on along the minus strand of NC_091085.1, from coordinate 58,580,864 downwards.
GCAGGGGATAATTCAGCAGGAGTGGTATCTTCCAATTTCAGCAGTTCAACAGCACTGTATGAGATACATTATGTGTCAGGCTCACATGGGCAGGAAGGCAGGGGCATGTAGACCAAGAGAGTGGCTTAGCTATCTCCCCTTTAGAGGGGTGGGGTTTGCAAATCTATTCAAATTTGCCTGATTCAAACAAGGAAAATGATTTTCATGTCACCACTTAGTAATTTCACCAGATGTAGAGGGTACCCATGTACAAAGGGCTGACACAATGACCATCAAAAAGACTTCTAAAATATTTTTTTTTTAATTTCTGGATATGGTACTTTAAATGTGTCTAGACTTATAACAGGAGTCTACAATTTATAGGTTGGATTGTAAATAAAGCTGTAAGGCCCTACACATTCACTGTATCATTCAGAATCAGAAGAGGCAGTTAACTGTCACAATGGAATTGTAAGAAAAAAAAAAAAGAAAACCTGGCAGGATTTTTCAGAACTGGACGGAAGCAGCCAGGTGCCCTACTTACAGACTGTGAACATGAGAGCTTTAACAGACAAAAAATGGGACCTTCATCTAAAAAACTCAGTAGGCTTATGAGACTTTTTTTTCTAAGATTTTTCTTTTAATGTGGACCATTTTTTAAAATCTTTATTGAATTTTTTTACAATATTGCTTCTGTTTTGCATTTTGGTTTTTTGCCCTGAGGCACATGGGATCTTAGGTTCCTGACCAGGGATCGAACCAGCAGCCCCTGCATTGGAAGGCAAAGTCTTAACCACTGGACCACTAGCAAAGTCTCTTATGAGACTTCTAAAGGTAGAATTTTAATGTGCGAGGTGAAGTTGTGCTCTGTCACTGGGCAGTCCTGATAAAGGGCATTGAACCATTTCATTCAAGCTAAGAAGCCTGGGTGATTCACTTCAGGGCTCAACAGTTCGCACTGCTGAATAGTTGAACCTTCCCACAAGGATACTTCTGTGGGCTGCTAATACTAACATACCAAGGCCTCACAGCATCTCTTGTGGAAAGAAACTGGCCCCAACTGCATAACAACTCCTAACTTCACTCGGTTTTCCTTTGAGGTTCAGAGACGGATAATCTGCTTCCCACTTGAGTTTCAGACTCAAGATGAAAAGCCACCCAGGAAGGTCCTATGGGCCTCTGGGCCTACACGGGAAGGCCCTCTTCTGTGCCCATAGCCTGCTGGAGGGTAGAAGTCAAGGCGCCATTCGTTCCAGGCTTAGTCCATGAGCATCAAACTGCTGAGTTCCATTCTACAACTGAATGAGCCACAAGAACACTGCCGAACACACAGCACGTCTTCTGGAAGGTCTCACCTCTGGCCATATTTGTTCCAATTTAGATTCTATCCTCCCCCCTCCCGCCCCCAAACCCCATGTCTTTGGCCTCAGACAGTAATGTTGCACTTTGCTCATCTATGAACCAAGTCCTAATACCACAGCCTCACTATACTGAGAAATCACTTTTTGTTGAAAACTGACTCCAGCACTTTCTTGATGGGAATGAATTCCTCACTTGAAACAATCACACAATTCAGAGGCCGAGAAGGATGACGTATCTTTTTCCTCTGTCATCAAAGACTATGTCCTACCTGCCTCCCCCAGCCCTACCCCCATCCAGTGCAATAGGACATGTCAGTGAGCAAGTATCTCAATGGCTGAAAGCTGCTGCTCTGTTCCCCAGGGATTTTCTAGTCTGCTCACCATGATTCAACCGAAAGATAAAGATGACTCACTATCGAAGACAAGGATTGACCCCTCCCTGAAAAGGACAGGCTCTGCTGTATTCCCAGAAGAGAAAATTTAAAAAACAGCAAAGCCTTTCTTCATCTTTCTCACCAAAGTGCAAGGCAGATATTTCTAAAAAGTGGATCTATTCCCACATGCCACAGCCACTGAGGGAGACGTGACACCAGTGTCCTTTACCTGAGTTGATGCTTGTGATAGTTGGAGAAACAGGGGCTCCTTCGATGTCTGGAGTGTGGCAGGAACCTCATCACATACACTTGTCATTGTAAGAGAAACTACATTGGAAACCATTAGAAAAATATGGCGGCCTCTGGATGATTAAGCCATGACAGGAATGGACCTGTACCTTGGGGAGCCAGGGTTTTCACAGTGAGGTTACACTCAAGGTGGCCCTTTCAGAGTGTGGTGCCACTCATTTCCAGGTGGACTGTGTGACTTTAAGAAAATCAGTACTGTAATAATCCTGGGAATCATCATTAATATGTGGCAGCAATGTCACATGAGAAATGCCTCAGATGGATTTTCCTGGTGGTCCAGTGGCCAAGACTCCCAGTGCAAGGGGCCCAGGTTTGATCTCTGGTCAGGAAACCTAGATCCCACATGCAGAAACTAAGACGCGGTGCAGCCAAACAAATAAAAAAGAAATGCCTCATAAATCCTCTTTAGTTCAGTTCAGTTCAGTCACTCAGTCGTGTCCAACTCTTTGCGACCCCATGAATCACAGCACGCCAGGCCTCCCTGTCCATCACCAACTCCCGGAGTTCACTCAGATTCATGTCCATCGAGTCAGTGATGCCATCCAGCCATCTCATCCTCTGTCGTCCCCTTCTCCTCCTGCCCCCAATCCCTCCCAGCATCAGAGTCTTTTCCAATGAGTCAGCTCTTCGCATGAGGTGGCCAAAGTACTGGAGTTTCAGCTTGAGCATCATTCCTTCCAAAGAAATCCCAGGGCTGATCTCCTTCAGAATGGACTGGTTGGATCTTGCAGTCCAAGGGACTCTCAAGAGTCTTCTCCAACACCACAGTTCAAAAGCATCAATTCTTCAGCACTCAGCCTTCACAGTCCAACTCTCACATCCATACATGACTAATGGAAAAACCATAGCCTTGACTAGACAGACCTTAGTCGGCAAAGTAATGTCTCTGCTTTTGAATATACTATCTAGGTTGGTCATAACTTTTCTTCCAAGGAGTAAAATCCTCTTACCTATGTAGTAAATAACAGGGGTTCAGCCTGCATTTAGAAACAGGGTACAGAGGAACTCTGAAGAGGAAATGATCATGGATCTTACATGGGTCTAAATGTAACATCTTAAGTGTTGTCAAAGAGGCAACAAAGAGAAAGATTGTAGCAGCAGAATATTGTATGCCTAGAATTCCATTATTAAAAGCATTCTTCTATTTTGTTTTCTTTATTGTAGCTTTTAGCATCTCAGGCTTGTTCTTGTGTGCTGCTGCTGCTGCTGCGTCGCTTCAGTCGTGTCTGACTTTGTGCGACCCCATAGACGGCAGCCCACGAGGCTCCCCTGTCCCTGGGATTCTCCAGGCAAGAACACTGGAGTGGGATGCCATTTGCTAGCTGATGGAATTGCACTGCTCACTCCCGAGAATCAGCTAGTAGGAAGGATCTTGAAAAGAGGACAACACTTAATCCCTCTTCCCTTACAGGCCCAGAGGAGTAGAGAATTCTTGCTTCAAATGGTTATTTCTGATAAAGTGGTATACAGGGATAATCATAAAAGTATTCATTTGCTCCCCAGTGTGGAAACTCGGGTAAAAACATAAACTCTGGTTTTCTGATTAACAAAGGGGTCTTTTAAGACATCTGTGAGATGCCTTCAGAGATTATGCCGAGATTCTGTAAAATGTAACCTTTCACCTACAAAAAAGCTGCTTTCTAACTGGTTGCCTTACTTGATAATTTGTTGTCCTGATCATAATATTTAAAACAGCATCTGCAATTTTTTTCCCCTCAAGGAATAAATCAATACTCGTAAGGTGTCCTTATTTGATTTTTTGGTTGGCCAGAAGAACTTGGTATTCTTCTCTTTTTCTTTCATGCATAAAGTATAAATAAACAGTGCATCTCTGGTTCAAGCAAATTTTTAAAATCTTTATGTTATTTAAATAGTCACACCCAAATCCAGCTGGTGGATAACAGGCACAAAAGCATGGGACAAACTCATCTGCTAAAGAACAAAAGTGAGGAACTTTTTTAAAGTTTTTTTTTAATTAATTACACATATACATTAATTCAGAGCTGTTTTACCACCCCCCACCCCCAACCTCTTCCTAAATTGAAGAGCTCAGAATCTGGTCTAACTCATGTTCCACTTAAATCCTTGTGCAGACAGTATTTATTGGGTTCTCTACTGTTCACAGGAACCTCCAGCTCTGCTCCTGGACCACAGACAGAGTCCTAACCCCACTGATCCACTTAATACATGTACTGTGATTGACAGTGAATAGCCTCATCTTTGTTGTAACAGACAGAGCATCATTCTTATCACTGACAAATCATCATTCCCAGGTTTGGGCTTAGTACAAATGGGACACATCTTTTCCTTCTTCAAACACAAACTCCAATTCACCTCATCTTTTTGGACCACTGTGATTCTGCTTCTCAACTGTGTTTTACCTGCCAACATGTATGGGGCAGACATATGGGGAAAAGTCAAGTGCAACTAAACTGTCAGTGGATATGACTGGACTTCTGGCTGTGAAATTTGAGTCATGTTTGAGTAATGAAGTAAACAAACTAAAATGCAGCACAAGCACAAGAGTCAGCCCTTAACCAGTATCTTTCAAAAAATGATTTCAGCTAAGAAGAAAAAAATCTATTCATCTTCACAACCTGCTGACTCTTGAAAGAATGACTGACATCATTCCATTAAAAAAAAAAAAAAAGCCTCTCCTGCTTGTCTTCCTAGAAAAGGGTAATTTTCCTCTTGATTAAATGTTTATTATAGAAAATAAAAGCCAAGAGAAAAAATCATGCATAATTAAGAAGAGTCTTTTAAAATAAGACACGGGATGTGAGAGTGCTTTATTACCTGTAAAGCCCCACACAAATGCAAAGAAAGTAGGCTTAGAATCATCTCTGGTATCAGGTAGGCCTCTGTCCTGGTAACAATCTTCCGAGGAGGGAAGTAGGTGTGTGGGGTGTTGTTATGCCCAAACTGCAGAAGTCAGAGTAAGAAATAAAAAGATACCACGATGCCCTCCAATCAGACTGCCACTGCAGTCCCTCAGCCCCCCTCAGAAGACCTCTCTCATGCCAACGGGGGTACCTCCTAGCAGCCATTCCTGCCCAGCAGGGGACCAGATTATTCAGAAAATCTGCAGGGAAAGAGCAGTCCCTTCTTGCCACTGGACGTTCTAATTATAAGCAACTTGTGCTTTTTACATCAAAGTGAAGTCTGCCTTTCTGCAAGTACTACTTGCCTTTGTTGGATCTCATGGAAATACTCTAAAACACACAAAATCCCTCTGCTGCTGACAGACCTTGAATATTTGAAGACAAATAGGACACGTTCACTCCTCTGCCCAACCTTTCTGCTGGTTTAAACATCAAAGCTGGAGATGTGAAAATTGGTGTCATTAAGCTAGCACCTACCGAACTAGTCTGGAATGGTTAATCTGAATCAAACATTTATTGCACACTTGGTGAGGGAAGCATATAAAGGCGCCTAGTTTCTGCCCTTTAAGGATACCCAATCTAGTAGATAGAATTAATCTCGGTTAACAAACATAGTGTATCCACTATGTCTTAAGGACTTTTTATGGCTGACCTTGTTCCAGATAAAAGAAAAAAGGCTTCTTCTTTTCTTGCCATATGAGAAAATGATAAATAAATATAAAAATAAGTATGTCTAAAAAGTCTTGATGCTGTTAACATCAGTATTGCCGCAAATGCACTCTGTCAAGTAATGATGATGCTAAAATGAATTTATCCAGTGAATGACAGATGAAAGTTATGCACCCACAAGAGTGATTTTCTGCCGTAAGTAAAAGGATTCATTTGTTCTTTTTGAAAAGAATTAACAATAAAAATATCTAATTGCCAAGAAACCTGTTTGACTGTTGCATCTACAAACGCTACAGTAAAAAATCTCATATACACAAATTATTGTCCGGTACTTTAGATATTAAGTATATCTAAACTAAATTTACTAATTACATCATGATGCAGAGGAATAATAAAAACTATTTTAAGGTATTCCAGTAGTGTCTATGCACATGTAAACGTGTATAAAGACACACACATATAAATTTACCACAAACCTTTAAACCTTCTCCCCAAATATATTTCATATAAAATGAACATTTAGCCAAAAGAAATAAATTCAAAACATCTTTGGAGGTAAAAGTCACTTTAAATGTTAGCATTATTTTCCTTGCAATTCAATGGCAAGACAATGTAGAGGAATTCTTGATTGTGCAAAACAAAACCCATTTAATAAAACAATAATAAGTCTCTTGAAATACATTTCAGACTTAAAAGTCTTAAAACGGCAATTCTAGCATTAACACTCTTACAGGTAGGTTTCTGGAAATGAGTAATACATTACGGTAGGACAGTTGGGCGGCTTGTATTTTGTTATTAAGACTGATTGCTGCAACTTAAATAACAACGCGATCACACTTCCTCTTAAGGCCACTTCATTTCATTATAGAAATAGATCATACTGCCCAATACCAAAGCTTCTAATTAATACAAGTCAGCATGAAAACAGGTAAGTTAGATAAACTAGAGTACTCGCTGTAGTAGACGGCGGCTCTGTAGCCGAGCCTGGAGCCCTGCTGCATATTTGCATTCCGCTCAGTTTCATGAATCACAAACAAATCGTTATTTAGGGTAAACTAAAGCTCACACCAAAGCTTCAGAAAAGGGCTGTAAAGGTAGAGTACTTACGTAAAGGGTTATCAGGACAGGAGACAATGCAACTTATCTGGGAGGGTCTCTAACGTCCACGGGGTGCTAAAACGCATTTGAAAAGGCGACGTGGGTTCGGATGGCCGCCTCCCCACGGCCTCCCAGACAAAGCAGGGCCAGGCCCTCGGGCGCTCCCAGTGCACCTGCAATGCGGATCCCTCACCCTACAATCCCACCCCGGGGCTGGCAGGAGAGGCCCCTGGGCCGCCCTCTCCACCCCTTCGGATTGGCTTTGGTGCGCGGTGGGTTCGCACCCCAGCCTGGACTGTGGCCCTGGCAAGGGCAACCCCCTCCCTATAACGGGCTGGAAGACCCTGCAAGCAGCCAACGCGGAATCGCCGCGCCTCACTTTTGCCCTCCTTTCCACCTATTCGTTCCTCACCCCCCGCCTCATCCCCCCGACATGTCTCCGTAAGGGGACACCCTTCCCCACTCGGTAGGTCTGGACCACCCCTCCCCTTGCAGTGAGGGCTTGAAAATTTATCTAAACGAGTTCCCACTGCGACAGGTGCCGCCGCCCCTCGCCGGCACCCGCAGAGCCTCCCTGCAGGTACCGCCAGGTGAGCGGGGCTGGACTCGATCACACCTCGGGCCCCGCCTCACCTGCGGGCGCAGCCGTCGCGGTCCTTCAGGCGGCTCCCCCCCTCGGCGCGATCCTCGGGGCGGGAGGCTGCGGGGGCCGGCGGCCCATGGGCGGGGCGGCGGGCGGGGCTGGCTCCTGGCTCCGGCCCTGCCCCGGCCGGGCCGCCGAGGGAGGTCAGTGGGCACCGCCCGCCGAGCGCATCTCGCCGGCTCCCACCCGAGCGCTCGCCGCGGTGCACGCTGGGAGCGGGGGGCCGGGGCGGCGAGAAGGCCTGGCCGCGCTGACCCGGCGGGCTGACGAGGCGCCGGCGCGGCGGCGGCGGCGGCGGCGGCGGGTCTGTGTCTGCAGGGAGGGGCGGGGAAAGCCGATCGATACTCACTTCGCGGGGACGGGGTGACGCCCCGCCCCCACTCTCCCGCAGCTGTGCGGGGCTGGGGAACCGACCTAGGGGAAGGGAGGGTCTGGCCGGTGGGACGCAGGCGCACAGCTCAGGTGCGGCCGCACTGCGGTTGCCCAGGGTAACGCGGGCCCGGGTGGGGCGGGGGGGAGGAGGAGGAGCGAGGCGGGCGAGCGGGAGCGCGCGCGCTGGGCGGTGGGGGTTGGGGGGGTACCCGTGACAGGCCTGAGATTGGGGAGGGGGGAAGGCGCGCGCGGGCAGCCGACGGGGGCGGGGGCAGAGCCGAGGTGGGGGGGAAGGGGCGAGGGCCGGGCGGCGCGCATGCGTGCGGCCCCCGCTCCCCCGGGGCTCGCCGGTCTCGTGCGTGCGCACGCGCGCTGTCCCCCGGAGGCGTCTGGGTGTGCGGAGCGCGCGCGCGCGGCTCGGAGGCGCACCTGTGAGGTGTCCCTTGAGGAGAGGGAGGGTGGGTGCGCGGAGTGCGCGGCCTGGGGCGCTTCAACCCCTCACTTGGAGTGAGTTCTGGGGTGGCCGGGCTGTAGTGTCTTTATTTCTTTTCGGGATCAAGGCGGGGGCTAGCGGGGGTGGCCAGGGAGCGGGTACTGGGTCGGAAGGAGGATGAGTGGATTAAAGAAAAGAAAAACAACCCATCACTTACGATGGGCCTGGAGCCGGGGTGAGCGCCCAGGCATCGGGTGGGAAAGGTCACAGTGGCTCCGCGCAGCCGGGCGGCCCGGCGGCCACCCGGGCCGGCCCGGGGAAGGGCAGCCTGACTTTGGGCCTCGGCGAGCCGGCGTGGGCCCGCAGTGCCGGGGAGCGGGGGTCACAGATGGCGGCCAGGGCGCGCGGCGGCGGAGGGGCAGCGACCGGGGCGAGGCCGGGCGGAGGCCCCGCGGGACCCAGACTCCTGAGCCGGGCTCCATTGTTGTTGGAGCCGAGGGAAGGGGGAGCAAAACAGCTTTAGAAACCCGTGAAGCCGCGCCTTGGAGCCTTTCCAGGCGGGTCCCCGGAGAGGCGGTAATGGCCGCGCCGTGGGATCAAGGGAGCAGGGCTGTGCCGCGGAGAAGCCTGGCTGCATGGTGTGATGTTGTGTGTGTGTGTGTGTTTTTTTTTTTTTTTTTTTTTAAGAGCGCCTCGCGTCCCAGCAGAGCCAGCGGAGCATCCTACTCAGGTGATGAGGAACCCTCCGGGCACCCAGCGCAGATCGCTGCTGCCGCTGGACGCCTCCATTGTTTGACCATAACAAGGGCCGGATTCTCACCCAGGTAAACTGGATGGCAGCGCAGTCGAGCTCCCTCTAACCTCCCACATCCAAAGGAATCCTCTTCTCTTTCAGGACTTTACTCCAGTTTTCTTCCTGGGCCCTGCTTCTGATTAACTCAGTATATCCACTTCCCAGGCATTTCCCCATCTGGCTTAATCTTCCCGCATCTCTCTGACCAGTCACCTCTCATTTCCCTCAAAACTCAGCTCCTTTGTGAAACCTTCGTTGCCCAACTCTTAACAACTAAATCTCTCCCGGAGGAGCCTGTTCCGGACTGTCCTAGTTGATAGTTTTTTGGTTGTCTTATTGCAACAAAGGAGACTAGATATTTAAAAAAATTCTAAGCTATTGCCTTTTTTAAAGGAAAGTTTTGTGATGTTTATTGTTTTAAGATAATTGAACTGTTTTTGTTGCTATATATGTATTTTTTTTTTAAGCGGGGGTTCCTCCTCCTTTTATAGATGCACAGTTTTTTAGACCCAGAAAAATGATCTTGTTCACCCCACAGATTGGTTAAATCTTAAGAATTACTTTTAAATCAACAAAGTAAAACCTTTTCTTTGTAAAAATTAAAACATCACAGAGATGGCTAATGTCTTTGATTATAGACCTCTGTTCCCAGAGATAACAACTGTGTATAACCTTCTAGATCTTTAGAAATGTTTTTACGCCAGTGTGTGCTTGTATTATCTTCGACTGTTTTAACAAGTGTGAGTGCTCTCTAGCTTTCCGTTTTTAGCATAGGATGCATTCAGTCATTTTGCAGAACTGCTGTATCATGTTCCATAGTTTGAGGTCACCATAGTTTATTTAGCCATTTCCTGAACTGATGGCAATTTATGATTTAACTTTACATTAAAAAAAGTTTTTTTGGTTGTTCTCTACTGAAATTTCAATGAAGAGAGCACAAATCTACACTTATTAAATAAACTGTTTATGATGGGCGTTCTCTTTGGTTCAGAAATTTACATGTGGGGACAACCCCCACCCCTCCGTAATTGTGACTCTGTTTTAATTGTGACTCCTGTTTTAAAGTCCTGTGACCTTGAGGAAGACATTTAATCACTCTAAGCCTGAGTTTTCTTTTCTATAAGTAGTGATAATATCTGCTCTATTTACTCTACCAAGTTCAGTGATATGATGTGTGTGAAAGTCTTTGTAGAGTATAAAGTAGTATATAATGTTGATTTTGTGATCTGAAGGGATTTTTTAATTTGCACTACAATTTTTATTTCCATCTTTGGCCAGATATGTATATTATAAAATACTACAGATAGCCAACTTTGAATGCTGTTTAATTTCTGATTTTGTCATATTTTTATCAAGTACTCTTTAGACTTCTGAAAGAGTATTTTACAAAACGTATTTTTTGTAGTGCTTTACATGCTTTGAAAAATAAGGCATAAAAATTAGTTGACTGTGAATGAAACATCAGCAAATTGAACACTACATAAAACACTCATAATATATAAACAACTTTCTAGTGATGTAAATTTGTTTGTGTTTTTCTGTAGCAGCAACAGATTCAGGTTAGTTTTTATGTCCTTTGAGTAAAGTGGATTCTTACTGAATTTGCCAGCGGTATCAGTTTTAACAGTTTACATACATATTCAGTAATGTGATGGTTATCATATTAAGATGTAAAAGGCACAATTAAGAGGTATGTAGGTAGTTTTTTTCTTTTATTCAGATGTACACGAATGTTTCTAGCATGGCCACCAAAGTCAGCTTGCCCCTGTTCTCTTCTAGTTTACGTTATGTGGGCAGAAGGGATCAGAAATTAAACACAATCACGCAGCTGCTTGTATAATCACAAACCGGTATCTGCTATGAAAGTGAGGTAGCACTGGCTATGAGAAAGTATTGATAAGGGAACCAAATTTTAGATTGCAGAGCGAGGACCCAGAAAAGACTTTTTTGCAAAAATAAGCTTTGAGCTGAGATCTGAGGGGTGAGTAGGTGTCAGTGTAGAATGAGATGGGGGATAATTTTCCAGGCAGGGGAACGGCATGTGGGAAGGCCCAGAAGGGGGAAAGCTTTGCCCATTCCGGGAACTGAAAGAATGACTTGTGGATAGGCTATGGTGGGTGAGGGGCAAGTGTGGCTAGGCAGGGGGCCAAATCATGTAGGGTCTTGTAGGGCAGGTTAAGGATGTTTTGTTTAATCCTGAGTGAAATGGGAAACCATTACAAGGGTTGGGTTTTAAACAAGGGAATGACTTAATCAGATTTGCATTTTTAAACAACCACTCCAGCTGCTGCTACCTGCAGCATGTGGGAGTGGGGAGTGAAAGTAGGGAAGACCAGGTAGGCGATGTCAGAGGTCTGTCAAGAAGAGAGATGGTCTTTCCCTTCTAGTTCACATTGACTTCAAACTACCAGCTAAACTAAGGTCAAAATAGATATTTGCAAAAATAAATAATTTTTTATTTTCTAAAAGTAAGCATAAAGATGCACTTTTTTATGCAAAACGCACATATGATAAACTAATTATTCATACTATGCTTAACAGAATAGGATCAGAGAGAGTCAGAATTTGGGATATTTAACATATTTTTGGTAAGTTTTGTCAAAGCAGGAATGCATGAAATAAAGAGTGAGGTGAGGTTCTAAAAATGAAAAGAAGGGAAATATTGTAAATGCTGTTTGCCAAAAAAAAGTGAGAATAACAGAAAAAAATACTAGACAAAAAAAATGAGAAAGCTGGGCACACAGTGAGTATATAATATTTATAGCTTTCTGAATACTAATAATAACTTTTTCAGAAACTAAAATGGAAAAGCAAAAAAGCAGGCTCTGATCACAATGCAAAAAACCATGAAACAAGTAAACACAGTTTCATCAAGACAAGTGCGACTGACCTGCCTGGAAGAGACCAAACAATACCCTGAAAGATAAAGGAAGAATGTCTTAAACTGAAGGATAGGCCGTATCCCTGGATGTGATACTTAAATGCTATAGAGATCCCCCTTTTCAGGTGCACTGGATAGAATAGTGAGTAATAAACTAGAACAAGGTCTATCTAATTGTTTGAACATATTGTAGAGCCAGTTGTGTTTAAACAGTGTCACACTAGCTTCAGAGTATCTGGGCAGGTCACTGGAACCTATTCAGCACCCTAAAGATGAAAGTGTATGGAAGTGTAATAAGTGACAAACCATCACGAATGCCCTCCAAATCAGAGAAGATAAGGAAGTAAATATTAAGCATCTAGGCTGGACTTCACTGATGGTCCAGTGGTTAAGACTTTATCTTCTAATATAGGAGGTACAGGTTTGATCCCTGGTCAGGGATCCCACATGCCTCAGGGCCAAAAACATAAAACAGAAGCAATACGGTAACAAATTCAATGAAGACTTTTAAAATAATGCCCACATTAAAAAAACCCTTAAAAATAGGTGAACATCTGGGAAAAGGAGTTCTGCACGCCGAGGTGAACAGAGAACAGGCTTAGCCATCAGACAGACTTGAACTGGAATTTTGGGAAAATGATACCATCATACAGGTGTTGAGAGAGAAAGAGGTACAGGTCCTGGCACCCACGAGACATTCAAATCTGTTATTAGTTAAAATCTGTATTGGACTACATGAACATTTAAAACTTCTTTAAGAAGAAAGGAAAAACGAAATCCTAAAATAGTAATGACAAATATAAGTGAAGAGTTAATATCTTCAACACGTAAAGAACTCACACAAATCAATGAGAAAATGAAAATCCACACACATGGTTGCAGGATGTGGCTCAATAGTTCAGTGGATATAGATATAATTTGTTTGACATTTAGAAAGATGTATAATCTCACTGATAATCAAGTAATTTGTAATTATTCCTGTAGAAAAGTAAGACTGTATTCTCAACAGCAACAAAACCAGAAGACATTTAAGAGTAACACACAAACGTACAAAAGCTCTATGAAAAAAGTAGGAATTTTTACCTGAAGAATTTAAAAGCTAACCCAAATAAGTGGGCAGACATTATATGTTTTGGAAAGGGACTGCATCTTTGTAAAGCTTGCAGTACTCAACAAATTAAACTGTAACTTCAGTGTAATTCCAGTTGAAATCCCAGTGAGACTTACTTTTGGACACTTGATAAATTGCTTCTAAAATTTGTCCAGAGGACTAAATATGCTCGAGTGGCCAAGAAATTTTTCAAGTTGAAAATAATGATGAAGGATTTGCTATGCCAAATATCAAAACATACTGTAATGGTACAGTTATGTAAATGGTGAGTGCAGGAATAGAGAGGTTGGTACATGGAACAAAGTAGAGTCCAGTAACCCATTTATGTAGAGAGGAATTTATTATATAATAAAGTTGGTATTTTGAGTTGGATACATTGGATATAATGTTGGATACATTGTAGAGGGATAAATGACTATTTGGAAAGAAAGATTCTGCTTCCCCTTATTCAAAATGACTTACTTGCATTAAAGAATGAGCTTAAAGACAAAAACACCTGTAAAAGTATAAGAAGAAAATATAAGAGAATTTATTATGTTGGAAAATAAGTTTCTAGGGTAAGCAGTTTATTAATAGGTAAGACTAAGGCCCCAAATCTAAAGAGACTGATAAGTTTGAACATCATCAAAGCTGATATTTCTGTGTGATGTAAAAACATTATAAGTTGACAGAATGGGGGCAAAGTTTTGGTAACATGTACAAACAAACAAAAATAATAATAAAAAGCCACTTCCCTGGTGGCTCAGATGGTAAAGTGTCGGCCTACAATGCGGGAGACCTGGGTTTGATCCCTGGGTTGGGAAGATCTCCTGGAGAAGGAAATAGCAACCCACTGCAGTACTCTTGCCTGGAAAATCCCAGGTCAGAGACAGAGGAGCCTGGTAGGCTGCAGTCCATGGGGTCACAGACAGTCAAACATGACTGAGCGACTTCACAAACAAAGGATAATACAATTGACATAGTTAAGAAATGAATGGAGGATGTGAATAGTTCTCATAGAGAAATGAAAGTGTCAAAGCGATGACAGGAAATTCAGCCTCACTTGTGATTAGGGAAATGGGAATTAAAACAGTGAGATTTTGTAGAGGAGGGAATGGCTCTCAGGCAAATTAAAATGCTATCCAAGTATGTAGAGGAAAAGCTACCTGATTCAGTCTTTGTTGTTGTTCAGTTGGTAAGTTGTGTCTGACTCTTTGTGACCCCTTGGACTGCAGCACGCCAGGCTTCCCTGTCCTTCACCATCTCCCAGAGTTTGCTCAAGCTCGTTTTCCACTGAGTTGGTGATGCCATCCAACCATCTCATCCTCTGTCGCCCCCTTCTGCTCCTTCCCTCAATCTTTCCCAACATCAGGGTCTTGCAGTGAGTTGGCTCTTCGCATCAGGTGGCCCAGAGTGTTAGAGCTTCAGCATCAGTGCTTCCAATGAATATTCAGGGTTGCTTTCCTTTAGAATTGACTGAAATTAGTCTGCCCTTTCCCGATGACAATTTGGTTAAACTTATCAAAATTTGAAAAACAGCCATATGCTTTCATCCAGCAGATACACTTCAGGGAATTGGGGATATTCTAATAAGAGCATACAAGTTTAAGTATGAATGAAGTCTGTCACAGTATCACTTATAAAGAGGAAAAGCTGAAGATGAATGCAGAAAAAGTTTGTTGCATCTACATTGTGGAATGTTAGGTAGCTTTTAAAAAGAAAGGCAGATTTGTATGTATTGACATAGCCTGGATGGATATCTAGAATATATTTTTGAGCAAGTTTAGTTCCATTTTTTGTAAGATAGAAAACAAAATAATAATGTGTGTGGTTGTGTGTGTGTGTGTTCTGAATGAAAATAGAGATACGTCTAGAAAAATATGTGGAAAATATATTGTGATTACTTCTTCTGAGGGGAGGAGAATAGGGGAGATTGAATTTTCTGGGACTGATTTTATATTTATTTTACATGCGTTTGGATTTTTGTAGGTTTTTTAAAACGGCATTTACTTCTGTAATGAAGATATTACAATTTCTCAGTTAACAAAGGCCGAAATTTAGACAGAAAGTTTTAAGACCTAGTACTTACCTGGGTGTAGCAAAAATGTCACACACTTATGTTACATTGGCTATATGTATCAAGAGCCTTAAAAGTTATCATATTCATTGATGTAGCAACCACCTAGAACCCATCAAAGGAATATTTTTAAGTACAGAGAGGCTTTATGTGTAAAAGATACATATTATAGAATTATTTTTAAGGGTGCATTTGCAGGCTGGTTAAGTTATCCACTGGGTAATATATTATTGGCTATTAAAATATTTATGAAGAAAATGTTTTGAAGTACTTATGACAGTGTTAAGAAAATCAGGATACAAAATTGCATACGTTATATGATTAAAACTCTTATTAAACAGAAGTCCCAAAAGCCCTCCACAAAAATCTATGATGGTAAAATGTCTGGAGGAAATTAAATGAAAATCTTAAAAATTGTGGACTTTGGGTAGTAGGATGTTGGAACATTTAAGTTTTTCTACTTTTTTATTTTCCAGGATTATATGTCATTGCATCTGTAATTTGTTATTTCATTTATAATGGAGCATTTACTTTTTAAAAGTACATCATATCTAGGACATTTGTTAGATGCATGGTTTATAGATGTGTACACTTTAAAAAATACTTCTGTCATATATTAAAGTATCCTCTAAAGTGAATATTTTTTGAGTGATATGTTTGTTGCTCCCACCTTTTGGAGGGAAGTTTTCTTCTTAGCAATATGCAGAATACAAGTAGTTCTCATTTCTTATAACCGTAGAATAAATGCAGAAACTTAAACGTGGGCCCTGGGATTTCCTAGTTTGACTCTTGTTAACTCTTTGTGTTTCTAACACACACATTGGGTTGTAAAGCACGCTGCCTTTTACTGAGTCAGGGTGAGGAGGACTTGGCCACGGGACCAGGGGCAGAAGCATGGGGAGCCTGATTATTATGCAGGGCCTGCAAGTGACTCAGCAGAGTGGAGCTCAAGGTACCTCCAGCCATGCAGTGTGGAACTGACGGGGTTATGCCAAGGGTAGGTAGATTTGCTCCCTTGCCAAGTGTCCCATGGACCTGCAGGATTCTGTGGATGTGGCATAGTGTGGGGCTTAGTGGAGGACAAAGCTGAAGAAGTGTGATAGTGGAGATGAGGTTGAGGACTTTGAAGGGCTCTGGGAGCACAAAAGAAGGGGTCATGCAGAATCCAGAGGTGAGGGTAAGCTTTCTAGAGGCAGTGATGTCTGGTGGTGAGACCGAAGGTAAATGGAGGGAATAGCAAGTGTGATGGGTCAGAGGTAAAAGGAACGTGGTCGGGGGGTGGGGATAGTGATTGAGGCCTAGGATCAGACTAGGTCTGGGGAGCCTGAAGAAGTTCGGTTTGGTTGGAACTAGAATTGGAGTGAGCAATGGTGAGAGATGAACCAGGAGAAGTAAATAGTAGCTCACACTGATCAGAGTTTAAAAGCCATATGAATAAATTTGAAAACTACACTGAGAATTAATGGAACCCATTGAAAAGCTTTAAGCAGGATAATGAACATCCCATTTTGCATTTTAGAAAGATTACAGGACAGTGGATAATGGATTAGAGGAAGTCAGGCATGGAGGCTTTGTAGTGTCCTGGGGGAAGACGGTGGCCTGAATGACCGCTGAGTGTAGGTGAGGTGGGTGGATAAATTCAGGAGCAACTGGGAAGATAGACTTTGTGAGCAGGAGGAGGGTTGATGGTAACCAGGTTCTGGCTTAGGCCATTGACTGACCAGTGAACCCATTTGCTACAGCTGAGAACAGAGTTGACTTTGGTGAGGAGATGACAGACTGAGTTTTGGACGTGCTGACAGAACAGGGCTATAGAGAAACTACATGTCACTTGTAGGTTCTTCCTGAGAGAATTTGCAAAGAATGATTTTATGCTGCAAATACACACTTTGCTCTATGAATGAGTGCTCTATATAAATCCATTAGTAAAAACAGTGTTTCTGTGGTAACTATTTTTTGGAATATAGTTACACATCTGTATATTGTTAAGTTTGGGGAGTATCTGTCTAGCTTAGACTGGACTGTTGATGTCTTCCATTTAAGACAGCATGACCCTGACTTTGGGTAATACTGTGATTGACTTTTGCACTAGACCCTCTCTGAGCAGGTGATGGTGCTGTAGTCAGCTATCCTGTTGTGAGTTATGGCTGAATAATCGGAGTGATTTCTACTGATGTTTCCATACTGGTCCATTCCGCACAGAGGTAGGCCAGGACACAGAGTGGTGCCGAGTCTGTACCCATCTGCACATGCTCAGCTGGCCACTAGAAATTGTCCTAGTCCATTTAGACTGCCGGGACAAAAGATCACAGACCAGGCAGCTCCAGCAACAAACGTTTACTTATGGTTCTGGAGGCTGGGAAATCCAAGATCAAGGAGCTGGTAGATTTAGTGTTTGCTGAGGTCCTGCCTGGTAGCTCAGCTGGTAAAGAATCCGCCTGCAATCCAGGAGACCCTGGTTCAATCCCTTGGTTGGGAAGATATGCTGGAGAAGGGATAGGCTACCCACTCCAGTATTATTGGGCTTCCCTGGTGGCTCAGCTGGTAAAGAATCCACCTGCAATGTGGGAGACCTGGGTTCAACCTCTGGGTTGGGAAGATCCCCTGGAGAAGGGAAAGGCTACCCAATCCAGTTTTCTGGCCTGGAGAATTCCATGGACCATATAGTCCATGGGGTTGCAAAGAGTTGGACATGACTGAGCGACTTTCATATATATATTTTGTGAGGTCCTGCCTCCTGATTCATAGATGCCATCTTCTTGCTGTGTCCTCACATGGCAGAGGGGCAAGGGAGCTCTCAGGGTCTCTTTTATAAGGACACACATCCCATCGTGAGGGCTTCACCCTCATGAGCTAATCACCTCCTACGGGCCCCACCTCCTAACACCATTGCAGTGGGGTTGAGGTTTCAATATCTGAAGTTTGAGGGGACACAAACATTCAGGCTCGCACAGAAGTATAGCTAGAGGTTGGAGAGTCAGTCACAGTGTCCTCCCCTCACCGCTGGCATGGCAGCTGTGGCTGGGTGACAGTGTGTGGACCAGAGTGAGGTGAGGCCCAGAGCAGAGCTGAGGGGTGGTCCAACTAGGAAGAAGTAGGGGAGGCAGGGCCTGTGGAAGAACTCATCAGAGAGGAGGAAGATGTCTTCACCAGAGAGCATTTGGTTAAAAGAAAAAAACGTGTTTGAAGTGGCCTAAGTGCAGGGGGCTCTCTGAGGAGGCTGCCATGGCACCCCACGCTGTGTCTTAGCTGAGGCCCACTAGCGTCTGGAGCGTCACAGGAGCCGGTGCAGCTCTCTCTGCCCGTGTCGCTTCCGAGTCACTGTCCCTCTCAGTTCACTTTGTAGACCCTGGCTTTCCACCTCCCAGTTCCGAACTCTCAGGGACGAGCATCTGATTGGGTCAGCTGCTGACCCAGTTCCTGTTGCAGGGCCCACAGGGGCAGATTCTCCAGGTGGTGAAGGCAGGTGGGGTTCTCGGGGGAGGGTGGTGCTCTGGCAGCTGAGGAGAGAGTTCCCAGAACTGGCAGGGACAGTAGGTTCTAATGGCTCAGAGATGTGATAAAGGGATAAAGAGTCAACCTAGATTTGGTAAATCAAAGTTATTTAGCCTAGGTGTAAAGAATTACCACAGCTAACCCACAGCTATGGTGGTAGATACTCATGCTATGGAAGCGGTTGGAAGAAGGGAAATTTTTAAAAAATGAAATGTAACTGTGGAGTCGTATCAGCAGAATTCAAAGTTTAATTTGAAAAAGCAGTAATTTCTGTTTCTAAAGCATTTCTACAGCTTTATTTTAACTCGAGAATATGCAGTGTCTCTTGTGTCACCTGATATAAGAAATTCAATAAAGCTATTCTAGAGTTCATTTATTTTTTATAACCTTCAATTTGATAAAATAGTCATATCTTATTTCCACAGCTTATTTTGCATTGCCTTCCACAGTAATGTGCCAAATCTTGGAAGGAAGCTCTTGTTCCAGCTAGAGCAATCCTCTGTCCCGAAGGTTATAACTTCTGCCTCTTTAGGTAGATGATAAAACAATTCATAAAAAAAAAATCTGAACTCTCTTTCCTCGGATAAACCCCATTATGTCCCTCTGGCTTTCAAAATTATTTTTAGATGTGCATTTCAAATGGGTAGGATTAAGCTTGATAGGATTTAAGAATGTTTCAGTGATTCAAAGTACTTGGCGTCAGCCAGCAAACACAAGTCAGGTTTTTAGTTAACTAGTATTCAGTAACTTATCACTGTATCTCTCTATCATGATAGAATTAGGATCTTGTGATAAGCCCCCAGACTCACAGTTAGGATCGGGGAACCTGCAGAAAGCCGGCTGTACCAGTCTTCATGGTGCTTAGTAACTAGTTAAAGGTAGTAATCAACTGTGAAATTCCCTGTAAGTTCTAATGCCTTAGCCTAAATATCCATGAAGATTTATGAGCAAGTGTTTGAGTGCCCTCTGGAGGCCTTATGAACAGTTAAAACACAGACTCCTACAAAAGGTTTTCTTTAACAGCTAGAATTAAGAACCGGTGGACTAGATAGATGGTTGAACTGTTCCGTGTGTGAGTAGGGAGCAGAGGAGAGCCAGGATGGAACCCACAGGAATGCTAGTACTTGGGGAGAGGCAGGAGTCTCCAAGCGGACTGAGGATACCAGTGGATGTAGTGAGAGTGGAGTCATAGAAGGGAGTGTCCAGCATGAGAAAGAAGGTGCCAAGAGGAACTTCAGCGGTGTAGTGGTGGGTCGAGGAATGAATGGGAAATGAAAGGATAGAAATCGGGAGAATAAGTCTCTAAGAAGCCTGGATGGGGAAATGGAGAAAATATATGGCAGCTAGAGACGGCTAAGTGTTGGTTTTCCTTAAGGTAGAAGAGAGTTTGCGTGGGTTTAAATGCCGAGAAAAGAAGCAGAGATCAGATGCAGTGGAAGGATGTGTGGGTGGGGGGCGGGGCAGGGGAAGTTGACTTCAAAGTTCCTGGCTTAGAAGAGTTATTGGGGAAGATGTTGCCTTTTACAGGGTCTTAGAAGATGGTGAATTAGTGATTTTCAGTTCACTGTGTGATGATAGGGAAGGATTCCTGTTACGAGAGAATGTGGAATTGTCATTGTGGAAATGGTTCTCATTCAAGCCAGGAGGTTGAGCTTAAAAAAAAAGATGGAGTGCGGACATACCTTTAGCAGACACTCGTTTAGAAAGAAGAAATAAAAGAGGAGGTCAAGGCCTGAGGAGAGGTGAGGAAGTGCAGAGGACTGCAGATCGAGGAGATGCGTGTAAATTAGAGTCAGTGAACCGTGAACAAGGCTCTTGGGCTCTAAAGGGGAGGGGAACTTTTGTTTTATTTGGCTGGACACCACGCAGGTTTCTGGATCTTAGTTCCCCAACTAGGGCTGGAACCTGGGTGCTTGGCAGTGAAAGCACAGAGTCCTAACCACTGGACCACCAGGGAGTTCCTAGGGAACAGTTTTGCGGAGGAGGCATTGTGGGGGTGGGATGTAGTGGGGTGCCGGCGGGGGGAGGGTGGGGTGGGGTGTGTGGGGCAGGGCCAGGAGGTGTAGAGTGAGCGGGGAGGGGAGGCTGGCAGAGACAATGGGGAGGGGAAGTTGCCACAGCTGGAGCAGATGGAGACCTGTCTTCGTTCACTCAGTAAGAGCCCGAATGAGCAGACTGCAGAAAGAGAATTATATTTGCCTTTGTGCTTTTCAGGTGTAAGATTCTGTGCTCCCTTCTGTTTTTTTCAAAGTGAAAGTGTTAGTTGCTCAGTCGTGTCCGATTCTTCGCGACCCCATGGGCTGTAGCCCTCCAGGCTCCTCTGTCCATGGGGTTTTCCAGGCAAGAATACTGGAGTGGGTTGCAGTTTTCTTCTCCAGGGGAGCTTCCCAAGTGGGATTGAACCTGGTTCTCCTGCATTGCAGGCAGATTTTTTTTTTTTTTTTTTTTACTGTCTGAGCCAGCAGGGAAGCCCAGTGAGAGGGAGAATTTGGCCAAATGGAAGAGAATGTTCAGATCTGTTCCTGACATTTGAGGGGACTCTTATACAAGAAGAGAGTACCTGTGATCAGTTTTTGATTTATTATTCTGACAGATGGCCTTTAAATGTACAGGATCATTTGCAACCTGAACAACATTATTTCCCTTCTTTTTGGTAAAACTCATAGGACAGCTACTAGAAGTTGTTTCCTTTTTGTAAAATATTTCATTAAGAAAAAATAATAGACTCCTAACTCAGGAGTGCTAAAATTACAGTCTGTTTAAATTTGAAAGGTGAGGGTTGATTTCTAACTTCACACTGCTCAGTTTTAATAGTAAGGCATAATATTTAACATGTAAGCTTCTATAAAGGGTAGGGTGGGCATGCTCCAGCTTACGCCCAAGCATGTTTGGTTCCGCAGGACTGGTTTGTAGGCCTCTGAAGGCCTCAGCACTTTTGTCTTTGGCAACCTTTAGCATGTCACATGTCAAACAGAAACATGTACCCATATCCCATGCAAACGTAGCTTATACAGAACTGAGAGTTAAGCTTCATTTGACTAGTTGTAGGCATTAAGCATTTATTAACTTTGATTTTACTACTTTCTTTTCATATTTTACATCCAATAACTATTTTTTCAGGTCTCAAAACATTTTCATGGGCCATTAAGATGCTCATAAGCTTTGGGGCCTGTACTGAAGGTTCATAGGGAATGAGATACCCCTCTTCTGCTGAGATGTTGAGGCATGTCTGGCTGGGGTGGACTTGCCAGAAATCTGTTTGTTGGAGGCACTGAGCTACCTTCTGGGAAAACTCCATTCTCAAGGGAGCTGAAGTAACTGCTTCAGTTAGTGCTCTTTTCTTGTTACAAAGAGCAGAGATCCATTCCATTTTAGGAAACAGGATATGAGATTAAGGATGCGCTTAGGCCAGAAAGCTAGGCAGCTTTCGCTAGGCTAAGGCAGCTCAGAGAAGCAGTCTTTCCCATCGACAGTGGGGTCTCAGGGCTGCTGTCTTTCCTCTGTGTCTTTTTCCTCTTGTGCCATCTGGCTTATCCTTTTCCCTTATCCTGTCAGTCTTTTTTCTACCTTACTTAGAGTTTCTACTCCCTCATGACTTTGGTTTGCTGTGATTGCACATGGCCACTCCAGCTCCTTTGTATATCCTAACCTTTCAGCTTCATCTCTCATGGCTCATCACCTGGTCCTTAGTATTGTTTAGATTCCTGAGGGAGAGATTGGGCATGTGACTTTGTTGCAGCTTTTACTGTTACTCCAGGCCACAGCAGAGGTCGCCGTTAAGCTCATGGGTCAGGTGTCTGCACCTGCTCTCAGAAGCTTGGTGACGTGAGATGGAGCAGTCATGTGGTCCATGGCAGCTGGACCTACCCTTAAAGCTGAGGCAGTTCCGTTAGTAGGATTTGCAGGCCAGCAGGCACCATGACTGGCATGTATAGTTCAGCAAGGAAGAAAAAACCTGGCCCCCTGTCAAAACCATTTGAAGTCTCTATCCTTTAAAGTATATCCTATTAACAGCCTTCATTCCGAGGCAACACTCTGTTCCTGTAGAGAAACTGAAATCCCTAAATATATTGAAAGCATTTTCATTTTTCCCTTTTCTCCCCATTTTATTCAGTCTCAGATATTGCAGGGTCACTCAGGGTGACCTGTAGGATTCCATTTCTTGTATTAGTGATTTCTGCTGAAATGGCTGTTAGCAGAGTTGGGACTTGAACCTCATGTCATTCACATGTTTCCTTCCTCTCAAAGTTCTGGGCAGCTATATAGACATATAGTAACTTAGCACCAGCCCCAGAGTCTCCAAATGAAGTGTCCCATCTGAATGTCACATGGCAGCGGTGATACCTGACTTCCTCAGTATGCCATCAAATTTCCCAAGGAAAAGCGATTTCCTCAAACTTTAAAGTAGGTCTTGGAATCTATACCCAAAGTACTCTTAGCACTTCTAGAATATAGCAGAGGGGAAGGGAGCAGATGGAATAAATAAGATAATGATAATGATAGCTAACCATGGTTCAGCCCTTAACATTTTCTAGGCCCTATTTTAAATACTTGTCATATATTAACTTATTTAATCCTCAAACTGCCTTATAATGGTCCCTTACAAGGTCAGGTGCTTTTTCTTATCTTCATTAACCCCATTCTTAACCTCTGAGGTGAAGGCTGCACAGCCAGCATGTGGTAAAACCAAGATATGAACCGGCTCAACCCTCCTTCAGTCCCTACTTCTTCAGCACCTTCTCACCCGGAAAATAAGTGAGAAAAACAGTATTGATTCACATAATGATTAAGACTGTTTAGGATTCCAGCCAATCCCAGTCAGTTATTGGGTCTCTAATAACCTAGAACTCAGTGTGGATAAATTCCTAATGAGGCTATTTATGATACTAGGATTCTTGCGTCTTGAAGTGAAGTTGTGTAGACATTCCTGGCTTTTCCTTTATAGAGTTTCTTGGGTTTTCTCATCATCTGTTTGGCCCTGCATGCCTTGAATTCCACATTTTAGAATAAGTCTTGATTATAAGAGGGTCATCTGGGGCCCCATATTTAGAATACTCAGTTCTTTGAAAAGCCTGGTGATCCTCAGTCATCCCTGATACACGCCTTCTCCTTTTCTCTCCACATGTTTCTGACCCCGCAGGATCCCAAGGCTCTTGTTGCCCTTCAGCCACTGTGGGCCCTGACTCTTCCTCTGGAATGTCTTGGGGGTTTTTACTTCTGTCACTGTGGTAAGTGTTCCCCTTTTTTCACCATTTTTGTAGATGGAGAATCACCCTCAACTATTTCTAAACCAAAATGTCTTTGGAGTTCTTTCTAAGCATGTTCCCTTTAGGGCTCAATGAGGAAGCAAATTTCCCTGACTCATGGTTTTTCTTATACTCTTGCCTGGATCTGGCTTTGACTTCTGTAGACCTTAGGCACCCTTCCTTAACTCTGAAGTCAGCAGAAGCATCTTTGTCCCATCTGGGGCTCCTCTTTGTACCTCTGGAGTCTAATTTTCTCAATTTCATGTGAGCCATTAAAGTTATTAAAGCTTTCCTTTGGCTGTTCCACTTCCCTTTGCTGTCCTGAAGGACTCTGGATCAGAAACCTGGTTTCTGGACTGATGGTCTCCTGGTTGTCTTTCCCATTGTTCCTGTCTTCATTGAGATATCACAACTTGCTTTTGAGCTGAGTTTGTTACTCTGTGTGTTTCTGGTGTTTTCTTGTTTACAAAGCCTGAACATCAGCTTTCTCCTTAAATATGAGTTCCTGGAAGTCTTCTTACCTTGGGCAGGATGTTACATCAGTCTCTGTGCAGACATAATTCTGAGAGCATCATATTTCCAGCATAAGCATTTTTTCCTTCATTTTCTTTTGAACCTGTGGATTTGTGATCATTTTTAAATAATTTTTTTTTCCTTTTTCAGCTCAACTCAAGAAGACAACATGTATTTTACATAGGACAGGTATTTGTTCCTCTTCATTTGGTCATTGTTGAAATCCAAAATATTCCAGTTGAACCCATAATCTGGATTGCTGTGGTTCACATTCGTGAGAAAACTTTATGTCCTTGACATGTACAGCTGGGCAGCAGGAGGAAGGAGAAGCCTGTCTTGGTAGCTATTGGCCTGGGGCATGTGGCTTCTTGTCTTCCCCCTTCACTGCCAGAGACTGAATTCTCAGCTCCAGGCCACTCCCAGCCCTAACTTCACTTCCCAGCCACACAAGGAGCACTGACTGGGTGAGATAAAGGAGTTTCAGTGGCCTCTGTCCTAGTGGGTGTAGTTACTATACCTGGTGAGAAAGTTAAGCCCAGGGGGAGGTGTGGTGTCTTTCCCTTCTTGACTCTGCAGGGCCCGGGTGGGAAGGTGGGGGCTGCTCCTGACCAGCTCGCTCCCGTCCCTTTCTCTGGGAGCTGAATTGATTGCCAGCCCCGGCCCTGTTTGGAAGCCTGGGCAAGTCTGCCTGGGCACGGCAGCAAAGGAGTTTTCTCTCTACGCTGTCCCTGTCTGTCTCCTTTCTGGTGCTGACTTGGGTGCCCCCAGCCAACCTTCTTCATTGTGAGTGGCCAGACCAGAGATACAGGCCTCGGTTTATGTGAAGTCCTGTTCTTTCCATACTGACTTTGGTCTCAAGTTCAAGGTTTCCACTAACAGAAGAAAAAGAAGGTCTCCGTGTGATGCAGTCCCACTGTGAAATGCCGCATCAGAACGGGCTTCACAGGCCTAGCTAATGGTGAAGTGTTGGTGTGTGTTGTGTTTCCAGTTCAGTCCCGTGCTCGTTTCTGCTTAGAGTACCTGGGCTTGAGGAGTGTTACTGAGGCCACTGGCCACATTTGGTAGTCGTCTGCCAGCACACGTTTCTACAATGACACTGATCCCCCTCGGGTGTCAGTCTTCCCAAGTCGAAAGCCTGAATGTTGAAGCTCTGTGCTGTTTGTTGTAACTGTTTCTGGGCCCTTTTTGAGAAAGGGGTGGTGATGCCTCTCTAGCCGTGCTAATCCTGAATTCCAGCTGCCAGAGAGCATCCAGCCTGGGATTATGGCAGCAGCTAAGCTGTGAGCTGCCTTCAAGGTTCGTGCTTCTGAGGGAGCCTGCTCCACAGACCTATCTCCCCCAGTCACACTCACCTTGGTTTCCCGAATAAAACAAGTTACAAGCAGTGACCCAGGTGTAAAAGTAGCCAGAATCTGAGATAGTTAAAGTAGGCAAATTCATGGAAACAGAGCAGAATGGAAGGGGGAGTTGTTCAACGGGCACAGGGTTTCAGTTTTACAAGATGGAAAGGTTCTGGAGATGATTCACGCTGACACACACATACTTAACACTGCCGTGGACTCTACATTGAAAAATGGTAGCAATGGTATGTTTTATTATGTGTTTTTTTAAACAATTAAAAATTAGAATCCCAAATCTGTAAACTTTTTGACTTGCCAACTGTTGTGGCACTACCAATCCTAGTGTCACTCAAGACAGGCCTGTTAAAAATCCACTTTTCATTTCTCTCGAGGTCCCCTGGGTCCAGGCTGTGTTTCTCCTTCCTTTACTTAGCTGGGCCCTTTCGGGCACTGAGGGTCCTCATTGTGAACTGGGAAGGTTTTGTTTTCAGTCCCCCCTTCAGTACTGCTCCTTCTCGAGGGCTAAATGAGATTGAGGCCTCTAAGCTACACGATATCAGTGAGAATGAGCATTGGAATGACTAATGCCGGGTCTTACCATCCACTTTGTGGATGAGTGAGCTAACGCTGCGTGACCAGCCTGTGGTCACACAGCTGTTTAGTGACGGATCAGGAATTTGAACTTAGGACTGCATGCAAGCCCAGTGTTCCACCCACCAAATTATTATGATTCCTAATGTATAGAGATGTTTACACATTTACCAGATAGATAAGATGAACTTGAGCCTTGTATGTGGGTACTCAGGTGATACATCACCGAAGCAAGTCACACTCTGTCCTGTCCGGCGGTCATTTCTATGTATAGTGTTCAAGAGCAGGAGAGAGGTGGGGGAGCTCAAAGTGAGGGGAGATGTCACTGCAGTCAGGCGTGTTTTAAAACGATCCTTTGAATAGAGGGTCAAGAGGGAAAAGTGCTGGGAGGCGCAGGAGACAGATGCGAGGGTGAGAAAGCAGCGTTTGACTCTGAGCAAAGGAGGAACCCTAATTACAGGGAGAGGCACCGCCGGGCCTCGGGAAGCCTCTCTCTGTGAAATGACATTCTTGGCAAATGAATGCATGTGTCATGCATTAATTAAAATAAGGGAAATAAGGAAACTCATATTTATTTGGCTTCAGCGAGGCTGCGGGCACCCTGATAAGTACTTTCACACTTACTATCTTCTTTAATTATCACAGCCGAGTGTTGTAGACATTATTATCCATATTTTTACAGATCAGTCTGAGATCAGCCAGGGTCACATAGCGAATGGCAGCACCAGGCCCACACCCTGCTGTGTCTCTTTGCAGGTCATTTTTGTGGGAGGACTTGGCTGGAGGGGAACGGAGGAGTGCGTCCCTGTGTCATGCTTTTATCACCGAAATCACACAGGCAGGCAGTTGTTCTTTGCAGACTCAGAAGAAAACTTGGCATCACTCCCTCCATACTTGTTGCCCTTCTCCAGACCTCATTTCATAGTCTCTGAGATAATTTCTGGTTAAAGAAAAATCTGGCATGGTTTCTTTTGTCTTTTATCTTTTTTCCATTAGGAATCATTAGGCCAAGTCACACAAAGAGCAGTCATCCCAAGGACAGAGGGAAAGCGGCTCTCTTCCCTACAGCTCAGTAAAACCCAGAGCTCACGTCCTTGGCCACTGGACTTTGTTAAGGGCGAGGGCAGGGAACCTAGAACTTTCAGTGTGTAGGGCTTCAGGACATGTGGGCAGGAATAGCGGGACAGAGGAGCCCACACACCTGGGGCCCCAAGTAGGGACAGAGTGGCCTCCCTGGGAGATCCTGGCCAGTGTCAAGGTTCTCCTCTAGTGCTCAGGACTCATACTGGATCAGAGTCTTTTCTCACCAACTGGAGGGAGTGAAGCAAGAGGAAGGCATCCAAAGTGTCCTGAAATTCATTGTTGTTGTTAAAGTTGAGTTGGAGACTCCTGCTCAGTCAGAACCTCCTTTGACTGATCTGAAAAGTTGACCTCACTACCGTTGGGGAAATTGTCCCTCTGAATTACTCAGGCTACTGATGATCAGTGGTGTATTCAGGAAGAGCCGCTCCAGCGCCAGGTCGGGAGTGTGGGAATACCGGTGAGGGTGTGCTGCTGAGTAGATGTGCACCGACAGTAGCCAGCGGCCAGTGACTGACTGACTAGTTCAGGAGCCCTGCTCCGAGGTCATGGCGCTCCAGTGACAAGGTGCAGTGTGTAAGCACCTGCACGGGCCCCGGGGTAGATAGAAGCCCAGCCCACGTTCTGAGGCTATAGAGGGATTTGACCGCAGGACATTTAGGCTCAGGAGAGAGATGTGCGCTTGAATCACTGTAAGTGAAGCTCCGCTCTCAGCTGAAGTTAGCCTGGAAAGACGAGGAAGCCTACGTTCACCTGTGTGAGTGAGAGCACCAGCTCAGAAGAGCGGCCTGGCGGCTGGGGCTTGGCCGGGGGATTTGTCAGCAAGGGCAGGTGAAGACGTGTGGGGAGCAAACCAGGTGGAGGCCTTAGTGGCTTCTGTAGAGTGTTAGGGGAAGCCAGCCCCTAGGTGAGAGGTCTAGGACCTTACAAGGTGGGGCTTCCTGTGACCTGTTGCCATTGAGGCAGCCCAGGGCATGTGCAGAGGGACCAGAATGAGGAAAAGTGGCCTTGGTAGCTTAGGAGTGAGGTACTGGGAAAAGTGTTGGAAATTGGAAAGGCTTTCTGGGGACATGAGCCTGCCCTGGGCAGCCAGCGTGGGTGTCTTCCAGGCTGCTGTGTCTTCCATTCGAGGACTGATGGTGACATAGAAACAAAATAGAATGAATGTGGCATTCAGAGTCCTGATCAGTGAGTGACAGGTGACTGCTTATTTAAGTTATTCTGAGGTAGATAGCTGAGCAAAGATGAGTGGCTTGGGCCCATGGAGTTGAGTATCTAGGTCGACACTACCTTGTGTGATGTGTAGTTTAGACTGGAATTTTCTGAAGGTGTAGTGGGGTCAGTGAGGACATAGACACTGCCTCTGCTGTCTGCCCGGATCTTTGTGGCATGCAGAGAGGGGTGGCCTTGAACTTCTTAGCCCTGTTCTCGGCAATACGCAGACACTAGGCACCCGAACAGTCTTTACATTTATCTTTTGTTCCAGGACTTGTAGAAGAGGGTCCGGTAGAGGTACCTTGGTGCAGTACTGCGGCCAGAGTAATGTCTGAGCTCGTTGACTTCTGGGACTTCTTTATGGCTGGGGACAGGTTCCATGTTCTTTCTTCACTAACAGCGGCATCTGGCATGTCCAGGGAGAACCATGTAAGATAATAAAAAATCACAAGGCCCTTGGGCCAGAGATCAATCAAGGTCTTACAGGAACACATCAGGGGTTGCTGCCTAATGGGATAACTTCTGAATCCTTTAAAATGAATTATTTCTTGTAGTGTTTATTTTTCAGTCTTCTTATGGACAAAACTTGACTTTGGGGTTACTTTAGAGGAGTATCATTACATTTATAGTATCTTACACCCAGAATAATGATGGCTGATGATAGAAATGACTGACTACAATTAACTGTTCATCTTACAGTTTGTTCCCATACTTTCAGCTTTAAAAAAAGTGAGTTTGAGATAGAATCTCAATCCCTTTTTGGGCTTCGGATCTTTTTACACTTTAAAAAGTGTTATTAAGGACCTCAAAGGGCTTTCTGTCTATGTGGATTACAGGGATCGACACTTATAATAGAAATGAAGACTAAAATTTTACAAAAGTATTAATTTAAAAATAATGATAAACTCATTACACATTAACACATTATGTTTTTATGAAAATAATACATTTCTAAAACAAAAAACACTTAGTAGGAAGAGTGGTATAAATATTTATGTCTGCTTCTGTGCTCAGTCTCTTGCAATGTGTTGTTTTAGAACTGAAAAGGGGGTTTCAGTAGCCTTTTCAGGTACTTGTGAGTTCCTTTGTGACCTGATACCAAACTTGACAAGTGGTGGTTTCCTGCAGATTATTTACAGTGTGCAGTCTGAAATCCTATGTTAAAATTCCTGGTCTCTTCCTGCACTTTGAATAGATGTTTTACCCATGATGATGCATTACCTGACACATGGTTCGTTTGGACAACATCAGCTCACTTTTTGCAGAGGCAGAAAATGTTCATACATTTCATTATGTACAATATCAGAAAACTCATGGTTAGTGTTACTGTCGTTTTCATCAGAACAGTCTTCAAGTCTCAGGAGACTAGAGAGCCCATGGTGACAGACAGGAGTTTTCCCAGATTCTAGTTTTCATTAGAAAGCTCAGATTTGACAGTTGGCAATAAATGCCATCAGTTTCCTGTTATCTCAGATGTCTGCATCCCAGTCTGCAGAGCAAGTGTGTAGTCACTCAAGTAAAAATGACGTTCTGTCGAGAAGAGGCCGGTTGAGTTTGCAGCTCAGACAGTTAGACAAGCATTCTTCCTTGAGACAACACTGTGCTTGGGTACGTGACCTGATGTAGCTCCATTTTAACCAGGAATATGATAAATATACATTAAAATATATGTGTGTGTATTTCATATCAATATAAATAATGAACATATGTTTAACATAGATGTTATAAATATAATAAAAGGGTCTAGATTTAAAGAATTATTTTTTATTGCTTCTTCAAGGGTATTCTTAAGTGGAACTTTTTTTTTTTTTACTGTGAAACCCTGGAGGTGAAGAATATTTCAACTACTGGTGCCTTTGCCACAGGGTTTTATGTGAGGAGCCTAAGGAGTGGGCACGTTGGCCAGCCAGTGCATTTGCCTGTGCCAGCACAGTGAAAAAAAGCAAGCAACGTTTTAGTATTATCTTGAAAGTCATTTGATCTTGTTTTGTAAGGGTCTGGAATCCTCAAGAGTCTTGGTTTTTGAGAACTCCTGGTCTAGGACAGCAGCTGCAAAGCCTCCCAGGGTTGGATGGTTATTTGGGATCCCTTGCTCATGGGTTGGGTTTTTTGCAAGAGACTCAGCTTGTAGCTGGTGGACCACTTTCAGCCTGATGACATTGTATTTGTAGGAGTGAATGCTTTTAAGGGAGAGTAGGTGGGAGGGGCCCACTCACCCCTGATGTCTTCAAGTGGACAAGAGCACATGGTTCTATTCCCTACCCAACCCTGAAGGCATCTGACCTCTTGCCTGTTGCTGGAGCGTGGTTATATGGTGAACCAGGCTGTTTGTCAGGCTCTTGGCTTAGTGTGTTGGAGGAGGAGCCTTAAACCTGGAGTGAGTGAGGAAAGCAGAATGTGCAGGGCGTATTTTAGAGCACACTTTTACCATTTCTGTGGGTAGCAGAGACACAGAGAAAGGGGGCAGGAAAGTGATGGATACCATGACCAAGCCTTATTCTGAGCTACGAAACTGGATACAAGAGGAATTTTTAGGGAAAAGAGTTTCTTCGTCATTCTATAGCCAGTATTGATGAGTATTTTCCCCAACTCAAGAGAAAGATCTGGGGACTTGGCTTTCACCCCAGGAGGATAGAGCACTGAATTATTGGCTCCTCAGTGCTGCACTGACGGAGAGGTGATCCGGAATAGGGATGAGCACATGGTCCAGAGAGGGGACGGATGCAGGGAGGTAACCAGACACTGGCCGAGCACTGCAGGCTCCTGAAGCTGCCCTCCAGTGAACAGCAAGCCTTCCCGACCTGCACCAAGCTGAAGAAAAGATCAGAGGGGCGTGCACACGGAGCCTGGGCTTGTGCACAGTCTCATTTCATGTTCGTAACAGCCCCGAGAGATAGAGGTGTGAGTATCATTTCTCTTTTATGTTCAAGGTCTTTGAGTCTTAGGCTTAAATGACTTGCTTAAAGTCACGCTGTAAATAAATGGGAGAGCTGCGAAGTGTGTGTTTTGCAGAATGACAAAGGGCAGAAAGTGCCATTCTTGGGGGAGAGGCAGCTTTCAGTGGGCTGAGTGTGAAGGAGTGAGGGCCGCTGGGGCCACAGGGCCGGGGCTGCATGGAGACTCTTGCTCTCAGGACTAGGCTGTCGGATGGGTGGTAGGTTTCATAGGCTTTGGTGTCTACAGAAGAGTGTAATCTTTCTGAAATGTTTTCTTGGTGGTGAGGATGAGAGGCTGGAGCTTCTTCATAGTCTTGGCCCGCTAGAGGGTATGCAGTCTTAAGACTCGCTAGCAGATGATTCCCTGGCAGGGTTTGTGGTAATCTGGGGGGACATTAAAGTCACGGCTGCTGTGGAAAGGGACGTGGTGGGGACGGGTGAGTGAAGGTGTATACGCTCCACAGTAGGCCAGCTTTGCCTCAGTCCTGCAGCAAGGAGCCTCGCTCCCTCACTGACCAGGCTCTGGGGACAGATTCCTACGGCATCGGAGGCCATGTGGACATGGCAGAAGCTACATGTAAGTTAGAAAGCCTCCCCTCCTGTTTCCAGACAGAACATTATTGCCTGTTGCTCCCCACTCCCCTTCGATTTCAAATCCTAGAGTTTTATCCTAAGAAAGCACCCTTTCCCATCACACAGGAAACCATAATCTGGTAGAGCTAAGAGAGGGGCAGAGTTGCCCACCACCCCGCCCTTCTGCCTCCCACGTGCTGAAGTGCGCTCCTAGGGCTGGTCATCCTGGCTGTCTCTAGACACTTGCCCTTCCCCAGGGTGAGTTCCTCCGAAAGGGTTCCTCCTTTTGGTTTCAGTTTAAAAGTAGAGTTTACTGGACATCTTCCTTTTGATGTGAAGCCAGTTGGGATGCCCCTCAGGCGTGCAGCTGTGTCCCCACGGCCTTTCTCAGCCACAGCACCACTTGCACAGCACTGAGCCCGTTGCCTCCCCTGCTAGACTGTCTGCCACACAAAGGCAGAAGCCACGGCTGTGTTGTTCATCACAGGATCTTCCAGAGGGCAGCCCACTGCCCAACAAGTACTGGGGGCTGAGTGTTTGTGGAACGTGTGCATGCACTCTCGCACAGGCTGATCCTGCATCTGAGTTCAGTTTCCAGGACTGTTGGCATCAGGGACACCTTTCTTCTGGGCCTGCTTCTGGGTGGGCTGGATTCTCTTGAGTATCACTTAGATATCAAACACTCAACAGCATGGCATGAACCAATATGTGTTAGGGCAACTGGGAACACTGGGATCTTCCTGTAAAACACTTCCTAGTAATTAAGAGACTGGGAGTTGATTGGGATTCTTTCACCCTGACTAGTCTGAGGCTTCCTCATCTGAGCTACAGCCCTTTGATAGTCTCTGAGAACCTTCTCCAGGCCCTGGGACACAAGTGCCTGCTCTGCACGTGGGGAGGAGACGAGTCACGTGGCTGGTGCAGCCCACTGCCATTGGTAGTAGGAGCCTTGGTTGACGCTGGAGGCATCGGAATGTCTTCCTTCCAATTTTTTTTTTATTCATTTTTATCTTTTCCAGGAAGGATGCCCTTGTCCCTCTGAATGTCAGAACCAAAAGCCCATATGTTCTGACAGGTCTGGTTCTGGATAGAAAGTTAGTTTGATCTCTGTTGACGTAGCTTCCACTGGGCTATTAGAGTCGGCTCCTGTAGAGTGGGGTTATCTACACTCAATGCGTGGTAGGAGCCACAGCATGTAGACAGACACGGCGCACCACGGCAGCCGGCTTGCTGTGGGGTCTGAGGGCAAGGCTGCTGTCTGCCACCTCCTTGACGGGTGTGCATGGCTTTCTCTCCTGCTCAATCAGGGGCTTGGTCTTGATTTCACAGCCAGCCTGTGCGGAGTGTGTCTAGGTCCAAGTCAGTGTTCTGGAGCATCCACTCGTCTCCTTTCCCAGTCTGTGCCTCTCTGTGGGGGAGCTGGCTGTCCTCTGGACATGGCCACACTGGTGCCTCCCACTGGCCCAGTACCGGGCCCTGGGGGGTGCTGACTCAAGTGTCCCACTCACTCCCTCTTGTCCCCAGCCCCTGCCTTGTGGCGCCTGAGTCCTTCTGTAACCACTGGATTGTTTAAACAAGAAATCCATGAAAAATGAGTTCACTGATTTTTCCTATGTAGAATCGTATTTTGGGGACAGCTGTGTAAAAGACAGTAATATATGAAAGGCACACACAGAAGTATGTTTAAATAATCCTGTTTCAAAGTCCACATCCAGTCTTCCCTCCCCAGCACAGCCTCATGAGCTTCTTCCCAGGGCAGAGGGACTGTTATCTTTGAGTTTTTCAACAAATTCAGGCTGAAATTTGGAGAGAAAATCAGTGTCCCCACTCTGTACCTGCCTCTTGACCTTTGCCCCCTGCAGGTAGGACCAGAGTGGGCTCCTCTCCCACCCTGGAGCCCACTAACCATTGTCAGCAAAACTCCAAGAGAAATGATAGACCCTGTGCCTCCTCCCCCGGCCCAAGCCTGATGCCATAGGAAACAAGTGTGCTGCCTGCAAGGAAGGTCAAGGCCACTGCGGTAGACACTGGGCCTCACCCCACAGTCCAGCAGCAGTGCCGCCTCCTGGTCACAGCGCTGGTTGAACTGTGTCTAGACTTGGGAGCACGTGGCCCAATTAGCCCTCCAAGGGCAACAGCCCCGTCCTCCTGGCCCGTTAATCCTGTGTCTCCGTCTCCAGGTGACCCTTATCCTGTGCCAGGGCCCAGACCTTTTGTTCTTTCAGGACGTAGTTTCTTTGTATTTAGGGCTCATCTGTTTTTTAACTTCCTTGCATTTCAGCTGCAGTTGTTTGTTCACCTAGATCCCTTACTTTTAAGTGGCCTAGGGACAGGTGTTGATGAGGTGGTGTTGGTGTCACATAGTTGACATGAGGCAGATCTCCTGATGGACAGACCTCAGGGAGAGAAGAAACTCCTTTTAATGAAAGGTGGGGTTTGGGGCAGTTGGGCTACTTAAAACCCTTTTCCTCTCATTTCTGCACCTTTCTTATTTGAAAAGGTTTCCTCACATGCAGGTTGAAGGCACGGACTTGGTGATGGTGCCTCAAAGTCTCGTGGAGAGTTGGGACATGGCCTGTGGTGGTGCCTGGCAACGTCAGCTGCAAGCCCACTTCCTCCTCAGGTCTCCCAGGTGGTCCCCAGTCATATACACTGTCCCCGTGAAAGCCCTTATGGGACACTGGATAGGAAACATGCTTCGAGGGAGAGATTCATGGGAGCATCGTGCCCTTGCGGCGTGTAGAATTCTGTGATCCCTCCCTGCTCTCTTGGTCTGCTGTCTGTGAAGAGGCAGTGAGACAGGTGCTGTTTTAGGAAAGGCTGCGGTGGGGATCCTTGATGCCTGTTTGTCCTCTTGTTGGTCACATGGCAAGTCTGGAGATTGTTTGCCTGGCCTTTTACCTGCAGAATATGGCTTGCGCTCAGTGCATTGAGACTTACAGCTGGGCCCAGGCCTTTTACCTGGAAGGCACGGCAGTACCCGATTTCCCCACTTAGAGGTACTCTGGTGGAAGGTCACGCCCGACGACTGCAGGAGTTTCACGTCACCAGCAGAGCCAGTCTCTCTGAGGCCAGTCTGGATGGATGCCCTGACCCTGGCCACTGCCTCTCCAAGGGAGGGCCCCAGGGGAACCACGGCATCTCGGTTGAGGAGCTGGTGAGGGAAGGAGGAACCGAGTGCAGCACTGCTTCCTGCGTCCCTTGCTCATCCCCAGCAGCCTCCCTCCGCTCTCCAGAGATGTCTGGAGTGCACCCACACTCACGCTCTCAGGATGGACTGCTGAGGTCGCAGCCACTGGAGGGCTGCATCTGCTTGGTTCACGTGCACCTCTGTGCAGTGTTCCAGGTTTGGGGGTCAGTTTGTCATTGCGAGAGGAGCAGGCAAAGAATGTTTCCCAGTATTAGCCAGTTTTGTTATCATGAAAAATGACAGACATACACAAAGGAAGAGATCGACTGTCTTATTCATTATTTATCTGTCACCTAGATTCGACAGTTACAACAGTTCTCCCGCATTTGCTTTGTCTGTTATTTTTATCTAGCCCAAGCATTTTAAGATGTACCTCAGACATCATTTCATTGTTACAAGCCTCGGTATACATCTCTAAAAATACAGATATTGGTTTACACAACTGCAAAGGCATCATCATACCACATACAGTGAGCCCAGTTCCTTGTGTAATCTGATACCTAGTCCCTAATGAGCATCTCCCCAGTTGTCCCGTTTTAGCAGCTGGCTTATTTGAATCAAATTCCTAAGAAGGTAGGTCCTCAAGTTACATTTGATTGTTATATCTCAGGTGTCTTTAATCTAGAGCAGCTCCCACCTCAACTTTTTTTTCTTGGTTTTTTTTTTTTTTTGGCTGTGGCATGTAGCATGTGGGATCTTAGTTCTCTGATCAGGGGTCAAACCCAAGCCCCCTGCATTGGAAGTGCAGAGTCTTAACCACTAGACCATCAGGGCAGTCCACCCTCCCCTCCAACCTTTTCCACACCATTTACTTGTTGCAGAAATGGGCAGTTGTCCTGTGGACTGGCTCACATTTTGTTATTTTTCTGCTTGTATCCCTAGCCTGCTGTGGGATAGCAGCAGGTGATTGCTGCTATCCTGGTAGCAACTACCTGGATAGTTCCCTATCCATCCTGGTAGTTCCCTAGCCGTCCCTCCTAGTTCCCTCAAATAAAAAGGAGTCCAGGAGGCGTGTTTGGCAAGAATGTTTCAGGTGACGCTGTGTGGTTGCTGTGGCCATCAGGCCAGGAGGCAGGGGGTGTACTTGCTCCTCTTGGAGTATGTTGACATAAGGGGGTCCGGGGTTGATAGTGGGATCCTCAAAAGTATAAGAAGTTCTTGATCAGTCTTTCATCTGATGTTTTTGCCCATTTCTTGCCATGGTCTGAATCATTCATTTCGTTACAGTTGCACATTTACTAGCTGGCTTGTTGCATTCTCTTGAAAGAGTTTATAGAGGAAGACATTCTTTCCTTTTAATTGCCAAGTTTCAAAAAAGGTAAAAGTTGGTATTCTGTAACTTTCAGTTTAGTCTAGTGCCTTGAGTCTGTCTCTCTGTCTCTGTCTGTCCCTCTTTCTCTCTCCATGCCTCCCCACCCCTTGTCGTCACTGTGAATTCGGGGATTTTGTATATTTGGTGTGTTTCAATGGATCACATTCATCATTCCTTCTGACGCTCAGTTGTCCCAGTTTTGGCCAATGGGAGTCTATTCATAAGTTGGCATCTGTGTTCTTTGGCATGACTCCTCACATTCTGGCGTAACAAGGTGTCCCAAGGCTCACTGTGTAAAGTGCTGCTCTGGCCTTGAGACCAGCCACTCTGCAAAGATCCCTGTGCCATTTGCTGGAGAAGGTTCCATAAGAGAAGGGACCACTGCTGTTGGTTATCATTGTTTACAGGCCTTTTTGGTGGATACCCTGAAAAAAAAAAAAAAGAGGAAGGGAAACATGAATTCAAACAGATATTTCTAAATCAAATTTTACATTATAAGATTTTTTTCCTTAATTTTGATTTTATGTCAGTATCTCACTTCTTTCACTTTGAATCTTGGTTCCCAACAACATTACCATAATGAGTTATTTGCATTATCCTACTTTATGAACATACATTTGTTATAACTCAGTTAAACTATGAAAGAAGTTTAAGTTCTTTGCAGCTTTATTTATCAACAGAATTTCCCTCCAAGTATGGACATTCAGTCTCTTGTACTTAAAAGTTTTTTGTGGATAACAGGAAAGTTAAGGTTCATTTTCTTCATTTTGTTTTAAAATTTCAGGAACTGCTTTTCTTGTTTATTTAATTTCATTTTTTGAATATATAAACATATGTTTCCAAAGCCAAAACAACATAATGTTACATTCAGAGAAATTTTACATCATTCTTTTCTCCTTCTTCCTGTTTAAATTCATTTTGTATTAAACAAAAACAGACTTTCAGATATAGAAAACAAACTTAACTATTACCAAGCAGGATAAGTGGAGGAGATAAAATAGGCATTTGGGATTAACATATGCACGCTACTACATATAAAATAGAAAACAGCAAGGACCTACTCAACTCAAGCACAAGGAACTATACTCAATATCTTGCAAAAACCATAATATGAAAAGGAATATATATCTAAATGTATAACAGAATCACTTGTACACCTGAAACTAACAGAACATTGTAAATTATACTTCAATAAAAAGTTCATTTTGTATTATCTTTCTCCATGTTTACTTTTATACATCACATAAAGATATATGTAAATAATTCACATTCCCCGCCTTTTTTGCACAAAAGTTAGCAGGTTGGATATATTAATCTGTGCCTTGTTTTGTTTTTCCTAGATAGTATTACCTGGGCCTGGAGAAGGGAATGGCAACCCACTCCAGTATTCTTGCCTGTAGAATCCCATGGACAGAGGAGCCTGGCAGGCTACAGTCCATGGGGTCACAAGAGTTGGACACGACTTAGCAACTAAACCACCAGCACCAGCCCCTGGGCTTACTTGTGTCAGTACATCGTGCTCGTCCCCATTCCCTCGTTTTGATGGCTGAGCAGTAGTTCCCTGTAAGGAAGCCCCATAGTTGGTTTAAGCCCTCCCCAGTGGGTGGGCCTTGGGCTGCCTGCAGTTTTGCTGTGACAGGTACCGCATGAGTGAATAAACTGGCCATCTCCTATTTTGCCAGTATATCTTGGGATTGATAGATGCATATATAATTTTTCACACACTGATTATATTTTCTTTTGCGGAAACCTTGGTTGTTTAGATGAATTACATTATTCTGACACTTCCATCTGGAAACAGTACTGTTTATTTTGCATTTTTTTTTTTCTTTTTTGGGCCATGCCACTTGGCATGTAGGATCTTTGTTCCCCGACCAGGGATTGAACCTGCATCCCTTGCATTGGAAGCTTGGAATCGTAACTGCTGGACCACCGGGGAGGTCCCCTTATTTTGTGATTTTAATGTTAAAGAAACCTCCTCAAGCCCTTGTGTACCCTGTCTTTGTATTGAGCATAGTATTGAGAATGTTATTCTAAGATCTGTTTATTTCATTAACTAAGTAACTGAAGTATCACTTGCTGAGCATAATACAGGACATGAAAATGTAGCTAAGGCATCCTAAACCTCAAAAGATTTCAGATTGAGTACTTGGGGATTTTCTTCTGTGTCTATTTGGTGTATATTTTGTCCCATGTTGGTTATCAAAAGTCTGATAATAAGGCAGTGGAAAACATACCTTTACCTGCTGTACCAGAATGAAGCAGGACATATCTGCGGGAGAGAGGAGATGCCATTAAGTACCCTGTGGATGCATCCAGCAGGTATCCATTGAACACCTGCTTGGCCAGAATGTAAGTGAGCAACATACTAAGTTCCTCCCTCCTGGTGTTTACTTTCTAGCACAGGAGACAGAACAAAAAGCAAGGAACAATTAGATAATTACAAGTTCACTGTACTCTGAAGGAATCAAATAAGAGACTTAAATAGAGTCTTAGCCAGGAGCCTTCTTGAGGAAGAGGAGAGAGAGGCAGCTGACACACCCAGCTGTGTGTGAAGTTGGAGCAGGTGGGGGCAGGGCCGTGCAGGACCTTGGGTTTTAGGTTAAGAATTGGGATTCTAAGAACATCAGGAAACCATTGGGACAGTTAAGCGAGGGAATGACTCTTGATGCCGACATGTCATATATTTACTTTCTCTGGATTGGAGGGCTCCTCAGTATTGTGTTTCAGCTCCAGAAGCAGCAGCATTGTTCCTTCTGAGGTTCCAAGTGGAGGGAGTTTTCCTTATTGCTCCTTTGTGTAGACAGCTGCTTCTCATACTCGCATGTAGGTCTTCTGAGGATTTCTTCTCTTTTTCAATAATATTAGCCCTTGGTGTTGCTTAGATAATTACAGTCAGTGGTTGTAATTGGATTATGTGCGTGGACTGTGAATGGGAGCATGATATCTACATATTCTCTTCTTCAGACCTGCAAATCCAAGAGACACATCTCTGGAAGAGAGAGCTCCTTCCTCAAGATCACAGAAGGTCTGTGTCACCACTGTCTTGCTTATTGGAAATTAATTATAGAATCCATGGCAATTTTCTGGACGAGAAAGGCATTTTCAGTGTATGTGTTTACGTTTCTGTTACAGGAGACCGCCAGAGCAACACCTGTGCAGGGAGACCTCACAAGGAAGGGTTGACACGCCTGGACCCGCGGTGCTTGCTTCCTGGGAGGCTCCTGTCTGATGCGAAGGAAGCAGGATGTCATAGTGCCTCTGCAAGGGGAGGCTCCCGGGGACCGAGGCCAGCACGCAGGACCGCGCCCTCGGCCGCAGGGGACACTGGGCAGGCCTTTCCCTGCAAGTGAGACGAACGAGGTTAT
This sequence comes from Capricornis sumatraensis, assembly GCF_032405125.1. Taxonomy (NCBI): domain Eukaryota; kingdom Metazoa; phylum Chordata; class Mammalia; order Artiodactyla; family Bovidae; genus Capricornis; species Capricornis sumatraensis. Next base: position 58,541,044 of record NC_091085.1, on the reverse strand, counting down.
TCTGCAAGAGGAAGATTCCAGGGGCTTAAAAGCACAAAGGTTTGCACCCTGGCAGCCTCTTGGAATGTTGACAGCTCAGGATCTAAAAGAAAGTGCTGTGTTAATGAGTTCCAGAGTTGATGTGGATATACATGTCACTTTATAATCAGTAATAATACTGAGTGAGGAACACTATGCAGGAAGAAACCTTCCATAGAAAGACAGGCAGGGAAAAGCTTAGGCCGACCTCAGACCTCCCGCATAGAGCCAGCTTGAGATAAACGCCACCATGGCCAAATGAGAGACTCTGAGACAGCCGCCTGTAACTGTAGTCTTTGTAAGGAAATCTCTAAATCACGATACCAAATAGGAACCATGATCTACAAGTGCCCCATGTGCAGGGAGTTTTTCTCTGAGAGAGCAGATCTTTTTATGCATCAGAAAATTCACACTGCTGAGAAGCCCCATAAATGTGACAAGTGTGACAAGGGTTTCTTTCATATATCAGAACTTCATATTCATTGGCGAGACCACACAGGAGAGAAGGTCTATAAATGTGATGATTGCGGTAAGGATTTTAGTACTACGACCAAACTTAACAGACATAAGAAAATCCACACAGTGGAGAAGCCCTATAAGTGTTATGAGTGTGGCAAAGCCTTCAATTGGAGCTCACACCTGCAGATTCACATGAGAGTTCATACAGGTGAGAAACCCTATGTCTGTAGTGAGTGTGGAAGGGGCTTTAGCAATAGTTCAAACCTCTGCATGCATCAGAGAGTGCACACCGGAGAGAAGCCCTTTAAATGTGAAGAGTGTGGGAAGGCCTTCAGGCACACTTCCAGCCTCTGCATGCATCAGAGAGTCCACACAGGAGAGAAGCCCTATAAATGCTATGAGTGTGGGAAGGCCTTCAGCCAGAGCTCCAGCCTCTGCATCCATCAGAGAGTGCACACCGGGGAGAAGCCCTATAGGTGCTGTGGGTGTGGGAAGGCCTTCAGCCAGAGCTCCAGCCTCTGCATCCATCAGAGAGTGCACACAGGGGAAAAACCTTTTAAGTGTGATGAGTGTGGGAAGGCCTTCAGTCAGAGCACCAGCCTCTGCATCCACCAGAGAGTGCACACAAAGGAGAGAAACCATCTCAAAATATCAGTTATATAAAGTGTTTTGCTAAGAGTTAAAAAAAAATTTCTTAAAACCCATAAGTGCCACTAGGAAGGAAAAACCCTGTAAATACCTACATTGATCCAAGAAATTTTTACAGCAGGACCCAGCAAAACATTGTTTTCCAGGAGGCATGTGTGAGGGTGAGTTTTTGGATTCATGCCAAGTGTGTTGCACAACTTGTGAATCTGGAGCTCCTGTGAGTGTGTGCCCAGGGCAGGCTGTGAGGTCCCAGTTGTGGGTGTGCATTTCCTGGGATTCTGGTGGAATACATAGGAAACCATGGTGGTTGCACAGCCTCCCAAGTCACCTTCTGTCTACACTTAACCTAAAAGTTAGCCCAGATACTGCCCCATTTCAGGAACTCACGATCTTCCTTCTCTTGATCCCAGGTGAAAGCATCTGAAAACGGCCAGCTCCCACCAAGTAGTGTTCTGGCACTTCAGAGGTTACCACTTGGTTTAGCCTCTCCATATCTGTCCATGTATCCCATTGCTTCTGCACTCACTTTACCCGTGTATCCTCCAAATGCCCATAAATATCCACCCCTTCCTAGATGGCATCAAATTTCATTTTAGGTTTTAGGTGACTCATGATGGCCACTTTGCCTATCAGAGAAAATCATTGGCAAGCATACACGCCCTTGAACTTTAATTTTGTGAATTCTGCTAATCACTGTGTCACTATGTTAGACTTAATTTTCTAGTGGCTACATCACATATTTTTAACTTGAATATTTTTTTGTTTTTTTTGGGGGGGACAATAGCTGAATGTAAATAGGGAGGAGGAAGTGAGCGGAGTTAGGACTTTTCTCCATCCAGAACTGCCCTCTGGGGCTCCTTTAGTAACACGTGGAGCCACTTTCCTGTAGGAGAAGCGGATGGTAGGAGGCGTCCCTAATAATAGTTTCTGTTTCTGTAATTTTGGGCAATAATGTGTAGGATTACATATCCGTTCCTTTGTAGGCAGGAAAGTCTCTGTTAACCTCTCCTTTTCTTTCTTCATTCATTGGACAAATATTTATTGAACACCTCCTATGTGCCAGGCACTGTGCCCCTTGCGGGGGATACCACTGAGTAAGACAGACAAGGGCCCTACTCTCGTGGAGTTGACTTCTGGTGGAGGAGACAGATGATAAGCAAGTAGATAACGTAGTGTGAGATAGTGATTTAAGTGCTATGGAGAAAATAACCTAGGGTGGTGATTTAGAGCGGTGGGGGGGGTGGGGGGTGGGGGGCGGCGATAGATACCGGTCAGGGAGGCCTTTGTGCGGGCGAGGGCGGTGCGGGAAGGCTGTGGAGCGCAGGTGCCCAGCTTTCGCAGGTGGGGCGGCCCTGCGGTGCGCAGTGGGCGGAGCAGAAGGCGCTGCCCGGCGGTGAGTGTAGTGAGCAGCGGGGCGGGGGAGATGCTGAACCCTCAGTATCCTGAAGTTTATAGGCCCTTTTTTTTTTTTTTTTTGCTACATTGATATTAAAAACTCATGTGGAGGAACTCCAGGAATGTTTAGAAGACCAAAAGTCCCCAATGACAACAAAAAGCAACTAAGTTTGAACTTTGTTTCTCTCCTCATTCCTGTTTTCGTTGATTTCCCACATGTAGTCCTTTTTGCTCAGGAAGTCTTTGGGGGAAATTAAGGCTTTTTGAAAGCTCTGAACTGGGTGATCAGGTTAGCAGTGTCTGTCCACTGTCTTGAGAGGTTGGAAAATGAACTACCCGAAATAGTCACCGAAATACGAAACAGCTTGATTTTCTCTTCATATTTGAATTAATTTCTTCTGTTTGACTGGAAGGGGTTTTTGTATAACTAAAACCTCAGCGCATAAAGGAGATTTAAAAGGGGCACATAACTGAGTGGGTGAAGGTAGAAGATGGGATTTGGGGGGGGTACATGTGTTAACATCTGAATTTTCATCTGGATAGCTCTGTTAACAAGCCTTTGGGAAGTCACTTCACATAATCTTCCTCCTTTTTGCGAAGAGAGGGCTGGCTTAGTTATTTGATAAAGCCCCTTCCAGACCTGAATTCCTCGACTACAATTTACTGTAGTGTCTTAACCCTCTTTCATGTCACAGTAGTGTGGAGCATTAGAGAAAAGCCTAGACTTTTAGTTGATAGCGAGCCAGTTGAAATATCACTGATAGAATTTTAGTTTTAGGGAAAATTGGTTTGATTTCTAGCTTTATTACTATTAGGTATGTGAGCTTGGGCAAAATCGCTTAATCTTTGAGTCTAGTTTTCTCACATACAAAATGAGGACATTAGGCTAAATGATTTCCGAGTTTCCAGCTAGTCCTAGAGTTCTATATTTCTACATAGTTGAATTATTTTATCATGCTGTTGCTGGGGAATATGACTAACACTTTTGAAGCTACTAATTTTATGTCGAGCTTTAAAGTCCATAATTGTTACCTTTGGAAAATATTATTTGACCTACAGTATGTCCAAATCAATTTAATAAAATCACTTTATAACAGGGTTCTGTGCTTGACATACAGTGGTATAGATTTGGGGCGGGGAGTGTCTGTCTGTCTGTGTGTGTGTGTATGGTGGAGTGGGCTTGTGCATTATATCTAGGTGACCATATGATATAGTGAAGAGGTTGCTGTTAATACTCAAACATGGACAACAAGCCTAAACGGGGACCATCCCAGCAAACCAAGATGTGAGGATGCCCTGCCCCGGGGACAAGCAGTTGACCAAGGAATCATGAGGTCTTTGGCAGACTGGAGAAACCCCACCCTCCTGAGAGGATGGCCTGCTCAGTGGTAGCTGTTGGTTTCCATCATGGAAACCAGGCCTCAGGGTCCCACATGGTCTGCTCTTTTAAGGAAAAACCAACAATCCAGATTTTTACTAAAAATTTAATTATTTTTAAAGGTTAGCAATTAATTCACGTTTCCTGTGTGACCCATTTTGGTATTTGTATTAAGGAAATGGCAGCCCACTCCAGTATTCTTGCCTGAGAACTCCCATGGCCAGAGGAGCCTGGCGGGCTATATGTCCACGGGGTCGCAAAGAGCTGGACACGACTGAGCGACTAAACAGTTACCTGCATGCTGCCCATAGGCTTCGGTTTCACTTTGCAAGCTCTGCTGTGGCCCTTGATGGCTGTCACCCCCCTCTGCTAAGGCCTGACACCTCTCAGCTAAGAGGTGGCCCAGACCTGAGCCACAGTCTCTGATAGTGGGTCTGGCATCCATCTGCCTCTTGGGGTGAGTCTATGCTCCAGTTCTGGTTGAGGCAGAAGTAATCCAGACAACCCTTTCAGTGTGAGTGGGGTGGGGCAGAGAGGTCACACTTCCACTCACGTTCACCCATCAAGTTACTCCTGTGCCTGCTGGGGGTTCAGGTATGAGAGCGAGAAGTCACGGCTCACTTCCCAGTTTCCCGATGCCTTCCCAGGGGCCTTCCAACGCTTGGTTCAGTTATTCCCGCAAATTTAAATTATTAAGCAATGTTTTCTGTACAACCTGCTGTTATCCTCAGCAATTTGAAAATAATAAGTGAAAGCAAATATCAGAAGATAGAAAAAATACTCGATGGTGAAATCAAACCCTGAAGAAGAGGTGAGAAAGAGGTTGATACAATCACAGGGCAGGAAGCAGGTTATCAGTATAAGTTGTATTGCCAAGTTGGTACACAGATTGAGATGAAGAGGGGTGGGGAAGTAGAAGGTGATGGGGCCCTTACTCTGTGACCTTGAGCTTAACTTCTCTGAACCTCAGGTTTCTCATTTGTAAAATGGTTTTGAAAATAACCTGGGAGATTATACTTGAGAAAATGAAATAAACACATATAAAGTACTTGCGTGCTGTCGTTTCAGTCGTGTCTGACTCTTTGCAACCCTATGGACTGTAGCTTGCCAGGCTCCTCTGTCCATGGGATTCTCCAGGAAAGAGTACTGGAGTCAATTGCCATGCCCTCCTCCAGGGGATCTTCCTGACCCAGGGATAGAGGCTGCATCTCTTATGTCTCCTGCACTGGCAGGCAGATTCTTCACCACCAGTGCCACCTGGAAAGCCCCTGAAGTGCCTAACCTTTATAATGTAACATAATTATTAATCCCAGATGCCTATTAAGGAAGATGAGTCACGTTATCTGGAGTCCTTTTGTCCTGTTGAGCACTGTGATGGGTCTGGACATCTGCATTTGGGGTGGGACCCGGAGAAGGCTGAATGGCTCCACGTGGTGAGAAAGCAAAGAACTCGAGTGTCCTAGTATAGTCTGACACGAGAAGATGCAGAGTGGACTTGGGAAGGGAATTGAAGAGAGGGACCCAGCAGGGCAGGGTGGTATCTGGTTGCACGCCGTCCCGTATGGACCCTCGCGACCACAGAGACCTTCCCCCTGAAGTCTTGGGATGCTCAGTCTGAGTGGATTTCTTACAGAAACTCATGGAAGGGCCAAATGCTGTGTCCAGATGGAAGTGGGGCAGAACAACTAAGTACCACACATCAATAATTCTGGGGCCAGGGGAGGGCAGCCCTGAGACACACACGCCAAGAGCCTTAGAAATTCTGGGAGAGCTTCCAGCTCCCGCTAGCCAGTGTCACCCAAACCCTGTGGGCAGGGAGGCCTCCAGGTGTTACCACTTGGTTCCCACTCCTGGTGTGCATAAGGTAGAGTAATTCTGAGGTCGGAAGGACACAAAGACATTTTAAATAAATCATTCTCACCTTATATTTTAAAATATTAAGAGGCACACGAGCAACTCCGGAGGTTCCTGGGCACTGTGTTTGTCACATGCGTCAGTGGAGGTCTTGGTGGACTGTGACCCGTTGAACCAAAGCGCTTTCATTGTTCAGATGCAGGTATAGTATTGGAGAAGGAAATGGCAGCCCCCTCCAGTATTCTTGCCTGGGAAATCCCATGGACAGAGGAGCCTGATGGGCTATAGTCTGCAGGGTCGCAAAGAGTCAGACACGACTTGGTGACTAAACAGCAAACAGGTATAATAGATACAACTAAAATACATTTTTAGAATAAGATAATAGCACATGTATGATGCTGTTACTGATTTTCAGGTAAATTTACACAATTTATAGCCTGTTTTGCATGTACCCCATCAGTCCTGCTCCCCCATACTGCTTCAGAAAGTGGGTTCACCCTGACTTGGCCTCCTCCTCTGTAAAGTTGGTCTTGGCCCAGGTCTTCTCTGCATCATGAATTAGAGTGGGAGTGTCATGTTGAGTTTTTAGACCCAGGATCTATAGATGGGTCTCGAGATCCAGAACCTTCTTAAACTGTATGCAGAGTTTTGTGTACCTGTGGGTATATAGGCATTTTTCGAGGAAGGCAGTCTTTTCAATTTAGCTTGTGACTCTGATGGATAAAGAACACTGATTGAGAAGAACTTTCTGATTGAGCCACACAGTTATTTGTTGTGCAGGGACCTTGGGGAAAGGGACACCTAAGAGGTCAGAACAACAGTGGGTCACTGGGATGACCTGAAAGCTGGGTAATAAATAGTAAAAAAAAAAAAAACAAAGTAATCCTGTGCTGTGTTGTGAGGCAAGAAGACACTGTTGGCATAAGGTGAAAGGTCCGTGTGTACAGTGGGCTCAGTGCAAGCCTGTGTTACAGTAGTGTCCTGTGCTCAGAGGAAAAGTCCTGTGAACAATGTGAGAGAGTCTGTGTAGGTGAGAACAGCTGGGTCCTTCAGAAGGACTGGCTGGACATGTGAGGAGTCAGCTCCATGCATGGAACATGCTGGAGCCACAACTGAGTCTGGCTCTTAGTTGCCAGAGAGGCAATTCCTGATGTAAAATTGGAGTGAGGGCCCCAGTGCTGGGGTAGGTTGTACTTAGATTCAAATAAACCTATTTGCATCACTTGGTGTCGTGTCCTTCCGTGTTTAGTTTCTGTGTCCCCCTTCACTTGCTTGGTATACCAAATTAAGGAAATATCTCCCTATTCATGGTTAAAGCAATCACCTTGAGCCTTCAGCCTGTCTGTTCCCCACAGTGTCCTCTGCCCTTGCACATCCCCTCCCTTTCTGAAATAAGCTCAAGACCCACAGGGACTTAGTCCAGAGGGTAAGTCCTCCTCCTAACATCCTGTGAGGAATTAGCTGGAGATTTCAACTAGCGACCAGCAGGCCACCCAGGATCACTGTTACCAACAGTGTTTGGAGAAGAATCAGTTTCTACATACTGTTGCCAAGACAGCTCACTTGATCCAGTTACACATCAGGAGAAGAACTCAAAAGAAAGAGAAGTGTAAAATAAGATGGCAAGGGACTTTCCTGGCAGTCCAGGGGTCAAGACTTCACCTTCCAATGCAGGAGTTGCAGGTTTGATCCCTGGTTGGGGAACTAAGATCCCACGTGTTTCAGGGCCAAAAAGTCAAAACATAAACCAGAAGCAAAATTGTGACAAATTCAGTAAGGACTTTAAAGATGGCCCACACCAAAAAATCTTAAAAAAACATAAGATAGCAGTAGTAGATGTCAACATAGTGTTCATCATAGTGAGGCCCTGGTGGCTCAGACTCAAGAATCAGTCTGCAATGCAGGAGATCAGGGTTCAATCCCTGGGTCAGGAATATCCCCTGGGGAAGGGAATGGCAACTCACTACAGTATTCTTGCCCGGAGAATTCCATGGACAGAGGAGCTTGGTGGGCTATATAGTCCATAGCGTCACAAAGAGTTGACTGAGCGATTAACACTTTCAGTTTTCATTATAATAAATATGAATGGATTAAATTCTGCTGTTTCTGGACATTTTCAAGTTGAATGGTAAAATTCACCACAAATATGTGTACAGGTTGATTATAAGAGACCATGTACAAGAAAGAAGTGACACAAAAGGTTGAAAATAAGAAAGTGAAAAAACATAACAGGAAAATATTAACAGAAAGTCAGTGGTGGCAGCCTTGCCAATAAAATGCAAGGTAAAAAGCATCCATTTATGCAGGGAATAATTTGTCAAGGTAAATAGTTATGTACCTTTGTTCAATTAAAAGCTTTGAAAGAGAGAGTTTATATGTTTAGAGGTACAGTGAGAAATTAATTCCCAACCACAACAGAGCATATTAATCCTCATATCTCAGAAACCTGCAAATCAATTAGACAAAAATCAACCATCACTGTTAACAAACTTAATCTATCAGCTGTCTCTGAACTTTGTGCCAACAAACCCTCTTGGAGCATTCATAAAAACTTACTATGTTTCATGCCAGAAAGAAAATCTCATCAGATTCCAAAAATGCATAAATCCCGCAGGCCACAATCTGACTGTAAAACATCTTACAAATCAAAGGTGCTGAGAAGGAGACAAAAATCCTATCCACTTGGAAATTTACAAAAAACTAGCAAAACCTCCCCTTCCCCTTCAGGTTGACAGCTAATCAGGAAGTCAGTGCCTGTGCAAACTATTCAGAGATGAATGGCAGTGGCAGTACCATGTAACATATCTCAGTTGTGATGGAAATGAGTAAAAAATTTTATAGCCTCAAATTCATCTATTAGGTAAGAAATGTTAAAAGTAAACTCAGCTGGGGACTTTCCTGGGGGTCCAGTGGCTAAGACATCATGCTCCCCATGCAGGGGGCCCAGGTTTCATCCCTGGGAAATAGATCCCACATGCTGCAGTGAAGATCAAAGATTCGGCATGCCGCAGCTAAGACCTAGCACAGCCAAGTAAATACATACTAAAGAAAAACCATAAACCAAGCCTTCGAACTTAATATGCTTGATCTTTATCAAGACCATTTTTTGTTCTTGTTCCTTTCACCTATCACTGTGCTGAGTCATTTTGAAAAAATAAGGATAACCCATAACATCCAGCACTGTTAGGACCCCAAGGAGTTGTCGGGAGGCAGAAGAGGGGCCCCCTGGATCCCGAGGAGCCACATAGATAAGGTTGCCTAATGATGTGCAGAATGCCTGGTTACGTTTGATTTTCAGATATCTGACCTACTGATGCTAAAACTTACTCATCGTTTATTCATTAATCTGAGATTCACATCTAACCAAGTGCCTTCTATTTTCATTTGCCAAACCTGGCACCCCCCTGCCTGAAGGAAGGAGGGGAAGGGGCTCTAGTTTTCAGGGGAGGGGTGTCATAAGGGAGTGAAGGAGACCCTCGGTGGGGTGAGTGGACAGCCCATCGGGCTGGACCAGAAGCAGGGAGACCTTTCTGGTTTCTGCAGTAAAGAGAGGCTGCACACCCTGGTGAGATGCTTCCCAGGCAACAGGGAGAGGGAAGATTCTGGGTTCACAAGAATAGTCCGATCCAGGACTCCTGGGCACCTGGACCCTGGGAAAAGCCTGTGTGGGCCCAAGTACTGAGGCTGGGGCTGTTGGGGGAGAAACCTCTGGTGACGATGGGGGCAGGGATTTGGAGCACAGTGTGGAGGCAGGGATCCAGGTGGGCACATCCTCATGGCCCCCGAGAGAGTCCAAGTGGGGCTGTCTAAAGCATGGACCCCAGGGCAGGGGCTCCTTCTGACCAGATGCCTACAGAGACTGAGCTTGGGATGATATCAAGCCAGACTGGCCCAGTAGAAATTTATTTTTTTAATGTACATTTAAATATATATGGCTTTGATATGAAGCCTGTTTAAAGTCTTTATCGAATCTGTTGCAACACTGCTCCTGTTTTGTGTTTTGTTTTTTTTGGCCACAAGCACGTGGGATCTTAGCTTCCCGACCAGGGATGGAGCCCACACCCCCTGGGATGGAGCCCACACCCCCTGCATTGGAAGGCAAAGTCTTAACCACTGCACCACCAGGGAAGTCCCCCAGATGAAATTTCTGCCCCATGTGAATACACAAAAGTGATATTTACAGAACAGCCATTCTGAGGAAAGGAAAAAAAAACCTGAGTCAGTGAACTCCAGCCGTCTTAGATCACACATCTAGGGCATTCGCTAGCTGACATTCTCAGGTCTCTTCCTGATTTCCCCTGTGTTCTGATCTCACGTTTGCCAAGGTGCAGACCTGACTCAGACCAAGTGGCGGGGAGACGTGTGAACAACTCTTTCCAGCGTTAAGTGTTTTCCATCGCAACAAAAGTGCTAATCAATATCCTCGAGAGATGCTTGTACTGCAAGAAGCCTGAGAGAAAGACTGCCGGCAATCTCAGTGCTCAGTGCGGGGCATCCTCAAAGGCTCGAGAGGCCAGTGTTGTCAGGGACCCCTGCAGGCAAGTGGCTTGTGATCCTCATCAGCTCTGAAGCATCACCTGGGGCCTCTTCTCTCTTCTCTTCTTCACACTCTCACAGAACGCGTGTTCAAGTTTCCCGGAGTCCTCGGGCCCCTCTGATCACTGCCTCTGAATACTGACACAATTTTAGTGCGATGATAGATGGTGTGTGTGTGTTGTTGTTGTTGTTTAGTTGCTAAGTTGTGTTTGACTCTTTGAGACCCCATGGACTGGAGCCAGGCTCCTCTGTCCATAGGATTTCCCAGGCAAGAATATTAGCGTGGATTGCCATTTCCTTCTCCAGGGAATCTTCACAGCTCAGGGATTGAACCCTGCATTGGCAGGCAGATTCTTTCACCACGGAGCCACCTGGGAAGCCCCCAATACAATTTTAGTATGCACACCAGTGGGGTGAAGCAATCACTCAATAACCCCCTTGAGTATGGAACAGTAAAATAGGTACATTTGCTTTGGAATTAATTCTATTTCATTTGCCTTCATGATTCAGTCTTGAACAATATAATCAAGTTAGCTGACATTACTTAAGCAAACTTGAGTTATGTGAGTAATTGGGAAAGAGCCAATTATTCGATGGAAAAAAGCCAAGCTGGGATTCTTTTTTTTTTTTTCCTCCTGGGTAAAGAATAGTCGTCTAGAAGTCGCTGACTCATTCATGTTGTTGTAGTAGTCGTCCAGTCACTAAGTCGTGTCTGACTCTTCAAGACCCTTGGCCTCCACTATCTCCTGGAGTTTGCTCAAACTCATGTCCTTTGAGTCGGTGACACCATCCAACCACAGCTGAATATTAATCATACACTAAAGAGTTTTATGTTCTCTAGATAGTTTGGGGTATTTGTTAAGACCATGAAGTAGTGAGAGATGTTCATATTCCTTTTCTAAAACAAAGAATGCTCTCAAGGAATCTCCCTGGCTGTCCAGTGGCTAAGACTTCACCTTCCAATGCAGGGGTGCGGGTTTGATTCCTGTTCTGGGAGCTAAGCTCCCACATGCTTTGCTGCCAAAAAGCCAAAACATAAAACAGTAGCAGTACTGTGAAAGTGAAGTTGCTCAGTCATGTCCGACTCTTTGAGACCCCATGGACTCTAACCTACCAGGCTCCTCTGTCTATGGGATTCTCCAGGCAAGAATACTGGAGTGGGTTGCGATTTTCTTCTCCAGGGGATCTTCCCAACCCAGGGATTGAAGCCGGGTCTCCTGCATTGCAGGCAGATGCTTTACCCTCTGAGCCACCAGGGAAGGCCAGAAATACTGTAACAAATTCAATGAAGACTTTAAAAATGGTCCTTGTCAAGAAGAATGTATCCTCATACTGAAGAACAATTTGCTTTATTATTTACTTTTTACTAGAAATAGTGTTGCTATTTTCTTTATTAGAGTTGATACATCCATCTATTATTGAAGTATAATTTCCCTGCAATATTGTGTTCTAGGTGCATAACAGTGATTGATATTTCTTTACATTACAAAATGATCACTAGGCTAAGTCTAGTTACCATCTGTCACCATACACATCTTTTAAAAATATTATTGGCTGTATTTCCCATGTTGTCCATTTCATTCCCCATGACTTATTTATTTTGTAACTGGAAGTTTGTACTCTCAATTGCCCTCACCTATTTCTAGAGTAGATACATTTTAGAACAAAACTAAAGAAAACCACCCAGATCCATTTTATTAGGATGGCAGAGTCAAATGCCAGTTATTCTACCTAAGGAAATAAGAGCTGTTGAGCATTGAGAACTTGACCATTCTATGTCACATGGCTAGAGTGGTCAAAAATGAAGTCCTTGGTTATTTTGGATCAAGCAAGTTAAAAATCAAATCATTTCACTTGGAAAAATGAAGTGATGTGGCTTTAAATGCATGGATAGCCCCCTCTAGTGGTCAAAGGGGTGGGTCAGGGCTTTATACAGGTTCTTTGTTATTATCCATCTGGGTTCCCTACCTCCCTGCATGCGTGCATACTAAGTTGCTTCCATCGCGTATGACTCTTTGGGACCCTATGGACTTGTAGCCCACCAGGCTCCTCTGTCCATGGGTTTCTCCAGGCAAGCATACCATGCCCTTCTCCATCCCTACCTCCCTGCTGCTGCTGCTACTGCTAAGTCGCTTCAGGCTTGTCCGACTCTGTGCGACCCCATAGACGGCAGCCCACCGGGCTCCCCCGTCCCTGGGATTCTCTAGGCAAGAACACTGGAGTGGGTTGCCATTTCCTTCTCCAGTGCATGAAAGTGAAAAGTGAAAGTGAAGTCGCTCAGTCGTGTCCAACGCCTAGCGACCCCATGGACTGCAGCCTGCCAAGCTCCTCCGTCCATGGGATTTGCCAGGCAAGAGTACTGGAGTGCGGTGCCATTGCCTTTTCCACCCTACCTCCCTACAACTTTCTAAACATTTTTTTTTCCCTCTTGGAGAGGGGGAATGCAAAAACTTCCATTCTACACTCGTTCTCTGGATTACTTTAAGAATATTTTTGTTGTCTGTAAAGCATCTTTCTGGGTCCACCGACCCCAAATGCTGTGAAAGCAACTACTGTGAATGTTACAAAGCTTCACAGTCCCAAGTTTTTGCCCATTCTCTGTTCAATTTATTCCTTTCTAATCTAAGTTAAATGTTCCCTCTCATGCCCGTTTGTTTCATATGTTTAAGTTCTTTGTTAATTCTGTGTTATTAATTATATCTAGGCTAGTCCTCCAATGATCACTCATTTAAAAGATAAAAAGATATAATTAATTGGGCTTCACTGGTGGTTCAGTGGTAAATAATCTGCCTGCCAGTGCAGGAGACATGGGTTCAATCCCTGGTCCGAGAAGATCCCACATGCCGAGGAGTAACTAAGCTTGTGCACCACGCTATTAAGCTTGTCCTCCACAACCCGGGGGCTGCAACTACTGAGCCTGTGTGCTACGCCTACTGAAGCCCGAGTACCTAGAGCCTGTGTCCGAAACAAGAGAAGCCACCGCAATGAGGAGCCCTTACTTTGAAGCTAGAGAGTGGCTCTTGCTCTCTGCAACTACAGAAGACTCGTGCAGCAACAAAGACCCACACAGCCAAAAGTAAATTTTAAAAATTATTTAAAGATACAATTAATAATGCTAAGAAGACTTTGTGGTCTTGTTTTGTGTGAGGTGCATGCGAAGTCACTTCAGTCGTGTCCGACTCTTTGCCACCTCATGGGCTGTAGCCCACCAGGCTCTTCTGTCCATGGGATTCTCCCAGCAAAAATACTGTAGTGGGTTGCCATACCCTCCTCCAGGGGATCTTCTGGACCCAGGGATCAAATCCATGTCTCTTACATTTCTTGCATTGGCAGGCAGGTTCTTTTCCACTAGTGCCACCACGGGTAATATTATGTAAAAAACAGAAGCAGGATGTGATTTCATCAGGCAATGTCTTTGGGATAATATAGAATGAAAATTAAGAGTCTAGCTTATAAATCATTGAGTTACAAACCATTACTTCACTTGTGCTGTGGCTTGAAAAAGCAGATTTCCTTCCAAGAGCACAGACCATTGCCTGTAAATCATACCACGGATGATAATGTTTTTAAAAAAGACTCTTAACTGCTTGGTGAAGCGTGCCAAGTGTTTCTGATAAGAAAGCCTATTGATGAAGCAATTTTTTTTGGCTCTCCATATCCCAAGCATGTGTGTCAGCAGATTAACATTATCTTCCCTTTTCATTTTCCTGCGGGACTCATCAATGACCACTATCTGACTAAAGAAAGTTCCGCTAAACATGTAAGAGTGCTCAAAAGATGGCTGAACAGCACAGCAGCCCAGTAGGGCGTATTTTAGCTTAGAGACCATAAAAGCTTATGCGCTTATGGGTGGTTAAAAGATATTCGTTCTTTTCTCCCTCTCCAGGCAACAATATGGGGAACCTATAAACCACCTTTATTATTTTTTTATAGCTACCCCTGGCACTTTCAGACCCTCATTAACTCCATCTTCTACTGTATTATATTAAATATATGTTAAAATATATATACGTATTTTAATTTTGGCTGCATTGGGTCTTCATTGCAGTGACCAGATTTAGTTGCTCCACAGCATGTGGGACCTTGGTTCCCTAACCAGGAATCAAACCTGCGTCTCCTGCTCTGGAAGGCTGTCCAGGGATTAAGACTCAATGCTTCCAGTGCAGGGGTGCAAGTACGATCTCTGGTCAGGGAACTAAGATCCCATGTGCCGTGTGGTGAGGGCAAGAAAAAGGAGACCAAAATGATAAATGCTATATATATCTCAACACAGTGAAAATAGAGATCCCAAAAAGGGAATGGCATTTTGGAGAAATATTCAGAATGCAGAGTCAGGAAAAAAAATCGTAGTGGAAGCAGATTTTGAAGGACTTTTCCTGGCTTTGATTTTGGTCCCGTATTTCTAGCTGTGTGATTGTGAGCCAGTTGCTTGACCTCTCTGTGCCTCAGAGTCCTCATCTGTAAGACAGGAATAAGATTTGTACCTATGGCAACTGGCTCTTGTAAAGCTGAAAGGAGATGAATACAGAACCTTGCGGAGGGAGCATACAGTAAACACTGGCCATCATTGCTGTGATTAGAGTTTAACCTGGCCAAGGACTCTCCTCTAATAAATAGCAGCACCTCCTGCAAAAGGCATGTCAGCCAGTCTTCTCCACCGTTAGGGTGTACCTGTCACACATCATGTTATCTGTTGGACTGGATTGAAAGCAGAGTGCTACCATCTTTGGAAGGAAATCACTGCAGCTTAAAGATGATCAAAATATGTATTTAAGAAATTTGAAGGTGTCATGACACTGTCAATACTGGACTCTTCCTATAAGTGAAATCAAAGAATGGATCTATATGATTTTCAAATAAAATAAATGTATACTTAAAAAACCCACCACCAACAGGTATCCTGTTTGGCAAACTGGTGCTCTATCAATCAAGGAATTTCCTCCTTCATCTGGATAACCTGCTGCTTGAGGCAGCTCAAGTAGGTGAACTTGAGTGAAAGGCACCTTGCTAAGGCTGAAAATACGGAGGATGATATCAGACACACTCTTTAGTTATTTATTTAGCCTAGTTGGAGAGAAAGGCTTCCAGGGGGACATCCCTGGCAGTCCAGTGGTTAAGTCTTCACCTTCCAATGCAGGAGTTATGGGTTTGATCCCTTGTTGGGGAGCTAAGATTCCCACATGCCTCTCTGCTAAAACAAAACAAAACCAATATTGTAACCAATTCAATAAAGACTTTTAAAATGGTCCACATTAAAAAAATCTTAAAAAAAAAAGATTTTCAAACAAATCATCATAACATAGGGTCATAGAATACTCATGGAAGTCTGATTAAGGCACAGTGTGAGTGTAGAGGTGAGCATGAATAGCCTTATATTCATGATCTAATGAATAGGTCCACAGCTGCAAGAAAGACTTCCTCCAGGAGTCTTTTAAGGGATGTGTAAGAGTTTGACAGGGATGATGAGAAAGTGCACTTTAAGCAGAGGAGACGGTATACCCCAGTGGTTCTTAAAACTCACTGTGCTTCAGAAATCACCTGGAGGGCTCACAAAAAGCCCCACGCCAAATTTCTGATCCAGTGGGTATAGAAGGCACCTGAGAATTTTTGTCTCTATCAAGTTCCCAGGGGATGCTGGTGCTGATGCTGTTGCCCTGGCGACCACACTTCGCGAGCTGCTGAGTGACACGAAGACCTGGAGCATGAGTGATGACATGTGTTTGGGAAACTGTAAGTAAGACCATATTACTGGAACTTGAAACGTCTAAGGGATGTGGTTAGAGAGCTTGGGAGAGGTCTTAAGTTCCAGGGAGGGGTGGGCAAGGGAGATAAACACACAGTTGTATGCTCTAGCTACTGCAGACACACTGTGGTATAGTATTGGATCCTGGCAACAACTCAGGCAGCAGGGAGCATCACATTCATTTTACAGACAAGGTCATTAAGGAGCACAAGGCTAACTGATTGGAGAGAGAGGTGTAGGAGGCAGAGGACCCTGGACTTGGAGGCTCATGAGATGTGGATGAGCAGTCTCTCGGTCTTGACTCTGGAGGTAGATACCAGGTGATGCCAGCGACCAAGACAAGAAGTGTGGGGAAGGGGCACATTTGCAAATATTCTGCCCAGAATTAATGGGAGCAGGTAAATGTCCTCCTTCCCACACTTACCTGTCCCGTCCCCTTTCATTAGGCTTCCCTGGTGGCTCAGACGGTAAAGCATCTTGCTTACAATGCAGGAGACCTGGGTCAGGAAGATCCTCTGGAGAAGGCAATGGCAACCCACTCCAGTACTCTTGCCTGGAAAATCCCACGGACAGAGGAGCATGGTAGGCTACAGTCCACGGGGTCACAAAGAGTCGGACACGACTGAGCAACTTCACTTCCCCTTTCATTACATGCTTTCTGGTTAATTTTGTCTTTTATCTTCTCATTCACTCATTCTCTTTATATTTCCCTTCTTCTTATGCGATGCTCATCACCAGATTACACCTTATTAACAAATTTTCTCCATCCTCATATAGAACTAATTTTTTAAACAAAAAACATAAGGATGCAACTGGACAAGGAGAAAGGGACAGAACTTTTGCTCGATGTTCAAGTCGAAGCGCCTTGAGAGAGCATGTCTTCTTTTCATTATGAAAAACTTTAAAGAGGGAAAACAGAATATTGACACCCCTATGTCCATTACATGGATGTAACAAATATTAACAGTTTGCAATTTTACCTTCATTTCCCTTTCGAGAGCATTTTAACGTGTTTGAGACATTACAACACTTCACCTATAAATACTTGAATATTTGTCTTTGAAAATAAGGACGTTTTACTATGAACCACAGAAGCACCATCACTCATAAAAGATGAGCAGAATTTATTCAGTCATCTAATGCCCAGCCTCTATTCAAATATCCCCTCAAGATTTTATCATGAAGTTTTTTCAAACGTGGAAACAATTTTAGTGACCATCCATATACATATCCAACACCGCTAGTTTTTGTAATTAACATCTTGCTCTTTGCTTTGTCATGTACCTATCCACCTGTGCGTCCATTCATCCCTCTTAGTTTTTCAAAGCATTTCAAAGCAATGTGCAGATCTCAGCATTCTCCTTCCCCAAAACACTTCAGCATGGGCATCACGGATTGGCGTTCAGTAATTTTGTTGTTGTTGTTTTTCCTGGTGGGGTAAAATTTACCTGTGTAATGACACACCTGTTTTAAGTGTAATATTTGCTGAGTTAAGACAAATGCGTACATCTGAGTAACCCAAATTCCTATCAAGTTACACATTATCATCACCCCAGAAAGTGCCCCCAGACCCCTTTTGCAAGCCCAACCCCCAACCACAGGCTACCCCTGTTCCAATTTTTCCTACCATCACCTCTTCCGGAACTTCATTTAAATAGAAGCATACAATGTGTTCTGTTGATTGTGAGGTTTCTCTAACGCAGGACAATGTTTAATACTCACCCACATTGTGTGCGTCACAATAACTTCTTTTGCCTTGCTTCGTATTATCCCGTTTTTGGTTGGTGGACAATTGGTCAGTTTCCTTTTTTTCCGTTGCTAATGAATAAAGCTGCAATGAACATTTGTGTACAGGGTTTCTTGCTGTACAAATGACTGCTGGTTTATTTTAACCACAGTCCAATCAAGGACCGCACGTTATATTAGTCCGTGGGCTTTTCATGTCTCTTTTCATTTTCAGGGGGAGGGATCAAATTCCCTGATGTATCCACAGCTCCTGCTACCTGGCTGGCATAAGGAGGAGCTAAATCCTCTGAGTGAGCTACTGAGTCACCTATGTGTCGACCTTAGCTTTCTGACGGTAATGGTTTCTTGTGCCCTTTGCCTGTGGTCAGGAGGGAAAAAAACCTCCAGGTAAGAGATCTCAGAACTCCGTAATCGAAACTCTTTTCTGTGATGTACTGTCAGCTTGCGGCCACAGGAGGGCGCTTGCTCACTTTGAATGATTTAAATTCATCAGGCCCAGCAACCAGGGCTAAAATGTTCTTCCAGAAAACAAATCTTTTAAGATTTTTCCCTCCGTGTTTTCAGATCTGTTGAATTCAATAGTGACGTCTGTTCAGTTGCTCAATGAGTATTTACTGGATACCCACCATGTCTGATCCATTGAGCTGGCACCGTGGGTGGCAAAGAAATGAAACATTTTCCTGGCTGGTGGCTCTCCCACCCGCCGCAGGAAGATAAGGCAGCCACAGAACATAGTGTGAACTTGACGTCAGGAGCGTCAAGCTGAGACACGCAGGCGGGTGTGAGCTGGCACTGGGCTCGTCCCATGCAGTCATGATGTCAAGAGCAATGGTGGAGGGCCCGGAAAGTTCTGGAACACTGGACATGTTTAGGAAGGTTGGAAAGGATTGGGTGGCCCAGAGCTAGGAGGTTTGGAAGGCTATTCCGAATGCCACCGGGGAATTGAGTGATGGGTGGTGGTAGATTGGAGAAGGGGGGCGGGGCAATGGGGAAAATTGGGCAGAGGATTGGTTGGTCCAATTGGAGGTGATAGCACCTGTGTTAATGTTGACATAGGGAGAATGGCTGAGAATCGCCTCCGAATTCTGTAGGCATGAACAAGACCACGGGGAAGAGTAGAGAAAGAAGGTATGTTCTGGCATGCTCTCTTTTTTTTTTTTTCAAATTATTTATTTGGCTGTGTTAGGATCTTTTGTTGGGGTGAGAGGGCTTAGTTGCCCCGGACAAGCAGGTTCTGAGTTCCCTGACCAGGGTTCGAACTCACGTCGCCTGCATTGGAAGACAGATTCTTAGCTATTGGACCACCAGGAAAGTCCCAGAGCACTCCTGTTTTGAATATTGGTTTGTAAAATATGGGGTTTTAATATATTGCATTATATTAATAACACTCTTTAATATATGGGTTTTTAATATATTACATTATATTAATAACACTTTTTCACCCAGATGGTTTCAAGCGGTGAGATGTTTTTTGCCCCCCCCCCCCTTTTTTTTTTTAAGTTACTCTGAGGAGTTCCCTGGCGGTCTAGTGGTGAGGAGCTCCCTGGTGGTGTAGTGGTTTAGGATCTGGAGCTCTCACTGCCATGTTCCAGATCAAGGAACTAAGATCCTACAAGCCATGCAGTGCAGGCCAAAAGAAAAGTTATTCTGACCCTTGTTCTAATGGTGATACAGAAGGCTTTATTTAGGACGGTAGGTGTCAGGACTCAAGATGCAGGAGAGATCAGGCTCAACTCTGAATACAGCAAAGACAGCTGGGGATTTATAATCAATCGTTGGGTAGATTGGTGGATGGACAGTTACCAAGAGGACACATTGAGGGTAGGGAATCTTGCTAAACTGACTTGGCAGGATTCTTGCTGAAGACAGGACAGATGATCAGATATCAAGGGTAGGGGGCCCTTTCTAAAAGGACTTAGTCACAGCCGGACCAGCTGATGGAAGTCAGCGCCCAAGGATGAGGCCTGGGGAGAAGAGAGCTCAGAGGAGCCAGACTTGGGTTTGGACAAGGAGAGACTTGGTGTCCTGTCTCAGGCATTAATGGATCTCTCATGAATGCAAATTTCAATATGCAAATTGGGAAGTATTTCTAAAGCAGAAAGCCTAAATATATATCATTTAAAGTGGGAGGTATTCGTATTATTTAAATAGGAGCATGATCATGGTGAACTGGAAAAATGTGTGTATCTAAAGCAAGATGAAAGCTGAAATCATTTTCATACAAATATCGAGATTTTTTTTGACATTCTAAGTCAGTAGGAGAAGTCTGTTTGATTTGCAAAAGTAAATGAAGCGTCAGATAAAGAAAGGATTTGTGATCTTTTGTTCATACTTTAGAAAAAGATGGTGTTAGTGAGTTAAAATAGATGCATAGAATAAAAGGAAAACAGAAAATGCTTTTGGTCCATTGAAATAAAGGTCGTGACTAGATCCCCTGTCAATAGGCTAATTTGTACACACACACGGATTTGCATAAATATCCATCCTTCCTCCTACACACTTTACTAAGTTTAAGGTACAGAGGTTTCCCTAACAATTTATATATATATTTTTTCCCCTCATTCTCCCTTAAACTCCCCTTTTCATCACCAAGGGGCAGCTAGACGCATGGGTTCTGCAGCTGAGTGGAGCACCACCGTCTCACCCTGTCTGTGTGGCTTTAGTTTGCCCGACTATGTAATGGGGTAATAACACTGCAACCTCTCAGGAGAGGGGCGGGGCTGCCACAGTTCCTGGCTTCCACCCAGGCACGATCCTTGTATCTGGTTGAGAAGGTCTTGGACCCACGTTTAATGTAAGGCGGAAGCCCAGCCAATTCTCTCTGCTTTGTGAATTAAAAGGGAAAGCACTTTTCCAACTTGCCCGTGGAGTTTGATGCTTCCCTAAACTTCTTGTGTTACGTGGTTAAGGTTGAGTTAGCAACTTGCACTTGATCCAAGAAACTTCAGTAGACCCTGTTTAATGCTTCTTTTTTTTTAATGGAATCATCCAACCTTAAAACTCCATTTCTCTCTTATATATAAGTTTCTGTCCATGGGATTTCCCAGGCAAGAATACTGGAGTGGGTTGCCATGCCCACCTCTAGGAGATCTTCCCGACTTGGGAATCAAACCCATGTCCCTTGCGTCTCCTGCATTGCACGTGGATTTTTTTTTTACCACTGAGCCACCAGGGAAGCCCCATATATAAGCCCACGGATATGAAAAATAGAGCAAGGTGTATACACCTAGGATACAAGTTCCTTCTTCAACACAGCACTTGCAGAGATAAGATGAACTCAGGAAGAGGCTGGGAAGTCGGCCCCAGAGCCCAGAGTCGGAAGTGATCAGTTATGGTTTGTTTCTCTGCTATGCCCACTGAGCACCCCAGGGAGCTGGCCCCAGGTGGGTGTGCAGTAGGGCAGAATGACCTACCCTCTGGAAAGTATCCTCACCTGTGGACTGGTTTATCAGGGGGATTGAAACTCTGAGAGAATGAAAAAGGAAAATGGATGAAACCAACCAGATTTTGTTTGCTCCTGGTGGGGCAGGAAAAAGAAATAATAACCAAAAGTTTGTACTGTTTTTTAAAATTTTTTTCAAAGAATTTTTTTGACGTGGACCATTTTGTCTTTGAAGCTTTCTAACTCTGTGCTGGCGTATAGCTGATTAACCATGTCATGACAGTTTCAGATGGACAACAAGGGCGCTCAGCCATCGATGCTCATGGGGACCGGTTTTAAATCTTTATTGAATTTGTTACACTACTGCTTCTGTTTTATATTTTGGTTTTCTGGCCATGAGGGACGTGGGATCTTAGCTCCCCAAGCAGGGATCGAACCCACACCCCCTGCATTGGAAGGTGAAATGCCACTGGACCACCAGGGAAGTCCCAAAAGCTTGCGTCATCTTACCTGGGTGGGCAGTCCTCTGACACTGGCTGTGTGTCTCACCTTCAGGGTTCAAGGTCCCAAGCAGGGGTATCTGTTTAAGTGTCTGCTGTATTTCCAATAAGGTCACACTCACAGGTTCACAGTGGACATGAGTTTAGGGGGGCACTGTTCACCCCAGCACATTACCCAGGTGGTCATACCGTGGCCACGTGCCTGCACCTGGGCTACCAGGGAGCAGGAATATAGGTGCCTCTGCATTTGTTAACACAAGTGAGCTGCCTCGAAGCAAGACCCACACGATGGGGGTTCCCTCCAAAAAGAGGGATGTCTGGAAGCTTGACAGTCAAAAAGGGGAGGCTTTTCCCAACCATATGACCTGATGGCAGTAATGAGCACAGCAGCTCCATCAGCATAAACCTGAAGTTGGCACCATCGCTCATTCTTGTCTTCTGCTTCTACTTCCGTTATCTCCTCTCTCTCTCTCTCTCTAGATTATTTATTGGCTTCACTGGGGTCTTCACTGAGAAGCATGAGGGCTTTCTCTAGTTGCATCAAGCAGGGGGCTGCTCTTCCTTGCCGTGTGTGGGCCTCTCACTGTGGTGGTTCTCTTGTTGTGGACAGCCGGCTCTAGGGCATGGGCTCAGCAGCTGTGGGGCATGGACTTAGTTACTCCGAAGTATGTGGGATCTTCCCGGCGCAGGGATTGAACCTGTGTCCCTCGAATTGCAAGGTGGATTCTTAACCACTGGACCATCAGGGAAGTCCTTGTTATCTTTTCAATCATCAGTGAATACAGAGTGAATGTACAATTGATGGATTCAAACTGAGTTGGGTCTTTCCCTATTTTCGGGCACTCAAGGCAACCCAGGTGAGTCTCACTTCTCTGGTGGGGACTCTACAGTTGTCTGATGGATATGTTCTGTCTTTTCCCTCATCGGGGACCAAGAACACTGCTCACAGAAACACTGATCTCCATGATGATGAACTCAGGAGACAGCCCTGAGTATCAGCTCGCAGGCATTTCTTCATTCTGGGCCCATAAATTGGCAGGGGTTTCCCAAGTCCCTGAGTGTGACTGCTGGATCTGCCAAGATACCAGTTCCATTTCTTCAGCACATCCTAAATTCTCAAAGAGCTGAGACCATCTAAGTCAAGGACAAGTCAGGACTGCCCTCTGCCTGCCTCACTGACCTCTGCCCCACACACTGTGCCACTGTTCAGAGGAGTAACACTTGTAGGACTTTCCTGGTGGTCCAGGAGTCAAAAGTCCACCTTGCACTCCGAAGGACGCTGGCTTGGTCCCTGGTCCAGGAAGACCCCACATGCCTCGGGATGTGGGATCTGAGTTCCCTGACCGGAACTAAGCCAATGTGCCCAGACCACTGGGCTCACACGGGCCCTAGGGCCTGTGCTCTGCAGCAAGAGAAGCCACTGCAATGCGAGGCCCTCGCATCGCAACAAGAGAAAGCCCACACACAGCAACCAGGGCCCAGCACACCCCCCAAAATAAAAGAAGTAAATCAGTAAATCTTAGCAAACCATAAAGTAAAAAAGGAAGAGGAATACCTGCAGCCCCCTGTACCCTGAGCAGTAATCAAGGCAGGTGCTCATCTGCTGCAGCACCGCTGTGCGTCACGAACAAGGTCCCTGACATGAAGAGTGAAAAGCCTCTTGAAAAACCAGCACCCCAGTCAACTTCTCTCCAAACTCGTAGCCAGGCTCCCAAGGGATCCAGGAGGCAGCCCAGATACCTCATTGAGAGGTCACCCCCAACTTCATCATTCTGCCACTGGCCACTGTCATCTTGATATGCCACCGGCATGAGGGCCAACTTAAAGGCTTCATCTTCCAGTGGATGTGCGTTTTGTTCTTTGCATCATTAGGCTGAAGAATGTGATAAGACAGAAAGATAAGATGCTTCCATATATTGCATTACTGGAGGCCAGGGTTTCTTGGCCTCAGCGCTATTGACATTTGGGACGCGTCATTCTTTGCTGTGGGGCCATCTTGGTCCCTGCAGGATGTTGAGTGGCATCCCTGACCTCCACCCACTAGAGGCCCAAAGCATCCTCCCAGTTGTGACAATCAAAAAGGTCTCCAGACACTGCCGTACTTCCCCTGCAGGGAGGAGGGCGGGCAGAATGTCCCTGGTTGAGGACTGCTGCTCTGGACTATGATTAGGATTCAGTCCTAAAAATAGGAGAGGACAGAGTATACGTGTGCATCCAGCATTTGGAAAACTTCGGTGCTTATTTGCACAAGTCATGATTTCTCTCCGTCTCTGCTCCCAGCTCCTTATCAAGGGACAAGGGAGGCTGATCAAATCCATGACCAAGTTGCTGTGGATGACAGCCCTGCCCAGAAACAAAGGAACCAGATGTTCTAAAGCACAAGAGAAGAAGGAAAAAAAAAAAAAAAAGCAGCTCTCCACATTATTTAATTCATATTTTTATTGGAGATGCTTCAGCTCCTCCATGAAACTTAAGTATTAGGGGAAGAGCAGAATTAATTCAAGCAACATTTGAAGGCAGGTTCTGCTGCAGGTTCTTTGAAAAGATGAATGAACAAAGGGAGACAAAAATCTGCTCTTGGAGGGGCTTGTCCCCCAGCCGTGATGAGCACGGTGTTATGTCTGATATTGTAAAATTACTATCCAGCTCTCCTCCCAAGCTCTTACATCCGCCTTCTCTTTTATCTCCTTTCCTTGGCTGCACATTCTAAGTTTGCAAAGAGCAGAGAGCACGTAAGGAGAACATAGCTTTGTGCCTGTCAAACACCTGGGGAGTGCCCTGGTGGCTCCTTGGTCCTGGGAGCATCCGCTGCTGATGAGTAGGGGGCACTGTGCTTCTCTGTAACCACCGGAACCGGAAGTTGTGTCTGGGCTTCACTTGGAGGCTGAATGCGTGACCTTTCCCATGCCCTCCTGGAATGGATCTTGCATTGGGGATTTTTTCAACACATGGGCAAAGGAAAAAATCATGGAGGCAGATTAGAGATAGTTTTGCCAAGTAACAGTTTCTCCACTTTTAGGATCTGAAGGATCTTGTCTCCTGGTGACTCCTTTACTCCAGGGCTAACAGAAGGACAAGATCAGCATGTAGTGAAGTTTGGCACAGACTCTGTGAATTTATGTCATAAAAAGCAAAGTGATGGGGTTTCAATGCTGTAGCTCTAATTTTTTTAAATTAATTAATTTATTGTTGGTTGCGCTGGGTCTTTGTTGCTGGACACGGGCTTTTCGGTGAGCCAGGGATACTCTCTGGTTGCAGTGCGAGGTGAGGGCTTCTTATTGCAGTGGGTTCTCTTGTTGTGGAGCACAGCTCCAGGTGCAAGGGCTTCAGCGATCACGGTGCCCGGGCTCAGTAGTTGTGACTTGTGGACTTTGGAGCACAGGTTCAGTAGTTGCGGTACACGGGCTCAGTGGCCCGGCAGCAAGTGGGGTTTTCCCTCATCAGGTACCAAACCCATGTCCCCTGCATTGGCAGGCAGATTTTTAACCACTGGACCAACAGGGAAGTCCATAGATCCAATTTTTAACAAGCAAATGCAAAGAATAGATGAGCCCCCCTTCTGGACTGTGTCCCTTTTCCTGCCCCTGAAGCTCATGGGGTCTGAGAAATAATCAGCAGCTGGACACTCAGGGAGGAGGAGGGAGAGGGCTGTGTGCACAGGGCTGTCTGTTTCCTAGGGTGTCACACGTGCACATGCAAGCCTGCATGGCCAGTGTGGCAGTGCATACTCAGATCTCCCTCCAAGAAAGATCTTGTCCCGCTGCAGGAGTTGTGATCAGACACACTCCAGCATCTAATCTCCATCTCTGCTTTTCAGCAGAGGCAGCCACCAGGCAATGCCCGAGCGTGGCGGGGGCACAGGGCAGGCCATTTCTGCCCCACATGGGATCCTTCACATTGGCAGTCTTTGCTGTGGAGCTCAGGGCTGGGGGTTGGCTGAGAGCCTCAGATCTGCCTGCCCCAGTCCTGCTTCCTCTCCTCTTTGTCTCAGGCGTCACCCCCAGTGAAGCTCTCATCCTCCTAACTCAGTGTCCACTTCCCAGAGGACCCGCTGCAGTGCTCATGTTGTTGCAGGTAGTGGGGACCCCTTCCAGGGCCTGAGAGTGGGCTGTTGTCTAACACTCAGAAATGAACTGTCTGAAGAGACACACGTGCTGACAAAGCAAGAGACTTTATTGGGAAGGGGTGCCCAGGCGGCGAGTAGGAGGGTGGGGGAACCCAGGAGAACTGCTCTGCAATGTGGCTCTCGGTCTTGGGTTTTATAGTGATGGTGATATTTTCTGGGCTGTCTCTGGCCAATCACTTTGACTCATGGTCCTTCATGGTGGCCCATACATTGCTCAGCCAAGATGGATTCCAACTAGAAGGGTTCTGGGAGGACATGTGGGCTGGCGTCTCCTCTCTCCTTTTGACCTTCCTCGAATTCTAGACAGTGGTAGCTAATAAGTTCCTCATTCCTTACCAGGACCTCCTGTTGCAAGACAACTCACGCAAGTGGCTACTGTCTTGTCTGGCCAGGGAAGATTTCCCCTAACAATGTGGTTCCCTCCTAGGAACATGTGATTAACAGTACTTGGACCTCTTGTTGGAGAGGGTGCTGTCCAATGGTTTTGAGGGGAGGGAAGGCATTGAAGGGCTTCCTTGGTAGCTCAGAGGGTAAAGAATCTGCCTGCAGTGTGGGAGATGCAGGTTTGATCCCTGGGTCAGGAAGATCCCCTGGAGAAAGGAATGGCTACCCACTCCAGTATTATTGCCTGGAGAATTACATGGACTGAAGGGCTTGGTGGGCTGCAGTCCATGGGGTTGCAAAGGGTCGGACAGAACTGAGCAGCTAACACAGTCACAGTCAGGGGGTTGAGACCAATCCCTGCCTCAGAAGGGACCTCGCTTACTCACCTCCATGTACCAGGAGGAGAGGGAGGCGATGTATTCACTCCTTTCCAGATGAAAAATCAGAGCAAGGAGTTTTCGCTAGCTTGGCATTTTACAGCCCAAGAGGCAGTGAGCTCGCCTCCATATCCATGCTTGGGGAATTTAGTGAGCACAAGAGTAGGCTGGCATGTTTCCAAAAGGGAATTTATTTATTTCTTTTTTTGGTAGATTAGGATCCCCAGAACCTCAGGAGGCAGAGGGGAAAGCCTTTCTTTGTCTGTTTTATTTCCCACTAGCGGCTCCCCCTTTTTGGAGCTGCTGTGAGAATGTAAAAAGCTACTGCAAAGACTCTGTGCTTTTGCAAAAATGTCTGTCCGAAGTGCCAGCTGCCCTGGAAAAAGCCCCTGAATTGCTCTTCCTTTAAAAAAAAAATCTCTGCTCTTCATCTGTCTAAGAGGTTGACATGAGGCCAGTTAAAGGGGCAGTCACACCAGACTTCCAGTCTCTTCTTTCTCAAATTTTTCCAGCAATGCAGGAATGCAGCCCCTTCATGCTATTTGTGAACCTCTCAGGCTTTACGAGCCCTTGACCTCATCTCCTTTCATCCATGTCAGTGACTGGCCTCCTTTGAAGAACCAGAAGGTTTAGTGAAGTATCATTGCCTGACCCTGGGATGCCAGAGTCGCCCAGAAAACTGGGGAAGAACTGTCCCTAGGGTTAGTCGCACTGACCCCTAACACCATATTGTCACCTAAGACATCCCCCCTGCACCTCCCCCATCCAAGTCACCTTCCTAACAGCCATCCTTCTTCCTTCCCTGCTATCCCCAAATCCTGATTTTGTTTTAGTGGCTAGTATCTAGGAGATAAGATGAACCATGACTGAGATAAGTCAGTAAGTCCATGCTGTTCCCTTTGACAGTGATTGGTCACTGGGGTGGGTGTGTGACCCAGCGCTTAGCCAGTGAGACATAAGGAAAATTCTGATGGGAGCTCTAGGGAACGGTTTCCCTTCGGGACACGAGGGGAGAACAGCATCGTTCTCCTAACTTCAGCTTCCTCTGAAGCTCAAATGCATCCCCAGACCAGGCTGAGCCATGTGAAGCTGCTGATTCGACCTGAACGGAAACGACAGCCTTGTGCAGTCTGCTTTCATTGTCGTTTCAGTGGCTGAGTTGTGTTCGGCTGTTTGTGACCCCATGGACCCACCAGGCTCCTCTGTCCATGGGATTTTCCAGGCAAGAATACTGGATCGGGTAACCATTTCCTTCTCTAGGGGATCTTCCAGACCCAGGGATCAATTCAGCATCTCCTGCACTGGCAGATTCTTTACCACTAAGTCCCTAGGGAAGCCCCGAGCCCCAGTTATAGATTGGAGATTCTGGTGATTCCCCTCCTTGGGTTCGGTTAATTTGTTACAGCAACTAGCAGAACTCAGAAACATTTTAGCTCCTAGATTACCAGTTTATTGCAAAGGACAGAATTCAGGAACAGCCACGTGGAAGAGATTGCACGCAGCAAGGGCTGGGGGTAGGGCAGGGCCCTTGCCCACTCTGGGGCATGCCTCTCTCCTGGCGTCTCCACGTGTTCACCACCCTGGGAGCTCTCAGAACCCTGAACTCTGTCCTTTCGGGTTTCTTTGGAGGCTTTGCTATGTAGGCATGATGGATTAAACTACCGGCTGCGGGTGACTGATTCAACTTGTGGCCCCTCTTTCTCTCAGGATGGATGTAGGAGGTGGGTAGGACCGAAAGTTCCAGCCCTCCAATCACGTGCTTGGTTCCCCTGGCAACCAGCCGCCACCCTCAGGTGCTTTCCAAAAAGTCACCTTCTTAACATAACAAAAGACACCTTCCTGGCTCTCGACACTTTAGGAAATTCCACGGGTTTTAGGAGCTCTGTGCCAAGAATGGGGCTGGAGACCAAGTTTGCTTGTGTGGAAAGCTGAATCCCAGTCCTGCACTAACATGATGGACAGACTTTGGCAAATTATTTCACCTCCCATGGATTTAAATATTTGCCCTCCGTAAGGCAAGTGCAGAGAAAAAGAGAGCAAGCCAGGCAGTCAGGCAAGGAAAGGGAAATTTATTAGAGGAAAAAGAGAGGGTGACTGGCTCTTAACGAGAACCAGCATCCTTCCTTTCTGATGGAGTCCTTCTTATACTCCACCAATGAAAAATTCTCTGAGGGGATGGTTGCATATCCAGAGGTCTGGAATCTGGTGGTCTCGCAGCTTTGAGAAGATAGGCACCAGTGAGAAAACAGCATGCCATTTGGGCAATTTGGTCAGTCTCACGGGTCACTGTGATTTTATTCTTTGTTTGTGAGGTCGACATAATGAGCCATCTTATCAGTGAGACCCCATGTGGACCCTATCACCCTCCCTTATTGGTGGAGTGGGAGGAGATGAGATGTGCAAACAGTCTGAAAAGGGCATCGTGAAATGCATGTGAGGGCCCCTCAAGTGTCATTTCCCAATATCCGGAGCCCAGAAGGCACCTCACTGCTCCAGCGGTGCCCTTGGTCATGTAAATATTGCCTCAAGCTTAGGGAACAACCTCCACACTCAGAAGTCTGTCTCTCAGGGGCTCTGGTTGGGAGACTTCTCATGAATTAGATTCTGCAGTCCTGTGTTTTAGTTGAAAATTCTTAATGGAAGGTCTGAAATATAAGAGGAGAGGAATTACAAACTATTGATTAGTCTCCTCCCAGCTTGAAAAGTCGATGTCTCTGCAACTGTAGAAGCCAGGATGGAAACAAGTCTTTGCCTTAAAGGAGAGTCCAGGGAGAGCTTA
Source organism: Capricornis sumatraensis (assembly GCF_032405125.1). Lineage (NCBI taxonomy): Eukaryota > Metazoa > Chordata > Mammalia > Artiodactyla > Bovidae > Capricornis > Capricornis sumatraensis. The sequence goes on along the minus strand of NC_091085.1, from coordinate 58,511,719 downwards.
AGGGTGAGAGAGTAGAAGTAAGCAAAAAAAGCCTTCTCTCAGGAAAACAAAGGCAGGTGTCAACTACAAATTGGCGCTTGCCACACACCTCTACAAGGATTAAATCATGTGCTGCTCCAGCTGCTGACCTCCAAAGCTCCCTGAAGGAGTTCAGGGTGGAGAGCAGAAATGAAGCACTCTGTGCTCTGGGAAAACTGGCTGGACAGGTCTTCAGATAGATATTTTCAGGAGGCGATCTTACCAGCCCAATTCTCATTATCTCCTCATATCTAGAAAAGCACTAAAATTCTTCATAGTGACGACTGCTCCTTGTGACTAGCAGAAACCTTCTGAAAAAAATACACGCTTGATTGCATGTATTCCCCTTCACCAAAGTCACATATATGCTGACCTCCCCCTCGCCCCTGCCACTTTGGAGCAGTTTCTCAGAGTTATCTGAGGTGCTGTCTCCTTGGGCTGCAGTCCTCATTTTGCCCCCAGTAAAACTTAACTCGAGACTCTCACGCTGTGCAATTTGTTAAAGTTGACACAGGCTACAGAGGAAGGAGAGAAGGTGGGACACCCCCCTCCTACCCTGAACAAGGAAATTCAATGGAACACGTTCCCCACGTTGCATCCGCTGAGAAACTGGATCTGTTCCAGATGCCTCTCTTCCCCTCCTCCCTTTGTACATATTTCCTGTGCAGACAGCTTCAGGAGGCATTTCCTGGGAAGGTTATTTCTTCAAAGCCACCCTGCCTCCCTCTCTCTCCCTCCCTCCCTGTCTCAGCTAGAATAGGAGACTGGTGACATTGCTACAGAGCGCGTCAGCAAGGGGGCAGCCAAGTCCAACACATACGACACGAGGACCCCGTCCATCCTCAAGCTGGCAGGACAACCACGCTAGCCACTTCCTTTGAAGTGTCCCTCTCTCTCTCTTTTTTTTCTATGATCAAGATGTTTCCTGTAATACACAGGCCTATTTTTAAGTCCATTTTCCATTGGCTGGGAGTAAAGAGTGGAAAAATACAATGAATTGTGGAAAGAAGTGGGACATAGGTCTGTGTCAACGATGGGCTTTCAGAGGCACACGGAAACCTCCCCTTGACAAGCTATCATGATTATTTTTAGAATTAGAATGGGTCTCAGGGTTCTCAGGTGGCTCAGCAGGAAAGAATCTGCCTGCCAATGCAGAAGATGCAGGTTCAATCCCTGGCTTGGGAAGATCCCCTGGAGAAGGAGGTGGCAACTCACTCCAGTATTCTTGCTTGGAGAATTCCACAGAGGAGCCTAGCGGGCTACAGTCCATGGGATCACAAAGAGTTGGACACAACTGAGCGATTGAGCGCGTGCATGCGTGCCATCAAGTAGTTACATCCCATTAGGCAGGAGCCGATAGCCCACAAATAAAGGAATGTTAATAAGCCTGTCACAGTTACCAGGAAAGTGCACACCAAGTGTTAAGAAGGAGAAGTGACATTGTGCAGGGCGGTCAGGAAGTGCTTCATGGAATTGATTCAGGAATGACACTTAGCACTCCTGCATGTACTTCTTTGGCCAAAACAGCAACTCATGTGACCAGGGCTATTATCCATGGGGCAAGAAAGTACAATTCTCCCTCAGGGAGGGACAACAGACATTTTGGGACAATAATATAGTTTGCCACCATTGGTAGGTAGAGAGTACTGATTGTGTGGTTGGAATTTAACCTGCTGTAGTGAGGACCAGCTGATTTCCTTAAGGGGCGCTTGGGGATGTCCTGAGCAAAAACTTTCTTACTTCTCCACCAGGAGAAAAATCAGTTATTTACCAGATAAGCAATGGGGAGACCTAGAGAGTAACAGTGGGAACAAGAAGACATGAATGGATAGAAAAGATGTTGGAATTGAGCAGGACCCTGTGGGGCCTTCCTGAGGACAGACACTTCTCCATATCCCCCTGCCCCTCCCCCCAACCCACTCACTTCTTGTTTGTAGAGGAGCTTTAGCCTCCTTGGCTTTCTCCAAGTTTCAAAGAGTAGATTTAATCAGAGAAGTGAGAAATTGCAGAAACAAAGGAAAGCAGTGAAGCACGACAAAATAATAATAGTTTAGTCATGAAACAAAGTCAAGGACCCCTAGTTCCTCCTCAAAGGCTATATCCTTGAGCTGTTTTGGAGAAACTGAAGCCCCAGAAGGCGGAGGAAGTTAAGTGCATGCTGACCACCAGCACGTCTCCCCAGATGGGTTGAAACCAGAAGGTTGATGACTGAGATTCCTGAATCATCACCCTGTTACCCCAATACCAAGGAGCCTGGTGAACTACAGTCCATGGGGTCACAAAGAGTTGGACACAGTTGGGCACTTGCTTCTTCTTGGTGTCCACAGGGGATTGGTTCCAGGACCTCCCGTGGATACCCAATCCATAGATGCTCAAGTCCCTTATATAAAATGGCATAATTTTTGCACAAAACCTGTGCACAATCTTCCATATACTTTAAATCATCTCTAGATTACTTATCATGCCTACTACAAAGTAAATGGTATGTAAGTAGTTGCTGCTACTGCTAAGTCTCTTCAGTAGTGTCCGACTCTGTGTGACCCCATAGACAGCAGCCCACCAAGCTCCCCCGTCCCTGGGATTCTCCAGGCAAGAACACTGGAGTGGGTTGCCATGCTGGCGTGTGGCAAACTCGAGTTTGACTTTTGGGAACTTTGTGGATTAAAAAATTATAGTTTTTCCATCCGTGTGGTTGGTTGAATTTATTGGTGCAGAGTCCACAGATACAGATGACCAACTGTAATAGCGAATGAGCAACTGAACAAATTTTCAGCCTTGGCAATTACAAGAGATGCAAATGAACAGCAGGAGAGCACGTGTTTTAATTTATTGAATGAACAAAGATTGAAAACAGGCAAACCTGAGGGACTGTGGGGGAAAGGACTGCCCGGGGTTTCTATGTTAGCATGGTCTGTAGGGAATTTGGCAGCAGGGATCCAAAGCCTCTTTGACCCAGTAATTCACTTTTAGGAACCTGTCTGGTGGGTTTCAGACAGTTTTCAGCTACTTATTCTCAGAAAATAATCAGAGCTGTGGGCAAAAACTTGAGCACGAAGAGGGTTTTATGACAGTCATCATAGTGTCAAAAAATTGGGAAACAGATAAAACATCTAACGCCTGGGATTTGATTAAACACATGGGGTTCCAACCAAGAATAGAACAATATGTGACCCATGAAAAAAGATCTCCTGGGGGCTGCTTGTGAGGGGCTAGGAGCGTGGAATGGTACCACTTGCATAGGTCCAAGACGAAAAAGGTAGTAATTTCCCGCCATCCCAGGTCAGCACAAAACCTTCCCTTTCCTGTCCCCAGCCCTCCAATCTTTTCCAGAGGCAACTGACACCTCCATGTTCTTACAATCCTTCCAGAGAAATTTTGTGCAGGACTGTTAGCTGGCAAGGACGTCCGTCTGGATAAAGAGACACGATAATCTGGTTAGAGAAGATCCGAGGATGTTCTCAGGCTGAGGAAAGAAACCTGCAGGTCAGGAGAGACTACAAAGAAAAGAGAGGGACTCTGTGTGGTACCCACAGGAGAAAGGAGAGAACTGAGGGGTGGTGTTGCCTACACATAGTCGAGGAGGGGCGGAGGAGGGGAGGGGCGAAGGAGAGGAGGGGAGGGGCGGAGGAGGGGAGGGGCGGAGGAGAGGAGGGGCGGGGCGGAGGAGGGGAGGGGCGGAGGAGGGGAGGGGAGGGGCGGAGGAGGGGAGGGGAGGGGCGGAGGAAGGGGAAGGGCGGAGGAGAGGAGGGGCGGGGCGGAGGAGGGGAGGGGCGGGGCGGAGGAGAGGAGGGGCGGGGCGGAGGAGAGGAGGGGCGGGGCGGAGGAGAGGAGGGGCGGGGCGGAGGAGGGGAGAGGCGGAGGAGGGGACGGGAGGGGCGGAGGAGGGGAAGAGCGGAGGAGAGGAGGGGCGGGGCGGAGGAGGGGAGGGGCGGAGGAGGGGAGGGGAGGGGCGGAGGAAGGGGAAGGGCGGAGGAGAGGAGGGGCGGGGCGGAGGAGGGGAGGGGCGGGGCGGAGGAGGGGCGGGGCGGGGCGGAGGAGGGGCGGGGCGGAGGAGGGGCGGGGCGGAGGAGGGGCGGGGCGGAGGAGGGGCGGGGCGGGGCGGAGGAGGGGAGGGGCGGGGCGGAGGGGGGAGGGGCGAAGGAGAGGAGGGGCGGGGAGGAGGCGGAGAGGGGCGGGGCGGAGGAGGGGAGGGGCGGAGAAAGTTTCCGGGAGGGAGGCCAACAGGAGGCGACTGCGTGGTTCAACAAGTGAGCGGCTGGACACACGGTAATAAAAAGGAGTAAACACTAGTATTCGATTGTAAATGTACACCACACCTTCTTTACTCATACATCTGTCTGTGGACACTTAGCTTGCTTCCACGTCTTGGCTGTTGTAAATAGTGCTGCTGTGAACACTAGGGTGCACGCATCGTTTTGAATTAGAATTTTCATCTTTCCCAGATTGCTGGATCATATGGTAATTCTGTTTTTAGTTTTTTAAAGGTAAGTTCATGAAATATTGCCATTTGTAGCAACATGGATGGACCTAGACGTTATCATACTAAGTGGAGTAAGTCAGACAAAGACAAATACCATATGTTATCACTTATATGTGCAATCTAAAAAAATTGTATATTGCACAATCATTGTATGCATGAAGCCTCATTTTATATGCTCCATCAAAATCGTGGATCGTCTTTTCTCTGTATCTTAGTATCTTCATTCTAACAGAGGCTTAATTCCATGACTTCCTCTCCATCCCATTCTCCTGTGTAATTTTATCTGACCTGTATCTCATCTTCTTAAGATCAACATTATCAAATATTTTATCTGATAAACTGATGCATGATAAGACAAATATTTCAAGTGAAAGCTTGAATCAAAGCTTTGATACACATCTGAATCAAAATACTTCATTATAACAACTCGAATAAAATAACCTTAATATTAATGATGCAAATGGACTTATTTACAAAATAGAAACAGACTCACAGACATAGAAAACAAACTTCATGGTCACCAAAGGGGAAAGAGGAGGCTAAATTAGGAGTTTGACGTTAGTAGATACAAACTACTATAAATAAAATATTAGTATATAAACATCAAGGACCCACTGTGTAGCAGAGAGAACTAGAGTCAATATCTTGTAATAACCTATAATGGAAAAGAATCAGAAAAAAGAATATATCTGTCTATCTATTTATCTATCAGAATTGCTTTCCTGTTCCCCTGAAACTAACACAACATTGTAAATCAACTATACTTCAATTAAAAAAATTTTTTTAATAAAATAAAGTAGCAAATACTGGTGTCTGAAACATCCTGGATGAACCTCCAGAGAACTGCACTTTGTGGGAAAAAAAAAAAAACCAGTCCCTGAGGTTTATATACTGTATGGTTCTGTTTGTATGATGCGATGGAAGGGGAAGGATTACAGAATTTAGGAAAGGGACCAGTGGTTGCCAAGGGTTAAGGAGGGTTAGGATGGAAAGGAAGAGAGGATGGTTATAAAAGGGCAACGTGCAGCGTCCTGGTGATGGCAGATTCTATATCTCAACTGTATCAGTGTCAGTCTCATAGTTGTGACATGATTTTGTAGGGAATTACCACAGGAGAAACCAGGTTAGGGGTACTAGGAGATCTCTGCCTTATTTCTTCTGTGTGCGGATCTACAATTATCCAATTATCTCAAAATAGAAATGTTTAGTTTAAACATTTATATGTCAAAATGAATGCCAGTTCTTATGCCAGTTTTGAAGTTGGAAGTGCATTTATTCATTTATTTTTCATCATGAGGCTGTCTCCTCTCCTTGGTTGACGTTTTTCAAAGGCCTGGATTTTTTTTTATCCTTCAACAGCCGTGGCCCTAGAGAGATGTATGTCTGTTATTTTCTTCCATCTACAGCAATACAGGAGCCCTGACTGTCTTGAGGAAAGACAAATAGCTCAAAATAAATGAACTCCTGCTCAGAGAGAGACTCTTCTCCCCCTATCCACCCTCATCCCCACATCATTCATCTTGTTTTTTTTTTAAGGATATTTTTGATGTGGACCATTTTTATCTTTAAAGTCTATTGAATTTGTTACAGTATTGCTTCTGTTGTTTATGTTCTTTTTTTTTTTTTTGCCTTGGGGCATGGGGATCTTAGCTCCCCAACCAGGGATTGAACCCACACCCCCTGCATCGGAAGGTGAGGTCTTAACCACTAGACCACCAGGGAAGTCCCTCATCTGTTATTTTTAGACATGGATGTTGAAATGATGTAGCAGAAATAGAACATGAACTTTGGAGTCTGAGTATCTGCGTTTGATGCTGACTTGACTGGCTGAACTGTATCAACCTTGCCAAGACTTGGTTTCCTCATCTGTAAAAATGGAGATAAAAACAGCATCTCTCCATCACTGAGCATTTAACTTAGGGGCTGACTAACGATGGTCCTGGGGCCAAAGCCTACCCCCAGTTTTGTGAAAGCAGTTTTATTGACACACAGCCATTCATTTCAATGTCCATTCATTTACCCAGTGTCTGCAGCACCATCACCATCCTAGGGCAGAGCTGAACAATTGTGAAAGAGACTGTCTGACTCACAGAACACTTACTGTCTGTCCCTCTACAGAAAGAGTTTGCCAACCCGTGACCTAAATGATATAATGTATGTATGTGAAAATGCTTAAAAATACCAGAGCGTTAGTCAAAGTTTTCATTATACATCTTTAACAGATCTTCTCTTTCCCTTAGAAAGAAGTCCAGTAGGCTGACTTTTTTCATACAGGGTCAGTCTGAGCAGGCAGATTTAGAAGAGCTTGGATAACATGACTGCTGATAAGAGTCTCACGTACGCAGTTCCTCAGTCACGTCTGACGCTTTTCAACCCTTTCGATGGTAGTCCTCCAGGCTCCTTTGGCCATGGAATTTTTTTAGGCAAGAATACTGGAGTGGGTTGCCATTTCCTTCTCCAGGGAGTCTTCCCAACCTAGGGATCAAACCTGCAGCTTCTGCCTTACAGGCACTCTTTAGTCACTGAGCTATTGGGGAAGCCCCAAGAGTATCATAGTAGATGTTATCAATAGTTTTCCTAGATGGAAAAAGATCTCACAAACACATACATTATCTGTCTATCTAAATATGTATGTATCAGTTCAGTTCAGTTCAGTTCAGTTCAGTCGCTCAGTCGTGTCTGACTCTTTGTGACCCCATGAATCGCAGCACGCCAGGCCTCCCTGTCCATCACCAACTCCCGGAGTTCACTCAGACTCGCGTCCATCGAGTCGGTGATGCCATCCAGCCATCTCACCCTCTGTCATCCCCTTCTCCTCCTGCCCCCAATCCCTCCCAGCACCAGAGTCTTTTCTAATGAGTCAACTCTTCACATGAGGTGGCCAAAGTACTGGAGTTTCAGCTTTAGCATCATTCCTTCCAAAGAAATCTCAGGGCTGATCTCCTTCAGAATGGACTGGTTGGATCTCCTTGCAGTCCAAGGGACTCTCAAGAGTCTTCTCCAACACCACAGTTCAAAAGCATCAATTCTTTGGCGTTCAGCCTTCTTCACAGTCCAACTCTCACATCCATACATGACCACTGGGAAAACCATAGCCTTGACTAGATGGATCTTTGTTGGCAAAGTAATGTCTCTGCTTTTCAATATATATGTATATATGCATGTAAATGTTTGTGTCTACATACACAGATGTAGATACATGCATACTTATGTATATATGTGTGTGTCAGACATGACTGAGCAACTTCACTTTCACTTTTCACTTTCATGCACTGGAGAAGGAAATGGCAACCCACTCCAGTGTTCTTGCCTAGAGAATCCCAGGGACGGGGGAGCCTAGTGGGCTGCCGTCTATGGGGTCGCACAGAGTCAGACACAACTGAAGTGACTTAGCAGCAGCAGCAGCATGATCCTTTTATCAGGGGTCATGTTATCCAAGCCCTTCTGAAATCTGCCTGCTCAGACTGACCCTGTGTGAAAAAAGTCAGCCTATTCGACTTTTTTTAAGGGAAAGAGAAGATCTGTTGTTAAAGATGTGTGCACATACACGTGTGTATATATACACATATCTATTTATCTATGTGCTTTTAAAATTCTTTTTCAGCAAGGAAAACTATTCATATATATATACACTTACACACATTGACACATATATGTCAAATATGTGTATGCACATATAAACATACGAGTATATATCTGTTATATACATGGATATATGTGTATATACATATATACTCGCTGACTTGGGTTTCCCTAGTGGCTCAGTGGTAAAGAATCTGCCTGCCAATGCAGGAGGTGCAAGTTTGACCCCTGGGTCAGGAAGATTCTCTGGAGAAGGAAATGGCTGACCCCTAGGTCAGGAAGATTCCCCTGGAGAAGGAAATGGCAACTCACTCCAGTTTTTTTGTCTGGAGAATTCCATGGGCAGAGGAGCCTGGTGGGTTACAGTCTGTGGGGTCGAAAAAGAGTCAGTTGCAACTTAGCAACTAGACAACAACAGCAGCAGCACACTGACCCAGGGAAATACCCTCCTGCTCCTCTAGGCCCCGCCCCCATCCATATTCTTTTTAACCCCCCAGTATTCTGAGTTGGAAATCTGTTATCATTTTTAGGATGAGGGTTTCTGTCTCCCTCCTCACTTTTGGAGGGTTTGGAGATAAATGAACTTGGGTCTGTTTGGAAAGAGAAGATAGCAGGACAGGAGAGTTTGGGACTTTCCTATCTCAGCTCTCACTTCTTTTCTATCACCTGTCTGCCTTTGGTCATCACGTTTTCTCCATTGGAAGAATCTTTGGATTCTTCTCCTATATTAATTAGAACATTCCAAGAAACCTGGAAATGCCTTCATGACATTTGTGGGTCTTGAATGTCTAGACACATCTGTGCACATCTGTGGGTCTAGTCAACAATGGGGAGCATCCAACATTGTTTACTTGGAACCTTATAATACATAGAATTAACATTGTGTATTTTAAAGAAACCCTTAAGATTAGATCTCTGCCCAGTGTTTTGAGCACTGAGGAAAGCAGGAACCTTTGACTTGATGCACTGAGCTGAAAGCCCTTGCCTTTCCTCACAGCCAATAGTAAATCTTCCCTGTAAGTCCCAGTGTGAGCTGGTTTCTAGCCACTGGAGCAATCTTAAAAACAGATTGACAGGTATAACATAGAAGTAAAATGCTGAGTTTCTGGGAATGTGGGAATCACAAGGGAATGCTACGTTGACTGAAACAATTAGAGGGGAATGGAGAGAAAACAGAGCAGAGCTTGGACAGTGGGCCAGCCTAAGGCTACATCTCCTTGGGAGTATTTTATTTGTCTTTATGTGAGATCACACACGGCTCAGAGAAAAAGCCGGATGATGATGATGATGATGACGGTGATGACGCTGATGATGATGGTGATGGCGATGATAACAGTGGTGATGATGGTGATGATGGGGATAGTGGTGATGATGATTCTTGAGCATGCCTAGCGGTCCAAGAATCTGAAGCACTTTTACAGATTTTGTAGCAAAACCCATGTTTCTGTAATTGGTAACAAGAGACTATTCTTTACTAAAAAAAAAAAAAATCCCTGATTTTCTGGCATGGGCTCTCACCTCTGATGCTTCTTAATCTGTCTTCCCTTTTTCACATCTCTTAACTGAGTATCCCCTTTTCAGGGTGGCCTTGCTGTACCCCATAGATTAGTGCAATTCGATCGATGACCTCTCTCGAAGCCCCCACAACCTGTGACAGGTTACAATTGAACTTTGATTTATTTCTCCCATCTGGAAGCTCTTAGGGGCACAGACACCCCTGTGTCTCCATCTACCCATGGGGCCTCCCACTTCACCTGGCAAAGAACAGGTGTGCTCCCATCAGGAATGTTTTAGTGAACGTGCAAATGCAGGAAAAGACAAATGCACCAAGGCTCTCTATATAAGTGAGCCAAGAGTATGGACAAGTAATTGACAAACAGAAACCATGGAAAACATGGAAAACGCCTTTCATAAGGTCAATCTTCCCAGGAGGCACTAGTGGTAGAGAAACTGCCTGCCTGTGCAGGAGACATGGGAGATGTGGGTTTGATCCCTGGGTTGGGAAGATTCCCTGGAGGAGGGCATGCAACCCACTCCAGTATTCTTGCCTGAAAAATTCCATGGACAGAGGAGCCTGGAGGGTTATGGTCTGTAGGGTCACAAAGAGTAGGACAGGACTGAAGGGACTTAGAATGCAAACACAAATTCTGTTCAAAGAAATTACATTTCCCCTGATTGAATCAGAAGAGAAGAAAATAAAATACAATGTAATACTGTTGCAGTGAATGAGAGTCTAATGAAAGTGTGTTCTTTTTTTATCTAAACTTTAGAAACAACCTAGCAATAAGTATCAGATCAGAGAGGAGGATAACAGTAAATAGAGTAACAATCCCAGTCATAAGAGCTTACATTTGTTGAGGCCTACTCTGTTCTTTGGGATTGGAATGAAAACTGACTTTTTCCAGTCCTGTGGCCACTGCTGAGTTTTCCAAATTTGCTGGCATATTGAGTGCACCACTTTCAGAGCATCATCTTTCAGGATTTGAAATAGCTCCACCGGAATTCCATCACCTCCATTAGCTTTGTTCGTTGTGCTTCCTAAGGCTCACTTGACTTCACATTCCAGATGTCTGGTTCTAGATGAGTGATCACACCATCGTGATTATCTGGGTCGTGAAGATCCTTTTTGTACAGTTCTTCTGTGTATTCTTGTCATCTCTTCTTAATATCTTCTGCTTCTGTTAGGACCATACCATTTCTGTCCTTTATCGAGCCCATCTTTGCATGAAATGTTCCCTTGGTATCTCTAATTTTCTTGAAGAGATCTCTAGTCTTTCCCATTCTCTTGTTTTCCTCTATTTCTTTGCACTGATCTCTAAAGAAGGCTTTCTTCTCTCTCCTTGCTATTCTTTGGAACTCTGCATTCAGATGCTTATCTTTCCTTTTCTTCTTTGCTTTTTGCTTCTCTTCTTTTCACAGCTATTTGTAAGGCCTCCTCAGACAGCCATTTTGCTTTTTTGCATTTCTTTTCCGTGGGGATGGTCTTGATCCCTGTCTCCTGTACAATGTCACGAACCTCCGTCCATAGTTCATCAGGCACTCTATCTATCAGATCTAGGCCCTTAAATCTATTTCTCACTTCCACTGTATAATCATAAGGGATTTGATTTAGGTCAGACCTGAATGGTCTAGTGGTTTTCCCTACTTTGTTCAATTTCAGTCTGAATTTGGCAATAAGGAGTTCATGATCTGAGCCACAGTCAGCTCCTGGTCTTATTTTTGTTGACTGTATAGAGCTTCTCCATCTTTGGCTGCAAAGAATATAATCAATCTGATTTCAGTGTTGACCATCTGGTGATGTTCATGTGTAGACTCTTCTCTTGTGTTGTTGGAAGTGGGTGTTTGCTATGACCAGTGCATTCTCTTGGCAGAACTTTTTAGCCTTTGCCCTGCTTCATTCTGTACTCCAAGGCCAAATTTGCTTGTTACTCCAGGTGTTTCTTGACTTCCTACTTTTGCATTCCAGTCCCCTGTAATGAAAAAGACATCTTTTTTGGGTATTAGTTCTAGAAAGTCTTGTAGATCTTCATAAAACCGTTCAACTTCAGCTTCTTCAGCATTACTGGTTGGGGCATAGACTCGGATTACTGTGATATTGAATGGTTTGCCTTGGAAATGAACAGAGATCATTCTGTCGTTTTTGAGATTGCATCCAAACTACCGCACAATTGCACTCATCTCACACGCTAGTAAAGTAATGCTCAAAATTCTCCAAGCCAGGCTTCAGCAATACATGAACCATGAACTTCCAGATGTTCAAGCTGGTTTTAGAAAAGGCAGAGGAACCAGAGATCAAATTGCCAACATCCGCTGGATCATGGAAAAAGCAAGAGAGTTCCAGAAAAGCATTTATTTCTGCTTTATTGACTATGCCAAAGCCTTTGACTGTGTGGATCACAATAAACTGTGGACAATTCTGAAAGAGATGGGAATACCAGACCGCTTGACCTGACTCCTGAGAAACCTATATGCAGGTCAGAAAGCAACAGTTAGAACTGGACATGAAACAACAGACTGGTTCCAAATAGGAAAAGGCTGTATATTGTCACCCTACTTATTTAACTTATATGCAGAGTACATCATGAGAAACGCTGGACTGGAAGAAACACAAGCTGGAATCAAGATTGCTGGGAGAAATATCAATCACCTCAGATATACAGATGACACCACTGTTATGGCAGAAAGTGAAGAGGAATGAAGAAGCCTCTTGATGCAAGTGAAAGTGGAGAGTGAAAAAGTTGGCTTAAGCTCAACATTCAGAAAACGAAGATCACGGCATCCGGTCCCATCACTTCATGACAAACAGATTGGGGAACAGTGGAAACTGTCAGACTTTATTTTGGGGGCTCCAAAACTACTGCAGATGGTGACTGCAGCCATGAAATTAAAAGACACTTACTCCTTGGAAGAAACGTTATAACCAACCTGGATAGCATATTGAAAAGCAGAGACATTACTTTGCCAACAAAGGTCTGTCTAGTCAAGGCTATGGTTTTTCCAGTGGTCATGTATGGATGTGAGAGTTGGACTGTGAAGAAGGCTGGGTGCCGAAGAATTGATGCTTTTGAACTGTGGTGTTAGAGAAGACTCTTGAGAGTCCCTTGGACTGCAAGGAGATCTACCCAGTCCATTCTGAAGGAGATCAGCCCTGAGATTTCTTTGGAAGGAATGATGCTAAAGCTGAAACTCCAGTACTTTGGCCACCTCATGTGAAGAGTTGACTCATTGGAAAAGACTCTGATGCTGGGGCGTATTGGGGGCAGGAAGAGAAGGGGACAACAGAGGATGAGATGGCTGGATGGCATCACCGACTCTATGGACATGAGTTTGAGTGGACTCCAGGAGTTGGCAATGGACAGGGAGGCATAGTGTCCTGCAATTCATGGGGTCACAAATAGTCGGACATGGCTGAGTGAGTGAACTGAACTGAACTGATCTGAACTGAACTGACTGTAGCATCTTGTGTATATATATCATCTCATTTCATCCTCACAAGGTAACAATCCTATGGGTGGGCCTGTTACTGTCACTCCATTTTATAGCTGAGGAAATAGAAGCAGAGAGAAGTAATTTGCAAGATCACACAGCAGCTGAGGTGGGATTTGAACCCAGGCAGTAGTGCAAAATCTATATACTTCACTAGGCTACCTTAAAGGTTTATGCCCTTTGGGCTTCAAATTTCACTTCTGGGAGTCTAGTTCAAGGAACTACCTTAAGATTATTTTGCACACACATGTTTGTACAAACAATATTTACCAAGATATCTGTTCCATGGGTTACTCTGTTGTCATTTAAAAAGGTGTTTGTGAGTTCCCTGGTGGGGTCCAGTGGATGAGAATCCTCCTTCTAATGCAGGGGACATGCGTTCTAACCCTAGTCCAGGAGCTAAGATTCCACATGCCTTGGGGCAACTAAACCCTTGTGCCATAATTAGAGAGCCCTCGGGAAGCAACGAAGACCTAATGTAGCTAAATAATAAAATAAGCTGAATGCATTAAACGGTGTATATGATGGATAGATATTATATATCACATATTTCTGAAGAATTTTATGCAGTAACAAATGCAGACTTGTGCCTTTTATGACCTCAGACTGCACACTAGCCACCCTAACCATAAAACTTAACCTCAAAGATATGATATTAAGGGACAAGAGCTGGATCCTCATAGCATGATCGTATCGGTTAAAAAAAATTCCACACAGCGATCCCTACAAGAGACTGAAAGGAAATCCACCAACCTGAGAACTAACAATGATTGGACCTCAATGTTGACTAATCAGGCAAGTTTCCTTTCTTCTCTGGACCTTCCTATAAGTCTCTATATTTTCTTTCATAAACACCATGCCTTTTATAATTTAAAAAATGTCTTCAAGGGACTTCCCTCGTGGTCCAGTGGTTGAGAGCCACCTCTCGGTGCGGTTCGATCTCTGGTCAGAGAAATGGGAACCTCACGCTGCTGGGAAAGATCTGCATGAGGCAACTAAGACCCGCCTGACACAGCCAAATTAATTAATTAATTAATTTTAAAAAAAGACTCAAAGTCAAGAAAGACAAAGACTGTGGGAGGAGACAGTTGGGGGAAGCAAAAAGTGAGAATTAGATTAAACCTTAGAGGAAATGGATTTATGGATATTTCAAGGTAAACTGAAATCAAAGAGACTGAGGAAATGTAGATCCTGCTGGATATATGGCTCCCAGTGAGGAATGTTGAGGTGAGGATCCAACATCCGCTGGATCATGGAAAAAGCAAGAGAGTTCCAGAAAAGCATCTATTTCTGCTTTATTGACTATGCCAAAGCCTTTGACTGTGTGAATCACAATAAACTGTGGACAATTCTGAAAGAGATGGGAATACCAGACCACCTGACCTGCCTCTTGAGAAACCTATATGCAAGTCAGGAAGCAACAGTTAGAACTGGACATGAAACAACAGACTGGTTCCAAATAGGAAAAGGAGTACGTCAAGGCTGTATATTGTCACCCTACTTATTTAACTTATATGCAGAGTACATCATGAGAAACGCTGGACTAGAAGAAACACAAGCTGGAATCAAGATTGCTGGGAGAAATATCAATCACCTCAGATATGCAGATGACACCACCCTTATGGCAGAAAGTGAAGAGGAAAGAAGAAGCCTCTTGATGCAAGTGAAAGTGGAGAGTGAAAAAGTTGGCTTAAAGCTCAACATTCAGAAAATGAAGATCATGGCATCCGGCCCCATCACTTCATGGGAAATAGATGGGGAAACAGTGGAAACAGTGTCAGACTTTATTTTTGGGGGCTCCAAAATCACTGCAGATGGTGATTGCAGCCATGAAATTAAAAGATGCTTACTCCTTGGAAGAAAAGTTATGACCAACCTAGATAGTATATTCAAAAGCAGAGACATTACTTTGCCGACTAAGGTCCATCTAGTCAAGGCTATGGTTTTTCCACAGTGGTCATGTATGGATGTGAGAGTTGGACTGTGAAGAAGGCTGAGTGCTGAAGAATTGATGCTTCTGAACTGTGGTGTTGGAGAAGACTCTTGAGAGTCCCTTGGACTGCAAGGAGATCCAACCAGTCCATTCTGAAGGAGATCAGCCCTGAGATTTCTTTGGAAGGAATGATGCTAAAGCTGAAACTCCAGTACTTTGGCCACCTCATGCGAAGAGTTGACTCATTGGAAAAGACTCTGATGCTGGGAGGGATTGGGGGCAGGAGGAAAAGGGGACGACAGAGGCTGAGATGGCTGGATGGCATCACGGACTCGATGGATGTGAATCTGAGTGAACTCTGGGAGTTGTTGATGGACAGGGAGCCCTGGCGTGCTGCAATTCATGGGGTCGCAAAGAGTTGGACACGACTGAGCGACTGAACTGAACTGAACTGAACTGAGGAATGTTTGGGTCACGTCACCTGAAAAGCACTGTGTGTTGAGTATTTCAGTTTCTGGTTGACTGCTCACTGAGACGTCCCATAGGGTTACTCTTGGGAGAAATATACTAGCTGTGAGAAATGTCGAGGAAAGCTTCCCCACCGCTGAACAGGCGAAAAAGAGCAAACAGATCATTTTAGACGGTGAATCTGTTGGACACCTGCTAACCCTGTAAAAGAGGGGTGCCTCCTCTGTCCCCACGTGCAATCCACGACATGGCAGGGGAGACAGATACATACAGCAAATCCCCTACATACAGACCTTCAGGTTTTGAACTTGCAAAGATGCAGATGTGTGTTCGCACGTCCAGTCACATCAGGCCTGAGTGACACTGCAGCTTCTCCTCCGTCTCCTGTTGCTGACGATCAGCTCTACCATCTCCCCCCCCCTCCATTAGTAACTCTTCTTGCCTCTTCATTCGATGCCAGCCCCTGTATACTTGCTGTTGTACTATACTACTGTATTTTTCGAGGTCCTGTACTGTAAGATCAACAATGTTTATTTTTTTGTTTTGTTTTTCAACGTATTATTTGTGTGAAAAGTATTATAAACCTGTTACAGTACAGTACTGTATAGTCAATTGTGTTAGTTGAGTACCTAGCCTAACTTTGTTGGACTTATGAACAAAATTGGACTTAGGAATGCACTCTGGGAATGGGACTCATTTGTTGTTATTGGACTTACTGTATTTAGAAAATTGTCATCCACTATGGTGAGGGCCATCACAGAGATGGCACATGTAAGATGATTTTTTTTTTTTTTTTTAATATGCAGGGTAGGGTGTTGTCATTGCCATCTTTGAGTGGTCGTAACAGATAATTGGTTCCTCTCTGTAGTTTTTTCCAGAACAAACCAGGGTAGAGTTTCCACATTTTTTTTTAAGCCCATATTATTAACTATGGTGGGTGTTTTGCAACTGATCTGTGTGTGAATGGGGATGCAGAGTTATTTATTTATTTTTAACGTGAGAGCGACTTCACTTTCACTTTTCACTGTCATGCATTGGAGAAGGAAATGGCAACCCACTCCAGTGTTCTTGCCTGGAGAATCCCAGGGTCGGGGGAGCCTGGTGGACTGCCATCTATGGGGTCACACAGAGTCGGACACGACTGAAGTGACTTAGCAGCAGCAGCAGACCATTTTTAAAGTCCTTGTGGAATTTGTTACCATATTGTTTCTGTTCCATGTTTTGGTTCTCTGGCTTGAGGCATGTGAGATCTTAGCTCCCTGAACCAGGGATTGAAACGTCACCCCCTGCACTGGAAGGCAGTCTGAACCACTGGGACACCAGGGAAGTTCCCAGAGTTATTTTTAAAGATCAACTTGGCTGTTCTCCTCTCTCACTGCTGAACTGGAATATATTGGTTCCTAGGCAGGTACCTGTCCCTGTCAAGATTCTCAAGGTCAGCCCACAGTGTTGGCTCAGGCACGTGGTACCATTTATAACTGTCAGCGTCGAGCTGTGCAAGCCAGGTTGCTGCCAGGAGATATGGTGTTGAACTCACGACTGCTCCACGTCTGTTGGGAACTTCACTGAGCATAGACCTTCTGGAGGACTGACTTAAAGAGCATGTGGCCCTTCCATTTCCTCTAGAGCAGGGGTTGCATGGTTTTCTGTAAGGGGCCAGATGGTAATATTGTGTTTTTTGAGCCAAATGGTCTGTTGCCAACTACTCACCTCTGAAGCAGTCACAGACAATATACTAAGGAAAGGGCGTGACTGTGTGACAATAAAACTTTTATTTACAAAACAAGGCTGTGAGCTGGATTTGGCCCGAAGGCTGTAGTTTGCAGACTCCTGCTCTAGATAGTTTGAAATCTGGGTGGCTTAAGGCAACCAGCACAGGGTGTTTTCTGGGGACCCTGGTGTGCCAGCCACTATAGAATTAATTATCTCAGATGACTGAGTGTAGGGGGTCGTTGTTCTTTCGTCGCTAAGTTGTGTCCAGCTCTTTCGCAACCACATGGACTGTAGCCCGCCCGGCTCCTCTGTCCATAGGATTTCCCAGGCAAGAATACTGAAGTAGGTTGCCATTTCCTTCTCAGGGGAATTTTTCTAGCCCAGGGATCGAACTCTAATCTCCTGCATTGACAGGTGGATTCTCTAACACTAAGTGGCCAGGGAAATCCCTAGGGGGTTGCTGTGTATTAACCTGTGATTATTGCCTTGGCTGAATTGCAGGGAGTGGCTTGCACTGAAGACAAGAGGGCTTGACTAAAAAGCTATCCAGACTTGGGATATTTGGGGGATGTCAGCCCTGATATTTTGAGTCATTTTCTTTGAGAATACCTGAGAGTGCTGAGCAAAATCACCCCATCTTTTGTTAGGGACACTGAGTTAGGGTGTATAATCAGACTTTTGCTTTTATTGCAGCTTCTAGAAAACTCCAGTCAAATTCATGTATCTGCTAGTTCAAGGTGGCAGGGTAATTTGGGCTACAGTCTTGAAGGAGCCTCATTCTCAGACCAGTTCTCTTTTTCATCTTCTGATAATCCACCATGATGAATTGTACAATTGCCTCGTAATCTGCCTCAAATCCCCTCTGAAACACGCAGGAAAGAAAACAAGAGAAGGGAGTGGAGGCGGGAGGGATGTGCCTGAGCATATAGCATATGAATAGCATATTTCTCTTTTATGCCTAGTGACCAGGTTGGGCTACCCAGGTGGCACTAATGGTAAAGAACCCGCCTGCCAATGCTGAAGACATAAGAGACTAGGGTTCGATCCCTGGGTGGGAAAGATCCCCTGGAGGAGGGCATGGCAACCCACTCCAGTATTCTTGCCTGGAGAATCCCATGGACAGTGGAGCCTGGTGGGTTATAGTCCATAGTGTGGAAAAGAGTCAGACACGACTGAAGCAACTTAGCACGGCACAACCAGCTTGAGTTCCTATTCACTTCACTCAGGAAATCTGGTCTTATACTAGGTTCTGCATTCTATCTGTTTCAGGGAATTGCCAAGGAACATTAGCAGGTACCACAAATTCTCCCCTGCAGACCCCGGGGGTTCTCTCCAAACTGGGACTTTGTTCTTTAACAGATTCAGTTCAGTTCTATTCAATCACTCAGCCATGTCTGACTCTGCGACCCCATGGACTGCAGCATGTCAGGCCTCCCTGTCCATCACCAACTGGTGAGTTGGATAATGCCATCCAACCATCTCAGCCTCTGTTGTCCCCTTCTCCTCCTGCCTCCAATCTTTCACTCTTTTCCAATGAGTCAGTTCTTCACATCAGGTGGCCAAAGTATTGGAGTTTCTGCTTTAGCGTCAGTCCTTCCAATGAATATTCAGGACTGATTTCCTTTAGGATTGACTGGTTGGATCTCCTTGCAGTCCAAGGGACTCTCAAGAGACTTCTCCAACACCACAGTTCAAAAGCATCAATTCTTCAGTGCTCAGCTTTCTTTATAGTCCAACTCTCACATCCATACATGACTACTGAAAAGAAACCACAGCTTTGACTAGATGGACCTTTGTTGGCAAAGTAATGTCTCTGCTTTTTAATTTACTGTCTAGGTTGGTCATAGCTTTTCCTCTAAGGAGCAAGCATCTGTTAATGTCAAGGCTGTAGTCACCATCTGCAGTGACTTTGGAGCCCCCCCAAAATAAACAGTCTCTCACTGTTTCCATTGTTTCCCCATGCATTTGCCATGAAGTGATGGGGTTGAATACCATTTATCTTAGTTTTCTGAATGTTGAGTTTTAAACCAGCTTTTTCACTCTCTTTCACTTTCAAGAGGCTCTTTAGTTCTTTGCTTTCTGCCATAAGGGTGGTGTCATCTGAATATCTGAGGTTATGGATATTTCTCCCAGCAATCTTGATTCCAGCTTGTGCTTCATCCAACCCAGCATTTTGTATGATGTGCTTTGCATAGAAGTTAAATAAGCAGGTTGACAACATACAGCCTTGATGAACTCCTTTCCCGCTTTGGAACCAGTCTGTTGTTCCATGTCCAGTCCTAATTGTTGCTTCTTGACCTGCATACAGATTTATCAGAGGGCAGGTCAGGTGGTCTGGTATTCCCATCTCTTGAAGAATTTTCCACAATTTGTCGTGAGCCACATAGTCAAAGGCTTTGGCATAGTCAATAAAGCCGAAGTAGATGTTTTTCTGGAACTCTCTTGCTTTTTGATGATTCAGTGGATGTTGGCCATTTGATCTCTGGTTCCTCTGCCTTTTTTGAATCCAGCTTGAACGTCTGGAAGTTCATGGTTCACATACTGTTGAAGCCTGGCTTAGAGAATTTTGTGCATTACTTTACTAGCTTGTGAGATGAGTGCAATTGTGTGGTAGTTTGAGCATTCTTTGGCATTGCCCTTCTTTGGGATTGGAATGAAAACTGACCTTTTCCAGTCTTGTGGCCACTGCTGAGTTTTCCAAAGTTGCTGGCATATTGAGTGCAGCACTTTCACAGCATCATCTTTTAGGATTTGAAATAGCTCAACTGGAATTCCATCACCTCCACTAGCTTTGTTCATAGTGATGCTTCCTAAGGCCCACTTGACTTCACATTCCAGGATGTCTGGCTCTAGGTCAGTAATCACACCATCATGGTTATCTGGGTTGTGAAGATCTTTTTTGTACAGTTCATCTGTGTATTCTTGCCACCTCTTCTTAATATCTTCTGCTTCTGTTAGGGCCATACCATTTCTGTCCTTTATCAAGCCCATCTTTGCATGAAATGTTCTCTTGGTATCTCTAATTTTCTTGAAGAGATCTCAAGTCTTTCCCATTCTGTTGTTTTCCTCTATTTCTTTGCCTAGATCACTGAGGAAGGCTTTCTTCTCTCTCCTTGCTGTTCTTTGGAATTCTGCATTCAAATGGGTATATCCTTCCTTTTTTCCTTTGCCTTTTGCTTCTCTTGTCAGCTATTCGTAAGGTCTCCTCACAACCATTTTGCCTGTTTGCACTTCTTTTTCTTGGGGATGGTCTTGATCACTGCCTCCTGTACAATTTAACAGATTGCTTTTCACCAACTCACTCCTTGGTTGGGGTGGCTGAGTGGGGCTTATATGGCCCCCTAGAATTCCCTAATGGTAACCTGCTTGGAAACACTTTCTGAGCTGCCCTCTCTTCTCTTTCTCACTTCCTGCTCCCTGTCTGATACTTTCTGGGGTCACCTCCCAAATAAACCACTTACATTCACCTTCTAGCCTCAGTGTCTCCTTATAGGGGAGCCCACGCTAACAGGGAGATTTTGCAAATGGTGGATGGACAAGGCTCATTGGATGGAATGAGGGCACAGGAGAGGCGGAGGGCCGTGCTGCCCTCAGACCCTGTTTCCCCTCTGGTCCTCTGTCTGATGAACCATATTACTCTCACCAGATCAAGGCTGCTGACTTTGGCATTCTTTCTGCGCCATCCTTAGGAGTCTATTTCCAACTTATGAAAAGCAGGTTTTGGGTTGATGTATCATTACAGAATGCCCTGGGAATATCTAGGCTTATCTCTGCCTATCAGGGACTTTTGAAATGTTTTGCCTCTATTTGATTCCATTCATGTGAAAGGTAGAGGCCCCTTGGAGTGTGAAGATGGAGACACAACTCCATCCTTTATAAACAAACTCAGGTCTTGTTTAATCTGTGCATCGCAAGGTAGGGGTCACAGCTGGAAGCATTTTCCCGGGAAATTCAGGGTTGTCAAAGGCATTTATCCAGTATTTTATTGTAATTGGTTAATTTATGCTTTATTTACCTTGTAAATATGATCTGAAAGTTAGCACTGGGGGAAGCCTGCCTTTTTCTGTTCTACACTGTCAGAAAAATATATGTCTCTTTGGCAAAAAAAATAAAAAAAATTTTAAAGTGAGAAACAGAGCTTTGGAATAAATTTTCCACCGCTTAGGCTGAGGCCCACCCCTACCTACCCCCAGCCCCCGCCCCCAGCCCCATCTCCCTGCCCCCGTCACCATAATTTGTGTTTCTTTAAGTCAAACAAAGCTAGTTTTTGCTGAGCACATTCAAATGTTTCACCTTAGATGGCAGAACTTGGAACTAATCTTCCAGGATCAGCGTTGCTGCAAATCAAGCCAAGAACCATTGGAATAACCTACCTCGCGGTTGGAAAACGCTGATTCCTCTGAGGAAAATAACACACAGACCCAGTAGCCCGCTTGCCTTGTTGACGCAGCAAGTCTAGGCCTGCGCCTTGTCCTTCCCGCACGTGGACCCACAGATGGGAAATGCATCTCTCCCGCCTCCGTCGGGGGGCTGCCAAGGAGAATTTGCATGTTAGGCCTCTCATCATTTCCAATTGTTCTCCAAATAAAACAGGCCCTGGATCTGAGGCGAATGCCTTCCAAAGCACTTTTCCACTGGGTATGGGTCCAGAATAAATACTAAAGAGAAATCTGCCCCTCCAAGCACTTCTCGGAGATAGTTTTTCATTCAGACCAGTCAGAAGCTGAAGAGAGCAGAGCGCGTCCAAACCAAAGGCAGCATACTGCCCCTCCACTTCCTCCCCTGGCCAGACCCCATCATCTGTTACCTGGTGATACCGGGCTGGGGCTCTCTCTGTCATCCTATTCTTATCTCTCTCTTCCCTTCCCTTCTCTCTCCAGCCTTGCCCTCTCTCCCACCCACCCACGTTTCCTTCTCTTTCAGTGACAAGCCCATCCCCTTTTGTAAAAAAGAAAACTTTCTATCTTGCCATAATGATAGACTCTGCAGAAAGCTGCAAAAATATTAATAGTATAGACCATCCTGGGTACCTTGTATTTGGCTTTTCCCTATAGTTTCATCTTCCATGACAGTAGTGTGAAAGTGAAAGTCACTGTTGTGTCTGATCCTTTGTGACCTCATGGACTGTGGCCTGTCAGGCTGTCCATGGAATTCTCTGTCCATGGAATTCTCCAGGCAAGAATACTGGAGTGGGTAGCCATTCCCTTCTCCAGGGAATCTTCTTGATCCAGGGAGCAAACCCGGGTCTCCTGCATTGCAGGCAGATTCTTTACCATCTGAACCACCAGGGAAATCCATGACAATACCACATTATCAAAACCAGGACGTCAACAGCAGTACAATGTCTATGTCTATCTAATTCCATGTCTAAGACCTTCATTTTTTTATTTTTTTTAAAAACTTTTTGGTCGAGCCACATGGCATGTGGGTCTTAGTTCCCAGGAATCAAACAGGCACTCCCCTGCAGTGGAAGCATGGCCTCTTGGCCACTGGGCCACTGGGGAAGTCCCTAAGCCTTTCACCTTTGAATGCTCACTTTTTCCTGTAAGTTTGTTCCATTTTTAGGTTTTTAAAAATTGTTATTTTATTTTGGTTGCATGAGCTCAGCAGCATATAGCCTTAGTTGCTCCAAGTCATGTGAGATCTTAGTTCCCTGAACAAAGATGGAATCTGAATCCCTTAGGTTGGAAGGCAGATTCTTCACCACTGGCCCACCAGGGAAGTCCCATTTTCAGGATTTTTAACTTACTCAATGAACACGCATCTAATGTTTATCTTCTCCTTGAGGTGGGGTGCTGTTTTTCCTCATCTGTTCACTTCTGGGGCATCCCAAGGGGCCTGGGCCCTCCTGCAAGGCAAACCCCCCAGGGGAAGAATTTGTAGCCCGAGCTCCAGATCTTGCTGGGCAACCTTGGAGGTCCTCTCACACATTTTGTCTCTTTGGGTCCTCCATTTATTTTCATTTAATAAGTGAAAGGAGATGAAATTTAAACAGGTGCACCTTACTCCTGGGGAAGAGCTCTGACTGCAGATTTGATGAGAAAGCTGTTCAAACTGTGGCCTGAAATGAGTTTCGTGGGCCATCTGCATGCATCTTCAGATGTGCAACCTCCCGTGATATGGGTGATGGTAGGTGAGCTGCACGAAAATAGGCAGGGGCTCCTGCAGGTGCTAAGGCAAAGCTCAGCCTGATCTTGGGGCCAGAAGTGGACTCCCAGTCCCCACACTCCTATGACCTGGTGTGGATAGGGCTCCGCCAACAAGGAATTCTCCAGCTCCCTGACACCAGCTGGGCATCCTGCAATTGAGCTCACCTTCCCACTCTGTCTACCAGAATACAGTGATGGATCCCACAGGTCAAGGGCTTAGTCCCATAAGACTGCCCCCACCCCAGCTCCAGATGCCAGTCACAAGTCCAGGTTGTCACCTGTGTTACCAAGTCCAAGCTAGCTCTGCTCTCCACCTGGCAGGCCAAAAAATCTGAGACAAGGTGTTGAGGCAAGGAATAACGACTTTATTCAGAAAGGTGGCAGACCGAGAAAATGGCAGACGAATGTCTCAAAATAACCATCTTGTTGGGGTCTGGATGCCAGGTTCTTTTATAGAACAGGGAGGAGGAGGAGGAAAGAAGTAAAGAAAAAAGGTCATAAGTTTTGCAAATATCTCCTGGAATGGCCAGCCTCAGGGAGGGGATGTGTTAATTTCTTCCTTCCTATAGCCATTCACAGGTGGACAGGGTCAGGATGGTTTAATATTCAGCAGAGGGGCAGGCTTCCCTGAGGCAGGCCATTGTGTATAGATAGTATCCTTTTAGTGGGCACAAGCAACGGAAGGAAAGGTTAAAGTCAAAGAAACAGACCCAGCGTGGAGTCAGATTTTGTTCCTCCCGGTAACACCTGCGCTTCTGATTGGCTCTTTTCTTTTTCCTTTAATGACTGGCGGTGCTGAGTCTTTGTTGTTGCATGCAGGCTTTCCTCTGGAGCGGGGGCTACTCTTCGTTGCAGTGCTTGGGCTTTCCATTGCAGTAGCTTCTCGTTGCTGTGGAGCACAGGCTCTAGGTTGCACGGGCTTCAGTAGTTGCAGCTTGTGGGGTCAGTAGTTTTGATTTCTGGGCTCGAGCACAGGTTCAGTATTTGTGGCGCGCAGGCTTAGTTGCTCCGAGGCATGTGGGATCCTCCCAGACCAGGGACCGAACCTGTGCCTCCCGCATTTGCAGGTGGATTCTTTATCACTGAGCTATGAGAGAACCCCTCTGATTGGCTCTAAATAGAAGGTTTCCACAAACGCCTGTTGAAGTTTGATGATTGCTAGAATTACTCACAAAACTCAGGAGAACTTTGTGCTCACTAGATTACTGGTTATTATAAAAGGATACAACTCAGGAATAACTAGATGGATGGAGGCACGGGGCAAGGTCTGTGGGAGGGGACCTGGGGGCTTCCACACCCTCCTTGGTGTGCCATCCTTCCAGTATCACCAAACCCAGAATTTCTCTGAACCCCATCCTTTGGGGTTTTTACTGAGCCTCCATTACACAGTCATGATGGATGAAATCATTGGCCCTTGGTGATCAGCTCAACCTCCAGCCCTTTCCTCTCCTTGGAGGTGGGAGTTCAGGAGGTGGGACTGAGTGGTCCAAGCCTCTAAGCCTGTGGTTGGTTCCCCTGGCAACCAGCCCACATCCTGAGGGGCTTCCCAAAGTCTTCTCATTAACATAAACCGTGGTCAGAAGGGGCTTGTTAAGAATAGCAAGCATAACTTTATCTCTCTTATCACTGAGGAAATTCCAAAGGATTTAGGAGCTCTGTGCCAGGAACAAGGACGAAGATCAAATACATATTTCTTATTATAAATCACAATATCATGAGAAGGAATCTAGTTTTTTTACATTCTAGTGAGTATAAAGTGGGTCTGTGAATTCTCAGGAATTTAAGCAGCTGTAGCTTCTGGCTCCTTCAACCTCTAAGAGTGACCTTTAATTTTTTTCAAGTATTTCTTTTAAAAAATTACTTTATTATTCTTATTGTTATTTTATCTTTTTATTTTTTGGCTGTGCCATGGGGCATGTGGGGTCTTAGTTCCCCAACCAGGGATTGAACCCGCACCGCTGCAGTGGAAGCACAGAGTCCCAACCACTGGACGGCCAGGGAAGTCCTGTGACCTTTATTTCTGAGTTAAGTTTGGGGCAGTGTGTAAGGAGACAGGACCGAGGACCCGACCTGACCAGTTGGTGGATTCAGGACTGGTGCTGCGGCCGCTCTTGGCTCTCTTTCCACGGGTCTCTGTGTCCTTCACCAGGAATTAGCCAGAGGCACCTGGAGTGGGGTGTGGGGGAGGGGGGTGCATTATTCATCCATCTCTGTGGGGCTCAGGGGGCTTCCGAACCAGGGGGGGAGCTGCAGAGGCTGGAGAAGCCTGCGGGTGATTTGTCCCAAATTCACCTTTCCGGAACGTTCAGGTGCAGCGGGTGAATGGATTTGGGGTTTTCTCTCTCCTCCTGAACAGTCTATATACAAAAGCGAAGGAAACCAGGCTACTGGGGAGACAGTGCTTAATGATCTGAAAACAAGCACCGGTGTTTTTCTTGGCTAGGGTGAGAATGGTTACCTTGATTGGAACTAGGCTTTCCGAAGCACATTTCAATCAAGGCTGCCTTTGTCTGGGTGGCATGAGGGTGAGGTGATGGACCGGATCGCCCCCTGTGTGTGCTTTGAGCACCCTGACCCCCTGTGTGCGCAGCCCATGAAGAGCATGATGTTGAATCTGAATTTTTGCAAAAGGCTCTATTTCAATGGGATAATTCTTCAGAGAATCCATTTTTCTTTACACTTTCTGATTTAATCCATTGGTGGACAGTAAAGAATCTACCTGAAATGTGGGGGACCAGGGTTCAGTCTCTGGGTCAGGAAGATCCCCTGGAGAAGGGAATAGCAACCCACTCCAGGATTCTTGCCTGGAGAATCCCATGGACGGAGGAGTCTGGTGGGCTACAGTGCATGGGGTCGCAAAGAGTTGAACACGACTGAGTGACCAACACTCTTTTCACTTTTCTTTTAAGTAACACAGCATAAGGCACCCAGGAAACAACAGCTGTAAACAAGCCTGGGATTCAGAAGGAAAGGTTTGGTGGGTGGATTGGTGCCTCCTGAAGTCTAAGGTCACTGATTCCACAAGAGGATGCCAGCAGCAGGAATGCCAGGGAAGGTCAGGGTCTGAAACATGTCAAAGCTTCAAAGTCAGGGGGACTTCCAGCTGTGTGACCTTGTACAAGTCACTTAACCTCTTTCTTTCCTCATCTGTAAAATGGAGTGTGAGAAGCAGAATAACACCCCTCCCTCGAAGAGGCATGCGTGCAAGCTAAGTCGCTTCAGTCGTGTCTGACTCTGCAACTCCATGGACTATAGCCCACCAGGTTCCTCTGTCCATGGGATTTTCCAGGAAAGAATACTGGGGTTGGTTGTCATACCTTCCTCCAGGGGCTCTTCCCAAGCCAGGAACTGAACCTGCATCTCCTGCGGCTCCTATATTACAGTCAGATTCTTTACCGCTGAGCCACCGGGGAAGCCCCCCTCCCCTAATCTCTGGGACCCATGACGATGTGAGATTACATGGCAAAGGGGAATTAAGACGGCAGCTGACTTGAATATGGTGAGGTTATCCTAGACTTTCTAGGTGGAACCAAAAGGGAGACAGGAGAGAAGCTTGAAGTGATGCGCTGGAGAGAGGAACCAGCTCGCCTTGGCTGGCTGGCTTTGAAGGCAGAACAAGGGCGAGCATGAGCAAGCGGATGCAGGTGGCCTCTAGGAGCTGGAAAAAGCAAAGCTATGAATTCTCTCCCAGAGGCTCCCAGAAGGAAGGCACCCTGCTGACACTGTGCTTTCAGCCCAGTGGGACTGGATTAGACTTCCAACTACAGAACTACAAGATAATACATTCTGCCACTTTAAGCCACTGAGTCTGTGATCATTTGTTACAGCAGCAAAAGGAAACCCCTTTTGTTACAGCCGCAAACGGAAATTATCCCTCAATTATTATGGGGGATAATCGTAGTCCTCCTCTTGGAGTAGCTATACTGGATCAATTATTACGTGGAAAGCACTTGGGACAGTGCATGGGTCAGAATCACATTGATGGTGATGATGATAATGATGGAGAAGATTGTTACTGGCCTAAATATACTTATTTTCTTTTTTTTCATTATTTGGCCACGTTGGGTCTTAGTTGCAGCATTTGGGATCTTTATTCCGTCCTGTGGGATCTTTTGTTGAGAGGCCCCTCTGTGGTGCGCCGGCTCTGGAGCACATGGGCCCAGTAGTCATGGCTCACAGGCTTAGTTGCCCCACGGCACATGGGATTTTAGTTCCCTGACTGGGGATCGAACCCACACCCCTTGCATTGCAAGGTAGATTCTTAACCCGCTGGACCACCAGGGAAGTCCCTAAATATACTCATCTTGAGGGATGCCCACACTTGGAGTTTAAAGAGGAAGGGGGAGCCACAGTGGAAAGAGGGACACAAAGGAAAACCAGAAGGGTACACTGTCAGGGGCATCTCAGGTGAGAGCAGGAGGTGGTGATGCCCAGTCACGTGGTGTGGGAGGCGTGACAGCAGAGACCCCAGGGGCCTCGCCTAACTGGGTGTGGTGGAGAAAGCCCTGGAACAGGACCCTGTCTGTGGAGCTCTATAGCAGGGCCTTTCAATCTGGTAGGTACCCACCACACGTGGCCCCAGAGGGCTGAGGAGGGGGTTCGTCTGAATCTAGACGGGCTGCAAGTGTAAAACGCATACTGGATTTCAAACACCCAGGACGCGAAAAAGCAGGTAGATGATCTTATTAATAATCTATGTTGAGGGACTTCCCTGGTGGTCCAGTGGCTAAGATTCCACCCTCCCAATGCATGGGGCCTGGGGTTCAATCCCTGGTCAGGGAACTAGACCCCACACA
Source organism: Capricornis sumatraensis (assembly GCF_032405125.1). Lineage (NCBI taxonomy): Eukaryota > Metazoa > Chordata > Mammalia > Artiodactyla > Bovidae > Capricornis > Capricornis sumatraensis. Next base: position 58,483,594 of record NC_091085.1, on the reverse strand, counting down.
CCACAACTAGGAGTTCGCATACCGCAACTAAAGATCCTGCATGCTTCGACAAGGATCAAACGTCTTGTGAGCCACCACTAAGACCCGGCACAGCCAAGTAAATAAAATAAATTTTTTAAAAATGTTGATTACATGTTGAGATGGTAAGATTTTGGAAATGTTGAGTTAGATGACACCTAGTTTTTAAATTAGTCTCACTTTGAAAAAAATGTAGCTGCTAGAAAATTAAAAACTGCATCTGTGGTTCACACTAACATAGGGCTAGGATAACTATGTCACCAGCCAGGGGCGTGGGCTCAGGTGAGGTTTCTCTGCCCTGTGGGTTCTGTCCCTTTGTTTGTAAAACCAGGTGACTCCAAGATCTGTTTTGGGTGTCCTGGGGTTTGGTGGCCAGAAGGTCTCCGGGAAGCATAGATGGAATTATTTTGTAGAAAGGTACATTGCAAGGGATGAGGGTCAAGGAGAGGCAAAAGGGAAACCAAGGCCAGGACTGCATTTCTGTGGAGGTGGATGATGTGGGCTAGGAGAGACGAGCTGAGAATCATCGCTCATGCTCTTGCAGAGACCTGGGTAATTTATATCCGAGGAGCGGGAACAAATGTAGCGGGAGAGATTAGATCGACAGGAGAGAGGGTGAATTGATGGAGGAGCCTCATCGAGGGAGCCGAGAAGAAGATTTAAGAGCTAGGCAGGAGGTAACCTTGGAGGGGGCCAGGAGAGAAGGAGCGGGTGAGAAATAAATTAAGCAATTAGCACGCTCATCCAAACCGTGCCTCAAAGGACGAATGAAATACAATTGGGTGCCTCACAGGACGAGACAGCTAACGGGTGCTGGAGGGAGTCAGGAAGGGGAGAAAGTGTTTGCTGCAAAAAGGAAAATTAGAGTCGCCTGAGGAAAATGAACGCAGTGGGGCAGAAGGCAGACAGAGGAGTAGAGCCCTGGCTCCCACAGAGAAGACACAGGCCTCCTGAGGCAGCATTTTGAAAGGCCCCACATGCCAAGATAAAGGTAACTGCAACCCAGATTCCAAAGGAAGGCAGAAATCAAGGACAAAAATAAGCGTGTTTTGCTCTCTGACCCTCATCAACCTATTTTCCCAGTGTTTGTTCCTGCTGAACCAGAAAGGACTCACAGTCTCTTAATTCCTCCCTAATCTTTTTGAGGCCAGAGCATCCTTTGCAAATCATCAATTCCCATATCAGGGGTGAGAGGTACCTCCAGAACACCATCTCCAGCCAATACACGGAGAGAGGTTTACATCTCCTGTTTGAAATCTTACTTCCTGCCTCATTTCTTCTTTTTTTAAAAAAATAATTAATTTTTATCCGGGCTGGGTCTTCGCTGCCGCACAGGCTTTTCTCGAGTTGCGGTGAGCGGGTCACTGCTCGTTAGTGCTTCTAAACTCGATACTTTCCCCTGTTGCGGAGCACAGGCTATAGGCCACTCGGGCTTCAGTAACTGCTGCACCTAGGCTCAGTAGTTGCAGCTCCCAGGCTCAAGAGCGCAGGCTCAGTCGTTGTGGCCCACGGGCTTAGTTGCTCCGCAGCATGTGGGATCCTCCCAGATCAGGGATCAAACCTGTGTCTCCTGCACTGGCAGGCGGACTCTTTACCACTGAGCCACCGGGAAAGCCACTTGCCTCAGTTCTTAAGCTCACTGTGAGAAATCATCTTTTTTTTTTTTCCTCATGTTATTCTAGCTTCAGACACGAGGCTTAGTAAAATCACCACCATTGCTTTTTCTGTTTTTTTTTGGGGGGGGGAGTGGGTGGCCATGCTGCCAGGCATGTAGGATCTTAGTTCCTTAACTATTGGACCTGGGCCCCCTGCATTGGAAGCACAGAGTCTTAACCTCTGAACCACCAGGGAAGTCCCATTGCTTTCTTATTTTTGACCCTTCTGCTCATTCTTGTTCATCCCTTGGGGAAGCACTTCATCTTTGTCTCACTTGGAGGAGGGGGCATGGTTGGCTCCACATCCCTGGGGTTATCTGGTGGGACAGATCCGAGACTGCACAACCTCCTGTGGCCATCTCTTCCATTCTATGGCTTCAGTGTGGAATCCCCTTACACCTTATTTACTCGGGGTGCCAAGTCTTCCTTGCTGCGAGTGGGCTTTCTCTAGTGGCAGTGAGCGAGGGCTACTGCCTAGGCGTGGTGCTCAGGCTTCTCACTGCGGTGGCTTCTCTGGCTTCAGTGAACGGGCTCTAGAGCTCAGGCTGTTTCTTGTGGTGCACGGGCTGAGTTGCCCAGTGGCATGTGGGATATTCCTAGACCAGGGATCCAACCTGTGTCCCCTGCATTGGCAGGTGGATTCTCTACCACTGGACCACCAGGGAAGCCCCCCGTACATTTTCTTAACCAGGCTTCCAGCCATTAACACCATATAACAGTTATCCCCAGCCGGGAACCTTTTTGTCCATCTCCAAGAAAGACAGGGAAGCCTCAGCCCTATTTCCTTTTCTCTGCACCTCAAAATCTAAACTCCTTCTTTCTCCTGTTGCCACCATGGTAAGACAGATGGTCAGTGTTTCTTTTGCTGGCTTCTGACCCATCTCTCTGGCCAAATAAGATCTTGGCATTTTGGGGGCCAAACCTGGGAGGTTTGCCTTCTCCAGCCCCACACCCTGACTTTTTTAAAAAAGTCACTCTCTGAAGTGTTGATTCGCCTGCTATTTTTAAGTTCAATCAGGTTGGATTTTGTTTCAGGAAATACCTCACCCTTTCTGTCCCTCTTTCTCCCCAGTGTCCTTTCTGGTGTCGCTCTGTCTGCTTTGGCTAAGGAGACCAGCTGAGGACTGAAACAATGTACTACTTGGAGCCAGGCGTGTAAAATGAGGACGCTCTTCTTTCCCAAAAAACCTTGGTGCCCCCAAATGGAAAAATCTAGCTCTCAAAATACAAGCCTCTTGGCTGCTCTGGCTGAAAGATGCTGCTCATGAGGAAGGACGAGAACGTGTGTTATTTTACAAAGGCCAAAGGTTCTTTCAGAGGTTTCTTCTGTCCTCCGAGGTGGGAACCGGATGCTAAAAGCCAGTGATAGTTCATACCAGCGGCACCTGCACTGGGCTCCTTGCCAAATCAGCAGAGCCTCTGACACGTGTCGTTCATGGAAACACTGAGGAAACTGGACCACAGAGGGTTAAATGCCCAGTGTCACATGGCAGCTTGCCACAGTGATGACACCAGAACCCGGGGCTTCCGGCACCTGGGCACACTGGCCTAGGCTCTCTGGACTCTTCCACTGGGAGCTGGGGGCAAAAGGAACAAAGAGCTGGCTCTGGAATCTGGTCCTGATTTGCCTGGATCCCCCTGGTTTTCCACTTCTCATATTTTGGTGCTGCCTGCTCCAGAGTCAGCCCAAAGGCAAAGGTCTCCCCAGCTGGCCTTTATTCTTCTTTCTCTTTTTTGGCCATGCTATGGAGCATGCATGATCTTAGTTCCCCAACGAGGGATTGAACCCATGTCCCCTGCTTTGGAAGCATGGAATCTTAACCCCTGGACCATCTGGGAAGTCTGATGGCCTTTCTGATGTTTGCATTACCTGCCTCTGTTGCTGGCTCTGTGAATGGGAAGGCCATCCATCTTACATCTTGACCCTGGCTCTCTGATGTGAGGATAAATCTGGGGTCTTTGTCTCTTACCAACCTTCCAGGACTTCACGTGGGGGTAAAGCCCTTGGAGTGTCCCATCAACTCCCCGCAATGTGCGACTTTTTGCCCCAGGGTCCTCTGTAAGAGACGGACATGGTTCCACTCAGAACTCTGACCCACTGCTCCAAGGTCCCCATTTCCCGCTAGACTGAGGTCCTTCTGCCACTTGCTTGGTTCTTGACTCAGGTGTTGTCCTTGCAGACAAGGCCAGTTGTCTCATATTCTTTGGGTACCTGCCTCTCTCGGATGCTGGTCCTGGGTGGATCCGGCACATGGGTTCCGCTGGTGCTCAGCCTCCTTCTGACTCACTATCCCCCTCCTCCACCCCCAGGACCAGGACTTCTGCCCATGACGCTGCCTGCTTTTGGCCACATGGCATTGCCTTCAGGATGAACATCTCTGGGTGACACAAGATTGATGCCTCCTTAAAAGCCTTCCCGTAGCTCACACAATGCTCCCTTTGTAGGGATACTGCAGGGCGATGGCTTGCTGAGACTGAGCTGCTCCTTACCAAGGCTGTGGCCCCCACTCACCCCAAAGCTTTCAAGAATCAGGAATTTGCAGCAGCCATGCTTCCCAGTTGGGTTTCTGCTCTGAGTCTGGACAGAGTCCAGATTGGAGCCCTGAGCTGGGGTATTCAGATCCCTTACAAAAGACTCTCCCCCAGGAAAACCATCCAAGACACGGCTTCCAATCTCTTACTTTGGAGCTGGGAGCTCCCGCCCCCATTAGCCTCAACTCTGCTCAAACCTCCAATGACACAGGCAGCTTGGACAATCCCCATAAAGCAGCCTGGGCATCAATATCCAGGCAAGGAGGTGGGTCGTTGCTTTTCTGTTTTGCATGGAAAGTATCTGAAAGGTACATTTCACCTTATTCTCTGGTGGCCTCTGAGAGGCAGAAGGTCGCTATGGGCAAGGGCAGGAATCTGTCACCCAGTGCTGTGACGGGTGGCAGGGAGCACATACGTGACACAGGAGAGCACAAAACACTCGCCACACTCATCTCCTTTGTGCCCAGAGCTCCCTCGGGAGCTGGCTTGCACAGGAAAGCTGGCTCTGCCTCTGCCCTCTCAAACTCCCGAATGTCTCTGTTAAAGATCAATTGCTTAGTTATCTCATAATTATAAAGCTAATGTGTGCTCACTGCAGGAAATGCAAAGGGGGTAATGGAAGGCAAGGATGATAAAAACGATCAGTCGATGTCATCTCTCTCGTATCATCTCTCCCCTTGGACATGAGCATCATTAAATTCTTTTCTTAAAATGGAAGTGAAATTCACATGATGTAAAATTAACCATTTTAATGTGAGCAATTCAGGGACTTCCTTGGTGGCCCCGTGGCTAAGACTCTGAGTTCCCAGTGCAGGGGGCCCAGGTTCAATCCCTGGTCAAGGAACTAGATCTCAAATGCCCCAATGTAGGTCGAAGAATCTGCATACCACAACCAAGACCAGGTGCGGCCAAACAAATAAATGAATAAATAGTGAGTAATTTCAGTGGCATTTACTGCATTCATAATGTTTTGCAACCAATACCTCTATCTAGTTCCAAAACCTTTCTATCACCCCATGAACCATAGCCCACCAGGCTCCTCTGCCCATGGAATTTTCCAGGCAAGAATACTGGAGTGATTGCCATTTCCTTCTCCAGGGGATCTTCTTGATCCAGGGGTCAGACCTGTGTCTCCTGCATTGGCAGGAGGTTATTTTACCACGAGCTACCTGGGAAGCCTCTAGAGGCTTACAGCATATTAACCTGTAACTTTGGGCTTCCCAGGTGGCACTAGTGGTAAAGAACTCACCTGCTAATTCAGGAGACACAGGAGACACAGGTTCAGGCCCTGAGTCGGGAAGATCTTTTGTAATCCTCAAGAACCAAGGATCTGGGTGGGCTACCGTCCAGAGGGTTGCAGAGTCAGACACGGCTGAAGTGACTTTGCATGTATGCACAACCTGTATATTGCCTTGAATGAATTTCAGGCATAGAGTATACTCCAATAAAAATTAATTTAAAAATGTATACATTAACATACATTTAAATTAATTTTTTAAAATGTATGTAACAAATATAACCCCCTGTGTAATCTCTATCACAGTCAACTCCAGACTCTTTCCAGCACTCCAGAAAGGTCCTTTGAACACTTTTTCAGTTAGTCTCCCCTTTGTCCAATCCAAGCAACCACTCTTCTGATTCCCATGTCTTTTATTATCAGTCCTGAAGTTCCAGTAAATGGAATTGCCCAGTGTATTTTCTTCTTTGTTTATCCATCTTTCACTCTGCACTATCTTTTTTTGAGATTCATCTATGCTGCTTCATGAATCAGCAAAGTTTTTCTTTATTGTTGCTGAGGAAGTACAATTCAATGGTATGAATAAAAAATAGCAGCGTGAATACAAAATTCTTTGAGTAGATAATTTATTCATTTGTTCTCCTATTGATGGATGTTTTACTGAGTTCTATTGCGAACTGTCTCCGACCTCACAAGCAATTGTGAAACGTGCAATCTAGGAAAACGGTAGAGATCAACTTACATGCAAAGCAGAAACACAGTCACAGATGTAGCGAACATAGCCTCACAAGCCATTTTCAGTGTCTGCCTCATGTCACTGGCTGGCCCTAACAGTTTCCATGTGTGGGTGCTCAGTTGCTTCAGTCCTGTCCGACTCTTTGCGACCCCGTGGACTGCAGCCCACTAGGCTCCTCTGTTCATGGGATTCTCCAGGCAAGAATACTGGAGTGGGTTGCCATGCCCTCCTCTGGGGGATCTTCCCGACCCAGGGATCAAACCTGCATCTCTTGCATCTTCTGCATTGCAGGTGGGTTCTTTTCCACTGAGCCACCAGGGAAGCCCTCTAACAGTTTCCTGAGCAGTTTTAATATTTGTGGGCATTCATGTTCTTCTGTTGGAATGAACATCCTTAAACACAAAGTTCTGTCCAGGATAGATGCTTGCCACATTGAAGTTGAGAACATTTTAAAAGCCTTTGACATTTCTGTCTCAGCACCCTATATCTGTATAAAGAACCTACATACTGGGTGGTCACATGACTCAGTTCTGGCTAATGAGCTCCAAATGGAAATCCAATGGAGACTTCTGAGATTGTGTTGCTTTTCTTATCTAAGTGTCTAAGCACTCCTCTTCCTTGTAATTTTTTTCACCTTGCTTCCACCAGGGACTTGAGGCTGGAGGTGTGGAGCAACCACTTTGAGGCCTTGAAGGAATGTTCCCCAGTAAAGATAAGGAAGCAGAAGAACATTCTATCTAAGAGGCTGGGCATCTTCCACTGGCTTCAGAGGCTGTATCTGGGACCAATAAATGGAAATTTCAATAAAGAAGGTATCATTTGTAGAAAGAAGTTATTGCAATTAGGAAGTCAGTGAGTTCCTTCCTTATCAACAGAGATATTTTCACAGGAATGGAACATCCATTTGGGGGATAGGGGGAAGGGGCTTGTTGTTGTTGTTTAGTTACTAACTCATGTCCGACTCTTTGCAACTCCATGGACCACCAGGCTCCTCTGTCCATGAGATTTTCCGGCAAGAATACTGGAGTGGGCTGCCATTCCCTTCTCCAGGGTATCTTCCCAACCCAGGGATCAAACCCGGGTCTCCTGCGTTGGCAGGCAGATTCTTTACCAGGAAAAGGGGTACAAGCAGAAAATAGTGTGACCTCTGATGCTCCTCTTACTCTGAATTTGATTTTATGACCCAACTCTAATGGGTACATTTTCTGCCTTTGAGTCTGTCAAAGCAAAGTGGCCATAGAATGTCTCCTTTCCCTCCTCATCTTAAAAAGGTCATTAGAATTCATCTTATTTCTTATAAGACTTCAGAAAGTTGATGTATCCTTTAAAATTAAGCCCAGATCCTTCTACCTCCCCAAGTACACACTCATCAATCTCTCTTCTGTGAGGTTTTATTAGAAGGTCTTTTGTGTGTATTAAAAATGCAAAATATCTACCCGGTGCCAAATTCCAGAAATGCACAAACATGAAAAGGTTTAGTTTGTAAAGGTTTCTTATGACAGCTGCCACAGTGGTCATTAGTATGTAAATTCCATTGGCTGAGAAGGTTGACTTTCGGTCATAAATCGCCTCTTTCCTCCTGATAATCCTGTCTGACAGCTACAGCTGTCTAGACAATGGAAAAATTAACACCATGAAACAGAATAGTTTAGAAACTTTTGGAGCCAAATACTTAAAAACAAATTTTAAATCCAGGGTAAGAAATGTGAGACCAATTAGTTAATTATTCAAGGAATCCCTCCAGAGTACCAACTTTGACTAGCAAGACCTTATGCTTGAAAAGCATTTTAATACTTTGACAAAGTACTTTTCCATACGTTATCCTCTTTGATCCCTTGGAATGTGTGACTTTATTTCTGAGACCTTCCCCCATGGTTGTAAAGACCACCAAAATGTGACACCCCAGCTCGCTAGCATCACCATCACCTTCTCTTCTTTAACAAATTAGCTCTTTGGGAGAAAAATGCAACCTCAGCTCATTCAGATATGTCAATATGGGACCTACTTGAGAGAAAAGAAAATTATGTGTAACTCTTTATTTTTTTCCTCCTTAACTCTTAAACTCCTTCTTTGGTTTTCCATTGCTTTAAGATCAAAGCTCCTCCAGTTTTAACATGATTACCAAGACCTGAATGATTTGGCCACTGTCAGCTTCTTCCCAATCTCATTTCTTGCTAATTTCCCTTGATCCATTTTCCCTCTGTCCAAACTGGCCTTTTTAAACTTCTTCCAGTGACACCTCCTCTTCGACCTGTCCCCACCATGTTTTTGTACATCCGTTCACCCAGTAAACACCTCCTTATTAATAAAGGCACTTCCTCAGGGAAAGACCCTTCTCTCTTCTTCCCATACCATAGCAGATCAAGTTCTTCCAGATTAGAGGTAAATAAACTGCAGCTTCTGGGCCAAACCTGGCCCTTCATCTGCTTTTATAAATAAAGTTTTATGTGTACACCACCATGTTCATTGGTTTATGTATTGTCCATGTATTGTCCATGGATGGTTTCTTTTCTTTTTAACAAAAAAATGTTCCCCAGAGTTACTGAAGTATGACTGACAAAACTGTATATATTTGGGTTGTATATATATATATATAATACAAAACTGTATATATTAGCAAAGCAGCATGATGTTTTGCTATCTGTAGGCACTGTGAAATGAGTACCATAATCAAGCTAAAGAACCTATCCAGCCTGAAATAGTTACTCTTTGTATGTGTGCAGTGAGAACACATGAGATCTACTCTCTTAGCAAATTTCAAGTATACAGTATGTTATTATTAACTGTAGTCACCATGCTGTGCATTCGAGCTCCAGAACCACTCTCTGACCAGCATCTTCACTTGCCCCCGACCCCCTGGTCCCTGGCAAGCATCATTCTACTCTGTGTTACTGTGACTTCGACTATTGTTTTAGATTCCTCATATACTTGAGTTCATGCTGTCTTTGTCTCTCTGTGCCTGACTTATTTCACTTAATATCGTGTCCTCCAGGTCCATCTCTGCTGTTGCATATGGTGGGATTTCCTTCTTTTGAAACTGAGTAATATTCCATTTTTATATATATATATATTTGTTTTCATTGATGCACACTTAGGCTGTTTCCATGTCTTGGCTACTGTCAATAATATTTATGGCTGTTTTCGTGATACCATGGCAGAGCTGAGTAGTCATAACAGAAACCGTGTGGCCTACACAGCCTACAGGACTTACTATCTGGCCCTTTATGCAGAAGTTTGCAGACCCAGACCCCTGCTTCAGAGCATTGATCTTGGCTTGCAATGATATACTTGTTATTAAGATCATATGGCAAATAGAGTCAAGGGATTAGAACTGATAGACAGCCTGAAGAACTACAGATGGAAGTTCATGACATTGTACAGGAGGCAGTGGTCAAGACCATCCCCAAGAAAAAGAAATGCAAAAAGGCAAAATGGTTGTCTGAGGAGGCCTTACAAGTAGCTGAGAAAAGCAGTGAAAAGGCAAAGGAGAAAAGGAAAGATATACTTATTTGAATGCAGAGCTCCAAAGAATAGGAAGGAGAGATGAGAAAGCCTTCCTCAGTAATCAATGCAAAGAAATAGAGGAAAACAACAGCATGGGAAAGACTAGAGATCTCTTCAAGAAAATTAGAGATATCAAAGGAACATTTCACGCAAAGATGGGCTTGATAAAGGACAGAAATGGTATGGACCTAACAGAAGCAGAAGATATTAAGAAGAGGTAACAAAAATATACAGAAGAACTATACAAAAAAGATTTTCATGACCCAGATAACCATGATGGTGAGATCACCCACCTAGAATCAGACATCCTGGAATGCGAAGTCAGGTGGGCCTTAGGAAACATCACTATGAACAAAGCTAGTGGAGGTGATGGAATTCCAGTTGAGCTATTTCAAATCCTAAAAGATGATGCTGTGAAAGTGCTGCACTCAATATGCCAGCAAATTTGGCAGTGGTCACAAGACTGGAAAAGGTCAGTTTTCATTCCAATCCCAAAGAATCCGAAAGAAAGGGAATGCCGAAGAATGTTTAAACTAATGCACGATTGCACTCATCTCACATGCTAACAAAGTAATGCTCAAAATTCTCCAAGCTAGCTTCAGCAGTATGTGAACTATGAACATCCAGATGTTCAAGCTGGTTTTAGAAAAGGCAGAGGAACCAGAGATCAAATTGCCAACATCTGTTGGATCATCAAAAAAGCAAGAGTTCCAGAAAAGCATCTACTTCTGCATTATTGACTACACCAAAGCCTTGACTGTGTGGATTACAATAAACTATGGAAAACTCTTCAAGAGACAGGAATACCAGACCACCTGACCTGCCTCCTGAGAAATCTGTATGCAGGTCAAGAAGCAACAGTTAGAACTGGACATGGAACAACAGACTGGTTCCAAATCAGGTAAGGAGTACGTCAAGGCTGTATATTGTCACCCTGCTTATTTAACTTATATGCAGAGCACATCATGCAAAATGCTGGGCTGGATGAAGCACAAGCGGGAATCAAGATTGCCAGAAGAAATATCCATAACCTCAGATATGCAGATGACACCACCCTTATGGCAGAAAGTGAAGAACTAAAGAGCCTCTTGATGAAAGTGAAAGAGGAGAGTGAAAAAGTTGGCTTAAAACTCAACCTTCAGAAAACTAAGATCATGGCATCTGGTCCCATCATTTCATGGCAAATAGATGGGGAAACAATGGAAACATTGAGAGACTTTATTTTGGGGGGCTTCAAAATCACTGCAGATGGTAACTGCAGCCATGAAATTAAAAGACACTTGCTCCTTGGAAGAAAAGTCATAACCAACGTAGACAGCATATTAAAAGGCAGAGACATTACTTTGCCAACAAAGGTCTATCTAGTCAAAGCTATGGTTTTTCCAGTAGTCATGCATGGATGTGAGAGTTGGACTATAAAGAAAGCTGAGCACTGAAGAATTGATGCTTTTGAACTTTAGTGTTAGAAAAGACTCTTGAGAGTCCCTTGGACTGCAAGGAGATCCAACCAGTCAATCCTAAAGGAAATCAGTCCTGAAAATTCATTGAAAGGACTGATGCTAAAGCTGGAACTCCAATACTCTGGCCACCTGATGTGAAGAGCCATCTCATTGGAAAAGACCCTGATGCTGGGAAAGATTGAAGGCGGGAGGAGAAGGGGATGACAGAGGATGAGATGGTTGGATGGCATCACCGACTCAATGGACATGAGTCTGAGCAGACTCTGGGAGTTGGTGAAGGACAGGGAAGCCTGGTGTGCTGCAGTCCACATGGTCACAAAGAGTCAGACACGACAGAGACTGAACTGAACTGAAGATTATGTAATTATCCCTTACTTCTTCTAGACTTTGGCCTAGAATTGGACAGTTACTCAATTAAATATTGTTGAATGAAAGGAAAAAAAATAACTGGAGAAAAATAGAGGAATTTAAAAAGGAGAATGAAAGTAAGAGAGAAAGAAAAAAGGAACAATAGTTGGGCATATTATAAACATCTGTGATGCTACAGATCAGTTCTTTTAAGTAGTCATGCTCTGTTTTCAGAAATTCTCATTTAATGGTTCTGGCTCTTTAAAAAAAAAAAAAATTATTTATTTGGCCACATAGGATCTTAGCTGTGACACGTGGTATCTTCTCTGTGGCATGTGGGATCTTCTGTTGGGGCACGCAGGCTCTAGAGTGCAGGCTCAGTATTTATGGCACTCGGGACTATTTGCCCCACAGCATGTGAGATCTTAGTTCCCCAGCCAGGATTGAACCCAAGCCTTTTGCAGTGAAAGTTGTGTTCCTAACCACTGGACTGCCAGGGTATGCCCCAAATGGTTCTTTTAAGTGCCTTTGTTTTTGACCTGCCTACTCTGCAGCAGTAACTCACTGGAAAACACTATGACTGAGCTAAGTGACAAAAAAGGTATCTCATGAAGGTTGGCTATTTATGGAAAGTCATTGAAATGGCCTCTCTGCTTCTCATGGATTTCTGCTTTGGCAGGGCAAACACTTTTATGCTCATTTTTCCAGATGAGGAAATTCAGTTCAGTCGCTCAGTCATATCCGACTATTTGCAACCCCATGGGCTGCAGCACGCCAGGCTTCCCTGTCCATCACCAACTCCTGGAGCCTAGTCAAACTCATGTCCATTGAGTCAGTGATGCCATCCACCCATCTCATCCTCTGTTGTCCCCTTCTCCTCCCGCCTGAGGAAATTAACACAGGTTAAATTACTTCAATGAATGTATCGGGGACCTAACATGTGCACTGTTTTGACACCGTACAAACTACAGAGCTACTTTGTTTTCTATCTGGCAGCGACACATGCGAATCTTTTATAATACCAGTCTTTTAAGATAGTGGGATGATAAGAATCTTTTAAAATATCTCTCTCTTTACAGGCCGGGGAAGCTGTGACTTTCTAACATTTAAGTAGGACATGGAGAGTGTTTTAAAGTAAGTTTCCAAAGACAGGACAGGACTGTATTCCTGGTGGTGGCTGCCAGGGAACATGCGTTGTGGAGAAGGATGACTTTGACAAATATATGGAACAGTATGAAGGGGCCAAGTTTCTGTTCCAGAAAATAGCAATTGCTGGCAGTATAGGTTTAGATTCTATGTTGACTTTCCCCATCTCCACCTCTTTCCCTCCCTCCAAAAAGATTCTTTTCCTATTTTATATTTTTAACAAGGAAATGAAAAGAATTGGCATGAAATGAATTATGTCTTTCCCAGCATACACTTGTCTTCTGCTTGACGGTTGCCGGGAGTCATCCCAGGTGGAGCAGTGGTAAAGAATCCCCCTGCCAGTGCAGGAGATGCAAGGGACTTGGGTTCGATCTCTGGGTTAGGAAGATCCCCTGGAGTAGGAAACAGCAGCCCACTCCAGTATGCTTGCCTGGAGAATTCCACAGACAGAAGAACCTGGTGGGCTGTAGTCCATGGAGCTGCAAAGAGTTGGACACCACAGAACGACTAAGCACAGGACTCATCACAGCTACGCTTCCTTGTGGAGATGTCCTGTGTTGATGGGTGATGGGGGACCATGTAGGCCAGTGATTGGCAGTCTGTGAGTTTCCATGATGGTCTGTGTTTAGAGGTTGATGGAGGGTTGTCTACGGTCTCAGGGTTTTAAGTGTGTGCTGATCTGAAGCAAATGTAATAACCCACCACGGGGCAGTCATATACCCTGTTTCTCCCCTAAAACACAACACCCTTGACTTGAGTCCAAGGAACAACTGACTGGGGGACAAATGTGTATATAGACTCTGGTACCCTGGACATCTCAATAGGAGTTGATACCCTGTAAGTCCATAAATAGCAACAAAGGTCTAGAAACAATGGTTGTTTTTTAAACTTTTTTTTTTGGCTGTCCGGCATGTGGAATCTTAGTTCCCTGACCAGGGTTTGAACCTGCACCATCCTGCATTAGAAGCATGGCATCTTAACCACTGGACTGCCAGGGAAGTCCACAACAGTTAGTTTTTTACAGTCGAAGTATCTGATGGAAGACCTTCAAAGGGTAGAGGTATCGTAAATTCCCAACAGAAGGATAATTTTGCAACAATAGTTTGGAGCCCGAAGGGGGAAAGATCTGGAGCTAAATGCATAGGGAGCTGGCAGAAATGCAGGCATAAAAATTCAACCTGCAAAGGCCGCAGGAGTTTTCCAACCGAAGAGTGATTCTGAGCTGAAGTGAATGAACCAGAACCGAAAGTCTCAATTTCCTTCCTGCGTTGTAGGAAAATTGGGACTCTCAGTCCTCTCTGGGTTCCAGTGGAAACAATTGTCTGCTCCCTTTCAAATGGTGAAACCAAGAGTGGGAACATTTCGTGCCCGAGGCTTTCTCTTGTGTCTCCTCCCATATCTTCTCATCACAGCCTTTTTCCAAGCCAAGCATCACCCAGCCACCCCTGCCCCCACTGCTGCATGGTCAGAGGACAATTTTAAGTTCCGTGAAAGTGACTTTGGTATTTGGTTTAGAAAAAAAAATGGCTTATTTAAGTCAATTTGAGCCTCCCCCAGGACAGCCCATGAAAAAATGCCAGAGGAAGGTGGGTCTCTGCCTTGACACCCAAGCAACACAGTCCTGCCCCCTCAGATATGATGGTGCGTGCCAGACCCATGGGACATGAGATTTGGTGTCTGCTTCCAGTCTGCTGTTAAAAATGTCTTATCCTGGGGCTTCCCTGGAGGCTCAGTAGTAAAGAATCCGCCTGCCAATTCAGGGGACCCGGGTTCGTTTCCTGATCCGGGAAGATCCTACATGCGGCAGGACAACTAAACCCGTGTGCCGCAGCCACTGAGCCAGTGCACTAGAGCCTGGGAGCTGAAACTACTGAGCCGTGTGCCTAGAGGCTGTGCTCTGCAACGAGGGAAGCCGCTGCAGTGAGGAGCTGGCGCGCCGCAGTGAAGAGCAGCCCCGCCCGCCTCCACTGGAGAAAGCTAGGGCACGCCAATGAAGACTCAGCACAGCCACACATTAACTGATTAAAAACACAAGTGATTCCTTTTAAAAAAGTGCCTCGTTCCCTCATCTGACAGATGTGCGGGTAGATGAGGTTAACAGAGAAGTAAGCTCCGTGTTCCTGGGAGGAATAGAAATTTACAAACCCCAGGTGCCATGATTAGCTGCATTAAGGCGGGAGCCATGCATGGCAGGCGTCCCTCAGACCCCCATCCCCTCCTCCTGAAACCTCAGTTCATGTCAGTGCAAAGCGGCAGAGGGCTCCTTGCCAGCCTCTGAGAGGGGTCAGAGGTGCCCCGAGAAACAGATCTCTGAAAATAGAATCCGATAGAGGAGATTCAAGTGCTTCTCTGGGACAATTAAGGAAGTCCTGGAAAAATCAATTTGTCCCCATGCCTTTGAAGCTGGCTGTGACAAAGAAAACTGAAATTCTGTTCTTCCAAGCGGTAGGAAACCTCTGTGCTCTGGGTGTCTGGTCCTGAAAGAGGCTGTATCTGGTGAAGTACAGGCGAAGGGGGCTGCCCCTGCTCAGGGAACCAATAATAGGGCTCCCAGAGGGGGTGTTTTGGGAATGCTTGGGGGCCAAGGGTTGACATATACACTTTAGGGCTGTGGGTTTTTTTTTTTTTTTTTTTCACTTTTTAACATCTTTTATTGAATTTGTTACAATATTGCTTCTGTGGTGTTTTGGCCACAAGGCATGTGGTATCTTAGCTCCCAGACCATGGATGGAACCCGTAGTCCCTGCATTGGAAGGTGAGATCTTAACCACTGGAGCACCAGGGAAGTCCCAGGACTCTAGTTTTTAAATGATGTTCTATGATGGTCCTAGGGGGGAGGATGGGGGTGCCCAGGGGATAGTAATGCCCTTGAACTTGGCTGTGGGCGGTAGGGGGACTGCCCTGAGTCTGGGACTTAGGGAGCTGACTCTGGCCAGGCTCTCCCCTCAGAGGACACGAGTCCAAGGGTGGGTGTGAGAGGAAGCCCCTCCCCTGCCCCACTCTCATCCTAGCCCTGGCTCCAGACAACTCCTGATACCTGGGACCCCAGATTTCCTGGTACCCGGGACCCCAGAAACCCTGCCCAAATATCCTGGGCCTGCGATAGACCACCTTGCTGGTGTGTGGGTCTCCAGATGTGAGGGGTGGCCCACAAGAAGCTTCCAGAGGATGTGAGTGGGGCTGGGTGTGCAGAAGGCTCTTTGTGGTGCAGAATATATGCTGTATACCTGCCATCCCCTGATGGCTCAGAGGTTAAAGCGTCTGCCTGGAATGCAGGAGACCCAGGTTCGATCCCTGGGTCGGGAAGATCCCCTGGAGAAGGAAATGGCAACCCACTCCAGTACTCTTGCCTGGAGAATCCCATGGAGGGAGGAGCCTGGTGGGCTACAGTCCATGGGGTCGCAAAGAGTAGGACAGGACTGAGCGAATTCACTTCACTTCACCTGCCATCCAGTACAGGTACATGCTGTGTGTGTTGGTACGTGTGTGTATGGGTATGGGTGTGTGTGTGTGTGTATGTGGATATGTGTGGGTGGGTATGTAGTTGAGAGCATATCATTCTATTTCCACTTCCCTCTGTTAAACATTTTTTTGAAACTTTCTATATTCTGGAGTATACTTGATTAATCATATTGTGTTAGTTTCAGGTGTACAGCAAAGGGATTCAGTTTCCATTAAAATTTATTTAAACTGGAAGTTGGGTTTTTCTAACACCCTGTTGGCATCTTTGGAGGTTATTCTATGCATCTCAGTGATTTAAAACTGAGCAGGTGTTAGAGTTGGTTCTACAAATATGACCAGGGGTAGAAACACCAGAAAACACTTGGAAAGACGCTGGATATCACCCAGATGCAACGTGCTGTGGTTGCTACAGTGATTTCCTTGCTCATGAAGGAGTACTCTTTTTTTTTTTTTGAAGGTTCTTTAACTTTCCACAGGGGCATCCCAGGAATTCAAGTGTGGAATGCTGTATACACACATTTTCTGTTCCTCCCATGGGCGTTCTAAGATGGGGTTGAGGGGTTTGTGTGGGTTTAAGCAAGTGCTGCCTCAGCTTTTGTGCCCCACTTTCTCTGCACCATTGTGGGGTTCAGGGGGGCACCTGGCCTTTAGGCTCCAGAGAGAAGTGACTCCTACAAAGGAAGACTGAGTAGTCTGTGGAATAAGGGGTGTGTTGGGGGAGAGACTTGTGTGTATGTATTTATATTTATGTGTGTGTGTATGTGTGTGTCTATGTATATGGGTGCATGTGTATGTGAGTATGTATATGTGTATGCATGCACACGTGTAGTATCACGAGGTTTGTGATCTCTCATCACAATCTCTAAAATCACGGATTGGACCATTCTGGAGGTGGCATTTTATTTCATTTTAATGTAATTTTTATTTATTTTTTAAAAATTTAGACCCAGGGCAGCCAAAAATAAATAAATAAATAAATTTACAGCTTTGTGGGTTTTTTTTGTTTTTGCTTTAAAATATATTATTCAATCTTTATAACAAGTTTGTTGATAACACAGTATGTCGCTTTGTGGTGTTTCTTTTTTTTTTAATATTGATTTGGCTGCACTGGGTCTTAGGTCTGGCACACAGAATCTTCGCTCTTCATTCAGCATGCAGGATCTTTAGCTGTGGCTTGCAAACTCTTAGTTGCAGCATGTGAGATCTAGTTCCCTGACTAAGGATAGAACCTGGGCTCCCTGCATTGGGAGCATGGAGTCTTAGCCACTGGACCACAAGGGAAGTTCCTTTAAAAAAAATATTTGTGGAGGAGGCATCCACTTCCTCTTTTAGGAACTAAGTACCAGAGTGAGGAAGTGACTGTCCAAAGTCACCCGTGAATCAGAGCCCAGAGCCCTTACCCCCACCCCAACCCTGAGAGAAGCCTCACAATCCTTCACACATCTATGGTTGAAGAGAGGAGCTGACATAGTACATCTCAGGAGTAATTTTTAACTTACTAGGGCTCTGCTTTGTTAATTTCCCAGACAAACTGGCTTCTGTCTGTTTTGGTTGCAAGTGACAGAAACCCCAACTGGGTTAAGCACTAAAAATAATTTCTTGGCTCATCTCTCTGCAACTGCTGACTTTGAGCATAACTGGAAATAGGGGTCTAAACTATATAAATGGGATGCTCTTTTTCCCCCTCTCTTTTTCTTCCTAATTCTTGGCCCCATCTTTTCCTCACTGAGTCCATCCTTGAGCTTTTCCTGGTGGCCACTGGCATCTTCACCCCTGGCAGTCACAAGATGGCAGCACCAGATCTAGTGCTTCAAAAAGGCAAAGCAAAACAAACAAAAAAAAAAAAAGAGGAAGTTCCTTGGTCCCAGCATTCCCATCAACATCCCAGTGGCTTCTCATTGGCTCCTATTCACTCACATGACCATTCCCGGAACCAATCACTGTGGCCTTGGGTCCCTGGATCCCTGCATGAAACCCATCTGTATCCTTTATTATTGGAGTTAGTCAGGGACTGACACCATAGAAGGAAATTGAGAGCCTTTCCAAAAGAAAATGCATGAAAGTTGGGCAGCAAAAGCATCAGCTCTCTGCTTGATCAGATCCTATTATGATAAAATAAGGATATTTAAAGGCTCTCAAATTTGCCTAAACCCGGGGTGGGGGGCGGGGGGGCGGTAGCCCAGGCCTTTGTTCATTGATCTACCTGTATGAGCGATGACCTTGATTCCCTAGGTCCATAACATTGACCCCATGTCTCCATGTTCTTTGAAATTTATAAAACCTTTTCACATCCAGGGTGGGGCCTGAGGGCAAAAAATAAAATTGCTTGTTGAATTAAATCAATTTTAGTTAATATTCTAAAGCTTTATGATGATGTAAAGCCCAAGTTTTACATACAGGGCACAAAAGGTTTTAATAGACTTGACTTGTGTTCCAAATTAAAACAATGTTAAATTCTTGAGTAACCCTAGCAGCGAGAAAGAAAGAAAAAAAAAAAAAGGAAAAGAAAAACCCTCTTATTTCCAAATCACTACCAGTGGAATTTTAAAAATTATTTACACACTTAGCCATGAGTCCCTTTATACATGATGGGTTTGGCAGGAAGGTCTGAAGCAATAATTTAAAACAGAGGTTGGGAACGTATATAAGGAACTCCCCCTCTTTTCCAAAATAAATGTACCATCAGATCCACAAAGAGGTGACTTTTCCTAAGAAAATTCCATAACTCTGGGAGCTAGGGGCCTGTGGGTGCTGTCTGAGTTAAGCTGACAGCTCAATGTACTTACTTTCTGTGGATTCTAGAATGGGAAGGGAACGATGATTCCTTGAGGTACAGTGGAAAGAAAGACTGATCCCTTGTCACAGATTATTTTGTTTGAATTTAGTCCGGACTTACATGCTTAGATGGAATTGTGAATACATGGCGGTGTTTTGTGGTTTGTTTGCTTAATTCACCAGTCATTATCTTTTTAACTTTTTTAGCAAATGGCTTAAGGTATGTGGAAGCATTTTTAAAAAATATTTATTTTATTATTTGTCTGCGTGGAGCCTTTGGCAAGTGGCGTCTTCATTGCAAAGAGTCAGGCATGACTTAGAGACTGAACAACTCTTCATTGCAGTGCAGGCTCTTTGTTGCGGTGTACAGATTCTCTATCTGTTGCATTTGGGCTCTAGAGTGCACAGACTCAGTAGCTGCAGACCATGGGCTTAGTTGCCCTAAGGTATAGGGGATCTTACTTCCCCGACCAGGGATCGAACCTGAGTCCCCTGCTTTGGAAGCTGGATTCTTAACCACTGGACCACCAGGAAAGTTCCTCTACTGAACTTTATATTGAGTTTTGTTCTAAAATAACAAGAAGACTCCGTCCTCTGCCCAAGGATGTAGACATCCCAAAGACAAAAGACTGTGTCACTAATGAAGGGGCTAGGTCACCAGGTCCCTTCCAGTAAGGGAAGGGGTCAGTGTTGAATGGCTATTTGGTTATACAGAAATGGATTGGAAAGACTGCCAGCAGGGAAGGACGAGATAGAACCTAGTCTCAAAGCCCCTAAACTGTTCTTGTTGCCTCTCAGAGTGAGTGTCTGTAGGGGATGCTGCCCAGGGCCCCACCTGTGTCTTTCGGCTGGCCACTGGCTCACTCACCTTCTAGCTGCCACTGCCTGAAACCTCTTTTCTGAGACCTGGTAGGTCGCTTTGCCCACCCAGCAAGCTGGAAGTGCCGGGGGATCTCCACCCAGTCAGAAGCCCTCAATCAATGTCTCTGGTCAACTGATGTATAAATCCTTAGTTCCTTCCCTCCTCAGGTAGCCTAACCCCTCTTTCAAAAAAAAAAAAAAAGAACTTTTCTATTTTAGAATAACTTCTTTAGACTAACAGAAAAGTTGCAAAATAGCACAGAGAGTTCTCGTATATTCTTCACCCAGCTCCCCCGATATTGAAATCTTACACATTTATTCGAAGATCAAAACTAGGAAATTGATGTTGATAGGATGCGATTAAGTGAACAACAAACCTTACCCGATTTTCACAAGTGTTTCCACTAATGCCTTTTTACTGTTCCAAGATCCCTCCTGGGATCTCACAATGCAGTGAGCTGGGGTCTCTGGTTTCTTCTAACCTGTGACAGTGTCTGTCATGTCTGGTCTGGCCTGACCTTGACATTTTTGAAGAGTGCAGTTCAGTGATTTTTGAGAATGGCCCTCGGTTTGTGTTTGTCTGATGTTTTCCCATGTTTAAAACAGAGATACATTCATGTTTAAGTGTATTTAAAATGTGTCTCACTTTAAATTTAGAGATTTAAAGTGAGATACATTTAATTTTTTTTAAAAAAATTTATTGGCTGCACCGTGTGGCTTGGGCGATCTCAGTGGTCGGACCAGGGATCAAACTGGTGCCCCCTGCAGAGGAAGCGTGGAGTCCTAACCACTGGACTGACAGGGAATTCCCTAATATGAGATTCACTTTATTTTCATTTATTTATTTCTTAAAGAATATTTATTTATTTGGCTGCTCTGGGTCTTAGTTACGGCCCACAGGATCTTTGGTTGTGGCATGCGAACTCTCAGTTGCAGTATGTACGATGTAGTTCCCTGACCAGGGATCGAACCCCAGTCCCCTGCATTGGCAGGTCAATGTCTCAGCCAATGGACTACCAGAGAAGTCCCGAGATACATTTTAAAATGAGATACGTTTTTGGCAAGAAAGCCAGAGGGAAAGTGTTGAGTTGTTCTCTGTGGCATCGTAGCCAAGGCAAATGCGGTCGATAAGTCTTCCTGCTAGTGATGTTAACCTTGATCCCTTGGCTAAAGTAGCAACTTTCTCCCTTGTAACATTACCATTTTCCCTTTGTAATGAATAATGCTACTGGGGGAAACCCTTGGAGACCTTGCAAAATATCCTGTTTCTCCTCAAACTTTGGCCCAGTGATTGTAGCATCCATTGGTGGGTCTTGCCTGTGGCAGTCAGGATTTGGGGAAGAACTCTGTAATAGCACATTATTTTCCGCAGTAAGTTGTAGGAATAGTCACACTGTGCCATGCTGTGCTTAGTTGTTCAGTCATGTCAGAATCTTTGCTACCCCATGGACTGAAGTCTGCCAGGCTCCTCTGTCCATGGGATTTCCCAGGCAAGAATACTGGAGTGGGTTGCCATGCCTAGGGATCAAACCCAGGTCTCCTGCATTGCAGGCAGATTCTTTACCATCTGAGCCACCAGGGACCCCCAAGAGTGCTGGAATGGGTAGCCTATCCCTTCTCCAGGGGAACTTCCTGACTCAGGAATCTAACTGAAGTCTCCTGCATTGCAGGTGGATTCTTTCCCAGCAGAGCTACTTGAGAAGCCGTCACACTAAGCTGGATGAATAAAAATCTTGTCACATTACAGTGACCTGGCCCAGGTTTTGGTGCAGATGAGTGATGAGAAAACTTTCAGTGTTCAGACCTGTTTGGATTTCAGATTTGTGGGTAAGGGGTTGTGGATTTGTATCTTCTTTCCTGACGTTAGAAGTGAGGCTGATCTGGGAAGCTGGCAGTATGATTCCTGTTTTGCTGAAAAGTGTGCATCTGATCTTTGACCAGATCCAGCAGAATCTGGTACAAAATGTTGCTTCTCTGTTTCCTGGAAGCCCAGTTGTGCTTTTGGAGCGGGGAAGAGGAATGCCTTTGTGGTAGGGGATGTGAGTGAGCTGGAGAGATACAAAACCAAAAGTTGAAAGTCATTGCGGGTTTGTCTTCCCTCCGCCCAGGGTCAGACCAGATTCCCTGGAGCTGGTACAACCTCCCCTCCCCCAGCCACCACCACCTTTATCATCCCTCTGGATTTAAGGCATACAAGGTACCCTAGAATGGCCCTGTCTCCTTGGAGGGTGTCTCAGAAATGGAGAAGTGGTTTGGCAAAGAAAGAGCTCCTTCACTGCAAGGAAAAATACACACCCACTGTCAGTTTCTTTTCATTTAACCCCACAGTCCTCTAAAGGGTGTGCACTGGGGACAAAAATTCATTCGGCACCATTTAGAGAAGAACGGACTTGAAACATGTAAATGCAACTTTGAAAATATAATGGAACACAGATCCTTCTCTTGCAGAAAAGACATTTTAAATAAGAAGTCTTTCAGGTTCCCCCCTCCCTGCCTCCATCTGATTTATAGGTTTGTGATTAACCATGACATTGACCAGTCAGATCCAAAGTGGACGCTGCTGGAGGTTCATTGGGGCCAAGCGTGCAACCTTGTCACAGAATCAGCAAGTCAGTGCTTGTATTCGTCCTCTGCCTCAGCTGTAACAAATTGCCGTGACTTAGAGGCTTAAACCAACATGCATTTATTATCTTGCGGTTCTGGAAGTCCGAAGTCTGGAAATGGGTCTCATTGAGCTAAAGTGTAGATGTCAGCAGGGTTGGCTCCAAAGGTCTAGGGGAGAATCTGTCTCTTGATTCTTCCGCTCTAGAGCCTGTTCTGTCCCTTGGCTTGTGGCCCCTTCCTCCATCTTCAAAGCCAGCAATGGCCATTTGAGTTTTTTCTCATGCCACATCCCTCTGACCTTCTCTTCTTCCCTTTTCCATCTTTTAAGAACTCTTATGATTACGGTGGCCCCAACTGGACAGTCCAAAATTATATTGTTATTGTAAGGTCAGTTGATTAGCCACCTTAATTCCACATGTAAACTTAATTCCTCTTTGCCCTGTAACCTAACAGATTGACAGGCTTTGGGGAGTATGCCATGGACATCTTTGGGAGGCTGCTATTCTGCCTCCCCAAGGTGGAGTGAACAAGTCACACGAGAGGACAGAAAACCTCCGGCAAGGAGGTGAGAGACTACTATGTACCCAGGAAAATTCACCAGAATAATAGCTAACATTTATTAAATGCTTACCATGAACTGGACCCATTACAGGCTTTATCTCATTTAATTCTGTGAAGTGGATACTATTATTGTACCCATGTTACAGAGGAGGGAAAGCAGAGGCTTATGAAATAAGTAAATTAGCTCATTCAATTTTAATAGTCACACGTGGTCCATCGACAGATGAATGGATAATGATGTGGTACGTATATACATGGGCTTCCCTGATAGCGCGGTTGGTAAAGAATCCACCTGCAGTGCAGGAGATCCCAGTTCGATTCCTGTATTCCATATACACGATGGAACGCTACTCAGTCGTAAGAAAGAACGAAATCATGCCATTTGCAGCAACATGGATGGTTATCATACTGAGTGAAGTCAGACAGAGAAAGACAAACACCAGATGACATCACTCATATGTGGAATCTAAAAAAGTGGTACAAATGAACTTACTTAGAACAGAAATGTGCTCACAGACATAGAAAACAAACTTATGGTTACCAGAGGGGAAAGGAGGGAGGGATAAATCAGGAGTTTGGGATTGACAGATACATACTACTATGCATAAAATAGGTAAACAACAAGGACCTCTGGATAGCACAGGGAACTGTCCCCAATATCGTCCAATAACCTATAATGGAAAAGAATGTGAAAAAGAATGTATATCAATTGTAAATCAACTATGTTGTTAGGTTGCTAAGTCCTGGCTGACTCTTTGAGGCTCCATGCACTGCAGCACACCAGGCTCCTCTGTCCTCCACTATCTCCTGGAGTTTGCTCAAATTCATGTCCACTGAGTTGGTGATGCTATCTAACCATCTCATCCACTGCCAACCCCTTCTTTTGCTTTCAATCTCTCCCAGCATCAGGGTCTTTTCCATTGAGCCGGCTTTTTGCATCAGATGGCCAAAGTATCGGAGCTTCAGCTTCAGCAACAGTCCTTCCAATGAATATTCAGGTTTGATTTCCTTTAGGATTGATTGGTTTGATCTCCTTGCATTCCAAGGGACTCTCAAGAGACTTCTCCAACACCACAGTTCAAAAGCTTCAATAAAAAAAAATGTTACATATGGCTAGAGGCTACCGTAAAGAGCAGTGCAGCTGACAAATTAAAATTAATTAAATCAAAACTGAGCATAAATTAATTAGAGTGTGGGCTAGCCAATATCTCAAGTGCTCCACACACAGCCCAGCCTGGATGCAAACCGTTTCCTCGCCTGCAGAAAGTTCTGCCAGGCAGCACTGCTGGAGAGGGTAAACATCTTTCCCAACATCAAACAATTAGGTAGTGGGCGAGTCGGGGTTTGAACGCAGTGCCTTTGGCTCAAGAACATGAGCTTGGAACCACTGTGTTAGACGGATCCTCGGCGTCCACTTCTCTCATGGGGCGTTGAAATGCCTCGTATGCTGGGTACAGCTTTTTTTTACGTCGTTGTCCATCTGCATTGAGCCCCTTCTTATGAATACATGGTTTTTGGTTCAAATGTGTCTTGGCATTTTCATTCAGCCTTTGAATACTTGCACCTGCTCGAGTTCACTGCAGAAACCAAACGGGTCACCAAGGCTGTTCAGCAACCCCATTAGCTGCCTGGCACAAACTGGGCACCACCATCTTTCCCTTGCCCTTTTTCTTTATGTGTGTGTGTGTTCCAGTGCTGGATATTGTCAGGTGTTTTTATTTTTCTTTATTTTGCTGTATTGCCCAGCTTACAGGATCTTAGTTCCTGGACTAGGGATCAAACCCAGTCCCCAGGCAGACCACCAGGGAACTCTCCTCCCCTGCTCTTTCATTAGCCTTCCATGGGTGAATGGAAGCCTTCCAAGGGGAAGGACAGAGAGAGCTGAGGATGATCACATCCAAGGAAAGAACAAGTTTTTATCAATCTCTTTGCCCTGCAGTGTTGGCTACATCAGAGGTGCTGGTCTGCTGATCTCTGTGTGGACACTCATCCAGTTTTCCTCCAACTTTTTCAGTGGAAATTTGCCAAAGAAGATGAGCTGTTTGACTGTAAGAATAGCAACAACTTGTACTCAGAGGACACCTAGAATGTACCAAGGCTCTAAGTGTGCCCGTGAATGAAACTGTCACCCCCTGAGGCAGAAGTTCCATTTCCAGTTTCCAGATGGAGACACTGAGGTTTTCACCCGCTCCCGGGGGTCACAGCTAGTAGTGATGGTGTAGGATTCAAACCCAGACTGCCTAGCTTCAAGTTCTGGGCCCTTCACCCTGTGCAATTTTTCCCCTACATCTTTTTAAAAAGTTAATCAATTAATTCATTTTATTGTTATTACCATGTTTGGGTTGTGCTTGATCTTCACTGTGGTGGCTTGTCTGGTTGCAGATCACAGGCGCTGGAACTCAGGCTTCAGTAGTTGTGGCTCACGGGCTTAGTTGCTCCACGGCATGTCTCTCCCCTGACCAGGGATTGAACCCTTGTTCCCTGCATTGGCGGGTGGATTCCTATCCCGTGTACACCAGGGACGTCTCCCACTGTGTCTTGAATGTCAACCAGAGGTCATTTTGTTTCCTTTCTCAAGTGCCTGGCACTTGTGGACGGAACTGGAAGATCAGTGTGCCTGATGTTAGCGAGGGTGCTCCCCTCTGCAGGTGAGCTGGGCTACAGAAGGCGTGGCAGGTGAGCCCAGGCCTGTCCGCTGTCTCCAGGTGCTCCCTACCCCTCCCTCCTGGGTCTCTGCTCTGGGCCCCTGGAGGTCTCTGGGCAGGAGCAGACTTGTCTGTGCCAAGCTCCAGGTTCCAGGGAGTGGAGTTGATTTGTTTCCTGAATCAAGGAGGAAAACCAGAGCTGGAAGGAATGAGAGGAACTGTGTCCCACCTAGCCCCTCATGCTCAGAGCCTTGAACAAGCGGGGACCAGATAAAGGCAGACTTCATCAGGAAGCTCTCACACCGGGCCACCCAACCCCAGGGCTCCCAAGGATGCAACCCAAATGACATGCATGTTATGGGTACCTCATGCTTCCTGGGTGGCTCAGTGGCAGAGAACCCATCCGCCAACGCAGGAGACGCGGATTCGATCCCTGGATGGGGAAGATCCCCTGGAGGAGGAAATGGCAACCCACTCCAGTATTCTTGCCTGGAAAATCCCATGGACAGAGGAGCCTGGCGGGCTACAGTCCATGGGGTAGCAAAGAGTTGGGTACAGCTAAGTGACTGAGCACGCATGTGCACGCACACACACACACACACACACACACACACGCGCACACACACACACACATGCTGCTTTAGCCACTGGCTTCATTACCATCCCCTGTTATCCAGGCCTCTGGGATATTTCTCTTCACTCCAAGAAAGCTCCTTTTGTGCTGCTGTGAATTCCCAACCACAAGGGCCAGTGTACAGAACAAACAAATCAGCCTGAGGCAGACAGAACTTTCCAGAATCCCTGGCCTGGCCAGACCAGCTCCTTCCTGAGCAGTGCAGTGCATGCCACATTTCACAGTTTACAAAATGACTTTTTTTTTTTTTTTGGTTTTCACAAGGAAATTTTTCCAAGAAAGTTTTGAGAAAGATAAATGATGCTCCCGCAGGATTTCACGGAAAATGTTCACTTGACTTTCTGAATTGCCTCTGGGAGTCCAGTTGGGGCTGGCAGGTCCCTGTGGGCTGAAGGACAATTGTCCAGCCTCCAGGGGAAAGTTTCCGGCTGCCTGACAGGGACTGAAATGCTGTCCAGAAGGACAGAGAAAATATTTATTTTCAGCCTCGGGCAAAAATCTTAAATTCATAAATGTGTGAATTCCAGAGTCACGGAAGCAAAGTGTAAATTATTCAGGATTGTCTGTATTCTGCGGATAGATTGTGCAATGAGAGTGTTGAAACCAGAATGATAGGAATGAGAGAGATGCAGTTTATCTTATAAGAATCATGCTTAAATAAATACTGGGGAGCGTTCAGGGCTGTTTAAAATAAGACGTGGAGTTCTACCATGCGGCCACCTGACGCTGACTTCCCGCTGCTGTTTCTACTTCCACTCTTGCCGTGCTTTGGCTCTGCTTCCATTTCTGGTATTTTCTTTCAGTTCATTTACTGTTCAAACAGCCCTTGATTTTCAGGTCACTTTCCATATTTAACTTTAACCCTTTCTTCCCCCATCTGTTAATCCAGAAAGCGCTTCACTATTGCTCTTTTTTCCTACTTACACTGAGCTGGAATTTTTTTTTAATCTTAAAAGATGTCTTTAACCATTCAGAAATGTACAAAAATGACAAAGAATTAAGAGGAAAACAAATCCACAGGAATGGTTCAGTTCTCATATAATTCCTGCTCACATTAAAAAAGTCCTAAATTTTATCAACACTTGAAAATGCAAAGAGTACAAAGAAGTGCAACATGGAAGATGAAGATCTCCCCTCTTCCGTGCAGACCCTCCTTTCTTGGGCTGCTTGATTTAGCAAAATAAGACACAGGATATCCAGTTTAATATGAATTGCAGACAAACAGTATTTTTTAAATTTATTTATTTGAGAGTCATGTCATGTGAGCTCTGAGTTGTGGCATGTGGGATCTAGTTCCATGATCAGGGACAGAATCTGGGCCCCCTTGCATTTGGGAGCACAAAATCTTAGTCACAGGACCACCAGGGAAGTCTCATAAACATCATTTTTTTTTAGTATAAGTATATCCCACATATTGCCTAGGACATGCTTATGCTAAAAATTTTTTTGTTGATCTGAAATTCAGTTTTAACTTGGCACCCTATCTTGTGCCTGGCAATCCTATCCCTTCCCCGCCTAGACCCTCTCCCCAATGCACATCTGTGGGGTACATCCTAGCAGTAGGATTGAGGGTCAGAAGAATCTAGAATTGAGACTGGGTTGGAGAAATTTACTGGAGTAAATTGAGCACTGCAGTGAGCTTCATCCTCCTCATCTTCCTGGGAAACATTTTTTTCAAGTGCTGGCAACAGCTGGATCCTTACAACAAAGGAAACAATCAACACACTGAAAAGACAACCTTTGGAGAAGGAGAAAGTATTTGCAAATCATCTATCTGATAAAGGGTTAGTATCTAAAATATCTAAAGAACTTCTACAGCTCAATAGGAAGCAACGTGGAAGCAACCTAAATGTCCACTGACGAAAGAATGAATAAAGAACCTGATTTAAAAATGGGCAAAGCTCTCAACTAGATATTTTTCCAAGGAATATATACAGATGGTCAATAGGTACATGAACAGATTTTTGCTCAGCATCACTAATCATCAAGAAAGACAAATTAAAACCATAATGAAGAACCACCTCACACCTGTTAGGATGTCTGTCCACAAATATTGGTGAGGATGTGGATAAAAGGGAACCTTTGTGCATGGCTTCCCTCATACCTCAGTTGGTAAAGAATCCGCCTGCAATGAAGGAGACGCCAGTTTGATTCCTGGGTCGGGAAGATCCGCTGGAGAAGGAAGACTACCCACTCCAGTATTCTTAGGCTTCCCTTGTGACTCAGCTGGTAAAGAATCTGCCTGCAATGCGGAAGACCTGGGTTTGATCCCTGGATTGAGACGATCTCCTGGAGAAGGGAAGGGCTACCCACTCTAGTATTCTGGCCTGGAGAATTCCATGGACTGTAAAGTCCATGGAGTTGCAAAGAGTCAGACAGGACTGAGCGACTTTCACTTTCGCTTTGTGCATTGTAGGTGGGAATATAAATTGGTGCAGCCACTATGGAAAACTGTGGAGGTTCCTCAAAATATTAAAAATAGAACTACCATACGATCCAGCAATCCCACTTCCAGCCAAAGGAGTTGAAATCAGTATCTCGAAAAGCTGCAACGTTATTCTTATTATATGCTCGTGGCAGCGTTATTCACAGTAGCCAAGACGTGGAAGCAACCTAAATGTCCACTGACGAAAGAATGAATAAAGAAACTGTGGCTTGTAATTCGATGAAATGGTATTCAGCCATGAAAAAGGAGGAGATCCTGCCATTTGTGACAGTGTGGGTGAACCTGGAGGCTGCTACCCTAAATGAAACAAGCCGGGTATAGAAGGGCAAGTGCTGCATGGTGCCACTTATATGATGAATCTGAAAGAACTGAACTCAGAAGCAGATGGTAGGATAGGGGTGGCCAGGGGCTGAGGGGAGGAGGAAACGGGAAAGACTTGTCAAACAGCGCAAACTTTCAATTATACAAAAGGAATATTAATTCCTGGAGACTTCCTATACACCACAGTACCTTTAGTTAACAATACTGATTTGTAGGCTTAAAACTTGGTTAAGATGATAAGTTTAGTAAGTGTTGTTATCACACCCCAAAATAAAAGAGCAGGAAGACACTTTTGTAAGTGATGGATATGTTTGTGGCATCTAATTGTGGAGATGGTTTCAAGGGTGCATACTTATTTCTGAACTTATCAAGAGTCGATGTGAAGATCAACAGTTTTGTTTTTTTTTTTTTAATGGGGGTGGGGACTTCCCTGGTGGTCCAGGGGTTAAGAATCCTCCTTCCAGTGCAGGAGACTTGGGTTGAACTCTGGATGGGGAACTAAGATCCACATGCTGAGGGGCAACTAAGCATGTGCTTGGCAACTAGAGATCCTGCATGCCGCAGCAGAGATCCTGCGTGCTGCAACTGAGACCTGACACAGCCAATAAGTAAATAAACATTTAAAAAGTTAAAAAGGGAGTGGATCTTATTTAAGTGAGTAAGTGGAACAGGAAGACAATGAGTCACGAGATGGCAGTGTTTTAGGAAATGGATTTTATTTGGAGTCTAAGGTTTGAATGATATTGTGCATGTGTGTGTGCTAAGTCACTTCAGTGGTCTGACTCTTTGCAACCCCATGGGATTGTAGCCTGCCAGGCTTCTCTGTCCACAGGATTCCTCCAGGCAAGAATACTGGAGTGGGTTGCCATGCCCTACTCCAGGGGATCTTCCCAACCCAGGGATCAAAACTGCACCTCCTGAGGCTCCTGCATTGCAGGCAGACTCTACCACTGAGCCGCCAGAGAAGCCCTTGAATGATATTGACCACACTGAATTCGTGAAATGACAGACTCTTATTGAATCTCATCTCAAAATGTAAGATTTATTAGCATTTGAAGAACTGATGTATTTAAAATTCTCATCAGTCCCGGAATCTGATCATGCTTGTTTAGTGGGCCTGGGAAGCAGCATCTCTTTTCCATCTTCTCGGTTTCCTCCCAATATCTGGATAATCTCTGGATCCTCTCTGGATGTTGGGCAGAAACCGCATGTCATTATCATCCCATTTGATCTGGTGTTCTCACCACCTGCTTCTCCAGAGGCAGGTCTGGTGTGTGTATTTACACACCTTCCACTGTTTGTTTTCAGATCAAATATGTGCAAAGGAAGCAAAGGCCATTCCTTGTTTGCTTTGCCTTGTGAAGCCCAGTCAGGTGATGGGCTGGACTCAGCACCTGAATGCACTCAGTGCCCCCACCCCCGCTCCCTTTCCCAGCACCCACCAAGAACCCTTGGCCCCTTAACCATGCTTTTCAAACTTTCTCAATAATCACAGTCCGTTTCAATATTCCAATCCATTACACTCACACACATGTACAGAGGTGAGAGTCAAAATATTTAACATCTGGTGGGCCCAAGAAGCTGACCCATCAAAATTTGGTCTTAAAGCGGAGCCAGGCCTGGAAACCCCCTGCTGTGCCAGAAGTTAACCCTTTTGTTGCTGAATCTGAAAGGGGTTGTGGGGAGAGGGTATCCCAGGGCAGCAGGAGGAGGACATGGTCAGGCAACAGTTGCCCCCCAACCAGTAGAAATGCATTTGAGTATTTTAACAGTGGGTATAGTTGTAATGCCGAATGCCAGCTGAATCTCAGCTTCGCATATATATACGTACCTGAAACAAAAGTTCCGTAAAGCAATACTTAGCTTTTCTGCTGTGACACTCTCTGATGTTGTTCTGTTTCATTCTGTTTTGTTCCACTTCACCCCAGCCCATTCTTTTGCTTGAAAAAGTGCTGACCCAGAGCTTCTAAACTGATTTCACAACCCACTGATTGCTCAGGACCCACAGTTTGGAACACTACTCTTTTCTGGTAGCTCTCAAACTTCTTCATGCCTAAGAAGTAGCTGGGAAGTGTGTTACAGATGTAGATTCCCCATTCGAATCCTGCTGGGCTGCAGTCTTCATTTCAGAAGTCCTCCAAGTCCCCTAAGTGATGCTGATGAGGACGGTTTAAGAACCACTCTTGCAGAAACACGTGTCCACCCTGGGATGTGAAACACAGACACACACACGCACACACACACACACATACATCCTTTTCTGGATTCTCTGTGTTTTTCTATTTATCTATGTGTCCAATCTGTATTGAAGGAGGGAAGATATTTTTAGTTGCAAACAAGGAAAACTCAACTGAAAGTGATTAAAACAATGCAGTGGATTTATTGACTTATACTTGAGAAGTCTGGGGCTTCAGGCAAGGCAGGATCTCACAGCCCAGATGACACAGTAAGGACCAGCTTTCTCTCTCGGCTTTTGTCAGCTCTGCTCTCTCTGTCTCAATGCTGCCTTGGTCTGAATCCAGGAGCTCCAAGATTACATGCTTCCTTGGTCATATCCAACAGGAAAACGAGAGTCTACGTCAACAGGCCCTCTGGAATTAGGCTAAGTTATTCTTTTTGATCTGATTTAAACACAGCATCAGGGTAGGAGAATGGAACATGGCTTATGCCAATCAGACTCCATCCTAGAGCTGAGGATGAAGTTGGTCCCACATAAACCCTGGCTATTCAGGGTGCTCTTTGGGAAAGGGAGGTTAGATGCTCTGGATTTCAAAGAATCAACAGTTGCACCTCCATTTCCTGAGACCATACCTCTTTTAAAGAAAACTTTTTATTTTGTATTGGGGTATAGCCAATTAACATGTTGTGATAGTTTCAGGTGAACAGTGAAGGAACTTAGCCATACATATGCATGTATCCATTCTCCCCCAAACCCCCCTCCCATCCAGGCTGCCACATAACATTGGGCAGAGTTTCATGTGCGGTATACAGTAGGTCCTTTTTGGTATCCATTTTAAACAAAGCAGTATGTACATGAGACCACAACTTTTTGATGATTATAGCTTTGTAGTATGTTTTACCATCTTATTACTGTCTTTTACACAATTTAATGGTTTTTCATTTTAGATGAATTTTAGCATCAGCCTTTCATTTATATTAAGAGGTTGCTTGGAATTGCATCAAAGTGCTGGATTAAAGTGGGGATGAAATCAGCATCTTTATAATGTTGAGCCTTTTTACCCAAAGAATAAGATAAGACTTTCCATTATTCAGGTCTACTCATATTCTCCAGTGAAGTTTTATAAGTGTTCTCACACTGGTCTTGGGCATTTCTTCTGACTTTATGCCTCAGTATTCTCTGATTTTGTTTTTTTAAATAGATGGATCTTTTGGCCCCCTGATATTGTGTCCAAACTTATACTGACCAAAGGGGAAGGAGGAAAGGCTAAAAGTTGTTGACGTTTGTGTATTTATCTTGTACCTGGCCACCCTATCAAGGCTTAGTTATAACACTTTTTCAGCTGGTTCTCCTCATGGGAATCTTTGCCCTATTTCTCTCCTCAGATGTGCTACAGTTTGGCTCCATCTCTTCTCCCAGGAGTCACAAGTAGTTTCTTTTATTTTTAAGGTAACATTAAAAAATTTAAATTTAGTGGCTGTGCTGGGTTTTCATTGCTGCACTCGTGCTTTCTCCAGCTGCAGAGAGCGGGGGCTCCTCTCTAGCTGCAGTGCACAGTCTTCCCATCGCAGTGGCTTCTCTTTCTGCAAAGCACAGGCTCAGTGGTTGTGGTGCACGGGCTTAGTTGCCCTCCAGCAAGTGGAATCTTCCTGGACCAGGGATCGAACCTGTATCCCCTGCATTGGCAGGCTAATTCCTAACTGCTGGACCACACATGGTTTCTTAATCTTTAGTTCCCTCCACATCTTCTTCGAGCTTCTTCCACTTTACTTTCCCTGTTTCATCCCACACCATCCACTCCCTACCAGAACCCCTCTATTCCACAAGTCAAAAACATATTCAGCATCTTCAGATTTCATGGGTAGTGTGAAGAGGATATTTTCCCCTAAACCTCTCTTACTATATACAATTCTTTGTGGGATACCACTGAGGGCTATTATTGACAAGCTGCCAAACTTTGGGTAATAATTGTTCTCATACTTGGCATCCAGTTTAACTGCCTAATGGGGCCAGTGGAAATACCACTGTGTATCGGGAGAGATGAACTCTTTCAGAGGTTGGGGGAGGTTGTGATTTGGCCCTCCTCATTAAAGCTCCAATAAATATTTTCCTGCCACTGCTTTTAGAGATAGAGAAGCAAGTATTTCATCCCCAAGCTATTTGCTTTTTAAAAAATTGCATATTTGACTCTCTGCAACAGGTCAAATAGCATAAAAACAGGTAGTCAGTTGCAGAAGTTCAAGTAATGTAAAGGTGTTAATAATTCCCTCTTATGGATAATGTAAGATGTAATAATACCCACCCAGGTAACAGGCAGTAACAGTTTAGCGTGTGTTCTTCTATGCCATGTTTGTACTTATGAGCTTGTTTAGCATGGTTTTTTAAAAATCAAAGTATAGTTAATTTACAATATTGTGTTAGTTTCAGGTGTACAGCACACTTATTCAGTTATATATATGTGTGGCTGCTGCTGCTGCTAAGTCGCTTCAGTCGTGTCCAACTCTGTGCGACCCCATAGACGGCAGCCCACCAGGCTCCCCCATCCCTGGGATTCTCCAGGCAAGAGTACTGGAGTGGGTTGCCATTTCCTTCTCCAATGCATTAAAGTGAAAAGTGAAAGTGAAGTCATTCAGTCGTGTCCGACTCTTAGCGACCCCATGGACTGCAGCCCACCAGGCTCCTCTGTCCATGGGATTTTCCAAGCAAGAGTACTGGAGTAGGGTGCCATTGCCTTCTCTACATATGTGTGGAGATCTATATTATTATTTACATTCTTTTTCCCTTATAGTTTATTGCAAGATATTGAGTATAATTCCTTGCGCTATACAGTAAATCCTTGTTGTTTTTCTGTTTTATATATGGTAATGTATATCTGTTAATCCCATATTCCCAATTGATCCCTTTCCTCCTTCCCCTTTGGTAAGTATAAGTTTGTTTGCTATGTCTTTGAGTCTATTTTTGTTTTGTAAAGAAGCTCATTTCTCCTATTTTTTAGATTCAGCATATGTGATGTCATATAAAATTTCTGTCTCTATCGAACTTACTTCACTTATTATGATCAGCTCCAGCTCCATCCATTATTGGCTTCAATTTTTAAAACACAAATTTGATGTTGTTCAGTTGCTCAATCATGTCTGACTCTTTGTGACCCCATGACTGCAGACTTCTCTGTGCTTCACCATCTCCCAGAGCTTGCTCAAACTCATGTCCATTGCGTCAGTGATGCCATCCAACCATCTCATCCTCTGTCATCCCCTTCTCCTCCTGCCTTCAATCTTTCCCAGCATCAGAGTCTTTTCTAATAAGTCAGTTCTTTGCATCAGGTGACCAAAGTATTAGAGCTTCAGCGTCAGCATCAGTCCTTTCAATGAATATTCAGGACTGATTTCCTTTAGGATTGACTGGTTGGATCTCCTTGCAGTCCAAGGAACTTCAAATCTTCTCCAACACCACAGTCCAAAAGCATCAATTCTTTGGCACTCAGCTTTCTTTATGGTCCAACTCTCACATCTGTACATGACTACTGGAAATACCATAGCTTTGACTAGACAGACCTTTGTCAGCAAAGTGATGTCTCTACTTTTTAGTATGCTGTCTAGGTATGTCATAGCTTTTCTTCCAAGGAGCAAGCATCTTTTAATGTCCAAGGTGCAGTCACCATCTGCAGTGATTTTGGAGCCCCCCAAAATAAAGTCTCTCGATGTTTCCATTGTTTCCCCCTCTATTTGCCGTGAAGTGATGGGACCAGATGCCATGATCTTAGTTTTTTTGACTACTGAGTTTTAAGCCAGCTTTTTCATTCTCTTCTTTCACCTTCATCAAGAGACTCTTTAATTCCTCTTTGCTTTCTGCCATAAGGGTGGTGTCATCTGCATATCTGAGGTTATTGATATTTCTCCTGGCAATCTTGATTCCAGCTTGTGCTTCATCCAGCCCGGCATTTTACATGATGTACTCTGCATATAAGTTAAATAAGCAGGGTAACAATATACAGCCTTGACGTTCTCCTTTCCCAATTTTGAACCAGTCTGTTGTTCCATGTCCTATTCTAACTGTTGCTTTTTGACCTGCATACAGGTTTCTCAGGAGGGAGGTAAAGTAATCTGGTATTCCCATCTCCTTAAGAATTTTCCACAGTTTGCTGTGATCCACACAGTCAGTATTCTAGTCACATTACAACCTGTTATTGTTTTTAACAGCTTTCAGTTTTGGAATAGTTTTAGATTTGTAGGCAAGTTGCAGAGCTTTCATATAGCCGTCACCCAGTCTCTCCCATGGTACATTTGCCAAAACCAAGACACCGGCTTCAACACATTACTGTTAACTAAGTGAAGCGAAGTGAAGTTGCTCAGTCATGTCCGACTCTTTGCGACCCCATGGACTATTGCCCTCCTCCATCCATGGAATTTTCCAGGCAAGAGTACTGGAGTAGGTTGCCATTTCCTTTTCCTGGGGATCTTCCTGACCCAGGGATTGAACCCAGGTCTCCTGCATTGCAGGCAGACACTTTATTGTCTGAACCACCAGAGAAGCCCCATTTAACTATTTTACTATAGCCCCATTTTACTATTAACTAAACTTCACCCTTTATTCATATGCCACCAGTTTTCCCCCCAAATCCCATCCAGGACACTACGCTGCATTCAGTCATCATGCCTGCTTAGCCTCCTCCAATCTGTGGTTCCTTAGTCCTTTTGTGTCTTTCATGACCTTGACACTTTTGAAGAATACTGGCCAATTATTTTGTAGAATGCCCCTATATGTGTCTTTGATTTATTTCTCTTGCTTAGACTGTGAATGATTTTGATGGAGGAAGAACACAGAGACAAATTCTTATCACATCATGTCAGCAGTGCATATGATCAGCCTATTACTGATGAGGTTAACCTGGATTGCATGCTGATTTTTTAAACTTAATTTTTAATGTAACTTTAAAAAATTGACTGTATCAGGTCTTTGCTGCAACACACAGGTTCTTTAGTTTGCAACATGCAAGATCCAGTTCCCTGACCAGGGACTGAACCTGGGCCCCCTGCATTGGGGTTGAGGAGTCGCAACCATCAGGGAAGTCCTTTTTTTTTTCACTGCCTCTTCAGATCAACACATGTGCCTTGTGCATTCATTTTAACAGCTGCATAATATTCCACAGTGTCAATGAAACATGGGTCATTCAAATCTTCCGAAGTTCTCATATAAATGTGAAAACTCTCAATACCTGGATGGGTGATTCTCAGTAAGTGTGCTGAACTGGAAAGACACCCGTATGTTTACTGTGGGTGAGATTTAAAACTGGGGGGTGGGGTGGTCCCATTGTAGGGGGGGAAGTGCTAGACAGTAGCAGGTATCCCCAAGGAGGGGAAGATGAGTCCACAGAGGTCAGTGGAACCAAGAGGGGAAACCTCCAAGAAGTACATAAATGACTGTGAGAATGGTTGGGTCATAATGATGTCTTGAGCCCAGACAAAGAGAGAAAATTATTATAAATGGTGGAATGCAGAGAGGGTCCGGTGTGGCAAAAATGGACCATGGGGAAGACTTTGAAAGGACTGGGAGAAAGCCTAGCTTGATCCAGGCGCTGGAGGTAAGGCAGCGACGGAAGGAGGAACCTATGGAGGTCAGGTCTCTGCCTTTTGTCACATCATCGTGCACCACCTCCGAGGGGATAAGCCAGCCTGTTGGAACATCCTCTTGGACAACACGCATGCTACTCCCGGTGGGTGGAGGGTAGGTCCTGCAGAAGCGATGGATCCGTATAGTTTCTAGATGTTCTTTGTTTCACGTGTAGGGCTGGGATTCCCCCTTCCCTTCCACTAGATGGAGGCCAGCTATCCTACCTCTTAGGAAATCTGGAGCCTATGTTCCATCATGACTTTGTCACTGAGATATGTTTTCATGCACAGCTGACAGTCATCCAGCTTTGGAAAATGAAAAGTTGAGGGTCACTGCAATTTCCTCTTTCTCAACCAAAGAGGTGCCTTGGATGTTTGTGGCAGGGAACTCCCTCTGCCAGCCCGTTAGCTACTGCCTGACTCGTTTTCTTCTCCACCTGGCTCCACCACTCCCATCCCAAGCATACAGAAACCAGATCCCGACCCCCCGATCCCCGACCCCCACCACCCCCACAATGACATTTCAAATCAGGAACACAGGAGACTTTGTCTAAAAAGTAATTGCTGTCAGAGGAAGCATGGTGCCAATTCAGTGATCTCCATCCCTCCTGGAGGACAAAGCTGATTTCAGACCCAGCGACTGCATTTTTCTCTAACATGCGGATATCATAGGTGTTTTCCGAAGGCAAACCCACCCTCAGCCAGCCTTTCTGATATGCAGTCAGATCTCTCAGTGGTGGT
This sequence comes from Capricornis sumatraensis, assembly GCF_032405125.1. Taxonomy (NCBI): domain Eukaryota; kingdom Metazoa; phylum Chordata; class Mammalia; order Artiodactyla; family Bovidae; genus Capricornis; species Capricornis sumatraensis. The sequence continues at coordinate 58,446,120 of NC_091085.1, read as the reverse complement.
GCTTGGCTGCTTCTCCAGTCTGGTCCTGTGGACCTTCTGCCAACAGAAACACATCCTGGTTTCTTAAAATGTTCTTACATGGTTCCGTGGGGCTACTCTGCACATCGCCATCGGACTTTATCAGGCAGCCTCGTGCCTGAGTGATTACTAGCTGCAGCATCAGCGGTTCTTGGACTATCAGCTCTCACCCTACCTGTTGGAAGGAGAATGTCTGTGTCCCTTTCCGATGTTTTGATGAGAATGTGTTAGTCACTCAGTTGTGTCTGACTCTGTGATCCCGTGGACTGTAGCCCACTAGGCTGCTCTGTTCATGGGATTCTCTAGGCAAGAATACTGGAGTGGGTAGCCATACCCTCTTCCAGGGGATCTTCCCGACCCACGGATCGAACCCTGTATTGCAAGTTCTCCTGCACTGCAGGCAGATTCTTTACAGTCTGAGCCACCAGGGACTAGCTTATTAGGCAGATGGGCTTAGGTTAAACTGGTTCTACCACTTCCTAGCTAGGGAGCCTCAGGTGGCTTCCTGAGAAGCCTCACCAAGTTGTTAGTATATAATGGGCACCTGAAAAGCCAGCATTAAAAATAACACCCACCTTCCATCATTCTTGGGAAGATCAGAGGAGGTGAGGAAGATGAAACACCGAGGACAGTCCTTGGGACGTGGTGAAAGCTTAACACACTTTTAAATTTTCTTTTCTTATTTTGTAACAGTGCCAGGTTTGCGGGTGGGATCTAAGCATACCCAGTTCTGTTCCGGGCCAGCTGTGAGATTTTGTGCAAGTGGTCCTGTGGTCTAGGATTTAGGACCGATTATGGGATGATATGGTGACATTATTTGGGGATTCTATGCGATGTTCTGCTTCTTAAGGGCTCAGATGTCTGTTTCTTTGGAGCAGCATTTCCACATCACTACATGGGAAGGAGATGAAACAAACCTAGTACAAGCTCTCTCCCTGTCTGTCTGTATCTTTCTGTGTTGTCCGTATGTCCATCCCAGTCTCTCCTGTCTCTGGCTCCCTCTTTCAGACCCACTCCTGAATCAGCCTAAACTTTCCCTGGCCCCGCGTGTCTTCTATGTGACACCAGTCTTTTCTAAACGCAGGCAGAGCTCAGAGTTTATTACAGAAACACCCCAAATGTCTGCACGTGCTTGTCTCTGAATCAAGGCAAGCCAGGAATCTGTGCCCATTTTTGTTTTAACTGTATCATCATTGATGTTTGATCAGATACAGACTGGCAAGGCAAAGCTCTGTGTGTCAAGGCGAAAGAATTGGTAAAAGATGAAGTTCACGTATTTTCCGTTTAGAGCAGGTAGTTTACGTAGGCTCCTCTGTCCCTGGAATTTCCCAGCAAGGATACTGGAATGGGTTGCCATTTCCTTCTCCGAGGGATCTTCCCAACCCAGGGATTGAACCTGGGTCTCTTACATTGCAAGCGTATTTACCACTGAGCCACCATGGAAGAGCACCTAGCCTGCAAACAAGCTGAATATTGAACTTGTCGGCTTGAAAGTTTGTAAGGGTAGGGTAGATGGAACGCGTCAGTAAGGAGGATGCCTGAGGCAGAACATACTAATTTTCCACCTAATAGCTGTGTGCCTCTTCCATGCCCACCCCTCCCCCACCCAGGGTGGGTAAATCCTGATCCACTGATGCAAACATGTGGCTCCATCCCTTTTGCTGGTTTCTGGTTTAGACATGAGCTGTTGAATTAATCTACCCTGGAAACACTCTGCCTCTGGATGTCTCCCTCAGGGAGATGTTCAGTGTCTCCAACATTGAAGCACTTTTGTTTGGGCTTCCTGCTACTTCCAAAGACATGCATGCTGACTGATTCAATAACTCCAAATCACATGGGGCAGAAGTAAGAGGTGTGACAACTGGTTAGCCAGTTGTGACCAAGTAGAATCCCATACTAGTTGTCACCCATTATTACCTGCTGCATCAGCCTGTGCCCACAGAATAAGAATCTGCTGCCTTTAAAATTCACATTTATTTGGCTGTGCCTCATTTTAGTTGTGGCATGGGGGGGTCTTTAGTTGTAGCATGTGGGATCCAGTTCCCTGACCAGGGATTGAACCTGGGCCCCCTGCATTGAGAACACAGAGTTAACTGCTGGACCACCAGGGAAGTCCCCATCCCCTGCCTTTTTTTATAGGCTGATCATAAGTACACGCCTTCCCCAGCCTGCGTGAAGGAAATGAGCTTCTTCACAAGGACTCCATGGGGGAGTTCAAGAGGAGCTCCCCACAGAAGCAGCAGAACAGGAAGAAATCGCTCAGTCTCTTTCCTCAGACCGTCTAATCGGAAGGCCACCTTCTCTATTCGACGGAGGAAACATAAATACCAGCAACATGAGATTGTTTTGGGAAACCAATGAGCTAACGATTGTTAAGTGCTGAGGACAGTGTCTGGCACATAATAAGCAATCAGTAAGGGACTTCCCTGGTGGTCCAGGGGTTAAGACTCCATGCTGCCAATGCAGGGGGCATGGGTTTGATCCCTGGTGGGGGAACTAAGATCCTGCAAGCTACACAGAGCAGCCAAAAAAAAAAAGAAGAAGAAGAAGAACTCATAAGCAATCAGTAAACATGGCTGTTGAGATGACTAATCCTTCTCTTTGACGTGTGATGTCTTAAGCAGGAATGCATTTAGCCCTACACGACACTCAGGCAACCGGTAATGCTTGAGGCCAGGATCACTGCGGCCATACTGGAGGCTGGCTGCCACACAGGGACTCTACTGGCCACTTATATGTGTTGTTTCTAAACCTCATTCTCAAGTATTAGAGGGATGTCTTCTAATCCTGGCATCCTTCAAGGGAGCCAACTTGAGGGATGTCTTCTAGGAGGACTAAAGACCTTGACAAGGAAGGGGAAAAGGGTAATGGGACAGGGAGAAAAAAAAGTAAGAGGAGGTGGACAGAGAGCAGAAGGGAAGGAAGGAGGGGAGGAAGGAAAAGCAGCCCACGTCCAGGAGAGGGGAGCAGCGGGTCCACAGGAGCCATCCTTGCTCTGGTTTGCAGAGAACATTCCCCGGGGTGGGGTTGGGGGCTGGATTCAGATGTGGTCATCACTGGTCTTTAATTCCTGGCAGGCTTCCTGCCCTAGAAACAATGGGGTGTCCTAATTGACAGCAACCAAGACGCAAAGGTTTTTGCCACATATATTGTTTCCAGGGTCTCCTTCTTCCTGTGGCTTCTGTTTTTCTTATTAAACACTGCTTCTAAATTGGTAGCGGAAAGACAGTGAGACGGCCCAGGGAAAGCATGACTCTTCCCAGTCCTGGGCTCACACCCCGCGAAGGAGAGCCACAGATCTCCGCATCCAGAGATGCTTTCTGGCCGTGTGGCTCAGAAATGGCCTGGCATGCAGAGCTGGGCCTTTCATCCAAGTGTCCGGATTAATGTTACCTCTGAGTGTTCGAAGGAGCCATGAGGTCTGACTTACTCACAGCCCTTTCTTCCTGGCTGAACCCCCCGTAGGTCTCTCTGTTTTTCTATCCAGGGAGCTTCTCAGCAGGAAGAGAGAAGCCTGTTGTAAAAAATTCCATGAATTGATGTCAGCTTAGCAGCCACGAGGAATACTGGGCCACATGAGGCATGTCCTGGGACCCTAACATCTTTTCCACCACTTCCTGAGCAGGAAAGTAAAGGGAAGGAATTTACATTCTCTGACAAAGTGCAGAGGCTGCAATGAGATAAAACACACCAGCCAAGGCAGGGGAGCTGGCCCAGAGGCTTGGACTTGCTGCTTGCCTCCTGGGAACAAGTCCTCAGAAAATCTAGGACCCCCTGCCCACCCCGGGCATCCCAGGGTTAATGCTACAAGGCCCAGGTCCTGCACGTGACTTTGGGGTGCGCTGGGGAGCTGGCAGCTAGTCTGTGAGGGTCATCACATTCCCAACAGTAGCTGTGTCTCCACCCACACGGAGCTGTCACATTTAAATGTGAATTCTCTGTCCTTTCCAAGCTCAAGATCAAGGCTCTCCCCATTCTGCCCCCCTCTCTCCCCTGGGGTTGGTCTGAGGTTAACCTCAGTATTGGTGATGAGGCATCATTTGAATGACTCTGGGAAAAACTCTCTGAGTCAGTGACATCTAGTTGCCTACCTAAACAGCCATTCTTTCCTTGTTCCTCAGAAGGAGTCCGGATACTGTGCCCAACCACAAACTGCATTTCTTGGCTTCCCTTGTGGCTGAGTCTGCCCTTGAGACTGAGTTCTGAACCAGTGGAAGTGGAAGTGTGGCATGGCACTTCCAAGAAGTCTTCTTAAAGAGAGCTGACTCAGCTGGGAGGAGAGCCCTTTCTGGTCTTTCTTCCTATTGCCTGGAAGGTAGGCTTGATGGCTAGAGCTCCAGCAGCCATCTTGGAGCGTGAGATGACCTTGAGGATGGAAGCTACATGTTGGGAGAATGAAACAGAAATATAGAAGAAGCTTGAGTCCCTGACGGCATCATATTGCCGCCATGCCAGTCTCTGGCTGCCTATTTATGGGTTTCTTTTAAGTAAGGAAGAAATAAACTTGTATCCTGTTCAGTCTACTAATAGTTTGGATTTTCTGTTATTTACAGCCAAAAGTATTCATAACTAATATTCCTAACAAATTTCCCCTCTCTTATCTAGGTGCCACTGTGCATGGAATTCACATATGAGAGAAGCATCCTTTTCTGTTAAGTTTTCCCTTTCTGGATGGCAATGACGACCCTGTATGCAAGACAGGAAAAAAGACACAGCTGTGTATAATGGACTTTTGGACTCAGAGAGAGAGGGAGAGGGCGGGATGATTTGGGAGAATGGCATTCTATCATGTATACTATCATGTAAGAATTGAATCGCCAGTCTATGTCTGACGCAGGATACAGCATGCTTGGGGCTGGTGCATGGGGATCACCCACAGAGATGTTATGGGGAGGGAGGTGGGAGGGGGTTTCATGTTTGGGAACACATGTAAGAATTAAAGATTTTAAAATTTAATAAAAAAAAATAAATAAAAAAAATAAATTAATTAAAAAAAAAAAAAAAAAGTTTTCCCTTTCTGGGACATCATCTCAGATTAAAGTAGAAGCAGGGGAACCAATGAAGTTCCTCTCTGAACTGGCTGAGTTTGTTTCTCTCCTCCCAGGCTTTGGTCTCTTCCCTTTCCTCACACACTGGTTCGCTTTTAGTTTGCTGTCAAGGAATTTCCCCCTGGCTGGTAAGTCACTACATCTTATGGGATATTTGGTTTCAATTAATTTGTCATTTCCTACTAAGTCACTCCTATTAGTGACAAACTTGTCATTATAAATTCTATCTTGAAAAAAATTCTTCCTTGATTCCACATACCCTTATAACTATTGCCCAATTTCTCTGTTGCCCTTTATAGCAAAACTTCCAGAAAGATTCATCTGTACCAGGACTGCCCATCGGGGAACTCCAGGAAGCAGCATTCATATCATGGCCTACATCAGGGGCACCTCTGTGTTGTGCGGTATACGACTTGTAGATATACATGGGAGGCTTGGACGATTCTCAGTGATTCCACTGCCTTAATTACCAGGCTCTCTTGAACCTAATCCTATCATGCATTTCTTTCACTACTCCAGATAAACAGCTCTTGTCAAGGTTCTCAGTGACATCCATCTTACCAAATCCCAAGGTAAATTCTCAGTCGTTACCTTACCCTGTTTAGCAGCAGGCAGCGTTTGTCAGTCACGCCTCCCTTTTTGTGCTGATGTTTATTCCTTGTATCTTTGGCTGCACTGGGGCTTCGTTGCTGCCCACAGGCTTTCTCTGGCCGTGGCAAGTGGGGGCTACTCTTTGCCCTCGTGTGCAGGCTTCTTATTGTGGCGGCTTCTCTTGTGGAGCACGGTCTCTGGGCACACAAGCTTAGTAACTGTGGCTTGAAGGCTCTGGAGCGAGGCCTCGGTTGTGGTGGTGCACGGGCTCAGTTGCTCTGTAGCGTGTGGAATCCTCCCTGACCAGGGATCGAACCTCTGTCCCCTGCATTCACAGCTGCATTGTTATCCACTGCACCACCAGGCAAGTCCATACCTCCTTGTTAAAACGCTTTCTTTCCCTGGTTTCCTAGGCTCTATTCTCCTACTGTGCTAGTTATGACCTTTCGGCCTCATTGTCTTTCCCAAACATCACTGTTTTGTTTATTGCTAAATTCTCAGCATAAAGAATAGTGTCTGGCGCACGGCAAGCTTTCAGTCATCATGGCAGGCATTGAATGAATGAAGGCATAGAGACTGTATCTAAAGGAGTGAATGTCAAATAGTGGAATTTCAGGCACTGTGATAAGAGTGCTGGTATTTTGGGCCAAGATAGTTATTTTTACTAACTTCTAAAATACCATGTGGGGGACACAGGAAGCTATATTTTTTTCTTTACATCAGAATAATAGGTCAGTTCTTGTGTCTAGGTACTGGGTTGAAAGCACAGGAAACACTTTTTTCACAATAGCCTGGATATGGAAGCAACCTAAATGTCCATCAGGGGATGAATGGATAGAGAAGATGGGTTATATACGCAATGGAATATTATTCAGACTTAGAAAAAAAGGAAATCCTGACCTTTGTGATATTATGAATGGACCTTGAGGGCATTAGGCTGAGATAAGTCAGACAAAGAAAGAGAAACTATAATCTTATTTATATGTGGAATCGAGAAAAGTCAAAGTTTCATGAGTTTTATAAAGCAGAGGTTAGAATGGCGGTTACCAGGGTCTGGGGGGTTGGCAGAATTAGGAGGATGTTAGCCAAAGGGTACAAACTCCCAATTATAAGACAAATATGGGGAATTCCCTGGTGGTCGTGTGGCTAAGACTCTGCTCCCAATGCAGGGGGCCTGGATTCAACCCCAGGTCAGGAAACTAGATCCCATATGCCACAACTATGCCTTGACTGAAAGATCCTGCGTGTCGCAACTAATACCTGGCACAACCTAGTAAAGAAAGAAATACATTTTAAAAAAAGAGACAAATTGGTTCTGGAAATCTAATGTACAGCATGGTGATCACATTATATACTTGAAGTTGCTAAGATAGTAGATCTTTAATGTTCTCACTGTGAAAACGAAAGGGTGGGACCGCCCTGGTGTTCCAGTGGTTGGGACTCCTCGCTGTCATTGTTGAGGCCCCAGCTTGCATCCTTGGTCAGAGAACTGAGATCCCACAAGCCTTGTGGTGTGACCAAGAAGAAAAGAAAAGAAGAGAAAAAATAAAAAAAGGAAATGGCAATTATGGGATGGAATGGAGGTGTTGGCTAATGCTTTGGGGGTGATCATTTTGCAACATACAAGTGTAACCAATCAACACATTGTATTCTTGCCGTGACATTGGGCTCACCCAGATAATTTTCCCATCCCAAGATCCTTAACTGAATCAGCCCTTTTGCCACCTGAGGTCCATGTGCTATGCTTAGTCTCCCAGTTGCATCTGACTCTTTGTGACCCCATGGACTGTAGCCCACCAGGCTCCTCTGTCCATGGGGCTTCTCCAGGCAAGCATACTGGAGTGGGTTGCCATGCCCTCCTCCAGGAGATCTTCCCAACCTAAGGATCGAGCCCAGGTCTCCTGCATTGCAGGCAGATTCTTTATCAGCTGAGCCACCAGGGAAGTAAAGGGTCAGAAACAGTTGCTGAAACCCGGGACTGAACCAGGGACCTTTAGATCTTCAGTCTAACATTCTCCCAACTGAACTATTTCGGCCACCCGTTCATAGGTTCATACGCAATGCCATTTACAGGTTTTGGGATTGGGATGTGGACATCTTTGGGGAATTATATATCTGCCACACTTCCTGATCCTGAATCTTATTAAAATATTCATTTATTTGGCTGTACCGGGCCTTAGTTGTGGCATGCAGGATCTTTGATCTGCCTGTGGCATGTGGGATCTAGCTCCCAGACTGGGGACTGAAACCAGGCCCCCTGCACTGGGAATCTGGAGTCTTAGCCGCCCTGGAAGTCCCCTGATCCTGGATATTTACTCCAGTGTGACTTTCTCAGTGAGGCTTATGCTGACCACGCAGGCCTCCTGCTCTGTCTTTTCTTCTAGCAAAGCATGCAGTTGGCTAACACCTGGTGAATATTCCCTGTTTCCCTCACTAGACTGTCAGCTCCAGAAGGGCAGGAACTTGATCATTTTCTTCACTGCTTCCTCTCCAGAACCTGGCATATAGATGATGCTCAGTAAATATTGTTTAAATAAATGATAGAAAGAAAAAAAAACAACACAACAGCCAACCCTTTTTTAACCTCAGTTTGAGCCCCTAAATGGAGAGTTCTCTCACATTCATTAAACCGGGTCAGGGAATTGATGCAACTGACCAGGCCTTAAAACCTTGTGTTGGGAGACTGAGACCCTCACTCAGGGTGGCCCAGGCTGCCACAGAGGCACAGAGGAGTCACGATGGCACAGTCAACAGAGGCTCAGAGGAGCTGAACAAGGATGCTCTTCACTGAAAGAGACTACGAGCGCGATTAGCCAATGTTACCCACAGGTGCACCTAGCTCAGCCCCCCGACGGATGATTCCCGAGCTGGCCGCCCTGTGCAGCTCTGGGATGCACGCTAACCTTGGGAGCAGTAGGCTGGGTGGTCCCGAGCAGCTGGCCCCGGGTCCCTGGCTTTCTCTGGTTCTGTTCTTTCTAACTTTCAACTTGTGGCTTGGGACCTTTTTTCCACTTTTCCAACGATAGTACCAGGAAACTCCTTGAACTTGAGCAATGATGTGTTATTTTCTTTCAAGAGGTAACTCTCAAAATCTCCGTTCTCTCCATTTCTGCCATCTCGGGAGCTTTTGGCCATTTAAAAAGATGGAATCCGTTTTATTAGACTTAATCTTGTGCAGTTGTTTCTTCCAGCTCAGTGCTAGACTGTCAGGGCATCCTACAAGGGTTTGGCGGGACTTCTAGGGAAAAAGCCTCCCGATGATAGAATAACACAGTGCCTTGGCCAACTGGATTTCCAAAAATGCACCCTCTGACAGGGCTTCCAGCCACCAAGGAGCAGCCGATGGGGGCTCAGCCTGCAGCTGATGCTGGAAAAAAAGAAGAGAAAAAACGGAAGGAGTGAGGTGGGTTCAGGGCAACTTTTCTGCACAGCTCCTGCAAGCTAGGTTTGGGTGTGTCTGAATGAGATGGTTCATGTTCAAATCAGGGGAAGAAAAAGAACTCAAAAGACAGGACAGCCACAGTGGAAAAGCAATGAAAAGAAACAGTGAACCCTTCTAATGAGAAACCCACAAACACCCTGAGAATTCATTTCACTCTCCCCACCCCCTGGTTCATCGTTTTGCTGGCTTTCAAATTGTTTTTTTTTTATTGGTCAAGGTTTTATTGCGACCCATAAATTCTTCTTTTTTTGATACACATGTATATTGTGAAATGATTATTACAATCATGTTAATTAACACATGCATACATCTCCTCCCTCTTGAGCATCCTACTTGAGCTTCCCACCCACTGCCCCTACTTCCTGCCCCTTCGAAGTCATCACAGAGCACCAGCTGGCTTTCAAGTTTGGGGAGCAGTGAAAACTATATCACAGGACTGGGAGGCAGGACACTCAGGATCTAACCCAACTTTGCTCCAAAGATAAGCCACGTGACTTTGGGGAAATCACTTACCCTTTTCATTGCCATCTATACAACTAAGGACAAATAATTATTCTGGCTTCTGAGGTTAAGGGGAAACTCAAATGAGATAATATACATCATCATCGTCACTATTGTGATTCCAGTATCAGAGACGGGGAAATGGGGCTGACTGGGGAAAGAGCCTGCGAACTTCATATCTTGGGTCTTTATTCTAACTTCCAGAAGCCTTGCTGCTTTCTTCCTTTAAAGTGTCTCATCTAAGTTAAACTTAATGCATTTTAGGCAGTTGTTTAGAATTTGGAAGAGATTCACCAATGTAGCAGATCTTTCATACCTGAATCAAATAATGCCTTCTTTATAGAAGTTTAACTCCTCCAGGAGCACAACCTCTAACTGTCTTTATAAAGATGCAGATTTGGATGTAAGAAAAGGATTATTAACTAGGGAGATGTTTAGAATAAGTATTTCAGGGTGTTCAAGTACGTGGCTGGTACATTTTTTTCAATGAATGAGGAAACAGTTTGGCTGAGGGGAAAGCAGTATTTCACCACTGAGGGATCCAACTAGGATCTGACCCTCATTGCTCCCCACATCCCAAATCCATGCCTTTTGTCATGTGGCTTTGGAGTCCTTCCTATAAAGGTGCCATTATCATTTGGAACTTTCTGCTCTAGGGTACTTTCTGCTTCACTACTTTGGTTAAAAAAAATTTTTTTTTAATATAGAACATTTATTTATTGGCTGTGCTGGGTCTTTGTTGCTGCACTCGGGCTTCCTCTAGTTGAGGCGAGCGGGAGCTACTCTCTAGCTGCGGAACATGAACTTCTCGTTGTGGTGGCTTCTCTTATTTTGGCGCATGGGCTCTAGGCATGTGGGCTTCCATAGCTGTAGAGCATGGTTTTAGTTGCCCCTTGGCTTGCGGAATCCTCCCGGACCAGGGATTGAACCCATGTCCTCTGCATTTGGCAGGCTGATTCTTAACCACTGAACCACTGGGAAAGTCCCAAGACACTTAATTACTTTGGGTTTTTTTTTAATCCATTCAGTGAGGACAAAAAACCCAACCCATAGCAGTGTCGTGAGGGTTAGAAGCAATATATATCAATGGCCAATAGAGTCCCTGTGTGGCAGCCAGCCTCCAGTATGGCCCCAGCGAGCCTGGCCTCCTGTGTTCCCCTCTCACGCAGACTAGGGCTGGGCTGTGTAACCAGTGCGGAAGTGTCGACGCGTGGCTTCCAAAGCTAGGTCACAAAAGACACTGCCGCTTCCATCCTGTTCTCTCTTGGATCCTTTTCTCTGGGAAAAGCAGCTGACCTGTCAGGAGGACACTCAAGCAGCCCTCTGGGCAGGTCTACCAGGCGAGGAGCTGAGGCCTGCTGCCAACGGCCAGCACTATTTGGCCAGTAGCATGGAAGAGCCAACTTGAAAATGGGTCCTCCAGCCCCAGTCAAGCCTTCAGACGTCCACAGCCGTGGGCAACCTCTTGGCTGCAATCACGTAGGAGACACTGAGCTAGAACCATCCAGTTAAGCCACTCCCAAATTCCTGACCCTCCCAAACTGGGTGAGACTGTATAAGTGTTGTTATTTGAAGCTGCTAAGTTTTAGGGTGATTTGTAACACAGCAATAGGTAACTAACATGCGCTGGTACATGGTTTATATAATAAATGATTGGTGATACCAACTGTTTATTGAGTTTCCATTATGTGCCTCACATTCAGCTTGAGGCTCTAGAAATGAACCGTATATATTGGGTTGGCCAAAAAGTTCATTCATGTTTTTCTATAAGATGTAATGGAAAAACCCAGACAAACTTTTTAGCCAACCCATTACATCATCCCTTCCTTTAAGATACTTAGATTAGGAAAGGGAAGAGTAATGGGCTCCAAGGTGGACACAGGTACCCTCAGTACTGAAACCTGCCCCCTGGAAATACTGTTGAAGGAAAGTCCTCTGGAAATCCCAAGGAGGGGAACTATAGTACCCGAATTGATTTTAATGTCTTTATGTAATGGCAACATGTCTGCTTCTCTTACAGAAGAAAATTAGGAACAGAATTCCTTTTATTAAGCAAATTCTGATATCCTACATTCTGACCAGGACAACACCCTCCCACAGAATGTGCTGGGGTGTTGTTAGAGCCAATGAGGCTGATATAAATGATTCACTTGAGTTTGAGTTACAAATGAGAGCTGTGCATAACTACGTGCTTAGGGTACAACCGCTGTCACCACCAGGTGGCGCCCTGGAGGTCTTGGCTTCCACTTGGGGCTGTTGCCATCCTCAGTGGCTCTCTGGGTGTGGACACTTTTGGTATTTTTGGTCGTGCCAAGTGTCTTGAGGGATCTTTGTTCCCCTACCAGGGATGGAACCCGGGCTCTCGGCAGTGAAAGCGCAGAGTCCTGACCACTAGACCACCAGGGAATGCCTATGAGTTGGACTAGCTTTGGGGACAGGGGGAGTCTCCAGACTGTTTCCCTGAAGTTGGCTTTACTGGCCTCTGGAGGTTCTACTTCCAGTGGTTTCAATAATAATAACAACAACACAACGAGAAGGCAGCCCTTTGTAGACCAGACACTAATATACATAATACATACTATATATATATATATAGCACAGTTGACCCTGGAACAACATGGGTTTGAACTGCATGGATTTCTTTCAGTGATAAATACTGCAGTACTACATGGGCTCATGGCTGCTTAAATCTGCTCATGTGGAATGGCAGATATGACAGCTCGACATAAGTCACGTGTGAATTTTCAACTTCATGGAGGTTTCTGGCGTTTCTAACCTCTGCTATGGTTCAATTTATATGATATATAATATTTGGCATGGGGGCAGGAGGAGAAGGGGACGACCCAGGATGAGATGGCTGGATGGCATCACGGACTCGATGGACGTGAGTCTGAGTGAACTCCAGGAGTTGATGGACAGGGAGGCCTGGCGTGCTGCGATTCATGGGGTTGCAAAGAGTCAGACACGACTGAACAACTGAACTGAACTGAACTGAACTGAACTATAGAATTGGGCTTCCCAGGTGGCGCTAGTGGTAAAAACCCGCCTGCCAATGCAGGAGACACAAGAGGTGCGGGTTCGATCCCTTGTTCAGGAAAATCCCCTGGAGGAGAGCATGGCAACCCACTCCAGTATTCTTGCGTGGAGAATCCCATGGACAGGGGAGCCTGGTGAGCTACAGTCCATAGGGTCACGGAGTAGGACAAAACTGAAATCACTTAGCATGTGTGCACTATATAGTTATGTATAGTAAGTATGCTGCTGCTGCTAAGTTGCTTCAGTTGTGTCCGACTCTGTGCGACCCCATAGACAGCAGCCCACCAGGCTTCTCTATCCATGGGATTCTCCAGGCAAGAACACTGGAGTGGGTTGCCATTTCCTTCTCCAATGCATGAAAGTGAAAAGTGAAAGGGAAGTCTCTCAGTCATGTCCGACCCTTAGCATGGACTGCAGCCTACCAGGCTCCTCCATCCATGGGATTTGCCAGGCAAAAGTACTGGAGTGGGGTGCCACTGCCTTCTCCTGTATATAATTTCATATATATTCTATGTAGTATGTAATATATAATATGTGCAATAAGTGATTTCTGAATCATATGAAATATTTATTATTTTCAGTTTTTTCACAGTATGATTTTATTAAGGCTTATTCAAGTCCTTAAATACTCTTTGGAAACTTGATTTTAATTGCTATTTAATATTCAAGCACATAGATATACCACATCTTATTTGTTTACTATTCTTTTTTGGGATACTGAATTATTTCTCCTTTTTTAACATTACTATGTTGCAGTATAATTCACCTGTTTGAACCTTTGCTTACGTCTCTGATTATTTCCTGACACTAGATTTCTAGAGCTGGAATTACTGGACCAAAGTGTGAGGACATTTTCAGGCTTCTTCTGTTACTACATTTTTTCTAGTGGAAAAGCCAAATTATAACCCCACTAGTGTGAGTACCCATTTTTCTATATCCTCACTAACACTGTTTTTAAAAAATTATTATGAAAATTTTTATTAGTTTGGTGAGCTTTTAAAATATGTTGTCTTATATATTTTTGCATATCATTAATTATGCAGGTGAACTTTTTCCATTCATCTATTAAACATGTGCTTCCCTTCTTCTATAAAGGTGTTTTGTTCTCTGTTACAGTGATTGCCTATTTTCTTATTGTGTGTGTGTGTGTGCTTTATTTATTTTTAATTGGAGGATAATTGCTTTACAATATTGTGTTGGTTCTTATTTGTTTTTAAGGACTTTTTATATATGAAGGATATTGATCATTGATCCATCATCAGTATATTATTTTAAATTTTATTAATAACATTCTCCGGTGTTCTGAGGTTTTGCTTTAATATAGCCAAATCTATCAATCACAGATTTCTTTCACTGGTGCTTAAAAAGCTCTGTCTTATCCAGAAATCAAATAAGTATTTACCTTTATTTTTTCTCTGCTTGTATTGGAGATTTATCATTATTATTCTTTTGAATTCACTTCTTTTATCCATCTGGATTTTATTTTGGTTTACGATGTTGAGGAGTCAACATTATTTTTTTCCCTAAGTGCCTAACCAATCATCCCAGCACCAGTGACTAATCCCCTCTTTCTGCATTGATTTGTAATGCTACATTTATGGTATATTAAACTTTTATACAAGCTGGATCCTAGTACATATAAAATCTACATTTTTTGTACAGTTTATTCCTCCAGAGAGATGTTTTTAATATACAGAGTGGTCCATGCGATTTTCCTTCCACGACACGCCCAGCTCACCTCCTTTAGTATAAAATCCAGACTGCCTGCCCCCAGCCCGCTCGCCAGTCTCCCCTGCTCTGTAGCTCTTGTCCCACCAGGGGGGCCCAGTGACTCTGCAATCCACCCACCTCATCAGACCTGGTCCTTTTTTCCTCCCACACCCCTGGCACCCTACATCCAACCACTCCTCCATCCTTGGTGTGACCGCTGGGCTTCTGCCTTGGAAATGGCAGCTTCCCAGCCACCCCCGCCCCCCGCCCAAGCTCCCTACTCCCTACTTTTCCTTCCCTCTAGACCATCCTCCACAGGCAGCTACATCCATCTTTGTGTAAGCAAGCATCATGTGTGTGCATCCCCTAAACACATCCCTTGAACAGAGCCTGGCAACTGTGAGCTACTCACGGAAGAAAGCACACAGCCCCGAGCAGTACCCTGCCCACGTTGCAATGCCCACGAATGCACGCTGGTGGGACCTGCATGGCGGGACCCGAGCTTTCTCCGGGTGCCAGGTGTTTCAGGACCCTGCCCCAGCCCATGTTCAAGTGTCTTCCTCTCCTGGGAATGCCCCCACCTCTCTTCCTGACACACTCACCCTTCCAGACTCAACCCTGGCTCTCACCTCTCCAGAGGCTTCCCTGGGGTAACCCGTGCCCTTTCTGTGAGCTTTGGTGTCACAGTCACCTCTGTTCACTGCTCTTATACGTGGATGTAAGAGCCTGTGTTTTCCCAGCCATAAAGCACATCATCCCAGGACAAACCATAACTCCACCATCTGGGGCTCTGTGGCCCAGGACAGGTTACTCAACCTCTCTATACCAACCTCTCTATACCTCACTCTGCAAAAGGACAAGGGTAACTATGAGGGGTTATCATGAGGATTAAATGAACTAATACCAGCAAAAGGCTTTGAACATTGCCTGGATTGCTAAGTGCCTTGTACTCTGGGTATTATTCTTTTTCTTTTATAGTTAGTTTTCTTCTTCCCACATCTTCAGGGCAAGTACACAGCACGTGGGTGTTAAACAAGGGAAACGAGGAGAGCAGAGGGAAAAAAAGGAGGACAGGAGCCACCCTCCTCCTGGCTACTCCTGGACATCCCTTCCCTGGCTGGTCACCCATGCCGCCCTATACTATTAACTCTTTTTTTAATTTGAGGTTTAAAGTAATGAATTAATTATTTTTTGGCTGCATTGGGTCTTAGTTGCGGCCCGAGAACTCTATCGTTGCGGCGGTCGGGTTTCGTTGCCCGCAACATATGGGATCTTAGTTCCCAGATCAGGGATCGAACCCCCACCGTCTGCACTGGAAGGAAGATTCTTAACCACTAGACCACCAGGGAAAGTCCCCTGTACTGTTAATTCTTGGCACCTTATCCCCTGGTGGGAGGCGTCTTCCGCCTGTATCTTCAGTCTGGCTGCCATGGGCGCTCCGTAACGTTTGCTGAACTGAATCAAAACCAAGAACGGAGGGGCCACGTGTCCAGTAGGGGGCGCCCACTGCTGGGGATGCCCAGTTTGGGTCTACTCTGGGCGTGGGACCGGGAGAGCTGACGACAGTGACAGCTAAGGAGCTTTGGTGTCGCGGCTCCCTCTGTTCACTGCACTTACACTTTGATGTGGGAGGGGCCCGTGGTTTTCCAGCCATAGAGAGCAGCGTTTGAGCCCTCACTGTGTCACAGCCTGGGTCCCTCACCCGCTTTCAATCCTCACAGCAAGCCCAGGAGCTGGGTATAGGCACAACCTCCTTATACAGATGAGGGACAGAGGCACAGACAGGCGGAGCAACTTGCCCCAAACACACAGCTGGCATTCCCAAACTTTTCCTTTCCTAACGGTGCAGGACACCTCAGTTGCGTAGACCTACCTACCCAGGCAGAAAGAGAGCTGCCTCCCCCTCCCAGGGCCTCAGGATTCACTCCGGAGGTGGGCTTTGAAACCGCTGCAGCCTGAAGCTTTGAGGGCCCCACGCCAATGCCTTGTGGCTATGTGGAGATCATAATAGTGCCTGGGGTCCAGTCTCAACAAACACTCAGTTGTATGTATAATACATAATACAGTAAGTCCCCCACGTATGAATGAGTTCCATTCCAAGAGCATGTTCATAAAAGTCCAATTTGTAAATCCAACGAAGTTACCCTGGGTACCCAACTAACACAATCGGCTATATAGTACTGTACTGTAATAGGTTTATAATACTTTTCACACAAATAAATCATTAAGAAAAACAAAACGTAAAAATAAAACATTTCTAATCTTAGAGTACAGGGCCTTGAAAAGTGCAGTAGCACAGCACAACAGCTGGCATCCAGGAGCTGGCACTGAGTGAGCAAGCAAGAAGAGTTACTGACTGGAGGAAGGAGTGGAGGTGGACGATGGCAGAGCCGAAGGGTCGTCAGCAACAGGAGGTGGAGTTCAGCTCAGTCGCTGGGTCGGGTCCCACTCTTTGTGACCCCATGAACCACAGCACACCAGGCCTCCCTGTCCATCACCAACTCCCGGAGTCCACCCAAACCCATGTCCATTGAGTCGGTGATGCCATCCAACCATCTCAGCCTCTGTTGTCCCCTTCTCCTCCTGCTCTCAATCTTTCACAGCATCAGGGTCTTTTCAAATGAGTCAGCTCTTCGCATCAGGTGGCCAAAGTGTTGGAGTTTCAGCTTCAACATCAGTCCTTCCAGTGAACACCCGGGAGATCAGTGGAGAAATAACTCCAGAAAGAATGAAGGGATGGAGCCAAAGCAAAAACAACGCCCACTTGTGGATGTGACTGGTGATAGAAGCAAGGTTTGATGCTGTAAAGAGCAATATTGCATAGGAACCTGGAATGTTAGGTCCATGAATCAAGGCACATTGGAAGTGGTCAAACAGGAAATGACAAGAGTGAACATCGGCATTCTAGGAATCAGCAAACTAAGATGGACTGGAATGGGTGAATTTAACTCAGATGACCATTATATCTACTACTGTGGGCAGGAATCCCTTAGAAGAAATGGAGTAGCCATCATAGTCAACAAAAGAGTCCGAAATGCAGTACTTGGATGCAATCTCAAAAACGACAGAATGATCTCTGTTCATTTCCAAGGCAAACCATTCAATATCACGTACCCAAGTCTATGCCCCGACCAGTAACGCGGAAGAAGCTGAAGTTGAACAGGTCTATGAAGACATACAAGACCTTCTAGAACTAACACACAGAAAAGAAGTCCTTTTCATTACAGGGGACTGGAATGCAAAAGTAGGAAGTCAAGAAACACCTGGAGTGACAGGTAAATTTGGCCTTGGAGTACAGAATGAAGCAGGGCAAAGGCTAATAGAGTTCTGCCAAGAGAATGCACTGGTCATAGCAAACACCATCTTCCAACAACACAAGAGAAGAGTCTACACATGGACATCACCAGATGGTCAACACTGAAATCAGATTGATTATATTCTTTGCAGCCAAAGATGAAGAAACTCTATACAGTCAACAAAAACAAGACCGGGAGCTGAGATCATGAACTCCTTATTGCCAGATTCAGACTGAAATTGAAGAAAGTGGAGAAAACCATTAGACCATTCAGGTCTGACCTAAATCAAATCCCTTATGACTATACAGTGGAAATGAGAAATAGATTTAAGGGACTAGATCTGATAGACAGAGTGCCTGATTAACTATGGAAAGAGGTTTGTGACATTGTACAGGAAACAGGAATCAAGACCATCCCCAAGAAAAAGAAATGCAAAAAAGCAAAATGGCTCTCTGAGGAGGACTTACAAATAGCTGTGAAAAGAAGGGAAGTGAAAAGCAAAGAAGAAAAGGAAAGATATACCCATTTGAATGCAGAGTTCCAAAGAATAGCAAGCAGGGATAAGAAACCCTTCCTCAGCAATCTATGCAAAGAAATAGAGGAAAACAATAGAATGTGAAAGGCTAGAGATCTCTTCAAGAAAATTAGAGATACCAAGGGAACATTTCATGCAAAGATGGGCTTCATAAAGGACAGAAATGGTATGGAC
Organism: Capricornis sumatraensis; assembly: GCF_032405125.1. NCBI lineage: Eukaryota > Metazoa > Chordata > Mammalia > Artiodactyla > Bovidae > Capricornis > Capricornis sumatraensis. The sequence continues at coordinate 58,427,769 of NC_091085.1, read as the reverse complement.
CTAACAGAAGCAGAAGATATTAAGAAGAGATGACAAGGATACACAGAAAAACTGTACAAAAAAGATCTTCACGACCCAGATAATTACGAAGGTGTGATCACTCACCTAGAGCCAGACATCCTGGAATGTGAAGTCAAGTGGGCCTTAGGAAGCATCACTATGAACAAAGCTAGTGGAGGTGATGGAATTCCAGTTGAGCTATTTCAAATCCTGAAAGATGATGCTGTGAAAGTGCTGCACTCAATATGCCAGAAAATTTGGCAGTGGCCACAGGACTGGAAAAGGTCAGTTTTCATTCCAGTCCCAAAGAAAGGCAATGTCAAAGAATGCTCAAATTACCGCACAATTGTGCTCATCTCACATGCTAGTAAAGTAATGCTCAAAATTCTCCACACCAGGCTTCAGCAATACATGAACCATGCACTTCCTGATGTTCAAGTTGGTTTTAGAAAAGTTGCCTTTTTCTAAAGAGATCAAATTGCCAACATCTGTTGGATCATTGAAAAAGCAAGAGAGTTCCAGAAAATCATCTACTTTTGCTTTATTGACTATGCCAAAGCCTTTGACTGTGTGGATCACAAGAAACTGTGGAAAATTCTGAAAGAGATGGGAATACCAGACCACCTGACCTGCCTCTTGAGAAACCTGTGTGCAGGTCAGGAAGCAACAGTTAGAAGTGGACATGGAACAACAGACTGGTTCCAAATAGGAAAAGGGAGTACGTCAAGGCTGTATATTGTCACCCTACTTATTTAACTGCTATGCAGAGTACATCATGAGAAACGCTGGGCTGGAGGAAGCGCAAGCTGAAATCAAGATTGCCAGGAGAAATATCAATAACCTCAGATATGTAGATGACACCACCCTTATGGCAGAAAGTGAAGAAGAACTAAAGAGCCTCTTGATGAAAGTGAAAGTAGAGAGCGAAAAAGTTGCCTTAAAGCTCAACATTCAGAAAACGAAGATCATGGCATCTGGTCCCATCACTTCATGGGAAATAGATGGGGAAACAGTGGAAACAGTGTCAGACTTTATTTTTCTGGGCTCCAAAATCACTGCAGATGGTGATTGCAGCCATGAAATTAAAAGACGCTTACTCCTTGGAAGAAAAGTTATGACCAACCTAGATGGCATTAGAAGCAGAGACATTACTTTGCCAACAAAGGTCTGTCTAGTCAAGGCTATGGTTTTTCCAGTGGTCATGTATGGATGTGAGAGTTGGACTGTGAAGAAAGCTGAGCGCCGAAGAATTGATGCTTTTGAACTGTGGTGTTGGAGAAGACTCTTGAGAGTCCCCTGGACTGCAAGGAGATCCAACCAGTCCATCCTAAAGGAGATCAGTCCTGGGTGTTCATTGGTGGGAGATGGAGAGCAAGCTGCAATTTTAGTCATTGCTGACATGATTGGAGGTGCGAACACATGTTCGCATCTTGGAAAGTTTGCACCTGGAAAGTTCGTATGTAGGGGACTTACTCTAGTGACTAAATGTTGGCTACTAGAGGCATGATTTTTGTGAGATTAAAGTGTTCTCTGGAGAGACGCTTCACTCTCTGGAGACACTCGTGAGTTGATCATTCTGTCTTTACAAATAAAATGAACCTCTGGTGATGTTCTTTCCAGAGAGAAACCCCCAGCTCCAGCCTTCAAACTCCTCTTCTCAGCAAGCTTCTGGGTGAAAGCGTTCTGTTTTCTTTACTTTGCACGTTGCAAATGAGCGATACCCCTTCCCTCGCTGCCTAAGTTATGCCCCGTTTCAAATTGCCCAGGTTCCACATACCAAGCTATATTTCCTGATACTCATTTCATCCCATGGGGTCTGTCTAGACCCCAGGATTACTGAGAATCAAGAGACAACCCTGAATTTTTTTTTTTAGCCTTCCCTTGGAAACTACATGGTCTTCCTACATGCTTTTGTGGTCCCTTCAATTCTTGCTCCTTTCTGTAAGTGGAGAGAGAAGCTTCTAAAGAAAAGTCATTGGATTTGGGGGTATTTTTTTTGGGGGGGGGGTTTGATTGTCGTTCCCTTTCAGAAAGCATTCGAAATTCACTCTAACTCTCAAGTATGTTTTGAGTTGAGTTCAACTTTTAACGTTCCGTGAAAATTTGGATTTAATTAGTTTCTCTTGAGTTCTGAAATCGTGTGATAGTTTTATTTTCTGTTTCCTGGACTGCAGCCTTGCCACATTCATGGAAAAACTGAAGGGGGGAATATTTTCTCGTAAGAATGAATGTGAAATGGATTGAGATTGTTGCTTGAGGGGAAATGACTGATTTCTGGCCTCCAGGCCAGGCCCACAAGACAGGGCGCTCTGACTCCACAGCACGCTGCTGGTGGATTGGACTGGAAACATTTGGACCCTAAAGTGGAACTTGTCACATGGTCTGATGGAGCCGACACTGGCAATCCCTTTCATGGGTTTGTTGCTGTGGAGACCCAGCTTGCGAGCTTGGGAGAATGTGGCTAGGTTCCACCTGTGATGCCAGGGGTGTGTTTGCTATTGTTGTTGTCGTTCAGTTGCTAAGTCGTGTCTGACTCCTTTTGACCCCGTGGACTGCAGCACACAAGGCTTCCCTGTCCTTCGCTATCTCCCAGAGTTTGTTCTAACTTGTATCCATTGAGTCAGCGATACTATCTAACCATCTCACCCTCTGCTGCCCACTTCTTCTTTTGCTTTCAATCTTTCCCAGCATCAGAGTCTTTTCTGATGAGTCGGCTCTCGGCATCAGGTGGTCAAAGTGCTGGAGCTTCAGCTTCAGCATCAATCCTTCCAGTGAATATTCAGAGTTGACTTCCTTTCAGTTTGACTGGTTTGATGCCCTTGCATTGTTTTTGCTATTGTTTCTGTACAAATTACCACGAATCGAATGGCTTGAAACAACATGAATTTATCATCTTACATTTCTGGAGATCAGAAGATCAAAACTGGGTTTCATGGGGCTAAAATCAAGGTGTCAGCAGGGCTGTGTCCCTTCTGGAGGCACTAGGGGAGAACCCATCCCTGACGCTTTGGCATTTGGAGGCTGCCCACATTCCTTGGCTCGTGGCCACATCACTTCAACTTCCGCTTCTGTTCACACATCTCCTTCTGTGACTCTGGGCCCTCCTTCCCTCTTGTGAAAAGTCTTGTGATTACATGGGTCCATCCAGATAATCCAAGGGCTTCCCTGGTAATTCAGTTGGTAAAGAATCAGCCTGCAATGCAGGAGACCCCGGTCCAATTCCCGGGTCAGGAAGATCCGCTGGAGACAGGATAGGCTACCCACTCCAGTATTCTTGGGCTTCCCTTGTGGTTCAGCTGGTAAAGAATCTTCCTGCAATGCAGGAGACCTGGGTTTGATCCCTGGGTTGGGAAGATCCCCTGGAGAAGGGAAAGGCTACCCACTCCAGTATTCTGGCCTAGAGAATTCCATGGACTCTATAGTCCATGGGGTCACAAAAAGTCAGATATAACTGACTGACTTTCACTTTCACTTTTCCCTTTCATCCAGATAATCCAGGAGCATCTCCCCATTTCAGGGTTCGTAACTGAATCACAATCAGGTCACATCTTTGCTGTGTAAGGTTACATATTCTCAGGTTCTGGGTATTAGGCTGCAGACATCTTTGGGGTCCATTAGTCAGCCTTCCCCACTATGCTTGTCACTGCCTAGAGTTGAGATATCCCAGTAAGTGCTATCAGCATTAGGAAATGGGCCTTTCCTGGTCCCAAATTCTAATTCACAGGCTCATTTTTAAAAAATATTTCTTTATTTTATTTGGTTGTGCTGAGTCTTAGCTGCAGCTGTGGGATCTTTGATTTTCACTGTGGGAGGTGGGATATTTAGTCTTGGCATGTGGGATATAGTTCCCTGAGCAGGAATAGAACCCAGACCCTCTCCAATGGGAGTGTGGAGTCTTAGCCACTAGATTGCTAGGGAAGTCCCCACAGTCTCATTTCTAGGGTGAGTATAAGAGCTATCTGTTGGGACAGCAGTGATCCTTCAGGACATTTCCATATCATTTCTGAAAGAGAGGAAGCTGGCTATGCCCAGATCCCGGAGCATTTCCTGGAGAAGGCCCCCAGGGTCTTTGGAGGTTTGCTGCTGCTACTGCTGCTAAGTTGCTTCAGTCGTGTCCGACTCTGTGCAACCCCAGAGACTGCAGCCCACCAGGTTCCCCCGTCCCTGGGATTCTCCAGGCAAGAACACTGGAATGGGTTGCCATTTCCTTCTCCAATGCATGAAAGTGAAAAGTGAAAGGGAAGTCGCTCAGTCGTGTCCGACTCCTAGCGGCCCCATGGACTGCAGCCTACCAGGCTCCTCTGTCCATGGGATTTGCCAGGCAAGAGTACTGGAGTGTGGTGCCATTGCCTTCTCCGAGACCACAAATTGAATCCCCACTTAGTCAATTCGCCAGAATGGCTTTGAACTTCAGTTTCTTCGAAAACCTGGGTGAAAAGCTTTGTCTCTCAGGGTCCTTGTGTGGATTAATGGAGATGAGTGTGAACATAATAAAGCACTTTGCGTATGGAACATGGTCATGATATCACTATCGAAGAATGATTATAATTGAAAGATGGAAAAAATTGGTCTGTATTATACCCTTCATTATGAAATGCAGAAATAATCAACCTTTTAGATTCTAGTTAGAAAACAAAAGCAAGCAAATCTCCTTAAGAGCCAGTTAGCCTGGTGGGAAAACCCAAGGATTCTCTTTTAGGCCCTAATGGTGTTGACCACTTTTGTACAACTCTGCTTGTATAGGATGAATTTTCAGTGCCTGTGGGGTCAGTTTGAAAATGGTATGAAAAGTTGGGTGGGACATTTCCACTTGGCTCTGTGGCAGTCATGACATCTCAACTCCAGGCAAAGATCTGAACCTCAATGATTGGCTTATTTGGCCTGCCTACTTTTCTATTCACTACTTTTATCTCCTTGCTCCAAAATCCACCCACCTGGAGACCAGGTGGCTTAGGGAGAAAGCATTGTATGGTTTAGACATCCCTGGGGTCAAATCCCACCCCTATTATTTGCTGTGTGACTTTGGGCCAGTTACTTAATGTTTCTGATCTTTTGAGTTCTAACTTATAGAAAATGAGAACCAGCAGGAAAGTGCTTATTGGTGCTCCTAAGATATGGAAGGTGACCAGTGAGCGCTAGTTTTCCCTCTCTCCTGTTGGGTGGTATTTCCCTTACTCAGCATAATCTCACCAGATTTGAGCCTTGGTGGTCTGAGAAACTGAGTCCTGTTTTAAATCCTGGGGATATATGTTTCTGTCCTGGCTTTAATCCTAAACGGCTACATATTCTTGAATGAGCCTTTAACCTCTCTAGGCTTCAGTCTTTCTATCTGTAGAATGAAAACCAAATGAGGCACAAACTGCCATTCTGCCTGTCTTATTCAGCTCAGGCTGCTATAACAAAATACCACAGATTTAAACAATAGACATTTGCCTCTCACAGTTCTGCAGGCTATAAGTTCAAGATCAAGGGGCTGGCAGATTCCATGTCTGGTGAGGACCTGATTCTTGGCTTGTAGACAACTGCTTTCTTGCTGTGTGCTCATATGGCTGGCACTTGTGGGCTTGAGGAAGAGAGGGGGAGAACACGGGAGAAAAAGGAGAAAGGGAAAGAGAGAGAATGATTTTGTTTCCTTTTCTATAAGGCCACTAATCCCCTCATGAGGGCCCCACCCTCATCTAACCCTAATCATCTTCCAGAGGCCCCACCTCCAAATACCATCACATCGATTTCGGGGGAACCCATTCAACCTGTACTATTCATTTCATAAGGGGCCACAAGAAAATATTCATTGGAAGAACTGATGCTGAAGCTCCAATACTTTGGCCACCTTATATGAAGAGCCAACTCATTGGAAAAGACTCTGATGCTGGGAAAGTCTGGGGTGACAGGATGAGATGGTTGGATGGCATCATTGACTCAATGGACATTAGTCTGAACAAACTCCGGAGGATAGTGAAGGACAGGGAAACCTGGCTTACTGAAGCCCATGGAGTCACAAAGAGTCAGACCTGGCTTAAGCAACTGAACAACTATGCTAACTATAAGAAAATAAGGCAATGACTGTTGGAAAATAAAGTCTAATAGAAAACCCACTGTTGAAGCAAAGGAAAGTATCAGTTTCCTAAAGCATTCAGGATACCCATGCATTATACATTTTCTAACAGTATTCATTTTTGCTGGAACGGAAATGAAATATATTGCTTTTAATTATAATCTCAAATATCCATCGTCCATCCATCGGTGATACACACCTATCAAGCAGCCTGGGGAATGTGCCAGCTCCTCGGGGACTGTGAAGACCCAAACTATTTACACCCCTGGCCTCCACCTCTGCAGCCAGGCTCCCTTCTGCAGAGACAAGTGTTCATCAGGGTGTTCTGGGCTGGGAGCCTGACTAAGGAGGAGAAAAGGTGGTCGGTCAGCTGGTTCACCTCACTTGGTTCCAAGAAGCAGGCACCAGAGGGACCAGCTTCTGTGGGACGATCTATCCCGAGGTCGCCGGGTGGATCTACACTGACTGCATGGTCCTGGAGCGTCTTCTAACAGAGAGCAAGAACGGGGAAGAGGGAACCTGACACAGTGACGGGCTGAGCCAAGATCGTGCTGACTTGGGAGGGTACCACCAAGGGGTACAGAGCAAACTAGAAGCTGGCAGCTGCCACGATGCTGCCGTGGTTGCAAGCAGGCTGTCCCGGTGACATACCCTTGGGATCCAACGCAGACGGATTGTGGATGTCCTGGGAATGGGGGGCAGTTGTTTGAGTTTTTTTTAAAAAAATAGAACAAAAAAGTACACTAGCTTTGCTTGCGGAATCATCACAAGTTGGTTATGCTGACAGGAATGGGATCCCAGAATAGGAACCAGCTGGAGATACATATGGAGAAAAACAAAGGTCCCGGTAATTTTTTTTTTTTTTTTTCTGCTGGCACGTTAGCAAAACAAACAAGCAAACAAAGCGGGGGGTGTGTGTGGGAAATGCTTCAGTGCGCTATTGAGGAATAAAAACTAAAATGTATGTGGAGTCAAAGGGACCAGCTTTGCCCTTCCTAATTAGAAAGAACTGCAAGAGTCCTGACAACTAGGAATATGGGCTTCCGTCTGTCAAACTTAAGGGAAAAAGCATCTGTGACGCCATCAAATGGCAGGATGGTGGAGCCAAGCAGAAAGGCAGTAAGTGGGTTCCATCATGGCGTGCATCATTTCAGGGACTTAGGGCTATTTCTGACCACGGAGAGAGTAGCCACCCCTGGCTGCACAGAGGCTGTATTCTGGGGGTTCCCATAGACATTTTACACCTCTTTCCTCCATTGGAACCTCCCTTTCCTGCCCAATCCAGCACGTGAATTCCCAGCAGTGAACCTGGCCTGAGGCAGAAGTGGGTGGGTGGTGGTCCTTGATTTCTGGGATGTCAAGTTAGAAGAAAGAAGGGTGAGGACAGGAAGAGTGGTGGGAGTGCTACCCTTGGGGGCTTGTAGATTTTTTTATGCACTCTCTCTGGCATTGGAAGGACTTCAGACTGTTTCAAATTATCTATGAATACATTTCCCTTTGGATTGTCAGGCAGCCAGGCAGAGAAGTGGAAGATGCCTCCTCAGCCAGCACAGCCCCTCCAGGAAAATCGCTGCCAGACGCAGGGAACTTGGCTCCAGGTTGGGTCTTAACAGCCAAGGCTTGGGCTTAAGCATCTGAAATGAGGGTTCTAATAGCAACCAGGTGGACTGGGAGGGGGACCAAAAAAGCCAGCACCCACCAAACACCAAACCTGAGCAGACATCTGGTCCCAGGAAGGCCCCAGAAAAGAAACCCTAGTATTTGATGAAACCATCCCACCATAGGAAAGATGGGGAACTTTACCTTCAAGAAGGAAAACACTTTTGAAAAAAGATTTACCGCAGGAATAGGAAATGAATTGTAGAAAGCCTCTGTCTTGGGTTCACAATAGTGGTTTGTGGGATCTTAGTTCCCTGACCAGGGAATCACACCTGTGACCCCTGCAGCGGAAGGGTGGAATCCTAACTACTGGACCACAGGGAATTCTGAAGGACATATGATCTTAAAATAAGGTCAACACGCTGTGGCACTGGACTGTAATGAAATGGAGCAGGCAGAGATAGTAAAGGAACTGGGTGTGTCTGGAAAGATCATGAGGGAATTAACAATACACCCAAAGGATGGACACTGACTCTGGAAGCATCGGAAAACAATGGAAACTGTAGAAAACTGAGCCAGTGATGTTCAGGAAAAGGGAGGAAGCTGGTGGTGGTTGGCCAAGATCCATGCACCCCACCTCTTCCATGGGAACAAACAAAACCTTTATTACTCTGTCTTCCTGGGTCCCTGTGCACTTTTTGGGGGGCAGGCACTGGCCCCTCCAAGACCCAAAGAGGTGGGTCTTGGTTGATGTACGTCAACCACAGGGGTGTCATCCCCCCTTTGTCGATGATTGTCTTAAGCCTGGTCCTGGGTGCCCCGCTGGCCAGTGACTCATGAGGTGGTCTCCGCAGGGGAATGGTGGACACGCAGGAGGCAGATGGAAGGGCTCGCTCCTGTCTTCTACGGGACCTCACCTTGTCTGCCTGTGATGCCTGGAACCATGCCCTCCGTCTATCCACCAAAGATGGTGGAGAAGAGAGGGAAGAACTTGGTTCCAGGCTCTGTGTCACTGATTAAGCAAACCTGGAACTATCTACCTCCCACCTTATTAGGAGATCACAGATGTTCTGATTAAGTCACTGGTAGGGGGATTTCCTACTCCCTGTTGCTAAAGACACCCATCTAGATAAGTTTGAGGCGCTCCCCTAAGTGCAGAAGGAAAGAACACATGCAGAAAAGGTGATGAGATATGAAGGACAGAAAAGTGACTCAGGTGCGGAGTGATGGCTGGTCCTGAGGAAGAAACCAGGGGAAGACTCAATACAAACTGAGAAAAGACACCGGTCTGCAAGCTGAGGATGACATTCTGTTGTAGGTCAAGGTCTTGGATAGATCCCCAATCAGAGGACAGTGACACACCAGGAAAAGGGCAGAGGACGTGGACAGAAGCCACAGGAAAATGCTGTTCAAATGGCCGTGTGCTTGTGAAAAGATTCCCAGCCTCCTTCCAAGTAAGAGAAAGGCAAAAATGGAACCAAGATGGTGATGTCATTTCCATCAAGTTGGTAGAGACCGGAAGTAAGAAAGCATCCTTTTGGCTGGCTGGCTGGCAGGGATGCTCCTATATTACTGGTGGGAATGTAATGGGTCTTCAACCACACATGGGGGCTGGAAGATTGTTAACATTTGTCAACGTGATGAAAGCGCACATCCCTCCTGGGAATTTATCCCACAGAGACATGCACCATGGGAAATGGTGCATAAATAGATGAATGATAGATAAAGCTGCACAGGGCAGTTTACCTCTAATACCTAATAGCAGGATATTGGCAATGACTTCAAGTCCATTCATAAAGGACTGGTTCCATAAATTACACTCCATTAAAAATTAGACAACTGTCTGTATACTGGTGTGGATAAGTCTCCCAGATAGATCTTTAGAAAGCAAGATGTGAATAGCACACTGCCATTTGTGAAAAAGGGTTTCCTTGATAGCTCAGATGGTAAAGATACTGGCTGCAATGCAGGAGACTCAGGTTCAATCCCTGGGTCAGGAAGAAGGGAATGGCAACCCACTCCAGTACTCTTGACTGGAGAATCCCATGGACAGACCATGGGGTCACAAAAAGTTAGACATGACTGAGCAACTAACACTTTCACTTTATTTGTGGAAAAGGTGGGGAAAAGGAACACACACACACACACACACACACACGTATTCATTTGTTTGTTGTTGTGGACTCCAAAATCATATGTTGAAGTCTAACCCCCAATGTGACTGTATTTGGAGAAAGGACCTTTAAGGAGATAATTTAAGTGAAAGCAGATCCTGAGAGTGGGGCTCAATCCTATATGGCTGATGTCCTTATAAGAAGAGGAAGACGCCAGGTGTGCACATTCATAGAGAGGGGCCACGGGTGGGCTAGGAGAAGAAGGCTGTCTTCAAGCCAAGGAGAAGCGCTTCAGGAGAAACCAACCCTGCTCACACCTTGGTCTCAGACTTTAGCCTCCAGAATTGTGAGGGAACACATCTTTGTTATTTAAGGCACCCATTCTGTGACGTTTTATTATGACAGCCTTAGCCGACACTTGTATGAGCATGCAGCATCTTTAGAAAGATGCCAAAGAAGCTAATGACAGAGGGTGCCTTGTGAGCAGGGGGACTGGGGGGCTAAGAAGAGAGGAGTAATCTCTCACCGTACAGCCTTCTATGCTCCCTTTCACGTTAAAACCAGTCTCATGTAAAGAAACCCATCAGGGACCAATTAAATTTATCTTGACATGATAAAGATGGTTCATCATAAGCTTGACATCCAATATCATATTAAGTGGCGAAGCCATAAAGGCATTCCTTTAAAAATCAGGAGCAAGACAGGAATGCCTGGTAGCACGGCATTATTGAACGTTCTGGATGGGCCAAGTGAGCCAATGCAATAAGACATGAATATTAGAAAGGGGATCCAGTGATGGAAAGGAAGCCACATGTATCATTATTTGCAGATGATAGTGTTTATTACTATTATCATTTGTCAATATGGTGGCTGCAATGCAGCTTTTATTTATTTTTGTGATTTAGATCAATTTTTAAGGGGATCTTCTGTCATTCATTAATAAGCACAGACATAGGGAAGGGAATATAGGCGACATTTAAACTTAGGCAGCTATGAATCATATTTTTATATGTTAACTGCAATAATCCTTATTGGGGGGAATTTTAGACAGTGATTTAAGGAGACCATATTTATTTAAAAAGAATGTTGGCGTTAAAGGGCGAATTCACAGGAGGCTGGGCCGTGAGATTAGTGGGAGGAGGCCTTTATTTGACAGCTGGCCCGTGAATTTCTCCCACCTCTAAGAGGCTTTCAACAAGTGGAACCTGAGTATTATATGCTAGGTAATTGGCTGTAATTAATTCCACAACCTTGGGCCCCTCACAAGATTGCCTTGCCAAATGAAAGCAAAACACACTGAAGCAAACTCTTCGCTCCACCTAACTCCACTGAGTGGGACTAGAGCCCTATGACAGTGGGTCTCCCACTGCCAAAAACCCACTGACAGACTGTAATAAAATGCCCTCGCTAGGGAAGCCCTGGCCCAGAAAGGGAGGGCTGACACTGCTTTCATGATTGCTGTGTTCTTGATCCCACGGGCCCAGCCACAGCCATGTAAGCCCCACTGGCCAAACCATTTTCATACTTTCTTTACTTTGCTCCCAGTAGAACAAAGCAGTAGCCTGAGGGCTTTGTTCCAGGTACTGATTCTCATGAGCTTCTAGGAGAGTGTGGCAGTGGAGGTGGGGTGAGGAGTGAGGTTGGGTGGATGTCTCGATTCTAGTTGCTCAACTCCTGTGTCCCAGCCCTACCTGATCAGCCTCCCAAGATGCTGATCTCAAAAGATGGCAGTCAAGTTCCCCTATAGAGACTTCCCTCATGGTCCAGTGGTTAAGAATCTGCCTTGCAATGCAGTGGACACGGTCAGAGAACAAAGATCCCACGTGCCTTGGAGCGAGTAAGTCTGTGTGCTGCAACTACTGAGCCCTCATACCCTGGAGTCTGTGCAACACAACTAGAGGGTCTGGGCAGCTCAATGAAAGATCTTACATGCCACGACTAAGACCCAGCACAACTAAATGCATAAACATAAAAAAGCTGCCCCATAATCTGTTCTTCTCACTGTAGTCAGAATGATCTTTCAGAAACATAAATGGCATCATCCTCTGTTTAAAATCTCCCACTGGCTTTCCTTTGCTTTTAGCATCATGTCCAAGGTCTTCTCTATGGTCTCCAAAGCTCTCCCTGATCTGCCCTTGTCTATCCAAGTTTATCTTGCATCCTTCACTCCAGGCCACTGACCTTGCTATTCCATAAATGCAGACTGCTTGTCCCTTCACGTCCTGTTCCCTTTGTCCAGAAGTTCTCCTAGGGTTCTACAGGGCTTTCTGTTTCTCATCAGAAAAATCTCATCTCTGAACTTCTCCGCTAACTTCTCCATCTGAGTTCTCCACTAACAGCAGACCTCTCTGCGCTTCTGTATAATTTATTGGTTTGCGTGTTTATTTCCTATCTCCCAACCCCATCCCAAGAAGGCCCCTCCCGTGAGAGCAGGGTTTTTGTCTTGATCACTGCTATGCTTTACACAGAGTAGGAAATAAAAAGACATGGTTAATTATTTTAACTGATTAAGAAAGAAATAGATGGACAAGGACTTCGTTTATGTATCAGTATAAGATACAAACCCATGGGTTTACTAGGCAGGTAATTGAACTTCAGGCTTCTCATGCAAATATGCCCTTACCCCAAGGAGTAGTTGAACTTCAGGCTTCTCCTTGCAAACATCCCCTTACCCGCAAGGAGATCTAATTTTTAATTTGCAATTTTGTTTTTTTCTTTGAAAAAAGTCCTCACTAACATCCATCGGTCACCCCCAAGTCAATACTCGTGACATTTTCTAAGTCATTGGCAGACAGAGCTGTGGGGTGTGCTTGTTCTAGCCGAGGGCAAACAGGACCATTCTGTCTTCTTGTCTCACCTCATGCTGTAAATAAGTATCCTTTTTACAGTCTCTCTCTCTTTTTGTTGCATTCTTGTGCTTTTTATAGGCAACTGCTATTTAAAATGGCCCCATGTGTATTCCTAACGCATTATTTAGTGTTCCTGAATGCAAGAAGGCTGTGATGCACCTTAAGCAGAAAATAACTGTCTTACATAAACTTCATTCAGACATGAGTGACAGTGCTGTTGGCTGTGAGTCCAGTGTTAATGAGTCCATAATATATAGTAATCAAGTCATCTTTAAATAGAAACAAAAATTGATTCTTTCTCGTTGTGGTGCTGGAAAAAGACTCTCGGGAGTCCCTTATAGCAAAGAGATCAAACCAGTCAATCCTAAAGGAAATCAACCCTGAGTATTCTTTGGATATGATGCTGAAGCTGAAGCTCCAATACTTTGACCATCTGATGCAAAGAATCGATTCCGGAAAAGACCCTGATGCTGGGAAAGACTGAAGGCAAAAGGAGCAGGAGGCGGCAGAGGATGAGATGGTTAGATAGCATCACCAACTCAATGGACATGAATCTAAGCAAACTCTGGGAGACAGTGGAGGACAGAGGAGGCCGGCCTGTGGCAGTCCATGGGGTTGCAGAGTTGGACGGCTTTGCAACTGAACAACAGCAACATATAAAACCAGTTTATGCTTCGACTGGTTGATGAAAATGTGACCAGAGGCTTGCAGGAACCCAACCCCAGATCCTCCCCTAGGTGCAGTAGTTTGCTTTGCTAATTCTATGTTTGCGATGACTTCATAGAACAGAACTTCCAGGAATAATGACAATCAACTGTTTTTCTTTCATGCCCCAGTTGAATTACAGGTTCTCTGTGAGCCCGCTTCAGGATGCCCAAGTGCAGGGTCAAGTTCAAGGGTCTAGTGCTCAGTAAGCACCATTACTGACTGTGGGGTAACGTCTTGGGCCGCACGGGTGCCCACAATCTCTGGGCAAACCTGTCAGAGTTGAGACTCCAAGGCTGTGTGTGGTTTGGTTTCTGGGATGGACTGGAACATTCCATGTCTGCGAGTGGCCCTTCTTCCTACAGGGATCTGGCGTCATTCTCCCCCCTGAGAGGGAAGTGATTACACAGCATACCTGTGGCTGATGCTGGGCTGTTAAGAGCCCCATAAAACTAAGGCAAAACTAAGGTATAACTCGCCCGTTAGGCCACGCGCCTGAATGACTCTTTGCAAACATTTGCTGCAGGCAGATTTAGAGAAAGATCTTTACTGTTTTGAATCAAATTCCTGTTAAAAGCAGAGGCTCAAGTTTCTTTCCCTTGGCTTCTCCCTGCCCCTGGCCCCTGGTCGCTTGTTAAACACTCCTCCCCACTCCCCTCCCCCACACAGCCTGCCTGGGGGCCGCATCCTTTTTTATGGGACTTCGGTGGCTCCTAAGGGCTTACGTTCTCTCTCTTGTTTGCAGTAGGCTGCTGGGGGAGGGGGCCTGTGGGGGAGCAGAGGCCCAGAGGACTCACTGGGGCCAGGAAACCAGTGAGCACAGGCTTGGCTTCTCTGTTGTCCACCCAGCTGGGGATGCCAGGTCAGCTTGTTTACAAGCGGAGGTTGACTGACTACAGCCTTCTTTCTAGTGGGAGGGAGCCAGGGGGCTTAACAAAAGCTAGGGGGCGACTTGGTGGCAGTGGAGTTGGAGGAGGAGGAGGGAGGTGGGGAAGGCTCGTTTCTGGGAGATGGAGTTTCCACTGGTCCTTGGAGGGAAGGACCTGTGCTTTCCACCTGTGTGTAGGTATGTGCGTGTACACGTGAGTGTGTATGCCCCTATGTGCATAGATGTGCACATGAGTGTGTGCATTCAGTGTGTGATTGTGTGTGCCCTGCTTAAGTGAACGTGGGCATGCCTGTATCTGAGTGTGTGTACGAGTGCATCCACACTCTATGCACGTGTGTGCGCATGTGCACTCCAGTGTGGGCGTGTGTGTATGTATGTGCATCGATACGCATGTATGTGAGTGCTTCTGAGGGCAGAGGTGTGCAGTCGGCACATGTGTATCTTCAGTGTGCGTGCATGTATGGTGTGCACTCCTGTGTGTGTGTGTGCATGTCCATCATACGTGTGTGTGTGTGTGTGTGTGTGTGTGTGTGTGTGTGTGTGTCTGCGTTTTGAGCTGTTGCTGCGGGTGAGCTGGCTTGGGGAGCAGCTCTTCGCAGCGGTGGGAGAGAAAGGGTGTGGTGGATCCAGGGAGTTCAGCCACAGAAAAGAAAGTTGATAACCAAAGAATTTTGTTTGGATTCTTACAGGGCAGGGAGGAAAAGCACCCCTTACTGGAGACGCTACCTTCCTAATATAAAACAGAGACCAAGGGGTCCAGTTTCGTAAAAAGTGGGCTGGCCAAGGCCTATGCAAGAGACCACTTTCCCAGTAACTAAAGTCATAAAGAAACATAGAGTGAGTCAGGCCTTCTTCTCCCAAGACTCCCCATTCTCTCCAGAGTCTCCGAGCCCTGTGCTGTGGTGTGGCCAGTCATTTGTTTGCAAAGTCAACTCTGATGGACAGCTGCTGGTCACTCAGACTAATGTCAGACCCAGTGAGCCTCAATGAGTGATAAGCCTTATTTGCTAGGTCTGTTTGTCTAGACTTCACTTAAGAATTCTATGGGAAGATAATTTGTGAGAGATTGGGGAAATTTGAATAGGGACTGGGTATTAGATGCTATTAGGGAATTTTAAAAAATATTTATATATTTATTTATTTGGCTGCATTGAGTCTTAGTTGCGGCCTGAGAACTCTTAGCTGTAACATGTGGGATCTAGTTCCCTGACCAGGGGTGGAACCTGGGCCTCCTCATTGGGAATGCTGAGTCTTAGCCCCTGGACCACTAGGGAAATCACCATATTGGGGAATTATTATTAATTTAGTTATATATGATAAAGGAACTTCAGATATGTGGGAGAATCCTCTTATTCTTCTTGGAGATACATGGCACAGTATTTAGTTGAAGTGCCATGTAATTTACCTATAATTTACTTTTAAATGGTTAAGCGAGATAGAGAGAGGGAAAAATGTTAACAATTGTTGTCTCTGGGTAATAGATGTATTTCTGTTTCTCTTTGTGCTTGAGAATGTCAACAGTAAAAAAAAAAATTAATGCTTTGGGAGAACACTACTTAAAAATTAAATCTAACGTGTTGCACACACAAAAAAATTCTTTGATGTTTTCTAAAGCAGAGCCTTAGGATCAGAGAAGCTTCTTGTCTCTCCTGGTGCCAACCTAGAGTTGAGGCAGGTGGCAGGAATCAGCTTTGAGAATGGGATTGGTCTTCTGGGGACAGTTTGGGGAGCAGGCACTGCCTGCCTTCCTGATCTCTTCTACCCAAACACATCCCACATGTTGAGTTAGGAGAGTGGTTGACCTTGACATTCAACACAGGCTATGGCCTCTTCCGTATGTCTGGGAACCATTTCTCCTTAGAGAACAATATCACTCTGCTTCAGAAGTTTCATATTCCCCAGGAAGCCGGATCCCAGATAGAATTCACTAGGAGCAGAGACTGCTTTTTATCAGTCTTGACCTGTCCAAGTCCAAGCGTGGCAATGAACTTGCTGTGGGCCAGGGAGACAAGCATTATCACATTCAAGCTCACCCCGACCCTATGAGATTGACACCATTCTAGCTCCCACTTCACAGACTGGAAAACAAGGCCTGAGAGGTCATTTACTTATGTGAAGTCACCTGGACAGGCGGAGCTGGCACAGACCCATGGGATCCGGTCTGTGGAATCCAGAACCAGCCTTCTTACTGCCAAACATGTATGGTGGCTGTAGTGGCAGAGTCCATGCAGGGTCTGTGGCTTAATTCATGGAATACATGGGTCATTTTTTACTGGACTTTCTTATAATACAATTTCTTGAGAACTGGAACAGCATCATCTCCACGAAACAGTCCACACCCTTAGGCTCCCGTCTGCCCTATTTGGTGCCCCTCCTTTTTCCTTGGGCACAGGAAAATAAAGTCTCCAACAAGTTCGAGAAACTCCCCTTTATAAAACACACACCTTCCTCTATAAAGGCAAATGGTCCCTTTGCTCTTTTGTGACTTTTCCTCCATTTTAAGGCTTCCATGGTTATTTCTTTGATCTTGCTTAGATAAAAATGTTCCAAGGGTGTGCATGTGTATTGGAGTGGCAGGCATGGAGCCTTGTTTGGGGACCCCAAGCCCCCAGAATGCCACAGGATCTCCCCTACAATTTTGTTGGCTCCCATGTGCCCCAGAACATAACACATGTGCCATCAACACATTTTGATACATCTCCCAGGACCTAGTACTTTGCATACAAGCGGGCTTTCAAAAAACATTTGTTGAAGCAACACATACTGGTTAAAATGCCTGACAGTAGAAAGAATCATCAAGACGATGTCTCAGATGCCACTCTGGAGACAGCGTGAAAATCTGAGACCATCTGTCAGGTTTCTGGAAGGCCCAGAAAAAAAAATAAAGCCATCAATTTTCCTGAAATAGTACAAACAGGATTTCCTGGAGGGAGCCAAACCGAGGAGCAGGCTGCTTTCTGGAAATGGAAAATGCAACCTTTGCTTGCCATGTGGGGCCGACTGGGTGGATTTCTGCTGGCAGCTGTGGAGCCTTCCTGTGTCCGGTGGGGCCCCTGGTCATTCAGCGGTGATCTCTGAGCAGGTGGGCACAGGAGAACTGACAGACAATTCATGCATCTGTAAAGCCCTGGATGTGAATATCAGTAAAATTGCCCTTTAGAGCAGGGGAGCCAGGGTTTACCTGTCTCTGCCTTGGTGCCCCCACCCTCTCTGCAGAAATGAGGTTACACAGTTGGGGTTCAAATCCAGGCTTCTCCAGTTACCAGATGTGTGACCTTGTGCCGGGTATGCTTTTTAAAAAATTTTTATTTATTTGGCTTAGCTGGGTCTTAGTTGTGGCACGTGGCATCTAGTTTCCTGACCAGGGATCAAACCTAGGGCCCCTGCTATGTGAGTATGGAGTCTTAGCCACTGGACCACCAGGGAAGTCTCTGACATACCCTTTCTGTGCCTCAGTTTTATCATCTATACAATGACCATTAGACTAGCACCTGCCTCATGACGCTGTTTGGGGATGAATGGAGCTCATAAAAAGAAGGCATTTGAAACAGTGCCTGGTGCACTCCCGTGTTTGCCAAACATTAGCTGTTTGTGTTTCCACAGTCACGCGCCCCTTCACTCCTGCCTGGAGCCTCTCTGCCCCCACGGTTCCTGGTCCAGCCCCAGTGTGCCCCTCTTGCCCACTTATCCAGCCTGAAGCCCAGGGGTCTGCTGACCACCCGGATCTAAGAGCCCAGCTTCAGAGCTTCCCAGGAGCCGCTTAACAAATTACCACAGATCTGGAGGCTTCAAACAAGAGAAGTGTCTTCCCTCACAGTTCTGGAGGCCAGCAGTCCAAAATCAAGGTGTTCACAGGGTTGTGTCCCATCTGAAGGCCCCAGGGAAGCATCCTCCGTTGTCTCTTCCGGCTTCTAGAGGACCCAGGCGTTCCTTGGCCTGGGACTGCGTCACCCCGTCTCTGCCTTTGTCTGCAGAGGACCTTCCCCTCCCCTCTCTGTGTCTTCCTTGGTGCCTCCTTTCTCTCCTTCTTATAAAGACGGTTGTCATTTTATTTATTTATGTATTTTGCCTGCCAAGGCACATATGGGATCTTAGTTCCTTGACCAGGAATTGAACCCGAGCCCCCTGCAGTGAAACTGTGGAGTCTTGACCACTGGACCGCCAGGGAAGTCCCTTGTCATTGGATTTAGGGCCCATTTGGATAATCCAGGAGCCTCACATTTCTAGATCCTTAATCACACCTGCAAAGACTCTTTTTTCCAAATAAGCTCATATTCACAGCATCTCCTCGGGCACATTTTCTGCGGAGGCCGTTGTTCATCCCGCTGCAGCCGTCAGCTTCCATCTCAAGAGTGTCGCTGGGATCTGTCACTTTCTCTGCATCCCAGTGGTCTCCAGTTCAGACCTGATCATTTCTGTCTGAGCCTCTCAGAACTCCCCACTTTTTCATCCTGCCTTTGGTCTCTTTCTTTCCAAGCCATGATCCCAATTTTGGAAGCTGTGTTTCCAGTACGGCAGCCACCAGTCACATGTGACAACTGAGCACTTGAAATGTATCTAGCTGGACTTGAGTTGTGCTGTAAGTGTAAAGTACACATCCATTTCTTAAAATCAGTATAAAAAATAACAGAAATACCCAGTAAAATTTTTAAATGGATCGTGTATTGAAAATGGTGATATTTTAGATATATGGGGTAAATAATATATTGATATAATTAAAATGAATTGCACCAGTTTTGTTTTACCTTTAACATTTTCTTTTTATTTTTGCAATTTTTATTTATTTATTTGGCTGCACCATGTCTTAGTTGTGGCATGTGGGATCTTTAGGTGTGGCAAGCAAGCTGTTAGTTGAAGCTTGTGGGATCTAGTTCTCATACCAGACCCCTGCATTAGCAGTGGACCACAGGGAAGTCCCTCATTTTACCTTTTTTAACACGATGATTAGAAAATTTACAAAGACAAATATGGCTTGCCCTGCATATCTATTGGGCAGTGCTGGTCTGAAGTGTATCAATCTCTGATTGTCTATCCATCTGTGTCAGTTGTCTATACCTGTGTAATAGGCCACTCCCCAAACTTAGTGGCTTGAAAATAACACATTTCACTTGCTTTGGGAGGTTGGCTCAGAGGTTCCCTGTTGGTGTCACTTGGATTCACTGTAGCGCATTCTGGTGGATGATCTACTGGGCTGGGAGGCCCAAGATGGCCTTGGGTCATCATATCACTTGGCCTTGGGTCTCCATCCCGTGGCCTCCCGTCTTGCAGTTGGCTAGCCTGACTTTCTTGAATGGCACTCTTAGGGTAGCATTCCAAGAACACGGAAGCTGCAACGGCTCTTCGGACTTGGTTTCCAGTATGGCATCACTTCTGCCAGATCCTGTTGGTTAAAGTAAGTCCCGTGTCCAGCTCAGATTCAAGAGCGGGGAGAGGCAGACTCTACCTGTGGGGTAGAGGAGGGACAAAATCACATTGCAAATATCGAAAAGGTGCGTGTGTACTGGGAGGGGAAGAGCTACACCGACTGAAGCCTGCACACTCTAGAACCTGTGCTTCGAAACACAAGGAGTCACAGCGATGAGAAGCGCGTGCACTGCAGTGAAGAGCAGCTCACCACAACTGGAGAAAGCCCGTGCTCAGCAAAGAAGACCCAGCGCAGCCAAGAGTAAATAAATAAAATTAAATTAAAAACCAAAAAGAGTAGAGCATCTCTCTCCATCTCCCCTGTGCCCCCTCCACCCACCCTGCACGGTCCAGAGTGTCCGGCATCCTGTCCCCATGATTGAGGCATATTCGTGGAGGTGTCTTTCTGAATTGCTTTACCCACATAAGGGCTTCCCAGGTGGCGCTGGTGGTAAAGAAACTGCCTGCTAATAATACAGGAGGTATAAGAGACACGTGTTCAGTCCCTGGGTGGGGAAGAGCTCCTGGAGAAGGGCCTGGCGACCCACTCCTGGAGAGAGGAGAATCCCATGGACAGAGGAGCCCGGCAGGCTACAGTCCATGGGGTCGCAAAGAGTCAGACACGACTAAAGCGGCTTGGTACACGAGCAGACGCATAAATGCATAGCACACCCTGCTCCCTTCCCTGGCTGCAGGGTTAGCCCAGTCTCTTTCAGGGAGACTCAGAGATGTTTGATAAATGCCCACATTTGCAAATTTTCAGACAACAGTCCCTTCAGATTTGCTTTAGAATAAACACGGCGGCGGACTGGGTTTTCTCCGGCTGAGCGAAACTGGAGAGACGTTTCTGTTTGTAGCTTTTGAGTTGGCTTAGGGCTGAAAAGAAACACAAAGCGTCCAAAGTTCTGTCCCCAGGTTTGAGGCACATTCGTGGTTTTTTTTTCCCCCCACTTCGGATCGCTTTATCAACATGCCGCAGGCACTGTTCCTGTTTTATTTTCTCAGGTGTCATGCAAACCCATCAGACTTCTAATAAGAAGGAAGCTGGCAGCCTTGCCTTAAAAAAGCACCCCCAACCCACCTTCACATACAGGGCTTTTCATAAGAGTATGAGGGTTATTGATGCAGCATCCAGACAGACCAGCCGGCGGAGGCTTCCAACCTCAAAACATTCACAAAAATCACTTCTTTTTCTTGGATCAAAGGAGGGGGCTGAGGCGAGCTTTCAAGAAGATTTTAAGAAGGAGCTGGCAGGATGTGGTGGCTTATTCTTTCAGACAGGAGGACACACAGAAGAAGTAGTGTGATGGTGTGAAATGACCAAGAAAAGGGGCGAGGGGCGAAATCTGGGTTTCAGAGCAAGGGCAGGGGAGGAGCCTGGCAGCTGAGGGTGGGCGCAAGGTGTCGAGGTGGCACCACGGCGACGAAACAGGATCCGGAATCAGGCAGATTCATTCGTTCATTCATTCAGACCAGGGATCAGTGTTCCGATCACCTCTTTGTCATTCCATTGGTGAAGGCGGGATTCCCAGCCACAAATGGTATGAAGTGGCCGAACACAACATCCGCCAACGCCAGACGGAGGAAGTCGGCAGGAGTTTCTGAACCGCCCACACTCACAGCCTTGGGGAGGACACCACCTAGCACCCCGGGGCAATGGGAACCAGCCAGGGCTGCGGGTGGCAGGCTTCGTGGTAACGAGAGGATGAGACGTGCCACAGCTTCCAAGGCAGGATGTGATGGCTCCTTTGAAACGTGTCAGAGATTGAGGGGGGTGAGCTCCATTAGAGGACCAGATGTCTGGGGGAGGAGCATATCTGATCAGAGGAGGGACAGGCAGGCCTTCCAGGCTCTCAGGCTCAACGCTATCAAGGCAGCACTTGAAAAGGCAGGTCTTACCAACACTGTCAGCAAACTTTCTTTGGTAAAGGGGCAGCTAATAAATATTTTCGACTTTGAGAGCCAAGGGGCACCATCTACAATGCAGGTTCTTATGCAATAAGAGATAGAACATATTTCCACAAAATTTTTATTGATAAAATTCAAAAAATAATCATCACAGTTGAGTGCAATGTTTTATTTTTTCATACTGTTTGGCTGTGTTGGGTCTTAGTTGCGGTGTGAAGGATCTTCATTGCATCACGTGAGTTCTTTCTTTGGGGCACACGGAATCTCGAGTTGCAGGTTGAGGGCTCAGTAATTGTGACTCGAGGGCTTAGTTGCTCCGTGGCATATGGGAGCCTAGTCCCCGACCAGGGATCGAATCCATGTTCCCTGCATTGCAAGGTGGGTTCTTAACCACTAGACCACTGAGGAAGACCCCTTGAGTACAGTGTTTTATGATGTAAATCTAAAAATGAGAACGGAGTTCTTTTTTGGGGAAGGACAACATTTTTGCCTAACTGGAGTATAAAGTTAGGGTTTCTTGTCACCAAACGGCTGGTACACATTCGTCTGTAAAATCCATTCTTAGCTCATAGGCTGCACAAAAACAGGCTGGATTTGTCCTGTGGGCTGTGCTTTGCTGATCTCTCACTTAGACAAATCTTTACCCTATTTTGGATGCTGCATTAGGCTATGGATGGATGAGGCAGTGTCTCTGACTTCAGGAGGCTTGGAGTCTGATTAATGGGATGGACTCACAAAGAGTAGAGACAATATGATCAGTTCTGTGATACAGATACATTGGCAACTCTACTTAGGGGATCCTAATGCTTCCTGGGAAGAAAGCTTCCCAGAAGAGGTGACTTTTGATGAGGTGAAGGCATGCATCCCAAGGCAAAGTGGGGGAAGGGAATCTAGGTAAGAGGCTGCCTTGTGCAAATATGAGAACCGATGGGAAAGCCTGACCCACTTGGCGACCTCTGGGTCTTCAGAGTAATCTCAGCCCTGTAGGGAAGTGAGATAAGGGGGCGGCAACAGTAGGAAGGACCTTTTATGGGGGACCTTAGGGCTGTACTGATGTTTGCATCCCCTCAGAGGTTCGCATTTGGGCCTTAGGGAGTGCACACTCACAGCTGTGAAAAAGTCAAATGGAAAGGATCAGAGATAGAGGTATGTTGCTGCAATAACCCTGGGAGAAATGAGGAAGACTTGTCCTAAGGCGGGGTGATGTGAGTGGAAAAAGAAATGAGATCAAAGAAGGTTTATAAAGTGCGCCCAACAGGAGTAGTGTTACTAAGGTTCTGAGGGCCTTGGAAGGCGCAGGTGAAAGGTCCACAAAAGAAGAAACTGAAGGGACTTCTCTGGAAGTCTAGCGGTTAAGACTTCACCTTCCAATGCAGAGGGTGTGGGTTCGATCCCTAGTTGGGGAGCTAGGATCTCACACATCTTGTGGCCAAAAAATCAAAACATAAAATGGAAGCAATATTGTAACAAGTTCAGTAAAGACTTTTAAATGGTCCACAACAGAAAAAAAAGATAAAATTTTAAAAAACCGAAGCAACTAAGGGACAGGGAGACAGGCGTGATGGCCATTGAGCAGACACTGCAGAGGTGGGACAGATCTGGATCCCACCACAGTCAGGTACGTGGACTCAGGAAGAAGACGCTGCAGCGGGTTGGAAGAGAGGACCCTCAACGTGAAATTTGACCTGAGAATATTAGATGTTTGCTTATATGCAACAGAAAGCTGACATAACCCAGCACAGTGGCAGGAGCTGAATGGGAGACAGATTCTGGACTAGGTGCTGAGCTCATTTTAGCTTTCCTATTATCTACTGCTGTGTAACAAGCATCCCCAAGCTTGGTGGCTAAAAACAACGATTTGCTATTATCTCGACAGTTCTGTAAGTCCCCTGGGCTCCCTTGGGACACTCTTCCCCAGATATTCATCTGGCTCCGTCCTTGGACTCTGGGCTCAGATGTCACCCAGCAGGGCTCGCTCTGACCAGCCCCTCCCTGCCCTGCCTTGTTCTGCCCCAGCCCTTAGATTTGGTATTGCAATCTCATTTCTCTTGCCCTGTGTTTTCTTGTTTCATTTCATTTCATCACCTCCTAACATTTAGTATAATTTATTCATGAAGTAGTTGTTCTTTCCTTAATTCTCCTCGCTCCCAGAACACCAGCTCCATGAGGACAGGAGTCTTTGTCATTTCATCCATTGCTATATTCCAATACCTGGTGCCTGGGCAGTGCCCGGTAGACATCGGTTGAATGAATGAATAAGTCCTCTAGGTTGCAGCCCACCTGTCACCCAATCAGAGAGGCTGTCTGTGGCCATCCCACCAAAACTCTTTCTCATGAGATAATCAGTTCAGTTCAGTTCTCACTCAGTTGTGTCCGACTCTTTGCAACCCCATGGACTGCAGCACGCCAGGTTTCCCTGTCCATCACCAACTCCCAGAGCTTGCTCAAACTCATGTCCATTGAGTCAGTGATGCCTCATTTCATTGTCTCCTAAGTGATACTATGCTCTAATAATAACCCTGTGTATTTTTTAGATTACTTTATTCATTTAGACTTTTATAATTTTATTTATGTTTATTATTTTTGGCCGTACTGGATCCCTGTGGCTGCTCAGGCTTTTCTCTCGTAGTGGCGAGAGGGGTCTACTCTCTAGTGGGTGTGACAGCGTCTCGTTGCCATGGCTTCTCTTATTGTGGAGCACAGGCCCTAGGCACACAGGCTCAACGGTTGTGGCTCCCCGGCTCTAGAGCACAGCCTCAATAGTTGTGGTGCACGGGCTTAGCTGCTCCACGCCATGTGGGATCTTTCCAGATAGGGGATCTAACCCATGCACTGGCAGACAGATTTCTTCCCACTGAGCCACTGGGTAAACGTGGCAGCTTATTGATTTACTGGTTTGCTGTCCATCCCCCTGCTGGAAAGTGAGCACCGTGATGCCAGGAAGCTTCTGGGTCGCTTCAACACTGGACGTCTACTACAGCACCTGGCACATAGCACATACACAATAGCTATTTTCTGAAAGTTACTATTGAATGCCCTGTACTATCGCCTGCCTCCCAATAAACCTTGAGACTATGCTCTCAGCCACACCTAATACAGGGCCTTGTGTACACAGGCCCTTGGTCAATATTTGCTGAATGAATGGTATTTCCGTTTACCTGCCTGGAGACAGAGCTGGGGTGGAAGGGTGTCAGTCAGACTCTGTTTCAGCCCAGTGGGTCTTTCGGATCAATAAAGGACAAAGGCAGGGACCTGAGGTGCCCGAAGCCCCTCCTGCCCGGCCTGTCCACAATGTTGCTTTTCACATCTTTCGGATACAGCCGTGTGCCAGCCCTTAGGAACGGCGGGGCTGGGCCTTCCCACACGGCGAGACCCACAGTGGAGCCTTGTTCTCCTCCGTCCTCTGCCTGAACCCTGCCGGCTGGGCAAAGCCTTCCCTGGGGCCAGCTCAGCTCTGTTGCAGGGATTTAGTTGCCAGAGCCTGCTTTCTGTCTCATGGTAGTTTCATGGAAAGTGATGTGAGGCTGGGAGCAGTTGGTTCATCACAGTTCCCTAGAATAAGTCATGTGTCCTTGAAGATGCTGCTGCAGTCTGCTCCCCTCACTCCACGCACCAGTTATTCCCAGTTTCCTATAGAACCTGCTAATGTGCTCCAAACACATCCCTTTTCATCCTGGAAAAGTGTGACTCAGTGCTTAACATTCAGCTAAGAAGCCACCTCCTCCAGGAAGTTGTCCCTGAATGCTTCCCCTGCATTCGATGTCTCTTTTGTGACTTCTCAGGGCTTGCACTTGTCTATTTGTTTATGTTTCACTAGATTATGAGTTCCCCCAGACAGGGCCTGGCATCTCCAGCCCCTAGTACAGTGATCCCCACACAGCAGGAAGCCAATGTCTGCTTGTGAATGCAAGAATGAGTGTGTGATGCTCTTGTGGCTGCCATATTGGCATATTCTCTGGGAGCCTTGGTTTGCCAGTTTGTTCTATGAGGGCTGGTCTTATGGTTTTTTCTGGAATCCTTTAGCCCAGTGGTTTTTAGCTGGGGGTGATATTTTTACTTCCCAGGGGACATTTGTCAGTGTGTGGAAATGTGTTTTGTTGTCACAAGTTGGGAGATAAAAAGTAAAAAAAAAAAAAGTGAAGTCGCTCAGTAGTGTCCGACTCTTTGCGACCCCATGGATTGTAGCCCACTGTAGGCTCCTCTGTCCGTGGGATTCTCCATGCAAGAATACTGGAGTGGGTTGCCATTTCCTTCTCCAGGAGACCTTCCCGACGCAGGCATTGAACCTGGGTCTCCTGCATTGTAGGCAGATGCTTTACTGTCTGAGCCACCAGGGAAGTCCCAAGTTGGGAGGGAGGCATGTTACTGGCATCTAGTGCGTAGAGGCTGGGATACTGCTAAACATCCTGCAAGGCACAGAATGGCCCCCACCACAAAGAGTCACCTGGCCTAACGTGTCAGTGCTTTAGGTGCTGAGGTTCAGAACCCTCTACCAACCATTTGTCTTTTCAGTTTGGAGGTTCCCAGATGAGACTGGCACCAAGAAATAGATGGTATCAGCAAGGTCCTGGGAGTGTGAAGGAAGGTGGCAGGAAAGGATGACTAGTATTTGTGCACATGGCTGTCTTATTCTTTTGGGTATAACGTTCCCAAGTAAACAAGCTGTATAGTACAGGACCACCCCACCCCCATTATTTCCCAGAGTGTTTGTATCAGTCACACAGGCTGTGTAACAAAACATTCCCAAACATCATGGTTTGAAACAATAGTCATGTTATAGTTCGTTATGACTCATGAGTCTGTTGGTCAGCTGGGCAGTTCTGCTGATTTGGGTTGGGCTTAGCTGACCTCTGCCTATCTGTGGGCAGCTGATACCTCAGCTGGGGGCTGAATGGTTGAACTTGGCTTCAGCTGGGATGAGGAGGCTCAGTTCCATAGGTCCTTCCTCCTCCAGCAGACTAATAACCATCACTTCTACCACATCTTGTTGGCCAACACAAGTCACATGGCTGAGCTCAAATCAAAGGAAAAGGAAATAGATTCACTTCTTCAGGGGAGAAGCTGCAAAGTGTTTTTGCCAAGGTGTGTGGATAGGAAGTGTGGCTAGGAAGAGCTGTTAATCAACTACAGCCTGTTTTGTTTATGCCCATCCCAACTCCTAACTTCCTTAGCTCTACTAACAGCCTAGGGATGCACTGAGCCACCTTTGAAAGTGGCATTTATATTTCTTCAAGCCTTTGATATATTTATTCTATTAAATGATGACCAGTATGATTCAGGCCATCTTTTTGACATCTAACCCCCTCCCTCCCCAGGTGAAGAATCCCACTGAAACACACATATTACACATGTCCATCTGGCTGGCTGGATAGAACTCAACATATATCAGAACAAAGTTATCAGCTTTCCTAAATGTCGATTTCAGTTCATGGCATCAACAGCCAGAAATATCACATTTATCCAAAACGCCTCACTCTTCTCTAACCCCCACTGCCAATCCAGGTTGTGTCCCAACTCTGCTAATTTTACCTCCTATTTTTCAAACCTCTTTTCTAACACTGCCCACGTTGGAAAGCTCTTCAGTCTCTCAGCTGGACATTGCAACAGCCTCGTTTTTAAAGTCATTTATTTATTTTTGGCTATGCTGGGTCTTTGCTGCTGCGCTTGGCCTCTCTCTAGTTGCAGCGAGCAGGGGCCACTCTCTAGTTGTAGTGCGCAGGCTTCTCATTGCAGGGACTTATTACAGAGCATAGGCTGTAGGGTGCGCAGGCTCAGGAGTTGTGCACAGGCTTAGCTGCTCCAAGGCATGTGGGATCTTCCCAGACCAGGCATCAAACCTGTGTCCCCTGCATTGACAGGCAGATGCCTAACCACTGGACCACCAGGGAAGCCCCTGCAGCAGCCTCTTAAATGTGTCTCCACCTCTAGTCTCGTCCCCTTCCTCCCACACCCCGCATTAAATCAGTAAATCCATCCTTTACACCAGGGAGACACGCATGTAAGACATACCCTGACAACGGCACTTGATGAGAAGTAAAGACTTTTATGACCTTAAATGGGCTTCTAACCAAGAATGTCTGGATCATGTGCTGGGAGTCACTTCTCCTATTGAGGGGTTGTGCCCCAGGGCTGCTCTACATATAGGATATGCTGTCAGAGAAGGAACTAACATCAGCTTTTTGTTGTTAGCGGAGTCAGTGCTTGTGATCAGATCAGCAGCTCCTTCTCCCTTGGAAAGGGGGACGGGGGTGGGCCTGGTGTTGGGGGAGAGGCTGCGGTTGTCTCCTTCCCTATTTTTGCCCTCACTGTGCCGCTTACAGAAAAATGGCTAAACTCTGTAGCCCTCTGTGCCAGTTACTTTTGCTGCATAACAAACCACCCCAGGAAATTCCCTTGTAGTCCAGTAGTTCGAACTCGATGCTTTCACTCCTGGGTTCAATCCCTGCTCAGGGACCTAAGGTCTCGCAAGCTGCTCATTACCACCACCAAAAGCAAACAAACACAACAACAACAACAACAAAAATGGCTCAAACTACTCCAAAGGTAGTAGTTCAAGGAATTAAAGAGAAGATAGCTTACTGCTTCTCCACGGTATCTGGGGGCCAAGCTGGGAGGACCTGAAGGTTGGCGGTGACTTGATGACTCAGGTCTGAAATAACCTGAAGTCTTCCTCACTCATACCTCTATAAGCTGCTGCTGCTGCTTGGCTGGAACCTCAGTGGGTACTGTGAGCTGGGACACTTTTATGTGGCCTTTCCTCGTGGCTTCTTGGGCTTCCTTACAGCATGACACCTGGTTCCCAAGAGCAAGCATCCAAAGAAAGCCAAGTAGAAGGTGCATCCTTTCATGACATAGCCTTGAAAGTGTTAGGTAGTTAGAATAGGGAAAAGGAGTCCAAAATGGCAGTGGCTAAGCCTTACAAATAGTTGTGAAAAGAAGAGAAGCAAAAAGCAAAGGAAAAAAGGAAAGATATAAGCATCTGAATGCAGAGTTCCAAAGAATAGCAAGGAGAGAGAAGAAAGCCTTCCTCAGCGAGGAGTGCAAAGAAATAGAGGAAAACAACAGAATGGGAAAGACTAGAGATCTCTTCAAGAAAATTAGAGATACCAAGGGAACATTTCATGCAAAGATGGGCTCGATAAAGGACAGAAATGGTATGGACCTAACAGAAGCAGAAGATATTAAGAAGAGGTGGCAAGAATACACAGAAGAACTGTACAAAAAAGATCTTCATGACCCAGATAATTACGAAGGTGTGATCACTCACCTAGAGCCAGACATCCTGGAATGTGAAGTCAAGTGGGCCTTAGGAAGCATCACTATGAACAAAGCTAGTGGAGGTGATGGAATTCCAGTTGAGCTATTTCAAATCCTAAAAGATGATGCTGTGAAGTGGTGCACTCAATATGCCAGCAAATTTGGAAAACTCAGCAGTGGCCACAGGACTGGAAAAGGTCAGCTTTCATTCCAATCCCAAAGAAAGACAGTGCAAAAGAATGCTCAAACTACCGCACAATTGCACTCATCTCACACGCTAGTAAAGTAATGCTCAAAATTCTCCAAGCCAGACTTCAGCAATACGTGGACCGTGAACTTCCTGATGTTCAAGTTGGTTTTAGAAAAGGCAGAGGAACCAGAGATCAAATTGCCAACATCTGCTGGATCATGGAAAAAGCAAGAGAGTTCCAGAAAAACATCTATTTCTGCTTTATTGACTATGCCAAAGCCTTTGAGTGTGTGGATCACAAGAAACTGTGGAAAATTCTGAAAGATGGGAATACCAGACCACCTGACCTGCCTCTTGAGAAACCTGTATGCAGGCCAGGAAGCAACAGTTAGAACTGGACATGGAACAACAGACTGGTTCCAAATAGGAAAAGGAGTATGTCAAGGCTGTATATTGTTACCCTGCTTATTTAACTTCTATGCAGAGTACATCATGAGAAACGCTGGACTGGAAGAAGCACAAGCTGGAATCAAGACTGCCGGGAGAAATATCTATCACCTCAGATATGCAGATGACACCACCCTTATGGCAGAAAGTGAAGAGGAACTCAAAAGCCTCTTGATGCAAGTGAAAGTGGAGAGTGAAAAAGTTGGCTTAAAGCTCAACATTTAGAAAATGAAGATCATGACATCTGGTCCCATCACTTCATGGCAAATAGATGGGGAAACAGTGGAAACAGTGTCAGACTTTATTTTTGGGGGCTCCAAAATCACTGCAGATGGTGATTGCAGCCATGAAATTAAAAGATGTTTACTGCTTGGAAGGAAAGTTATGACCAACCTAGATAGTATATTAAAAAGTAGAGACATTACTTTGCCAACAAAGGTCCATCTAGTCAAGGCTATGGTTTTTCCTGTGGTCATGTATGGATGTGAGAGTTGGACTGTGAAGAAAGCTGAGTGCCAAAGAATTAATGCTTTTGAACTGTGGTGTTGGAGAAGACTCTTAATAGTTTCTTGGACTGCAAGGAGATCCAATAAGTCCATCCTAAAGGAGATTAGTCCTGGGTGTTCATTGGAAGGACTGATGCTAACGCTGAAACTCCAATACTTTGGCCACCTCATGCGAAGAGTTGACTCATTGGAAAAGACTCTGATGCTGGGAGGGATTGGTGGCAGGAGGAGAAGGGGACGACAGAGGATGAGATGGCTGGATGGCATCACTGACTCGATGGACGTGAGTTTGAGTGAACTCTGGGAGTTGGTGATGGACAGAGAGGCCTGGCGTGCTGCAATTCATGGGGTCACAAGCAGTCGGACACGACTGAGCGACTGAACTGAACTGAAAAGACAAGGAAGAGAAAAGCCAGCAAAAATAGAACAGAGGAAGGTTAAAGGAAGGTCTGAGGACCGGAGTGAGGACTTCAGGTAGAACAGCACTCCTGACTAAGCCCAATTTGCATAGGGCAGACCCAGGGGGAAGAAAGCTTATAAAAGGAGGAGCCACGCGCTCTCTCTCTCTCCTCTACACCCGCCCTACCTCCACTGCAGCGCGTGCTGGCGCGCTCCTCCACTCTCTTCCTCGAGGATGGATTCTCCTGCTATCTTCTAAATAAAATAGAGCTGTAACACTGATTTGTCTAAGAGCTATGACACGGTTTGTTCAAGACCCGAGAGCTGTGACGCCCCGAGGGCTTTAATGTCCGTCACTCCAAAACATTGTTGTGATGAGACAAGAACAGGGAAACATACACTCGCCTGATGAAAGTAACAAAGCATCACTTCTACCAGTATCAGAACTCCTAATTTTCAGCTAGGCATATGGACTTCTGAAATAGAGACTACATTTCCCAGCCTCCCTCGCAGTGGGCAAGGGATTAAGTTCTAGCCAGTGATTCAAGTGGAAGAAGTATGTGTAATTCTCTGGAAGTATCCTTCAAAGGAGAGGGCACTAATATTTGTTCCTTCCTTCTTGCTGACTGGAATGAGGATATGATGGCTGTCGCTTTAACAGCCATTTTGTTTCTTGAGGAAGAAGTCTGTGCAAAGAATCGCAGAGAAACAAGATAGGATTATGGGTCCTTGACTTAATCCTAAACTGCCTGACTGCAGATTTCTATTATATATTTATGTTATTTAAGGCACTGTTTAGAATTTCTCCAAATGAGTATCTTAGGATGTGAATTTTGCAAGTTACCAATGTAAATCCTCTTTAATTAATCTTATTGCTATAAACCTGACATAGAGGTATATGGTTTAGCATTTGCACTTGGTGATGCTGCTTCTGTGGGAAAAACACACCCTCTATGTCTGAGTCTCCTTCTCAGGCCCCCAGGGAGTTACCCAAAGCAGGTAGGGTGGGTTCTTGAGCCCTGCAGAGGTTACCACCCGAGTTGCTCTGAGCTGGGCTGGAAACAGAACAGCTATGTCCTTAGCTGGAGCCCTGCCTTCCTGGGGCTTTGCCCAGGCTACACTGAAGCCGTCAGCCTCCGCCCTGCAAACACAGACTGTCACCTGGTGTGCCATGGCCCCGTGCAGAGGACACACTGCCCACTGGGGAGTCCTCAGAAGTGGCACCAGAAATCTGTTGACTGCAGTAACTTCCAAACCCAAGCCAGTCAGCTATTCCCAGTTCATTTCCATTCCCCACACCAATAAAGCTTTCGCCAGTCTCGCTCCTATGTATAACCACCCGGCGATTCAGATCAATACCCCAGTTTGCCCTCAGGCCCCAAGAGAACACACAGAAAGTGGAAAGTCGTATTCTCAGATTTGACTTTCTCTTGGGCTTAGATTCCAAGTGATTTTCTTGTCTACTTCACATGGCTCTTCTGACTTTCTTATTTTTTCCCATCTTCAGAGGACAGTGAGGCTGTTGAGACCAACCACAGATATCAGGGAAGTTAAAAGGCTCTGAGAACAGCAGGTCTGCACTTAAGCTCAGTGTACTTTCAACCAAACCGTGTGCGTTTTCCGAGGTGTTTCTTCCAGACCAAGACCCGGGGACCCATCTCACTTTTCCCCTTTGCTCCATCACTACCCATGTTCCCTCAATCCACAAAGACATGTTGTAGGTGACCACAGTTTTACACTGAAACTTGGGATCCGAGCTTCGTTTCTTTTGGCTTTGAATTCCTGATTAACTAGTCCACCCAAACCCAGGAAAGGAGGTCCACTTAAGGAAAGATGGGGCTTTGTTCTTCCTCTAAGGAGAACAATGAAAGGCAACCTCCATAATGAAAATCAGAAAGATTCATGCAAAACCAGAATTTAACGCCATCAACATTTGGCTTTGGCTGTCATCCTTGTCGCTTGGATACTGTCCATTGTCTGTTTGAGCTGAAGCTGGCATACATTTTTAGAAACGTTTAAAGCTCTTGCTTTGTTTTGTTGCCTTTTTCTCAGTGGCTTTCAACTTTTTAAGCGCTAATGAGTCCAACTTGGGGAACCCAGTGTTTATGAAGTCCAAATGAGTGTCCTCTATAACAGTAGCTCTAAGTAAAAATCTTCTTGATCTCTCAAAACTGTTGGGAAGGGAACTTAAAGGGACATTTTCAGAGTTGAATGACTTGAAAGGGGAAGCACCTCCAGCAGGAAAGCAAATTCCCAGGTTAAGAATTTTCCAACATTCCCCTTTGCTATCTCGGGCCTGGATATTTCCAAGAGTGTGTGTGTGCTGAGTCACTTCAGTCGTGTCCGACTCTTTGTGACCTTATGGACCGTAGCCCACCAGGCTCCTCTGGGAAGCCCGGGTATTTGCATAGAGCTGTGCTCATACAGTAACCACTCAGCACATGTGATTCTCTACATTTAAATTAAATAAAATTTAAAATTCAGTTCCTCAGTTCCACTGGTCATATTGCAAGACCTCAGGAGCCATTAATGGGGGGTAGGGGGCAGTGGGGGGGGGGGGCAAGTGGCTGCCATATTGGACAGCACAGAAGTAGAACATTTCCATCACTGCAGAAAGTTCTGTGGGTCTGGGACTTCCCTGGTGGTCCAGCGATTAGACTTTGCCTTCCAATGCAGGGGGTGTGGGTTCAATCCCTGGTCAGGAAGCTAAGATCTCACATGCCTCGCGGCCAAAAATACAAAACGTGAAGCAAAACAATATTGTAACAAATTCAATAAAGACTTTAAAAATGGCCCATATAGGGCTTCCCTGGTGGTTCAGTGGTTAAGAATCTGCCTTGCAATGCAAAGGACACTGGTTTGATCCCTGGTTCAGGAAGATCCTACATGCTGTGGAGCAACTAAGCCTGTGTGCCACAGCTACTGAGGCAGTGTGCTGCAACTGCTGAAGCCTGTGTACCTAGAGCCTGTGGTCTGCAACAAGAGGAACCCATGCTCCAAAACTAGACAAAACCTACACTCAGCAGCAAAGACCCAGAATAGCCGAAAAATAAAACTAAAATAAATAAATAAATCTTTAAAAAATGGTCCACATTAAAAAAAAAAAAACAAACTTAAAAAAAAGTCCTATTGGTCAACACTGGTACATAGACAATCTTCCCTTAACCAATTTTCTTTCCCAATTATTTAGTGCTGATTGCATTTTTCTAGAACCTTCTATTCAGGATTTTTAAAAATATATATTTATTTTTGTTTGTTTATTTGGCTGTGCCAGGTCTTAGTTATGGCATGTGGGATCTAGTTCCCTGCCCAGGGGTTGAACCTGGGCCCCCTGCCTTGGAGCACAAGTCATAGCCACTGGACCGCCAGGGGAGACCCTCCATTCAGGATTAATTAAAGTCATTACCATGTAGACTTGGGGTCCTCGCGTAATTTGAGGTACTTTAGGTGGCCTTGGAGGAATCTTATGTCATCCCACTGATAGATGGATCAAGATGAAGAAAGTGCGGCTTCCCTGGCTGTCCAAATTCTATTCTGTGAACCCTTCAGGGAGATCACCTAGCCAAACCCTCCAGCTAACCCTTCTCCTCCATGTGGTTAGCAGAAATCTGTGGAAATAGAGTTTCTTCTAAGATCTACCTCCCCATAAAATGTCTATAAGTGAGAAAAAAGAAAAATGACATGATTCATACCAGCAACTTAACAATGAATATCTCTGGAGGATAATATGGGAATCTTATTTTCTTCTTCAAGCTCTTGTGTATTTTTCAATGTATGATTTCCATGTACTGCTTTTAAAATTAGAGAAAAACCAACAGCATTTTTTTCTGTTTTAAAAGGATGAAATAACCTATAAAATAATAAATCCACACTTTTGAACAAATATTTAAAGTCTTTTAACTCAAACAAGTGTTTTCCTTCAAAGGAATGACCTTGGGTTGTTTTACACTTATTCTAGCAATGGTTGTGCTATTAATATTACCTTTATAAATTCCTTTTCAAGGCAGCCTGAAATTACACATGAAAATCAATCTTATTGAGGTATACCTGCTTTAATAATGACATCATTAACAAGATAAATTACCACACTTATTCACTACACTGAGCTCTGAATTACTTTAGGCAGTCTGCAAAAAACCAAGCCCACCTCTGCTGAATGTTGAATCACAGATTTTTCACAAGAATAGACAAAGGGTTTTAAACATTGTTCCAAAAAACAGTGGCTGCCAGACATGTGTTTCTTTTCTTCCTCTTACCCCCTTCACCTCTTTACTGTCTGCAGGGAACATAACCTTGTAAGCAATGTCAAAATAGCCACACGTTCCCTTTTTCCAGAAGTAACATACATTTTTCATTGTCTTCCCTGGAAAGTTGTAATCTCTTCCCAATGGATCAGCAGTTCCAGGGAACCTTCTCTGTCTGCATCACACTCTCTGGTCTGCCAAATGGAATCCAAAATGAGCTTCTTAGGTGGAGATTGACAAAGAGACTTCAACCAGGGGGTGTGGATACAAAGAAACAGAGATCCTTTCCTGTCTGTGCCCACACACACACACACACACACACACACATGCACGCACGCACGCACGCACACACACGCACGCACACAGTGGGATGCAGGAGAGCAGGCTGAGAATATTAGTGTGTGGATACAAAGAAACAGAGATCCTTTCCTGTCTGTGCCCATACACACACACACACACACACACACGCATGCACGCACACGCACGCACACACACACGCGGACAAACAGTGGGATGCAGGAGAGCAGGCTGAGAATATTAGCTTGGCTTAGTCACTAAATCGTGTCCGACTCTTGCAACGCCATTGACTGTAGTCTGCCAGGCTCCTCTGTCCATGGGATTTTCCAGGCAGGAATACTGAAGGGGGTTGCCATTTCCTTCTCCAGGGGATCTTCCTGACCCAAGGATTGAGCCCCAGTCTCTTGCACTGCTGGCAGATTCTTCACTGACTGAGCTACCGGGGAATTGGAAGGGTCCTCAAACTACCTGGGTCCCTAGATTGGAGGAAATGGATGTTCCCCTCTTTGCACCTCTTGGTTTGGGATCTACTAGATCATTTAACTTCTGTTCCAAAGGAGTATTTATCAGCAAGTTTTGACCCTGTCCAAATGACAAAAAAAAAAATTCAGATTATCTCTTGTTCTGAAACCTTATCCACTCAGGTGTTTTATAAAATATTCAAAAACTTACTGACAGGAGATACAATCTGGTAAGAAAGTTCTATTTTCTTTTCCCTGGATTTTTGTTTTATTAATTTTTTGACTTATCTTGTTGTATCTATTCTAATTGGAAACAAATATAATGATAATATTCACGTAGTAAAGCTGCAATAATTTGATCGTTCTGTATAAAGCTAATCATATTTTTTGACATTTTCTTTCACTTGCTATGAAATTAAAATGTCCATAATATTTTGTATTCATACATTAAAAAATATTCATACATTTTTAACTTGGCATGGTAAACATTTCCACATGTTTCCACATAGTCTTCAAAATAACCTTATATTCAGTTTAGTTCAGTTCAGTCTCTCAGTCGTGTCCGACTCTTTGTGACCCCATGAACCGCAGCACTCCAGGCCTCCCTGTCCATCACCAGCTCCTGGAATTCACCCAAACCCATGTCCATTGAGTCGGTGATGCCATCCAACCATCTCATCCTCTGTCGTCCCCTTCTCCTCCTGCCCTCAATCTTTCACAGCATCAGGGTCTTTTCAAATGAGTCAGCTCTTCGCATCAGGTGGCCAAACTATTGGAGTTTCAGCTTCAACATCAGTCCTTCCAATGAACAGGCAGGACTGATCTCCTTCCATAAGATTTCATCATGATGCTGGACCATGAATTACGAAGCTATTATTCTCATGCAGACGGTTTCTAAGTGTTTACTTTGTAGATTATGCTGCATTGAATATTTATGAACATGCATATTTTCTTTCTGTTCCTGAAATTGAGTCTTTGTGGATAATTTCTATGTAAGAGCCATGAGCTCTCAAATGAAGGTCTAATTCTTGCATATGCAGTGTAAGTTTGGCAAGTCTGTAAGTGCTATGTAGTCAATGCATTGTTTATTTCCTTTATTCATGAACTTGCAGGTCCATAATACACTCCCTTTTATTAATTTTCCTTATATTACTACCAGTTTTTATTCTATTCATTTTATACTAATGTTATTCAGCTGATAGTTTATGAATCCTTTTCTTCATTTCATTACAAACTAATTTCAGTTCAGTTCAGTTCAGTCGCTCAGTCGTGTCCGACTCTTTGCGACCCCATGATTCACAGCACACCAGGCCTCCCTGTCCATCACCAACTCCCGGAGTTCACTCAAATTCACTAATAGCCAATTTTATCTTGATAAATATTTTGCTTTATACATTGTGTTATTGAGTATCAACCCCTTTTCCTTCATATGAATTTGACTGAAGATCATTTGCCATTGTATTCTGCCTTTCTATTTGCTTTTTGTGTCTCTTCTGAATGACCAGTTTCAGACCCTGTGCTTTTAATAAATAAATCTGGACTATTTACATTTATTTGTTATAAAACTGTTGTTTGTTATAACAGTTTTGCTTTTCTTTTTGATTAATTGATTTTGTTTTCTCTTAGCTGGCTTGTACAGTCTCACATTCCTAGAATGAATCTAATTTGTGAACATTCTGTTTTCAATTATAAATAGTATGTTTAAAAGGCAAAGAGCTGTACTTGAACATCATCCATGAGAGCCAGGCTCTTCTTTGCTATTAGTTTTTCTCATTGTTGGTTTAGGATTTGGCTTTTTTCAGGTCTGCTAAATCAGTTATGACTCATCCCATTTACCTCTCGGCTTCTAAAATATTCTTGCTGTTCCCTCCTTCCTTGTCCTTTCCTTGAAAGTTTCAGCTTCTAAATAAACAAAACCAAAACCAAAAAACTGCTTTCTTGTAGTTTTAGTGAGGTTTTGGGAGGGAATAAAGTTAGACATATATGTCCCATCAACCATCTTAACCTCAAAATTTGCCATCCCAATTTACATCATTTATTTTGTCTAAACAATGCTGGTCATCACACATAAATTTTTCCAAAACAACAAGAGTTTTGAGATTCCTTTCCTCTTTCTTTAGTCTTTGGAGTTCTTGACAATGTCTTTCTCACTGATGTCTGACAAAATGATACCTAGGCGGTAAATTTTGTGAAAGTTTGTAAGCATACGAATATCCTTCTGAAGCAGTCATATTTGAATAATACAACTTGGACCACTTTCTTAGCTATCATCACTTTCTTTAATGTTTTTGAAGACTGACTTTTGGTTTGGTCCTTGCAGCAGGAGGGTCCCCAGAAATATCCTGCTTTGGGTGTCTTTGAGAGAAATCTGTCTTTTCTACTTGGGAAGTTGAGGAACTTTCCATCCTTTCTCCTATTCTTCTTATCTCTGTAAATTCCTTCCTAAAGCTTTGTCTACGCTTTTAGGCTCTTCCACTTTACTGATTCTCTGCGTCTTTGGTCTCATGTGTTCACTGTTTTCTGTAATGATTTAGTGAAGTCGCTCAGTCGTGTCCGACTCTTTGCGACCCCATGGACTGTAGTCTACCAGGCTCCTCCATCCATGGGATTTTCCAGGTAAGAATACTGGAGTGGGGTGCCATTTCCTTCTCCAGAAGATCTTCCCAACCCAGGGATTGAAGCCGGGTCTCCCGCACTGTAGGCAGACGCTTTACTGTCTGATACTACTGTGGTCTGCTGCTTGTCCTACTGTGATCATATCCTTGTTAGTGCAGTAGTGGAAATTCTGCCCTCGGGGGCCAGATTAAGTAAGACACATACAGCATTTAGAACAGTGCCTGGCATGCTGTCAAAGCCCCTGAAAGGATTGTGATTCTTTCCTAAAACTGTTGTGTCTTCACTTTGGAGGTTCTCTGATTCATGGATGGACTGACCTCTGGGCATTTTCTGGGTCCTTTCTTTTTTCTTTTACTGAAAAACCTTTTCATTAGGGTCACTTTCCTCCTCTTTCCCCCATGAAGTCAAATTTCCTTGTAATCAATATGCCGATCTTACAAGATGAATTCCAACTAGGGTTGAGTTAGATTCTTCCACATGCTGATTTGATGGAAGGTCATTGGCAGGTTTAGAATTAAGAGAGGGTTTGCTGGGGTGTTGAATAGCTAGATCTCAGTCAACCTGAGATCAAGAAAGCCAACCACATGGAAAAACTAGAGGTCCCCCTCCTCTCTTTAATGCTTTCGCTGTTAAAGTTTCAGAGTCTGAGGCAGGTTTTAGCAGAGACAGGGTACCAAGCAGGATAATTCTGGATGGGAGGAGGGAGCAGCAAGCTGGTTTGACTCCGTGCCATATTACCCTCTTCCCTATTCCCCTTCCTGCCCAGAGCTTTGTCAGAGAGACCACTCCCCAAAGATGAGTTTGACATCACAACTTGAGTCTGACTCTTCCAACAGGAATCCCATGTCACAAATAGGGTTGACAACACCCATGCAACAGAACCTCGGGTGCTGCTGAGTTGGTAGGATGGCTCTGGAAGAGCATATTACTGCGATGCTGGTGCTGATTTGCCTCAGACAGCTGGGTGGAAGCCCAGGACTCCCAGGCGGGAGAACAGGGTTCGTAGGAGGTATCTCTTCGCATGTAACTTACATTTCAACACCGCACCTGGTGCTCCCAAAGGGGCTCCACACGTGTTTCTGGGAAGAAGGGAGGGAGGGGTTTTTCATTTCTCTCTTGTCTTCACTTCCTCAAGACACTTCAACATATTTTATCTCATTGGATTCTTGCAAGAGGAAGGAGAAAGGATGATTTGTCACCAGCCTTATTTTATGGATAAGGAAACCAAAGGAGAATGGCTTGATAATTAGTCCAGAGAGGCAAAATAACCAACACAAAACCAACAGGGAAACTTGGTGTCACTTATTACAGATTGCAAATGGGAGCCTCATCTATGTGGGGAAATGCTTGTGTTTTGGGAACGCCCTTTCACCTGTGTATCTCAGCGTTCCTCTTGCTCATTCAGTTGGGGAGAGAGAGCAGGCGTTGTCACCCTGTTAAGCTGCCGTGTTTGTTGCAGAAAGGGGGAGGGCCCAAGCATGGGCCCTTGTCTAACACTCAGAAATGAATTGTCCGAGGAGACACACGTGCTGACAAAGCAAGAGACTTTATTGGGAAAGGGTGCCCAGGTAGAGAGCGGCAGGATAAGAGAACCCGGAAGGACTGCTCTGCCATGTGGCTCACAGGCTTGGATTTTATGGTGATGGGGTTAGTTTCTGGGTTGTCTCTGGCCAGTGACTCTGACTCAGAGTCCTTCATAGTAGCGCGGGCATCACTCAGCCAAGGTGGATCCCAGCTAGACAGGTTCTGGAAGGACATATGGACTGGCATCTCCTTTCTCCTTTTGACCTTTCCTGAATACTTCCCTTCGGTGGCAGTCTGTTCTACATTCCTTTCCAGGACCTCCTGTTGTAAGGTAACTCATGCAAGAGGTTACTATCTTGCCAGCTCAGGGCGGGTGGTTTCAGTCAGTGGTTCCTCTAAGGTTTTTGCTGCTCAGTTGCTCAGTCGTGTCTGACTCTTTGCGGCCCCACGGACTGCAGCACACCAAGCTTCTCTGTCCTTCACCATCTCCCAGAGTTTGCTCAAACTCATGTCTGTTGAGTCAATGATGCCATCCAACAGTCTCATCCTCTGTTGTCCCCTTCTCCTCCTGTCCTCAATCTTTCCCAGTATCAGGGTCTTTTCCAATGAGTCGGCTCTTCACATCAGAGCCAAAGTATTGGAGCTTCAGCCTCAGTCCATCCAGTGAATATTCAGGGTTGATTTCCTTTAGGATTGACTGGTAGTCCAAGGGATGCTCAAGAGTCTTCTCTAACACCACAGTTTGGAAGCACCGATTCTTTGGCACTCAGCCTTCTTTATAGTCCAACTCTCACATCCGTACATGACTACTGGAGACCTGGAATACAGCTCTCAGCTGGGCTCAGAACCCTCGGCTGCCCCGCCATGTGTAGCAGACGGTCGCACAGATCGTTAGTCTTGGCACCAAAACAAAAGCTGAGGACTTTCTCTATCAGAACTATGAGAAGAAAAACACCCTCCCCCTGGGTTGGGGCTCAGTCCCTGCACTCTTCCGTGGCAGGAGGGTGAGAAGGGCTTTGCCTTCAAACCAGCACCGTTTTCTTCCCTTGGCTTATCCAGGTCATGTAGAGGCGTCTTGGTTTCTTCTTTTTCCTTTCATTTCCAGCTGCTATCACATTGATTCTCAAAGTATGGCCCAGGGAAACCTTGAGGGAATGCTTTTCAGGGGCCCACAAGGTCAATACTGTTTTTATAATAGTATTAAGAGAATCGTCTTGTTGCTCTCACTCTTGTTGCCCAGCGGAGTTTTCTAGAGGCAAAACAACATATCCACGATTATTTAAAAAGGCTGTTACAATTCTGCTCCCTCCTTCCAACAATCTATCTATGTGTGGCAGGATTTTCTTCATGTGCTTCAACCAAAATGATATATCACAACAGATCAGACGGAGAAGCAGAGGTAAGAATCTAGCTATCTTTGGATTCCAGAAATTTAGATTTTCCTTGGATAAAAAGAAATTAAACACATCAAAGAAACTTACAAAGTGTAAACCAGGGCCACACTTCTCGCCGTATTTTTTGTTTTGGAAAAACTTACTCGTTCTGAAAAAAAAGAGTATTAGTTGTGTCAACATGTAATAGATAGGTTATTGTTATTTTAAAATGAATTACTACATGGATATTTTTAAAATTTCTCATTTTAATTCTTAAAAAAATTTATTTATTTGGCTGCGCCGGGTCTTAGTTGCAGCATGTGGGATCTAGTTCCCCAACCAGGGATCAAACCCAGGTCCCCAGCACTGGAAGCCTTAGCCTCTGGACCACCAAGGAAGCCCCTCCATTTTAATTCTTGATACAGCGAGTATCAACAGATAGAGTGCACGTGGAACACAAAAGCTCTTTAGGAATCCTCAGGAAGATTTAAGAACGTAAAGAAGCCCTGTGTATTCGTGCCCCAGGGCTTCCATCATGGATTGCCACAACCTTGGAGGCCAAACACAACAGAAATTTATTCTCTTAGAGTCCTGGGGGCCAGAAGTCCAAAATCGGTATAACTGGGCCTGAATCAGGGTGTTGGCAGGGCCCCGCTGCTTCCGAGGGCTCTAGCAGAGAATCTAGCTGTGGAGCTCCTGCCTTCTTTTGACTTGCAGCTGCATCACTCCAGTCTACACCTGCAGCTTCACGTGATCTTCTCTGTCTCAGATCTCCCCAGGTCTTCCTCTTATCAGAACACTTGTCAGGACTTCCCTGGTGGTCCTGTGGCTGAGACTCCAAGCTCCCAAATGCAGGGGGCCTGGGTTTCATCCCTGGTCAGAACTAGATCCCACCGGCTGCAACTAAGAATCTTCACACCACAACTGAAAAAGAAAAGATCCCTCATGCCACAATAAAGATCAAAGGTCCTGCATGCTACGACTAAGACCCAGTATAGCCAAATAAGTAAATATTGAAAACACACACACACACTTGTCATTGGATTTAGGGTCAACCTGGACCATCCAGCATAATCTCATACCAAGATCCTTAACTTAATTATACCTGCAAAGACCCTTTTCCCAAATAAGGTCATATTCACATCCAGGTATGTGGATGCTGACATATCTTTTGCGGGGCCACCCTTCAACTCAGAATGCCCTGTAACCAACCCATCTGAGAACTGCTGTCTGTTCTTTGTCTGATCCTCAGCCTCCCCAACCCTCCATTTGTTGATTTTTAAGATAGTTAAGGATAGATTGCCCATCCCTCCTGCGATCAACAAGCAAGAATTCCACACTAGGCAAGTCTACATTTTCCCCCATGCTCCTGCAAACTAGATACAATCTTTTAGCCATCTACCATCACTCTGGTTCCCCTAGAATCTTCCTGAAAACGCGCTTTCTTCTCCTGTCGTTTCTGAAGCTGCAGCGGTTGGAGGAGTGGGCGGAGGAGCTCTGCTGTCTGTCTCGCCCCCTGGAGCCTGCTTGGGTCACTTCGCCTCTAGGCAACATCTGATGTTCTTTTATCGAAGGAAAAGAAAGGATGACCCAGGAGTTTCTCCAAATATCAAACTCTGTCCAAATATAGTTAGAGCGGCTTAAGTGAAGGATGGTCAGAAACATACGGAATAAATTCCTTTAAAAATAAACATGGGTTTTTAGCAACAGTGGATTGGAAAGAGACTCAGTTTTAGGTTTTTGCTAGGACCCAAAATGTCAGTCAGGATTAGAACAAAATATTGGTTGACTCCTTCCCCACAGTTCCATGATGGAGTGGTTAATAGTGCAAATTCTAGCTTCGGCCTCCTTGGGTTCAAGAACCTCTCTGGGTATCAATTTCCTCATGTATATTGTGAAGAAATGAATTATTACCTACATTGTATCAGTCAGGATATGCTAGGTTATGCTGCAGTAACAAATGGCCCCCCAAATCTCAGTTGCTTCTAACAAAGTATTATTTCTCACATTTATTCCACAGCCTTCCTGGGAGGCAGAGGGTTTTGCTCCATTTCATCCTCAGTTCAGAACCAGGCTGATGGAGCTTCAATCTGGAACACTGCCAGCCTCCTGAAAGAGGGAATAGATTGTGAGACAAAACACCTACTGTCTCTTAAAGCTTTCACTCAGAAGTGCAAAACAACCCTGATGCTCACATTTCATTGACTAAAATGGGTCATAGATAGCCACACCTAAGTACAACAGGGTGGGAATGTATTCTTCCGTGGAGGGGTCTGGGTGAGGATGAGGGATCAGGGAACTGGGGGAAGGAGCAGCGTATGCTATGGTGATACTCTCTTCCATGGACTTTATACACTGTTGTAGGGATCACATGAGATAATAACACACCCGGAGCCTCAGTACAGTGCTTGGCACACAATTGCCTGCACGCATAGTCACTCAGCCATGTCCAACTCTTTGCGACCCTTCGGACTGTCGCCCACCAATTTCTCTGTCCATGACATTTCCCAGGCAAAAATACTGGAGTAGGTTGCCATTTCCTCTTCTAGGGGATCTTCCCAACCCAGGGATCGAAGCCGGGTCTCCTGCACTGTAGGCAGATAATTTACCACTGAGCTACTAGGGAAGCCCCTGAATGAAGTTGAGGGGGTGAGTATTTATCCCCCATTTTCATATTGTGCATCTCTTTAAAAAGCAGACTCTCCTTCGATTCTTTGAGACCCAACATCTAGCCCAGTATCAAGCATACAACA
This sequence comes from Capricornis sumatraensis, assembly GCF_032405125.1. Taxonomy (NCBI): domain Eukaryota; kingdom Metazoa; phylum Chordata; class Mammalia; order Artiodactyla; family Bovidae; genus Capricornis; species Capricornis sumatraensis. The sequence continues at coordinate 58,384,180 of NC_091085.1, read as the reverse complement.
GATACCTGATCAGGGTTTGTGGGCTGAATGAATAAACCGATGAATGAATGAGTGAGTTAGTCCTAGGAATGTGCTGGTAAAACTTAGTTGAATAACTGGCTCTATTGGGAAAAAATACAAAAGCAAAAAGCCTGGATTTGTAGCATTTACCAGTTTCCATGGTATAAAAACTATCACCACGACTGATCTTAAGCTACACGTGAGATGTCATGGCAGGGCTCCCCGGGTGGCGTTAGCAGTAGAGAACCTGCTTGCCAGTGCAGGAGACAAGAGATGCGGGTTTGATCCCTGGGTCTGGAAGATCCCCTGGAAGGGGGCATGGCAACCCACTCCAGTATTCTTGCCTGGAGAATTCCAAGGACAGGGTAGCCTGGTGAGCTATGGTCCATGTGGTCACAAAGAGACACAACTGAAATGACTTAGCATGCATTCATGAGATGTCACTGCATGTAGCCCTGGGGCACAGTATAGCCTCCAGTGAGTTGCGGGAACCAGCTTTAACACGCCACTATTACCCTCCATGATATCCTTGTTCTCTATCAAGGAGGCGCTTACTGAATCAAAAGGCAGTCTCTTCCATATTTGAACTGTTCTCATTATTACCAGACTCTTACATAAAATACAAATGATTGATGTCCTCCTTAGAGAAGAAGGATTCCTCCTTCCTTAGAGTAGAAGATCAGAATTAGGAAAGTATGTAGATTGTTTTGCTGTGTGACCTCAGACAAGTGCTTTACCCTCTCTGGGGTCCAAGGCCTGAGAATGACGAGAACATGAAAATCGCATGGGTTCAGCTTGACACAGAGGATAAATAGTAGCCTGCTTCCCTGGTGGCTCGGACGGTAAAGAATCTGCCTGCAATGCCAGAGACATCCCCTGGAGAAGGGAATGGCTCCCCACTCCAGTATTCTTGCCTGGAGAATCCCACAGACAGAGGAGCCTGGTGTGCTACAGTCCACAGGGACACAGAGAGTCGGACACGACTGAGTGGCTAACATTTTCACCTTTTTCACATGCTGGATGGCCTGTGAGAGATGCTCTGTGGTTTGATTCGGACACATGCCCAGCTTGAGCTAGGGAGGACCCCCCCTGGCATGAAAATTTCTCTCTTGAGCACATCCATCATTACCACAAACCAGAATTGTGACACGTGCTTAGAAATCCTTTTACAAAAATTCCAAAACAGCCCAGCCCAGGGACCAAGCAGCAGGTAACCAAGAAAAACAAAAGAGAAAAACAATAATCGCCTTATTCTGGAAAGTTCAAATGTAGGCCAGAGCCTGTAAGTATGATTTTTAGGGCAATGAAAGGAATGGAAAATTTCGCTTGCTCACGTCTTTTTGTGAAAGCTCTCCTGGCGCCATTGTTGGCTCCAGGGTGGGGGTGGGGGGGTCGGGGGTTGGGGAATGGGGTTGGGGCAGTCTCGTGTTGCAGGATGAATGTGAAAAGCACACGCAGCCCTCACTGGCTTCCTAATCTCCAGATACAGATGACAGATGATGGTTGGATTCCATCCATGGTCCCTGCAGGGGCTGGACAGCCATACTGGCTCTCCAGTCTGTGTCAGATGCTTGTGAAACTCAGGGGCTGTGCTCAGCACCCTGCTTGGCATATGAAGGGGACCTAGTTCTCCTGGGGGGGGGGGTCTGTCTGTAACCTTGGGAGTGAATGCCAGGCTCCAGTGGGGACAGCTGAGTTTCCTAGTTCCCAGGGAGTTAGCGATCTAGCAGGCGCTGTGGACAGCCTAGAGACTTCTCTCCCAGGAGGTCTCCTATTGTGTCCTCCCTCTTATCCCTCTCCTCTGTTGCCCCAGGCATCAGTCCCTGGCATACGGGCTGCAGAATAGGTTCATGCCCACCCCTGTTGCTCTCAGGAGTCACCTGGGACCCTCTCCCTCACCTCTCACATCAGGAAACCTTGCAAGTTTTCTGTCTCACATCGCCCTTTGCCATCTTGCCTGCTGCTACCAGAGAAGCAGGTACACAAAGGATAGGCCTCCCAGTCCACTGGGAAAACCCAACGAGGAAATCAGCCTTCTTACCCATCTATGTCACACACAGGCAAAGCTACGATTTTTCACCAAAGAGCAGCTTTGGATGAACTGGCAAGAGCTAGATTTAGACCCTCAGCGTCAAGCCCCTGGGATCTGGAAATGAACTTGCAAGTTATGCTTCTCTGTCCAGGAGATCCCAAGAAACAGAAGCATTTGCTCCTAGCCCTCTCCTGAAAGTCACCATCTCTGCTCACTGGGGTGGCAGTGAGAGCCTCTCATAGCCTCCCCACTTCCTTTCTTGCCCCCACAATCCATTTATTCTCCTTCCAATCACTAGAGTGGTCTTCAAAAGATATAAATCAGAACAGAAAGGCGCCCAGAGTAACCAAGTGTCCCCTGTTGGGGGGACGATCACCCTAGATGAGAACCACTGCTCAATGAAATGTGGTCTCTCCCCTCTTTTTTCCTTTCTTCATGGCAGTTGCTATGATCAATAATTCTCTTGTTTATTCATTTGTCTTCTGTTTATTGTCTGTAAAAGTGAAGTGAAAGCATTAGTCACTCAGTCATGGCTGACTCTTCACAGCCCCATGGACTGCAGCCTACCAGGCTCCTCTGTCCATGGAATTCTCCAGGCAAGAGCACTGGAGTGGGTTGCCATGCCCTCCTCCAGGGGATCTTCCCAACCCAGGGATGGAACCCAGGTCCCCTGCACTGCCGGCAGATTCTTGACCGAATGAGCCACCAGGAAAGCCCTTTATTGTCTGAGGAGGTTTTAAAGCATGGCTGCATATTCTTTGACATCCTCTCTTTTCTACTTCCTCATCCCTTCAGATCCTTCTCCTGCACTGCCCTGCCCCTCCCTCCAATACTGCTGTTTCCTCCTCTTCATAAATGCAGAGAGAAGTGATGGAATAAAGCAAGCTGAAGACCAGAATTAAGACTCAATTTTTTTTTTACACATTCTCAATCCTCATCCTGGGCTCTGTGCACAGGTTAGATTAACAGGTCTCAAATCTTCCAGAGTTTACAGTCCAGCGATGCTCTGCTCCATTCCAGCAGTGATACTCAAACTTGAGCGTGCATCAGAGTCTCCCTGGAGGGCCTGTGGAAGCACAGATTTCCAGTCCATGCCTGATTCAGCAGGTCTGGGTGAGGCTAGAGAAGCTGCATTTCTGTCAAGTTCCCAAGAGATGCTGCTGAGCTGGGGACCACACTCTGAGAACCGCTGGCCTGTTTTAAGTCGTGAGCACCAATGTTTGCATGCTGGACTTCCTCAGTCTTAACTGCCTGCTTAATTTTGCGGGGAAAGGGTTGGGATAAAAGAATAGCAACCTCAGGAGTGAATGGAATTGCAGGTGCTACTTTTCCCCCCTGGGGTGAGAATCGAGATGCTGCAGGAAGAGGGGCAGCCTGGTGGGGGTCCGTGTCCCTGCTTTGCCAGAGGAAATGCCATGCATGGCCTCACTTGGTAGAGGTACCCTGACAGGCAAGGGGTCATTAGCAGGTCCAGTGATGGGTTTCCCAGCTCTGGAGAAACATCCTAGCAAAACTACACAAACGTGGGCGCCTGTAAGAGACCTAGTTAATTACACTGCCATTTGAAGGAACATAATCATCCTTGCAATGGGGAAAAATTACAGGTTACCAGGCTGTCAGAGGTAGCTGTCAGCCTGAGCACGAGCAACTTTTTAATTGAAAACGGTTTCTGTTCTGCTTTGTTGGGTTCATGATTCTCTTATAGAAGGGTCACATCACTCTACTGGAACACAGACGCCACCCAGAGAGGCGGTGTTAGGAATAAAGTGGGCTTGTCTCAGTCCGCAAACAGCAGCAAATGTCAGGGCATGGGTGAATTATGAGCTATTCCAGGAGATATATTTGTTTTCCTTTCTAAACCCAAAGCTAATTGTAAGAAATGAAATTCATGTTTGTTTTTCTTTAGGTGTGTTTGAATTTACAGGTCTTAAGTCTTGTGGAACTAGGTCAACCAGACTTTGCATATGCTTATACTTTGGATGAAAACAGTCTTTATTTACATCTCTGTCCACTTCTTTCCAAAAAAGGAATGAGACTACAGCTTACAACAAAGGATCTCATTAAAAAAATTAAAATGAAAATGTTGGTATAACAGAAACAGTATGTTAGGTCCAGTGAAAGAGGGAGTAACTAAGTTGATGATAAGGATGAACCGTTTCTGTGATGAAGCATGTGACTCAGCCCCGAGCTTCCTGGTAGCCAGGTCAAAAAGGGAAACACAGGATATCTCATCTCTCTCATAATAGAAAGAATGAAACAGCAATTCTTTATTTCTGATACCAAATTCTAAAATAAATTTCTTATATTGGGCTTTATATAAAGGATATCAAGTTACCATGCTCTGGACAACCATTTTTGAGCAAATGCAAATACAAGATTCCCATGATGGTTTCTTGAAATAATCTTGGATGAAAGCCAATACGATGAAGGTAATTCCTCAAGGAGCTAATCTGACATGATTCTTGTGTGAAGACTCCTTGTGACCTCATTTGAGCTGAAGATGGATCCTTCTTGGGGAGTGGAGGAAAGATAGTAATACTCCAGCAAACTGTGTGCTATTTTAGTTGCAAAGAAAAGAGACTTGCACTGGCTCTTTCAAGTAATGGGACCATTGCAAGGCTGCGAATAACGCCAATGCCTTCCAAATGCTTTTCATCACAACGAGAGTAAATCCTGCAAGGTCCTACATGATCAGGCCCTGTCTGGGGCAATTCCTGCTTCAGGGCCTTTACACATACTGTTCCTTCACACAGAACACTCTTCCCTCAGTTGTTTGAGGGCTAGGCTCTGACTCATTCTTTAAATATGTGTCCAAATGTCCCCTCCTTCAGGAGGTCTTCCCTGACCACCTAACTAATACAGTCTTCCTCCCCTTCAAGTCATTGTCCATCATATTTATTTCATTTTGTCTTCAAAGCAGTTGTCACTCTGAAATGATTTCATTTACTTGTTCATTTTCTTTCTCTTCTCCTCCTGAGATCAGGGATCGTGTCTCTTACTCCCTAGACAGTGCCAGGCAGTTAAAAACATACCTGATAATGATGTGTTGAATGAATGAATGAATAAACATACAGTGGATATTTGGCTGTCTCCAAATGCCCAGAAAGTGAGCCCTGGTCGTCATGTACAGTTGTAGATGTTGTACACTGCACAACTGCAGGAGGTACACGGCACATTATGTATGGCACATTCAGTGTACACCCTATACAGATATGTGCAGCAACCATGGGGTATTGGGTCCTCTTGGAGATGGCAACTGGAAAGCCCAAATTCCCAAGAAAGTGCAAAGGCCCCAGCTGCAGGTCGCAGGGAGCTTCCCTCCAGGGCACGTCCATTGGCAGGATTCCACTAGTCTCTTTGTTTCAGCTTTTCTCTCTGTGCCCCCTTGTGTATCCTCGCTCCATCATTCAGACACCCTGACCTTGAGCATAGCTTTGTCTTGCTCATGGCTCTCTAGCACCCCTTCTGCCCTTGTCTTCTGTCAACCTCATGCCTTTTGGTTCCTGTCACCAACCACCTAGTCCTCTCCACATTCCCGATTCAGATCCCCCAAAGGGACAATCGTTTTGGTCTCAGTTTTCCTATTTGGGTAGAATCTTCATGATCAGCCTCCTCACTGGTTGCCAGCCAGCCAAAGGCTTGGCCACGGACACTGGGTTGTGCCCTCTGTTCAATCACCTGCCCCCATGAGGGGAAAAGGCTACAGTACAGAACAGGCTTCACCCTGGAAAAGGTCTATAGGTGGGGTAGTCTCTCCCTCCTTGAATCAAGGGGCATATCACTGACTCGACCTACACTTCACCTCTCCGAGAAGAGCCAGGAAGAAGCCATGTGATAACAGACAACAGATCTGTTTGTCTGAAATCCAAACTGACTAGGGACAGGGCTCCTAGTCTATAGTGAAAACCCAACCTGAGAATTAGACTTTTCACGCACTGTACACACAGGGAGAGAGATGAATTGTCACCAAAAAGAGCAGCTTTGGAGAACCAGCAAGTGCTTGATCTAGAACCTGAGCACCACACCCATGGGACATTTGTTTACAGGTTTTCTCAGAAGGATAGTTTTGAAATCATCTTGCAGTTTATTCTGTTCTGTCTAGGAGTCCCCAACCAATAGAAACATCTTGGTAAGCAAGAAAGCTACTTTCTCCTTCTGAGCCTCAATTATGCCAGTTTCCTTGGTGGGCATAGCCACCCTTGAGCCCACTTGAGAAAGCTTGGAGGCTTGGAGCTGGGCCATGAACATGGATCCCAGCCCTGCCCCAGCTTCAGTCACTGCTGAGGACAAACACTTGGGAAGCAACAGTCTCTCCTGCTATGTCATGATCCTCTAAAGAGACATCCTAGAATCAGGCCTTATGGCCTACTCAAAGTGAGGACTTCTCTCTTATTCCCCATGTTAAGCCTGAGGAAAGGGAAGTCCAGAGAGGCAGAAATTAAATGACTTGACCAGGGTCACCCAGCATCCACAAGGAGGCTCCAGTCTCCCTTCCTTTCTGAGCAGTGTTTTTTTCATGACATTATACTGGCTTTATCTCTCTCTTTAAAAAAAAATATTTATTTATCCATATGTTTATGTGTGTATATATATATATATTTGTTTGGCTGTGCCGGGTCCCAGCTGTGGCACTCAGGATCCTCTATCTTCGTTGTGACACGTGGAATCTTTTAGTTGTGGCATGCAGAGTCTTTTCATACTGCTCATGGGGTTCTCAAGGCAAGAATGATGAAGTGGTTTGCCATTCCCTTCTCCAGGGGACCACATTTTGTCAGAACTTCCCACCAGGAGAAGGGGACGAAAGAGGACAAGATGGTTGGATGACATCACTAACTCAATGGACATGAGTTTGAGCAAGCTCCAGGAGTTGGTGATGGACAGGGAAGCCTGGTGTGCTGCAGTCCATGGGATCTCAAAGAGTCGGACCTGACTGAGCAAATGAGCAACAAATGCAGAATCTTCAACTGGAGCATGCGAACTCCCAGTTGACGTGGGATCCAGTACCCTGATTAAGTCCAAGCCCCCTGCACTGGGAGTGCAGGGCTTTCACCACTGGACTGCCAGGGACGTCCCCATACTTTCTTTCTCATTGTAAGCTTTCCTTAGCACCACCTGTAACTTCCCAGAGAGAGAACTGACGTTGCTTATCCCTACAATGCTTGGCGAAAAAGCTAGCTTAAAACTCAACATTCAAAAAACTAAGATCATGGCATCCAGTCCCATCACTTCAAATAGATGGGGAAACAATGGAAATAGTAAGAGACTTTATTTTTTGGGTCTCCAAAATCACTGCAGATGGTGAGTGCAGCCATGAAATTAAAAGACGCTTGCTTCTTGGAAGAAAGCTATGACATACCTAGACAGCATATTAAAAAGCAGAGACATTATTTTACCGACAAAGGTCCATCTAGTCAAAGCCGTTGGGTTTTTGGTAGTCATGTATGGATGTGAGAGTTGGACCATAAAGAAAGCTGAGCACCAAAGAATTGATGCTTTTGAACTGTGGTGTTGAAGAAGACTCTTGAAAGTCCCTTGGACTTCAAGAATATCAAACCAGTCAATCCTAAAGGAAATCAGTCCTGAACATTCACTGGAAGGACTGATGCAGAAGCTGAAACTCCAATACTTTGGCTACCTGATGCAAAGAACTGACTCATTGGAAAAGACCCTGATGCTGGGATGGATTGAAGGCAGGAGGAGAAGGGGATGACAGAGGATGAGATGATTGAATGGCATCACCAATTCGATGGACATGAGTTTGAGCAAGCTCCGGGAGTTGGTGAAGGACAGCGAAGCCTGGTGTGCTGCAGTCCATGCGGTCACAAAGAGTCAGACATGACTGAGCAACTGAACTAACTGACTGGCAATGCTTGGCATTGGTTTCCAAATGATGATTAAGGTTAGTTGAGATGAAACCAATCAGGGTATTCCTTCCTTAAAGCATTTTGGTGATAGCACCTCCCCCGCCCAGGGCCTTTGCACCTGCTGTGCCTTTTGCTTGGATTGTCCCATGGATTGTTCTCTGACTTTATTTTCCTTTTCAGATGTCCTTTTCATCTCTTTAAAGGGTCTTTCTTTAACCTTCTCATTTAGTTATCGCCCATCTTGCTTTCTTTTTTCACCATGTTTACCTTTGTGTATCAGTAGTCTATTACCTGCTGCTATAATATTTATTTTTTTTTAATATATTTATTTGGTTGTGCCGAGTCTTAGTTGCAGCATGTGGGATCTAGTTCCCTGCTCAGGGATCAAACCCAGGCCCAGCACTGGGAGCACAGAGTCTTAGCCACTGGGCCACCAGGGGAGTCCAATGTTTATTTGTTTATTTGCTCATTATCTACCTTGTCTGCTGGAATGCTGACTGCATGAGGGCAGCTGGGACGTTGGTTTCTTCTCTTCTGTGTTCCCAGGTCCTTGAACAGCGCCTGACACAGAACAGAAGTTAATAAATGCTTACTGAATGAATGAATGCCTAATCAATATTTATTTCCTCATTTGGACTTTCTGTTGAAGTGAAGAGATGGGTCCCTGCTGATTCATCCAATGACAAGGCTTTGTAGGATGACTGACTTGTCCCAGTTTGCTGGGACCTTCTTGGGCGTAGCTCTGAAAGTCCAGTGTCCTTGGTCTCTGGCAGACAGGGAGGGTTGGCCACCAAAGGGCTATGATTTCATTAGCCTTGTCATCCAAGCTGTTAATAATAGCCACTAACTATTATAGGGTCCTTACTGAGTGCCAGACTTTGCTGTAAGCGCTTTACATCAATCACTTTATTTAATCTTCAGGGCGGCCCCATTTGGCAGATGTGGAAACTGAGGCACAGAGCTTTAGGTAGTGGAGAGAGGCTTTGAGTCTATGCACTTCACCTCAAAGTCCAGGCTGTTAGCCCCCTTACCAGCCTGCTTCTTGATCAGTCTCTCAAATCCCCAATCTCTGCCCTGCTGGCCATCACTGGCCAGAGAGAGGACCTCAAAGAAGCCGATCAAGGCAGGGCCGGCTGTCGGCTCACAGTCCCCAAGGCCCCAGCAGCTGCCAAGACTCCTTCGGCCCCATGAGCTCATGCTTATTTCGTTTTCACCACCTCAGCCCCTGGTAAAAATATATGTCTGTATAAATAAATAACTAAATAGAGTGGATAGAGTAATAGTAAGTGGCACAGATCATAAATAATTCTGTGCAATGAGGAACTTGGTGAGCGGTCGAGAGGACTCCTTTATAAGATCAAACGCTGACTGTAAATGCCAGGGAGGGAGTTTATGAGCTGAGAACGAGCCTGCCCTCCCCTGGCCTGGGACGGCTCCCCTGCTCCCAGCAGGATGGGGCTGTGGCAGGGTGCCCTGGCAGGAGCTCACCTGACCCACCTGGGTGGGCTCCCCAGGGAGACAGCCATCGCCCGGGTCTGGGAGCCTGGGGATGGACGGAGCAGGGGTGCTGGTCCACCCCTTGCTTTACTCAGAGACATGTCTCTCTTTTTTTTGGCCTATTCAAAAATTTTCTTAAATTGGAATATAATTGCTTTATAATGTTGTGTTAGTTTCTGCTGTACAACAACATGAATCAGCTATATGTGTGTGTGTGTATATGTATATATATATATATATATATATATATATATATATATATATATATATATATATATAGGCCTCCCTGGTAGCTCAGTTGGTAAAGAATCTGCCTGCAATGCAGGAGACCCCGGTTTGATCCCTGGGTTGGGAAGATCCCCTGCAGAAGGGAAAGGCTACCCACTCCAGTATTCTGGCCTGGAGAATTCCAGGGACTGTATAGTCCATGGGGTTGCAAAGAGTCGGACATGACTGAGCGACTTTCACGTTCACGCTTTCACACGTGTATATATCCCCTCCCTCTTGAGCCTCCCTCCCCGCCTCCATCCCACTCCTCCCGGCCATCGCAGAGCCCCGAGCTGAGCTCCCGTGCTGCCCGGCAGCCTCCCGCTGGCTGCCTGCTTTACACATGGCAGTGTGTATGTGTCAGTGCTAGTCTCTCAGCTTGTTCCACCCTCCCCTTGCCCCACTGTACCCATAAGTCTGTTCTCTACATCTGCGTCTTTATTCCTGCCTTGCAAATAGATTGACCTGTACCATTTTTCTAGATTCCACAAATATGCGTTAATATATGATATTTGTTTTTTTCTTTCACTCAGAGACACACGTTATTCAACATACTCCTGTTTCTACTTATCCAGGTCCAAGCGATATATTAGCCACTAGAATAAATTAAGAATTTAAAGCAAACATACAAGAAAAATTTCTGTATGCATCTTTCTAACCCCTTCCCCACAAAACAAAGGCGTCTTGCCCTCCATCAAACTTTCCATGTTCGTGGACTTTTTTATTATGGGTATTGAATATTCATACCCACCAGAGCCTACCTAAAAGGCCAACCCAAATGGAAAGGACCAGCCATACCAAGTATTGGTGAAAATGTGGAGCACTCTCCTACAGTGTGAGTGGGAAGGGAAAACATGCTATCACTTGGGAAAGCAGTTGGGCAGTTTCTCAAAATGTTCAACACACACCAACCCTATGATCCAGCCATTCTATGAACATGTGCATATGTTCACCAAAAATCACCTACTGGAATGTGCAGAGCAGGACTCTTTGAAACTGCCCTGAACTTGGGGCTCATCCCAAATTCCTTCAGCAGGTGAACAGGACAAGTGGGGTCTCTGTGCGAGGGGCCATATGTGAGATCGACAGACATGTGCTATGCACAACACGGAAGAACCACACACGTGGTGTTGAGCAGGACAGGGAGCGGGACGCACTGTCTGATTCCTTTGACATGGACGTTGGGAGCCGGCACGCATCCTCGAGTTGGGAGGCAAGGATGGTGGTTTCCTTGAGTGTACGTTGGGGCGGGGCCCAAGGCAGATATTTGGGGAACTGGGAAGGTGCTGGTCTTTCGTCTGGATGCTGGTTATCTGGGTGTATGCACTTAGTGAAAATCCAGTGAACTGTGTGTGTCTGATTTATACACTTCTCTGTGTATGAAAGTGAAAAGTGAAAGTGAAGTCGCTCAGTCATGTCCGACTCTTTACGACCCCGTGGACTGTAGCCCACCAGGCTTCTCCATCCATGGGATTCTCCAGGCAAGAATACTGGAGTGGGTTGCCATTTCCTTCTCCAGGGGATCTTCCCGACCCAGGGATCGAACCCAGGTCTCCTGCATTGCAGGCAGACGCTTTAACCTCTGAGCCACCAGGGAAGCCTTTCTATGTATGCTATGCTTCAATTAAATAAAATAAATACATTAAAACAAAATTTATTTACTAGACTCAGGTTCGATCCCTGGGCCGGGAAGACCAAACAGTTCCCCGACCAGGGATCATACCAACATCCCCTGCATTGGAAAGCGATTCTTAACCACTGGACCACCAGGAGAGTCCCTCAGTGAAACATCTTTAAAAGTTAGAGAGTGTTTAAAAGAGGGAGACGAAGCGCAGTGGTGGCCCCGTGCTGTCCCGTGACTTGACTGGGGTGATGTCCTCTCTCTGCCCGCTCTCAGTCACAGATATGACAGCTCACCTGTTTTCCCTCCAGCCTCAGGGGAAAAGTTTCCTTTGTCTCCATGTGAAATCTGGCATCAATTCTACCAAAAAGCTGGCACACTCGCTGGGCCTGCGAGGTGCTCACATCCCCACGGTGGCTCGGATGTCCCAACATTGGACAGCAGTGATTGTTTGGCTGCCCAGAGTGGGCCTGCTTGCCCTGAACGCTGCCTTGGACCCCTGGTCGTGTCCTAGCTAGAAACTGCTGGCTGCTCCCCACACCCACTGGCCAGGGGTGGCCAGCCCCAGAGTCAAGGACAAAGACATTTTTAGAAGAGCAACTGAGAAACATTTTGGCAGCTTCTCAGGGTGTGCTCAGGCCTGTAACTTACCTCATGGTCTAACTGGAAGGTATTTGCAGCCCATAAAATTGACACGAGGCATCTTATTGCCAATGTTATTCTTGGACTGAAATTTCATTTCGCAGACACTTGAAACCCAGGTACAGAATCCCCTAGTTCAGGTGTCTTCCTCCGGCTAGTCTGGTGAACATGTTGCAGGAATGTCACCTGGCTGGTCCGCAGGGCCAGGAATTCACAGGACACGTACAAATTAGTTCAAAAAGATGCATTGCGGGGGCAGGGAGACTTCCCCGGTGGTCCAGTGGCTGAGACTCCATGTTCCCAATGCAGGGGGCCCAGGTTCGATTCCTGGTCAGGGAGCTAGATCCCACATGCCACAACTGAGAGTTTGCATGCCTCAACCAAGACCCAATGCAGCCAAATAAATAATAAATAAATATAATAAATATTTTAAAAATGAAAGTGTATTACAGAGTTTGCCAGTTTTTAGGTGTATGGGAACGCTCTCTGGTCCTGAGCCTTGACTAGAGTCAGCCTGGTGTGTTTGAGCTTAGATTCAAAGGATGGATAGGAGGCCCTGGTGGTGAAGGAGAGGAAGGACATTCCAGCAGAGAGACTGGCACATGCGAAGGCCTGTGGCAGGAATAGGGAGGAAAGAACCCCAGTGCGGTCAGGGCACAGGAGGTGAAGGCAGTATGCCAAGGTGGGCAGGGCCCAGACCCCACAGGGCCTTGCAGCCACACTGAAGAGTCTCACTTTATCTCAAAGGCAATAGAAATCATTGAACAATGGAAGGAAGACAGAGTTGGGGTTGGGAGATATCCGCTCTTTGAAAGATCTCTCTGCCTAAATTTCCACCATCAGCAAAGCTGCTCTGTGCTGAAAGAAGGAAAGGTGAGAGACTTCCTGTCTCTCAGGAAATTGACAACCCAGGTAAAGAAACAGAAAGGAACCCTGTGCTGTCCTCTAGAAAAGAGATGTGAGCCACAAATACAAGACAAGTAGTCTAAATTTCCTAGTTGCTGCATGTTTTAAGAAGTGAGAAGAAACAGGTAAAGTTAAAAATTTTTAATTATTGAATTAATTTGGCTGCACCTGGTCCTAGCTGCCATACAGGAGATCTTCATTGCTGTGTGCAGGGTCTTTAGTCACAGCCTGTGGGATCTTGTTCCCTGACCAGGGATCGAACCCAGGCCCCCCACATTGGGAGTATGGAGTCTTTAGCCACTAGACCACCAGCAGGGAAGTGCTGAAATTAATTTTAATGCCCTTTAAACACATTTTCATCAGTATATTTAACACATTTCCATCTCAACATTATTGACACAGAACATTACTTTTATTGTTAGTGAGATATTTCACATTTTTTCGCACTGCATCCTTAAAATCCAGTGTGTATCTTTTGTTCATGGCCCATCTCAGTTTGGAGTGGCCGCAGTGTGAGCATCTTACAGCTATGTGAGGTTAGTGGCAGCAGAATTGGACAGCGTGGATCAAAGTCATGGGTGCTGGCTTCCCCTGACCACTGCCTCGGATGAACACATCAGACAGGAAGGATGCGGAAGGTGGGAAAGATTCTCCCAAATGAGAGCAGGATGGGGAGAAATCCAAAGTGAAGAGGCACAGCAGCTGTCATGTGGGAGAGTGTGCACAGCATTGTGGTCTGTAGCAACCCCAGCTCAGAAAGACCCTAAATGTCCATCAGCAGATGGGAGAGATTGACTGAAGGGTTTGTGCAAAGGAATACCAGCCTCCATGCCCATATCCTAGCTAGATGAGAAACAGAAAATAACAAGTGTCGGTGAAGATGTGAGAGGCACTGGAACCTTTGTGCCTTATTGCTGGGAGTGTAAAATGGGGCAGCTGATGTGGAAAACAGTCTGGCCATTCTTCAGTGGGGTAAATGTAGAGTTACCATAGGAACCAGCAATTCTGCTCCTGAGTATACACTCAAAAGATCTGACAGCAGGTGTTCTAACAAAAATGTGTACACAGATGTTTACGATGGCATCATTGCCAGTAGCCAAAAGGTGGAAACATCTCAGTGTCCACGGAGAGTTGGATGGATAAACAAAACATGGTTCATCCACATAGTGGAATATTATTCAGCCATTAAAAGGGGCAAAGTACTGACATAGGCTACCGCATGGATGAACCTTGAAAATGTTGTGCCGCATGAACTCAGCCAGACTCCAAAGGCTGTGTATTATATCATTCCAGAATTGGTGAATACATAGAGATAGAAAGTAGTTTGGTGGTTGCCAGGGGCTGGGGGAGGGGAGAATGAGGCGTGGTGGTTTAATGGGTATGGGGTTTCCTTTGGGGACGATGAGAATGTTCCAGAACTAGAGACAGGCAGTGGCTGCACACCATGGTGAGGGTCCTAAATGCCGCTAATGGTGAACTGTGTGCTATGTGGGTTCTTAAAATTATTTATTTCTTTATCGGCTGTGTTGGATCCTCATTGAGGTGCTTGGGCTTCTCACTGTGGTGACTTCATTCGTTGCGGGGCCTGGGTTCCAGGATGCGTGGGCTTCACAGTTGTGGTGCACCGGCTTAGTTGCCCTGAGGCATGTGGGATCTTCCCAGACCAGGGATCAAACCCATGTCCCCTGCATTGGCAGGCAGATTCTTAACCACTGGACCATCAGGAAAGTCCCCATAGGCATTTTTAAAGGCTAAAGAAAAAAGGATGCGGGAGGGTGAATACTGGGGCTACATCTCACCAAATGTGAATGTATTTCTTAGAACAAAGAAGGGAAAGCCAAGTTTCGGGAGAACGAGGAACAGACGCTGCTGACAGCAGCCCGGATCCCCTTGGCCGCCCCCACCCCCAGCCCCTTGGCAGAGGCACGGCTCTCTGCCTATCGTTCCCCCTTCTCAGGCACCTGTGTGCTGTGCTGTGCTTAGTCGCTCAGTCGTGTCCAATTCTTTGTAAGCCCATGGACTGTATCCCACCAGGCTCCTCTGTCCATGGAATTCTCCAGGCAAAAATACTGGAGTGGGTTGCTATGCCTTTCTCCAGGGGATCTTCCGAACCCAGGGACTGAACCCAGGTCTCGCACACTGCAGGTGGATTCTTTACCTTCTGAGCCACCAGGGAAGCCCAAGAATACTGGAGTGGGTAGCCTATCCCTTCTCCAGGGAATCTTCCCAACCCAGGGTTTGAACAAGGGTCTCCTGTATTGCTGGCGGATTCTTTACCAGCTGAGATACCGGGAAGCCCCAGGCACCTGTGGCCCTTCTGCAAAGACTTCCTCTGCCTGCAGGTGTAGCCCCCCTGCAGGAGTGGGAGGGTACTCCAGCATCCTAGCCCTCAGCTAGCGCTCTGAGGGTCACTCTATAGACTCAGGGAGCCCAGGGGACACAGCCTAGTCACCACAGTCCCCCCGCCACCAGCTCAGCCCTCACTGCCTTCTCTCCTGCTCCCTGTCTTTCCCCTGCATCCCTGGTCTCACCTCCGACATAAACTGTGCACCAAACCCTCTTAGCCTCTGCTTTTAAGTGAACCCAAACTTAGACAAATGCCCATGACATTACATCACATAGGTAAGATTTTGAACTGTGCAAAACAATACAGAGGTGTTGCTTGGGGAATTCACACACAGGTAGCAAAATGGCTAAGACACATCTAGGAATGATCAGCACCAAGTTCAGGGCACTGGGCACAGCCGGAGGAGGGGAGGGATGGGTAGGATGGAAATGCACTCTGAGAAGGGTACCAAGAGGGCCTCAAGTGATTGGAAATGTTTTATCTCCTAAACACGGGTTGAAGGTACAGAAAGGCTTGTTATATATGTGTATTTGTTGAATGTTTGAAATGTATCATTATCATTGTAAAAGAAGGCATGAGTAGGTGTATTTAGCAGCCAAGGAACTGGAGGGGATGGGGACATTTTAAGTGAAGAAATGCTGGACACTAAAGCCGGGTCTGGACTCTGGTCCAGATGGCAGTGGGGAGGTCAAGCGATACTGCTGTTTTGTGTCATTCTGTTTGTGATCTGAGGACTCAAGGCAGCGAGGAGGACCTGGGGCAGGGAAGCTCCCATCATAGCTGCAGTAAGATGGTCTCGGTGGGGGCAGAGTCAGGAAGCAAGAGGCCTGGGAGACATTTGAAGGCGGGAGGCAGTGGCCAGCTCTGCTCACTGGGGTGGGAACCAGAAGCAAGCGAGGAGCTGGGGTTGCAACTCTGGGGGATAGGGGGACAGGAGGGCCCCTGAGGGCCTCTGGATACCCAAAGGTTTTTACTTATTTGAATTGACCAGAGAAGGGGGCTGGGATAGGTTTGCACAGGTCTGCAGAGCATTTGTACTTGCTAGGGAGGCAAGTGGAGGCGGGAAGACTTCTGACCTCAGCACCTTGGATTTTCAGGTAACAACAGGGCTCTGTGTGCCCCCCAGCTCTAAGCCCCCTGCAAACCAGTTAGACCCTGCCTGCAACTCACATGTGACCACTATTTCCAGGACCTCGGAGGGTACCTGCCAAAGAAGGAGAGAATACTCAGTGGCAGATTCTTGGTGGGGGTCTGAGCCAACCCTCCACAAATCCATTCTGCTCTGGGGCTCAAACACTCGTGGGAGACCCTGGGGTCTGATGCATCCCCTGCTTTCTGCTGGATTGCTTTAATGGCGCCCATTCTCCCTCTCTCTTTGTAGCCACACTCTGTGCTCTGGACCTTCTTTTCCAAGATTTTTGGGGCTTTATTCAGAGTACAGTCTGATAGATTTTGATAATTGAATTCCACATTGGTGTCATGATCTAGAACTTTCCAATCACCCCCAAGCTCCCTCGTGCCCTTTTGCAGCAAACCTCAGCCCCAATGTCTAACTCCAGGTGACTCCTGATGTCTTTTTGTTGCTATGATTTCGCCTTTTCTAGAATTTCATATAAACAAGTTCATTCTATATGAGCCTTTATGGACTTGAAAAATTATATATTTTTTTTCAGTTTTGTTGAGATATAGTTGGAAGATAACCATGATATCTCTTTAAGATGTACAGTGTAATGCTTTGATATACATTATGAAATGATGGCTTCATAAAGCTAATAACACACTCATCACCTCCCATAATTCCTTTACGTGTGTGTGGTGAGAAGGCAAGATGGGCTCTCTTAGCAAATCTGAAGTATACAATACAGTGTTATTAACTGCAGTCAGTCACCATGCTGTACGTTAGCTATCCAGAAGTTATTCATAGCTGAAAGTTTGTACCCTTTGACCAACATCCCCCCAACCCCCTGACCCCTCAGCCCCTGGCAGCCACCATCCTATGCTGTTACTAGGAGTTTGACTTTCTTAGATTCCACATGTAAGTGAGGTCACACAGTATTTGTCTTTCTGTGTCTGACTTACTTCACTTAATGTACTGTCCTCTAGGTCATCCATGCTGTCACACATGGCAGATTTCCTCCTTTCTCGTGGCTGAATAATATTCCATTATATGTTTTTATACCACATCTTTGTGGGCTCCCCAAGTGGTGCAGTGGCAAAGAATCTGTCTGCCGCTGCAGAAGCCTCAAGGAGACACAGGTTCGATCCCTAGGTTGGGAAGACCCCCTGGAGGAGGAAATGTCAACCCATTTCAGTATTCTTGCTTGGAAAATCCCATAATCAGAGGAGCCTCACAGGCTACAATCCCCGGGTTCACAAAGAGCTGGACGTGACTGAGTGACTGAACACACACATCTTTATCTGTTGACAGAAACTTAGGTTGTTCACAGACGTCGGCACTTGTGAATAAGTCTGCAATGACTGTGGGAGTACAGATATCTTTTGGAGATAGTTTAGATATATTCCCAGAAGTGGGATTGCTGGATCATTTGGTAGTTCTATGTTTGAGGTTTTGCATTGTGGCTGTACCAATTTACATTCCCACCAACAGTGCACGAGGGTTCCTTTTTCTCCACACCCTCATCAACACTTGTTATTTCTTGTCTTCTTGATAACAGCATTCTAACATGTGTGAAGTGATAGCTCATTGTGGTTTTGATTTGTATTTCCCTGATGATCAGTGATGTTGATCAGCACCTTTTAATATATCTATTGGCAATTCGTATGTCTTCTTTGGAAAAATGTCTACTCAAGCCTTCTGCTCATATTTTAATTGGGTTATTTGTGTGTGGGGGTTATTTTTTGCTGTTGAGTTGATATGAGTTCCTTATATATTTTGACCATTAGCTCCCTGTCGGAGTTATATACCAATAGTTTTCAAATATTTTCTCCCACTCTGCAGTTTGCTGTTTCGTGTTGTCGATTCTTTCCTTTGCTCTTCAGAAACATTTTGGCTCATGGATTGGAAGAGTTAATATTCTTAATACGTCCATACTACTGAAAGCTATCTGTAGACTCAAAGCAATCCCTATCTCAGTTCCAGTGGCATTTTCACAGAAAAGGAAAAAATAATTCTAAAATTCACACGGAACCATCAGGGACTCTGAATAGCCAAAGCAATCTTGAGAAAGAACAAAGCTCGAGGCATCACATTTTCTGATTTCAGATTGTATTGTGAAGCTATAGTAATCAAAAGGGTACAATTATGGCATGAAAACATACCCTTAGACCAATGAAACAGAGTAGAGAGCCCAGAGATAAACCCACAGAGATATGATCAACTAGTCTTTGACAAGGGAGCCAAGAACACATAATGGGAAAGGAATAGTCTCTTCAATAAAAATGATGGGAAAACTGGACATCCACATGAAAGGAAAGAATTCGGACCCTTATCTTACACAGTACACAATAATCAACACAGAGAGGCTTAAAGACTTAAACATAAGACATTTGCATGCGTGTGCTCAGTTACGTCTGACTCTTTGTGACCTCATGGACTGTAGCCCGCTAGGCTCCAATGTCCATGGGGTTCTCCAGGCAAGACTACTGGAGTGGGTTGCTATTACCTTCACCAGGGGATCTTCCCGACCCAGGGATCAAACCCATGTCTCCCGCGTCTCCTACACTGCAGGCGGATTCTTTACTGCTGAGCCACCTGGGAAGCCCTGACCTAAGATGTCAAGCCATTAAAATTCTGAGTCAAGGGTTTGGACCTTCCTTGGTGGCCCAGTGATTAAGACTCTGTGCCTCCACTATAGGGAGCACAGGCTCAATTCCTGGTTAGCGAACCAAGATCCCACCTGCCACACGGAGGGGCCAATAAATAAATAAATAAAACAAATATATCTTTCTAAAAAAGGGTTTGAGTACCAGGGGACAAGGATTCAGGAATCAAGTCCAGGAAGCAGCTAGAAGGAGGTACGCACAGTGAGACGGGGACAGGAAGGCAGCGGAAAAGGATGCAGCTTCAGGCAGGTCACTGCTGGGCTACTGAGGTTCAGTAACCCATGGGGGAGCCCCGGAAGCCAGAACGGAACGCGCCTTCAAGCCTCCCCACGGAGGGGCTTCCCTGGTTGCACCATCCCCTGGGGGTGGGGGTGGGCATGAACTCCCCGGCACTTCAGCCCAGGGTCACTGCGGGATGAGTATGTAGCATCCAGAGCAGCTGATCACCTCCTGGTCCCCTTCTGTCCCTGATGATACGGAAGCCCCAAGATGCCGAGTAATTGGGAACCCTGCTTGTGCCTCAGAGTCCTCAGGCCCCATCCCTACCACCCTTGGATGTCCTCTGCTAACTTCAGTATCCGGTTTCACGAGCCCCACAAGCCCAGCAGGAGCCTCTAGGCTCCAGGCAGGGTGGGGTCTAGCCCTGGTGCCCACGCGTCTCCGGGCCCTCCACATGCACCTCCAGTCGTTCAGTGCGTGTGGCTGAGCTGGTCTCTGAATCAGGTGTTTGACTCACAGTCATTGCGGCGATAATTCCCAAGCTGGCAGCATCCACTTGGCTGGCTCCTAGGGCTTGTTGATTTGCATCCCTAGTCTATTACCTCTGATAGGTTGGAGCTTAAGAGTATCAGGGCTGCCTGTGGAAAACCCCTGGCCCTCCCACCCTGGGATCAGCTGGGTCCCCAGGGCTCAGCCTTTTATGACCTCTGCTGCTAGGTTACCGCCTCCCACAAGGAGGCCCCTGGCGGCCTGGAGCTGATGGACAGTTTGGTCCTGAGAGCAGTGCTGCCAGACAGGGCGGGGCAGGATGAGTCACGCTAGACTTTGCTTGGTCATCCAGGTGCCAGGGCGGGCCTGTCCCTGGTCACCGTGGGATGGGGGAAGCTCCCCAGCAGGGCCTGTCATGGGCAATAACCCAGTGGGAGGGTTTATTTGCCTTCTCTGCAAGAGATCAGGGAGGGTGGAACCTATTCTGCAGCCACTGCCCAAGGGCAGGGGGGCTGTCCTCCTGGGGGGCCGCCTGCCTCTTGGAAGATAATCAACCTTGATGGTTTGGGATGCTGCCCTCCCTAAAGGCAGGGTTCTCATTGTCAGAGTTTAAGAACAAACAAAACCAGGGTTTCTCAGAAACAGCCACTGCTGGGGAGCAGATGACTTCAGGTGGAAAATTGAATGGATTTAAATGAGATTAAGTCACATGATGAACAAATTATCCCCCCTCCAGGGCTCTTTAATCCAGTTGATTCTTATCAGGCAAAAAACTCAGCCTGGCACTAATGAGTCTTTAATGCCTCTCCAGGACTTCCTAATTTCCTTTTTTTAAAAAGAAAACAAGGAATGTTAGACTTCAAGCTGCAAGTCTGACACAGTCCATCCTCCTGGTTAGAATTGAAAATGCTTGTTTTGTTTTCATTGAATTCATTTTTGTGTGTGTGTGCATGGTGTAGTTTTCCATTTAGAGGATGAATATGAAAAAAAATTAAATTAATTTATTGTACCCTTTTTTTATTCTTACAGAGAGTCCTTAATATATTTTATAAATAATAGTATGAGTTGGGGTTGGCAGATCCTGGCCCTGGGCTAAATCCAGTCTGCAGCCTGGTTTTTGTCAATAAAGTTTTATTGGCACTTAGCCGTGCCATCATTGACACGTTGCACGCTCTGGTTGCTTTAACAGTAGTTTCAACGGAGACCATCCAGCCCATGCTGCCTAAAATATGGACCATTGGGCCCTTTAGGGAAAAGTTCTCTGATCTCTGATATAAGTGATACACTGAAACAACAACAAAAAAGGAAGTGACGAAGGGCTAAAGTTTGGCAATTATTGATGAAACTAAGTATGAATTTCAGGGCCTTGGGTAATCATAGAAAATCACCATCCTTCTGCTTGTCTAATTACTTATCACCCTGAAGCACCGCTATGATGACCAAGTGAGCTGGAATTCCTTGCGTTATGTGTTCTTCCCTAGTTCTGGGCAGACTGTGGTTGGATGAATCAGCTGGGTATTGGGAACAGGGGTGTAAATGTCCAATTTCTTCCTCTCTTTTCCTGCCCGGTTCGACTTGAATTTTCTTTCCTAACTTAAGGCTCCAGACCTATGCCTGATTTCCCATTTAGTCCTGTGGTAGTTCTGAGCGATGCTCTTTTTTCAATTCATTATTTAAGTACAATATCCTGCCTCCCAGGCAATAAGCATTTTTGAGCTGAATGCTGAGTTGGAGATGCAAAAATGAAAGACATGGGGCTTCCCTGGTGGCTCTCTGGCAAAGAGTCTGCCTGCCAATGGAAGAGACATGGATGGGTTCGATCCCTGGTCCAGAAGGATCCCACATGCTGCAGAGCAACTAAGCCCGTGCGCCACAACTATTGAGCCTGTGCTACTGTACCCGCTCAGGGAAACTACTGAAGCCCGGTGCCCGAGAGACCATGCCACGCGACGAGATAAGCCGCCTCCGCGAGGAGCCTGCACAGTGCGGGTGCGGAGCAGTCCCGGCTCATGAAACCAGAGAAAGCCGCCGCATCAACGAAGACCCAGGACAGCCAAAACTAAATGAACCAATTTCTCGCTTGAAAAAGAGAAAGACACTGTCTAGCCTTGCGGACAGTTCACACCTTGCGGAACTCACCACCACCACCATCTTTATCACCATCGCTGCCGCCCCGATCCCCTCATCATCACCGCCATCACCGCCATCACCGCCCCACCCTCACTGTCATCACCACCATGATCCCTCTCACCCCCGCCGTCATCTCCTCCACTACCACTCATAAAAGAGCCAACTGTAAATCGCCTCATGCTTAAAACAAGGGCAGCACAAGCAATATCTGAGGTAAAGTTTCTCAAGGACCTCAGGGGACCCTCTATCTTGCTGAAGCACCACCCCTCTTCTGCAATGCCCACTAGGCTGGAAACAGACAGGTCAGGGCTGTCCCCTGTCAGGAAGATAAATCTTCTTATGGCTTCGCTCAGCATCTCCTACACAGGAAAAGCAGTCGTGGCTGAGCAGCTTGTATTTGCTATTTGAGTGGTTCACAAATACATTTTCTAAAACTCCCTTTTTCCTTTTATGTATTTGCTGACTCTAATTTAGACACTTAGAAAAGACCCAGAATTCAGTGAGTCCTCGTCAGGCACCGAGAATAGAAGCATGACCAAGACTCAGAGGGCGCTCGTCATCCAGACGCCAAGACAAACACGCTCACAGCCTGTGCCCGGGAAGCGGTGGCTTGCGGTTCCAGCGCCCAAGTGGTCGGGGGAGGGGTGATAGGAAAAACAATCAAGAGATCAGCGTAGAGAAAGATCTCCCTCACCAACTTCAGTCCTGAAAACGCCTGTGGCGTTGCCAAGTGCTCCTCGTGTGGGCGGCGGACCTACAAGACTACCTCGGGTCCCTTTCTCACTGGAGCCGAGGCCGACCAGGACCTCGAGAAGCAACGGCATGGCCTGCCCCAAACGAGTCTCCTTATCCAAAGCGGAAGCTGTTGGCTTAAGCCAACCTTATTGGCAAAGCCTTGTCTGGGTGAAAGGTGCAAAGCAAGGAAAGAAGAATGATGAGAAAACCAAGCCTGAGTGCCTGCTTGGGATGGTGTTAGAAGCTAGAAGGCAGAGGTGGGAGCAGAGTAGCCATTGGATGGTGACAAGAGATGCCATAGTCATTATCCAATATGGTAGCCTCTGGCCACGTGTGGCTGGTGAATACTTGAAATGGGGCTAGTTCGACCAAGGAACTGACTTCTGGTTTAGTTTAATTTTAACCAATTTATTTGTTTATTTACTTATTTCTTTGTTGTTATTCTTTTCCATTATGAGTGTGTGGGGTTGTTTTTTTTTTGGTCACACCATACATCATGTGGAACTGTCCCACCCAGGAATGGAACTCAAGCCCCCTGAATTGGAACCTCAGAGTCCTAACCACTGGACCACCAGGGAAGTCCCACTGTGGTTTATCACAGGATATTGAATATAGTTCCCCATGTCATGCAGTCAGACCTTGTTGTTTATCCATCCTGTATATACTAGTTTGCATCTGTTAACCTCCACATCCCAAGCCAATTTAAATTTAAACACAGATACTTAGTGCAGTTCTATCACAGATACTTAGGGCTTCCCTGGTGGCTCAGCTGGTAAAGAATCTGCCCACAATGTGGGAGACCTGGGTTCGATCCCTGGGTTGGGAAGGTCCCCTGCAGAAGGGAAAGGCTACCCACTCCAGTATTCTGGTCTAGAGAATTCCATGTCCATGGGGTTGCAAAGAGTCAGACAAGACTAAGCAACTTTCACTTTCACTTTCCACTTACTGCAATTATTAGAAATCTTAAGTATGTTTGGAACACCTTTGGTAGGTGAATTAAATTTGTCAACTGTTTATTTTTATGAAATGTGCAACTTTCTTTTTTACACATTGTAAAATTTACTAATTTCCAATAAAAATGTAACATCCAAATCAACTTGTGCATAAGTATTCAATACACGTCAAATTTCAGACTTAACACACAAAAAAGAAAATAGCTCATTGATAGTTTTTCTTTGTATTGCTTGTGTAGTTGAAATGATACTTTAGATATACTGGATTAAATAATACTTGTTAAAATTCATTTCACTTGCTTCTTTTTAGTTTTTTGAAGTGGCTACTAGAAATTTTTATTTATTTATTTGTTTAATTCTTCAGTCAAGTTTGCTCGGCATGTGGGATCTTAGTTCCCCAGCCAGGGACTGAACCCACTCCCCCTGCATTGGAAGTGTGGAGTATTAACTACTGGACCGCCAGGAAAATCGCTAGAGAATTTTAAATTACACATGCAGATTGCATCCGGCTTCCCCCAGACGGCACTGCCAGCCGTCTGCGGGAAGCAGGCGCAGTCAGCAGGGCCCCCAGAGCAGCCGTTGATGCTGGTCGGTTATTTTGTCTCCTTCTGTCCTCTGCCCCCTCCCCAGCCACACCTCAGGAGTAAATATTTGCCAACAGTTGCCCAGAGAGGAAGTGTGATATAATTAGAAAAATGAATCACGAGTTAGAAATTGTACAACTCCCAGCGTTATCACTGAATCTGGACTATTCCATAGAGTCTCAGTTCCCACAGCAGAATTTGCAGGGATTTAGATCACCAGAGGAAGCGATCAGCTCATCCTACATCTGACTTCTCAAGACCACAAAGTTCCTGTGCCCTGAATACACTGGACTCTGTTGACCAGAGGATGTTGGGGTTCAAGACTCCCGATGCAGCGTCTCTGTCGATCTAAAGTTACTTTAAGTTTAAAAGTTTATTTTTTTTTTAAATCAAGTCTTGGACTGGAAACCAACCTGAAAACTTCTGATTTTATGTCCTCGCCGTGTGGCTTCATACTTTCCTTTCTAAAGGCATCATTCTCTTGTCCTTGGGTCACTGACATGGTAACTATTGGCCATGGGTGGCTATTGAATACTGGATCCCTGCTGTAAAGTACATCACATTTGAAAGGCTTAGGATGAGGGGGAAAAAAGTAAAGTGTCTAATTAGTAATCTACTTAGATTGCATATTGAAATGATAATAGCTTGGATGTATTGGGTTAAATAAAATATATCACAATGAATTTCCCCCATTTATTTTTATCCTTTTAACGTGGCAAAACGAAGATCATGGCATCTGGTCCCATCACTTCATGGGAAACAGATGGGTAACAGTAGAAACAATGTCAGACTTTATTTTTGGGGGCTCCAAAATCACTGCAGATGGTGACAGCAGCCATGAAATTAAAAGACGCTTACTCCTTGGAAGAAAAGTTATGACCAACCTGACAGCATATTCAAAAGCAGAGACATTACTTTGCCGACTAAGGTCCGTCTAGTCAAGGCTATGGTTTTTCCAGTGGTCATGTATGGATGTGAGAGTTGGACTGTGAAGAAGGCTGAGCACCGAAGAATTGATGCTTTTGAACTGTGGTGTTGGAGAAGACTCTTGAGAGTCCCTTGGACTGCAAGGAGATCCACCCAGTCCATTCTGAAGGAGATCAGCCCTGGGATTTCTTTGGAAGGAATGATACTAAAGCTGAAACTCCAGTACTTTGGCCACCTCATGCGAAGAGTTGACTCATTGGAAAAGACTCTGATGCTGGGAGGGATTGGTGGCAGGAGGAGAAGGGGACGACAGAGGATGAGATGGCTGGATGGCATCACGGACTCGATGGACATGAGTCTGAGTGAACTCCGGGAGATGGTGATGGACAGGGAGGCCTGGCGTGCTGCGATTCATGGGGTTGCAAAGAGTCGGACATGACTGAACAACTGAACTGAACTGAACGTGGCTACCAGAAAATTTGATCTACACATGTGCCTCACATCTGTGGCCTGGGTTTCTGGCTCACATCCTGTTTCCCTTGGATGGTGCTGCTGCAGAGTGTCCTTCCTACACCCGTGGTGGGTGAGATGTTACCCTCCTGAGGTATGCACGGGAGATTGCATTCTGAATCCACCCAGTGTGACCACCGACAGGCCCCTTGACCTATGTGAGCCTTGCTTTCCTCGTCTGGAAAATGGACATTATAATAGTGTTCACATCACGCACAGCATCCACAGCAGGGAACTCTTCTGAGGATTAAGAGAGGTGTTCCACTGTGAAGTGCTAGTGCCTTGTCTACCATATTGTAAGCCTTCAAGAAAGAAATAAAACGTTACTTTTCATCTCAAAACTCCACCCTTTCACCACTTGCTCCCTGGCATGTGGGATCCTCCCAGATCAGGGGTTGAAACCGTGTCTCCTGCACTGGCAGGCAGATTCTTTACCGCTGGGGAAGCCCTCACTCTTAAGTCTGACTTCTTTTCCTCTCCTTCAGAATTTGGTTTTCTTTCTCATCCCTTCTTAGTAGTGCCTGGTCCTATTTCCCTGTAAACGCTTCCGTCTTGCAAGATGATTGATGCGTCCCTAGTTCTCAAATGAAAAATATCTTTATTTGGACTTGTTTTATGACCCACTGTCTGACTTCTCTCCTTTCTTTTGCCACTCATGTGAGTTGCTGCATTCCATTCCTGTACTTTTCTTTTACTTCATTTTTTAGAGCAGCTGTAAGTTCCCAGCAAAATTGAGGGAAAAGTACAGAGATTTCCCATGTGCTTCTTGCCCCCTGCACAGGCACAGACTCCCACATTATCAACACGTGTGTTTGCTTGGTCGCTCCGTCATGTCCAGCTCTTTCGAGACTCCATGGACTGTAGCCCTCCAGGCTCCACTGTCCATGGGATTCTCCAGGCAAAAATACTGGAGTGAGTTGCCAGTTCCTTCTCCAGGGGATCTTCCTGACCCTGGGATCGAGCCTGTGTCTCCTGCAGCTCCTGCATTGGCAGACAGAATCTCTACCACTTAGCCACCTGGGAAACTACATTTATCAACATCCCCCACCAGGTGGTACGTTTGTCACAGCTGATGAACCAACACTGACACATCCGTCTCACCCAAAGTGCATGCTTCACAGTACAGGTCTCCCTTGGTGGTATACGTTCTGTGGATTTGGACAAACTATAATGACATGTATTCACCATTATGGTCTCATCTGGAGTATTTTCACTGTCCTAAAACTCCTCTGTGCTCTGCCTGCCCATCACGCACTCCCCTCCAACGCCTGGCAACCACTGATCTTTTTACTGTCACCATAGATTTCCTTTTCCAGAATGTCATAGACTTGCCATCTTCCAGGACACAGCCTTTTCAGACTGGCTTCTTTTCCTTAGTAATCTGCGTTGAAGTTTCCTTCGTATCTTTTCATGGTTTCATAGCTTGAAAGCACTGAATAATATTCCATCATCTGAAGCTACTAGGATTTATTTATTCATTTACCTACTGAAGGACATCTTGATGGCTTCTAAAATTTGGCAGTTAAAAATAAGCTGCTATAGGGCTTCCATTGTGGTCTAGTGGATAAGAGTCTACCTGGCAATGCAGAGGACACTGGTTTGATCCCTGGTCTGGGAAGATGCCACAGGCAGCTAGTCTCATGCCCCTGCAACTACTGAAGCCTCCGAGCCTAGAGCCCGCACTTCGAAACAAGAGAAGTCACCACAATGAGAACCTGTGCGCCACTACTAGACAGTAGCCCCCCACAACTAGAGAAAGCCCATGTGCAGCACCAAAGACCCAGCACAGCCAAAATTAAATAAATAAATACATTGTAAAAATGAGAACAAAATAATAAAGCTGGTATAAACATCCATGTGCAGGTTTTCGTGTGGACAGAACTTTTCAGCTCCTTTGAGTAAATATCACAGAGTGCAATTTCGGATGATGTGATCGTCCCTCCACTTTTGAACCCTCCACCCCTTTCCGGATCCCTGGCAAACTCAGCTTCTGCCCACACCCTTGGGCCAAAAGCATCTTAAAACTTAGCCAGTGACTTATATCTCAGCATGACTCTTGCCCGATCTCATCGTCCTCAATCCTTTAGAATAAAAAAAGAAAACAAGAAAACAAATTTAGGGATCTTTTAAAGTATTTTTTATTACAGCGATCCGGCTTTCTCCCAGTTGGTTGCATCTTCCTGGAGATGGATGGGGAGGTTGCCTCCATTTTCATGTCTAACCTCCTTGCGTTTGTGGCATGAGAACACCCCTGTGTGCAAGTGGCTGTTCTTATATGGATAGAGCCCTTTCCATTGAGCTGGAGGCAAGAGGTGCCCTGTTGGGGGCAGAGCCCCCTCCTGGCTCTCCTCCAGCCCACGGTCCCTGGAGAGCAACGTTAGCATCTCCAGTCCAATCATTTTTTTCTGCCACATGTGCTAAGCAGTAAACAGCTCTCCGAGACCCAAATAAAAAGGTCTTTATGGAGAGAACAAACACAAGTAAATGCCAGAATCCAATTTAAATGAATAAATAAACCCAATTCCAAAGGCTGCAGGCCACAAGATTTCAGCAAGACGAGCCAAGCGGGTTGCTTTCTCCTCAGTTGGCTTCTTAACGTGAGGGAGGAAGAACCATTCCAGGCTGTCAGCAGAGCCCAGATTCTCCAAATCTGAGGGTCCCAGTCCCCTAAGAAGTGAAAGTACACAGCACCAGTTTTCTCAACCAACAACTAAGCCTTGCAAATTTTGCATTTAGAAATAGAGGCGAGTTGAGTCTCAGAGATTCAGGGAGAGAGGACTTTCCAGCCTCCTGGAACCTGCAGCGGGGAGGGATTCCTGGAAGGTGATGCTGGCCCCTGGGATCTGTGCATCTTGTCATCTCAGGATCACTGGCTCGAGTGTCCCCTGGCCCTTTCCTGGTCTCCATTCGCTCCATCAACACTTGTTAAGCATGTTGGGTGTTGGGCAGCAGACAAGGAAACTCAGGAGAATAAACCCTGTCTTTGCCTCAAAGGAACTCTCAGCCTGGAGATAGAGAAGCAGAATCGCCATCAGATTCTAAGACAATCTCCTCCAATGAGTGAATGAGGTGGAGGAGGGCGGCGCTGGGAATGAGGGTGAGGGCAGGGAAACCCTCTGAGTGCTGGGGGCCAGGTCAGAGGGTGGCCGGACTGTGCTGTGAGGGAAGAGGCTGAGAGACACTTCTTGACTGTGGGGAAGTGTCAGGAATATTGTGACATAAACTATAGAGGCAAGACATGGGTCAGGAGGGACTCTGATGCCATTTTTAGGAGGCCGGTCAGCATCCAGCAAGTGCTAAGAGTCGCTGAAAAGTGTCCTGTCCATCCTTGCATCTTCCACGAGTCACTCGGTGGCGTGGAGGGTGAGTCTGAGGGCTTCGTGATGACAGAGACTGCCAGGGGCCCTTATATCCCTGTGCGCCTTTCCTTCCTGGCCACGCCCGGGAAACTACATTTCCCAGAATCCTCTGCCCCCTAGGTAGTTCTGGTTAATGGACTGTGGGCAAGAATGATGCCAGCACTTCCAGATCCGGCCTCTAAAACCTCCCTAGAGAAGCTCCGAGCTCTTTTCTGTCTCCCAGCTGGACACAGAGGATCCAGTGGAGGGTGCTGGGGTGGAGCCACAGTATGGAAGGAGTCTCGCTCGCCAGTGCAGGGACATAAGAGACGTGGGTTTGATCTCTGGGTCGGGAAGGTTCCCTGAAGGAGGGCATGGGAAACCACTTCAGTATTCTTGCCTGGAAAATCCTGTGGACAGAGGAGCCTGGTGGGCTATAGTCCGTGGGATCGTGCAGGGGTAGACACAACTGAAGTGATTTAGCAGGCTTACATGCACGCATTGGGTCCCCAGATCACTATAGAAGGACCAATCTCTGTCAGCATGAGTGAGCAACACATTTTCATTGCTGTCAAGCCACTTTGATTTTGCAATTGTTATTGAAACTGTGAGCTAATCTCTTACATTGCCTGATTCAACATCCATGACTGAGACATGATAGGAGCCTAAATTCAGCAGATGGAGACCGAGAGAAGGAGGAGAAACAGATTCAAGCCACGTTGAGCAGTGAAGTGGTCACCACCTGATAATGAAGTAGGCACAGGACGTGACAGAGAGGGGCACATCTCGGTGGAGGCTGGTGGCCTGAAAATCCAGGAGGAAAAAAAGTCTTTAGAAGGGAGGTGATGCATGTAAATTCACACTTGATAAACCTGCAGGAACCCCATGGGGGTGCCTGGGAGACCAAAGTGAGGAATTTGTGCCCAAGATGTAGACAGATGGGAAGTGGAGCCAAGAGAGAAGTTAGACAAGCATGAACAACGCTTAATCATGATTCCATCCATCACAAAAGGTAGTAGTAGACACCAGTTATTTTTCTTCACGTGGTCAAAAATAAAAATTGCAAGGAATACTGTGGATAGAAAAGAAAGTTCACATATAACCCCTAATCTATAGAAGTATAGTTTCTTAAGAGTTGGAATCGATCTTTTGCAAAAAAAAAAAAAACAACAACTCACTGTTTTACCAACTAGAAAAACACTAGTTAAAAATGAGTGTTCTCAGCTGAAGCAAAATTTTGAAGAGAGGAAAAGTCTAGGGCTCTTCCTCCAACTCTTCAAATGCTGCCCTGGGTAGCGTTTCTAATCTGAGCTTGGGTAATACATCCTCAACCTGGTGAAATCTGGAAAGTTGCTGGTGAGGCTGGTGGATGATCTGTCTCACTCTAGTCCGGACACAATGTGGTATTTTTTGAGAGCAATGGGGCATCTTTGCCACTCCAGGCCATTAATTACACCTCTGGTTTGGACCTACAGTCTGGCTTTTTGTGGAGCGGTGGGAGCTGTAGCTGCCAGCATGGGGAGAAGCCCAAAATAATGGTATCTGTGTGTTTGCCCCCAGACGTCCAACCCACTGACACTGGGATCCTTGTGCTAGAGACTTGGAGCAAAACTGAGAGGCAGGGTCCTGAGCCTTGGGGGCTGCACTGGGCTCCCTGAAATCCTATTTTTCAAACACTGGGGGGATTGGTTAAAATCCAAAGTCAGTTTTTCCACGTTATGCTTTTTTTCCTCCTCAATTTAGCCCTCTTTATAACTCCATGGACTTTTTACCCTTTGTGTGGGTATGAGTTTGTGTGTGTGTGTGAGAGAGAGAGAAGGAACATATATACATGTGTGTGCATGCATGGGTAGGCGTGTTTGCACACACATATTATAGGGGAATTGTTCAGAGGTCAGGAACTTGGGAACTTAGCATTGTGGAGAATTGTAAGTAATGAATTCATCTCAATTTCCATGGCCCTCTGGCACTCACCAAAGGTAAGGTGAGGGAATTCCCTGGTTAGAACTCTGTCCTTTCACTGTGGAGGACCTGGGTTCCATTCTTGGTTGGGGAACTAAGACCCCACAAGCCATGTGGTGCGGCCAAAACAAACACAAATGAGGATAAGTTGGAAAAACCAGTTGAAGCTGACACTGTGTCATTCTGTAGTAAAGAAGAGTTGTGATGGGTTAACTGTGTCCCCCTCCCCAAATGCATAGGTTGACATCATAACCCCCAGCACCTCAGAATAGGACCTGATTTGGAAGTGGGGTCCTTAAAGATGTAACTAGTCAAGGTGAGGTTACACTGGAGTAAGGTGGTGCTAATCCAGTATGACTGGTGTCCTTATAAAAGGGAGAAAATGGGCTTCCCAGGTAGCACAGTGGTAAAGAATCTGCCCACCGATGCAGGAAACCTGAGACACTCAGGTTTGATCCCTGGGTTGGGAGGATCCCCTGGAGTAGGAAATGGCAACCCAGTCCAGCATTCTTGCCTGGAGAATTCCATGGACAGAGAAGCCTGATGGGCTGCAGTCCATGGGGCCTCAAAAGAGTCGGATGCGACTGAGCAACTGAGCGTGCTTGGACACAGACATGCACACAGGGAGATGACCCTGTGAAGCCTGGAGTTATGTTGCCAGCAGCCAAGAAACTACCAGAAGCCAGGACAGGAGCCTGGCAGGGATTCTTCCTAGAGTCTCCAGTGGCAGCAGGGCCCTGTCAACACCTCGATCTCAGACCTCTAGCCTCCAGAATTGTGAAGCAATGCATTTCTGTTGTTTAAACTGGTTGGTTTGTCATTTGGGCAGTCCTAGGAGAAGGCAATGGCACCCCACTCCAGTACTCTTGCCTGGAAAATCCCATGGACGGAGGAGCCTGGTGGGCTACAGTCCATGGGGTCGCTAAGGGTCAGACTCGACTGAGTGACTTCCCTTTCACTTTTCATTTTCATGCATTGGAGAAGGAAATGGCAACCCACTCCAGTGTTCTTGCCTGGAGAGTCCCAGGGACGGGGGAGCCTGGCGGGCTGCTGTCTCTGGGGTTGCACAGAGTTGGACACGACTGAAGCGACTCAGCAGCAGCAGCAGCAGAGCAGGGCTTGCCTGGTGGCTCAGACTGTAAAGAAGCTGCCTGCAATACAGGTGACGCGAGTTTGATGCCTGGATTGGGAAGATCCCCTGGAGAAGGAAATGGCAACCCACTCCAGTATTCCTGCCTGGAGAACCCCATGACAGCGGAGCCTGGCAGGCTACAGTCCATGGGGTCTCAAAGAGTCAGACACGACTGAGCGACTGAGCACAGCACAGGACATGTTCCTGTATTAGGAAACTGATACAGGAGTTATGATGTCGATATTCAAAGATGAATCACTGAAAAGGCATTCTTTTTGGTTCCTTGGGATGTATTTTACGAGTTTTTTTCCTAACAGACTTACTTTCC
The DNA here is from genome assembly GCF_032405125.1 of Capricornis sumatraensis. Taxonomy (NCBI): domain Eukaryota; kingdom Metazoa; phylum Chordata; class Mammalia; order Artiodactyla; family Bovidae; genus Capricornis; species Capricornis sumatraensis. The sequence continues at coordinate 58,351,914 of NC_091085.1, read as the reverse complement.
TTTTTTCTTTGTTGGGTAAATGCAGGCAATGAAACTGCATGCACTCACAATGCGCTAGAACACTCTCACTCCTTCCTTCTTTCTAAGGAAGAAGGAACTTTATTTTGTTTTTAAGTTTTTATTGAAGTAGAGTTGATTTACAATATTGTATTGGTTTCAGGTGTACAGCAAAGTGGTTCAGTTAAATATATATATTTTTCAAGTTATTTGCCATTATAAGTTGTTACAAGACATTGAATATAGGTCCCAGTGCTATATATTAGCAGTAAATCCTTTTTGTTTGTGTACAGTGGTACGTATCTATTAATCTCAGACTCCTAATTTATCCTTCCCTCTCCCTTTCCCATTTGGTAACCATAAGTTTGTCTTCTGCATCTGGGAGTCTTTCTGCTTCATAAATAGATTCATTTGTATTATGTTTTAGACTCCACATGTGAGTGATATCATATAACATTTGTCTTCATCTGACCTAGTGTGATCATCTCTAGGTCCATCCATGTTGCTGCAAATGGCACTATTTCATTTTTAGGGCTGAATGATATTCCCTTGTGTATATAGACATCACATCTTTAGTCATTCATCTGTCAATGGACAATAGGCTGCTTCTCAATCCTATTATCTTTCATTTGATTTTTGAAAAAAAATTAAAACTTGAGATGATCAAAAAGGTTTAAAGAGGACTATAACAAAAGCCACTGGGTTAAGAAAGAAGACATCACTAAACAAACAACTGAAATCCTGGTGTCTCACCGGAATTAACAATTATCCTGAGTTTGGTGTTAGCTATTCCTATGCATTTCTTTAAACATTTCTACATATGGATGAACATCTCCTTAAACCCGATACACTGTATGTTTTTAAGCATATTTGTATACACATGGGCTTCCCTTGTAGCTCAGTCAGTAAAGAATCTGCCTGCAGTACAGGAGACCCGGGTTCAATTCCTGGGTTGGGAAGATCCCCTGGAGAAGGAAATGGCAACCCACTCCAGTATCCTTGCTTGGAAAATCTCATGGACAGAGCAGCCTGGTAGGCTATAGTCCATGGCATTGCAGAGTCGGACACGACTGAGCGACTAACACTTACTATATACACACGGGCTTCCTCGGTAGCTAAGATGGTAAAGAATCCGCCTGCAATGCGGGAGACCTGTGTTGATCCCTGGGTTGGGCAGATTCCCTGGAGGAAGGCATGGCAACCCACTCCAGGATTTTTTCCTGGAGAATCTCCATGGATAGAGGAGTTTGGTGGGCTATGGTCCATGGGGTCGCGAAGAGTTGGACATAACTGAGTGACTAAGCACAGCACATGTATATATTTACATACATAATATGTAATATAAATGTTTAAGATCTTTATAGACTGCACTGTATCTATTCTTCCCGGACTTGTGTCTTTGACTCATTATTGTGTTTGTAAGTTCATCCACACTGATACGCGTTATGCCAGTTCATTCACTTTCACTAAATATAATATCCCTTTGTATGAATGTAGTACCATGTTTTTATCCATCCTCCCTTGGTGGGTACTTAAACTGTTCCCTGATTTGGTTTCATGTGGTCTGGTTTTGTTTTCTATCATGAATGAAGCTTCTAGGAATACCGTTGTCTGTGTCTCCAAATTTCTCTGGGGCAGTCTTTTTTCAAAATGAGGGTGGTGCTCGCTTCGGCAGCACATATACTAAAATTGGAACGATACAGAGAAGATTAGCATGGCCCCTGCGCAAGGATGACATGCAAATTCGTGAAGCGTTCCATATTTTTGAATTAAAGATTTTAAAATTAAAAAAATAAAAAACTAAAAAAAAAAAAATGAGGGTGGTGCCCAGTAACGAGGATTGAAGTCGATTTAGTGAGCCATGTCAGCTGTACCATGAAAACAGGAGGCGAGGAAACAATCTATTAGAGTACATCACACATAGTAAGACTTTGCACCATTTCATGAAACTTTCATATCAGGAATGTGTGTATATGTGAGTGTGAGTGTGTGCTGCCTTGATTGAGATAGAGAGCTCCCTAAATGTGAGCAGTTTGAGAAAAAAAGTGCTGTCTCACTTCAGGCTTCTATAACCAAATCAACTGATTTTACAACTGGTGACACTGAGGCTTTTTAGTGACATACCCGAAGCCTTGAGTCTAATAAATTACAGAGCAAAGATTATGAAGCTATGGCGTTCATCCTCAGAACCACACTCTCTCTCTCTCTCTCTTTTTTTTTTTTTTGGCTGTGCATAGGTCTTAGTTGCAGCACTCAAGTGCTTCATTGCAGCTTGTGAGCTCTTAATGTGGCATATGGGATCTAGCTCCCTGATCAGGGGTTAAACCCAGGCCCTCTGCATGGGGAGCATGGAGTCTTAGCCACTGGACCAGCAGGGAACTCCCTCAGAACCACATTTTGACTATCAAGACATAGTGCTTCATATGGTTGCTTCCTACTTCATAGGGTTGAGGTGTTTTGTTTTGTTTTTAATATGATCAAGGAAAACAATAAGGCAAATGTGCGTTAAATATATAGTTTGGGCAAGGGTAAAGGAAGTTTTTTCTAAGCAACCTAAGAGTTCATCAACAGATGAATGGATAAAAGGAGATGTGTGCATATATATAAATAATACACACACACACACACACACACACACACACACTGGAATACTACTCAGCCATAAAAAAGAATGAAATAATGCCATTTGCAGCAACCTGTGTTAGTGGCTCCGTTGTGTCTGACTCTGCGACCCCACAGACTGTAGCCCGCCAGGCTCCTCTGTCCATGGGATTCTCCAGGCAAGAATACTGGAGTGGGTTGCTGTCCCTTCTCCAGAGGATCTTCCCAACCCAGGGATTGAACCCTGGCCTCCTGCACTGCAGTCAGATTCTTTACTATTTGAGCTCCAGGGAAGTTGGATGGACCTCGAGATTGTCATCTTATGCAAAGTAAGTCAGACAGAGAAAGGCAAATACCGTATGATATCACTTATGCGTGGAATCTAAAATATGACACAAGTGAATTCACTTACAAAAGAGAAACAGACTCACAGATGCAGAAAACAAACTTACGGTTACCAACGGGGATGATGGGGGGTGGAGGAGATAAATTAGGAGTTTGGGATTAACAGATGCAAACAACTGTATATAAAAGAGATAACCAACAAGGACCCGCTGTATAGCACAGGGCACTCTATTCAATATCTTGTAATAACTTATAACAGAAAAGAAAAAAAAGAAAGGTAACAGGATGGAGAACCTGGCGTCCGTTTCTTTTCTGGCTGCCGAGTTGCCATTTTGCCTGCGGTTTGAGTAGTTTCTGCTGCATTCCAGCCTTTATTAACTAAGAATTTGCTCCAACTCTTTATACAATCTTAAGTTACAAATGCTGTGTGGAAGAGCCGGCGAGCCCAGCAGCTCCATCGTGTTCAGTTCATGTTGTGGGTTATAACGCAGTAATTTATAAGGGAAAATCTGCAGCACGCCCCTTGGCCCTGGGCCCAAAACTAAGAAAGGTTGCTCAGAAACATGCAGTCTTCAGTGCTTTTATATACTTAATGGCCCAAGGAATGAAGGAAGGGGAGGGGGTTGGGGGAAGGGAATCTCAATTTGTGTTTACTACAACTCTACTCGCACCCCTTTATTCCTCCAAGAAAGTCTTTCCAGTTCCCTTGTAAAAGGCTTCATGGTGAACCAAGGAATAAAGCTGCCTGAGCAGGCTGGCCTTTATAAACAACACAACTAGGCTACTGTGGAGTAAGCTATGGATTGGCCGCTAAGGCACCTGAGGAAGGAAACAGGGAGGTGAGTGGTTATAATTGGGTCTCGTTGGAGAGCAAATTAGGTCTGGCGGCATCACGTGACCCACTGACCCAGCTTGGGAGGATTCCGGAACGTTTGCAAGGACAGAAGTAAGGCCCCAGGAGTGTGGAAAACTAGGGGGTCAGAGAGTGGATGAAGGCAGGAACCACCTCACTTTTAACTGGCCCCGTCTCTGCTACCCTCTTGAGCTGGCTTCCTTGGGGCCAGTCAGAGTGACCCGCAGGAATGCCACGATTTCCCCAGGACACTGCCTGGGCTCTTTGGTGGGCATCTCTGAGTGCCGGCCCTCTATCCTGCCTCTATTCCTAAATTTGGGCGAAAGCTAAGTCCATCCTCAGCCTATCAGTTGTCTATAGGCTGAGGGTTGACTTTGCTTTCTTCCCAGAGGTGGGAACCTGGACCATAGCACAGGGAAATCCACCGAATGCTCTGTGATGTCCTGCATGGGAGGGAGCCCGAAAGGGCGGGGATACATGTATACATATGACTGACTCTTCTGCTGCTGCTGCTAAGTCACTTCAGTCGTGTCCGACTCTGTGCGACCCCATAGATGGCAGCCCACCAGCCTCCCCCCATCCCTGGGATTCTCCAGGTAAGAACACTGGAGAGGGTTGCCATTTCCTTCTCCAATGCATGAAAGTGAAAAGTGAAAGGGAAGTCGCTCAGTCGTGTCCAACTCAGTGACCCCATAGACTGCAGCCCACCAGGCTCCTCCGTCCATGGGATTTTCCAGGCGAGAGTACTGGAGTGGGGTGCCATTGCCTTCTCCATTCTGCTGTGCAATAGACACTGACACAACATTGTGAAGCAACTGTGTGCATGTGTGTGTGTATGCTCAGTCGCTCAGTTGTGTCTGACTCTGCAACCGCATGGACTGTAGCCCACCAGGCTCCTCTGTCCATGGAATTTTCCAGGCAAAAATACTGGGGTTAGGTTGCCATTTCCAGGGGATCTTCCCAACCCAGCGATCGAACCAGTGTTTCTTGCATGTCCTGCATGGGCAGGTGGATTCTTTACCACTAGCACCACTTGGGAAGCTCAAAAGCAACTGTACTACAATTTTTTTAAAAAGCCCTCATCCTACTGGAAATCTGACTCTGAGGTCTAGTCTTCCTGGATGGGTGGTGTGAGAAATTTTGACTCTTGGAGGTCCTATCCTCACAGGATAGATGCTCTCCTCTCAGCACAGATGCTGAGACCCTGGTTCTCATCCCCTGTGACCAATCACGGGCAAACTTTCGATTATGCTGGAATTGTCACATCAGCTCTGGGACAAAGCTTTCCCCTATAATGGGTTGAACTGTGACCAGGACCTGCATTGAGAAGGAGACAGGAGAGATTGGGGTCCCTGAGAGCAAGGAGAGGTGGATACACAGAGGGAGAAAATGGCTAAGAAAGGAGATTTGAGGCAGAATGCCATGCCCCGGCAGGATGACCTTGGTCAAGCAGGTTGCTGCTCACTCATCTCTGACGCTGCGACCCCATGGAGTGTAGCACCTTGTCCTTCACTCTCTCCTGGAGTTTGCTCAAACTCATGTTCACTGAGGCACGGGCTTTAGGCACACGGGCTTCAGCAGTTGCAGCTCTTGGGCTCAGTAGTTACGGCACATAGTTGCTGAGTTGCTCCGAGGCATGTGGAATCTTCCTGGAAAGAAAGAAAGAAAGAAAGAAAGAAAGAAAGAAAGAAAGGGAAGTCACTCAGTCGTGTCCGACTCTTTGTGACCCCCTGGGCTGTAGCCTACCAGGTTCCTCCCTCGATGGAATTTTCCAGGCAAGAGTACTGGAATGGGTTGCCATTTCCTTCCCCAGGGGATCTTCCTGACCCAGGGATCAAACCCGGATCTCCCGCATTGCAGGCAGACGGTTTACCATCCGAGCCACCAGGGAGGCCCTGGACTGAGGATCAAACCTGTGTTCCCTTCATTGGCAGGCGGATTTTCATCCTTATCCGCTGCACCACCAGGGAAGCCCTGGAAGAGGATTTTAAGTGAAATCTTGGACTTGAAGCCCTGAGCAGAGCACCTGGCTGTACTAAGTGTTCAGTAAAGACCAGCTTCATTATCGCTAGAAGAGAACAGAGGGGCCCCCGTGGCTGAGCAGAAGCTGGGCAGCACCAGGATCAGCAAGGCGTGCACCCCTCACACTTGAGTCTGTGCCCAGGGGTGGGGGTGGGGTGTGCTGTTTTCCTTGAGTCCTCTTCCTGCTTCGACACAGTTCAGCATCTGACACATACATAAGCCACATTACTTTGGGCTCATTCCAGAGTTTACCTCCCGGGAGAATCCAAGTCCCCAAGCATCAGCATTAAAAAAAAAAAAAAGAAACCCAGGTCTAGGTCTTTCTTTCTGCATAGCCTTCATCTCAAGAGCAGACACATTAATGTTTCCTCCACATAGCAGCCCAGGTTGCCCTCTAACCCCCTGTTTTTGTTCCTGATGGGCTGTGTTTGGGTTTCCCAGGTGGCACAGTGGTAAGGAATCCACCTGCCAATGCTGGAGATGCAGAGATGCGATTTCAATACCTGGGTCGGGAAGATCCCCTGGAGCAGGAAATGGCAACCCACTCCAGTGTTCTTGCCTGGAGAATCCCCATGGACAGAGGAGCCTGGCGGGCTATGGACCATGGGGTCACAAGCACACACACACACACACACACACACACAGAGGCATTGTTAGGGTAGATGTGAATCTAAAGAATCCAGGCATCAAGTGACTGAAGCCTTGAGTAGGGCTGTGAGGCTAGGAAAGGAGGCCAAAGAGAGAGACCATTTCTCACCCACTAGGGCGACTAGTGTTAATAAGACGTGAGCAGCTGGAACGCTTGTTCTTGGCTGGTTGGGATGCAATCCCACTGGTAGGTACTGACCCAAAAGAAATGGAAACACATCCACCTGAGGACTTACACCTTTATGCTTAATAGCGCCACACTGGAAACAACCCAAATGTCTGCCAGTCGAGACACACTCACACTAAAAAAGGATTCACTGATTATTTGAAATTCAAATCGCATCAGCGGTCCTGTATTATCTGGCAAGCCTCCTTCAGAGGTGGGCTTCCCAGGTGGCTCAGACGATAAAGAATCTGCCTGCAGTGCAGGAGACCGGAGTTTGATCCCTGGGTCGGGAAGATCCCCTGGAGGAGGACATGGCAAACCACTCCAGTATTCTAGCCTGGAGAATCCCATGGACAGAGGAGCCTGGTGGGCTACAGTCCATGTACTCGCGAGAATCAGACAGGACTGAGTGACTAACACACACACACTTCTTCAGAGGCACTGCCAGGAGGTGGTGCTGGAGGTGAGGGGAGAACCCACAGCAACGTATTAAACATGACATTGGGTTGACCAAAAAGTAAGATGTTATGGAAAAACCCAAACTTTTTGGTCAACCCAATATATAGGTACTGTTTGTTGCTAAGTCGCTTCGGGTGTGTCTTACTCTCTGTGATCCTATGAACTGTAGCCCTCCGGGCTCCTCTGTCCATGGGATTCTCCCGGCAAGAACACTGGAGTGGGTTGCCATACCCTCCTCCAGAGGATCTTCTTGACCAAGGGATCAAACCTGCGTCTCTTACATCTCCTGCATTGACAGGCAGGTTCTTTAGCACTTGCGCCACCTGGGACGCGTTTACTATTTGTTCTCAGGGGCTGCTTAGCTTGGCATCCCAGCTCTGCAGCTTTTCAAGCCATGGGACCTTTTGGTGCCTCTGTCTCCTCATCTGTGAAATGGGTGTAACTCTAGCCTCACAGGATGGTTTTGAGGTTTAAAAGAATTGATGTAGGTCGAGCACTTGGAATCCTGCTTGACACATAAAGGATACTCAAAAAGTTCAGCTACTATTAATATTATGGTTGTTGGCAGTTTCATGTTAGCCAAATAAAACCAGTATCAATAAAAGTTGCTTGAAGCAATCTTCTTAAGCCAGGAACCAAATTTGATAGAGAAGAGCCAAGCAGTTGGATTTTTGCCTGGGACTTCATGTTGAAAATGAAACCAGGTGGTAAACAGGTCTCAGATGATAATTGCGCTACTGCACGAAGTCTTAAAATGAACGAAGTAAAACTCTACAGGAGTTGAGGGTGTATGATTTTTCTGGCAAAATCACATGATTGCAGAATAAAATATCCTTCTCTTTGGCAGCCTCCCAGCTGGTCCCTCTCCCCCACTTCACCTCTCCTCCCTTTTTAAAAACGTTCATTTACTTGTTTCAGTTTTCTTGCTGCACCAGGTCTGTGTCGCTGCGTTCGAGCTTTCTCTAGTTGTGGGCAGCGGGAGCTACTCTTCGTGGTGGTGCGAGGGCTTCTCATTGCGGTGGTCTCTCTTGTTGCGGAGCACGTGTTGAGGTGCTCTGTGCCATGTGGAATCTTCTGAGACCAGGGATCGAATCTGAGTCCTCTGCTTTGGCAGGCGGATTATTAACTACTGGACCGCCAAGGAGTCCACTCGCTCTCCTTAAATTGTGCATCCCCCCTGCAGCCCCCGGTGCTTTATAAAACCCAAGTCGCTTGTGTCCTCCTCCTTGTCAGAGCCATTTTGAGCCAAGGCCCTACAGGAAATAATCCAAACTCTAGCATAACTCACAGGACCACACTGTTGATGAGAAGAGGTGGAACATAAGACAGCAAACCAAGATGTCGGAAGGTGATCTGGGGAAGAGAAGGGGACGTTTTAGGAAAAGACAGACTGCCCTGACTGTTTAAAACAGTGTTTTGGTGGGAATTCCCTGATGGTCCAGTGATTAGGACTCTGGACTTTTACTGCTATGGCCTGGGTTTGATCCCTGGCCAGGGAACTAAGATCTCTCAAGCTGTGCGGCAGGGCCAAAAGAAAAAGGGAAATAAATAATAAAACAGCGTTCTGGAGAAATCATAGGAGAGACAGCATCTGAGACAGAGAACAAATAAAAGTTTGCCCAGATTGCAGAAGGAAAAGATAAACAGATAAGAGAATGTCGGTGGAGATGAAGGACAGTGTCTTAGTAACCCGCAAAAGTACAGCCGCCACCAAAATCAGACGTGTCGGTCAAAAACGGTCACTGAAAGAAAATCTCGTGCTGTTTAAAAGTAGAAATAATATTCTGAAATCACCATTTACGTACACACAAAAATTAGGAACGGGCAACAGAAAGTGGAAACTAGCTTAATGTTCTTTGTCTCATTTTACACAGAGACCATGTCATTCCTGATCTTGATAATTACAGAGAGACTTGAATCCTCTTTATTGAAAGGCTCACATTAGTGAAACTAAAACCATTTGACATCTTTCACGTCCCTAGAGGGAAAAAGAAGACTCTGTCTTCTTCTATTTCATATATAAAGGGTATGAAAGAGTAGAAATTGCAGAGATAATTGAAACAGAACCTAAAACGAGAGAAGGGACATAGTGTGCATTTATTGTAAAAACAAATATGTGAGTTGGTTCGACCGCACTAAAACAGGTTTTAATTGCTGATTTGGAAAATGAAATTCAACTCCATGCTGTATACAAGGGACTCAACAGAGTGATCAAGTGAGGTTAGAAATGCAGAGGAACAAAAATGTGGGGGGCAAATGCAGAAGAGAGGACAGATTGAGAGAGGTGGAGGGACAAGCAAAGGAGGGACCTCCTTGGTGGCAAGTGGTTAAGAATCCACCTTGCCACACAGGCGATGAGTGTCTGATCCCTAATCAGGGAACTAAGATCCCACATGCCTGAAGTAACTAAGCCCGTGCTCTGCAACAAAGACCCAGCACAGAAAACAAAACAAACGAACAAAAGACAGGGAAAAAAAAAAAGGCACTGAATTCTTCAGAGGATGCAGGTTTTAAAGGGCAAAGCCTCAAGTAGGTCACTCCATATTGATAAAATCTCTTAGCACCAGAGGACTCCGCTTTCGGTCACACTCCAGAGAAGACAAAGCTGAAACCAGCCTGAAATATGATCTCCATCCTCGCTGTTCCCTCGCTCTCCCCAACCCCCAGCACAATTTCCTGGTCCTCCATTCTGACAGCGAGATAAATATTTTTCAAGTCTTTTACTCAGAGACCTCCCTTTCTCTCTCTCCAAGGAGCTGATATTCAGAAATCATTCCAGGCATTTGGAATTCAGAACATAAACATCTCTGAGGCAGCCCTTGGCCCCAAACTCCCCAACACACCCTGTTTGCTCTCTGACACCTGTCTTCATGCCTCACTCCTATTTTCCCCAAGCTCTTGGCTCTCGCCCTGTCCCAGGCAGTTCAGTTCAGTCGCTCAGTCGTGTCTGACTCTTTGCGACCCCGTGGACTGCAGCACTCCAGGCTTCCCTGTCCATCACCAACTCCCGGAGCTTGCTCAAACTCATGTCCATTGAGTCGATGATGCCATCCAACCATCTCATCCTCTGTCCCAGGCATATCATGCTTATTCATGAAGAGGCAGCTTTCTCTGGGGACCAGAAATAAATTCATCCTTTTGTGCATTGTTTGAAACCAACCAACACACCGTTTGGGGATTCAAGAATGCAGATGTGTTCAGGGGTCCAGCATTCTTTTTGCAACAGCCCCAAAGTGGAAACAATCCACGTGTCCATCAACAGATGAATAAACAAAGTGTGGTCCATACGGGGAGTGGAGTATGACTCAGCCATAAAAAGGGCTGGACGCCCTGACACACGCCCAATATGGTGAACCTTGAAAACATCGTGTCATGTGAAAGGAGCCAGACCCAAAAGGGCAAAACCTGTATGATTCTGTTGACATTTATAGAAAACACCCCACATACGTAAGTTCATAGAGACAGAAAGTAGCTTAGAGGGTGTCAGGGGTTGGGGAAAGGGAAAATGGGAAGTCACTGCTTAAATGGGACAGAGTTTCTGTTTGGGATGATGATAAGTAGAAATAGAGGATAGTGATGACGTTGTGGACATGGTGGATCTATGAATGCCATTGAATTTCACACATACAAAGGATTTAAAAGGTAAATTTTGGGTCATGTATGGAAAAAAAATGAAATGTTAGTTGTTCAGTCGTATCCGACTCTTTGCAACCCCATCGACTATACAGTCCCTGGAATTCTCCAGGCCAGAATACTGGAGTGGGGAGCCATTCCCTTCTCCAGGGGAATCTTCCCAACCCAGGGATCGAACCCAGGTTTCCCACCTTGCAGGCAGATTCTTTACTGTCTGAGCCCCCAGGAAAGCCCTGGGTCATGTATATTTTATTACAATTTCTTTCAATTCTTCCTTTCTTTCATTTTTGGCTGGGCTGGGCTCTTTGCTCCTGTGCACGGGCTTGCTCTAACTGCGGCCGGCGGGGGCTCCCCCCTAGCTGCACTGCTCAGTGCCTCGTTACGGTGGCTTTTCTTGTCCCAGAGCACAGGCTCTAGGGCGCCCGGGCTCAGAGTTGCACTGCGTGAACACAGTTGCTCAGGGCCATGTGGGATCTTCATTCCTGCACCAGGGATCGAACCCATCCGTGTCCCCTGCCTTCGCAGGCAGATTCTTAACTACAGGGCCGCCAGGAAAGACCCACAATATTTTTTAATAGGAAGAAAAGTGATCTTTCTGCTCAAGGTATATGGAACTCCCCCCTCCACAATGGGGATGGCCTTGAGGCTGCCTGGAACGTCACCGGGGGACAGTGAGTAGCTGTGACAGACGATCTCTCAGTGCCGCCCCCTCCCCGCCCCAGGGACCCCCTGCTGGGTGTCTGCATGGGAAAAACCTCTTCTCCCTCCCTCTTCCCTTCTGTCTTTTCTTCCCTCTGTCCCTTCCCCCTTTTAATTTTTTCCCCGATACAATAGCAACACCTGGTCAGTTGAGAAAATGTAAAATCTACCCAAGAAGCACCCATTCTCACACATAAAGTGATGCTGTATTGAGTCCTCCGTGTGTGGCAGGTACTGGGGGGAGCCCTGGTCACTGGGAACACATGTAACCCCTCAGCAACCCTGTGGTAGGTATTGTCATTGCTCCCACTTCGCAGATAAGAAAACTGAGGCTCAGCATCAATCAAGAAGTAGAGGAGCTGGAACGTGAACCTCGCTGTCAGGCTGCTGTGTCTTTTCCTAGTCCCTGTCCCTTTCCAATCCCTGTATTTGTGGGCAGAGTCACTGCAGACCTAGGGAGACCAAGTGAGAGCGTGGCCTCTGAACGGAGGCAACCTTTTCTGATCTCCACTCACTTCATTTTCTCCCGGGAATGTGTGCAGGCCGTGAAGCAGCGCAGAGCCCCTTCCCTCCACCTCGCAAGTGTAAACATTTTGGCACCACGCTGCCAAAGGAGAAGAAAAAATCCCCACCTCGTATTTTAAAAAACAGAAAACCAGGCCGTGGAGAATCAAAGGGAGCTTTATGTGGGGAGCCTCCAGGGAGAGGGGAGACGGGGTCCCCTCCAGGGCCAAGCCTCCCCACTGCCACCTCAGTTGGAATCACCGGCCGATGGCTCAGGGGAACAGGTAGGACCAAGTCGGGAATAGCCATGGGTTCAGCTCTGGGCACTAAGATGGGTGCTTCCTTGCAGGCGGGACTGAGGCTGTCAGCTGGGGCAGGGGGCTTGGGTTCTGCAATGAAGGGGTTGAACTTGCTTCCTGGGGCCCCCCCAGAACAGTGAGTCTCCCCCTGATTCTGCAGTGGCAGCTCCCCCGACCCCACTCTTAATCCCTACCCACTTCTGGGCACATTTAGTCAAACCACTAGGAAGTGGGTTGGGGGCTTTCAAGAGGTTGGAAATCACCATTGACTTTTCTGTCCCCCTAACCACACACTTCACGGAGGTTTCATCACAGTGTAGACGCAGAGACGGGTGTGGTGGGCTCCGTGAGTGCTCCGTCGTGTCCAACTCTTTGAGACCCTGTGGACTGTAGCCCACTAGGCTCCTCCATCCATGGGATTTTCCCAGGCAAGAACACTGGAGTGGGTTGGCATTTCCTCCTCTGGGGGATCTTCTCAACCCAGGGATTGAACCTGCATCTCTTGCACTGGCAGGCGAATTCTTCACCACGGAGCCATAGGTTTGGGGTAATTTTGTGGGCGCTACAATCGATCATGACTCTGGGAATTTAACACCAGGAATTTCAGATGCTTTCATTATAAACGTTCCCTGAGAATTAGAAGAAAGTAGGGGACACAGTAACACGACCCAGTCATGCTCAGCTCCTAGGAGACTGAGCAGAAAGCTGCATTGTGCTTCCAGGCTAACCATACATGCTGTGTATTTGCATGCCCACCTAGTCTGAGGCACTTAGAATTATCAGAAGTCGATGAGACTTCCCTGCTGGTCCAGTGGCTAAGACTCTGCGCTATCCATGCAAGGGGCCCCAGTCTGATTCCTGGTTGGGGAACTAGATCCCACATGCCGAGGAGCAACTAAGAGTTCGAACGCCACAGCTGAGGCCTGGCACAGCCACAGAAATAAATAAAAAATAATAAAGAAGGAGGAAGAAGTTATGAAAATAAGTTTTAAAAAGGAGTCAATTCAACCCCACCAGAGACCAAGCAGGCAGGCCCTGTTGGCGCCCACTTTGCAGATGAGGAAACTGAGGCACAGAAAGCTTAAGTAACTTGCCCAACCAAGGACACACAGATAGTAAGCCATAGATATGAGATTCAAAACCAGGCAGTCTGGGAGCCTGTGCACAAAAACCCGTGTTACACGTGTGCCCAAATTACTGTCCTTTCAGACTGAAAAAGCATGGAGAAGCACACCCTCTGGGCAGACAGACAGGCAAGCACACACACTAATAAAAAAGACTAATAAAATGTTCCTTCCTTGGACAGCTTGCAAGGCGGGAGCCCAGAGATTCTGCTGAGGCTATTTGCTTTTTTCGTTTTATTATGACTCTTAATTTTAGTGTAGGTTAAGACTCACCAGAAGTTGCTAAAAAAAAAAAAAAAAAGCACAGAAAATCCCTTGTACCCTTCACCCAGCTTCCCCCAGTGCTGACCTCTGACACCCAGAAGTCACACAGGTAAGACACTACAAGCTCAGGCACAAACCTTACTCGGATTTTAGTTTTTAGAGGAGGGAAAGCATGGTAAAATAGCTCAGCCTTTCGGTTTGAAACTGAGGGGCTGAATTCACCAAGGGTGGTGATCTGAAAGGATTTTGAGATTTATTGTGTCGAGACTTCCCAGGTGGTCTGCTGGCTAAGACTCTGTGCTTCCCACGCAGGGGGCCTCGGTTCGATTCCTGGTCAGGGAACTAGACCCCACATGCTGCAACTGAGGGTTCACATGCTGCGACTAAAGATCTCACGACTCAGGCTGGAAGGAGAGGGGCTGCCAAGGCCCTCAGGGCAGCTGGGAACAGACCCTGCTCAGGGTTTGAAGCTGATTTCTGCATCTCAGTCTGTTTAGGGCATCTCCACAGAGGTGGAACAAGAGCCTGGGAAGACAGTAAGGGCCAGGAGGTGGCAGCTGGGGGTGTGGGCGAGTCCCTAAGAACCAGAGCTCCACCTGCTTGCAATCAGGTCCTGACATAGCTGTGAGCAAAGGCTCAATCCCGGGGAAGGTGCAGGGACCTGGGGCTTTAGTGTCTGAAAGAAAGTGAAAGTGAAAGTGAAAGTGAAGTCCCTCAGTCATGTCCGACTCTTTGTGACCCCGTGGACTGTAGCCCTCCAGGCTCCTCTGTCCATGGGATCCTCCAGGCAAGAATACTGGAGTGGGTTGCCATTTTCTTCTCCAGGGGATCTTGCCGACCCACGGATCGAACCCAGGTCTCCCGCATTGCAGGTCTCCCTCTAAATTAGATCTTGAAAAGAGCTTTTTAAAGTGAGGCGTCATATAATGAAACGCACAGATTGCAGGTGTTTGACACACGTCTACACCTGAGTCACTAACGCCCCAATCAAGATCTGGAATATTCCTTCAGTAGGCAGAGAGAGTCCCGCCTCTTCAGGTTAATACCCCCAGAGGTAACCGCTAGGCTGACCAAGCTCACCTAAGCGCAGTCTCATTGGCTCCAGAATTTCCCATGAATGGAATCGCGTGGTGTCTTTGCATCTGGCTGCTCTCCCTGGGCACGGTGAATCTAGGACTCATCCCCGCAGGGCGTTTCCTGTCCATCTGTGTTGCCGGCTAAGCCCTTCGCTGTATGACTAGACCACCATTTGTTGATCCATTCACCTGCTGATGGATATTTGGGTTGTTTCCAGATCCAGGCTGCTACAAATAGAGCTGCTGCAGACTTTCACACACAAAGCTTTGTGTGACCATCCATGCTCCATTCTCTTGGGTAAATACCTGGGAACGGAGGTTTGGGGCTCGGTGTAGAGGCATGTTGAACTTTGATGGAAAGAACTTTGGAGGGAGCTATTCCTGTGGCTCAACGGTAGAGGATCCACCTGCCAATGCAGGAGACCCAGGTTCGATCCCTGCGTAGGGAAGCTCCCTGGGGAAGAAAATGGCAACCTACTTCAGTATTCTTGTCTGAGAAATTCCATGGACCGAGGGGCCTGGCAGGCTACAGTCCATGGGGTTACAAAGAGTTGGACAGGACTGAGTGACTAAAGAACGGATAGCGACCGCTGTTCTAAGCCACCCCGTTCATAGTTGCTTGTCACAGCAGCCCCGGGAAATGAATACAGCCATCCTTTCCAAGGAAAACTGAGGCCCAGCACAGGACGTGACTGGCATGGGGCGTTCCTCCCGCAGCCCAGCCGAGTAAGGACAAGTCCGCATTTCAGTCCTTTCAGCAGACCTGGGGGAAATAAAGACCCGCCCTGGGCCTCGCGGAGGGAGTCTTGGCAATTGGCCAGCTGCTTTCCCTCCCCCTACAAGCTTCTATCAAGTGCTACTCTGTGCTCCGTCTGAGCAGCTGAGCACTCAGGAGGGATGGGGAACATTGATTCCGGCATCAAAAAACCCTGTGGAGCGACTCTTTGAGCCTCCAGGGGATGTGGAGATGAATAAACTACTGTTTGCCCCGTAAAGCCGGTAGCCTGATGAGCAAAGCGGAGTCAGCTAGAGTTAAGACGCTGCATTCTGAGCACCTTAAGGAGGATGGGGCCTCACGGAGGTGGGGGCAGTAGGGGTGACAGTGGGGCAGGGACATGGTCTTTGGGCTAAAGCTTAGAAGACTGATCAGCCAGGTGGGTTTTGGGGAAATGCATAGATTTTCTCTCAAAAAAGAAAAAGAAAGAAAGAAAATCGCTACAACACAAAACAAAATACCATGATGAGAGTAGAGGGTGGCAGTGTAGGGTGGAGGTTAGAGAACAGGCCTGGGAAACAGCCTGAGTTTCCTTCCCGGCTCCGCCTCTCCCGCTGAATCCCAGAAAGTCTGCACGGACTGCTACCCACTTCCACATGTGCCGGATTCTGGAAAACCTTGCATGGCAATTTATTGAAAGACTAAGAACCAAAAAAAGTGAAAGAAGAAGAGGTCATCAGAATCACCCACTCCCCACTCTGACGACCAGGCAGATGCAGCCTCCAGCGAGCAGGCGCCAGAGGTGGTCCAGGCCCCACCAATCTCCAGCCTGTTCCCCCAGCACCATCCTGATGAGTGCATCCCAACCCAGTGTCCCTGCCTCAGTGTGGGCCTCACGTTGGGAAAGGGACGGGTTTGGAAGAGCAGGCTGGCCCAGCTAAAGAGATGTTCAGCCCTTCTTTCTCCCAGGTGGGGACTGAAAGAGGAGATGGTACAGGAAAAACGGGTTCCTAAGCAGAGAAACAGAGAGAGAGAGATGGCCATCACCACACTGGCAACTGTGTCCCCTCCTCAACTAGTTCCTGGACCAGGTTTCCGGGACCTGAACCGGGTAAGCACAGCCTCTGTATTGATTGCATCACAGAGAAAGAGAGATAATTCCTTCTCTGTGTAATTTAAGCACGAGGTCAGCTTTCTTGAAATCATGATCCATCCTCTTTGTCATTGAGACCCTGGGTCAAATTTTGGAGGCAAACTGCAGTTCCATGTTGCTTGAGAATTTGCATTTCTTGGGGCTGGCATGTGGCCTGGGTTGGTGGTGATGGGTGAGGGTATCCTGTGCTCCTTGGGACAGGAGAATAGCTGGAACTTAGCATATTCTGGGATAAGGAAATGGGAACCCACTCCAGTATTCTTGCTTAGAGAATCCTGTGGACGGAGGAGCCTGGTGAGATGCTGTCCATAGGGTCGCACAGAGTCAGATATGACTGAAGAGACTTAGCATGCATGCATGCATTGGAGAAGGAAATGGCAACCCACTCCAGTATTCTTGCCTGGAGAATCCCAGGGATGGAGGAGCCTGGTGGGCTGCCATCTATGGGGTCTCACAGAGTCGGACACGACTGAAGAGACTTAACAGCAGCATGTAGATAGTATCTCTAGGCAGAGCTGCTTTTGGCCTCAGGCCCATAGGTCTCCTGATTGTGAAACCATCAATGGCTGAGCCCCATAATATTGGAATTATTTTTGATATTATTAGTGATAATATTATACTATTATCAATGACATTATTGGTATTATTGATGTTATCAATAATATTATTGATTAATGTATATCATTGTATTATTGATATCACCAGTAATTTTATTGGTTGTCAGTATTATTGATATTATTCTCAATAACTGACAATATTAATATTATTAATATTATATAACTATATTATTTGTATTGTTATCAATATTATTGTCAATAATAATATGAATAACCAGAGCAGCAAACATTTACTGAGCATGGGCTTGGAGATGCTCCAAGGAGAACCTTTGCATCATCCCACTGATACTCCCCTTCCCAAGTCACCCCAATATATCTAAGTCTCAGCAGTCAGCTTGCTGCATATGATGAATAATGACCCCCCAAAGACGTCTACATCCTAAGCCCCAAAACCTGATTAGTAAGACGGTGGTTGAGAGAAGATGAGGGTGGGTCCAGATCCTGCAGGGCCTTCTCAGGGTTATAGTCAGGACTTTGGTGTCACCTCTGAGCCGAACAATGTAACCCTGGTCCCCAGCGTAGGTCCAGGCCCCTGGCCACGTGCCAAGTGTTTAGGCAGATAAATCAATGTTTGGGCACAGGGGACCCTGGCAAAATGAAAGTGGTTCAAAGGCAAGCATGAGCGAAGGCAGCAGGAGATGGGAGGGGTTTCTTTCTTTCCCTGCCCTCCCTCAGGCCCTGTATGTGCCTCCTAGGGCGGCTATAAGGGACCACGACAGGGAGGCTAAAAACAGCAAACATTTATTTTCTTACAGTTCCAAAAGCTAGAAGTCTGAATTCAAGGTGTGGGTGGGGCCGCACCTCTGGCCCCCAGAGGCGGATCTGTCCCAGGCCCCGCCCCAAGCTTCCGGGGGCACCCAGCCCTCCTTGGACCCCTCGGCTAGTAAACACCTCCCTCCAGTCTCCACTGCCATCTGCATCTGCACACAGCTCCCCCATCTGTGTGTCTGTCTTCTGACCTCCTAAGGAAGGCTATGGTTAGGGTTAGACCCACCACACTCCCGGGTGACTTCATCTTCATTGATCACGTCTGCAGAGACCCTATTTCCAAATAAGGTCCGATTCACAGGTCCCTGGGGGGCTTAGGGCCTATCTTTGGAGGGAACACAATTCAATCCACTACAGGCCTCTTCTTTGCTTATTATTTGTCCCCCTGTGTGTGTGCATATATGTATGTACAGGTGTGAATGTGTATTAACTCATGGGGAATTCATCTCACCAGCTTGCACTTGCAAGAACATCAGTGTTTAATTGGGAAGCATTTCTTAGGCACCCGGCCCCAGGAGCTCACGCTGACGGATGCGGTCCAGGCTGCACACCACAGGTCCCTGCTGGAGCATCTCTGCATGAGGCTGGGAGCGCACGGGGCCACCTGGTCTATTCAAGTTTAAGAGCCACGGCTCTGAATTTCTTTTCACTCTTTCATTTCCCAGAAGACAACAAGCCCGCACTCGTTGTTGTTAGGTAGGGCTCAGAGAGCCTCTCTTGAGTGCTCCAAAGAGTTCCCTTTTGCCACCAGCTTCACAAAGGGAGGATTCAGAGGCATGAAGGTAAGCAGACAGGGGAGCCTGTCTGTCCTCAGGGAGGAGAATGGAGCGGTTCACAAGGCAGATGGAAATCAGATCAGGTTGACAGAATCCAGGGGAGTGGAGAGCAGGGAGCCGGAGCTGTGGGTCCCCAGGCCCTCTGGGACAAGGTCTCCCCTGGGAGGATGGAGACCCAGGCTGCAACAGGGATCCACAGAGTGGAATAAAAATGAATACAGTTTCAGGACTCACAACTGGGGTTCCCACAGCCAACGGGGAGGTCCAGTAACCCTGCAGTGAGTTCTGAGGGCATCTGCTTCCTCCTTCCCAGGCAGTTAGTGGAGATAATGGGCTTAACCCCTCAATTAATACAGACCCTCTTAGATGATTTGCTTGAAGGATCCAGGCCCCGCTCTTATCAGGGCTGCTATGGACTGAATGTTTGAATCCCCCCAGCATTCAGAGGCTGGAACCCTAACCCCTAAGGTGATGGTGTCAGGAGGTGGGGTCTTTGGGGTGAGGAGGTCATGAGGGTAGCACCCTCCAGTTGAGCTTGGTGCCCTTAAGAGACACAAGACAGCTTGCCTCCTCTCTCTCTCTCTCCACAATGTAAGGATAAAGCAAGAACAGGCAGGAGGAGGCTTTTACCTAGACCCAGACCATGCTAGCACTCTGATCTCAGATTTCTGGCTTCCAGAACTGTGAGAAATAAATGTTTGCTGTTTAAGCCACTTAGTCAATGGAATTCTGTTACAACAGCCGCAACCGAGCAAGACAATGACTAGGAAATGAGTGAGCCTGTCCTGCAGTGCAGCCCCAGTGTAAGGGGTGCCTGTCTAGGTCCCGAGGTAGATTACAGAAGCAGAGAGGTCTGTACCTTGCAGACGTGTGTGAGGGAATCTTGGGAGGAAGCGCCAGGGACAGAGCACGTGTGGGGTTACTCCAGGCAGTGTCCTGGGTTGGGGAGCAGAGTGCAGGGGAACACAGCTCTGGAACCTCCCTGCGAACCCCAGCTCTGCCATTTCCTCACTGAATGACCCCAAACACCTTGTGTACTGGTTCCCCCTAACTGACCTCATACAGTTGCTGTGAAGGCTAAACAGAGTAACTTATATCAGGGCCTTAAAACAGTGCCTGGCCCAGGTACGCACACAAATATTATTATGCTATTATAACCTTCTAAGATCTGAGATGTTGAAATTCTCTGTGTGACGTCCCTGGTGACCCGGTGGTAAGGAATCTGCCTGCCAGTGCAGGAGACACAGGTTTGATCCCTGGAAGGAAAGATCCCCTGGAGAAGGAAATGGCAACCCATTTCAGTATTCTTGTCTGGGAAATCCCTTGGACAGAGGAGTCTGGCTGGTTACAGTCCATGGCGTCGCAAAAGAGTCAGACACAACTAGCGCCTAAACAGCACTTACTTGATGGCATAGGGTCCCAGACGCAGCCCACGGCATCTTCGATCTTCACTGCAGCACATGGGATCTTTTTTAGTTGTGGAAAGCAAGCTCCTAGTTGCAGCACGCGGGCTCCCTGTTGTGGCAGGTGGGATCAAGTTCCCTGACCAGGGATTGAACCCAAGGCCCCTGCCTGGGAGCATGGCGTCTCAGCCACTGGGCCACCAGGGAAGTCCCTGTCTTCCCACCTTGAGTTTGAGGCCTCCAGCCCTCACTCAGGCCACCAGGCCCTTCTGGAGGAGGGTGATGGGCAGGTACCACACACAGATTCTCAGATGCTCTGTCACCAAACCCTTCAGCCCCAAGGACCCCAGTGGGAAGGAGTCTGGACTTGACCCCCACTCCCCAGAGTGCTGCTTTCTTTATACTGCATAGGCAGATTTAGTGCCTGGTGGGGAGCCCTTTTCCGGGTTCATGGGTGCCCATCTCACATGGTGGAAGGGGTGAGGGGGCTCTCTGGGGCCTCATTTATAAAGGCACAATCCATCCGTGTGACCTACTCACCTGCCAAAGGCTCACCTCCTAATATTAATACTATCACATTGGAGGTTAGGATTGCAAGTATCACTGTTGAGGAAGGGGAAACACACATTCATTCAATGGCAAATGGCTAAGCAAATAACGATGTATCCACTCAAAAAATACTATACAGAAAGGAAAAAGAGCAAGCCACTAATATTCCTGACAACATGGGTGACCCTCAACAATATTATGCTGAGTGAAAGAAGCCAGACACAGCAGAGCCCATATGATATGATACCATTTGCCTGTTTTACAAGTAGTTATTTATTTATTTGGCTGTGCCAGGTCTTAGTCATGGCACGCGGGATCTTTGGTCTTCATTGTGACACACAGGATCTTCACTTGCAGCACGTGGGATCTTAGTTCCTTGACCGTGGATCGAACCTGGGCCCCCTGCATTGGGAGCACCAGGGTAGTTCACCATTTACATTTTACCAAGTTGTTCTATTTCCCTGCCTTGAGGCGAAAAGATGAATCTTAGTTGATCTTTAGGCAAAAGTCATTAGTGATGATACAAGTCCAGGTGGAGGTCTCTCCGGGGTTGTTGGCTGGGAGGAGGCTGAGGGAGCCCTCTGGGTGATGGACATCTTCTACACCCGGACCTGGCTGTGGTCACATGGTGTCCACACATATAAAAACGCGTGCACAGAGCTGGACATTTGAGATGTGTGCTCCCCACATGTGCAAACTGTACTCCAGTAAAAATGAAGATGAAGCCGAAGCTTCAATACTTTGGCCTCCTGATGCGAAGAGTTGACGTATTGGAAAAGATCCTGATGCTGGGAAAGATTGAGGGCAGGAGGAGAAGGAGGCAACAGAGGATGAGATGGTTGGATGGCATCCCTGACTCAATGGACATGAGTTTGAGCAAACTCCAGGAGGTGGTGAAGGAAGGGGAAGCCTGGTGTGCTGCAGTCCAGGGGTCACAAAGCGTCGGGACACGACTCAGAGACTGAACAACACCAAAATGAAGATGCAAAGAAATGATGTATTCCACACCCAGAACTCACTGAAGAGCACACAGGAATAAATGCTTTAATGAAGGGAGGAACAGACGGATGCCTGCTGCTTCTGGGGTCCCCTGAGGGCTGAGCTCTGGAGCCTCCACGCCTCCGGGCACCCTTTCCAGCTCCCTTGAGCAGCTAGTGTCCCCAGCGTCCTCAGGTTTGTTCCAGGAGGAAAAGTACCCTGTGAGTCAGCACTGTCATTTCCCCAAAGGACTCTCCCCACCACTAGCACCTCGTTTTACCCACCCTCGACCACGAGCGGGCTGGGACCAGGGCCCCTCTTATATCTGCGCCCACCAGGGCTGGGGCACACCCTCCGTGGTCTTGGGGCCCCACGCCGGCTTCTCCTGCCTGTTTGAGTTCAGAGCATAGGGGGAGTCACCGAGTGAAGCCAGCCTCCTCCTACTGCAGAGAATGTCCAAGTGTCCGCGCCCCCTGACCCCCCGCCATCCCTGGCCTCCCTCAGCATCCTAGAGCATTTGTTGCCCCCATGCTCCAGTTAGGACTGCTGAGCTGAGCGATTTCCAGAATGGATGGTGCTGGAGAAGGCTCACGCCACCGCGGGAGTTTGTAACGCCCCCTCCTAGAGCTCTCATAGCACCTGAGGTCACCACGTGGCCTGCCTGAGTCCACGCGTTGGGGTCACGTGCTTTCCTCCAGGCCAGGTGGGACAGAGAGACCACGGCCATGTGGGGCTACCCTTCTGCACTCCAAAACTCCTTCTGAACCTCCCCTCGGCTGGTGAATCTCGGGGTTTGCCCAAAGGCATCTTGCGAAAGAACCCTTTGGAAGGTAGCTTCAGCATCCACTCATCACCCAACCTGGAGCCAGGCATGAAGAAACAACAGAGGTCAGAGTGGCAGCTGCTGTTGAGCTGACTTTGAACTTGAACTAGTTTGAAATCCAGCTCGTAAATCTCCAGCTCAGCCCAGGGGCACTCACCTTCAGGTCGGGGTGTGGAGTTCGCGGGAGAGACCCGGGGTCCCCAGCACAATGCGACATTGACAGGGCCGCCTGGGGAGTGTGTGTGGACCTGGGGACGTGGTGCTCTGGACGGTGCCAGAGGGAGGGCCGCGTACATCTGGAAAGTGTCAGGTTTAATGCGCGAAGCCACGGGGCCCAGGTCAGCTAAAAGTACATGTTTGCTTCCAGCCGCAGCTGTGCAAACTCCCGCCTCTCGGCCCTGCTGGGCTCACATCAAGTTCCCTCAAAGACAGTGGTCCCTTTGTCAGATTGCCCTCCAGTCCCCCTTTTCAAAGTCACTGGCCTGCCACGGGGCCCCCGCCACAAACAGCTGCGGGGCAGCGTCTGTCTGAGGCTGCATTCATTCAGCCTTGAGAAGGAAAATATCGTAATTTAGGGGTGCATGTCTGCGGCCCCTCCACCAGACAGCACCCCTCCCCTCCACTGAAACCTCTGTGTCCCGGCTCACCATGCGCTCACCCTCTCGGCTGCTGTTCAGGCATCACAGACAACTCATAGCGTGTCCCCTGGGGAGTTGGTTCCTTTGGTTCTTCGTGGCTGTTCGTCGCTCGGTCGCGTCTGGCTCTTGGCGACCCACGGACTGTAGCACCCACCAGGCTCCTCCGTTCATGGAATTCTCCAGACAAGAACACTGAAGTGGGTCTCCCCTGGCCCTTCTCCAGGGGAGCTTCCTGACCCAGAGATCGAACTCGAGTCTCCTGCATTGCAGGCAGATTCTTTACCACCTGAGCCACCAGGGAAGCCTGAAGGAAGAGTGATTATTGCTTGAAAAATCCTTTCCCTGTGGATGGATTTTGGGAGGGTGACGGGAGCACCAGAGTGTGTGTGTGTGTCCACGCATGACAGGTGGGGATAGATTAGGTATCACCTGCAGACAGCCGATGTCTTAGCCTGGGTTGAGCCCTAAAGCAGAGCCTCAGACTTGCAAGAAGTTAGTTTGCAGCTGTGGTCCCAGGCATTGGAAGTGAGGGAACAGGGCAGGAAGGACCCGGTCCTTCTCAGCTGGAGCTCCATCCTGTAGGACCATCTTCTGAGATGCAGCTTCACATCTGTCCTCCCGGGGGATGGGAAGGGAGAGCATCCCACCATTGGCAGCTGCCCCTGCTGGTGGCTCCATGGATGGGAATCTCTCCACACTAAGCTATGCATGTGCAGGGGCCAGGAAGGTCCCTGCATGTGGGGAAGCAGCCAGAGGGGTCTGAGGGGTGCCCGGTGGTGGGAGCAGTCCCGCTGCGCCTGTGTGGAGCTGGATGAAGCCTGTGAGGGGAGGTGAAGGGCTGAAGTGATGGGAGGTGACCGGAGGGGTGCAAAGGGAACAGCTTGGGTCATGGTGCCTGAGCCCTCCCGGCTTGCAGCCCCCTGGAGCGCTGCTCAGTCCGGTGGGAACATCACTATGAGGTGACCAAGCTCCTGATGCTCTTTAGCCAAAGGGAATGGGGGTGCTGGGGCTATCTAACCACAAACCTTCTCCCCAGGAGGACTGAAAAAGCTTGACTCTCCTGGGGAAGAGGGCTTCCCAGGTGGCGCTACTGGTAAAGAATCTGCCTGCCAGTGCAGAAGATGCAAGAGGTATGGGTCAACCCCTGGTCCGGAAAGTTCCCCTGGAGAAGGAAATGACAATACACCCTAGTATTCTTGCCTGGGAAATCCCATGGACAGGGGAGCATGGAGACCTACAGTGCCTAGGGTTGCAAAGAGTAAGACACAACTCAAGTGACTGAGCACGCACTCCGTCTCTGCACGTAGCCTCCCCTGTTCTCAACATCTTGCATTAGTGCAATACCTTTAGTGCAACTGATGACCTCTTCTTATTAACTAAAGCCCATAGTCTACTTTTTTGGCAGAGTTGGGTCTTTGTTGCAGTTCTTCTCTAGCTGTGGTGCACAGGCTCAGTAGTTGCGGCCCTCGGGCCCAACTTATGCTCAAGTTAAGCATAACTTAACCTACACTGACTGATACAGTTACTAACAGGATTGTTTTGAATTTATATATTAAAAAAAAAGAGTGATCTCTGGAAGCCAATATGGGTTCACTTAGAACAAGTTACGCCTGACAGATGCCTTTTACTTATTTGATAGATTATTCTGGTTTGGTAGAGTGATAAATCAGAGGAATTCTGTAGCTATAAGTGTAACTGTCTTTCAGCAAGGCATTGATAAAATTATTTCTCATAAACAATATGGAGAAATGTAAGCTCACTGATAGCATGATTAAATGATTTTATAACCATCACAGTGATGAACCAAGGGGGATGCTAATTAAACACGGCAGATGCCAACCTACAGAAAGGTCTGTAGTGGTATGACACAGGACTCGGCCCTTGTCTCATTCACATTAACATTTTTATTAATGATTTTTTACAAGATCTTCAAAGATGTGCTGATCACATTAAAAAATGATATGAAGCTGGGAAGAACAGTTTGCTGAATGATGAAATATTTTTGGCAGAACATAACAAGATGAATTGTGCAGAGATCAAACCACATCTCAAAAAACCAGAAGGACTGGAAATGGAAGATATAGATTTATAACAGCACGTGTGGAAAAGACAGAACTTGGTGGACCTTGAGCTCAGTATGAGTTATTAATTGCCAATATTCACTTCACACTCACAATGTACCAGACACTCCGTTAAGTACTTTACACAATTACCTCATTGTATTCCTCACAACGACCCTGGTTATTTCAGGCCACGCTTTGCACAAGAGTTGCATTCATTGAATCTCCTTATGGAAAAAGATATATGAGTATATATATTTTTTTCCTGTAAAGAAACTTCCAAGAAGTAGGGTCCAGTCATTCTGGAATGCAATGTTTTCTACCCTTTCTTCTTCAGTGTTTCTAACTTAAGGATTCAATTTAATTCAACAAGTGTTTATTGAGCATCTACTATGTATCCAGCATTTTTCCAGGGGCTGGGAAGTGATGAGTGAATAAAACAGGCAAGCTTCTTTCCTCCATGGAGTTGCCCACTTGTGTGGGAGACACGAAACTGTGAGCCTCATAATTTTAGGTGGCGATACATTCTTCGAAGATTGCAAAGCAGGGTGTTGGAACAGAGTGACTGGGGGAGGTTTACGCATGATCAGTTGCTCAGTCGTGTCCAACTTTTTGCTACCCTTGAACTGTAACCTACCAGGCTCCTCTGTCCACGGGGTTCTCCAGGCAGGAATACTGACGTGGGTAGTCATTCCCTTTTCCAGGAGATCTTTCCAACCCAGGGATCAAACCCAAGTCTCCTGCATTGCAGGCAGATTCTTTACCGTCTGATCTACCAGGAAGAGGCAATCAGGCAGAGTAATCAGGGCAGGTGCCCCGAGGAGGTGAGCAGAGCCCTGAATGATGAGAAGAAGCCAGTTGTGTTTTCCAAGGAAAACATTTTCTCTCCCTCCACTTCCTTTTTAATTAGAGACCAAGGCACTTTGGAGGAATGGATACATGTATATGCATGGCTGAGTCCCTTCCGGTGCTGTTCACCTGAACCTATTGGAACATTGTTAATCACCTGTACCTCAGTACAAAATAAAAAGTTAAAGAAGAAACCAAGGTACTTGAAACTTCCAGTGTAAGGGGTGTGGGTTTGATTCCTGGCCCGGGAGCTAAGATCCCTCATGCCCCGGGGCAAAAAAACCCCCAAAAACCGGAAGCAACATTGTAAGAAATTCTATAAAACCCTTAAAAAATAGGCTAATGATAATTTTAAAAAAAGAATGAAAGAGTGACTATAGAAAAGCTACTTTTTGAGTCAGGGCAAGAGGAGAGATTCTAAGAAGCTTCCAGATGTCCAGCTTTCTGTCCAGCTGACTTCAAAGCAGAGCCTTCCCTGAGCCCTCGAATATGGCAGGTGCCAAGGGCCTCATCCTGGGCCAACTCTAACAAACGTACAGCAAGCAAACAAACAGACAAAAACGTACAGAAAACAAATCTCAAACTAGGGTATCTTTCTCCAGCTTGGATTATTTTTGCAGCTTTTGAGTTTTCCTTGTACGTTCAGGAACCCTGGGAAATGATTTGCTTAACAAGAGCATTCGGAATTTCTCAAAGTCTGTTTTTTTAATAAGCAGCTTTGCCTTTGCCCTTGTTTTTCTCTCTTTGTTTGGCTTTTG
Organism: Capricornis sumatraensis; assembly: GCF_032405125.1. Classification (NCBI taxonomy): domain Eukaryota; kingdom Metazoa; phylum Chordata; class Mammalia; order Artiodactyla; family Bovidae; genus Capricornis; species Capricornis sumatraensis. The sequence continues at coordinate 58,325,137 of NC_091085.1, read as the reverse complement.
AGCAAAAACTTCCTACTCACTGTGATATTTTCCCCATGAATAGCTAAGTAGGCTAGAAAAACAGTAGTCGGAAATAGGGTGGATAGCCAGGAATAAGAGTAAACAGCAGCCTGGGAACCTCCCAGAAGAGCCAGGATCAGCATTCCAACCTCAGCTCACATCAGCAAGTGGCTCCAAAGCCAAAGTGGCCATTTAAGTTCCACGGAGGGGATCCCCTTGCAAGATGCCGCTTGGCTCTAAGTCCCTCTGGTGGGACAGTGGCGATGGCAGGCAGAGGCCTTGCTTAGCACGTCCTGTCGGGAACCAAGAAAGACACACAATTTGGAACCATCTGCTGTGAAGCTGGTGATAAATCATCTTGTATCCACTGTCACTTGAGGGACAGTAGCTGATCCAAATTTACCCAGTCATACCGCATCTTGCCTGCATTACAGTGACTTGAATTTGAAAGGATTTAAAGAAGCCCATGGAAATGGACTTTCCCCCCCTTTTAGCTATTTATGTATTTAATTTCAAATTTTTATTAGAGTATGGTTGATTTACAATGCTGTGTTAATTTCAGGTGTACCACAAAGTACATCAGTTGTACATATACAAATAGCCACTCTTAAGATTCTTTTCCCATATTGGTCATTGAAGAGGACTGAGTAGAGTTCCCTGTGCTATCAAGTAGGTTCTTATTAGTTATCTATATTGCATATAGTTGTGTGTATAGGTCATTCCCAATCACCCACTTTCCACCCCAGCAACCATAAGTTTGTTTTCTACACCTGTGACTCTATTTCTATCTTATAAAGAAGTCCCATTGTAAGAGTCCACATAAGAGCGATTTATCTTTGCCTGTCTGACTATTTCACTCAGTATAACGATCTCTAGGTTCATCCATGTTGCTGCAAAATGGTATTATTTCATTCTTTTTTATGGCTGAGTAGTATTTCAGAGAAGGCAATGGCACCCCCACTCCAGTACTCTTGGCTGGAACCTCTCATGGACGGAGAAGCCTGGTAGGCTGCAGTCCATGGGGTCACTGAGAGTCGGACACCACTGAGCGACTTCACTTTCACTTTTCACTTTCATGCATTGGAGAAGGAAATGGCAACCCACTCCAGTGTTCTTGCCTGGAGAATCCCAGGGACGGGGGAGCCTGGTGGGCTGCCGTCTATGGGGTCGCACAGAGTTGGACACGACTGAAGCGACTTAGCAGCAGCAGCAGCAGCAGTATTTTGTTATATATACAGATCACATCTTCTTTATTCATTAACCCAGTGATGACCATTTCAGTTGCTTCCATGTCCTGACTATTGTAAACAGTGCTGCAGTGAACTGAAAAGAAAAAAATAATCTCTGAACCACAAGGGCTGTGAAAGGTCAAATGTGAAGGGAAGCATGTCAATCATGCTTTTAGACAATTTGGGGGGAAAAAACATGGAAAGTTAAAGAAAAAAATTATTATTGGTTATTTGTCTGTTCTAAGCATTAGCACAGTTACCATACTTTGGTAAATGAAAATGAACTTACCAACATCTATTTCTGCTTTATTGACTATGCCAAAGCCTTTGACTGTGTGGATCACAATAAACTGTGGAAAATTCTGAAAGAGATGGGAATACCAGACCACCTGACCTGCCTCTTGAGAAATCTGTATGCAGGCCAGGAAGCAACAGTTAGAACTGGACACGGAACAACAGACTGGTTCCAAATAGGAAAAGGAGTATGTCAAGGCTGTATATTGTCACCCTGCTTATTTAACTTATATGCAGAGTACATCATGAGAAACGCTGGACTGGAAGAAGCACAAGCTGGAATCAAGATTGCTGGGAGAAATATCAATAACCTCAGATATGCAGATGACACCACCCTTATGGCAGAAAGTGAAGAGGAGCTAAAAAGCCTCTTGATGCAAGTGAAAGAGGAGAGTGAAAAAGTTGGCTTCAAGCTCAACATTCAGAAAACGAAGATCATGGCATCCCATCCCATCACTTCATGGGAAATAGATGGGGAAACAGTGGAAACAGTGTCAGACTTTATTTTGGGGGGCTCCAAAATCACTGCAGATGGTGACTGCAGCCATGAAATTAAAAGATGCTTACTCCTTGGAAGAAAAGTTATGACCAACCTAGATAGTATATTCAAAAGCAGAGACATTACTTTGCCAACTAAGGTCCGTCTAGTCAAGGCTATGGTTTTTCCTGTGGTCATGTATGGATGTGAGAGTTGGACTGTGAAGAAGGCTGAGCGCCACAGAATCAATGCTTTTGAACTGTGGTGTTGGAGAAGACTCTTGAGAGTCCCTCGGACGGCAAGGAGATCCAACCAGTCCATTCTAAAGGAGATTAGCCCTGGGATTTCTTTGGAAGGAATGATGCTAAAGCTGAAACTCCAGTACTTTGGCCACCTCATGTGAAGAGTTGACTCATTGGAAAAGACTCTGATGCTGGGAGGGATTGGGGGCAGGAGAAGAAGGGGACGACAGAGGATGAGATGGCTGGATGGCATCACGGACTCGATGGACGCGAGTCTGAGTGAACTCTGGGAGTTGGTGATGGACAGGGAGGCCTGGCGTGCTGCGATTCACCGGGTCGCAAAGAGTCGGACACGACTGAGCGACTGAACTGAACTGAGTTTTAGTTTTATCATTTTAGATTTATGTTTCAAGATGGAGTTCTAATCAAACCTCCTTTTTTTCAACAATTAATCTATCATCCTTTTTTCCCTCTTGTTTTTAAAATATGGAATTTGCAGTCCCCTTGTCAAGTGGCTTGACTTTAGATGCCCCTGTTTGGGAACCTGATGCCCTGGGAAATGAAGCCCTTCTGTCCTTCCTTCCCTGGGCTTGTGGACCACCCTGGTGTCACAGAGAGAAGAATTTCACCCCCGTGGGCTGTGTTCCCATAGTTGACATCCAGACACCACTGTGTGGAGATCTCTGTCTTCTGGATCCTTCTGTGCAAAGGAAAAGCCCTACTACTTCTCATCTTCTCCATCTCTTCTATATGGGTCAGGTTAGGCAAAGGTAGCTGCTGTAACAAACAACCTCCACTTCTCAGCAGCTGCAGAGCTATCAGCAAGTAGGCTCTTCTCTACAAAGTCACTCAGGAACCCAGGCTCCCTCCATCCTGTGGCTCCTCCCTCCTTTAGATCCTTTGAATCCCCTCCCTTCAGCCAGCTGTGGGAGAAGGAAGGCAGAAGTTCTATGGACTGGCCCTAGATGTAGTGCACATGGGTCCCATCTACAGTCCAGTGGCCACACCTAACTGCCCAGAAGCCTGGGGCATACAGTGCAGCCTCATCCCCTGGAGGGCATCCCATGTGGCACTAGTGGTAAAGAACTCGCCTTCCAATGCAGGAGACTTATGATCCCTGGATTGGGAAGATCCCCTGGAGAAGGAAATGGCAACCCACTCCAGTATTCTTGCCTGGAGAATCCCATGGACAGAGGAGCCTGGCAGGCTACAGTCCATGGGGTTGCAAAGAGTCGGACACGACTGAAGTGACTTAGCACACACAACTCCTGAAAGGAGAGTAGAACTTCAAAGCCAGTGAGCCTTAGCAATTTGGCCGTGCTTATCTATATTTCCATCTTCTTTTTGATATCTCCTTCCTGTTCTTGTTCATCTCAGCTAAACAGTGGTGTATCTAGCTCGGCATCCTTGTTCACTCAGATATAGCAGGTAATCCTTGCCTCGTCCTAAACCTCTGTTCAGTTTGCCAACTTGCTGAAGTTCAGAGACAATTTTAAAGCTAAGTGAGCTTGTGTTTCCCATGGGCATATCTATGTGCACAATATTTACACAACCTGAGCAAAATGTAAACAACGTGGCCAGTGGCAGAGAGACACAGTCTAGCTTCCCTGGTGGCTCAGCTGGTAGAAGAATCCACCTGCAAACCGGAAGACCTGGCTTCAATCCCTGGGTTGGGAAGATCCCCTGGAGAAGAAAATAGCACCCACTCTAGTACTCTTGCCTGGAAAATCCCATGGACGGAGGAGCCTGGTAGGCTACAGTCCATGGGGTCGCAAAGAGTCGGACACGACTGAGTGACTTCACTTTCTTTCAGTCTAGTTTGAGAAGCTATCCATCCATCCATCCATTGGTTCAAACAATAATTAATGCGCTCACCGTATACAGAGCTTTGTGGTAAGTGCTGTGCAGAAAGGGGGGAAACAGTATAAGTCACACGTTCTGCTTTTGCAAAGTTTGTAATCCAATTGGGGAAATAAGAACTGAACACAGGAAGCCAGCAAAAATTCCAAGTCCATGCATTCACAACCAGTCTCTTTCACTTTTGTCTTCCAGTTCCTTTTTCTTTCTTTTTAAAAATTATTTCTTGACCTTTCTGCAAGGCACGTGGGATCTTAGTTCCCTGACTAGGGACTGAACTTGTTCCCACTGTATAGGAAGCATGGAGTCTTAACCACTAGACCTCCAGGGAAGTTCCCCTATCTCTTTTTTTCTTGTCTGCCTGTCTCTGTTTATTTCCATCACCACCCCACTCCCCTCTGTCTCTCTCTCTTCATTCTTCCCTATATAAAGAGCACTTCAAGATTTGGTTCAACTATTTCCAACAAAATCTACACTTCACTTAGTCTATAACTTACTAAAGGCATGCATAAGAACAGCACACTCAGAATAGACACCTGGTTTTGATTGTTGGTTCTGCCACTACCCAGCTGAAGGGATATTACATTGTAATATTTTATAGAAAAAGTCTTCTATTTAGAATTGAATATGACCCTTACTGCTAATAAATCCTGTGTTACATTATTAAAAAATAAAGAGTACCTCAAGTTGTGGCAGCCTCAGGGACTTTGTACCTTCAGTGTCCTCTCAAGGAATGCCCTTTCTCAGACTCTACTCAGGGCCAGCTCCTTTTCACCCTTCAAACCCACCTCCAAAGGAGCTTCCTTGGCTCTCTTCACCAGCCTGTCAACAGCAGACCCATCCTGGTTATTCTCTTCCTGTCATCCCACTGTATTTGTATAATATTCATAAGTCTCTGAAATTATCTTGATCAACTATTTTCTCTCCCATCCATCTCCAGCCCCGACTGGGAATTCCATAACAATGGGGACCAAGCTTGACTTGTGCAAGGCTGTATCCCCCATGCCATGCGTACAGCTGGCGCTCAATCAATAACTACTGATTGAAGGGATGGGTTTCCCAGGTGGCACTGGTGGTGAAGAACTCACCTGCCAATGCAGGAGAGGAGAAGTAAGAGACAGGAGTTCGATCCCTGGGTCTGGAATATCCCCTGAAGGAAGGCATGGCAACACACTCCAGTATTCTTGTCTGGAGAATCCCATGGGCAGAGAAGCCTGGCAGGCTACAGTCCATAGGGTAGCAAAGAGTCGGACACGACTGAAGTGACTTAGCACGCATGGTAGCATGATTGAAAGCACAGAGGATAAGGGTTCCTCTCCCCTTCCCTCGGTGTCATGAGACTACATGGAGAGCATTGCTGAGCCTCCCTCTGCCTACACCACACCCTCTCTAGAGTCTGGTACCCAGACTCTGCCTCCCTGGAGTTCCGGGGCATCATGCCAGGAGCCCAGAGTCTTTCTTTGGCTTCCTACTCAATGCCCCTGGTCTCCACTGTCAGCTTCAAACCACACAACCAGAAAATCTGCCCGGACTTGTGTCTTCCTTGAGAAATGAATGCAAACAGTATTTGTCTGCCCTACGCTGCAGTGTGTTCACCCCAGGGCCCTCTCGGAGGGGAATACAGGGCCCCTGGCAGCTTCGCCTCCACCCTCAGTCCCTCTGAGGCACAGAGAAATAGCTTGGGGTTTGGCAGGAGCTAGGAAAGAGTTGGTTCTCTCATATGCACGCCTCTCGGCTACTCTCGTGTCCTTTTGGCTCCACCCAGGCTAGTTACTCTTATGTATGTTGTGTTTTTTTGAAAAAGGAAACTTGCATTTGTATTTTTTAAATGAAAAAAATTTTTTTAATTTTAAGTTTTTGGCTGCACCGTGCAGCATAGGGGATCGTAGTTCCCTGACCAGGGATCAAAACTGTGCTCCCTTGCACTGGAAGACAGAGTCTTAACCACTGGGCCACTGGGGAAGTCCACTTACGTATATTTAATGCACACAAGTGTCCCTTCTGCTTCTTTATTCAGATGTAGAGAACAACCGTCCAGTTAACGAGTATTTGTCGTACTGGCAAAGTGAAAATCCATTGTGATTTTTGGAGGAATTTTCTTCGTATAACAACTTTTTCATTCCCACTCCCCTCAACCGTGTGTCTGCGTGCATGCGTGCTAAGTCACTTCAGTCGTGTCCGACTCTTTGTGACCCTGTGGACTGTAGCCCGCCAGGCTCTTCTGTTCATGGGATTCTCCAGGCAAGAAAAAATCGAGAAATAATGTTTAGGCATCATGGATCTCTACAGACATATTCACCAATTCACGTAGCATCATGCTTCCCAGTCGGAGAAAGTCATTTGAATCCGATTTAGACGGTGCGCCACGTTTGGGAGCATTTTGCCTCTCACAGATTCGCCAGGTAAGAGGCATGAAGAAGGGGCAGCTTCCTCAGCTTTTGGTCCTCTGTGCGTGCACGCTGGGTCCACACGCGTCAAACCCTGAAGATGTTTGTGTGTGGTTTTAAGCACAGCTTGAGAGCAGGAAAACCATGAAACCCTAAAAAAAACCCTAAAAAAAAAAACCTGGAAGAAAATGGTAACAAAAGTGGTATAGAAAGATGAATATATAGGGGGAATTCTCTGGTGGTCCAGGGGTTAGGGCTCCAAGCTTCCAATGAAGGGGGCATGGTTTTGATCCCTGGTCAGAGAACTCAGATCCCTCAAGCCATGCAACTCGGCCAAAGAGAAAGAGAGGGATGAACGTGTTAGAGGAGATTTACTGATGCTAAGTCCTTGACTAACAACTCTGCTTCCATCCACCACCAGCCACTCTTGCAGGGTCGGCAGACTTTCCCTACAAGGGGCAGGGTGGGAAACATTTTAGGCTCTGCGGGTCGGGTGATCTCAGTTGCTGAAGAAAAGCATAATTTGCCGTGGTATCCGTGGGGCTGTCACCGAGCACACTGCCTCTCGCAGATGAATCGACTGGCGTTTGGAGGTTAAAGCTTGTCAGGAACAGGATATCCCCACGGGTCAAAACATCTTTCCACGGATTCCGGATGAATTACAAAGAGAAAGATAACTTTGGTCGAACACCACCTCAGCCAAGTGACAAGATGTTTGCCTGATCGACAATGGGACAGGCTGACCCGACGTCCCTTCGGTTGTTAGTGCCACCACAACAACCCTGTGAATTTCCTGCAGGAGTGTTTATGTGGAGTCTAATCGTCAGGGAGCAATCAAACTAACGCCGACTGTGGGACTTCCTACAGAACGACTGGCCTGTATGCTTTGGAACCGTCGAAGTCTAGACAGACATAGAAAGGCACGGGATTACTCTAGAATAAAGGATGAAAGAGAAATGACCATTGAGGGTGTGAAGTGACTCATACTTTTGTCTGAAAAAGATGATCAGAGACTAGAAAGGTCTGAGATGTCACCCTCCCAGCCAGCTCAGAAGTTAACCTGCCCCTGTCGCCTGGGTCCTGGCAAAAAACGGAAGGCACTGGGATCAGGGACGGGGGATGTTATTACTCACAGTAGCCAGAGTGCCAGCATTTCTTGCGCCATTTTTCCCAAGCCCCGGGTCCCACAGGGCCACTCAAAGAAGGCCAAGCGTCACTTGTACACGTAGTGCTTTGCTTGCCTCATAGTAGAGGAACCCTGAGTGGGAGAAGCCCAAATATTTTATAATGGACAACAAGCCTACCTGATCCCCGCGCCCTCCAAGAGAAGTATTACCTTTCTTTCTTTCTTTTTTTGCTGCTCCATATGGCATATGGGATCTTAGTTCCTTGACCAGGGATCGAACCTTTAGCCTCTGCATTGGAGGCTTGGAGTTCTAACCACTGGATCACCAGCAAAGTCCTGATATTATCTTTCCTATGCTGGATGGTAAACACGCCTACGCTTTGCTTTGGAGGGAGACACTGTCTCTACCTTTTGGAGCTGTACTCCTCACAAACATCCTAGAAATGACAGTCCAGGCAAAGGGCAGCCAGAGCGTCTGTTCCCAAGATGTGCAGAAATACAAGAGACCCATAGAAATGGGCCCCCAGCAGTGACAGCTAGGAACACAGAATTCTTGGGCCCCAGACCAAAAAAGAAAGCAGTTCTCTACCATTGTTGGGATCATTGGGGTAATTTTTTTGGACATACACACACTGATCTATTCATTTATTTATTTTAAAATTTTATTTAATTTACTTTTGGCCACACTGGGTTTTTGTTGCTGCATGTGGGCTCTCTCTGGCTGCAGCGAGCAGGGGCTGCTCTCTCGTCGTGATGCACAGGTTTCTCACTGTAGTGGCGTCTCTTGTTGGGGAGCACAGGCTCTCAGTGCTTGGGCTCAGGAGTTGTGGTGCATGGGCTTAGTTGCCCTGAAGCACGTGGATCGAAGGACCAGGGGTAGAACCTGGGTCCCCTGAGTTGGCAGGGGGATTCCTATCCACTACACCACCAGGGAAGTCCAATGGGGGGAATTTTGAGATGAGATCGAGATTCTGTAATATCATTGCATTAAAGGTTGAGGTATGGTGGAGAAGGATATTGGGGCTTTCGTGATATTATTCTTTCAGCTTTACAAAACAAAAATTGGTCGGGGACTTGGCTTCCCCAAGAACGCGCAGCTGGCCTGGGGCCGCCCGCCTTCCCTTGACTTAAAAGACTGCGTTTTTACTACACCCTGTCACCGATCTTATCCCTGCCCTGCCTTAATGAAGTGCTCTGAAGACATAAATAGTTTTTTGTTTACTCAAGCTTGGGAGAAGCTGGCAGAAAAGGCCTTTTCAGCTAAAAAGCTCCTTAAAGCCTGAAGGTGTGAACCAGTAAGTTAACAGCCACGAAAACCCTTTCAGCTGTGTGTGCCTCTGCACGCCAGTGTGCAGTGATGCAGTCAGCTAGAAGTAGAGAGGCAAGAGCTTCTAGAAGGAGAGAAGTGAAGAGCAGCAGAAACTGCAAGCCAGAAAGGCAGCCCACAGACCCTTAGAGCAGTTTTAACCCTCTTGTTTGAGGCACTGAGCATCCTGAGGCTGGACCAGACTCATCTGTTCAGAGGTCAGCAGAAGGATGCAATCCCGGGTCCAGATACGCTCTGGCTGCATTTTGTCCCCACGTCCCTCATGGGGCCGGTTGTCAAGAGCTGGGCCTGGCACGGACGCCGGTCCCTGCCCTCTGTGCACAGTCCCTGACCCCCAGACAGACAGCTGCTGGGCTGACACAGCCCCAGGCTCACAGGATGCGCTAAAAACGAAGCAGTGAGTCACTGGTGAAGCTGTGTCCCTGCAGGGACATCTGTGGCCCAAGCTGGGCACCGAGCAAGGGGGCCATGGAAAAGCCTCTCAGGCCAGATGGCCAGCAGGGGCGGACAAGGCTCTGCTGGCCCAGGCTGGGCCGGGCTGTAGCCCAGATGTCATTGTCATTGCGCATTCAGCCCCGGGCCTCTCACTGATAGCCAGCTCCATTGGATCCCATGCCCTTGGGAACAAATCGAATGGGAGAAACAGACTCATAGACAGAGAACAGACTTGCAGTTGCCAAGGTGGACAGGGGTGGGACAGATGGCTTGGGAGTTTGAGCTCAGCAGATGTAAACTAGTATATAGAGGATGGATAAACAACAAGGTCCTGCTGTAGGGCACAGGGGTCTCTATTCAATATCCTGTGATAGGCCAAAATGGAAAAGAATATGAAAAAAAGTGTGTGTGTGTGTATATATATATATATATATGTATGTATGTATGTATGTATCACTGAATCAGCAAAAATTAACACAGCATTGTAAATCAACTATCCTTTAAAAAAAATCTATTGGGAGTTGTCTAGATAACAAAGCAACTGTTTCTCAACTTCTCTGCCCTCTGCCTCTTTGCTTTTTTTGTTTATTTTTAATTTTTTCTTGTATCTTTTGGCTGCCTGGCATGTGGAATCTTAGTTCCCCAACCGGGGATCGAACCTGAGTCCCGTGCATTGGAAGCTTGGAGTCTTTAACAACTGGACCACCAGGGAAGTCCCCCTCTGCCTCTTCAAACTCCTCTTAGAGTCCTGGTGGCTACCTTCTAACACCAAATAGTGTTTGATTACTGTTGTTTCCTGGATTCCCTAAAGATAGACAATATCTATGCACTCTGCACGTAAAAGATAAGGATTTAGCTCACATTTCACCTCCTTCTCTTCAATATAAATGTATATATTTATACATTTTTTTTTCTTTTTTGGTAAAGAATCTGCCTGCTAGTGCAGGAGATGCCAGAGATGTGGGTTTGATCCTTGGATCGGGGAGATGCCCTGGAGGGGGAAATGCCAACCCACTCCAGTATTCTTGCTTGGAAAGTTCCACAGACAGAGGATCCTGGTGGGTTACAGTCCATGGGGTTGCAAAGAGTCAGACACGACTCAGTGACTGAGCATGCATATGCTAATGTATATGTGTGCATGTATACCTGTGCTTGTAACATATACACAGGTATTCAATATTGATTGTATGTTGATATACCGATTATACGTATACACGTATATACTTAATATGTTAATTACTTTGCTCACTTTAACTAGAGAGGAAATGAGGTACTGTGATTAAGAGCAAGGGAGGGCCAAGCCTGGAGAATTTTTGCTGGCGTTTTGCCGAGGGCTCAGTCTGGCACTGGCAGGCCTGGAAGCTGACTCTCGTTAGGTTTACACTTAATCCCAGTGGATTTAATCATCATTTAATTCCTGTATTAACATCCCCACTTTATGGGTGGGGACACTTAGGCACACTGAGGACATGCAAATTACCCAAATCACACAGGACTGGGATTCCAACCAGGGCAGCCAAGCATACCAACAGCAAGAAGACCCCTTTCCTTCCAGTGGGAGCGCTCCTGGAAGTGGGTGGGTGGGGGTTGCATTACAGCTGTGACCACACCCAGTGACGAGGAGAACCTGTGCCCATGGGCCCTATTATAGCCCCACCCAGGTGTGCACCCCATTCCTGCTGGCAAGAACCCTCATCTAGACTTTGATGGAAGCTCATGAGATAAGAGCTCCGATCTGCCCGTGGGAACCAAATCCTCGTTGGAGGAAGAAGGGCACTTCTGGGTGGGTTTTGACTTCTACCCCTGCAAAGAGACAGCTCCTTATTGCAGACAGACTCCTGAATAATAACCAAGATGAGGATCTGAAGATTGGGCTCTGCTGTTTTGTTAGGCAAAACACGTACTCTCTCTGCACCTCCGTTTTCTCCTCTCTAAAGGTGATATAATTCCAACCCAGTCTCCTGCATTGCAGGCGGATTCTTTACCATTTGAGCCACCTGGGAAACCCCGGGAAACTATACAAATCTGATTAAATGAACCGGCCACTGCCTCCCTGGGGACTGCTATGTGAGTGATTAGAGCCCTTCAGGTTAAGTACAATTACTCAGACTAGCTGTGTATGGTGTGCACAGCCCACCAGGAAACAGGAGCGCCAAGCCCTGTCCTCGAGGAACTTCCAGGGCAGTTGGCAAGCCGGGAGGTGACCCGTGAACAATCACTGTGTCACATGAGCAAAATCTTTGCTTTCCAGCCCCTGGGCCTTTGGGGTCTTCAACATGCTCCCCAGATGGGCTGCTTGCCTCGGTGTTTTCTTTGCAGGTCAGGGGGATGCCTCATTGCCAGGCACTGAGACCTAAGTCTTGCCTCCCCCATCTCACAACACAATGGGACCCACTGACAACTTTCCCCATATCCATCCTTAAGGCCTCTGCTCTGCTTTCATCTTCACAGCTGTGTGACCTCAGGCAAATCACTTACCCTCTCTGAGCCTCCACCGATTGAGCTGCTCCCTTTTAAATTGGAAGGAATGCACGGGAATCTGGAGTGTGAGGGTAGTTTTCATGGCTCCAGGGCGAGACAGCGTGTGTGCAGGGGCCTTTGTCAGAAGGCCCAACCCCACTTCATGAATGTTGCTCACTGCTGCTTGGAACAAGTGGCTCATGGCTCTTCATGAAAAAGCCTTTTCTCCTCTGTGCCCTTCCCCTTCATCCGCTGGCCTTCCCCTCTCCCAGCATTGAATTTCTCTCCCTTACAGAGCAGCTCCAGGGAAGTCTCGCTGAGGCTGGAGTGCTGGGTGAGCCCCATGGAACTTGGGACCACGCTAGGTCACCTTTCTTAAAAGTAGGTGACGGCCTGAGCTGCTGAACGAGCCTCTTCCTTCCCGGAAGTGTGTGGTTCCTGGGTCTCTGTCCCTCCAGTATTGGCTACCCACTTCTGGACCCCTTGTCGGGTACCCTAATATTTCTTTTCTGTTAAATATCAACTTCACCCAATTTTTCTCTGTCTCCACTCTCCCCTCTTCACTCCAACTTCAGAAGCAATTAGCATAAGCTCATTCTTTTTTATTTCTTTATTTTCTTTGGCTGTGCCAGGTCTCAGTTGGGGTGCGCAGGATCGTTGATCTTCATTGTGACACGCAGGGTCTTTAGCGGTGGTGTGTGGGATCTAGTTCCCTGACCAGGGATCGAACCCCGGCCCCCTGCATTGGGAGCTCAGAGTCTCAGCCCCTGGACCACCAGGGACATCCCATTTCATTCTTAAAATCTACATGTTCCGCATCCTCAGGCAGATAAAGTCCAAACCCCTTAGCCCCACATAGGCAACCCTGTAAACTCGATCTCGGCTTCCACCCACAGCACCTGGCCCAGAGCGTTTACTCTGATCTGAAACGATCCCTCTTCTTGCTCTTCTCACCTCCTGTGACCAAGATTCCAGCCCCTTTCCTCCAGAGACCGACCAAGACAGCCAGCCAGCCACCCAGTGCTAGCCCCTGGCTCTAGCTCACTTATGGAAATTTCGGCCTTTTCTCCTCTCTTTGACATTTGCAGACCATCTGGCACAGGGAGAGACAGAAGCTTCTTACAGTACAGGCTTTCAGTGGATGGACAGCCCCCGGCCGTAGCAGTAGACTCGAATAGGTCAGAGGTCATGGTCACCGGAGTCGTTTGTGTGGGCTGCTCATTGGGCGTTTGACATTTGTAGCGCGGTCATGTTTTTCCTGCTGCTGGGTGTATACACATCCCCAGTGTTACTCCATTTCAGGGGAAGTTGTGTGTGGGTGCAAGGAAACTTCCAGAACGAAGGCACCTCTAATAAGCCTGAATGGCACAAGAGAGCCAGGATCGGGGGAGGAGAGTGGGGCACGCGCCTACAGAACAAAATTTAAGGAAATGTCCCAGGAACTTCCCTGGTGGCCCAATGATTAAGATTCTGAGCTTCCAGTGCAGGGGGTATGTGTTCGATCCCTGGTTGGGGAACTAATATCCTGAATAGTACATGGCCAAAAAAAAAAAAATATATATATATATAGGAAATGTCCCAAACTCAGAAATCATGACAAATACTATTTTATTGCAATGTTTTACAGGTCAAACTTAATACAAAAAATTCCATGTGAGCAACAGAGCAACACTTTAAATAAAGTCAAGATAACCCTTCAAGTCTGCCCCCCCACACCGCCCCCGGTCCCCCACCTGCCCTTGGTGGATGCTGCTGCCTGGGATAAGAAGCAGTCAGTTCTTGTCAAAGATTTTTCTCCAGGGGAGCCCAGCAATGGATGCAAGCTCTCTTCTGTGGACTCGAGTGGGTAAGCATTTGGGGAAGGTGCATCTTGGAACTTCCCTGGCAGTCCAGTGGTTAAGATTATGAGTGTCCGGGATGTGGGTTCGATCTCTGGTTGGGGAACTGAGATCCCACATGCCTTGTGGTGCGGCCAAAAAAAAAGAAAAGGAAAGTGCATCTTAATGTGTTCATGTTCTGGAAGGCACAGTCCCCCACTTTTGTCCTGTGAATGATAAGTCACCCATGTGTTTCTGGTCAAGGAGCCCAAGGCTGAGGAATTCCTATCTTGTCCAAGAATTGAAGCAAACAGTCAGTTCTGTGTTTTTTTTTTTTCTCTAGAATGTTGCAGATATTCAAAGTTCTGTTTGGGCAGCAGACTGCCCATGATCTTCCTGGTAGATATGGAAATGGGCTGTAAATTCATGATAACATGTCCCTCTATGCACCCCCCCCCCCCACACACACACACTCGAAGGAAGCTACCCCGCCCTTCTGTGACTTCCTGGACTGAATCTCATTCTCACTACTGACAGCACCTTTGTCCTTGGTGTCCCCCACCTGGAAGGCTAATTCTCTTCCTCCAGCTCACGTGTGGTTATTCAGGACTCATCTTAAAATGTCGCCTTTTCAGAGTCAACTTCCATCAGCACCCCAGCAAGAAACTGTCCCGCTGATGGTTCTTGCTGGCAGTTCCTTGTTAATTTCCTCCCTGAACCTCACAGTGTTGCTTCCCCCACTCATCAGACTGGGCACCCCAGAGATGGACTGTCTTGCTTGTGGGGTAGTTCTGAGGTTGAGCCAGGGCTGGAGACACAGTGGGGGCTTAATCAATCCTCATGGGATGAACTGCCTTCAGTTTGGGGCTGTCTGAAGAGCAGACACCAACCAAAGAGAAACTAAGTAGTGTATCTGTCCACACTCTCACACCTTCCCTGCCACCTCTGTTCCCTTAGCTAGAATATGAGCCTCTCCCACAGTCCTTTGGTTCTTTCAAAGCAACCTGCAGGTACCCCTGGGCTCCCTGCTTTCAGAATGGAAGGTTGGATCACATGGAGGTGTTGTGGAGTGGCTCAGTGGGTGGAAGCTAAAAAGGTAAGGATCCCCTTTATCAGTCATCTAAAGTCCCCACTTTCAGAATGGAAGGCTGGCTCATCTGGGGATGGTGTGGAAGTATCTGTGTGGGTAGACGGGTGGGTGGGAGCTGGAAATGTAAGGACCCCTTTGTCAGTCACCTGAAGAAAGAGAAGCAAGGGAGGAAGGGAAACAGGGGAAAGACGGGTGAGACCTTTGTCAGCGAGCGAGAACCTGCTTGGAAGAAACTAAAGTGAAAGTGAAGTCGCTCAGTCATGTCCGACTCTTTGCGATCCCGTGGACTGTAGCCCACCAGGCTCCTCTGTCCATGGGATTCTCCAGGCAAGAATACTGAAGTGGGTTGCCATTTCCTTCTCCAGGGGATCTTCCCAACCCAGGGATCAAACCCAGGTCTCCTGCATTGCAGGCAGACGCTTTACCCTCTGAGCCACCAGGGAAGCCTGGGAAGAAACTAGGCACCCAGCAAAATGCTGGAGGAGTCAGGACATAATTCTAATCTCCCGGTCACCTCCCCCAGCCCCATTTTCACTCAGTGATGTCCACTTCCAAAGGCTCAGTGTGTTGGCCTTGTATGATCGATAATGGAGACACAAGTGCCCCTGGCCACTGGTTCCTATCTTAGAAGGTAAACAGAGGGGTGGACAGTTTCGTTGGAAAGAGAGGAGCCAAGGAGCAGGTCTTGAAGCCTGGTGAGCGTTTAAGCATCTTGTTTTTGCCCCTTCCATTGTAAGTTACAGACTTTCTAAAACAGAGATCTCTGAAGATTCTTTTATTGGGACTTTAGTGAGCGGGAGGAAACCTTGAATGGTCACATCAGACACGACTACTACTACAGATGTTACTTAGGATGGCTTGAGGACCCCATGAATCACCCCCTAGTGCTGCCACTGGGGTGTTTATTCCGGAGGCTTGTACGGCTTCTCAGGTAGCTCAGATGGTAAGGAATCTACCTGCAAAGCAGGAGACCTGGGTTCAATCCCTGGGTTGGGAAGATCTGCTGGAGCTGGGATGGCAACCCACTCCACTGTTCTTGCCTGGAGAATCCCCATGGACAGAGGAGCCTGGCTGGCTACAGGCCATGGGGTCGTACAAAGTCAGACACGACTGAGCGACTAAAACACACATAACGTCGAGCTGTGCAGTCCCCCGGGCGCGGGCTGGTGGAGGCGCCGGCCGGGGCGGTTGCCCACCGCGGAGGAGGCCGCAGGCGGGGTGGGCCGGGAGGAGGAGAGGAGGGAGGAGGAGGCGCCTAGAAAAGGAGGCGCGGCCGGGAAGGTGCGGAGAGGGCCTCGCGGCGGCGTGCGCCTCGGGCTGGGCCGGGCCGCGGGCGGTGGAGCGCAGAGACGAGGCCGGGCCCGGCGTGGCTGGAGCGCGGCCAGCGGCGGCGGACGGGCGGCAGGCCCGGCGTGGCAGCGCGGCGAGGCGGCCGTCCCGAGCGCGCAGAGCCGGGCGCCCGACCGCCGGCCCCTCCTGGAAGCGGCGCGCACGGCCCGGCCGGTCGGGGAACCCGGGGGCTCTGGGAGCCCCGGGGCCTGACGCACCGCCCCTCGGCTCTGCCTGCAGGTCCCGGGCGCGCGCAGCCCTCGCCCCGCCGCCGCCGGCAGCCCGCCCGCCCCGGGCCCCGGAGCGCGGTGGAGGAGCCCCCCGAGGAGCCGGGGGCCTGCGCCCCGCGCCCCCCAGACATGGTGGGCCACCTGCATCTGCAGGGCATGGAGGAGAGCGCCAAGGAGAAGAGCCGGGAGGGTGTGCTGGACAGCCCCGACTCCGGGCTACCCCCCAGCCCCAGCCCCAGCCCGCCCTTCTACTCGTTGGCGCCTGGCATCCTTGACGCCCGCGCGGGGGGCGCCGGCGCCTCCTCTGAGGCCCCCGGACCCGGCGAGGCCAGAGCGGTAAGCACGCACCTTCGGGCAGAAAGGGGGGCAGTGCCTGCCCCCACAACCCGCCAAGGAGACAGGGTACTTCAGGAGCCGGGCCTAGGTTCATCCCAGCATCCCCCCAGCCAAGAAGGTGTCCCAAGTGACAGCCATGCTCCCCAGGTGGGGATCGAGGCGCCGAGGTGGGGGTGGGCCAGCCTGGTCCCTGCAGATCTCTCCCTGGCTGCCGGCCTCTCCAGGGAGTCTTACTGTCAGCAGTAAAAGAACAGGGGGCGAGGACCGTCTGAAATTCTCAAAGAGAATGAGCTGGAGCCCCAGGCTGCAGCAATGGGCCCAGGTTCCCTGTTTACTGTTCCCCTTGTGCTGCCAACATGAAAGCCTTTTTTTTTTTTTTTTTAAACCAAACCCAGACAGGAACCCTTCCTCCTCAGGATTTTGAGGGATGTTGACGTGGAGTTGAGGCGGTGCCTGGGGAAGGCTGGAACCCCAGGTCCGGAGGCGCAAGAGTTTTACCTCTTGCCAGAGGCGGTGGGACCTTCAGGTGGACTGCCAGGGTCTCCCCGCTTGGTGGCTGGGCTGAGACTGGGTTCCCCCCCACCCCACCCCGTCCCCGGCAGGCGGGAGCCAAGCGGGCGGGATTGGGTGCCTTCTGATTTGAGGAATGACAAACTGAGATCTGGAGGCTGCTCGCAGTCTGGGTGGCATCTCCCCGTTCTTGCAGTTCTCTGCATGCTTTAACGGGTGTACTAGCACGACTCCAGCCTGGCAGCACTTTCCTGGGGCCCCTGGCAGTGCTTGGTCCCTCACAAGGCAGTAAATGCATCCCGCTCACTGGAAAATCTCCCCAGAACCGAAAGGAATGGCTATCCCGCCCCCCTCCTACAGACAGGAATGTCGCTGGTGTCTCCCTTGTCCTTTGCTCCAGTGGGTTCCAAACTTGGGAGGACATGGGAACCTCTGGGAGATTAAAAAAAGAAAAAAAAATTCCCATACCCACCTCATACTTCGAGACATTCTCATTTGATTTATTAGAGGCTGAGAACTGGACATCAGGATTTTTAAAACCTCCCCAGGCGATCCTAGTGCAGCAAAGTTTGGGAAACCCCTGTCTTAGACCAAAATTTTGTGCTGAATTTGAACTTTGCTCTCTCTTTGTGGGTGAGGGGGTGGGAGAGGCGTTCCGGACTTCCAGGGATCAATAGGTGTGACCCTGGCTGTTGGCAGTGAAACTGATCCTGTTATCCGAATGCGCCAACTCTCCTGCACGAGTGTCTCAGACTTGGCACTGCTGAATGGGGGTTATTTGGGCTGCTCGCGTTGGGACTCAGTTCCTCTGGTGTCCTACACAGTGCGGCTTGGAGGATGGGGGCGGAGAACCAGGCTTCCCCTTTACTCTTTGGGTCACCCAGAATTTGCCTTATAGAAGGTTTTCTGGATGCTTTTCCTGCCAGCCAGGGGCAGCCACAGGG
The DNA here is from genome assembly GCF_032405125.1 of Capricornis sumatraensis. Taxonomy (NCBI): domain Eukaryota; kingdom Metazoa; phylum Chordata; class Mammalia; order Artiodactyla; family Bovidae; genus Capricornis; species Capricornis sumatraensis. Next base: position 58,307,046 of record NC_091085.1, on the reverse strand, counting down.
ACAGCGCACCCAGCTTACTTGTCTTGGCTGTCCTGCTTGACTTTATTTTTCCCTCTCCTTGATAACTAGATGCCAGATATGGAACTGAGCTATGTCTCTAATCTTTTTAATTTGGCTTGAGGGCAAGACCTGGGGCTTTGTCTGCACAGGTAATGACATCTGCGTTTAGACAGCCTTCCCATGTGCTAAGAACTGTCCTAAAGCTCTTTACTTCTGTCAACTCATTTCATTTTCATGATATCCCTATGAAGTATGTTGGTGCTCTTGTTAGATCCATTTTCCAGAGGGGGAGACTGAGGCACAGAAAGGTCAGTGACTTTGCTGGATTAGAACCCAGGAAATTGGGCTCCGGAGCATCTACACTTAAACCTTGCATTATCCTACTTTTCATTGTGTGGCTAATTAACTATCTGCATGGGTTTTAAAATTTTATTAAAAACTTTTTTAACATACTTAATTTTTTTGTTTAATATTTTTTATTTTTAAATTTTTTATTGGAGTATAGTTGACTAGGGGGCTTCCCAGGTGGCGCCAGTGGTAAAGAACCCGCCAGCCAGCACAGGAGACATAAGAGATGTGGGTTTGATCCCTGGGTTGGGAAGATCCCTTGGAGGAGGAAATGGCAACCCGCTCTGGTATTCTTGCCTGGAGAATCCCAGGGACAGAGGAGCCTGGTGGGCTACAGTCCATAGGGTCACAAAGAGTCAGACATGACCGAAGTGACTTCACACACACACACACACACACACACACACTCACTGAGAATGTTTCCTGGGAGCAGATGTAGGCAAAAATACCAGCTGCCAATCTTGCACAAAAGGACAGAAATTTCTCCTGCATTTTGGAGCCAGTAGTTGCAAATGCCCAGGAAGAGGCTGACTCCACGCAGGGCCGGGTTTGCTTTGGCACCCCGTGTGGGCCTGGGGTTCAGCCTGGGATAGACACCTCTGTTCTGACACCCTGTTCCCGGCACTGCCTTCCCGGTCAACATTGGTGCCACACGCCCCAGCGGGTAGAGGGGGGCGGGGTGAGCTGCAGTTCTGTCCCCACCCCCAGGTCACTGAGGTCCTCACAGGCTCGTCACCGTATTTATCATGCTGGACGTGCATGTTAAATTTGCTCACCCTCTACAAAGAGGTCCCCTCTCCCCCTACTTTTTTGTGAATAAGTTAAACTTACCTTCTGGACAGTACCCCATGGATGCAGGGTAACTGGCTGGCTGCAACACTGCCCCCCAAGACCTAAAAGGCACTGGGGACCAGGCTGGGTGTGAGTGAACCTCCAACCACCACCCTATCTTGACCATAGGTTGTTTTCTTTTTTCTTGCCCACTCTTTGAAGCAAAGATGGTAATATTTCTAGCAATTTTCAAGCCAAAGGAAGATCTGGGAATCATTCCACCAATACTTACTGAGCACCTACTGTATGTCATGCAGTTTTGGGGCTCGTGGGTGACACAGTGGTGAACAAGATGTTCAAAGGTGGTCCCTGCCACCATGGAACTGACATTCTAGTGGGAGAGACAGTCACCAACTTGAATACGTGATACAACGCTAGACGGACTGTTCAATTCAGTTCAGGCGCTCAGTCGTGTCTGACTCTTTGCGACTGTTAAGTGCCCTTAAAGAGCTGGGTGCGAGTGGACAGGGTGGTCAGGGAAGTGACAGTTAATGGAAACCAGAAAAATGAGAGTGGCCCTCATGGTCATAGGCCTGAGACGTGTGTCAGTCCAAGGGAATGGCCAGCGCAAAGGCCCTGAGGCAGGAGCAAGCCGGCGTGGTTGAGCTGCCGCAGTGAGGCCAGCCAAGGCCAGTACAGGGACTTGTAGACCCAGCTGAGGCCAGAAAGTAAAATTCCATTTGGTCTTTTAAGAATGGACTTGTGCCTGTTTCATTTTCATTTTTTGAGAGCCTCATGAGTTCCCAGACTCCCCGAAATTTAGAAACCCAAATCAGAGACTTGACTGAGAGGGGCCCACATGTAACAGGCTCTGTGGAGGGTGGAAGGAGGTCTTACCTCCACGCGGTGGGGCCCCGCTCACCTGCAGGACACCAGGACAGCCAAGGCCGCCTGCTGGGCTAGCCAGGCTCTGCCTGTCAGCTGCGTTCATTCTTCGAATATTTAAGCCAGGCCCCCTGAGGGATACAGCCAGGAACAGGACAGAAGCCGTCTGTACCACCTTCAAGCTCCCAGGCCCTGGACCACCAGCTCCCATGTACTTCCCCCCCGACTCCCTGTGCTGCCTGGAAGGAGCTGGGGGACTTTGGGGGCATCATGGGGGAGAGGCTTATGTTGCCAGGAGGGCTGAGTGAGTGTGTGTGGCAGATACCCACCCCTCCAAGTTAACCTGGGCAGTTCGGGCAGCTAGCCCTGTCCCCTCTTTACCACTCTTAGGGAGAGTGCAGATGGCATTGGGATCTCAAGTCATGATCTCTGGATGCCCACGGGAGGGGACAGCCGCCATGGGGTGGGGAGATGAGAGGTTACCCACCTGTGGCAGATGAAGGGCTCGCCCTCCCTGTGACCAGAGGTGGCAGTCTGAGCTGCTACCCCTCAGATACGGATGTGGATTCTCTAGCAGCAAGTGTTGTGGGCCCCATCACCCCCATCTCATCTCCTGGGGTCTGTTTATACATCGAGTGTATGCCTGAGTAGCCTGCTGGAGAATTTCCCGAAGAACGAGGTGCTGGTTCCCTGGACCTGGATTCTGAGGGCAGCCCTTGGGGCCAGATCCAGGTAGAATTGGTGATGGGGAGTGGGCTGTTTTTGCCCCATCTTTGAAAATTTCCTGGGGCTGCCGCCCAGCTCTTGGAAATCTTGGTCACAGCCGCCTCTTGGGATCTTGGCTGGGCCCCCAGAGCCCTCCACCCAAGGACACTTGGATTTTCTCATTTCTGTTTCTGGTCTGTGTTGATGAAACCAAGGATGAGGGCAGAGAGGGAAGGGAGTTCCCTCTCTGGGAACTAGGGCCCAGATTGGAAAGCATGTATGGACAAATGAATGGATGGATGGATGGACAGATGGGAGGATGGGCAGATGAATGCATATGTGGAGAGAAGGATGGATGGACAGATGGGTGGATGAATGGACAATGGATAATAGATGGATGGATGGACACACGGATGGATGGGTGGATGGACAGATGGATGAATGGGACGGACAGACGAGCAGATGGACAAATGAAGAGCAAAATGGAAGGTTAGGTGTATGGCGGACTGTGAAGACAAGGTCAGCCTCCTGGCCCCCTAGCAGGCCCACAGGTGTGTCCTTGACCAGCACAGTTGCCTAAGCAGGGTCAAGGGAAGAGAACCGGGTGTGTCAACCCACGGGGGGAGGAGCCTGTGTGAAGGAAGAAAGGCTGTGAGGAGCCAGAAACCCTGGCGCCTCCTTTCAGCCCCCATCTGCTTAATCCTGGACACAGCGGCCTCCAGCGGAAACCCAGCAACCTCTCTGACAGCCCCGCTTCTCTGTGAAAGGCTCACCTGTCTGAGAAGCTCCACCTAGAGCCTTAGTGTGAAAAGAAGATAAATAGGCCCTCGCCCTGCCAAGTGCTCTGGGGGTGAGGGAGCGATCAGGAGCCACCATCCTGGGAAAGTGGCACCTGGTGGAGGGGCACCCAGAGATGGGTCTGTCCTTTTCGCCCTGGGACTGCTGGCCTCCCTGTCAGGGGAGGGATATAGTACAAAGAGGCCACAAGTCTGAGACCCAGGTGTCAGCAGGTCCACCGTCCCTCCAGAGGTTCTAGGGAAGAACCCATTCATGTGCCTGTCCCAGCTTCTGGTGGTGACTGCCAGCCTCAGTGTGCCTCGGCTTGTAGACACACGCCACCATCCCCAGGGACTTTCTTCCCTCTGTATATCCCGTGTCCAAAGCTCCCTCTTTTTATAAGGACCCCAGCTGTATTGAATCAGGCCCCACCCCCACCCAGGGGGACCTCATCTTAACTTGATCTTGCTTACTTAAAGACCCTATTTCCAAGGAGGGTCACACCCCCAGGTCCCAGAAAGTACGATATGAACATACTTTTGTGGGGGCTTCCCTGGTGGCTCAGACGGTAAAGAATCTGCCTGCAATGTAGGAGACCAGGTTCAATTCCTGGGTTGGGAAGATCTTCTCGAGAAGGGCATGGCAACCCACTCCAATATTCTTGCCTGGAGAATTCTATGGACATAGGAGCCTGGTGGGCTACATACAGTCCGTGGGGTCGCTGAGAGTCGGACAGGACTGAGTGACTCACACACACATTTATACGTTTGTGGGGGTCACAAGCCAAGCCAGCACCCTCCTGTCGCTTGGGCCCCTCTGGTCACTTGTCTTGGGGAGCAGGCCTGTCCTTCAGCCCCGCCTCCGACCTGTGCTCTATAGCTTGGCTCAGGTTCACTCTCTGAGTGTCAGCCCCTGGACCATTTGGGGTCCCTTTGGCTCCCCAGCCTGGCCCCGCTCACCTCCTCTGTTGTTCTGTGTTGTGCAACTAGCCTTTGGGAGCCTCCTGGCCCTGCTGCCGCCCCTTCCCACACCAACCTAGAATTGACCACCAATCCCCAAGGCCTTTCATAAAAAGGATGAGGATTCTTGGGGCATAAATAACCCCTTCTTGAATCGCTTTCCTCATGGGTGAAGGCTACCGTCCACCATAGCCCACCATGGGAGCTTTTGGTCTCAACTCCCCAAACATGCTGAAGATCATCAGTTTAATTCTGATCGCAGTAGAAACTGTGGCCACCAGGTAGGTCAGCAGCCTTGGGAAGGTCCATTTCAGCCCTCACAAAGGTTCCCCATGGCTTTGATGAGGGTGCCCCGCCCCCACGCCAGTGTGGGGTCTCCCTGGACCCTTCCTCCTGCCACTCGCTCTCCACTGATGGGGGCTTGATACCCCCTGGCTGAGCAGAAAGTTTCATGGGACACATGTGGCTCTAGCCACGTTCCATGCAGTGGCAGGTGAGGGGCCGCTGTGGGACACCCAGCCTGGGGACAAACGCCCCTGTGCTGCCCCTGGCTGTCCCCGCCAGCCGAACTGGGACCCCCGGTCAGGCTGGGCTGTCACCACACGGCACAGAGCCCTCACAGCTCAGCAGCGCTTATCTTCCGTTGCTGTTCTGGGGCCGTGCTGTGCACAGCAGGCAGAGACGGCAGCGCTCCAGACGCCCATGTGTATTTTTACCTCCAGTATTTATCCTCGCACATGAATCACTGGGCGAGGCAGGTGGGGCCTGGCGGGCAGAGGGCAGCCGCGACTCACTGCTCTCTGGGTCCTGCTTTCTCTGAAGTCCTCCCTGGTCCCCACGCAGATGCCCTGCCTGCCCAGGAGACCAGGGAGCCAGGCCAGCCCCCTCCCCAGGCTAGAATGGGGCTCTTCTGGTGCCCAGAAGGAGTTGGGGGCTGGTCCAACTGTGTTACTATCCTAGGGTGGAGGGCGTGGTGTCTGGGAGATGGGGATCCAGCCTTCAGCCTCTCCGCTCCTCTGCCCCGGAGTCTCAGCTGCTTTTCCTCTGGCCCTGCCCCCCAGGGCTTCAAGGGGACACTAACCAGCCTGCACCTGGGTACCCCGGACTGTGGGCTTCACAAATGGCATAATCCCATTGTACAGATGGACAAACTGAGGCACAGTGTGTAGGTTCCCTGGGCGCAGGCGTCTCTCAGTGGGTCCTCTTCATAGTGGAGCAAGCACCTGGGCCTTTAGGGGAACAAGCTGGCCTGTGGCTGCCCCCGGGGTTGGGGAGTTGTGAGGGGAGCAAGGTGCCTGGGAGTGTTCTTCGTTCCACGTGGCCTGGCCAGGCGAGCAGGTGCAGCAGCAAAGGTCCCATGGGCCTGTGTGCCCCAACCCTCTCCACAGCCTGCCCTCACCCTGGTGGCTCCCATGGGGGTGTCTGGGGGCTGGGGTGGGGGATTGGGTGAGCTGCTTTGGCAAGGTCGGTGGCTTGCCTTCCTGGCCCGCCACTGTAGCTGCAAGACTGAGCCCCGAGCTTCTGGGGCCAGGCAGGCAGCTGTGGGGCACCTAGGAGCTGCACGGGCCCCTGGAACCCTGCGGGGGTGGCCTGCAGCTGTCCTGTGGCCCAGGTCCCTGGATGCCAGCCTCTGTCTGGGTTTTCAGTAGCTTCCCCCAGCTCTTGTATGGCACTCCTGGGTGGGACGGATTTTAGCTGTTTTTCACCGGGGCCCTTGGGACAATGATGCCCAGAGTGCCAGCTTCCTGGCCCAGCCTGTAAAGTCAGCCTAGTTCCCTCTGTTGGCAGCCAGTCAGGGAGTGAAATCTGGCCAGAATGGGGCCCCAAACATGAACTCAGCTCTCATTAGGAGGCTTGAGTGAACCTGAGAGGGATGGTGGTACCTGGTTCTTCATTACCTCCCAAAGAAGTACTCTCTGCTGCTGAGCTTAGGAAGTGTTCTTTCATAGGGGTGGGGAGTGGGGGCGGGGTGGGGAGTGGGGGCGGGGCGGGGGGTGGGGGCGTGGGGGGTGGTGGGTGATGAAAACCAGTAGCAGGCTACCCCTTCCTCCCTCTACCCTTCCACCTAGAGATGCCACCAAAAACCTTAGCACCCGTATCCACAGCCCCTTGCATGCCTGCATCTTCCTCTCTCCTCTTCTGTCCCACAAGACGAATCCTGGGAGGCACTGTGATTCATCCAACCCACACAGGATCTGGTGCACAGTAGGTGTTCGGCACACAGTAGGTGCTCAGCAAACCACTGCACACATTTGGGGGAGTGCCATACTTCAGATAAGGAATGGCTCACCACTCCAGTATTCTTGCCTGGAGAATCCCATGAACAGAGGAGCCTGGTGGGCTACAGTCCGTAGAGTCGCCAAGAGTCAGAAACGACTGAACGACTAACATGCTCACTTTCATACTTTCAGAGAGTCTTGCAGGGAGAGAGTATGGTTTTTACGAACATCAAGTCATGGAGTTTTATAGCTGAGGTCAGTGCTGAGTTCACAGAGCCATGGAGAACACCCAAAGTTCTAAAATCTTGTCACTTTAAAAAATTATATTCTTTCTTTAAAATTTTGACTGTACTGCACAGCTTGTGGGATCTTAGTTCCCCAACCAGGGACTGAACCGGGGCCCTCAGCAGTGAGTGTGGAATCTTAACCACTGGACCACCTGGGAATTCCCATCACTATTTTATATTTAAACTTAAATCTCTTGAATGATGCATGCTTGCTTCTGGCAGGTCAGAGCAGGGTTGTCTCAAGCTTAAAAAGGGGGTGTGGATTGACCTCTCTCTGGAGAGGACCACTCACCCCTGCCTCCTGACCCTTTATGAAAAGCATTCAGAATACAAGCCCACACTTACACAGAGCTTGCTCAGTGCCAGGCACAGTCCCACTCATTTACGCACTTTGAATCCTGCAGTCCTCACTATGGCCCGTGAGGCAGGTGCTCCTGTCACCCCACTGTAGGGACCAGGAGGCTGCAACCCCGAGTGGGGAGTTGCTTGCCAGGTCATGTGATGTGTTAGCCCCCTATCGCTGCTCTAACAAATGGCTACACATATAGTGGCTTGAAACAACTCGGACTCGATAGCTTACAGTTCCAGGGACTTCCCTGGTGGTCCAGTGGTTAAGAATCTGCCTACCAATGCAGGGGACGTGGGTTCTATCCTTGGTCAGGGAGCTAAGATCCCACATGCCGTCAGGCAACCAAGCCCATGCGCCACAACTGGAGAAGACTGAGGCCACCGAAGAGCGCGTGTGCTGTGAGAAAGGCCCGGCACAGTCAAAAATAAGCAAAATCAGAATAAATGCAAAGGATACCTCACAGTTCCAAAGGCCAGCTGTCTACAATGGGTCTCACAGGCTATTAATAAAAGCAAGGATTTGGGCAAGGCATCCTCTCTGGGGGCTTCCCAGCTGGCGCCAGTGGTAAAGAACCTGCCTGCCAAAGCAGGAGACCTCAGAGGTGCAGGTTTGATCCCTGGGTTGGGAAGATCCCCTGGAGGAGGGCGTGGCAACCCTCTCCGGTATTCTTGCCTGGAGAATCCCCATGGACAGAGGAGACTGGCAGGCTACAGTCTATAGGGTCGCATAGAGTTGGGCACAACTGAAGCGAATGAGCGCACACCCACACGTTCTTTCCAAATACTCTAGGGGAGAATCCTTGCCTTTCCCACCTTCTACTCTAGGAGAGAATCCTTGCCTTTCCCACCTTCTAGGGGATTCTCCTTCAAGGAGAATCCTTGCCTTTCCCACCCATGTTCCTTGGCTGGTGGTCCCGTCCTCCATCCTTAAGACAGCAGGGTAATGTCCTCAATCTTTCTGACTCTGCCCTGCTCCCTCCCTCTTTCACTTATAAGGACCATTGTGATGATGGGGGGTGGGGTGGACATGGGATACTCCATGACAGTCTTCCCATCTCAAGATCCTTAATCACACCTACAAAGTCCCTTTTGCCCTGTAAGTTTGCACATTCCCGGGAACTGCGCATTAGGACCTCACATTTTGGGAGACATTATTCTACCTGCCACGCCCAGCAAAGGAGAGATGGGACCACCCTGAGGACAGCTGCTGGGGGCCTGTGGGGAACCCCTTGTTTGTCCAAGTCTTGGGTATTTTCTTCCTGTGGTCCTTCATCGGCCTGTATTCTGGGGACACTGTGATCAGCTGAGGAGGCGGCTTCGGTGACCACATCCACAGGCAGATAGCAGATTAAAAGACAGGCATGGGGCTGGCTCAGGGGCTAACAAGTGTGTGGGGGAGCAGGGTGCTGCTTTGCACGTGAGGTCCTGCCTTTGGACAGCACGGGGTCTGAAAGGTGCCAGGCACTGGGCAAAGAGTGGGCCTCTGGTCATGAATCTTAAGGTGCTCATGGCCTGGGGGTGACAGACACACAAAGGGGTCGCAGCATGGAGACCAGCAGGTGGGAGCTCCAGGGACCCCACAGAGGATGTTTGGGAAGACAGGAAGCTGGTTTCTGAGTTGTCACCTTAGACCAAGTCAGAGAGAAAGGAAAGGATGTTCCCAGTACCGAGAACAGCATAAGCCAAAGCGCAGAAGCAGCCTGGGACGTGGCCAAGGCTAGCCGGATATGGGCCTGGCTGGGCGGCTCTGAGATCCTGTGCATGAGGGCAAGCTTGCTCTGAGCACGGGGTGACAGGTCAGGTCTTGGGGCTACAGCGCTGGTCTTGTGGGCATTGAGAGGCAGTGGGGGAACATGGGCGAGGGCACAGGCTTGGCAGCTAGGCCACCAGCTCTGCCCCTTCCTCGCTGTGTGGCCTCAGGCAAGTTACTTGGCCACTCTGGGGTTCAGTGTTAGCATCTATATAACAGGGATGCTAGTACAGCTCCGTCCCATGAGTGAATGAATGGGTACACGGGGGGCTCAGAGCAGTGCCTGGTGCAGTTCGTGCTCGAAGAGTGTCCACTGCTGTGATCCCTCATCCAGGTGAGGCCAGAGAGGATCTTGTGAAGGATTTGAATGAGGGACCTACAGCTATGCACCAAGAAGGGCTGGAAACTCTTGCCTTGATGAGTGCGGTTTTCAGCCCATCGCAGAGCTCCGTCCTGCCATGTCACCCCGGGGGGCAGCTCGCGAGGCTTGGGCTCAGGGGCTCCTTGAGAGGGTTCTCAGTTCTACAGGGCTCTGAGCCTGGCTCTTGGGGCTTAGGTGGCCTGGGCACTGTAGACAGAGGCCATGACCATGTCCCCTTATAGTGACGCCTGAGAACCAAGTGGTTGGTGGGGGGGGGGGGGCAGGCCAGTGGGTGAGTGGGCATCAGAGTGCTTGGATTCCACAGAGGGATGCTGGGGTGGGCTTCCTGATGGACCCCGCAGAAGCAGGCTTCCAGGAAAGCCAGGACTGGAAGGGTATGGGGAGCTCCTCTTGTGTCCATCAGGGAGCTGAGGCTGTAGTGCTGAAGGGCTGCTCACGTGACCCTGCATCCCTGGCTCTCCCCACAGCCCCCTGCCCACCCCCCGAGCACCCCGGCACGAGAGATGAGGCCCCGGATGCTGCCTGTGTTCTTTGGGGAGAGCATTGAGGTGAACCCAGAACCCACACCTGAGATCCGGTGAGTGGGGCTGCTGGGCTGGGTAGGGGTGGGGTGGGGTGGGATGGGTCGGGGGCCAGGCTGAGGGTTTCGGCAGGTTCCCCTCGCTTTAGGCAGCCCTTCTGGGTGATGCTCCCCGAGGAGGCATGGCTGTGACTTGGAGAGACTCTGCGGCCCTTACTGTCCACACCCTTCATCTCCCCGTCCCAGGCCCTTTACCCCCAACCTGGCTGATTGTTATTATAAATTTTCCCCTTTATCCCCCAAGGAGCCATTGCCCAGAAGTGTATTAGGTGCCCTCCCATCACAGGGCATCTCAAGTGGCACCTGCACCACTGAGCTAAGGGAACCAAAGACCCTGATGGTGGGAAAGACTGAGGGCAGGAGAAGGGGGCGACAGAGGATGAGATGGCTGGATGGCATCACTGACTCGATGGGCACGAGCTTGAGCAAGCTCTGGGAGATACTGAAGGACAGGGAAGCCTGGCGTGCTGCAGTCCGTGGGGTCACAAAGAGTCAGACACAACTGAACAATAACCCCACTCCCTCAGGTGCTTTTCTCCAGCCATCTGCCCTCCTGAGAGGGCTTCTGGGGCTCAGGCTTCCAGAAGGTGCAGTCTGAGGTCCGTGGGTCTAGCCCCCGTATCCATGGCATGCTCAGATGGATTTGTTCACATCACTCTAGCCTGGTCAGGGATGTGGGACCCTCTGCCTTCTGCTCCTCCAGCTCTGGATATGTTCCCAGGAGACAAATGGGTCTACTTTAAAGAATTTTCTGCCCCCAAAGTTCTCCTTTTTAGTTTTTATTATCAGAGGCCCCAGCCAGGGTGGTTGAGGGCTGCCTGGGCTCTTGGGAGTCTGCTTCCCTCCTGCCGTGGATCACCTGTCGGATCCGGTGGGAAGGAGACAGGTGAAGCCCCCGCTCCCCACAGCTTTACCTTCCAGTGCGATGATCTGGGAGCAGAGCTGGGAGGTGCTGAGCAGCTGGCCACTCGCGAGGGGGTCGCCCCTGGAGGAGGGCATGGCGACCCACTCCGGTATTCTTGCCTGGAGAATCCCATGGACAGAGGAGCCTGGCGGGCGGCAGTCTGTGGGGTCGCAGAGTCAGACAGGACTGAGCGACTCAGCACGGGGCAGCGCGAGGGGCTCACTCATCTAGAGGAGCCGACGCTACTCTGGGGAGCTTACTTTGATAAAATTTCAGATGTAAAGAAAGCTGCAGGAAGAGTATAGGGGGCCCCGGTTGAACTGACTCCTTGTTGTTTCCATATTGCCCTCATTGACTTGAGCATCCACACACTCTCACTCATTCTACATAAACAAAGCATTTTTTCTGACCTGTTTGAGAGGAGGATGACGACATCCTGACCTCAAACCTCTAAATAACTCCGGCCGGTGTCCTTCCTGAGAACAGGGACATCCTCTCACATAATGACGGTCCGCTTGCCAAAATCGGACCAGCGAAAGCTAAAAACACGACCACTGCCTAGTCCAATTCCGCCCATTGTCCCCAAATGTCCTTTTATAGCCTATGTTTAATCCCAGTCCAGGATCCCGCCAGGGGCACGTGTGGCAGGTAGTTGGCCCATTTCTTGAGTCTTCTCCGAGTCGGCAGGGTCCCTTCTTTGTCCTTTTGACCTTGACATTTTGCAAGAGCCCAGGCTGCTCCATGTTCACCTTGCCCTCTGATCGTGACCTGACTGCCTGGCCCTGAGCTCACCCCTGTCCTCCCCTCCACCAGCTGCAATTCTGAGGTCAAGTACGCATCGGAGAAGCACTTCCGGGACAAGGTCTTCTACGCTCCGGTGCCCACGGTCACGGCCTACAGTGAGACGATCGTGGCCGCCCCCAACTGCACTTGGCGCAACTACCGCAGCCAGCTGACCCTGGAGCCGCGACCCCGCGCCCTGCGCTTCCGCAGCACCACCATCATCTTCCCCAAGTGCGCCAGCAACTCCTTCCGAACCACCCTGCACCTCAGTCTGGGCCAGCCCCGCTGCTGGTTCACTGCCAGCGTGCAGCTGCAGCTGTGCCCGCGCCCCGGGCCGGGCCTCCTGGGCCCTGCGCCGCTCTGACCCGCAGCCCGGCCCGGGTGGTGGTGGCATCGGCGGCGAACCAGGGCCATCCCTGGGGTGGCCAGAGGATGGACTCCGCTATTGAGAGGGACCCCGGGCTGTGTTTACCCTGGCCGCTGGGACTCACCCAATAAACACATCTATTTTATCAGCACCTATTTGGGGAGGCAGCTTGGGCCTGGCTCTCGGAGGAGCAGGGGGCAGGGGCAGGTAGATAGGCAGCAATGGAGAGAAGAAGGCACGTGTCCTTGGCTGCCCCTGAGGCGAGGTCACCCCGAGCATCGGCAGGATGGAGGCATCCCAGCCTTGGCTGCACAGGAGGGAAGAAGGGGGCCATTCAGACACCCGGCAGCCCTGGAGGAGGCTGTTTCCAAAGCGAGCCTTTCAAATAAATGCACGCAGCTTAACCCCCAGAGCCGTAGCCCGGCAACCTCCGGCGGATGGTGGGCCAGGAGACTGGACTAAAGTTGGATGCCGATGCCAGGGCCAGAGTGGGCTGTGTTTGGGGAGCCGCCAGGAGGAGCCCTGCCCACGCTGTCCTGGTGCCCGTGCCCCAGGGCAGAGGATGGAGGGCCCAGCCCGTCTGCACCGCAGTCTTTCAGCTCCATGTCCAGAGCCTCACCCGCAGGGCAGACTGCTAACCCGTCCGCTGACGCCTTCAGGACCAGGACTTGGGAACATCAGAGCCCTCGAGCCAGGTGCCAAGGGGAGGCATCTAAGCTCTTGGAAATGACCACCAGCACCTGACAGCCGTCAGCTTAAAGAGACTCTGTGGGGCCCGGCTGCCCTCGCTCAGGCCTTTCCCTCCTACAGCGATGACTCGGCAATGGCTGGTGCTGTAGGGCTCACTGCACACGCGCAAGGTCAGGGAGGAAGACGTGAGAGCCCCGTGCTCCTGGGAAGAGCCAGGACACGTGGGGGCTGGGGCCACGACCTGGGGCTGCTTGGCACCAGTGACCCAAAGCCCCCCAGTGTGGCCAGATGCCCTCAGACTGGACCCTTAGGTGGGGGCTACCCCGACATTCCCCTGGCCTCCCCCCTAAGATGGGGTTTAGCCCCCTCGCTGGGGAGAAGGGCAACTTGGAGCTCACATTCAGGAGAGGCAAGGTGACTGATGTATTTTTATATAACTATACAGACTGTGCATGGTCTCTCCACAAAGATGCTTTCTGATTAACAAAGAAATAACTTAAGGAATGACTGATTATCTTAATAAAATGTGCAAATTCAAAGAGGTTCCCTCTTCCGTGCTTCCAGGACCTTTGGATTCCCTGGGAGGGGGTGGTATTCACAGGCCCATGGTCCCTCCCGGCTGCTCACAGCGGACAGGAAGACACTCGGAAGGGTCAGAGCCCTATGCTAGCACCCCTTTCCCCCTAGACAGCTTCAGGGTGCACCAGCTCTACCTAGGAGCTAGAAAATTAATGCAGAGGCCCAGGCCCCACACTGGGACTTGGTCTGAGGGTGATTCCAAAGAAAGTCCCAGCAATCTGAATATTTGATGCTCCCATGCTTTGCCACACCGTATGCCAGCCCTCAACACCCACAGACCCCCAGAGCTGGCTGTATCCCTGGAGAAGGGCCCGTGCTGCCTCTGCAAAGCAGGTCTTGACCATGTTACATCTTCTCCCCATCTATCTGGTCCACGTCTTTGGAGGGGCCACTGGGGCCCCAGATTGTGAATGAGGAGGGCATTCAGCAGCTTAGGATAGTGTCCTCTTTTGAGTAGTGGAGTGCTGGTGTCTTTGCAATGGACTTCCCTAGTGGCTCAGGGGTAAAGAATTCACCTGCAATGCCGGAGCCCTAGGTTCGATCCCTGGGTTGGGAAGATCCCATGGAAAAGGAAATGGCAACCCACTCCAGTATTCTTGCCTGGAGAATCCCATGGACAGAGGAACCGGGTGGGCTACAGTCCATGGGGTAGCAGAGTCGGACACGATGGAAGCAACTGAGTGCGCACACTTAGTGTCTTTGCAGAGACTCCAGCCTTGCAGGAGGATGGTCTCTGACAAGGAGTAGGGGTGGTAAGGCAGGAGGGTAGGGCCAAGGGGCAAGTTCATGTCACCCAGAGAAAGAATCTCGAGGCCTCGGCTGCTTGGGGAGGACAAACGGGGCGCAAACACAGCGCTGGGGCTTTGTGCAGACACGCACGCGTGCTGGGACTGCATCGCTGGCGCCAGGCAAAGTCAACTGAGTTTACTTTCCAGTCACAACTCTGACCTCCCCGCTTGGGAGGAAAAATGGGTTGGGCTTCCTGACATCTGCAATTATGGTGCTGACAAACCTGGTTACCTTGTAGATGTCCCAGGGGTTGCCGTTCAAGAAACAACTTCCGGGGCAGGTAGTTAGCTGATGGTTTCCAGTCACAGGGCACAGGGATGGGACCTCTCTGACGGGCGTCTTGGCTCTTGGTTGACCAAGGCTGGATCCCTGCCAGGTCCTGCTTCCTGCCTTTGTCTTTCACAGGTGTCATCCCTGATAGGCCTCATCCCCCAACCCTAACGATCTCAGTACCTCCCCAAGGACCTGGGTAGCACTTGTGCCTCTGAGAATCAAGCAAGACCATCTCCTTGGACCGTGAAAACAGCTTGCATGTTCCCTGATGACCTTGGAACTCCAGCCTGCCTCCTTGTATGGCCGGGGTTCCAAGAGGCCCACCCTGAGGGGAGAGTAAGAGGGGTGCAAGGGTTGCAGCCATAAGACCCTCAAGCACACCCCGATTTTCCTCTAGAGAAGCTGTGTGTCCTACCAGAACCCAGAGGACTTGGAGGCCAGCAGAAAGTGGTGCCTGTTTCATCTGGGACCTGTCCCAACCCTTGGGATTACTACCCCCAAAACAGAGCCTGGACGCTGGTGACCCCACTACCGAGGCTCAGGGTGCTGTCTGCAGAAGGCCCTTTGGTCTTCTGTCCTCCCCACAACACTCTCCAGATCCAGATGCTCTGGGCAAACCCTTGGGGGGCAGAGGTTGCTCACTAAGCTCCCTGGGAGGGGAAGACCGACATGGGAATGGCATGGTGGCTGGAAAGAGTCTCTTGCTTTAATTCTCTGAACATCTGCAAAATGGGCACATGATTTCACCTCCCTGGCGGCTGGGACAGTGAGAATCCATGCTGGTGAAGCTTTGGCTGCAATTGAATCAAGCTGGGGCTAGCCTGGGGCCGAGTCAGGGCGTCCATCTCTCATGCAGCCGCAGAAACACTTCCCAGGTTGGAAGACCGGCTCTGGCCCCACACACCCATCCTGACCCACATCGCTAGGCTTCTTTTGCTGTCTCCCCAGCCAGTCAATGGGTTCATCACACTCACAGGCCTCAAATCCAACTCGGCAGCCCCCACCCACCTACAAACAGGTGCCCTGTCGGCAGTCCCATCCCCGCCTGCCCTTAGTGATGCTGCCAACAGCGGCCCTGGCAGCCAACACGTACACGGACCGCCTTCGCTGTCTGCAGACCGCCCGACCCTGCTGTCAGCACTTGTTTTCATTTACTCCTCCCAAGGAGCCTGTGAAGTAGCTGGTGAGACATTCTAATGAGGAAGTGGGACCTGGCCAAACTCCAGAGGGGTGAGATGGACAGACTGCCACAGCTGAACCTTCCCCGGCTTCCCGGAGAAGGCATGAAGACAGACACTTCTCCTTCAGCAGCCCTCCTTGTCCTTCTAAGGGCTCACTCCCACCAGCTGCCAGCGATCAAGTCAGTCTCACCCCTTCCTGGTAATATGCAAATGAGTCAGTGTACCTGGACCACCTGGAGTTTTCCCTCCCCTCTCTCCTTTCCTAATAAACCCATTCATGTCTTTTTTCCTGGCTTTACCCTACCAACTCCTGCTCAGATGGGTAAACTGTGTCTCTACAGAACTACACAGCCCAGCTCTTGAGTTACTCCTCCCAGCAATACCATTGTCCCATTTTACAGATGGGGAAACCAAGGCACAGAGGGTTCAAATGGCTTGGCCAGGGTCACACAGCCATTAGGTGGCAGCTGGCCCCACGGTCCATCCGTACTCACAGGCCACACCACCTCCCTCTTGCCTGTCCCGTAAGTGGCCTGGCCCCTTGATGGGAGCCCTTCCTGAGGCAGTGGGTCTCTGTCCTGGCCCCACACGAGTTTCCTGGCCTGTTTCGCCCTCAGCACCCAGTACCTCACAAGTCAATGAGCTCCAATTTCAGAAAACCAGCCCCTCATCTTACTGGGTGTTGCTTGTTCTGTCTCAGAAATTCCCACACTATGTTCACCCACCCTGGCCTCCTGAATGCCCTCGCTGGGTCTTACCTCCCACCCTTCGCCCACACAGGTTCCTTCCACTCAGCACATCCTTCCCCAAGAACCACCACCTCCAGGAAGACACCCTGATTGTTCCAGGTCAGTTGTCATTTTGTTTGAGTCACCTGGGCCCAGGAAGGCTTGTCCTGAGCCAACCTGGGTGCCTTGGGGACCAGCCCACTCCTGCCTTCCCTGTGGATGGCAGCTCTTCAGGCCAGTGGGCTGGGCCTTCCTCTGAAGAGCTGTCTGTGGCCATATTGGAGACCTCCTGGCCATAAGGAACTGAAGGGATCGGGTTCTAGCTCCAACCTTGGGTACCACCCCTGCCATCAGGAGGGCTGCAAAGCACCTGCATCAGGAATATCTGGGCTGCTGGATGAATACAGATTCCCAGGCACCACTGTGAACCCAGAGAATTATTCATATCCACCAGGGGGGGCCCAGGAATCTGCGTTCTAACCAACGCCACACTGAGACACAGGGACACTAGCTGACAACAGTCCCCCACTTTACACACCACATTCTCGTTTCCTACTCAATCTGATCCTCACGTGTCAGTTCAGCTCAACAGTCACCAGGGGGCTTGGTTAACAATAGACAGGAAGAGAAAAGCAAGAGCCTTGTTCTCCAGGGGTTCTGTCCAGTAGCTTGCGGTGTGTTAGCAGAGACCCAGAGGAGAGAAGATGGGGAGAGATGATGGGTTTTAGAGGAGGGAATGACCTAACTGGGTTTTGAAGTGTGTGTAAAAGTCTTCCAGGGAAATGGGGGTCAGGGAACAAGTTGCTCAGTTGTGTCCAACTCTTTGTGACCCCACAGACTGTAGCCTGCCAGGCTCCTCTGTCCATGGGATTCTCCAGGCAAGAACACTGAAGTATGTTCCCATACCCTCCTCCAGGGGATCTTCCCAACCCAGGGATCGAACCCGGGTCTTCTGCACTGCAGACAGACTCTACCAGGGAGTTAACGCGAACTCCATTTTAAGATGGGCCAGTAAGGAAACTGAACCAGAGAGGAGTTGGATGAACCCTTTGGGGGCTGAGCCTCAAAGAGTGGGTGGACCCTCTGCAGGTACCAGGAGGGCCTGAGTTCTCCCTGTGCCCTGCCAACATCCTGGCGTGGGGTCTGTGCTACCGGCCCTGAGAATACAGAGGTGCCGGGTGGTGTCAGTTCTGAGGTCCTGAGACAGAGGGCTGGCAGAGATGACCCTGTGGGCTGACAGTTGTATTACCCCCTCACCCCCACCCCCATATCACCCTGGTCTGACTACAGCTGTGGGAAGAGCCATGGGATCCTGGGTGACACCCCTGGTGGCTGGTGTGGCCTGCACAATCTGACCCACCCTGGATTCCAGGCGGGGGCTGGCCCGCACCCCAGGCAGAGGGAGGCCCCACCCAGGACAAGACCCTTTGCTGGCCCAACACTGCCACCTGCCTGTCAGCACCAGTACTGCAGCCTAGGTGCCAGGCTGCACCCTGTGGGACTCAAGCCCTCTGCCTACTCCCTTCATGGCAAAGGTTTGCAGGGTAAACTTGTAGTGCCAGCGAGGCTGGGCAGAGTCCCCTGGGGACGCAGATCTCCACCCCCCCCCCCATGCCCCGGTCTACACCCTGGGGAGATGGGGTGCTGGGTTGACCACCAGGTTAAACGTTGGGCTGGGAATGGCAATTCCTCCCTCCAGCGGCCCTGGTTCTCTCCTCCTCTGCCCCCCACCCTGAACGCCAATCCCACACGCCATATCCGCTGCAAAGAACTGCAGCCTCTCTGAAGCGCTGGCTCCACTCCTGAAGGAACAGGGCGGTCTTGAGAGCACAGCCCTTGAGACCCGTTCAACCAAAACCACAAGTTGCTAATCGGCACGTGTCTTAAGACTTGAGCTGGGAGGGCTGTTCCCTCTTCTGCCGCATGTTCAAAGCCAAGGATCTGTCTGTTTTCTAACGAGGTGTAGGTGGAATAATTTTTAAAGTATTTATTTATGTGGCTATGCCGCAGCTTAGTTGGGATGCACGGGATCTTCACTGCTGCGCACAGGCATAGTTGCCCCGCAGCACGTGGGATCTTAGTTCCCCGACCAGGGATCAAGCCCCTGCCCACTGTGCCACAAGGTGGATTCTTACCCACCGGACCACCAGCCAAGTCCCAGAACAATAACGTTTAAGGTATTTAACAGTTCAGAGTTGATGATGGCTGTCTTGGACACTGTCAGCATGGGTGTGAATTTCCGATACCCTCCTCGTGGGTGAAAATTCAGTACTCCCACCATGGGTGTGATGGTTCAATGTCCGCACACTGACGTCCTTACGGTTGGTATAAATACTCAGCTGCAGATGAGCCGACTCACTGGAAATAAACCCTGATGCTGGGAAAGACTGAAGGCAGGAGGAGAAGGGGACACAAAGGATGAGATGGTTGGATGGCATTCCTGACTCAAGGGACATAAGTTTGCTCTGCGAGATAGTAAAGGACAGGGAAGCCTGGCTTGCATGGGGTTGCAAAGAGTCGGACACGACTGAGCAATTGAACAACAACATTCACCTGCAGATGGGACGAGTCTCATGAGTCAGGGGACGTGTCCTTGTCCCCCGCAGGGTTACACTCCCACCGTCCCGTTTTGTGTTGCCCACTCTGGGTTGCGGGTCCGAGATAGAGAAGGAGCCTCTGTAACTCGAGTATAATTTGCTTTTTAATGAGAAGAACGTGTGTAAATGACAGGACGCCACCGCCGTGCGCAGATGGCGGTCACAGAATACCCATCAAATTCATTCTGCCCAAGGAAGGGAGGAAGAGAGGACGCAGGGGGGCTTGGGGGCTGGCAGCCTCCACCCCCCTTGGTCCTGTGGACGATGGGGTCACCGACTGTCGGCCTGCGCACGCCTCTTGAACGGTAAGCAGAGATCGAAAGCACAGCAGCAATAATACTGGGTAAGTCCTTCCTTGCTTAAAACATCTGAATTATTTCATTGAAGGTATCAAAAATATACCCTGTAAACCAATATATCATTTACACCTGCCTTTCCTTCCCGCCACTGCGGCAATGCTGCGTGAACGAAACAGTCCAGTTCCTCGGAGCAGCCGCTCGCCCCAGGCCGCACCTGGCCCTGTCACCTGCCCACCTGGCCTGATTCGGTTTCCCACAGTCTCGTCGGCTGGGGCAGCCCCTGGGGTCCGGGGACAAGAGTGCTGGGGCCTGGACAGGGCCCGTGTCCGTCTGTCCAGAGTGCTAAGCGAGAGGTGGGTTGGGGGCAGACGGGGCTGGGGGTGCGGGGGCTGCGAGCTCAGTTTAGACTTTGGTTCCAAATGCGTTAAGTGGGGAGGCAGTGGCGTGGGAGGTGGGTGGTCGTCCTGCTTTGGGTCCCTGGCCGCCCCGGCTGTACGCGTGTGGCCGCCACACACGCCTGCTGCGCCCCCTGCCTGGCCCGGCCCCTCCCCTCCCGAGCACCAGGTAAACATCCCCTGAGTAAGGTCACTGCGCGGGCCAGCCGGGGCGGGAGTCATAGTTAAGGCTTTAGACAGGCAAGGATGCCGGCTCTGGACGGACGGACGGACGGACGGATGGGCGCACAGGCAGACTCAGGGGCTCCTTCCTCAGCGCGGGGAGTCGGCGGCCGCCCACTCCTCGACCTGCTGCTCCAGCTGCTCGCTGCCCCCTCCCCACTCTGACCGTCACTCGCTGTCGGACAGCGTCTCGTACTGCGAGCAGAGCAGCGGCTTGGGCTCCTCGTCCCAGGCATGATGGGGACCAGCCAGGGGCCCGCTGCCCGCGGGGAGCCCGGGCGGGGGCGGGGAGGCCATGACCCCCGCCTGCAGCCGCATGATCAGGGGGTTGTAGGGGAATGGGGTGGACCCTGCCGGAGAGACCGGGAGAGACAACTCGGTGAGCCAGGCAGTCCCTGTGGGCCCCATCCACCTGCCACCCTGGGGCCTCGCCCTCCTGCCTCCGCTGCCCCTTCTATCTCCTGAATGTTCTCAAACTGCCCGCCTGGACTCCCTGCCACCACTCCCATCCCATCCATGCCCAGCAGCCTATCTTCCAGCCCTGCAGGAGCCTCCTAGCTGCTCCTGCCCTTGTCCCCGGGGCCTGTTCTGCAGCCAAGGGATCTCCTGAACCTCCGCCAGGGACCTCCTCGCACTCACAGAGAAATCGGGGGTGGGCAGCTCTCTTGCAACCCCCCTGCAAACCCATGGGACTGGTCCCTGCCCACAAGCTTCTCTCTCCACTTCCAGAATCCTTCATCCTCTCTAACTGCACCCTTGCCCTCCAGCTGGGCCATTACAGGAAGTGTCCTGACGCTGTGTGAGCTTGAGTTTAGCTGGGCAGGGCCCTGAGGGGTTTTCTCAGAACAGGCCTGACCACACGCTCCATGCACAGCAGGTGCTCAAGCAGCTGGCCTGGCCCCCTCGCCCAGCCCAGGCGCCTACCTGCAGACGAGGGCCGGTCCTCCCACACGCGGTTGGTGAGTGGAGTCCGGCGGTTGCAGTCTCCTTCCGAGTGCACCGAGGAGACGGAGGGTGGCCGGTCCCCAGATGCCAGGCCCGGGGCTGGGGACTTGGCTTTTCGGCTGCTGGGTCTGCCGGAGACTTTGGCCTTCCCACCGCCACCTGCAGGGAGACACACGGAAGGGGCCACGTTGGACTGTGAGGACAGGTCTCATGCTGCGGGGACTGGAGGATGGGTGAGGCCCTGACCCCTGCTTCCTGGGCCCCCTGGGGAGGGGGAACAGTAGCTCGGGCCCCTGGGAAGCCAAAGAGGTCAACCAGATGTCCAGACCCAGCCATGCGCCTGGATGTGCAGGGGTTTCTACTAGGGCAGTGGATAGAACTTTGTGCAAAGCCCCCTCAGGCTGCCCCGAGGCCCATCTGCCCACTATGGGCTAATACTCCAAGCACAAAGCCTTAGGCCTCTGGCTTGACCCTGACCGCCCTAGGACTGTGATGGGGCCTGGCGGGCTGCAGGCCCTCTGCAGGGAAGCCGGGGGCCCTGAGGCCAGGCTTGGGCTTGCCTTAAGTCCAGAAACTTCTTGGGGCCACAGTGTCCAGGTTAGAAAAATGGTTCAAGCGCTCTCCTTGTCCAGCCCTTGCTCTGATATGTGGAGTGTTGATTCAGGACCCAGGGCTGAGGGCGAGCTGGCCCGTGTGGTTTCCCTAACTCGTCTGAGTTTGGGTCTGGCACACAGACCCTGGTCTCTTCCCCATCAGGCCTGAGGGCCAGCCATGGACACGCATGGTGGCCACCTCAGGCACAGAGCCCACCGGCCTGGCTGCCCATGAGCCCAGGGGTCCCCTCGATCCACACAGAGAAGGTAAGGTCCTCATTCCAGCCCAATCGCCCCCAAGGAGACACAAGAGGGGCCGGGACGCAGGCATCCGGAGACCTGTGTCCGGCAGGGTTCGAGGAAGGCGGGGCAGGGCTCGGGCAGCGGCATGAGTGGTTTTAGAAAAGCGGCAGCTCCTTCGTGCCCAGTGGGCAAGGGCAGACCCGGGGCAACTTCGACACCTAGGGGTGCCCGCCCAGCATGGGGTTAGCCAACTCCAGGACCACATCGAACACGCACAAAAAAGTCAAGTCACAAGCTCCAAAGCTGGGGGTGGGGGGTGGGAGGGGGGGCCTTGGTCAGAGGACCGTGGAGGAGGAGGAGGAGGAGGAGGAGGCGGCGGCGGGAGGATTAATGACACCAGGGTGGGGAAAGACGGGGCGGGCGGGCGGGGCTGGAGGGCCGAGGCGGGAGGAGGCCTGCAGACCTGGCGAGGTGAGTGCGTGTTCGCTCCGTCCGTCAGCAGCGGTTATGGGCATAGCAGCAGCGGGCAGGCTGGCACTGGCATTCAGAGGGTTAAAAGCATTGGCGCTGAGCGGGTGCTCTTCCCACTGATCATATTTACCCATGAGCGCCTTTCTAATAATAGCCTCCAGCCCCATGTTGGTGCTGGCATGCTCCTGCACCGCCTGGCTTCTGCAGGTCATGAGGCCTGGGAGAGAGACACACACAGAGGGGCCAGGAGGGGGCCAGAGGGGGAGGGAGAGAGAAGCACAGAGGGAGAGAGGGAGGAGAGAGAATACAGTGAGCACATTTCGGCAGAGCGACGACTCCCGGTTCCCCTGTCTACCCCGCCCGCCCTGGTTTTCCCTGTGGGGCGATGGGGCGGGAAGCCCCCCTCTGACTTGGTCACTGGAGACTCTTAGGGATTCCCGGTGCGGGTGAGGGGGAGAGGTGGGCTTTGGGGAAGTTACATGCTCATCACCCCCCCACCAAGCCTCACTTCTACTCTGGTCTCTGGGGAATCGGAAGCCCCTTCTGGCTCCCTAACCCCAGCTGGGGCTGTGTCATTATTTAAAATCCAAGTGGTCTTAAAAACAGGGAGTGGGGTGGAGGGCAGGATCAGAGGTCCCCTTATTGAGGGGAAAGGGCTGCAGGGAAACTAAGCCCAGCCTGAGTGCAGTGCTGGGCATGGGGGAGTCCTTCCTTGGTTCCCAGGGTTGCGGAGAGGGACGGGGGGAAGGTGACCAGACAGTCCTCCGCCGCCCCCACCTGGGGGCGCCCAGCCCCCTGCCTGTCCCCCACCGCCCCGCAGCTGGGGCCTAACTCTCCTCCCACGCCTTCTGCCCGCCCAGGGAGCCACGAGGAGAGAGAGGTGCAGAGACGGACGGGGAGGGGGGGAGGGTGGCAGCCATGCAGTTACGGTGCGTGCGAGGGTCAGGGCAGAGCTGGAGACGGTGGCCTGGCCGCGCCCGCCCGGCCACCCCGGCCCACAGTGGCCCGATCGACGGTTGCCCCCCATGGGTCCTTCCAGACACCCACTGCGAAGTCAAGCCAGTTACGCCTTTCTTTCTGTTTAACAGGTTTTCTGACCCTCTCGTGTTTCCTAGGGACTGATTTTGCAAACCCCGGGGAATGTGCCTCTTTGGGGCATTTTTGTTGTTGTTGTTAAACCAGACTTCGCTTTCAAAAACCGCCGACAAAGCTCTCTGCCTGCCACCAGACAGAATTTCTCATGAATTTTAAAACTTTTGCTCCGAGCCAACTGTATGATTAGCAAGTCTGGCTGACCCCTGACTCATCTGTAAACTGGACTGCTGACTTTGTGACACGGCAGCTTCTAAAATCACATTTCTAAAGCAACTATCTGCTGTCTATGTTTTCTTTTTCTCTTCTTCTTTTTACTTTCAAACTCATTCACAGCCACAAGACCCCTTGACTTTTTTTAAGCTGGGTCTTGGCCATGTTTCGTCAGCACTTCAAATAAAAAAAGCCATGTCCATCAAGAAAAAGCAAATTTTCCAACAGGGGTGATGGATGGGTGGAGGGGTGGGGAGAGCATTTATGATCCTACAAACTAAAACACTGGGAAGTGGAAAAAAAAAGATGTGAGGGCTACTGGTCATGATGGTTCCTTGGTAGGTTAGCATCCTACAATCACAGATGAGCTCGACACCAAGGTCATGGATACGTGGTCTGACTGGTGCTTAGTCAGGAAGCTGACCCACCGCCAGTCCTGAAGCAGGAGCTAACGCAGCAGAGACTGAGGTCTGGGGGAAATTCTTTTGTTTGGATTACATTGCTTTGAAAAAAAAGTTGAATCTAATTTATATACAAGTTTTCACATAAATCTTCGTTGTTGCGCGTGAATTTCTACATACACATGTACCTGCGTGTCTCAGCGTCTCAGTCAAGGTTTGAAACATTCTGAAAACGTCCATTTCTGACCATCTTGTTGTTCGACCAGATTGCCTCTTCCCTGTTGCCTAAGGCTCAGCATTTAGAGGCCCTGTGGCCCCCTGATAAAATCCAAGAGTTGTCTTTTGCTCAGCCTGTTCCTGGAGCTTTGATGGCCCCAGAGAAGGTCAATATGTGCCCCTGTGTTCCTCCTGAAGATGCTCCCACTCTGGCAGAGGGTCAGCCCCATCTGCTCTGGGCTCAGTCGTTTCATACCAGACACAAGGCCATTCCCCACCCAGCCCTACAGAGGCAGCAGAAATGCACAGTGTGGCCCCTACTGGAGGCTGGGGGATCCAAGCCCAAGGGCCTCCAATGCATCATAAAAGGCTTAAGTCTCAGCTTAAAAACACGTGTGGATTTTACACTCCTCTCAGAATACATCTACAGTGTTCCCCTAGCCCCCTGGCTAGCATTTTCAAGTAAAACTGATGCTCTATCTATATAAAATGCCCACCTGGACCACAAGGGCAGGCTGTATGTGAGCACACAGGCTCACTACCCATCCACAGACTTGAGTCTCCATCTGAGACCCCAACAAACAAGCCGGATAAGTTTCTGGACAGCTGTGTGTGATTCTAACACTGTCCTAAATGCACCAGGAGGCCTTGAAATTGAACTCCATTAGAGACTCATTGCAGGCCTCCCCTCTCCCTCGCCTCCAGCCTTTTATGTGCATCTGTTATCCCCACTGCAACGTTTGTTTAGACCAGAGGAGGGGACACACTCGAACTGAGAAAGGCTGCTTTTCACCATGGCTACAGCCGATGTGGGGCTCAGAGACCTCCATGACCTCACTCCCGAGTCTCCTCCTGGGTCCAGACACCCAGTGTGACCTCCCCAGGGTGCATAGTGATGGGGGTGGGGTGGGGGGACAGGCACAGGGCTGGTGGCCCCCGGGATGGATGGTTACCTGCTCCGGTGATGGCGGGCATGTTGAAGATCTCTGTCCCCGGTTGGCCGATATCTGGAGGGGAATGATAAGAAGGGTGAGGGCGATGGGCCCACGGATCCTGGAAATCATCTGCCCCGTCCCCCGCACCCCATGCCCCCGCCACCCGCCCCGCTTTCCTGTCTGGTCTAGGCAAGGTGCACCAGCCGGGAGCTTGTGCAAGGCAGCAGGGCTAGTCTTGGTCCACGGGATTCTCCTGGCAACAGTACTAGAGAGGGTTGCCCATGCCCTCCTCCAAGTCTTCCCGACCCAGGGATCGAACTCGTGTCTCTTGACATCTACCTGCATTGGCAGGTGCATTCTTTACCACCAGCACCACCTGGGGCAGCACTTGAGAGTTTGTATTTTTTTTAAAAAAAAGGCAGCCTGCCATAGATAACACCTCACTTGGCTGTCTCGAGTCTTGGAAGCTTGACTACCCTGTGTGTGTGTGCCAAGTTGCTCAGTCGTGTCTGACTCTTTGCAACCCCATGGACTGCAGCCCTTCAGGCTCCTCTGTCCATAGGATTCTCCTAAAAATGGACCCTGAGCGCTTGTGTGGAGGTTCTAGCACAGCTAGAGGGGAGCACAGAGCTACTCATACACCCTTGACCAAAGAGGGGCAGGTCATCCTCTTCAACTGAGCGCACAGCTCTCGGAGGCACACGCGTGGAGCAGTGAGGGAGGAAGGGGATGCCCGCCCGCCAGCCAGGTCAGCCAAATCAGTCCTGGTGATCAGTGGGGTGACAGAGGTCACAGCCAGATGGCCCTGACATCTGAGATTTTGCGTTCTCAGTCAGCTCTAGGGGGCTGCTCACCCACTGGCCAGCGCATGGCACTTGACAAGGTTCTGGACTTAATAGCCTGGGCCAGGGACTGTCTTCAAGGTTGCAATGCCAGCCCCAGAAAAAGAAAAGGCTCTGCAAGGCCCTCGAGCTCTCCCCAGCTAAAGAGCTCTTTGAAGCTGGGGATATGAGGACCCTTCATTCATTGGTTTACTGGCTCAGAGGGTCTCCTGAGCATCTGTTATGGGACAGGTGCTGTGCTAATAGGGGTGGGGAGCTGAGCTAGGACTGACATCCAGGAACCATACAAACGGGAAAATCACAAAAGTGAGGCACACTGTGAATGGGAGACACGCGTGACCCCCATCTATATTCCCCGAGAGCCCCCTGTGCGCTGGGCACCATTCTGGGCACTGCATTCTGTGCCACCAGGTACCCAGAGCAAAAAGAGAGACCACCCTGGGCTCCTTGAACATGAGGTGATGGGCAAGCAGGAGAGGTGGTCGGCAGGTCCACTTGGCCGTGCTGGTCCCCAATCTCGCCCCCGTCATCCTTCTCCCGGGGAGGGGGTGGGCCCCTTACTGTATTCTGGCTCATTCCGGTTGTGGGTGTTCAGCTTCTTATTGATCTCCTGTTTCTTAGATTTGACCATGGCTGAGTTGCTCTCGGTCAGCTTGCTGAAGAACGCCGGCGGCTGGCTGGTGTTGCCTGGAGACTTGGAGCCCATCCTATTGCAAGGTTCAGACACCACAGGTCAGTTCACCTGGTGCTGAGCTTGCACACCCTTGATGATGGGGCGCTCACCACCTGATCTGCCTTAGAAATTCAGAATCATGCTTTTCCCACCCCCAAGCCTGCTTCCTCAGTCTCTCAGGGACCACGTCTTCTGAAATCCCCTATCCTTGGGCTCCGGTATCTCTGGAGAACCCCAGCTGTCCTGGTGGGCCATACCTGTCTGCCTGCCACAGTCAGACGCCCAGAAAAGGGCCCCAAATGGGCTCAGATCACACCTTCCCCTGAGATGAGGGGGCTTTTTTCTCTGCCTCCCTCCCAACCCTGGGCCCCGGCTTGGTCTAGAACATGTAGCTCTTCAAATCTCAGATCCTCAAGCGCTGGCAAACAGGGGCCCAGCCTGAGCTGAGAGACCCCAGCCCAAGACCCTGCAAGATGCCATGGAGGTCTCCCAAGTTTCGACCTTGTTTAGTAGGTCTGAGGTCCTCAGTTGCACCCTGAAGCCCTTGTCAAGCCCCCAATTGCACAGCGGTGGACCAAGGCCACAGGTGGGCAAGGGCTGTATTCCTGAGCGCCCCAGGAAGGGGAGGGGCCACTGAGAAGATACCTGGGCTCCGCCTGTTCCCCGTCCCGGTACAGCAGTGGGTACATGGTGCCCCGCAGATGCCCAGGCTCCACCATGCCCTCCGGCGGGGACACAGGTTCGATACCATCCTCGCTGCTGCCCGGGGCTGACGTCTTGCTTGGCTCTGGAGACCTGGGTGGAGAGAGGGTCCCAGTGGTGGTCAGAGCTCTGAGCTGTCCCTCTTGAAGAGGGCGCACCCCTCCCTCCACTCCCCTGCAAGCCCTGCCTCACTCTAAACCAGCACTTAGCACACTTTTCCTATAAGGAGCCAAACAGTAAATATTTCAGGAGTGATGGGCCAGTTGTGGTCTCGACTATATTTTTCTTCATTTAAAAAGAATAATCCTTTAAAAATGTAATACCGTCTTCAGCTCACAGACTGTGCAAAGACAGGCTATGGCAGGATTTGGCCCGTGGGGGGCACTTTGTCGAACCCCTGCTGCTTCCCCACACCAGGGACCCCACTGCTCCCCCAAAGACATCCTGCCACCTCCTTTCCTCTGTGTGCCACCCAGAGTGGCTCCCTCATCCTAGTGGAGGGCCCTCAAGGGGGTCCTCCTCTCTCCTCTCTGACTGGGGGCCCCTAGGGGTAACCAGGAGTGTGAAGTGCATGTGCGCCTGCTAGGAGGCTACTCTCACATCACACAGCTCTGCTTCGAGTCCCAGCTCCGCCACTTACTGGCTGCGTCCCCGTGGGCAAGGGAGTTCACTGCTCCATGCCTCAGTTTCTTCATCTGTGAAATGGGGTAACACTGCCTATACTTCCTGAGGCTGTGGTGAGGATCCTGGTTGGCGTGTGTGAAGGGTTTAGCTCGGTGTCTGGAACCCCCCGAGTGTGGTGTACGTGTCAGCTAGGGGTCCAGCTGCTCTGTGACCTTGAGCCAACTCCCCGCCCTCCCTGAGCTTCACCCTTCCCGCAGCAGACACCTAACAAAGCTCCTCGGTGGGGACTGGCAAGGGGTACCCTGTCTCCCACCCCTGCTCACCTCTTGCCCCCTTCACTGTGGGGTGAGCCACGGGCCTGGGTCCCGTGGTCTGGGGGTGGGAGGTAGAGGTCGCTGGGCGGGCGGCGAAGGTCCAGGACAGGGCAGCTGGCTCCGGGGAAGGAGTAGAGGGGGGCAGGGAGGGGCGCGCTGAGCTGCTGTGGGTGGTGCCGCGTGTAGTCCTGCGTGATGACCTCCTGCAGGCCAAGGGTCAGGGGAGACATGAAGGGTCAGGTGCCAGCCAGCTGCCAGAACCTTCCAGATGGGGTGAGGGCTGAGCTGAGCTTTGGGGGCAGAACCCTGGGGCGTGGGCCTCGGCTCCCCAGGAGCTTTGAGCCTGTCTGTAGCAGCTCAATGCCCCCAGGGGCATGGGGTGAGGCCAGAAGTCCCCAGCTGGGCCCCGAGATGGGTCAGATTCAACTGGCCAGCATGTGTGACGTATGGATCGTGGATGGGCTTATGCACCTGACGCCCCATTGGTGGAGGAGGAGGGGGGACAGCTACAGCACCTGAGTTGGAGACGACTCTGGGACGCCCGGCATGACGTGCCCTTGCCAACCCCCAGATCCCTGGTTCGCCCCCCACCCCTACCCAGGACTCAGTTAACCCATTAGAGGACATGTGGACCCTCCTCCCCTCCCTTTCTCAGGACCTAGTCCTGCCCCAGGTGCAAAGGCAATGACGAGGCGGGGTAGTTACACTGATGTGCTGTGCCAGGGTGACCACCCGCTGGTGACCTTTGACCCCCGGGGTGGTCTGGAGCAGCGGGCTGGACGAGGGCTGGCTCTCGGGCAGCGGCCGCAGGTGTGGGAGGTGTGCCGCCTCGCCGCTGAGCTTCCCAGGGCCTGCGGGCAGAGCAGGGCTGGTCAGGGCATGGCCAGGGTGGGCAAGGCCGGTGGCCCCCTGGGGCTGCCATCCTCAGATCCCGGCTCCGCCCTTTGAGCTGAGACACGGGGCCAACTCCACTGCCTCCGAGTGCCTCAGCTTCCCCGTCTGTGGGGGCAGGACCCCACCTGGCTGCTTGTGCCGCAGGTCTCCCTCCAGGTGGCTCTTGTCGAGCTCCTCCAGCTGCTTGGGGAGCCCCTTGTCGTGGGTCAGGCTGGGCGAGCTCACGGGGCTCACGGGCTCCACACCGTCGGGGCTGTAGCTGCCGCCGTGATAACCTGCAGCCGGGCGAGGCCCTGAGTCAGGCCAAAGCCAGGGCCAGGGCTGCCCTTCCCAGCCCGCCCCTCCACGATGGATGGGTTCCCCCGGGCCAGAGGCGGGGAAGATTTGGGCGGACGGAGAGCGGGAGTGAGCCACCGTGAGGGCTGCTGGCCAGCCAGGGGTGGGGACATGTCGGGAAAGGAGGGTGAGACAGCACTGCAAAGAGAGGTGGACGGAGAAGAAAAGAAGAGAACGAGACACACAGGCAGACAGGTCGGGAGAGATGGAGAGAGACCCAGAGAGAGTGAGAGACGGACAGCAACAAGGTGGGCAAGGGGGACGGGAGACAGACCCGGCTGGTGGGGGCCGGGGTGGGGCCGGAGATGGGGCAGGGTGGGTTTCGGGAAGGGAGTGTAGAGGCAGCGGACGGGTGGCGAGGGTGTGAGGCCAGTGTGGTGGTGAGTGACACTCGGATCCCAGGGTCGTCCCCCCCACATCCCCCTCTCCAGCACAGAGGAGCCCTGAGCTGGGGCTGGAGGTGGGAGACAGGCACAGAAGATTCCCCTCTTCCCCGGGGAAGCTGGCTGGTGGGTCAGCAAGGGAGACACGGGGCCAGAGCATCCCCAAGACCCCCCTCACAACCTGGGCAGAGGACGCAGGGGCCAGGTTCCCAGCTCCTACTGGGAAGTGGGAAGGTGCTTCTCTTTCCTCCCCGACTTCCTCCCCACTGTACACCCTGGGGGCAGTGGGGCGGGGTGGGGGAGGCGGCCTCCAAACCACACACAGCAGCAGGCAAAGGCGTGGGCCTGCGCCCCTCCGCAGCCCCGCTCCCCAGACAAAGGTGCAAAGGGGAAGATGGGAGGCGCAGCTGGAATCAAAATCACAGATCCATTCATTAAAGGAAAAAAAAGCGAAAATCCAAAAGAAAAAAGAAAAATCATGATAAAAACGATGTGCAAATGATGAAGTGCTCCCCGCTCCGATCAGAGGGTGGGTAGGCGCAGCTTGAGGAATCATCAGAGCGTGCAATCGACGAAGACGAGTTTCAAAACAAAATACCAAAACCAACGAAAAATGGGGGGAGGGGAAAAATAAAAAGCAGAGATCTGAAAATATCTTTAGGCCACAAGACGGGGTGGGTGGGTGGCGGGGCCGGAAGTCTTACCATCGCGAGGGGAGTCGTTGGCCAGCGAACCTCCTTCTCGCGGCCCTTTATCGTGAGCAATTTGACGCATGATTATCGCGTCTATGAAGGTGGCCGCTGTCAGGGTGGTCTTACCCAGAGAACGGAGTTCCAATTCCTGGATGGAAAAGGGTTTACTTTGAGTCTTTTCCCGGTGCAGGTCCGCAGCTGAGGCGGGGGGCGCCGGCTGGTCTGGGCTGGCGTGGTGGGATGCGAGGCTCTTCGCTGGGGCGCGGGCGATGGCCGCGTGGCTGGAGCCGGGGGGCGCCAGGGGCCGAGGCTCGGAGCCCTTGCCGGGGGAGGAAGCGGGCTCCAGCCCGGCGCGGGCTGGAGGCTTGGCGAGGAACGTGTGGCCAGCGTCCGCGCGGGGCCGTTCAGGCCGGGCAACCCGAGGGGCCTCCTTAGGCAGCAAGACAGGCTCCATGAGTGGGGGGTAAACCCCATCGAGGGTGCCGCCCAGCGGGCAGTGGGTGGCGGGTGGGAATGTGGCAGCTGGGCGGACAGGCGAGGAGGTGGAGGTGGACCTGGGGGAGGAGAGAGGGAGGGTCAGCAGCTGCAGGACCCACAGCTGTGGCCCTTAAGGCTGAGGCAGGGTCACTCCCTCACTTTGACACCTTGAGGGGTCGCCACTGCCCGGAATAACTCCCACATTCCCCAGAATAAACCCTCCCAACTGTGGCCTGCGAGACCCCATGCCATAGGGCCTCACCTACCCCATCAATCCATCCATCTACCCATCCACCCATCCACCCATCCATCTACCCATCCATCCAACCATCTACCCATCCATCCATCCATCCATCTACCCATCCATCCATTCATCCAGCCACCCATCCATCCATTCATCCAGCCACCCATCCATCCATTCATCCAGCCACCCATCCATCCTTCAGCCAGCCACCCATCCATCCATCCATCCAGCCACCGATCCATCCATTCATCTAGCCACCCATCCATCCATCCATCCATCATCCCATCAACCCTTACTGAGCGCCTACTATGTCAGGCACTG
Organism: Capricornis sumatraensis; assembly: GCF_032405125.1. Lineage (NCBI taxonomy): Eukaryota > Metazoa > Chordata > Mammalia > Artiodactyla > Bovidae > Capricornis > Capricornis sumatraensis. Next base: position 58,275,617 of record NC_091085.1, on the reverse strand, counting down.
TTCTAGACATCAGGGATATGACAGTGCACAAAACAGACAAAAGTGCCTTATGTTCTAGGCGAGGAGACACACTACACACAGGCTGATATGATAACATGATCAATTAAACTCCTATTATTGTGGCAGTTGCTTGAAGGTAATGATTCTGGGTGGAAAACAAGCAAACAGCAAGGGAGCTCTCAGGCATGAGTAGGGTGGGGTGTCTCCCTGAGGGGCTGGCATATGAGCTGGAGAGGAAGTGAGTGAGCCCCGTGAAGAATCAGAACCCCAAGGGCAAAGGCCCTGAGGGTGGGCCAGGGTGGGAGGTTAGAGGAAAGGGCAGGGGCGCCCAGTTCTTTCACCTCAGCCACCAGGGGCCACACAGGGCTCCTTGCTGTCTTCTCTGCCCAGAGTGCTCGCCTCACTCCAATTGGGCTGCAGCTGGCTACTCGAGTCCCATGCCTCTTTCTTCAGGCAGCCTTCCCTGATTGCTGCCCTGGTCTAAACCATAAGCCCTAAGAGGGCAGGGCTTGCATCACCATGTCCCCCATACCCAGCACAGGGCAGGAGACCCACTGCAAGCCCACCAGGAGGAAGAAATGCACAAATGCACTCCCTCTGACCTTCACAGGCTAGTGTAACTATCCCCACGCTGCAGACGAGGAAACAGGCTTGGACATGAGCTGGCCCGACTATCTCTCGTTGGTCTCTCTCTCTAGCCCAGTGTTTCCATGAGGAAGTCTTTCACTAAGCCTCACCCTCAAGGGTCTTCCTCAGCTGCTACTGGGGAAGGCTTTGATGTTCCTGCTCCAGCTTCTCACCGGCTGTCGCTGGTGGGAGCTCATGTCTGGGCACCCTCCTCTTAAGAGTCAGGTGCTCCTGTTCTGTGTAACTGCTGGGAACTGACTCGGAGGACACCAAGATGATGCTTCTGGTAAATGACGTTGTTGTTTTTTTGTAATTGGAATTGTGGTGGGGAGGGCATGATTTACAGCAGCCAAGTGTGGGGAGACTTGCATGAAGGGACGCTTCATTTTGGAAGAAGCAGCTGGTCCCTGGGCAGAGAAGGGCCCTGGGGAAACTCCTGTCCCCAGTCAGGCAGCTCAGCCCACAGGCCTTGGGCAGTGGTAGGAGGTGGGTCACCAGCAGGGACTCGGGCCTGTTGTGATAGGAAGTGGACTCCGGGGACCGGACACATCCGGGCCCTCTGCAGGTTCTCCAGTATCCAGGGAACCTCTGGCCTTGATCCAGACAAGAGGCACCTGATCTCGTCCTCCCTGTGGGGCTCTGCTGAATCCCTGCAGGAGCAGGAGAGCCTCTCCTCACAGCCCTCGCCCTGACTCTTCCTCTCTGCTCCACAGACTCCATTCCTGAACTCCACAACCTACCCAGCTGCTCACCTATCCACCCACCCCACTCCCCATCCACCTACTCATCCATCTATCGACCCAACCCCCATCCACCTACCCAGCTCATCACCTATGCACCTTCCCATCTACCCACCCACCCACCTACCAGCTAACCCAACTATACATTCCTCCACTTACCCAACCCATCATCTGCCTATTCACCCATCTACCCTCCATCCACCTATCTAACCATCTAACCATCCAATTAGCCTCCCATCAATTCACCCACCTATTCACCTAGCTCTAACCATCAGTCCATTCGTCCACCCACTATCATCTGTCTGTCCACCCACCTATCCATTCATCTAGTCTGCCATCCCTCCATCTACCACTGGCCCACCTATGCGCCTACCTACTCACCTGTCATCCATCCACTTATCCATCCACATAAGTGGATATCCACTTATCCAAATCTATCACAATCCATCCATCTAACCAAATCATCCATCAATTTACCTCCTCACCCAACTCTCTGCCCACCCATCACTCACCCTCCCATTTATCCCCGGGCCCACTGGTACCAGTGCACATCCCTCCACCTGTATCCAGTGACCAGCTCCCCACTCCTTGGCCCCCCCACCATGGGCCAGTCTCCACCCCTGTGCCAACCTGGCCCACCTCAGGACCGTAGGCGTGCTGGGCTCCACGGAGGTGATGATGCTCTTCATGCCCGTGTTGTGCAGCACGCTGGGCCTCTGCTGGATGGCGTCCTGGGTCCGTGGTGAGATGGGCGAGTGCTGGTGGGCGTGGGAGTGGGAGGCGGGGCGGCTGCTGCTGCTGCCCCCACCCCCGCCGCTGCCGCCAGCGCCTCCGCCGCCGCTCTGCTCCGTACCTGGGGGAGGCAAGCTGTGCTATCAGACCCGTGGTGCGGCTGCGAAGACCCCACCCCCGCCCCTGGGGCGCGGGCTGGGGGCTCGGCCGTCCTACCGGGTCTCCAGATGGGTGCGTGCTCTACGGTGGTGGTGGACGTGAGGATGGACTTCTCCCGCTCGCGCTCGCGCTCACGCTCCCTTTCCCGCTCCCTCTCGGTCGAGGACGTGGCGGTGGGTTTTGTCAAGTGAGTGGGGCCTCCTGGAAGCCCAAAGGCCTGCGGCTCAGCCCCAAGGACAGAAAGCTCCCCCCGCACCCTGACTCATGTTCCGGGATGGAACAGAGAGGCCAAGGCATCTGCCCAAGGACGCCCAGCACTGGGGTGGGGGCATCACCTGGGGAGAGCGGGGAGCTGCTGAGCCGGCTACTGAAGTGCTGGGGTGCAGTGGGGAGGTAGGCGAGGCGGTCCATGGCGGTGGCTGGCGTGCCTGGCGTTGGGGGCACCAGCACAGGAAGATGTGGCACTTGAGACAAGTCGATGATGCCTGTGAGAGAGGAGGTGGGGTGGGGGCTGCAGCCACTGGGGAGGAGGGGAGCCAGGCTGCCTGCTCTCTGGACCGCACCACCCGCTGGAGCAGCGCACCACCCGCTGGAGCAGCACTGCCCCGTGCTCCCTCCTTGGTGCACACCCTAGGTCTGAATGCCGGCTGCTCCCAAGCCCTGAAGTAGAGGTAGCTTGCAGGTGGCGCCACTGCATACACTGCTGTGCCCCTTTTGCCTGTGACCCTAGGCCATCAGTTGCTTGTATTCAATCCCCACTGTTTGAAATACCTAGTGTGACCAGTTTTAACAACTGGACCCTAACGAGGTCTTGGTTGTTCCGAAAGAACATTCCAGAAGTGTTTCTAGAGAGTGTAATATTCATGTGCAAAGTAACCACAGGCTGGGTGCTCATCAAGGGAACAAGAAGTTCAAACAGCCTTACATTTCCAAGTTTTTTTTTAAAGGACCACATACATCAACAGGACACACAGGCACATGCACAGCCCATGTGCCAGCCAGGACGCAGCCACACACAACTCTAAACCACTGGCAGCGTGGCGGTTAAGACGTGGGCTTTCACTGCCATGGACCTGGGTTTGATCCCTGGTCGGGGCACTAAGATCCCACAAGCTGCGAGGTGCAGCCAAAATATATTAGTAAGTTAAAATAAACCACCCGCTGGGTCTGTGTGTGCTCTCAGCAAGGTGACACCACTCGGGACTCTACGGTGACCACTCTCGGCAAGGACAGGTGTACAGGCGTGGGCACATACGTGTCCTGTGCTTTCAGGAACCTGGGCAGACCAGGGATAAGGCCGATTCTGGGTAGAGGGTCCTGCCCAGCCGTGTGCCTGGCAGCACCCTGCCCCACCCACCTCGCGGGCCGGTGGCGTAGTTGAGGGCCAGCGAGGACTCTCGGGGCGACAGGCCCCTCAGCATGTCGGCTCGCTGGGCCATGGCGGTGGCCGCGTTGTGGTGCATCTGCTGCGAGGTGATGTAGTCGTTGATGATTGTCTGGCGGTTCTCCAGCGCCGCCGTGTCGGGGTAGCCACGGATGAGGTACGGCGGGTACAGGTGTGGGTAGGTGGGGTTGGGGGCCAGGTGCCGGGGCAGGTAATAGGCAGCGGCTGCCAGGAGAAGGGGAGTAAGTTCAGGCCGGCCCACACCTCAGCTGGGAATGCCCCTCTGCCTGTCTTAATGCCCCACAGCTTCTCCCAAACACTCCCACAAAACAGAATTGAGAGCCTCAAAGTAGAAAAACTCTTGCTCTCCAACATACCCGAGGGTGCCTCTTACTGATAATATTCTTGGGATCAAAATTCACCCAAACACAGGGTATCCGAAATGTGGATCACAGGGTATCCGAAATGTGGATCACAAAAATACCTAAGGGCTGTGTCCTTTTACACAGATTTTCAGATCATGTCTGTTTGGGGAATGCACACCCTTGAGCCCTCTTTTGATACATTTGCAATTTTCAAGGCGCTGATAAGTCTCACAGGAAAAGAAAACCATTGAAAAAATGTTTAACCCAGCATGACCCTGAGACCCCCCCAAGAGAAATTCTTTCTCACCTCAACTGCTGACATGACTGCAATGTTGGGGCTCTCCCTCTCCCCGCCCTGCATGCCTCAGTTTCCCCTTCTAGTGGAGCTTAGTTGATGCCTGAGGAGCCCTTGGGCTGACACTGATGCTACAGGGTTCCTTGGGTCTGGAACAATCACCTGCATCCAGAGGGATTCCTCGGGGTATGGAGGTGGGGTCGAAGGCCAGCGGGATGTGGCCACGGTACAGGTCCACGCCGCTCACCCCTCGGAGCAGGTGCTCATAGGGCGAGATGGGGTGGGGGTGGTGCTCAGGCACGCTGCTGTGCGGGGACTTGGCAATCTCCCGGGGCGTGGATGTCAGCTTTCGGTCCTGGGATGCCTTGCTGGACGAGAGACTGCCTGTGGGGATGAGCCAAGTGCGGATGGCATTGGACCTCAGACACGGGTGTCCCACCCCCTGCATGGGGGCTGCTGAAGTTAGTGCTTATGGGAAATCGTTTTAGAGTGGGGTCTCTGGGGTCCCAGAAACCAGGCCTCTTCGTCCATCCATTTGCCTCTAGTTCATTTTTCCTTTTATTTACTCATTCACTCATTTGCTTCTGATTTTTATTCTTTTAAAAAGCTCATCCATTCTTCTGTTCCCTTTTCTGCTCATTCATTCAATCAGCCAAAAATAGTTATCATGTGTCTACGATATGCCTAGTACTTTCTAAGAGCTGGGGCTCCCTCACCAAACCAAACAGGAAAACCCTGGCCCCCATGGGGCTGACATTCAATGTAGGAGGCAGATGACCAACTAGTCATCAAAAAAGAATTTCAAAGTAATAAGTGTTCTGAAGAAAAATTTAAACTGTGATAGAATGTGACCAGAATAGTGAAGGGGGAGGGTGACCATAAGTAACCTCCCTGACAATGTGACATTTGAACAGAGTCCTGAAGGGCAAAAAGAAATCAGTTAGGTAAAGATCTGAAGGGGGGAGGGTGCATTTCAGGCATAGGGAAACTGCACGTGCAAAGGTCCTGAGCAAAGAAAGCTGAGTGTGGTCAAGTCACAGAGATAAAGCTGTGAGATGGAAAGGCGGGTGGAGCCGGATCCTGCAAGGCCATGGCGGAAAAACGGTGATTTTATTTTTCCCCCTAAGAGCAGTGAGAAGTCAATAGAAAGATTTAAGCAGAATAGTGGCTTAACTCATGTAAATATTTCAAAAAAGTATTCTGGCTGCCGTTTTGGGAAGCAGATTATAGCAGCACAAGAAAGTAGTCAGGGAAGCCAGGTGGACTGGAGGCGGCAGGGAGATGCAGAGGATTCTGAGGATGGTTTGGAGGCAGAACCCACAGGTTTGGCAGGTGGGCTGGGTGTGGTGGCCCTGAGGATGTTCCTGAGCTAAGGGCTGGACGGCAAGGGGCAAGGCAGTTTTCGGAGACTAGAGCCCAAGGCGGCCCCGCCCCCGCCCCGCCCCCGCCCCACCCCTCCTCGGGCCCTGGCTCACGCACCCTCCTGCAGGCGCGGGGTGGGCTCCCGTGTGGTCACTGGTGATCCGCGGGGTAGGTGGCCGGTGAAGGGCGCCGCGTGGTCCTCGTAGGTCAGGGGGCTCTGTCGCGGCTTTCCCAGCTCAGGCACGATGACCGGGGCCCCCCGGGTGATGGAGCCCCCCGAGCTGCTGACGGCACCCGTCCGGCTCTTCAGGCTCTCCTCGTAGCAGACACGCTCCAGCGCCCGGGTGTCGGCCATCACGTCCAGCGGGTGCACAGCCGGGAACGTCCGGCCCGGACTGCCGATGATGGAGCGCACGTCGTGCTTTTTGGAGCCGGTGGAGGACGTGCTGGTGTCATACTTGAGCGGGGTGCCCTGGGGGGGACGGGGTTGCGGAGGGAAAGGGGGACGTGACCACCAGTGGCACAACCTCTCTGAGCCTGTTTCTCTGCTAGGAAATGGGAGAGACATCTCATGCTCCAGGGGCAGGGGTGAAGGGCTTTGCTAAACCTAAGATGAGCCCACCTGCCCTTGCCCTGCCCACCCCTGGCCCCCAGAGCCACCCTGGGGGCTGCAGAAGGGGGCACAAAGTGCAGAGGTCAGCCCTTCCTGAAGCAAGTGGGGGACCCTCGTTGGCCCTTGGGATTTGCTGGAAAGAAACTTAACAACCCCATGAGGGTAAATGCCTTCTTCCCATCAGTCTGGGACCCTCCTTGACCCACCCAAAGCCAAGCCAGAAAATCCAGCCGTAAAATCCAGTTCCACCACCCTGAGGTTCAAGTCTCAGAGGTCAGGGCTGAGGTTATGTCTGCTCTTGGGCCAGAAAGGGCAGCTGAAGGAACAGGGATCATGATGAGACTGTAATTCGGCTGCCTGGGAGAAGACTCCACCCTGTCTAAGCAGGCCTGGGAAACCCAGGGTACAGTGGGCTCTGTGTCTTTGCAAGTAAGACAACTCTGCTTTTATTCACAAATGTTTTACTTACTTTCTTAAGAAGGGGAAATGCCCTCATTTTAGAAAGAATATTCTAGAATCAGACTGGCCTCCCTTTTGGATCTATGATGGACTCTTGCCAGTGGCCCACAACTGCCTGTAGGCTGAGCGCCAAACCTGACCCCTGGCCTTCGACAGCCTTCCCACCACTCCTGCCTTCTCCCTAGGTGCTTCTGAGCCTTGACTCAACTCTGAGGCCCCCTGGCCACCTCCCTACCACCTCTCAGCCATGCAGTCCCCCATGGATCTCATTCTCCTTCCTGTTCACATCTCTGACCCTGTGAAGAGATAGTGGTCCTTAGGTCCTCAAAAGGACCAGCTCCTCACAGAGTCAGAGTTCGTCTTCCCCTTCCAGGCTGGGGCTTCTGGGGGGCCCAGTGCCACAGGCAGTGGATAGGCGCAGGGGTGGGGTGGGGATGCAACCTGCCGGAGGAGGCCAAGATGCAAAGATGCTACAGATGTAAGGACATCTGGATTTGAGATTCACAATGGCCATTTACTTGCTGTGTGACCCCAGAGAAGTTGTTTAACCTCTCTGAACCTGTTACCTCACCACTAAAATGAGGACACCTCACAACACTGTTGTGAGGGTTACATAAGTCATGATGCCAAGTTCTCAGGCAGCGAGCGCCTGACTCACACTTAGGGTGCAATCAAGCTTTATTACACCTAGCTCTGGGCTCTCAGCAAGCTTCTTGACCTCTCTGGGCCTCAGTTTTTCCATCTGAAGAATGGGGGTAATGGGTATGACTTCAGGCTCAGATGCTTCAGTCGTGTCTGACTCTTTGCGACCCCATGGACTCTAGCCTGCAAGGCTCCTCTGTCCATGGGATTCTCCAGGCAAGAACACTGGAGCGGGTTGCCATGCCCTTCTCCAGGCGATCTTCCCAGTCCAGGGATCAAACCCTTGTTTCCAGTGTCTCCTGCATTGCAGGCGGATTCTTTACCCACTGAGCCACCTGGGAAGCCTGGGTATGACTCTCCTGGGCTGTAAATACAACTGAATGAGGTCATGCGTATAATATAAAGCCCCTGCTATGAACCCTGGAATGGATATAATGACAACTCAGTAGTGAGCAGCTGTGTGACCTTGGGTGTGGCACTCAACAAGTCCAGGCCTCAGTTCCCCCATTTACAGGGGCCAGAGCCATGCCTATCGGTATCCTCTGCCCCGACCTTGGCCCCCGTACCTGCGTGATGGAGCCCTCCTTGAGCGGCCGGGGGGCCAGGGGCAGCTCGGGCGTGCGCCGCAGCTCCTCCCGTGGAATCTCGTGGATGGAGCGGCCAGCCTCCTTCACCGTCGCCACCAGGCCCTCGTGGGCTGGCTTCAGCTTCAGGGGACCCAGGGCCTCCAAGGGCCGGGCCTTGTAGGCCTCAGCCAGGTCCCGAGGGGGCGGAGGTGGCGGTGGCGGCGTGCCCTCGCGCTTCAGGAGCTTGGCCTCCCGGCGCTGGTAGTCTTCCTGGGCCTCCACGTAGGACCGTGGGATCCCTGCCAGGGAGGAGGGGGCGCTGACCCGTGTGTACTTGCCTCCCACCTTGCTCATCCTAACCTGGGGGAGATTCTGAAGCCTGACTACCTGGGTTCAAGTCCTCACTTGCTGTGTGACATGAGTTGACCTCTCTGAGCCTCAACTTCTTCATATATAGAATGGGAGTATTAACTGAAGCACCTCACCAAGTCATTCACATTCAGTGGGATGATACAGATACAAAGCATGTTAAAAAGTACCTGGCTTGCCACTGACCAGCCAGGAGAATGTGGGTGTCTTCCTTTCGGAGGCTGTTCCATAAGATGATGAACAGAGAGCACTTGGGGTGGCACCCAGCACAGAGCACAGGAGATGCTCAGTAAATGAGAGTGAAGGGTGATGGGCAGTAGTTTGCTTTCAAGTTTGGTTTTCATGCCTTGCTCTGGCTTTCAACCTGCACTCGTACCTGTCATGTACACGTGTGTTATACGCCTTCCCTGGGTGCCCACGGCACTCTGGTATGCCTCCCCTCCCCTGCCCATCTCGACTGTAAACCCGAGGGCTTGTTGCAGCTGCCACAAGGGTGCGGTGGCTGGGCACGCCGGGAGCAGAGGGCAGCGTACCTTGCGTGATGGAGCCTCGGATATGGTGCTGCTCTTTGAGGTGGTGGGGGCTGTGTCGCTCGGGCGGGATGGCGCGGCCCATGAGACCTGGAGGGGGCGGGCGACAGCATCGTCCCACGGCTCCCTGACCCGGCCTTGGGCAGTGACTGGCCAGGGTCTACAGCCCCTGCCTCCCTCCAGCGGGTCCCTCCAGCCACCCGGTCCCCGAGCTGATGCTGATGGTGGTGGCGATAGAGGGCCCAGCTGGCAAGTGGCCCGCTTTCTCGGCCCTGTGCCACCTCTGGACGGAGCCTCAGAAACACCCAGCTTTCCTATCTGTAAAGTCGGGATAACTATTCCCGCACTCTGCCCAGGGGGAGCTGATGTAACCCAGCAAGTGGGGAAGCCCCCAGGGCAGGTCCTACGGCCCCTGCTCCACCCCCAGAGTCGGGAGCCGGGCAGGGCACACACCTTCGATGCTGGCTGAGGAGATGGCCCGGCTGACGCGGCCCTCCATCATGTCGTAGGTGCGCTTGGGGGCAGCTGTCTCGTGGGGAGGGCCTGAGCTGCTCCTGCCGTCCTCCTTGGAGCACTGGGATACGGACATGCCACCTGGAAACCAGACCACGCTCACGATGCAGGGCAGCCCTGGGAGGCTGTGTGCACCGAGCCCAGGGCCAGCAACCTGGAGGGCCGGAGGGCGACAGCAGCTCAAACGGACCCCCGTCACGAGGGCCCGTCGGCCACGCGGCTGAAGCCAGGCCCAGCTGGGCCTTCCTGGCAGGAACCCCCAGCCGGCAGTCCAGCCCAGGGCCTGCTCTGCTGGTTGGTGGGTCTGTACCTTTGACTGTCCACAGGCATGTGAGTGTGCACAGACGAACACTCGTGGGAGCGGACGTGTGACGTGAACGTGCAGAACCACGTGCATGTGAGCAAAGATGCACCAGCTGAGTGTGAACATGCAGGGTTGGCACAACCATCCCTGTGTGTCAATGTGGTCTGTGTGTGCGCAACGTGTGACACTGTGTGTGTGTGTCCACTGTGAACGACGTGAGGCCACATGCAAAAAACCATGTGCATCTGTGTCCACGTGGGGAGAGTGTGTGTCTGGTTGGACGTGGGAGGGACAAGGAGGGTCCACAGCATGGGTGGCCTCATCCAGCCAGGCTGAGCCCAGAGGGTGGGCACATCAGGCTGGGCACATGGGTGCTCGACTGGCCATGGGTCTGAGCAGCCAGGAGGGGGCCCCCGAGGAGGCCACGGTTCGGTCTTGCCCATTGGGCTGGGGGATCCTGAGTTGGCCTCTCCTTCCAGGGGTGGCGGAGTCTGTGGGTATCAGAAGCACGTCCTGCACGCCCCAGGCCGGCCCCTTAGAATAAAGGGTACCCTGGCTCTCACGGATTTCCATCACGACCCCGAGGGATCCTCAGAGCAGGAGCTCCTCCACGGGGTTACAAACTAGTGGCTGGCGGATAGACGGTATCACCGCTCCTAATTTTTCTCAAAATTGATTGCTGATGTTTAAACACCAGGAGATATCAGATAAAAATGGAGAGATCAGAAGTCTGGCTGGCGAGCTTGCACTTGTTACAGGGTGACAATCAGCTGCCGGAGAACAGAGGCAGGGCCCCTGTAGAGATGGCCGTCACTCCCAGGGTTGCCATAGTCTCCCCGCCATCTAAAATGAAAAGCCTTGACAGACACCCATTCTGTGGATGCTAAACCTAAGGCCTGCAGGGGCTCAAGAACTGATCTGGAGGCCTGAGCCGAGATGCCACCCAGGGCTCCCTGCTCACAACACCCTGACTGCCTCTCTGTCCGCCCTTCTCAGGGCCCCTGGCCATCCCCCAGGGCACTCAGCCAGGTACTGAGGCTGGCACAGAACGCAACTGACAGCCAGTCCCCAAGGCTGTCTCCACCACTTGGTAGCAGAGAAAGGCAAGTGCCTAAGCCCCATGGTACCACCTCCGCTTCCCAGGACCTGGGGGGCCATGGGGGCTGGGCGCTGGGCCGGTGGAGGCGGATAGTGAAGAAAAAGCACCCGCCCATTGGAGGAGAAGCAATTTGCGGCCCTACGGCTGCCAGCGGCTGAGAGGGGCGCCCATTAGCGGCTTTTATCTCTGCACCCCTGGGTGCCCAAGGCTGCCAGGAAATTGACATCTCAGCCCTTGATTCCCTTAATTCCTTCCAGGCAGGGCTCCCGGGTGGGGAAGCGGAACCCAGGGAGGGCGAGTGGAGTGAGGAGCACTGAAGTGGGGGGCTTAGGGCGTTAAGGGGGCGGCGTGTCACTAGTTACGCCCCTGCCTGCCACCCTCGTGCCGTCAATCAGAGCGCACAGCCTTTGCCAGAGCCAGAGCCCTAGGGGTGTGAGCTTGGGGCTTCTGCTCCCTGGGCCTGTTCCCCCACTCGCAAGGCTGGCCATAAGTCTGCTTCCTAAACTGTAAAGAACTAAGGAGAGGTGGGAGGCAGCTAAGGCCGATCTTCACCTGCTCTGACTTACATACATACCTGACTTACATACCTACAGGGACGGGGAGGTCACCACCTCTCTGATTGTGCTTCCTGGTGTCACCCCAGCCCTGCCTCGTGAGGAACCCCCCTCAATGGACCAAAGACTTCCCCTACCCCCGTCCCAGGGATCCTGTTCTCTGAGGGGCCAGTGGACACCATTGTACCTCAGCTCCCACACCTGGAAAATGGGAACACACTCCTTCTCCTCGGCTCTTAACCACACACAGCTGACAGGAGGGCAACACACTCCCCCAGACTTGTTTTCTGAAGACATCTGGCTGCCCTTTAACCCCAACCATATTTTCTGGAAACTTCTCTCTTGACCAGCTCCAGAAACACCAAAGTCTGGGGTTTGGTGAATAAGCCACAGTGGATACAGACAGGTTTAATGACAAGATTAACAAGGTGACTTTCCATTTGTACCTGGGGAGGGGGGGCTGTCCTGAGAGCCTTCTGAGGGGGCTTCATCTGCTGGACCCCCAGCCCCTGGCACATGGGTGGCCCCCAGTAAACATCAAGTGACCAGATGAACAACCACCTGCAGGTCCCCATTGGTCCTCTTCCTCAGGAGTCCTTGCTGGACATCAAAGAGCCCCGAACGGGACGGCCTGCCCAGCCCCTGCCCGCCCACCAGCTTCTCATAGCCATGGCGGCATCACTCACCCTCGTAGGATAGTACATGGCCCTTCTTGCCCTCGTAGATGACGTGGCCCTTGGGCAGCCCATCCTCCCGGCTGCGGTCCAGGCGGCTCGGGCTGTCCTCACCGATGATCCTGGTGATGGTTCCCTTGTACAGGACATCGGCCGGCGTGCCCTGGGGGTGTGGAGGCGGGTGATCACCTGCAGGCTCTGGCCAGGGACCGCACCCACCCCCAACTCGCCAGACATGACCAGGATGTGTGCACGTGTGCCTTCCAAATCCACACAGGCACACATGTGTATATCACTGCATACGTGTTCATACATATGCGGCTTCAAAAGGGAAGGCAGAGGGAATTCCCTGGCGGTCCAGCGGTTAGGACTCCATGCTTTCACTGCCGGCACCGAGGTTCAATTCCTGGTTGAGGAACTAAGATACCGCAAGCTGCCGTGTGGCCAAGAGAAAAAAGAAAAAATGGGGGAGGCAGAGCCCTCCAGGACACAACCACACGGAACAAACATCAGCGATATTATTAATAATAAGCTCTGAACCCTGTACAGGTATCGACTCATTTAATCCTGGAAACAGCCCTCAGTCAGCTACTACTGAGCCTATTTCAGATGAGGAAACCGAGGCACCAAGACACCAGGTAGCTTCGCCCAGGCTCACCTGGCTAAACGAGGGCATAGCCAGGCTGGGGAGCCAGGCAGTCTGGTCCCGGGCCTGTGCTTCTACTTGTACTACGTGACTTGTACTTTCTCAGAGCCTGGATGCTGGGATGTCAGTCCACGTGCCTGTGACCGCGTGTCGCTCCCCAAACGAGAATGGGGACTCACATCAGGGCGGGACACCAGAAATCTGAGCTCTGACATAGGGTTTCTCAATCTTGGCACTGTGACCTGTGGGGCCAGATGCTTCTCTGTGGTGGGGGCCACCCTGGACACTGTAGGACGCTTAGCAGCGCCCCTACCCCGGCGCCCTGGGCTCTACCCACTCGATGCCATGTGATCCCCTCAACCTGCCCCTCCAGATGTGATGATCAAAGACGTCCCCAGACACTGCCCAGTGTCCCCTGGAGGTAAAATTGACCCCATCAGGAACTACGGCCTTAGAGGGAGTGTGCTTCCTATTGAGGGGTGTATTCAGGCAGACAGAAGATGGCCCCATGGGGTAGCATCCTGCCTTGGGTGACTTCCAAGAACATGAGTGTGAGGGTCAGAATATCAATCTGGAGCCAGACTGCTGGATGGCAAACAGCAGCTTTACCAGCGAGTTGCTGTGTGACCTTTGTCAAGTCACTTTGCCTCTCTGAGCCTCAGTCTGTACATCTGCAAAACAGACGCAATCTCTGTCTACGACTCTTGAAGGCACTTGGCACAGACAAGCTGTCCCCAGATCAAGACGTCTCTCTTCTCTTTCTATGAATCCAAGAGCCGATTCAGAGATGTGAGTCTGACCGTGTGCCAAGCCCGGGACTGGTGCCCTTCGAGTCTCCCCATGGGAGCATCTCTGCCAAGAAACATCCTTCTGTGGGGTAAGGGCAACAACTGGCACCCCCTGGGCTTTTATCCCAAATCCTGGTCTTCAAGGAGGAGAAAAACAAAATGCCCTAACAGGTCTCCGGACAGGTCTCCCCAGACGTCTCAAAGCAGACACCCTAGACAGGATCCCCTGGTCACACTTTAGAAGACTTGTGCACAAACAGTGTAGAATAAATGGGCTTCAGTTTGGGTGACGGTCCAGTGGTGGGCAGTCACCTCTCTCCTCAAAAGGGCACAGGGCAGAGGAGCCAACTGCATGTCATCAGGAAAGGCCTCCCCAGGGGCAGCTGACATAAGCACACCCATTGTAAGTCTACGTGTGTACGAGTTTGTGTGTGTGTTTGTGTATGTGTGAGTCTGTGTGTTTGTGTTGCCTGCACAGATTTCATCACTACCTGGTCAAGAGGCTGTGGGAAAGTCTGACCCGCACACATCTGGCAGCTGCCACCCTCTGCCAACAACCATCACAGGGGTGTGAATGACCGACATGGCTCGGGTCACGGCCACCTGGAAAGCAGAGGCCAACGGATGCCCAGGCACTTCAGATGGTGACCTTTAATCCCAAACCACTCTATGAGAATGACTCAGCAGGACTTCCCTGGCTATCTGGTGGTTAAGACTCTGCACTTCACACGCAAGGTGTGCGGGTTCAATCCCTGGTTGGGAAGTTAAGATCCCACATGCCAAAAAAAAGTGATTTAAGAATCCCTACTCTGTATGAGTACTGATAACTGAAGCTCCAATAGTTTGGCCACCTGATGCAAAAAGCTGACTCATTGAAAAAGACCCTGATGCTGGGAAAGATTCAAGGCAAAAGGAGAAGAGGGTGACAGGATGAGATGGCTAAATGGCATCACTGATTCAATGAATATGAACTTGGGCAAACTCTGGGAGATAGTGAGGGACAGGGAGGCCTGGTGTGCACGCTGCAGTCCATGGGGTTGCAAAAAGTCAGACAAAATTGAACGACTCAACTCAATATGAGAATGACTCAGCGAGAGACAATTTTACCAAAAGGGTTTCGAAACTGAGTCGGGGGCGTCGGTCCCTGCCTGGGTGAGAGTGCGGCCTGCCTTTGGCCCTAGGTACCTGGCAGCTGCCTTCATAAGTTGGTGATTTCAAAACCGACAGGTCTTAGAGAAACTTGAAGCATGAGGGGCCCCCTCCGTGGTGGGATCTGAGGCCTCTGGGGTGCAAAGACACCTCACTGTCAGAGCCTGCAGCCTGAAGTTTCATCATTCAGACACGTATGGGAGGGAGTGCTCTTCCCCGGGCCCAGAATGCTGTTCCCTGAGGTTCCTAAAGGGGTCACAGCTCTGAGAGGTCTCCCCCAGCTCCCCTGTCTATGTGGCCTCGGCAGCATTGGATGCTCTTAATCGCAGTGTTTGACTCAAAGTCTGAAATCACTGCTCAGTTTTCACCAGTCTGCCTCCCTCCACTACCCTGCCAGCTCCTCGGGGGGCCTCGAGGTTTTTGTTCAGCACATTAAATGCCTGGCTCCCAGGAGAGAAGATGAATGCTCACAGAACAAGCGGGTATCCCCAGGAAGCCACCCCATCCACTGGGGCGGGGGCCGCACAAGGATGCCGGCGGGGAGTGGGTGGGCTGCCCACTGCTTTGTCCCCAATCGGGGCCACGTCCAGAATGCTGCCTGCGAGTCCCACCCTGGTCCCGCATGCTGTGGCCCCGGACACTTACGTGGGTGATAGAGCCGCGGTACGTGATGGGGCTCTCGGAGGGGACCCGCGTGCTGGGGGTCCCCTTGGTGATGCTTCCGCCTGGAACCGAGCCCAGAGACGTCCCTGGAAGACATGAGACACAGGGCTTAAGAGCCGGACCCAGGGCCACCCCACTGTGCTCCTGATGACCTGCAAGTTCCACCCCCTCCACTCGTGGTGTCTCAATGCAGAGTCCCCCCGCCCCTAAATGGAGAGACAGACACTTGGGAAGAGAGGCTGTCAAACCCTCTGGGAGCTGACACTTCTCAGACAGGGTTTGGATAAGGGGTCTTATTCCTGCCTCGACCCTCCCTGGGATGGAGGAGCAGCCACAGGGATGAGGGCAAGACACCGTGCCTCATGCCCAGCTCCCACGCCCTCACCTCTCAGGACGGATGTCTCCTGGGCCGTAGGCACCCCCAGGCTCTCAGGGGGTCCTGCCTGGCCCCGTGGGGACAGCTGCTCCTGCTTCACTCCGCTGAACGGTGCTGGGGATGGGCGAGAGCGGTGAGCAGAGCCACAGGGCAGGGATTTGGAGGCATGGCCCCCCTCCCCGCCCTACCCAGGGGCTGGGGGTCCTTCCCCCCATGCTCAGGCCAGAGTCCCAAAGGCCAAATTGCCCTCCCTCACCCCTTGACACAAAGGGTGGGAGATGAGCCTCGGCCGTCTAGGTTGGGGGTTCTGGATCCTTACCCAGCTTCTTGGGGTCCATGGCGAGGGGCAGCCCCATGGCGATGGGGCCCACGGGGGCCTTGGCGTGCTCTGAGTATGGGACGTGGAGCTGCACCGACATTCCCTGTGGGGGCAGAGGTGATGGGTCCCAGAGGCTTCAGCCAGGGCTTCCTGACACCCGCTTTCATGACAGCGCAAGAGGAGGGGAACCTCGGGACCACACACGGGTCAGAGAGGCCTGGGGCTCAAGTCCCGGCCCCACTGCTCCTCTGAGTGACTGTGGACAAGTCACTGCCTCTCCTGAGCCTCAGGGCCCTCACCTGTGTGGTGGCCATCATGACCTGGTTTAAAGGAAATGGTGCCCACGAGCATCTGGGCAAAGTGGAAGCCTTGCCCCTGCCCTGCAACACATGGCGGCAGGTCAGGGAGATGAAGGGGCAGGCAGACCAAGGCTTTGCACATGCTGGTGCTGGGTGTCTAGTGAGCGTGCTCTTCCGTTTCACAGGGAGGTGCAGAAAGGTTAAGTAACTTGCCGAAGGCCGCACAGTCTGGATGCGGTGCCCCCGCTCTTGAATGCCCCATGGGGTGACCTCCCAAGGTCCTGAAGCCTGGGGCACGCTGTAGCCAGCTTGGACCTAGCCACTTGGGTGCCTGGCCCCCACCCAGACACCATCGATCCCAGCGACCCCTCCCCCAACTGTACAGATGGAAAGGCCAAACCCTTGAAAGAGGAAGGGGCTATTCTCTGGGCACCAGCTGGCACAGGTATTTCTGGGGGGCTGGCCCTCCCACCTCACCTGGGAGATGGCCCCCATTTGCCTCTCGAGGACGCTGGGGTGCTTGGTGGAGGAGATGAGGGGCGGTGGGTTGGAGATGGTGGGTGGCCGTGGCAGGACGGGCCGGGCGCTGTCGTGGAGGCCCAGGGGCAGCGGGTGACCTGCAGGGCACATGTCTGTCCTTCACGGGGCTCCGGAGCAGTCAGAGATACAGCCCCCAGGGCCTCTCCCCACCGTGTCCCTGTCCTGTCCAGGGAAGTGCCTGTCCACACATGCCTCCTACTGCTCCTCTCCCAACTCTGCCCTGAGCAGCTGTCTGCACCCTTGGTTCAGACACCACTATTTCCACCCACCCCACCTCCCTCCATCCACCCCACCTCCGGGGCCTGGACCAGGTCCCTCCACTCTCCCTAGACTCCTTAACTGGTCTCCCCATCCCTCCTTTACCCTCCGATAGCTCATTCCGCTCACAGGAGTCAAAAGGACCTTTTTCAAAGTCTATTGGCTCACCTGCTCCCCCCGCCTCCCCTGGAGACCCTTCTGTGGCTCCCCACTGCCTCCAGGGTAAGGTATTAGCCTGTGACACAGCTTTCAGGTTCACCTGACCTTGCGGGTGTGGTCTCCCCAGGCTCACTGGGCACTGCGCTTCCACCATGGCAGTCTGATTCAGTGTCTCAAGCTTCGCCGGCTCTTTCCTGCCTCCAGACCTTTGCACATGCTGTTCCCACTGCCTGGCTTACCCTTCCCTGTTTTTCTGGCTCTTTTGGCTCGTAAGTCCTGCAGGATCTTTGCTAATTAAAGTCCTCATCCACCTCTAGCCTTGCCCCTTCTATGGCTGGTAGGGCCGAGCAGGACTGGGAACCTCAAGAAAGATCTAAATCCAGCCTATGTTTGTAAGCCAAAGCTGTCTCCTCCCCTACTTACACCTTTCTCTCGACCTGCTCATTCTCCAGCTCTAAGTCACTGGTGGGAGCTGGTGCTCCCACTCCAAACCTGCCTCTCTCATCATCAGCTCAAGCACCTCCCATGGCTCCCTAGTACCAGTGCTTCCGTTGTCATGCTGGAGATTCCTCAAACCTCAGCGGAGCCCCCTTTCCCTTCACTGACCAGACCATCCCTCCCATTAGGACCCGTCAGATTCTAAGATCCTTCCGCATGCAGTTCCAAGCAGTGCCCAGTGATTGGTGGGTGACTGGTGGTACCCAGTGATTGCCTGCTGGCTGACTTGTGGAGGAGGCCAGGCTGGGGTGAACTACTCACCAGGTGGGGCATAGGAGAAGGCCAGGGGGTCAGGGGCATGCGGAGAGGCCTTGATCACCTCGCGAGGCGGCACGGGGAAGGGCAGGCCTGGTGTCCAGCACGAGGGGTCCGCGGGCAGCTTCTGGCCCTCAGCTGCAAAGGCCGGGAAAAACACAGGCTTCTCTGCTGAGGGGTGAGGCAGGGCAGGTAGTCAGCCACGCTTAGCCAGCCCTCAGGCCCCCAGCCCTGGCTGCCCTGCTCAAATGAGTGCCCCTCCCCTTGCCTGCAGCGCCAGCCTCGGCCAGAGGAGGGTCCCGACCAACAGTGATGGGGAGGTGGGGGGCTCCTAGGGTGGAGCTCCCCCAAGTCTGTAGACCAGGCACCACTCTGACTCTGCTAATGTCCTCCTGAGCACGAGTGTGCCTCGGGAGTGGGCTAGGGGCCTCTCTGCGACCCTTGATTTCAGCCCTGGAAAGACACAGGCGCTGGCCCGGCCCCAGGTGAGCGAGGGGCCTGGACAAACCTCCCAACCAGGGGATGGAGGTGGCAGCAAGGGGCCCACCCATCGCCTGATTTTGCGTGTACACTTGTACCGGAACGTGGTCACGTCTACCCACTTATTTATCATCTACGGCAGAGCTGAGGAGTTGCAACAGAGACTGGCCCGCAAAGCCTGAAATATTTACTATCTGGCCCTTTCCGGAAGAGGCTTGCTGATCTCTTTAGATGATGAAGGCGGTCGGAACAGTTTGCTGAGACCCGTGTACGTGTGCTCTGGCAGGTGCGGCTAGGAGCCCACATGCTTGGGATGACAGCACACGCAGGTCAGCCTGTATACTAGCGAGTTCCACATCCGGGCACTGGGCCGGGTGTTTTGAAAGCACGAACTCAACGAGCCTCCTCGCAGACTTGGGAGGAAGAGAGCACCCAGGCCCGGCACTGTGGAATGGGAGCTGAGTACGGACACGTTGATGGACTTATCTAGGGTTGCCAGCAAACATTTGGCCAAGTCAGGATTTGACCCCTTGACCTCACGGCCGCTGCAGCAGCAGATAACAGAACAGCTCTCCTATGGGGGCTCCAACTAAGAGCACTGTGTGGACTGACTTGTTTATCCTCCTAACACCCTTCCAGGAACTGATGAGGATTATCCCCATTTTGCAGATGGGAACACAGAGGCTCGGAGAGGTGAAGTCACCAGGTTAAAGGCTCAAAGCCAGCGAGCAGGAGCCCTGAGCCCAGGTATATGGGCTGCAGGCTGTGACCTTAACCTTCGCAACACACCCTGAGCACCAGAAGAGGAGCAATGATTGACCCTAGATTCTCAGGCCTGAGAACTGCCTGCAGACACAGCCAAAGACCAGGCTGTCTTCACGGTGTTCTCCTGTGGCCTCTCGCTGCTGAAATCAGTCCTAAGCACCAAACCTCTCCCTTGAGACTTGGTATCAGGCTGGAAGACCCATGGGAGCTGGGGGGTGGGGTGGGGGGACCGGGGAGTAAGCGGCTGCTAACAGCTTGGGAACGCTGGGCCTGGGATGGGAACAGCAGGCAGGTCTCCTCCCTGGGGCCACCTCCAGATGACAAAGGGGTGAGGTTCTGAAGACCTAGCCGGGTGAGCGGGAGTGTGTTGGCAGCGATGAGAGGTGCCCGCTGTGGGCCCAGCAGGAGGGATGGAGGCTGTGTATGCTGTACACCGCCCCCATCTCTCCTGGGAGAGACAGAGCTCCTGCTGGACCTATGTGCCTGCTGGTGGGGGTAGCCCGCAGGAGAGGGGGTCACACATGCGGGCAGTAACCCAGGTAGAGGTTCTTACACTCAATCTCCTCTAATGGAGCACCTCTCTAGGGCCTGCACTGGGCCTAGAAAAATCCCCAAATGCCCTGGATGGCGCTCATCCAGCGACCCGACCCTGTGCGCACCCAGGCTGCTCTCTCCAGCTCAGCCCCAGCTGCGGTGGGAGGGGGCAGGAGGCCTCCGGTGCTGGAAGGGAAACTTGGGCCCTGGCCAGGCTGGGCGGGTGGCCGAGAGCCTGGAGAGACAACCTGTTCCTCCAGCTGGGCCCGGGGAGCCCGAGGGGGTGGGCGGAGCCAGGGGGCAGGGGAGCGGGAGAGACCAGAGAGAGGTCGAGCTGGGTGTCAAGTTCATGCATGTGCCTAAGGGTGCTAGCTGCAGGGCAAGCCACCATACCCGACGGCAGGTGCGCCATCTCTGGTGCTGCCGAGCGATTCCAGGAAACGGCGCGGCCCTCCACCCGTGCCAACCGGCCTAACGCCAGACTCAGAAACCAGGGGGGAGATGGCTCACCTTCTCCCGGGACAGGGCCTGTGACCTGTCCCAGCAGGCTCTGCCTGGCCCTGTGCGGTGTCCAGCCACCCAAGCGCAGCCTGACCTGGCTCAGATCTGGTGCTGGCCGAGGCTGTGTGGGCCCCTGACGTTGCCATGCAGCTACCCCGCCCTGGGCTAGTGCCCTGGCCCTCGAATGTCCTTCCAGACCAGACCCCATGTCTCACACTACACTCTTGCCCAGCAAACCGCACCCCCACTCATGGGGAGTCCCGGGCCCAGCGTGGGTGACCGGCAGGGTCCCAGGAGGCAGTTGACACCCTGCTTTCAACCCCACACTTAGGTTCCTCAGCAGGTTCCACTGGCTTTGCCTCTGAAACAAAATTTCAAGGCACCCCCACCTTCCTTCCATCTCCACGGTCACCCATATAGTCCAGACTGCCACCACTGCTGGCCGGGAACAGCGCTGTGCCCTCCTCCATCTGCCCACAGCTCCCTGTAGCCCTTTCTTCCCAACAATGGTCAGAGAAAAAGAAATCTTTTCAAAATAGAAATCGGACAGCCTGACCTCTCCTCAGTCCCCAACAAACACATACACCCTGAAAATTCCTCTTGCAAAGGCTTTCTTTTCCTGCACCCGAGACCAAAGGTCCATAGCACCATAGCCTACAAGGCCCTACACAATCTGGTCCCCATCCCCCATCCTCCCCTCCCCTCTCCCCAGCCACCATGACCTCTTGGGAGCTCCACCGACACACCAAGCTTGTTCCTACCCCAGGGCCTTTGCACATGCTGTTCCCGGTGCCTGGAATGCCCTTGCCCCAGATCTCCCCACCACTGCCTTATCCTGGTCTCGGAGACCCCTTCCCTGAGCCCCTCGTCACTCGCCCCATTTTGTCTCGTTCGTTCCATGAACTACCCTGAGGTCATCTTGCTTCCTTATGTGTTCCCCTGCTTAACATACTCTCATTCACAAGAAGGGTGGCTGCCCGGAGGAGGAAGTTCATCCTGCTCACTGCCAGACTCACACTACCCAGGGGTAGTGCTTGGCAATGGTGGGTGTTCAACACATGTCCTGATCCCCTGGCCACACGCTGGATGGATGCATGCCCGTCCATGTGGGTGGCATCTGAGACTTCCTATGGCAGGTGAAGGTAGCCGCAGGGAGATAGGTGGGGGTGGGCCGATTAGCCAGGAGGTGTCTGGCAGACCCCTGTCACTTGTGACGTGTGGAGCTGGCCTCCTTTAGGGACAGCCCTGCTTTTGTCCTCAGACACACAGCACCGCCCTCAGGGAGGTCCATGGCCAAGGGCCAGCCTGACTTTCTAGAGACGGCAAGATGCCGTACCAGAAGTTGCTCGAGGTGATGGTGCATATGGCCCTGGCCACTGAGTCTGTCCCTGGCTGTGTTGGACAGTGACAGTGCCTGGGGTCCTGCTGCCCTCGGACCCCTATAGCAGCCCTCAGGAGCCTGGGCTAGCACAGCGTTGGGGGAGCCTTTGGAGGGAGGGGGTCAGCCCCCATTGCTTGTGGTGTGACAGGCTGATCTGGGAGGGGTGTCCCTTAGGGATACAGGCTTGAGACTTCTTGGGGCCAGTGGGGAGTGGGGCAGAGATAGAAGATCCAGAGAACAAGAAACCAGACCCCACCTGTCTCCTGACCTTGAACTTCACGTGGTGACAGTAAAGCACGCCCCGGGCAGTTGCTGCAACACAGCTGCTCGGGGAATCACTCACTGGCTCCCCAGTGAACCCAGTGACCTCGGCCTGGAATAAGGTCAGGGTGAAAGCTGGAGAGGGCAGTGCTTCCTGCCCAGGCCCAGAGTTGTTGCCAGCTGGCGCTGAGCCTCATGGTTCTAGAAGCTCACGTGTGGACTGAATCACATGGAACCAGAAACAGCCATAAACGTGTTTTCGTATACGCACAAAGCTTGTGGAAATTTTGAGAAGTTGCCAATGTTGAGAAACTCTTAAGATTTCACATGAAAAGATGGATTTCTAGCTTCTCTGAAAGAACAACCCACAACCCCAGGCCTGAACTGCCACGTGGTGACTCTTGGCTGAGGCCAACGTGAGCCCACTTCAGAAAGAGCGTAAGTTCTCCATGCTGCAGTCCCCACCACCCCCTACTGCCTCACTCCCACGTGTTTCACTCATTAACTTGGCCTGTCCTACCAGCACAGCCATGGAGCTGGGAACAGCTGCTCGGCATACACAAAAGGCCCCTTATGCCCGCCCATCAGCCCCCTCTCCGACTCCCTCAGCCACTGACAAACACTTACCCTCCTTCTCGGCAGGAGGCACAGGACTCCTGCTTTTGCCTCGAGGGCTGCTGCTGGGCGGCTGAGGGGTGTCGCTCTCCGGCTGCAGGTGCTGCGACGGTGGAGGGGCGGGGGGAGCTGGCTTAGAGGGAGCTGCTTCCTCCCGGGGCGGCTCATGGACTTTGGTGACCTGCTGGGGGAAAGCCAGGAGGAGAAAGCGTCTTTACAGGCTGTCTGCAGGTCCCAGAGATTAGCGAAAGCCTTCCAGGCCCCCTGCGTGGGACCAGCCTCAAAACTGAGGCCCAGGAGAGGTAACAACACGCCCAAGGGCACATGGCTTGAGGGCCAGGAAGGGAGGGCTTTGTGCATAGTGTAGGGGGTATGCCCAGCCATCCCAGGTGCCTGGCTGTGGATTGGGAGCCTTCATTATCCTGCCCCTAGCCCCTTCCCCCTTCCCCAAATTTCTCGGGGTCTCAGAGAGATCAGAGCTGACAAATGGGACAGTGCCCGGCTGTGGGGAGCAGGCAGCACAGACTGGCACTCCTTGTGCCCCTCACTCAAAAAGCCCTGGTCAGCTCAGAGTCTTTCAGCCCCCAGCCCCCAGGTGCACGGGAAGGCCAGGCTCATGTACTGGGAGAGGGCAATGACTATGTGAGTGTGCTAAGTCGCTTCAGTCATGTCCAACTCTTGGCCACCCTATGGACTGTAGCCCACCAGGCTCCTCTGTCCATGGGATTTCCCAGGCAAGAATACTGGAGTGGGTTGCCATGCCCTCCTCCAGGGGGATCTTCCCAACCCAGGGATCGAACCCGCATCTCTTACGTCTCCTGCATTGGCAGGCGGGTTCTTTACCACTAGTACCACCAATGACTGAGCCGTTACAATTACGGCACCTCTGAGGATCCTCCTGCTTGGCCTGGAGAATCTTCTGGACAACCCCCCAACCCCTGCAGAGGGTCTCAAGTTAACTGGTGGGGCCCTGCCCTCCTCTTTGAGGTGGTGTGACAGTGGGGGGCTTCCTGCCTGGTCTGGGGGGCTCCGGAGAACCCTCGGCAGGCAGAGGTGGCATGGTGAGAGCTGCCAGGCTGGGAAGCCAGAGGGAGGAGATCTGCAGGCCGGGAACTTTGGGGGCCCCCCAGCCCCCCTACTGTTCCTGCCTGTCTCCATGAGGATTTCTATAGGAAACCGGAGGTGGTGGGAAGCGAGGGGCTGCAGGTGCCGGGCCTCCACCTCCCTGGCCTGCGATCAGCCTGATTTATTGTCTCCCCAACAGGAAGTAAAGGTCACGGGGGCTCTGCGGGTCCTGGCTGGGTGGGGGTCCTGGGTCATGGGAGGTGGGCCCGGGACTCACAATAGGGGGGATGGCGGCTGCCCGCTGCTTCAGCTGTTTCAGGTCCAGCGGCTTCTGGGGCGAGGCGTTGGTCCTGGTGTCACTGGTCGGGGTGAGGAGGCTGGGCCGTGGTGACAGGAGCCTGGGGGCAGGGGGGACGGCAGGGGGGATGGGGAAACCAGTGTCAGGTCCATGGGCTCACAGCCTCTCCTGGCTCCTGCCTGGATGATGTGGCTGGGGGTGCCACCAGAGGGAGGCGAACGTCCAGCGCTGGGGAGACCTGGGGTCGGGGTGGGGGCTCCTCTCTCCCTCCTCTGCTCCATTCAGGCCCCACAAGGGACCAAGACCCCTCCCACCCCAGCCCAGAGGATCAAATGCTCCCAAGATGGCCCAGGACAAGGGAAGTCCCAGAGAAGCCCACACTCAGGGCCCGTACCACGACTGGCCCTTGGGAAGCTGCTGGGAAACCCAAGAATCAACGTGATTAAGGCTTGCGAGGCTTTAGAGATTCAGGGAGATGACTCATCACCCAAGTATGAGAGGCTCAGGCCCCAGGGTAGGGGCCTGAGGTATGGTGCTGAGTGGGCCCTGCTTACTGGAGACAAGGACTGGAGCACCCTCCCACTCAACCAGAATGCGTGGCTAACCGGACGCAAGCTCTGCGGGCGGGGGGTCAGTGTGTACACCGCCCGCCCTGCGGCCATAAGTGCTGGGCTGGGCCTGCAGGTGGCTTGTCCTTTAAAGCAAGGTCACGTCTATCTGCTGTTGACATGCAGAACAGGGCAGCAACCTGCTAAGGGTGCACGGTGTGTGTGTGTGTGTGTGTGTGCGTGTGTGTGCGTGCGCGCGCGCGCGCCATGTCTGCACATGGGTGCACAGAGGCGGGCAGGAAGGGCAGGGGGCTAAAACATGGTGGGATGCCAGGGCTGGGGTCACCCCAGGGAAGAGCTACAGTGTCTCGGGTACCCGGGGCAGAGGTTGCCCTGGGACGTGGCTCCAGAGCTGCTCACCAGTGTCCCCTCCTTGAAAGGTCTTCAGGGATTTCCAGGACACAACAGCCCTGGCCCGGTGCCACGCCACAAGCCCCGTCTGGTTCACCAGCTGGCACGAGGTGTCGAGGGCAGAAGCTCAGAGCCCCAGCCTCAGAGCCCCTCACCCCTGCACCGGGGCTGCCGGGTTCCTGCCCAGCTCTCGAGTCCCACCTGGGAACACCATTCCCTGAAGACACAGCAGGCCTGAGGGAATCAAACAGTGTGCACGCCAGGAGGATTCAGCCAGGAGGGAGAATCACAAGACAGGTCAGCAAAGCCTGAGGGTCCTGTGGGCACAGCCCCTAGTGTGTGCCGTGACCATCCTGGCTGATGCCACGTGCAGACTGTCGGTACAGCCCCTGCCTTCCAGGTGAGATCCGTGATAGCCAGGGTGCAGCTCACGCCACCCAGAGCTGGCTGCCGGATGCCAAGAGCGGATCATGAGCCTTCCCGCCGACAGAGCAGGACAGACGCGTGACGTGCAGCCGAGGGGGACCCCCGCTCTCTGCGGTGACGGGACCGTGGCCCGTGACAAGTCAGTCCCTCGGGTGCTGACCCCCTGCCCACATCTGCCACACGCTCAGCTGAGCAGAGACTGTCTTGGTGACACCCTTGGGGCTGCCCACGGCATGCAAGTGGCGCCAGGCTCCGAGGTCAGACTGACTTCATGCTCAGCTGGGCTTCACAGTCCTCCTGACCAGCTCACCCTCCCTGCCGTCCTCACCTCTCTCGACCTCTCCGGATCCTGCTCAGGCTCCCAGGACCATCGGAGGCCTCTCCTCTGGTGGCTGCCCATCTTCACTCCCCCGGAGACCCAGGCCCAGCCTCGTTCGGCCCTCTACCCTTGGGCCAAAGCACCCTGACCAGGTCCAAGAACCAATGCTCTCACTTGTCCTGTACCCCTCACCATCAGCTTCAAATGTCACCAGCCCAGGCTTGCTCCCCTCCTCTTGCAACTAATTATCACTGTCTGCTTAAATCAACTTGTATTTGTAAACTTAAGAGTGAATACACTGTAGCCCTTCTGGAAAATGCTCTGGCATTTCCTCAGGAAGTGCATTAGAGTCACTACAGGGCCCAGCATTTGCACTGCTGGGCATACACTCGTGAGAATAGACACACACACACCTACACACCAACCGTTCACGAAAGATCATAGCAGCCACTGTCTGCAAAAGCCAAAAGGTGGAAGCAACCCTCACGTCCAAAACCAGGTGAAATGGATAAACAAAATGTGGAATGTCCATACAGTGGAATATTACTCAGCCAGAAAGAATGACTCCAGGCTACAACTTGGATGAACCTCAGAAACACGATGCTGAGTGCAAGAAGCCAGTTGCAAAAGGCCACGTACTGCGTGATTCCAATTACATGAAATCCCCCCAAAAGGCAAATCCACAGACACAGAAGATAAGATGAGCGGGTGCCAGGGGTGGGGGATAAGGACTGAAAGCTAATGGCCTGGGGTTTCTTTCTGGGGTAGTTGACAATATCCTGGAATTAAACAGTGCTGATGATTACATAACTCTGTGAATGAACTAAAAAAAAAAAAAATCACACTTCAATGGCTGAATTGTATGGCTTGTGAATTATGTCTCAGTAAAGCTGTTACAAGGAAAAGATAAAGAATATACTCCTTGCTGACCACAAAATCAAGGGTTTGATATATTAAGTATATTGTTTCCATGAACAATTAAGTAATAATGCTATACTATTATCTATTGTATAAAATATTTGAAAATGCAAATTTTAAGATTAAAATATAAACTTTTATATCTGTGTAAATATAATTTTATAGGGACACAAAATATGCTTTTATGATACAAATAAGAAGCCAAATGTCTGTGTCTCACTCTGATTGTCAGCAAACTAGGGCCTTTGCCCTGCCCTGGTTCCCCTGTGGTTCCTTGTCCAGGCAGGGGGCAGGCAGATTGGAGGGGAGCAGGGATCATCCTCAAATGCCCTTAGCAGTCACCAGCTGGGGGTGTGCATGGAGGCCCAGACCCCTCTCTCTTGAGTCCCCCTGACCCCACCCAGGGAGGCAAGAGCTCAGTGGGGGCTGCAGCCATGGGCACAGTACTTCACAGCTGACAAGATGACAGTAGCCTGACCGCTCACTGTAAAGAGGGCAGCATCCAAGAGCAAGGGCCTGGATCCTGATCTTTAACAAGCCCGAGGGGCCTGAGCCTCCCCACCACCCCGAGGGGCGGGAAGATGCCTGGCACTCACGTGGCCCCCAAACTGCCTCATCCCACCTCCACAGCGGCAGGAGCCACCACCTCCAGGAGCTCTCCTCACAGTTTCACCCTCCCTCTGTTCTCTTTCCTTTGTTTTCTTGGAAGACAGGGCGTTTATTTTCCTCCTCAGAGACCAGAGCAGGGTAGGGGCTCTCGGAGCCTGGCACTGTGCACGTGACCTGGGCCGGGAGGGGCAGGGGCGGGGGTTGGGGGGAAGCTGGGTGGCGGGGGAAGCCAGCAACTCGGCTGGGAGCAGCTGGGGCCCTGCCCCCTAACCCTGAAGTTCAAGACTCCACCTCCCAGTTCAAATCCCACCACTGGGCAGGTGACTTGACCAACTGTGCCTGACTCGGTTTCCTCACCTGTAAAATGGGTATGAGAACAGTCACTCCCTCCAGTGACTGTCCTGTGGGCAAGACACAGGGAGGCACAGGAAGCCATGACAACAACGCCTAGTGCTGAGCGGCCTGGGTGTCTCCTCGTCCCTGCGGGTTTGCTTCCCGCCCCGGAAGACCAGGGCTGGGGAGGGGGCAGGGGCCCAGGGGACGCTGGGTCTGCAACAGCATGTCCCTTCTCTGCTGAGCCCCCTCCCCAGATTCCTCATTATCGCTGGGCTGGGATAATCCCAGCTGCCAGGCTGGGGCTGGGAAGGCAGGATCGTGCAGATTCACAACGGCATGGTCATGCTGGTTTCCCACGCCCCCAAGATAAAACCCCACTCCTCGCTTCAACCCCCGGGGCCCTGTGGGGCCAGGTAGAGCCAGGACTCTGCCCACCTCTGTGACCTCCTCTCGTGCCCTCTCCCCCTTCCCTCACTCGCTCTGCTCTCTGCCACAGGCCTCTTTGCCATCTACCGAACACAAGCTCGTGAGGCCATAGGATCTTTGCAGCGGCCATTCTCTCTGCCGACTTTCCCTCCGTGTCTCATACTCTGTGTTCCCATCATCTTTCAATGTCACCTCCTCAGGCAAGTCACACTCCCTCCATGACCAATCTCTCCCTCATTCACTTATCACACGAGCATCCCCTTTATTCCACTGCTGTTCCAATTCCGTACTAATCGCTCCCAGTGAAATGTAAGCTCCCTGGAGCCAGGACCTCATTTGTTGCTGCTCGCCTTGAGCTCAGGATGGTACCTGGCACACCCTGGTGCCTGGTTAATCATTTACAGAATAGAGAAATAAAGGAGAAATTGCTGTTACATTCTTTTGAAATTCCAGGGGCTCAGCGGAAGCAACTACATTCCAACCTCCTCATGGAGTGAACTTTGGGGGCTCCTGAAGCAGTTCCAAAGGAAGGGAGCAACTCCTTTCATTGAGCATCTTACTGGGGGCTCGGAACTCCATTATTCTCTCAAGCAGCCCGTAAGTGGGGATACCCACACCCATCTTGTGGATGAAAAAACTGAGGTCCAGGGCAAGGCACTTATGAAGGCCCAGCCCTGCCAGAAAGTGCCCAGCACCGTCTCTGGGAAACGGAACAGGCGGAGGCAGGCAAGCTCAAGGCTCTGCAATCAAAGCCACTATCTCTGGCCACTGGCCAAGAAAACTCCCAGGCGGAGCTGTCTGGCAGAAAGCAATGGAGAGTAAAAAGCAGGATATGATTTTTCTCTCCCAAAGCCGTACGGGCATGGGCCAGAACGCAATGCATCTTCTGTCTTGTCCAGGGACGCCCAGTGCACTGCGCTGAGACTGCCAGGCGGGAGGCAGGGCTGTGGGCAGGAGGCCAGGACCTGGGGTCGCCCACCGATCTCTCTGGGGTGGTGGAGGGGGGTGGTGCTGGCTGCCAGGGCGCACTCTGACGCATCTCGCCCGCGTCCTCCGGCGCCCGCCTGGCCCCGTGCGGCCGCGGCCGGGGCAGGAGGGAGGGGTGGCGGACTGCCAGCCAGGAAGAGGTCAGGAGGCTGGCCTGAGTCCAGCCTCACCCTGAGGGTGGGGGACTGGCCTCGGTCACAGAGGGCGTGACAAACCAGGTGTCCTGACTCCCAGCCCAGGGTTCCTGCTCCCGAGGGACCGAAGGCTGGACGCTCAGGCAGGAAGAGTGGACAGGAGCCAGACCCAGCTGGGGGATAGAAAGACACGTCCCTGGGTGGGGCTGAGGCTGTTGGGGGAAGAGGCTGAAAGTAGGCTGTGGGGCTTCAGGCCTGGCCCGAGGGGTCCAGGGGGAAGCTGTTGGGACCCAGGCCAACCCTCCGAGGTGTCCAGCCCAGGTAGGCCATGTGTACCCAAAACACAGACTCCAGGAGGCCGCTTATCAGCGTGGCTGTCCCATGAGCTCAACGCTCTTCCCGCTAAGAGCAGAAACATGTGTTTCCATGACTGTCTCTGTGGCCAGCGGGAGTAGGGTGGGGAGCCGCCCACCCTGACCCCATTACCCAGGCACAAAGAGCGAGACTCTGGCCCAGGGCCTTCCCCGGCAGATCAGCCCGCCATGAACTCTTGTTTTCCAAGCTGTGCCCACTGGGTAGGAAACTTAGGACCTCCGGGCCCCCAGAAACCTGCTGGCCAGACCTCTGCTTATCCAAGAGCCATACAAGTGGGCTGAGGGTCCTGCCAGGGACCAGAGGTAGCTCACCGAACACATGGGGACCCAGCGAGCTCTGACCAAGTCCGGTTTTCACATGAAACATTCTAGAATTTGCCATCTCTGCATGCCCCAAGGTGAATCACAGAGCAGAGGAAACGGCTCCCAGTGAACCGGTCGGATTTGAAAGTCAGATTTTCCTCCCTCTTGCGCTGCCCAGAACTTTTCCGAGAGACGTGAGAGGAGCGAAAACAGACTGCACTGTTTTCAGTCAAAATAAAAATGACCGGCCCGCCTCATTAGAAAACAATTCCTTAAGCCGCCCAGATGCAAGCGGGTGTGGATCTCCGCAGCCGTGCCCTTTGCTGCCCACATTGGGCCCCGAGTGGGGCCTGCCGGCTTCCGCTCTGGCCGGGGTCTCGGGGACCCTCAGGGACCCTCAGCGGGCAGAACATGAACCGGCCAGGATCCCAGGCATCTGCCACTTGCCCCCATGTCCACCACCACCAGCCTCACCAGGACATCCCCAAGGCCGCCTCACAAGGCGCACCCCTCTGCCCCTCTGGCCCTCATTAAATCTCCCCCCTCACACAGCCGGCAAGTTTCAGAGCCTGAAACACACCCCAAGTCACAGGCACAAGCTGCAGAGGTCTCACTGTCCTGAGAACAAAGTGCAGCCACCCACCCAGCCTGGAGGCCCCGCAAGGCGGGCTGGTTTGCTGAATTGTGCAGGCTCAGTCCCCACCCCCGGCCTCTGCACTTGCTGGTCCCACTATGTTGAGGGTGAAACTTTGTCTCTCCAAGTCTGTTCAAGTCCTAAGAGCCAAATACCTATGAATGTGAACTTCTTTGGAAATAGGCTCTTTGCAGATGCGATGCAGTTAAGAGGAGGTCCTGAGGGTGGACCCTCATCCAAGGACTGATGTCCTTGCGGCAAAAGGGAACTGCGGGCACAGGGACACATGCAGAGAATGTCACGGGACCACAGAGCGACGTACCTACAAGCTGAGGATGGCCCGCACCACCGGAGGCTGGAGGAGGCGGGAAGGAGCCTTCGGGGGAGTGGCCCTGCTGATGCCTTGACTCTGGGGTGGCCCTTGGTGGCGGCAGCTCTGGAAGCTAATCCACGCTCATTGTCACCCTACTCCTCCCCGCCCAGGCTCAGCTCAGAGGCCACTACTAATGGGGGCCCACTCCATCGATGCTGCCCTGTCCCAACACCGGAATTCCTGCCAGATGGAGAACACTTAGTGGCGGCCCCCTCTCCCTCCGACGGCAGGCGTGGAATCGGCCTCGTGTGCCGTTGTCTCGGTACACAGGTGATGCTCAGTAAGCGCTTACAGAATGAGACGACAAAGCCGGCGCACTCACCTGTTCTTGTCGCCGCCCTCGGGCTCGTCCACCTCGTCGGCGCTGCAGGTGGCACTGGAGTCACTGTCCTGGGGTGCGCCTGAGCCCTTGGCCGCGGGGCCTTTGGCCCCAGAGCCGCTGGCCTCCTTCTTCTCCACCTTGAGTGCCCCCTCGGGCGCAGCCTCCACTGCGGCCTCCTGGCCCGCCTTCACCTTGTCAGACCCCTCTCCGGCAGCCTCCTCCTCGCATTCACTCTTGACAGGCTCCATGGGGTGCGCCTCGCCTGGCTCCTCCATCTTGGCCTTGCCCACATCGGCCGCCAGCTCTGGGGCCACAGGGGGCTTCTGCTCTTCCCCCTCCTCGGTTGAGGGGGCGGCTGCGGCCTCTTCCTCCTTCTCCTCCTTGGGGACCACAGGAGGGGGCGTGGCAGGCGACTGGGGTGCTGGTGGGGGTGTGGGCGGGCTGGTGGCTTCGGGGGCTGGGGTGGGCTCGGTGGGGGCCGGGGTGTCCTCGGGCGGCGGGGTGGGCGGCTCGGGAGGTGGTGCATCCGTGCCCGGGGCAGGTGGTGGCTTGGGCCCATTCTGCCCCGTGTCCTTGGCGGCCTCGGTGCGGGGTGAGGGGACGCTCTCGGTGTCGGAGCTGTTGTTGACAGCGGCTGCGGGGAGAGAGCAAAGATGGGGTGAGCAGTGCCGGGGGGCGCTCAGGCTCGAGACAGGCAAGGCCCTGCCCACGCTCCTCTCACCACCCGATGACCCTGACTGTGTAGCCTGGTTCTGGGTAGGAGTTCAGGAGGCCGCGGTCCCATCCCTGGACACCAAACAGCCCCGAGGCTCCTACACGCCTGGGCAGCCCGCCTGGCCCCTCCCAGACCTCTGTCCTCCTCTGGCTGCCCTCTCCACCTGCTGACCCTGGAGGAGCCCAGGACCTGTTAACTTCCGATCCCCGGAGTGGCTAGGTGGGTGGCCAGCACCCTACGGAGCCAGGCTAGGGGCAGCCAGGGGTGCAGGCTTTCGTTCTGGGGTCGCCTTGTTCTCAGCTGCGCCTGCTGACACAGTGGCCTCCCGGCCTCGCTTTCCCCATCTGTAGAGTGGGGAGAACAGTTCCCACCTCACAGGGGTTGCGGCACACAGGGTGACACCTCCTAACTGTCTGCTGCTGTGTCATGAAGGTCGTCCTCATAAAATGCGGCCAGTGAGCCTGGAGGGGCTCACGGGGAGAGGGTCCACACCAACTACAGCCCCTGGCCGCTGTCCACAGGGCTGGTTTGCAGCAGCTGCACAGTAAGTGCTGATCGAGTGACAATGTGCACAGACGAAGGGAAAGGGGCCCTCAGCTCCAGGCCTGGCTCCTTAGCCTTAACCACGACTCCTCTCCCTTCTTTGGGTTTCAATTTTCCTCACTTTCTACAAAATGGGGACATTTGAAACCTCCCTCCCCCACACTTGCTGTAGGGGAAACGTAAGTGGGTTAAGAGTCACAGGTGGACACACTAGTAAGAAATCAACAGAACAGTCAAGTCGAGTGCACTGATCCGCAGGTGTGAGCCAGGGAACAGCATGGGGAACAGACACTACGCTGAGGAGGGGGAACAGAGGCAGCGGTGGCACCAGCAGTGGCGCTCACAGGCAGAGGTGTGCTCCCAGAGGTGGGGCCCTCGTAGACAACCCCCACCCCGGCCTGGCCCTACCCCCACCCCACCCCCAGGCCAGCTGGCCACATTCGTACCTGGGCCACTGCATTCCCCTCTGGGGACCTCGTTCCCAGAGGCGTGTAAGGCTGGAAGGAAGTGAGAGAAGGGTTAGAAGCCAGGTGACATGAGCAGCAGGTGGGGAGGGAGGAGGATTTGGGGCCAGGCAGGCAGGGAGGACCTACAACCCGGTCCCGAAAGCCCGCAGCCCAGAACACTCCTGGGTGTCCTTGGACAAGTCACTGGCCTTCTCTGGTTCCCGGCTCCAGGGTCCTAGGGGTGGGGTGCTGGCCTCAGAGAGGGGCAGGGCTGGAGGGAGAGGCCTTTGGGGCTGCCTGGCCCTGTCTCACCCCTCAGACGCAGAGCCAGGCCAGCAGGGGCTGCCAGTGCCCTACAAAAACACTTCTTTCAGCCTTTACTGCCCCCAGACTCCCACCTCTCCTGTCTCTTGCCTCCCTTCAAGGCCCAGAGCAAAGGCTACTCCTCCCAGAAATGACCATCCCAACAACAGCAACACGGGCTTGCTCTGTTGGTGTTGGGCTCTGGGCAAAGTGCTTCACACACACAACTCACTCTCAATAACCTCTAAGTTAGAGATGATCATCACCACTCTGCTTTGCAGATGAGGCAACAGAGAGGTTGAGTCACTTGTCCCAGGCCACACTGCATGGGGGCAGGAGATGGTTGACCCCAACATCCTGTATCCCTCACCATGGGGTTCCTGACCCTATCTTCTGACTTCGGCAATGTCACTCCCTCTTTTCACATTGTCAGACCACAGGACGAAGGGGGCCAGCACTGAGGTCCTCTGGACAAATGGCTTAGCCCCAGAGCCTGTGTGTTCATCTACAAAATGAGTGGTTTACGCCTGGCTCTCTCCCTTACTCAGCAGCTTATCTCTGTCAGGGATTCTCAGGCATTAAGCGTGCCTGAGGGTTGTGAAGACTCAGATGGCTGGGCCTACTCCTAAAACATTTCTCACTCAGTTGGTAAAGGCGGGGTCCAAGAATCAGTATTTCTGACAAGTTTAAATCTTGGTCCCCAAACAGGCCAACTGGCTTCCTTGGATAACTTTCCTGTGTCTCAGAGTCCTTGTCTATTAAATGGGGTGATGACAGTACCTGTTGGGCTGTTGTGATGATTAAAGGGAATAATTCAAGGCTGATGCTCTTATTACAACCACAGTCTTTACTGGAGAAACTACAGGGTCAAATGGATCGTTCCCCCCTCCCCTGGACTCATCTCCAGCCTGGATACAAGGCCCTTGCTGCCTACCCTCTGGAGGGGTCTGTGGTGCTGTTGGGATATTCTAGATGGTTCCATGGGAGAGACCTCAGGCCCTAACCCGGGACCTACCTCTCCTCCCCTATCCTGGTCACAGGGGACAGGTTTACACAGCAAATGCCAGTCGGATTGGCAGATTCCAAGTCTACCAGCTACGTGACACCTTATGTGAGTAATTCTCCTTTCCCTCCCCACATGAGGCCTCGGTTTCCTCATCTGTAAGATGGGGCTGTCACCTGGTGCCTTTGGGCAGAATCTTCTTAACTGCCTCCCTTGATGCGCTCTGGGCCACCAGGTGGTCACAGAAGCCCTGGGTCACCAGCCAAGAATGCTCATCTCCCATCTTTGATAGGGAGTGTGAACCATCAGGGGACAGGGAACTCACTACCTCAAAATTCTCTAACTGGGCAGCATCTGTTCTGCTTTTAATGCTGAGCCAAAGTCTGGCTTCCTTTAACTTTCCCACCAAGCCTGCATCCTGCCCACACACAGCCAGGAAGATATTTAAAGAGGAGAGTGGGTTCCTGCTCCCCAGGTTCCCTTTTCCTGGTTACAAACCCAGGACTCAGAATTCAATGACCTGAGGGATTTGGAGCCTTCCATCAGAAACTGGTCAGGCCTCTAGCCAACCTGGCCTGGAGAGACCCAGCGCTGGTGAGGAGGCCAGACTCAGCACCCCAGGTCACCCCAAAAGTAAGACCACAACAACCAAATGGGCCGATTCTTCATTTTCAACCTGGAAGTAGGATTCGGGCTGGTGAATGCCCTGCAGCCTGGCATAACTTGGATTTATTTGCATGTCTTGCTTACAGAGCCAGGGGTGATTTACACCTTCCTTGCAAATGCTGGCAGAAGTTTGGGAGTTTAAATGCAGGGGCAGGCAGATAGGAGCGACAGGAGGGAAACCTGGGCAGGAGACGGGACAGGAGGAGAGGAGGGTCCCTTCTCTAAGAACCTGAGGCCCCGCTGGGGAGTTCTGGCTGGCAGGATGGTAGGAGAAGCAGACATATTTAGTGAAGCGGGGGGCGGGGGCCTTCAGAGGTGTTGTGTGTGGGGGTCTTCAGGGTTGTCATGCCTTGAGGGACTGATGTAGAGCAAGTAAAAGGGAGGGGACTGGGGGCCAAAGGCAGAGTAATCAGTGACCAGGGATGCAAGCCTGCCCTTGGGCAGCCTCATGTGACTTCCACATCTATAAATGCTATTTGCATAGTGGAGCCGGGTGTTACATGGGGGCCAGGCTCCGAAGCTGAGTGACCATCTTGTGCAGTTGAAATTCTTTTGAGAAGTGGGCAGAACTGAGAGCAAAATTTAAATATTAATTCTCACTCTCTCTTTAGCAGCCCTCACCAGGTGGCAGAATTCATCTAAGATCCAGGCCAACGACGCAACTCTGGGGTGCCTGGTGCAACTGCCCCCAGCCTCAGTGCCCCAGGCAGAAAGCTGGGGGCTGTGCAGTTTATCATTCAAATTCGGACACTTGGGAGCAAAATGAAGCATAATTACATAACTTTTGAATACTTATTGACCAGTGGTATTCGTTCTGCTTACATTGGTCAAGTTGAAAAATACTGGTCGCTCAGTCGTGTCCTGACTCTCTGCAACCCCATGGACTGTAGCCCACCAGACTCCTCTGTCCATGGGATTCTCCAGGCAAGAATACTGGAGTATAAAATAATGGTTCAGGTCAGAAAACTATTTTTATGGACTTCTCTGGCGGTCCAGTGGTTAAGACTCCACACTTCTACTGCAAGGGGCACAAGTTTGATTCCTGGTTGAAGAGCTAAGATCCCGCATGCTGTGTAGTGTGGTCAAAAAAAAACTATTTTCAAAGATAAACAATTTTTTTCCCTAAAATGTGACACCAGATATGCTGGCAAGATAATAGGTGTCACCAGAACCGGATATGTCCTGGATGTGTAGGGTCACCAAGCACAAGACTGAACTTACAGGGGGCAGGAGGATAGAATGAACAAGTGTCCTGCGAATGCAGAGAGGCAGATTACCATGATTATTGTTGCCACTGTCATCACCATTGTCACCATCACCATCATGATCACCATCATCACCACCGTCACCATCACCATCATGATCACCACCATCACCACCATCATCACCATCACCATTGTCACCATCACCACCATCACCACCATCGTAATCATCATGATCATCACCATCACCACCATCGTCACCATCACCACCACCATCACCATCACCACCATCACCACCATCGTAATCATCATGATCATCACCATCACCATCGTCACCATCACCACCACCGTCACCATCACCACCACCATCACCATCACCATCACAATCACCACCATAACCACCATCATCACCATCACCACTATCGTAATCATCATGATCATCACCATCACCACCACCGTCACGATCACCATCACAATCACCACCATAACCACCATCACCACCATCGTAATCATCATGATCACCACCATCACCACCATCATCACCACCACCGTCACCATCACCACCATCACCACCATCGTAATCATCATGATCATCACCATCACCATCGTCACCATCACCACCACCGTCACCATCACCACCACCATCACCATCACAATCACCACCATAACCACCATCACCACCATCACCACCATCGTAATCATCATGATCATCACCATCACCATCACCACCATCATCACCACCACCGTCACCATCACCACCATCACCACCATCGTAATCATCATGATCATCACCATCACCACCATCGTCACCATCACCACCACCATCATCGTCACCATCACAATCACCACCATAACCACCATCACTATCACCATCATCACCATGATCATTACCACCACCACCATCATAATCATCACCGCCACCGTCACCATTACCATCATGATCACCACCACCACCATAACCATTACCACCGACACCACCACCACCACCGTCACCATCACTACCATTGTCACCACCATCACCATCACCACCATCGTCACTGTCACCATCACCACCATCGTCACCATCACTACCATCGTCACCACTGTCACCGCCGTCACCGCCACCATCACCACCGCCGTCACCGCCACCACCATTGTCCCCATCACTACCACCGTCACCACCACCACCGTCACCGTCACCACTGTCACCATCACCATCATGATCACCACCACTGTCACCATCACCATCATGATCATCACCACCACCACCATCATCACCATCACCACCATGATCGTCACCATGACGATCGCCCTCCCCCCTTGGGGCAGTCCGGGCCCCTTCTCAGCAGGACCCAGGCATTTCTGGAAGAGGCCAGCTCCCACGGCCCACCCTCACCTTCCGCCTCCTCCGCCATCTCCTCTTCATTTCCGCTCACGCCCGACGCCTCCATCTCCTCGTCCTCCACTACGGGTGGGAAGGCGGCCTCCTCACTGGCAGCGGCCGGGGCTTTCTTCTTCTTCCTCCGTGCATTCCTCTCCTTCTCCTAGGGGACAGGGATAGTGGCAGGTCAGGGCCAGCACCAGGGCCAGGACCTGGGCTGCCAGTCCGGGGGCTCCCGGAGCCAGAAGCCTGCCATAGCTGCCAGGGACAGTGATCCCGGCCACTGTCCCAAGGGCGCTCTTCCCCGCTCGCGCTCCAGCTCCACGGCCAGACATGCCAGTGGCTATTTTTACCCAGAGCTTCATTCTTCCATCGTGTCCCAGGTACACCAGGGTGCAGCGTGGCCTAGGGGCTGCCCCGACATCCTTCCAGAACGGGTGAGGAAGGGCTGCCTCTGCCTGGAGGCCCCCCCCGGATTGCTCCAGCCCTGCTGGCTGTCCGAGCCAGAGCGATGACCACACCCCCTGGAGGGTACACTGCCAGGCGGCGCAGTCAGTGCACTGGAGAGAATGAATGAATGATGTGTCCCCGTGTGGCACCACCTGCCCCCAGGCTAGCTTGGGTGGCGTGTCATTTATAGTACGCCAGGGGACAAGAAAGCACAACGAATGATGTAGACAGGGTCTCTGCCCCTCCACAGGCCAGCTAGTCAGGGAGACAACAATCAACACATCAATTAAAAAGAAGACTCAGAGGTGGAAGCACGGCAGCCCATGGGGAAAGACAGGGCGGGGCGAGACTGCAGCAGGGTGGGGCTCAGGAAAGACTTCTCGGAAGAGGTGACATCTGAGCTGAGTCCTGAGAAGAAGCTGGCCAGACAAGGATCTGGACGAGAGTGGCCCAGGTGGAAGGAACTGCAAGTACGGAGGCTGGAGGTGGAGCCAGCTGGGTGGTTCGAGGAACAGAAAGAAGGCCCTCGGTTGGCAGTATTTCACTTCCCTCCACACCTCCCCCCCGCCACCGCCCCTGTCTGGTCCCCAGAAGCCCTGCTCCCCACTCTGGGAGCCAGGGGCCCACCCCCAGCCTTGGCACAACTCCTCCTTGACGGCTCCTGTCTTTGCACCTCACTGTGCCAGGTGTCCCAGGAGGATGTCTCCTTACCCCCAGGCTGAGCCAGGCAGAGGTTCAGAAAGTGTTTGATTGACTGACTTACTGAGTGACTAAATGGGCAGCATCGAGGCCTGAACACACAGTTGGCAGAGTCAGGGCACGTGTGGAAGCAGCGTGTGCTGGGGATCCGAAGTGACCAGGGACTCCCAGGGGGGTGGACTGGCCCCTAAGAGGGGACCCACCCGAATATTGCCAGTGTGATGGGAGGGGTCGCAGCCTGAACCCTTTGGGTTCCCAAGGAAGGAGATGGAACCTAAATGCTCCTAGACATGTCAACAGCTCCCAGCAAAGCCCCTTACCCTGGGATGACTAGGTTCCTCCCAGAATAAACGTCCCTGGTGGCTCAGAGGTTAAAGCATCTGCCTCCAATGCGGGAGACCTGGGTTCGATCCCTGGGTCGGGAAGATCCCCTGGAGAAGGAAATGGTAACCCACTCCAGTATTCTTGCCTGGAGAATCCCATGGACAGAGGACCCCGGCAGGCTACAGTCCACGGGGTTGCAAAGACTTGGACACGACTGAGCCACTTTACTTTCACTTTCACTTTGAACCCTAGAATGGGACCTTACTTAGAAATGAGCTCTTTGCAGATGTAATTAGGTGAGATGAGGTCTTATTAGGTGAGAAGAAGAAGAAGGTTGCTCAGTTGTATCCGACTCTTTGCAACCCTATGGACTATACAGTCCATGGAATTCTCCAGGCCAGAATACTGGAGTGGGTAGCCATTTCTTTCTCCAGGAGATCTTCCCAACCCAGGGATCAAACCCAGGTCTCCTGCATTGCAGCTGGGTTCTTTACCAACTGAACTATTAGGGAAGCCCACCTGCGCTATGAGGGAGGACCCTAAATCCAATATGACTGGTGTCCTTAGAAGAAGAGGGAATCTCGAACACAGAGGCACCCAGAGCCACCAGCCGAGGAATGTTCAGGATTGTGGGCCGGCCCCAGAAGCTGGGAGAGCAGTGCGGGGGGCCTCCCCTGGAGCCTTTGGAAGGAGCAGGACCCTGCCAACACCTTGATTTCAGACTTCTAGCCTCTAGGATTGCAAGATAGCAAGTTTCCGTACCAGTTTGTGGTAAGCTATTACAGGCAAAAGGGCACTAATGCACCTCCCCTCTGCCAGTTCCCCGGCCCCATGCAGCCCAACTCACTCTCGGACAAATGCCCCATCACCTCCAGGTGCCAGCAGGCCCTGCCCAGCCTGGCCCCTTACCATGCAGGGCCTTGAGCAGGCCTCAGGGGTCCCCAAGCCCCAGCTCCTGCCCAGGAGTCAGATCACTTCCTGTCCTGTCTCCTTCCTGAGCAAACGGGGCTCCTCGGAGTACAGCCGCTCAGAGTATAGGGAGGAAGAGGGAAAAGTCCATTTGCCCGTTAGTCACGGTTTCCGTCACTAGCACTCAGCCAGGGCTGCAGCCCCACCCTGCTGAATGTCCACCGGGCCCCTGGGCACGCCCGGTTCCACCGCCATCCGCCTGCCTCCAGGGGCTGGTGCAGCCCAGCCCCAAATCCCAAGCTTCTCCCGGGAGGGTCCCCCAGCTACAGCTTGCGAGGACACGAGAAAGTTCTGTGGCATGTGGGTTCTGTGGGTGCAGCTGAGGGTTCCCGCTTCTTCCCCAATCTATTTTTAGCAGATGGGGACCCACTCGCGTGTTTGGGGCTGGGTGAGGGACAGCGATCAGCTGCCCAGGGGGCAGGGTCGGGGGTAACATTAGGAGCCTCACAGGGAACAGGGGCTTCCTGTGGGCCAGGTGGGGAGGCATTTCCTGGGGAAACTGAGGTCCCTTGGACCCGCAGCCCAGGCCACGTTGTCCCAAGTCGGGTGAGGATGATGTTAAGACCGGAATCTCCCCAACACTGGGTCTGAGAGTTTGGTGGACTTCGTGTCCCGGCAACCATACCAAATCCTTCCACACGTGGCCCCAAACCCCAGAATTGAGAGTTGTGTATGGAACAGGAGATGCTGGAGATACTAGTGTTAGTGATCACAGCTGATGTTTATTAAGCACCTACTATGCATCAAGCCTTCCCTACGTACAAATTTCCTGTATCTGCACATCTACTCTGCAAGTCAGAGAATTCTGCTCCCTGCTTTAAACTCTCCAGCCATTCCCGAGAATCCACAATATAAAAACTCAAGTCCTCCCCACTCCATACAGTCTAGTGTGATTTAGATCTAGACCCCACTCAGCTCTCTAACTGGTTTACCTTCCAGGTCTTCTACAAACACTGCCCTTCTTATGCAGATGTGCTCACAATGCCCTGGCCACAGGACCTTTGCACTGGTCATTCATCTGGCTGAACATCCTTCTCTCAGACACCCACAATGCCTGCCTCCATCAGGGTTTCACTCATACACAAAATGAGCTAATCTCACTCCCCATCAATCACTTTCTACTACTATCCCTCATCATACCATCTTCAGACCACAATCAGAAATTATCTGTGTGTTAATGTTAATTTGTCTCTCCAGCTAGAACTAACTTCTCGAGGGCTGGCACCTTTGTTCTCAGCTGAATTCCCAGCACACCTAGACCAGAGCCTGGTGCAGAATAGGCACTCTGTAACTACTTCTTTAGATGCATGAAACTGATAGACAAAGACACTAGCTCAGAGAGGCAAAGACACCTGCCCAAGATCACACAGCTTATGGGGTCAAGAAGCCCAGACTTCACAGCAGGTCAGGTTCAAGCACTTCCCTGCCTGACCATCTCTCTCTCTTCAGGCCTGTGCAGCTTCAGATGGAAGAGGCAACAGAGGAAAACAAGGCGGGGGATGGGTTGAGACAGAC
Organism: Capricornis sumatraensis; assembly: GCF_032405125.1. Taxonomy (NCBI): domain Eukaryota; kingdom Metazoa; phylum Chordata; class Mammalia; order Artiodactyla; family Bovidae; genus Capricornis; species Capricornis sumatraensis. Next base: position 58,234,465 of record NC_091085.1, on the reverse strand, counting down.
AGAGATGGAGAGACACAGAAGCTGAGCCCCAGGGCCTGGATTCACAGATGGGAGGAAAGGGTAACCTTTGGCCATTAGCAGGGGGAGGGAAAACCTCGGAGAAGTCACCAGTGCCAGATGTTACATAACTCTGGGACGTGCTCCGCCTGCCCACCCGACCCTGCTTCCTGCTGACGTTGTCGGTGGCCACACTCAGGCCAGATCTGGCGCAAGGCAGGAGGGGACACCCCCTGACCCCCTGCTTCCCCCACTGCGTCCTCCGTTGGCGGAGGGTGACATGTCTTCCTGAGCTCCAGACAGGGCCTGGCCGGCAGCCAGAGGTGGCTGCCCCTGCCTCAGGAATCGTAAGGACCTGTCTCCCTCCCGGGATTTGGAGGGTGCGGGGCAGCATCTTGTGAGGCCTGCCTGCATTCTCCAGTGACGGGAAACTCACTCCTGCACCCCGGGTGGCCACTGTCAGGATGGATGGACCCAGGGCTGATGGGTCCCCAGAGCCCTCAGTGCACTTTCTCCGCAGGCTTCGATGTGAGTCTACTCCTTCGCAGGCAGCAGGGAAGGAGAGCCAACTCCACTCTCCCAAACAGCCCTTTCTCATCCACAAGTCATCAGCAAGGTTCACCCGTCTGCTGGCCTCAGAACATGGCCTGCTGGCCCCCACCTTCTGGGCCATTGCTTCCCACCAAGACCACCTCTGCTGAGTTCCATGGGAGTCCTGGAACACAGGGAGGGGTCCAGAAAGGGAGGCCAGGGGCGCCTACAGATGTGAGTTCAAACTCTCTCTGTGGCCTCACCAGGCCCCTCTCCCATCTGACCTCAGCATCTCCACCTGAGGATGGGGTCAATGGTGATGACCTCAGGGGTCTGGGGAGGGGCCCAAGATGGTGCTCAGGGTCCCCCTGCTGCTCACACCCCCTCCTCCTCCTCAGCCCACCAGTGATGCCGCCTGTCCTCCAGCAAGTTCAGGGTCAGAGAACAAGGAGGACGACTGTCTCTATCAACTTTGGCTGTGCTTTGCTGGGACCCGCACAATCTACCTCAAGCCCAGCCCCCGCTGGGTGGCCTCTCAGCTCACAAACCTTCGATGGTTCCCACTGTCCATTAAAGAAAGACTCAGCTCCTCAGCCCAGCAGGAAACCCCACCACATGTATATGGATGGCACCTGCCATTTCTTCCCTGGCACATAGTAGGTACTCAGTAAAGCCGTGCCAAGTGTGCAGTGGGGGTCCAATACTTATTAAGCACTGATCAAGGACCACGCCTGGCCCTTTACAAGTAGGAAAGCCTCTGCAGCTCATAGCAACCCCATGACGGGGGCCGGTCTTACTCCTTTAAAGTGAGGCTGAGTGCCACGGGCACCACCAGTCAGGAGCAGCAGAGCTCTGTGTGCCCTTTACCCATGGCCCCACTCTGTACCATCTGGCTAGACTGCCTCTTTGGATGAGTGAATGAATGGATGAACCAATCGATTAATGAACCAATTCCTCAGGCAATCCAGGAGTGGACATACTCTATACCCAATGAACAACCAAGAGAGATGCGACACCCCACCTCTCAGTGCACTTTTCTCCGCAGCCTTCAGTGTAGGTCCACTCCTTCACAGTCAGCAGGGAAGGAGTGCATTTACACTGTTCGGTCATCCAAGCCACCGGGCACCAGGTGGCCACGGGCAATTCACTACTGAACCTGCCAACACTGCCACCGCCACGTGGCTCTCAGTGAGGGACGCTCACGACGTGCCAGGAACACTTCTAAGCACCCCACACCCATTTCACTCAAACCGTTCCCATAGCAGCCCTTTGAGGTGGACATGTATGTGCTCAGTCGTGCCTGACTCTTTGTGGCCCCCTGGACTACAGCCTGCCAGGCTCCTCTGTCCATGGGGATTCTCCAGGCAAGAATACTGGTCCCCATCCAGGGATCGAACTCATGTCTCTTGTGTCTCCTGCACTGGCAGGTAAATTCTTTACCAACTACGCGACCTGGGAAGCCCACCTTGAGGTGGGAATTATCCCCATTTCATAAGTGCGGAAACTAAGGCCCAGAGAAGACAAACCACTCACCCCAGGTTGCATAGCTAGAAAGCATCAGAATCCACATTTGAATCTGGGTGTCTGGGGCGAGTCCCTACCATGACTGTTCCTGCAGATATTATTCAAGGGAGCACCTAAACACCCCTGAGAAGAAAAGCGGGAGGCAGTGGCTTTAAAATAAAAATGATGCTGGTACTACTACTAGCAGTTAGGGCAGCCTGAGTTCTAGCAGTTAGGGTTGTCATTATCATTTACAGATGAGGAAACTGAGGCTCGTGGGGTGAAGCCGCTACCCAAGGTCACAGGTATCAATTCATGAAGCCAGGGCTTGATTTCACTTTCTCCCAGAGGACAAGCCACACCACCTATCCAGCTAGTATCTCTGGTTCCCCAACCCACGCTCTCAAGTTCTGGGGTCTTGGGGGGTGCAGCAAGGCTGTGCCCCAGTGAAACCTGGAAAGTGAGGCTGTGGGCCAGCAGGCTCTGAGAGGAGACTCCTGTAACCCAATAGCCTGGGGAAAGCACGCTGGTGTGTGGGCACTGGGCTGGGCTGAGCAGGGAATGGGAGGGGGAAGGGAGAGGCAGGGAGGACTGACAGGTCAGAGGGAGAAGGGGAGGGAGCAGGAAGAAGACATTTCTGTCCCTGGGGGATGTCAGGGCCAGGACCTGCCCCTGGTGTGTACAGGTGACCTGCCACCCCCACTCCAACCACCACTGCCACCTTGTGCTACGGGATCTTAGCCAGCGTTGTGTTACAGACCAGGTGCCCCTCAGCCTCAGCCCTCACCATCTTCCTCCCTGCAGAAACCAGAGTCCTGGAAAATCTAGAAGACCAGCAGAGCTCCTTGTGTTCGAGCAAGCCCTGCCTGAAGCTTGAGGAGGAACAGAGGAGCACCGGGAAACAACTGCAGAGAAAGCAGGGGAGGGGCAGGGGGCACCGCCTGCCTGGACACAATGGGGACGGGGTGCGGGCAGAGGCCTGACCCAATGAAGCCTGCAGGTGGGCCTCAGCCCTGACCACAGGGCCATGCAATAGCATCCTCCTCCAACCAAGAATACTCAGGGGGCTGGGGAGTGGGTGGGCTAAGTCGTTCAGTCATGTCAGACTCTTTGCGACCCCATGGACTGTGGCCAGGCTCCCCTGTCCGTGGGATTCTCCAGGCAAGAATACTGGGGTGGGCTGCAATTTCCTCCTCCAGGGGATCTTCCTGACCCAAAGATTGAACCCATGTCTCTTATGTCTCCTGCATTGGCAGGCAGGTCCTTTACCAACTGCATCACCTGAGAAGCTCAGGGGCTGGGGAGTGATGTCCTCAAATTTAGCACAGCACTCCAGGAGCATTCAAAGAAGGAGATTTTGCTCCCTGATCCACCTGCCATGCTGTGTGACCCCAGCAGCCTGCTTGCCCTCTCTGGACCACGGTGGGCTGCATGAGGAGCAATTCAACCCCCACCTCCCAGACAGGCTGCACATACTCCAAACCCAGCAGAAGCCGCCCGATCGTGGGGAACTGGGGGGTGGAGAGCTGTGTGTGCCCCTCCTGTGCCCTCACATCTGCAAGGAACTACGCAGCCCGCCGACCAAGAGGCATGAGTCCTCAGGTCACGTAGCTGTGGGTTCACCCCCAAGTCAGCTGTTTACGAGCCTGGCTGAGTCTCAGTTTCCCCAGATCTGAAATGATGACCGTGCTTGACATGTCACAAGTGTGCCCAAAAAGGGAAGAGAGAGGAATGGAGGGAGGGAGAGAGAGAGGAGGAAGAGAGGGAGGCAGAGAGAGAGAGGGAAAAGAAAAGGGAAAAAAAAAAGAGAGAAGAAAAGATGCCGCCCCCAAATGGCCCTGTAGCAGCTTCCCAGTAACAGCTGCGGAGGAAGTGTGCAGACCATTCATAAGAGCAGTGAGGCGAGCCCGCCCCTTCTGTGCTCCTGGGGGAGGGGGAGGTCTGAGCTGCTTCTCCAGTCCCCTGGAGGACAAGGCTCAGCCAGCTGCTCCTCGGGGTGGCCCTGAGACTGTGAGTTCAAATGGGGGTAGGGGGTGATGCTGACTTAGGGTTCATCTGCCCCGGGTCTTCATTCCAATGTGCTGACAGCCCCAAGTCCCTGGTGAGTCAGTGCCCTGACCCACCACGCTCCTTCCTTCCTCCCTGCCCGGAGCTCAAGGCCCTCAGAGGGGTCTAACCGGGGAGTGCTAGTGAGAAGGGGGCGGGGGTGTGGTGGTGGAGCCGGGGAGGCGGGAGGGTGGGCCTGTCCATCGAAGTACCCAGGAGGGATGCTGACGGCATGGAAGCAATCCCAGCAGCATTCCAGGGGGACCTCTGAGCAAGAAACGGGAGGGGCTGAATCCTGAGCGAGACCTGGTGTTAAGACTCCTCCCTGCCCAGGGCTCTGAGGCTGCAGTGACCACACAGGACCACGGTGTGACCCCAGCAGGGGAGGAGGGGAGAGGAGGTTGGTGGGGGACTCACCATCTTCAGCTTGTGCTGCTGTAGAATCTCATCCAGGTTCTGCCTCTTCTTGTAGTTGAAGTAGAAGTTCTTACACTGGGACACTGTCTTGGAGCCCACCATCCGGGCGATGGCCGACCAGTTCCGGCCGTGTTCCAGGAGACCTATAGGAGGAGGACGGCACGTGAGGGGTGTCAGGGGGCTGGAAGGGCAGAGAGGGCCTGTGTCTGTGGCATGGAGAGCAGAGCCCCGGGCCCAAAACAGCCCTGATCCCGGGCCTCAGGCTCACTGCACCAGTCCAGGGTTTCTGGAAAGAGACACACACGGGGATTGGGCTGGTGGGGGAGGGTACAAGAAGGAGGGGACTGGGCCCCCTGAGAGAGGCCTGGGCTCCAGGAACTGGAAGGGCAGGTGGGAACAGCCAGGGTGCACCCCCGCTGAGGTCACCATCAAGGGTTCTGGGGCTGAGGTCAGGGGCACAGATCCCGCCCAGGGCCCCACCTCTCCTCCTCCCCTGCTGGTCGTGACCCGGCACTGACACTCGCTCGCAGCTGCAGACGAGGAGGCCTCGGGAGACAGGGCTGTTTTCCGGCCTCACCGGGCCAGGGAAAGGAAGGACCGTGTGAGCAGGGGTGGGAGGGTGGAATTCGGGTGGGGGCAAATCGGGCCAGGAGCCTCCGTGCTCAGGTTAACCGGGGCAACCCCAAGCTCCCCTGGGACACCTAAAGGCCCACCCTGGACTCGTGCCCCACCAGGTTCGTTCAGGATCTGGGGTGGACTTGCCTCCACAAATCACAGCCACCCTCATCTCCATGAGCTTCTCACACAGACTCACAGACTTCTGATGTGGGGAGAAACCCCTAGGAATTGGCAGGCGCCACCCCAGACTCACCTAGGGCAGAGAAAGCTCCCTCCATGCCCACAGACTCGGGCCAGAGCTGCACCTCCAGCCCCTATTCCACTTTCAACACCGTAAATGCCAGGCTCAGCAGAAATGCAGTCCCTCCCGACGCACCCCCCACCCACCTCCAGCCGGCCCTGAGTCTCAGCCCATCTGCCCGCCGTGCTCCCAATACATGGGCTCGCCTCACATCAGCCGGTACCTCCATGTTTTTATGTCTCATATCCCCTGGTGAGCAGCACGCCTTGTGCGCCCAGGTCAGCCCAAGCAGGTAGGGCCTGCCCCGCTCCTGACAGCTGCAGGAGGGGCTGAGGGGAGGTTCCAGCCTCCAGGGGCTGCGGGGCAGGACTGGGCCCCCAGAGGGCAGCAGGAACGAAGCCTGAGTCACGTTGCTGGGAACAGAGCGGCCTCTGAGCCCCAGAGCTAGACTCCTAACGACTAGTGAAAGATTTCCCATAACGAAGTTTGAGGTCGTTTTCCTTGAATCAAATCAAGCTGCAAGCCAGGAGGGCTATATTTTGCAGGGGTGGGAGCCTGAGGGGCTGACATTCTGCCTGTCGGTATTTTCTGTCTTTCATTCATTCATCCATCCCTCCCTCCCTCCATCTACCCATTCATCCAAACATGTGCCGGCGGCTTGCTACATACAAGGCTCACACAGAAATAAAACAGCATCAAAAACAACATCAACAAACCACCGTGTCACATGGCCGAGCAACCTGGAGTTTGCAAAGCCCTTCAAAGACTTGGTTCCCTCTTATCCTTGCTGTCGAGGCCACGGCCGTTTTCACATCCCCTGGACGGGAGGGAAACCAATGCTCCGGAGATCAGAGCAACTCGAAAGCTCACGGGGTGGGCCACGGGGCCGAGTAGACATGGGGTCCAGGGCTGTCCGCTCTCCCGCCTATAGGCCCAGTGGGGTGGGGGAGGGGGTGCTGGACTGACAGGCCACCTGCTCCCCTGTGGAGGCCACCAGGCCACGTGGCTCCACGGCCGCTGCTCAGGGTTCCTCAAGGACAGGCACGGGGCGGGGGGTTGGGGGGGGGGTGGGTTGGCGGGGGGAGTCAGGGTGTGGGATCAAGTGTAACCCAGCCCCCTGACCTTTCCCGCCGCCTGCGCCAGCAGCAGCTGCCACTTCCAGAGAACCTGGCCGAGGACGACGGGGACGCGTTTATTTATATTTCCCCAACCGGGGCCAAGAGAGCCCAGGCAAACACGTTGGGCCGGAACCCCGGGAGGGAGAGGGCGGGTCTCCCATCTGGGCCTGCTGGGGGGGTAAGTATGTGGGGGGTAGGGAGGGGCGGTGGACAAGGACCCAGGGGGTGGCTGGACCCCAGGGAGGTTGACATTTACAAACTGGACACATAAATAAGGAGATGGCATGGAGTTGGCTGAGAGGCTGAGGTTCTAATTAACTCCACTCGTGGCAGCAGCAGGGGCTTGGGGGGCGGGTGGGGGGTGTCGCCCAGCCCTGCCTGAACGCCGCCTGGGAAGGACCGCTGGACTGAGCCACCCTGAAGCCCTGCCCAGACTTGCTGTGTGTGGTCCCCGCCATTCCCTCTGCTTTCTGGGCCTCAGTTTCTTTAAGTGCTGTGCAAAGAGCTGGGGTGAGTGTCCTAATATTACCGGCCAGGACACCTGGGGTGGAGGTGGATGGGTATGGGCTGTCTTCTGGTTCTGAGAACCCAGACCAAGGGTGCTGGGCACAGGGAGATGCCCTGTAGACCTCACCATGCTTCGGGGACAACCTGAACCTGATGAGGCGTAAAGCCCCCCACCCCTCGACCTGGAGAGAGCACCTCTGAGCACACTGTCCAGGACCCCTCCCGGATCCGCCTCAACACAGACCTCCTTCCCAGGGAGCCCCCACCCAACAGCCAGAGAGGCTGGGAAGGGGCCCTAGAAGAAAGTGAGGTGGGACCCCACGGTAGAGAAACCCCAAGTCCCCCCCTCCAGCCTGAGGTCCTTGTCACCCCTGGGGTCCCCGTCACCGTGTCCCAAGAGCCCCCCCAATCCCCAGTCCCCTCCCCGGAGCCACTCACTCACATCCTCTCATCTGCGTCTCCCCCTCGGCCAAGTTTTCCGGAAACATACGGCTTGGAGGATGCTCCAGGGATCGGAGCTGGGAGCAGCGGGCCGGGAGGCGGGAGGCTGGGCGGCCGTGGTGCCGGCTCCGCAAGGCTTCTGGCTGGCGTCTGCTGGCGGCTCAGCTCAGCCTCACATCCTTCTCGTCCAACGGCGGCGCGAGGGAGGAGGGAGGGAGGAGGGGAGGAGGGAAGAGGGAGGGGCCGGGCGGTGGGAGGGGCCGGGCGATGGAGGGCGGCAGGCGGAGGCTGGCTCCGGGGAGGGCGGGGAAGCAGCTCTGTGCTGCGCGCGCCCGCCCGCCGGCCCGCCCGCCCGTGGTGGCCCAGGGCTCCTCCGGCAGCGCTGCCACCCCTGAGCCGTAACCACCCCCCGCCCCCCGCAGCTGCGGGCATGCGAGGTGCCCTTCGCCTGATGGGGGAGGGCGGCGGGAAGTTGTCGGCTGTGTGCTCGGTGCCCCGTGCCAGGCGTCACCAGGGAGCACCGCGTCCGCGCCGCCTCCGGGCACCGACGTGCCCAGCGTGGGCGCTCAGCCCCCGGACCCCTGACGCCGCCACCGGGCAGAAACCAAAGACCCCACCCCCACCTCCACCCCGACCCCCACCGCCTGTCCGGCAGCCTCGCCGCGGCGCGCAAGGACTCGGCCGATCTTCCTGCTGCCTGACCCAGCGAGACGCGTCAGGGCTGAATGTGACCTCCAGACGGAGGCTCCCGGGAGCGGGCGGGCGGGGGAGCGTGGCAGAAGCCCAGGTTCAGAAGGGGGCGGGCCAACTTGGCACTGGCCTCCCCCTCCCTCTCTCCCCATCCGTGGCGGTGGCGGCGTCAGCAGCGGTAAGAACAGATGAGGGTTCAGAAAAACAGAGCTTCTCCACCCCGGCAAGCAGCCGGGGAGCAAACAGCTTCTTCCGCCGTCATTCCCCTGTGCGCTGGTTCCACCTGTGGTCTGCCCCCCTTCCCGCCTGACTGCTGCCAGGGTGGCCAGGCCCATCGTGGGGGACTCTAGAAGTCTGGATGGGCTGGAAGGGGGCGGTGGGTGGGCAGGGCTAGGCTCGCCTTCTAGGAGAAAGCTTAGAATCTGAGGGGATTCTTCCAAATGCAAGTGAGACCTCCAACCCCTGAGGATGGGAGGGGGAGGGTCTGGAGTCCTTAGGGAGCTCTCTGCTCCCGGAGGGTCTTGGGGCCATGGCTACTTTTTTCTTCCCTCTCTGAGACGCCCAGGTCAGCCTGTGCCCCATAAAAAACACCTGCTACAGATGCCCCAGGCAGCTCCCAGGGAGTTGAAAGTTAACTGAGTTGAACTTTGGAGCAAGATCCAGGTCACAAACGATTTCTTCAACCCCCAGGTCATTGACCTGCTCATCCCTTCTGCCTTCAAGCCTCTCCATCCTGCCCATGAAACCCAAGGAACAATGGTCCACCCCTGTCCCACTGCCTTGCCCCCAGTCCTCGCAGTGAGCCCTGGGGCTCACCCCCAGGGAGGACAACAGAGCCCAACCGTGCTGGGGAGCCGGACGTCCCACCTGAGTCCCACGATCCTTCCTCTGCAAGGGAGGCCCAAGGGGGCTTCTAAGGATGCCAATCCAATCGGGTCACTCCTCTGCTTCAGATTTGCCAGTGATGACCCAATGCTCTTGGAATAACGCCCAAAGGCCTTGGTGTGGTGTGTGAGGCCCCGCAGACTCGCCCTGCCCCCGTTGTCCAACCCGATTCCTACCCCTCTCCTTGCTCCAGCCACCCACCAGGACCTTTCCTGCCCAGCCCCTAGGTGTGCCCGAGGACATCTGTACTCACTGTCCCTGCTGCCTGCGTGGCTTTTTCACAGACCTCCTTCTGCCTTCCTTCACTTCTCAGCTTCAAGGGACAGCTCCTCAGAGAAGCCTGCTGTGACCACTCTTTCCAAAGCTCTCCTCCCAGCCACCCTGCCGTTACGGGGTTTTGGTATCTCCAGAGCACTGATCGCTGCTCCCTGAAATTAGCTCCTTGGCTCCGCTGCTCACTGAGGGCAGTGTCTCTGCACCCACAACTGCTAGGTGGGCAGGAGGCACCCGGCAAATGAATAAAGCTCCAGATACCTTAGGCATGTGGGTTTGGGGGCTCACTGGACATCCCCCAGGCACCTCTGCTACCTTGCTGGGGCCCCCAGCTTCAAAGAGAGGAGTGGGCTGAGCGTTTATCCCCATGGGGGGTCCTGAACCTTCCCCAGAAGAGAAGGGAGGGAGTGCCCCCCTCTCACACCAGGGGCCCGCCCTCACGCACTCTGTGCCCCCAGACAGCAGATTCTGCCAACATCCCCTGTGGTTTGGATTCCCCAACCTCACTTCTAATTTCTAAGGAAGGAGTTTCGTTCTGAAGCGTCAGGGGAGGCAGAACTAGGAAGTGAAATTGACCAAGACAGGAAGCCAAGCCAGGAGGTCTGAGTCATGGAGCATAGAAACAGGCGAAGGAGCAGGGGGTGATGGTGAGGGGGGGGTCCCTGTAAGGGGACTTGGCCTGGCCGCTCTGGCTGCCCTGGCTACCCTCAGCAGGGAGCTTCTCATACACTGTCTGGGGGCCTGAGATGAACTGTTCTCACGGGAACAGTGTCTAAGCCCCCATCAACTCAAATACACAGGCCCCCAGAAAGGCCTTGTCCCTGTCATGACCCTCCCCAAGGTGCTACCCTCTCAGGGTCCCCACTGCAGGCAGCTCTCATCTCTGGGGTCTGCAAACCTGCACCAATTACACCCCCCAACCCCACCATGGGCAAGTTCTGATAACCTGAGGGTGGAGGAATCTTTCCAGCACCCTCGGGCAGTACCACACTGCCATCCATCTGTGTCCTGGGAATTTCACAGCTGCAGTCCCCCCCCCCCCGAAACTCACATCCCTCCCCCCAGGAGACACTTGTTTCCCACCACCCCAGCCAGCCCCAGCCAGCCCCAGCCAGCCCTGAAGTTTTCTATTCCCTCCGTGAAGCAGAACAGGCCACTTGCAAGAAGTGTCTACAGCCCTCCCACCAACCACCGCTTTCCAAGAGAAACTCTGGTTTGCAAAACAAGATTTTCTGCCTAAAACACTATCAAAAGAGCGGGGGAAAAGAAAAGAAAGAAAAACCAGCCGATTTAGTCCTGAGTCATGCCACTTCCTTATTTCGGAAACTCCAAGCCCTGGGCGGGTTTGACTTGGACTCAGCACAGGATTGGCGACCTTGCTGGAAACCTACTGTGTATCTGAGCTTCCAACACACCTCCCGCCAGTCCCCGAGGGGATTCGGCCAGACAACCTCACACCTGAACTTGGACTTACCTTTCTACTCTTTTCAAAGTAAGCCTCAGTGCCTACATTAGCCTCAGCTTCAGCTATTGTATCTGCAAATCTTAGGGACAATGTGATCTCCCAACACATGATCAAAGACATTAAGATGAAAAAAATATCACCTGTGTGCAACCTGGCATCCTACCATTTTGGGAAATTATGCGTTCAATGTCAAGTTTTCCAATAGAGCACAGCCAAGTGGTAAATTCTGGGGCCAAGCAACTCCAGGTTATTTGTTGTACAAGCCCCAGCTCATCACTTGGCCCCTTGGGCCTCAGTTTTCCCATCTGCAAAGCAGAAGGTGTGTCTGTGTCCATGTGTGAGTGTGTGCACACACATGTGTGTCTTCAAATATGGAGAGGCTGCCTTGAGGGTCCCTTGGAGGATTAAGTAAGATCATTCATGCAAAATTCAGGGACCAGTCAGCACTGGCCACGTGCTAACAGGGATTGTCATTACTATGTAACCTGCCTTGGGTCTCTTTCTCTGAGGAAGCACCAACTTGAATGCCCATGTGTGGATTTTGCTCCTGGAATTTTGAGTGGGCTGGGAGATGCTTGACTTTACTTTCAAGGCTGCTGACAAGCAACAAGAGAAGGGTCAGGAGCTTACCCTGGTATCTGGCTGGGTCCCCCAAGTTCAGGCAGAAACCTCAACTCTCTCCTCCTTCTGAACACCAGAAGAATCCAGGTTTGGGGAACAGTGCACCCAAGATGAAGTTCAGCTCTAGCTGGAGGTGGTGACAGCTCCCCACTGATGCCAGCCCCAGGATGCTGCAGTCTCTCTTCTAATGATCTTCGAGGTCACCCCACCCCGTTCATCAACTGTCCTCAGTCCCCACTCAGCATGCTGGTCCTGTTTCCTGCTGACCCTCGCTTACTCAGAAGTGACCCAGCATCCCGAACCCAGGTGCATCCATCAGCTGCCAACCCTGTGCACTGACCGTGGCGTCACACTGCCCACTGTAAGCCCCAGCGAGCATGTGCATAGCTGTCCAGGCCAAGCACACCCGCCGTTGCTCTCCTGTGGGCCCTGCAGGACAGACGGCAGGAGGCTTTGATGACAAACGTGAGGAAGTGGAGGCCTGAGCTCCCAGGCTGGGGACTCGCACCTCCCCTCCCCAAGCCCTGACTCTTCATCCGTAAAAACTAATTAAACCAGCCACTGTGCACAGCAAGCACTTTGGAGGTACAAAGCAATTAGTGGTTTCTCCCTCACTCCCCATGAAAGGAGGCGAGTCCTGTGGGCAGAGTGGGCCTGGAGTTACTGGGGGAAGAGCTCTGGGACCCACCTGGGCTCCACCCAGGCTGATGGGCTTGGCTTGGGGCCACCAGGGTCTGGTCTCTGCAGGGCCCTCCCCTGGGCCCAGGCACCTTGCCCTCACCCTCCTCACCAGGCAGGCCACTTGAGGCCAGGGAGGGGCTGGCAGTGCAGAGCTGGGCCAGTGCCTATTTCTGGTCTTGGGAATGGTGTGCCCGAGGCCTTCCCCAACCCCCTCCACAGCTGGTGCCCTGTCCACCCGAGAAGGGGGCTGGGGACCAGGAGGGGGTGCCAGCCGAGCCCAAGGCCTCCCACTTAGCTGGGTCAAGACTGCAAGCCAGGCCAGGCTGACCTTTCCCAGGGGAACCAGAGCTTCACATCCCAGCCCAGTGCCTGCCCAGCATGGCGCTGGGCCCGGGGGCAGGCGGCCAGCTCCCCGGGGCTGCCCCGCACTTGCTGGGTCCCCACCTGGTGTGAGCCCCAGGGCAGGCAGCCCTGACTCCATGTACAAAGGAAGGGCAGATGCTCACCAGCTATCTGGAACCCTGCAGCTCTCCTGTCCCTGGGCCACGGCTCCCCACATTATGGCCTCCCCTGCTCTAGAGCAACCACCGAACTCCTGCCCACAGCTGGTCGGGCTGGCAAGGGTGGGATGGGGGCAGCCTCCCAACGGCTTCTCCATCCCTTGCCTCTCTTTCCCTTGCTCTCTGGATTTTTTTGGTTGTTTTTATTTAACTTTTGGCCACACCCTGCAGCAGGTGGGATCTTAGTTCCCTGACCAGGGATCGAACCTGTACTCCTTGAACTGGAAAGTGGAGTCTTAACCACTGGACCATCAGCAAAGTCTTGCTTGCTGGGTTTTAACAGCCTGTTGCTTGACTTCATTGCCCTTGCCCTAGGGCCTTGGCACATGCTGTTCCTTTACTGGGATGCGCTCCCCCCAGTTCATCATCAGATTAATAGTAGCCAGGCCCATGGACTCATTTATTGAAACCTCACACCAGCCCCATTCTGTAACTAGGGTGCCTGGGTTTGAATTCCAGCTATACCAATTAACAGCTGTGTGACCTTGGGCAGGTCACTTAACTTCTCTGGGTCTCAGTTTTATCATTTTGGATAAAGAAACAAGAAATAGCGTCTGCCTCATAAGGTTGATGGGGATGAAGTGACCTAACACACAGATCACCTTTAGCAGTACCTGCTACAAGGAAGTACTGACAAATACTTAATAGTACTACTTATTGTCCTGTGCTTTGGGTGTCAGCCCCAGGGCCCTTTCCCAGTGCCATGAAACCACCTCCAAATGTCATCTTATACCACCAACCCCCTTCCCTGCTGTGCAGGGAAGGGGCTGAAGCCCCCAGAAGTGCAGGTACTGTTCAGCGTCACCCACAAGGGACAGAGCCAGGACTCAAATGCAGAGTCTGTGTGCTGAACTGCAGGCCTGCCACTTCTGAGAACCTACTGTATACCAAGGACTGCACAAATAAGGCTCATATCACCCTTCTAATGCCTTTCAGTGATGGCATCCCCATCTCATTTTGGAGGACAAGGGAAAACGAGGCTAAGACAGGGATGGGCCAGGTCAGGGTCACAAGGCTAAGGGGCTGGTTATCGTTCCAAATGGTTGACGGCGAACTCAGCGTGTCTAAGTCACCACCCTCTTAAGCGTTTCTACTTTCTTTTACCAAATCCCCACAAAGGGGCTTCCCTGGTGGCTCAGTGGTAAAGAATCTGCCAAGGCAGGAGACATGAGTTTGATCTCTGATAGCAGAAAATCTCACGTGGCTGCGGAGCAGCTAAGCCCAAGGACTGCAACCGCTGAGCCCTCGTGCCGCAACTACTGAAGCCTGCACACTTAGACCCTGTGTTCCACAGCAAGAGAAGCCACCGCAATGAGAAGCCTGGGCACCACAGTTAGAGAGTGGCCCCTGCTTGCCCCAACTAGAGAAAAGCCCACGCAGCAAATGAAGACCCAGTACAGCCAGAAATAAAATAAATAATTTTTTTTTAAAAAGTAGTCGTACTGGATTAGTGTCCCTCGCCCCTCGCCAATTTCATGTCCACCCACCTGTAACCTGCGAATGTGACCTTATTTGGAAAAAGTCTTTATAGATGCGATCAAGTTGAGATGAGGTCATGCTGGATTAGGGTGGGTCCTTATAAGAAGAGGAAAATCTGGACAGAGACATGCAGAGGGAAGGCAGCCATGGAAGATGGAGGCAGGGATTGGAATGCCTACAAGCTGAGGAACGCCGACGACTGCCAGCAACAGCAGAGGCTGGAAGAGAGGAGGCAGGATCCTCCCCCAGGGCCCTCGGAGGGAGCCCAGCCCTGCCGGCACCTTGACTTCGGACTCATGGCTCCAGAACTGTGAGAGAACACGTCTCTTGTTTTTAAGCCACCTAAATTTGTGCTTTGTTATGGCAGCCCCAGGAAACTAATACAGTGGGTGAACCTTGAGTTTCCATTGTACAGATGAGGAAACCAAGGCACGGAGAAGTCGACGGGTTTGCCTGATATCACAGAGCTAAAAGACCCCGAGGCTGAGGTCCAGTGTCTCTCTGGGGATGATGGACTGTCTGCAGATTATCCTACAAGGCCTGGCTACTAGAAGTCCCCCGGGATGCTTGGAGTAGGCTCAGTGGTCCCAAGACCTTGGGGACACCTGGATGCTCACTTCCTGGGTCCCCGAGGGAAGGACCAGAGCTGGCTCATCTCTGATACCCTTGCCCTGCACAGGGTAAAGCACTGGGCTGATGTGGGCAGGAGGTGGATGTCGTCTGCCTCGGACACAACGGGGTTTGTGGTACTTTCCTGGGTTTCTGAGAGCTGAGGGCCTTGGAACTGCCCCCTCCCCCACATCCCCGCTGGAGTCCTGGGGGCTGCCAGCACCTGCCTCTCCGCCCCGATCCCCTTCTGCCCTCTGGAACACGCTGCCTTTAGCAGCCACCCTGAGCGGTAACTGTGCAGATTGCTGTAATTCACAGAGGACGAGCGCACTGGTGCTCGTCACATTAACACAAATGTCACTGAGCAGGGCCTCGGCATGCACCGTCCCCCAGGGGGGGACGCGCGCACCACTGTCTCTGTGGGCTGGGACTCAGGGTGAGATCACTGCCGTCCCTGAGGACCCAACCTTCAGACGGTGGGGCGCACTCCCGGCTCAGCCGATGAGTCATCCCCAGCTGTCCTCCCAGCCCCTGAGTCTGCCCTTCCCAAAGGGAGAGAGAGGGCTGCGCAGCCAACTCCCTGTTCCCGGGCAACAGGGGGGGAGCCAGGGATGGGGTTGCCATGACGACAGAAAACGTAACTCAGGCTGGCGGCCCTGGGATGTGCACGTGGAGCCCCTCACGGCTCTGGTGGTGGTGGAGGGGTCCCCTGGGGCAATATCACTGCCAATGGCTGAGATCTCAGAGTCTGACGTGTGGTTTAAAAAAAACCATGCGATTCTACACAAATGTTCACAGCAACACTAGGCACAAGAGCTCACAGGTGGAAACAACCCAAGCATTCATTAACCAGCGGACAAATGGATAAACAGAATGTGGCATGTCCATACAGAGGACTACAATTCAGTCATAAAAAGGGATGAAGTGCTGACACAGGCTAGGACACGGATGAACCTTGACAGCTGGATGCTGAGAGGAAGAACTCAGATACAAAAGGGCATTCATTGTACAACTCAATTCATGGAAAAGTCCCAAACAGGCAAATCCACAGTGACAGAAAGTGGACTGGTGGATGCTGGAGGTTGGCAGGGCTTGGGGGGGGGGGGGGGTGGGGAGTGGCTGATAACAGGCATGGGGTTCCCGTATGGGGTGATAAAAGTTCTAGAGTAATGGTCGCACCATACTGGGAATGTACTTAATGCCACTGAATCATACACGTTAAGATGGTTAAAATGGTAGATCTGATGTTATGTGTGTTTCACCAAAATTAAAGGCAGGGGAGAAAAATCACTCATTTTTCAAATAAAGTCTTTGTTACGCCACACGGTGAAATCCATACCAGAAACCACAGAATAAACACGGAAGACAGAGGAAAGGATGACATGGCCCCCCTGGGGGGCTGACAGCACCCGCTGTGCCCTGGCAGAGAGAGCATGCCCACAGGCCCCCACTAGTGCTCCTCTGAGATGCTGAAAGTAGGCCCTCCCCACGACAGGAAGCATGACTGCTCCTCCTCCTACCCACGATGCCGAGGGCCAGCTGGGCCCGTCCTCCTGCTCCGCCTCACCTGAGGGCTGGGAGCTTGGAGGAGGGAGGTCCGGAGCCTCCAAGGAGCAGGGTACCTTGGACAGGAGCCCCGAGGGGAGGGGTCGGGTCCCAGGTGGAGGGCCTGACCAGGTCTGGTCAGTTTCTCTTTCTTTCAATTTTTACTGGACTAAATCAAGTCCCTTACAGGAGTTTCCTTCGTGGCTCGGTTGGTCAAGAATCCGCCTGCAATGCAGGAGACCCAGGTTATATCCCTGGGTCGGGAAGCTCCCCTGGAGGAGGGTGTGGCAACCCACTCCAGTACCCTTGCCTGGGAAATCCCACGGACAGAGGAGCCTGGCGGGCTACAGTCCACGGGGTCGCAAAGAGCTGGACATGACTGAGTGACAAACCACACCACCACACAGCTGCTTTACAACGTTGTGTCAGTTTCTGCACACCTGTGTTCAGTCGCTTCAGTCGTGTTCGACTCTTTGGGACCCTATGGACTGTAGCCCTCCAGGCTGCTTGGGCCACGGGGTTTCCCAGGCAAGAATACTCGAACGCGCTGCCATGCCCTCCAGGGGATCATCCTGACCCAGGGATTGAACCCGGTCTCCTGAAATGCAGGCCAATTCTTTACCACTGAGCCCCTGGAGAAGCAATCAGGGTTAGATTCTGCTGTACAGCAAAGGGAATCAGCTGTGCGTATACATATATCCCCTCTTTTTTGGATTTCCTTCCCATTTAAGTCTCCACAGAGCACAGAGTAGAGCCTGAGCTATACAATAGGTTCTCATTAGTCACCTATTTTATACATAGTATCAATGGTGTATATACATATCAACCCAAATCTCCCAATTTCATTCCACCACCCTCTTTCCCCACCCCTGGTGTCCATATGCTTGTTTTCTACATCTGAGTCTCTATCTGATCAGCTTCTGAAACACCAGGACCAGACGCTCAGGCCCCTCAGCACCCCTACCTAGGGCCGAGGGCAGGAGCAGGGCACTCAGCCCACAGTCCAAGGTCTCAGCCCCCAGGCCTGGGTGTCCTCACACACGACCGCCCCGTGCAACGGGGTCCCCCATTAGAAAGGCCGTTTGTTCCCTCCCTGAGCCACGACCTGGCGCTCTGGGCACAAAGAAGCTGCACGTCAGCAGTGGGGCCTCAGAAGGACCTCTGGGACAAGAGCTGGGGGGGCAGCCAGGTCACCAACTCAGGTTCCCAGCCATCCCCAGCCTCTGCTCCTCCCTTCCACGGCCACAATATGGCCAAAAACAAGACCACCCTTCAGGGCTGGGGTCAAGATGAATGACAGCAAGCCTGCGAATGGGGCTCAGACGCCCCCCCCGCCGACCCCGCCAGCCTCAGCCTTCCTGTTGGTACAACGCTAGTCTGATGGCACCCGAACATCTCCCAGAGATGGGGGCCGGGGGATCGACACCAACACAGCCCCGACAGTGCCTGTTATCTCTGGCTTCTCTGGGCCCATCTGGACACCCCTCCCATCTCACAGATGGGGAAACTGAGGCTCAGAGACAGTCCGCTGAGCAGGGGAGGTAAGGGCCCAGCCATTCAGGCTCTAATGAACAATGGGGACATGCTGACGGCTTCCACAGAGAATGTGGGGTCGGCATCGCAGCGCAGGGAGACGGTGCAGCTGATGGGGGGACAGGCTGACACCATGACCCCACAGCAGTGGATGCCAGCAGGCCCTGCCCCTCCCCTCAAGGCGCCTAGGAGCGCTGCTACCACTCTGTCTATAAGGCCATGATGTGCTGGCCCCAGAGGCCACGGACGCTGTCCCCCAACAACATGGTCACACAGACCCATTTTCTGGAGGACAAAACTGAGGCTCCGAAGAGACGAGGCCAGTCTGAGAACACCCAGAAGCGGAGCCTGTCCCCTGCACACCACACCACAGCACCGATAAGGGCACGTGTCAACCTCCTCCCCACCACACAAGCTGCAGGGCCTGCACACACATCGAGGGCAATCAGAGTGGCCAGAAACCACTCACCTTTCTTGGCTGTCTCCATCTCTTCTTCCGTCCAGCGAGAGCTCTCGTTCATCTCCATGGAAGCTGAAAAGGAACACAGCAGGTGTGTTGGCAGCAGTCCGCAGAGGGGCGGTTTCTCTGCCTCTGGCAGCTTGGGGCACTTGCTGGGATGGGGGAGTGTATGTGCAATTACCCCATTTCACAGATGGGGAAGCTGAGGCAGTCCAGGGCCTCTGCATACACCTGACAGAGCTTGGTGACTGTGTTAGGGCGGGGAGATGAGGAGGGATCTGAGCTTCGGATGGGCAGGGACCTCATCTGAGCGTGGACTCACCAGGGCTGGATGAGTCTCTGTGGTGGGGGCTGTCCCAGGTGTTGCAGGGGCTTGAGCAGCAGCTCTGGCTTCTACCCAGCAGGGGCCAGGAGCCCCGACTCCAGCTGGGACAATCCAAAATGCGCCTAGACATGGCCCCCTGTCCCCTGCTGGGGGACCCTGTCCTACAGGGTGATTATTAGACTCTGCTCCGACCTGTAGAGCACATGGAGGCAGCTCGTGTTCTTGAGAAGTAAGGCAGCTGCCTTCAGGGAGCTGGCCAAGGGTCTGCCGTGGCTGTTTCTGAGCCTCTCCTCCGAGATCCCTTACGCGTGAGCCCCGGTCCTTCCCTGAAAGTCACTTAAGACGTCGTGAGAGGGGTGAGCGTGAGGGACGTCAGCTTCATGGACTTGGTGCCTGGAACAGCACCAGGCACAGAGTATGCACTCGGTAAAGGCCGCTGACCCCCGGGGGAAAGTTTGGACAGCTTCCCCAGCTCTCTGTTGCCACGGCCAACTTTCCCTTCCCTCACCTACAGGACCCCCAGAGGGAGGCTCTGGAAGCCGGAGCCCGGGATGGGGAGCCCGTCAGAGGGACCAGGCTTGTGTTTTCCACCCCACCACCCAGCCCCAACATTAACTTAAGGTCCAGAAGAATGACCCTAGAAGTCAGGTGCACCAACACCCTTCTGAAAAGAGCCCTCCTGCCCCGTGCCTCTGGGCACGCTGGCCCCAAGGGGCAGCCGGCAAGAGCTTACAGGAGCCGAATGGGATTTGTGGCCAATGGGCTGGGTTTGAATCCCAACTGACTCCATGACTTTACGGAGGCAATGTTCCTTCTCTCAGTCTCAAATAGCCCATCTATGAAATGGGTACAAATGATCTCTCGCAGGGAGAAGGGAGGGGAGCCTGGCATAAACCTCGGGTGTGGACAAGGAGGGCATCTGTGAGACAGAAACCATCCCTTCCATCAACTCCCACCCTAGGAAGACAGACATCCAGGTGGTTGGGGCCTCAGCCTGAGCACTCAGGCCTCTGGTGGGAGTTCCCGCAGACACAAGAGGGCAGGCTACAAACAGCCAAAATGGTATAGACAAGCACACACCGGCTGCCCCCCTGTGGCCAAACTTGGGAATTGCTATGTAATTCTTTTTTCCCCCGACCTTAGGTTCAGAGCACCTAGGGGTGGGCATCTGTTGAGCAGGAGAAACTGAGGCCCACAGAGGTGACGGTACAAACCCAGATGCCTCCCAGGGCTGGAAGGGACAGCAGCACTCAGGCCCTCTTGAAAAGGGGTGGGTTTTTGGCCATGCTGTGTGGCTTGCGGGATTCTAGATCCCCGACCAGGAATTAAACCCAGGCCACCGGCAGTGAAAGCCTTGGGAAGACCCGAGGGCAGATCTTCTGATTGAAAAACAAAACCAAACTGGTGCTGGATTTGTAGGTGAATTCTCCAATTCTGGAAGGATCACAGCTGAAGGCCAGAGAACCTGCCCCAGGCACTGTTCTAGGCTCTTCCTACACACAAAGTCACTGAAATGCTCAACCCCACAAGTTATAAGCATTACTCACAACCCTGGTGCTGATGAAGCCATCAGGACACAGAGAGGTCAAATAGCAAGTTTGCAACAAATGCTGGGATTCTGAGCCCGCTGGGCCTCAGCGCCCCTTCCCCAGCCCAAGACTTACCCAGCTCAGCGCTCTGCTGCGGGGTGACGGCCTCCTCGCTGTTGGCCTCGTTGGCCATCGAGCGGGTGATGCGGCCTTTGCGTCTCCCCTGGCTGTTAGCGGTTTTTCGGCCTTTGGAGGTCACTGCCTCCTTCTCATCGTTGTCTTCCCCAGAGGTGTCGTCCGTCTTCTCCCTAAAAGCCAGAGAGGGGAGGCAAGGATGGTTTCACCTGGGCCAGGAACCTAAACGGCAGTTTCAAGACACCCGCTTTTCTTTAGCAAGATGAGCGCTGGCTGCCAGCGATTTTCTACTAGCCCAAGGGAGTGGAAAAAAGGGGGAAAGCTCGGGGTAATGCAGTAGCAATCTGCAAGGCTCCTTTATTCACCAGATTGAGGGAATGAGGCTGGTCGAGGTCTGCAATGCCATCTTATCTATCAAAAGGGAGATGAGAGCTGGTAGCTGTCATTTGCTTTATTCTCCAACAGGGATGTGGGCTGGTAGGTAACTGATTGCCTTATTTTATTCATCCAATGTGGGTATGGGCTGGTGGCTATCTGCAAACCCATTTTTCTTAAGCCATTTCTTTGGCCAGGGTAGGTAGGTCTTCATTTCTCCAGGGGCTTTTCTCTAGTTGTGGAGAGTGGGGGTCACTCTCTAGTTGTGATCAGGCTTCTCGCTGCAGTGGCTTCTATTGTCGCAGAGCACCAGCTCTAGGGCACATGGGCTTTCAGGAGTTGTGGCTCCCGGGCTCGAGGCTCGTAGGCTCAGCTGTAGCACACGGGCTTGGTTACTCCAAGGCATGTGCGATCTTCCCGGACCAGGGATCGAACCTGTGTCTCCTGCATTGGCAGGTGGATTCTTTACCACTGAGCCACCAGGGAAGCCCTGCAAGCCCATTTTATACATCAACTAGAGATGCTCTCTGCTATCCGTTTGCAAGCTTACTGGATTAAATGCATAGGGGTGCAGGCTGGTACACCCTTCAGGCCACTTTACTCCCCACAGAGGAGATGTCGCCCTCCCTACAAACAATGCTAACTCTGCCTTCTGTGTTATCACGGGCCACTGGGGCTTGCAGAAAACGCGAGAGGAGTATTCCGCCGGCCTGATGCAGGCCGAGTCAGGTGTGTGGGGAGCATGTGACCTCAATAGCTGGGGCTGGGACTCTTCTCAGAAGCCGACTCAGGGGAGTTTACTGCAGGGCCGCTCAGATTTATCACCACCACCTTCCATTCATCTTCTTGAAGGCCCTCGCAGGAGCGTCTGGGAGACAGGGGGTAATGAAGCCAGATGTTCTCAGAAGCCACATTCCTGAGCTCGCTCCAGGTACCTGGCGCTAAGCTATGCCCGCCCCCCCCCCCCTTCACCCCTTGCTCGGCGTGAATCTCCAGCTGGCGGTGCTCCACCCCTGGCAGGCACGGGAGGCCGTCAGGGGCCCCGAGGCGAGGCTGTGCCTTGATCTGCAAGAACTCACACTGACAGCAATAATTCTAAAGGTGAGGGCTGCCGCCTGCGTGTACCTCGTCCTCTCAGATCTCCCCCCCTCCCGCTCTCAGCATCTCAGGAGACTCAGCGGAGGAAAGGGGAGAAGATGGGGAGGTGGGGCAGGGGGGTGAGGCAAAGAGTTCCAAAGTCATTGCCTGGATTTATTAGCTCAGGAATAGAGCTCAAATGAGCCATCAGTCTCTAAGGTCTCCAGAGGCTTCAAGAGAAAGGCGGGCAGGCGGAGGAAAGAGAGAGGAACAGGCTTCCGGAAGGGGGGAGGAGGGGGGTGCGTGCTGCCAGGGGACCGGCAAAGGAGAAAGCGCTTCCCTTCTCAGCAGGAGATCTGCTGTAGATAGCCGGCAAATGCTCACACGCCTTTACGGAGGGCGGGTGGCCTGCAGGCTGAGTACCGACCATGGCCCCCCTGCTAGCCTGCCCGCCCGCCTGCCACCTGGGGGTTGTGGCCGGGCCCCCCGTAGGACTGCCGGGCTGGCCTTACTTGATCAGCTCCTCCTTGTCATTCTCCACGTCAGGCTTCTCCTCCTCCTTCTCCACCTCTTTCTCCTTCTCCTTCTCATCTTTCTCCTCCTGGCTGCTGCGGGGCATCTGCTGCTGCTGCTGTTGCTGCTGCTGCTGCTGCTGCCAGGCCCCAGGGGAGGGCAGGGGGCGGTGGGGGAGAGAAGGACACAGTCAGGCAGGCAAGGCTCTGCACCTGGACTGAGAGAGCTGGAGGGGAGGGGGAGTCCGCGGGAGCCCCCTTCTCCAACACCTACACTCTGAGCTGGGCAGAAAGCCCCACAATCTGGGGCACTGGGAGGCAGGAGTCAAAGGGCAAGGTATAGAAAGTGCTCGTGTCAGACCCCTGGCCTCTGGCACTTGGTGACTGCGTGACCTTGGATGAGAGTCTTAAGCTCTCTGTGCTCCGATCCTTCCCTTTGAAAGCATGCCTACCCCTCAGCCAGGCATGGGGAGGCCGAAACGAGAGAATGCTTACAGAGTTGGCATCTGGCACCAGGATCTAAGCGTGGTGGGAGCCCCAAGGCAGGAGGGTGGGGCCCTGGTCAGCTTCAGGCAAGAGCAGGGTGAACACAGGGAAAACTGGGTCACAGCCTGAGGCCCCTGCCTGCCTGCCTGCCTGCCTGACTGCCCCAGACAAAAGCTCAGGCCAGCTCTCCAGGCCTCAGTCTCCATGTCTGTAAAATGGGTAGACGGAAGGGCTGTCCCCAGGCCCATTTCAGGATGGCTGCTGCTATGACGAGGGCCTGCTTTTGCTGCCGTGGGCCTGGTCTTCCTCTCCAGTCAGTCAGCCCTTGAAGGGGAAGACAGCAGGCCTGCTGGACAGGAGAGATCAAAGGGGCTTACAACAAAACCAGCCCCCTTCCTGCAGGCCTGTTCCTTTCATCTCCTTCCCGAGTGAGTGAAGCCGGCACTGGCCAACCTGCCCCAGTCAGCCAGGCTGCTGACCCTGCCCTCACCAAGACAGGGAGGGCAGGCGAGCTCCTCCCCACACTGCCACCCAACTTCCTTTCTGTCCTGCCTGATTTCTTTTAAGCCACACACTGATTCTCTTAGCCACCCCCAAAGTGCTCCTTGCGAGCAGCTGCCAAAGCAGACCATCTTTCCATCCCCAGGAGTCAATGAAATTTAAAAAAATGAAAGGCAAAGCCTTTCAATGTGTGCTGAGGGGTGTGGTCACACCAACATTTAAACCAAGGAGAAAGAAACCCAAGCAGATGGAGAAGGTGAGGGCATAGAGCAGGGGGCTCCCTTTCTCCCCATCTTTTCTCCATACCAGGAACACATGCTGATCCCCAGCACAGGCAGCCTTGGCCTGAGACCCCACCTCCCCCAATCCCCCACCCTTCTCTGTAGTTTTAATTTATGATTCACGATTCGGCTGAGCACAGGGGTCAGCTACAGGCGATCTGTACAGAGCGGGGGTCTGGGTATTAATGGGAACCATGGGCTTTCTGAGACTGCAGCAGTGTGAACCCAGGAAGCTCCTGGCTCAGGTCTGCCCCCTTCCCCAAGAACCTTCCTCTGATCTCCAAGAAGAGGGGCAAGGAGGCAGAAAAGCCTCCCTCTGCCCCCTGTTATGTTGCTGTCAATTCCCAATGGGTGTCCCAATGTCTCTGAACTGTCCCTCACCACCACCCCAAACCCTGAAACACTAAACTTCCAACCGCTGGGGAAGATGGAAGGGGGAGCGGCAGGGACCAGGATCCAGAGCGAGGGGAGATGGCATGGCCGACTGGGGAGGGACCCTTGCCTCGTGGGCTGCTCGGCATGGCTGCTGTCTTCACCTGTGAGACCTGCCCGGCTTCTGCACACTTAGGAACCTGATGCCCAGGGCCTGGAAGGGCAGGGCTGGGGCTTTCCAACCTCAGGGGGCTTGATGTCTCCTGAAACACCATCGCTGGACTTTGTGCCAAGAATGCCCAACTGGGCTGCAGCTTCACTCCGAAGCTTTATCTGCTGTCCCTCCCAGTGGTTGACTCCAGGAGCACCTGTCATTGTTCCCTGGGTGTAGGCTGGGGGCAGTGTCTTCAGTCCCCCCCGGAATCTCACCCTTGGGCCACAAAGCAGGCCACTATCTGCCCCCAGCACGTCCAGCAGAGGCAGCTCTCAAATTGCTGACCCAGGCGGCAGCATGCCACAGACCCCAGCCCTGCACTAACACAGCACGACTGGCCGGGGCTGCTCCCAGGAAGTCTGCACCTGTGCCCTCCTGCCCAGGGCCCTCCTGACTCAGCCCTCCCCACATCCTCCAAAAGCCCCACTGAGGAAGAGGCCAGCACTTGCCGAGAGCTCACGACCCGCCCTGACGCTGTGCTGTGCACGGTCTATTGATCAGTTCCTGGCCCCTCTGAAGTCCTGAGGATAAAGATGATGAAAAACCAACAGTAATGGTGACCTGGGGTTCATCCACTGTGGCCGCTCCTTCCCTGGACCATGCCGCCCTAGCCTACCTCCGTCGGGAAAGGACAGGGACCACTGCTCCCATTCTGCAGAAGAGGCAACTGCAGTTCAGACAGGCAAAGCCTCACCGTCTCAGAGGGAAGGAAAAGGGGGCTCTCAGAGGCGGGGAGGAGGCCTGATCCTGTTGTCCCTAAAGCCCCTCTGAGGGTTTCACCTGACTCTACATACTGGTTGGCATCACAGGCTCAGGTAGGGCGTCTATGGGCATCCTTGCCCCTTTCCATCAAGGCTACCTTGTCCCTCTTGCAAGATTCCTCGAGCCCCTGCCTGGGCCTGGGCCAGCCCATAAGGACCCATTCCCCTGTATAACCATCAACATCACAGCATTAATAATAAAAGTAGCTCCCAGTGCCCCGCACCCGGCATGTTTTATGTACTTCCTCATCTCCTTTATCAACCCCCATCACACTCCCATGTTACAGAAGACGACACTGAGGCACAGTGAGGGTGACTGACAAAGCTGGGCAACAGCAGTGGCAGGATTCAAACCCAGAGGCTGAGTCGACCCCGGGCACAACCAAGCCCCTCTCCTGTCATCTCCACCACGCCACCCCGCCCCTGACTGCCCCAATCCTGCCAGTCTTATGGGGAAGCTCTGAAATCCTGATCCGCACCAGAACCTGGTCATTATTGCTGCTGCCTCCCAGCCAGGTATGCAATCCCAGGGCCAGACCCCGTGGCCTCCAACTTGACACTCTTTTCAAGCCCCCCAGGGCAGGGGTGGGTGACTCCCACATCCCATCCTCCGGGAGAAGTGACTTCAGGGTCACTCTGGAGCCAGGGCACAGAGCCCCATGGATGGGCTCCCAGTTTCCTGGGGCCTGAACTCCATCTTCCTCTGAGGAGGTGTCCCTGTACCTCAAGCTGAGTGATGCGAGTGGAGGGGATGAAAGAGAGAAATCCCAGGTCAGTCTCGGCCTGAAACCTGGTTTCCACTGGGAGCGACAGTCAGGCACAATAGTGACCAGCTGCCTGGGACATGTAGGAGGTCAGTGGGCTGGCATCCACTCGCTCTGGGAGACTGATGGAGCCAGAGGGAGGCCCCAACTCCCAGGTCCCCATCAACCAGCTCAGTCCCTGAAAGCCTTCGAGGACAGCAAACACGGTGACAGCTAACTCTGAGACAATTCACACCTATTAGAGCTCCGCTTCCAACCTTAGGCCCATTATTGATCGAAACTGCACTTGCTGGGTTTCACGGGCAATTTAGAGCCACTGTTCTCACAGCTGCACACTCAGGTCACCTGGGGAGCTCTGGGAAGTCCCGATGCCCAGGCTCCACCCACACCAGTCATATCAGGACCTCAGGGTAACAGTCTGGCAGCAGCGTGTTTAAATTCCCAGGGTATTCCAATGGGCAGCTAGGTTTGACGATCAGCAAACTTCTTCTGTAAGAGCCATATGGTAAACACTTTAGGGCCATTGGTCCATCAGTCTCTTTCGCAACTACTGACTCTGCCGTTTACAGTGTGAAAACAGCCAAAATGTAAACAAGTAAGCGTGGCTATGTGCCAATAAAGTTTTATTTACAAAAACAGGTAGGGGGCCAGATTTGGCCTGCGGGCCATGGTTTGACCACCCCCTGTCACTGACAAGCACTGTTCAAACGGAAATGCACACACAAAGCACCTGGGAATACTGGAGAAATGCAGATGCTCACTCAGCATGCCTAGAGCAGGCCTGAGAGTCTGCATTTCTAAGTAGCTCCCGGGGTCCCCCCAATGCTGCTGGTTCCTGGACCACACTCTGAGGAACCAGGCTTCTGGGGTGGGGCGGGGGGGTCCTTGTTTCACAAAGCACACCCAGGACCCTGGCCACTAGCAGCTGGTGATGCCTGTGGACCCGGGAAAAGACCGGAAGCCAGACTTCACCATCTCAAACGATTCTGGAGCCCACGGTGAGGTCCACCTTTGCTTTCCAGACACACCATCGGCCATGCTGACAGTGGGCTTCGTGCCCAGTGCTTGGGCGTGAACGCCACTTCCCAAACCACAGCACAGCTCTGTGGAAAACCTGACAGGATCTAGGGCTAGCCAGAGCCCTCAGTTCAGATCCCTGAGAGACCCCTGCTTACCGAGCGCTGAGTGCGGGACAAGCAGCCCGTCACTGAGCCTGCGCTATGCTAAAGTCCCAGACCGGACGCAGTACAGAAAACATTATGAATAAAAACGACAAATGCTGACGAAGCACAACGAACATGTGACGAGGCCTTCTCTTCAGTTCATACCTGTAGTTAATAACAGCCTCCCAACAGTCTGTTTTACAGACGAGCACACAAAGACACTGAGAGGTGAAGTAGCTCACCAAAGGTCACACCACATTTTCCTAGCAAGATCCCACAGATAGGCGCTCAGCCTCTCACCCTGGACTGGGGGAATCACAGGCTCCTCTCATTCCCACTTAAGCCAAAGTGTGCCTACTCCCCTTGTTTATTCCCTCCACAAATACACTGTGAGCACCCATGCTGCTAAGTCAACTCAGTCGTGTCCGACTCTGTGCGACTCCATAGATGGCAGCTCACCAGGCTCCCCCGTCCCTGGGATTCTCCAGGCAGAACACTGGAGTGGGCTGCCATTTCCTTCTCCAATGCATGAAAGTGAAAAGGGAAAGGGAAGTCGCTCAGTGGTGTCAGACTCTTCGCAACCCATGGACTGCAGCCTACCAGGCTCCTCCGTCCATGGGATTCTCCAGGCAAGAGTACTGGAGTGGGGTGCCATCGCCTTCTCCGTGAGCCCCCATGGGGAGTACCAAATTATAGAAAATTCCATCCCCAACATTACGGAGCTAGCACTTCAGTTGACAAAGACTAGGAACTATGACAGGACGCATGGAAGCTGCAATGTTAAGAAAATTTTTAAAAGGTCCAGTACCTTGCAGGAGCAACAGTGATTTACCCTGATGAACAGGGATGGGGGAGGAGGCCTCTGAGCTGAGCCTCCAAAGGCTTTTGGTAAAGAAAGGTGAGAGATGTTTCAGGGAGGGGGCCCGCCTGAGCAAAAGCAGGCTGAGAAAACGCCCACTGTCCTTACCGAACGGTATACTGGACGTGGCGGCAGAGTCTGGCCAGCTTTAACACCCTAGCTCAGAAATATGGAAGGCGGTTACTTCCCTGGTGGTCCAGTGGTTAAGAATTCGCCTTGCAATGCACGGGACGAGGTTTCAATCCTTGGTTGGAGAACTAAGATCTCACATGCCCTGGAGTAACTAAGAGCCTGCGTGCCTCAAGTACTGAACCCGCAGGACACCATGAAGATCCCGTGTGCTGCAAATCAGCCCCGACGCAGCGAAATAAAAATAATCAAACATTTTAAAAAAGAAAAAGAAAAGGAAATACAGGAGGCGCCCTGACGACAACCACTGAGGCCTTTTTCAGAAAGTGGAGGCGGGGAGGGAATGTCGTGTTCCACCCCACGTTGTGGCTGATGCGGCAGCTTGTCAAGGGAGGAGTGGCTGTCCGTTTGAGGAATGAGAGGAGAGTTCAGCGAAGAGGTGGTAGCGACGTCCAGGGAGGAGTTGGTGAGATTTAGTTCTCAGATGACAGGTCCTCCCAAAATCTGATGAGAATTTCCCAACACCCAGCAACAGTGACTGTAGCACAATCTCACTCATTCATTCAACAAACACTCTGCTGAGCATGAACCATGCGCCAGCAAGCAAATCTGGGAGGGGTCTGCCCTTGAGATATCCTATCTCTTGCAGAGTGAAGGGACATCCCAGGAGTCCAGGGCTTGGTGGGAGGAGTGAGGTCAGGGGTCAAGACCAAGACACAACAGAGTTTTCTGTGGCTGGCAGGCCCTCCCTGACATTCGGCCCCCACCCTTCTAATCCAGCCCACGTGTCTTCTTGAAAATAAAACTCAGGCTGGGGATGCCTTGTTGGCCAGTGAGGAGCATCCTTTACAAGACACACAGATACAGGTGTGCTGGGTCGGCTTGTACCAGCTCACAAGTGCAGACTTCAGTTTCCAGGAATTTTGCAGGTTAGCTGTTAGAGACAGCCATTCTTAAAAGTGGAAACACATAACTTTATAATGAAAGAAATTATAGTAAAAACAAAGGTAGTAAGTACTCAAAAAATGCACCCCTTTCTCATTACTTGACACCACTGGCTGTGGTCTGTGCTCTCAGCTGTGCCTACACGGTGCAGGTAGGATAGGATCGCGTCCCACCAGGTGTCAGGCACGCCCCTTTCCAACTCCACATTCAGCTGGTGGCCTGGAATCAGCGGGGGAGGAGTATTTCCACCATGGCAATCAGTGCGTGCTACAATCAGGGCTTCGCGCCCGGAAAGCTGGTTGTCAGACACTCACCAGCACTCCATCGCACACCGATGCATTCGCATAACCAGAGCAACATCCAACACCCACACCCGTCATGTCTGTTCTGCCCGCGAGGTGACGCCTGCTTGAGGCGGCCAAGCCTCTGCTTTAACTGTCAATCAATCTTGTCCAGCCACTTGGGATAAAATCAGTGGTCCACGCCTCAAGGCCGGGTGATCTAGCTCCTCCTATCCACACACACCCCTCCTGGAAGATGTCACACTGGTTCCTGCCTCCTGCCTCAGGGCCTTTGCACTCAGGGTGCCCTCTGCCTGGGAGACTCCCCCTCCTACTCTGTCGGACCGGTTCCTTCTTATCGCTCAGGTCTGAGCCCAAAGGATACCTCCTCTGAGAAACCTTCAGGATCCTCTCCCTCAAAGCTGCCTTCTCTCCTATGTCAGCTGCCTCCTGACCCTGGCTCACCATCTGTACCCCTGGCCGCCCCCTCGGATAACCACGTCATTTACTTGTGCACCGTCGATCTCCCCCGGGGGGGCGTGACAGCTCCGGGGACCTGGTTTGTCTCGTTCACTATCACCCAGAAGGGTGACACTGTGAAGGAAGGACAAATCGGACTGGAGCTTGGCCACTGTCTCCCCCCACAGCCCTTCCACGGGGACCCCTCCTGTGGTGACCTGAGCTGGCGCAGGCCCCACGAATGCTGCGCTGCTGGTAACTCTTTCCTGATTCCTGGCAGCCAAGCTTGAAATGCCCGGATGTGAGGTCTGTCAGCCCCCACCTCTCTCACCCCCCGGGGGGTCAGACTGATCCCCGATCACATTTGCTGTGTCTTCCTGTCTCTTCGGTGCGGCCTGCCTCAGACAGTGCAGAGGGGAAGCCGGGTCTCCCCTGCCTCTGTGTCACGGCTGCTGAGAAGTCAGTGTCTCTCTTCCCCAAACGGCAGCCCAGCTTGTCGGGTCCCTGGGGCCTGGCCCCTCCAGCCACTTTCCTGGGAACCGTGTGCCCTGGGCGGGGATGTATCTTGGAGACCGTGGGCCTGGACAAGCTGTCCATAGGACTCTGCCCGCAAAACCAGGGACATCTGCTTGCTGGAGCCCTAAACCTGGACACGATCCCGCCCAGCCCAGCCTGCCCCCAGCAGAGCGGAAGCGGCCACCTCCTGCAGGCCTGGGCGGCCGAGGAGAGTCAGACTGACCCCCAAGCTGGAGGCCCATCCGGCCGGGGTGGCGGTCTGGGACCGGCCCCCTCACGCTCACCCAGCGGGCAGGGAATAGCACAGCCCAACCTGGAGGCAATGCGGCCGAGACTGGCCGGCCACACGTCCCCTCTGCACTTCACCAGGCTGAGCCATCCAGTGATATCATCCGCCTGCGGCAGGGCGGGGCGGGCAGCCAGGGTCTGGGAACCAGCACCGA
The DNA here is from genome assembly GCF_032405125.1 of Capricornis sumatraensis. Lineage (NCBI taxonomy): Eukaryota > Metazoa > Chordata > Mammalia > Artiodactyla > Bovidae > Capricornis > Capricornis sumatraensis. Next base: position 58,204,118 of record NC_091085.1, on the reverse strand, counting down.
CTGCGTGCTGGCCGCCCCCTCCCTCCGGGGACGGCCGCTTGGCTGGCCCTGCCCTGGAATGCCTTCCGGTCACGCTGTCCCCCATGCGAGTTGCCCGCGGCGCGGGAGTCTCTGGAGTGCAGAGCAGAGCAACTGGGAACAAGGTCACCTGTCCCCCAGCAGGGAGCTGGGTAAAGAGGTGGGGGAAGGGAAGGAGGGTGAAGGAAGATGAGGGATACAGGGGAAGGGGCAGGTGTGGGGGAGAGACAGACACACAGAGAGATGAGAGATGGGGGAACAGGGCTGCAGGCCAGAGAGAGGAGGGAGGAAGTGGCGCCCCCACCCACCCACCCCGGACGTGCTCTCTCAGCTCCCAGGAGCAGAAGGCTGGGCGCCCTGTCCCTATGCCCGTCTGTAAGGGAAGAAAAGACAGACCATGTGGCCTCGAGACCACGACCAGCCTAGCTCCCAAGCTGCCGAGTGGCCCTGAGGGGTCAAAGTGGGGGGGGGGGGGCACATACCCTTGGCGACAGGCCTCCTCCGTGGCATGCTCCCCCATCGCCAGGAGTCCCCCCTGCAGAGTTGGGCCACTGGTCTCAATCTTGGTTCCCCGACAGTTCGCACAGTTAAGTCAGGGAGAGACTTCTGACCACAGCATTCCTGGGCTCCAGCACCGCATTTAGCTGGGATAATGCAGCCCCTCCGTCCATGAATCATGAACTATAAACCACAGTGCCGTCACTGGTGCTCTGAGCTGGTCCCTGCCTTGGCCGGTGACTCACCTCGAGGAGAGGACACGGGGGGCCTGGCCACAAGCTCACTAGCCACTCATGGCTAGATCTTGGGGACAGGGGTCCAGGGGGTGAGGGTTCCTTGCCAAAGCTCAGGTGTGTGGGGTTGGCAGGGGATGGGTGTGAAAGGGTTGGAATTCCTGAGCCTCCCTCTGTCAGGATAGGCGAAAGCTTCTGGAAAGTGGATGGCACCCTCTCTCTCTGGTTTTTTCTTTTGGTTGCGCTCTGCAGCATGTAGGACCCAGTTCCCCAACCAGGGATCAAATCTGGCCTCCTACATCGGAAGCATGAAGTCGTAACCACTGGACCAGCAGGTAAGTCCCCAGGATGGCACCTTCTCTGACATTCCAAATAGCCAACAGGTGTCCCTGCCTCCAGCCGCTGCAGGGCCAGGGCCACTGCAGTGGACGCCAGGGCAGCCTTGCATTCTCGGGTCACTGAAGGTCTGAGCTCAGAGACATCTGCTGGTCAATGCTTTTCATGCAGGAATTTTATATCTGCTTTTGTAATCATCCCCGCTTTTGAATGGCAACCACCACCATGACGAACCAGGGGCCCGGCACTGGGTGTGGAGAGGGTGTCTACAGGGCGGGTGTCACCTGAACACATGAGGTGACATCTTGCTGCCCACTCTGTGGTTAAGCATCAAGGCAGGTCAGGACCACCATGGAGCGTAGTTTGCAAATATGCAGACATGCGGGATTTGTCCCCAGGATGGAATGACCAGGTCCCTTCCTAGAAGAAGCTTGCTGCCCCAGCTGCTATGAGTGCACTCAGCCTTTATGGCCTCTGGGCTAAGACCTGGCCCTCTCTGCCCACCTGGGGAACCTGGGAAAGTGTTAGCCCACCAGAGAATCTTCTGTCCATGGGATTCTCCAGGCAAGAATACTGGAGTGGGTGGTCATTCTCTTCTCCAGGGGATCTTCCTGACCCAGGGATCAAACCCGCATCTCCTGCATTGGCAGGTGGATTCTTTATCATGAGCCGGGAAGCCGGGTGACCACACGGTGTCATACATCCAGCACCTCAGTGGAGGTGGGCGCCGGGGGTGGACTTTGGAGAAATGGAAGCAGGCGGGCCCGCCCACCTGAGGGACATCTGCGGGCGGACAAATTGAGCGGCCCCTAGTGGCCGTCCTTAGCTATGGCGTGGCCAGAGCCACAGGAAACACACCAGGACCGTAGCCTGTGCCAAGGTTCTGAGCTGCTGGAGTGGGCCAAGTGTTGGTCAGACACAAGGATGGGACAGCCGAGCTGTCACCTGAGCACCTGCTGTGCCTCTGACAGACGGTGACAGCTCCCTAGCCCTCAGTGAATCACCCTCCAGGCTCATTTCCACCTGGCACTTCCGGCTGTACAGAGCAGAGGGTCTCTGCCTGCCTTACCACTTCTCAACCACCCCCCCACCCCATCTGCTCACAGTATTAACCCACGGGGGTCGACCACCACAGGTACCCATCCGTCCATCCACATGTAGGCACCCAAACAGATACACCTGCCCACAATCCATGCCAGGCTGGGGCACCTCCACCCACCTCCTGAGAGATTTATCAGCAGGATCACAGGTTTTATAAAATCATGGAGAGAGAAAGCAGCTGAGGTTCACTCCAGTAAATGCATCCTGAATTACGAAGAGGGGCTGCGGGGCCTGTGCCTTTTATTTCACTGTCACGGGGCCAAGAGATGAGTTATGACCACAAAGTCAACACCTGGGGTGACCCACTTATCCCGTATTTATGAACAGGGCTGGCGGATGGTGGTGAGGACAGTGGATCTGCCTGGCACAGGAGCCCTTCCGGGGTTTGTGTGTAAATCTCTGTCCCTGGCAAGGCCGGGACCACACCACGCCTCCTTGCAGCCCTCACTAATCAGAGGGAGGGGAGAGACCCGAAGGAGGTGGAGGCCTCCTGCCCTGCCTTCTCTCTTTCTGCATCCCTGTTCTACCCTGGGAGCCCCAGCCTGAGACACCAGCTTGGGCAGAGGGTAAAACCTCACCGGACCCCATGATCCCAGCATCACAGCCACAGCTGACCCAGAACGACTCAGATGAAAAGAGGAAGCAAACATTTCTTCTATAGCCATAAAGCACTCCAGGGCCCCCAGGGCCCTGATCCTGGCCTCTGTTGCAAGTCACACACTCTCTATACCTCCTCCCTGAGCCTTATCACACTCTAGCCCACAGGTCCTGTGGGCTGAGAACAGATTTCAAGAGCAAATATGAGTTGTCTGGCCTAGACAGCATATTGTTGTCATTGTTTCATACGTGATCTGAGATTTAAAAATCAGACAGTTTCACGTAATTTCAGATTTCCAGGTCATCATTATATATTAAAAAAAAAAAAAAAAGCAGATCTGGACTTCCCTGGTGGTCCAGTGGTTAAGAATCCTCCTGCCAACGCAGGGAATATGGGTACGATTCCTGGCTCTGGAAGACTCCACATGCTCGGGGGCACCAACTGTGTGCTGTCTACCACAAGCACTGGGCCCACACGCTTTACAGCCTGTGCTCCGCAACGAGAGAAGCCACAGCAAGGATAAGTCCTCGCACTGCAAACAGAGAGCAGCCCCCGCTTACTGCAACTAGAGGAGGCCCAAGGGCAGCAATGAAAAACTATTCATCCCAACCAATAATTAACAAATAAATACCATTTAAAAAAGATAAATTAGATAAAATAAAAAAAAATCAGATCTGACAATACGGAGCCAAGTAGTCAGCTGGAGCTGATGAGGTACAAGCTAGCTAGTTAACCCCAGGCCTCACCATTCCCTATTGTCTCCCATGGATTCTCCATCTCTTCACTCATTTAAGACCCTGGAAGGTACTCGGACTCCTGCTCCAAAGACTCTCAGGGCACTGTGCACTCTCTCGTGCCCTGGTGCTCTTGCACCTGCTGTTCCCTCTGCCCAGTTCACCCTTACCTCTGTCCTCATCCTCCAGGGGGGCTGCTCCTCAACCTCATCTTTGGGACCCCTTACTCGACGGAGCCTCTCAGGCAGACCACTGGCATGCTAACTTGGAACCACCCCTGTATGCCTGCTCTAGATGACTGGGCATGGAGCCACCTGCATCAGCACACAAGCGTCCAGTGGACAGATGAGTCAGCAAGCAAGGCATAAACACCACAAAGTGAAAAGCATGGCAGCCAGGACCGGGGCGGTCAGGCCCCCCACCTCCCAGGACTCCTCTGGAGATACCCCCTCCCTAAGGTGACGCCAACACACAGCCTTTCTTTGCCTCCCTCCATGCAAACGTGGCTTTCAGCATAAGGTGAGGAGAATGGCCCTGTCTCTCCCCATCTGACTCAGAACACTTTCCCCTCCTGAGCACCCAGCCCAGCCACAAGAAAGGGCTTCATGAGCCCACCCACAAGGTCCCTACAAAGGTAGGGGAGCAGGGGTTCCGGTACACAGGAGATGCTCAAAAAATACCTGACGATGTTTTTAAAATCAATCTAGAGGTCTTATTTCCCCCTTTGTTTAGCCACAGTCCATGCCATGCCCTACTGCCTCTTATGCCAGCATACTTAGGCTCTCTGCCTGGCATTTATTTGAGTTCTTGCCTCTCAGTCTAGAAAAGTTCCTAAAGGCACTTCAATTTCTAACACGCGGCAGCTAGGTCTTTAGAACTGGCTCGCTCCAAGCTAATACCCCTCAGTTTTACGCATCTGTAAGATGGGCGAGCAGGCTGGCCAATTGTGGCCGTGCTAAACCTGGAAGAAAACCCTATCCTCAAACCAATCGCAGCCACCCTTCAACGATTGGGCCCACAACGACCAATGCTCTGTCTCAATCATTTTGGCCTGATGTTCAGGATGCAGTAAGGGGTTGTCTATTGCCCCCTGCCAACAGACTTGCTTCCCTAATTATACGTGGCTTAGCCAACAGGGGAATGGACTCACAGTCCTGAAGCACAGTTTCCAGAAAGCAAGAAAGGAAACAGGGGATGTGTAGACCAACCCCTCAAAGGCTGTGGGCCTTGATCACAGAGTAGCTGCTTCACAGTGGACACTGGAACCCCAGGGGAGTTGGCTGGACTTGACACCCTCAAGGTCCTGTCCCTGCTGGCCTCGGAAAGGAAAAATGCCAATGTCAGGGAGCACTCACCTACCAGAACCTCTGAGTCTTGCTCTCCCGTCCTGCTAATTCTGACCTTCGTCCCTTTCCCTTGTGCAATCTCCCAGGCCAGAGGCCCCAGAGAAGGATATGCCTCAACTAGTTCCAGTCCAGCATGTAGCAGCAGTGTCCAGCGCCTTCTGCAGGGTCCCGCCTACAACCCCCTGCCTGCAGCACAAGTCCACTCTACTATCTCCCTGCCTTAACCCTGACCCCCAACCTCTGTACTCCCAGCATTGGCTCAGGGCTGATTCTCATTAGCCCCAAAGCAAGACTAATCCACCCCCATCCCTCTGTCTCCCCGACACCAAACACTCATGAGCCCCCTTAAAAATGTGCGCCACTGACCCCCATCATCTTTAACATATTTACAAACTTTTTTAAACATGAATAGCCTTTTCCTCTAAGTCAGTGGTCAGCAGACTTTTTCTACAAAGGACCAGATGGTGAAGATGTCAAGCTTTGCAGTTTGTCATGACTATTCAACTCTGCTGTTGTAACAGAAAAGCTGCCACGGTAATTCCTCAACAGGTATGTGTAGCCCCGTGTCAATAAAACTTTATTCACAAAACAAGTGGCTGGCCTGACTCACCCAAGAGCCTTAGTTTGCCAAGTCCTGCTCTAACTTAAATCATCTCTCAGTCACATACAGTGATGTTTGAAATACGGCAATTTCAAGTACTGGCTACTCTTTTCCTTCAAAAATACATTACACCAAAAACTATTAAAAATTTTTAGATGTTAAGTCTGTGAGCCAGTCCAAGTCATCCCGGAAGCCCAGGCCTTGCTCTGGGAATGTGACCCTATTCATCCCAGAGCCTATGGGTCACCAAGTCAGCTCTTCTAGAATTTTCCAGGCTGAAGATGGAAATGGCCATTTCTCCCAGCTCTCTTCCGCACTGTTGGGGTACGACACATACCCCCAGAGAGGGTCTCTCAGCTGCCACTGAGAGGACCCAAAATGAGGGACCCACTGCTGAGACACATGAGGAAACATCACCGCGAGCAGCAGTCAGGGCTGCCAGCTGCCAAGCATGCTGAGAGTTGGCCACAGAGCATGCTGGGAACCCATCCCAACACTGCCCCCTTCTCACCTGGCTTTTGCCTCGGCGCCGATAGCTCCGCCTCACCAGGCTCTTATAGTTCTCATTCTTCTTGGTCAGGTAGTAATAGAGGACACACTCAGCCACTGTCTGCAGGACAGAGAGAGAGAAGAGACTTCTGAGGAGTGTGCAGTGTGGGCAGTCGGAGCAGGAAGCCTGGGTTCAAATCCCACTTCCTCCATACACTGGCTGGGCGACCCTGGCTAGTTTACTGAACCTCTCTGGCTTTGGTTTCCTCACCTGTGTCATGGGAGTACTTTACCACACACTTCATAGGTTTGTCATAAAGACCGAGGAAGTTAATATACATACGTGTAAAGGACTTAGGACCACAGAGCACGCACTGCAAATGTGTGACCTCTCCGTATGGTGGGTGCTGCTACTATTAGCAGTCGCGCTGATAAAGCCGTCACCTGCCATCCACTCAGGAACAAGGCTTCCAGCTCCCCAGCTGGGGTCTGGGGTCTCCTTTATCTCACGCCAGTTTCTTCCCCCCTAATACTTGAGGCCCCAAGTAACCTCTTCCAAGCTTCGTGCATCCAGCCTGACTAATGTCCCCATATGACTCTTCATCTCTTGGGACCTTTCTGTCTTTTCTCTGTCGTGGTCTTTTCCATGTGGACCTGACACCTCTGCTTGCTGAGTAAGTGGCTGTTTCTCTCTGAACTCCACCACCTCCTCCTTGTCCAAATGAGATCAGTAAGAGGGCATCATCCACAGAGAGCAACTGGAGGACAGAATGCGATGATGCTACCACCTGGGCCCACTCCAGGTGACAGCTCGCTTATGCTGGCAGCCATTACTGACATGATGTAAAATGTTTCTGTGATGCTCGGAGCTGGTGCCAAGCCAGGAACTCGCCTCTGAGGGGCAATCCATGAGGGCTGCTGGGTGCAGAGGCGGGCTGGGCCTCAAACCCCTGTGTCCTCATCCACTTCCTGGAACGGACTGTGAACAGAGGTGGCTCCCAGGCTAAACCTGACCACACACACGGCCCGCAAAATAGTTCGGAATAACATTTTATAATCAGATGCCAATATCTGCACACTGGGGGATGTGGGTGTCTGACTTCCCCTTGAACAATTCACGAAGAGTGCCTTCCTGCATTGGATAACCAATGGGCTGGCCCTGTAGGTGGGCACAAGCTGGCCAGTCCACTGGGCTCCCACCCTGCTATTGGCCTCACTCACTGTCAGGACACACCAGTCCCCAGAGGCACAGCAGGAGGCTCCAGCTTAGACCCTTCTGGAAGCTCTATTTGAGTCTTAGCTTGGGCTGCCTCTTAGCCAAAGAACACCATAAAGTTTATTCTCCAGCATAGAGACCTCTGATTTCCTCATTCAAACAGTGCTGCTCAATTACCAACGTCTGAAATCCCTCCTTGAATCTCTGCGGAGCCCCAACCTAGAGTCTCCTGCATTGTCCACACCCCTAGTAAGAAGCTGTCACTAACTCAGGGGAGAGGCTATTTATGGGCTTGCTTCTCTACACTGGTTTTTCAGGCCGGGAGAGATTTCACTTCCCGACGCTGCCCCATCTCCCTCCTTCTATGGGTATCAGTTCATTAAGGGCAGATGCTGGGAACAACTGTTACCCTTTAAAACACCCGCCTGGATCCTGCTCCAACTGCCCTCCCAAAATTAGGAAGCATGAGGCCTCCACTAGCAGGGTGTTTGCAAAGCTAGGGGTGGGCAGACACCCCCACACTGAGAAACAAGATTCGGGGAAATGCTGCTTTAAACACCCAGACAAGCAGCTCCAGAAAGTAAACCTTTTCAGGAAGCTTGTCTGGCTCCACCCCGATGATGCTAGGGTCCAATGGCAGACTCTGACCTAGGGCCACGTCCAGCCCAGGCTCCTGGGTGCACAAAAGGGGGCGTTACCATTCCCTTGGACGTTCTGTGTCCACCTGCCAATAGGGAGCTGGAGCAGAGAAGGGCACCACCCCTGTGAAGCTCGAGTGTCAGTTCTCCATCGGGTTTTATCCAAAGGGGATGAGGACTTTGCCAGCCACACGCCTGGCTTGGCATAAGGTGTGTCAGCATAGAGACCATCAGAGGGACCTAGAAAGGTCATTCCATCCAGTGCCCTGGAAGACCAGCACTCTTGCCCATAAGCCTTAATTAGGATGCCAGGCACAGCACAGCTTCTAGAACCCAGGCCCAATCTGCCAGGATGCTCGCTGCCACGTCGGAGGAGGAGCTGGTGCACACAACTCTCCTGGGGTTTCCCAGCCTGGAGCTCCGCCCCCGAGGGCCCGGGAGGCTGGGGCGGGGCCTGTGGCTGCTCCCAGGAGGGAGGCAGGAGGAAAGCGCTGTCAGACACAGCAAGGAGAGCAAGGGGCCGGCAGGCAGAGGCCTTGTGGCTGGGGAGGGAGGGTCCTTCACCAGCAGCCCAAGCGGCTACCCGCAGGAGTGGACGCCAGAGGGGAACGGGGAGGGGCGGGCGGCGCTGCACTCCTGGGCAGACTCACCTTCCTCTCCAGGAATGATGCGATCAGGCCGAAGTTCTTGGGGTGCTGCATGAATCTGCGAGGAGAGAAGGGCGGGCCTGAGACCAGGCCGAGGGGGGCTGCCCGGCTGGGCGGCCGCCGAGCTCCCGGGCGCCTGCCATCTCCGCGGGCCCGGCTGGACGGGCGCCGCCCCACTCGGAGCAATTAAGCCCAGGGGGGTGTGGGAAGGGCCGCGGCGGGCGGGACCGAGGGGTAAGAGAGGGCGTTCCTTGGAGTGAGTCACTAGTTTTAGCGCCTTTGAAAATACATTTGTTTGTCCTGCTAGAGGCGGGTTCCAGGAAAAATGAGGACATTACATGCAGCCCTGTGGTGGGGTTCCCCCCCTTTAAAAAATCTGCTTTTGTTTCTATCTCCGGCTGGGCCTGGGAAGCTGGGCCTCGCCCGGCCCACACGGGGCCCCCACGGGCGAGGTGACGGCGCAGAATCTCGAGGCTGCCGGGCCTCCCCGGGAGAGATGGGAGCAGAGGCTCCGAGTGCCCGCGGGGAGGCGAGCAGGAGGCAAGCCAGCCCAGGAGGCGGCAAGAAGGGACCGAAGTTGGAGGGGTGGCGGGGAACTGGCGCCCCACCAACTGGCTTCCTGCGAAGCCGAGAGAATTACTGGGAAAGAGCTCGGCCAGGCTGAAATGTCAGGGCCACAGGAGCAGGCGGACGGCGGGGGTGGAGATGTGGGTCACGGCTGCTGGGGCCCCGGGGATGCTGGGCGGGGCCTTGGCTGCTCCCCCCACCCCCCCACCCCCGCCAAGACACACCACCACCCCGCAGCCTCCCTGGGGAGGGAAGAGGCTGCTGGGGAGGCAGGGGCCCCGGGTCCCCCACCCCCACCCCCAGGGAGTCCGGGCCAGGGCTGGCGATCATCCTGCCCAGCCCTCCAGATGGCTGGGCTGGAGGCCAGCCGGCCCCTCCCCGGCTCCCCAACCAGACACTGGAGAATCCGGAACAGCCTCTCTGTCTTCCCAGAGGAAGCCGCGAGTCAGGCAGGCTTCCCGGCCTGCAAGCCCGCCTCAGGCAGCTTGCAGAGCTGGAGGCGGCCTAACGCCCTGATTTTCCAGACAGACAGAATCTTCCCTTTCTCTCCCTGCCCCTGTGACACTTCCTTCCTCCACCCCCCCAAAAATATCCCTTCCTCGGGGTTTCCCCAAGCCGAGATGGGGCCCTCAGGAGACCAAGAAGCAAACTCAGAGGATTCCCTTAGGTCAACTGTTCCACCTCCCTCCAACTTACACCTGTATCCTCTGCGGATGTTTACTGAGAATTTACTCTGACACGGGGCACCTCGACAGCCACACAAGGAAGCACTAAGGCTACACCCATTTTACAGATGTGGAAACTGAGGCTCAGGGAGGAGAAGTGGCTGTTCGAAATCACAAGGCCACTAAGTGAGCTCTACGGCACTGACACACAATTTTCAAAGGCCCTGAGTGCTATAACTTCCACTGAAGAGGAGCGATCACCTGGGACCCTGAAAGACACAAGCTGCCAACTTGGGTCTCAGCCCACATCAGCCCAGCCTGGGTCCCCCATTCTTCAGCTACTGTACTAACAGTATGCAATCATTAGGTCAGAACAGGAAAGCTCCAGAAAGGCCAAAACACAGAAAGCACCCCCAGAAACCTCTTTAAAAAAAAAAAAAAAGCATAAATAAAAATAGGAAACATGTTAGGGGGATTTAAATATCTAATGCAACAGTAATTCTTGGAATCCATGACCATACTATAGTTGGTTCTTAAAGTGTAAAACACCTAATAGAGAGAACTTGATTCAATGGCAGGGCAAGCACGTCTGTGAGCATGAGGACCTAGAAAGGAGCCACTAAGTACCTGGGTTTCCTGTCTCTGAGCAGTAGTCCCCGAACACATGTGGAAATTGCTCCCAAAGCCCTCTTTCCTGTGGAAGACTGCTGAATCTGTGTTAGGTGCTCAAGGGGGCATTATACCATCCCTCTATTTTTATGTATGTTTTAGAATTTCCATAATCAAAAGCCATTTAAAAAACAACAACAACAACAAAAACACAATACTTTCCATACGAGGGCCTCTTCAGTCGCTTTTCCTGCATTTCCAAGTCCTGGTGACTGCACTAGCTGATGCACCCCAGCCCTGCCCGTGACCCAGAAGCATCCCCATCTCGGGAGCCTAGTTTGGCATTTTGGGGTCACTTGACCCTGCAAAGGGCAGAGAGAGCCCCAGCCCCTATGGCCTGGAACCACAGCGGGTGGCTGGAGAAGTTAAGTTAATGACCCATGCAGGTCATCTTTTCTGAGGAAACTCTCTTGGCGATGAAAGAGGTGGTAGGCGTGGACATCCAGCAGCTAAGCCCCCAACACCCTCCTGGTTGAGCACTAAGTTCTCCACCTGTCCCTCAGTTTCCCACCCTTTTGCTTCACAGGGTCCTCAGTGCTGTGAAGGTGCAATGTGCTCAGGATGGGCTTCCCTGGGACATACCTTTTGAATCTAGTTGGGGAAAGGAGGGCTTTCTCCATCTGGCCCTTCACTCATCTCCCCAAAACAGTCATTCTGCTCTTCCATTTCAGAAGCCCCAGCTTCACCTCTGAGCATCTAAATCCTGCCTCTCCTTCCCAAAGCGCTCCCTACTCCCTGGTTCCATCTTCCCTCTCCCCCGACAAGCCTCCCAGTTGCAGCTGAGCCCCTGACCTGAAGCTGGGGGATTCTGAATCCTGCCTCCACCCTTTGCAAGCTGTGTGACCTTTGTTAAGCGTCTAAGCTTCTCTGAGCCTCTGCTTCCTCCTCTGTGTAATGGGGATGGGTAATGCTGTTATGGGGGATAAGCGGGACAAATGCACAATCCCCAGAAGACATCTGTTTAGCGTCTGTGATGAAGGAGGTGCTCAACTAATAGCCACTTTCCAGATAAAATGAAAACTAAAGTTACCGGCCAGCCACATGCCCCTGCCCCAGCCTTCAGCCCAGCCTCGAAGGTCTTCCTGCCTTCTTCTTCTAATACTCACTGACTCATTTCACATAAAGCTTCCCTGACACTCTACTGGTCCGAATAGTGTCCCCCCAAATATCTTGTCCTCCCAGAACCTCAGAATGTGGCCTTATTTGGCGATGAGATCTTTGTGGATATAATTAGTTAAGATGAGGTCATACTAGAGTAGGGTGGGCCCTGAATCCAATGTGACTGGTGAATTTATAGGAAAAGGAGAAGACACAGAGAGACACACGGGAAACAAGACCACGTGAAGACAGCTGAGACGGAGGGATCCATCTGCAAGCAGAGGGGTGACAGAGATCTCCAGCCACCGCTGGCAACCAGGCTGGAAGGGACCCTCCCTCAGAGCCTCTAGAAGGAACCACCCCGCCCACACCTTGATCTTAGACTGCTGGCCTCCAGAACTGTGGGAGAATACATTCCAGCTGTTGTGAGCCACACAGTTGGTGGTCACTTGTCGTCACAGCCCTGGGAAGCCAGGGCAAACCTCAACAGGACAGGCTTCCCAGGGTAGGGGAGGGTGGCCTTGGCCAGGGGCCTCCCCACCCCACCAACAGGGGACTCACTTCTCCCGGAAGGTCTCCTTCTCCTGCTCGCTCCACATGTTCATGACCTGGCGGTCTTTGTACACCTTCATGGGGTCATCCATGAGCCCATTCATGTTGATGAACTTGATCCGCTGCTGGTCGGCATCGTACAGCATGGGCGGGATTACGGCCAGCTGACGCATCTGCTTCTCCAGGTTCTGGAAGGAAAATGGAGATGACGGAGGGCACCTCCCTGGCTGGAAAATGCAAGAGGACAAGGAGCTGGGGACCGGGTGGGGGAGGGGACGGGGTGCTCCCGCCAGCACAGAGGAACCCAAGTGAATGAGCAGAGGGTAGGGATGCTCCAAGTCAGAATGGGAAAACACAAAACCAGAGAGAAAGCGCATGATGGGTTAAAAAATAAGAACAGGCCCGTGCAGGGGGAAGGGAGAATTTAAAGGCAGCCCCAGACAGGTTTATGGTGGGCAGGGCTGTAAATTCAACAGAGAGCAGCAGTCACCTTATCTGCAGTAAGAGGGGAGTGATGAATCTTCCCTTTAGAAATGCAAGTGCCATAAAACACTGCAGGGAAGATGTGCAACCTGGCCGGCTCAGGGACGGGGCTGCCCACCCCCACCCTGGGTTCAGAGGGCATGCGGGGTGGGGCGAGGGGCTGCCTTGCTCTGGGAGGGCCCAGCGAGGCTGCAGAACCATTTCCTCACCAGCTATCCACCTCCAGCCCCGGATCCCGCTCCTTTAAGTATGCCCACTGGGGACCAAGCTTGCCCAGCCCTGTGCATGGCAGGAGTCGGGCGGGCTTGCTCCTAATGCATCGGGGCAGCTATTAAGAGGCTCAGAGCCGCCACTCAGCTGGACTCATTTCCCCAAATCTCTGCAGCCAGCCCATTACTGGCGATTAATTACCAATCTCCGGAGGCAGGCGAGGGCCCCAGCCCTGCCAAGGTCAGCCGGTTCAAAGGATCCGCTGCCCAGCCTCCCACATCTAAGCACTCCATTCAGTGCTGGGGATTCCCAACAGAAGCAGGGGAGCGCAATGGGGGCACAGCCCCGACCTTGGCTGAGAGGAGGACTCCCAGGGAGGCCTGAGCCTCCCCGGCACTTGAGCAGCCCTCCAATACCATCACCTTCTTATCTCCCTCGCCTGCACGAGACACACAGTCCTGGCAGATCCAAGCCGGGTTCCTCTTGGCAGGAACCCCCACCCTACTCCATGGTTCCATCCACAGTGGGCTCACATCCTGACTACTGCAAGCTCCCCCGAAATCGCGAGCATCTCTTTTCCTGTCCAGTACCCTCCTTGCCACCCTCCCAGGGAACCTCAAGTCAGCCTGGACTGGGTGAACAGTTGCTGCCCTGAATTCCCTTTCTGACCATCACCCTTAAACACTGTCCCCTCAACCTCCCCAAGGACCCTGGTGGCTGCACTCTCATGTGGCCAGGAGCTGGGGAAGTGGTCTTCTGGGATGGGGGTGGTGTCGGACACTGAATCAGCTGAGATGCCATGCACCCTGCATCAAGCAGGGAGCCTGCAGGAAAGGGTCACCCTCTTCCTGCTTCCATGTGCCAATGTGGGTTGTGTACTTGGCCACCATCGGCGGGACAGGAGCCGGAGCAAACCCACAGGTGTGGACAAAGGCATTCCGAGTTCTGCTTTCTGCAGACTAGATGGTGTACAAAACAGGGCCACATCATGTGAGGTTTTAAGACAAAGGCTTGGACTTCGGCTCCCCTAGTAGCTCAGATGGTAAAGAATCTGCATGCAATGCAGGAGACCCAGGTTCGATCCCTGGGTCGGGAAGATCCCCTGGAGGAGGGCATGGCAACCCACTCCAGTATTCTTGCCCAGAGAATCTCATGGACAGAGGAGGCTGGCGGGCTATAGTCCATGGGGTCATAAAGAGTCGGACATGACTGAACAACTGACACTTTGGCTTTCACACTTTTCCCTGGCGGTCTAGTGGTTAAGACTCCTCCTTCCAATGCAGGGGGCAGAGGTTCGATCCCTGGTTGGGGATCTAAGATCTGTCATGTTGCCAGGCGCGGACAAGAAAAAAATTATTTTTTTAATTAAAATTTATAAAAATAAAATGAAGGCTCTTTTTTTTAAACAGCCAGATAGTCCGAACTACCTGTGTCAAACTTGCATGAACAGCCTGGTGAAAATGCAGAGTTCTGAGTTCTGCCACCCTAGACTGGCTAAATCAGAATCGCCGGGGGTGCGGGCCTGGGAAATCACAATTCAAGCTGGAAGTCCCCTCCCCAGGACTCTTAAGTCTGTCCCATATGAGACTCAGTGGCCTAGGCCAGCACAGCCCAATAGAATGTTCTGCAGCGATGCAGGTTTTATGGCCTGCTCTGTGCAGCACGGGCCCACTAACCACACGTGGCGTCTAAGCACTTGCAATGTGTCTGGTGACACTGGAGGAACTGAGTTTTTAATTTTATTTCGTTTCTGGTCATTTCCATTTAAATAGCCACATGCAGCTCGTGAGCGGTGACTGCACTGATCTGGAGTTGTAATACCTCCCAGCTGGACAAAAGCTCTCCCTGGACACAAGGCCCGGGGGAGGAAGAATGTGCTCCCCTCCTTTTGCGAGGCCCCCTCCTTTTGCGAGGCCCCCTCCTTTCCACTGTGATGTCGGGAACATGGAGGGGGGGATGGGGAACTGACACATGAGATGCTTGTAAGACTTGGGAGGGGACAGGCCTGTACCAGCCCTGCCCCAGGAGCAAATGCCTCCTCCCTCTGCTCCCTGGCCACCTCTGGGCTCCAGTGACCAGAGCCAGGGTCACCTGGCTGATAGGTCACCTGGGAACTCTTGATAGAAGGTCCCCAGCTTGGTGAACAGCTGGTGAGCTGGGAAACCCCCCTCTGACCCTGGTTCTGGACAACTGGGAGGCTGACCTACAAACTGCCACCCTCGGGCTCCTGTGCCCTCTGGCTTCGGGTCGGGTTCAGCCAATGGGAAGCACTGAAAGTAGCCAGAGAGCGGGGGAGGAGCGAGAGGCCAGGCTACTTACTCCGCCACGGCGTCACGACGGGGCCCCGGCTGTGACCCTTCCTGGCCACGTCCTGCCAGGTGGCCCCTCCTGCATGGCCCAGGAAGGCCTCTCTCCCCGCTCAGCCTGCAGGCCCGGGGACAGCCAATGGCTACTCCCCTGGGGCCTCCCCATCCCTCCTCGGTTCCACCCCACATTCAGTATCAAGCCCTTGATCTCAACCATCCAGGTGAATTCTGTTTCCTGCCGGACCCTCTCCCTGGACAGGGCACACAGTGGGTGGAGCTGAGGTCGGGGTCAAGGACTTACCTCCTGCTCCGAGAGGCCATCGATGATCTCGGACACCTCGTGCTCGCTGCGGGCGGCCGACATGGAGAGCCCGCTGCCCCGCTGACCCACCCTGCTGGAGATCGAAGGCACACACTCAGGACCGGCCCCTCGCAGCCAGCGCAGCGGCACAGCCCCGAGCCCACAACTTCCCCAGAGGCAGCGTGTGGGCAGTGGGGAGGAGCCAGGCCTCCCACACCCACACGGATGGCCCCAAGCTGAGGGGTCTGGGGGAGGGATGGAGCATCCCCACTCTCACCCAGAAAATGCCAGAACGCTTTTTCTCTCCTAAGATGCCCCTCACAAAAGACCAGCTACACAGATCCACGTACAAAGTCCAGCCCTGCCTCTTCACAGCCTCTGGCTCCATGTCCTCCCATGTAACCTGGGGATAAGGTGGTGCCTGGCTCCCAGGACTGGGAGCAGGCATTCAGTGAGATATGGGATGTGAGCATCCAGTAAAGAGTGAGATCCAGAGACTTCCCTGGCGGTCCAGCGGTTAAGACTCTGAGCTTCCACTGCGGTGGGGGACATGGGTTTGATCCCTGGTCAGGGAACTAAGATCCTACATGACATGTGGTGTGGCCAAAAAAAACAAAAAGACCCATGGCAAATAATCAAGGGCTTTAATGGAAAGAGGAGACAACATGCAGGAATAACTTAAAACTAAGAATCATACAATAATAAATTTTCATCTATTTGTTTAAAAAAAGAAAGAGTGAAGTCCATCATCCCTGCTCACAGTCCATTGCCTTATCTGTGCAACAACAGAAACCACACTCACATGCCACCAAGCACCTACTGTGTGCTGGGCACTCTGACACAGGATTGCACCCAGTCCTTATGCCCGCCACGTGTGACCAGCATCCTTTCCCTTTGACTTACACCGGGGATCTCACACTCAGGGGCCACGTAAATGAACAAAGCTGGGGTGGGTACCAGCCCATGGCACACCGGAAGGAGAGCTCACTCCATCAAAATGGATTTAAGTTTCTTTCCAAGAAGTGTTAAGGCCAGGCAGGTGCTGAGTGACACACCCGAGGCCTTAACTCGGCCCTTGGGGTGCAATTCGAGACCTGCCGTGGTTTCCTTTTCGTGCCAGCCAGGGGTCCTCTGCGGACGGTGCCGCAAGCGGCCCCAGGTCCTGGGAGGCAGGGAAGGAGGCGGTGGCGGGTGGGGGGTGGTGTGGAGAGGAGGAGGGTGAGGGGCGCGAGTGGGCCTGGCCCTCAGCTCACCTCTGCATGCGTTCCTGCAGCTCTCGCTGCTTGCGGATCTCGGGGAACTGCTTCTCGTAGTACTCGCGCACCTTGCTCTCCTTGGCCCGCCGCCGGGGATTGTTCTCGATGCGCTCCACCTTCTTCTCCCAGGCCTCCATGAGCTGGTCATAGCGCTGGCAGAACTTCTGTTCCTGGGGAGACGCGGGGGAGCCCTGTGGCAGCTGCTCCTCCTGTATCCAACATTCAGCACCCCAGGGCTCCCTGCTCTGCCGTGCGCACGGGCAGGTATGCGATCACACACAGGTGCACGGGCAGACACACGATCACGCGGAGACCGGGGCAGACTCAGGCCACTGTCTGCCCTAAGGATCTGGCTGCCTTGCTCCTTGGGGTGTGGGCCACCCCCACCCCCAGCCTTCCTCTAGAAAGGCCTTATAGTATACAGACGCTTCCAGTCACATGTGGCCGTTAAAGCTGAATCATGTAAAACTAAGTCGTATTTAAATTCAGGTCCCTGGCCCCCCTGCCACTGGGGCCAGGGCTACTGTCTGCAGTGGGCGTTGTGCACAGACCATTTCCATCACTGTAAGTTGTGTCAGATGGTGCAGCTCTGGGGTGCCCGTCAGACCTGGGGCGGCCCCGTGGAAAGCATTCTCTTTCTGAATAGTTCCTCATCCCCCAGCCTCAGGCCCAGCCATGCTCCCCAGATCCAAGGACTGGGTGTAAAGACTCAAGCTGCTGTCCGTTCACGACAAGGAAGTCCCTCTCTGAGTCTAACCACAGTGCTTCCTGCTGTATACAAGTCCTTCCTTAGAGAAAAGACCCCTGCTCAGCCCAGAATGTAAGCTGCCTGGCTTCTGAGTCTCCAAGGTGACCCAGACCTCAAGCAGGCAGGAAGCGTCCGGCTGCTCTTGAGACCCAATCTCCCCATCTCTAACAGCTGCCGTGGACAGATGGCACGGTCTGGGAGTTTCGCTTGAATGCCTTCTCGACACTTCAGCATAATCAGAAAGCCTGTCTCTGGTCTTCGTGCCCAGACACCCCATCCCACCCTGAATTTCAGCTTCTGACCAAGGCAGTCTGTGACCTTGGTCCTCAACAAACCCAGCAGCATTGACAGTCCCCAGGGGGCTGTCAGGCCATCTATGAGGAGGAGCAGAACTTGATCCCCAGCTAGCGGGGGCACCACACATACCGGGCTGCCCCAAGAACCCTTGGGAGGTCAAGTTCTAGCAGCACGCAGTGGCCACATGTGTTCGTTTCAACATGCTGCAGACAGTACTCCTGGGGTGGGACCAACATGAAGGACACTCAGCTCATCGTCAGAGCAGGGGACCCTCCCCACCCTCTCAGTGTGAGTGTGTGATCAGTATCCTCCCCCGGCCAGCAGGGCCACCCAGGTGGAAATCCTGGAAGGGTCATTCATTGCTGCCCCACGAGGGGCAGTGGCCACTGCCACGGGCTGTCCTGCGGTGCTCAGGAGGCCTGGGTCTGATGGGTGAGAGCAAGGAAATGTCAGATGGGCTAAAGGTGAGAACGTGCTCACCCAAAAACCAGCAGAGAGAAAAAAACGCAGTTACCAGTGAAGATGAGCAAGAAACCCACGGGGCCACCAACCAGCTGCCCAGTGGAGGGGAGGCCAGCAAGATGACCCAGCCCTGCCTGGGGCCCTTGTAGAGCAAAAGGGACAGAACAGCCATGAGGGGTCACCAGTCACACTGCCCAGCCCCAGTCACCACACACAAAGACGCGAGCAGCTCCTGAGGACTATTCAACGTGCGGAAGTTCCCCTTCATATCTGACCACAGTGCCACCTGCTGTCACCTGTGTGCTGGGCATGCTCTCTGTCCACTGAGGGCTGAGGGCACTGCGCACCACAGGACAGCCCGTGGCAGTGGCCGCAGCCCCTCCTGGGGCAGCGATGACCCTGCCAGGAGTTTCCACCTGGGTGGCCCTGCTGGCCGGGGGAGGATACGGATCACACACGCACTTACACACACATATGCTCACACATACACACACATTGAAGCACATACATCCCCACACATATACACATGCACACACTCACACACACTCATACTGACAAATACATAACACATATTCTCACTCACAATACAAACTACACACACTCACTCATAATCTCACACACCCACTCCCAAGCACACAGGTACTCACACACTGTCTCACACTTATATTTCAGAGGCTGGAGCACCGCTAAGCTAGCCTGCCGGCGACAGGGGCAAGAATACGCACAGGAGAAGGAGGATGGCCCCTGTGACCACAGTTTGTCACCCTCTGAGAGAATTCTTTGTTCCAGCACCATCACCACCATCATCTTCACCATCACTATCGTCACCATCATAAACAGCAACATCGACTTCACCATCACCATCAGCATCACCACTGACACTGGCCTAAGGACCACTGCGTCACATGCCAGGCACAGAGCCGAGTCCTTCCCGTGACCACCATCCCTCCTCTGTCCAGGTGGGAGCTCAGAGCTTGGGTGCCATCAGGCCTGGATCACACGGTCCAGACGGGCGGTCAGGATCCTGACAGTTGTTCTGATAAAGCCCAGCGTGTCGACGTTTCCTTTCGCTGCTTATGCTTTTGGAGGTCGCACCCAAGAGCCACTGCCAAATCCAAGGTTGTCAAGATTCACCACCAGGGCTTTTCTTAAGTGCATGGCTTTAGAGGTTTTGGGGTTTTTTAAGATTTATTTTATTTGTTTTTGGCTGCGTGGGGTCTTCGTTGCTGCATGCGGGCTTTCTCGAGTTGCAACAAGCAGGGGCTGCTCTCTAGCTGCAGTGCACAGGCTTCTCACTGCAGTGACTTCCTTTGTTGCAGAGCATGGGTTCCAGGAGCAGAGGCCTCAGTAGCAGTGGCACAGGGGCTCAGCTGCTCCAAGGAATGTGGGATCTTCCTGGACCAGGGACTGAACCCGTGTCCTCTGCAATGGCAGCTGAGTTCTTAACCACTGGACCAGCAGGGAAGCCCTGGCTTTCACTCTTGCATTTAGGTCTCTAGCTCATTTCGAGTGAGTGCGTGTATTAATTCTGTGAGGTGGAGTCCAACTCCATTCCCACGTGTCTGACCGTCCTGCTGTCTCAGCACCATTTATTGAAGAGACGGTCCTAACTCTCCGAGTGGACTTGGCCTCCTGTCAAAAATCCACTGGCCACAGATGTGAGGGCTTAATTCCAGACTCTCTAGTCTGTTCCACGGTCCTCCGTGTCTGTCCTTAGGCTAGAATCATACTGTGCTGATTTCTGCAGTTCTGCAGGGTTTTTTAAATTTACTTTTAAATTTTGGCTGTGCTAGGTCTTCGTTGCTACCTGTGGCCTTCCTCCAGCTGTGGCGAGCAGTGACTTCTCTTGTTGTGGAGCATGGGCTCTGGATGCTCAGGATCAATAGTTGCAGCTCGAGGGCTCTAAAGCGTGGGCTCAGTAGCTGCGGCACACGGGCTTAGCTGCCCCACGGCATGAGGGATCTTCCCAGACCAGGAATCGAACCTACATCCCCTCTGTTGGAAGGTGAATTCTTAACCACTGGACCACCTCAATATGTTTTAAAATAAGGAACTTGGTGGTTTTTTTCAAGACTGTTTTGGCTATTTGGGGTCCCTCTGAATTTGAGGGTCGTCTTGCAGCTGACAGTTCCGAGCAACCACGGTAGTCTGGGCTTTGCTCCAAGCATGCTGCTTGCAGCCTCTTATTCAGTAGCCTGATGAGGTGGGTGTTCCTACAGTCCCCACTGAATGAAACAGGAAACTGAGGCCAGGAGTCCAATGATTTGCCCCGGTCACCGAGCAGAGCCAGGATTTGAACCCGTCCTGCCCTGCCAGGTGTGGCAGGATGCAACTCTACAATTAGGGAGGAAATAAGAGATGGGGTGCCCAGGAGGAACCCCCTAAACTGAGGAAGAGAGTCTCAAACCAACAGAGAACACAGAGGGAGGTGCCAGGGAGCTGACTGGAGCCAGCTGGCCAGGGAAGCTGATCTCTATGGTCACCTAGTGACCTGGCATCCTCCATACCCCCAGGGAGCCCAGCCTGCAGCCTCACCTAAAGGCTTTCTTCTGCTGGGCTCAGCGGATCAGGCGCTATGGAGTCAGAGAAATGTTCCCCCACTGGCTGTCCTGCGTGTTCAGTGATGGGTGAAGGGGACAGGCCGGGGCTCTCCCAGCCTGTGTCCTGCGGCCCATCACTCAGGCTGCAAAAGCGGATGCTGGGCCAAGTCAGGACAAAGCCAGATGTGAAGCATAAGGACATCAGAGGTGCTGAGGATACAGAATGTGCTTCATTTAGCCATCTCTTAAAAAAAGAACTGTGGTGCTGGAGAAGACTCTTGAGAAGCCTTTGGACTGTGAGATCAAACCAGTCCATCCTAAAGGAAATCAACCCTGAATATTCACTGGAAGGACCAATACTGAAGCTCCAATACTTTGGCCGCCTGATGCAAAGAGCCGACTCATTGGAAAAGACCCTGATGCTGGGAAAGATGGAGAGCAGGAGGAGAAGGGGATGACAGAGGACGAGATGGTTGGATGGCATCACCGACTCCATGGACATGGGTTTGAACAAGCTCTGGGAGATGGTGAAGGACAGGGCAGCCTGGCTTACTGCAGTCCGTGGGATTGCAAAGAGTCGGACATGACTGACGGACTAACACACACACTAGACCCCGGGCCAGATGTCCATGGAAGAGAAGAGAGGGGAAAGGGGAGGTGAGGATGGAGGCCAAGATGGGAGTCCTGTGGCCACAGCCAAGAATCGTTTGGAGCACCAGGTACTGGAAGAGGCAGGAAGGAGATCCCCTAGGGCCTCTAAAGGGAGCACGGCCCTGCCCACATCTTCGCCTTGAACTTCTGGCCTCCAGCACAGAGAGAATACATGTCTGTTTTCTCAGCCACCTAGTTTGTGGCCATTTGTTACAGCCACCTCAGGAAGTGAATGCACCCACCGTCCAGGCTGGGCTCACCGCTGACTAACCCATTCTGCAGGGCCACCGTCAATCACACCCACTCTCCCCGCCAGGCACTGTGCTTCCTGCAGTGCCACCATGACCCCATTTCACAGATGAGGAAAAGCGAGGCTTGGGGCCAGACAGCTCACCCAGGACCACTCACAGCAGGTATGGTGGACGGGATTTGAACCTGTACATCAGTGACTCAGCCTTACACCCCCTCACCCAACACACACACACACACACACACACACACACACAATCTGGCTTCCAGGGTCTTGGGGTAAGCTCAGGCCCGGTGGGGGTTCCTGTTGGGGTTGGGCACCCCTCTGGGTACAGAGCCTCAGCTTTCTGGGCAGAGCAGGCATGCAGGGCAGCCTGGGCTGCTAGGTCGCAGTCCCAGAAACCTCTGAAAAGTGAGAGCTCCACCGGAGAACTGACTCAGGTGGAGGCGGGAAACACGCAGATCTGAAGGGGCACGTCTTGACCAAGCCCCCTCCAGGTCCCGCCTGACAATGATGCACAGGCCTCGGGGCCCGTTATATAAGAACTAGAGCAAGATCATGCCTGATGCCCTCCTGTCACAGTTTCTGTGGTTTCCCAAATTCGTTTTCACAAAAGCCTCTCTTAAGACGGGCTCAGCTTGGCCACAAAGCCACCCAGAGTTTCTTAGAAGTCTCCAGTTCCTCTTCCCCTATTTTTAAATAAGCCCATTTCCCCTCCATCCCCTCAAAGGACCTCCAAGGAGCCCTGGGAGATTTCTTAAGAACTTACGTCCACCCAATTCCACCCTCAGCAGTCACCAGGATCCTTTTAAAATGCAGATCAGATCTCCTTTCTCCCCAGCGAAAGGACCTCCCCAACCATGCCCTTCACCCCCAGGCAGGACTCCTCGGGAAAAGCTGTACATCCTGAGGTCTGCTCCTGAATTTCCTTCATCCGAGAGAGAGACGGAGAAGCATGACAGGCGAGGGTCTGGGCATCCACACTTACTTTCTAAGCATTCAATACAAAAACATTCATACTCACACACACACACACATACACACCAAGTGGATGTAAAGAAGTGCGTGCACGTTAAGTCACTTCGGTTGTGTCTGACTCTTTGCGACCCCATGGACTGTAGCCCACCAGACTTCTCTGTGCATGGGATTCTCCAGGCAGGAATACTGGAGTAGGGAGCCATGCCCTCCTCCAGGGGATCTTCCCGACCCTGGGATCAAACCCGCATCTCTTCCGTCTCCTGCATTGGCAGGCGGGTTCTTTACCACTAGCGCCACCTGGGAAGCCCAAAGAAATGTTAATCATGAGGAATTCTAGATGGTGGGCATATGCTGTTCATTGTATCCTGTCAAACTGCCTACATGACTGCCAAGTTTTCTGAATCACTAAAAATCCTTAAAGACTTTGTATTCTTTATTAAGAATAAATCATCTCACTGTATTTGGAATAAAATCCAAATGTTCCCCTCCAGTACAGAAAGGTTCTCCACCACAGTCTCCTCACTCATGCTCTGTAGTCCAACTTGCCTGTTGCGTCCTGTCCCATGTCACCCCATGCTGGGTCCTACCTCAGGGCCTCTGCACTCGCTGTGCCCGCTTCTTGACACTCAGACCCCCAGATACTCACACAGGTCGTCCTTTCTGGTCATTCCTCTCTCAGTTCTGAGGTGGGACATCCAGGCTGTCGCCCACCCCACTTCTCTGCCCGGCACGTGTCCCTCCTCTCCTCCACTCAGCATAACACAGCTCGGCACTGCACCAGGCCCACAGCACGTGTTCAGTAAATATTTAATTCAATGAGAAACATAGGATGCCCTGTCTCATGAACCCCATCTACCCAGTTGGGTGCTTCTGGTCACCATCCAGTCAATTTAGGAGTCTGAGAAGGTCAAGAAACGAAAGGTTGGGAAGCCCACCACTTCTTACCCCATGGGTCCCCAGAGTCCAGAGGTGTTGCTGCCCCCACCACCACCACCCCCCCGCCCCAGCCTCTCAGTCCTTCAGCATCTGGGACAGAAGTATCTCCCTTCTCTGAGGGTCCAGCTGCATCTAGGGCCAGAGCAGGGTGGGTTCAGAAACTGTTTCAAAGGGTCCAAGGCCCTCAAGTGATACAATCCGAGCTTTTGTGAGATGGTCTAAGAAAGAGTAGTTCTCTCTTTCTGGCCTCCAAGCCTGCTACAGAAATTCAGGTCCCAAAGGAAAATCAGTTTGTCAATGTGCTAACACAGAGTTGAAAAAAAAAAAAAAACAACCACCAAGAAACCGCATAGACTTCAGGTACATCAGATCAGGTACAACCTGATCAAACCACTCCTCGATCAAACCACTCCTGAACGCCACTCAGTAGACTCTCAGCTACAGAAATTCTTTGGCCGGTCAAGCCCATCTGAGCCAGCTTTTCTTCCTCTCCCAGCTGAAAGAACACTAACGGGTAACACTGCCTCCATCCCTCAGCCCTAACCTCCCCCAGCGAACCAGCGATGTAAACGAGCATCCTAAACCACAGCTAAAGGTGTTCTCTGGCGTGTGCTCTCCCTGCTTTGGGGCTGCCTCCCAGCTGAGCCTGGAGTGTGCATGCAGCGGAACGCAGGAGTCGCACTGCCGCAAGGAGGCCTCGCTGCTTCTCCGGGTCCTGACTTTCCTGAGCCCAGAACGAGCACAGTGGGCTGGGAAAGGCTCATTTCCCAGGGAATCCCCTGCAATCACCGTCACCCAGCGCACAGCCCACCCCCGTCCTCCACCTCTGCCAGCAGACCTCTCTCTGCCCAAAATACCCACACTGGGTCCTCTGACAAGGGACCAGGTTTCCCAGCTAATGTTATGCTTTCTCCTCTTCCAGGTGGGAAAAGGAGGGGCAGTGTCTCCAGCACCCCCTCACGCCCACACCCTTGCTTCCTTGAGGCAGCTGAACCCGAGCCCCCGGCTTCACTAAAGCAGCTGCTGTCTTTTCCTATTTCTCTTGCTGTCCTTGGCTTTTTTTCATGCCCTGGACACTTAGGAATCAGGCTCAGAACCCAGGGGTCCCAGGGGCCGTGGTCTGAGTGGCGGGGACCGTTTCCACTCTCCAGGAAACCTGGCTCACAGAAGGGAGGGGGCAGCAGAAGAGATTCTAAGGCTGGGGGCCTCAGTGATGACTTACCCATTGTTTCCGGGCGTGATTCCTCCTCTTGAAGTACAAGATTAACTTTTTCCGCATCGCCTGGTTTCTAAGCAAGAAGGAGACAGCCAACGGGGCAGGTCAGAAAGGCAGGGTTTCAGGAATTTCATCCCTCGCTGAAGTTTGCCCCATCACTGGCTTCCGGTGAGGGAAGAGACCCCATAATCCCCCGAGGCAAGCCACGTACTCCCAATGTGTGTCTTTCCTCTGCCCTATAGGAGCTGCCGCCCACCCATTCTCTGGCTGAGCATGGTCTGCAGGAAAAGAGGGCTCTGAAGGGGGGTCAAGGTCCTGTGACTTCCTGCCCTCCCCAGAGCTGCCATCACCCCTACACACACCCAAGCTCCCCTCTCTCGTCAGCCACGGAAAACCAGCCACAGAGAAAAAGCCACAGCCTTAGACCAGGAACACAGGCTGGGCAGACTAAGCCCCCGAAAGCTGCAGCCACACAGAGGCAGGATCTTGGGGTCTGGCCTCAGTGACCCCAAGCCACCTCCAACCAAGAAAGACCCTGTTCTGCACCCCCTGGGGTAGAGGTGATATGGATAGGCCAGCAACAGGCTGGTGGGGGCCAGTGCAGCAGGAACTCCAGGAAGCACTCGAGGGGTCTTACGCCTCAGGTCGGTGAAGCCAGACCCCTCCCACCATCGGGGTTCTTAACCAAGGAGGCCACACATAGCACCGCGGGCTCAGAGGGGAGTGGGCACTTCCAGGGGGTGGGACGGATGTGGGTGGTTCAGAGAGAAAGAGGAGCAGAGAGAGAGACACCGAGACCAGGAATGAGAGAGAAAAGGAAAGCAGAAGGACAGACAGAGGCCCAGAGAGAAGCAAGGGGAGAGAGAGAGAGAAGTGGATAAGATCCCAAATGAGGACAGAGCCCCAGAGGGGAAGGAGCCTGGCAGAGAGACAGACAGCGAGAGAGGAGGGGAACAGGCCTCCAGGCAGAGGAGGACAAGATCCAAAGAAAGTGGGCGGGGTGGGGGGGACGACGGATACACACAAGGACCTACTGTAGAGCACAGGGAGCTATGCTTAATATCCTGTGATAAACCATAAGGGGAAAGAATATTAATATTCCTATATGTAAAACAGACAGCCAGTGGGAATTTGCTGTATGACTCAGGGAGCTCAACGACAACCGAGTGCTCTGTGACAACCTAGAGGGGTGGGACAGGGTGGGAGGTGGAAGGGAGGTTCAAGAGGGAGGGGACATATGTGTACCTATGGCTGATTCATGTTGAGGTATGGCAGAAACCAATGAAATATTTTTGCAAAGCCATTATGCTCCAATTAAGTAAAGGAATGGAAATGGTATATAGGAGGCAAACGTTTAAAAAGGAATATTAAAAGAACGTATGCATTTGTATCTATGTATTTGCAGTGCAGCAGAGTTGTACAGCACAACACTGTGAATCAACCATTCTTCAATAATAAAGTAAAAATGAAAGAAAGGGAGACGGAACCCTAGAAGAAGGCAGAGGAAGAGTCAGAGATGCCGAGCGATGCAGGAAAGGGGGGAAGGCACACCCAAGGGCCCACTGCCCCCAGCCCCCTCCCCACAACCTCCAAGACACAGCAGAGTGCAGCAGCTGGGGTCTGCGGGGGTCACAGACAGGCCCCGGGAGGCCATCAGGCCTGTGAACTTGCTTGATCCCATCTGAGTGTACAGTGGGATTAATTTTTCTGGGGCGGGGTCCCCCAACTTGCTCATAGCCTCAGCTGCACCCAGAACCCTTGCAAAAAGCTCTCAAACCGGTGGCTGGGAGCCGTGCATGCACAGGTCTACCAGCACGCCTTACTCCTGTCCGGATGAGTGTCCCCAGACCCTGCAGGGATTTCCAGCATCCTCACTATCAGGTCTCAAGTCTGAGACGCTGACAGGCCTGCACGGACCCTCCTCATTTATGGACCCCCAGCCAGGCTTTCAGCCCTGTCTCCATCCATCTCCCGACAAGGAGAGGCCACACTCACTTCCAGGAGGGTTGCTGGTAAGACCGTGGGCTCCCTGGATCAATCTGATTTCACCTCCTGTCGTGCAGGCCTCCCACCTTGAGGTCTCACTACTTAACATCAATCTTGCCCTCCCCAGCAGGGTGGGCACTGGGGGTCCTCAGCCATACAGGCTGAGACCAGAACCCTCCATTCCACAGCAGGGGGTCTCTGAGCAAATCTCAGAAGGTCTCTCAGCCTCAGTTTACTCATCTGAATAATGGGAGCAATGGCACCACGCTTTCATCTCCTCAGTCACTCAGCAAAAGTTCACCGAGCACCCACTATGCGCTAGGCACTGTTCTGGGTCCTGGGGACCCAGGGGTGAGCAACACAAAGCCCTGAGTCCTCCGAGTCTTCATGGAGGCAGGTGACACATAGAGGGACCATGCTGACAATAAGCAATATAATCCTGGGGACCTCCCTGGTGGTCGAATGGTTAAGAATCTGCCTGGCAATGCAGAGGACATGGGTTCGATCCCTGGTCAGGGAACTAAGATCCCACATGCCCTGGAGCAACTAAGCCGGCACCTCACAATTAGAGAATCTGTGTGTAGCAACCAAGATCCTGCATGCCACAACTAAGACCTGACGCAGCCAAATAAATAAATATTTTAAAAAATGATAACCTTAGATTCAGAAACTTACACAGAGGGATGGGGTAGTGACTGGGGGAGGGGAGGGCATAGCTATTTCAGGTTCAGGGTGCAGAAAAATGTCTCAGAGTTGGCCTGGACATTTCAATCACCAGGAGGGCCCAGCTATGGAACGACCCACAGGGAGACGCACTCCAGGCAGAGCACACTGGGTGTGCAAAGGCCCTGAGGTGTTTGCAGAACAGACAGAAGAAGATCCTTGTGGCTGCAGAGTGCTGTGGAGGGACAGAGAGGAGGAGAGCACAAGGTGAGCAGGGCCCACTGTGCAAGGCCTCATGGGCTGGAACACAGGAGAGGGTTTGGACCTAAAGGCAGCAGCTGAGAAGGCCAAGAAGCTATGACAGTCCAGAGCAATAAGCCCACCAGCTCTGAGGTCTTGGTCTCGAACACCACTCTCCAGTAAAAGGAGCCATTTCTCAGGACTTCTCCGGCAGCCTATTGGTTAAGATTCGGTGCTTCCACTGCAGGGGGCATGGGTTCGATCCCTGGTCGGAGAACTAGGATCCTGAATGCAGGGGGACATGGCCAAAGAAAAAATAGAGCCATTTCTCCCTGGAGGAATGACTGAGTCCGGCGCTGGGGCAGGAAATATACAAGACGAGCCCAGAACATCTTTAAACAGAGAAGTGTTAAAAAAGAAGGACACACAAAAAAAGTGTGGTGGGAGGGTGTCAAAAGGACACAGGGCCCAACCTGAAAGCGTCTCTGATGACCACAGCTGGAACAATCTGAGAAGCAAAGTAAATAACACTGGTGCTAGATTATAACCCGACGAATAAAATAAATATCTACACATCTACACAGATGTAAAAAAATGATAGAATAAATAAACAAAGGAGAGAGAAGGGACACGTGTTCTTTGTGTGTGTGCATGCATGCTCAGTCAAGCCCAACTCTTTGTGACCCCATGGACTGACTGTAGCCTGCCAGACTCCTCTGTCCGTGGGATTCCCCAGGCAAGAATACTGGAGTGGGTTGCCATTTCCTTCTCCAAGGGATATTCTTGATGCTGGGATCAGACCCTGTGTCTCCTGCACCACAGGCGGATTTTTTACCACTGAGCCACCTGGGAAGCCTTACAGAATTTCAACTACTAAACGCAGAGGGACTGAGGGAAGTAGAAAATCACTATTAGATACCACGGTGCTAATTGTTACAGGCAAGACCCTTCCATGAATGTTAAACTGGCTGGCAAAACGTTGAGGAAAGATGAGAAATTTGCATAGCTGCAAAGCATTTTCCCTAAATATTTACTAAGCATTGTGGCGGCTTTCACTTGAGTCCACAAAGACTTTGATATTCGCCCTTTAGGAGGTGCAGCTGGACTTCCCTCCCCTTGACAGTAGGCTGGACAGCAAGTTGCTTCTAAAGCACAGAGTGGGGACTTCTCTGGTGGTCCAGAGTGGTGGTTAAGACATCACCTTCCAATGCAGGGGGCACAAGTTCGATCTCTGGTCAGGGAACTAAGATCCCACATGCCTCCTGGCCAAAAAAACCAAAATGTAAAACAGAAACAATATTGTAACAAATTCAATAAAGACTTTAAAAATGGCCCACACATCCAAAAAAAAAAAAAAATGCACAGAGTAGGGATGGGAAAGACAGCAACTTGACAGGGAGGCAGCTGATACTTCCCTGAGCAAGGGAGCAAAGTCAACACCACCTGTAGTGACATAAACACCCCCAGTCAGGGTGTTGGGTGCCCCTGATGTATTGTGATGGGAAGGGCACCCCCTTACCTCGGGGGAACTCTTCCCCCAAATCCACAAGCCCAGCCTCCTCCTGAAAAAATATCAAACACACCCAAATCGTAGGACATTCTGCAGATTCTGAGAGCAGTCCTCTTCAAAAGTGACAAGGTAAGGAAAATCAAGGAAGACTGAGAAATGGTCACAGAGTGAAGGCCAAGGGGTCACGAGGATGAAGTACAGAGAAGGATTCTGGATCAGATCTTGGACCAGAAAACAGGCATCAGTGGGAAAATGGAAAATCCAAAGAAAGTCTGTGCAGTGGTCTCCAATCTTTTGGGCACCACGGACAGGTTTCATGCAAGACAATTTTCCTATGGACTGGGAGATGGTTTGGGGATGAAAAGACACAGGAAGAGGGCCACATGAAGATCGGGTTGGAGTGAAGCGTCTGCAGGCTAAGGATCGCCAAGGATGCTCAGCAAACACCAGAAGCTAGAAAATGCACAGAAGGATCTTCCCCATAGCACCTGCAAGAGATCACCCTGCCAATCCCTGGATTTCCAACATCCAGCCTCCAGAACCACGAGAGAATGAATCACTATAGTTTCCAGGCAGCCTGGTTGTTGTGAAGAGTTCTGGCAGCCTGAGGAAACTCACACAGCCTGGAACAGTCTACCCCAAGCATGGTGCTGTGGCTTCAAGCTGAAGAGGCCTCAGTGAGAACAAAGGCTCGCTCGCAGGGGCAGAGGCCAGGCAAGCAGCCGTCTCCATTCCTCAGAGCTACTGGAGGGCACGTGTCCTCCCCAGCTGATCCGGGTTTCCTTCCAGAGCAAGCTGGTATCCATGGCAGGTATCCATTCGCTGACTGCCAAAGAGGACCAATGTCAAGTCCACAGGTTGCAAACAGGTGCAGTCCACCAAGCAGGGCCAGTTCCTGAGACTGCTGTGTTTGGGCTGTGGAGCTTTCTGAAAACACTGCGTTTGTTGCCATTATTGAAAACCAGAAGCTGCTGCATAAAAAGATGAACAGAGAGCTTCTCTTAAAAAAAAAAACCAGGCAGCCTGATCACACTCCCTTATGGCCACAGACTGGGAACTGAGGTCTGACTGTCCCCCCGCCACCCTTTTAAAATGTTTATTTATTTGGCTGTGTTGGGTCTCAGTTGTGGCATGTCAACACTTTAATTGGGCTGTGTGGGATCTAGTTCCCTGACCAGGGATCAAAACTCTGTCCCCAGCACTGGAAGATTGGAGTTTTACCCACTGGACCACCAGGGAAGTCCCCTGATTGCCCATTTAAAAGAGTGACAAGCTCACCATTCCCCCTAGTCCCTACACTCCCTAGCACCTCCCACCAGCCCTTCCCTAACTTTGTTCCTGCCCCAGAGGCATGCATCTGGGTTCACAAGCTTCTAGACATCTGGCTTGGGGTGTTCATTTGTGCAATACTCTTCTGGCAAACTTTTTTTTTTGAGTGTTTATTTTGTCGCAAGAAGTGTTTAGGTATTGCAGCTGCAAACAGCATACTGCAGACAAATCTTCTCTGCCGAGATTTTGTCTGGCAAAAATAAGAAGCAGAGTCTCTCTCAAAGGGTTCCGGAAGGACCAACAGACCAGCAATGTGATGAGTTCGTTGGTGGAAGCATTTTTAGGGTGCAAAGGATATCTCAGTCTCCTGGAAAAGTCAGGGTTTAAAAAAGCACAACCTGTCAAGAAATACAGGCTTTGTTAGCTGACACTGAACGAGGAGAAGGGGAGCTAGGAAGGAATGAAAAGTCTGTGGACGTTCAAGGAGAGTCTGGCCAAGCCCTGGGGTCTACAGGATTCTGAAAAAGAAAACCATGGGACAATCAGGGGAGGCTTCCTGAAGGAGATGAGGTTTGGGCACAGGCTTGGGAGAAGCAGTGAATGGGTGGGCAAAGAGAAATGAGGTGGGCACCCTTCCAAGGGAGGAAGGGTGATGGTGAATTTGGAAGGGGTAAGGAGGGGTGTTCAGAAGAACCAGACCCCCCGACTTCAGGGGAAGAGTAAGATGGAGGCAGCCCGTGCAGAGCCCTGAATGCCTTGGGAAAAGCCTGTCAGATTGGGCTGACTGATGGTCTGAAACATGCTCACTGGGGGCCAAGCATACTTTTCCCACACAGTGGGACTTCCAAGGAGACCAACTTACTGACAAGCAAAGTGATGAGACTTGCCCGAGGTCACTGGGCTAGTGAGGGGCAGAGCCTGGACTGCAGACACAGGCAAGGAAAGCAGGGTGTGTATGCAGACTGGGCTGGTCTAAAGAGTGTGGCTGTGTGGCCCTGGGGAAGTTACTCAACATCTCTGAACCTCCGGCGCAAGACCACAAGGACCAGTTAACAGTAACCTGGGTCCATAGCGCCCTTCCCACCTGCATGGCCCTAGGGCATCAGCCAAACCCCAGTAAGGCAGGAAAAGGGGAGAAATCAGTCTGTAAGACAAGAAAATCCGGAAGGAAGAGCCACCAGGAGCCAGCAGGCTTCCAGCCTCGAGGGGAGGAGAGAACAAGGCTCAACACCAGGTGAAGGGGTGGCCACGGCAGAGCACACAGGGGCTGCAACTGTAACCATTGCATCAAACCCACAACCTTTCACCGAATCACTGTAGGCTCCCCGACCCAGAGAATTCAGCCCCCAGCTCTCCCCGTGGGTCCAGCCTGCAGAGGGCAGGGAGCCCCTCCACGGAACACCCACTGATGCTGCTCTGGGGTCACCCCCCACCCACCCCTGGCCCCTTCCCCTGCTTCCCAAAGCCTAGGAGGTCCACAGAGTCACTGCCGAAGACTGGGGCTAAGACCAGACCACAGCCAGTCTCCCGCCCCAGCCAGGAGCATGGGCGGCCGCCCCCACACCTCCAGAGGAGGCAGGTGGCAGAGGACAGCATCGGGGTGGGGTACAGGTGACTTCAACACGTCCAAAATTGCCAGTGCAGCAGGAAGTCAGGCGTGAAATTAACTTTAACTCAGAGGCCCCAGCGTGCAGACACAGAGAAATTAAAGTGACAGGGCAAGGTCCTTGGGGAAGGGATAACCTTCCACCTGGTGGCGATTACAGAGGCGGGAGGGAGGGAGCCTGGGAGGAGGCCCAGTTGGGGTGAGCTGGTGAAGCTTTGCACTCTGAGAAAGAGAACGCCTCACCCCAGCCCCAGCCTGATCTGTCTTCTTGTCCTTATCAAGCTATCATTATATCACAGACGTATTTCTTTATGATCTGTCTGCGCCACCAGAATGGCAGACCTCCTCACTCACTGCTCTCTCCTCGGTGCCCAGAACAGTACCTGGCACAGAGCAAGTGTTCCTAAATATCTGTTGAATGAATGAGCGAATGAATGAGGGAGGGTAGCTCTCTTGGTCTCTGCTGATGAAGTGAGAAAAATCACAGAACACTTCCTACAGGCCTGACACTGAATAACTTCTAGGGTTTCATTGAATCTTCAACCCATCTCACAGATGGGGCAACTGAGGCACCGAGAGTGACTGGCCACTCAAGCCAGATGCTTGTGGTCCTCAACCTGCCCCCTAGACCGTGGGCTTGCAAAAACCCCATCACATCACTTCACATAAACCTCATTACTAGCCTCCTTTAGCACAGATAATAAAACCCCAAACTCGTCGCCAGCCCTAGGTGATCTGCGTAGCACCTTCTTGTTCACCTACCCCTTCGGGACCTGCCAGGCTTCTCTGTGATCCCACCAGCTCAGTCCAGCCCCAGGGCCTCTGCAACGCCTGTTCCACCTGTCCCTGGTCGGAGGAAGGGTCTACATGCCAGCTGCTGCTTGGTCTCTGAATGTTCCCTCAGCTGTCAGGTCCTGGCCCTGATCCCCTCAGCTAAAGTCACCCCTTACATTCTCTCCCATCACCCTGTTTGCCATCTTCATAGCCCTTTTTTTTTGTCTTTTTTTTTTTTTTTGGCCATGCCACACAGCATATGGGATCTTAGCTCCCCAACCAGGGGTCAAACCCATGCTTTCTGCAGTGGAGTCTTAACCACTGAACCACCAGGGAAGTCCCTTCATAGTATTTTTTAAAGTAAATGACTGCACTGATTTAATCACGATCACACTGGAACTAAAATTACAGAATTGATTATGATTTCAGTGGCAAACTATGGGGAAAAAAATTAAAATTCTAAGAAGAAAGCAATTCAAATAACTTGCTTACAGATACATTTTTCTAACATGAAACAGACCACTTATCACCAAAGAAATCTCAAAATTATTTATCTCTATGTTTTAAACTTAAACATGTTCATCTGTGACTTAGATTTTGGAGTAAATTTCACTAGGCAGTTACCTACTTAGCCAAAATGTACTCTAGTAGAGGAGAACTGTCCTCTGATGAAGGTTATAGGATATAAGAATTGGGCACTGGTTTCGGTAAACTCATAGCTTTATTTTACTTATAAGCAGCAGTATCTTATCAGTTAGTACTATTTGTATGGACACCTTTTGCCTTTGTTGTTTGGATTCTATGGCCATTCTTATAACCTGAAATCATCCACGCTATTCAGCTTAAAATATTACTCATTTGTAGTCTAGTGAAAAAAAAAAAATGTATGCAAGACTTCTAGTGTAATAATATTGCTATCAAAAATGTTTATGTTGAAAGGAAAAATACAACTCGGTATATTAAAGCATAAAGAGCTTAAGACAGCTATGTGACCACAGTACTTTTTATTTGCTGATATTTTCTCATTTACTTAACTTGTTTTCTGTCTCCACTGCTAGATATAGCTTAATGAAAGTATAGGGAACTTTGTCTTGTTCACAGCTAAATCCCCAGGCCCTAGAACAGGACCTGGCATATAGTTAGTGTAATAAATGTGTATTGAATGATTGAACGTTCCCAGCAGGGTCTGCCCAGCTGAGAACATGCCACGCTCATCCCCTAAACCAGCCATGAGAGGCCCTAAACCAAACTCCATCTAGGGCTCCCCCACCCCCAGCAGTGGCCCCAGGAAGGTCCTGAGAAGCTTTATAAAGGACTAATATGGCCTGCCTGGAAAATAAACTATGTAGTATTGAGAGGGATCTGGTACCGGAACGGTGAACACACTCTCAAGGCCAAACAAAAGCACAGGCCACATAGGACACGGAAAACCCAGGGATACCCCAATGCTCCCCCGGAAAGGATACCCCATAGCCCCAGGCAGCCACAGGCTAAGTGACAGGCAGCAACAAAGGCGAGGCAGGTGCTCGCAAGCCCAAATAAGCCAAGGACCTCAGTGGCAACAAGAGACTTATCTAGGTTGCTCCATTAGCCACTGGGAGCTGCAAGGGGGGTGGCCGTGTTGGGTCACCAGAGCCTAGATTAGTCACGCGGGTCCAAAAACTACAAGAGGAGGGACCTCCCCAACAACCTGTCCAACACCAGCAGATATTTGAAAACCATCAGGAGGTTTGCATGCCCCCAGGGATGGGGAGCTCAGTGCCGCACATACACCCTGCAATTCCACCCCAAGGAAGTTCGGACAGTCAGACCAAATTGGACTGCCCATTGGACCAGCTAAGCACCGCCCTCCTGAGGTCACACAAAAATGAACCTTGAACCGTTCAAAGATTGTGATCCCAAAGGACCTACCTATAACCTAACATCCCCGGAGTGTTCACAGCCACATGTTCTTCAACAGGCAAGACTCCACTGACCTTCTAGACTCCTGGATAACGACATGAGGTAATATCCCCTCCTCGGCCAAGGAAGCTATGCTGCTACTAATGCATGCCCAGGAAAAAGCCAACCTCTGACAGTCACAATTCCTCAGCACCTGGTGCCCAGCTTGAGCACATAAAGACAATGGCCCCCAGCACCGTCCTGGTGCCCCTGGTCTGCCAGCTTGGCCCACGCCAAGTGTGCGTGGCACTTCACTGGTATTTTTCTGCTTCTAGTGTTCATCTGGGAAAAGGCCCCTTCACTGGGCTATATCATACTGGCCATTCCAAAGCGTCTGGCTCTGGGTGAGTGCCCCCAGCTGCTCCCAAACTGGGCTGTGTCACAGATGGACCCCCTGTGCGCACCACAGACAGTCCTAACTATGCTTACATCAGAGCCCAAACCACAGGGTCTCTGCTTACTCCGTGGCCACCGCACAAGCTCACGCTCCTCCTGGTAACAGCTTCCTCCAGTTCAGACAGGAGGAGGACCTGCAGCCCTCCACCTCTATCTCTCAGAAGCTATGCATGCAGCTTGCCCACCCTCCCCAACCACGGTCTGTCTCCCAAAGCTTCATGGGGCCACTCCCTTGGCCCCTCACCACCTCTGCCTTTCCATCCAAGGCCTAGCCTGGCCCAGAACTCCAGCCCGAATCGCCCCCTTCCATCCCCTCCTCCAGCACCTGGCCCTGGCTGGGAGCCCCGACAGAAACTGAAAACCCGCATCCCACCCCGGGCCACCCACCCCACTGTGCGTCTGCACGACTGCCCTCAAGTACTCACATTTTGATGTTCTCATGATACTGCCTGGTGTCGGAGGGCTGGTTGTACAATGGCTGCAGGAAAACAGAGAGGGAGGCAGGTCAGAGCCGGGCCAGGACTGTGGGCAGCTGGTGCAGGCTGGGCTGGCCACTGCCCTGTTGCGGCGCCCCAGGCCTTGGCATCAGGGAGCTGTCCACTGGTGTGAGAAACAGCCGCCGGCAGGCATGAAACAGAACATGGGGACCCAGCCCACAGCCCCCGCCAGGAACAGACTGTGACCCTCTGGGCACAGCGATGGGTACTATGGCCCTCTCCCCTGGGGCCACCGTGGCTGCTCTGCGGGACACAGGACAGTTCTGGCATGAGCACCCAAGGCAAGCACACACCTCCCAGGTGAGCTGAGATCAGCAACGGTCTTGAACAGAGAAAACTGCCCAACATGGTGACATACCCTGCCACCACTGGCAGAAGAGAAAACAGTCCAATAGTGCCAAGGGTTGGCGAAAACGTGGGGAGATAGGAAGGCGTGCGTACAGCCGATGGAAACATACACAAGTATCTGTGCCCCTGAGATGTGAAGGGAGGTGTGCCCGAGGACCCTCTCCCCTCCTGCAGGCGCCCTGGAAACAGTCAGGCACTGTGTTCCACCAGGAGATGGGCCCCAGAAAGCACGGAAGGCATCGTTCATAACAGCAACACGTTAGAAGCCAGCCAGGACTTCCTTGGCGGCCAAGTGGTTCAGACTCTGTGCTTCCAATGCAGGGGGCACAGGTTCAATCTCTAGTCAGGGAACTAAGAGCCTACACGCTGCACGATACGGCCAAAAATGTTTTTAAAAGAAGCAAGCTGAGTATCCACCTTCAGAAAAAGGAATAGGAAGTCAGGACTCGTTTACTCCTCGAAGGCTACACAGCAGTGAGAAATGAATGAACTGGGTCCACATACAACAACAACAACAAGTATGCAAATCAAAAGGAGGAAGTTGCTGCAGTGTCTGCGATGGGGCAAGAGCTGAGCTGGATGCTGTGTGTTCTCTCTCCTGGACGGCAGGGCTGCAGTTAAAGGCTAACCACCCGGGCTCACATCCTGGCTCTGGCATCTTCCAGCTGTATGTCTCTGGGCGAGCGACTTCAGCCCATCTGTGCCCCAGGTTTTCATCCGTAAATGGCGTTAAACTCGGAGAGTTGTTGTCAAGATCCAACGAGATAATGAATGCAAAGCTCTCAGCCACGTCTGGAAGACTGAGAGACCCAAGAAGTATCAGGGTCCTTGTCACCATCAAGGTGCAGTGACTGTATTCATGGAAGCAATCTTTCCTGCCCACCTTGTATCCATCCACACCCAGTGTTTTTGTTTTTCTGTTTGCCTGTTAGTCGCCCAGTTGTGTCCAACTCTGCAACCCCATGGACTGTCGACTGCCAGGCTCTTCTGTCCATGGAATTTTCCAGGCAAGAATACTGGAGTGAGTTGCCATGCCCTCCTCCAGGGGATCTTCCCGACCCAGGGATCAAACCTGGGTCTCCTGCATTGCAGGCAGATTCTTTACCGACTAAGCCACCAGGGAAGCCCCAGTGGGACAGGTGCAAACTGGGAAAGCAGATGAAGCCTTTCTGCTCTTTCTCCCTCTCTTGTTCGCCTGCTCCCCCTGCCCCTCACCGTCAAGGAACCACGTGTAGCCTGGCCTGCTGGAGGCAAGAAGCTGGCACGGAAGATAGCAGCACTAGCCAAAAACCTAGAACCATCCTAGCCAAAAGCTAGACCCACCAGCTGATTTCCCAGCTGCCCAAAGATGGGAGTAGGCCGAGCCCACATCAAGAGAAATTGCTCAGCTGACTTCTATACTTGTGGGAAATATCAACTTGTTCATTAAACCTGGGGCCAGTCTGTTACACAGCAGTTACTGACTGATACAATTACCATCCCCATTTTACAGATGAGAAAATCTAGTCTCTGAGAGATGGAAACATTTGCCTCTGGCTGGTAAGAGCTGAGCTGATACTTGAATCCCACCTCTCAGCTCCAGCCCTGGAGAGAGGGGTTTGCCCTCTCTCTGCCGGCACGCCTCTCTGTGCATCTCCTTCTGTATATCTCTGTGCATCTCGCTTTGTGTTGGCCTCTCTTCCTATCCCTCTCACCTCCCTCCCTCTCTCTGTCTCACACACCCACACAGGCAGCCACGGATGACGGTGGTACCAGCCTCAGGTACAGAGGGTGATGGGTCAGGCTGGGCAGGCAAAGACGGAGATGTGGTGTCCGGAAGCCTCGAGGTAGGGCCCTGGGGGGAGGCAGGATGGTATATCAGGCCCTGCCCTTGAACCAACCCCTGAAGAGGGAGCTGAACACACCTCCTGACATCGTCCCAGCTGATGGGGACCACCCCCAAGCATCATGGCACAGGTCCAACCTGTCATTTCCCCAGGGACAGGCCTCCTACCCTCTGTGGACAGCCTTGGCTGAGGACAATTCACCATTCCTCAGGCAATTCCAGGCCCCAAGCTCAGCTACTCCCCCCAGGATGGAGACTTTGCCCCATGGCTGGCACAAGCCATCTCCCCTGACGCTGGGTCAGCTGCTCTTCCAGGTGCTTGGCTCTAATCGAGGAGGTTTCCCCATCCCCACTCTGTGTATCTGAACATCAGGGCAGCAGGAGAGACCACAGTCAGACTCAGTGCAGAACTTCCCAACCAAAGAAGGTTAACACGTTACTGCACACGATGACGGCCCACATCTCAGGACGGCAAGGAGTCCTACAAAGATGCCTGTACTGAATTCCAAGGCATTAAATGCTTGCTTAATCCTGGGTGACTCTGCATCAGGTCTTTTATGTTCTCCACAAGCTAATAAAACACAA
This sequence comes from Capricornis sumatraensis, assembly GCF_032405125.1. NCBI lineage: Eukaryota > Metazoa > Chordata > Mammalia > Artiodactyla > Bovidae > Capricornis > Capricornis sumatraensis. The sequence continues at coordinate 58,165,838 of NC_091085.1, read as the reverse complement.
GCTTGGCAGGAGTGGGCACGCCTTACATGTTCACTTCGGGGAGCAGATGGGTCCCAATTTAAGTGATGGCGTTCCCGTTGCTAACTGTCAGACATATGCCTTCAACAGTCAGGGCCTCAGCGTCCTCATCTGGAAAATGGGCATAGAGCAAATAGGAACTACCTTATAGGGCTTTCGAGAAGCCCAGGAAGTATCAGATCTGGCGACTCAACTGCCGTCTTTTGGTTTTACAGATGGCAGTCTCCACAGTCTAAGGAGGCCAGGAGGGGCTGAAGGACAACACAGAGAGACCCCCGGTGCCAGTGACAGGCTAGGGGTGAGAAGCGGGGGTGTGGCCCATTTCTACAAGGTGGGATGGGCCAGAAAAGAGGTGACAGACTTCCGGGAGGGCGGTGGGGTCCCAGCCCGCCTCTGACCTGCCAAACCTGCAGGGGAGGGATCACTTTCACCCTCCGGCCCTGCTGGGTGAGACAAGGACACAGCACTCTGCTGCCCCAGGTGGCCTTCAGCAAGAGACCGGGAAGAAATCAGAGAACACCGTGGGATGTGCTGCTTCTAACCAGAGGGGCTGTCCTCCAAGGAGGCACTCGCTGGGCACTGAGGTAAACAGACCTGGGCGGGAAACACTCTGGCCTCAGGAGGCTGTTCGCTGCCCTGTCATGGGAGTAAGGAAGGATCACAAGGCATCTTTGGCTGGTATACTGCTAGGGGGGAGGGGGCAGGGCCAGAGGTGGGGGTTCTCACCCCTCCTCACCACCTGCAGGGGGCTGTACAAGGCCAGGCAACACATGCTCTGTCCTGGGAGGCATGTCCTTTAACATAGAGGCCATGAGGCCACCTTGGCCTTCACACCCACAGAAGCTTTCTCTGCTACCGCCCAGGTTTCTCCTGTTGCCAGGGCGACACAAGACCAAAGAGGTGGGACTTTTCCTGGTGGTTCGGTGGTTAAGAATCCACCTGCCAGTGCAGGAGACACAGGTTCAATCCCTGGTCCAGGAAGATTCCACAGGCAGAGCAACTAAGCCTGCTTGCCACAACTACTGAGGCCCATGAGCCTAGAGGCGGTGCTCCGCAACGAGAGAAGCCACCGCCGTGAGAAGCCGCGCATCGCAGCCAGAGAAAGGCTGCCCGCAACAACAAATACCCAACGCAGCCAATAATAATAATCAACTTAAATTTAAAAAGAGCTTTAGGTGGGGAAATCCCTGGCCCAGACCCCAGAGGAGCGAGGCGGGGCGGGAGTGCGGGAGCGGCTGGGGTATGGATAGGAAGGCCCACCCCCTCCACGCCTGTATTTCCTCCTCTAGAAATGGGGGCGCAGCTGAGTAAGGAGGGAGAAAGCGCACACAGGCCAGGATGTGCCAGACTGGAAGGCCTGGGACAGAAATGACCAAGACAGAGGAGCTAGGTCTTAAGGAGAAGGACGGGGCTCCTCCCCGAGAAGAACCAGGTGGACGAGGTGCCAGAAATGAAGTGTCAGCGCTGGGCCTCGGTCCTCTGGTGACACCGCATTCTTAAAATAACACCTCTGAACAGGAAGGAAACCAGTGACTCAGAGCAGTATGGAGAGGAGGTGGGGGCTGGGCTGCCCCTTCCTCTGGGCCAGGCCTGGTCCCCACGGTGCAGGGGTGGAGGGCTGAGCCCGCAGGGCCCTGCTCGGAGCCACTCTCACTATTATCTCTCTTGCCCACGTGTGTTTCTGCGGGCCACGTGTGTTTCTGCGGGGCCCAGGACACCGCCCAGGTGACTGTCTTCCCCGGCTGACTGCTCCCTGGCTGCAGATGGGAGAGACCCCCGGGGAACCGGACTCCCCAGTGGTGCCGCCCAGTGACCTGAGACCTGGGGTCAGCAGCGCCAGCCGCAGCGCCAGCCCCACTCCCAGCCTGAGACAGGACTCCCGGGTGGCACGAAGCAGCTCTCTGCGAAGAGTGTGCCTCTGAGCTGCCTCTGCTAGGAGGATACCTCTGGCCACTCGGGCCATGTGGTACCCAAGACAGAGGGCAGACCTGTGAGGAATTGGCTGGTGGCAACCCCCTGGGCTCAGCACACCTCTCCACCTCCTCTCTTGCTGTGTGACCCTGGGCAAGGCACTGCCCTCTCTGAGCCTCACCTGTAAGGTGGATGGTGACATCTCCACAAGGCCTGACTTGGTGCTCTATCAGCGTGAGTCCCCTCTCCAGCCACGCCAAAGGCCACCGAGCTAAGAGCCTATGGACTTCAAGAGGACTCCAGGGACAGCCACGCAGCCCCACCAGTCACTCCAGACCTCCGCCTCCTGTGCCACCAGCCTTGAGGGAGCCTCCTCTCTGAGAACCCCAAGCAGAGGACGGTGTCCTCACCCCCAAAGACCCAGGAAAGAATCACTGAGACTGTGAGCCCCACAGACACCCTGCTGCTCTCGGCGGAATTCCTCAGGCCTCCAGACCCAGGGATCTCCCTTTAGGTCCCCACCGCCTGCTCAGGAGCCCTTGGGAGTAATTAAGTCAGGAAAGGGGAAAGGAAGGGCCTCCAGGTCTAGAAATGGTTGAGGGGCCAAATCTAGTCCTGGAGCTCCCCTGGCAAGAAAGGGGAAACCAAGGTGAGCAGCGGCTGACTGATGGGGATGGAAAATGGTGGAGTGACTCTTGAAAATCATCTGGCAATTAGTTCCTCAAGAGGTTAAACACAGAATGAATATGATCCAGCTGGGTGGATGAGACAGTAAAGACTCTGCCTGCAATGCGGGAGACCTGGGTTCAGTCCCTGGGTCGGGAAGATCCCCTGGAGAAGGGAATGGCAACCCACTCCAGTATTCTTGCCTGGAGAATCCCATGGACACAGGAGCCTGGCAGCTACAGTCCGTGGGGTCGCAGAGAGTCGGACACGACTAAGGGACTAACACTTTCACTTTCGGCAGGTCCAGGCTTAGATATCCACCCAAGAGAAAGAGCAACACATATTCACATGGAAATCTGTACGTTCCTGTCCACAGCGATTCATTTATAATGCCCCAAAGCAAAATCTACCTAAAGGCCCATCAATGGGTAAATGGATAAACTAAATGCGGTCCATCCGTACAATGGAATACAATTCAGCCATAAAAAGGAATGAGGCAACCAAGACACAAGCTACCACTTAAGAACAGGAAGCTCAGAGAGAGAAGCCAGGCACAAGAGGCCACGTGTTGTCTGATTCCACTGATATGAAATGTTCAGAACAGGCAAATCCATAGAGACAGAAAGCGGATTGCTGGCTGGGGGGAGAGGGGTGGGAGGCGAGCAGAGGGAAGATAAGGAGGTGATAGTTCAGGGAACAGAGTTCTTTCTGAGAGGGTGCAATGTTCTCAAGTCAATTGTGGAGACGCTCACACACATCTGCTAATGTACTAAAAACCACTGAATTGTACTCTTTAAATGGGAGAATTGTATGGCACGTGGATTACGTCTCAATAAAGCTACTTAAAAGCTTTTTTAAAAAGAGGCTGCGAGAGACATCTCAGAAAGCATGCCCAACGGAAAGCAAGAGCTCAGGCTGGGAGCTTGTCACCCACTGCAGGAGGAGCGTTGGGCTCTGTCCTTGAGCCATAGGAGCCCCTACCCCTACCCAACTCCCTGTCTGGCTCTGCCCCCTGCGAGGACCTGGGGACAGAAAGAGGCCAGCTGCTCACAGCTCCACAGTGGCCCATCCGCAGCCGGTCCCCCAGGCTGGGGAGCAGCTGTCACTGCAGAAAAAAACTCCAGGGACAAAAGTTCCACCCTCCGAGGCGACCACAACACCAAGTGCCTGCCGGGGGCCAGGTGCTGTGCGGGCAAGCCTTTACCGCACACGACTTCATTGGTCCCTCATCAAGATCCACAGCGTCCCCATTTCACAGATGAGAAAAGGAAATGAGAAAACCGAGTCCTTTTCCCAAGGCCACGCGGCAAACGCAAGGTGGGGCCAAGTTTAAAATTAGGCTCCGAATGCGTAAAACTTTATTTCCGCCCCTCACCCGGTACACACATGCAGAGACCCTCGCACCATCCAGCAGGCGCATCCCCCATGCTGTGCCCACCATCTCTGCACCCACCCGCGCCATGGGACACCCGCGCCAGGGTCCCGGGCAGGCGGGAGCTCTGGCCATCTCTCCCAGGACTCCAAAGCCACCAGCCGGGAGTTTCCGCGCTCCCATGCTTCCTATTCTTGGTGACACAAGAGGATGACAGGTGCCTGAGATAGAAGAGGCCTGGTCTGCTTCCAGTCTCTGCTGCCGACGTGGCATCTTCCCATCAGCAAAATGACACTGACAGTGGTAACAGTAACAACTAACCCTCCACCCTTACTGTCTAAGGGGTGGCATGTTCAGGGCTTGACAAAAGGGTGTATGGCTCATCTTCACTAATGGGTATGTGCGATTATCCATCCCAGTTTACAGACAAGGAAACACGGCACAGAGAGGTTAAGACACCTGCTCAGGGTCACACAGCTAGGAAGCAACAGACCTGCGAGATGAACCCAGATCACCCGGCCCGGAGCACGGGCTTTCTGCAATCAGCCAGACCGCACGGGTTGGACTCCAACTGGTCAGTCTTGCAGCTTGACTGGCTGGGCTTGGGAGCAGAGCCGGAGGACTGACACACCCCCACCTTGCACCCAGCGCGGCCCAGCCCACCTGCCCACTGTTATCTGCCTGTCCCTCTTATCAGAGGGTGGATTTCCTGCCTCCTCCAGAGGACAGAGCAGCTTGGCAACAGACAACTTCCTCCTTTTCTCCACACCCACCTGCTGCCCCGTCCACCTCTCTAGCTACTCCCCGCTTCCCAGAGCACCCCACCCTGTTCCCCAGCTCACCAGCTCCACCTGGGGCCCCAGGCCTTCCAGAATCCGATGTGCAGCCTCGGCCTTCTTCTGCAGAGGGACGGAGAAGAGGAAGAATTAAAAAAAAAAAAAAAGACACCCAAGGCGCACGCACACACACACACACACAGAGAACAGATTATAAATAGAGGCCTCCTCCTGGAACACCAAGCAGCTGCCCAGCCCAGCACGCCCATCCAGGCCCCAGGGGTGGGGGTGGGGGGCGGGGAAGGTCCCCCTCGCCAGCCCTCCCTGGGCTGCAGACCAACACAGAGAGGCCTGAGCATCCCCACAGCAGCCCTGGCAAGCCCGCCAAGTTTCGATTCGAACAAACACACCCTGTTCTCCAGTGCCGGCTCCCCCGAACCCCCCAGCTCGACGCACCCCCCTCACCCAGGGCCCGGGGTGGGCACAGATCCCCGGCCAGGCCTCGAGATGCCTTCCTCTGCCTTGGAAGCCTGGAAGCTGGCTGAGTGTCTCCAATTACCTCGGAGCTGGTGCCGCCAGTGAGTGGGGAGGAGGAGGGGGAGAGAGGGCGAGATAGAGGCATGGGGAAGATACCCTTTCTAGGATTCTTCTATTTCACAATCATGTGACTATTTCTGAGCTGCCCTGGAGCTCCCCGCCTCCCTCCCCACTCACAACTCAGGACTTATTAGGAAAACAGGAACGTATGGCAGAAAGGGCTAGGTGACTGCGAATTCAACAGGCTGGACCCTGACCATAAAGGACACGTTGTGTCCGTGCCAGGCCCCCAGTTCTGGGACCACAGGACCCGCTTGGCTGGGCCAGCTAGGGGATGGGGTGGGCACAGAGCTGGGAAAGGTGGCTTCGGGGGATGTCTCTATCAGATGAAAAGCAGGGTGCCCACAGTGCACATGTGGGAGACCTGAGACCCTCCCGTGACCCAGGACAGGCTGGGTGCTTATGACTCAGCCCAACTCAGGGAGACCAGCCAGGACTCGGCGTGGACGGGCAGGGCAGGCCAAGCAACTCACCATCATCAGATCGAAAGCCTCCCCCAGTGACCCCCCAATCCAGAACCACCATACAGGGGTGACTCAGAGCCCTAGAGGACATGGCTGACAACAGAATTGGAGGCCCAGGTGTCACAGCAGTGGGGAGGCATGCTGAGGGCCAGCCTCACCCCTCCCCCAGCCCCCGTGCCAGGGGGCAGGTATGTAGGTGGGCTCAAGCTGGCGCCGAGGACGGCTCTGCCTAGAGCCCTGGGCCCAGCCCACCCAAGAACAAGCCATGATCTTGGCCCCCTTTGTGCAAAGCCAGAACCCTGAGGGCAGCAGCCTCAGAGTGTGGCTCGGGGCCAGAAAATCTTGTGGGGGGGGGGCGGTGCAGATGATTATCATTAATGATGGCCATTTTATTGAGAAGCTACTATGAGTCAAGCATTGGGTACACGGCATGCATTAGTAGTATTTGAATCACACATAACACGGAGTCAGGGAGATAGAAATATCCCCATTTTACAGATGATGAAACTGAGGCACAGGAAAATAGTATAATAAGTCTTTCTTCTGATCTCCAGGCTCCAAGAAGGGAGAAAGACAAGAGCTGGTCCTATCCAGGGCCTCCCCTAGATTTAGGTCCCGCATCTTCTTTGAGTTGTGGCAGGTACCCGTCTGGCAGTCACCGCAAACCACCCCAGCCCTGCTCACATCACAAAGCCAGAAACTGTCAGCCATGGGGGACCAAAGATGGAAGAATTCCCTAGCTGAACCAGAAGGACTGGGTATAGGGTGGCAAGAGGACAGGGTCACTTCCACAAACATTTGAGCAGCCACTCTGTATTAAGCACCACGGCATGAAACAAAACGAATAATATTAGCCTCTGTCTGCAATAAACCGAGGCTAGTGGGCAGTTAGTCATGAGCAGTGATGGCAGGTTAGTATGCTCAGGCAGGAAAGGTACGTGAGGTATACGAGGGAGTCATTAAGTGGGTCAGTCACTCTCTCCAGAAAGGTAAAAGGAGGGATACACAGTCAGGGTTTTGAGGAATGAATAGGAGTTTATGTGTACTCATGAGGCTCTGTGGAGATGGGAAACTGCCCATTGAGACAAAGAGGTGATGTCAAACACAGGAAGGGCAGGGCTGGAGAGACTGGGACACTAGAACTGCCACATCACATCCCTGGGCCCGGGTCTCAGATCCGGGACCCATACGAGGGCTCAGGAACCCTGTGTCCTATGAAGCACAGAGGATACCATCTTCTATCACATCCTCCCTGTCTCGGGAACACAAGCACCTGGGGAGGGGCCTTCCTGCAGCCCCTGCAGAAAAGAGCAGGGAAGAGACCCTTCCTGACCTTCCAAAGCCACAGGGAGCCCAGCTGACGAGGCACAGCCCAGGGCAGCCAACTCTTGTCACACAGCCGATGTGAGATCTCCTTTGCTCCCTAACAGGCCTTCCCCCAGGCTCTGTGCTGAAGCCCTGAGTGGCCCTGGGGCCTTTTTAAGACAACTCAATTTCCAAAAGGTCACTCAGGGAAAAAAAGAAAAACTGTCATGGAGCAGTCCTAAAGATGCCGCAACACTGGAATACGGGACGGCAGGGCAGTCAAGAGCAAGGCCACACGGGCAGCTGGACTGGGCTCTGATCCACTTGCCAGCTGTGTGGTCCTGGACGCGTCCCTTCACCGCCTCCGAGCCTCAGTTTCCTCATCTATGAAATGGGGACAAGAGCAGCACTGCCCCATGCAGCTGTTGAGAGAATTAAATGAACTGACACACATTCCGAGCTAAAATCAGAGCTAAAATCAGGATCTGGCATGTGGGGAGAGCTAGGTAAGGGCTAGCTGTTATTACTCCTGTCAACAGTAATGACACGGCCACGGCTCACACCAGGTGACCCCCTACACGTCCCAGGCCTGGATCCCTTGTAAGCCATGTCCCTTTGGATTCCTGCAGGTACTCATGGCAGAAGCTTCTAGCATCAGCCTCATTTACACACAAGCCGAGGCTGGGGTCACACAGCTCAAGCAGCCGGTAAAGGATGGGACAGGCAGGCCCTGAACTGGCACCCCACTTCCTCACGTTTTCCTGGGGGGGCTTCTTCCACCTCACGCTACACATCGCAGCTCCCAGGCTCTCTGGTCCAGTCTGCAGGGGCAGGGCGCTGGGAGCAGTGGGGACGGGGTGCCACTGGGAATCTGCTTGGTGGTTTCCAGCGAGCTAGGGCCGTCAGGGTGGCTTTCGAGAAATACACAGCTGTCCATCAGGGACCCACATCTGGGAGTCCGCTCTGCTTTAACCCTCAGCAAGTCACTTCAGCCCCACACGTGCTGACTCAAACACATGTGTATCCACACAAAGTCATCCCACTGGAACACACACACGTGAACAGACATATAAATGCATAGGAATCACACGCCCCGTACATGCTGAGCCACACATAGGCACACACCCACACACACAGAGCGCTCAGTAGGTCTACCCACGTAAACAAATAAACACATACATGTGTGGGGTACAAGTGCACACACGTCCCCCGCAAGGTAGCTCTAACACACAATTTGCACATATGAAAACAACTGACCATTGTTACACATGTACTCACACACACGCACACATGAACCGCTCCCTCCAGACACCCACACAGAGTCCTAGTTCTTGGGCAGGAGGGCCAGAGCCTCACCCTGACCAGACCCCTGGCCAGCCCCCCGCCCCTTGAAGCCCCCATTCTAGCTCCTCCAGTCTGAGCTCCAAGCCTCACCGTCCTCTTCTGCAGAGAGGAGGCAGCACCAGGAAATACCCACTTACCCACCCAGGAAGTCTGGGACCCCCGCACCCCACTCTAGGCTGCACCACCCTCCCCTCCATACCTGGCAAGTGCTACAGCGTTTCAGGGGAGCAGTTACCCCTCCCCCCAGGCTCAGCTTCCTCATCTGTAGCTGCAGCCTAAAGACCCCGTCCAGAACCTTTCCAGGTGCTGGATGGAAGTGACCGAGTGCCGAGGTATAATTCATGGGCCCTCGTTAACTCAAGAGCACAGCACTCCCTACATGCACAGGAACCTGGAGGAAGCCTTGGACTCCAGGGCTAGTTAGACAGACACAGAGGCAGAGGCGGGGCTCAGCCTGGGACGCCCGTATCACAGCTCGAGTGGGAGGGGAGTCTGAAGCCGGGCATTGGGGTTCCTGGACTCCCAAAATGCTCTACAAAATGCTTCACATTCTTGGTTATTATTACTGATAGAATTATTCATCTTCGTCCAGCTTAGTCCTAACCACACTGTATACACACTTTACTAGAAAGATGCTTAAAATCTAAGACAAAAAAGGACTTGGTTCTTACTCTCTGATTTCCTCCTCATCCCTTAGCAATCGGAGGGCCCTGCCTCCGTGAATTCTGCCTCCTCACCATCTTCGGAAGGGGCTGTCATCCTCTTCGCTGGAAATATCCTTCTACCTTTTCCCAGCGGTGCCCATTTGTGCAGACCTAGCTCAAGTCACCTCCAGGAAGTCTGCCTGGATTGCCCACTGCCCTGGTCTTCTACAGTGCCAGCACCATGCAAACTGTATAAGGATGTGTAAACATCCTTCGCTAGTGCTGTGTGTGTGTCTGTTGTACCCAAACTCAAAGTGTGAGCCTCTTCCCACAGCCGCCAGACCTCCACCTCCAACCCCTACACGTTCCCTTTCAAGATCAAACGAGAGTCCATCCCCTCTGTGAGCCTCCACGCGTGCTGCAACCCCCACAGAAGGCACTCCTCAGGTCGACGGCCCACCCACTGGTTCCAAGAAGCCTTTCCCAATCCCGGTCATGCCCCGCCCTGCCCATTCCTGCCCCTTGGGGCCTGCAGCAACCCTGCCTCCTGCTCTGCCATCTGTGTGCACCTGCCCGGCCCCGCCCACACAGGCAGCTCCCCCCATGCATGCTGGCGCCTCGTCCATGTGCCCCGAATGGATAATGAACCTGAGTCCAGTCTGCAGAAGAGCCAGGCAGGCTCTGCCCGGCAGGAAGCCGCATTTTCCAGCCGGCGTGGCATTTAAAGATAGACCCTTGTGTCCGCCTCTCAGAGGAACCCGCAGAGAAGGAAGGAGGATTAAAATTTAATCCGATTGATCCCCCAAGGGGCAGTAAGTCCTGACTGCTCCTGCCCACCCAGCCTCCAGCCCTTGAGGCTTGGCCCAGGTAGGGGGACCCCCGCCAACCTCCACTGGGGACACAGGCCAGTCCCACCCAAAACTAGAGACTCTCTGTGCGGAGAGTCTCCCACCTCTCTGGCATCCATTCATCTGTTCAACAGATACTTAAGAAACACCTACTATGTGCCAGGCACTGGAGATACAGCTGGGGAAAAAAGAATCCTTGCCCTCATGGAGCCTCTATTCACAATAAACAAACAAAATATAAATTATGTCCAGTGGCGACAATTAAAGCCAGGGAGAGGAGGTGCTGATGGGTTTTCAGGATTAAACAGAATGGCCCTTGGCCAAAAAGGGGACATTTGAGCAAACAGCTGAAGGAGTAAGAGAGAGACAGCCCGACGGGGAAAAAGGAGCCCTAGGCAGGGGACGCAGTCAGTGCAAAGGCCCTGAGAAAGAAGCATGCCTGAGTGTTCAAGAAGTACAAGGGTCTGAGGCTGGAGCAAAGGGTGGGGGTAGATGAAAGGAAAGAAAGAGGGACTGGGACAAGGAGGGGCAAATTCTTTAGACCCATGGTGTGTTTGGGATGGGGGGTGGTTCCAATACGTGAACTGTGAACTTCCAGATGTTCAAGCTGGTTTTAGAAAAGGCAGAAGAACCAGAGATCAAATTGCCAACATCCACTGGATCATGGAAAAAGCAAGAGAGTTTCAGAAAAACATCTATTTCTGCTTTATTGACTATGCCAAAGCCTTTTGACTGTGGATCACAATAAACTGTGGAAAATTCTGAAAGAGATGGGAATACCAGACCACCTGACCTGCCTCTTGGGAAACCTATATGCAGGTCAGGAAGCAACAGTTAGAACTGGACATGGAACAACAGACTGGTTCCAAATAGGAAAAGGAGTATGTCAAGGCTGTATATTGTCACCCTGCTTATTTAACTTATATGCAGAGTACATCATGAGAAATGCTGGGCTGGAAGAGGCACAAGCTGGAATCAAGATTGCCGGGAGAAATATCAATAACCTCAGATATGCAGATGACACCACCCTTATGGCAAAAACTGAAGAGGAACTAAAAGGCCTCTTGATGAAAGTGAAAGAGAGTGAAAAAGCTGGCTTAAAGCTCAACATTCAGAAAATGAAGATCATGGCATCTGGTCCCATCACTTCATGGCAAATAGATGGGGAAACAGTGGAAACAGTGTCAGACTTTATTTTGGGGGGCTCCAAAATCACTACAGATGGTGACTGCAGCCATGAAAAAAAGACGCTTACTCCTTGTAAGGAAAGTTATGACCAACGTAGATAGCATACTCAAAAGCAGAGACATTACTTTGCCAACAAAGGTCTGTCTGGTCAAAGCTATGGTTTTTCCAGTGGTCATGTATGTGTGTGAGAGTTGGACTGTGAAGAAAGCGGAGCGCCGAAGAACTGATGCTTTTGAACTGTGGTGTTGGAGAAGACTCTTGAGAGTCCCTTGGACTGCAAGGAGATCCATCCAGTCCATTCTGAAGATCAGCCCTGGGTGTTCATTGGAAGGAATGATGCTAAAGCTGAAACTCCAGTACTTTGGCCACCTCATTAGAAGAGCTGACTCATTGGAAAAGACTCTGATGCTGGGAGAGATTGGGGGCAGGAGAAGGGGACGACAGAGGATGAGATGGCTGGATAGCATCACCGACTCGATGGACATGAGTCTGAGTGAACTCCGCAGTTGGTGATGGACAGGGAGGCCTGGCGTGCTGCAATTCATAGGGTTGCAAAGAGTTGGACATGACTGAGCAACTGAACTGAACTGATATCTCCTCCCAGAAATCTACTGGGAGTGGGCAGGAGGCCCAGGTCCCTGCTGCACCCCAGTGCCTGAAACAGTGGCAGGCCCAAACAGATGCTCAGTTACATAGCTGTTGAATGAGTGTGTAAATGAAGGAGTATGTGGGACGAGTGTGCCCCAGCCAGAGCGCCTGAACTGGCCAGGCAGGCGACTGCTCTCAGAAGCTCAGGATCTAGGGCTGGAGTCCCAGTCTGCCACTCACTACCTGTAAGGCCTTGGGGAAATTACCCAGAGTTTCTCTTTCTTCATCTGAAAACATGGAGTAGGGGGCTGGGGGAAGGCCAGTGTCTTTCACCTACTGTCAGGATCCCATCAGGATGAAATTAGCATAAATGGGCATAAAGTCCCCAGCCTGAGGTGCTGTTGGGGTGAAGAGAGGACAATACCACCTGAGGATCAGGGAGGCCTGGAGTGACGGCTCCAGCAGCTCTGCCTTTGCCCCCTCTGCCACAGGGTCCTGGAGCCAATTCATTCTTGGTTCTGATCCCCAGCCTCAAAACTCACTTGCTGTGCAACCCCAGGTAGGTCACTTTCCCTCTCTGAGCTGTGGTTTTTTATGAGTAAAACAGAGAGAATAATAGTACCTATCTTATACAGGTTTGGAAAGAATACAGTGAAATCATATAAAACGTAAACAATGGCAAGAATAAAAGAACAATGACAATAACAATTAATAGCCCAAGCTTAGCACCTACATGGAGAAGGCAATGGCACCCCACTCCAGTACTCTTGCCTGGAAAATCCCATGGACGGAGAAGCCTGGTAGGCTGCAGTCCATGGGGTCACTAAGAATCGGGCACGACTGAGCGACTTCACTTTCACTTTTCACTTTCATGCATTGGAGAAGGAAATGGCGACCCACTTCAGTGTTCTTGCCTGGAGAATCCCAGGGACGGGGGAGCCTGGTGGGCTGCCGTCTATGGGGTCCCACAGAGTCGGACACGACTGAAGCGACTTAGCAGCAGCAGCACCTACATGGTGGCAGGCACTGTTCCAAGGATGCTACATAATGAACTTATTTAATCCCCACACCCTGGTACAAGGTAGGTGCTATAATTATCATTATTTCACTGGTGAGGAAGATGGGTTACAAGGAGGCTTAAGAAATATGCCCAAGGTCACAGAGCCAGAAAATGGTAGAGACGGGATCTGAACCTAGGACATCTGGCTAAAGTACACACGGCCCCTTCAGTTCTCCTATCATTGTGATCATTACCGGTGTTGACTGGGTAGGAAGCCACGGTGTGAGAGGTGACCAGCCCTGACAGGCCCGGCACACAGTTCCCAGGCTCCCAGCAAGTTCAGTCTCATCCTGCATCTATTGCAGTTTCAAGAGGTGATGGCATAGCTAAACCAGTTGATCCAATAGTTTCCTGCCTGGAGCTACAGCCACAGGCACCAACCACATGTTCCCCGGCTCCAGAGTCAGCCATCCAAGCCATGGGACACCATGAACTCTCCAGCGCCTGCCTGAACTCTAAGCACTGATCCAGCAGCCGGGGCAAATCTCATAGCAGAGACAGCTGGGAAGCATGGCCAGGGGCCAAGGACAGGAGCGGGGGGGAATCATAGGAGTCCATCTGTCACACTTCACTGTGTGACCGCAGACAAGGAACAATCCCTCTCTGGGCCTCAGTTTCCTCTCCTGTAAAATCAAGGAGGGGACTCGATATCCACAGGCCCTGAGCACATTTGGAAAGAGTCAACTGCAAATCACTGAAGCTGAGCTCTTAGTGGTTTGACTGAGAAAAATGGGGCGCTCACCACCTCACCAGATAACAGATTCCACTTCAGTGCAGCTCCAGCCTGGGGGTTCAGCCCCCTCGGAGACACTCTACTTTGGGCACCCTGAGCCCCTTCCCCTTCAGACACCCAACAGCTGCCCTCCAAAGATCCCTACGAGGCTCCACAGTCTGCTACAGACTCTATGTTCAACCATCCCAACAGCCCTTTCTTTCCAGGGCTCAGTGTAAACAGAGGCCAGTGTCAACAAATAAGGCTCTGGGATCTGACAACTCACGGGTTCAAATCTCAGGCCCACCACTTCCCAGTTGTGTGACTTTAGACAAGTCACTTAATGTCTCTGGGCCTCAGTTTCTCCCTCTGTTAATTGGAAACAATCACCATACCTACTCTCTGACGACTGCTATGTAAAAAAACTTTGCCCATCACCTGAAAAGAAGGAGCTATTCAACTAATGTTGCTGTTATGACAAATAATGTTACTACTGTCTTTGCATTACAGGAATTTCTTCTGAGTACCTAAGTGATTACCCATCTCCCCCACTGATCAATTGGCCCCTGAAGCTCTCCTATGACCTAATGCCTGCATTTTCATTGCATCCCACAGGCCAGCCACGGTCCAAACCACAGCCACACCAAGATGGGTCTCCATTGGCCACCCCTTCCCCTCCTATTCACAAACCCAGATCTGTGGGAGGGGGGTCACAGGGATGCCCATTTCACAGATGGGAATACTGAGGCCCCGGGAGAGAGTCAGATCCTTTACAGTGACACCTGCCTCCCACCTGGTGGCCAGCACCGGGCAAGCAGGAGAAGGTGGGGCCGGGGCTACGAAGGACAGGATGGGGCATACCCGGTTCTCGTCGTAGATGATCTGCACCAGGCTGCGATGCTTAGACTCGATGGGTGGTGGTGACACAGGCTTCTCGGGCTCTGGCGGCTTGGCGGCCTCCTCTTCCAGCTGTTGCTGTGGGGAGCGGGGAGAGTGTAGTGGTGAGCACGCCGGCAGGCGGAAGGAGAGGCAGCCCCCCCAACAGCGGGGGTGGCTCCCCGTTCAGCCAGGCTGGTGGCCCCACACAGGAAGTCAGGCTGCTAACCATTTCCTCTGAGTCACCCGCAGGAACTCCAAGCCCTGGAGAGGCCCCAGCTCCCACAGGGAAGGGCCCGACCTGGGCTGGCTCCAGACTCTGCTGCCAGCCTACCTGGGCGTAAGTTCCGCCTTGGTGATTTACCCGCTAGGTGAGTATTAGCAAGCAGTTTAACCCCGCTGTGCCTCAGTTTTCTCATCTGTAAAGTGGGACTCATGGCCGTGCCTCCTGGATGGGTTAATTTATGTACAGTCAGACTGGGGGCTCACTGAAGGTGACCCATTATCCATCATTAAACACATGCCCTGTCATCCTCAGGAGAGGCTACGGAGACTCTGGAGCCAAACTGTCCATACTGGAACCCTATTTCTACAACAGTAAGTCTCCTACATATGAATCTTTGAGCTGCAAACTTTCAAAGATGCAAGCATGCCCGTGTATGCCAGCTGTTGTAATGTAATTACTATAATTTTGAAGGTCCTGTAAGATTACAAATGGTTATTTTTTGTGTTTGTTTTTCATGTATTATTTGTGTGAAAAGTATTATCCCTACTACAGTACAGTACTATATACCCGATTGTGTTAGTTAGGTACCTAGGCTAACTGTTGGTTGAGAGTTAGTTGCTCATAGGGAAAGTCACTCAGTCATGTCCAACTCTCTGTGACCCCATGGACTGTAGCCTGCCAGGCTCCTCTGTCCATGAAATTCTCCAGGCAAGAATATTGGAGTGGGTAGCCATGCCCTTCTCCAGGGGACCAAACCCAGGTCTCCGACATTGCAGGCAGATTCTTTACTATCTGAGCCACCAGGGAGGCACAAGAAAACTGGAGTGGGTAGCCTATCCCTACTCCAGAGGATCTTCCCAACCCAGGGATTGAACCAGGGTCTCCTGCACTGCAGGCGGATTCTTTACCAGTGGAGCTACCAGGGAAGCCTGTGTAACTTCGTTGGACTAAGGTATAAACTGGACTTAGGAATGTGCTTTCGGAATGGAACTTGTTCATATGCAGCGGACTTAACTGTATTTACTTGCTGTGTAACCCTGAGAAGTGGCTGAACTCCCCCAAGCCTCACCTTTCTCATCTGGAAAATGGGGATAATAAAAAGTTCTATCCTAGAGAGTTGATATGAGGAGTAAATGAGCGATGCACACAAAGCACTCAGCACCTAATGAGCAGCTTCTCATCATCATTATTATCATTATCATAAGCCCTGTGGTCTTCATACTGGACCCTCCTCCTCCAAACACCATAAAAGACCTCCCTGCATGCTGTTATCTGCTTTATATCAAAAGGGCAAAGCAAAAACCAGAGAGTTTAAGACACTGGCCCAAGGTCACACAGGGGGCCAATGCCCAGGGAATACAATCTGACAGGGCATCTTGAGGGAGGTGAGAACACTGTTCTTTGCTCATAAGGCTCACACACACTGCCCATGACCATCAAGCAAACCATTATGAACTCGAAAATACAGCCAAGAGAGGGGCCATGCAGAAAGAAGCCAGGCTGCTTGAGCCAAGCTGCCTCAGTTCCACAGTGACCCCTAGTGGTGGCTTTCAGAAGGACAACCAGCCCTCAGGAAAACATTGAAATCCCTCCAAAAAGTGTGAAAGAAACTAAGCCAACAAATGGAAGGCATGCTTAGCCGGGAAGAAGATTCTCACCAATCAGTGAAGGGGACCCTCCCTGAGACACTAAAAATTAAACACAGAGTTCCTGTAGGATCTCGAAATTTCATCCCTAGATACAGACCCAAAGAACTGAAAACAGGTGCTCAAACAGAAACAGGAACACAAAAGCTCACAGCAGCACTATTCATGAGAGTCAAAAGGTGGAGACAACCTAAATGTCCACCAGCTGATGAACGGATAAACAACTGTGGACCATCTATCCATACAGTGGCATACTGGCCACAAAGGGAATGAAGTGCTGGCAGAGGCTGCAACGTGGATGAACCTTGAAGACATGATACCGAGTGAAAGATCCCAGACAAAAGAGGCCACGCGGTGTTTGGTTCATTTACAGGAAATGTCCAGACAAATCCGCAGAGACAGAAAGCAGGTTAATGGCTAGTGGAGCAGGGAGAAAGGGAGTGGCTGCTAGTGTGCACAGGGGTCTTCTTTGGGGGTCATGAAAATGTCCTGGGACTAGATAGAATGGGTGCTCATACAACGCTGTGAACAGACTAAATGCCGCTGAACTGTTCACCTTACAAAGAGTTATTTTATGTTTTGTGAATTTGAAAAAGTAAAATGCCAAAGTGGAATTTCTTTTTTTTTTAATCTGGCTATCAAGGGCTGCCCTGGGCCACCTGGCTTCCAGCCTTAGTCACAAAGGTGTGCACAGGCCTGTAGCTTCAGCCTCACCCCAAAGCCAGGCCTGGGGGACCTAAAGGCCCAGCACTCCACTGGCCTTGGCAATAACTGCTGACTCCAATCAGGGCCCAGCCTCCCCACATGATGCACTGCCATCCTGGAAACCCACCCACTTCCCGCAGTAGGCCAAGCCTCACTGACTGGTCAGGCTGCTGGACCATTCTCAGGCGCCCCCAGGCGAGTGACAGTCCCGAGGTCTCTTGGAATCAATGCTCCCCTCCCCCTGTATAACTTTCAAAGCCTGTCACACTGCCCTAAACTGGCCTCCAGGAAGTGTCTCTCACTGGCCTTCCTTCCACTGCCTATGGTGGCCAGAATGAGTCCTTAGATCCGTCATGGAGCCCATGCATCCTTACCTGGAGGGAATCAGGTTTAACCCTGCTTCCCCCAGGGTCAAGACAGGTGTTACACTGACTCAATCCACAGTTTTTAAGGAGCACCTACTCTGTGCCAGTGTTGCTAAGAGCCCAGCAGGGAACAGGAGACAAGAACCCTGCTTTTGGACTTCCCTGGTGGTCCAGTGGTTGGGAATCTGCCCGCTAACGCCAGAGACATGGGTTCAGTCCCTGCTCCAGGAAGATTTCCCATGCCGTGGAGCAACTAAGCATCACGCACCACAGCTGCTGAAGCCCACGCGCCCTAGAGCCTGAGCTCTGCAACGAGAGAAGCCGCTGCAATGAGAAACCTGCACACAACCAGAGGGCAGCCTTCCGTCACCGCAACGAGACAAAGCCTGAACACAGCAACAGAGGCCAAGCACAATCGAAAGCTAAATTAAATAAATACAAGTTAAAAAAAAAAAAAAGAACCCTGCTTTTACACTGTAGTCATGAAAAGACCACAATGTCACAAAACAAACTATACATTCGTTCAAACGGTGACACCATTCAGCAGGGTGACGACATTGGCCAACTCCCTATAAAGGCCCAGAAAGTAAATATCTTAGGCTTTGCTGGCCACACAGTCTCTTTTGTGACCGCCCAGCTCTGCGGTTGAATCATAAAAGCAGCCACAGACGATGTGTAAACAACTGGATGTGGCTATGTGCCAATAAGGCTTTATTTACAAAAATAAGCATTGAGCCACATCTGGCTGGATTTGCTGACCTCCAGGATAAAGAATGGGTGGGGATGAGGACTCCTATAAAGGTCAGGGGGGGTCTCCTCTGTGGAGGGAACATCTGAGCAGACACCTGAAGATGCCAGAGAGAGAAGCAGAAGAGCCAAGAAAAGGTAAAAATAAAATTATAAAATTAATCTTATTATTCTTTATGTTAACTTTTCCTTGATTTCAATGACAATGCTGATTTCTTTTCATCACATGACTCTGTCCCTTCCTCACAGCCCTATGAGGTAGTGTCATGTCTGTGCCCATTTTACAGATGAGCAAACTGAGGCTCAGAGAGGTGAATGCTCTGAGGCAGAGGTAGGAGGTCCAGCTCATCCAGATTCCAGAGCCAGGGCCAGAATCATGTGAAATTTTCCTTTACATTACAGATGAGAAAAGGGAGGCACGGAGAATCAACTGTCCACCGCACAGCTGTTCATTCCTGTGCCATCCAGGACAGTAGCCACATTTGGTTATCCAAGTGTACAGCTCATTTAATTCAAATGAAACTAAATTAAATATTCAATTCCTCAGCTGTACTAGGCACATTTCGAAGGCTCAACAGTCACATATGGGTAGTGGCTACCATTTTGGACAAGGCAGATCCAGAGCATTTCCATTAGGAAGTTCCAAAAGGCAGCACCACACAAAACAGCTCTCCTGTCCACTAAACATAAAGGGTGTAAAAATGAGTCGGCACACAGGCAGTGCTCATCACACGCGAACAACTGCAACGCCTGCTATGTCATCTTCTCAGCTGCAGCTGCTGCTGGACCGGAACCTGAGGTCCGCCATTCCCCCACCCACGCACACCTGCTTCTTCTTCAGTTTGGAGATCTGCTGCTCCACCATGGTGATCTCCCGGTCCACCCGGTCCATGTTCTGGATCAGCTCCTCCTTGGAGAGCCGTGGAGGTACCAGCTCCAGCTCAGGGTCAGCATGAGGGGGGCTGGGAGGAGACACCGGCTCCAGCTTGCCTGTCAGGCTGCGGTCCTGCAGGGGAGAAAGGAATAGGCATGGGATCAGGACAGGAGGCACCCACACCCCCAGTACACTGAACGTTTCCAGCCACGACTTCAGGTACCAACACACCCGGCATCTGTTGTGCCGGCCCCCACGTCCCAGACACAAGGTTGCTCACTGATCCCACCTCCCTGCCTCTGCTCTCACTGGTCCCCTGCCAGATGCCCCCTCCCTGGCCCTCTCCAAAGTTCAGATCCTTTCTTCTATCTTCCTACATGCAAGTTTTCCAAACCTCCCTGCAAGGCCTCCCTCTTCCCTTTTCCCATTACACACCTCTACCCTGTTACCCTGTCTGTGTTCTCCCTCCAGATCAAGCTTCTCGAGAACTGGCATCAAAACCCACAACCTCCAAATACCCAAGGCCTGGCCTCCGCTGACCCTCCATGAACACTTATTCACGATTCTCAGTCCAAATGAGCAAGGTACATAATATCATACACAGTACAAATCTGGTTTTGTAGAAGATATACACAAACGCACAAGAAAACTCTAAGAATGGGAAACAGAGATGTCAGAAGTATTTACTGGGGAAGTGGGAGAAAAGGGGGATATTTTCACTTTCCTTTTTGTAAACTGAGGTATTACTTGCCTTTACAGTGTTACATTAGTTTCTGCGGTACAATGAAGTGAATCAGCTATACATATATATCCCCTCCTTCTCGGACCTCCCTCTTACCTTCACCCCACATCCCATCCCATCCCTCTAGGTCATCAAAAAGCACTGAGTTGAGCTCCCTGTACTACACAATAGGTTTCCACTAGTTATCTCTTTTACACATGGTAGTATACATACGTCAATCCTAATCTCCCAATTCATCCCACCCTTCTTCCTACCTCTTCTTTTTATTTACCAGTGTTTTTCTGCTTTTCCTTCA
The DNA here is from genome assembly GCF_032405125.1 of Capricornis sumatraensis. Lineage (NCBI taxonomy): Eukaryota > Metazoa > Chordata > Mammalia > Artiodactyla > Bovidae > Capricornis > Capricornis sumatraensis. The sequence continues at coordinate 58,145,869 of NC_091085.1, read as the reverse complement.
CTGAGTGTTGCTCTCTGTGTAATGAAGTCATTTTCCAAAATGTGCTAAAAAAAAGAGCAAAAAAAAAAAAAAAAACCAACAAAAACTTGGGAATTCCCTGGTGGCCCAGTGGTTAGGACTTCACTTTCATTGCTGAGGGCCTGGGTTCAATCCCTGGTCAGGGAAATAAAATCCCACAAGCCACACGATGTGGCCAAAAATAAAAACAAAACAAAAATGTGTTAAGCAAACAAGGGAGTCAGTGGCTCCATTCCACCAGTATAAGTTTGTTGAACATCCAAGGCTGCTGGGAGCACAATGAGGAGGAAGTAAAGTAAAACCCAGTCCTTGCCCCCAGAGCACTCACCTACGTGGCCCTGGGTTCAAATCCCCACCCAGGATCATTGTGACCACAAGCATATCACTTGCCTCCGTTTCCCCATCTGTACAATGGGACCATTCGCACTTTCCAGCTGCTGTGAGGCTTGAATGAGTACCTATGTGCAGAGCACTCAGCTCAGAGGCTGGCGCACTCTGAGGGCTCCACAGGCACTGGCTGGAGCCGTCCTCCCCAAAACCTGGCCCCTGCCCTGAACCATCCTCAAGGCCAAGCCGGCAGCTGTGGCAGAGGAGGCCCCAGGAGTAGCTCCAGGCGGCTGCCTCCCCACCCCCACAGCAGCTGCAGCCGGAGGACAGAGGACAGATTATTCGCAGGGACAACTGCAGCCCCAGGGCTGCCAAGCGCCACCCTCCCCCGACCCCCCCAGCTAGAGTTGAGCAGAGGCTGTACCATCTTATGTGTATGTCAGTTGCTCACTCGTGTTTGACTCGTTGCGACCCTATGGACTGTAGCCTGCTAGGCTCCTCTGTCCATGGGATTCTCCAGGTAAGAATACTGAAGGGGTTGCCATTCTCTTCTCCAGGGGATATTCCCGACCCAGGAATTGAACCCAGGTCTCCTGCATTGCAGGCGGATTCTTCACCATCTGAGCCACCAGGGAAGCCCTCTGGTGCCATCATAAGTCCACCCTTTCTGTCCTTGGGTCTCGGTCCTACACACACAGACCCCACTGAAGCCCACAGGGCCCAAGGGTCTGGGGATCACTCTGGCCTTACCATTTCCATCTGAGATGTGGGGGAGAGCAGGTGTCAGGACTCTCAGATCCTCCACACACCCAGAACCCTTGGGGAAAAGGCAGAAGAGGCCCCAAGTCCTTCAACAGGGCCAAATGTGGCCCTGACATGGCCCTCCATGCTCCTCAGGGACACCTAGGAAACTGAACCAGGCATTCTACTCAGCACACCCTACCCCTCAACTCTGACTGTGGCTCTCCCAGGGGGCTGCCACTGCATTCCCATAGCACAGATGAGAGGGCAAGGAACTGGCAGGCACAGGTCCGGCATGGCTCTAACCCAGCAGTCAGCACACTTTCTGTAAACAGCCAGGTGTAAAAACACTTCAGTCTTTGCAGATCAGACAGTCTGTGCTCCAGCCACCCACTCATCATTGCAGTGGGAAAGCAGCCAAAGACAAGACACCCAGGAATGGGCATGGCTGGGTGCCAATAAAACTTTATTTACAAACCCAAGCTGAGGGCCAGGATTGGAGCTTGCTATGCTCTTAACTCACATAGTTGTCACAGCCCACATGGGAAGTGCAAGCACAGTTTTCCTCATTTTCCAGATGAAACTAAAGATCCAGTGAGGTTCAATGACATGCCTGAGGTCACCAGTCACAAAGTGATAGAGCTTTGGCTTGGAGGGCTCAGGACAGGAGAGACAAGGCCTCAATCAGAACTCTCCAGAAGCAGGCAGAGCACACAACCAGGTGGCAGGGGCTCCTACAGCAGAAACAAGGTTGCCACCACACATTCACTCATCCCTCAGAACCATGTGGCTGGGCAGGAAAGCAAGAGCGAGGTCCCTTCCAGGGTCCACAACTCCCTGATATTAGAAGCAAAACTGTGCACGGAATTGAACTCTGTGTGTGTGTGTGTGTGTCTGTGTGTGTGTGTGTGTGTGTGTGTGTGTGTGTGTGTGTGTGTGTGTAACTGCTCCCATACCCTGGCAACTCCGGGCCTTTGTACCAGCTGTGCCCTCTCAGAACTCTACCTGTGTGCCACCTCATATCAGACTCACCATCCATGCCCCCACCCCCAACCCTATCTGAGCTTTGCTCTTTCCCTCTGTGCGCCACGGCACTTGGCTGGCCTCCCCCAATAGCCTCAATCATTTCTCAGGGTTCTTGAGATGAAAGGTTTTGGTGACGTGGTTCCCAGAGCCCGGTCCTATTACCTGCTGTAGGAAACATCTCTCCTGCCTCGCTCTGATCTTCCAACCAGGACCAAGAAGGGACGGAGAGGAGCAAGGTGAGAACGAGGACTGTGGACAGGAGGCTTTCAGGGCCAGGACACCCCGAAACAGCTCATCTAATTTGGGGATAATTCTCAAAATGACATGAGCAGGACTGGTGGTCCAGTGGTAAAGAATCTGCCTTCCAACACTGGGGACTTGGATTCAATCCCTGGTCGGGGAAGTAAGATCCCACATGCCTCAGGGCAACTGAGCCTGCACACCACAACCGCAGAAGCCTACACACTGTGATAAAGAGCGCATGCTGCAATGCAGAGCCCAGGCAGCCAAATAAAGAAAGAAAAAAATTTTTAATAAAATGCCACAAGGAAAAAGATTTCCGTCCCCAAAGCTGACAAGGGCAGCAGAGGGGTTGGATGAAGCAGTTGGCAATGACCAGGAACTATTGGAAAAGTTGTTGGAAACTTTTTCTTAAAGTCTTAATGGGGAAAAGCTGTCTTCTTCAATGGTTTCTTCCTCAAGGTGCAGGCTTGGCTTTTATTCTCAGCAAAACTGCAAAGACGGGTCCATCAATTGACAAAGTGTGGTCTCTCCGTATAACAGAATATGATTCAGCCATAAAAACGAGGGATGTACAGACCCATGGTACAACGCAGACGAACCTTGAGAACATGATGCTGAATGAGAGAAGCCAGACGTAAAAGGCCACATATCGGATGATCCCATTGATATGAAGTGTCCAGAACTCGTAAATCCTCAGAGACAGAAAGCCGATGGGTGGTTGCCAGGGGCTGGGGAGGAGGAAGTGGGGTGATGGGTCACGGTTTCTTTCTGGGATGATGAAAATTCTCTTGAACTAGACAGAGATGGTGCACAACTCTGTGAATGTACTAAATGCCACTGAACTGCTCACTTCAACCTGCTTAATTTCATATTATGTGAATAGACGATGCACACCAGAGGGCAAAGAGTGCTTTCTGCAGTGCTGAGTTTTCCAGGAATGGGACTGGGGGAGCCCAGCTACTGGGCCTCCAGATGGTTCTCCCAATGGCAGCTGGCCTTCATTTCAGTCCAAACCCGCAGGAGGAAAATAACAATCCAATACCCTTACCAGTCGCTAGGTAGCAGTTGGCACCATTTTCCCCGTCAGATGCCCTTGGCGTAAAAATTCAGGCCAACGTGGAACAGAAAAGCTCATTATGTAAAATTACAGACACAGAGGTAAGCAAAAGCCTTGAGGGCTGGAGAGGACCCCCTGGGGCTCCCTCCTCCTCCGTCTCAGACCCAGGGAAGGGCAGGGCCAGGCTCAGGCACCCACAGTCCACTCTGCCAGTCACCATGATGGATTCCAGGATAGGCAGGGGCTTACTCAAAGGCAGGGAGATAAACAGTTCTTGTCTGGAAATGTGGAAACACAGGGAAAGCTCTTTTTGTTGACCTTGAATGTGGGAAGAGGAAGGCCTGGAATCTCAAATTGACTTCTTGTTAACAAGACCACATGCAAGATGGCAGAGCCAAGAAACAGACAGAGACAGGAACCCAGGGACATGTCACCTGGATCAAGCTGTGCCTGAAGCCAACAATGCTGGTATTTCAGTTATATGAGCCAGGACCCCTGTTTAAGCCAGTTTTGCACGGGTTTTCTGTCCCTTTCAGCCAAAGGGGCCCCAACAGACAAAGAGACTTTCAGAAATGGTACTGTTTGTGATGATTCTAAAGTCCCCAGAACCAAGTCTGGTGAAGTTCAAAGGAAGCCTCTGATGCCACAGGACTCCAGAGGCTTGAGGGCAGGGAAGCATTATAAAACAGAACATTTTTATATGAAAAAGGAACACAGCCGGAGGGGAAGGGAGCAGGGCTGTTAAAAAAAAAAAAAAAAAATCCCATCAAATTCCTGTCTCACGCATCCAGCTAAATTCCACACAACAGACGCAAAAAACATCTGAACTCCTTCAGAGTTGTGTTTCTCCCCTGGCTTCTTCCCTTGCCCAAAATGCGCTCATACTTTCCAAATGCTCTTAACAGCCTGGAACAATTACAGGAGTTAGTCCAGCCAGGCCCCAACACAGGGCCCATCACTCCCCCACACCCATGGGGTCCAGGAAGGGAAGAAACAGACAGAAACAGAGAGACACACAGATACACATACACATCCAGGCAGAGAGAGACAGAGACACAGAGACAGAAGCAGAGACTGAGAAAGACTCATAGAAGGACAGGAGGCACCCCGGGGCACTCTAAGAAGGAGAGGGATAAGCAGAAGGACTCACAGAGCGCCTGTCAGGCCCAGAGACCCTCAGAAGGACCCGCAGGCCTGAGGGCTTGAAGCCCAGTTCTGCAGAGCCATCAGGCAGGCAGCAGAGGCCTGATGGGGGCTTACCAGAGACCCACACCAGCCCATTCTCCAGGCAGAACCAGATGTGAGCACAGGGCCATGGGCCACTCGGGGCTCTGGTCCCTCTGGGAGGACATCAAGCCTCCCTGGTTATGGCCCTGTGTCCCCCGCCACACGCACCCTGCTCCCCTACTACCCAAGACCCCCTTCAGGGAAGAGTTTTTCCAACAGCAACATCCCTCCCAGGAGGCTGAGGGGTCACGGAATCTAAGAGGAGGATGCCAGCAAGGGGATGGCAGGATGGCAGGCTCGAAGGGCCAGAGGGACAGCCCAAGGCGGGGCCAGCATCCTGGGCAGACCTGGGTTGCGTGGGCTTCAGTGCCCACTTTCCACATTCCGGTGACTGCGGGCGAGTGGCTCTCTCAGCCTGGGGTCCCCTATATAAAAGGTGATTATAGGAACTTCCCAAGTGGTCCAGCGGCTAAGACTCTGTGCTCCCAGGGCAGGGGGCGTGAGTCCAATCCCTAGTCAGGGAATTAGATCCCACATACTGAAACTCAAGATCCCATGTGCCACAGCTAAGACCCGGCACAGCCCAATAAACATACATACATTTAAAAAAGATGATCGCAGATCAGTCTTCATCCAACTGAGATGGCACAATGGAATTGACACTCAAATGGACCCGGCCCACAGGCAGAGACTTTGTCCGTGTTAGTTTCTCATCATCATCATGACCAACCCAGGAACCCCATTCCCTGCCAGTCCCCCTATTAAAGAACCTGCCTCGGCCTGAAATCTCACTATTCAGTCCCATCCAGTGTCAGGCAGAGAAGGAAGATCCAGCAGGTCCGAGGGGACCACTTCCCTCCCCTGGACTGGCTCCCAGTCCCCACCCACCCCCGCTGAGGCTGCAGTAAGAAGAGCACTGACCTCACTCAGCAGCTGGGCAGCCGTTAATGAGCTAATGTGTGTCCCCGCGGTCACGAGAGACCACGGTGACACCGCTCAGCACGTGCAGAAAAGACATCCGTCATGCAGCCGGCCAAGGACGAGTGTGTCACCTGGCCATGGTCCCTGTTGCACCCTAGGCAGTGGCAGGGAAATGACAGCCTCTGAGGCAGCTGGGCGACCCTGGGAGACAGAAGCATCTGAACCACCGGCTGCGATTCCTCCATTTAGATGGAGACCAAATGAGCTCCTAGGGGTCGGTCCTGAGGTTCACTGGAATGGCAGAAAACCTCTCCCAGCAGCAAACTGTGGGTGCTTTATCTATGCACATTCTCCCCCTCCATCTCAGCTCGACTCTGATTAAAGAAGAGTGAAATGCAAGAGCCCTCCAGGGTACTATGGTCCCCAAGGGCGGGAAACACTTGGGGGTGGAAAACGGGGGTAGGGGAGATGTCCCTCTCCAGCCAAGAAACAGCCCACGGAGCCAAGCTCATCCCTAGACCCTCCTCTCGCTGCCCAGCCTCTGCACACCCTGTGCTCAGTCCCTCCTCCCAGCCTGACACACCCATCCGTTCCCTTGCACCCCGCCCACTCTCAGCACCACCCAAACCCTCAGAGCAGCTCCCAGCTGGGGGCCAAGCCTTACCTTGGACAGGTCCTCGGAGCCCCCAGGCTGGCCAGCGGCCAGCAGGGTCGAGGGCCGTAGCAGAGGGTCGGGTAGGAGCTCCAGGCGAGGGCGCTTGCTCTCCAGGAACTCCATCTCTGACTTGCCCAGCTCAGGCAGGTACGAGTGGGACTCAGGTCGCAGGTGAAGCTCCTGGGACCTGCCAACAGGGGCGGGGGGGAGCACATGACATCACATCTGCTGCCCTCCTTGCTGAGCACAGCCATGAGCCACGCCCTCTTCCACCCTGCAAGGAGTGTCCATCTGCTCAAGGGCACACAGCGAGGCAGGACTCAAATACAGATGTGTCTTCCTCTGAGACATTATTCATCGACAATGTTTATAGCAAGAGAGGGTCCTGGTGACTGCCTGCTCCCTGAGTGTGGTCCCCAGAGCGGAAGCATCAGCCCCTCTTGAGGCTGATTACAAATACACAATCTTCTGAGTCCTACCCTAACCTGCTGAGTCTGACTCTGCATTGAAACAAGATCCTGGGTGATTCATAGCTAAAGTCTGAAAAACACTGTGGGTCTAACACAGATGTTAACACACGTGATGCTATTTGTACATCACTCACCCAGAGGTGATTATCACTAGTCTATCCCAGCACTCTGGCTGTTCAACCTGGCCTTGCCCCTTTCTCAACTCAGCCCAGCAGTCTTATGCAGAGATAGGAGCTGTCCAGCCTAATCACTCATGACTAATTCTCCTTAACCCTCCTCCCTAGTGGGCTGAGAAGGAAACTGGCCCAGAGAGGACATGATCTTGCCTGAGCACACACAGCAGACCCAGGACTCCTAGCGTCCACCTCCAGCCGCTGCTGCTGACCAGACAGTCCAAATGCTGCCCCTGTTGAAACGCCTTTCAAGTTCATGCTTTTTTCCCCCAAGAAACTCAGAATGAGAATCCAGATGCACTCCCCCCACCCTTGGGCCCTGCCTGATCCGGCCCCTGTTCACCTTGCCTGCTGCGTTCCTGGCCCAGGGCCTTTGCACTGGCTAGGCTGGACCACACACACACCAGCTCTTTCCACGTTAGCTCTTCTCCTTCCTTAGTGCCCAGGGCATCTCCTCCTAACAGCCACCTCCCTGCCCAGAAAAGCTCGAAACCCTCCCATTGGTTTCTATGAAGTTTACCCTCCTGGATCCCCAAACACCTGTTAACCCCAGCCACCCAACCTCCTTGCCTCTCTGGAAAAGTCCAAGGACATTCCCCTCTCCAGGGTTTTACACATACTGTTCCCTTCACCTGAAATGCCTTCACCCTGCTCTCTGAATGGCTGGTCACCTCGCTCTCCAAATGGCTCTCTGAATGACTGGCTACTTAGTGCCAAGTGTCTCTCCCCTGAGAGGCCTTTCCCAGCCACTCCAGCCAAATAGCAGCCGTTCCCCGCCCAGTAGGAAACAAGTCGCCTGCCCCATTTTAAAGTCATCCTGTGTGTTTGCTGAATCTCCCCTGCTAAGACCATGGGCTCCCTGCGGGCAAGTCTGTCTGTCTAGGTGCCTGTGGGCAGCCACAGCCTGTAATAGCTCATCACGTGTTAGAAGCTCAAGACTCTCAAGAGTTCCCTGGTGGCCTAGTGGTTAAGGTGAACCTGCGTGGCCCAGGTTCAGTCCCTGGCTGGGAACCTGAGATCTCATAAGCCAAAAGGCGCAGCAAAAAAAAAAGAAAAGAAAAGCTCAGGACTCTTAGCAATGAGTGCTATTACCGTCTCAGGCACCTTCAGGCTCTCTCAGGGCTCTGGCCTGTCCTGACAGCCTCAGCCCTGGCCCTGCTGGGCCCCCACCTGCCGCATGGTCTGCTCCCTCCCACCTGGATTTCACAAAGGCAAGGCAGGCCCGGGGGACCTCGTCTGCCAGCTGAAGAATGGACGAAGACTCAGAGAAAACGGGATGATGACAAAGGTAGGAGGGAGGGGGAAAGGGGCTCCCCGTGTGAAGCCAGCTGCAGGCACATCCCTCTAAACCAGCAACCCAGCCCTGCTCCCCTACTTCTAGGTGGTCATCCCCTCCTGCCTGGGCCACACACCCAGAGACCCCTGCGGGACCACGGCGGGAAGTCCGAGGGGCCACGTGGCTCTTCCCTGCCCATCTCCAGCCCTGCTGACACACCTCCACTTAACACCTCCCATCCCCATGAGCTCCCCACCAGCACAGGCCTCCACTTCCCCATCTGAGCAATGGATGCCCAAGCCCCTCCTCACCTTTCATTCCCAGGCTGAAATTCAGACAGCAGGGAGGGCCTCCTCCGCTGGGGCTGGATGATGGAGCCGGGCGATAGGTGTGAGGTGTAGTCACGGGGGTGGTGCGGGTATTCGAGCAGCCCAACATCCTGCAGCAGAAGACAGGCCAATGAGCGCCCACCCCACTGTGGTGCGACCCACACAGCGACCCAGGGCCAGAGCCCCCTGCCCGGTGCTGCTCCTCCACCCAGGGAGCCTCCCACGTCCTCTCCCGGCCCTCAGTCCCTGTCCGGCCAGAAGGCATTCCTGGGGCCAGTGGCCACCAAGAAGTGACCTGTTTAGCTAAAGGGCGCCCCACCCTGTCACAATCTCCCAGTCCGGCCCTCTTTCCATATGAGACGACCAAGCCCATGTGTTAGCAGAGAAAACCGGAAAAAGGCACAACCTGCGTGTCTGTCTCCAGTGCAGGAGACACAGCAAGACACGGGTCAGGGGAAGTGGGTGACACAGCAAACACTGACAGTCTGCAAGGCTCAAATACCAGGTTCCAAAATGAAGCACCAACGTGGGAGTCTCCCATTTGCAGAGGGAAAACCCACACATGTGTGTCGCATACACAAGCACAGCTCAAAGTCAAAAGGATAAACTCCAGGCAAAACCCTCCTTCTTCAGTAATGTGCCATCATCACCATTATCATCTGGGGGAAAACAAAACACTAACGAATTAGATGTGCTCCGATTAGCAACTACACGCTGACTGGAGACACACTAAAATGTTAAAAAAAAAAAAAAGACTGAAACAAGAACTTTCAAAGGAGAAAACAGGACAGGCTTCCTACTTGTACCAGTCCAAATCGATTACTTCTGTCTGCCGAGAACATTCACGCTGTGGGTGGCAATCAGTTAGTGATGTCTGGCAAGAGTAAGACTTGGGAAAGTGTAGGATGGTAGGTGATTTATTTTCTTCTTGGCGCCTTTCTGAATTCTCCCAATCTTCCGTAAAAATCTAGTCATTCTTTTGCTGTCTGGCTTATTTTTTTTTAAAGCTGTTATTTCTGCAAAGAGAATTAGATGATACCACGTAGGTGTGTTGGAAATGGATGTGTTTCAGACCCTCCAAAACAACAGCATGTAAGAGGCTGGGAGGCTAGGAAGCTGGAGGGGATGAGTAACTAGAATCAAGAGGGATCCTGTCAACTTCACAGCTGGAAATATTGAGGGAAGGGCCTTCCTGGGCAGCCCAACGTGGAAGCAAGAAGCTACAAGGCCTCAGGCTAGAGGTAAGTGTCCATCATTCAAACCCTCTGAGCCTCAGTGTCTTCACCATTAAAATGGATTCCCTGGGGGCCCAGTGGTGAGCACCCCTCCACTGCAGGAGCAAGGGCTCCCTAGTCCCTGGCCAGGGAACTGAGATCCCCACATGCCACACGGCGTGGCCAAATCAAAGAAGAGAAAACTGAAATGGATGTTTGACCTGGACTGAAGGAGGCCTCTATGCCTCCAACCACAAATCCCCCTTAACACTCCAAGGATTTCCCCCAAGACTGACGGCAGCTTCCAGGAGGCAGAGGAGGGCTCGGCCTCCCCCAAGCTTCCCCACACTCCAGGATGTCCACCAGGTGCTCTCAAAAGGAGAAGTAGAAAGGGCTGGGGGAAGTGGGTGGCAGCCTCTGGGATCCCGCTGGTGAGGCTGCCAGGCACGGATCTGGTGTGCACACGCACGCAGAGGTGTGAGAAGAAATCAGCAAGCGCTAGTCTGCCAGGAGGAAAATTCCCTCTCACACAAAAGCAAAATGAACAAAGCGGCTGAAAGGCAGACAGTCCAATCCCTCGGGAGAGGGCACGGGCAGGATGGCGTGCCTACCGCCGCCAGCTGAGGTGGAGAAATGCACGTGGCGCCTGGGGCCCCTGAGTCAAGGGCATGGGGCTGCCACTGTGTGAGCCTTTCTGGCCTCAGTTTCCCAGTTTAAGAGTCAAGCAGGATGAGCTCAGAGCACAGTCCCTCCAAGACCATCTTGGGGGCCACCCATATTGATTTCTACCCTAGGGCTCTGAGTCCAGGGACCCCCGAGGATGCCTTGATCTTTACAGGAAGGAAAGAACTGGGGAGACCCCAAGAGAGGCCGAAAGTGAGGCTCACTGTGATCCTAGGAGCCTGAAGACACCAGGCATGCTGGCTGGAACCCTCCAGACACATCTAGCAACATAAGAACCCTCCACGTGTTTCAAACCATTCCAGCCCCGCCCGCTGCCCCCATACATGTATGTGGCCCAAGCGGGCTCCTGAGTCTGTGACCCTTGGTCTCGGGGGAAGCACTGAAGATGAGCAGATTCAGATCCTTCTTGAGAGCCTGTTGACACGACCGCAGCATCTGAGCACATGGCCAGCACGGTCCTGCCGGCCTCGGCCTAAACCCTTCCTCACGCCCGCAAACTGGGTCACGTGCAGAAGGCCCATGTATCCGTTTGTGACAAACTGGAAATGAAACAGACCGGTCCTTCCCACAGAGAGCCTGATAAGCACTGATCTGGGGCCAACGAGGCCCAAGGCCAAAGCCAGGCTCGGCCTGTCTCATCAAGTGTCCCTGGCACACGGCCACAGCCACTCCAGTACGTGTTGGCTGAGCTACTTTTCGCGCTGGGACAGCAGCAGCCACGAGTCGTTGTGATAGAAACCGCATGGCCCGAAAAGTCTGAAATATTTAGAGAAGGTCTGCCAACCCCTCCTCTGGAGGAAGAGCCTGCCGTGTACCCTGGGGTCCACTCGGCAAAGGATGCTAATGGGCACGCTGTTGTCATGACAGCAGCAGCATCAGTCATCAACACAGTACTGTATCAGTCACGCTAACCTTCCCAGGCGTGGTGCAGAGGCCTCTGCATGTGTCAACTAACTTGATCCTCAGAGGCTTAGAGAAGCTACCCGCGATGCAGGAGACCCAGGTTCAATCCCTGCGTCAGGAAGATCCCCTGGAGAAGGGAACGGCTACCCACTCCAGTGTTCTTGCCTGGAGAATTCCATGGATAGAGGAGCCTGCAGGGTTACACTCCATAAGGGTGCAAAGAGTCAGACGCAACTGAGTAACACTTTCAGAGGCTTATAATTACCCTCACTCAACGGACGGAGAAACCGAGGCAAGGGGTGGCCAGACCACTAAACTAGAGTTTCACAGCTAGGACATCACTGAGGCAGGACATGAATGCAAGGGGTTTAGCATGAGAGCCTGTGCACTTAAACACCCGTCTAACACTAAGGGACAGAGAGGTTAAGTAACTTGTCCAAGGCCACACAGCAGGAAGGAGTGGCACTGGGATTCAGACCCTGTGTCTTTGGGCTTGAATGCATTCATTCAGCTCAAGGCTTGAAGGAACTTAAGTGAGCTCAAGAGGTCCCAGGGGACCTGAGGGAGATGGCAGAATCGAAGTGGCCTGTAGAAAGCAGGAAAAGAGACAAGAAGGGGAGAATGTGTTCAGACCCTCAATCCTGGGAGACCGTCAGACTCCAGGACCCTTGGGGAAAAATGTGGGGTTCTGATACTGTGGGGGAGGAAAGCCAAGAGCACAGAGATGGTGAGAACAGAACACAGAGAGGGTGTGCAGGAGGAGCAGGTGGGACTGAGCAAGCCACGTGCACAGCACCATGGAGAGAGGCTCTGAGCGTGCCTGACGCCAGATCGGAGAAGCGCACTTGAATTAAGCCCTCCACCTGAGCCAGGCATAACACAGCAGGCGGCCTGGAGATGACGTAGATCCGTAGGTCATAGCATAGGCCAGCGGAGGAGGCTGCTCCCAGCCCCCTCTCAGAATCCAGGCCCTCTTCAGTCTCCCGCCAGCCTCCCAGGAGGAAAGAGATAACTGCCGTGTGCAGACATGGCCCTAGGCACCTTGCAAACATCTGCCGGTGATGCTCAGACCCACAACAGCCATATCACAGATGGGAAAACTGAGCCTGCCCCATGCAGCCCAATGTCACTCAGCAAGTTGGGAGGGACAGGAATTCAAAGGCACATCTGGGCATTCTTGCCCTGCCCCTCATCCCAGCATCCCTGCCTCAACTATTGTACAAGGCGCTGGGACCCTGGTTCCCCATCTGGCCCTTGGACCGGGCATTTGTCTCTCTGTGCCTTTATTCCCCTTTTCCTTCAGCATTTGTCTTTCAAAGACTTGGGGTGGAGGAGGGAATTCTCAGAAACTCTGTACAATGGCCTGGCAGTAAGGGGTTAGGGGCTCAGGGCTGCAGGGAGACCCCCAGGTTACAGTCCCAGTGCTCACCTCCCACCTGCCAGAGAAAAGCACTGGACACATGCCTGGGAGAGCAAGACTCCACCACCCGCCCCAGACACCCAGAAATCTTGCTTTTAAAGCCTTCCCAGTAACAAGCAGGGGACCCCAGCTGGGCCGCCCCAGCACCAGGCAGGGTGGTCAGGAAGCGGGGCCCCACTGCGGTCACCACACAGGATAAGGATGCCCCACCTCGTAGCTGTCCAGGGCCCTGCCCACGCACAGCCTCAGCCTCCTGCCCAGAGGAAGTGACCACTCGGTTCTGCCCAGCCACACCCTGCATCACTGGCAGTCCAGCAGAAAAAACAGAAAGTGTCTGAGATCAGGTGGTGACTCCAAATGACTGCAAGAGGGCCAGGCTAAGGCAAAGGAAGGGTGGGATGGCAAGATAGGAGGGCCATGTGGACTCGAGGACTCACCCAGGGGGCAGGGGGGTGGGGAGGGAGGCCCCCTGAGGGGGAGGGGGGAGGGGACAGTGGGGAGGGTGCAGGGGAGGAGAAGGGGGAGGGGGAGGGCCCCCCCCCGGCAGCTCTAATGACAGTGACAATTTTGCAATTGGACACATGTGCCATAATGATGTTCCACAGATCATCACGTTTCATCCCCAGGAGAAACCAGGCAACAGATGCTCTCATTACCCCATTTCATGGATGAAAAATCAAGGCTCAGAATTGTTACATAACCCGTCCTACTATTTGCTCACCTGCAAAATGTTCCCCCTGGAGCAAGGGCAACTGTATACACAAAGAGCATAAACTAAACGCTCGCCCTAGGGACTTCCTTGATGGTCCAGTGGCTATGACTTCACACTCCCAATGCAGCGAACCTGAGTTCGATCCCCAGTCAAGGAACTGGATCCCACATGCTACAACTAAGACCCAGCACAACCAAATAAATAAATACTAAAAAAACAAAATAAAGCTTGCCCTGCAAGCACTCAGTGGATGAGAACGCTTATTTTTGCTGTTGTGATCATGACAAAGCTGATGACAATACATAATAATAAATGATCCCCAGGAGCATAGTCCTGGGCCCTGGGCACACAGTAGGTGACCAATAAACAGAAGCATCTTTTTCACAGGGGCTCAGAGTCCTTCCCTGGTCTGCCAGTGCAAAAGACGCAGGCTCAATCCCTGGTCCGAGAAGATCCCCTGAAGGAAGACAAGGCAACCCACTCCACTATTCATGCCTGGAAAATCCCACGGACAGAGGAGCCTGGCAGGCTACAGTCCATGGGGTCGCAAACAGTCAGACACCATTCAGCGACTGAGCGTGCGTGCACACAGAGTCCTGAAGCTGAAGTGACGCTGCCTCCTCACAGTGATTGAACCTGAGGCCTATTATTTAACCTCCCAGCTTCAATCTCCTCGTCTGCAAAGTGGGAAGATAACGTGAGGTGCTCTTTCATCAGGTTGTTTGTGAGAATTCGACCACTCCATCCATAATGTGCCTGTTGATCACAGCCAGCTCTCAAAAGCATCTTGGGGCCCAAATTCTCAAGAGGCCACTGTGTCTGGGACACCCTCAGGCTGGGTCAGTGGGCTCATATGCAAAAACATCTCGCTCACGGAGGATGGAAAAGCCCTCCCACGCCATATCCTCTCAGCGTCTCAGGAGGAGGGACCATGCCACCTGTGCAGAACAGACACAAGCATGTACACACTGGGGTCAGCAGGGCCAGCTTCAACCCCGGCTGTGACTGCAAACCCTCACGGTCCCTCGCTGAGTAGCTAGGAGGTCCAACAGGGGAAGCCCAGGACTCTGAGGGCCCTCTGGCAAGCCCCTGAAGATGCGGCATATAGTAAGTGCCCAATAAGTGCCAACAGAGCAGAACCAAAGCCCATCCGCAGCGCCACAGGCAGCTACAGGTGAAGTCAGGAAAGGGGACCCCCACTAGGAGGTGGACAGAGTTGGGTGCAGCTCAGAAAAGCTGATTGAGGAGACTTCTACAGTGGTACAGTGGTCAGGACTCTAGGCTTCCAGTGCAGGAGGCTTGGGTTAGATCCCTAGTTGGGGAACTAAGATCTCACATGCCACATGATATGGCCAAAAATTTTTTAAAAAGCTGACCAAGGTCACACCTGCTCCCTCCCCACCAGGCCACCACCCCCAACATTGGGGCAGCTCTCCCATGAGCAGAACCAACCCCCTGGACCACCACCCCCTCACCTCCCCCGCTCATGTCAGAGATTCAGAGAATGACACGTGCTGGCCTTGTCATCCGGGAGCTCTGAGCATCACTCAGTGAATAGGCTCCAGGCCCTGAGGATTGAGGAGGGGAGGGTCTGCGAACCACAGCCCCTAGGAAGTCACTTCAATCCTAAAGCAGGGGAGCCTGGCTGAGGCTGGGCTGACAGTGTATACAGCAGGAGCTCCACATCCACATACAAACCCCACAGCAGACCCAGAGGCAGGGATCGCAGCTCAGCCTGGCCCTGGGCTCCACCTTCCCAGCATTAAAGTGGGAGCTAAGAGATTTTCCCAGATGTCCCGGGACCTGGCAAGGCCGCAGATAGCAGTGGTATCTGCCCAGTCACCCCACTTCCCCACGGGAGACAGTGAGCCCTGGCTGGACACCATCAGAGCCACACCAGCGCCGACTCCAGGGAGAAACAGGAACCCAGTGACAAAGGAAAGCTCCGAAGGTGGCCCCAGGCGAACATCCGTGCCCCTTACCGCGTGTGGCCGGGCAATCTGAACAGGGTAGGAGATGCCGTGGGGCGGGTAGCGGGGCTCGGCAGCCCGCCACGTCTGCGCCACAGGCTGCGTAGATCCCGACATGGTGGTGGGCGTCCAGAGGGGCTCTTGGGCCCCTGTAATCTCCCTCTCAATGGTCAACAATGATTAAAAGCCGGTCTTCGTCATCTGCTCGCAGACCACCCTGTCCCAGGCACCTGTGAGAACAGAAAAGAAAGCAAGATCAGCCATGGGGCAGCTGCTCCTGGCGGACCTTGGAGGGGCCCCAAGTCCTTCCTGTGGCCACTGTGAGGGAGTGAGGGCAGACAGGGGTCTTCCAGGACCCTCCTCCATGCCACTGGCACGCTCCCTGCCCACTGACAGCAGAGAGAGATGCCAAGTGGTGTTTGAGGCCCCTCCAAAACACAGGCCAGGCCAGCAGCTGCTGTACAAGCCACATGGATGACAGTTGTGCCCTCCCCCACCGCTAACGTCCTTGCTCAGCAGGCATGGGAACTCCAACTCTACAGGCGCTGCCCTACCTCACTTACGGCCCCCAAGCAATCTCAGCCCACCCAACTGCACCCCAGGGAACCCTGCGGACACTGCCCTCACCACCCCTGTGGCCCCCAAGAACCTTCAGACCACCCAACCTCACCCCCATGGAACCTCAACTCTGCGGACACTGACCCCACCACCCCAACGGCCCCCTAACACCCTCGACCCACCCAACCTCACCCCAAGTCCTCTGCCACTTTGAGTCACCAGGGCAAAGTTCCCCAAAAGCACCTGGGAGCTGGGGGGGCGGTGGTGAACAGGGTCAGCTCGGGCAGAATGCAGGTCACAGGATGACCACGGGCAGAGCTGGGCCTGCCTGGGCCTCCTGGTGACCCTTGGGTGGGCGAGTGTGACACTGGGCTGGGGGGCAGGACAAACATGAGGTCGGCCGGGATGTGAGCTGAGAGCGAGGGCACTGGGAACCCAAGGGCCATGCTGCGGAAACAGCCGGGGACGGGGCCCCAAGGGGCCCCCAGGCAGCTCCTGTGGGGGCGGGCGAAGGATAAAGCAGGGGAGAAAGCACACCTGTGTCCACAACGGAATGAATCTCAAGAGTCCACTGGCTTTCCAGATGGAAAAACTGAGACTCAGAAGGAAGAACGGACTGCAGTCAAGAGAGCAAGAGAGCCTCTGGTCAGAAGAGGCCTTAGCCCAGGAATCTCTGGGGGCCCCCCACTCTCCCCAGGACCCTTCTCTCCCTTCTTTGCTGGCCATTGCTGCAGGCAGCCTCCCCAGGATTGTAACTGGTTCCTCTGCCCAGGCCAGGATTGAGAGCCTGGCAGGTCCTGGGCCCCTTCCACACTGGGCCACTCTGACAGGGGGTGTCCACTCAGAAACACCAGCACCACACACAGGAGGAGGAGGGTGGTTAACAGAACAGAAGGAAAGACCTGGGAGGTTGGGGGCAGCTCTGGTGATGTGGAATCTTCTGCTTGTCCCTGTAGCTAAGAGGACAGTGCCTTTTGACCGGGGAAGGGAGGGAGACCATGGGTTGTTGCATTTGTATTGTTTAAGAGCCAAATAAATCATACCCAACATCAAAAATAAAAGAAAAAGAGAAAAGGGGTGTCCATCAGGCCCCCACCACGTGCAACACCCCACTCACAAGCCCCTACTCAAAAGCTGAGGAAAAGCCAAGATGGCGCAAGCACGAAACACCTGGATGTCCCCAGGTAGGGCTGGGGGTGCACCTCACGGGTACCCCCCAGCTCCCTGAAATTTCATCACGATGTCCCTCATCGCCCTGCCCTCCACTGACAACCATCCTTCTCCAAGGGCATGGACGCCCCGAAACCCTCCACTGGTGCTCTGCCCACTGAAGATCTGATGTGGAGGGATGTTAAGAGGGAAGATGGAGATCATGGTGGTCAGAAGAGGAACAAACCCCTCTCCCCTCCATCGGGGGGCCCTGACTGCTTCCTGCTCTCCACCCCCATCACCTGCTACAGTAGACTTGACTTTCCTTTCAGGAACCATCTTCCCTCTCCAGACTCCAGGAGTGATCACATGATCCAGGCCGGGCCAATCAGATTCCTGCTTCCCCTGGACCAGTGATTGGCTCAGGGATTGGCATGTGACCCAATATGAGCCAATGAGAGTCACTGGGTCTTGACACTTGGAGAAGGAACCAGAAAGAGGCACTCTCCACTGGGGCTGCAAGCTAGGAAGATGAAAGCTTGTGGGTCTTGTGGGGCCACTGCGTGGCAGAAACCTATTCAAGAACATACCCCTAGAAAGGCAAAAGTGAAGGGTGGGGAGAGAACAGTTGGGTCCTGATGGCAGCCATGCCTAAAGGCAGCTCAAAGCTTGCTTCTTCATTCAGGGAAGTCAAGGCTCTCCTATGCATTTTGCTTTGGCCAGCCCAACCCCAAGTGGGTTTCTGCCACTTGCCATCAAAAGTTCTGACTCCTCCAGAGCAGGAAGGAGTCTTGGAGCAGGCAACCCTTCCATCGGGTGCTGTCCAGCCTTCCACCACTGCAAAGCCAAAGAATTCAGAGCCAAAGCTGCCACCCCACAACCACTGCAAGAGAAAAGCCCACGTGGACTTCTCCCAGCCATAGAGACAGGATAAACCGTGTAATTCCTATGAACGTGGGAACAAGTCTCACCCAGCAAACGGGAGCTTCTACGATTACAACCACTAGTACTGTCCCTGCAGGAGCTGCAGGCCGGTCACAGCGACGTGGAAGGGAGACCAAGCTGCCCCTGACAGTCCACACCGAGAGCAATCTGGCATCTGTCCTGGAGCCCAGAGACAAGAGATTGGCCTCCGGAGAGGGGTCAGTTGTGGCCACCAATGCTGGACCTAGTTCCAGAATTCCTTTTGTCCCAGCTTGTCACAAAGCCCAGCAGACCCTGGTGGTCCGATGCAGCAAGGCCAATTATATCCCAGCCTCTCTCTGGGTTTTAAACCCAGAGAGGCCAGCAAGAGGACGAGGCCAGCGGCTAGGCAGGTAGAAGTAGGTTCTGCTTGCCTTTCCTCCAAGAGCACCACGGGCAACTTCCAAATTGCTCTGTGGCTTTGCATTGCACAAGGTGGTGAGAAGTCTGATGTACCCACAGCTTTTCTGACCTTCTCTGTCTAATGAAATGCCGACTAGGGATGGCAGCCCTGGACAGGTGCTCACACTGTGCACTGCACATGGGCTCCAGAAGCCAGGGAAGTGATACCTTTTCAAACCAGCCCTGGAGAATCCCTGGCCACCTCCCCACCCTCCTCAAGCCCAGCCTGGCTGGCTTCCCACTTCATCAACACTCACAGAGTATCCACCCCAAGCTTAGGGACTGACACCCCTGCCACCCACCTGCCACAGGCACTCCACCAGCTCCCTGGTCCAGCATCCTCAGGTGCAGGTTGTCCCCAAAGCCAGGGGACCCTTGGGACCTCACACTTCTTACATTCACCATGAGCTTATTTTAATAAGCTCAATTTCTATCCCTCCCAACCTCAGCCACATTTTTTTGCCAACTTGAAAAATAAATTTTTTTTTAGGAAAATAGGCTGGCAGCTCCTCAAAATGTTAAACATAGAATTACCATATGACCCAGCAATTCCACTCCTAGGCATAGACCCAAAAGAATGGAAAACAAGAGATTCAAACAAATCAATGTACACACACGTATTCACAACACCACTATTCACTATAGTCAAAGGTGGGAACCACCGGAAATCCCTGCTGCACTCTGCTAGAGCGCCAAGACCATCTGTTTGAGTCTCTTCCAGCAGGGTCCATCAATGGACGAGCGGATAAATCAATGGAACACGGTCTACCCCTATGATGGAGTATGATTCAGCTCTAAATAACGAAACACGGACACTCACCACAACGTGGATGGACCCTGCAAACAGGATGCTGAGTGACAGAAGCCAGACACGAAAGGACAAACACTGGATGACTCCACTGATGTGAAATGTCCACAACAGTAAATCCACAGAGACAGAAAACAGGTTGGTGGTTGCCAGGGGCAAGGGGTGGGATGGAGGTGGGGAGGGTGCTGATAGATGTAAGGGTTACCAGGCAAGTTTTGAAACTAGATAAAGGTGGTGTTTGCATAACATTGGGGGATTAAGTTTCGACTTCATCAGCAATGTTGGGAGGTGCAGAACAAGAAAAAGTATGACATTGCTTCACCAAAGACAAGGGTGAGGGGAGGACTTTCCTGGTGGTCTAGTGGCCAGGACTCCAAGATCCCAATGCAGGGGGCCCAGGTTCGATCACTGGTCAGGAAACTAGATCCCACATGCAACTAAGAGTTTGCATGCCACAACTAAAGATCCCACGTGCTGCAACAAAGTTCGAAGATCCTGCGTGCTGTAACTAAGACCCGGCACAGCCAAATAAATTAACATAAAGACAAGGGGAGGAGAGGATGAGCAAGACCCATGGGGCAACGTAGGGGGTCTCCTGAATCTGGCCTTGGCTGAACAGGGTTCTGAGAACAGGATCCAGGTTAGACCAGGAAAGCGATGCAGTGGCCCCAACATCACTGCATGTCTGGGGCTTTGGGGTCAGGAGAGGATGGTGGGCATCCATTGTTCTCCAGACACTTTGAGGTCCCCCACTCAGAGCTCAGCCCCAAGCTACTGAATGAGGCAAGGTCCAGGTCACAGATGGTCTTGGCGCTCCGGCAGGGTGGGGCAGAGAGCAGACAAGCAGTAAATAGTGACCTCTGAGTGCAGGTTGGGAGCTCTGCAAACCTTGAGGAGGGCAAGAGGGAGCCAGGGAGAACCTCCTGGAGTGTGAACAAGACACAGCCAGGGGAGGGGGAAAGAGACGGAGCTCTAGGCAGAGGCCACCACCTAAGCAAGAGCCCAGAGATGAGAACCGGCACTGTGTGCTTGAGAAATTCCTCGAGTCATTCAAGGCCCATGGGCCATGGAAAGGGTGGATTCTGTTTGAAAGGCAGTGGGGAGCTACAGAAGGTGGTTGATGAAGAGAGGAAAGGGCCGGAGTGTTTGATAAGCAAACGCCGTGAAGAGCAAGCGTGGAACCAGGAGGCCAGGGTATGGGGGTGGGGGGGTTATCACAAGATACATGAGATGATGCTGGTGGGATCGGGGCAGCAGGGACAAAGAAGCAGAAGCAGACTGTGTGGAAGTTGGGATGGAGACTGCCGGCCTCAGAAACACCTTGCTCTGGGAGTGAAGAAGGCCATGTGTTCCCCCAGGGATGGGGGCCGTGGTTCCCCTCCTCCGGCAAGACGCCTCGGGGCTCTGATCCTCGATTTCCTCAATGGCAGACGGGAAGCATGCGTGTTCCTGCTCCATGGACCCAGGAGGACAGCACGCTTGTGAAGTGATGCCTGGTGAACAGAAGGTGCTCAATAAGGCAAACTCAGCCAGGTCAGGGTTCCAGGGAGAAGAGGGGGCGCTCTGGTGAGGTTAAGGGCTTGCTTCACCAG
The DNA here is from genome assembly GCF_032405125.1 of Capricornis sumatraensis. Lineage (NCBI taxonomy): Eukaryota > Metazoa > Chordata > Mammalia > Artiodactyla > Bovidae > Capricornis > Capricornis sumatraensis. The sequence continues at coordinate 58,125,031 of NC_091085.1, read as the reverse complement.
GCAGTGTAGGACACTCCTGAGCCCCATGGGATGGGGCCACCACAAGCCCTGCCAGGCCTCACACATCCAAACCACAAACCACGGCGGGGGCACCTGCCCTGCCGCCCTGCAGAATCAGCCTGAGGAGGGCTGCAACTGGGGCTCCCATGCACACGGCAGGGACCCCCACCATGCCTGCCCCAGAGGAGACACCTGGCCAGAGCCAGGCAGCCACCCTGGGAGAGCCCTATAGGCTGTGGCTCTGATTCAGCAGCACCCCCACAATGCTGCCAACCCCACATTCCGCATCCACAGAGAGAACTCATCACTGCCTTGGATTCTGAGTCTGCCTTGCCCCCGCGGCCTCCTGGGAGCCTAGTACAGCACCAGGCACACAGCAGCTGCCCAATGAATGAACTTCCGGGGAGATGAGGACCAGTAACACGAGGTGAGGACAGAGCCCACCAGACTTGCATCCTCATTCCCAACCCTGCTGGGGAGAGGTCTCTTTCTTTGGGTGGGGGGAGGGTACGTTTCCATCTTGCCCCAACATTCCTCTTAGGCCCCAGGCAAGACAGCCAGGGAGGCCATACTGAGACACACTCCGTGGACTTTTCGTATCCCAAGCAGCCTGGCTCATAGGAGGGTGGATCACGGCTGCCGGGGCTGGGATGTCTGAGAGCTCAGGGAAGCGGGGGGATTGGTTGTTAAGAGCCCGGAACTGAAGCTGAAATGTGCCTGGGACCCTTCAGACCTAAGCCTTGGAAGATGAAAGGGGAGCTGTCTGCACCGCACGTGCCTGACATTTTCTTGGAGCTAATGGGCACCCACGCTGGAAATTGCAGCAGGTGGAGGAGCCTCAGAATTTAAAATCAGCTGCCAGGCAGGAGCGAGGAGGCCCCTAGCACGAGCACGCGAGCACTCATCAGAACCCTCCACTGTGCTCAGAGCAGCCACCAGTCTCACAGAAGGGACATGGTCTATGACACCCCCATCCCCACCCAGAATGTCTCTGGTCAGAGACACACAGATGATTTGGGAGCCTGTAGGCAGACACCTCATCGGTCTCTTCGATGTCTGACACACAGTTGTTCAGTCGCAAAGCCCTGTCCAACTCTTTGTGACCCATGGACTGTAGCCTGCCAGGCTCCTCTGTCCATGGGGATTCTACAGGCAAGAATACTGGAGTGGGTTGCCCTGCCCTCCTCCAGGGGATCTTCCCAACCCAGGAATCGAACCTGAGTCTCCTGCATTGGCAGGCAGATTTTTTATTACTGAGCCACCAGGGAAGCTCATCTGACACACAGTAGCTGCTCCATAAACGTTTGTTTTAAGTGACAGCTGAATCCCCCACAAGGGGCACGGTGCACACAGTAGGTGTACTGTTTTCCTGGAGCCTCTGTAACAAATTGCCATAAACTGAATGGCTAAAGACAGCGGAAATGGATCTTCTCACTGATCTGGAGACCAGAAGTCCAAAATCAGGGTGTCAACAAGGCCACACTCCCTTCAGAGGCTCCAGGGGAGGACCTTTTCCTGGCTCTTCCAGCTCCTGGTGGCTCCAGGTTTCCTTAGCTTGTGGCCCCACCGCTCCAATCTCTGCCCACCTCCACATGGCCTTTTTTTCTTTGTGACTGTCTTCATTTTGGCCATACCATGCAGCATGTGGGATTGTAGTTCCCCAACAAGGGACTGAACCTGTGCGCCTAACATTGGGAGTGTAGAGTCTTAACCAGGGAAGTCCCTGTCCTCCCCTTCTTATAAGGATTCCACTTACATTGGACTTAAGGCCTAGCCTCTCCAGTGTGACCTCAACTTAACTAATTACATCTACAAAGATCCTCTCTTCCAATAAAGTAACCCTCATAGGTTCCAGGTGGACATGAACTTGAGGAGGACACCACTTAACCCAGTACAATGCATGCTAAATCACCTCAGTCACGTCTGACTCTGTGCAACCCTATGGACTGTAGCCCCCTAGGCTCCTCTGTCCATGGGGATTCTCCAGGCAAGAATATTGGACTGGGTTGCCATGCCCTCCTCCAGGGGATCTTCCCGATCCAGAAACTGAACCCACATCTCTTCTGTCTCCTGCATTGGCAGATGGGTTCTTTACCACTAGCGCCACCTGGAAAGCCCCAACACAATACAGTAAGGTGCTCAATAAATATGTGGTTTGTTCACTGCTGTATCTCCGAGCCTGGCACAAAGTAGGCATTCAGTGGCCCAAGGAGAATGGAGACCTAGAAGCCAGCACTGGGGCACGGGTGGAGAGATGGGACAGGACTTGAAGATAAAAACAGTTCTGGAATGTGAGGTGAAGAAACACCAGCTAGAAGGAGGCTGACTGTTCACACTTTGTATTTCTAGCTTTTGACATACCAGGCCATCTATTTGAAGGTCGCCTTCAGCAGGGGCTTATGGTGCAGAATGGATGCCCAGGAACCCAACTCTGAACCAGGTCATAAGATGAAAGTGGGAAGTGGTGTGGGTGAGCCTCATCCGGCCTGTCCCATAGGAGCTAGAACAGCCCATGCAGATGGGGGCACAGGCAGAGATCCTGCCCGGTGCCCTGGCCACCCCCTACTGTCAACCACGATTTATAGGCACCTCTTGTTGGGCTTCCCTGGTAGCTCAGATAGTAAAGAATCTGCCTGCAATGCAGGAGACCCGGGTTTGATCTCTGGGTTGGGAAGATTTCCTGGAGAAGAGCATGGCTACCCACTCCAGTATTCTTGCCTGGAAAATTCGATGGACAGAGGAGCCTGGTGGGCTACTGTCCATGGGGTCCCAAGGAGGCAGACACGACTGAGCAGTTAACACTTTCACTTTCATTTGTGGGACAAGTACCAGCACACAGCAGCAAGTGACAGACTCAAACTTCCCTGCCCACCATCTCGGAACTGGTGTCCCAGGAGGTGACATGGGAATAACTGTAGGATGGCGGACAGTGTTTGTGCTACGGAGAAAAGCAGAAGTGTGAAGTAGGTAGGCAGGGAATAGGGGCTGGAGTGAAGTTTTAAAGTGGGTGCTCAGGGACAGCCTCACCAGAAGGTGTCCTTAAGCAAACACGTGGAGGAGGAGAGAGAGGAAACAGTGTAGATGTCTTGGATGGGTGTTCCAGGCAGAGGGAACAGCAAGTGCAAAGGCCCTGAGGTAGGAACAGCAGGGAGATGCAGATGGTGCGAGTGGAGGTCACACGGGGCTTTCACTCCAAGTGAGATGGGAAGGATGACACCTTGTGCGCTGGGGCGATGTGAAGGGTCTCCTACGCTAAGCCTGTCCCCGCATCTCTGTGCTCAAGGAAACTTCAGCTGTGCCCCCTGTCTACAGCCATGGGCGCAGGCCTCTGTGCACTAGATGCAGGTAAGAGGGCTGGCCCACCCATAATCTAACACTATTGAAGCCACTATCCGGGAACTTCCCTAGTGGTCCAGAGGTTAAAACTCTGTGCTGCCAATGCCGGGGACAGAGGTTCAATTCCTAGACAGAGAACTAAGATCCCACGTGCCAAGTAGTGCAGGAAAAAAAAAAAACCACCACCATCCAGGATCCTATAGAAATGGACCCCTGCCCACCTAGGCAACTCCAGCAGGAAGACCATCCTCCCCATTCCTCACCTGGCAAAGAGGTCACTGGGCTCCCTAAGGAGGAGCCAGGACCCCAACCACAGCATGTCCTTGGCCCTGCCCAAGGGGCAGTGGTCCAGAGTGGCCGAGGGTCACCATTCTCAGAGTCAACTCAATGTGCCGCCCATAGGGGTGCCATCTGCCACCCCCCACCAATCTGGTACCAGGTTAGACAAACACAAGCCAACGGGAATCTCCACACATTCTGGCCAATCAGGAAATTATTTGGGTATCTACAATGTATAGGCAGTATTCCAAACACTGGAGCTACAGCAGTGAGCCAGTCAGACAAAAAGGCCTGCCAGTCAGAGCTGACATCCAATGACTGGCCGGTCCCAACAGGGAAAGCTCCCAGCCAGGAACTGAAAGGAGATGGTTGGATGGATGGAGGAAGGAGAAATGAGTGGATGGATGGAGGGATGGATAGATGGGATACAGTGGGGACGGATGAAGGTGATGAATGAGATGAGTGATGGATGCATGGAGGGTAAGACAGATGAAGGAGTGAGGGAAGAGGGAGGAAGGAAGGATGGATGGGTGGGGGGTGAATGGATGGATGGATGGAGAGGGGACAGATGGGTAGACAGGTAGACGGATGGATGGATGAAGGTGATGAATGAGGTGAGGAATGGATGGAGGGTTGGGTGGATGAGGGAGGAAGATGGATGGATGAAGGGGGATGGATGATGGATGGATGGATGGATGGATAGGTGGATGGATGGATGGATAGGTGGATGGATGGATGGATGGATAGGTGCATGGATGAAGGGATGGATAGATGAAGGGATGGATGGATGAAAGGGGGGAAGGATGGATGGATGAAGGGGGATGGATGATGGATGGATGATGGATGGATAGGTGAATGGATGGATGGATGGATGGATGGATAGGTGGACGTATGGATGGATGGATAGGTGGGTGGATGGATGGATGGATAGGTGGGTGGATGGATGGATAGGTGGATGGCTGGATGCATGGATAGATGAAGGGATGGATGGATGAAAGGGGGGAAGGATGATGGATGGATGGATGGATAGGTGGATGCATGGATGGATAGGTGGATGGATGGATGGATGGATGGATGGATGGATGGATGGATGGATGGATGGCTGGATGCATGGTTGGATGAAGGGATGGATAGATGAAGGGATGGATGGATGAAAGGGGGAAGGATGGATGGATGAAGGGGGATGGATGATGGATGGGTGGATGGATGGATGGATAGGTAGATGGATGGATAGGTGGATAGATAGATGGATGGGTGGATAAGTGGATGGGTGGATGCATGGTTGGATGCAGGGATGGAGAGATGAAGGGATAGATGGATGAAAGGGGGAAGGATGGGTGGATGAAGGGGGATGGATGATGGATGGGTGGGTGGATGGATGGATAGGTGGATGGATGGATGGATAGGTGGATGGATGGATGAAGGGATGGATGGATAAGGGGGATGGATGATGGATGGATGGATGGATGGATAGGTGGATGGATGGATGGATAGGTGGATGGATGGATGGATAGGTGGATGGATGGATGGATAGGTGGATGGATGGATGGATAGGTGGATGGATGGATGGATAGGTGGATGGATGGATGCATGGATGGATGAAGGGATGGATGGATAGGTGGATGGATGGATGAAGGGATGGATGGATAAGGGGGATGGATGATGGATGGATGGATGGATGAAGGGGGATGGATGGATGGATGGATAGGTAGATGGGTAGATGGATGGATGGACAGGTGGATGGATGGATGCATGGATGGATGAAGGGATGGATGGATGAAGGGGGGAAGGATGGATGGATGGATGGATGGATGGATAGATGGAGAGCGGGTGAATGGATGGATGAAGGTGATGAGTGAGGAATGGTGGGTGGATGAGGGAGGAAGGATAGATGCAGGGATGGATGAAAGGGGGGATGGATGCAAGGGGGGATGGATGGACGGATGGATGGATGGACTAATCAACCAATGGATATCAATTTAAGTGTTCCACTTTTCAGAGGTTACTTTTTTAACCAACCCCCAGGGCCAAGCATGTTTTTATTCCACTAATATCCCCCAGTCAGGCTTCCTGCTAGCCGCCATGGGGGACACAGATGAGCATCATTATCCCCATGAACGTCCTCCCAAGCCCACACAAGTTCTCCCCAAGCCCAAGGATGCTGGGCTTAGAACCCCAGGGGGAAAGCTGCCTCTGATTCCAATCTCCAGAATCCCAGTGGGATGGGCACAAGGCCCACCCTCCCCTGGGCACCACTTCTCCTCAGCCCACAGCCAGCACCCCTTCCTCCTGGGGAAGGGGAGAAAAGAAAAGCCTGTTGACTGCAGCCTCAGAAACATTTCCCTTGTGGCCAATGGGATTCACAGCCCTGGGTATCACAACACATCATGCCACACTCAGGCACCAAGAAACAGCCAGAAAAACAGCTTCCAGTGGGTCCAGAATGTGGCATACACCCTCAGATCTGTTTTCATTGGGCAGGTTTCCAGGGACCTGCTCCCCTTCTCCCCATCCAGCTGAGCCAGGACCCAGGGACCAGCTCAACACGAAGCGTTACCAAGAGGGAGTTCACAGAAACACCCCTAATTTCTGGCTTCTCTGAAAACTAGGGACTCACATGTTGCAGGCAGGCATGTAAAATGGTGCAGTCTCTGTGAAAAACAGTCTGGCAGCACCTCACTAAGATAAACAGAGAGATACCGTGTGACCTAGCAATTCTCCTCCCAGGCATACAGCCCAAAAAATGAAGGCAGGTGATGAAACAAAAGAAACACGAATGTTCACAGCAGCACTATTCGCAACAGCCAAGAAACAGAAACAACCCAAACATCCTTCAACTGATGAGTGGGTAAGTAGACTGTGATGGATCCATTCACTGGAATAGTATTTAGCCATAAAAATGGACACATAGGGCTTCCCTGGTGGCTCAATGGTAGAGAATCCTCCTGCCAATGCAGGAGACTTGGGTTCAGTCCCTGATCCGGGAAGATCCCACATGCTGCGGAGCAACTAAACCCATGTGTCACAATTGCTGAGCCTAAATTCTAGAGCCTGGGAGCTGCAACTACTGAGCCCATGAGCCGCAGCTACTGAAGCCTTGAGCCCCGGAGCCTGTGCTCCACAAGAGAAGCCACGACAGTGAGAAGCCCCAGGGCCACAACTAGAGAGTAGCCCCCACTCGGTGCAACTGGAGAAAAGTATGTGAAGCAATGAAGACCCAGTGCAGCCAAAAAGAAATTAAATTATTTTTAAAAGGGGGGGGATATAAAAACCATGAAAATATTATGCCAAAAGGAAGAAGCACGTATTGAATGATTCTATTTATGCAAAATGTCCAAAAGAGGCAAATCCACTGAGTCAGATGCAGGCTGGCGCCTACCAGAGGCTGGGGGAGGGGAGGATGGGAAGTGACTGTTAATAGGTATTAGGTTTCCCTTGGGAGAAGGCAATGGCACCCCACTCCAGTACTCTTGCCTGGAAAATCCCATGGACAGAGGAGCCTGGAAGGCTGCAGTCCACGGGGTCGCTAAGAGTCGGACACGACTGAGCAACTTCACTTTCACTTTTCACTTTCCTGAACTGGAGAAGGAAATGGCAACCCACTCCAGTGTTCTTGCCTGGAGAATCCCAGGGACGGGGGAGCCTGGTGGGCTGCTGTCTATGGGGTCGCACAGAGTCAGACATGACTGAAGCGACTTAGCAGCAGCAGCAGCAGGTTCCCCTTGGGATGATGAACACATTTTAGGATGAGACAGTGGTGACAGTGTGGCACACCACAGAATCTATTACACATCCTCAGACCATACACTTTAATATGGTTCAAATGGTAAATCTTAAGTGTATTTTTCCGCAACAAAATCATTTAGGGGCATGACCGGCTGGAGGTGAGCAGGGGTTGCCCATGTGGGATGGACATCCCTCTCCTGATTGCCACGTCCCCTCGCAGTCTGCTACCTTTGTTTATATCTCCAGCCTGAAACAGGACTAGATGACCTAGGGCACAGTTCCCCTTCTCCTTCGGGCCTGGCTGCATGGACGGGGCCCTTGCCTCCACCATCACTTCCCAGGAACCCTCCCCCAACTCCAGCTCCCCAACCTGGGTTCCCAAAAGCCTCTTTCTTCCTGCCACCCCCAGGGGCCCCACGCCACGCACCACTGCCATCTGTTTACCCACTGTCTCCTGGACCCCGGAGAGAGCTCACAGCCAGCAGTTTGAGCCCTATCTTGGATCACCTGCATAGCAGGAGCCCCGGAGGCTGTGGGCCGAGTCACAGACCCTCAGGCACTAAGGGAAAAGGTGGCGCCCTGCAGCAGGTCACCCTCACCCTAGAAACGCACCCTCTCGACCAAGCCACCACCTGCCCACACACTGCTAAGTGTGGAAAGTGGCCAGCTAGGTTCAACTTCCAACTCTGCTACTCTGTGACTGTGTGACCCTGGGCACAGTACAGACCTCTCTGGGCTTTTTTTTTTTGGTTGGGTGGGTGGGTGGGGTGGGCCCTCGCTGCCGTGCCTGGGCTTTCTCTAGTTGCAGCAAGCGGGGGCGCCTCCTCATTGCGGTGCATGGGCTTCTCACTGCGGTGGCTTCCCTTATTGCAGACCACAGGCTCTAGGCACACAGGCTTCAGTAGTTGCAACACTCGGACTCAGGAGTTGTGGCTCGAGGACTCTAGAACTTCGGCTCAGTAGCTGTGGCACGAGTTTTAGTTGCTCTGGGGCATGTGGAATCTTCCTGGATCAGGGATCAAACCCAGGTCTCCTGCATTGGCAAGCAGATTCTTCTCCGTTGTATCACCAGGGAAATCCTCTCTGAGCTTTATTAACATCCCATCTGTCAAACTCTCTCCCTAGGGCCAGTGGAAAGATGACTCTTTGGAGAAAGATCTACGGAAAGCTCAACGCCCATAAATGAGTCCCCAGGGACATCCCTGGTGGTCCAATGGTTAAGAATTCACCTTCTAAGGCAGGGGACAAGAGTTCGATCCCTGGTCAGGGAACTAAGATCCCACATGCCGCGAGGAAACTAATAAGCCCTTTTGCCAGACAATGCTCCGCAATGAAGATGGGGAATGCTGCAACTAAGACCCGAAGCAGTCAAATAAATAAAAACTTAAAAGGTATTTTTAAATAATAATGAGCCCCCCAAATCAGAGCTAAGGCTGTTACCACCCTGCATTGCTCCAAACACTAGGGGGAGGAAGGGAGGCAAGTTAACAGCCATGTTGGCGCTGATGTAACCGGCAGAGGTAGTTACCGTGACTGTCTCCGTGATGCAGATAAGCGAACTTAAGCTGGGGAAAGAGAGCCGACCAAATGGTGCAGTGAGGCAGGACGGGACAGGGGAGCCCCACACCTGATGGCGGCGAAAGCAGAAGGCTGACTTCCCCGGGGTGAGAGGGGCCTCGCACAGTCTGGAAACGAGGAGGAGGGTGCTGCCCTTCCCCGCGCTGCGACCTTGGCCGCAGGACAGCTCACTCAACACCCTCTAGTTACAGATGGGAAACTGAGGCAGGAAGAGGGTCAGCAGGCTGTAGCCTCATTACCAGACTCCGCCCTCCTGAACTGGATCACTCCGCCCTCGCGGTGCAGGCGGCTGGGGCTGGGGCTGGGGCTGGGGCTGGGGCTGGGGCAGGGGCAGGGGCAGGGGCAGGGGCAGGGGCCAGGGGGCAGGGGGCAGGGGGCAGGGGGCAGGGGGCAGGGGGCAGGGGGCAGGGGGCAGGGGGCAGGGGCAGGGGGCAGGGGCGGGAACCGGCGGAACTGTGTGGTCTGCGCTGAGCCCAGGGGCCAGGCAGGGGAACGGCTCCAGCCCCACACTATAACCAGGTCCCGGGACAGAAATGCCTCTGCAACCTGGCTGGGGGACCATGGATGAGATCCCCACCCCCACCCCAAACGCCACATCCTGCATCAAACCTTCCAAGGAAGGGGCTTCCTGGCAATTGAGTGGTGGTGCAGTGCTGTCCTTAGTCGCTCAGTGGTGTTGGACTCTGCCACCCCGTGGACTGTAGCCAACCAGGCTCCTCTGTCCATGGGGATTCTCCAGGCAAGAATACTGGAGTGGGTTGCCATGCTGTCCTGCAGAGGATCTTCCCCACCCAGGAATCAAACCGGGGTCTTCTGCATTGCAGGCAGATTCTTTACCAGCTGAGCTACCAGGGAAGCCAGGATTCTGATTTCCACTGCAGGAGGCACAGGTTCGATTCCTGGTCGGGGAACTAAGAGACCATAAGCCGCAATCCCGCAAGTGCAGCCAAAAAAAAAAAAAACCTTCTAGGAAAAACACACCCCTGGCACCTGCCCCATCTCTTACCTCCCTGAAAAAGGATCCCCAGCTACTGGGAGAACTTCCCACCGGCACCCCCTGCCACTCATTCTGCTCGGAGAAGCCTTCCCAGGGTCCTCGGAGCTGTTCCTCACTACTGGCAGTTCGGCCTCATCCACGGGCACCCGCTCACCGGAAGAATCCAATTTCCCACATCAAACACGACTGTCCCCATTCAACAGAACAGGAAATGGAGGCTCAGAGAGGTGAACTCACTTGCCCAAGGTCACACAGCGAGGAAGCAGCCAAGCTTCATTCTGATCCCTCAAACCGCCAGCCCAGTCCCCGCCGCCCCCAACCCGCTCCAGCACACCCCGCGCCCCCTTCCAAAGCCAGCAGAAGGGAGGCGGTGCTGGTTGGAGCCGTCAAGGAGGCCCATTTCTGTTTCCAATTTAATTGGTACATTTGTGTCCGCTGGGCTGCGGCCAGCTCGGCCGTCCGGCACTGCTCCCCTGCCAGGGCAAGATCTGCTCAAAATCACTTCCTCCTCGACCCTTTTTCTTTTTTTCCCCTCTTTTAATTTTAAAAGGGAGAGAGAGAGAGGGAAGCCATAGCCCTGACAAAACCTCCTGGCACACCAGGTCTCAGGGTTCCGCACGAGAACCCTTGCCGTGCGACGCGCCCTCCCTCCGGGGTATTTCACAAACATTACGCTGGATTTTTCCTGGCTCTTCCTCATTAAGTTCTGGGCGCCCCAGGAGGGACGTGGTTTCCATTAGACCCAGCTCCTCCATCTGGCCTTCCAAACGGTAATTTTCTCTGCAGAGAGAAGGCGGGGGGGGGGGGGGGGGGGGGGGGAGGGGACACACAGAGACGAGGCTGGTGTCTGGGCAGTGGGGGATGGGGCCCTGGCACCAGCTGTGTGACCCGGGCAAACCGATTAACCCCCTGCCCTGAGGCTGGGATGGGGATGGGGGGCTATGGAGTGGGTTGTAGGCACAAGACAGGGGTAGCTATGTGGGGGCTCAGCATCATGCCTGCTGGTGGTGAGATGCCTTAACCTGGTTACTAATTCTGGGAGGACCCTGGCATTCGAAAGGATGAGGGGTTTGGGGTCCTGGATCCGTCCACTTGGCTTCAGCCTGGATGGGACTGAACCAACAACCTAAGCGAAAACAGGCTGCAGAACACAGCTCTTGACATTCTGCTGAGTGAAATAAGCCAGACACAGAAGGACAAACACTGTAGATTCCACCCAAATGAGAGCCCCAGAGTAGTCAAGAGTAACAGAAAGTATAATAGAAGGATAGGTGCCAGGAGCTGGGGGAGGCAGAAGGGAAGTTCGTGTTTAATGGGCACAGAGTTTCTGTTTTTCAAGATAAAAAATTCTGGTGATGATGGTGATAATGGTTGCACAACTGTGAACATTCTGAGCTGTATATTTAAAAACGGCTGAGGGACTTCCCTGGAGATTCAGTGGTTAAGACCCGGAGCTTCCAAAGCAAGGGCTGCGGGTTCAGTCCCTGGCTGGGGAACTAAGATTCCCACATGCTGCATAACATGGCCATACAAACAAACAAAAATGGCTGAGATGGTAAATTTTTTGTTATGTGTTTAAACTGTACCATAGCTAAAAAAAAAAAAAAAATTTTTTTTTTAAACACACACCTCCTCCAGGGAGGCCTCCCTGATTGCTAGCTAAGAGCTCCTAGCTGCTCTGTGAGGGTTCCCACTGTCAGAGCCACCCCATGAAAAGAGTACTGCCAAGAACACTGCCAGGGGTCCTACCACTCAGTGGACCCTCAGACCCAAGGGCTGAGTGGGACCACAGTTAAGGGCTGATGGCAGGATCTGATGGCCACACGACCCGACTGGGCCTGCAGACCAGCGCCTCATAGCTCTGGTCCCTCAGCAGTGCCCGGTAAGCTGAGCTCTCCACTGACCAGTCGCTTCTACCCAGATGGCCTGGATGCAGGGAGAGGCTGACTAGAAACTCTATGCCTCTTAAGATGGGTCCCTGTCCGAGGGTGAGGCGGGCAGCCCCTGGGTTCCCACCGACTCCCCGGCACCAACATCTGGCAAACGTGTCCACAGCTGTGCAGCTGCCGGAAACGCCTGCTCCCAGCCTCCTCCGCACACACAAGCCCTCAAGGACAGCTTTCCGAGGAATTTATGGGGTCGCCTCTAATATTTCAGGGCAGATCTCTGGGGGACGTCCTCCACCACATGTGAACAAGGACAAATGTTTCTGCTGCTAAGAATAGCTGCTCTAGGCTGGGAGCCCACCCACTCATCACCCGCCCTTCCATACATCACCTCTTCCCCAACCCCCACCAAACCACCCGTCTGGACTCAGAGGGCCCACCTCCCACAGGCCTGGCTGTGAGACCCCCTACTGCCACCAAGAGGCCCAGGCCGAAGGGCAAATGACCCACTTTGATCCGATCCATTCAACTCTCAAATGTGGATGCTTAAGGGGCCACTGAAATAGCTCGAGGGCGTTCGCTGATTAGTGAGTGTCTGATGATGGAGAAATGACCAGAAATCCAAGGTCCTCTGGCCCTGGAGCCAAGAGTTCCAGATGCCAAACACGCTTTCAGTGCCCAGGAGTGGCAAGAGTGTCCCTGGGATTTGATTATTCCTTTGGGGAGAACGGAGAATCTAAAAAGCTCCAGGTGGAACGTCCCTGGTAGTCCAGTGGCTTAAGATTCTGCGCTCCCAATGCAGGGGCCCCAGGTTTGATCCCTGGTCGGGGAACTAGATCCCACATGCTCCAGCTAAAATCCCACACACTGCAACTGAGACCTGGTACAGCCAAATAAATAAATAAATACAACTAAATATTGAAAGGAAAAAAATTAAACTACTCCAATACAAAGGGTCCCAGGCCAGAAGTTGGGAAGGGAAAAGAGAAACAGGGGCTGTGGACACCCACCAGCTGCCTGCAGTATCTCGGGCCAGGCTGGAACTGTGACAAGGAAGGACAGGTGGCGCTGTGTGTGCGCATGGGGCACAGGAAGGGGCAGGCCCAGGCCATCACAGCTTCTGATTTCTTCAAGAGAAGAAAGTCTGGAGCTTCTCTAGTGGTCCAATGGTTAAGAATTCACCTGCCAGTCATTGGACACAGGTTTGATCCCTGGTCCGGCATGATTTCAAATGCCACGGAGCAACTAAGCCCTGTGAGCCACAACTACTGAGCCTGTGCTCCACAACTACTGAGCCTGTGCTCCACAGCAAGAGAACCCACTGCAATGAGAACCCCACGCACCACAACTAGAGAGTAGCCCCACTCGCTGCAACTAGAGGAAGCCCTCATGGCAACAAAGACCCAGTGCAGCCAAAAAAAATAATTAATTTTTAAAAAAGGGAGAGAGAAGAAATTCTGATTTTGAGACATCCCTCAATTTGAAATTTTTATTTAAAAAACACTGGACTAAAAACCCAATGCAATAAATCAGCCTGACTTCCAAATATAGCCCATGAGCTACCAGGATATGACCTGTGGCTTCTGACATGTGGTCAGCTGGGAGCCACAAGAGAGGGCCTGGCGAAGTCTGGGGAGCTTGAAGGAGGAGGGGGGCCCAGGGGGCCCCTAATTACAACAGGGAGTGAGAGGGACAGAGGCCACTTACCCACCAGCAACACCATCGCAGCCCCAACAGGACACACACTGAATGTGAGAGGAGGATGGGCTCACCTCCAACCCATGGAGCTGTTTATGGCAAGCTACATGCCAGTGTTCTTGAGGTCTCTCTGGTACCCTCAGCCCTGGCCTTGGGGTAGGCTGACCCCGCCTCTCAGGTCTGGCCAGTCAGCACCAGTTGAGGCAGCACTTGCTGCAGTGATTGGTTTGGGTGGGGCTTTCAGCTCTGAGCTGATAAATCTCATTCCCAGGACTTTAGCTGGGATATCAGAAACAACATGCTTACCTTCCACTGGGGCTACTGAGCTGGGATGAGTCTATGCTACCACAGACTGGACACGAAAAGCACTTTGTCACCTGAGCGCCTGGATCCAACAGTTCCTGAAGCTTACCCCAAGCCTTCTGTGTTAAATACAGGAGGAGCAGAAAAGTCTGCCAATTGCAACCAAGAGACCTACGATAGCAACACCCTAAAACCCAACTTCCAAACATCATGAAATCTCCCGGGAATCAGATTTCCTCTACCCTCTGGTCCCCTCACCTGTACAGGTAGTGAAAGTGAAAAGTGAAAGTGTTAGTTGCTCAGTTGTGTCCGACTCTTTGCAACCCCATGGACTATAGCCGCCAGGCTCCTCTGTCCATGGGATTATCCAGGCAAGAATATTGGAGTGGGTAGCCATTCCCTTCTCCAGGAGATCTTTCCAACCCAGGGATCAAACCCACGGCCCCACAGCTCCTGCATTGCAGGCAGATTCTTTACCACTGAGCCACCAGGGAAGCTGCCACATACAGGTTGGGAGAGGTATAAAAACAGCCAGAAGGAGAGAAGAGAACTGAGATGGAGCCTGGGACAGACTCAGTGTAGAAGGGGCCAGGCAGGAGCCTGGGATCCGTTTGCCCTGTTTCTCACCCGACAGAAGTGGTGTCTCCCAGCCCAGCCTGAGCCATCAGTGTTTCTAATGGGGATACAGCAGACAGTGGCTTTACAGATAAAGGTGTCTCTCCTGGCTGACTCAGATCTGGGTCATTCCCCAACCACAAGCACACCCCACCCACACTGCCCCAGGCAGTAAATACAGCCCCCAGCCTTGGTTTCTGGAGTAACATCACGAGTGCACTTTCTCTCTCTCTCTGAACATCTGCTACCCTGAACTAAACATGCTGATAAACAGAGGCTGGCTTAAGGAGGTCCCGGCAGACCTGCGGGGGCCAGAAGGCAGGCATTGTCTGCAGCCAGGAGGCCAAGTGGGCTCTGCCCACCCTTGGGTGCACCCTGTGTCCCAGTCACACCGGGGCCTCAGTTTCCTGGGCTGTAAAATGGGCAGCTGCTGCTGGCTGGGAAGGTGGCCAAGACTTGAACCAGCAGATGGAGATCCTGGCCCCACCCTCCCTCCACTTCTCCCACCATCCCCCCTTCCCTCCTCAGCCTCCATGTGACCATTTCACAGACTGAGCACCTGACAGCAAAGAAGCCTGTCTGTCCAATGCCCCCAGGTAGGCATGGGGCAGTGGAAAGACCAACAAACACAACTTTGGCTTCCAGGTTCTAAGCAGTCACTGTATTAGATCCAAAAGTGAGTGTCTTGCACTCACGATCCCAGCTAGTTCCTAACACGGTGTTTGTTGGCATCAGTTCATTGAATCATGCCAACATCACTGGGGGCAAGACTTGAGGCACAGAGAGGCTAAGTAAGTAACTTGCCTGAGATCACACAGCCTGGATGCAAATCTCTCTCCAGCATTCTACTCTTATCCACTGTGTCATCACCAGAGTACCCCTGTCTTTCTTCCTGGACAAGAGGAGACCCATCCCCCCAACCACGCTCCAGGTCTCACACCCAACATCACTGCTCATGGGTTCAGGCCAAGTTTTGCCAGCTGGAGGTGCCCACGGATCTCTGGAGAAGGGCTACCCATCTTCAAGTCTACCCAGTCAGCCCCCAAAGCTTGCTGCAAAGCCCTGACCCCAAGCCCTGGAAGGAGATGGCAGGCAACTTCCTGGCCCCCAGCCCAGCCACCGGCCCTCCTCCTTCCCTCTTCAGGGCCTGGAATCCTCCTTCGCAAAGTCCTGCTGCCTTATTTCCCATCCCCCACAAACCCAAACATAAGATCCATGAAAGCAGGAGCCACCTCTGCTTTGTCTATCACTGAGTCCCAGCACGTCACACACAGCAGGCAATCTATAAATGCTTGTTAAATCCACAAAATTTCTAAGAGCAGAATTCTAGGCTCTGAGCTGAAGATCAAAGACCACTTTGCAAACACAGAAACTGAGGCCAAGACGGTGTCTACTTAAAGCCAGATTTCAGGATGTTATCTACACTGGGCCAGCGTGTCCCAGAAACGTCCACAAACACACTGCCCGCTCCACTGTCAAGGTGGCCCAGGACTCTGATCCCTCCCTCCCAGAAGCCACGGTGCCAGCCCATCCATTAGCTATGACTGAGTCTCCAAAGGCTCTCACCACCACCAAGGGACTGTGCGATTTTCCCCAGGTAGCCTGTCCTCTCTGAGCCTTGGTGTCTCCATTCATCAAGGGCACCTGACAAATGAGGCAGCTTCCCAGGGAACGGTGACAATCCGAGTGCTGGTGAGCTGCCAAGCATATGGGGAATGGGCATTCTGGGCTTGGGAAGGGGTCTGGCATGGAACCAGGGGGCCCCTTCCTTAGAGATGGGAGAGGTTAGAAGCAGGCGATGGTCGGGTTCAAGAATTTGTGAATTTACGGACTTGTCAGGGGATCTAGTGGTTAAGAATCCACCTTCCAAAGCAGGGCTTGTGGGTTCGATCCCTGGTTGAGGAACTGAGATCTCACATGCCGAAGAGGAACTACGCCTGTGAGCTGCAACTATTGAGTCCCGCACACTCTGAGGCCCACAAACCACAACTAGGGAGAAGTATGTGCTGCAGCTAAGACTTAACACAGCCAAATAAACAAACATTTAAGTTTTAAAAAAACTTCTCTCCTGAGTCGGGAAGAACCCCTGGAGAAGGAAATGGGGCAACCCACTCCAGTATTCTTGCCTGGAGAATCCCATGGACAGAGGAGCCTGGTGGGCTATAGTCCAGGGGGGTCGCAAAGAATCGGACTGAGCAATCAAGCATTAAAAAAAAAAAAAAGATTTGTGTTCTGGGTGAGGGAAGTGGGTTCCAGACTCTTCATATGGGGCTCCTCACACCACTGGGCACTCAATTACCCTAGATGGTCCTGGGCCCTCAGGCTTGGGTGGGAAAAGACATCACACAGACCCCTCCCACGGATTGCTTCCCCCAACCTCCAAAGATTGGTGGCAGGGGTGGGGTTGTCACCGGCTATGTTAGTTTCCCCAGATCCACTGTAAACAAATAATCATGATCCGGGTGGCTTAAAACAATAGAAATTTATTCTCTAACTGCTCTGGAAGTCAGAAGTCGGAGATTTAGGCATCTGCAAGGCCACGCCCTCTGAGGGCTGAAGGGGAGGATCCTTTCTGCACTCTTTCAGCTCCTGGAGGCTCCAGGTGTCCCTTGGCCTGTGGCCACATCCCTCGGGTTTCTGCCCATCTTCACTGTGGCCATCCCTCTGTGTGTCTTCCTCCTCTTTCTGTCTCTCAGAAGGACACCAGTCTCTGAACTTAGGGCTCACCCAGATAACCCAGGATCACCTCATCTCAAGACACATTTTCAAAGCAGGTCACGTTTAGACACAAGCACATGCATTTGGGGGGCTATCCTTCACCCAACTACACTGGCCTCGGCTTTTTTTCTGATCACCCGTCTACTGAGCGCTCACTCCCCGCTTGGCCCCATGGACAAGGCCCAGCACAATCCCCGTGAAGCAGATGAGCAAACTGAGGAGCCACACGCCCAGAGTTTGAATCTGGGCACAATGGCCTACCTCCCACTTAGAGGAAGCACAAGACTCTCACACCCACGCCTCCAGGAGAAGGCCCACGGGTGATGACTCACCCCCCACCCCCCCGCTGCACAGGCCAAGAAGGGGCGGGGTGGGGGGGCAGGGGCGGGGAAGGGAAGGGGGAGGGGAGGACACAAACCTCAGAGTCTCAGTTTGCTCCTGTGTCAAATGGGAGCAAATCCCACCTGCTAAAGGATGAAAGAGGATCCTGGAAGGAGAGCCTCTGCCCCCTGAAAATTACCAACCCCCTTATTCCCAGCCCTGGCCAGGCCCACACAGCTGCCCACCCAGCCTCCCACTCTGCGCAGAAAGGGCCCATTATGACATCACAGGCCTGGAATTATGTTATTAGCCTGGGAAGGAGGCAGGACCCAGGGACAAAGGGCTCATTGTCATGCAAATCCATGACTGGGGTTGGGGGGGTGCGCGGGGACAGCCCCTCCTGCCTTCCAGCTTCAGAGCTATGCTGACAAACCAACTCCCTGCCTTCTAGAAGCATATGGGCATCTCCCATCCTCAGATCTGGTTCCAACGAGGCTCTCAGACTGGGAAGTGGGCCCTTCCCCAGGTCGGAGCCAGATTCCCAGAAAATAGCACCTGCTCTGAGGAAGGTCGCCAACAGAACCCAGGTCCAGAGCCTGTCTTCCCTACAGCTGTGCCACTGTCCTCTGAGACACGGACACCAAAGGGCCTCCTGAGGATGAAATAAGATCATCCGCTCAAAGAGCTGAGCAGCGCCCGGAGGCACGGAAACAGCCGCATAGGAAATGCCACTACCTATTAATCATGCCTCTCTCTCAGTAAGGTGCCTGCAGCTGTGTGTCTTTGGGCAAGCTGCTTACCCTCTCTGTGCTTCATCTGGAGAGGCTTGTGGGCAGGACCTGATACACGAAGGTGTGCAGAATGCTCACTCCACAGTGTCAGTCCTCAACACACAAAGCAGATGCTGTCAGCATGCCGCTCCTACAACCTGAACCCCTTGGGGGGAGGGGGGCACAAGGGGGGCACTTTCCTTGCTCACCAGCCCCACCTCCTTCACTATCCAGGAGGTGCAGACTTTCTGGGGATGCTTGGCAGGTTCTATCAAGGCATTCTTGAGTAAACATACAGTAACTGTTTTTTCCAAAGACTCTAGTTTTCCAAGAATACCCCCCCACCCCAGTGCATTCTCAACCCTTGGGAGCAGTCGTCCTGGGGTGCAAGGAGGTGAGTTTACCATGAATTCCAGCTCGAGGGACCTAGGTCTCCCTAGCCAGAGCCCTTGCAGGTGTGCACATCTATCCACGTGGACCTTGAGGGGACAGACCCAGGTCCACAGTTTGTGGGCAACACCGAATCAGGCACAATAGTTTTCTAAGTGAAAGTCGCTCAGTTGTGTCTGACTCTTTGCAACACCATGGACTATACAGTCCATGGAATTCTCCAGGCCAGAATACTGGAGTGGGTAGCCTTTCCCTTCTCCAGTGGATCTTCCCAACCCAGGAATCAAACCAGGGTCTCCTGCATTGCAGGCAGATTCTTTACCAACTGAGCTAACAGGGAAGCCTATAGTGAAGTCACTCAGTCGTGTCCAACTCTTTGTGACCCCGTGGACCGTAGCCCACCAGGCTCCTCCGTCCATGGGATTTCCCAGGCAAGAATACTGGAGTGGGTTGCCATTTCCTTCTCCAGGAGATCTTCCCAACCCAGGGGTCGAACCCAGGTCTCCTTAATGCTGACCTGCCAGGGAAGTTTTCTAAGATCGCTTACTATGTGCCCAGCACCAGCGACACAGTGATGACCGAGATGAACAAAATTCCACGTGGAGAGGCTGGGGGGACATGGCATACAGTAAATTGCACGTGACGAGACCCGCAAGCTAACAAGTGAAGATGGAGAGGTGGAGGCCTGTCTCAGGATGTGACATTTGAGCAGAGGCTCAGTGAGGGGAGGGTGTGAAGATCTCAGAGAAGGACATCCCAGGAAGAGCACAGCAGGTAGAAAGGTCCCAAGGCGCAACCCTGACTGGAGCTTCTGAGAAACAGCCAAGAGCCTTCTGCAGTTGGAATGTCCCTAAGCCCCCACCCAACTCCCTGACCCTCCCGGCTCTGTCCGGCAAAGCCAGAACCCGAGACCCTGAGATGTGATCAATATCCCCTCCCTCGAGACACAAGCCTGCATCACTCCATCATGACTGTCATCATCACTCCCTCTCAGCAGCTCAGACCCCCACCCCGGGCACCGCAGACACCCACCTGTTCCAGCCTGGGATGCTCTGAAACTCTCCCGAATCCTGAGGCACAAAACCTGCCCTGCCTGGACCTCTTGAGATGCCCAAGGGCCCATGCTCACTTACTAACCAGCTGTACGGGGCACAACCTTCTGATGACCTTTCCCAGGAGCCCTGGAGAAATGCCTACCCACAGATCAGCTTTCTCATGCTAAGTGCCAACAAAGGTAACCCAGCTCACTCTAGGGTGGGCTGTGTGCGTGTGCGTGTGTGTGTGTGTGCGCGCGCGCACACGCGGTTAGCTGTGTCCAAATCTTTTGTGACCCCATGGACTGTAGCCCGCCAGGCTCCTCTGTCCATGGAATTCCCAGTCAAGACATCCGTGGGTTGTCATTTCCTCCTCCAGGGGATCTTCCCGACCCAGGGATCAAACCCACATCTCCTCCATTGGCAGGCAGGTTCTTTACCACTGGCGCCACTCGGAAAGGGTGAACTAGTTACACCCCAAAGGCTTTCTCACCACTGCTAGAGGCAGGAAGGAGCCTGAGGGAAACCAGTAGCTGCTGCAGGGACCAGCAGGAGGTTAAAGGCTGCACCCAGCAGACAGAGCAAGGGGGTCAAAGTGCTTGGAGAGGAGGCCGAGGTCAGGAGCGAGCCCACAGACAAAACTAAGACCCAGCCCCACCCTTGAGGTTGCAAAGAGAGACCTCAGAGGATGTGGCTGAGAGGTGCGAGCTCTGGGTGGGCCCCAGAAGTGAGCAAAGGGGCCCAGAGTCAAGGCTTCCTAGTTTTCACAGGTTATGATCCCAGCCCCTTGTCCAGCTGACAGGTGAGGAGAGGAGGAGGGGACCGAGGCTCAGAGAGGGCAAGCAATCTCCCCAGGGTTACCCAGCGGAAAGAAACTCCACACGCAGCCTCTGGCTTGGGGTTTGAGTCCCAGCTCCGGTCCTTACAAACTGTGTGCCCTTGCGGGGGGCGGAGGGGGGCACACAGCCAAGCCTCAGTTTAACTCCTCTTAGAAGTGGGGATCACGCAGCACCCTCCCTTCCTGCGGCTGATTCGGATATGAAATTAGACAGTACGGGGCAAACTGCAGCCATCCCATCGGAGTGATAAGAGTATCAGTGACAACACCCCTCACCCCCCAACGCGTGCCAGCAGCTTCCTGAACACTTAGCATGGACCAAGGCATCTAATCTTCACGCGAGCCTGACGAGTACCCAATACTACCCGCCTTTCACAAATGAGGGGGTTGAGGGAGCCGGGTTAAGCCACCTGGTGTAATTCACACGGCTACCAAGGGGCACAAGCGGATCGAACCCAGGACAGCCAGTACTCCGAGTCTGTGCTCTCTTTCCTTTTAAGATCACTGTGAAGAGCCGACCCTTTAGAAAAGACCCTGATGCTGGGAAAATCAAAGGCAAAGAAGAAGGGGGCAGAGAGGATGAGAGTTAGATAGCATCACCGACTCGATGGACATGAGTTTGAGCAAACTCCCAGAGATAGTGAAGGACAGAAGAGCTTGGTATGCTGCAGACCATGGGTCACAAAAAGTCAGACACGACTTAGCGACTGAACTGGATTCATGTGCAGCTGTAATAGCTGGATTGTGTGGACCCTTCAGCCAGCTTCCTCTAATGGCATCATCCTTATAATACCTGCAACCTGGAAACTGACACTGATGTAACTAATCTTATTCAGATCTCGGGGGTTTACATGCACTCACTTTGTGTGTGTGTGTGTGTGTAGATTTATGCACTTTTATCTCAATGTAGATTCCTGTGGCCACCACTATTGATGCAAGACAGTTCTACCACAAGGGTCTCTTGTGCGACCTCTGGTCTGAACCACCAAACGTGACTGTCTTTCTCAGTGGATAGGGGATCGAGTCACTGAGACTTTCAGGGCAGGACAGGGCAGGGACAGTACAGCTCTGTGGCTGACCCACGTGACTACCAAGGCCTTACGGGCAGCAAGGAGACATTCATGGGGTCCCCTGCTGCACCGGCCTTTCCTGAGGTCCCCAGGAGAGGCCTGAGGACAATCGGACAGCGGGCAGCTGGCGAGGGCAGCCTGGACACCCAGGGAAGTCCCTGCTGGCTCCCATTGGCCCCAGAGGAGAAGGCCTGAGCCAGCCACCGGCCCAGCATCCGGTGTCACTTACAAACACAGGACATTTGCCACGCTCGGCAGGAGAGCCAGCCATGTGTGCCCAGCCCCCAGGCCACACCAATCGCTGTTGGGGTGCGTGGCCCAGTCTTGGTGGGGGATGGGGCAGAAACAGGCATACATGGGGTGTGGGGGGTACCCAGGGACCCAAGCCCAGGTCCAAACGCAGACTGAGCCTGGGGCTGGGGTGGACCCTTCTTAACTCGCTGGGGTTTCACGTCTATAAATGGGAGGGCTCTCAACAGGGAAAGACAAGCCAATGGAGTCCAAGATGTATTAATAACTAACTTGAATGCAACCTTGTGTCTACACTTACAGACTCTCTCCACATCAGCCCACTCGAGGCCCCTGCAGGTGTGTCTCTGTTTTCCCCAAAGTACTTCTGTGGGCAGCTCTCCCTGGATGGACAAGAGAACCGAGGCTCTGGGGGGGTTCCATGACCTGCCCAAGATCACCCTGTCCATGAGAGGTGGGGCAGGAACCATTCATTAGCCCCCTTAAAGCCATTCAACAACTTAGGGATGGAGACAGATGGAGTGTCCATTTGCAGATAGGAAACTGAGGCTCAGAGCTGTGAAGTGACTGGTCCAAAGGTCACACAGCTGGGATATGAACCCAGGCAGTCTGGCAACAGAGCAAAGCAGGTACCTCATCCTCACGCCCCCGTCATGGTCCCATTTGACAGGCAAAGAAACTGAGGCTCACAGTGGGAGGCCCAGCATAAAAAGGGACGGAGCCATGATTCAAACCCAGGTCCGCGGCCACCGAGCCCCACAGTCTGGAAACTCAGCCCTCCCTGGCCTGTGCTCACACGCCCCATGAGACGGTCCACTGCCTCCCAACAGCCCCGGCGCACCCAGACCTCAGGACAAATCGCTCCCTCATCCCCTTCACTTGCAACTGAAGGCTCCTTGTGAGCTCAGGAAGCCCTTCCAACTTTCCAGTGTTTATCCCGGGTCGTCTCTGCCAGGTCCCTGGGCAAGCCTGGGCTGGTGGCGCTGATTTCAAACCAGACACGGGCCCCCAGCCAAGCGCCACCGCGGTGGGAGCCGGGCGCCAGGGCAGCCAAGGCACGGCCTGCACCCGGCCCCCTCCCCTGCTCCATGGCCACTGAGGCACCCACCCCTGGGGCCAACACCGATGAATGGATGCCGCATCCCTGGTCTTGCCTGCTTCCCTGCAGAGACGAGGTACAGGGGCTCCAGAAAGCAGCGCCCCCACCCCATGCATCCACTCCAGGGGGCAGCCTGTCCTTCCTTCTGGGGCACCTGCCCATCCAGCACCCATTCTGGGGCTTCAGCCACTCTGATAAGACACTGGGGGCCACTACCTCCCGGCCATTGCCAGCCTCCCCAGGCAAACCCATGGAGCCAGAATGCGAAACCATCAGCCCCCATACGGGGTCCCCATCCCACGTCCAGGTCCTACGATCTGTGGCGCCCAGTCTCTCTGCCCACCCTTCCTCGGCCGGGTGACCGGGCCACGCCGCATCTCCCTGCCCACCACCGAGCCTGGAAACTTCTCTTACCCGAGCACATGACCAGCCTCTCGCTCACGTCAGCTCCAAACACAACTTGAAGTAACTCTCCCACAAAAACAAAAAAAAAAAAATAGAAAAGAAAAAGAAAGAAGTAGAAGGTGCCAGCAAGTGGGTCAGCGGAGTCCACACACACAGACTGGGCTGTTGGCTTCCAGAGGACACACGGCATCCAACCTCAAACCCATCCTTCCTCCAGGGGCTGACCCGGGAAGAGGGGCGACCCCACCGAGCAGCCACGCTTGCCTTCCCGCGAGACCGCGGGCTCCCACCCCAGCTCAGGGACGGGGTGGGGGGGGCCTGCAGCCGACCCGGCCCGCCAGGCTCCCGGCCCAATGCCTCCCTTAGATGGAGCGAGCAGAGGGCCACCCCTCAGGAACAACCCACGGGCCACCCGACCCACAGCAGGGTGAAAATACGGTGTTGGGCCACAGGCTCCCTGCTTGCCTCCTGCCACTCCGGGCCTATAAACACAGGGAATTACATAAGTCCACTCCTCTTGTTGGGAAGCCAAAAGTACGCGAGCTTTCTCTCCCAGCCTTGGCAGTAAGTAATAATTCCTCATCGCCATGGTAACCCTGGCGGGCTTCCAGCCGACACTCGGGAGCTGAAACATGGGGAGGCCTTTTTATAGCTCAGTAGAAAAACCTCCTCACTGTTCACCGCTCCCAGGCAAAAGCGAGCTCCCCGCCGGCGTCTCCTCCTCAACCCAGTCTCCCCCGCCGAGCTGGACCATCCACCCAGAGGGCAGCATGGCTGCCCCAACCCGGACCCAGCATGAACTGACGCCTCTACTCCCATCCCTTCTCGGCCCTCCAGTCTCCAGGGTGACATGGCCACTGGGCAGGCTCTGCCTTTAAAATATTTCTGTCCTTGTCATCCCAGGAAAAGCAAACATGACCTCTTCACATTGGCATTCTGAGCCAGGGTCATCACAGCTGACAGGCCCAGAGGGTTAAAAAAGATACAGTCACACACACACACACACACACACACACACACCAGACACACTTACACGCACGCATGCACACTGGCCAAAATGGGTGACTTGGTGGTCAGCCAGGGGTCTGGATCTTGGCTGCAGCTAGCTGTGTGACTCAGAGAGAAGTCTGAGCTTCTCTGGGTGTCAATTTCCCCTCTGCAGCTGGGCAGGCTCCGCTCGGCTTCCCCAGTGCCCGGAGCAAGAGCAACGAGGTGTCAGGAGAAGATCCAGAGGGATTTCTAGATTCGCTCCCTTGCCCCCAGCAGCCAGGCCCAATGCTGTTTGCCCGAGATGGCCTCCTGAGTGATGCAAAGGGCTCCCTCGGGATACGGATGAAGGAAAAGGCAGCGTAGGCAGGAGGCACAGCAAGGACGAAGGTCTGGAGGCCAGATCGACTTGGGTGCGTCGCAAAAGCAGAGAGGAAACTGATGTGGCCAAGTCCAGTGGGGATCCGGCGACAGAATTAGAAGTCAAGGCCAGGGAGTGGCGGGAGAGGAGTAGGGGAGGGAGAGCATGAGAATTCTGGGCAAATCACCTAACTCGCTGGACTGCAGACACCCCAGAAAGTAATACGGATGATGAGGGGACTTCCCTGGTGGTCCAGTGGCCAAGACTGCACTCCCAATGCAGGGGCCCTGGGTTCGATCCCCGGTCGAGGAACTAGACCCCACATGCCACAACTGAAAAAAAAAAGATCCTGCCAACTAAGACTGCTGCTGCTAAGTCACTTCAGTTGTGTCCGACTCTGTGCGACCCCATAGACAGCAGCCCACCAGGCTCCCCCGTCCCTGGGATTCTCCAGGCAAGAATACTGGAGTAGGTTGCCATTACCTTCTCCAGCCAACTAAGACTAGGGAAAAACAAAAAAAAATTTTTAATAATGATGACGGTAGTAATAGTAACTCATCCTGGGTCCCAAGCACTCTGTAAGCATTTCATCAGTTAACCCATCTGTCCTCAGCACAGCACAACAAAAGGCAGGGGCACCCAATATACAAAGAAGGAAACGGGCCCAGAGAGGTTAACTGGCTTGCCCAAGGTCACACAGCTGGGAAGTGGTTGAACTGAGGTTTGAATGGCGCAAATCTGGCTTGCATCCACCAGACGAGAGCCATAGAGGGTTTGCAGCAGATCAGATTCGCACGTGACCAAGGTTCGTAGCCACTGAACCGGCTGAGGGGCCAGAACAGCCACTAGGAGACCCCCTGAAGAGGCCCACGGGAAGGCCACATGTGTGCTGACTCTCATCAGCTCACCCTTCAGCCTCTCCCAAGAAAACACTCCGGAGGATTATGGAAGCATTCTGAAGATCTGCTTTCTTTTATTGGCGGGGAAACCGAGGCACAGAAAGATGTGAGTGATCGAATGCTGTATTTTTAAACCAAAGATCCCGCCCATCCTCTCTCATCCTGACCATCAGAGGATCTCAAGAGTAAGCCAAACTAGCCCCACCAAACTAGCCCCACCAAATAGGCAGGCGGTGGAGCCCGAAGCAGCCGGGTCAGAAAGCATGGGTTCCTTTTGTTCTTTTCTGTTTGTTTTGGACACAGACCTGCCCCCAGACTTTCTCAGAGGCTGGCCCTGGAATCAGGAGTAACACCCCAAACCCCCACCAGAGGGATTTATGCTTCAGGCAGGTTCAAAGCTGGGCCAGGTCATTCCACGGTCACTTCTTGTTTCTGCCCTACAAGGAGCCAGGGAATGAAATGGTTTGCTGAGTGACTCTGTGAAGATGGGAAATCATCACAGACCAGGAACAGCCCCAGGCAGCCCCCTCGAGATAGAGCCAGCCACCAAAACCAAGCTCTTGTTCAGAATACTTTAGTGTGTAGCCATCTGCTTAGCAAAAGAAGTCCTGCTTCCCCAAGATTCTGATGGCGAGCATCCCTCAGTGTTCTAAAAAACCAAGATTCACCAGCATGTACTTCCAGGAACCTGTCTGTGGGCAAAGCTTTAGACGATGGGAAAAATCAGTGACGTTACAGAATACACGGTGATGGGGGCCACAGAAGCAGGAGGGGTCCCTAGGCCGAGCGGCCCTGGGCAAGATCTCAGCCTCTGCAGACATCAGTCTGCTTAGCTGAGAAATGGGGGCACACCTCCCTGCCTGCTGCCTCTGTTAGGGTCAGCAGAAACTACATCTGTTTTGGGAGGAGCCTCAGGAGACCAGAGGGAACCCACAGTCATGGCTCCCATTCAGCCTCCAGCCCCAAGTGGAAGGGATCCTTGCTCACTCCCTCCCGTCGTGGCTGCTCCTGACCCAGCCAGGCTCTAAGATAAGGTTGGGAGCAGAGTGGGGTCTGGGGGAAGAGAAAGAGAAAAACGAGTTAGAAACATCTGGCTGGGACTTCCCTGGGGGCGCAGCAGATGACAATCTGCCTGCCAATGATGGGGACACAGGTTCGGTCCCTGGTCTGGGAGGATCCCACGTGCCGAGAAGCATCTAGGCCTGTGCGCCACAACTACTGAAGCTCGTGTACCCTACAGCCCATGCTCTGCAGCAAGAGAAGCCACCGTGATGAGAAGCCCACGCACCACAACTACGGAGTAGCCCCTGCTTGCCGCAACTAGAGAAAGTTGGCACACAGCAGTGAAGACTCAGCGCAGCCAAAAACAAACAAACGAAACTTAAAAAAAGAAGAAACATCTGGCTCTTTTCACCTCTTCCTTTCCTTTCCTGAAGCCCAGCACTCCCAGATTTGAGCGAGTGACTACTGATAAACAGAAGGTGACTTTGTGGATGTCCATCCATACAATGTGACATTCTTCAGCAGGAGAAAGGAATGAATTACTGATTCATGCAACCACGTGGACAAACCTCGAAAACATCATGCCCAGGGCCAGAAGTCAGACACGAAAGGTCACATTTTGTATGATCCCATTTATAGGAAATGTCCAGAGCAGGCAAATCCAAAAAGACAGAAAGCCAACTGGTGGCTGCCAGGATTTGAGAGGAGGAAGGGTGAGAGTGCTTGTTCGGAGGCTCCTTACAGAGTGATGGAGCTGTTTTAGAATTAGACAGAAGTTATCGGTTGTACAACATTGTTTAATACTAAACACCAATGAGTCATGCACCTTTTTTTTTTGGCTGCACCACGCAGTATGTAGGATCTTAACTCCTCGACCAAGGATTGAACCGGTGTTCCCTGCAGTGGAAACACAGGTTCAACTACTGGACCGCCAGGGAAGTCCCTGAACTGTGCACTTTCAAATGGTAAATTTTACACAATGTGAATTTCGTCTCAATTCAAAATAAATAAAAAGGTGGTTTGGTTGAACAGACTCCATTCCAATCCAGTTTACTGACCTTCTGAAAGCTGTGCCCACCTCTAAGAGTCCCTGACCCCAGGCCTGGAGACACCAGACATTTAGGGAGCCCCAGTGATATGCACCAGGCATGAAGAATACAGCAGGAACAAGAAAAGGTTCCCTGCCCCCGTGGGGGTGACTTGGGAAAAGGTGAGGAAGTCAGCAACAGACAAGATGTGATGACATCAAGGAACGGCAGCAGCTACGGACGGGTGGTTTCTGGGGAGGTGACAGTTCAACAGTGGCCTGGATGGAGTAAGAGAGAGAGAGAGAGATGTGGAAACTTCTCAGGGAACAGTGTCCCAAGCCGACCAAACAGCCAGGGCAGAGGCCCTGAGGCTGCTGTCCTTGGTGAGTTCCGGGAGCACCAGGAGCCCGAAAAGCACGACAGGGGAGGGGGGCCTGGAGGGATCGTGTAGGGCTTCGCAGTCCGCAAACCGATCTCTGAGTGTGATTTAAATACAATTCAGGCAGATGAATGGATAAAGAAGTGGCAGCACGTATGTAACGGAATATTACCCAGCCATCAAAAGGAATGAAACAGGGTCATTTGCAGTGATATGATGCATATGGAGCCTGTCATACAGAATGAAGTCAGAGGAAAAATGAACATCGTACGTTAACGCATATACATGGAAGTCTAGAAAAATGGCACTGATGAACCTATTTGCAGGGCAGGAATAGAGATGCAGACGTTGCGAACAGACACAGTGAGGCGGGTGCAGGCGAGGGGAGGATGAACTGAGAGCGGCACTGACATATATACATTCCCATGTATAGTAGACGCTCGAGCATTTTACTGAAATCATCCTGTCCCCCAAGGGCTCCCCACCCAGGCTGAGCCAGATGAGAACAGATCCCAAAGAACCCAGACATCATTCCCTGAAAGAGGGATCCATGAGCCACTCATAGGCAGCTGGCAGGAAGGGGGCCTCCCTGAGGGGACCAAACGCACTGTGCTTCATCACTTCTTCCAGGCACAAAAGCATCACATTAAACCCTTGGCCGTGCTGGCTAAAGGCAGTGAACTGGTCCCTAGGGCTAGTTTCCTATGTGCTACTTTTATTGTTAAAAGGGGCTACCCCCACCGGCAACAGCTGTGAACTGGCCTCGGGCAGGGCTAATTGCTACACGTCAAAGTGCAGGGCCATCGTGCAGCCAAGAGCACAGAGCAACTGGCAAGGATCGCTGGGGGAGGGAGACCCACACCCAGGAGCAGAGGATGAAGGTGTCCAGGAAAGCTCTTGGCCACTACCAGCCCCAGATGGCCAGGGCTCAACCCAGGAAGGACAAATTATACCAGCCCAGGGACACACACCCTCCCAACATGGGGCATTGGGAAGAACAGTCTTCCCACGTGTTCCTTGATGCCTCACAACAACCCAAAAGGATATTGTCATTCTCGTTTTACAGATGGGGAAACCAAGGAACAGAGAGGTGAAGTGACTTGTCCAAGGGCATACAGCTAGGAGTGGCAAAGTCAGTATTTGAATGCTCCGGTCACTAACCACTGGGCTAGATCATCTCTCAGACCAGGTTGAACTCCTCTGGAGAGTGCTGGGATAAATTCTGCAGCCTCAGGCCTCCACTTGTGGAGATGGCATTTCTGGAGGCCTAAAACGTGACTTCCCAAGTCTTAGGACCTTCTGTGACATTCCATGGACCAGTCTGCCTAGATTATGGAGGGCAAAATATTTTGAAACGAAAGTCACAGCTAAGCACAGAGGCCACAGAAGGATGACGGGCAGCTGTGGCCAACAAGGAAGCTCTTTCTGGCATATACAATGTTTTGTTTTGTTTTTAAATTAGGGCATTGCTTATAAAATCCAGATTTCCAGCTTCTCTAGGAAAAAAATCAGAATATCCAGCAGGTTGGTTAGCCACAATCCCCACCCCTCCCATTTGCCTCATTCCTTTCCTTGACTGCATCTGAGTTGGGGACACTCCTTCCCCTTACCTTGGCCACCTCCACCCAACAGTAAAAATAGCTGAACAAACAATGAAGGCCTCATTCAGTAAGGAAATGGCAAAGAGCAAGGGGGCCTGTTCTTGGGGCTTCAGGCGACTCTTCCTCCTCCTGGTTTGCTGTGCCGGAGGCATGAACTTGCCTGAGAACAAAGCCCATCCAGAAGGAAGCAGAACTGACACAAAGCCAGCTCTCCAAGGTGTGGTTTGAGCCCCTGGACCTAGCCATGCCTGAACTCGCTCTACCCTGGACACTCTGCCATTAGGAGCGCCCATCGACTCCTCCTTGTGGCCTAAACCAGCCTAAATGTGTCTCTACCACGACTCAGCAGTCCTAACGAATCACCCTCATGTCTCGCCTCCATTGACACTTGTCCAGAGAAGCCTGTCCTGACCCGGAGACAAATTCGAAACTTGTTACGCTCCAGTAATGGTCTGAACTCTGTCCGTGTGACCCTTGATGTCACTTGTTTAACTGACCTTTCCCTCTGGACACTAAACTCCTCAAAGGCACGAATGATGCCTGACTTTTTCCATCATTCTGACTCTGGAACATTCCATGTGCCCAGTAAATGTAAATTAACCAGCTAGCAAAAGAACAAAAGAAGGAAACCAAGGCCATGAATCTCTGCCTTAAAAGTGAGGGCCTAACCCCTGAGGCCTACTGAACAGCCTCAGATCCTGAGAACTAACCTGGTGCCTCTGACTCTGTTTCAGCCAGGTAGGCCTCCTCAGCATTCCTGGGGCATCATGACCCCAGGGCCTTTGCATAAGCTGATCTCCCTACCCAGCTGGCTCATCCCTCTTCCTTGCACAGGTCTGGTTCCTTCTCTTGGTCCAGGTTCCAGTTCGACTGTCACCTCCGTGGAGACTACCTGTGATTCCTTGACCTAAGACAAGTAGCCCCCCACCCCCACCGCACCCCACCCCAAAGCTGAATTGCTCCACCCTGTTATTCCACAGCCAGCATTTCCCTGCTTTCTAAGAGCATGTGTGTTTACTACACTGTCCATCTCCCCATCAGCCCATAGGATCCACAAGGCAAGGGCCTGGCGTCTTGTTGGCTGAGTATGACAACCCACCCCGTCTCCCAGGAGGCCATGGGGACACCAGGCTGGCTGCAAGGAGGCAGGAAGCAGACCCCCTCATGTCCTGACCAGTCCTGCCCAGCCCAGAGCAGCTGCTGCATGCCTGAGGGCCCTACGTTACACATGGAGCCTGGCCCACCGCCGGTGCAGCTCTGCCAAGAGACTCAATCTGGCTCCAGGCTCAGGGAGGGCTGCAGGTGGTGCCTGCACAGTCCCCACAATTAACAGCAGGTGCCATGGAGTCAAGCTTCCTGGGTTCAAATCCCAGCTCTGCCAGCTGCCAGCTGTGTGACCTCAGGCACATCACTTAACCTCTCTGTGCCTGCAGCGTCCTTCCACATAAAACAGGGCTGGTAATATTAGCCCTTACCTTATACGGCAGCCTTGGGGAGAACATGAGTGGGTGTATATGACATGATTTAGAACACAGCCTGGCATAAAATATATGGGCAAGAATCATTAGAAACTCTAGGGTTCATAATAATGATAACAGCAAACTCTCACATAGCACCAAGGCAAGCAAAAAAAATCAGGAAGTGTTAGCTTGAGTAATAAATGTAGCATTTTCTCTATGCCTGTTTGAGGTACTTTACACATGAGTTCCTCCAAAGTATGTTTCTTATTCAACAAAGGTATGTTTGTTCTTCATTCAACGGGCTTGTTCCAGCTCTTCCAGGCAGCCTTCCCAGATTGCTCCAACCCTCAGGAACAACATGGACACACACAATTCCTCATGTGAGTCTGTCCTCAATTCCCCTTTCCATCCCAGGCTACAGAGAGGGACAGGAGAGCTCCCAAACCCCGCCAGACTAAAGTCAGCACATGCATGCTGCATACCAGCCCAAGCTGCAGCTCCTGCTGGATTCTCAGAAATGCAGGCCCCATTAGGCACCCCAGAAAGGGAAGGGTGCTCCTTCCCTGAAGTCTGCAAAGGGGCAATTCCTGCTGGAGGCCTGGGTGTCCCAAGAGCTCAGGGCCCACTGCCCCTGACAGGGTCAGATGTCCAAGACATAGGGCACACCGTGAAAGAACAGGCAGTGACTTTGGCTGGAGGGTCTGGGGTCTCCAGAGACGGCAAGTGAGAACAACAATGCCCCCACAGCCACTTCCATCCTTTCTGTCCCCCACATGAGGTGGGCACAGCTGATCTCCTGGCTCCCAAGCACAGCAAGGGACCTGGTGAAGCCAGCCTTTGGGGTGCATGGCCCCTCCACTTCTCAGACAGGAGAGGCACCCCCCTTCATGCCAGGGACCTGACGTGGCCCCAAACCAGATGGTAAAAGCTGGTTAGAATGCCAGCTCCAGCACCTCACTCAAGGTCCTCTGCCTCACTAACCCTCAGTTTCCTCATCTGGAAAATGGGCTGGGTCTAGTGATCATTGGCATAGTACCTACCATAGGCAGGACCAGGAGTGCCCAAAGAGCCAGCAAACCAAAGCCACAAAAAGAAAGATCTAGAAAGAAGTCATTTTAATTTCTGCAAACGGGCTTGCTTTCTCATTACATGAAACATAATTTTACGTGTCATGTTTCAGAATGGTTTCTGTTTGGATTTACAGCAATTGTGGAAGGCATGACCTGATCTTTCCAGCACTTAAACCTCTTGAGGCCTTGAGCCCCCCTAAATTAGCATCTCCCTCTGAGGGCACATGTCTAGCAGAGACAGCTCTCCAGATGTGTGTGTCCCACACAAGATGACCTAGAGGTGAAGACAGGAGACCCAGAAGGATGCAGGCTCTGGGGAAGAGAGTCTGGGTTCAAATCTCACTGGTTGTGTGACCTCACGCAGGTCACTTAACCTCTCTATTCCTCAATTTCTTCATCAGCAGAGTAGAGATGACAACAATCTCTACTTCACAGGCAGGGCTGGAAAATTAAATAAATTATAATAGGTAAAGTACAGCATGATTACTACGATAAACCCTGTTCTTGTTATTGCTGTCATTTGCTGCAATTTCAAAAGGTTTAGAAATCTGACTGCAGGAAAAAGACAAGTACACCTGGATCCGTGGGGTCTGGGGGGCCCTACCACCACCTAGGCTCACCAGGAGCCCCAAAAAGCAGGGCCTCCCTCCTCCCACCAGCTGAGGGCAGGGAATCCTATCAGATGGAAGGAGACACATGTCAGAGCCGAAGATTAAAAACAAGTACAATTATCGGGCAGGCATCCATCCATAATTATGAATCTGATGTAATTAGGCACCCCACTAATTTCATTACTTATTTATTTACGGGATTGCTTATTTAATTTACAGGCCTCCTTCCCTGAAAAGTCATCTTAGCTCACACTCCTTGGGCAAGGAAGGAGGGGACGCTCTACTCTGTCTCCCCTCCCCCCATTCCTGGGCTTCCTCACCCCAAAATAGCTCCCCAGAAGGTCTCTGTGACTGAAACACAAAGGTTGGCATTCACTCAACAGTGCTGGGTGCCCACAGACAGTGTGTGACCTGAAAGGCAGAAGGTGCAGAATACCCTTTATACCCTCATCTCCCCGGGCAGAGGAAACCCAGGGGGAAAGAAGGGTGATTCTAGGCACCCCCGCCCAGCCACTGATTTCTGAGGTGACCCTCTGAACCAGCAAGCACATTGGTAAAACAATGGGGCTGGTACTTCCCAGCTTGGAGATGGAGAAACAGCACTCCACTCTCACCGAATGACCTTCCATAAGTCACCTGACCCCTCAGAGGCTCAGTTTCCTCATCTGTCAAATGGGAGTATTTAGGACAACGCCCACAGCCAGCTGCTTCTAGTCAGTGCTACCCTGTGGCCTCAGCCAATGCAATAAGGCACGAAAAAGCAAAGTGGCCTAAAGACTTTCTAGCTTCATTCATTAATAGCCAAGAACTGGATACAACCTAAAGGTCTATCAACTCGTGAGTGAATAAACAAATGGAATCATATAAGCACACGATGACAAATGAATCTCAAAAACTTCACACAGTGAAAGAAGCCAAACACCAAAAAGTACACACTTTAAGATAATTTTAGTGCAAAAACCTAGAAGAGTCTATAACCTTATGACAGCAGGTCAGTGGGTGCTGGGAGATGGAGATTTTTGGGGGGTGATAGAAACCCTCCTGATGGTGGTAGTCATATGAATGTTTACATTCTGCCAAAACTCATGGAACTGAACTCTTAAAATGGGTGTATCTTTTTACAGGTTAATTCCATCTCAATAAGGCTGTTTTTCGTTTTAACTGTAACAGAAAAATATATACATATATTAACACCAGTAACTCCAATCCCCATGCCCCGGGACTATATTCTCATTTCCAGCTCAGGTCTGCTGGCTCCTTTACTGTCCCTCAAGTTTCCCCAAAGGCCCTGATTTATCAGCCCTGGACGAGGCAGATCAGGGTTGAATCCCAGATTTATCCCTTCCTTCCTGAGTCATTTAGGCAAAATCACTTTTGCCTCTCTATCTGTCAGGTTCCCCATCTACTGAAGCAAGGTTATAAATAGCATGATCGTTGGAGAGTTATTGTGGAGTAAAATACACCAAGGTGAAGTACTTCTGCAGGCCCGCATACAGCAGGGGCCTCGTTACTGCTACTGCAAAATGATGAACAAGCAAGGACCCAGCCCATTGTGGACAGGGCTGGCCAGGATTCTTGTCCCCTAGACACACACAAGCCCCTAACTGCCAGACAAGACTCCAGGTCCAGGTAGCTGCCCCCACCACTGAAGGCTCCAGACTGCCAAGGTTCCAGCATTTAATGGATGTCTGCTGTCCAGGACAGGACAAGTCTCCTTGACTCCACCCAACTCAATCCACCCAGGAGAGCGGACACAAAAGGATGAAGGCCAGGTGGGGAGGAGCTCGCCCTGAGAGCGGTGTGGTACACCCTGAGAGGTCATCTGGGGACAGGAGCTAGCTGGTGGAGAGGACCTCCCGGTAGAGAAGGGTGCCTTGGCAGTCAGGCCATCATGAATATACTAACTGGGGCAGGACAGGGTGACCCCGGAGCCCACTCATTTATGTAGGAAAAAGGATGATGGGAAAAGGACGAAGGGGAGGGGGCTTCGGGAACTGAGGTGCAGATGCTGTGCCGGCCTCCCGTGTGCCTGTCTGAGGGCGGCTCCGGCTGCCCTGTGAGTGATGGAGCGGGCAGGCAGCGCCTGGGAGCCCGGGCAGGAGGGGCGTCCCCCGGGGCCCGATTAGAGGGCCAGCCGCAGGCAGACACGCTCAACTGTCAGCCTCGTCCTCCCAGCCGCCATCAGAGGCACCATTAATTGCTGTCATTTGAGGGTAGCCTGTGGAGAGAAGGAGGGGGGCTGTGGGAAGGGGAGGGGAAGGAAAAGGGAGGAGGAGCAGGGAGCAATGCGGGATGGACAGAGGAAGGGAAGGGGAAGGAAGGCGGGGGAAGGACAGCTGGCTAGGGCTGAGCACCCTGAACTGGAAGGAGAGAGAACCACCTATGCATTTTCCTCCTCCACCCAACGGAGGGACCAGGGCCCCCCCAGCTAGGGACATGCCCATCAACCCACTGCCCAGGTGGGGCAAACAGAGTCCAGACAGTTGTGATTCTGCCTGTCCCAGTCCCCTGAACCTCCCCCAACCCCCACCACATACAATTGGCCACTTGTCTGCCTGGGAGTTGGTTGGTCCTGATCTTCCCCAGGAGACCCAGAAAGCTCCCCTCCCACCCATCTTCAGCATCCAGCCGCACTTGACTCCTCACCCTTCATGTATACACTACCAGGCACCACACTGGGAGAGACTCAAGGCTCAGCCAAACCCCACTTTCCCACCTATACCCCCACATTCAAGCAGTTCCCTACCGCAGGGTCAAAACCTGTACCTAGCTTAGGGGCCCAAATGCCACCTCCTCTAACACATCACCTCTAGTGCCTCAGTTTCCTCATCTGTTGAATGGGCATAAGGACAACAAAATGTTGAAGCAGAGTGCAGCTGCTGTTTGATGATCATTCAGGACTTCCATCCCCCTTGACCCACACACAGCCTCCCTTCTGCCTCTGATTGTGGTTTTTTCCTCAGAAATACCTGTTTCCCTGAACCTGACTCCAACCCACCAGAACCCCCACCCCAGCCCACCAGAACCCCTACGCCAGCCCCCAATGGTGGGGTGAAGAGGGTCTCAGAAGGCCCTTGAGCTGCCAACTGGGAGCTCCTGGGCATGGGAGGGGAGCCCAGAGCATCCACCCAGCCTCCATGCCCCCTGAGGCCCTCCCTCCCAGCTGGCCCCACCTGTCCCCAGACAGGACTCATCTCTGGGCTGAGGAGCCACTTGGGTCCTGCCAGGGGGGCTCCTGGGAGAACTGGCTTCCTCGGCAGGAGGAGGGACCTCCTCTCTCCCTCCCTGCTGTCTGCCTCCCGCCTCCCTTACACGTGATGGATCGCCCCAGAGGAGGAAGCTAAGTGCTTGCACACAAAAAGCCCTTTTATCGTCCTCGGGTGGGCCACTGGCGTGACAAGCAGATAACTCAGCCACAGGAGGAAGGCTCTCCATTAGGCCTTGGATGGGGATTGATGGAGGACCGAGAGGCAGAGGAGGAAAGGAGGGAAAAACACCCCAGGCAAGGTCACCTGCCTTCCAACTTCCAAGGCATCAAGAAAGCCAGGTAGAAAGCCTGGCTGGGCTGATTACCTCTGTGGGAACCACCACCAGAGTCGCCCATGCTCCCCGTCTCCAAGATGAAACCTACTCCTGCTGTGGGACCAAAGGCCTGGCTCAGGAAGCAGACAACCTCCAAAGCTGTCCTTCCCTCCTATCTACTGGAGAGCCCCAAAGGCTCAGGAACAAAGGAATGAGGCCTGACTCAAGAAAACCCCAACCAGGTGACTCATTACAGACTCCTGCAAACCAGGAGGTCCATTCCATATAGCCTCAGGGCCTTTGCACAGGCGGTTCCCTCTGCCTGGGTCACCTTTCCTCTAGAGACCTGCACCCTTCCTCCAAAGACTGCAGGTCTTCAAATGCCACCTTCTCAGGGAGGCCACTCTGACCCTCCTCATTTGAAACTGCAACCCCCAGACCACTTGCACACTCCCCAGACACCCTTCCTGTTGATTCTTCACCCTAGTCCTTCACCACTGAAGGACACACAATGTATCTGACTTGTGAACTGTCTGTCTCGCCTAAGGAGGACAAGATGCTTGTCTGTCTTACTCCCAGCTCTAACTCCAGCCCCAGAACAGAGTAGGTGCTTTAGAAAGAATCGTTCAATGAATGAATGTATTCAGAAGAAGAATAAAATCTCCCAGTAGCAGCCAGGAAGTGCCCAGCAGTGCCCTCAGCAACCCTTGGAGGATATCCATTTGTCAGATGAGGACACCAAGGCACGAAAGTGTCTCAGCTTCCTGGGACTTGCACCTGGGTCTGCAGGAGGCTTCCCAGGTAGCACTAGTGCTAAAGAATCTGCCCTGCCAATGCAGGAGATCCCTGGCTCAAGAGGATCCCCTGGAGGAGGGCATGGCAACAAACTTCAGTATTCTTGTCTGGAAAATCCCATGGACAGAGGAGCCTGGCGGGCTACAGTCCAGGGGGTTGCAAAGAGTTGGACATGACTTAGCATGCATGCACTGCAGGAGGTCCACCCACTGCAAAACCACCCCAGAGACTCAGGATGCCAGTCCAGGGCTGGATATCACAGACGAGACAACCAGAACTCACCCTCAATCTGCCTCTCAGTGTTTTAGCCTGAGAGAGACCTTTTCCCATCTCTCGGCCTCAGTTTGCTCCTCTGCAGAATGGGGCTACGTAAGTGACCACACCCCCACTGTCCCTCCCGGAACACTGCCCCAGTCCCAACTGCACCAGCATGGCCCTGATGGGGGAACAGCAGTGACTGGTACTCAGCAGCCTGAGGAGAAGGTAACAGATCTTGACCCCACCATGAACACTGAGGGCCAGAGTGGAGGCTCTTCAGACCCTCCTCCAACCCTCCCTGGAGCCAGGCCTGGCTGACAACCCTCTCCAGTCCTGGAAGAACAGCTTCGTCACTAAGAGGTAAAGAAAGATGCTGGAGGGACTTTTCTGGTGGGCCAGCGGTTAAGACTCCGCACTTCCAATGCACGGGGTGTGAGTTCAGTCTGCAGTCAAGGAACTAAGATCCCACATCCTGAGCATGTGGCCAAGAAAATATATATTAAAAAAAAGAAAAATGCTGGGGGTGCTAAGTGAGTGCTTCCTGCCTGCTGAGAACTGGTGCCTGGGATACCCCATGCCCTATGTCCCAAGCCCCAGTGGCTGAACACCAATCCCAATCAGTGGCACAGAGCTGGGAAAGGGCCAAGCTGACATCTGCAAAGGCCCAGTGCCTACTCCCCAGCACCCACTCCCACTGACCAGCCCTTCCTCACTGGCACGGATTGGGTGGGCACCCCATGTACCCTCCAGGATGTGTCTCTGCTTCTTCCCCAAAATTCCTGACTCTCTGGAAGAGTTGGGGGTTGGGGAAGGAGAGGGAGTGGCATTTCCTCATCACACCCATAGGGGTCTCTGGGGGGACATGACTGCCTCTCCCAGGCTAGGGACAGTTGGCAGCCCCCTGTCCTGGGAGCCAAGGACAACACACAGGAGACCTGCAGATTCAGCCCCCTCCTCTGCTAGGGCACCTGACTGCTTCAACAAAAATACAAAGCACCAAGATATTAGCAATGATCTGCTCATCACCAGTTCTATGGGGGCATTTGATTCCATCCCCATTCTACAGATGCAGAAACTGAAGTATGAGGTGGCAAGGGAACTTGCCCAAAGTCACAGAGACGGTAAGTGACAGAGGGCAATATGCACTCAGGCAGTCAGGCTCTGGGGTCCCTGCTCAGGACCACTTGCCTTCCCTGGTTAAAATAAAATAAAATAAAATAAAAGATGCCTCCCTCTCTGGCTAGCCAGGCCAGTACCTGAATCCTCTCCTTCAAGCCAATGCTTAGATTTCCCTGGTGGTCCACTGGTTAGGACTTTGGTGCTTTTCACTGCCGGGGGCCTGGGTTCAATCCCTGGTCAGGGAACTAAGATCCAACAAATTGCACTGCACAGCCAAAGAAAAAACAAGCCTGTGCCCAGCCCACTGACCCACCTCTGGTCTGCCTTCTCTTTCCCCTGACACCCCAAACTTTGCCAGTGCTCCCTATGGCCTCCCTCCAGTCACTCTGGGGGAGAAGCTCTCTAGGGAGACTCCTGCCTTCAGAGGAACCAGGTGGGT
Organism: Capricornis sumatraensis; assembly: GCF_032405125.1. Taxonomy (NCBI): domain Eukaryota; kingdom Metazoa; phylum Chordata; class Mammalia; order Artiodactyla; family Bovidae; genus Capricornis; species Capricornis sumatraensis. Next base: position 58,086,188 of record NC_091085.1, on the reverse strand, counting down.
GGTGGAGACAGAGAGGGCAGTGGGCACAGACATGCCCAACATGGGCCTCAGTCTGCCCAGTGAAACGGCTGTGAAATGGGTGCGTTGAGGAAGAATCCACCGGGTTCCCTGGGAGGGTCAAAGAATTAGTCTCAGCCAGCTCTCTGCTTTCAGCTGAGCCATGAAACAGGTGATCTATGCATGCTTCCCTTTCCTCATTTGTTAAAATGAGGATAACAGTCCGTTTTGCAGCATCACCATGAGGGTGACAAAATGGGGTCACACGAAAAGCCCTAACTGGTGATGGACTTTTGAGCACCTCCTCTGGGCCAGACGCTGTCCCACAGCAGCCCACTGAATCACTGCAGCGACCCTGCGGGGTTTATGGAAGGGCAGATGGAGGTGAGTGACCTGCCCTGGGCGCTCAGCATGAAAGGGGCGGAGACTGGGACCCAGGTCTCCCACTGGGCACAGTGACCACAGTGGCGCACCGGTGTCCAGCCCCGCACCCTCCTCCAACATCCAACGTCCCAATTCAAGGGCCCGCACACTGGCCCTGCCCTCTCTGAGACTGCACATCGGCCGCGCCCTCTCTGAGTCTGTACACAGGCCCCGCCCCCTCTGAGCCTGCACATTGGCCCCGCCCTCTCTGAGTCTGCACACAGGCCCCGCCCCCTCTGAGACTGCAGCCCACCAACAGGGCACAGAAGCCATGTGCCCGTGAACCCCAGAGATGAAGAAAATGCATAGTCCCACAGCTGCACTATCGGGGCAGCTCCTTCTCCCAGGCCCTGTCTGAACAGCACTGCATCCGGTTAGAAAATATTCCATCCTGGAGGACCCCACAGCCTTCACAGTGGGCAATGGTGCTGCCCATTCCACACCCCATGAAGCCACACGGAGCGCCCCCCCACAACCCCACCACATCCACCCACCAGTAGAATATGGCAACCTAGCAACTTTCGACCCACCACCCCGAGGAGGTCCCAGCAATATGCTGGAGACAGCAAGTGGGGACAAACAGGAACCTACCAGAAAAAGCCTCCAGCAACTCCAATTCCTCAGAGACTTCCGGGGACCTGCAGGGGAACATGTGGGTCTTGTTAGCAAGGATCCCAGCCTCCACACATGGCCCAGGGCATGACCACATCAAAGTGCAGGTAGATGGCAAGGCCCTAGCCTGGGCCTGGGGCCAAGTATTTCTCCATGACAACCCTATGAGGCGGTACTGCTAGCTCATTTGACAGAGAGGGAAACTGAGGTTCAGAGAATCAAAGTCTCAAGTCCCAGGATCCACAACTAGGAAGCCATGGAGCTGAGATTCTAATCCAAACTATGTGGTTACAAAGGCAGCCCACACCGCAGCAGTCCCCCCCAGGGACCCTGGGCCTGTGTTGGGGGTCCAACAGTGTTGGACCAACAGTGGTGGATTACAGTGTTGCCATGAACATCCCCCATTAACCTCCCAGGGGACCCCATAAAAAGCCAGTAAGTGACACCTGGGCCTACTACTCTCATTCAAGAATTCCTGAGTCACCCTTCAAAGTCAAAGCCAGCACAATAAAAACAAGCGTCCAGGATATTAAAAGCACACGCACAAATAAATAAGAACCAGTCGACCCAATAGAAAAATGGGCAAAAAGACTTGATAGCACTTTGCAAAAGTGGATATAGAAATGGCCAATGAGCACACGAAAAGATGCTCAATATCATTAGTCAGAAAGAAAGTGCAAACTAAAAACAAGAGACCAGGGACTTCCCTGGTGGTCCAATGGCTAAGACTCCCCACGCCCAATGCAGGGAGCCCAGGGTTCAACCCCTGGCTGGGGAACTAGGCCCCACATGCCAAAACTAAAAGATCCCGTTTGCTGCAACTAAGACCTGGCACAGCCAAACAAATAAATATTTTAAAAAATAAGAACAAGAGATACCCTACACATCCATCTGGATGGCCAAAATAAGACAGACAATACCATGTGTTGACAAGAATGCAGATCAACTGGAATTCTCAGACATTGCTAGTGGAATGCAAAATGGTGCAACTACTTAGGAAAACAGTTTGGCAGTTTCTTACAAAGTTAAACATACATTTGGGTGACCGTATGACCCAGCAATTTCACTGCTGGGTATTTACCCAAGAAAAATGAAAGCATATGCTCACACACAGAGTTGTACCAATAAGTGAATGTTCAATGAATGAATAAGAGCTTTATTCATCATCACAAAAAAAAAAAACTATAAACAATATATCCATCCATAGACAAAGGGATAAACAAACAGCGGTACATCTATACCATGGACTACTACTCTACAATAAATTCGAGCAAACTACAAACACACAAGCACGTGGAAGAATGTCAGATACTAAGCTCACATTAGGATTCCATTTATAGGATTCTGGGAAAGGCAAAACTCCACTTTCACAAGAGATCTGCAGAGGCAGTCACCCTAGAACAAAGAAAATGTTTCCCACAAAAATTAGAACACTGATCACCTATCTCCTTAACAATTATTCATTAATCTGCACCCAGGTGTTTACGCATTCTTTACTGTGTTAGCCTCTGCACACACACAAAAAGAACAAGTAAACAAACAGTGGGCTTCCCTGGTGTCTCAGATGGTAAAGAATATTGCCACCAAGGCAGGAGACCCATGTTCGATCCCTGGGTCAGGAAGATCCCCTGGAGAAGGGAATGGCAACCGATTCATTATTCTAGCTTGGAGAATTCCATGGACAGAAGAGTCTGACGGGCTACAGTCCATGGGGTTGCAAAGAGTCAGAAAGACTGAGTAGGCAACACACTTCAAACAAACAGTAACGGGCAGACCACTGGACAGAGATCAAAAACCTGGCTCTGGCCCCAGTTCTTCTACTAACGGCTGTGACCTTGGGCAAGCCCTCAAGTTTTCTCTGACCTCAGTTTTCCCATCCAGAAGACAGGCCCAATCCCCAAGGCCATCTCCAAGACCCGTCCATTCACAAACATCTCTGCCTTGGCTGCACCTTCAGGGAACCTCCTCTGCATCAGAGGCGAGTGGAGCTGAGGCTACCGGCGCTCACAAGACCACTGCATGTGGGGCTCAGGCTCCAGAACCAAGCTCCCTGGGTTCAAATCTGGGCTCTCCCCCTCCTAGCTGTGTGCACCCTGGGACAAGTAGCTTCAACTCTCTGAGCCTCAATTTCTTCCCCTCTAAAATGGGGACGAGGGAATTTAATTCCCTGGCGGTCCAGTGGTCAGAACTCTTAACTTTCACTGCCGGGGGCCCAGGTCTGATCGCTGATCGAGGAACTGAGATCCTGCTAACCATGCAGTGCAGCCAAAACAAATTCTTTTTTAATTAAAAAATAAAGTGGGTAAGATGAAAGATAAAAGCACTGACCTTACAGGGACACCGTGGAGATGAAGTGCTTGCAGAGCCAACGGAGGCTCAGTTCCTGCTGGACATTACGTTACCCCGATGCAGAGGCTGGCAGCTAAGCTCCAAGACCCAGAAGTCCTAAAAGGGGCCGCAGCCGCCAGTGGCTCAAGGGGGAGGATCCTGCCCCTTCTCTCCTATTCTTTTAAGTTTTTTTTTTTTTTTTTTTCACTACGATGCCTCCAGGCTAGGTACTTGTCCTGGGCAGCTGCAGAGACAAGGCCCAGCAGGAAGGCTGGAAGTAGGGAGACCAGGTGTGTCTCCACAGCCTTCCCAGCCTGGGGCTCCCGAGAGTCTCCATGGCCAGTCCCCTGCAGCAGGACCTATGAAGGGCTCAGGCAGGGTCAGGTGGGTGAGAGCTCTCCCCAGGCACCACCTTGGAAGGGCAGCTTGGAGATCAGATCCCACCTGCTTCCCACCTTCTCCCAGCTCCAGCTAGTCCCCAAGTGGAATCCTCTGATGGTGTGGAGTCAAGACTGGCCTGGGCCAGCCCCAGGGTCACAAGCCTCAGGAGGACAGATAGAGTTCTTCCAGCAATGCTGGCAGCATGCAGGTCCAGAGAGCAGTTCCCAGCCTGAAGAATTTGGGAACTTTCCAGGAGAAGCCATGCCGAGCCCCAAGAAGGAAGGTGTGCTTGGCCCAAATTGGGGTGGGTTGGCAACACGAGAAGATGAGGGGTGCAGGCAGAGAACAGCTGGTCCCAGCGCAGAAATCAGAACAGAGCGTGTGTGAATGCTGAAGAGACAGAGCTGATCACGCTGGGCCCTGCGGATTGGGGGCTTTATTCCCTGGGGCGGGGAGACCCTTCGGAGGGTTCTGCATGCAGAAAGGGACTGGTCCCATTGGAATTTGGAGAGTGCATTTTTTGGGCTCTGGAGTGGAGGATGGGTGGAGATGGAAGTGGGACAAATGGACAGGATGGAGAACATTTTGCAAGTAGCGTCCACACAGACAAGGGATGAAAGAGGAGCCCTGGTGGCCATGCTGGGCTCCTGCAGCCTCCTGGCCTGGAGACGGCTCTGGGTTGGAGAGGGCAGGAGAACCACATACACTTTCTGTAGCCCTTCTGGGTTCCAGCTGCTTCCCTGTTACCCCATATAATTCCCACAACCATCCTGGGAGATGGGGGTGGCCTCGGTTTTCAGCCCAGGAAGTTGATGCTGAGGGTGGGGGTAACTCACCCAAGGTCATCCCACTAGGAAGGGAAGGAGCCAGGATTCCAATCCAGATCCGAGCTCTTTAGGCCATGCGAGCCAGGTCACTGGGTGGGGGATGGACAGAGGGGTGTGCAGTGCAGTAAGACCTTCCTTGGGTGTGAACAGGAAGAGCAGGACGGGGGAAATGGCCGCTCCGGCCCCCAGGTTGACCCCAAGCTGCAGGAACTTCCCACCAGAGCCACACCACACCCACTGGGACCTCCCTGGGTCTGGAAAGGTCCCCCTGCCCTGGGCCTCCTAGGAGGCGGGCAGCTCTGACCCCTGTGCAAGGGAGTCCAGTCAGGGAGCAGACCCCCTCATTCAAGGTCTCAGCCACACCTGTGCTCGCACACTCAGCTGTTCGTGCCCACCTTCAGTCACACACATACACACACACACACACACACACACACACAGGTATTCATGGGTTCATGCACACATGCTAGGTTGCTTCAGCCGTGTCAGACTCTGTGCAACCCTATGGGCTGTAGCCCGCCAGGATCCTCTGTCCATAGGATTCTCCAGGCAAGAATACTGGAGTGGGTTGTCATGCCCTCCCCCAGGGAATCTTCCCCACCCAGGGATCAAACCTGCTTCTCTTATGTCTTCTGCATTGGCAGGGGGGTTCTTACCACTAGCACCGCCTGGGAATTCCCAAGGCACAACCAAAACTTTAAAAGGAAAAAAAAAAAAGAGCAAGATGACATCAAAAAGCAGTGACTGAAGTAACAGACATAAACCAGGGTAAAGTGAAAGTGAAAGTCGCTCAGTTATGTCCAACTCTTTGCGACCCCATCGACTATACAGTCCATGGAATTCTCAGGCCAAAACACTAGAGTGTGTAGCCTTTCCCTTCTCCAGGGGATCTTCCCAATCCAGGGAACGAACCGGGGTCTCCTGTATTGCAGGTGAATTCTCTACCAGCTGAGCCACAAGTAAAGCCCAAATCAGGGTAAGCCTGCAGTAAATGACAGGAGTGATGGCAGGTGAGGACGAAAATGCGAAGACAGCGAGGGTGTCCCAGGAGGCGAGGGTATTATCACTATTTCCAGGGTGAGGCCACAGGAGGGGAGTAGCACATTCTGAACGGTCACATCACCAAGTAGAACGGTGTGAGGCAGGGCCAGGGAGACACCTCCAGGTCAATCCCTGAGGGTTCCATGGAGGCGGTGTCCTCTTCCCCAAGCCCAGCGTCTTCCTGCACAGGCGTCTCTCCTAAAGTCAGAAGAACCTCAGGGCTCCGGCCTCAATACCAGTTAAGTGCTCGGTAGCTGAGCCTCAGTACCTCCAGGCCGTTCTCCCCAAGCCACCCAGGGGCAAGGCCCTGACTCTGCGGGCCCCCAGAGGCCCTGGCAACACCTGGCCTTTGCCTCCACCTGTCCCTTGGGCAAGTTGCTGAAAGCGATTGCCCAAGCCAGGGCTCAAAACAAATCCTCTCTCCCAGCCCTGCCTCCTCCGGGCCTCCAGCCATGCGGGCTGCACCCGCGGCAGGGCCCCCCGGTGGCACACTTTCCGGATGTTGAGGGAGCCCTGGCAATGCCTGCAGCCAACAGGCTAGCAGCGACAGGAGGAGTTAAGGCTCCGGTCCCGGTCGGCCACCACCGCACTGGACACCCAAGGCACCTTATTCCCTGTGCCTCGGTCTCCCCCTCTCCCCGTGAGTAAACTGAGGGGTGGTAACAGAGTCCCCTCACAGGGTTGCTGCGATGATTAAGTGACTCAGTACAGCTCAGCCTCTTGGAACGGGGCCCGGCACAGTGTAGACCTCAACAAGCCCTTTCGTGAAATTTATTTGGCTGCACCGGGTCTTAGTTGTGGCATGTGGGTGGGATCTAGCTCCCCAACCAGGGATCAAACCCGCGTCCCCCGCACTGGAAGGCAGATTCTTAACCACTGGACCACCAGGGAAGTCCCTCAGGTGGGTTATTTATTATCCCCATTTTACAGATGAGTAACCTGAGACTTGGGGAGATTGAGTCATTTGCCCCAGGCTCATATGGCTGGTGAGAGAAGTCAGAACAGGTGCCCAGGCGGCCTTAATTGCACACACGGGGCTGAGCGCTGTTACTGTTACTGGTACTCTCCTCTGTGTTCTCAGACCCTCAGTCTAAGGGCAGCAGTAACCTGACCCGATCCTCCGGAGCTGCTGCTGCCCATCTCCCTGATGGACAGACTGAGGCTCCAAGGGATTGCACAGCCAGGCTGCCATTCACCTCAGTGGTCCGCCCACTGGGCGGGCCCTCCACGATTCTCCCCCAGTCAGTGCAGAGGCCAGAAGCCAGCGCCCAACCAGAAGCAGGAGCCACAACTAACCACTGTAGTCCCGCCCAGTCATCACCTCCTCCCAGGGCAGGTTCCCTGCCCAGGCTCTGCCCCTCCAGCCCAGGACCCTCAGTACCGCCCCTCAGAGAGGAGATGCTCCACCCATAGTCCCTGTCATTTCATCTCAACATCCTCAGTGGGCACAGGTCAAGTTCAATCACTCGGCCAATGAGCTTAGGGGCTGGGACAAGGTCCCCAGCCAGGACCCTCGGGGCCTGAACTAGGTCCCTCTCCGAGTCAGCCTTGGAGAAAAGATGCTGCTTCACCAGCTGCTGCTGCTGCTGCTGCTGCTCCTAAGTCGCTTCAGTCGTGTCCGACCCTGTGCAGCCCCATAGACGGAAGCCTACCAGGCTCCCCCCGTCCCTGGCAGCCCCTGCCTTCCCACCTCAAACTCCTTCAGTAGCACAGGTCATGTTCCACAAAAATTACCCAGGGCCTGGGGACCACTGCATTGCCTGCTACTTTGAGGAAAGGGAAGTGGCCCCCACATGAGCCTCCGCGTGGCAGTGTGAACTTGCTAGGCCAAGATGAGCCAGTCACAAAACGTGCCCTAAGGAGGCCCTAAACAGGACCCTGCAGATCCCCACATTGCCCCCAAGGGGCAGGCATAACTTCTGGAAGCTGTCCCTGCAGGCTGAATGTGGGGACTTCGGGTGCAGTGTGACCCAGGCACCCAGGATGGGAGCATGCCAGGGCCCTGAGGCATTAGAGGGTGGTAGGGGGTTAGGGGGGTACCTAACAGCCCTCCCAGAACCTCCTGGGCCTGCCGGGCACATCTCTTCACACTAGATGAACAGGGAAGTCTCCCCTGTCCCCTGGGGCCAGGTGTCGCCCTTCCCTGTCACTGCGGTAGTAAGCAGGCCAGACAGCCAGAGCGAAAGGGAGGCGGCTCCTTCCATTTAGAAGCCACTGGGGTATTTTATTTTCCTTCTCAAGAGACAGCTGAGGCTGGCGCTCCTTGAAACTGTAGAGAAGCAGTCACCAAGAGTTCACCCAGGTCTCCGATTCCCTACCAGACCACGGCAGGGGGTGGGGCTGTGGGGCAGCCAAGTCAAGGCCACGGCCAGCAGGGATGTTGAGTGGACAGGACCTGGGGGAGGACAAAGTGGGGAGGAGGGGCTGTGGCCCAACAGAAGGGGATGCATGGCCCCGCCCAAAGGGGACACAGACCACCTAACCATGGGGGGCACCGCCCCACTCCACGGGGCTCAAGGGCCCTCCAAGGGAGGCACACAGTCAGGAGGAGGAGGAGGAGGAGTAGCCCTGAGCCCTGCCCATGAGTGCCCCAGCCTGCAAATCACCCACCTGGGCTCCCTAGAGGCCTGCACTTATGGCAGGTGAAACAAGCACAGCAGGTCACCACAGCAGTAATAATAGTCCCCTCCTGTAAGTGCGCTCACGGTATGCCAGGTTCTGGGCCATCTATCCTGACCCCATTTCACAGATGGGTAACCTGAGATCCAAAATAGTTCAGCCATCCGCCCGAGCTGGCACAGCCAGTGAGGGGCAGAGAGATGGGCACCCAGGGGACTGCCCTTGGCCACCCCATCCTCCACCCCCTCCACCCTCAACTTGACCTCGGAATACACTTTTCAGAAACCTCCCGCCCATCTTCTCACTACAGGGTGTGGGGCCATCTGCGGAGACAGCAGCCAACAGGAGCAATTAGACGCCAGGAAGGAGCCAGGATATCGACCCATTTCTGGAAGGAAGGGGGGATGGGAGGGGGCTCGGGCCACACCCAGTGTTGGCAGCCTGGCTCCCAGCCAAGCCCAGGTCAAGGCAAGGCAGGCAGCACAGACCAGGCCGGGGTGGGGGCCGGGGTGGGGGCCAGGGTGGGGCGGGGTGGGCGGCTTTGCTTCAAGGCCTGCGGAGACCCAAGAGATGCCCTCTGTCTGTTCATCACCAGCACCACCAGTGGCAGACACCTGGAACCCACCGTGGCTTTCTCTGAGTGGGCACCATGCTAAGCCCTCTAGCTTACTAACTGGTTTAATTCTTACAAGATCGTACGCACGAGTTACCATGACTCTCCCCCACTTTACAGATGGGAGCAATGAGGCAAAGAGGCAAGAAAGTGTACCCAGGGTTCCCACAGCTAAGATTTGCATCTGGGTGTCCACTTTAACCACACATCACTTCTGCATGGGAGTCCCCTGAGGGATGGGAGATAAGACAGAGGGCTTTCTGGGAATGGAGCACCGGGGACTGCGTGGGGTGGAAACTTGGAAGTCCCTCAGAGGCCCCATCCTGGACTCTCTGTAAAGATAATTCAGTTTCTACCCTGTAGGAACACAGGGCAAGTGCCCTAAAGTGCGAGCTGCAGGGTTCCCTGGGGAAGAGGCTGCCTGATGGTCAGCCAGAAGGGAAAACCACTTCAGCGTTCCCAGGCCCGGCCCCCCAAACCCCGGGCTTCCCTGCCCTGGAGCAGGGTCTGGGCCATTAGCGGCTGCAGGGCAGGTGGGGAAGTGGGGGGTCTGGGGGCTTGAGGGCAGCGGGTGGGAGAGCAGGGGGATCATGGAACCATGGATGGATCACCAGAAGCAATTAATTGTCTGGGTCAAGAGATGGTGAAAGAGATTTGTCACCCGGGGGGCCCGGGGAATATTCCGAAGAGTCCAGTGACCCCGGGGGGCAGGGAGGGGTGGTCCCCACTGACCAGGTAAGGGGAGGGAGATGAGGACCTCTGGAGCTCTCCATTCCCCCTCCCCCACCCCCATCCCCTCTACACACAGCACACGGCACACTGGTAAAAGCTCGTGTCTCCACCCCAACACCAGCCTCTGACCCACCCCGGTGTCCACGACCTGCACACCAGGGAGACCAGCCCATCCTGCACAGGGGATGGAGATGGCTGGCAAGCGAGTCCACACACAGAGTCCTGGCAGCCCAGGATCTGGCCAGAGACCCGGACCCAATCCCAGCCGCACCAAGTTCGAGCTAGGTGACCAGGCCTGTTGCTTAAACCTCTGAGACTGCTTCCTGTGCTTTTACAGGAGAGGGGAGATAAGCAGGGGAACTAAAGCCAGGCTGGCTCAGGCACAAATGCCAGCTCTACCATGTTGTTAAGCCTGAGGCCATCACTTGGCTTCTCTGAGCCTTGGTTTCCCCATCTGTAAAATGAGGCGGGGGGGTGATGCCAAGGGTTACTTGGAGTGGAAATACACAGCCAGCACACAGCAGGGGCTCAGGGCAAACTCACCATCAGGGTTCACCAGCCCACCCCAGGGACCCAGGCTCAGCCACCCCAGAACCTAGGACACCCAGGCTCAGGCCCCCAGCCTGGTCATGATGACAGTACCTGGAACACAGACCCCCCCCAACCCAGCCTCTGCAGCAGGACCCAGTGGGGGATATAGGCTGCCGTGGCCACCATTCCTTGACTGGGCTTGGCCTGTTATAGAGAACAGAATGCCCTGGACACACACAGCCCTCCACCCAGACCCTCCGAGAACAGATGTGGAGCGGGTATGGGGCATGGGCCTCCCCCGCGTTGAGTGCCCCCAAGGAGCTCCCAGCTTTCAGCCCTTCATGTCCACACCAAAACCCTCCACGCACACCCTGGGTACGTGCGGCCCCTGGGATCCACTGTTTGATGCCAGTAAACACCCCAAACACCTCCCTCACTGCCCCCACTACACAGATGGGAAAACTGAGGCCCGAGCACCCAGCAAAGGGCAGCCTCAAAGCCGGCTCTCTGTGATGTCCCGCAGGTGCTCAGAAGCCCAGGTTGCTGGGGCAGGGCGGCGGGGGCCAACACTGAGTCAGAGTGAGAAACTCGACGGAAACTGAAAACAGCCCTGGAGGCCCCACGAACTCCCCAGAGTGAGTCGCGCTGATTCACAGCCGGGCTCTGTGTTGGAAAGTTCCTGCTTCTGTGGCGGAGTGGGGGTAAGGGGTAGGGCACAGCACAGCCGCGGGGCAAGCAGTGAACTGCCCCAGGGCCTTTATATCACATCCAGCCCTGCCCCCGACCCGGGGCCCCATCAGGGAAGTGCCCGCAGGGATGTTCCTGGCTAGAGGGCAGGCAGGCAAGAAAGACCACAGATTGCAGCTGTGGTGACCTGAGGATCTGGCCTGAGACCTAGCTTCAAATCCAGGTTCCCCTGCTTTCCAGTTGGGTGACCGCGGGTGTGTTGCTCAACATCTCTGAGCCAGTTCCTCACCAGTGAAATGGAAATTCTCATCTCACAGGACTCAGAGACTCAGTGAAAGTATGCAGACAGACTGCTGAGCGTACAGTAAGAGCCCAATAAAGACGTATCTTTTTCAGTTCCCAAATGGGTTTTTTTATTGAGGTAAGATTCATACAACATAAAAGTAACCATTATAAAGTGAAAAATTCAGTGGCCTTGATTACATTCACAGTGAGGTGAAGTCACCAACTCTAGTTCCAAGCATTTCCAACACCCAAAAGAGAAAAGAAAACCCCTACTCACTGAGCAGTTTGCCTCCACACCCCCTCCCTCCCCCCAGCCCCTGGCAACCACTCATCTGCTCTCGGTATCTATTCTGGACATTTCATAGCAATGGGACCACACCACGTGCAGCCCTTTGCGTCTGGGTTTTTTCACTCAGCCTCACATTTTCAAGGTTCATCCACACTACAACATGGATCAGCACTCATTCCTTTTTTATGGCTGAATAGTATTCCATTGTAGGGATGGACCAACTATTTTTTTGTTTGTTTTTTGGGTTTTTTTAAATATAAATTTATTTATTTTAATTGGAGGTTAATTAGTTTATAATATTGTATTGGTGTGGCCATACATCAACATGAATCCGCCACAGGTATACACATGTTCCCCATCCTGAACCCCCCTCCCTATTTATTTTTTAAATAAGAATAAATGTGTCCTGAATAATACAGAAAAGCAATCTGACAATATATATAAATACACACAGACGTGAACTACTTTAAAACTTGCAATGTTATAAAATAACCATAATGACTGTAGTGATATAGTGTGGAATCTGGCCGGAAGGAAGAACCAGTTGGGTGGAGAGAGGGGACCATAGTAGCCCCAGAGCTAACAGTCCCTCCCTCAGGGCCTTTCCTGCTCAAGCGTCAGGCCTCCCATATCCAGGCTGTGTTGTGCTGTGTGACCCTGGGTCAACTCCTTACCCTCTCTGGGCCGCCACTTCCCCATCTGTAAACAAGGGTACTGGAAAGGACACTCTCAAGAGGGATTTCCCACCAGAAAGGTGAGAGAGACTGTGGCAGCCAGACTGTGGAATCCATCAGGCAGGGGGCATGGCACCCAGGGAACTGCCAGGCTTCCCGGTGCTGGCAACAGCTAGGACAAGCAACTGTGGGAGGTTCAGAGTCCCTACAGAACCGGGGCGGGGGGGGGGGGGGGTTTGGGGGAGAGGACATACTCTGGGCCACAGAAATACAGGCACGGCACGAAAAGGGAACTGAGGTGCTCCTGCCTCCCCTGCCCAGGGCAGAACCAAGATGTGAGTTTCTAAGGCCTGACGCCACGTCCTCACACGTGAGACATTTGGTTCTTATCGACGACCCACTCCAGTATTTTTGCCTGGAGAATCCCAGGTCCATGGGATCGCAGAGAGTCGGATATGACTGAAGTGACTTAGCACGAACGCTTGTGCACTATAGGATGTTCACAGCATCTCTGGCCTCGACCCACTACACCTGCTGCACCTCCCCCGGGTTGGGACAAATGAAATGTCTTCAGACATTGACAAATAATCCTGGGGGCAATGTCACCCCGATGATCCCATCCCTACCGTGGTCCCCGCTAAGAGCCTCTATTCCTGGACAGGAAATAGCAGTGAGTGGTATCCACCCCTCCCCTGGGCCGGCCCTCTGGTCTGGTCAGTTCCAGACAGGGTAGAACCCCCTGAAGGGACAAGGACCCTGTGTCCAGGACCCATCCTCCTTCTTCTCCAGGTCAGGCCAGGCCTGGTCTCCCTGCTAAGAAACACACAAGCCATCCACACTGACGGCCGATGGATTCCTTGGCAGGAAGCCCCTGTCATGTCCTGACACCGTTCCAGGCACTGGGGGCTCAGCTGTGGATGAGACAGAAGCAGCCCCTGCTTTCTTGGAAGTGACCTTCTGATGTGGGAAGGCCAACAACACACCAAGGAATGGAATCAACTGAGAAACTTCATTGATCAACAACTACAGTCCTGAGAGAGGGGCTGGGATAGTGGCTTGGGGTGGGGAGCGGTGCTTGACTGGGCAGCCAGGAGGACTTCCTGAGGGTGACATGTGACCTGAGACCTGATGACAGTCACCATGCTGATCACAGGGAACAGCATTCCTGGCGGGGGAACAGCAAGTAGAGAGGCTGAGTACAGAGACCAGGGTGGGGGAGGTATGTGGCTGGAGACCCATCAATGCAGGGGGGAGAGGGGCAGCTCCCCAGCATGCTCAAAGCCTCTAGTTTTATTCTCAGAGGAGGAGGAAAAGTAGGGAGGGAAGAATGTGAGACCAGAAGCTGAAGATTCTCATTCTCCTTTGGAGAGCATGAAGAAAGTGGTAGGAACAAGAATAGATGGATTCCAAAGCCAGGAGAAGGCTGGATGGGTGCCCAGGTCAGACAGTGGAGCAGGGAGGGGGACCACAGTACCTGGCCTGCTGTTATGAAAGCAGAGAGGGTCTCAACCACAGTGGTCCCATACCCCTCCACTAAGAGCATATTGTTATTTTTGTGTTGTTAGGGGGTCTCCTAGGCAGGGTCCCCACCCTGGAACATCTCAGAAACAGACAGGGATGTTTTTGGCTGTCCTGCGACTGGCACTCAGCCAGTGGGACAGTCCCACGCCGCGAAAGGCACCCTCCCCACACAATTTTCAAATAACCTGGCCGTTAAAAAAAAAAACAAAACCTGCCAGAACTGATCCAAACACTAGCCTTTTCTTGAACATCACTTTCATGTGTTTCCAGAACCGAAACGCCTCTGATCTCACTTGCCTCGAATCGACACTTACTCACGCTGAGTAGGAGCCAGCAGCAACTTCCTCCCATTTCCTCTTATACTACAATGGGGCATACACTGATTGTTGTTGTTCTGGTTAATTCTGTACAAAGTCAAGACTATATTCAGGAGGAATCTCAGTGCCAAGGAGTAAAGGGGATTTTCCAAGATTACGCTGTAAATATCCTCAGAGGTTGTCAGGATGCTGTGTGGCTCTAGGTAAGTCAGCCAACCTTTCTGAGCCTTAGCCATTTGCCTGAAACACAGGGAAAGTGATGATGTGATCCTCGCTAGCTCACGACATGGAGAGGACCAAACGAATGAACGCGGCGAGTGCCTGCTGCTACTCGACACAGAAAAAGCACACGGCCCGGGTTCACCACGTGCACTGGAGGCGGATGGGGCAAAATCCCCCCAGCACAGGCCCCGGGTGGGCAGGGGGTGGAGGAGAAAATCCCGTACTCCCCGAATGGGCCAGGTGGCGCCTCGCCAGCCCGGCTTTCATCTCCAGGAGATAAGCCGCCTGCTCAAGTTCACGTTCAAGATCAAATGAACCCACTTAATCGCCTTAGGGATCTCCACTGAGCCGGCTCCTCAGGGACTCGGGGAGGAGGGCAGCTGAGTACCCTCCAGCAAAGACCCCCACTCGCACAGCCAGGCACAGAGAGAACACTGTTGCAACCGGCCCACACCTCACTCACACCCCCAACCCCACCCCCACAATGCCTACTGCAGCGATCCCCAAAGGCAGATGTGTGCACGCTGGCCTTGTGAGTCTGTGCACACATCATCTGCTCACCATCACAAAGCACCTTGTGTGCCCTGTGACCCGGCAAGTGTTAGTGTTAGTTGCTCCGTCGTGTCCAACTCTTTACAACAGCATGGACTGCAGCCCGCCAGGCTCCTCTGTCCGTGGGACTTCCCAGGCAAGAATATTGGAGCAGGCTGTTGCCATTTCCTCCTCCAGGGGATCTTCCCAACCCAGGGATCAAACCCGCGTCTCTTATGTCTCCTGCAGTGGCCGGCGGATTCTTTACCACAAGTGCCACCTGGGAAGCCCACAAAGGTGACAGGGTTCCCCACAGAATCAGCGGCAACCTTTAGGACAACACTTTCTGCATTTCACAGATGGGGGGAGACTGAGACAGGGATGGGCCTTAAGTCACCACCATATCACGATGCCAAATCAGGAGCGGGTGAGCAAAGTGTCCAGCTAACGCCTTGGTAGAGGGGCAGGAGCCAGGGTGCGCTTGCCTGACATAATCCCAGCCACATCTTAGAGCTTGGGACAGCTCCTGGCACCCAGCAGGTCCCCTCAGTAAGAGCATCCAAATGAACAAAATCTACACACTGGACACAGACTCCGAGGAAAACTCCCTCGCAGGACCTCTCTGCTCTCCTAAGAGCCCTCATGTACCACAGGTGTCCTGGGGGGTGTTTATGCCCTCCCCCGCAGAGGACACTGGGCAACCTCTGCCATCATTTCTGGTTATCACGATGGGTGGAGGGTACCAAGGGTAAAGACCAGGGATGATGCTAAGCATCTGACAGTGCCCAGGACAGCCCCCAAATAGAAGCATCCATCCCGAACATCAGCAATGTCCAGGCGAGAAATCCTGCGGCACTACATTCACTCAAGCATTAACTGAGCACCTCCAGCATGAACAAAAGCCTGCAAGGAGACGAGGTCACAGAGGCAAGGTTTCGTGTTTAGTGTCACACAGCGACTGCAGGGCAGAGGCAGGTCTCACGTCCAACTGACTCCAAGCACCATCCCAGAGCCACCAGACACCCGCCCTATTCCTGAAAATTCTGACCCACCAGGTCTAGAGAAGGGCTGCAGAATCTAGACAGTTCCCCGTTCCCTCTCCCCATGGTCACGTTCAGGCAGCAAAGGTCAGAACTGGTCCTTTCTATCCAAACCCACAGACACTAAGATGCCAACAGTCTCTACGGGGGATGGGAATGTGGTTGCATTTTTTTTAATATGCAGGCTTTTTTGGTTTCTTTATTTTCCAATTTATAGAGAACACCTCTGTTCTGCTTCTGAAAACCAAGAAAGAGACTTCTCTGGTCCAGTGGTTAGGACTCCATGCTTCCACTGGAGGGGCCGCGGGTTCAATCCCTGGTCAGGGAACTAAGATTTGGCATGTCACTCGGCACCACCAAAAAATAAAAAAGAAACCAAGGAAGTCTTTTTTGTAAGGTAGCTGTCAAACCACATGTCTTACCCAAGGCCTTGGCTGTGGGGAGATCTTACACCTCAACGCAGAGGGCCAGCCAGGGCAGCCCTCTTGCAGAGCCTGCCAGCATCATCTAGGAGAGCCACAAGCTGGCGGTCTCACTCCCAGGAATACGCAGAGGAGGACAGCGCATGAGCACCTGGAGGCACTTGGAGAAGCTCCAAACACTGCAACCCACCCTAGCGGCATGTAGGGAATACACCGATCACGTGTCCTGTATCACCATGACAAGATGCTATCTCTACAGAAGTTAAAATTCATCAACGAGATCTAACTGCATCAAAACATCACAAATCACACACATTTTAAATGGATCACCAACAAGGACCTACTGTATAGCACGTGGAACTCTGCTCAGTGTTATGTGGTAACCTGGAAGGGAGGGGGGTTAGGGGAGAATGGATACATGTATATGTATGGCTGAGTCCCTTTGCTGGTCACCTGAAACTCTCACAATATTGTTTGTTAATCGGCTATACCCCGGTACAAAATTTAAAACAATTTTTTTTTGTTTAAAGCCACAAAATCCTAATTTTTTTTTTTTTTTGACTGTGCTCTGCAGTTCATGGGATCTTAGTTCCCTGACCAGGGATTGAACTGTCCCTCAGCAGTGAGAATGCAGAGTCCTAACTGCTGGATCACCAAGGAATTTTTTTAAATAATAGTAATAGGTACACAGGCTTCCCTGGTGGCTCAGTGATAAAAAATCTGTCTGCAATGCAGGAACCGTTGGAGACTTCGGTTTGATTCCTGGATTGGGAAGATTCCCTCGAGGAGGGCATAGCAACCCACTCCAGCATTCTTGCCTGGAAAATCCCATGCACAGAGGAGCCTGGTGGGCTACAGACCATAGGGTCACAAAGAGTTGGACGCGACTGAAGCGACTTAGCACACAGTAGGTACACAGTCTTGTGTATTACATTTTTAATCCTCAGAACGATTCTAGAGAACACATACTACTTCAGTCCCTATTTTACATAAGGGGCAACTGAGGCACAGGGTGACACCTCGCAGCTGGTAAGAGGCCACGGAGGGGGTGGGAACCCACGCCATCAGAATCCCTGCTCGGAACCACTTCAGTCTGCTTGCCTGTCTCAGCGTGGAGAGGAAATTACCGGGCTGAGTTATATAAAAGCTGTCGATATTCGACCACTTTTGACCTACAAAACTGGCAGAGTCCCACAGCTCGTTCCGATAGCAAACTGCAGAGCGGCACACACAGAAAGACTTGGCCACGTGCATCTTCTCTGCCTGGAGATGAGACAGGGCTCCTAGGTCCTTCAGGAAACCAGGCAGAGGCCCCTGCTTAGAAGGGCACACATCCAGTGCAGAAGTGGTAGTCTCCGGGGGAGGGGACTCAGGTGATCAGAAAGTCATCTGCAATTTTTTTTTTTTTTTTTGGAAATAAAAGGCAACCACCTGGGATTTCCCTGGTGGCCCAGTAGCTAAAACTCCATCCTCCCAAGGCCTGGGTTCGATCCCTGATCAGGGTACTAAACACCACATGCTGCAACTAAGACCCAGCACAGCCAAATAAATTTTTTTTTTTTTTAAAGGTGGCCACCTTAGCTGGTGGCCTGGAGCCCAGCCTCCTGGACCAAGGCTGACTAGAACATTCCTAACCTCTCCCCTCTCCCCATGGCAGCCTTCCTGCCCCTGGACCCCACATAGCCCATCCACAAGCAGCCGGGTCCCCAGGACCTGGTCTCCAGTGCCTCCGCCCCCAGGCTGGAGAAGCTCTCCCCACCTAAGGATCCAGTTTCATTTAATTGCAGGCTTCAGGTTTCTGGACGCCAGCCCAGAGGCCTTGGGGCTGAAGGTGTGGGTCATTTTCTTCCTTTTTCCAATAAAGCCGAGAAGGAAGCAGTGTGTGGCATTGCCCGTCTCCTCTGAGAAGGTTCAGCACCTGCCCCTTGGGAGACCCCACCCAGGAGAATCATCTGTGGCTCAGCACAGTGCAGGGACAGGCTGGGGACACAGAGTTTTCTCTGGCCCTTCATCTGAGCCAGGTACCCCCACTGGATTGGAAAGAATGAAAAGAAAGAAAGAAAGAACACACAAACATCCCTACCTCTCACCATTCCTTTCCTGCTCCAAAACCTCTGGTCATTCCGCTGGTTCTAGACCTTTTTTTCCCCCAATTTTTAAATATTTATTTATTTGGTTGCATCGGGACTTAGTTGCAGCACATGGCCTTCTCTCTAGTTGCAGTGCATAGGGTTCTCTAGTTGTGGCGCTCAAGCTTAGCTGCCCTGAGACACATGGGATCTTAGTTCCCTGACCAGGGATCGAACCCGCGCCTGCTGCATCAATAGGCGGACTCTTGACCACTGAACCACCACTTCTTTTCTTCTTTGCATTTTATTTTTCCCTCCAGCACAGCCTTTTTATGGTTTGCAGCTTCCTGTCTTCACTCTATGTCCCTTAGTCTGATTCCAAGGTTACTAGTGGCCGGGGACACAAGCGACCTAAGTGACCGGGCTGCCCCTGGCTGCTGAGGTTCTCGGGGAATATGCAGGCTCTGTTTGAGCTTCCTCTTGCTGCGGTAACAAATGCTCACAAACGCGGTGACCTAAAACAGCACAAATTCATTATCTCGTAGTTCTGGAGGTCAGAAGTCCGAAATGGATCTAACAGGGAGAAAATCAGGGTGTTAGCAGGGCTATGCCCCTGCTGGGGGTTCTCTGTGAGAATGCACTCCCTGTTTTTTCAGACTCTAGAGGCTGCAATGGCACCCCACTCCAGTACTCTTGCCTGGAAAATCCCATGGGCGGAGGAGCCTGGGAGGCTGCAGTCCATGGGGTCGCTAAGAGTAGGACTCGATTGAGCGACTTCACTTTCACTCTTCACTTTCATGCACTGGAGAAGGAAATGGCAACCCACTCCAGTGTTCTTGCCTGGAGAATCCCAGGAAAGGGGGAGCCTAGTGGGCTGCCGTCTCTGGGGTCGCACAGAGTCGGACACGACTGAAGTGACGCAGCAGCAGCAGCAGCAGAAGCAGCAGCAGAGGCTGCCTGTATTCCTAGGCTCTCTGCCCCATCCTTGATCCTCAAAGCCAGGAACACAGCATCTTCAAATCTCCTGCCTCCTCAGTATAAAGACACCTGTGATTACCCTGAGCCCACCACGACTATCCAGAATAACTTCCCCCATCTCAAGGTCAAAGGATGATTGACATCCTTAATTCCATCTGCAACCTTAATTCCCCATTGCCATGAGGATGAGATGGTTGGCTGGCATCACCAATTCCATGGACATGAGTTTGAGCAAACTCTAGGAGATAGCGAAGGACAGGGAAGCCTGGCATGCTGCAGTCCATGGGGTGGCAAAGAGCTGACACGACTTAGCGACTGAACAACAATGTAACCCAGAACAATCACAGGTTGTGGGATTTACGGTTGTGCAGATCTTTAAAGGAGACCATCATCTGCCTTACCACCGGCTCCAAAACATCTCTGGGGCTCGAGGGAACCACTCCAAAGGCCCACTCTGAAAACCCTGAACTCTAGGAGGCAACTGTTGAGTCCACGTGACTCAGTCTCTCCACACCTACACAGCCAGAGAAGGCATACCCCTTTATGTCACCTGGATGGTGAATATATATCGCAAGGGTGCTCAATCTAGCCTTTGATGAAAACGTGAATCAAACAGAGCCCTATGGCTTATCACTAGAGACTTCTCTAAGACAACAAATAACTCACCCATCAATTTCCTCAGGCAACTTTTGCGGGTTTGAGGGGCACCAGTCATAAATCAACCTATTGTACATCTCCCACTCCGGCAAGATCCGTAACAAGGAAGACGTCCAGTTAAACCTGCTTCTTCACGTCCCTGCATTCTAGGTCAAGAACACCAGTGGCACTAACAAAGCATCTAACCTCTGGGAAAACAGAAAGCTTTGCAAGGTACAACTGACCTGTAGCATGATACTTAAACTTGGAAAACTGCCCCAAGGACCAAGCCCTCACTGCATAGCTGGTATCAGCCAGAGACAGGGGTGGGTGGTGAGGAGGGACTGGGGAAACACAGGCCACCCAAAGTACCCAGCAGCACGACCAACTCGGGGGGGGGGGGGGTCCCTGGAGTGAGTCAGCACCCTTTCCCCACTGCTCCTAATGACCACAGCTCACTGACCCTACCCTGGAGCCGGGTCTCCAGGGACCTGGCAGGGCAGACAGAAACCATGACCCAGCATAGTGACATTAACATAGAAGCCATCCCGTGAAAGATGACACAGTGACATAGTCTCCTTGCTTCAAAACCTTTGTGCATCTCTTTCCTGCCAGATAAACCTGGGAGGACGATGCCAAGGCCCAGAGAGGTTGTACAAGAATTACACAGCAACCCAAGATGGGTCTCAAGCAGTCAAGATGGGTCTCAAATGCCCATGCTCATGCCCATGGTCCACCTCCCAGTCCAGGACGCTCCAGGCAGCTCCACCCCATCTTCCCCTTCCTCCCTGACTTTAAAAAGGGCCCATCTTCCCTCTCCAGCCTCCATCAATGCCCTCCTCCCACTTTTCTTCCCTCCTCCCACTTATCTCCCCTCCAAGGAAAAAACTACCCCCACCATGTCAAACCACCCACCAAGCCTTCCACACCTCCCTGGCTGCCATCCAAACACCCAGGAGACACTCTTTATGGCTCAGGGAGCTCAGAGGCATCCCAGACACATAGCCAGGGGTTCAGGGGCACAGAGAGGACAGGGAGGGCCCAAAGGTCACACAGCAAACCTGCAGAGCAACGCCTGGGGTGCACACATGCTTCCACCTTGGCATTTCCACCAGGAGAAGCTCAGTTCCAGGAGGCGCTCAGGGGCAGCAGCCAGAGCCCAGGTGCCATGAGCAGCTTCCTGCTTGCTGCTGCGGCTGCTATTTATAGTCTCGATAGTGGGGTCAGCTTCCTGCAAGGTAGAGCCCAGGAGCCTGCGGGGAGCCTGAGAGGGTGACCTCAAGGGGGATGGGCCAGGCTAGGCCAAGGCACCCAGGGCCAGCCCCCAGGGTCCACAATCCAGGGTCGGGGGTCAGGAAGACAGAAAGAAAGTCCAGATGTTCCTCGCAACAACCACACACCAAGGAGGGGCTTACAGGCTGTGCGCCCTGAACCAATGACATCACCCCTCTGTGCCTTGACTTCCCCATCATTAAACAGGGAAATTAACAGTTCTGACCACAAGTGTGATTGTGGTCATTGTGAGGCTCTCATTATCGTGAGGCTTAAATGAGCTAACATGAAACAGCATGCAGTGATCTTGCCCAGAAAGCCTCTGTCAGCTCAGACTCCACCTCCAACCCCTGAGCCCTGCAGAGACCAAACAAGGAATTCAAGGAGGGAGATGGCATACCAGGGAAGGTCACCATCACTGAGGACACCCTAGGTGCCCTAATCTACCCTACCCCTCTGGGAGGCAGGGAGGACATTTACTTCCATTTTTTGGATGCGGAAACTGAGGCTCAGAGCAAAAGAAGAATCCAGCCCAAGAAAGAGAGAAGGGGACCTCCCGTCCCTGGGTTTCATGGAGTTACTTGGGATCTTCTCTCTCACTGAACAGCAGACAGGCTTCTAGGCCTCGGGAATGCTCCCCCCACACCTCCCCCATCCCCACCCCTAAGCACAGGACTCCCTTTCCTGGGATGGGGTCCGGGGTGTACAGAGCCAGGAAGGAGCTGTCACCGGTCACAAGAACATCCAGAGGCCACCCATCCACCCAAAGGAACACTGGCTTAAAGTCCCCCAAGCACCTGGAGTCATCTAGCTATGGTGTTTCACCTCTCCTCCAAAAAAACAGCAAAGGGAACATCCACACAGCAAACTGAAAATACCAACAGCATCAAATACCAACTGAACTAAGTCCTTCTCTGAGCTCTCAGTGCCCCTGCATGTGTCACCTCACTTAACCTTTCCAACAGCCTCAAGAGACCAGTGATCTGATTGTGCCCATTTCATGGATGGGGAAAACTGAGGCCTGGAGTAGCCAGGATCTTATTATCCCAAACCTCGGCCTCTCCAGAGCAACCAGCTCCGCTCTCCAGAGGACCATCCTGACCACCCACAAGAGAGACAGCGAGGAAGTAGCTGAGGGCCAGGGACCTGGGGGGTGGGGGGTGGTGATGTCCTGTGGTGAGTTGGAAGGGGCTCTCAGGTGAGGGCAAAGGTATCAGATGCAGGGACAGACAGACAACTTTGGGTCCCAAAACAACCTGCAGTGGGTTGCCAGGTCAGGCCATGCCTAGCCAGCATGACGTTCACATTTATTGAGCACCTACTGTGTGTCCAGAGGTGTTCTAGAACCAGGATGCAGCACTGAATGGGGACCAAAGTCCTTGCCTTCTGGAATATGCATTCTAGCAGGGGTGACAGACAACAGCACTTTGAACAGATGAAACCACAGTTCATCAAAAGGAGACACGTGCTAAGAAACTAAAGGAGGAGAGGAGAGAGCTTGAGGTGGAGAGGGGGCAATTTTAAATAAGATGCCCAGAGAAGGACCCACAGTAAAGGTGATAGCTGAGCGAAGATGGCAAAGGAATGATGCCAGCCACACAGACACCTGGAGGAAGAGTGTTGTAGGCAGAGCATGTGCAAAGGCACTGAGGCAGGAGCATGTCAGTGAATTTCAGCAAGGAGGCCAGTGTGGCTGGTTCCAGATCAGCGGAACAGATCAGAAATTGAATGGGGAGAAGGGAGCAGACTGTGCAGGGACCTGTAGGCAAGATAAAGAGTGGACTTTTGGAACGTCCCCAGTGGCCCAGTGGTTAAAGCTTCCAAAGCAGGGGGCAAGGTTCAATCCCTGGCGGAGAAACTAAGATCTCACATACTTCGTGGGGCAGCCAAAACATTAAATAAATAAATAAGAGTTGGCTTTTAAGCTGCCTGAGATTGGAGGGCTCTGATCACAGGAGGGTCAGGTCTAAAACAAAATCCCCTGGATGCCATGTGAGGAACATGATCAGGCTGACTGGTGCGGAGGCTACTGCAATAGTCCCAGCAAGTGATGGGATGATGGGAGTTCTGTTAGTTTCCTGGAGCTGCTCTACCAAATGATCGCAAACTAGGTGGCCTAAAACAATACAAATTTATTCTCTCCCAGTTATGGAAGTCAGAAGTCTGAAATCAGGGTGTCGGGTAGGTTGTTCACTTCCTCTCGGCAGGGAGTCTATTCCACGGATCTAACCAGCAATCCTCAACATTCTTTAGCTTGCAGATGGATCACTCCACCTTCACTCGGCTTTCTCTTCTTTTAAGGACACCAGTCCAATTATTCCATGTAAGATCACCCTATTCTAACATGACCTCATCTTAACTAATTACCTCTGCAATGACCCTATTTCAAAATAAGGCCTCCCTCTGAGGTTCAGGGAAGCACATGAATTTGGTGGTGGGGCAGGGTCAGGGGTGGGGGTGTAGGGGGGTGTGCTGGTAGGGAACCCTCTTCCACCCAGTACAGTGGCTTAGATGGAGTAGGCAGCAGAGGTGGGCCAAAGTGAAAATGGTTACAAATACTCAAGAGGGGGACTTCCCTGGTGATCCAGTGGTTAAGATGCTACGCTTCCAATTCAGGAGACATGGGTTCAATCCTTGGTCAGAGAACTAAGATCCCAAATGCCTCAAGGCATGGCCAAAAGATAAACCATAAAATAAAACATGAGGATGGGAGACCACATTGGTGAGCATATGCAGCGGGGAAAAGTGAGTGCCTCTCAATCTCTCCCCGCAATTTCATCCTCTCCTGCTTTAATTGGTCACAAGAGTTACCACCACACAGAATTCCCACCAGAACACCACCCTGCCAACCAAGCCTGAGCCCCCAGGACCCTGGAGGACCCCTGATCCCACTGGGCTCTGCAGCATCTTCCAGGGCCTGCTCCACTCCTGGCCCGGTGGCCTGGCAGACAAGCCCCGCCAAGCCCCGGGGCAGCACGTCCCCGGCCCCCCACCTCGGCCTGGCAGGCTTGCCTCGTTAGCCTAATGAGCAGGGCCCCGGTGCCAGGCGGTTGCCATGGCCACGGAGACAGCACCGCAGTGCTGGGCGATGCTCCCAGAGGGTCTGTGGCAGGCACCAGAGTTCAGCATGAGGACAAGCAGGGGCCCTCGAGGCACCCCTCTCCTCATGCAGTCCCGCCATGTGCACCTTTGGGCCTGGCCTCAGGGACTTCTGACTGCCAGCATCTCCCAGAGAGGAACCCCCAGGCCACAAAGAAAAATTCACTCCCCTGCCACTCATCCCTCCAGACCTGCCTGGCTAGAAGTGCCCCACCACTCCAACATAGCACACAGTTAATTGCAGGGGTGGCCAGCCAAGGGGAGGTCAGAGGTCAGCGGGCAGCTGGGGAGACAGGCCTCCAAGGCAGTGAGAAGGGCCTGGATTTCAGGCAAGCCGTGCTGGGAAGCCCTGCGGGCTCACGGGGCTCTGAGTAAGGTCAGGGCACTGCCCCAGTGTCCCCACCCCGCAGCTGCTTACACAGGACAGACTGTGGGGGCAGGACAAATGGAGGCTTCTGCAGGCACTGGGCGGGTGAGAGGGTGACCCCCAGGTCTCTGGCTTGGCCCCACACTCTGGGAGCAAGCTCAGGCTGGGAGTCTGGGGGCAAAGGGGGACGGGAGATCCATTTTGGGACAGAGTAGTTCTGAAGCCCCTTTAGGACATCTGTGAGCAATGTAAAGGAGCCTGCTGGATCAGCCTGCCTGGCCCCAGGGTGGGCTCCATGGGTTTATGAGCTGCAGACAGGAAAGTGAGGGGCAAGGATAGGGCCTGCTGGACTAACTCAAGCCTCCAATGGCCCCTTAGCTCCCTGTGCCTCACCACACCCTCTGAGGTCGTGAGCATTCATCACCCCATTTTCCCTGGTGAGTAAACTAAGGCACTTCATACAGAGGCACTGTTACTTGTCCTAGGTTGCATCGCATAGCCAGACACTGGACTCTGCCCCGTGGCTCATTTGAGCTCCCGTTCACAAGCCCTAAAACCCAAACACAAAGTCACAGAAAATTAAGCCAAGCCCAGGAGACAGGAGGCAGAGAGTCAGCCCTGGGAAATATACCCACACGTGCACTCCGGTGGGCAGCTGGCTGTGATCTCATCTGATTCTACCCGTGGCTTACTTTTTTCCCCCCACTTCCTTTCCAGCTCAGAGAAATATCCCAGGGTCAACAGAAGGAAGCAGAAATATCCAAAAGCATCAGCAGAGCGCCAAGGTTGGAACAAGAGCCCAGAGGCCCCTAAGTGTCGACACACCCTCAGCATTGCCACGGCAACATTTCAAAATCCCTGGGCCCTGGCTACAGAACAGACGGAAGTGACACTCCATCGGGGAGTGCTAAGTGTCACCTATCCGATTCCAGGGCCTTCCTTCAGGCCAAGTGGTTCACAAGGGCCCCAGGGCCTCCAATAGGGATATTTCACCTTTCAGGTTACTTACTGACTGTCATCTTCCTGAGGCCAACCCAAGGCGTAAGTGTGTGCTAAGTTGCTTCAGTCGTGTCTGATTCTGTGCAACCCTATGGACCATAGCTCACCAGGCTCCTCTGTCTACGGGATTCTCCAGACAAGAACACTGGAGTGGGTTGCCATACCCTCTACCAAGGAATCTTCTGGACCCAAGGATCGAACCCAGCTTTCCTGTGTCTCTAGCATTGACAGGCTGATTCTTTATCACTAGAGTCACCTGGAAAGCCAAAGCCCCAACCCAAGATGGACACCCAATGACCCAGGTTCTTGCCCAGGGTATGACCTTTGTTAAGACACTCCATGGGGCCAGGCCTTGGCTTCCCCTAGAATTATCCATTAGGAAATCACCCTACCCACCCCACACCAACCCCCACAGGCACTCAGGACGAACAAACATGGAAACATCTTGCAAGTGTTTTCCTTTTTCTTTGCTCCTGTCTGCTCCAGCTCATCCTTCAAGAACTGAGACAACTTTTAGGAATGCATATGATAAGATAAAATTCAGAGAGCAAGCCCAAGAAGAAAAATCAGGGATGAACCAATCTGAAATCAGGATGAAGTCCAAAACACAAACCAGATTAGACTGCTGAAGGCAGGCAGCAAAATTTGGCTCTGAGCTTCCTAGAGGCCAAAGCAAAGAGGGAAACAAGATGGGTTCTAAGTGACTTTGCAAAAAGTGTGAAAACTATGTAGCACCAGGTGTTATAACAATTCTTCAGCCCTGGAAAGAAGAAATTATAGCCTCAAACATCATCTAAGAACCCAAAAATCCATGCCAAAGGTCAGTTGCCTTAACCATCCCCATTTTCCTATTGCATTCTACAATAGCATCAGCATAACTCAGCAAGAACAGCGAGCCAGGCAAGAATAAGGGTTGTTTGTTGTTTTTGTTTTCCTTTAATATTTATTTGGCTGTGTCAGGTTTTTGTTGCGACACGTAGGATCTTTTGTTTCAGTGCACGGATTCTCTAGCTGTGGCGCGGGCTCAGTAGTTGCGGCATGCGGACTTAGTTGCACCACGGCATGCAGGATCTTAGTTCCCTGACCAGGGATCGAACCCACATCCCCAGCATTCTAAGGCAGGATTCTTAACCACTGGACCACCAGAGAAGTCTCTAGAACAAGAGGTTTTAGGGCCCACTTGGTGTGACCCTTAAACTCACAACCCTCTTAAGGGCCTCAGTTCCTCTGACATGACCCTGGAAGATTATGCTGAAGTTAAAAAGAACATGGCAGCTCTCTATCAGGGGTGAGCAAATGCAAAGGGGAAGAGGACCAATATTCCATCTTTTGTCAGCCTTCCGGCCTCTGTCATAACTCCTCAATTTTGCAGCTGTACCCTGAAAACGAAGAATTTGATGCTTTTGAAGAGTCCCTTGGACTGCAAAGAGATCCAACCAGTCCATTCTAAAGGAGATCAGTCCTGGGTGTTCTTTGGAAGGAATGATGCTAAAGCTGAAACTCCAGTACTTTGGCCACCTCATGCGAAGAGTTGACTCATTGGAAAAGACTCTGATGCTGGGAGGGATTGCGGGCAGGAGGAGAAGGGGACGACAGAGGATGAGATGGCTGGATGGCATCACCGACTCGATGGACCTGGGTTTGGGTGAACTCCGGGAGTTGGTGATGGACAGGGAGGCCTGGCGTGCTGCGATTCATGGGGTCGCAAAGAGTCGGACACGACTGAGCAACTGAACTGAGCTGACTGATCCTGAAAACAACCACAGACTATACACGAATGATGAGCGTGTGTTAGTCGCTCACTCATGTCCAACTCTTTGCAACCCCATAGACTGTAGCCTGCCAGGCTCCTCTATCTATGGGATTCTCCAGGCAAGATACTGAAGTGGGTATCCATTCCCTACTCCAGGAGAATCTTCCCTACCCAGGGATCGAACTCTGGTCTCCCACATTGTAGGCAGATTCTTTTCCACCTGAGCCACCAGGAATAGCTGCATTCCGATAAAACTTGACAGCAGATGCTGAAATTTGAATTTCACTTACTTTCACATGTCACAAAATATTCTTTCTTTTTTTTTTTTTTCCAACCATCAAAAAAATGTAAAAACCATTCTCAGCTTGGGCATATAAAAACAGGAGGTGGGCTGGATTTGGCCCACAGGCTGTAGTTTGTGAACCCCAGCTCTCTATATATTTCAGAATAAATCAAGATGTATTATAATTTAAAGGAGGAAAGTACGACATAAATATGGTGTGATACCATGTGTGTGCTTGTTTTTAAAGGGAACACACACATCTCTGTCCCTGTGAGGCGGACATATGGCCGGAGTATCTCTGGGAGGAAACCGTACCCGTGTGGATCTGCCTCGGGGGACACAAACAGAAGGCCAAGAACAGGAAGGAGACTTCCCTCGACACCTCCTGGGTTCTGTTTTACTCTTTTTTAACAGGCCCATGCTTTTTCTTTTATTAAAATAAGTTTTTATAAAGCCCAAAGCAAGTGGCAGGGTTGGCGTACGCTGTCGCTTAGTCACTAAGTCGTGTCTGACTCTTTTGCGACCCCATAGACTGTAGCCCACCAGGCTCCTCGGTCCATGGGATTCTCCAGGCAAGAATACTGCAGTGGGTTGCCATGTCCTTCTGCAGAGGATGTTCCCGACCCAGGGATCAAGCCTGTGTCTCCTGCATTGGCAGGCGAATTCTTTACCACTTTAGCCACCAGGGAAGCCCTAGGAGTGTATCATTTGGGGGGTTTTCTGTATTTTTCAAATGACAAATAAAGGGCAATGCTGTCTCCTCTCCCAAAGTTAATCTAGTTGTTATCAACATGGAAAGACATCCATAATGTGTTAATTCATAGCAGGAAAAAAGTACAGACCACGACAGCCCCTGTGGGAAGCAGGCCTGCTCAACGTATCTGCAGGTGTGAACACAGTCAAGGCAGGAGTTGGGCCATCATCTCTACAAACCTGAGATTCTTCTGAGCCTGAACCTCAACTCAGCCCCCAGTGGGAGCTGCCCACACTTTGCACAGACCTGGGGCTACCTCCCCTGCTGCAGAAAGGACAGTTAGGGGAGGACGTAGGAGACACTTGAGCCAGCTCCCCAGGCTCAGGGATGGTGGCCTGGTAGGACCAGAAAGGGTGATAACATCCAGCCAGTAGTCTGAATTCTGGCATTTGGCCCTGAGTCAAGAAAGAAGGGGAACTTCTTTGGCGGTCCAGTAGTTAAAATTCTGTGCTTCCACCACAAGGGGCCCGGGTTCGATCCCTGGTTGGAGAACTAAGATCCCACAAGCCACAAGACAAAAATAAAAACAGAGAAGGCAAGGCTCTACTGTCAGAGCTGCCCATGAGGAACAAAGCCCACTAGTCATATTTTGTGTGTGCGTGCTCAGTCGTTCAGTCATGTCTGACTCTACAGACCCTCCGGACTATAGCCCACCAGGCCACTCGGTCTATGGGATTTTTCAGTCAAGAATACTGGAGTGGGTTGCCATTTCCTTCTCCAGGGTATCTTCCCAACCCAGGGATCAAACCCGCATCTCCTGAATTGGCAGGCAGATTCTTTACTGCTGAGCCATGGGGAAAATCACATTTTAAATGTTATTAAAATCAAGTAACAAATAACAGTCCAATCCTGGGTTGCATTAGCCTCCCTTGAGGTGCTCAGTGCCACCTGTGGAGAGTGGTTAAGGGCAGGTCTGGAACAATCGCACCATCACAGAAAGGTCTCCTGGACAGAGCTGCCACAGAGGCTGGTAGGGCAGGAGGGGGTGGGGACGTGAGGGAGGTGGGCAAGGGAGAGTGGACGGAGGGCTGTGGAGTCCAGGCCAGCACCTGGGAGAGCCTCAGGCTTTGTTGGGAAACAGGATCACAGAATGCAGAGTGCCCCTCCAAGATGACAAGGCTTCGGTGGCTCCAGGCAGAGAAAAAACACACGAAAGAAGGGAAAAAATCAGCTGCTGAGAGTCAGGCCCTGCTCCCATATGCTGAATCTTGTTTCATCATCCAGTCTCAGGCCTTCTGATCAGGGCAGCCGTCAGACACAGCCACATGTGGCTTTTTAAATGTAAGTTAATTAACATGAAATAAAATTACCAGTTCAATCGGCACTAGCCACATTTCAAGAGCTCAAAAGCCACACATACCTAGTGGTTGCACATGTATATGCGTGCACTTAGTCGTTCAGTTGCATTCTACTCTTGGTGACCCCATGGGCTGTAGCCCACCAGACTCCTCTGTTCATGGGATTCTCCAGGCAAGAATATTGGAGTGGGGTGCCATTCCCTTCTCCAGGGGATCTTCTCAACCCAGGGATCAAACCGGGGTCTCCTGCATTGCAGGCGGATTCTTTACCGTCTGGGCCACCAGGGAAGCCCACCTCGTGGTTAGGGGACAGCAAAGGTCCAGAATGCTCCCCACCATTACCAGGAGTGCCAGGACAATGCAGCCCTAGATGGTCTTCCCAGGGGTGTTATTTTGCACACCCCACTCCCCCATTTAAGGATAAGAAAACTGAGGCCGAAAGGCTTTTAATGGAGGGGAGCAGGATTTGAGCCAGGTCTGATTCAAAGGAGCCCTTTTGAGAACCACCCCCCAGCCCCAGGGGTAAGGGGAAGCTCAGCCCTCCCCCAGGAGGCTCCCTGTGTCCTCCCCATCAGTCTTCCCCCCACTTTCCAGGCTGCCTGAGTCTTCCAACTTCAGTTCCCAGCAGACACTAGGGAATTAAAAGCAGAACAGAAAACCTTGGCCTTCAAGGGCCCAGGTCTCCTGGGCAGATTTGGGAATCACCAACCAGTCGGACAGGAGAGGAGCCTGCTGCCTCCAGAGAGCAACAAGCCCAGGCGCGGGGTTCAGGTGAAGAGATTATTCCATAAGATCCTTCCCAGCAGCCTTTTAGAAAGAATAGCTTGCATCCAACCAGCCCGTCAGCAAGGACCTAGGTTGAACAAAAATTCTACAGGGGGAAGCCTCCCCTCTCCAATGGTGGAAACAGTAGGGCGGGGCAAAATAACAACAACTCCTGTGATATATTATGACATCCATAGAGTCCTCATAACAATAAAATCAGAAGTAGAATCATCATCATCCCTATTTTAGAGATGAGCAAACTGAGGCCCAGAGAAGTTAAATAACCCATCCAGAATCACACAACTTGAAACTGCAGAGCTGAACATTAAACCCAAAGCTCTAGCTTTCTGCCCTTTTATCCTCTCCCCCTACCCCACGGCCCTAGTGGTTAATATGCCCATTGTACAGACCATGACACCCTGCCTCTCCAGGGGGCAGGGACCAGTCCCAGGGCACTCTGCTTGCACATGGCTAAGCCAGGGCGGCAACTCACTGGAACTTTGCAATGATCAGTGGTGCGAATCTCAGACAAAACACTCCCAGACAGTCCTCTGCTGTTGGTTTAGGATGATTCTTTACGGATCTATGAACCAAAAGTTCCCAAGTTCCCTCTCCCTGGGCGTGGTGGTGGGGAAGTGCCCAGGCAGAAAAGCCTCACTTTAGACTAAAAGAAAGACAGTGATGATGATTTTGATCATCATAAGAAAGGAGCACCACCATGTGACCTTGGGGCTGGCCTGGCACCTCTGACCTGCACCCTCATCTGTAAAACCGGAAAAAGCTGTCATCCACCGCAGGACTTCCCAAGGTCTCCAGCTACAGAGAATCCCAGGGCTGCCCACCAGCCCCAGGAGCTCATCTGATGCAGTTTTCTGGAGTCCCATAATACGCCATGCTAAATAATTCAAAACCATGTTTTCATTTCAAAATAAACACAGCCCTGTCGCCAGAGCGAATGCCAAATTTGCATGAATGTTTAAGATGAAATGAGACTTCAAAGGAACTTCAGACCTGCTCCTGGCACTGTCCTCCCTCCCCGAATCCTGGGGAGAACAAGTTCTCAATCTCCAGCCCTGCAGGGCAAAGATCTATAGGTGCTGCTCAAATAAGAAACATCATTTCTTTCTTCCTGTCTTCTGTCTGCAGCTCCACTGAGCAGGTCTGCAGTATGTTCCTTCTTGCTGCACCAAGGCGACCACGAGTAATCCCAGGTCTTAACTCTTAGCTCCACATCCAAACTGTGTGACCTTGGGCAAGTCACCTAACCTCTCTGGGCTTCATTTCGCCATCCATAAAATGGGATGATATGAGCCCTGACCTCACAGCGCAGTAACGAATAGTACACAGATTCTTGATGAAGGTAGACCTGGCACATAGTAAGCACTTTATATATGTTGGCTGTTATTGGATTATTGCATCATATTTAGTATTTTTCAGCTCCTAAACCAAAACTTCACTTGACAGGTTGTAAAGTCCCTTCCCCACCTCCAAGGATCCTCCAAAAATGCCAGATTATCTTTCCTAAGCATCACTTCCTTGGAGGACTCTGCATACCCACTCATGGAACAAGCCTTTTAAGAAGACTCCCCTGGCACAACCCTGGGCAGCCTGGCCCTCCCCAAGCAGGCAACCCAGGCTCCCATCCCCTCCTGGCCCCCTTCCCTGGGCGCCCAGGGCAGGAATGACCAGTTCCTCCAAGCTGGTTCCCTGGCAGGGAGTCTGGTCTTGAAGGTATCACCTGGGGAGCCTGCTGTTGGCATTAGAGAGATGAAGAGGAAATAGAGGAGGAGGGAAAAACACACACAAATAAAAGCTCTCAGCCCCCTATTGTCAGAGGCAGCATTTAATGTGGGGGATTTACGGTTCAGAGAGCTGTTGGGAGGATGGGGTGAGAGAGAGCTCCAGGTCTCTTGCTGGAGCATCTCTGCTTCTTACAGAAGGGAGACCCCTCCAGCTGCGTTATGCCTAGCAGCACTTCCCCCCACCCCTCCGCCCTGCAAAAAATAAAAATCTCAGAGTGAACCAACTTTTCCACCCACTGCCGGGTTGGGAGCACAGCACAAGGTACCCCGCCATCACCTCTAGTCAGAGAGGATCGAGGCCAGGCAGCCTCCATCCAGCCTGAATGGTGAGATGCTGGGGGCCAGGACTCCTGGGGCCTCTTTCCAACGCCAGCCAGCGGGCCAGTGTGAGCCTGGACAATCCCCCCAACCCCCATGCCCGGAGAACAATCAAGCCTTCCCAGCTCTGGCCTTTCATGCAGCTAAATTCGTGTTTGCAGAGCCCTCAGAAATCTTTAGGAGGTGGTATGAGTATTATTAATTGGGGGAAAAAAGAACGGATTATGCCAAATAAATCCTTCCCACGTAGCCAAACCCTCGCTGAGGGAAGGAGGGAGAGTGCGCGCTGCCCCACGAGGGGGTCTCCATCCCTCACCGGGGCCTGACAGCCACATTACCATTTACATGGCTTTATCAATAGTATTGATCCCAGAGCAAGCGTAAATAGCTCGGCGGGAAGAGGCAGGGGCTGGGGCCCGCTGGGTACCCGCCCCCACGTCTGGGCACCGCAGACTCCCCGGGCACCCGGCGGCGGCGGTGGTAAATTTCCAAGCAAAGACAAGGCAGCCGGCGCGAGGAAGCCAGACAGCGCCCGGGACGCCCTGGCAGCCGCCGCCACCGCCGCCTCCGATTCCCAGCTCACCGCCGGCGTCCGGCACCAGCGCGAATCCCACAGCCAGACCCAGTCTGCGCATCTGTTCAGTGGGCTGAAGGCACCACCTACCCTTCTCTGTCCTCACGGGGAAAAGTCAAGGGGTTGCAAAGAAGGCCCCCTCCCTTCACCACATCTTCTGGCAAAATGCATGGCCGCCCCTTCTCATCAAATTTCCAGGCCATTGGAATAAAGACCAAGTTTTAGAACTCAGGAATAATAATAATAACAGTAACTGATCATACATATACAAGCACCTTCTACGTATTCCCACCCTTGGTTCTCATAACAACCCTCTAAACTCGGTATTATTGTTATCATCCCACTTTGCAGATGAGAAGCCTGAGGCACAGGGAGGTTGAATAATTTGTCCAGAGTCACACTGCCAGTAGTGGCAAAAGTGTGATTCCCACCAAAGGCAATACGTTGCACGAGCCGGCAGTGAGTAGTTCAGCTCCCCGGGTTCAAGGTCTCTTACTTTCTCAGAGGGCTTTTCCCCTACACCTCAATCCAAAAAAAAAAAAGACCACCCACCACGAGGTACATAACAATGCCCAGGGACGTCCTCCGAGCTCACTGCAGGCCCGGAGAACCCCTTCTATCAAAGCAACCGCGGGGACCCAGATCTGGTTTAAAAAGGGCAAAGTCAAGGCCACGGATAACACAATCCCCAACAAGCCCAGAACTCCCTCATCCAGCCAGCCCGCAGGGCTCCTCTCCCCATCCCTCCTCCCTGCCTCCCTCACACATCCTTCCTCCAAATCTGCAAAAGGGGAAAAAAAAAATCATAATAAAACCAGTTCTCACCAACAGGGGGGGAGGAGGAGGGGGAGGAAGCAAGGAGGCTGAGCCGACAGCACAGATCCGCCTCCGCTGCCTGCACCAGACCCTCAGAGAGCCGAAGCGCGCGACAGGCGGCTGGAGGGCCCTCGCTTCCAAAAAAATAAACCTACAATGTAAAAATAACGCCGGGCGCCCCACGCTAATTGGGCCCGGGCGACAGCAGCTCACAGGTACAGCGTGTCTCGCCCGCCCGCCCGCCCGCCTAGACCTCTCTCACTCCCTCGGGCTTTTTCCTGCAAGCGTCCGGGGTGGGGAAGGAGCGCCCCACAGGTCTCCCCCCACTCCCCGCCAAGTCTCCGGGGGTGCTCCCCCAGCACTAGGACCGGGGGCCTCCGGGTCCAACCCAAGTGGGATCAGTTCTGAATTCCAACTTCCCAAACTAGTGGCATCCCAAGTATCCGCACAGCCCGGGGGAGGGACCAGGAGGCGGCCCCATGAGGCGTCACCAGCCGCGGGAGGCAGGCCCAGACACCAGGAACACCGGCCCACGGGGAAGGGGGGAGCAAGGGGCGCCTCTCCTCGGGGACCCCGACCCAGAGCCCTCCGACCCCTCGCCCAGGAGCGACCACGCCAGCAGCCCCCTGCCCCCCGTGGCGGGAACCCCTCCCAGGCGCCTTCCAGAGCAGCCAGGCCGGGGAGCCGAGGGTGCCATCTCCAGGGGCACCCCCGAGCCGCACTGCCCACTGGAAAATAAGGCGCAGTGTCACCCCCCAAGTCCAGGGCTGCTTGGAGAGGACGGAGGCGCATGGCGGCCATGCCCCCAGGGCTGTGGCACACGGTGGGGGGCTGTCCTGCGCAGTTCCAGGACACCCCCCCCGCCCGCCCTCCCCCCACGCCTCTTCCCTCCTTCCCGTCCCCTCGCAGGGGAGCTGGAGTTCCCCTAAGTTCCCCGGCACCCCCACGCACGCGGGCCGCAGTGTCTATGGGGCGCCTCGCTCCCCAGCAGGCCACCCCCCGAGAGCGCCAACTCGGGAGTGCAGGAGCCCCGCCAACTCCGCCGCGTGCGCCGACCGATCTTCCCCGATTTCCCCGGAAGCGCGCCCCGCGCCTCACCCCGGCCCTCCGCGGGGACCCCCCGCCCCAACTCACCTCGCGGAGGTGGCGGCGGCGGCGCCCGGGCTCGGGGAGCGCTCGGGCCGCCCGGACGCTCAGGCAAGTGGCGGTGCAGATCGGGCTGGGGGCGCGCAGCAGGCCCGGCCTCCAGCCGGGGCGCGATCCTCCCGCCGCCGCCTCCTAGGGCGCTAGCCCCTGGTCCCCGGGCCGCAACTTGGCGCGCATTGCGGGGGCGCAGGGCGCGGGCGCACGGCTCGGGCGGGGCGCGGGCGGACACGGGGCTCCGATGCGGCCCGGCCTGCCCGCGGCTCCGCTCCCCGGCGGCGGCGGCGGTGGTGGCGGTGGCGGCGGCGGCGGCGGGAGGGGGAGGAGGGGGCGGGGCGGGAGCCCGGGAGGCGGTGGCTCGGCCTCCCGGCTCCTGGCTCCCCGCCCGCACCGACGCGCCCCGGCCCGGCCCCCTCGGGCTCCTTAAAGGGCCCACGTTGCCTCCCCCGGGCCTGCGCGCACCCACTCGCGCGTGCACACGCTGCCACACAGACACACACACGCTTGGGCGCGACGCCGAGTTTCTTTTTAGCAGCTCCCTGAAGGAGGAAGGAGGGGGAAAGCGCCTCCCCATCCCGCCCCCTCCTCCTCCAGTGGGCCGTGCGCCCTCCTCTTCCCCAGCCCCAGATACTTCACTCGAAGTATAATCGCTTTTCAGCTATTAAATTATCAGTCTAACTCTGGCGTGACCAGTGGATGGGGAGGGGGCATACGAGGAGGGCCACACACAGGACCTTTAAGGGACGCACACAGATGCGAGGGGACACAAGCGGTGGAGTTCGCTCTGGGTGTCTCGCACACAGTAGAGCGCAAGACTCTCAGCAGAGGACCTTCACACACTGGGCCTCAGAAAGGAGAGCTAACCCAGGTGGGCACGAGGGAAAATTCGCAACCACCCCTCACCCCAGCCCCGCAGACGTGAGCGTAGCCTGGGACATAGACTCCTAAGACATAAGGTCACCCGCAGATAAACAAACCCCGACACAGGCAGGAGTTCACGCGCGCGGGCGGACACACACACACACACACACACACACGCACTAGAATGTCCGTTTCTAGAGGGCGAGGATTTCTATCTGTTCCCTGATCTTTCCCAGGTAGGGACGCAATGTGTTGCAAGAACTCCCAGTTCGGGACTTTCAGGGACACAAACGCAGATACACGATGCTGCAAGTGTGTGGTGGGCACGAGCGGGCAGGGTCACGGACGAGCACACACGTGGACACTCGCCCGCGCACACGCAAGCGCTCACCGCTCCAACAGGAACCCCACTGGCAGCCGTGACAACCCGTGTGTCCTCATTTACCCCCTCCTCATGCCCCTCCCAGGCTGCTTTCTCAAAGCCGGGGAGATCTTTTTAAACAGCAGAGGGCACCGGGAGCCCCAGACCGGGACCCTCCCTCCTCCTCTGCTTTCCCCTAAGATGTAAGAGAGTTTGAAATTTTTTTTTTTTTTTCGGTTCAACTTTCCTTTTTTGGAGCGACGTCTCAGCAGATTCAGTTCTGCCATCTGCCAACATCTGAGAACCCCCAGGGGGAGTGGGGAATGGCTGCGGTGGGGAGGCGGCCATGCGGTTTCCAGGGGCAGGGCGGGCCTCCGCCTCCAGCGTGCCTGCAGGGGTTCTCAGCCTCCCTAGTAGCAACGTGCCCCTCTTGGCCCCCTCAGGCTGCGCGGGCTCTTTATTTATTTATTTTTTTTCTGGGGAGGGTGGGGCTGGGAGCACCTGAGACTGACAAAATCTGCAAAAAGGGAAGTGTCTGTGGAAGGGCTGAGGGATGGAACAGAAGTAGGGGGTCTCAGGTCAATGAATGTCCCCTCCCTTCCCATCGTGGCCCCACCAGCTCCAGAGGCACCCAGCCAGACCACGAGAATCCACAGGCCAAGAGCCAGACCTAGGGAAGGAAGGACTAGCCCTTCCGATGGGGCCTGGAGGAGGGGATGAAGGGGAGGAACTGGGGTAGGGGGGTCCCACCCCACCAGGCAGACTCGGAAACCCCCACCCCCAGCCACACGTCACCTGGGAACACTCTCTGGGATTTGCATTTCAATGAGATTTGGTTCTGGGATTTGGCACCCAGGGGTGGGGAGGAGGGTACTGGGGGTAAATTCAGGGGTTCCTTCTCCCAGCTTCTGCCTCCCAAGTGTTGCCATTGGGCTTTGACTGAATCTGGGGGAATAAGAGGGTCAGGCAGGCAGGGGGACTGTCAGCTTTGTAATGTTTCGAGGTGGGGGGTGTCACTTGGAAACCCCTCAAAGAGTCAAGCAGAGACTCAACCATCCTCTACCCTCTGGACCTACCAAGTTACAGATGGAAACGCCCAGACCCCTAGAAGGGGCAGCATTTTTCTACACAGGACCTGGCTACTTTCTTGCCCACTCCTGTCTCTCATGATTATTAATCCCGTCCTCATGTACAACAGGGAGCAACACAACTGCTTGTTCTCAGAGTTCACGGATTTCCCCCAGAAATCCTCAGATGGGGGGTCGGAGTCTCCTGAGATGGGTCCCACGATACAGATAGGGAAACTGAGGCCCTGAGAGATGAAGAACCTAACAAGCTGGACTCACTCAGCTAGCGATTCCAGACGCGTGCTCTGAACCCAGGCTCTGGAGAGATGAGCTGGAAGAGATCTCTGCATCCAGCCCCCCACAGGTTTCCTCCCTGCCCTGATTGCTACTCTGCGTTCTGTATGTTTCACCACTGGACTTTGAGGAGCAGCCCCAGGGATCCACTTGTAACTAACAAGAATAGCAGCTTTGAAAAACCGCCAAACACTCCGGCCCCATCTCTCTGGAGGGCCCCTACACCCCGTGGGAATGAGGGTTAACTAAGAGCTTCCCAAACAGTTCATTAAGCCTTCGTGAGGGAAAGATTTTCCATATACCCATTTCCCGGGTTGGAGGACTGAGACTGAGCTAGAGGAGTCACCGGAGGAGTGTAAGGACATTCACTAAGTGACCCGGGCCAGATTAGAACAGGTGAAGGAATGTTATATGCATCGAGGGAGCTCTGGCCCCAGAGGAACCAAATTCTGCCTTAGGCTTGGATCCCGCTGTTCCCTTCCCAGTCTTTCAACGTTTCCCTCCTAAATACCTGGCAAACTATTCAGCTCACCCCAGCCTCAGGACCTTCGCACTCGCTTTTCCCTCTGCCTGACACAGGAATCTAACTGCAAGTTCCAGGTTAATACCCTCTCCCTAGAGAGGCCCTCACTGATCCTCAATCTAAAACTCCGAAGGCACTCACTAACCTACCCCCCTATTCCTTTTCCTCATCTGTTTTCATCACCTAAAATTATCCTGGACATGTCACTTATATATTGTCTTATCATCAGAGTGTTTGCTCCATGAGAGCAAAGACCTCATCTGTCTTCTCACTGCAATACCCCCAGCACATAATAGGCACTAAGTTAGAGTGTACTGAGAATGAAGGAATGAATGAATAAGTGAATACAACCCAGAGGAAAATGGCTGGGTGTCAGACATGGCCCTGGAGAATCTAGAAGGAGTTGGGCATGGCTGGCCTGTTCTCTAATGCTCACTCCTCTGGGATGTTTCAGAGTTGAATCTTTACTTCCCTCTGTCTATCTCATCCTCTAGGTGGGGGGTGGATGGTGGGTTGGTTAGGGGTCCTCCCTGAACAGCACCCAGGGCCTGACACCTAAAGCTATCCCATTCAGGGCCACTGAGTCCATATGGGCAACTGCAGTGTCAGATCAAACTTCCAGCCACTCCAAGTGGGTCCTCCCCGAAAATATGCCCCCCTAGGCAAGCCTGGGGAAACCAGGCATTTAGAGGGTCAGATTGAAGGCTGCAGGGCATGGTGCCTTGAGCCGCCTTTTTTTTTTTCTTTAAGTTTCTATTGCTTTTATTTTATTTTATTTTTGGCCGCACCTTAATAGTGTCAGACTTTATTTTGGGGGGCTCCAAAATCACTGCAGATGGTGATTGCAGCCATGAAATTAAAAGACGCTTACTCCTTGGAAGGAAAGTTATGACCAACCTAGACAGCATACTCAAAAGCAGAGACGTTACTTTGCCAACAAATGTCCATCTAGTCAAGGCTATGGTTTTTCCAGCAGTCACATGTGGATGTGAGAGTTGGACTGTGAAGAAAGCTGAGCGCCGAAGAATTGATGCTTTTGAACTGTGGTGTTGGAGAAGACTCTTGAGAGTCCCTTGGACTGCAAGGAGATCCAACCACTCCATTCTAAAGGAGATCAGTCATGGGTGTTCTTTGGAAAGAATGATGCTAAAGCTGAAACTCCAGTACTTTGCTCACCTCATGCAGAGTTGACTCATTGGAAAAGACTCTGATGCTGGGAGGGATTGGGGCAGGAGGAAAAGGGGACGACAGAGGATGAGATGGCTGGATGGCATCACCATCTCGATGGATGTGGGTTTGGGTGAACTCCAGGAGTTGGTGATGGACAGGGAGGCCTGGCATGCTGCAATTCATGGGGTCGAAAAGAGTCGGACACAACCGAGTGATTGAACTGAACTGAACTGCAGCTTGCAAAATCTTATTTCCCTGACCAGGGACTGAACCCTTGCCCCCAGCAATAAAAGTACTGGGTCCTAATCACTGGACCACCAGGGAATTCCCAGCCCTAAGCCTCCTTGACTCCAGTGGGCCCAAAAGCTCCCCAGGCTGGCCATCTGAGTACCCACAAAGGAAACCTCTCATTCTCTGGATCTCTGGCAGCGACAACTCAAAAGATGCCCAGATGAGCATCACAGGGGCAAGCCTCCTGTACACATCAGAACAGTGTACACATAGGAGATCTTACACTTCTTTTCATACTTTTGTTGTGCCTTAAAATGCGGTAGTCTTGCCTGGAGAATTCCATGGACAGAGGAGCCTAGCGGGCTACAGTCCATGGCATTGAAAAGAGTAGGACACAACTGAGCAATTAACACACACACAAAATGGGGAGGGTGGGAATTCTCCAGTGGTCCAGCGGTTGGGGCTCGGTACATTCACTGCTGTGGTGGTCCTGGGTTCGATCCCTGGTCAGGGAACTAACATCCCACAAGCTGCACAGCGCAGCCAAAAAATAATAATAATAATAATGATAAATAAATAAATAAAAGCGAGAGGGCAAACGTAAAAGCCCGCAGGGCCTGGCAAGACCAGCGGGCCTGTGACTGGAGGAGAGGTGAGTAATGGGGTGGGTGGGGCCTGCAGGCACACCCCCACGCCTGTCCTGAGGCACTCAGAGTCTCCCTGGTTAAAGCATAAGCACGGCCAAGCCAAATACCAAATGCCTGGGTGGGCCACAGTCAGCAGAGGCCAGCTTGTTTGTGACCCCGGCAAAACCTGAACTCCCCAGGTCGATTTTCTACTCAGTGACCCGTGCTTCCCACCCCAAGTTGAGGGGCCAAGTAGGGGCAGGCAACAGAAGCTTCCTAAGGTAACAGGAGACCCTCTTCCGTAAGTGTGGGTTGTTGAGTCACTAAGTCCGACTCTTTGTGACCCCATGGATTGTAGCCTGCCAGGCTCCTCTGTCCTCCACTATCTCTGGAGTTTGCTCAAACTCGTGTCCATCGAGTCAGTGATGCTATCCAACCATCTCATCCTCTGCCGCCCCCTTCTCTTTTTGCCTTCAATCTTTCCCAAGATCAGAGTCTTTCCCAGTGAGCCGGTGTGGGTAGAAGGAGGGAAAGCCTGGTTTCAATGCATGCATCCCAGCTTTGGTCATTCAGGATGTATTTTATTTTGTTTTAAATATGTATTTATTCATTTGACTACAGTGGATCTTGGTTGCAGCTTGCAGGATCTTAGTTCCCTGACCAGGGATCAAACTCAGGCCCCCTGCATTGGGAGCTCGGAGTCTTAGCCAGTGGTCCGCCAGGGAAGTCCCTCAATGTGTATTTTAGTAAGTGCTTCCTATATGCCAGGCACTGTGAGAGGGAAGAGCAAAGGAGATCAAGCTGAACCCTCAGGAACTGTCATCAGGCAGGGAGTCGACATTCAAAATACAAAGTTATGTCACCGCCTGTGTGCTAAGAGCCCTTTAAAGGGAAGGAAAAATGCCCTGGTGCTCATAGGAAAGTTAAATTTCAGGACACAGAGGATTTTGGAAGGGAGCAGATTTCCCCAAATCCCCATCCTCTCCTGCACAGGGGAGTTCAGAGTTCCTCTCCAATCTCACCTGACAAAAATATCACTGAGAATGTCACCCAGGGCCCCCAGCCACCCTCCCCCGCCTTCGCTGCAAGAAACTGCCATGTCACCCCCGGCTTCCTCTGATGTCTGCACTTTTATTTATGACACTGTGTGCATTTCAGAAAGAAGGAAGCAGGGAATGAGATCAAGCCCCTGTCTGATAGGCCTGATTACCTCTGAAGATAAACAACTCCCTTTCTCCCAGAGCTGCATTTCTGGGGTGTTTGCAGCCCGTCTGCTTGCATCTTTGCTCTCAGGAGCCAGTGGGGTAAGAACAGAGACATCCAAGGAGGATGAAGGTCCCCCCAGCCTTGCTCACGGCGGCCCCAGGGCGAGCTGCCTGAGTGGACGTCAGTGGGGCAGGCCGTGTGGAGCCTGGGCATTCTTCCAATGGAACAGTCGGCAGCCCGTGGATGAGCACAGAACAGGCTGTACGTTCTGAAGGGGGCAGAACTCCAAGATACATTGTTTAGCACAAAAGCAGGTGCAGACCTGGGCGTGCAGTGGGGTCCCTTTTGTGCACAGAAGAGCAAGGGGAATCAACTGTGCAGCCACGTGCTCATCTGTGCTTGGCTACTTCCAGAAGGGTATTTATAAATTTAGGAGTACCTACTGTGTGCTGAGCACCATATTACATGTTAGCCAGGCTCAGGGAATTCGGCAAAGTGACCAAGACACCAAAGTCCCTGCCCTCCTGAAGCTGACATTCTGAAGGTGCAGATCCATAAGGAAAACTAAATAAATGTATCATATGCTGTATTGACAGGTAAGTGCTCTGCGAAAAAGTAAATCAGGAAAGGAAGACTCCATAGATGTGAGGGAGGGAACCATGCATGCAGTATCTGGGTAAAAGCAGGAGTGCAGAGGCCCTAGGGTGGGAATGTGCCCGCAATATTTAAGGAACCAGAGTGAGACCAGTAGAAGAATGAACGAGTGAGCAGTGAGGATGCGGGGATGTCCTAGGAGCTTGGCGTGGTTAACAGGACACATGAGAGACTGATACCAGGAGTTGCCTCTGGGTGGAGGAGGGGTGCCTAGGAATTGAGGTTCAGAGGCAGGGGGCGGGATGGGAGTGGGGGGCAATTTGCTTTGACCACATCCCCTGTGGACTGTTTAAAGTTGCATCATGAAAGTTCTTTCTTTTCTTTTTTTTTTTTCCTTTTTTTTTTTTTCAGTTTGGACATCTGGTTTTGGACATCCCCGCGTGCGCTTCTGGATTTTTTTTCTTGAGATTCAAGGAGGTCTCCTTTCCGGCATCTTTGCACCACATTTGCTGTTTTTCAGCCTCCCAGAGAATGTTAGGAATTAGCCCCTGGGTGGCCTGACCTCCTGGTTGGGCCTGGGAAGCCAAGCAAAAGCCCCAGCCTTCCCAGGGTGGCGGCGGCACGGATGTCCGGACAGTATAAGAATCCACATTGCAGTGGTTACCACACGTGGTTCTCAGAGCAGCCCTGGCCTGAACAGCCCCACATATGGGCCCAGAGCACAGGCCCCTGGTCGAGGCGAGATCAGAACCCAGAGGCCTGTCCACAGCTGCGAGGCTCACCGTCTTGTGTGTCCCTCCTGTGTCCCCTCTGGCTTTTACCCAACAAAATCAATAATAATTCTCATTTTAAAAATATCAATGTGATGGGTCCAACTGACTGAGAAAGGCCCTCCAGGCCTCTCAGCACCCTCAGGAGGGCCCAGCATGGAAGGCCCAGCACTGTTTGTGCTAAGGGTACAGAGTTCTACAATCCCAAGGGAGGGTCCAAGCTAGAGAAAGTTGAGATGGAAAGGATCCATGGTTTTGAATCAGACAGTTCTGGGTTCACCTTCTAACTCTGACACCTCATTAAGTCACTCAACAAACATTTGATAGACTGGGCCCAGGATCCAGCTCACATGGAGCTTCCTGGCAGGGCAGTGTTCATCCCTCCCTCCTCCTGGCATGCCTTCTGGATGGCATAAGCCAACAAGTATGCTTTCCAGGGGCTTCCAAGGCGATGCTAGTGGTAAAGAACCTAACTGCCAATGCAGAAGGTGTAAGAGAGGTGGGTTCAATCCCTGGGTCCAGAAGATCCTCTGGAGGAGTGTGTAGCAACCTACCCCAGTATTTCTGCCTGGAGAATCCCATGGACAGAGAAGCTTGGCAGGCCACAGTCCACAGGGTCGCAAAGAATTGAACACAACTGAAGCAGCTTGACATGCACACACGCACATGCTTCTCAGACTCCCTTGCAGTGAAGGTTCTGTGTGGATCCTGGTTCCAGCAATCCATAGGTAGCATTAGAATTCAGAACAGAGTTCACGGGGTAGAGAGAGGGTCTGGCCACCGAGCTGGGTGCACTGTAGCAGGGGGGCAGGTTCTGGAACTGGGATCTGGGGGCAGCACCTCACTCAGAGGGTGGCTTCCTGCCTGGGACAGGGGACAGAGCTCCCTGGCAGCCCAGCTCTGGAGCGTGTCTCTGAGTGTCCTGTCTGGAAGCTCTGAAGGGCATAGGCAACTCACTACCCTGACTGGTATTAATATCCTTAAAACCCTTCTGTGCAAGATTTAGGGACTCAGAAAACAAACAAGCAAAGGAAGAAGAAATACAGTAAGTCCCCTACATACGAACCTTCAGGTTTTGAACTTTCAAAGATGTGAATGTGTGTGCCAGCTGTTGTACTGCCGTACTTTTCAAGGTCGTGTGCTGTAAGATTAAAAGTGCTAGACTTCTCTGGTGGTCCAGAGGTTAAGAATCTGCCTGCCAGTGCAGGGGACAGCGGTTCAATCCCTGGTCTGGGAAAATCCCAAATGCTGTGGAGCAAACAAACCCCAATGACATAACTACTGATTCTCACCACAAAGAAGAGTAGCCGCCGCTTATTGAAACTAAAGAAAGCCCACACACAGCAACAAAAGCCCAGCACAGCCAAAAATAAATAAATAAATAATTTAAAATATATTTTTTCTTTTTTAAAAAATTTATTTAT
This sequence comes from Capricornis sumatraensis, assembly GCF_032405125.1. Taxonomy (NCBI): domain Eukaryota; kingdom Metazoa; phylum Chordata; class Mammalia; order Artiodactyla; family Bovidae; genus Capricornis; species Capricornis sumatraensis. The sequence goes on along the minus strand of NC_091085.1, from coordinate 58,042,043 downwards.
TTTTAATTGGAGGATAATTGTTTTCCAATATTGTGTTGATTGCTGCCCTACATCAACATGAATCAGCCATAGGTATACATATGTCCCCTCCCTCTTCAACTTCCTTCCCACCTCCCACCCCATCCCACCCCTCTGTTTTCTTTATTTTTTGTGTTTGTTTTTTATGTACCTATTCTTTGTGTGAAAAGTATTAGAAATTTATTACAGTACGTTGTCTACAACCGATTGTGTTCGTTGGGTGCCTAGGCTAACTTTGTCGGACTTAACGTGCTCTTGGAACAGTAATCTTGAGTGAGTGATTCAACCTGCTTCCTAATCTGTAAAATGGGGAACAGTAACAGACCCTCCCTCCCAGGATGACTGTGAGAATTAAATTAATGTGCATTTATCAGGCAGTGTCTGGTTCATAGTGATATAAGCATCAACGGTTCACGGTATTTCACTGAGCCTCCCAAGAGCCTGGTAAGACTGGGACTGCTACCATTCCCACTATACAGATGAGAAAACTAAGGCACAGATGAGGAAGCTAAGGCTCAGAGAGGTAAATCACCAGCCCAAAGTCATCAGTGGGAAGCAATTCACATTTAACCCCATCTCCATCTGATTCTGGAGCCTTCCCTGTACCATTCCACAAGACCCAGTTGGCTCCTTGCTTTGACTGTAATTTTCACTACTCACAGGAGACAATCATACCAGTGATGGAATAGGGGTGCAGGATTGACATCCCCATACCCAAAAATATGGCTGCTCATTGTCTGCACCATGGTCCGCTGTTCATTAGAACATTACCCAGAATCTGGTTTGTAGGAATCATCATTGTTATTGCACCTGCCATGCCAGAACAATCCATCTTGCTAGACAATGTTGAAGAGGCAAGAAAAGCAAGAGGGACAGCAGCAGGGGAGGGAAAGAGCCTGGGAAGACCATCCTGGTGAGTCTCTCCGTCTTGAAGTCTGCTCCACCACACTGACCTCAAATACACCCATGATGCTGCCTCGGGGCCTTTGCACTGACGGTTCCCTTTACTTGGAATGCTTTTCCCCGGACGGCCGTGACTTGTTGCCTCATTTTTACATGTCTGATAAAATGTTATCTTCCTTGTGTGTGCTAAGTCACTTCAGTTGTGTCCGACTTTTTGCAACCCTGTGGGCTGTAGCCTGCCTCTGTCCTTGGGATTCTCCAGGCAAGAATACTGGAGTGAGGTGCCATTCCCTTCTCCAGGGGACCTTCCCGACCCAGGGATCGAACCCAGTTCTCTTGCATTGCAGGTGGATTGTTTACCATCTGAGCCACCAGAAAAGCCTTCTTTTCAAAACAAGCCCCTCTCCAAAGCTCCCAATCCTCCTCTCCTGCTCAAGTTTCCTCCTAGTGTTTATCATTTAGAGACCTGAGACATACTTCCTGATTTCACGGGGACTGTCTTCTGGTGAGCAGGATCAGACAAAGAAACAAATCCATATATGATGGCATGTTCTGCCCGTGTGGGAGACATGGATCGGCCCGCGAGCCCTACAGCCCATGCCCAAGAGAAGCCACCGCAACCCAAGAAGGCCGCATACCACAACTAGAGAGTGGCCCCAGCTCACCACAACTGGAGCAAAGCCCACACAGCAACAGAGACCCAACCCAAGCACGAAGATCCAACACAGCCCAAAATGAATAAATAAGATTATGAAAATACATATATAACGGCATGTTGTAATGCCAGCTAGTACTGAAGGAAGAAGCAGCAGAAGGTGACAGAGGGAGGTCAGGGAAGTCCTCTTTTTTAATGTTTATTTATTATTCATTTAATTAAATACATTTTAACATTTAATTTAATAAATTTAGCATTTGTTTAATATTTATTTTTACATATTTAAAAAAATGTATTTGGCTGCGTTGGGTCTTAATTGTGGCGCTTGGGATCTTCACTCTTCATTGCAACATGTGGTTCTTTAGTTGTGGCATGCGGAATCTCTTAGTTTCAGGATGCAGGATCTTGAGTTGTGGTGTGCAAACTCTTAGTTGTGGCATATGGGGTCTAGTTCTCTGACCAGGGGTTGAACATGGGCCCCTGCATTGGGAGTGTGAAATAGCCACTGGACCATCAGGGAAGTAAGTCATTGGGAAGGCCCCTGTGAGTGAAGGGAGAGAGTTAGCCACAAGGATATCCCTGGAAAAGGCATTTCAGGCAGGGAATACAGCAAGTGCAAAGGTCCTGAGGTAGACTAAACGAGCCTGGCAAATCTGAATGGCCACACAAGGAGTCCAGACTTCCCCCTGTAAGCACTGGGGAGACCCAGGAGGGTTTTCAGTGGCACTGTGGTCAGGTCTGGGTCAGGTTTCAGAACGGCTCTCCCTTTGAGCAGCACGAGGTGGGAGGCCTTGCAGTGAGAAATGATGTGTCAGGTCAGGGGCAGCGAAGTGGGGAGGAGGAAACAGATGTCGGGGAGGTTCAGCAGGCAGGATGTAAACCACCCATCCCCCCACCCCCAGCATCCCAGCGCAGAGAGGAGACCTGCAAGGCTGGGTGCGGAGACAAGTCTGGGCCAGGTGAAGGGAGTGGAGCCCGTATGTACCTGTAAAACAGTTTGCTTTGGCAGCCGCGTGGAGAAAAAATTTCAATTTATGCTCCCTGCAGTTCCTTTGAAGTTATTTATGGAACGGCTTACACCAAGGCTACAAGGCCCATCTTGTTCTCAAGGCCATCAGTGTCTAAGTCAAGCTGGTGAAGGGTGTGCAATGTATGTGGGTCAGGCCTCTTCTCATTCCATCTCATGATCCTTCTTAGCTTCTGCATGCCTTAGTTTCTTTCTCTGTGAAATGGGTATCATACAAGCCCTTTCCTGTTGGAGTGAAAAGCCCTTTCCTCTTGGGACTGAAAATTAAATGAGACGCTGATGTAAAAGCTTTTAGTATAGTGTTGGAACCACAGAAATGTCAAGCATTATTATCGGTTATCAGGAAGGGGAGAGGTGGGTGTGAGCTGGAGGAATCAGGATTGACTTCCTATCAGAGGCATGACTACTGCTGGGACTGGTTAATAATGGCTAGAGCTGGTCGCAAGTTCATGCTTGAACTTCCTGAATCCTTGCAAAGATCCTTGGAGGTAAATGCAATTATCAGCTACTTGGTATAAATCTCCTTGTCGCTGCTATAATGAATTGCCACCAACTTAGGGGCTTGAAACAACATAAACTTATTACTTTATCCTTCTGGACATCAGAAGTCCAAAAATGAGTCTTAGAGAGGTGTCTGCAAAGTTGGAGACTTTGAGAAGAAGCTATTTCCCTGCCTTTAGCAGCTGTTAGAAATTGGTGATCCTGCATCACTCCAACCTCCGCTTCACCATCACATCTGCTTCACTGACCTTCACCCTCCCACCTCTCTCTTACAGGAATCCTTGTGATTACACGAGGCTACCTGGATAATCCAAGAGGATCTGTCCCTCTCAGGGTCCTTAACTGAATCACAGCTGAAGTCCCTTTGTCATGTAAAGTCACACATTCACAGGTTCCACAGATTAGGATGTGGACATCCTCGAGGAGGTCATTATTCTGCCTATTAATTCCATCTTATGCACAAGAAAACAAAGGTGCGATCATCAACCCAAGATCACACAGCCTAAGAGTAGAGCACTGGCCTTGAACCAGGTCTGTCAGACAGCAGAGCCGACAGTCATCACCCTTTCAGGATACTTAAGTTTGCTTGCTGTGTTTACTATTTGAACCTGCACTTGGGTGCTTCAGACACTCTGCTTCACCAATTAGTCAGCAAATATTAACTGAGCACCTATTTTGTTTCGGGTACTGATGATGAAGCAGTAACCAAGACAGGAGAACATTCCTGTCTGTAAGAAGCTGACCGTCATTCAGTTATATCCATTACATCCAAGTAACAAATCCCAGGCTTCCCATGTGGCTCAGTGGTAAAGAATCTGTCTGCCAGTACAAGGAGATTCAGGAGACCTGGGTTAGAGCCCTGGGTTGGGAAGATCCCCTGAAGGAGGAAATGACAACGCCCTGCAGTGTTCTTGCCTGCAGAATCCCACGGACAGAGAAGCCTGGTGGGCTACAATCCACAGGGTTGCAGAGTCAGACATGGCTGAGCACACATGCATTATCAATAATTAACAAATCCTAGCACAAATTATCTTGAACAATGAGATCATTTGCTATTTCACAGTGCAAGAAATCAGGAAGAGGACGTAGTTCTGAGTTTAATTCATTAAGTGCCACTGTTATGGACCCCCAGTTTCTTTCCATGTTTTTTGTTTCTCATCCTCAACTTTGTTCTCATCTCAGATTCCTTCATGATCACAAAACGGCTGTCACTGCTCCAGCTAATACATCCAGACACAATAGCCAGTGCATGGAGAACAAGAAACCTTTCCCCAAAGCCCACTGCAGCCTTTAGTTCATGTATCATTGGCTATAACTGGGTCCCATGCCCATGATTTAACCAATTTCTGGCAAGGGAAATGGGATCAGATAATTGTCTGAGACCAATCTGGATTTTCTTCAGAGCTGGGGATGGGTTACACTTTCCTGTGTCACACGGCAAGGCATGGGTCTTTAAATAAAATCAGGACTCTCACAGCAACAAAGGGATAATTACTTAGGCATCCAGTGGCCTGGGTTCAAATCTTGGCTTTGCCATGTTCTCTCTGAATAACTCTCTGAGCCTCAATTTTCTCATCTGTAAAATGGATAACCTAGTTCACAGGATTGTTAGGACAATAAAATGACTCAATGCCTGCAAAGCCCAGCTACTATTACTTTCCCTTCAACCTACTTCTCAGGGTGGGGCCCAGAACATCAATTCTTATTCCATTGCCCTGACTGCAGATGTTTTTTCTAGTTTCTCCCCAAATTAAAATGAAAAGAAAAGCTGTTCAAGACGACTGCATTTCAAGACCCCATCCTAGAAGCCGGTGGGGAAAGGACCCATGTGAATCCTCTTCCCAGAACCCACGATAACTTGAGAGGTACTCACTAAGATCAGGGAGCTGGCTAAGTGTTTGGCACACAAGACTTCTCTCAACCTCATCAGCCACCACTGACAGGTGAAGCCCAGAGACACCGAGTAACATAGCTCAGGTTACCAAGAGCAGAAGCAGAAAACCAGGATCCGAACCCAGGTCCAACAGGCCCTGAGATCCAGCCTGCAGACAAATAGTCAGTGTGCCCCATGCAGAGTTTTAAACACCTTACTGGCCAGTGTTGGGTCACATCCCTGTTCCTGAACCATCCCAGACAAAGCAGATTGGCTCACTCTCACACCAGTCAGATCCTTCTCTGGAGCTGGAGGTGGGGCTCAGCTGTCCCTGGGGTCTTACAGCTGGTGGAGAAACCACATAAAATCAGGGTTCCTCCTGCTGGATAAGAACCAGCAGTATTGCCTCCACTAGTCTTTCCAGAAGTGTGACATCTGTACTGCCCAATGGCAGTGTGGTGACTTTAGGTGATGAAATTTTAACAGATTTTAGGTGAACCATTTTAATAGTTACCAGTTTTTACAGGAATTATTACTTTTTTGTTTGTGGCAAGTGATTCTGAGTTTTCTTTTGTGATAGGTATATAGTTGCCTTTTAAAAACAAGTTTAGGAAAATAAATAAATAAATAAATAAAAACAAGTTTAGGGACTTCCCTGGTGGTCCAGTGGTTAAGAGTCCACCTTGCAATGCAGGGGACACGGGTTCAATCCCTGGTCAGGGCACTAAGATCCTAAATGCAGAGCAAATAAGCCCGAAAAGCCACAACTACTGAGCCAGCACACCACAGCTAGACAGTCTGTGTGCCTCTATGTAAGATCTCGCATGACTTGACAAAAATCTGATGCAATCAAATAAATAATTTTTTAAATCATTATCTAGGGAATTCCCTGGCAGTCCAGTGGTTGGGACTCAGTGCTTTCACTGTTGAGAAACCAGGTTTGATCTCTGGTTGGGAAACTAAGATCCTGCAAGCCAAGCAACCAAATAAATAAGTTTATATCCCACCATTCTGATCTTTGAGATAATTACACATAAGTTAAAAATAAATAAACAAAAAACAAAGTTTCACCAAGTTTTCATACACTTGGGTGGGAGTATCAAATGGTTCAAACACTTTGAAAACTCTATCTACTATATCTAAACACACACCCGCTTGTGACCCCAACACTTTCTAGCCCAGGTATATACCCTTTGGGCTTCCCAGGTGGTGCAATGGTAAAGAGTCTGCCTGATTTGGCAGGCAGACACAGGAGACACAGGTTCCATCTCTGGGTCAAGTTGGGAAGATTCCCCTGGAGAAGCAAATGGCAATCCACTCCAGTATTCTTGCCTGGGAAATCCCATGGACAGAGGAGCCTGGCAGGCTACAGTCCATGGGGTCACAAAGAGTCAGACACGACTGAGTGACTGAGCTCACGTGCATACATATAGAAAAGTGTCCGTGGGTTCATAAAAAACACATGCACAAAGATGTTTATACAAGGTTTATTAATTACATCCCAGAATAAAAACTCTCCCCAATACCCACCAACCTAGAATGGATACATAAATTGTGGTGTATTTACCCCATGGTAGGCAACACCACAATTACACAAAACAACATGGGTGAAACCAAACACAAAGAAGTCAAAACTGTAAGATTCTATTGATTTAAACTTCCAACTGAAGCAAAATTAATCTGTAGTTTAAAAGTCAGGACGGGGTAATGGTCGCCCTTGGGACTGAAAAGAAGTCTGGGCAGCGGGAGTCATGTGGGGGTTTAGGAAGGTGGTTTTCCTTGAAATGAGTGCGGGTTTACACCAATATGCTCATTTTATGAAAATTCTTTAGGCTGTACATTTAAGACCCGTGACTGTGGGACTTGCCTGGTGGTCCAGTGGTTAAGACTCGCACTTCCTATGCAGGTAGATCCCAGGTCAGGGAATTAGGATACCACATGCTGTGTGGTGGGGAAAAAAAATGAAACAAAAGAAACAAACGAAAAACCCCATGCCTTTTCTGTATGTCTAACATACTTTGATAAAAAGTTTTAGAAAGGTAAAACACTTTAAAGGAAAATATTGGCTAGACAATAGAGTCAGTGGTACACTGGCTTATGAATATGTGAAGATTTTCAGGAATGACTGAGTCTTAGAAGCTGTCTTATTCTGTCGTTATTGTCATGCCTATTTTTGGTGGTTGGAGTCGAATGAACAGCAAACACCTGTTGTTGATAATGCAGACTAAGAAAAGATGCTTAGGAGAACAGACGGTGCATAGAGTGTGCTGTTTGCTTAGAGATTATTTCATTTAGCGTTCAATGGAAGTAAATCTGTCTTCACTTGCTGGGATGACCTCTTGACATCCCTTTTCTTTGGAATAGCCTTGGGAAGACCCAACCCAGTCAGCAAACATGAGGCGAGCCTACTATCCCTGCACGTTCTGCTCCCAGGACAGGCATTGCTAATCGATCCTCGAGCCCTAGTCCATTGATTCCAGGTAAAGCCTTTAATTCCTTGGAACACAATGTCAAAGGGAGTTGCTTGCAAACAATTGCAGCTGGCACTTGAATGACATTTACTTGGCATTCCAGATCTAAAGCTCTGCTCTGTCTTAATCAGGAAGACATTAAGTCACAGGTCCCACCTCTGACCACAGCACACCCAGGAGACTCACCAAGCCCAGCAGAGTGTGCAGAGGAGGAGAGGTTGACAGCTTCTCCCTGAGACTGTAGTCACACTGTGTGTTTTCTGGACACCATCTGTCTGCTCTCAGTCCTACTTGCCCAGCCTGCAGCTGCCTTTTTGTAACCCCACCTCCGCCTCTCCTGTGCAGCCTTCACTTCTAGACAGAAGGACCTCGTATGTATTCACCTGCATGACCCAAATACAAACAGATCCCCCCAAATCACCATCTAGTTTTCATGAGCCAGAGTACTATCAGTTAGTTAACTCTTATTTTCTGTATTAATGAAGGCATGGAGCACAGGGAGATAATAGCAGATTCATTTTGACCTTGGGATGACAGTTAGGACTTTCCTGCCATGCACAATATTTGCATAATTAATCATAATTTGATTAGGCTGTGTTTTTGCTTGACAGGCATCCATTTCTTCTCTTCCCAATAATAGCATCTCCTTTAGGGAAACTTTCTTTCCCTGCTACTAAATAAAATAATCTCTAATGTGATTTGGATAGAGGATGTGGCCGAACTTGGGCAGACTCATGGTGATTGTTTCAGGAATGGGTATAAGAATTGATTGGGCCAATCAGAGCTGGCCCAGTAACTGGAGCTTTCAGGCAAGAAGCATTTCCCTGCTGCTCAGGTTGCCAAGGTGATAAGAGGTAACTGTACAGCTATTGGCACAATCTTTTCTCCACTTGAAGAGCTCCAACCTTAAAATGAAACCAATACAAAGGAAAGCAAACCCAACGTATGACAGGATACAGATTCTCAATTTAAGCACCTGGATCCAGCCATACCTGAAAGTATTTCTGCTTAAGGCTATTTGAATTGGATTTCTTTTCCTTGCAGTCAAAACACTCTTGACTAGTACAGGTTTAAGTAAATAAATAAATATTCAAATAAGTCTGAGTAGCTTATAAATAGATAAACAACCATTAAGGGAAATGTCCTAAAAACATGTGGGAAAGGAATAGCATTGTCAGATAAAGCAGATGCAAGAGAAACAAGGCAGACAATCAAGGGCTTGACACCAATTCCCACTGTAAAGATAATGAAACCACTATTCAACAGATCCTTTAGGAGGGTGGGGTCCTAAGGGGCCATCTGTTCTTCCAGGGTGGTCTCCCCATGAAAACAGGAAACTGATATCAGTCAACACAAGGTAGCTTAGTGAACCTGTGTTAGCTTCTCGTGATTATCATATTTTCTTCTAAATAGTCACGAGCCATCTGTGTAAAGCTCTGTTCCAGAATTCTGCTAAGAACTCTGGCTGTCAGACATACCCCATCTGGGGATTCCAGACTCCGTATTATTTTCCCCTTTTAGAAAATCCAGGTCTTTGCCCATCTTCAGGCTCTTCTCTGTGTCTTTTTTTTTTTTTTTTTTTTTTTACTGTCTCCCAGCCAACCACGAATTCAACTCTCTGTAGAACTTGTCTTTCTCCCGTGGTATTTGAAAGAACATTTGTCCTCTGTGGTGAAGGCAGAGCTGCAACAGGGATGCGTGATTCAGTGTTCTTACTGCTGCCTGAACACACGACCCCCTCGCCCCACACAAGGGATCCATCTTTTAACATCTCAGTATTTCCCCTCAATTTCTGACATTCTTCATCTTGCAAAATTCACCTGAATACCTTATTACTTGTTAAAAGTAACACATACATATGATAAAACAAGTTTCAACAGGTCCAAAGATCTCCTCCCCTGGACTTCTGGCCCCCTGACTTCCCCTCCCCTAGGACAGCCACAGTTATCTGCTTTTCCTTCCAGAGATATTATGTACATTTCCAAAGCTATATGTTTGTGTGTATGTATGAATCTGTATACATCCTCTTCCTGACATTATTTGTATGTGTGGTAGAGTATTCATAACATAAATTTATCACCCATGACGTTTCGCATAGTCACAGTTATCACCGCTATCTAGTTCTAGACCATTTTCATCACTCCAAACAAAACCGGTACCCGTGAAGCAGTCATGCTCCATTTCTCCCCTCCCCCAGTCCCTGGTAATCACCAATCTGCTTCCTATCTCTATGTGCTGTACTACATTGCTTCAGTGGTGTCCAACGCTTTGCAACTCCACGGACTGTAGCCCACCAGGCTCCTCTGTCTGTGGGATTTCCCAGGCAAGAATACTGGAGTGGGTTGCCATGCTTTCCCCCAGGGGATCTTCCCCACTCCGAGATAGATTTACCTGTTCTGGATATTTCCTATCAGGATGTGGCCTTTTATGACTGGCTTCTCTGTTTTTATGACTGGCTTCTTTCAATTAGCATGGTATTTTTGCGGTTCATCCATGCTGTAGCCTGTGCCAGTACTTCATTCCTTTTTATGGCTGAAAAATATCCCACCTGTATGGATAAAACCACAGTTTGTTGGTCCTTTCATCTATCGATGGACATTTGGGATGTTTTCTCTTTTGGCCCTTGTGAACAGTACTGCTGTGAACATTCATGTTATATGGATTTATTTGAATCCCTGGTTTGGGTTCTTTCTGGACATACACCCAGAACTGGAATTGCTGAGTCATAGAGTCATTCTGTGTTTAACATTTCAAACTGCCATACTATTTTTCACAGTGGCTGCACCATTTTACATTCTCACCGGCAATGCATGAGGGTTCCACTTCCTCCACAGCCTCACCAACATTTCTTTTCTGTTTCTTTTTTTTTTTCTTTGCAGTACTCATCCTGATGGATGTGAAGTGGTGTCTCATTGTGGTTTTAATGTACATTTCCTTGATGAGCAATCATACTCTCCTTTTTTTTTTTTTAACACAAACATAGACTTCTATACACACCATTTTGCTTCTTGAATATTCACTGAATGCTCTATAATTGGAGCTTATTCTGTATCAGTTTCACATCACCTCCATGCTCTTCCCAGAGCTGTGTAGTAACCCATACTGTCCAGATAAATCCTGCCTCATCAGCCAGTCCCCTACAGAAAGGCCTAAGAATGTATCAGTCTTTTCATTCCATGTAATGCTGTAACAAACACCCGCCCAGTGCACGTCTTTGTGAACATTCCTCTGATTATCTTTTTTGTAATGTTTATTTTCTTTATTTATTTATTCAACTCCACCAGGTCTTAGTTGCAGCATGCAGGATCTTTTAGCTGTGGTATGTGGGATCTAGTTCCCTGACCAGGGATTGAACACCAGGCCCCTGCTTTGGGAGTGTAGAGTCTTAGCCACTGGACCACCAGGGAAGTCCCTGCCTCTGATTTTCTTAATTTTCTTCCCTGAAGTCAAGGGCAGCTCCCTCGCTGTTAATTTCTGTCTCCAAGAGGCCTTCATCTTGGTCTCCCACAATCGACAATGAGGAAACCAACAAAAATGAATGCTATTTCTGAATCTCACTCTATTCCAGGCACTTACATTTCCATCCATTACTCCATTGACTTTCCCACTGATTCTTTGACATGGCTTTTTCCCCACCCATTTGTCAGGTGGGAAATAGATGTGCTGGGCTTCCCAGGTGGCACAGTTGGTAAAGAACTCACCTGCCAATGCAGGAGATGCAAGAGACGTGGGTTCGATCCCTGGGTCAGGAAGATCCCCTGGAGAAGGAAATGGCAACCCACTCCAGTATTCTTGCCTGGAGACTCCCATGGAGGGAGGAGGCTGGCAGGCTATAGTCCACTGGGTCGCAAAGAGTCCGACATGACCGAGCACGCCCGCAGCAGCAGTAGCAGACTGATGTGTATGAGGGTCACTGGTCCTATCTTTCACAGGGTCAGTGGAGGTAACGGAGTCCAGATCCTGATCTGTCTGACTCCCAGGCCATCCCCTTCATCTCCAGGCAGCTCTCTTGCTTGGGACATCTGGAATAGGGTGACCAGTCATGCCAGTTTGCCCGGGACTGAGGGGCTTCCCAGGACGTGGGAGCTTTCGTGCTAAAACCCAGAAAATCCCAGACAAACCACTGTGGTCTGGAAAGTCGTCCAGCTTGTGTTGGGGACACACAGCCATGAGTCATCTATGCCTCTCGTCCTTCCTCTGTTGGCTTGGGGCCCAAGAGTCATAACCCAGGGCCTTTGGTGGGACTTGAACCCACAACCTTCAGTCCTCATTTGCCTCCCTCTCCCCCTCACACACACACTCAGGCCTCGGCAGCCTCTCCCACACGTTTCCCCTTCCACACAGTTCCAGTGAGACATGGGGGCCACAACTCACCACAAGGCAAGCCAAAAGCCTGTCCATCAAGGGAGAGAAAGCAAATTCCTGGCCTCACTGCCAAGGTGACTGAGTCAAGGAAAGTGGAGACAAACCCAGCATCCTATCTCCTTGGGTCTCTGCGTTTTCCACAGTTTCCTTGAGTTCCTGTCACACATCTTGGGCTGAAAGGAGGCTTTTGTGGCCTGGGAGTTTAAAGACACCTGTCTGAGCATTAGTGCCCCACCCAAAGTGCCAAGTAAATAACAGGTCCGTGGCACAGCTGGCCGGCGATGGCTTGGTGACACCCATAATCATTCAGAACCGTTCACTCAGAGGAAACCCGGGGCCCGGCTTGGCCTCTCCTCACACTCCTGATCTGCCAGCCCCATAATTAGCTTATTACCAGCCACCTCATGCTAATAACCTCTCCCTTTATGACTGCAAGAGGAATTAAAGAGAACTAATAGACCGAGGCCAGTAATCCATTTGTAACCTTGCATTTTTTTTCCCGGTGCCGGCTGAAGAGAGAAGTCAAGGGAACTTCCACCCCCACCTCCTCGAGATTCCTGTTCTTTTTGGACAGCTTTTTGTAATGCAGGGTGGTGAGCAATGTTGACAGGACTTCCCCTTTCAGTGGGTGCATCTCAAGTTCAGTTGGCCCCCACCCTTCCGGGCTGGATGAATCCAAGGGCAGTGAGTGGGGCAGAGGAAGCCCCAGGTAGTCCCCCCAAAGGATGAGAAGGATGGGGAGAAGGTGCTCGGTATCCCCTTGGCCCAGCCATAGAGGCCAGCTGAGGTCAAGTGTGGTCCATCTGGCGGTTTGATCTTATGATGACGCTGTTGTTTGCTCACCCAATAGCCATTCTCCCTGGATTTGCTGTTTTATTTCCCCCTGTGGCCTCCTGTCACCTCTCCTTAGGGATAAGAGACTGTTTTATTATTTATTTATTTTATTTTTAGCTGCACTGGCTCTTCAGTGTTGCAACACAGTCTCTAGTTGCGGTGAGCGGAGACTGATTTTGTTGGAGTGCATGGGCTTCTCATTGCTGTGGCTTCTCTTGTTGCGGAGCACAGGCTCTAGGCATGCAGGCTTCAGTAGCTGCAGGGCTTCGTTGCCCCGTGGCATCTGAAATCCTCCTGGACCAGGGATCGAACCTGTGTCCCCTGCATTGGCAGACAGATTCCTAATCACTGGACCTCCAGGGAAGTCTGACTTGCTCTCGATGAGAGAGGCTGCCTCCCCAGTAGAGGCTGAACATTCCAGCTCCTTCCTGCCCTGGTACAGAGAACCCTGTTAGTGTCCTGTCCTGATCCCCAGGAGGCCTTTCACAAAATCTGTGCCTCCTTTCCCAGGTTCTGTGAACTTGACCTCTGATGGCCCACACCCAGGACCTTTCTCTGAAGGCTGACTTAGTGCTACCGGAGCCTGCTCACCTCCTAGTCTGGAGCAAACAACTCCTGGCACTGTCGTCTGCCTGTACTGGCTGGGGCAAGGGACGAAAGTCCAGCTCTCTGCCTCCAGGCGGGGTAAACTCTGCTGCTTCTGGTGCTCTGAGATGCCTGGTTTGGAGCCATTCCTTAATCTAAGCATCAGGATTCCCTGGAGGGCTTGTGAAAACCCTCCAGGTGGAGATTGCTGGGCCCCACCCCCAGATGTGTGATTCAGTGGGTATGGACTGGGGCCGAGAAGCGCATTTCTGTTAAGTTCCCCTAGAGCTGATGCTGGAGGCTGAGGACCACACTTTGGGAACCACTAGTCTGTCATATCAAAATTAGCCTCATGGGTCTCAGCCTGGCTAGATATTAGAGTCATCATTTTAGAACTGTAGATGCCTGGGACTTCCCTGGTGGTCCAGTGGTTAAGAATCCACCTTCCAATACAGAGGACACAGGTTCAATCCCTGGTTGGGGAACTAAAATCCTACATGCTGTGGGGCAACTAAGCTCTTGTGCCTCAACTATGGAGCCTGGTGCTTTGGAGCCCATCAGGCACAACTAGAGAGAAGCCCCAGCACTGCAACGGAAAGATCCCGAGTGTCACAACTAAGACCCCACGTGCGTACGTGCTAAGTAGCTTCAGTTGTGTCTGATTCTGTGCAACCCCGTGGACTGTAGCCTTCCAGGCTCCTCTGTCCATGGGATTCACTAGGCAAGAATAATGGAGTGGGCTGCCATGCCCTCCTCCAGGGGCTCTTCCCAACCCAGATGTTGAACTTGCATCTCTTATTGTCTCCTGCATTGGCAGGTGGGTTCTTTACCACTAGCACCAACTGGGAAGCCTCTAAGACCACCATCCCTCCCACGCAGCCAAATAAATAAATAAATATCTTTTTTTTTTTTTTTTTAAGGAAAGAACTGCAGATGCCTGTTCCTCATCACCCAGAATTTTGGTTCTGTTGATTTATTGGCAGAACCCAGGGACATCCATGTAGGTAAAGACGTTCCCCCAGGAGATTCAAAATAAATCACCAGGTGAGATCCACAGCCTCTGCCTGAAACCACCTCAAATTACGACGTGTGGGATTCTTATGTCATATCCCCGAGACATTTATTCAGAGAGCGCCAAGAAATTTAATCCGATCTCGCCATTATAAAGTTTGCATTCATAGGTGTTGGATGTCACTATAAACAAACCTTTTAAAGGTCACTTTAAAAAGTAATATAGGAAGCGTTCCTTGCTGGAGCTCATCAATAATATACACCACAAAGCAAATGAAACAAGCAGTGTCCTAATTTATGCAAAAGGGTATTTGTGGCCTGGGATAACATTTCCAGTGGCTGCATCATATGCAGATTCAAAAAATGCCGTGTCTGAAAAGTTCTAGACGTAGGGGGAGCAGATGGGCTTGGCCAAACTCTATTTGATGATTCAAAACACAATGTCAAGGGTACACGCGGAGGGCTCAAAGAACATTATTTCATGAATGTAAGCCCAGAACAAAAAGACATATTTCTTAATGTATTATATTAGTTATTTAACATGTGACCTTAAATAAATGTAGTTAGGCATGGTTATTACTCTATTACTAATATAAACGTGCAAATAAACATTTGACTATTTAATTTGTACCCCAAAACTTTTATACTTACCAAAAGCATTGGGAGAGAAACCCTCCCATTATATAAAAGGGAGTCACCTTACATCGTTTGGAGATACATATATATATATGCATTTTTTTTTCCAGCATAAGGGTAAACAAGACAGATGAGGTCAGATCTCTGCCTCTAGGAAACTGACTAGAGGGAGAAAGACAGCAAACAAACAAATACAATATCCTGATGAGTATCATGATGAAAACTAAAGTAGGGATTTCCCTGGTGATCCATGGGTTAATGCTTCGCCTTCCATTACAGGGGGTGCCGGTTCGATCCCTGATCAGAGAGCTAAGATCTCCTGTGGCTTGCAGCCAAAAAACCTAACCACAAAACAAGCAATATTGTTAAAAAAAATTCAATAATGACTTTAAAAATGGTTCACATCCAAAAAAAAAAAATCTGGGAAAAAAAAGCAGAAGTAGTACAGAAGGAAAGGAGCGCTGGGAGGGCTGCGGCTCCGTTTCAACAGAGATGGAGATGGAGAGAGGAACTGAGTCTCGTGAATACCTTAGGGAAGAGAATACCTGGTATTGGAAACTGTAAGTGCAAAGGCCCTAAGGCAGGTACACACTTGCACAGTCAGGGAATAGCTGGGAAGCAGTGGGAGGAGGGGGGCGGTGCAGATCTTGCAGGGCCTGAAGAGGGGTGTATCTTACTCAGTCTGATGGATCAGGAGTGCCTGGTTCCTGTGGCGCAGAGCAGAAGGTAACCTCTCATCATTCTAGATCTGGGACCTCTGTCCACAACTGGACCCAGCATTTTCAGGGCCTCTGGGATGAAAGTGTTCATGTTTCTTGCTTCTCCATTTACCTCCTACTTTTCTCCTTCTCCTCCAAACACTCAAGGGCAGGGAGGTACCACAACAAATCCCAGAGGTTAAGCATGGGCTGTGCCATCCCACCTCCAACTGTTCAAAGCAACTCAGTTGTGGGAACAGTCAGCACCTCTTGGAAGCAAGGCACTGACCTCAGCTGGCGCCACACACAGCCAGGCACCCCACAACACCTGCTTCTGAGGCTGCAGCTAGGAGCCCGCACAATCACCCTTTGTTTTTTTATGGCCTTGGAGAGTTTACTTTGCTTTCCTGCCAGGCCTTTGTCATCCCTTGGGGAGTCAAGAAGACAGAACTGATGGTAACAACTTGGTAGCCTAAGAAAATAAGCAGGAGACGGAGAAACCCCAAATCTCCGGAACCCAGCAATCCTGGTTCCCATCCCTGTCTGCCAACTCAGAGGTGCACGAATCCAGGCACACTTCCTGGACTTTTCACACCTTCCATGTGTCCTACTGTGTGCTCCGACCACGGGGGGCTGATGGGGACAGGGCCAGCTTCCTGAGTGAGCAGCTGTACAGCCACGCAGGGAGCCACACTCAGAAGGGCCCCAAGCTTGGTTTAATACTCTGTAGTCACCACCTTGAAATTCTCAATCGTTTTTGAACAAGGGATCCTGTGTTTTCATTTTTCACCAGGACTCAGCAAATGATGTGGCTGGTCTGGACCAGGACCCCATTTGAGATGTCCATACAGGGTCTCTGGCAGTCAGTGGGGATCTGAGATGTAGCCTCAACTCAAGGTTTCAAATGCTGTGGCCTGTGGATCCCCCCAGTGACTCTTCAACCCCAGTGTTGTGTGGAAGAATCTACATAGATGTCAGAGCTGCTCTAGGCAGACATCTGTGAGGCGATGTCTGGTTTTGATTCAAAACTGAGAGTCACTCATTGACTTGCCACACAAGCAAACTTGGAAGCCCTCCTGATATAAACCTCCACCCATGTAAACCTGCCACCCACGTCTCCTGCTGGAAACCAGGAGCCCCTGGTTTAGGAGCTGTGAACCCAAAAGAGGGGAAAGGCCTGCGGTCCAGCAAAGCCTGCATCTTCTATAGTGCAAGGACTTCCCCACCCTGCTCTCTCCTATCCTGACTGGGGTCAGAGGCCATCGTTTGCCTGATACTGGGGATCCAGGAGGGCATCCTGCCTGCTTTGGCCACTAGACCTAAAATTCCATCAGAACCAGTCCTTTTTCCCTGGGTGAAATACCTTTCCCCTGGCTCAAATACCTTGAGCTGTTTTGCATTTCTCATTGCAATTTTTACAAGGATTTATTTACAAGGTTGTCTCCTCTCCAAGCCAGAGCTTTGGAGGGAAAAGTCCATGCCCTAATCATTCATTCTTCAAGAAACCTGTCCCAGAGCACCCCCAGTGGTGAGATGTTCACAGGTACAAGGGCTCTAGAACAGTCTTTGGATCCAGAACACTAGGCAAAGGACCTCCCCTGCTTGGGGGCCGCTTAATAGCTGATGAATGAATGAATGTGCTAGTTAAAATTACAACATATCAGGTTTCCCTGGTGGCTCAGTGGTAAAGAATCCACCTGCCAATGCAGGAGACACGGTCGATCCCTCATCTGGGAAAATTCCGCATGCTGTGGGCCACTAAAGCCCGTGCGTCAGTACTACTGAGCCTATGCTCCAGAGCCGAGGAGCTGCAACCACTGAAGCTCAAGCACCCTGGAGCCTGTGCTCCGCAACAAGAGAAGTCACTGCAATAAGAAACCTGCGCCCCCTCCAGTTAGAGAGTAACCCTTGCTCACCACAACTAGAGAAAGCCCTCACAGCAATGAAGACCCAGCACAAAATAAATAAATAAGATTGTTTTTAAAAACTGTGGCATGTTTGTATGTCACCTATCAGGTTCCAGGGACTGTTTTCATCAATTTGTACGTATTTTCTCATTTAACTGTCATAACAACCCTGCATTTTGTGCTATTCTTGCCCCCATTTTACAGAGGAGGAGACTGAGGCACTCAGAAGAGACTCTTTCATTTAGAGGGCTTACAATATACATACACATACACTTGTGCACATGTGTACGTGCACCTCTGCAAGCCAGAAACTAGTCAATTCACAGGCAGGCAGGGTTCAGAGCCAAATTAGCAAAATATATTGAGATGGTATTTATTTTCTTTCTAATTCTTGAGTTCTAATGACTGTTTATTCTCATAAACATCTAATGTGTGTACGCAGCCTACAAGCCAGAGTGCAGCACCAAGTGGCTCGAATGTTTGTTCTCTGGTGGGGTATCATGCCCCTCCCTGCTTTTTGTATAAAACAAGACTCCTCAGGGCCTGCATATCTTACTAGCATCTCACAGCTGGGACATGCAATCCTCTGTAGTATCAGAGGCCTTGCCAGGCCAGCAGAAGCAGGCTGGAGGGGAGTGAGGGTTCCCTGCAAAGATGGCCACCAGCAACTCGTCCCTTCCCTGCAGGTGCCTGAAGCTCCTCCCACCAGGAGGCAGAGTCTCCTGAAAATGGATGGGCTCTGTGAATGCTTTGACTAATAGAAAGCGGCAGAAGTGATTCCACTCCAAGTCTGGAGAGACCTGCTTTCCCTCTCTTGGGACCCAGCTGTGGCCATGGTAAAGAAATTCAGGCCATGTTCCAGAAGAACAAGAGATTACGTGGACAGAGTGAAGCCTGAGGAAATGGGAGACTACAAATGGAGAGAAGGGCTGCCAGCTCCAGCCCTTCCAGCCAGTGCCAAACATTACGGGTCAAACCACGTGGATTACTCAGCTCCAGACAGTATCCCAGCCCACACAAAATGAGGCAGACTATGCAGCTAAGCCCTGAAGGTCAGCCTTGCCAGCAGCCCGTCCCCGTGCACTCCCTCTTCTCCGTGCCCTGGGAGCCTGTCTGCTTGTCTTCCCAACAGGTGTTAAAATAACGACCTTTGGGCTAAAAAGGAAACCATGTGCAGGGGTGATAAGAGAGTCTAGCTGCCTGAACCGGAAAGAGAGAGGGAGGAGGAAAAGAGAAGTGAGGCAGCCTGGGGAGGTGGGGAATTGGCAAATTTCAGGGAGGGCTGTCAATGAACTGGGGGGCACAGAACTTCCTTCCTCTTCCCCTCAGAATTCAGCCTTGTCTTTTTTTCAGGAACAAGATTTGCAGGAAAACCAGGATCTGAGACTGATAGATAGCCCTTTCTCCTGTCTCAGGGGTTTTGCACTTACAATTCCCTCTGCCCGGAATGTAATCCCCCCACCCTCACCCTTATTTGGAAATAGGATCACTGTAGATGAAATTAGTTAAGTTACGATGAGTCAGATCAGAGTAAGATGAGCCTTAAATCCAACATGACTGGTATCCTTATAAGAGAGAAGAGGCTCTAATGAAGACAGAGGCACCGGGGGAAACAATGTGAGGATGGAGGCTGACGTTAGAAGAGTGCAGCTGCAACCCAAGAAACTGCAAAGATCTCTGGCAACCTCCAGGGAAGGAGCTAGAAGAGGAGAGGGGTCGGGGCCGGGGGTGGGGCAGGAGAGAGTTGTCCTTCATTAGAATCTGCGTAGGGATTGGGACTTCGCTGATGGTCCAGTGGCTAAGACTCTGCACTCCCAATGCCGGAGCCCAGGTTCTGTCCCTGGTCAAAGAACTAGGTCCTACATGCCGCAACTGAGATTGCATGCCATAACTAAAGATCCCGCATGCTATATCAGAGATCGAAGGTTCCTCTTGCCCCAAATAAGACCTGGTGCAGCCAAATAAATAAATATGGGGAAAAAAAGAATCTGCATATGGACATGACCCTGCTGACACTTTGATTTCACACTTCTAGGCGCTAGAACTGTGAGAGAACACAATTCTGTTAAGCCACCCAGTTTGTGGTCCGTACTTGTTACGGAGGCCCTAAGAAACTAATATACTCCAGCTGTGCCTTGCCCTAGTACCCCAGGATTCCAGCAAGTGCAGTTGACTCTGCCTTGAAAATGCACCCCAGATTGGCCCCTTCTCCCATCATCATCTTGTCTTGCCTGGACCATTGCAATAGCCTCCTCCCCAGTCTCCCCACAGTTACTCTGCTCCTTCTCCTCTAAAGCAACCAGAGGGGTCTTTTAAACCCTGTATCAGATCTGCCACCATTCCTTAAAAGTTCCCCATCCCAAGACTTCCCTGGAGGTCTAGTGGTTAGGACTCGCTGCTTCTACTGCAGGGGGCATGAGTTCCACACCTGACTGGGGAATGAAGATGTCGAGGTGTGGCCAAAAAAAGGAAAAAAGATTTTGAAAAAAGTTCTCCATCTTGCTCACAATGCAATCCCAGTTCCTCTGCATGGCTGCATCAGGACCCCAGGATCTGGCCTCTTCAGTCCCCAGGATCTTCTCTCCCTCCACCCACTTTGATCCAGCTCATTGTCCTTCTCACTGTTCCTCAAACACACCAGAAATGGCCCCACCTCAGTGCCTTTGCACATTCTATTCCCTCTGCCTGAATCCCTCTTCCCCACACATTCCCGTGACTCTGGCTCTCTCTTGTTTACATCTTACTCAAACGTCATCTTCCTCTGAGAGGCTTTCCCTGACCACCCTCAATAAAACCGCTATGCCCCTCCGCGCGCCCCCCCCCCCCCCCCCCCCCGCCATCTGCCTCCACCCGCTCTGGGAAGCAGATCTCCACCCAATCTGGGAAGCAGATCTCTTCCTGTGATGTCACAGCCCTACTCTTCCTGCAGGCACTCTTTGAGGCCACCGTTCTGTTTCTGGGACCTGATCCTGCAGAGAGGCTGGCACGAGGCATGTAAGCTTGGACAGACAAAAACGTGCTCAGCCAGGCTGCTGACAGCAGTGAAAGCCTGAAAACAAGGTTGGTGTCAATCCACAGGGGACCCGGTATATCAGTTATGAGATGGCCAGACGATGACACACCATGCGGCTGTTCTGAAGGCTGAGGCTGCCCCAGAGCCAGGGCACGGAGCAGCCTCCTAGATCTGCATTCACACATCACTTCTGTTTTGTATTTTTTAACTGTGGGATGATGTACACGTAATAAAGGGCATCAGGTGGGTTAGCCTTTGGTGGACAGCTCAAGGGATTTTTTATAAAGAGATCCTTAAAAAAAGAAATACACTATTTTTGGCTTCCCTGGTGGTCCAGTGGTTAAGAATCTGCCTGTCAATGCAGGGGACACGGGCTTGATCCCCAAGTCAGAGAAGACTCCACTTGTGGGACAGCTAAGCCCGTGCGCCACAACTACTGAAGCCCAAACCCCCTAGAGCCCATATTCAGCAACAAGAGCAGCTCCCAAAATGCGACTAAAGAGTAGACCCCGCTCGTCGCAACTAGAGAAAGCCCACGTGCGGCAACAAAGACCAGGCGCAGTCAAAAAGAAATAAATAATTTAAAAACATTTTTGATAAATACTTTATAGAATGATTTTAGGTGTACAGACAAGCTGCAAAGATAGCACAGACTTCCCAAACATCCCACACCCAGTGTTCCCCTGACCCCATTCTCTTTTTTTTTTTTTCACTACGTAGTTTATTTATTTATTTATTTATGGCTCTGCTGAGTCTTCGCTGCTGCTTGGGCTTTCCCTACTTTCGGCGAGCAGGGTCTACTTTCTAGTTGCAGTGCTCAAGCTTCTCATTGCAGTGGTTTCTCTTGTTGCCGAGCACAGGCTTGACAGTGCAGGCTCTGTAGCTGTGGCTCACGTGCGCTTATTGCTCCGAGGCATGTGGGATCTTCCTGGATCAGGGATCAAACCTGCGTCTCCTGCCTTGGCAGGCAGATTCTTTACCACTGAACCACCAGGGAACCACCCTCTCCAGCCCCATTCTTAACATCTTCCATTCATACAGCGCATTTCCCACAGTGAAGAAATCTATCAGTTCAGTTCAGTTCAGTTGCTCAGTCGTGTCCGACTCTTTGCAACCCCATGAATCGCAGCACGCCAGGCCTCCCTGTTCATCACCAACTCCTGGAGTTCACTCAGAGTCGCGTCCATCGAGTCAGTGATGCCATCCAGCCATCTCATCCTCGGTCGTCCCCTTCTCCTCCTGCCCCCAATCCCTTCCAAAATCAAAGTCTTCTCCAATGAGTCAACTCTTTGCATGAGGTGGCCAAAGTACTGGAGTTTCAGCTTTAGCATCATTCCTTCCAAAGAAATCCCAGGGTTGATCTCCTTCAAATCTATATTGATACATTATTATTAACTAAAGTCCATCCTTTGTTCAGGTTCTCTCACTGTTTCCTAATGGCCCTTTTCTCTCCAGGGTCCCGTTCAGGACAGCATGTTGCATTTAATCCTCACTTCTCCTTAGAGCCCTTCTCGACTGTGATGGATTCCCAGGCTGTCCTTGTTTTTGATGAGCTGGGTGGTTTGCAGAAACCTCAGTCAGGGATTTTGCATGATGCTCCTCCGTTGGGATTGGTCTGATGTTTTTCTCAGGCTTCCGCTGGGGTTACATCTTGAGAAAATTTTTAAGCTCTGTTGTTCAAGGCAGAAAACTAGGTGGGTAAAGAAGAGCAAGGGAGGGCCCTCCCACTGGTCCATTAGGAGTAATTTCACGTTTTTATTTGTATATTTCTCTGTGTGCATCCTTTGGTCACCTCTGGAAGGACATACAGAACTTGGTCCCTGCAAAGACTTCAGGGGCAGAGAAGTGGATACCCCCAAATTAGATGGGACAGAGATATCCTTTACACTGTGTCATTTGAAAAAAAGGTAACCATATGTATATGTGATTGAAAAAACCCAGAGAGATAAATGGAACAAAAGAGAACACCCTCCCTGGGCCTCCACCTCTTCTCAGCAACCCTGAGAAGCTTGGCAGGAGTCCAGGAGGAAGGTGAGATGGAGAAAGAGGTTGTTCAAGCGGCTGGCTGGGGCTTCAAAGGACTTCAAAGGAACTGCCCTGCCCAAAAAGGCGCCCCTGAGGCCAGGGTCATTCACCTCTGGGGAGGGAAAGAAATGTCAGCCCCGGGGGCCATCTCAGAACATCTCCAGGGAGCAGAGTGTGTCTGCCAGTTCACCTGAGCAAGCAGCAGCCTTCTGAGCCTCAGCCTGTTCAAGGGCTCCTGATCTCTAAGGCTGGTGGGAGGGTGGATGTAAGCATGAACATCAAGAGCTTGACTCACAGCTGAACTTAGGATCCGAGTTCTTCACACTGAAAATAAAGTCAAGGTCCCCTCCCTTTGCTGACAAAGATCCGTATAGTCAAAGCGATGGTTTTTCCAGTAGTCATGTATGAATGTGAGACTTGAACCATAAAGAAGGCTGAGAGTCGCAGAATTGATGCTTTCGAATTGTGATGCTGGAGAAGACTCTTGAGAGACCTTTGGACAGCAAGGAGAACAAATCAGTCGATCCTAAAGAAAATCAACCCTGACTATTCACTGGAAGGACTGATGCTAAAGCTGAGCCTCCAATACTTTGGCTACCTGATGCAAAGAACTGACTCATTAGAAAAGACCCTGTTGCTGGGAAAGATTGAGGGCAGGAAGAGAAGGGGATGATGGAGGATGAGCTGGTTGGATGGCATCACTGACTCGATGGACATGAGTTTGAGCAAGCTCTGGGATTTGGTGAAGAAGAGGGAAGCCTGGCATGCTGCAGTTCATGCAGTCACAAAGAGCTGGACATGACTGAGCAACTGGACAGCAACAACCCCTCCCAGTGGCCCACAGGGTCCTGTTTGAATCACCCTTGCTCAGCTGTGAGACCCCATCTGCTTCCTCCTCCTCCCGTGGCAAGAGTGAGAAGGCTGGGAGGTGTGGTCACGGCAGGAGTGGGTGCAGACCCTGCAGAACTAGGGCGTTGAGAAGACTTGGGATTTCATCAAAGTGAGAAGGGACCCACTGAGACTTGGGAGCACAGGAATACCAGAACCAGGCTCCCTCTGGCTGCTGGAAGGAGACCTGGAGGGCCAGGTGGCTGCCCAGAGAGCAGGGAGGAGGCTACTGCAACAGTCCAGGCAGGAGCTGGAGGCAACTCAGAACAGGGCAGAGTCCAGTGGGGGAAGCAGCTGGTAAAGCAAGGCTCGGACTCGAATCACATGGGAGCAGGAGCTCGTCTGGTGCGCGACCATCACCTGTGGATCCATCAGTCTGGGGCCAGCCCTAGAGTTTGGGACTTCCTGCCCCCTTACCCACAAAGTTCCAGGTCCCAGGGACTCTGTCCCACACTCCCCTGGGTTGTTTTTAAGGATCTGGGTCCTGATGACCCGGCAGAGCATCCTTCAGTCCCTCTGCCACAGGCAAGTGAGCACACTGCCCACGGGCACCTCTCTCCTTGAGCACCCACCCTTTCCAGAACCACCGTGCAGAGAGCAAGTGCTCTGGTTGCTACACCTGTTTTCATCTGGACACAAGTGCTCAGAGCAGACCTCTTCGTCCTCGGTGTAAGCCAGAAGCATCCCAAATGTCCACCAGTGGGCGGATGGACCAACAGGTCAGGACATGTCCATATACTGGGGAATGCCTTGCAGCAGTGAAAAGGAAAATGAGACACAAATTCCTACAGCAACACATGAGAATCCCAAGTGCATTCTATTGAGCGAAAGAAGCCAAGATGCAGAAAAGCACAGGCTGTACAATTTCACTGTGTGAAGTTCAAGAATGAGCAGTCAGCCTAGGGGGACTGAGGGCATAAGCATGGTTTTCTGCAATGGTGTGGCGGGGGGACGCAGGTAAACAGAAGGTGATTAGCAGGGGGGCAAGAGGGTAGCGGCCAGTTATTACTGAGGTATAACTCACATTCTATGAAATTCAGCCTTTTTTAAAAAACATTTATTTGGCTGTGCCGGGCCTTAGCTGCATCATGAGAACCCTTAGTGGTGACATGTGGGCTCTAGTTCCTTGACCAGGGATTGAACCTGGGACCCCTGCCTTGGGAACCAGGAGCCTCAGCCACTGGACCACCAGGAAAGCCCCAGAAGTTCTGTCTTTTAATGTACATTTCAGAGGCATTTAGTACATTCACAAGGTTATACAGCCATCACCTCCTGTCTATTTCCAGAGCATTTTCTATACCCCTAAAAGAAACCACGTACTCATCAGCTCTCCCACTTGTCCTCCTGCCCTAAATCCCCAAGCACCCACTTAGCTACATTCTGTCTCCATGGGTTGGCCTATCCTGGACGTTTCACATAAATGGAATCGTACAGTCTCTGACATGTTGCATCTGGCTTCTCTCACGTAGCATCACGTTTTCAAGGTCCATCCATGAGGCAGTCTGTATCAGCGCTTCTTTTCCTTTTTAGGGTTGAATAACATTCCATTGTCTGTCTCTTTACCGATGGATGGTGTCCAGTGTGGTGTCCTTAAAAATAATACTGCTACGTGCAAGTGTTTGTCTGGATACACGTTTCTGTTTTGCTTGGGTGAGTACCTGGGAGTGGATTGCTGCCGAGCCATGTGGTGCTTTTCTGCTTAACTTTTGAGGAACTGCCAAACAGTTTTCCAGAATTCCTGCCAGAACTTTGACATGAACTAATAAGCATCTGGAACAATCTGGAAGCTTCTATTCACCTCTTTTCCTCTTTAAAAAAAGGTATAATAAATGATCTGTGATGTTCTAGTGTTCTAGGAGTGGAGTGATGGATGCTATCAACATGTGCCTGAAGAAGGGTTTGGGTGGCTTGGGAGAGGAGTAGTTTGGGAGGGGATGCTGAGCCCGTGGGGTTCTGGAATCAAGATGCCTGCTTTGGAACCTCCCCATCACTTACTTACCATGGCCTTTGAAGTGATGCCAGCTTAGCATTGCTTCAGAACCAGAAAAAAGAGCAGGGAGAGAAACGAAAGTGCCACCCTGAGCTCAGGACCCCGGAGCCACCCTGCTCTGCCCCCACCCACTGTACCCTGGGATCACATGACTGTAGACAGTTTAGGGCCATGATCTGGACCAGTTTCTGCCTCCAGCGTTCAAATCCCAGTTCTCCCACTTCTTTATGTGACTCCAGGCAAAGTACAGAACCTCTTTGATCTCAGTTTCCCTCTGCCTGAAACAGAAAGAATAACAGAACTTGCCTTGAAAGGGTTAACACGAGTCCTTCTTGCATTCCAGACCTGAGTGTGTGTCTGGGTGTGACCCTGGGAGTGTGTGCCACTCTGCAGCTGTTGGCGAGGGTGCATGCGAGTGTGGACATGCCCTATCACTTGCCTTCTTTGTTGGGCAGACTGGTTTGCTGCCCGGAGGAGGTGTCATTGGCCAGTTTTCCTGTGGTTCTCAGAAACCTGTTTCATCGGAGCCAGGCTCCTCCAGGGGTCAGGGAGATGAGCAGTTTCTATCCTGGAGCTAATCATTTAATGGACATTTATTTAACCAGATCCAGCAGGGCTGTCGTTTCTCCACGCTGTCCCACGCAGGAGCTACTGGCCAAGATACTTGGCATCTGGCATGTGAGCCTCAGGCCTCCTGGCCTGCACCCTGAGACCCCTTCTGGAGGGGCTGGTGGTCTCATGGCCTCTTCCCTACTTGGACCCCACATTGGTGATTCACCTTATTGTGTGGATCCCAGTCCTGCTGGGGCCTCCCTCAAAGAGACCCCACACCCCAAACACCTGTGACGTTAACAAGACAAACTGTTCCTGAAAGTTGGGGTCAGGGCTGGTGGCAGGGGAAAAGAAGAGGTCTATTCTGGAGCAGTTTCTATTTGTCTGTTTGTTTCTCCTCCTGCCTCCTCTCAGAATCAACCAGAATCCCTCTTTCCTCCAGCCGTGCAGTTCCAAGAGCAACATATCCTGTTTCTGGAACATTCGTTGAGCTAGAACTCCCACCCAGTGGCTTCCCTTAATGATCCTCCCAAGCAAAGGGAGGTCAGCTGAGGGTCCAGCCCGGGGTGGAGGCAGGCTCGAGAGGAGAAAACACCTGGGCTGGAAGGTATTGTCCTCGGAACAAAAGAGGTTGGTTGAATGAATAAGCGATTGCCTTCAACAAGGCTGCAGGGAGGTATTGATGGCGACACTTTTTAAACAGAGAAACCGAAGCTCAAGGTCAGACAGCTTATAAACAGAGGCGCCGGGACTGAAACCCGCGTCCGCCTACTCTCTCCTCACCCAGAGTTCCTCAGAAAACAGGGTGAAAGTCTGTAGGAGGCCCTGCCTGCCCTCCTTTTGCCCCCTCGGGAGAAACAGCCAGCCAGCAGGGAAGGCGCCAGGCAGCTGGCCTTCCCCGGGAGGCGCGGAGCCTGCAGAGTCTGACTTGTGATGGCAGAATTAATCTGCCCTTGGGCTGCGCTGGCTCTGGTCCCAGCCTGGTGGTGACTGTCACTCTAGATAGAAGAGGGCGCCTCTTGCCATGGTAACGGGAACGTCACTGGGGATGTATTTGCACAAAAGGGGGTGTCAGGAAACACCCACGTGCTGGCAGCAGGAACATGGTGCCGTGGCCTCTGTCCCCTGCCCGAGGACAGCTGCTGGGAGGTGGCCGGGCCTCTCTGAGCAGCCACAGCCTCCCCCAGCCCTCGTGTCTGCCCTCTGAAGAACTGGGCTGTTTTCTATTCTTTCCCAAAGTGGAGAAGGCAGGAGAGATGCCGCATCTGCTTTGTGCCTAGTGAAGTGCTGGAGTTTTCACATTGCTTGAATAAACAAGGCAGTGCTCATAATTTAGTCGCTCAGCCGTGTCCAACTCTTGCGACCTCAGGACTGGCCTGTCAGGCACCCCTCTTTCCTTGGGATTTCCCAGGCAAGAATGCTGGAGTGAGTTGCTGTTTCCTTCTCCAGGGTCACTGAGTCTCTGAGCCTTAATATTCTCATCTATAAAACGGGAATAATGATAGTTTCCAGAACAGTCACTCATTTTCTTTCTTTCTTTCTTTTTCTTTTTTTAATGCTGGGGCCAAGGCTGGGGCTGGGACTGGCACTCATCTTTTTTTAGGACTATGATTCAGTGACTGTGGTATATTCACATGGTTGTGCAACCATCACGCGTGCTTAATCACTCAGTTGTGTCAGACTCTTTTGAGACCCCACAGACTGTAGCCTGCCAGGCTCCCCTATCCATGGGATTTTCCAGGCAAGAAAACTGGACTGACTTGCCTTTTTCCACTCCAGGGGATCTTCCTGACCCAGGGATTGAAACTGAGTCTCCTCCGTCTCCTGCATTGGCAGGCAGATTCGTTACCACTGAGCCACCTGGGAAGCTCCCTTGCAAACATCACCGTTATCTAACTCCAGAACATTTTTCATCAGCCCGAAGGGAAAGCCCCAACCTTTAGTAGCCATTCCCATTCCCTGCCCCCAGGCTATAGCAACTAGCAGTCTGGTTCCTATCTTTATGGATTTGCTGATTCTGGACCTTTCACATAAGTGGCATCCTATGATACATAACTTTTTGTTTTTGACTTCTCTCACTTAGCATGTTTTCAAGGTTCATTCACATTGTGCCAGGTATCAGAACGTCATTCTATTTTACAGCTGAAAAATACTGTAATCTACTGACAAACCACAATTTGTTCGGCCATTCATTCGTTGGTGGACCTTTGGGTTGTCTCCTTCTTTAGGGTGTTGTAAACAATGCTGCTATGAACACTCATATACAAGGTTCTGCGTGGATGTCTGTTTTCATTTCTCTTAGTATCTACTTAGGAATGAAATGACCAGATCATATAATAGATATATGATAAACTTTTTAAGAATTGCCAAACTGTTTTCGAAAGTGGTTGTACCATTTTGCATCCTCACCAGCAATAGGTTTTGTTTTTTCCTCATCCTCAACAGCACTTGTTAGCTGTCTTTTTATCATTGAAGATGCTTTTGAAGATGCTGAAAGTAACAAAAGAGCCCATGCATTACTCCTAATAGTCAAATGATGAAAGCAACCCAAGAGGCTGTCAACAAATGAACGGGTACACAAAACGTGGTATATACATACAGGGATACTATTCAACCTTAAAAAAAAAAAAAAATCCCTCTCCCATTCTGGATACCATATGCCAGATAGGCTAAGAATGCCCCTGGAGGTTGTTGGTGCTGTCCTTGCAAACAGGAGCTTAGCATGACTAGCTCACAGAGATGGTAAGGCACAGAAATAATCAAATCAGTGTTTTTTAATAACATACCCACCTGGCATGACCACTGGCATAACTTCTGATGGCATGGAATCCAAGCAAATAAAATGCCCTAATTTTTTTTTCTCCCCAGTTGTACAAAAAAAAGAAAAGAAAAAGATGGAGATTCTGGCACTAGCTACAATATGGATGAATCTTGAAGACATTATGCTAAATGAAATCAGCCAGTCACAAAAGGGCAGATACTGTATAATTCCATTTACATGAGGCACCTAGAGTAATTAAATTTATAGAGACATAAGGAGAACGGTGGTTGCCAAGAGCTAGAATGGGGAATGGGGAGTTAGCGTTTAATGGGAACAGAGTTTCACTTTGGGAAGATGAAAAGGTAATGGAGATGGACAATGGTGATGGTTGCACTGCAGTGTGAATGTACACAATGTCACTGAACAGTACTCTTAAAATGTTAAAATCATGAATTTTATGTTATATATATTTTACCATAAATTTATTTTTTTTAATGCAGCATCCTTTATGTCTTGTCCATGGGTGAACTGCTTTTGATTTCAGGTCATCCAGTCTACCTTTAGCCTTTAAGCCCACTTTCCTTCCTGCTTTTGGATATCATTGTGTGAGCAGGTGATGTCTGGAGCTGTGGCAGTCACCTTGTCACCATGAGGAGACAACTAAGACAATTTCAGAGATGTCAACTCTACGTTATGATATTGAGGAACTATTGAAGCTACCTGGGCATTGCCTGTTTCCTGATGTCTTCTTAGATAAACAATGAATGACTTCAAGATTTAAGTCACTCTTTGCCCAGGTTGCTGTTACTTATAGCCAAGTGTATTCCTAGCGGATTCAACACACACATTCTTCTATGGATTCAGGGTTTGAGTCAAATGACTTGGAGTTCATCCCAACCTGGGCTTGTATCCCAGCTCCAATTGGTCAGCTACGGGATCATAGGGAAACTGCTCCACCCCTCTGAGCCCCCAGTTTGTCAACTGGAGACAGTAGAGCTGTGTCCTTCGGAAGGTAGATGGCATGAAGTTAGTGCACGACAGTATGTCAACATGTGCCTGATACACAGGAGGGGATTATTCAGCTGTTCCCTGAGAAGCAGGATGGTCCTTGTACCGTGGGAACAAAATATAATGGCAGTGCAGGACTGTCTGGGCAGAGATGGCTGTCCCCAGCCGCAGTCTTGCGGCTGTGGCTTTTTTTTTTTTTTTTCCTGGCTGCCTGAACTGCGGAAGCTGCAGAGGCCTTGGGCTGCTGGCTGGGGAAAAGCACATCGATCCAGTCCTGATTGGGGGTTTTACTTTCCCTTCTCCCTTAACAAAAGCGCTGAGCATTTACTTAGAGCAGGCTCATAAATTCCCCAGCCATTGCACAGCCTTCCAACTGGAAAGAGTCAAGCGTTCCTCTTTGCTGAGTTCAAGGTTGGCCTCCCCTAGTTGTTCTGGCACTCGGGATCCTGTGGAATGAACTGAGTCGTTGCAAGAAAGTGGTGGCTGGAAGGAGCAGCACCGCCCCTCCCAGGAGGGACCAGGGAATCTAGAGACCGCAGATTACCTAACAGGGTCCCCATTACCCCAGGAGGAGCTGGAGAGCAAGCAGTTAAGATAAACTTCCAAGTGGTCATGAGGCAAGTGTGGTGTGTTCCCACACCCCTTAAGGGAGGAGGTGGTGGCAGCTTTGACCTCATTAGCAAGGCTGAGCTCATCTTTCAACTGTCCAGAAACTGCTTAACAATCTTAAACTCATTCCCCAGCTGCCTCGCCTGAAGCTGTTCCCATGTTTGGGTCCCCCTCCTCCCCAGTTCTTATGTTGAAACTAACCCCTATGTGATGATATTAGGAGGTGGGACCTTTAGGAGGTAATGAGGTCATGGAGGTGGAGCCCCCACGTATGGGATTAGTGCCCTTAATAAAGAGGCCCCAGAGAGCTCCCTTCACCATGTGAGAACACAGACAAGACCAGGGACCGAGGAAACACACAGAATCTGCCAGCACCTTGATCCCAAGATCCAGAACTGAGATATTAATGTTTGTTCAACCTGTCCCATTGATGGTATTTTCTCGTAGCAGCCTGAGCTGATAAGATAGGCCCAAAGAGATTTGAGAGATTCCTTGGTGGCTCAGATAGTAAAGAATCTACCTGCAGTTCAGGAGACACAGGAGACCCAGGTTCCATCCCTGGGTCAGGAAGAACCCCTGGAGGAGGAAATGGCAACCCACTTCAGTATTCTTGCCTGGAGAATTCCGTGGACCGAGAAGCCTGGTGGGCCTGCAGTGGACCTGCCCCAGGTCGATGCCTGTAAAGTGGCAAAGCACTCTGCCAGTGAGCATTGTGGGCCCCCCACTTTGTTCATCCCAGTCTCGCTCAGTCTCCCCCACCTTCCCTCCCCCAGCTTTTCTTTGACAGGCCTCTCTCTCGAGGGCTTCTTAGACTAGCTGCTGTTCCTACTTCCCTGCTCAAGAGAGTGATTCTGAAAAATGTTCCCATCCTCAGGAATGCAGACTCACTGCTTCTTGTTTAAAAAATAGTGGCAAATCCTAATGCAATATGAGTAAAACCTAGGCTGTAAGAAACCCTGGGGAGGCCACAAAGAGTGGGGAGGTGTGGCTGAACTGGGAGGCAGCAGGGACCTTTGGGGTTGGGGAGGGAAGAGCTCTGGACCCTCTGCTCCAGCCATGCAGGCTTCCTTATGGGACCTTGAACATGCCTGGTTGGGTCCTGCCTCAGGGACTTTGCACCCGCAGTTCTCTTACCTGGAACATTCTTCCTCAGATTTGGCACATGCATGCATGCTTTCACTTCAGTCATGTCTGACTGTTTGTGACCCTATGGACTGAAGCCCGCCAGGCTCCTCTGTCCATGGGATTCTCCAGGCAAGAATATTGGAGTGAGTTGCCATGCCCTCCTCCAGGGCACCTTCCCTACCCAGGGACTGGACCCAAGTCTCCTGCGGCTCCTGCATTGCAGGTGTATTAGTTATTGCTAAGCCACTGAGGAAGCCCAGATCTTGGCTTGGGTCAAAGATCACCTAAAATAGCGGTTCCCAGTGGCCTTTCTAGAGTAGCCACACTCCTTCTCCCTCATTCTCTTGCTCATCATCTCCTGCGCATTTTCCTCTTCCCATTGCCCAGAGTTTGGACTCTCTTTGGTTGTTCATGGTCTGTCTCCTCTACTGCTGCACCCCCATTGCCAGGATGATAGCATGGAAGAATAGGAGGACCAAATGGATGGATGGATGAGTGAATGGATGAATAATGGAGGCTGGTTGGGTGGGGGGTTAATTGTGGCAACACGCACAGCGATGTCTTGAAACTACAGGGTGCTCTCTCCCCGCTGCAGCCCCTAGCGCCAGCCTCGGCCTCACTCAAGGCTTGGAAACGCTTGCTGATGGCCTTGCCCCTGGGGTTCCATTCTCCTGCCAGCACCATTGCTGTGCAACGGGAAAGCTTTGAAGCTGCCATTCCCTGCTGGGTCTGCAGGTGGGAGCTGCCTGACATTTCTGCAGGGGCAGCAGGCTGGGGGCAGGGGAGGGTCTGTAAGGCAGCCAAGCTCTTGGTTTCCTGCTGGAAAACTCTGCAGGAAAGCAGATATATATATTTTTTTCTCCCCAGAATGCCAAGATCGGTCTCTCTCCAAGGCACCAGGCACCATGCACAGTGAGCCTCAGGGCTGCTCCTGGAAGTGATCAGACTCCTCCCAGGGCAGATAGGGAGAAGAGAAGCCTGTGGGCTGGCGGGCTCTGCTGAGAACTACACGGAGAGCAACCTTCAGAGCCTGAGGGATGAGACAGAAGTTTCTGAGCAGCCAAAAGGAAATGGTGGGAAGGACCCAGCCAGCCCTGAAGGTGGGGTATGGCAGGAGTAGGTTTAGGCCCTTAGGAACAGATTGCATTTTTCAGAAATGGCTACTGGAATATCCCCCATCCCATGTGGTCTTCTTCCCATAGGACCCTGACACTCCTCCCGACTAAGGGGGTGATTTATATGACCTTCCCCTTGAATCTGGGCATGTTTGTGACTTGTAACCTACAGAAAGTGGTAGAAGGAATGCTGTGTGGTATCCAAGGCTGGATCACAGAGGGTGGTGCAAGTACATTCATGCCACAGCCCAGAGATGCCATGTAAATGGTGTAACTTCTGGGGCTGCCATGTTGTGAGGAAACCCAAGTAGTCATGAAAAGAGGCTGTGTGTACCTGTCCTGACCCATGGTCCAAGCAAGGTCCCAGTCAGCCAGCTCCAACCACTAAATAAGATGGCTCTGCTATGCCCTGCACGAATTCCTGACCCACAAAAATTGTGAGTATGAGAGGACAACTATGGGAATTCCCTGGTGGTCCAGTGATTAGGACTCTGTGCTTTCACTGCTGGGGGCACGGGTTTGATCCCTAGTTGGGGAACTAAGATCTCACAAGCCACATGGCACAGCCAAAAATAATAATATTAAATAATAATAAGATGACTATTGGATGCCTTAGAGTTTGGGGCAGAGGTTTGTCATTCAGAACTACTGCACTTCTACCCTGGCATGGGGGCTTTGCCTCAGCATTCTTACCGGTCTCCCCACCTCCACTCTGCCCCACCCAGCCACCTATCACCTAGGCACCAGGTCAGGCCCTTCCCCTGTTTAGAACTAACCTTGTTGTACAGAGGAATGGACGAAGAAAATGTACACATATACAATGGAATATTAGCCATAAAAAGGCAGAGACAGGGATGGACCTAAAGACAGTCATACAGAGTGGAGTAAGTCAGAAAGAGAAAAACAAATATCTTATATTAGCGCATACATGTGGAATCTATAAAAATGATATAGAAGATCTTATTTGCAAAGAAGGAATAGACACAGACACAGAGAACAAATGTATGAACACCAGGGGGAGAAGGTTGGGGTGAACTGGGAGATTGGGATTGACATATATACACTACTATGTATAAAATAGATAACCAATGAGAACCTGCTGTGTAGCACAGGGAACTCTACTCAGTGCTCTGTGATGACCTAAATGGAAAGGAAATCCAAAAAAGAAGATATATATATATACATAGGTCTGACTGATTCACTTTGCTGATGGTGACTGCAGCCATGAAATGAAAAGATGCTTGCTCCTTGGAAGAAAAACTATGACAAACCTAGACAGCATATTAAAAAGCAGAGACATCACTTTGCTGACAAAGATCAATACAGTCAAAGCTATCATTTTTCTAGTAGTCATGTACAGATGTGAGAGTTGGACCGTGAAGAAGGCTGAGCACCAAAGAATTGGTGCTTTAGAACTATGGTGTTGGAGAAGACTCTTGAGAGTCTCTTGGATTGCAACGAGATCAAACCAGTCAATCCTAAAGGAAATCAGTCCTGAATATTCATTGGAAGGACTGAAGTTGAAGCTGAGGCTCCAATACTCTGGCCACTGGATGTGAAGAGCTGACTCATTGGGAAAGACCCTGATGCTGGGAAAGATTGAGTGCAAGAGGAGAAGACAACTGAAGATGAGCTGGTTGGATGGCATTACCGACTCAATGGACAGGAGTTTGATCAAACTCTGGGAGTCAGTGAAGGACCGGAAAGCCTGATGTGTTACAGTCCATGGGGTCCCAAAGAGTCGGACACGACTTAGTGACTGAACAAAAGCAAAGAAACTAACACGACATTGTAAAGCAACAACGCTCCAAAAAAAATTAATTAAAAAAAAGAGAAACTATAAACGGCACACTTTAAAATGGTTAAAAATTTCACACACAAAAAAAGGACTCCTCAGTGTGGTTTTGAGTTTATCCCTTTCTCTGAAGGTGAAGAATGTACCCGTCTTTCATCAGATTTTGTCACCTGGCTCTTTGCAGGTCTCCCACAAAACCTGAGGAAGAAATTAAATCTTAGAGAGGTTTCAAGAAGCCACTTTGCCTGCTCAAGTTCAAATGGTTGGAGTAAACTTACACCTTCTAGAACGTGGGGCAAAAGTTCCCATGTTTTCCCATCCATATGGTCATTGCAATCACAGCCACAACAGCAATAACAGGGATAGAGGGCTTGCTCTATGCCAGTCACTGTCCTAAGCACGTCTCACATATCACCTCATCTGGATTTGCTCATCGTCCAAGCTGGTATGATTCTTTTAACTTTTAAAAATGAATTAATTAGTTTTGCTGCATCAGGTCTTCACTGCAGTCCTCAGGCCCTCTAGTTGTAGTATGTCGGCTTAGTTTCCAGGAAGCATGTGAGATCTTAGTTCCCCAGCCAAGGCTGGAACCCACATCCCCTGCATTGGAAGGCAGATTTTTAATCACTGGACCACCAGGGACGTCCCCGAGCCAGTATGATTCTCGGGCAATTTCTTACCCAGGTGGCTGGGCACAAGAGTTTGTAATAGTCAAGACAGGACAGGTTATGCTGTAGTAACAAACAGCCCTGCAAGGTCAATGACTTGACACACAAAGGTTGACTGTCCCTTGTACTAAACATCCACGGTGGGTCACCTGTGGACTCTGCTCCATATTGTCCTTACACCAGGACCCAGCTTGTTGAATGGCGTGTTAGAAGGGAAGAGAGCTCTGGAAGGTCTCATGCTGACAAATGAAGGTGCGGCTTGGAATCATCACTTCCACTCACACTCATTGGTTGAAAAGAGTCACATCCCACTGCCCCCCTCCCCCCGCCCCCCCCCCCCCCACCAAGGGCCAGGAAGCAACCAGGAAAAGGAATATATGAGCAGCTTGTGCTGCCCTGGAGTCTCCAGAGAGCAGTGACTGGTTCCTGGGTCCAGCATCCCCGAGGGTCCCACTCAAGGCTCCCTCCCCTCCAGGGTCTATCTCCCCCTGAACCTAGTGATGGAGGGGCACTCACCCTCACAGAATCCACCTGCAGAGGGCTGAATAACCGCCATTCTCCCCCCCAAAAAACGTTGTCCTGGGGGACTTCCTTGGTGGTCCAGTGGCTAAGACTCAGAGCTCCCAAGGCAGAGGGTTTGGGTTCAACCCCTGGTCAGGGAACTAGATCTCACATGTCACAACTAAGATCTGGCAAGGGCAAATAGATTTTTTAAAAAGTTATCCTACATTACCTTACATAGTGTAAGGTACATATACTTTAGCATATGCTATCTTACAAGGCAGTTAGCTCAGGCAGTTAGCTGCCTTGACACATTCTGCGGGCTTACACAATAGACATTTATTTCCTCATGGTCCTGGAGGCTGGAGTCAAAGGTCAAGGTGTTGGCAGGGCGAGTGTCTCCTGAGGACTCTCTCCTAGGCATGCAGACAGCCGCCTTCTCGCCGTGTCCCCACACAGTCTGCTCTCTGTGCTTGAGTGCGTGCATGCCTCTTGGTCTCTCTTTGTACCCTAATCTGTTCTTAAACAGCACCAGTCTTTTTGGGTGAGCTTTAATGACCCCATTTTAGCTTAATTGACTCTTTAAAGACCTTATTTCTGAATACTGATGTTCTGGGCATCACGGCTTCAACATATGAGTTTTGAGGGGTCAGTTCAGTTCAGTCTCTCAGTCGTGTCCAACTCTTTACAACCCCATAGACCTCAGAACGCCAGGCTTTCCTGTCCATCACCAACTCCCAGAGTTTACTCAAACTCATGTCCATCGAGTTGGTGATGCCATTCAACCATCTCATCCTCTGTCATCCCCTTCTCCTTCCACCTTCAGTCTTTCCCAGCTTCAGGGTCTTTTCCAATGAGTCAGTTCTTGGCATCATGTGGCCAAAGTACTGGAGTTTCAGCTTCAGCATCAATCCTTCCAATGAATATTCAGGACTGATTTCCTTTAGGGTTGACTGGTTTGATCTCCCTGCCGTCCAAGGGACTCTCAAGAGTCTTCTCCAACACCACAGTTCAAAAGCATCAATTCTTCAGGGCTCAGCTTTCTTTATAGTCCAACTCTCACATCCATACCGGACTACTGGAAAAACCATAGCTTTGACTAGACAGACCTTTGCTGGCAAAGTAATATCTCTGCTTTTTAATATGCTGTCTAGGTTTGTCATAGCTTTTCTTCCAAGGAGCAAGCATCTTTTAATTTCATGGCTGCAGTCACCAACTGCAGTGATTTTGGAGCTCAAGAAAATAAAGTCTGTCACTGTCTCCATTGTTTCCCCATCTATGTGCCATGAAGTGATGGGACCAGATGATATGATCTTAGTTTTCTGAATGTTGAGTTTTAAGCCAGCCTTTACACTCTCCTCTTTCACTTTCATCAAGAGGCTCTTTAGTTCTTCACTTTCTGCCATAAGGGTGGTGTCGACTGCATATCTGAGGTTATTGATATTTCTCCCAACAGTCTTGATTCCAGCTTGTGCTTTATCCAGCCTTACATTTCTCATGATGTACTCTGCATATAAGTTAAATAAGCAGGGTGACAATATACAGACTTGACGTACTCCTTTCCTGATTTGGAACCAGTCTGTTGTTCCATGTCTGGTTCTAGCTGTTGCTTCTTGACCTGTGTACTGATTTCTCAGGAGGCAGGTCGGTGGTCTGGTATTAGTCAATCCCTAACATGTGACAAAAGGGACTTTGCATATGTGATTAAGTTAAGGATTTTGAGATGAAGAGATTATCCTGTATTATCCTGGTGGGTCCAATGGCACAGAAATGGTCCCTGTAAAAGGAGGGTCAGAGTCAGAGAAGGAGGCATCAGGATGGCAGCAGAGGTTGGAGTGACGTAGTCACAATCAAGTAACACAGGTGCTGCTAGAAGATGGAAAAGGCAAGGGAGTAAATCCCCCCTCAACCCCACCCACAAGCCTCCAGAGGGAATCAGGCCTGCCAACACCTTGGTGGCAGCACCATGAAATCTGTTCAGAGCTTCTGCCCTCCAGAACTGTCAGATAGTACATTTGTGTTGCTTCAAGTCACTAAATCTCTGGTAATTTGTTACAGCAGCACCGAGAAACTGATACGGCTTTAAATCCCGATCTTTGTTGAAACTGCCCCCAGAGGTACTGTACCCCCAGGCAGAGGGGCCCAAAGGCCCAGGGCCACCACCTTGGATGATGGGGGACTGGCCCACAGGAGTGAATACTGAATACAAAGAACAAGTGACCACAACTGCCCGATAACTTTCTCTCTAGCCTGGGGACAAAATACCTACACTCTCAGGCACCCCCTAACCTCCCTGACCTCCTCTCTGGCCACACCTAGCTGCTCTTTTCAGCCTCACGCGGCCCTTCCCATCTCCCAGCCTTTGCCCGGGCTATTTCCTCTTCTTGGTGTCCCTGTGAGCCTGACTCACGGGCAGGCTCCAGTGAACATCCCCCACCCCCAAGGCGAACAGCCTGTCCTTCCTGACCGCGCCTGGCCCAGCTGAATTAATCTCATTTGATTCACTCCCTAGACGTTTAGCAAGTGTCTCTCCCATTATCACCAGGCAGTGAACAGGACGGACACAGCTGGGACCTCAGAGCAGATGGTACCAAGAGTGCCTCCCTGCCCCATCCCCCACTGGGGCACACAGCTTCCCCTTTATTATTAATATCTGGTATTAGTGTGACACATTTGTTACAGTGAATCACTCAACATGGATGTAATTTTTTTTAAGTTTTTTTTTTTTTATGTGGACCATTTTTTAAAGTCTTTATTGAATTTCTTACAATATTGTTTCTGTTTTATGTTTTGATTTATTGGCCGGGAGACATGCGGGATCTTAGCTCCCCCACCAGGGATCGAACCCACACCCCTTGCATTGGACGGCGAAGTCTTAATTACCAGACCACCAGGGAAGTTCCAGATACATCATTTTTAACTATAGTTCACAGTGTACAGTAGGGCTCACGCTTGGTGTTGTACAGTCTATGGATTTTGATAAATGTTTTAATAATAGGTATCTGCCATTATGGGGCTTCCCTGATAGCACAGTGGTAAAGAATCTGCCTGCAATGCAGAAAATGTAGGTTCAATCCCTGGGTTGG
Source organism: Capricornis sumatraensis (assembly GCF_032405125.1). Taxonomy (NCBI): domain Eukaryota; kingdom Metazoa; phylum Chordata; class Mammalia; order Artiodactyla; family Bovidae; genus Capricornis; species Capricornis sumatraensis. Next base: position 58,003,423 of record NC_091085.1, on the reverse strand, counting down.
AAAGATCCCCTTGAGTAGGAAATGGCAACCCCCTCCAGTATTCTTGCCTGGAGAATCCCACTGATAGAGGAGCCTGGCAGGCAACAGTGCATAGGGTCGCAGAGTTGACACGACTGAGTCGATGGAGCACACACATCTGGCATTATGGCATCATACAGAATTATTTCACTGCTAAATCCCCCCCTGCTCCACCTATTCATCTGTCCTTTCCCCCAACCCCTAACAACCAATGATCTTTTTACTGTTTCCCCATAGTTTTACTTTTCCTAGAATGTCATAGAGTTTGAAACATACAGAAGGTAGCCTTTTCGGATTAGCTTCTTTCACTTAGTAATATACATTTAAGGTTCTTCCATGTCTCTTCATGGCTTGATAGCTCACTTCTCTTAAGTGCTGAATAAAATTCTATGGTCTGGATGGACCACCGTTTATTTATCCATTCACCTACTGAAGGGCATCATGGCTGCTTCCATGTGGGGCGATTATGAGCAAAGCTGCTATAAAATCCATCTGCAGGTTTTTGTGTGGACAGAAGTTATTAACTTCTTTGGTAAATACAGAGAAGCATGATGGCTGGATCATATAGTAAGAATGCGTTCAGTTTTATAAAAAAACCACCAAACTGTCTTCCAAAGTGACTGTACCATTTTGCATTCCAGCAATGAATGAGAGTTCTGGGTTTTTACATTTTTTCTTTCATGGTTGAAAAAAGTTGAAAGAAAAGTAACATTGGGAATTCCCTGGTAGTCCCTCCACGCTCTCATTGCTGAAGGCTTGGCTTCAGTCCCCTGGTCGGGAAACTAAGATCCCACAAGCCACACTGTGCAGACCAAAAAAAAAAAAAAGAGTAGTATTTCGTGACACATGAAAATGTCATGAAATCTAAATTTTAAGGCTCATAAATAAAGTTTTATTAGAGCACAGCCATGTTCATTCATCGAGGTAGTATCTATGGTTTCTTTCAAACTACAAGAGTAGAGTAGAAGGCTGCTATATTTAAAATGGAGAACAGTAAGATCCTACTGTATAGCACAGGGAATCTGCTCAGTGTTAGGTGGCAGCCTGAATGGGAGGGGAGTTCAGGAGAGAATGGATACATGTGTATGTACGATTGAGTCCCTTTGCTGTCCACCTTAAACTATCACAACATTGTTAATCAGCTATGAAAAATGAAAGTCGTTCAGTTGTGGACGACTCTTCGTGACCCCGTGGACTGTAGCCCACCAGGGTCCTCTGTCCATGGAATTGTCAGGCAAGAATACTCCAGATAAGAATCCCCTGGAGAAGGGATCTTCCTGACTCAGGGATCGAACCTGGGTCTCTTGCATTATAGGCAGATTTTTTACCATTTGAGCCACAGTTCCAAAACAAAATTAAAAGTTTTTTTAAAAGTGGAGTAGAATTGTTGAGACAGTAAGCCCCACAAAGCCAAAAATATTGCTGCTTGACCCTTTACAGAAAAGGCTTACCCACCTCTGACTTAGTCAGGATTTTGAGATTCATGTATGTTGTTGCTTGAGTCAATACTTCATTCCTTTTTATTGCTGAATAGGATTCCATTGTGTAGGTACACAATTTATCTGGTCACCAGTCAAGGGATGTTATGTGTCTCTAGTTTTGAGCTCTTATGGATAAAGCAGCTATGCACATTTGTGTATGAGAACAGACGGGACACAAATCTTCATTTCTCTTGGGTAAATGTCTATGAATGGAATGGCTGGGCCATGAGAGCAGGATGCTACTTCTAACCAGTGTACATTCTATTTCATTTAACCCAAAGAAGGGTTCCTTCTTTATCCTTTGTCCCCTGCCCTCTGCCAAACTAGACCATGAAGCATTCATTGCGCAGAAGAAGAGAGTAGAAAAACATAAAAAAGGCCGTTTAGTTTCAGAAGCCAAAGCTTTTGAAGCCTGGGCTTTTGAGCTGCAAAGTCAGAGCTATGGAAATATCAAGTTGATGCCCCAAACAATAGACTGGAGGGGCAAGTGGAATGTAAAAGCCAGACTCTGAGCCTAGGAGGAGATGATGGCTCCTGGGGCTGGGAGAGAGAAGACAGTAGATGGACATACACCACTAGCTGCTCATCAAATCTGTCCTCGTCTCCTTTAAGCAGCAAGATGGCCTTCCCAGCATCCCTTGCAGCTAGCAGTGGCCATATGATTGAGCTCTTGCAGGCTGACTGTCCAAACCTCCTCTGTATGATTCTACTTTACTTTTAAAAAATAGTTCTAAAAAAAAAATATATATATATATATATATATTTCTTTGGCTGCACCAGGTCTTAGTTGCAGCACATAAGATCTTTTAAGTTGCAGCATGCAGGATCTTTACTAGCGGCATAGTAACTCAAGCTGGAATCAAGATTGCCGGGAGAAATATCAATAACCTCAGATATGCAGACGACACCACCCTTATGGCAGAAACTGAAGAGGAACTAAAAAGCCTCTTGATAAAACTGAAAGAGGAGAGTGAACAAGTTGGCTTAAAGCTCAACATTCAGAAAACGAAGATCATGGCATCTGGTCCCATCACTTCATGGGAAAGAGATGGGGAAATAGTGGAAACAGTGTCAGACTTTATTTTTGGGGGCTCCAAAATCACTGCAGATGGTGACTGCAGCCATGAAATTAAAAGACGCTTACTCCTTGGAAGAAAAGTTATGACCAACCTAGATAGCACATTCAAAAGCAGAGGCATTACTTTGCCAACTAATGTCCGTCTAGCCAAGGCTATGGTTTTTCCAGTGGTCATGTATGGATGTGAGAGTTGGACGATGAAGAAGGCTGAGCACCAAAGAATTGATGCTTTTGAACTGTGGTGTTGGAGAAGACTCTTGAGAGTCCCTTGGACTGCAAGGAGATCCAAGCAGTCCATTCTGAAGATCAGCCCTGGGATTTCTTTGGAAGGAATGATGCTAAAGCTGCAACTCCAGTACTTTGGCCACCTCATGTGAAGAGTTGACTCATTGGAAAAGACTCTGATGCTGGGAGGGATTGGTGGCAGGAGGAGAAGGGGACAACCGAGGATGAGATGGCTGGATGGCATCACTGACTCGATGGACGTGAGTCTGAGTGAACTCCGGGAGTTGGTGATGGACAGGGAGGCCTGGCGTGCTGCGATTCATGGAGTCGCAAAGAGTCGGACATGACTGAGCGACTGAACTGAACTGAACTGAAAGCACCTATGGTGTGAGCCATGCACAGATAAGGCATACCATAGGGAACTGGGGAGGGGAGAGTAATTTCCCCAGCAGAGACCCAGAGGGCCAGGCTGTTGGAAGTCCCCAGAGTGGTTGCTGGTCCTGGGCTGGGGACCCGACAGGGGTTTCCTCCCCTCACCAAGGCTGTGTGCCTTACAAAAGCCCCACCCTCCGGAGGCTGAGGGGCTGTGTGGGTGGCCCAGTAGCCTCCAGGCTTTTCCAAAGATTTACAGGAGAAAACTTTCCCTCCCAGTTGCTCAGAACTGTTAAACTCCCAGCCGTTCACTAATTACTGTGCCCTTGAGCAAAAATGTTAATCTAAAAAACGTAAAAATTATAATGGCTTACTTGACATAATTGGAACAAACAAGATGAGCAGAGAGGCAGCAAACAACAGTGTTACCCGCACCAGCCCCCTGGCGGCCTGGGGGGAGGGTGGCAGGGCCCTCCTGGCAGGAGGTGGGGGGCAGATCACCAGAGTGGGCCAGCCACTGGGAAGGAAAACCCGAGTTGGAGCCCTGGTGGGAGGAGGAGATGTACCGGTCTCCTGTGCCCCTCACCTTGCCATATGGCTGGGCTCATCTTTCTTTTTAAAAATATTTAGTTATTTGACTACTTTGAGCCTTAGTTGAAGCACACAGGATCTTCTTTGCCGCTCAGGGGCTCCAGAGTGTGTGGACTCAGTAGTTGCGGCAGCGGCTTAGTTGCCCCGAAGCTTGTGGGATGTTCCTAGACCAGGGCTCGAACCCGGGCCCCCTGCATTGGGAGGCAGATTCTCAGCCACTGGACCACCAGGGAAATCCCCGTGAGCTCGCCTTTCTGCCGTGGGTTTTTGGCCTGTGTTGGGAGTGGAGCAGTCAGCATGGATGTGCATCCCACTTTCCACTGTGTGTCTTGGGAACAGTGATTCCTCTCTCCTCCCCTCTCCTGTTTGCCCCTTTCCTTATCCATGCAATGGGACTGATAAGAATGTCCACCTCCGAGAGTTCTCCACGGGACAGGTTTGTGAACGCTGAGCACAAAGCATCAAACAGAGCAAGAACTGGGCACACAATCATCATAGCTGTGGGTGAAGGGAGCTTCCCAGGCTTGTCTGAGTGGGGAGAGGAGGAGGTGCGAGCCTCTGGCTTTCATTCCTCTCCTCCTGCAGGGGTCTTGTCTTTAGCTATCAGGGCCTCATCTGGGGAACACTCATCTTCCTGCCTGCCTGCCTTGCTGAATATCCAGTAAGGAGGATTCCAGCGATTCTAGAATCAGCAAAGAGGAGAGAGGCTCAGAGTGCCCTTAGTGAAGGAACAGCCCGGTCCTTCTTATCTGAGCAGATGAAGATGATGAGTGGGGTGGAAACACCAGGACCCCTGCACCCACACCAGTGAAGTGAAGTGAAAATTGCTCAGTTGTGTCTGACCATTTGTGACCCCATGGAATGTAGCCCGCCAGGCTCCCCTCTGTCTGTGGAATTCTCCAGGCCAGAATATTGGAGTGGGTAGCTGTTCCCTTCTTCAAGGGATCTTCCCAATCCAGGGATTGAACCCTGGTTTCCCACATTGCAGAGCCCATGCTATACCACCAGAACTTGTGCATGGACACCCAGAGCCCACACAGGGCTAACATTTAGCCCCAAGCTCTCTCTGGATAGTTGAAACTATCCAGAGATGTTTTGGGCTACAAGTAACAGAAAAATCTAACGCAAAAATGGCTTAAAGCATGATTCGGCAAACTGCTGCTCATGAACTGGCTCCCTGCTTTTGTTAATAAATCTTTATTGGAACAAAGCCATACGTTTTTATGGATCGCCTCTGGCAGCTTTCACTCTCCAGCAGCAGAGTAGACTAGTTGCTACAGAGACCGACCGGTCTGTAATGCCTAAAGTGTTTACTATCTAATCCTTCATGGAAAAGTGTTGCCAGGCTGTGGCTTAAACAAAAAGGAGACTAATTACATCATCTGATAGATGCTTGCAATGAAAGAGGTGCATTACTTATCTATGACTGGACAACAGGTCATCCCCAAATTTAGAGGCTTAAAGCAATAATAATCATTTACTAGCTCACAGTTTCTGTGAGTCATGAATTCGAGAGTGGCTCTGCTGATGGTTTTGAACTCAAGGTGTCTCAGAAGTTACAAGTGGAGGTGCTGGAGGTTCATGCCAGATTGTGAAAATGCCATCTTTGTATCTGTGTCTGGTACCTCAGGTATCTCCCTTCTTCTCTTTTTTTTTGGCCCATGCCTAGTGACATGTGGGATCTTAGCTCCCTGATCAGGGATCGAACTTGCTCCTCTGCATTGTAAGCACAGAATCATAACCACTGGACTGCCGGGGAAGTCCCCCTCCGTTCATCTTGTTGTGTTTTTTTCCAGCACGACAGCCTCAGAAAAGCTGGATTTCTTACACTGCAGTTCACAGTTGGATGTCCGAAGCATGTCCTAAAAGAGAGCCAGGTGGAGGTCATTTCACCTTCCTGTGAAACCACCATTCAGAGCCATCACAAAGGTTCAAGGAGAGAGACCCACCTCTACAGTGCCTCAATATGGCCACTATGAATCCAGGATCCTTCCATTTTTCTGTTCTACCAGTCTTGCTCTGCTCTCAGCTAATAGCCTCATGGTCACAAAATGGCTGCTGAAGATCCAGCATTTTAAACAAACACAGCAACATCCATCAGAAGAGGAAACGATCTTGATCCCGTATCTCTCTTTTGTCCCCAATATTTTTATTGAATTGTAAGATACAAAAGAGTGCATAGATCGTAAGAACACAGAGCAATAAATTTCCAGAGTGTGCACATCTGTGTGGACATCGCCCAGACAGACAACATGACTAGAAGCGCTCAGAAGCCTCTTGACTCTCCCTCAGCCACCATTTTCCTCAAAGGTGATTGCTTTCCTGACCCCTATCACTTCAGCCTACTTTTGGCTATTTTTGCCTTTTATATGAATGGAGTTACAACTACAGATGCTTGTGTGTTTAGCTTTTTTCACCTGATATCACATTTATGAGTTTCTTTCACACTACTGAGTGCAGTGGCAAGCAGTTCTTTTTCACTGTTGTGTAACATTTCATTGTGAGAACTCCCCCCTCCCCCCAATTTGTTTTAACATTCTCCTGTTGAGAGACGTCTGGGTTGCTGGAGTAATTATGAAATGAGCTACTGTTAGTATATTCTCAGGTCTCCCTTTGAAAGCTGGACTGCACTGGCTGTAAAACAAGGAAGAGAATTGCTGGGGTATAGGGTAGGTAAAGGCAGTGGCACCCCACTCCAGTACTCTTGCCTGGAAAATCCCATGGACGGAGGAGCCTGGTAGGCTGTAGTCCATGGGGTCGCTGGGAGTCGGACACGATTGAGCAATTTCACTTTCCCTTTTCACTTTCATGCATTGGAGAAGGAAGTGGCAGCCCACTCCAGTGTTCTTGCCTGGAGAATCCCAGGGACGTGGGAGCCTGGTGGGCTGCCGTCTCTGGGATCGCACAGAGTCGGACACGACTGAAGCGACTTAACAGCAGCAGCAGCAGTAGGGTAGGTGAGTGTTAGTCACTCAGTTGTGTTCGACTCTTTGTGACTCCATGGACTATAGCGAATCAGGCTTCTCTGTCCATGGGATTTTCCAGGCAAGAATACTGGAGTGGGTAGCCATTCCCTCCTTCAAGGGATCTTCCTGATCCAGGGATCAAACCCGGGTCTCCTGCATTGCAGGCGGGTTCTTTACCATCTGAGCCACCAGATGAAGCTCCAATACTTTGGTCACCTGATGCAAAGAGTCGACTCATCGGAAAAGACCCTGATGCTGGGAAAGACTGAGGCCAGGAGGAGAAAAGGGTGACAGAGGATGAGATAGATGTTTGAATAGCATCACCAGCTCAATGGACATGAGTTTGAGCAAACTCTGGCAGATAGTGAAGGACAGGGATGCCTGGTGTGCTGCAGTCCATGGACTCGCCAAGAGTAGGACGTGATTTAGTGACTGAACAACAGAGTAGGTGAAGTCCAGCTTTAGCAGAAGCTTCCAGACTGTTTCCAAAGTGGCCGACAACATCCCAGGCCCCCGGTTCAGGAGCCCCAGCACCCCACAGTGAGTGACCCATCATGTCTAGTCTCCTCCCCCAGCATCGATCAGCCCTCCCCCACCCTTTTCGTCCAGGGCTATCAGCTCCGAGGTGTGCTATAAACGCAAGACCTGGTCACCACCAGAGACAACAGGGGCTATAAAGGACACCTCAGTAAAGAACTTTCCAATCTAAAGGTTTCAAATGGGACTTTTTTTTTTTTTTAAGGACAATGACTGCTTATTTTAAGTGTTTAGAAAAAACAAGTCCAAAGGGAAGAAAATAAAAGCTTCCTCTCATCTCACTGTCATGCAATAATCTCCATGTACATTTTAATGTATTTCTTGCCAGTCTTTTTTCTATGCATTTTCTGGACTTCTGTGATGGCTCAGTGGTAAAGAACCCCCCTCCCAATGAAGGAGACCTGATTTGATCCCTGGGTTGGAAAGATCCCCTAGAGAAGGAAATGGCAACCCACTCCAGCATTCTTCCCTGGAAAATCCTATGGACAGAGGAACCTGATGGGCTACAATCCACAGGGTCACACAATAGTTGGACATGACTGAACAACTAAACAACTCAACATATGGACATAGGATTGTAGCTAACTTTCTTTTTTTTTTTTTTTTTGGCTGCACCAAGTGGCATGCAGGATCTTAGTTCCCTGACCAGGGATTGAACCCCTGACTCCTGAAGTGGAAGTGCTGAATCCTAACCACTGGACCTCCAGGTAAGCAAGCCCCTGTAGCTAAGTTCCATAGCACACTTACTATATGCCAATCACTGCTTTTAAAGCATTTAATATATATTAATTCATTTAACTTTCATAACAATTCACTTAAATGAAATTATTAATCCCTACTTTCCAGATGAGGCAAATAAGGCCCAGAGAGGTGAAGTGACTTGCCCAAGGTCACACAGCCTTGCATCAGCACAGCAAAGACCCAAATTCAGCTTTCTCACCCCTGTTTTGCCTTCAGCCACTGCAGCGTCCTTCTCCTGGCCTTGTTCTTATTCACCTGGAGTCAGAGGGCGCAGAGTGGGTGCTGATTGTGGATTTAAGAGTTCTGATCCTGGGAGACCCTGTCCTCCCATCCCTCCGTGGTCAGGTCACAAAAGGCACCTCCTGTCCTCTGTTCACATGTCTGACTTTGGGGGGTCCAGCCCTAGGACAGTGGTCACAGAGAGCCAGCTTGACCTTCCTGTTTCCTTGGCTCCAGAGCCTCAGCAGAAGGCAGACGTGTTGGGCATTTACCTGTCCATGGCCCGGTGCCTTTGTCTCTGCCTCTGAAGATAAAAATCTACTGGCCTCTGAGTGGATTTCTGGGGAATACCAACACATTATTCTACCAACACATTATGCTACCCAGGGCTGTGCCCTCCCCAGTGCATGCTAGGTCCCTGATGCCTATGTGGCACTTCCCAGGTGCCCCAGGGGAATTCTGGCACCTGGCAGCTCTGACTCACAGTAGGCAGGAGAGTCAGCTTCTCCAAGACCAGTGGTGGCGGGAGCTCTGCCCAGCCCAGCACTCAGGTCCCCCCACTCACCATGTCATGCTCTTGAGCAAGGTCAGCCTCCCTGGACATCAGTTTTCTCATCTGGAAAGTGGGTATGATGATACCATCTTTCATCACAATGAAGCTGACATCAGTGTTTGCAGCAAAGTGACATTATGCACCATGAAGCAGAAACTGTTGCCACTTAAACTGTGACAAGCCACGAATTGTCAGAAGTGTTTTGATTTCAGCGATGAGGGAAAACAGGCTTCTGAGTGACAGGCTCGCATCAGTTGACTTCACAGGGCTTGGCGCTGGTGCTGCCATGCTATCGCTGCAACCTCTCTTCTCTTTCATTTTGTGGCAAGGGGTGAAAAGCAGTGCGAATTTCACCAAGGGGACTCAACCTCTGGACCTGCCCTCCTGAGCCTCACGGTGGACTCCCAGAGGCCCCTCCACAGGCTGGAAACCTGGCATTTTGTCCTCCACCTGCAGGTGCCCGGGGAAACTGCCACTTGGTGACATCATGGGGTCTCTCTGTTATGATAAAGGGCACACAGGCGGCAGCAAGGGCTCCTCATTGGAGAGGGGGTTCTCATGTAGATGACCTTTCAGGGCAGGGAGAGACAGCCAACCGGTAGATGGACAGGAAACACTCCATCATAATGTCAGGGAGACAAGAGGATCAGAGGAAAATAGAGCAGCATGAGGGGTCAGTGAACAATGGGGAAGGCCCAGGCTATTTAGATAAGGAGGTCAGGGAAGGCTGTTGACATGAGTGGTGAAAAGTGAGAAGGAGTCAGCCAGGCAGACTTCTGGGGAAAAGGCATCAGGCGGGGATGGGAGGTGGGGCCGCAGCAAGTGCAAAGGCCCTGAGGCAGGAACATATCCATGTCTGAAGAGAAGGCAGGCCGTTGAGGATGGAGCAGAGCCAATGGAAGGGAAAAGAACAGGTCATGAGATGAGGCGAGGCAGGGGCCCTGAAGGTCATGTGGCATGTGTGGATATTCTTCTGGGAACAATGGGAGCCTCTAGGGGTTAAAGCGGAGGGGTGGCAAGGTCTGGGTGATGTTAGGACAGGTCACACTGGCATCTGTGAACTCCAGAGTGCAGGGCAGTACTGACTTCACAGGAGCATCCTGGAGGTTGCAGGAAAGAATCTGTACAAAAAGTGCACCCACCAAACTCGGCATACACTAAGTGCTCAATTCATGGTAGTCAATGTGGCTATTGCTGATATTTTATTATTACAGTTAAAATTTCTGTATTCCAAAGCTGTTCATCAAGGAAAGTGGCAGTATTTTTTAAATACTTGTTGGTTTGTTTGTTTATTTTGGCTGTGCTGAACCTTTGCTGCTGCGTGTGGGTTTTCCCCAGATGTGACGAGCAGGGGCTACTCTTCGTTGTGGTGTGCAGCCTTCTCAATGCAGCGGCTTCTCTTGTTGTGCAGCATGGGCTCTAGGCGCGGGCTTCAGAAGTTGCAGCACGTGGGCTCAAAGTTGCCCCGTGGCACATGGGAATCTTCCAAGATCAGCTATTGAACCATGTCCCCCACATTGTCAGGCAGACTCTTAACTACTGGACCACCAGGGAAGCCCTGTTGTTATTTTATTATTACCAAGATTTCACTTCCTTATGCCAACAGACTTCAATTCTGACATCCATCCAGTCCCTGAAAGCTCAGAATCTGATGATCAATTCTGCCAAGTCAGGGAGCCCTGTTCTCAAGCCCAAAGAAGGTTCTAGGACCTCAGGGGAAGCAGGGGAAGCAGGGACTACCCACATCTGATGTCCCTTCTTATACCTTTGAATGCTTCCCAGTCCAGAATTTGACTTCCCAGGTGGCTCAGTGGTAAAGAATCTGCCTGCCAATGCAGGAGACACAAGAGACACGGGTTTGAGTCCTGAGTCAGGAAGACCTCCTGGAGAAGGAAATGGCAACTCACTCTGGTATTCTTGCCTGGAAAATTCCACAGACAGATGAGCCTGGCGGGTTACAGTCCATGGGGTCATAAAGAGTCAGACACGACTGAGTGCACGTACACACACATACACACACACACACACACACAGAATCCAGAATGGGCTGAGTCAACCCTCCAATTCACTCCCCACCTTCTCTCACCTCTCCAGAAAAGCCAACATCTGTGTGCTCTGAACATGCTTGCTGACTGGAAAGTCTCCCTGGCCTTGGCTATTGTTCCCTGCCCAGAATTCTCTGTGGATCTTGGCTGAAGAGGTCACCTACCTAATATCTGAGTTAATATTCCATGAGTTTCCCCAAGTTAGAGATGATCAGAATTTGCAGGAAATTTTGAGATGGCTAAGCTCAGGGTTGGTGAATACACAGTATTTCTCTGTACCACATCTGAGCAAACATCACTAATAGATCTCAGCTCTCTCTCTCTCTCTCTTTCCCACTAAGCTTGAGCATCACCTCTTCATCCTGGACCTTCAGGGGACCATACCTGATTACTAAGAATCAGCACAGGATGAAAGCTCCTTGCTTCTCTTAGTCTAGCACAAAGCCCTCACTGTGTACTAGGAAAACTGAGGCCCATTTAAGAAAAAGAACTAAAATTCAGGCCCCCTGACTCTCAGCCTATAGTCTCATTTATGAAGGGCGAGCAGACTGCTGTCATTTATGTCTCTCCCAGAGGACCTAAATATAGCAGATATTTGTTGACAAATCACAGGAATTAGATAAATGAAAGCCAAAGAAATGAGAGTTTCAGCTGCAGTGGATGAAAACTAGCTTGGATATGAGGAAGACCTTCATGACATCAGGGGTTGCTAGATATTTAGAAAAGCTGCTACGAGAAAATGTTAGAGTATCTTTCCTTGCAGGACTTAAAAAATAGTGCTGAAAAAAATGCTCTAATTACATACCCATCTGCCTTGGAGACTCCCACAGAATTTTGAGTTTTTTGTTCATTCATCATTGAAAACTGTTTGCTGAGCACCAACTGTATGCCAAGCCTAAGTCAGTTGTCGAATTAAAAAGCAAAAAGAACAGCAAGAATCTGTGTCTCAGTACCCATAACGGATCTCAGGCTGTGTGTGCCAAGGAAAGCCTGGGGGCTATTAGTAGATATGGCTCCTTCCATGGCAGGTTTATTTGTTAGCTACAGCTGCATAACAAAGTACCCTACTGGCTTAAATCAGCAATAAATACTTATAGTCTCACACAGTTTCCGTGCATCAGGAATTTGAGATCAGCTTATTCGGTGGTTCTGCGTTGGAATCTCTCAGGAGGCTGTAACCACATGGTGTGGCAACATGTTCTACTTCTTGCCTTGAGTGCTGGTACCTGGGTGCTAGCTTCATTAATATACTTTCTACTTTCTATGATTCCTTACCAGGCTCTATTTCGGGAGGAGAAAGTTCGTGGGCTTCGGTGCTCATCATGCATTAAGTATTTATTTCTTGGGCACCCACTGTGCACCAGACCTGATGCTAAACTATTAGGGATACAGGGAGAGCAAGACAGGCATGACCTCTGTCCTCAAGGGATTCATGGACAAGTGGGAGAGACAGATATTAAGCCCATAAAGACATGTGTGGCTGCAGTTTGATTATATCTGAACCAAATCAATGAGGGAGTTTTGGGAAGCATGGTACATGCTGGTACCATGGAGACCTGTGTGAATGGATCAAGAAGAAATACTAGTAGCCAATGCTTCTTGCTCCTTGCCCTCCCGTATATATAAAGGCATTTTTCTTCTTAATTCCCTCACTCAATCCTTTTAGCAATGCTATAAGGTAGATGCTTTTTCTGTGCCCACTTAACAGATAGTAAAAACGAGGCGCAGAAAGCTTCAGCAACTTGCCTAAGGTTATCCAGTTCAAATGGCAGAGCTAGGATTCAAACCCAGGTGGTCTGACTCCAAAAGCCCTTGAACCTGACACTAGTCTGCACCTAGAGGAACTTCAAGGTCTTTGAGTTGAGACCTGAAAGATGAACAGGGTCAGCAGCAGCTGTCACCAGGAAAGCAGGGAACAGCATTTTCACCAGAGGGACTAGCATGTGCTAAATTTCAAGCTGGAAAGCAGTAGGGGGTGTCGGAGGGGCCGCAGGCTGGAGAACAGTGACGATGGCAGAATGGCTGGAAAGGGTCCTCGTGGAGCCCCAGGGCCAAGTATAGAATTTCAGAGCTGCTCTAGGTCCCAGTGTGTCTCTCACCCTCTGCTGGGTGTAATGGGATCTCCCTGGTTGCTGCAAGGATGAAATGCAATCACATGCGGTTGCTCCTCAACTGCATTAAATCTTTTCTTTGCCCCTGCAGTTCAAGCTCAAAGAAATAGCCTCCAAGACACAGAGCCGTGAAACACAGAGTTGTAACACTGCTGATATAAGAGGTCTGGCACTTCCCGCTTCACGGAAGACCCATCAGTGCGCACGCAGCCCTCCTGCTGTGCGGCATTCAGCACTTCCATGGTCTCTGGGGACCGATGCAGCCCTGCAAGCATCTGGGCGCCCACACCAGCTGCCTGCCTGGGGAGGGAGCAGCAATTTCACGTTCACACTCTGAACAGCACAACCCCTAATTAGACACGGAGGCACTGCAAGCCAGCGGAGGTTGTGGGATATGGTTCCTGTTTAGTGAAAGTGTCATTTCATCTTTCTCTCGCTGCTTTTGAAACTTGCTGCTGATAGCAGAGATCGGAAAAAAGAGAACACCCACAGAAACACATGCCCCGGGGGCTGAGGCGCGCTGGGCGGGCGTGCGAAGCAGCAAGTACACGCGCACACATGCAGGCCGTGTGCTCACGTGGCTGGGCTCCCAGCACAGACGCCATGCTCTGCTCCCTGGTGTCATGGTAGAGAGTGGCACTCGGATCCTGAGTTCAAATCCTGGATCAGCTGCTTGTTAGTTGAGTGTCCTCAAGCAAAAAACTTGACCTCTCTCAGCCTCCTATTCATCAACTGTAACACATAGCTGATAATTTATAATCTCACTTGCCCTCTTCCTCCTGGCTCTGTGTCTGCAGGGCCTGAGTGTGCAACACAGGAGCTGTGCCAACAGACATGCCCCTCCCCCACCCCACCCCCCAAGCCCCATCTCGGTACCAATGAGACGCATCAGAACAGATTGGAGGGTGGGGGAAGGGAGAAGGAACTGGGGTTACTTATGCCCCTTGGTCCCTCCCTACAGGGCTGAGGTTTGGCAGTGGTTTGTCCCCCTACTGAAGGTCACAGCTCCTGGTGGGCAGTACTTTCTGAGAGCTGCCTGTAGTTGTCTCCTATTACTGTCCTAACAACCCCAGATAGTCACTGGAAGGACTGATGCTGAAGCGGAAGCGCCAATACTTTGGCCGCCAGATGCTAAGGTCTGACTCATTAGAAAAGACCCTGATGCTGGGAACTACTGAGGGCAGAATGGGGTGACAGAAGATGAGGCGGTTGGGTGGCATCACTGCCTCGGTGGACGTGAGTTTGAGCAAGCTCTGGGAGATAGTATAGGACAGGGAAGCACGGTGTGCTGCATTCCACGGGGCCGCAAATAGTCAGGCACAACTTGGCAACTGAACAACGACTGTACTAACAAATGAGCACACAGTGGCTTAAAACAGCACAAACTTCTATTATTATTATTTTAATTTATTTGGCTGTGGTGGTGGCTCTTGGTTGTAACATTAGGAATCTTTAGCTGCAGCATGTGAGACCTTTTCTTTTACCTTTTTTAGTTGCAGCAGGTGGGATCTAGTTCCCCGACCAGGAATTGAACTCTGGCCCCTGTAAATCCTCAAACTGACTTTTTTAAAGTCTGGAGGTTAGAAGTCTGACACAGGTCTCACTGGGCCAAAATCAAGGGGTTGTCAGGCCTGTGTTCCTTCTGGAAGCCCGGGAGGAGTATCCTTTCCTTACCTTTTCCAGTTTCTGTGTGTGTGTATTACTTGGTCAGTTGTGTCCAACTCTTCGCGACCCCATGAACTATAGCCCAACAGGCTCCTCCGTCCATGGGACTCTCCAGGCAAGAATACTGGAGTGGGTTGCCATTTCCTTCTCCAGGGGATCTTCCCAGCCCAGGGATCGAACCCGGGTGTCCCGCACCGCAGGCAGATTCTTTACCCTCTGGGCCACCAGGGGAGCCCAGCGTTCAGCTTCTAGAAGTCACCAACCCCTAGGGCTTCCCTGGTGCCTCAGATGGTAAAGAATCCGCCTGCGGTACAGGAGACTGCCTGTAGCACACGAGATTCAGGTTCATTTCCTGGGTCGGAAAGTTCCACCCGTGGATTCAGGTTTCCCTCCTCCATCCTCAAATCCCCCTGAGCCCCTGCCTCCTGCTCCCACTTTTAAGGACCCTTGTGATGACCATGAGCCCGCTGGATAATCCACAGTAATCTTCCCATCTCAAGGTCAGCCGATTAGCAACCTTAATTTCACCAGCAACTTTCACTCCCCTTGGTCCTGTAACCCAGTACATGCACAATTGCCAGGAATCCCGTTGTGGATGTCTCTGCAGGCCATTGTTCCATCTCCCATGCCACCCTCTCTGGATCCAGGCACTGCTCTGGTCCCTGACCCTTCAATCTGGGAACAGGAAATGGTCCCCATGATAGCCGCCTCGGGGTGGCTTCCATTAGCCTGCCCACCCCACCGTCTGCATCCCTTCATTTCACGTCCCCGTTGACCCCTATTCCAGCTGTCTCCTGCAGGCACCCGGTGAGTGTCTTTTGAAGTTTCTTGAGGATGAAATGGGCCAACGTGTGTACCTGTGACACCCTCAGCCTGGTGTCTGGTGCATGAGAAGCGTTCATCACATGTTCATATTCATGATCATTATTATTTTGTAAATTTCCCTTGATGCAGACCTTTGAAGGTGGGAACGATATATTTTTATCTCATTTTCCCTAGTCCGGCTGTTCTCAATGACTAGGTGATCAATTATTCATTTAACAAACATGTATTGAGCACTGGCTGGACTCCAGGGAGACAGAGGTGAGGAAATTTAACCCTGGAAAGCTTCTGGTCTAGTGAGGGAGCCGGCAGCTATGGCTGTCATCAGACAAACAGATGACGACATGTTGTTGCTGTTGGACACTAAGTTGTGTCCAGCTCTTTGTGACCCCATGGAGTGCAGCACGCCAGGCTCCTCTGTCCTCCACTATCTCCCAGTGTTTGCTCCAATTCATGTTTAAGTTGACTCAGTGATGCCATCTAACCATCTCATCCTCTGCCACTGACTTCTCCTTTTGCCTTCACTCCTTCCCAGCATCAGGGTCTTTTGCAATGAGTTGGTTCTTCGCATTAGGTGGCCAAAGTATTGGAGCTTCAGCATCAGTCCTTCCAATGAATATTCAGGGTTGATTTCCTTTAGTATTGACTGACTTGATCTCTGCAGTCCAAAGGACTCTCAAGAGTCCTCTCCAGCACCATAGTTTGAAAGCAACAATTCTTTGGCTCTCAGCCTTCTTTACGGTCCAACTCTCATAACCGTGCATGACTACTGGAAAAACCAGAGCTTTGACTAGATGGATCTTTGTTGGCAAAGTGACATGACACCAAAACTGGGATATGGGTAGTGGAGGTCAGTATACAGTAGAAAAAGGAGATAAAGAGTCCTGAAAACATAGCCATGTGCAGACCAATGGGTACCTGAACAGATCTACTTAAAACTCAGCTTCCTTCCATTTTACATTTACACAGATCTTTTACATAGCCTCATTTTAAGTATGCTGGTTACCTTTCAATTGCCCCTTCAGACAGTCCCTGCTCTGTGCATCCAGAGGCTGACTCTGTGGACTATATTTCCTAGGATCCCCTGAACTCTGGTTTCCTCCTGGGTTCAGCCAATGGGAAGCACCCAAGGGGAGACCTGAGGCCGGAGAAGAGAGCGGTTGGGATATTCCCCTTACCTCCCTTCCTGCCTCACTATGATTGGAACCGGGCCTATGTCCTCTTGCTGAAAGTCACTCCTGTCAGATTAGCCCCTCTCCTCCAGCAATAGGTCTCTCTGGGTTCTAGTAGCTACTTCTTCTCCACCCCTTCCAGCCTAAGGGTACTGCTGCTGTTGCTGCTAAGTCCCTTCAGTCGTGTCTGACTCTGTGCAACCCCAGAGATGGCAGCCCACCAGGCTCCCCCGTCCCTGGGATTCTCCAGGCAAGAACACTGGAGTGGGCTGCCATTTCCTTCTCCAATGCATGAAAGTGAAAAGGGAAAGTGAAGTCACTCAGTTGTGCTCGACTCTTAGTGATCCCATGAACTGCAGCCTACCAGGCTCCTCCGTCCATGAGGTTTTCCAGGCAAGAGTACTGGAGTGGGTTCTAAGGGTACTAACAGCTCCTTATTTTCGCTAGCCCTAGGCTTCTCAATGGCAACACACTCCAGTATCCTTGCCTAGAAAATCTCATGGACACAGGAATCTGGTGGGCTGCAGTCCATGGGGTCGCAAAGTGTCGGGCACGACTGAGTGACTCTTATTCACTTACTTACTTAGGCGTTGCACCATTTCTTCTTGATTTCTCTACACAGACCCTGCCTCCACCTTTGTAGAGTGTCCCTTCATTAATTCTCTCACTTATTGCATTTGAGTGCTGGGATTCAGACAGATACACTATACAACGATATTTGTGACGTTGCAGGTTTGAAGTGCCTGTCACAACATTTGAACACACATTAAAATAAAGATCACTTATTAAAGGAAAAAGTACAGTGGTGTTCTGCTTAAAATCATCTCATAATATCACTGGTATTCATGACACTTGGAACATCGTCATGGAATAAACCCTATTACAGGAGCGATACAAACCGTGTTTGGCTTAACATGGGAACCAAATTATCATATGTCTTTAGGGAGTGGAGTGCAGCCTGCCACGGTCAGACTGTACTAGGAATATGGACTGGGGGAAAGAGCATCGAGGAAGAGGAACTCAGAGTAAGCACTCATTCAGTCGCTCAGTTGTGTCTGACTCTCCGGTGGCTCAGATGATAAAGACTCTGCCTGCAATGCTAGGAGAACTGGGTTCAATCCCTGGGTCGGGAAGATCCCCTGGAGAAGGAAATGGCACCCCACTCCAGTATTCTTGCCTGCAGAAGTTCATGGACAGAGAAGCCTGGCAGGCTACAGTCCATGGGGTCGCAGAGTCGAACATGATTGAGTGACCAACACTTTGTTTTCATTTTGTGACCCCTTGGACTGTAGCCTGCCAGGCTCCTCTGTCCATGGCATTTCCCAGGTAAGAATATTGGAGTGGCTTGCCATTTCCTTCTCCAGAGTATCTTCCCGACCCAGGGATCAAATCCACATCTCCTGTTTGGCAGGCAGATTCTTTACCACTGAGCCACCAGGGAAGAACTTGTGGGTACCATCTAAAATGGTAGATTCTGGTATTTCAAATGGGAAATTTGCCACTGTTATAAATAATTACTTGTATGACACCATCTCTATTGTTCAGTGCTGTGACATAATACACATTTCTTCACCTGATAAGCTATTTTAAATCAGAGTTCCTATTATCTATGATCTCTTGATTCATTTGGAAAAGTCCTGAAGTAAAGAAACCAGTTTCCTTTTTGTTATCCAATATTTCTCAAGCGTCTCTGAGAAGAAAAAGCTTTAATAGTTCGATAACACCTTTTGATTTTCCTCTTTAGATAATTAGCAAATGTAGCAAGAGCTGAGACACTGACCATGGTGGGTTCAAATATTGTTCCCTTACTGACCAGTGCTATGACCTTGGGAAAGTTCCCGGGCAGGGACAGATAATTATCTGCTCAATATCCACACTCCCCTTCTTCTTTAGCCTCAATAGCTCGATTTCTAGCTGGACAATATTTCCTAGCCTCTCTTGTGGTTAGGTTTGGCTGTGTGGCTAAAGCTGGCCAGTGAGATGAAGGCAAAAGTGTCTCATGGAACTTCTAAGGGAGCACCTTAAAGGAGGAAGGCTCAGCTGAAGGATGATCTCTTTCCTTCTTCCAGCCGCCTAGAGTGCAGATGTGATGGTTGGAGCTCGAGGAGCCATCTTGGGCTATGAGGTAACTTGGAGAATGAAAGTCACACACTAAGATGTGGAGGAGCCCAAGGCCTGATGCATAATAAGTATTGAATAAATGGGAGCTGTGTTTTGTCATTAATATTGCCAGAACCCAGGTTTCCCCCCAGTGTATTCTGCTGGGTTCCCCCCCAACTGATACAACTGGGATAGGTCGTAGAATGTTTATTTGACTATTAAAAGCCCTAATAAGTCCTGCACTTTCTCTTTGTTTAACCCTGCACTTCCCAGACTGATTTTGGACTAAACAACGCCCCCCTTATGTCTTCAAAGGAGGGATAAAATGAACCAAGTAACAAGAAAGTCAAGTAAACTCTCTCTTATGTACAGATTAAGAAGCAGGTTCAGAGAGCTTAGGCAACTT
Source organism: Capricornis sumatraensis (assembly GCF_032405125.1). Classification (NCBI taxonomy): domain Eukaryota; kingdom Metazoa; phylum Chordata; class Mammalia; order Artiodactyla; family Bovidae; genus Capricornis; species Capricornis sumatraensis. The sequence continues at coordinate 57,984,321 of NC_091085.1, read as the reverse complement.
ATCCAAAGACACACAGCCAGCAAGTAGCAGAACTGACTCCAGATAAACTGCCTTGATTTTCTCATCAAAAGATTATAGTGAGATCTGGAGAATAAGGCCAACATTTTAGGGAATTCCAGGTGGGAGATGGTGTCAGTGACCATTTTTCTGTGGGTCTTGGGGTCAGCAAGTCAGGGTTGCAGGCTGTCTGGTTGTCTAGGGATTGATCTCTACCAGGAGGTCAAGGTGTCTCCACCCTCTCTGGGTCACCAAGATCAACCTGTCAATCACTCTGGAGTAAGAACAAGGCATGAAATGCGCCCTTCCTCTTGGCTCGGGTCACCTCCCCCATCTGCTGGTGAAATCATCTTATTAGAATCCTGGGATGAGCAAATGAGGTCATTCTGGCAGGTCTGAGCCAGTCATGCCTGCGCCCACGCAGCCCTGCAGCTGCCCATTCCACCCTGCAGCCCCCACTCGGACCAGAGGATCCATTCTGACAGCCTTGGGGTTTGAGAACGCTGGAATCAGCCCCACTAATGAGGCTCTGTGGGGCTTTGCTCAAACTCCCCTTTTCCTCTCTCATCCCAGACTTATGATGGGAAATAGCAGCGCCACGAGGGCAGAATAACCAACTCCATCCTGATTTGCTAGGACTGTCCCAGGGGTAGCCCAAGAGTCCTGCATCTCAGGAACCTCTCAGTTTGGAGCCAGTGGGGGCAACTGGTGACCGTCCTCCCATGGGGGGTGGGGTGGGAGGCTTTCTTTCTTTTCTGTTCCCATGAGGACAAACCCTGTCCACCTGCTTTGTTCCCTTGCGACTTGCTGCGATGGCAGTGCAGGGGAGTGTGTGTCTTCCTGCGTGTGTGTCTGTGTAAGCACCCCACCTAAGTCTTGTCTCCTGTAGAATGAGGATAAGGATGCTACACTCCTGGCAGAGATGCGAAGAGACTGAAAGGAGGTAAGGCCCATAAGAGACTCAGCAAAGATTGTAAGCACCCATAGGAGGCAGCACTTTATAGACAATAATAACATTTGGGGCCCTTGCTGAGGAGGCAGAGTGAGTCTTGGGGAAATTTCTGCAAATGGAGAAGACCACAGGCCAGAGTTGGATGTGGGTCACATGCCCATGGAGTGTGGGGCCCCTGCTGGGCATGCGCTTGGTTCATTCTGAGAGCTACATAGCGGGCAGTATTATTGCCTCATTTTATAGATGAGGAAACTGAGGCTGTGAGAGCAGTGAAGGAGAGTGGCTCCCTCTCCTCCTCTCAGCTGCAACGCTCCCTTCCTGAGGCCCTGGGAAGGGAAGAGACCAAGGCATCTGTTCCCTGGCCCAATGTCCATCCAACACCCCAGAGGTCCCCATGCTGGGGGAGCAGGACCATCCTGATTCTGCTGGGGGAGCAGGACCATCCTGATTCTGCTGGGGGAGCAGGACCATCCTGATTCTGCTGGGGGCTGTCCCTCAGCTCTTTTGATGGCCCCAGGCCTACGGTGCCCTCCCAGACTCTGCTACCCCCATCCGTGACTCAGCTTTGTGGGGCAGGAGCCTCAGTTTCTCCCTCTGTAAAGTGGAGATGATGGAACCCTGAAGGCTGTTGAAGGGAACTTTCCTTGACTCACTGAGAGCCAATACTGAACAACCCAAGCCCTGGGCACATTGGGGTTCACACAAGGGGCCAGTATGAGGATTCTGATCACTGGGGACCCCACCTCCTCCCCCAGCAAGGTGGGGTGTCTCTGACACGCTGCCCAACGGCCTTCATCCCCCCATACCCATTCTGGGTTATAACTATCAGCTTAGGCTTATTTGCTGGCCTCACCCACAGGTCAGTGACATCAGACAGGGTGGAGCTCTGCCTGCCTCTTGCCTTGTAGAGTCCCAGCACCGGCACCTCCAAGCCCCGGCAGGCAAGCTGAATCCAGACACCGTCTCCTGGGGCCCCATCCTCCCTCTGCACTTCAGAGGGACAAATCCACATTTGAACAGCCCGCCTAGATCAGCCTTTTTTGAAGTATGGCCTAAGGATCCCGGGGGCTCTGAGACCCTTTGTTGGAATTCACAAGAGCCTCCTTTCCAGCCCTTTGTCTTGAGCTGCCCTTGCTCACTGCCTTCCACCAAGAAGACCAGTGTCAACCGGTGCGTGAGGAGCAAATCCAAGGGTCCAGACCCCAGACATTGAAGAGATTTGCACAAACCGAAAACAAAGCCACTCTTGTCACAGACTTTTTCCTTTTGACTTGAGACAAAATAATTTTTTCGTCATAAAAATATGTTATTGACATTCACATGTAATAACTGTATTCTCTTTCTAAGTAAATTAATAAATACAGGCTCTTCTGTCCATGGGACTCTCCAGGCAAGAATACTGGCGTGGGTTGCATTTCCTCCTCCAGGGAAGCTTCCTGACCCAGGGATCGAACCTTCGACTCCTGCGTCTCCTGAATTGACAGGCAGATTCTTTACCACTGAGTCACCTGGGAAGCCCTGCTTTAAAATCTGACCAGTCTCCATCTCTAATATGATAAATACTGAAAAATAGAACTTTATAAATGAAGCCTCTTTGGTTTGAGTCCCTGATAATTTTTAGGTGTCTCAGGGCCTAGAGGGAAAAGGCAATGGCACCCCACTCCAGCACTCTTGCCTGGAAAATCTCATGGACGGAGGAGCCTGGTAGGCTGCAGTCCATGGGGTCGCTAGGAGTCGGACACGACTGAGCGACTTCACTTTCCCTTTTCACTTTCATGCATTGGAGAAGGAAATGGCAACCCACTCCAGTATTCTTGCCTGGAGAGTCCCAGGGACGGGGGAGCCTGGTGGGCTGCCGTCTATGGGGTCGCACAGAGTCAGACACGACTGAAATGACTTAGCAGCAGCAGCAGCAGGGCCCAGAAACCAAAAAGTTTGAGAACTGCTCTCTTAAGCAACGACCTTACTTTGGGACTTTCCTGGTGGTCCAGTGGTTAAGAATCTGCCTCCAAAGCAGGGGATTCAGGTTCAACATGTGGTCGGGAAATAGATCCCACATGCCACAGGGCAACTCAACCTGTGCGCCGCAACTGCTGAGCCTGTGCACTCTGGAGTCCACGCACCACAATCGAGACCCAATGCAGCCAAATTAATAAATATGTTGGGTTTGTTTTTAATGGTTTTACTTTGCCCCTTGAATCAAAATGGAACAGTTACATAGCACTTTCTATGTGCTGAGCATCTGTCTAGACATTTTGCATAGATATTTTTATAGAGGTGTTCATGTAGGTATCAATTTAGTAGCACAACAATTCCCTGAGGCGAGTTGTAGTTTTTCCATTTTACAGATGGGGAAACTCAGGCTCAAAGAAGGGAAGTCCCCTGTCAGAGGTGAGGGGTGGGGGGAAGGGTGGACTGGACTTGAACCCCAGGAGGCTGGATACTTAACCTCTGGAGAAGCCACACACCACTTCACCCCTGCCAGCAGGAGCACCCAAGCTAGCCCAGAAGAGGCTGAGAATTGGGGTCAAACCCTCTGAAATTCTCAAAGTTGGGCCCCACTCAGGAAATCCCCCAGGTTTCACTGGCTGGATTTCCCAGAGTCTAAAGTAGAATAGGGCTCCACCCCAAACCCAGACCTGTTCAGATCACGTGGGTGCTCAGTTGCCAAGTCATGTCCAACTCTTTGTAACCCCCATTATAGACTGCCAGTGGGATTACCTGTCCATGGGATTTTCTAGGCAAGAATACTGGAATGGGTTGCCATTTCCTTCTCCAGGGGAGCTTCCTGACCCAGGGACTGAACCCTCATCTCCTGCATTGGCAGGTGGATTCTTTACCGCTGAACCACCAGCAAAGACCTTGTCCAGATTACCTTACCTGTTCCAAAAAGGCCTAGCCATCCCTTCCTCACTCTCTCCTGCTACATGGGTCTTTTTGCTGCCCCCTGGGCACACCAAACAGCTTCCAGCCTCAGGGCTTTTGCACCTGCTGTTCCTTTAAGCAGGCATGCCTTTCCTCCACCAGGGAGGCCCTTGATCTCATTCTGGCCTAATGGGTCTGCCTTCTCTGGCTTCTGTATGGAAAAGCAGCACACCCTCCTCCCTCATCCCTATCCATCCCCTTTCCCTGCTATATATTTCCTTAGTAACACTTATCACCATGTGACATTATATTACATATGCCCTGGTTTAGGATTTAGCGTCTGTCTTCACTGTGAGAATCAAAGCATAGTATAAAGAACCAGGCATTGTGACAGGTCCCAGTGCTATTGAATGTGTGATGAATGAGCTGAGGATTGGAACAGAAAAGTCAGGCCAGGTTTAAGGGACAGCCACCCTGTCTGTCCCCTCCCCCCACAACACCCTAGGCTGGGCTATGCTGATGCCAAAGGCTTGCTAGATTTTTTAATTTTTCGAAAGAAGCTGAACATCCAGATTTTTATGTAGCATCTCTAATTTTTTTTAATATACACTAGCAACTTATTCAAATTACCAAAATGAAAAAACAGCTTGGTAAGCCAGACCTTATGCAGATAAACGCAGTCAAGTTTGGCAAAGCGGGCTCACCTCCCATTGTAAGGGGAAGTGATATTTGAGCAGGGTGGGGAGACCAAAGAGGGGAAATCTGGGCACAGGTCAAGCAGGGGCTGAGGAAGAGGAATCCAGGCCCAGTGGGGGTAAAGGCGGGTGGGGGGACTTTGAGCTGTGCCCACCCCCTGCACAGGCTCACATCCCTCAACCTTCCCTTCGGAAGTACCCCGGGTCCCGGCTGGCTGCAAGCCATGCACTTGAAGCATATGTGTGGAGTGTTTTGAGAAAGGAACACACAATACACAGCAAATAAGGCTGCTTCTCCGTCTGGCCCGGACACGTCCCTACACCCCGCCAGATGGTCCCCCATCCGCCTCCCCAGCTGAGGCCGGGGCTTAGTGAGGCTTGGTAGCGACTCCTCTCCATCTTGCAAGGGGCGGCTGGGAACCTCTCTCCCTGGGGCGACTGGGAAGATTTTTCTTGGCCCACAGACAGGAAGGCTGATTCAGCTGGGAATCTTCTGGATTTATAACCCCCACCACTTCATCCCCTGGTGACCTGGAGCCCCAGTGTGCTGGCGTTTATTGCTAATTGTTTTCAGACAGATGGCATGGCCCAGGGTCTAATTCCCCAAGGGTTAGGGGGCGGGGATGCTGGAGGAGGAGGCCATGCCCTTGACCGCTGCTTACATTCTTGAGGAAAATGTTCAGGGTTGAGGAGGGGGGCGGGGCAGTGGGCAGTGACCATGGTGAGGGCTTATGAAAAGGAGGCCCATTAAGGCTTTGGAAAGAGAACAAGGGAGGAGGAGGAGATTTTGCAAGGCTAGAGTCAACCCTAGAGTTCAAAGGGCTGATAAAGCTGGCTGGAGAGTGCCCCCTTCTCCAGAAAGTCCTCCTGGATTGAAGTCTGTGTGGCAAGGAAAATCCCTCTTTTAGGGTTGGATTTAAGGATGGAAGGAAGTAAGGGACTTATTGGGAGGGTGGAAGACCCACCCACAACCTAATAAGCAGTCCTCACTTTTTAATATGATCACAACATAATTCAAGGGTTTACAGAGTCGTCCTCATTTCATTGGATCTCATGAATGACGGCCGTGAATGAAGATGCCAAATTAGAGTGAGAAAAAGAAGGTAGTCTTTGAGAGGGTCAATGACTAGCTTGAGGTCACACAGTCAGCCCACAAGGATTTACTAGAGACTTCTCTGGTGATCTGGTGGTTAAGACTCTGTGCTTCCAATGCAGGGAGTGTGGGTACGATCCCTGGTCAGGGAACTAAGATCCCACTGTGTGGCACTGTCAGATTAAAAAAAAAAAAAAGATGCGCTGAGCACCCACTGTGCTGGGGATACAGCACACAGCAGAGGGCAAGCCAACCAACTCCCTGCATTCTCAGTTTCTAGGTTTGTGAGAACAGACAGATATTAACTCACAAAAAGTAAGTTCAGAAATAATAAGGACTGGAAAGAGATAAAACAGGGAGATGGAGGAGTCTGGGAGCTTAGGGGAAGGTTAGGGAGGGCTTCCTGGAGGAGGCAACTGTTGAGTTGAGCCTTGAAGACAGAGCAGAACCCAGATGTGCCCAATCTCAGGGAGGAGCTTTTCAGGCAGAAGGAACAGTAAGTGCAAAGGCCCTGAGGTAAGAATGAGTTTTTTGTGTGCAAGAAACCAAATAAATAGCCAGTGTGACTGCATCAGTTTAAGAGTTATGGGAGGTGAAGCGTGGGACCTGGTGGGTTTTATATAAGAGCTGCGGCTATAAAGCCTGTATACCAACATCACTGGACACCAAATGCACCCACAACTGAGTGAAACTGATGAGCCAGAGATTATAACCCTATGTTCCAGGTGTTGAAACCAGGGCCCTCTCTGAGAGGGCAAATGACTGTCCCAAGGTGACCAGCTAATCTGCAACAGAAGTTGAGATTTGAGTAGGCCTCCTTATTCCTTCACCAAGTCTCAAGGCAGGGAGAGTAAGCCTGGACTCCACAGAAGGTTCTGCAGAATTTCTGAAATGTGTGTTAATTTTCTGTGTGTGACAATTAGATTGAACAATGGACAGGAATCTCTTGAGCCAGTGGGTGACCAATAATAGAAAACACAACACTCCCTGGTATAAACAGAGAAGAAAATTTGTTGGGTCATGTAACTGAAAAGTTTCAGGGGAAAGTGGCCTTCAGGAATGGCTGGATGCAGGGATTCAAAGATCCCAGGAGTCACTCTTTCTTCATCTCTCTGTCCTGTTTGCTTCAGTAGGCTCTCCCCAAAAGATGGCAGAAGCACTATCAGGAGCACTTAGGGTGCTCAGCAGCTTAGCATACTCCACACAGACAAAGCTTCTGTACTCCTGTCATTTCAGCAAAAGTTGCAGGGCTGGCTCCCATTGGTTCATTTCAGGTCAGAGGGCCATCCGTGAGCCAATCACTATAATCAAGGGAATGCACTTTGCTGATTGGCCGAACTTGGGATGTGGAACCCCTCCTTCTTCTCATGGGCTGAAATTGGGAGAGAGATGGTCCCCAAAGGAACACGGAGATGCAAAAGCCAGACTGAAAAGGAAAAGATGCCAGGGAGGCCAAAGTAAAGCATGCCCACTGCAGAGTTGGAGGGTGGCTCCATCTGCGTGCCTCCCCCGGCCATGTCAATGCCAAGAGACTCTGCAAAGCAGAAAGACAATGTACTAGCAGCCCACACAGCCCCTGCCAGGTGGTCGCCCCTCCACCCAGAAGGCTGGCAGGAGGGGTGGGTTGTAGAAGCCTCCCAGAGTGACTGTTCACAGGCTGTGGCTTCCTTTGATCACTGACATCTGGGCTTGCTGTGGGAACTCCTCTCTTTATTCAGTAAATATTCACTCCCCACTTCCTTGGTGCCAGTCACTGCACTCAGCCCCAGATATATAACCCTGAATGAAACAGAAAAAGAAATCCTTCTTTCTGTGCCCCAGATATGCCGAGTGAGGGCCTGCCTCAGGGCCTCTGCACGTGCTCTTCTTTCTTCCTTGCCAACTACTTCCGGCTTGACCTCACTCCTACTCATCCATTAGGTCCTAGTTAAACAGCTCTGGTCTGAGAAGCCTCCTCTATGCCCCTGGATGAAGTCATTCCCCCTCCCCACGTATGCTCTCCCCATCTCTCCCTGGAAACTCTCTTGGCCCTCATCCCATTCGAAGGGAGAAGCAGAAATGTGCAGTGGTTAGAGCACAGAGTCTAGAACCAGGCTGAGGTGTAAAGTGAAAGTGTTAGTCACTCAGTTGTGTCTGACTCTTTGAGATACCAGGGACTGTAGCCCTTCAGGCTCCTCTGTCCATGGAATTCTCCAGGCAAAAATACTGGAGTGGGTAGCCATTCCCTTCACCAGGGAATCTTCCCCACCCAGGGATTGAACCTGGGTCTTCCGCATTGCAGGCAGATTCTTCACCGTCTGAGCCACCAGGGAAGCTGAAATCAGGCTGCCTGAGTGCAAATCTCAGCCTCTCAGTGAAGAGCAGTATGACCTTGACCAAGTCATTTAACTCTCAGCCTCCTTTTTAAAATGAGAATAATAATCATCCCACTCATGGAGGATTATATGGGATAGTATATGCCAGGAGCCTGGAACAGTGCCTGACATATTGTATGTGACCAATAATTGCTATTGTCATTATGCAGAATTACTTGTCGACTGAGGATCTTCACTGCCAGGCTGAGGGGGTGGGGGTGGGTGCAGGGAAGGGCTTGCCTTGGGCGTGGCCACACCTGGTTTGCAGGTGTACCTGGCGCTCCGCCGGAGGTCTGGACTGGAAAACTCAATAATCACATACAGACTGGATGGATGTTTGATCTCTGAGACCTGTGGACACTCCATCCTTCACCCCTATGGCTCCCCTCTCCCCTCCCCCAGCCCCTACCACCAGGGCTCATCTGCCCCCACTCCCTCTCCTCCCAGACTCCTCTAACCACCCAAGTGCAATTAAGCCAAACTTTTGCTTTAAGATATTTATAAAGGCACTACGAATGCCCTCTAATATCAGCTTATATATTTTTAATCTGCTGTTAAAGTGATTTAAAACGGAGCTCGACAGACGGGCGTGATGAAAATTAAAAGTCTCCATCACCTCGCGTCTGGCTGCGGCGCTCCTGCCGACAAGGACGCGGGGGCACCTCCAGCCCGCTCATTTCTTGGGAACCGCAGCCTCGCCCGGCTCCTTCTCCAGGGCTGGGGCCGCAAGGGCTCCTGCGTAATTAAGTCAGGAGCGCCAGAGGCTGGGGTCTGGGGAGGGAGCCACGCGGTCGCGCTGCGCACGCGGCCTAATGAACGGTGACATCTGCTCATCTGTTTAATTAACGAGCCCCTAGCGCTGTGGCAGGACACAAGAACCACGTCCTTTGTGCCTGCAGTGGGTGGGGGTGGGGGGAAGCTGGTGGAGAGACGACTGCAAATTTGCAGGAAGATTCCACTCCCCCTCACTCACCCCGCCTCCTTTTAGAATCCAGAGAACGGAACCGGCGCCTATCTTTCCTTTTCTGCAAGGCAATTTCCTGGGACTCATTTTCTGCGTCTTCTGGTGGGTGGACCAGCCTCCCAGCCCATTCTTCTCCCTCCTCCCCACCCAGCCCCTTCCCAGGAAAGTCTGAAATAAATGAAGGCCGCGAGCACATGGGTCCGCGGCTTCCTCCAGGCCCACCGTGAAAAGGCGTGAATCAGCAGCGAATTAAATCTCCCCATCGTCAACTCACTCATCCACAAATGCCTCTTGTCTACCCTCCACCCACTGACAATGTGCTGCCCCCTAAGGAGAAACCAGCCCCGGGGGCGGGCGAGGGATGGACTCCCACCTCTCGAGGTACAGGACCGGACCATCAGGTGGGGCCCCTGGAGAACACAGCCCCATTTGCAGGAACATTTGGTGGCGGTTGTTGGGGGTCGACACGGATGGATCTGCTGTCATAACTCCCCATGAAATCTGCCCCCAAGATGGACAGTTCTGACCACACCCAGGAAGATCCTCATCGAAGTTTCTCCCCTCAACTCCATGGAAATTGGGGTCCGGAGTTCAGGTGGGAGAGATGGATTTGGATGCACCCAAGTCCCTTTGAGACATCTGAGTGGCAGTACTGAATACATACGTGGATAGCTCACTCGGAAGAAAGCTCTGGCTTGGAGATATAAATGTGGGAGTCACTGACACGCCTGGTTAGGAGACAGAGTGGAGCTTCCCAGGTGGCTCAGTGGTAAAGAATCCACCCGCCCAGCAGGAGACGTGGGTTCAGTCCCTGAGCAGAGGATTCCCTGGCAAAGGGAATGCCATGGACAGAGGAGTTGGTGGGTTACAGTCCGTGGGGTTCCAAAAAGAGTCGGACGTGACTTTGTGATTAAAACAACAGCAACATGGAGCCAGAGTAGTGGGGGAGGGTGGAACTGTAGAGTGGGGCAGGCATGGGTTTCTGACAGTCTTGGGGACCACTCCCAGAGGTGGGGAAGGAGCCTGGGTGATGGACGGACCCCTAAGATGCTCCGCCACAGATCTCTGTCCTTTCTGCAGTTGAAGTCCGTGTGTAATCCTCTCCCCCTTGACTGTGGGCGGGTCCTGAGGCTTGCTTCTCCCCAGCAGAATAATTCTTAAGATCTACCATCTGGAGGGCACTTAAAAGCCAATAGAAAGAATCTGGCTGGGCAGAAGCAGTTCATATCCCAAGAGGAAGAAAAGAAAATGGATTTGAGCGATGGAGGGGAGTGCCAGCCACACCCTAGGCTGAGGGATGGTCAGCACCAGACACACGTGGGAATCCCCCTGTGAGGCCTTCCTCCTTCCCAGGCAGCCTCCTGTCGTCCAGGATGGTGGGCCTGGGGCTGGCGGGCAGCGAGCCGAGGAGGCCCCCACGCCACACTCCACGGCTGAGCCGAGAATTCTGCCCTCACAGCTGGGCTGACCTCCTGCCGGCGGGCCTTCCTCTAAACAAGGGCCCAGTGTGTTTCCCTAGGCGAGGATTTGGCTGGGGTTCACCCGGGAGCCTGGTTCAGACAGGAGCCCTTTGAAGGCAAGATGAATTGGGCTCAATGTCTCCATCCCGCTGAGGGCGGGGGTGGGGGCAGGGGCCCGGCCAGAGCAGCTTCCAGAAGGCCTCTTGTCCGGGGATGAGAAGAGGCTTAGCGTCCATGCCCATGGCCGAGTCCTGCGGCTGCATCCTCACCCCACGACCCAGCCACCACAGCAGCAATTCCCACAGCCTTTGCCAGGGTGAGCCCTGGGCAGGACAGAGATGGCCCTGGACAAACACGTCTGACTGTACTACTTGTGCACTTCTTTTAAGGCGCACTGGATAAAATACAGCTGGCTCTTCCAATCACCGCTTTCTTGGGTTTTGTTTCTTCGTGCAAGGTGACATCTACTGACATTTTAAAAGGGGCATGAGACTTCCCTGGTGGCTTGGTGGTTAAGAATCCACCTTGCGATGCATGGGACTCTGGTTCAATCCTTGGTCTGGAAACTAAGATCCCACATGCCCACTGAGCAACTAAACCTGGACACCACAACTAAGACCCAATGCAGCCAAAAAAAAAAAAAAATTTTAAAAGTGGAGGGGCGCTGATCACTGGCAATGACCCGAATGTCCACTATGGATAAGTGAATTGTGGTACATCCATACAATGGAACGCTGTACAGCAATGCAAAGAAATGCCATCCTGGTCCATATACCATGTATCCACAATATATGTAGAGGCCTGGGGATGGATTCTGGCGTTTTTGTATTGCTTTGTTTGGCCATGCCACACAGCTTGTGGATCTCAGTTCCCTAACCAGGGATTGAACCCAGGCCCTTACTGAAAGCACTGAGTCCTAGCCACTGGATTGATTACCAAGAAAGTCCCCTGGATGCTGTTCTTAAAGAAGGAAGACTCTGAGCCTGAATGTTGCTTGGGACAGGGGCCAACACACAAATTGCTCTAATGTTCCACCCCTCTGCTGGCACCCAGTCTGTCTCTACATCAAGGGGATTGTCCCCAAGAATGTCCCCGATCACTCCTAACCCACCCATTGTCTGACTCTTACTCAGATGAATGCATTTCTCTCTTGGCTTGCTTTGGCCCTGCCTCTGGCCTCTTCAAACTACTCCCCTCCTCCCTGACAGCACGAATTAATCTTCCTAAAGTGCTGCTCTGATTGAGGCTCTCCCCCTGCTCAACCACCTTCAATGGCTCCCTATTACCAGGAGTTCAGAAATTCCTTAGCCTGGAGTTTCACGTTCCCAGGATCATCAGAACTAGCTTCTGTCCTACATCAGTCACCCTCCACAGCAACTAATTTTAAGCCCTTTCCTGAATGCACCCCACAAATCCTCCCCTCTTGGTCTATTCCCTCCATCTCAAATGCCCTTTTCCACATCCCTGACTGTCAAATCTTGCCTTCTCTTTTAACTTGAAGCTTAAATAACACTTCCTCCTTTCTGGTCAGAGACAAATACATCCTTCCTCATTGTTTCACTCCATCCTACATGTCCTAATCCATATTTCCTTGGCCCATAGTCAGTCAAGTTCCACTCTCAGGGAATCAAGATTTTAAAACAATCACTCGATGATAGCAATGCTTAATCCAAAGGAATGCTATTCTGCTAGTGAAACTTTAAGCACCTGTGACTACAGAAGATGACATAGTATTGGTCCAGGGGGCCCTCCCTGTAAAGCACGTAGACCAAAGGCCACAAACACCAACAGGGTTGAGGAGAGATGCCGTGAGCTAATGTTAGCAGGGAGGGCATCATGGAGAACTGATCTGGAGACTGAAAGCGGATAGGGCTCAGGGAGGCAGCATGGTTCTGAGTAAAGAATTTGGACTTAGATAGGCTTAGACTCAAATTCTTTTTCTGCCTCTTTGTAGGCCAAGAGCCTCTTTCTTATCCTAGAAACCTCAACTCAAAATGGCTTCAGTGAAAAACAAAGGGTATTGAACTTTTATAATGACAAAATCCAAGAGTAGCATCAGCTTCAGGTATGGCTGGATCCAGGGGCTCAAGCGCTGATCTCAGGATGCTAGCTCTTTCTGTCTCGGGGTCATTTTTGTCTATGCTGGTTTTATTCTCAGGCAGGCCTTGCCCTCAAGATGGAAAAGGCATCCCAGCAGGCTCAGCTGAACATTCATGATGGTTACTCCCCACCCCGCACCCCCAACTCTTTCTTACCAACTGTTCTAGGATTACCTCTGAGTGGACCAAATTGGGTCACGATGATCCTTGTACCAATCACTGAGCCCACGGGTTCGAAAATTTTTGATTGGCCAGGCTATAGTCACAGGCCCTGAACTAATGGGAGGAGTCAGACTAACCCAAATCACGATGATCTGAGGTGAGGGAGGGGTCATTTTCAAGGAAATTTGAGACTGTGATCAGGAGAGGCATCCGAAGCAACGGATGTTCCCTAAAACTGCTGAACAGCTGTGGGAACTTGGGCAGTCCCTCCGAGGGCTTTCTGATCCTTGGAGCCTGACAGTTAAAAAATGGGACTCTTAGAGGCCAATCCCAAAGCGGAGTTGTAGGTGGTTGATTTGCTGATATTAATGAAAGCCGCAGGCACTCACTGGGTACCTGATGAAAGTGCACAGAATCAGAAGCTGGGAAGAATCTGGGCTGGAAGAAGAGAATGAAAGGGTGAGAGTGGCAGTGTATGTTCTGAGACAGTCACAAGTTCATCCATCTTTCAAGCTGCTTTCACGGTATGAAGTTGTCACTCCTGCCATTGACACATAGGGTCCATGTCCCTCCTCTAGACCGGAGTTTTGGCTATGTTGGAAGTGACACTATGTGACTTTTTTTTGGTTGCACTGGGTCTTCATTGTGGTGCATGGGCAGGTCATTGCTGCACTCAGACTTTCTCTAGTTGTGGTGAGTGGGGTTCTCATTGCAGTGACTTCTCTTGTTGCAGCTCTTGGCCTGTAGAGTGAAGGCTCAGTAGTTGTGGTGCATGGACTTATTTGCTCTGTGGTATATGGGATCTTAGTTCCTGGACCAGGGATTGAACCTGTGTCCCCTGACTTGCAAGGCAGATTCTTAACCACTGGACCACCAGGGAAGCACCACTATGTGACTCCTGAAGCTAAGTTGTAGAAGGTGACAAAGCATCTTCCTGGCCCTCCTGGGACATTTCCTGGAGTCGCCATGTTGTGAGGAAGCCCAACCTGTCCAAGGAGGCCACAGAGCCCCCTGAGGTCCTGGCTGACAATCAGCATCTATTGTGTGAGTTGCAAGATGTGTGAGTGAGCAAACGTCAAGATGACCCCAGCCTCAGGGACCATGTGATTGCAACGGAATAAGAGACCCTCCCTGGGATCACCTAGCTGAGCTTACTGGATGCCAGAACTGTGGCATAATGAAGTTATTGCTTTTGTTTTATGGACTAAGTTTGAAGTGGTCTATTACCATAGCAACAGATACCAGGAAGAGTGGGCTAGTGGGGAGATTGTGAGCAGAGGCTTTCATGGGGAGTTTTACTGGTCTGATTACACAACAGAATGTCTCTTCAAAGCTCACTCACTCCCATGCCTGGGTTAATGCTGGTCTGTTCAAGAGAAAAAACAGAGAGGCTATGCTTGCGACCCTTGAGTCCCCTGAGCTACACACAGCCCTCTGCCCTACTGGCAGAAGCTGGCCCAGCCACACCCCTGGGCACATGCTATGAATTTCCCAGGACAAAGTGGTGGCCTCACATGCTTTGGGGACAAACTCTACTTTGCAGCATTGGTCCTTCCAGAAACTCTGGCCTAGCCGGCTCTCACTGACTTGTGAATGGCACTCGTCACCTTCTGACAGTGGAGGGAGTGGGAGTTGGGGGGTGGGAGGGAAGGAAAGGAATGAAGAGGCAAATTAAACCCTTGAAGGTGAACTTGCTAGATGTTTGCATAACCCAGGAGATGGGTTATGCAAACGGAGAATTTCCTTTTGCTGAGATTGGAAGAGGCAATCGGTCCCCATTTAGCAGCCCCACTCTGGTCTCAGCCCCTTCATTCAGGTCCTGTGGCATTTCCTGGTTCTCATTCTGTCCCACTGTCCTGGGTAGGTCACCTCTGATTAAAGAAGGGTGCATGCATGCGTGTGTGCTCATTTTTGTCGGACTCTTTGTGATCCCACGGACTGTAGCCCGCCAGGCTCTTCTGTCCGTGCGACTCTCCAGGCAAGAATACTGGAGCGGGTTGCCATGCCCGTCTCTAGGGGACCTTCCCAACCCAGGGATCCAACCCTCATCTCCTGCGTCTCCTGCATTGCAGGCGGGTTCTTTACCACTGCGCCACCTGAGAAGCCCCCCTGAAGGAAGAGAGATGATGTTAAATGTGAATGGTACCCAGGTGGTGTCTACCCAGATCAGGAGATAATCCAGCTAATCGGATTGTTTGAAGCTTACAAGGAAACACTCCACTCTGGACGTCAAACTCCCAGGCAGCTGCCATCCCCCCTTCCCAGGGCATCCCCCTGCAGCTCTGCCCCCATCCCCCGTAGCACCCATGGGAATGGACCCTGCCCTCTTCACACCGGCACTGCCATTTGCTTAATTCTTTAACATTAACCACATGCCTTCTCTGTCAGAAAGCTCACTGACTTCAGAAGGACAGTTTAGGTCACCCCGTAATTGGAAAAGCCGATATCACATGTTGTAAACAGAAGGTGACTGTGAAAATAAAGGCAACGGACATGAAGGCGTTCACCAAAAGCTGGCTTCCAGCCTGCCGCCTGACCTGACACAAAGGTTTGTTCGAGATGGAAACTTTTCTCCTGCTTTGTTGTAAAGGTAGCTGAGGCAGCCTGAGCGAGCTGTCCAAGGCATATCAGCACCCCGCGGAGACTTTCTCCTTGAAGTTGGCAGAAGAATGGAAAGGAAAAAGAGACTGACTTTCTTGCCATTGGGGGTTATTTAATGCTGTGTCTGCATCCCTCCCAGGTCCTCCCAACTGTTGGGCAGACGCGGCAGACTGTGAGGATGGTGAACGCTGCAGCAGAGCCTGCCGTGGGCTTGAGGCAACTCCAGGATCTTCACTGCACTCTCTCATTTAATCCTATGAGGTAGAAGTAGGTGCCGTTATCTCCTTCACACGGTACCCAGAGAGGTTAAGTAACTTACCAAAGGTCACACAGCCAATGAGTAGTGAAGCAGGGATTTGAACCCTGATCTCCCCACCTAACTGCCTGGATGGCACAGGTCTACACTCTCTGGGTCCCAGAATAACTGCCTGAAGTCTCCATTCTGGGTTGAATAGTGTCCTATCCATCCACCTACCCCACCCCCTTCCAGAATTTGTGTCCAACTCTGAAGATGGACGCGAGTCTGAGTGAACTCCAGGGGTTGGTGATGGACAGGGAGGCCTGGTGTGCTGCGATTCATGGGGTCGCAAAGAGTTGGACACGACTGAGCGACTGAACTGAACTAAACTGAACTGAACTGAAGGTGACCTTATTTGGAGATAGGTTCTGTGCAGATCAAATTGAATTAAGAATTGAGGCAAGATGAGGCCATACTGCAGATGATTGAATAAAGACAATGTGGTTATATACATACAGTGGAATATTACTCAGCCATAAAAAGGAATGAAATAATGCCATTTGCAGCAATGCGGATGGACCTAGAGATTATTTTACAAAGTGAAGTAAGTCAGAAGGAGAAAGACAACTACCATATGCTGTCACTTAGAGGTGCAATCTAAAATATGACACAAATGAACAAAGCAGAGACAGACTCACAGACAGAAAACAAAGGGGAAAAGGGGTGGGGAGAAATAAGTTAGGAGTTAGGAATTAACAGTTACAAACTGCTACTATATACAAAATAGATAAACAAGATCCTACTGTATAGTACAGAGAACTTTGTTCAATATCCTGTAATAAACCATAACGGAAAGGAATGTATGTGGTACGTGCATGCTCAGTCATGTCCGACTCCTTGCAACCCTATGGACTATAGCCAGCCGGGCTCCTCTGTCCATGGGATTCTCCAGGCAAGAATACTGGAGTGGGTTACCACTTCCTACTCCAGGGGATCTTTCTGACCCAGGGATAGAACCAGGGTCTCCTGCAACTCCTGCCTTGGCAGGCAAATTCTTTTACCACTGAACCATGTGGGAAGCCCAAGGAATATAAAAGTATGTGTATATATATATTTTGTTGTTGTTCAGTCTCTTAAATCATGTCTGACTCTTTGCAACCCCATGACTGCAGCACGCCAGGCTTCCCTATCCTTCACCATCTCCAAGAGTTTGCTCAGACTCATGTCCATTGAGTCGGTGATGCCATCCAACCATCTCACCCTCTTTCGTCCCTTTCTCTTCCTGCCTTCAATCTTTCCCAGCATCAGGGTCATTTTCAATGAGTCTGCTCTTCGCATTGGATGGTCAAAGTACTGGAGCTTCAGCATCAGTCCTTATATATAAACCCTGAATCACTTTGCTGTACATCAGAAACTAACACAACATTGTAGATCGTCTGTACTTGAAAGAAAAGGATGAGGTCACATTGAATTAGAGTGATCCAATGACTGGTGTCCTTCTAAGAAGATGGAAATTTGGACACAGTGATACACAGAGGGAAGACAGCCATGTGACCATGGAGACAGCGATGGTGTGGCCACACACCAAGGGATACCAGGGAAGCCTGCAGCCCCTAGGAGCTGGAGGCAGTGTGGAAGAGTCTCCCCAGAGCCTTCAGGGAGCACAACCCTGCTGACACATTGACTTCAGGGTTTCAGCCTCCAGAACTGTTAAGAGATTAAGTTTCTGTTTTTTAAGACACCCAGTTTGTGATCATTGTTACGGCAGCCTCAGGAAATGGATACAGTCACCTCAGCCCATGTCTGGGGGGAAATTTTCTCAAGAGGCTGAGAGGTTCGTGGGAAAGGGGTCTGGAGTTCACTGCAGGAGGTCTCTTGTTTGCTGGAAAGGCTGAATTCCCACCTTGCCTTGCCTGCTTGGACACCTGCTGGGGCAGTCTGACTTTCCCTGGTTCTCTGCTTCTCTTGCTGTGTTACTTTGGGCAAGTGACTTAGCTTCTCTGAGCCTCCAATGCCCATCATGGATTTAAGGAGAAATAAACCCCCAGGAGGCAGCTCTTATGTCTCAGTAGATTTAGGCTTCAGGAGTTGTCACCATCTGGAGTTTCCTTGCCTATTGGTTTGCCTGCTTGTGTTTGTCTAAACCAGTGTGGCCCAACAGAGCTTTCCATATTGAGCCCTTGAAATGTGGCTGCTGTGACCAAGGAACAGACTTTTAAATTTAATTAAATGTAAATGTGAACAGCCACAGGTATTAGATTCCTCTTGCTGCTGTAACCAACGACCACAGACTTAGTGACTTCAAACAACATAGATTTATTACCTTATAGTTCTGGAGGGCCGAGGTCTGCGCTGGGCCTCACTGGTCTGCAATCAAGGTGTTGGCAGGACTGTGTTCCGTCCTGGAGACTTTGGGTGAGGTGTGGGGGAAGCAGAATTTGTCTTCTTGATTTTCCAGCTTCTAGAGGCTCAAGGACCCATATCACCTGGACATCTGCTTCCATTGCTGCATTGTCCCCGATTCTGATCCTCCTGTCTCTCTTTCCTGAGGACTCTTGTGATTACACTGGGCCTCCCCAGATAATCCGGGATAATCTCCCTTTTTCGAGATCCTTTACTGAATCATATCTGCGAAGTCCCTTTGTCATGTCAGGTCACATATTCTCAGGCTCCGGGATTAGGACGTGAACTTTGGGGGCCACTGCCTGCCCCCAACACACACACCTCACATGGCTCATGGTTACCATCCTGGACAGTGCAGGTCGGGACCTTCCAACACCGAAGTGTGCCCTGAGCCAGGCACACGTGCTTGCTAAGTTGCTTCAGTCATATCCGACTGTGCAACCCCATGGATTGTAGCCCACCAGGCTCTTCTGTGCATGGTATTCTCCAGGCGAGAATACTGGACTGGGTTGCCATGCCCTCCTCCAGAGGACCTTCCTGACCCAGGGATCGAACTTGCATCTCTTATGTCTCCTGCATTGGCAGGCAGGTTCTTTACCACTAATGCCACCTGGGAAGCCAGGCACAGAGTAGGTGCCCAATTAATGTGTTCAGTTGATGAAATTTGAATATTGCCTCTCCAACATGTGTTGAAAGATGTGCTGGGTTTTAACTCCAAGTCCTAGCTAACCTTGGCAAAATGGAGACAGAGTGTGGTGCTTCTAACAGTTCAGGCGAGGCCTCTGGACATGGTTCTTTTCCCAGCTCTACCATGTGACCTTAAGCAAACCTTTGTGCATCTCAGCACTGATGCCCTCATCTGTACGATGAAGGGTAAGGAGGGAAACGAGCCATGAGAAACAGCTACCAGCAGCCTCAGAGAAAAGAAAACTGAAGGATTTCCCCTGTGATCCAGTGGTTAAGACTCCACGCTTCCAACGCAGGGGGCCCGGGTTCCATCCCTGATTGGGAAACTAAGATCCCAGATGCCGCATGGTGCAGTCAAAAAAAGAAAACGGAAAATTGAGGCAAAGAGAAGCCAGGGAGCAGACCTAAAAGCAAGGTGGTGAGGAAGGGGAGGAATCTGTCCCAAAGACCAGAATGAACTTCAGAAAGAGGGTGTGAGAAACCTGCAGGGAAGTTTCTGTGCTATCTGGGAGAGTGAAGATGGTAGCCTGGACCAAGGATAGAATCAGGGATTGACCTCTTAAGTGCTGTGATATCTGCCTGGATAGTGCCCCTAAACTTTTTCTGATTGTTGAACTCCTACTCATCCATCAAGACCCAATTCAAATGTCCCTTTTTAAAGGAAACTGTCCATGACTCTCTGAACTCACCTCTGATCCAACAAAAAGGGCCCAGGATCTCTGGACCTCCCATAGAAGCTGTACTGTCCTATCACATGACCTACCGAAAGTCACATGGGCTGGTAAGTGACAGATCTGGAATGTGACCACAGGTGATCTGGCTTTCAATGTCTATGCTCTCACATACACATCCCTAAATGCACACATACACATACAGGAGCAAACTTCGGGAGATAGTGAAGGACAGGGAAGCCTGGAGCACGGCAGTCCAAGGGGTCCCAAAGGTCAGACGGGTGAGTGATTGAACAACAGTAAGAAAAGTTATGAGCAACCTAGATAGCATATTCAAAAGCAGAGACATTACTCTGCCAACTAAGGTCCATCTAGTCAAGGCTATGGTTTTTCCAGTAGTCATGTATGGATGTGAGAGTTGGACTGTGAAGAAGGCTGAGCGCCGAAGAATTGATGCTTTTGAACTGTGGTGTTGGAGAAGACTCTTGAGAGTCCCTTGGATGGCAAGGAGATCCAACCAGTCCATTCTGAAGGAGATCAGCCCTGGGATTTCTTTGGAAGGAATGATGCTGAAGCTGAAACTCCAGTACTTTGGCCACCTCATGCGAAGAGTTGACTCATTGGAAAAGACTCTGATGCTGGGAGGGATTGGGGGCAGGAGGAGAAGGGGACGACGACAGAGGATGAGATGGCTGGATGGCATCACTGACTCGATGGATGTGAGTCTGAGTGAACTCCGGGAGTTGGTGATGGACAGGGAGGCCTGGCGTGCTGTGATTCATGGGGTCGCAAAGAGTCGGACACAACTGAGCGACTGAACTGAACTGAATTGAATAACAAATACATGCACATGCTCACACAACCCACACACACACATGCACACATCTATAAATCTATTCACATACACAGCACACAGATATACACAATCCTATTCTTTTGCACATGTGTGACCACTGAATGCATGTGTGCACATATATGCACACATGCATATACATGCAGACAGACCAGACACACTGCCCCTCGCTCAAGCTTGTTCCCCCACACACACACAAACCACATGCTGGCCCATACACCAGCCCACAGGTGTGTACACACAGACGCGCAGGAAGTCCCCCTGCCCACAAACCCCTCCACAGGGGCCTAGACCTAAGAATAAAGTCTACAGGAAGCCTGGCATGCTGCAGTTCATGGGGTCACACAGAGTTGAACACAACTGAGCGACTGAACAACAACTCACCAGTGGGACAGCACATGTAGGCATACCCAAATACACATGTGTATCTTCACACAGCTAAAAATGCACATGTATCATGAATACAATCAGGCTTCCCTGGTGGCTCAGACAGTAAAGAACCTGCCTGCCAATTCAGGAGACCTGGGTCCAATCCCTGAGTTGGGAAGATCCTCTGGAGAAGGAAATGGCAACTCATTCCAGTATTGCTGCCTGGAGAATCCCATGGACAGAGGAACCTGGTGGGCTACAGTCCCCGGGGTCGCAAAGAGCTGGACACGGCAGAGCGGCTAACACACACACACACACACACATAAATTCAATCACAAACAGAAAAATGTCTAACAAATATGTGAACTGGATATTCAACATTTCATCTTCCCTTCATGCACCCCTGACATGTATATGCATACTCAGGCACACACGCCTGCTCCTGTTCTCCAGCCTCAGGCCCCATCCTGCCCACCCTGGGCTCCGTCTCTGCTTTACGTAAGGCCTGGAGGCAGGTATCAGTGCCCTCTGGTCTGAGATGACTGTTGGAAGGAACAGTCAGTTGCCTGGCCTCACCTGTCAGGCTGGGAGGTAGCGGGCAGCACAGTGCAGGTGTTAGGAGGAGGGATGGGTCCAGCCCCAGCCCCGTCCTCAGAGCGCACCTGCCTGATCCTTGTCCCCCTGAGCACACTCTTCCTGACCCCTACACAGTCCAGTCCATGCAGAATCAGGGGGCCAGAGGCAGACCCAACACACTCCAGGAGGCCCAGATGAGAAATCTGGGAGGGGACAGGTCCACCCTGGAGCACCCCCCACCCCCCGCCACCACTGGCAATTCTGAGCAGAGAGGAAGAGGATGTACCACATGGACTGGTGGGAGGAGGGGAGAGGGCGCCTGCCGAGACAGCCTCCTATGTGTCCAGATGGCCAGCCATCTGCAGTCCCCTCCTCCTCTGGGGTGGCCGGGCCTGGTGCCGGGGCAAGCCACCTTGGAGCTGGTGGAGCACGTTGGAGCCAAGTGTCGCCTGCCAGGCCGGGGAATGTTCCTTTGAGGGAGGCGTCCGAATGCCCAACCAGCCAGGCATGAGCAGGCCTGCTGTGCCCGGCTGCTGTGGCCCAGCCTCTCACCCCACGGTGCAGGCATTTCTGTTCTGGAAGATTCTAAGGTTTCAGAATCCAGCCACTTCATCCAACTGCTCATTCATTCATTCCCTAAATACCAAGTGCCTACTAAACGCTGGCCCTGGAGGTACAATGGCAAACAAAGCAAGTATCTGCTGAGTACCTATCCTTCTTCCTCTCTGCTCAGCGGGGCCAGTGGGGTCTCCAGGGTGGAGTGGGGGGTCTCTGTCTCCTCTCAGACTTCTAGGTCTCATCTGGGCTCCCTGGAGCATGTTGGATCTGGACCGTGCATGTTCATCACTCAGTGGTGTCTCCCTCTGGCCCCAGGATCCAGGCACTTTCCTAGGAATCGGGGATACAGTTGCGAACAAAACAAATACATATCAGACATCTACTCTGTGTCAGTCATAAAGCTGATGACAACAGTGAGTGAACTATTGAGCACCTACCGTATGCCGGGCACTGGGGAGACAGCAGTCACCCCATAGGGGACAGGTTTCTGCCCTAACTGAGCTTGCAGTCTCTGGGGCAGAAAGGACAGATGAGCTATAGTGAAAAACAAGGGGTGAGGGAAGAACAGTGATATTCTCATCCATTTGATCATTTTATTTTTTAATATTTTATATATTTGGCTGCACCAGGTCTTAGCTGTGGCATGTGGGATCTAGTTCCCTGAGCAGGGATCAAACCCAAGGTCCCTGCATTGGGAACATGGAGTCATAGCCACTGGACCATCAGGGAAGTCCCTATCCATTTGGTCATTTTAGACGGACAGTCAGGGAAGGCTTCTCTGAGGAGGTGACGTGGAACAAAGACCTGGATGATGGGAGGAGCCAGCCCTCAGACTCCCTGGGGAAGAATGCTGTGGGCCAAGGGAATAGTCAGGGGGAACTCCGGCAGCAGGAACAGGCTCTGTGTGCCCAAGACAGCTGTGGGGAACCAGGGCCCTTGTGCCAGAGCAGATGAGCCTGGGGAGAGGAAAGGCTGGGAGATGAGGGGTAGGTGGAGCCATGGTGGGGTTCTGGGGAAAGTAGGGTCTGGGAAGAGACCCCAGGGCTTGCAGGGTTGGAGGCAGAGTGGGCCTGTGAGGTGACAAGAACATTCTATGTGGGAAGTTCTCCCCAGGGCCAATCTCCACATGGGCTGTATGTGCATGGGTCCCAGTGAGTCTGGGAAATGAGCGCCAGGATGATTCCCATTTCACAGACAGGAAGGTGGAGGCACAGGAGAAAACTGCAAGTCTGGGGCCTATATCTCATTGGGTGCTCCCAAACCTTCCAGAGCAGACAAAAGGGAGGTGCTCCAAGCCCATGTGGGCCCTACCCTGCCATCCGCAGAGGCTCCAGGCTGGCCCAGCTCCCAGTCAGCACTGCCCCAAGCATGGGCTCTGAAAACCACATCCCCAGCCAACCCCTCTGCTGGCGCCTGAAGCTGTCAGCCCCGATTCCCCGTGGGCTTAGTCACCCCGCACAAGTGACATTTATTTATTCCTTCGCACAGGAGTGTGGTGAGAATTAATTATTTAGCGCCGAGGAAGCACTTTGAACATGAAAAGTGCTGAGGATGACCGTGACATTACAGAGAATAATGTTCCCTCCTCACGCCCGCCTGCAGCGCTGCGTGGCTGAGCTGTCACCTTCCAGGGTCCCCGGACTCCCGCCCATGATGGGGAGGGGAGCGGAAACACCCCCTGACTCCCCACACCTCCCCATGGGGGAAAAAAAATGATCTGAGCTCAGAATGTCTTTTCTATTCAAGTAGGAGTGTAGAGAGGGAAGGAAAAAGAGGAGAGGAGTTGTGGGGTGGGAGGGAGGGAAGGAGGGGGAGGGGAGAAGAGGAGGAAGGAAAGAAGGAAAAACAGGAGACAGGAAGGAGAGAAGAAAGTTTCCAACGGCTCCAGGCTCCACACCTCGTGAGTTAGGAAGGTGGGACAGAAATGAGTCACGACAATACAGTTCCGGTTTATAAGGCACTTTCTCTGTGTTATTTTCATAAGGTCTGCAAAACAGGGTGGTTTCTCTGAGCAGAACAAGGGTTGCAGCCCCATTTACAGATGAGGAGACTGAGCCTCAGAGATGAGCAGCAGGCGTCCAGATTCCACAGCCTGGCAGCAGTGCAGGAGCAAAAACTGTTGAAAGAAATGCCGGGGTGGGGGGGTGGGGGCGCCCCTGGGGCCTCTACCCCAAGAGTTCTCATCTCTGGCAGGACAAGCCCCAGCTCCGGGATCCCCTGGGCTCCCTTGAATCTGAGCCTCTCCCCTCTACTGCCCTGAGGGTCTGTGTCCCCCATCCCCCAGGTGGGAGGGAGATCTTGTTAGAGTGGGGAGTGAGGTGGTGGGGGACACAGAACAGCCCTTCAGGGAAGCTGAAGTTTGATTTGATTTCATATTTACCCTCAAAGAAATCCCATTAGGCAGAAGAGTCAGCTGGAGACCGAGTTTCTATAATCGCCAATTGAGACTGTCTTTGTTCCTACCTTCAGAGGAAAAAAAAGCTTGCAGGCCACACTTGACTCCTCTCCTCCAGGCCAGAACCGAGACATTCCCGTGGAGGCAGAGAACTCGGGATTTCTGGGCTGTCTGCACACTTCTTTCTAGGGGTCCCAGCTGTGCCTTTATTCATCTCCACTCACCACAGCGGCCAGAACCATGCCTGCAATCAGCTCAGTTCAGTCGCTGAGTCGTGTCCGACTCTTTGCGACCCCATGGACTGCAGCACTCAGGCCCCCCTGTCCATCACCAACTCCGGGAGCTTGCCCAAACTCATGTCCATCGAGTCGGTGATGCCATCCAACCATCTCATCCTCTGTCATCCCCTTCTCCTCCTGCCTTCAATCTTTCCCAGCATCAGGGTATTTTCCAACGAGTCAGCTCTTTACATCAGGTGGCCATAGTATTGGAGTTTCAGCTTCAACGTTAGTCCTCCCAATGAATACTCAGGACCGATTTCCTTTAGGATGGACTGGTTGGATCTCCTTGCAGTCCAAGGGACTCTCAAGAGTCTTCTCCAACACTACAGTTCACAAGCCTCAATTCTTTGGCGCTAAGCTTTCTTTATGCATTTAGTAGGAGCTCAGTAAATGTCTGCTCGTGTGTCCTGGGTATTATCTGAGGACCGTGTTCAGGGAAATAGAGCAGGACAGGGATGAGGTGGGGTTGGGGAAAAGCAGAGGCCTTGCTGGGACAGGTGACTTAGTCTCTTTGTGCCTCAGTTTTCCCATATATAAAATAGAAGCAAAAATGCTAGACCAACATCACAGACCAGTGAGGATTCGGGGACTGGTTCCCAAAGTGTTTGAGACGCCACTTGGGGTTTCCCTGGCAGTCCAGTGCTTAAAACTCTGGGCTTCCACTGCAGGGGGCACAGGTTCAATCCCTGGTTGAGGAAATAACATCTCGAAACCCTCGAAATATGGCCAAAAAATAAAAATGAAGTTAAAAAAAAAAAGACAGCGCTTGGCACGCAGCAAGTATTCAGAGCTACTAGGAGGGACTGATCCAAGCAGAGCCCCTGGCAGCCATGTGGTCCTCACAGCTAGATTAGAAACCTACATTCCAACCTCCTGGACAGATAAATGGCGTAGGAAAGGGGGTGAGGTTCCTGGTGGGAAAGGGCTGGCCTCAGCCCGTCCCACCTCCCACTCTTATTACCCTACCCTCACCCTCCTCAGACCGCAGGAGGCTCTTTATGCTAATCAGGCCTCAGGCGTGGCCCTGACGTTTCCCTGCGTGGCCGCCCGCATGGGTCATAACTGAGTGCTGTGTGCTTTGAACCAGAAGACACTCCGGCTGTAAATCAGGAGGCTGCCCATGGGCACAGAGGCCCCGCAGCCACCTGGTGGCCCTCCGTCAGGGAGGTGGGTGGAAGCCCCGCGGGCTCCTTGGACAGCTGGGAACCTGCTGGAGCCTGCTGCCATGGCAACACGTTGGCTGCCCTCTCTCTGCGTGGGCCCCATCCTGCCTCTCCTGGCACTGAGTGAGCTGGGGCTCAGCTGGTTACCTCTCTCTCCTCCTCCCCCAGGGGTCACCCAGGGGTCCCCAGGCTCCCCGCCCACTCGGTTCCCCAGCCGGGTAAAGCCACCTCTAAGACATCCCTCTCTTAATAATAACTAACACCAGCTGACAAGTATTGAGTACTTAGTCCTTTACAAGAATTAATCACTTACTTCTCATGATAACCCGTTCAATACACAAAAAGACTAAGGCCCACAGGGGCTTCCCAGGTGGTGCAAGTGGTGAAGAACCTGCTTGCCAATGCAGGAAATGTAAGTGACACGGGTGCAATCCCTGCATTGGGAAGATCCCTGGAGGAGGAAATGGCAACCCCACTCCAGTATTCTTGCCTGGAGAATCCCAAGAACAGAGGAGCCTGGTGGCATACAGTCCATGGGGTCACAAAGAGTCAGACACGACTGAGGTGACTTAGCACGCAGAAGGTTCAAAGAGGGCAAAATGGCTGCCCAAATCCAGTCATCACATCCCACTATGATGAAGTATAGTCTAACATGAGCCAGTCAGCTCTTTTTTGTGTTTCTCTTTTTAAAGAGCAAGTCAAGCCCTCCCACCCCCAGAAAGCCTCTATTGAAGTCCCCCTCCATATTTCATTGGCTAGCAAAGTGCAAAGCCAGGGCTTGAACCTGGGATTTTGGCCCCAGAGTTTGATTGCATAGTATAATGCAATGGCTAAGGCGCAGACTCTGCAGACTTCCCTCGTGGGCCAGTGGTTAAGACTCCATGCTCCCAATGCAGGGGGCAGGTTCAGTCTTTGGTTGGGGAACTAAGATCCTACATGCCATGCAGCATGGCCAAAATATTTTTTTTTAAAGAAAGATGTCGACTCTGGAATGAGACAAGCTGTGTGATACTAGGCAAGTTACTGAAACTCTCTGGGCCTCAGTTTCTCTTTCTGCAAAATGGGATAACAGTACCTGCTTGGGAGAGTCCTTGGAAGGATGAGATCAGTTAATACGTGCAAAGCACTTAGAGCAGCAATGGGTATAGGGTGTGTGCTGGAGCTTACCTAGGCTTCCCCCAGAAACAGATGCTAAGATGAGGATTTGGGTTCAGGTCCTCCAATGGAGGCCCAAAGGGGAAGAGGACAGAGTGAGAAGGATGCTAAGCTGAGGTTATCACTGAGGCACCATCCCAACCCTGATCTGCAGAGGGCTCTGGAGCGTGAGTTACACCTCAGTTTGCCCTGCCTCCCGGTCAGGGGACGGGACCCTCACACTGTCAGAGGTTGCCTAAGGGCTGCCCCAGGGGGGATGACAGCTCCCAGGCAGTTCAGGCTTTCTGGGCCCTGGGCCAAAGAACTTCCAGTCGTCCAAGAGCTGTGTGCAGAAGTGAGGCAAGAGTTCGATAGTCAGGAGGAAAACACGCAGAATTGCAGAATCACAGAACTGCAGAATTGAGGAGAGACCAGGACTTGTGGATGGAACCCTGCCTCCTGTCTTAGCTACTGTTATTTATCTTCCTAGGATCTCACTGCAAACCTGTCTGACCAGTGGAGCTGTCCTCGTTTTTACAGGTACAAGGCCACTTGGTTTGGCCACGGACACACTGATTTGGGGCAGGGAGCCAAAACTCTAGAATTTCAATTCTGTACAGGTTTCACTGCACCCTTTGGCCTGGGCATGGGCCATTGCCTGTGGAACCTACAGAAGAGGATGCTTCAGGAGGAAAGTCAGCAAGCAGCTCAAAAGCCTGGGGCACCTGGAAGAGGCTGTACTAGTTGCAATGTCTTAGGCACCAAATAACAGAAAAATCTCAATTCGAACAGCTTTAATAATGAAGACAATCTCTACTTTTCATGATAAGAAATCCTGAGGTTAAGGAGCTCCTAAGTTGGTAGATTCCGCTCAGTGGTAGCATCAGCACCCAGCTCTTTCCCTCTCGTCTCTTTTTTGCCATCCTCAATATAGATCACGCCATTCAAGGTCCCAAAATGGCTGCCCAGACCCCAGTCATCACATCTCAATAGGATAAAGGGCAGTCCAAGATGAGCCAGTGAGCTCTTTTTTGTGTTTCTCTTTTATAAGACCAAGTCAAGATCCCCCCATAAAGCCCCTCCTAAAGTCCCCCTCGCATATCTCATTGGCTAGAGTTGGGTTACATGACCCAACCCAACAAAGGGACATAAGAACCATGATTGGCTTAGACAAAGGGTCTATAAATTATGGCCCATTGGCAAAATCTGGCCCCAAGCCTGCTTCTATAATAAAAGTGTATTGGTGCACAACCATGCCCAATATTTTTAACATATGGTCACTTTTATGCTACAAAGAGTAAAAAAAAAAAAATTGTAGGTTGGGTCATGTAATCCAGCTCTAACTAATGAGATATGGGAGAGGGACTTGAGTAGGGGCTTTATGGGGAGACTTGACTTGCTCTTATTTCATGCAAAGATGGGCACAATAATGGACAGAAATGGTATGAACCTAACAGAAGCAGAAGATATTAAGAAGAGGTGGCAAGAATACACATAAAAACTATACAGAAGAGATCTTAGTGACCCAGATAACCATGATGGTGTGATCACTTAAGCCAGACATCCTGGAATGTGAAATCAAATGGGCCTTAGGAATCATCACGATGAACAAAGCTAGTGGAGGTGATGGAATTTCAGTTGAGCTATTTCAAATCCTAAAAGATGATGCTGTGAAACTGCTGCACTGAATATGCCAGCAAATTTGGAAAACTCAGCAGTGGCCACAGGACTGGAAAAGATCTGTTTTCATCCCAATCCCAAAGAAAGGCAATGCCGAAGAATGTTCAAACTATCACACAATTGCACTCATCTCACATGCTAGCAGAGTAATGCTCAAAATTCTCCAAGCGAGGCTTCAACAGTATGTGAACCAAGAACTCCCAGATGTTCAAGCTGGATTTAGAAAAGGCAGAGGAACCAGAGATCAAATTGCCGACATCCGTTGAATCATTGAAAAAGAAAGAGGGTTCCAGAAAAACATCTACTTCTGCTTTATTGACTACGCCAAAGACTGTGTGAATCACAATAAACTGTGGAAAATTCTTTAAGAGATGGAAATACCAGACCACCTGACCTGCCTCCTGAGAAATCTGTATGCAGGTCAAGAAGCAACAGTTAGAACTGGACATGGAACAACAGACTGGTTCCAAATTGGGAAAGGAGTAAGTCAAGGCTGTTTATTGTCACCCTGCTTATTTAACTTACATGCAGAGCACATCATACGAAACACCAGGATGGATGAAGTACGAGTGGGAATAAAGATTGCCAGGAGAAATATCAATAACCTCAGATATGCAGATAACACCACACTTTGGCAGAAAATGAAGAGGAACTAAAGAGCCTCTTGATGAAAGTGAAAGAGGAGAGTGAAAAAGCTGGCTTAAAACTCAGCATTCAAAAAATGAAGATCATGGCATCCGGTCCCATCACTTTATGGCCAATAGGGAAACAATGGAAACAGTGACAGACTTAATTTTCTTGGGATCCAAAATCACTGCAGATGGTGACTGCAGCCATGAAATTAAAAGACGTTTGCTCCTTGGAAGAAAAGCTATGATCAACCTAGACAGCATATTAAAAAGCAGAGACATTACTATGCTGACAAAGGTCTGTCTAGTTAAAACTGTGGTTTTTCCAGTAGTCATGTATGGATGTGAGAGTTGGACCATAAAGAAACCTGAGTGCCGAAGAATTGATGCTTTTGAACTGTGGTGTTGGAGAAGACTCTTGAGAGCCCCTTGGACAGCAAGGAGATCCAACCAGTCAATCCTAAAGGAAATCAATCCTGAATATTCATTTGAAGGACTGATGCTGAAGCTGAAACTCCAATACTTTGGCCATCTGATGTGAAGAACTGACTCATTGGAAAAGACTCTGATGCTGGGAAAGATTGAAGGCGGGAGGAGAAGGGGATGACAGAGAATGGGATGGTTGGATGGCATCGACAGCTTGATGGACATGTGTTTGAGCAAGATCCCGCAGTTGGTGATGAACAAGGAGGCCTGGCATGCTGCAGTCCATGGGGTCACAAAGAGTTGCACACGACTGAGTGGCTGAACTGAATTGATGCTACAAAGGTAGATAGTAGCAGTAGAAACAGTCCGGCCCACAGAGCCCAAAAGAATTGTTATTTTACTCTACAGAAAACCAGTTTCTTGACCTCTGGTTAAACTAATTGGGATTCATCCCACGCTGGACTGTCATTGTCTCCAAGGGATGAATATGGAACAAAATGATGCTCCATGAGTGACACAGGATGGTGCTCTAGGTCTTTGCGACTCAAAGCATTGTCCACAGACCAGCAGCAGCAGCAGCCTCACATGGGAGCAGAGCCTGGACGCTCCTCCCATCCTTCACCCCAGACCAACCGAAACGGGACCTACACTTGACCAAATTCCCAGGGGGGTCTGCGTACATGTAAAACGCCTTAGCCCTGGAGACAGGTGAAGGGACAGGTGGTGGCGGGGGGCGGGAGGGGCTGGGTATGGGAACTGCACCAGATTGAACTAAAGCAGCCTGAGTTCAAGTCCTGACTGTGATCTTGACCAGCTGTGAGGTGGTGGGCAGGTCTTGCCACCCTTTAGGATCTTAGCACCCATACCTGCTAAAATGCCACCAGTTGGCATCCTGGGCTGCCATAACAGAGTTTCCCAAACTCTCGGCTTAGAATAACTGTTCTGGAGACCCTGAGTCGGACACCAAGGTCTCGGCAGGGCTGCACCCTCTCCAAAGGCTCCCGTGGAGGTTCCTGCCTGGCTTCTTCCAGCTTCCTGCAGCCCAGCGTTCCTCAGCTGTGACTATATCCCTCCCATCTCTGCCTCCGTCTTCCCATGACTTTCTCCCTCTGTATCTCTCCTCTTCTTAAGGACACTAATCATAGTGGATTAGGACCCTGAATCTGCTCAGTTATGTCCAACTCTTTGTGACCCCATGGACTGTAGCCCACTAGGCTCCTCTGTCCATGGGATTTGCCAGGCAAGAATACTGAAGAGTGGGTTGCCATTTCCTTCTCCAGGGGATCTTCCCCACCCACGGATCGAACCAACATCTCCTGCATCTCCTGCACTGGCATGCAGATTCTTACCTCTGGGAAGCCAGGACTCTGAACAACCCCATGTCAATTTTAAAATATTTATTTATTTGGCTGTGCTGAGTCTTAGTTGTGGCACACGGGATCTTCAATCTTCCTTACATCATGCAGGATCTTTAGTTGCAACATGTGGGATCTAGTTCCCTGACCAGGGATGGAACCCTGGCTGGCCCCCTGCATTGGGAGTGTGGAATCCTAACCACTGGACCACTAGGGAACCCCCCTGAATGATCCCATCTCAACTTGATTACATTTGTAAAAATTTTATTTCCAAGTCAGATGACACTCACAGGTTCTGGGCATTAGAACTTCAACTCATGTTTATGGGGGACATGACTGGACATGGGGGTGGCATGGCTCGCATATGACACACAGGTGAACAGGACACATGTGCTTATGTCTAGGGGGAGGACAGGGCCAAAGGAGGGACATGGCTGGCCAGCTTGCTGGAAGCTTTCTGGAGGTC
Source organism: Capricornis sumatraensis (assembly GCF_032405125.1). NCBI lineage: Eukaryota > Metazoa > Chordata > Mammalia > Artiodactyla > Bovidae > Capricornis > Capricornis sumatraensis. The sequence goes on along the minus strand of NC_091085.1, from coordinate 57,953,195 downwards.
GCTGGTCCAAGGTGGCCTCAAGGAGACCATCTTTACTCCCTCAACTGCTGATGGGCCGAGATGCTTCGGGGACCTCCTGAGTCTGTAGAAACCAGGCCTGAAAATCCTCAGCAGTTTCCCGGATGAGAATGAGGCAAGTGAGGCAGCCATGTGCAAGTTTCGTGAAAGCGTTCCTTTGTTCTCAGGGGTGGTCAAGAAGGGCACATCGCTTTCAACTTGGCACCAAGTGCCTCCTTCACCTCACCCCATCCAGCGTGGGTCCTCAGTTCCTCTTCTCTGTTTTCAACTGTGGTTGGGAAACCTGTGGGCTCTGCCCCAACCTCTACCGTGTGAGCAGATAAAAGTCTATTTAACTTCACAGATAAATTGAAAACATCGAAAAGTGTACCCTGAGCACCTAACTGGTATTTGAAAACCACATATGGTAAGTGAACGAGGACATGACCCACAAGGCCCAGCATGGTCTGGGCCTCATTCCTTTACTGGCCTCATTCCTAACATTTCCCCCCCAAACCTTTGGGTTCCAACTACACTTACCTCCAAGCTCTTTCCAAAACATGCCAACCCCCCTTCAACCTCAGGGCCTTTGCATTCGCTGTGCCCTTGGCCAGAATGCTTTTCTCCAGATGCCCATGTCTGATTCTCTCTCTCTCTTTTTAATAACAGGAATGCCTGCTTTTTCATTTTATTTTTATATTTGGCCGCACCCTGTGGTATGCAAGGTCCTAGTTCCCTGATCAGGGATCAAACCCAGGCCCCCAGCATTGGGAGTACAAAGTCTTAGCCACTGGACCACCAGGGAAGCCACCTGGCTCTCTTATTTTATTCAGATTTCTGTGCAAATGTCACTTCCTTGGACAGGAATTCCCTGCCACTCAATGTTCACCCCCCGCTCCTGCACCTCCATCACCCTTCCCCCCACCCAGCCAATACCCAGTCATATTCTATCCCATCAGACTACTTTATTGTCTTGATAGAATGCACAACTGGCATGTGGAATTCTCATAGGCATTTATTTATCCATTGGCCACATCCTCAGTGCCTAGAACAGTAGCAGCACATAGTGGGTGCTCAGGAAAAATTTGCTACTTGACTGAATGAACCCCTTTTCCACCCGAATCTAGTCCACCTCTCAGGGAACACTCAGGCAAACCCCAGGCCCCTGCATTCAAGGCCTGACAAGCCTCACCCTGCAGTGGAATTTTCCAGATGAAGCTGTTCCTTTTGTTTGTCAACCAGGCGTTTAATCTCAACCCATCACTGGGCAGGAAGGAACCTGCTTTGCTAAAGGACAAAAGCTGTCAGTATCATAAGAGGGCCTTCCCAAGAGGAAAGCACCGCTCACCACCCCCACCGCTGATAAGCATCCAGCGTCCCCCTCGTCTTTTCCACCCACAGGCTGAGCACCCCTGTGCCTGCCCCCCGGCCCACAGACTGCTGGAAGGCCCTTCACTGGGTCAAGAGGTCTTTAAAACTTCCTGTATAATAGCCCTTTAAAATTAGCATTACTCACCTTCTTTTTCTTTCCACCCACCCCATGTTAAAAATTTACACATGTAATCTACATGTACTGACAATGAAAAATGTCTAGAACACAGTGAGAAGCAGTAAAAAGGAGTGACTTTCACGCCACTGAGGGTCATTTAATGCTGTGTTTGCATCCCTCCCAGGTCCTCCCAACAGCTGGGGAGACTGTGAGGATGGTGAACGCTGGAGCAGAGCTTGCCGTGGGCTGGAGGCAACTCCAGGACCTTCAGTGCACTCTCTCATTTAATCCTCAACAACCTTATAAGGTAGAAGTAGGTGCTGTTATCATCCTCATGTGGGACCCAGAGAGGTTAAGTAACGTACCAAAGGTCACACAGCCAGTGAGTAATGAAGCAGGGATTTGAACCCTGAGCCCCTCAGCTCATGGCCTGGGTAGCACAGGTTTATACACACCAGGTCCCAGGATAATTGCCTGGAGTCTCCATTCTGGGTTGAATAGTGTCCTATCCACCACCCCCACCACACACACGAAATTCATGTCCGCTTGTGAAGGTGACTTTATTTGGAAATAGGATCTGTGCAGATCGAGTTGAATTAAGATGAGGACATGCTGCAAATATCACACACATACTGCAGATGAGTAAATAAAGAAGATGTATTGTGTGTGTGTGTGTATACACACACAAAGGAATATTACTCAGCCATTTAAAAGAGTGAAATAACGCCATTTGCAGCAACATGGATGGACCTAGAGTTTGTTATACTGGGTGAAGTAAGTCAAAGAGAAATATCATATGACACCCCTTATATGCAGAATATAAAAAGAAATGATACAAATTAACTTATTTACAAAACAGACTCACAGGCTTAGAGAAGGAACTCATGTTTACCAGGGGAAAATGTAGGTGGGAAGGGACAGTTAAGGAGTCTAGTCCTCTAGGGCTGGTATAGTCTTACCCCCATTTTACAGATGGAGAAAGTGAGGTTCAGAGAGGGACACAGCTAGCCAATGGTAGGATCAACATGTATACATTGTTGTATTTCAGATGGATAACCAACAAGGACCTACTATTTAGCAAAGGGAACTCTGCCCACTGTTATGTGGCAGCCTGGATGGAAGGGGAGTTTGGGGGAGAATGGATACATGTATATGTATGGCTGAGTCCCTTTGCTGTCCACCTGAAACTATCACAACATTGTTAATTGGCTATACTCCAATATTAGATGAAAAGTTAAAAAAAATTATACATGTAATCCACATGTGCTGACAATGAAAAAAATGCCAATATTTCTAAAGTTTGGTGCAAAGCAGATCATCACTCTCCAGATTCCAACCCCCAGGGCAAAGATGAAAACCACATTCAAAGGTAACGGGTGCCCTTGGGAAGGCCTGGCTTCTTTTATTTAACATGTTCTTGTGTGGAGCCCCTAGCAAATCTTCTAGGGTTGTTCTTACTCCCATTTTACAGATGGAGAAAGTGAGGCCCAGCGAGGGACTCAGCTAGCCAATGGTGGGGCAGCAGTGAGCTCAGACGGTCTGTCTGGCTTTGATCCTCACTTTGACCTCTACATCATACCACCTCTCAGCAGAGAAGTTCTTGGTTTGGTTTTTAACTTTTCTCCCCCTTTTCTGTTCCACGTTGTTCTTTGACTTGCTTTTCTCATGTAATACTTCCATGTCTGGAACATCAATCCATGGAAGACACACAGAGGTCACCTCATCTCTTTTAATGTCTCTGTTGTATCCCAAGCTCCCAATACACAGCACAGGACTATTAATATTGTTTGGTTCAAAATGGTCCATTTGTAATCATCTTAAATTCTCAGTGCATAATTTATTCGAATGTGAACTATAGTAAATATGTGATACAGTGAACACTTCAAGGGAAAATCAATAAGATCTGTACTTATTGGGCAGGAGAAGGTCTGAGTTTCCTGTCACCCACAGACTCTAGGCTAAGTCTGAGAGATGATGTTGGTAGAGAAAATAAATGCTCCATGACCCAGAATGTTCCTAGCCCCAAAGAAGGATAAAACATGGTTCATAAGGATGAAACATCCCTTTTGCTGATCAGCTACATGTCTAAGGGCTCCAGAAGATCAAGCCTTCAAAGAGTGGTGACTCATTTGCTGAACAACAATGCCTGGTAATTCACAAAGCAACCCTCATCACATCACAGTTTGTCTGCATCTCCAAAAAAAGTCCTACTCAGAGTCTCCCCTGAGCAGATCAAGAGAAACCAATCCTCTTTCCACTTCAGACACTGGATGCTTTCAGGGGACTAGCCTAAAGAGAGGGCTTCCCTGATGGCTCAGCAGGTAAAGAATCATCCTGCAATGCAGGAGACACAGGAGACTTCAGTTCGATCCCTGGGTCGGGAAGATCCCCTGGAGAAGGAAATGGCAGCCCACTCCAGTGTTCTTCCTGAGAAACTCCATGGACAGAGGAGCCTGGCAGGCTACAGTCCATGGGGTCCCAAGAGTCGGACAAGACTTAGCGACTAAACCACCACCACCACAGAGAGGGAGAGTGAAGGGCATAAGCTGTCATAAAGTCAAAACGAAACTGCCAATAACACGGGTTCTCTGTCTCCCAAGAGTGACTCACCCAGTGAAAACCAGAGTACTTATTGTTCCAAGTGTCAAAATCTGCAGAACTGCCTCCAGGATTTGGGTCTCATCCAGCTTCAATGAACCAAACATTCCAGCATCTTCCTCCAGTACCTGTGAAAGCTGCATTGTCTTCTCCCTGTGGCTTTTGTTTTTGAAAGCTCATAAAGAGGAACCCAGGAAGTCAGGAGACAGCAGGGTGACCATTTCCTTCCCCAGGACAGCCCTCAGCCAGTTTCTACATGCCTCTTGCCAGGGACCAAACTGGCACCTAGGCTGCCCCGGAGGACGCAGAAAACCAGGACCCGGCTGGGGGCTGAAATGTACTCCATTGAAGAATCCTCTGGCCTCCTCAGCACTGGAAGGACCAGCCAGCGGCAGTGAGAGTTTATCATCATTTGGAGGGAGGTAACTTCAAACAGGGGAGAAATGCTTTAGGAGTAATTCTATTAGCACTGGATTCTGGAATGCCTTTTCTATTCTAAATAATATTCTCTGTGGGCCTGTGCCCTCCATAGAGGAGGAGGAAATTGGCCAGTTTGTAGATGGGGAAAAGGCTGAGCATTTCTATTTCCTGGTTTTATTTATATGAGGGAATTCACAAGATAATCTCAGAACACTACAGTTTGCCTTGTGGGGTTGGCTTTTTCTCCATTGTCCTACTGAATATATTTTTGGTGCATATGTTAGTCCGTAATGAGTTATATAAAAACCAAGATAATGTGACCTATGTCAGTTTTCAGCCTTGATGGGGACTGGAACAAGAAACAGAGGGATAATAGTTAACACCTATAAAGAACTTTGTGGGACTTCCCTGGTGGTCCAGAGGCTAAGACTCTGTACTCCCAGGGTTCAATCCCTGGTCAGGGAACTAGATCCTGCATGCCACAAATAAGAATTCACATGCTGCAACTAAACATCCTGTGTGCCCCAACTAAGGCTTAGTGCAGCCAAATAACTTTTTATTTTTTTAAGAGTTTTGTATGGGCTGGACACTATCCAAGCACTTTGCATGAATCAACATTTAACTCAGATAATGACCCAACAAGAGAGGTACTTATATGATTATCCTTTCACAGATAAGGAATCTGGGGTACAAAGAGGTTAAGTAACTTGCTCAATATCAAATAGCTAGAAAATGGTCAATCTGGAATTTGAACCCAGACCTGCCTTGATGATTTGTGCTCTTAAATCTATGGAGCATTATGTGATTGTATCAGATCTAAAGATAGTTAAAATAAATGGACTCTCTGTGACAGACACCATGATTGACCCATCAACCATTCCAGCCTTTTCTCCATCCCCGTATCAACCACCAGGTCCAGAAAGACTATTTGCTTTCCCAGGATTCTTTAAAGTTCTGGCCAATGAGATAGAGGCAGAGGCCAACTGTAATAACTATGGGAATGGCTTTGCTTTCCCTAATAAAAAGAGCAAAGGAAGAAGATGCCCCTGTGCCCTTTATTCCTGCCTTGGAAGTGGATGTGATGCCTGGAATCATGGCAACCACTTTGTGAGCTGAGGGACAGGTCAAGAGAAGCACAGTGACCTGGAATAGCCTGAGCTTTGGAACTGACTTCCCTACCCTCAGGAAATCTTTTTTTATGGGAAAACTAAACCCTGTTTGTTTACATCACTGAGCTAGGTTTTCTTTACTTGCAGCCAAAAATCACATCTAATATTCTTTTCTCCCTTTCTGTCTCTCTTAATCCTGCTTGAAAGTAACTACTTTTTAAAAGCCAGCATCTTAGAAAGAGTGAGGGACAGTGAGGAGCTTCTTCCAGAGGATATCTGACATAGCATTAAACTCTCCTGCAGACATGCCATTTACTGAGCATGTACTGTATTGCATGTGTATCATAGGCTCCCAGTTATTTTCCCCCAACACTCTTACAGCCCAGGAGGGAGGCCATATTCAGCTCCATTCTACAGACAAGGACACTGAGGTGCTGGGCCTTAAGAACTTGCCCAGTGGGTAGGCAACAGATTCACCCAGGCCAGTCAAACCTCAAGCCCAGGGTCTCCCTGATCTCAGCAGAGGTCACTCCATCCCTTAAGAGTTTCTCCAACTCATCAGACTCCAGGCCTCTGTTCCCTTCTGTCCCCTCGGGGCTAGTACCTCACCCTCAGTACCTCAGCGTTCTCATCTGTAAAGTGGGGATGATAGTAGGACTCACTCACAGGGTTGTTGTGCCAGTTTAGTGGAATAATCCACTTGGCATGGAGCCTAGCACCTGGGGAACTCTCAACAGGCAGAGTTATTATCACTATCACTATTATTAAATACCTAGAGTCCTGTCCACAAGAGCAATTTCCCAGAGCAGCAATGAATGGAAAGGAGAAGCTGAGAGAAACTGGGGGCTGATGTCTGTTGAGCTTGACGTGATTTCATGCTCCCCCAGCCTGGGCGCACGTGCACCCTTGGGTGACATCTTGGAAGGCTTTTTGTGCAGAGCTGCCTGAGGAAGAAGGCTCCTGCCAAACACCCTGTCTGGAAAGGAGCACAGTCAAGGAAGCCTGTCTCCTGCCAGGGGCTCAGGGACTCAGGGGCTGGCTGTTAGCATCACTGGCAGGGCTGGCCAGTGCACAGGGCTTGGAATTCACCCTTTGGCTCAAGGCCAGGGTGGCTGCCAGCTGCAGCAAGAGGGAGGGCGAGGAGGAGGCAGGGAGATAGGGAGAAAGAGAGAGGAGACATCTCCTTGCTGAGCCCCAGGCCACAGCAAATGGAGTCAGCCTCCAGCAGGGGAGGGGAGAGGGCTCTGCTTAATTAATTAATCCTTTAATGACAACGTATTCACTGCCAAGCATTTGGATACACAAGCTTCACTGAAACCTCATCACATCCCTCTGATGGAAGTACTATTATCATCTTTATCTTGAAGGTGAGGAAAACGAGGCACAGAAAGGTTAAGCAGCTTGCCCTAGGTCACATAGCTAATAACTGGAGGAGCCAGGATTCTAGCCCAAGTGCCCAGACCCCTGAACCAGTGCTGCTAAGCAATAAAGAAGTAATAAGACCTTTCATTCTAATAGGGCTGGGAGAGGAGAAATAGACTATAAACAAATCAATAAATGATGAAATAACTCTGGATGGTGACAGTAATTGATTAAATCACCCATATCTGATGAATCTGGTGGCGGGGCGGAGGGAGCGTGTGGAAGGCTTCTAAGATGAAGTGGAGTCTGGGGTCCTCCTCGAAGGAAGGGTGAGAATTTCACTGGGGACTAACTGGGAACTTGGGCATGAAAGGCATGACAAATAGTGGGCTGGGCATGTTCAAAGGCTAAGAGAAAAGAAAGCAGACTGGGAGAAAACTGTGGAGCCAGAACTTGGTATGGGCAAAAAAGCCGACATACAACTGGTGCTCCATAAACGGTCACTGTGGGCTTCCCAGGTGGCTCCGTGGTAAAGAATCCACCTGCCAACGCAGGAGAGGAGAGTTTGATCCTTGGGTCAGTAAGATCCCCTGGAGAAGGAAATGGCTACCCACTCCAGTATTCTTGCCTGGGAAATCCCATGGACAGAGGAGCCTGGTGGGCTACAGTCCACGGGGTCTCAAAAGAGTTGGACACAACTTAGCGACTAAACAACAAATGGTCATTGGAAAGAGTATCTTGGAGGTTAAACCATGGGAGGCTTTAGAGAACTAGAGGAATTGTTTCTAAGTCGTCTTTTTTGTTCCAGCATCTGCATCCTCAGTAGTACTGGAGAGTCACACCCAGGCTCAGTCCCAGAGCCCAAGTCCTGATTGGTCCAAGATGTTCATGCCCCTAGCCAGAGATTGGGCTGCTCGTGATCACGTGACACAATCTGGCCAATGGCAGGCAAGTTTCTAGGAAGGTTTTTTTTTTTTCCCTCACCCTCAAAACACAAAACCTCATCCAAGATGGCCCTTGTATTAGTGATCTGTTGCTCGCAACAGAATGCCCCTAAACTTAGCAGCTTTAAACAACAATTAAATATTATCTCAGTTTCTGTGGGTCAAAAATCTGGAAGTGACTGGAGGTGATTCTGGTCCAGGTTCTCTCAGGAAGTTGCAGTCAAGACATCAATGGTGGTTGCCATACTCAGAGGGATTTCTGTTCAATCTCTCTTCAGGTGAAGGTGAAGAAGGGTGTCAGAGGTCAGCTCATCCAGTCCCAACCTGCAGACACCCAGTCCTTGACTTTTTCCCAACACACCGATCCCAGTTTAAACATCACCTCCTCCAAGAAGCCTTCTGAGATCAACTTTTAGAAAGCAGCTCCTCCCTGCCCATGCCAGAGAGTTTCAGTCTTATCCCCTCTGCCAAACTGCCTGACACTCTGCTTTTAACTTACCTTTGTCCCTTCTTGGTTATTTTCCTTTTTGGATCTCTCTACCTTTTTGGATTCTCTACTAGAATATATACTCCACGAAGCATCAGATTTTTGTCTATCTTGTCCTTTGCTAGATCTCGTAGAGTTTAACATGGGACCTGCTATGTATTAGGTGCTCAGTTAAATATACGTTTATGGTTTATGTCAAATGAAGAAGTGAGTGGATATTTCACAGCTGTGGAAGTGATCTGGGATATCAGAAAATCCTGAAGAACCAAGAAAGAGGCTGAACCAAGAAACATGCACTTTTTCCCTTCAACTGCCTGTATCTAGGTTGCCCTCAGGCTCACATGCAAAGCCCCCAGATTCAGCCCTCTTTGGTCTGCTTCCCAAATTGACTTCTCCACCCCTATACCACCTCCTCCATCTTGTTCCTACCAGATCTGTGAGGCCACCTGAATAACAAAAATGACATGGAATTTGGAGTCAGACAGACCTTGTCTACATTTGAAACCTTCCAGCTGTCTGAACTTGAGTGGCTCACTTCTCATTTTGAGCCCCAGTTTACCCATCTGTAAAATGGGCACTGCCTGCTGTCTCCATGAACATGAGTGTGAGGTTACTTCCAACACAGAAGGGCATTGGGCTTGCCTGGAATAAAACTCTCCTCTCCACAGCCCACAGCAGCTCAAACTCTCTCCAGTCTGACCCAGCAGTCGCCCCTCCTCTTGCAGCTGCTCCCCAGAGAGTGTGAAAGCTTAACTGGCCAATATTTTCCCCAGCTCAGCACAAAGTGCAATCATTGCAGGGCAGCCAGGAAGAGCTGTTAGCTTGATTGGGTCCTTTTTTCATCTCCATGTCAGCTAGTAGGCAGCTTAGCTCACACAGGGCGCCTGCTTCTTTTATTACCCAGCCCTGGAGTGGGGTGGGTGGAGCCCTTAACATATAGCAAGAATGTGGCACCATTGCATACCACCCTAGACACCAGACTCTCGAGACACCTCATCTCCCTATTAAAAAACTAGAAATAGCTCCTCATTCCTACCCAGAAATCAAGTCCAATCCCACCCCTCCACCAGTGCTGGTTTCCTAACCCCTGCTTCCTCCTTTCTATGTGGGCAGAAAATATTTTTTTTCAAAATCCTCCAGGTTTTGGAGATGATTACTTTAAAACTAAGCTTAGGAGAATGATTACTTTAAAACACATGGGTAACTACTTCTGCCTCCTATGGGAGGGGGTACAAAATATTTGATTCCTGCACTATCCCCCGGAGAAGGTAATGGCACCCCACTCCAGTACTCTTGCCTGGAAAATCCCATGGACGGAGGAGCCTGGTAGGCTGCAGTCCATGGGGTTGCGAAGAGTCGGACACGACTGAGCTACTTCCCTTTCACTTTTCACTGTCATCCATTGGAGAAGGAAATGGCAACCCACTCCAGTGTTCTTGTCTGGAGAATTCCAGGGATGGGGGAGCCTGGTGGGCTGCCGTCTATGGGGTCACACAGAGACGGACACGACTAAAGTGACTTAGCAGCAGCAGCAGCAGCACCATCCCCTCTTAATAATAATACAACAAATGCTTATAGAGCAATCGCTATATGCTAGGCATGGCTCAGAGTGTTTTCCGTAAATTCACTCAATTAATCCTCTGAGCAACCCTAACTTCATTATCCATATTCCCCTTCTACAGACCAGGTTATGGAGTCACCTAAGGCCACAGCCTAAGGTTACACAGCCGCTGAACAGAGGGTTTGGGACTTGAGTTTAGATATTCTGGTGCCGTTAACCCACTCACTAAAGGAAGGGAAAGTGGATATGGCAAAGGCCAAAGCTCGCTTGTCTGTGACTGTGAGGCTGGGTTATGGGGAAAGTGTGGATGGCCATTTCCTTCCTAGGACAAAATGATGAAGGTTTGGAGCTTGACCTTGGTAGGAGGCTGCATAGGAATGTTTAGATAATAGAGTTTCCTGGGGAGTCAGAGAAGGAAAGGACTTGAAAACAGAAAAGCAGGGAGTCTTAAGAGAAAATGGAGTCTGAACAGCACAGTGCTGCCAGACCTCTGCCTTGCTCTCCAAACTTTAGCAAAGTCTGCTGCAACCAGAAATGATCCAGGTTGGGGGATGGGGAGAGGGAATCATGATAAAGTCATGGTCAGGGCATTTGCATAGCCAGAGACATACATCCAACTCTCAGATTTCCAGTTTCAAGTAACTGAAAAGTCTAGGGTGGATTTCAGGCATGGCTGGATTCAGGGGTGCTAATAATGTCATCACTTGTCTCTCCTTCCCGGGGCTTCTTTTCTCTATCTAGGCTGATTTCTTTCTCAGACAGGTTCAGTTACACCCCACCAGCATGACAACTCAATGGAAACAGAGATCTTTTCCCAAGTGGTTTCAACAAAAGTCCCAGGGAGAGTTCTCATTGGTCTAGCCTGAATCACATGGCTGGGACACATGACCATCCCTGAGCCAATGGCTGTGGTGATGGGACAGAGTTTGACTCACTCAAACCACATGGGTGGGTAATAATGGAGGGGTGGTTCCTCAGTGAGACATGAGAGGGAGAAATTTTCTTCCAAACGAAGAGGACCTAGACAGGAGGCCCTCAGACATCCACTGTGGGCCCATGAGGTGAAGAGGAGGGGGAAGAGAAAAGCTGTAGGACAGCATCCACTAGTGAGCCTAGGGGGTTAAGAGAGAAGCCTCAAGTGATCAAAACTCAGTCCCGGCTGTCTGCTCCCTCCTGAAACTGCATAGAAATCATGCCCCGGGTACAGTAAGTGTTAGCTGTTCAGTCGTGCCCAACTCTTTGCGATCCCATGGGCTGCAGCCCACCAGGCTCCTGTGTCCATGAGGTTTTCCAGGCAAGGATACTGGAGTGGGTTGCCGTTTCCTTCTCCAGGAGATCTTTCCAACCCAGAGATCGAACCCGGGTCTCCTGCACTGCAGGCAGATTCTTCACTAACTGAGCTACAAGGGAAGCTCCAGGCTGCCTGTAGAATGAGCAATAAGAGAAATGATTCAAAAATCAAGAACAAGACGTCCCTGGTGGTACAGTGGAGCAACTAAGAATCCGCCTGCCAATGCAGGAGACACGGGTTTGACCCCTGGTCCGGGAAGATTCCACATGCCGTGGAGCAACTAAACCCATGAGCCACAACTACTGAGGTCCAAGCGCCTAGAGCCCATGCTCCACAACAGAAGACAACGCAGCGAGGCCCACAGAAGGAAGCGCAGATATTCACTCAATGGACATTCTCTTCTGCTCCTGGCTGCCAGTCCAAATGCCACCTCTTTCAAGCACTGTTTTGCGGTTACATAGCTCTGATGCCCTCTTGGCCTCTCCTCTTGCCTACACGCTGACTTCTTGGAAGTTCAGATCAGTGCCTTTGGAGTCCCTAGTTTATCTGGCATGTGGCCCTATAAACAGTGGATATTGTAGAGATTTTGAGATTGATGATGATGAAAATGATAGTGATGATGAGCAAAAATGTCATTTGAGACCTCCCAGGCCTCCTTAATTCTTCTTCCAATTTAATTTCAGTTTAACTTGATTCCAGAAATCTTTTCAAATCCACGTTTGCAAGGAGGTAGGTGTAAACAAACACATAAAACCAAGCATCTGCTATACCCAGCACTCTCTGTACACAGCATTCTCCCAGGCCAGCCTTTTTGCCAGTCTCAAGTGGTGTCTTTGCCTTTAATGATGAGGCTTTCATGCAAACAGAGTTTCATGGCCTGCAAGATTACTTGGAGTGGTGTACAAAGATGAACACTTTTTATTGTCCTAGTTATGTATTCATTTTAATTAGGAATTGCATTTGGCTACATATAACTGAAAATCCAAATCAGAGAAGCTTACTCAAATAAGGAACTTCTTTCTCTTTGTTAAGAGACAGCTCCACCTTGCCATTAAAACTCCAGCCCCTTTCTAAGCCTTTTATCCTAATGCTCACCTTATGGTCGCAAGATGGCTGCTCTACCTCCAGCATTGCATCTAAATTCCAGGCAGGAAGAAAGGAAAGAACAAAGAGTGAAGGATCAGTTTTAGTTCCTTCTGTTCCCCACCCCGACCCCTCACTTTTTAAAGAACTTTGACAGAAGTCCCACCTAATCACATCTAATTTAAATCTCACTTAGCTAAGTGTGGGTCATGAATATCACCGTTAATGAGCAACTCCTACTTGCAAAGGAAGCTGGGAAAGGTGGAGTTTACACTGGATACAGTGTTGTCCCAAACACAACTAGGGTTTTAATAGGAAATAAGAAAAGCAGAGACATTACTTTGCCAACAAAGGTCCATCTAGTCAAGGCTATGGTTTTTCCAGTGGTCATGTATGGATGTGAGAGTTGGACTGTGAAGAAGGCTGAGCGCCGAAGAATTGATGCTTTTGAACTGTGGTGTTGGAGAAGACTCTTGAGAGTCCCGTGGACTGCAAGGAGATCCAACCAGTCCATTCTGAAGGAGATCAATCCAGGGTGTTCTTTGGAAGGAATGATGCTAAAGCTGCAACTCCAGTACTTTGGCCACCTCATGCGAAGAGTTGACTCATTGGAAAAGACTCTGATGCTGGGAGGGATTGGGGGCAGGAGGAAAAGGGGACGACAGAGGAAGAAATGGCTGGATGGCATCACCAACTCGATGGATGTGGGTCTGACTGAACTCGGGGAGTTGGTGATGGACAGGGAGATTGGCATGCTGCAGTTCATAGGGTTGCAAAGAGTCAGACACGACTGAGTGACTGAACTGAACTGAACTGAAGAACAGATATTGTGAAAGCACCTGTAGCATGGACCACACACACCAAACCTATTCGCAGGAATTATTACTTAGAACAGCAGTTCTCACATTTGAACATGTGTCAAAAATTCCCTGGAGGGCTTGTGAAAACAGGTAGCTGGGACCGCCCCCAGAGTGTCTTGACTCAGTAGACCTAGGGTAGGGCCCAAGCATTTGCCTTTCTAACGAACTCCCAAGTGATTCTAGGCTGCTGGTCTGACACCACACTTAGAGAATTGCTGACGGCGAGGCAAAGTCAGTACTCAGATAAAAATATATGATTTGTTTTTAAAGGGAATAGTAAATGAGAACATAATGGTTTGGCTATTTTATCAGTTATGATCTGAATAGAAAACAGAGGGGGGCACACTCAGATGGAAATTTGAGAAACAAAGTGACTATTTTTAAAAGTCTGGGCAGGGAGTGGTTACCCACCACCCAATAGCAATATGGGGAGTTGTCACTGTATATGAAAGGGACAAGGTGAGAGCCTTACTAGAACCTGAAGCCAGGAGCTATCACAGAGGACCACTCAATAGGACCCTTACCCTTTTTCACTGACCCATGTGGCATGTGGGATCTTAGTTCCTCAAACAGAAATGGAACCCGTACCCCTGCAATGGAAGGTGGTGTCTTAACCGTTGGATGGCCAGATAAGTCCCAGGAGCCTTATGCTTTATTGAAGGGACACAGCCAACCTGAGGCAAGGCAGAGAGAGAGCTGGGGAATAAACACTCTGGCTTCCTTTTCCACCAGCCTCTAGCTTCCAGCTGATGCCTCCCATTGGCTGGATCTAGCCAGATACTAGAGGGCTGGGAGCTCAAGAGAATGGAGCCCACATGGGTCAGCCTATGCAGGCAGAATGGAAAAGGGGTGGAGAGTAGACCTGCAGAGGAAAACGGAAGATGTCCAGCACAGATGGTGAAAATATCTTGACATCATGATATACAGGAACAACTGAGTTTGGCAAACCACAGTTTAAAGTAAGCAGTTCACCCAGCTCATTCATTCATTCAGTTCTTCATTGAGCACCTGCTGTGAACCAGGCAATATACCAAGTGCCAGGGATTTAGGACTAAATTAACCATGACTCCCGCCAGGAGAGGCTGCTATGTGCTAGGGTCAAAGCACTGTAGTGGAGGGTGGGTGGAGTCCTTTTCCCCCGCCTCTCTCCGCCTCTCTGCTGCCACAGCCCACCCAGCCAGACTCACTGTGCCTGCCCCTGATCTCATTCACTTGTCACCCGCAAGAATTCCGGTGTGATTTAGGCTTTCATTAAAGTTTAACTACAGGGGAAAGCCTGAAAAAAAAATCACCTGCTCCATCACAAATCACAATGTTATTATGTGCTGAAATAGGGGCCGTGGGAATATACTGAGCTGGGGGTGGGGTGGAATTTGGTTGGGATAAGGGGCAAAATGGATTTAAACCACTGGGTACCCACACACCTCCCATGGCAACACCCTGTAAACTTTTATGCATATAGATTTATATCCGGCAAATTGTTGATTATGATTTGTTCCCCCCAGCCCTCAGCGGCCCCTCTGCTGTCACATCAACCTTACACAGAATGTCTGTCTCCACGCTCAGTAGCCAATAACAAAAATGATGAAGAATCTGATGCAGACGCGGATAATTGCTCTGGCTTCCTCCCGTGAATTTAAATAGCTTTCTTGAATTACTGCTTTTGACATGATCAATAAAATTGAGCTATTGCTGTATCAGGCCTTTCAGCAAATACACAGAAGCCGTGCTCCTAGGGCTGGTGGTTCAGGGACTCCAGCTGTCCCGGTGGCTGGGGCCGTGGTCTTAGGGACAGTTGATGGAGTGAGGACAGGGATGAGCTGGACCGGCCAGCAGCCAAAACAAGAAAAGCTGATCAGCTTCAGCATTCTGCCTTCCAGTTGACCTCAGTTTTCTTATACCCCTTCCCCCACCAGCCATGTGACCTTGGGCATTTGCTATGTCATGCTTTGAGCCTCATTTTTCTCATCCACACGATGGGAATTTTAACGGTACTTGCCTCATGGGTTGCTGTGGGGATTAAGTAGGGAGACGCAGAAAGTTCAATCCACTGCAGGCCCTTGGGGACTCTACTGGGTTAACAGTGTCCTCCCCAAAGTCACGTTCACCCAGAACTTATGAGTGTGATCTTATTTGGAAATAAGGTCTTTGCCGATGGAGTCAAGTTAAGGTGAAGTCATGTTTGATTAAGGTGGACTCAGAATCCAACAACTGGTGTGAAGACACAAGGATCCAGAGAAAACACAGCCAGCGAGGCAGCTGCAAGCCAGGGAATGCCAAGGGTTGTCAGCAGCTGCCACAAACTAGAAAAAAAGCAAGGAAGGACCCTCCCCTAGAGCCTCCAGAGGGAGTGCAAACCTATTATCACCTTGACTTTGGACTCCTGGCCTCCAGAACTGTTGTTTTTGTTCAGTCACTCAGTTGTGTCCAACTCTTTGCGATCCCACGGACTGCAGAATGCCAGGCTTCCCTGTCCTTCACTTTCTTCCGGAGTGTGCTCAGACTCATGTCCATTGAGTCAGTGATGCCATCCAACCATCCCATCGTCTCTTGGCCCCTTCTCCTCCTGCATCAGCATCTTTCCCAGCATCAGGGTCTTTTTCAATGAGTTGGTTCTTTGCATCAGGTAGCCAAAGTATTGGAGCTTCATCTTCAGCATCAGTCTTTCCAATGAATATTCAGGGTTGATTTCCTTTAGGCTTGACTGGTTTGATCTCCTTGCTATCCAAGGGACCGTCAAGAGTCTTCTACATTTCTGTTGTGTTAAACCACCTACTTTGTGGTGTAATGAGTCACCCCAGACTGAGGAAACTAGTACAGGGACAATTTGGCAGGTGGAAGTCTATGATTTCTGCTGGCTGATACAGGATTCTCACAGGAGGGCAGGTGGGTCAGGGGACGCAAGGGGCTAAGGAAACTCTCTAGCAGCCATCCTGAGATGGGCTGGGACCTGGGACCCTTTTCTGTAATGCTTGCCCCTGGACACACCTCTCCTCCAGCAATAAAATACAAAGTAACTATAAGGGACTAAAAATAACTGCACCAATCCCTGGCAGTTGTGGCAGTTGGGACAAATTCTGGACAAAAGATACAAAAAGACCAAAAAACTTAACTGCCATTTCTGAAGAGAAGGGAGGAAAAACAGGGTACTGTGCCTGCTTCCTGCACTCAACCCCGCTAGAAGGTTGAGCAAACCATCTAAACCTGCCTCTGATTTGACCCCTGGACACACCCCTATTCTCTCTCCTTTATAAGGAACCAGCTTCCTCTCCTATCTTGGGGATTGAGCAAGCAAGGGAATCTGTTTCTTGTTCTGGCTCCCCGCTGTGCAGTGGGGAGCCCCAGTAAAGCCTTGCCTGAATTTCTTGTCTGGCCTCTAGTCAATTTCTATCGATTGGAGAAGGCTAAGAATCTAAGAGTCAGACATAACCTCCAGCTGTCCAGGCCTCCCAGGAGGGTAAGGTCAGGGTCAAGGATGTGCTTTAATGGGTCAAGGCTGGAGGCTACATGAGGGCCAGTCCTAGGGTGAGTTGAAGGGTCGGCTTGGGGGTAGAATTCGTGATTAGAGAAAGCCTTGGAAGGGTACCCAGGTCTCTAGACTCAACAGCCAACTGCAGAATGGAAAAACAAGTAGCTTCTTAGAGGCGTGCTCTCTGCTCCGAACCCCATTGGAATTTATCCTTTGGTCTGTTTTTAATTGAATATAATTGATTTACAGCGCTGTGTTTATTTTAAATTTTTGGCCACACCCTGCAGCACTTGGCATCTTAGTTCCCCGTCCAGGGATCAAACTTTCACCCCCTGCATTGGAAGGTGGAATCTTAACCACTGGACCACCAGGGAAGTCCCTCCACACCTACGTCTGTTTCTATCATGGCAGAAGCAGGACACCAGGACGTAGATTAGCCAAGTCCTCCAGAGGAATGTTGACATCCCAGAATAGGAGATGATGTCAGGGGATCCCCTGGGGTAGTGGGGATCAACCCCAAAACCGCCTTCTCACCCAGCCACCCATGACTCAGAGGCTCTCCCCAAAGTGCCAGCTATGCCCAGAACAACAGCCACCAAAAGGTCCTGTCCCAGTTCCCTGCACCCTCGACTCTCAGAAACCCCATTCTCACAAGACAGCCCAGAGCAGAAGGGAAGACGTAAAGCGACGGGGGAAAATGGCCATCAGCATTCATGCTATGGCTTTGCCCATTTCCACTCGATAAAATCCACACTGAAAGAACCCCAGGGAAGCTGGGATGATGCGGGCTGAATTTCAGAGACGATAGTTTTGGAGTTTCCAGCCAGTGGTTTGACAAAGACAGCAGGAGGAGAATGAACCCTGACAAGTCAAAACATGCTCTCATGGCCCAGCGGCCCCCAGATAAGGGCAGATGCTTCTTAAATCTTGCTTAGCCCAGGTTTCACAGCAATATTCAGAGGTTCTGGGCGCCTGGGGGCTGGATGACAACCCCCCAGAGTAGGTAACCACGTCCTTGTCCCAACTCTGCACACGTGCACAAGGCAATCACTTGGCTTGCATTCCCTTGGAAGTCTCTGATTGCATAAATGTTATTGCAAATCTGGTCTCTGACCTGCAGAGATACCAGCCGAGCCATGCACAGGGCCCAGAGAGCGTTCAGAAGAACGCCAGTTTGAATTTCTGAAGCCAAACCAAACACTGGGCCCGAAAACGTTTTCTTATTATCTCATTCCCTGACTATGGAACAATCACCCCATTGAAAAGCCATGAGCCCGCCCAAGTTTTAAATTAAACCTTGTGAGTTTTCCCTCTGAGAGCAGATAAAATCCTTCCAGCTTATGTTTTGAGGAAAGAATTTGGTTTGTGTGTCTGGGTGTGTGTGTGTGTGTGTGTGTACGCACGCGCGCATGTGTGTATATTTCCCCTAAAACTCATTTTCTTTTGTTGGATTCCTTAAAGCCCTGTTTAAATATTTTACTTGGGGAAATAATTACGTTTGATGAATGTTGAAATACCCTTCCAGGAGCAAGTCCTTCAGGCTGCCTAGATTCCAGAACGAAGCTCTTTTTGAAAGAAGAGGCGAGGCCCCTTTCCGAGAAGTAAGCCCCCCAGCGTGGCTTTGAAGAGCTTTGCTGACATTGTTACAAGAGGTATTTATTCTCCACCCATCTATTTATTCCTTGGATGTCAACCACAGACTCTGAAAATCCACTGTGTATAAAAGCTCAAGTTGCAATGATGGAGTGCAGAGAGAGAGGGTTTTATTCCTTGGCTGCTGTTAGAAGAGGCCCAAACCCTGATGCCAGCTCCACCCTGAACAGCTGGGCGAATGCTGGCCAATTTCTTCTCCTCTCCGCATCTTAGATGCCTCGCCCGCAAAGGAAGGCTAATCCTAGGAGCTCCTGTTGCAGAACTTTCATTCGCAAATGGCTGCTGATACGCTGTCATTTAGTCATTCAACAAACATTTGCCGAGCGCCTACTATGTGCCAGATTCTGTTCTAGCCACCAGGGAGACAGCAGGGGAACAAGACAGTATCCCTGCCTTCATGGAGCTGATGTTCTAGAAGGTGGGAGAACTTCTCCATTTCAGACCCTGGGAGTCGTTTCTGATTTAGTTTTAGAAGTTACACAGGGCTTTGGGGAGTACCTGGTACTTAGGTCAATGCTTCTCTTTTTCTCTATTGTCATGAAATGGATGGTAAACTACCATTCCCAGGAGAGAAGGACCCGGGGATAGTGTGTGCAGGAGGAGGGGTGTCAGCGACTCTGGGTCTGGAGGTTGCAGCCACTGTGGTGATCTCGGGGTCCCCATGAAGAATCCTCAGCCCAGCTGAGACAACGCCGACCACACCACCCTGACAACAGTGAGCAAAAGCCAGGATCCCCCACCCCATGCAGCCTGACTTCTGCAGCCAGTGATGAAAATCTAGCTTTAAAGTCAAGGGCACAACCTAGCAACGTGGTGGGGAACCCAGCCTGCTGACAGAGTGGGGTATTTCAAGCATACCCCAAATGCTTGGCTTCTCTTAAAACATCAGAAATTTAGTCACATCGGGGCAAATTCCTGCCTGGCTGTTCTGAGCTGAGGCCTCTGCCCTCCAGGTCTCTCCTGACCCTCCTTTATGTAGCCACACAGCCTCTGATGACACCTGCGTTTTCAATCCCATCTCTATATAGAGTGGGCAGGAGTTTTGATGAGGTTATAGGTGGCTTTTTCTCTCTTTTTCATGTGACTGCGCTGGGTCTTAGTTGTGGCACGTGGAAATGGTCTGTTGTGGCATGCAGGGTCTAGTTCCCTGACCAGGGATGGAACCCTCCCCCTACACTGGGAGCATGGAGTCTTAGCCACTAGACCACCAGGGAAGTTCCTATAGGTGGCATTTTAAGTGATAAGAAGCTTTCTCCACCCTGGTTGGTGCAGGCATGGAATGGGGTGGAGCAAACCCAAGACTGGGAACCAGATAATCAGTGGTTCAAAATCCTGCCTCTGCCATTCATTGACTGTGTGATCTTGGGAAATTCAGTTTTTTCATCTTGCAAATGGGAAGCTGTGTCCCACTAGACTATTGCAAGGAATGAATTAACACAAAAAGGTCTTCTATGCACCAGGTAGAGTCAAGGGTGAGGGGCACAGAGGACTAGGCAGACATTGAAACCCAAAATCTACAGAGATCAGACAGGTAATGCATATGAGTAAAACAGCTCAGATGTGGGGCAATAGGGATTGGTGGGGAGCGGGCTGAAGTGAACAAATGAGCACCTGCCTTGTTTAAGAGCCATTTCCAGCCAGTTGTCATTGTGTCAGAATGTAGAGCCCAAGGTCACCAAATCTTCTGATTTTTTTTTAAAAAACAAAGGCCCAAAATCTAGAGTTTTAATGTGAAATCGCTTAACTTTAAAATACCAATGGGACTTCCCTGGTGGTCCAGTGGCTAAGATTCCAGGCTGCCAAGGAAGGGGGCCCGGGTTCAATCCCTGGTCAGGAAACTAGATCTCACATGCCACAAATAAGAGTTGGCATGTTGCAACTAAAAAAAGACAAAACAAAAAACCTCACATGTTGCAACTAAGACCCAGCACAGCCAAGTACATACATATATATGTATGTATTTAATGATGCTAATTTGTTAAAACTGATAAACTAAACAAGGGCAACTAAACCCATTTGTGGACCGCCCATGGGATATATATGGGTTAGAAACACAGGATTTCTGCTTTCATTGACTTTGCAGCCTGGGGAGTGCAGGGTGGGGAAGCTGGCTACAAGGAAATAATTTCACAATTCGGGATTTACCATTTTTGATAATTCTCTACAGGGGAAGCACTGAGAGCTGGGAGAATGTATTCTGGGGAGAAAGGGGAAGCATCTTGAAGAAGTCATGGTTCAGCTGCCTGAAGGCTGAGCTTGTGGCGTGATGGGGGGTGGGCAGGAGGCAGGGAAAGGGCAGGCCCAGTGGAGAGAACAGCACCGGCAAAAGTCAGCATCGGACGTTAACCTGCCCGTCCGGGAAACTGAAAGGCGCCCAGCACAATACAGCTCCCTTGCTGACACAAGGGGTGCTTGTTACATCTCTCACCCTTGTGGGAACAAAGAGGTAAGCCTTCTAGAGAATTCTGTGCCAAGCTCAGGAATCACCAACCTGAATGCCAGTGAGTGGAGGGTCAGGCTACCCTAGAGACCCTCTCCCCA
The DNA here is from genome assembly GCF_032405125.1 of Capricornis sumatraensis. Classification (NCBI taxonomy): domain Eukaryota; kingdom Metazoa; phylum Chordata; class Mammalia; order Artiodactyla; family Bovidae; genus Capricornis; species Capricornis sumatraensis. Next base: position 57,932,331 of record NC_091085.1, on the reverse strand, counting down.
TGGATTGGCTGGAAATCTGAACTGCGGGAGCCTCCTTTGGGCCTCTCTGGGCCTGATCTTATCCCCCCCAGGTCTTAGGTCCCAGGAGCCCTGCCCCAGCCCTCTTGTTCCTGCAGGAGGGAGCCTGGACACACTTCAGATTCCTTTGCAATTATGCACTGTTTGGGGCATCTGGGGCGAGGCCTGGCACATTCCAGAACAAATGAAGTTAGCGGGTGGTGGGGTGGGGAGTTGGTACAGCTTCAACAGGGATTAGGGGACCACAAGCAGAGGAAGCAGATGGAGACCACCGACCTGGGTCTCATTCTTCTCTGCTGGGTCTGGATCCAGTTTTGAACTTCACTTTTTTTCTTGCTCTGGCCTCAACCTGTTCCAGCTCGACATGGGGTCTTGGAGAGGTGCTATGTGTCAGCAGGAATTTCTTCAGGGTCAGGCTCAAGGTCATACTGATTTGCATGTGAGCACCTGCTTCGGGCCGAACACGACTGAAGCGACTTAACATGCATGCACCTGCTCCAGGCCAGGACTGGGTTTACTTACAGTGGGAAAAAAGTTAGTCCCGTCCGACTCTTTGTGACCCCATGGACTGTAGCCCACCACGCTCCTCTGTCCACGGGCTTCTCCAGGCAAGAATACTGGAGTGGGTTGCCATGCCCTCCTCCAGAGGATCTTCTCAACCCAGGGATCGAACCCAGGTCTCCCACATTGCAGGCAGATTCATTACCATCTGAACCACTAGGGAAGACAGCAAAGGCTTCACCACACTTGGGGACAGGGCCATTTTGGAGGCAAAGTTGAAGGGACTCTCAGCGCCTCTAAATCCCTTACAACTGTCACATAGAAGCCCAGAACCTCTTCTTCCCACAAATACTACACTGAGAATGTGAACAGCCAGAGCTGGGCATAAAATCAGTGCTCAATAAATGCACACCCAAAGAATGTTAGCAGCCAGGGCTGGGCATACAGTCAGTGCTCAATAAATGCACACCCAGTGCTCAATAAATGACCTGAAAAGGGACAGAACGCGTCTGCTTTCTGTGACCACACTCCACAGCATGGGCAACATGCACACTCTCAGCCCATCTCTCTTCAACGACCACTGGGAAGGGAAAATATTAATACGTTCCACCCTAATCAAATCTGGATAATTTCACTAGAAACCTTTCCATAATTTCATCAGCGTTAAAGGATTACAATAGCAACAAATTAAACCAACAGGCATGAATTTAGTTGCTCAAGAGGAAAATGTAGCTTGATTTAGAAACGGATGTTACAGTTTATTAACCAATCTAAATTAATTCGATTTTGAGCCCCTGTTAAATATACATTAGGATGTATCACCCAGTAGCATAGCTGGCAGGGGGAGAGAAGGGCAAGGAAGGAAAAGAAGCAAGGCCAACATGAGCTTGGTGCCTGCACACAAAGTGGCGTTGCTTCTGCAGTTTTGGGCTGGATGTTCAAACCTGGAGAAGGGGGTCCCAGCTGGGACTCTCAGCAGCAAGAATCACAAACTCAATTCAAGCCAGCTTAAGCCAGAAAGGGGATTTATTATCTCAATATCTGAAAATTTCAGGGCTTGTGAAGCTTCAGGTACAGCTGAATCCAGGTGCTCAGGGTCAGTAGGAACTGATCTTTCTGTTTCTTAGTCTGGTTTCTTCTCTGGAGACTCTACTCTCCATCAAGACAACCATCAGCAGCTCCAGATTTTTGTTCTACTGGCTTAGCCACCTTGCAGAGAGTTCACCCCACCCCCCAGGTCCCAAATAAAGCTCTCGGTGGCCTGGCCAAGGACATGAACCGTTCTGATGGGCTAGACTTGGGCCCCTCACTCATCCTTGAGCTAGAGAGGAGAAGAGGATGGTCAGATCCATGTGGGGCAGGTGGATGAAGAGCAGATGAGGGGCAGTTCCCCAAAGAGAAGGAACAGAGGGGCAGTTACTAGTTTTGAAGATGGAGAAAAGGGCAATGGTCCTTCTAGAATGCAGGCCTCCTCCAGAAGCTGAAAGAGGCAAGGAACAAATTCTCTCCAGAGCCTCCAGGAGGAACCAGCCCTGCCGACACCATGATAGTAGTCAGTAAGGCTCATTTCATAGAGAAATGTTTAAATTTTTATTTATTTATTTTTGCCTGCACTGGATCTTCATTGCTGCACACAGGCCTTCTCTAGCTGTAGCAAGTGGGGGGGACTACTCTCTCGTTGCAGTGTACGGGCTTCTCATTGCAGTGGCTTCTCTTGTAGACCACAGGCTCTGGGGTGTGCCGGCTTCAGTAGTTGTGGTACACAGGCTCAGTAGTTGCAGTTCCCAGGCTTTAGAAAGCCCAGGCTCAAAAGTTGTGGCGCTCAGGCTTAGTTGCTCTGCAGCATGTGAGATTTTCTGGGATCAGGCCCCCTGCATTGGCAGGCAGATTCTTAACCTTTGGACCACCAGGGAAGTGTAAGACTCATTTTGGACTTCTGACCACCAGAAGGGTAAGAGAATAAATATAGACTTTATTAAGTCACTAAGTTTTGGTTACTAGTCACAGCAGTGAGAAGAAACTAATACATTTGTGTAAGAATATGCACTCCCCTTGGGCATGAGACATCAAACCCACTAGGAACGAGAGGAGACTTCAAACACAATAGAGAGAAAATACTTTAGGTTGCAACAATTTCAGACCTACGAGGGTCCGGAATGTAAAATTTGCTTGAATGGCTACCTTAATATATAAGCCGTCAAGGACATCCCAGGCTGGGACTTCCCAGTGGCTAAGACTCCAGACGCTCACAATGCCCAGGGTTTGATCCCTGATCAGGGAGCTAGTTCCTCCATCCTGCATGCTGCAACTAAAATACCCCACGTGCCACAACTAAGACCTGGCACAACCAAATAAACCAACCAAATAAACAAAATGTCAGGGTGCATGCAGGCTGCTTTTTGTTTGTTTTATTGGAGTGTGGTTGATTTGCCATGTCACGTCAGTTTCAGGTGTACAGCAAAGTGAATCAGTTACACATGTACATATAGCCACTCGTTTTTAGCTTCTCTTCCCATCTAGGCCGTTACAAAGCCTCGAGTAGTGTTCCCTGTGCTACACAATAGGCCCTCATTAGTTATCTAACTTATATATAGTAGTGTGTATATGCCAATCTCAGTCTCCCAATTTATCCCTCCTCCCCCACCCACCCCCTGACAACCATAAGTTTGTTTTTTACATCTGTAACTCTATTTCTGTTTTGTAGATAAGTTCATTGGCACCCTTTTTTTAGATCCCCCATATAAGTGATATCACATGATGTGTCTTTCTCTGTCTGACTTACTATGCAGTCCATTTTTAACCATGCCTTCACAGATCAGGGCACCCACTACCAGCCACGGCACTGTCATGGCTTTGACCGTCATCGCCTGGGGTCTCCTACTGCAGGGCACATGACTGACTGATTGACAGCCCACTGCTGTGCTCTGAACCCACCCTGTGCCCCGAACCATGGATGTGCCAGCCAATGACCCAGCATGGGAGGGAAATGAAGGTAGGCCCATCCCGGTAAGATGTGGATACCTCCGATGGTGATCCTGGCTCCAGTGTTTCCCATCAGCCTGCACAAAAAACTTCCCCAGAACTGTGCTGAGGCCTGAGACCACTCTTGCCTGACCCTTCTTACTCGCCTCACTCCTACACAGAGGCGAGACCCACATCTCAGCCTGAAGCCTCTCCCATCTCCTCTTTCCCTCTTGGAGCTGTTTTTCCCAGTCACCATCTTGCACATCAAATCTCACCCTTGACATCCTTTTTTTCTTTTTTTTGGCTTGCTATGCCATGTGGCTGGGAGGATCTTAGTTCCCCAAGCAGGGATGGAACCCACACCCTCAGCTGAAATCCCAGAGTCCTAACCACTGGACTTTCAGAGAATTCTCTTGGCATCTTCTTAAAGACCCAAACTGACCCAGCACTGTGAGCATTAGAAAGAGAGCCCCTGGTGGATGAATTATAAAAACCAGATGCTTCTTACAAGATAAGCAGCTGAGCAAGCAAGCCAGACACAGACTGAGAGCACCCCAGTCACCTCTCCAATGGGCACTTTTGTGCAGTGCACAACATATACACTGCGCCTGGCAGGCTGCTGCAGACTGCTTGGGTATAAGGGGATTTTGGAGGGAACACTAACACGGGCAGTCCAGGAAGCTCCCATCTCACTACTCAAGGGGGCAGGAGAAGCCCAGGTACCCCCCCTATACACACACACAGGACCAAACACTTATCCCTGCCCACCCCCTGAGCTGTGCCCACTATGGGCATTCAGTAGCTGAGTGCAGACACTGTTCTCAGCAAGGACCACTTTTCGTGGCCTACACTGGGTTTTTGAGAACTTTGAATTGCTAGATGGCACCCTTTACAATGGAGAAGGGAATGGCAACCCACTCTAGTGTTCTCGCCTAGAGAATCTCATGGACAGAGGAGCCTGGTAGGCTATAGCCCACAGGGTCGCAAAGAGTCAGACACGACTGAAACGACTTAGCACGCACGCACGCACACACACACCTTTTACAAAGGAGAATTTTAGTGTTAGCTTCCCTTGAAAACTCAGCTGACCTGGTACACAGAGTCCATGGGCAGTGCCCCTTCACAGTGACTGAGTGTCCCAGCCGGCCACAGTCCTCCCCACACCCTGGCGGGGGAGGGCTTGCCAGTCTGGTGATCCCACTGACTGGCTGTGTGACCTTGGCCCAGCCAATGCCCCTTTCTGAGTCTCGCTAGCCTGTTCTTGCAACCAAGGAGGAAGGACAGGCTCTTCTCATCTTCAAGGGCCCTCCAGCTCCACACACTGACATTGCTGGGGAAGATGGAGAGGGAGATAAAGAGAGAATAGTTCTGCCTAATTGCCTCATTAAGCCCTCCTTGTTGGAAAGCCGGAAGTGGAGCAAGCATCCTCTGTTTCATTGCTTGCCTGCATCCCCCCCAGCTGAATGATGCAGCTGAACGCTGAGGGGCGGGGGGAGAAGCCCGAACACCGAGCAGGGTCCTTGGGAAGGGGCAGGACCTAGGCAACCTCAGGCACCATGAGATTCCCACCCCTGTCAGGGTTCTATTTGCCTGCACGGAACAGAACCCTCTCCCCAAAGACTGCTGTTTTTTGGCCATGACTCGAGGCTTGATCCCCAGTCAAGGATTGAACCCGGGGCCCCGGCAGTGTAAGCACCAACTACTAACCATTGGATCGCCAGGGAACTCCTGCCCCAACAGCCACTTAAGCAGCGTGGGATTTATATTTCTTTAGTGTACCAGTGATGGTAACAAATGCTACTATGGAACATGACCTACGCAGGTGCCCAGGGCTGTTCTCAGCATGTTGTGAGATTAAATCACAGTAAAACATGTCCCAGGATGAAGAGCATCTCCTCTGAATTCACATCCACCTGGAACCCGTGAATGTGACCTCATTTGGAAATAGGGAGTTTGCAGATGTAATCAAGTTCAGATGACGTCATACCAGTTGGGATGGACCCTGAGCCAATGACCGGTGTCCTCATAAGAAGAGAGAATGCTGATCACAGAAACACAGAGGGAAGACCGACATGTGTTGACAGAGGCAGAGATTCAAAGAATGCCTCAACAAGCCAAGGAATGTCAAGGATGGCCGGCCACCCCCAGAAGGTGGGAAGGAGCATGGAACAGATTCTCCCCCACTGATGCCAGAAGAACCCAGTCTTGCCGACACCTTGATTTCAGATTTCTAGCCTCTACAACTGTAAGCGATTGGATTTCAGTTGCTTTAAGCCACTAAGTCCATGGCACTTTGATGTGGCACCCCAGAAATGACCACATTCCAAGCAGTGGGTTCTGTCCTCATCCCTATTACAGATGGGAAACTGAGGCAAAGAGCGGGTAAGTAGTGCGAAGGTGCAGTCTGTAAGTAGTAGAGTCAGGGTTCTCTTTGTTTTTGGCTGCACTGAATCTTAGTTGCAGCATGCAGGATTTTTGATCTTGGTTGCAGCAGGCAGGATCTTTAGTTGCAGCATATGAACTCTTAGTTGCAGCGTGTGGGATCTAGTTCCCTGACCAGGGGTCGAACCCAGGGCCCCCGCACTGGAAGTGCAGAGTCTTAGCCACTGGGCCACCAGGGAAGTCCCTGAGTCAGGCTCCATCTTAAAGAATTTCTGCCAGAGAGAGAGGCGTGTGCGCAAGCAGACAGGCTTCTGTGTGTACAGATGCGGTCAGGAGCCTCTACAGGGTCACCTGTGCGTGCAACAGTGTGCCCACGGTGCTGAGACACAGGATGACCGGAGTCCACAGCAAGTGTGTGTGAAGCGATGATGAACGAGCCGTGGGACCCAAGCCGCCACTGCATGAGCACATGATCACATTACCAGCCCAGCTGGAAGAAGTGTGGCCAGACTGACGGATGAGATGTTGCTGACTGGGTCGGGTGAGATTTAGCAAGTCAGAGCCTTTGCTGACGTGATAATCCCCGAGCGACTGTGCATGGAAGGAACGCTTGGGCTGGCCATCAGCATGGACCCTCAGGGGCAGGGCTCACACAGAGAATGGGACTTCCTCGAAGACCAGGGGCTTCCCTCTGAGCCCACCTCCCTTAGCCTGTCCAAGCCTTTGTTTCTTCCTCTGTGAAATGGGGCCATGCATATACATAAGGTGGATGACCTCACAGACATTATGTTGAGTGGAAGAGGCTAAACACAAAAAAGCATCTTCTGGATGAGGCCATCTTAAAACATTTTTTTAAATTTATTTATTTTTGACTGCACTGGGTCTTCATTGCTGCATGTAGGCTTTTTCTAGTTTCAGCAACTGGAGGCTATTTTCTAGTTGTGGTGCCTGGGCTTCTCACTGTGGCAGCTTCGCTTGTTAGGGAGTGTGGGCCCTAGGGTTCGTGGGCTCCGTAGTTGTGGTACTCGGACTTAGTTACTTCTGCGGCATGTGGGATCTTTCCAGACCAGGGATCAAACCCCTGTTCTCTGCATTGGCAGGTGGATTCTTAACCACTGGACCACCAGGGAAGTCCATGGATGATGCCTTTAGTATTAAATTCTGCAATGAAACTCATCTATGGGGAGAAAGTCAGAATAATGTTTCACTCATCAGGGTGGGTGCCACTGATACAGCAAGGACATGACGGAGCCTTCTGGGGGCTGGAAATGGTCTTCATCTTGAGCTGGATGGCAGTTACTTTGGTATATAATAAACACATAGGAAATTCATCAAGCTGCCCCATCAGGTTAGTTCCTTTTACATACATGTAAATACACAGGTATGTACATTTTGTTGGAAGGAAGGAAGGCTGTTAATTTTCTGTCACTAATGTTCTATGTGTTACATCCTATAAAATGGATTGACAACCTTCTGGGGCCGGTACAACTTTTAATTCCCACTTTACAATGAGGCAATGCCTCCAAGGAGGTGCAGTTGGAATCTGGCGGATGGGCTCCAACCCTGTGACCTTTTGTCCCTACTCCAGGGTTTCCTCCAAGTACCACATACTTTTTACACAATTTTGTTATTATTCAGTCGCTAAATCATGTCTGACTTTTTGCAACCCCATGGTCTGTGGCAGTCTAGGCTCTCCTGTCCTCCACTGTCACCCGGAATTTGCTCAAACTCGTGTCCGTTGAGCCAGTGATGTCATCCAACCATCTCATCCTCTGTTGCCCCCTTCTCCTCCTGCCCTCAATGTTTCCCAGCATCAGGGTCTTTTCCAGTGTGTTGGCTCCTCCCACCAGGTGGCCAAAGTCTTGGAGCTTCAGTTTCAGCATCAGTCCTTCCAATGAATATTCAGGACTGATTTCCTTTAGGATGGACTGGCTTGATCTCCTTGAGTCCAAGGGACTCTCAAGAGTCTTCTCCAGCACCACAATTCAAAAGCATTGATTCTTTGGCACTGAGCCTTCTTTATGGTCCAACCCCCACATTCATACAGGACTACTGGAAAAACCATAGGGATTTCACACTATGAATCCTTCCAAATACTGCCCTAATCCTCACCAAGAGCTGTGTGGAGTTGCTATGATGAAGCTTCATGGCCATGGCCCCCAAATCCTCCCCTGAACTCCAGGAGAAAAGAAGGTGATTAGAGGGCAACGAGTCAGGACCCTTCTTTACAGGAGGGCTCCCCACCCTGGCAGCACTGCAGTAGAGAGTGTTCTAGTTGTCCTCCCAAATCCAGTGGCCCCTTCTTCCTTAATAATAGAAACTCTGAATTTTAGCTGGGTGCACAGCTGGCAGGAGTAAAGACAACCCTCTCCAGCCTCCCTTGCAGCTAGTGTGCTGGAACAACTCAGTCCTGAAACAGAGTCCCCCTAAAACAGAGTGCCCTCACTGAGTTTATGATTAATATCACTATCCCAAACTTTATTCCCTTTCTTGTCCCCTCTGACCTCAGTCTTACGTTCTAATTGAACACTAATCACCCGAAGTCAGATGCTCAATTTGCAGTTGTTAATATCATTAATGTACTAAAAACTGCTCTTATCTTATAGATCTCATCATTAATGTACAAACTCGGGTTTTTTCTCCAGGGCAAGATGAGCTCACAAACCCCCAAGCCATGGATCACTTGGCCAGAAAATCATAAAGTAGAGACATTCTGACTCCTGAAACTGTGATTAAGAAATGTCACAAGATGATGATTAATCTCAGCCTCTTTCGTTCTTCCCCTTAAAATAAAAAAAACACCCCTAACTCAAAGACCAAGGTGGAGTGGATCTGAGGCTTGTCTCCCACTCCCTCGCTTGGTGCTCTCTGATAACCTTTACATTGCTGCAAACAGCCACCGTCAGAGTCTGGCTTCCTGCACTGCAGGGACACGAGCCTTTTGCTCCATTTCAGTACTGGCTACCAAGATGTAACTGGAAGTGATATCTCTGATGTCTGGGGAGGATCCTTAAAGGATAAATGGGTATCTTCTGGATTTTTCCTTTCTGCTGGCTGGAATTCAGATGTGATGACTGGAGCTGCAGCAGCCCTTGTAGTCCATGAGATGCAAGCCACGACTCCCTCCTAATTTTGTTTTCTTCCGATAAGTAAACTTCTGTCTTGTCTAAGAGTTCTTTGCCCAATGGTTCTCTAACTCATAATGACAATAAAGTGTCCAAGCAGTCACAGGGTTCCAAGGTTTTGGGGATAGCCTCCAAGTAGCCCTGTTTTGGTTGAAAGGAAATGATTTTTTTCTTTTAAGGGTATTCCTGAGGTCATAGCACTGATCACAGAGGTGGCACTTGGAATGACAGAAGGTCCCCACCATGTGTATATATGAACTCATATGTACAGGCAATGTGATTTAAATTTTTCTAACACAACAAATGTTTTCCACCTTTGGGGAAAATAGTTCAAATAGCAAACTAGACTCCAGCAGCTATTATATCATCTCTATTCCAAATTCACTTTCTCAATATCTTATAAATTACAAACTATTTCCAACATAGGGTAATGTTATTAACAGTAACAGATTGTATAACCCCAACCACTCAAGATAAACAGATATTAACATTTTGCCAAATTTGCTTCAGATCTCTCTCTTTACAGAATTAAAAGGTTGCAGATCCAGCTAAAACCCTGCTCCTCCCACAAGTACACAGAGCATCCTCTCCTCCTACACCGCCCCCACCTCGTGACTACCACCAGCCTCCAAACCCAGAGTTGGCAGATAACACTCCTGTGTGTCTTGATACTTCTCCTACATATAACGTCTCCATAAACCACAGGCTGTGGTAAAAACCACTTTCTTACTCCAACTAGTTAAAGTCATTTGCTCATACATAGTTGAAGCCATCATTTTATGACAATTTATGTAAGACTACTGGGCCCATTGGGAGGATATAGGTCTTTGGGGAAATTTTATTCTACAAATATTACCCAAAGACATATGTGCTATTTTATTTTTCTCTAGTCCATGTTACCGTAAATGTGTAAGTTATTCAAATGAAAAGAAACAGCTGAACTGTATACCAGCTAAAAATATCTTGTGCACCACCAACAGTACACGATCAATTGGGAACACAGTCTAACCAGTCCCATGAGAGCTAACTTCTGTGATCCCAGTCTCCTCTGAAGGTCAGCCAAACTAGAACGTCCCAGACAATTCTGATCCTACCCTGTGACAATAAAAATAAAATTTGAGCACCAACCTCCGTGGTAACGAATATTTCTTAACTTGTAATTTATGCATCTTGTATTACTAGGCCGTTTTCTTACCTGTGTTACTAGAATTATCCTCCATCTGCCGCTTCTCTGCAGGGAGATGTTTAAGCCACTTGTCCATTCCGTGAGGGTTACTTCAGTTAATCCCTGTTACCTTTATCTTAAAGTCGCTAGCCCAGGCTTATTCATGCTGCAGTTGTGACCAGTGTGGAGGGCACCCCTCCAACCCCAGGTGCTTGGGGAAAAAAATAAGCATTTATCAAATGCTTACTGTGTTCCAAGCCTGTTCTAAGCTGCTTTCCTCAGACTAATTTCTTTAATCCTCCCAACAGCCCAAGAGGTGGTATTATTGTTATCCTCATTTACAACTGAAGCTCAGAGAGGTTGAGAAAAGATCAAGGTCACAGAGCTATCCAAGGGCTGGTGGGCTGTAGTCCATAGGGTCACAGAGAGTCAGAAACGACTGAGGGACTGAGCATGCACTGTTTTCTAAAGCATCTTGGGAAGGGATATGACGTGAGACCAGCCAACATTTGGTCTGAGAGAGGGACCAGCCATAACAAGTCAAACTTAAATACTATAAAGAATCTTTACTTGTAGATTACGTTCTAAAGTGAACCAATAAGAGACTTCCCTAGTGGTCCATGGGTAAGGATCCCCGTTCCAATGCTCGGGTCATGGGTCTGATCCCTAGTCCAGGAGGATCCCACATGCTGCAGGGCAGCCAAGCCCGTGCACCACAATCACAGAGGCCTCTGTGCCCTAGAGCTGGTGCCCCACAATGAGAAGCCCACTCGCCTCAACTGGAGAGTGGCCCCTCGCTTGCGGAAACTAGAGAAAGAGTGGGTGCAGCAACAAAGACCCAGTGCATCCAAACATAATAAAGAAAGAAAGTTTTGAAAAAGAAAGTGAACCCGTGAAGATTAATAAAAAACAAATAAAATCAAAGTTATCCTGAAATCACCCATAAGATAAGCAGTAGACCATGCCATGGGAAGCACAGCACAGTAAGTAGTTCCTCTGTTGTGGTGTGGGCCATTGCCTGCCTGCTCTACCCTAGAGAGCTACAATCTTTATTTGCTGAGCTTTCAGGCAGCTGGCTTCCTCCCAGGGTCAGCCAATGGGATGCATTGGGTTGGAATTGGAGGGCCAAAGGAAGGACGCATCCGGAGTATTTCTCCCCATCTTTCTTATTTGGTGTTTTCTGGCTTTGCAGCTTCTGGGATCTTAGTTCCCAAACAGGAATTGAACCCCTGCCCTTGCAATGGAAGCATGGTACCCTAACCACTGGACGGCCGGGGAATTCCTTCCTTTGGTGGTTTTCTCCAGCAGCAGCTACATCTCTATTGTGTCTCTAGCTCTTTCCAGATGGCCCTGCCAAGACTCTAGTTCCACTGGATGACCCAGGCTCCTAATTTGGGTATCACCATCTCCTCCATCTCTCTAGTTTAGCAATGGCAGTGGCTTCCTGTTGTTACTGACTTCTGGGCTTCTCAGCTTTTCCATCACCTGTATGACCAAAACCTTGCATTAAACTCCTTTGGTTAAAATGCCTAGAATGGTTTCTGCTTTCCTGACTGGACCCTGACAGATACATACTGAACAATGTCTGAGGGACAATCATATCAAAAATATCTACCTTTGGACGGCATGCCAAGTATAAACAAGTGGAGCAACTGGAACTCCCAGATATGACAGATGGCAGTGAAAATTGGAACAGTTACTTTGCCAAACTGTCAGTAGCTACTAGAGCAAGCCCACGCCCAGTCTATGATTCAGCAATCCCCATTCCAGACACGCACCCAAGAAAAATGAGAACGAATCACCATCCAAAGACATAAACAAAAACATCCACAGAGGCTTTCTCTGAAATTGCCCCACACTGAAAACAACCCAATGTCCATCAGCATTAAAATGAAAAATAAAATTTCATCTATCCACACAACTGAAAACTGCACAGAAATTGTAAAAGATCAAAGAGTCGGTTTACATGTCAACATGAGTGACTGTCATTGCCAACGGAAAGCAGAAGCCGGACACTGTGGCTTTAAGAGCTCATACTCTGTCGTTTCACTGCAGTGACATTAGGGAACAGGTGCAAGTTATCTATGGTGATGCAGGTCCCAGTAAGGGCGACCTCTGGAGGGGAGGGGTGGCTCTGTTGAGCAAACTCTGGGTGATTGAAATCTTCCACATCTTGATGAGGATGCTAATGACATTGGTGTAAAGATGTAAAATCCATCCAACTACACACTTAAGATCTGCACATCTTCCTGTGTATTATTCTTCTAGTCAAGGCTCTGGTTTTTCCTATAGTCATGTATGGATGTGAGAGCTGGACCACAAAGAAAGCTGAGCGCCAAAGAATTGATGTTTTTGAACTGTGGTGTTGGAGAAGACTTTTGTGAGTCCTTTGGACTGCAAGGAGATCCAACCAGTCCATCCTAAAGGAAATCAGTCCTGAATATTCATTGGAAGGACTGATGCTGAAGCTGAAACTCCAATACTTTGGTCACCTGATGCGAAGAACTGACTCATTAGAAAAGACCCTGATTCTGGGAAAGATTGAGGGCAGGAGGAGAAGGAGATGACAGAGGATGAGATGGTTGGATGGCATCACTGACTCAATGGCTATGAGTTTGAGTAAGCTCCGGGAGTTGGTGATGGACAGAGAAGCCTGGCGTGCAAAGAGTCGGACATGATTGAGCAACTGAACTGAACTGAACTGAAAGTGTTAAAAAATTCTTCAGTTTGAACATGAAGTTCTCTTTTAGCCTAACAATAGAGCCAGTGAGTGACATAGTCGGGTTGGGGGTGGATACAAAAGTTGGTCTCTCCCCCTGCATCTCCACCAGCAGAGACGTGAACAAATGCTTACACACCCACATTCACAGCAGCAGTAGTCACAACAGCCAAAAGGTGAAAACAACCCAAGGGTCCTCTAGTAGACAAACAGAATATTGTTTGGCCATAAAAAGTAATGAAGCTGCTGTAAACCTAAAAAATAAAGTCTATTTAAAAAATATATATAGAGAGAGTATATATGAGGCGGGAGGAAAGGAATAAAGTACAGATACATGGTATGGCATAGATGGACCTCGAAAATATGACGCTGAGGCAACAGGACAAATATTGAATTATTCCAACGTATGAATTTTGTGGGGGAAGCAAACATTCAGTTGATAGCATATAAGCTGTCAGTGCTCAGTGGCATCTGAATCTTTGTGACTCCATGAACTCTAACCCGCCAGGCTCCTCTGTCTGTGGGATTTCTCAGGCAAGAATACTGTAATGGGTTGCCATTTCCTTCTCCAGGGGATCTTCCTGACCTAGGGATTGAACCCTCCTCACCTGGATCGAATCCAAGCAGATTCTTTATCACTGAGCCACCTGGGAATCTCCGCATGGTTTTTTTTACTACAATGAAAAAATAAAGCAAAAAGCAAAAAAAAAAAAAAAAAAAACCCACACTGTATAATAAAACACACCCATGCACAAACCCTGACTTGTCTGGCTGAAGACAGGAATGACCTTGGTGCAATTTACGCTCCAGAGCCCAGAGCCCTGTGTGCAAGCAGGCTGAGACCACATGCTTATTTTCCCAGTGCTCCATCCTGCCTCCCTTTGCCACCTTATCCGTCTATATATCACTCCTGTATTTGTAATTACAAGGTGATCTAGGAAGGCCTTGCATGAGCCCATCGGCATCGGAAACTTTGAGGAGGAGGAGGTGAAATCTCTTGTTTCAGAGAAAAGGGAACAGAGGACCAGAGAAGAGCCTTGACTTGGCCAAGGTTCCTTAGGAGCAGGAGACTACACAGGGCTCAGACCCACAGCTCTTGGCATCCTGACTCTCCATGACCTTCGCTACTTGCGGCAGGTTCTGCATGGCCATTTAGGTATAAAGCTGGTGCAACATCAGCCTGTCCCCAGAGGGCCAGAAGTCCTTCACAAGCCTGTAGAAAATCTGGTTTGAGAGCTAATGGCCAGGAACGGCCAAGATCGACAGGCTCCTGCTCCCCAGGACCTGCCCTGGGGCCCCGCTTGACAGAAGCAAACCTTGTCTTATTAAATGCCCAGTCGGCACGTTTGCCCTGGACTCTGACCTCAGGAGCATGGCCCCTTGACCTCACGCAGGGGTTACCAGCTGAAGCCAGGGTCACAGAGCACAAGCAGGGGAACCGTGAGGGCAGCAAAGGACCCAGGACCTGCGGTGGGAAGTCTCACTTCTGGGTGGCAGAGAGCAAGAAATTGTCGCCGTTGTTTAGGTGCTAAGTTGTGTCTGACTCATTGTGACCCCATGGACTGTAGCCCACCAGACTCCTCTGTACGTGGGATTTGTAGCTCAGATGGTAAAGAATCTGCCTGCAATGCAGGGGACCCAGGTTCGATCCCTGGGTCGGGAAGATCCCCTGCAGAAGGGAATGGCAACCCACTCCAGTATTCTTGCCCAGAGAATTCCATGCACAGAGGAGCCTGGCGAGGTACAGTCCACAGGGTCACAAAGAGTCAGACAGAACTGAACAACTACTACTACTAGGCAAGATTACTGGAGTAGGTTGCCATTTCCTCCTCCAGGGGATCTTCCTGACCCAGGGATCGAACCCACACATCTTTCATCTCATTGGCAGCTGGGTTCTTTACCCCTGAGCCACCAGAGAGCAAGTGGGGAGCGGTTCTCAAAGACACACACGTCCAGGTTGAAATCTCCACTTTCTGCGCCAAGCCAGTCACTATATACAAACACAAACTACTGTATCCCCAGACAGCACTGAGTGTCCTTTGAAAGGACTGATGACAGGACAGTGCACTAAAATAATTAAGGCTTTTGCATGTGAAAGGAGAGGGAGGGGAAGAAGGGAGCAGATCTTATTTGATTATAATAAATAGCACAGGACTTCCCTGGTAGCTCAGATGGTAAAGAATCTACCTGTAATGCAGGAGACCAGGGTTCCATTCCTGGGTCAGGAAGATCCCCTGGAGAAGGGAATGGGCTGGAGAATTCCATGGACAGAGGAGCTTGGCAGGCTACAGTCCATCGGGTCACAAAGAGTCGGACACAACTGAGTGACGAACACACACACAGTAAGTAGCAGGAGATAAGTTGGATAAAGAGAAAGCACGCCGGTTGTTTTTTTTTTTTTTAACAGAGAGGAGGCTAGCCACTCCTGGTTAGAGCTGTGAAATGATTTATGGCCAGACCCGAGCTTCTTAGCCATGGGGGAAACAGACCTTGCCAGACAAGAATTTGAGAAAGATTGGCAGGGTTTATTTGACCAAGGGCAGCCCTAAGGTGGCTAGTGGAATCCGGGTCTCCTTCCATCGTAGTCAAGTCAATTGCAAAGGTTGCAAAGATGTTCCAAATACAGTCCGCCATAACCTACTAGTGTTGAGAAAGGAAGGCTTGGGGACAAGGGAAGACCACATGTTAAGCAACTACTATGTCTATGTTGGGTGATTTATCAGGTTGCCTTTTATTGCCTGTGGTTGTATGTTCAGTAAATCTTTAGTGAGCACCTACTATAAGCTGCAGAGCAATCACACGAGCTCAGTGCAGAACACAATTAACATCAACTCACCTGGGTACTAAAGCTAGGGCAGGCTTCAGCAGCACATGAACCAAGAACTTCCAGACGTACAAGCTGGGTTTTGAACAGGCAGAGGAACCAGAGATCAAATTGCCAGCATTCACTGGATCATGGAGAGAGCAAGGCAGTTCCAGAAAAACATCTACTTCTGCTTCATTGACTATGCCAAACCCCTTGACTGTGTGGATCACAACAAACTATGGAAAATTCTTAAAGAGATGGGAATACCAGACCATCTTACCTGTCTCTTGAGAAACCAAATGCAGGTCAAGAAGCAACAGCTAGAACTGGACATGGAACAACTGATCGGTTCCAAATTGGGAAAGGATTTCAAGTAGGCCTATGAAATCACCCTGCCCATTTAACTTATATGTAGAATACATCATGTTAAGTGCCAGACTGGAATCACATGCTGGAATCAAGATTTCCAGGAGAAATATCAATAATCTCAGATATGCAGATGATGCCACTTCAATGGCAGAAACTGAAGAGGAACTAAAGTGCCTCTTGATAAGGGTAAAAGAAGAGTGAAAATTCTAGCTTAAAATTCAACATTAAAAAAACTAAAATCACAGCATCCAATCCCATCATTTCATGCCAAACAGAAATGGGGAAAATTGGAAGCAGTGACAGATTTTATTTTCTTGAGCTCCAAAATCACTGTGGACAGTGACTGCAGCCATGAAATGAAAGGCACTTGCTCCTTGGAAGGAAAGCTATGACAAACCTAGATAGCATATTAAAAAAGCAGAGACATTACTTTGCTGACAAAGGTCCCTATAATCAGAGCTATGGTTTTTCCAGTAGTCATGTACGGATATGAGCATTAGATCATAAAAAACGCTGAGCGCCAAATAACTGATGCTTTCAAATTGTGCTGGAAAAGACTTGAGAGTCCCTTGGACCGCAAGGAGATCAAACCAGTCAATCCTATAGGAAATCAACACTGGATATTCACTGGAAGGACTGCTGCTAAAGCTGAAGCTCCAATACTTGGGCCACTTGTTGCGAAGGGCCAACTCATTGGAAATGACCCTGATGCTGGGAAAGACTGAAGGGAAAAGAAGAACGGGAGTGGCAGAGGAGGAGATAGAGAGCATCACCCACTCAATGGACATGAAATTGAGCAAACTCTGGGAGACAGTGGAGGACAGAGGAGCCTGACATGCTGGAGTCCATGAGGTCACAAAGAGTCTGACACGACTTAGAGACTGTACAACAACCACAAGGGTGGCCAGGACCAGCTGCTCTAGGCTAGCTCACCTGGCAGCCTCTGGAGGTGTCACCGGGACAGGCTCTTGCCTCTGCAGATTGCCTAATGGAGCGGCTCAGAGGCTCAGCCCTCGTCTCCTCCCTCTGGGACCAGCATCCTCTCCTCATGGGGATGAAAGATGGGCAAAATCGCATGCAAAATCAGGCAAGGATAAGCTAGGACCTGGCACTAGGTTAAAGCCAAAATCAAGCGGGAGGAAAGCAAAAATGGGCTTTCCTGATAGTTCAGTTGGTAAAGAATCTGCCTGCAATGCAGGAGACCCGGGTTTGATTCCTGGATTGGGAAGATCCTCTAGAGAAGGGATAGGCTCCAGGCTCCAGTATTCTTGGTCTTTTCTTGTGGCTCAGCTGGTAAAGAATCCGCCTGCAAGGCAGGAGATGTGGGTTTGACCCCTGGGTTGGGAAGATCCCCTGGAGAAAGGAAAGGCTACCCACTCCAGTATTATGGCCTGGAGAATTCCATGGACTGTATAGTCTCAAAGAGTTGACACGATTGAGTGACTTTCACTTTCAGCCCCTATAGTGGGAGGGGCCAGGTGAGTGGGAGGAGCTGGAGAGGCATGCCGACGAGGAGGGCAAGGAATGGGAGCCAAAATCATAATATAGGGCGCTTGCACATCCTCTCTGCCAGACTCTGTGCCGTTTGCTTGAGGAGGCCATTGTTTATTAGACACTGAATGTGGGCCACTTATTCATACATTCCACAAATATTTACTGAGTGCCTGCCAGCCAGCACTGTGGAACCAGCACGGTGGACTGTTGGAGAAACACTTGTCAACAAAAACTGATAAGTCACTGCCCTGGTGGACTTCACAGGGTGTGTAGGGGGAGGAGTTCAGGAAACAACGCGCCTGGTACCTGACCGTTGGCTGTGATTAGCATTCTAAACAAGAGGCGCTCATGCTAGGGCCGCCTCTATAATAAGGGACCTGACCCAGCCTTGGGGGCTAAGGGAAGGCTCTCCCAAGAAAAAGATGATGGCGCGGAAACTTGAGAGATGTGTCGTAATGCCCTTGTGAAGAGGGAAGGGAAAAAACATCCTGGGCTGGGCTCTCAGCAGATGCAGAGGTCTTGCAAGGAGAACTTTGCCTGCGGAGGCAAAGAAGCGTGGGGAGGCCAGTGGGGGACGCAGGAGGGCAGATGACTTGCTATGAACACCAGTCCCCAGGGCATGGCGGCTGCTGGGCCCTGGGGCACAGCACTCTAAGCCGAACAGCTCTAAGGGCTGGTGACGATGTCCAAGGACGTTAAACAGAGCATGTACTGCCTCTAAAATAGAAAAGACAATGGCAGAATCCAAGTTAATAACTGTCGACTTGGATCGTGACAGGACTTATCATTCTGTTAACAACAGCAACAAGTCAAATACAACTCGAAAGAGCTCTGAGAGGTTTCTGCTTTTAAAGCACAGTATTGGTCGGACTGGTGCTCCGGATATACTTTACCCCTCCTGCCAGGCTCCTCTGTCCATGGAATTCTCCAGGCAAGAATACTGGAGTGGGTGGCCCTTCCCTTCTCCAGGGGATCTTCCCGACCCAGGGATCGAACCCAGGTCTCCGGCATTGCATCTTTACCGTCTGAGCCACCAGGGAAGCCCCTTCTTCCTACTGCATATAACTAAAGAACACAGTGCTGGCTTATACTTATTTAGTCTTTTCAGGTGCACGTCCTGTTTCGAGTGCTCTCTGAAGACCCATTATATTAATTTCATGAACCTCCCCCACGTACTAAGTCAGATGTCGGTAAGTGTTAAGGACAAAAATTAAAGAGGGGCAGGGAAACTAGGAGGTTTTATTTTTTATTTTTTTGACCACACCACCTGTGAATCTTAGTTCCGCAACCAGGGGTAGAACCACCTTCTGCAGTGGCAGCTCACAGTCTTAACCACTGAACCACCAGAGAAGTCCCTGGGAGGTACAATTTTAAATAGAGTAGCAGAGGCCTTGCTACCAAGAAGGGGTCGGTTCACCTGAAAGAGGAAGAGGGCACAGCCAGTGCAAAGGCCCGAGGCTGGCAAATTTCAGGAACTGGTAGGAAGCCAGTGTGACTGATGCTGAGTCAGTGAAGGGGTCAGTATTGGGAAATGATGGCAGAAAGGGCATGGGAGGTGTGCTGAGAAACCCGAGCTGGTGTATTGCATTAAGAATATGCAGACTAGGGAACTTGCCTGGTGGTCCAGTGGCTAAGACTCCACGCTCCCAATGTAAGGGGGCCCGGGGTTCAATCCCTGGTCAGGGAACGTGATCCCACATGCCGCAACTAAAGATCCTGTGAGCCACAATAAGGATCAAAATGGTGCATGGTGCAACTAAGACCCGGCACAGCCAAACAAATAAATACTGGGGGGGGGGGGGGGGGGGGGGGTGCGCGGGGAGTGAATGTGCCGGTTGGGAACACCCTGGCAGTCCAGTGGTTAAGACTCTATGTTTTCACTGCGTGGGCTCGCGTTCAATCCCTAGTCAGGGAACTAAGATCCCAGGTGGCCCTCTCAGCACCTAAGCTCCCATTTGGGTTAAGTGAAACCCACAGGATTGTTCTGGTGGAAGATTCAGTTTCAATACACCCCCAGAGAGGAAGCAGAATCACAAGAATTCTTCCACACATCCCAGAAACAAGGGGGCGCAATGTGTGAGGGAGAGCAGGGTGGGCCTCTGTCCCAGATCACCAGGCAAAGAGACAGAGAATAGGCTAATCAGCACCGATTACTTACACTGTGGTTGGAAGATGCTCTGAGAAACATCAAAATGGGAACTGGTGGTGGGCAGCCTAAATTCAAGCCCTTATCTAAATGTCCAGGCTCTGGGTGTGAGTAGGGTTGTGTGTCTGTTACATCGCTTCAGTCATGTCCAGTTCTTTGCAACCCTATGGACCATTGCCCACCAGACTCCTCTGTCCATGAGATTCTCCAGGCAAGAGTGCCATGAGGAGGGTTGCCATGACTTCCTCCAGGGGATCTTCCCGACCCAGGGATGCAACCCACATCCCTTATGTCTCCTGTATTGGCAGGCAGGTTCTTTACCATTAGAACCACCTGGGAAGCCCATGAGCAGGGTTATCATACCATAAATTTTTGGGGCAACATCTCAGAAAAAAAAAAGTTGTTTTTCTCATCGCAGGAGGTGAGAGCATGTGGCGCTTTGAGGCCACATTGAGAACTTTGATATTTACTCTGAGGGAGGTGGGAGCCATGGAAGGCTTTAGAGCAGAGGAGTGGGGTTTGTTTGTTTGTTTTTACTTTATTTTTGGCTGCACTGGGTCCTCTTTGCTGCTCAAGGGCTTTCTCTAGTTGCACTGACTGGGGGCGATACTCTCTAGTTACGGTGCACAGGCTTCTCATTGTGGTGGCTTCTCTTGTGCAGCACGGGCTCTAGGCATGCCGGCTTCAGCAGTTGCAGCTCATGAGCTCAGTAGCTGTGGCTCACGGGCTTAGTTGTCTTGTGGCATGCAGGATCTTCCCAGACCAGGGATAGAACCCATCTCCCCTGCATTAGCAAGTGAATTCTTAACCACTGGACCACCAGGGAAGCCCAGGAATAGGCTTTAAGAGAATCCCTCTGGCTGCCATGTGAGGAATAGGTTCAGGGGTG
Source organism: Capricornis sumatraensis (assembly GCF_032405125.1). Classification (NCBI taxonomy): domain Eukaryota; kingdom Metazoa; phylum Chordata; class Mammalia; order Artiodactyla; family Bovidae; genus Capricornis; species Capricornis sumatraensis. The sequence goes on along the minus strand of NC_091085.1, from coordinate 57,911,753 downwards.
GGGCCAGGGTGGCAGCCAGGATTCCAGGCAAGTGGCCACAGCAAAAGCCCAGGTTGGGACCTGGGTAGGAGCAGTGATGGTGAGGAAACGCAATCAGACTCTGGATCTACTGGGACCAGAGAAACAACCGGATTTCATAATGAATTGGAGACTGAGAATGACAGGCTCAGGTTGGCACTCAGCAAAAAACAGGGGTCGGAATGACTCCGAGGATGTTAGCCCAACAACCGGAAGATGAAGTTAGCATCCAGGGAGATGAGGAGACAGCAGCAGGAGTGCGTCTGAGGTCGATTTTAAACACCATCAGCTTGAGCTGCCCGCGAGGCATCTGCAGCCAGCCAGGTTTTCCTCTAAGGACATAGCGGGAGAAAATGTAATGCACTGTCTGGTTGAAGCTTCTAAAAAATCTTTGCTCGTCAGATTTGTCCTCCTCTGGGGATAAAACAAACCGACCAGATCTTTCTCTGCCGTCTCTCCCGAGCGCAGCGAGCCTCCAACTGGGTCGGCCTGCATCGGCGGGGAAGCTGGTGCCATAAATCACCGAGCGATGATACCAGGGCCTTCACAGGACGCCTGCTGGTATGAAGCTCAGACAATAGAAGGGAATTCGCCTGAGCTCACGCAGCAGCAGGCGCATTAGATTTACCACAAATTATTACAAAGTAACAGGAAATCACAGTGATCTCAGCTGAGCTGCAGAAAGAACAAGCAGAAGGTGGAGGGACCCTCGCAGTCCCCGCATCCTTCAACTCATCACCCTGCTGTGTGTGTGCACGTGTTTGTATATGCGTGTGTGTGTACCCCAGGGTAAGCCATCAACAGACTCAGCATGAATGAGAAATGTGAAGGTTTTCTTGAGAACATCAGAGGATTTCTTTGCTTAGAGACTTTAAAGCTGTGTGTTCTTGAGCAAGTTACCTGACCTCTCTGAGCCTCGGTTTCCTCATCTGAAAAATGTAGATGATAACTGGACCTACTTCGAAACACAGCTGGGAAGGATATGTGAGCCATTCATCCCTAAACCGTTTGTTGTCTTTCTGGTTCTCCCCCACAGCAAACAGTAAGATTGCATTTCCCCACCCCTTGAATTTAGGTGAAGTCATGTGACATGCTTCCACCTATGAAATATGAGTAGATTGAAAGTATTGCTTTAAGAGCCCATGCCCAGTACACCATGATTCACTGCATTCATGTCCCTTCAAATACTCTGTTTACCAAGAGACAGCTGCTCAAGAATATATATATATATCCCTTTTCAGTCTTTTCCATTATAGGTTATTACCATATATTGAGTATAGCTCCCTGTGCTATACAGTAGGTCCTTGCTGGTTATCTATTTTATATACAGCAGTATGTATCTGTTAATCCCAAACTCCTAATTTACCCCTCCTCCCTTCCGCTTTGGTAGCCATAAATGTGTTTTCTATGTCTGTGAGTTTATTTCTGTTTTGTAAATAAGTTTATATGTATCATTTTTTAGATTCCACATATGTGTGAGTATGCTCAGTCCCTCAGTCGTGTCTGACTCTGCGACCCTCTGGACTGTAACCTGCCAGTCTCCTCTGTCCACAGGATTCTCCAGGCAAGCATACTGGAGTGGGCTGCTGTGCCCTCCTCCAGGGGATCTTCCCGACTCAGGAGTCAAACCTGCATCTCCTGCGTCTCCTGCATTGCAGGCAGATTCTTTACCCACTGAGCCACCTGGGAAGCCCTTTCCACACATAAGGGATATCATATATTTGTCTTTCTCTGCCTGATTTATTTCACTCAGTGTAACAATTTCCTCTTCTTATAAGGACAGCAGTCCTGTGGGATTAGGGGCACACTAATGACCTCATTTTGACTTAATTACCTTTTCAAAGACCCTGAGATACAGTCACATCCTGAGATATTGACAGGGTTTCAACATATGGATTTTGGAGGAGACACAATTCAGCTCATGGTGGTTGGTTGCCCTACCTAACAGCCCACAAGGAACTGAAACCCTGCCAACAACTATGTAAGCATATAAGCCAATTGTCCCCAACCTTTTTGGAAGCAGGGACAGGTTTGTGGAAGATAATTTTGTCCACGGTCAGTGGGGTGGGGACGGTTTGGGGATGATTCGTCTTTATATTGGTTGTGCACTTTTTTATTATTACTACATCAGCTCCATCTCAGATCATCAGACATTAGATCCCTGAGGTTGGAGACCCCTAATACAAGTTATCCTTCCCCAATTGGGCCTCCAGATGAGACTCTGTCCAGCCAACACGGGACTGCAGCCTTGCAGAGGAACCCAACTAAGCCATGTCCAAGCTCCTGACCCATAGAAACTAGTGAGATAAGCAGTGTGGGTCATTTTAAGCTGCTCACTTTGTGGTGATTTGAAATGCAGCAGTACGCAATGAAAACACTGAGTCATATCAGCACCCTTGTCCAATGTTGTTGCTTTCTGCTGATGCCCAGCACAAAAGCCTCTATTCCCATATTCTCAAGATGTTCTTCTGGAAGGGCTTCAAGTACTTATTCTTCAGGTTCCTCTTCTGTTTAACCTGATAACTCCCCACTGGGCTCCTAATCCTTCGCAGAAGGGATGGAATTTTGTTTTTATCAAAGTGCTTTCATATGCTTTGTTAATCAATCTGTTTTTGCTTGTTGGGCTTTTATCATCTCTCCAGTCACACAAGATAACTGTTGCCTCCTAAATGTAGCTGGGAAGGTGAAGGTCAGAGAGGTGATGTAATCAGCCCAATAGACTCCATCCTCTGGGTACCTTTCACATCACTAATCCAGAGTGCTCTGCAGTAACCCTGTTGGAGCACAAAGATGCTCTTTGAAAAGGGGATTTCATGGGCAACCGAATGTTCTCAGCACTGCTTAAAGATGCACTTCGGGCGTATTAAAGGCACTGATAAGTCCAGCATAGGAAGAAACCACTTCAATGCCTTTAGATGAATGCTGCTGTCATGCACATGGTGACCTTGCAGGGGAGGTAAAATTATGCCTACTTTACAGATAAGAACACTGAGGCTTATTCTAGTGCCTTTCCCAAGGTCCCTCAGTTAATATAATCAGGCTGGGAGTCAGACCCAGGCTGGGTACACTAAAGCCTGGTCCCATATGACTTCTTAAACCATGCAACAAATTGAATAAGGCTTTGGTGGATCTTAAGAGGGTGGTAAAATTCAAGAATTTGCTGGAACGGGGACTTTCCTGGCAGTCCAGTGGTTAAGACTTTGCCTTCCAAAGCAGGAGGCACAGGTTTGATCCTTAGCTGGGGAACTAAGATCCCACATGTCACTCTCTGCCAAAAAATTTGCTGGAACAAGGGCAGGGACTGACTTGGGGGCCAAGTGGATGTTTTGTCGGCTGAAAATGTCCTCTGGCTGAAATTCCAACCATCTCCTCTTTAAGAACCACAAATTCATCTATAATGTTAAATTTTTTATTTTCTTTAAAATGAAATGAAATGAAGGAACTCGTCTGGACTCTGGTGCCTGTTAGACTAACATGTGCTTTTTCCTCCGGAGGTTTTGCTGGGAATAGTCATACCATTATTAGTAATAGCTCATAGCTATTGAGCCCTTGTACGTGCGTGGGGTGCATGCTGTGCTAAGCACGGGACAGTAGTGTCTTACTTAATCCCGACAAGAACCCTGTGAAGTGAGGGGTATTCATATTTCATTTTGTAGATGAGGAAATACTGGGCTAGAAACAAGAGGCAAATGGCCTTCAGACACAGCGGGAGGGACATCCGTGAGATTTTACAGAGAGCTGCCAAGAGTATGAGAGATCATGAACTCTGCCAATATTATAATAACATTGACTACCGGGCCTTGGTTAGCAACAACAGCTGTTTTTACCACGTGCCTGGTCCTGTTTTCAAGGCTTTGTCTAGCTGCAGTTGTTGAGTTCCCATGACAATCCAAGAAGGGAAGAAGTGTTATTATCCTCCCCATTTTCCAGATGATGAAACTAAGGCACAGAAAAGTGGAGTGCCATGTCTAAGGTTCTGCGGCTAAGAAGTGCAGAGCTGGGACGCCAGCCCAGAGCCCTGTGCCCTTAGCCTTGCCCTCCACTGCCTCTCTGGGCCTTATTTCCTTTCTTTCTCTTGTTGGCCCATTTTGTAGAGGCAGAAACTGAGGCTCTGCAAGGTGATGCAGGTTGCACATGACCACACAACTACTTGGAAGCAGACCTGATACCTATCGCACCCAGAGCCAGTGTTCTAACCACCAGGCACCCCTATCACTTCCCTGCAGCACCTGATGCCAGGCCTGAGGTTAATGGGTTTCACCTTCCCAGTGCCATATCCAGCTTGGTTGGACAGGTCTAACCTTGTCTAGGCCCATTCCCACTATCTGCTTAAATAATGCTAACCCAAAAGATCACAGGCAGACGATGGCTTGGTGCTCTCCACATCTGCTGCTTGCTCAGCATTCTTGCTAAACTAAAAAAAAAAAAAAAAAACCTTAAGAATGCCAGAAGCAGAGCTGTTACTCGCTTAAAATGAAAAGAAAAAACTGATAATGTCAGGAATCTTTCTTGCAAGCCAATGCAAATCATACCAGCTTCAGCAAAAGGGGAATGCATTGGTTCAAATAACTAAGATTCCATGAATAGTTTCAGCTTCAGGCATAGCTAGATCCAGGGGCTTAGATAATGTCATCAGCAATGAGTGTCTGTCTGTCTGTCTATATGGTGGCTTCACTCACAGATGCCACATGGTGGCAAAATGGCTGCAGGAGTCTTATGCCACATTCCCCAGGTTGGGGTCTAACAGGAAAGACAGTCTGCCCTCACAGGCAAGTCTCCACGATCTGCTCTAATTGGGCATTCTGGACCAATCACAGAGGCCAGAGGAATGCAATAAGCTGGTTGGCTTAAACCAGGCTCCTCCTCCCTGGAGTTGGAGTGCACCATCTTTGGACTGTGGGTGGAAGGCTGGCTCCCTGAAGACAAATATGGCTCCTGCCAGAAGGAGGAGAAACAGGTGCTGTGAAGACAGACACAGGTTTTCACTAGACTAAGAAATGAATCAGACCCTGTGTGCTGGCATCTTCTGTTTGCCCGCCTCACTCTCCTCCTTCCTGCTCCGGGCTCTTTGCCTGGAGGCTGAGCCACACCACCCGCAGCCCGCTGCTCTCCGCGGTATGGATAGACTTGGCCGATTTGGAACCCCAGCAGGACTCTGGAGGAGACCGAGGTCAGGGGCTCCCCAGGGCCGGCTGTTTGCTTCCACTGAAGAACACCACGCCTCTGCAGGCAGGAGATGTTACATCCTCTCTCCTGCTGGTTTCTGGAATTTTCCCTCCCTCCTCCCTTCCAGCCCCCGGTGATAACAGCTCCTCCACGTCTAGCCCAGGATTTCCCCTAGGTCTGCCTACGCCTTTGCAAATAGCCCCTTTATCCAACTCTCCTGGAATTACCCTTCTGTGACTGCGCCTACATTTCCTGACCTGACTCCAAGAGAGATGCTGAGAAGAAATCCAATCCCGGCTGGGACACCTGGCTTCTCCCATGATCCTCCTGCACAGGCCCTGCCCCCAGGCACCCCATCCCCACCCAACTTTACCCCAAATCTGAAAAGCCAGTGAGTTGGGGAAGACCGAAAAGTTCTGGAGGCTGATGGTGAACCAGTGTGAATGCAACTTAATGCCACTGAGCTGTATGCTTAAATATGGGGAAAATGATAAATTTTATGTTCTGTTTTACCATAATTTGTTTAAATGCTTGGGGAGGGGAAAAAAAAAAAAAAGCCAGTGCACACAGAGCCTTCTCCACCTAGTGGCCCATTTCTGAACCCCCCACCCCACCCCACGCCCCGAGTTTGGGTGCTGGAGAATTCCTACTCCGAGGCACTTGATGAGGGAGGCGGTCTCTTCGGAATCAATGCCGTATTGATTCTTGTTTTGTGGAGAGAACAAGGCACAGGCTGATTTCCTTCCAGTGGATCTGAACTTCAGATGCCCCCAGGCCTCGGGTACAAAATGATGCAAACCATTTCCGCAGCCAAGTGGGAGGCGTCCCTGCGGCTCGTCATGGCAGTCCGGGGGCGGCGGGCAGGGAGAAAGGCGTTTGGCAACCGCGACTTGGGAAGGAGCCATGGTGACAAGGTCTCAGCAGACGCCCAAGTTCCCCTTCCCAGCGCAGGAACTGAGTCACCCTGCCCGCGCCCTCCAGCAGCTGCTCTTCCTCCTGTGGGCTGGGAATGCCCTGTTTCTGAGGACACACGCCCATGGTCAGCAAATCAATGATGGTCTTTCCGCTGGAAGAGACGGGGACCCAAAGCACAGGGCAGCCCAGACCCGAGATGTCCCTGATAAGTGAGCCCGGAGACCAGTGGCTGCCTTCACCCAGCTGGCATTCCAGAGCAGCTGGGGAAAGTCAGTGAGCCACATGTACAATTAGAAACTCCCTGTAGCCACGTTAAAGAGGAAAAAGAAACGAAATTGTATAACACAGGGAGCTCTGCTGAGCAGGATCCACCCGCAGTGCAGGAGACACAGGAGACTTCCGCTCGATCCCTGGGTCAGGAAGATGTCCTGGAGAAAGGAATGGCAACTCACACCAATAGTCTCGCCTGGAGAATCCCATAGACTGAAGAGCCTGGCAGGCTATAGTCCAAAGGGTCCCAAAGATTTGGGCATGACTACAAAAAAGATCTTCACAACCCAGATAATCATGACGGTGTGATCACTCACCTAGAGCCAGACATCCTGGAATGTGAAGTCAGGTGAGCCTAGAAAGCATCACTATGAACAAAGCTAGTGGAGGTGATGGGAATTCCAGTTGAGCTCTTTCAAATCCTGAAAGATGATGCTGTGAAAGTGCTGCACTCAATATGCCAGCAAATTTGGAAAACTCAGCAGTGGCCACAGGACTGGAAAAGATCAGTTTTCATTCCAGTACCAAAGAAAGTCAATGACAAAGAATGCTCAAACTACCACACAATTGCACTCATCTCGCATGCTAGTAAAGTAATGCTCGAAATTCTCCAAGCCAGGCTTCAGCAATACATGAACCATGAACTTTCAGATGTTCAAGCTGGCTTTAGAAAAGGCAGAGGAACCAGAGATCAAATTGCCAACATCTGCTGGATCGTGGAAAAAGCAAGAGAGTTCCAGAAAAACATCTATTTCTGCTTTATTGACTATGCCAAAGCCTTTGACTGTGTGGATCACAATAAACTGTGGAAAATTCTGAAAGAGATGGGAATACCAGACCACCTGACCTGCCTCTTGAGAAACCTATATGCAGGTCAGGAAGCAACAGTTAGAACTGGACATGGAACAACAGACTGGTTCCAAATAGGAAAAGGAGTACATCAAGGGTGTATATTGTCACCCTGCTTATTTAACTTATACGCAGAGTACATCACGAGAAATGCTGGGCTGGAAGAAGCACAAGCTGGAATCAAGATTGCCGGGAGAAATATCAATAACCTCAGATATGCAGATGACACCACCCTTATGGCAGAAAGTGAAGAGGAACTAAAAAGCCTCTTGATGAAAGAGGAGAGTGAAAAAGTTGGCTTAAAGCTCAACATTCAGAAAATGAAGATCATGGCATCTGGTCCCATCACTTCATGGGAAATAGATGGGGAAACAGTGGAAACAGTGTCAGACTATTTTTGGGGGCTCCAAAATCACTGCAGATGTTGAGTGCAGCCATGAAATTAAAAGACACTTACTCCTTGGAAGGAAAGTTATGACCAACTTAGACAGCATATTCAGAAGCAGAGACATTACTTTGCCAACAAAGATCCATCTAGTCAAGGCTATGGTTTTTCCAGTGGTCATGTATGGATGTGAAAATTGAACTGTGAAGAAAGCTGAGCACTGAAGAATTGATGCTTTTTAACTGTGATGCTGGAGAAGACTCTTGGGAGTCCCTTGGACTGCAAGTAGATCCAACCAGCCCATCCTAAAGGAGACCAGTCCTGGGTGTTCATTGGAAAGGCTGATGCTAAGGCTGAAACTTCAATACTTTGGCCACCTCATGCAAAGAGTTGACTCATTGGAAAAGACTCTGATGCTGGGAGGGATTGGGGGCAGGAGGAGAAGGGGACGACAGAGGATGAGATGGCTGGATGGCATCACCGACTCAATGCACATGAGTTTGGGTGAACTCTGGGAGTTGGTGATGGACAGGGAGGCCTGGGGTGCTGCGATTCATGGGGTCACAGAGTCGGACACGACTGAGCAACTGAACTGAACAGCTATGAAGAAATTTAGTTATTTCATAATAAATAAGAAGCCTGGAGAGCATCAGTTTCAGCATGATTTTGGTTCTACAATCAAGAACCTAGGAGCTTACTAGCTTTCTGCCCTACTATCCTCAATAGGTCAGCAAAGTTAGCCTCATAGTCATAAAATGGTTGCTGCGGCTCCAGGCAACACTCCCTCACACAACAGTGAACCAAGCAGGAAAGAAGGATGAGACAGCAAGAGGAGCTTTTTTCTCATGTGCTTCTCTCTTCTTAAGGGGAAAAATCTGTCCCCAGCAGAGTTGCCGTAACATCTCATTGGCTAGAGTTGATTCTCATGCCCACTTAAGATCAACAAGAAATAGATTTCCTTAGTTAAAGCGTCTGCCTGGAATGCGGAAGACCCGGGTTCAATCCCTGGGTCGGGAAGATCCCCTGGAGAAGGAAATGGCAACCCACTCCAGTACACTTGCCTGGAGAATCCCATGGAGGGAAGATCCTGGTAGGCTACAGTCCATGGGGTCGCAAAGAGTCGGACACGACTGAGCGACTTCACTTTCACTTTCACTTTAGACCTATCTGATTGGTCTCCCAGGAGAGAGTCGCTCATCTCCCAGATAAAATCCAGGCTCTGTTGAAAAAGTAAAATGGAACAGTTGCTGGCACCAGGACCCACCTGGCTCACAGATTACTGTTTAACTGAACTGGCTGCCATTTTAGGAATGTTTAGGTCGCTGGCCTGAGAGAATTCATCCAAGGTGACAGGGCAGAAACAGGGATGATCCAGGTGGCGCGGCTGGAAGCAAGGGGTGAGTTATAAGAGCCCACTCATGAGGTTTTCTTAATGAGGGTCCAGAGCCCCCTCTCTCCATGCCCCACTGAGACATCTGGAGTGGAACTGGGAGCTGGGCTGGGTGGCAGCTCAAATCCTCCTTGGCACAGATCTCATCCCAGCCAGCTGCTGGCACTCAGCCAGTCCCCTCTTTCTCTCTTGCAAAGCTCTTTGTTTTTTCACTTCCGTATAGGAAACATCTCAGTAATTCCAGAGTGCAGCTCTGAAGAGGAAGGTCAACGTACGACAGGACTCATCAACCCCTCCCAGGTGAGGGGAGCCCAGCTGGGTTTGTGTACAAGAGTCTGTCCACATCTGCAGTTGTGTGTGCACAGGGGAAGTGGGTCTGTGTTTGCAGGGGGCGTAGACTGCGCTTGACAGGTATGTGCTGCTACCTGCCTTCATTCGGCCAGGATTGACTAACAACCCACTACGAGCATGGTGCATCTCAGAGTTTCCAAGAAAATAGCAGAACAAGATTCGCCCCAACTAGCAGGCTTACCTTCTCCAAAAAAAAAGAGATACAATATATAAGAAAACAAATGGGGTCATTTTAGATAACACTTCTCCATGCTGGGATGCAACGAGACCCTGACAAAGTCTTGGATTCTTCTGCCTAAAAGGCCAGAGCAGTCCTCTCTGGGCAGCTGACATCTGAGCCAAAAACTAGGTAAGAAGGAGCCAGCTGTGCTAAAAGCTTGGGGAGGCTGGTTCCGGGTGGAAAGTACATATAACACAAAAGCCCCAAAGTGGGAAATTAACCAAAGGGAAAAAAAGGAAAGCCCGTGAGTTTAGGGAGCAGTGTGTGTGTCCCTCTGAGGCTCTGTGTATGATTGGAGAGTCTGGATATTAAAAGTCAGATCAGGCCAGGAGGACTCTGTGGGCTTTCTTAGTGGAAATTCACTCTTTCTGGAAACCCTGGAGGCAGGTGGAGCAGTTAGGAAGCTGTCTTTGACTGTGGTTGCTGCATCAAGTATCAGAACCACAATTTTCTCCTGGGTTTTGGGGGTGGAGGGGGGAGAACTTGTTCCTGGCTAGAATTCCTTTTCCAGCCTGCCTTGTGGACATAAGTGGTGAGCAGAAGTTGTTAGGACAGGCTTCTCAGAAAACTTTTTTTTTTTTTAAGGTCAGGCTTATTGAAGCATAATTTATATACTGTATTCAGTAGCATTCCACCAATTTTCAGGAATTGTGTGCAGCTGTTAAACTGTTGGCCTTGTGAAAGCTGCAGTGTGGGAGTGTTTACACCACGGAAATGGGCAAGCACTATAAGTCAGGGCTTCCAGCTACCCGTCCTACTTCCCCTACACTCCAAAAAATTTGACTTAAAAATGCAATTAATACATTTTAGCCTTTTTATGAACAGTTCAGTAAATTTTGGCAAATGCAGAGAGTTTGTATATCCACCACGATCAAAATACAGAATGCATATCATCACCCTCCAAATTCTCTTGTTTCTTTGTAGTTGGTCCTTTTCCCACCCTAGTCCATGCCAACCACTGATCTGTCCCCTGTTCTTCTAGTGTTGCCTTTCCCAGAATGTCCTGTAAATGAAATTACATATCTTCTTTCATTTAGCAAAATGAACTTGAGATGTACCCATATTGCTGTATGAATCAGTGTCTTATTCTTATTTAACACCAAGTAGTATTTCATTTGGAGAAGGCAATGGCACCCCACTCCAGTACTCTTGGCTGGAAAATCCCATGGGCGGAGGAGCCTGGTGGGCTGCAATCCATGTGGTTGCAAAGAGTCGGACACGACTGAGCGACTTCACTTTCACTTTTCACTTTCATGCATTGGAGAAGGCAATGGCAACCCACTCCAGTGTTCTTGCCTGGAGAATCCCAGGGATGGGGGAGCCTGGTGGTCTGCCATCTCTGGGGTCGCACAGAGTCGGACACGACTGAAGCGACTTAGCAGCAGCAGCAGCAGCAGCAGCAGCAGCAGCAGTATTTCATTGTATGGATACATTATAGCTTATTTATCTGTTCACCTATTGAATCTGCCCTTTCCCCTTTCACCTCCTTCTTGTCTTCATATAGATATAATGACTGGAGCTACAGCAGCCATTTTGTCACCATGAGACAAACAAAGACAGTGATAAGAATGGTAGTATAAAATGGTAGGAGAAGCCTGAAGACAGCAGCATTTAACTGTCTTCCAGTTGAGCCCCACCTGCCTCCAGAATTTTTTTTTCTTAAATAATTTATTTTTATTTATTTATGTATTTTTCTGGTTGCACTGGGTCTTCAGTGTTGCTCTTGGGCTTCCTCTAGTTGCAGTGAGCAGAGGCTACTCTTTGTCACAGTGCATGGGCTTCTCACTGGGTGACTTCTCTTGTTTTGGAGCACGGGCTCTAGCACACACAGGCTTCAGTAGCTGCAGGGCACTAGCTCAGTAGTTGTGGCTCGTGGGGGCTAGAGCATGGGCTCAGTAGTTGTGCTACACAGGCTTAGTTGCTCCAAAGATGTGGAATCTTCCTGGACCAGGGATTGAACTTGTGTCCCTGAACTGGCAGGCAGATTCTTATCCACTGTACTATCAGGGAAGTCCCCAGACTTCCTATGGTAAAAGAAGTTCTTTTATCTAATCAGCTCTTAAATGATTTTCTACTACTCACAGCCAAATCTAACTCAAACACCAAGCAAAGTCTAAACTTCTTTCCTACCTCACCTTATGAATTTCTCCAGGAAAAAGGAGGGATGTTGGAGGGATATACACTTTAGATAGAAGAGAAGACCATTACATGAGACAGATTCAAGAGTCAGAGTACAAAGGACCCTCCAAGCCAGCTAACCATTCCTTCTTGCTCCTTCCAAACTGGGATTCTCCCAGAATTCAGAGAATGTATTAGTTTCGAAGACTGGGTAACAAATCATCACAAGTTTATGAGCTCACAACATCTAGAGATTACCTCACTGTTTCTGTGGGGCAGGAATGCAAGCCCAGGCTAGCTTGATCCCCTGCTCAGGGTCTCACCAGGCTGGAAGCCAGGTGTCAGCAGGGTTGCTGAGACTCTGGTTCCTCTTGCAAGCCCCTCCAGTTGGCAGAATTCACTAGGACTGAAAGCCTCTCTTTCTTGCTGGTGGTGAGCTGGGGCTGGCTCTTGGCTCTCAGAGACCCTGCAGTTTAATTCTTCAAAGCCAGCAGGGAGGGGTTCATCTCACTACTATCTGCTACTATAAGATGGATTTTTATATAACATAACTATGGGAGTGACTATGTGTGTATGTGTGCTAAGTCGCTTCCGTCATGTCAGACTCTTTGCAACACCATGGACTGTAGCCCGCCAGGCTCCTCTGTCCATGGGATTCTCAAGGCAAGAATACTGGAGTGGGTTGCCATGCCCTCCTCCAGGGGATCTTCCTGACCCAACGACTGAACCCAAGTCTCCTGTGTCTCCTGCACTGCAGGCGGATTCCTTGCCACTAAGCCACCAGAGAAGCCCCAGGTGTGACTATACCTTTCCTTTTTTTTTTCATCTATAACAACCTGATCAAGACAATGTCCATCTCATCACATTCTCATCCCAGCAGTGGGAATCACATGAGGCATTCACGAGGGATGATCTTGGGCCTATCTTAGAATTCTGCCTACCTCAGAGAACAAAGCTTTTGACAGAGGCCTGGCCTGATACAGATGCCAAACCTCAAGTCCCAGCAGGGTGCAGAGACGACTCACCCGCCCCCTCCCCCCCAACACAGGGTGGTGTCTACAGTTTCACTGGGAATTCACTGGCCGATTTCGAGCAAGAGATTGCTAACTCTTCACCCTGCATGACCCAGACACTCTTGAGTAATCCAGGAGAGGTTAAGGAAAGCAGGGAGAAGCCAGGAGAAAGCCAGGGTGAAGAGAGGTAGGGAAAGCAGCCAGCAGGAACCACCCATGGAACCAGAGGGCAAAAGACCAGAGAAAAGTCATGTTAGGAGTTAGAATTAGATACAGTTGCATGCAATAGGAAATCTATTTACTGAGCAGGGTGGGAATCTGCAGGAATTCCTAGTGGCTGCAGCCTGTCTAAATATTAATAGAAAACAAAACCAGCTGCCCACAGAAGGTTACCTCCATTTTGTAGATTAAGAAACTGACACTCAGAGAGATTAAGTAACTTGCCCAGCATCACACAGCAATGAAGTGGCAGAATTTGGGATTTGAACCCATTTGATTTGGCTGATTATTATTATTATTTTTTAAGTCAGCCAGGAAGTCCTAATTAATAGATCATGCAACCCTTGACCCACTCTGAGTCAAACAAGGGGTGGCCCTCATTGAGCCCCTTCATTCTCAACAAAAAGGCCAAAGTCCCAACTTTCCTCTGACAGGAACCCCTGGCAAACAAAGATGGCCGGCTCCCACACCAGCAAGAAAAACCTCCAGAGGGGTCAGGAATCATGAGACCACAAACGGAAGAAGCCACATTTCTTTCTCCCACACCATCAACAGACCAAGGCAGATTTGCCGACAAGTTCAGTCTCTTTTGAAGTCTGAGTCATGAGATGAAGATTCCATTCTAAAGCCCCAATAAAGCAAAACCATTGAGACCGCTGAAGCTTGAGCACACCAACCCTCCAGGACCCTGGGGTTGGTTTGACAGTAACTGAGGATGGATCAAAGCTGGCCTGTGACTCAAGAATGATCCTACCCCGAGGAAGTCACAAGGCGGTGGCAATCAGCTCCTGAGAAAACAGGACCAGAGAGGTTAGGCCACCTACCTGAGATCACACAGCTCATGAGACAGAAAACTGGGAATAAAACCCAAGTCTCCCAATGCCCCCCAGTGCTCTTTCCTCTTACTTTAGAACTAGGTGAGAATTTTCCCTTTGTTGTAATGAAAGATTGCTATTTTTAGCTATATTAATTCCCATTTCTAACAGGAGTAGTATCTGAATTTCCTTCACCTCCCTAACCTGATTCTCAGTTCAGGATGTTCCTGTGGGGCTCCACCCCCTCAAGCGGAGGAGCCTTGACCCACACTTGGCCAACCAGAGCACTGCTTGCCAGGTGGTTGGTTCAGAGATGTGGATGTGACCCAAACTGATCTAATCAGAATAATGACTTGTGCAGAAGTTACCAAGAAGAAAGCATTCCATCTTTTCTGCTAGACTTGAAGCCAAGGCAGATGTGAGTTTAAGCAACATAGACTGATTATCTTGTGGTTCTGGAGCTCAGACGTCTGAAATGAGTCTCACCAGGCTAAAATCAAGGTGTCTGCTGGGCTGCATTCTTTCTGGCAGTTCTAGGAGAGAATCCATGGCTTGCCTTTTCCAGCCCTTCTAGAGGCTGCTCACATTCTGCGCCTCACAGCCCCTTCCAGAAATGGCATCACTTCTATCTGATCACTACTTCCATAGAGTCACATCTCCTCTCTGTGATAGATTCTCTTTCCTCTCTTTCACTGATAAGGACCCTTCTGATCATTCATGTGATATTCAGAGATAATCTGCCCATCTCAAGATCCTAAACTGAATCACATTTGCCAAGTTTATTTTACCATGTAAAGTAACAGTCACAGGTTCCCTGAAATTAGGGCATGGACATCTTTGGCAGGGGTGGGGAGGAGTCCATTACTCAGCCTACCACAGAAATCAAAACCTTGAGTTCTGAGCTGGAAAGAAAGTAAATCCTGGTAAAGGTTTCCAGCCCCTGAGTCAAGCTATACCTGGACCTCTCAGTTACATGATGACTGTTGCCGTTCCTTTGCCTTAAATGCCTTTCCTTTGTGCTTAACCAAGCTTGAGGTTTTTGCTTTGTTTTATCACTTGCAAACAGAGCCTGACTAATCCAATTCTCAACCCATAAGAATGTCACAATGAGTAATTACCAGTTCCCGTGTCTCTCTCACGTGAGGCCGAGATTCTTTGAGAGCAGAAACAATACCTTATTTAACTTTGCATCCTCAGACCTCGCAACAGCGCCTGGCACGGAAGAAGTCCTGAACAAGCGTTTGTTGATTGAATAACAATTTACTGATTGAACGACTGAATTAACACCCTCCCACATGCCCTCCCTCAGCAGCCATCGCTAAAACACGAGGACGGAGAGAAGCCTCAGCAGAATTTTCCAGGGGTGAATTGCAGGCCAGTCATTTCCTCTCTGAGGGTGGCAGCTTCCTCAGAGAGAGGCCCTGGGAGTGACCCAGACAGAAGGCTTGGAGAAGGCCTGACCTTTGTGGGCAGCCAGCAGCCCTGCCATCCTGAGGCAGCAGTTCCAAATTAATCCCAGGATGGCAGCTGCAGTCCTCCACCGACAAATCTATCTGAGTCATTTCTGGTCAGGAAGCGCCTCGCTCTTAAATGAGAATCACAGCAGGTCCCTTTGGGCAGCCGGAAAAGACAGACTCCTCGTTTTCCAGGGCTGCAGGGCCGGCCTGGTGAGGAGGGTTTTCATGAAAGGAAGAGAGAAGATGAGAGAATAAGAACATACCTGGCTCTGTCCTCAGAACTGAACTATCTTTTTTTTTTAAACTGTTTTTAAACAATTCATTTGGCTGCAACGGGTCTTAGTTGCGGCACTCAGGATATAGTTCTCTGACCAAGGATTGAACCCTGGGCCCCATACATTGGGAGCACAGAGTCCTAACCACTGAACCTCTAGGGAAGTCCCTGAGCTATCATTTTAATCAACAAAGCCCCTGCCATTTTTGTTCCCCCCACATACTTCTGAGAAATGAGATCTGAGGGAGTGATCCTTCCGTCTCCTGCACCCCATCCCAGACACATCTGCCTGTTCCTTTCACATCTCACTTTAGAGGGTATGGTTTGTCCCTCTAAAGGAATTAGGGTGAACTCTTTATGGTGCGCTCCAAAGGGGAGGGCTCAGCCTTTGC
Source organism: Capricornis sumatraensis (assembly GCF_032405125.1). NCBI lineage: Eukaryota > Metazoa > Chordata > Mammalia > Artiodactyla > Bovidae > Capricornis > Capricornis sumatraensis. Next base: position 57,895,901 of record NC_091085.1, on the reverse strand, counting down.
CGCTTCTGCACTGGGCCCCATACTTAGTTCATTGCACACTGAAGTGTAGCAATAATGCAAGTCTTTGCACATGCTGTTCCTGGGACGCTGTTCCTGGGACACTCTTCCCCACACGGGTTATGCCTTTGACTGGCTAATGTCTTCCATGGATGCTTGAAGTCTGAGAAGATATGTCACATTTGTTTATTTAATCAATTGGGATTGATGCAAATAATTAATGACACTTAGGGCTTCCCTGGTGACTCAGTGGTAAAGTCCAATCCAGCAGACGTGGTTCGATCCCTGGGTCAGGAAGATCCCTTGGAGAAAAGAATGGCAACCCATTTCAGTATTCTTGCCTGGAAATCCCATGGACAGAGGAGCCTGGTGGGCTAGAGCCTATGGGGTCACAAAAGAGTGAGATGCACCTTAGCAACTGAACAGCACTTAGGATGTACCAGACTCTCTCTGTTATAGACGTACATAACTTACCTAATCTTCACCACAAGTCTAAGGGATGAGAAAACGGGCACAATTGGTGACCGGCAGACAGACAGAGCTGTCCACAGGGGCTGACTATTCAACCCCTGAGCTGTACCAAGCTGGAGACTTGTGGTCCTCGGGGCAGATCCCCTGAACCCAAGGCTTTTGGCCAAGTCCTCTGCTGTGTCCACCCCCAGCCCCCATCAGATCCTGTGCTCCACGAGGACAAGTACTGCCACATTCACTTCTGACCCCCAGCACCATCACTGGATGGATGCATAAGTACATAAGTAACTGAGTATGCAGTCAAGCTATGTGACCCTGGGCACTTAACCTTTGTATGCCTCAGTTTCGCCTTTGTGAAATGGGAAGGATAATAGCACCCACCTTGACAAGGATGGACCTGGGTATCTCCTCTTAAGGGGGGCTCTCAGAAGGAATTCAAACAAGAGATTGGGGGTTGGTCTCAATACATCTTCAAGTCTGTGATTGAGGTCACACCGCCCCATAGAGGCCCAGGGGTGATGATGTAAATATTTAACAGGTTCGTCAGCCTGGGCACCTACCATCAGAATGAAACCAGTCATAAACCGCACTCAGGACAGTGGACTGGCATGGATCCAGGTAAGTAGGCCCCCAGCCAGCTCTGACAGGTGGGTCCTTCGGCCTCCGACTAGCCCACACTTGCACTGGGGCAAGCCAAGGGGATCTTATAGGAGTGGGAACAGTGCCCAGCATGAGTGAGTCTCGGGGGCCTTTTGCAGATTCCAGGGGTGGCAGCCAAGCCTGGAAAAAAACCGGAAGGGGGACCACTCCACCCTCCACCAAGGCTGTCCTCCCCACGCCCAGGGGAAGCCCTGAGACCTGTCTGACCCTGATCCCCGCTGAGATCTGGCTTCTCCCCTTGGCTCAGGCAGTGGAGTGTCAGTGGCAAGGGGAGCGCTGTTGGACGGTGTCATGGATGGCTTGGGATTTTAGACATCCAAGCTGAGGACTTACCTGGTGGGCCAGTGTTCAATGCAGGGGGTGCAGGTTCAACCCTGGTCAGGGAGCTAAGCTCCCACATGTGGTGGGCACAGCCAAAGAAAAGTCCAGGCTGCGGGAATTCACCAAGCCAGGAGTTCCCCAGAGAACTGGGCTCAGAGAGAACTTACGGACCCCACGTGTTTCTCTGATTCTGCTTGCCAAGTATAAGATCACAGGATAAGTATAAGGACAAGGATAAGCATAAGTATAAGGACAAGTATAAGATCACAGGACAAGTATAAGTCTAAGCTCACAGGATTACTCCTGGCAGCCCCCTGATCCTAAAGAAGCCAGATCTGGATCTCGTCAAATGATAGCCAGGAGTTCTCAAGCAGGCCAGAATGTTGCGGACATCCTCTGACAGAGGAGCAACCTACTTTTGGGGTCAGGAATCACATCTGCAAGCTGGCCCTAGTGGGCAGCCAATTTCCACTTACATACCCCCAGGGGCGGGGAGCTCACTCCTTTACGTGTTCCTGATTCAGGATTATGAATTGAGTTCGCCTCTGCAGAGAGAACTCCAGCAACCACTTGTCTTCCCTGCATCATTTACACAGACGCCAGTATATCTCTGTACTTTCGTCACGTTTGCCACACATCTTTGCTCAACCCCACAGTCATTAAAATCAGTCTGAAATTGCCAGAAACCCCCAGGCCCTGGGCCTCCTGGGGCACTCCTTGTTCATGGAGCTTATGTTCTAGAATGAGGAAGCAGACACTCCAAAATAATCAAAGAAATAAATCTATAATTACAAACTGTGATAAGTTCCATACAGAGAAGTGGCAGGCAAAGGAGACAGGGGTTACAGGGATATTTCCTGGCTTTGAAAACTGAGATTTTTTTTTTTTAAGATTTTTTTGATGTGGACCATTTTTAAAGTCTTTATTGAAGTTGTTACAATATTGCTTCTGTTTTACGTTTTGCTCTTTTGGCTGTGAGACACATGGGATCTTAGCTCCCCAGTTAGGGATCAAACCCACACCCCCTGCATTGGAAGACGAAGTCTTAACCACTGGACCACCAGGGAGGTCCCTGGATCCACTTAGATGTAAGCTATCACATGCCTATGTTCTTCACACTGTTTTCTCTTTTTTTTCTTCTCCATTTTTCGGTTTTCTTTTCAGGTTCAGTTGTAGTGTGGTTAGTCTTTCTTCAAGTCACTTCCCTAGATGGAGACCTGGAAGTTATATTCTCTGACTCCTCAACTATTCTCATTTTGCTGCAAAAGATGGAAAGTACTAAAATCACTGTGGATGGTGACTGCAGCCATGAAATTAAAAGATGCTTGCTCTTTGGAAAGAAAGCTATGACAAACTTAGACAGCATACTAAAAAGCAGAGTCATCACTTTGCCAACAAAGGTTCATATAGTCAAACCTATGGTTTTTCCAGTAACCAGGTACAGATAGGAGCATTGGATCATAAAGAAGGATGAGCACCAAAGAACTGATGCTTTTGAACTGTGGTGTTGGAGAAGACTCTGGAGAGTCCTTGGACTGCATGGAGATCCAACCAATCAATCCTAAAGAAAATTAACCCTGAATATTCATTGGAAGGTCTTACGCTAACGCTGAAGCTCCAATACTTTGGCCACTTGTTGGGAAGAGCCAACTCATTGGAAATGACCCTGATGCTGGGAAAGATTGAAGGCAAGAGGTGAAGGGGACGACAGAGGATGACATGGTTAGACAGCATCACCGACTCAATGGACATGAATTGGAGCCAACTCTGACAGATAGTGGAGGGCAGAGGAGCCTGGCGTGCTGCAGTCCATGGGGTCATAAAGAGTCGGACATGATTTAGTGACTGAATAACAACAAATTTTGAAAACTGGATAGAAGATTCTTGAGTTTGCATTCCTTCTGTCTCTTCTCTGTAGATACTGTTCCACCGTCCTCTTTCCATAGCTTAGATGAAAATCCAATTCAAGCCTTTTGTTTTCCTTCGTGAATATCTTCTGCTTTCCCCTTGACACTTGTAAGATATTTAAGAATTTTACCAGATTATGCCCACATAGGACTCTTGTCTCATCAGACCAGTCTGGAACTCAGTGAGCCCTTTTTTGAAAAAAAATTATTAATTGCTTAACTTCTTTTGGCAATGTCCCACAGCATGCGGGATCTTAATTCCCTGACCAGGGATCAAAACTTTGTCACCTGCAGTGGAAGCACAGAGTCTCAGAAGACTCTTGAGAGCCCCTTGGACAGCAAGGAGATCAAATCAGTCAGTCATAAAGGAAATCACCCTTGAATATTTATTGGAAGGGCTGCTGCTGAAGCTGAAGCTCCAATACTTTGGCCACCTGGTAAGAAAAGCCAAGTCATTGGAAAAGATGATGCTAGGAAAGACTGAAGGCAAAAGGAGAAGCGGGTAGCAGAGAATGAGATGGTTAGACAGCATCACTGGCTCAGTGGACATGAATCTGAGCAAACTCCGAGAGACAGTGGAGGGCTAGACCTCCACGGAAGTCCCAGGAATGAGGATTTTTGTCCCAAAAAATAAAGAAAAGTGGGAAGGAGAGAGGGAGGAAGAGGGAAGGAGGGGAAAGGAAAAAAAAAGAAGGAAAGGAGAAAGAAGAGATATTCAGTCCCCATAAATATAATCTAATCCAGGAATCAACCAGCTAGAGCTGTGAGCCAAATCCAGCCTGTTTTTGTGTGTCCTGAGAACTAAGAATGATGTTTTTACATTTTTAAAGGGTCGTAAAAAAAATCAACCAAAGCAAGAAACAAAGAACACGTAACAGACCTCGTGGCACACAATGCCTAGAACATTTTCTGTTTTGCCCTTCACAGAAAAAGTCTGCCGCCTCTGAATCCCACCGGTTTCCGCTCCTGTAAAACGTTCCCAGCCTGGACCAGCTGGGAAAGGCAGAATAAAGGGACAGACCAGACAGCAGAGAACTTTCCATTTCTGCCCACGAGGCCAAGCACGATCCATCATAAACCTTTCAAAGCCAAGGCCCAGAAGGTTAAGTGATTTCTGCTCCAGCTCAGTGAGGCGAGGTCAGGGGCCGCGGGAAAATGGATGTCCTCACACACCAAAGAGAAAGGAGTGGTCAGGCAGCCTCTGCCATCACCCATTCCTCATCAGCTTTTTAGAAAGCGAGGAAATTAATTTTCCCTGTTCTGCACATGGGGAGGTAGCATTTCTGTTTTAGGAAACAAAGGAAGACAAAAGGCCTAGTTATGAGTCAGGACTCTTCCTTCCAAGTGATAAAATCCCAATTCAGAAGGACTGAAGCAACAAAGAGAATTTATTGGACCATGTGACTGAAAAGTCCAGGAGTTGCAGAAGCTTCAGGCATAGCTGGATCTAGGGGCTCAAAATGGCACCATCTGTATTCATTCTCTCCGTTTCTTCTGGGTTGGTTTTGTTCTCAGGAAGGCTCTCCCCTCATGAGGCAAGATAACACCACCACATTCCTTCCCTTCCACGTGCCATCCCCAGCCAAAAGAGGCTCTGTCTTTGATGTTCCAGAATCGAATCTCACTGGACTCTATCTGGATCATGTGAACCCTCCCAACCAATGACCGTGGCTGAGGGATGGGATGATCTGATGGCCAAGTTTGGTCATGTGCTCCTTTGGGAGTGGCGAAAGGGATCAGCCAGCCCCACCTGAACCACAGCCAAGAGAGTCGAGAAGAGAATTATTTCCCCCAACAAGACTGGGGGCCATTATCAGAAGGAGACACAGGTGCTGAACCTTCAAAACCAACTCCTGTCCCTACAGAAGCCAACTGATCTTTTTTTCTTTTTTTTAAGCCGCACCAACCACACGGCTTGAGGGATCTTAGTTCCAGGACCAGGGATTGAACCTGGGCCTTTGGCAGTGAAAGCAGTGAGTTCTAACCACTAGACTGCCAGGGGATTTTCCAGACTGATATTCTCAGGCCCCTTTGCTTAGTTTCACCACCACCCAGCCATATGATAGTTGAAACATATGCTGGAGGTAAAGTCAGTCTCTCAAGGAGACAAACCTGGTTCATGCAGGAGAGAGGATTCTAATCTTAATCTGAGCCTGACTCATAATACCTACTGCCCACATGGACCATCATGCATCTCCAGTCCTGCCCTTAAAAAGGCTAAGAAGCCTGCACATAGTTGGTGTGCAATAAATACATGTCACATCCAACCATTGCTGACTGACTGCCTCCCCTGTAGACCATGAGATACCTGAGGGCAGAGACCATGTCTGCTTGTTCACTGCAGCATCCCACCACCTGTACATAGTAGGTGGTCCACAGACACTTGGCAAATCTATGCATACAGCCTTAGCATTTAGCACATAGTAGGTGTTCCATAAGTAGTTGGTGAATAAATGAATGAATCTCAATAGAAATCAAGCTGCCTGGCAGTTCAAACATTTCCCGATCATTAATAGATGATCAGTGAACTAAATGGATGGGAATGGGCAAATTTAATTCAGGTGACCATTATATCTACTACTGTGAGCAACAACCCTTTAGAAGAAATGGAGTAACCCTCATAGTCAACAAAAGAGTCCAAAATGCAGTACTTAGGTGCAATCTCAGAAACGACAGAATGATCTCGGTTTGTTTCCAAGGCAAACCATTCCATGTCACAATAATCCAAATCTATTCCCCAACCACAGATGCCGAAGAAGCTGAAGTTGACCAGTTATATGAAGCCCTACACCACATTCTAGAACTAACAGCCAAAAAAGATGCCCTTTTTATCATGGGGATTGGAATGCAAAAGTAGGAAGTCAAAATACCTGGAATAACGTGAAAGTTTGGCCTTGGAGTACAAAATGAAGCAGGTAAAAGCTAACAGAATTTTGCCAAGAAAACATGCTGGTCATAGCAAACATCCTTTTCCAACAACACAAGAGACGACTCTACACATGAACATTGTCAGATGGTCAATTCCAAAATCAGATTGATTGTATTCTTGGCAGCCAAAGATGGAGAAGCTTTAGACAGTCAACAAAAACAAGACCTGGAGCTGACTGTGACTCAGATCATGAGCTCCTTATTGCAAAATTCAGGCTTAAATTGAAGAAAGTAGGGAAAACCATTAAGCCATTCAGGTATGACCTAAATCAAATCCCTTATGATTATACAATGGAGATGATGAATAAATTTAAGGGATTAGATCTGGTAGACAGAGTGCCTTAAGAACCAGGTCCAGAGGATCGTGACGTTGTACAGGAGGCAGTGACCAAAACTAACCCAAAGAAAGAGAAATGCAAGAGAGTGAAGTGTTTGTCTGAGGAGGCTTTATAAATAGTTGGGGAAAGAAGAGAAGTGAAAGGCAAGGGAGAAAGGGAAAAATATACCCAACTGAATGCAGAGTTCCAGAGAATAGCAGAGAGATAAGAAGGCCTTCTTAAATGAACAAAGCAAAGATATAAAAGAAAAGAATAGAATGGGAAAGACTAGAGATCTCTTCAAGAAAATTGGAGATAGCAAGGTAAGGTTTCATGCTAGGATAGGCACCAAAAAGGACAGAAATGGTAAGGACCTAACAGAAGCAGAAAAGATAAAGAAGAGGTGGCACGAATACACAGAACTACACAAGAAAGGTCTTACTGACCCGGATGACCACAATAGTGTGGTCACTCACCTAGAGCCAGATGTCCTGGAGTATGAAGTCGAGTGGGTGAAATCTTACTATGAACAAAGCTAGTGGAGGTGACGAATTCCAGCTGAGCTATTTAAAATCCTAAAAGATGATGCTATTAAAGTCCTGCACTCAATATGTCAGCAACTTTGGAAAACTCAGTTCAGTTCAGTTGCTCAGTCGTGTCTAACTGTCTAACTGTGACCCCATGTACTACAGCACATCAGGCCTCCCTGTCTATTACCACCTCCTGGAGCTTACTCAAACTCATGTCCATTGAGTAGGTGATGCCATACAACCATCTCATTAGTGGCCACAGAATTGGAAAAGGTCAATTTTCATTCCAATCCCAAAGAAAGGCAAGGCCAAAGAATGTCCAAATTACCCTACAGTTGCTCTCATTTCATGCTAGCAAGGTTATGTTCAAAACCCTTCAATCTAGGCTTCAGCAGTATATGAACCAAGAACTTCCAGATGTACAAGCTGGATTTAGAAAAGGCAGAGGAATGAGAAATCAAATTGACAACATTCATTGGATCATGGAGAAACCAAAGAAATTTCAGAAAAACAGCTACTTCTGCATTATTGCCTAAGCGGAAGCCTTTGACTCTGTGGATCACAACAAACTGGAAAACTCTTAAAGAGATGGGAATACCAGACCTCCTTACCTGCCTCCTGAGAAATCTGTATGCAGGTCAAGAAGCAACAGTTAGAACTGAACATGGAACAACGGACTGGTTCCAAATGGGGAAAGGAATACATCAAGGCTGTATATTGCCACCCTGCTTATTTGACTTATATGCAGAGTACATCATGCAAAATGAAGGGCTGGACAAGACACAAGCTGGAATCAAGATTGCAGGAGAAATATCAACAACCTCAGATATGAAGATGATACCACTCTAATTCCAGAAAGCAAGCGAAAGTCACTCAGTCATGTCTTACCCTTTGTGACCCCATGGGCTATATAGTCCATGGAATTCTCCAGACCAGAATACTGGAGTAGGTAGCCTTTCCCTTCTCCAGGGGATCTTCCTACCCAGAATCGAACCCAGGTCTCCCATATTGCAGGCGGATTCTCTAAATCTTAATGAGGGTGAAAGAGGAGAGTGAAAAAGTTGGTTTAAAACAACATTAAAAAACTAAAATCACGGTATCTGGTCTCATCACATCATGGGAAATAGAAGGGGAAAACGTGGAAGCAGTGACAGATTTTATTTTCTCCGGCTCCAAAATCACTGCAGATGGTGGCTGCAGCCATGATATTAAAATGCTTGTTCCTTGAAAGGAAAGCTATGTCAAACCTAGACAGGTATTTAAAAGCAGAGAAATCACTTTGCCAACAAAAGTCCATATATAGTCAAAGTTATGGTTTGTCCAGCAGTCAGTTATGGGTGTGAGAGTTGGACCATAAGGAAGGCTGAGCGCCAAAGAACTGATGCTTTCAAACTGTGGTGTTGAAGAAGACTTAAGAATCCCTTGGACTGCAAGGAGATCAAACCAGTCAATTCTAAAGGAAATCAACCCTGAATAGTCATTGGAAGGACAGATGCTGAAGGGCAAGCTCCAATACTTCGGCCACCTGATGCAAAGAGCTGACTCGCTGAAAAAGACCCTGATTCTGGGAAAGATTGAAGGCAGGAGGGGAAGGGGATGAAAGAGGATGAGATGGCTGGATGGCATCACCAACTCAATGGACATGGATTTGAGCAGACTCTGGGAGATCATGGTAGACAGAGGCGCCTGGCATGCTGCATGTAGTCCATGGGATTGCAGAGTCGGACACAACTTAGCAAGTGAACAACAACATCAACGGAGAGATGCAAGGACTTCCCTGATGGTCCAGTGGCTAAGACTGCACTCCCAACGCAGGACGCCTGGGTTCAATCCCTGGTCAGGGGACTAGATCCTGCGTGCCACAATTAAGAGTTGGCATATCGCTGTGTATAACGGACTTTTGGACTCAGAGGGAGAGGGAGAGGGTGGGATGATTTGGGAGAATGGCATTCTATCATGTATACTATCATGTAAGAATTGAATCGCCAGTCTATGTCTGACGCAGGATACAGCATGCTTGGGGCTGGTGCATGGGGATGACCCACTGAGATGTTATGGGGAGGGAGGTGGGAGGGGGGTTCATGTTTGGGAACACATGTAAGAATTAAAGATTTTTAAATTAAAAAAAATAAAAATAAAAATAAATAAAAATAAAAACCTTTCCATATACTTGCAAATGGAAAAAAAAAAAAAAAAGAGTTGGCATATCGCAACTAAAGATTTCAAATGCCGCAAGTAAGAAAATTCCTCCTGCCATTGCAAAGATGGAAGACCCTGCATGCCAAACCTAAGACCTCGTGCACCCAAAATCACTAATTATTTTTAAAAAGATAGATACAGATAAGGAGATGAAGGAGAGGTGGGCAGGATGAATGAACGATAGAGTCTTTTCTAGAATCTGGAACGCTCAGAGCAGAATCCATAGATCTTGTCCTAGACAATGAGAATGTCAAGGTTAGTTGGAGAGTGTAACCAAGTTTTGATAGGGACGCTGAGTCTTTGTGAGGCAGGAGAGGAGGTGGTGGGGCTGGTAGGAGAAAGCCAGGTCAGCCAAGACCCAGCCAACCGGCTGTGCCAAGGACACTGTGCCCCAGGCAGGGCCAGCGCCCCGCCCCTTTGCCCCTGACCTTGCCTCATCCCACAATAGAGCATCCATTGTAAGTGGATAATTGGGTTCCGGCGTATCCCCTCCCCAGGCTGGGGGTGGAAGTGAAGGGAAATGCAATCTGTTTTCTGTTTGTCACAGCCGCCAAGATGCCACTCCCTCTTCTACGCCCACCCTCGCCCCGCTGTGCGACAGCCGCTGTGACATTGCTTGGCCGGGGCTGAGTGTGGGATAGAGCTGCCGCCTGGGCCGGCTACCCCAGAGAAACAGGACAGAAACCTAAAAGCAGCTTAACAGGCCTCCTGGCCTTGGTTTAGATCCTCACCTATGGGGAGCTTAAAATATTGCCCTAATTGGAGTCTCTCCATCCAAAGGAGGGAGCTCACATCTCCTTTTCTTTGTGGCTGTGTGACCTTGAGCCAGCCACCTAACTTCTCTGTGCCTCGGTTTCCTCAACTGTAAAATGCAGGTGATGGTGATAATACTAGGAGAGACTGTAAGTTGTCTTGAATGTGTTCATCCATCAGGGTGCTGGGCGCGTAATGTTTGGTAACTGCTGGTAGTCATTGGATTTACCCTTTAGGAAATTGAAGCCTCCCTGTTTCAATTTAGTTTGCAAAGTTGAACATCTCTGACCCAGACCACTCTGAGATGAGGGAGTAAAGGGTGAATAGCTCGCAAAGGGTCCTCTGTGTGAGCCCCAGGGTCACCTCCTTGCTCCACACACTTATATCCAGATTTAAGTGGGTGGATTGCACTGTATGTGAGTTACGTCTCAATAAAATTGCTATTAAAAATAATAATAAGGGGGACTTCCTTGGCGGTACAGCGGATAAGAATCCACTGCCAATGTAGGAGACACTGGTTCGATACCTGGTCCAGCAAGAGTCCACATGCCGAGGAGCAGCTAAGCCCGTGCGCCACAACCACTCAGCCCACAAGCCGCAACTGGCTGTAGCCCACGTGCTACAACAGCTGAAGCCCACGTGCTCCAGGTTCTGTGCTCTGCAACTAGAGAAGCCAGCACAACGAGAAGTCCATGCACCACAACTAGAGAGTAGCCCTCGAGCAGCAGCCAAGACCCTGTGCAGCCCATAAAGAAATAAATAATAACGAGGGACCTCCCCAGTGCTCCAGTGGCTAAGACTCTGTGCCTCCACTGCAGGGGACATGGGTTCAATTCCCGCCTAGGGAACTAAGATCTCACGTGCCACATGGTCAAAAAAGAAAATATTAATCATAATAATGAGAAAAATGTCACTAGTGTCAGAGTTGAGAATTTCTGCCCTACACTCTTGCTAAGATTCACCCTGTGTGGGCCTGGAATTGCTACCTATTCATTTTCACTGCTGTATAATACTCCACAGTGTGAATACACCACGGTGTAGGTGTCCTTCTTCCTGCCAGTGAATATTTGGGTCGGTTTCAGGTTTTTCCACAGTGAACAGAGCTGCCATGCGCCCTCTTGTACCCATCGCTCAGGGTGCACACGTGAGAGTTTCATTTTGGCATGGACATAAGAGAAAAATGACTAAGTCACAAGGAACAGGAACGTATACCAGAAAATGCCAGCCATTTTATTGTTTCTCACTCATGCCAGGCAGGGTTCCCTGGTGGCTCAGTGGTAAAGAATCTGTCTGCCCCCTTGCATTGTCGGTGAGAATGCAAATTGACACAGCAACTATGGAGAACAGTATGGAGATTCTTTAAAAAACAAAAAACTAGAAATAAAACTACCATATGACCCAGCAATCCCACTGCTGGGCATATCCCCTAAGGAAACCATAGTTGAAAAAGATACATGTACCCCAGTGTTTGCAACGTTACTTACAGTAGCTAGGACATGGGCTAAATAGTCTACCTGTTTTCTCACCCATTTTCGAGACAAGGACACTGAGGCTCAGAGAGGTGAATGAACTGGCCTGGCCCAGGACGAGCAGATCAGACATAAGCTGTCAGCCACACTTTCTACAGTGAACTCCCCTGCACGCCTGAGTGACAGGCTTCCCCAAGCTCCATGCTTCCAGCAGCGTGGCGGGGGGAGTGGAGAACTTGCACAGAAGCCACTTTGAATAATTCACCAGCCGCTTCCAGCTCAGCCTGGGTGCAGAGATGACAGCAGGAGGCAACTTGTTTAGAAAACAGCCCACTGCTTCTGAGACATACATATGGAGGAGCCTGCAAGAGGCTTCCCAGGCTGGGGCCTGCTGAACCTTCTAGATGGTGCTGACAAACCCACATCACACATCACAGCCCTCTCCTCAGGCACCCGGAATCCACACAACAATCTCAACGCAAATGTTCACCATAGCATTATTCACAGTAGTCAAAAGTTTGAGCAACCCAGGTGTCCATATATAGATGAATAAACAGAATATGGGCCCTTCATACAATGGAATTTCATTCAGCCGTAGAAAGGAATGAAGCCCTGACACCTGCCACAATGTAAATGAACCTTGAAAACATGATGCTGAGTGAGAGAAACCAGACACAAAAGATCACATATCTGCGATCACATATCGCATGATGCCACCACCCCCATACCTCTCTCCTCTCTTGTGTCTTAACTCCAGACAGCACTTGCACACCAAGCAGAATAGGAGGGTGCAGTGGTGATGCCCGTGGGTTCTGCTAACCTCATTCCAAATCCCACTTTTACCATGACTTGCTGTGTGACCAGGGGACAGCGACTTGACATCTCTGAGCCCGTCTCCAATAAAATGGGGACACTGATGCAGCAGGTGGCATCATTGGTGTACATCCCAAATTCAAGTCTGCAAGATGGAACCCATTTTACTTCTTTCTGATCAACATAGAGTCAACTCCAAGCCCATATCCTCCCAAGATGGTAAAATAGATAGATAGATATAGATATATTCTCAGTCTCAAGACTGGAGTTCCTCCCATGCTGGCTCAGGTCAGAGACCAAATCTGAGAGTCCATCTGGCTACTGGCTCCCACTGAGAACCCAGGAGATCCAGGACGTGCAGCCTCTTCTGGTGGGAAATTCTTCAGCATCCCTGTGGTGGGGATGGGGGGAGCGAGCTTGTCTGCACTAGGACCTCTCCACTCAGGGCGCCCTCTTCCTGGTACACAATGCAGCTTCTAGATTCTGACACCTCCCAAGAGCACCGGCACCAAATGAAGTCACCAGGCCGGCCTCCCTGCCGCCAACTCCAGCCTATGCAAATTTCCCGCCACTGCTTGCTCTCCCTCCAGAACCAGGAGCAACTTTTCAGCCAGTTCCAGGATGACTCCTGTCCTCCAGGAAGAGAACTTCTGCTGGGATCTGGCTGCTGAGCCAGAGACAGCCCCTCTTGCTCCCCTTTGAGGGTGAGCAGGAATGGTTTGTGTGGCTTGCACACCACTTGCTTAACAGGTAGTTGCCTGCCTCCACTTTTTCTCTCTCTCCCCATTTCTGAGAGCTGGCACGTGGATCTGGTTTTGATTCTGCTTCAATCACGCTTTGAGGGAGCATCCATATCCCTTGTTGTTCAGTCACTCAGTCACGTTTGCCTCTTTGTGATCCCATGGTCTGCAGCACACCAGGCTTCCTGTCCTTCACCATCTCCCGGAGTTGCCCAAATTCACGTCCATTGAGTCGGTGATGCCATCCAACCATCTCATCCCCTGTCATCCCTTCTCCTCCTGCCCTCAGTCTTTCCCAGGATCAGGGTCTTTTCCAGCGAGTCGGCTCTTCACCATCAGGTGGCCAAAGTATTGGAGCATCAGTCCTTCCAATGAATATTCAGGGTTGATTTCCTTTAGAATTGACGGGTTTGATCTCCTTGGCATCCAAGGGATTCTTGAGAGTCTTCTCCAGCACCATAGTTGGAAAACATCAATTCTTTGGTGCTCACCCTTCTTTATGGTCCAACTCTCACATCTGTACATGACTACTGGAGAAACCATAGTTTTGACTATATGGACTTTGTTGGCAAAGTGATGTCTCTGCTTTTTAATACACTTTCTAGGTTTGTCATAGGTTTTCTTCCAAGGAGTAAATGTCTTTTAATTTCATGGGGTCCGTCACTGTCCGCAGAACAGAACTGAAGGATCTGGGGCCCTGATGGCTGCAGAGCTGAGCCCCTAGCCCTCCTGGCATACCCCCCACCCTCAGACCTCTTACATCAAAGATATAAAAACTTCAGTTTTGATTTAATCGATGTGGGTTTTTTGAGGGGAATGGGGCCCATGTTACAGATTCTGAGCTTATATCCTAATACACGAAGTTTTCACAAAAGACTTATGATGATTAATTTTACATGTTAATTTGACTGGACCATGGGCTGTGCAGATATTTGGTTAAACGTTATTCTGGGTGAGTCCATGAGGATATTTCCAGTGGAAATTGACATTTGAGTCAGTAGACTGAGTAAAGCAGATTGCCCTTCTCAATGTGGGTTCAGTTCAGTCAGTTCAGTCGCTCAGTCGTGTCTGACTCTTTGTGACCCCACGGACTGCAGCATGCCAGGCTTCCCTGTCCTTCGCCAGTTCCCGGAGTTGCTCAAACTCATGTCCATTGAGTTGGTGATGCCTTCCAACCATCTCATCCTCGGTCATCCCCTTCTTCTCAATGTGGGTGGGCCTTGTTAAATCAGTTGAAGGCTTGAGTAGAACAAAAAGATGTGGAAGGGAGAATTCCCTTTCTCTGCCTTATTGTCTTCAAGCTGGGATATTGATCTCCTGTCTTGGGACTCAGACTTGAGCTGGAACTCAAACCATCAGCTCTCCTGGGGGGTCCTACTTGCAGATGGCAGATTGTGAGACTTCTCAGCCTCCATTACCATGTGAATGAATTCTTTATAATAAATCTCCTTGGACTTCCTTGGCGGTCCAGTGGTTAAGACTATGCTCCCAATGCAGGGGGCGTGGGTTTGATCCCTAATCAGGGAACTAAGATCCTGCAAGCCTCACAGCACAGCCAAATTAAAAAAAAGAACTCTTTGTAAGTAGATAAATAGAGATGATAAGGATAGAAACATACTATATCCTATTAGTCTCTGTCTCTAGAGAGCCCAGATTAATACAAAGCAAGTAGACCATCTTCCAGAAACTTCTACCCTCTGCATGGCGGGGGTGGGGGGACATAAATTAAGAAAATACAAAGGGCTGAAGTCTGTCTTGGAATCCAATGAAAGAAAATTACAGGGTGAATAAATATGAATGAATAGCTCCATAAAGAGTCCTGCTTATTGTTAACAATATCGTATATTTGAAAGTTGCTAAGACAGTAGATCTTAAAAGTTCTCCTCACAAGACAGAAAAAGTTGTAACTGTGTGAGTTGATGGATGTTAACTAAATTTACTGTGGGGAACGTTTCACAATGTCTGTGTGTGTGTGTGTGTGTGTGTGTGTGTGTGTGCACGCACTTCATCACTCAGTCATGTCTGACTCTTTGCAACCCCATGGACTGTGGCCTGCCAGACTCCTCTGTCCATGGAGTTCTCCAGGCAAGAATACTGGAGTGGGTAGCCATTCCCTTCTCCGGGGGGTTTTCCCAATCCAGGGATTGAAGCCAGGTCTCCTGCCTTGCAGGCAGATTCTTTCCCATCTAAGCTGCCAGGGAAGCCCTTCACAATGTGTACATGTATCAAATCATCATGTCATGTGCCTCAAACAAATACAGTGTTGCATGTCTATTATATTTCAGTGAAACTTGGGGAGAGGAGTTAAAATTTCAAATAAAGAATCCTGTCACAGTAATGCCTACTGTGGGGTTGGAGGTGGGGGTTGCTCGAAAGATGAAAGCAATCATGCCTCCATGCAGGGCAATTGGCTCATGAGGCCTGGCCCTCAGCTAGTACCCAGTAAGTGGCCATGACCCCTGGGGCACCAAGCACGTAGGATCCTGACTTTGATGTTTTCCAGGGCATGTGATGTCCAGTACATCATTTCACAATTGCAACGAGTAATCATTGAACACTTGCTGTGGGCCAGGCACTGTGGTAGATTCTGGGACTACAGTGGGGGTGGGTAAGAAATGCCTAGCCCCAGTTCTCTCGAAGCTATATTTGGGGCCCTTGAGAGATGCCAGCCTTAGGGGTTCTTAAATGTCAGCCTGCCCAGCTTTAATGTTCAGCACCAGACATGGAAGTTCACAGCAGATGGAGTGACATGGCAGAAATTGGGGGCGGGGGGGAGGGTGACAAAGCTGGCCAGGAAAAGCATAATGGATTAGACTCAGATAATTAGCATCTCCAGAAGGGAGAAGAAAATTCCTGACTTCTATGATAGCTCAGCAGAACATCTCTCTCTAATAAATACTAACCCTTCTGGCTTTCCGGCTAATGGTCACATAGCAAGGTCTCTCTTCTCCACTCCCACCGCCCCACCAGGAGTTAAGCATGGCCACATGACTTGCCTGGACCAACTCAGTATGAGTGGAAATGATGTAAGTTGCTCATGGGAAGAATCTTTAAGAACCACTGCACGACTTCCCTGCTAATGCAGGGGACATGGGTTCAATCTGTGGTCCGGGAGGATCTCATAAGCCCCAGAGCAACTAAGCCCATGTACCACAACAAAGAGTAGGCCCCCACTCTCCACAACTGGAGAAAGCCCAGGCAGAGCAACGAAGATCAAGCACAGCCAAAAACAAATAAATACATTTGAAAAAGCAAACACACCAGTGCACAGTTTCCCCCATGCCCAATGATGGTCATGTTGCAGATGGCACGTTCCATTAATCTGAGTCCCACAGTGAGGAGGTGTGGCAAAGAGTCACCAGCCAACCCACCATAGCCATGGAGCATCAGTGAGATACAAACTGGTTGTTTTAAGCCATGAGGTTTGGAGGGGGTTGTTTGTTACTGCAGCATAACTCAGGTGATGCTGACCCATACATCTCCATTTCACAGATGGGGAAACAAAGGCTGGAAGAGGTCATGGAAGTTACCCAAAGTCAAACTTGGAGGCACGGCCGAGATTCAAAGCCAGGCCTGCCCATCATTGTGACCTTTCCAGAGGTGGGGTGTCTCCACTCTCAACAGATCCAGTCAAATCCCTCACTTCTAACCCCTTCAATTAAAGCCAATTTCAAGGTCTTCTATTTTCTAAATAAACAGCCCTGATCATGTTCGTTAAAGGTCCTGTCTGCTCAGGCTGCTCATTTTATCAGAAGCCGCCAACAAGATAAATGGCCCTGTAACTTATTGTTCTGCTGCAAAGCACCTCACAGCCAGTGGCAGCACAGATGCCAGGAATAAATCACATCTGATCTTCTGAGAGTCAGGCCTAGCTCCCGCAAGGGATGTTGGAGACAGGGGAGTGGCCTGGAGCAGCTGCAGACTCTGGGGGACTTCACCAAGGACCACAGAGCTGCTGGGAGGTCCTCATCTGGACCCCAGAGGTCTGGGGTGAGCATCATTCTTTTTTTTAATCTTCCCAACATCTATTTCCCCTTCTTAAAGTTTAACAGCAACACTTTTTCTTTAGAGAAAATTCTCTCTCCTCCACTCTCAGTCCATATGGGTCAGGTGGGGTCATTGCTCCCCTCCAGCTACAGAAAGGGAACATGAGATCTAGCCTTGGTTGCTCACAACCCACGTCCTTTGCTGCCATGAGTGGTTCACAGTGAGGATATACCCTGGGGTGATGGGACTTGATTTTCAGACTTTTGTTGAAATCCTCAGAAAAAGAGAAGTTCCCTTTTAGCAGACATTGTTCACAGAAGGAATATCTTTTTCATTGAGCTGTCTCTAGCTGCTACCACTATTCCATGTGTGTAGTCGATGCTCAATAAACATGGGTTGAGTGGGTGAGTAAGCAAGCTGGAGTCAAGATGGCAGTGTTCTTGTCTGGACTCAGCCACATCAACTCTGTAACATCTAAATGCTCTCTTCACCTCTTTGGGCCACACTTACCAATAGTTGGTTGTATTGGTTAGCTATTGCCACCAGTATGCTGCATAACAAATAACTCCTAAATTCTGTGTCTTGAAACAGCAATCATGCTTTATCATTCACACATCTGTCAGTTGCATCTTGGGGGGGGGGGGGGGTTACCTGATCCAGAGTGGGGTTTGACTGGTTAGCTCTGCTCCACCAGAATTTCATTCTTTGGAATTAGCAGGCTAATCCAGGGTGTTTGTCACACACCATGGCAAAGGTGCAGAAAAGCACAAAGCCTCTCAAGGGACAGGAGTAGCCCAGCATCACTTCCATTTCATGTTTTGGCCAAAGCAAGCCCACAAGTTGAAGTTCAGGGTCAACTCTATGGCAAAGAGCGCAGATGCAGGGAGAGGTGAAAACTGGAGCCCGCGTGTGCATTCTCCCACACAGGTGTGACCGCTCTTGTTTACCTGTTTCCTTGTTCAAAGTCAGCTGCTCTACTGGAATATAACTTCCCCCAACGCGTGACTCTTAACCTGCTCTGCTCCGGGTGGTGGTGGTAGCTCCAGCCCCCTAGAACAGGGCCTGGGACTGTGTCAGTGTTCAGCCAACTTTTGTTGAAAAGCTGAGAGGCTGTCCTCCTCTCCCTACACTGTCACAAAGACTAAACCAGGTCAGAAACACAAGCAACACTCTGGGATTTAGAGAAGCCCTCCCAGGGACTTTCCTGGTGGTCTAGTGCTTACAAATCTGCCTTCCAATGCAGGGGATGTGGGTTCGATCCCTGGTCGGAGAGCTAAGACCCCACATGCCCCAGGGCAACTAAGACCGTATGCCGTTGACTACTGAGCCTGTGTGCCACAGCTAGAGAGCCCAGGTACTGCAACAAAGACACAGCACAGCCAAAAAAAAAAGGAGCTGTCCCAGAGTGGTGATCCTCACTCCATCTGCATGTTGGATCTCCTCAGGGAGCAGGGGTAACTGTCCCATCTCTGTCCCCCTGTAAACAACAGAGTCAGGGGTCCAATTATGGGTGGGGGCATCACACCCACCCTTGGTTAGTCTGTGTCTCTCAGTCTGCCCTGGCGGTCCTGGAGAGACCCCTCCCCCTTAGATTGGGAAGTTCAGGTTCAACTCTGTGCTGAGAACACAAATCTCTCTGGGGTGAGAAGGAAGTGGCCCAAACGGCCCCAGGAGAGACAGCCCGCTGTGGCCACGTGCTTGGCCCGGAGCCCCTGAGGCCACGGTGCCACCCTGTGTGGTTTCCCTCCAGCCCTCCCTCCTGTCTGCTGGAAACAGCAAAGTCAAGGACCCTCTGCCCACTCCGGGTCTGCCCTCTCCTGGGGGAGCTGCCCGCCCCTCGCATCCATCTGGCCCTCAGCACCTCCATCCCACCAGGCAGACTGGGCTCCCCCGAGCCAGGCACACAGGCAGCGTCTCCAGTCTGCCCCCACGCTGCACACTTCAGCACAAAACCCTTCTCCAGGCCCAGCCCGAAAGAACCAAATGTTCCTCTATTATGCAAGCTCATTTCTCTCTTCCTGCCGGGCCCAAATTGCAATCTGCGCCAAGGGAAGAGAGGGAGATGGAGGCCTGAATTGGGGAGCTGAACAGCTCTGGCAGGAAACCTCTCCCCCACCACTACCCTGCCCAAGGCCCCAACCCCTCACCCTGCAACAACACTGGCCTCCTCAGCCCCCCAGGTCCGAGCCCAACACCCCAGCAGAGGGGAGCTGTGTCAGCGCCTGTCACCCAAAATTAATGCAGCTGTTCCTGGGGTCTGCCCAGGACAGATAACCGCTGGTTGTGTTCAGAAAGGGCAGAAAATCATCACTTTGTTTATTTTCGACAGCTCTGGGTCTTCGTTGCTGTGCTCAGGTTTCTCTAGTTGCGCCAAGTAGGGGCTACTCTCTAGTTGAGGTGAGGGGGTCTTCTCATCGTAGTAGCTTCTCTGTTGCAGAGCATGGGCTCCAGAGCACGTGGGCTCAATAGCTGTGGCACACAAGCTCAGTTTCCCTAAGGCACGTGGAATCTTCCCGGACCAGGGATCGAACCCAGGGATCAAATCTTGGCAGGCAGATTCTTAACCACTTGACCACCAGGGAAGTCCCAGAAAAGCATCACTACAAGCCATCCACCAGGGCAGGGTCAAAAGCAGGATCTAGGGCAAGAACTTTGCATAAAACAACACGTGGGTATTATTTACTCTGTGTCAGGCTCTTCTCTAAATACCTTCTCATGTAATCTCGCTCTCTGAATAGAAGCTCATATTACCCCAGTTTTGCAGAGGAGGAAACTGAGGCTCAGAAGGAGTGACTCAGCTGAGAACACAGTTAGGAAGCAGCAGAGCTGGGATCCAAACCAAAGAGTCAGGCCCGAGGATAAAGCTTGTCCAATCAACTGCTGCTCGGTAAATGTGTGGATCTCTGTTCCCAAAGGGTTTGCCCACCAGGCTAAAAGTCACACCACTTGTGGGACTTCCCTGGTGGTCCAGTGGTTGAGGTTCCATGCTGCCAACGCAGGGAGTGAGGGGTTTGATCCCTGGTCAGGGAACTAAGATCGCACATGCCATGAAATGTGGCCCCCAAAAAATAAATAAATAATTTTAAAAGTCACACTACTTGTGATCCAGCCATCCCACTTCTGGGTATATAGTTGACTTTGAACGACATGGGTTTGAAATACACAAGTCCACTTATACGCCTGTTTTCTTTTTTTTTCCAATAAATGTATCATGTATACTGGGCTTCCCAGGTGGCGCTAGTGGTAAAGATCCCACCTCCCAATGCAGGAGACAAAAGAGATGCGGGTTCGATCCCTGGGTCGGGAAGATCTCCTTGAGGAGGGCATGGCAACCCACTCCAGTATTCCTGCCTGGAGAATCCCATGGACAGAGGAGCCTGGCAGGCTACAGTCCACAGCATCACAAAGAGTCGGACACGACGGAAGCGAGTTACACGCACGCACCATGTATACCACTAGGTTATTCAGTCTGAGGTTGATTGAATCCATGGATAGAGGTTTGAATCTTAGATACAGAGGATTGACTGCAAAGTTATACTAAGATTTAAGATTGGGAGTGAGGGTCCAATCCTATCACCCCCACTTTGTTCAACGGTCAACTGTATACCCAAAAAGATTGAAAGCAGGGTTTTGAAAGATAACTACACACCCATGGTCCTGGCAGCATTATTCACAATTGCCAAAAGGTGGAAGCAATCCAAAGCTCCATCAATGGATGAGTGGATAGACAAAATGTGATCTGTCCATACAATGGAATATTATTCAGCCTTAAAAGGGGGAGGAAATCCTGTCACTCTAGAGCATGCATAAAGCTTGAGGACATTATCCTAAGTGAAATAATATAAGCCAATCCCCCAAAGATAATTCCACTCCTACGAGGCCCTGGAGGAGTCAGATTCAGAGAGACAGAAAGTAAAAGAGTGGTTGCCAGGGCCTGAAGGAGGAGGCAGGGGAGGCAGTGTTGACTGGGTTCAGAGTTCCAGTTTTGCGAAATGAGCAGGTTCCTGCTTGCCCTCCTGCCCCTGTGCCCTCACCATGGGTCACGCCTGGGCTAGCCTTCTGGAGGAGGCACATGTGAAACAGAGTTCGCCCAACAATCCCAGCTGAGGCTCCCCAAGATCAGCCAATAGCCATTGGCCCCTAGACGTGTGTCTGAGCCCAGCTGAGCCAGAAGAACCACGTCTACCCCAGCCAAGTCTAGCCCCAGCCTGTGATCTGCAGACTCATGAGCCACATAAATTCTTATTGATGAAGGTCATCCATATTTGGGGCAATTTGTTATGCATTATTCTGCCAATAGGTGACTGATACAAACTCACATAAAAGGCCTCTAGCCCTTCGTCACTTATTCAGCTGGTCCAACACATAAGTACTAAGCCCCTATTCTGTACCCAGTGACAGAGCAGCTGGCAAGGTCCTCTTGGAGACCACAGTTGAGAGAGGGGAGACAGACTATAATCCAAGTACTTCAATTGTTGTTGTTCAGCTTGTCGTGTCTGACTCTTTGCAACACCATGGACTGCAGGATGCCAGGCTTCCCTGTCCCTCACTGTCTCCTGGAGTTTGCTGAACTTGAGTTTTCCTTTCTTGAGTTCTTTTCCTTTCTTGTGTCATTCATCTTCGTCCGCCACTCCCTGGAAGTGAAACTCTTGCCCACTGAGGCAGTGATGCCATCCAATCATCTCCTTCTCTGTCACCCCCTTCTCCTTCTGCCCTCAGTCTTTCCCAGCATCAGGGTCTTTTCCAATGAATTGGCTCTTTGCATCAGGTGGCCAACGTGCTTACAGTGGTAAAATTAAGTGCTGTAAAGGGCCTAAGTATAGGGACTGTGGGAGAAGTGCATGAGAAGGGCACATATCTCAGGCTTGGGCAGTCAGGGAAGGCTTCCTGGAAGAGGAGTTGTTGAAATGGAGGCCTGAAGAAGTAGGAGATGGCCAGGTGAGGGTTATGTGAAGGCAAGAGCAGAGAAGGGTGTCCCAGTGGAAGGAACAAGAGTAAAGGCCTGGGTTGGTTGCAGAGACAGAGCCTGGCTGCTTGGGAGAAAGGCAGGAATGCTGAGAAGTTGTGCTGGAGCCATTTCTGAGCAGGGACTTTATCCTGAGGGCCTGGGGCAGGGCGGTGGTGGCTGGGGTAGGGGATGAGGATTTCAGCTGTATTGCTGCGTGATCAGAAGTGCACTTGAGAAAGATCACTCAGGCAGGGGTGTAGAAGGGACGTTCACATGCAATTAAGCCGGCCGTGAAGGCTGCCTGGAGAGTCAGAGGTCCCTGTGCCAAAATGTGGTGCAGACGGTGCCCGGATCACCAGGAGTCGCCAGCGGTCAGCTGTTTTAGCTGCCCATTGCCTGGGCTGGCTCCCTCTGAGGTAAACGTGATGCAGAAACTGAGGTTGTCCCCAAGGATGATGCACAGTCAGAGAAGAGGCCTTCTGCCAAATGTCCGCCCTCTCCCCACCCAATCAGCAAGCCACCACCAGCTGCAGAAGATGTCCTGTCCAATCGGGAGCCAGGACACCCCCACAGGCCACCTCCGGTGCATCCTTGGGGAGTGAATTGGCTGATTCTGGGCAGAGACAGAGCAGCCAGAAGCCTCCCGCCAACCCCATCCCAACATGGCCACCTGGCCCAGCCATGGGCACCCCTTCCCCAGCTGGCCTCCCCCCCTGTACCGGCAAGATCCCACATCCGTCAAACACCACCATCCGCTGGCATCCATCATCATCGGAGAAAAGAAATAAAGACGTTACCCTCTTGTGGTCCCAGGATTAATGTCCCTGCTGTGAAAACAAACGTCGCGTCTTCCCGCCAACATTTATTTTTGATAAATGCTGTGACTTTGCCTTGACATTTCGGAAGCAGCGGGAGACCATTACCCGGTGACAATGTTCTATTCCACTGACATTATCTCTTAATTATAATATGCAAGTAATGCTGAAAAAAATGGCCCATAAATAGCTCGTTTGGAGTTGCTGCATTCTCCTGTCGGGGGAAACGCTGAAGGATTTCATTCAGCTCTTGCAAATGAGGAGAGACAAATGGATATGGGGGCTCTGTGTGTGTCCTGCCTCGTCAATGACAAAGCTCCCAGGGTGGCAGGAGGTGGCAGGGAGGTGATGATTTCAGGGCATCAGCTGGGCTTTCGCCTCCCCCCACTGCCCCCTCCCATCCATCTCCATCCCCCCAAATCAGAGGGCGCTTCACCCCATCACAATTAATAAGCCTTCAACTCTAGTCCTGCAAAACGATTTGCTATGTCACATAAAGGAGAGAGGCAGTGCTTTTTTTTTTCCCCTCAGGAAATTAATTCCGTTCACGGGCAGGGAGGTCGAGGGAAGAGCTTCTGGAGGAAATCCCATTTTGCAACTCCTCTGGGTCCTCAAGAGCGGAAGAAACATCTGCCAAAGTTCAGAGTGAACAGGGTTCTGAGGGGGAGGGGTTGCTTGGGGACAGGGCAAGCAGAGGCTTTGAGATGGCTCGGGAAAGCAATCTGGACACCCTTTTGAAACTAGTGGACAGTGGAGAGGGGTCAACCAAAAGTCAGAGTCATAACATTAACATTTACGCGAACCTGACACTTTGGGAGCAAGAGGGGCCAACTGAATTCACGCTTTGAAAGCCTCAGTGCTCAAAACCCAAACCGGTGAATACTCAAAGTCTAAACCAGTGGCTCTCAATCAGAAGTGATTTAGCTCCCCCGCTCTGGGTGGGGGGTCATTTGGCACAGTCTGGAAACCAAGGGCTGGACACTACTGGCGTCTAGCGAGTAGAGACCAAGAATGCTGCCAAATGTCCTCCAATGACCAGAATGGCCCCCACTACAAGGAATCATCCAGCCCAAAGGTCAACAGATATGCTTGTGAGAGGGGAAGGGGTTGGTGAGTTTGTTGGAGAAGGCAAAAGGCCTTGATGTGGTTGAGAAGAATCTAGAAATACTGCATAGCTGCCCACTTTGCGAAGAAGATATACAGATATGTAGCTTAAGCATCCAGGGGTAGCCAGCGAAAGGCTGGATTACAGCCTACAGTGAAAGCCTATCTGGGGACTTCCCTAGCGGTCCAGCGGTTAAGACTCGCCGCACAGCTTTTGCCAGCTCACTCGACCTCTCTCTGAGCCTCGGTTTCTTCATCTGTAATCTAGGGTGAATTCCTCCTTGTAGGAAGAATTTGTAGGAACAGATGAGCGTAAGATAGAGCAAGCAAATGAAAAGGCACTTGGTGGTTGCTCCCTGGCGGTCCAGTGGTTGGGACTCTGCCCTTCCATTGCAGGGGGCAAAGTTTGGATCCCTGGCTGGGGAACTAAAATCCTGCTTGCTTCATGGCACACCCCAAAAAAGCCTATCCTGGAGTATAACCACAAAAACCAACCCTGTCTCAGGTTTTCCCATCTGCCCTTTGAGAACATTATTATGTTTCCTCTTTATTTTACAGACCAGGAAGTAGAGCTCCCAGGGTGGGCTGCCCAGACACAATAGCAGTTAGGGAGATGAAGGGGTCAGGGAAGAGGGTGGCCTGGGTTCAGAACCTGGCCTCATCCTTTGCCAGCTGGTCATGTTACATGAGCAACTCGACCTCTCAGGGCCTTTGTTTCCACGTCTATAAAATGGGTTCATAAACCTGCCCCATGAGGTTGCCCCAGGAATGAGCCGGATAGCCCTTGCTGTGTGCTGTGCTTAGTCACTGTCGTGTCCAACTCTTTGTGACCCCGTGGACTATAGCCCATCAGGCTCCTTTGTCCATGGGGATTTTCCAGGCAAGAATACTGGCGTAGGTTGCCATGCCCTTCTCCAGGGAATCTTCCCAATCCAGGAACTGAACCCAGCTCTCCCACATTGCAGGTGGATTCTTCTCCATCTAAGCCACCAGGCAAGGATAGTGGAGTGGGTAGCCTATCCCTGCACCAGAGGATCTTCCTGACCCAAGGTCTCCTGCCTTGCAGGCTGGTTCTTTACCAGCTGAGTTACCAGGGAAGCCCGAGATAGCCCTTAGATGTAAGGAAATAGAATCCAAGTCCAGTGGCTTAAGAGATTTTAATCAAAGGAAGTATGGACAGAGACGTGGGCAATGCTGGGCAAGGGCACTGAGGTACCCAAGGGTGGGCACCAGTGGGAAACCGCTGCCAGAATAATAGGGGAAGGGGCTGGGGAAGAAATATGCCCGGAGGCAGGGGACTGACCAAGCCAGGCTCCGGGAATAAGGACGTGGACTTCAGTGGCCAGGGCAGGCGAGGGGCACAGTCTTCATTGTTACCATCCCCCATCTTCATTTGGTTTGCTTCCTGTGATTCTACGCTGCTTCTCAAGAGAAAACCTGGAGCGTCAAGGGGTCAGTTGCAAGGTGGCAGCAGAATGGAAATGAGGGACTGCCAGGCTGCGGGTCCACGCACCACTGACGGGCTCCTCAGAATGTGTTCCGGAGTTCTGGACAGCCCTCGGCCAGCTTCAAGAAGTCTGTTCCAGGAGTTCAGGTTCAGTGCAAGGTTGCCGGCTCAGATGCCACCAGGGCACGTCAGCATTTATCGAGCGTGGCTGACCTGGGCAGTGACACGGAGAATGTGTGTCCCTGCTCAGAGCAGCCACCACCCCAGGGGAGGGGGTGGAGACAGCTGCCAGGCAGGCATGCGGGCTCAGTGTGGCCAGATGCTCAGATTTTTGCGAAAGTAGCTGAAGCACAGATTTTTCCATGAAATCCCTTGATTTTTCAATATTGGCCACTAATTCAGGTTTTTCTTCCGCCTTCAAACACTGTGTAAGCCAAAGTCAACAAGTCTATAGGCCACTGGTTTGCACCCTCTGGTCTGGTCCGCAGCCATTTCTCTCCTTTGGGAGATGATGTCATGCCTGCCTGGAGTTATCCTAGAGTTCACCCTGCTCAGGGTCACAGCCAGAGACACCGCCATGGCGGCTCCTGGCCAACGGGCTCCAGGGGACGTGCACCTGAAGCTTGAGGACCCTTCACCTGCCCCTGACTCCTCCCTTTGACCCCAGATCATTTCCACAGACACCCTAGGCCAGCTGGCCACGTGGCTAAATCAGGTCCCTGAGCCTCGGCGGCCCCATCTGTATAATGGGCCTCTGTGGAGCCTGTGAGTGTGGAGAGGGAGTCCAGATGGAGCACTTGGCAAGGCCCATCACAGTGGTTCTCAGTCATCAGGGCAAAAATCATCGAAACCAAAAAGGACAATAAAAGATGGCCTTGGCTGGATTCTCCTTGGCTGGGTTCTTAGAGAAGGGGGCCCAAGACTGTCTTGTCTGTATTTTCCTCTCGTTCCCAAGAATATCATGAGAGGTTAGGATACGCACTGGGGTCAGAAGCCGTGGGTTTGGATACCACCTGCCCTATTACCTCGCTGGGCAGCTTTTGCCTGCTTACTCAAACTCTCTGAGTCTTGGTTTCCTCACTTGTAATCTGGGGTGAACTTCTCCTTGTAGGAGAAATTTGTAGGGACTGAAAGCATAAGATAAGGCAAGCACTGTGCTGTGCTTAGTCACTCAGTTGTGTCCAACTCTGTGCAATCCCATGGACTGTAGCTGGTCAGGCTCTTCTGTCCATAGGGATTCTCTAGGCAAGAATACTGGAGTGGGTTGTCATGCCCTTCTCCAGGGGATCTTCCCAACACAGGGATCGAACCCAGGTCTCCTGCATTGCAGGCAGACTCTTTACCACTGAGCCAACAGGGAAGAAAGACAAACACTAAGCACGTGAAAAGGCACTTGATGGGAATCCCCTGGTGGTCCAGTTGTTGGGACTCTGCCCTTCCGTTACAGGGGGCCCAGGTTCAATCCCTGGTCAAGGAACTAGGAATGTGGTTAAAAAAAAACAAACAAACATTAGTGTCCTTTCAGAAACTCCCCACACCCTCTTTTCACCCACTTCCTGGTTTAGGTGTCAAAGGGGGCGGAGCTTGAACAGAAAGCTTTTACACCTTCAGGTTTTCTAAGATGTGCGGTGCCTTCCTCCCCAACCTGGGGCAGGTGTGTCTTGTATGAGCTCTGTGTCTCCTGCTCCCCAGGGAAAGTCAATACTGACCTCTGCCCAAGGCCTGGTTGTTACTAACGTCACCGTGGGCAGGCTGGGGTGGCCTGGCCTGAAACATTCATGATTGCCACAACCTGCCTGCTACCTCCTCCAAACAGAGAGTTTACCTGCCACCAATGGTATCTTCCCCCAGCCCCTGTTTACCTGCCACCAATGGTATCTGCAGGCTTGCTTTTGGTCCACCATGGGCCCAGATAAAAACAAATGATTCCATTTAACTCATGCACCCAGTTGAGAGAGGAAACAGCCACCAGGTCACTAGAATGGAAGTTTGGTGGGTCGAGGATTTTGGTCTGTTTTGCTTACTGCTCTATCTCCCAGGGCCTGGCAAGGTGTAGGTCCTCAGTCAATATTTGTTGAATGACCTAAGAGGAATCTATCTTTCATGGGGCCCTCATTCTGTACCAGATACTGTGAAGTCCCCTCAAGGCTTTGTTTCACTCAATCCTCACTACATTCCTCAGGAGGCGGTTTGTATCAGCCAGGATGGTTTAGGTTATGCTGCAGTAACAAACAATCCCCTAGATCCCAGGGAAATAACAAGGCTTAAAATAACAAAGGTTTATTTCTTGCTCATGTTATAGAAGTCAACATGGGGCCATATTTTGTGGAGTCTTCATTCTGAGACCCGAGCTGATGGAGCACCCAAAAATCTCAGACATTGCCTGTCACCAGAGAGTATACAACCTCAGAGAGGTTAAGTGACCTCTTTGAGAAAAAAGGGAGATTCTCATCCCTGCAATTAAATGCTGCAGCCCAAGAAGTGATACAAGTGATACTCTACCCTTATTTTATTGGCCAGAGTGATCCCAACCAACCACGTGAGGGTCAGGAAATATCTTCCACCCAAATGCCCAGAAGGTGAAAGTTAAAAAGATCTGGTGTACAGACCATTAATGGCTACCACAGTCGTATTTTTGTTATCTCCGTTTTTATAGATGAGGCTATCAAGGCTCAGAGAAGTTAAGTGACTTACTTGCCTGAGATCACAAAGCTAAGAAATAGCAGATCTGGGATTTACACTCAGTTCTATCTAACTCTGGAAACTAGTATCTCAGCCATTACCACTTATAAACCCTGAAGTATGACCTGTTCAACCATAAATTTGTACATAAGACAAACAAATTCTGGGAGTTCCCTGGTGGCCTACTGGTGAGGATTCCAGGCTTTCACTGCCATGGGCCTGGGTTCAATCCCTGATTGGGGAACTAAGATCCTACAAGCTACTTGGTGTGGCCAAAAATAAAAGTTAAAAAACACACATGTTCAGGGAATTAGGCTGATATAGGACATCTTTCTGAGGGACTTCCCTGGTGGTTCACATAGTAAAGAA
Source organism: Capricornis sumatraensis (assembly GCF_032405125.1). Taxonomy (NCBI): domain Eukaryota; kingdom Metazoa; phylum Chordata; class Mammalia; order Artiodactyla; family Bovidae; genus Capricornis; species Capricornis sumatraensis. Next base: position 57,867,444 of record NC_091085.1, on the reverse strand, counting down.
TCCACCTGTAATGCAGGCGACCAGGTTTGATCCCTGAGTCAGGAAAATCCCTTGGAGAAGGAAATGGCAGCCCACTCCAGTATTCTTGCCTGGAGAATCCCATGGACAGAGGATCCTGGTGGGCTATAGTCCATGGGGTCGCAAAGAGTTGGACACGATTGAGTGATTTAGTGAGTATACACAAGACACCTCACTACACACCTCCAGAAAAGGGCATATCACCACAGTCACTTATACTTAAATTACACAAATAACAAGCAAAGGCAAATACTGAGCAAAAACAAATAGACCAAGTCCTATTCAAGACATGTTTGCTTCGGCCCACACAGTATTTTATTTAATTGGAAATGTTGCCAATAATTAAAAACCAGGAGATTTCACTTTCTAAAAAATTCTCTTGAAACTTAAAAAAAAAAAAACACTGAAAGACCTGGCAACCAGAGACTGCATTCCCATCAGATCAGGCAGTCATCAGCGTGACTGAAGACAAAGCCAGGCTCTCAGATGACAGAGAGGCTGCCTGGACTGGAGTCTGCAAGGCAGGGTGTCAAATAACCCAGAACCCCAGACACAAAATGACGTTCTCTTTAACTACAGGTGTAACAGCCTCACTCTCACACTTTAACATAATTTCATCAAAGTCTTAGCAATAACAGTGTCATCTGTGTACCTTTAAAAAGTGTTGAGAAGGTGTCACTTTGGGAATGCATATAACCACTAGCTCTCTTGTTAAGTTTTGGGCAGATAAAACCTTCTCCCACTAGCTACCCTACCATTCAGAGACCAAACACCAGGCCTTCTAGGCATATTGACATTGCTGCCTGGTTCTGTGGGCATTTGAACTTGGCCCTGGTGGCTCAGACAGTTAAGAATCTGCCTGCGATGCAGGAGATCCGGGGTCAGTCCCTAGGTCGGGAAAATCCCCTGGAGAAGGGAACAGCTATCCACTCCAGGCGCCTTGCTTTGAGAATTCCATGGACAGAGGAGTCTGACAGGCTACAGTCCACAGGGTCCCAAAGAGTCAGACACAGCTGAATGACTGACACTTCCACTGATCTCCACATAACATTTAAAGAAGCTAGTTTTACACAGTAGAGATCCATCCATGATTCACCTGGGAGAACGCCCACGCCATGTGTGAGAGCAACACCTCCTGGGGTTGTATGGTTTCACAGCTCACCTCTACTCGACCTTATGGATACTTAGGTAAACTGCATCCTGAATGTTTGATCCAAGAGTACCTTGTGACGCGTTTGTCTTTTCAGGACTTCCCTGGAGGTCTAGTGGTTAAGATGTGCTTCTCCTGCAGGGGGCAAGGGTTCAATCTCTGATCAGGGCGCTAAGATCCTGTATGGCGTATAGCGCAGCCAAAGAAATAGAGAAAAGTCCTCTGTGTGACCATCATGAGGACCTATGAAATCAACGCAACAGGAATTAGAGTGTCTTTTGGAGGGAGGAGGGCAGGGGCACCAAGGGGTCAAAGGGACTTGCCTGCAGAATACAGCATGTTGGGGCCTCTTTTGCAAACAGCTCTGGCTTCCAAACCCCACTGGCTGCCTAATCTCTAGATCTGATATCATGGAAGAAACCATGTCCTTCCCCCAAACAGTTGCAGCTGCCACAGCCAGAGACCACAGGGGCTGGGTCACCACCCTGTGACCAGACACTCTTAGTGTCTCCTCTGGGAGTTCCTGTCCCCTAAAATGGAAGAAATTCCAGCAGCCCAGGGAAAAGCAGATGGGGCGGGCCATGGGCACAGATGGAAGATCCCAGAGACCAGAACAACGTTCCACAGTTCTGAGAGCCTGCCACAAACCAGGCCACCACAAGGATGCCTTCCACACCACATTATTCCAGCCCATCTGCTGAGATGTCTTCCCCGGGGGAGCGGAAGTCCCATTTCATCATGGAAGTTGAGGGGGTGGATGAGAGTCAGTGTGCAGAAATGTGCATCGTGACTGATGTTGCTCAAACATCTGTCACTTAAAGTTGAAAACAAACATCTCCATCTCCAAGGACCCCCTTCATCTTCAGCTGAGGACCTCTGGATGTTATCAAGTTTGCTGCGGCTCAGGCCTCATGGCAAAAGTGCCTGTGAGATCTGGGAACATTCACGACTCCAGACTCCAAGACACGGCCACTTGGCCTTCACCCTCTGGGGAGGCATGCCAGGCCGGGAACCCTCAGAAGCTGGCACCCGAGCCCTGGGAGAGAACAGTCTGAGAAACAGCCCCCACTGAAGCAGTGGCCCTTAGCCCTCCCTCTGGCAAAAGTCCTGGGCGGCTTCCTCCAGTCTCCTCTGCCCTCCCTTTGCAGTCTTGTTGTGGGTGTGAGAGAGCCAAGCACTATTTTTAGCAGTGTTTATTCTTACTCTTCTCCTTCCCTCCCGTTCTCGACCTCTCTGGAACGAGCCTGGATGTACCCCCGCTAAGGGCGTTTCTGGCATCGCAGGGCACGTGTTGGTGTGTGGGACCTCTTTCTGGATGCAGCCGGGATTGAGTTGGGAGTAAACAAACTTTTCAATCTCAGATGCTCCAGAATCAGGACCCGTCTGTGTATTTGCTTGAAAATGACGTTCCTCAAAGCTGGTTTCCCCAGCATGATTTCCAGAAAGGATACAAGACAGCAGGAGTCTCTGGACTTCCCTGATGGTCCAATGGTTAAGACTACACACTTCCAATGTAGGGGACCCAGGTTCAATCCCTGCTCAGGGAAGTTCCACATGTCACACAGTGCGACCGAAAAAATTAAAAAAAAAAATAATAAAGATGCACATACCTTTAAAAGGGGCTTCCCTGGTGGCTCAGATGGTAAATAATCTGCCCACAATGTTGGACACCTGGAGTCAATCACTGGGTCAGGAAGATCCTCTGGAGAAGGGAACGGCTACCCACTTCAGTATTCTTGCCTGGAGGATTCCATAGACAGAGGAGCCTGGCAGGCTACAGTCCATGGGGTAGCAAAGAGTTGGACCCAACTGAGCGACTAACACTTTCAGTTTACTTTCATACCTTTAAAGGTGGGGTATAGAGGGGGCAGTATTTTCCTGTTGGTCCAGTAATTAAGACTGATCTTCCAATGCAGGGTTCCCAGGTTTGATCCCTGCTCAGAGAACTAAGATGCATGCCACAAGGTACCACCAAATATATATATATATATATATATTTTTTTTTTTTTTTAATTAAAAAAGAGAGAGTAGGAGTCTCTGACAAACAACAGTCATGAGTCCTGGTTAACTGGACCACGAGGAGATGCGCTGGGTGACAGACGAGCACGCGTGCCTGGGACCCAGCTGCTGAGCCTAAAATCTGAACTCTGACACTTAGCAGCCACTTAGCAGCCATAAGACCTTGGGTGTTTACCTGTCCTCTCTGCACCTGTCTCTTCATCTGTAAAAAGATGGTGATGATAAGAACATTCACCTGGGTTATGAGGAAAATGAGACGCCCTCATATGAAGAGTTTAAAGCAGTGCATGGCACATAGGAAGCATTCAGTTAATGTTGGCAGCAACCTGTTTTAGGAGAGGAAACCAGTCCACCAGAGCCCGGCTCTGGGCCAAGAGTCCCCAGCATCTGCGACTTGGATGAGGCTGAGGCCCATCTCTGGGTGGGGGCAGGGCGCAGTGTCAGCCCCGAGGCCTGGAGCCACCAGGAGCCACTCTCCAGACCAGGTTGAAGGCACTGTCCTGGGAGCCGGCCATCCAGACTGAAAGAATCATAGTTATTACCCGTCAGCCAATCCGGCCCTCTGCAGACACTGCTAATTAATAACTTTACAGACCCTGTAACTTCACACGAGAATACTGCAGAGCATTTTTTATGTGTAGAAACTCTTAATATGTACAATGGAGAAACACAAGGAGCACAGGTTATGCAGCGCTGATCTGTCGATCTTTCTTCTATTTTTTTTTTTTTTTTCCACTCGAATGAAAACAAAAAAGAAATAGACGTGGCTCAGGCCCCCAGGTTTTTGAATGCATAACCAGGAGCTGCCCTTCAGAGGGCGGGCCCACGGCGCCCCCTGGTGGCCAAGGTCTGCACTTCCAGCATCTGGCGGGGCCCTGGGCGGGCTCTGGGTCTTGAACACAAGGTGGGGATGGGAGAGAGAAGGCAGGGGTGCAGAGCGAGGCAGCTGGGCGTGCTCTGCACACTGCCCTCCCTCAATCACATCTCTTACGTTCACCACTCCCCCGTCATTCGTTCGTTTATTCCACAAAGCCTTTGCGCAGCCACTTTCCTGCCAGGCACTGTGCCAGGCTCCAGGGATACAGCTGGTACCCCCTACAGACCCAGTACATGCCCTCAGGAGCTTAGAGTCTAAGGAGGGAGGCAGAGCGTGATCAAATGCTTACATACAGAAAAAGAATCAAACTGCAAAGGGCAAGGCCTTGAGGGTGAAAAGCCAAAGGCAGACGGCCTCCCCTCAAGGGATCACCCAGCAAGCAGAAAAGACCGAGAAGTAAGGAATGTGTTTCCGTTTCCCCACTGGTAAATCCGGCCTGATTCTGCTGCCCCGGCCATTCCACGAGCGCTCTGAGGGTTCCATGGCAAGGGCAGGGCGACAAGGGAGGTTTTATAAACTGTAGCGTGCTTCCTGCCACCTGTCTCTTCACCCACCTGTGCCCCCACCGTAATTCCCCACACAGCCAATCAGCGATCACCTTGCTGCCGAGCTTGAAACGCTCCAATGACTCCCACTATACTTAAAATCCAAACTCCAGGGCCCTGCCGGATTCAGCCCCTGCCCAGTTCTCTGTGTTGAGCACAGTCCCGCCACGCCACGCTCATTTCCTGTCTGCATGCTGCTACCTCAGGACCTTTGCACGTGCAGTTCTCGGTTCGTAACGGGCTCTTTCCCTGATCCCTTCAAATCCTTTGGGAAACAGCATAAATGGCCCTTCTCAGAGGACATCGAAGTAGCACCCTTCTCATCTAAGTAGCACTCCTGCCCCCCCGCCCGCCACCACACGCACACGAAACTCTTCCTCTCCTCACGTCACCTGTTTTACTTCTTCCCTGGCACCGATCACTGTCTCGTGTTATCTTACTCACTTGTTCACTGTCGCCCCCACTAGAATATAAACCCACAAGGGCAGGGACCCCTCCTGCTTCGTCCACCACTACACACACACACACACACACACACACACACACACATAAAATGTGTGGTTGCCCTGGGTCTTCCTTGCTGGCTTTCTCTAGTCGCAGGCAACCAGGGGCTTCTCTCTGCAGAGCACAGGCTCTAGAGTGCAGGAACTCAGTAGTTGTGGTGCTTGTGCTTAGTTGCCCCACAGCAGGTGGAATCTTCCCCGACCAGGTATCAAACCTGTGTCCCCTGCATTGGCAGGTGGATTCTTATCTGTTTACCACTAGGGAAGCCCCCAACCACTGTGTTTCTGAGGCAGAGAACACTGGTACTCTCACAGATCCAAACAGATCCCTTTTGACTGTTTCGGTGTTTCCTCTGGTTTCTGGGTACTTTCCCCCCAAAGCCCAGTGCCTGCTGGTCTTCCTTGAGAGACTACCCTCTCTGACAAACTACCCTCTACCCAAACTGACCCCAGTTTGCCCTTCTGGGACACCCCTTGGCCAGGAGTCTCTGTGTCAGCATCTCCAACCAAGACAACTCCCAATGTGTGTTCTCAAGCATCTGACACACAATTGCCACCCAGAAAATACTAGCTGAATGAATGTGTGCATCTACACAGCCCTTTGAGAGAGACTCCCTCTCAGTGCCCCACCCAGTGCTCTGCACACAGTAGGTATCTAATAAATGCTTGCTGGAGGCTCAGTATCTGAGATCTTTCACAATAGTCCTGGACCCTGTATGTTCACATATTCATTTCTATTCCACCTTCATAAGTCTTCTCAGGAATTCATAGAGCAACAATCTTCACTCCCAAGGGCAGGAAACTCAATGTTCAGAGAGGTTACAGAGTTCTCCAAGGCTGCCCAGCAACTGGCACAACAGGACTCGTGTGCAGGTGACCTGCCTCCAAGATCAGAGCCCTTTCCTTTTCATGTTAAGGAAGCATCAATATGCCATGAACCTAGTTTTATTGGAGTCTCACTCTTGCTCAGAGGAACCTTGGAGGTCAAGACCCCTTTGAAAATCTGAAGAATATTAAGGAAACGCTTCCCAGAAAATATGCAGATTGTCTAGTCAAAGCTATGGTTTTTCCAGTAGTCTTGTATGGATGTGAGAGTTGGACCATAAAGAAGGCTGAGTGCTAACGGACTGATGCTTTTGAACTGTGGTGTTGGAGAAGACTCTAGAGAGTCCCTTGGACTGCAAGGAGATCCAACCAGTCAATCCTAAAGGAAATCAGTCCTGAATAGTCATTGGGAGGACTGATGCTGAAGCTGAAACTCCAATACTTTGACCACCTGATGCAAAGAACTGACTCACTGGAAAAGACCCTGATGCTGGAAAAGATTGAAGGCAGGAAGAGAAGGGAACGACAGAGGATGAGACAGTTGTACGGCATCACCGAGTCCATGGACATGAGTTTGAGCAAGCTCCAGGAGCTGGTGATGGACAGGGAAGCCTGGCATGCTGCAGACCATGGGGTCACAAAGAGTCGGACACGACTGAGCGACTGAAACTGAGGCATAAAATGAAATTTCTGGAGGTTGCAAGTTCCTGAAGCCAGACTGTGACCCCCGCGTTTTCCCACTTTCAATTTAAGGAATTTAAGAGGTGATCTCAGCACCTCTGAGAATGAGGACCTCTGAGAACGAGAACCCAGACCTCCTAACAACCTGTGTGCGCAGCTCGCCCTCCAGTGGCCAAACCTGTAATTGCCCAGAAGCCCAGCATCGCAGCCTGAAAAGGGGAAGGATTTTCCCATCAGCCGGCCAGAAGGGGATTGACCCTCCAGGTGGGGAAAAATCGAATAAGGATTTAAACAAAAGATGAGCGTGGTGATAGTTTACATTGCAGGAGGACCTCTCAGGGCCCTGCTGGAGGAAGGGACCGCACAGGACAAGCGTGGGAACCAGATGGACCAGGCTGCCAGAGCCTCCTCCAGGCGAGAGACCCCAGGGATACCAATTAGGACAGCCCTGGAACTGGAGGGTTGAACCCAGGGTCCCCAGCCCTGAACCCACCAATCGGGTCTGCCCACTTTTTTGAGCTCCACACTGACTTTGCCAAGCAGGTATTCTTCTTTTTTAATACTAGGAAAACCACCCTAATAGCTTCATTCTCAGTGTGTAGCAAACACTCCATAAATATTGATTGAAAGAGTGACCATCTGAATGAGCAAAGGAATACATTGGAATGTGTTAAAACCAGTTAAAACCAGTAAAAACCAGTTAAAACTGGTTTCTGGTGAGGCGGCAGGGCTTACATTACAGACTCTCGGGGTTTAGGGACTCCAGTAACTGGGGTTAGGGCTTCCAGTATTCCAGAACATTCTAGTATCTTCTAAGGTACAGACACAGCAACCCAGGAATCCCAAGCAGGGAGTTGTGGGGTGGAGGTTGGGGGGAGCTGAGTGAGCAGAAAAGATCAGGCAGGCTTCCTGGAAGAGGGGGCATGGCTGGAATTGAGTGATGATGGCCAGGACTGAGCCAGACGCTTATTCCTCAGGCAGAGTGGTGAGAGGAGGAAGGGGAGGGCACAGTGAGGCTCAGTACAGAGTTCTGGGATTAGGCAGGTCTGGTGGTACCTGGATGAACACCTTTAAGCTTTAATAGTCAAGTATTTTAAAATATTTTTTCCTTTTTGATTGTGGTACTGTTGATGTACAATATTATGTAAGCTTTAGGTGTACAACATAGTGGTTCACAATTTTTAAAGGTTATATTCCATTTATAGTTATTATCAAATATTGGCTATATTATCAAATATTGGCTATATGTACAGTATATCATTGCAGCTAGTGTTTTTAATACATAATAGTTTGTACCTCTTAGTTCCCTAACCCTATCACGTCCCTCCCCCACTTCCCTTTCCCCACTGGTAACCACTGGCTTGTTCTCTACATCTAAGAGTATGTTTCTTTTTTTGTTATATTCATTAGTTTGCTTTATTTTTTAGATTCCACACAGTTACGTCTTTGTTGGTGGCTCAGAAAGTGAAGAATCGGCCTGCAATGCAGGGGACCCAGGTTCGATCCCTGGGTCAGAAGCTCCCCTGGAGAAGGGAATGGCAACCCAACTCCAGTACTCTTGCCTGGAGAATTCCACAGACAAGGAGCCTGGTGGGCTAAGGTCCATGGGCTCGCAAAGGGTTGGACACAACTAATCTACTAACAACAACAGCAAGAAAATTTTAACTTGCCTGTTGGACCCACAAGTTCAGATAAAACTGTTTTTAAAAAAAAAAACAAATTTTTTTAAAGAAAATTTCTTTTAAGTCAAAAAAGTGGATCAAATTGAAGAAAAATATTGTTAGCCAAGTCACATCGTAGGCAGGGTTGCAGTGTAAAGTGAGAGGGTAGGAATAAAGCCTGAGTCAAAAGTACTCCAAGAACTCTCGAGGCCCTGGCCATGTTAAAGCATGATGCCATGTCTCTTAAGGTGGCCTCGAAGCCCATCCTTCCCCTGTGAGGCCAGAGGGCAATTCCTCTCAACCCTCAATGAAGTCAGTGGCTGGGTTTAAGGACCAAGCTAGTACCAAAAACACAAATTAGCTTGAACTTTACCAAGATATTCAGAAGCAAGATGTTTCTACATAATGACATAATGATATGCCTGGAGGCTTAATTCTTCCATCCTGTGATCACTTGGGGAGACACACACACACAGCAGAATGGTTTGTAGAGACTGTCTCTTTTTTCCTTCATGAGCAGGCAGGGTTAAATGCAAAAGTTGCAAGTGTCTGTGATGAGGCTTGGACATGGGAAAGTCAGCAGTCTTCTCAGTGGTCCTCAAACTCAAGCTGAGGAACACTTGTCACCTGTGAGTCTCCCCAAAAGCAGGCAGCAAGCTCTCTTCCCTGGGCCCCCTCACAAGCCCCTCACTCTGAAGCAGGCAGGTGCAGCCCTTCTCGGCCATTCAGCCCCCACCAGAAGGATACTCTCAAATACTGGTTTCAAGAACTGATCTAAAAGACTGTTAATCCTTTTGCAAGTCGGTGGTTTCCACTTTGTAGCCTTCTATGAACGTGAAGAAAGGTCAGATGGAGGTGTCAGTTGATCGATCAGTAAAAATACTTTTTTGATGATAGATCACCACCCGATGTTTGCCCATTACTCAGCAGTCTAAAAATTGAGTGAAGGGCCTCCTGTATAGCATGAGGCACTCTGCTCAATACTCTTAATGATCTACATGGAAAAATAATTTGGAAAGAAAGTGCATGTATGCATGTGTATAACTGAATCACTTTGCTGTACACCTGAAACTAACAACACTGCTAACCAACTATGCTCCAATCTCAAATAAAAATACCCTCATCTTTTAAAACTAAAAAAAAAAAAATTAAAGAACTGAGTGACTCTGCTATCAGAATATTCCTTCGACTTCCAGCTATTTATTCATGTAAACAAGGCTTCTCTGCACTTATGCAAAACAAGACTAGGATTGATGTCAAAATCGGTCCCATTCTGGCAGTCACAGTCATTCACGGATACATAAATTAGCTGAGAGAGAAGAGGAAACCACCATCTCATTAGCAAATGTACTTCCATGCAAATAAAAAACACACAAAAATGGGATACCACTACAAGTGATAACAATTTTTTAAAAACCTGAAAGTACCGAGGTATACCTGGATGGTGGGAATGTAGAATGGGGCGGCTACTGTGAACAAGGTTACACACACACTTATGTTATGTGTTAACATATGGCCTAGCATTCTCACTCCTATGTATTTTCCTTAAGAGAAATGAAAATCAGGGATTCCCGGGTGAGCCAGTAGTTAGGACTCTGTGCTTCCACTGCCGTGGGCCCCGGTTCAATCCCTGGTTGGGGAACTAAGATCCCAAGGGCAAAAAAAAAAAAAAAAGAAGGAAAAGAAAAAATATATGTTCATACAAAAACCTGTATATTCGTGTTTGTAGTGGCTTTCTAAAAACTGGACACGTGAAATGTCCTTCAACTCACAGATGGTTGGAAACCTGTGATATGTACCTGTGAGGGAATTCTACTCAAAAATCAAAAGGTGGGTCAAAAGGCAGGGTGGGGATAATGGTTCACATGGATGCTATTCTTTCTTAAGAGAACTGAATTCATGCAGAATTCATATAAAATGTTAAATATACCCAAGTTGGAATTCTTGAAACAGTGGAGAGGCAGGCCTGCAGCCCAGTCTCTGAGAGACACTCATGGCAGCATCCAGAAATGAGATGCTACCTAAAAAGAGCCTGGGGCTTCCCAGCTGGCGCTAGTGGCAAGAACCCGCCTGCCAGAGCAGGGGATGCAAGAGATGCAGGTTCGATCCCTGGGTTGGGAAGATCTCCTGGAGGAGGAAATGGCAAGCCGCTCCAGTATTCTTGCCTGGGAAGCCCCATGGACCAGAGGAGCCTGGCAGGCCACAGTCCATAGGATCTCAGAGAGTCAGACACAACTGAAGTGACTTAGCACTCAAGAAGAGCCTAGAACTTCCCATGGAACCACAGCCCACCCCCAAGCCAGGCTCCCACAAACAGGCTGTTACAGACTCAGGCGATCACTTTTAAAAAAGGTTTATTACTTCCATTGTGAATTATTTTTAAAAGATGATATTCAGTTTTTCTTCCAGTAGAAAAGAGACAGAGGCTTGTCCCAGAGACCAGGAGTCCCAGACGGGCGGGTCTCCTGACCAGACACCCAGGCTGACGTCCCGGACGGAGCCTCTCTACCCCTGCTCTGGCACCTGGGAGCTGCAGACCTTGGTGGGGGGCAGCTCAGGGCACAGGCTCCCGCCACCCCTGCCAGGAAGTGACCGGCTCAGTATACAGGATGATGTCAGTTTAGGCTGGAGGGAAGGGACCCAGACACCCAAACCCATGATCCTGCAGGGGGTTTAGGATGCATCTCCGTTTCTGAGGCCCAGATGGGTGTCCAGTGGCTACAGCTCTGGTCCGGGCTGGGTTGCTGAACCATGAAACCTTGCCCACCAGGTTTGGGCACAAGAAGTCAGCACTCCTAGGCTGGATCTGGGGACAGTGGCGGCCTCTCAGGGTAAACGCCCTGTCATGCCTGGATGAGCCACGAGGAAGGGGCTGCAGTGTTTCAAGACAGATGGAGCGGGCCGCTGGGGAGAAGTGACGTGAGTCATTAAGAGCCTGGGCTAGGGGACCCCATGCCCATAGCACCTATGGCCAGGCCTGTGGATTACTTGGAGAGACGTTTCCAGAAGAGTCCTTGTTGACCAGTCTTTACCCCAAGTCTCTCAGCAGCGGCTCCATCCCTGAGTGTCTGCACACACCTGTGGACACGTGCCAGGGGCATGCGTGTGTATGTGTGTGTGCGCGTGGAATGTGCAGGAGGTGGGGGGCTCAGACTTTGGGACTGGTGGGCTGTCCACTGAGCGAGTCCTGAAGAAGCGGTGTGTAGGGGCTGGGAAGCTGGTCTGGCTGAGCAGCCAGACTGGGCTGGCTGATGGCATCTTTGGAACCCTGTGGAGAAAAGGCAGGGGGCGCTGCATCACTAAGGCTGGCCACCAAGCCCCGCCCACACCCCACCCCGCCCCTGCACATCCTCCACCAGCATGGAAACCCCCCTGGGAGTCCCCATCAGCAGCCCCCACCAATCAAGCCTGAGATGAGAAAAGACTGGAGTGACCTACAGACTCCTGGGCCGCAACTGTAAGGGTCTCCCCATCTCATGAAACACCATCCCGCCCTGCTCTCACCCCATTTTAGAGATGGGGAAACAGGTCCAAAGGGACTCGCCTAATCCAGAGAGAAGGGCAGAACAAGATGTTCAGGGCTTATATAAGCAATACTGTCGACACAGGAAAATTGGAAACCGCCTAAACGTCCACTGATATTATAATGCATCGAAAACATAGAGTCACAAGGTGGTAGTCAACCTACACAGCTGTCCCAAACAGAAAATCGAGAAAGGGAAAACCAGCTGCAGAGTGATTGATACAGCATGTCCTAAAGAGACAATGTTTCAAACGCTGATCTGTTGCTCATGGATACAGATTTAGAGGGGGGAAACAGGCACGCACCAAATTCCCAGAAATGACTGTCTTGGGATAGGGGGTGGGGCTGTGGGGCTTGGGGGGTGGGGCCAAGGGCATACATTGGAAAGGAGAGCTAGGACAAGATGTGAACAACTGCTGTTGCTGAGCCTGGGTGAGAGGGAGCTCAGGGTAGTTCATCTAGCTTTACTTTTTTTTTTTTTAATTTCACAATTTAAGGAAATTTCATGAAATTAAAGAGACATGGATGGACCTAGAGTTGGTTATACAGAGTGAAGTAAGTCAGAGAGAGAAAAACAAATATCGTATATGAACGCATGTATGTAGAATCTAGAAAAAAAATGGAACAGATGAACGTTTTTGCAGGGCAAGAATGGAGAAGCAGATGTAGGGAGCAGACATGCAGACCCAGGGGAAGGGGAGGGCGGGCCGAGCTGGGAGATCAGGACTGACATGTGGGCACTGCCATGTGTAAAACAGATAGCCAGTGGGAAGCTGCTGTATAACGCAGAGAGCTCAGTTCCGGGCTCTGTGCTGACCTAGACGGGTGAGATGGGGGTGTGGGAGGGAGGCTCAAGAGGGAGAGGATAGATGCATGCATATAGATGAGTCACTTGGTTGTACAGCAGATACTGGCACAACACTGAAAAGCAATCATACTCCAACAAAAAAAATTTTTTAAGGTAAGCTGTGATTATAAAAACTGGGGGTAACTTTTCATCCCCCTAAGCCTTCTATCTTCATTCCCCTTGAAGAATGGAGAGAGATGCCTTCTTGCCCAGCAGCTGTGGCTGGAAAACCCCCAAAACCCCTGCCAGCTTGGACCTTGCTCACAAAGCCCAGAGGTCTGCCTCACTGCAGAGTGGGGAAAAATCAAACCCCACTCTTGGCAGGACCAAGGGGAAGGTGAAACTCCTGGGTCCTCTGATCTCAGGCTACCCAGACTGAGCCACATTCCAGCCAGGAGCAGTGGGACGGTGTCAGAGCAAGACCAGTGACCCCTGCTGACCCACACTCCCACATACAGGCAGCATGTGACAGTCGGGGTGGTGGGTGGGGGGCAGATTCTCAGCAACGTGGACCCAAAGAACTATGACTGGAGACAGCCTCACTCAACAGTTCTAATGAGGTGGATGAAACTGGAGCCTATTACACAGAGTGAAGTAAGTCAGAAAGAAAAACACCAATACAGTATATTAATGCATATATATGGAATTTAGAAAGATGGTAACGATGACCCTATATGTGAGACAGCAAAAGAGACACAGATGTAAAGAACAGACTGTTGGACTCTGTGGGAGAGGGCGAGGGTGGGATGATTTGAAAGAACAGCATTGAAACATGTATATTACCATATGTGACATAGATCGCCAGTCCAGGTTCAATGCATGAGGCAGGGTGCTCGGGGCTGGTGCACTGGGATGACCCTCAGGGATGCGATGGGGAGGGAGGTGGGACGGAGGGTCGGGATGGGGAACACATGCACACCTATGGCTGATTCATGTGAATGTATGGCAAAACCCACCACAATACTGTAAAGTAATTAGCCCCCAATTAAATTTTTTTTTTAAAGTGAAAGGGAAACTGCTTTTCCAAGAAAGACACATGTAACAAACCCTCAAGGAACCAGAACCTGAGACAGATTCCTCCTCCTCCTCCTGTTCCCTAACACTGTCCTTTAACTGAGTAATGAGGACTTGGAAATAATGAGACTCATGAGAAGGTAAGAAAGATAGATCCAGGAACATGCTCTGCAGGGCTGGCTGGTACAGTTGTCCAGGTTGATCACTGCACAAAGGCACTCAGCCAAGGGGGCTATACATGGGTTGTATTCTGTGTTCTAAACCTTCAGTCCTAAAGCAGGCCATGTCTGCACAGAGGGGCTGTCTTTTTCTTACTCACATAAAGACATCTTTCTGGGCTAGCAGCTCAAGGTCACCCCATGCCCAAGTGCAAGGCAAGGTGTGGGATCTCCCCCAGGTGTTCAAAACAGGTTAGAGGCTTCCCTGAAGGGATTCTAGGTCTTCTGGACCACTGGCAACTTCTCAGGTGCCGCCTGGCCCCCTAAAACAGCACGAACAGGACACTGCCTTCCCCAAGCACACATGACTGGGGATAGGGGTCTCATCTGGGCTGGGTCTCATCTGGGCTTAGCCTTCCAGAAGGCAGGCAATAGAACCTCTTTAATCAAACTTCTCTGGGACTTCCCTGGTGGTCCATAAGACCACGCTGCCAATGTACAGGGCGCAGGTTTGATTCCTGATCAGGGAACTAAGATCCCACATGCTGTGTGGTATGGCCAAAAGATTAAAAAAAAAAAAAAAAAAAAGCCTTCCCTGATAACTTGAAGCTTGAATTCTGTTGGTAAAGTCAAGAGGAAACTCCAGTGTTTGGTGTGGGGTTTTGTTTTGGAGGGGGCAGGGAGCAGTGGGCAGGATATCCTGGCTGTGTCCAGGGAGGCATAGCCACAGGGCTGAGACCTCACAATCACCAGCTCTATCCGTGCTAAAAGCCAATAACCCACTTCTAGGAAGACCTCACCCTTACACCCCCAGAACACCAAACAAGTTTCTGCAGAAGGGAATTTTGGCTGGAAGGGGGAGGGGTATCCAAGGGGCCAAACTGTACCTAAGAAGGCGTCCCAGAGGAATTCTGGGAGAGAGGAAGGAAAGCGGGGTACCCATCTCTGGCTAGGATGTCCTGCTCCCAAGCTCAGGAGGACACCCCCTTAACACTCAGCCCTGACGTGGTCGGGCTCTCTTATCTCCAGATCGGCAGGAGGAGCCCCCCAGAGTCTGGCTGAGGACACAGCTGTCCCTCCCTTCTGCTCCTCGCAGGGACTGGCAGCGCCTGCCAGCAAACACACCCACGCCCAGCACTTGGCGTGTTCCGTTTTCTCTCCTCCTCCAACCCTGGCAGTCGAAGCAAACTGGAGCAGCCAACTGGCCCCAAAGAGAAGGGCTGTCGACTCGTCCTCAGGCTTTAGCTCTCAAGAAAGCTATTTAAACCCAAGCAGGCACAACCCCAGAAGCTGGCGAGGGCGGCACATTTTTCAGAAACCAAAATAACAGCTATGATCAGAGGCAAAACCATAGTGCGACTGACTCACTGCTGCCCAAACCCCAACAGTAGGGCTCAGAGCTCTGCCTGTCACCTCCCCTGGCTGGACTTGGCTCTCCTAAGACCTCAGATCTAAAGGAACACAGCCCAGAGGGAGGTGAACCCACAAGGCACCAGCCTATTTCTCCTGCAGGTAGGTTGTCAGATACAGGGAGGGCAGCTCATTAAATGTCAATTTCAGGTAACCAACAAACAGGTTTTCAGTATAAGCGTGTCCCGACAATTGCATGGGACACACTTAGGCAAAAATCATTCACTGTCTACCTAAAATTCACATTTAACTGAGCATCTCTTTGCTGCTGTTATTTCTTGGGAGTTTTATGGGTTTGTTTTTGCTCAATCTGGCAATCCTACTGAGTTCTGGATATATAGTGGGTGCCCACGTGATGCCTAAATTGTTTCTTTCTTGGTCATCCCAGATTCACTTAATTCAGGAATCTATATCAGGGACTTCCCTGGCAGTCCAGTGGCTAAGACTCCACGCTTCCAATGCAGGGGACGTGGGTTCGATTTCTGGTTGGGGAACTAAGATCCTACACTCCGCAGGGCGCAGCCAAAAATAAATAAATAGACCAATCTACTCATAATCCCCTTGGTGCGTGTGCGCTCAATCGTGTCCAACTCTGCGACCCCATGGATGGTAGCCCGCTAGGCTCCTCCGTCCATGGGATTCCCCAGGCAAGAATGCTGGAGCAGGATGCCATTTCCTTCTTCAGGGGATCTTGCCAACCCAGGGATCAAACCCACGTCTCCTGCACTGGCAGGCGGATTCTTTACCACTGAGTCACCAGGGAATTAAAATAACACATTCCCGGGGCCCGTCCATGATTCTATTTCAGGAGGTTTTGAAGAATGTCCTCAGATCTTCATTTTTAGCAGACTTCCCCAGAAGAGTCAATTGGACCGGAAGTCTGAGATGCAGCTGACCTAAACCTCAATCTTGCCTTTTTAAGACAACCTTGAAAATAAGACACCAGCCCACTAGTCGCCCTCCATCCCCTACCACACCTGGGATCACTCAGAATGTAAGAAGACAGCAAAGTATACAAGTACATATTTTCAGTCTGTGGACAGGTGAAGTGCAGGCTGAAGAGATGTATAAGATCCAAAGAGTTTCAAGGTGCCAGAATTCTACTCACTACGGGAGGAGGTGGGGGGTGGGGCGGGGCATTACCTGGTACCCACCTACAGTCTTGCTTCTTGCAGTACAGTCCCCTTGGGAGCTGATGTCATCAGGAATTCAGAATAGGCCTGAACGGCCTCCTTATCCTTTGAGCCCTTTTTAAAACTAATCCAAAATAAATAGCATTTCTCCTAGAAGATAACCAAGCTAATTTATAGTTGCCGTTGTAGCTGAACACACATGGGTTTTATAGGTTTCTTCAATTTGCAGGGTTCTTCAAAAAGCAGAGGGTGGGGTACAGAACATTCGCGTCCAACCACCGTTAATGATTGCAGTTGGGAGATTTGGGAAGTGATAGTGCCCTTCACCGAAGACAGATACACCAGCATCTTCAGGAAACACATTTGGTCAGATGGGCAAACTAAAAAGGGTCTTTCGGCCTGAAAATTTAAGCCAAGTTGAGGAGGGGCGATGGGCCACGGTGTGCAAGGTGGCTCGGCCTAGTCTCAGAGAGGTGAGCAAGTGGCATGTGAAGAACTTCATGCTGTACTGACTGAGCTAGCAGATGGCGTTTTAAATAGACCAGAAACAGAGGTGTTTCTGTTTAAAATAATTTTTTTTTCAAGAATGACTTGAACAAAAAAAAAGTCTTTGAAGAGAATTAAAATATGTTGAGTTTAACGACGTGCCATTCTTTTTTTTTTTTTTTTTCAGGGGAAATATATAAAAACACAAAAGGCCTAACCCTTGCTAAACCAAAAAATACACGTGTTTGTCATTCAGCGGTGTCCAGCTCTTTGCGACCTCATAGACTGTAGCCTGCCAGGCTCCTCTGTCCAAAATACACAATGGGATAAATTTCATTGACTGGGCCCTCAGTATAACCTGTGGGGAGGGAGCCTCACCGTCATTAATAGAAACGATGAATAATCGTATGGGACTTGGGAGACAAGGGTTGGGGGGGGTGAAGCAGGGACGTGTTCACATCCTGCATCCTCAGTCTCCTCCCCCTTCCCCTTCTGATGGACCGTTAGGAGAGAGACAGAGGGGACAGGGGGTGGGGGCTGTCTGGCCCCGTCCCTCACCAGCTGCTTCCCCTGGACCCGCCCACCTCACCCCCACCCCCATCCCCGCCTGGGTGGCTGTGTATGTCTTCACTCCTGGAAACCCACGGTGATGCTGGGCCTGGGGAGTCATCCACAGACTGGGGGCTAGGGCCTCTGGTCCCCTCTGTCCTCCAGCATAATTCATTCCAAACACCATCGCGAGTTCCCTTCTGCTCTGGCTGGGGCAGTGACAGAGGACAGGGTCCCCAATGTTCATCGGGGGCTCAAGACACCAGAGGCCCTGGTACCCTCACACCAGTGCAAACCTTTTCCCCCAAAGGATGGGGAATTTGGAATAGAAATGGTGATAAAGGTCTGAAAGCCCAGGTTAAGAGCCTGGAAAGGTTTATCATTGCCCCAGCTACCAACAAGCAAGCAAGCATGCAATCTGTCTCTGAGAAAAAGGCAAAAGAGCAAAGGCTGTTTGCCAAAGCTAAAGCCAGAAAGCGGGTGTTGCAGGTGGCCCGAGGGGGCAGCAGGGAAGCTGGGCAACCCCCCTCCAAGGCCGAGGCCTAGGGCTCCAGGAAAACTTGGAGTGGGGGGGCCCAAAGTGGGGGTTTCTGGTTCATGGATTCAATATGGCCTTGCAAGACTCTGCCACTGAGTGGTGTCTGCTGTCTACCAGCTAGCTACTCACCCAAGTCCTCTGCCCCGGGGGCCCTTGTCACCATGTGATGGCAGTAACCTGCCTAAAGCCCCCTGGTCTCCAGACCTCACATCCTATTCAGGTCTGTACCTCCCAAACTGTGCAGTGTCCCCTCAAAATAAGCTGTGAACGTGTCAGTTAATGCCATGAACGAATTACTGAAAGATGCCAAATCAAGAAGGGGTTTTCCTTGGGACTTCCACGGCAGTCCAGAGGTTAACACTATGTGCTTCCACTGCAGGGGGCAGAAGTTCAATCCCTGGTCGGGGAACTAAGAGCTTGCATGCCCTGCTGCAAGGCAGGGGGAAAAAAAAGACCAAGGAAGAAAAAAAAAAAGAAAGGGGGTATTTGTTGTCCCCCGATCTTCTTCCTGACTTTGAATGGCAGATGCCCCAGGACTGGTTCTTCAGGGCTCCTGTGCCTGAATACTTGCTCCCTTTCTGGTCCAAGCCAGTATCCTAGCTCACCTGAGCCTCCTCACTGGTCCCCCTGCTTCTGCTCTCTCATTGGAAGGCCTATTAATAGTTGCCACATGTCAACCGACCCAGTCACTCCTCTCCTTAAACCCATTATTGACCAGAGACATATCAACATGTTTTTAGAGAGCGAATTAACACGTTAAAAAAAAAACAACACATTAATACAATTAACAATGCCATGCGAAGTTGTTAGAGCTTAAAATTGATCAAGGGCTCATTATACACCTTATGATTGTCATTACCATTCACGGTTTGCTTCATTAAGGTTTTTGTTCCAATCCTGTTTATATTATAAACGTAAAATTTTCCCAAAAATGACACATTGTGAAATTTTGAGTGAAGAATAATTTTTTGGTGAATTTCAGGCAGATACTTTCTCTGACTGTCTACGCAACATATATACTAGTGTCTCAGAAGATGACAGTTCTTCAGAACATAGTTCTGATTCAGACAATGTGAATATTAGACCAACAAAGAGACAAAAAACCTTAGTGATTGACTTTGATGCAGAAAGTGAAAACAGAACTCACGATGCTAGAGAATGCTCCTTTGTTTCTACAGAGGAGCGGGTTGAAGACAATGTTTCATGAAAACGAGAAGACTGTACAGGTGTGTCGGGGTGACTACTGAATGCAATAACCTGCACATAGTGAAATAACAGAATGAATTTTTGGCTGGCCAAAATAAAAATTGCCAGCTACAGGCATTTGCTTCTGTAAAAATTCCCCAGTCAATAATGAGTTAAAAGCTTCCAGTCATCCCTTGGAATCAGTTCCAAGCCGCTCACCCCGAGTTACAGGGCCAGGCATGACCTGCCTCTGCCTCTGAGATACCACCTCCCCTGTTGCCCCTATGTCCACTCCCCTGCAGCCAATCTAGTGCAGCAGGATCCTGTAATACAGGCCCCGCCATTGCTGCCTCAGGGCCTTTGCACTGGCCATCCCTCCACCTGCAGCAGTCTTTCCGTGACTCTGCTGAGCACTCACATCTAAGCCTAAATTCAACCTCTTCAGAGAAACGTCTTCTGACGTTATCGCTATCATTGTCCCCAACCTCCCTGGATACTGTGCCGCCCAGTCTAGCAGCCAAATGTGGCTGTGGAGGCTTTGAAATGGGGTGAGTCCGAGTCAAGATCTGCTGTAAGTGTCAAATACACACCGATTCCAAAGACTTCACTCAAAAACATAATGCAAAAGTACTTAATGTTTTTATATTGATTGCAGATTGAAATGGTAATCTTTTGGATATATCCAGGTTAAATAAAAGATATGATTGAAATTAATTCCCTTATACCTAAAATCACACGTGTGGCTCATATGGTATCTGTCCTGGACAGCGCTGCCCTGAGCCCAGCACATTCTCTATCATCTTTATCATTGGTGAAATCACCTCTTCTGTTTAGTTACTCGACTCCCACCTGTCTTTCCAACTAGAATGCTGGTCCCCACACCCTCATCAGCAGGAACTGTCTTGTTCACTGTTGTATGCATTGTACCTGCCAGAACCTGGCAGCCAGCAGCTGCTGGCTGGCTGAACAAACCATTCGAGTCCCAGGTCTCATGATCCAAAACCACTGCAGTCCCTCCAAAGTTGGGCCCCCAAGCCTCCCAGGACAGGCAGAGAAGTGGTAACAGAAGATGCAGGAGAGGCAAGGATGCAGTGATGGATGGCTCCCCAGCCCAAGTAGAGACCTAGGACTGTTCCTCGAAGTGGGTGCAGGCTGAGGGTGCAGGCTGTGTCCATGCGCACAGCAGGAAGGGACAGTTGGGGGATCTGATTTGAGCCCCTCCTTCCCCCAAGCAGGCAAGCAAGGGACCACTCAGCCCAGGCCATGCTCTGACCACTACTTACTTGGCTCCGGATTTGGTAGATGATGGGGATGAGCAGTAGGATGCAGCCCAGGGCAAGGAGCACATACTGGGCATAGTTCAGCACTTTGGGCATCAACACCAGCTGGGTATAGAACGTCTCAAGGGTCTCACCCTCCATTGCCCCACTCTGGGGAAGAAGGACAAACAGATGGACTAGGGCCACATACTATGAGCCGAGGGTGCAGATGCCACTCCACCCCTTCCCCATCCCAAGTCCACTGGCCAAAGCATTAGGCCAGCCTCTATGTCCTCCAGGGCCACACATCAGGACTACATTTCCCAGACTCCCTTGCAGCTAGACAGGTCCACGTGACTTCTTCTGGCCAATGGGATGTGGGCACAAGGATGTTACAATTTCCACACCTGGCTCCCATGTGATTCTCTCCATCTCTTTGCCAATTTACTGAACAGAAATGGATTCTGAGGATCTCCAAAAGGTCAGGACCAAACGATGGAAGAAGCCCAGATGTCCCACCTCCCCGCTCCACCTCCCCGCTCCACCAGACTGTGATGTGAGCAGGAAGCAAATTTGACATTTGGAGGCTGTCTGTTCCGGCTGTTAGCTCACCATGAATTAAAATGAACTAAGCCAGAAGGAATCTTGAAAACCTGGGAGAAAAGGAAGTTCAATAAAAAGCTGACACACTGAAAACAAACTTCCCTTCATCTTTGGAGAAGTGGTCACATGCATTAGCAATATTATTTTATACTCTGACCAGGGACTTTATAATTTCAGGCAGCTTCATCTACCTCATCTCAGGTGAGCCTTTCAGTCCAGTGGCATAATTGACATGAGGTGCTTGGAGAGGGCGAAATTTCTAATAGACTGTTCTGCATCACAGAGTCCAGCTACCCAGCCCCGCCTCCCCACCACACACAGCCTCTTGCCTCAAATGCCCACATCAGCTCCTCACTGAGGCATCAGACACCATGACCACAGGTACCTGATACCCAGGGAGAGGGAGGCAGCCTTACCTCTTCGAACCACATTAGCGGCAGGACCACTGGCTGGATGTTCCCAGTTTGTCTGGAAATAAGGGAGATCAAGCACGTGAGAAGTTTTGTCGGGGTGCCTCAGGTCAGACAGCTCTGGACCTGTGATTCTACAGCGACTAGATCGGCGTGGTCTTGAGGAATGGGTATCTCCTGACAGGAAGCAACCTGACAATCCGACAATATCTTTTTAAATGAAAACTTCATGTCTTCTATGTGGTGGGTGCTGCCAGGGACCTAGCTGATGTCCATTTCTTCCTCTTTGAAATAGAATGCCAGTTTTATTCAGGATGGCAATGTACCCAGCTAACAAACAACGCAGTTTATGCTGACCTCCTGCTTTCCTTCAGGGAGTCTGGAACCAGGCAGAAAGCGCTGATGTGACCAGCCCCCAGTAAACATCCCCTGGGAAGAGTTTCTACTGGGCATCCCTGGTAGGGGACACTTCACACATATCACAACTCATCACTGGGAGGAGGAAGCATGTCCTGTGTGAATCCCCTAAGAGAGGGCTCTAGAAGCCTCTGTCTGGTTCCCCAAGACTTCACCCTGTGAGCCTGTCCCCTTTGCTGGTTATGTTTTGAATATTTTCTATATAATAAATCACAGCTGAGTCTTCACAGTGAATCATCGAACCTGAGAGGGGTCCTGGGAACCCCCGACACGGTCAGTTACCAACAAACTGTGTGACCTCGGGCATGCTCCTTACCCTCTCTGTGCTTCCTCTGAAAAATGGGGATTACAATGAATTCTTCACAGGGCTCTAGTGAGGACTGAATGTGGATACATGAAAAATACCCAGCATATAGAAAGTGTTCAGTGTTTATTACTGTTGTCTAGTTGTTAAATGGCTTTCCAGGTGGGTGGTTCCATGATAAAGAATCTGCCTGCCAGTACAGGAGACTTAGGAGACACAGGTTTAACCCTTGGGTTGAGAAGATCCCCTGGAAGAGGAAATGGCAATACATTCCAGTACTCTTGCCTGGAAAACTGCATGGGCAGAGGAACCTGGAGGATTACAGTCCAGTGTCCTAAAGAGTCAGACATGACCTAGCGACTGAGCATGCAGCTCTGTTAAATGCCAGGAAACGATAGAACAAACAAATATTCCGTAACTTCACATTCCTGAGTCTGCTTAAAGAAGGCACAGCTGGAGGGGAGATGGAACTCACTTGGGGGATAGGCACAAAAGGCCCAAATCCTCAATCACAATTCTCAGAGATCACTTATTAAGTAGAGTGCTGGGCAGTGAAATGAATTTACACAGTATCACCTACAGAGGAGACAGACATGGAAAACATTCTAGAAATACAAGGAAGGGGTCCCCCTTCACTTTGGCCTCTTTAATCTGAGTTTGTAAGAACTGATGTCAATTAAATGCACAGACCATGCAACCCTCGTGCCTCTATCTTGTGACCGAACAGCACAGAAGTTCCTCAGAGAAGTCACAGCTAGATGGCTTTCTAGACTTTTCCCACACTGGTTCCTCAACAGCCCTCAGGGATGTTGATAAACACCATCTTTGAGACCACCACCCCAGCCCACAGCAGCTCTGAACAGCTGGGGACACAGAGTCCCAGAGAGATCAAAGTAGCAGTGTGTGGCCACCAACAGGCAGAATCCAGCCACCCAGAGAGACGGCTGGCTTGGGCAACATTTGTCAAGAATCAGAATGAATTCCCAACAGGTGAAACTGAGAAAGCATATGTTAAAATCCAGATTCTGAAACCTGCATTTGCAAATGCATCAGACGTGGCCACACTGAGCCTGAGGCCCCTGGTGCTCGACAGAGACTGGCCCTTGGCCGGTCCCCACCCAGCCCGTCCGGCTCCTCTATCCTAGTCACCTGCCCGCCCTGAGCATGAAGTTAGCAGACCAGGCATCGAGTGATGGGGGGCCCTCCGGAACTCCAGCCTGAGCAGCAGACGCCTAAGGGCTGTTTCACCAGCCACAAACACTTCAGGAACAAACTCTCTGAGCAGACTCAAAAGGTAAAGGTGGAAAGCTTGGACTTCCCTGGCGGTCCAGTGGTTAAGAATCCACCAGCCAAAGCAGGGGACACAGGTTCAATCCCTGGTCGGGAACATTCCACGTGCTGTCGAGCAACTAAGCCAGCACCACAACTACTGAGCCTGCCTGATCTCTACAACAAGCTAAGCGACTGCAGTGAGAAGCCTGTGCACCGCAACGAGACAGCAACGAAGACCTAGCAAAGCCAAAAAATTAAAAACTAAGAAACTGAATCAAAAAAAAAAAAGGCCAGCAGAGGAGTGCAGATGAGCTATACAAATGATCCCCAGTGCACTCAGACAAAGTGTTATTTTTTCCAGCTGAGAGACATCTCACAAAGCCAAACAGATGCTCACATTCCTGCAGCCCAGGAATCTTTCTGAAGGATTTTTTTTTTTAAATGGAACTATTTCAAACACACTAAGTACAGACCTTGACAAAACAACCAGTCAGCATGCTCCCTCACCCGGCTCTATCCTGAATGAGTGAGTGAAAGTTGCTCAGTTGTGTCCAACTCTTTGCCATCCCATGGACTGTAGCCTGCCAGGCTCTCTGATCATGGGATTCTCCAGGCCAGAATACTGGAGTGAGTTGCCATTTCCTACTCCAGGAGATCTTCCCAACCCAGGGATCGAACCCGGGTCTCCGGCATTGTAGGCAAGACTCATTCCCATGTGAGCCACCAGCTCTATTTTATAGTGATGTTATAGCAGGAGTTGGCGAGGATGTGAAGATGCTGGCGCCCTCCCACACTGCTGGTGGGGGAGTGGGAAATAGTGCAGCCGCCCTGGAAAACAGTCTGACAGCTCCTCAAACGGTTAAACATAGAGCTGCCAGAGGACCCAGCAATTCTGCTGTAAGATATCTACCCAAGAGAAATGAAAACAGACATCCACATGCTCAGGCATAAATATTCAGAGCAGGACTTCCCTGGTGGTCCAGCGGTTAAGAATCTGCCTGCCAATGCTGGGGACCCAGGTTCCATCCCTGGTCCAGGAAGACTTCACGTGCCAAGGGGCAACTAAGCCGGTACCCCCCAACTACGGAGCCTGTGCGTCGAGAGCCTGTCCTCCACAACAAGAGAAGCCACCGCAACGAGAAGTCCCTGCTGCGCAACTAGAGCGTAGCCCCTGCCCGCTGCAGCTAGAGAAAGCCTGAGCACAGTAACAAAGACGTAGCACAGCCGAAAACAAAAGATGGAAACTTTTTTAAAGATTCAGAGCAGCATTATTCATAACGGCCAAAAGGTAGAAACAGCCCAAATGTCCACCAGTTGATGAATAAAAACATGGTCTTGCCAGGCAATGGCATATTATTCAGCAATAAAATGGACTGAAGTGCTGACACCTGCTACAACATGGATCAACCCTGAGAACACCAGGTTAAGTGAAAGAAGCCAGTCACATGTGATACAACTTGGTTCACACAAGATGGCCAAAGTGGGCAAATCCACAGAAATGGGAAGTGAATTAAGGGCTGCCTAAGCCTAAGGGAAACGGGGAGTGACGGCTAACAGTGCGGGGTTTCTTTTGCAGGTTGATGGAAATGTTTCAAAATTGACTGTGGCGATGTTGCCCAACTCTGTGAATATCCTACTATACTGTACATTCTTAAAGGGTGAGTTTTGTACTGTGTGAATTAAATCCTGATGAAGCTGCTACTGGAAAAACAAAAACACAGAAAAAGAAAACCTGCACTTAAAAAATTTCCCCTGTCCACCGTATGACCCGGCAAGCCCGCTCTTGGGCATGTACCCAGAGAAAACCATAATTCAAAAAGATACACGCACCCCAGGGCTCACTGCAGCCAAGACACAGAGGCAACCCAAATGCTCATGAACAGAAGAATGGATAAAGAAGATGTGTGGTGTGTGTGTGTGTATATACATATATGGAATATATATATATATGGAATATATGTATATAGTGGAACATTACTTGGTCATAAAAAGGAACAAAGTTATGCCGTTTACAGAGACATGGATGGGCCTAGAGACAGTCACACAGAATGAAATAAGTCAGAAAGAGAAACACAAATGTTGTACATTAACACATATATATGGAATCTAAAAAGATGGTACAG
Organism: Capricornis sumatraensis; assembly: GCF_032405125.1. Taxonomy (NCBI): domain Eukaryota; kingdom Metazoa; phylum Chordata; class Mammalia; order Artiodactyla; family Bovidae; genus Capricornis; species Capricornis sumatraensis. Next base: position 57,841,934 of record NC_091085.1, on the reverse strand, counting down.
ATGAACCTATCTGAAAAGCAGAAAGAGAGACACAGACGTTAGAGAACAAAAGCATGGATTCCAAGGCGGGAAGGTAGCTGGGATGGGCTGGGAGACTGGGACTGACATGCATACTATGGATACTATGTGTGAACTAGATAACTAGTGAGAACCTGCTTTACAGTGCAGGGAACTCTACTCAGTGCTCCACGGTGACCTGAACGGGAAGGAAACCCAAGGAAGAGGGGATGAATGCACACATACAGCTGATTCACTTGGCTGTACAGCAGAAACAAAACAACACTGTAAGGCAACTACACGCCAATTAAAAAAATAATTTAAAAAAACCCTTCCTCCCCCCAGGTGAATGGCCTCACTAGAGAATGCTATTGGCCAAGTTTCCATTTTCAAACACTTGGTTTGGGCATGATTTAATTTTTGCTACTCTGTCAAGGGAGAAACAGCTTGGACAGAACTTTCTGGCAAACGTCAACAGAGAAAAGGTCAGGGGTGTAAGGATGTGGTCTGGACTCAGCTCAGAGCTAAGATTCCCCTCAGGAGTTCAAGGGGCAGGGACCAAATCCCACATCCCTCCCCAGACTTTGAGTTCCCCAGAAAAAGGCCAGAGTCTCCCTGAGTCCCCGATCTCTCAACCACAAGGCAGCCCCGGCTCCCAGACCCCACTCACCCGATGCCTTTCACAGACTTAAGGAAGAGGCTCAGCTGCAGTTTCACAGAGCAGTTCATGGGGATTCCAGTGACCTGCGGCAACAAGCACAGTGAGGGGCTAGCCCTTCCTGGACCCCCGGGAATCCCGTCCAATCCCCTCTCCCTGGTCCCATTCAAGAAGGTGAAGTGCCCATCTGCTGGGGTCTCCTCTACCCACTCTAACCCCTGATGGGTAAAAACATATTCCCCAAATGTCTCTTATGTCCACAATGTTGAGGGATCCCCTCCAGAGAACCAGACTCTCTCTGGATGGGAAAAAATAATCCTTTCCATCTTTCCACTCATACAAAGCATTCCTGAGTACAGAAGGATATTTCTCAGCCATTGCCCCTCCCTCCAGCCTCCAAATAAAATAAAATATATTTGCATGTTGATAAAGTCTCTATCTTCTCCAATCACCCACCCCTCTCCATTCCCTCCTGCCAGCATCTAAAAGAGCAAGTCTGACTCAGGAAGCATGCCTGGTCCCTATTGTTCACTCCCTCAGTCGTGTCCGACTCTCTGTGACCCCGTGGACTACAGCCCACCAGGGTCCTCTGTCCGTGGGATTTTCCAGGCAAGAATACTGGAGTGGGTTGCCATTTCCTTCTCCGGGGGAATCTTCCCAACCCAGGGATCAAACCCGCTTCTCCTGCATTGACAGGAGGATTCTTTATCACTGAGCCACCGGGGAAACTTGCCTGCTTCCCAGTGCCTCTGAAATACAGTTTCATGGACTCTCCATTTCAACAGAGCTCATGCCAAGGGCAGGCAATGATATTTCACAGAGAGTTTAGTGATATGTTTTCTTTGTGTTTAATTTTATGTTAACCTTCTTAGAGAAATTTTTTTTCCTTTTTTTTTGGCTCCACTGCACAGCTTGCAGAATCTTAGCTCCCTGACCACAGATCGAACCCCAGGTCACCTCAGCAAAAGGGCGGAGCCCTAATCACTGGACTGCCAGTGAACTCTCCATTTGGAGAGAATTTTTTTTGGCTGCCCCATGCAGCCTGTGGGTCTTAGTTCTCTGACCAGGGATCAAACCTGTGCCCCCTGTATTAGAAGCGCAGAGTCTTAACCACTGGACTGTCAGGGAAGTCCTGGAGAAATTTTTAATTTCCAATTTGAAAGCTTCCTTTGCACAGGATTCTTTTTTTTAATGAGATCTTGTTTTTTCAGTAGTAAGTCAATAATGGGAGAAGTGACAGACATCTAGGACCAAAAAACAGGAAGGTGGTTCCAGAATGGTGTCAGGAAATGAGACTGGAGGGACTTTCCTGGTGGTCCAGTGGTTAAGAATCTGCCTTGCAAAAAAAAAAAAGAATCTCCCTTGCAATGCAGGTGACACGGCTTTGATCCCTCGAGGGGGAACTAAGATCCTACATGCCTCAGGGCAACTGAACCCTCGTGCCACAGCTACTGAGCCTGTGCAACAACTAGAGAATCTGTGTACCATGAAGGATCCCACACTGTGCACCTAAGACCCAACGCAGCCAAATAAAGTTTTTTAAAGAAAGGAAATGAGAATGGAAAGGAACCTAGGTTTGAGGACAGACTGCTGCTTCTCAGCTGAGACTCTTTCTCATCTGAAAGGTGGAGACAACTCTGCCCACCTCGTAGGGTTTCTGCAAGGGCAAAGTCAGGGATGCAAGACAGCCACACTCAGAGCCATAAACGCTGTGTCGTTATCACGGACACCAGCGGAAACAGGCATTATCTTCCAGCATAGCCCGGCATCCTGAGGTCTTCTGGGGCCCCAGGGCACAGAGGAACTGGCCAAAGGCCATGCTGCCATGACCGGGGAGAGTTTGAACTTGAGAACCTGGCAGGATGTGAGTGAGATCCCCCGTGTGTGAAAAAGCGTTCATCCAGTGGGCCTGAGGCTGCCCTCCTGGCATGGTGGGCCCTGTCTGGCCTCTGGGATCCTGGATTTCAGGGGGCTCCCACCTCTCCCTGACAGATAAGAGAGGCTCCCTGGGCCTAGAGGGTTTGTGAAACAGTTTAGTTTATGCTGACACCTGCTTTCCTTCCTGGAGTCTGGAGTCCGTGCCAGGCAGAGGGTGCCCGCAGTAAACATCCTGGGCGCTGAATCCTGACTGGGCGTCCCTGGTTGAGGACAGCTCACACGGGAAGCGAAGTGTGCCCTGTGTGATCTCCCAGGAGAAGGCTCTGGAAGCCTGTGTCTGGTTCCTACAGGCTTCACCCCACATGCCTTCCCCCTTTACTGACTGTGCTTTCTGTCCTTCACTGTGACAAATCACAGAAGTGAGTGTGAGTACCTGCTGGGTCCTGGGAATCCTTCTAGCAAATCCTCCAATTTGAGGGTGATCCTGTAGACCCCGACACATCCTGCTCTCCAGACTCTACATGCTAGGGTCTCTACTCGGGCCACTTCCTTCCCCAGGAAATATGTCTTCTTCCCTCCCTAGTTGTTCCTCCAGCTGCTGTCTGGCCACCTCTTCTTGAGCAAAGCCCTGCCTCTCCCCCCCATCCCAACCCCACAGAACAGATACTTGCCCCATGAACCCACATCTGTCAGGGGTTTCCCTCCCCCGGTTTCAGAAGCAGAAAAGCAGGCAACAGATAAGTCGCTCCCAGGAGGCATTGTTTTCAAAGCTAATGAAATCAGAAATCAGCAGATCCACCCCCATGTTCATCCTCCCCAAATCAACAACAAATCCAAGGCCACTTCCTCTCCCTGTCTGCCTCCGGCCTGCAGTGAGAACTAGGAGAAGCCTACTTCTGCATCTGCTGATGCACTGCTGCAAAACAACTCTTTGCATCTCTGCAGCCTCCCAGACTTAACTTTCTTTCTTAATGAGGGGGGAGAAAAAGGAAGTCTACACGTTAAAATGAAAGTCACCAGTGAGAACAGAGAAAAGTCAGCAGAGAGAAAGAAAGGAATAGAGAGAGAGAAGCAGTGAAATGAATGAACTAAAAAAGAAAGTAGAAAACCATTTGTTAGCTTTCTCATAAAAGCCTTTGTTTTTTCTTTCTGCCATACCGCATGGCACGTGGGATCTTAGTTCCGTGACCAGGGATCAAACCTGCATTGGGAATGCAGAGCCTTAACCAAAGGACCACCAGGGAAGACCCTAATAAAAACCTTTTAAAAACTGGTTAAAAGTTTAGGACAATATGGAAAAGCCTTAACATGTCTAACAATAAAGACTGAATTTAATCTAGAACATGTAATAGAATCATATTAATTATGATCAACTTAATTCATTCATACTCACTTCATCAACTGTATGTTAATACAGGACAGATGGTAGTGGGCATTAAAAGACCTGTTTGTATAGTCAATATTTTAAATTAAGTAACTGTAAGTGTAGTACAAGGTTTAAAACTTGTGAATCCCTGAATTATACACTGGGGCTTCCCAGGAGACTCAGTGGTAAAGAATCTACCTGCCAATGCAGAAGACCCAGGTTTGATCCCCAGGTCAGGAAGATCCCCTGGAGGAGGAAATGGGAACCCACTCCAGTGTTCTTGCCTGGGAAATCACATGGACAGAGGAGCCTGGCAGGCTGCAGTCCATGGGGCCGCACAGAGTCAGACACGACTGAAGCAGCTGAGCACAAGTACATATTGTCACTTGAATAAAATGGTCTATTAATTATACTTCAATTTCTTTAAAAGGCTACATACTTGAGGGTTCCAACTATATGACATTCTGGAAAAGGCAGAACTATAGAGATACAAAAGATCAGCTGCTGCCAAGAGTTTGATGGCGGTGAATGTATAAGGTAGTCAGGGGATAAATGGACAGAACACACAGGATTCTGAAGGCAGTGAAACCATTCTTAGGAGGCTGAATGGTGGATACAGGTCATCATGCATTTGTCAAAACCCATAAACCTGAACAACACAGAGTGAAGTGTAATGTAAGCTACTGACTTTAGTTAATAATAACATTCATTCATCAACTGTAATAAACTTCGTGCCAAAGGAAAATGAGGTCTAGGAACTCTGTATTTTCTGCTCAGTTTATCTGTAAGCCTAAAACTAATCTAAAAAACAAAACAAAAACAAAGTAGGGACTTCCCTGGAGATTCAGTGGTTAAGACTCCATACCTCCACTGAAGGGGGCAAGGGTTTGATCCCTGGTCAAGGGAACTAAGACCCCACGTGGTATGGTCAAACAAACAAACAAAAAAACCCAAAGTATACTAATTTTTTTAAAAACAGACATACACAAAGGATACTCAGGTTTAAAGAAAAAATGTTTTGAAATAAAAAAAATTTTAATTAAAAAAGAAGACCTATGTTTGAAGTCAGCCTTATCCCTTACTTACTCTCAACCACTAGGATCTCAGTAAATCAAACCCATGTTTACTGAGATACAAGTACTTCTGTGCTAACCGCTAGAATTCAAGCAATTAACAAGACAGAACAGCTCTCTCCCTGATGGAGCCAAGAACCCCATTTACTAGCTGGAGCACCACCTCTTTGGGCTGCAGTTTACCCATCTGTAAAATGGGAATGGCAATGCCCACCTCCCTGATTATTGTTAAAATTAAATGAGTTGGTGCATGTGGATGAATAGGATTATGTCCGGAGCATAATGAGCATTCTAGAAATATGAATGTGAAGTGTGTGCAGTCATGGCTGACTTCACTAACCCAGTTTTATTTTATTTTATTAATTTGGCCAAGCCACATAATTTTCAGGATCTTCATTCCCCAAACAGGGATTGAAGACATGCCCTCAGCAGCGAAGGCATGGAGTCCTAACCACTGGACAGCCAGGGAATTCCCAGTCTGGATTTTTAGTGAAAAAAGAAGAGAAAGAGCTAGAAGGTGGAGTGCTAGGGGCTGTGGGTTGAGTCAGTGGCTAAGAAAACCTGAGTAGTACCAAGGAAAACAGCATGAAGAAGCATCAAGAAGAAGAGCTTCCAAAAAGGCCTATGGGGGGGAGACCATGAATGTCCACTCCAGAAACAGAGACCAAAGAATTTTTTTAATTAACAATAAAGCCACCAAGTCCAAAGGGACAAATCTGCAGTGAATGGAGGCCCTAAGAGAAGAAGCAATAGGGTAAAGACATGCCCAAGGGAGGGTCACACGTGTAGGTCTGATATCCTCCTGGTCCCTGTTTGTAGACAAAACATTACATAGGACAAATTCCCCAGAACCCAGTTTATCTGCAAGACGTTCCAGGTTCTTGTCGGTACCTAAAGATCTTTATGGTATGTTGGCACAGCCAGAGGGCTGCCTCTGGCTAATTTACAGGTTGATAATTCCTAATTAATTTACTGTGTTATGATCTTTTTATAGAGACAATTCCCTTATAAAGAGATAATAAAGTCCTTGCACTATGGAGTCAGGGCAAACTTTGATGACTTGATAGCCTAGAAGCTATCAATGCCAAAGAAACCCAGGCTTCCCATCCCCCCCACCCTGGAACAGCCTGGTACCTGGCAGGGAGAGGAGAAAGTTGAGTGTGCCCCAAACAGAAATTCCCCCCACCCCCACCCACAGGCTGACAGGCAGGGGCTCACCGGGTGGATGTCCAGGAACAAGGAATGTTCTTTTGGGTTAGGATGGAGGCCAGACACTGCCTCTGCCAGGACTGGGTCAGCATTGTAGAAGTGAGGATGGGAGAGAAACAAGGGTGCATCTGGAAAGCAAAGGGGCAGAGAGGGGGTGTCAGACAAAGGCAGCACGTTTGCACATCCAGAGACCTGCTCACGTCATGCCCTGAGCTGGGTGAAGGGAGGCACAGGCGATGAAAACACAGCCACTGCCCGCAGTGCACCCACCTCGTGATGATGACAAGATGCAAACAGCAATAACTAGACAGAACTCATTCAGCGTGTAATTACTTACCAAGCACCCAGGAGGCACCAGGAACTGGAACCCACCCAGCAAGGGACAAGCTCAGTGCCATAAGAATGGTAAAGGGGGAGAAATCAAAGCAAGGAGAAGACGCTGGCTCAAAGATGCCGGCAGAGGAGGTCAGGGGATGGCATTCCCGGTGAAGGGATGGCAGAGGCGAATGCAAGGAGGTGAGAAAATGCACAGTGCGTATGGAGCAGACAGTGCCTGGAGGGAATGATGGAAACTGAGGATACAAAGACTTGAACTTGGGTGAGAGGAAGGGCCTCTGGATTGCCAAGCCAAGCAACCCGGACTGTCTTCTGCAGGCAATGCAATGATCAGAGTTGTTCGGGTGTGCACACCTCAGGTCTCCCTAACGTCCACGGGAGGGGAGAAGACACACCTGCTTCGTTCCTTCTCTCCCAACAGCTGGTCTGTGGGATGAACGCCAGCGTGTGAAAACAGACACTGACTCGGGTCCCTCCGAGTGAGGAATTCACACCCAGATACCCGAAGCTGAACCTCTCCATCAACCAACCAAGCGAGGCAAACACCAGGGCATCCTCATGTGCTCAGGACAACAAACAACAAGCCTGATGGACAATGAGTCAAGGAGGAAAAGAATAAGCCTCTCTCAGAACCTGGCAAAGGTCAAGAATGGGCAAATCACAGAGACAGAGCACAGACTGGCAGTGACAGGGGCCGGGGAGAGGAAAGACGGGGAGTGAGCTCTAAGGGGTACAGGGGCTCCTCTGGGGTTGATGAGAACGCTCTGAAACTAGACTGCGGTGGAGGCTGCGTGACATTTTGAATGTCCTAAATGTCACCGAATCGTAAACTTTAAAATGGTTAACTGGATATTACAGGAACTTCACTGTGATGCGAAAAAAAGAAAGAACAAAACTCACAAGGTCTCCTCCCCTAAAAGTAACAGCCCATCAACTGCCAGCCAGGTGACCCACATTCCTGTTTATGTGTGCCTGGCAACCTCAAATGTCTAGATTCTTTCTGCTTTTCTTAGCAAAGCCAAGCACCGGTTTAAAATAAAAGCTGGGATTTCACTGCTGTCTGACTTCATTTTTCCCAGCGTCCTTTTCCATCCATTCCCTTCAAGTTTCTCAACATTAACTTATTATTCCCAGTATTTCTCTGATGTGTTGCCATATCTGGATACCCCTTGCACTGTTACATAATGTGCTTCTTTGAAGCAGCTGCTATTGCTTTATTTCAACAGCTATATTTTAAAGATGCTTGCTATCTGAAGCATAACTGGTACACACTTGCCGGAATTAGAAAATAGATACAGGAATAAATACAATGTGAACAAATGAATGCTGTAGATTCTATCCAGAGACTGTTACCTACACGAAAAAAAGAGGCTGGCACCCTAAAACTTGCTCTTTCTCTGTCAAAAAGGACAGATAAGTGTTAGAAAGGCACTCAAGCCCTCTTAGCACCAACACTTTCTCCTGGAGATAATCAGAAGGACAAAAAGAATGGAAAACAGAAGTCCTATCTCACCCTATCTGCACGCATGCACACACTCAGTTGTGCCCGACTCTTTGTGATCCCATGGACTGTAGCCCACCAGGCTCCTCTGTCCATGAGATTTTCCAGGCAAGAATACTGGAGCAGGTTGCCATTTCCTTCTCCAGGGGATCTTCCCGAGCCAAGGACCGAACCCTCCCCTCTTGCATCTCCTGCATTGGCAGGTGGGTTCTTTACCAGTTGAGCCACCCCAGAAGACCCCCTCGTACCATGTAAGTCAATTTTATTTAAAGTTGCCTCCTTGAACATTTGGGGTCTTGGGAACCACCAAGGACAAGGTTTCACAATTTGAAAAACCTTGTTTCCCATTCTCCCATCTCTACTGTAAGAGGAAATCAACAGAGCAAACACACGAGGAACCCCTCCCCCCCGGTAAGGGAAGCAGTCACTAAGCCAGGCCCTAGAAGATGATGAACCTCAAACAAGCTCCATCATGCCTGCAAGGCTGGGGGGAGACTGAGAAGGGCTAGACCAATTTGCCATCACCTGCTCTTGCTTCAGCTTGCTTGGTTTTTTAATAGCATGTATGCATGTACGTGTTTTTTCTATTTTATTTCCAAACAGATTGAGAGAGACAACGCCCAGGTAATAAGTGGTAATTAATTTACAGCTTTATGACACATCTAACCAGAGCTAATTGCCCAGGATCACCATGGATTACAATTAAGGGGCTCCAGTGAGCAAGTCTCAGGACCTTACACAGCACGGAGGTTGGAGGAGAGACAGTTCTCTGAGTCCAAGAGCTCCTCAAGACCCAGAAAGGGAAATGAGTGGGTATTTCTTATCTTCAGAAATACGCACACAAGTGCACCCAAAGACATGTATGAGAACGTTTCTAGCAATACTGGAGTAATGGTCAATGAGCAGAACCTTATTGGGTGCCCATGAACAGTAAAAGAGGTACGGAAATGGAAGTGCGGTCCCACTGAAATACTACACAGCAATGAAAAGAACACTCACAACAATGGGGACGGCCTTCACCGATTCGAAAATGGGTGAAAGAAGCCAGAAATAGAGAAAAAGAAATAGATGCTTTATGACGCCATTTACATAAAAACCAAAGGCAGGCAAAGCCACGGTGCTGGAAGTGAGGCCAGCGACTGAGAGGATCACTCCTGCTCTCCTCCTCCATCCCTCTGCGGACTTTCAAAGTGCATGTGTCAGCTGGGTACCTTTCTTGTATATATGTCTATTTCAATGTAAAAGAAAAAATTGCATTTACACAATGCATACATAATTCCCTTGCACTTCTGAAGTTCTTTTTGGCACATGTGCTAAGATGAAGCAGTGTAATTTTCAAGCCTAGCCCTTGGCAGTGGACGGATATGTTGTTTCTGCCTGCCCAGTAGGCACCACCTCCTGGAACCTACGCTTCAATTAAGCCCCTCCCCTACTTTCAGCCTCTTGCCATGTGGGTGCTGGCTCCACTCACTGGAACCAGGGGCTGAGCATGTGATACAGCCTGCCCAATCCACATAGCCCACCCTTGGCTGCTGATTGGTTCACAGCCGGTCATGTGATATAAGCCAGCCCAATCACAGCAAACTCTGGGACTTTTGCTGGAATACAGAGGACCCAGTGGCCCCCTTTCCACTGGGAGGAGGTGAGCCTGGACCCTGGAGCCGAAAGCCTCCCTGGCAATGAAACCAATCCAGAGGAAAATCGAGCTGGCCCATGGCAAAAGGCAGCTTCGGACCACAGCCGAGCTCTGGAGCCATGCCTAATACAAAGATAAACCAAGAAGTGCCCTTTTCGGCCTAATCAGGCTGGTATAGCGTCTGCCACTTGCTATGGCAACTGTGTAGCACACAGCCTACCAGGTCTCTGCACTGTCAGCTCACCTACAAGCAGAAATTCCCACAGACACCAGTGAAGAAAGAAGCAAACAGAGGAAAAGGGCAGGAGGGCCAGGAAAGGCCATGCCAGAGATGGGCACTTCCAGGTCCCAGCTTCAAACATGTTGCCCATGAAGTACCTCATTCTGCCTGAACTTGGGGAAACCATCCAACCTGCTGACAGTCCCGCCTCCCAACCCTCCTGCAAACAACCCCTCCCGAATCCCCATCGCCAGCTGACAACGTGGCTCTAATCAAACAGGCCCCAAAAGACAAGACCTAGAAAGATGAGGAATGGCTTCTTGTCCTACCAGCCTTGTGAGCTCAGTCACACCCCAGCCTTGAGCCTCAGTTTCCTAAGTAGGATACACCCACACATCCATATGTTTACCCACTGCATGAGTCCCCACTACATACCGAGAACAATTCTAGAAGCTGAGGACACAGACCTGCCTACAGTGTTTACAGTCCAGTGGACACACTTTCAGTGATTTCCAGGGGTGATGAGCACCAGGAAGACAATAAAAGGTGAAAAGACATAGAGTATTTGGGAGGTGGGGTGGGGAGAGCAACTTTAGAGTGGGAAATCAGAGCGGGCCTGCTGGAGGAGGTGGCATTGGAACAGACCAGGAGCGGGTGAGGGAAAGACCCATAGAGATCTACAGCAGCCTGGGGAACAACTGATACAAAAGCCCTGAGGCAGGACCAAACTAGATCTATCTTAGAAAGAGGGCAAAGGCAGCGGGGCTAAAGAATAGGTAAGGGGAAAGGACGGGAAGAAGTCACATTAGAGAGACCGGCAGAGGCCACATCCTGACAACACTGGGGCCCCCGTAAGGACTTCACTCTACATGCATGGCGCAGGGGTCAGACATTTAAAGCAAATGGTTGGGTGCCAATCAGAGTCTCGGAAAGGCCCCCTGGGCGGCTGGCTGGAACCACGTCCGATAGAACTTTCTACGATAATGAAAATGTTCTCTTTCTGCACTGTTCATCCCATGGGACAGTCATTCGACTCAGCACATGTGGGTGGGGAACATCTGAAATATGGCCAGTGCAATAAGGCACTGCTTTTTCAATTTGGGGTTCCCTGGTGGCTCAGAGGTTAAAGCGTCTGCCGTCAACGTGGGAGACCTGGGTTCGATCCCTGGGTCGGGAAGATCCCCTGGAGAAGGAAATGGCAACCCACTCCAGTATTCTTGCCTGGAGAATCCCATGGACAGAGGAGCCTGGTAGGCTACAGTCCACGGGGTCACAAAGAGTCGGACACGACTGAGCGACTTCACCTTCACCTTTTTAATTTGATTTCAATCAAACCAATTTCAATTTATTGATTTATTTTTTTTTTCCTGGCCATGTCATGTTGTATGCAAGATCTTAGTTCCCCAACCAGGGATCGAATCCACACCCTTGGAGTGGAAGCCTTAACCACCGGACCACCAGGGAAGACACTGATTTCAATTTAAATAGCCACATGAGGGGAACATACTGGGAAGTCTGAGAAATGGGTGGCACAGAGGGTAGCCACAATGCAAGAGGAAGGCCAACTGAAGGGCCCTGGCCATGAGGCAGCAGGAAGAGAAGAAGGACTCAGGAATCAACTTGAAGGCCGGGCTTGCCAGTGACCTGGATGAGGGTCAGGAGAGGCAAATTGCGCTGACATCCAAGTCTCCACAGTAAGCGCGTGAGGCGGGGTGCCTCGAGGACTGGCACACAACCAGGAAACCCTGACGATGCTGGAGGACAATGTGGCAGCGCCAGGGACCACACCCAAGCCCGTAACTGCATGCCACGGAACAAGATTTTTTTTTAATTAATTAATTTATTTTTTGTAGTTTTTTGGCCATGCCATGCGACAGGCACGCTGGATCTTAGTTTCCTGATCAAGGATCGAACCTGAGCCCCACTGCAGCAGAAAGCACAGAGCCTTAAACACTGGACAGCCAGGGAAATCCCACGCTGAACAAGATTTCATGGAACTCAGGCCGTTGCCAGCTTCCTTTCCTCCCCAGATGAGGGGAAAGGTCCTCCCTACGACGCCTCATTATTAAGCTACCTATCATGGCTGGGGAGGCAGAATGATGCCCTTCCCAAAGATGTCTGCTTCCTAACCCCTGGGACCTGTGGATTACAAAGGTTACAGAGGGAATTAGGCTACAGGAGGGATGAGGGCTGCTAATCAGCTTAAAATAGGAGTGTGGCCTAGATTATCCAGGTAGGCCAGATATAGTCTCCAGGGCCCTAAAACTAGAAAAGCGAAGCACAAAAGCATCAGAAAAAGAGATGTGACCACAGGAGTGGGATCAGAGAGCTGTGATGTTGTTGGTTTTGAAAACGAAGGAAGGGAACCCTGAGCGAGGAATTCTAGGGGTCTCTGGAAGCTGGAAGCAGTGACAGAGTTTCTTTTCTGGGGCTCCAAGTCACTGCGGATGGTGACTGCAGCCTTGAAATTAAAAGATGCTTGCCCCTTGGAAGGAAAGCTATGAAAAACCTAGACAAGGTATTAAAAAGCAGAGACATCACTTCGCCGACAAAGGTCCATCTAGTCAAAGCTATGGTTTTTCCAGTAGTCATGTACGGATGGACCATCTGTACATGAGAGTTGGACCATAAAGGCGGCTGAGTGCCAAAGAATTGATGCTTTGAAACTGTGGTGCTGGAGAAGACTTTTGAGAGTCCCTTGGAATGCAAGGAGATCAAATTATTCAATAATGAAGGAAATCAGTCCTGAATAGTCACTGGAAGGACTGATGCTGAAGCTCCAATACTTTGGCCACCTGATGTGAAGAGCTGACTCACTGGAAAACACCCTGATGCTAGGAAAGATTGAGGGCAGGAGGAGAAGGGGGTGGCAGAGGATAAGACGGTTAGATACCATCACCGACTCAATGGACATGAATTGGAGAAAACTCCGGGAGACAGTGAAGGACAGGGGAGCCTGGGGTGCTGCAGTCCACGAGGTTGCAAAGAGTCGGACACGACTGCGTGACTGAACAACAAAAACTAGAAGCTGGAAAAGGTGAGGAAACAGAGCCACCCCTTCCACCTCCAGACAGGAATGCAGCCTGCTGACACCTGGCCCTTAGCATGGGGAGGCCTGTGTCAGACTTCTGAACCACTGGAGTGCTTAAGATCATAAACCTGTGCTATTCCAGGCCACCAAGTTTGTGGGAATTTATTACGACAGCAACAGATACACATGGCATTTTTTTTTTTTCCGAGTTATCTTCTTGCCGCCCTCATTATCTCTAGACTAATGGAATTATCGAGGGTACAGAGGCCAGGAATTAAAGAGGCAGATAAAGCCCTCATCCCGGGCCACACCCTCCCGCCCTCCCATCAGGGATGACACATACTGAACCTGCAGGTGCTGACGTTTTGGATTCCGGACTCCCGGCAGGGGCAGAAACCCTCGTTGGGCGGGTAGACGGACCCGTTGGCAAATAAGGTGTTGGGAGCCACGAAGCGAAAGGTGGGGATGCCTCCAAACACCCCCTGCTCCTTGTAGACGAGCTTCATGGACCTGCAGGGACAGATGATGTAGGTGACATCCCAGAAGGCAGTGACCAGAACTGGGTGGCCTGAGTAAGCTCATTCCCCACAGGCATGGCCACCCCTCCGTGTCCCAGTTTGCCCCATCTCTCCCTGGCAAATTACAACAACCTCCTTATGCGTCTCCCTGCCTCCACCACCTACACCAATCCATTCTCCACAAGCTTTAAAACAAGGACAAAATATATCACAACCCCACGTAAGACTGTAACCGCTTCCAGTCTGATCTAGAATAAAATTCAACATCATCACCATGGCCACAAGCTTCTATAGGATTCAGCCCCTGCTAACTGGAGAAGACTCTTGAGAGTCCCTTGGACTGCAAGGAGATCAAACCAGTCAATCCTAAAGGAAACCCACCCTGAATATTCACTGGAAGGACTGATGCTGAAGCTGAAGCTCCAATACTTCAGCCACCTGATGCAAACAGCTGATTCACTGGAAAAGACCCTGATGCTAGGAAAGAGACTGAAAGCAAAGGGAGAAGCGGGCAGCAGAGGATGAGATGGTTAGACAGCATCATTGATTCAATGGACATCAATGTGAACAAACTCTGGGAGATAGTGGGGGACAGAGGAACCTGGCATGCTGCAGTCCATGGGGTCGCAGAGTCGGACACGACGTTAGCGACTGAACAATAACCCAACAACACCGTGTACTGCACCCTATGGGCCTCCTGGCCATTCCTCCAACATGTTCCCTCCTGCCCCAGGGCCTTTGTACCTGCTGCTCCCAGTGCCTGGAACGTTCCTCTCTCTTATTTCCACATCAGACTTCAGTTCTTCACTCAGGCCCCGTTTCGGCACCATAACCCACCCCCATTCACCCTCTTTCTGTTCACCCTGCCTTATTTCTCAAAGGTGCCTCTAAACGTGAACATGGCCTGTGGATCAGAACCACCCCACCTGTCCTATCCACAGGGTCCACTCAGCATACATGGCCTTAGAGCCCTTGGAATGGGGCCAGTCCAAGTTGGGATGTGGCTGTGTCGAATACACTCCAGATTCCTATGGCTTGATACCCCCGAGCAATGGAAAACAGCTCTTCAATATTTTTCTCTCTTTTTTTTTTTATTTTGCCACACTGCACAGTATGTGGAACTTCCCTGGCCAGGGACAGAACCCGTGACCCCTGTAGTAGAAGTGTGCAGTCTCAACCACTGGACCTCCAGGCAAGTCCACCTTTAGTATTTTACATTTGTTTACCCACTGTGACATGATACCATTTTGGATCTCCTGGGTCCAATAAAACATCATTAAAATGATTTTAACTGATTTTTCTTTAATGCAGCCACTAGAAAATTTAAAATTGTGGATGGGACTTGTATTATATTTTTATTGGACAGTATCACCCTAGACAATAGCATCAAGTCAGTGCTAAATTTTCTCATTATGGTGGCGTGATGTGGTTACATAAGGAAATGCCCTTGTTTTTAGAAAACACCCACTGAAGTATTTAGGTGTCCAACATACTCTCAAGGGGTCCAGAAAAAATATACAGAGAAGAGAGGGAGGGAAGCAGAGAGAGAGGGAGAGAGAAGTGAGGAGGATAAAGCTGATGGGGCAAAAGAAACAATCAGGGAAATTGGAGAAGGGAATGCAGAGAAACAGCTTCCCTCGTGGCTCTGCCTGCCAAGAATCCACCTGCCAAGAATCTGCCTGCCAAGCAGGAAATGCAGGAGACGAGGGTTCAATCTCTGGGTCTGGAAGATCTCCTAGAGAAGGAAATGGCAACCCACTCCAGTACTCTTGCCTGGAGAATCCCATGGACAGAGGAGCCTGGCAGGCTACAGTCCATGGGGTCAGAAAAGAATCGAACACGACTTAGTGACGTTTTAAACAACAACAAATGCAGAGGAAACTGCACTTTCTGGGAACGCTTCTCTAAGTCGAAATTTCTAATTTCAGGAAGTGAACACACACAGAACAAAAACACCTCCACTCTCTGACCCTCCCCTGCGGGTCCATGGGCCTGAGTCCCCTGCCAGGACACAACCCCCAGGGACCAAGGACCCGGCCATCCTGTCCCTGCCAGGACCCCAGCGCCTCGTGCAGACAGGGCTGTGTCAAGATCTGCTAGGGTGGCAGGTGGGTCTCCTGAGTTCACATCAGTAAAAGCCCAAGCAAAGGATTTTTCCAGAGTGGCCTCAACAGAGGAGCCGAGAACAGGGAAACACCCAGAGAAAGGCTCTAGGAGCCGCTGTCTCTTCTCGCCCCTCTGCTGGGGCCACTGGAATGGTTAAGCCCCAGGCTGACCTCTGAGGCTGTACTCTGGAAAGCAGAGGGGCTGCCAGAGGCATCCGGGCCTCTCAGCACCCAACTGGAAACAGGGCAGCTGGCACAGGGAGCCCTTCGTTGCCTTATTCCACGGCCCCTTGCCATCTTGCCCATTTCCTGTCCATCACCACCACCAAGCCTCAACAACCGCCAGCAGCCTCCCTGAGCCTTGCAAAAGCACCAGCGGTTGGAGTTTGGCTCTTCATGGAGCAGCCAAAGAGAATTCAAGCTGGTGCCAGGGGCGAGTGGACATGCAGCACACACCACAAGCCACTTGGTTCGGCTCTGAGCATCCACAAAGCAGAAGGAGGCCCGGAATGTCACACATCAGGGCGATTACCGGCAGGCCTCGGGGCTGTAGAATTCCAGCGAGGATTCGGGGGTCATAAATGGTGCCCACATCTGCCCAGAAGTTCCGTTAATCATGTTGCACTGATCGGAATGCCAGAAGTTGACCTGTGGGGAAGCATTTAAACGTGGCCTCTTAGTCAAGCAAGGACTCATAAAGACTTGGACACTGCCCAGGTGACTTAGAGCTCCGACTTCACACACCGTGTGAAGTCACCACCCAGTTGAGAGAAGCCAGTCCTCCTGGATAGACGTCCTGGTACAAGAAGATCAGGCTGTGTAGACAGCCAGCCAGAGGGACTGTCGATGGCAGCTCCCCATTCCCTGACTGTGTATCCCTGAATGTACAACTTTGCTGGGGACTCAGTAACTTCATCTGTAAAACAGACCTGTCACTCACACCTCCAAGGAGCACAGTGAGCGCGAGAGACAGACATCATCGCCTCTCAGACAGGAAGTGGGCAGGCATGTCGTCAAAGCAGATCAAGTGAGAAGGTAGTCCCGTAAGTAGAATATTTAAAATCATAATGGTAGCTACCAGGAGATTGCAAAACAGTAGTTGCTTCTGGAGAGTGACACTCGGACAGAAAAAAACAGACTTCTCACTTTTTACCCATCTGTCCTAGTAGAAGGTTTCTAAGCATATGTTCATGTGTGTGTGTGTATGTGTGTATACATATATGTACATCATATTGGGCCTCCCTGGTGGCTCAGTGGTAAGGAATCCACCTGCCAATGGAGGAGACACGGGTTTGATCCCTGGGTTGGGAAGATCCTCTGGAGAAGGAATTGACAACCCACTCAGGTACTCTTGCCTGGGAAATCCAATGGACAGAGGAGCCTGGTGGGTACAGTCCATGGGGTCACAAAAGAATTGGACATGACTTAGAGACTAAACAACAACAACATACACACACACACACACACACACACATTTTGGCCATACCACGCTGTATATTCCCCGACCAGGGACTGAACCCGGGCCCCCTGTCGTGGAAGCACAGAGTCCTAACCACTGGACCACCAGGGAAGTCCCTGTACATTTTTATCTTGAGAAAGCAAGCCCAAGAGAATTTCAACAGTGTCCATTCAGAATGGTTATTACTGGTTGCGATGGTGATCCTGTCAGTCCGGGCCCTGATGGGGGATAATCTGTCCCCAGCCCTCCGGTCTCTGTAACCATCACCCTGATGAGTATTTGGAAGGTGTGGGCACCATCACTACATAATCATTTTCATGAGAAATGCCCAAAGGCCGCTCAGGTGAAAAAAGCAAGTTGCAAAACAATGCACATAGTATGATTTCATTCTGCTCCTAGAAGAAAGAAAAAAAAAAATCGCACCTCAAATGGATAAAAATACACAGGAAGCATATACCCAATACTGATAACTGTGGGTTTCCTCTGTAGTTCGGATGGGAATGGGGCTGGGTGTGTGAAGACGTACAAAGTGCACTTTATATCTGTCTCTATTATTTTATTTTTTAATGTGAATGTCTTCCTGTGTTTCTAGCGCAATTTTTTTTTTAATTCAACAATCTTTCAGTGCAATGGATGGCTGTATCTTCAGTGTAATATTTTTGAAGCATTCTCGTAAGTGAAGAACCAAAGCTAAATAAATCATATGCTCCACCCACCCACTGGAAACCAAGAACTAGTTTTCCTTTTGTTTCATTTTGGCCATGCCTTGGGGCATATGGACAGAACTTCCCCCAGGAGGGATCGAACCCACCCCTGCTGCAATGGAAGGGCAGAGCCTTAACCACCGGGCCGCCAGGAACATCCTACCTGAGGCTTTGCTTGCTTGCTCAATCATGTCTGACTCTTTGCAACCTCATGGACTACAGCACACTAGGCTCCTTTGTCCATGGGATTTTTCAAACAAGAAAGAGTACTGGAGCGGGTTTCCACTTCCTCCTCCAGGGATCTCCTGCTTGGCAGGCGCACTGTTTACCGCTAAGCCACCGAGAAAGTCCTAGTTGAGCCTTAAACACAGATAAGGTCCGGGACTCAAGAGCATCTCCCCTACAGATGCAATCCCCTCCTCTGTTTGTTTCTTTAACTGAAGGATAGCTGATTTATAATGTTGTGTTAGTTTCACGTGTACAGCAAAGGGATTCCATTTTACATACACATGTGTCTAATCTTTTTCAGATTCTTTTCCCATTTAGGATATTAAGGAATATTGAGCAGCACTCCCTGTACCACACAGGAGATCCTCGTTGGCTGTCTGTTTTAAATATAGCAGTGTGTACATGTCAATCCCCAACTCCTGTTTTTAAGGGAAGAAGGTGCTCTGGGCAGCGGATCCTGGCCCTTGCCACCGCCACCCAGTCCCTGCACAGGATGGTTGTCGCCTCTGGCCCTCACCTTGCTGACCCCATTCCACTTGTCCACGAGGTGGATCCTGCTGAAGTCTTTGACCCCTGTGAACACGGTGAAGAGGCCGGAATCGGAGTTGTTGAGCTGCAGACAACAGCAGAGGATGACATCGTTAAGCCCCAGGATGGAGGTAAAGGACATGGGGAGTCAATTCTCAGGCCCACCCACAGGCTGCTCCCCCTTCACCCAGAGAACAAGGGCTTCATTGTCTTGTTCACCGCTGCAAGTCCAGCACTGGGGCAGTCGAGAAGAGGAGGACTTGAGGGCTTTCTAGGAGGAACACTCCTCTGAAGACCACGTCCGTCCTAGAAAACGTCCCATTTTCCCTTCCTGACTCCAGGAGAGTCTGGTTCTCCTCTCAGGTGAACGGTAGGGTCACTCCATCCCATTCCCCAAGTTACAAGAAAGCATGGCCACGTGACCTCTTCAATCAGTGAAAACAATCAATGAGAAAGGAGAGAAATGATAATGTCACATCCGGGTGGGAGCTTTAAGGGCTGGTCATGCACATGTCACTGTGCTTTCCATCATTGCTATCGAGACTGGAGAGGCATGTATCCAGCAGAAGCCTCCCTCAGCCTGGGTCCCTGAGTGACCACAAAGAGCAGAGGAGCCCTGGTCACCCACACTAGACCTGGCATACAAGTAAGGAATAAACCTTTGCTGTTCCAAGCCATGGAGATCTGAGGGCTGCTTAACCTGCCTATCCTGAAACATACAGGCAAAGAGGACTTGATGTTTACCAAGTTCTTTCCAGACAGAAAGTCCAGGCTTTGGCACCCTGAGGGAATTTCTTAGAAAAAGATTTCTAATTCAAAGCAAAACTGTACAAAACACACACACACAAATGAGTGACCACTGGGTGAAATTTAGAAAGCACCCTTTTGCCTCTGAGGACGCTGTATAATGTAAGGTACAGCACCCGTGAGAAACTCAATAGGGCTTGTTTACCGGCCGAATAGCTACATTGATTACTGACTGGGTAAGCCAACAGGGCCTAAGTTCAAAGCCTATTCTAGCTTCCTAATATCAGTGTGCCCTGTCATTTGTCCATTCAGAGCTTCAAGAGCCCAAACTCAAAAAAAACAAAAAAAAAACAAAAAACCCAAACTTCAGCCAGTATAAAGAGACAGTAACAGAGACCACTACAAAGAGACACTGGGAATATTAAAAGACCTAATGTGTAAAGCCTGTTGAGGACAGTGCCTAAGAAATAGTAATATCTCCAAATGCTAGCTTTTATTTTTATTATTGCTGTTATCATTATTAATAAATGCTCGCCTAAAAGAATCTATTATAATAATTATAACAAAATGTATCAGAGACTTCTAGTTACTACCCAGAGTCCATTCTCCCCTTTCTCCTTCATATCAAAACCTAAACCTTACTCAGGGCATCAACACACTAGCTATAAGCTAACATTTTCCAGCTTCCCTTGCAGCTAAGTATGGCCACAGGTCTAGTTCTGGCTAATGGAAAGCAAGTGGAAATTGCTTTGGGAGGAAATCTCCCTCCCAAAGAGGGAAACAGCCAGGACATGCTGCTTTGTCCTCAACTCCCCCGACTGCCCCTAAATCCCCTACCACTTCTTCCTTCCTGCTGCTACCTGGAAAGTGAGTGTGACAGCTGGTGCCCCAGCAGCCTCTTGGACCATGCAGTAATCTTGAGTATGGAAACCACACTGTAAGGTGGGGAGAGCAGAGAAGTAGAATTCTAGACCCCTAAAGAGTGGGAAGCCACCACACCAACACTGCTGGGCTATTGCTTTGGGATTTCCACTATACTGAGTCAAAGATAGTTTATAAGCACGTGACTCAATTTGTAATAATTTTCATTTGTTTACCAGTTTACAATTTGCTTCGACAAGAATCATGTCACTTAAATTACCTTAAACTTGTCAACTTACCCACACACCCAGAACCTGTCATCCTGCTCAAAAATCTACTGAGCAGCTATCACATGCCTGTAACTGAATCATGATTTCTCCCTCCTACTACCCCCAACACCGGATCAGCAGAGCCCCAAAAGGAAACTCAGGCTGGTGCAACTCAGAGGGCTGTTTACAATCTGTGATTGAGGGAGCCAAGGTCAGGGATCAGAGGTCAGGGATCTGACTCTACATCAGATCATGACTCAGGATCCCAATCACTGACACCACTAGGTTGGATCAAGATTAAGAAAAAGCAGGCAACTCAGAGCAAAGCAATAATTGACATTTTTGACCTGCCTCCTCAGCAGCCATTCCACTTTCTTCCAGCACCAACCTCCAACCATCTAAGCTCAGCCCCAGTCACATCATTTGAGCCTGGATCAAGCTGTACCTAAATCTCTCTCCCTACAGTTTTCAGTTATATGAACCAATAAATCAATAAATAGAATTTAACTGAAACTGACTTTGGCTTAAGCCAGCTTAAGTTAGGTTTTCTGTCACTGACAACCCACAGCTCCTGGGGCCTCTGCCAGCTCCAAAAGCAAGCTGGTAACTGGTTTCCAGGCTGTGTCAGTGGAGGACAAGACAGAGGCCCCGAACTTCTCACTGGGCCACACTTACCTCAGCAAATAAGCCGAACTTGCCCTTGAAGGGGAGCGAGTTTGGGAAGTACTGATTGATGAGGTGGATTAAGGGGTCGTCATAGCCCCACATGATCTCGCCAACAGTGCGGTTCATGAAGGCACGCTGGCCAAGTGTGCTGAACGCGAAGGTCATGATCAGCTTCAAGAATCCAGGCCTGTTCTCCATCATCATCGATGCACTCTGCAGAGCCAGGGGACACCACAGGTTAGAGGCTAGACACAGCTTGTCTGCCCTCCCTGGACCTCAAGCCAAGCTTCAAGGCACAGCCATCCTGGAACATGGTCAGGCCTAGAAGGATCCCTGCAGTGGACATCTGGGGTATCTGGGGCATCCGGAACCATGCCCTGATCCTTCAGTAACAGGACCACCTGTGCTCTCGGGTTTAGGCCGAGTTAACTCCACCCCCAGCCCCAGAGGCAGTCATGTGCCTTAGTCCTGGTTAATCAGAAACCTTCCTCTCTCTGGCTACAGTGATTGGTTTGGGAATATGTATGCAGCCCCATCAGAACCAACAAGCCACAAGGAGCAAATCAGCTGGGGTTGTGGGGTAGAGAGGGACGGTGGCTCTGGCTGCCCTCGAACATGGTGTGTGCAAGGCTGCAGCCACCCTGAGGGGTGGATCTGCCAGATCATGGAACCAACACAGATCTGGGCAACCTCGTTTGCACTCTGGATCAAGCCATATCTGAAACCAGGCCAACTCCTGACCTTTCAGTAACATGAGCCCAGAAACGCCCTTTTTAGTTATGCCAATTTAGAGTACCTTTCCCTGTCACCTTATAAGCAAAGAATCTTGATGCAGACTGCACTCTACTTCCTTAGCATCTCCCTTCCAAACTCCAGGAGCCCCAAGCACCAGTTCTACCTAGTATCTGGGTGCTTAGAATATGGGTGAATTTATTTTCGAATTTTTGTTTTCCTCTGGAGATACCATCTTGGCACTTGGTTTACTTTTTAAAGGCACCTCATCCAATATCTGGGCTTCCCTGGTAGCTCAGCTGGTAAGGAAACAGCCTGCAATGCAGGAGACCTTGGTTCAATTCCTGGGTTGGGAAGTTTCCCTGGAGAAGGAATAGGCTAGTCACTCCAGTATACTTGAGCTTCCCTGGTGGCTCAGATGGTAAAGAATCCACCTGCAATGTAGAAGACCTGGGTTCAATCCCTGGGTCGGGAAGATCCCCTGCAGGAGGGCATGGCAACCTACTCCAGTATTCTTGCCTGGAGAATCCCCAAGGACAGAGGAGCCTGGTGGGCTACAGTCCATGGGGTAGCAAATAGTCAGACACGACTGAACAATAAGCATAAGCACATTGAGTATCTAATCTCTACCTGTAGAAAGGGGAACACACACACACAGAAGTCGCTCAGTCGTGTCTGACTCTTTGCGACCCCATGGATTGTAGCCTACCAGGCTCCTCGGTCCATGGGATTTTCCAGGCATGAATACTGGAGTGGGTTGCCATTTCCTTCTCCAGGGGATCTTCCTGACCCAGGGATCGAACCTGGGTCTCCCGCATTGTAGGCAGACGCTTTACTGTCTGAGCAAGGGAACCAGCATTTTCTTAAACATAAAGGTCTGATTCTATAAGAATTCACAAGGGTCTCCTTAACATTATGATTTTTAGGGTAATAAATAGATGGGTTTTATTTATTTTGTATAAGTACTGGCATTGTGTTTCTCTAAGTCAGTATTTCCTCTTTTTCTTTCCTTTTTGGCTGTGTCAGGTCTTAGTTGTGGCATGCAGAATCTTTCGTTGTGGTGTGTGGGCTTGGTTACCCCACGGCATGTGGGATCTTAGTTCCCCAGCCAGAGATCAAACCTGTATTCCCTACATTGCAAGGTGGATTCTTAACTACTGGACCACCAGGGAAGTCTCTTAGATGGTTTTTAAAAATCGTGAAAGGATATAAAGTAAAAGTCCCTCTCTAACCCGTGACCCTCCTCTTCCTAATTGCCTCCCCCAAGACAACCCACTGCTCTGGGTTCTTGAGTATTCCTGCAGGAAGCATCAACACCAGAAGTCAGCAAGCTGTGGTCCATGGGCCAAAGCCAGCCCATGGCCTGCTTTTTACAGTCCAGGAGCTAAGATGTTCTGCATGTTTTCATGGTTGAAAGAAAAACAGAAGACCATATGAAAAACATGAAAATTATATGAAACTCACATTTCAGTATATCCACGAAATAGGTCTCTTGGCATATAGCCACACCCACTCATTTATGTTTTTGTCTTGGGCTTCTTTTGCATTTTAAAAATATTTATTTATTTATTTGGCTGCTTCAAGACTTAGCTGAGACATGCAGGATCTTTAGTTATGGCATATAGGATCTAGTTCCCTGAGCAGGGGTCGAACCCAGGCCCCCTGTATTGGGAGCTCGGAGCCTTAGCCATTGGACCACCAGGGAAGCCCCTGCTTTTGCATTATAATGGCAGACTTGAACAGCTGTAACAGAGAATGTCTAGCCCTCAAAGCCTAAAACATTATCTGGCCCTTTATAGAAAAAGCCCAGCTGGTCTAGGCATGTAAAAGCACGTGTGTAAGTGGGTGTGTGCATGCATGCAAGTATTTCTCCTTCAGAAACAATAAGTAGGGGCACTTTGCTTGTGTTCGATTTTCCCTAGTTAGACATAACTAAGAGACTGCTCCACGACACCCTCTGCAGCCCTGCCTCCTTTTGCTGGATGTACACTAGTCCACTGTTTGTCTGCAATAGATATCACAACATAACTCCACATGATGATCAGTAGATGTTTGCTCTGAAAACGTTGCTGAAATAAACATCCTTGAGAAAAAACATCTTTGCCCACATGTGTTATTCTATCAAGAACACACATTCCTACCTATGAAACTTCTGAGGTCAAGAGCACAGGCAATTTACACCGAAAAATTACTTCAATTTAAGTTGAAAATTACCTTCCAACAGCTCATACCAGTTCCGTTCCTAACGACAGTGTCTGTTCCCACAAACGCTCCTAAGCCCTGGGCATTTATCACACAGTCTTTGCCAACCTAACTGGTGGAGGAAAGTGACTTCAGTGCCTAAACATGCACCTATGACTCTGAGGGAGGCAGCAGCAAGGCTTCAGGCTGCATTTATCTGAGCTTCCATCCTGTCCACCCAACAGACTTCCCAGGTACATTCACATCTGATCCTGAGCCCAGCCTGGGGCCAGCCCTGGAGCACACATCTGCTGATCCTCAGCTGGGTGGACAGAGGATTGAATGAGAGGCTGAGTACCACAGAGTGGCAGCCTCATAGACCAAACTAGTTTCAAAACCCTAATCTGCTACCTGCTAGTTGAGTGACTTTAGATAAGTCACCTAACCTCTCTGTTCTTCAGTTTTCCTCTTCTACAAATGGAGAAAATAATGGTACCTAATGATCGTGGGACTGCTGACAGGTAAACAAGGTGGTATGTGTGAAGCCTGGCATACAAGTTCTAACACGTAGTGTCAGCAAGATGCTCACATAGCAGACCTGAGACAGTTCTCTCTAGAAAGGCCTGGGCCTTGGCTGGCGTCTGAGATCTCGATGTTAGGAGCGCTCCCACCGCTCCCTAACTGATAAGAGGGGCTCACTGTGCCTGGATTGTACCACCTGCTTTCCTGGAACACGGATCTGTGCCAAGCAGACGGCGTCTCCATGACGAGCCCCCAGTAAACACCTGGGCGCTGAGTCTCTGTAGTGGGCATTCCTGGTAGAGGAGACCTACCTGTGTGTGGTCATAAATCACCGCTCAAGGAACGAAGCGTGAGTCTCTGTAGTGGGCATTCCTGGTAGAGGAGACCTACCTGTGTGTGGTCATAAATCACCGCTCAAGGAACGAAGCGTGACTGCCCTGTGAGGTGGCTCTGGAAGCCTGCATCTGGTCACCACCCCACGTGCCCTTTCCCTCTGCTGATTCTCTTCTGCCTCCTTCCACTCTACCAACCTATAGCCAAGAGCACAACCATATATGCCGGGTCTTGCAAGTCCTACAAGTGAGTCAGCGAACCTGGGGGTGGTCTTGGGGACCCCGGCACACACGGCAGGCAGGCAGTAAACCCAGCTACTTCTGTGACTCTTACCTGCAGAGAATGGACGTTCTGTCCACAACCTCCCTCCAAACACCACAGACAAGCACACTGCGCCCCCATTCAGCTTCCCACCAAGTACTCCCTTTTGGAGATTCTAGATTTGCCTTTGTTGTTGCACCCGATTAGGGGTTGAACCCGCGCACCCCTGCAGCGGAAGTCTTAACCGCTGCACTACCAGGGAAGTCCCTAGATTTGCAGATTGAAAAGGCCATGACTTTGACCAATGCCCCCAACCAGAGACCAAGATGCACCCAGGAAGCCCGCCGAGTCAACCCAGGAGCCACAGATTGAGCCCTCAAGGGACCGTCCAGTGCAGGGGGCAGGCAGAGAGACGGACCAGGGGTATCTCACCAAGACCAGGATGTTGGGCATGACGATGTAGTCGCTCTCCTGGCCGCGGGACTTATCCGGCTGGAACTGGTAGCTGCGGTACTCCAGGAAGGACACCGTGTCATTGTTGTTGAAGGTGATGTTGCTCTTGTGCCTGAACTCCCTTTGGGGGAGGAAGCCGGTGGGTCAGCTGCCAGGAGCCCGGGGGGCCCTCAGCTGTCTGTGTGCCCAGCTTGACTGTCTCCTACATGTCTGTTCCACCACCCACCCACTGTGGCACGTGCTTAGTCGCCTCTTTGTGACCCCAAGGACTGTATGTAGCCCGCCAGGATCCTCTTAAAGTGAAAGTGTTAGTCACTCAGTTGTGTCCGACTCTTCGGGACCCCATGGACTGGGGCCTGCCAGGCTCCTCTGTCCATGGGATCTTCCAGGCAAAAATACTGGACTGGGTTGCCATTTCCTTCTCCAGGAGGCTCTTCCTGACCCAGGGATCAAAGCCGGGTCTCCTGCATCTCCTGCATCAACAGGCGGATTCTTTACCACTGAGCCCCCTGGGAAGCCCACCTACTGCAGGACAGGCACAGAAGCCTCTTGTCACCAAATCCCATACGCTCCCTCCCCCTGAGCAAGCTGCCACCATCCCCCTGCCCCTCATCACCCTCCGCCTGGGCATCCTAGCTTTTCTGAGGGAGGCAGTGAGGACGGTGGGTAGGAATATGCACTCTGAAGACAGAAGGCAGGGGGCCTGAATCCTGTCTCCATCTCTTACTACTCAAGCCTGTTTTCCCACGTTTAAAACGAGAGCAACAGGACTTCCCTGGCAGTCCGTGGTTAAGACTGCATGCTTCCGCTGCAGGGGGCGTGGGTTCCATCCCTTGATGCGGAACTAGGATCCTGCGTACCACGAGGTGCGGCCAAGGAAAAAAAACAAAATGGGTGTAATAAGCAGACTTACGTCATTAGGTCCCTACTTGTGAGAACTGAGTGAACTAATGTGGCTCAGAGGTTAAAGTGTCTGCCTGCAATGTGGGAGACCTGGGTTCGATCCCTGGGTCGGGAAGATCCCCTGGAGAAGGAAATGGCAACCCACTCCAGTATTCTTGACTGGAGAATCCCATGGACGGAAGAGCCTGGTGGGCCACCGTCCATGGGGTCGCAAAGAGTCGGACACCACTGAGCGACTTAACTTTCACTTTCACTTTCAATGCATGTCAAGCAATTAAAACGATTGCCTAATGCACAGAGAAAAGCATTTTATCAGCTGCAGTTTTTATTGCTGTTATGCTGTCTTTATTCCATCATGCTCTGCAATCCATTTTCTGCAGAGCATCCAGAAGAATCTTTGAAAAGGGGAAATCAGAGCACGTCATCCTCTCCCCCAAACCCTCCTTTGCACACAGGATAAAACTGAGCTCCTTCTGTGGCCTCCAGGGTCCTCACCATCCGGCCCCGTCCAATTCTCAGGTTTCCTCTCTCCCCCTCACTCTCCCCTCACTCCTAACACGCCAGCCACACATGCCTTCTCCCCTCCTCGACTACCAGGCTATTCCCGCCTCAGGCCCTTTGCACTCGCTGCTCCCTCTGTCCAGGACTCACTTCCCCCCAGATCCTCACACTGCAGTGCCCGCTTCTCACCATCTGGGTCTAGGGAATTGTCCCCCTTTGTCGAGGTCCTCCCTGACCCTTCAGTTAGACCAGCCCCCGCCAAGCCCTGCCTCCAGCACTCTCCATGGCTTGACCTGCTTTGTTTGCACCACGCTTATCCTGCCAGGTTTCCCCTCATTTGTCCACTTGTTTATTCTCTCCCGACGGGAATGTCAGCTCTGTGAGGCAGAGGCTTTTGTCTGCCTTTAACAGTGAACTGGCACAGTGCCTGGCATACAGGAGATGTTCAGTACTCAATAAATACTTATGGAATGAAGAGATAAGTAAGAACTTTGGCAAACCAGGCTCAGCTTCGACACAGAAGCCTTGCATGGATGAGCTAAGCCAGGATTGCAGTTTCCTGAGGGCAGAATGGGCAGCACCAGAAATCGGGTCTTGTCTTCCAGGGAGCCCCTTCCCCAATGTCCCTGTGGAATCTGTGGTGCAGGTTGGCACCTGACAGCTCTTCTGGAGCCTTGTGGCAGAGCCTCTCTTGGAAAACTGCTCCAGCCAACCCCATGGAGCCCAGTAGCCACTGGAGAGCTTCACCCTCCCAAAGAAAATGATCAAATGAAGAAGTTGTGACAGCTGTGGTCATAAATAAAGACAGCAGGACCCTGTGGGGCCCTCCCAGGTAAAAATCCTTTTCCATGTCCCCAATTTTCTTGTAGGGAATAAGCTTCATTCAGCCTCTCTGACCTTCCCTGAGTTCCAGGGGGCAGGTTCAAACAGTTGTTTATCAGGGGAGGGAGGCGATGCAGAAGCAAAGGAGGGGCAGTCAGGAAACAATAGTGCAGCCTTGGGGCAGGGTCCTGGCTCCTCCTCAAGGGACACACAGAACAGTATCTCTGAGTTTTTCTGCAGGAACTAAGGACCTCACCAAGGTGGAAGATGGTATCCTCTGGCCGAGCAAAAGATTCCTAGAACACCTCCCTGTTAACTGCACCACCAACCAATCAGAACAAAGTTTTGCACACAGTGGAAGAAGATAAAGGCCCTGACCTTTTCTCCAAATGATTCTCCCTTTAAAAACTTTCATGGTTGAGCAGAATCTTTAGAGTTGGTTTTTGGACATGAATCTGCCTTCTCCCCACATTGCTGGCCTCTTGGATAAAGCAATCTTTCCTTTCCCAAAGGCACTTGCCTTTTTCTTTTTCTAACTTTTTGGCCACACCTCGAAGCATGTGGGATCTTAGTTCCTTGACCAGGGATCGAACCTGCGCCCCCTGCAGTGGAAGTGCTCATTCTTAGCTGTTGGACTGCCAGGGAATCCAACGCTTGCCTTTTGAGTGGCAAGCTGCCAAACTCAGGAAACGATAATGTGTTAATAACTAACACTTACTGATCACTTACTGCATGCCAGGCACTGTGCTGGGCTCCCCATTATCTCATCCAGTCCTCATAACCACTCCACCATGGATACAGTCATCCCCATTTTACAGAAGGGGACACTGCAGGACAGGAAGGTAAAGGCCCCTGCCCACAGTCAGAGACCTGCTGAGTGGCAAAGCCAGGCAGTCACTCCCAAGTCTCAAGCACTGGAGCACTGGATTGGAGCAAGCAGATTGGCCCTGAATGAGCCCTTCTGCAAGGAGCCTCGGTTTCGTCCTCTGTAAAATGGGGTGATGACCTGAGTCCCAGCCCAACCTCCTCCATCCTCACCTGTACACATAAGGCCCACGCTCCTGCACCTGTGGCTTCTGGCCTCGGATGATCTCCTCAGGGTTGACGATGTTGAAAAAGTAGACAGAGAGGTAGAAGGGGACAGGGATTTCCTTCCACATGTTGAAAGACAGGCTGTTGGGGTCGATGCGCACATTCTGTGGGGGACAAGACAAACAAGCTCATGAGGAAGAGGGCCAGGGCCCCTACCCACCCACCTGCCCTACCACAAGGCTCCAAAACGGCTGCTTGGTGCCAGCCTGCATCACAGACTCCACAGGGTCTTTGAGGAAGGGACTCCCTGGAGATGCTCTAGGGGCAGGAGGAGGTGGGAAAGCTGTTGACACGTGCTGCTCCAGAGTTGACACATGACATAATTCATGTTAATAGTTGATATTATTTGTATGCATTATTTTTAAATGTGTTCTAATAACAACAGCCTGATCAAGAGACTGGGAGGTGGCCACTGCTCAACCACAGCTCAAATTCATCATTCATTCATTCACTCATTCATTTAACACACATGTTTAAAAACTGAACTATAGTTGATTTACAATGTTTCAGGTGTACAGCAAAATATGCAATTATATATATATATATTCTTTTTCAGATTCTTTCCCACTGTAGGTTATTATAAGATATTGAATATAGTCCCTTGTGCTATATAGTAGGTCCTTGTTGTTTATCTATTGTATATACGCTGCTGCTGCTGCTAAGTCGCTTCAGTTGTGTCCGACTCTGTGAGACCCCAGAGACGGCAGCCCACCAGGCTCCCCCTTCCCTGGGATTCTCCAGGCAAGAACACTGGAGTGGGTTGCCATTTCCTTCTCCAATGCATGAAAGTGACAAGTGACAAGTGAAAGTGAAGTCACTCAGTCGTGTCTGACTCTAGCGACCCCATGGACTGCAGCCCACCAGGCTCCTCCGTCCATGGGATTTTACAGGCAAGAGTACTGGAGTGGGGGTGCCATTGCCTTCTCCGATTGTATATATAGTCATGTGTATCTGTTAATTCCTAATTTATCCCTCCCCCCTTCCCCTTTGGTAACCCTAAGTTTGTTCTCCATGTCAATACACATTTACTGAACACCTATGGTATGCCAGGCCCTCTTCTAACAGCTGGGGTTAGAAAAAGTGAACAAGACAGACCCAGATCTCTAACTTCGTGGGGCTTTTATTCCAGTAGAGGAAAGACAGGTCATCAACAATTAGGGTAAAATACGTGGTGTATGAAAAGTGAAAACACAGCAGGGACTGGGAGGAGGACTGCAATTTTAAACAGAGGAGCCAGGCAGGTGAAGTGTAAGGAAAAACAAAGCACCAAAAACTAAACCAAAATTAAAAACTAAAGGCATTGGAGGGAACACGTGGATTTAGTGGTGGTGGGTAATTTCATGCATAAGACACAGCCCACGCAAAGGCCCTGGGGCTGGGAGAACTGAGACAGAGCAATGGGGAACAGCAAGGAGGCCAGTGTGGTAGGGAGCAGAGCCTGTGAGTGGGAGGGCAGGAGATGAGAGCAAGAGCAATTTTTGATGAAAAGCCAGAAATACAGAAATTTATGTGTTGTACTCTTGTGCTAAGTCGCTTCAGTCATGTCTGACTCTTTGTGATCCTATGAACTGTAGCCTGCCAGGCTCCTCTGTCCATGGGATTCTCCAGGCAAGAATACTGGAGTGGGTTGTCATTTCTTCCTCCAGGGGATCTTCCCTGACCCAGGGGTCAAGCCCATGTCTCCTGTGTCTGCTGCACTGGCAGGCAGGTTCTTTATCACTAGCGCCATGTGAACTATAAATCTCCAGGTTTACAAAGCTTGGCAAAAACCCCTTGCCACCTAATCCCGCTCGCAACCTGACCAGCCCATCAGGTAGTTGTTCCATGTTGCAAAGCCAAGTGTCTGGAACAGCTTGTGTTACCTTCACTTTTTCTTTGAATGTGGCCTCCCAGGACAAGGACAGCCACTCCCACTGTCTCCAGACAGACTGTCCCAGAACCAGTGGGCAGGAGCTCTGGAGAAGGAAGAAGACTGGAGCTGGCCAGTAGATTTTGGGAAGAAGAGGGTTTGGAGAGAGTCAGACCTGAGGGCAAGTTGGCCAGCCCTGAACCTCAGTTTTCCCATCTGTGCAATGGGGCCCGTGACTCTGTAGCGTCAGCTGTGCTTCATTTGATCTACATTGCACTTCAATGAAGAAAAGTTGAACTCATTGTCAAGCACACACAAAAAAATGATTTAACATAAAATCTGGATTTCAAAGTTCTCTTGAAAATATCAGATCAGAGACTCGCCTTCGGGTGTAACAATCCTTTATTGATGAACACATCTGCCTACCAGCTACAAGAGTCACAGGAATTATTTTTTTTTAAGATTTTTAAAATTTATTTCTTTATCTTTGGCTGCGCTGAGTCTTCACTGCTGCGTGCAGACTTTCTCTAGTTGCAGTGAGCAGGGGCTACTTTCTAGTTGCAGTGCTCAGATTTCAGTAGTTGCAGCATGTAGGCCCAGGATTTGCGGTGCACAGGCTCAGTTGCCCCACAGCATGTGGAATCTTCCCAGACCAGGGATCGAACCCACATCCCCTGCATTGGCAGGCATTCTTAACCACTGAACCACCAGGGAAATCCAGGATCATTTTTATAACCTGAGCATCCAGTACATGCAAATAAAGGTGACTAGAAAATGTGGTTTGTACAAAGCAACACAAATGAGTATTTCCTTGCTGAAGAGGGTATGGAGAAAAGGGAACCCTCCCACACTGTTGGTGGAAATGTAAACTGGTGCAGTCACTATGGAGAACAGTATTGAAATTCCTCAAAAAACTAAAAATAAAATTACCATATGATCCTGCAATCCCACTCCCGGGCATATATCTGGACAAAACTCATTCGAAAAGATACATGCACCCCCAATGTTCACTGCAGCACTGTTCACAATAGCTAA
Source organism: Capricornis sumatraensis (assembly GCF_032405125.1). NCBI lineage: Eukaryota > Metazoa > Chordata > Mammalia > Artiodactyla > Bovidae > Capricornis > Capricornis sumatraensis. The sequence goes on along the minus strand of NC_091085.1, from coordinate 57,810,260 downwards.
GACATGGAAGTAACCTAACTGTCTACTCACAGATGAATGGATAAAGAAGTTATGGCATATATACAATGGAATATTCTCACCATAGAAAAGATGAAATAATGCCATTTGTGGCAACATGGATCAAACTAGAGATTGTCACACTAAGTGAAGTAAGTCAGACAAAGACAGACAAATATCCTATGGTATCACATGAGGAATCTTCAAATATGATACAAATGAACTTATTTGTAAGACAGAAACAGACTCACAGACACAGAAAACAAGCTTACAGGTGCCAGGGAGGAAGGGTGGGGGCAAGTATATATCAGGAGGTTGGGATTAACACAGAGACACTACTATATACAAATTGCTGTGCTGTACACCTGAAACTAACATAACATTATAAATCAACTTTATACCAATATAAAATTTAAAAACAAACAAACAAGCACTTCCCAGGGATTGCCTGTGTATCAGGTGCTGTTCTAGGCTCTTCACATCATTGTCACTTCCCTAACCAACACCATGACTCCTCGAACCAAGAGGGTCATGGCCCTCACCTTAAACAAGGGCAGCAGCTGCAACTCCCTTCTGGGCCCCAAGGTCCCTGGGGCTCAGGTTTTTCCAGCTCCTCCCAAATTCTGTGAGCTGCCAGAAATCCGGATGTTTCTATGGCATCTCCCGATTGTTTCAAGAGCAACACGGTATTACTCAAAATCAACACACCCAGGAGGCAGATGGCGCGTCTTCAGGCCACAGCTGGACCCCAGGAGACCCCTTTGCCACACTTGCCAGAGCACCTTGCCCAGACTATCTCCCAGAGAGGCGGACCTCTCCGTGTCACAGGCCGGGACACTGAGGCCCAGCGAGGCTGTGTGGCTCCTCTCCAGCCCCACCACCTGCCCCCTCAGCACGGGCTTGGTGAATGAGGTGAATGCTTGCCCCGTCACGTCCGACTCTTTGCAACCCCATGGACTGGGGCCCGCCAGGCTCCTCTGTCCATGCGATTTCCCAGGCAAGAGTACTGGAGTGGGTTGCCATTTCCTCCTCTAGGGGATCTTCCCGAGCCAGAGATCGAGCCTGCATCTCCCATGTCTCCTGCATTGCAGGCAGATTCTTTACCACTTGAGCTACTGAGGAAGCCAAGAAAGTGGAATTCAGACCTCAGCCTGGAAGTTGGTGGTGGGTTTAGGGGTCAGATGGAACCCTCAAATTTTAATACGAAGGAACAAAGACAGGCCCACGGGCGGAGATGGTCTGTCGTGCCCTCTCTCCATCCCCTCGGAGATGAGCGGTCAGAAGAAAACACATCAACCCAGTTTCCTTCTTTTTATGTGTTTGTGATAAAACACATAAGCTCTAACCTCTTAGCAAACATTTAAATATACAATGCAGTGGGTTTTCTATTTTTTGCTGTGCTTGTGAGACCTTAGTTCCCCAACCAGGGACCAAACCTGGGCCCTTGGCAGTGAGAGCACAGATTCCTAACCACTGGACCGCCAGGGAGTTCCCTACCATGTAGCACTGCTAACTCTAGGCACTATACAGATCTTTTATTCATCATGACTAACAATAATATCATATAACATTGGAAACATAATTGTAAAAGACCCTGATGCTGCGAAAGATTGAAGGCAGGAGCAGAAGGGGATGACAGAGGATGAGATGGTTGGATGGCATCACCGACTCGACGGACAGGAGTTTGAGCCAACTGCGGGAGATAGTGAAGGACAGGGAACCCTGGTGTGCTGCAGTGCATGATGCTGCAAAGAGACAGACACAATTTAGCAACTGAACAACAACAACCATAAATAAAAAGGAAGGAAGGAAACTTTCAGAGGTGATGGACATGTTTACAGTGCAGATTGTGGTGATGGCTTCACTTCTCTCTAAAGTTATCTGGTTGTATATGTGCTGAGTCGCTCAGTCATGTACGATTCTTTGCAACCCCATGGACTATAGCCCGCCAGGCTCTTCTGTTCATGGGATTTCCCAGGCAAGAATACTGGAGTAGGTTCTCATTTCCTTCTCCAGGGCATCTTCCTGACCCAGGGATCGAACCCCATGTCTTGTGTCTCCTGCACTGCAGGCGGATTCTTTACCTGCTGAGCCATTAGGGAAGTTGTATAATTATATACATACAACTAATTTATTATGTCAATCATACAGCAGTAAAGTGGCTTAAAATTAAAAAAAAAAAAAACAAAACAGTTTACAGTTCCTGCCTCCCTCCCGCAGCCCCGTTTTTTAGCAAAGGTATGGTGACCCAGAGAAGCCTGGAGAAGTCTTTGAAATTCCGGAATTCTGCTGTGCTTTCCTAATCTCCTGGTCTTCCCACCCAATTCAGGGCTAAATCAAGGTCAAATCAATGAATCACCAGATGAAGGCTTACGTTTCTCTCTCCAACAGAAGGGACTGTGGGGTTCTGGGGCTCCGCTCTGTTTGTGGGTACTCACTCACAGGGAATCTCCCATTAGCCAGCTTTGCCTCCTGGATACGTTATTAATCTTTTCTGTGCCTCAGTTTTCTCATCCATAAAATGGGTGTAATGATAGCATCCATCTCATAGGTCTGGTGTGAGGTTTAAGTGCCTTTGTAAAACGCTTAGAACAGTGGCAAGTAGAGCCTAGGGACCCAGCAGGTCAACCATGCAGTCACCTGGCACAAAGTGACCAGCCCTTCCCCCTCCCCAACTGCTGCCCCACCTCTGGTGGGGGTTGGACTTTGCACCGCTTACAATCAGAGGGATAACTTTCTTACGGTCACACTGGACCAAAAGCATTAGGACCAGGCAGCTGATTAGATAACAGTGCGCAGGCCAAGCTCAGGGCCTTTTGCCCAACATAGCTGATTCTATCCCTGCCCCCACACCCCCAAGGTCAAAGATCACAGCCCACACACAAAGACCAAGAAAGAAAGCCAAGGTGATCCCTTTCTGGATGCAGCTCCCTCTTATCCAACCAGATTCTCTAAGCTCATTCTGGACAGGCAAGAGGGCTGCCTGGAAGAGAGGGCGTGTGAAAGAGTTGGGCTTTGTCAAGAAAAAAAGACGAGGAGGGTGTTACTGACAGGGGACACAGCCTGTGTAAAAGCTAGGTAGCTTCTAAGAATGTGACCTACCTGAAAGTCCACCAATCTCAAATGTTTTTAAAACAATTCAAATGTTCACGATGGATAAATCAACTGCTGTGTATCTATACAAGGGAATAAATAGATAAAAAGGAGAACTGATGCTTTTGAATTATGGTGCTACAGAAGACTCTTGAGAGACTCTTTGCAACCCTATGGACTGTAGCCCTCCAGGCGCCTCTGTCCATGGGATTCTCCAGGCAAGAATACTGGAGTGGGTTGCTATACCCTTCTCCAGGGGATCCTCTCCATCCAGGGATTGAACCTGCATCTCCTGCTTGGCAGGCAGATTCTTTACCACTAGAGTGACCTTTAAAGCCCCGTAAAGAGAATCATACAAGTCTTCAAATGTATCCATAATTCTCTATTTCTTGAAAACAAGCAGAGATACAAAAGACCATATACGTCTCCTTTTACTTAGCAAAATATTTTTGAGGTCCTGATCATTAATCATTTTAAAACGTAGTTTGCTGACTCTGTTGTTGTTTTAATGTGTTTGCGCCAGGTCTCAGTTGCAGCATGGGTGATCTTTTAGTTGCAGCGTGCGAACTCTTAGTTGTGGCACACAGGATCTAGTGCCCTGACCAGGGATCAAACCCAGGCCCCCTGCAATGAGAGCAAGGTATCTTGGCCACCAGACCAACGAGGAAGTCCCAGTTGTTGACTTTTATCAAATGTACATACCTCACCTGTCTGGCAACAAGAAATGGGACATTTTCATCACGCCTTGCTTAGTCTGTGCTCCTGGCAGCATTATCTATAAGAGCCAAAAGGTGGATGTGACCCAAGTGTCCACTGACAGATGAATGGATGAATGTAATGTGGTGTAGCCAAGGTTATTCAGCCTTAAAAAAAAAAAAAAGAAATTCTCATATGTGCTACATCATGAGGGAAGTCTTAAAACATTCCTATAGGCAATAAGACAGTAAAAAAAAAAACACGTATTATATGATTCCATTTGTGTGAAGTGTCTAGAACAGGCAAGGGAGTTCCCTGGCAGGCTAGTGGTTAAGATTCCGGGCTTTCAGTGCTGTGGCCTAGGTTCAATTCCAGGTCGGGAAACTGAGATCCCATAAGCTGTGCAAGATGGTTTAAAAAAAAAATAGGCAAATCTATAGGGACAGATCTATAGGAGAAGATTCTTGAGAGTCCCTTGGAATGCAACGAGATCAAACCAGGCCATCCTAAAGGAAATCAAGCCTGAATATTCATTGGAAGGACTGATGCTGAAGCTAAAATTCCAATACTTTGGCCACCTGATGTGAAGAACTGACTCACTGGAAAAGACCCTGATATTGGGAAAGATTGAAGGCAGGAGGAGAAGGGGACAACAGAGGATGAGATGGCTGGATGCCATTACTGACTTCACAGACATGAGTTTGAGCAAGCTCTGGGAGTTGGTGAAGAACAGGGGAGCCTGGCGTGCTGCAGTCCACAGGGTCGCAAAGAGTCGGACACGATTGAGCGACTGAACTGAACTGATAGGCACGGAAAACAGTTTGGGAGTTGCCAGGGGAGCATGGGGAGTGACTGCTTAACAGCTACAGGGTTTCATTTTGGGGTGATGAAAATATTCTGGAACTAGACATGTGTGTAATGGTTGTACAACATTGTGAATGTCCTAAATGTCACTCAATTGTATGGTTTGTAATGGTTTAAATGGTGAGTTTTTTATTAAGTGAAACTTGAAAAAAGAAAGTGAAAGTGAAAATTGCTCAGTTGTGTCCAACTCTTTGGGATCCCATGGACTACTCCAGGCCAGAATACTGGAGTGGGTAGCCTTTCCCTTCTCCAGAGGATCTTCTCAACCCTGGGATCGAACCCAGGTCTCCCACGCTGCAGGAGGATTCTTTACCAGCTGAGCCACAAGGGAAGTCCAAGAATACTGGGTGGGTAGCTTAGCCCTTCTCCAGGGGATCTTCCCAACCCAGGAATTGAACCAGGGTCTCCTGCATTGCAGGCAGATTCTTTACCAACTGCAAAATGAGGGAAGCCTTGACACAACTTTAAAAAAAGAGAAAAAAAGACTAACTGCAAATTAAAACAAGATCACTTCCCAAAAGATGGACCCAAATTAAGTCACCTGAGAAAAACAAGCCCAGGAAAAGGTGTGGGAGTCAGAGATGCCCGAGAATGTGAGCACACCGACTCCCCTCCCCATGACCCTACAGTGCCCTGCTTGGCACACTGGCTTTCAGACACTGCTGACCCCACCCAGGATCACTACCTGCACACCTGGGGCGACGGAAACAAGCTTCAGGAAAGAACACCTGACTTTCCAGCACGATGCTACTTACACTCCCAAAGGATTATCTGCTACTCGGATATCCTCTCCTCGTCCATTCTGTTCTTACAGTGCTGGTCCCCACCCACCCCAGTCATCTCGCTTCCCAAGACAGGATTGCGTGCAGCCCGGAGCTGGACAACTATGCCCTACAGGTTTCCACACACATGCAAGATGCCTGCAAAACAATCATCGAGGGACTTCCCTGGTGGTCCAGGAGTTAAAATTCCATGCTTCTAATGTATGGGTTCAACTCCTGGTTGGGGAACTAAGATCCCACATGCTTCGTGGCAGAAAGAAACTTGAGTGAAAAAAAGACAAGCTGCAGAAAGATAACAGTCACTACGGCCTGTTTGTGGAATCACTGACTCAATGGATATGAGTTTGAGCAAACCCTGGGAGATGGTGAAGGACAGGGGAGCCTGGAGTACTGCAGTCCATGGGGTCGCAAAGAGTCAGACATGACTGAGGGACTGAACAGCAACTGCCTATTCACATGAATTTTTCACACACAAAATAACACAAAACATTTTAGTTAAGTTGCCAGCCAAGTGTTGGCCTAGAAGCCAACTGGCCTGGCCCCTGTGGCCTCTCCAGATCTGACATCCTGCCGTGTCCCTGGCACTCAGCCCAGCCATGCTGGCCTCCTTGGCATCCCTTGTACAAGTAGGCACAGCCCTGCCCCAGGACCTTTGCATAGGCTGTTCTCTCTGCCCTCAATGTTTCTCATGAGGTAGCAGCATAGCCAAATCTCTCACCCTTCTTAATCTTTGCTCACATGCCTCCTCTCAGGAAGACACACCCTATCTACCCCCAAATCCCCAAACCCCTTAACCAGCTCTATGTTTTCCAGAGTCATTGTTACCTTCTGGCATACTTACAATTAATTATGTCTACTGTTCTTCATCTGTCTCTCCTGCTAGATCATAAAGCCACCAGGACCAGATCCTCAGTTGCTTTATTCACTGATGGATCTCCCAGGCTTGGAACAGAGGTTGCCACCCAGCAGGCACTCAGCAATATGAGCTCAGGAACAAACAGAATCAGAGTAGAAATGTCTAGGGAGCAGCTATCTGCCTTCTCCTTTGTGTATGTTTTAAAAAGCTTGTACTTGAGGTACTACAAGGTAGGGGTTGGGAGCGGGGGTGGCACACTACAAGGTTTGCAGTATCTTAGTTTCCTGATCAGGGATTGAACCCAGGCCCTCAGCAGTGGAAGTGCAGTCTCAACCACTGGACCACTAGAGAAATCTCAATTAAGTAAATCTTAAATATTATAATGCTAAAGGAAATCAACCCTGAATATTCACTGGAAGGACTTATGCTGAAGCTAAAGCTCCAATACTTGGGCACCTGATACGAAGAACAGACTCATTGGAAAAGACCCTGATGCTGGGAAAGATTGAGGGCAGGAGGAGAAGGGGATGACAGAGGACGAGATGGTTGGATGGCATCACCGACTCGATGGACGTGAGTTTGAGCAAACTCTGGGAGATGGTGAAAGACAGGAAAGCCCACTGTGCTGCAGTCCATGGGGTTGCAAAGAGTCAGACACAACTGAGTGACTGACCAACAACAAACATTATAATTTTAATTAAAATGCAATCTGCAACCTCTCTGGCCAGGCTGCAGCCTTGAGACTGGGGTGAATGGATGCTGAGAATCAGATCAGCAGTGGTCCACCTCCAACAGCTCCCATTTCCTTTCTGGGTGGGGCAGTAAAGACCCTGCCCAGAGGGGGTGCAGAGCAGATCTCCTGAGGCCCAGGAGCAGGGAAGTGGGATCCCAGACCAGTCTTCTGCTTCACAGAGAGGCCCACAGAAGGCAGGGGAAAGGCTCGGGCTTCACATAACTGTCCCTCCAAGGAACTCAGGCCAGCCATGCAGGCCTCCAGCACAAGCCTGGGATGAGCTTGGAGTAGAGAAGCAGGCAGAGGCTGAGAGGGGCCCCACAACGTCAGGGGCCTCTGTCCTCACTCTTAGGAGTGAGCAGCCTGATCACAGGATCTCTGTTCACAGACGCCAGGAAAGCATCTCTCAAGGGGTCACTGGGGCCAGGAAGTCTGCAACCCCAGTTAAACCACCCACCAGGAAACCTCCCCTTGCCCATCTCCGGAGCGGTAAGGCTCCTTGGGCTGTTGTAACAAAGCCACACTCTGGATGACGTAAAACATCTATCCTCTCTCAATTCTAGAGGCTGGAAGTCCGGAATTGAGGTGAGGGCTCCTACTGAAGGTTCCAGGGGAGGACTAATTTGTTCCTCCAGCCCCTGGTGGTCTCAGGCATTCCTTGGCTTGTAGCCACCTCCCTCCACTCTCTCCCTCCATCATCGCATCCCCCGCCTCTCTGTGTGTCCTCTTCCTATAAACACATTCTTGTTGGACTTAGGGTCCATCTGATCCATACTTTCATCACATCTGCAAAGACCCTATTTCCAAATAAGATCACATTCGCCAGTAACGGGGGTTAGGACTTGGACATACTTTTTTTTTGGCGGGGGGGTAGGGGGAGACCCTGCTGAGCCCAATCCAGGGAGAAAACACCAGGGCAAAGCAGAGTGATCAGGGTGTTGCTTGAACCACAAGTGCCTACTGCCTCCCACTGCACTCTTCCCTGCTCCCAGGATGACTCTGACTGCCAATTCCAAAACTCCACTCTCCAGGTGCCACCTCCTCCAAGAAGCCTTCAGGGAACTACCTAAGATGAGCCTCCTCTGATCTAATTGAGACCTGGGTCATTCCACGGACAGTCACCCCATCTCGTGCTAGATGCTATGTTCTGAATTTAAAGATAGATGAACAAGGGACTTCCTTGGTGGACCAATGGCTAAGAATTCTCCTTGCTCGCAAGACAGAGGATGCCGGTTCGATCCCTGGTCAGGGAACTAAGATCCCACATGCTGAGGGGCAGTTAAGCCCTTAGTGCCGCAAATACTGAAGCCTGTGCACCACCACTAGAGTCTGTGCATCGCAACAAAAGATCCCACATGACGCAAGGAAGATCCTGCATGCCGCAACTAAGACCCAACACAGCCATAAATAAGTAAATATTTTTTAAAAATAAAGATAAATGAATAATATGGGGTCCCTGAGAAGCTGGGGAGGGCAGGGAAGCCAGAGAATCCTATCCACCATCTGTACAGCACTGGTCCGGTAACAAAACACTTCTGCCTACCTTGCCTCATTATATTCTCAAAGGCCCATTGAACAGACACAGACACAGGCCTGAAGGCCAAATATCACCTGAGGTCACAGGTGCAGGAAGAGCCTGAGCCCCTGGTTTTGCATCAACATGCAGGCCCGTGTCCTCACGTCTCTCTCCCACTGGGCTTGGAGCACACAGGACAGGAGTTTCACAAATTAATCATTAATTTGATCTGCCCAATGAATTGCAAAATGCAATCCTGCCCCGACTGATAACAGGAAACACACCTCTAATAACCAGATGAACCAAGACTCTGATTCACCTGTATGAGGCCGGGTTCTGGGATGAGACCAGACTCTTCCCGCTCCAGTCAGTCACTCTCTACCTCCTGGATCTGAGGATCCAGAGACAACCCCCCAGCCCCATGGGGGCCATTTTGTTGTCATTGTTGTTCAGTTGTAGGGTCGTATCCTACTCTTTGCGACCCCATGGACCGCGGCACTCCAATCTCCCAGAGTTTGCTCCAATTCATGTCCATTGAGTCAGTGATGCCATCTAACTATCTCGTCCTCTGTCACCTCCTTCTCCTCCTGCCCTCAATCTTTCCCAGCATCAGGGTCTTTTCCAATGAGTTGGCTCAACTCAGGGAAGATTGTAGTGTGGACTGATTCAGTCTGGATTTGGGATGCCATACCCTTGACTAAAGTTCTGACTTCCTTTGATTTTAAAGGCAAGAAGAATTAAAGAAAAGATTAAAAAAAAACAAACAAACAGGAAACCCAAGCACATTGCTAAAACAGCAGAATCAGTTGCTTAAGCTAAGAAGTTGAGTCATGCTTGACTCCTCCATTTCTCTCCCACCCAAAACCCATCCATCAGGAAGTCTTGGCTGCTCTTGCTCTAAGACACACCCAAAATCCATCCACTTTTTTCCAACACCACCCTGGCCGCTAGCATCATTTGCTTGGACCAATGTAGTCATCTCTTCACTGGTTTTCTCACGTTTGCCTTTGTCCCTAGGCTGTTCCCCAAAGATCAGAGCTACTGGTTTAAAAGGTACATCTGATAATGGCATCTTCCTGGACAAACACCTCCCACAGCTCCCTACTTATCTAGGGATTAAATCCCAATCTTTAACAGTGACCTACAAAGTCTCACACCCTTTGGCTCCCTGCAGCTACACTAATCATAGCTCCCTTTACAGTCCACCTCCCTCACTCTGATCCAGCCACATTGGCCTCACTGTTCCTGAGCCCACCAGGCAAGATTCTGCCATAGCGCCTTTGCATTGACCGTTTGCTCCTCCAAGGGCAATCTTCCCACCAAGGTCTACATAGATGATCCCTTCATTTCTCAAGTCTAAAGTCACCTTCTCAATGAGGCCTTCCATCAACAATATTTGCTGGTTTCTCACTGCATGTCAGGCTCTTTTCTAGGTCCTGGGGACTATAGCACTGAACAAAATGGACAAAGAGACTATCCTTTCTAAAGCAGTCCTTCCCCCATCACATTCCATCCATCACCTGTTTTGTCTCCCCAGGATTATCAACATCAGCAGTTCCTATGTATTTGTTGATAAGTCCCCCTTCCTACTGCCTGGAAGGCAGTCATGATAGATTGAGCCAAAGCAGCCACCTTGGGTCATGAGGCAGCCTTGAGAATGGCAGCCACACACAAAGAATGGTAGAGAAGAAAGATAGGAAACACAATCCCCATGATTTCATGGAGTCACCCCATCAGCCCTGGTCAGTGAGTCCTCAGAGAAAGATCCATTAGACTCACAAAGAGATCCTATACCATATACCAAAAGGGCTAACAAGAAAAAGACTGACAAATGTCAGCAAGAATGTGGAGCCACCAGAATGCACACTGGTGAAAGTGCAGTTTGGTACAGTCAGTACAGAAAATGATGTGGCCGTGTCTCCTAAAGCTAAATAACACAAATGTCAACAAATGAATGACAAATGGCATGTTCATACAATGGGACATCACCCAAGCAAAGAAAAGGAATGGACACAGATGACCTAAACGAGCACAGTGATGACCAACAGAAACTCGACGCCCATTGATGTGATGTTCCAGGGAATGGGCAAAGCTAATCTCTGGTGCTAGAGGCGGGGGTTGCAGCACCTTGGGATGAGAGCTGACATGGAGGGATTCAGGAGAGCCTTCCACAGGTGAGCATGCCAAACACACATCCATATAATTCATCGACCTCTACACCTAAGGTTGTACACTTTCCTGCACTGATGCTAAATTTAGAAATTTTTTTTTTTCCCCAGCCTCACCACTCAGCTTGCAGGATCTTAGTTTCAGGACCAGGGATCAAACCCATGTACCCTGCAGTGGAAGTACAGAGCCCTAACCACTGGACTGCCAGGCAATTTAGATTTTTTTTTAATGAAAAAAAATTAAAGCAAAATAATCTTTAATATAAAGGGTGAGGGCTTTTGAGCTGTTAGCACTCCCTCAAGAGGCACCCAGCCCACATAGGCTTAACAGGGAGACTGTATCCCGTCAAATCTGACCTCTGAAGCTCTCAGCCTGCCTCTGGGAGACCAGCAAGGAGACCACTGGGGACCCAGGAGGAAGGGGGGGGTGGAGTTGGGGTCTGGAGGCCCTTCCTACAAGCAAGGGGACCCAGCTCTATGTTTGCAGCCAGCCACTCCCCATCTCCTAACTTCCTGCCCTTCTCCATCTACCAGAACTTTCTGTGCCCTGGTTTCCTCATCTGTAAATAGGGTTTGGAAACAGGGAGGACCAACCTCAACTGGGGAGTCATATTGACATAATGAGATGAGCACAGCACTGAGCCTCTTTGCCCTTCCTGCCCAAACCCAGAACCACAATAGCATCACTAGAGAAACATCAGACAAATCCCCATGGAAAGACATCCAACCACACCCCTAACTAGTGCTCTTCAAAATCATCCAGGTCACCAAAGCCAACAACGGCCTGAGAAACAGGCACAGCCAAGAGGAGCCTAAGCAAACACAACGACTAAGGGTGACATGGTGTCTGGACGGGATCCTAGGAGAGAAAAAAGGAGATGAAGGACTTCTCTGGAGGTCCAGTGGTTGAAGACTCTACGTTTCCACTGCATGGGGCGCAGGTTCGATCCTTGGCCAGGAAACTAAGATCCCGCATGCCTTGAGGTGCAGCCAAAAACAATTGTTTTAAAGGGAAAAGATAAAGGAGATGAGATAGGAACTAAGGAAACCCCAACAAAGTGCTGACATCAGTTAATACTAATGGATCACCACTAATGGACCACACTAATTAAAGATGTTAACAATAGGGGAAGCCAAGTGTGGGAAACGAGAGCACCCTCCGTACTGTCTTCTCCATTTTTCTGTAAATCTAAACTTGTTTTAAAAATAGGAAGCTATCGAGACACACAGGGCTCCATGAGGGTCACATCAGTGCCTGGCTGAGTTATATCAGAGCTGAGAAGCAAAGGAAAAAATGAGAGCCCCAGTAATGCTCCAGAACATTAAATTCGTTGAGAAAATATTGAAATGCTTAAAAGTAGATATACTAAAACAATATTGGGACTTCCCTGGTGGCCCATCGGTTAAGAAACCACCTTCCAATGCAAGGGAGCCCTGATCAGGGGACGAAGATCTTGCATGCCATGGGGAGACTAAGCCTGTGTGCACTGCAACTAGAGAAAGCCCACACACCACAGCGAAGACCCAGCACAAAAAAATTAATAAAAAACAAAATAGCATTCAGTCAGTTCAGTTCAGTTCAGTTGCTCAGTCGTGTCCAACTCTTTGCGATCCCATGAATCACAGCACGCCAGGCCTCCCTGTCCATCACCAACCCCCGGAGTTCACTCAGACTCACATCCAAGTCAGTGATGCCATCCAGCCATCTCATCCTCGGTCGTCCCCTTCTCCTCCTGTCCCCAATGGCTCCCAGCATCAGAGTCTTTTCCAATGAGTCAACTCTTCGCATCAGGTGGCCAAAGTACTGGAGTTTCAGCTTTAGCATCATTCTTTCCAAAGAAATCCCAGGGCTGATCTCCTTCAGAATGGACTGGTTGGATCTCCTTGCAGTCCAAGGAACTCTCAAGAGTCTTCTCCAACATCACAGTTCAAAAGCATCAATTCTTCGGCGCTCAGCTTTCTTCACAGTCCAACTCTCACATCCATACATGACCACTGGAAAAACCATAGCCTTGACTAGACGGACCTTTGTTGGCAAAGTAATGTCTCTGCTTTTGAATATGCTATCTAGGTTGGTCATAACTTTTCTTCCAAGGAGTAAGCGTCTTAATTTCATGGCTGCAGTCACCATCTGCAGTGATTTTGGAGCCCCAAAAATAAAGTCTGACACTGTTTCCACTGTTTCCCCATCTCTTTCCCATGAAGTGATGGGACCAGATGCCATGATCTTTGTTTTCTGAATGTTGAGCTTTAAGCCAACTTTTTCACTCTCCTCTTTCACTTTCATCAAGAGGCTTTTTAGTTCCTCTTCACTTTCTGCCATAACTTATTTAACATTAAGTTTAAATATTTTATTTAAACCCAAGCCAGAATTTATTATAAATTTACCCCTGGCTTTTCTTTTTTTTACTTCCCTAGCTTAAATGGAAGCAGATTCATTGCATTCAATTTCTATTGCCATGTAACAAATTATCAAACATGTACTGGCTTAAAATGTCACACATTTACTATCTGACAGCTCTGGAGGTCAGAAATCCAAAATGGGTCCCAGGTGGCACTAGTGGTAAAAACCCGCCTGCCAGTGTGGGAGACCTAAGAGACATGGGTTCGATCCCTGGGTTGGGAAGATCCCCTGGAGAAGGGAATGGCAACCCACTTCAGTATTCTTGCCTGGAGAATTCCCATGGACAGAGGAGCCTGGAGGGCTATCGTCTATGGTGTCCCACTGAGTCAAACATAACTGAAATGACTTAACATGCACACACCATACCAGAGCTAAAATCAAGGCGTCTGCAGGGCTGGTTCCTCCTGCAGGCTTTCTGGGAGAATCCAGTCGCCTGGCTTTTCCAATTCCTAGAATCCACCTGCATTCCTTGGCCCCCTTATCACTCCAACCTCGGCTTTCATCATCGCATCCTTTCTGACTCCCCTGCCTCCCTCTTACAAGGACCCTTATGATGACATTAGTCCCATCCAGGTAATTCCGGACACTCTTCCCATCCTGAACTCCTTAATGCAATCACATCTACAAAGCCCCTTTTGTCACATAGGGGTAACACATCCACAGGTCCTGGGATTAGAACTTCTTTGAGGGGTCATCATCCTGCTTCCCACACCCATTCAGAGATGCGAGGCTTCCTCCCACACAGCCCCACCCACACCCAGGAGGGCCCCACTGCCAGGGCAGGGTGACGTTTGTTCCCCATGTGCCCCTTCCTTTCCAGGGCATCCTTGTCTGCAGCCACCAAGCAGAGACCCCGCCAGAACAAGGTGGACCAGCTCCCACCGCGGGAGGCCCACTGTCCTCCTAAAGTGCAGCCCCACACCCAGGATGCTCAGTCCACCCCTACTTGTGTGAACCTCCACCCTTTATCTGCAATCTGAACTTCCCTCCCTGGTGGCTCAGTGGTAAAGAATCCACCTGCCAATGCAGGAGACAGATTCAATCCCTGATCTGGGAGAGTTCCACGTGCTGCAGGGCATCTAAGCCCATGCACTACAACTACTGAGCCTGCGCTCCAGAGCCTGAAAGCTGAAACTACTGAACCCACGTGCCGCAACTACTGAAGCCCAAGTGCCCTAGAACTTGTATTCCACAACAAGAGAAGTCACCGCAGTGAGAGTGGTCCCCCCTCACCACAAGCGGAGAAAAGCCCTGTGGCAACGAAGACTCAGCATAGCCAAAAATAGATAACTAAACTTTTTTTTTTTTTAAAGAAACACGGGGGAGAACACAGTCTGGGTGGGTCTTCTTGCATGTGCTGCAGTGGGGCGGGGTGGGGGGGCGCCTTTGTCCTCAAAACTCAGGTCTGCGAGAAGCCCCTTTGGGGCCTCGGACAGGCCCCTTCCTCCTCCCAAATTCTAAGACCAAAACACAGCCTGGCCTGATAATGACACAGGGTGTCCATCGGAACAGGAACTGCGATGCGGCCCAAGGAGCTCCGCCAGCTGCACTGTCAGCCAGAAAGCTGAGAGCCTGAAAGGCCAGCCTCCCCTCTCCCCAGGGCAGCATCAGAAATGCGGTGGGGAGGTATCTCCCAAAGCAACCCTCCAAAAGCCAACAGGTGCCCACAGGGCAGATGGGGGAGCAAAGGTCAGAGGACAGACAGACTCGGGGTTCTAAGGGTCTCAGGAAGTGTCCTGGCTGGGCAGGGACCAAGTGACCACTGAGGCACACTCCCTCAGCCCCGCAAAAGGGACTCAGAGGTGGGGGCCCAGGGCATTTCTGAACAACTGAACAAGCTCATCATTTCGAAAATGCCTCACTATACCTCGGAATTCTTTTTGACGGGATAACAGCCCCGTGGCAGCTTCAGAGGCGGAAGTCCTTCGCTTTACATCATTGTTGTTTACCATGGGCCTGTTTGAGCAGTGGTTCTCAAAGTGTGGTCCCTGGACCAGCAGCATCACCTGATAGAAATGCCGATTCTCAGGTCCTTCTCAAACCTGCCGACTCAGCATCTCTGGGGGAGGGACTCAGACATCTGTGTTTTAACAAGCCCTCCTGGGGCTCCTGCCACATGAGACGGTTAGAAAACCACAGTGTCAGAGACTAAGATGAACTGATGTCAGATACTTGCTTCAGAATAACTCAGGAAAGGGGAAATGGATGTGGGTGGCGGTACAGATGAAACTGGAAGGCAGGGACTCAATGTCTATTAAAGCAGGCGAAGGGCACGTGGCAATCTTGCTGTGCTCTTTTTTTAAATGCACATTTGAAATTTTCATAACATGTTCTTTTAAACCAGTTAAAATTTGCAACCCCTACCGTACCCCCAGAGAAACAGATCTATCTTCCTGAAGCCAACTCCACAAACTGTCAGCTTTGGCCATCGGATGAGTTTGGGATCACGTTGTATTTCAAAATACTTGAACTTGTTGACAACATCTTAAAAATGGCAGGTACGTTCCGGATTTCCAGCTTCTTCCAAAAAACATGAAGGTGTGCTGGCTCTGGGTCTGCATCCCCACGTAGCCCAGCATGCTGAACTAAGCAGCAGCTGCTCCTGGCACAGGACTTGCAATCCGGATCACCAGAGGCTCCATGGCTCCCTAACACCTCACACCAGGCTGCTTTATTCACTGGCATTGTCCGCATGGCCCTTCCAGGGATCTGAGTTTGTAAGCCCTGACCTACAGTAACACAGGATGAGAATATGGTACTCATTCATTCATTCCAACC
Source organism: Capricornis sumatraensis (assembly GCF_032405125.1). Classification (NCBI taxonomy): domain Eukaryota; kingdom Metazoa; phylum Chordata; class Mammalia; order Artiodactyla; family Bovidae; genus Capricornis; species Capricornis sumatraensis. Next base: position 57,794,373 of record NC_091085.1, on the reverse strand, counting down.
CTGCCTAAGCATCTAATATGCTCACAACTGGTCCTCAAGTGCCATAGGGAAGCAAAGTTCATCAGACAGAGCTGAGTAGGGTTTAGGAAAATGACAGGTTATCCACAAATGACTCAGACACACAATAGGAAAAGCTCAGCTCATTAAGCCTATTTACTAGCAGTGGGACATCATTTAACACTGGCAGGACTGGGACTTCCCTGGAGGCCCAGCAGTTAGGACTCCACATTTCCACTGCAGGGAGTACGGGTTCAATCACTGGTTGGGGAACTAAGAACCCGGATACCATGTGATGTGGCCAAAGAAACAAAACATTGGCAGGACTGTCAATAGGCTGGGATACTGCTGGGGCATTAGCTACTAAAGCAAACTCTGGTGTGAGTGATGATACACTCTGGTATACACTCTGGGATACTATTCGGGAGTTAGCTACTAAAGCAAAAGTCCACGCCCAATACCCCAGTAATCTCATTCCTGGGTATTCGCTAAGAGAAAAGAAAATCCACATCCACACAAATGCTCCCGGCAGTTTTACTCCTGGTAGCCCCAAACTAGAAACAACCCAGCTATTAACCAGGACATCACTGTATATTCACACAATGGCATATTTACACAGCATTTTTGGGGGCTCCAAAATCACTGCAGATGGTGACTGCAGCCATGAAATTAAAAGATGCTTACTCCTTGGAAGGAAAGTTATGACCAACCTAGATAGCATATTCAAAAGCAGAGACATTACTTTGCCAACAAAGGTCTGTCTAGTCAAGGCTATGGTTTTTCCTGTGGTCATGTATGGACGTGAGAGTTGGACTGTGAAGAAAGCTGAGTGCTGAAGAATTGATGCTTTTGAACTGTGATGTTGGAGAAGACTCTTGAGAGTCCCTTGGACTGCAAGGAGATCCAACCAGTCCATGCTAAAGGAGATCAGCCCTGGGTGTTCTTTGGAAAGAATGATGCTAAAGCTGAAACTCCAGTACTTTGGCCACCTGATGCGAAGAGTTGACTCATTGGAAAAGACTCTGATGCTGGGAGGGATTGGGGACAGGAGGAAAAGGGGACGACAGAGGATGAGATGGCTGGATGGCATCACCGACTTGATGGACGTGAGTTTGAGTGAACTCTGGGAGATGGTGATGGACAGGGAGGCCTGGCGTGCTGCGATTCATGGGGTTGCAAAGAGTCGGACACGACTGAGCGACTGAACTGAACTGAACTGAACTGAGGAACAACAGCCACATGCAATGTGGGTCTATCTCACAAGCCTAACGTTGAGCAAAGAAGCCAAACCATATCAGTACCCAGTACGTGATTCCATTTTGATAAAATACAAAACCAGGTAAAACTAAGCCATGCTGGAAGAAGTCAGGGTAGCAGTCACCCTTGGGGCTGGGTGACAAGGGAGTGGGGAGCACCAGGGGATACTAAGATGCTGCTGGTTACTTGAGGATGTTCAGTTGTGAAAGTTCTGCCTGTCTGATATGATGATGCCAGCATTTACTGGGTACCAGGATCAAAGGTCACCTTTATCCCCTTCTTCCACAAAACAAACCCTGACTTGCTTCCAGTATTGGGCACAAAGCCTTAAATCTCAGAGAAGATGGGCCCCGACTGTGGTCCAGGCCCATGAGCCTGTCTAGCTTCTGGTAGCTTCTGAGAAAAAAAAAAAAAAAATCTTCTGCAATAAGAGGATGAACTGAACAGAGCTCTCTCGTTGTACCACCCCTCCTTCTGGCTTTGAATGATGTGTGTGACAGTGTGATGTCTGGCACTATGGCAGCCATCATGAGATTATGAGGGCAAGGCTCAGAAAGTCACATAGACACTGACCCAGTGCCCTGAAATAACTGAACTGCTGAATAAATCTGGAAACATCCACCACCTCCAGTCTCTTCCGAAGCACAATAATAAAGCTCCCTATTATACCAGCCACTTGGAAGCAGGTTTTCTGTTGCTTGCAGCCCAGAGGATTCCATCTAAAGCAATGCTTTCATGTAAATCTGACAGTCCATGAGGTAGGTACCATTATCTGCTCTGTTCTGTTGATGAGAAAACTGAGGCACCCAGAGATTAAACCACTTACTTGCCCAAGGGCACAAACCCAGTAGTGACAGAGGGTCCTCAACTCGAGTCTGCACCCAGAGCCTGGGCCCTAACATTCTACTGCCTTGGTAAAGGCTTACCGTAGGTGTGGATGGGAAAGGATCACAGGGAAGGGAGAAAACTGCTGAAACACACACAGTTTCGATTCTAGGACCCCAGGCGAATCAGGCACAGTCTCATCCTCCACCGACTACACCACCATGATGGGAACTCCAGGCAGTGCAATTGACCCTGCTCTTTAAGACAAGCACAGTCTCCCCCAGGACTGACTTCAGCCCTACTTTCTCCATATAAATCAGGCAGAGGGTAGCCCTTCCTTCAAACACCCTAGAAAGTCCAAGTGAAGTCGCTCAGTCGTGTCCGACTGTTTGCGACCCCATGGACTGTAGCCTACCAGGCTCCTCCATCCATGGGATTCTCCAGGCAAGAATACTGGAGTGGGCTGCCATTTCCTTCTCCAGAGGATCTTCTCGACCCAGGGATTGAACCCGGGTCTCCCACATTGCAGGCAGACACTTTAACCTCTGAGCCACCAGGGAAGCCTTCAAACACCCTAATTTCACCCCAATAAGAAAGTGGGCGATTTCTCAAGCATGAAACAGCTCAGCAAACTACAGCCCGTGGGCCATATCTGGCCTGGTGCCTGTTTCTGGGCATCCTGGGAGCTAACAATAGTTTTACATTTTGATTTTATTTTTTAACTTTCTATTTTATATTGGAGTATAGCTGATTAACAATGTTGTGATAATTTCAGGTGGACAGCCAAAGGACTCAGTCATACGTGTACGTGTATCCATTCTCCCCCAAACTCTCCTCCCATCCATACATTCTTAAATGTTTGAAAAAAAAAAAAAAGAATACTTATTGGCAACACATGAAATTTACATGAAATTCACAAGTTGGTGTCCTCAAACAAAGCTGTTGTGACATTTAGACAGCCCCCGCTCAGAATGTCTCAAGGATGTCCACAGAGAGGACCATGTGGAGGTGAGAGGCTGAGACAGAACCTGTTTGGCCTCTAAAGCTGAAAAATATTTACTCTTTGTCCTCTACCACTAATGTGGCAACCCCTGTCCCCTCCCCGTCAGTCCCCATGGAGACACGAGTACCTCCCCTTCCTCCTCGGTGGCAGCGCCAAGTGACCAAGGACATGAACTGCTCTGAAGAAGGCACCCGGGTGTAGACAGGCCACACGACGGTTGCTAAATGAAGCTTCCTCCACTCACCTTGGCCCGGGTTCAAGAACGCGTTGGGAAACTTGCCAAGGTCTCGTAAGATGGCGCAATGGTGCTGTAAGCCTGGAAGAATCAGAGGCTCAGGGCTGCCACCTTCAAAGGCTTCATCTTTTGCAAGCAGCTGGGCATGCTGTAATCACCCGGGGGCCCGGTCTACCACCTACTGAACCCGATCCATGCCACTGGGATGAGGTTGGGGGGCAAGAAGGGGACAGGTACCAACCCTCCCTCAGGTTAAAATCTATCATGACTTTAAAATTGTGCTCTGATACACATTAACATCGAATGTACCATCTTCACCATTTTTAAGTCTACGCCTCAGCAGCATGAAGTATATTCACATCATTGTGTAACCATCACCATCACCCATCTCCAAAACTTCTCATCTTCCCCAACTGAAACTGTACTCCCATCAGCCCCTGGTACCCACCCTTCTATCCCTTGTCTCTCTGAGTTTGCCTCCCATGGGGACCTCCCGTAAGTAGAATCAATCATACAATATGTCTCTTTTCGTGACTGGCTTATTTCACTCAGCACAATATCCTCAAAGTTCATCCATATTGTAGCCTGTGTCAGAATTTCCTTCCTTTCTGAGGCTGAATCCCATTCCAAAATATGGATGAACCATTCTGTTTATTCCTCCATCTATGGAGGGACACGTGGGTTGTTTTCAGCTTTTGGCTATTGTGAATAATGCTGCAATGAAGAAGGGTGTGCACCTATCTCTTCAAGTCCCTGCTTTCAATTATTTTGAATGTGTATCCCACAGGTAAAACTGCTGCATCCGATGGCAATTCTATGTTTTCATTTTCTGAGTGAGGCACTGACTGCCAGACTTACCCCACAGCAGCTGCACCATTTTCCAATCCCTCCAACACAGCAGAAGGGTTCCAACCTCTCCACGCCCTGGCCAATCACTGTCATTTTTTTTTAATAGCAGCCCTTCCATCAGGCATGAGGTGATCACTCACTGTGGTTAGGATTTGTATTTCCCCAATGATGAGTGACGCAGGGTGCTTCCTCCTGTGCCTGTTGGATATCTGTATATCTTCCTTGGAGAAATCTCTAAGTCCTTGGCCTATTTTCTAATTGGATTGTTTTTTGGTGTGATTGAGTTGTCCTACCAAGACTTTAAGACCAGATTTATGCCCTATACTTTCCATCTCCTTTTATATATATACTTACTTATTTATTTGGCCATACCAGCTCTTAGCTGTGGCACACGGGATCTTTTTTTTAGTTGTGGCATGCAGACTGTTAGCTGGGGCTTCCCAAGGGGCTCAGTGGTAAAGAATCTGCCTGCCAATGCAGGAGACACAGGAGACATGGTTCGATCCCTGGGACAGGAAGATATACTGCAGTAGGAAATGGCAACCCACTCCAGTATCCTGCCTGGAAAATCCTACGGACAGAGGAGCCTGGCAGTCAATGGGGTGGCAGAGTCGGGCATGGCTGAGCGACTGTGCACGCACACACAAAGACTCTTAGTTGCAGCATGTGGGATCTAGTTCCCTAACCAGGGATCAACCCCAGGCCCGCTGCATGGGGGGCATGGAATCTGAGCCGCTGGACCACCAGCGAAGTCCCTCCACCTGCTTTTGATCGCCCTCCTGGATATTTCCATCTGGGAAAACAGCTCCACCATCCACGGGGTCCCTCAGATAGAAACTGCAGAGCTTGACTTCTCTTCTGCCCCCACACCGCAAGTCTCATCTGTCAGCACATGTGGCTGACTCTCCCTGCAAAAGAGATCTGGACTCTGTTCGCTCCTTCCAATCACACTGTCTCCTCGCCGAGCCCCCCGGCCCTCCCCCCCACCGCACCCCCGCTTTCTATTCACAGCACCAGAGGGCTCTGTTACACGCATCAGATCGTGGGCTCCCCTGCTCAGGAACACTGGCATCTCAAGGAACTGAAAACCATATCTAAACTCCTCCCCAGGTCCCACAAGCCCTCAGCCCGCCTCTCACCTCTCACCACCCTCTCCCTGTCCCTGCTCCCCAAGCCCACGGCTTCCTCTTCCTCCAGTGCAGTAAGCAACCTCCCACATCCAGCCCTTTGCGCTTGCTGTGCCCTCGGTCCACCCTGCTGTTCCTACGCCCAACTCCTCATCACCTTAACCAGCCCCTCCTCAGGGAGGCCCTCCCAACCACCCACCCAGAGGAGAAGGACCTGGCCTGGGGTGTCCGCGACTGCAGCTCCCCTGCCCCGCACAATGCCCGGTTCATGGTACCTGCTCAGAAAACACGCACTGAAGCCTGCTCGAGTCCAAGACCACGAAGAGGATTCAAAAAACACCCTCCCCACACTCACCCTCCTTCCCCCGGGTTGAAAGGACATCAAAAGCCTCAGCTGGACTCTGCCCCAGCCCCCGGCCTTTCTCCCTCCCCCGCCAAGGACACAGGTGGCCGGGACTGCTGACAGCTCTGCCCCACTTATCTGGGCTCCCAGGCCACACATCACAGCTGCCGGAGCCCAAGGGAACATGGAGGTCAGTGATGTCATCCTCTTGCAAGACAAGACAGGGAGGACCAGGATGCCCCCAGGGACAGGCTCCAGCTCCAGCCCCAGCCCAGGCCCGTGGCCGCAGCCACCTCGGCTCCCACTTCCCCAGGCGACGCTATTCCATGTGCCCTGACACACGCCCTTCTTTCCCATCCCTAGCACCACCACCCCCATCATCACCCCCATCCCCACCACTCCCATCAGCCCCACCCCCTCTACCACCCCCACCATCCCCTTGGCTCTCTGTAAGGGTGGGGAACACTCAAAAGCACTTTGCTCCCTGGATCCCTCAGAGAGCTCCATGCCGTGGACACTAACATCATCTCATCTGACATTGAGGAAACTCAGGAAGATGAGATAACTGCCCAAGTATGGCCAGTTTTCTGAATCCTCACCCTCCCTATATATATACTGTCACATATACTATCAATAGAATGATAATTATAGTCATAAATTATATTTTAAAATTATTTTCACTATTCCCTCACTTAAGCAGGCAAAAAGCACAAGTGCTGTCAGAGATACGGAAACCGAGATTTACAATGCACCTAAGGACATAAGTAGCACCAGAACCCTGAGGGGCTCTCGACTGCCCAGCTTCCCGCTACAGCCAACACTTCCATCACCCAGGACCCTGGACGACCTCCATGAACTAAGTCTGAATTTATTCCAAAAGAGGGCTGATGATTAACAGCTGGGCTTCCCTGGTGGCTCAGTGGTAAAAGAATTCACCTGCCAGTGCAGGAGACACAGGCTTGATCCCTGGGTCGGGAAGATCCCCTATATATGGCAACCTGCTCCTGTTTTCTTGCCTGGGAAAATCTCATGGACAGAGGAGCCTGGTGGGCTACAGTCCATGGGGTCACAAACAGTCAGACATGACTGAGCACACACGCATGCACACATAATTAACAGCTACAAGGCCAACCTGATGCAGCCACCTCACAGCTCACAACCGCAGCCAACAGCACTTACTCACTTCCCATTTATCAACCCACTTATCCCTCACAGCTACAACCCATGAGGCCAAGGCTATGATTATCCCCATTTTACAGAGACGGAAATTGAGGCCTGGAAGGGCCAAGTCACTTCCCCATGGCCATGGAAGTAGGAAACATCAACCTGGCAAGAAAGAGGCCTACCGAGGAACAGACCTCATCCAACAGCGACAGTCCCTGGCCAATGGCTGCCGCGTAGAATTTCCAAACTGTCACCACTGCCTAGAAACCTAGATTTGTATCTGTCATCGGCCCATCTTTAAACTTTGGTGACCAGTTTCATTTTTTTAATAGCAGCATGGACCACACAAAACATCTCTCCAACCTGGTCTGAATTCTGGGAGAGGCTGGGCTGCAACCTTGGGACAAAAGTGAGGAGCTCAAGCACTGGTCCAAGTTCTGGCTGCACCAGCTGTGTGACTTCCGGCCGGTGCCTCAACCTCTCTGAGCCTCCATGACTCCAGGGGGAAAATAAACATTACCGCAACTCAGAAGAGGTTATGAGGATCCAATGAGCCTATACCATAGGCAGCCTGGTGCCGAGCACACAGGAAGTTCTGCCCCAAAACCTGTGAACGTGGAGACTTCCCTGGTGGTCCAGTGGTTAAGACTCCAAACTCCCAATGCAGGGGGCCCAAGTTCAATCCCTGGTTAGTGAATTAGACCCACATGCCGCAACCAAAGATCCTGCATGCTGCAACTAAGAGATTCTGCATTCCACAACAAAGACCTGGCACAGCCAAATTAATTTTTTTTTAAATTGTGAACATGACTTTATTTGGAGACAAGGTCTTTTTTTTTTTTTGGCTGCACGCACCATGCTGTATGTGGGATCTAGTTCCCTAACCTGGAACAGAACCTGTGCCCTCACATTGAGAACACACAGTCTTAACCACTGGGCCACTAGGGAAATCCCAGAAAAAGATGTCTTTGCAGATGTAATTAAGGATCTCAAAATGAGATCATTCTCGACTACATGGGTGGACCTTAAATCCAATGATAAGTGTCCACAGTAGCAAAGATACAGAGGCAGACGCCATGGGAGATAAAAGCAGAGACTAGGGGGATGAGGACACAAGCCAAGGAGTGCCTGGAGTCACCAAAAGACACAGGCTCCTTAGTGAGAGTATGGCCAACACCTCAACTTCAGACTTCTGGTCTCCAGAACTGAGAGAGAAGACATCTCTATTCTAAACCACCCATCTGTATGGGTCTTCTCCATTGGTCCAGTGGTTAAGACTCCACCTTCCAATGCAGGGGGTGTGGGTTCAAACCCTAGTCAGGGAACTAAGAGCCCACATGCCTTGAGGTGTGGTCAAAAAGTAAAATAAAAGACATCTGTGATCATGTGTTACAGAAGTCCCAGGAAACACACTTGCCCTGAGAAAGTTCCAGAAGACACCATGGCTGTCGCCAGCAGGAAGGTTTCTTCAGAATGGATCCCAACCTGTGTCTTCCTTTGTCAGGTCCCAAGGCACGAGGCCTTTGGTCACTGCTTCAGCAGTAAATAGAGAAACAGCCCCACCCTTTGCAGCGCTCCGTATACGAAGCCCACAGCTTTGTACACACACAGACAGGCCCTCAGCCCAGGAACAGGAGGGTGTCCGGGCTAGAACAAAGGTCTCCCAGATAACCCCTTAGTGCCAAACCCAAAGTGGAGAAAGGCATGCGGGGTCCTGGTGGGTGGGCCTGAGACGGGAAGACATCCCGCTCCCCGTGAACACAAACATTGTTTGTCAGGAAGGAACTATTGAAACAAGTTGCCTTTGGAGCCAGGACCCGCTGTGGGGCAAGGGAGCTATGACTTTTCATGTACTGCCTTTTCTTTTTTTTTTCAATCGCAGTTGTGACTCTTTTTCTGTATGCTTTTTTTTTTTAAGAAACTTTAATCTTTATTTATCCTGTCTTAGGCCAGGCTATGCATGGCATGTGGGATCCTAGTTCCCCAATCAGGGATGGAACCTGCGAACCCTGCAACTGGGAGCTCAGCGTCATAACCAGTGGGCCACCAGGGAAGTCCCCACTTTCAATTTTTTTCACTGTGCCCCTATTTTATTTTCCTTATTTCTGGTGCCAGCAGGGGCTGTCTCGACACATCCCGTCCAGCTGTCTTAAGTGGCGTGTCTTAAGCTGTCATGCCACATCAGAGGCCACTCTACCTGTATTTTAGTTTGTGGGAACTGAGAAAATGGGCTGCCAGTTGCAGAAGAGGACATTGACTTTCAGAAGAAAATCAAGTTCCTAGAGAACCCAAGAGCCAGGGCCTGGATTTGAACCTGGAGTTCTGCCGGTCCGAAGGTCGGACAAACACTTGGTTCTGGGTCAAACAGTATCCTCAAGAAGTCATGCCCAGCTGGAACCTCAGAAGGCAACACTGGAAAACTGTCTCTGGAGATGTGAACAAGTTACGGATCTCCAGATGAAGTCCTCCTGGACTGAGGGTGGGTCCTAAGTTCAGTGACAGATAAGAAAAGGCAGGGAGGGGACTTCCCTGGCAGTTCAGCAGTTAAGACTTCTACTGCAGGGGGCGTGGCTGTGACTCCTGGCAGGGGAACTAAGATCCTGCATGTGCACAGTGTGGCCAAATAAAAAAAGTGTGGCCAAAAGTTAAATGAAATAAGAGACAAGGACACAGAGGCTTACAGAGGGGACAGCCACGTGAAGACAAAGCCCTCGGAAATTAAGATACACATGTCAATTACACAGCAAGGTGACCACAAGCACACCCTTAGCAGGAGGGGACCCCTACGCTGACCGCAGACAATAGCCCAGGGTACGTGGGGTCAGCCACAATCCCTCCACATCCTGAATAAGCCTGAACTCTCCCACTGAGCCTCTGCAGCTGAACAGATGCCCCTCGCATCCTCTGTCCTCTCCCTGCAGCTGACCTCGGTCACTGGGGACAAAAGATTTCTAATTAAACCAAGTCCAAATCCTGGGGTCTATCCCCAGTTTACTGTGTGACCCCCCTTGGGCCCCCCCAAACTCTGAGCCTTAACCCTGTCCTCCCATTGGCTTACAAATGGAAGAAGGATCGAACACAACTCAGAAAGGCAAAACAAAACAACACCCATGGCAACCGCTGGCATTCTAGAAGGCCAGATGGTATCAGGCGCTGGAGGAGATGTGGGAGGGCATGGCAAGAACCCTTCTGGAAGGCACATCTGATGACTCTGGCTCCCGCGCCTCCCCCTTCCCATGCGTGCCCTACGACCTGGCTGCCCCAGGCCCTGCACATTCCAAGGAAATATGTGAGAACTTTACGATGGGAAGTTCCAGGATGTTTGCTGCTTGGGGAGGCAGGAGTGGAAGGAACCAGACACCCGTCGTAAAAAGAATAAATAAAATGAGAGGAATATAAACCCGGAAATCCAGGCATTAGAAGAAGCCACGGGGCAGACAAGAATACGTGGATAGATTTCCAAATGATGAAGGGACAAGTGTAGGGCTAAGAGCAGGAGTCGGGTACCAAGAAAGAGGTCTGCTCTCTTCCCAGGCTCTGGCAGCCCATGTGCTAGGCATAGGACCTGCCTGGCCATGCCCAGCTCAAAGCACTTGCCACCTATTAGCCCATTCGATCTTCATTTCAACCCTTTGGGAAGGTGTGGTTTGTACCATTTTATGGGAGTCTAACCAAACCCAGAGACTTGGGAAACCTGCCCCAAGTCACGCACAAGCAAAAGGCAGAGCCAGGATGGGCTGCCACACCTACCTGGCTCAAAACTGAGCTCCGGACCACTGTTCTGAGCAGACCCCTGGCACCGCCTGTGGCACAAGGACACACATGTCCTATTTAAAGACATACCCCCCAGGGGATGGGGGCAGGGGCAGGGAGGGGTGAGACATGAGAAGGAGGAGGAGAAGAAGAAACATAAGGAGACAAAGGAACTTCCCCGGTGGTCCAGTGGTTTAAGAATCTGCCCTGCAATGCAGGGAACATGGGTTCAACCCCTGATCTGGGAAGATTTCACATGACTTGGGGCAACTAAGCCTATGCACCACAAGTTCTGAGCCCGAGCTCTAGAACCCAGGAGCTGCAACTGCTAAAGCCTGAGAGCCTAGAGTCTGTGCTTCACAATGAGAGAAGCCACCACAATGAGAAGGCCAAGCACTAGAGAAGGCCCAACATGCAGCAACGAAGACCCAACACAGCCAAAAATAAAATAATTTTTTTAAAGGAGACAATATTTTAAAAGGGAAAGTAAACAGGCATGTGTACACACAAATCCCCAGCAGCACCATTCACAGTGACCAAAAGGTGGAAATAACCAAAGTGTCCCTCACCGATAGATGGATAAACAGAATGTGTTTCCTCCACACACAGTGAAATACAACTCAGTCATAAAAAGGAGTAAAGGGCTGACACAGGCTACAACCTGAAGAACCTTGGAAACATAATGCCGAGGGAAAGAAGCCTGGCACAAAGGGCCACACAGTGTCGGCCTTCATTTATAGGGAACGTCCAGAACGGATACATCCTTAGAGCCAGAAAGCAGACTACTGACTGCCAGGGGACAGGGGAGTTGGAAGGAAGAAAGGATGGTGATAGAAACATTCTAGAAGCAGACAGAGGTGATGGTTATACAGCACCGTGAATGTGCTAACTGCCACTGAATGGATCCCTTTAAATGATTAATTTTATGTTATATGAATTTCACCTCTATAAGTTATTAAATTAAAAGCCTGTGATGAAACTGAACACTGATTGGATCACTTCGGAAGTCTGGCACTTCCGGGAACCAGCAGGGTTGCCGCTTCTCGTGGACCCTAGAGGAAATCAGGCTTGTGTACTCTGAGGGCGAGGGCCAAGACTGTTCATAACCTGGAGGTGGAGATGCTCACAGGATGGAGAAACCAGGACAGCCTCATGGAATATTTTACAGATATGAAGATGGGGTGTAGTTTATTGCAACAACATGGATGGGTCTCACAAACATAATGGGAAGCAAGAACAAGACAAAAAAAAAAAAAATACAGAGTATGTGTCTTATTCCATCAGGGCTGGGCTGCTGTAACAAAACATCACCAAGTGGGTGGCTTATACACAACAGATGTTCATTTCATAAGGCGGCAGGCTGGAAGTCTGGGGTCAGGGTGCTAGCGTGGTCCAATGAGTGTGCTCTTCTGGCGTGCAGACTTCTCGCTGTGTTCTCACATGGTGGAAGGGGTGAGGGAGCTCTCTAAGGTCTCTTTTATGAGGGCACTAATCCTATTCAGGAAGGCTCCATCCACTCTCATAACCAAATCACCTCCCAAAAGCCTGACCTCCCAACGCTATCACTGAGGGTATTAGGTTTCCAACATATGAATTGGTGGGGGGCGGGGGGGTGGGGGGCCAGGAAATGCAAACATTCAGGCCATAATGAATGCTGCCCCATATCCATGTCTCTCTCACAAGTCATCAATCCAAAAGTTAAGTCCAAAGTCTCATCTAACTATATAAATCAAAAATGAGTGAGGAGGGTGTGGGAGGGAGGTCTAAGAGGGAGGGGATATATGTATACGTATAGCTGATTCACTTTATTGTACAGCAGAAACTAACACATATTGTAAAGGAATTATACTCCAATAAAAAAATAAAAATAAATTTAAAAAATAAAAAAAGAACAGGCGAGACTCCAGCTGTGAACCTGTGAAATCAAATATGTTATGTGCTTCCAAAATGCAGTGGTGAGACGGGTATAGGATAGGCACTCCCATTCCAAAGGGAGAAATAGAAAAAAAAAAAAAAAGGAACAGGTGCAAGGTGACCCCCAAACCTAATGGGGTAATCAACATATACTCCAAGGTTCAAGAAGAACCCATCCTTGGGCTGATGTCCTGTCTTCCAGACCCACTGGGGCTGTGGCTGGGCCCCCACAGCTCTGCGGGGGTAGCTGCAGGCCTAAGGCTCTCCAGGCGATACTCGCCCCCTGGTGGCTCCACCTACCTGGGTTTGTGGTGGGGGCAGCCCGGGCCCCATGGCTCCACTGAGCAGAGGTCCTCTGAAACGTGGGCAATGACCTCACTTTTGAGGAGGAAGCCCTGGGGATCTCTGAATGGCCTTCTGGTCCTTCCTCCCTCGTTTTAACCAGTTACTTTCCCAGTCAAATAGCTCCCTAGTCCTATCCTGGAAAATCTAAGAATCCCGGCCTCCCACCTCACGCCTTCCCATCTTCTTCAGTCCAATCTGGCTATTTTCCTGCTCAGGTGGGAGACTGTCTTGTTGACACACACACTAATCTTATCAAATTGTCATTAGCCACACCCTTGGTCTTCTCTTCCCAACAGGCAGTTTCTTTGTTTTTTGTTTTCCAATACAGATAGGTTGAGAATTTTCCCAATTTTTAAAGATCAGATTCCCTTTTGAGTATCAATTCTATCTTTAAGTCCTGTCCCTCTGCTGGCATTTGATCATAAGCCTTCCAGAGCTACCGTGCTCAGAACCAGCTGCGGCCAGGTAGCCGCTTTCATCACCCACTGATTCTACCAAGAACGTTGCAACACAATCACAGCTCAGCCAGGTTCTCTGCCATTTCACAACACTGCCTTTCCCCCAGTTTCCAAGTTCCTCTTGTTCACCTGAGATATCATCAGAATGGCCTCACCAACATTCTGCTCACAACCTCTTAGGTTTCTCTAACAAACCAGAGGCTTTCTCAACAACTCTCCTATCTGAACCCCCACTAGAATCACTTTATTCTTTTTTTTAAAAAAAAAATATATTTTCTTGGCCACACCACACAGCATGAGGGTGACATGTGGGAGCTGAGTTCTCCAATCAGGGATTGAACCCATGCCCTCTGCATTGAAAGCATAAGGTCATAACCACTGGACCACCAGGGAAGTCCTTAGAATTGCTTTTAATGATCTCTTCATGGCAGTAATAGGCTTTTCCAGTAAGCACCTGAAGACTCTTCCAGCCTCTATTCATTACCCAGATCCAAAGCACTTCTGCGTTTTCAAGTATATTACTGCAGAGCCCCTCCTGGAACCAATTTCTGTCTTAGTCCATTTGGGTGGTTCTCACAAAATGCCATAGACCAGATGGCTTACAAAAACAGAAGGCTGGAAGTCTGAGATCTTGGTTGGGTAAGGACCCTCTTCTGGGCTAGAGACTCTTACTGCGTCCTCACATTATGGAAGAGGCAAGGGAGCTCTCTGTGAGGTGGTGGGGGGGGGGGGGGTGTTTTTTCTAAAGGGCACTAATCCTATTCACAAGGGCTCCACCTTCATAAGCTAATCACCTCGCAAAGGCCTCACCTCCTAACTTCATCACTTTGGACATTAGGATTTCAAAGTATGAATTTTGAGAGAATACAGGAAGTCAGATCATAGCAGTAAGATCCCAATCATGTAAAGTTCACAATCAGACAAAACTAATCCCAGTGTTTAGGGATGTAGACATCGTAACACAATAAAAAGCCAAGCAAGCTGGAAACAAGCACAGGTTCTTCTGCAGGGGCTTCTGGAGGGCAGCTGAGGTTCTGCTTTTTTATCTGGAGATGATCACACTGATGTTTATCTTAGATATTTATTTAACATGTGTGTCTTAGACAAGTATGTAACATTTCACAATAAAAAGAAATCAAAGGGGACTTCCCTGGTGGTCCAGTGGTTAAGAATCCGCCTTCCAATGCAGGGGACTCAGGTTGGATCCCAGGTCAGGGAACTAAGATCCCACGTGCTTTCGGGCAACTAAGCCCATGCACTGCAACTACTGAACCTGCGCTCTAGAGTCTGTGCGCCGCAACAAGAGAAACGCAGCAAAGACAAAATTCAAAGTTGAAAATCCAAAGCAGGAGGCTGCAGCTGGTGGAATCTGGGGACCCTGGGAACAGGCAGTCGAAGGAAGTCCCGAGGCCTAGTTGGTCTTTCAAAGCTGCCAAGGGATTCCGGTGGCAGCAGGCTCCCAGCCGAGTAAAGCCCGAGTGACCTTCATCCGCCAGCCAAGAGGCCAGATGGGGTCAGGGGGACCTGGCATAAGAACTTCTGTAAGGCTCAGAGGGACATGCGGGGAAGACAAGAAGGCCCTCACCTGCCATCTAATCTCCACCAGACAGCCTCTGGCACCCCAGAGGTGCAATGCCTTCCCAGGCCAGAGGATGAGGCGGCAACAGGCCATCACGCTTCCATGGTCCTGGGAGATGAAGAGGGCTGGAGGGGAGTGGGCAGGCTGGCTGAGGGCGGCTGGAAGGATCACACACCTGGGCGTGAGGGCAAGGAATCAGAGCTAAGAAAATTAGGAAGCAGATGGAGGAACAGCTGAAAGAGCCGAAGCCGGATGGAATCAGGGGCTTCTTCCAGTCCAAGGGGAGGTTCAAACTCACCCGGGGGGGCCCAGGCCGGCTGCAGGAGGGGGCTGGCTGCCAAGCTGGGGGTGAGAGAGGGGAGTCCCAACATCCATCCCGACTCTACTCCCATCTGACTCAAACAAGGAGACTTTTGTGTAGGAATCTGTCAGAAGAAAACGTGCACTCACGCGGAAACAGACAAATCCAAATTGAAGGGCATCCTGCCAAAATACTGGCCTGTCCCTTTATAAACGCTAATGTTGTGAAGGGTTCGGTAAAAAGAACAGGGCTGGAGGGATAGTCTGGATTAAAGGAGGAGAAAGAAGGCAACCAGACACAGGACATGATTCAAACAATAAAGACAAAAAATTGTTGTAATAGGGCTCATGGGACAGTAAGGGACTCTGAATGTCATCTGAGCATGAGATCAAAGAAGCAAGCCATCACAAGCCTTTCTGCGTGTGACGGTGACTGGTGGTTACAGAAAAAAAATATTCCTGTCCTTAAGACACGCACGCGGCAGTGCTCCAGAGTGAGATGTCATCACGTTCGCAAGCAACTCTCAGATGGTTTGGCCACGAGAGACAGAGGACACAAATGCCACAAATTGCAGCATCAATGGAGCTTGAGAGAAGGCTTATAGAAATTCATTGCACTGTGTTCGCAACTTTCCCAAAACAAAATTTTTCAAACTGAAACATCAGGGTGGGAAAAGAACACTACTGCTCATGGGAATGGCTGGTACAACCGTGGGATGTTCAATCATCTATATACCCACTGAAAGCTACCCAGGTGCCTGGGGAAAATTCAGAGAAGAGATGGCGTCAGAAAAGCAAGATGCTGGAAAGAGGGCATAGTGCAGTCCCATTCTGGTAAAGTGACCAACTAACTAATCCTACAATGGGTGTGTGTATAAGGTTAATATGATGACAAGAGAAAAAACTCAGGTGACACTTGCCAAGCTGTTATTCTAAGTCAGGGGTCCCCAACCTCCAAGATCTAATGCCAGATGATCTGAGGTGGAGCTGATGTAAGAAAAACAGAAAGAAAGTGCACAATAAACGTAATGCGTCAAATCATCTCAAAACCATCCCCCTTACACCTGGGTCCCTGGAAAAAATGTCTTCCACGAAACCAGTCCCCGGTGCCAAAAAGGCTGGGACCACTGTTCTAAGGACTTTACATGTGCCCACCCCCTCATCTTCATAAGAGCCCTGTATAGGAGATACTTTCATTAATTCCATTTTACAGAGGAGGAAATAAGGCACAGAGAGGTTAAGTCACTTGTCCAAAGACATACAGCTAAGAAAGGGCAGAACCAGGATTTGAACCCAGGCTGCCTGGCTCCAAAGTCTACGCTCTTGGGTCCACCTAGCTCCTGGATGCCAAAACTCTGGCCAGACCCTAGAGAGAATCCTGGGGGTTTGAGAAGCCATGCCTGACCTTGATGGTGACATGTCAACACTGCCTTCCATCTCCCCCTGTTCCAGTCTGTCCCATGCTTCTCATTCAGGTGGAAGGGTCTCATGTGGGCACACAGGGCACTCTCTGTGCACAAGGGGATGCTCCCAGAGACCCCCGGGGCCTGGCTGTCCAGGAGGGTCACTCCCACACCGACCTCCTCACTGTCCTAGGTGAAGAAGGGTATGTCCTAGGGTTTGGGACAAGGATCAACAAGGTTGTCAGGAGTTCATCCGGGGGACTGTCGATGACAGGTGTGCTGGTTCACTGCAGAATGTACCTGCTGGCTACAATGATTCCTGGTCAACTCCTCTGCATCTGTTCCTGGGCAAGTTCTGATGAAGGTGAGAAACTTGGCTTACCTCTCTTCCACGCCACCCCCTCCAGTGCACACCAAGGGTGGCTCCCACCTGGGAAAGACAAAGCCTGCACTTTGGCACACCCCAGCCCTGACACTTCTCCCAGGTTACAACAAACACCTCCTCCCAATCCTGCTTCCAGGAGGTGGGTGGGCGGGTGGGCAGACAGGGACCCTGGGAACTTTCTACCTGAAAAACATTAGCTCATGATTTGCTTTCACAACTGCTTGGCTTCTCCCAAGCCCTGCTCCCCCAGCCCATCGGACCTTCGCCCACTTTCCCTGCCCACTTGGCAACAGTCTTCCCTGACAGTGTTAGTTGCTCAGTCGTGTCCAACTCTTTGCGACCCCATGGACTGCAGCCCACCAGGCTTCTCTGTCCATGAGATTTTCCAGGCAAGGATACCGGAGTGGGTTGCCATTTCCTTCTCCAGGGGATCTTCCCGACCCAGGGATCGAACCTGGGTTTCCTGCACTGCAGGCAGATACTCACTGCTAATTTGCTCTCTGGCCTTACTTAAATCCTTGCTCCCTCTGGGTTTTTGTTTTCTGAAAGAATAAAAGATGGAACTGAGTGCCAGATCTAACAATCTGAGTTTATGAAACATTCTGTTACAGAAACAATTAGCTGATCAGTTACCACCCTCTCAAGCAGTTCAAGGTAGTGACAAGAAAATAATCTCTAACACTACAATAGGCAGAGGCAGTGAGAGGCAGTGAGATGAAGTGAGAAAGCTATTCTGGAGAAAAGCATCCATCAATCATTTCTGCTACCTGTCATCCTTTCCTCCTTCTCCTAACAGTCCTTCCCACCCTTTCCCTTTAAGGCACCACCCACCCCACCTCAGTCTCCCTGCTTTAGGGGGAAAAAAGACCTCCCTCTCCAACTCCAAGGATGGGCATTTAATCCAAGCTTGACCAATCAGGGCAGTCCCTTCCTTTCTCAAACTACAGCGATTAGCTCAGGGATAAGCGTACGAGACAAGCCCTGACCATCAGAGCCCATGAGCCTTCATACTACAACTTTACCCCAGCCACTGGGAAAATTCTCTACCTCTGAAGGTCCCTCCATAAAGTTCCCTTTGGAGACCCATGGGGAAATTAAAAGCAACCAGTTTCTCCCTCACGTGGCGCAGGTGCCCATCTGAGCCCTAGGTTTAAAAATGAATGTTTATCTCTTGGATTGCATTCAGGCTGGACCCCTTACAGGACCCACGGGAGAAACAACAGGGCCACAGGAAGCTCCCTCCCCACCCTCTCTCTGCACCCTCTAGGCCAATACTAACCCAGTGGACTCGTGGTTTACTGAGTGCAGGTAAATGATTTTGCCTGGTTGAGACGACATGAGATCCTATACGTACAGAGGGAGTACGTATCACCAGCAAACTGGACCTGGATCTCCCAACTCCAGCCTCACGCCATTTCTGCCCATGAGGACAAGACACGTAAACAATTCCACTTTAATGATGAACCAGGGCCTCAATGCAGTGGGAGGGGAATACCACCCCTCCCCCAATCCAAGCCACCCAGCTGAAGCCAAGATGTCAGCAGGAGGACCCTTCTCCCTCTGAGAGGCAGAGTGAGGTGGCTCCAGGCCAGCCTCCACACCTCCCTGGGTCCCTGGGCCAAGCCAGGTGCTGTTTCTTTACCTACCACCTCCAGACGGCCCCAATGACAACTTTCATAAACTGGTGTCCCTTTGAACTGGGGCAGAGGAGGAATCAATCAGAAGACACCAACGCTCAGCCAGGAAAAACACCCAGTCACTGGAGTCAGAGAGATATCTCTGGAACACAGGCAGGACTTGTTGAGATTCAGGTCCTGAATCCATGAACACACCACAAAGACCAGGCTCCCAGGTCTTCTCTGATGCGGGAGATAGGAGGGGAAGAAGGGGAAGAGCCAGCACTGAAGCCAAAGAGTCTTCCTTCCAAATCCATGAATTTGAAGATCCCGATTAGACTCCTCTCACTGCCTCGGCCTGAGGTCCCTTCCCAGCCAGGTCTCTGCCCTAGACCAGGGTTCCCAACCACGGGATACAGTCATGAGCAAGACAGACAAGGCCCCTGCCTCGGGGAACCTCAACCAAGTGAACAGTATTATTCCAGAATGGTGACAGCTTAGAAGATAATAACATGGAATGCTTATAACACAGATAGGGTAGGTTCATAGGGTGGGGAGGTGGGGAGGAAAGGGGTAATCGTCAAGAGTATCATTTGAGCTTAAATAAGAAAAGAATCCAGCATAAAAGTCAGGAGGAAAAAGGCTTGTGGGGAGAAGGAACAGTCTGTGCAAAGGCTCTGAGGCAGGAAAGAACACCTGTGCACGGGAGGAAAAGAAAAGCTCATGAGGCGAATTCTTTGGTTGTCCAGTGGTCAGGACTCCATGCTTTCACTGCCTAGGACCCAGGTTCGATCCCTGGTCGGGGAACTAAGATCCTGTAAGCTGCGTGGCGTAACCAAAAACAAAAAACAACAGGAAGAAAAGTCTGTGAGGCTACAACAGAGTAAGTGCAGGGAGTGGAGGCAGGAAAGGGGCTCACAGGCTGTGAGGAGCAGATGGGTTTCACACCACACCCAAGAAGGTTTTCATCCGTATTGTGAAATGATGCAATTTACATTATTTTTAAGAGCATAGGGGGACTTCCCTGGTGGTCCAATGGATAAGAATCCACCTGCCAATGCAGGGATCATGGGTTCAATCCCTGGTCTCGGAAGATTCCACACACCGCGTGGCAACTAAGCCTGTGGGCCACAACTACTGAAGCCCGTGAGCCCTAGAGCCGGAGCCCCACAACAAGAGAAGCCACCTCAATGAGAAGCCGGTACACCGCAACTAGAGAGTAGCCCCCACTTCCTGCAACTGGAAACAACCCTTGCAACGAGGACCCAGTACAACCATAAATAAATACACTACATACATATATAAGTGCAGCTGGGCTTCCCTGGTGGTCTAGAGGTTAAGACAACATGCTTCCACTTCCGGGAGTGTAGGTTCAATCCCTAGTCAAGGAAGTTCCGCAGGCTGTGAGGTACAGCCAAAGAAAGAAAGAAATATCAAAAATAATCCCAAATAAGAAGAAACAAAATAAAGAACATTCTACTGTGGCAGGGAAAATGGACACGGGTGGCGTGAGCGGGAGTAGATGGCCCGGAGAGGGAGCTCCTGCAGTGAGTGAGAGGTGGGACCACTTCATGTCGAGTGCAGCCACACAGGGGGAGGGGAGCCCCCCCACGTCACCATAGAGGGTGACAACTTCCCACTGGTCACGTACCTCCCTGTGAAACCACTCTCGTCTTCTAAACATCTGCAACCATTCGAGAACCTACCATTATGTGCTAGGCATCGTTCCAAGTGCGTGGGACACAGCAATGAACAAAAACCAAGGTCCCTGCCCTCATGGGCCTGACACTCTCACAGAGAGAAACATACAATAAGCAATAAACAGGATGCAAAGGTGAATTCTGCAGTATCTCAGTGGATGACGAGGCAACAGAAGAAAAACAGCAGGGTAAGGAAGGTTCGGAGCACCGGGGAAAGGGAAGAAAACTTGCAATATTCAACGAGAGAAGGACTTCCCTGGTGGCCCCATGGTTAAGAATCCACACTTGCACTACAAGGAGCACAGGTTCGATCCCTGGTAGGGGAAGTAAGGTCCCGCACGCTGCACAGTGAGACCAAAACAATAAAAGAGAAAGATCCATGAGAAAGCGAGGTCCGAACAAAGGCCTAAAGGAGGCAGGAGAGAGAATCACGCACACGTCACATCAGGGAAAGAGCTGTGGGCGAGGGAAGAACTCAATAAGGCCGATAGGCCAGTTAGTCTGAGGACCAGCCAGCAGGGCCAGGTGCAAGGTCAAGCTGAAGGGGAGGACAGAAAGGGGTGAGGTTTGGATGGCCCCTTAAGGGCCAACATAAAGTCTCACCTTGGCTCGGAGGGGATGGTGTGGGCCCACTGTCGGGCTTTATTTGAGCAGAAGAGGGTGATGCTCTGATTGCAGATGTCATGGGATCGCTTCGGCTGCTGTGCTAAAAAACCTAGCCAGGGAGCAAAGGTGGGCACAGGGAGATGAGCAAGAATCTAGGCTGGTGCCCTGGACCAGCGTGGTGGCCCTGGGGTGTGGAGAGAAGCTGGACTCTGGGTATATTTTTACTTTTGTGTTTTTCGGGTTATTTATTATCTTACGTTTATCTGTTTATTTATTTAGCTGCTCCACATCTTAACTAGGGCACAGGGGATATTTGATCTTCATTGCGGCATGAGGGACCTTTTTTCTCCTGTTATGTCATGCGAAATCTCTTAATTGCAGCATGCGGGATCTTTAGCCCTGGAATGAGAACTTTAAAAGTTGCACCCTGTGGGATCTAGCTCCCTGACCAGGGATCAAACCTGAGCCCCCTGCATCGACAACGTGGAGTCTCAGCCACTGGACCACCAGGGAGGTCTCTCTGCTAATATTTTGAAGATGAGGCCAAAAACAAAAGGTCCAACGTGGGAAGTGAGAGAGTCAAGGCTGACCCCAAGGCTTTTGGCCGGGGGAGCTGGCAGATGAGAAGCAATGGCCTGAGATGGGAACGTGGCAGGAGGAATGAAGTTCTGGGGCAGGGGCAGTGATGGGAAGTCAAGCGCTGGCTAGAGTAAGCATGACTTGCCTTTGAACACCCAGGTTGAGATACAGAGCTGGCCACTGGATGCTCAAGGCTGGAGTTCAAGGGGAAAGGCCTGGGCCTAGGATATCAATTTAGGAGGGGCCCAGACAAAGATAGCATTAGATGTGTGAGATCGTGTGACCTCAGCCAGGAAAGGCTTTAGTGCAGGGACGTGCCAATGGCCAGCGGTCAGGGAGATAAGGAGACACCAGCATCTGAGTTCAAGAGCAGCCCAAGAGACCACACATCAAAGTGTCTCAAGAGTCCTTCTAGCAGCTTCCAGAAAAGGTGGAAGGAACTTCACCCCAAATGCCAGGAAGCAAGCACAGGTCGGGCCACTCCTATTCCTTCCTCCTACCCAGCACGAAGCAATAAATCGGGGCACAGGAGGAAATGATGGGGTGGAGGTGGGGGAAGGAAGCCAGACAATGAAGCCAGCTGCGCCCAGGGTCACCAGGGGCCCGGACCTCTGGGTTCAGGGAGGTTCTGAGCTTCAAATGTGGGTCCCAGGCACCCCTGGACAGGCTGTAACTCGCCAGCTCCAGGGCCCCAGAGAGCCCCAAAACCAAGAATGAGCTTTTTGGTGTTGTTTGTTGTTTCTCTTTGCATTTCAGCTCCCATGGCCCCTCCAAGAGCCAGTGGAGGCCAAGGTCACATCTGAACCAGCAGGCAGGAGATGAGGCACATTAAAGAACTTCTCCTTTTGTCTTTTTTTTGGCTGAGTCCTACCTACAGTTGAATTCTTTGCACTCTAAATGTGTTTATGGGAATGAAGCTGCTGGATCTCTATGGCACAGAAGCGGGGTGGGGAGAGGGGGAGTAGGTGCTCTTGTAACCAAATTCTCTAATTCTAAGATGATGAGCCAGAGAAGTCAGCCTTGTGGCTGAAACCTGCCTTGGGGGGCCTCTCTGCTGCTGACCAAGCACATAGGATCATGCTTCCAGGCACCAAGATCCACAGTCACTGACGGAGCAGACGTGCCTGGGCCCAAGTTCCAGCAGAATAAAACTGCCCAAGAGAAAATGAAAATCTTCAACGAGCAAGTCCTTGACATCCACTCACTTCCGTCCCGTTTGCTACATGTTGAAGTCGTAACAGGATGATTCCAGGTAGCCAAGCTTCTCTAAATTCTAGCTAATCACATGGGTCAGACAGAAGGCCTGGCAAGTATGAGTCATCCTAGGAAGGCTTGGGGAACATGTCACGAAATGGGAAAAGCCAGGAGCGCTGAACCCGGGTCTCCCGCACTGCAGGCAGACTCTTTACCATCTGAGCCTCCAGGGAAGCCCTCCTGAAGATCCTCTGGAGAAGGAAATGGCAATCCACTCCAGTATCCTTCCCTGGAAAATTCCATAGACGAGGAGCCTGGCAGGTTACAGTCCATGGGGTCGCAAGAGTCAGACACGACTAAGTGACTTCACTTTTTCTTTCTTTCTTTCTTTAGGTGCACTGAACACAGCCTCGGGCCAGGCCTCCAGAAGGCCAGACCGCAATAGGACACATGGCCACGCGTGTGCATACACACCCCAACACACTCAGAACACGTGTTACCATGTGTGTCCACATGTGTAACTATACGCCCAGCATGTGTCGACACACATGTGAACCCACGCATATACACATGGATAACAATAATACGTGTGAACCCATGTGTGCCAAGAACCAAGTCTGGGCACATGTCAATGTATGTGTACACATGTGTTCATGTACATACACGCATACGCTATCACAAAGACACTGTACCCCATGCCAACACGCAACATGAATGTGTGCATGCTTCAGCACATGGTCACACACAAGTGTGCATGGGTGCATGCCAACACATGTTTGTGCGTCACACATGTACCACCGGCATGCATATACATACATCAACATGTATATCCAGCACACTCTCAAACACACACACTGGTGAAGCAAATCCATGAGGATACAGAGGGAAACAAAAATAACCGACACTCAGGGAAACTAAAAATAGCCCATGTTTTTCAGCCCTGGCTCTGGAGTAAGTGGAAGCCGCCCTCTCACACACCAGAGGGGTAGGAAGCCCCAGGCAGGAAAGAGGAAGAAAAACACCACAAAATTGGAACACACCTGCGAGCCCACTGCCCCCTGAGAAGGGAGTGCGTCCCCTGCGATCGGTGGCCACGAGTCAAGTCTACAGCCTTATCCTCCATGGCCAGAGGCAGCCAGATGCAGTCAGCCCTCAACACTTTGACACCCTCCGAGACACGACCCCTGGGGCTTTCTGGAGCCCCAGACAGGGGACAGGGAACAGAGCTGGCCAAGCAGACCCTTCAGGACAGCGGGGACACCCTGAGAATTGCTGGGACCACAGGCCAGCTTCCCTTGGCATCGGTGATTCTAGAGCCCACCCAGGCCTATCGGACAGCCATGGAGGGAAGGCGTCGGGAGGCACCTGCACTCACAGTTTGAGGGAGGTGATGATCAGGAGAAAAGCCTGGGAAGGACCCTACCGCCCCACTGTCTGTGCAGGAAAAGGACAAGGGATAGCGGACCCAAGCAGAGACCAGGGGAAGGGTTTGCCCTGTCTCCAAACACCAAGCTGAGCTCTCAGGGATACAGAGTGGGGAAGAGAGGGTCCACAGGGCAACAGCCCACCCAGCTAGAGCTACAGCTACCCACCAGAGCACTACAGCGGTGTGACCTGGGGCAAGTGTCTTTTCGGCTCTGTGCTTCCATTTCCCTCAATAAAAAAGGAGGCAACGGAAGCTATTTAGATACTAAATGAAGTGAGTGACTGCAGGTAAAACACCTAGAACAGTATCTGGTGCTTAATTGGTGTCTACCAACAGTTCTCTCTCCCAACCCCCACCTCTGAACTGATGCACAAAAGAAAACTGCCAGAGAGAGAAAAGCAACTGGTGGCTTCCAGGCAGTTCCATGGTAAAGAACTCACCTGTCAATGCAGAAGATGTGGGTTCAATCCCTGGGTCAAGAAGATCCCCTGGAGGAGGAAATGGCAACCGGCTCCAGCATTCTTGCTGGAAAATTCCTATGGACAGAGGAGCCTGGTGGGTTACAGGCCATGGGGCCACCAAGAGTCACACACGACTGAGCATTTACGCCTTGGTGAAAAGCAACTGGGGCAGAGCATGGTTCCATGGGTGGCCCTTGCAGAGGGAGAGGGGGTAAAAATAGGGAGGCTGAGGGTTGGGGTGGGGAAAGGCCAAGGAAAGAGCCCAACCTCAAAGCACTCAGGGTCTGTTCATCCCACCATCCCATTGTGAACCCAAGCACTGATCTGGTCCTGGGGACACTACACAGAGAGTGACAGGACAGCCCCCACTCCTGCCCACGAGGGAGAAAGAAAATGCACAAATCAACATGTAACATAAGTTGGGGGTGGCTTTAGGGACGTGAGAGGCGAGCTATGCACGCCTGAGGGGTGAGCCCTCAGGGCGGTGGGGAAAGCAAGCCAGAGTTTGGTGGAACCAAGCTCAGTGGGCTCAAGGACGCTGAAGACTGGACACTGCGGCAGGTGAACAGGGGGTCAAGGCAGGGGGTGCAGTGAAGGAGGTAACAGGAGCTGGATCATGGCAGGGAGTTCAGGTCACCAAACTGACCTTGGTATTCACTCAGAGTGAAATGGGGATACCTCAAAGGGCTGTAAGCAGAGAGGGCACGTGATCAGGTTGTCTATGGAGACCAGAGATGAGACTACGGCGTCAGTCCAAATGGTGAATGGAGGAGGCCAGAATGGTAAAGGTATTGAGAAGGTGTCAGAATGCAAATATGTTTTGAAGGTAATCCTAATAGATTTTGCTGATGGAGCAGATACAAGGATACCACAAAATGCATCCAGGATAACCCAAGGTTTGTGTCTCTATACTTGGAGGGAACAAATGGAGGTGTCATTTATCGAGCAGGGGACACAGGTGAGGGAAGAATTTGGCAGCTGGAAAAATGAATGGATAAAGCACCCAAGGCTGATTCCAACTATAAAACTTTAAAGATGGCAGAGAAGGAGCTTCCCTGGTGGTCCAGTGGCTTACAGTCTGAGTTCCCAATGCAGGGGGCCCAGGTTCGATCCCTGGTCAGAGAACTAGATCCCACACGCCACAACGAAAGATCTCACATGCTTCAACTAAGAGCCGGTACAGCCAAAATAAATAAAATATTTAAAAAAAAAAAAGAGAGAGAGAGACTCGGTTTCCCACTTTCCCCACCCCTGGCCGTGAAGAAGGCTACCAAGTCCATCTCTACACATGGTGGCCCAGCAGATAAGCCCCTTTCCCTTGGCCCAGCAGGACCTCCCCTGGTGGACCAGAGACAGCCAGTAATTTGGGAATACATGCCCAGAGATGTAGCCCAGGGTTCCCAATCCATGCAAACAGAGGGCCACGCATGCCAGGCTCCATTCGAGGCTATGGATACAAGCATGACCGTCCTCCTGGGATTTGCCTCAGGATATTTTCACACACACACACACACACACACACCAGCAAATACTCTCTTAAGCTTTTGTTTCCCTAACTGTAGACGATGACAATGAGAGGTGTGTCCCAGAATTCTCCCAGGACTAATTGAGATGATTGACATTTACAAAGATGCCTGGCACAAAGTCATCCTTGATTACACTCCTAAATGCGTTCAGTCTGAACACCTCTCATCCAACCCTCCCCACTGGCGGGGAGAAAGGAGAAGAAATGAGTCTCATTCTCCCTCAAGGCCTCTCCCAGGGAGCTCCATCCACAGGTCCCCTCGGCTGTGCGCCTCCCACACTCTGTACTGAACTCATTTGGCCATTCTTTGGGGGAAAGCTATGGATTCATAACTAACCTTTAACTAAACACAGAATACATGAATATGTTCTCCATGTTTAAAAAGAAAAAGTCAGGGGGTTCCCAGTGCAGGGAGCCCAGATTCAATCCCTGGTCAGGGAAGTAGTTTCCACAAGCCACAACTAAGAGTTTGCATGCCGAAACTAAAAAAGACTCCGCACACTGCAACTAAAAAAAAAAAAAAAGATCCCACAGGCCAAAATTAAGACCTGGCCCAGACAAATTAATTAATTATTAAAAAAAGAGGTATGAACTTCACAGATAAAGCATGCTTCCCCCACCACACCCCCGATTCCCAGTAACCACTTTTGTCAGTCTGGTGCACCCTTCCACATCTTCTGCGCTTTCACATGCACTGATAGAAATCTAGTGAAAATACAGAGTTTCGTGGAGTGCGTTTTTTTTTTTTTTTTAACACAAAGAACCTTATAGCTTTTTTTCCCGTTAGTCATGTGTTCGGCCGCTTTGCTTTTCTGTGCCCAAATATATAAAGATCTAGTTCTTTCTCTCTAATCTCTGCCCAGAAATCCACTGGATAAAAGACTTCTGCATTCCTTCCTATTCCCCTATTGAAGTGTAGACCCAGATTTGTGGTCGGGATTCCTGACCATAACTGCCATGAGCTGTGTGAACCCTGACATGTCTCTGGGCTTTGTATGCCTCAGTTTCCTTATCTGTAGGAAGGAAAAACACCACAACAGCTTACAAGCGTGTGATAACCTTCAAATGAGAAAACGGGTACATCCAGGGCGGTGTGACACACGTGTCATCACCTTTGTACTTCATCATCTTGACAGGAAGCAAATTAGATCTGATTCCTGCCTCAGAGCTGCAGACACAATCCCTGGCTCAGAGGTGAAGTAACTGGCCTGAGGTCCCCAGCAAGCAAAGGGCACGGCCAGGGCTGCAAACCCTGAGCTCTGGAAACTGACACCAGTGTCAAAATGGGTGCAACCCCATCAGCAACCTGAGAAACGTAAATTACACGCATCAGATTAACCCGCCAAAATTATTCAAGATGCTAATAAATTGGTCGTCACCAATAATGGCAGAGATGTGGGGGAGTGAGTAGTTTCATACTCTGGATGGAATTATAAATGCTCTTGATCGTCAGAGGGGTCATTAGGCTGTGACCAAATTCAAAACGGACAGACCTTCTGGTCTAGAGGCTTCTCTTCTAGAAATGCACCCGGTGGAAGTGGTTATCCACGTACACAGAAAGGCACGTATGAGAAAATTATCAGTCAATGGAGAAACAGGTAAGTAAGTGTACAGTATTCAAAGAAATACTATGCAACAGTGAAAATGTGACAGATATGGAAAATTTTTCAAATGATATCTGTGAATTGGAAAGCAAACTGCAGGCTGTTTACACATAGTATAGTTCAATACATGTAAGTATATATTATGTCTATATGTCTATGTCTAAATACACATCCATGATGTGTTGCTCTATAAAAGTCTTCTTACGAAGATAATCTTGGACGATGCTGGTACTATCAAGAAGGGGAATAAAATGAGCTGGGGGAGAGGCCCTGTTTTCCCTCAACTTGAATTTTTTTTTTACAAACAAGAATGCATGTCCTGGGGTTTCCCTGGTGGCTCAGTGATAAAAAATCCACCTGCCAATGGCAGAGACACAGTTTCGACCCCCTGTTCCAGGAAGATCCCACATGCTGCAGAGCCACTAAGCCCATGTACCACAGCTACTGAGCCTGTGCTCCAGGGCCCAGGAACCGCAACTACTGAGCCCCCATGCCACAACCACTGAAGCCCGAGTGCCCTAGAGCCCCTGCTCCGCAACAAGAGAAGCCACCACAATGAGAAGCCTGTGCCCCGAAAAGAGGAGCCCCTGCTCGCCGCAACTAGAAAGGAGCCCGCACAGCACTGAAGAGCCAGCACAGCCACAAAACAAATAAATAAAATTATATTTTAAAAAAGAAAAGAAACAGTTTCTCGGTTAAAAAAAGAATGCATGTCTTTTATATACATGGACTTCTTTCATTAACCCCAAAGCATAAAACAGTAGAAATCAAAGCACAAGTCCTCCCATTCAAGTTGTATATGGACACGTGCAGCCAAAGCAAACACCAACAGGCCATCCCTTCCTCTCCTAACGTACTACTCACTCAGTCTCCTGAACACAGTCTTCTGACGGAAGGCTCTTGGCCAGAGCGTGGCCTGAGCTGTCCAAGAAGCTGGCACAGGCTGGGCTCGCCTCCGTGTCTTCACACCACTCAGCCACAGACCAATCACCTTTGGGATATTTGTGGTAGATGCTGGGTGACTCTCCCTCAAGTTTAAGCCTGGAAATCTTAGCTCCGGGACAACTGAGGACAGTGGCGCTTTCCTCTCTGGAAGCCCAGAGGAGGAATGAGAAATTAGGTAGGGCATGTATGTGCGCATGTACACTCACACACACACACACACATCCTTCTGACTTGCCATAAAAAGAAAACACCTGCATTAAGTCCAAGAAGGACTGGGTTGACAAGATTCTTCATCGACTATAAATTCCACTCATCCCCATCCCGCCGCCCCCAAGGCAAGAGGCTATTTGCACAGGATCACGACAGGGTTCACCATGCGTACAGCACACGAGAGACCATCCCTCCATGACGCACACAGCACAGAAACTACAAAATTGGCAGGCATTTACAGCCAGCTTTCACTGAGATTAAGCTCTCACAGCTACATTCTTTTTTTTTCTTACAGCTACTTTGAAAAGCAAAGCAAAAACACCCATTGGCCACCATGGGATAAAAAGACGCAGTTCTGTTGCTCTGAGGTCTCCCCACAAAACTTTTTCCCGCCACTTCACAGGCAAAATTAAAAAACCACTAAGAGGAACTAGGAACTCAGTGTCACCATTGGCCAGGACCTCCCTGCAATCAGATTACAGGACTTAATGGGACAAGATTTGAGAACAAAACAAAGGACATGGTGTGGCCAATATGACTCAGACAACCACTTGCCCAGAGATTTCAAGAAAAACCATTTTTAAAGCCAAAAAAATGGCAGCCGGGTCTACGCAGATACAGCCTTCATTCATTCATTCATCTCTCAAGCATCTTGCATTGGGCATGGGGCATGGACATGAAATGTGACCCAGTCCTCATTCTCAAGAAACTCACCTAAAGCAGGGGGAAAGAGCAATCAATTAGCAAGTGACAAGAGCCACATCTTTATCCCAGCTCTGCATCTCGGTTGTATCTGGGAGGCACCAAGGTAAGCCTCAGTTTCCCCTCTGAGCCCTGCAGGTGCTGTAGCCTTGGCCTCAAACTCTGAATGCTTTTAGCTCGAATGTGATACTCTGGAATCTGCCTGTCCTTCAGTAACTCCAGGCTCATTCAAACAGGCTGCCCAGACACCCAGGGCAGAGTCTGCTGGTCTGAAGGCCAGCTGACAGCCTTAATTTGTCTCCCTGGTTGAAAGGGCAGTGGTGTATAAGGTTAGGATCAGAGGAAAACTCTCAGGCTGTGGGCTCCTGAAGGACCCTGTTTATGCAGCCTTGGGCTTATTCCTGCCCATGCGTGGATCTGGGGAGTAAAGCAGCTTATCACTGCCAATCTGCATCAGGAAGGCAGCCGCAGGGGAGGAGAGGGCAACCCATTCTGCCTTTAAGACGGGGTCTGCATGGGGAGGTTTTGGAAGCAGGAACAAGTGGCGGCCTGGGCACCCATGTGAGCCTCACATGCACATGCTTGGAGGGTTCCTGTCCGCCTGCGCTCACAGGAAGCAAGCAAAGTGCAGTGCCAGTTCTACCAGAGACCGTCAGAGGCTGCTGTACGGTAGGCAAGCATGGAGTCTGCCCCTCGGCTTCTCCTGGCGGCATCAGAAACACGAGCACACTCCACGCCCGCCTTGGACCCCTCACCTTCAGGTGAGGTGAGGCT
Organism: Capricornis sumatraensis; assembly: GCF_032405125.1. Taxonomy (NCBI): domain Eukaryota; kingdom Metazoa; phylum Chordata; class Mammalia; order Artiodactyla; family Bovidae; genus Capricornis; species Capricornis sumatraensis. The sequence goes on along the minus strand of NC_091085.1, from coordinate 57,764,094 downwards.
CCCAGGTGGTCTCTCCTTCAAGGCTTCCCCAACCCCAGCCCAGTGCTTCCAGCAGAAGGCCCTGGGGGCCCTCCTTGGCCCCCAAACTCAGCCTGCGTCCTGAGTCGGGGAGGTTCCTGGGAAAGATGGCCAACTGGCTTGCCTCATGCCCTCTGGTCTCTCCGGTGCTCAGGGGCCCGGGCCCAGGGCACGCGGATCCCGGCACCGGGTCGCCAGCCCGCCGGCTGCGCGCCTGGCCTTTCCGGGCGCCCAACGCCCTCCAGCCTCGGACGGTATCCCGCGCACGGGTCCCAGGCCAAGCCCCTCACCCACCTTGAGGACCTGCTGCTTGATGATTGAGGGCACCATCACGATCATGATAATGCCCAGCACGGCGAAGAGGAGCCCGATGAAACCCAGCGCCGCGGTCACCCGGCGCGCTCTAGAGAGGTTGCCCATGTCTGCGCGCCCCGGCGCCCGCGCGGTGCTCGCGGGGTTCCGCGCCTGTGGAGGGACCGAGACGGGGACGGAGGTGATAGAGGCAGCGACTCCGAGGACGAGGCTCGCAGCGCACGGAGGAGCGGCCCGGCAGGTGGCCAGCGGTTTTATGCGCCATCACTGGGGCGGACCGCCCCCCGGGACGCCCTGGGCACCGGGATTTGGGCCGGCGCGGGCGAGCATGGGCGAAGGGGCGGGGCCTAAGTTAGCAAGGGGCGTGTTCGAGGCGGGGCGCGGATCAGACGGTCCGACTGGGGCGGGGCCACCGCCGGGAACCCGGCGCCCTAGCTTCCGTTTCTGGCGGAGGGAGCCCCGGGGCCCTCGTGGCCCGCGTGCAAAGTTGGACCAGGCTCGCCTCCACCTGCTAACCCTTCCCCGCTTCCTCACTCCCACCTGCTCCCCGCTCATCCCTTACCATGAGCAACTCCATCTCCTCCCTCCTCCGCATCTCTCTCCCCCTCCTCCCGCTGTCTCCCTCCCCCTCCTACTCTCATTTCACCCCTCCTCCCCTCCCACTTCCTCTGTCCTGACCGTCATCATTGTTGGTATTTAGTAGAAATTTCCCAACTCTTGCAGGAACTCCAGTTTCCCCCCCCCGACCCCGCACCCACCTCTGCGTCCTCAGCTAGCCCCATGCTCCCACTCCCCACCCCACCCCAACCCCACACACACGTGCACACACATTCTATTCCAGCCTCTTTCTGCCTGGAACAAGCCTAGCAGACTCCTGCCTCTGGACTTCATACTCCCCACGACTTGGAATTCTGTCCGCCCCCCACCCGCACCCAGGTATCTGCCCGGCTTCTTCCTTCACGACTGCTGGGGCCATCTTATCGGAAAGGCCTTCCCAGCCACCCTGTGTGAAACAGAATAGCGTCAGCTCTCCCCTCACCCTTATCAAGGGGCGCCACCAGGCATGTGCCACGTTCATTTGTTCTTGCATTGCGACCATCGCCAGGCCCTAAAATGCTACGGGGCAGAAGCTTTGTCTCTCTGCCCCCGCCCTCCCCTTCTCAGTAGCTTGAACGCTGCCTGGCTAGGAATGTCTGCTCGCAAGGAACATTTTAGAATGAAGCAGTGAGGAGCCTTCTGGGAGCCAGGCTCTGTGCTAAGAGCCTTGCCCACACCGACTCCATTTTGCAGATAAGGAAACAGGCACAGCGGGTTAGGTCAACAAATCCAAGTGTCTGCTTTCTAATGAACAGGAAGACAGAGGATGGGCAGGTGAGGAAATGAATGATGGATTACTGACACCCCCCCAAAATAGTAAAACATGGGCATGTGCCCCCCTGCAGTCCTCCATAAGGCCCCCCGACCCTGCACTGAGTCCTGGATCCCTGATATAAGTCAGTCCCCTCATTGTCTAGTTGGGGTCACGCAGGGATCCCCAACACATGGGTAAGGCAGCCCAGTCCCTGAGGGCTCAGAATGAAATTCTTCTTCAACCCTGGCCCGGAAGCAGCCTTCTTCCATGCCCATCCTTAAGCAACAGCCTGGCCTGAGTCAGTATGTATCAAGCAGATGCTGTGACTGCCTTGCCTACCACTGTCTTCTCCTCGGGAGACCCAACATTGTCCAGGTTACCAGGAGCAGAGACCCAACCCCCGACCTAGATCAGGGTGGCTGGGGCAGAGGTGACTGGATCAGGTGGCTATAGTGTCAGATGGGGACAGGCTCCAAGAAGTCCTTACTCCGGGGTTTCCTACCCTAGGGTCCTGGGGAAAGTGGCTTGGCCCTTTCTGCACCTCAGTTCCTTCACCTATCAAATGAAAATAAGAAGAGCCTCTCTCTAGGGTTTCCTTGGCAGTCCAGTGGTTAAGACTGCATGTTCCAGTGCAGGGGGGTGTGAGTTCGATCCCTGGTGGGGGAACTAAGATCCTATATGCCTCCCGACCAAAACATAAAACAGAAACAATATTGTAACAAATCCAATAAAGACTTTAAAAATGGTCCATATCAAAAGAATACTAAATACATAAATAAAAATAAAAGCCTCTCTTCAAGGGCTGTTGTGAGGATTAAATGAGTGGGAAGATGTAACAGGACATAGAACAGTGCCCCGGGATGAAAGCACCATAAAGCTAACTATTCTTGTTATTGCTGCCCCGAGGTCTTAGCTGTCCTGGCTTCTGCCCACCTTTTTGCCTGCATCTCCCAACCTCACCAGCTTGTTCTCTGTACCCTAGGCTCCGGGCCCTTCTTTCTGTTCCTTAAACAGCTGTTCCAGCCACAGGGCGTTTGCATATGCCATTCCCTCTGCCTGCCCTTGCCCAGGTGTGACTCTTTCTCCTCCAGGTTTCACTTCAAACCTCACTCCTTAAAGAGACCTTCACTGTCGAATCTGTCCAACATGAAAGTCCCAACCCACCAGTCACTCTTTTTTTAAAATTAATTTTTATTGAAGTATAGCTGCTTTACAATGTGCTGGTTTCTACTGAACAGCAATGTCAATCAGCCGTACATATACGTATATCCCCTCTTTTCTGGATTTCCTTCCCATGTAGGTTTACCATCACTCTATCAACTCACCCCATTTTATCTGAAATTGTCTTCTTCATTTATTTGTTTGCCTCTTTCTCTCTCCAGCTCCCAAGAGAGACAGACTGGCCTGTTTTTGCTCATGGATGTATCCCCGGCACCTGGAACAATGACTGACATCTCGTACATACTCATTAAAGGCTTTAAATAATTACTTATTTAATTAATCGACCAATTCATTAATTAGTTAATATCCTTGCCTTGAATTCTTTAAGGCCTACAGCGGCCATCAGCTCTGGGGATTGCCTTATGTTTGCTGATTTTTGGAATTCTTGGAAATTAACTAATTAAGTACAATCTGGGATCTGTCCTCATCCTGACATCACCCTCTGCTTTGATACCCAGCTTCCCTCAGCAAGGACTGACTCGCCTTGACCATCTCACCCAATCTAACTTTCAAATCTTCAAGGTCCAAATGTACGTGACGCTTACCCAAGAGAGCCCCCAAGGCCGCAGCAAGAGTGTTTTCATGTCACGCCACACTGTCACTTGACAAGAGAAAGACAGAGATGAAAGGATATCTGAGACACGTGACCAGCCATGACCTTGCTAGGGGGTAGTCACATCCGATGGGGGGAGGTGGGGAGTGACCTAAGAAGTTGGAGAAAAGATGTTCCATCATGTTTCAGAGAAAGGCTTTGCCAGGACAAGGCAAGACAAAGATGCAGGAGAAAAAGAAAGATAAAAGACAGTACAATATTATCAATCCTGAATATTCACTGGAAGGACTGATGCTGAAGCTGAAGCTCCAATGCTTTGGCCACCTGATGTAAAGAGCCGACTCACTGGAAAAGACCTGGATGCTGGGAAAGATTGAAGGCAGGAGGAGAAGAGGGTGACAGAGGAGGAGATGGTTGGATGGCAACATCAACTCGATGGACATGAGTTTAAGCAAGCTCTGGGAGATGGTGAAGGACAGGGAAGCCTGGTGTGCTGAAGTCCATGGGGTTGCAAAGAGTTGGACATGACAGCAACTGAAAAACAGCAACAAAATATAATCAACGTCAATTTTGGAGACATCCTGTAAACACCAAGTCAGACGATGTTCCTCCTTAGCTCAAAATCCCCTCATGAGGAAAAGACAGTTGGTGAGGGTGTCGACAAAGACATGGAGAAATTGAGACTCTCATACACTGCTTGTGGGATTGTGAAATGGCCCAGCCACTGTGGAGAAGAGTCTGGAAATAGCTCCTCAAAAGACTAAGTACAGGACTTCCCTAGTGGTTAAGAATCTACCTGCCAATGCAGGGGACCAGGGTTTATTCCCTGGTCCAGGTGGGTTCCACATACCTCAGGGCAACTAAGCCCATGGACCACAACTACTGAGCCTATGCCCTAGAGCCCAGGAACTGCAACTACTGAAATCCATGTGCCCTAGGGCCTGTGCTCCGCAACAAGAGAAACCACCACAATAAGCCTGTGCACCACAACTAGAGAGTAGCCCCCATTCGCTGCAATTAGAGGAACTTTGAGTGCAGCAATGAAGACTTAGCACTGTCAAAATGTAAATTAATTAGTTTTCTAATAAAAAACTAAACACAGAATTACCATAAGTCCCCATTGTTCCTCTGCTGGGGATACACAAGAGAAATGAAAACTGTGTCCACACAAAAATTTGCACACATCAGCACTATTCACAATAGCTGAAAAATGGAAACAACCCAAATATCCCCCAGCTGATGCATAAATAAATAAAATATGAAATACCCCACAATGAAATACTAGCATTAAATAATGAAGTGCTGATACAGGCAGCAACATGGAATGAGTTTGGAAACATGACCCCAAGTGAAAGTGACAGTTACTAAAGACCATGTACTTTGTGATTCCATTTCTGTGAAATGTCCAGGGTAGGCAAATCCATAGAGACAGAAAGCAGATTGGTGTTTGCCTACGCTTGCAGGGGAGGGGAGGTAGGGGCAGAAAAAACCAGGAGTGACTACTAAGGATTCTTTTGGGGGTAATAGAACATTCTAGAATTGATTGTGGGGCTGGTGTACAGCTGTGTGAATACTAAATTCATTGAAGTGTACACTTTCAATGAGTGAGTTGGAACTATAGCATCATTGAAGTATATGTCAATAAAGCTGTTACAAAGCAAACAACAACAGAACTTTCCTACACTTCCCACCTCACTCAGAGTAAAAGTCAAAGTCCTTATCACAGCCCACAAGCTTACCCTCATCTCCCTGACCTCGCTTTCCGCTCTCCCTCAGCACAGACAAATAAATAAATAAATAAACCTACCTCTGCACCTGGGCTTCCCAGGTGGCGCTAAGGGTAAAGAACCTGCTTCCCAATGCAGGAGACTAAGAGACTCATGTTCGATCCTTGGGTGGGGAAGATCCCCTAGAGGAGGGCATGGCGACCCACTCCGGTATTCTTGCCTGGAGAATCCCATGGACAGAGGAACCTGGCCAGCTACAGCCCATGGGGTCACAAAGAGTCTGACAGGACTGAAGCAGCTTAGCACACACGCACACACCTCTGCATCCAGATTGCATAGCTGGTTGGCTTTGGGCAAGTCACTTAACCTCTCTGTGCCCTGGTTTCTTCCTTATTTAGGCAGTACAGATCATCTCAACAGTGCCCACTGCCTGGTGTGAGTGGGCATCCTGGTTACATGCTTAACACAGTGCCAGCAAAACAGGGAATCAACACTCCATGCAGGCTGTCACATGTTGTCTGCTCCACCCCAGCCCAGGTAGAATCATTAGTCCCCAGAGCAAAGCATGAGAAGTGTTTCTGGGAAGCTGAATGACTTGATTCAGAGAATCATAGCCAGTGAGTGGCAGAGCCGGGATGGAACAAAGTTGCTTGGCTCCAGAGCCTAGATGTGAATTACTACTCTCTTAGCTGAAGAAAGAGTGGAGAGAGGGAAAAGAGGAAGTAGCTGGGTAGATGGTGGCAAGAGTGAGAGAAAGCACAGAGAAGAAAGAAAAAGCCAACCAGGAACCAAAAGCTATCACTTTAGGCCACATCTGGAGCCTATGTCACTGCAGCACGTGGGATCTTCTTTGCAGGATGGGAACTCTCAGTGGCAGCACATGGGATCTAGCTCCCTGACCAGAGGTCGAGCCCCCAGGGGCATCCTTCATTGGGAGTGTGGAGTCTTAGCCACTGGACCATTAGGGCAGTCTATCACTCAGTTGATGAACACCTACTGTGAACACCTATTATGTGTCAGTCACTCTGTTAGTGACTAGGGACCCAGCAATGAACATGACAAAGCTCCCTGGCCATGTGGATCTTCTGTTCCAGGAGACAAGCAAGATCAGTAAATGGTAAGCATAATCACTGGTCAATTATATGACATGCCAGGGCTGCACTAGTCAATATGATCGCCATTGACCATGTGTGGTGACAGGGCACTCAAAATCATGCTTGCCTCAAGTGAGAGTTGCTATGTCCTTCATACACACCAGGTTTCAAAGACTTACTGTGAAAGAAAGATCACAAAATATCTCAATATTTTTATAGTGATTACACAGTGAAATGATAACACTGAGATATGTTGGGCTAGATAAAAATATATTATAAAAATGAATTTTGCATGTTTCTTTTTCCTTTTTAAAATGCAGCTACTGGAATTCCCTAGCAGTCCAGTAGTCAGGACTCTGAGCTCACACTGCTGAGGCCCAGGTTTGATCCTTGGTCAAGGAATGAAGATCTCCCAGGCTGCACAGCATGGACAATATATATATACACACATATATATGCAGCTACTAAATTATTTTTAAATTTCTTTTCTGTTGTACTGAACTGTATTAGCGCATGATACGTGCTTTAGAAGGAAAAATACAGGATAAGTGCTCCCAGTGGGGAGGGTTGCAATTTAAAGGGAAGTGGTTGGGGGAGGACCTCTGTGAGATGACATTTGAGCAAAGACTTAAAGGGAGTGCAGGAACAAGCCATGTAGATATCTGGGGAAATGTTTTTTCAGGCCCTGGCAACAGTCAGTGCAAAGGTCCTGAGAAAGAAGTGTGTCTGGATAGATTTTCCTTAAAATGCTGATTTCTCATGTTGTTGCAAATGACTTCTTAGGAGCTGTTTCTCTTCAGTAGGTGAAAATGACCCTTGCATTTTGTTTTTTACAATCCAAAAACACTTATTTAGAATTTAGGAAAGTAGATTATTATTGTATTTATCAATACAATAGGGCTGCAGAAATAGCAAACTGAAAAAACAAAGGAGGAAAGACCCAGTTTAATTAAGTAACGGCGGCAGAGGGTAGTGGGGGACAAGTCATTAAATGAATAACAAAACAGTTGAGCTTCATGGAAGAATTCCCTTTTTCTAGGGCCCACGCTCTTGTGATTCCTGCTCTCTGTGTCTAATGAACACATCTGCTGTGTTTTGTTTTGATTTTTGCGGCTGCACTACCCCCACCAGGGATCAAACCCGTGCCCCCTGCCGTGAAAGCTCAGATCCTTAACCACTGGACTTCTAGGGAAGTCCCACACCTGCTGTGTTTAAACCAGCAGGAGATACAGTGATCGTGTTTACAGACTCCCCATGCAACAGTGCGCTCTTCAGAAGTAGTAGACGCCTGGTTGGCTTGACATCCTATGAGAGGATCCACAACATGGTTCCTGCTGGTGGCACGGTTACCAACCACAATAACCCAGGCTCAGGCACTCCCACCTTCCCCTTTTGCACTTCAAAGTGTTTCTTGCCCAAGCTGATGCTGGGGTCACCCTGGGTATTCACATCCTTCACTGACGCCATTTTGGAAACACACAGACTCTTGCAATTGTATGAATATTAATATTAGTGGAGGTCTCCAAACCACTGCCCCCCACATCCCCTAGGAGACTCAGTCAAGCCCCACTTCCTGCAGAATCATCCACCACCTTGGGCATCTCCAGACACCTTCCTTCTCAAAGAGCTGGGAGTTGAACTTCACCTTTGCCCCCGCCTCTCAGCACTTGAGGCATGCCTCCCTGGCAAGAGCTAAGCCTCCAACACAAAACCACCTTCCAGATCAAAGGTATAAGTGTGTGGGAGGGCTCAGCCAGATGCCAGGGGCTAATAACTCTGCTCTGTTTCTGCCAGATTGCAAGAGAAGAGCCTTTGTCTGCTCCCACAGCCCACAACAGTTGGAGATGTGAGGATGGTTCCAGTCCTAGGACCCAGAAGGCTCCTCTGAGGTCACCTGGCCCTGCCGGACTGGCCCAGAGAAGGGATCTACACCCATCCATTCATTTACATAGCAAATATTCAGCGAGCACCCACTCTGTGCCAGGCCTACTGTGTACAAAGGGCTGGAACAGAACAATGAACAAGACAGTCCCCACTCTGGCCTGGCCTTCCTTTTTAGTAGGAGAGATTTTAAAACAAAACAAAACATGCCTAAGCAAGTAAATAAGGATGTTGATGATGCGAAAGTGCCAATGAGAGAAACAAATGAGGTAATACCACAGAGAAATGAGGGGGTGGAGGGGTGAGACCAAAAGGGTGAGACAGACCAGGGAGGACATTCTGGCAAAATAGCCAATAAATGCAAAGACCCTGTGCAAGGAGATGTCCCATCTGTGCAAGGATCAGATAAGCAGAGATGGCGTCATGAAGGGCTGGCCCCTCAGCACAACCACCCAGTTTATATCTCTTGTCCCAACATCATTACTGATAGCAGCCCCCTCTTACTCTCAAAGTTTGTGCAATAAATTTAGTTATCATGTTTTCCTTAGGCCATGGTAAAAAATTCCAATTTTTAGCCACATAGGTCTCATAGCAGAAGAGTAACCTGACCTGATTTAGATTTTAAAATATCTTTCAGGAATTCCTTGGTGGTCCAGTGGTTAGGACTTGGCACTTTCACTGCTGAGGGTGTGGATTTGCTCCCTGGTCAGGTAACTAAGAGCCTCCAAGCCACACAACGCAGCCTATAATATATAGATATATATATATTTCAATGACTGCTAATTTTGAAGAAGTGATAACAGCATTATGGTTTTTGGTTTGTTTTTTTTTTTTTTGGCCACACCACATGTGGAAGATTAGTTCCCGGACCAAGGATCAAACCCATGTCTCCTGCATTGAAAGGGTGGAGTCTTAATCTCTGGACTTCCAGGGAAATACCTGTTCATACTTCTTAGATGTACATACTGCAAGATGTAGAGGGGAAAGGCCATCATGATTAAGCCTAGCTTCAAAATAATTCACTAAAAGAATGAATGAAGCAACCTTAACAAAAAAACTTGATAATAATTGAATCTGAGAAACAGGTACATGGGAGTTCATGGCACGATTTTCTCTACTTTTGTGTATGTTCCTACTATAGACAGAATGTTTGCATCCCATTTCCCCCTCCCCACCCAGAAGTTCAAATATTAGATCCTAACATCCAGCGTGATGGTATTTGGAGATGGGTCCTCTGGGAGGTGATGAAGTCATGAAGTTGGAGCTCTTTTGAATGAAATTCATGCTCTTATAAAGGAAACCCCAGAAAGCTCCCTCACCCTTTCAGCCACATGAGAACCAGGAAGCCTGTGACCATCTATGAACCAAGAAGTGGGTTCTCGCCAGCCACAGAATCTGCCAGCCCCTTGGTCTTGCACTTCCAGCCTCCTGAACTGTGAGAAATACATGTCTGCTGTTTAGAAGTCACCTAGTCTGTAGTATTCTGCTACAGCAGACTGAACAGACAAAGACAATTTCCTTTTTAAAAAATAGTAATAATAGCGATACATCTCCCCGATTGCTACTTGAAAGTCAAGAGTAAAGACGGGCACAGTGCTGGACTGGGGGGATCCAATGGTGGGCAAAGCAGCCATGGCACCAGTCTTCTTGGAGCTCTCGGTCCTGAAGACTGATGACAGATAAATAATCACAGAGGCCTAGAATTAGAAATTGCACAACAAAGGAAAAAAGAGTTCTTGCAGAATTGAGAGTGGGAGGTCCTATGCCAGGATATTATCCTCGCCCTCAAAACCACCTTCTGCTTCTCCACCCTAATGTCTTCCTTAAGAAGATGACCCACAGGAACCAGGTCAGCAAGCTCCCTTGTCTTCTGTGTTTTAGCTGGTTCTAGCCAATGGGAATTAGGAGACCCCAAGAAGGTGAGTGACGAAAAATGAGATGTTCTCCAGCCTCCTCCAGCTATATTTCCACAGATTAAAGATACCCCTGGGACTTCTAGGGTGATCCAGTGGTTAAGAGTCCACACTTCCAATGCAGGGGATGTGGGTTCAATCCCTGGTTAGGGAACTAATCCCACATGCCACATGGTGTGACCAAAAATAAATAAATTAATATAATAAAAATAAAAGGTTTGAATTTAACAGACAGCTTGTTCTCCATGCTAACACAAATAAATACTTTAAAAAATTTATACTGCTAATCCCCTTCTTACTCCTCTTATTGTGAATCGATTTTCTCTCCCCCAGAATCTGGGTTGACACTGTGACCCAGATTAGTTTCAATCACAGGTTGAACTGTGGCAGAAGTGACCCTGTGTCGCCTCCAAGAGTGGGCCTTGAGCCATCAGAAGCTTTTGCCTTCACCTCCTAAAACATTCCTTAAAAAAAAATTGTTTTTATTTGTTTGTGCCAGGTCTTACTAGTGGCTTGTGGGATCTTCAGTTGTGGCATGCAGGATCTAGTTCCCCAGGGATTGAACCCAGGCCCCCTGTGTTAGGAGTGTGGAATCTTAACTGCAGACTACCAGGGAAGTTCCTAAAACACTCCTTCTTGAACTCAGCCACCATGCTGTAAGGAAGCCCAAGCCTTGTGAGTGAGGACCTCGCCTTCAGACAACAGCCCAGCTGAACTCCCAGCTAGCAACTAGCATTTGTGGACCTGTCAGGCATCTCAGCATTCCAGAACTATTCAACCCAGAAGATAATAAATTCTAAGTTTTTGTTGCTTCAAAGTCACTACATTTTGGAGTGTTTTTTTGTTTTGTTTTGTTTTTTTTAGCAGCAACAGATAACAGAAACACTCAGGTTGGTAGTGATCCTTTCCAGGCAAGGCAGACCCTCTCCTTCCAGTTTCTAAAATCATTCCCTCCCCTCCAATCTTCAGCCCGAGGAGGGAGAACATCTTCATGATCTCTTGTTTTCCTAATAGCTTTAAAACAGTCCTTGTATTAAAGCCTCTTCAAAATCTTCTATTTGAGGTGCACTGTTCTCTTCCTTCTTGGAACCTGACAGATACAGGAACTGATACGGTGGTGAAAAAGGAATTAGTTGGGAAAGAAGAGACTCCTAGAGACAATGTTCTGAGGGCAAAAGCTTGGAAGTAAGAAAGCATAGTCATAAAAAACAGCAAGTCTGTATCCAGAGAGTCCAGGTTCAAATCTTGGCTCAACTTGACACTTACTCCTCTGGACTTCAATTGCCCTATCTGTAAAATGGGGCTAATAATACCTATTTTGGAGGGTTGTGGTGTGAATCAGGGAAGGCAATGGCACTCCACCCCAGTACTCTTGCCTGGAAAATCGCATGGACGGAGGGCCTTGGTAGGCTGCAGTCCATGGGGTTGCTAAGAGTCGGACATGACTGAGGGACTTCACTTTCACTTTTCACTTTCGTGCTTTGGAGAAGGAAATGGCAACCCACTCCAGTGTTCTTGCCTGGAGAATCCCAGGGACGGAGGAGCCTGGTGGGCTGCCATCTATGGGGTCGCACAGCGTCAGACACGACTGAAGCGACTTAGCAGCAGATGTGAATCAAATAAGCTCATATATCTGAAGATTAAGATTTCACATGCTGCACAGTACAAAACAAAACTAAGCAGAGGAGAGGCCCTCCTTGTCCACTAGATGTCAATTTAGAAAGCCTTCCCTGGCTGGTCCAGATGTGGTCAGGTAGCTCCATCATTCATTCCACAAACCATGGAATGGGTTTGCATTGGGCCCTGCTGTGAAGACAAGCGAGGTCTTTGCCTTCGTGATGCTTTCATAGCAGTGGAAGAGACAGACATAAGCAATCAGGCAGGGTGAAGTCAGAGTGTCATGAAAAGAAGATAAGAAGATGTCGACAGGAGAGTTACTTGAGATGGGTCGGCCAGGGGAGGTCTGTCTGTGAAGGTGTCACTGGAGCCAGACTTTAATGGAGACCTGTGAAAAGTGTTTAGAGCAGTGAGCACAGCACATAACAAGGTCCTGGGGTGAGCACAGCCTGAACACAACAGATGATCCACACAAGAGGCTAGGAAGCTTGCATCTCAGGGAGTGGCAGGGGGAAAAGTGGGGCACCTGGGCCAGGGCCAGAGCTTCAGGGCCTTGTGAGCCCTGGGGAGGGGTCTGGGCTTTATCCCTGGGATTTAAGCAGGAAGTAACTTGATCCTATTTGCTTTGAAGCAGGTCCACTCTGTGACCTCTGTAATATACCCTCCCTGAAGCAGATTTCTTTCCCTGAGAGCATTTTTCTCAGGTGGCATTATAGACTCATTGATGTGAAAATAATACTTTTGTCACCACAGGTCTGGGACCTGTGTGAGGCTGTGTCCCCCTCGCCTCCCTTGGAAATTCTCGGCAAACACAGTTAAAAAGCCCTGTGAGTGAGTGTCCAGTGGTCCCCCTTGGTACCACCACATCTTGCCTAAAGGATTTTCTGTAGCTGGCTGCAATGTGCAGAATAGTGTCGCCATCCATTGGTTGCCAAACAATATTTTTGGAATCTGCTTGTACCTAGGTTTCAGCCACCTCTGGCACACACATCTCAGCCTGGTGCCCAGAAACAATATCCCCCTTAGGAAAGAAACTGGCAACTTTGCTGTTCTGAAGTTGAATGGAGTTTTTTAAAAGGGCAAAGGACTTTTCTATTCTAAAAGAGTCTTTGTACCAACATTGGCCTCAACAACATTCCTGCCTGGCCATCCTCTTTTTTCCTTTTTCAAACAATTTTATTTATTTATCTATATTTGGCTGTGCTGGGTCTTCGCTGCAGCACGGGCTTTTCTCTAGTTGCAGTGAGTAGGGGCTATTCTCTAGTTGTGTACACAGGCTTCTCATTGCAATGGATTCTCTTATTGCGGAGCATGGGTTCTAGGGTGTGTGGGCTCAGAAGTTGCCATTCCTGGGCTCTAGAACTCAAGCTCAATAGTTAGGCTTAGTTGTTCCACATCATGCGGAATCTTCCTGGACCAGGGATCGAACCCTTGTCTCCTGCACTGATGGGCAGATTCTTTACCACTGAGCCACCAGGAAAGCCCTAGCCATCTTCTTGCTCTGAGGCTGTGGGATATGGCCCCAGGCCTCAGCAGGCCCCAGGCAAAGGATGTGGGTATTGGAAAGGAAGGGGGCATGACAGGAGCTGAAGTTTTCTGGGCAAAACAGAAAATGTTGCTCTGGCAGAAAAAAAAATAGCAAAACAGACGGAGACTTACTGCAGATGGAGCCGTTTAGTTAGGCTGAAGCACAAACACTTGGCTTTCACTGAAAAAAACCAGTGTACAGTTGACCACACACAGTGAGAGGTTAAGTGGTTCTCTTGAGTTAGGAAGAGAAGCCTGAAAAACTCCACTCAGATTTCAGCAAACCAGAGCTCATACACTTTGGGCCTAAGAACAAAAGCCCTAAGAAATTGAGACAGAAATTTGGACTGTGGAGCTTTTGTGTGCTTTTAGCTACTTCCCTGAAAACCTCTGCCATAATCATGCCACCTTCACAATCCACATTTCAGATGCTTGAACAAAGTTCACTCCCACCCCAGGGCCTTTGCACCTGCTGTGTCCTCTACCTGGAATCCTTCCTGCAGGGATGTTCACATGGTTGGCTCCTCTTCATCCAGGTGTCTGCTCAGATGTCACCTTCCCAGGGAAGCCCCAGTCTCCCGCACTCTCAAACCACTCTATTTTCTTTCTTGAACATTATCTGAAATTATTACTTTTGTGTCTGTCTTCACCCACTGGAATGCAGCTCTATGGCAGCAAGGCCCTCTCTCAAGCTCTTCTCTACCCAGAACCATCCTGACACACAGAATGCCCTCAGTAGACTTTCACAGAATAAAGAAATCAATAAAGCTGTTGATTACGGCTGCTGGCTCCTTGCCAAAAGATTTCGCATCTGTAGCAATTGCAATGCTTTCAGTTGAAAGTACTAGAAAGCACCAACCCATTGTGTTTAATAGTAAAGACATTTATTACTTCCACATCTCAGGAAGTCTTGAGATGGTGCAGCTTCAGGGTTCTCAGTTTCAGTGATCAAGTATGGACACCACTGAGAACTCAGATTCTTTCTGTCTCCCTGCTGTAGTACCTTCTGCAATGTAAGATAGTGGTTATTAACCTGGAAGTCCCCCAGCAACCACCCCTTTGTCTTATTGTCCAGACACTGTGGACACTGTGTCTACTGCTCAGCCAATCATAGTGATAGAATGATGCTAACCTCAAACCTGACTATCCTTTAGAATCCTGGGGTGCTCTAAAGTCAGAGGTAATGCTCCATCCTTGAAGATTCTGGCAGTCTGGGGTCCAGCACTGGCATTAGTATTTTTAACTCCCCTTATCCCTGGGTCGGGAAGATCCCCTGGAGAAGGGCATGGCAACCTACTCCAGTATTCTTACCTGGAGAATCCCCATGGACAGAGGAGCCTGGCAGGTTACAGTCCATGGGGTTGCAAAGAGTCCAGCACAACTGAGCAACAAAGCACAACACAGAACAGTGACCCCTGCATGCAACCAGGGCTCGGAGCCATTCATCTCTGGCTGCTGTTCTCCATTCTTAGAAATGGGAACAGCACAGAAATGCAAACTTTGGGTCCTTACCTCAGACCTGCTGAATCAGACCCTCTGGGGTGAGGCCTGGTGATCTGTGTCTTCCCAAGTCCTCCAGGGGATCAGAACCTCTGGGCACTGCAAGAAGGGAGGGAAACAAGCTGCCAGGAGAGCAAATGCTTTGAGTCCAGCCTGAGTCAGAAAGGAGGGACTCCCGCATCCACTGGTCCTCTAGATGCTCCTCCTTGAGAAAGGCCCATGGTCTCCCATCCCACCCTTTCTCTGAGGCAGCTAAGACATGGAGCAGCTTCAGGTGTCCCCAGCACTCTGTGATCTTGATTTTGGATTTCCACTGTGTTCTGAATTGAAGTTAGTGCGATCAGCTGGGGATTCCATGGGTGAAGGGCATGTGCCCTTCCAGCTCCTCCCTCCCCAGACCTGCCCCACGGGTAAGGGAGACAGGCTCTCAGGCAGAAAGTTTATTTCAGCAAGATGTTTACTGATCCCAATATATTGGAATCAAGTTCCTGAAACCCTACCCTAAGGAACTCATTCAGAGAGGAGCAAGACACCAGCGTCACTCCAGGCTTTGTTATTTATGTAACAGTATTTGAGTCATTTTACTCTTTGTTCTGTTTTCCCTCCTTCCTCCCCTCAAATAATCATTAAGATTTCTCTTGTTTTGATATTTCTCGAATCTCTTCATGTCTTTCCATATGTTGTGTGTGAAACTGTGTGCCCTGAAAAAGGTTATGTTCAAGTCTCAACCCCCAGGACCTGTGAGTGTGACCTTATTTGGAAACAGGGTCTTTGCGGGTGGGATCAAGTGAAGATGAGGTCATCCAGGATTTGGGTGGGCCCTAAATCCAATGACTGGTGCTCATACAAGAGAGCGGGTTTCCCTGGTGGCCCATTGGCTTAAGACTCCATGCTCCCAATGCAGAGTGCCTGGGTTCAGTCCCTGGTCAGGGAACTAAGATCCCATATGCCACAACTAAGACCTGGTACAGCAAAATATATTCATTCAGTTCAGTTCAGTCACTCAGTCATGTCCGACTATTTGCGACCCCATGAATCACAGCACGCCAGGCCTCCCTGTCCATCACCAACTCCCGGAGTTCACTCAAACTCATGTCCATCAAGTCGGCGATGCCATCTAGCCATCTCATCCTCTGTCGTCCCCTTCTCCTCCTGCTCCCAATCCCTCCCAGCATCAGGGTCTTTTCAAATGAGTCAGCTCTTCGCATAAGGTGGCCAAAGTACTGGAGTTTCAGCTTCAGCATCAGTCCTTCCAATGAACACCCAGGACTGATCTCCTTTAGGATGGACTGGTTGGATCTCCTTGCAGTCCAAGGGACTCTCAAGAGTCTTCTCCAACACCACAATTCAAAAGCATCAATTCTTCGGTGCTCAGCTTTCTTCACAGTCCAACTCTCACATCCATACATGACCACTGGAAAAACCATAGCCTTGACTAGATGGACCTTTGTTGGCAAAGTAATGTCTCTGCTTTTCAATATGCTATCTAGATTGGTCATAACTTTCCTTCCAAGAAGTAAGCATCCTTTAATTTCATGTCTGCAGTCACCATCTGCAGTGATTTGGAGCCCAAAAATATAAAGTCTGACACTGTTTCCACTGTTTCCCCATCTATTTCCCATGAAGTGATGGGACCAGATGCCATGATCTTCGTTTTCTGAATGTTGAGCTTTAAGCCAACTTTTTCACTCTCCTCTTTCACTTTCATCAAGAGGCTTTTTAGTTCCTCTTCACTTTCTGCCATAAGGGTGTTGTCATCTGCATATCTGAGGTTATTGATATTTCTCCCGGCAATCTTAATTCCAGCTTGTGCTTCATTCAGCCCAGCATTTCTCATGATGTACTGCATAGAAGTTAAATAAGCAGGGTGACAATATACAGCCTTGACGTACTCCTTTTCCTATTTGGAACCAGTCTGTTGTTCCAGATCCAGTTCTAACTGTTGCTTCCTGACCTCCATATAGGTTTCTCAAGAGACAGGTCAGGTGGTCTCGTATTCCCGTCTCTTAAATAAATAAAAAATAATTTTTTTTAAATAAAATAAATTTAAAAAAAAAAAGAGTCACCTGATGGGGCTGGGGGCAGGGGAGGGGTTGAAAGTACTGCCCCCTGTTACCCAGGGTGCCAAATTCAGTAGGTTATAATTTTATAATGAGATTGTAATTTTGCATTTCTAGCAAGTTCCTGGGAGACACTGATGCTGTTACTTCCAAGACCACACTTTGAGCATCACTGAAACACCATCATGCTGCCTGGATGACCGACTCATCCCCCAACTGGCCTAAACTGTCTCTTCCGCCCTCCACCCACAGGCAGACAGCTTCTTAAAACTCACCTCAGAAACAGTCATTTTCTAATTTAAAACCCCGAGGAGTACTCAGGGCCTTCAGGACAAAGTCCAAACACCTTCAAAAGCCACTTTCACTACCTGATCTCAGCTGTGAGAACTCATCCCAGACACAGGAAGAAATAGATAAAGAATCACTTTTCTTTGAATTTATCAAATAATTTTGAATAGATATAGTATTGCTCTCCTAGGCCTGTTGTAACAAAATATTTGCCACAAAAGGGGCTGCTTAAAATACAGAGATGTATTCTTGGACAATTCTGGAGGCTAAAATCTAGAATCAAAGTGTTAAGCTGGGCCTCACTCCCTGTGAAGGCTCTTAGGGGAGGATCCTTCCTTTCCTCTTCCAGCTTCTGGTGGTTGCTGGCTTCCTCGGTGTTCCTTGAATTGTAGACACATCTCATCATGTAGCTGTCTTCTCCCTTTGTGTCTTCAGAGGGCTTGAGCAAAACATCCAGCTAAGCTGTACCAGAGTGCTGACCCACAGACTTGATAAAAGGTGTCTGTCTCCTCTTCCATAAGGACATCAGTCACCTTGGATTAGAGGCCCACCCTATTCCAGCATGACCTCATCTTCACTAATCTGCAATGACTTTATTTCCAAAAAAGGTCACATTCTGGGACTTCCCTGGTGGTCCAGTGGTTAGGACTCTGTGTTTCCAGTGCAGGGGATGTGGCTTCAATCCCTGGTCTGGCAGCTAAGAACTTATCTGCCTCACAGTTAGTTCAGTTCAGTTCAGTAGCTCAGTCGTGTCAGACTCTTTGTGACCCCATGGTCTGCAGCATGCCAGGCTTCCCTGCCCATCACCAACTCCTGGAGCTTGCTCAAACTGATGTCCATTGAGTCGGTGATGCCATCCAACCATCTCATCCTCTGTTGGCCCCTTCTCCTCCTGCCTTCAATCTTTCCCAGCATCAGGGTCCTCTCCATTGAGTCAGTTCTTTGCATAGGTGGCCAAAGTATTGGAGCTCCAGCTTCAGCATCAGTCCTACCAATGAACATTCAAGACTGATTTCCTTCAGGATGGACTGGTTTGATCTCCTTGCCGTCCAAGGAACTCTCAAGAGTCTTCTCCAACACCACAGTTCAAAAACATCAAGCATCAATTCTTTGGCGCTCAGCCTTCTTTATGGTCCAACTCTCACATCCATACATGACTACTGGAAAAACTGTAGCTTTGACTAGATAGACCTTTGTTGGCAAAGTAATGTCTCTGCTTTTTAATATGCTGTCCAAGCTAGTCATAGCTTTCCTTCCAAGGAGGAAATGTCATTTAATTTCATGTGTGCAGTCACCATCTGCAGTGATTTTGGAGCCCTAAAGTCTGTCACTGTTTCCATTGTTTCCCCATCTATTTGCCATGAAGTGACGGGACCAGATGCCATGATCTTCATTTTTTGAATGTTGAGTTTTAAGCCAGTTTTTTCACTCTCCTCTTTCACTTTCATCAATAGGCTCTTTAGTTCTTCTTCACTTTCTGCCATAACGGTGGTGCCATCTGCATATCTGAGGTTATTGATATTTCTCCCAGCAATCTTGATTCCAGTTTGTGCTTCATCCAGCCCGGCATTTCACATGATGTACTCTGCATAGAAGTTAAATAAGCAAGGTAACAATATATAGCCTTAATGTACTCCTTTCTCAATTTGGAACCAGTTCGTTGTTCCATGTCCAGTTCTAACTGTTGATTTTTGACTTGCATACATGTTTCTCAGGAGGCAGGTAAGGTGGTTTGGTATTCCTATCTCCTGAAGAATTTCCCACAGTTTTTTGTGATCCATACAGTCAAAGGCTTTAGCATAGTCAATGAAGCAGATGTTTTTCTGAAATTCTCTTGCTTTTTCTATGATCCAACAGATGTTGGTAATTTGATCTATGGTTCCTCTGCCTCTTCTAAATCCAGCTTGGACATCTGGAAGTTCTTAGTTCATGTACTGTTGAAGCATGGCTTGGAGAATTTTCAGCATTACTTTGTGCAGTACTGCCTCCAAATAAATAAACAAATAAGGTCACATTCTAAGGTGCTTGAGGTTAGGGATCCACATGGCTTCTTGGAGCACACACTTCAATGCATAACTGATGTTGATCATAACAATAGCTGACACTGAGGGACCCTGGACTGTGCCAGGTGCTATTCTGAATGCTTTACATCTTAGCTAACTGAATCATCACACTGACCTTCTGATGTCAGAACCCATAGTATTCCTACTTTCCAGATGAGGAAACTGAGGCACAGAACAGTGAGGTGTTCTGTCCAAGGTCACACAACCAAGAAGTGACCAAGCCCTGATTGGAAGCCAAGTCTTCAGATTTTTAGAGCCTGAGTGCTACAAGATTCAAGATAAACAGAAAGGCCTACCTGATGAATTCAGTCCCCTCCCTTGCCTGTCCCCCAGCTACTTGTTCCACTCTTACAAATTCTGAGGGACTTCCCTGGTGGTACAGTGGATAGGAATCTGCCTGCCAATTCAAGGGACACCGGTTCAATCCCTAGTGGAAAGATTCCATATGCTGTGGAGCAACTAAGCCCGTGAGCCACAACCAATAAAGCCCACAGGCTCTAGAGCCTGTGCTCCATAACAAGAGAAGCCACCACAATGGGAAGCCCGCACACTGCAATGATGAGTAGTCCCCACTGGCCACAGCTAGAGAAATCTCGCTTGCAGCAACAAAGACCCAGTGCAACCAATAAATAAATATTATTTTTTAATTCTGAAGAATTTGGTATTTATTATTTTTAAAACACATCAAGGAGGCCAGCGTGAGATTATTATAAAGCTGTTAGAGGACTTCCTTCGAGATCCAGTGGTTAAGACTCTGGGCTTTCACTTCAGGGGGCCCAAGTTCAATACCTGATCTGGGAAGTTCCACATGCCACAAGGTACAGCCAAAGAGAAAAAAAAAAAAACAACAGCTGTTAAACTTGTTTTACCCACTTTACTGTTAAACCATGGGGTTATTTTGAATCACTTCTTTGCCTATAACTTTTTTCAGAGTTTAAAACCTCCAAAAGCTTCATTCCAAACTCCAATAGCGGAGGTCTACCCAGCAGCCATTCCCCATCCCTTCCTCCCCGTCTCACAGAATCCTGACAGTATTTAACCAGCAGAGTTTGCTAACCCCTCCCCAGGCCTAGGATCTGGCATCCTTATGATATTATAGGTAACCATTATAATGCTAAGGTAAAAGCAATGGAATTTTTTTAAAATTTTCATTTTATATTGGATATAATTGATAAACAATGTTGTGTTAGTTTCAGGGGTACAGCAAAGTTGTTCAGTTATACGTATATATGTGTCTATCCTTTTTCACATTCTTTTCCCATTTAGGTTATTACAGAATATTGAGCAGAGTTTCCTATGCTATATAGTAGATCCTAGTTGGTTATTTATTTTAAATATAATAGTGTGTATATGTCAATCCCAAACTCCCAATTTATCACTCCCTGTTAAAAACAATGGAAGTTTTAAAACACACACACACAGTTTGCATCTCTATATATTTGTGCGCATTTGCACAGTGAGAGCAATTTTTTTTTAATTTTTAAATAAATAAAATAATCAACTTTTTTTTTCTTTTTTCTCTTTTTCTGGGCATACCATATGGCATTCAGGGTTTTAGTTCCCTGACCAGGGATCGAATCTGTGCCCCCAGTAGTGGAAGCGTGGAGTCTTAACTACTGGACCACCAGGGAAGTCCCTTAACTTCCTCTTTTAAAAAACAATTTTATTCATAAAATTCAGTCTTTTAAGGTGTATAATTCTGTGACTCTTAGTATATTCATAATGTTGTACAACGATTACCACCATTTAATTGCAGAACATCTTCATCTCCTCAAAAAGAAACCCCAGCATACCATTTTAAAGTCATTCCCTGCTCCCCCTCCTCCATCTTCTGACAACCACCACTCTACTTTCGTTCTCTGTGGATTTGCTTATTCTGCACAGTTCATATAAATGCATTCAGTTAACTCTTAAAAGAATATAAACAGACTTTGCATGGGCCAAATGATGAGACTGTGCTATGAACCATGAATTATGGTTCATTCAATTCTGTGCCCCGACATTCAACTGGGAAAAACCAGTACCTGAGTCCTTGTGGTGATATTCAGATACTAAATTAACCCCCACTGGAGCAGCCTCATTTCTGGCTTCTTGTTATGCAAAGTAACAAGTCTCTTTAAAAATTGTTTTGTTTATTTATTGGCTGTGCTGGGTCTTAGCCATAGCATGTGGGATCTTGTCCCCTGACTAGAGATCGAACCTAGGCCTCCTGCATTGGGAACATGGAGTCTTAGCCAGTGGACCACCGGGCAAGTCCCTCAAGTCAATTTTGATTGGATTTGTTCTTATTTGCCACCCAGAGCCCTCAAAGTGATGCAGTCCTGCAACCCACACCCCTACAGCTACTACTCCTTCCAACCATGAGCCTCTGTATGCACTATTCTCTCTGCCTGGAAACACTCTCCAATCAGCTGTGGCTTTCCCATTCTTTTTATTTCAGCCTGTGTTTAAAAGTCACCAGAAAGTCTTATTTTAGGGGTTTGTTGGAGGCCCTGCCTACGTCTTGCTGGATGGGCACATAGGCATTCACACAGATACATGCCTTGTAGAGGAAAGAGTTCTGCTCCAGAGGAGGCAGAAGGAGTACAATTCTGGCGGGGGGTGGTGGGGGGGAGCAACTATTCTCCAATAAAAATTAATTAAAAAAAAAAAGATTCTGGTGGGGCAACCATCAGTGCCACCTAGGCTGAATACCCAACTGTGAGTTGGATCCAAAGTATACACTTTTTTCATTTTGAAAAACTTCCCCAAGCCAGTCTCCAAAAAGTATCACCATTTATACTTCCACTAACAATATATGCAGTGTTTTCTCTGTATCCTCAACAGTTATCATCAAACTCTTTATTTTCACATACTGAATACACAAAAGATTACTAATTGCTTTGCTCTGCACTTCTTTTCATTATAAATGAGGCTGAACATTTTTTCATATAGTTATCTGCCGTTTTTGAACTTCATTTTGACCTCCCGTGATTATTTCTTCTACTGGCTTGTTTGTTAGTGCTCACTTTTTGTATATGAAGGACACATGCAATTCTTTGCCTGACACAGGAATTCTGAATATATTTTCCAAGTTGGCTTTGCTTTTGATATTTTGTAAAAGATGAAATTCTCATGATCAGATTTATTTCTGTGAATTCTTAGTTTTGGGTTATATTCAGATAAAGCTTCCAGGACTTCCCTGGTTGTCCAGTGGTAAAGAATCTGCCTGCAATGCAAGGGACACAGGTTCAACCCCTGCACCAGGAAGATCCCATACACCAAGAAGCAGCTAGGCCCATGCATCACAACTACTGAACATACATGTTGCAACTACTGAAGCCCAAGAACCCAAGAGCTAGTGCTTTGTAACAATAGAAGACACCACAATGAGAAGCCTGCACACCAAAACAAGAGAGTAGTTCCCACTCACTGCGACTAGAGAAAGCCTGTATCCAGCAACAAAGACCCAGCACAGCCAGAAAGAAAGAAAGAAAAAAATGTTTGAAAAGACAGTCTGCTAAAGAAAAGAAAAGGCTCCCAAACCAAGAATTTTTTTAAAATCTACATTCTCTTCCAGTGTTTAGTAGGTGTTTCTATTTTTAAATCTCTGCTCTGTAAAGCAAATTTCCCCTCATTATTCTCCATTTCCCACTTTTCCTGGCAATTCTTATGCATTCATTTTTTTTATATACTTCAGCATCATTTTCTCAAATTCCCCCATAATTTTCTGTTGGTTATATAATTGGGATTGCATCAATTTCTGGCTAAATCTAAGGAACTGACATTGTCCCAAAGTTGATTCATCTTCTCTAAGAACAAAGATCATCAAGCTATTCATCCAAAGTTTCTTTTATATGTGACAGTAGAATTTTAACATCTTTTATATTTATATCCTCCACATATCTTGAGAAGTTTGCCACTAAATATTTCATCATTATGGTTGCTATTGTAAATTGGATCTTTTCTTCCATGATAAGTATAATTGTATATTTATAGCCAAGTCCAAAGATTGATTCTACAGGTTTGAGTCAAAACTCCAAGAATTCTGCACTGTTAATCCAAGATGGAGTCCAACGTGATGCTCCCTGACTGGAGCCTGAGAAACTTTTTATTCAACACTATGAATCTCAGTTTGGGGAATAATTTTAGGGTGGAGCAGCAGATTCGTTTTCTTCTTGTGCCACATTTCACATCCTTTGTAATTTCTGAAAAATAAGAACTGAAATGAAAGTTTCGCCCAGCACAGAACTGAAGAACTGACAAGAGGAACTGTTTTCTTACTTAAATGAAATGAAACACAGCCTCAGATTCTCATATAACAGCAACTCAGACTCTGCTCAGAGTAAATGCTTTCTCCTTTAAGAAATCACCTTCCAAGACAAACCCAAACTTCCATCAGTTGAGTGAAAGGAGGCTCCAGAAGCTTGTGAGAAAGCACTCTTTCCCAGCATGTGGCCCATGTTCATTCAGGATGTAGGGTCTTTACAAATCACCCACTCCAACTGTCCTGTGTTACAAATCAGAATTATGAGGTTTGGAGAAACCTGTCCCAGAGAAGCCAGTGTCTACTTCACAGTTCACTTTGCATAAATACAAAGTCTGCGCAATTTCTATAGAGACATTACATCCCAAAGCCCCAAAGAAAATCTCTGGAAAGCTACACAATAAACTGGTAACAGAGATTATCTCTAGGGAGGGCAATCAGAGCACAGCAAGAATTTTTTTCCCCCAAACCCTTTCATGTTGTGGTGACTTTAAAACATATTTGCAAATTCTTGGACATTTCTTCATGAAAGATGGGAGAGGTTGTGAAAAGACAACCTATAGAATGGGAGAGAAAATATTCGCAAATCCTACATCTAGTAAAGGGTTAATATCCAGAATATAGACTTATAACTCCACATCCCCAAAATCAAATAATCCAACTTAAAAGTAGACAAAGGACTTGAATAGAAATTTCTGAAAAGATGATATACGAATAGCCAACCAATATATGAAAAGATTCTCAGCATCACTGACTGTCAGAGAAATGGAAATTGAAACCACAGTGAGATACCACCTCACATCCATTAGGATGGCTACTATATTAAAACACACACACACAGAAAATAACAAGTGTTGGGAAGGATGTGAAGAAATTGGAAATTTTGGGAACTGTTGGTGGGAATGTAAAGTGGTACAGCCATTATGGAAAACAGTATGGTACTTTCTCAAAAAATTAAAATAGAACTACCATGCATGCTAAGTCACTTCAGTGGTATCCAACTCTTTGGGACCCTATGAACTATAGCCTGCCAGGCTCCTCTGTCCATGGGATTCTCCAGGCAAGAATACTGGAGTGGTTTGTTGCCATGCTCTCCTCCAGGGGGTCGTCCTTACTCAAGGATTGAAATTGTGTCTCTTATGTCTAGTGCATTGGCAGGCAGGTTCTTTACCAGCAGGGCCACCTGGGAAGCCCAGAACTACCATGTGATCCAGGAATTCCACTTCTGAGAATATACCCAAAAGAATTCAGAGCAGAATCTCAAAGAGATATTTGTACATCCATGTTCATAGCAGCCAAGAGATAGAAGCAGCCCAAGTGTCCATTGACAGACAGATAAACAAAATGTATACACATAAAATGGAATATCATTCAGCCTTAAAAATTAGGAAGGAAATCCTATCAACATGGATGAAATTTCACGATATTATGCTAAGTGAAATAAGAGTTACAAAAAAAAGACACATACTGCAAGATTCCACTTACATGAAGTCTTGAGAGTAGTCAGACTCTTAAGGACAGAAAGTAGAATGCTGGTTACCAAAGGCTGGGTGGAAGTGGGTGGGGAGTTATTATTTAATGACTTTTAGTTTTATAAGATGCAAATGTTCTGCGCTTCTGTCATAATGATGTGCATACAGTTAACAGTACTGAGCTCCTTACTTTAAAATGTTTAGGATGATACATTCTATGTTATGTGTTTTTCTTAACCACATTGTGGGGGTAGGGGGAGGCAAAAAACAGAACAAAAATGTAGAAACTGATTATCTTCCCCTTGAATGTGGACAGCTGCCTCGCAGCTCTGCCACTCCCTCCCTGGGGTCAAAGCTGGTGCACTGGCAACCTGTCCACATTAAAGCCCAAGGGAAGAAGGAAAGAGAGGGTGGAGGACAACCAGTTCTTCCTTTAATAACGTGATCTTGAAGTTGTACCTTCTAGCTGTACTTGATTCTAATGCATAGAATGTGGTAGAAGTCATGCATCGTTCGCCTGGCTCTCAACAGAGGCTGGCTCTTGGAAGCCAGCCGCTGTAGTGGGAGGAGCCCTCAACCACATGCAGCTGACCCATGCAGTGTTCTGGTAACAGCTGCCACAGAGGTCTCAGCCAAAACCAGCTTCCAATGTCAGACAAGTGAGTAAGGAAGCTTCCCTGATTCCTCTAGCCATCTTCCACCCCAAGCATATGAGAGATCCCTGTAGTAACCACCCTGCTGAGCCCAAAAACCATGTGATATCATTATAAACAATCAGAATTATTTTCCACCACTAAGTTCAGAACGGCTTACAAAGCAGCAATAGATAATCAAAGCCATACTGTGGCTCTATTTTTGGGGCAGGGGGCAGGGACGGCTGCACTGGATCTTTCCTGTGGTGCACAGGCTTCTCCAGTTGTGGTGCATGGGCTTAGTTGCCCATGGCATGTGGGATCTTAGTTCCCCGACCAGAGATCAAACCCATGTCCCCTGAATTGCAAGGCAGAGTCTTAACCACTGGACCCCCACTGTGCTCAGTCGTGTCCAATTCTTTGTGAACCCATGGGCTGTAGCCCACCAAACTTCTGTGGAGTTGCCATTTCCTCCTCCAGGGAATCTTCCTGATGCAGGGATTGAACCCATGCCTCTTTTGCCTCCTGCATTGGCAGACAGATTCTTTACCACTGTGCCACTTGGGAATAGGTAGGCTTTTAACTTGAAAAAGATAATCAAAGCCTTATTGCTCCTTTTAAAGTCTAAGGATTTTCATAAGCTAAAAGGATTCTAGATCACAGTTTTTTGTCCATGTATCCTAAAGAACTACTTTCAGAGTTTTTTCCTAATTGTGGACTATTTTAAACATTCAAGAAAGGACAGAGAATAATGTGCTCTGTGCTAAGTTGCTTCAGTCATGTCTGACTCTTTGCGACCCAATGGACTGTAACCCACCAGGCTCCTCTGTCCACAGGACTTTTTTCAGGCAAGAATACTAGAGTGGGTTGCCATTTCCTTCTCCAGAGGCTCTTCGGGACCCAGGGATAGAACCCACATCTCTTGCCTCCTGCATTGGCAAGTGGGTTCTTTTACCACTAGCGCCACCTGGGAAGCTCAAACCTTAATAGTACAACATGTTTGCTCTGCTTGTTTTTTGAAAGTACATTAAAAAATTTTTTAATTGTAATTTTAAAATACACATAACATAAAATGAACCATCTAACCACTTATAAGTGTACAGGGCAGTGGTGTTGAGTACTGTGGTACAAAACCCCTTACCATGGCCCCTGGTGGCTGTTGAAGTTTGGGCTAACCTTGGAGAGAACTGGACTCTCCATTTAGGTTGTAAAACTTTTCACTAGCGCCCTCTTCCACCCTGATGCTCCAACCCCTTGTGCATCTGGGAGAAACCTATACATTGGGGTAATCACAGATGGTTCGTTTTCCAGATAACATTTTAAAATCTTCCCAGGGAAGTCCTTGGCTGTCTGGTGGTTAGAACTCAGTGCTTTCACTACAAGGCCAGGTTCCATCCTTGGTCGGGGAACTAAGATTCCGCAAGCCACTTGGCCGGTCCAAAGAAAAGAAAAAAAAAACCTTCCCAAGCGAGAGCCTCTATGACTATTTTCTATTTTTCCATCTGTTTCCTAAACACTTTTCCATGTATACACACGCACGCGCACACACATATAAGGCAATTGTCCTCCAATACTTGCATTTTGTTATATACTTCTCAATATTGTACAATTAAAATCTTGATAATTATTACTCAAGAACAGTTGCTTTATGAGTATTGTTCAATTGTCATCACCAATAGAATGATACTCAAATGTGTTCTTTCTATAAAACTTTATAAGTAATTTAAAAAGACCCCCAAACTGTGTAACATTTAAAGATAATGATGGTACACCCATGTCCATAGCAGCATTATTCCATAGCCAAAAATGGAAAGAATCACAATGTCTATCAACAAGAAAAATGGATAAACAAAATGTGGTATATACATACATTAGGATATTGCTTAGCCATGAAAAGGAAGAGGATTTTGACACAGGCTGCCACATAGAAGAATCTGGAGTGCATTATGCTCAGTGAGATTAGCCAGTCATAAAAAGACAAATACTGTACAAGTCTGGTTATATGAGGTCCCGCTGCTGCTGCTGCTGCTGCTGCTGCTAAGTCGCTCAGTCATGTCCAACTCTATGTGACCCCATAGACAGCAGCCCAACAGGCTCCTCTGTCCCTGGGATTCTCCAGGCAAGAATACTGGAGTGGGTTGCCATTTTCTTCTCCAATATGAGGTCCTAGAGAGGTCACTTGCTATCTATTTTACATATGGTAATGTATATGTTTCCATGCTATTTTCTTAATTCGTCCCACTCTCTCCTTCCCTAGCTGGATCCACAAGTGTGTTCTCTATATCTACGTCCCATTTGCTGCCCTGCAAGTAGGTTTATCAGTACCCTCTTTCTAGGTTCCATATGTATCCGTTAACATACAATATTTGTCTTTCTCTTTCTGACTTACTTCACTTTGCATAATAGGCTCTAGGTTCATCCACCTCATTGGGGTCTTTTTTTTTTTTTGACCAACCAGCATGTGGGATACCAGTTCCCCAATCACGGATCAAACCTGTACCCCCTCCTGCATTGGAAGCACAGAGTCTTAACCACTGGACCACCAGGGAAGTCCCTATACAGTTTAAGAATCATCAGTCCTAAAAATCAACAACAGTCCTGTGTGTATGTCTCTGCAGATTTGCATTCCAAGAGCAAGTCAGTCAACCACTTCAGAGGATAAGAACCAGGTGATAGCCCCTTATCTGTCCAGTTAGATGCACAAGCTGTATGTGAAATGGAGTCTCTTATAAAAAGCATCATACTTTTTTTAAGTGACAGCCAGGCCCTTTTATAGTTTCATAGCTCTGGGTGTTCCATATCCAATTTTGCCTTTCCCTCTGCATCCACCATAGCTAATAATTAGCAACACACAGTTCAAAACCAGTGACGGGTGAGGCAATCAATATAAACAGTAGACACTGTCCTGAAGGACAAAGTCCCCAACTAGGATACAAATGACTTGGAAAAATGTTTGTCATATTGAAAGCACTTTTGTCACTGGAATAATGAATGAAGTCCTAATGGTGTTAGGAGAAACTTAAAATAATTTCCAAATTAAAAATATTATATCATTATTCACCTAGTGGACAAGCAAAGATCAAAGGTTGAGAAGCCCCAGTTCTGGCCAGGCTGTGGGTGTTGATTCTTGTTGGCAGAGTGTAAATTTGAGTAACCTCTTTGAAGGGAGACTTAGCAAAGTCTAAATGTAAAATGCATGTGCCCTTTTACCTACAAGTTCCCTTGAGAAGTGTAGCTATCAGACATACACACACACATGGGCAAAGATCTATGTGTAAGAACGGCCTTACAGTGAATTCCCTGGCAGTCCGGTGGGTAGGACTCTGCACTCTCACTGCCAAGGGCCTGGGTTCAATTCCTGATCAAGGAACTAAGATCCCACAAACCACAAGTTGAGGACCAAAAAAAAAAATTTTTATAAAAAGAAAACTTTAATGAAAGAATAGTTTTATAATCTTGTCACACTGATTATAGTAGCAAAATATTGGAAGCAACAAGAATATCTAATAGTAGAAGGATGCTTAGCTAAATGATGCTCCATCTACACCAGCACCATCCCACGGGATCTTCTGCCATGATGGGAGCATGTCCACTAGCCACATGTCTCTACTAAACTTTTTTTTTTTAATTTTGGCCAGGCCACAAGCCTTGCAGAGATCTTATTGGCCAGGGATTGAACCCAGGCCACAGCAGTGACAGGGTCAAATCCTAATCACCAGATCACCAGGGAATTCCCCCCATCCCAAACTCTTAATATGTGGCTTGTGCAATAGATGAACACATTTATTTGATTTTAACTAATTTAAATGTAAATAGTCATATGTGGTTAGCTTCTTGGAACTGAGCTACAAACTTCTAACTTGGCTTTGACTTTCATTTATCCACACTAATGAGTTATGCCCGAGACTTCCCTGAAGCTGTTCTTTCTCCGACATGCGTGACGTGGCTGACTATTCCTGAGGCCCAGAGCTTGCTGCAATGGCTCCACCACCCAGCCCAGCAAGGAGATAAAACGCTTCTTCTTGGAACTGGACCCGGATTCAGACATTTTAGGTCCTTAGCACTGACAGCCAAGGTCAGAGCAATAAAATAGAAAAAGCCTCAATCTTCATGGTACTTCCATGGGGATCTGAGAGCACAGTGGTTAAGAGTGGGCAATTCCACTCCTGGGTCTAAATCCGAAAAAACCAAAGACACTAATTCAAAAAGATACACACACCCCAACGTTCATAGCAGCTTTACAATGGCCAAAATACGGAAGCAACCTAAGTGCCCAGTGCCCATCAAATGATGATGTGGTATACTATATATATATACAATGGAATACTCTTCAGCCATAAGAACAATGAAATAATGCCATTTGCAATTACATGGATGAACTTGGAGGGCATTATGCTAAGTGAAATAAGTCAGACAAAGACAAACACTGTATGTTATCACTTATATGTGGAATCTAAAAAAATATAACAAACTAATGAATAAAACCAAAAAGAGGCAGATTCACAGATACAGAGAACAAATTAGTGGTTACCAGTAGGGAGGGAAGGGAGGAAGAATGGATATGGATGGTAAGAGTGAGAGGTACAAACTATTGGGGATAAGACAGGCTCAAGAATTTATTGTATAACACAGGGAATATAGCCAATATTTCATAATTATAAATGGGAAGTATCCTTTAAAAATTGCATAAACATTTAAAAATACCAAAAAAGTCAGTATAAATATGTAACAGGAAAAAAAAAAAAAGAGCATGGAACTGGAGCCAGACTGTCTGGTGCCCTCCCTTTAGTTCCTATGCCTCAGTTTCTGCATCAATAAAATCTGGAACACATTTCTTATCTTCCAATTTGCCTTTGTCACAGAGTCACTAAGAAGTTTTAGACTGAGGGACTTTCTTGATGGTTCAGCAGTTAAGATATCCTTTTCCAATGCAGGGTGTGCAGGTTCAATCCTTGGTTGGGGAACTAAGATTCCTCACAACTCATAGCCAAAAACAACAACAAAATGAAATAAAACAGAAGCAGTATTGTAACAAATCAATAGACTTTAAAAATGGTCCATATCGTAAAAAGCTTTTAAAGAAAATTTCAGATTGAAGTGAGCCCACTGCATGGTGAGGACTGAGTTATCAGTATCCTACCAGGTAGGGGATCTTACCAGACATTGAACTGGTGCCTTGGCAATGAGAGAGTGGATTCCTAACCACTGGACCACCAAGGAATTTCCTTTCTCTTAATCTAGAATTTCTTCTTAATCTAGAACAACCCTATGCTTTTTTTCCAAGGACAGACTTTGATGAACCAGACCAGCTGACTTAATAAATGTCTCCCATTCTGGATTTGTCTGTTTCCTCATGCATGTGCACCATTCTGAAAAATATATAATAGAACACATTTACTGTCCTCAAATTTGCCCATCTCCACCTCTCATCTTATCATTTCACCTAGTACCTCTTCCATGTCTTCTTGTTCCAGCCAAAGCCTTAATCTCTTCTTTCCACCCATCCAGTACCTCCCAATAAGGAGGAGGGGGCAGGGAGTGTGTAAACCAGTGTGGAGGGATCAGCATTTCCTTTAAAGCCTGTATGAAAAGTCTGTTTTGCATTGTATATGACCCTCTAGGAAGTCCACTTACCAGTTTCCCTTTCCTGGTATTTTTGGGGGTTTCTGAGGAATACTTATACCTTTCACAAGTCTGTCCTGATACTCACTTGTTTCTCAGCTAGCCTCCTGCCCCAGGAAATTCTGCCAGTGACCTCTTGCGATCCTATACGTGCCTTCTTTGAGAAACTACTTAATCTCTCTGTGCTGTCCCAGGAACCCAGCTCTTTCTTCACCACAGCCAAGGATAAAGATTTTGTCAGAGATAGGGTAATGGTGGAATATTAAGAAAAGGGAACAGCTGGAATGAAACAAAGTGGAAAATGTCAGAGAGCATATGGAAAAAACGAAAGTGATCAACAGTTAACAGAAGCAGGCAGATCATTTTAAGGGGTCAGACCTGATGAGATGCTGTAAGAAACGGAGTCTACATTGAATAATAGCTATGTTAGATGCTGTGGAGTCATTCCAGCTGAAATCGAAAAAGAGATGGCTTCAGGACTGGCAGAAAAAGGATAAAGAAAAAGGAATTAGGGGAACAGTAAGTTAACTTTTACTGATGAGTAAGCAACCTTCTGAGAAATAGAGAAGTATTAAAAGCACAAATTGCCTGGCCAACCACAACCGCTTGAGGGCGTTGCAAGCTACATGACTAAACCAAAAATCTATCCCCATAGCTTCCTCTTCTGGCAGATAGGCACTACACACTAAGGATGGTATCAGTTTAAAAAGCACTTGCCAATCAATACACATACCTCTGTGAGAACCATATTTATAATAATGCGACGAGGATTTTGTTGTGCTTTCAGACAAAAAAGAAATACTAAAAAATATGAGCTACTCATTTTTTTTCTGGTTTATTCAACATTCACATGATCACATCTATGTAACTGAATCCTTACATAGTATTAACTGTGTGTGAAACCAAACTTTGGGGTACTTTCGGATTTAGCAATCATTCAACTTTCAGAAACTGAACAAGTCTAACATTTCTGTTCTCTAACAAGAGACTAGATCCCTTGATATTAGAAATTCTTTTCATTCATCACCTTATCATTATTGTTCCCGACAAGCTTATATTTGTTGGAGAGTCCTGTAAATATTCACTAGGGATTGTGTTGCTCTTGTGGTCTTTGAGAAAATTACATGAAAAGTGTATTTATCCTTTATACAGAACGAAAGGATGTAAGAGCTCTATCAAACTATAAAAGATATAAAGTGAAAAAGCATGGTGCAAGAAACTGTAAACCAGCAGTTAATTAGTAGTTGCTTGTTGTACATGCATGGGGAACCTCTTAAAGTATATACTAGGGCAGGTGGAGAACTGGGAGGAAAAAATGGAAGATCTTGCACTATATACTGTTTATATATCTGTAACACATGCAAGTATCATTTACTCAAAAAAGTAGGAAAATATGACAGTAGTATTTATAAAACTGTTGACTGATTTTTAAATTATCACCAAGAACTTCATTAAATAGAAATCTTGTTTTTATACTATCCAAGTATTAACATATGAAAAATACATGTATAAGGATATACTTCACCAGCATCTTAACAGCAAAAACCTAGAAACAAATGTTAGTGGACAGGTTAAGTAAATCATAGGCCACCTATACTACTGAATACTGGAATATTAAATAGAACAACAGCAATATTGATATGCTGTCACAGAAGGATGTCCACAATTGCCTAGTCAAAAAGAAAAAGCTGAGAAACACTACATGTATGGTCCTATTTGTATTTGTACATATGTATACATATATATGCATACATGCATTTACTATACAGGAGTCCAAAATACCACCAAACTAATTTTAGTTATCCGTAGCAGACTTCCCTGACAGTCCAGTGGTTACGATTCTCTGCTTCCACACCAGGGGGCAAAGTTTCAACCTCTAGTTGAGAAACTTAAGATTCCCACATGCTGGAGTGGTCCAAAAAATGTCAACTGGTAAGATGTAGTTAACTAGTCAAGAATCTGACTGCCAACACAGGAGACACCGATCCCCTGGAGTAGGAAATGACAACCCACACCAGTGTTCTTGCCTAGAAAGTTGCATGACAAGAGACTGGCAGGCTTTAGTCCATGGTTTGCAGAGTCCGACACGACTGAGCAACTGAGCACACACACACACTTAGGGACTGACGTGGGCTACCTTTGACTTTGTAAAACACCTGTGTAAACATTTTAACTATAAACAGTAAGAGGCAAATATACTAATTTTTCCCCCCTGAATAACCTTATATGAAGCTTTCAGTTTCTACATGAATTTTAATGTTTGTATTAACCTGTACTTGTTTTTCAAAACTTTTCAAGTATTTTAATTTGTGATTAACAATTTCATTAAACTTGACAGGAAGGAGCCACGTGTTCTTAAATGACTTCTTCAGTAAGCATCCTCACCCTGAAATACCCACACAGCTTTATTAGACATATGCTTTACTGCTCCAGAGCGAAGACCCTTCCAACTGCAGTGCACACGTGTCCTGGTGAAATAACCCAGCCCCACCTTCTCGAGTGCTAACTAGCCATTGACACACTCATAGTTGAAGACAAAGAACTCATCATTTGATAACACTGATGGAATTGTGCAAAACCTGCCCCACAGAATGGCCATTTTCAAGATGCTATTGACGTTTTTCCCCTAGTTATGACCACTCATTTCCAATGAGTAACACAACTATACAAAAACTATTCAGTGACTAAATGTGGTTACAGGTCTATTCACATATTGACCAGATTCACAGTGACTAGATGTGTGAAGTACCGATATCCTTGTCATCTTGCTTCTTGACCTATGTATTCATTTTTATGGGTGAATTATGAAAATCCAATGAGATACACAGGCATTCATGACAAGTGAAAAACCGCAAGTAACGAATTTGGCTAAGATTTACAAACTTACCAAATGGCATTTCTTGTCCCCTATACCTAGGCCTTACTTAGCTATCTCAGTGACACATATTTTTCTCTGCACAGATGCTACATGTGGATACCCTAAATATGGGAGTGGAAGGGAGAAACTGGAGTCAATTTGTTCTTTGGAGTAAACAACCTCTTATTTAAAACTCCTTCAGTGATTTCAGCAGTGCCTACCCACCAGCTCCTTCCAACTTTCAAAATCACTTAAACAGCATACCAACAACACCTGATTTTGAAGGCGGCAATGGCAACCCACTCCAGTGCTCTTGCCTGGAAAATCCCATGGACAAAGGAGCCTGGTAGGCTGCAGTCCATGGGGTTGTGAAGTCAGGCACAACTGAGTGACTTCACTTTCACTTTTCACTTTCATGCACCGGAGAAGGAAATGGCAACCCACTCCAGTGTTCTTGCCTGGAGAATCCCAGGGACGGGGAGCCTGGTGGGCTGCCATCTCTGGGGTCACACAGAGTCGGACACGACTGAAGTGACTTAGCAGCAGCAGCAGCACCTGATTTGATAAATGTCACTACTATAGAACACCAAGAGCCAACTGCTTCACCCCCCCACAATTAAGCTGTATATAAATTCTTCAGTCATATAAAATTAAGGAATCTTGACAACTTTACTACAGCAAAAATGACAATAGCTTCAATTACTAAATCCCAAACTTTCTACATTAAGTCTAATGAGACTATGCCACATCTTTTTAAAAAATCTGGTCAAATGATTTTCTATGCACCTCAAGGTGAACTTGCAACTACGTACTAAAGGTGTTTTTCTGCAGGCTCTCTTCCACCATTCCCACCCTTTTTAATAACCACCTCCCTGCTGGTATTCCAGAAACTTTTCCACTCTTAAGCACAACTCCCAAACTCAGTGCTTTTAAAAATCAGTAGCTTATAAGTAAAACTACATATGAGTGTACATTAGAATTCTAACTACAAACTCCAAATTTTCTATTTATACTCATTCACTACAGTTCTAATTAAGGCCACCTTTTCTTGACATTTCTTACCTCCAGGTTACTACTAACACATCTGCTGGAACAAAAACCTTTAACTTTTACCCACCCTTAACTAAATAAATAAATTACACTATTTGGGAATGCAACAACTTTATTGAGAGAAAAGTGCAATGTAATGTATGGAAAGCTTAAAAGGGAGAACCTAAAACACCTCCCCTCAAGCGCAGGACCAAGTGCAGAGTGGACTCTTTCTGGATGTTGTAGTCAGACAGGGTGCGCCCATCTTCCAGCTGTTTCCCGGCAAAGATCAGCCTCTGCTGGTCTGGGGGGATGCCCTCTTTGTCTTGGATCTTGGCCTTGACGTTCTCGATGGTGTCACTGGGCTCCACCTCCAGGGTGATGGTCTTGCCAGTCAAGGTCTTCACGAAGATCTGCATCCCACCTCTGAGGCGGAGGACCAGGTGCAGAGTGGACTCTTTCTGGATGTTGTAGTCAGACAAGGTGCGCCCATCTTCCAGCTGTTTCCCGGCAAAGATCAGCCTCTGCTGGTCTGGGGGGATGCCCTCTTTGTCTTGGATCTTGGCCTTGACGTTCTCGATGGTGTCACTGGGCTCCACCTCCAGGGTGATGGTCTTGCCGGTCAAGGTTTTCACGAAGATCTGCATCCCGCCTCTGAGGCGGAGGACCAGGTGCAGAGTGGACTCTTTCTGGATGTTGTAGTCAGACAGGGTGCGCCCATCTTCCAGCTGTTTCCCGGCAAAGATCAGCCTCTGCTGGTCTGGGGGGATGCCCTCTTTGTCTTGGATCTTGGCCTTGACGTTCTCGATGGTGTCACTGGGCTCCACCTCCAGGGTGATGGTCTTGCCAGTCAAGGTCTTCA
The DNA here is from genome assembly GCF_032405125.1 of Capricornis sumatraensis. Lineage (NCBI taxonomy): Eukaryota > Metazoa > Chordata > Mammalia > Artiodactyla > Bovidae > Capricornis > Capricornis sumatraensis. The sequence continues at coordinate 57,728,249 of NC_091085.1, read as the reverse complement.
CGAAGATCTGCATCCCACCTCTGAGGCGGAGGACCAGGTGCAGAGTGGACTCTTTCTGGATGTTGTAGTCAGACAGGGTGCGCCCATCTTCCAGCTGTTTCCCGGCAAAGATCAGCCTCTGCTGGTCTGGGGGGATGCCCTCTTTGTCTTGGATCTTGGCCTTGACGTTCTCGATGGTGTCACTGGGCTCCACCTCCAGGGTGATGGTCTTGCCGGTCAAGGTTTTCACGAAGATCTGCATCCCGCCTCTGAGGCGGAGGACCAGGTGCAGAGTGGACTCTTTCTGGATGTTGTAGTCAGACAGGGTGCGCCCATCTTCCAGCTGTTTCCCGGCAAAGATCAGCCTCTGCTGGTCTGGGGGGATGCCCTCTTTGTCTTGGATCTTGGCCTTGACGTTCTCGATGGTGTCACTGGGCTCCACCTCCAGGGTGATGGTCTTGCCGGTCAAGGTTTTCACGAAGATCTGCATCCCGCCTCTGAGGCGGAGGACCAGGTGCAGAGTGGACTCTTTCTGGATGTTGTAGTCAGACAGGGTGCGCCCATCTTCCAGCTGTTTCCCGGCAAAGATCAGCCTCTGCTGGTCTGGGGGGATGCCCTCTTTGTCTTGGATCTTGGCCTTGACGTTCTCGATGGTGTCACTGGGCTCCACTTCCAGGGTGATGGTCTTGCCGGTCAAGGTCTTCACGAAGATCTGCATCCCGCCTCTGAGGCGGAGGACCAGGTGCAGAGTGGACTCTTTCTGGATGTTGTAGTCAGACAGGGTGCGCCCATCTTCCAGCTGTTTCCCGGCAAAGATCAGCCTCTGCTGGTCTGGGGGGATGCCCTCTTTGTCTTGGATCTTGGCCTTGACGTTCTCGATGGTGTCACTGGGCTCCACCTCCAGGGTGATGGTCTTGCCGGTCAAGGTTTTCACGAAGATCTGCATCCCGCCTCTGAGGCGGAGGACCAGGTGCAGAGTGGACTCTTTCTGGATGTTGTAGTCAGACAGGGTGCGCCCATCTTCCAGCTGTTTCCCGGCAAAGATCAACCTCTGCTGGTCTGGGGGGATGCCTTCTTTTTCTTGTATCTTCACCTTGACATTCTCGATGGTGTCACTGGGCTCCACCTCCAGAGTGATGGTTTTACCAGTGAGGGTCTTTACAAAGATCTGCATTGTCTGTTGGAACAAAAAAATAACACAAAAAAGAGCCCCACCATTTAGCAGTTAATTCACAGCTCAACAAACACCTTATGTTAAAAACTTCACTATTTACCAGCCAAACAACTAACTTGCCCAACAACTCACAAGCTTGACAAGCTCAAAAACAGAGTTTCAGGTACTTAAGAGAGAAAAGCAGGGAAGCCTGACCCAAGTCAATTCACGGGCCTCACTTATCCTCCCCCTCACTGGATGTCTGTCCTTTGTCAATATTGCAGCGTCCACCCCAGGCCCAAACCCTGTGTCCCAAGACGAGTAAACACCTCCCCACATACGTGCCGGGAGATGGCCCCACCCTAGATTATGAGCCCACAGAAAGGCTGACGTCTCCTAACTGCAGGGGCCAGCGCGTCCCCTCCCCCATCACGGGCGTAGGACGGCTCAGTGGCGTCTGCAATTAATAGCCAGCCCCCGAAAAACAAGAAAGCTTGTCGTGCTGTAGCCCACAGGCTTGCAGAGTCGGACACGACTGAGCGAATTAACACCACCACCGCGACAGGAAATCGAGTAGTCGCACCTGTCAAACCGTGACCTAATATTCGACTCCTTCACACACTACCCAACCCTCGTCCCACAGAAAGCTGGACCCCGCCGCCATGGAGACTTCATGGGCCTCTCGCGTTCACTTGACACTCACAGTCCCCTCCCTACCCCCCCATCCTCGCGTCCCACCTCAGAACCAGCTTCAGAGCCTGCCTTCTCCCACTGAGGGATCGGGAACGGCCGCCATTTTGCCGCGTTCCTACCCCTCAGGGCCACCCTGCTGCTCGCGCGCCCGGGGGAACTGTAGGCCCCGGATGCCCCTCGGCCCGCGGTGGCCGGTGAACCACCCGCGTCCCCAGCGGCTGCACGGCCGCAAGACCCCCAGGACCCCTCCTCACCAATTGGTGTTGGTGCCAGCAGCGAACAGAAGGAGACGAAGACTGAACTCCCGGTCCGGACGGAACTGCCTGCGCCACACCCGGGGCTTCCTTATATAGTCATGGGCAGCCCCGCCCCGGTAGATTCTTCCGCAAAAACGCCGGGAAGGGACTACTTTTCGCAGGCCTCCCACCCTCTAAAGAGAAAAGCAGTCCCCCAGAATCGACTCATTCTCCTCCTAAGATGCTCTCTTATGAAGACTGGGGCTTTGGAACCAAGTCTTCTGGGGAGCGGGCGGCCGTCCTGAGCGGCCGAGCGGAGGGATCAGCGCGTTCGCCGAACAGGAGACAACGGAAGCAACCGGCCCTCGACTTGCCCGGAAGGAGGTGGAGAGCGGCAAGCGCGAAAACCCGGCACGGATTTATTTGGGCGTCCGGAATGGTTTGTCCAGCCAACCGGGCCCGTTGCCCCCTCCTCTCAGCCCAGACGGCCCCCGCTGTTGGCTAGACCCGCCCTAGGCGGACTGTGGTCCGGTCTAGCGCCTCAAGCCGAGCCAGGGTCCGGGTCCCCAGGTGCGCACGCCTCCCTGCCCCTCCCCCCACATCGCTAATAAAGAGGGGTCTTTATTCTGGATCTACTTTAGACAACGACACTATTTCCCTAACCCCCTTATCTTCAGCCCGTCGCGAGGCCTCCCCGGGGGTCCAGCCCCCAACTTGTGGCGGCCGAGCCTGTCCTCCACCGGGCGGGCACCAGGACAAGGTGAATGACTCGGCAAATATCAAGGCTACGGTCTAAAGCCCGCCTCAGACAGGTTGTCAGAACCCTCAGGAATTCCTCCGAACAGGAATGAAAAATGTTTCCAAGGGAGAAATCCCTATGGCAGGTGTACATTGAATTTTGAAAAGAAAAGCACAAATTCCACACAGCTGTGTAAAACTCTTTGAGCTGGACCTGGAAGCTGATAGAACTTTCCAGATTGTTCTTCCTGGTTTGTGCTTCATTTGTAAACACGGAGGCGTCAGGATTTGAATTCTGTTGATATTTACTTGAGCTCAGAAATCAAACCTGTTTAAGCCCAAGACTTTAAAAAGATATTAATTGAATCTAAGTTCTGTTTATTCCTGGGGGTGAAATTAATATCCCAAACATAAAACTTAATTCTATAGGCAAATTTCATTTGGGTAAAAGAAAGATTACCAGTTAGAGCTTTTTTATTTTTTAAGACAACGTATTTTGTGATTGATCTCTATGTCATTTCTGCAGCAGATTTTTAAACGTATTTAAACCATATGAATATGGTGAGACCTTAAAACACTTTAACATGTTTACATGAAATTTACAGTGAAAAATCTTCCTCGTGTCTGCAGTTTCCCAGCTACTGTTCTTTCTGGACTCTTCTAGAATATTTCCTATTTCTATAAATGAGAGGAGGGTGTTTTTAAGTTTTTACCGCTAACTCCTTCAAAAATATATGTATATAGAAAAAGAGGCAACCAACTAAGAAATATTCTGCCGTTAAGAAAAGACTACATTCCTGCTTGAGATTATGAACATTACATAATTTATACATAAAATGTGAATAAAAACAAAACATATATTTTCTTTGGTAACCCATATATATGTAGTTATGAAAAAGATCCAAGCGGTTTTCTAAACAGCCTTTAACCTCGGTCAATTTTTAACATTTTTCAGAATGAGTTTATTACTGGGAAGTTAAAATTTTAAATGTCACTTTTCATGTTAGTAAAGCCTAGGTGATAGGGACTAAGAGACAAAGCTGGTGATTAAATAGTTAATCCCCTAGGGGATTATAAGAGAAAAGAGTAAGGGAGATCCTTGTAAATTAAGGGGTCTTTCACTCAAGAAAGCAGCTTGGCTTAACCACAAAAGCAAGCAGGCTTGCTCAGCAATAAAACCATGCAACAGAAGCATCAGGCAGGCCCCCAAACCGATGAAACAATGGTAGAATGAGACCCACATCCTGCCCACTGAGCTCAATAACTTATGATTCTTAGGACATGCTCCTCTGGGCACATTAAAAAATATAAAGAAAGGGTGACATTATACTGAAACCTGACATGTTTTACCATTTGTAGTATATGTTACCACCTTTCTGCTCATCTCTATCATGCCGTGACTATCCTGACTCGACCATGTAGGGATAAGAAAACTACACTGCCCAGTAGGGAGGAGGTACTGATGATGGCAGCTTTACGTCTACTTGAGAATGAGGAAGATGGTCTTCCCCCCCTCCCCAATTTTCTTTTGATTATAAAACTGTAGCCCACTAAGTACCTGGTGCGCAGCACCGTCTCACCCAGCCACTTGTAAGCCTTACAATTACCTTAGTCTAATAAATCACTTTTTATTTATCACTTTGCCTCTCATCAAATTTTTTCTGTACTGAAACTTACAGAACTGGAGCTCCTTAGGCCCCCTTCTCCCTGCAAACCAGATTTCTGTGGTTTCACAATGACTTCTAATACAGATTTCTGCGAAAGTTATTTCTAAATTTTTGGAAAGGGGATTTAAAGGAACAGAACATTGAGGCTCTAGGTTTTGGTTGTTTTTGTTCCCCCCACCCCCCGGCTCCCTAAATTTCAGAAAGAAATTTACAGAGGAACAAAAAGGTGAGGTTCTTTCTCAGATGACCAGGACTGGCTTCAAACCACACCCTGTTTGCTTTGGGCTGTTCCTTTGCTGCAAGCCTTGTGATTCATGCTGTTTAAAGCCTGAGTCACAAGCTTTGTGACATAGTTTTTTTCAGAATCCAAAAGGTACAGAGAAAAACAGGCCTGATTTCAGAGACATGGGAGGAAAGAAGGATAAAGAGGAGAGGGAAGAGGGGCTCAAAGGAGAGGGAGGGGAGGGGAAGGGAGAATGGGCCACGGGTTATCTCCAAAGAGAAAACTATATTCTTATGAACTGAAAACACTGATGTTGTCTCTATCAGAAGAGTTCTCTACCCTTGCAGTCTCTAATTTAAGTCTAATTGTGGGTTTCGTTGAAGCAAATAGAAATAAAAATTTGCCCAAGGTCTAGCCCTGAGGTAAGAGGGAGGGGAGAGAAAAATGACCTTTCCAAAGACAGGTGGTTGCTATTTCTCTGGAGCGGTAATTTTCAACCACGAGAGATTTGGCCCATGGGTGGGCATTTGACAATGTCTAGAGACTTTTTTTTTTTTTTTTTGCCCAACACTAGGCTTGTAGCATCTCAGTTCCCCAACCAGGGATTGAAGTCAGGCCACAGCAGTGAAAGCATAAGTTCTAACCACTGAACTTCCAGGGAATTCCCAGGAGCCATTTTTGGTGGTCACACTATGGTATTGGGGTTGAGGGGTGCCACTGATATCTAGTGAGGAAGGCCAGGGATGCTGCTAAACAATCTGCAGTGAACATTCCCCCACAATACAGAATTAACTTAGCCCCCAATGTCAGTAATCCACTGTGTTGACAAACCTTGCTCTACAGAGGATTATTGTTGTTGTTACAACTGCTTTTCTATTTGCTGAGAAGGGCTCCTAAGATTTAAATGTCCTACTTGGATTCAGTAATCCAAGTCACGCTCCTAAAATCCCCTGACCTAGAATGCAATGTGCTAGAACATGCCAGAAGCAGGATGAGTCACTGGATCCATTTTCAGTTTCTTCCACCCACTTATCCGTCCTTTGCAGACACCCCAGAAAGGATTGCTTCAGAGCTGGCACCAATGGAAGAGTGACAGGCCCAGCAACAAGGCAGAATTGGCAGGCAGGCACGAGCATGTGATGAGCTGAGCTCACAAAGGGCCTGGGTGTTGGGCTGCAGGAGATTGGACTGGTGCCTGTTTGTCTGCCTGCCTTTCCTCCTTCCCCCAACAGATTCAGTTCCCTTTGAAGGTCACAACATTGTATGGGACTTAACTCAGCATCATGAGAATGTCCACAAAATGACCAACAAACGTTTTTCTCCCAAGAGAGAGGGTGAAATCCGAGAGCTAGATGGGAAAGTTTTGCCTTACAGTGTCATCAGTTATATAACCATAAAAGGTTGTCAAGGAAACCTACTGCTTGGGGGAAGAAAAAGAGAAGCCCTAGAGACTCTGCTCCCTTCCCTGCGTACATGTGTGTATTTGATTGTCCAGCTTCAAAACAACCCATTTCATAAACCACCAGTGAGAAAATCATACTGAAGTTCCAGTCCCCAATTTTGCCTAGTATAGGAATGTTAAGCAGTTAGTTAACTTATTGGGTCTTTGCTTTGTTTTGTGTTTTAATTTGTTGTTTCTGGATTGTGGCAAAATACTCACAAAATATATCCTCTTAACCACTTTTAAGTGTAAAAGTCAGTAGTGTTAAGTATATTGTAGGGGAGGAAAAATTATTTTCCTTTTACCCTTCTAAGTTCTTAGCCAAAACACCTGTAATGAAAGACCTGGCAAGAGATATTAAAGACAGTTAATATTAACAGTTTATTAACATGCACACCTCGTGTATGTTAGTGAGATACTCCAGAGGGAAAATGTGTCACTCAGAGAGGAGACATTAGAATTTAGGCTTACATACCATTTTAACAGGCTTCCCAGGTGTCTCAGTTGGTAAAGAATCTGCCAGCAGTGCTGGAGACTGGAGTTTCATCCCTAGGTCAGGAGGATCACCTGGAGAAGGCAATGACAACCCATTCCAGTATCCTTGCCTGGAGAATTCCATGCAAGAGGAGCCTGACAGGCTACAGTCCATGGGGTCCCAAAGCAACTAACACACACATCATCTTAATATAGAAAGGTCTCTTCAGTCAGTTCAGTTCAGTCGCTCAGTCGTGTCAGACTCTTTGCGACCCCATGAATCACAGCACACCAGGCCTCCCTGTCCATCACCAACTCCCGGAGTTCACTCAGATTCAAACTCATGTCCATTGAGTCAGTGATGCCATCCAGCCATCTCATCCTCGGTCATCCCCTTCTCCTCCTGCCCCCAATCCCTCCCAGAATCAGGGTCTTTTCCAATGAGTCAACTCTTTGCATGAGTTAGCCAAAGTACTGGAGTTTCAGCTTTAGCATCATTCCTTCCAAAGAAATCCCAGGGCTGATCTCCTTCAGAATGGGCTGGTTGAAAGGTCTCATAAGGGAGAGTAAATTATTTTTACTGGGAGAACAGAAGAATAGATAGAGATATGACACTGAACTTTAGTTCAGTGTCATTTAAGTCTCCCCTATGTCAAAAGCCAACCTTCTCTGATTAGTTAAACTCTTGGGAAGAGGATCTTGGACCACTGAGCTCCTTTTGAAGGATCTGTGTTTGGCCAGATAAGGGGAGTTCAGTGAAAACCTCACTTTGCTGTTTTTCAAGTGCCAATAGCTCAAAATAATATCAAAGGAACATATTTTCGGGTGGTATATTCTTCTACCTTTCAATTTTCAGTTCACATGCAACCATCACCACCATCTGTCTCCACTCTTCATCTTGCAAGACTGAAACTCTGTACTCATTAAACACTAACGCTAATCCTTCACACCCAATCCTTGGTGACCATCATTCCTTCTGTCTCCATGAATTTGACTGGTTTTTTGTTTGTTTTTTACTCCTGGAAGAGTGTATGCAGGGATGTTAGTTCCTTGACCAAAGATGAAACCCCTGCCCCCTGCAGTGGAAGGGTGGAGTCTTACCCAGAGGACCATAAGGGCAGTCCCATGAATGTGACTACTTTTGGTACCTCATACAAAGGGCTTTGATTTTTTTAAATTGTGAAACCAGATCTAATGATTGGAAAACATTTTTTCCCCCAAAGATTCAAGACATCTTTTCTAGAAAGCTCCATTTCCCAGCACAAGCCTTGTTCTTTCTTCCTTATGGTGTTTTTTTCTTAATCATTGTGCCATTAGAAATATTTAATCATAAGATACACAGTAAAACAGAAGCATACGATTCATTTCGTGTGAGGTCTGATAACTTTAAAAATAATCTCAACTTTTTTTTTCTCTTAAAACCTTGTTGACATTTAGGGAGAAATAACCTTCATGGAATTTACTTACAAAGAGAAGCTGTCACCGGTATTTGACTCCCTAACTGGTGAGTCATTTCATGAATTTCAGTTTCGTCTCAAAACATGAGGGCTGTGCAGAGTCAGATCCCTCCAGCTCTAAGTTGAGCTGTTTTTATGATTTAAAATATGAGGTCAGATCAAATGAGAGAAAGGATTTGATGGCTGACAAAGAACTGCCAACCCCACAGAGTGCAACAGGATCCCTTTCTTTTAATAAAATAGCTTTTATTTTTAATGATAAAATACATACAGGGTACAAATATAGGTTGAAAAGGTTTGTGCACCACAGCCATTCATGCATTCATTTGTGGCCTGTTGGGGAGGAAGCGGGAAGCAAAATGCTGCCTCCTCAAACTGCTGGTTTCCTTTTTGGGTGGCTGCCTTTGAAAAATGGTCGTTACTGAGAGCAGAAAAAAGAGCAAGGGCCAGCACAGTTGCTCAGACCTTTGAAGGGCTTCCAAGCTTGCCGTCTCACGTCCTGGAATGAGTCACCAGGCCTCCAAGCTTCTAACTGCAGTCAAATGCCAGGAAGCAGGGGGTAAACTCCCTAAATGATTGTTCTCACTTTTGCTGTGGTTTCAGTCATCACGTCAGGTTTTGCCTTGACATGTTTCTTGTAACTGTTTCCTTTTGCCTCTTCTAACAGCAAAGGTCCATCTAGTCAAGGCTATGGTTTTTCCAATGGTCATGTATAGATGTGAGAGTTGGACTGTGAAGAAAGCCGAGCACCGAAGAATTGATGCTTTTGAAGTGTGGTGTTGGAGAAGACTCTTGAGAGTCCCTTGAACTGCAAGGAGATCCAACCAGTCCGTTCTGAAGGAGATTAGCCCTGGGATTTCTTTGGAAGGAATGGTGCTAAAGCTGAAACTCCAGTACTTTGGCCACCTCATGCGAAGAGTTGACTCATTGGAAAAGACTCTGATGCTGGGAGGGATTGGGGGCAGGAGGAGAAGGGGACGACAGAGGATGAGATGGCTGGATGGCATCACTGACTCGATGGACGTGAGTTTGAGTGAACTCCGGGAGTTGGTGATGGACAGGGAGGCCTGGCGTGCTGCGATTCATGGGGTTGCAAAGAGTCTGACACGACTGAGCAACTGAACTGAACTGAACTGAACTGAACAAAATTACTTGGGAGTGTTAGGGAATTAAGCAAGGGGAGATCACATCTATTGTCAAAATCTCATTTTCATGTAGTGACTGGAGGAGTAATCCGTTCAGTCCCTCAATCATGTCCAACACTTTGCGACCCCATGGACTGCAGGACGCCAGGCTTCCCTGTCCTTCACCATCTCCCAGAGCTTGCTCAAACTCATGTCCATTGAGTCAGTGATACCATCCAACCGTCTCATCCTCTGTCATCCCCTTCTCCTCCTGCCTTCAGTCTTTCCCAGCATCAGGGTCTTTTCTAATGAGTCAATTTTTCACATCAAGTGGCCAAAGTATTGGAGCTTCAGCATCAGTCCTTCAAATGAATATTCAGGGCTGATCCTTTAGGATTGACTGTAATACCTCCTGTTATAATCACGTCCGAGGTGTTTGTATGGTGAACACCTGCAGAAATTGAAGTAAAATGAAATCACGAAAAAAGAGATACTGTAGTGGAGATGCCGGGGATCGAACCCGGGGCCTCATACATGCAAAGCATGCGCTCTACCACTGAGCTACATCCCCCTCCCTCCTCAATGTGGTTTCCGAAGTTCTCTGCTATAGTCTATTCTTTAGATTTTTTTTTTTCAAATAAAATTTTGTATATTTAAATGGGTGTTGCAGTTTAGCAAAAACAAACCAAAATAAATCCGGACTTGACTTTTATGTTTCTGAACTAGGCCTGTGGTTCATAGCTCTGCAGCCAGTAGCCGAAATTCTAACTGATACCAGAACCAAGGAACAGAAGGAGACAGACCTGTTCGTGAATGTTGCTCCTCACAATCAGAAAAGAAGGAAAGGAAAATAAAGAGTTTCTTTCCAATGAATAAGGACTTGCCCCCACTATACTCTCACCCAGAAATCTCTAGCTTCTTGTTCTTTACAATCATTCCAACTTTCGGTGACTTATATTTTTATCTATGTATAACTGAAAAAGAATATATATATGCATGACCTTTGCTATACACTTGAAACTAACAGAGCACTGTAAATTAACTATACTTTGATGAAAATGGAGTTTCCTTCAAGTCAACAAGTTGCCACTCACCGGTTAGGTGAGAGACAAGGAGAACGCAGAAAACTGAGGCTTCACCTTTTCCCACCAGCACTTGAGATTTCCTGGTAGGAAAGAGTCACTTACTATGATGTGCAGAACACACCTGAAAATACCCTGCTACCTCAGTCCTCAACTGATCATCTCTCTTCCAGTCTGTGGATACCTGAAACTCTTCAAAGTCCAAATGAACTGGTGCCCAGGACACTGGACCCAGCAGCTGTGATTTCATTATCTTAGCTCTCCGGGCCTTCTCTGTGAAATGGAGATTTGAATAGTAACTACTTCATAGAGTGATTGTGACCATTGAATGATATACAGAGAAGGTTGATCTTTTTATTTATTTATTTTTTCATTTTCATTTTGACTCCAGAAACAATTTGTTTTGGGTTATAGCCAACTGACAATGTTGTGTTAGTTTCAGGTGAACAGTGAAGGGAGGCCGCCATACATGTACCCATTCTCCCCCAAAGCTCCCTCCCATCCAGGCCATCACATGACATTGAAGAGAGCTCCATGTGCTTTTGATTGTTATCCATTTAAAATATATAGTGTGTACATGACCTTCCCAAACTCCCTAACTATCCCTTCCCTGTGGCAACCGTGAGTTCATTTTCTAAGTTTGAATCTCTTTCTGTTTTGTAAGTAAGTTCACTTGTATCATTTCTTTTTATATTCCACATATAAGGGATATCAAATGATACATCTCCTTCACACAGAGAAGGTTTAGAACAGTGCCTGGTACAAGACCCGTGCTCTAAAATGCCAGTTCTCATCATTAAAAATGCTGTTATAGGAAATAGCAACCCACTCCAGTACTCTTGCCTGGAAAATCCCATGGACAGAGGAGCATGGTGGGCTACAGTCCACGGGGTCGCAAAGAGTCGGACACAACTGAGTGACTTCACTTCACTTCACTTCATGAACTCCAGCAAAGGCCTATTGCTTTGCATAATCACCCCATGTGTGGACTGATGCTTTGCTGATGCTGTTTGGTGAAACAGAGAAAGAACAGGAGGGCACTGGGGTGCAGTGTGGAATGGGGCTCTGTAGAAAGCCATTGTCTAACCTTATTCTCGTAGCTCAAGGGGACAACCACAAGAGCGACCTTACCTGAAGAATGGAAGAAGGATAGTGGCTTCAGCGGAGGTATTCTGGACCTGGCTTGGAAGCCAGTTGAGGGGTTGTAGTCAGTTCAGTAAGTGTCCCTGATTGCTCTGCTCCAGACAAACCCGATCACGTTTAAAATTCATGTGTAAAACTTAGAATCAAACCCATGCTCCTAACTGTGGCCTTTAAGGCTCTCAGTGATCTGGCATCTCTGTGATCTGGCGCCTGGGGGACCCTGCCCCATCAGTGTCCCTCCCATACTCCCCTCCTCTTCTCTAGGAGAACTCTAGCCACACACCTGTCTTTGCTGTTCCTCAGGCAGACCAGACTCCCTGCACCTCAGGGCCTTTGCACTTGCCATTCTCTTGGCATGGAAAGCAGATATACTCATGATCATCTTTTTCTTACTGTCAGGGTCCTCAGAAAGGCCTTCCTGACTAACTCTCTAAAAGGATCTGTGGGGATATCCCTGGCAGTCCAGTCTTTAAGACTTAACTCTCCTACTTCAGGGGGGCGGGTTTGATCTCTGGTCGAGGCAATAAGATGCCACCTGACGTGCTGATGGCCAAAAAAAAAAATTATTTTTTTAGGTTTTTAATAAAAAAGGCACCCATGAATCCTTTGCATTCACTTTGATTTGTTTTGATTTTCTTCATAGTATATATCGGTCTCAGAACCTGTTTTTACACTGTGTTAATTGTCTGTGTCCCTAACTTGGTAGGTTCATAAGAGCAGAGCCTCCTCTGTCTTGCTTTCTGCTCTATCTTCTGTGCCATGAACAGTGCCTGGCAGACAACTACTCAGTAGATATTCATAGAATTAGTGTGAAACAAATAAACAAAAAAAAAATGAACAGACAAATAAATGAATGAAGACTAGGAGCCTGGGGAGAATGATAGCTATATTTAAAAAGTTCAGTCTCCAAGTGAATTAAGAGGAGAAAACGGTTCGGTTTAGAGTCGCTCTGTTTCAAATCCATTAACATTTTCTGAAGGCCAACCTCTGAGCCGGTGCAAGACCTAAGAAGATGAAATATTTGCAGCAGAGTGAGCATCTTCTGGTTTTAGAGGGAAACAGTTTTATTTGGGGAAACCATTATATAAACCAAACACTTGACAGCGGCGTTGTGGCATGCCGGAAATGGAAAATTCCGCTTCAATGTGAGAACTTTTTCTTTCTTGTAACCAAGGAAAGAAGTGAGGGTGCTCGTGGGTGACTGTAACCAAGCAGTTAACAAGACAACCGCCCGACCAAATCTCGCTTGCTTGCCAGGTTCATTTTTTAAGAGAAGAGTAAGGAATTTTTCGGAGAAGGCAATGGCACCCCAACTCCAGTACTCTTGCCTGGAAAATTCCATGGACGGAGGAGCCTAGTGGGCTGCAGTCCATGGGGTCGCTAGAGTCAGACACGACTGAGCGACTTCACTTTCACTTTTCACTTTTGAGAAGGAAATGGCAACCCACTCCAGTGTTCTTGCCTGGAGAATCCCAGGGACGGGGGAGCCTGGTGGGCTGCCGTCTATGGGGTCGCACAGAGTCGGAGACGACTGAAGCGACTTAGCAGCAGCAGCAAGGAATTTTTATGAAAGTTGAGGCATTGGCTTGAAAAAGAAATGAAATTAAAATACACGCGGTAGAAAACAAGTCGCCTCCCCGTCGGGGAATCGAACCCCGGTCTCCCGCGTGACAGGCGGGGATACTCACCACTATACTAACGAGGACTAGCCCTGTCAGCAGCTTTTCAGCTCAGCTCTTAAAGGTATACTCAGTGTTCCTTAGCGTTCCTTAACCAGTGACGTGTTCTAAAAGGTTAAATATCTCATCTTTTCTTACAAAATACAAAAAGGCAAAGTTCCACTTCATTTAATTCCGTCTTAAGAAGTCCGTTTCCTCCTCTGCTCATGATTTAGTCGCGAGGGTTCTGAGAACAGAAATTAATAAGCAGCAAAAAATAACCAGCAAAAAGTAACCAACAGACGTCAACAAACGTCTAACAGAGGTAGTTTAGGAAATGAAAGAAATGGAGTCAAGTAATTCTTGGACTTGTCGGATTTTTCCAGTCGGGGAAGTGTGAGGAAATTCCCATACTGTCTTGGCTTCCCTTTGATAGTACTTGAAGCTGTTTTAAACAAAGAAAATGAAATCCTTTTATTAATTCGAAAGAATAATTTCGTATTGTTTTCCCCCGACACAGGGGGAAAGCGGGGGGGAAGAAAAAACATCACTGCCGAAACCCGGGATCGAACCAGGGACCTTTAGATCTTCAGTCTAACGCTCTCCCAACTGAGCTATTTCGGCTACTGCTGGCATAAAGCTGCCTTTCTTTCCTCCTCGTGATCTATGGGCCCCGCGTCATCGACCAGGAGATCCGCTGCTGGGGGACCTGGATCAGCCGGAATGCACGCCTTTCAGGATTGCCCCGCACCTCCCCCCTCTCGTCCTTCAAGGTCGTCGCCTCCGAGAAGCTTTCCCTGACCACGCCTCCCACCACTACCCCAGCCCTGTATTGTTCACTGTTAGCCTAGGTACTGTTTTCCTTGTCCACCATCTGTTGCCTCCCTTCCCCAGCGAGAATGACAGATCCACGACGGGCAGAGAAGTCATCAGCCTCGGTCACTGCTGTATCGCTTAAGGCCGACAACAGTGCCTGGCACTTAATAGGTGCTTAAAAATATTAGTTGAATCTTACCTTTCTCAGAGTTCCGCTTTCTCAGGATCTCTTCTCTGAGCAAAAAGATAAGGTCTCCCCTTGGGTGCAGCTCCCGGAGCAGCCCAAGGCATAGCAAGGATGCTGACCACGCCAAGGCGTGTGGGATGCCTTATAGGCCAGATTGTGGCTTTCCTCGGGGCAGTGACTCAAATCCAGACTCTAAGCATAGCCACCTCACCCGTGACACCTGCTCAGCTTCAAGGCACCAAGAACTCAACAGGTCGGCCTCCAGGTTCGGCTCTCTCTGCTTCCCTGCCCTTTGGGAGATGGGTGGGTAGGGAGTACTGTTTGAGAGAAGTTGAGCAAGTGGGTAGGTCCTTCATGATGTGAAGTCGTTTAATAAGTGTTTGCGAAGCAGTTAATATCTATGTGATCCAGTCACAAATACGGTAACAAAATAGTTCCTTGTGATAGGAATGGTAAGAAGCAAAATAAATGGTAGTGAAGGGGTGGAATACCTGGTTATGGGGGCAGTAAGAGGAAGGGAATGCTGGGAAGACTTGGAGCAGGAAGAGCCCGCTGAGGAAGAGCCTCTGGAGTAGAGGCAAAGCTGATGCAAAGGCCCTGGGGCTGAAAGAGTCGGGCTGTTTGTAGGAATGGAAAGGAAGCCAGTATGGAGGAGGCAGAGAGGGTGAGGGGGCAGAAGGTAGGAGGCAAGGAGAAAGAGGTGGACAGAGGCCAGGTCTTGCCCGTCTTGAAGGCCATGGTAAAGGGTTTGTACTTTCTTCTGTGTGGGAAAGCCTCTGGGGAGAGAGTGATATTATTTACGTCTTAAAGTCTCCCTTGGCTTTCTTGTGGAGAATGGACAGGAGAGACTCAAGTGGCAGCAAGAAGACCAGTGAGATAACAATACACCAAAGCAGCATCTCCAGAATTCCTTCAGGAGAGAGGAGATACGGCAGGAGACCCTACTGCTACTTTTCATGAAAGCATAGTAGTGTATCAACTTGATAAAATCCAGTGTGGAAGAAAGGAAGGAAGGAAGGGAAGGAGAGTGAAAAAATCTACAGTCCACGGAAGTACAGGATTTTGGAAAGGCAGAGTCACTCTCACCTTATCCCAGTTTTCCCCAGAAGTAACCAGTGTCTAGACCAGATTGTGATTTATGTGACCTTAGACAAGTTATTGGACCCTTTCTCCGGGCCTGCATTTCATCTGTTTAATATCATAAACTGACCCCCACCAGACTTGCTGTGAGGACTAAATGAGTGCACACCTGCTAAGTGCTTGCGCATATTATCCTGTACGCGATAGGAGCTATATAACGTGTGCTCTAGTTGTCATTAATTGTGATCAGATCAGAAATGTAACCAAGACGACATTGCTAATCAACTATACTTCAATATAAGATTTTGTTAAAATTTTATCGAATTATTAAGATATAATTATTTAACTGTGTAAGTTTATGGTGTACAATGTGATTAGATACATTTATATAGTCTGAAATTAACCACAGTACAGTTTTTCATTATCTGACACAATAACCATTTCTTTTCTTGTCATGATAGCATGTGAAATCTGTTCTCTGAGCAATTTTCATTTTAAACTATAGCCATAATGTGTTAAAATAAATTTTCTTAAACATTCAAATATGAATACACTCACTGCATGTTTATTCTTACATAAAGGAGGGCTTATACTGCTTCTGGTTGAGTACCAGGTCCTTTTCACTGTGTTTTTGGGGCCACGGACATCATGTACTGGTCACAAACGCGATTAGCATGGCTTTCGTTTATCTATCCGTACACTGTTTAGGGAGACATTTTGGAGATTATAGTGAATTTTAAAACGTCTTATTAGCCTCCCCGTCGGGGAATCGAACCCCGGTCTCCCGCGTGACAGGCGGGGATACTCACCACTATACTAACGAGGATGCAACTTGCTAAGTGTTTTCCAGCCGGACTCATAAAGAAATACCATTCTTTCGCTGCCACATGCACTCAGCACTACAATCTCCACCCGCTCAGTGCTGGGCGTCCCTGGCTAGCGGGCTCCTCGGGATGTGGACCTATTTGAATTGGTAAAGGCACTCACGGACTGAATTCTGAGTGTCCAGAACGAACGCCATGTTTGGAAAAGAGAAAAATGTGATTTCCTATATCCTCATTCCAAGAACACAGCCTTCCGAGAGAGGGGATGTAGCTCAGTGGTAGAGCGCATGCTTTGCATGTATGAGGCCCCGGGTTCAATCCCCGGCATCTCCAGGTTTTTTTTTTTCTTCTCTCTCTCCCTTTTTTTTTTTAACCACCTGCTCTGGATCAGTCCGGAGAAGGCAAGGGCAACCTACTCCAGTACTCTTGCCTTGAAAATCCCATGGACGGAGGAGCCTAGTGTGCCGCAGTCCATGGGGTCGCTGAGAGTCGGACACGACTGAGCGACCTCACTTTCACTTTTCACTTTTATGCACTGGAGAAGGAAATGGCAACCCACTCCAGTGTTCTTGCCTGGAGAATCCCAGGGACAGCGGAGCCTGGTGGGCTGCCATCTATGGGGTCGCACAGAGTCGGACACGACTGAAGCGCCTTAGCAGCAGCAGCAGCTGGATCAGTCATACAGCAAATCAGGAAAGGGGACCTAAATTCTCAGGATCATCTGACTTAAGAAGTGGGTTTCATTGGAGAGGGCAGTGCTAGTCAAATGCCCCTGGTCTCAATCACAGATGCCCCTGTCCCCTCCCCTGATGATTCCCATTCAGGTCAGCAGGGAGCCTGCGGTTTTAAACTAACACTCCTAGTGATTCGGGTCATCGAGCAGTTGGAAAACACTAACTTTCTAAGGAGGGTTTTGCAACTGGCCATTCATTCATTTAAGGACTCCTAAGCACCTAGTGGACACACTGAGCACCTACTGTGTGCTTCGGTAGTGTCAATTACCCTTGAATCCCCAGATATGGCATGCAAGATTTCACACCCCTCCCAGACTTGGTATTCCAGTTTAGAAAGCTAGCAATAAGCAAGGAGCAGTAAATCTTATGAAGACAGTAATAGTAATGACATGGAGACTAAAGGGGGAGGATGTGGGAGCTGCCATAGATAAAGTGTGTGAGTGGCGGGACACTGCAGAAACAGAGGACATAGCAGATGCAAAGGCCCTGAGGTTGAGAGCAGTGGGGGATGGAATTTGCCTTTAATGAATGAGAGTAGAACAGAGTTCACTTCCACTGTATAACTGTAAGGGATTTGATTAGGTCATATCTGAATGGCCTAATGGTTTTCCCTACTTTCTTGAATTTAAGTCTGAATTTTGCAAGAAGGAGTTCATGATCTGAGCCACAGTCAGATCCCGGTCTTGTTTTTCTTGACTTTGTAGAGCTTTTTTCGGCTTCCCAGGTGGCTCCTGTGGGTAAAGAATCCATCTGCGTGCAATGCAGGGGAAGCAGGCAGACATGAGATGGATCCCCAGGTCAGGAAGATCTCCTGAGGAGGGCATGGCAACCCACTCTTGTATTCTTGCCTGGAGAATCCCATGGACAGAGGAGCCTGGTGGGCTACAATTCATAGGGTTGCAAAGAGTCAGATATGACGGAAGTGAGTGACTATGCATAGAACTTCTCTATCTTTGGCTGCAAAGAATATAGTCAATCTGATTTCGGTATTGACCATCTGGTGATGTCCATGTGTAGAGTCATCTCTTGCGTTCTTGGAAGAAGGTATTTCTTCTTGACCAGTGTGTTCTCGTGGCAAAATTATGCTAGCCTTGGCCTTGCTTCATTTTGTATTCCAAGGCCAAACTTGCTGGTTACTCCAGGTATTGCTAGACTTTCTACTTCTGCATTCCATTCCCCTATGATAAAAAGAGGATCTTTTTTTGGTGTTAGTTCTAGAAGATCTTGTAGGTCTTCATAGAACCATTCAACTGAAGCTTCTTCAGCATTAGTAGTTGGAGCATAGACTTGGTTTACTGTGATATTAAATGGTTTGCTTTGCAAACAAACCAAGATCGTTCTGTTGTTTTGGAGATTGCACCAAAAACTGCATTTCGAACTCTTGTTGATTATGAGGCCTACTCCATTTCTTCTAAGGATCCTTGCCCACAGTAATAGATATAATAATCATCCACTATTTGTCACAGTGGAATTGACAAATAGATTCAAGGGATTAGATCTGATAGAGTGGCTGAAGAACCATAGACAGAGGTTCATAACATTGCACGGGAGTCAGTGATCAAAACAATCCCCAAGAAATAGAAATGCTAAAAGGCAAATTGGCTGTTTGACAGGGCCTTACAAATAGCTGAGAAAAGAAGAGAAGTGAAAGGCAAAGGAGAAAAGAAAAAATATAACCATCTGAATGCAGAGTTTCAAAAAATAGCAAGGAGAGATAAGAAAGCCTTCCTAAGTGAACAATGCAAAGAAATAGAGGAAAACAACAGAATGGGAAAGACGGGAATACTGCAATGGTTGCCATTTCCTTGTCCAAGGACAAGAAAGTTAGAGATACCAAGGGAACATTTCATGCAGAGATAGGCACAATAAAGGACAGAAATGGTATGGACCTAACAGAAACAGAAGAGATTAAGAAGAGGTGGCAAGAATACACAGAACTAAACAAAAAAGATCTTTATGACCCAGATCACCACGATGGTATGATCATTCACTTAGAGTCAGACATCCTGGATTGATAAGTCAAATGGGCCTTAGGAAGCATCACTACAAACAAAGCTAGTGGAGGTAATGGAATTCCAGCTGAGCTATTTCAAATCCTAAAAGATGATGCTGTTAAAATGTTGCACCCAATATGCCAACAAATTTGGAAAATTCAGCAGTGGCCACAGAACTGGAAAAGGTCATTTTTCATTTCAACCCCAAAGAAGGGCAATGCCAAAGAATGTTCAAACTATCGCATAATTGCTCTCATTTCACATGCTAGCAAGGTCATGTTCAAAATCCTCCAAGCTAGCTTCAACAGTATATGAACAGAGAACTTGAAAAGGCAGAGGAACCAGAGATCAAATTGCCAACATCTGTTGAATCATAGAGAAAGCAAGAGAACTCCAGAAAAACATCTACTTCTGCTTCATTGACTATGTTAAACCCTTTGACTGTATGGGTCACGACAAACGGCGGAAAATTCTTCGAGATGGGAATACCAGACCACTTTACCTGCCCCTTGAGAAATCTGTATGCAGGTCAGGAAGCAACAGTTAGAACTGGACATGGAACAACAGACTGGTTCCAAATTGGGAAAGGAGTACGTCAAGGCTGCATATTGTCACCCTGCTTATTTAACTTATATGCAGAGTACGTCATGAGAAATGCTGGGCTGGATAAAGCACAAGCTGGAATCAAGAGTGTCGGGAGAAATATCAATAACCTGATATGTAGATGACACCACCCTTATGACAGAAAGCAAAGAGGAACTAAAAAGCCTCATGATGAAGGTGAAAGAGGAGAGTGGAAAGCTGGCTTAAAACTCAGCATTCAATAAAACAAAGATCATGGCATCTGGTCCCATCACTTCAAGGCAAATAGATGCGGAAACAATGGAAACAGTCACAGACTTTATATTGGGCTCCAAAATCACTGTGAACGGTGACAGTAGTCATGAAATCAACACACTTGTTCCTCGGAAGGAAAGCTATGACAAACCTAGACAGCATATTACAAGGCAGAGACATACGTATAGTCAAAGCTATAGTTTTTCCAGTAGTCATGTATGAATGTGAAAGTTGGACCATAAAGAAGGCTGAGCGCCAAAGAATTGATGTTTTCGAACTGTGGTGTTGGAGAAGACTGTTGAGAGTCCCCTGGACTGCAAGATCAAACCAGTCGATTTCAAAGGAAATCAGACCTGAGTATTCTTCGGAAGGACTGATGCTGAAGCTGAAACTCCAATACTTTGGCCACCTGATGCGAAGAACTGACTCATTGGAAAAGATCCTGATGCTGGGAAAGATTGAGGGCAGGAGAAGGGGACAACAGAGGATGAGACGGTTGGATGGCATCACCGACTCAATGGACATGAATTTGAGCAAGCTCCAGGAGATGGTGAAGGACAGGGGAAGTCTGGCATGCTGCAGTCCATGGGGTCACAGAGACTTGGACACAACTGAACAACTAAACAACGGGAGAGGGTTGACTCTTCCAAGACACTGGAAGACCTGTTGCAGGGGAAGGATGTGATATGTTTTAAATGGCTCCCTCTGGCTGCCACGTGGAAAATTCATCCTAGTTGGGCAGAGGGGACCTGAGCCCAGCCAGGAAGCCACTGCCACGGCCCAAGTGGGAGCTGGTGGTGGCACCCTGGCAGTGGAAGTGGGGGTGACCCAGTAGTGGAAGTGGGAAGCGCAAGGGGCAGATCCTGGAAGCGAACTAATAGATATAGACCTGGCAGGTGGCTTAGATGTGGGCAGAGGAGTAGGGGATGCCTCCTAGTTGGGGAACACTCGGGCCATGCTATGGAGAAAGTAAATAGTTTTGGAAATATTAACCCCCATGTATCTTTGTTGTTCTGTCTTATGTATGTATATTATGGAATGTATGTGTTTTTTTGGCTGCACTGCAAATCTTGCAGGATCTTAGTTCCCTGACCAGGGATGAAACCTGGGGCCCAGCAGTGAAAGTGCAGAGTGCTAACCACTGAACCACCAGGAAATTCCCGAATTTATGTGTTTCTATTTGTGCAAGTTGATTCAGGGCAAAGACCTAAGTAAAAGAAAACTAATCAACTTCTATAGGCTCACTGTGCCCTGTATCACCACTAACACGTTTGTGAGCATCTACCCAGACTAGTTTCCACATGCATGCGTGTGTGTGTTGAGTGTGCAAGTACGCAGAGGCAGGATGTTCCCAGACCCGCCCCCCCACCCAATATGGAGATTCACCAAAAGAATGTACTAGACTCAGCATACAGCTGTTGTCACTTAGGATTTATTACACAGCAATGTAGACTGTTGTAGACTGTGGGGAGCTGACCCCGCCAGCTCCACAGGAGCCAGCTGGAGCCCTGGGGGCCCTCCCTGGCTGGGGCAGGGGAGGGGCTTGTACCATACCGGCAGGGAACGAAGAGCAGAGGAGGCCCTGGCTGCTCTACAAGGGACTAATGTAGTCCACAGAGCATGTTTAAAACGGGACCAGCGTGGGAGATAAATCCATTTTCTATTTTGTAATAAATATTTAAGAAAAGTCACCCTAGGTTGGACTGCCCAGGATGGCAGCAAACTGTGCCCAGGATTGAGCCGAGAGGGTGCCCCAGGGCTCCACCTGTCCCTGGGTGCAGTCTGGAGTCAGGGTGGCCACAGCGGACCCTGATTGCTGCCAGGCCCCCTCGGCCTGCAGGCAGGAGCCGTGTCAGTGGTCACGGGTGGGCGGCCAGGCTTTCTCAACATCAGCGTGCACGGCCTGTGGGAGCCACTCAAGGTACTCGGTTAGCAGGTCTGCAGAGAAGGGAGGGAGGGGGGGTCAAAGTGGCTCTGTGCCCGCCCACCAGCTGCAGGGCAGACCCTCCCACCACCCCAGGTCCCCTGGGTGGCCCCATCCCATGGTCCCCCCAACCCTCTTGCTGTGGGACACCCGCCCTGGTCAGGCTCACATTTGGGGTTTTTGCTCCAAGCCACCAGCAAGGCATCTCGGCAGTTGGCTTTCTCGGCAACAAGGGCTCTCAGGAGGCTCTCTGTCCTGGGCTGCAGCCTGTGCATGGGATGCAGGACATGGAGCATCTTGAAGTCCACTGCCAGGCCAGCCCTGCCCATGAGGTCTCCTTGCCTCCATCTCACTAGGGGTGCTGGGCGGATGAAAGGATCTAGACTCCATCACCTCCCACCACTTGCCTCGGATCCACCCACCCAGACTGCTTCTGTACTTTCTGCTTGTCTCATTTAGAACCTTCCTCCAGACCTCTGCCTGCCTCACAGCCCTGCCTCCTCTGAACCTGCTCAGTCAGGCTTTCCTTTTCTTTCCCTGCCCGAGGCCTCATTCCCACGTCCTGCTCTGTCCTTTCGTGGCTGGGCCACCAACTGCCATTTGTACTAGTTGTTCAACCTCCCTGCACTGGAACATCGCACAGGACATGGTCGTGGCTCGATCCCAGCACGAGAACACGGCCGGCACAGAGTGGATGCTCAAAACCAAGTGCTGGGTGAATGACCTGGTAGGCAGGGGCTCCTGGAACCACAGCCCCATCGTGAATCCCCGGGGAGTGCAGGTGTGTGTGCACACCTGTCTGCCTGCTTCTGGTGCCTCAAGCCCCTTGCCTGGTCTGGGGTGCCAGCCTCAGGAAGAGGGAGGCAGCTTCTTGGGACTGGTCCATGGGCAGAAAGAAGAAAGACAGGAGTGTGTGTGCTTAGTCGCTTAGCCATGTCTGACTGCGAGCCCATGGACTGCAGCCAGCCAGGTTCCTCTGTCCATGGGGATTCTCCAGGCAAGAATGCTGGAGTGGGTTGCTATTCCCTTCTCCGACCGATCTTCCCAACCTAGGGATTGAACCCAGGTTTCCCACTGTGCAGGCGGATTCTTTATCATCTGAGCCACCAGGGAAGCCTAAAGAGAGGAGCAGGGATAAGCCGAGACCAGGAGGAAGGGCAGGAGGAGGAAGATGAAGGGTGGGATGGGGGTGGCTTCATGCTCACTGGGCAGAAGCCCCCAGGGGCACAGGTGTAGCCAGGGCACAGGTGTACAGGGTGCCTCCTGCTTGGACCTGGCAGCTCTATAATAGGCTGACTTGTTGTTTAGTCACTAAGTCATGTCTGACTCTCTGCAACCCCGTGAACTGAAGCCCACTGGGTTCCTCTACCCATGGGATTCTCCAGGTAAGAATACTGAAGAGGGTTGCCATTTCCCTCTCCAGGAGATATTCCCGACCCAGGGACTGAACTCACGTCTCCCGCATTGTGGGCAGATTCTTTACCACTGAGCCATCTGAAGCCAACAGGTTGGCTAGTTATCTCCCCAAAAATCCATGTCTGCCTAGAACCTCAAGATGTAACCTTATTTGGAAAGAAGGTCTTTGCAGATGTAATTAAGACAAAGTCAAATAGGAGAGAGTGGACCCTGGATCCGATAACCTGAGAAGACACAGAGACAAGGGAAAGCCATGGGAAGAGAGAGGGAGAGGCTAGAGGGATGTGGTGGCCAAGGGGTGCCTGGAACCACGAGGGTGGGAAGAGGCTAGGAGGCTCCTCCCCTGGAGCCTTCAGAGGGAGCGCAGCCCTGCTGACACCCCAACTTTGAACTTCTTACCTCCAGAACTATGAGAGAATACACGTCTGCTGTTCTAAGCCCCTCAGTGGGTAGGGATCTGTTACGGGAGCCCCAAGACACAGCTCTTCCACCACCTGCCTGCCCCGATGCTCCCAGGGAAGCCCATACCTGGCCCATGTCTTCAGCATCGTGCTGGGGCTGGACAGCAAACAGCCCTTGTATGAGGCCAGCTTGGGGAAGACCTGGGGAGAGATCACAGGACAGTGGGGAATCCGGGGCTCACGACCTGCCCATGGTGTGCCAAGGAAGAGGCCAAGGGAGTTGTTGGGCTGCTTACCTGCCCCTCCAGGAGAACCCGGGCAAAGTGTTTGTAGCAGTCAAGGCCTTCTGGAAAATCCAACTGGACAGCCGGGAGCGGCCAGCCAACGCGATCTGGAGCACAGGGGCTGGTGAGCGAGGGGCCGCGATGGATCCCCACGGCTCCCCGCTCAGTCCCATCCCCACCCATCTGCAGGGTCCTGCAGCCTGGGATGACACTGCCCAGGGCGCAGACACTTCCCAGGGCACACAGGGTGGGGAACCACATGTCTGGAGCCCAAGGCCACTGGGAAGTCACCCTGACTCACAGAACACGCTGGCCCGGTGACACAGCATCCGGCCCCTCTCGGGGCAGTAGGCGGGGGGCGGCTCCTCCAGGGGCCTATCAAACTGGCAGTAAGAAGGCAGCAGGACTGGGATCCACTGCATGTCCGCGGCTGAGACACCTGGGGGCCCGGAATTAGGGGCAGGGTCTCAGTGAGGGGCCTGTGGGCTCTCCTCACACAGGTTCGGTGACACAGCTCACCAGAGGAAGGGGGTCAGGTGAGCGTCCAGCCAGTTGCACTACCTTTCATGTACATCTTGGTGGTCTCCACGATCTCCTGGTAGACCACAAACTCAGGGAGCTCCTTGAAGAGCACAGAACTGGGGTGGATGAAGACAGGGTCGTTGAGGAGCGGGGTCTGCAAGAGAGACGGTAGGTGGGGATGAGTCTGGGAGATACATGAGCAGCGCGTGAGGCTGACCCCTGTGAATTCAGTTACACTCTTGGCCAGAAAAGCAGGACAGCATCCATCAAAAGACAAATGGCTACACCGGCAGGGTGTGTCCACCGATGGAGTGGGTAGCCTGCTGGGAGAGGTACAGACACAGGCTATAGTTATGACCTGCCCAAAATGGGACACTGAGCTATAAAAGCCAGTGTAAAAGGCCACACAGTGCAGGATCCCATTCATGGGAAATGCATTAGAACAGCAAATCCATGTAGACAGAAAGTAGATTCAAGGGGTGTGGAGATTCAGAGAAAATGTGGAGTGATACGGTGATGGGTACAGGGTGTCTTTTTTGGGGGAATAAAAATGTTTTGAAATTAACTATGGTAATGGTTACACAACTCTGTGAATAGACCAGAAACCTCTGAATTGTACATTTTACAGTGGCGAGTATGGGATGTGCTTTCTGTCTCTGTTCAATGAAGTTGGGGGGAAGCTCACGCCCAAAGGGAGAAGCGGCTGCATTGCCATTTCACCTTGGTCCTAGGTGGGAACTTTCCTGCGGGCAGTGGGACCAGTGACCGAGAACGACAGGCCCACCCAGAGCCAAGGGTCTCCCCAGCTGCCACTCACAGGCATCCTGACACTGTCCAGAGCCAGGTGTCTTAAGCGCCCAGGCTGCTAGGACACGAGACAGACGGGAGGATGAGGAGGGCAGGGGCCCTGGGCATGACTGCCCCACTGGCCATTCCCGAGCCAGCGGCAAACCTTGTAGGCGTTCTTCCACTTGTCGTCCACCAGGTCCTCGCTCTGGACTTTGCGGGCCAGGTGGTCACCCAGGCCGGCTGTCACAATCTGCCGCAGGTAGGTCACCTGGTTCTCGTTAGGTGGCTGCATCTTGGGGTCCACGAAGAGCCCGGCCTCAGGGCACATGGTGTTGACTGAGAAGAGAGCCAGGTGTCAGGACAGCTAGGCCCGGGCTGGCTCTGCCTGGCCTCAGCCACTTGTGTATCTAGGCCCCTGTGCACAGAGGTTGCTGGGAGACAAAGCCCCCAGTGGGGCAGAAACAGCTGCCCACACATGTCTGCTCCTTCCTTGGGACAAAACCCCAGTTTCCTTGTGGGCAGCAGACTATGCTGAGACAACGTGCACCCGCCTCCCTGTCGGCCTCGGGGCAGGGAGCACACCCACCCAGGAGACACAGTGCACAGGCCATGCTCTCTGAGCAGGACAGTGTGGAGACAGACCATCTCTCCCGAGGGCCCTGTGCTGCGGAGCCCTGGCGTGAGACCCAGGGCGAGGCCTCCTCCTTCTACACAAGAAGGATCTGAAGCCCATTGTGCACCAGGGAGAAAGGAGATGGGGCTTTGGGCCTTGCTGTGTGAGTGGGAGGGAGCAGAAGGGTGAAAACAAGAAGGACCGGGAAGGCAGGAGGGAAGAGTGGGCTTGTGGATCTTAGTTCCCTGACCAGGGATGGAACTTGTGCCCCTTGTAGCAGAAGCCCCAAGTCCTAACTGCTGGACTGCCAGGGAATTCCAGGGCTTTCTGTTATGAGGTTTGCAATGTAGATCTGTCTTCTCTAGAAAACCTTCAGTGAAACCCATGTTGTTTAACTTAAAAGAAAAAGAAGAAGGAAAAAAAGGGGAAGGAAGCAGATCCCTGGGCTGGACAAAGAAGATCTGCCACCCACACCAGGCCCTGATGTGGTTTCAAACAGGTCTGGGCCTCACTGTTCAGACTAAACAGGAGTGGAAAATGCGGAGCTGAACTGCCACCTGCTCCCCAACTTCAACAAGAGAGGCCCCCTCCACTGCTGGAGAAACAAACCAGGGTTGGACCCTACTTGAGAGTACAGACCCCTAGATGTGGCCACTGGGCAGGAGGTGCAGCCAGCAGCTGGTCCACACTAGACCTGGGACAGAGGGCAAAGAGAGGGACATCATCAAGGAAAAAAGGAGATTGACATACAACCTGATGAGAGAGTGTCCAGGTATCACTGCCCTGCTCGTGTGCATGTCCTCAGAGGACCACACAAGTGCCACACACTACAGTCAATTTTATTGAATATGTAAATTCGCAAAATGAGAACTGACTATATGTAGATGACATTGCTCAGAATGTCAACAGGGTCAAGTTCTCTGCGGGGTGTTGCCCAAGGATGGGAGGAGGCAGAGGGTGGTGGGGGGCCGTACCTGCGGTGGTCAGCTGGCCTCGCAGGCGCCGGATCTCCATCATGGCCTTGTACCGCAGTCCGTTGGCTTCGCAGAACTGGGGTGAGCAGCCTGCGTACTCGCAGGCTCCCACAGCGCCTGTGCGAAGAGGAGGGGAGCACTTGCTTGCTGCCCTGCCCTGCCCTCCCACCCTCCCCACCACCCCCAGGCCACGCCCACATTGGGCACTCACCCAGCAGCACCATTAGGTCTCCAAGCTTCAGAGAAGCTCCTTGCCCTGCCCAGATCCTCTTCATCTGAGCCACGCGGGCCCGCTTGCCCTTCAGTCTGGCAAGCTCCTCGTCACTGGCGGCTGGCCTACGAGCACACGCCACTTGGGCTTTTTGCCCTGATGCTTGTGGCCACAGGGGCAGGGGACCTGCCAGTTACTCAGAGTGGGCCCAGAAAATGCCTGATGGGGTCTCTGATCACCATGATCGTGGTCTTGGGAATTCCCTGGAGGACCAGTGATTATGACTCTAGGTTTCCACTGCAGGGTGCACGGGTTTGTTCAATCCCTGGTCAGGCAACTAAGATCCTACAAGCCTTGTGGCAGGGCAAAGATAACATCCGGAGATCTGTAAAGACTGGAACACTGGCAGGGCGCAGGGAGGATATAGATTTCATACAAGACCACTCACTGAGTCAGTTATGCCCCAGGAGGCTGGATTTCACAGTATTGCTCAGCCCAGGGTGGTCGCCCCCCACCCACCCACCCAGATCCCTGAATGCCCGTCCCACAGCCCCCCACCTGTCCAGCTCCTCGAACAGCTCCCGGACGGTCATGGCGGCCACGATGGTGATGGCGTAGGGCAGGCAGCCATGTTGCCTGCTCAGCGCCAGCATCTTGGCATAGCGTGGCGCCACGGGGAACGTGGCCATGGTCCTGCCCAGCTCAGTGATGGGGCAGCTCAGCCGGGACCTCTGCAGCTGCTTCACCCTGGAGGATGGAAGGTTAGCTCGGAGAGGGGTCAGAGCGGAGAATGGGGCGGGAGCTGGGCTCCCCGCTTCCCTCAAGTCCCTCCCCTACCTTTCTGTTTTTGGGGGAGCCTGCAGGGCACCCAGTGCAATCAGCAGCTCCTCAGCAGCGATGAGGGCCTCCACAGAGGGGGGTGTCGGAAAGGGGAAGTTGATGACCTAGGACACAGGGAGCCGTGGCGGGAGACATGTGTGAATGCAGAGGAGGGCTGGAGGAGGGGGCGAGGGCAGGTCTGGCAAGGGGATGGGGCTCCCACTGCCTACCCTCCAAGCACCATTCACACTCAGAACATGGGACACGGGGGCCTGGGCACAAAGTCCATGTAAAAGGGGAACCCCAAAGGCTCTTTTTGTTCATTCATTCACATCGTCTCTTACTCAAGAGCATGTACTGAGCACTTCATGTGCACCAGGTGCTGTTCCTGGTGACAGAGGTTGATAAAACAAGACAAGGGCTGAACTGGAATATTGGGATTGACATGTAAACACTACCGACACTATGCATAAAATAGCTAACTAACAAAAAACTACTGTATAGCAGAGGGAATTCTACTCAGTGCCCTGTGGTGACCTAAATGGGAAGGAAATCCAAGCAAGAGGGGAGATACATATACATATAGCTGATTCACATTGTTGCAGAGCAGAAATAAACACAGCACTGTAAAGCAACTATGCGCCAATAAAAACAAAATGAAAAAAATAATGCGAACGAGACAAGGGCTCTGGCCCCACTGAGCTTTCATTGCAGATGACCAGTGAGTGATACTCAGCCTCACGTGAATAAACAGTCTCACGGGAGAAAATGTGCCCAGACAATGAGATGATCGGGGAACAGAGAGCGACCAGGCTCAGGGATTGCCTGAGGGTTGCTTAGAAAGAGTGACCAACTCAAAACCAGTGTTCAAATAAATAGCTGTACACAAATGTTCATGACAGCATTAGTTGTAGCAGCCAAAAGGTGGGAACAACCCAAATGTCCATCAACAGTTGGACACACTATGGTCCATCCATCCATACAATGGAGTGCGATTCAGCCATAAAAAGGAAGGAAACTCTGATGTGTGTCAGTGTGGACAAACCTTTAAAACACAACCGCTGGTAAGTTCAGCCGTGGATGATCAAAACACAGAAATATGAAACAGCTATCAACTGATAATATTTTCCGAAATAAACTAATTCAAACTGTCAGCTAGGTTCTTTGACAGTGGGAAAAAAAATCCAAACATACTAATGTAATGAAAAGCATGATCCTCTCTTTTATGATGTTATCTTACTGTGAACTGAATTGATTGATAAATGAATTTTAAATTGGCTGAAACAAACAAAAATCCACAATGTTGACTGAAAGAAGTCAGATAAGAAAGAATAAGTATCAAAGGATTCTGTTTCTATGAAATGTCCAAAATGTAAATTCCACAGACATAAAAAGTAGACTCATGGTTGCCAGTGGCTCGAGGGAGGAAGGCTTGGGAGTGACAGCTGATAGGGAGGGGGTTTCTCTGCCTACACCACCCTTCAGGGAGCAGGGGAGAGGCGAGTGACCCTTCCCCTAGACCAAGTGGGGAGAACATCCCTTGAGTCCCAAGGTCACTGACCACCCTCTCCTCAGAAGGCACAGTACTGGGAAGGTAGGGGTCTCACAGGAGACCACCAGGGGGCTGGGTGAGCACCACGTGGCTCAGCTCTCAGGGCCACAGGGAATGGGGAACAGCCCATGAGGGGGCTCAGGCTGCCCAAGAACACCAGCCTGAACTCAGGGACACTGGCAGGTCACTGGAGCGAGGGCAGGGCTGTGGCTACAACTGACCTTTTCGATGTTGAGAGCTTTCATCTGAAGGATCAAATCCTCCACTGGCCTCCGGGTGATTTCAGGAGGGGGGTACTTCTCAAAGTCACCGAAAACTGCAGATGAGTAGAGTCTGAGCAGAGGGAAGCACCAGAGATTAAAAAAAGAAAAGGAAACAAAGAGACTCAGCCAAACTACCTGGGGCTGAATCTTGACTCCACCACCTTACTAGGCAAGGTATTTACCCTCTTCCTGCCTCACTTTCCTTACCTGTGAGATGGGCTAACACAGCAGCTACCCTGTCGAGACTGGGAAAGATACTTTATTTATTTATTTGGCTGCGGCGTGCAACATGTGGGATCCTAGTTCCCTGACCAGGGATCGAACCTGCGGCCCCTGCACTGAGAGTGTGGTGTCTTACCATTGAACCACCAGGGAAGTCCCCGGTGAAGATACTTTAGGTGTCACACAGAGTGCTTAGAACTGTGCCTGGCACATGGCACTCAACTACTTTATTTCTTACTACTTTTCTTTGCATAGTTTCTCAATTTTTTTTTTCTTTTTTGTAATTTAAAGCAAAGTTGAAAAGAACGGTGTAAAGTTAGTTATTGAAGGAAAAAAAAAAAAAAAAAACCAGCACATAAACTGGGAGAAAATTATCTGCCAATGATACCTCTGACAAGGATCTAACATCAGGATCATCAGGGAATACTTGCAACTCACCAATCAAAAGACAGACATGACTGAAAAATAAACGACAGATTTGAACAGACATCCCTCAAGAGGACACGTACAAATGGCCTATAAGCATGTGAAAAGATGCTCAATGTCATTAGAGAAATGTAAACCAAGACCACTGCGAGATACCACCTTGTACTTTCATTTCCATGAAGTGGAAAACGGCAAGCACTGGTGAGACGTGGAGAAATTAGAACCTTCACACACTGCTGGAGGGAATATAAAATGGGGTGCCTGCTGCGGAAACAGTCTGGCGTGTTCCTCAAAATGTCAGAATCACCACAGAACTGTGAGATTCTACTCCCTAGGTATTTACCCGAGAGACATGGAAACAGACATTCAAATACTTGTACATGAGTGTTCACAGCAGCACTATACACAGGGGCCAAAATGTGGACGCAATCCAAGTGTCTATCAGCCGATGAACAGATGGGGTCCCTCCAGTGCGCAACAGAATGTTGTTCTGCCATTAAAAGTAACGAAGCACTAGGCTATGGATGAGCCTTGAATACATGATGTAGGGTGAAAGGCGTCACATACAAAAGGTGACATACCGTCTGATTTCCTTTACAGAAAATGTCCCGAATGATCAGATCCATACAGACAGGAAGTAGATAGTGGTTGCCAGATCCTGGGGGGTGGGGATGGTAGGGAGGTGTGGGGAGAAACTGATTACTGGGTATTGGGTTTCTTTTGCAGTGATGAGAATATTTGAAAATGAACAGTAGTGGGACTTCTCTGGTGATCCAGTGCCTAAGACTCCACACTCCCATTACAGGGGGCCCAGGTTCATTCTCTGGTCAGGGAACTACATCCGACACGCCACAACGAAGACCAGGAACAGCAAAATAAATAAATAAAAAATACATTTTTTTAAGAAGAAAATTAATAGTGGTGATAGTTGTACAACTCTGAATTGCACATTTCAAAATGGTGAGCTTTATGACATGGGAATCTGATGTCAATAAAGCTATTAATAAAATAAAAACAAAGGTGCTAATAAACACAGGGCCTGCTATCAGTAGCAGAATAATGAATGATGCAAGTGCCGGCCTCCAGTGGGACATGGGGCCCCCCTTCCCCGGACGAGGGTGGGTGACCACTGCACAGTAGCCCTGAGGACACTGAGGGGCCCCAGGGAGCCCCACCTGTAGCAGTGGCCGGGCTCTGTCCGGCCCGCGCGGCCAGCCCGCTGGTCAGCTGAGGCCTGGGAGACCCAGGTGACGCGGAAGGAGGACACGCCGGTGACACGGTCGTAGTGCCGCTTCTTGACCTTCCCACAGTCCACCACGTACTTGATGCCCGGGATGGTCAGGGACGTCTCGGCCACGTTGGTGGCCACGACGCAGAGCCGTGCCCCCTCTGGGGGAGGTTGGAAGACCTAGGATGGAGGGGAGGGCAGGTGGCAGCAAGAAAATTGACCACTGTCTCGCCAGTCAGGGAAGAAATCATGGGACTGAGGTCAGAGGAAGTCAGCAGGCAGGGCAGGGCCTGGAGGTGACCAGGTCGATAGGTTCTCTCCTTGCCTACGGCCACTGTTCCCAAACTAAACATGGGAATGCTCTCCAAATAGGAGACCCCAAGACCCTCTCAAAAGCTTGGAGTGCTGATCTAACAGCTGATGGGGAGGTGACCCAGGGCCTGAGCTGCCCCCATCTCAACGTCCTGGGAACCCCTGCTGGCATCCATCCCAGGCCCCACCCGGTTACCTGCGCCTGCTTCTCCGGGGCCAGCAGCGAGTACAGAGGGAGCACGTGGAGGGGGAGCGAGGCATCGGGCTGCTCACCTGCAGGGGCAGCAGAGGTCGGCTGTATCTTGTGGCCTCAGCTGCTGGCACCCCTGCCTGCTCTGTCAGAGAGGCTCCCCTGCAGCTCCACTGCCAGGCCTCAACCCTGGGCACTGGCAGAGGGTGGGCACACTGCAGTCTCTCCTCGGGAGAGCCGCCAGTCCTGCAGAGGGACCCCCAAGGGCTTGATCGCAGCCCCTCCAACCCCCCACTGCCTGCAAAGCTGAGCCTGGGAGTGTCGCCCCCATGACAACCAGCACAAGAGATACTTGAAGGCCTCCTCTGTGCTCGGTGGTTTCAGGAGCTCAGGAGACAGCAAAGGGTGGAGCAGGTGGAAACCCCAGCTCTCCTGTCATCCCCAGGGAGGATTCCTCGCTCGACCCTGGCCCGGGCAGCAGGAACCAGTGGCCTGGGGCTCAACAGGCAGTGAGCGAGTCCCTGCCAGGTCCCACCTCCGTCCGCCCCGAGGTCCCCTGAGTCCAGGTCCAGGTCTGAGCCCAGGGCCGCCTCCTCCTCCTCATCCATCTCTGCCTCCCTGTCCTCATCGCCTTCGCCCGCTGGCAGCACTGAGTAACTGTCCAAGCTGATCTGGGGCAGCATCTACGGTAAACAAGATGTCAGCATGGAGGGCTGCAGGTGGCCCTACGTGGAGACTGGTGTCGCGAGCAGAGTCCGAGGCCACATGACCCCAGGCCGGTCGCATGATACCCCTGCCTCAGTGTCATCTGGGAGTCAGGAGTGGTCACAGGACTGCTCGTAGGGCTGCCCTGAGGATGCAGAGCTAACACACATGAAGCCCTGAGACCGCTGCCTAGTATGGTATAGAAGCAATAGTGAAGTCGTGCAAATGCCCTGGGGTGAAAGCCCCCAATGCCCAGCCCGCCCTCCCCCAGCTCTCCAGCAAACCCCAAAGGCCGCTTTCTCTGTCCCACCCCTCCTGGGCATTTCTGCAGGCCCAGCTCAAGGCCTCAGGGCTGGGCCTTCCAGAAGCTTCCTCCCAGCCCCCAGCACAGGGAGCCTGGAATGTCTGAAATCCCAGCCCACCCTCCAGCCCCTGAAGCAGCACCAGCCAACCACTCCTTCCTCGGCAGGAAGGTTCTAGATCCCTGCTGCCCAACAAGGTCACCAGCAGCCCTGAGGGCCCACTGGCACCCGAAAAGTACCTAAAATGACCAAGGAATTGAATCTTAATTTTATCTGGGTTTTTTTCTGGCTATGCTGTGTGGCTCGCAGGATCTTAGCTTCTTGATCAGGGACTGAACCCAGGCTCTCAGTAGTTAAAATATTGAGTCCTAACCACTGAATCACCAGGGAACGCCCTTATGTGGTTTAATTAACTTTACGTCTGTGCAGGTGCACAGAGCTGGTGCCCACTACGCAGACAAGGCAGCTTCAGAGCCTGGGCTGCATTTTTTGGCTTCTACGTACCGCAGCCTGGGCCTTCTTCGCCCGTGCCCGTGACTTCTTAAACCTCCTTGTTTCTTCTACCGAATCTTTCTGATCGTCCTTTTCTGGGAAAAGATGAACCAATTAGAAAGAAAGACATCTCCGGGCTCATGCCAAATCACCAGGATCCATCATTCACTGTCCAGGGTCACTGATCACCATTCATGGAGAAGGGAGGGCAAGCAAGGGACTGGCTCCTTTAGGGAGGCTCCAAAGGCCAGCCCACCTGCCCCCAGCCTCTTGGGTGATGGGCTTCCACTTGGGGTTACCTGGGGGCCTGTGTCTGGTGAGGGGGAAGGCTCTTCTCAGCCTGTGGCATAGCGCGTGCACCTCCGCCTGCCCCGTGAGGAACACCAGGATGCCGCCTGCAGGGAGAACCAGACCCACCGTGACCCGCTTGTTCACATGGCAGATGTAGCCTTGGCGATGACCGTGTGCCAGGCCCTGATCTGAGAGCTGGGGCGCAAGGAAGTGCCGGTTAAATCAAAGCTGCAGAGGCCCAGACGAGCTACGGGACGAGCTGGGATGAGGAGATAAACCTTTACCATGGAAACAGGCATTGAATCCCTGGACATGAGCACTGGGAAAGCAGGTCTACTCCCAGGAAGTGGGAGCAACCCGAGTATCCATCACCTGGTAAATGGATAAATGGAACTACCAGAGCATGTGCCGTGGGGATGTGGGGAGAACTGTGAGGGCGGGGCTGGGGGGGATCAGGAGGGACACTCAGGTGAAACACACCTGCCCACTTGCTCTGTATCTGTGGGGACTAAAGGCACCCAGAGCCCCACTGTCCGGTTAGTCCCAGAAGCCTTGCAATCCTTGGGGCAGGACAGGTGCAGTGAGTGCCCCGAGACCACTGCAGACACTGAGGTACAGAGAGTGTGAGTGCCACCCCGAGCCCCCGCTGCCTGCACCCCTGGGTCCGCAAGGGGAGGACCCCCGGCCCACCCCGCCAGGGTCTCACCTGCGGGCAGCATGCGATGGATCTTGCAGACCTTCCGGAAGCACTCCCCACTGTAGTCTTCCAGTGGCGTCCGCTTGTTGAAATGCACCGTCACCGGGAACTGCCGGGACTCAACCTACCGGGAGGTACGGGGTCAGGCGTGGGGGGTGACCTGAGCCCAGGCCTGAGCCCGCCCACTTCTCTGAACTCTGACCATGAAGGCTGCTACTACCCCAACCCTCAGGCAACCCCAAGCTCTGCTATGGCTGACAGCCCTGAGACCCTGGCCTGGATGGTACCTTGATGACTGGGGGTGGCTGGGTGAAGAGCCGCTGGTTCTGGGTGAAGTCCTCCACTCGCAGTGTGGCCGACATGATGAGCAGCTTCAGCGGCAGGTGCCTCTGGGGAACGAGAGACCCGGGGACCCACGGCCACCTGAGGCCAGGAACACTGACGGCAGCGTCGGGGGAGACTTCTGCCCTCCTGGTCTCATCTCCAGCCCCACAAACCTGCTCCTCAGCCCCTCTTCTGGATGCCAAAGACCCAAGAAAAAGTAGAAGTGGATGGTAGTGGCCTGTTGAAGGAGCCCTTAAGATCCCCCTGAGGGACTTCCCTGGAGGTCCAGTGGTTAGGACTCAGCACTTCTACTGCTGGGGACCAGGGTTCAACCCCTGGTCAGGGAACTAAGACAGTGCAAGCAGTGTGTCATGGCAAAAAACAAAGGCTTAAAAAAAAAAGTTCTCGAGTCAAGTTCTGAGGACGTTAGGCGAGACAGGAGGGCTGTTCCCACGGGAACAGTGGGTACGGCTGCTGTCAGCCCCTGCTCAACATCATGACTGTCTGTCTGTCCCCAAAATGGACAAGGAGGTGCAGCCTGACTCAGGGATGGGTGCAGTGGGTGTGCCTGGTTTTTAGCCACCTCAGTAGCACCTCTTGTGCCCCCTGTGGCGGGCTCTGCTCTCGCGCCCATGGAAGCTGTCTTCTGAAGCTTGTAAATTGCAAACCCCGGAATTTCAGTGTCTTTGGTGAACAAAAGCCAAGGTGAGAGGCACAGTGCAGACCAAAGGTTCTGCCTCCTCCCCAACACAACCTCCCTGTCTGGCCCCACCCCATGCACCTCTATGACCCCATGCATCTCCTGTTTTTCCCACCTCACTCGCTCTGCTCCACCACCCTCAGCTGCCTAACCATCCTCAGTGCACACATCAAGACCACAGTGAGATGCTGCTAGAATGGCTGAGGACTAAAAACACGCAAAATGTCAAGTGTGGGTGAGGACGTGGAAGACAGCCTGTACACTGTGGGTGGGAACACGGGAGGCGTGACCACTGCAGAAGCCAGTCAGGAGCGGCTCAGATGAACACAAGGAGCCCCTGGGGGACCCGGCAACCCTGCCCCTGGCACGGGCCCCAGAGAAAGGAAACACGGCCACCTGGACATGGACATTCACGAGAGATGGAAAGTGGGAAGAGCCCGAGTCTCCAATGGTAGATGGATGGGTATATGAAATGTGGTCCAGCCACACAATGGATGATGATTCGGCCATAAAAAGGAATGAAGCACTGACACACGCAACCATGGGGATGAACTCTGAAAATGTGCTAAGTGAAAGAAGCCAGCCACAAAAGGCCACATGCTGGGACCTCCCTGGTGGTCCAGTGGCCAAGACTCTGTGCTCCCAATGCAGGGGGTCTGGGTTTGGTCCCTGATCAGGGAACTGGATCCTGCACACTGCAACAAAGGTCAAAGATCTTGCACGCCACAACTATGACCTGGTGTAGCCAAATAAATAAATTAAAAAAAAATACACACACATACTGTGTGATTTCATTTATGTGAAATATATGGAATAGATAAGTCCGTAGAGACGGGAAACAGACTATGGATACCTTGAGATGGGAGAGTGGGGGAGGACCACGGAGATAGCTAAAAGGTTTCTTTTCAGGGTGATGAAAATATTTTCAAGTTGACTGTACTGATGGCATATAACTCTGAATATGCTGAAGCCCACTGAATTGCACACTTTAAATGCATCAATTACATACAGTTAACAAAAAAAACCCCAAAATGAAAACCCGACACAAGCCCTACACCTGCCCCAGGGTCTTTGCACCTGCTTTTCTTGACATTTAGAATCTCCTCCTCTTAGCAGCTGCTTCTCACTCCTTCCCTTCCCCCAACCCCCACTCAAAGGCCACCCTCTCTGTGAGTCTCATCACACTACCAACCCTCCTACCTTCTGCCTGATTTTGCTCCCTCTTCCTGGTTTTGTCCACCAGGAATTCACAGGCTTCTGAGTGGCTTACTGCCAGTTGCCTTCCCTTAAATGGAAACCCCATGAAGGCAGGAACCTCTGTCTTGTTTTCTGAGATCTGATCGGTGCCTGGCACACAGCACATACAGAACTGATGTCTGATGACAAAGGTTCTGCACTTCTAAGAACTGGGCATGAAAAAGCATCAACTTCTCAGTGGGACTGGCGGGAACTGTTCCATGGCACCCCATCCTAGCACAGCATCCCTTTGATGACCATCCCTGTCCAATCGAGGGACGGGGGGAGATGGAGGGAAAAGTTGACCCCAGGCCGGGCACAGGGTGTCTCACAGCACATGGAGCATAAGGGCTTGGTGGGCGGCCCCACCAGTTCTGTGGATTTCAAAGACCTGGCTGGTGTCTTAAAGCCAGATGCAGTGGGGTCTGGCTAAGTGCACGCGTGTTCAATCAAGTCCAGCTCTTTGTAGCCCCATGGACTATAGCCCGCTAGGCTCCTCTGTCCATAAATACTGGAGTGGGTTGCCATTTCCTTCTCCAAAGGATCATCCCGACCTAGGGATCAAACCTGCATCTCCTGCACTGGCAAGTGGATTCTTTACCACTCAGCCAGCTGGGAAGCCTACAGTGTCGCCTGGCCCATCATGAGCTCCTTGCTTGAGCCTCTTGCTCTGACGAAGGGAAAGGTAACGTGATGGGAGGCTGAACCTAGGGTTGGAATCTATTTACACCAAGACCCGGAGCCCTCGCTCCTGGCCTGGAGGAGGCAGTTCTAGGAGACCCTCTCATGGCAGCAGTCCGGGTGTGGATGGGCGTGGGCTGAGTGGGCCTCGGGGTTCCCCGGCACCTCCCGCCTACCTTCTCCCGGAGACACACGATGCGGGACAGGAGGCCGATGAGGATGTCAGTGTACACACTCCTCTCGTGGGCCTCGTCGATGATCACCACCTTGTACTTTAGCAGCAGGAAGTCCTAGGGAGGAGTGGGGAGGGGGTCCAGGGATGAGGATGGCCACATGGACTGGAGCACCCCAGGATGAGTGTGCATCACAAAGCACCCACTCAATGAACCCCTTTGGTAGCTGGCACGGATACAAGAGCACTTGGCCTGCAGCGGGTTGTGGCCTACGACCCCAGGCCTATTTCTCCATCTGTAAAACGGGACAAGAGGACTCATCTCAAGAGGTCATGGAGAAATTTCGATGACAATTACTGTTTGTAAAGCAGACAGCACAGAGCCTGGGGCCTGGCAGAGAAAAGGCAGCTGTGATCTATTAGAGCCGAGCTACCAATGCGGACGGTGGGGAGGCAGGCAGGAGACAGGGACCAGGGGAAACGGCAGCACACGCCACACAGACGGGGGCCATCAGAGCCCAAAGCACTCTCACAGCCGCCTTCACAGTGCTCTTGGCTGGCCTCGAGGCGGAGGAGGCAGGAGTCACCTCTGCCCTCCCCAGAGACCCCTGCCCAGGGGGACCTCAGACAGCCAGTGGGTAGCAGTGTGCTGCTGGCTAATGCCTAAAGTCTGTGAACCAAACTGCAACAAACATACAAGCTCACATGTAATGAACACCGATTAGGTGTTCTGCTAAAGTGCTTTCATGCTTCACATGATTTAAAGCAATTAGGAGGAAGGTACCAGCTTGCAGATCAAGAAACCAAGGCCCAGAGAGGTTAAGTAACTTATCCAAGGTCACACAGCAACACAACAGTAAATGCAGTGCTTTGCCAAAATTTGTCACGCTGGCTGCTCACACCCTGGCTGCTCACACCCTGGGTGACATCCTAGCTTCCCACTCTTATGCTCACCAGCCTTGCTCTGTGACATGAGAAAAGCAACCAACCTTTTGGATTTCCTTGAGCAAGACACCATCAGTCATGAACTTGATTCTGGTCTCTTCAGTCACGTTTCCTTCATATCGGATCTGGTAGGAGACAACCCTGCAGGCACAAGCTACAGATCAGTCCCCTAGAGCTGCGGCTGCTTGGGGTGGTGGCTACTCCAAGGAGACAAGCAGAGCAGGCCTGGTCCTGCTAGGCAGGTGGCTAAGGGCAGGACCCCCCAGCTTACCTACCAAGGCCCAGACACTGGGCCACTCTGCCTCCCTCTCTAGGACCCTGGCCTCCAGTGAGGGGTGAGGGGAGCTCACAGACAAGTGCAGAGCATGTTAATCATACATGCACACAGACCTTGGCTGGAGCCTGATGTAAACAATCAACTCTAAAAACTTTTTAGGAGGCAACCCAGGAAATGGGAACATGGAAGGAACACACTCAGGAATTAGGACACACTTTTTAGTGATGGTGATGGTACTGCAATTATGTTTATGGTTGTCCTTAAAAAAAAAAGTTACAGGGCTTCCCTGGTGGCTCAGATGGTAAAGAATCCATCTGCAATGCAAGAGACCTGGGTTCAGTCCCTGGGTTGGGAAGATCCCCTGGAGGAGTGCATGGCAACCTACTCCAGTATTCTTGCCTGGAGAATCCCCACGGACAGAGGAGCCTGGTGGGCTACAGTCCATGGGGTCACAAAGAGTCAGACAAGACTGAGCAACTAGGCACCCTGATGGTCCAGTGTTTAGGACTCTGAGCTTCCACTGCAGGGGTCCAGCTTCAGTCCTCAGTTGGGAAACTAGGATCCCCAAGCTACGAGGGGCAGCCAAAAACAAACAAAAATCCCCAAAACAGAGGCTTGATCTTTCAGACCTACACGATGAAATATTGAGGCTGAGATGATAAGACATCTGAAACTTGCTCCCCAAGAACTGAGGGAGAGCATGGGGTACAGATGACACACAGCTGGCCACTAGGTGACAATTCCTGAAACCGGGTCTCGGGTACATGGCGGGGCTCATTATACTGGTCTTTCCACTTTTGTGGAAACTTAACACTAACAAGTTAAATAAAGAGGATGAAAGAAAGTGGGGGCAGCTTTGTGTATACTATAAATTTCAAGATATGCAACGAAATGGCATAGGAAAGATACGGATATCTGTGAACAGCCTCTAGGGTGAATGAGGGCGTGTGTCACGGCTCAGCTCGGTGGGTCTGGAGGGCCACCTTCAACCATCCTCCATGAAGCACAGCACTCACCGTGGCGACAGATTCATCTCCTTGGCTACTCGCTGGGACATGGCCACGGCGGCTACTCGGCGGGGCTCTGTGACGCCGATGATGCTGTTGTCGCTGTGAGGGGGAAAACACAGGGCTGAATTTCAGGCAGGAAGGAGCTGACCCAGCAGGCCCGAGGCTGCTGTCCCTACAAATGTCCCTGGCTGATGTCTGGGATCCTAGGTTTCAGGGGCTTCCCACCTCTCCCTGATGGATAAGAGGGGCTCCCAGGGCTTGGACTGTCAGTACAAACCACACGGTTCATGCTGACAAACTGCTTTCCTTCAGGGAGTCTAGAATTTGGCAGGTACCAGGCAGACAGTGCCCATGTGACCAACCCCCAGCGAAGAACCCCGGGCGCCGAGTCTCTATGGGCATCCTAGTAGAGGATAGTCATATGTGTTATCACAGCTCATCACTGGGGGAAAGAAGCATGTCCTATGTGACCTCCCAGGAGAGGGCTCTGGGAGCCTGCGCCTGGTTCCCCCAGATTTCACCCCATGTGCCTTCCTCCTTTGCTGATGGAACACTGCGTCCTTCACTGTACGACCTGGGAGTCTTCCAAGAAAATTGCTGAACTTTTGAGCGGTCTTGGGGGCCTCGACATACACGGGTCAAAAGGGCTAACAGGAGATGACACACTGCCGCTCCCACTAGGAACTGATCTAAGTGTTTTACACAAATCCAGTCATTTCATCTACATAACAACCCTGTGAAGTAGGTGGCAATGATGAGCCCCCATCTCACAGCTGAGGCAACTGAGGTCCAGAGAGGTTAAGGAGCTTGCCCCAAGTCACACAGCATGTCAACCACGGAACTGGAATTAGATCTCCAGGAGCCCGTGCTCCTAACAACTTCGGAGAACCACGTCTCACTGCCACCTGAGAGGCCTGCGGGAGACCCTGTGGCCAGCCCCCACCTGCTGTAGCCTGCTTCGTAGAGAAACTGCGGCACCTGGGTGGTCTTCCCGCTGCCGGTCTCACCACATACGATGACGATAGGGTGCTCAGCCACTG
Organism: Capricornis sumatraensis; assembly: GCF_032405125.1. Classification (NCBI taxonomy): domain Eukaryota; kingdom Metazoa; phylum Chordata; class Mammalia; order Artiodactyla; family Bovidae; genus Capricornis; species Capricornis sumatraensis. The sequence continues at coordinate 57,687,691 of NC_091085.1, read as the reverse complement.
CCTCCATGATCACTTGTTCTTCAGCGAGAATCGGGAGCTTCAGCCGCTCTTCCTGGTGAGAGAGAGGAAGTCAGAACTCAGGGAATGGGGGGTAAAGGGGGGTTGCAGCCGCTGCAGAAGGGCAGACAGGATGAGAGGACTTTGCTCAAAGCAAGACTATACAGGTGATGTGGTTCCTACAAAGGCAGCAGCTGGCACCCAGTTAAGGGGGAACAGGTGGGCCCCCCTGGAGGATGGAAGCCTTGACGGCTGGGGAGGGGGCCAGAGACATGGGTTGGGTCCTTCGGAATGTCACACCTGGCATCCAAAGGGTCAGCCTGGTGCAGAGAAGCCCCTGTCCGGCACAAGAACCCTCTGCTGCTGGGGGAGTTCACACTTATGGAAGAGTCAATTCAGCAAACAACCGGGTGCTAATTTTACCAAAATTCAGAATGTGAGACACAGCATCATATCCTAGGTGTGATTCTGCTAGGTACTCACACGAGTGTATGCACATGCACACCCACACACACACACATGCACACACAAGTATTACATAGTGAGGGAGGAGTTTTGTGAACCCCTGCTTGCTCTGATTATGTGTGAAGCATGCCTAATTTTAAAAATTCTGTTCTCTACTTCTATTCTATTGGTTAAAAAAAGAAGCACTGGCCATCTCATGACCCCATGATGGCTGTGACCTCCAGTTTGCAAACCCTGTCCCCCAAAGTTTTGCATCTGTGATGGCAAGAAAAGGACAAGAACATGTAAAGCAGCAAAGATGGGAGCAAAAAGCAAGAACGTCTCAAATGTCCAGCCAGAGAGGACTACTTGAACCGTGCTCTATTCAAGCAGAGGAATACTCTACAGCAGTTTCAAAACCAAACCAAACGGACCTTAGTGACATACATCTTCACAGATAAGTAAATCCCAGGAACATAATGCTGATTAACACAAAAACGAAGTGCAGGAAAACATATATGATACAAGGCCACTTATACACCTAGGCTCAGGAATACGCTTGTGGAAAAACCACAGAAAAAGGCCAAGGGAGGAACCCCGGGGGGCACCAGGGATGCTGGATGGTGGAGCCTGGGTCACTCAATCAATGCGTGGAGCAGAATCCCACACCCCTCACTTGCCAGTGGATAGCATCAGGCTCTGACATCACTGACAAGGAAACCTTTGTGGCATGAAGCCAGGGGCACTTCAAGGTCTGTTTGAGCAGTGAGCTCACCCTAATTCTTTACATGTGTTGAGGGAATTTGTAATTTCCTTGATTCTGTCTCATCGCAGCAAAAATCTGAAGCCCTTGGACGGACCAGGGTCAAAAGCCCTTGGATGGACCAGTGTTACAGCTCAGTCTTATTCAGAAAGGAAAGAAAAATACATCCTCAAGGCGTGAGGGCATGCGACCCAAAAGACAAGAATAGAGGCCCAAGTTTGGCTCTTCTTTTTACGTTTTTTTCTCCTCCCCGAGCCTGCCCTATATAAACTGGGCTAGCCAGAAGCGCCGTTTGTTTTACCTGAGGTGCTCACTCTGGTCCTCGGACCTTCCTTTGTTCTATTTTCATGGGCTTTTCCTTTCCTTGTCTTTTTGCCACCACCATTTTGGACTCCTTTTTCCTATTCTAACTACCTAACATATATAAGCACACAAATGTACCTGTGACAGGAAGTGCAATCTCATTAAACTGTGTATGTTAAGTTGCTTCAGTTGTGTCCGACTCTTTGCGACCCCATGGACTGTAGCCCACAAGGCTCCTCTGTCCAGGGATTCTCCAGGCAAGAAAACTGGAGTGGGTTGCTGTGCCCTGCTCCAGGGGATCTCTCTGATCCAGGGATCAAACCTGCGTCTTCTACGTTTCCTGCACTGGCAGTTGGGTTCTTTACCACTAGCACCACCTGGGAAGCCCTCTCAGTAAACTGCTGCTGCTGCTAAGTCGTTTCAGGCGCGTCCAACTCTGTGCAATCCCATAGACGGCAGTCCACCAGGCTCTGCCGTCCCTGGGATTCTCCAGGCAAGAACACTGGAGTGGGCTGCTATTTCCCTCTCCAATGCATGAAAGTGAAAAGTGAAAGGGAAGTCACTCAGTTGTGTCCGACTCTTCGCGACCCCAGAGACTGCAGCCTACTAGGCTCCGCTGTCCCTGGGATTCTCCAGGCAAGGACACTGGAGTGAGGTGCCATTGCCTTCTCAGTAAACTACTACTTTTCATATGGAACAGTGACTAATGTTTTCTATTCTTTTCCATTAAAAAAAAAAAAGCTGGTTACATCCCATATGTTCCCACGATCTGATCTGTGGTTTGAAACTGCTGCTCTGAGACCCATGAGCCCTCTGCCTCAGGGCCTTTGCTCATGAAGTTCTCCGTATGGGACGGCCCCCCTGTTCTCAGCTGGTCACTGAGCTCTTACCCTAGAAGACACTTTCCCTGAGAAGCCTATACTCCCACACTGCCCCCTCATGGTACCCAATCTTCCCTTCCATGGATCTTGTCCCTCCCCTTGTGTAACACTGCGTTGTCCATCTTGGTCTTGTCTGCTGGACTGAAAGTTCCAGAGGCTGTAGACTGCTCTACTTCCTGGGCTGGCGGGTGGACGGAGTAACCACCATCTACAATGGGCCAAACCCTGAGGCATCACCAACCTCAAAGCAGTCTCATTATATGACTTATTCTTAATGGGAACAATGCACTAATATCTTTTATTCTATTCTTCCATGGGCCTCGAGCTTCCTATCCCTTAATCTTGCTGTCGTGACAACCCAGTAAGATACTCACTCTACCAGACAAGGAAACCAAGTGCAGAGAGGTGGAACCCTTGTGAGTAGACAGGTACCCCCATTCCACCGATCAAGAAAACAGGGCCCAGGAATGAGCTGGGAGGTGGAGGGATCAGCACTCTGTTCCAGGCCAACTGACTCCATAGCCTAAGCTCTTGTCCCGAGGAGTGGACACTTGGGCCAGGACCCGTGGTCAGAGGCTGCAGGTGACAGCGACCAGAAGATAAGAAAAGCAGCTGACACCCATCTCAAGAGCCCCCACCACATGCCAGGCACTCGTTCACCAGCCTGACAAGGCGGGCACAGCTATCCCCCTTTTCCAGATGATGAAACCTAGACACAGAAGGCGATGCAACCTGCTCAGATCCCAGGATGCCCTCTTGCTGCACCCATAGCCCCCACTGTACTGACCTGATCCCCTAAGCTCTCCATCAAACACCGAAGTGACCAACCTGCATTTCAGGGGAGCGGTTCACAGGGATGAAGATGGCGGGCTTCGATGGGGGCCTGGCCAGGGCAGAGACTGCCGCGGGAGTAGCTGCCGGAGGGGCAGGAGTCTCGGCTGGGCCGCTGGGCACTGGGCTCTGGCCGCTGGTCCCAGACGGAGCTGGTGGCAGGTGCGCTGGGGTCGACCCTGCACTGGCCTCTGACTGATTATCGGTTGGAGCCTCCTCGGGTTCAGAGTCCACTGAGGATTCAGACTCCTCTTCTGCCTCCTGGCGGCGGCGCTTCCGGTGGGCCCCACTGAGGCTGCTGATCCTCTCTGGACCCTGGGCTGCCATATCATCCAGTTTCCTGCAGGGAAGGCCAGAAATCAGACTCTAGGATGGGCCAGCCAACCTGAGGCAGCTCTGGGTTGCTGAAGGCTCATCAGAGGCAGGACTCAGAGGCCACGCCCCTTCCTGCCTCAGGGCCTTTGCACCCGCTGTCCATGGTCCCTGCAGGTAGCTTCTCCCTCACTTGACTCAAAGGTCGCCTCTCAGGAAGACTTCCCCTGACTCTGCAGCCTCAATCACCTCTCCCACGCCCTCCGTCCTCTTCGCCCTGCTCTTTTCTACTGAGCAATTATAGCACTAGATTTATGTGTATTTATCTAACTACTGCCCTTCTCCCCACTATTAGAACGTAAGCTCCTTATGGGAAGAAACTTTATTTTTGTGCACTGCTCTACTTCTAGGGCCCAGAGGAGAGCCTGAGATGCAGTTTGCATTCAATAAGCAGTCATTAAATGCGCCACAAGTCTTATGGGACGGGACTGCAAATGAACACAGTGGGCCAAGTGTGAGGGAGCAGTGAGCAGGGGCCTGAGCTGAGGGAACACATAGGCCCTACCTAAGACCAGCTGCCCTATGGGAATGCCAGCTGGTGTGGCCACATCATTCAACGGGTCAAGACTGGGGCAGGAAGAGGAACCCAGATTTTAACATGAAATCTCCTAGTTCTTAAATATCGACTGTGGAAGTGTCTGTCTTCCAAAATTCATGGTCACTCACATACTCAAAATGTGATCTTATGTGCAAACGGGGTGTTTGCAGATGTCATGAAGATGAGGTCAAACTGAGTTAGGTTCCTTATAAGAACAGAAAACAGAGACCCAGACCCAGATAGGAGGAGGCCATGGAAGACTCAGAGAGACACATGGAGGACACTACAAGGACACACAGACTGGGGTGACGTGGGCTGCTGGGGGACAGAAGCTGTCCCCCCAGAAGCTGGGGGACAGAATGGAACAGATTCTCTGGCCTCTGGCAGGAAACAACCCCACTGACACTTGACTTTGGACTTCTGGCCATCAGAGCCACGAGAATAAATTCCTCTTGCGTTAAGGTACCTGGTTTGTGGTGCCTGGTTACTGAAGCTCTAGAAGACCCCCATGTGGGCAAAAGATCCCAGCATATTAAGCAGCATGTGAGGTCTCTATCCACTGGACATATTTTAGCACATGGGTCATTGCAAATGTATTTTCTCATAACCCCAGAAGACCCCATGACTCCCAAGACATTCCCCTACCCTGGGAGCCCTGGAGGGAGGAACGGGCTTCAGAGAGGAACCTGGTGACTTACTCTTTGGTGTGGTACATGCGTTCTCCAGTGCCCAGCTTGGACGTGGTGTAGAAGAGTCTCATCTCAGCTTCTGAAACCTGGACTTCACTCAATTTCTGTAGCATCTCAGCTCGCTGAGGAAGGAATGAGTGTGTTATACATTTGGCATCATGAGCCTCTCTTTAGAAGGGAAGTTGAGACTCTAAATAAATTTACAGCATCTCTAACACCCACAGTCTTTTTTAAACCAAAGGCTGAACTTCAATTGCCTGGCGTCACAGTGTTCTTAACCTTGACAGGCATGTGAGCTTGGGGTGGCTTCTCGTCCCCTTACAGAGTCTGTGGTTGGATAAACAAGGTTCTCTTTGCCCCATGGTGTGTCATAAGAGATTATCGACTAGCCAGATGCCCATCAAAGGGAGATGGAATAAAGTAGGGCCCATCTGTATAATGCAAGACTCCCCGGCAGTTAGTACAAAGGAGGAATAGCTCTTTGTGTGATGGGAAGTAGTCCCCACGCTATCTGGAATAAAGCAGTGAGAGGTGGGCCCAGCTGGCCCCCTTCCTCTGGGTGAACGAGTTACAAGTATTTGTTTCACTATTCTTGAAATTATAGATACTTTAATATGTGCTCATATATGTGTATGTATGTACACACACATATATACACATGTGCACAAATTTCTTAATTGAGAAAAGAAAAAACAACATACAAAACAGCAAGCAAAGATGCTCGCAGGATTAAAAACAGCACACAGTCACAGGACAGTGAGTCCTCCCCTGGATGAAGAACTCCAGGGACTGATGTCAGAGCTGCTAATGGCAGGCTGGTGTGTGTCCCGTGGTGGTCACAGCACCCTGTGTGGTCACCCTGTCAGAAAGACTAAGGAGGGATGGGAGAGAGGTTCAAGAGGGAGGGGATATATGTATACTTATAACTGATTCACTTTGTTATACAGCAGAAACTAACACAGCATTATAAAGCAATTATACTCCAATTTAAAAAGACTGTCAGGAGGTAGTCTCCTGAGGCCTTTAGATCAAGTTTCTTGGTCTCCACACAGTAGCATTTAGAGTCAGATAATTTTTTGATGTTCTGGGCACTGCAGGCTACTTAATAGCATCCCAGGCCTCTACCCTGCAAAATGCTAGTAGCAACCTCCAAATCGTCACAACTCCAAAAGTCTCCAGACTTGGCCAAATGGTCTCAGTGGGGGCAAAACTGTCTCTGTTGAGTCACTGCCCCAGACCCGAATACCAATTTATAGGAAATTGGACAGTGGAAGAACACTTTTTAAATTACAGAGATAAAAAAATTTAACCCAGACCATGGGAAAGTCTTTGAGACAATCCAATCTCTGCAACAAATGGTAAGGGGGAAAGACAAGACATGGGGTGGGGAGTGCAATGAAATGGTACAAAGTTTGACTATTTACTGGATATTTGATGGTGTTTTGAAAAAAATCTGGATGCGTTAAAGGCACTGCGGTTATTGGAAATGGTCTTTATTTTAGAGATGCAAACTGAAACACTCAGGGATACAATGCTACATAATGGGTTGAATGGTGGCCCTTCAAAACGATACATCCATGTCCCAGTGCATGCTAAGTTGCTTAATTCATGTCCTACTCTTTGCGATCCTATGGACTGAAGCCTGCTATGCTCTTCTGTCCATGGAGATTCTCCAGGCAAGAATGCTGGAGTGGGTTGCCATGCCCTGCTCTAGGGGATCTTCTGAACTCAGAGATCACACATAAGTCTGTTATGTTTCCTGCACTGGCAGGCGGGTTCTTTACCACTAGTGCCACCTGGGAAGCCCGTGTCCCAGGATGGGATCTTATTCAAGTTAAGGGTAATTAAGGATCTCAAGATGAGATACTGGAATAACCAGGTGAATCTTAAATTCAAAGACAAGTGTCCTTATCAGAGATACACAGAGGAGAGACACACAGGGGAGCAGCCCATGTGAAGATGCAGGCAGAGAATGGAGTGATGTGGCCACAAGCCAAGAAAACCTAGAGCCACCAGGATTTGGAAGAGGCCAGGTACTGCCCTCCCCTGGAATCTTCAGAAGGAGCATAGCCCTGCCCACCCTTATGATTTCAGACTTCTGGCTTCCAGATCAGCAAGAGAACCCATTTCCATCGTTTAAGACACCCAGCTGGTGGTCATTTGTCAGAACAGCCAAAGAAACAGTACAGATTGAGGCTGCCTGGGCTTTGATCTATGGGGTAGGAAACCGGCTGGCCATGGAGATGATCAAGGTTGACCATGGGCCCAACAACTGTTGAAGTTGGTGACTGGTACACGGGACCTCGTGACACTAATGTCTCTACTTTTATATATGCTAGAATTTCTCAATATAAAATTTTCTCCTTAAGAAAATATTAAGTAAAAAAGGTCAAAACGCTCTAGGATAAAGTTTAAAAAATAAAATGAATGCGGGGTGGAGAATAAACAGTGAGCATGTTGATCGACTGACTCCTGGTTCAACAAACATGGTCTCTACAAACCTGAACCCATTCCAGACTGACAGACACCCCAGAAGCATGTCCTCCTTCGAGGCCTGGAAGGTTCTGATTCTTTGTGTCCCACAAAGGGCATTAGTTATATGTGGCTATTTGCATTTAAATTAATTAAAACCAAATCACATTAAAAATTCAATTCCTCTGTGACTTCCCTGGTGGTCCAGTGGCTGGACATGCTCCCAATGCAGAGGGCCTGGGTTCGATCCCTGGTCAGGGAACTAGACCCCCCATGCTGCAACTAAAGATCCCACATTCTGCAACTAAGACCAGGTACAGCCAAATAAATACATTAAAAAAAAAAAAAATCAACCCCTCAATCTGACTGGCCACATCTCAACTACTCAACAACCACACATGGTGAGTGACCACCATATTGGATGCTGCAGACAAAGAACTTGTCCTTCATTCCAAAAAGTTCTACCTGATGGTCCTATTGAAGAGATCATGTCAGGGACACAGACCCCTTCCCTCCCCATCCCTCGGCAGCCTGGAGGGCTGAGTGCAGACACAGCATGCCTACCCGGCTCTTCTTCTCCTTCTGGTCTAAGATTCTCTGCAGCATCTTCCGTTCTTTTTTGGTCAGGGGCTTCTTCTCCTTCTTGGACAGGGGAGGGGCTTTGGTCTTTTTCTTCTTCTTCCCGGGAAGGACAAGAGCGTTGCTTGCATCGACTCCTTTCAACGTGTCCTTATCTGAAAAGATATGATGCCTGACCCACAGCCCCTGGAGGCTAGAGAGCCAGGATGCCTAGGGTCTCAAGATGCTATCTTAATGCTGTTTTCCTCTGGGGGGGCCCTTCTGCCCTCTGTGTGAGCCATCCAAGCACCTGCACAGGAACGGGGATGTAGGCCCGCCACACCTTCACTACACTGTCCATCCAGCATCTGCCACAGGTCACCCTCCACCATGAGTCGGGGTACCTCCACCCTTGTGTTTTGGGAAGACAGATGGAGGTAGAGCAAGGAGGGAATAAACTACACCAGTGCCTTCCTCCCAGTAGGGTCCTGCTTTCAGAGAGCCTGTGAGATCAAAACCACTTTTACAATAACTCTAAAAGATACTCTCTTCTGGGTGTACAGTGGACTAAGTACTGAGCTTCTGTTATATCTATTTTTAAATGTCGGCATTTTGGGGAATTCCCTGGTGGCCCAGTGGTTAAGACACCATGCTTTCACTGCAAGGGGTGCAAATCCATTCCTGGTTGAGGAACTAAAATCCCGTGTCACAACTAAGCTCGTGTGCTGCAGCTGCTGAGCCCACGTGCCACAACAAGAGAAGCCCGTGTGCTACAGTAAAGACCCACTGAAGCCAAAAATCAATCAAAAGCAAAAAAAAAACCCAAACCCCTAAACCCCTGTTTTAATTTCTAATATGATAAATTTTGATAGAACTCACATTAACAAAAGCACTTGGGGTCTTCAATGTTTAAGAACATTAAAAATGTCCTTAGAGGAAAAAATTTGAGAACCAGTGTGTCATAGGAAGAAAAAAGGGGGGATATGCTAAAAATAAAAATAAGAAAGAGAGTAACAACATTGGATCAGTGATCAGAGAAGGCTCTTTGCAGAAGGCAAGCTGCTTTATAATCTTATAAGGTCCCTCTGGCCCCTAAAAGTCTCAAGGATAAACGGAGATGTCTTGTTCTAGGGTGAGAAACTTTTCCCAAATCTTTGGGTCTAAAAGACCTCGGGCTCCTCTGTGCTCACTTCACTGTCAGTCTATCTCACCTTCTGAGCTGTCACTGCTGTTACAACGAACGATGCCCATCACAGGACAGGTCAGTAAAGACACAGCCTGTCTTTACCTTTTAAAGCATTCTCAGTTACAAATATATTCTCCCAAAATACCACCCCCATGTAACTGCTGGACCCATGTGACAGCAGAGAAAATTGAGGCACAGAGATGTCAGGTGAGTTACTTCAACTCCCAGCCACTCCCTGCAACTTCTGAGGAGGGAATTCAGACTCCAGATTCCCACCTTGACAACCTTTCCCATAACTTCACTGCCTTCAGGGTCCAAGAGGAGAGTGTGGAAGAGAAGTAGGCTTCCCCATTGGGCCCCGTTCTCCCTCCCTCCACCTCCAGAACCTAGGCTCACTCTTCCCTAATACCTAAATCAGCTTGAGCTTCAGGGATCCTATACAAGCAGCCGGATGAGTTTAACTCTGGAGTGTGTTCAGTTTCAAGGGCCAGCAAGACAACTGAACTCACTCAATAACTTCATCCTCAACTCTTCTGCGAAACTGGACCCATCAAGGTCACTGATGGCCTCCCTGGTGTTACATCCATGGGTCCTTCTCTCCCTCCCTGACCCCATAGCAACATGACACAAATGGTGGGTCTTCTTCATGGTCCCTGGACAACCACTCTCAACGGTCTCTTCCCACCTCACTGGGCTAAACTTACTGCTCAGTGAGAGCTGGTCCGGTCTTTAGACTTAAATAAATATCATCTACACACAGTGATGATTCCAAACTGCTATCTCCCCTGGACTTGCCTCTTCTAAGCATCTGAGTCAATAGCTGCCTGACTATCCCTCTACTTGGATATCTAATAGGGCCCTTAAAACACTCATATCCAAAACCAAGCTCTTGGCCTCTTCCCAAGCGGGCCCCTCCCTGCCTTCTCCAGCTTCCAGCCACTGGACCCCACACCTGGGATTAATTCTTGACATCTCCTTTGTTCTTGTGTAGTCAGCCAGCAAATCCTATCAGCTCCATCTTCCAAATACATCTTGAATTCAACCATCTCTCACATCCTCGGCTGCTGCTGTCCCGGACCAAGCATCAGCTCTTGCCCTACTGACTGTACTCAGCAGCCTCCTACCCAATCGACCTGATTCTTTGCCCTCTACTGCTCTTCCTCAACACAGCACCAGAGTGATGCTGTTAAAACCTAAGCCCATGCCTTGTTCCTCCTCTGCTCTAAACCCTGCAGGTCCACTGTCCTCACCATGACCCACCAGGTCCTACCCATCCTGCCCTTACTTAATATTTCATCTCCACTCAGCCATTCTGATGGCCCTCAGGGTCTTAAGGATTCAATGCTTTCTCAATGGGGCCTTCCCCGTCTACCACACGAAAACTCTGCAACCCACCAAACACCTCTTGTACTTTACCTGTTTAGTATGAATGTATGCAAAATATTCTATATATTCTGTGTTTTTCTTTACTTGTCTCTTCCCAAAAGCATATAAACTGTGCACGACAGGGATTTTTTTCCACCTTAATCTCATCTTCTGTTACTCTCCTAGACTGGCACACCAGTCTTCCTGAACAAAACGGAGGAGTCTTAGCAGAAATGTCAAGCAGCCTGGAGCTAAACAGACAGATCTGGGCTGAAAAATACAAACTTAAAGGTCGCTGGTAGGGAGATTATAACTGATGCCATCAAAATGAATGGAATTACCTTATTTTCTTGTCCAAATTCCCCACGTTGCTATAGTACGACCACACTGGAAAGAAACTCCAGGTATTGTTCCAAACTCAGTTAAAACGAAAACTGTCATTATTCCCCCTTTCTTTGGATCATCTGAGGTGGGGGGGCCTCTCTCCGGGAGCCTTCCGGAGTCGCAGAAGCAGGACATAGTCCGAGCGTCCTTCAGCCCCCCTGGCCAGCCCTGGTCCCAAGGCCCTGATTGGTCTCTCACCCGAAACCCAGCCCCTGTCCAGGGCCTTCTTACCCTCCAGTTCCAGCCGCACGGGGGGCGGCTCGGGAGGGCCTTTAGAGGTGCCGGGGGCCGCCTGCTGGCGTCCCTTGATGTTGTACCTCCGGCGCAGCTTCCCCATGGCGCTCGAATTCCTGCTCTTGCAGGTAGGGTAGCAAGACCCGCGCACTTCTAAGCCCAACCCACGTGGGCTCCCACCAAGGTTCAGGACGGAAATCTTCCGGGCTACGCTCTCGCGAGAGCTGGTACTAACAGAACTCCTGCGGGCGGGGCTAGAGGCGGGGTCACTTTAAAAAGCGAGGCCGGTGGGGGCGGAGCGAGGCGGGGCCAAGTTAGGGAGGGGCGGGGCCTGAGGTGCCCGAGAGTCTTCTGTTTAAGCCCAGGGCTGTTCGCAGGAATGTGGTTTGAGCCTCTAAATCTGAATTATCTACTAATATTAATTTGGGAATGAGAGTGTTTTGTCGGCTTTAAAAATATAACCTACTCCTAATACAGTCTTCTTCCCTCTTTTTTTAGCTTATCTGTACTTTCTGATATTCTTACAAGCAACAGTATTTGTGTAGTAAAAAAGGCATTAAATATTTTCATTACAAAGACAGAAAAAGTAAAAGAAGGCATCAATTAGACAGCTTTGCATTTTCATGACCACATCACATTTCTGCACTGCACTCGGAAATATTGTATTTTCTGAATTCTGTAATTATTTTGTGAATAGAACAGCTATACTGTGTCTTCACTAACTCAACCTTCAAAAAACTAAGATCATGGCATCCAATCCCATCACTTCATGGCAAATAGATGGGGAAACAACGGGAACAGTGACAGACTTTATTTTCTTGGGCTCCAAAATCACTGCAGATGATGACTGCAGTCCTAAAATTAAAAGATCCTTGCTTCTTGGAAGAAAAGTTATGACCAGCCTAGGCAGCATATTAAAAAGCAGAGACGTTACTTTGCCGACAGAGGTCCATATAGTCAACGCTATGGTTTTTCCAGTAGTCATGTATGGATGTGAGAGTTGGACCATAAAGAAAGCTGAGCACCGAAAGGAGAAGACTCTTGAAAATCCCTTGGACTGCAAGGAGATCAAACCAGTCAATCCTAAAGGAAATCAGTCCTGAATATTCATTGGAAGGACTGATGCTGAAGCTCAAGCTCCAATACTTTGGCCACCTGATGCGAAGAATTGACTCATTGAAAAAGACCCTAATGCTGAGAAAGATTGAAGACTGGAGGAGAAGGGGACGCCAGAGGATGAGATGGTTGGATGGAATCACCGACTCAATGGACATGAGTTTGAGCAAGCTTTGGGAGTTGGTGATGGACAGATAGGCCTGGCGTAGTGCAGTCCATGGGGTCGTGAAGAGTCAGATACAACTGAGTGAACTGAACTGATTGTGTCTCCATTTTTTTTCTATTAAAAGCATAAATGCTGCTGCTACTGCTGCTAAGTCGCTTCAGTCGTGTCCGACTCTGTGCGACGCCATAGACAGCCTCCTACCAGGCTCCCCTGTCCCTGGGATTCTCCAGGCAAGAATACTGGAGTGGGTTGCCATTTCCTTCTCCAATGTGGGAAAGTGAAAAGTGAAAGGGAAGTTGCTCAGTCGTGTCCAACTCTTAGCGACTTCATGGATCATAGCCCACCAGGCTCATCCGTCCATGGGATTTTCCAGGCAAGAGTATTGGAGTGGGGTGCCATTGCCTACTCCGAAAAGCATAAATGGTTAAGGGTAATGGTTAAGGGTAAATAAATTATATCATCAAAAAAAAGTGAAGGCGCTAGAAGTTATTTTAGAATTTTAGAGAGGAGAGTTAAAGTCATTGCCCAGGAAAAGCATTTGAATAATCCAGAACAGGAGCTGGCTGCCAATTAGGTAAGTAACAGTTGTCGAAGGTAAGAATGAATGATAACTGTGATTAATCTGGACAAGCTCCCCTCTTCTTCAGAAACGCAAAAACAAATCCCCACAAACACACAGGTGGAGAATGAAAGGATTTTGATAGCATACATATGAACATTCTTTTAATTAATTAAAAAGGATTTTGGGGGAAAAGTTACAATGAGCAAATCAAACGTGTTTTCATGGATTTTATTGCTTAGGATAATAGCAGATTACAGTTTCTTCTTTAAATATGCTTATTTAAGTAAATAAAAAGTTACTATTAGGTAGGTAATAGTACATTCTCTTATATTTTCTTCTGAAATATTATATACCAAAGGATTACCTCCAGAAGATATAAAGAACATTCATGGCACTCCACTCCAGTACTCTTGCCTGGAAAATCCCACGGGCAGAGGAGCCTGGTAGGCTGCAGTCTATGGGGTTGCTAGGAGTCGGACACGACTGAGCGACTTCACTTTCACTTTTCACTTTCACGCATTGGAGAAGGAAATGGCAACCCACTCCAGTGTTCTTGCCTGGAGAATCCCAGGAATGGGGGAGCCTGGTAGGCTGCCGTCTATGGGGTCGCACAGAGTCGGACACGACTGAAGTGACTTAGCAGCAGCATAAAGTAAAAGGAAAAAGGAAACTACACAACAGCATGGATCTTAATGTTGAACAAAAGTAGCCAACCACAAAAGATCATATTTTATGATCCAATTCACATAAGTTCAAAAATAGGCAAAATGAATCCCCTAAATTTTGGAGGGGGCGTAGTGAACAGGAGAGGGCAGAGGAAGCCTTTTGGCAAAACTGATAATGTTCCTTTTCTTGACCTGGGTGCTGGTCACCTTGTGTGTTGTTTAAATTCATAGAGAAGCACCTATGACAGTATTTTTCTGCTTGTATGCCACTCAGTTGTGTCTGACTCTTCACGACCCCATGGACTGTAGCCCACCGGACTCCTCTGTCCATGGAATTCTCCAGGCAAGAGTACTGGAGTGGGTAGCCATTCCCTTCTCCAGAGGATCTTCCCAACCCAGGGACTGAACTCTAGTTATGAATTGCAGGCAGATTCTTTACCACCTTAACCTCTAGGGTGTCTTGTATACTGTACTTCAATTTTTAAAAGTTTACTTTAAATATTTTTTTATGATGATGATGAAATATACACCAGTGAATATAGGAAAACCTCACCGGAAATCTGGAAAAATGTAAGTTCAAAACAAGATATAGGGACTTCCCTGGTGGTCTAGTGGCTAAGACTTCATACTTCCAATGCAAAGGGACCTGGGTTTGATTCCTGGTCAGAGAACTAGATCTCACATGCTGCAAGTCAGAGTTCGAATGCTGCAATTGAAAGATCCTGCCTGCCACAATGAAGACCTGGTGCATCCAAATAAATGAATAAACTAAATATTTAAAAAGGTAACTTTTCACTCTGGGTTGACAAAAGTTTTATTTTTATATCATTTTGTTATTGAAGAAACTAAGGTCATTTATCCTGTTGAATGTTCCACATTCTGACTTTAGCTTCTGCTGTCCATCCCCCATGTTTCCTGTAAACCGTGAGTTAGATGTGGAGGTCACATCAAGTTAGGGTTCAAAGTGTTTTGGGAAGAATCCATCACACAGGTGGCTTTGGTACTTCTACCACCAAGACTGGTGGGTCCAGGCCCCTCCATTTTCAATTTCTCCACCAATATGTCACCTTTTCGTTTCAGTCTGTTGATGATCATGGCCTGGATCCATCATTTCACTAAGGGGTGCAAACTTATTTTCTAATCTCTGTCACTCCCTTTTCATTTACTACCTGGATTTCCTAAAAAGAACTTCCCGTTCTCAACTATTTTCTGACTCTGAAATAGAGTTCGTTCAAGAAGGGCAGGAGGGAGTGCTTAATGCTTTTCTTTTAAACATTTCAGAATGAATGAGTAAGCTGGTGCCCCTGCCATTGGCAAAAGCGGCCAATTATTGGGTGTTATAAATTCAACGATATGCAAAATACATATAATTCATATTTCCCGATCAATGGTAGTCATCGTTCCTGTTGGGGCTATTTCACCTTTACAATCTTGAGTTGCTTTTTATAGAAAAGTTTAAGATAAAGTTTTGTTTTTTTTTTTAAAGGAAAGATTTAAAGCCACCGAGGTCACAGAGGGCTCAAGGGGGAGGGTGGCGGGGAGATCGGTAACCTCCCAGCTGTCCGGCGCTCCCGCCAGGTCGTCGGCAGGTCCCGCGTCCGGGGGCGGGGCAAGGCGTGGGCAGGGCCGTCGCGCCTTTGCGCGAGGGGCGGGGCAGGTGGCGCGGCGGCGGCGGCGGCGGCGGCGCGCGGGCAGAGGTGCGGCGCGCGGCCCCCTAGAGCGCCAACGCGATCCCCGCCGGAGCCGCGGCGTCCCACCGTGCGGCCCTCATCCTTCTTCCTGACCCGACATCCCGCCGGCTCCAGGATGGGTGCGCGCGCTTCGGGAGGACCCCGGGCCCGGACAGGGTTCCTGCTGCTGCTGCTGCTGCTGCTCGGGCTGGTGGCCCCGGGCGCACAGGGGGCGCGGAGCCGCGGCGGCACCGAGAAGAACAGCTACCGCCGCACGGTCAACACCTTTTCGCAGAGCGTCAGCAGCCTGTTCGGCGAGGACAACGTGCGCGCAGCTCAGAAGGTGGGCGCTGGGCCCGCGCCCGCGGTCACCTTGCTTCGGCCGCCGCGCACCTGGCGCCCAGGGCCCTCCTGGGCCGTGCGCGGCCTCCGGGGCTGCAGGCCGGCCGGGCTCAGAAAAAGGGAGGCCCGGGTCTGGGGCGTGGGTCCGGGCTTGCCGCCTGTGGCCCGAGCCCGGGCTGGGCCAGCGTCGTGTCTGGGGGCGAGTTCCGGCGCAGGTCTAGTGCGCAGGGCCTCGGCGCGCCCTGTGTTCCATGCGGTACTTCTCCTTGAACCTTGCTCCCGGGGGCACTAGGTCCGGGCCTCCCCTCGGCAGCCCTGACGCCGCCGCGCCTCTCATTCATTCATTCAACACGTTTGAATGAGCGCCTACTGTGAGCCAGGCACCGTGGCGGCTGCCCAGGGGGCGCCCTGCTCGCCGGCGCCCTCTCCCCACGCTGCTGCGCTCTCCCCAGCAACCCCGAATTTCCTGTAGCCTTAACGCAGACCCACTTCCCCTGAGCACCTTAGGCCGTCCTCCTTCTGCTTTGAAGATATTTAGGCTTTTTATTACTTTACTGTAATTTTTTTAAGAATGAGAGTAATGCAGTCTGCTCCGTTGCTTTGGCAACCTGGCACAGTGACCCGTTTAAGCACCTACTGTGTTCTGGGCCTCTCACTTGGAGCGTTTTATTTACTTTGGAGCTGTTGAGGAGCCCCTGGCCCCTGGGGATGGTGTTGAGCGCTCCGGAGCCCTTTCCCCGTTCTGCCCTAGGCAGCTGTGTGAGCCACTGGGGGTTAAACAGTCCACCGAGGAAGGGGAAGTGAATAAGGGGGACGGTTGCATGTGGTCAGGCGGTTCCTGAAGTACAGCCCATACTGTTCCTTCTCTTAAGCTCTTTGCTCTGCACCAGCCGTGGGCTTTTGGAGTGGAGAAAAGTTCCACCTCTGACTGGATGGCTTTAGGCAAGTGGCTTCACTTTTTTGAGGCTCAGTCTCTTTATTCCTTCAATGGGGATAATAATCATATCCTCTTGTAATTATGAATCGTTGGTCCCTTCTTGGCCCAGAGTCATGGCTGAATCAGTGTCAGATACTGTTAGTTATATCCTGGCCAATGCTCAAATCTCGGTTGCTTAGCCCTGCTGGCAGCGCTTTCAGGTTTTAAAAAATTGTTTTCTGCTGCTTGAGATGAAGGGGAAAGAAAACATTAAACCCCAAATCAGACTGGCTGAATATTCTAATTGGATGAAATGAAGTATAGGTTAATTTCTTAGGAAAGCTGTTAACTTCTGACTGTCTTCTCCTATGCGTGTTCTGAGAGGCTGTAAAGGTTATGGATAAATGGGGCGGGGGAATATCTCTTTGTAGCTGGCTTCAGAGGGAGAGCACAGAACACCTGAGTGCAGAGAAATGGCCATCCAGACTGCCTGAGTATGCAGGGTGAATCTGCATCTACCTCCTGCTGTGTGCCTTAGCCATTTGAAGGCAGAAATCATTTGTTTTACAGCAAAAAGACTTTCCCTTGTGGCTCAGCTGGTAAAGAATCCACCTGCAATACGGGAGTCCTGGGTTCGATCCCTGGGTTTGGAAGATCCCTTGGAGAAGGGAAAGGCTACCTACTCCAGTATTCTGGCCTGGGTCGCAAAGAGTTGGACACAGCTGAGCTACCTTCACTCACTCACAGCAAAAAGAAGTCTGGCCTTTTTGGGGGAGGGTTAAGCACAAGCCACCATGTCAAGGCTGATTATTCTATCTGGGAATCTGAGATTCACAGACATGAAATACAAAGTAGATATTTAGGGGTTCAGATGTGGGTTCGTATCGATAAGACATCTGTATTCTGGCAAAGTATCTGAGAATCTTGAAATCAGAATTCCTTTTGAGGTAAACCAAGGTTTGTGCTTTCAATAGAGATGACCATAATACTAACTAATATTTGTTAATAATTGAAACAGATATTTGAAGGGCTCCCTAGATGGCACTAGTGGTAAAGAACCCGTCTGCTAATGCAGGAGACATGAGCGATGTGGGTTCGATTCCTGGGTCAGGAAGATCTCCTGGGGAAGGGAATGGCAACCCACTCTAGTATTCTTGCCTGGAGAATTCCATGGACAGAGGAGCCTGGCGGGCTACAGTCCATGGGGTCACATAGCGTTGGAGACAACTGACGCAACTTAGCACGCACATTTGTTTAAAATGCACTTCCTTTTTTCTGGCTAAGCAGCATGAGGGATCTTAGTTCTCCAACCAGAGATCAAACCCATGCCCCCTGCAGTGGAAGTGCAGAGTTTGAACCCCTAGGGAAATCCATGCCTTTTTTTTTTTTAAGATCATAATTGGCTTTAATCAGCAATTTGTGAATTGGGCGACATCCCTTCTAGCATATAAACGCTCCCTGTTCTAAGTTCTTTTATAAATAGAATAACTCACTTCATCCTTAGAACAGGCCTATAAGGTTAATATTTCCATTTTACAGATAGGGAAAATGAGGCACAGAGTGGTAAAGTGACTGGCTTCAAGTCAGCCTGGGTGGCAGAGCCAGGATTTGAACCCAGGCATAGTGGGGCTTCCCAGGTGGTGCAGTGGTAAACAATCCACCTGTCAATGGAGAGATGCAGGTTCGATCCCTGGGTCAGGAAGATCCCCTGGAGTAGGAAATGGCAACCCACTCCAGTATTCTTGCCTGGAGAATCCCATGGAAAGAGGAACCTAGAGGGCTCCAAAGAGTCGGACACAACGGAGTATGCACACACACATGTACACAGTGGGTCTGGAGTCCACGCTGGTACCTTCACTGCTCTTTTGGTATCACAACTCTCCCTGAGCCCCTCAATCAGTGCAGCATCCAAAATGAAGCTCCCTGACATTTCCTGTGGAGTGTAGCCTAGACCAGCCAGGCTTGGGGAAATTGCTCTGTTAATTATAATTAAAGGAAAACTGAATCTACTAGCAACTATAGTTTTCAACAAGCCAGACCTTAGTGGGTTGTAAAGTTTGAGGGTATTTAATGAGACACTCTATGCTCTATCTAGGAATTGTCTAAAATTAACCCCAGCCCTTCTGGTTCAGAGCCTAGGCCTTGCTCTCCCAGAGACTTGGGTTCGAATCCCAGCTCTGCTTCTTACTAGCCCTGTGACCTTGGGCTGGTTGCTTGACCTCTGTGTGTCTCCTTTGTGCAAAGGGGATAAATTGGCAGGCTGAATGTGACTAGTCATGGTGTACAATACCAGGCACTGAATAAGTATTTAGTAAAATGGTAGAAGATATAAGGATTCATCTGGTGTGTTTAGTATAAAGATGTGCCCTCATTTAACCAGCTCCTCCAGATGGTCCATGTTTTGTTAGTTTCTGATTGGATTGGATTGGCCACTCCAGTGCTGGCTGCAGTAAAGGTTTTTCTATCTAGATTTTTTGGAGCGTGCATATACAAGTTCATCTGTAAATTGTTAGAAAGTCAATTGCTGAGCCAAAGGGTCTGTGCATTAAAAATTTTTTAATTGAAATATAAAAAGTGCACTTTTCTGTGTTAAGTATACAGTGAAATGAATTGTCATATAGCAAACATGCCCATGTGACCCACACATCGCACTGGAAATATAGGGGTCCAATCCCCTAGCCCCAAGATAACCTCTCTCCTAACTCTGACAACATAAACTAGCTTTGTCTGCCGTGTCCTTTATACATGGTTCCAGTTCATATATATTTTGAGTACTGAGAGACATTACTGAAATGTTCCCCAGTTACACCAGTTTCCATTCCTATCATACATGTGAGGGTTGCTTTCCAGTACCTCTCCAACGAGGTGTCAGTAAACTATTTGGTTTTATTATTTTATTGTGAGATAGACGACCTTTTCACTTTTTCGGAATCCAGTGGCATCTTTACTGGGAACTGATTTTTGTTTTCCTTTGCCATTACTGAAACTGTTAGTCTTTTTCTTTTTAAGAGGCTGGCATTTTTTTTGCTTTGTAAGAAAATATTTTGAGCAGAATAACTTTGACACATTCCAGTCTTTTTTTCCCCCACCAACATTTTAACAGCTTTATTGAGGTGTCATCGACATAGACTGCACACATTTAAAGTGGGACAAAAGTGTACACGTTGGTAAATTTTGACATATGGGTATACCCCTGACATCATTACCATCATCAAAATAATGTCTGACTTTTTCTTTGAAAAGCTGGAAGAATTGAATAAGTTAACAGTGAGATACTCCACCTGGGATAACCATATTCTCCCCAAACTGTTTCTTTTTCTCTACAGACACACACACACAGTTTTTTGTGTTTTTTTTTTTTTGAAAGTAAATTGTGGACATGATGATATTTTCTCCTGCTGCTGCTGCTAAGTCGCTTGAGTCGTGTCCGACTCTGTGCGACCCCATAGACGGCAGCCCACCAGGCTCCTCCGTCCCTGGGATTCTCCAGGCAAGAACACTGGAGTGGGTTGCCATTTCCTTCTCCAATGCGTGAAAGTGAAAAGTGAAAGTGAAGTTGCTCAGTCATGTCTGACTCTTCAAGACCCCATGGACTGTAGCCTACCAGGCTCCTCCGTCCATGGGATTTTCCAGGCAAGAGTATTTTCTCCTACAGAACCATAATACCATGGCCCCTTTGCCCCCAAACTTAAATTTAGTTCAATAACATTTTGTAATATACAGCCCATATTCACATTTCCTTTATAGCTTAAAAAAAAAAATACAGCAGCCAATCAACAGCTCATTGCATTTGGTTTTAATGCCTCTTTAGTTTAGTTCCTTTTAATCTATCACAGTCCCTTTACCCTTTTGGGAATGGGAGTCGGTGCTTTTATGACATTGATGTTTATGTCTTCTTTTTCTTAACAGCTTTATTGAGTTATAATTCAGATACTATACAGTTCATTCACTGAAAGTTCAGTGGCTTTTATTATACTCAGCGGGGTTGTACATCACCACATTCCGTACATTTTACCACATTTCTGTACATCACCACAATCAGTTTTGAACATTCTCATCACTCCTCCCCGCCTGAAAGAAACCCTAAATTTCTTAGTGGTCACCCCATCTCCCCCAGCCCCTGGCAGCCCATAATCTTTGTTCTTATGGATTTTGGTATGCATTCTGGACGTTTCCTGTGAGTGGAGTCGGACAGTAGGTGGTCTTTTGCATCTTGCTTCTTTCACGCAGCATCATGTTTTCAAGGTTCATCCATTTTGAAGCTTTTGTCAGTATTTCCTTCCTTCTTGGGGTTTCCCGTTGATCCGTTTATCAGTTAATGGGCATTTGGGTGGTTTGCACTTTTTGGCTACTATGAATGGTGCTGCTCCGAACATTCATGTGCGAGTTTTTCCATGAATATATGTTTACTTTGGAGTATGTACCTAGGCATGGAATTTCCGGGCTTCTCTGGTGGCTCAGATGGTAAAGAATCTGCCTGCAATGCGGGAGACCTGGGTTCCATCCCTGAGTTGGGAAGATCCCCTAGAGGAGGGCATGGCAACCCACTCCAGTATTCTTGCCTGGAGAATTCCATGGATAGTCCATGGGGTCGCAAAGGGTTGGACAACTGAGTGGCTAAGCACAGCACAGCACATGGCAGCTTGGACATCTCAAGGAGTTTCTGTTCAGCTGGACCATTTGGTGTTCCCATCAGCAGTATATAAGGATTCCAGTTTCTCCCCATCCTCGCCAACATAAGTTCCTGTCTTCCCCAACACCCCTTGGATATATTTAATTCGGTTTATTTTTAGCTGAAATATAGTTGATTTACAATATTACAGTAGATTCAGGTGTACAACCCGATGATTCAATATCTTTGGACTATATACCATTTATAGGTATCATAATAGGATATCAGCTATATTCCCTGTGCTATGCAATATATCCTTGTGACTTACTTTATACATAGTAGTTGTGTCTCTTAGACCTCTACCCCTATCTTGTCCATCCCCCTTCTTCCCTTTCCCTGCAGGTAACCGCCAGTTTGTTCTCTCTATCTGTGAGTCTGCCTCTTTTTTGTTATATTCATTACTTTGTTATATTTTTTAAGATTCCCCCCAAAGTGTTATCATACAATATTTGTCTTTCTTTTTGGCCTTGCCTCGCAGCATGTCAGATCCGAGTTCCCCAACCAGGACCTGCACCCCGTGCAGTGGAAGCACAGAGTTGTAACCACTGAACCACCAGGGACGTCTCATTATTTGTCTTTCTCTGTCTGACTTATTTCACTAAGCAGAGTACCCTCCAGGTCCATCTAAGTTGTTGCAAATGGCAAAATTTTCATTCTTTTTTTTATGACTGATGAGTATTCCGGTTTGTGTGTGTATGTTTGCATATATCACATCTTTCTCCATTCACCTGTTGACGGTTGTCTGTCTTTTTGAGTGTAACCATTCTAGTGGGACTGACATGGTTTCTCCCTGTTGTTTATCTTACTTTTTGGCCTCACCATATATCACATGGTACCTTAGTTACCCAGCCAGGGATCGAACCCCTGCCTCCTGCATTGGAAGCATGGAGTCTTAACCACTGGACCACCAGAAAAGTCCCTCTCCCTGTGGTTTTGACACCCAGTTGGTTTTTCAGTTGTCCCGTGATGCATCTAAGCTGTTTCCTCTGGGTTAGATTGAGGACCTGCCATTCCAGTAAGAATTCTACCTGAGGGCCTTGTGTCTTTAAGAGGGTAGCATGTCAGGACATAGGGTGTCATCTTGTCCCATTGCTTTGACCCACCCTCCCAGATGTGCCTTTTCCCCTTTGTAATGCATTCCTGATCCTCCTGTGTGTTCCAGCACTTCAGTTCCCATTAACTTTGTCTTACTTCCTGTTCCTCAGATCCTTAGGCAACCTCTAAACTGCTCCTTTGCTGCTTTTCTTTTGAAAATGCTTGGGAGCCAGTTTAAATGTGCTTGGGGGTAATGGGGGTGAGGAAAGTTTAGGACGCCCTCCAGATTGAGGATGGGGCAATGAAATGCTGAGCTGGAGTAATTGTGTCTTCTCCCTTGGACTGGCTGTAGCCGCGGGCCTCCTGAGTTGGCTCACTTGAATCTTTTTAATTTTAGCTTTTCATCCTGAATATTGCCGAGGAGACACAAACGGAGAAAGAATCGTATGATGAACCTCTATACCCTTCACCCAGTTTTGACATTCTTGTTGTATCTCTTCCCCCATCAAAAAATGTTTGAAGCCTGGCATAGTGTTTTAAAACTAATCCAAGACATATTGGTTCACTTTTGAATATTTCAGTCTCTGTCTTTTAACAGATAAACGTTTTGCAAAAATGGTTTGCACAATACCATCATTACAGCTCCTGACAATTTTTTAATAACCCTCCCAAGTCCATTTTTCTATTTCCCTGACCAACTCAAAACATCTTTATGCAGAAGTGCTTCATTTGAATTGGGATCCAGTTTCCTGACCAGGGATCGAACCTGGGCCTCTGTGGTGAAAGTCCAAATCCTAACCACTAGACCACCAGGGAATGCCCAAGTTTTGTTTGTTTTGTTTAATTCTATTATTAAATTTTTGAATTGAGGTATAGTTGATGTACAGTAATATATGATTGTACAGTGCTGTTGAGTCTTGAGTTCCCGGTGTACAACATTCACACTTTTTATAGGTTATGCTTCATTTATAGTTACTATAAAATATTGGCTATATTTTATAGGTTGTAGGAAATACATGCCGTGCTGTTGGTTTGGCTTTTCACCTATTTCTGTGAACTGCTTCAGGCTCTGGGCTTCGCTGAACCCCACCTTAGTCTGCAGGGCTGCCCTGAAGAAGGGCCACAGTCTGGCTGGCTCACCCAGAAATACTGTCTGGAAGCTGGAAACCTGAGATCAAGGTGTAAGCCAGGCTGCTGCTTTCTGAGGCCTCTCTCCCCATGGCTTACGGATGGCTGTCTTCTCCCTGTGTCCTCACGTGATCTTTTCTCTGTGCATGTCTGTGTCCCCATTTTCTTTTTCCTCTCAAAAATTTTTTGATTGGCGTATGGTTGATTTACAGTGTTGGTTTAGTTTCAGGTGTACAGCAGAGATTCAGTTAAACATGGGCATGGTGGTGCCTGACTCTTTGCAACCCCCTGGACTGTAGCTTACCAGGCTCCTTTGTTCATGGGATTTCTGGGGCAAGAATACTGGAGTGGGCTCATTTTCTTTCTTTTTTTTTAAATTTTTTAATTTTTTTTCCATCCAAAGCAGTGTTAACTTTTTTTTTGCCACGCTGCACAGCATGTGGAATCTTAGTTCCCTGACCAGGGACTGAACCTGCACCTGTAGCATTGACCACACAGAGTTCTAACCACTGGAGGACCTGTGGGGAAGCCCCCCATCTCTTCTTGTAGGGACCCCAGTCCTGTTGGATCCAGGCCCTCCACATTGGCCTCATTTCATCTTCACTGAGATTTGGAGGAATACAGTGCTGCCCACAGCACCCCCTCAGGGCTCCTGTGTCTTCACACAGACCGGGAGCCAAGGACTAACTTGCTGGAGCAGAAACCACAGTGAGCGGTGCCAGCCCCCGGGGGCAGAGTGTTCCCTCCCATCCAGTCCAAAAGGCCCACGATGAGCCTTTCCATGTATCACCCTCTCCTGCCCCGGCTGGTTCCCAAGGTGTGCCTGACCTTTCCTCTAAGCACAGCCAGGTCCTGTCCAGGCCAATGGGTTTCCCAGCACCTGCCCAAAGACAGTTGTTTGGTGGGAAGGAGAAAACTCCCTTTGGAGAGAGGACTAGACCTCCAACCTTGCTGGATGCACTGGGTTGCTGCCCAGCTGTCCTCAGATCTGACACAGACAACCTAAGGGGTCCCCACATCTTTTTTTTTTTTAATTTAATATTTATTTATTTGGCTGCACTGGGTCTTAGTTGCGGCACGTGGGATCTTCAGTTGCAGCATTCGAACTCTTAGTTATGGCATCTGTGATCTAGTTCCCTGACCAGGGAATGAACCTGAGCCCCCTTGCATTGGGAGCAGGGACTCTTACCCACTGGTGGACAGGGAAGTTCCCTAATGTCCATTCTTCATTAGTCCCATTTTACAGCTGAGAAAACTGAGGCACAGAGAGGGTCAGTGCCAGCAGAAGCTGTAATGTCTCTTCCTCCCAAAATAGCTACTTTCGTACACCCTGTCTAGGGGAGCTGGTGCCCTTGAATGGCCTGCTCATTTTTTTCCCAGGTGCCCCAGGGTGTCCTTTCCCTTTTCCTCCACTTGAACAAAATGTAGGAATTGCTACCTGTGGACAAATGGGCACAAATTGTAATGCTTTTAAAGAATAACGAGAGGAGGAACAAAGCGTGGAGAACCCTGAAAGGGAATGCTATTTGGCAAGAAAGAGGAATTAAGTACTGATTCACGCTGCCACATGGGTGAAGCCTGACATTATTTTGAGTGCAAGAAGCCAGGCACAAAAGGTCACGGATTGCCTGATTTCATTTGTACAGAAAGTCCAGGAAAGGCAAAACCGTGGAGACGGGAAGATTAGTGGTTGCCTAGGCTGAGGGGAGGAGGGAATGAGAAGCGACTGCGGATGGGGACAAGACTGCTTTTGGGGTGATGAAGATGTTCTAAAATTCAATTATGGGGGATTTTTAAAAAACAACAACAACACTGAATCGTGCATGTTAAAGACAAGAACTTTATGGTATGTAAATGATACGTCAATGAAACTCTCTAATAAAAAAAAAGAATTGTAACTAAACGGACACCAGTGTGTCTTCTCTCCAGGGGATGGTACAGTCTCCAAAATGCCCCCACCCACCTACCCTTATCTAAGAGAGGTCCAGGGCCCCTTTCTTCTCCCTGACATAAATACTTCCTTCTGTCCTCCCCGCATGATTTTTTTTTTTAATGTTAACTGTTCCATTATTTTCAACTCTTTCAGTTAAAATTTTTTTCTTTTAAAATAGAAGTATAGTTGAGGACTTCCCTGGTGCTCCAGTGGTTAAGAATCCGCCTACCAGTGCAGAGGACATGGGTTCCACCCCTGGTCCAATAAGATTCCACGTGCCACAGGGCAACTAAGCTTGAGTGCTACAACAAAGATGAGATGCAGCCAGTAAATAAGTAAAGGAATTATCGTTGATTTGCAGCGTTAGGCTAGTATCCTTCCGGTTTTTAAATAGCAACTTATTGAGGAATAAATCATATATTAATACTATACAGTCCTTCCATTTAAAGTGTATAATTTAGTAGGTGGGGGGTGGGGTCATTTCCTTTTTATCTTTTGGTCACACTGCAGGGCATGCAGGATCTTAGTTCCCTGACCAGGAATCAAACCCTGGGCCCCCTGCATTGGCAGCTCAGAGTCGTCTTATCTACTGGACCACCAGGGAAGTCCCTGTCTGTGCCATTCTTCACCTAGGCATATAAGGGAAGATCCATAAGCGAGTGTTAACACTGCTGTCTCTGGAAGGGGGATTCAGGTTGTAGGAAGTGAGACTTTATACCATGTGTATAGCATATTGCTTAAAGTGAAACAAAACTGCATGTGTTCATACTGGGAGAGCTACTGCAGCCCTCCAAGGCCCCCGGGTCCTTAAAACTGGGATGGAGGTGTGTCTCTATTGTTTGCACGTGCCCAAGACGTGACAATGGGACTCAACTGTGAGAACTGCCGTTTTCGCCCTTTAGAGTTGCTCCCATGCAGCAGCACCCGGCCTCCAGGTGAAATAGGTTGGTTGCAACACCTTCCACCATTTAGAAATGAGAATTCAGGCAGGGACTTTGACAAGAGTCAGCAGAGGAAGAGTCTGGAAGTAATCAGGAGTGTAGTGAGCAGCTTTGCAGAGGGCTTCTGGCTTCTCTGATGAATCCCTCCACCTGTAGAAGGGAGACTTTTTTTTTTTAATATATTTTTCTTATTTATTTGTTATTTTTGGCTATGCTGGGTCTTATGCTGCAGGCAGCTCTTCTCTAGTTGCAGAGAGCTGGGGCTATTCTCTAGTTGCAGTGTGCAGGCTTCTCATTGCAGTGGCTTCTCTTTTTGCAGAGTACGGGCTCTAGGGCTCATGGGCTTCAGTAGTTGTGGCACACCAGCTTTGTTGCCCCACAGCAGGTGGGATCTTCCCAGACCAGGGATCGAACCCATGTCCCCTGCATTGGCAGGTGGGTTCTCAACCACTGGACCACCAGGGAAGTCCAGGAGGGAGATTTGACCATATTCACTTGGTTCTTGGCGCCCCGAGCTAGTTCCATGCTCCGTTAATCCGCAGGGCGATTTGGCCAAGCCCTGGGATGGCCTTTGTCATCAGCTGGATGAGTTTTCTCATTCAACTGTAAATTTGGCCGGACTAGGAAGGAGGAAGCTGTGGCCTAGTCGGTAATGACTTTTCTCTCATTTCTGCAGTTCCTGACAAGGCTGACTGAGAGGTTCGTGCTGGGAGTGGACATGTTTGTGGAAACCGTGTGGAAAGTTTGGGCAGAGCTCTTGGAAGTTCTTGGACTCGATGGTATGTGTTGGGGGGCATTCATTTGAAGGCTGTGTTTCATTCTGGTGCTTCTCAAATTATGGGAGTGGTATCTAGGGTGGGTGGTGCAGGAGAAGACTGGTGGAGGGGATACAGGAGAACCTATTTTATTATTGTAGTTGTGTTTGTAAGTAGCTGGGATTCCCAGATGCTACTTAGAAGGTGTAGGTGGGTAGTGCCAACTTGTCTGTCCCTAGGCTTACTTGTTGGTTCAGATGGTAAAGAATCAGCCTGCAATGCAGGAGACCTGGCTTCAGTCCCTGGGTCAGGAAGATCCCCTGGAGAAGGGGATGACAACCCACTCCAGTAATCTTGCCTGGAGAATCCCATGAACAGAGGAACCTGATGGGCTACAGTCCATGGGATTGCCAAGAGTCGGACACGACTGTCACTCAGGCAAACCTTGGGAACTGGAGGTGGAGTCTTTGGGTGGTCGGGGTCCGTAACAAACTACTCCAGTTACTCAGACAGGAAGCAATTTAATACAGAGAATGAGGTGCTCACAGAATCATCGGAAGGAGCAATGTGTGATCGCTAGGAAGTCAATGTGCTGGTCCAGGAATCAGGAGGCAGCTGCTGGAACCCTTTGCGTTCCAGCTGATGGCCCTGGTCCAGGCTGCTGCCTCTCTCCAGGAAGCCTGCAGCAGTCTGTCAGGGTCGCCAAGACCAGCCCCCGCCCCCAGGTCCCATGCGTCTCTAGAAGGAGTCCCAGGAGCCAGCATTTAGTGGTACCCTCAGCTGTGATGGTTACAGGGAAGGACACACAGCACAGTCAGCAAAGGGGTGAAGTCTGGGGAAACGGGCACAGGCTCCCAGAGCCCTCTCCAGGACGGGGGTGGGCGTGTCACACAGGACACGCTTTGATCCCCATGTGAGGTGTCCTCAACCAGGGACATCCAGTCGAGGCTCAGCACCCAGGGTGTTTATTGAGGGGCTGGTCATGTAGGTACCCTCTGCCTCACACCTTCTAAATTCCAGGCTCCTGGAAGGAAAGCAGATATCAGCGTGAACCACATTGTTTGTGCAAAACCTCCAGGCCCAGATTGAACTCAGTTCTGACCCTGCCTCCCTGGAGGTAGCATCTGATCCTACAGGTCAAAGGCTTAGTCCCACAGTTGCCCCCACTTCAGACACTCGTTCAGGTTGTCACCAGTGCTTCTGACTGGCTGGTATAGATCAAGAGTACCAATGACCCGTCCCCGCCTTGGGTTCAAGTAACTTGCTCGAGCTGCTTGTGGAACCCAGGAAACCTGTTTACTCATTAGATAACTGTTTTTATGAAAGGATGTAATCCAGGAACAGCCAGGTGAAGGAGATGCATGGGGCAGGGTTTCTGGGCAGGACTCGCAGCTTCCACGTTCCGAGTTCTACTGACTCACTGGGCACTGGTGATTGATTCAGCCTTCACCTCCTCCCAAGAGGTCAGGAGGGTCAATCGAGAGGCTCAACCTGCTAATAACCAAGTTGGTTCCCTTGGCAACCAACCTACATTTTTAGAGGCTTTTCAGAATCACCTGATTAACAAACACAGGTATGTGTGAAAGGGGCTGTGAATTATCAAGACACCTTTATTGCTCTTATCACTTAGGAAATTGCAAGGGTTTTAGGAGCCTGTGCCAGAAATGGGGATGGAGGCCACTAATTTCTTATGCATTCCAATCTCATACTCCAGAAATCCAAGTTCCCAGATGCTGGCCAAGGGCCCAACTTGCAAACCTTTCTGGAAAGTGGCCTTAGGCCTGCTGGGTGAGCGCTTTCCTGCTTATCTCCTAACCAGGGTCCCTTCTCAACAAATCAACTGGAGTGATTTTTTTTTATTACTATTTTTTTTGTTACTGATTTTAAACAAACAAAATATAAAAGTCAGATTAAGTCCCCCTTGTTAAAACTGCCCAATGATTTCCTGATGCACTTTCAGTTGACACAGTTCACACCAAGGACACTGCCTAGCCCCTGGACATACCCGGCTTGACGCCTTCCAGTCTCTGTGCGTTCCCTGCTGTGGATGGTCTTCGCAGCCCTTTGCCTGCTCCCATCTTTCCCATGCTTGGTTCTCTGGTAAATGGCACCTCCTCCAAGAAGCCCCTCCTAACCACCTTGTGTGAGGAACCTCATGCTCAGTTCTCACACTCGCGCTCTTCCACCTCCTGTCCTCCTTCCGTGTGTGTGTGTGTTACTCATCTCCCCTCTGCGACCCGTGAGCAAGGTCTTGCATGCCTACTCCAGGCTGCAGCCTTGGCCCTGGCTCTGCCACTGGTACAAAAAGGCCCATTGTCAGTAAGAGCTGGAGGCCTGTTGGGCCCACTGCTTCTCTGCTTTGGTGAGTTGAGTTGTGTCCCTCTCCAAAAGTGCCCCCCAAGACCCCCACACCTGTGAATGTGACCTTATTGGAGAATGAAGTCTCTGCAGATGTAATCAAGCTGAGATGAGCTCATCCTAGGTTAGTGTGGGCCTTCAATCCAATGTCTGGTGTCCTTATAAGAAGACGAAGGGACTTCCTTGGGAGTCCAGTGGATGAGACTCCAAGCTCCCAATGCAGGGGTCCCCGGTTTGATCCCTGGTCAGGGAACTGGATCCCACATGCCAAATCTAAAGATCACGAACTGGATCCCATATGCTGAATCTAAAGATCACACGTGTCCCAATGAAGATCGAAGATCTGTATGCTGCAACTGAGACCCAACACAGCCAAATAAATATTTTTTAAAGAGAGGGAAATTTGGACAGAGACACAGACACACGGAGATGATGGCCGTGTGAATGTGAAAACGGAGATGGAGAAGGAGGGGTGCAGTCGACGAGCCAGAAGGGGCAGGGAGAGAGCCTCCCTTGGAGCTTTAGCTGGAGTGCAGCCCCGCCCACACCTTGACTTCAGAATTCTGGCCCCCAGAACAGTGAGGCTCCATTCCTATTGCTTGAAGCCACCACGTCTGGTCTGAGTTCCACGCACCATCTCTTTGAATCCATCCACCACCCCCAACCCTCTCCATCGGCCCTGACATTCCCACCTTACAGATCAGAGACAGGCCTTGGAGTTGAGCTGGCAGCTGGCCCAAACCCATACCCTGGTTCGTACCGTCATCCCCTCCATCCCTGGGAACCCACCCTCTGGCTTTGAACCACTGAATTCAGTCTCTGAGAGGCCTTAGGCAGAGAATTGGAGGCAGCAGCATCGCCATTTGAGAGGCTGCTATGCAGCTCCAAGCCCCCTGGGGCTACAGAGGGCCCCTCCTGGGACTCCGGCTGAGTCAACATGGAACCTGGCTCCTGCAATTGAGTGCAATCCTGTTTGGAATCCATTTTCACCGCCTGCCCAGATCATTAAACGCTCGGTATTTCCATCCCTGACCAATGAGCCCTGGAGAAACAAACCTGACTGCAAGAAATTGCACTCGGCTTGAAATGAAAGACTGGAGTCAAGTCAGCCTCCTGGTCAGGGAACTAGATCCTATGTGCCGAAACTAAAGATCCCACATGCCGCAGTGAAGATCAAAGATCAAAGAGTTCTTCCACAGCCAAGAGGCCCTGAATACTCATGTTCATGAGAAGGGTGGCTGGGACATTCGGAGGTGAAAGAACTCACTTCTGTGTTGTGGTTTTTTCCCCCTTGATGCATGAAGTTTCAAAGCATCTGAAGACCTCTGGAGTCTGTGTCTTACCCTGAGATGTTTGAAGGTGCAAAAGGTTTTGCAGGAAACTGGACTCCAGAGTTGGATTTTCTGGTACAGAATGCATCCGTGAGCACAATCCTTTAATTGCCTGCTTCAGAATGTTTCAAGGTACTGGTTAAAATGGAGAGTCCTTAGCCTGGAGTGGTTCCGTAGAAATAGAATGCCAGCCACATATGTGACGTTAAATGTTCTAATTGCCATGTTAGAAAGGTAAAAAGAAACCAGTGAAATGAATAAGGTGTTTTAGTTAACCCAATAGATTAAAAATATTGCCATCTTGGTACTTCTCTTGAACCTCCACGCTTCCACTGGAGGGAGTGTGGATTTGATATAAACCACCAGCACAGCCACAAGAAAAAAATATTGTCATCTCATCTTGAAATCAATAGGAAATTATTAATGAGGTGTCTTAGATTTGGGGGCATACTAGTGTCTTGGAAATCTAGTCTGTATTTGGCCCAGCACATCTCGATTCGCACTTGCCATGTTTCCCAGGCTCAATGTCCACCGTAATGACAGCACAGTTAGCTCCACCCTTGATCTCCTGGCTGAGGACACTTTTCTGGGAAATAGCATCCAGAGTCAGAAGGAAGGATTTCAGTCTCCCATCTTCAAGTTGTTGACTTTCTCTGAAGCCTTGGAGCCCTTGTGAGACTTGTGACAATATGGGGGAAGTAGGGATTCCTCTTGGAGGCTGCCTCAGGACAGGGCGGGGACTGGGGGGCTCTGTCAACCTTGAAATACCAGCTCTGCTGGTGTGCGACTGAAAAAGGTTCCTGGACCAACTTCCAAAGTGTCTGTGTGTGCGGGTAGACTTCCCCCCACCAGCTGGCAAGGTGCCGATGCCATGGGGTGACAGAGAATTCAACTCAGTTCTGACACTGTCTACCTAGAGGCAAAATCAGACCCCACAGGCAAAAGGCTCAGTCCCACAAGACCACCCTCCACTTTGGATGCCCATCATGAGTCCAGGACATCACCCGTGCTTCTGAGCAACTGGCTGCAAACTAGAAGTTCCCATGACCTCCTTCTCCTGCTCGGTTAATTTGCTAGAGCAGGGACTTCCTTGGTGGTCCAGTGGCTAAGAGTCTGCACTTTCTCTGTAGGGGGCAAGGGTTCAATCCCTGGTCAGGGAACTAGATCCCACATGCTGCAGCTAAGAGTTTGCCTGCCACAACTAAAGATCTTGCATGCCTCAGTGAAAATCAGAGATTCCCTGTGCCACAGCTAAGACCCGGTGCAGCCAAATAAGTAAATAAAAATATTTTTTAAAAGAACATGGAGCTTGAAACAATATAGTATTGACATAACAACAGACACACAGATCAATAGAGCTGAGAAATAAAGTCATACACATACGGTTAGCTAGTATTTGACAAAGCTAAGCATGCTTAACGGAGGAAAGACAATCTCTTCAATAAGTGGTGCTGGGAAAACATTCACATGTAAGAGAATGGAATTAGATCTCTATTTCACACCACTCACAAAAATTAACTCGAAACGGATTAAAGACTTAAATGTGAGACCAGAAACCATAAAACTCCTGGAAGAAAACAAGCAGTCAGCTCTTTGACCTTGTCCTTGGCAGTGATTTTCTGGATTTGACACCAAAAGCAAAAATAGGACTACATCAAGTAGAGAGTTTCTGCACATCCAAGGAAACGATCAACAAAATGAACTTACAGAATGGAAAAATATTTGCAAACATATCTGTTAAGGAGTTTATATCCAAAACAGATAAAGAACTCACACAACTCAATAGCAAAAAAAAAAAGAAGAAAAAAAGTGGACAAAAGGGAATTCCTGGATGGTCTAGTGGTTAGGACTCTGAGCTTTCACTGCTGAGGGTGCGGGTTCAATCCTTGATCAGGGAACTGAGATCTCACGTGCTTCATGGTACAGCCAGGAAAAAAAGGGTGAGGGGATGACAAGGGACCTGGATAAACATTGTTTCCAAAAAAAGGAAACATATGAATATGAATGTTTTCATATTTATGAAAAAAGGAAACATTCCTTCTATATGAATGGTCAACAGGTACATGAAAAGGTACTGTATTACCAGTAATTCAGCATTGCTAGTCATTAGGGAAATGCAAATCAAAACCACAATGAAATGTTAATTTGGTTATTGGAATGACTGTTACCAAAAAGATAAGAGAGAACAAATGTTGCTGAAGATGTAGAGAAGTTGGAACCCTTGGGCACTGTTGGTGGGAATGTAAATTAGTCCACCACTATGGAAAACAGTCTGGAGGTTCCTCTTAAAAGCAGAGAACTTCCCTGGTGGTGCAGTGGATAAGAACCTGCCTGCCAGTGCAGGGGACACAGGTTCCATCCCTGGTCCGCAAAGATTCCACATGCCTTGGAGCAGCTAAGCCTGTGGGCCACAGCTGCTAAAGCCCACATGCCCTGTAGCCTGTGCTCTGCAGCAAAAGAAGGCACCACAGTGAAAAGCCCACACACTGCGACCCAAGAGTAGTCCCCGCTCACCACAACTAAAGAAAGCCTGCATGCAGCATCCAAGGTCCAGCGCAGCCAAAAATAAGTCAATAAAATTTAGAAAAAAATTAAAAGTAGAACTACCATACGATCCAGCAGTTCTACTTCTGGGAATATATGTGAAGGAAACAAAAACTGCATCAAAGAAATAACTACACCATCACTGCCAACCCCCACCCCCGCCCTGTCCCCGGTCATGTACATTGCAGCATTACTTAGAATAGCTGAGACATGGAAGCAACCTAACTGTTGACTGACAGGTAAATGGATAAAGAAGTTTTGGCGTGTCTATATACGTTGGAGTATTCTTCAGCCATAAAACGGGAAATCCTACCATTTGTAACCACATGGGTGGACCTTGAGGGCATTAAGCTGAGTGAAATAAGTCAGAGAAAAGCAGATACTGTATAATCTCACTTATATATAGAATCTTTAAAAAAAAAAAAAACCAACTCATAAATTAGAGATCAGATTTGTGGTTGCCAGAGACAGTGAATGGAAAATAGGGGAATTGGAGGAAGATGGTTAAGAGGTACAAACTGCAGTTACAGGATAAATGAATCCTGGGGGTGTAATGTGCAATGTGATGACTGTATTTAACCCTGCTGTGCAGTATAGTTGGAAATTATAAGAGTTAGGAGATCCTCAAAGTTCTCGGGAAAAGGAAAACTTTTTTTTTTCCTATCTATGAGATGATGGACATTTTTTTGTTTTGCTTATGTATTTTTAATTGCAACACATTTGCTTTACACTATTGTGGAGATGATGGATATTAACAAAACTTATTTTGATCATTTCACAATATAAGTCAAGTCATTCTGTATACCGTGAACTTAAATAGTGCTGTATGTCAGTTATGTCTCAATAAACGTGGGAGAGAAAGTTGCATGCTGAAGTATGATGTGTGCCTCTTTCGAATGGTTTGGTTAAAAAAAGGGGGGGATATGTGACTAGAGATGGAGCAAAATGTTAACATTGTTAAACCTAGATAGTTTTGATTAGGAGTATTTATATTACCATCCTTTTAACTTTTCTGTTTGAAAATTTTCTTAAGTCGGGCACACAGAAGATGCACGTCCTCCATTTCACTCCATTCTTAAGATGGAACTTCATGTTTGGGTACCAGTTACAATTAGGTTTGGCTGTGAGTAACAGAGACCCCCAAATTACAGCAGCTCATACAAGATGGAAGCTTATATTTCTCTTATGTGAAAAGTTCACAGGTAGGTCGCTTTGCAGCACATTCTCCTCAGGTCCGAGGCTCCTTCCATCTTATTACTCCCCAATAGGTGACTTCCTTTCTCTCATGACCCAAGACAGCTGCTCCTCTACCAGCCATCGCATCCACATTCCAGCAGGCAGAAGAAGAAGAGGTAAAGGGCCTATTACCACTACTTTTAGGAAGCCATCCCAAAACATTTCTGCCCACCTCTCCTTGACCAAAACTTAGTTATGTAGCTAGCTTCAAGGGAGGCTGTGAAATACCCTTCTCCTAGGCAGCTGTGCACCCAGCCTAATGCTGGGTATGGAAAACAGGAAGGAACGCAGCTGAAGGCCAGTGTACAGGCTCTGCCCTACCTGAAAGGTGTTTTAAACCCATGATAGAACAGTGTTGCCCTGTCTTCTCCCAGGGTTCTATACCCAGGCAGCCAGCTTTAGTTTCTCAGAGTGTGGAAGAGGCCCAGCCAGTGAGCTGAGCCACCCAGCCCAACTCGCACAGAAGCCCTGTGACTCCCTGTAACTGGCCGCTGTCCCTCTGTTCTGTCCTGCAGTCTCGAACCTGTCCCAGTACTTCAACCCCAGCTCGGTGGCCAACAGCCCCGCCCGGGCCCTCCTGCTGGTGGGTGTCATTCTCCTGGCCTACTGGTTCCTGTCTCTGGCCCTGGGCTTCACCTTCAGCGCCCTGCACGTGGTGTTCGGCCGCTTCTTCTGGGTGGTGCGGGTCGTTCTGTTTTCCATGTCCTGCGTGTACATCCTGCACAAGTATGAGGGCGAGCCTGAGAATGCCGTGCTGCCCTTGTGTTTCGTGGTGGCCATCTACTTCATGACCGGGCCCATGGGCTTCTACTGGCGAGGCAGCCCCAGTGGCCCCAGCGTGGAGGAGAAGCTGGAACAACTGGAGAACCAGGTGAGACTGCTCAACATCCGCCTCACCCGTGTGCTGGAGAGTCTTGACCGCCCCAACAGCAAGTGACAACCAGCCAGCCGGCCGGCTCCCCCGCCACCAGCGCCCTCTCTCCGGAGACAAAAAAGAAGAAGAAAAAAAAGAACGCCAAACCCCAAACAACCTTAATAAACATGCCTGAGCAAGAGAGGGGCGCTTTGTGAGGGTGTTTCCGGCCACGTGTCAACTCTTAGGACATCTTCCAGGAGGAACTGACAAGATCGTTGATGTAGGACTACCCACCAAGTGTCATTAGTGGAAAAAAATATTTTTTAAACAAAGGATATAACCATATTAGCTGTACAGTAAGAGAAGTTTATCTGTGCATAGAGCATAACGTTAATTTTTTCAAGCATTTAAATACATCTTTTGTAAGGTTTTTTAATAAAGGCAGATCGAGTTGAGTTTATTAAAACTTTACACAGAGGGGAAGAAATTGCTAATTCGATCTTTTGTGAAAGTTTCAAGGCAAGTGTTTGCTTTTGCAGCACAGGGATTGGTGGGTGAGGTCTGAGTGTGTCCTTTTCATGTTCCAAAGCTGTGACCTTCATTACATGTTGTTTTTGGTTGATGTTGATTTGATGAATTGTGTTGCTTCTGAATGTGGACTGTTGGGTTTCAAGGTTGAAACTCAATGTCTTTGAGATCCTAGATGATTCAACCAAGCCCCCATCAATCAGATTTCTGACTGAAGAAGTCATTATTTGTAGAAAACCTAAGATTCCCTCTCCTTTCTGTACTTTGATGTATTTTAACCTCCACATTTTCTAAAGGAAAATTCAAGAACCAGACAAAGAAATATCATTGGAGTTTGATACCAAGAACTGCCTGAGCGAGCACCTAAGCTCATTCAGGTATCTAATTTGAGTCCTAATTTTACCATTGGCCAGCTAGGGGGATATAGGAAAGCTATACTCTCCAGGGTTTTTTGTATACTTATTTCATTTTGGTTTTTGGTTGACTCAGGACCTTAGAAGGAAAACCAAGCATAGCAGCTAATAACCTTTCAAGTCTGTTGCTGCTTACAAAGCATTCTCAGGAACAATAAGCAGAAACCCACCAGAGTTGGAGAAGATTTATTTTATCTGAAATTTTTACAATATATATGTTAGGTGCTTTTGGTTTGGAATATGTGCTGGCTTCATTTTAGGTGGTCTCTAGTGGTGAACAGAAGTGCATGGAGGGCAGACAGCTGTGGGGGTCCTGAACAAAGGGGGCTTTGTAAGGCTTGGATCAGGGGCTAGTGGAGATGGCCCTTTCTGGGTACCAAACAAGCACAGGAAATCAAGGAAAGGGTGACCCAGGTTTTGCTACTAGGCTTCATGGCTGTCTCCATCAGCATTCCTTGGTCACCTGTGTGTCCTGGCAGCCCTCTCAGAGCCCCTGTACACAGGTTTGCAGAGACCCCTGGCAGATAGGGTAGAACCAAGACTTTCTGGGCCAGGTATCCTTTCAGAGAAAACTCGGCTGCCTGCCAGCTCTTCCTGTGCTGTTTCTGTGCTGCTTTATTTAAAGTTGCAAGTACCGGGAAAAGAGAAGCAGGTGTTTTTCAAGAATGTTATGAAACTTCTGTTTTTAAGGTGCACATTAACGGGACCCAAACTCTCTTGCATTTGCAGCTCACTTCTTGAAATTATTTACATGTCCTCTAGAATTTGCCTGGGCAAATCTTTATCCTTGGTTTCTGTGTTGAAGCCGTTCCAGTTTTGTCCATGGCACCCCACTTCAGTCCTCTTGCCTGGAAAATCCCATGGATGGAGGAGCCTGGTGGGCTGCAGTCCATGGGGTCGCCAAGAGTCGGACACGACTGAGTGACTTCACTTTCACTTTTCACTTTCATGCATTGGAGGAGGAAATGGCAACCCGCTCCAGTGTTCTTGCCTGGAGAATCCCAGGGATGGGGGAGCCTGGTGGGCTGCCATCTATGGGGTCGCACAGAGTCGGACATGACTGAAGCGACTTAGCAGCAGCAGCAGCAGATACTTAGAGACAGATGTTTTCACACAGATTATAGAGAACTCCACGGAGGTCGTGTTTGCCTTCTTTCCCTTTGTGCATTTGGTTTCTATGTTTTTGGCATGTCTGGGTGTTTGCTTTGCTCATGTTAGGCGGTGGGATAATTGACGTTCTCTGCACAAAGTTTTAAATTACTGTGTGGGTACAACATCTACCCTTCTCTTGCCCACCCTCACACCTGGAAACCTGATGGAACTGTGCTGTCTTGAGACCCTGGCAGAAAAATCATTTTAACTTCTAGTAAATTGAGGAAGGCTCATATATCTGGGTACTGGTAGACTGAGGCCTCATCATCAACTGGAAATTATTGTTAAGAATATATACACCTTGGGATTTCCCTGTGGCCCAGGGGTTAAGAATCTGCCTGGCAATGCAAGGACATGGGTTCAATCACTGGTCCAGGAAGATTCCACTTGCTGTGAGGCGACTAAGCCCATGTGTCGCAACTAAGACCCAATGCAACCAAATATGTGAATAAATAAATACTTAAAATAATATGCACCTTGTTTTCTGGATTGGCTAAGTATAGGCTATGAAGCCAGTTGAACAATCTGATACACCCAAATGAAAGATGTCTTTATTTTTAACAAAAGTTAGTTGGTTCCTTAAGAGTATCATTTCAGGGTAGAATAGTCCTTGAAATTCTGATGGAAGTCACAGAGGTTCAATATGCATAACTCCTGTCTTTTAATGCGTAAATTTGACTTTTGCTTGGGTGTCCTCTTATCCTCAGATAGTTTGGATTTTTTTTCTTCTTTCCTTGGAAGCTTGTAGGATAATTGACCTCCCCCAGTACCCCTCATATCCTTTTTTCTCTCTTTTTGTAGATGAGAAATGTATTTTTGTATCATATCTCATACCTTGAAGAGAAATTTTTTTATATCTTCAGGGCTGTAGAATATACTAGTGTAACATATCATTCAGTGTGATATGAAAACATCCTGATGAAAACTACTGTGAATCTCTCTTATAGTTAAAACTCAGTTTTTTAGGTATCTTCAAGTTCATCAGTGTTAATTTCCCAATGCTTCAGTATCACAGTAAATACCAAGAGCAGAAAAGAGCCCAGAAAAGAAAAAGGATTTGTTAACTCCAGCTTGCTGGATTTCCATGGATATTTGGGGATCAATGTTTGGAGCAATCTCTTCCTTGACATCCTAGCAAAGATGCTTTTGTGGCACTTCAGCCTTTCATATTTTCCATTTTTGTATTTTCCAATACCAATCAGCATTACTTGCCTTCTGGGTTTTTTTTTTTTTTTTTTTGGTTTGCTTGCCTTTTTTTTTTTTTTAACCCCCTATCATTTCTTGTAGCAAAATGCAACAACAGAATTTCCTGAAAGCTGGCCTTGTGAATTGTGCTAGGGTCTTTAATTTATGAAGGGGACCGAGTGACATCATGGAGAGAGGTTAGTGCCTTTGAAAGAGATTTTAAATACCCATAGTTGCCTGCAGACGATAGGCATACCATGCCTCTCAAGACCACAGGAAGCCTGTCACACGTGGGCTCAAGAAGCAGGAGAGCAGGATCTATGCCTGCTGACTGGCAGGGAGTTGCTAGTTGGAGACGTTGCCTGTTGGCACTAAGGGTGAACATGCAGGGTGGCGTCAGTACTTAGGAGGATTGTGAAAGGACTTTTGTACACCTACTCACCAGGGCTGGCTTGTGGGGAAGATGCAAACCACTTTGGTGGTGTTTCAGTAGCCTTCTAGAGAGGTTAGGAATACCATGTCAGACGTCCAGTGCAGAAGCTAAAACATGGACAAGACACCTCACTATCGGGAATCCTGCTTTATTTCATCCTCTTGCTTCCTGCTACATTTTGTTTTTCCTTTTTTTCCGGCTGCACTGCATAGCTCATGGAACCTTAGTTTCCTAACCAAGGATGGAACTTAGGTCCTCTGCAGTGAAAGTGTGCCATCCTAACCACTGGATTGCCAAATAATTCCCTCTGCTGCTACTTAAGATGCTTTTGAGGAAGGCTCTCTGCCTTATAGGTTGATACCTGATCACTTCTTCGATGGGTTTTGAATTGACTGACTGACCAAAAAGCCAGCTCTTGCCATCACTTCTCGGCCTTTTGGCTAAGACCAAGTGTAGTATGGGGGCTTCCCTAGTGGCTTAGTGGTAAAGAATCCTCTTGCCAGTGCAGGAGATGCAAGAGTTGCAGGTTCGATCCCTGGTTCAGCAAGATCCCCTGGAGTAGAAATGCAGCCCACTCCAGTATTCTTGCCTGGAAAATCCCATGGACAGAGAAGCCTGGTAGGCTACAGTCCATGGGGTCACAAAGGGGACGAATCTGAGCACACACAGCCATCCATCTAGCTCTCTGGGGACTTCCCTGGCAGTCCAGTGGTTGAGACTCCATGCTTCCAGTGTAGGGGACATGGGTTCAATCCCTGATGGAAATAGCATGGCCAAAAAAAATAGAAGGAATTTCCAAGACCTAAAGGTGTCATCCACCTCCCCCAACTTTTTTGGGATAATATATCACCATTCTGCAACATTTTTGTTTATGGCCACTTGAGTACTTCAACCATTGCTCCTTATTGTGAATAATAGAAGCATATACTTTTGCAGGATCTAACACAGTAGCCTTCAAATTAGACTTGGACAACCATCAGTGTGATAAATAGGATCTGGAATAAACAAAGCTTGTCCAGCCTACTGAAATCTGCACGCTGCTCTTCACTGATTCCTTGATAAGTAGGAGATACACCAGGACCAGTGTTTCCCTGGTGGTCGTATGAAAACCTGATTGCCCTTTGCACCATCTACTGAAAATCTGTGGCAGCTAGTGGTGTTCAACCATATGTTCTACCATATGTTCTAATGTCTTTTTGCAGATTTAAAGATTTTATTGTAGTGTCAATTTAATATCCGCATGTGTGTTAACTCTTTGAATACTGTAATTAAATTGATTTCTTTGTGATGGTGATGGTGATTAGCGCTCACTTAAAATCCAACTTAGCACTTATTTCCCTCTTCTCAACTGGAAATCATATTTGTGAGGTATGGTACCCATGATCCACAGTGTATTCATGAGTCAACTTCACATTTCGTGTATCTGGTTATACATTTTACATGGCATTTGATTTGATACTCTGAATCCATCTGATTTTAATATAGTGGTGTGTGCGTGTGCCTGTGTGGCGTGTGCTCACTTTAGTTTCATGAGCTTGGGAAACTGATTCTACAAATATCATAAATAGGCATAAATGTATAAGGCTTATTTTTTTGGCAAAGCAATCCATACATTGCTCTTATTTATTAAATCACTGGCTTTGGTGTTACGTAGAGATATTTGTAGGCCAATTTCAGAACAGAATTAAAATATTGTGAAAATTACATCTTAATAAATGTTTATTGTAATTTTTGTGTACAGACTTCTTAAATATATTTCATTACTTCCAACCAAGCCTGTGTGCAGTTTTCCCAATCCTGACATGTCATGCTGATTCCATGATCCTCTTCCCCAGTCTGAAGAGTGGCCATACCATCTTGAATTTAATTGTTTAACTGGAGGTAGGGTTGCCAGATAAAATACAAGATACCTGTCTATTTGTCAGATAGACAACAAATACTTTTTTAGTATGTGTGTGTGCCCTGAAGTATTTAGGACACACAACAAAGGGGAAAAAAAAAAAGAGCTGTTGCTTATCTGAAATTCAAATTCAATGGGGTGTCCTGTATTTTTATTTGCTAATTCAGGCAATGCTAGCAGGGTATAGCAACTGATGTACGGCTCTCCACCCCACCCTGAACTGAGATGCTTTCATGGGTGCTAAAAATTATTTCCTTACCATTAGCCAACATTCAGGAACAAATGTTCCCGCAGTTAAGACCCGCAGTTCCCCAGAGACAACAGGCATACCATGCCATGTGAAACCACAGGTGACATTAAATGCACTTACCAGTGGAGAGTATTGCTCCTGGGAATGTTTATATTGCAAAGAAAATCTCACAGTGGTCTCCAGAAGACAGTTTGAGGCAAGTCATTGTGATGTTATCTGGAGGCCCGCGGGCTGGCCTAGCTGGGAAAGAGAACAAGGCAAAAGCCAGGACTCCACATCCTGAAAGACAATGTAGCCATAAGGCACAGCATCAGTGCTGGGTGAGAAAGTAGGGACCAGAAGGAGAAATGAAAACATCACTCATCTGAGTGCTTTAATGTGTGTGGTTCATCCTTTTGCAAGAGCACACATCTTTTTAAAATAAAGATCCATGCACCCCAATATTCGTAGTAGCCCTGGTCACAATAGCCAAGACATGGAAGCAACCTGAGTGTCCATCTACAGATGAATGGATAAAGAAGATATGGTACATGTATACAATGAGATATTACTCAGCCATAAAAAAGAACAAAATCATGCCAATGGCAGCAACATGGATAGAACTAGAGATCATCACACTGATTGAAGTAAGACAGAGAAAGACAAATATATGGTACCACATATATGTGGAATCTAATATTAAAATTATATAAATGAAGTTATTTACAAAATAGAAACAGACTCACAGATTTCAAAATCAAATTTATGGTTACCAAAGGGGAAGTATGGGGGGAAGTGATGAATCAGAAGATTGGGATAACATATACTCACTATTATATATAAAATAGATAGGGACTTAGTTCTCTGGTGGCCTCGTGGTTAGTTTTTAGAACTGAGATCCCACAAGCTGTGAGGTGCGGCCAAAAAATAAAATAGATAACTAGTAAGGACCTACTGTATGGCACAGGGAACCCTACTCAATATTCTGTAATAACCTATATGGGAAAAGAATCTGGAAAAGGATGTGAGTATTTGAACAGCTGATTCACTTTGCTGTGCACCTGAAACTAACATGGTATTGTGAAGCAACTATATTCCAATAAAAAATTTTTAGATGTAGCTACTAAAATATTTTATTTAAATAGGCCACATGGCATGTGGGATCTTACGTCCCCTGACCAGGAAGCCTGCAGAAGCCTGCAGTGGAAGTGCATTGAGTCTTAACCACTGAACCACCAGGGAAGTCCCTACCTACCTGGAAATTTAAATTGCACACGTGGCTTGCATTTGTGGCTTTCATTATACTGAATTATATTAATATAAATAGTGCCAGAATACGGCCAGCATGAATCACTCAGGTTCTTGTGCTCAAGACATTGAAGCGTCTTGGTAGTAATG
Organism: Capricornis sumatraensis; assembly: GCF_032405125.1. NCBI lineage: Eukaryota > Metazoa > Chordata > Mammalia > Artiodactyla > Bovidae > Capricornis > Capricornis sumatraensis. The sequence continues at coordinate 57,645,210 of NC_091085.1, read as the reverse complement.
CCTGGCTCTGTGAGCTTATGTGGTCCCCAGGGAGGAGAGAAATGTGAGCTTAGGGATCTTTATGCACGACACGGGCTTCTCCGGTGGCTCAGACTGTGAAGAATCTGCCTGCAAAGCAGGAGACCTGGGTTTGATCCCTGGGTCAGGAAGGTCCCCTGAAGGAGGAAATGACAACTCACGCCAGTATTCTTGCCTGGAGAATTCCATGGACAGAGGAGCCTGGTAAGCTACGGTCCATAGGGTCACAGAGAATTTGACACTACTTAGCAAGTTAAAACAGAGGTTCAATGCCAGACATAGAGCCTCAAGTCATATTTGTTGGGAAAGAAATGAATCTCATAATTCAGGACAGTATTTCATCTGCACAGTTCAAACTATACTTGAGTCTGTGCCTAGAAATGGTCTCCTTGTGGGATAATCTACCCTGATAACAAGACAATTAAACACACCATCAGATTTCCCAGCTTGATAGTAGTCCTCTGTTCTGCAAACCACTGTCAAGTGGCTAGAGGATCAGATAAAGATGAGGCTGGAGGATTTCCAATTATAGAGCTAGAATTAGACAAATGCAGGTGTGCATGGCGGGGGAGGGTGGCCCTAGGGAATGATGATGTGATAGTATCAGTTCAGTTCAGTTGCTCAGTTGTGTCTGACTCTGTGCAAGCCCATGGCCAGCAGCATGCCAGGCTTCCCTGTTCACCACCAACTCCCGCTGCTGCTGCTAAGTCGCTTCAGTTGTGTCCAACTCTGTGCGACCCCATAGACAGCAGCCCACCAGGCTCCTCCATCCATGGGATTTTCCAGGCAAGAGTACTGGAGTGGGTTGCCATTGCCTTCTCCAACCAACTCCTGGAGCTTGCTCAAACTCATGTCCATCAAGTGGGTGATGCCACCAACCATCATTATCCTCTGTCATCCCCTTCTTCTGCCTTCAATCTTGCTCAGCCTCAAGGCTTTTTTCCAATGAGCCAGTTCTTCACATCAGGTGGCCAAACTATTGGAGCTTCAGCTTCAACATCAGTCCTAATGAATATTTAGGACTGATCTCCTTTAGGATGGACCGGTTGGATCTCCTTGCAGTCCAAGGGACTCTCAAGAGTCTGGTCCAACACCACAGTTCAAAATTCTTCAGTGCTCAACTTTCTTTATAGTCCAACTCTTACATCTGTACATGTCTACTGGAAAAACCATAGCTTTGACTATACAGACCTTTGTTGGAAAAGTAGTGTCTCTGCTTTTTAATATGCTGTCTAGGTTGGTCGCAGCTTCTCTTCCAAGGAGCAAGCGTCCTGTAATTTCATGGCTGCAGTCACCATCTGCAGAACTGTATGCAGCCTGCCAGGCTCCTCTGTCCAAGGGATTCTCCAGGCAAAGTGCTGGAGTGGGTTGCCATTCCCTTCTCCAGGGTACATTCCCAACCCAGGGACTGAACTCAGGTTTCCCAAATTGCAGGTGGGTTCCTTATCGTCTGAGCCACCAGGGAAGCCTGGTGTGATAGTACAATATGTATTTGGTCTTCATCTCAGGCACAGAGTTCCTAAAATCTTTGAAATTTCTTTAGTGATAATGGTGAAGGGAGTGTCCCTTGTTATTCATATCAAGACCCTTTCAATCTTATGGGAAAAGAAAGTGAAAGTGAAAATCTGAAAATCGTTCTGTCACATCCGACTCTTTGCGACCCCATGGACTATACAGTCCATGGAATTCTCTAGGCTAGAATACTGGAGTGGGTAGCCTTTCCCTTCTCCAGGGGATCTTCCCAACCCAGGGGTTTATACTAATAAAGCACCGATCCTTTGAAGGAACCAGTGGTGTCATTAGAGGCTTGAAATTTCCACTGCATCACCCAGGTTTATTTTCTTGGGCTCCAAAATCACTGCAGATGATGATTGCAGCCATGAAATTAAAAGACACTTGCTCCTTGGAAGAAAAACTGTGACCAACCTAGACAGCATATTACAAAACAGAGACATTACTTTGCCAACAAATGTTCATACAAAGCTATGGCTTTTCCAGTAGTCATGTATGAATGTGAGAGTTGGACCATGAAGAAGGCTGAGCACCAAAGAATTGATGGTTTTGAACTGTGGTATTGGAGACTCTTGAGAGTCCCTTGGACTGCAAGGAGATGTCAATCCTAAAGGAAATCAATCCTGAATATTCATTCGAAGGACTGATGCTGAAGTTCAAGCTCAAGCTCCAATACTTTGGCCACCTGATGTGAAGAGCCGACTCATTAGAAAAGACCCTGATGCTTGGAAAGATTGGAGGCCAGAGAAGAAGAGCATGACAAGGGATAAGATGGTTGGATGGCATCACCAACTCGATGGACATGAGTTTGAGCAAGCTCCAGGAAACAGTGAACAACAAGATGCCTGGCATGCTACAGTTCATGGAGTCACAAAGAATAGGACACGACTGAGCAACTGAACAACAACAGCAACCCCCAGTTTGGGGGAGGCATCCTTGTACCAGGAGGGAGTTGTCCATCTCTGCAGGGACAGAGCCTCCTATATTTAGGACCCTTGCAGACCCCACCCTGCCCTAGGCACTGCTATCACTGGCTGTTCATCTGCATCCTTTATCACATCCTCCATAATAAACTAGTAATAGTAAATAAAAGTGTTTCCCTGAGTACTGTGGGCCAAACTAGCAAATCATTGAACCCAAGGAGGCGTACATGGAAACTGATCTGTAGCCAGGATGGACAGAAGTGTGGGTAACCTGGGGGACCCATTGTTTTAGTTTAAAAATTTTTTTTCAAGTTTTATTAAAAAAATTTTTTTATGGGAGTATAGTTGATTTACAATGTTGTGTTAGTTTCAGGGGTATAGCAAAATGAGTCAGTAATACATACACATATATCTACTCTTTTCTGGATTCTTTTCCCATATAGGTCATCACAGAGTATTGAGCAGAGTTCTCTATGCTATACAGTAGGTCTTTATTAGCTATTTTATATAGAGTAGCATATATTTTGGAGAAGGCAATGGCCCCCCACTCCAGTATTTTTGCCTGGAAAATCCCATGGATTGAGGAGCTTGGTAGGCTGGAGTCCATGGGGTCGCTAAGAGTCGGACTCGACTGAGCGACTTCACTTTCACTTTTCACTTTCATGCATTGGAGAAGGAAATGGCAACGCACTCCAGTGTTCTTGCCTGGGGAATCCCAGGGACGGGGGAGCCTGGTGGGCTGCCTTCTATGGGGTCGCACAGAGTCGGACACGACTGAAGCGACTTAGCAGCAGCAGCAGCAGCAGCATATATTTAGGGCCTTCCTGGTGGCTCAGACAGTAAAGAATCTGCCTGCAATGTAGGAGACCCAGGTTTGATCCCTGGGTCAGGAAGATTCCCTGGAGAAGGGAATGGCTCCCCACTCCAGTATTCTTGCCTGGAGAATTCAATGGCCAGAGGAACCTGGCAGACTACAGTCCTTTGGGTTGCAAAGTTGAAGGAGACTGAGTGACTAACCCTTCACTTTTACTTCTCAGTGTGTAAGTTAATCACAATCTCCTAAACTGTCCCTCTCCCCACCTCACAACTTTTTAGAAAAGTTTTATGGGAATATAGTTGATTTAAAACATTGTGTTAGTTTCAGGTGTACAGCAAAGTGAGTCAGTAATACATATACATATATCCACTTTTTTTGGACAGAGGAACCTGGCAGGCTACATACAGTCCATGGGGTCGCAAAGAATCGGACAGGACTAAGTGACAAACACTTTCACTTTCACCTCACAACTATTTTTTAATGATAAGATCTTAACATCTTACCTCTTTGATTGCTTTACTATCATTGGGGACCCACTACTTTTGATTGGCATCTGAAATGGGGGTGGGAGGCAGTCTAGTGGACTGAGCCTGGAACCTATGTGGTCTGCACCAACCTCAAGTAGATACTGTCACAAATACCTAATATTGAGGGGAGACTCCACTCATTTGGAGGTCAGAATGTTGTGAGTAGAGAAGTGGTTTTCCCTTCAGTTCAGTTCTGTGGCTCAGTCGTGTCTGACTCTTTGAGACCCTGTGGACTGCAGCATGCCAAGCCTCCCTGTCCATCATCAACTTCCAGAGTTTACTCAAACTCATGTCCTTTGAGTCGGTGATGCCATCCAACCATCTCATCCTCTGCCGTCCCCTTCTTCTCCTGCTTTCAATCTTTCCTAGCATCAGGTTCTTTTCCAGTGAGTCAGTTCTTTGCATCAGGTGGCCAAAACATTGGAGTTTCAGCTTCAGCATCAGTCCTTCCAATGAACATTCAGGACTGATCTCCTTTAGGATGGACTAGTTGGATCTCCTTGCAGTCCAGGGGACTCTCAAGAATCTTCTCCAACATCACAGTTCAAAACCATCAATTCTTTGCTGCTCAGCTTTCTTTATAGTCCAACTCACATCCATACATGACAGCTGGAAAAACCATAGCCTTGACTAGACGGACCTTTGTTGGCAAAGTAATGTCTGCTTTTCAACATGTTGCTAGTTTGGTCATAACTTTTCTTCCAAGGAGTAAGCGTCTTTTTATTTCATGGTTGCAGTCACCATCTGCAGTGATTTTGGAGCCCTCAAAAATAAAGTCTGTCACTGTTTCCACTGTTTCTCCATCTATTTGCCGTGAAGTGATGTGACCAGATGTCATGATCTTTGTTTTCTGAATGTTGAATTTTAAGCCAACTTTTCCACTCTCCTCTTTCACTTTCATCAAGAGGCTCTTTAGTTCTTCCCTTTCTGCCATAAGGGTGGTATCATCTGCATGTCTGAGGTTATTGATATTTCTCCTGGCAATCTTGATTCCAGCTTGTGCTTCTTCCAGTCCAGTGTTTCTCATGATGTACTCTGCATATAAGTTAAATAAGCAGGGTGACAATATACAGCCTTGATGTACTCCTTTTCCTATTTGGAACCAGTCTGTTGTTCCACGAACAGAATCTTGTGCACCAGGACACAGGAGAAAGGAACAGTGACCCCACAGGAAACTTTCCTGTGGGTGTCCAGGAGTCTCTGGCAAAGGCATGGGTTGTTGGTGGCCTGCTGCAGGGTTGGGGGCATGGACTATGGCAGTACTTGCCTGGGATCTTTTGAGGGAGATTACCATTATCTTCATCACCTCCAACATAGTTTGGGCCCAGGTAAATAGCAGGGAGGGAAAACAGCTCCACAGTCAATAGAAAATTGGATTAAAGATTTATTGAGTGGCCACAGGACTGGAAAAGGTCAGTTTTCATTCCAGTCCCAAAGAAAGGCAATGCCAAAGAATGCTCAAACTACCGCACAAATGCGCTCATCTCACATGCTAGTAAAGTAATGCTCAAAATTCTCCAAGCCAGGCTTCAGCAATATGTGAACCGTGAACTTCCTGATGTTCAAGCTGGTTTTAGAAAAGGCAGAGGAACCAGAGATCAAATTGCCAACATCTGCTGGATCATGGAAAAAGCAAGAGAGTTTCAGAAAAACATCTATTTCTGCTTTATTGACTATGCCAAAGCCTTTGACTGTGTGGATCACAATAAACTGTGGAAAATTCTGAGAGAGATGGGAATACCAGACCACCTGACCTGCCTCTTGAGAAACCTGTATGTAGGTCAGGAAGCCACAGTTAGAAGTGGACATGGAACAACAGACTGGTTCCAAATAGGAAAAGTAGTGCGTCAAGGCTGTATATTTTCACCCTGCTTCTTTAACTTATATGCAGAGTACATCTTGAGAAACGCTGGACTGGAAGAAACACAAGCTGGAATCAAGATCGCCAGGAGAAATATGAATAACGTCAGATATGCAGATGACACCACCGTTATGGCAGAAAGTGAAGAAGAACTAAAAAGCCTCTTGATGAAAGTGAAAGAAGAGAGTGAAAAAGTTGGCTTAAAGCTCAACATTCAGGAAATGAAGATCATGGTGTCCAGTCCCATCACTTCATGGGAAATAGATGAGGAAACAGTGGAAACATGTCAGACTTTATTTTTTTGGGCTCCAAAATCACTGGAGATGGTGACTGCAGCCATGAAATTAAAAGACGCTTACTCCTTGGAAGAAAAGTTATGACCAACCTAGATAGCATATTGAAAAGCAGAGACATTTCTTTGCTGACTAAGGTCCATCTAGTCAAGGCTATGGTTTTTCCAGTGGTCATGTATGGATGTGAGAGTTGGACTGTGAAGAAGGCTGAGCACCGAAGAATTGTTGCTTTCGAACTGTGGTGTTGGAGAAGACTCTTGAGAGTCCCTTGGACTGTAAGGAGATCCAACCAGTCCATTCTGAAGGAGATCAACCCTGGGATTTCTTTGGAAGGACTGATGCTAAAGCTGAAACTCCAGTACTTTGGCCACCTCATTCGAAGAGTTGACTCATTGGAAAAGACTCTGATGCTGGAAGGGATTGGGGGCAGGAGGAGAAGGGGACGACTGAGGATGAGATGGCTGGATGGCATCACTGACTCGATGGATGTGAGTCTGAGTGAACTCCGGGAGATGGTGATGGACAGGGAGTCCTGGTGTGCTGCAATTCATGGGGTCGCAAGGAGTCAGACACGACTGAGCGACTGAACTGAACTGAACTGAACTGAGCATGGCCCCACCCATCAGAACAAGACCCAGTATCTCCCTCAGTCAGTCTATCCCATCAGGGAGCTTTCATAAGCCTCTTATCCTTCTCCATCAGAGGGCAGATAGACTGAAAACCACCATCACAGAAAACTAACAGTCTAATCACATGGACCACAGTCTTGTCTAACTAAATGAAACTATGAGCCATGATGTGTAGGGCCACCCAAGACGGCGGGTCATGGTGGAGAGGTCTGACAGAATGTGGTTCACTGGAGAAGGGAATGGCAAACCACTTTAGTATTCCTGCCTTGAGAACCCCATGAAAAGTATGAAAAGGCAAGAAGATAGGACACTGAAAGATGAAATCCCCAGGTCGGTAGTTGCCCAATATGCTACTAGAGATCAGTGGAATAATAACTCCAGAAAGAATGAACAGATGGAGCCAAAGCAAAAACAACACCCAGTTGTGGATGTGACTGGTGATGGAAGCAAGGTCCGATGCTGTAAAGAGCAATATTGCATAGTGTTCCCTTAGATGAGTTCTTAAGACCAAGGGTCCCACAGGTCAACATGAAAGGTAACAGGAGACGATGATGACACGGCCACCTTAAGTGACAGTGGTGATTCTGACAATCAGAGCCTTCTGTGTGTCGGTTCTGCTCCACCTGCACTGGCTTCTTGAAGCTGCATTCTCTCTCTGCCAGCAGAGATGAATATTCTGCTCTTTTCTTTAAGTGAGACATTGTTGAGTTGCCAAGTCATATCCGACTCTTTTCCACCCCATGGACTGCAGCATACCAGGCCTCCCTGTCCCTCACTATCTCCCAGAGTTTGCCCAAGTTCATGTCCGTTGAATTGGTGATGCTGTGCAGCCATCTCATCCTCTGTCAGTCAATGCTAAAGGAAATCAACCGTGAATATTCACTGGAAGGACTGATGCTGAAGCTGAAGCTCCAATACTTTGGCCACCTGACGCAAACAGCCAACTCATTGGAAAAGACCCTGTTGCTGGGAAGCATCAAAGGCAAAGTGAAACATTAGAGATTTGTAAAAATGGAAAACAATGCCATTCTTCTAATTTTTTTTGTTTGTTTAGCAAAGTGTAATTATTTTTCCAAAAATACATTGTTTACAATACTATGTAATGAACTTATCATTAATTTTTAAAAGTTTTTTTAATGTGGACCATTTTCAAAGTTTTTATTGAATTTGTTACAGTATTGCTTCTGTTTTATGTTTTGATTTTTTTTTTTTCTTTTTCTTTTTCCCTTTGGCTGGGAGACTTCTGGGATCTTAATTCCCTGACCAGGTATTGAACCTGCACCCCCTGCACTGAAAGGTGAAGTCTTAACCACTGGACTGACAGAGAAGTCTCTATTATATTTATATTAGATTAGCCAAAAAGTTTGTTCAGGTTTTTCTATATGATTTTCTACACAGAAAAACCCCCCAAAAATTTGGTCAACACTGTGTGTGTGTGTGTGTGTGTAGGTTCTCAGTTTTTATTCTAATTTGGTAATTATTTCTAATTTGATTGTTAATTCTGATAGATTCTAATTCTAATTAATAAAGCACAAAAACAAAAGGTTTTGGAGTCTTCAGTAAGTCAAAGTGTATATATATAAAGCTCCTTGCCTTAGTCTGTTTGGGCAGCTATAACAAAAATACCATCAATTGGGTGGCTTGCGCATTTATTTCTCACAGTTCTGGAAACTGAGAAGTCTGAGATAAAGGCACCCACAGATGTGGTGTCTGGGGAGGACCTGTTTCCTGGTTCAGAAAAGGCTGTCTTTTCTCCGTGTCCTGACATGGCAGGAAAAAAGCAAACTAGCTCTTCTTATAAGGGTACTAATCCCATTCATGAGGGCTCCATCTGCATGACCTACTCACCTCCCAAAGCCCATCACATTGGGGGTTGGGTTTCAATATATGAATTTGGAGGAACATAGACATTCCGTTTTTAGCAGTCCTGAAACCAAAAAGTTTGAGACCTGCTGGCAAAGGTAAGTAATCAGGGACTTCCCTGGTGATGCAGTGGCTAACTCTTCTTGCTCCCAAAGCAGGGGGCCTGGGTTCCATCTCTGGTTAGGGAACTAGATCCCACGTGCTACAACTGAAGATCCCAAATGCCAAAAATAAGACCTGGTGTACCCAAATAAATAAATAAAAATTTTAAATAATAATAAAATAAAATAAAATTTTTTAAATATAAGTAATCACATAGTACACAGTTCAGAGGAACAAAAGGGGGTTGGGTGAACAATATCTAGTGGTCTTGCTCCCGTGACCATCACATTCTCCTCCCCAAGGCAAACCTCTTCATCAGTTTCTTGTGACTCATGCAAGCGATAGCCAAGGACTACAGGCGCATGTATCTACGTACCATTATCTAACCAATAATAGCATATTATATACACTTTCTGAACCGAACCTTGTTTTGTTTTTTGTACATATATCTCAGAGTTCTGTACCATTCTTTGGCATATGGTATCCCATTTTTATGGATATACCACATTGTATTTAACCATTCCTTTATTGATAGACATGAAGAATGTCAGTAAATTTGTTCTGATCAACAGAAGCTGCACTTGGACAATTTGACTTATTGACCTTAAGTTCCCGTACTAGGGACTTCCCTGGTGGTCCAGTGGCTAAGACTCCGAGATCCCAATGCAGGGTCCCTGCGTTCAATGTTTGATCAGGGAACTAGATCCCACATACTATATCTAAAAGATCATGCATGCTGCACCTGATTTGATGCAGCCAAATAAATAAATATTTTTTAAAAGTCCCCATTGTGTTTCTATGACTTTTATGCAAGTGGTTGCACTCAGTGCAACTATAGCACTTTGTAACATTAATATATAACACACATAATGTTATTATATAACAGAATAGAATAGAACATCATTAAGTATTTAGTTTTGCCTATAGTCTTCTAGGAACAAGGCTGTTAATTTCATTTTACCCATCTTTCCCTTGCTGCAGAAAATTTGAAACCAATCTATGGAGATAGAATGAAAAGGTGCATTTACATCATTAGTCTAATGGATAAACTTGCTTCCCATTCCCTCCTGTCCCCCCACACTTTATTTGTCCTACCTATGCCCATTGTAGAGAAGGCAGTGGCACCCCACTCCAGTACTCTTGCCTGGAAAACCCCATGGACGGAAGAGCCTGGAAGGCTGCAGTCCATGGGGTCACTGAGGGTCGGGCATGACTGAGTGATTTCACTTTCCCTTTTCACTTTCATGCACTGGAGAAGGAAATGGCAACCCACTCCAGCGTTCTTGCCTGGAGAATCCCAGGGATGGGGGAGCCTGGTGGGCTGCCGTCTCTGGGGTTGCACAGAGTTGGACACGACTGAAGTGACTTAGTAGTAGTAGTAATGCCCATTGTAATGCAATGAGGATAGCGTTATTAGCCAGAGTGAAATAAGAGCAGTAGTGTTTAATCCCAGGGCTCCCTAAGGTGGGCCAAGTTCATTTGTGGCGCAGGTTACTCTTCAGTGGTGTAGGTGGAGTAGGATGTTATTTGTTCTGTTGCAGAGGTATGCATGCCCACGTCCTGTCTCTGGTTGAGTGTTTGAACTGGATGTTGATTAAATCATAAAACGTAAGCATTGGGAAAATGTAAATCATAAACCATGCAATAAAAAAAGAACAGAATTTGCAAAAGAAACTGCTACAAGAAGCTATCTCATAAGAGAGTATGAAATCAGCATTTGTGTCAACCAACTGGAGTAATAAAAGGAATCTAAAGAAAGGATGAAATGATCAAACCTGTTCAGGCCTAGATAAGGCTCCAGTCCTTTAGAAGAGTGGCCAAAATCTTCAGAAGGGCCCCAGTCAGTTAGAAGAAGACTGTCCCCAGCTCTATGTTGTGTTCAATCAGATATCTGGGTAAAAATGCATCTGTGAATAAATAAATATTGAGTGTCTACAATTTGCCTGCATTATGACAATGGATTCTCTCCTCTCTTACATTTGTTTCTCAGTGTCAAAATTCTTCCAGGAGTGTTTTATTTCAATGATTGCAAGTCTCTGTTTATAAGACTGATTATAAAATAATACCATCATTAAAAAGGGCAGATTTTAGGACTTCTCTGGTAGTCCAGTAGTTAAGAATGCGCCTGCCAATGCCAGGGTGTGTTTGTGTGTTCTCAGTTGCTCAGTCAAGTCTGACTCTGTGACCTCATGGACTGTAGCACTGCCCGGCTCCTCTGTCCATGGGATTTCCCAAGCAAGAATACTGTAGTGGGTTGCCATTTCCTACTCCAGGGGATCTTCCCCACAAGGGACTGAACTCTCATCTCTTACATCTCTTGCATCGGCAGGTGGATTATTTACCACTGTGCCAATTCTTTACCACAGGGAAGCCAATGCAGGGGACAGGAGTTCAATCCCTGGTCCTCAAAGATCCCACACCCTGGGACAACTAAGCCTGTGCCATTACCGAGGATCCTGTGCTCTAGAGCTTGTGCTCTGCAGCAAGAGAAGCTACTGCAACAAGAAGCCTGAAACTAGAGGAAGTGCTCGTGTGGTAATGAAGACCCAGGGCCAAAATAAAGCCAAAAATAAAGAAATAGTAAAAATTTTAAAGAGAGTTGATTTTAGTAATTGGATAATTCACATATACGCTCTATACAAATATTCTATAATCTATGTTTAGAAAATGTTTAAAAGAACAGAACTGGAGAAAATAACAGAAAAGGAAGCATCGTTATGTAACCCTACCAGAATTAGAAGCTATGAGCTTAGGTTAGATTATCTTTTTATTTCTGGAGTTATATGATTGGAGTGTCATTTTCCTCCTTCTTCTACTTTAGCATTTCCAGTCATAGTTATATATTTATTATTATTTGGCTCTGGCTCCCATCTTCACAAAAGCCTCAAAGTAGCCTGTGTATTTATTTCTAAGGGTGATTATTTCTACAGTCACAGATTCACAAGGCTTTCTGTTTAAAGTTGCATTTTTATCATGCAGCTTAATATACTCTCTTATCATAAGTACATATTGAATCAAAATCTTTAATCCCGAAAGTTTCCTCTAACACAAAACATTGCTCTGTGTACATATTCTAACATTGTCTGGGGACTTCTTTGGCAGGCTGGTGGTTGGGACTCTGAGTTTTCCCTGCCAAGGATGTGGATTCACCTAACTGTGGAACTAGGATCCCACATACCCTTTGAGACAGCCAAACAAAAACCCCAAAATGAACAAAAATAATATCATTGTCTGAATTAAAATAATTAACATTAATTAAAAGCATTATATTATAAAATATAAACATGTAAATCATAACCCAATTTGAGAATTTCTTCACTTTTTTTCCTATACTCAAAAAAAAATACGTAAGTGGCTTGGGCCTTTTTCAGCTTCTAAGTTTGGGTTCAGTTCAGTTCAGTCACTCAGTCGGGTCTGACTCTTTGTGACCCCATGAACCGCAGCACGCCAGGCCTCCCTATCCATCATCAACTACGAGAGTTTACTCAAACCCATGTCCATTGAGTCAGTGATGCCATCCAACCATCTCATCCTCTGTTGTCCCCTTCTCCTCCTGCCTTCAATCTTTCCCAGCATCAAGGTCTTTTCTAATGAGTCAGCTCTTCGTATCAGGTGGCCAAAGTATTGGAGTTTCAGCTTTAGCATCAGTCCTTCCAATGAACACCCAGGACTGATCTCCTTTAGGACGGACTGGTTGGATCTCCTTGCAGTCCAAGGGACTCTCAAGAGTCTTCTCCAACAGCACAGTTCAAAAGCATCAGTTCTTCAGCACTCAGCTTGTTGATAGTCCAACTCTCACATCCATACATGACCACAGGAAAAACCATAGCCTTGACTAGACAGACATTTGTTGGCAAAGTAATGTCTCTGCTTTTTAATATGCTGTCTAGATTGGTCATAACTTTTCTTCCAAGGAGTAAGTGTCTTTTAATCTCATGGCTGCAATCGCCATCTGCACTGATTTTGGAGCCCAGAAAATAAAGTCAGCCACTGTTTCCACTGTTTCCCCATCTATTTCCCGTGAAGTGATGGGACCAGATGCCATGATTTTCATTTTCTGAATGTTGAGCTTTAAGCCAACTTTTTCACTCTTTTCTTTCACTTTCATCAAGAGGCTCTTTAGTTCTTCTTCACTTTCTGCCATAATGGTGGTGTCATCTGCATATCTGAGGTTATTCATATTTCTCCCCGCAATCTTGATTCCAGCTTGTGCTTCATCCAGCCCAGCGTTTCTCATAATGTACTCTGCATATAAGTTAAATAAGCAGGGTGACAATATACTGCCTTGACGTACTCCTTTTCCTATTTGGAACCAGTCTGTTGTTCCATGTCCACTTCTAACTGTGGCTTCCTGACCTACATACAGGTTTCTCAAGAGGCAGGTCAGGTGGTCTGGTATTCCCATCTCTTTCAGAATTTTCCACAGTTTGTTGTGATCCACACAGTCAAAGGCTTTGGCACAGTCAATAAAGCAGAAATAGATGTTTTTCTGGAACTCTCTTGCTTCTTCGATGATCCAGCGGATGTTGGCAATTTGATCTCTAGTTCCTCTGTGTTTTCTAAAACCAGCTTGAATGTCAGGAAGTTCACGGTTCACTTATTGCTGAAGCCTGGCTTGGAGAATTTTAAGCACTACTTTACTAGCATGTGAGATGAGTGCAATTGTGCAGTAGTTTGAACATTCTTTGGCATTGCCTTTCTTTGGGATTGGAATGAAAACTGACCTTTTCCAGTCCTGTGGCCACTGGTGAGTTTTGCAAATTTGCTGGCGTATTGAGTGCAGCACTTTCACAGTGTCATCTTTCAGGATTTGAAATAGCTCAGTTGGTATTCCATCACCTCCACTAGCTTTGTTCATAGTGATGCTTCCTAAGGCCCACTTGACTTCACATTCCAGGATGTCTGGGTCTAGATGAGTGATCACACCATCGTGATTATCTGGGTCATGAATATCTTTTTTGTACAGTTCTTCTGTGTATTCTTACCACCTCTTTTCAATACCTTCTACTTCTGTTAGCTCCCTACCATTTCTGTCATTTATTGAGCCCATCTTTGCATGAAATGTTCCCTTGGTATCTCTAATTTTCCTGAAGAGATCTCTAGTCTTTCCTGTTCTATTGTTTTCCTCTATTTCTTTGCATTTATCACTGAGGAAGGCTTTCTTATCTCTCTTTGCTATTCTTTGGAATTCTGCATTCAGATGCTTATATCTTTCCTTTCCTCCTTTACTTTTCACTTCCCTTCTTTTCACAGCTATTTGTAAGGCCTCCCCAGAGAGCCATTTTGCTTTTTTTGCATTTCTTTTTCTTGGGGATGGTCTTGATTCCTGTCTCCTGTACAATGTCATGAACCTCCGTCCATAGTTCATCAGGCACTCTCTCTATCAGATCTAGTCCCTTGAATCTATTTCTCACTTCCACTGTATAAGGGATTTGATTTAGGTCATACCTGAATGGTCTAGTGGTTTTCTCCACTTTCTTCAATTTCAGTCTGAATTTGACAGTAAGGAGTTCGTGATCTGAGCCACAGTCAGCTCCCCATCTTGTTCTTGCTGACTGTATAGAGCTTCTCCATCTTTGGCTGCAAAGAATATAATCAATCTGATTTCGGTGTCGACCATCTGATGATGTCCATGTGTAGAGTCTTCTCTTGTGTTGTTGGAAGAGGGCGTTTGCTATGACCAGTGTGTTCTCTTGGCAAAACTCTATTGGCCTTTGCCCTGTTTCATTCTGTACTCCAAGGCCAAATTTGCCTGTTACCTCAGGTGTTTCTTGACTTCCTACTTTTGCATTCCAGTCCCCTATAATGAAAAGGACATCTTTTGGGGGTGTTAATTCTAGAAGGTCTTGTAAGTCTTCATAGAACTGTTCAACTTCAGCTTTTTCAGCATTACTGGTCAGGGCATAGACTTGGATTACTGTGATACTGAATGTATTACTATTGAGTGTATTACTATTTAAAGAAGAAATGCTCCATAAATGTTGAACTAATGAATTCCTGTAAGGTGAAGCAGGAATTCAATCATTTTTCTAAGGTGGTGTCCTGGGGGCTTTGTGGCATTCTGCAGTGAAGGTATGAAGTCTCCAACAGGACACAGCATTGCTTTGAATTGTCAGTTTTGGGATCCGACCACAACCACCTCTGCAAGATCTCACAGATCCTCAGTCCTTACCTCAAGGCAGCAGAACCTAAGGAATGGACTGGCCACACACATATCATGGTCCTGCACTGAAGAAACACATTGATAGTGTCTCACAACCAAGTCTTCAGGAGAGGTAATGAGTGGTGGGACCAAATGAGGCAGTTGTTGTTCAGCCTGTCAATTGTGTCCGACCCTTTGGGACCCCATGGACTGCAGCATGCCAGGCTTCCCTGTCCTTCATCATCTCCCAGAGCTTGCTCAAACTCATGTCCATTGAGTTGGCGATGCCATCCAACCATCTCATCCTCTGGCGTCCCCTTCTCCTTCTGCCCTCAATCCTTCCCAGCATCAGGATCTTTTCTAATGAGTCGGCTTTTCACATCAGGTGGCCAGAGTATTGGAGCTTGAGCTTGAGCTTCAGCATCAGTCCTTCCAATGAATATTCAGGATTGATTTCCTTTAGGATTGACAGGTTTGATCTCCTTGCAGTCCGTGGGACTCTCAAGAGTCTTCTCCAACACCACAGTTCAAAAGGATCAATTCTTTCGTGCTCAGCCTTCTCTATGGCCCAACTCTCACATCCATACCTGACTACTGGTAAAACCATAGCCTTGACTAGACAGAACTTTGTCGGCAAAGTAATGTCTCTGCTTTCTAATACGCCAAGGCAAGGAGGACGTGAAATCTCCTTGTAGGCACCTGTGTTTGTGGAATCCAACCTTCATGTCCCATACCTGTGCTTGGCCCATAGCCAAGGTGCCTCCTGGTAAAGATCACAAAGCTCCAATACTTTGGCCACCTGATGCGAAGAACGGACTCATTGGAAAAGACCCTGATACTGGGAAAGATTGAGGGCAGGAGAAGGAGACGACAGAGGATGAGATGGCTGGATGGCATCACTGACTCAACGGACATGAATTTGAGCAAGCTCCGGGAGATAGCGAAGGAAGCCTGGCGAGCTGCAGTCCATGGGGTCGCAGAGTCGGACACGACTGAGCAGTTGAACAACAAGGATTACAACTGTAATCCTAAAGAATCCAAATGTTAACTGAGGCCATGTCCACATCAAAAGTAGCCCCCTCCTCACCTCCGCCCTCAGCCACTCTGTTCTGTGACTTTATTATATTTGGACATTTCTCACTAACTTGAGTTACCTGATGAATTTGTTCACTTTCTTCCCTCCCGACTTGGTCGGGTTCCCTCTGATTCCCCAAGTGCATTGAGTCTCGCAAATATTAGGAACCCTCTATAAGCATCTGCACGTCTACGTGAAAGAATAAGCGTGTCCCAGACAGTTTAGAAGCAAACCCTTCCTTTAGCCCCACAGGTGTAGAGCTCGAGGCTGTGACTCAGTGAGGTCAACGGTGAATATTTCGGGACTGGGGGAGACAAACAGTTGGCGCAGGGTGACCTGCCTGAGACAGGTTGTCAAGGTGACAGCACTCGGCCTTAGCGGTCAAGGATGACCCCGCCCCGCTGCCCGGCGCCAATTGGGCACGCCTTTTTCTGAAACCCCTTTACGATTGGCTGAGAGGCGTGGCCTCGATGCAACGGAACGCCTTGCGATTGGTTGGAGCTCAAGGCCCGCCTTTCTTAGTGAGACGGCCTGAGCTGATGTGAGACCAGCTCCCAGACAGCCAATCAGTGTGGGAGCTAAGTGTGGTTCGTGCTTGCTGCCTGGATCCTTCCGCCGCCACCGCCGGGCGCGGGCTCGTGGAAGGGCGGGTCCTGCTGGCCCAGGGTTAGTGGAGGGTCACGGGATGTGGAGCAGGATCTGGTGAGGTTATCCTGGAAGAAGCCTACACGAACGCAGTCGTGCTAAACGGACAAAAAAGAGAGCAGAGCCGGACAGCTTTATCCAGAGTGTCCTTTCCCTCCTTCTAAGGACCCCGCTCCATCGGACTGTTTCCTGGCATCCTAAAAATTTTAAAATAAAAACCAAAAGAATCTTGACTACATAATAAAAATAAATGAAAGATTTAAGTTGTCCGATATTGCCAAAAGAAATGCCCAATAGAGACATAATATAGACGGACAAATTCTGAACCCTCAATTCTGAATCTCCCCGTAAGTGTTTATTGAGCTGCTTCTTTCTTCCCAGAACCGATGGGCAAGAACCAAGTGCGGCTCTGGAGCTTGCTGAAAGCACACCAAGGACTTCCTTTCACAATGTGATTAGCGCTGTGGGTGGGAAAAAAAAGGGCCATGGGGTGGAGAATCTGGGCAGTATTTTGAATTGTAACCACCAACAAGGAAATGGGGTAACGTGATGGGGGAAGGTTTCCCAGCAAAGGGCAGCCTCCTTTTACTGTGCTCACAGGAGACTGTATAAAAAGGGGAAGGAAATCTGAGTGTGTGAAAATAAGATTGCTCTGCAAAAATAAAACTTGTTTTAATATAAAAAATAAATTTTAGAAGATTTCTCTCCATCTTTCACACCATCTAGCCCACTCCTTCAACATTTGCGGTGTTGAATACACTAGAGACTTTTTTTTTCATGAACTTTGGTCCTTTTCCTTGGGAGCCTGGTTTCTGAAGAATGAACTTTGCAAATACATAAGGAGCCAAATCAAGCCAGAAGGTGGAAAGTCACCTCATGTGGTTACCATTTCTTGCCCTGTTAAAAACAATCTAGAAAGGAAACCATAGGAAGTCTTGGATGACTTGTAGGGCTGGTCTAAATCTTGGGTTAAATGAGGCTTCTTCTTGTCAGAATACCTCTTTCACCAGAAGCACTCAGCTAATGAGGATCGAGACTGTCTTAAAACCCTGGTAGACAGTGAATCTCTGGGTTGTGGGTGGTGTTGAGTGACTGAATGTCATCCAGAAAGCACAAGAAAGTGGCCCGTGTCCTCTGTTTGCCGTGAGCCTACAGTGATAGAGATCAATGAGCTGTAAGGGACATTTGTGTTCATGTGACACATTTCCTGCATGCCTGCCATGTGCCAACACAAGGAGAAAGCTCCCTACTCTCAAGGAACCTCGTGGAAATGGGGGAAGAGAGAAGATAAAAAAGTAAAAAAATTAATAATCAGAATAAGGGACTTCCCTGGTGGTCCAGCGGTTGAGAATCCACCTTGCCATTCAAGGGATGCAGTTTTATTCCTGATCAGGGAACTAAGATCCCGCAGGCCTCAGAGCAACTAAGCCCTTGGGCCACAACTAGAGAGTGCATGTGCCCACAACAAAATATCCCTTGTGATGCAATGAAGACCCCATGTGCCACAACTGAGACCCAACACAGCCAAATAAATAAAGAAATATTTAACAAACATCAGAATGGTTTCATCTTAGACTATGAAGAAAGCAGAATAAAATAATCTGTAGCTGGGCGAAGAGTGGGAAGAAGGTTTATTGAATTGTTGGCTGCCTGGGGAAGGCCTTTTGCAGGGAATGACATGTGAACTTAACAAATGTCTATGTCAAGTGATCCCAGAAGTGGTCCAATTCATCCGAAACCAATTTGCCAAAAACCAGTATGCCAAATAAGCAGTTTACTGGATTTGCAGAAATGGCTAGATGCACCAATTTATCGGAAAACAGACTTTATGAAAAAGTCCCTGATAAAATTTCATCCCATTCTCCTCTTCACACTTTTTCTAACCAGATAAGCCTTGCATCTTCCTAGGCTTCAGTGCATGCCTCTTGGAAATTCCCTGGTGGTCCAGTGGTTGAGACTCCATGCTTCTAGTGCAGAGGGCACGGGTTTGATCCCTGGTCAGGGGAACTAGGATCCCACATGCTGCATGGCATGGCGTGGCAAAAAATAGAAACTTATCATCTTTGTTTACCCATCCATGATCTGGCTCCCCTTGAGAATGTCAGCTCCACAAGGTCACATCACAACAAATATCCACCTACCTTTCATTTCTTTTATATGTATTTGCCCTTCTTCAAATCAGCTCAGTTCAGTTGCTCAGTCGTGTCTGACTCTTTGCGGCCCCATGGACTGCAGCATGCCAGGCCTTCCTGTCCTTCAGCAACTCCCGGAGCTCGCTCAAACTCATGTCCATCGAGTCGGTGATGCCATCCAATCATCTCATCCTCCGTCGTCTCCTTCTCCTCCTGCCTTCAATCTTTCCCAGCATCAGGGTCTTCTCCACTGAGTCAGTTCTTTACATAGGTGGCCAAAGTATAGGAGTTTCACCTTCAGCATCAGTCCTTCCAGTGAATATTCAGGACTTATTTCTTTTAGGATGGACTGGTTGGATGTCCTTGCAGTAGAAGGGACTCTCAAGAGTCTTTTCCAACACCACAGTTCAAAAGCATCAATTCTTCGCCACTCAACTTTCTTTATAGTCCAAGTCTCACATCCATACATGACTACTGGAAAAACCATAGCCTTGACTAGATGGACATTTGTTGGCAAAGTAATGTCTCTGCTTTTTAATATGCTGTCTAGGTTGGTCATAGCTTTTCTTCCAAGGAGCAAGCATCTTTTAATTTCATGGCTGCAGTCACCATCTGCAGTGCTTTGCACTGCACCCCAAAATAAAGTCTGTCACTGTTTCCACTGTTTCCTCATCTATTTGCCATTAAGTGATGGGACCTGATGTCATGATCTTAGTTTTCTGAATGTTGAGTTTTAAGCCAGCTTTTTCACTCTCTTCTTTCACTTTCATCGAAAGGGTCCTTACTTCTTCGTTTTCTGCCATAAGGGTGGTGTCATCTGTGTATGTGAGGTTATTGATATTTCTGGCAAGCTTGATTCCAGCTTGTGCTTCATTCAGCCCAACATTTCACATGAAGTACTCTGCATATAAGTTAAATAAGCAGGGTGACAATATGCAGCCTTGACGTACTCCTTTCCCGATTCTGAACCAGTCTGTTGTTCCTTTTCCAGTTCTAACTGTTGCTTCTTGACCTGCATACAAATTTCTCAGGAGGCAGGTAAGGTGGTCTGGTATTCCCATCTCTTTCAGAATTTTCTGAAGTAGTAGAAGTAGATGTTTTTCTGGAACTCTCTTGCTTTTTCCATGATCCAACAGATGTTGGCAATTTGATCTCTAGTTCCTCTGCTTTTTCTAAATCCAGCTTGAACATCTGAAAGTTCATGGTTCATGTACTGTTGAAGCCTGGCTTGGAGAATTTTGGGCATTACTTTGCTAGTGTGTGAGATGAATGCAATTGTGCAGTAGTTTGAGCATTCTTTGGCATTGCTTTTCTTTGGGATTGGAATGAAAACTGACCTTTTCCAGTCCTGTGGCCACTGGTGAGTTTCCCAGATTTGCTGGCATATTGAGTGCAGCACTTTCACAGTGTCATCTTTCAGGATTTGAAATAGCTCAGTTGGTATTCCATCACCTCCACTAGCTTTGTTCATAGTGATGCTTCCTAAGGCCTACTTGATTTTGCATTCCAGGATGTCTAGCTCTAGGTGGGTGATCACACCATCGTGGTTATCTAGGTCATGAAGATATTTTTTTGTATAAGTTCTTTTGTGTATTCGTGCCACCTCTTTTTAATACCTTCTGCTTCTGTTAGGTCTGTACCATTTCTGTCCTTTATTGTGCCCATCTTCACATGAAATGTTCCTTTAGTATCTCGAATTTTCTTGAAGAGATCACTAGTCTTTCCCATTCTATTGTTTTCTTCTATTTCTTCTTCAAAATATATGTCAAGTTCAACGTCTCCATGAAAGCTTTCAGTTCTGAAGGAAATCATGAAAAAAGTGCTAACCTGGCACTTTTACATGAGGAAAATACTGTGAAATAATATTACCAATTTCTTAAAAATGTGTCCTTCATCTGATATTAGTCACAGTTTCTGTGGTCACTTTCAGAATAGTGATTTAATCCAACTACAATGCAGTTTAATAAAAACATTTAGGAAAAAAATTTTTGATTTAGGAATAGTTATGGAAGTTCCTAATAAATAGAAATGTATTATTTTTAAAATCAGTAATCACAGCAAATAATTATTCTTTGCATGCAGATTTAATTTTCTGGGAATGGAAAATTGTCATGAAGATTTGTAACCAATGAAAAGTAATCAAGATCTTAAAAAAAATCAAACAAACAAATTTTATGGCTTCATCTTCCTTTCCTAAAAAATACTTAATTATATTACTGGGCCTTAGTTGCAGCACGCAGGATCTTTAGTTGTGGTGCGGGGGACCTAGTTTCCGGAGCAGGGTTCGAACCTGGGTCCCCAGCACTGGAAGAGAGGAGTCTTAGCCACTGGACCACCAGGGAAGTCCTAGTCTTCATCTTCTTGAATTAGCTTCAGTGAGTAAGAATATAGTCTTCTGATTTTTCCTTGAATATAGAAAATATGCTTCATGAATCTATTTTCATTCAGTCTATTGAAGAACATCCAGCCAGAGCAACTTGAGCATTAGCCTTGAGGTTCCTCATCTCATTCTAGCCCCTGACTCCTGTGTGTGTGGGGCAGGGGTATGCTGTGATTGCCCTGTTCAGTCTCTTAGCTCCTGGCCCATCCCATTCTAGGCTTTTGTGTGGGTCAAAACCAGTTTGTGGAAGACTGAATTCCATGTCGAATTGTGCCAGTGGAAATCTTCCTTTCTAGACTGTGGGAAAGAGAAGGCTTGAAGTGGAGGGTTCTGCACATGGATGGACATTTGGAATGGACATTTAGATACACTATGATCCTTCATATATTTAGTCTGTGTATCTTTACGGCACATCCTCAGGGTGCCAGGTTATGATACTGAACAAATCTGACAAAGACCCTGACCTTGTGGAGTGAAGATTCTCAAGGGGAGCCAGATCATGGATGGGTAAACAAAGATGGTGAGGTTTTGTTTCTTTTTTTTTTTGCCACACCACGCAGTATGTGGAATCCTAGTTCCCTGACCAGAGATCAAACCCATGCCCCCGGCACTGGAAGTGTGGAGTCTCAATCACTAGACTTCCAGGGAATTTCCAAAGATGATACATTTTAACACTGCAAGCAATAACTGAATACATTCTCCCTATTAAAAGAGGAACACAGGAGACAAGATTACAGCGTCTTTCAACATCTCATCTGTGGATCCCATCAGGTGACTTTCTCACTATTTACTTACTCCTTTTCCTGGTGAGGATCTTGGACTGTGGCTACATCTTCTCTCCTCTCCCCTGGGTGCTGGAGAGGAGGTGGAGGGGTTGAACTTTGGGCGATCACTTAAGGCACCTCTGGGTACCATTCACCTGATTTCCACAGTCCCATGGGTGGGCGGGGATGGTTGAGGGAATCATGCCATGGAGGCCTGAACAAGAAGTCCCTTGGCCTGGTAAACTCAGCAAACTTGGCTGAGTCCCCATTTGAAATCACACCTTCACCCGTTTTCTGGACCAGCCCGGGAGGACCTGCTTTGCAGTCGTCGCTGGGAATGGAAATGTGCCAGCTTCTCAGGCCAGAAGGTCTTCTTTCTTCTTCTTTGAGTCTTATTTCATGACGCCTTTGGTTAGGACTTGGGAAAAATCAGTTTTCCTGTTAGACAGCTTGTTTTCATCTTCTCTGGGCTCCAAGGACTGCGTTAATTTTTTTTAAAATTGGAATTAAAGCTCTTAATGAGACGCATGGGCCATCTTCTTTTATTTCTTTATGGCCACTTCACACAGCATGTGGGATCTTAGTTCCCCAGCCAGGGATCGAACCTGCACCCCCTTGCATTGGAAGCACAGACTCTTAACCACTGGACCTGCAGGGAAGTTCCCAAGGACTGCTATTCTAATGCAGCAACACATCCTCTTGGTTCTTCCAAAATAGCTCTATGCATATATAGACATTTCAGTTCAGTTCAGTCACTCAGCTGTGTCCGACTCTTTGTGACCCCGTGGACTGCAGCACGGCAGACCTCCCTGTCCATCATCAACTCCCAGAGTTTACTCAAACTCATGTCCTTTGAGTCGGTGATTCCATTCAACCATCTCATCCTCTGTTGTCCCCTTCTCCTCCTGCCCTCAATCTTTCCCAGCATCAGGGTCTTTTCAAAGGAGTCAGTTCTTTGCATCAGGTGGCCAAAGTACTGGAGTTTCAGCTTCAGCATCAGTCTTTCCAATGAATATTCAGGACTGATTTCCTTCAGGATGGACTGGTTTGATCTCCTTGCTGTCCAAGGGATTCTCAAGAGTTTTTTCCAACACCACAGTTCAAAAGCATCAATTCTTTGGTGCTCAGCTTCCTTTATAGTTCAACTGTCACATCCATACATGACTGCTGGAAAAACCATAGATGTGACTAGACGGAACTTTGTTGGCAAAGTAATGTCTCTGCTTTTTAATATGCTGTCTAGGTTAGTCATAACTTTTCTTCCAAGGAGTAAGCGTCTTTTAATTTCATGGCTGCAGTCACCATCTGCAGTGATTTTGGAGCCCCCCAAAATAAAGTCTGTCACTGTTTCCACTGTTTGTCCATCTATTTCCCATGGAGTGATGGGACTGGATGCCATGATCTTAGTTTTCTGAATGTTGAGCTTTAAGCCAACTTTTTCACTCTCTTCTTTCACTTTCATCAAGAGGCTATTTAGCTCTTCTTCTCTTTCTGCCATAAGGGTGGTATCATCTTCATATCTGAGGTTATTGATATTTCTCCTGGTGATCTTGATTCCAGCTTGTGCTTCATCCAGCGCAGCATTTCTCATGATGTACTCTGCATCAGTTCAGTTCAGTCGCTCAGTTGTGTCCAACTCTTTGCAACCCCATGAATCGCAGCACGCCAGGCCTCCCTGTCCATCACCAACTCCCAGAGTTCACTCAGACTCACGTCCATCGAGTCAGTGATGCCATCTAGGCATCTCATCCTCTGTCGTCCCCTTCTCCTCCTGCCCCCAATCCCTCCCAGCATCAGAGTCTTTTCCAATGAGTCAACTCTTTGCATGAGGTGGCCAAAGTACTGGAGTTTCAGCTTTAGCATCATTCCTTCCAAAATACACCCAGGGCTGATCTCCTTTAGAATGGACTGGTAGAAGTTAAATAAACAGGGTGACGATATACAGCTTTGCTGTAATCCTTTCCCTATTTGGAACCAGTCTGTTGTTCTTTGTCCAGTTCTAATTGTTGCTTCCTGACCAGGATACAGATTTCTCAACTGGCAGGTTAGGTGGTCTGGTATTCCCATCTCTTTAAGAATATAGACATGTAGAGATGTATAGACATTTAGAGATGTACTCTACAGATGCCGATATTTATATAGAAGTATATAGACCTATGGGACTTCCCTGGTGGCTCAGATGGTAAAGAATCTGCCTGCAATGCAGGAGACTTGGGTTTAATCCCTGGGTCGGGAAGATCCCCTGGAGAAGGGAAAGGCATCCCACTCCATATATATATATATATATATATATATATATATATATATATACACATATATACATATATACACACACACATATGGGCTTCCCAAGTGGCACTAGCGGTAATGGCACCATCTGCCAATGTAGAACACATAAGAGATCCAGGTTGTGGGTTCAGTCCCTGGGTCAGGAAAATCCCCTGGAGGAGGATATGACAACCCCCTCCAGTATTCTTGCCTTGAGAATCCCATGGACAGAGTAACCTGGTAGGCTACAGTCCATGGGGTCACACAGAGTTGGACACTACTGAAGTGAGTTATCAGGCACGCAGCACATACACACATATATATGAACAGAGATAAGTAAATGACGAGATAGTCATCCAGTGGAATCCATGGAGGAGATGTCAAAAGATGCTGTAATCTTGTCTGCTGTGTTCCTATCCATGATATGTACATACAGTCTCCCCTCTTTTCAGCAGCTCCATGTTCCCACCAATATCTGCCTAACAGGTTTCTCTGCTTGCACCCCATCCTGCCTTCCCAAACCCAACCCTATTCACTCTGTGACCACAGAACAGCTAGAATAATCCTTTGGAAATGTAGATCCCTATCCTACTCAGCACTTTCCAAGTGGCTTCTGATTGCACTTTGAGTAAAATCTGAAGTCCTTACCCTAGAGCCTCCCAAAGCCCTATATGGTCACTACCCTTTGAGTGTGCCAAGCATGCCTCAGGGCCTTTGCACTTGTTATGCCCTCTGTCTGGGAGGTTCTTCACGAACATCATCAGGTGAAGAATCTTCAGTTCTCGTCCTCTTTGTCCTTGTGGAATCCTGAGACACAGGAGCTGCGACAGAGGGGGTCCTGACTTGGGGATCTGACTTTCCTTAGTTATTGCTGATGGCTTCATATGGTCTAGACTAGGGGGTCCCCAGCTTCTGGTGATCTGAGGTAGAACTTATGTAATAATAGAAATAAAGTACATAATATATGCAATGCACTTGAATCATCCTGTAGCCACTCCCCCAACATTTCACCATCCATGGAAAAATGGTCTTCCATGAAATCGGTCTCTGGTGCCAAAAAGGTTGGGGTCCCCTGGTCTAGACTATTGCATATGGGTGATGGAACTACCGAAATGAACAGAAACTTTTCAGAGTGAAAAGTGAAAGTGATAAGAGAAACATGAAATTCATGTTTCAAAAACATATGCGCTTTCCTCTGATAATCTTGGCTCCTATGTCAAGTGTGGATGCCACTTCTCTTCCAGATCATTGGAGTTTTTTTTGCAAATACTCATGCCTTTCACATGAAACTGCTTTCAACATATTCCAGAGGACTCAACATAACTTATTCTATCGGTTAAAGGTCAAGCATTTAATAGTGAGAGCTTTGAAACATGGAAAATCTACTTGAACACATTCCACAGTGGGAAAAATAAAAATGAACATAGGTGAACTTAAGGGGAAACATAGGGGAAATTCCAAAGCAGTGATGGAAGGTCAGCCCTCTGATAATAAGACAAGTGCATTTCGTCTGGCAAATGTCTATATTCTTTCACTTTTTTTTTTGTTTGTTTTTGGAAGCAGCTAAAATAGCCTGGAGAAGCACAGGTCAGGAGTGTGGTGTATAAATAGTATCCATCTGAATCCTTAAATCAAACATAAGCAACTGATGGGACTTCCCTGGTGGTCCAGTGTGGTTAAGAACCCACCTGCCAATGCAGAGGACACGGGTTGGATTCCTGGCCCAGAAAACTAAGATGCTACATGCCACTGGGCAGCTATACCCACGTGCCACAACTACTGAGCCTGAGACCTAGAGTCTGTGTTCTGCAACAAGAGAAGCCACCACAATGAGATGTCCTCGCACCACTACTAGAGAGTAGGCCCTGTTTACCCGAACTAGAGAAAGCCCGCACATAGCAACCGTGAGCCAGTGCAGCCAAAAAAGAAAAAAGAAAGCATCTGGTAAGATGGGAAAGATGGGAATTTCAGAGACCTAAGAGGGGTTACTCACAGCAAGTTAAAGATTTTTGGTAAAGGAAAGTCCTTCCAGCTCTGTTCCCATTTTATTTATTTTTTAACTTAAGTTTTATTTTACTTTGAAGTATAGCTGATTTACGATGTTGTGATTCAGCTAGTGGTTCAGTTATACATAGACACATATTCCTTCTTTTTCAGATTCTTTTCCCATATAGGTTGTTATCAAATATTGAGCAGAGTTCCCTGGGCTCTACATTAGGTCCTTGTTGATTTTCTATTTTCTATACAATAGTGTATATACGGTAATCCCAAATGCCTAATTTATCCCTCTCCTCGATGTTCTCATTTTAGATGGGAGGAACTTTCTTGAATCTCTTCATTTCCTCCACTCCCTTCTAAGCTTGTTAGAAGCTTCCCTGGCAGTTCAGTGGTTAAGACCCTGTGCTTCCAATGCAGGGGAGCAGGGTCGATCCCTGGTAGGTGAACTAATCCCACATACCACAAGGTGTGGACAAAAAATAAAAATATAAATAAATAAATTTTTAAAATTCAAAAAAGAAGAGTATGAGGCAGCAAGGAGGGGCCTGAAAAGGCACGACCAAGGTGTGTCTGGAGACAGTCAAAGGGTGAGGACAAATAGCCAGTTATTTTGACTGTAGCTTACTTCTTCCTTGGCTTCCCCTACAGGTCCTAGGCCTCTGTGGGGTAGGGGTGGGGGTGGCTCTGAGCTGAAAGAAATAAGAATGAATTAAGTAACTGTCAGGTTTATCAATCCAGCCCCCACTCTGGGTTCCTGACAAATGGTCAACCTATGTGTTCAGTTCAGTTTAGTTGCTCAGTCGTGTCCAGCTGTTTGCAACCCCATGAACTGCAGCACACCAGGCCTCCCTGTCCATCACCAACTCCCGGAGTTCATCCAAACCCATGTCCATCGAGTCGGTGATGCCATCCAGCCATCTCATCCTCTGTTGTCCCCTTTTCCTCCTGCCCTCAATCCCTCCCAGCATCAGAGTCTTTTCCAATGAGTCAACTCTTTGCATGAGGTGGCCAAAGTACTGGAGTTTCAGCTTTAGCATCAGTCCTTCCAAAGAAATCCCAGGGTTGATCTCCTTCAGAATGGACTGGCTGGATCTCCTTGCAGTCCAAGGGACTCTCAAGAGTCTTCTCCAACACCACAGTTCAAAAGCATCAATTCTTCGGCGCTCAGCTTTCTTCACAGTCCAACTCTCACATTCATACATGACTACTGGAAAAACCATAGCCTTGACTAGATGGACCTTTGTTGGCAAAGTAATGTCTCTGCTTTTTAATATGCTATCTAGGTTGGCCATAACTTTTCTTCCAAGGAATAAGTGTCTTTTAATTTCATGGCTGTAGTCACCATCTGCAGTGATTCTGGAGCCCAAAAAAATAAAGTCTGTCACTGTTTCCACTGTTTCCCCATCTATTTCCCATGAAGTGATGGGACTGAATGCCATGATCTTCGTTTTCTGAATGTTGAGCTTAAAGCCAACTTTTTCACTCTCCTCTTTCACTTTCATCAAGAGGCTTTTGAGTTCGTCTTCACTTTCTGCCATAAGGGTGATGTCATCTGCATATCTGAGGTTATTGACATTTCTCCTGGCAATCTTGATTCCAGCTTGTGCTTCATCCAGCCCAGCATTTCTCATGATGTATTCTGCATGTAAGTTAAATAAGCAGGGTGACAGTATACAGATTTGACATACTCCTTTTCCTATTTGGAACCAGTCTGTTGTTCCATGTCTAGTTCTAACTGTTGCTTTCTGGCCTGCATAAAGGTTTCTCAAGAGGAAGGTCAGGTGGTCTGGTATTCCCATCTCTTTCAGAATTTTCCACAGTTTGTTGTGATCCACACAGTCAAAGGCTTTGGCATAGTCAATAAAGCAGAAATAGATGTTTTTCTGGAACTCTCTTGCTTTTTCCATGATCCAGCAGAAGAACTGTACAAAAAGGATCTTCATGACCCAGATCACATCTTGGAATGTGAAGTCAAGTGGGCCTTAGAAAGCATCACTATGAACAAAGTTAGTGGAGGTGATGGAATTCCAGTTGAGCTATTTCAAATCCTGAAAGATGATGCCCTGAAAGTGCGACACTAAATATGCCAGCAAATTTGGGAAACTCAGCAGTGGCCACAGGACTGGAAAAGGTCAGTTTTCATTCCAATCCCAAAGAAAGGCAATGCCAAAGAATGCTCAAACTACTGCACAATTGCACTCATCTCACACACTAGTAAAGTAATGCTCAAAATTCTCCAAGCCAGGCTTCAGCAATATGTGAACCGTTAACTTCCTGAGGTTCAAGCTGGTTTTAGAAAAGGCAGAGGAACCAGAGATCAAATTGCCAACATCCGCTGGATCATGGAAAAAGCAAGAGAGTTCCAGAAAAACATCTATTTCTGCTTTATTGACTGTGCCAAAGCCTTTGACTGTGTGGATCACAACAAACTGTGGAAAATTCTGAAAGAGATGGGAATACCAGACCACCTGACCTGCCTCTTGAGAAATCTGTATGCAGGTCAGGAAGCAACAGTTAGAAGTGGACATGGAACAACAGACTGGTTCCAAATAGGAAAAGGAGTGCGTCAAGGCTGTGTATTGTCACCCTGCTTATTTAACTTCTATGCAGAGTACATCATGAGAAACGCTGGACTGGAAGAAACACAAGCTGGCATCAAGATTGCAGGGAGAAATATCAATAACCTCAGATATGCAGATGACACCACCCTTATGGCAGAAAGTGAAGACGAACTCAAAAGCTTCTTGATGAAAGTGAAAGAGGAGGCGGAGCCCTGGGCGGAACGGTGCAGCAGTCCTGGCAGCGGAGGAGAAGGATCCTTTGAGCTATTTCGCGGCTTACGGGAGCAGCAGCTCAGGCTCCTCGGACGAGGAGGATAACAGCGAGCCGGAGGAGACAAGTCGTAAGGCCCAAGATCCTGCGAAGTCGGCCGGCGGCAATGGGAACAAGGCGGAGAAGCGGCTGCCTGGACCAGACGAGCTGTTCCGGAGCGTGAGTCGCCCGGCCTTTCTTTACAATCCGCTCAACAAACAGATAGACTGGGAGAGGCACGTCGTCAAAGCTCCAGAGGAGCCTCCAAAGGAATTCAAAATATGGAAGTCAAACTATGTACCACCTCCGGAGACGTACTCTACAGAGAAGAAACCTCCCCCTCCAGAGCTGGATATGGCAATAAAATGGTCTAATATATATGAGGACAATGGTGATGATGCCCCACAGAATGCTAAGAAAGCTAGGCTTCTACCAGAAGGGGAGGAGACAGTGGAATCAGGTGATGAAAAAGATGAGCATACTTCTAAAAAAGCGCAAAGTAGAACTGGGAGAACCAACAAAGAAGAAAAAATAGACAAGAATGACAAGAATCTTTGGACTGCAAAACTTGTGGGTCTTTTTGGCAAATTAAGTTGATACTGTAAATTATTATGAAACAACATCTCCATGAAAATATGTTAATTAACTGAGTATTCCTGCTGGAACGTTCCACTGTAGAATTCATTTTTTATTTAAAAATATGTATTTAAAACTGAAATGGTGACTTGTGATTGTGTAATTGACAATGCTTGGAAGCATTCTTGCTACCGCAGAATTGGTGACATGCTTTGAGTTTCATCCCAAGTTGACGTGCCAATGTTCTGTGAACCTTTTATAAAGGAGTATATTTTTAAAGTAAATACATTGTAATGTACTGTGAACTTGTAGGGTGCTTTTCAACAGTGTTTGTACAGTGTAAATAGATCATGAAAATAAATTTATCGATATTACTGCAAAAAAAAAAAAGAAAAAAAAAAGAAAGTAAAAGAGGAGAGTGAAAAAGTTGGCTTAAAGCTCAACATTCAGAAAATGAAGATCATGGCATCCAGTCCCATCACTCCATGGGAAATAGATGGACAAACAGTGGAAACAGTGTCAGACTTTATTTTTGGGGGCTCCAAAATCACTGCAGATGGTGATTGCAGCCATGAAATTAAAAGACGCTTACTCCTTGGAAGAAAAGTTATGACCAACGTAGATAGCATGTTCAAAAGCAGAGACATTACTTTGCTGGCTAAGTTCCGTCTAGTCAAGGCTATGGTTTTTCCAGTAGTCATGTATGGATGTGAGAGTTGGACTGTGAAGAAGGCTGAGCACCGAAGAATTGATGCTTTTGAACTGTGGTGTTGGAGAAGACTCTTGAGAGTCCCTTGGACTGCAAGGAGAGCCAACCAGTCCATTCTGAAGGAGATCAACCCTGGGATTTCTGCCGGGGTCCAGCCCTGGTGGATCCAGGGAATTCGAAGGTGGGGATGGCGTCGGCGTCTTTGGAAAAATACATATTTAATTACGGATATATAGAGAGATTAGTCTTTGGAAAAATACATATTTAATTACAGATATAGAGAGAGATTAGAAATGGAATGTGTAGTAGGAAGATTAGTGGAGAAAAATAGGCTGAATAACTTGATTACATGGAATAGCATCCATGCTCCAGATGGGAATTCAGCCAGAAAAACGAGGAGCAAGAAAGAACGACATGGGGGGTATCAGTCTTTCCAGAAACTGATCCGATTTCTTTATTTTTGGGTTTGCTTATATACCTTTTGTTATACATAGGGATGAATACAGAGTCACGTGGGGGTCAGCAATCCTGACCTTTATCAAAGTCAGGTGCTTCACATAAAAATATCTTAGGGATTTTATGATCCTTTCTTTCTGATAACCAAAAAACTTATTTTTTCCAAGGGTGTTTTTTCTTAAACCAGGCACCACCCTCCAAATAAAGTTACATTCCTATAGGGTGAGGGTGTAGTGAGTTACAATCAAGAAAGGAATTTATTTAACCCAAGGTTAACATGATTAATCTTAAAGGTTAATACTTATTTCTTCTATATACTTAAAGGTTAATGCTTATTTCTCCTATATGCTAGTTATATTCATTATAAGGGCAGGAAATATGGAGATTTAGCAGCAAACATCAGCCCAACAAATGAAAATCCTTTCACCAGTGCTCCCCTTAAGATCTATTTAGTCTTAAGATAGTGATAAAGTTACATTTTTACATAACAAGGACACAGTGATTTATAACAAAGTACAGTGATCTATTACAAAAGAGAAAATCCATTAACTCAAAAAGTCTAGTATTGCTAACATCAAAACTACTATATTTCCTTTTCTATATTCCAAATACATTGATTAATTTACTCCCAGGTGCCTAAGGATATGGAGGCCTGGCGGCAATCATTGACTCAACAAGAAGAGAAAGCCCTATGCTAATTAAGACTCTCAAAATACTCCAAAGCTCTCTGTGCTGTTTATGGTTAAGAGGTAGTAAACAATCATGTGGCAGGAGTATGGATAATCCTGTCACACAAGCTAGTCTGTCAGCAGAGAGGTTTGACCTGAGACACCTTTGTCCCACCCAGAGCAGGGAATTAGCAGCAATTATTGACACAACAAATGAAAAACCCTTCACCAACATAATTCCTAACCAACCCACTATACTAATAATTTCTAACTTCCCCAAAGAATTTCCCTTTAGTAAGTCTAAAACATCTCGTGCCTCTCAGGTTGGGAGGCTATAAAC
Organism: Capricornis sumatraensis; assembly: GCF_032405125.1. Taxonomy (NCBI): domain Eukaryota; kingdom Metazoa; phylum Chordata; class Mammalia; order Artiodactyla; family Bovidae; genus Capricornis; species Capricornis sumatraensis. The sequence goes on along the minus strand of NC_091085.1, from coordinate 57,613,701 downwards.
AATCACGTGGCCAGACGAACCCATACAGGTGGGCTAGATAACCTTCAGAGGAGTCCGTAAGCTGAAACACTCTTGTCACGCCCAGGAATTTTTATTGCCTTGGAGCTACACGTTTACTCCTTCTCCGAGAGAAACGGTTATGGGGGAGAGCCCCCCGTAAAGTCAGAGGTGTAGGTGAGAGCATAAAACAGACTCTGGTTTTGGGGTAGATGCTCGGGAACAGGGGGTTTCCTGAGGCTTGATCACGCCTTTGCATATGCCAAGCCTCGTTCCTCATGACCTTTGCCGTGGGCGGAGTTCCTCAGCCTGGCCCCCGGCAGATTTCTTTGGAAGGACTGATGCTAAAGCTGAAACTCCAGTACTTTGGCCACCTCATGCGAAGAGTTGACTCATTGCAACAGACTCTGATGCTGGGAGGGATTGAGGGCAGGAGAAGAAGGGGACAACCGAGGATGAGATGGCTGGATGGCATCACTGACTAGATTGACGTGAGTCTGAGTGAACTCCGGGAGTTAGTGATGGACAGGGAGGCCTGGCGTGCTGCTATTCATAGGGTCAGAGTCGGACACAACTGAGTGACTGAACTGAACTGAACTGAGCGGATGTTGGCAATTTGATCTCTGGTTCCTCTGTGTTTTCTAAAACCAGCTTGAACATCTGGAAGTTCACGGTGCACATATTGCTGAAGCCTGGCTTGGAGAATTTTGAGCATTACTTTACTAGTGTGTGAGATGAGTGCAATTGTGCAGTAGATTGCGCATTCTTTGGCATTGCCTTTCTTTGGGATTGGAATGAAAACTGACCTTTTCCAGTCCTGTGGCCACTGCTGAGTTTCCCAAATTTGCTGGCATATTTAGTGTCGCACTTTCAGAGCATCATCTTTCAGGATTTGAAATAGCTCAACTGGAATTCCATCACCTCCACTAGCTTTGTTCGTAGTGATGCTTTCTAAGGCCCACTTGACTTCACATTCCAGGATGTCTGGCTCTAGGTGAGCGATCACACCATCGTGATTATCTTGGTCATGAAGGTCTTTTTTGTACAGTTCTTCTGTGTATTCTTGCCACCTCCTCTTAATGTCTTCTGCCTCTGTTAGGTCTGTACCATTTCTGTCCTTTACTGAGCCCATGTTTGCATGAAACATTCCCTTGGTATCTCTAATTTTCTTGAAGAGATCTCTAGTCTTTCCCAGTCTGTTGTTTTCCTCTATTTCTTTGCATTGATTGCTGAAGAAGGCTTTCTTATCTCTCCTTGCTATTCTTTGGAACTCTACATTCAGATGCCTCTATCTTTCCTTTTCTCCTTTGCTTTTCACTTCAACCTATGTGTAAAGCTCTGGAATTCCACTTCCCAAGAGGGCTGTGTGCATGCTAGATAGCTTCAGTCTTGTCTGACTCACTGTGATCCTATGGACTGTAGCCCACCAGGCTCCTCTGTCCATGGGATTCTCCAGGCAAGAATACTGTAGTGGGTAGCCATCTCCTACTCTATGCGATCTTCCCAACCCAGGGATTGAACCTGCATCTCCTATGTCTCCTTCATTGGCAGGCAGGTTCTTTACCACTAGCGCCATCTGGGAAATCTCCATAAGGGCTGCTGCTGTTGCTGTTAAGTCGTGTCAGTCGTGTTGGACTCTGTGTGACCCCATAGACGGCAGCCCACCAGGCTCCTCCATCCCTGGGATTCTCCAGGCAAGAATACTGGAGTGGGTTGCCATTTCCTTTTCCAGTACATGAAAGTGAAAAGTGAAAGGGAAGTCGCCTAGTCATGTCCGACTCTTCGTGACCCCATGGACTGCAGCCCACCAGGCTCCTGTGTCCATGGAATTCTCCAGGCAAGAGTACGGGAGTGGGTTGCCATTGCCTTCTCCACCCATAAGGGCTAGGTCTATGCTTTACACAGTGACCCCCAACCCCCACCCTTGCTAGCCAACACCAGTTACTTGCTGGACATTTCTGAATGAATGAATGAACATTTCTTAAGCTCCTACTATGGCTCAGGCTCTGGGGACCCTGTGGAGACCAGTTAGACAGGGAGTTTGGTCCCGTGGGATCTGCAGTCCAGTGTTAAAGCAATAAACATATAAACAAGAGTCCCTCCAAGATGAGCCTTCTGCGTTAAGATGGACTCCCCCCCTTCTCTGGGCTTCCCTGGTGGCTCAGACAGTAAAGAATCCACCTGAAATATGGGAGACCTGGGTTCGATCCCTGGGTTGGGAAGATCCCCTGGAAAGGGGAATGGCAACCCACTCTAGTATTCTCTCCTGGGAAATCCCACGGACAGAGGTGGCTGATGGGCTACAGTCTATAGGGTCACAACGAGTTGGACATGACTCAGGTGACTTAGCACGGATGCAGCCGCTTTCACAAAGGAGGTGACTTGTGGACAGAGCTAGAATAGGCCCCAGAACTTGGAGGTCAGGGGAAGGGGAAATTCTGGAAGTTGTGTTAACATAGTAAGCACTCTGTTCTAAGCTAGCACCTATGTTTATTTGTCATGACTGGGAGATGGGAGCTATTTAAGATTAAGTGGTGGAGGGAGGGGGTTGCTTCCTAAAATGCCAGCACTGCAAAAAACTGTTACTTGGGAGAAGCTGACTGGGTTGCGATCAGAATAAATAATGAGGAATATGGGAAGGTCCCCAGAACAGTGCCAAGGTGCAGTAAGAGTACAGCAAGTGAAACTTCAAAATAACTCCCATCGCAGGTTTCCCTGGTAGTCCAGGGGACATGAGTTCCAAAGCAGGTGGTGGTGGGAGGGCAGGATCCCATTGCTGGGCAACGAGGCCTGTGCACCACGACTACTGAAGCCCACATGCCCTGGAGCCTGTGCTCCACAAGAGAAACCACTGAAATGAGAAGATTGCTTGCTAGAGAGAGCCCACGGGCAGCAACGAAGGCTCAGGGCAGTCAAAAAAAAAAAAAAAAAAAAAAGATCCTATGGCAGTTTCCTCTCCATCTCCATAGCAATCATCATCTCTTGAAACATCACTTTAATCAGTCCTCCTGCTTATACCCTTGCTTCCTGAAGACTGTTCTCAATGCTGCAGCCAGAGTGGTCCCTATGACAGTTATAGTCAGAGTATGTCCTTCAGCTCACAACCTTGCAGTGGTCTTGTGATACCCAAGGTAAAAGCCAAAATCTTCATTGGTCTCCAGGAACCCACCTGAGCTTCCCCCTCTTCCTTCATTGACCTTGTCTTCTACTCTAGGTCTCAAATGAAAAGACACTGGCCTCTCAGCTAGCTCACTAACCACATCCAACACCCTGCTGCCTCAGGAAACTTTCCTCCAGGTTACTAAGTAGCTCACTCCTACCTCAAGTTATTGATATAATTACCTTTTTAATGGGACCTTCCCTGACAACCTTTTTCAAAGAGAAACACTCCTCCCATGTTTTCTACCCTTCCCTGATTTTTCATAGCACTTATTACCTTTTATTACGTGAATATTACTCTTTTTTATGTATGATACTCATTGGTGTAGTTTTTGATTGTACGTATTATACTATGTATGACATTTATATAATGTATTTGTTGATTGACCCTGCTCCTCCCCACACCTGTCCCCCACCCCTTATCTCTTGTTGACTGAGGGCAGGAATTACGCTTCGCTCGGTGATGTATCTGCAAAGCCTGCACAGTGCTCGGTACCCAGCAGGTGCTCGGTAAATACGGGTAGGACCAAAAAAAAAAAGGAAAAAAAAAAAAACCAATCGAGAACGAAAGAACAGATGAACGAGCCTGCGGTCTCTACCTCGCCTTCCGGCCCTGGTTTAACCCCTTCGCGCTCCAGGTGAAGCTGGGGAGCCGAGCACAACGCGCCTGCGCAGCACCACCGGGTGGGCGTGCGCAGGTTGTAGTCCCGGAGCAGCGGCAGCACTCCTTTTCGAGGCGCGGCGCCCGCGGAGGGTTACATTCGGGAGAGGCGGGGCCTTCGGCGGCCGGGAGCTTTGTGGGGCGGGGCTCGCTGGGAGTCCGGGAGGGGCGGCTGGTCCGCGTGCAGTTGCTCCACGTCCGCCTTGCCGTTCACCCGGGGTCCCGCTCCCCGGCCTCTGCCGCCGCCCCCGGCTCGGTCCCCGGCCTGATCCCGGTCTCCCGAGTAGCCCCGGCCTTCCCGCCGGCCTGCCGCGCCGCAGCCATGTCCAAAGAACCGCGAGCCGGGCGGGAGGAGATCCTAGAGTGCCAGGTGATGTGGGAGCCTGACAGCAAGAAGAACACGCAGATGGACCGCTTTCGGGCGGCCGTGGGCGCCGCCTGCGGCCTGGCACTGGGTGAGCGCGGGGTGCGCGTCCTGGGGGGCTCTCCGGCCACCTCTTGGCTGGACCAGGGGCTTTCAGAAATCGGGCTCCTCCCTTGGCCGTCCGAGGGACCACTTGGCAGAGAGACACTGCTCCTGGAGTCCCGGGAGCCCCCCTTTTCCTGGACGTTGGGGTCAGGGCCCATCTTAATTATTGGAATGGCCTCCTGATTTTCATCTTCCCGCCTCTGGGGGTTGGAGGAGCCACTGAACAGGGGGCCCCCCCTCCCTAGGGGGTGGGACCCGTCCTTAGGGGGTGGGACATCTTCTAACTGTGGGGTTTGGCCCGCGTGTCTGTGCGGGGTGTCACTTCCTCTCTTGTCGGGGGGCCAGTCTCCTCTTCTTTGCAGTATCCATCTCTCTGCTAGGGTAGCCCCTCTGGTCTTGGAACCCCTGTGGACTGAGAGATCCCTTGTTAGGCATTCCTACCTGTGAGGAGTGCTCCCTGGATTCTTGCCCTCCCACACCGGGGGCTTCTGTCTCTCTGACCCAGGTCTTCTTTGACCCTTAGCTCCTCCCTTCTGTTGAGGGATGGGTCACTTGGCAGCCACATTACCTGGTGCTGACCCCTCACGGCGCCCCCCCCCCCACCTCCCCCTGCCCCGCCAGGCTGACCCTGCTAGAGGCCAGCCTGGATTCTGGGCATCGAGGAGATGGATGATGCTCAGGCAGGAGGCTGTCTCTGGGATTGGGGTGGAACTCCTTCCCTTTATGTGCTTACACACCTAGCCCCAAACCGAACCTAGCCCAGTACCCCCCTTCCAGCTCCCTCCCTGGCCTCAGGAGCCACCTGTGTGAGATGGCCCTTTTCTGAGTGAGAAGCGTTCCCTCAGCTCTACCTGGCTGTCCACCTACTTCCTGCACCCTCCCCTCAACGATTTTTCATCTCATTGTGACCCTTTCCCCCGCATCTCGCCCCTCTGCCGGCTGCAGGGACTCCTGTGTTTCTGTTGGTGGCATCACTGTCCTCAGGGAGCCCCACAGGAATGGAGACTTGGGTCGTCTGCCTTCCAGCATGGTCCCCTTTCCACCCCAGTGCCCGCATCTCCTTGAGGGCCCTGGTTTCCTCTTCCCTGAACCCTGGCTGGTTTTCCTCTTTCCTGCTTCTCTTCTCTCTAGTACCTGCTGCCTGCGGGCTTTGCCTGAGCAGCCTTGAAGCGAAGGTCTGGTTGGCCACACCTGGGCTCTGAGACTCACAATGGCTCCTTGTTGACCATGGATTTGCACATTCTGCCACCTGGCAGCTTCCATGTCCTCCACAGCACAGTGGGCGTCATAGCTTCCACAGGTAGCCCTTTCCCTTGCTCATCCAGCTCCCTCCTTCTCCTTGCTGCCTGCTCACTGGAGACAGGTGTGGCTTATTACTCTCTAGGCCTTTTTTTCAGGTAATAGTTGGTAAGTTAATGTGTGTTGGATTGGGGGACAGAGTTGTTTCTTTTTGGTTACACTGCACGGCTTCTGGGATCTTAGTTCCCCCTCCAGGGATTGAACCTGGGCCCTCGGCAGTGAGAGCACAGAGTTCCAACCACTGGACCGCCAGGCAACTCCCTGGGGCACAGACTTGATTCCCACCAAGAGCCAGGAGTAGAACCACATCCTGTTTTTGTGTTTCTGTGCCTTGATTCCATGTCTCTTTTTCTTCTGCCAGCTGTTCTTCCTGACGCTTTACAAAAATGATTTCACAGAAGGGCAGTCCTGTGAGATGCCTGAGGCTGAGCTGTCACCTCACTGCCGGGATCCTGAACTGGCTCTGCCACTTACTAGCTGTGTGGTCAGAGGGAAGTCACCAGATCTCCTGAGCCTTGGTTTCCCTCATCTGTAAAATGGGCATAATGAGAGGACCGACATCATTGGGTGGGCGTGAGGGCAATCAGGCTGAGCGCTGTGCCACACCTGGCCAGTGGGGGTGGCTGAGCAGACACTGGCAGGCACCAGTAGCCCCCAGACTGTCTGCCCAACTCCTGTCTGCCCTTCAAGGCTGGGACTGGTGGCCTGCTGGCCAGGGTGAACCTGCAGACTTAGTTTGGGCTTCTCACACTGAGTTGCAGTCTCCTTGAGAGACTGCATAGGAAAAGCAAGATTTCCAGCTTCTTTGGCAAACCCACTGGCCCGTGATGATGGGTTCATGTCCCCACAAGCGGCACCAGCTGAGCTGAGTGGGGCTCCTCTCTTGGTCTGGGAGTGCTGTAGACCTTGGTTTTTTTTTCTCTTCCTCCTCTTCTACTCCTGATGGTTAACCCACCCTGCTTCTCTCCTTTCCACAGGCCTGGCCCTGGACATTTTGGGCTTTGCTTTAGGAGCCAACTCAAACGCTGTCTTCTCTGATTATTCTCTTTGACCACTTTCTTTTTCTCTCTCTCCAATTGCATGTAATTTGGACTTTTAACCTGTCTTGCCTTTTCATTTAGTTGTGAGCATGTTTTTTTATTTTTGGTCTATGAGGCATGTGGGATCTTCGTTTCCTGACCAGGGATTGAACCTGTGCCCCCTGCAGTGGAAGCATGGAGTCGTACCCACTGGACCATTAGGGAATCCCCTATTTGTGAGCCTTCTTATTTGCTTAAACACAGCAGCCTTGAACTTGTGTTGTCTGTGCCATCAGCGGTGGCTGGTGTGTGGCTGGTGGGCAGCACTGAGCAATGCTCTTGTCTGGCTGTAGGGAGAGAGCAAGGGATGCTTCCTCACAGGCTGGCTCAGCCCTACTGCAACCCTGAGATGGGATGAGTTGGGGGGCATTCCCCAGCCCCTCAAGACCGGTGTCAGTGGGAGAATTCTATCCTTGTGTTTTGGAGGGGCAGGGCCTCCCTGGAACTATGCAGTCTCTTCCAGGACCAGAACCGTAGGTTGGTTGGCTCTCGTCATGGCTTCCAGCAGAGGTCATCTGGGAATCCACAGCATGCCCACCTAGACCTTGGGGTCCTCTGGGTGCAGACCTTGGGGGCAGCCTGCAGCCCCAGCCCAGCACATGTGCCTGTGACACTTGGCCTTGTTTGCAAGGCCCCAGGGGGCATACTGCATGTACCAGCTCTCGGTCATTAGGGGAGGCCACCAGCTTTATGGTACGCATTACTTTTTGCTTTTTATACAGAGCCATTAAAAAAAATATATATATATATATATATTTATTTGACTGTGCTAGGTCTTTTCAGAGAAGGCAATGGCACCCCACTCCAGTGCTCTTGCCTGGAAAATCCCATGGATGGAGGAGCCTGGTAGGCTGCAGTCCATGGGGTCGCTAAGAGTCGGGCACAACTTCACTTTCACTTTTCACTTTCATGCATTGGAGAAGGAAATGGCAGCCCACTCCAGTATTCTTGCCTGGAGAATCTGAGGGACAGAGGAGCCTGGTGGGCTGCCGTCTCTGGGGTCGCACAGAGTCGGACACGACTGAAGCAATTAGCAGCAGCAGCAGCAGGTCTTTTAGCTGCAGCACGTGGGGTCTTCGTTCTGTGTTGCAGCATGTGGGATCTAGTTCCCTGACCAGGGGTCGAACCCTGTCCCCTTGCATTGGGAGCCCAGAGCCTTAGCCACTGGACCACCAGGGAAGTCCCAATACATGCTCTTCGGGAGGACTGGGCCAAGTGTCTTTACATCACAAACTGCAACTCATCTCTGCATGCCAACATCTGGGGGAAAACTGGCCAACACAAAGAAGGCTTGGTCTCCATTCTCAAACAGCTCAAGTGTCTTTGTGGGGAGGAGGCTCTCACAAAGGTAGCAGCGCTGAGCAGCGGGTGTAGGGGCATGTGCTGCACACCTTCTGAGTTCCGGGGCTATTAGGATGCTGCTAAAGGGGGCTGACAGGACCTTGAGCTGAGATGTGAAAGGTGTAGGCGGGTCAGAATTCTCACAGGTGGGGAGGAAGAAGCCAGTGAAGAAGCCAGTTTGTAAGCGGGGCTTACAAACTCAGAGGCCTGCAGGGACCAGGCAGGTGATGAGATATTAGTTAACAGTGAATGTTTAGTGAGCCCTTCCTACACGCCAGGCCTCATTTGGGAACTTTACATGGATTAACTAACTTATTCCTCAGTAATCTGGCCAGATAGATGGGGCTTTAATCAAGGTTCTCAGCTGAGAAGCTGGAGGCTTAGAGTCTTGGCTGAGGTCTCGGAGCAGGGACCAGTAGGGCTGGAGTCAGTGCCCTGAGCTGCGGTATTAGGTTGCCTCTCACATGTGTGTGAAGGGCCGGGTGGGGCGGCTGTTACCTGTTTAGCTGTTTGTCACCGTGTTGTGTGACTGCTGCCTGTTGCTTCATTGCAAATCACCCCAGGACTTAGTGACAGTAAACGACAGTAGACGTTTATTATCTCTGTTTCCACGGGCCGGGCTTCTGGGAGGGGCTTAACTGGACAGTTCTAGCTCTGGGTCTCTGAAGGCTGTGTCTACCTGTTCTCATCTGAAGGCTGGACCGGGGCTGGCAGCCACACTATTCAGGGGCTGGCCCACGTGGCAGTGAGTCATTGCTGGTTGTGGGCAGCAGGCCTGTGCTACTTGCCACCTAGGACTGCTTGAGTGTCCTCCCAGCGTGGTCACTGGCTTCTTGCAGAGCAGGTGATCATGACAGCAAGAAATGCAGTGCCCTTATGACCTTCTGACACAGCCTCACAAGGCACTCGGTCATTTCCGTAACAGCTGGTTGGTTCGTTGGATCAGCCTGGCTCAGCCGGGGGCAGGGAGAGGACACCTGTTGGCCAGCTCCCACAATCAAGATGCCTGTCTTCTTGGGAGAAGTCAGAAATTCTGAATTTCATTCGGAAACCCAAATTTAGTATCAGCTGCTTTTGTTTCTTTCTGAGCATCGTGCAGACTGAATGAGACATGCCTGTGGTTGGTCACTCAGCTGTCTGGATCATAGCCTCTGAGCCCAGGTTGGGGTGTATGTGTGCGAACAGAAGCCCCGGAGTCCCTGCTTGACTGGAGAGTTGTGGACGGTGGGAGAGTTGGGCACAAACTCCACCCACTTTTCCATGGGTCATTGTGAAGTTGAGATGGCGTTGTGACCTCCAGCTCCTGGGTCGACAGGCTGGTTACATTCCTCCACCCTGCTAGATGCTGTTGGGGATGCAGTTTGTGATGGGCTATCAAGGTCTTCAGGGGAGGCCTGCGTTTGAAGCTCCAGCTCCATCTCTTGTGTCAGCCTGGGCGGGGGGTGGTTGGTTTGGTGCCAGAGCTCTTTGCAATTTGTGAGGACCAAGATGATTAAAAAAAAAAAAAGCCTGGGAGAGGGAGGACCTGCAGGGCCTGTTTGTCTAGTGCGGTTTCCCCCAGGCCTTCCAGAGGCTCTGCTGCTGGAGAAGCGCCCTGGGCCTGGCACTGCCTCCCTTGATGGGGAACATGGCAGCAGGCTCCTGCTAACATGTGCTTTTTCATCTCTGTCTCCTTGTCTGAGCTCGTGTGGTGTGGCCAGGAGGCCCGTCTTGTGTCATGAGTGATGCTCAGGGTAACAAGCTTGGGCCCTCCTCTCTGACAAGCACTGTTCTTAGTCCTTGCAGTGACCCCACGATAAGTACCATTATCTTACTTGGAAGAGACAGAGGCCGAGAGAAGATTAATGACTTGGGTGACATCAGCCAGTTTAGAGAGCGGCAGGACTTGCACCCGGGTGGTCGGCCCTGAAGCCAGTGTCTGAGCAGCATGCTCTCTGCAGTTGTCCCTGTGTCACAGGTGAGGACGCTGAGGCTCAGAGAGGTGAAGCAGCCAGCCCAAGGTCACTGTCTAGTAAGTGACAAGAGCTGAGGTTCGAAGCCAGTCATCCAGCCTGGCCCTGGGGGCCAGGTTAACCCTGCACTATAGGACCCGGGGCTGTCTCCAGCCCATTTCCAGATGACACTCTGGAGAAACAGTCCCAGAGAGACAGCGTGGCCTGTCTGAGGTCCCCAAGCACTGTGTTGAGAATCAGGGCTGGCTCCAGGCTCCCAGATGCAACCATCCCTGGCGTCTTTCCCTGTGAGCTTGATCGACCTGGACTGTGGCTCCTGGCTTGAGTAGATATAGGGCAGGGCTCGGGGGAGGTTCTCTTATAGGGTCTGGAGGACGGGCAGGCTTCATTGCTGGGACAGCAGCTTCTCTTTCTTGAACTCAGAGCTCTAAGGCACCCCCCTTCCCCTCATCACAGCTATGCTGACTCTTCCCCCTTTGTTCTGATTTCTGCTGCCAGAGATGCCCCATGGCCTGGGCTCTTGGCTTCCTCCCTGGTCCTAGCCCCCTGCCCCTGCCACTCTGGCTCTCAGCGATTGCTCTCTTCTTCCGGCTCCCACGTCCAGCATGACCGAGAACAAATAAATGCTGGATGCTGGGACTTCCCTGGTGGTCCCATGGCTAGGACTGAGCTTCCAATGCCAGGGCCTCAGGTTCGATCCCTGGTCAGGGTACTAGATCCCACTGCCATAACTAAGATCTGGTGCAGCCAAAAAAAAAAAAAAAAAAGAACTCTTTTAAAGAAAAACTGGATGCCACATGGAGGAGGGACACTGCTAAAGGCAGGGATCACTATGTGTCATCCTCTGGGTACACCCCCAGTGAGGATGATGAAAGCTGTAGTTGAGTGATGCAGTGAGAGAACTTGACTTGTTGGTCAGCTTCCTGCTGGACGGTTATCATCCCTGGGGGCGCTGGTGGATGAATTTTAAGTCCTGCTGGAAACATACTGAGATTAAAAAGGCCAAAGGGGACTGGACTTGCCCATGGTTCCAGGATTAGAACCTGCTGAGAAGAACGTGCCTCCATTTGTGTAAAAGTGGGAGGCAGAGGGATGTATTTGCTGACACATAAAATCTGCAAGGTCACACACAGAAAAATCGCTATGACTGGTTACCTCTGGACCAGAAAAGTTAGAGGGTTGTGGGGGTAAGAGAGAGGGAGGCATTTTTTTTTTTTTTCTCTTTAACCATGTAATCTTTTATTTACTTTGTAATTTTGAATCCTGTGACTGTAGCACTCAAAAATCAGAATAAGTAAATAATACAAAAAAATCCCCATAGCGTTGTCTTGGCATGAAGAGTCATTGGCAAGCTTCCAGTACTGGACAGAATTTTCAAATCTATTTAGGTTTTCTGAGTTTGTAGGGTATAATAATGTGTTAAGTCACTTTCAGTTCAGTTCAGTTCAGTCGCTCAGTCGTGTCCGACTCTTTGCGACCCCATGAACTGCAGCATGCCAGGCCTCCCTGTCCATCACCAACTCCTGGAGTTCACTCAGACTCGCGTTCATCGAGTTAGTGATGCCATCCAGCCATCTCATCCTCGGTCGTCCCCTTCTTCTCCTGCCCCCAATCCCTCCCAGCACCAGAGTCTTTTCCAATGAGTCAGCTCTTCGCATGAGGTGGCCAAAGTGTCGTGTCCAATTCTTTGTGACTCTGTGGGCTGTAGGCTGCCAGCTTCCTCTGTCCATGGGATTCTCCAGGCAGGAATACTGGAGTGTGTTGCCATGCCCTCCTCCAGGAAATCTTCCCGACCCAGGGATCAAATGTGCATCTCCAGCATTGGCAGGTAGATTCTTTACCACTAGTACCACCTGGGAAGCCCCTAAGTATTTTATACCCGGCCTCATTGAAATCCTCATATTTGCCCTGAGAAGCAGGTTGTTATTAATCATTTCCATTTCACAGATGGGGAAACAGAGACATAGGACTTACAGAGCTTGCCTGAAGCCTCACAGCTAACAAATGGCCGAGCTGGGATTTGAACCCAGGCCTTCTGGGTCCAGAGTCCATGGTCTTAGGCATGCTGGTTAAGATGAAAAATCAGCTGCCTCATTGCTTTGGTTCTTTTAGGGGACTAGCAGTGGTGGGTTTGCTTCAGCAAAGACTAAGGTGCCCTGCTCTCCCAAGATCCTTTCTCATCAGATGCCTTTGAAGCCTTCAGACACATGTAACTCCATCTTGTCATTGAACTAAGTTTCCTCCTAAGATTTATCTGAGCTATATGTCTTTTTTTTCCCCAGAAAATTATGATGACTTGTATCATTGGTCAGTTGAGTCGTATTCAGACTTCTGGGCAGAGTTCTGGAAATTCAGTGGAATTGTCTTCTCATGCATGTATGATGAGGTAAGTAGAAATTTCACTTACACATTCTTTTCTACATTGCAAAATCATTAATTTGGGGGGATCGTGGTTATGATTCAAGATGAAGTGTTAATTTGGGGGAAGACTAAATCCTATCTTATTTTAAATCCTCACAACAGTGGGAAAAAGTCATTGCCTCAGAGAATTGCTGGGGGATTGTTTTGGGGTCAAGGACCTCATGGGTACTCTGCAGACTTGGAGCCCTCCAGTGAGCATGGATCCCAGGCCCTGTCTTGCCACTCTGAGTGATTCTAAGAGTAGGGCATCACTTTGTTTTTGTTTTAATAAAAATTGTTAGAGTTGTGGTAAAATACACACAACACAAAATTTTCAACGATGCTACATGCATTCACATAATTGTTTTTTAAACTCTCAGTTTTGTTGTTAACTTGGATTTTATTTTTGGCGGTGCAGCATGTGGGATCTTAGTTCCCTGACCAGGGATCAAACCCGTTCCGCCCACTGCAGTAGAAGCTCAGTCTTAACCACTGGACCACCAGGGATGTTCTTAACCTGGATTTTAGAGGAAAAATCCAAGCTCTTTATGCTCAATAACTATCCAGGGACTGGGAACTCTGTTATTCAGATAATCATTTGTTATGTTGTTGGTTTCATTGTGAGGTGAGCCATTCTGAAAGGTTCATCTGTAGGCACTTGGGGAAGAAAACCAACGTTCCAGCCCCTGAGTACAGAGGCAGGGATCCTGCTTTCTGAAAGCTGTGGTGGGAGGGTCAGGTAGGCCCTGCACTTTGACCCCCTGGTTGCCATGCTCCTGGTTACACCTGGAACGCTGGGTGGCTGCCATGTCTGTCTTATTTACTTTCTCTCATCAGCATCTTTCATAAAGTAGGAGCTTAATAATTGTTGATGGAGTAAATTAGTGGGGATGGTGTTTTCCGTTGGCATTAATTTTTTTTAACATTAGCGAGGAATAATTGCTGTGTATAATTATGTATTTCAAGTGTACATGTGATGACTTAATATATATATATATATATCTTGTGGAATGATTACCAAGGTAATTGACACAGTCATCACCTCACACAGGTACCTTTTTTTTTTTCCCTTGGTGAGAATGCTGAAGATCTTTCAGCAGCTGTCAGGGACACTGTACCGGATTCATTTCTATTTTCACTTTCCAGACTTTGGGCCAGGTCAGCGTTCTGTCCATAAAACGATCTAGTGTCGCTTGGGCTGGTTGGTTAGTTGGCTTCCTGGGATGCGGAGTCCCTCGTGCGCATCCTTGGTGTTACCCTCTCGTGCATGTGTGTCTTGGTTTGCCATTGTCCCTCTAGGTCGTGGACACTTCCAAAGGGATCGCCGACGTGCCTGAGTGGTTCAAAGGCAGTCGCCTCAACTACGCAGAAAACCTCCTGCAACACAAAGAAAACGACCGAGTGGCCCTTTACGTCGCACGTGAGTCCCAGCAGCTGCTCAGGTTTTCCTCTCTTAGTGTGTGTTTTTTGTTTTAATTTTTTGGCTGCACCAGGTGACATTAGAGATCTTAGTTCCTGGACCAGGGGTCGAACCCTGGCCCTCTGCCCTGGAAGCGTGGAGTTCTAACCACTGGACTGGCAGGGAAGTCCCGGTTCTGAAGCATTCAGAATCTGATACCTTATTTCCAAACAATATCTTGGGACCTTTGGGTTTTATGTGTGTGTGTGTGTGTACACGTGTGTGATGAGAACATAAAATAGTAACTTCACCATCTTAACCATTTTTTGAGTGTCCAGTTCAGTGGTGTTAAATATATTCACATTGCCATGCAGTAAATCTCTGGAACTTTCTCACTGAGACTCTGTACCCACTCAACATTGATTTCCCCTTTTCCTCCCCCAGCCCTTGGAAAGTTATATATATTAAAAAAATCACAACCTGATCAAAGAATTCTTCACTTTATTTTATTTATTTATTTTTTAATTTTTATTTTTTTTTGAATTCTTCACTTTATAAAAGCATTGCCAATATTAAAAAAAGAAATTTTTAAATGGCATATTCTGAGCATGTGTCTCAGAGGTGCCCTTTCCCACAGCTTTTCTTTTCCATAACGTTGGGTAAATCTGTATCTTGTTTTGCATTCTCTGCCTCTGTGTAACGTCTCCCAGGCATGTTTTCTAACCTGTATTTGTACAGGTGTGAGTTTCAACCATGTCTGTGACTCAGAATCTCTCTCTCTCTTTTAAAAAATTTATTTTGTTTTTTGGTTGTGTGCAGTGTGGGATCTTAGTTCCCTAACCAGGGATCAGCCCCAAGCCCCCTGCAGTGGAAGCATAGAGCCCTAACCAGTGGACCACCATGGAATTCCCTAGAATCTTTTTTTGTTTTTTTTAAACTAAAAAAATATTTTTTTACCATGTCGAGGTGGTTTCTGAAATACGACAACACAAATCAGCCATGATTCTACATACATCCCCTTCCTTCCTTGCCTCCCTCCCCTTCCCCCATCCCATCCCTCCAGGTCATCACAGTGCCAGACTGGCCTCCGTGTGCTACACAGTCACTTCTCACCAGCTGTCCATCTTACACCCGATAGTGTATATATGTTGATGCTTCCTTCTCCATTCGCCTCACGCTCTCGCTTCCCTGCTGTGTCTGCAAGTCCATTCTCTGCATCTGCATCTCTTTTCCTTCCCTGCAAATAGGTTCATCGATATTGTTTTTCTAGATTCTGTACATATGTATTAATATAGTATATTTGTTTTTCTTTTTCTGACTTATTTCACAATGTATAACAGGCTCTAGGTTCATCCACCTCACTGGAACCGACTCTAATTTGTTCTTTTTTATGGCAGAGTAATATTTCATTGTGTATACATACCACATCTTCTTTATACATTCACGAGTCGATGGACATCTAGCTTGCTTCCATGTCCTGGCTATTGTAAATGGTGCTACTAAGCACATTGGGGTGCATGTGTCTTTTTCGAAGATCAGAGCCTCTCTTTAGAGGACAGTCCATGGATGACCTATCCCTCTGCTGTTCCCAGGGGAAGGCAAGGAGGAGATTGCGAAGGTGACTTTTGAAGAGTTGCGGCAGCAGGTGGCTTTGTTTGCAGCAGCGATGAGGAAGATGGGCGTGAGGAGAGGAGACCGGGTCGTTGGTGGGTATTTCTGGCTCCTGTCACTGTGGGAACAGGGGAGTGGCTGGGAAGAAATGCGGTGGAGCTGGGTCAGGTTGCCCGTGGCCTTGTGTTTATGTGTGCTGCACAAATCACTGAAAGTATGGCCTGGCGGGAGTGAGCTGGGCTGTGAGGGTCCTCAGCTCTCAGCCCCAGCGTGAGCGTGTCTTCATGCTGAGTGGGAGCCAGTGTTCACAGCTATGTATTTTTTTTTTTTAATGAAACATGGTCCTTTTTTTAAAAAAATTTTTTTATTTATGGGACTGTGCCCACTCTTAGCTGTGATGCATAGGATCTTTAGTTGTAGTGTATAAACTCTTACTTGTGGCATGTGGAATCTAGTTCCCTAACCAGGGACTGAACCTGGGCCCCTTGCTTTGGGAGCACTGAGTCTTAGCCACTGGACTGCCAGGGAGGTTCCAAAATGTAGTCCTTAAATGAAACACAAGCCAGAGAGTTCATCAGTTGCGTGCATGCTCAGTCATGTCTAACTCTCTGCAACCCCATGGACGGTAGCCTGCCAGGCTCCTCTATGTCTATGGGTTTCTCCAGGCAAAAATTTTGGAGTAGGTTGCCATTTCCTTCTCCAGGGGATCTTCGTGACTCAGGGATCGAACCTGAGTCTCATGTGTCCTTCATTGGCAGCTGGGTTCTTTACCACTGACTCTTCCAAGGCTGGGAAAAGCTGGCTGCTGCATTTTCTGCGTCTGCCCACCTCCAACGCACTGGTTTTCGGAGGAATTTTGGAGGGTCGTTTCCAGGCTGTGATTTCTGCTGCTTGTATTGACATAACTGTAGACTGATCCCGAAAACCCAGCAGAGGGAGTTTTATCAGTGGAGACTCACCTGACAGATTTCCTCCGCCGCACAGATGTCACGGGTGGTGCCACCAACCTGCTCGTTTCCCAGATGAAAAACCAAGGTCCAGGGGAGAAAATTCACCAATTCGTTTTTTTTTAATGTGGAAAGAATTTCATTATAAAAAACTGGTTGTTGATTTAAATGAGCGGGCTTCCCAGGTGGTGCTAGTGGTAAAGAACTCATCTGCCATTGTAGGAGATGCAAGAGACTCAGGTTTAATCCCCGGGAGAAGGAAATGGCAACCTGCTCCAGTATTCTTGCCTGGAGAATCCCATGTACAGAGGGGCCTGGAGGGCTATAGTCCATTAGGGTTGCGAAGAGTCGGACACAACTGAAGTGACTTAGCATGCATGCATGCAGACAGCTTCAGTTCACAAGGTTGTTAACATAAAGTATGTGAAAATACTTGGCCTCTGGAGATTATTTTAAATAAGGAGTTAACTTTTATTTTTTTATTTTTGGGCCATGCTGCTTGTGGGTTCTTAGATCCCTGACCAGGGCTTGAACTTGGGCCCTCAGCAGCAAAAGAGTGGAGTCCTAACTGCTAGACCGCCATGGAAATCCCCAAGTTACTTAATAATGAGGCATGAAATTTCATGGCCAGGACATCTCATCACAGATCTGTTAAACAATCGATTGTAACTGTTTGGTGCTACAGCATAGGAGTGGGACCGCTGGGCCCCAGCTTCCTCATGCCAGGCAGGTGGCCACACTGTCCCTGGGGATCCCCACCAGGGTTTTCTCACTCAGCGTGGCTTCTCCCATGTAGTCCTTCCTGGTGAGAATCTGTTTAGCAGCTTCGAGGGTACCAGGCTCCCTGGAGTCAGGTGGCTTTCTTTTTGTACTTGGTGCTGCCTTTGGGCCTGTGGATTTGAACGAGAACTTCCTCCTCCCCTGGACCTCGAGTTTCTTCATCTTAAATGGGGCGGCAGAGAGGCTGACCTGACTGGTTGTACAGAATGTCTCCTGGGTGGAGAAGTCAGGTGGGCCTTCTCAGTCCTGCCCATCCTCCAGCATCCCGGGTGGGGCCAGTAATGAGGAGGCGTCCAGGGACAATTTCCAGTCCACAGCCAGCTGGGGTTCTTTGTGCTTTTTGCTGTGATGCTGGGGTCAGTGTTTAAGTTGTTCCTTCCAGGATCAGACATCAGATCTCATTCTTAAACCCAAAGAGAGAGCTTCTCTGTCCTCTGGCCACACGGCCACACGGCTTCGCTCAAGGCACCAACCCCTGTGGCATTGAGGGTGTCTGTCCCCTGCTCCGAAGCTCACTAGCTCCTGCTGCCCCCAGGGGCAGGTCTGCACAGGCCTTGCATTCTTGCTTCCTTCCCTGCCTCCTCACACCCTCACCTTTCCTCAGTCCTTCCCTGACTGCTGTCCTCCGAAGTGTCCAGCAGATCCTTTGTGGGGAGCCAGCCTCCTCCCACTGGCCTGTAACTTTACCTGCAAATAGTGTCACTCAGGGAAGCCCCCTGGTTGCCCCCGTTGGACCCTCAGGAGTCACTCAGGGAAGCCCCTGGGTTGCCCCCATTGGACCCTCTGTCGGCATCTCATCCTCTGTCTTCAGAGAATGTGTCATTGGTATTGGGTTGGCCAAACGGCTTACAGAAAAACCCGAACGAACTTTTTGGCCAACCCAAGTAATTTTCTGTTCGGTTTTTGTGATTATTTGATCATCAGTCTCCTCTGTTTGGCTCTAAAGTCCACGAGGCCTGGGGGGGGGGGGTCCAGCTGTGAGGCTGCCCTCCCTGCCCCCAAGGGTCATGGGACCAGGACCACAGGCCAGGGTGTCAGCAGGAGAAGCCACTGGGCATGTTGATATAACCATTACCCACCTCCCCTCTCCCAGGGGTCTCACTGAAAGTTGGCGCTTGGCGTGTGTTTGCAGAGAGGGTGACCTTACCCTGGGGTAAGCCATGTGAAAGGGCTGGACCCTGAGACTCCTTCTCAGATGATGGAGCCGGGTGTGCAGTGAGCACTCACTAAGTGTTAGCTGACTGGGCCTGTCTCAGCCCTGGATGGAGTGTTCCCCTGTAGATCCAAGGGTTTGCCCTGGTTCACTGAGGTCTCTGCCCAGAGGCCGGCCCTGCCATCCTGTGCAGAAATCCACTGCCACTCTCTCTGCACCTCATTTACAGTTGTCGCCTTACTGGCTCCCTGAAATCACGGGATTATTTGTATGTGTGTGTGTGCACATGTCTGTCTGTCGGTCCTCCTCCGGGACTAGAGGACGCGGCTTTGTCTTCTGTTCACGGCCCCACCTCAGTCCACGGGGGGCCTGGCACACAGTAGCGTAGAATGAGTATTTCATTGGATGACTGCGTGAGAGTACTGGGTCAGAGCAGGCATTTGTGTTGAAACCACAATATCTTGGGTTTTTCTCGCTCTAGTTTAATCTGCCTAGAAAAGGAACTCAAGAGGCTCTTCTACCCTCCAGTGATTTTTCTTCCCTCCTATTTTTATTTAAAAAAAAAATCTCCCTTTGAAGCAAATACTTCTGAGAAGGAGAAACAGAAAACAGGGTATATGGGGGCACCTCTTGGCCATGCTTTTTTGGGGGACACCTGCTCCCTTGTTCTTGGCTCCTCAACATCAGGCTGGTCCTGGGTGGCACCCCACCCCCCTCAGCCACCCTGCTTCTTGAGTGTCGCAGCTAGAGTACTGATTTGACCAGATGACAGTTACCAGGACTGGGGACTGTGCTTCCCAGAAGCGAGTGTGAGGAAGCCTCAGTGCAGAGGGGCTTGCGTGGGGAAATCCTTGGAGAGCTTTGTGGATAAAGTTAGAGCTGCTCACGACTCTTCCTCATCTGTGGATTGGGTATCTCTTGGCCATGTGTCAGAGCCAGCAGGGTCACACAACCTCCCTGGGTGGTGAGTCTCACCCTGCCTCAGGCAGTGGCACGGTGGAGACACGTCAGTTGCATTCACAGCCAGCTCTTTCCTCAGCAGCAGATGCCTGTCAACGGGTCTGCCATGTGCCAGGGCTGGGTGGAGCCTGGGTACTGAGTGAGCGATGTAGGGCTCATGTCCCTGGGGCACCCAGCCTGGGAGATACGGTGAATGCATAGAAACGGAAGTTCCCACCACTGTTGTCAAATAGGCAATTCAGAGCTGCGGGAGGAGGAGCAGGGGGAGAGCTGTCCAGGGCGCCTGGGGTGCTGAAGCAGAGAGGGTTTTTGTATAACCAGGGAGCCATGCTTGGGGGAGGCCCTGGCCCTTCTACTCCTGGCTGCTTTGGGCACAGATCCTTTCCTCTGGAGCATTTAAGACAATCTGTTTAATCGATCATAGTCTCTTTGGTTATAAAGGTTCTCTGCCTCTATTACTGTAGAAGCCCAGCCTCCTGCTTGAAGACGGGTCTGAGCCCCTTTCAGGCTTGTATATGTCTCTGCTCTGTCTTCATTCCCCTACAGCCTCTCCTCTCCTCCCTCCATCCAAACATCCACCCACCAGCCGGCCACAGGGCCTTGATCTGCAGGGTGTGACAGAAGGCATTT
Source organism: Capricornis sumatraensis (assembly GCF_032405125.1). Lineage (NCBI taxonomy): Eukaryota > Metazoa > Chordata > Mammalia > Artiodactyla > Bovidae > Capricornis > Capricornis sumatraensis. Next base: position 57,593,864 of record NC_091085.1, on the reverse strand, counting down.
GGTAAACTAGAGAGCAAGACAGTCAAAGTCCCAGCCCTCGCAAGAGAACCAGTTATAAGTTGCCAGTTATGATTTTCCTTAGGTGATTATTATGGTAAATCTGGCAAGGGAGAAATATGGCATGCTTTATGGGTGACTGGCCAGGGCACCTGAGTTCATGGAGTGCCCTTGGAGAAGGCTTACCTGAGGGAGTTTCGTTTGCATTCAGCGCTGAAGGATGAGTGTGTGCCCAGTAGGGAGGGCTGGTGTGGGTGGGAGTGTCTAGACAGCTCATGCAACCTATGCAAAGGCCCTGAGGCAGCAGGTGCTTCAAACAACTGAAGAACTGTAGGCAGCCTATTATGACTGAGCCCAGAGTGAGTGCCAGAGCGGAGGGAGAAGAGACCAGACCGGATCTTGTAGGGGTCACTGATCGGAATGGGTTGGAGGGGGTGATGGCAGGAAGCGGTCAGGCTGGCAGCAGGTGATTGCAGCATCCGAGCAGGAGCTATCCAGGTGGGTGGGGTGGGCCTGGCCCTGCTCTGTGAGCCGTTCACAGCCAGCCCCTCTCCCCACTCCCGCCTGGCTCTGGGAGGTGCGTTTGGAAGTCTGCATCCTCACACCCTGACCAAGCGTTCTCCCTGTGTCCTCTCCACAGGCTACTTGCCCAACAGCGCGCATGCCGTGGAGGCCATGTTGGCGGCTGCGAGCATTGGGGCCATCTGGAGTTCCACGTCCCCAGACTTTGGCGTGAATGTGAGTCAGGGTCCCCTCAAGTGCCCTGCATGTGCTACCCCTGCAGGGGATCATTCCTTGTGATTTCTGCCTGATATATTGGGTCAGGGTGTGGGCAGCTGCAGGGTGGGACCAGCAAGATGGGGAGGAAAACGGCTTTACTATGACCTCCCGTCTCCCCAGCCAGTGACTTGTGATCCATGGGAGAGAAGGAGCCAGAAGGAGCTTAATGTTTTTTTAAATTAATTAATTAACTTACTTTTGGCCGTGCTGGGTCTTCACTGCTGCTCTTGAGCTTTCTCTAGTTGTGGCGAGCCGGGGCTGCTCCTCTATTGGCAGTGCACAGGTTTCTCATTGCAATAGCTTCTCTTGTTGCAGAGTAGGGGCTCCAGGGTGTGTGGGCTCAATAGCTGAGGTGCATGAGCTCAGCTGCTCCGCAGCATGAGGGATCTTCCTGGGCCAGGGATTGAACCCGTGACCCCTGCATTAGCAGGTGGAGTCTTAACCACTGGGCCATCAGGAGAGTCCAGAGCCGAATCTTCTCTTAAGCCTACAAGTAAATGATTCTTCCTTCCTTTCTTTAATATTCCTCACGTCCAGCCATGTGTATTGGCTACATTAGTGTGTTACATGTGATGGGCAGTGTTCTGAGCATTCAATAAGAAGTGCCCGACCACTGCTCTGGTGACTTCATGCCCACATGAAGTTTTCTGATGTTTATCCTCTGCAGACTGTTTTCCAGATTTTTTCACAGAAGTTCCTCCAAGGCCTCCAACATTGCCATTTCTGATCTCTTTTTAAAAAGTATTTTTAAAATTATTGATTTATGTTTGACTGCGCTGGGTCTTCATTGCTACGTGAGGGCTTTCTGTAGTTGCAGTGAGTGGAGGCTACTCTTGGTTGCTGTGAGCAGGCTTCTCATTTCGGTGGCTCCTCTTGTTGTGGAGCGTGGGCTCTAGGTGCACAGGCTCAATAGTTGTGGGCGCATGGGTTTCGTTGGTCTGTGGTGTGGGGGATTTTCACAGACCAGGTAGCAAATCGGTGTCCCCTGCGTTACAAGGCGGATTCTTAACCACTGGGCCACCAGGGAAGCCCTCATCTCTTACTTTGAGTCTGAGCTTTGCACCCTGTGTGGGAGTGGGTTGAGCCTTTTTATTTCCTTAAACCTGGAGGGTACCAGGGACCAAGATGCACCAGCTGTACAGTGACCCAGGCAGGGGCAGGAAGCTGAGCCCCACATGGGGAAGGAAGAAACGGTAGAGCAGGACTTCTGGGACTCTCTACTTCCCGATCAGGGACCTCTTCTGGTTGCAGAGCTTTGGGGCTGAGGGACCCTCAGGAGCCATGAGCACAGTCCCCTGTTAGAGGACACAGTGGGCATCTTCCGAGACTGCTCTTCTTTTGCCCTGGGCGTGGCCCCAGCTCTGGGCATCCGTCAGAGCAGCCCAGGGGCCAAGGGCTGGCCTGGCTTTGCTGCCTGTGCATCCCTGGGTGAGTTGTTTATCCTCATGTGTGAGGCAGGGGCAGTGGAAAGAGAGAGTCTCATGAAACAAATGTAGACCGTGTGGGCCTGTGATTGGCGTGGGAGGGTTGATACACTTGGACTATAGATGCAGTGATGGAGCTTTTCCAGCCTCGCTCTGTGACCCATGTGCCTGGTCCATGGGCCAGGCATTTTGGGTGTGAGCTTGACACTGATGTCTGTCCTAAGGCTCGCTCTTCTGGAAAAGATTTCACAGTATTTCTTATTTTCCCCTGCACCACACAGAGGAGGGATAGACGTGGTTCTGTAACATGGAGGCCTGGAGCAGTGAAGTGATTGGCCGAGGCCAGTCCTGGCCCCATGGGGTGAGGACTGAGCCCTGCTGAGTTCAGGGAGAGGGTGGTCATCTCGGCCCTCATTGCTGGTGGCCGTGATTGTGCCTCCTGGGGCTTTGCTGGGCCTCTGCCAGATCGCCTCCTGCCAGGACCGACTTGAGATTGAAGCTCCGGGGTGACTTCTTGATCCTCAAGGCCCTCCGTGAGGCCACGTGTGCTTGGGACTGGGCCATCCTTGTGGGAGCCAGTCCCTGGGCACTGTTGTCCTTGGAGCTGTTAGCAGCCCTTGAGCTGTGTTGCCCAGAAGTGGTGAAGGTGCCTCGGGGTTGGAGAAGCCACGTGGCATGGAGGTTACCGGCAGGCAGGCTCCTGCCTGGGTTTGAGTCGGGCTCTGCTGCTTCCTGGTTCCCATTCCTGGGGGCACACCGCAGGAGGCTTGTGAGGACGGCAGCAGAGCTCATCTAGGGTTGGGACAGCGCTTGACCCGCCCCCGAGCTCAGTAAATGTCAGATGTTCCTGATGTGGGATCTGGTTCCTTGACTGGGGATTGAACCCAGGCCCCCTGCATGGTGAGTGCAGGGTCCTAGGCACCGGACCTTCAGGGAAGTCCAGAGGGGTGGGTGTTTTTGAGTGAATTCGAACCTGTAAGCAGTTGTAAAGATGTTGGCAGAGCTCTGTGTGGCAGGAGGGTGTGGCTATGGCCTTCTAGAGCCTGACTGAAGCTCGTGCCTGAGGGCGTCACAAGCTTCAGAGAGTAGAGGGCCTGAGTTGGCCTCTGATGGCAGCTCTCAGCCTCCAGGTGCAGGGCGGGGCGGCATTAGGGGACAGGTCACCTCGCACTTGTTTGTAGCATCAGCAGCTGGCCCTGACCCCGTGCCTGTTCTCATGAGTCTGCTCTGTGCGGAATGTCACCACCACAGGCCACTCTGGCCGACTCTGGTCCGAGGTCCTGTAGTGTAGAGGACGCAGCCCATGGGTACCGCTGGAGGGCGTCCCAGGCATTCCATCCGTGGGTTGAGGCTGGTTTGGTTTTCTGATGTGGCGGCTGTCGTCAGACGCACGTGCGCACTAGATGGCAGCGTGGCTCTGCTCTGACCCTGACCTTCAGCATGTTTGATTCAGGGAAATCTTTGCCATGCAACGGCCTGAGTCTGGGGAGAGCCCTCCGTTCCATCAGAAAATGACAGTTCCAAATATCTTTCTACTAAGATGCTTCACTTTGCCCTGAGTTCTGGGAGGTGGTCCTCATTTTGCTGAGCCCCTGGTGTAGAGCCAGAGGCAGATGGTCATATGTACAGTCTTCAGGAGTGAGTGTTGAGCAGCTGACAGTTCATGTATCGGCCTGGTGACTTCAGGGTGCCCCGGCTGCTGGTACCACCTCTTAGCTCCCAAGGGTGAGCCCTGTGTCCGGGAAGCCCTGGTCTGAGTAACCTGGACCATAGCACTTGCTCATGTGGGCATCGATACCCATGGGCTTCCCTGGTGGCTCAGACGGTAAAGAATATACCTGTAATGCGGGAGACCTGGGTTCGATCCCTGGCTGGGTTGGGATGATCCCCTGGAGGAGGGTGTGGAGACCCACTCCAGTATTCTTGCCTGGAGAATCCCCATGGACAGAGGAGCCTGGTGGGTTACAGTCCATGGGGTTGCAAAGAGTCAGACAGGACTGAGCAACTAAACACGACAAGGACCTGGTAGAAAGCAGTGACCCCAGAGCCTCAAGTATCTTCTCTTCTCTTCCAGTAGCTAAAACCTGCAGGAAACCCTGAGAGTTAATGATAAGATGGGGCCTGGGGTGGGAAAGGGGAGTTCTATGGGCCTGCGATGGCCCTCTTCAGCAGTGTGCAAATCTTTACTTAAAAAAGAGCCTCCTGGGGACTTCCCTGGTGGTCCAGTGGCTAAGACTGTGCTCCCAGGGCGGAGGGCCCGAGTTTGATCCCTGGGCAGTGGCACCCCACTCCAGTACTCTTGCCTGGAAAATCCTATGGACGGAGGAGCCTGGAAGGCTGCAGTCCATGGGGTCGCTGAGAGTCGGGCACGAATGAGTGACTTCACTTTCACTTTTCACTGTCATGCACTGGAGAAGGAAATGGCAACCCACTCCAGTGTTCTTGCCTGGAGAATCCCAGGGATGGGGCAGCCTGGTGGGCTGCCGTCTATGGGGTTGTACAGAGTTGGACACTACTGAAGTGACTTAGCAGCAGCAGCAGGGAACTAGACCCCACATGCTGTAACTAAAGATCCTGCATGTCTTAACTAAGACCCGGTGCGGCCAAATAAATAAAAAAGAGGCTACTGTTCTCAGTTTCTGGCATCACCATATTTAGATGGTCCTCCCAGTGTCAGTAAAGGGTCCGTTTCTGAAATTTGCAGTGAAGTACAAATGTCTTTCCTACTTTGACTCATTTTCTGTTGCAGATCACTGAAAATACGTATAATAAAGGGAAAATTGTCACTCTCTTGCAAATGCTGATTTTAACTTTTTATTTTTGTGACGGGGTTACGTTGTTAGTGACTATGAAGTAGTTTCTAGTCCTGTGGCACACGCATGGGGGATAGTTACTGGGCAGTTTACAGGTATGGGGGCAGGGTCTGCATACATGTGGACTCTCCTGTCCACGGATGAATTCTCCTTGCCTAGCCAGGCTGGTGATGACAGGACCCCCTCTGTTGCCAAGCTGCGTGCCTGTCTGCGTGGGCTGTTCTGGGGTCAGGTGGGGATGTGCTTTTGCTCAAGGATGCTGGGGGCCATTCCTTACTTCCCTTGACACCCCGTAGCTCTGGTCTGCCCTCCCCCTGCCCATCACCTCACCCTTCCTCCCATCCTTTCCACTTCTCCCACCCTCTCTGCTTGGATACCCCCCACAGTGGGCTCAGGGACATCTCCAGGTGGGTGGGATGCTTGTTCTTCAGGTCCTCAACATTCCAGCCTCACCAAGACCTCCAGGTCCTGTGTGTGTTGACATTTGGTTTTTCCTTTGTGTCACTGTTTACCTTTGAATGGGTGGCTTTTTCAGAGACACTGGGGTAGTCCAATCTTTGATATACATGCATCCAAGAGCCAGGCCAGTAGCTTGTCGCCCTCCCTCTTACAGAATGCTTTCAGGTTGCTGCGTGTGTGTATGTGTGTACCTGTGCACACACTTACGTGCGTGAACATAAATAGGAGAGCTGTTCTCACTCTGGGTGGCAGTCCATGTGATCCAGTACTGGCCCGGCTGTTGGTTATAGCACTGGCTTGGTTGCTAAGGGCCCTATCAGGTCAGCTGCACGATCACAGGTGTGTTTGTTTCATTGTGACATGAGAGCAGTTACGACTGAGCAGCCCTCTCCTGGACTGGAATAGGCCAGCAGTTGGTTTCTGATGCTCAGAGATCCCAGCTCGACCCACCAGGAACCTCACCACCATGTCATGGGGTCTCTGAGTCTGTCCACGGTGCCCTGTTCTGACCCCTGGTTCTGAAACACTTGTTGTCTTTGCTGTCTGCTCTTTCTCTCTGTGACCAAGGGTCACTTCCGTGATGTCTGAGCTTCAGGTCACTGCTCTCTGATCCTTCTACCTGTGTGGGCTAGTCCACCAGAAGGATGCCAGGTGTCATGGAGAAATTTCTGCCTCCTTCCAGGGCTCCTGTCTGGCCCCATCCTGCTCCTCCCTGGCCCCAGACTTTCTAGAAGTTCTTTCCTTTCCCTGGGCTGGCTCCCCCTGCCCCAGGCTCTTCTCGTGGCACCTTCAGCTCAGCACGGCCGCTCCCCTTCCACCTGACTGCGAAGCCTGCTCCCCTGATGCCCCTGAGCGGAGGTGCTCTCTGGAGGCGTCCTGGGATGCTCTGGCTGTGGTTCTTGCTTCCTCCCCCTATTGAGTCTGTGGGGACCCCAGCCCTGGCTCTCTGCTGCTGCCCGATGGCTTTCCTGGCCCAAGGGTCAGTCTTTCCTTAGTAGAGGCATTGCCGTGGTGAAGAGCACCAGCCCCCGTGGCAGATGGAGCAGCCTGCAACCCCAACTCTGCCTCTGGCAGGTTGTGAAGCTTTGGGCAAATGATGCTGGTCCTGCCTCAGCAAAGATGTAGAGCTGATCACAGCCCCAGCCCGCTGCTGGTGACGGGAAGTCAGATGCGTGAGTGCCTGCCACCAGCTGGAAAGGTAGATGTTGAATGCTCAGTACATGTAGATGTTTTCATTGGCAAAAATTTTCTTCGCAGCTTAAGTGAGGACTCTCCGCCCCTCTTAAAACGCTGGGGTCCAGGAATATTGTTTATTTTGCTGTGGAGCTTGCTGTTGTTTTCTCTCTCTCTCTCATTTTTTTCCATGCCCTGCTTGGCATGTGGGATCTTAGTACCCGACCAGGGATTGAATCCCCTGTAGTAGAAGTGCAGGGTCTGCTGGGCCACCAGGGAAGTGCTGCTCTGTGGAGTTTGTGCATGGCCACCTTGCCTAACCCAGTTCTGTTGGTTCGCCTGGTGGTTCTCACTGGCCTTTTTCAGCATAGCCATTTCTATTGCCTGCTTCTCGGCTCCTTTCTGCCAGCTCCTGGCTTGGCCGGAACTCCAGGACACCGTGGCAGTCTGGGCACGGAAGCTGGTTTCTGCTTTTTGCCAGGATGCTTTTTTTGTTTGACCATGCTGCGGCATTCTGGATCTCAGTTCCCAACCAGGGATTTTCCCTGGGCTCCCTGCAGTGGAAGTGTGGAGTCCTAAACTGGACTGCCTGGGATGTCCTACCAGGATTCTCCTCCATCAAGAGCAATGTATTTGCCATAGATTTTGGTGAGACACTGTCTGTCAGTGAGGAAGTGTCCAGTTTAGTAAAGCTTTTTGTGAGGAAGCTTTCCCCCTTTTAATCTGTTAGTGTAGTAAATTACATTGGTCTGTAATCTCTTTTTCTGTTTGCTTGTTCTTTGTCATTTTCTGTCTTCTGGAATGGTTTGTATAAAGGGAATGTTCTGGTGCTTAAGGATGAGGCAACACCGGCCCGCAGCTCTGTCCCTCCCGGGTGTCTGGCGCTTGAGGATGGGCGACACCGGCCCGCAGCTCTGTCCCTCCCGGGTGTCTGGCGCTTGAGGATGGGGCGACACCTGCCCGCAGCTCTGTCCCTCCCGGGTGTCTGGCGCTTGAGGATGGGGCGACACCTGCCCGCAGCTCTGTCCCTCCCGGGTGTCTGTGTTCAGAGGTAGACCTTTGACTGCTTTTTCTCCCATGGTTATTGTCTCTTCGGGTGTTCTGCTGCTTCTTGGATCATTTTTTGATAAATTTATGTCTTCTTGGGGAATCATCCACTCACTTCATCTGGCTTTTGGCAATTTGTTAACAACACCGAACATAGTGCTTTGTCATTGATTAATCTTTCTGTAGTAAAGTGTGATTTCTGACTTTGGATGGTTGTAGGGCTTAGTCTATCCATTTGTAATGTGGGGATAATAATGCTGTGTCAAGGGCACTGAATGAGTGAATATTAGTATAAAGTGCCCAGGACAGTGTCTGATACGTGATAAGTACCGTGTAAGTGTTAGCTGGAAATATTATCTGTCTTGATCACATTTGTCAAGAGGCTTATTTTATTGATTTTCTTGGAAGAAAGATTTTGGTTTTATTGATCAAATCCATCAATAATTTTTCCTTGTGGCTTTATTCCTTCCTTCCTTCTCTCTTTTTGTTTTCCTGGCTCCCTAAAGGATGAGCTTAGTTCACTGAAAGCAATTGGAAATTAGAAACAGTAACATTTAGTTGCTTTGCTACTTTTCTGCCAGATAGATTGTGTGTTCTAAGGACAAGGAGCTCTGCTTGCCTGGCACTGTGTCTTGAAAATGGATGACATTGAAAGTAGAATCTCAGTTCTTCACTCTGTAGTTCAGAGAGTCACAAATTTTATCATGTGTTAGAATCATCTGAGGGGCTTGTGAAAGCCCAGATTGCCAGGCCACCTCCACACTGTTGTTACCAAGACCATTCCCAGGGGCCCTGTGTTTCCCCTAGTCTCAAGCACGTGCTTTGCTGACTCCTGGAAAACTCTGAGAAGCAGCGCCTGGCCCACTCCAGGCCAGTTAATTAGTTACCTGGTGAGTTTAATTAATCGTCCTGCCACAGGTGGCCTGTATCCTGCAGCCAGGGTGAAGACCCTGTCCATCAGATCCTCACACAGAGGTTCTGACATCCCTCGAGTAGCCCCAGGCATTGACCTTGAGCTGCTACATTGGGCTTACATGTGAGGGACCAGGAATGCTGGTCCAGGAGTCTGGAGTCCAGTGATGCCTTCCCAGATGCTGTTTTTGTGAATGAAGATGGCTCTGCCATAGTCTGAATTTGGCAGGCTGGAAGGGAAGCTGGAGGGGAGACTATGAGAGCTTGTACCTGTCACCCTCAGGGCTGTGTGCAGGTTGTATCAGTGTGTCTCGAGGCTACACCTGTCAGTGTTGTGTGTGCATGAGAGGTGTGCCTTCTCTCAGTGAGAAGGATGTGCTTGAGGGGGATGGTGGTTCCATATGTGGTGTAAACAGACTGCTGGGTGTGAAGAGCCTGCTTTTGCAAATGGGCTGGTTTACGAGTGTACATGTTAATGGGTTTATCCATTTGCTTGGCAAAAAGTGTCATTTGGAGGATTCAGGTACCTCTGTCATTGAAGATCAAAGGAAGAAAAAAAAAAGATCAAAGGAGAACCAAACTGTGGGACCACTTTGCATACAGAGCTTCCTTTTGGGGAGGTAAGCCTTCCCTTAGGTACGCCCGAGGAGCCGTGTTGGAAGGTTCTTTCTGTAAAGTGGGGAACCATTTTGGTGATGCAAACACCATGCTGTTTTCCCATTTGATAGACTCAGTGTGTCTGTGAGTCCATCTGGTGTTTCTTTGCATTGATGCTTTCTGTGAAGTGATGTCCTGTCTCGGGTGCGTGTCTGGTTTGCTTGGCTGTCTTTCTTGCCCTCCAGGTGACAGGAATGCAGGGACATGGCTGGCATGGTGGTCATGCTCCGTTTTCTTTCCCTGCAGATATACCGGTCCCATGGGCTACTGGGAGACTTTGCCTTTTGGATGAGCAGCAACGATGTTTCCTTGAGCAATAATGATGTTTCTTTTTGCAGGGGTGGGGTGGGATAGGGGTTGTGCTACTCAGACTCAGAAGTTTGCAGCGGGTGGTCTTAGCTGCCCCTAGGCAAGTGGGATCTTAGGTCATTAGTTTGGTTCAGTTCAGTCGCTGAGTCATGTCCAACTCTGCGACCCCATGGACTGCAGCACGCCAGGCCTCCCTGTCCATCACCAACTCCCAGAGTTTACTCAAACTCATGTCCATTGAGTTGGTGATGTCATCTAACCATCTCATCCTCTGTTGTCCCCTTCTTGTAACCAGGAACCACATTCGCCTCTCCTGCATTGGAGGGCGGATTCTGAACCCCTGGACCTCTGCAACAATGGCTTTCTCCTTCTACCCCAGGGCGTTCTGGACCGGTTTTCTCAGATCCAGCCAAAGCTCATCTTCTCTGTGGAGGCCGTCGTGTACAACGGCAAAGAGCACAGCCATATGGACAAGCTGCAGCGGGTCGTTAAGGGTGTGTGGGCTGGCATGGGGTGGGGGCGGGGCGCAGGGGCAAGAGTCCCGCCCCAGGGCTCCCAAGAGCCCCTGGTAGCTGTGAGCTACAAAAACGGAGCAGTTCCAGCCCTAGGTTGTTTTAGGTTTCATAAAAAAAGAGAAAGATCAGTGACTAAGTTTGTCGGGGTCTGTAAGCTTGTGTGTTCTTCTCCCCCTGCTTTTAGGACTACCAGACCTAAAAAAAGTGGTATTGATTCCTTACATCTCCTCCAGAGAGAAGATAGACATCTCCAAGATTCCAAATAGGTGAGCCAGCCACACGCTGATCACTAATTGCATATGGAACACAGTCAAGGACCCACTGGGCAGCAGGTTCTGTGACTCTTTCCAGTTGGAGTGGGAGCATCTCAGAGGTATAGGGTATCTTTGTTAAATGTCATTCCATAGAGACTTCTCTGGTGGTCCAGGGGTTAAGAATCCACCCAGCAGTGCTGGGGACTTGGGTTCAATCCCTGATCTGGGAACTAAGATCCCATATGCTGCAAAGCAACTAAGCCCACGAGCCAGAACTAGAGAGTCTGTGTACCACAAGGAAAGATCCCTAGTGCTGCAACTGAGACCTGATGCAGCCAAAAAAAAAATCATCGTTCTGTAGATGGGCCCTGGAGGGCCCAGAGGGAGTCCCTTGGGGCCACATGGTGACTTAGTGGCAGAACTGAGTCTGTCCCAGGCATCCTCACCCTTCCTGTCTCTTGTCCCCCGGAAGTGGTAGTGGGCTTGGATGGGGCCAGGCCATTTGGCCACAGCAATTCTGAATAGTGTCTCAAGTGTATGCACATGTGTGTATGTGTGTGTGTGTTTACACACATGTGTGCACTTTTGTGTGTATGTATATGGTGTCTATGTATGTAAATGTGTCTGCACGTGTATATATATGCATATGTACAAAGGAATGGTGGTGTTGGTGTTAGTCACTCAGTCGTGTCTGACTTTTTGGGACCCCATGGACCCCACCAGGCTCCTCTGCATGGGATTCTCAGGCAAGAATACTGGGGTGGGTTGCCATTCACATGCTTATTAATACATTTTTTTCCATTTTAGAACCTGTTTTTTGTCCCCTTTGTTAATGGAATCTTCCTTTCCTCTTCTAACATTGATAAACTAATAGACTTCAGGCCTTGAGCACTGAATAAAATGGTGAGCACCTTAATTCTGAATAGGCATCAATAAAATGGATTATGATTTGCTCCAAGTAGTGGTTCTTCCTGAAGGTCTTATTGTCCACCTTTCATCTCTCTTAAAGAGAACACTGAAGAGAGGTAGGTTTTTTTGGGACACGCTTCTTGGCTTGTGGGATCTTAGTGCCAGATCAGGGATCTAACCCTTCCCCCTGCAGTAGAGGTACAGAGTCCTAACCTTTGGATTGCCAGGAAAGTCCCAAGGAGAGACTTCTGAGATCAGACGTGTTTACCTGCACAGGTAAACCTATCCGTTTAGTCTTGTGTCTGGGCTGTGGGCAGGAGTCTCCGAGCAGCCTCAGAGCCACAGGTGGGGTTCCGCTGTGTGCTATATGCAGGGAGCGAGGGGGTGTAGAGGCCTTGCTCTTGGGTGGACATGGCTGAGTGGTTCTGTCCAGGCACCTCCTCGGGCACTGAGCAGGATAAAGCTCATGTGCTGTCCCCAAGTTTACAGTCAAGCTCAGGGGTAAAGGCACACCTGCAGGAAGGGTGAGCTGTGACCACTGATCCCAGTAGACACAGCCATGCTCGGTGAGTCAGGGGACAGGCGGTGCCCAGCAAGTGAGACATTAGCACAGTTGCTTCTTTGTGGGAGGGGGAGGCAACACCTGAAGTGACCTTGAGAGGTGGCCTGGACAGCTGCAGGTGCCAGGATTCTAGAGGCTGAAAGGGGCTGCAGCAAAGTGACTGCTCCCTGAAGGCTGTGGCCTCCAGCCAGACTGCTCTAGGTCATATGTCAGCTGTGTGGCCCTGGGCCAGCGAGCAACCTTGTGCCTGAGTTTCCCCATCTGTAAAATGGGGATAATAGTACCTTCCTCTCAGGTTTAGCAGTGTGCACAAAGTTAGCTGTCAGTAACGTTGTCTGTCATTAAGAGCAGGTGACAGCCCAGTCAGGAGTGAGCTGTGTCTTCTGGAGCACCTGGGTCAGGACGTATAGGTCCTTAACAGGCCAGCCCCGGGGCATGGGCTTGTCCCCGAGACTGTGGGACCCCTGCCTACCTTGATAAATTACACCCAGCCTTAGCTCCCTTTTAAAAAAATTTATTTATTTTTAACTGAGGAATAATTGCTTTACGATATTGTGTTGGTTTCTGTTATACATCAACAGGAATCAGCCATAGATATGTCCCCTCCCTCTTGAACCCGCCTCCTGCCTCCCTCCGCTCCTTGGTTTTATCGATGGGGCCATAACGCACAGAGGCCAGGAGGAACACAGGATGGTTTGCTGGCCCCACAGTGGCCTGGCTTTTATTTTTCTGTATGTGTTTATCGGTGATTGATGTAAAATGAGAGCATCCAGGAGAATTAACATCCACCGCTTCATTTAGCTCCAGGCAATGTAGAGAGTCCTCCCTCCCCGCTGGTCCACCCTGGGAATCGGGCCTTGTTGCTGTCCAGCTTTCAGTTGCTGGGCGCTGTAGATAAACTGAAAGCATGTCTGTGCCCGTGTGCAGATACCTGTAACAGGACCGCCCTTTTGGCTTTTCATTTTTAGAAGAAACAACAAAAGTCATCACTATTTACTGTGATTTATAGACTAGTGAAAGAAGAGGTTTTTCTCTGTGTGAAGCATCTGATTAGATCGGGCTCTTTATATAAATGGGGTTCGGATGGGAGGTGGGGGCTTTCATTGGCTGAAGGGTTCCACGGTGAATAATTTTCCTAACACTCCGGAGAGGAGGACTCTGCTTATTTACTGCTCAGAATTGAATTATTTGGGGTGCCCTTTTCAAATGGCTGTGCCTCCCCCAGGAGACAGGCTCATCTTTAAGGATGCCTTCGCATGTGAGCCAGCACACTTCTTCACTCTAGTGTGCATGCGTTTGTAAATATTTCAGAGTAATCATCGTTGGCAGTTTGTTGCCAGCCAAGTTGAACTGAGTTCTCCCCTTTCCTTGAAAGCAAGTTCCATTTGTCAAAACGGTAGCTTTGTTTGTTTTCTTCTCTCTCTCCTCTCTCTCTTCTAAACCAGGGGAGCAACAGAGCTGGGGTTCAGGGATTGATTTTTTCCTACTGATCTCAAAAGAGAGAAATCACTTGTCTCCCAACATGGCTTTGCGGCTTCCTCTGTCCTGTTTCTGCTCAGGAAACAGCCCCTTTGGTGGCCCTTGATCACACACAGTGAGGCTTTGAGTCAGCTCTGGGGGCACAGTTGAGGGCAGGCTGTTTAGGCCAGAGCCGACAGCTGGGCTGAATCTTACTTGTTTCTGGACAGATGTTTGTATCTGGCCATTGTAAACAGAATATAGGGAATCAGTGAGAATAGGATCATTGTCTGGCAGGATTTCTGTCATAGAAACTCTCGTGTGGGACCTTGATCCCACTTTCTTGCTGTGACCCTCACGTGTCAGAAGAGATCTCTAAACCTGTCGCCTCCTCCCCTTCCTTCTCCTGGGGGCTGGGGAGATGGGGGTGGGGGGACAGAAGGATTCAGGCCCACTTGGCTCTCACTTCCCCTTGGGGCCCCTGGGGAACAAGGTATTTGCTAATCAGATGGTGAGTAGCAAATGGGAGGCACCTGGGTTCTGAGGACTCCAGCATCAGTTCAGACCCCCTCCTCTGCAGAATTTGCACATCAACAGTGGCGTGTTAATTGCAAATGATCCCCCTCTGCTGTGTTTAATATTAAAATGCTTAGACTCTCGGGAGAAAAGCCCTTAGTCTCTGTCAGTGGCACTAATAAAGCAAAAATTTCACTGAGTTTTCTTTCAGTTTGCGTAGTCCTTGAGCCCTGACTCTCCCTTCCCTCACAAAAGCTTTCAGACAGGTGGGTCCCAGAGTCCAGGCTGTTATCCAGGTAGACATGGAGGGGAATGAATGGGAGGACTCGGCAGATTGCCCCCGACCCCCCAATGTTCTAGAACCTTCACCGTTGTTCTCCTGTGCCTTTCTGCCCACAGCGTGTTCCTGGAGGATTTCCTGGCCACCGGGCAAGGTGACCAAGCCCCCCAGCTGGAGTTTGAGCAGCTGCCCTTTAGCCACCCACTCTTCATCATGTTTTCATCGGGCACGACAGGAGCACCCAAATGCATGGTTCACTCAGCTGGGGTAGGTCTGCTCAGGGACTCCCTGCTGGTGAAGATGGCACCTCATCCCCTCTTTCCTGGTGGGATGCCACACAGAGATACATCTTCAAGCGAGACGAGGGAGGCATGCTGGCCTTGCTGCTGTGACCCCATCACCATGGGGTCAGGGGTTCTGCAGCGCCGCCCTGGTCCCTCTGCACACAGTGATCCCTGAGGGGATCGTGAGCCCAAGGAATGGGTCTTGCCACATATTAGACAGAAGGAAACAGGATAGATGAGAACAGGAAATATCAGCACATCACAGGTCTTAGGAGTGGTTGGTGTGGTTTCTCCAAACTGTCATGTAAGTGCAGGTATGGATGGGCAGGTGTAGGGCAGCATCGTAAAACTTTTGTCTGACAGTGGGTTGGGGTCAAAAAGTTTGAAAGACATGGGGTTGTTATCTAGTCCGAGCTCGATCTGCTCACTGCATAACAGTCCAGTAATCAGGAGACGCGATGGTGAAGCAAGGAATAGTGACTTCATTCAGAGAGCCAGGTGTCCGAGCAGGCTAGGGCCCTAGAGCACCATGGTATCAGGGTCTGGATGCCAATTTCTTTTACAGAACAGAAGGGGGAGAAGATGAGGAAGTAAAGTAAAAATTAGGCAGAAAATCTTGCAAAATATTTCCTGGCTTAGCCAGCCTTGGGGAAGGGATGTGTTAACTTCTTCTTTCCTGCAGCCATTCCCAGGTGGACTGGGTCAGAATGTCATCCTGTGAGCTGAACAAAGGCTGTTTAGTTTAACATTCAGGCAGAGGAGGCAGGTTCCCCAAGGCAGGCCATTATGTATGCTCACAGTTATAGGCAGCATCTTTTTAGTGATTATAGTAACAAAAGCAGTGGAGAGCAAACTTTAAGAGAAACAGATCCATCATGGAGTCAGATTTTATTCTTCCCTGTTAACAGGTTACATTACAAAGTACAACTAACTGAAGGATTTCCCAAGCTGCATTAGTCAAAAGTCCGTGCTAGCAAAATAGCATGGACCTGAGGAGCTTAAATGACAAAGATTTACTTCCTCCATGTTCTGGAGGCTAGAATGTCCAAGATCAGGGTGTGGGCAGGGTGACTTCCTTCTGAGCCTCTCTCCTTGGCTCACAGGTGGCTGCCTTCTCTCTGTGTCCTCACAGTGTCTTTCCTCTGTGCATGTACATCCCTGATGGATCTCTTTAAAAAGTATTTACTGTTTATTTATATGGCTGCAACAAGGTTTAGTTACGGCATGTGGGATTGAAGCCGGGTCCCCTGCACCGGGGGAACAGCATCATAGCAGCTGGATCACGGGGGAGGTCGTTCCCCCTGCCATCCCCAGTGTCTCCTGGGTGTCCGCAGTTCCTCTTTCTGTAAGAACATCAGTCACAGTGGATGATGGCCCACACTAACGGTCTCACTTCCTCCCCTCCTGGAGGCCCGAGGATTATCTGAGTGGAGAGACCTCACATTCTCGAACAGCTTTCTAGTTTCGCTTGGTCAGATGGTGATACTTGAAGATGAAATATAAAATTTCTCTTATCCTAGCTCATTTAGCTTTTACAGATGTTCTCTGCATCTAGAAGCTGTTTGAATCCCTGCCTTAGGAAGGAAACATTTACACTGGAATCACATTAACACCTTATACAGCTCTTTACACAGTGTTTTCATTACAACGTGGAAAGGAGTTAACACATAACACAGCTTTGTTATTACCTGGATTTGGATCCACGGACGGTCTGATGGCAGGTTATGAATTATAACCACCAGATGCATACAGCCTGTTCATATACAGCGGGCAACTTCCCAGAAGCCCTGGGGCAGGAGGGAGGGGATATCGGGCCAAAGGCTTGATTTCTGGAAGCAACACTGGCCAAGGCGAGTGGCCTCTAGGAGCGAGTTCTTCCTGTTGCTCAAACCATCCTGTTTCATCACACTGAGTCTGGAGTGCCCACTCTAAGGTGTGGCTGCTGGCATCGTGCTTCCCCTGGAGGGGGCGCCCCAGTCCACCTGGTCAGAAGCCTAATACCCAGCCAAAGAGATGAGGGTTTTTAGAAACCTTGCAGGCGAGGGTGGGGTGTATGTGGCAAAACAACACATCTTAGGAAAAACTGAAATGTCCAACTGTACTTTTATTTTTAGTGCTGCTTGCCTAGTGAATGTCACTTTTTTAGGAGTGGAACATAAAAATATATTAGATCTAGTGTAGTTGGCTCATAAAATCATCGTGCCTGGTATATTTAGAGTGTGGAAAAGTCAGGAAAAGTTATCTTAATTCTGGCTTTGCTGAGTTCTTGCACGTCCAGAGAAGTGACTAAGCACCTTGCCTGTTTTCAAGAGTGATCTGGAGAGGAAACTTGAAAACAGCAAGATGGGACTGCCAGCACTGACTGCCCCTAGGGCTCTTAGGGGTGTGTGGCCCTGGTTTGCTGGTTTGTGTTTTCTAAGCCCATGAAAGAGCCAGAAAACAGCTTCCTTCTCTTCCCTTTTTAAAATGAGTCTTCTTGCCTGAGTTCCAGGAAACCGTGTTGCTTGTATTTCCTGACCCTCAGGGAAAGTGTTCAGACTTGCCATAAATATTTAAAAATTAAGAGAAGAGCTATTAATTTGACTCATTAAGATTCATACTTTGGTCACCTAAGGCAAGGAGCCAACTCATTGGAAAACACCCTGATGCTGGGAAAGATTGAAGGCAGGAGAAGGGAATGAGATGGTTGGATGGCATCACTGACTCAATGGACATGAGTTTGAGCAAACTCTGGGAGATAGTGAAGGACAAGAAAATTGGCGTGCTGCATTCCATGGGGTTGCAAAGAGTCAGACCCAACTTAGTGACTGAAAAACAGCAACAACAAAAGGTTCATACAGAGAGAAGCTGAGGGCAGTTTAGTGCTGTCAGCACGGTGAGGGTATGGGACTTCCCCGGAGAGCCAGTGGTTAAGACTCGGAACTTCCATTGAAGGGGGCACAGGTTCAATTCCTGGTCAGGAAGCTGAGATACTACAAGCTGCATGGCACGGTCAAAAACAAACAAACAAACAAAAATGGGGGTACTGAGCAAATGAACAACATGTAATGGGTTATGGATCAGCTGGGCTTATAAAGGCAGACCATCCAGGCAGAGATAAAGCTTAGATGCTGATTTAAGTACAAAGGGAAATGGGAAGGGGATTTGCCTCAGGTTTGTCTGATCTGGGAGCTCGGAGTCCTTTCCGAGAATTTGTCGTGTGAACAGTTGGCGTTCATCAGAAGAGTTCCCAAAATGTGTACTCACCCACTCTGAGTGAGAACAATGTGTATTGTGGGACTTTCCAAAGAAGCCTGTGACTGTCCTGGGTTGGGGCCCCTCAGCCCACCATGCATGTGCGGTAAAGCTGAGGGATCTCAGCTCTTGCAGACCGAGGGTGGCCTTGGAGAACCCTCCCAGCAACCTTTCTACCACCATCTACCCAACCCCCGTGTGGCCCATCCCTAGGCAGGTTGCCCCCACTGCGGGGCTGGTGACAGGGTGCTGTCCAGGACAGACTCTGGAATAGGGGCTCTGGCCTTGAGTTAGAGAATTTGCTGGGCAGGATTGTTTCTCTTTTTTGTTAATTGATTTGTCTGCATCAGGCCTTAGTTGTCACCTGCAGGCCCTTCGTGCTTCATGTGGGAGCTTTCTGATGCGGTGCACGGACTCTAGCTGTGGCACGCAGGTTCAGGAGATGCGGCACATGGGCAAGTTGCTCCAAGGCACGTGTGATCTTAGATCCCTGACCAGGAATCGAACCCACGTCCCCTGCATTGCAAGGCAGGTGCTTTACCATTGGGCCACGAGGGAATTCCCTGGTGGGTAGGATTGTTTCTGTTGTACCTTCAAAGGGGTCATCTCCTAATGGCTTTTTTATTTGTCTTGGGTCCAATGAGGGTTGCAAGGCTCATTTTAATATGTGAGTCCCAAAGATTCCTGAACATCCAGGACTATCATTGTTGTCTGCCAACAGATGCTGTCTGTGGCCAGACTGAGTGCAGTGGTCCAGCCTTTTCAGGGGTTTTGGAGGGGCTGCGTCCCTGGTCTAGCTTTAGGGTCTTGTGCGAGATCCCCTGGGTGCCTGGTCACCTGGCGCTCAGAGCCTGCAGGTCAGCAGGAGAGGGTCAGGGTTTCCTCTCGTGTCCTCTGGGAGTCTCAGGGGTCCCTCTCATGTCCTCTGGGAGTCTCAGGGGTCACGTGACAGAGGGATGGGAGATTGCTCGTCACGGCAAGGCTATCAGAACTCTGCCTCTTCCTTGAGTTCTCCTGCTCCGGGGCCAAGCGTCTCTTCCGTGCGTGCCTTTGTGCCCTGGAGGAAGCTGCTTGGCTCACTTGCTTCTCTCCAGGGGACGCTCATCCAGCACCTGAAGGAACACATTCTTCATGGCAACGTGACCAGCAGTGACATCATCTTGTATTACACCACGGTGAGTGCCCTCCCAGGGTGGGCTCTGGTTCACTCAGGTGGGGGGTCGTTTATCATTATTATTCTTTTCGCTTCTCCCCCGTCGCATGTGTCAGTAGTCAGAAATACAGCTCAAGCTGCAGGCTGCGTGCCCCAGACCCCAGACTGTGTGCTCGAGACTCCAGGCTGTGTGCTCGAGGCCCCAGGCTGTGTGCAGCTGACTCCAGGCTGTGTGCACGGACCTCAGGCTGTGTGCTCGAGACTCCAGGCTGTGTGCTCGAGGCCCCAGGCTGTGTGCAGCTGACCCCAGACTGTGTGCTCGAGACTCCAGGCTGTGTGCAGCTGACCCCAGGCTGTGTGCATGGACCCCAGGCTGTGTGCAGGGACCCCAGGCTGTGTGCTCGAGGCCCCAGGCTGTGTGCAGCTGACCCCAGGCTGTGTGCACGGACCCCAGGCTGCATGCACAAGTGGCCTTTGCTGTGGGATCCTTCCCTGTCAATCTCTGTCTCTCCCTCTGCCACTGCCTTCTCCCCCCAGGTGGCTGCCTCCTTGAATTGGCACCAGGGTCCCTCCTTACCTTGGCCCGTCCTCCTGTGTTGACCTTGGTTGCCACTGGGAGACCTGGTGCCCTGGGGAATTCCAGAGAAACAAAGGAGACTGACTGGTAGTTCAGTTTCTTGAGCCTGTAGAGGTGGGGAGGAGAGACACATGACTGAAATCTATGGCTCAGCTGCGGGCGGGGGGGCAGGAACTTATCAGAGACGCCATGAGGCCAGTCAGTCCTTAGCCCTGTGGGACAGCAAAGGGACTCTGACTCATTAAAACTGAAAAGGAATTTATTGGAGGTTGTAGGGTGCTGCAGGTGCCAGGCACTGTTCCCCATGTCCGATGTGGATGGGCCACTCTAGCACCCAGTTTTTGGCTTGTGTGCACCACGTGACCACTATCATCTGTGACCTTCAGCCCCTCTTGTCACCAGCGAGGCTGCAGGAGATGTTTTCCGACATGTCTTTGTGTATACGTGTATGTTGATCCATGCCGTCAACTCTTGATGGGCAATTGCTGGTTCGGGGCATCTCGTATTTGGACAGGCAGTTTTTGGCAACTTTGGCTCAGCATTGGATGGTTTCTAGGGATGTGAGAGGCTGAGTGACAGGGCCGAGAGGAGCCCACCCAGCACTTGGTTGACACGTGTTCCTTTCTGTCCAACCCAGGTTGGCTGGATGATGTGGAACTGGGTGGTGTCTGCTCTTGCCACGGGGGCTGCCGTGGTCCTGTACGACGGTTCCCCACTGGTTCCGACACCCAGCGTGCTCTGGGATCTGGTTGACAGGATCGGGTAAGTACCTGTGATGCTCAGATATGGGGTAGCCTCTGTGAGGGTCTGCTGCCACCTCTGGAATGCTTCACAACCCCCCTCCCCACACCCCACCCCTGTCTATCCACGTTCCCCTCTTGGTGGGGGGCTGTGTGAGGGCATGTAGGTGCTGAGGGCAGGTGAAGTTGTCAAGGAGGTAGGAAGGGGTGGGCACCCCAACAGGGACCGACCAGTCAGATCTGTGTAGTGAGGAGAGGGCTGCCCCCTCCCACCCCTGGCCCAGGGGTGAGCTCTGAAGCCTCGGACCCAGGAAAGGGAACATGGTCTTATTTCTGGAACTCTGGACTCTAAAAACTTACAGAGCAGCTCAGAAGAGAGGCAGAAGAAGGGTTTACTAGAGCTGCGTTTTACACGGGGGTGAGGTAGAGAGTGAGCCAGGCTGAGTGTACTACCCTGGTCAGGGGGTGGCGTGGATCCTTTCATCCGGGGAAGGGCGGATCCGTCCCTGGAGAGTTCCCAGCGTTCGACCTTCCCAGCCGCCTTGCTGCACGCCCTCAGGACTGCCCAGTGCCTCGTGGGTCTCCTGGACTCAGCAGTGTGCCCAGATCCCCTGCTGCCAGCGCTGCAGGCGGGCATCTCCGCCTCTCTGTAGTCCTGTTAACAGAGTGACAGGCGGGCATCCTGACGACAGGGGCAGAGCAAGCTGAAGTGGAACATCAGGGGAAGAGCAAAGCGGCCCCATTTATCCCCCACCCGCCTCCCCATCGTCATTGCTAGAAACTGTCAGAAGACCCTGTTTCATTAGCACTTTGTTGGCTGATGAATTAATCATCACCGGCTGATGCATTCTCGCGGCTATGGTTGGTGGTCACTGTTGGCCTGATGGTTGTGTTTCCAGGAATGAGAACACGGCTGGCAGAGCTCCTGGGGCCCGGAAGTCAGCCACACTCTGAAATGGTCTAATTACTTTACATTTGAGTCTGCTTGCGCTGGGGAAACAGAATGAGCCACAAATGTTCTTAAGTCCTTGGCCATTAATATTTTAAATATAACTTTGGCCTGGGTAATATTTAAATTCTGACATTTGGCTCATGACATGAGCAAGGAAGGTTATTTCCTAATGAGATTGTTTCCAGCAAAAGGTTAATCAAATCCCTGGGAACTTAGGCGACTTGAAGATTTTCGCCCTTAATACCTATAAGCCGGGTGCAGGTGGAGGCATTTCTGAAGTGTGTGTGTGGGTTACAGGAAGAGATTGGAGGGACAAATTACCTCCACAGGGCTTAGAGCTGATGAAGTTGAAGCTGAAGGACCCCAGGAGACCCAGATTTGAGTGTGAGTAAGTGTATGTTTGTGTGCACGTGTGGATGAGGGAATGTGTATATGTGCAGAAGTGTGAGCATATATGTGTTTAAGTATATGCAAGTGTGTGTATATCTGTACAAGCGTGAGCATATATGCACTTGAGTGTAAAAGTATGTATATGTGCACAAGCGTGAGTCTCATGTGCTTGAGTGTGAAACTATGTATATATGTGCACAAGTGTGCCCCTGTATGCACTTGAGTGTGAAAGTGTATATGTGCACAAGTGTGAACATGCATGCACTTGAGTGTGACAGTGTGAGTGTGAGCATGCATGTCCGTGAATGAGTGTATGTGTGCATCTGTGTGCAGGTATGCATGTACGTGCCTGTGTATATGCATGTATGTGTACACATATGCCTAGGTAAGTGGGAGTGGTAGAGCACACACGTCTGTGAGCGAGTGTATATGTGCTGGCATGTGATCGTGTGCAGGTGTGTACATGCGAGTGTGCATGTGTTCACAGCCCTGTGGACTGTTAGTAAGCACGTGCCAGGCCTCTGCCTTCCATCCTGGTTTGATCTGTGCCCTGGACACTGGCTGAGCTGTGGTCTCGGTGGTCCTCCGGGCCCCTCTGACCTGACCTTTCTCCTGGCTGGGAGGGCTGACTTGCTGGGTTCAGTGAGACAGGTGCCACCTGGCAACCTGTGAGGGGTGCGTGAAGGACACCCCAGTGCTCCGGCTGCCTACGTGGGCGAGAGGGGAGGAAATAATGTCCATACATTTAGAGACAAAATCTTTGTTGATTATCATCATGGCAGCTCACAGGCTTACTAACACGTTTCATAACTGAGCAATCATGTTGTAGATGTGAACAAGACTTTTAAAGGACGGATTGTCCTCTTTGGGGTGTTTCTAGGCTCCCTGAATCTAGCCCAGGGAACATTCTGATTGGAGTTAGGGTAGAATTCTGAAGTCTTTGTCCAGGTTTTTAACTGAGCAGGCAGTTCATGTTTAGGACTGGGAGACCCATGTTCCAGGCTGAGGGAACAGCAAGTGCCAAGACCCTGAGGGCAGAAAGAAGGGACCAAGATGGGGTGCTGGGGAGGCTGGAAGGAGGCCCTTGTGGTCTGGATATGGGAGGCAGGGCAGGAGGTGATGCACCAAGATGAGGGGTGGTGAGAGGTGATGAGAGGTGAGGGCGGGAGTCTGAGCCCCCAGGGCTTCCCGGGCTGTACCTGCAGGGTGAGTTTTTTCTGAGTGAAACGAGACACCACTGGAGCACTTGAGTTGAGGGAGCTACATGATCCCCCCAAAAACCATGGAGTTGAGGGCACCTGAGAGGAGACAAGGCTCAGGCTGGCGGCACCGTGTCTGCATATGGCTCCTTGCGGGGCTCTGAGGTTTGGATCCCGACCCTGTGAGCTGGGAGCTGCCTTGTTTCTTGTGGGGTGATTCCCAGCTTTACTAGCTAAAAATACAGTGTTGAGCACCCACGTAAGGGTGCTTGCGCTTTGTGAACTCTGTTTTTTAAGCTATCTTATGCAACCCCTGGAGACAGATGGGGAGGCCTCGCTGCTTCTTCAGACAAGCAGGCCTGTGGGCCAGCCCCGGGGACGCTGTCTCAGTCTCTACACATAACCAGGGTCACGGTTTGCAGGGACTCCTGTGAATTAAACACCCTTCAGGACCACAGAGGGCCCTCGGTTTTTGGGCAGGGGGCAGATGGGTGATGAGCTGAAATCTATGTGTGGTTGGTGGTTGGAGATCTCTGTACGTGTGGCTGGAGGTGGTCCCTGGTCTTCTGTTAAAATACAGATATTCCTGAAATAGCTGAGATCTTAATCCTCAGAGGTGATCTGGAATTAGTCACACTATCTGAGTTTATGAAATTAGCTGGGGTGGGGGCCTGGGGACGGGCTTGAGTATGTTTCCTGCTCCCCACAACCTCACAGCTTCCAAATTAGCCATCATTAGGGCACAGCAACCCAGGAGGCATCTGAGGTTTCAGTGGTGGCAGGGTGTCCCCGAGAAGTGAAGAGAATAAGGGAGAGGAAGCGTGAAAGACAGTAGCTTTGAGACCCTCCTCACCCCCTCCCGCCCCCATGGATTCTGCACCTCCCAGCCCAGTGAGTCCTGAGTCACCCAGCGTTCTGTGTGTCTCTACCTCTGAACATGAAACGGAGCATGGCTGTCTCCTTGGGATGAATCTTGCCAGCCAGGTGTAAAGGGATAGGTTTTACTGCCCAGAGAGGAGAGGCGAGACCTGGATTTTTTTTTTTTTTTTTTTTTGCCACACTGCATGGCATGTAGGATCTTAGTTCCCCTACCAGGGATCGAACCCTTGCCCCCTGTACTGGAAGTGTGGAGTCTTATGGACTCTCAGGGAAGTCCTAGGACTTGGATTTTATGGCCTCCTTTGGCCCCCAGGAGAAAACATCCTTTACCTAGGAAGCTAGAGCTTTCATGTTGAGGGCTGCCTTGCTGGAAGGAAGCAGAACATTAAATAACACTCTCTCCTTGAAAACACAATACTTACACTCGCACAATGTGTCATTCTCAGCGAAGAATAAAGGACTGTAGAATTGAAATGTTCAAAAAGAAGGGGAGCAGTTTTGTAAGTTTCATACAAATGTGAGCTGATTTAAGGAAAGAAGATGGGTCAGCAATTCCAAGCATGGCACCTCTTCTAACAAAAGCTCCTGCAGCCCTCTCCACTTCCCTGGAAGATGGTCTTGTGAGCTCAGAATTTGAGGGGCTTTGATTCTGTGACCTTTGATCTCTGAAAGAGATCATCCTACACTTAGGAAGATAGGGATTTTTTTATTTTTCAGGGCCTTGCAGCACACAGGCTTCTCTAGTTGTGGAGTGCAGGCTTAGTTGCCCTGCAGCACGTGGGGTCTGTTTCCTGACTGGGGATTGAGCTCTTGTCCCCTGCGCTGGAAGGCAGATTCTTAACCACTAGACCACCAGGGACATGTCCCCAAAGATAGTGGGTTTATGTACAAACAGTTGTTTTAAGTAGAGCCAAAGGTTAATGAGAGCCCGAGTGCTTTGTCACTGCTGGCCCCAGAGTAACACAGGTTTTGTGACTTGCTTTCAACTAAATATTAAGTATAAGTTTAGCCCAGAAAAATGATGTGTCTTGGATTTTGCAGCCTTGTTCTAAATGAGTCACCAATAGGAGAAAACTTTGGTTACCTGCAGTATGAAAGAGCCTTGACCGGTTTCTGGTGTTTTCTTTCCGTCAGCATCACCATCCTTGGAACGGGTGCCAAGTGGCTGTCTGTGCTTGAAGAGAAAGACATGAGGCCAGGTAAGCATGTCTCCCTGCGCATCCGTCCCTGGAAATGAAATCAGATCCGCTGTGTTACCCGTTTCCTGCAAGCCAGCACAGGGCATCGGATTCGGCTCTAATCTCCCGATGCTTCTGGCTCTAGTGGAAACCCACAGTCTGCAGACACTGCACACGATCCTGTCCACCGGCTCCCCGCTGAAAGCCCAGAGCTACGACTACGTCTACAGGTGCATCAAGAGCAGCGTCCTGCTGGGCTCCATCTCAGGTACAACCCCATCTTGCGCCGTGCCATAGAGAGGGTTCTGGAAGGATCAGAGACTTGGGGCCCAGGCTTGGCCGCTTAGTGTGCTTACCCTCTGACCCAGCAAGCCCACCAGCTTGAATCTATCGGGATAAACAGTCAGCAGGGTGTGCTCAGTTGATGTTGCTGATTCTCGATAGTTATGTTCCAGGGAGAAGCTGCAGACATGGAATTAGCAGTTCCTGAACCTTTGCCAGAGTGGGAAACATACACACACACCTCACATCGGTTGTAACCTTAGATCCTAAACAACTGATTCTGCTGCTGCTGCTGCTGCTGCTGCTAAGTCGCTTCAGTCGTGTCCGACTCTGTGCGACCCCATAGACGGCCTCCTACCAGGCTCCTCTGTCCCTGGGATTCTCCAGACAAGAACACTGGAGTGGGTTGCCATTTCTTTCTCCAATGCATGAAGGTGAAAAGTGAAAGTGAAGTCGCTGAGTCGTGTCCGACTCTTAGTGACCTCATGGACTGCAGCCTACGAGGCTCCTCCGTCCATGGGATTTTCCAGGCATGGAAAATCTACTGATTCTGGTAGAGCCTATTTTCTTTACAAAAGAGAAAATGATGTTCGGGTGTGCTGAGTGACTGACCCACAACCACCTGCTAGCAAGGGTACAGAGTAGGATTTTAAAAAAAGCAAAAATTTATTAATTTGTCTGTGCTGGGTGTTAGTTGCAGCATATGCAGGATCTAGTTCCCTGGCACTGGGAGCACAGAGTCGTAGCCACTGAATCACCAGGGAAATGCCAGTGTGGGATTCAGACCTGGTTCTGTTGTCCCAGAGCCAGAGTTTCCCCACCATCCCCATCCCATCCCCTGGTCCTCCCCAGATCCTGCCTGGTGGGCAGGGGTGTGGTGGTCATGTGGGCACAGGGTTGTCTTCCCAGGCCAGCCCAGCCCATCTCAGGGCAGCACGCCTGTTAGGATCTCAGTCGGTCCTCCCACCCCTGTTCAGTGAACCCAGCTCTGATCCTGAAGCAGAGGAAGCAACACTTCTGCTCATGCCCTTGTGCTTCCATGGGGCCCCGGGGGCTGGTCCAACCTTGCTGGTCACTGCAGTGAACGCAGTTCTCCGTTTTTGTGAGAAGCTTCAGCCAGTGTCTGGATTGTCGAGTCTAGGAAGGGAGAGTCAGGGGCTCCTTGGGTGACCCCTGCTCACACCCTCCCCGCTTTCCTCCCTGGGCTGCTATCTGCCTCCACCGTGCACCTGGGTGGGCCCCTTGCATATTTCTGCCCTCAGGACATCCCGCCCTGAAATCACGTGGGGCCCTGCCCTCCCCAGGTGCCTGCCTTAGGGGACAGTTGTCAAGGGGGTGGTTGTCCAGGTCTAGGGGTTAATGCCATTCCCTCCTGATGGCATCCGGAGTCTGACTCCCTTTCAAGCTCCTTCCTGAAATCAGAGTGTTTCCCATCCGGCACATTGTCTCTCACATGAGACTCGCCCTCCTGGGACCACAGGCTTTCTGCTTCTCGGCTGATTAAGTGAACGTGAACCACAGCAAAGAGCCTTTGCACAGGACCCATCTCCCACGGCAGTGCCTGCGGGCGGATCTAACAGGCCACACTTCAATCTTCCACGAACCTCAGTCTCGGATTTCAGTGTGACCACGCGAGGTCGTTCACTGGTTTCTCCTCCAGCAGGAAGTCCTGGTCAAAAATAAATAAATAAATAAACCACCCCGACTCAGGAGGTTTGTGCCAGTTTCTGAATAACCGCCCTGTTCTTTCCCTGAAAAGAAGCTCGACTGTCTGGAGACAGAGTTGGAGAGGTTGTCCTGCAGGGTCTTTTCTCCTGGAGGGTTCACCAGTGAAAAACGCGAGCAGTTGGTCTCGGTCTTGTAAATCCTGGATCTCCTTTTGCTGGCAGGTGGCACCGACATCGTCTCCTGCTTCATGGGCCAGAATCCATCCATTCCTGTGTACAAAGGGGAGATTCAGGCTCGGAACCTGGGCATGGCTGTGGAGGCATGGAATGAGCAAGGTGACGGCCCCAAACCCTTTCTGTCTTTGTGACGAGGCATGAGTGGTCACCCGGGTGCACTTGGATGTATAGCCTTGCTGGGGGACAGTTCTCCAAAACTGCCCCCTCTGAGGATCTACCCCTCCCCACCAACACTTGCAGACTGCTGGCCTCCAAGCCTGGTTTAACCCCCACCGGCTCCGTATCTGCCTTCAGCCTGAAGCAGAGGAAAAGGTGTTGGTTTGGAGCATAGACGGAGGGCCATGTGCTTGGCACGCAAGGCGAGCATCTGAATTTTGGAAACACTGCTGAGGCTGCCCCACCAGTGGCCTCACATCCTATCCTTGATGAGGACACGGGGTCAGATGCAGGCACAAGGGGCAGTGTGCCGCCATCCGTGCAGAGTTTAGAAACACACAAAAATGATGTTATTCAGATGCATGTGGATGTAGTAAAAGTATTAATACACGCAAGGGAATAATACAGCGTTCCAGTCGAGAGAGAGATAGGGGAGAGTTGTGTGGGGAGGGATTAGCATGGCTTTCGGTGATGTCGGAGGGATGGGCAGGGGGCTGGGACCAGCTCTGTAGCTTTGGGTGTGTCTGAAATACTGCATAATAGCTTGTAGTTTTAAAAAAGGAGAGAGAGAGCGCCGAGGTGTGGCCGTGGTGTGTGCTCAGTGAACCTGTTGCCCCTCCCCGACCAGGAAAGCCTGTGTGGGGCGAGAGTGGTGAGCTGGTGTGCACCAAGCCGCTCCCCTGCCAGCCCACGCACTTCTGGAATGACGAAAATGGCAGCAAGTACCGGAAGGCCTATTTCTCCAAGTTCCCAGGTGGGTCGAGGATGCAGGCGGAGCCGCCCAGGTTCCCGCCTGGGCTGGGCCTTCGGGGTCTAATTCTGGATGTAACCTCCCCCTGCCAGCCCCCTCTCCCTGCTGAAACCTGGTGAGGCTGCTCCTGGCTCCTTCTGCCAGAGGGGTGATGATGAATTTTTGATCAGTATCTTGTCACTTTCATCTTGAAGCTATCATACCAAACTCTGATCTGGGTTTAGTGTGCTCTTAACATCCTCCGTGCCTACAGCCGCTTGGCCCTGAGCCCGGCACCTGGAAGCTGGCATGAGCCGCTTGTTTGCCTGTGTAGGGACAGGGCTGAGGGGAGTGGGGCAGTGGTCGCTGCTTGCTTACCCAGACTTGTGTGCCTGTTCAGGGAGAGATGCCTGTGCAGTAGGTATCTGGCTGGGGTCTCTGCTGTCTCACACCCCGTCATCCAGTCCTTATGGAGGTAATGGGAGAAGAGAGCTTTTGCAGTGGGATAATTAATTTCAGGCCCGTCACTCACTCAGGCTGCCTTCTTCGTTTATCTTTGGAGCAGTGCCCTGCCCCTGAGCTGGGAAGTCTCTTTATTTAAAGCTCTGATCCCTGCCTCCTCCTTATTTCATAAGCAACCTTGAGTTATTGCTGCTATATAATTCATAATTTAGCAAGCCTTCTGCTCCGGAGTTATTTATACCAAGTACTTGCTCTCTTCAGTGTCTAGAAAGGTAATTCGATTTTGTATAAACCACATGTGGAGAATCAGAAAGTGGCAGGTGACTGTCAGGGGTAGAATGTGCCACCGATCCCTCTTATTTCTCTGCTCAGCCTTGTGTGTCCCCATGTAACGTCCCATCTGAAAGCCATTGTACCCGGCATAGCACCTACCATTTGAGTTAGCAGGAACATCCCCCTGCCCATGTGGCCTGGTCCTTATTGGATGCCTGCTGCGTTTAAGCCCCACCTCGGATCCTGCCAGGGTGTAGCCGTTGTGACATACTAAGGCAGAATAGAGAGGGAGGGGGAGGGAGATACATGTTCCTCAAATGATCCTGAAGAGTCAAAGGCTCCTGTCTAAGGGAAGGATTAGAACCTCAGCTTGAAGACTAATCTAAGAAATGACATCTCTTCATCTTCTGCTCAGCACACTGTTCCTTGAAAACTGTCTTTGCTGTCACTTTTTGTTACGTATACAAGGGTTTACGTGATAGATGTCTCTTCAGGATTAATTTCATAAAAAGCCTTTTTTTTTTTTTCTTTTGGCCATGCCACATGGTTTGTGGGATCTTAGTTCCCTGACCAGAGATGGAACCTGTTCCCCTTCCAGTGGAAGCACAGAGTTTTAACCACTGGGCAGCCAGGAAAGTCCCAGAAAAATCTTTATTTTTGAAGTGCTGATATTCCATCTTGGAGAAAATGAAGACTCTGTGACTTGTGATATTTCCATTTTTGCCTTGGCTGCCAGGAAGCTCAGAGCTACCATCATTGATTTGTTGGAGCCGTCCTCTTACCCCTGTGCAGTTTCCGATTCTTTCAATCATCCCATCGTACAGTTGGTTTGATAGGTAGCTTCCTCAAATACTTTCTGGAAATAGGCTGGGTATATGAATAAATATGAAGAAACAAGGGCAGATAAGATAATGAGATCTGAAGCTACTGGTCATGGTCAGGACGGACATAGGTTGAACTTAAGTCATTTCATCCAGTCTTGGGCTGATTGGGTTAGTGCTTAAGAGTCAGAAACTGTCCTAAGAACTGGGAAGGACGAGGTGGTGTCCATGAAGGCCCTGAGACAGTTTTTTCGCTGTTTTCTCTGTGGATCGCAGGGAACTCTGGGGCTTATTTCAGGAGGCCAGGCTGCTGCTTGTAAGTTGTGCAGAGCCAGTGGGGCCACGCTGTCAGATACACCTGGAGCGCCTCCTCTATTTGTGGGGCCGATCCTGGGCTGGCTGTGTTAGCCCAAGGAGGGAGGCCTCTTCCTGGCTGTTCCCACGTGAGGCTTGGCTTCTCTTTGACCAGCCCCCTTGGGTCTGTTCTTTTGCTGTGCCCAGGACGAGGGGCTCTCCTTGAACATCACCAGCCCAGGGCCCAGGTGTACGCTGCTGGCCACACGGGGCCGGCCCAGGGCACACGGTGTCAGTGTCCCCCTATTCCTCTTCCGCCCTCCGTGCACCCTGGGCTTTCCTGCTAGTTAAGTCTCTGTCCACGTGGCTGGTGCCTTAGTTCAGGCTTCCATTACTGGGACTGGTAGAGTAGCCTCCCGCCCAGTCCTGCTGCTTCTCTTTATTCTGTTCTGAGATGGGCCCTGACTCCTCCAGACCTGCTCCGTCAGCCGCCCCAGGCTACCCTCTCTTCCTACGTTGGGGCTTGTACTTTCCCACCCTCTTCTCAGAGGCCCCCTTGACGCTTCATTGACCTGCTCAGCGTGCCCTTCGCATCCTCACTGCTGGCGTTGCTCTCAGCCCGTCAGTTTCTCGCTGGGGCCTGCAGGAGGGCCGTTTCTTACGCACCGCTGCATCTCAGAACTGGCTGTAGGGTGGACCCCACTAGGAGGCATGCCTTTGGGGGTGAGAACTGTTAGTTCAGTTCTGCCCCCAGCCCCATATCACACCTGTTTCTGGGCCTCGGCTCTGTCTGTTAATAAGAGTTACATTTCTGTCATATGTACCTCAGCTGTCTGTCCATGCCTCCCTCAAGGTGACCACCCCCTGTGCCTCCCCACAGGTGTCTGGGCGCATGGTGACTACTGCAGGATAAATCCCAAGACCGGGGGAATCGTCATGCTGGGCCGAAGGTGAGGGGTCTGCAGACCTGGCTTCTATCCCTGCAGACCACCTAGGGGGTGGGGGGGGGTGCTTCCTGCATCCTGGGCTCCACTGGCTCAGTCTGGGAGTGGGCTGACTGTACCCCATCTGGGCCCTTCCTGTGTCAGCTCCCTGAGGGCGGGTCTGGCCTGATCTGCACTTCTGAGCCCCCAAATGGTGGACTGAGGGGCTTTGCAGGGTGGGGGCGAGGGCTTTGGGAGACGTAAAGCCTGCATCTGTCTACAGTAGCTGTGGCCCTTCCCAGAGTGGCAGTGTGGAGGTGCTGGGGCGTCCGCACCTGGGAGGGGGGCCCTTGTACAGGTGGGAAGGGCAGGAGGTGGCAGATGCTCCCACACAAGGGGACCCCTTGATGTCTAGCTTTGAGTTTAGAGAGAGAAAGGTTGGTCAGGATCAGAAGCTGCGGAGGCAGCCGGCGAGGACTGGGTGGGCGTGGTGGTGGTGTGGGAAGGGGGTGACTGTCCTCCAGCCCCCACAATTGGCCTCACTCAGGAGCCACCGTGTGTTCACGACCTCGTCTGTCTTTGCAGTGATGGCACGCTCAACCCCAATGGAGTGCGATTCGGCAGCTCGGAAATCTATAACATTGGTGAGCATTTTCCTTTCTCCTGGAATAATTCTCAGGTCATCCAGGAGGGAAGGAAGGAGGGTCCTAGTAGGGAGCCTGCTCTCCAAAGATCCCACCTTTTGGCATAAGTGGCCCATTTGCCTCCGCTTGTGAGAGTAGACGTGTATGAGCTTGTCCTTCTTCCTAGAACATGCCTCGTCCCACACTGCCTGTAGCTTGTAAAGCAAGACGGG
The DNA here is from genome assembly GCF_032405125.1 of Capricornis sumatraensis. Lineage (NCBI taxonomy): Eukaryota > Metazoa > Chordata > Mammalia > Artiodactyla > Bovidae > Capricornis > Capricornis sumatraensis. The sequence goes on along the minus strand of NC_091085.1, from coordinate 57,562,512 downwards.
CTTCTTAAGATCCGATGGCCCGGCCCCATTCCATTACATCTCAGCCTCATGGTGAGCTCTGTGGGGTCGGTCATTTGTGTCTACTCTTTATGGCTGAAGAAAGATGCACAGAGAGGTTGTATGGTTGTTGAAGGTCACACAGCACAATTCGGCACCAGATAAAGACAGTGCACAATAGAGGTACCCATGGGCCTTCAAATGCCCCCACCAAAGCCACGGAATCATCCCCCCTCCCTTGGGGATGTCAGAGCCCCAAGGTCACGTCAGGGCTGTGCAGCCAGGATGGAATCTCGATCCCTGTGATTCCAGCCTTTCTTCAGTGCTGGAGTCCCCACCAAGGTGCTTGCTTCCTTTTCTTTTTAAATTTGTAATTTAAGAAGTAAGCGTGCACGGCTCCCTGTAAGACGTCAGCCCTTCCAGCATGAGCTGTGGCTCTCTGCTGGTGATGGGTGTCCTTCCACCTGTTCCCCAGAAGCTCTTCCCCAGGGTCGGGGCTGGAGGAAGCGACGGCAGTCCCCATCAAGGTGGGATGGTGTGAGAGCAAGGCCCTGTCCCTCGCCCTGTCTCTGCAGTGGAAGCCTTCGAGGAGGTACTGGACAGCCTGTGTGTTCCCCAGTACAACAAGAACGGGGAGGAGAGGGTGATCCTCTTCTTGAAGATGGCTTCTGGCCACACCTTCCGGCCTGACCTGGTGAAGCGGATCCGTGAGGCCATCCGGCTCGGCCTGTCTGCCCGGCATGTGCCCAGCCTCATTCTGGAGACACAGGGCATCCCGGTAGGGCCCCCCAAGTGCCTCCCTGCTTCTGGAGCAGTCAGCTAGACGCTTGCTCATGTTTTATATATAGTTGTTTCATGTTGCCTGGCAACCCCGTCCCCATCCTTTTTTCTTTTCTGCCATCCCTCTCTCTTTTTTTTAACCCCTCGTAAATTGCATGTAAGGCAACTTGTGCTAAACACTGGTTTTCAGAGGGTAAGCAGGCCCAGCCCAGCCTGACCAACTGGTTTTTCCCCAGTGTGGTTTTAGTGTGTTCTCAAATTATTAATGCGAAAATTAATTTTAACTTTTTAAAGAGCTGCAAGGGTGCTGTTGCTCTTGCCTTTTAATTTTTAGTTCTGGCCTGCAGAAAGAAGATTTGAATCTATTTAGAGGCACATCTCCAGAAAGCGGCCCTCCTCCCGTGCCTTGTACTCTGTTTAGGCTCTCAGTGGGGGAGGAGATCAGATCACAGCTTTAACTTGCCTGGCTTACAAAACCAATGCCTCTGTCAGCATAGAGAGGAGACTGCCCTGTGTGTGCACACACACCTGTATGCATGGGTGCACACACAGCGCATCAAGTGTACAGGTGAGCCAAGCTTGTACTCTTCATGGGTGTTCATGGGTGTGGGGGATGGGAGCAGGTTACCTGGGTCCCCAGGGGATGGAGAGTCTTCACGTTAGGAGTAGGGATGTGCTTGTTTGTGGGTGCTCAGTTGTGTCCAGCCTTGTGAGACCACATGGATTGTAGCCCACCAGGCTCCTCTGTCCATGGGATTGTCCTGGCAAGAATACTGGAGTGGGTTGCCATTTCCTCCTCAAGGGGATCTTCCTGCGTCTCCTGCATTGTAGGTAAATGGTTTACCCACTGAACCATCCAGTGGGGATGTGAGGTACAGTTAGAACCAGGGCTTTTTATACCATCCACACATTTATTCTCCACTTTGGTTTTGTGTAGGAAGGGCCCTGTGACCTGGAAGTTCTCTGGTTCTCTCAGTGGGTGAGGGCCCTGTGACCTAGAAGTTCTCTGGTTCTCTCAGTGGGTGACTCTTTTCTCTCCTTAATATTTATTTTTATTACTTATTTATTTGGCTGCACCAGGTCTTAGTTGCAGCATGTAGGATCTAAATCCTTGACCAGAGATCAAACCCAGGCCCCCTGCATTGGAAGCATGGAGCCTTAGCTACTGGACCACCAGGAAAGTCCCTCAGTGGGTGACTCTTGGTGACACAGTGGGGACAGTGGTTCTCAGGGAGAGAACAGACTTCTTTTTTCCTTTCTTTGGTTGCACCTTACATCATGTGGGATCTTAATTCTCCAGCTAGGGATCAGATCCCCACCCACTGCAACCTTGCATTGGAAGCACAGAGTCCTAACCACTGGACCGGCCAGGAAATGAGAAGGGACTTCTTGAGTCAGTGTCACTGACTTTCCCTGGTGAGGGTCTCAGGTATCCCTTCAGTGGATCAGGTTTTGTCTGCATCCGAAACACTTTGGGGAACTAGACTATGATCGTCCCCTTGGCCTTTATTTTGTTGAGAACGAATCTGTCTCCTTTACTGTCAGAATGGTGAATTCCCAGTCTGTATCTGCTCATGCAGCCTTTAACTGTGTGGATCACAACAAACTGTGGAAAATTCTTGAAGAGATGGGAATACCAGACCACCTGACCGGCCTCCTGAGAAATCTGTATGCACGTCAAGAAGCAAGTTAGAACTGGACATGGAACAACAGACTGGTTCCAGATTGGAAAAGGAGTACGTCAAGGCTGTATATTGTCACTCTGCTTATTTATATGCAGAGTACATCATGTGAAATGCCAGGCTGGAAGAAGCACAAGCTGGAATCAAGACGGTAGGGAGAAATATTAATAACCTCAGATACGCAGATGACACCACCAGTATGGCAGAAAACGAAGAACTAAAGAGCCTCTTGATGAAAGTGAAAGAGGAGAGTGGAAAAGTTGGCTTAAAGCTCAACATTCAGAAAATGAAGATCATGGCATCTGGCCCCATCCCTTCATGGCAAATAGATGGGGAAATAATGAAAACAGTGAGAGACTTTATTTTGGGGGGGCTCCAAAATCACTGCAGATGGTGACTGCAGCCATGAAATTAAAAGACACTTGCTCTTTGGAAGAAAAACTATGAGCAACCTAGACAGCATATTAAAAAGCAGAGACATTATTACTTTGCCAACAAAGGTCTGTCTAGTCAAAGCTACGGTTTTTCCAGTAGTCATGTATGGATGTGAGAGTTGGACTGTAAAGAAAGCTGAGCCCTAAAGAATTGATGCTTTTGAACTGTGGTGTTGGAGAAGATCTTGAGAGTCCCTTGGACTGCAAGGAGATCCAACCAGTCCATCCTAAAGGAAGTCAGTCCTGAATATTCATTGGAAGGACTGATGCTGAAGCTGAAACTCCAATACTTTGGCCACCTGATGCTTAGAACTGACTCATTTGAAAAGACTCTGATGCTGGGAAAGATTGAAGACAGGAGGAGAAGGGGACGACAGAGGATGAGATGGTTGGATGGCATCACCGACTCGATGGACATGAGTTTGAGTAAACTCCAGGAGTTGGTGATGGACAGGGAGGCCTGGCGTGCTGTAGTTCATGGGGTCGCAAAGAGTTGGACACAACTGAGCAATTGGACTGAACTGAACTGATCTGCTCATGAGACTAGTGGAGTGATTTATTGGAAATGGAGGAAGACCCCAGCCTATTTTTCCATCCTCAGCCAGACTCTTGTCCACTTACTCTCAGGCACCTAGCTCAGCTCTCTCCTCCTCTGTCTTCCTGTGGGGTCATGACTCCTGGCCTATGAGGTCATGTCTAGGGTCCCTGGAGATTTTACAGGCACCCTCACATTCTCAGATCCCCTCAGTCTGAACTAACGAAGCACTTAGGAGAAGATTCACCCTGTGTCGCCGGGCTGGTGTAGAGCGTCTTGCTGGGCCATGGCGCTTGGGGCTGGCCATGGCCAAGGTCCCAGCTGGGGATCTGGTCTCACCTAGGGGAATGTAAGTGGGCATCTAAAGACCTATCTGGCTGGAAGGCCCGGTGGCCACAACTGCCCTGGCCCCAGCAGGTCTTCATCCCTGGTCACGGCTGATGTACTGGCCCATCCTGACTGGAGGCTCTGACTTACCTCCTGGGTGTGGGAGAGGAGGGGTTCCATCAGGAGCTGGGCAAACTTCTGCTTCCCCTCAACCCTTCTCACCAGGAAGCAGAAGCAGAATTTCTTCTAAAACAACACCTTGTTTATTTTGTCAGCCGATGGAAGATGTAAGTTGTTAGCTCCCATGAGCCATTATTGGGGCTTTAGTGCTTAGAGCACAGAAACTGCATGAGACGTTTGCATTTCTGGGCGAGAGGGACTGACGGCACCCCAGTGACAGACAGTCCCTCGTAAGCCTGCACTCAGATCCGTAATTAGTTCACACGTTGACAGAGGTTTTCAGTGAATAAATTTTAATTACATCTCAGGTTAAAAAGAAGAAAAAGTGCCAGTGCAGGGAGAGATCAGAGCACTGGCAGCGTTATTAAAGAACTGTATTTGTTTGAGAATTTTCCTGGCCCCTAAACATGCCAGCATGGCTGCCAAACGCCCATTGGAGTTAAAGGTGAAACACATGTGCTATGAATTTCAGAGGGAGCTTTGAACATTTAGAGATCCAATTATAGGAAAAGCAGGGTCCCATTCATTCAGATGACGGTTCTGGGGGAAGATGGGCTGGAAGTTTCGAGAGGCTCTTGGATGACGCTCACTTTTTAGTGACTGGGGATGGAATCACAGGAAGCCAGTCCAGTCCTGGAATAAGCTAGCCTTTCTATTATAAAACAGTATAAGAAAGTAAATATAAATAAGCAGTGTGATAGTGGGTCACACCCAAGAGCCGTGTGCGGGTTAACTCACAGACTTGGGGTGGGTGCTGTGGTCCCATTTTACATTTGAGGAGATAAACTTGGGTTAAGGAACTTGCCCGCAGTCACCCACTGAGAAAGACTTGCTCTCAGAGTCCCAGGTCATGGTCTTTTTGGCTTGGATGTACCCAGATATCAGAGCTAAGGAATTTTTTTTTCCTTTTGGGTTTTCTTTTTTTTTTTTTTTTTCCTTTAAGATTTTTTGATGTGGAGCATTTTAAAGTCTTTATTGAATTTGTTACAGTATTGCTTCTATTTGATGTTTTGCTCTTTTGGGGGCCCGAGGCATGTGGGATCCTAGCTCCCTGACTAGGGATTGAACCCACACACCTTGCATTGGAAGGTGAAGTCAACCACTGGACCACCAAGGATGTTCTGGGATTTTTTTTTTTTTAATATTTATTTTTAATGATTGATTTATTCAGCTGTGTTGGGTCTTAGTTACGGTATGTGGGATCTAGTTCCCTGACCAGGGATCAAACCTGGGTCCCCTGCATTGGAAGTGCAGAGTCTTAGCCACTGGACTGCCACAGAAATCCCTCCTCTTTGGGTCTAAACAGTCTTTCTGTTTGCTCCCCCTGCCTACCCCCCACTGGCAGTACACCCTCAACGGCAAGAAGGTGGAAGTGGCCGTGAAACAGATCATCGCTGGGAAGACAGTGGAGCACCGAGGGGCCTTCTCGAATCCTGAGACCCTGGATTTGTACCGGGACATCCCTCAGCTGCAGGACTTTTGAGCCGAGCTGGCCAGCATGTCCCTCAGCCACACACGCCTGTACTGTCATTTTTGTACATTCAAGAAATTACTTAGAAACCTACGGCTCTTTGGAAAGGGGTTCAAGCCAAGTCCGTAGGCCCAGGGAAGAACCATTCTCTGTCCTGCAGGTTCATTTGGTGGGTTCCCGAGTCTTCCACGCAGCATTGCGGTATCCTGACCTTCAGTGATCTGGAGGGTGTGTGTTTTTGCATACTTGCAGGGATGAGCTGGGGTCACCTGTGTGTGCACCATTACGGCTGATGCCCGGTCCCCTGTCCAGGGCTGGTGGGCATCCTGTGTCAGCTCAGCTCTGGGGATCACAGCTTGCAGCCTTATGCTGTGGTCCATTTTGATCTCTTTCTCCCCTTTATCTTCTCCCAGCTCTGGCTGCCATCCTTCAGGGCCCGTCTGGCTACTGTGGTGTGTTGCCCATCATGGGACTCGTCCCAGGGGGACTTTACAGCATCTCACAGCAGACCGTCAGCACCTGGGCTGACCGCTGTCCCGTCTGTGTGTCACAGATGGAATCCGGGCAGCTCCTGGGGCAGCCGTGTGTTACCCCAGCCCTGGCACCCCTCAGCAGACAGAGCGAGCTCCAGTTGCCTTTAGAGAATGACTGGGTTTCATGTTTTAATAGGATCTCTTTATTTCGTGGATTTTTGAGTGGCTTAAAATTTGTTTAATGTTAATTAAGTGTGTGGTATGTGGGTGTTTGAAGGTGTGGGTAATGTCCACCCCATGAGGGGTGTCACTCAGGAATGTGGGCAAGCCCCAGGTGGTGGGTCACCCAGGTCCTGCCAAGGCAGAGCTGCTGGGCTTCGAGGGACATGGCTTCGCTGCACAGCCCTGCCTGAGGGCCCAGGACCCACACACCAGCAGCCAGATGTACTTTTTTTTTTTTTCAGATGTACTTTTGAATGTACTTGTCAGTTTTGTCGTCATAATGTTCATTTTTGTATTTTTTAAAACTGAGCACAGTGGAAAACTTTCTTGAACCCTTTTTTCTCTTGTGGATTATAAAAACGGCAGATTGCTACGAGGCATTTAATGCAATAAACATATATGTATATATGCACACACAGGCATGCTCGTGCGTTCTCTGCAGCGGGTGCTGGATCTGAGGGTGTCAAGCTGGTGTTGATGGGCCAGCAAGATGTTTGGTCCAGATGGTGGGAGTGTGTCCAGGGCCCCTGGTATGTAGCAGACCTGCCTGGTGATCAAATAGCCCCAGAGCCGTTCACAACATGAGGTCACACCCCAGAGGGGAGGACGTGCTCACCCTGGACTCTGCTGGAGCTCAGAGCCGCCGGGGTTCTGGTTGGCACTCCTTCACCATTGCAAGACCGCACGTGTGTCCCTTGGATGGTGTCTGGCTCTGTGTCATAGCATCCAGGTCGGGCCCAGCAGGGCTTAGTGTTCTCACGTCATGGGAAGTTGAAAGCAGGCTGTTCTGAGTGGGTGTATGGGCTGAAGGGGCCCAGCTCCTCCATCTCCTGGACTCCACCATCCTCCCATGGGGCTGCCCACCTCTAGCCTCCCATCTGTGTCCCAGGCAAGATAAGGACTGGGTGAGAGGCGAAAAGCCTGTCCCTTTTCAGCTTTTATCATCAAAACAATGGTTTTTCTGGAAACCCCGCCCAGTGCACACCTGCTTATGCCTCGGGGGCCAGAACTGGTCACAGGCTACCGCTTGCTTTGGGGGAGGGAGGTGTTGCACTGGGGAGGTGGGGTAGAGTCTGGAGAGGTTTTAAGTGAGGCCTATTACATTTGTGTACAGATCTCTTTTTTTTTCAAGGCTTTTTTTTTTTCTTTTGAGGTGGACCATTTTTAAACTATTAAACTTGTTACAATTTTGCTTCTGTTTTATGTTTTGGCTTTTTTGGCCACAAGGCATGTGGGATCTTAGCTCCCCGACCGGGGATCGAACCCACACCCCCTGCATGGGAGGCGAAGTCCCAACCATTGGACCACCAGGGAAATCCCTGTAGACCTCCTTTTATTGTAAGCTGTTTTATTGTGCTTCGAAGATACTGTTTTTTTTTTTTAACAGATTGAAGGTTTGTGACAACCCTGCATTAAGCAAATCTGTTGGTCTTGTTTGCTTACTTCGTGTCTCTGTGTCACGTTTTGGTAATTCTCCCAGTACTTCAGACCCTCCACCAGCAAAAGAGATGACAACTTGCTGAAGGCTCAGACAGCATTTTTTAGCCATAAGTATTTTTTAGTTAAGGTACATGGATTATTTTTTAGACATAATGCTGTCACACAGTTTAATAGGCTACGGTATAGTGAAAACATAACCTTTGTTTGAGGGCTTCCCCGATGGTTCAGCCAGTAAAGAATCTGCCTGCAATGCAGAAGACATAGGAGACATGGGTTTGATCCCTGGGTCAGGAAGATCCCCTGGAGGAGGAAATAGCAACCCATTCCAGAGTTCTTGCCTGGAGAATCCCACGGACAGAGGAGCCTCGTGGGCTATGGTCCACGGTATCACAAAGAGACACGACTGAGCATGCATCTTTATTCACGCTGGGAAATCAGAAGCTTCATGTGACTCACTTTATGGCAGTAGTCTGGACAGAACTGGCCATATCTCCCAAGAATGCCTGTTTTAGTTTCCTCTCGCTGTTGGAACAAATTACCACACACTTAAAATAGCACGAATTTATAGTTCTGGGGATCAGAAGGCAGGTCTCACTGGGCTGAAATGAGTGTCAGCAGGCGCTGTTTTTTCTGGAGGCACTAGGAGACGCCCTTGCCTTCCAGCTTCTGGAGGTGCCTGCCTCCTGGGTCGGGGGCTCCTCATCCTCAAAGCCTGCAGTGTAGGACACCCCTGCCACCCTCTTCCACTTCTGTGATGACACTGGGCTCACTTGAATAATCCATAATACTCCCCCTATTTTAAAATCTACTGATTGTTGTTTAGTTGCTAAGTCGTGTCCGACTCTTTTTCAACCCTATGGACTGTAGCCTGCCAGGCTCCTCTGTCCATGGGATTTCCCAGGCAAGAAAATCGGAGCTGGTTTTCATTTCCTCCTCCAGGGAATCTTTTCAACCCAGGGATCGAACCTGTCTCTCCTGCGTTAGCAGACAGATTCTTTACTACTGAGCTGCCTGGGAACCCCAGCATCTACTGATTAGCAAGCTTAATTCCAGCTGAAGCCTTCAACCCCTGCTGGCCATGTAACAATGTTTTCACAGGTTCTGGGGATTGGGATGTAGGCACCCTTTGCTGGGGGTGGTGGCTGGGGGAGGCAATTATTCTGCCTACCTGGTTTTGCAGACTCAGCGAGGATGCTGTGGGGGAGGAAGGAGGGCAGGTGGTCATCAGGAAGGCAAACTGTGAGCCCTGAGTTGGGAGAGTGAGCAGTCGGGACCCCTGGTTGCTGACCACCCCCATAGGACCGGTCTGCCGGCCTGCCAGCCTTCCTGCCAGGGCTCAGGTAAGGCCTGGGACACCTCAGCCCTCTCCTATGGCCCACTGCTTGGAACCCATTCACACTGACTGTGTTTGAGGAGTCGTTAAAGCTTAATTGCCATGCCCTTTAGTTCTAGCAAGACGTCCCAGGCTGGCTGAGCCCACGCGTCCTTATTAATAAGCCATGCCGGACAACTTCATTAACGAGAGACAGATGGTCTGGAAAACAGTCACTCCATCGCCTGCCGTGCTGGCTCTCCTGTGGAGTGCCTTGGCCCGAGCATCACTCTTCAAAACCCCAGCTCCTGCCGGCCAGCTGCCCTGAGCCTTCCTCTCGGCTCCTGTCCTTCCAGCTCCCAACACACGTGTCCCCGCAGCAGCTCCAAGGGAGCGTTAGGACCTGCAGTGCAGCCTGGCAGGGCTGCCATGCTCTGTGCTCCTGGTCACCTCCCAAGAGTGACAGGAAAGAGGAGGGAAGGAGAAAATTGGCAAGCTGATTTCTGGAAAAGTCTTCCATCCACCCAGCAACCTATCCCTACCACCCCTGCCAGGTGAGCAAAAGGAACTGCCCTCCTCCCGCCCCCCACACCACCCTGTCACCCCAAGCATCACTCGTGCACAGATCACAAGAATGCTTTGGTTCATGAAGCAAATAGATGTTGAACACACAGCCAGGGTGATGGGGAGCCTGTCGGATTTAGCCAGGAAGCCTGAACTGCGTTGATGAGCCAAGGTTCTTTCTGAGCCACAACTGCCACGGACATCAGCACAAACTTGTTCTAAACGCCTGCTGCCATCTTGTCCCCAGACCTTGAAGGCTGTCACAAGCGGAAAAGCAAAAGCCCGTTTAGACGTTATTTAAAACACATTATGAGCTAAGCACTGGCTCCTTGTCACGGCTGATCATCTTGGAGTGCGCTCTTGGCCGTCACAGCGGTAAGTGGATGGTCTCATAATTTCATTAGATGACTTCCAGGGGAGAAGCAGTTGTTAGTCAATTCATTATGCCCTGGAACAATTTCCAGGCTTCTTCATCTCAGGATGCCCTCCCTGTGCTTCCTCCTCCTCTCTCTTTGCTTAACTTGAACTGTAAATCACAAGTCAAGCTGGGTTTGGAGAGAGGGAAAGGCACAGCTTGGACCCAGTTTTTCATTCTCTGGGTTTTGAGCTTGCTGGTCTCATCATTCATACTCACCACTTACCTGCTTAGTGTGGTCTCATTCTTTTTGGCATCCGCTTGCTTTTTTCAATGACAACTCAGGTTTTTCCTGGTTACAAGTAACAGAAACTCCAATCGAAACTGGCTGAAGTGCAAAAAGGGTATTATTGGCTCACAGTTTTGAAACCTCAAGTGCTGGGACTAGCTTCAGGTATGGCTGGATCCAGGGGCTCCATGATGTCATCAGTGTCCTCTGCCTTCATATCAGCCCTACCTTCCTCTGTGTTAACCACATTCTCAGGTGGCTTCTCTCACAGGAACAGATGAATACTTAACAGCTCCAGGCTTATGTCCTCACAGGCCTGAGAGAGGAGAAGCATTTTTTCCCCCCTATAGTAGTTCCAACGTGAATTCTTGTGTTGAAACTTATTGGACTATTTGGAGCACATGCCCAAACCTGAGCCAATCACTGGCCAGAAGGAGAAAATATGCTGATTGGCTAAGCTTGGGTCACATGACTAGCCAGCAGGCGTGGAACTAGCTGCTCCTAGTAACTGGGACTGAGCGTGAGGGAGATGGGTCCTGAAGGAGCATGTGGCTTTCCTTTAAGAAGCAGAAGCAGCAGCAACCAGCCCTTCTGTTTCTTTTCATCTTTCCTCAGGGGCCAGTCCTTTCCTTCTTTCCTCCCTGCTTCCTTCTTTCTCTAGGAGAGTCTCTCTAACCTCCTGTGTCTCTCTCCCTGTTCCCGGAGTCCTCCTCTGCACCACAGAATTTCAGGTTGCTCAGAAAACAAGTTGGGTCCTGGTGACATAGGTTTCCAGATTAAGAAAATGGGAGTGTGGTGGGCAGACATGTGCTCTTTTTCTATAACATAAATTCTGCAAAGTAAAGCTCTGAAATCTAATGTTTGTCCTTAAAGTTCTGGGAGATGCTGGGTTGACATTTAAATGGCCCCCTCTGAGCCCTCTGCAGCCTGGGGGAGGCTGCAGCTATGTGGGCTGGTGTGGGCTCAGCCCTCCTGGGGGGCTGGCACACTGCCACTCTTCCTCCAGCCCTCACCTGGGGCCCCTGCTCCCCTTCCCTCCTCTCCGGCCCTCTCTCTCTTTCCCATTCACCTCTTCCTCCTCTCCTTACCCCCTCCGACCACTAGACGTCACACCAGTCACTTCCTTTTTCTGTGCCTCAGTTTCCTCACCCAAGACGGGATGAAGAGAAACGACCACCTGCCGTGGCTGGGGGAGGCAGGAGTGAGGCTGGAGGCAGAAATCACAAAAGCGCCAGTGAACAAAGGCGCTGAAACTGCGCAGGTCAAATCTTGTCTCACCTCCCTGAAGTTCTTCACTCCCCAAATGCCCACACTCCCTCTCCTTGGAAGCCTGTCCTGCTGTGCCAGTCTGGACCCCCGTCTGTAGTATACACATCCTACAGTGACCCCGTAATTCAGCTGGGTCATGTGACCACCCCTGCAGCTGGAGTGTGGAGCCAGCCCAATGGGGACCACCTGGGATGAGAGTGGGGAAGGCGAGGTCCCTCCTGGGAGAGTCAGTGCTGATGGTAGAGGGGGCAGTGAGTATGGGTTCCTGATGATGCTAATACCCCCACTCAGTGCAGTTACAGGGCATCTGTGAAATGGCAGGATTCATGGTCAGAGAGAAGAGCTGTTGCTGGATTTCAAGCTTAAGGTCCTGCCTCATTCTCAGCTGAACTAGCCATGCCAGTGGCGATGAAGGTGGGTGGACATGAAGGCGTTATTACAATAACGCCTGGAAGGCTAGAGAATTAAAGAATTACCTGGATCTTGGCTGGAAGAGTTCCCAAATAGACTTTCAATGAAAAAAAATTTGTTTCTCTGGTTCTGAATGTTTGTGTGTAATGAACACAAATGAGACTTATTTGCACAGATGGCAAACATCAAAATTGGGTTTTGAGCATCAGCCAGATTTAAAGCGAGGCAGGTCACCTTTGGGAGAGGCAACTCTGTCTGGGATAAATCCATCTTACAAAATTGCAATATTCCTGGAGCTAGCATTTCCTTTAGGAAGAGAGGGCTCTCAGGAGTTGTGGTAGTTCAAGAAAAATGGCAGAATATTTTTTGACACTTCTCCCACGCTGGTGGAGAAATCTGATGACCTCAAGGTCATCACTCCAGGGAAGCCACATGGAGGCACTCTGGCCAAAAATTCCAGCAGAGTCCAGGGTTACTGCCATCCCTGCCAAGGCACCGGGCACATGAGTGGTGCCAGCCTTGACCTCTGGACCAGCCCTCTGCCACACGAATGTCATCAAGTGACCTCAGTTGACACCACATGGAACAGAAGAATCACCCAGTGAAGCCCTGCCTGAATTCTTGACCCGTGGAATCCATGATGCATAGCAAAATTCGTTTTGTTCTATGCTACTAAGTTTTGGGTAATTATATAGCAGTAGTAATCAGAACTTGTTTATTTATTATTTTTTTAAAATTTTATTTATTTATTTGGCCACTCCAAGTTTTAGTTGTGGCATGTGAGATCCAGTTCCCTGACCAGGATGGAACATGGGCCCCCCTCCATTGGGAGCACAGAGTCTCAGCCACTAGACCACCAGAGAAGTCCCCAGAGCTCCTTTGAAGAAGGGCCAAAGCTGGTGATGGGAAGGCAAGAAGAGGGTCGGATGTAGCCCAAGGGAAGCTGGGGACAGCAGGAGCCTGCTCTGTCTTATGGTGACAGCCATTAGTAGGAAGCACAGGCATAAAAGGACTGGCTGTGGAAGCCCACTGTCTGGGTTCGAGTCCTGGCTGGGCCAGCTGGGTCATACTGGGAAAGCTTCTCAACCATCCTGGGCCTCAGCTTTTCCATCTGTAACATGAGACTATCTAATGTGTTCTAAACTTGGCAACAAGGAACAGACATCTCCAGCCAGTGGCCGAGGGCTCACATCTAGGCTACAGATGTGTCTTGTTCAACTCCCATGTTTTGTTTGGTTTTTTAATTAAAAAAAAATTGGCTGTGCTGAGACTTCGCTGGTGTGTGCGGGCTTCTCTAGTTGCGTCAAGGGGCCTTCTCTAGTTGCAGTGCATGGATTTCTCACCGCGGTGCTTTCTCTCGTTACAGAGCATGGGCTCTGGGGCACATGGGCTCAGCAGTTGTGGTACATGGGCTTAGTCACCCCACAGCATGTGGGATCTTCTGGACCAGGGATTGAACCTGTGCCCCCTGCATTGGCAGGTATTCTTAACCACTGGATCACCAGGAAGTCCCCATATTTTATTCTTTATCTAATTTAGAAATTGGGAGATTTCCCAGCTTCTCTGGAAATCAACTGGTCATACTGCTCACACAGACGGACCTTCTAGCATGGACGGGCGGGACAGCATTCTAAGGGTTTGACATCCATTCATTTGACCCCAAGCAGCCCTCCTCCAAGGTCTGTAGCATCACCATCCCAGGCTCTACCAGAGGTGATCCAGGGAGCAAGGAAGCCACTTCAGCATGTACCATGGTGGCAGGAGATGCTGATGAGAAAATGTTCCCTTCTTCCCTTCCTGGGGCCAGACACACTCCTACCCAGAGTTATGCATGACCCTGGAGAGAGAGAACTCCCACATGTGACTGAGATTAACTTGATGTCCTTAGGGGTGTGGAGGTTCATGAAAGCAATTCACTTAGTTTATTGAGAACTAAACTAGATTTCTACAAACTCCAGTGTGTACGCTGAACACTTAAAAAAAAAACACAAAAAACAAAGCACTCATACAACAAACCTTCTTTGCGTGCTTAGGTGATCAAAGTATCAGCCCCTTCAATCCTCATGACTACCCCGTGAAGAAGATGTTTTTATGGCCCCTGTTTCCTCAGAACGGAGACTAAAGCACCAAGGTTAACTTGCCTGAGGTCATTAAGCTAATAGGGGATAGAATTGGGGTTTAACTCTAGGCAGCTTGGCTGTAGCCTCCCTAAACAGTGTGCACCCAGAGCCCCTTTCCTGGCAATATTTCCTAGGAGAGCTGGGACGATGCCCTCTGGGACCCAGTCAGTGGTCCCCATGTAGGTCCTCAGCATGTAGTGATGCTTATGGATCACTGGTGGTAACAGGGAACTGAGAAAAGGCATGCAGGAGGAAGTGGCTGGTGTTCCTTTCCCACTCAGGCTGGGCTGGAAGGGGCTGATGAATGTCACACCGCATCAAGCAGACGGTGCGCCTGCAGCTTTGATAATGACCGCCCAGGTCCCCTCTGTGTACTGACGGCCGAACCCGGTGCCAGTTGCCAAAGGCAATGAGCTTATTTCTCCTCAGTCTGGGCTGTCCTGGTGGCCAAGGGCTGTGACTCCTGCTGGGCGATCTGTCCCGCTGTCCTTCTACAATGGACAGGATTCAGGACCACGGCTTCAGGGGCTGGAGCCATTTATCTGAGCCTTAGGCTGGCTGATGCTAATAACAGCCAACATTGCTATGGTTCTTATAATGTGCTGGGCATTGTTCCAAGGGCATGATCCTGACTATGAGCCTGGAAGGTCAGTAGCATCATTATCCCCATTTTGCAGATGGGGAATAAGGCACCAAGTTCAAGGAACTTGCCCAAGGTCGCACAGGCAGACTGGCTTCCGATGCTGGTCCCTACCTTCTGGCTGAACCTTTCGGAAAGGACTCACCAAAGAATAGGGAGAATCCCTCTTTTGATAATCAAAACCTTGTTATGTGGCCTTTTTTTTGGGTAGTTCTCTTTCGGGGAGAGGTGGTTCCTGACTGTCTAGATTGATTAAAAAAAAAAATCACACTTCAGTGAAAAAGATCAATTGCCATGTACAGTTCCAAGTCACTTTGATGCCATCACAAACCCTCTCATATGGTTGAGCCTCTAATTAGATTTGGAGGAGAATCAATTCATGTGTCATGAAATTTTAAAAGACAACGTTCTGTGAATGGTCTTTCCCATTATTCCAGCTTGATTGAAATTGTGGGTTTTTCAGAGGATGCTATATTTATGCTCTTAAGACAATGGAGCTTTCAAAAGAATTCCGACTCTTAGGTCTTCATATGTGATTTCTGGAGAAGTGGAAATTTTCAAATTTTCTTAATGAATGTGTTTTTATGGCTTTTTTTCTGTTAGTTCTTTCTTTAAAACAAACAAACAAACAAAAAAACCCCAAACTCTCTGACTCCACAGTGTCTCTCTCCCTCTGATGGGGACTTCAGGTTCTTGCCAAAGTATGTATCACATAATTGCTTTCATGTTCAGACCCGGCAAGAGCACGTTGTAAATGACTGCGACGCAGATGTGACAATTCTATTAGGCCTGGGTTCTTGCATGGTTGACCTTGCAAATTGAATTCGAGGAGGTCAGCCCTCGTGCCTGGCTGCTAGATTTCACGTTTGCAGTTTGGGCAGAGAGGTCTGGGGAGGTGCGGGTGGCAATTTCCGTGCTGGGGCGTGGACAGCCGGGCATCCATTCCATCGTGTCCTGAATCCCATCTGTATTCCCCTTTGCATCCCAGAGTCTTCTTCAGCTCCCCAGCGGAAGGCAGCAGCCCATGATTGATGGGCTTCTGCCCGCCATGGCGTTATTAGCCACTCTGTCAAGGTGACAATGTCATTTTTAATATTCCATCTTCAGACCTGAGGTTTATTTTTAGGTTGGGAATCAGCCAGCCTTCCCAGAGAGCGAGTTTCGAGGACTTGCGGGTACGGTTGTCAGCCCTGGCTACTGCGGAGCTTTTTACCAATATGCATGCCCACAAGGGTGGCCTCTTGGGTGTGTCTGGGTTCTGTGTCTTGATTTGTGTGGTTTTTACTTGAGTTTATCTATGTGTGTACAGAAATTGAGCTTTGGTGAGGATTTGGAAAAATCAGAACCCCATGAGTTGCTGTGGGAATATAAAATGGCCCTTGGAAAACAGTTTGGCATTTCGTTAAAAAATTAAATAGAGTTACCATGTGAAAGTAAAAATATTAGTCACTCAGTCATGTCTGACTCTGCCACAGCATGGACTGTAGCCCGCCAGGCTCCTCTGTCCATGGAATTCTCCAGGCAAGAATACTAGAGTAGGTTGCCATGCCCTTCTCCAAAGAATCTTCCTGACCCAGGGGTCGAACCAGGGTCTCCTTTATGACAGGTGGATTCTTTACTGTTTGAGCCACCTGGGAAGCCATAGAGTTACTGTATGACCCAGAAATTCTGCTCCTAGATATGTTCCCCAAAGAATTGAATGCAGAGACTCAAATGGGTATTTGTACACCAATGTTCATAGGAATATTTTTTTTTAAGGAAGGATTTCTTTTTCCTTTAAAAAAAAAATATTTATTTTTGTTTATTTGGTTGCGCTGGATCTTAGTTGTGGCATGCAGGATCTAGTTCCTTGACCAGGGATTGAACCCAGGCCTGCTCATTGAGAGCACAGAGTCTTAGCCACTGGACCACCAGGGAAGTCCTGTTCATAGCAACGCTACTCCCAACAGCCAAAAGGTAGAAACGATCCAAACGTCCATCAACCAATGAATGCAGGGAGTCCCCTGGTGGCCTAGTGGTTAGAATTCCCAGCTTTTGCTGCTGTGGCCCAGGTTCAACCCCTGATTAGGGAACTGAGATCCTGCAAGTGGAATGCCATAGCCACCAAAAAAAAAAAAAAAAAAAAACCCACAGATGAATGGATAAACAAAATGTGGCCTATCCATGCAGTGGAATATTATTTAGCTATAAAAGGGAAGATAGACAATGAAAATGTTATACAGAGCAATCCCTTAGCTGAAGCGAGGGTCTGCCAGGGTTCTTCACTAGTGAGTTCCCCATGAGGGCCCGTAAGACACAGACGGCAGGAAAAAGAAGAATGAAATCACGCCGTTGGCAGCGACATGGAGGGACCTAGAGATGCTCACACTAAGCAGAGTAAGTCAGACAGAGAATCGAAAATATCATATGATACCACTTAGATGTGGAATCTAGAATTTGATACAAATGAACTAATTTACAAAACAGAAACAGACTCACAGACTTAGAAAACACACATCTGATTACCAAAGGGGAAAGGTGTGGGGAAGAGGGATAAATTAGGAGGTTGGGATTGACATATCCATACTACTATCTATAAAATAATCAACAAGGACCTACTATAAAGACTAGGGTACTCTACTTAACATGCTGGCATAACCTATATGGGTAAAGAACCGGAGAAAGGATAGATATATGTCTATATGTAACAGAATCATGTTGTGGTACACCTAAAACAAACAGCATTGTAAATCAACTATACTCCAGAATAAAATAAAAATTGGAAAGAAAACTCCCATAGACAGCAAGAGAGGACATTGTTTACCCTTCACTGACCTTGCTGCTAGAAGGATAGAAGGAACTAATATTTCTTGTACACTTACTATGTGTCATGCCTTGGGCTAGGCACTCATATTCACTATCTTATTTAAATTAGCCTCTCAATGTCAGACAATGCTTTGGGGGCACTTTCTTCATTACAAACCAGAGAAAGCGTCCATAGCTTTCTCCGATTTCTGAATCTGCCTCACCTCACTTGAGTACTGTTTTTTTTCTTAAGCATCTGAAATATTTTCCATATCAAGTGTTTCAAGGACCTAATTAAGAACTTCATTATAATTGTTCATTAGTTATATTTTGTTCAATTACTTTAACAAGTTGCCAAATAGAACACAAAGCCGGCAAATAGCATTATGTAATTGTAATGAGATGCTCAAATTGGGTTACAGAGCTTCGTCTTTGTTTGCATATTTTTTCCTCACAGGAAGACAAACAGAAGGTGGTGGCGGCCCCTTGGTCTGCTCACCGGCTCCCTCCAAGCCGTGCGGGGTGGGGACCAGCCTTTGTTTCTGTACCAAGGTCTAATCTGGGAAAACGGAAACATTTAAGGGTGATGTTAAAAACATTTTAGATGATAATGTTTATATGTAACACTCACTACATGGCAGTCAGTATCCTAGGCACGTTTACAGGCAGTAACTCATTTAACTTCCTCCCAGGTCCCTGGGGTGGATGCTATCATGTCCCCCATTTTACAGATGAAGAAATACAGGCACAAAGTCTAGGTGACTTGCCCAAGGTCATGCAGCCAGAGAGTGCTGGAGCTGAGCTCAAACCCGGGGGGTGGTGCCTGTGGCCCCTGCTCTTGGCCACTACTTTCAACTGATTTATTGAATCTCAAAGAAAAATGTGTACATATATATTTAAAAGTCTGTTGTTGGCTGTGCCGGGGTTTCGTTGCTGCGTGGGCCTTCCTCTAGTTGCAGAGAGCGCGGACTACTCTCTACACGTGGTGCGAGGGCTTCTCATTGTAGTGGCTTCTCTCATTGTAGAGCACAGGCTTTAGGGCCCATGTGCTTTCAGTATTTGCAGCTCCCAGGCTCTAGAGCCCAGGCTCAATAGTTGTGGCTCAATAGTTGCTCCGTGGCATGTGGGATCTTCCTGCTTCAGGGACCAAACCCATGTCTCCTGCATTGGCAGGTGGATTCTTCAGCACTGAGCCACTAGAGTACATCATGAGAAACGCTGGACTGGAAGAAGCACAAGCTGGAATCGAGATTGCTGGGAGAAATGTCAATAACCTCAGATATGCAGATGACACCACCCTTATGGCAGAAAGTGAAGAGGAGCTAAAAAGCCTCTTGATGAAAGTGAAAGGGGAGAGCGAAAAAGTTGGCTTAAAGCTCAACATTCAGAAAATGAAGATCATGGCATCCGGTCCCATCACTTCATGGGAAATAGATGGGGAAACAGTGGAAACAGTGACAGACTTTATTTTGGGGGGCTCCAAAATCACTGCAGATGGTGACTGCAGCCATGAAATTAAAAGACGCTTGCTCCTTGGAAAAAAAGTTATGACCAACCTAGATAGTATATTCAAAAGTAGAGACATTACTTTGCTGACTAAGTTCCAGCTAGTCAAGGCTATGGTTTTTCCTGTGGTCATGTATGGATGTGAGAGTTGGACTGTGAAGAAGGGTGAGCACCGAAGAATTGATGCTTTTGAACTGTGGTGTTGGAGAAGACTCTTGAGAGTCCCTTGGACTGCAAGGAGATCCAACCAGTCCATTCTGAAGGAGATCAACCGTGGGATTTCTTTGGAAGAAATGATGCTAAAGCTGAAGCTCCAGTATTTTGGCCACCTCATGTGAAGAGTTGACTCAATGGAAAAGACTCTGATGCTGGGAGGGATTGGGGGCAGGAGGAGAAGGGGACGACCAAGGATGAGATGGCTGGATGACATCACAGACTCGATGGACATGAGTCTGAGTGAACTCTGGGAGGTGATGATGGACAGGGAGGCCTGGCGTGCTGCGATTCATGGGGTCACCAAGAGTCGGACACGACTGAGCGACTGAACTGAACTGAACTGAACTGAGCAACTAGAGAAGCCCAAAACTGTATACTTTGAAAAATGTAATTATCCACTTCCTAATAAGAGACCATCAATGAGGAAAAAAAATTGGCATTGCATTTTAATCAGTGAATTGTTAATTTCTGAATATGTTTTAGAGATAGGAATGTGAATGCAATTTCCTAAAATTTGTAGAGCTCCATCATAACAGCTTCTGTGGCGATCCTTGACCCAATCACTAGGGTTGAGGGGATAGAACATGTTGACCCAACAGCTATGGTCTCCAGCTCAGACAGTTTGATCTGTGGAGATGTTTCAATGGGATTCTGTTAACTAAGATATTCATGTTGAACTTAAAGAAGCTGCCTTAAGAATGTTAGTCTTAGAGTGCAAGTGACAGAACTCTGGCACACCTTAAAAGGGAAGACTTTATTGTTTAATGCAACTTCAAAGCCCAAGGATGGATCTCAAGCATGGCTGGATCCAGGAACTCAAACAATGTCCTCAGCGCCCTCCCTGCATCTCACCTAGGGTCTGCTGTCCTCTGCACTGGAGTCACGTTTGGGCAAGTCCACCCGCAGTTTCATGTGTCCCCACTAGGAGGCGTGCTATAGATCGCCTTTCAAGGAGGAGTCTGCCTTCAGCACCACAGTGCAGTTAGCTGACAGCCCCCAGATGTGGCTCCCACAAGGTCTGCCCGAGTTTTTGAGACCAGGCTTTGCTGATCCCAGGTGGTCCCAGCCAGGTGGTAAGGTTAAGGCTTAGTCGTTTCTTCCCAGTGCTTATGCTATTGCACTGTGTGGTCAGATCTCCATGAGGGTCTGAAAGCTTCTTTCCACTCCTGCTTCCCCTCACATCTGTCTTTCAGAGGGGTGACTGCCATTAAATCTCTTTCTCTCCTAACCTCATCTGAGTGTCTGCTTCCAAAACTACCCAACAAATACACCAGGGTTATTTTTTAACAGGTTGGACTTCCCAGGGGCGAGGAATGTAATAACGTTCCCAAAAGTTCCAGCAAAATTCCCAAGCCTGACTCCCATTGGCTGAAACTGGGTTACATGCTTATCCTAGAACCCTCCCTGTGAAACTGATTGGCCAGACTTGGGTCATGTGGCCACTTGTGGGCGGGGTCATCCATGTCTAAATATCTTGACCCGAAGAAGAGAGCTATAGTTCCCAAAGGAAAATCTGGGTTCTCCTCTCAAAAGAGAAAGGGCATCATTACTGATCATGCATAAACAGCAGGTCTACCTCAGAAGGCTATGAAATCAGAAGGCCTGGCCTTAAGCCAGCTTGTCACATCGCCTCTTCTGGGACTCAGTGTCCACCTCTATAAAATGGGCAAATGGCAAGTGGATCCCACTCTGTTTCTCTTCCTCACTCTCTGTCTCTGTCTGTCACTTTGCTTCTCTTTCTCACTCTGTCGTTCCCTCCCTCTCAGCTGATCTCTGCTCAAAACTCTCCTAACAAATCCATCTGGGCCCCATGCTGTTTGCAGAAGCCCCTTCCAGATGGTGGGATGGATTTGAGTCAATAGCTTGGTGTGCTAATGACAGAGCTAATTTTTAATAATGATGAAATGTGATTAAAAAAAAAAAAACCCTCATCTGGATCAGCTCAAGATACTGAGTCCAAACCTTATTATCCTCTGTAGTTCTGGCCGCTGTCCCCAGAACAGGTGTGGTTATTCCATAGCCAGAGTTTACCTTGCAGCCTCGGTCTCTTCCTGGAACGGCCTCCGAATTTGGAAAGCCAGGGCCATCTGAATCTGCAATGGGTGAGTCGCAAAGACCAGAAATCTCGTTCAAAGAAGCTCAAGTCTGGAGGGAGCTTACTGTAAGTGCAGCAACCACGGAGCACAGGTGTGCATCAAACAAAGCCGTACCAGTCAGGGTACCCGGATGTGAGCTGTGGAGACAGAGTCTAGCTGCTTCAAGCTGAAAAGGAATTTACTGAAACAATGCCAATGATGCTCACAGAGTTGTTGAGAAGCTGCAAAAACATACTCCCCACACGAGTGAGGATGTCCAGACAGAGAGAAGCGTGCCGCAACATCAGCCTGATGAGGCCAGCATTGCTGGACCTCGATGCTCTGGACACTGGCTGCTGCTGCCACCACCAGGACAGCTTCCTCCTGTTGCCGCTTCTTCAGGTCAGGAGTTCTCAACTCAAAGTCTAGTTGGTCAAGGGACTTCCCTGGTGGTCCAGTGGTTAAGACCTTGCCTTCCAATGCAGGGGTTGTGGGTTCAATCCCTGGTTAGGGAGCTAAGATCCCACATGCCTTGCATGCCAAAAGCCAAAACATACAACAGAAGCAATACTGTAACAAATTCAATACAAACTTTAAAAATGGTCCTCATTAAAAAACAAAACAGAAAAACCTCACAAAGCCTAGTTGGTCTAGCTCTGTCACATTCTCACACCCTTGCTGGAAGGTAGGCAAGGCATTAAGCACACAGGCTCTGGAGCCAGACTTCTTCAGTCGCTCAGTTGTGTCCAACTCTTTGCCATCCCATGGAGTGCAGCATACCAGGCTTCCCTCGTCCTTCAACATTTCCCAGAGCTTACTTAAATTCATGTCCATTGAGTCAGTGATGCCATCCAACTATCTCATCCTCTACCATCCCCTTCTCCTCCTGACTTTTACCTTTCCCAGCATCAGGGTCTTTCCCAATGAGTCTGCTCTTCCCATTAGGTGGGCAGTGTATTGGAGCTTCAGCTTCAGCATAATTTCCAATGAATATTCAGGGTTGATTTCCTTTAGGATTGATTAGTTTGATCTCCATGCTGTCCAACGGACTCTCAAGAGTCTTCTCCAGCACCGCACTTCAAAGCATCAATTCTTTGGCTCTCAGTTTAAGTGGGTCCAAATCCAGGCTCTGTCACTTATGATCTGTGCACCCCTGGGCACCATGTGTGCCTCAGTTTGCTCATCTGTAAAATGGGGATGATAATTGTGCCTGCTCCCCTAGAGGTGTGTGAATTAAATGACAGAATATATGTGAAGTGTGTTGAAGAAATAACAAGCATTCAGAGTTTTAGTTTTAATTATTTAAAAATTATCTATTGGCATTGACGAGGTGAGGTAGCTGCTGTTTCTTATGAAGACTCAGATTGTGGGAATTCCCCAAATGCAGAAAGGAAGATCTAGGTGACAGGCATCTCCCAGAGTAATTCCCTTTCCTTTTTCTACTGATCAAATTTATTTCTATTTTGAACCTTGATTCCCTTATGCTTTTCTGAAGTCTCAGTCAATCTGGGGACACACCTACCTGTTCCCCAGGATTGCTCCTTAACAATGAAATCTAGGGAGTTCCCTGGTAGTCCAATGGTTATGAATCCACCTGTCAATGCAGGGGACACAGGTTCAATCTCTGGCCTGGGAAGATCCCACATGCTGCTGGATAGCTAAGCTATTCTCTGAAGAGTAGCCCCTGCTTGCCGCAACTAGAGAAAGCCTGTGTGCAGCAACAGGGAGTCGCAAAGAATCAGACATGACTTAGACTGAACAACAAAGTGTGCAGCAACAGAGACCCAGAAAGCCAAAAATAAATATAATAATAAAATTTAAAAAACAATGAAACCTGAATGCCATTAAGCAAATCGTGACTCCTCCAGTTTACCGCAGTCCCTACCACTCCCTACTGGCCTGCACCTGCCCTGTTTAACTCATTTATTTTACTTAGCTTGGTTCATGTGGGCATTTGAGTTTATGGTCCTAGAACCAAAGAACTGGGAGTTTGGGAAAACAAAAAGATAAAACCTAAAGGCCTTTGTATCTGCTTCCACGGGAGTCACATCCCTACCTGAAGTAATGTCTGGGTCTGTGGTCTGCTTGCGAGGGGGAAAGGATAAAACACACAGCCCTGAATGTGTGTACAGGCTTCCCCGTGGCTCCACGGTAAAGAGTCCACCTGCCATTTCAGGAGACGTGGGTCCAATCTCTGGGTCAGGAAGATCCCCTGGAGGAGGAAATGGCAACTCACCCCAGTATTCTTGCCTCGGAAATCCCATGGACAGAGGAGCCTGGCAGGCTACAGTCCATGGGCTCACAAAAGAGTCAGATTTGACTTCAGTTCAGTTCAGTCGCTCAGTTGTGTCCGACTCTTTGCGACCCCATGAACCACAGCATGCCAGGCCTCCCTGTCCATCACCAACTCCCGGAGTCCACACAAACCCATGTCCATTGAGTCGCTGATGCCATCCAACCATCTCATCCTCTGTCGTCCCCTTCTCCTCCTGCCCTCAATCTTTCCCAGCATCAGGGTCTTTTCAAATGAGTCAGCTCTTTGCATCAGGTGGCCAAAGTATTGGAATTTCAGACTTGACTTAGAGACTAAATAACAATATGAGTGTATATATTACACATTGCCAACATGTCCTGCACTGCCCTCAACCCCAAGGACACGACCAACATAATCTCAGAAACCCATCTTTCAGGGTCTGTGTCCTGGAATCATTCCCACAGCTAGTTCTGTATCGAAGTCCAGCCAGAAAACAGAAATGTCATCAGTCATTTGAACTGGGAATGCTGACTACAAAGAATCATTAACCAGGAAAAGGGAATTAACAAACTAAAGGGATAAAAGAAGGGACTTCCCTGGCAGTCCAGTGCTTAGGACTCTGCTTTCACTACTGAGGGTGTAAGTTCAATCCCTGGTTAGGGAACTAAGATCCTGCAAGCTGCGTGGTGTGGCCAAATTGAAAAAAAAAGAAGGGAGGTGATAACAGAAGACTCTAGGGGGTCCAGAAGTAGCAGGTACAAAGGAACAGCTGAGGGAAAGGGCATAATGACGGGATTACAGTTCCTGCCTCCTCCCAGGGGCTGATATTCTTAAAAGAGGGTCTGGCGACCACAAGAACAGAGTCTGCTGGACTGAAGAGGTGTCAGAAGGTGAAGGCTCTGGCTGGTCCGTATATACAACCCTGCCCTGCTGGAGGGTTTGAACTGTTCTCTGTAAATGACCCTCTGGGTGGGGAGAGTGTGGCCTGAGGGTGGGCACCCTTCAAGGCTGCCAAGCAAGGAGGACAGGACCCAGAGCACTGCTGATGCCGGTGTGAGAGCAGCTGGGCTTCTGCTCGGAATGAAAGAGCGGGGCTGCCAACTTTCTGCCCTCTATGTACAGAGCCTAACGTCCTACCAGCTGTCAGAGGAGAATACTCATGGAGGGACTTCACCAACGGTCTAGTGGTTAAGACTCCACCTTCCAATGCAGGGGGTGCAGGTTCAATCCCTGGTGGGGGAACTAAGATCCCTCGGGCTTCAGGGTGCAGCCAAAAAGTAAAAAAAAAAAAAGAAAAGAAAAGAAAAAGAAAGAAAGAAAGAAAAGAAATGTTCCTGGGGCCAGCTCTAGTATCTTGAAGCAGGGCAAAGAAGGATGGATTTGGGGCTGAGAGATAATAAAGCAGCAACTGGCTCAGGGAGAAAGCCCTGGGAGTCTGGGAGAGGGTTCAGGAGAGTCTGAAGGAAGGAGAGGAGGTGGGAAGGGGGAGGAACGTGGATCAGGAGGAAAGGAGAATTTTAAGAAATATTTTTGTGAATCATCCTTTATAGTAAACGTAAATAAGGACCTTGGGACTTCCCTGATTAGTCCAGGGGTTAAGACTCCCCACTGCCACTGCAGGGGGCATGGGTTCAGTCTCTAGTTGGGGAACTAAGATCCTGCATATTGCATGGCACAGCACCCCTCCCCCCACCCCCATAAAAAGAGAGAGAGGGAGAGACCAGGAGGTTGTCATTAAAAAATAAATAAGGACCTTGAGTTATTTAGCAATTTCTTTATGATTGATGGACAGTGTTACTCTGACCACAATATAGCATCTGAGGGAAACTGGTTCCTGGAGCTGCTGCAGATACCAAAATCCTTGGATGCTCAAGTCTCATATATAAAATGACCTAGTAGAGTGAGTGAATACAGTCTGCCCTCAAATTCATGGGTTCTGCCTGTGGATTCATGATTGGTTGAATCTGGAGAGGAAAAACCTGCGGATGTGGAGGGCTGACTATACTCTTCTGAGATTGGACCACTTGAGTCCTGGGTTTCTAATTGGCTTATGACAGTTTTCTGTTGGTCTAAAGCCATCAAACAGAGGTTTAGAATGAATGTTTTCTTTTAAGGGATCCTATTTTATATTATAGGTTCTTGTCTTTCCATGCATTGAACTAGGAATTTGGAAGTCCAAGTTGTAGTTCTGAGTCTCAAGTTTCAACACATAGCTGTGTGATGCTTGGCAAGTCACTTCACCCCTTTGAATCTCAGAGTTTTTATCTACCAGATGGGGAAACTAGAGTCTGCTCATCCAAACTCTAAGGAATATTGTGATGATAAAATCAGAGCCTGGATATGAAACTGCTTAGACAAAAGACACAATTTTGTTCACTCACATGGATCTGTCTGTAACCACACAGCTGGTATAATGGTAGGAAATGATTTTTGCTTGGAGCTAACAGAAAACCTCACTATTGTGGCTTAATAAAGATTTACTTTTCTCATTTATCAAGAATTCTACAGGTAGTCATCTTTGGACGACGATAAAGCTGCTCGCTAATGTAAGGGCTAATCTCTGATTCTCTGGGCCTTCTCCTCATGGTCACAAGATGGCTGCTACAACTCCAGCCATCATGGTGACATTTAAAGCAGGAAGAAGGGCTATGGCCTGATCAGTAACCTCTGTTCCTATTTCTGGGAGCTGAAGGCATTCCCTGATTATCTTTAGATTTCTTCCATTTCATCTCACTGGACAGAAGTAGGTCTTCAAGACAGTCTGGGAAAATGATTACTTGACTTTCCCATCTCTGAGGAGGTCAGGGAGAAAGAAGTTGGGGCTGGGTGCTGGATTAGATAGCTAACAGTGTTTGGAATAGCTGGCAAGTTCTAGATGGCAAAAACTAAAATTGTTCTGTGATTGGGGGGAGTCAGCCACAGAAGGATTTTGATTTCCATCCTTGTGATTCCTGTTTGTTTGACTCCTTTCATGGGGCCTGGCTTCATTTGAAAAGCTAACATTTTACTTTGGAGGTGGAATTATATTAAAAATCAGATGCTTGTCATTATGCAAATGACTGTCTCGCTATAGCTTAAGATTTTCATTTTTCCATGAATTATTCCTTTTTCAGTCCTTTCCCCACACCTCTTGGAAGAAATAAAAACAACCACTGACTAATCAGAGGAATTTTCCAATCATTCAGTCAACGGATATTTATTGAGCGTCTTCCATGCTCCAAGAGCTTTTCTAAACTCTTTGAGATAGAAGAAGATGTGGTTTCTGCAGTATTGGAGCTTATATTCCAGTGGAAAAGATAAGCAGCAAGTAAATGAATAAATCAAATAAAATATGAGAATAATACATGCTATGAAGAGATTTTTTAAAAGGCAGATAAATAGATTTGTGGGGGGAGAGGGCTTTTTAAAACTTATCATTTGGCTGTACCTGGTCCTAGTTGCTGGTGAAAGCAGTGGCACCCCACTCCAGTACTCTTGCCTGGAAAATCCCATGGATGGAGGAGCCTGGAAGGCTGCAGTCCATGGGGTCGCTGAGGGTCGGACACAACTGAGCGACTTCACTTTCACTTTTCACTTTCATGCATTGGAGAAGGAAATGGCAACCCACTCCAGTGTTCTTGCCTGGAGAATCCCAGGGATGGGGCAGCCTGGTGGGCTGCCGTCTATGGGGTCGCACAGAGTCGGACACGACTGAAATGGCTTAGCAGCAGGTCCTAGTTGCAGGATGCAGGATTTTTTGATCTTCATTGCAGCATGCAGGATCTTTTTTTTAAATTGTGGCATGTGAGATCTTCTCATTGCAGCTTGGGCAATCTGGTGCCCTGACCAGGGATTGAACCCATGCCCTCTGCAATGGGAGCTTGGAGTCCTAGCCACTGGACCACCAGGGAAGTCCCTGGTGAGGGCTTTCTTAGATGGGGTGGTTGGCAAAGGTCTCTGAAAGGTGATATTTCTGGAGAAACTGGAAAGATGTGAAGAGACCAGGCATGTGATGATTTGGGCCAGAGGAAACAGCAAGTGCAAAGGCCCTGAGGTGAACAAACTTGGTGTGTTTGAGGATGAGAAAGAAATCCAGTTGGCTACTACACAATGAGAGAGGAAGAGAATGGCAGGGGATGAGGTTGGAGACTTCAAAGCCCATGGAGAACCTTTCTCACTTCAAATATCTGCCTTCAGGAAGAATGCAGTTGCTTTTAACGGGTCACCTAAGATAATCTCCCCCTTTTTTTTTTTTTTTGGTCTCACTGTTTGGCATGGGGGAATCTTAATTTCCCAACCAGGGATTGAACCCAAGCCCCGTGCACTGGGAGTGAGGAGTCTTAACCACTGGCTCACCAGGAAAATCCCAAGCTCCCTTTCTTAAAATCAACTGTACCATATAACATAACCTAATCATAGGAATACTCCAGGAGTCAAATCCATCATAGTCACAGTCCTGAGGATTATACAGGGCTGGAATCTTAGAATTCTGCTTACCTCCAAAATGCATAAATGAATCAACTTCCCTCACACTCCATCTCTTTTTCTTCCTCCCTTTCAGAAGTCATTTCCTAGCCCCTGCCAACCCAACTACATCAGCTTTTGTTTTCAAGTTGCTGGGAGTTACCATCTCCTGTCCATTGTGTCTACAATGCTCCCAGTCTGGACTATGGGTCTCTATTTGTGCCTTTTTAATAGCAACACCATTCAACCCCAGGGCCTTTGCACTTCCAGTTCCCACTGACTGAAAGGCTCAGCCCTCAGCACTTACGTGGCTCCGTCTCTCACTCTTTTAAATATTTGCTCAAATGTCATCTTTGCAAGGAAGCTTTTTCTGACTCCCTTCCCTCCCACTCTAAAAATATTTTCTCTACTTGTTTTATTTCTCTTCTTTGTACTTATTTTCATCCGACCTGCTATATATTTTGCCAATCTATTTGGTTTATAGTCTCTCTCCCCACACTAGAATGTCAGCTTTCCCCACGCAGGGAATTTGGTCTGAATCTCTGGGATATCCCCAGCACCCACAACAGCACCTAGTGCAAAGTAGGGGCTCAATAAATATTTACCCAAAGAATGAGTAAGTGAGGATTAAGGAGGGCAGTTTTAACTTTCTTCATTTGTTTTTCCTTTTTCTTTCTTTTCTTTTTGTTGCAAAATCGGAACAGGCACCAGGCTTCCTTCCCCAGGCAGCCTCGTTATATAATCAGGACCTTCGTTCAGCAAGAAGCTGTCAGCACTGCTTCAAGCGGTTATACTTAGCGTTTCCAGCCTCTCGTTTCAGCTGCATGAGCTCTCCTGAGGAGCTCTGGAAATTAGGCCTTGCTTCTACAGGGAGAGAGGACTTCTGGCACCAGGCAAGGTGGCCCTGGAGGCTGATGGGGCACTTGTGGATGGCGGTGGACTAGCAGCCCTGACCTCAAGATCAGCCCATGGCCGATGTCATGCTCAGAGCATCCACCTCTAGGGATGGAAGGAGAGTTCTGTCCCGTAAATCACAGAGATACAAGAGACTGAGGGTGGGAGTAGAAAAGAGGTTGATGGAGGTCAGATCTAAGCTCTGCCACTTGTTAGCTGTGTGTTCTTGAGTGCCCCTAATTATCCCAATGACTCTATGGATTCAGACAAGAAACACAGCATCTTCAACTCAAAACTCAGCTGTGTTTCTGAAACCTGCAGCAGACATCAGCAAAAGCCAGGACACCAAACAGCACTCATGGTCCTGGCAGGAGCACCCACACCCTGCCTGGGGACCTGTCCAATAACAATGGGAAAGCATCAGCCTCTCAAACAGCTCTCTCAGCCACCAGCCCCGTCCTCAAATCCCGAGGAGTCTAGGATTACCCTGGTGGTTCAGTGGCTAAGACTCCTTGCTCCCAAAGCAGGAGGCCTAGGTTTGATCCCTGGTCAGGGAACTAGATCCCACACGCCACAACTAAAGATCCTGTGTGCCACAACTAAGATCTGGTGCAGCCAAATAAACGATATTAATTTAAAAAGCTAAGAAAATAGGATTTCCTCAAAATTACAAACTTAAAATCTCAAGAAGTCCTGTGTACGAAAGTTCCTTCCATGGCCAGTTTATTTGAAGGCTACAAACTCAACCCGGTTTGTTTTATGTATTCATTTTTAATATACACTCTCTGTTTTATGCAATTAATAAAAGATTTCCACTTCAGGTTAACTCATTATGCATTATGAATTTGTAAATGTCAAGGAGATGATTGCCATGAGATTTAGATGGTGTGGTTCGAAAGATGTTGTACCCAGCGGGGAGTTTCACTGCTGCATTTAATAAACTCGATGGCATCCCCTGGCCCCAAACAGATGCTGGTTCTGCCCAGCGGCCGCTGTGGAGCTCAGCTCTGTGGCGTCTCCAAGGCATGTGAATTTTCTTGCCAGGTCCCTATTTTCCCAGCCAATCAGTTTTTGTAAAGTTCTGTCATCAGTCCTAATAGCTCAGGTTGCTATTTCCTGTTCAAGTTCAACATGGTGGAAAAGTTAAGCAGCTCTCAATAGTTAACTGTATGACCATCCTATTGAGGCTACTTTTTTTAAAAATCATCTTGGCCCCACCATTAGGCATGCAGGGATCTTAGTTTCCCTACCAGGGACGGAACACACACACACTGCAGAGTCTTAAATGTTTCCTCCAGGGAAGTCCCCAGCTCTACATCTTTTTTTTTAAAAAATTGATTAACTTATTTACTGGGCTACCTCTGGTCTTAGTTGCTGTGTGAGGGAATCTTTATTGTGTCACATGGAACCTTTCATTGTGGACCATGGACTCTCTAGTTGTGGCACACAGGCTCAGTAGCCCCGCAGCATGAACCTGTATCCCCTGCATTGCAAGGTGGATTTTTAGCCACTGGACCACCAGGGAAGTCCCCCCAGCTCTGCATCTTGATATTCAGTTCAGTTCAGTTGCTCAGTCGTGTCCGACTCTTTGCGACCCCATGAATTGCAGCACGCCAGGCCTCCCTGTCCATCACCATCTCCTGGAATTCACTCAAACTCATGTCCATCGAGTCCGTGATGCCATCCAGCCATCTCATCCTCTGTCATCCCCTTCTCCTCCTGCCCCCAATCCCTCCCAGCATCAGAGTCTTTTCCAATGAGTCAACTCTTCGCATGAGGTGGCCAGAGTATTGGAGTTTCAGCTTTAGTATCAGTCCTTCCATTGAACACCCGGGGCTGATCTCCTTTAGGATGGACTGGTTGGATCTCCTTGCAGTCCAAGGGACTCTCAAGAGTCTTCTCCAACACCACAGTTCAAAAGCATCAGTTCTTTGGCGCTCAGCCTTCTTCAGAGTCCAAGGAATAGCTTTCTGAGGAGACAGAGTAAGAGACTGTGGAGCCTAAGATAGGGCTTTGGGGACAGCTCTGCTTCTTGAATTGCTTGGAGCAAACTGATTAAATTTCGGAGACTCAATTTCCTTATCTGTAAACTGGAGGTAAAAACCCCTCTCCGACTTTACTGGGACGGTTAAACGGTTTGTTACATTGGAAGGTCTCAATAAACAGCAAGACAAAAATGATCATATTCAGCTTCTCAGATATTAAGGGGCATCCATATCTGGGCATCTGAGCTAATAAGGGCAGGTTTCCTCCTCTGGGGCAGGGAAGCCTAATGATGGGGACCGAACACGCTGATTCGTTAATGATGCTCTGACTTGAGCTTTTCTCTACTTGTATGTTTAACCGAGACCTCCTGCCTTACTACTAGCAGGTGTTGCTGTGAAAAACTGAGGTACTCCAGCTCTAGGGTTCAAAAGTACAGGACTTACTCAACACAAATATTCTTAAGGAAATGCAGCTATATTAAAAAAATTTTTTTTTTTTACACAGTTAAAAGCACGAGCATTGCCTTCACCTCCGTCTTTTGCTTGCTGAATGAATGGGTGTTTGGGAACTGTAAGAGTGAGATGGAAGCTCCCTCAATCAAGTGTCCTTTTCACACAGAGGCTACTTGCAGTGCGCATCGGTCATGTATCCGTCTTCTGAGAATAGCACCACGGATCTCCCAAGGAAACACATCTCTCCCCACCCACAGGGGGCGTGGTTTGGGGGGAGCTGATGTCCCTCCCAGCTCCTGGATTGGACTCAGGTCTGGTCAGTTAGCATATCCAATCCCTTTGGGCACCGTGATTCGTCCAGCAATAGGCATGTGACCTCACTGTGGCAAATAATATTCCTTCCTTGTCATTCCGCTGATACAGAATCCTGAGAACGTTGGGCCCCTGGAACCAGACAAGCGTGGATTCACGGACACTTTGATTATTTTAGCCAATAAATAACTTTGACTTAAATTTTTGTCTTTAGAAAATGTAACATTGTCTGAATCCTATGGTACCAGACAAGAAGAAATCTCTGGGCCCTGCTGCTGCTGCTAAGTCACTTCAGTCGTGTCCGACTCTGTGCAACCCCATAGATGGCAGCCCACCAGGCTCCCCCTTCCCCGGGATTCTCCAGGCAAAAACACTGGAGTGGGTTGCCATTTCCTTCTCCAATGCATGAAAGTGAAAAGGGAAAGTGAAGTTGCTCAGTCGTGTCCGACTCCCAGCGACCCCATGGACTGCAGCCTACCAGGCTCCTCCATCCATGGGATTTTCCAGGCAAGAGTACCGGAGTGGGGTGCCATTGCCTTCTCCTCTTTTGGCCCTATGCAGCCTAAATGTAGTGATTTGACAAGCCAAGAAATTTAAACTTGAGTTCTCCAAGACAGGAATGTGTAGGACTACATCCATTAAGCATGTGTCTCCTTTTTTCCATCAACGCTTCCACAGTTGCACCCATCCTGTCCTGTGTTGAAGGACACAGTCCTGTCCTGTGTTGAGTCATTTCCTATACCTCCGTGGAGATTCCATGCTTTGAAAAATGCGGAGAAGGTAATTAGCATTAATCCTGGTGTGGTTAAAAGCTCTCTAATTTTCCACAGGAAGCTCCCCTAAACAAAGCCTAAAAGATAAATATAATTAATTTGTGAGAGGAACAAAAAATATTTTAAAATGCACACAGGCATACATGGTCAGGAGACAGAACTACACAGATGGGACAAACCCAGATATTTTCCAGACACGGCACTGTATCATCCTTAACACTCAGATTTTATCATGGGGAGTGTTTTACAAATTATGATAATGAGTGATGATAATATTAGTCCGGTTCAGTTCAGTTGGTCAGTTGTGTCCAACTGTTTGCAACCTCATGGACTGCAGTACACCAGGTTTCCCTGTCCATCACCAACTCCTGGAGCTTACTCAAACTCATGTCCATGGAGCTGGTGATGCCATTCAACCATCTCATCTTCTGTTGTCCCCTTCTCCTCCCGCCTTCAATCTTTCCCTTCAATCTTCAGGGTCTTTTCCAGTGAGTCAGATCTTTGCATCAGGTGGCCAAAGTATCGGAGTTTCAGCTTCAGCATCAGTCCTGCCGATGAATATTCAGGACTGATTTCCTTTAGGATTGACTGGTTGGATCTCCTTGCAGTCCAAGGGACTCTCAAGAGTCTTCTCCAACACCACAGTTCAAAAGCATCAATTCTTCAGCACTCAGCTTTCTTTATAGTCCAACTCTCACATCCATACATGACTACTGGAAAAACCATAGCTTTGACTAGATGGAACTTTGTTGGCAAAGTAATGTCTCTACTTTTTAATATGCTGTCTAGATTGGTCATAACTTTTCTTCCAAGGAACAAGTGTCTTTTAATTTCATGGCTGCAGTCATCATCTGCAGTGATTTTGGAACCCACTCTCACTTTCATCAAGAGGCTCTTTAGTTCTTCTTCATTTTCTGCCATAAGGGTGGTGTCATCTGCATATCTGAGGTTATTGATATTTCTCCTGGCAATCTTGATTCCAGCTTGTGCTTCATCCAGCCCACCATTTCACATGATGTACTCTGCATATAAGTTAAATAAGCAGGGGGACAATATACAGCCTTGATGTACTCCTTTCCCGATTTGGAGGGATAATTTCACTAAATTTCTAAATTT
This sequence comes from Capricornis sumatraensis, assembly GCF_032405125.1. Taxonomy (NCBI): domain Eukaryota; kingdom Metazoa; phylum Chordata; class Mammalia; order Artiodactyla; family Bovidae; genus Capricornis; species Capricornis sumatraensis. Next base: position 57,529,200 of record NC_091085.1, on the reverse strand, counting down.
CATAGTGACCATCTCTTGGATATTGACAAATTCATAATACACAAAAATCCAATCTGAAGGGAAAATCTGTCATTAATTGCATAAATCAGAGAATGTATATTAAAAAGAATTAAATAGGGACTTCCCTGATGGGCCAGTGGTTAAGAATCTACCTTCCAATGCAGGAGATGTGAGTTCAATCCCTAGTTGGGGAACTAAGATCCCACATACTATGGGGGCACCTAAGCCCTCACACTGTGATGAGAGAGCCCTGTGCACCACAACAAAGACCCAGTGTGGCCAAAAAAAAAAAAAAAAAGGAAAAAGAAATAAGCAAGGTTGAATTTATAGACCTCAAATCCAGATTTGAGCAAAAGGACACTGCCATGCACTCACAGAAATTTAAACAGGTGCAACTTTCCCCAGAGGCATTTGATGCAAAAATCCTCACCGGCACAGGTTTTCGTTTGACAATTTGTTTTTTAGGATTACACCCTGTAGAGGTAATTCCTGTAGGCAGGAATGAGACTGTTGCTTTTTAACACTGAAAAATTGTAAATGACTTTCAGCCACATGAAAACTGGTTAAACAAAAGGTAGCATTTCCAATGATAAGATGGCACACGTTAAAACTATCATATAGAAAAATGCTTAGATGGTGTGGAGAGATGTTTCTAATGTGTAATTAAGTGCAAAGAGCAAGTTAAAACAATACATGCCATCTGAGTCCATTTTAAATAAGTCAGTGGGAAAAGCATTAAGATACTAGGAGTGGTTATCTTTGGGGGATGGGAGTTATGTTCTTTCAATATTTGGATCTTTGAGTTTCTGCCAGGAATACATAATTTGAAAAATAATTTAACCCTCACAAGTTCAGCATAAAGGAAATACAATTTTCTGTATTTTTTCTACCATTTGACTTAAGTTGTTTTGTGAGTGGTTTGAGCTTTTCTTGCCTGTATTGATTAGACTGCTTTTGGCTGCAAGTAACGGATGTCCAAAGGCAATTCTTAAACAACTGTTTTCATCTCAATGAACAGGAAGTTTGAAGGCCCTACTTCTGGGGCTGACACCATGGCTCAAGTGTTGTCAGAAGCTCTCTGTCTTTCTGCTCTGCCATTGTAGTTGTGGGCATTGTGGTGCCTCAAGGTCAAAAGAGGCTGCCACAGTCCTCCTATCACACCTTCACTCTATAAAACGCCAAGAAGAAAGAGGGAAGAATAGAGTGAAAAGGGCCCTTTGCCTCATTCATCTGATCAAGGAGAGCAATCTCCCCACAACTCTCCTTTACATCTTATTGGTCAACACTGGGTCATACACTTCAATAAGAACAATCCCTGCTATGAGGTTTTGTGGTTGGTTTGGACGTGTGAGGATTCATCCCCCTGCTCCCAGGGCAGGACACACTGCCACTCAAACCAGTTGGGAATGTGTTGAGAAGAAAGATAGGGCTGCATCAAGTTTTTTGGGGGCCTGGGTTCTGCAGAGGCAACAGTAGGTGGAGGAAGCAAAATCCATCCTTCTTGGTGGCTAATGGATCCTGGAGTGAGACTGCCTGGGGTCAAATCTGATTCTGCCATTCTCTGATGGCAGTGTGCCACTGTTACTAAGTTGCTTCAGTCATGTCCGACTCAGTGCAACCCCATAGACGGCAGCCCACCAGGCTCCCCCATCTCTGGAATTCTCCAGGCAAGAACACTGGAGTGGGTTGCCATTTCCTTCTCCAGTGCATGAAAGTGAAAAGTGAAAGTGAAGTCACTCAGTCGTGTCCGACTCTTAGCGATCCCATGGACTGCAGCCTACCAGGCTCCTCCATCCATGGGATTTTCCAGGCAAGAGCACTGCAGTGGGGTGCCATCACCTTCTCTGGGCAGTGTGACCATAGGCAAATCACTTAATCTCACTGTGCCTTGGTTTCTTCAGTCAGAAAACAGATGATTGAGAATTAAAACATATCAGCCCTAAAGAATGGACATAGCAGCACTATTTCTAACTGCCAAAAGGTGGAAACAACCCAAGTATCTAATAACAACTGAATGGATAAACAAAGGTGTTATATCCATACAATAGAATATTATTCAGCTAGAAAAATGAATGAAGTACTGGTCTATACTACAATGGGGATGGACCCTGAAAACATTAAGTGCCAGAAGCCAGACACAAAAGATCACATATTGTACGATACCACTTACATGAAATGTCTAGAATAGGTGAATCCATAGAGACACAGAGTAGGTGGTTGCCCCTGATGCTGGGAAAGATTGCGGGCAGGAGGTGAAGCGAACAACAGAGGATGAGATGGTTGGATGGCATCACTGACTCGATGGACATGAGTTTGAGCAAACTCTGGGAGATGGTGAAGGACAGGGAAGCTTGGTGTGCTGCTGCAGTCCATGGGGTCGGAAAGAGTCAGACACAACTGAGTGACTGAATAACAAAAGAGACTGGGGGTGCTGGGGAGAGTAGTTAGGGTAGTTTAGTTGTGAGCTTCTGAATGCTCTGCTGGTTAGGTACAGGGTTTTTGTTTTGGGTGATGAAAAGTTCTGGAACTGGATACAAATGATGACTGCACAGGTTCATGAATGTACTAAATACCACTGAATTGGACACTTTAAAAATGGTTAAAACTGGGACTTCCCTGGTGGTCCAGTGGCTGACTCCGTGCTCCTAAAGAAGGGGGCCCAGGCTCAATCCCTGGTCACAGAACTAGAACCCACATGCTGCAGCTAAGAGTTCGCATGCTTGCAACTGAAAGATCCCAAATACTGCAATTTAAAAGATCCCGCATGCTGTAGACCTGTATGCCTGTAGACCAGGCATAGCCAAATAAATAATTATTTAAAAAATCTTCTCAACTCTCCCACTCAAAAAATGGTTAAAATGGTATGTTATGTGCATTCCACCATAATTTAAAAAATCAAACCATAGGAAGCACTTGGAGCAGTGCCTCCCCAGCCTGTGTTAAATACCATCCCCTTGCTTCCAAAGATGAGTCGTTGTTCAGCTCTACACCTTTAAACTTGCTCAAAAAACCCACCCCTCTGGTGTCTTTCTTCTAGGTTGCTTTCTCACACCCCCTCCCACCACTTCTTCTGGGAATCCAGGGAAATTTCTATTGCTTCCAGGCCACGCTGGAAGTTTCAGGAGGGCTGTTTAGTGTGCTTTCTGCTTAAACACGCTAGGACGCCATGCTTCCCTGGGATCTCCCCACCCTCTGGGGCGCTACCTGAAAGCGACTCAAGTTCCCTTCTATCCTCCAACTTCACAAGCTCATCAGGGCTTCTGCTGCCTTGCTGGATGTTGTTGTTCAGTCCCCCAGTCATATCCGACTCTTTATGACCCCATGGACTGTAGCCCGCCAGGTTCCCGGCTCAATCCTTAAGCTATTGTCTTTTCATTCACTCATTCATTTGACCACTATTTATTAGAAATTTCCCTTGCCTTCATCACTCTTCTTGACACCAGCTATTTGGTGAACAAGACAGGTGCAGTGGAAGAGACCAGAAGTCAAGAAGTTTCTTCCTTGAAGGAACATATGATGCTGCCAGTAACTGTTATAAAGAAAAATGAAGTGGAGAAAGAGGACAGAGAGAGAGAGAGAGACGGGGTACTTGAGGTCCTAGGTCCCCAGAAAGGTTGTCAGAAACGGGCCCCCTTCCTTCCATCACTGGTCCATATATCCAGGAAAGGTATTATTCGTGTTTTCCTATATAGGTGAGTTCCACCGCTTTTTTGAGAGACTCCCCTTCCCCACCATTAAGTGGGTGGCGGAGACCTGATGGAGTCGATTCTGTTCCCTGGAGAGAATGCCGGCGATGGTTCAGGTAACCTTGAGCATTTACTTGCATTGGAAAACGAAGACAATCCCTCTTGCAAAGAATATTTCAACGAGTGATTCCGGTGGGGGTCGCCGCCAGAGTGCCGGAAGCGTTGGCTGTGCAGAGGACACAGCGGTCTCTTCAAGCCTCTGTGAGCTGGGGGAGGTGGGGAAATCCCTCTGCCTGGTGCCCACCCCCGCCTTTGCCCCTACCCCCGTCCTGTCCTCTCCGCGGTCTTTCTCCTGCTGCTCAGGCCAGACCCGCAGCGCCAAGGACAGCCACGAGATGGCAGTGTCGCTCTACGCTTGTAGCCGGACGGGCGCGTGGGTTGGAGCAGAACTAGGGGCGGGGAAAGGCTCCAGGGGACCCGCGTAGGGGGTGGCTGCCAGGTGGGTGAGGGCTGGCGGGGCCTGGGGGAGCCTCACCCGAAGGAGAGGGCTTCCGACTGGTGGTCCCACACTTGCAGAACGTGGGGAAGGGTTGTTCCTGGCCTCAGTTTCCCCATCTGCACACACAGAGTCTGGACTGTCATTCTTTTGACCCTGCCCCAAGCTGAGGCCAGCAGGCTGGGCGTGCGACTCCGGGATTTGCTGGATGGCGGGGGGATGAGGTGGGAGACCTGCGGTCTCCTAGAGCATTGTCGCCAGTCCTTCCCGCCTTCCCTGAGGATCTTCAGAATTCAGGTAGACCTCTTTTCCTGCTCAGAATAACCCTTGAAACCACCCCAGTAGGTAGAGACTCAGGGGCCTGGTTAATATGCAGAAGTTCTTCTCCAGCTGCATCTTTGCTTACGTCAGAGCTCAGAGAGGGTTAGGTGCTGGTCCAAAGTCACACAGAAGCCACCTTCAGAGCCAGAGCCTTCTTCACAGCCTCTGGTTCCACCAGCAGCAGCATCGATCACGGCTAGGGGCAACCGTGTCTACTCTAGCTCCTGAATAGCAGCACTCAGAACAATACGGGAGAGGAGGTGGGGCTACAGAGGGAGTGGGCTGTGTGGGGGTCTGATTTAGATGGTGTGGTCTGGGAAGGCCTGTCTGAGGAGGTGGCATTTGAGCTGAAATCTTAAGGAAGAGACCTTCCCGCTGCGGGAAGACTGGGGAAAGAAGTGCCCACAGGAGGAGTTCGCTAGAGTAAAGGCGCAGAGGTTGGATCAAGGGCGTGCCCAGGGACACCTGGAGGCCTGCGCGGCTAGGATGGGCTGGGGTGGGAGTGGGGCTAGGGGTGGGGCTGGGAGGTGTCTGTGCCCCCAGCCTAGGCTCCGCCCTGGAGAAGCAGGATCCTCAGGGATGTTTCAGAGCTGGGGGAGGCAGGCAATCGCTGTCTGCCATCACCGAGCTCTGGGTCTGATAGCATACAGACCCTTGGCCTGGGGACTCGCTGGACCGGTTCACCCCCTTCCCTTGCACCCCTGCCAGAAAACGACCTCTTATCTCTGGTCACAGCCCTCCAGCTCTGCTGCCTGGTCAAGATGCCTGGGGCATTTTAGCATAGACAGCCCGGGTCACTCCTGCTTTGCGCTCCCTGCGGGAACTTCCCTCTGAGTCCCTTGAGTTTGGGTTGTCCCCTCTTCTGAGCTGGAGAACTCCCCACTGCCATCAACCCACACAGGTCTGGCACACAGTGGGTGCTCAGCTCAGCAAATACTTCTGAATATGCTGGGGAAAGAGAAGCGATAGCTGTGCACAGCCCGGCACGGAGGATGCCAGTAAAGCCCTGGCAGCCTCTCGGGGATCATCCTCCTGCTCTGGGGAGACAGTCACAGAGAGAGGACTGATGGGCCCTGTGCAAGGCCATCCCAGACCCACAGTGACTGCCCATTGTCCAGCCTGTCATGTGGCTCTCCTTGCATCCCAGGCTTCCAGCCCAAAGAGATCTCAGCGGGGGCAGGAGTTCCCTGCAAAAGGAGTCTATTAGCTGCATCGGAAGATCCCTTTATGTCTCGCAGTCAACCTGGGCCTGAGACTGGCCACCTGCCCCTGGCTCTTTCCTTCTTTTATCTAGGAAGAGCTGAGTGCTGCTGCTGCTAATGAGCTTGTCTGTACTAATGAAGCAGGTGCCCTGTCCCCCGACATCCCTCCTCGCCAGCTGGGAGGGGCGGAGGATTGTTCTGCTGATGTGAGCTCTGGGCCCACAGAGGCAAATCAGATACATAATGATAATGACCATCATGATGGGAATGATAATGTGCATAGCGGATCCCTTTAAATGCGCTTTTACTTCATAGGTCGGGGGCTTTATATACGTTGTCTGGGACACCAGGAGGACGCGGCAGGGGTTTCCATTTCTCAGATGGGAGAGACGGAGGCTGCGGAGGTTGAATGACCCCCTCCAGGGCCGCACAGCTAGAGAGGCAGAGCCAGGATTCTCTGCTTGGTCTCCAGGCCTCTTAAGTCTCCCCCAAATTTGTCTTTGCATCACCCCACCGCCGCCTTATTGACTGTTTCCTAGGAGTTTGACCCACTTTTTCATGGAAGACCGAGATACTGGAGCCAGGGGCTGGTAGGATGGGGGCTGGGGCAAAGACTCCAACGCAGGTGGATGACCCCTCCCCGCCTCACCCTTTACACTTCCGGCTCTGAAGCAACTTTCAGGGCATCTGAGGACCGCGGGCGGTGCCCCCACGTGCACCCAGCATGATTCATCCATTTTGTTTCGCCCCCCGCCCCCCAACCCTCACGTCCCTGCCTAGCCTGGTTGCGGCGCCCAGGGAGGGGGTGGAAATCTAGGACTTCCGGAAAATGGGTACTGTGACCCCCGCGGAGGCCCTGCCCCGAGGCTGGGAGAATCCGACCACTCGGTCCTCATCCCTGCCTCCGCTACATCCCTGCCTCCGCTACACCCCCGCGCGGTCGCTGTCTGACCCTGCGCGGGGAACTCTTTCCGGGGACCTCTCTGGCCCGCGCCCCCTCCCTCCGCGCGCTCTTAGGGCCTGCGAGAAATGGGCAGGCGAGTCCTCTAGCTCGGGTAAAGAAGGGTCCCCCAAGGGTCTGCGCTTCTAATTAAGCGTGGGTAGCCATCCCTAAGGCGCCTTCGATCTCTCAGGACCCCTGACCGCGCCCAGCCAGCGCGTCCACGCCCCGATCCTAGTGCGCTAAAGAAACTCCTCAGGTAGCCCCCGACTCCCGAGGCCTCCCCTGCCTTCCCCTCCTCCACAGCCCCCCGCCCCCAAGCTGTGCCAGACCTATCCCAGGACCTCTGGTCTGCGCAGTCCCGCACTCCCTGTCCTCCGCAGACGCCTCCCCCAAGACTCGCTGCCCGGTTCCTAGGACCCTGCGCATCTCCCTCGTCCCGCGACCTTGGGAACTCTCGCCACTACGCCCCGAATGCGCCCGGATCTGTCCGCACTTTGCCCAGTAGGTCATCCCTCCGGCGGTCCCTGTCCCCGCCAACGCCCTGACCACCCCCGCGGGGCTTCCCAGGCCTTCTGCGGCCAGGCGCCCTCCCCCCGGGACGCCGGGGAGTGGCACGTCCCGCCGCCTATCGCCGGGCGGCCGCCTGGTGCCCGGTCTCCCGGCGGCGGGCCCCTCCCCCGGCCTCCCCGGCCCCTCCCTCCTCCCGCCTCGCCTCCCTCCTCCCCGGCTCTCGCGCGCTCGCTCACTCTCTCGCTGGCTCGAGGGGCGGCCGGCAGCTGGCGCGGGCAGAGGCGGCGGTGGTGGCAGCGGCGGCGGCGCGACCGGAATGGGACGGGCGCCGGGGCGCGGGAGTCGCGGCGGCGGCGGGGGCTGCGCAACTCGGGCCAAGTGCGGGGCGGCGGGCCAGGGCGCCGGGCGCTGAGCCCCCGCGGCCCCCTGCTCCCCGGCCGCGCACAGCTGAACCCGGAGAGCGCACTGAGGCGCAGCCAGGGAAGCGCCGCCAGCGTCGGCCGCCTGCGTCTGGGGAAGAGCGGCGCCTTGGGAGCTAGCCATGCCTGGCGCCCCAGCGTAGCCGCGGGGGCCGCTCCCGGGAGCCGCGGGCCGGGCCCACCGCGCGCCGAGGACCATGCCGCCCCCGGTCCGGGCGCCCCCGCTCGGGCTTCTGCTGGCGTTGATGGCCCTCCGCTGCCCAGGTAACGCGTTCCCAGTCCCCATCCCCGACCTCGGCCGCAGCGCACAAAGTTGGCTCCCGCACGGGGCAGCCACCTCCTTCTCAAGTCCCCGGCAGCTTGCGTCTCCCGAACTTGGACAGATCTAAGGATACTCTGGGAACCCAGGGGTCCCCAGCACGTACCCCTTCGCCCAGCGCGAGAGCTTGCCCGCCTTCCTCCCCAAACCCCCAGCTTTCCTGCATATCCTTTCAGCGCGCAAGAGGCAACAGACCGGGTGCGCTCAGCCTCCCAAGGCGGGTGGGGGCGCGCCTCCAGGAATCGAATCGCCTCTTTGCCTTGCCTTGGGGCAACAACCCCTCCAGGACCCGGTTCCCGCAACGGTTTTGCTGTGGCAGAGTCGGTGGGCCCCTTCTCTCCATTTCCTGATGCCCGCGGACGCACCGCCGGCTCCCCCAGGACACCTGCGGGGCCCCACCTTGAGGTCGCCTCGGTCGGAGCTGTCTGGCTGGTGCGCAGTCCCTCCCCAAGCCCCGCGGCACCCTCCTGCTTTTACATCCCCGCCGAAGGTGCCCCTTCCTCAGGCGGCCTTCCCTTGGCTACGGCGCAGCCCACTGTTAGCCTCCTGGAAACGCGGGCTGCCCCAGGGCTCTGACCCCAAGGCGGACAGGCAGTTCCGGGCGCACAGAGGCGCCTGGAACGTAGTGATGCCTAGAGCCATTGCTTGGGTACCATGGAGCTGGGCTTCCCGCTGGCTTCGGCGCAGCTGTTGCCAAAACCTAGCGAGTGGGGAAAGGCAGGATAGTCAGGTATTTTGGGTCATCGCTGGAGTTTGAAAAGCTTTCTACCACCTTGGTGTGGTTACACGTTGGTTCCCGAGGACGTTTATCCTAAAATGCCAGTTCCTCCCCTCCTCCCAACCCAGGCAGCGAAGAATATGTAAAGGCTTAGAGGAACGGGGAACAGTCACCAACAGCATTCATATACATTGGAGAGCTTGGTTCTCCAAACCTTTTAACATCAGGATCCGTGATTTGAGAGCAGGTAGCTTTTGCTTGAGACAATTTCTTCTCATCTTGTTGATAAACAAACTACACAGCCACCCAGAACGCAGCAGAAAAATACAAGTGTAACTTTTCAGCTTCAACTGTCTTGGAGGGTTGCCTCAGGAGCCAACGTTGTTTGCCAACTTAATGTGTTATGTATTTGCATGGAAAAAGTAAATATTGTCTTGCTTCGAGATGCCCTTAAGTGACCGAAAATATTAAATAAAACCTTCCACTCGGAGAAAGCCTTCTGTCAGAGATATCCATCGGCGTTCAGCTTTGGCTCGATTTAGAGGGCCGTGTTGGGTTTAACTGTGGATGAATCTTCAATCTACTTGGCTAATAAGCAGCTCTGATCGCTTTTCAGCTCTCCGCGGTCGTCTGTGGCACCAAAGGAGGGGTTGTTTCCTGGGGCTGAGAGTTTCCTCTTAGCCGAAGCCCTGGAGCCTGTTCTCCAAAGTGCACAGTCCCCTCGGACTTGAAAATTGCAGTTTTTGTCTCGATTTTGTTTCTGAACGGGGTGGAGGGGTGGGGGTGGTCAGAGTTTGCCTGGATGTGCTGCTAAGTGAAGATAAGAAATCTCCCAGAGAGGCTGCCTGCCTAATGCTTTGGAAGGGAACATGGTGAACCTCGGCTTCCCCCTCCGCTAGCAACAGAAGAGCTGGTGCCTGTCTCTGGGGGGCCCCGTCCTGGCTGGGAAGGTATACCATCCCTGAAACCTGGTGCTGGCCCGGTTCCGAGTCTGCCCCCAGGTCTCAGCTGGGCAGCTCATTCTGACAGGTGCTGCTACGGCAGAAACCCCACTGCTGCCACCAGGTCCTTGCAAGCACATATAAGCCTTTCTCTGATCCCCACCAGGGACATAAAGAGACAACAGTTGATAACTCTATATTTAGCACCAGTTAGGAGAGCTGGGAGGAAAAAAAAAAGAAACAAGGTTGAAATTCCTGAAAGATACTTAGCTGCCTACCTTTGGTTGAAAGGTTCGGAGGAATTAGCTAGAGCATCCTTCAGAGCTGGTTGGATTTTCTGGTTAATTTCTGGCGTGATTTCCTGACCACATTTGACTGAGGCTCCAGGAGAGGGGCTGGAAGAGTTCAGAGGCGAGGAAGGACACACTATCTTCCCCCATCACACACAGGGGCTGTCTGCTTTGTGCCCCCCTCCCCCCGCCTGCGTGGGTCGCTGCCATGGTAAAGAGTGTGGTGGGTGTACTTTGAGCCTTGCAAACGCTTAAACATATGGAACTGTACTTGGTAAGAGTCAGCACAAATCCCCCGGCTTAGCGACTAGGGGGCCCCCATTATTCAAGCCACTTTTGTGCACGCTGTGGCTTTGCAAATTAGCGGCGCTGTTCCAGTGCCTGCTGGGGAAAATGGACGTGCCTTGCTCCATTGACCCATTGTGCTCGGGGTCTAATAAAATCAGGGTGGGTGGGGAACCCCCGACAGAGGGTCCTTGTGAGTGGTAGAGCCTGCTAGTCTGATGGGAGGGTGGGCGGGGGAGACTTTGGCTTCAAGGCAGAGATGCTCTTAGCCGTGCCTGGCACCTTGACGTGGCATGTGGTATATTTCTTTCTCATTACAATAGTGATTTGGGGGGGGTTTGGGGGGGTTGCCTGTGTGTGGTGTTGCTCTTTGGAGAGGTGGCCTTGGGGATGACGGCGAGTGGTATGCCAGTGCTGTCGCCCCCCCCACTCCAGTGATTTAGTGGCTGTACCGTGGAGGTTCCCAGAGTAAATCATTTCATTCTGCCTTCCTTACCCCCGCCTGCCACCGGATGCAGGGAACTTGGGAGGCATGAGGCTTCTGCATGAGCTGCGATGCTTGAAGCCAACAATGAGGGAAGTGGTTGCCATGGTCCAAAGGAGCACAAGAAACCCCTCATTTGTTGACGTGAAATCTGAGAGGGTGGTCTCTGGGAGCCGAGCTCTTGCAGGGGCCTTGTGCCTGGATGTACGCGGACTCTCCTCCACCCCCCATTGTATGTGGCTGGGCACCTCCTTTTTATTTTTTTTCTCCTGGCTCTAAAATTGAATGAGGATGGAGAGAGTGCATTTCCCTTTGAAGCTATGGGATTCAGCAGATGAATCACCTCCCATCACCATAGGGAGATGGAGGCACCCTGGCACCTGAGGCAGCAACATGGGGTGGTAGTGGTCCCACCAAGTCTTTCCAGAGTGAATGGTTGGACTTGGAGAGCAAGAAGTGTTCTGGAGCATCTCCTCCAACAACCCTCTCTGCAAATGGCAAAGGAGACTCAGGCATGGAAAGTGACTTGCTTAGGGTCACACAGTGAATTAGTGACAGATCAGGGCTCATAGTTCCTGTAATTTCTCTCTCTCTTATTTTTTAAACTCCTTGCCCAGGACTTTTCCACTATACACAGAGGAGCCTTTCTGGTCAAGGAGTTCTACTTTCTGGTCCTTCAGAGGATTGTGACTCCATTTAAGGAGCCCAAGGTCATGAGAATGACAGCTGCTGGGGGTGGCCAAAATAGCAAATGTCAACTCAAAAGGTGGGCAGCAAATCATCACAAGGACAATGATGATGGTGGTGGTGGTGGTGATGATGTTGGTGATGGTGGTGGCATGATGGGATGATGGTGATGATGTTGGTGATGATGGTGATGGTAATGATGGTGATGGGATGATGATGAAAGTGATGGTGATGATGGTGATGGGATGGTAATGATGGTAATGATGGTGGTGATGGTGATGATGTTGGTGATGATGGTGATAATGGTGATGGTGATTGGTGATGATGGTAATGGTATTGATGATGGTGATGGTAATGATGGTGATGGTGATGACGCTGGTGTTGATGGTGATGATGACAGTGATGGTAATGATGGTGATGGGATGATAATGGTGGTAATGATGATGGTGATGGTGATGATGTTGGTGATGATGATGGTAATGGTGGTGGGATGATGGTGATGATGGTGATGAGATGATGATGATGGTGATGATGATGGTGATGGTGATGATGTTGGTGATGATGGTGATGGTGACAGTGATGGTAATGGTGTGATGGGATGATGATGGTGGTGATGGTGATGATGGTGATGATGACAGTGATGGTGATGATGGTGATGGGATGATAATGATGGTAATGGTGATGGTGATGGTGATGATGTTGGTGATGATGGTGATGGTGGTGGGATGATGATGATGGTGGTGATGGTGATGATGACGTTGGTGATGATGGTGATGGGATGATAATGATGGTAATGGTGATGGTGATGGTGATGATGTTGGTGATGATGGTGATGATGGTGATGGTGACAATGATGGTAATGGTGGTGATGGTGATGATGTTGGTGATGATGGTAATGGTGGTGGGATGATGATGATGTGGTGATGGTGATGATGACATTGGTGGTGATGGTGGTGATGACAGTGATGGTGGTAATGGTGATGGGATGATAATGATGGTGATGATGGTGGTGATGGTAATGATGTTGGTGATGATGGTGATGGTGATTGGCTGTGACGGTGATGGGATGATAATGATCGTAATGATGATGGTGATGGAATGATGGGGTGATGATGGATTCACAGGCTTCTGAAGTTGCTCCCTATGTTTCAGGGACCATCTCAGACTTTTCCTCATTTAACGGGATCAAATACTGTAATACAAGCTAAATGAACACCCTCATTATTCATAGTTTACAGATGGGGATATATTGAGGTCCAGAGATGCTAAGTAACTTGCCTGAGGTCACGCAGGGTCAGCATTCCAGCCCAGGCACTGGTTTGTGCTTTATCCACCTCCTCACACAGCCAGATTTGCCTCCACAACCTTGCACAGAACTGTGTGGACAAACTAGACCCACATTCCAAGGTGGTGGGTGGTTATTTCACTTTTTTTGTGCTCTCTCTCTGCAACAAATACACCTATTAATTCAAGCTAAGGTTTCCAGCCATAGAAATCAAACAGATTGGCATCAACTCTGCAGGCACCTAGGAATCCTTTGAGTTCTGTGCCTTCAAGGGATTAGACAGTTACATTAAAGGGTGAGACTTTGGCAGACAGACACCCCCCCACCTTTTCATTTTGTCTCCTGCCCTGGTTCTTCTAGTTCAGTGTAGCTGAGAATCAGAAACACTGCAACTAGCCCCAATCTATACTTACTGTGCATCCTAAGACCTCTGCTGATTTTACTTCATCGAGTCCTCAATGGCCCCCATGGGCTCAGACTTGTGCTTGCCCCACTTTACAGATGAGGAAACTGAGGCCCAGAGAGGTGCCTTGGCCTGTCAAGGTCATACGGCCACAAAAGATGGGCCATGGATGTAAAAGCACAGTGTGTCTGTCTCAGAGTCAGTGCTCTTAGCCACTACCTTCTCTGTGTTTGCAAACACTGAGTTTTGTGGCCAATTTATTGGATTTTGAGACTAATTTAGGCCCAGGGGATTCAGGGATGTATTTTGAGCTGGAAACAGAGCTTAGTCTTTTTTTGAGAAACCCATTTTTGGGAATTCTGGTGCCTGTAAAGACAGCTCCTTTGCTTCGGAGCCGGGGGGTACATTGGCAAGGCAGGGTGTGGCACATTTTTTTAGTCCCAAATACTGTTTTGAAAATACTTGATATTTTCTAGCATTTCTAGAATGTCTATTTGTAAACTGTTGTTGTTGTTCAGTTGCTCAGTTGTATCCAACTCTTTGTGACCCCATAAACTGCAGCCCTCTGGGTTTCCCTGTCCTTCACCATCTCCCAGGGCTTGCCCAAACTCATGTCCATTGAGTCAGTGATGCCATCCATACATCTCATCCTCTGTCATTCCTTTCTGCCTTTAAACTCCTTTTTAAAGTAGTTTTGCATCTTATAATTTAGCAGTATATATTTTATTAAAATTAAAAAAAATTACTGAAGTATAGTTGATTTACAATGTTGTGTTGGTTTTAGGTGTATAACACAGTGATTTAGTTATACATATGTATACTTTTTCAGATTCTTCCCCTTATAGGTTATTAAAAAAATATTAAGTATTGTTCCCTGTGCTATACAAGAACCTGTAGGTCCTTGCTGGTTATCTATTTTATATATAGTAGTATACATATGTTAATTTCATACTCTTAATTTATCCTTCATCCTTTCACCTTTGGTAACCATAAAGTTTGTTTTCTAAGTCTATAGGTCTATTTCTGTTTTGTAAATTAGTTCATTTCTGTCATCTTTTTAGATTCCACAGGTAAGCTATATTATGTGATTTCTGTGTTTCTCTATCTGGTTTACTCCACTTAGTATGACCATCTCTAGGTCCATCCAGGACTTGGTGTTTTGGTAAATTGAGCCCATGTGGAAGGCTTCAGGCTGCCTTTGGGCCATGTCTGGCCTGCGGGCATCTCTTCTTAGTTGCCAACATAAAAAGTGGGAGATGTCCGTATCTCCATCCAGGTTTCTGGCTTCTTTCAAGAAATTGGGAGATCTGAATCTAGCCCCTTCTAGCCCCCTGACCTCTCCAAGACTCAGTTTCCCCATCTGTAGAATAAGCCCTGTCTTAGTCCCTCCTGGCTGTGATAACAAAGTACCACTCCCTGGGTAGGTTATAACCAACAGACGTTTATTTATTCTTGACAGTTCTGGAGGTTGGGAAGTCCAAGGTCACGGCACCAGGATAGTTACAGTCTGATGAGAACCCTCTTCCTGGTTCATAGATACCCGTCTTCTCACTGTATCTTCACTTGGTAGAAGGGGCGAGGGAGCTCTCTGAGGTCTCTCTCTTTTAAAAATATATGTTGTTTTTTTTTCTTTTTCTATTGGGTCTTAGTTGCAATATCTGGGCTCTTTGTTGCAGTGTGCAGGGTTCTCCTGTTGTGGAGCCTCCACAACCCACGAACTCAGTAGTCGTGGCATGCCGGCTTTCTAATTGTGGCGCTAAGACTTGGTTGCCCCATGGCATATGGGATCTTAGTTCCCCAATCAGGGATCGAACCCCTACCCCCTGCATTGGAAGGTGGATTCTTAACCCTCGGACTACTAGGGAAGTCCCTGGGATCTCTTATAAAGGCACTGATCCCATCATGAGACTCCATCCTCATGACCTCATTCACCAAAGACTCCCCTCCCACCGCCGTCACACTGGGGGTTACGTCTCCACATATGAAGTCTGGAGGGACACAACCGTTCAGACTACAGCAGGCCTTGAACTCTCCTGCTGATCTTGGCACAAGGTTGGGAGACACTAACAGGGAGACTGATGGAGGGGTGCCCTTCAGGGGTGGGGGGAAGAGAGGCAGGAAGGGAGGGACTGATGGGCTCTCTGCTGCAATAGTCAAACCTGTGAAGAGAAGGATAAGGCTGCCTACCAAGTGGTTTCTCACTCCATGATTTCGCTGGATTCTTGGGCCTCCCCCCAGGGTTCAGATGTATTCTCAGATGGGGAAGGGGCACCGAGACTCAGAGGAACTCAGGGACTCACTGAGGACCACACAACCCATGAGTGGCAGGGTGGGGTCTCCTCCCCAAAGTGCCTGGCTCCCGTCTCCCCTCTCCCTAAGGTACCTCCATGGCTTGGAGTTTTGCCTCAGTTTCCCCACCTTCAGGCTTAGGTGCCTGTGACCTCGGGGGCTTTCATTCTAGGGCAGGTGTGGTGTGACTGAGCAAGGGACAAGAAGCCAGCAAATCCATAACCAGGAGCGTCTCGGACAGTAATTTATGCTCCTTGTATTCAGTACAAAGCAATGCAATGTGGAGAGTATGGGTGGTCCTGCAAGACTTCTTGGAGAAGGTGGCATTTTTTCTTATCTGAGACTTAACAGATTGGAATGAGCCAACCTGGAGGCAGAGGCAGGAGGAATTCGACTCTCTGAAAGGTTCTTTGTGCGGAGCCTGGCCTGCATCAAGTGATCAAGAAGGTCATTGACCACTTGAGCTCAATCATTCATTCAACAGACATTAATCGGTGCTCAGCACTGGGGACACGGCAGGGAGCAGAAAAGACACCCCCGCCCCCCACTCTGAGGAGCCATCATTCAGGCAGAGTAAGACAATAATAAAACAATGGCCAGATACATAATTTAATGTCAGGTGGTGATAGCCCCACTGGGAGAAATAAAGCAGGGCCACTCATCACTTTTATTCTCCATCCAGGTGTTTGTTTGGCATCTTCCCGGCAACTCAGGGCAGGAGGAACCCCTGATACTCACTCTGCCAAGGGAAGGTGGGAAAGAGGCCCAGGATCTTTGGAGTTGAATTCTGTCATCTTCTCTTTCTCAGCCTGCCTTGGGGCCACAGTTTGGGTGTACAGAACGCCCCTCCCTGACACCTGGCTTCTGAAGTGATCAATACCCTCTCCTTATGTTTCGGCCCCAAAATAGTTACATTTAAAAAAATCAATAGAGTCCAATTGGATTTGCTCTATTTTATTACTGAAGGTGATGGAGATTCTAGAATTGCCCAGCGCTTCTGAGTCCCGGCTGTTTTGCGGTGTTAACCTAAATTAATCTGTTGGGGGACCTCACTCATCATGGCTGCGCTTCGGAGCCCAGGATTCAGTGCCTAGGAAGGGTGACTCAGAAAATACTGCATCTCTAATGTCTGCTTGTGCTTGGAATGCCTCCCACCAGGGCTCTTAATGCACTGGAGCAAATGGACACATAAAAATACTGCTGTGGCTGCATCCTGAAGCTCGCGGGGCTCACTCCATGTGGCTGGCGGAGGGTCCTGGCTTTCTTTCCAGAACTCTGGAGTGGTGGAGGGGCCCTGCCTGCTCTCCAGGCTCTCGGAACCCGTGGCTCCCTTTGTTTGCTTGTTTCTCTCCGTGCTGTGCACTGTGGATGGATTTATATCCTTGGTTTGCTATGTTTCTCTCTGTAATTGTGCCATCTGCCACTGCAGGCTCTCCTGGGTGAGCTGAGGGGGCCAGGTGAGCGGGGACGGGGGCACCTGGGCAGAGTGGTGAGGATGCTTTGGCAAAGGGGTGGAAGGGGTGGCCCGGTGGGAGGGGACTCTGTTCTCCCTGAGTCTGTTCCAAAGACTGTGCAGGAGGGAGTGGAAGGGGAGGGGCACGGTGTAGATGAAAAATGTTGTTTTCCCAAAAAAAGTTGTTTTTAGGGTGACATTGCAGTGGAACTTTTTCAGGCCAGTGGAGAGCCGCTGGCTGCCTCTGGGCCATATCTGGTCTGCAGGCTTCTCTTGTTCGTTACTGGTATTTAAAAAGTGGAAGATGTCAATATCCAGGTTTCCGGCTTCTCTCAAGAAATTGGAAGATCTGGGATCACTGGTCTGGCTCCTTGACCTCTCTGAGTCTTAGTTTCCCCATCTGTAAAATGGACCTGTGTCCCCTGTGCTGATCTTCAAAACGTCACCCCGGTTCTCTTCCTTCCTCCGTTCTGCCTTTGTTCATTGACACATGTTTTCCTGTGCACCTGCGCTGTGATAGGCCTTATACTTGGAGCTGGTGATACGGCAGCTACAAGGCAGGCAAAGGTCCCTATCTTCGTGGGGTTAGCATTAAGGCACAGGGAAATAGACACTGAAATAGCTAAATAAGATATGCTGTTTATTAAATGGTTGTTAATGGTTTTGGAGAAACATGAAGTGAGGGAGTGGGGAGGGGGCACTGGGGAGAGACGTTTTGCAATTTTAAATAGCAGGATTAGGAAGGTGACTTTGAGTAAAGACCTAAGGAGGTGAGGCAGCCAAGTGTTCCAGGCCGGTGCAAAGGCCCTGAGGTGGGAAGGTGCCTGGCAGGTTCAAGGACAGAAAGGAGGCCACTGAGGCTGGGCTGAGTAGTAGATGAGATTATAGGGACCAGAACGTGGTAAGGACTGTGGCTTTTGCCTCGAATGCGTGAGTCTGGAATTACTGGTAGGTTTGAGCAGAGGAGACGGTGCTTTGAGTCACAGGAACCAGAAGCAGGGAGAGCCCCGAGGGGCTATTGTAATAGTCCAGAGATGTTGGTGGCTTGGATCTAAGTGGTAGCTAGAGAGGAGGTGAGAAGTGGTGAGATTTGGGGTGTAGTTTGAAATTTGCCCTATGGGATATGCTGATTGATAGACTCATTCAATAAATATTTATTGGGAGCTAATTATATACCTACCACTGTACTTAGAGTAGCGGCCAAATCAATATATACATATATATATATACAAATACTTATTTATTTATGGCTGCACTGGATCTTCGCTGCTGTGCACGTGCTTTCTCTAGTTGCGGTGTGCAGGCTTCTCCTTTTGGTGGCTTCTCTTGTGGAACACAGGCTCCAGGGCACGATGCCTTCCGTAGATGAGGCACACAGGCTTAGTTGCTCCATGGCCTGTGTGATCTTCCTGGACCAGGGATCGAACCAGTGCCCCCTGCATTGGCAGGTGGATTCTTAACCACTAGGCCACCAGAGAAGTTCCTCAAATCAATGTATGCTAACGGTGGACTTAACAAACCGAACTTAACATCTATCTGTAGGTTGGGTTTTTGTCTTTTATGCGTTCTTCCCAACAGCCCTGGGGAGAAGGTTGGGATGGATGAGCCTGTGTTTCCGCGTCTGTCAGACAGACATAAAGACACATCATTAACGAGGATAAAGTTAAGAAGATCCTATGAGATGATAGATGCAAATGCTTCTTAGCAAGTGCCCAGCACATGCTAAGTGCTCAATAGCTGGGGGCAGGTATTAATGATTTTTTTTTTTTAAATGATGTTGGTAGGACAGTTGAGGAAACCAGTGTTCAGATGTACTATTTGCCCCTAGAAATTGGAGGTGGAGGTTAGATTTGAGCTGTGAACCTATCAGCTTTAGTATGGGGTTCATTTTTCTTGCTGGAACCACTGATATTCTAAGAAAAACGTTTCTCCTGTGTTCCTGATGTGATTGGCACAGTTTATTATTGTTAGTGTGCCACTGCAGGTATACTTTATTTAGTAGATGTGTAGCTGAAAAGTTTTGGTGTCAATCAAATTTTATTTTCTTCATCCAATTTCACAACAGTTGAGAGATTTGTAAATTCCATCTGACCCTGTGCTGGCCTTGGCTCCTGTCTCATTGCTTGTTATTTTCTGTACCCATTAAACTGGGCATCACTATGGTAGGGTCCATAGACCAAATCTGGCCCTCGACCTGTTTATTGTGTAAATAAAGTTTTATTGCACCAAACCTGTTTGTTTACTTACTATCTATGGTTGCTTTCTCACAACAAGGGCAGGGTTCAGTAGTTGTGACAGAGATCATATGGCTTGCAGAGCCTAAATAAATTGCCTACTATCTGGCCCTTTCAAAGACAAAGTTTGCCTTAAATGTTCAAGTAGGGAATGCTCTGTAAATGGGTGTTTATAGCACCCTATGGTCAAAACAAGTATCCCCTTTTAATGTCTAAAAGATTATCCAGCTTGTTTGAATAAGAAGAATTGTGGGTTTGGTATCTCTTGCTTAAAAAAGAAAAACATATTGATTGAAAGTTGCCATCAATTCAGTAATGCTTTTGAACGACTAGGTTTTGGTAATTACAGTAGCATTTATGTAACATTTTAAAAATAGTAGCACATGTGTGTGGGAGATATTTTTTACTCTGCAGGCAAAGCTTGATGGCTCACGGCTCAGAAGACCCCTTGTAGGGATGCTGCTGGAGGGAGCTAGTATTAAAGGAACCTACTGGTTAGTTATTTTATACTCAGAATGACTGATCAATGGATCTCTTTTATGACCTTGTGTTTTTTCATATTTGATTGTTTTAAAGATTAACATGGCCTTTTCTCTTTTATCTGTGACACCAAGGTCTGTGATATTTTAAGTTTCCAAATTTAAGATTTTAGGTGCACTCATGGAGATGATGTGTCAAATGCAAGAGTATGCCAGTGTATTAAATTTGGATTATCATAGTTGTAAAGTCCAAAATTGGGAATTTTTGTACTAGTCCCTGAAGGTGGGAAGCTTGAGGAGGAAACAGCTTCAGGCATGGCTAGATCCAGGGGCTTAACACTCTCCTAATGAGAGCTTATGCTCTCCCTCTGTCTCTTGGTTCTCTTTTTCCCTGTGTTCATCTAATTCTTTGATGGCAAAGCTAACTATTGGCTTTCTTCCAACCAGCAAAAGTCAAATGTCTCTTTCTTAATTGTCCCAGCAAGAATCTCAGGACTGACTTTTACTGAACTAACATGGGTTGTGTGCTGACCTCTCAACCAGGAACTGTGGCTGTGGGGATGGAATCCTTCATCTGATCAACCACCCTTAAGTCAGAAGCTCATCTCAGGAGCCAGAATTGGAAGGAACTTGCCAGAGAGGTAGGCAGGGAATTGTTTTCCCAAAGAAAATCTGGGTGCTTCCACCAGAAGGAAGAAAATTTATTCTGACAGGCTACCAAGTGAGGGGGACATTTCCTCCCCACCCCCGGCCACGCATCCACCGCCCCCACCCCCGCACCCCCCCGGTCCCACCCCAGGTCAGGAGAGCGCTCATGTCTGGATGGATACCTCTGGTGCTCTTCCCTCAAGGAGCCAATACTTCCCTCTCCTGCCCTTTGTGGGCTCTCTTCTGGGTGCTCCTGAATCTCCCGGGGCTTCTGTTTTGTGCATGTGACCTCTGAAACCCCAGTCCAGTGATCTCACACATATCTTAGTTGCTTTGGTTGAAAACACAGACTATTTGGAATGTAACCTGCTAATATATATGAAAAGAGAATTTGATCTTTGACCCAGCAATCTCACTGCTGGGAAACCTATGCTTTCTAGAAATAAAAGCACCATTGGTAAGATTGTATGCTCATGGATATTTATAGCAGCATTGTCTGTAATGGTGAAAAAGAGAAAAAAAAAACCTTGATCGTTCATCAATAAGGTAATTCTGGACTAAACAGTGGTATTTACGTGCTTGGACCACTATGTAGCTATTAAAAAGAATGGATTGGACCTCCCTTGTCCTGGAGGGATGACCAGGGCTTATTGTCAAGGAGAAAAGTGAACAGCAGGGTAACTTAGCCTGTGGATGCCATTTTAATAAAAACAACTCACCCAACGCCTCCTATGTGTATAAAATAGGTATATTTAGGTGGTGCTTTCTATGTGGCAGTCATAGTTCTAAGATGTCTGCATGTATCAACTCATATTCGCAACAAGCCTGGGAGATGTGTGGATATTATTATTATATCCATTTAAAAATTATTTTTAATTGAAAGATAATTGCTTTACAATATTGTGTTGGTTTCTGCCATACATCAGTATGAATATGCCATAGGTATACATATGTCCCCTCCCTCTTGAACCTCCTTCCGACTTTCTACCCCATCCCACCCCTCTAGGCTGTCACATAGCCCCTGTTTGAGTCCCTTGAATCACATAGCAAATTCCACTGGCTATCTGTTTTACATATGGTTGTATATATATTTTAATGCTACTCTCAATTGGTCCCGCCCTCTCCTGTCCCTGCTGTATCCATAAGTCTGTTCTCTCGTCTGAGCCTTTGTTTGTTGTTGTTGTTTAGTTACGAAGTCATGTCTGACTCTTGTGACCCCATGGACTGTAGCCCATCAGCCTCTTCTGCCCATGGGATTTCCCAGGCAAGGATACTGGAGTGGGTTGCCGTTTCCCTCTCTAGTGGATCTTCCCGGCCCAAGGATCAAACCCACGTGTCCTGCATTGCAGGTGAATTCTTTACTGATAAACCACCAGGGAAGCCCCCGACTCTATTCCTGCCCTGCAAATAGGTTAATCAGTACCATTTTGCTAGATTCCATGTATATGTGTTAATATATGATATTTGTTTTTCTCTAACTTACTTCACTCAGTAAAACAGGCTCTGGGTTCATCCACCTCACTAGAACTGACTCAAGTTCATTCCTTTTTATGGCTGTGTAATTCTATTGTATATATATACCACAACTTTTCCATTCATCTGTCACCAGACATCTAGGTTGCTTCCATGTCCCGGCTATTGTACATAGTACTGCGATGAACCTGGGATACATGTGTCTTTTTCAAATATGGTTGGGATTGCTGGGTCATATGGTAATTTTATTCCCAGTTTTTTAAAGAAATCTCCATACTGTTCTCCATAAGTGGCTGAATCAATTTACATTCCTACCAGGGCTGGGGTTTTAATCCAGGTACTTTGGATATTCACCAGCAGACCATGCTGCCTCTCACCCCTCTCCCATCCCTTCACACATGCGCTTTTATATTATTTTATTAGTGTGGGAAAGGTGAGGCTGGACTACTGACCTTAGTGAAAGAATGAAGGTGAGGGTGGTGGGAAAGGAGTGGGAGAGTTTCAAGGAAGGAAATCAGGAAAGTTTGAGACATTTCAGCCACAATAGTGCTGATGTTCTTAAAAAAATAATGCTGGTTTTTAAGTAGAGAGCCTGGCTCTTTCTCTTAGGGTTTCTGGGTCCCCACTGGGGCTGGTGAGATTGCCTTGTCTGGGACCTCCTGAATTTGCTGCTCTGCTTTGCTGGTGCTAGGGGCTAAGTTGCATGGGACTCAGGCGACCCAGGAGGGATGCTGCTTGGTGTTTCACTGAGGAAATAAAGCCGGGCTGTGGTGTGATGGGTGTATTTATTGAAAATGGGCTCATCAGTGAGCAACAGAGAATTAAAATAGTGGTGACATGAGAATTACCTGGCAGTCAGTAACACCTGGACTTGGTGTTTTCACTGCAGGTCCCAGGTTTGCTCCCTGGTAGGAGAAGGCAATGGCACCCCACTCCAGTACTCTTGCCTGGAAAATCCCATGGATGGAGGAGCCTGGTAGGCTGCAGTCTGTGGGGTCGCTAAGAGCTGGACACGACTGAGTGACTTCACTTTCACTTTTCACTTTCATGCATTGGGGAAGGAAATGGCAACCCACTCCAGTGTTCTTGCCTGGAGAATTCCAGGGACGGGGGAGCCTGGTGGGCTGCCGTCTATGGGGTCGCACAGATAGCAGCAGCAGCAGCAGGGTAACTAAGATCCCACAAGATGTGCGGCTTGGTTTAAAAAAAAAAAGTGTTGGCTTAAAAAGTAAGAGTTTATTTCCCAAGTCAGACTCTGGAGCTCGGTAGCCCAGGACTGTAGGTTGGCTCTGTTTTGTGAAAGCCTCATGGACCCTTTCTCATTCTACCAATTCAAGGTTGAGGTCTTTGCCCTCATGGCCCAAAATGGCAGCTGCAGGTATAGCCATCTCATCTTCATTCCAGGCACCAGGATGGGGATGCAGATACAGAAAGGGTAAAGGATTTGTATCAATTGTCTTTTACAGAAGAGTCCTAGAAACAGTCCCAAGATGCTTTTACTTATATCCTGTTGGTTATGATGAGATTACATGGCCACATGTAATTGTGAAGGAATCTGGGGAATGCAATCTTCCTCTGAAGTTGATGAAAATAAAAGTTCTGTTACTCTGGCAAAAGAAAAGAATGGATATTGGGGGGATAATTAGTAGCTGGGGATGACTATTTCAGCAGGAATAGCAAAGCATTTGGAGAGAAGGTATAAACAATCAGAATCTCTTATAATTGCACTGTGTGTGTGTGTGTGTGTCTGTGTGCATGTTTGTGTTTGAGATTTTATTCTTCCTTCTAGGATGGGAACCTGGGAGACAGATATTCTGGGTGAAAGCCGTTTGGCGATTGCACAACAGTGTCAAAGCTGTGAAAATGGTTTAAAAAATGTGACAGATAGGCCCCAAGTCCCCTCTGTGTAATTTCCTTCCCAAAGGTAACTGCTCTGTTTATCAGTTTGTTGTGTATTTTTCCCTGTAGGAATATATATAATTTCTTCCCCAGTATCCAGGTACATATAGAACTTTTTTTTTTCAATCACTGCCTGCTATTTTATTTCATGTCAGGGAAATATCAAGGTATATTTAGTGATTTTCTTCTGCCTCAGAGCTCCCCTGGTAGCTCAGGTGGTAAAGAATCTGCCTGCAATGCGGGAGACCTGGGTTTGGAAGTTCTCCTGGAGGAGGGCATAGCAACCCACTCCAGTATTCTTGCCTGGAGAATTCCATGAATAGAGGAGCCTGGTGGACTACAGTCCATGGGATCATTAAGAGTTGGACACGACTGAGCGACTAAGCGCACAGAAAATAGAGGATTCCCCAAACATCGAAAGGAGGTTTAGAAAGATATGCAGATGTCCATCCTATCCAGCAGAAACAGTGTGCAGAAATCACCACACCCAACCCGGATCTCCAGACACTTGAGGAAAGCCAGGCAGGGTGTGACAGTGACGGTTATGGAAAGAACTGACACCTGAAGAGGTGGAATTAACAGAAAAACAGGAATGGTCAGAGGCTGGTTTTTAGAACCCAGGCCTCTTACCGAGAGGTACTTGCTTTCTGATGACAAGGACTTGACAGTGCTTCCCAAGGCTCCATTCCCAGTGGCTCCAGCGATGGGTGGTCCCCGAAGGACTTGGAAATGCTAGTGCCTCTACTCACGGCATTTCTCTAGATTCTGGGAGCTTCAGTCTTAGAAGAGAGCCATCTTCTGTTCCCCAGTCTGTGCCTCCACGGCATTTAACACAGACACGTTCCTTTCTAATGCAACAAGTTCTCTAGAAAGCACCATGAATTTATGATGAATTTTTAATTTCCCTATGATATTTTTTCTCCTTCCACCCACTCCCCCACCCCACGCCCAGCCCAGTTAAAGTGTTTTTCTCTTAAGTTTATGGGCTGAGCTGTTAAGAAGGTCTGTATATTTCAGGAGGAAAAAGTGCTGGGGAAGAGGGGGCCTGCCTCACCGTTAGTACCAGCTTCGCTTAAACAGGCTCCAGAGTGGCCTCCTCGTCCTACTTGATCAATTTGCCTGTCATCTCAGATTATTTTCTAAGGGCGACTAAATTCTACTTCTCTTCATTACAGCATTGAGGACGATATGAGGGAGGAAGCTGCTGGAATTTCATTTTCAAGCTTTGCCATCCTGTACGGTTCCCTAACTCTTATTCTCTGTCTTTCTTTGTGAAAGTGTTAATAAGTGTTTGAATGAGAGGATGAACTTCTTTGGCACCTCCTGTCAGCTTTCTCTCTCTCACTGGTTGATCATATAGTTTGCTGCTCCTTCGGCTGCTCTTACAAACTGTTTTCAAACAGATGACTGAAAAAATTAAGCTCATGAATTGAGGTGTCAGACTGCTTGGGTTTAAATCCCAATTCCGCCACTTGCTTGCTCTGTGACTTTGGGTGAATTACTTAACCTCTCTGTGCCACAGCATGTTCATCTGTGAAAGGGGGGAAGTAGGAGCTCCTACTCTTTGGGATGTCAGGATTAAGGGAGAACTTGTGTAAGAATTCAGTGTAGTGCTTGAATTCACATGGGTCTGTAATAAATGTTTAGTTCAGTTCAGTCGCTCAGTCGTGTCCAACTCTTTGTGACCTCATGAATTGCAGCACGCCAGGCCTCCCTGTCTAGGCCTCCCTCCCTCACCAACTCCCGGAGTTCACTCAAATTCATGTCCATCCAGTCGGTGATGCCATCCAGCCATCTAATCCTCTGTCGTCCCCGTTTCCTCCTGCCCCCAATCCCTCCCAGCATCACAGTCTTTTCCAATGAGTCAGCTCTTCGCATGAGGTGGCCAAAGTATTGGAGTTTCAGCTTTAGCATAACTCCTTCCAAAGAACACCCAGGACTGATCTCCTTTAGCATGGACAGGTTGGATCTCCTTGCAGTCCAAGGGACTCTCAAGAGTTTTCTCCAACACCACAATTCAAAAGCATCAATTCTTCCGCGCTCAGCTTTCTTCACAGTCCAACTCTCACATCCATACATGACCACAGGAAAAACTATAGCCTTGACTAGACGGACCTTTGTTGGCAAAGTACTGTCTCTGCTTTTGAATATGCTATCCAGGTTGATCATAGCTTTCCTTCCAAGGAGTAAGCGTCTTTTAATTTTATGGCTGCAATCACCATCTGCAGTGATTTTGGAGCCCCCAAAATAAAGTCTGACACTGTTTCCCCTGTTTCCCCATCTATTTCCCATGAAGTGATGGGACCGGATGCCATGATCTTTGTTTTCTGAATGTTGAGCTTTAAGCCAACTGTTTCACTCTCCTCTTTCACTTTCATCAAGAGGCTTTTTAGTTCCTCTTCACTTTCTGCCATAAGGGTGGTGTCATCTGCATATCTGAGGTGATTGATATTTCTCCTGGCAATCTTGATTCCAGCTTGTGCTTCTTCCAGCCCAGTGTTTCTCATGATGTACTCCGCATATAAGTTAAATAAGCAGGGTGACAATATACAGCCTTGATGTACTCCTTTTCCTATTTGGAACCAGTCTGTTGTTCCATGTCCAGTTCTAACTGTTGCTTCCTGACCTGCATATAGGTTTCTTAAGAGTAGCCCTGGTTTAATCTTCTTCAGCCATTGAGTTTTTAATTGAACACTTGCTATGTGCCTGGGTGCTCATTTTTGTGCTTTTTTCCCCCTTATCTTTTCTTCCACATTACTTCATACCAAGTCTTGTTCTATGATAGTGGTTGACTGCTATTTTGCCTTCCTCTGAGAGTAACACCCTGATTTTGTTTTGGGAAGTCACTGCTTCCCAGCTTTGAGGTGAGGTTTGGTTATTGATAACTATCTCCTCCTACTCCTCCATGGGCATGCTAATGACGCTTGCCTGACCAACCAGAACATCTCATCTCCTAGGCTTCAAGGATTGGCTCGGGCTTGGGCACATGACACAAGCTGGGCCAATGAGATCCAGATCTGGGATGTTTGTTCCAAACCCTGGGAGAGGGACGCTTCCTTTTCTTTTGCAGTTGTTAAGCTGGGAGGATGAGAGCCTAAATATATCTGTTATTGTTGCTATGTAACAAGTTTAAGCCACAAACTGATGGCTTAAAACATGTGGGTCAGGAATCCAGCGCAGGGTAGCTTCTGTTTCCAAATCTCTCACACGGCTGCTGTTATGGTGTAGGGCAGTGCTGAGCTCTCTTCTGACGGCTTGACCATGGAAGAATCTGCTTCTGTGCTTACATGGTTGTTGGCAGGATTCAGTTTTTGTGGGTCCTTAGACTGAGAGCCTCAGGTTTGTGATGCGTGGTCCTCTCCATATAGAAGAGAGTGGCGTCACCACAGTGACTAAGTGACCGTTTCTCTGACCTAATTACAGAAGTGATCTCCCTTCTACACTGAGGTATGACAGTGATCAGAAGAAATTTACTCAAGGGGAGCGGACCACACAAAAACCATGAATGCCATCAGGTGATGAATATTAGAGATCATCTTAGAAGCTACCTACCATTCTGGAACTGCATGAAAAGGAAGCGACATGTGCAATAGAACACAGTTGAGTGCAGCTCTTAGCATGCAGGCTGTTGCTGTGGGCCATTACCTTCCCACCCTGTTACTAGGCAGTGGTTACCGCTGGATCATTATTGGTCCTGCTCAGCCATTGGTCAGCACTGTAGTTGGCCTCACCCACAACTGACCAACTGTCAAGGAGTGAGTGAGTGGTCTTGCTCGGTCATTGGTCAGTGCCACAGTGGGCCCCTCCCCCAAGCAACCAACTCTCAAGGAGTGACAGTTAGTGATCTTGCCCAGCCATTGGTCAGTGCTGTAGTGGGCCCCACCCATAAGTGACCAACTGTCAAGGAACGACAGTTAATGGTCTTGCTCAGCCATTGGTCAGTGCTATATTAGGCTCCACCCACAAGTGACCAACTGTCAAGGAATGACCGTTAGAGGTCCTGCTCCGTCATTGGTCAGTGCCATAGTGGGCCCCTCCCCCAAGCAACCAACTGTCAAGGAGTGACCGTTAGTGGTCTTGCTCAGCCAGTGATTGGCGCCGCAGTAGGCCCCTCCCCCAAGCAACCGACTGTCAAGGAGTGATCCTGAGTGAGGCAATTTGGTCTATGGTTGGAGTGGTGGTTGTCAGGTGGAAGGTGAGGTAAGAGGCAGAATCCTGGGTTTCTCCTGCTTACCTGGCCTCAGGTCAGTCGGTGAGAGGGGAAGGAGGGGGACCTAGTGAACAGTCTGGGGGCTGTGTCCTGCAGAGCTCCAGAGCCCTGGTAAGGCCTCCCACAGGTTGGGTCCAGACCTTGAGGCAGAGGTGAGCTTCCCCCTCATCCCTGCAACCTAATGGCAGTGGCTGTCTGCATAGGATGAAGTCTGTGGGACCTGGCTCCCACCGTATGAGTGGCCTAAGGGCTGGGTGGGTCCTGGGTGCCCGCTTCCTCAGCGATGACAGCTGGACGGGGTCTGGGGACTTGGCCCTGAGGGAGCCGCCAACTGAGTTCTGCCTCCTCTTAGCCCAGCCTGGACCTCAGAGGGTGAAAGTTGTGCCTTGGGATGTTACCCTTTCTTGTCAGGACAGAGAATAGCATTTGTCTGTGGAGGTTTACAGTAACATCCTTACCTGACCACGGCCTGACCTCAAGAACAAAGGATCTGACGCCAAGCTGTTGGCAACAACAACTGTGCCCCTCCCGCCTTCTTTCTAGAAAAGGGCTTTGCTGAGAGCTTTTGGGGAGTTTGGGGCTTTTTCTAAAAGATAACTTAATTGATTGGAGAAGGCAATGGCACCCCACTCCAGTACTCTTGCCTGGAAAATCCCATGGATGGAGGAGCCTGGTATGCTGCAGTCCATGGGGTCGCTTAGAGTCGGACACTACTGAGCGACTTCACTTTCACTTTTCACTTTCATGCATTGGAGAAGGAAATGGCAACCCAGTCCAGTGTTTTTGCTTGGAGAATCCCAGGGACAGGGGAGCCTGGTGGGGTGCCATCTGTGGGGCTGCACAGAGTCAGACACGAGTGAAGCGACTTAGCAGCAGCAGCAGCAGCAACTTAATTGATTTGTTTCAGCTGTGCTGGGTCTGTAGTTGCAGTGAGTGGGGGCTATTCTGTAGTTGTGGTGCTTGGATGTCTCACTGCGGTGGCTTCTCTTGCTGTGGAGCACGGGCTCTGGGGTGCACGGGCTTCAGTAGTTGCAGTACGTGGGCTCAGTAGTTGTGGCTCCCAGGCTCTAGAGCACAGGCTTGGTAGTTGTGGCTTAGATGCTCTGCAGCATGTGGGATCTTCCTGGACCAGGGATTGAAACCTGCACACAAGGAAGCAAGTTTGAGAGTTTTAAGGCATGAGCCACCCAGCTCCTTGCAGGGTCCTGCAGTAAACCTTTCTCTGCTCCCAGCTCCCCATGTTTTGGTATTGTTTGGTCTCACTGAGCATTGAGCACACAGATTTGCGTCTCAGTAACTCATGGGGGAAAACAAAGCCAAGAGACGGAGAGGGGGAGAGTTTTCTTGTGACCCTTTTGGAGTCTCCAAAAGTAGCTGCTTCTGCCAACTTGATCTAGAACTTCCCCAGTTCAGGAACCAATACATTTTTCCTTAAGATACTTTGAGTCAGGCTTCTGTCACTTGGAAGAGTCTTGATGACGTCTTGCAAAATTCTCAGATTCCCTTGCCTGCCAATGACTGCTCCTCCTTGGAAAGCCTTTACATTCTGTGTGCTTGACAAAATCTAGAAAGTGTCACATGCCTTACCTCTCCTTGAGTCTGAGCTCATGGAGGGCAGAGTTGTGTGAATTTTTTTTAACCCCCTTTCTTGCTCTACTGCAGTGCCTAGAATGCTGTCAGACACAGCAGATGCCATCTGTCAGTAATCACCAGTATGTGAGGCTCTTCCTTGTCCCCCCTCCTCCCCCTGCCAGTCAAAAGGGTCTCAGAAATGATCTCAATCTCCCTGCACCTGCCTTTGGGTTGGGACATTGGATGTCAAAGGCAAAAACATCTCTGATGCTACCCTCCAGAGGCAGTGCACATCTGCCCACAGAAATCGCAGTGAGACTGTGAATTTCATAGTGGGTGGGTTAACCTAACAGAAAGAACAAGTCACAAACAGGAGTGCTAATCAGAGGTAGTGCTTGGCCAATTCCTTAACATTTTAGGTTTTAACTGATGACTTTTATGATGACACTGTGCAAACATTTACTGATACCAACATTATTTTTTTTAATTAAAAACATTGAAAAATTGAAGTAGTGTTGATTTACAATGTTTTGCCAATCTCTACTGTGTGGCAAAGTGACTCCGTTTTACACGTATAATACGTACATTCTTTATTCTTAATATTCTTTTCCATTATGGTTTGTCCCAGGAGATTGGATATAGTTCCCTGTGCTATTATGCAGTAAGATCTTGTTGTTTATCCAGTCTAGATGTAATAGTTTGCATCTGCTAACCGCAAAGTCCCGGTCCATCCGTCTCCCTTACCCCCCTACCCCTTGGCAACCACAAGTCTGATGTCTATGTCTGTGAGTCTGTTACTATCTTGCAGATTGGTTCATTTGTGCCATATTGTATAGATTCCACATATGAGTGGTATCATATGGTATCTGTCTTCTCTTTCTGGCTGACTTCACTTAATATGTTAATCTTTAGGTCCTTCCATGTTGCTGCAAATGTCATTTCATTCTTTTTTATGACTGAGTAATATTCCATTGTATATGCATACCCGATCTTCTTTATCCATTCATCTGTTGATGGTCATTTAGGTTGCTTCCATGTTTTGGCTATTGTGAGTAATGCTGTTACCAACATTTTTTTGTGTGTGTGTGATAGGATTTAAAAATTTTTTTTCTAGGATCAGTAGAATTTTCTTGCATGTCGAGAAAGTATGATCTCCTATCTGATGCCAGTGTATTAAGAAAACATGCTTTTCCCACAGATCTATGTTAATATGCTTTTCATGGGTGAAGTCAGTCCATTGCAAAGACCTGGCCTTGGAGGTCACTCAGGGTCACATCCAAATGCATTTTACTTACTGGAGGCCAGCCCATAATCAAGGGAAGGGGAACTTGACTTCCTCTTATGATCAGAAGACTGTCAAAGAATTTGCAGGCATATTTTAAAGCCATCACAAGTGCTTTGGAGAAAAATGGCTGCAGGTAGAGGGGCAGCAAGGATTAATCAGTGAATTGTCTAAGGGTCATGAACCTCCAGGATCTCATGCCAAATGACCTGAAGTGGAGCTGGTGTAATAATAATAGAAATAAAGTACATAATAACTGTAACATGATTGAATCATCCTGAAACCATCTCCTACCCCACTCCTTGGAAAAATAATCTTCCTTGAAACCAGTTCCTGGTGCCAAAAAGGTTGGGGACCACTGGAAAGGACCAGTGGCTAGTGACGGATGGCCAGAGGCCTCTGGTCAGTGATGAGTCTGACCAGTGGCGGAGTGATGGAGGGATCCAGGAAGCTTGTGCTCTGAGGGATAGGATGGTGGGTGGAACTGTCCGAATCCCCAGCTGGGGGGGCAGTGGACCTGGTCCCCTTTCCTGTTAGTTCTTCTTGCTGTAATAATGTCCTGCTGGCCTTCCTCAGAGGTAGCAGATGTGCTGAGCCCTTGTCTGGTGATGTGCCTTGGGAGCCAATGATTTAAACGAGGCCCCTTATAGTCTCTGGACTTGTGTGTGGTCAGCAGGCTTGGGAGGGGTCCTCCACCACAGGGCTGCTAGTCACAGCCTTCTATCTTATCCTGGCGGTGGCTTTGGTTCCTAGGAATTCTTCTCCACCTGCCTCCCTCTCCCTCTTTATTAATTTGCTCCTTCACTCCTTTCTAAGGGCTTCATTGCGAGTTCTTTAGCATTCCAGGATGGTGCTGGTGGCTACCTTTCTCTGTGTGAGAGGCTTGAATTGGAATGTTAATTTCACCTGGGGCCCCCGCAGATTGTTTCTGTGCTGAGCACACATTTAAAAGGGGAAAAGTGTAATTGGCTCTTTCTTCCTGGGCTTCTTCCAGGAACCCCTGGGGGAACGAATGGGAGGTTTTAAAGTTTCTGTGACCTGCTGATTTCTCCATGCAGCGTTCTGGAACTTCAGGTCCTGAGGCACACATGGAAGGAATCTTTGCTACCTCCTGATCCAGAGATTATAACCCAGCATCTCAGGGCCACAAACAGCCAGCCTGTGCTGATATCTATTTGGCCAGCCTAGTGCTTTAATAATTTTTGAGCCAATATTCAAGAGCTGAAAGCTTTAGTATTAAAATGTGGATTTTCTTTGTGGAGAGCAGCAGTACCGGCTGCACTGCGTCCACATTCCCAAAGAGTGACATGTGACTGCAGTGACATTCACCAGTTCATCTGCCAATCCAGTCATCACATATTGAGTTGGGCATTCGGTGTGCCAGGCACTATTGTAGGTGCTGGCGACGTAGCCCCTACTGTCAAGGAGCTTCCATTCCATCCAGAAGGCACGGCTCTTATATGTCACCCGTCTGAGCCCTCCAGACCAGCACTGTCTAATAGAATTTTCTACCGTGATGGGAACGTTCTATATCTGTGCTGTCCAATATTGTAGCCATGAGCCACATGTCTCTGTGAAATACTTGAAATGTGGCCAACTAAGGAACTGAACTTATGATTCTGTTTCATTGGGAATTCATATATACTTAAGTTTAAACAGTATTTGGGTACTGGCTGAAGTATTGGACAGTGTGGCTCTAGGGAATTAAATTTGCATCTCCCACTCATCAACTAACCCAACTCCTTCATTTAATAGTTGGGGAAACTGAGGTACATGGGCTGTGCAAAGCCAGGATTGGAACTCAGATCTCCTTGATGGCTCACCTGTGATGTCTAGTGTAACTGCTACCGGTTAAGCAGTGAATGGAGATGACATTAGATATAGTTGGAGAGGCAGATGGGGCAGAGGTTGTGCAGGACCCTGTAGACTAAGGGGAAGAATTTAGATTTAAAAAAAGATAATTTATTTTGATCACATATAAATTAGCTATTTTTAACATGTGCAATTTAGCAACCTTTTGTCCATTTACAGTGTTGGGCAACCATCACCTCTATCTAGTTCCAAAACATTTTTATGACCTCAACAGAAACCCCATACCCTTTATTTTTATTTCTTGGCCTCTCTTAGCAGCATGCGGGATCTTTGTTCCCCAACTAGGGGTTTAACCTGCACCCTTGGCAGTGAAAACACAGAGTCCTAACCACTGGACCTCCAGGGAATTCCCAGAAGCCCCATACCCTTTAAGCAGCCACTCTCCTTCCTCCATCCCCCAGCACTGACAGTCTACTTTCTGTCTATATGAGTCTGCCTATTCTGGACATTTCAGAGATGCAGTCCTCAGTGTGTGAGCTTCTGTGTCTGGCTTCTCTCACTTAGCAT
The DNA here is from genome assembly GCF_032405125.1 of Capricornis sumatraensis. Lineage (NCBI taxonomy): Eukaryota > Metazoa > Chordata > Mammalia > Artiodactyla > Bovidae > Capricornis > Capricornis sumatraensis. The sequence goes on along the minus strand of NC_091085.1, from coordinate 57,496,293 downwards.
GTTTTCAAGGTTCATCCATGCTGTAGCAGGTATCAGTACTTTGCTCCTTTTTATGGCTTGAATCATGATCCACTGAGTGCAAATGAAATTTGTCTGAGAGTAGTGGGCAGGCACGCAGGGTCTCTGCCAGGCGGCTTCTTTCTAAGCATTGCTGGAAGGAAGTTCTATTCTGCAGCCTAGTGCTAGACTTGCTTTCCTTCCTTGGGTTTGCTAAAGCCAGTTTTCAGCTTTGCGTCTGGGGTCCGAGGTGCAGGGCTGTCCCAGCTGTCACTCCTGATCCTCACATGCGCCTCACCCTGTCACCACGAGAACCCTCCTAGGACCCCCTTCCGAATTAATTCGAGCTTTCGGGGGGCGTTCCCTTTCCACATGCCTCCTGCCACTTAGATGCCCACCAAGGTGCAGGTCAGTGACTTACCTGAGACAAATTATGTTTGGAAAATCGATTTGATTTGGGAAGGGAGCTTCCACATTGAGGAGAAGGGCTTGTGCTCCAAGTGGCCTTGCCTGGGAATCGGGGACCATGGGTAAGAGGCTTGGGGATTATTGTATTCTCATCAGTGTCTCCCCTTATGTCTGTTCGTATTTGTTTTCTGTATCTCGGTACTCCTGTGTTGGGTATGTTGAAGAGGGTGATAGCCTCTCCTTGTATTGATCCTTTTATCACTATATAGTGTCCCTCTTTTTCTTTCTTTATATAGCCTTTGTTTTAAAGGCTATTTTGTCTGATAGGAGTATTGCAATTCCCTTTTTCCTGTCATTTTCATTTGCATGAAATATCTTTTCCCATCCCCTAACTTGCAATCTGTGTGTGAGACTTTGAGATTAAAGAGAGGGGAAAAAAGGAAAATGAGCCCCTCCGTCCAGTTCAGCCCGAACAAGCATGAAGGGCATCTTGTCTTTATAATTGAGCACTGGGCTGGGAAACAAACTTATAGAACCTGGCCAGCCCAGCACAGCTAGCCAGCTCCAAGTGGGGCCCAGGCTCGTGGACCCACTCTTCCCATAGGTGACCCAGTGGCCAGCTGGGTTTCTTTGTCCTGGACCTGGAGAACAAACGTTGGTGTGGCAGACGTATGAGTATCCTAGCCACAGGGACAGTGCTCTCCTGGGGGCGTGGGGCTGCCAGATTTCCAGTTTCCTCTGCTCCGGACCCCGACAGCAGGGCCAGGCGCAAGGACCCCTTTCTTCCCTTGGCACCCTCTCCTCCTGCCCACCAAGGTGCTGGTCATGCCTGGAGTGCAGAGACACTTGTCTCTTGTTTGTCAAACACTGCCCGTCATTGGGCTGAGCCACTTGGTAGAGTCCACCATCTCAGTGCCTCCTGTATTTCGTGGTGGTTCTTCTTTTTATCCAGTAGTTTTCTCTTTGACACTATGCAATGCAACGACTATTGATTTTATTTAAAAAACATAATGATAGCAAGTTGTATGTGTAAATTTTCTTCTAGTAGAAAATGAAAATGTTCCCCAGTCCTGAAGGCACTCTTCCTTCCCTGGAGGTGGACTACTCTTAGAATTGCTCGTCTTTCCAGATGCTTTTCTGTGACTCTCACCTGTCTCTGTTCATTGGTTTGGTTGCTGATTCTTTACTTCAGCATGCAGTAATTTATTGAGTATTTACTCTCTGTGTCAAGCAGTGTTCTAGACTCTGCAGATGTAACAATGAGCAAGGCAGACACAAATCTCAGGTCTGGTGTGGAGATTCTAGTGGTGGATGTGAGTGCTATGGAGAAAAAGGAGGGAGTGGTTGGGGAGTCCTGGGTAGGGGGAGGGGTTGCTGTTGAGAGGGCAGTCAGGGTCGGAGGAGAGCTGGCTGAGAAGATGATACTTGAGCAGAGGTCTCAACTCCATAACTGGGGGAAGGTTGCTCTTACTGTGAGAGCAGCAAGTGCAAAGGCCCTGAGGTCGGAGATGTTGGGTGTGTTCTTGAAACAGTAAGGAGATGGGTGTGACCAGAGGGTCCATAGAGCAGAGACCAGTTTAGTGATGAGGCCAGATCACAAAGGGCTTAGCAGGCCCTTGGAGGACATCTGACTTTTACCCTGAACAGAATGGGACCCATTGCAGTGTTCAAGCAGCAAAGTGACCTGGACCAACTCCCACTGTAAAAAGTTTCCTCCTCTGTGGTGCAGGAACCAAACTGATGTGGGCTGGGCTAGGGTGCGGTGTCAGGCGGGAGACCCGTGGGGAGGCTGCAGCAGGGCTGGGGGCTTGGACCAGGGGTGGCAGCAGAAGTAGGGAGCAGGGAGGGTCAGGGATGTCCCCGAGGTTCTGGCCTGAGCTCCTAGAAGATCTGATTTGAACCAGATCAGCTGGTGGCAGGGTTTCTAGGCAGTGGTTGATTGGAGATGCCTGGTCCAAGCAGAGGTGTCAGGTGTACTGCTGGGTTTGTGGGTCTGGTGTTGAGATGTTTAACTGCCCCCAACCAGCTCTGCCTTCCTCTCCCCTGCCCCTGCCTGGGGTCAGCCTCCAATTCTGAAGACCACCTTGAGCGCTGCCTCCTCTCCTCAAGAGGAGCAGGGAGCAGGGCCCGCTCCCTGCAGACCGCCTCCCTCTGGCCAGAGGTGTGTCTAGGGGAGGGCAGGTGGGAAAACAGGGCATCCAAACAAATAAATTAAAAAAAACTTCAGCCCATTTTGGGAGCCCTCACGTGGCTTTCCTCCTCCTTCCCAACCACCCCATCCCTTCTTTGCACTCATTCTGGCTTTCTCTGTCACCAAAAAGAACAGAAGTCTTGATTTCCTGACTCTTTGTTAGCAGGGGTGAGTGAGGAATGCCCTCTCTCTTTGCTGCTCTGTCGGCCACCCCCGATTCCCCATTTAACCGTTTCCTCCAGGGAATCTGAGCAAGCTGAGCTCCTGCCCACAAAGCTGAGTCCGGGGACAAGGTGAGGGACAAGGTGGGGTGTAACCAGCATTGTGAGATGCTCCCAGCTTCATTCACGGATGGCCTGTAATGAAGCCATAAAAGAACCTGCAATGCACTTGTTTGTTTCAACTGGGAACAGAATTTGTGATTTTGGTTATCTTTTTCTCTAACTCTTTAAGAACCCTGAGCTAACCACTTCCATCTGCCCTGAAGATTATTCAGTCCTCCCCATTCCATTCTAGGAGCTGACTGTTCTTGCTTTGGTCCTGATGTTTTTGGTAGGCTTTGTTTTGTTCTGGATGGCCAGGCTGCTTCCTAACTCAGAGCTGCACTATTCTGCTGCCTTTAGAAATCTCAGCAGGGAGGGAGGGAGGGGGTTGCTTCCACTTACATGGCCCCGGCACCTGCTGAATCCCTTTGGATGTGGCCTGGTTTAAGGCTTTAATATTTTTTTTGTGTGTGTGTGAACTAAAGTATTAATATCAATATAAAATTAAGGTTTAGGGAACTTAACTGGCAACAGGTTCTAAATAGCTGGCTGCACTATTTTCCTTCATATTGAGGTGAAATTTACTTAACATAAAACTATTTTAAAGTGTGTAACCAATCCAGTGGTTTGTAGTACATCCACAGTGTTGTGCAAGCACTGAATCAATCTAGTTTCAAACCATTTCGTCACCCCCGAAAGGAAGCCCTGTACCCCTGTGCACCCACTCCCCGTCCTGCCGTCGCCTGACAACCACCCATCTGCGTGGTGTCTCTGTGGACTGACCTATTTTTGGTATTTCATATAAATGGAACACACACTACGTGGCCTTTTTATGTCTGGCTTCTTTCACAAAGCATCTTGTCTTTTGAGGTCCAGCCATGTAGCCTGTGTCAGCGCTTCATTGCTTTTTAAGGGCTGAATTGTGTTCCACTGGGGGGATGGACTACATTTTGTTTGTTCATTCGTCTGTTGGTAGACATTCAGAGCGTTTCCAACCTTTTTTTTTCCTCTTTTTTTTTTTTTTTTTCTTGTTTGGCTACGCTGTGTGGCATGCGGGACCTCAGTTCTCCAACCAGGGATCAGACCCACACTCCCTGCAGTGGAAGCCTGGGTTCTTTAACCAGTGGACTACCAGGGATGTCCCTACCTGGGTTACTTTTTAAAAATTCTGTATGTGATTTTAATGGGCAATCCATGTGGGAGCCATTGGAACGGCCTTTGACCCCTGCCTTGGAGGGTGGGTGGGGGTAGGCCAGCATGGGGGTGGGGAGCTAGAACTGTGAGCCTGCCAAAAGACGCTTTTATTGTTAGACAGATGGCTTCTCAGTGGGCACTCTGTGGCTTCTTGTCCAGTGGTGCCTTCTCCAGCCCTGGCTGTCTCTTGTAAATAACCACCCTGTTTGATTTTTCTGCTTAGCACTTATCACCGTCTGAATGAATCTCCCTTTGTTGCCTGGATGGATGGTTTCCTTGTATGCAATCTCAGTTCTTTTGCTCTAGATGAGAGTGCGGTCTCCATGGGAAAAGAGACTAGGACCACCTTGTTCACCCCTGTCTTCCCAGCACCTAAAGGGGTTCTTGGTGAACAGGTTAGAATCTACTTTATCTATTTTCTGAAAATGTCGGAGGCTGGGCTGCTGCCAAACCTGCCTTTAAAATAACTCATGCAAAAAAAAAAAAAAAGAAAGAAAAAGAATAATTCATGCATTCATCAACCCATTCATCCATCCATTTAGTCATTTGACAAATATTTATTAACGCTCACTCTGTGCCTGGCAGTGTATTTCAGTGCTGACAATGCCACTTCTACCAACGAGCTCTCAGACTATTTGCAAGACAGACAGGTAAACAGTCTCAATATAGTTCAGGGAGTTAACGCTGTGGAGGTGTGAAGTGGCAGTAGGAACCATTAAGGTTAGCTTTAGGAAGAGGTGTGTCATTTAGGATTATCTTGGTTGCAAGTAACAGAAACCCAATTCAAGGTGATATAACTCCAAGATAATTTAAAAAACATATGTAACTGGAATGTCCTGTACAGGCATCAGGTATGGCTTGATCAAGGGCCTCAACTGATGTCATCAGGACTCATTCTCTCTCTGTCTCTCAGCACTAATTTTTTCTCTGGTGGCTTTATTCTCAGGCAGGGTCTTTTCAAAGATGGACACTAAAATAGGGCTCTCATCCTACCAGCTTAGCGACCACAGTGAGAAAATGACCGCCTCTTTCCAATGGTTACAGCAAAACCCCCAGATCTGATTTTTATTGACTGCGACTAGGTCGTATGCCAACCCTTGAGCCAGTTGCTGTGACTCTGATCAGCCCGACTTGGGTCATGTGCCTTCTCCTGGAGCCAGGGAGGGGGTAGAATTAGTTCACCTGTACCACGTGGGCAGAGAGTGGAAGTAGAGGGAGTCCTGCAAAGAAGACGAAGGCATGGCTACCATGAGAAGGGCCAGAGCCACACATGCCTGCTCTGAAAGTCTGGCTTAAGAGAGCTAAGAAGAGGAAATTCCCTAGCAGTCCGGTGGTTAGGACTCCCCGCTTTCACTGCCGAGGGTCAAGGGTTTGGTCACTGGTCGGGAAACTAAGATCCTACAAGCTGTGCCATGTGGCGAAAAAAAAAAAAAAAAAAAAAAAGGAGAGAGAGCAAGAGAGTTAAGAGCTGATCGCACTTAAAAAGGGTGTTCTGGACGTTTGGTTCCCTCCACTCATGTTCTGCACCCTCTTTGCCTTTCCCTGTGCCTGGGGAGCTGGCCCTCAGGGCTGCATCGTCTGGCCCTCTCTGTCCTTCAGCTTCCAGCTGGATGTGGCCAGTGAGAGACCAGGCTGGAGCTCCAAGGTGGGGCAGGAGAGAGTGGAGGCATCTGTCCCCGGCTCCTCTTGCTTCACGGTGTCTCTGCCAGAGCTTCACCTCCTCCTGTTTCAGCAAGGAAGCCTTGCCTCCCAGATGTGGCTGTCACTGGTGTCAACCACACTGTGCTCTTTCCTGGTCCCTTAAAGCCCCGGGGAAGTAACAGTTTCCCGCTCCTGCCAACATCTCCATGCTTCACCACCATCACTATCTGCTAGTTGCTATCTGCTCGTGTCCTTTGACTCAAATCTCCCCATTTGACCCATCCTGGAGTGTGAATTCTTCTTCCTGCCAGGACCATTATGGACACGGAGACATCTGCCAGTGTGTTCGTTTCCTATTGCTGATGCACAAGCATCAGCTCAGTTCAGTTCAGTCGCTCAGTCGTGTCTGACTCTTTGAGACCCCATGAACCACAGCACGCCAGGCCTGTCTGTCCATCACCAACTCCCGGAGTTCACTCAGACTCACGTCCATCGAGTCAGTGATGCCATCCAGCCATCTCATCCTCTGTTGTCCCCTTCTCCTCCTGCCCCCAATCCCTCCCAGCATCACAGTCTTTTCCAATGAGTCAACTCTTTGCATGACATGGCCAAAGTACTGGAGTTGCAGCTTTAGCATCATTCCTTCCAAAGAAATCCCAGGGCTGATCTCCTTCAGAATGGACTGGTTGGATCTCCTTGCAGTCCAAGGGACTCTCAAGAGTCTTCTCCAACACCATAGTTCAAAAGCATCAATTCTTTGGCACTCAGCCTTCTTCACAGTCCAACTCTCACATCTATACATGACTACTGGAAAAACCATAGCCTTGACTAGACAGACCTTAGTCGGCAAAGTACTGTCTCTGCTTTTGAATATGCTGTCTAGGTTGATCATAGCTTTCCTTCCAAGAAGTAAGTGTCTTTTAATTTCATGGCTGCAGTCACCATCTGCAGTGATTTTGGAGCCCCCCAAAATTAAGTCTGACACTGTTTCCCCTGTTTCCCCATCTATTTCCCATGAAGTGATGGGACCAGATGCCATGATCTTCGTTTTCTGAATGTTGAGCTTTAAGCCAACTTTTTGATTCTCTTCTTTCACTTTCATCAAGAAGCTTTTTAGTTCCTCTTCACTTTCTGCCATAAGGGTGGTGTCATCTGCATATCTGAGGTGATTGATATTTCTCCCGGCAATCTTAATTCCAGCTTGTGCTTCTTCCAGTCCAGCGTTTCTCATGATGTACTCTGCATATACGTTAAATAAGCAGGGTGACAGTATACAGCCTTGACATAATCCTTTTCCTATTTGGAACCAGTCTGTTGTTCCATGTCTAGTTCTAACTGTTGCTTCCTGACCTGCATACAGATTTCTCAAGAGGCAGGTCAGGTGGTCTGGTATTCCCATCTCTCTCAGAATTGTCCACAGTTTATTGTGATCCACACAGTCAAAGGCTTTGGCATAGTCAATAAAGCAGAAATAGATGTTTTTCTGGAACTCTCTTGCTTTTTCGATGATCCAGCAGATGTTGGCAATTTGATCTCTGGTTCCTCTGCCTTTTCTAAAACCAGCTTGAACATCAGGAAGTTCACAGTTCACGTATTGTTGAAGCCTGGCTTGGAGAATTTTGAGCATTACTTTACTAGCCTGTGAGATAAAAGTGCAATTGTGCGGTAGTTTGAGCATTCTTTGGCATTGCCTTTCTTTGGGATTGGAATGACAACTGACCTTTTCCAGTCCTGTGGCCACTGCTGAGTTTTCCAAATCTGCTGGCATATTGAGTGCAGCACTTTCACAGCATCATCTTTCAGGATTTGAAATAGCTCCACTGGAATTCCATCACTTCCACTAGCTTTGTTCGTAGTGATGCTTTCTAAGGCCCACTTGACTTCACATTCCAGGACGTCTGGCTCTAGATGAGTGATCACACCATCATGATTATCTGGGTCTTGAAGATCTTTTTTGTACAGTTCTTCTGTGTATTCTTGCCACCTCTTCTTAATATCTTCTGCTTCTGTTAGGTCCATACCATTTCTGTCCTTTATCGAGCCCATCTTTGCATGAAATGTTCCCTTGGTATCTCTAATTTTCTTGAAGAGATCTCCCGTCTTTCCCATTCTGTTGTTTTCCTCTATTTCTTTGCATTGGTCACTGAAGAAGGCTTTCTTATCCCTCCTTGCTGTTCTTTGGAACTCCGCATTCAGATGCTTATCAGTTCAGTTCAGTTCAGTTCAGTCTCTCAGTCATGTCCGACTCTTTGGGACCCCATGAATCGTAGCATGCCAGGCCTCCCTGTTCATCACCATCTCCCGGAGTTCACTCAGACTCACGTCCATTGAGTCGGTGATGCCATCCAGCCATCTCATCCTCGGTCGTCCCCTTCTCCTCCTGCCCCCAATCCCTCCCAGCATCAGAGTCTTTTCCAATGAGTCAACTCTTCTCATGAGGTGGCCAAAGTACTGGAGTTTCAGCTTTAGCATCATTCCTTCCAAAGAAATCCCAGGGTGTCTTTACTTTTCTCCTATGCACAAGCATAGTGGCTTAGAAAGTCCTGAGTTTATTATCCTACAGTTTATCATCAATCTTTTGGAGGTTGGAAGTCCAAGATGGGTCTTGCTGGGCTAAGATCAAGGTGTGAGCAGTGCTATGTTCCTTCTAGGGGCTTTAGGAAGATTCTGCAAGCGAGCTCTCCTGCTTCCTTGCCCTTCGTTTTTTCATTAAAAAAAATACTTTTTTTTAAATAAAAATTTTTTTGGGGGGGCAAGCCATGCGACTTGCGGTCTTAGTGCCCCCAACTAGGAATGGAATCTGAGCCCCCTGTGTTGGAAGTGCAAAGTCCCAATCACTGGACTGCCAAGAATTCCCAAACTCAGTTTTTAATACCTCCCCTCCCTAAGCTTCTTTCTCTAACTCTCAGCCTTGAAGGCTCTCTTTGTGTCTCTGTTGAGAAAAGAGCCAAGATCCCTTTTCAGTCTTGCCTCACCCTTGAAATTACTCTATTATCACGGCCGGATTCTCTCTGCTCTGTGAGTGTGCGCAAATTGACAGGATGTTAAAGGATGTTTCAGAAAAGGTCACTGATAACAGGCCTTTGATTAGTTCCTGAGAAAAGGAGTCGGTGATTCCTTTCCTGGCCTGGAACAGGGGCGGGGGTTGGGGTGGGGTTGGGTTGGGGGTGCAGCCCATGGCTGCACAGATGTCTGGTCAGAAGGGGCCAGGCTGGGTCAGCCACAGGCCTGAGCTTGCGGGATGCATCACGCCTCATCCATCACTGGGGCCCTCCCCACGTGGAGGATGCCCGTGGCCGCTGGCTGTGATTCTGGTGTTTTGCAAGCTGGAGCCGTCGGGCCCCTGAGCCGCTAAGCGGCACAGATGCCTTCCCTGTACGCTCTGGTTTGTAATTAAAACACGACTTGCCACTCTGATTAGATTGAGCGGTTAAGTTCATCTGGAAGAGCTTTTCATCTGCATTGTGTGATTAGCAACATATGATGCTTGTATTAGCTCAATTAAAAGTTATGGTGATTAATATGGGTATCAGAGCAGAACCGTAAATCAGCAGATTCGGGGCACTGGGAGTTCAGGGGCTGGAAGGCAGAGAGCCAACCACTGCCCAGCCCCCTGGGAACATAACTTAGGTGCAGCCTGGCTGTGCTCCTGGGTGGTGAATAAACAGAGGCTGGAGTCTGCTGACATCGCTGAACCTCAGCTTCCCCATCTGGAAAATGGAGGTACCAACACTTGCCCCTCGGATTGTCCTGCGATATGTTTTGCAAATAATCCTTTTTTCCTGTCTTCACCCTTGATTCAAAAATGGGCTGACAATCACTATCTATCAGCATTAAAAACCATTTCTCCCTTTGACCCAACCATCCCACGCTGAGATTTTTATCATTCAGATACATTTCTGTGTGTTAAAAAATGTGGAAATAGTGCTAATAGTGATGGAAGTGATTGTTTGTCATAGGAGAGACTTGGGAAGAGCCTAAACTGATTAAAGAAATTATGATATATCCAAGCAAGGAAATACTTTGTAGCTGTTATTAATTAAAAAGAGAACACAGCAGATCCATTTATAGTGATACAGAACTGACTCTAAGATGTGCTGTAAGGGACTTCCCTAGTGGTCCAGTGGGTAAGACTCCGTGCTCCTGATGCAGGGGGCCCTGGGTTCAGTTCCTGGTTGGGAACTAGATCCTGCATGCTGCAGCTAAAGATTCTGCATACTGCGAGGAAGATAGAAGATTCTGTGTGTTACAGCTAACACCTGGCACAGCCAAATAAATATTTTTTAAAAATGAAAAAAAGATAAAATGTGATCTTAGTGGATAAAGCAAGATGGAGCATGGGGGTGTACAGTATGGCCTGCCGTGTGTGTGTGTGTGTGTGTGTACAAAAGAATACATATGTAAATGTTTGCAAATATTGATTCCCTTGAAATAGCAGCTCCTGGGAGGGGAAAGCGTTGTTTGGGGGACAGGGTAGGAGGTGACTTAATTCTTGTCGGTGTATCTTTTCAATTTTGTGCCATTATATATGTATTATTTACTATTTAATTAAATTTAAATATATTTTAGAAGAAAAATAAAAGAGGCAACCACTCAACCCACCTTCCCCCAAAAAACTGAGGAAAAAGGGCCTAGTTTAGTACTTCACATAGATTTTATCATTTAGTCCCTGTGACAGCTTACTGAGTGATTTTTCTTTGCTGTGGAATTTTGTGTCTGGCTTCTAGATTTTTTAGTACAGAAATGAAATATAAAAATCTTAGACACCCACACCATGACATTCTGGGATGGGAGAGAAGAAACCTTTGCCTTGACCAGATTCCTCCTTGTTGCTTTGACCTAGATTTGGGCGTGGACCCAGGTTGTGACTACAGACATGTCACCATGAGCTGTTCCCATCAGCCCCTCCCACTGGGCTGCTGAGGACCCATTAATGAAGCTTGAGGGCCCCATATGTTCCCTAATCTATGAGATGCTTAGGTTGGGTAGCAGAAAAGGGAAGCATATAATTCTTGTTGAAGCTTTTTTTTTAAAAAAAAAAGAAATCACCCAGCAATGCCACTTGTAGGTTACACCCCCAAAATTCAAACCAGATGCTCAAACAAAATACTGTTCTTAAATGTTCACAGCAGCACTATTTACAATGGCCAAAGGTGGACAAAATCGAAGTGTCCATCAACAGATGGGTGGACAAAGAAAACATGGCACTTCCATACAATGCAATGATATTATTCAGCTTTTTAATAAAGTACTCGTCCTTGTTATACCGTGGATGAACCTTAAAAGTTCTGAGTTTTAAGAACTCAGACACAAAAGACCGTATACTGCATGGTTCTGTTTATATGAAGTATCCAGAACAGACAAATCTTTAGAGAGAGAAAGCAGGTTGCTGGTTGCAGGGCGCTCAGGGGAGGAAGGAATGGGGAGTGACTGTTCAGTGGGTACCTGTTTACTTTGGTGGTGATGAGCATGTCCTGGAATTAGAGATGGTGATTATACAACGTGGTCAACGTACTAAATGCCACTGAATTGTTCATTTTAAAATGATTAATTTCATCTTATGTGAATTTCACCTCAATTAAAAAAAATTAGAGCCATCTGGAAGGGGAGAGGTCCTGACCCTCTGATTATTCCATCATTGCTCAAGAGATCAATATCAGGAATGTTGTGATAATTTGGACTTAAAAAAAAATACATAGCCTGTTTAGTGATGTTTCCAGCAGCACCTTAGGGACTTGTGACAGAGACGGAGGAATGTGTTATCAGTGTTTGGACCAATATTCTGGATGATGCTGACAGCACATTATAGTTTTTGCTTTCTGTCATATTACACAGAGGTGCTTGTTTTTTGTGTATCCTTTTGGAGTTACTAATCCAAGCAATTACTAATATACATTTCAATTTTTTTTCTACTTTTTACATAGGAAAAATAGCATCCTTTTGCATTGCTCTGTGGCATGCTTAGCAATACATCTTGATAAACAGAGGTTATTTTGCATCAGGGTCTGGGGAAGGGACTCCTTCCTTTCTCCAATCACCATTTTTCAGAACTGAGGTCGTTCTTGCGAAGAATCCTGGGGCCACCCAGCCTTGCTGCCTGGAGCTCTGTAAGGATGGCTATGGGATCTTGTTCGGCTGCAAACCTTTAACAAGCCTACAAGATGATGCCATTTCATGGAGGCCCAGCCAGTCCTTAAACAAGTGCAGATTAAATCCCTGTGTATTCAGTATTGATTTGATCTGGGCTTCCTGCCAGTCTCGGAGGAAGCCAAGATGGTGATGCAGGCCCTTCTCTCTCGGCATCTCCAAGAGGTCTGGGATGACGACGCTGACTGGGCTCGTGTTTTCTGGCAGTAGGTGGGGGCACCACCAGGCTCTTGGCTTTGATGTTTTCTTGGTCGAGCAGGCAATCAAGAGGTCCTGGAGGCTGCATAGCCTCCTAATGGGTCTCCCTGCTTTTTTTTTCCTTGTCTGTCTGTATCTGTTTTTCAGATTGTAACCAGAGTGAGCCTTTTAAGATGTTCAATCAGTTTGTGTCCCTCCTCTGCTCCAAGTCCCCCCCGCCCGCCCCCCCCCCCCCCATGGCTCCCAGGTCACTCAGTGTAAAAATTCAAAGTTCTGAGCAGGGCCCACAAGTCCCCGCACCCTACCTTGTTCTTCGCCAGTCAGTGGCCTCATGAGAGATCCTGAGAAGCCAAGCACACTCCTACCCCAGGGCCTTTGCATGGCACTGTTCCATCCGTCTGGAATGATCTTCCCTGACATTTGCATGGACCACTTGCTCAGTTCAACATAATTCCAGTCATATGTCATCATATCAAAGGGGCATTTTTTTTTACCATCCTGCCTCCAATATCACCCAACCATCTTGTTCTTATTTCTTGCTTTGTTTTCCTTCAGCATTTATAGTCATTTGACATAGAACATAATTATCAGTTTATCTGTGTTTTGCATTAGAATGTCAGCCTCATGAAAGCAGTGACCTCCTTTGTCTAGTTCATTAATGTACCCCGAGGACCTAGAACAGTGCCTGTCACATAGTAGGTGCTCATTGAATACTAATTGGAGGCATGTTTAATGAGCATTTTGTCATGTACTTGACACGTGAGGGTTTAGTGAGAATAAGACATACCCCTTCTCTTTAAGAAGTTTAATGTCTAGTTGGAGAGGTGAATGTTATCGTTTTGTTCATTGGATTCTATAGGCATAGTGCCTTGGGCTCACAAGTATATCTGGGATTAAACCCCAGTAAAGCTGGAAAAAAAATATACAAAGCAGTCACAACAATCAAGTATGTATTTAAATCATCAGCTTGTTATACATACATTTTGTAATCTGCCCACGTTAATTTTAATGAATCAGTGGACATTAGATTGTTTCTAACATTTTGTTATTCTTCACACAGAGCTAGAAACAATTGTTTGGAAATAGAAGAAGAAACAGAAAATTTGAGACCTGAAAAAGTCATTGGTTCCAAAATATAGAAAGAAAATGGTAATACAAAAAATAGTGTTCAGATAGCCAAAAACATAAAGTTGACTGATCAATCTCAGTTTGCCTTGACTCATAAAATAATTTTATATAATCTGGGTTGCCAGGAGCATTTCAATACATTTAGTCCAATGGAAGCCTTGAAAAGGAAGAAGCCTGGAAAGGTCCTAAAAATGCCTTGGAGATAACTGCCTGAAATAAAGCGATTAAACAGAGTGTGATTAACCCCCTGCAGGAACAGTAGAAATTTAGACAAGGGAGAGTCAGGGGCAGTTCTGGGAAGGCTTCCTGGAGGAGGTGTGACTTGAGTTGAAAGTCTGGTAGAATCTGGATAACTTGTGGTGGAAGAGGAGACTGGAAAGAGTAGGTTTCCTGACTACTTGGTGCCTGAGCCAAGCCAGTGAGCTCAACACAATGGCGCCCCCTTGTGGAGTGGTCTCCCTGCCAAGGACGGCCGCTCAGACTTGCGTGGCCAGTCAGTCTGTCTTTTGAAGTCAGAGCAACTGTCTTGACAGTTATCTCTGAACATCTGCATAAGGAAAAATTGGATTGCCTCCTGGGCTTCACGCTATTATTCTATAACTAGGCCCATGCTATTTCAGAAGAGGGGGAAGACACAAACCCACCCAGTCTTTACAGGAATGGGGGTAAAAGGAGCAATGGGTGTTTTGTAGTTCAGAGAGCAGTATGTTTCTCTGCCCCCTTGACTTCATAGGGTGAGCTGCATGGTTTTCTTTTATTAAAAAATTTTTATTTTATATTGGAGTACAGCCAATTAACAATGTTGTGATAGTTTCAGGTGGACAGCAAAGGGCTTCAGCCATACATATATGTATCTGCTGCTGCTGCTAAGTCGCTTCAGTCGTGTCCGACTCTGTGCGACCCCATAGATGGCAGCCCACCAGGCTCCCCCGTCCCTGGGATTCTCCAGGAAAGAACACTGGAGTGCGTTGCCATTTTCTTCTCCAATGCATGAAAGTGAAAATTGAAAGTGAAGTCGCTCAGCTTAGCGACCCCATGGACTGCAGCCTACCAGGCTCTTCCGTCCATGGGATCCTCCAGGCAAGAATCCTGGAGTGGGGTGCCCTTGCCTTCTCCGATACATATATCTGTTCTCCCCCAAACTCCTCTCCCATTCAGGCTGCCATGTAACATTGAGCAAAGTTCCCTGAGCTATACGGTAGGACTGTGTTGGTTACCCATTCTAAACACAGCAGTGTATACATATTGATCCCAAACTCTCCAGCCATCCCTTCCCCAATCTTTCCCCCCATCTCACCCCAGCAGTCTTGAGCTGCATGTTTTGTTGTTACTTATTTATCACTACTTTCCTCCTTCATTGACTCAAGGCGGTGTACAGAAACGCATCAGTGTAATAAGATTAAAACACTGGGGGGCTTTCTTGATGGTCCAGTGGTTAAGACTCTGTTCTTCCAATGCAGGGGGCACAGGTTTGATCCCTGGTTGGGGAACTAAGATCCCGTATGCCGCGTGGTGTGGCCGAAAAAAAAGGTAATGTTTATTCCCACCCATCCCACTAATCGATATCTTTGTTGAAGGACTGGGCAGGAACTGTAGATTCAATAAATTATAATGAACTGTAAATACAGTGCAGGTCATCAAGTGAAATCGCAAGTCTTGCAAGAAATGTAGGATTTCAGGAAGTCAATGAAAGTGATGTTGGCGAATTGCCGGACCCACAGCAGAATCGTTAGCCAATGAGGAACTCTCAGGACTGGAGCTGTGAGAGTTGGAGAATGTGAAGAAGAGGAAATCGACCGAACTGTTAATTTAACGGATGCTTCAAAATAGAATGATTTGAGTACCAAAGCAATAAGAGATGAGCTTGGGGAAATTGATAATGTCCTGAAATATTTTTGCAAAAACACGCATCTTTATGGTTATCGAAAGTCAAATGAGAAGAGAAGGACATTGCATCCTGCTCTTAACGATTTTTGTTGGATGAATCAGATGATTACTCTCAACTATTTTACTCATGCCTTAGTCTAAGGGTTGGCCAATAGTTGCATTTGTAATTTACATTTTGTAAAACAGAAAAAAGCAGTCTTACTTGCAAAAGTTTTATTTCATTTTTTTCTAAAGTGCTAATCATACCTTTTTTTTGGTAGTAAAATTCACATAATATAAAATTCACCATTTAAACCATTTTAAAGTGTACAATTAGGGAATTCCCTGGCAATCCAGTGGTTAAGACTCCAGACTTACTAAGCGTACAGGTTCCATCCCTGGTCAGGGAACTAAGATCCTGCAAGCTGCATGGTCAAAAAAAAAAAAAAAAAAAAGTCTATACTACAGTGGCATTTAGTATATTTACAATGTTGTTAAAAACCATCACTGCAATCTAGTTCCAGAACATTTTCATCACCTGAAAATAAAATCATATCCATTAACAGTCCTTCCCCATTTCTCCTTCCCTCCAGCCCCTGGCAACTACTAATCTACTTTCTGTCTTTATGGATTTGTGTTTTCTGGACATTTCATACAGTTGAAATGATATAATATGTGGTCTTTTGTGTCCGGCTTCTTTCATTCAGCATAATGTCTTTAAGGTTTATCCATGTTGGATAGCATGTGCCAGAACTTCCTTTCTTTTTATGAGTGAGTAATATTCCATTGTATGGATTTACCACATTATGTTTGTCATTCCTCTGTTTTTGTTTCCACTTTTGGGCTACTGTAATTAATGCTGTTATGAAGACTCGTGTGCAAGGTTTTGTTTGAACATCTGTTTTCACTTATCTTGGGTGTATATCTAGGAGTGGAATTGCTGGGAGCTTCCCTGGTGGCTCAGATGGTAAAGAATCTGCTTGCAATGCAGGAGACCTGGGCTCGGTCCCTGGGTTGGGAAGATTCCCCTGGAGAAGGGAATGGCAACCTACTTGAGTATTCTTGTGTGGAGAATACCATGGACTGAGGAGCCTGGTGGGCTACAGTCCATGGGGTTGCAAAGAGTCAGACACAACTGAGTGACTAACACTTTGAACATTTGATTGTTCTAAATGTCTTTTGAACATGGTAATTTGATGTTAATTATGTTCTATGCTAATCCTGTTAATTATGATACGGTAAGTCTGTGGTAATTCTGTCGTGCTTTTTTTAATGGTGAAGTTTCTGCTCTTAGCTTGCTATCAGTCCAAAAATCCCATTTTACCATGTGATGGATACTGGGGCTCTTTCCAGTCTTCGCCTTCTGTGAAAAAAATGTAGCAGGCATCTCCTTCTATGTACACCTTTAAAGTATACCTGTTTGGTTTTCCTTTTAATGCAGCAGGAACAATTCCCCATTCCAATTAGTAGCTTGCTCCCAGGTATGGGTGTCAGAGTTGCATATCCCACAGAAATGTGTCAGACCGAATTAAGGGGCCCAAGCCTGGGAGTTAGCACCCTGGCTTCCAGAGTCAGCTCTACCACGCACCAGGTACTTAACCTCTTTGACTTTAATGGGATTAATAATAAGATTAACTGACATTTCTTGAGTGCTTGCTATGTGCCAGGCACTCTTTTAAGCTCTTTACATATACTGATATATTTAATCCTCACAACAACCTTCTGAGAAAGGTATTGGTGTCTCTCATTTTGCAGATAAGGAAACTGAGGCACAGAACATCAGCAAATTGCCTAAGATTGCGTAGTTAATAAATGTGCTCCCTAACTAGTAGAGTGTTTGAGGGAGGGTTAATAAAAAGGTAATGGTAGAGAATACCTAGCTTTGGAATCAGGTCTGTCCTTCCCTCAGTTTTCTGAGGGAAGTCTCAGTTTTTCTCATCTGTAAAGTGGGAATAGGATTTACCTAGCAGGATTTATTGGATTGGTCATTCCTCCATTGATTAATTTAGCCAGGATAAATGAAGCCCACCATAGAAGGTGATGGAAAGTTGTTCCAAGGTCCCAGCTCCCATGGAGCCCTCCATCTAGAGGGAAGGTTCTCTAGCAATAAAGCGAAAGCATATTTAGTTAGTGACTGAACCCAGTACTTTGTAAACTCTTGGGGACTGGTAGTTATAACGGATAATCACGTGTGTCATAAACTGTTAAGTGCTGCGCCAGTGTCAGGTAGAAAATTCTATTGTCTGTTAGAATTTGCATGGAGCGGTGATGAGAAAGATATGGGGGAGACCCATGTTCCTTGCTACTTAATATGCTTTACATTTGTTGAGGGCTGACTTTGTATCAGATCTGTAAGTGCTTTACATGGATTAACTCATATAATCCTCATAAAAACCCCATGGTCGGGGGGGACTTCCCTGGTGATCCAGTGGTTAAGAATCCGCCTTCCAATTCAGGGGACATAGGTTCAATACCTAGTCAGGAAATTAAGATCCCATATGCCTCACAGTAACTAAACTCTCGTGCAATGACTACTGAACCCTCATGCCACGACTAGAGAGAAGCCTGTGTACCATAATGAAGAGCTGGCATGCCACAACTAAGACTCCACACAGCCAAAAGTAAATATTATTAAAAAAAAAAAAACCCCACAGGGAAGGTACTATCATCCCCATTTTACAGATGAAGAAATTGAGGCACAGGTTGATGGAGTAATTCACTCAAGAGCACCAGCACGGCAGAGCTGGGATTCAGATCCAGGTGGTCTGGCTCTAGAGCCTGAGATGTGAATCACTTTGCTCTGTGGGGCTCTTTTGATGGGTCTGGAGCACTGGGGTAGGGAGGAGGGGCCAGCCATGCCACGAGGGCAGACTCCTTCCAGGCCAGGAGGGACGGCATTGAGGACTGTAAGGGATCCACCTGGGATGGCTTCCTCTTGATCCCAGGGCAGCCTCTCTCACAGGATCATGCAGAATCAGCAGCTCAGAGACCAAGCCAAGAAGAAACCGTGGTCCCTGGCCTCTCCCCTTGCCACTACCATGCTGGTTCAGCACCCCACCACTGACACCCGTGGGTTTCCTCTGGCCATCAGAACCACTCTGCTTGTGTGCCAGGCTGATCAGATGTGCCAGGAAGTAATGAGTTCCAGAAGTCCAGTTCCTTGCTATAGGATAATGCTGAGTTTTTCCTGTACTTTCTCTTACAGCTGCCTGGCAGGATGGAGTCAGTTGGTCACAGTGTTTGTGCTGTAACGAGAATGTTCTAGCTTGTTAACTCTCTTTATTGACCTCTTCCCATCTCTGTTTCACTTCTAACTCTCCACCTGATGTTTCCTGGGGTCACCCCTATCTGCATTCTAATTCTTATCTCAGATCTGCTTCAGGGGTTCCCCAGAGTTGCTGGGATCAGGCCCATCATCCTCTGGAGCCACTGGCCTGAAGCCCACCTCCCCTTGCCCTTGGTTTCTGAGCCTTATAGCACAGGCCCTGAAGCTTCATTGAGGTTGGACCGGCTGGAACTTGCACGGCCTCTCATTCCCTGGCCAGCTGCCTTCATTAGCACCTCGGAGGCTCCCGGGACCCGAACACCTGCGTGTGAACAACTGCAGATGGCGTGCGAGGAGGGATTTGGCCATCTGGATCTTGATTAATGGAGAACTGTGGAGGTTGGCACCTTTGGACTGGGAAGGCAGCAACAACTCTCTTGGCTGCTGACCCTAAAAGATTTGGGGAAAAGTCAAACAGTTTGGGTCTTGATGCTCTCTGGATCTCAGCATTTCTGAAAATGCTGCTGTGTCCACCATGATTCCCTGGAAACCACAGAGAGCAGGCAACTCAGATGCTTTTGTAACAGGGCAAGTGGTCAGAGCTGAACTTTTTCAAGCTTGGAAGGCTCTCTTCTGTGGTTGTAAACCACATGTATGCTTTGGAGGGGCTGGTGGTGTGCAGGGGGATTGCTAGAATATTCTCTATGGTAGACAACCCTGCGGGCCCACTGAACAGCCCCATCCCTTTTCCTTTGCTGCTAGAATAATACTCATTCTGAAGACATGGGTCTTTGTGAATCCTGATTGGTCTTAGCTGTGTGTCAATCAGCTCCTTCTTTGCAGTGATTGGTCTAAAGCTGGCCATGTGACTAGGTTGTAGCCAATGAGATAGGCGAGCAGGTGTGCAGAAGGCTCTTTGAAAAATGCTCTCACTTGGAGATGGGAGTATGCGGGGGTGTGGGGGGGGGCGTTGGTGGGGGGCGGTGGAAAGTCCTACTTTACCGCCCACCTCCTTTCTGCTCGGGATGCAGTCCCATGAGGACGTGATGGCTAGCGTAGCCACGATGCGGTGGTGGTGGCGAGGGGAGAGCTGGCCAGCATGTTGAGGAAGGCAGAGCAAAAAACTGGAAGCATGCCTGGGTCCCTAATGACGCCACCGAGCCTCTGAAGCAGTCCTGCAGCCGCCTACCTCTGAATTTCTCTGCTTAAGTAAATAACACGTCCTTATGGCTTAAGCCACTTTTAGTTGGGTTTTCTGTTATTTCAGCCAAATGCATCGTGATGGGTTAAGGTCACCATTTTCAAGAAGTCTTTCGGGGGATTCTTTAATATTTCATCACTTGATCCAGGATTTGTTTATGAACTCTCAGCTCTTTACTGAATCAGGACTTACATATTTGTCCCTGCAATGCAAGTGCACTGAATTCCAGCCAAAAAGGGTCACTGATGTCACTTGGTTCATTCCTTCTTGGGTCAAGTCCCCACATCCTAGAAGACTGTATTGACATCTCTAGTAGGAATCTTGGGGTTGCTATAAAGAGAAACTCAACTCAAACTGTCTAAATAAATAATGTTTATCTGTCTTTCCATCGGTTGAAAAAATTTATTGGCTCTGCAATGAAAATAATCAAGACACAGAGTGTCAACTGTTTCAGCTTCAGGTATAGTTGTATCCAGGGGCTCAAATAGTGTCATTGGGAACTTTTTTTCCTGCTTCTGGCTTTTTTTTTTTCTTTGTTGACTATGTTCCTGGGCAGATTTTCCTCATGAGGTGTCAGGGTAGCTGCTGATACTTTCAGATTTGGATGCTCCCATCCTCCCAGTTCTGCAGTCCCAGTGGAAAGAGAAACAGTCTTCCACAATAGTTTTATCATTTCTCCTAGAATTTCATCAAAGGGGCCCAGCTAGGGCCCATTCTGGAACCAATCATTCTGCTTAGGAGGATGAAAGAATGAAAATGAAAGCTGCTCAGTCCAGCTCTTTGTGACCTCATGGATATACAGTCCATGGAATTCTCCAGGCCAGAATACTAGAGTGGGTAGCCGTTCCCTTCTCCAGAGGATCTTCCCAACCCTGGGATCGAACCCAGGTCTCCTGCATTGCAGGCAGATTCTTTACCAGCTGAGCCACCAGGGAAGCCGAAGAATATTGGAATGGGTAGCCTATCCCTTCTCCAGAGGATCTTCCTGACCCAGGAATTGAACCTGGGTCTCCTGCATTGCTTTACCAATTGAGCTATCAGGAAGATAGAGAATGCCATTTGGCCTGGGTCACATGCTGGATGGTATCAGTCTCCCTGAACCTCATGGGCTTGAAGTAGGGGAGGAAGGCTCCCGAAAGAAAGCTGAGAGGGATGAACAGAGGAAGGGGACTGGAGCCCAGGCAGGCAAAAACAACAGATGTCTCCTGCTCAGTCTAAGGTATTTTGGGAGGAGAGGAGACACTGCAGATTTCCTGTAGTTTCTTTTTTTAATTGCTAGTTGTAGAACCTTTTGTTTTTTTTTTTAAAAATCTAACACGTGAGGCCAACATGTAAAGGAGAAGGATGTGGTGCTTTTCAACCTGCAGCTTCAGGGAGAGGGTGCGGCAAGTTCTTATCTGTTTGAATCGGTACCTCAGTGCTTCTTAAAATGTGGTCCCCGGGCTGGCAACTTTAGCACCTGGAAACCCATTAGACATGCAGATTCATGGGCTTCTGCTCTGGACCCAGCCAACCAGCAGCTCTGTAGGTAGGGCCCACAAACCTGTGGGTTTCTGCCCCCCAACTTTAAACAATTATTTTGACTGCACTGGGTCTTCATTGTGGTGTGCTGTCTCCAACTGCTGCACGTGGCATGTGTGATCTTAGTTCTGTGACTAGAGATGGACCCTGACTCGCCTGCGTTGGAAGGTGGATTCTTTTTTTAAAATCTTTTATACTGATATATTTTACTTCATTTATTTTTAATTGGAGGATAATTGCTTTACAGTGTTCTATTGGTTTCTGCTGTATAACAAACGTGAATCAGCTATAAGTATACATGTGTCTTCTCCCTCTGGAGCCTCCCTCTCACCACCCAAGGTGAATTCTTAACCACTGGACCACCAGGGAAGTCCAGGAATCTGTGTTTTAACAAACCCTCCTGGTGAATCAGAGTATGCTAAATCTTGAGAACTACTTAATATACGATACAGAGGTGGAGCCTCTTTTGGTTTGGTTGCCGGTTTGTGGCCTGTCCACACTGCTGTTACCCTCTCTCTTCCTTTTGTGAGTTATGTTAGTTTCCTAGGTTAGGCCACGCTCCCTCCAAAGGCTCTGGTCCTTCCTGGTCTCTTTCAGCTTCCGGTGGTTGCCGGCATTCTTTAGCTTATAGATATATCATGCTAATCTCTATCTCTGTTGCCACCTGACCTTCTCCCTGTGTGTGTCTCTGTCTTCTATTTTCTTAAAAGTTTTTGCTTTTATTTGTTTGGCTGCATTGGATTTTAATTGTTTGTTGTGGCATGTGAACTCTTAGTTGTAGCATGTGGAATCTAGCTTCATGATCAGGGATCGAAGCTGGGTCCCCTGCTTTGGGATCATGGAGTCTTAGCCACTGGGCCACCAAGGGGTGTCCCTCTTCGTCTTATAAAGACACCACTTATTGGATTCAGGACCCACTCTAATCCAGTTATGACTGCATCTTACCTAATTACATCTGCCAAAACTGTATATCCAAATAAGGTCACATTCTGAGGTTCCAGGTGGACAAGAATTTTAGGTGGGGCACAGTTCAACTGCATGAATTACTCAGTGAGCTCAGAAATGTGAAGTTTTATACCACATCCATCCCTGAGAATGGAGTAAACAGAGCCTTACTTTAAGCAGGAAAACTTGGGCATATTTTTCTCAGTAAAAACAATATCAATAACCTTGCACATTTATATTGCCCTTGTTCCTATGGTTTTTGAAATGTATTTTTTAGTGGTGGGACTCTTTTATCCCTGCAAAAAATATTGTGCAGGAATGTAGGCTGTAAGACACAGCGGTTCTGACTCTAGACACGTTAGGAGCTCGGCACACTCTTTGCCCAAAAGTATTTTTTAAATTCTAGGATTCCAGAGAACAGAATTTGAAAGCAATTGCATGTACATTTTTTTTTCTCAAAAAAAAAAAAGTAAAAAGACAAAAGCTTTGTAACTCTCATACCAATCCCTGTTAATACTTAAAAACACGTACCTACAGGTTAAAACAGTTCAAATAGCACATAGTATATAAGGTTATAAAATGAAACTTCTTTTGTGTTCCTCTGCCCCCAAATTTAGTCTTTAAAGGTGCCATCTATGTGTCATTCCGGAAAAATCTTACATGCACATGCAGTCTCTGTGTGTGTTCTGTATGCTTTTTTATTTATATGAAGGAAAGCATAGTGTACATAGGTTTTTTTGGCTGTACCGCGTGGCTTACAGGATCTTAGTTCCCTGACCAGGGATCAAACCTGTGTCCCGTGCAGTGGAAGCTTGGAGTCTCAACCACTGGACCACTATTATATTTTGATTAAAAAAATTCACTTATATTCTAGAGCTTTTCCCCCAAATGCACGTGATAGATCTGGCTTAACCTTTGTAATAGCTGTGTAATACTTCCACTGTCTGCATATATTATAATTTATTTAAAACCCTCCCTGCTGGTGGGTATTTGCGTTGTTTCCAGTTTTTTTTCCACATTATACACAATGCTGGTGTGAACGTCTTGCCTCTTCTCACGCATCCTCACTCTCTTACAGTTCCTTTGCTAAAATCCTGCCTTAATTATTTTTAGAGCTTCTCCCCAAGAGTGTTTCCCACTTGAAGGAGATGGAAATTTGAAAGTGAGGTGGTCGCCTTACATTGCAGGCCCTTGATTACTTAAATTTCCTCTCCCAAGAATTTCTTCTTAAAAAAAAAAAATCAGCCTCCCACTTTTCTAACTTTAACCTACTTCTCTTTTCTAGACAAATGCCTGCAATAGACAACCTCTGATCATGGAATTTTCCTGATGAATTCCCAGCCAATAAACAAACATCTCCTGATTAGTTGAATTGTAAATTGGCTTTAAGAGAAAGTTTTAGGCACAAATATAGAATTGACACCTGCTTGCCAAGACAGACAGGGATGTTCTGTAAATATTGGGACAGGGTTAAGTGTACAAAGTCACATTATGCATTTTTTTCCCTCTCATAAATATATGATAAATAGCTCCCATGTTGTTCCTAAGGACCCAAGCTTGACTTATTTGGGCAATTAATTAATTGAGGCGTTCAGGCAAGTTGTTTTGTTCTTTTCTGTTTTTAGATCTGGCAAAAGTATTATTATGCTGTCCTCTGGTGAATGAATGGATCTTTTTGATGAGAGTTACTTTAGGATAAGAAGTCCCCAGCTTGGAGAAGTTGGGAAAATCTTTTTTTCTTCAGAAGGTCTCAGTTTCTTCATCTGTCAGATGGGTTGGTTATATCAGAGAGCTGACAGAAGTTTTCCAGTTCAGCTGTTTCATAGCTCTTTGAGGGTCACACTGGCTTGTATGTGATGTTATTGTTGGCTGTGATATTATTGTCTTTGGATGTTTTTGACTTATGTGGATCAGTGTGTTAACTTTGGGAAAGGAGACTTATCCAGACCAGGAATAGGGTTATTAACTAAACCAAATGTCTGGTAAAAGTAGTTACTAGGCCTTTAGTCTGGAGAAGGCAATGGCACCTCACTCCGGTACTCTTGCCTGGAAAAATCCCATGGATGGAGGAGCCTGGAAGGCTGCAGTCCATGGGGTCGCTGAGGGTCAGACACGACTGAGCGACTTCACTTTTACTTTTCACTTTCATGCGTTGGAGAAGGAAATGGCAACCCACTCCAGTGTTCTTGCCTGGAGAATCCCAGGGTCGGGGGAGCCTGGTGGGCCGCCCTCTATGGGGTCACGCAGAGTCGGACACGACTGAAGCGACTTAGCAGCAGTAGGCCTTTAGTCATTTAGCACTAGCTTTGGCTGTCTAGAGCAGAGGAAATCAAAATAATAAGGACTTACACATGGGAGAAATTAATTTTCATCTCTTCCCACTGGTGTAGTGACTCCATGTATCAAAAAACCATGGATCCCTTCTACCCTTGGCTTTGTCATTCTCGGCCTGTGACTTATTCTCATGGCCACCTCACGGTCCAAGGTGGCCCCAGCTATCACCTCCACCTTCTGGCCAGTGGCTGGAGGAAGCGGGTGTCCCTGCTAGCTGTATCAGCTCTCTTTGAGCAGTCATCTCAGAAATCCCCCAATGAACTGATGAAGTTTTTTTGCTTAGGACTCTATTCATGGAAACATAAGCTTGTGTCTCCAAGTCAGGGCACCCACCTCACACAGCTACCTCCCTAGGAATCTGGTACACTTTTGGACAGTAGCAGCCGTTTAGTAAGTACTTGTGGCTTGATAATTGGATTTTCTGCTAATTTAATAGTGCATTGGAATTTCTTTTACTGACGTTATTATAGAATGATGTATAAGGGTCTCTCTCTCCCACAAGAGACCAATGGATCTTTGTAGCTGGGGATGCGGACACTTTCCCTGGAAGTCCGTTAGCAGTTTCTGGTACATGGTGGTCCTTTGTACATGTTTACTGGGCATGGTCATCAGGCTCTATGTTTTACAACTTTTTATATTGGAGTATAGCTGATTAACTATGTTGTGTTAGTGTCAGGTGTATGGCAAAGTGATTCAGTTATATTTATGTATATGCATTCTTTACAAATTCTTTTCTCTTTTAGGTTATTACAGAATATTGAACAGAATTCCCTGTGCTATATATAGTAGGTCCTTGTTGGTTATCTATTTTAAGTATAGCAGTGTGCACAACCAATCTCTGACTTCCAGTCTATCCTTCGCTCCCGCTTCTCCCGGTAACCATAAGTTAATTCTTCAGATTTGTGGTTTTTTTTTTTTGGTGAGTCTATTGGGTAAATAAGTTCATTTGTATTATTTTTTAAAGAGATTTTACATATAAGTGATGTCATAAATTTCTCTTTTTCTGTCTGACTTCACTCAGTTTGACAGTCTCTAGGTCCATCCATGTTGCTGCAAATGGCATTATTTCATCCTTTTTAATGGATGAATATTATTCCATGTATATTTCCATTGTAGCACATCTTTAGGTTGCTTCCATGTCTTGGCTATTGTAAACAGTGTTGCAGTGCACACTTGGGCTTTTTCTTAAACTAGCGCTGATCCTGTAGACTCCAGGATAAGAACATTTGTTGTTCTGTGACATCTATGATCAGGTGAGAACATTTCTTTCCTTTTGGCTTCAAGTTGGAA
The DNA here is from genome assembly GCF_032405125.1 of Capricornis sumatraensis. Classification (NCBI taxonomy): domain Eukaryota; kingdom Metazoa; phylum Chordata; class Mammalia; order Artiodactyla; family Bovidae; genus Capricornis; species Capricornis sumatraensis. The sequence goes on along the minus strand of NC_091085.1, from coordinate 57,470,704 downwards.
TTATTTTCATGTTTCTTATACTGAGTATGTAGATTGATGTGATGTTGGTCTTGCCTTATCTGCTGATGCCGGATGTTGGGGCGGACCTCTTATCTGCTGTGGATCTCAAGCTTTGCTGTGTAGCATCATCTCTTAAAAAATGTTAGTTGCTCAGTCGTGTCCAACTCTTTGTGACCCTGTGGACGGTAGCCCACCAGGCTTCTCTGTCTATGGAGTTCTTCAGGCCAGAACACTGGAGTGGGTAGCTATTTCCTTCTCTAGGGGATCTTCCTGACCCAGGGATCAGTCCCTGGTCCGGGAAGATTCCACTTGCCATGGGGCAACTCAACCCACGCTCTACAGCTACTGATCCTGTGCTGCAGAGCCCACACGTCTACCGAAGCCCGTGCGCCTGGAGCCTGTACTTCACAACCAGAGAAGCTACTGCAGTGAGAAGCCTGTGTACCACAAGGAAGAGTAACCCCCACTCACTGCAACTGGAGCTGCAGACCCAGTGCAACCAAACATAAATGAATAGTACAAAAAGTAAACACCATCTTATGCCATCTGTCTGCTCCTGCCCTGTCCGCCTGGCCTTCCTGCTCTTTGGAAGGGCCAGCTGAGCTCTCTGCCTTTGGGACTCTCAGACAGACTTTTCCCCTGTCTGTAATCTTTGCATGGGTGCCTGAGTTTGGTCCCAAGACAAAGATTAGGATGCAGGTAGATCACTGGAGGGGTGATCACAGGCAGTGGGGGTGGAGACAGGGAAGAGAGCACAGGTAATCACAGGTGTGCTGATGGGCAGATCGCAGGGCGTCTGGGGCTCACTGCCCCTGGGTGACTGGCTATAACACACCTCCAAGCAGCCCCACCCAGCCGCAGAGGAATGGAGTTTTATCACCACCTCTCCACCCTTCCTGGCTGGCACTGCCCATAGCAGGCTGAACATACTCCAGGGGCCTAGGTAGCCAGAGAGGTAGGTGTTTGAGGATCAGTTCAGTTCAGTTCAGTCACTCAGTCGTGTCCAACTCTTTGCGACCCCATGAATTGCAGCACGCCAGGCCATCACCAACTCCCGGAGTTCACTTAAACTCATGTCTGTCGAGTCAGTGATGCCATCCAGCCATCTCATCCTCGGTCGTCCCCTTCTCCTCCTGCCCCCAATCCCTCCCAGCATCAGAGTCTTTTCCAATGAGTCAGCTCTTCGCATGAGGTGGCCAAAGTGCTGGAGTTTCAGCTTTAGCATCATTCCTTCCAAAGAAATCCCAGGGCTGATCTCCTTTAGAATATATATGTATTCTATATATATATGTTCGAGATATAAGTCACCAATGTCTGGGAGCTGCCTGTCAATGCCTCAGGTGACCTCCAGGGGGCGCCCTGGGAATGCGCCGTTGGTTTGATAATCCCCACTTCAAACAGGCTTTCTTGGGACCTCAAGTTCTTTCTCCTGGTATTCTGTTCAGTGTCTTTGTAGAACGTGATCTCAACTTACTAGTATAAGTAGGCGTGCTTACTTAGGTCAGGTTTGCCTCCTGGATGAGGGCAGCTCTCTCCATTGCTGGTTGCTGTATTCTTTCTGCTTAGCAACAATCTTGCCACACAGCGTGGAAGCTTGGTGTGTGTGGTCCATTGAATCAGTCAGTGGTTCTAATGCCCGTTGATTTCCCCCCGAGTTGATCAGAGGGGCCATGGCTCCAGAAGCAGGTTTCCATGTGCCAACGACCTAATCTTTTGTACTTTTCACCTAAGAATGAACAAAAACCTGAGATGCAGGAAACAGAGCAACTGCTCATATTTGTTTTTCAAAACCAGACTTGATTGTATTTGGATTTTATGCTCCTTCTTTTTCTTTTCTTTTTCCTGAAAGGATTGGCTTCTTAGAGTAAAAACACTGGGGAATTTCTTGGAGGTTATTACATATTTTCTCTCACGTGGCTGCCTCTGTTTGTCAAAACAATCTCAAATTCGAGCTTTGCTTTCTCTACTTTATGCAGTTTGGTTTCTTCTCCTTGTTACTTCTCCTTCAAGCTTTGGGCTGTTCTGCTGAAGTTAATTCCCAGGAGCATGAAGTGTTGATTTTGTATTTGTTCATTTCTTCCAGTGCATTCAAAGAGCGATTTTGTAAGTCCAATGGTTCTGTTTTCTGGGTTTGATTTTTGAGAAAGATTTTGTTTGGAAAGTTCTAAAACTCAGAGAAATGTATGGAAGAAAAAGGTGAGAAAAGATGATTGAGATGGCTAAGATAAATGGAGGGTTGAGGTCACAGGAGAATTTTATAGTTTGGCAGATCACTGTTGATTTGTTTCCTCTGAAAACACTGGCTATTTATTTGCATTTAAACGTGTTGGGAATAATTGGAAGGAAGAGAATCTGGGAATTGATAAGAAAAGGGGGAGATGAGGCAAATAAATGGTAGACCTGAAGGAGATGAGTTCATTTCTTTGTTAAGAAAATATCAGTTGAACCCCTTCCAGTCCCAGTCTCTGATTTAGTGCTGGGAATAGAACATGAAAGATACAGACCTTCATTCTCAAGAGAGTTTCATTCCCTAAAGAGAGACCAAGTTTCTGTCCAATGTGGTATTATGGTAGCATGTGTCCAGAGAGAGGGTGGGAGGGCAGAACTGAGAGGCCAGGCTCGGGAGGGTCAAGGAAGGCTTCCTGGAGGAGGGATGAACGGGCAGTTCAGTCTTGTCCATTCAGGAGAGAGAGAGAGGAGGGGGAGATGAGTTGAAGTCTCAGGCTTAGGAGTCGGAAGGGAGGAGGAGTGTAAGATGTGTAAGTGTGGATGACTCAGTCAGGCCAGGGGGCTCTGATTTGCTCTGGTGGTGGTGTTCCAGGTGGTGCTAGTGGCAAAGAACCCACCTGCCAATGCAGGAGACGTAAGAGATGTGGGTGCAGTTCCTGGGTTGGGAAGATCCCCTGGAGGGATCTTCCAGTACCCTTCCAGTATCCTTGCCTGGGGAAGCCCAGGGACAGAGGAGCCTGCTGGGCTACCTTCCATGGGGTCACAGAGAGTCGGACATGACAGAAGTGACTTACCATGCATGCATTGATCTGTGTCCCCAAGGACAGACCTAAGGCTCTCTTGCCTTGGGGGTTGAACCAGAGTCTCAGTCAGGATTCTTTTGGTTATAGAAAACAGAAACTCAAGTCAAACTGCTTAAGGAAAAAAAAATTAAAAAAAAAGTTTGAGTTCTGGCTTCAGGCATGGTTGGATCCAGGAACTGAGGATGTTCCACTGGAGCTTGGTCTCTTTCTTTTAGTCTCTGGGGTCTACTTTTTTCTGTGTTGTTCTTACAGTGGCAGGGCAGCTGTGAGTAGCTGCAGCCCACATCCTTGCCTTTCTGTAGGCCCATTAGAACATTATACCTTTTCCTCAAGGATGCTAATGTCCTGGAATTGAGTGTGAGTTGGCCCAAGTGCACACACTTGAGATTCGGAGGTGGAGGTGAGGGAGAGCTACTGTCCTTCTGTTTCCTAGTGGAGGTGCCTGGCTTTTCTGCGGGCAGTGTCGGCAAAAACACTGAGTGCTCCTGAAGGGCTGCAGAGGCAGGTGTGGGGACCAGTTTTGATGGGGTGGATTGTAGCAGGCATGGTGCCACAGTGGCAGCCTGTAAATTGTGACTTCTGGACAGTAGTGGCTTCCTTGTGGTACTGGCTTCCGGATAGTGGCAGAGCTGGCGTGATTCTGGAGGTGGCAGCTATGACGGTGACTTCCCAGTTCAGCTGGTGGCTTCTACATCATCCAGGGGACAGTAATTCTTCATGCCCTGAATCCTCCAGGTGGCTCAGAGGGTCCTTTCTGAAATATTAATCTATAGAGCCTGCTTCTTCAACCTTTCCAGTGATCCCTAAGCCCTTTGCTTCCCTCTAAGGAGTCTCTCTCTGCTTCTGCTAACAGGAGTGGTTTTGTCGTCTGCAACAAAACACTGACCAACACATTTAGTGGCTGCAGCCATCACACTAGAGCTGAGGGAATGCACTCCAAGTTGGTTTGGGAATAAGTCTCTGTCACTTCCTCAGCGTCAGTGTAGAACCAGCTTCCCAGAATTGCTATTCTGATTAGCGGCACGTTTCTCCGCTGTCAGCTCCCTTTGACAGGACTTTATTCGAGCTGACATCTTCCCAGGGCTCACCTGCATATCTCCTGGGCCCTGCTGAACTATCTTGCAGGCACCCTCATTCCCAGACCTTAAGAAACCTTCACTTAAATGAAACGTCTGGCCCTGGATGGTCGAGGGTCAGAGAGTAGGCATGAATCCTTGATACCTTCACTTGAGGTCCAGGAGGCCATTTTTTGGAGGCGGTTGCCTCACAGCTTTCGGGATTTTAGTTCCTCAATTAGGGATTGAACCTGGAAGCCGAGTCCCAGCAGTGCAAGTGCTGAGTCCTGACGAGGGGACCACCAGGGAATTCCCCAGGAGACCATTCTAAAAAGTACATGCACTCTAACTCTATTATCACACTTTCCTGGGAAATTGAAAGCCCATCTTTTCTGTTCAGAGGCCACTTCCTGGGCCACTCAGCCCTCTTTCAGACCAGGTTAAGTTTCCACCTTGCATCTGCTTGACCCTTCTGTTCTTTGCTTTTATGCACTCAGCTCATCGTACTTTGTGATTAGGGATTGTGTGGTGGGCTTACTTGGGGGATATCTGCTCCTCCCACTGGGCTGGAAGCTCTGAATGGCCAGGACCTTGACACTGACTTAATCCAGAGTATGGGCCTGAGATACCTTTGCTGAATGAGTGATCCCGTGAGCATGTGGAGGGGTGTAACCATCTCCAGAGCTCCCAAAGTAGCCAAGTGGTAGTGGGCTGGGATGGAGCAGTTTCCTTTAAAGCTGGGATTCTTGACCTATTTTGTACCTTGGGCCCCTTTGGTAGATAGGCAAAGCTGTCTCAGGAAAATGTTTTTAAATGCAAGGAGATCAAACCAGTCAGTCCTAAAGGAAATCAACCCTGAATATTCATTGGAAGGACTGATGCTAAAGCTGAAGCTCCAATACTTTGGCCACCTGATGTGAAGAACTGACTCATGGGAAAAGACCCTGATGCTGGGAAAGATTGAAGGCAGGAGGAGAAGGGGACAAACAGAGGATGAGGTGGTTGGATGGCATCACCGATTCAATGGACATGAGTTTGAGCAAGCTCTGGAAGTTGGTGATGGATAAAGAAGCCTGGCGTGTTGCAGTCCATGGGGTCTCAAAGAGTCAGACTTGACCTAGCGACTGAACAACGGTAACAAAAATTGAATCACGAAGGAAACCAATTTTATTGGAATCTAGATATCGAAATATGAGAAAAAAAAAGCAATTTAGTACACTCACAATCTTGTGGAATCATTACTGCTGTCTAGTTCAAGAATTTTTCATCACCCTAGAGGAAACCCATATCCCTTAAGCTCCTCTTCTTCATCCCTCCCCTGTCCCCTTAGCAACCACTCATTCACTTTCCCTTCCTGTGGACTTGCTTGTTTTGGACGTGTCGTATAAATGGGACCATACAACGTCTGGCTTCTTTCACTTAGCATCGTGTTTTCCAGATTCATCTATGCTGTAGTATGTATCAGTACGTCATTCCTTTTTTCCCCCTTATGACAACAACCATATACCATTGGCAGTAATGGGAAACCAGCGTCCCTTGAAATAATTCGAAGGCAACAACTAAAGTACTTTTGTTGGCTACTTTTGTGTTATTGGTTTTCATTTTTCCTTCCATTTTCATAGTTTCTTTTCAGAATCCTACTATAAAAGAGCCATGTTGAAAACCAAGACCCTGGAAAGAGGGTGTGAGCCTTTCCTTGTTTCTGGGAGCTGAGCTGAGCCACAATGCAGTTATGGGGGAGGGTGGAGGGCTTGGTACTCTTGCCTCCACCCTGCCTGTCAGGGAAAGAACCCTAGCCCTCCCCTTATCCCCCTGCATGTTGATCCGATCTTGGTCACAGGAATCCGTGGTAGACACTACCATCCTTCGGGTTCTGACTCTTGAAGGCATGGCCAGGGCACAGTTGGCGGAGAGAGCTCATTGCCCTCCATCTGGGGCCCCTAGTAGCTTGTGGCCAGTGGGCCAGTTGCCAGGATGAGGGCCTTAGTGGGAACTGGTGCAGGTCGTCACAGTCAGCCTTGGAGGGACAGCAGCCACTCCTTGAACCAAGAACCACCGTCAGATTGGAGCTGTTAGGTACTTAATGAATGCAAGCACCCTGGCTCCTTGCTTACCCAGAGTGTGTTGGGGACACGGCACTGGGCACAGGCCTCAGTGTTGTGGGTTCTGCCAGTGTGCAGAGAGCCCAGGAGGTGGGCGTGGGGACAGGTGAGCAGGTGCCACAGACTCTCTCAGCCTCTGGCTTGCTCTGCATCGTGGCTTTGCAGGAGCCTCATACCCATCCCACAGCCCTGCTCCCCAGCTGCTCCTCAAGATGCATGAACTCAGGATCTACCTACCTTGAGGTGCTTGAGTCGACTGGCCCAGATGGCCTGATGCATGGGGGAGTCATGAAAACGACTATCAAGGTGAGATATAAACTAGGATGCTTGTGTGCTACTGGCACATGGGAGGGCAGGCAGAGGCAGGCCACTGACCGCAACAAGTAAGTGCATTCTGACTGCGGGCACTCTGGCCCTGGCAGTGACCGGTGGCACCTCTACTGTGACCTAATTGGCTTTCTGCTTGGTGACAAGTGATAGCTCAGTATCAAGTGGAAATTGCTCTGCGCTGAATGGAATGTCAATCCTCTGAGATCATAAAACCCCCATCGCTGTCAGTGTGAGCCTGGGGAGCGCCCCTCCTCTCTCCCACCTTCCCCACCAACCGCTGAATGAGAGCTTGTTTGGGGTTAGGGAGCAAGCCGATCAGTGTAAATAATGCATAGGATTATGAATATGAATGGAGCCCTCGTTAAATCCGTGAGGAAGTCAGCTTCCTGGGCTGCATCTCTTGCCCTGTTTATTAACATGCCATCCCAACTCTGATGCTGTGTTTCGAAACAGCATGCCAATGTTATGATTGTGATTACTATTATTATTTGTGTGGCAGCATTTGGAAGCCCTTATTAAGTGATTCCCATTTGCTTTGGCATGAATGCACAGTATGCAAGACTTCAGGACAATTTCAGTGTCTTTAGCACACACAGTGTCATTTAAGGAGGAAGCTCTGGACACCAGGGTTGGCCTCTGTGTACAAACACTGATTTTTCCATTTCGGGCTCTTTTGTGAAATGTTAAAGTGCTTTGATTCTGTTAAAGCAGAGCGGAGCCGGCTCTCAGGCGTGTTTCCTCCCGCCCTTTGTTCCCCTGGATGGAAGTGATGGATTTTGTGGTCTGGAGGAATCCGTCATTTTGGCTCCATCTGCTTGTTAGGCATCTCCAGTTCTCTGATGTGATGCTGTTTGGGGTTTTAGAATTTCATCATATTTTGCATTGGGAGAGACTAGGTGAATGGAGGGGGCAGGGGACAGTATTTTGTACTTGTTTTTTAAGTTGTTACCATTCCCACCACGGGATGGATATTTTTAGGAGGCATTAAATCAAGACTTTGATGCTGGAAGGGATTGGGGGCAGGAGAAGAAGGGGACGACCGAGGATGAGATGGCTGGATGGCATCACTGACTCGATGGACGCGAGTCTGAGTGAACTCCGGGAGTTGGTGATGGACAGGGAGGCCTGGTGTGCTGCAATTCATGGGGTCGCAAAGAGTCAGACACGACTGAGCAACTGAACTGAACTGAAGTCAAATGAAGGGTGTCTGAGAGGTTCGTTGCCCCTATGCGAGGACATGCCTCCAAATGCTGCTTAATTGCTGCCAGTGACAAGATGCTCACTACCTAGAAAGGTAACACATTCCATCAAAGCTCAGGTCTGATTGTCAAGCTTCTTCTTCTTCTTTCTGTGTGCCCGTAATCATCCACCCCTTTGAGCTTTGAAAAAGTCTAAGCATGCTTACCTAGTTGACATTCTCTTCCTGCTGGTTTTAGGAAACAGCTCGCCTGAAATGGTTTGATACAAAAGGCTCTATCTAGTCCAGAACCTCTCAGGAGATAGATTCTGGGGGTATCCTTGGGGTTTCCCCAAGATTCTGCTTGTTCACAGAAGATGAGATCTGAGCAAATCTATGCCTTAGCCAGCCTCCTCCTGTCTGCATTCTGTTGAAAGACGTTCCTTGAAGATTTTGCGATGTGACTGACTCCCAGCCCTCATACTCTGCCCCCCTCCTTGATTATCAATTTTGGTTCTGGGGCCGCGAATGTACCATTAATCCCACGTGACCAATCAGAGATCACATTCTGGCCAATCAGAGTGGAGCATCCTCCCGGCCAATCAGAGCAGAGCCTACCCCCAGCCACTGTCATTGGCTCTGGGATGGACCTGACCTGCTGGAGGAAATCTCAGTTTTTCTGGGACAATGCAGGAATGTGGTACTATGGTTTCCCCCTCTGCCTCCCAGCACCCTTTCCCGCTCCCTCACAGAGGGTATGAAGTAGGACCTCCCTCTTGCTTTTTCATTTCCTTCAGCCAATAAACTCCCTTTTCCTCTTAAACCAGCTTGAGTTGGTTTTCTGTGATTTTGCAGCTCAGAAATGTCCTGAGGCACTTAAGTGCTTCAGGGCACATCCTTCAGCGTTACTTTGGATTTGCACATTGATTCTGTGCAGCATAAGACTTTAAAGAAAATCCCTACCAATATAATTTTTATTCCCAGAAGCAAATCTTGGAGATGGTGGTCAGGAAGGAGAGTCAGAAATACCACCCACAGGCTAGTTGATACTCATTGCTAGTAGTTTAAGCAATGGTTCTGGGGCCCTTGTCATCTTCCTTCAGGGGAAAAATTAGGAGCTGGTGGGAGACACATCTAAGAAGACAGAATCTCAGAAACACCTGAAGAAGCAGCTTTATGAGGGTAAACCAGATTAATTCCATCTTAATTCCATCTAGCCATATTTAAATATCTTAAAGCTTAAAATGGCTTTGTCTCAGGAAAAAAAAAGGAATGAAATCTCCGACTTGAGACTTTAGTTATTGTAATATTTTAGGTAGGCTAGCAAGGGCCATCAATTATTAGTTGCCACTGGTCCTTTACTACACTAACTTATTACCTTTATCTGGATTTATATAGGGTTTGATAGAGTTTATATGGCTAGATGCATAACAAGCATTTCAGTATGCTTATGGTTTTGTGTCTGAGTGTGCCCCGTGGAAGGGCTAATAAATTATAAATCCATGTAGCTATTCCACTTAAAGGTATAAACACAGTTGATTCAGGCTGTTTTATTTATGTTTTGGGTTATAGTTCAAGCTGGTGTCTTTTTGTGGGAAGGTGCCTCGCAGCGGAAGTGGGGCAGTGTCTGCCCAGAAGTTGTTAATCATCAGCTTGTCCCATGATTCTCCTTCTCCCTCTGCCCACTCCTGCTCCCTTTTCTTCCTTCCACAGGTGCTATCCCAGGGATGCACGCCACTAACTGCCCTTTACTCTTCCTTCCATCTTAGTCTTCCTCCTGGAGAACCTAACCTGTGACATCTCCCTCCTTCTAACCAGCTACCTGCCCCCCAGAATTCCTCCTTTGCCCCTCACCCTGAGGTCACGTAGCTCACAAAGGACTTAGTGACACGTAAGTCTTACCTTTGCCCTAATCAGTGGTTACTAGTCTGGGGGCCAGGCAGGTATTTAACCAGGAGGTGTCTTAGTCAGTTTGGGCTGTTGTAACAGAATACCATTGACTGGGCAGCTTAAACAAGATTTATTCCTCACAGATCAAGAGGCTGGATGTCTGAGATCAGGGTGCTAATGTGGTTCTGGGTGTCCACTTTCTGGCTTACAGACAGCCCCTTCCTGTTGTATTCTCATATAATGGGGAGCAGAGTAATTTCTTCTTAGAAGGGTACTAATCCTATTCATGGGGCTCTACCCTTGTGATCTGATAACACCTCAAGGCCCCATCTCTTAATATTATCAGACTAGGGGCTAGGACTTCAGCATATGAATTTCCGGGGGGACACAAACATTCAGTTATACCAGGAAGTATTGCAAAGTTGGGCTCCCAGAGGTTAGAGTGCAGGGTGTCTAATGGGGAGTGTCCCCATTGGGCTGAGATGGTTGAACTTTCATAGCCCTGGCCTTCATCTGTCGCTAGCTGTAGGTTACCCTGGGAATGGGTGCAACCTTGGGCTCTGTGACCTCAGGGCATGTGCAGCCCATACTCACAGCAGCTGGGGCCACAAGGCCCTGGTGGCAGTGGGATCTGGGCAATGTGTCCCTGTGCCCGTCGCAGGACGTGAGGCAGGATTGAGAGCCATGGATGAAGTCCTTGATAAACTAGTCCTGATACTTCAGGAGCCTGCAGAAAACTGGCTCATTTACCTGCAATAAATCCCTGTTGCATAAGGGAAATGTCAAGTTGTTTTGCTTTTGGCAGAAATAGTTACCTCGATGTTCTGTGTTGTGCTTGTCAGAACTTCTCTGGCTCCTGGGATGCCCTGGTCCTGGGCCTGCTGACCTCACTTTCTTCTCGTGTCCCCTTCAGGTCTCCCTTCCCCCCAGTCTGGGGAACTCACTCAGTCTCTAAGCAGGAAGCTTCACTCTTGCTCATTACATATTCTATCAAATCTTTTGTCTAAACACAGGAGCACTGAGTGCGCCCCATGAGGCACAGGGTTTTGAAACTCAAAAGCTGAACATCCATTTTTCTTTTCTCAGCTCTCTTTGGGCCCCTCCTTCCCTGAGGCAGTGAACACAGAAGGCCCAAAAGACTGGATGGGAAAGGGGCGGGTGGAGAGCATGTAGGATGCACTGGGTCCAGCAAACAGTGATTTATATTTCAAAACTACCATCCCAACTTGTCCTAAGAATGTAGGTGTTGAGCCTGGTGGAGTGAAACTGGTGGGGCCACAGAAAGAAATGAGAACGATGCTTAGAAGGAAAAAGTTGATTATACTCACAGAGCATAGAGAGAGGGGGTCTCAGATGCCATGTAGGGCCGTGGGGGCAGCACCAGGGGAGTCAAGAGGCAGAGAGGAGCAGGGAGAAAGCTGAGAGCCTTTACTGAGCAAGCTTTCTACAGGAAAGGCCAGGCAGGGCAGAGTAAACAGCTTGGTACTGAGTAGCTGAAAGAGTTCCCATGGAACTGCAGGGGTGGTCTTTAGTGGCCTGGCACCTGGCTCTGGGTTAATTTAGGGCAGGGGAAATATTGGCTTGTGTAAGACTTACAAAAAGAGGTCATTGGGGTTGTGGACTTGGGATTGGTTGATGTTGGGTGAAAAGTGTGTTCATGGCAAGCTGTTACTATCACTAAGAATCAGCTGGCCCTGGATGAGCAGACCACACTCTCTGGGTCTTTGAGGCTCCCAAATGCCAGAACATCAAAAATATAGAAAATAAGAAAATGTAGTTAATATAATTGGCTGTGTAATGCATGGGTGCCAAATAGACAAATACAGACTCTAAGAAAACGCAGTTAAACACAGCCACGCTTGTGATCCTGAAGGGCTCCTCCCAAGGTCTGCTGGGGAAACAACCACAGCTGTCCTTGCCCTTTACTTCCTGGAAATCTGGGTTTCCATCTATTCACTTAAGAAACCCAGAACGACGTGCCAGTAGCTCCCAAGGTGACGTTTCAGCATTTCCTGCTTTAATGCTTCCATCTCCTTATTTGATTTTGTAGTAACATTTAATGAGGTTTCTTTGTCTACAAAGACAAGATCATTTCCAACAATTGCTAATTTAGCACTAAGTGCAATGCTCTGGAGCGATTGGGGTCTTCCTTAATTTCTTTATGTCCAAATTGCCAGTTTTAACAGATTTCAGTAAGGCACAGGTATCTTCCTGGGGCTGGCCTGGGAGTTTGAGAATTGAGTGGCATGGAGGAGTGTCTTGCTGCTTAAAACAGTGTGTTTGACTCAGAAATTGAGACTGGTTTTTAGAATATAAAAAAGTATATTAAATTTGGGCTGAATCCAGCTAGCTTTCTAAAAAAAAATATATTTATTTATTTATTTGTTTGACTGCGCCAAGTCTTAGCTGTTTCAGGCAGGATTGTTAGTTGTGGCATTTGAACTCTTAGTTGTAGGACCTAGTTCCCTGCCTAGGGATCCATCCCAGGCCCCCTGCCTTGGAAGCACAGAGTCCTAGCCACTAGACCACCAGGGAAGTCCCTGAATCCAACTAGCTTTTAAATTCAATATTAAATAATATGAAAAAGCATTTTAGCAAAGAAGAACTGGTTGGAAATGTATTTTGTGATGAGATTTTTCATTGAGGATGGGCTTTCATATATTGTTGTTTCTGGGTCTCTTGCTGAAAGCAGCTGTATGAGCCTTTAAACCAAGGATTGCAAACTCAGAGATCTGCAGTGTTCAGTCAGGCATATAAGGGAGTGAATCAGGATGGGTGGAAGAAAGTTGCTGCTCTCCGCCTACGTTTTGATTCTTCTTTGGATAGAGACTTGGGTGCAGAGGAATATTTCTCTACTCTAACAATACTGTAAGCTTGATGAAGCAACTGAAAACCCAGACTTTTGGTTGGTGGGACGTTAGGGAAGGGGGAGGACTGTGGGCAAACTGGAGACCACGTGCTGCAGATGGAGGAGCTGGTGGCAGCTCAGCTCTAGCTAATTGGCTCCACTTCGGAGTAAAGGCCCAATGTTGGTCTTTCCCAAAAGACCACACACTTGGAGTTTTATGTGAAACCTTCCAATTTTGTAATAATAACAATCAATTATGGGGACTTCCCTGATGGCCCAGTGGTTAGGACTCTGTGCTCTTAATACAGAGCGCCCAGGTTCAATCCCTGGTTGGGGGACCAGATCCCGCAAACTGAGACTAAGAGTTCACACACTGCAACTACAAGGTCACGAGTGCCACACTAAGACCTGACATAGCCAAATCAATAAATATTAAAAAAATCACCCCAAACCCCCAATCAATTATGATAGAAAATAGTGGATGAGCAAAAGCCAAACCAGAAGATAGCAGATTGGAATACATCTCTGTGCCACGTCTGATCTATGACCTCAGGCTTCCTGGAATTTACTGGAAGGATTTCTCCAGCAAATCCCTGGACTAAATTCCATCTCCTACTTAATTTAGGAGAGTTCTTTGTTCTGCCTTCTTATGGACAGGCGTATTCCTCTAGTATGCTGATGCGCTCACTACCTAACAAGGTAGAATTCCCACTGTTAAGTGGCCAGAGTTGTAAGAAACTTTTTTGGTGCTAAAGAACAGAAACCAAAGCAAGACAAAGCTGAGTCTTGTCAAGCCTCATGGCAGAATGCTGCAAGCAGGGCCTCAAGAAGCTGGAGTCAGGAAATGGGAAGCCACCAGAACCCGCTGTCGCTTTGCCCTCCTCTCTGCACCCTTGCTTTCCTGCTCTTCCCTCTCCAGGCCTCCTTTTCTCCTGTTTGCTCATGCCCATGGTGCAGTGAGGTTGCCCCACAGCTTCTTCCTTTAGGCACTTCAGTTCCAGCCTCCCACTGGGTCCCACGTTCTCTGTCTCTGGGTCTCAAGTTCACATGCCCGAGAAGGAGAATCTGATTGACTCCCCTAGAGTCAGGTGTCCAGATCCGGGTCAATCAACTGTGGCCACAGGGGGCAAAGTCACACAGGAGAAAGACGGCACCTCAACACAGAAGGCCAACTGCTAGGGTGGATCATTCTTGTGATGCCTGGAATGGCCAGAATGCCTTCAAGGCTCATTTAACTGCTTTGCAGAAAGGCTGGAAGCCCAAAGGGCATCTGTTCAATTCTTTTGAGCTAAACTTTGTTTCAGGGTGACCATCTTAGGCCCTCCTCCCAAAGAAGCACACGAACCCCTGTCCACCACTGGGGCCCCCTCTCCCTGAAATGTTGGCCTCCTCTCCCTGAAATGTTTGCCTCCTGGCTTGATATTTGTAGTCCTTCCACCTGGTTTGAGAACAATGAGTCCCAAGGTCCTCTTCTGCCCTGGGTGCTCCCTCAGGACAAGCTTTCATTGGTCAACTTTTTCTTAAAATGTGCCATCCTTATCCCATCTCAGCCTTCTGGGATAGTTACAAAAATAGTGACATTCATAAGAACTCAGAAAGCTCACCAGATGATGGAACCAGCTTAGAAAAATCTGCTTGCTCTGGGTGTGGAGTCCTGTGGAGGTAGGAGGGAGCAGCCTGCCTCCCCTGTGAGATGCTGAGATGGGGTTGTGAGCTGTCCGATTCTGAAATATCCATCTGTCATTGCTAAGGAGCTTGGCAGAGGAAATGACCCCCTGGGGGAGGCCGCCTCTGACCATCTCCTCCCTAGGAAGAATGAAACACTCTAGCCTTGTGTTTCTTTAGCACTGAGTCCATCTTCTCAGGATGTCTGTGTCCCTGTAGTAGCCAGGCCATTCGTGGTGAAAATAAGAAGAGTTCATGTTTATGGAGCTTTCACTGTGGGTCTGGCACCCAGTTAGGCCCCTCACAAGCTGTAGTTGATCACTTGTCCAACATGTGCTAAAATAATAATAATAATAGTAGTAGCAATAATAATAGTAATAATGGCCATTCATTGAGTGAGGCTTTAAGCCCATATCACATATCACTTCATTTTCAATCTTCATAGTAATCTGTCCTGAGGTTCTACTATTACTACCTCCATTCTGGAACCATAGAAAGATAATATAACACATTCAAGGTCGTCCAGCCAAGAAGTGGTGGGACTGGGATTTGAACCTGGGTCTGACTTTGGCATTTGCGCTTGGCATGGTTCACTATTACTCCTTTGTATTCATCCTTGTTTCTGTGGGTCTTAGCCCACACGGGGAGCTTGAAAGAAATAAGTGGCAGAGGGAAGGAGCAAGAAACCAAAAGTAACTTTGGGGAGAAGGGGAATGTTAAAACCTTGCAGGGTATCCCAAGGGACAGCTTATTTTTGAAAATTCTGAGGTGAACTTCAACCAGGTTCTGTCCACTCTGCTCAATCAGGTTAGACCCAGAAGTAGCAGAAGACATTTGTAAGTAGTTAGTTTTGCCTGCCAGGGGCATCTCCATACCTGTCACCCCCAAAGGACCTTGGGAGATTGTCTTTCATCTCTTCAGGATCAGAGATGGAATTATGGTTCTGGTTAACTGCATTTCCCCCTCCCCTGGGGCCTGGGAGTGTGCTTGCATGTCTCTTCCCACTTTTAAAAGGTGGCAGCTGTGACCAGGAAATGACAGGGAGCCCTCATCCTCTTTGATTCGAAGGAAGAACTGGAAGAAATTCGGGAGCGGGCTGGAGCATCGGTTTGCATTTCAAGGGAAGTAGCCGAGTTCCATATGACTCATCCCCCCATCCCTAGTTCAGAAACAAAATAGGGGCCGGGGAGGGGAGGGGTAGCAGTTCCCAGAGCAAACTGTGTGTGAGAGTGTGTGTGTGTGTGCGTGTGTGTCTGAGTGTGTGTGCTGGGGGGAGGGGTGTGCCCCCACGGGGGTGGCATGGCTCTGCTGTATGCTTTAGGCAATTATCAGTTCTCTCTCTAATTCTGTTCAAGGTGACTGTCAAAAATCCACAGAAGACTCTCCTAATGAAATGGAAAAGTGTGCAAATTTATCCTCCTGCATGCAGATGCCTTTTCTTTTTATCTCCTAATAATTGCTCCCTTGGGTTCAGCTTCATGGAATGAAAGGGTCTTTTCTTGTTCAACAATTAGTCGAAATGGTCCACCCAGTGTGCCTTCTGAAGTCTGGACCTTGGAGGATGAGATGCAGGGAGCCAGGGCCTGGGAGTGAGGTCTCTGCCCTTTCTCTTTCTTTCCCTTTTTACTTTTTAATTTCTATCTTACAGGCGTGGTTTGCATATGGGTGGAGTGAGATGTTCTTGAGAGTGGATATGTCTGAGGGAAAAATAACATCTTTCAACAAGTCAAGATGAAAAGGTGGCCCCAGAAGGACAGATTCTAGTTGAAGTTGTCACAGCGACTGATTGTGGGTTTGATGAAACTAGTGTCTAATGCGGGGGAACAATTAGCAGATTCACCTGGGTCCTGTTTTAGGCTGCCATTGTCAACCTTCATCACCGAGTTTTAAGTCGTCTGGTTGCGTGTGTTTTTCTTTAAACCTGCATTTGAATTTCCCATCACTTGGATGTTGCAGAAGCGATGCTGGGTCAGTTGGTTTGTTCATGTCCTGGCACCTGTCATCCAGCCCTGAAGATCTTGTGGAAGCCAAAGAGTGATTAGCTTCTCCTGCAAGGAGATGGGGGCTAGCTTCAGGAATCTGCTGCTCTGTTCTCTCTGACAGCCACGCCAGGAAACAGGGAGGTAGTTTGGAAATCACAAGAGCCTCTCCTTAAAAGAGGGAGTGTGTCGGTCCACAGGATTCATATATTTTTAATACAGCCTCGCTGAAGGAGATGCAGAAGCATCAGCTGTGCTTTAAGGAAGGTCAGGCGTGTGGGAGGTGCTGCCAAGCTTGTTTTGAAGGTTTGATTGTCCATGAGGTTGCAAGGCAAAAGCTTGGGCATGGGGCTGAGGTTGGCAAACTGTGAACCTGTGAGCCTAATCCGCCTCCAGCCTGTTTTTGTAAATAAAGTTTTATGAGAACACAACCACACCCATTCATGTGCATGTTATTCACAGTTGCCTTTGGAGCTGCCAAGGCAGATGTGTCCCCCCTCCCCACCCCCCAGCTATTGCCATGATACCCTTTCCAAAAGCAAGAATGAAATTCAAGACAACTAGGGACTTCCCTGGTGGTCCAGTGGCTAAGACTCTTCACTCTCAATGCAGGGCGCCTGGGTTCCATCCCAGGGAACTAGATCTCATATGCCATAGGGAATTAGATCCTGCATGCTGCAAGATCCCAAATGCCACAACTAAGACCCGGTACAGCCAAATAAATAAATATTTTAAAAAGAAATTCAAGGCAGCTAGACTGTGCAACCGACTGAGCAATTTCACTTCCACTTTTCATTTTCACGCATTGGAGAAGGAAATGGCAACCCACTCCAGTGTTCTTGCCTGGAGAATCCCAGGGACGGAGGAGCCTGGTGGGCTGCCGTCTATGGGGTCGCACAGAGTCGGACACGACTGAAGCAACTTAGCAGCAGCAGCAGCAGCAGCAGACTGTGCAACTGGTTCATGGCTATTCAGGGCTGTTTATTTACCTTTATTTCACCTTTTTGGGGCAACCTTCTAGCGGGGGATTTCTGCATCTTGGCAGCAGTTCTGACAAGTGGGCTTTGGGGGCAGAAGTTAGAGATCTTTGTCCTCCTCAGGCCTGTGATTCATTAGGAACTGCAGTTTTTGTAGGCAGAAAAATGGTTAAAGAGCAGGAATTTCACATGCTTCAATCTTGTGCTGGTGCACTTTATACATGGAAGCTCCCCATTTTTGTCGAAAGGTCACTGGACGGAGAATAAATAGCCGAGCTGGCTTTTCTTTAATCTCTGCTCCTGCTTTTCTAAACATAAAGAAGTTCTGAGTTTTCTGGGTTTGGCATCTGCCACAGGCGTGGTGCTGGCAGAACCCTGTGGGTGGAAACTGTGCGTGTGGGGGATGCTCCAGGGGGCCTGCTGTGTTGCCAGGAGCTGGATCTGCTTTCCTGGATGGTGTGCGAGGCTGAGTAATGCCCCCTCCCTTCGAAGATGATCCTAATTCCTGGAACCTGTGAATGTGACATTATATGCAGAAGAACTTACAGATGTGATTAAGTTGAAGCTCTTGAGATGGGAAGGTTGTCCTAGATTACCTGGGAGGGCCCCAAAAGTTGTCTCAAATATCCTTAAATAGCGAGAGAGACAGAGAGAGATTTGACAGAGAGAAGAGGCCATGTGACCTCAGAGGCAGAGACTGGAGTGATGTGGCCACAAGCCAAGGAAAGTCTCGCCCACCTGAAGTCAGAAGAAGCAGGGAACAGATTTTCCCCAAGAGCCCAGGGAGAAAGTGTGGCCCTGCTGACACCTTGATTTTGGCACAATGATACTAATTTGGGCTTTGGCCTCCAGCATTATTTTAAGTGTTATTTTAAGCCACCATTTGTTACAGCACCCATAGGACACTAATACTGCAGTTTTCAAACTGTGCATGTTTTTTGCCATTATTTCCCTTTTTAATTGCTCAGGGAATATTTATTGAGAGCCTCTTGTATGCCAGGTAGTGTTCAAGCGGCTGTGTACAACAGGCATGGTTCCTGCGTAATGGAATGTTATTCTTCGTGGGTGAAGTGGAAATCAACAAATAAAGAAGATGCTTTTATTTAGTGGTAAATGCTATGTTCTAGACGCTCTTGCTGCATAAGAAATTACCCCCAAACTTAATGCCTTACAACAACCATTTTATTATAGTCCTGGATTCTGTGGGTTGGAAATTTGACCAGAGCACAGTGGGGATAACTGTTTCTGCCTCGCAGTGCCTGGAGCCTCAGTTGGGGAGTCTTGAAGGTTAGGGGTGACTTGATGGCTGGGGGCGGGAATCACTCCCAGCTCCCTCACTCACATGTTTTTCCCCTCAACCCCTCCCCCCACCCCAGCCCGTCATTCTGACTCTCCCAGCTGGAATGACGTGAAGATTAGGACTGCTGGTTTGAGTATCTGTATGCGTGTAGCCCCTGCATACGATGGGGTTTCCTTACAACATGGTGGCCTCTGGGCTCCAAGTTTAAGGCAACCTGCATGGCCTTGTAGGACATTGCTTCCAAAGTCATACAGTATCATTTGTGCTGCACTTCACTGGCCAAAGCAGTCACAGCCCACCCAGACCGAAGGGGAGGGGACCTCCCATCTCCTGGTGGAAGGAATGACAAGATTACATTGTGGAAGGAGCGTGCCGGGTGGGAGATGTGTTACCACCATCTTTGGGAGATACTGTGAAGATGATGAAACAGGATAATGGGAAAGAGAATGACTGGGACGCAGGCGCTACTTTATATGCTCAGTCAAGGCCTGCCAGCAAGGTGACACTGAATCTGAATTCTGAATGGGAAGAAGGAGCCAGCGTTGGCAAAATCCAAGGGGGAAGATTCATTCAGGCCAGAGGAGATATTTGCATCTTTTTTGGAAAAAACTGTTTATTTTATTTTGGCAGCACCAGGTCTTGGTTGCTACACTCAGGATCTTCATTGAGGCTTGCAGAATCTTTGGAGTTGTGGCATGCAAACTACTTACGTGCGACATGCACCTGAGATCTAGTTCCCTGACCAGAGATCGAACCCAGGCCTCTTGCGTTGGATCACCAGGGAAGTCCCAAGATATTTGTATCTTTACAAACATATGGTAGAGCATCGGGCAATCATCAAGAACACTGAGGCCATTTGGAACAGATGCCAAGGACAAGAATGACTGTGCTTGTGATGTCTAGGACAGAGAGAAGACCAAGGGCAAAGTCCCTGGGATGGGAGTGAGCTTAGCTTCCCCATTCTTCTGTTTTAAGGGCTTCCCTGGTAGCTAGACAGTAAATAATCTGCCTGCAATGCAGGAGACCGGGGTTCGATCCCTGGGTTGGGAAGATCCCCTGGAGAAGGGAATGGCAACCCCCTCTAGTCTTCTTGCCTGGAGAACCCCATGGACAGAGGAGCCTGGCAGGCTGCAGTCCATGGGGTTATAAACCCCCGTCATCCTACTGCACTTAGCTGTTTTCTGAGGAATCTTACTTGTCCACTTGTTGATACTTAATCTCTCCCTCTAGACTAGAGTGAGGGTCTTGTCTGACTTGGAGACCTTCATTCTCAGTGTGTATCAGAGCCCCCAGCATACAATACGTGTGTTGTAAAAACTGGTTAAGGGGACAATTCATTTCCGAGTGGGCCCATCACCTGGCCACAGGGCTGCCTAGCATAGAGTTTCTCCTTAATTTTGATCTGTGACGGTCACCAGATTAAGTAATTAAAGAAAAGCAGAAAAATGTTGTCAGCTTCCCGGACACTGGAAATCTGTCACTGGGTCAAGCTGGAACCCAGGAATGACGCTTATACACATGGGCCATTGGTCTTTTAAATGAAATTCTCTTTCTTTGGTTTGAAAAATATGCTGAGAATGGGGAAGGAGAGGAGCCTAAGGAACCCCTCATCCATGGTTTCCGTAATGAATCCCCCGGGACTTGTCAGCAGAGGCATCGCACCCATTACTTACACACAGAAATAAAGATAAATGCGCCTAGATAATAGCCTTGGGAAGGTATAAATCTTGCTTGTTTATGGGGGAATGCAGCACGCTAAGACTTGTCACTTTGATTCAGGTTCGTTTCGATTTATGAGGACACCCTTACCAGTAGGAGCTGAGATTTAGAAGCAAAAGGTTACGGGAGAGGATGGGTGGGTCCAGGCATCCTTGTGGCTTCGGGTCAAGCTCCCTGCGGCATCTTCCGGTCAGTTCTTGATGAATCCCTGTCGAGCCAGGGGAGACCATCTCTTCACTCGGTTTTGCACCCATCAGCTGCTGTCCTGGAGAGGGCTTCTCCTAACCACAGAAATTACATTTTCCTTTTGAATGAACTGTGTTTGCGGGCTATCTCGGCAGAAGCCACTGATAATCACAGAAGACACTGTGTCAAGCAGGTTGGAGCTAGGACAGAGAGACCAGAGTGGGTGTCCGTGTCCTGAGATGCGTTTCATTTGGTCACTTTGCTGTCGTGTTTTTACATGTTTGTCAGTGTTTTTTGAGCTCCAGTTGTGTGCAAGCCTTACGCTAGATTCTGCAGTTTTTCCAAAGTGAATCTTGGTCCCTGGAGTGTATCATGACTTGAATTAGTTCCAGCATTTCACAAGCTGCTGTTAACGTCCTAATGATCTTGTCACTATATACTAATGCTATTCTGACTTCTTCAGATTTATCTTGAAACTGCCCTACTTGTTTTCAAACTGAAGCATCAGGCTTAACTCTGTCCCAAGTCGTAAATCTTAACTGCTTTGTTCATCCTGGTTTGTTGTGTTAGTTATATTTCTTTCTCACTCATATGAAAAGAAATATATGTGTTAAAAATTTCCCTTGTCCACCACTTAAAATAATGCTGTGTTCCACCCAGTCACCTTCCCTACCATTGTGGTTTGCATACCTCATTTCAAGAAATAAAATGTTTGCTTTGGCTGAATGTCTTATTTACTTTGGCAACTCTGTGAGGCTTTCAACTTCCACCCGTTGGCTCCTATGATGGCTAATTTTATGCGTCAGCTTGAATGGGACTAAGGGATGCCCAGAGATAGTAAAATGTGATTTCTGGGTATGTTTCTGAGGGTGTTTCTGGAAGAGATTAACGCTTGAATTGGTGAACAGAGTAAGAAAAATTGCCATCACCAGGGATGGTGGGCAGCACCACAGCTATTAATGGCCTGCATAGGACAAAAGACAGAGGAAGGGTGAATTTGCTCTCTTGGCTTGAGTTGGAACGTCAATCTCTTCCTGCCCTCAGACATTAGACGCTTGTGGTTCTTAGAACTGGAACTACACCATTAACTTTCCTGGGCCGCTAGCTTGCAGATGACAGATTGTGGTCTCCACAATCATGTGAGCCAATCCCTTAGAATAAATCTTTCTGTATATCTATTAATATATATCTCCTCTTGGTTCTGCTTCTCTGAAGAACCCTGACTAATACATCTGCCCTGCAAGAGGTTTCTGGCCTAATTGTTTTAGGGGGAAAGGTAGATCCTACCTTAAAATCTGTGACAGTTTTGATTGCCCAGTTTTTTCTTACTTTTCCTGCAAAATGATGTAGGAAGATGTTCTTAGATCGCTATAGACTGACTTCCAAAAAATCAGAGTGTGACTCCCCAGAGTGACAGCCCCTTCTTCATGGACCTGAAATGCACGGTTGTATTCCTCTTGCTTCTGTTCTGGTGCCTAGAATGGGGCTGTGTACCATTAGCTGCTCTAACATCATCTGACTTAAAGGTCTGGTCCATTAGATAGACTTCAGTGGTCAGCTGAAGGATAGAGAGAAATGCTGCTTATTTCATTAGTTGGGAGACAAACTCATATATACCATGACCGTATTTACTTGACCCCAAATCTGGAAGTCTGAATTTTCTGAATTTATTAATATGCAGTGGCACCCCACTCCAGTACTCTCGCCTGGAAAATCCCATGGACAGAGGAGCCTGGTAGGCTACAGTCCATGGGGTCGCTAAGAGTCGCACACGACTGAGCGACTTCACTTTCACTTTTCACTTTCATGCATTGGAGAAGGAAATGGCAACCCACTCCAGTGTTCTTGCCTGGAGAATCCCAGGGACGGGGGAGCCTGGTGGGCTGCCGTCTATGGGGTTGCACAGAGTCAGACACGACTGAAGTGACTTAGCAATGCCTTACGAGTGTAGGGAAATAAAATTTTTATTAGCTATGCA
This sequence comes from Capricornis sumatraensis, assembly GCF_032405125.1. Lineage (NCBI taxonomy): Eukaryota > Metazoa > Chordata > Mammalia > Artiodactyla > Bovidae > Capricornis > Capricornis sumatraensis. The sequence continues at coordinate 57,448,466 of NC_091085.1, read as the reverse complement.
GTTAACCAATGAATTGCATTGAAAGAATGACATTGCACGAACATGCAATGATTTCAGAAGGTCTGGGTTGTACAGAGGGTGAATGTAAGCTTACTCAAACCAGATGAAGGCCAGGAAGGAGGGTTGTATGTTCTCCCAGACACTAGAATTTGCTTCTGTAATCCATGGTCCTTACTTCTCCTAAGCCAAAGACGCAAAATGATGCCCCTTTAGGCTGAATCTAGCCAACAGATATAGTTTGTTTTGCTTATGGAGTGTTTGAAAAAAGACTATCACCAACATAAAATAAAAAGTAGATTATTGCTCATAAATATCTGAAGCTTTGGTCTGTCTTGAAACAGAGGGCCCTGCAGTCCCCCTTGGAACCAGACTAGACTCACTAACTTTGCTGCAGTCACCACCAGCCCCTCTTGTCTCTTGCACTGAGGTTGTCAGTTACCATTCATAATCCTCCTTGAACCATCGTTTTTCTTAAAGGATCCTTTTTTAAAATCATTTCTCTGTTTCTCAGACTCTGTCAGAAACGAGAGGCAGTTCCAGAGAGCTGTGTGTTTTGAGAACAATAGGAGAGGACATTTTAGTAGAGGTGAAGATCATTCCTACGTACTTAATATGCAAGCGAGTGCATTGGCTGCTTCTGTTCATTCACTGTCGCTGTCTGGTCCCCGCAGGCATTTGACTTTCTGACCCTTGGATTCAGCTAAGAGATGAGGGAGGAACTCTACCGCACAGATGGTTGGCTGGGAAGCCCCTTGCAGAGCCTGGTGCCCCCAGATGCAATAAACTGGCCTCCTGGGCCCCTTAGGGATGGAGTGGATTGGCGTCTGTTTCATCCTTAATGAATGAATTGAATAGCTCACAGCAGGAGAAGCTTTTACCCAGCAGTTTTCCGCTTACAACTACCCTCTCCTTCTTTCTGCAACTAAACAACTGAGTTTGCTTTTGTGTATTATTCTGTGGAATTGGGAGGTGGCGACTTCACCTCTGTGGGGACACTGATCTCCTCCAGTTTGAGGTCAGATTTTCCTTATATCTTGTCTCTGTATCCTCTAGACATGGAAAGCTGCCCAGAGTGGAATGAAAACTTGGTGTGAGTGGGTCTTTTCCTGCTGAATGGTGTGAAGTGTGTCTGTCTCTTTGCGACCTCACGGACTATACACTCCATGGAATTCTCCAAGCCAGAATACTAGAGTGGGTAGCCTTTCCCCTCTCCAGTGGATCTTCCCAACCCAGAAATTGAACCAGGGTCTCCTGCTTTGCAGGTGGATTCTTTACCAGCTGAGCTACCAGGCAATCCAGGGAGGTGGATAAAAGCAAACTGCTTGTGACATTGTGCAAAGCCATTTAACCTTTCTGGGCCTCAGTTTCCACATTTGTACAATAGGTCTAATAATAGCAACATTAATTCTCCTAGGTTGCTGTGATCAGTGACAAGCTCTTACTCATAAAGTACTTAGTGCCTGCCACTGAGTGAGGACCTTCTGTGTTTGTTCAGGGCCATGTATTCCCAACCCCCAAGAGTACTTCTGTTCCATGGTGTAACTTCAGCACCTAGAACAGCTCCTGACCCTCAGTTGTTGGCCAATAAACAGTTATTGCAAGAAAGAATGAATGGATGGTTTCAGGATGACTTTTGCAGTTGGTGTGCATCTGAGATATGGGTACAAAGACACAGTCTCCAAACCAGAAGCCAAACATGTGATGTGACCAAGAATTTGGTGTCCCTTCCAGCTGCAAGAGGTGATCTGGGACATGTAATCTGGATGTTAAATCCTGGTATTTGTAAATGTGTTAATGGTTTATGGTGAGATGGGACCAGACATGGAAAAGTCACAACCATCTCAGGGAGTTGGGGCCTGGGTTCCCCTGCTTGGCCCTGCGTGCTACTGTTGGGCTCATGTATTAGTTTTCTATAGATGCTGTAACAAATTACTACAAACTTAATGGACTAACATAACACAGATTTATTATCTTCTAGTCTGGAGGTCTCTTCTCCTTTTACCTTCATTCTTTCCCAGCATCAGGATCTTTTAAAGGCCAAAGGAGAAAGGGGCAGCAGAAGATGAGATGGTTAGATACTATCACCGACCCAATGGACATAAACTTGGAGCAAATTCCGGGAGCTGGTGAAGGACAGGGAAGCCTGGTGTGCTGGAGTCCATGGGATTGCAAAGAGCTGGACATGACTGAGTGACTGAACGGCAACAGTCTGGAGGTCAGAAGTCTGAAATGGTCTGGAAGGCTAGAGTCAGCGCATTGGCAGGACAGTGTTCCTCCTGGAGGCTCCAGGGGAGAATCTGTTTGCTTGCCTTTTGCAGCTTCTAGAGGTGGCCGCATTTTCTTTGGCTTGTGACTCATTCCTTCATCTTCCAAGTGCATCCCTCTGTCTTTTGCTTCCATTGTCACATCTCCTCTAACTCTGACCCTCCTGCCTCTCTCTTCTTAGGACCCTTGAGATTGCATGGGGCCACCTGGATAACCCAGGATGCTCTCTCTGTTTCAAAATCATGAACTTTACCACCTATGAAAGGTCACCTTTATCATGTAAAGTGACATATTCACAGGTTCTGGGGATTGTGCCGTGTGCGAAGTTGCTTCACTCAGGTCTGACTCTTTGCAACCCCATGGACTGTAGCCCACCAGGCTCCTCTGTCCATGGGATTCTCCAGGCAAGAATACTGGATTGGGTTGCCGTGCCCTCCTCCAGGGGAATCTTCCTGACCCAGGGATTGAACTTTGCGTCTTCTGCACTGGCAGGCAGGTTCTCTATCACTAGTGCTACCTGGGGATTAGGACCAGGACGTTTTTTTGGGGGGGTCATTATTCTGTCTGCTGTAGCTAGGTAGGGCCCTGGGGTGTCAGAGAGGGTAGGATGCTCTGGGTGAAACTGCAGCCAGGAGCAGCCAGGCAAAGCAGAGGTAGCAGCTACGGCTCCAGGCCTGGGGTCCGTGTCCGCCTTTACAAATGCTGGTGGCGGGCTTCGTTTATTCCTGGTTCGTTCTTTTTTTAAAAAATAATTTTGTTTATTTGTTTACTTCTGTTTGCACTGCTTTTTCACTGGTGCATGGGCTTTTTTCTAGTCGTGGTGAGCGGGGGCCACTCTCCCGTTGCGGTGCCTGGGTTTCTCATTGTGGTAGCTTCTCTTGTTGTGGAGCTTGGGCTCTAGAGCACTTGGGGCTTCAGTAGTTGAAGGCTCAGTAGCTGTGGTTTAGGTGCTCTGCGGCATGTGGGATCGTCCCCAGTCAGGGACTGAACCCATGTCTCCTGCAGTTGGCAGGCAGACTCTTTACCACTGAGCCCCCAGGGAAGCCCTGTGTCCGGTTCATTCATCATGCTGTAGAACAAAGGTTGTCAAACTATGACCTGAAGGTTTTTCTGTTTTGACATAGATGGGGCTGAAGGTCAGGTTTGAGTTGGGGCTAGGCCTTTTCACGTCCACAACTGTAGAAAAAAAGTCACTCAGCTTTTCTTCTGGTGCATCTGTGATTTCTTTTTATATGATATCTGGAATTTATTTTAGCATTAGGGTGAATTAGGGCTCTGTAGCCAAATCCCAATAGCTTATCAGTTGTCTCAACATAAATTATCAAATATTTCTGTCTTTTCTAAATGTTTTGAAGCTAAGTTAAGTTGAAGTTGAATATGTTACATGACACTTTGGAATGGGCTCCCCAGTGAGACCCACACTGATAGAGAAATAAGGTTCTGGACTTAGGGATGGGTGACCCCAAACTCAGGGGTCTAGGGACCAGGCAGGCGATGTACATGGTGAAGCAGGTCAGGTATTTTCATGTTCAACATTTGGGAGTATTCTTCTTATTCACAGAGAATCATGCTTTCTTTCCATCTTGGATCAAGGAGAGGGGCTGAATCATGGAGATCCCAAATTCCAGTGACTCAAACAAAAGAGACATTTGGCTGTGCTGGGTCTTAGTTGCAGAAGGTTAGTTGTGGCATACTAACTCTTAGTTGTGGCATGTAGGATCTAGTTCCCTAACCAGGGATTGAACCGGGCCCCCTTCATTTGGAGCTGAAGTCTTAGCCACTGGACTACCAGGCAAGTCCCAAGGTAGACTTTTTTTTTTCTCATTTCACCATCCTGATGTGGGCAGGAGGTCCCAGGTAGAAATTTGCCATGATCTCCGACATCATCCTGGGATCCAGGGGTTGTCTTTCTCTTTGCCCTGGTAGTGTGGTATCTTATGGTGGAGGTTGCCTTATCCCCATGGATCATCCCATGTTGGGAAGGGAAAAGAGATAGGAAGTGGACGGTGGGGCATTTCCTTTTCAAAGGATGTGATCTGCAAATTGGACGCATCACTTCAACTCATTCCCAGAACCTGGACCTAAATCATGTGGGTACAGTTGGCTGCCAGGGGGGATGGGAAAGGCACAGCTCAAGCTTGGGGGATTCTATTACCAGGAGGAGAAAGTTGAGAAAGGACACTGGAATTAGCCATTTTATGCCACAACAGGTGTCTTTTTTGCCCTTACTTTTGATATGCACCTGGTTATAGAGGGCTGTTTCCCACAGTAAGGAAAGTAACAGTGCAGATGATAATCAGCTGTAACTGAAACTCACGCTTATGGTTGGGAAGACAACAGTGAATGACAGAGCTTGGGGATGCATTATCAGCTTCAGCAGTGGGGAAGTTGACACTTGACCTTATTTTTTGCTCCTATGTGGCATGTGAGATCTTTGTTCCCCGACCAGGGATTGAACCTGTGTCCCCTGCATTGGGAGCACAGAGTCATAACCACTGGACCACTGAGTCCTGAGACTCAGCTTTTGTCTGCTGTTGATGGCAATGCTGGTCCACTTCCTCTGGAGGGCAGTTTTGACATTGTCTATCAAAATTACAAATGCACACACTTTTTGACTCAGCCATCCCATTTCAGGGAACATATTTGGAGAGATTGAACATGTGCAAATTAACCTATACATGAGGTTGTTCACTGCAGCCCTGTAGTAGCAAAAGGCTGGAAGTAACTTAAATGTCCATCAAGAGTTGTTTTTGTCTTTGTTTAGTCTGACTTTTGCAACACTGTGGACTGCAGCACACCAGGCTTCCCTGTCCATTAAGAGGGACTGGTTAAATACATTTTGGTGCCTTCATACAATGGGGCAATATTCAGCCATAAAAAAAAAAAAAAGAATGAAAACACTCTAATGTTGGCCATAGTAACCTGAAGATACTGCCTAGTGAAAAAACAAACAGGATGCCGAACACGGCATATAGTATGTAATTATTTCTGTTAGAAAAAGGAAAAAGAATAGTGTGTGTGTTTGAGGGGTGTGCATATGTGTGCTTTTGTATACATAAAATATTTCTGGAAGGTTCATAAGAAACTGATAACATGGGTTGCTTCTGAAGATTTGAATGGCTATAAAATGTTAGCAGAAGGGAGATATTTACTTGAGAATCTTGTACCTTTTGAAGTTGAACCATGTAAATCATTTCCCAATAAACTACAATTGTAAAACAGGAAAGATCTGTGAAGCTCAGAGAGGGCGAGCATTTCCTGAGTGTCATACAGCAGTTTGGAGCCAGCATCCATTTCTGTACCTTCCGGCACCTCATTTTGTTTCCCTGGCAATCATCCCATGCTGCTGGTTTTTGCCTTTAGAGATGGTTCGGAAGAACCTCTCTACCTTATTAACCAGCAAGTTGGAATACATTTTACCAGCTGATATAATTAATTTGGTGCTTTTCCAGAGCTGTTGTTTTCCTCTGTCTTAATAGTAACAGCTCTTAAGCAAGACCTTCTTCTGCAGGATCCTGGGCTGTAAGATCGACCGCTGATTATATCTACAGTTACTCTGCAGTTCTCTGAGCACACCTGACTTCCCTGGTGACCTGGGCCAGTTCCCCGGCATTGGCTTCATCACCTGAGCATTGGTAATCTTGGAAGCTGATGCAGGGGCCAGGGGACCTCACGGTAACTTGGAGGATCCTTGCTGCTTCACTTCTGTCCAGTGGCACCAGGAAAAATAATGATTTCTTGGCTGCAGAAGGAAGGGTGACAAATGTGGGACATGTGTGGAGTGAGGCAGGCAGCCTTTCTGGTTCCCTGGCAGGGATGCCGTTTAAATGACATTTTTCTTGCAGATGAGAGAGATGTTCGGAGCCTCGTTGGGACTGGAGTCTGGTAATTAGCTCTTTACCTGTGTCCTGAGGATTTCCAGCACAGTCACTTGTCAGGGGAGCTTGGAAGAGGATACACTGTGTTCTGACCCAAAGATGAATTAGAACTTTCTCCTTGTTGAAATAAAATGAGAGATCTGAGTGTCCAGAGTTTGTGCTATCACTTTAAATCTCCTGTAGGGTGTGGCATGGGATGTGACTGATCACTTGGATTGTATGTGTTAAGTATCATATAGGTTCGCTGCTGCTGAGGCCTTAAGTAATAGCTTAAGGAAGGTAGAAGTGTATTTCTCGATCATCATCTAAAAAGGCATAAATAACCATCCAGATCTTGTACAGCAGCTCCACTGCCAAACCCTCAGGGTTCAATCTCCTTCCGGCTCACTGCCATTCCTAAGGGGTGGGTCCCTCTTCCTAGTGTAAGATGGAGCCCCAGCCATCCCTTCCAGCGTCCTGAGAGCAGGAAATGGCCAAGGGCAAAAAAGTACATGTCCTTGCTTCTTAAGTTGCTTTTTTAAAAAGGCACTTTATTTATTTGTTTATGACTGCCGTAGGGCTTCCTTGCTTTGCTTGGGCTTTCTCTAGTTGTAGTGAGTATGGGCTTCTCTTCATTGCAGAGCACGTGTTCTAGGCGTGTGGACTCCGTAGTTGTGGCACACGGGGTTGGTTGCTCCACAGCATGTGGAATCTTCCTGGACCAGGGATTGAACCCATGTCCGCTGCATCAGCAGGCAGATTCTTATCCACTGTACCACCAAGGAAGTCCCTTAATTTGACTTTTAAAGAAGCCACCTGCAGGACTTCCCTGGTGTCAAGTGGCTAAGACTCCGAGCTCCCAATGCAGGGGGCCTGGGTTCAATATCCACATGCTGCAACTAAGAGTTCGCATGTCAAAACTAGAGAAACTGCATGCCACAACTAAAGATCCCGCTTGCCGCAACCAAGGCCCAGCACAGCCAAATAAATAAAGTAAATGTTGAAAAAAAGAAGTTGCTTGCAAAACCTCCCTAATGTCCTACTTTCAGACTTCTCTCACCCTGTCCTGCCAGCAGAACCTGATAAGGGCTTGTGTTCATCATGTTACAATGACTAGGCTCTCCCACCAGAGGGTCTCATGGCAAATAGTCTATCATTATTTTGCAACTGGATCCAAAGGAAGTGGCAATGGGCTAACTGGGGAGAGGAAGCAGGGAAGGAGAGAAAACCAACTCAAGGCTCTGTATTGAGCTGGTTACTGCCATGGCAACTGGGGTTCAGTCCAGGAGCACTGGGAAGGACACCTTGTGGTTGTTTGCCCAAGATGGGGTAGAGGGAAGTATTTACCCACAGGCTGCAGTACCCCACAGTCATGGTGGGGCGCTCTCCACTTATTCATTTCCTTGTATTTGAATTATCTGTACAAGCAGAATGGCTGGGAAGTATCTCTGCAGAGACTGGTGTGCAGATCCTGTGGGTGCAATGATGGCCAGAACCAAAAGGATGGGTGGAAAGGAGGTGAGAGGGAGCATTAGTTATATGACTTCACTCAGCTGCAAAGACATCTGGGAAATGTAGTTTTTATTGATGGTGGCCATGAGCCCTGCAAAAACAAACAAACAAAACCCCAGGGTTTTGGGGTTTTTTTTTTTGGTTATTGTTGAAAGGATATCGGAACACAGCTGGTAAAATTCCGGCACACCAGCATCTTTATTTGTCCCAAAATAAGGGATTTTGTCAGTCTCAGTGATCTGGAACTCAAATGAGGATATATAAAAAGGCCTTGAAATGGCCAAGATAGCCATCAAAGTCCGTGCACTGAAGCATGTATTCAAGATCCCATCTGAGGCCTACTGACTCTTGATTTGGATGACAATTCTAACAAGCAGAGTGGTCTGTCTTCCCCATGGAAGCAGATGAACATGCAGGCAGTGGTAAGGGTCTGTCTACAGATGGAAACCTAACTCTTTCTCCCAACTCCAGCCTGTCCTTTACAGACTTTCAGAGTGGCTCATACAAATGCAGAGGGCACTTCTTCCTTAGAAGTTTCTCAGTGCCCTTGGGAGCTTGTCCTTGCCTGTCCACCTGGGAACCACACTCCGTGCACACGTCCGCTCTTCCAATGCCCTGTGTACATCCTCCTCCTCTTGCCTAGAGTCTCCCCCACCTCGTCCCCGGTCTGGCCACTCCTGGTCAGCCTTCAGCTTTCTGCTGAACGTTGCATTGACTAGGCTCTCCCAGCACAGGCTCTGGTGGCAGGTAGTCTATCGTTCTTCCTTGTTCAGTGCTATTTCCACTGTGTGACTGTGCTCCTGGTGGAGGTGGGATGGAGCTATGCCCATCTTGTTCATTGCTATGTTTTTAGGACCTGGCACCCAGTTGGTGCCAGTAAGTCTTTGTGGAATGGATAGGGATGGATGGATGGGAACACTCTTTCTCTGATCCCAGGTAGCTTCTTTCTAGCGTGTACCCTTGGTTCTTGGGTGAGAAAGGTTACAGAGTTTTTGCCCAGCTTCTTCCACTCCTGGGGTGCAGTTTCAAGCTCAGGCCTTTTTGGAGTGGGATGGTGAAAGATCAGCAGGGTGGCTCTACTTCAGAACTACTCCTGATTGATCTCCAGAGACATCTCTGAGAGAGCTCCAGGAATGTGTGTCATCCAGCAAGTCAGCCTACTCAAAGTGGAACACTGCCTCCTGCTGGAATTTGAATGTATTTGAGGCTGAGGCACGTTGGCATTGGCAAATGCTGGGTATCTTTTCAATTCCTACTGCCACCCCTTTACTTTCTTTTTTTGGCATAAGAATATGCATTTAAACATTTTTTTAAAAAGTAATTATTTTAGTTAGAGGATAATTTACAATATTGTGATGGTTTTTGCCTCACATCAGCATGAATCAGCCACAGGTATGCATGTGTCCCCTGAACCCCACCTCCACCTCCCTCTGCGTCCTATCCCTCTGGGTTGTGCCAGAGCACTGGTCTTAGAGGCCCTGCTTCATGCATCAAGCTTGCACTGGTCATCCATTTTACATATGGTAATGTATATGTTTCAGTGCTATTCTCAAATCATCCCACCCTCGCCTTCTCCCACATAGTCTAAAAGTCTGTTCTTTACATCTGCGTCTCCTTTGCTGCCCTGAATGTGGGATCATCAGTACCATCTTTCTAAATTCCATATATATGCGTTAATATACAGTATTTATCTTTCTTCTTCTGACTTACTTCATTCTGTATAATAGGCTCTAGGTTCATCCACCTCATTAGAACGGACTCAAATGCGTTCCTTTTTATGGCTGAGTACTATTCCACTGTGTCTATGTACCACAGCTTCCCTATCCATTCATCTGCTGATGGACATCTAGGTTACTTCCATGTCCTGGCTATTGTAAACAGTGCTGCAATGAACATTGGGGTACACGTGTCTCTTTCAGTTCTGGTTTCTTCAGGGTGTATGCCCAGCAGTGGGATTTCTGGGTTGTATGACTGCCACCCCTTTACTGTCAATTAAAAATATTCACAAAGTTAAGTGCTTCCCCCAATATAAAACAAACTCAGTGGATATAAAACTGTTAGTTCTCCTTAAAATGCTTAGAAAGCAGTCTTCCTCCCAACCTTGATTTTCAAACTAATATTGAAAATTTAGAGACTACAAAACAACATAAAGAATTAAAAACCATCTGGGAAAAGTCAGCAGTAATTTACTTTCTTCCAGTCTTTTTATGGTATATGTTAACATGTTTGTAAATACACACACACACATACCCCTGAAATCATTATCTTAAATGTAAAGGTTTATAACTTGATTTTTATCATTTACTATGAGCTTTTGAGCATGTTCCTAGGTCTTTAAATATTCTTCAGGGATTAATTTTGAAGATGGCATACCACTTCTATGCAAGGGCATACCTTTAAAATAATATCAACCCCTTATATTTTTTAAGCAGTTAGATTGTTATGATTTTTCACTGCCACAGCTTTATTGCAAAAAGTTGATTTTTCTTGTACTTCTGATTATTTTTCTTTTTTTGGAATTATTTCTTATAGAATCTTAGGAATACAATTCCTGGGTTAAGGGTGTGATTAGTTTTCAGTCTTTCAATTCATGTTGCCAAATTAATTTTTAGATAGATTATCTGTCGACATGCCACCAACAGTATCTGAGCGTGTTTGTTTTTTTTTTTTTAGTTGGTGATTTTTATTTTACTGAATCTTGAGCAATAATGATTATGATAATTTTTAAAAAGTCAATTTATTAGTTTCCAAATTACCTTCTAAACTGGCAGGATTGGATAGGTCATTGTGTAGCTCTGGTTAATGTGTGAATAAGGCAGGTTTTTTTCCCCTTATTTGAGTGTTTCTGTGTTCCCTATTTCCAAAACAGGATGTGTGGTAGCCCACAGGAAAAATAAAAAAAATACAGCATAATAGTTAAAAACAACTTTTCTCATTTTACATTTTATTAAAACATTTTCATGTGTTAGAAATATTTGCATACATCTTGCTGTTATGGATGAGAATTCCACAGTTGATTGGTGATGTCTGCCACAGGTGTATCTGTGGAGAGGTGGAAGATTTGCAGTTGAGAGCCTACTCTTCCTGACCATAGGGGGCTTGCAGCCATTCACAAATCAGCTTTGAACAAAAAAAGTTTACAGATTTGGTCAGAATAGAATGGTAAGAGGTTGCCCTGTAATTGGCACTCAGCTTATTCCAACCCCTGCTTTTCTGCTGTCTCTGGTCCTCCTTTATGTTTTTAGTAGACTTGAACTGCAAACCTACTATGTGCACATCCAGCCCCTGAAAAGGTAGAAAGGAGCAGAGAGTACACCAAGGAGGCTGTGTTCCCCAAACTTTTGTTTTAATGCATTCCCTTCACAGTTTTTTTTTTTTTTTGAGGCCACCTCTGGTATATTCCTGTGCTATTTTCAATTTAATGTGTAATTTTAAAATTGATTCATTGGTTTTATCTAAATATGTTTATTTTAAAAGCAATCTCTATCACTCTCACAAACAAAAGCCAGCATCACTTGCCATAAATAGACAAAACCCTTCAAAATGAAGACAATAAAAACAAAACAATGGTCTTAAATTCCAGCTTGGAGACTGTTGCTTGCCAAAGGCTTTCAGACGGAGACCTGCTGTCTCTCTGTTAACAAGGTGATCAGCCGAGTGTTAGAGGCTCATTAGCACCAGAAGGAGGCTTTCTCTCTTTAGGAGGTTTGCAGGGAAATTAAGAAGAGACTAACTTTCCAATTGTTAAATTTCATCTTCCTGAAAACATTTGGTAAACCACCCTTCACACTGGTGCAGGGACCCAGGCGAGGGCAGACTTAGGCAGGCATTGAATGCTAGGCAAAAGAGAATGGTGTCTTGGCAGAGTTCTTGCATGCTTTGGGGGATTATTCGAGGACACAGGAGAAGTTTGTTTCAATAGCAGAGTTATTAATGAATGGGACTCCCCAGGTGGCTCAGTGGTGAAGAACCCACCTGGTCAATGCATGAAATTCAAGAGACACCGATTTGATCCCTGGGTTGGGAAGATCCCCTGGAGGAGGGCATGGCAACCCACTCCAGTATGCTTGCCTGGAGAATCCCATGGACAGGGGAGCTTGGTGGGCTACAGTCCATGGGGTTGCCAACAGTCGGACACAACTGAATGACCGAGCACATGCACATGGTCCCCAACGGGAGATTCCTATTTAGGTAAACACCCCCCCCCCCCAACCAAACCCCACTTTGTGTGGTTGGTAAGAGGCAACCTAGGACCTGATGGACCCACTTCTGTCTTTAAACAGTCACCAAAAAGCATCTCTTCCTCTGGAGGTGTCCTGTGTTGCTTGAGCTCCCGTGAGTTCTGGGCATGAAAAAAATAAAATTGAGTTGGCAGCACATCCAAGTGGCATGTGGCGCAGGCGTGTGCTGTTGGATTATTTTTATTTATGATAGCTGATTCACAATCGTCTCCATGGCGATGGGGGAGCTGAAGGCGGAGGAAAGAAGTGAGTTGTCACGTTATTAAATGACCCGATGAAAGGAAAAAAGCTCTTAGACACATTAAGGATTAACTTGGTGTCATGGCCTTGCCTGGTGGGTCATTACCCATCTCTGCCACAGATATTGGCATTTCCATTTCCAGAGTGTTCTGAATGGTGTGGCTCATCTGCTTGCATTTGAATGTCATTCTCAGCTCAAATGCAGCCAGATGCTGAGGGTCAGGAGGGCTGCTGGCAAACTCATGGGGAGATGCTCCCTACCACAAAATGTTCAGGATATGCCATTTTGAATGCCAGTTTATACATAAATATACTTATGGGTTTTTTTTAATAGACTTGAATAAGTGCAAAATCATCTATAAATTAAATGTAAGAAATCCAGGCATACAATGGACACCCAGGTACCTACCACATATGGTCAAAAGGTGACAGGTAGAGAATGACAATATGTCTTGATTTCCCAGCTTTGTCCTGTTGTTTTGGCAAAACCCTTAATAACATCCCTTTTCACTCTCAGAATAGGTTCGGGTTTGGGTAATAAATTTTGTCGACTCTGCTTTTAAGCCTTCTTTAAGCTCCCTGCCCCAATCTTGTTCCCTCTTCCCTGCACAGAAACTCTTCTCTAAATTTTAGGTTTTCACTCCTTTGCTGTTCGATGTTCGCCTCCCTAAATGGTCTATTATTCTTTTATTATTTGGCCACACAGCAAGTGGGATCTTAATTTCCTAACCAGGGCTCGAACCTGTGCCCCCACCTTTGGGAACACAGAGTCTTAACCACTGGACTGTCAGGGAAGTCCCCAGTGGTCTATTATTTTGGTTCGTCTCTTTGTGAACTCTTGAGTGAAACTCTGCTCTGAGTTTTCTTTTGTGTCATTTCTCTTCCAGCAAAGGTTGTATTTCAGAGGTGCATCCTTGTTGCTAGACGTAACAATAATTCATCCTTCTCTACAGTTGTCTACTATTCCATGGTAAGAATGTGTCACAGTGTATCCATTTTACTGCAGGCAGACATGTAGATGGTTTTCTGGTTTCCACTGTAATGAACGAAGGCTGATAGGAACATATCCTGGTGTGTATCCTTATGGAAGCTGGAGTGAACTCTCCAGGCTCTAGGTCTAGAATTGTTGGGTCATGTGTTAATTGCATTTCTAATGTCACCAGATGGTGCTGCACTGTTTTCCAAAGTGGTGGTACAGTCTTTTTTGTTGTTGTTTGCCTTTTTTTTTTTTTTTCTTCTTTTGGCCATGCCATACAGCTTGCAAGACCTTAGTTTCCCGACCAGGGCTTGAACCTGGGCCCTTGGCAGTGAAAGTGTGGAGTCCTAACCATTGAACCGCCAGGGAGTTCCCTGGTGGTGCAGTTTTAAGGCCTCACTAGTAATGTGGAGGTGTTTTGGTTGCTCTGTGTCCTTGTCATCACTTGCTGCCAGGCTTTTCAATTGTTACGGGTCTGATAGGATCAGAATGGTATCCCATCATACCTTTATATCTCTAGGGCTGCCTGGGATTGTAGCCAGTCTGCACAACTCTGGGGCTCAGTATGAGGAGCCCAGCTTCCTGTAAATAGGCTCTATTCTCCAATATTAACTTTATAGTAATAAAGTCGATACTTGCCTCTATAGCAGCCTTTTTTGTTTTAATTGGTTGAGAACTTAGATAGGAAACAGGGATGTCCCCTAAGGGTGTCAAAAAGGAAAAACTCTGTGTATCTTCTCCACTCTCACACTCTTCCCCCCAGAACACTTCCTCTCCAGTCATAGGGAGTGGGGCATGCTTTCCTCCATACCACCCAGCTGTTCTCTGCAACACCAGCTGAGTGTCCTACAATCGACCTCAATTTGGACACTGTCTACCTGGAGATAGTATTAGATCCTGCAGGTCAAGGGGTTAGTTTTGCAATATCGCCCCCAACTTCAGATGCCAAGGGCAAGTCCAGGTTGTCACCTGCCCTCCTGACCAACAGGCTTGTTAAATTGGGGTTTCCCACAACCCCCTTTTCAGTTTCAACCATTTGCTAACATGACTCATAGAACTCAGGAAAACAGTGTGCTTACTAGATTGCTAATTATTATAAAAGGATACAACTCAGGAGCAGCCAGATGGAGGATTCACAGGGCAAGTTCTGAAGCAGAGGACCTCAGAGCTTCCACGTCCTCTCTGGGTGCATGACCCTCCCAGCACCTCTGTGCGTTCAAACCCAGAAACTTTCAGAACCTCATTATTTTGGGTTTGTATGGAGGCTTTGTCACATAGGAATGATAGATTAAATCAGGTCAGCCATTGGTGATCCATGCAACCTTCAGCCTCTTTCGCCTCCCTGGGGGTCAGGAGGTGAGGCTGAAAGTTCCAACCCTCTAGTCACATGGTGGGTTCCCTGGAAACTGTCCCCTCCTGCAGCTGTCTTGGGGCTTTGCAAAAATCACCTCATTAATATAAACTGGGATGTGGTTGAAAGGGGCTTGTTATGGATAACAAAACACTCTCACTTTTTTTTTTAAATAAAAAAAAAGTTTTAAATTTGTTTGGCTGTGCCAGATGTTGGTTGCAGCATGTGGGATCTTTAGTTCCCTGACCAGTGATGGAACCTGGACCCCCTGCATTAGGAGCTCACAGTCTTAGCCACTGGATCACCAGGGAAGTCCCACACTCTCACGTTTTTTGCTCCATCACTTATGAAATTTCAAGAGTTTTTGAAAATCTGTGCCAGGAATAGGGATGAAGAACAAATATGTGTTTTCATTCCAAGTTGCCGTGTCGCAGCTGTCCTACAGACCATAACACACACAATCAGCAATGCTGTCTCTTAGAACTTACATTTTCATGTGCCTCTCATTCACCTGTCCCAGACCTTGCTGACCTGGAGCTTTCACTCCTCTCATGGAGCACCAGCTCAGGCTGGCTCACACAGCTTACTCGGCTCTCTGCATTCATAGGATTTGTTTGTGGATTTAGCCTTTTTCCTATTTAATCATACTCTGCTAACCTTTTTGTGGATGTAAGTCTTGCTTCCTTCATCTGAGATCTTCTGAAATTTTCCTCATCTTTATATGCCCCTCGGGAACTAATGTTGTCTAGGCTCATTCTTCCAGGAAATGTTTGGCAGATCCCATTATGTGCTAAGCCTGATGCTAATGGCTAAAGTAGTCAAAGATAAAGAAACTGAATTACTTGCTCTTCTCAGGGACATGCTTTCCAGACAAAATGAAAGAAATAAATAAGAGTGACGTGATAAGACTTTGGATAGGAGGAATACCTTGATTATTAAAGAGACTTTCTTTGCCTGGAGAAGTTGGGTAAAGATTCCCAGATGAAAGGTAACCACAAAGTGGATTTTAAAGGATGAGTAGGAATTGTCAGTTCAGTTCAGTCGCTCAGTCGTGTCTGACTCTTTGCAACCCCATGAACCGCAGGATGCCAGGCCTCCCTGTCTTATCACCAACTCCCAGAGTCTACCCAAACCTATGTCCATTGAGTCGGTGATGCCATCCAACCATCTCATCCTCTGTCGTCCCCTTCTCCTGCCCTCAATCTTTCCCAGCATCAGAGTCTTTTCCAGTGAGTCAGTTCTTTGCATCAGGTGGCCAAAGTACTGGAGTTTCAGCTTCAACATCAGTCCTTCCAGTGAACACCCACGACTGATCTTTAGGATGGACTGGTTGGATCTCCTTGCAGTCCAAGGGACTCTCAAGAGTCTTCTCCAACACCACAATTCAAAAGCATCAATTCTTCCGCGCTCAGCTGTCTTATAGTCCAACTCTCACATCCATACATGACCACAGGAAAAACCATAGCCTTGACTAGACGGACCTTTGTTGGCAAAGTAATGTCTCTGCTTTTGAATATGCTATCTAGGTTGGTCATAACTTTCCTTCCAAGGAGTAAGCGTCTTGTAATTTCATGGCTGCAATCATCATCTGCAGTGATTTTGGAGCCCATAAAAATAAAGTCAGCCACTGTTTCCACTGTTTCCCCATCTATTTGCTGTGAAGTGATGGGACCGGATGCCATGAGCTTAGATTTCTGAATGTTGAGCTTTAAGCCAACTTTTTCACTCTCCTCTTTCACTTTCATCAAGAGGCTCTTTGGTTCTTCTTCACTTTCTGCCATAAGGGTGGTGTCATCTGCATATCTGAGTGATTGATATTTCTCCCAGCAGTCTTGATTCCAGCTTGTGTTTCTTCCAGTCCAGCGTTTCTCATGATGTATTCTGCATATAAGTTAAATAAGCAGGGTGACAATATACAGCCTTCACGTACTCCTTTTCCTATTTAGAACCAGTCTGTTGTTCAATGTCCAGTTCTAACTGTTGCTTCCTGACCTGCATACAGGTTTCTCAAGAGGCAGGTCAGGTGATCTGGTAGTCCCATCTCTTTCAGAATTTTCCACAGTTTATTGTGATCCACACAGTCAAAGGCTTTGGCATAGTCAATAAAACAGAATGTTCTTCTGGAACTCTCTTGCTTTTTCGATGATCCCACAGATGTTGGCAATTTGATCTCTGGTTCCTCTGCCTTTTCTAAAACCAGCTTGAACATCTGGAAGTTCACTGGCCAAATAGCTATTATAAACCTGATTGGTAAATTAACTATGCCTTGTCTTCCTAGTTTTGGGGATTTATTGGAGTTTTGTTTTTTCCATCCTTAGAAACTTTTGGCTAATCAATCTTTGTTTGTGTGTGTGTGTTGAGTCACTCAATCATACCCAACTCTTTGCAACCCCTTGAACTGTAGCCTACTAGGCTCCTCTGTCCATGAGATTTTTTAGGCAAGAATACTGTACTAGGTGCCATTTCCTTCTCCAAGGGATCTCCCTGACCTAAGGATTGAACCCATCTCCTGCATTGGCAGGAGGATTCTTTACCTGCTGAACTATTGGAGAAGCCCAAAGTCAATCTTTAAAAGGTAAATACTAATGATAATGGAAAGATAGCCTTTCAGTGTCCACGGGATCATGACTCTGGTCATTAATGTGTTGGAAATGAGGTAAGAAGTCCACGCCAGGGTGACTTTTATTCATTCATTCTTTTATTTGAATACATAGTTTGCATCTGTTGGATGTTTGAATAAAAGATAAAGGAAAATAGAATAAGCTGCATTCTTAGAACTGTGACTACCCTGGCTTCTCTTCCGACCTTGTTGGGGTCAGCCGACTCCAGCTGGTAGCAGCAGCTGTCACCACCGAGGTGTGTTCTCTGAGCATTTTTCAGCTGTTTAGCTCAGACTGTGGGTCTGATCACAGTGGCCAGAATTACACAGAGTCATTGTGGGCATTTGGTTAATTACAATAAAGCCATCAGGTGAAATGAACTATCCGTTGCTGACTGCGTTCTAACCATCATTAGATGGATCTCTGATGAGCTGGCCCTGGACTGCGCTTGATTCCGGGCATCTCAAGGCTGTTTGGAGTGTTAGTCAAGGCTGAATGGCTGGGCAGGAGTTGGGAATGAGATGTTTTTCTCAGTGGGGAAACCTTGAGAGACTATTTGTATGGGTGTGATTCCCTCATGCCTTTGGGGGCTGCCTGTCTGTTAAGCAATGCTTGCTTTGCCCTTGGCTTTGACCTGACCCCAAAGTAGCTGTCAGTCAAATAAACAGAAGCACTGGCATCTCCCCTGACAGCTGGTGTGGTGACGACTGTCAGGGTGCGGGGAAGTTGGCTTGCTTTCCAGAAGGTGCGTGTGTGATGTTTTAATCTGGAAAGGGGACTGGCCAAGGGGTTGGACTGGTGAAAGGCAGGCAGAGGAGTTCAGGTCCTCCTGAAAACCCCATTTGGGCAGGGTTTTGGATTCTAATAAAGTTGTCTTTCATCACATCTGCTTAATGCATTAGATTTTTCTTTTTTCTTTTTTGGCCTTGTGGTGTAGCATGTAGGATATGACTTCTCTGTCCAGGGATGGTATCCATGTGCCCTGCAGTGGAAGCGCAGAGTCCTAACCACTGGACCGCCAGGGAAGTCCCACTGCATTAGATTTTAAGGTAGAGGTTGCAAATTGGAACACCTTGAGCTGGATGTGTGGGTGCCATGGGTTGAATTGTGTCCCCCCAAAAAGATGTATCCAAGTACTTGCTAATGTGACCTTATTTTGCAGATAGTCATATGATCCTTAGGGTGCTACTACAGTGTGATTGATGTCCTTATAAGAAAAGGAGAAGGGCTCAGGAACAAACTCACGCGAGGACTTTCCCCTGTACCTCTGGGGAAATTCATAGAGGCTATGATTTAAAAACAGACATTTCATAATAAAAACGGGGATTTCTGGCATCTCTAGAAACATCAGATTTGTCCACATAGGGCCAGCATTCTCTGATGGAAGTCATCTGGACCTCTTCACTTCACCCCAGTCACCGCTGCTCCCTGCGTGATCTGCTTCTCCCAGCTGCATTCCCCATCCAGCCCTCCAGGAATGCGAGACTGTGGCCCTTGCTCTTACAATAGGTCTGGGATGGAAGATTTGAGAAAGGGCCTAGCTCTTCCTTTTAGAGCAGGAGATGGCAAGCCACAGCCTGTGGGTCAAATCTAGCCTGCTGCCTGTATTGATAAATAAGGTTTTATTGGGAAAGAGCCATGCCTACTTGTTTATCTATTGTCTCCAGTTGCTTTCACACTGCGGTGACAGAGTTGAGTAACTGCAACAGAGATCATTTGGCCTGTAAATCCTAAAATATTTACTATCTGGCCCTTTATATAGTTTGCCAACCCCCTTGTAGAGAATCGAGAAATCCAGATTTTTACATGGATTCTCTTTGTTTTTAAATGAGGGCAGGTAATTCATATTGGTTTTTAATGTCAGAAAACCTGTCAGTCAAAGACATCTTTCCATGACAATAAATGTGAATTTCATCATTAAAAAAAGATGTGGAGTACTATGACTTAACCATTCTTTTATTAATGGGTATGTAGGCAGTTATATTTTAACTTTATATGCACTAGTCAGGACTGGCTAATGAGCATTGAATTTTTTTTTTTTTGGCAAATCTGGTTTTTGGCGGACTGTAGCATGTGGCTTATAGGATCTCAGTTCCCCGATCAGGCATTGAACCTGAGCCCTCGGCAGTGAAAGCATGGAGGCCTAATCACTGAATTACCAGGGGAGTCCTGAGATTCTTTTTTTAGGATGGGGAGGGCATATGTGATTGGGTTATTTAATTCAGACTGTAGAGAGCCAGTAGACTATGTTATCGCTCTTGTCAAATGTTCACATTTCATGTTTAGGGCAAGATATTAAACACTGATTCTTGCTGTTCACAGAGGACTACATGAGAGAGAATGGAATTAACAGAGGAAAGAATTATTTTGGGTGTAGGGAGGAAGATTTTGTTACTCAAGGTGGTAAATCTTGGAAAGTATACCAGTGGAAGTCTCTGCAGACTTTCTAGGAAGCGACAGCTCTGCCCTGGTTGGATGTCACCCAGGCATGGATGATCAGGTGACCCACTTCTGCACAGCCGAACTCTGCATCCTGTCTTGCTCACCAGGAAGGAGTGCCACACTGGGTAGAGTTGGGGCTCATTGGTGCTGGGACTATTCATCGGGCAGCCATTCCTCTGCCATCCCTGGATTGGAGGGCACAGGCTGGCCTACCTGATCCCGTGCCCTGCTCACCTCCAGTGTTTTTATCTATGACTGTATGGTTCCATCCCTCCGTTCAAAGCCAGTTAGGTCCCCTGAAGGTGGTGTGGCTGCTTGGAGGGTATGGATGTGTGCAGGAAAGGGCTAACATAATGCGAGGCTGTTATCCTTAGAAAGGTCTACTTGACGGTTGGCTGGCCAACAGTCTGGGAACTTGGCGCTTGAACTGTTCTCTAAGTGTGGTTCACTGTTCCCAGACTATACGAACCTTGTGATTTATGTTGAACACCTGCTTTCCTTCTGAGAGTCTGGAAGGTGGACACATGCTAAGCAGAGGGTGCCTACATTACCAGCTCCCAGTATAAACTGTGGGCACTGAGACGCAAATGGACTTCCCTGGGCAGAACAGCACATGCATGTTGCTGTGTTTCTGTGGCTTATAGAAGAGTGAGGTCTGTGTGATCTTGTGGGGAGGGAGTGAGTATAAGATAGCCTGTGCATAAGATTTCTATACACTCAGCCTGTGATTTTTCCTCTTGCTGATCAGGTTATGCAACAAACCTTAGCCATAAGGACAACTGAATACTGAGTTCCACGAGTGCTTCTAGTGAATCACTAAATGTATGGGTGGTCTTGGGAAACCCCAAAGCAGAATGATTTATTATAAATTAAAATCCAGCATTAAAGGAAATTCAGAGAGTGAATGCCTTGATGATAATGATAAAAGTACCAGTGATTATATTAATAACTAATTTTTATTAATTTGGCAGTTGCTAATCTAATCTTCATAGATTAATTTAACCATCCTCTTAGAGGTAGGTATTACTTTCATCCCACTTTACAGATGCAAAAACTGAGGCATGGAGAGGTTAAGTGACCTGCCCTTTATCAGTTAGCTCATAGTGACAGAGCTGAGAATGAAGTCCCCAGAAGCTTAGTTCAGTTCAGTTCAGTCGCTCAGTCGCGTCCGACTCCTTGTGACCCCATGAATCACAGCACGCCAGGCCTCCCTGTCCATCACCATCTCCCGGAGTTCACTCAGACTCACATCCATAGAGTCGGTGATGACATCCAGCCATCTCATCCTCTGTCGTCCCCTTTTCCTCCTGTCCCCAATCCCTCCGAGCATCAGAGTCTTTTCCAATAAGTCAACTCTTCGCATGAGGTGGCCAAAGTACTGGAGTTTCAGCTTTAGCATCATTCCTTCCAAAGAACACCCATGGCTGATCTCCTTTAGCATGGACTGGTTGGATCTCCTTGCAGTCCAAGGGACTCTCAAGAGTCTTCTCCAACACCACAGTTCAAAAGCATCAATTCTTTGGTGCTCAGCTTTCTTCACAGTCCAACTCTCGCAAACCATAGCCTTGACTAAACGGACCTTAGTTGGCAAAGTAATGTCTCTGCTTTTGAATATGCTATCTAGGTTGGTCATAACTTTCCTTCCAAGGAGTAAGTGTCTTTTAATTTCATGGCTGCAGTCACCATCTGCAGTGATTGTGGAGCCCCCCAAAATAAAGTCTGACACTGTTTCCACTGTTTCCCCATCTCTTTCCCATGGAGTGATGGGACCAGATGCCATGATCTTTGTTCACAGGACTGTGTTCAGAATGATGACTGGGGCCAGTGCCTTCCGAGAAACTAGCTTTAGTCTAAAGAGGCTAAACATTGTCTTTATCTTTTCTGATGGAGGGCAAATCAGCTGAGATAAGAAGTCAGCTCAAAATTTCTGTGGCCTAAGATAACCTTTATTCCTTGCCCAATATGTGTGTTTATCCCAGGCTGGCTAGAGGCTTGGCTCTGTGTCATCCTCACTCAGGGCCCAGGCTGCTGTAGCAGCCACCACCCGTAAGGGCTGCTGGATGCCCTGGCAGGAGAGCCTTGCATCTGCACTTGGATGCTGCAGCCCAGCAGGAACTTCCCAGATCTCATTGGTCAGAAGCGTCCCGTGACCCCTCCCACACACAAGGGACCCAGAAGGCAGAGAGTAGACTTCTCCCCACCCTGCCTGCTGTGCTGTCCTTCGCTGCTGTGTGGGCTTTTCTCTTGGAGAGCTAGGGGTTGGGGTTGGGGGTGAGGTTTCTGGAGGGGATCTGCTCTTTAGCTGTGTGCGGGCTTCTCATTGCTGTCACCTCTCTTGTTGAGGGGCATGGGCTCTAGGCATGAGGGCCTCAGTAGTTGCCGCACGTGGGCTCAGTAGCTGCAGCTCCCAGGCTCTGGAGCACGGGCTCAGTAGTCATGGTGCACGGTCTTAGTTGCTCCGCTGTCTGTGGGATCTTCCTGCACCAAGGATTGAACCCATGTCTCCTTCACTTGCAGGTGAATTCTTTACCACTGAGCCACCAGGGAATTCCTGCGAGTAAACTCTTCAGTGAACAGTGCGTGGAATACTACAGCAAGGATTGGAAAAGCAAGCACAAAACTTATTTTCCCTGACTCCAGATTTGGAGTAAGACGGCTCAAGGAAGGAAGAGCAGGCAGTTGAGAGCAGAGGGGTGGGAGGGAAGCTGGTTATTGTCAAAGGCAGGAGTGAGAAATCAGGGGGGCCGGATAGTTCAGTCCTTTCAGAGCGAATGAAAGTGATTTCCATGACAACAATTCAATTAGCGAACGAACGACGAGAAGTTCTCCTCTGTTAGGGAACACCAGGGAATGATTGCCAAAAGGAACCCGAGGCGAATTGGCCTTGGGGGTGGAGAGGGAGAGAGAAAGTGCTTCAGTGGGGTGCCCTCAGCAGTTCCTGGATGCGGACACACACCCCTAATTGGGAGGCTCACCCCTGCACCTTGGAGGCCAGCATCGAGGGAAAAAGGAGGTGTTTGAAGTGAGTGGAAGTGAAGTTAGGAATTTGGAGTGGGTAGGAACGGGGAGGCACCTTTGTTTTGCTTTTGAGGTGTGGGGGCTTGGGATACAGGTTGGCTGCTAGAATAGGTGTTGAAATGTTTCCACATAGACATAAAATTCTGACTTGGAGGAAAAGAGAATGAGGTCCACGGTGTGGGGAAAGAAACTAGGCTTTGAAATAACACTCTGTGGCTTCAAATCAGTTTCTTTTTTGTTTTGCTTTCTGTGTTTGAACTTAAGATCCCTGAATCTTAATATATACATATATATGTATATATATAGTATAAGTATACGTATATATACATATATATTTGCTTTAAATTTTTTATTTACTTATTTTTATTGGAGTATAATTGCTTTACAATGTTGCATTAGTTTCTGCTTATAACAAAGTGAATCAGCTAGATGTATACATATATCTGCCATGGACTTCCCTTCCCCTTCCCCACCCTACCTAGCTAGGTCATCACAGAGCACCAAGCTGAGCTCCCTGTTCCATACAGCAGCCTCCCAATAGCTATCAGGAATAGAGATGCAGACTAGAGGATGGGCAGGTGGACTTGGCCACGTGGAGGGGAGAACGGGAAGAGTGGGATGAACTGGGAGATGAGCCTTAATATTCTTAACTAGGTATGCTATTAGCAGGCTGATGGTGAGTAATAATATAGCCTTGTATTTGGCAGCGTAGTAGGTCCTCTTTATAATGTGCCTGTATTTTCCTCTCTTTTCATACTGTTCACAGGGATCGCAAGGCAAGAAGACTGAAATGGCTTGCCATTCCCTTCTCCAGTGGATCACGTTTCGTCAGAACTCTCCACCATGACCCATCTGTCTTGGGTGGCATGGCTCATAGTTTCATTGAGTTAGACAAGGCTGTGATCTATGCGATCAGTTTGGTTAGTTTTCTGTGATTGTGGTTTTCATTCTGTGTGCCTTTTGATGGAGAAGGAAAAGAGGCTTGTGGAAGTATCCTAATGGTAGGGACTGGCTGGGGGGAATCTGGGTCTTCTTCTGATGGGCGGGTAAATTTTTAATGTGCTCAGTAAATTTTAAATCCAATTTTCTGTTGATGGGTGGGGCTGTATTCCCTCCCTGTAGTTTGGCATGAGGAGGTGACCTCTTCCCTTATGCCAGCATGCTGCGGCTCCGAGGACTGCTGTATTCCGTGCAGAGATGTTACTTTGCCAACAAAGGTCCATCTAGTCAAAGCTATGTAGTCATGTATGGATGTGAGAGTTTGACCATAAAGAAAACTGAGCACCGAAGAATTGATACTTTCAAACTGTGGTGCTGGAAAAGACTCTTGAGAGTTCCTTGGACTGCAAGGAGATCAAACCAGTCAATTCTAAAGGAAATCAGTCCTAAATATTCATTGGAAGGACTGATGTTGAAGCTGAAGCTCCAATACTTTGGCTACCTGTTGCGAAGAACTGGCTCATTGGAAAAGACCCTGATGCTGGGAAAGATTGAAGGCAGGAGGAGAAGGGGATGACAGAGGATGAGATGGTTGGATGGCATCACCGACTCGATGGACATGAGTTTGAGCATGCTCCAGGAGTTGGTGATGGACAAGGAAGGCTGGCGTGCTGCAGCCCCTGGGGTCGCAAGGAGTCGGACATGACTGAGCAACTGAACTGAACTGATTTTCCTCTCTTTAATTGGGGGATAGTGGCAAAGAGACTCCATCTCAGACTGTTCAGAGTAATGGCTCCCTGGAGCCTGTGTTTAAGAAGGATTCTGAAGCTCAGCGAGAGAGAATGGTGCAGTTGCTACTGATGTCTGCCCTGGATGTGGGAGATGATGCTATGTGTGCTGCACGTTTGCCGTCCTTGGTTTACCCTCTTTACATCTGAGCCTTTCGAAAAAGGCTTCTTGTTATTTTATTATTATTTTTAAAAATATTTATTTGGCTGCCCTAGGTCCTAGTTGCCACACATAATATCTTTGATCTTCATTGCAGCATGTGGGATCTTTTAGTTGAGACATGCAAACTCTTAGTTGCTGTGTGTGGGATCCCGTCCCTGACCAGGGATTGAACTTGGGCCCCTCTGCACTGGTCTCACAGAGTCTTAGCCACTAGACCATTGGGGAGGTCCCCATTTGAGCCTTATTTCTTACCACCCCTTGCTGCATCCTTCCTTCAACTCAAACTGATCAGGGGTAAGTTCATTGCCCCCTCCCTGAGCATTCTCTGTGCCGTCTGCCTTCTCTCTCTCTCTTACTCCCAGCCCATCTAGATCTGTCCTGTCCTTCGTGGATTAGGAAGCTCTACTCACCTGACCCCTGCTCTGGTCTTTTCAAGACCAAAGATGTTGTCATCTTTTTCTGAATTCCCATAACACCCACCACCTCTTCCATAGCCTTGACACACAGCCTCTAACAGCCTCTCATGTAGGCACTGGCATCCTTTCCTTGTGCACATTGGCTGGCCTCTCTGGGCTGTGAGCTCCCCAAGGTACCCATGCTGTCTGCTACTCCCGTTACCCCCATACCCACTGACCTCAGCCTTCACAGCCCTCTCCCTACGCAGGGAATGCGATTTGGATGATTCGGTTTGCAGAGTATGGAAGTGTATTGTTTAGGGGTCCACCGGTGGCAATCAGAGATTCTGGAGCTGCTGTTTTAGGGTGGTGTGACCTTAACTAAGTCCCTTGACCTCTCTGAACCCTGTGCCCTGTTCTTGGATGACCTTTGCACTGTGGCTCGTTTGCTAGGCTGGTCCTACAAGTATTGATTGTGTGGTGCTGGGCATTGAGCTGGTATAGTCTGAGTGCCTCAGAGTGCTGGGGGTAGGAGAAAAAAGATATCTATTCACTCATGGAAAAACCCCAAGTCCAGGGGAGCCCCTGGCACTATCAATAGTTCCCGCTTTAGGCAGCAACTATGTTCTCAAACAACTGTGTGTAATTCCAATTTGATTCGCTTTACCACGAGTCCCCCTTTTAGCAGTCCTAGGGAACTTGCCAATTAGAGACCTTTTTGACAAAAGCTTTTGTAAAATGCAGAGTCACCAAATTGTTCTGCTTTGGATTTCGGATTAATATATGTTAGGTTTATCTTAACACAGGTGCTATTTCAACAGTGAAACCTTATAATATTCCAGCCAAGTTTTTGAGTTTTGGCAGTCAAAATCGGTATTTATTTCAACCTGTTGAATATGTATTATATTCCAGAACAGTATCTCCAACTCATGAAAATTAAGTGAGAAAACTAGAGTTACCTCGGTTGGTCTTTTGTGCCCAATGTGTGCTGGCTCTTGCTGGAGCATCACTAGCAGATGCTCTGTTGTCCTTGATAAAGGAGCAGGAATGAAAAAAAAAACAGGAAGATGCCGTGAATGACTAATCTGGTCAAGGAAACACGTAATTACCACGAGTGTCAGTCTCCATAATGAAGCATTGATAGGGCCAAACCCAGAGCATAAATAACCAGAGAAGGGGGCGAGGTAATGTGTCGAGTAAAATAATTTAGCCTCCGAGTAGCTCCCAGCAGCCATCCTGTGATGCCCCGATGCAGGCCAAGACAAATGCTCCCACGTGGAAACCCAGTGCATGCCACCTCCCAGGGAGATGCGTGCTAATGGCTCCAGGGAGGATGCTGAGGCTGCCGATGTTCTGTCTGCCATGCTCTCCTGGAGGGATGCTAGATTTTCAGGACAGAGCTTGAGATCACTGCCCAACTCTCCCATTTAACAGGTGAGGAAACTGAGACCCAGTGAGGGCAGTGGGATTCCCAGAGTCTCCCAATGATTCAGTAGCCATTGTTGGTTCCTGAACAGCCGTCTCGTGACTTTGATTTGCCTTTACTGCCCCCGCACCCCACCCAAGAATGTAGAGCAGAGACCAAGCGTGGTTAACAACCCCATTTCCTAGGGGATGTGGATTTCCAGAGAGAGACAAGAGATTTTTCCTTCTACTAACAGATGACATTTTGTCTTGTTATTTACTTAGTTAACTTTTTAGAACAGATGTGCATGTACATGGTTCAAAATTCAAAAGGTTCAAGTTGAAAATGAGGTTTCCTTCCCTCCCATCCGTCCCCCCAACTTTCCCGATCTGCTTCCCAGAGGCAGCTGGTAGCATCAGATGTTTTGTGTATCCTTGCTGAGACTTTTCTGTGCATATAGGAGCAAAATCTTGTTTGTTCATTCATTCATTCATTCAGCGAGTTATAGAGAGCGTTCCGTGTGCCGGGATCTGTTGTAGGTGCAGAGCTAGGCAGCAAGACAAGGATGGTTGCCATGGAGCTGACTTTAGACCTCACAATCCACTCCCCTTTCGCCTCACCTTTCTCCACAGTAGCTTACACATAGTTCTGTGCTTGTATTAAACCTTAAACGTATCTTTCAGACTCTTCCTACAAGTTCATAGGGAGTTGCCTCTTTCTGTATAACTATAGTGTGGCATTTCATTGTGTGGATTTGCCATAATTTATTTAGCTAGTACCTAATTGATAGATCTTTAGGTGGATTTTTTTTTTTTTTTGGTGTTTTTGCCTTTTGCTATTATAAATGATGCTGCAACGTCCTTGTACAAATGTCTCTATAGGCACACGTGGGAGTCGATCTGGCAGTTTATTTAGCAATGTGTCTAAAATGTCCACAGAGTTAGGTTTTCAGGTATGGTTATATCCAGGTGCTCAAACCTATCCCTTGGAACTGATCTTTCAGTCCCAAGATGGCTTCATTCTCAGAATAAGAAGACTTATTAAATCTTCATTCAGTATTATTACTTGCACTGGCAGTTGCATACCTGCAATGGGCTACATGTTCAAGGTGCTGAGCATATATTGGAGAAGAAAACACAGCCAAATCCTGGCCCTCCTGGAGCTGACATTCCCAAGATCTGCATGCCTACCCAGTCAAAGGTTTATATTCTCCTAGGTCGGAGGAAAACGAAACCTTCGCCTGGGGCTAGGGGGTGGAGTTAATGTCATCAGAAACCACAAGGACTGAGGGTAGGTGAAGGGGTTCCCGAAAGTAAAAGCGTTCTCTTGTGGGAGGAAGGATAGTACATTGCTGGGCAGATACTGAGGTTCACAGGCAAAGAACTTCAGGAAAGTGTGAGAAGGAGGAAGTGAGAGAGTGCCTGGGGCTGAGGAACAACCTTTAATGGTAGGCCTTGGGGAGGTGGCAGAGGCTGAGGATGGGCGCTGTAAAGACTTAGGGAAGATAAACGTCCTTAAAAGGGGGTTTTGGGGGTGCTTACTGCTCCTGAAAACCCTGTGCCTATAGCAAGAGCATGCCCCTCAACGCCTGTTTATTGAGTAACTGTCATGGGAAAAAAACATTATGCCAAACTCTACCTTAACCTGAGATGAATGATACTGAGGATATTCACTTGTATTGAAGTCATTCTAGTGCCAGGTACTTAACACATATGAATTGATTTTATTAGTACAGTGGCCTTCTGAGGTCGATATTGTTACGATCCTCATTTGGGGATGAGATAATAGAGGCACAGAGAGGTTAATTAACTTGCTCAAGATCACACAGCCAGTGAGGGGCCAAGTTAGCATTTGAATCCGGCAGTCTGGCTGCAGAATCTGCTCTGCGTACAGCCTTCTTTTGTCTGTGCCAGTGTATGTATTAGGAGGCGGAATGGAATAGCAGGCCTGAGTACAAGTGCTGACTGTGACCCCAAGTAGCTGCCTGATCACTGGCAACAGTCATTTCTTAATTCTGTGCCTCGGTTCCCACGTATACAGTGTGGAGTACTGGCTGAGCCCAGAGTTCATTACGGATCAAATAAAGCATTTAGCAAAAAAAGAAAAGAAAAAACACCTTTTGTGGGAAAATAATATAAATGCTTTGGCACACTTATTAGTTTCTATTGCTACCGTAGCAAATGATCTCAAAACTCGTGGCTTCAAACAACACAAGTATAAAATGCAAACAAAACAAAAAATTAAAGCCCCCCACAAGTGTTTTATTTTACAGTTCTGGAGTCAGAAGCTGGAAATCAGTCTCACGGGGATAAAATCAATGCCTCAGCGGGGCTGTGTTCCTTTTGGAGGCTCTGGGGAGAACACATTTTCTTTTTCCAGGATCTGGAGGCTGCCTGCACTGCTTGGCCCATGGGCCCTTCCTCACTCTTCGAGACCAGCAGCGCAGCATCTTCAAATCTGGCTTTCTCTCCCCCCCTGTCTCCCTCCTTTCCCTTCCCTCCACACTCTCTCCTCTTCCATCATTTCATCTCCTTCTCTGACTGACTCCCCTGCCTCCCTCTTACAGGGACCCTTGTGATTACATTGAACACATGGGATAATCCCAGATAATCTTCTCATTTCAAAAATCCTTAATTGAGGACTTCCCTAGTGGCTCAGATGGTAAAGCATCTGCCTCAATGCGGGAGACCCAGGTTCGATCCCTGGGTTAAAAAGATCCTCTGGAGAAGGAAATGGCAACCCACCCCAGTACTCTTGTCTGGAAAATCCCATGGATGGAGGGGCATGGTAGGCTACAGTCCAGGGGGTTGCAAAGAGTCGGACACGACTGAGTGACTTCACTTTTTTTTCCACTAGTGGTCCAGTGGTTAAGACTCTGTGCTTTTAATGCAAGGGGGCATGGGTTTGACTCTGAGTCAGAAAACTAAGACCCCACATGCTGTGCAGTGTTGCCAAAAAAAAAAAAAAAAAAAGAGAGAAAAAGAAAATTCTTGATTTAACACATCTGCGAAATTCCTTTTGTCATGTAAGGTAGCTTATTCTCAGGTTCTGGGGATTCGGATGTGGACATCGTTGGGGGGAAGCATTTAATTTTTTCTACAGCAGCCCACTTAAGATCATTTTACCTTATTTCATTACCTAGCACCTAAGTAATTATTTTTTCTAATGTACCATTGTTCAGCCTTGTAAGACACGTGTAGATCGATACTTACAAGAAAACAAAAAAGGGCCTTAAGCTCCATGTCTGGATAACCCCAAGGGATAATTTTTCCTGTTTTGACATTTAAACAGAAAATGCAATATTAGTAGAAGGATATACAGAGTGCAAAGTTACAGAATGATACAAGATGGAAAGTTAGAGCTGTCCTCTTCTCCCAGCATCCTTGTCCCCCCAAGGTAACCACTTTACAGTTTTAGAAGATTCCTTCCAGAAAAAAAGAAACCTGATGTGTAAAACAGAATAAATGCATCTATTTCTACTTTCTCTTCTAAAAAATATGAAGAGATCGTCTTCACACAATTATACATCTTTGCCTTTTTTTTTTTTTCCCCACATTATTTCTCTATCTTGTAGATCTTTTGGTCCCAGTAGGTAGACATCACTTTTTCTTTTAAAAAGCTCCCAGCATTTCACTGGATTGCTGGTGCTTCATTTATTATTGGGGCTTCCCTGGGTGGCTCAGACGGAAGAGTCTGCCTGCAACACAGGAGATGCGGGTTCGATCCCTGGGTCGGAAAGATCCCCTGGAGAAGGACGTGACAACATTCTCCAGTATTCTTGCCTGGAAGATCCAGTGGACGGAGGAGCCCAGCAGGTCTATGGGGTCGCAACAAGTCAGAGCGACTGAGCGACTTCACTTTCTTTCTTCATTTGTGTTTGAAACTAGGCCCCTGTTGTTGGTTACTTGGGTGGTTCCCAGCTTGTGATACAGAGAGAGCTACATGGGCATTTTCATATCGAAGACAATGACCGTGACTGTATTTTTAGCACTTTGGGCTTCTTGACACCGGGGGTAGGATGAGTCTCTGATGCAGGGGCCATCCTGGGCGCTGTAGGATGTTGAGCTGCATCCTGGTCTCCACTCATGAGATGCCAGTAGCATCCACTCCCCGAGCTGTGACAACCAAAAATGTCTCCTGACATTGCACTCAGTGTCCTCTGAGAGGAGATCACCCGCTTTGAGAATCTCTGTTTTAGGGCCCTTCCTCACAGTGGAAAGGTGGAGTGGGGGTTCCGCCTGATAAACCTGCCCCAAGTGGCTGTTGGCAGGTGGCCAAGGCTATGTAGGTACTATATAGCTGTTCACAGTTCAGTCCTCAGAACCGCCCTGTGAAGGGTGTCCTTTCATCAGCCACATGTTGTGGACAGAGACCCAAGGCACAGAGAGATCAAGGAACTTGATTGAGGTCACACAGCTGAAGTGGCCAAGTGTGGACTCAATCCAAGAATTTCCAGGGTTCAGGGGTGCAGCCATCTGGCCACACTGCCTCTGGACACATGAAACCCGTATTTCTAAAGCCATGCTGGCCTCAGGCATTGTCACCTTGGGACTATCCCCCAGGCTTTTGGAGAATTTTCTATCCCCTAGTTATCCTGGTGGCATATCTGGACATTTTTCAGCTCCTCGGTGATAGTACATGCTTTACATCCCTCTCAAGTCAAAGATGTATTCTGTTTGTAAGAGGAAGCCTGGAGATGCAACGTGTGTTTCGCTAGCTAGTGACTGATTCTTCATTAGAAGCCATTGGTATGTTTGTTGGTATGTTTTCAAATCCAAAACTGAAAATGAAAGCTGTTCATGATTCTTAGCTGGTATTGGCCTGTAATTCATTCAAGTAGCTCATTATACATCACAATTACCCACCTGCTGAAACTTCTCAACAGCAGGCAGTTCTAGAGTTTCAGTTTCAACTTTCTCTTATTGATTTATGAAAACTTACTACCTGGCAAATTATGAAATATTCCAGGCATCCAAGGAGATACAGAGAACATTTTAATGAACACCAAGCACCTACCATCCAACCAAAGAAATAAAACATGACGGTTACAATGATGCTTCTGTTTACTCCTCCTAGATATCGTTTCCCTCTTTCCCCAGAGGAATTAACTACTGGAATTTAGCATTTTTCTTAAATTTGCTATTCTTGTAGGGAATCATGAACTGCATAAAGGTGTGTTTATAAACTATATAAGTAGAATATATTTACACACATCCTCCTACAACTTGTTTCCCTAGCTATGTTTGTTGGACTCATTTTGCTGAGACACATGGCTGTAGTTCATCTTCATTGCTGTATAGTATGCTATTGCAGGACTGTCTCACAGTATATTCATCCATTCTCCTGTTGATGGGCATTTAGGGTGCTTGCTGTTTCCCACTATGATAAGCAATGTTGCAGTAAGTGTTCTTGTACATCTCCTGTGTACAAGCACAAGAATTTCTCTGGAAAAAATATATATGATTGGAATTGCTGGGTTTTAGGGCATGTCTGGTAGACAAAATTGAAGATGTTCTCCGATGTTCCAGACTCCCTAATGTAGAGGTTCGTGATGGTTCCTGGGACTGTGACTAGGAGGTATATCACTCTGGAGATTGGGGTACATTTTATGGTGCACTGTTTTTAAGAAAGGGAGATTATCGAAGTGGACCAGATCTAATCAATGGACCCTTTACGTCAAGGTCTATGGGTTAGAGACCAAGAAGTTGAGAGATGTGAAGTGTTCTGCGGATTTTTCATAAGGAAGAGTCTCCATTGCTAGCTTTGAAGTTGGAAGGGGCATGTGGTAAGGAACACAGCTGGCCTCTAAAAGCTGAGAGCAGGTTCCTTCCCACAGTCAACAAGGAAACCTTGGTCCTACAACCGCAAGGAACTTGACTCTGCCAACAAGCTGAGTGAGCTTGGGAAAGACTCTGGGCTCCTGATAAGGACACAGCCTGTTGACATCCCTGTGAGAGTTTGAGCAGAGAACCCAGACACAGTATGTCCAGACTTCTGACCTATGGAAACTGTGAATTAAATTTGCACTAAAAAAATTTTTTTGGGGTCATGTTGCATGACATGCAGGATCCTAGTTCTGCAACCAGGGATTAAATCCAGCCTCCCTTCCCCAACTCTGTAGTGGAAGTGTGGTGTCCAAAACACTGGGTTTGCATTTTTTACTGTGGTAAAATTAACTATTCTTTAGATGTACAGTTCAGTCGCATTAAGTACATTCATATGGCTGTACAACCGTCATCACAATTCATCTCCAGAACTTTTTCACCTCCCCCAAATGAAATGCTGTCTCCATTAAAACTGGCATTGTTTGAAGTTGCTACATTCGTGGTAAATTATAAACAACAATGGAAAACTAATACAGTATCCAAAGCCGTAACTTTTTTTTACAGTAATTATTTTATCAGAATAATGTCATTCATTTGCCTATGCTGAGTATCACCATTCAAGTCTTTCCAGGGTGCATTTATTACCAACTTATCAGAGAAGAATTAAAATAGCTCAACCTTTGTTTCATTCTCCTGTGGAGGTTTCACGCAGGTAGCAACTTCAGAAAGAAATGGAAATAGTTTCTAACTAGATTAAACCTGCTAATTCTCCTCCCCCTCCCCCATTACATATATAATTTGTTGCTTAGAAACACTTTTATTCCCCCATTTTATTTTTTAAATTGCTGTGACAGAACACATGGGAGAGAGATGTTAGGTGTTAGCTTGAAAGGTTTTATGAACTGGAACAAATGTGAAATGTTTCTGTTCTTCCTGTTTCCGCAGTTTGCAGGTAAGGAAGATTTTATTTTATTTTATTTTTTGGGTGAATGATGGGTATAAGAGCAAGGTCAAGGAAATGATGATGATGATGATGTAGCTAGACATCTTGTTTGCAAGTGGCAGAAATTCAACACAAAACAGGCTTAAGGAAAGAAGATTGGCTCCCTAAACTGTCATATCCGGGAGGAACAGCTTCAGGCCTGGCTATATCCAGGACTTGGTCCCTCTCGCTGACTTGGCTACTGGTCTCTTTCTCAGGCTGCCACTTCAAGGAGTAGCCTGTGGCAATCTAGGGTCATACCATCATTATAGCTAGCGATGGAAAAGAGCTCTTTCCTGGTTGTTTTAGCAGAAGTGACAAGATCGACTCTCACCAGATTTTCCTGCCTCTGAACTCATTACTGTTGCCAGAGGTTTGAACAGTACTGATTGGTCAGGTCTGGGCCACATGCCAGACCAAACCAAATAAAAATTGAGATGTTGGAATGACCACACTGGGGAATGGTTGCTTGGTGTGCGAAGACAATGGATATTTCATTCAGCCAGGAGTTTTTAAGCTGATGTCTTGTGTTTGATTGTTTCGCGAGCTGGGCTGCTCTGTTCTGTGGCCTCCAGCTGGACCCCTGCTTGGGACTATGGAGAGAAAGTCATGATGGTGGGAGGTTCAATCCAATCTTTCTCTCATTGTTGGCAAAATCTGCCAGACTCTGGTCAATTGTGACTGCTTGTTACAGATAAGAGGTTGTGTTTTCGTTGCATTACTTTATCAAGCCAATTCATAGTAAAAGATATTGCAGCAATTTAAAAACCAGTCATACATTTTTGATATTCCTCCTAAGGAGAGATATGGGGTCTATGTCCCCTCCCCTTAAATCTAGGCTGAATTGTGACAATGATAGTGAAAGTGATGCTGTGTGACTTCTGAGTCTAAGTCCTTTAAGGCCATGCAGCTTGGTTCTCCCGGAACTTCCCCTCTTGTGATAATTTCATCTCAGAGCCCCAATCGCCATGCTGAGAGGAAGCCTAAGCTACATTCAGAGGCCATGGATAGGCCTCTGGTTGACAGCTGAGCCCAGTCTTCCAGCCGTCCAAGCTCATGCTCTGATGTATAAGTGAAAGAGCCTTCAGATGAACCAAGTCCAAGTCTTGTCAACCCAGCCATTCAGGTCTCCCCAGCTGAGACTGTCTCCTTTTTGAAGTGGACATCCCATCTCCTCTGTGCTTGGTTTGACTTCCTAAACCTCAGATTTTCTGAGCTATGATAAAATGGTGTTGGTCTGTACCATTAAATGTGGGATGGTTTTTTATGCAGTAAACAATGGAACAGGCATGCTCGCATTGCTGGCAGTAACTGTTGGACAAAGCCAGAACTGGCAGAGATTTCAGTATTACCCATACACTATTTGGTCCAGTATTTCTACTGCTGGAAATCTATCAAAAGGAAATAATCTCAAATGTGAAAAATGAATCAAGCATTACACACAGAAATGCTCTTTACAGTGCTGTTCATAATAGTAAAACAACTTAGTTTTCCAACGAGTGGAGTATGATTCCTTGATCAAATAATTTGGCTGCCGTTGAGTGCTTGGTGTGTGCCAGGCACTGTGGAAGGGCTGCCTGTATATCACTTTTTAATCCTTCCAACAGCCTTTTAGGTAGGAATTATGAGCCCAATTCGCCCAATCTAAGAATGTGGAAATTGAGGCTTAGAAAGCTTATCACTTGCTCAAGGTTGTAAGTATCTACCTTGCTGACTCCAAAATCAGGCTATTCAAAATATTCATGATACTGATTTAAGGCAGGAGAATGATTTATAAAATCTATGGTAAAACCATTCAGTGGCGTATTAGGTATTCTTTATAAATGATGTGTATTAGGAATTTTTAATAATAGGAGAAAGTGTTTATGCTCAGTTAAGTAGGAGGAAAAATGCAAAATGAAAGCTGTATATTCAATAAGATACCAACTTGATTAAAACTATGCAGAGAAAAAGAGCAGGAAGTGTAGGATTGTGTGCAGAAGAGCCTCCCTAGGCCTTTCTGCATCTTAACTCTTCTACTATAAGCAAATGCCACAGAAGACAAAAGCACAAAGAGGGTGTGATCAAAAGGTAGCAATAGTCAAGCCTGATTAAACAATGAAATGACAGAAGAGAGATACAGTTGCTTGTTAGTTTAAAATAAGCCCATTACTATGACAGTTGTGTTTTGCCTCTATTCTGTAAGTTGCATGGGGGAAATCGTTGTGTCTGGGCCAGGGTAGGAGGACCCCAGACCCTTGGGTAGGGTTATTTCCTCCAGTCATGGTTGCGGGAAGTAAGGTCTACCAGCAACTCCTGCAGTGACTGAGGGGGTGAGATCCAGCCCGTTGGGGCAGGAGCTGCAAGGGAACATGGGAGGGAAAGGTTGGGAGAAAAACATGCATCACGGGCTGGAGAAGAGATTCTGGGAAGGTGCCGGTCATATGGACTGTCTTGCCTTGAGCTTTGTGTGTGAGCTTCATGAACGCACATGTGTTCACATGTGTATGTTAGAAAGATGCAGACAGACTTGGGTGTCTGGGGCAGGCTGCTGTGCTGGGACCATGTCTGTGTCTGCTTAGTCTTCTCCCTTAAATTAATTTCTAAAAGTGTGCACTAGTTACAGAGGTGGCCCACAGCATGCCATGCTTAAGGCTCTGATGTGAATTGGAGACTTGGTTCCACCTTGAATTAGTGGCTTGGCCTTGGGCAAGATAGGATAGAGCCTTACTTTTGCCTTCTTTGAAATGGGAGCAAGGCTGCTACCTTATTCACAGATTCACTTCCAGGATGAAATAAAAATGATGTATCAAGCAAACAAGAAGCACTGTTGCTTGTTGCAGATAGTAGCCTGGAATGCAACCACATTATCTATGGTTGATGTCGGCCGCAGTCACCCAGAGCCGACCTGTCCAACAGAAATACAGGGTGAACCTCATGTGTCATTTAATGTTTTCCAATAGTCACATTTACAAAGTAAAAAGGAACAGGTGGGATTTTAATAATGTATTTTGTTTAACCCAATCTATCCAAAATGTTATTTTTTGACATGTAATCCATATGAACAGACCATTAATGAGATATTTACATTCCTTTTTTATACCCAGTCTTTAAACTCTGCTGAGGATTTTATATTTATATCACCTCTCAATTTGGATGCCAACTTTTCACCAGAAATGCTTGAGCTCTGTTGAGGTTGCATAAAATCCATAGTTGAAAAAGCAGATTCATACTCAGGTTCTTCTAGTAACTGAATTGAATGTCGTTTTATAGATTAAGTTCAGTTGCTTGACTCTTTGCAAACTCATGGACTGCAGCATGCCAGCCTTCCCTGTCCATCACCAACTCCCGGAGGTTGCTCAAACATGTCCATCGAGTCAGTGATGTCATCCATCTCATCCTCTGTTGTCCCCTTTTCCTTCCTTCAGTCTTTCCTAGTATCAGGGTCTTTCCAGTCAGTCAGTTCTTTGCATCAGGTGGCCAAAGTATTGGAGCTTCAGCTTCAGCAACAGTCCTTCCAATGATTATTTAGGACTGATTTCCTTTAGGACTAACTGGTTTGATCTCCTTGCAGTCCAAGGGACTCTCAAGAGTCTTCTCCAACACCACAGCTCAAAAGCATCAATTCTTCGGCACTCAGCTTTCTTTATAGTCCAACTCTCACATCGATACATGACTACTGGAAAAACCATAGCCCTGACTAGATGGACCTTTGTTGGCAAAGTAATGTCTCTACTTTTTAATATGCTGTCTGGGTTGGTCATAGCTTCTCTTCCAAGGAGCAAGCATCTTTTAATTTCATGGCTACAGTCACCATCTTCATTTATTTTGGAGCCCAAGAAAATAAAGTCTCTCACTGTATCCACTGTTTCCCCGTCTATTTGCCATGAAGTAATGGGAGATGATCCCTGTGGATTCCAAATCTGGTCTGTCTTCAGTCAGTTCAGTTGCTCAGTTGTGTCCATCTCTTTGTGACCCCGTGGACTGCAGCACACCATCCAGTCTTTACCACTTTCCAGCTGTGTGACCTTGGGTGAGTAACTTAACCTCTCTGAGCCTCTGTGTCTTATCTGTAAAATGGAGATAGTAATAGTAACATCCATTCCCAGGATTGTGAGAATGAATATGAAGCTCTAAGAATGGTACCAGATACATATAAATGCTGCCTATTAGTTGTACAGCTCCAGTGCTTTGCAAAATATGTGTCAAACTGATTTTTAGCTTTGGTTTAGTTAAATAGCCAAATGACCCAATGCTAATCGGGCTATGAACAACAGCCGCATCTAGAAGGCAGTGTAATACAGTGGCCAAGAGCACAGACCCTAGATCTAGCCTTCGCGTGTTCCAGGCTCTACTTTACTACATAGTAGCTGTGTGATCCAGAGAAGATTATCTCTTTGCCTTGATTTTCTTCATTAGTAAAATGAGGTTAATTGGTTGTGCAAGATTTAAGTGATTGTATATACCAGAACCTGGTACCCAGTAGCTGTTGTATATTGTACCATTACTTTAAAATTTTTAAAAATCTTGTATTAGTATATGGTTGATTAACAATGTTGTGTTAATTTCAGGTGTATAGCAAAGTGATTCGGTCATACACACATGGATCCATTCTTTTACAAATTATTTTCCCATTTCGGTTATTGCAGAGTTCCCTATGCTATATAGCAGGTCTTTGTTGGTTATCTGTTTTAATTAATAGCAGTGTGTGCATGTCAATCACAAACTCCAAAACTATCCCTCTCTCTCCACCCTTCTGTCTTGGTAACTCTAAGTTCATTCTCTAAGTCTGTGAGTCTATTTCTGTTTTGTAAATAAGTTTGTTGTCTTTTTTTAGATTCTGCATAAAAGTGATGTCATATGATATTTATCATTCTCTTTCTGACAATCTCTAGGTCTCTTTGTGTTGCTGTAAATGACATTATTTTATTCTTTTTTAATGGCTGAGTAAAATCCCACTGTGTTTATGTACCACACCTTTTTTATCCATTTCTCTGTTGATGGACATTTAGGTTGCTTCTATGGCTTGACTATTATAAACAGCATTGCAATGAGCATTGGGGTGCATGTATTGTTTTGAACTGTAGATTTATCCAGAATCATTGCTTTACTTTTAATACTATTTGTTGATGTACTATTATAAAAAGTCATCTTTCAGTTCATTAATATTTGCTGATTCAAAGGTAAACCCCTTTCAGTTCAGTTCAGTTCAGTTCAGTCGCTCAGTCGTGTCCGACTCTTTGCGACCCCATGAATCGCAGCACGCCAGGCCTCCCTGTCCATCACCAACTCCCAGAGTTTACTCAAACTCACGTCCATCGAGTCGGTGATACCATCCAGCCATCTCATCCTCTGTCATCCCCTTCTCCTCTTACCCCCAAACCCTCCCAGCATCAGAGTCTTTTCCAATGAGTCAACTCTTCATATAAAGTGGCCAAAGTATTGGAACTTCAGCCTCAGCATCAGTCCTTCCAATGAACACCCAGGGCTGATCTCCTTTAGAGTGGACTAGTTGGATCTCCCTGCAGTCCAAGGGACTCTCAAGAGTCTTCTCCAACACCGCAGTTCAAAAGCATCAATTTTTCGGCACTCAGCCATCTTCACAGTCCTACTCTCACATCCATACATGACCACAGGAAAAACCATAGCCTTGACTAGACGGACCTTTGTTGGCAAAGTAATGTCTCTGCTTTTGAATATGCTATCTAGGTTGGTCA
Source organism: Capricornis sumatraensis (assembly GCF_032405125.1). Classification (NCBI taxonomy): domain Eukaryota; kingdom Metazoa; phylum Chordata; class Mammalia; order Artiodactyla; family Bovidae; genus Capricornis; species Capricornis sumatraensis. The sequence continues at coordinate 57,409,771 of NC_091085.1, read as the reverse complement.
TAACTTTCCTTCCAAGGAGTAAGTGTCTTTTAATTTCATGGATGCAGTCACCATCTGCAGTGATTTTAGAGCCCCAAAAAATAAAGTCTGACACTGTTTCCATTGTTTCTCCATTTCTCATGAAGTGATGGGACCAGATGCCATGATCTTAGTTTTCTGAATGTTGAGCTTTAAGCCAATTTTTCCACTCTCCTCTTTCACTTTCATCAAACCCCTTTAGAGCCATAAAAATTTTAGGAACCTTTAGAACAGAAGTTACAATGGGTAGGAGTGTGCCTAGTCCTGCCTATGGATGTGTTTTGTTTGGCTTGCTTAATGTCTGGCCCACAGAGAATAAAAAAAGGAAGTTAGTTGCCAAACTTTAAAAATAGAGAGGATTCAAATAAAAATCCAGATTTCTAGCTTTTCTTGAAAAGTCATAAGACTGAGCCATCCTGGACCAGTCTTCTCTGCTGGCTGTTCATTACTCTGATGAAAAGTGTTAGTTGCTCAGTTGTGTTGGACTCTTTGTGACTCCATGGACTGTAGCCCACCACCAGCCTCCTCTGTGCATGGGCAAGAATATTGGAGTGGGTTGGCATTCCCTACTCCAGCTGATCTTCCTAACCCAGGGATTGAACCTGGGTCTCTTGTATGACAGGCAGATTCTTTACAATCTGAGCCACTAGAGAAACACTTGGCAATGGTGGGCTAGAGCTAGGGAGCTGCCTTGAGATGGAGTGTGTTCTGCAGTTAACCACAGTCCTCACCGCTCCCTTTTGCCTCTCCCCTGGTCTGCTTCACTCGTTTACCTCCTCTTCCTGGCCACAGGCAGCATTTGAGCTGAACGTGAACGTGAAGTCGCTCAGTCGTGTCCGACTCTTTGCGACCCCATGGACTGTAGCCTACCAGGCTCCTCTGTCCATGGGATTTTCCAGGCAATAGTACTGGAATGGATTTCCATTTCCTTCTCCAAGGAATCTTCCCAACCCAGGGATTGAACCCGAGTCTCCCACATCGTAGACAGACGCTTTACCGTCTGCAATCTCAGCCAAAAGGCCGAGAAGCAATGGTCCTGGCATCTATGTATAGATCTGAAGGTACATGCAAAGTCCAATGTAAACTTCAATGTAAATGTGGTTATCTGTTCACACTTGACTTCTGTAAGAGGAACTTCGAGACTTTAGAGTTGAAGCTGTTTGCCTGGGTTTGTGATGAAACCCGTGCCTGGGTCTGTGGTGAAACCCGTAGTTTTGTTCGTGACAGCACAGACTTCCTGGCCCACAGTCCTTCCCAGACATTCTCATCCCACTTGGTGCCAAATCTATCCTCCAAAACCCTGGAGTCATCCTCGGCTTTTCTTGATCTTTCATCCCACATCCTCTTGGCTGTACCTTCAAAATATGTCCAGAATCAGTTTATTTCTCTCCCCACCCTGACGGCCTCCTGCCTCTCTGCTTCCTCTCTTGCTTCTAGTCTATTCCCAACACAGTAGCCAGAGGGATCCTTTTTTTAATTAACAGACTGTTTTTTTTTTAAGAGCAGTTTTATGTTTACAGAAAAATGAGCAGCAAGTACAAAGAGTTCCCATATACTCCCATGTACCCCAGTCTCCCCTATTATTAACATCCTGTATCGGCACGGAACGTTTGTTAACACTGATTAGCCAGTGGTGTGATACATCATTACTAACTGAAGTCCATGGTTCACATTAGGGTGTGCTCTCTGTGCTGTGCATTCTCTGGCTTTTGACTAATGCAAAATGTCACGTGTCCACCATTACAGTGTCATACAGAATAGTTGCACTGCTCTGAAAATCCTCTACCCTCCACCTGCTCACCTCTCCTCACTGAAATGCTGGCAACCATTGATCTTACTGTCTCGGTAGTTTTGCATTTTTTTGGCTTATTTCACTTAACAGTGTGCATTTACCTGTCTTTTCATGGCTTGATAGCTCACTTTTCTTGATGAATAATTTCCCATTGTATGGACATACCAGTTACTTTACCCATTCATTTATTGATGGACCGCTTGGTTGTTTCCAGGTTTTGGTAATATCTACTGAATTTTGACTGTTTTCTACTTGTTGCCCTCATTCTTTCTTTGTTTTGGGTTCCACTTATTTTCTGCTTCTCTGGTTCTAATTGAACATTTTATATGACTCCAGTTTTTCTTCTCTCACGTCAATTATACTTCTTTTTAAAAACTTTATTTAGTGGTTGGCATTGAGTTTGCGGTGTAATTCACAACTACTCCAAGTCCGAGTGAACTTTTAAAAGCCTAAGTTAGATCATGTCCTTCCTCTGCTCAGAACCTACGAAGACTCCATCTCACTCACGCAAAAGCCAGATCCTCAAGGCGGTCTGGCGTGATCTGACCTGGGATGTTTCTGAGCCCACGTCCTCCTTACCCTCTTGCTCCAGGCACACTGGCCTCCTCGCTTTTCTTCAAACCTGTGTGTACCTCCCGCCCCTAAGCTTTTGCTCCCTCCCCCAAGAGTGCTCTTCCCAGATACCTGTTTGGCCATCTCCCTCACCTCCTTCCAGCTTTGCTCAGATTCCACCACCCATCGTGGCTTTAGTGACCCCTTTCTTCATGCTGTCATACTACCTGACCCCCAAGCACACCAGTCCTTCCTGGTCCTGCCCTGTTTTCCCGTTGCTCGTGTCCCCTCTTCAGTCTGTGTCATCCACTTGTCATGGGTGCGGTTTGTTGTCTGTTTGCTTCTGAGAGAATGTCGCCCCCGTGAGGCAGGGGCCATGTGGGTCCCGAGTGCCTTGCCATGTCCCCTTAGCAAGTGCTCACAGCTGTTTGTCCAGTGAATGGGTACGCACGTGAATGTTGGCTGCAAAGTGTCTTTTCAGACAAACTCTTTAGCATGGTACCAAGAATCATAGAATAAGGACCAGGTTGTTTGGAGGGCACCAAAGCTCATCAGGCTCCTTACACTTAAGTCTGGGGTCAGAGTGAGAGGAGCCAAGGAAAGCTGTTAAGCCCACAGCCTTGGCTGGATAATCTCTTAACGGCGCTCAGTTGGTCTTGTGGGTTTCCAGCAGCTGCTATGGAGAATGTGCGTTTGTTCCTAATTAGTCTTTGATAGCAGCCTGACTCTTAGTGAGCTTGTCTGGGGGTGGGGAGCAGTACTCTAGACCCATAGGAGAGTGTCAAAGAGAGGGGGCCCGGGGCTGTAAGTCACTGCGCTGGACACAGATCAGAACATTCTTGGTCTGCTCCCCGGTCCTGCCTGGGTCACTGCTGAATGGCTTTTCCCGCTTGGTGAAGCAAGCATCCTCACACCACCAGGGTGGATGGGAGGAGGAGGGACCCGCCACCCCTTGGAAGGGGATTGTCTCCTGTCCCCAGGCAGGTGCATGAGCGGCACTGTCGTTTCAGCCTTCCCGCCGCAGGTGAAGACCAGACGTGTGCCAAGCGGGTGAGCGGGTCCCTCCTCTGAGTACCTGCCTTGGCTCACTGTCACAGATAGCCTCTTCTGGCAATCCTCTGCAGGTAGAACCCGGGCAGGGGTTAGGGGTGCAGGGATGGCCAGCCTTCTGGCTTAGTGCTGCCCCAACACTGTCCATCCTTGACATTTTAGGAAACCAAATAGGACCCTTCGGCAGCTGCCCATGCTGGCCATTCATCTCATCAACATTTATTAAACACCTACTGTGCACCGTACATTGTACTCTTTGCTGGGTTTACTAGATGGAGCAGTTGTAGCTTCTGTCCTCACTTATCTGCAACTAAGTAAATGGAATAAAGAATTGAGATGCTCAGTGAGGGGAGGGGTGTCCAAAATGTCAACCAGTTCGGCACCAGCGCTAGCCCATCACAGTGATGGTTCTCTAACCCACCAGTGTGATTTCCGAACACATGCCCTGGAAGGGATGGAGACAAGCTCTTCCAGGGATGAGTGGACACATGAAGAGAGAAATCTGGCGAGGCTTCGTGTTGATCCCCATCTCCTCCCACCTACCTGATGACTCTCTTCATCAGCTCTTTCTCTTGTATTATAGGCCCCTGCTCTCTTCTGGACCATTCCCAACAGCAAACATGCTCCATCTTAAAGAAGTACCCTTGACACCCCTCCTCCATCCTTCCCCACCAGCTATTACTTCCTTCATTTCTCTACCTAAAATAGGGATTTCCCCCTCCTCTTAGCCTGCTCTGTTTTCTTTATATTCCTTGTCACAGCCTGCCACAGCCAGGAGCTGTGGGGAAGCTGAGTCAGCCCCCAGCTGGCATTAGCCAGCATCTTGACCCCCAGGTGTGGTCCAAGAGAAGTCATCCATCAATGATATTAGCCTTCCCCCTCCACGCCTTATGTGATGCAGAGACTCCGTCCAACAAAGGGGGAAAATCTCTGTAATAACAGCAACAACAACAACATCCACAGTAACTCCCATTTATGGAGTGACCGGTGGATACTAGGACCTGGTCCAAACACTTCGGGAGAATTAACTCATTTTATCCTCACAGCAGCTCTGTGAGATAGGGGGAGATGAAAATTAGCCTGTTTTATAGACAGGACACAAAGACACAGAGAGGTATATAACTTGCTCAGGTCAGCTGGCAAGAGGCTGCCTCAGCTCCTTCATTCTTTGTGGAGAGAATGCCCCAGCTCCATGGCGTGTGTGGATATGCTCCCCAAGCCTTGCAGGGACCACCCACCTACTTTCCAGTCTGCCCTCCAACATCCTCCAGGAGTTGCCATCAGTGTTCAGACGTGGGTGGGAGTTTAGCTGGGTAGCTCCACTTCAGCTCTCAGAGGCTTGGCGGAGTGAATGCAGCTAACATCTTTGAACTGCACACCTTCACGCGCTTTTGCGAGCCTGGGATTTGTCTTAGCCTTGATACATCAGCTGGAGCCCACACCTGAAGTTCTGACAGGAAGCAGGGGTCCAATTTTAACGACTTATCAGTGCTGCATGTGACGGCAGCCACATGTCGCAAAGCTGGGGGAAGCCTGTCTGTTAAAAGTTAATGATCTAAGAAGTCCTGACATAAAGTAAAACCTTGAGTGAAATTCCATGGTGTTGCGGACAGTTAATTCTTTATTAGGTTTTCCTAAGACTGGGCTAAAAAGCATTTAATCTTTTTTAAGGGGTGCGTTAACACGTCATTGCATTTTATCGATGCATTGATCTTCATTTGGCTGATTTGGGGTGGGGAGTGGAAATTTTCTGTGCTGTGGTGTGGCAGACAACTTCCTAACACATTACGGACCTGTAATTTTTGTTTTGGTGGGGATCTCGAGTTTGAAAGAGGAGGCAAATGAGCACCAGATGGGGCTGTTTGTGTTCATCCATGGCTGGCTGGTGTTGAATCTCTTTCTCTGTAGCTGTGTGTGTTTAACAACTTCATACTCCACTGAAGTTAGAGATCATATTAGTTTGTTTTGTCTGAGAGAGCCTCATAATGTGCTTTTTTGGAGGGAGGAGAAAAAGTTGAAAGTTCCAGGCTTCACTAGTTTTGTTGCTATAGCAGTTGTCAAAGTGGAGGTTCGTTGTTTTTGGAGTCTGGTGCCAGGAACAGAAACTCAGACACCCCGGGGGCCAGGCAGGTGAGGTGATGGCTTGGTGTGGCCAGTTGGGGGCCACTGTTGGCTGCCTGGTTTAATGAGAGCAGACGCTGCTCGTCTCCAGGCCGGAAGAGGGGTCCAGGGTTGCCAGATCTTCCAATTTTTCAAACCATGACTGGAAATCTGGACTTTTATGAGAAATGGGGGAAATAAATCTAAATTAAAAATACTATGCAGGCTTCATAAAATACACCTGCCGCCCAATGTAGCTCTTGGAACCTCAGGTTTTAGCAGATGGTGCATGAGACTCATTCATCTTGTCTCCAACCAACTCCTTCCCTTGAGCCCTAGACTTCTCTGTCTGACTGTCTATGTGACATCTCTCCCTGGCGGTCTCAGGGTATCTTCTCCTTACCTGGTCTTTGCTCCGAACCCATTTCTCCTGCAGTCTTTTGTATTTCTGTTGATGACAACTCCATCCTTCTAGCTGCTCAGGTTGAAATGCCTGGAACCATCTTTGATCCCTCTTCTCTCTGTCATATCCAAGACATTAGCAGTTCTTGAGACTCTACCTTCTAAAAAATATATCCAGAATCTGACCCTTTCTCCCTTCCCCCACCCCACTGCCTGACCCTGCTCCCAGCCACCATCATTGTTTGCCTGGCCTATTGCAGTAGTCTCATTCCTGGTCTCCCAGCTCCCTGGCCTCACTTCACCCCAATCCTTTCTCCTTCAGCGACTAGAGAAGCTCTGCTGCATGTTAATTGGACCATATCCCTCTTCTGCTCACAATGTTTCAGTGGCACTAGTCTCACTCCGAATAAAAGCCATTATCCTTAAAAGGGACCAGAATATCCCAAGTGATCAGGCTTCTCCACTTGGTCTTCAATTCTTACCTGTTTACTTGACCCATGTGGGCACAGCAGCATCCTACTGTTGCTGGCATTTCCCAGGCATGTTCCTACCTCAGGATATTTGCACCTGTTGCTCCGTCAACCTGGAGCCTCATCCATTCTCTTGCCCTTGCTTTCTCAGACCTTTCTGCCGGTGGCCCTTGCTAAGAGAAGGTTCTTTGCCATCCTATCTAGCACTGTGACCATCCTTCTCCCTTCTGTCAACATTCTTTATCCCCTTCTTGTCTTTATTTTTCTTCTTGGCCCTTGAAATTGCTAACCTGCTATACATTTAAATTTTTAATATATTTTTATTTATTTGGTTGTGCTGGATCTTAGTTGCAATATATGAACTCACATTGAGATGTGGGATTTTAGTTTCCCAGCAAGGGTTTGAACCCAGGCTGTGTGCGTTGGAATGCAGAGTCTTAGCCGCTGGACCATCAGGGAAGTCTTTAATTTTTTTTAATTCTGTGGATGGTCTTTCTTTTTCCCACCGAAACGTCTGCCCCACAAGGCCTGGGATTTCTGTCTGGCACACGGAGAGGGCTCATTTTCAAACTAGTGAATGAATGGGGTAGATTCAGAAAGGTTTTGAGCATTATTAATACAAACCCATGGATTTATATGTAGTTATTATGTTTCAGTCTGTCACAGTTGTTACTCTCTTTGATTTGGGCAAGCTTCTTTGTTTTTTTTTTGGGCTGCACTGCACAGCTTGTTTGAATCTTCGTTCTCCGACTAGGGATTGAATCCTGGGCCATGGTAGTGAAATCACTGGACCACCAGGGAATCCCCAGGTCACCTTCTTAACCTCTCTGTGCCCTGGGATCCTTCACCCAACCTCACAGGGCTGTGCTTAGATCAAACGGATGAACGTATGTCAAGCACTTAGAACAGCATCTGGCAAATAGGAAGCATCATCTTAGGGTGTGCATTGTAATTATTACCGCTACTATTATTTACCCATGTGAATATTAAAATGGTATGAGTAAGCCTCACACTTAGCATGATCAACATCACAAACCCCACTTCTCTACCCCCACTATCTCTTCAGAGGTAACCACAGTCATGACAGCCTTTTTTTTTTTTTTTAATTTCAGACCTTTTATGTGCAGTTAAATATAAACATATATAGCTGTGGAAAAATACAGTACTTAAATGAGGACTTCCCTTGTGGTACAGTGGTTAAGAATCTGCCTTGCAGTGCAAGGGACACGGCGGGTTTGATCCCTGGTTGGAGAACTAAGATCCCACGTGCCTCAAAACAACTAAGCCCATGTGCCACAACTAGAGTCTGTGCACCACAATCAGAGACCCTATAGGATGCGACGGAGACCCTGCAAGACCCCACAACTAAGGCCCCATGAAGCCAAGTAAGTATTTTAAAAAACAACAGCAACACATATTTTCAAAAACAACACACAAATGCTATACTTCACGTGATTGGTTTTGCAACTTGCTTTCTTTCTCTTGACACTGGGGAGATGACTTCACACCAGTTCATAGGTGTCTGTGTCACTCTTCGTCACTTCTAAATATTGTTCTAGAATATGGGACTGCTCCAGATTCTGTGGCTCTTCCCCACTGCTGGACAGTTAAGCTGTTTCTAAGTGTCTGTTGCTACAAACAGTACTTACCATCCTGGCATCTGCCCTGTGAGCGCTCATGCCTTTCTCCAAGGTCAACACAGAGGCATGAGATTGCTGTGTCCAAAGGTTGATGCATTTGCCATTATAATAAATTGCTCTCTAAAATGGTCTTGCCACTCACAGTCTCCCAGCAGAGTGTGAAAAGCCTTTATTTTTTTTAAAACGTAATTTTTATTTTGAGAAAGAAAATAATATGAAAAGTACAAAGAGTAATGTAACCAACATCAGTGTACTTAGCACCTAGAAATGTCAGCTGTTAACAGTTTGTCACATTTGCAACAAGTCTTTTGATTATTTTATTAAGAAAAAAACAACCTCGAATGTTACTGGGGAAGTTGATATTCTCTTCTGCACAGTTTCATCACCCACCCCAGAAACAATCACAATGATAAACTGATCATGCATCCTTGAAACCATTTTTATATTTTATTTATATGTAGAACCATGAACAATATATTATTTTTGTGCATTTAAACTTTTTATCTCAGTGTTGTATTGGCCATAGTATTCTGCAACTTGCTTTCCTGCAGCCAACAATGTATCTTGGAGACCTATTCACATTAGCACATTTAGACGTCCCTCGTGCTTTTTACCTGCTGTGTAATATTCCTTTGCACCATGGTTTATTTACTCTTTTCCAAATGATGGGCATTTAGGCTAACTCTAGTGATTCACTATACAACCAGTCCTGAGATGAGCATCCTAGTCAGGAAACATTCAGATTCTTTTTCTTTAAAAAAATACTTGCTAATACTTGGCTGTGCTGGGTCTTAGTTGCAGCACGTGTGAGCTTCAGCCTTCATTGTGGCATGCAGGGTCTTTACTTGCAGATGTAAACTCTGAGTTGCAGCATGTGGGATCTAGTTCCCTGACCAGGGATCGAACCCAGGCCCCCTACATTGGGAGCACAGAGCCTTAGTCACTGAAGCCCCAGGAAGTCCCCAGATTCTTCATTGTGTATTTTTTTTATGCTTTGTTATTATGTACTATACAGAATAAGGCACCCTTTTTCTTTTCATAGACATAGAAACAGCTTTGAAAAGAAGAATAGCACTTCATGTGTCTTCTTTTACCTGCCAGATGCTGATTCTTTCCATGCTAACCAGAACTGTGTATTTCCAGCTTGCTTTTATTAATTTGGTTATTGTCCTTACCAGTGGACATCAAGATGGAATGTTCCCACACTCTAGGATCTTAATTATTTGAATCTTTTTATGTTGAATGTTCTCATTCATTCTGCCGATATTCACTGAGCATCTACTATGTGCCAGACTCTGTCCTAGGCAGGGAACTCTCAGATATAAGTCCTTGTCATGGATTTCCATTCTTGGTGGAAATGGACAATGTAGCAGGCATAAATCAGCACCTGCTCTTCCCCTTCTAGAATTCATTACTGAAGTGTTAATGGACGTGTGTTTCCTTGGCCAGGTCTATCCCCTGGTGGAGCCCTCAGGAGATTTATGGATGGTGATCAGTTTGAGCTGTGTTCAAAATTAAAATTTCTAGAAGCTGTGTTCTGATCACACAAACCAAGCCAAAACATAGTAGCTTAAAACAATGATGACATTTGTTTTGCTTTCTAATGGATGATTTTGGGAGGGACAGCTGTCTCTGTAACATTTGCTGTCCTCTGGGGCGCCTGGAAGGAATCATCTGAAGACTTGCTCACTCACGTGTCTGATAGTTGATACTGATTCTCTGTGGGATCAGCTGCGCTGTGACTGGACCACCTCCACCAGGGCTTCCCCTGTGGCTGCCTGACTTCCTCACAGTATGGCGGCCGGTTACAAGGCCCAGCATCCCAGGAGGATCAGGAAGAGATGTATTGCCTTTGTCACACAGAGTCACTTCTGTTGCAGCCACAGGCTAACCCCTACTCCAAAGGAGGGGACACTGGCCCATGAAGGTGTGTCCATATCAATTGTAAGAAGAGCACGTGCCATGGATATACTGCTGCAGCCATGTCAGGAAAACACCACCCATCATAAGTGGGGCAAAGCCATTCTCAGTCCTGTATAGGTGTTGGACCAGATCTTCCAGGCGGCAGTGGCATGGCTTGTGGGGAGACCAGGGTGGAGATGACCGTGTGGATGGTGGCTGGGATGATAGCAGAATCACTGAGCGCTACCCACCGCATTGAGAACTTGTATTAACTCCTCACAATACCCATTGTCTCTCCCATTTTACAGATGAAGAAACTGAGGTTTAGAGCCCTTGTGTAAGCTCCACAGTCCACAGTTAATAAGCAGGGAAGCTTGGGTCGGAACCCAGGCATACAAGTTAGATTCCTTTCCTCAAGTCAACATAACCACCCCCATCCTCCAGGGAGGCAAGACTTCTCCGTTTGCTCTCAGATCTTTCAGCCATGGGACTCCATAGGGCTGCCTCTCTGTGGCTTCTAGGTCTGCTAGGCCTCTGGTTACCATGGCGACAGTGGCCAGACACACAGAGAGTCACTTGTGACCTTTCTCCCTTCTCCCTACTCAGTGGTTCTTCCTCTTATTGAGCAGAGAGAGGTTTCAGCAGGGCACCTCCTATCCATCTGCTAATGGGCTTGTTGATTTGAGAGACGGTCTTAGGTGTTTCCTTGACTCAAGGCAGGGACTGAACAGTTATACAAATGAAATACGATGTCACGTCAGGCAGCCCATCACCGAGTTCTGGTGCCTGAGATAGTTCAATTATACACACCTGTTTCCAGGCTTCCAAACTCTTCTGTGAAAGACCTTTCAGGGTGGAATTTTTCCTGCTCGTTCCTCTGGGCTATTTTGGGAAGATGTTCACATATTCTTAGACATAATTGAGCATGACGAAAGGGGGATATGTGTCGGTGTTTGCTGAAGAATTCTGTAACCCGTGCCCTGTCAAAGGGAAGTTCTCACTTAAGGGTGTCCCCAGCTCTTCAGTGCTCACCCCGTGTGGCATCTGTTAGTCATAGGGGATGCAGGCCTAACTGTCATAAAAGTGAGACCATTTCAATCCTGGGTCAGGAGGGGAGGCAGCTGCCACTTCCAAATGGTGTTTTAAAATCAAAGCTAATTGGGATTTAAATGAATTGAAATAGACATGAAAGTTTTACACACATGGCAGTTGATGGCAATTTGTCCTTCTGGTTGGCCCAGGTGCACACGTCATATCATCCCTAGTGTCAAATATATTCAGGGTCTGACCTCATCTTTCTCCTCCTCCTGCTCCAAACCCCATCGCATCCTGCCTGGAATCTGCCACGACCCCTATCACGTCTTCCTGCTTTCATGGTGGTCTCCCTACAGTCTCTTCTCATCAAGGAACCAGAATAAACCTTTGTAAAATGTAAATCATATCATGGTGCCCCTCTGCTCAAGATCCCATACAAACAGCACAGACAGTGGGCAATTCAGAGGGCAGGCGGCGAGGGCAGAAAGCGTGGATGAGGGATATAGGATCCATCGTTTTTTCAGTATCTTGATATTTCCCTCCTGACTGTGTGAAATGCAGCCTGGAGAAGCTGAAGTAGTATCTCCTTTGGCTGGTCAGGCCAGACCTGACTTTCAGTGATGAGGGATGTGTCTGATTGGAAGGATATTTCAGATCAAGATGGCAGGCTCGTGTTATAAAGGAGTGAAGCAGGTGCTCCTGTGGAAACGAAAGAGCTGTCGGGAGTCTATCTCCAGGTCAGGTAATAGGGAGTGGTGAGGACTGTGGCAAAGTAGAGACCACTTTGTGCTCAGCTTGTCAAGAGACTCCCCAGCCCCGGCCAGCTGTAGTCACATGGGAATGTGGGTCTGATGCTGCCAGGTCTTCCAGCTTTCCAAGGGAAGCCAGAAATCCAGCTTGTGGATCCTCCCTGTTTTGGTTTTTGACAATCATTGTGAGCTCGGGGATTTGAACATACTCCATGGGTTTCAGCCACGGAGTTGCTCTTTATTTGGATGCTCTAAATAGATCCAGCTTTTGCTGGCAAGCGCTCCTTTCAGGCTGGCTCATGTGTCCTCTTGACACGTCCCTGTCACTTTTGGAACACTCACCCATTTCCTTGCACAAGCTATTTTAGGTTCATCTGGTATGTTTCCGGCTCCAGAATCAACCATTTCTTCAAGAAGTCTGGAGTTGAGCTCTTTTTTGAAAGGTTGACAGTAAACCTATGTTCAGAACGAACGCTTGGCTGTAGGCAGATCTGCTTCTGGGTGGCCCCCTGGGGTCCCTGGGTAGATGCCTCCGCACCATTTAGAGAGCCTCAGGCCAAGTGCCACCATCTTCCAGGAGACCAGCCTCTGTTCCTGGGGCCTGTGGGGCTGATGAATGACACAGCTAACGCGTCTGGACAGCTGCATTCCACTGGGGCAGCCACCCAAGAAACGTCTGATAGGCACGTTCCCCGAGAGCTGCTCCTAGAGGTTTCATCACAGACATTTGTCGGGATTCAGGTGTGGCTTTGGAAGTGATGAAGCATGCTCTATAGACCGTGTCAATGTCCCCAGCTCGTTGTCTTGTCTGTCACTGTGGAGTTATGGGGGGACCTGTGATGGCGGCAGTGTCTGGAGTGGGTCATCCCTAATGCACAGACTATAAACCCATGGAGAGGTCTCTCTTAACACCTCCTGCCTCTGCTGGCAGCCACTGCCCACACCTCTGCCACGTAGGCCACTGGGTGCTGCCTGTGTCATTTAAAAGCCTGTTTGTGCTGAGGACATGGACTCTGTAATTTCTCTGCAACACCTCCAGTGTGAGCTTGGGCTCAGATCACCAGGGGTTGAATCCTGGCTTAGCTACAGACTGGATTTGGAACCTTGGGCAAACTACTTAATCAAGCTGTGCCTGAAACAGACTCACAGACATAGAGAACTGACTTGTGGTTGCCAAGAGGGTGGGGAGGGAGAGGGATGGACTGGGAGTTCGGGGTTGGTAGATGCGAACGATTACATTTAGAATTGGATAGACAACAAGGCCCCAATGTATAGCACAGGGAGCTATATTCAATATCATGATAAACCATAATGGAAAAGAATATAAAAAAGAATGTCTATATGTATGTAGCTGAAGCACTTTGCTGTACAGCAGAGATTGGCGCAACATTGTAAACCAGTTATACTTCAATTAAAAATAAATAAATAGAATCAAAGGGGGAAAAAAAGCACAAACTTGCCACTATAAAATGTGTCATGAGGTTGCAATGAAAAAAAAGTAGAGACAGTAAAAACCTACCTCAGTGAATTGTTGTTACTAGTAAATGAGTTAATACATGTAAATCCCTTAGGACAGTGGCCAAAACACAGCAAAGCTCAACAAACATTGACATTTATGATTCTGTCAATCTCTGGGTCCAGGCAGGCATAAACAGTTCTGGGTTGTGAGTTGCATGGTCCAGTGTATTTCCTTTTGTCTTTTCCTTTTTTCTTTGCTTTCCTCTCTCTCTCTTTTTTTAAAAGTTAACTTTATTGAAGTATCATTTTCATACAGTATAATATATCCATTTTAAGTGGATAGTATTTTGGTGAATGTTGACAATTTATACACACATTTAATCTTCACCATAATTTAGCTCTGAACATTTTTATCACCTCTCAAATACCTTGTACCACTTCCCATACAGTACATCCCCGACTCCATCTAACCCTCTCCAGCCCCAGGTAACTGTTGTTATCTTTCTGCCACTATGGATTGGATTTGTCTTTTCTGGAGTTAAATATACATTTTCCTCTCTTTCTTGATTTCCCCTTACCTCTTTCTCTCTCTCCTTCCTTCCCTCCATTGATGTAAACTATTTTTCTGCCACATGCATCCTCGACTGGCTTTGTGGACATGTGACCCGTGCAGTTACACAGGGTACCACCCTCAGGAGGGTCCTATACTTTGTTTAATGCTTTGTTGTCACTGGCTTGAATTTTTTTGTTTTTTGGTTTTGGCTGGGCTGTATCTTCACTGAGGCACCCAGGATTCTGGGCTTAATTGCCCTGAGGCATGTGGGATCTTAGTTCCCTGACCCTGGATCGAACCCATGTCCCCTGCCTTGGAAGGCAGATTCTTAACCACTGGACCACCAGGGAAATTGCTGAAATTCTGTAAAAAAATTTTTTTGGTCAAGGGCGCCTGCATCTTAGTTTTGCACGAAATCCACAGTTGGTGCCAGGCATCATCAAGCCATGGGGCATGTGTAGGGGCATCTCTGTTTCTCTGTCTCCTGACCCACGAGGGGCTTTCAGTGTATGTACCAACTGAGTGGAATTCCTATCAGTGGGGCTAGGAATTCTTCTCTTCCCTCTGTCCGGCATCTGCCTGGGCAGTGTGTGAGCTCGGATATAACTGTGTGCAGAACCCTTTGGCTGAGTGTGCGGAGTGAATTCCATGATGCTGTCTTTCTCTGAAAATCTCCATCCAATTCGTGGTCCAGCAGCTGGCTCAACATTTGTCCTTTGGGAGCCAGCGTCGACGGGCCTTGTGGGCGTCTGAGAATGTTTACAAGGTCTTGCCTTCTGCAGCAATGTCTCCTCCTTAGTAGCTGGAGGTTTTGCTGGAATTTGGCATCGACTTGACAGCAGGGGGCAGCCCTTTCCCTCTATCCCTCTCAGAACAGGTTCTCAAGAAGATACTGCATTCTTCCCTGAGTGGGGTGAGAGGATTAGGAGACAGGTGACAACCGGGCTCTCATGGGCTTCTTGCTTCTTGTTGAGTAGGCGCCTCTGCATTTGGGCTCACAAGAGGCTCAGCCGCTTCTTCCAGCATGAGACCGAGCCAGCAAGGGCCTGAGCCCAGCAAATCCTCTTAAGCTGGGAACAGCTCAAGGTCATGAACCCTTGCGAGGGAGGCACAAAGATCTTTTCTTCCAGCGCAAATTAGCGACATTTCCGGGGCTGTTGTCATTTTCCGGCTGAGTCTCAGGGGTTAGAAGTTGGGATGGATTTGCCTTTCTTTGGCGCTGATGACCCAGGCCGCCTGGCTGTTCTGTCATAGATCAGAATCAAGATGAACTGAGACATGTCTTCTTTGTGCAAAGCGCTGCCCTTGGCTGCCTGGGAGGCTGGGAGGCTGGGAGCCTGGGTGGCCGGGCGGGGTGCTTGCAGGTGGAGCAGGGGCTGTTGTGTGGGTCAGGCTCTTGGGTTCCCTGGCCTGGCTTCTGCTGTTTTCCCTCGCTGACGAGAGCATCCTTCTGGGCTTGTCGACTTGACCCGTCCTGGAGACCAGGCAGGTATGCACCCAGAGGAGGTAGATTCAGGCTAGAAAAGGCCCAGAGTGATTGCAAATCACAACCGATCGAGAATTTGTCTGGGTGAGGGTGTGATGTCTCCTACAGCGGCTACGCCGCGGGGCTCCCCCCAAGCCTCTCTTCATTTTCTTCCGCTTGCTCGCTTCACTCTGCGCTACCTTCCTGGCCCAGCTTGTGCCTGTGTTTGTGGTGCCTGCCTTCTCGTTATTCTTGGTGTTTTTTTAAGGATGAGTTCCATAGGTGGCATTCGACCAGTAGGGGCTCCGAGCGGGCAGCCTGCCACTACCTGGGTTCAGATTCTGCCTCCACCCCTGCTAGCTGTGTGACTGTGAGCAAGTGACTTCACCTCTCTGTGCTTTTGTTTCATCCCATGAAGGAGCGGACCATGGTACCTCTGCTTGTTGAGAAAGTAAAAATGGATTAGTGCATGTCAGGTGCTTGGGATGGTCCCATCACACAGAGTGAGTGCTGTATAAATGTTAAATAGTGTTATTCACATTCACTGAGAGTTTTTAAAAAATGTGTGTGTGTGTATATATATATGTATTTATTTATGGCTATGCTAGGTCTTCACTGATGTGCAGACTTCCTCGAGTTTTGATGAGCAGGGGCTACTCTCTAGTGTGCGCGCAGGCTTCTCACTGTGCTGGCCTTTCTTGTTGTGGAGCACAGGCCCTAGGACATGTGGGCCTCAATGTTGTGGTGCACGGGCTTAGTTCCTCTGCGGCATGTGGAATCTGCCCACACCAGGGATTGGACCTGTATCCCTTGCACTGGCAGGTGGATTCCCAACCACTGGATCACCAGGGAAGTCCCAGTGAGAGCTTTTTGTGGCCTCATAGGCATCTGCGTAGAAAGAAGCTCTCTGCCTCCTCCTCCCGTAAGCAGTCGATGTGCAGAAGCACCAGGACACTGGCATCCCTGGCTTGCCAGCCGGGCAGTGCTGAGAAAGACGTGATCTTCTCTCTCAGTCCCTGCCTTTGGCTTTTCTTGGGCCGGGAGCAGGACACTGGCTTTCGGCTCTAGTCCTTCTGTTTCCATGACGGGTGGCTGTTGGCAAATTACCCCGACGGCTATGCTTCTACTCTGGGCCTTCACCTTTTGGGGATGCTGAGAGGGTTGGCTAGGCTTAACGGGAGGGACTCCAGAACCGCCTCTGCTACATCCAGAAAGCTCTTAGTGCTTATCTTTATCAGCTTCCCCATAAGAAAGTTGTTCTTTCCTGAAACAATTTGGAAACTCCACTGTAAATGGAAATGCAAATAAATGTAAACAAGGAGACACGTATGAGAATTGTTTCTTAAAACATTATATCTCATCACAGAAACTTGGAACCCCCCTCAATATCCAGCAAGAGAATGGATCCATATGGTATTTCCATACAATGGGATGTAATACAGTAGCAGAATGAGTGGGTGACAGCAATATGTATCAATAGATGTGAATTTCACAAATACAGTGTGTAGTGGAAAATGCAAATTGCAAAGGAATAGAGTATACTCCTATTTATACAATGTTTTAAACTCCAGAAACAACACAGTATATCATGGTGTAAGTAGACATCATATACTGTAGTCAAGGTAAAAGAAAATACAATCATGAGGAACCCCAAGTCCAGAAAAGGAGTTCCTTTGGGGTCAGGAGGGGAATGTGATGGAGACTGAGCCCAGGGCCATCAGCTGATCCGTGATGGTTTATTTCTTCAGTGTATGTGTGCATTTATTGTTTCAAACACTCTTTTGCAAATCTTAAATATCACATCATACATTTAAAAATAGTTTAAAATACATTGTACATTGTACATTAAAATATTGTACATTGCACCCCAATGTACAATAGCCAATACAATAGCCAGTTGGAATGGAAGCTTTTCCAATACAATGGAAGCAACCTAAATGTCCATCAACAGAGAAATGGATGAAGATGTGGTATGTATATACAATGGAATATTACTCAGCCATAAAAAGGAATGAAATCAAGTCATTTGTAGAGATGTGGATGGACCTAGAGATTGTCATACAGAATGGAGCAAGTCAGAAAGAGAAAAACAAATATTGTCTAATATCTATTATCTGTGGAATCTAGAAGAATGGGACAGATGAACTTATTTGCAAAGCAAAAATGGAAACACAGGTATAGAGAACAAGTAGATGAATACCAAGAAGTTAAGCAGGGGAGGGATAAATTGGAAGATTGGGATCGACATCCATACACTCTTAGGTATAAAATAGATAGCTGATGAGACCTTACTGTATAGCACAGGGAATTACTCAGTGCTTTGGGGTGACCTAAATGGGAAGGAAATCCAAAAAAGAGGGGATACGTACGTGCATATGTGTGTATATATAACTGATTCACTCCACTGTACAGCAGAAACTAACACAACATTGTAAAGCAACTATACTCCGATAAAACTGATTAAAAAACAGTTTGTCTTAGCAAAAATATGTAGAGCTAAAAAAGAAGGTCTGAAACGCAATGGACTGAAAGCCCTTGGTTTCCTCCCTGGCACTGACTGTGTGTTCCCAGAGGCCATCAGTGAGACCTTAGTTTCCCAGGTGAGCAGGGCAGAGAAGTGGTAAGAGAATCAGAAGTGGCTGGACAGTCCCAGTGACCTTGGATTAGAGCTGAGTCTTCTCAGAGTGTTGGTTTCCTCACCTATAGAAAGGGTAGAATTCAGCCCCTGTGACTGTACTCACAGGGTTGGTGCAGGAACTTCTGCGGCGATGGTGCCTGTAGGGCACTTCACTCGGAGCTGGGTGCCAGGAGTGTGCGGGACGGAGTAGATGCTGTTAGTGATGACACTGAGCTCAAGGGTTACAGGTGGGACATGAGGGCAATCTGGTAGTGACATCTGTCACCCCATTAATCACCAGGGTGGGTTTGATGGATCTGGCTGGCTAAGCGGGTGTCCCCTTCCTCCCTCACCCCTCCACGTCCATCCCTCCTGGAGCTGCATACTTGGTTGAAGGGGACCACCTTCCCTGGTAGAGGAGGACTGGTCTTGGGTCAAGGGTATACGAGTAGCTGCGCTCCCCTGCTAGAACCTCCGAACAAGCTCTTAAGAGTGACAGGTGGAGGGAAGGAGGAGGGAAAGTGATGAGGACATGCACCCCCCCCCCAGGAGAGGCCCTCTGCTCTTTCAGCTCCAAATGCTCCCCTGTCAATGGCTCTACTGTCTCAAGTTCAAAGCCCCCTGAGGACGAGTTGGTTTCGGCTCACGCTGCTGCCCAGCCTTCTGTTCTGATCGCACACACTGCTTCTTTTCTCTTGGCCACAGGCTGACCCTCACCCTTCACAGATCCCACGGCTAATGGTGACCTCAGACTAAGCTCCCCACGCCGCTGCGGGGGGGGGGGGCACTTACTGTGTGCTTGCCCTCGGGTCTGGGCTGTCCTCCTTCTCGCTGACCCTGGGTGATGGGGCCAGCTTGTCCACCCTCTGCTTGTGGGTGGGCCTTTCTCTCTGACCCCCCAGAGGACAGGGGTCTTCTCTGTTCAAATAGAGGGAGAGAGAGCAGAGAGGGGCTTGCTCTTCAGGGTATCAGTCAGATGCCCTAGGGCAAAGCCTTGCCAAGACAACAGCTCCTCTTTGTCACGAAAGCTGGATCAGTCTAGCTGGCCGCCTGTTGGGCACCAGGGTGTAGGATGCATTCCACAAGGTCACAGGGGATAGAGTTTATTAAGGATAGAGGAAACTTGCAAGCTAGAGAGGAGGAAGGGGAAGAAAGACCAAACCCCATCTTCTCATTGGCCCTGTGGAGGGATTTTTGAGGTTCTTGCCATTCTGTTGGACTCATGGTGCAGGGTTTGCATTGCATGGAGGGACACTGCCCAGGCTCACCTACTTTTTGTTGGAAGTAGGCAGAAAGCAGCCTTGTTAGTGTGGGAATTTTCAGGCTGTTTGATACCAGGCAGTGTGGGTGGATTCAAAGTGCCAGCTGTTTATCAAAATCATCTGGAAATGCCAACAACACACACTTGGGAAACTCAGACCCGTCCCTCCTGGTGGAGATCAGAACTCTTGGCCCTTCTGGAAACTGAGCTTGTTGTTTAGCTTGTTGAGCATACTTCCAAGTCTTAACAGGACAGCCATGCTCCTGTATCACCCCATTACTTTCTTGTTTGCCTGGGACCTGGATCTTTGTGGGTGAAATCCTGTCTTCTTTAGTCCTCTGAGGAATCAAACACCCTATTTATTATCACAGAGGGCCCAGTTTAGTGATGGGCTCATTTTTCTATGAAATGCCAAGAAACAGTTATGCCTGTGAGGGCACGCTTGGTTTCAAGAGACAGAAAACATTAGACAGGGAAAAAAAGGAATTTATTGGCTCATACAGTTGAAAAGCTTCAAATATGGCTTGATCCAGCAGTTAAAATATTGTCATCAAGAGCTAATATCTCTCCTTATCTCAGATTTCCCTTGAGGATTAGCTTATTCTATGCATCCGTTTGGGGATAAGAAGACCTCTCAGTAAAAGCCAGAGGGAATAAAGAGTTCTTGCCAAATATTTCAAATAGAAGTCCTGTGCCTCATTGTCACTCACCTATGCAGAGTCTCTGACTGGCCAGACTTGGGTCAAGTACCCATTCCTGGAGATGAGAGTGGAATTGCAGCTACCTAAAATGCCAAGAAGGGGAGGAGATTGTTCCCAAAGGAAAACTGGAATGCAGTTAGCAGAAGGGGGTAAATAACCACACCATCCACAGGGATCCAGAAGGAGCTACCTGTCTCAGGCAGCACAGCTCATTGTTTCTGACAAAGACATGGCCTTCCTTCGCAATGTCTCCAAGTCCTGAACTAAGACTGCAGCCTTTGTTTGGAGTGTTGGCTTGAATCCTGGCATTCCTCCCAGAGCCCCTTGTTGGAACTGTATCAACAATGGCCCAGACGGTGAGGTAGTCTAACCCAGCACCCTCATTCATACGGGAACCAGAGAGGAAACAGGAGTGGAGAGAAATTGCTGGCCTGCATTAAATTTAGATTTATTTTGCTGGGGCTAATTGTAATCTTTATTTGGTCCCAAGTGATTCATTCTTATCGTTCTTATTATAGTAGAGAAAATTAATTTTTATTCTGCTGTAAAGGTGGCTGTAATAATCTGGGTTCAGGGAGGGGGATTACTTTAATAAGATTTGCCAGTAGGTTTTGAAACAGTCAGCTTTTGTGAGTGTGGAGCAGGCCTGTTGGTGGAGAGGATGTGAGGGGGGTCCAGTTGGGAAATCCTGGGTAAACTCAGCTAGGAAAAGGAACAGGTTTGTTTCCTTTGTAAAGAGTGCAGGAGTCCTTTCATTCTTTAAGTACAGGGGAGGTTCCAAGGGGGTGGGAATCTAAGCAGATCTCAGAGTCTTTGACTGACTTAAATGGAAGCAAATGCATTTACCCCAGTCCTGAGCCTGCTCACAGGACAAAGGAAAATGCCCTCAGAAAATGTCCTGATCCTCTGTTTGGGGATCGCCAGCATTTGAAAGCACGCACCCTCCTGGTGCAGACTGCAGATGGTGACTGCAGCCATGAAATTAAAAGATGCTTACTCCTTGGAAGAAAAGCTATGACTAATCTAGACAGCTTATTAAAAAGCAGAGACATTGCTTTGCCAACAAAGGTCTGTATAGTCCAGGCTATGGTTTTTCCAGTAGTCCTGTATGAATGTGAGATTTGGACTATAAAGAAAGCTGAGCACTGAAGAATTGATGCTTTTGATCTGTGGTGTTAGAGAAGACTCTTGAGAGTCCCTTGGACTACAAGGAGATCCCACCAGTCCATCCTAAAGGAAATCAGTCCAGAATGTTCATTGGAAGGACTGATGCTGAAGCTGAAACTCCAAAACTTTGGCCACCTGATACGAAGAGCTGACTCATTTCAAAAGACCCTGATGCTGGGAAGATTGGGGGCAGGAGGAGAAGGGGACGACAGAAGATGAGATGGTTGGATGGCATCACTGACTCAATGGATGTGAGTTTGAGTGAACTCTGGGAGTTGGTGATGGACAGGGAGGCCTGGCGTGCTGCGGTTCATGGGGTCGCAAAGAGTCGGACATGATGAGTGACTGAACTGGGCTGAATTGACTGACCCTGCTGGTGGAAGAGAGCAGGTATTACAGGGTCATCATCTTTCATGTGAAATTCCAAATCCTCAAAGCTCTGAAAACTGAAATGCTTTGGGTAAATTTTTAGCAGAGTCATTTGGTGGCAAAACCTCACCTGAGCTAATTTATGACTTATACCATGAGAATGAATGTTCCTATCTTTGACTTTGGAACCATTGTTGGTTTTCTTATTTTAAAAAATTTATTTGGCTATGCCAGGTCCTAGTTGTGGGATGCGGGATCTTAATTCTCTGACCAGGGATTGAAGTCGGGCCGCCTGCATTGGGAGCTCAGAGTCTTAACCACTGGACCATCAGGGAAGTCTGGGAACCATTGTTGGTTTGATGAAAGGATGCTGCTCCAGATCCCACTAAAGATATTACTATTATAATATGCACTATATGCAGTGGGTTGCTTCCCTATGTCAGAAAAATTAGAAAGCAAGATTTCTGGAAAAGAGGTGTTGGGTCTCCATGAATGTCAGGTTTGTCAGATTTTAGGGAGAGAAATCAGAGTTCCTAATTTTTATGTGAAATTCCTCAATTTCTATAGAGTATTTTCAGGTTCAGATTTAAAAATATGTTTTGAAGACAGAAAAAGATAGTTGATGCTATTAGTCATTAGGGAAATGTAGATTAAACCTGGAATGAGAGGGGCTTCCCTCCTGGTGCAGTGGTTGATTTCGCCTTCCAGTGCAGAGGGTGTGGATCCGATCCCTGGTGGAGGAGCTAAGATCCCACATACTTTGGGGCCAAAAAACCAAAACATAAAACAGAAGCAATACTGCAGTAAATTCAGTAGAGACTTTAAAAATTGTCCACATCAAAAAATCTTAAAAAAAAAAAATCTGTAATGAGAACAGCAGGATGGCCGTAATACAAAAGGCTGATGATATCAAGTGTCCACAAGAATGTAGAGAAACGGGACTGCTGTTGATGGAAATGTAAAATGGTGCAGTTGCTTTGGGAAGTAGTTTGGCTGGAAAGTGAAACCAAATGGACACCTACCCTATGACTCAGCAATTCCACCCTTAGGTGTCTAACCTAATAGAAATGAAAGACTTGTTTGTAAATGTTCCTAACAGCTTTATTCATCATTGCCCTCAGCTGGAAATGGCTCAGATGAACACACTATGGCATATTCACACAACAGAGTAAAAGGGAATCACCCCCTGATTCACGAAACAACGTGAGTGACTTTCAAATAATCATGCTGAGTAAAAGGACCCAGACCCACAAGTATGCATATGGTGTGACTACATACGCACATGAATTTCTAGAAAAGGCAAAACTATAGAGTCAGACAGCAGATCAGTAGCCGCCTGGGGCCATGGGTGGGGATGGGGTCACCTACATACTAGCACGGGGAACTTTTTGGGGCAATGGCACAGTTCTAAAGCTGGATTGTGGTGATGATTACAGATTCACATCGAACTGTACACTTAAAATGGGTACATCTTATGGTATGTAATAGGACCACTAAAATCTGTGAAGACAAAACAGATTCATATACCTGAAATTTCAAAAAGTATGCAAATGATGATAATGAAAAAAAGTGATGATACTATAATGAAAAAAATTTTGACTGCCCAACAGCGATCCAGTTTTGTTTTGCACAGGCAACCAGGGTTATTAGCTTCTCTGCAGTGTTTTCAGAGAGCTTCATGCATGGAAAAGCACATAACTATATCTTTTCATGTGTATATATAGTTTGTTTTCCCCTCTCAAATACTAGCAAACCACAAACACTGTTTTGCACCTAGTTGTCTTCACTTAACATGCAGCGTGTCTTGGAGATCTTTCTCTAACATAAAAAGCTGCATTTTTTCACGTCCTGTGATTTCACTTCATGGTATGGCTGTCACAGCACTGATGCAGCCACTCTTTTATTGATAAACACTTGACTGGTTTCCAGACTTCGGCCCCTTACAAAAATGCTTGGCCAAATTGCTTTACCTCATGGTGTCCCTCAGCTTCCTCATCTCTCAGTAGAGCTCCTGGTCTCACCTGCTTACCTCCCAGAAGCGTGGCGAAGAAATGAACTCATCTATAGAAAGTGCTTAAACAGTACCTGGCACACAGAAACTCAAGGTAAAGTGTTATAAAGATTGTTTCCAAGGGGAACCTTGCATGTCTGTCATTTCACCTGTGTGCAGGTGTATTAGGATAAACTCTGAGAAGGCCAGTTACTCACTCAAAGGATATGTGCAGATGAATTTTGGATGGATTTTGTCAAATGATCAATTTTATACCTTTGAGTGATGAATGAGATTGTGTCCGCAGAGACTCACCAAACCACAGTAGATCTGATGTTTTGAATTTTTGTCAGCTGGAGATAAGAGGTGGCATCTCCCAGTTTGGGAAGGAAAAGTCCCCAACGTCAATGGGGTTTGATCAAAATTCCTCTGGCCCACTGGCATAGACAGTTATCTACATAAATACAAGAACAAGAGAGCCCTTCCGGGAGTCTTTCCACTGACATAGTTAGGAAACAGGGGAGGACATCATAGCCTGTGACATCAACCCCATCACGTTTACTATTTTTGCAAATTGAATAAGGAATGCAGATGACTTTTCAGGACACAGCTGCCATGTCCTGGGAAACACAAACACATGAAACTCACACTTTTTGGAAACTGGAGTGATTTTCCGGTTCAGACTGGCTTGTGTTGGCTCTAACTGTTTGGAAGAAGTTGCCACATTGGAGAAATGACTGGAAAGTAATCTGCTGGTCAATGTATTTATTCATTAAACATTCAAACAATGATTATTTGAATCTATGGATTGTTGGCATTGGAAAGTCGTTGATCAGGTATGTGACATTTTTGCAAAGAATTCCAGAAACACGGGGCCTCAGATATCTCATCGGAAGCTGGCTCATTTTTATGGTGCAAGGAGATGCTCACGTCCTGTGTGTTGTTTTTATTTTTATTTTTTGACCATTTATCGTGATTTTTATTTTTACTTTATTTTACTTTACAATACTGTATTGGTTTTGCCATACATTGACATGAATCCACCACAGGTGTACATGCATTCCCAAACATGAGCCCCCCTCCCACCTCCCTCCCCATAACATCTCTCTGGGTCATCCCCGTGCACCAGCCCCAAACATGCTGTATCCTGCGTCGGACATAGACTGGTGATTCGATTCTTACATGATAGTATACATGTTACAATGCCATTCTCCCAAATCATCCCACCCTCTCCCTCTCCCTCTGAGTCCAAAAGTCCGTTATACACATCTGTGTCTTTTTTGCTGTCTTGCATACAGGGTCGTCATTGCCATCTTTCTAAATTCCATATATATGTGTTAGTATACTGTATTGGTGTTTTTCTTTCTGGGTTACTTCACTCTGTATAATCGGCTCCAGTTTCATCCATCTCATCAGAACTGATTCAAATGTATTCTTTTTAATGGCTGAGTAATACTCCATTGTGTATATGTACCACAGCTTTCTTATCCATTCATCTGCTGATGGACATCTAGGTTGTTTCCATGTCCTGGCTATTATAAACAGTGCTGCGATGAACATTGGGGTACATGTGTCTCTTTCAATTCTGGTTTCCTCGGTGTGTATGCCCAGCAGTGGGATTGCTGGGTCATAAGGTAGTTCTATTTGCAATTTTTTAAGGAATCTCCACACTGTTCTCCAAAGTGGCTGTACTAGTTTGCATTCCCACCAACAGTGTAGGAGGGTTCCCTTTTCTCCACACCCTCTCCAGCATTTATTGCTTGCAGATTTTTGGATCGCAGCCATTCTGACTGGTGTGAAGTGGTACCTCATTGTGGTTTTGATTTGCATTTCTCTGATAATGAGTGATGTTGAGCATCTTTTCATGTGTTTGTTAGCCATCCGTATGTCTTCTTTGGAGAAATGTCTATTTAGTTCTTTGGCCCATTTTTTGATTGGGTCGTTTATTTTTCTGGAATTGAGCTGCATAAGTTGCTTGTATATTTTTGAGATTAGTTGTTTGTCAGTTGCTTCATTTGCTATTATTTTCTCCCATTCAGAAGGCTGTCTTTTCACTTTGCTTATATTTTCCTTTGTTGTGCAGAAGCTTTTAAGTTTAATTAGATCCCATTTGTTTATTTTTGCTTGTATTTCCAGTATTCTGGGAGGTGGACCATAGAGGATCCTGCTGTGACTTATGTCGGAGAGTGTTTCGCCTATATTCTCCTCTAGGAGTTTTATAGTTTCTGGTCTTACATTTAGATCTTTAATCCATTTTGAGTTTATTTTTGTGTGTGGTGTTAGAAAGTGATCTAGTTTCATTCTTTTACAAGTGGTTGATCAGTTTTCCCAGCACCACTTGTTAAAGAGATTGTCTTTACTCCATTGTATATTCTTGCCTCCTTTGTCAAAGATAAGGTGTCCATATGTGTGTGGATTTATCTCTGGGCTTTCTATTATGTTCCATTGATCTATATTTCTGTCTTTGTGCCAGTACCACACTGTCTTGATGACTGTGGCTTTGTAGTAGAGCCTCAAGTCAGGCAAGTTGATTCCTCTAGTTCCATTCTTCTTTCTCAAGATTGCTTTGGCTATTCGAGGTTTCTTGTATTTCCATACAAATCTTGAAATTATTTGTTCTAGTTCTGTGAAAAATATGGCTGGTAGCTTGATAGGGATTGCATTGAGTTTGTAAATTGCTTTGGGTAGTTGTGTGTTGTTTTTAAAAGGACTTTTTGTTTTCCATTTCCAGCTTTTTAGTTGGAACTTTCTAGCTGCCTGTCTCTGGTGGCAGTTTCTCCTCTTCCTACACAAGTCATGGAACCTCACAGGATGCCACAGATTCAAGATGTGTGTGCGTGCAAGGATTCCTCCAGTTTAAGACAGAGACTTGACCCAGCAGCTCAGGGTCTGTAAGGACCAAGTTTCTGGCTGACTTCGGGTTTGCTTTCTGTGGGCTAGAACGTATGCCCTGGAGCTCTGAGCTCCCTGCTCAGTGCAGAAACATCCATCTGCAGCCCTGGGGCTCTTATCCTCACACCACACTGTCCCTGGGAAGAGGGGAGGTCTCTCTGGGGAGCTTCTGCACAGGTCCAGAGAACTTGTATCTCTGCGGTTTATATCCCTATGGTCTGGTTTGGGTTACATGCCCACTGATGACCAAATTGCCAAAGTGTTTCCTCAAAGGGAGAGAAGAGAAACAGGTATTGGCGAGACAACAAATGCTTAAAAAATAAGGAAGAGATTCCCAAGCGTCCAGCAGTTGGCCAGTCCCCGTACCTTTGGACTCCAGGAGACTCGATTCAGGATCTGTTCACTGCTTTGGGGAGAATGACTCTTTCTTTGAGTGATTGGTCTTGGGCTCAACAATCTTTATTTCAGTACTTCAGATTCTGCTAAAAAAGCTACCCACCCTCTTCATTGACCTGTTTTCAATAAAGAAGGCATGAGCTCAGGATGGAGCACACGCTGACATTCCGTTGTCATAGCAACCCGGGTGGTAAAGATCAGCTTAATGCTATTTAAAGTGGGGAGTGGTGATGGCAGGAATTAGGAACTGGGGGCATTTGAGTAAAGCTGGAGATGTGGTACCCTAGTCCCAGCTCCAGATTCTACAGGAGATATTCAGGGGGATGTCTGGGCAGACAGCACTTCTGTCTATCTGCACCAGGGACGTCCAAAGGGCATGATGGGTTAGAGCAACCAGAGGATGGTTTCGGACCAGACTCAAGGGGAGGGACCTCTAACTCCTAGTCTGATCCTCCTTTTTCTGGCCACATTTCTCGAAAGAGTTGTCTGTTTTCAGTGTTTCCTTCCTCGTGTTCTGCCTGCTCCTCACCGCCATCATTCTGCTTCTTGCCACTGCATCTCCACTGAAACTCTGCTGAGTTCATCCAAGTTATTGTCAAAGGCTCGGGTTCTTCTCAGGGAAGGATCCCTCCTTCTCAGAAGTCTTCCTAGCACTCTGATAGCTGTTCTTTTAAAAAATACTTATTTATATTTATTTATTTGGCTATGCTGGGTCTTAGTTATGGCATGCAGGATCTAGTTCCCCCACCAGGGATTGAGCCCAGGCTTCCTGCATTGGGAGCTCGGAATTATAGCCACTGGACCCCAGGGAAGTACCCCAACGATGGCTTTTCTGATAACAACATCCATCTCTCTAGAAATCCATCTCTCCTCTGCCCCACATCATGAGTGCCCCTTGGAGCCTTCTCTTCAAGGCTCCTTGTCACCTGCCAGAGCCCCCCACATTAAGGGGTCACTTCCCATTCTGTGGGTGTCTCTTTGGGCTGCTTCCCCAAGTGACTGCTCTTGCCACCTCCTTTCTGGCAGCATCCACATCCCTCCTGCACTCAGAGTCCTGTTGAGCTGTGGCTGCAGGGTCTAATGCATGACTTCGTGGGCATTTCTACCGGGTGGGCCCGCTCGTCTCTCAGACTCACGATGCCCCCTCCCCCTCCCCCAGGGATGCTCTCCCTGGTCTCTGTGACTATCTCACCCTTTGGCCCGAGCCTCAGCCCAGCACAACTCTTAATTCTTTCTTTCCTCTCCAGCTCCCTTTCCCCTCCCACCATAGCTAGGTAATCCCCCAGTCCTCTCAAAATCTCTTGAACCATTTCTCCATCCTACTGGCCCTTTCTGCAGTAGAGAGCATGGTGACTTTGAGGAAATTGGAGCTGATAAACCAAAAGATATGGCCATGAGATGACCTGAACCACGAGAAAGGCAACACTTTCCCTGGAGAGATGGGCAATAGCTGGGGGTGAGGCTCACCCCCAGGTGGGGCTCATGTGTCCAGAGCTCAGTGGGAGGTCAGGGAGCTCCAGAGGGCCATAACACCTGGGGATCTTTTATTGTCCAGGGTTTTTTCTTATGGAAGGTAGCAGATGTTGAGTGCCTGGGATATGCAAAATAAGCAGAATCTAAATGGCTATAAAACCATGGTTATTTGGGCTACATTTAAAGCAATTGCATATGTAAAAAATTGAGTTTGGCATCAGCAGTCTTTGGGCTAATGGTCCTAGCTGCGTTCTCCAGAAATAAACAGTGTGGGGGTTGGTTAGCAGACAGGAGCCTTCTTTGGTCCATTTGTATAACGAGGTCACTACCTTTTAATGACTTGGACCTTTGTGTCTGTCTCTGTCTTGGTCATTCCTGCTTCCAGTCCATTCTCCATCATCCCAGGGCACTGGCTTACCAACCGCATTGTGTGGTGCCATGTTTCTGTGACGCCAGCCGCTTTAGAGGCTTCCTGTTAGGCCTGGGATGAAGTCCAGGCACTATGAAGGGGCCCCACCGGGCCCTGTGTGACCTGGAGCCCCCCTCGTCCCGAGTCTGCCTGCGTCTCTCTCCTCCCCCACCTGCTGCAGCAGGGCTGTGTGTCCCCCACCTTTGGTCCTTCGCCCGTGCTGCTCTCCTCCCAGACCCTCTTTCAACCCCTTGACCTGGTTCATTCGATTATTCTCTGTCCCCATCTTCATCCACATGGCTTTCTGTGTGTGGAAATCTCTCTTCTTTCCCCTATAAACATACCACCCACTGGCTTTTATTCAGTATGCCCTAATCACATCTGCAAAGACCTAATTTTCAATGAAAGTCACTTTTAAAAGAAATATTTAATTTTATTTGGCCGCGTTGGGTCTTAGCTGTGCATGCAGGATCCTCATTGCATGATACGGGATCTTTTCTTGTGGCACATGGACTCTCTAGTTGTGTTGCTCAGGCTCCAGCAGACTTAAGTAGTTGCTCCGCAGCATGTGGGATCTTAGTTTTCTGATCAGGGATGGGACCCACGTCTCCTGCATTGCAAGGCGAATTCATATTCACTGGACCACCAGGGACGTCCCTTAGTTCACATTTTGAGGTTCCAAGTGGACATGAGGTTTTGGTGGATACTGTTGAATCCACTGCAGGTCCCACCTGCTTTGGTTCCATCAAGACTGCGTCAGGGGACTTCCCTGGTGGTCCAGTGGTTAAGGCTTCACTTCCCACTGCAGGGAGTGTGAATTCGAGCCTTGCTTGGTGAGCTATGATCCCACATGCCTCGGGGCCCAAAAGCCAAGACATGAAACAGAAATAATATTGTAATAAATTCAGTAAAGACTTTAAAAATAGTCTGCATCAGAAAACATCTTAAAACAATATTGTATTAGAAACCCCTCTTCTGTCATGACTCTTGTTTTTCATTATGGGAATGACTTTTTATGTTCATACCCCCAAACTAGACAAAATTTCATGGGGCAGGGCTGCATTGGTCCATGGTCCCCACCTACCTTCAGTGCTTGGCACAGGACTGGCCCATGATAAGCACTGAGTGAATGGATGCGTGATGGATGGGTGGTCATATGGACTGAATGTGATAGTATCAGGAGGTGAATTGTGGGCAGGTGATCAGTTTTAGCCGAGGTCACGAGGGTGAAGCCCCCATGGTGGGATAAGTGCTCTTGAAAAGAGAGGAACAGGGAATTCCCTGGCAGTCTGGTGATTGGGACTCCATGCTTTCACTGCCAAGGGCTTTAGCTCAGTCCCTGGTTGGAGAACTAAGAGTCCACAGGCTGTGTGGCATGGCTAAAAATAAAAAGAGAGAGAGAGAGGAAGAGACACCCGCACTCTCTCCCTCTGCCATGTGGGGATACAGGGAGAGGCTAGCCATCTATAAGCAAGGAAGCAGGCTCTCACCAGAGATCAAATTGGCCAACACCTTGATTTTCGGCCCCCAGCTCCAGAACTCTGAGAAAATAAATGTCTCTTGTTTAAGCCACTCTATGGCATTTCACGATAGCAACACTAAGGTAGTGGGTATGCCTGATCCATCCCATCTGATGCCCACAAACTCCTAGGATCATCCTCCTGTCTCCTTTCCCCCCATGTTCCTCCCGGGGGCTGGGGTGCTCACCACGGTGACCAGATGGTTGAAAAATGGGCTGATTTTCCAGCCAAGGTCACTTGCTCTGGAGCTCAGGTTCCTCCCCTACTCCTTGGCTTTGGGGGGACTTCAAGGAAGCCAGGCACGTGAGCAGGACCTGAGTGACCTCTGGTTGGATGTACAGCAGGTGATAGGCTGTGTTTTTTCCTTGGGGACGGTTCCCTAATAGATATCTCAGTGCCGGGTGGTCCTGTCCCCATGTCACTGTCACCACGCAGGCTGAATTCATCAATGTTGGGATCGGTGTTTTCACGTCTTCCCCTGCTCGGGTCTCTCAGCACTCAGGTGGTCACTGAGAGGGAAGAACTTGGATAGTTTTTGAGTCAGAGGCTGGAGAGATTTCCTCCTGGAGCAAGTAGAACTGAAAAAGAGGGAAGAAAAGCCCTTTCATAAAACTGCCAGAATTTCCCTGGAAGGATGTGAAAGATTCAGACAAAAATCATTTCTTCTCCTCTCTGCAATTTCTCAGGGTGAAACTAGTGGACAAAGACATGGGAGAGAAGAGATCATGGGGTCAGCCTGGAGCTCTGCTTGGCTCGCTGCCTTTGTAGATCACTGGGCTTGGTAGCCAGTTTGTGGCGGGGAAAACCCGGCAGTGTCTCTGGGGATCTGTGGTGCCTCCTCCCTCCTGGGTGTACTTTCAGGTCCTTCCAGAGCACGGGGACCCTAGTTGTGCTGGGTGCTTCTCCCCTTCCCCTCACCATTTTGCTGCCTGTGGTCCCCTTCGTCCCAGGCTGAGGTCTGGGGCAGGGGTGACCCCCTTTCTCACTGAAGCCCAGCAGAGTTGGGGTTTCTGTTGCCTGCCAACAAAGAATCTGTTCCCAGAGAGTCATCGTGCTTTGTCTAATCGTTTTCCACCAGAAAGCAGCAATGAGTCTTGGTTAAAGTCTCCAAATCAAACTGTATTGCCCATTTCAGCTATG
Source organism: Capricornis sumatraensis (assembly GCF_032405125.1). Lineage (NCBI taxonomy): Eukaryota > Metazoa > Chordata > Mammalia > Artiodactyla > Bovidae > Capricornis > Capricornis sumatraensis. The sequence continues at coordinate 57,378,650 of NC_091085.1, read as the reverse complement.
GAAATGGGGAACCAACCACTTGCTTCTTGCAGCGTGGAACAGCCTCGGCCACTAGGTGGCAGTGTTGCAGCGCACGAGACCCCTGTTGCTGCAGAGGCGACCTGTGGCAGGAGAGAGGAGCCCTGGGTCAGGGGCGCCCGGTGTGGGGCGGGGCCGGGAAGCCAGTGCCAGAACGGGAGTGTCCTGGGTTGGGTGCAGGGAGCTACCTCCTCCTTCAGCAATGCTGTCCTCTGTGTTCCTTCATTTCCGGGATGACTGCCCAACACAGAATAAACTCAGAATTAAATTTGAGAAAAAAAGGATTGAGGGATTTTTGGTTTTGTTTTTCCCAAGACTCCCCAGGGTTGTTTTGGTTTTACCTATGACAGGGGTTCATGGCACAACCCCTGGGGCCAGTGTGGGGAGGAAGTTTCTTTCTTACTTTTTAAAATGAAGACTTTATTTTTAAGAGCAGTATAGGTTCACAGTGAAGTTAAGAGGTATAGAGATTTCCCATACACTCCCTGTGCCCCCCCAACCCCAACCACCCCCGGCAACACAAAGGTTCCTCTGCACTTCACTCCCCTCACCACTCACCAGAGGAAGTTTCTATTTCTTTCTTTGTGTTCTCTGTGGGTTTTATTCTGGGTCATAGGATCAGTCAGAAGCACTAATGGAGCCCTTCTTTGCTTTGGTGAAGGGAGGTGACTGAGTCTGAGCAGCAGCTGTCATGGGATCAAACAGAGGAGAAATGTTTTGGGAGCCAGTGGAGAATAGCAGTCGCAGCCTGGACTCTGGAGCCCAATCCTGGCTCTACCCCTCTCATGCTGTGTGACCTTAGGCATGTTTCTTGACCTCTCTGTGCCTTCATTTTTTCAGTCAATAAAATGGACATAATAATATTACTTATATAATTATATAATAATAATGATAGCAATCTGAAAATAATATCCCATCTCATAGGATCAGGTAAACAGCTGATATAAATAAAGCAGAATGGTGACTGGCACATAGTAGGCACTTCCTAGTTCCTAGTTATTGCTACTGTTTTAAAAAAATATTTTATTTGTTTATTTATTTGACTCTGTTGTGACTTGGTTGCTGATTGCAGGCTTCTCTTTAGATGTGGCCAGAGGGCTTAGGTGCCCCACAGCATGTGAGAACTTAATACCCTGACCAGGGATCAAAGTCACGTCCCCTGAATTGGAAAGCAGATTCTTAACCACTGAAGCACCAGGGAAGACCCTATAACTACTATTATTTTATTCACTGGATCCTACTGATGATACATTTGTGATGATTCCCAATCAATATTGATGTCTTCTTTCTCAAATTTGGCGGCACACATAACTCATATCAGGCAAGTTAACAATGCAACTTTTACCTTCTTTTATTATCAGGTTTTTAAGTGTAGATATCTTCTCTTTTCAGTTACAATTTTTAGTTCCCGCAAGGCAGGCTGTGTCCTTTGCTTGTCTATTCTGGTCACAACTCTGCACTTCCTGCATCTTAGGGTACCTTGACTTACCTGATTAACTGGAGAAATTAATTCAGACAGAAAATACTCTTACTTTTTTATCCTTTTGGCTGTGCTGCAAGGCATGTGGGATCTTATTAATAGTTTCCTGACCAGGCCCCTGTAGAGGAAGCAGAGTCTTAACCACTGGACTGCCAGGGAAGTCCCCCTCTTATTTATTTTTTGTGGTAGGCAAAAATAAATTTTCAAGCAGTTGAATAGCTTAAAGAATTGCAGCAGGGATGTTGAAGGCATCTGAGCTCATGCTGTTTAAACTCTTAAGCCTTAAACAACAGCCTTAAAGATTTCCTAAAGTAGATTTTCTAGGCAACGACTACAAAGACTACAGTAGGTGCCCAACTACAACTGGGCAATCTTTGTTTCCCTTCCTGTAGTTACTTCACGTGTTCATTTTTAGGCATATAGCACTATGAGCTTTTGACAAATGTATAGAGTCACGTAACCAACGCAACAGTCAGGATACAGAACAGTTCCATCACCCCATCCCTAATCCTTTGTTTTGAGTTTTTGTAGTGAAATAGTTAAATCTCAGCCTCTGATCCCTGGCAATCACTGCTCTGTCCCTCATGCCTCCAGTTCTGATTTTACTAGACGGTCACACATATGGAGTCGTATAGTAGGTAGCTTTTCGAGGCTGCCTTCTTTTTGGCAGCAAAATGCGTTTGAGATTTATCCATATTGTGTGGATATCCGTCATTTGCTTTATTGGATACATGGAAACAACTATCCATCAAGTTGTTTCCCCTTCAGTGGCTACACCACCAGATACGTATCTATCCCTTCACCCACTGAAGGATATTTGTGAAGTTGCATGTGGATGATGTGGTTTAAATGCCGATTCCGGCCAGATCTGAAGGTAGCCTCTCTCTCCAACCACGACTGCCGTTAAATGCCCATTTTGTTCAGACTTGCGTGGTGTGGGTTTTCTCTGAATTGAAGGAATCATTTTTGCTATCAACAATGGCCAGAAGATGAGAAGGGCTAGTCTGAACTAGTGAGAAGTGCAAAGCAAGGACACTCCACATATGACATTCTGAGTAATGCAGTCACACAATAACAAATCACGTTATTGGGTTTCCTTGAGGTGTGTCCCTGATGGGCAGCAGGAAGTGACACCTTCTTTGTAAAATGCATCTTGCGGGGATGAAGTGACTTGTCTTGGTGCATAAATTGAGCTGATGGAAGACGTGGGACTCCAGCCCAGGTGTCTTCTGCCTTTTGTAAGCCTCAGCTGCCTCCCCTATCAGAGAGTGGCAGAGCTGTCAGGGTTACTTAGTGAATTTCCCTCTCTTATTTAAACAATCTCCAAGGTGTCCAATTTAGGATAAATATAAATGGAAATAAGAACAAGGTCATCAACATTTCCTACTGTTTTAACAGCTGACGGTGCCTATAGGAGGTCAAAATTACTGTCACTAAGATCTATATAATCCGTTTAATAACGCTCTTTCTACATCTGGTGCCCCGTGGAAACCTCTCACGTTGGCTTAACAGCTCTTCGCTTTGTTTCTCTGACTGCCTGTATTTCCTTGCTAATGAAAGCACAGTTACCTTAAGGAAGAGATGTGAACTTTTGTTCCAACTTCTGCGTACGGACAGGATCACAGCTGTCCAGGTTGTTAGCCTATACAGTGTCGTATTAGTTAGGTGTCACTAGCTGCTGTAATAAATAAAACCCTAGCAGCGGTTTAACACATTGTTAAGATTTGTTCTTGGTCCCATCCAATGTGGCTGCCATATTTGGCAGGTGGCTCTCCTCCAGGTGGAGACTTAGGGGTCCAGGCTCCCTTCCAGCTTCTGGCTGCTCTGCCATGACCTAGAGTCTCGAGGTCCCCTGCTTCTCACTGGTCGAAGATAAAAGATACCAATTTTGGCTTCAAAGCAGGACAGGCTCTTATTTCATCGGCCAGAACTAGTCACATGGCCGTGCCAGGGGGACAGGAGAGGCTGGGAAGTCCCTGACTGAGCAGCCATATGCAATACAGTGGATAGAAAGTTTCTGCTGTTTTGTTTGTTTGATTTGAGGGAAGAATGGTAAATCCCTCCTCTATTTTAGGGCACACAGGGTGGAACAAGTGCAGGGTGCAGGGATGTGCTACCCGGCAGTTACCAGTGGCCTCGGACAGTAGTTTCTCATGTTGTTTTTTGACAGGTAGCCATCCATCTCTCCCACAGATGTGATGACTTAGTGTCAACATTAAGGCCACTCTTCCTTTACCCCACACTCAAATGTCCAGCGTCTGTTCAACGCTGTCCTCCCCTGCTTGGCTAGTTTCGGCTTCTTGGAGACAAAGCCTATTCACCCTCACAGTCATGCATGCATTTGGGGAAGACAAAATGGCTCAGGATAACTTTCAAAGACTGGCAATCATTTTCCATCCCTCTGTATCTTTGATCTCGCTGTCTCTCTCTAAAGTCAGCCAGGTCCAGCCACTTCCACTTGTAGTTCTGTTAGTTACGCTTATTTTTGTCTTTCTATTGGATTGGCCAACATGTTTGAGTTTTTCTGTTAAATCCAAATGAACTTGGCCAACCCAATATGTACCCCATGCCTCTGCTCCTCGAGTTGATCAAATTTCAACAGCAGCGGCTCATTCTATAAAAGATGAGAATTTAGCTGACACTCCTTACTTTCCTTTCTTAGCAGTTAACATTGTATTTTGCTGAAAGTCACGGAAACCCCTGGTCTCCATAGCTTGTCAATGACCATCTTCCTTCTGTGTCTTCACATGGTTGCCCCTCTGTGTGTTGTTGTTTTTGTTTGGTCACTACTAAGTTATGTCTGACTCTTTTGTGACCCCATGGACTGTAGCCCTCCAGGCTCCTCCGTCCATGGGATTTCCCAGGTGAGAATACTGGAGTGGGTTGCCATGCCCACCTCCAGCGGATCTTCCCAACTCAGGGGTTGATCCCGGGTCTTCTGCATTGTGGGCAGACTCTACCATCTGAGCTACCAGGGAAGCTATACTTTTCCTATAATATTCTGTAGTGGAGTTTCTGTAGAGATGTGAGGAAATGAGTGTGCTTGGTCTGTCACTTAAAATCAAATTCCATATCTTTCTTTTTAAGGGAAAAAATGTCAGTATTTCTCTTAGATTAAATAAGCAAGAAGACATGTTCATCCTAGAAAACTTGAAAACACATAGAAAAATATGACGGAGTCTGGGTTTTGGGCAACTGGATGCAATGAATCTAAAGTGAATCTAAAGATGAAAAATGGGTAAGACAAGCTGATAGAATTTTGATAAAGAAGAGTAATCTCTTGATATTAGTTTGCTAGGGTTACCATAACAAACTACTACAGATTGCGTGACTTAAACAACTGAAGTTTATTCTCATGGTTCTAGAGGTGGGAGGGCCAAGATCCAGGTGTGAGTAGGGTTGGTGTCTCCTGAGGCCTCGCTCCTTGGTGTGTAGATGGTCATCTTCTCTCTGTGTCCTCATGTGGTTATCCTTCTGCGTGGGTCTGTGTCCTAATCTCTTCTTCTAAGAACCATTCGTAATAGACTAGGGCCCACCCTAACGACCTCACTTGAACTTAATTACCCCTTTAAAACCTCTATCCCTAAATGCAGTCATGTTATTTTTTTCAACTAAAGAACCCCAAAACTGTGATTCAAATAAAATACTTCTGGCTGATTCAGCATATGCTTGTTTCCAACTACGATCAGATCCTCATTTTACATTGGACCCCAGAAGAAACTTCAGACGGATTCAAGAATTCAATCTAATACTTAAAATTTGTAAGAGGGTAGATCTTAAATTTCCTCACCACCAAAAATATCAAGTGGATTCGCATATGTCGGTGGGTCTGAGGCAATGGATACGGTGACTAGTTCACAGTGTAAGTCATCAAATTCTACACCTTGCGTATGTAAGACTTTCAACTGTCAAAAATACCTCAATAAAGAAAGAATTAAATGTGGGAGTTCCCTGGCAGTCCAGTGGTTAAGACTTTGCCTTCCAGTGTAAAGGGTTAGAGCTCCTGGTCAGAGAGTTAAGATCCCACATGCCTCATGGCCAAAAAACCAAAACATAAAACAGAAGCACTGTTGTAACAAATTCAATAAAGACCAAAATACTAAAAAAGAAAAAAAATCTCATTATTAAAAAAAAAAAAGCTTTTCAAAGAAGAATTAAATGTAAAAATGTAGACACAAAAATGTATGTACATATACCCATCCATGGAAACAGAGTTGAAAGTACAGGTGAATATATGTTTGATGCTGGGATGCTGGGGAGGATTTTTTTTTTTTTCTGGCATAAAAGCAGCAGTGGGCATCATGAAAAAAAGATCCATATTCTTCATTTTGTTTTTTAAAAATTATTTATTTTGGCTGCACTGAATCTTCGTTGTTGCTCATGGGCTTTCTCTAGTTGCGGTGACAGGGGCTATTCTCTAGCTGTGGTGCTCGGGCTTCTCATTGTGGTGGCTTCTCTTGTTGCAGAGCACCAGCTCTAGGGTGCACAGGCTATAGGTTGTGGCGCTCGGGCTTAGTTGCCCTGTGGCAGGCATGTGAGATCTTAGTTCCTGGGCCAAAACCTCTGTCCTCTGCATTAGCAAATAAATTCTTAACCACTGTACCCCCAGGGACTGTACCCCCAGGGAAGTCCTTCATTATGTTTTAAGTCTTATACACTGAGCTTTGATGGTCTATGTAGAATATTTGTGCCCCCCGATCTTGCTAGAGAATATAGTCTTGAGACTTCTGCTATCCATTGGCTGGTTTGGTAAGAAAGTAATTTCATGGAGGAGAGTTTGAAGGACAGCGTTCTCTAGGATCTCACTCTGGATTTTATTCTTCCTGTCAAGCTGGACCTTCTGAGAAGTATCAGCTGTCTTGGCTCACACTCCATTGTCTTCTGAAGAATTGCCTTTGCCTAATGGCCCTTTGCTCTTACACCCCAACTCGTGTGCCCAGCACCAAAGGGAGCCTGCTAATAAGCTCACTGTAGGGATGCTGCTGTGTCCCTTGGGGCATTACCACTGGAGGGCTTTCTCTCAGAGCCAGGAAAAGCTTTGCTTCTTGCTTTCATCTTATGAACGGTGTCCAACTAGTGACTTCATCTTGTGTTTTGAGAGCTGGGCAATTCAGAGGCACATTTGCAGTCTCTTTAGTTATTGCCGAAGCTCTTACAATGTAGAGTTTGCTTCCTAAGCTTTCAGCTGGCAGCAGAACACAGTGGCTAAGGCAAAAACCCTACTCTCTGCCTGGAGCTTGAACAGCTTGGATCAAGTAACCCTCTCTGCCTCTTCCGAGCTCTGGGATCTTAGGCAAGTCTCTTAACCTCCCCAAGCCTCAGTTTTCCCATGTATGTTGTTGTTCAGTTGCTCAGTCGTGTCTGACTCTGTGACCCCGTGGACTGCAGCACACCAGGCTTCCCTGTCCTTTACTGTCTCTTGGAGTTTGCTGAAGTTCATGCCCACTGAGTCGGTGATGCCATCCAACCATCTCATCCTCTGTCTTCCCCTTCTCCTCCTGCCTTCAATCTTTCCCAGCATCAGGGTCTTTTCTGAGTCAGCTCTTCCCATTGGGTGGCCAAAGTATTGGAGGAGCTTCAGCATCAGTCCTTCCAATGAATATTCAGGGTTGATTTCCTTTAGTATTGACTGCGTTGATTTCCTTGCTGTCCAAGAGACTCTCAAGAGTCTTCTCCAGCACCACAGTTTGAAGACATCAGTTCTGCAGCACTCAGCCTTTTTTATTGTTCAGCTCTCATATACATACATGACCACTGGAAAAATCATAGCTTTGACTATACAAATCTTTGTAGGCAAAGTAATGCTATGTAGGCAAAGTAATGTTCCCATCCATGAGTGGGACTAATAATAAAATCCTCATAATCAAAAGATTGTGAAGATGAAAAGTGTTAATACCCTTGAAATGCCTTGAAGTGCTTGGTATATCATAAGGATTATATGTAAATGTTGTCTGTGATAACGGGTCTATTCTCATTACCCTTATTTCTCTATATTTTATTTTTTATTATCACTGTAATATATGGTTCTGCTGTGCTGTGCTGTGCTCAGTTGCTCAGTTGTGTCTGACTGTGCAATCCCATGGACTGTAGCCCACCAGGCTCCTCTGTCCATGGAATTTTCCAGGCAAGAATACTGGAGCGAGCTGCCATTTTCTACTCCAGGGGATCTTCCCGACCCAGGGATCAGACCCGAGTTTTTTGCACCTCCTGAATTGGTGGGCGGATTCTTGACCACTGTGCCACCTGGGAAGCCGTATCTAATCCTTAATGGATTTGCTGGTATATGACCCAAGACTTATATGACCCTCAAGGTGATGAATGACTATTCATTTTTGAGTACCAGCGCCCCTCTACTCTTTGAAAGTTCACTTTATGCCACGTCACTTTTATGAAAGACCTACATTAGTTCCATTTTTCACTCATCTGAAAGAAATCTAAAGAGGATTTTCCCTTTTACAAAAAAAAAAATGAAAAGAGTGACGATAGTGTTCAGTGTTGGTTTTGCAGGGAGGAAGGGTGGAGGGAGGCACACAGCCAGGTTCCTTCCCCGGAAATACGCCCAGCAGCCAGGTTCCTCCCCCGGAAACTACGCTCAGCATTTCAGCGTCAAGCAGGTCTCTGGTCTGTAATTCTGGGGCTGGAGTCAGAAAACCATATATCTCTTAGTCAGTTGTCTCCTGTTAGTCTCTGCTAATGCTGGCAGGGGAAGAGGAGCGGGGAGGCACATGCTAGAGAAAACTTTAAGACTGGAGCTGGGAGAAGGGACATACTCCTTCCTGTCCACTTCCTGTCTACTTCATGTCTGCTTCCTGTTTCTCCCCTGCTTCTAGTCTGCTTTTTTTTTTTTTAAAGAAGTTTATTTATTTATTTTTGTTTTAGTTTTGGTTGTGTTGGGTCTTTTTGATGCAGTGCCCAGGTTCTTCATTGCTGGGCATGGGCTTTCTCTAGTTTCAGTGAGGGAGGGCTACTCCAGTGGCACCACGCCTACTTCTCTATGTGGCGATTCCTGCTGTTGTGGGGCATGGGCTCTAGAGTGCAGGCCCAATGGTTGTGGCCCACAGGCTTAGTTGCCCTGTGGCATGTGGGATCTTAGTTCCCCAACCAGGGCTTGAGCCAGTGTACCCTGCATTAGCAGGTAGGTTTTAACCACTGGACCACCAGGCAAGTCCCTCTGGTCTGTTTTTTTTTTTTTTTTTTAATCAGTTTCTTGCCCTTATGAATGACTCATGTTGGCCATTCAGGGCTCCCCAGCTTGAGATTTGAGAAGAATCTTGGGATGAAGGCAAGCGTCTCTCCCTCCTGCCTGATGACCTGGTGTCCTCATACATTTCTGTCTGTATGGTCTCTCCTGTTTCAGCTGTGTGAATTTTATCTGGTTGAGAGAGACAAACTCAAGTTTCCCCATCTTACTTTTATATGGGTGCCTTTTGAGTTGGATAGTTTTTGCTACCTTTTCTGAGTTATGTGGTCTGGGACTTGTGTTTCAGATGCAGAGGTGGGAAAGTGTGTGGTCCCTGGGGTACAACTAGGGGATACAGTTGGGGGTGGCTGCAGACTAAATGGGGATGTATATAATAAATTCCACCACGGCTGGTGGTTAATGACTAAATAAGCACATGCAATTCTCCTCCTTAACCTGAGAGCATTTGGTCTGACTTGCTGCACTGGCTCCTCCTCCTGAGGCTTTAGGTCATGTGATGTGGTTTACAGGTAGCAAGGCTCTGCTCAGTCGTGTCTGACTCTCTGTGACCCCATGGACTGTAACCTACCAGGCTCCTCTGTCCATGGAATTTTCCAGGCAAGAATACTGGAGTGGGTTGCCATTTCCTTCTCCAATATTTATTGCTACCATACCTTCAGTTCAGTTCAGTTCAGTCACTCAGTCGTGTCCGACTCTTTGCGACCCCATGAATCGCAGCACACCAGGACTCCCTGTTCATCACCATCTCCCGGAGTTCACTCAGACTCATGTCCATCAAGTCCATGATGCCATCCAGCCATCTCATCCTCGGTTGTCCCCTTCTCCTCCTGCCCCCAGTCCCTCCCAGCATCAGAGTCTTTTCCAATGAGTCAACTCTTTGCATGAGGTGGCCAAAGTACTGGAGTTTCAGCTTTAGCATCATTCCTTCCAAAGGAATCCCAGGGCTGATCTCCTTCAGAATGGACTGGTTGGATCTCCTTGCAGTCCAAGGGACTCTCAAGAGTCCTCTCCAACACCACAGTTCAAAAGCATCAATTCTTCGGCGCTCAGCCTTCTTCACAGTCCAACTCTCACATCCATACATGACCACAGGAAAAACCATAGCCTTGACTAGACGGACCTTAGTCGGCAAAGTAATGTCTCTGCTTTTGAATATGCTATCTAGGTTGGTCATAACTTTTCTTCCAAGGAGTAAGTGTCTTTTAATTTCATGGCTGCAGTCACCATCTGCAGTGATTGTGGAGCCCCAAAAAATAAAGCCTGACACTGTTTCCACTGTTTCCCCATCTATTTCCCATGAAGTGATGGGACCAGACGCCATGATCTTTGTTTTCTGAATGTTGAGTTTAAGCCAACTTTTTCACTCTCCTCTTTCACTTTCATCAAGAGGCTTTTTAGCTCTTCTTCACTTTCTGCCATAAGGGTGGTGTCATCTGCATATCTGAGGTGATTGATATTTCTCCTGGCAATCTTGATTCCAGCTTGTGCTTCTTCCAGTCCAGCATTTCTCATGATGTCCTCTGCATAGAAGTTAAATAAGCAGGGTGACAATATACAGCCTTGACGTACTCCTTTTCCTATTTGGAACCAGTCTGTTGTTCCATGTCCAGTTCTAACTGTTGCTTCCTGACCTGCATACAGATTTCTCAAGAGGCAGGTTAGGTGGTCTGGTAATCCCATCTCTTTCAGAATTTTCCACAGTTTATTGTGATCCACACAGTCAAAGGCTTTGGCATAGTCAATAAAGCAGAAATAGATGTTTTTCTGGAACTCTCTTGCTTTTTCCATGATCCAGCGGATGTTGGCAATTTGATCTCTGGTTCCTCTGCCTTTTCTAAAACCAGCTTGAACATCAGGAAGTTCACAGTTCACGTATTGCTGAAGCCTGGCTTGGAGAATTTTGAGCATTACTTTACTAGCGTGTGAGATGAGTGCAATTGTGCAGTAGTTTGAGCATTCTTTGGCATTGCCTTTCTTTGGGATTGGAATGAAAACTGACCTTTTCCAGTCCTGTGGCCACTGCTGAGTTTTCCAAACTTGCTGGCATATTGAGTGCAGCACTTTCACAGCATCATCTTTCAGGATTTGAAACAGCTCCACTGGAATTCCATCACCTCCACTAGCTTTGTTCGTAGTGATGCTTTTTAAGGCCCACTCGACTTCAGTTTCCAAGATGTCTGTCTCTAGATTAGTGATCACATCATCATGATTATCTGGGTCATGAAGATCTTTTTTGTACAGTTCTTCTGTGTATTCTTGCCACCTCTTCTAAATATCTTCTGCATCTGTTAGGTCCATACCATTTCTGTCCTTTATCGAGCCCATCCTTAAAGGTATGGATCACTGGCTGCTTTGCCAGCAGCTGCGTTGTGATGCTTTGGGCCAACTATATCTATATTCTTGCTCTACCTGGGAATCCAGGCTGATACCTGGGGTGGGAGACAGTCACCTGTGACTGCAGAGTGATGAAAACCTCACTAAGTCTGCAGAGATTTTGTCCATGAACTTGGCCCTGTGAGCCTTGAGCTCCAGCTGCTTCGCTGACCTTCCCATGGCTAACTCCTTGGCTTCATTGTAGAACCACCAGACCAGTTGGCCCTGGGGCAGTACAGAGAAGTGAAAAGTCTCTGAAATTGGACAGAACTGGTTTGACTCTTATCTTCGACCATGTTCAAACTGCTTAATTTCTCTGTGCCTCAGTTCCACCATTTTCCAAAAGGGACAAAGACTGTTCATCTCACAGCCATTGTGATAATCAATGGATGTAGCAGTTGTATATGCCCAGGTTAGCACATCGCCAGTGTTCTGTAAATGCTATTTCTCCTTTAAGTGATCTTTTTTTTCCCTCCATGTGAAAATTGCAGCTCTTGGCTTGGCAAACCTAGCAACCAGCTTAGTGACCACAGGGATGTGATATTTGAGAGGAAATGAATGGAGTGATAATGTGATGGGCCAATGATTTGTTAATATTAATGGTATCTATTAACAACCCTGGGAGGAAGCCAAAGAAAGGCTCAGGAGAACACAGAGAGATTTAGTCTCTTAAGCATTAAGCCAAGGCACTCTTAATTGATGGACATGCACTCAGCACATATTTGTTTTGTTTCTTCTGCTAGATCCTGGATATGCAGCCATCAATTGGGTGGCAAAGTCTCAGTTCTCATGAGCTTGAATTTTAATAGAGAGACTTGATAGAAAATAAGTCAACAAGTAAAAACACAAAGGCTAATTTCAGATGGTGAGAGTGGCCTTGAAGAAATATAACAGGATGGACTGAATAGTGACTGGATATATTTGTCAGACTCTAGTGGAGAAAACAGAAGCCGCACTAGTTATTTCCACAGAGGGAATTTAATCAAGGGAATCAGTTAGTCATGTGATGGAAGATCTGTGAAATGAAGTCGGGCATGGTAAATACTTTCTGGGAATGGTAAAGTAATCCAGAAATTAATTACAGCAGGAAGTTGTTACCAATTGGACTGAAGGGACAAAGTGGGAAAATTGGATTATCAGAACCCAGAAGCTGGAACCATCTAGTAAGTATTAGAACTACTGCCTAAGAGAGCTATATTCATGGTGGGAGCTCTGATGGGGCTGGACAGTCTCTGCCAGTAAATACTGGGAGATAAGGGGGAGAAATACCTCCCATGCTCCATCTTCTACCAGAGCAACACATTGGCTGATCGCATCCAGAAGCCAGGGAGCAAAGGAGCTTGGGAAATGTAGTTCCCTATGATGCAGAGAAGAGCAGAGATAGGGCTGGAGTGCCTGCTCAGAAAAACCTTTTCTGAGTTAAGAAATCCTGGTGGGAAGGAGCCTGCTGTACTCATAGGTGGGTGATGGACTTCCCCAGCAGGCGCAGAAGTTCACAGAGGAAGACACACAAACATCATGGAGATAGACTGGAAAGCATGAGTATAAAAGATCTCCTACTTCTTTCCTCTGCCTCAGAAACAATATCCACTGCACTGTTCTGAACTGATAGGAATGCTCCCAAAGGCTTCCTTGTAGCTCCTGGTCTCCATGACCATGGGGGCGGGGTTCCCAGATGGTGGCAGTAAATTACCACCTATTCATCAGGACTACCCTTCGACAGATCAGTGAGCAGTTTCACTTGCTGATGGTTTTCAAAGATGTGGCCCTTCCGGTCCACTGCAGAGAGAGCCTTTTATTTCTGGCTGTCCATATTTTTTTGTGGGAATTAGAAGAGACTCAGCTGCAGAAATGTCACAGGCCTTGACCCTGTGGAACCACAGGACTGTTAATAATCTTCCATGCAGGACTGGTGATGGTAGTGAAAAGGTTTGTGAGTCTGTGGGCTGCATTATCTTATGGCTATAGGTTCCTCCAGTCCTGACCAAGACACATGCCCAGGAGTATTTTTTTGTGTGCCAAGCACAGCGGTGATGTTCATCCACACACTTTGGGTTACAGAGTCCCTACTGGGATTCCTAACATTGTGGGAGTTGCTTCATTCTGTTTGTTTCCACCCGAAGTTCTTTTTGGGACTTCCCTGGAGCCATCTGTGATTCAGAACATCCTTTAATTACAGAGCGTCTGTCTGGAGCACCTCGTGCTCTTGATGAACCTGGACTTGATTCTCTTTTTGGCTCATAAGGAGGGCAGTGATAGGAAGTGCTTTGCAGTTGGGCCAAACCAAGACTTCCTCATTTTCTGCTCTCAGCACCCACCTCATTCAGTCGGGTGGTGAAAAGCCCTCTAGGAAATTAGCAGACTGAATAGGGTCTTATTTCACATCCAGACCTCCGGCCACATGGTCTGCCTGCCAATGGGAAGAAGAATGGGGCCACTATATGATGTTAGGGGACCGAAGGGAGGCATGTTAGCTTCTCAGATCCTGGATGTTTTTGTAAGGACACAGTCTCATGACTCCATAAAATGCTCCTAAATTCACATATCATATTTTGTTGCAATCTAGTTTGAGAACAAAAATGAGGATCTGGCAGCCGATGTTTATGGTTTTCCATAGATGCCTTCAGACAAAATTTGTATTGCATTTTGCTTGAGTTATGGTGGGACAGGATTGTAAACTCACACTGCTATTTTGGATGAAATACAAGCTTTGGCCATAATAAAGAAGAGAGAAAGCACAGTTTTAAATTTCTTATAAATCAATTTTTGAGAGACAGAAAATATCAATATAAATGATAATGGAAAAAAACTAATCCACAATGGAAACAGATCATATTAAAATTTACATTTATTTTAATTTCCTTTTCCCTATCTGTAAATAAGCCAGTATTTAAACCTTGCCTTAGGCTTCCCATAGATTTTACGGGAAGGTAAAATTGGAGTCTCTTTCCAAATCTGGTCAGCTGTGTGCCCACCCATATCTACTGAAGGATATTGTCAGGCTGTGGAAGACAGATTCCCCTTGTTGCCAGCTGATTTATGGGCGAATTCGCCAAGAATTTAACTTCTTAGTTTGGAGTGGGGAAATAAACCAACCAAAAAATAATTTAAATTTCATCTGGGATGGTCTTTCTGCATTGCTTGTCGTTGTCAAAATACAAATTGCCCCTTGGTGGTGGCAACAGCTAAGACTTTCCTTTGGTTGAAGCTCATTCTTCAGAGTTGTCTCTTCCTCCTCCATCTTTGATCCAAACACCACCCAATCTATGGGAAGCATTCTGGAGGAAATCTAAGTCTGGGCAAATGCATTGTATATGCATTTATGCATGTCTCTATGTTGTGTACATACAATATTTACTACTTAAAATATATTTTAAACATTTGAAATCATGTAAAACAAGATTTGATGGCTGCTGTTTCACTGAAGATTGTAAGCATTTTCTCACAACACTACATATTTGTTGAGACCGTGGTTATGGTGATCTCTTAACATCTCATGTAGAGTCAGACTTTCATCATTTATAGGATCAGTGCCTTCATGATGAGTTGTTAGGCTGTTTTCTGTGTGTTGCGGCTGTAAGTCATACTTGTGAGGACGCTTGCACATGACTCTCCTTCTTGATCTCCTATTTCTGTCACGTGAATTCCTAGGTAGAGAATTACTGGGTGGTCATTTTGAAGGGTCTGAATGTTCACTTATTTTCTGGGGCCATGCCACGAAGTTTGTGGAATCTTAGTTCCCCAACTAGGGATTAAACTTGGGCACCTTGCATTGGAAGCATGGGGTCTTAGCCACTGGACCAGCAGCGAAGTCCTATTCACTTTTATAATTGCTTTGTGTAGGTTAGCCATGCTTTTCTCCAAAATCTGACCACTCCTTGGGGGCAGAAACCACATCTGTCTTGCTCCTGTGACTTCCATATAAGGGCTGGGAACACAGTCAGTGAACAGTAAATATATTTAGATAGGTAATTGGAGAAATGAATAAAAAATAACTCTTCTCTAGTAATTAATTTGACCCAGGACTGGCCATATTGATGACACTTGAGAACTTACTTTCTTCTTTCTTTCTTCTTCTTTTATCCCCCCACAGCTTTACTGAGATATCATTGATCTATACAAAGTATATTTAAGGTGTACAATTTGAGGTTTTGATATATGTAACCATTGTGAAGTGATCACCATAATCAAACTAATTAACATATCTATTACCTCTACCTGATTACCATTCTTATGTGTGTGTGTGTGTGTGTGTGTGTGTGTGTGTATAGAAAAGATTTAAGCTAAGATCCATTCTCTTAGCAAATTACAATGTACAATACAGGATTGTTAACTGTATCACATTGCTGTGCATTAGCTCTCTAGAAGGCATTCATCTTGTTTAACTGAAACTTTGTACCCTTTAACCCCCCATCCTGCCTCATTCCTCTCTCTCCCCAGCCTCTGGCAACCACCATCCAACTCTCTGCTTCTACAAATCAGACTGTTTTAGATTCTGCATGTAAGTGAGATGGTGCAGAGAACTTGCCTTCTGAACACCTTCTTGGTGCAAGGATGCGTCAACTCTGAAATGATTGTATCTGCTTCACAATCTCCTAATTACAATTTTATCATTCTCTTGGAAAGGAGAGCTCACCAAGGACAGCCCTGAAAAGGTCCAAAATTATTTCAGTCAATAGAACGCTGTATTCTGTAGAATTTGTAATGGCTGCAGAAAACTCCAACCAGGAGTTGGAGTCAATGGAGTATTTATTTGCTTTTTATCCTCTGATGATGCTGCATTTTAAACACTGCTGCCAGCTTTATTTCTTCTTGCTCTGGTTGGAAGCTGGGTTCCAAGGGCAGAGGTTTGTTTTAGGGCAAGGAAGAATCCCTGTCTGTTTGTGGCTTGATTTGCTGACCCTGGTTCCTGGTGGGCTGTCTTCACTTTGAAAAATCTTGGATCTTTGCTTTCTGTGTTTTGCCATTTGAAAGAAACACACACACACACACACATACATATATGCATGCACATGTATACATGTATATCTATATTTATATGTATTTTAATTAACAAAGTATAACACACGGTTATTGTGATAAATTTTAAGAAAGGAGAAACATTGGTGATAAAATTCAAAAATCCTTTTTAGATTCTATAGATACCACACATGAGTATATGTACATTTACATAGGTACCTAAAAAATTACCCAAATAGAATCCTAAAAAGTTATCCAAATAGGATTATATGAGTTATGATTATAGCTGTTTATGTTTAATGACATGTTGTGACTTTTTTTTTCAAATATACTGATACAGTTGTGCTTCATTTTCCTTTTTTTTAAAATTAACTTTATTATTATTCTTTTTTTGTCCACATGTGGGACCAGGGATCAAACCTATGCCCCCTGCACTGGAAGCATGGAATCTTAACTGCTGGACCACCAGGGAAGTCCCACTGGGCTTCATTTTTCTCACCGCTGCTTATTATCCCACTGCAAAAGTGTATAGTTTATCCAATCTCCTCTTAATAAACCTTTGGAGTGGTTTAAATGGATAAATAATAATCACGGTAGCTGGAAAAGGTTGAGCGTGTTTGTGAGTCAGCACTGTTCTAGGCTCTTCATATTTATTAACTCATTAATCCTTATTATAGTTTATATTTATATTCTACTTTATATGAAGACATTTGAGGCACAGACAGGTTAAGTAATTTGCCCGAAGTTGCTCAGTGAAGAAGTGACAGAGTTGGGATTTAGATCCAGCCTGCTCACTCTAGCACATATGTTCTTTTTTTTTTTTAAGTAGTTTTTTTAAAAAATACTTTTATTTATTTATCTGGCTGTGCTGGGTCTTAGCTGCCGCACACCAGATACTCAGTTTTCATCATAGCATGTCGGCTCTTCAGCTGCTGCATGTGAACTCTTAGTTACAGCACATGGGATCTGGTTCCCTGACCAGGGATCGAAACTGGGCCCCCTGCATTGGGAACACGAAGTAACCACTGGACCACCAAGGAAGTCCCTCATATATTACACATTCTTTACTTTGTCTGCAATTCAAAAGGATGCTGTAGGGGACATC
Organism: Capricornis sumatraensis; assembly: GCF_032405125.1. Taxonomy (NCBI): domain Eukaryota; kingdom Metazoa; phylum Chordata; class Mammalia; order Artiodactyla; family Bovidae; genus Capricornis; species Capricornis sumatraensis. The sequence continues at coordinate 57,361,514 of NC_091085.1, read as the reverse complement.
CTTGTAGATAAACAGATCTTTATGCATTCTCACTCGTGTTTCAGAGGGAGAGATTTCTAGAAGTAGGAATGCTGAACCATAGCTTCACCCTCATTTCAAAAAGAATTAGGAGATGTCTCAATGTCCCTGCACGCATCCCATCTAGGAGTGACAGGAAGAAGTGTAAACATCAAATAAAAGCATCAGCACCTCATATACAACAACAGTCCGATGCCTGGTTGTGTGTTGGGCTGGGTAGGCAGCCTACTCTCTGTGGGGTGATTACAACAGAGTCGAGATTTGCGAGAACAAGAGGGTGTGATGTTTTCCCTCTGAGGGTGTAATTCAGCCACAGGGCGATTGGGTCAGTTGTACCTGGGGGCTCCTTCCCACTCTGCCTTGGTTATTTTGGAAGATCCTTAGAACATACTTTATGTGATGCAAGGAATTCCACAGTTATGAGATCCAGGGGACGGATGCGTGTGGCCAGTGGGCAGTGTGCTGGGGGTGGGTGGGTGGAGCTTGCACTGTGTTAATTAAATCCAGACTCTGTTCTCAATCTTCCTTTCCTTTCTTGTGCAGTGATGGAGAGCCGAGCCATCGTGGACAGCCTACAGAGGTTCTCCTCACTCCCCGCTTACCTTCCCACGAGCTTCCACATCTCTAACGCAGAGGAGTCCTTCTTTCTTAAAGAGGCCAACCAGGACATCACGCGGAACTCCAGTCTGCAGACCCGGGTGGAGTCTTTCTTCATCTACCGAGCCAGGAGACCCCCAGTTGTCAATGCCAGCTATGGTCCATTTTCAGTGGAAAAGACGGTCCCCCGGGAGCTCATGCTGACTTCTACACCCTTTGGCCACGTGGGCCAGTTTCCCTTTAATTGGAAGGTGAAAGCCCACATCCTCGATAGCTCCATTTACTCCAACAGACCCAAAGTGCAGACCTTGTTTTATATCACTGGGATGGGCTGGGCTGATGGTGACCCTGCGGAACAACTACCCTGTGTCAAGATGTTTGCTTTCCCCGAAGCCAGGGAAGTGGCAGCCAGCTGTCGGCTGCAAGGGACCCCGGGGCTGTGTGTGGCCGAGCTGGAGCTGCTGCCTGAGTGGTTCAGCTCCGGGCTGGACCTGGAGCCTGAGGAGGAGATCCCAGCCCTGCTCGGCGGCACGGCCATGGAACTCTTCTTCGCGCTCTACCCGGCTGATCTGGCCGGTCAGTGTCCCCTGGAAGAGGATGGCAAGTGGGAGAATAACATCCACTCGGGTCAGGACAGCCCCCCGCCGGCACCCCCAGCCCGGGAGAGGATTGGGAGTGTCGTGGTCTACCCGACCCAAGACGATCTGCGGTGGTCCCTGCTGAACCTGGATGAGAACGTCGTCCTCTCTGTGCCGCTGAACCTCATCCGGGAAGGGGACACAGCCACCTTTTTGGTCTCCCTGACTAGTGGCTCCGTGGCAGACCACTTCACTCTTAGGTAAGAGGCTCTGCAGGGTGGGATGGGCTGGAAGTCCACCGTTGGTCCTCAGTGAATTGTTATTCTATCAAGTGGTTGTTGATTGTAAGTTTCCTCCACCGCAGTGAGGAAACTTACAAACATAAGACCAATGCAAGCCAGCAGACTAGACAGCCTCAAGCAGAGCATTTGGGGACGGGCTCTGGGCATCTCTGTTTTCCAAGCTCTCCCTAACTACTTCTGTTGTGAGGCCAGGATTGAAATATCTGCTTGGAAAGCAGTGATTCAGGCTGTGAGGTCCAAGTGTGTCCCTTTCAGGCTCTCATCTGATATTCTGAACCTCTCACTTCTCTCTTTGATGTGCGAGGTAGAATCTCAGAATGAATGCCCAGAAGTGGACACCTTGTAAATGAATTTCTAAATCCATAAAGGAGTTTTCTGAGACAATGTCTCCTACCTCTCAGTTTTTTTTTTTTAAATTATTTATTTGGCTGTGCTGGGTCTTAGTTGGGACATGCAAACCCTTAGTTGCAGTGTGTGGAATCTAGTTCCCTGACCAGGGATCAAACCTGGGCCTCCTGCATTGGGAGCATGGAGTCTTAGTCATTGGCCCACCAGGGAAGTCCCATCCTTCCTCTTAGTTTTTAGTCAGTAAAGAATCCTTTGTCAAAGTAAAGCAGCTGCTGTATCTGTATGATGAAGACTTGGTTTTAGGATTGCAGAAAGTGGGGAACTTCTCTGAGCTAAAGGTACAAATCTGTCTTTAGCTTATTTTGCTCACAAAGGTCCCTGGGTAGCAGTAGAATGCATGGCTCTGCTATGCACCGGCTGTGTGCCCTGGGGCAATTCACCCAACCTCTCTGGGCTTCAGCTTCCTCATGGATGAGATGGGAATAATGACGGGATCTATTTCCTGGGGGTGGTTGTGAGGATTACACAAGTTAATCAAGTTCTTAGAACAGTGCCTGGTGCATGGAGAGTCTTCATTGAATGTTAGGCTGTGGCTGTTTCCTCATCCCCAGATGCTGAGCTGGTAGACATCTAAACTGCAGTGCAGGTGGGGCTTCGTTTTGCTGGATGCAGGTGAGGAAAAATAAGAACTAATCATGAGTCCAGGGTCGTCCTTCTGATTCTGACGGAGGCTGATGTCCCAGATCACACTTGTCTGGAGGTGTCCTTGTTCAGAACCCGCCAAGAGGATCCCAATACTCTGGTAGATCCCAAATGGGTTTAGCAGCCTGCAGGAAGTAGGGTTCTTACTTGAAGCCCCTTGAGTTAGTCTTGGTGGTAAAATTGATTCAGAACTGGGTGTGGACCCAACCCTGTGCTATTCACTTCAGTGATGGGGCTGGTCTGGTCTAAAACCCAGCTCTTGCTCTGCAGAGATTCTTTCAATGCCAGGCAGTGCCAGCTGCTCACTACAGACCAAGAATGGCATAGGGATGGCTTCTGCTCTCCTGCCATTTACTCTCCTAAGGCAGACATGATCAATCAACTGCAGCACCTAGTACTCCCTCTGCCATGGCAGACATTACTAATATGCTGCCACACTGAGTCCAGGACTCCAGGCAGCTCCTACCAATTCATGTGAGGGAGAGGGTATGACGTTTCAGACTAAGCTTATTTGCCATCTCGGGTGTAGAGAGAATGTTATTGAGTGAGAATTTCAAGGAAAGGGAGAGCAGATGCCCTGGTGGTTGGGAAAGTCTGGGAACCTGGCTGAGAAAAGCATTTCAGGCCAGCACAATGGCGCACACAGTACTAGATAGCTTTCACTGAGAACTTAGAATGCTCCAGACCACATTCTAAGTGATTTACATTCCTTCACTCACTGAATTTGACAACAAACAACTCAAGTAGGCAAGTATCATCATCCCCATTTTTCTGAGGCACAGAGAGGTCAAGTAACTTGCCCGAGCTCACATAGCTAGGGAGTGGTGGGAGTGAACCTACTGGTGGGCAAGCTCTAGAGCCTGTGCCCTTCACCCCCACAGCCAACTGCCTTTCGAAGATAGGAAGGGGCAGCTGCCGCACCTCCCAGACTGTGCATGGCTCAGTCATGCCAGAACTGAGGGTCAACTTAGGGAGAGAGAAGCTGCTGAGACTGGAGGAAGATCCAGAATGTAGGGGCTCCTGAAGTGGCATCTTGGTCCTAAGTAGAAACCCCTCAAGTTTTTTGTTGCTCACAGAAGTTAATTTTAGAGCTGAAATGAACTCTAATGTGCTGACTTTGCCCTGAAAGGTCAAATCATGAACTGTCAGCCTTCAGGAAATATTAATACTATCCAGGAGCCTTTAGGTGTGGGGCCTTGAAACTGTCCCAAAGGAGAAGCACTTAGTTTAAAGTTTGTAAACTGATGGTCATAGCAAGTCTAATCCAGAGATGCGTGCTGGTTTTTTTTTTTTTTTAAATCTCATATGGCATTCCTTAAAATATTTAAAAGAGTTGACAACCTCTGACAATAGGGAGATCTCACATATCATTTTCTTGGAAGGTTTTGAAGATTTGGTAACTTGGCTACAGTTGGCTGTAGTTAAGGAGTGGCTTCCTGCTTTAGATGGATCATGCATTGCCTGGCTCACTCCAGTCCCCACCATGCCCGGCCCATTGCACTCACTTATCTGGTTCTTGTGAGCATTTTGAAATTCCTGACATAGTATTGGAAAAAGGGGAAAACAATGCTTAGAAGAGGGGCTAAATTCTAACCTCTGAAGGCAGACATCACCGACTCATTCACTGTGGGTGTCAGGGAGACAGAAGTGGTCAGTGAGTGCATCATAGGAAATGAAACATCAGGGACTTCCCTGGTGGTCTGGTGGCTAAGACTCCACGCTCCCAGTGCAGGGGGCCCAGGTTCCATCCCTGGTCAGGGAACTAGATCCCGCATGCCGCAACTGAGGCTCCCTCATGCTGAAACTAAGACCTGGCACAGCCAACTAAATAAATGTTTTGAAAAAGGAAGTGAAACATTCCTCCAGCATCACTGGTATTATTTAGTGAATTAGTTGCTTCATGTAAAACAATTAGAAGAGTGCCTGGCACCATGTAGGTGTTCAGTAAGTGTTTATAGATACAATTATTTACATACTATAATTGATGCTATTATGTTTAATTCATATGATTAATTGATGCTTTTAAATAATTATGTGTACTGTGCCAGGCTCAAGTTGTGTCTCTCATGTGATCACAGGCAGCATACAAAGGATTCGTGTCCATCTTATGAATGTGGAAACTGAGACTCAGAGAGGTTAGGTGTTACCTGTTTGAAGCCGTGCAGTGGGGAAGTGGTGGGGTTGGTGTGTGGGTCTGCATGCAGGAGTTGAAAACACTCTTTTGGATGGTTCTACTTGTCCAGGTGGAGACTGAGCTTTACCTTTCAGATCTTTCTGGGTCACCATCTAGAGTTTCTTGTCGTCATGCTTTCCTACATATGACTATTGTTTCTTTCTGCTTGTTTGCTTACAGAAGCTTTATTCACATGTAAATTATATAGTGAACTTAATTTTAAAAACCGGTATATCAATATCAATTGCATTCCTATACAAGGATAAAATTCTAATTTCTTTATTGAAATATAGTTAATTTACAATGTTTTGTTAGTTTCAGGTGTATAGCAAAATGATTCAGTTATACATACATACCTAAATACATACACGGGGCTTCCCAGGTGGCACCAGTGGTAAAGAACCTGCCTGGCAGTTCAGGAGTCTTAAGAGTTGTGGGTTCAATCCCTGCATCGGGAAGATCTCCTGGAGAAGGGAATGGCAACCTGCTCCAGTATTCTTGGCCTGGAGAATCCCATAGACAGAGGAGCCTGGCGGGCTATAGTCCATGGTGTTGCAAAGAGTCAAACGGGACTAGAGCGGCTTAGCAGACGTGCACGCACATACATACATATATATGTACATATTCTTTTTCAGAGTTTTCCATGGTAGGCTATTACAGGGTATTGAATGCAGATGACTTATTTCTTTTTTAAAAAATAACATCTATTTATGGCTGCGCTGGATCTTCCTTGCTGCAGATGGGCTTTCTCTAGTCACGCAAATGGGGGTCCTCTTCATGTGGTGTGCCTGGCAGTGCCTTCTCTTGTTGTAGAGTTCAGGCTCTAGGCCTGGGAGCTCTGTAGCTGTGGCTTGCAGGCTCTAAAGTGTGGGCTCAGTGGTTTTTGGCACAGAGGCTTAGCTGTTCTGAAGCACATGGAATCCTCCCAGACCAGGGATTGAACCCGCATGCCCTGCATTGGTAGGTGGGTTTTCTTCCACCGTACCACCAGGGAAGTCCGATTATTATTTCTTACGTTGAACTTTATGGCCAGAGAAGAGTGAAAGTGAAAGTCACTCAGTAGTGTCTGACTCTTTGTGACTGTGTAGTCCACGGAATTCTCCAGGCCAGAATACTGGAGTGGGTAGCCATTCCCTTCTCCAGGGGATCTTCTTAACCCAGGGATCGAACCCAGGTCTCCCGCATTGCAGGCGGATTCTTTACCAGCTGAGCCACAAGGGAAGCCCCAGAGAAGAAGGCACTAAAATTGTGGAAATAAATGAAGATCACCTAGATGAGAACAGAGGTTATTTTTCCAGAGCTTGCTTTTGCTAGGGAGTCAGTCACCATCACTGACGTTTGGCAAAGACCCAAGGGCAGACAAGGAAGTGGGAAAGTTCTGTTCTGATTGTCAGTATGGGGAAGCTGGAGGGGGCTCCTGAGCAGTGAGCATCTTATGTGACTAGTTTGGGAAACATATTTGGCTTTTTCTGGCTGACCTTGAATTGGAAGCAGAGGCTGTCAAGAGGGAAGCTGGCAATCGTGGACCAACTTCAGACCTTTCTGGGCTGACTGTTGCTGAGGCTGTGGTTTGGCATTTTGGCTTAGTTGCTGCAAGGTTGTGGGTCAGACTTTTCTTGTCATAGATGGTCTGGCTATTGTCTTTTTGTATATTCAGGCTCTTAAAAATAAAACACTGTTTTCGGGCTGTAGGGGATGTGTTATTTCCAAACATAACATAACATAATTGTCTGTTTTAATCGTGTCTTTTATGAATGAAATGTGACATATTTCATTCTGGCTCAGATGAAACCCCAGGTCAAAGTGTGAATGTGCACAAGATTCACTGAGATAAGTTCAGAATTGAAGACGTCTGGACAGGGGACAGGTGTGTGCAATTTTCATGTGTTACATTGCTGTTTCTGACTGCATATTGTATTGGGGCCAGTCTGAACAAAAGTTGAATTGGTTGTTCTCTAACACAGATAGACTCTGTTAAATGCTAATATCTAAAACTAACCGTATATTGAAAAGCTTTTTATTTATTTGTTATTTCAAATTTAAAGTTCCAGAGTTTTCTTTCTTTCTTTTTAAAAATATTTATTTATTTGGCTGCATTGGGTCTTAGTTGGGGCACACTGGCTCTTCATTGCAGTGCCCAGGGGGCTCAGTGGTTGCCACACGTGGGCTTAGTTGCCCCACGGCATGTGGGATCTTAGTACCTTGACCAGGAATCGAACTGGTGTCCCCTGCATTGGAAGGTGGATTCTCAACCACTGGACCACAAGGGAAGTCCCCAAGACCCTTTTAGCAAAGGGTTAAAAAGTGGGGTTTGGAGGGTTTGTGGGCTGCTAGGCTGGATCCAGGGTAAGTCTTTCGAACCAAGAAAGGCTGACATATTATGAAAGTTTTCCCACTCCATCTGTAATGTCTCCAAGGCCAAGAGTGATCCTGAGAAGCTTTATCCCTGATTTATGAAAATAGCTCTTTCTTGGCTTTCACAGAGAACCTCCTAGGCTGACCTCTCATCCTGCTAGGCAGTGGAGCCCAGTGGTTAAGACTATAGACTCCGGGGCCAGACAGCTTAGGTACCGGGTGCCAGCTGGGTGACCTTAGGCAGGTTACTTAACTTCTCTGTGTCACAATTTCTATGACACTTAAAGCTGTTTATACTGTAAGTGGCTATATATGAAGCATCAGCTTTGCTCAGTCAGATTCTTTGCTTTCATTTGTTGCCACCACATCCTTCTTGTTGCTCAGGCCAGATGTCTAATCACCAGATTGACTTTTGCCGTTCTCTGATACATACCCCTCCATTTGAGCTATCAGCAAATCTTGAGTTTTCTCTAGAAGTGATGAGCTCCCAATCAGTAGAGGCATTCAACAAGAGAGGCTGTCTACCGGGAGGGGCACTTCTGGGCAGGTTGACAGGCTCTTCTGCAATTCTTCTGGGTCATCCACACTTACATGTCTGGTAGGATTTTCCTGTATAGTATCCAGAATTGAACTCCCTCCATGTCAAGCCAGGGTCCTCTCTTGGCCTCCTGACAGGTCTCCCAGCCTCCACCTTTGCCCTCTGCTGTCTTGAGCAAAAGCCAAAGTTCTCCTATGGGCCCATAGGCCCGACATGATCTGACCTCCTCCTGTGGCCCCCTGCCCTGCTCTGATTTTTTGGACATACTTTACCATTTGTATTAATGACATAATATAACACCATTTATGGCTCACCTCTTCCTGCTGGAATGTGAGGCCTCTGAGGACAGGGACTTTTGCCTACTTTGTTCTTTGATGTGCACTAAGGACCCAGGGTACTGTGTGGCACAGAATAAGTGCTCAAGAAATATGTTTTGGGTGAATGAATGAGTGAATTTGGAAATGTTGTGAAGCACTGTTCCTGGATGAAGGGTGTGAATTGTCAAGACTGTATGAATTCATGGAATAAATAAATAGGAATTTCATAAATACTGAAGGTTGGGACACTTGGAGATCTGTTGCTGGAAGAGGTTTTGTCTTGGCTACAGTGTGAGAAAGGATTAATCATTTTTTCTTTTTTTTTAATGATTCTATTTATTTATTTGACTGTGCTGGGTCTTAGTCGTGGTACCTGGGATCTTTAGTTGTGGCATGTGGGATTTCCCTGGTGGTCAAGAGTGGTCAAGACTCTGCGCTCCCAATGCAGGGGGTCCAGGTTCGATGCCTGGTCAGAGATCCCACATGCCACAACTAAAAACTCTTCATGATGCAACTAAGGATTCATCATTTCTAGTCAAACTGTAGGCAGTGCCAGTGTAGTCTAAACCTTGGTAATTCACACATCCCCTTTAGGATTTTTTTTTTTTTTTGTCATATCAGATGCTGCCACATCCTGCCATCGTAAGTTAAGTCATATCCACGTGCCTTCTTTGTGCAATTTTTATTTGCTCTTTTTCTTTAAATGAAATCACTGAAAACTTACATAAACACATTTAAAAGGATACCTTACATCAGTGACCATAAATAGAAATCAGTATTACTTGTTTACATGAAAGAGTATTATAAAGATAAGTCACAGTAATAACAACAGCAAAGAACACAACACTGCTAAGTGCTAAGTCATCACCTGTGGAAGCAACCTGAGGTCGGATTTCTGCTTGAAAGGAGGTTTAGCACATGCTGCAGAGAGATGATGGCCACGGAGACTTTCTCCTGTACATCACCACAGATCCTGGAGGGAGTGACTGTCTCCCTCTGTGACTTCTTTTTTTTTTTTTTTTAACAAATGTTTCATTCTTTTCTGTTAATTGCATAATCTCTGATTGGTTGTTCTTTTCATTGGTAGTGGTTTTTTACTTCTTTGTGTGCTTGAAAGTGAAAGTGAAGTCATTCAATCATGTCCAACTCTTTGCAACCCCGTGGACTGCAACCTGCCAGGCTCTTCCATCCGTGTCCATGGGATTTTCCAGGCAAGAATACTGGAGTAGATTGCCGTTTCCTTCTCCAGATGTGACTTCTTGCTATTTGAGCCATGTCTATGCAACACCAGGACCACCTGCAGACCCAGGACCAGGCTTTGGGAAAACTGGCTGCTGAAGACTTTCTCATCCATGGGATCAAGGAGACACCAGGAAACATCACCTCCTGGTCAGCCTCTGTCCCCTCCATGGAGGTCCTTTTTCTCTCTCATGGATATCACTTCCGGTCCACACCACTTCCTCAGGGCCTTCTTTTGTACCTAGTATTGCTAATATATGTTCCAGGTTGAGAATGTCAATTACCTCAAAGCTTTCTAGATTCCCTGACTGCAGAGACCATCTTCCTTCATTTCAGCACTGGGCAGAAGGGAGATCAGAAGTGTTGGAGGTAGAAAATGTAGCTGATGACTATGGGATGGGTGAGCCTGAAGGCTGAAATCTAGCTGTTGTTGATGGAGCAAATATTTTGTGATCACCTATTAGTTGTCCACCTTTGGTTTGCTTTCCTTTTTTCCTTTTGAAAAAAACCACACATGCTCCCACCTCTCAAGCTCATATTTTCCAAGGAGGAAGGCAGTAACCAAGCAAATAAACTAAATTATACACATTAAAACCCAAGCTAAGGGCCACAAAGGAAACAAACAAAATGCAGTATGTTCAAACTTCATTTCATTTATTTTAATTTTGTAAAAGCTTTTTGTCTTGGGATGATTTTAGATTTATAGGAAAGTTGCAGAAAACACAGACTGTCCCTAATGCAAACATTTTTTACATAGCCACAGTGTGCATATCAAAACCAGGAAATTAGCATGGCTGTAATATTGTTAACTAACCTGCAGACATTATGAAAAAGTGCCTGCTGTTCCCGTAACATCCTTTTTTGGCTCCAGGATCCCACATTGCCTAGAGTTGTTATAGCTCCTTAGTCTGATGAATTCTGGTCTTTGGTCTGTGTTTTATTTTTGCTTTTTCTCTCTTTCATGTTTTTGATGAATACTGACCAGTTATTTTTGACAGTGTTCCTCAATTTGGGTTTTTCTGGTATCTTTTCATGATTAAATTGAGGATGTATGTATTTGGTAGGAATCTCAATGAAGTGCTTGTCCTTCTCTCTGTTGTATGGGAGGCATGCAATGTTGACATGTCTCATTACCACTGATATTTACCTAGGTTACCTTCTTAAAGTGATATCTTTTCATTTCCTCTACTACAAGTATGATTTTCCCTTTTGTAATTAGTAATAATAACATCTGGGAAGATAATTTGTGACTGTCAACATCTTTCATGTACTTTTTGCCCATGAATTTTAGCATCTGTTGATGATTCTTGCTTGCCTCAATTCAGTTCAGTTCAGTTCAGTCGCTCAGTCGTGTCCGACTCTTCGCGACCCCATGAACTGCAGCAAGCCAGGCCTCCCTGTCCATCACCCACTCCTGGAGTCTAGCCAAACCCATGTCCATCGAGTCAGTGATGCCATCCAACCATCTCATCTTCTGTTGTCCCCTTCTCCTCCTGCCCTCAATCTTTCCCAGCATCACAGTCTTTTCAAATGAGTCAGCTCTTTGAAGTAATTTTTAAATAAATGAATCAGAAGTGAATATTACAGGAGAATCTTGGCTCTTCTTGATCACTTATTTGTATATTTGCTTATTTGTATATTATGAAGGGAGCCAGAAGCAATTAGTCATTATAGAAGCCACTACACCTTTTCTGCTGAAATGAAAGATGCTCTATGCACTTAAGCAGTTCAGAAGGTTTTGAGATGACTGCCATTCACGCTTCCCACTGCTGGGGGCCCAGGTTCAATCCCTGGTTGGGGAACTAAGATCTCATTAGATGCGTGGCATGGTCAATAAAAAAAAGAAAAAGAAAAGTAAAAAAAAAAAAGTCTCAGTGCTTACTTTCACACTTAAAACAATAGCAACCTGGGAAGATTTCCCTGGTAATCCTGTGGTTAAGACTCCACTTCCCACTGCAGGGAATGTGGATTCAAGCCCTGATCAGGGAATTAAGATCCCACATGCCTTGCAGCCAAAAAACCAAAACATAAAGCAGAAGCAATATTGTAACAAAAATTCAATAAAGACTTTAAAAAAGATCCACATAAAAAAAATCTTAAACCTTAAAAAAAGCCCAATAGCAACCTGTTTGGTGAAATTACCTCAGGTGGTGCCCCAAATTCAGGCTTTATTAATTTTTTTCCCCAAAGGAAACTCAGATTTCCCTTGAGGAAACTCTGCATAGACACAGATGCTCTGCATCTGGCAATGTCAAAGCACAGATCAAGCCTAGATTTCAGCAAAACTTAGAAAGAAGGTAGGCAATTATTTCCCCAATAAACCATGACCTGCCCAGAGTGTTTAACTAGTTCCAAAAGTCATCGGCTGAATTCAGTGAGTGTATTTCCATTGGTGCTCAGCCCCATTTCTACCTCACTGGAGTCTGGGAGCTCCCATGGAGGCTGGTAGGGAGCAAGTATAGATGTCACAGGCTTGAGGAGTCTAGCTACAGAGGGGATTTTTTTAAAAATTGAAATAAATATTCTTTAAATTCTATTCAGTTCAGTTCAGTTCAGTCGCTCGGTCGAGTCTGACTCTTTGTGACCCCATGAATTGCAGCACGCCAGGCCTCCCTGTCCATCACCAACTCCCGGAGTCCACCCAAACTCTTGTCCACTGAGTTGGTGATGCCATCCAACCATCTCATTCTCTGTCATCCCCTTCTCCTCCTGCCCTCAATCTTTCCCAGCATCACGGTCTTTTGAAATAAGTCAGCTCTTCACATGAGGTGGTCAAAGTATTGGAGTTTCAGTTTCAGCATCAGTCCTTCCATTGAACACCCAGGACTAATCTCCTTTAGACGATCTCCTTTAGGGCCTTTTTTTTAAGGTTTAAGAAGTCTTTATTGAATTTTTGTTACAATATTGCTTCTGCTTTATGTTTTGGTTTTTTGGCTGCGAGGCATGTGGGATCTTAATTCTCTGATCAGGGCTTGAATCCACATTCCCAATGGACTGATTGGATCTCCTTGCAGTCCAAGGGACTCTTGTGAGTCTTCTCCAACACCACAGTTCAAAAACATCAATTCTTTGGCACTCAGCTTTCTTTATAGTCCAACTCTCACATCCATACACGACTACTGGAAAAACACTGGACGGACCTTTGTTGACAAAGTAATGTCTCTGCTTTTTAATGTGCTGTCTAGGTTGGTCATAACTTTCCTTCCAAGAAGTAAGTGTCTTTTAGTTTCATGGCTGCAGTCAGCATCTGCAGTGATTTTGGAGCCCCCAAAAGTGAAGTCAGCCACTGTTTCCACTGTTTCCCCATCTATTTGCCATGAAGTGATAGGACCAGATGCCATGATCTTAGTTTTCTGAATGTTGAGCTTACAATTTTTAAAAGTTTCACACTTGGATTTCATGTAATAACCCGTTTCCCCTCTAAATTGTCCCTCCCCCACCACTTTCCCCACGGTCACCACTAGTTTGTTCTCTTTTTCTGTGAGTCTGCAGCCTTTTTTTGTTGTTATACTCATTAGTTTGTTGTATGTTTTAGATTCCACATATAAGTGATATCATACAGTATGTATCTTTCTCTTTTTGACTCATTTCACTTAGCATAATGCCCTGTGAATCCATCCATGTTGCTGCAAATGGCAAAGCTTCGTTCTTTTTGTATGGCTGAGTAGTATTCCACTATGGATCTGCACCACGTCTTCTTTATCCAGTCATCTGTGGATGGACACTTAGCTTGCTCCCATACTTTGGCAATCATAAATAATGCTGTTATGAACACTGGGGGGGCGTGTGTCTTTTCAAAGTAGTGTTTTTGCTTTTTTCAGGTATGTATCCAGGAGTGGAATTGTTGGGTCACATTTTTAGTTTTATTTTTAGTTTTTTGAGAACCCTCCATACTGTTTTCCTGGTGGCTGCATCAATTTACATTTCCAACAACAGTGTGTGAAGGTTCAAAAGGGGATTTTTTTTTAATTTATTTTTTTCTGCTCACCACCAAAAACTTCGCTTCCATCCATTACTAAATAGATGAACCTCTCTACCCATGTCCGCCTCCCACCCTCCTCCCCTCTGGTAACCACTACTCTGTTCTCTGTATCTATGTGTTTTCACTCAGATGTGGAATATAAAAAACAAACACTAAATGAACAAAGCAAACAAAACAAAAACCAACCAAAGGAGATTTTGACCTGTGTGGATTGCTTTATCTTAAGTTTGGAAAAACTGGAGTGTACCTAGATTAGGGTGGTGGCCAAAAAGTTGGTGTACACTTAGCTTGTGCCAAGCTACACTCAGAAGTTTTGACTGCCCTTGGCAGTCATGTTAGGAGGTTGAGGTGGTTGTTTTCAAACCTGTCTTATAGACTATTTGTGGTGGGGCTGCTTGTCTGCAAGTGGGCTGGTGCGTGACCTTCCATGACCTTGGTACCCAGCCTCAAGGCCTTCTTCCTGCTCAGGGTTGCCCTATTTCTGGGAATTGTCTTGCCAATCAAAATACTCGCAGGGTGTAGCTCCATCACATCCAGGAATGTATTGTGCATATCATTACCAGTTTGGCAGCTGAAACTTCATTGGTTAATAGTTTCTGTATGTGTGTGCATGCATATGTGTCTCCAAATCTGGTTTGGTCTGCCCAGTGGCAGGCATTGGGCAAAATCTAGACAACAAAAGAGAGAGACGGGGCAAGATAGCTAGTCCCTCTCTTTGCCCTCTGGCTAGACTGTGGTTTGCTTACACCCCTTCATCTGTTGCTATAGCAACTGTTGGCAGTTCATCTCCTGTAATTCTGGATTTTATAAAGTAATCACTCTCTGCTTTCATCCCTTTAGACTAGGGGTGATAATGGTAGATACACAGATCCACCTTGTTCCAAACATACTTATAGAATTTCTGACAATTGAGTATCAATTTTCAAATTTAAATTCATTAAAGCAAAATAAATTTAAGAATTCAATCTCAACTGAACAAGGGTCCCCACTGTTGCCAGCACTGCCGTACTGCACCATCCCTAGGCATCCTCTTCTGCCCTGCCCACGTGTCTGTGAATAGTCCCCTCCTGGGACCTGCTGGGGACAGTGGAGAGTCAGCTGGTGGGCTCGTGATGAAGGAAGATTTCTGGATGCTCCTTAACTACCTTTGAAGGTTTGCCTGATGTGCTACCCTCAGTGAAAGTGAGAATCTGGTTGCCATGTTGTGAGGGTCACTCTCCTCTTCAGACATTTACCCCTGTGAAGGAGAGCTAGGAGTTTTCATGCCTGATAGTGCTGATGGGGCCTGAGCCAAATGGGGTTGGCCATCCCTGGGGCTGTCCCGTTTTTTATGTTTCTAATTCTGAGTATCAATACCTGTGTGTGTCAGGCAGACATTGTGCTAAGTGCTTGCCATCCATCCATCTTATTTTTTCTTCCTTTCCTCACTGAGGACCACCCCCACTTGTCACATGAAGAAGCTGAAGCTCAGGAAGTTACGTGACTTCCTCGAGGGACAGGAAGCCATGAAGTCAGGCCTTGAACCCAGGTCATTCCATTCTGAGAATCTGAGCCCCTTGCTGCTATTCTCAGAGAGGCCACATCTTGAGATGACATGGCAGAAATATCTGTCAGAGGAGAATGGATAAATAATGGATAAATAAATAGCTAAATATTTATATAGAGAAATGCTCTACAAGTATGGAAATGAATTCATGTTATAATTGTTGAATAAATCTCTAAAATCTAAGGCTAAGGGGAAAAATTTTGCCGGCTCAGACTTACAGTGGGATGCAGTTTTAAAAACATGCAATGCATTTCTGTTTGTTGTATGTAAATCCATTCGTATGTAGTCTGTGAATAAAATGTGTGTGTGTGTGTGTTAGTCACTCAGTCGTGTCCGACTCTTTGCAACTCCACAAACTGCAGCCCGCCAGGCTCCTCTGTCCATGGGATTCTCCAGGCAAGAACACTGGAGTGGGCTGCCATTTCCTTCTCTAGGGATGCATAAAATAAACATGAACATAAGAAGCACCAGCACCAAGAGAGGTGGGCTGAAGGCAGGCAGGGAACTTCGGCTGTATCTGTTTTGCATGTTAATATGGTTGGTGAGAGTTACGGGTGTTTTGTGTTCGTTTTTTCTTTGTGGGCTTCCCTGGTGGCTCAGATGGTAAATAATCTGCCTGCAATGCAGGAGACTTGGGTTCGATCCCTGAGTTGGGAAAATCCCCTGGAGAAGAGAATGGTAACCCACTCCAGTATTCTTGCCTGGAGAATCCCATGGACAGAGGAGCCTGGCAGGCTACAGTCCACGGGGTCATAAACAGTCGGACATGACTGAAGGACTAACACTAACTTATTATTCTTTGTACTCTTTTAGGTGTTGGAAATATTTCATAATTATGCTTTTTCTAATATTTTATATAAGAATTCAGACATATAACATAGTTGAAGGAAATTTATAGGAAGAATCCACATGCCAACCACTTAGATTCTGCCATTACTGTTTTACTGTTTTTGCTTTATCAGGTATTGGTCCATCTGTCAATCCCTCTGTCCATCCATGAATCCATCTTATTATTTGATGTATTGAAAAGCACACTGCAGGTGTTTATTCACATCCCTCTAAATAGTTCAGTGTGTGCATCATTGGCTAGAGTTCAGTATTCGTGTGATTTTGACTGGGATTGCATTGCGTCTATACGCTGCTTTATGGAGGACTGCCCTCTTAACAATATTGAACCTTTTGATACTTGACCATGATATATTTCCCCATTTATTTACTGTCTTTATTTTCTTCAGAAATACTTTATAATTTTTAGTGTACAGGTCTTGTACATCTTTGGTAGCTTTATTCTTTAATATTTTATTTTTAATGGTATTATAAATGGAGTTGTTGATTTTTATTTTCATTTTGACATTTTTTTATTGCTAGTCTGTACAGATACAGTTAACTTTTATGTATTGAACTTATATTCTGCAACCTTGCAAAATTCACTTGTGTTTTTTATCCTTAAAATGTGTCTCCTGTAGACAGCATATAATTGTGTCTTGTATTTGTATCTATTTTGATGATCTCAGCCTTTTAAATAGAGAGGCTATTCTGTTAATATTTAATGTGATAACGGATGTGGTTAGATTTGAGGATCACCGTTTTATTATTTGTTTCTGTTTGGTTCTCTTATTGTTCCTCTGTCTTTCTTTTTCTGTCTTTTTGGGGGATATTTCAATATTTTGATGAATTCTAGTTTCACTTTTCTATAGGGTAAACTCACTTGTATTATACTTTCAGTGGTAACTTCAGGGATTGCAATACGTACATAACTTTTCACAGTCGACTTTAAGTTCATGTATCACTTCCCATAAAATAAGGGCTTCCCTGGTGGCTCAGTAAAGAATCTGCCTGTAGTGCTGGAGGTCTGGGTTCAATAACTGGGTCAGGAAAATCCCCTGGAGAAGAAAATGGCTACCCCCTCCAACATTCTTGCCTGGAGAATTCCATGGCCAGAGGAATCTGGCGGGCTACAGTTCATGGAATCGCAAAGAGTTGGACATGACTGAGTGATTAACACCACACACACATACACGCACACACACACACACCCACACACCCCATTTCTTATAAAATATAGAGAGATAGTAGGTTCATTTAACCACCTGTGCCCTTAAAAGCTAAAGTTATTTTAAATAATTACATACAAATATGTTAAAAACTCTAGAAGACAATATTATAATTTTTGCCCTAAATAATTTTGTGTATTATAAAAAACTGAGGAAAAAGGAAAAAGTAAAATAGCTTTTTGCACTTATCCAGATGTTTACTATTTCTGATGCTCTTCATTCCCTTCTGGGGGTCTAAGTCTTTACTGGTGCCATTTCTATTCAGTATATAGGACTTCTCTTGGAAGTTTCTGGTAGTGCAAACCTTCCAGCAATGAATTCCTTTTATCTGAAAATGTCTGTATCTCATCCTCATTCTCAGAGAGTATTTTTTGCCATTTATAGAATTCTGGGTTAGCAGATTTATTTTTTTCCTTCAGCACTTTAAAATGTTTCACTCTTTTTTTTGTCCTCCTTAGTTGGGAGTGAGAAGACAGCCATGCATGGCCTTGTTTTCCTGTAGGGCATGTGTTGTTTTCCTTTTGCTTGTTGTGTCTGCCTTTCAGCTGACACAGTATGTTGAAGCTCAGCTGACACAGTATGTTGAAACATGACCTTCTCATGCTTGCCTTGCCTTGGGTTTGTTGCGTTCTTGAGTTTGTGCATTCGTGTCTTTCATCCACATTGAGAACTTTTCAGCTTTATTTATTGAAATGATTTTTTCTTTCTCATTTTCTTACTCCTCTGCACATCAATTATGGGCTATAATTTAGATCATTTGGCATTGTCTAAACAGTTGCTTTTCTCCTTTGCTTTTCACTTCTCTTCTTTTCACAGCTATTTGTAAGGCCTCCCCAGATAGCCATTTGGCTTTTTTGCATTTCTTTTCCATGGGGATGGTCTTGATCCCTGTCTCCTGTACAATGTCATGAACCTCTGTCCATAGTTCATCAGGCATTCTACCTATCAGATCTAGTCCCTGAAATCTGTTTCTCACTTCCACTGTATAATCATAAGGGACTTGATTTAGGTCATACCTGAATAGTCTAGTGGTTTTCCCTACTTCTTCAATTAAAGTCTGAATTTGGCAATAAGCTGAGCCACAGTTAGCTCCCAGTCTTGTTTTTGCTGACTGTATAGAGCTTCTCCATCTTTGGCGGTAAAGAATATAATCAATCTGATTTCGGTGTTGACCATCTGGTGATGTCCATGTGTAGAGTCTTCTCTTGTGTTGTTGGAAGAGGGTATTTACTATGACCGGTGTGTTCTCTTGGCAAAACTATTAGCCTTTGCCCTGCTTCATTCTGTACTCCAAGGCCAAATTTGCCTGTTACTCCAGGTGTTTCTTGACTTCCTACTTTTGCATTCCAGTCCTCTATAATGAAAAGGAATTGGGTGTTAGTTCTAAAAAGTCTTGTAGGTCTTCATAGAACCGTTCAACTTCAGCTACTTCAGCATTACTGGTTGGGGCATAGACTTGGATTACTGTGATATTGAATGGTTTGCCTTGGAAACGAACAGAGATCATTCTGTCATTTTTGAGATTGCATCCAAGTGAAAAGAAGACAAGTGAAAAGCAAAGGAGAAAAGGAAAGATATAAGCATCTGAATGCAGAGTTCCAAAGAATAGCAAGGAGATAAGAAAGCCTTCTTCAGCGATTAATGCAAATAAATACAGGAAAAGAACAGAATGGGAAAGACGGGAGATCTCTTCAAGAAAATTCAAGATACCAAAGGAACATTTCATGCAAAGATGGGCTCAATAAAGGACAGAAATGGTAGGGACCTAACAGAAGCAGAAGATATTAAGAAGAGGTGGCAAGAGTACACAGAAGGACTGTACAAAAAAGATCTTCATGACTAAGATAAGCACAATGCTGTAATCACTCATCTAGAGCCAGACATCCTGAAAAGTGAAGTCAAGTGGGCCTTAGAAAGCATGACTATGAACAAAGCTAGTGGAGGTGATGGAATTCCAGTTGAGCTCTTTCAAATCCTGAAAGATGATGCTGTGAAAGTGCTGCACTCAATATGCCAGCAGATTTGGAAAGCTCAGCAGTGGCCACAGGACTGGAAAAGGTCAATTTTCATTCCAATCCCAAAGAAAGGCAATGCCAAAGAATGCTCAAACTACTGCACAATTGCACTCATCTCACATGCTAGTAAAGTAATGTTCAAAATTCTCCAAGCCAGGCTTAACAATACGTGAACCATGAACTTCTTGATGTTCAAGCTGGTTTTAGAAAAGGCAGAGGAACCAGAGATCAAATTGCCAACATCCACTGGATCATCGAAAAAGCAAGAGAGTTTCAGAAAAACATCTATTTCTGCCTTATTGACTATGCCAAAGCCTTTGACTGTGTGGATCACAATAAACTGTGGAAAATTCTGAAAGAGATGAGAATACCAGACCACCTGACCTGCCTCTTGAGAAACCTATATGCAGTTCAGGAAGCAACAGTTAGAACTGGACATGGAATAACAGACTGGTTCCAAATAGGTAAAGGAGTACGTCAAAGCTGTATATTGTCACCCTGCTTATTTAACTTCTATGCAGAGTACATCATGAGAAACACTGGGCTGGAGGAAGCACAAGCTGGAATCAAGATTGCCAGGAGAAATATCAATCACCTCAGATATGCAGATGACACCACCTTTATGGCAGAAAGTGAAGAGGAGCTAAAAAGCCTCTTGATGAAAGTGAAAGAGGAGAGTGAAAAAAGAAAGAGAAGAGTGAAAAAGTTGGCTTAAAGCTCAACATTCAGAAAACAAAGATCATGGCATCTGGTCCCATCACTTCATGGGAAATAGATGGGGAAACAGTGGAAACAGTGTCAGACTTTACTTTTTTGGGCTCCAAAATCACTGCAGATGGGTGACTGCAGCCATGAAATTAAAAGACACTTACTCCTTGGAAGGAAAGTTATGACCAACCTAGATAGCATATTCAAAAGCAGAGACATTACTTTGCCAACTAAGGTCTGTCTAGTCAAGGCTATGGTTTTTCCAGTAGTCATGTATGGATGTGAGAGTTGCACTGTGAAGAAAGCTGAGTGCCGAAGAATTGATGCTTTTGAACTGTGGTGTTGGAGAAGACTCTTGAGAGTCACTTGGACTGCAAGGAAATCTAAGCAGTCCATCCTAAAGGAGATTAGTCCTGGCTGGGTGTTCTTTGGAAGGAATGATGCTAAAGCTGGAAACTCCAGTACTTTGGCCACCTCATGCGAAGAGTTGACTCATTGGAAAAGACTCTAATGCTGGGAGGGATTGGGGGCAGGAGGAGAAGGGGACGACAGAGGATGAGATGGCTGGATGGCATCACCGACTCGATGGACGTGAGTCTGAGTGTACTCTGGGAGAAGGTGATGGACAGGGAAGCCTGGCGTGATGTGATTCATGGGGTTGCAAAGAGTTGGACATGACTGAGCGACTGAACTGAACTGAACTGAACTGAAACAGTTGCTTGAGGCTTTATTAATTTTTTTTCTGTCTCTACTGTCTTTATTCTTGTTCTTTTCACATTGGGTAACATCCCTTGACCTGTCTTCAAGTTCACTGAATGTTTCCTTTGTCATTTCTATTTGGCTATTAAATTTATCTAGTGAAATGTTATTTTCAGATGTTGTAATTGGATGTTTGGATGGAGAGGTGGAAAGGGCGGTTAGAAATGTGAGTCTGGAAATCAAAATAGAGAAAATAAGAATCTTTTCTGGAGATGGAAATTTAAGTCTCTGGGCAGTCAGATCATAATAATTGGAGCCTTGGGAAAAATGAGATTTTCTCAGTAAAAATCCTGAGAAGAAAAGAAGGCTTGTGACTGAGTCTTGAAGGACTCCAACATTTGATAAATAACAGCAGAGAATCTTCAGAAGAGCAGCCAGAGAAACAGCAGAAAAAATGTTAGAATGTGACATCATACTAGCCAAGAGAAGAGACAGAAAACAAGAGTCAACAGAAGTGAGTGCTGCTGAGAAATCAGGCATGGAAATGAAAATTACCCTTTGCATTTTATATCTGGACGTTATTGGTGACTTTAATATGATTAATGGACACCTAGGGATAAAAGCTAGATTGAAGGGGCTTGGATTAGTTAGAGATTCAAAGGGTATCTACATGTAGCAGAAACCTCAAAGAACGCGGACCTCACCAAGACAGGAATAGATTCAGGGAAAGGCAAGAAATTCCACAGGTAGGGATCCATCTGGTGAATCAGGCTATCAGAGCATCAGGGACTGTATGATTCCCTTGGCCTTTCTCTCACTGTCACAGGATGATTGCTGCAGTGGTGGCCGTCACGTCTGCATTCCATGCAGAAGGAAGGAAGGGGAGAGAGGGGGCGAAAAATCATGTGCACCTGAGTCTATCCCGCTTCAGGGACCTCTCCCAGAAGCATCAATCAATGCCTTTTGATTAATGTTCAATGGCCAAACTGTTCTCATGCTCAAATCCATCCATAGTGAGTAGGGAATTGTAGGTGTTTAACTGGGCATACTGCCAGTCTCCTCACCTCAAATCAGAGTTTTCTTGATGAGGAAGAAATGGAAGATGGATACTGGGTAAGCAATTAGCAGCATCTGCCACCTGTGTTTTGATGAATATAGGGGACCTAGGGTATCAGGAGAATTCTTTTCCCTAGAGCTAAGGGAGCCTGTATATGTTCAAATGCTGAAACAATGCTCAAAGTCTTGGTGGTTTGATTTCCCAGGGCCTGAAGGAACTTCCTGTGTATCTTGTAGATTTCTGAGAAACAAATGGGTGTCCTTCTTACCTTCATCACTGACTTTATTTGAATTTTTGTTTTGTTTCTAAAAGTATTTATCTATTTATTTGGCTGTGCCGGGTCTTAGTTGTACCATGCATGATCTTTAGTGGTGGCATGTGGAATCTAGTTCCCCGACCAGGGCTCAAACTTGGGGCCCTAGCTCCTCCCACTCCACCCCACACTGGGAGCGCAGAGTCTCAGCCCCTAGACCACCAGGGAAGTCTCCCACCACTCACTTTAGGGTGGCTGAGAATTTTATGTAAAAAAATAAGTAATTGTGTGCACAGTTCGTCTGACCCATGGGATTCGTTAATGTGAAGCTGGTTCAGTTTGCTCTTTCATCATTTTGTAGTTGCCTGCCAGTGACTTGGACAGTAAATAATTATAGAGAGATTCAAATGGGAGGTACTAAAGAGAGATGCAAACTGCGCTCTATGATCCTTTCATGCTGTTTGGTGGAGTACTGTTTGGTGCCAACTTCATCGGATTCCCAATAAAATTGTAGTGTACTCTTCATCTCTGTTGCTTCAGTAAAAAATTAAAAGATAGTCTCTACTTCCATTATAGTAAGACTGACTACCATTTACTGTCATTTAGATACCTTTCATAAAGCCAGGATGGAGAAAGAGAATGAATTATGTAATGGTATGACCTATAATCCACAATTTTAAGGTTAAATGGATGTTTCATCGCATTTCTTCCTATCTGAGTGGTCTAAATCCACAAAACGTTTTGCAGGAAGTTCACCAGCCACTCCTCCAAGTTCTTGGAGTATTTTATTCACACTTTATCCCAGAACATCGCAATTAACTGAATTTGTGTCAGTGTCTATGCTTATGCACGTCTGCGGGCGGGGACTGCTGATTTGGCAGTCTGTGTCTCTGGCAAGGACCGGCAGCCTGTTAGAGCTCATGAAATCTCCCTTGAGTCGAATTAAATTTGAAATTCAGAATAAGAAAACTTGCCACTTACCTCCAGGGTCCCAAGTAATGATTTTTCTTCCCTGACGACAATGCGGTTGCACCTGCTACTTCATAAATCCATGGGCAGTTTCCCTATAAATGGGAAATCAAACATCTTTCCCAGGATGCTTACCCTGGTGGGTTTAGCCGAAGGAGCTTTCTGCCTGCCCTTGAGGTTGGGATGTCAGGATCAGTGTTCAGCGATGTTATTTCAGGAGGGAAAAAGAGAAATAAAGACGCCCTTTTTGCACCGGTGAGGATCACAGTTGTAGATATTTTATACACAGTACTTGAAATCCTGATTGGGTTGAATGGCAGGTGTAAGGGAAAATGGTACCTGTCCTGTTACAGATTTCCAGTGATCTTGATTGTGACCTGAGGAAGCAGGAAAGAATATGAGGAGAGTGGACTGAACGTTGATAAAGACCTGGTCCTCTTCTGTCTGCCCGTCTCCCACCACGTTTCGACTGCCTATACCTTCTCTTGGTTCCCAGAAACCAGCATGTCTACTTCCAGTTCAGAGAATTTTTAAAAAATAAAGTTAACCATTTTAATTTTTTAATATCTCTTTTTATTTATTTATTTATTCTGGCAGTGACATGTGGGATCTTAGTTCCCTAAACAGGGATCGAATCCCAGCCCCCTGCATTGGGAGCATGAAATCTTAACCACTGGACCACTAGGGAAGTCCCAGGGCATTTTCTTTGTTCACTATTCCTGAAATGGTGAATAGGACTGGCCCCTCCCCACCTTCTTACCTCGAATATCCCTTTAAAAAATTTGTTTATTTTTTGGCCTCTCCTCTTGACTTGCGGGATCTTAGTTCCCCGAGCAGGGTTGGAATCCATGCCCCTGCAGTGGAATCCTGGATTCTTAATCACTGGACCACTAGGGAAGTTCCAACCATGCTCCTGTTTTCCAGCCTCTTTTCTTCCTGGTGCTTATCATGTCGTGAAATAAGCCAGGCTTATTTGTTCACTCATTTCTTGTCTGTTTCTCCCACACTGGCATGTTGGCTTCATGTAGGACATGTGCATGGCTTGTAGCTGGGGCTCAGTAAATGGGGAACAAACATACCTTGACATCCCAGATACAGCAGTTAGCTTATGAGGGTGGATACCTGTTACGGACCTGATTGTGTCCCCACCAAACTCATATGTTGAAGTCTTAACCACTACCCCCATCTGATTGTATTTAGAGACAGAGTCTTTCAAGAGGTGAGGTGAGGTCATTAGCACAGACCCTAATCTGATATGACTGGTGTCTCTATGAGAGGAGGAGGTGAGGACACCAGACATAAATACAAGAAAAAGCCATGTGAGGACACAGAGAGAAGCTGGCCATTGACAAGACGAGAGGTCTCCAAAGAAACCATCCCAGGTGGCATCTAGATCTTGGGCTTTGAAAGATCTAGATTTTCCGGAACTCTGAAAAATAAATTTCTGTTGTTTAACCCCCTAGTCTGATACTTTATTATGGTACCCCTAGAAAATGGATTCAGTGCTCTAGTGTGTGAGCTCAGTTGCTCATTTATGTCTGACTCTTTGCAACCCCATGGACTATAGCCTGCCAGGCTCCTCTGTCCATGGAATTTTCCAGGCAAGAATACTGGAGAGGCTTGCCATTTTCTACTCCAGGGATCTTCCCGACCCAGGGATCAAACCTGCGTCTCTTGCATCTCCTGCTTCGGCAGGCAGATTCTTTACCACTGCACCACCTGGGAAGCCCCCAGTGCTCTACAATGGAAAACAAATAACTTTTAATACAATTAGCTGGAGATTCAGAAGTTTCTCACATTCTCTGGTTCTCGTCCTCTCCTTCATGACTCTTGTGTTTTCCATTCTGTTTCATGATCATTTTGAGATCTCCAAGACCACAAATTTTTATCTTCAGGTTGGATTGATTTATTGAGGCCACTGCTTGATCCACCAGGATCTTGCTCTGAACTGTGGGCATGAAGAACATTGTTAAGGCAAAAGAAAAGGTCTTAGCGAGACCTTCTTACTCCCCAAAGTCCTCTCCCTGGAGCCTCAACTTTCTTAGATCGGAGATGATGTTTCCATCTAAATTCTCCTGGGGCACAGGAAATTCTTCAGGATTCTACAGGATTCTCATGAGAATTTGCAGAGAGGTGAAGCTCTCAGCTCACTTACAAACACATTTCTTTCCTCGTGTAGATGCAGAAGGTGGCTGGTTTTAACCAGTAAATTAGTCCCTTGAGTCCTAGATGTTTCCTGCCTGAAATAGGGAAACACATGGAAGGAGACCTCCTTTGGGGTTTCTCCGGGGTTTCAGCCAAGCCTTTCTAATGCCTCTTCCATTCCAGAACCCCCCTCCCTTCCCCCGTGCTTCTCTTTCTTTCTAGCATGTCAGGGTGTCTTTACTCCTGCTTGGCATTTGTGTGTGTTGGTCCATTTGTCTCCCTTTGTGCTCATTGACTAATTGCAATTACGTGCTGTTCAAGAAAATGGAGAGCAAAGAAGAGACCATCTCCTTCAGTTTTGGTGGTTTTGTGTTGCATGTCGAGAGTTAAATTCCATTTTGTAGCAGGACTGGATTGCACAGCTGAACTCCATAAGATCAGATATAACATTTCCATCACTGAGCAGGTTAATAAAGTCCCTAATAGGATTTGCTGACCATAAGAACGGCAGACCAAGTGGCAGAAAGGTTTTATTTATTTGCCATCTGTATGTAAATTTTGCTATTATGGAAATTGTGTCAGAAATTGGACTGCAACTGGATAGCACACAATGTACTGTAATATCTGAGCTGAGATACACAAAAAGGCCACCTCGGTGTGGGTATGCGCGTATGAATAATCCAGCTCATTGTTGCTTTCTCTAAGAAACTCAGTCTCAGACTCTGAATCTAATCTGTGATCACCATGGACGGGCTTATTTAAATATGCAACAGTCAAAGACTAGGAGATGGGGTGAGTTTTCACAGGAGAAGGAGTGCCCGTGCCTTGCCTTATTCAACCTCAGAATCCAGTGCCAATTTTCCTTTCTGTGACTCCCCAGGTGACTATAAAGAGACCATTTCACTGCTAAAGGACGAATATTTTTGGAGTTAATTATAGCTAGTCAAGGAAGAGAGGAACACCTCTTTGCTTTTATCCTGAAAGAAACTCAACTGACATAAAGAAATTAAATTGGGACTCAGAAATGTGGATGTCAGCTATGTTACATAATTAGCGACCTGGGGTGGGTGAGCAGGCAATGGCTGCCTTTAAGGAGCATACATCACATTCTGTCACACCTGGTTTGAAAGTCTGACTGGCCAGTGCCTCTTGTTCCCATAGTAACGTTGGAGTCCGGAGAAAGTGGTTAGAATGTTTGGTTAGACTCACACGTAAATTCACTCACCTTCCATGGTCCCATGAGTTCTTAATTATGTTGTTCCACTTTCTCCAAAGTGACCAGATTTTAGAATGACTTTTCCCTTTAAATTCACCTTAGATACCACCTAAAATCAGTCTGCATCTTATACTTTGGGAACCACAAATGCAGGGGGAAAACTATTTTGGCTACCCCCTGAGATGAGTGTAGATTTTCGAGTACCAAACGTAGGTGCTTGGTAACATTAAGTCTGGGCTTTCCTGGTGACTCAGTGATAAAGAATCTGCCTACCAGTGCAGGATATGCGAGAGATGCAGGTTCTATTCCTTGGTCGGGGAGATCCCCTGGAGGAGGAAATGGCAACCCACTCCAGTATTCTTACCTGGGAAACCCTATGGACAAAGGAGCCTTATGGGCTACAGTCCGTAGGGTCGCAAAGAATCAGACATGACTGAGTGAGCACAACGTTGAGTTTACCTGGTGAGAGTGGATTCCTTCTGCATCTTCTTTCTATTGTGATTCAGTCAAGGGGAGAGTCTCTGTTTGATGCCCTAGAGTCCCTTGCATCCCTAAGCGCTTGCTCATCTCCTTATTGGTTGACTTTGATTTTGTTTTGAACAGTGCGAGCCCACAGCCCAGGTTGGGAGCCTTCAGTAGGCAGCAGTGGCTGGCTAGAATTCAATAATGTTGTTTTTATTGTATTTATTTTAGAGATTTCTTCTCTTTAGGGAAAGCGATAGTTTTTTTTTTTTCAATTTAGGTGCTGATACATTGCTTCTTTCCTAGATAAATTTGTGTAAAGGCAGTGAGAAGATTTAAAAGAAAATATTAAGAATTAATACAGATGGTACTTTAGCAAGAGAGTGTGGCATACTGTGGGGATGCCTGCAGACTGGGGAAGTTGGTTGATAACTTGTTTCTTTGGGAGTAACTGGGATGTAGCTGAGTTTTAACCAATAAATTAGTTTCTTGGGTCCTAGGTGTTTCCTGCCAGGGTTCAGTTTGAATAGGGAAACACATGGGAGGAGATCTCCTTTGGGGCTTTTTGGGGGGTTTCAGCCAAGCCTTTCTAATGTCTTTCCCATTTCAGAAGCCCCTGGCTTCAGAAGTTGGCTCTGAGGTGGACATTTACCCTCCCCTCGCTTGGCAACTCTTCGCCAGTGGCCAGCTGACTGGAATAAGGGCTATTTACACTCTTCCTAGCCCAGCTCTCTCCCTTCTAAAATGGCAGGATGATACCACTTCTTATAGGCCGTGTGATGGGTCTGGAAGGAGGCACCTGCAGGGGCAAATTGCTCAGGGGGAGGGAGGTGTTCTAAGAGGGTGAATGTATCCCCTGCCCCTTCTGAGGGCTGAGACTGATCTGGGATGTCCATCACAGAGCAAGGAAGCTGAGTGGCCCACACAGAGAAGTTAGGATCGCTTGGCACAGGCCCCAGGGAGCTGAACTGATGCCTGCAATCACACCTATGCTTAAAATGTAGGTGTCAAAATCATCTGAAAGCAGAATTTATGTAAAATAAGTGCCTTTCTGCTGTGGCGGAGGGGAGAATAAGACTGAGTGACCAGCTTTTTAAGTCATCAGAAAACCTCTGTCTTGAAATTTCTCCCGGTGTGCTCTGGGGATCACTGACCACTGGCAACAGAATGCCTTGGAGGAGGCTGCTAAAATCCGATCCCTGGGCCACATCCAGACCCTCTGTGAGAATTACTACAAGTGGTCAAAGTGCTGCTGCCCACAAAATCTGATTTGCTGTCTGTGTGCCTCAGCTGGGAAGCGCCTGTGCAGGTGTGGAGGTGGGATGTGATGGTCGTCCTTCTAGAGGGCATGTCTACTTCAGACTGATGGGAGCACCCCTGAGGGTACAGAATAAAGAGAGTTCTCAGAGGCGGGCTGACTCAGCAGGGGGCTTATCCTGGAGATCAGGAGGCAACTGAAGCAAATGGAGAGCCCCAGAGGAAGCCCAGGTCATAGGTCAAGAGAATTTAGGAGGTAGATTTGGGTTTGGGAGGAAGCAGAGGTAACAGAGTTTGGGTAGGGAGATCATACGTAAGAAGGCCTTGAGAACCAAGCAAGCAGTGAGGTCACTCCTCAGGTGTACCCATGCCTTAGTTTCCCCTTCTATAAATGGAGGATAACACCTACTTCACAAGACTACTGTGAGGAATAAATTAATATACAAAAATAGCTTGGAACAGGGTCTGACACATAGCTCTAATAATTATTTTTTCCTTGTTATAATTTTTTTCCACTTATGTAGGCCCTAGTATATCTCAGGGGACATCATGAACATGCTTAAAGGATCCTCACTGACTTGGATACCCTTAGGGATGCGGAAGGAATACTTTTCTCTAATGAGCATCTCTTCTGCACATGCCTGCAGTTCCAGCTCCTTGATTTGGGTTCTGACTAACAACCATTCATCAAGCACCTTCTAAGCTGGCGTTTTGGAAGTTACCAAGAGCTCCTAGATGGGGTGTTCACCCACAAAGATCTCAAAATTCCTTGGGGGATGAAATGCACACATACAGATTGACAAAGCTGGATGAGATGGGTGTTTCAGGAATGTGTTGAAACGTAGATGGTTAGGGAGTCTGGAAAAGGAGGTGTCACTTGACCTTGGCTGTTACAGTTTGGATAAATGAGAGTATGAGGTGAGGAGGGGGAACGGTATTCTTGATCCAGTACAGATGACAACGCTGAGTATGGAGTGGTGGGTAGCCTAGTTGGGAGCGATGTTGCTGCTGTGATCAGAAGACTGATGAGATTTATACTGTGATTAAGCAGTGGATATGAAGGTGGATGGACTGCAAGGAGATCAGTCCATCCTAAAGGAAATCAACCCCAAATATTCATTGGAAGGACTGATACTAAAGCTGAAGCTCCAATCTTTTGGCCACCTGATGTGAAGAGCTGATTCATTGGAAAAGACCCTGATGCTGGGAAAGACTGAAGACAGGAAGAGAAGGGGGCAACAGAGGATGAGATAGTTATATAGTATCGCCGACTCAATGGACATGAATTTGAGCAAACTCTGGGAGCTAGTGGATGACAGAGGAGCCTGGCATGCTGCAGTCCATGGGGTCACAGAGAATTGGACACAACATAGGGACTGAACAACATCAGAACATAAGGGTAGCTCCCTTCTTTCAGCTTTGACTCATTTCAGGAAGCCATGTGGTATTGTGGAGAAAGTGTGGATTAATAAACAAGGAAGACTGGTTCAAATCCCTGTTTAGAAGAAATGCAGCCCTTCATCTTAGCTCATTTTGGGTTTTTGACTTCCAACATGATGAGATCTGTGTTGTTTCAAGCTACTAACTTTATGGCAGTTTATTACAGCAGCGACTGGAAACTATTACAGTGCCTTCACCAGTTAGTTAGGAAGGAGGTGGCAGGGATTTCTCTGGTGGTCCACTGGTTAAGACTCTGTGTTTCCAGTGCAGGGTACCCGGGTTCGATCCCTGGTTGGGGAACTGGATCCCAAATGCTGCAACTAAAGATCCTGGGTGCCACAACTGAGACCTGGTGTAGCCAAATACATTTAAAGAAAAAAGGAGGAGATGGCACATGGCTTTGTGAGAGAGCAGAGCCCGTTATGAAAGGGGGGACTAATTGAGATGGAAGGATTGGCCACCATGTGAAGGAAAAACTCAACAGATGACTTTCCATTGTGAAGGAAGCAAACACACTCCCTAGGTGAAGCCATACTGAGAGAAACATGGGTAAGTTAGGGTTTTGAGTGATGAGGGTTTTCCAGGTCACAATATCGTATAAAAGACAGAGGTGCTGCGTGCCTGTTTTGTTCCTTTTTTTTTTTTCCTGATTGAGGATTTACCTTCCACTTGTAAAAAGCAATTGCCAGGGAACAGAAAAAAATGAAGCTGAAGATAGGTGGATAGGTGTGTTCGTTGCCTAGGGCAGCCACAACCAAAGCACTGCAAGCTTGGTGGCTTAAACTAGTAGCAGGAATGTCTTCTCTCTCAGTTCTCAGGGCCGGAAGGCTGGAGTCATGGTGTGGGCAGGGGTGGCTCCTTCTGGATGCTCGGGGGAGAGTCTGTTTCATGCCTCTCCCGACTTTTGGTGGCGGCGGCTTTTGATACTGGCGCCCTTGGCTCGTGGCCACACAGGTTCCGTCCCTGCCTCTGTCTTCACGCGATCTTCCATTCTGCAGCCTCTCTGGGTCTTCTCCTTTCCTGTCTCTGATGAGAACACGCGTCTTTGGGTTTAGGGCCCGACCTCATCCAGGATGATGTCGTCTCGAGATCCTCACCAAACTACTTTATCCAGATAAGGTCACGTGCATAGCTTCTGTGGATACGCATCTTTGGGAAGCCAGCCTTCCACTCACAACAGTGGGCGGGGAACTCAGCCTGTCCTTCCAGGGACCAAAGGGGTCTGTGGGTAGATCCCCCAGCACAGTGATTGGAGGGTGGTGCCTGGATCTTGTCCTCAGATCCAGTCTTGGATCTTCCTTTTCACTGCCTGTATCACAGAAGGCTGACCCTGTGGGTCCCAGCTTCCTTTCAGCTGCCTGCAGCCAGCTAGGGGGCACTGGCTGAAGACTGGAGGACCGAGGGAAAGGAGTAGCTGGGGTGTTCCACCCCATCCTCTCTGCCCTGGGCAGCGATGGTGTCTTTGGCAGCAGCTGCACTTCTGATTGGTGAGCCCGGTGTGGTTCTGTCATCTTCAAGTGACTCCTCTTGGCTCTGGGGCCATGACTTCTTCCTTCCATCCTTCTAGCCTAGGGGACTAGCAGCTTCCTATTGCACTAATCTTTAGAAAAATTTTTCATTTTATATTGGAGTATCAGTCAGTTAAGTCTCTTCGTCATGTCCAACTCTTTGCAACCCCACGAACTGCAGCATGCCAGGCTTCCCCGTCCATCACCAACTCTTGGAGCTTGCTCAAACTCACCACCAGCATCAGGGTCTTTTCCAATGAGAAGGTTCTTCGCACCAGGTGGACTAAGTATTGAAGCTTCAGCTTTAGCATCAGTCCTTCCAATGAATATTTAGGACTGATTTCCTTTAGGATTGACTGGTTTGATCTCCTTGCAGTCCAAGGGACTCTCAAGAGTCTTCTCCAACACCACAGTTTAGAAGCATCAATTCTTTGGTGCTCAGCTTTGCTTATAGTCCAACTCTCACATCCATACCTGACTACTGGAAAAGCCATAGCTTTTAACTAGATGGACTTTTGTCAGCAAAGTAATGTCTCTGCTTTTTAATATGCTATCTAGGTTGGTTATAGCTTTTCTTCCAAGGAGCGTCATTTAATTTCATGGCTGCAGTCACCATCTGCAGTGATTTTGGAGCCCAAGGAAATAGTCTCTCACTGTTTCCATTGCTTCCCCATCTATTTGCTGTAAAGTGATGGGACCAGATGCCATGATCTTAGTCTTTTGAATGTTGAGTTTTAAGCCAACTTTTTCACTTTCCTCTTTCACTTTCCTCAAGAGGCTCTGATTAACAATGTTGTGTCAGTTTCAAGTATATAGTAAAGTGGTTCAGTTATACATATACATGTATTTTTTTTCAAATTCTTTTACCCATTTAGGTTATCACAAAGAATTGAATAGAGTTTCCTGTTCTATACAGTAGATGCTTGTTGGTTGTCTATTTTATTTATTTAAAAAAAGTTTTTATTGGAGTATAGTTGATTTACCATGTCATGTTAATTTAAGGTGTACAGCAGAGTGAATCGGTTATACATATACACATATCCACTCTTTTTACTTTTAGGCCATTACGGAATACTCAGTGGAGTTCTCTGTGTTACACAGTAGGTTCTTATTAGTTATCTCTTTTATATATAGCAGTGTGTATATGGGCTTGCCTGATAAAAGAGTAAAAGAATCCGCCTGGAATGCAGGAGACATGGATTCGATCTCTGAGTCAAAATCCTCTGGAGAAGGAAATGGCAACCCACTCCAGTATTCCTGCCTGGGAAATCCCATGGACAGCGGAGCTGGAGGGATATAGTCCATGGGGTCGCAAGAGTCAGACATGACTTAGTGACTAAACCACCACCAGCACCAGTGTGTATAGAGCAGTGTGTACATGCCAGTCCCAAATTGTGCTAATCTTGATTGAACTTCTCAGATACATGTAAGGGAGTCACGCCTTCCCTGAATTAAACTTCCTCTGTTTCTATGTGTGTATGTGTGTCATCTGTATGTAAGTCTTTCTTTCACTTGTTTAGTCTCCTATTCTTGCTTGTGTGGCATTAAAGAAACACTTCCCCTCCCTACAAAAGAACTGTTACATAGAAAGCCATTGATAGCTAAGGTCTTGATTCTAGAGGCTAAAGAGATACAGTAGTTCACCCTTCCATTGGTTCTATTTCCAAACTGTAGTCTGAAATTGTCCACTTCTTTCCACCTCAAATTCCACTGCCCTCATGCATACCACCATCCCCTCTGATGTGGAGAGTATTGCAATATCCTGTCCTAACCGGCCTCCCAGTCTCCTCTCTTGCCCCACACATCTGTTTTCCCCATAGCAACCAGAGTGGCCTTCAACACGTGCCAGTCATTTGCACCTTCTGCTCTGATGGCTTTGCACTGCACTGAGAGTAAGCAGGCGGACCTGCAGGGCCTCATGTGATATGATGTGGCTGGTGTCCAGATGGCTGTGTCCACCCCTCCTTCCCACCTACATTTCCTCTGTTTTAAATGCTCTGGTCTCTTGACAAGATTCTTATTGGCTCAAGAGAGTGTGGGTTTGATCCCTGGTTGGGAGCTAAGATCCCTCATGCCTTGCAGCCAAAAAACCAAAACATAAAACAGAAATAATATTGTAACAAATTCAATAAAGACTTTTTAAAAAATGGTCCACATAAAAACTTTTTAAAAAGAGAGAGATATGGAGAGAGAAAGGGAGGCGCTGATTTTATGTGTCAGCCTGGCTGCTAAGCACAGGGTGTGTCCCAAACCAATGTCGCCCTCAACTCTGTCCCAGCTCAGGGCAATCATAGGTGGATCTGATAGAACAATAGGGGTTTATATTCCAACAGCTTCCAACCTACTGCAAGTCCAAGGCCTACCCTCCTTCCATGAAGAACATTGCTTGGTGCATAAGAGAGCATGTAGGTCCTGAGCAGATCCTGAGAAAAGGAACCGGAGCCCAGGTGGTTCACTTCTGGGAGGTGATGGCAGACACTGGAAATGTGAGGTGGGGACACTGAAGCAGTGAAGGAGGAAGGGGTGATAAAGATGCACTGAGGGGCCCCTAGGGACTTCATCCATCCTTGGGACTGTGCAGAAGTTGCCTCAGAATCGTCCCCCTGGAAGATGGGGTGGCTGGAGCACTTATCTGCTGACTCCCATCTCAGCTGGTTGAATATTCCCCGGGGGAGGTAACTGGGAGAAAACATCAAGAACAAGCTGGTGAAGGTTGCTCAGTGGCAGGGGCACATGGAGCTGTCCACCACGGCTGTGCTGAAATTGGGTGGGCTGAGGGGCAGGGTTGAGGAGGGGTGCTTCACACGTGTCTGCTCTGTTTGCATGTGCATATGTGTATATGTGTGCATGTATACGTGTGTGTGCGTATGCCTGTGTGAGTGTTCGCATGCATAGTTCACACAGGCATTGGGTTGGGCACGGTGGTGAGTTCCTCCTGCTGTCTGGTCCACAGGTGGTGTGTGGGGATCTCCTGTGGAGGGAGATTCTCTCTGGACACCCATGGGAAGCACAGTTACTACAGGTCACGGGTGTCTGTTGGATGTTTGGTGCCAGCGGAAGTGGATGCTTGGGGTGGGGTCTGGTAATTCTGGTCAAATGGTCTCTGTAGTAGTCCTGCCAGCTTTCTGCCCTGGATCTGGGCCCATTTCTGGATCTGGACCTCCAGCCTTCTCCTTCATTCTATGAGATGCCCAGTCTTGCTCCTATAAATCTCTTTCTCATAAGCTGGCCAGATGGGGTTTCTGTTGCATGCAAACCAAGAACTCTACTTGCTCCCTTCCTTGAGTATTTGACTTTTTAGGTTAGTGTTTTATAGCAAACATAAATAATTTTCATTGTACCCCCAGTATCTTTAGATTCTTAAAACAGAGACAAAAGTAGGATAGGTTTAATCTGTTCTTCAAAAGCAAATGTCGTTTCTCAGAGCAGTTTCGTATCTTTATTTTTCTAGTTAATATCATCCATGCATTCTCAGTTGCTCAGTTGTGTCTGACTCTTTGCAACCCCATGGACTGTAGCCTGCAAGGCTCCTCTGTCCATGGGATTTTTGGGGCAAAAATACTGGAGTGGGTTGCCATTTCCTACTCAAAGGGAGCAATCATGCTGACCCAGGAATCGAACCTGAGTCTCTTGCATTTCCTGCATTGGCAGGTGGGTTCTTTTACCACTGCACCACCAGGGAAGCCTCTAGTTGGGGTACATCTCAGTTGTTCTAATGACTTGATGGTTAAGAAACTGAGAGTCAGAAAAGTGAAGTGATCTGAGTAAGGATCTAAGGGCCAGGAACAGGACTCAGATGTCCAACTGTTGGGTGTGCTTTCTCTCAGCCATCCATTGTCATAGTTTATTATTAATAAGAAGGTGGCAAGAATGCACCTTCTTCATCCTCTTACACCAAATGTCCTGTTAAGGATTATCATTCAATATCTTGGGATCATCTCTCAGAATGAAAAAGATAAAACCAAGTGATCTATAGAAGGTTTTATCTTTTTCATTCCGAGAGATGGTCCCAGGATATTGGATAATAATTCTTAGCAGGACATTTGGTGCAAGAGGATGAAGAAGGTGCATTCTTGCTGCCTTCTTAATGACCCATGACATTGAATGGTAGAGAGAAAAGACAGCCAGCAGTTGGGCGTCTGAGTTCTGGTCCTGGCTCTTTAGGTCCTCACTCAGATTACTTCACTTCCCTGACTCTCAGTTTCTTAATCATGAAGCCATTAGCGTGGCTTAGATGTTGTTCCCCTACATGGGTGGCAAGATGGCTGTAGTCGGATGCCCAGAGATTCCATTAAGCCCAGTTTGACAATATTGTTTTTGAAATGTGTTTCAGATTTTTCTAGCTCAGTCTAAATTTGTGAAAGCTGTGGGTGTTTCGCTCTTGAAAAATCTGTTTTCTTTGCCTTGTCTTTGCTTGAAAATCCTTTCTGTTTGTGGCTTCCATTCTCAGCTGTTCGCTAGTGGTGGAGACAAGAGGAGACATAGACAGGTGAAGGCAGGAGGCTGTGTGCTCCCCAGCGGAGTGCTTTGACAGCTGAAGATAAACTCAGTCCCTTCTGAGCAGCTTGATTCCTCCTCCAGATATATTTCCTTCTTTCATCTGAGCTGTTGAGCAAACCCACCCTGGAGTGAAATTCTCAGATTCCTCTGCTCTCATCTGAGCTGAATTGAGCCCGACAGGGAGACCGCCTCTTGTGGTGGAAAATGGCTCTTTGATCTGCAGCTCGGAGACCCCTGGGTGCAGCTGCAGCGTGGCCATGCAGGGTGTGAGGCTGCCTGTGAGAGGTGGTCCACGTCATCCCTGGAACTGGTGTTTCCCAGGATTCAGTTTTCCCATACTTACCCACCACCCCAAACTCTTTTTCCCTTAACTATTGTCATTTCAATTAATACCTACTGGGGGGGAGGAAATAAATTTATCTCTAAAGAAAATGTTATTTTGCTCCCTTAAGGCAGAAAATCAATCTCTTTTGAGTTTCTGGCTTTATTCTATTTTTCTAGTTCACGTCAGACTAGACATGTGGCTATGGCAGGAATGGGTTTATCACATAAACCCGTCACCTTGGGAATCCTGACCAAAGAGACTGGGCAGTTGCATTGTCTTTTCCCCATCTGATGTCATTGTTTCTTTCACTGTGTGTGTGTGTGTGTGTGTGTGTGTGTGTGTGTGTATGGTGCTCAGTTGCCCAATTGTCTATGACTCTTTTCGACCCCGTGGACTGTAGCCCACCAGGCTCCTCTGTCCGTGGGGTTTTTCAGGCAAGAATACTGCAGTGGGTTGCCATTTCCTACTCCAGCTGATCTTCTCTACCCAGGGATCTAACCCAAGTCTCTCGCATCGCCCCCTTTGGCAGGTGAATTCTTTACCACTGTGCCTGCCACCTGTGAAGCCCTGTATAACAGCAGTACTGATGTTCAGTTCTTTAAATCAGCTCATATTTTTACTAAACTGACCTAAAATAGAACCTTTGTATCTCTTCTATAAATGGAAAAACCAGTATCTTTTGCTATAAATAGAAGGCAACTGTAATATAATTATGCATGAAAGCCAGTGTTGTAACATTCAAGCTAGAAGGTGGCAGGCTCTAAAATGCCTTGATTTGGGGGGGGTCACTAGTTTTCTTTGTTTAAAGGGGGAGATTTTCAAGTGTCATAAGAGGTTAAAGACATTAAAACACTCAACTGAAACTTTCTACCGATTTAATCAAAATGTTTGATAAAGATTACAAACTCTTTTTTTCAACTTAATATCAAGTCCTTGTCATATCACCTAAACTATTCTTATGTGCCCTCTCATGTAGAGGTGTTTGCCCTACATCTTAAAAACATTGTTAAAAATAAACATAATTTTTAATATTTAATTTCAGCCATTAAAACTGTATGAGGTATAAGAACTCTGTAATAAAATTTGGCGACATGAAAGCTTGGTCTTTATCTCTAAGACCTGACAACATTTTCTTTCCTGACAACATTTGATGTGATTAAAAAACTGTCTGGGCTTCCCTCATGGCTCAGTGGTAAAGAATCCGCCTGCCAATGCAGGAGACACAGGTTCAATCCCTGATCCTGGAAGATCCCTCATGCCGCAGAGCAAGTAAGCTCAGGAGCCACAACTACTGAGCCTGTGCTCAGGAGCCCAGGAACTGCAACTACTGCAGGCCTCGCCCTAGAGGCCTGTAAGGAGAGAAGCCACCACAGCGAGACGTCTGCTCACAGCAACTAGACAGTAGCCCCCGCTTGCTGCAGTTAAAGAAAAGCTCCCGCAGCAGTAAAGACTCACTCAGCACAATCAGAAATAAAATAGTAAATAAATAAAATTTTTAAAAAAAGAAATTGAGTTTGAAGTCACCAATTAAGCTCTCCCCATTCGTCACTTAAACAAAACAAAACAAAACAAAACTGTGGCCTCTTGAGAGCTGAAAGTCCAAGGGTGGAGGGGACCTGGTCCCCAGCTCTTTGCTTCCCTTCTCTGGACTCTCAAGAGAGGCCACACTCCCCCGCCTGCCCTGAGCCCCTTGTTTCCCATCCTGCCAAGGGGCTTGGCAGCTTGAGGCTGCCTAGTGTATCCTTAAGGTGGTGGTGGTCAATGCCCCTTGCACTTTCTGTCCAGAAGGAGTCTTTTTAGTAATGGGACAGAATGTTCTAGGGCACACGAGAGCAGATGCTGTTAAAATTTGTGTTCAACACAGACCTGATGTAACTCTCAGGCTACAGTTTCCCAGGGAAAAATGCTTTTATTGTTGTGACTTTGCTGTACTTTAGAGTAGGTTTGGCAACTAAAGGAAATATAAGCAATTTATTTATTTATATTTTACCTTACTTTTATGAGCAATTTATTTAAACTAGGTTCCAATGAATCCCAATGTCTTTTTAAAAAACTTTTTGTTTTATATTGGAATATAGCTAATTAACAATGCTGTGATGTTTCAGGTGGACAGCAAAGGGACTCAGCCATACATATAAAAGTATATTTTTCATTTAACCCATGGGAGGCAAATCAGTGTCACATATTATTTCTCTTGTGTGAAATTCATTCATTCATTATTTTTAAAAATATATTTATTTGGCTGCTCTGGGTCTTAGTTGCAGCATGCAGGATTTAGTTCCCTGACCAGTGGTCAAACCCAGGACCCCTGCATTGGGAGCTTGGAGTCTTGGCCAGTGGACAACAAGGGAAATCCCTCATTCATTTATTAATTCAACAGGTATTTGAGTGCTTTCCATTTGCCTGGTACTGATATTGCACTGACTCTGTAGTAGGGGAGGATGTAGTTCTCTGACCTTGCAAAGCTGTTTCCTCATAGGGGTGGCCCAGAGAAATTCTTGGTGTTCTGGTGTGTATGGTGCTCTTATTTTCTGAGCCAACCCAAGTACTGGAGTACTTGAGGATTTTGAATGGAGCCAAGTTCAGATGGACCCATGGGGGAAGGGAGGGAAGGTCAGCTGGCTGGTGAGGAGAAAGAATGTCTGGCCAAGAATGGTCTGGACATGGCTCAGCACTGGGGCTCCTGATATCTTCTGAATCGGGGAGTAGTGTATTAAAAGTGATTTTGCAGCACTGCTGGCTAATGAAAAAAATGCCCATCACAAGAGCAAATTAGTAGATTCTGCTTGCTTTTGCCTGTTTGTTCTTAACGCTTAGTTGCCTTTTGTTCTCTACTTAATGACCTGTTGCTGTTTGAAATGCCTGTGGACACTCGACAAGGTGCATCAGTAAATGAAGAGGCTGAATTGCGTGAGGCAGGCATAAAGAAAGCGCCCGGGAGAGTTGAGAGGGCACAGGCAGTGGGTGCCAGGCTCCAAGCTGGGAATAATCTTGGCTTTTAAGAGGAGCAGAAAAGGGGAGAGTTTTCCCAGATCCAGTGCTATCTGATTGAGTTTTTGCTTTTGCAGAGATGAGAACAATTCCCCAGATGAACGTACCTTGGAAATGCAGTTTTGGTGTCATACCAAGCAGTGTCATGATTTAGCTAGTATCACATGGAGAACTGTTATCCAAGTTTGAGATAAATCTCCATCTGTGACATGGGACTTCTTCTCTTATATGCCTCTGGATGTGTAGTACTTTTTAAAATTATAGTTGATTTATAATATGTTAGTTTCAGGTGTACAGCAAAGCAATTCATATATATGCATGTATATATATATGCATGTATATATATGCATATATTTGCATATATGCATATATACAATGCATATTACATTATTTTTCAGATTCCTTTCCTTTATAGATTATTACAAAATGTTGAGTACCATTCCTTGTGCTATACAGTAAGCCCTTGTTGGTTATCTATTTTTTATATAGTAGTGTGTATCTTTTAATCCCAAATTCCTAATTTATCCCTCTTCCCTTTCGTTTTTGGTAACTATAAGTTTGTTTTCAATGTCTGTCACTTTACTTCTGTTTTGTAAATAAGTTCACCTGTATCATATTTTAGATTCCACATATAAGTGATATCATATGACATTTGTGTTTCTCTGACTTCCTTCACTTAGTATGATAGTCTCTAGGTCTATTCATATTGCTGCAAATGGCAAAAGTTTCATTCTTTTCTGTGGCTGAGTAACACTCCATTGTATAGGTGCACCACGTCTTCTTTATCTGTTCCTCTGTTGATGGACACTGAGGCTGCTTCCACATCCTGGCTATTGTAAATAGTGCTGCTGTGAACACTGGGGTGCATGTATCTTTTTGAATTAGAGTTTTCTCTGGATGTATGCCCAGGAGTGGGATTGCTGGATTATATGGTGGTTCTATTTTTAGTTTCTTAAGGAACGCCTATACTGTTCTCCTTAGTGGTTGTGCCAATTTACATTCCCACCAACAGTGTAGGAGGGTCCCCTTTTCTCTACATCCTGGATGTGTAATATTTATAATCCATCTCTGAAGGATATTTCTGAAGAGATTACAGAGTTAAGGAGCCTGTGGGACAGGGGAGACTGTGCCTGAGACAGTTCTGAACATCCTCGGCTGTATTATCCACAACTTTGAATACCCCAGACAGAAATCTGGTCTCTTTACGGCACTTGCTTTTCCTCTTAAAGGTACATTCATGGTCCATGGCACAGAAAGTTTCATTTTTGAAAGGAAGATTAAGAAATATGGTTGCTTCTCACTTTCCAAGTCTCTGTAACGTTGTAGCTTCTTTTACAAACACAGCTAGAAATATAGGAGCCTAGAAGATAGGGACACAGCTGGGTTCTCCGATTGTTGGTTCACTAAAGAACAGATGTGTCTCTGGTCTGTGTGTAGAGCACAGAATTGTCCCTGGCAGGACGCCAAGCAAAACAGTGTCACCTGGAGTTTTGTCTCCCTGGTCTTTGATGCTCAGATAGTTGCTGCTGTAGGTAACTGATGTGTTACCCTGGTTCCTTTGTGTCTGTGGGATCTGAGCTAATGGATCACTTTTTGTCACAGCAGGATTAAAACAAGGACTTGACTGCAGAATAGTGTATGTGTGGGTATATGTGTCTGACA
This sequence comes from Capricornis sumatraensis, assembly GCF_032405125.1. Lineage (NCBI taxonomy): Eukaryota > Metazoa > Chordata > Mammalia > Artiodactyla > Bovidae > Capricornis > Capricornis sumatraensis. Next base: position 57,321,558 of record NC_091085.1, on the reverse strand, counting down.
CCATGTCAGTGTGGTCTTGGGAGACTGTGTTCCTGAACTGAGTAAATGGAGAAACATTGTCCTGGGGTGGAGAGAAAGCAAAAACTCCTCTGGAAATGCTTCCCACAAAGCAGGCTCCGGGCTGCAGATCCATTGCACGTCAATGGATACCAAGTTGTTACATACTGGGCAAAATTGCGTGGGTGGAAGGTCTTGCTACTGGAAGTCTCCTTCGCAGACTTGAAGACAGAGGTTCCTCACGGGTATCCCCTTCGGTTGGGGCAAGTGAGTCAGTCACCTGTTCACTGTAGCATCTACCTGCCCAGCTACTCACCTTCAAACCTGTCTGGTTCCTGGGGGCAATTGAGTTTACAACCATGGGTCAGAGTAGCTGGGACATGGGCAGCCTTCTGGAAGATTCCTAGCACCAAGGCTGGCAGAGGAGTAGCTGAGCCACCCCTCTCCCCCCACTCCCACCTCTGACCCAAGGAGTGATGGGAGCCACCGTGATGGATATCTCAGGGACAACGGGTGGAGGACAAAGTTTCTCATAGCCCTCTGCTCCCTCCCATCTTTGTCCACACACAGAATCCCATGCCTCCTCCATCCCTGGAGGGGAGGAGAAAATCTCAGGCAAGACTACTTTCAGTTATTTTTAAAATTAATTAATTTTTTATTGATTTGAACACACTGGGTCTTAGTTGCGGCATGTGGAGGGATCTAGTTCCCTGACCAGGGATCAGACCTGAGCACTTTGCGTCGGAAAAGTGGAACCTTAGCCACTGGACCACCAGGGAAGTGCCTCAGTTTTTATATTTTAAATCAGCCTGGCTACACAGAGAATCAAAGCTAATTTGAGTTTTAGAAAGTAAAGAAAATAATGACTTTGTGGACTCATGTTCATACCCATTATGGGTCTTCCCTTCCATCCATGGACTGGCGGGGAGTGGAATGAAGTGGAATAAGATGTCCACCTTACCCTGAGGCTGACAGTTATCCCATGGGGACAGTTAAGCTGTTGATGGTTAGAAGGCACACAGAATGAGTGACTCGTGCTTGTTTGCTCTAAGCCAGGTCAGGCATTGTACTGTGGATGTAAATACATTCATGCAATTAATACTCAAGGCTGCCCTCCAAGTGGACACTGTATCCCCATTTTACAGACAGGAAACGGGTCTGAAGAGGGTAAAATAATTAGTGTTAAGTTACATAGAGAGTGTTAACACTTGATTTTGGACCCGGGCACTGGGGTCTGGAGGTGTGCTCGCAACTCCACTGTGGCACTGCTTTTCCCATCAGTTTCCATCTGGATTAAAGAGGCCCTGGGAGAGGTTTGGAACACTCCACCTGACAAGCAGCGCTGAGGACGCAGAGGCAGCAGGGGCGTCTGGCCGGCGTCCTTGCAGGAGGAGCTGTGTGGGCTGGGACCCGTGACCACAGGGGCGCGGCCTCACTTCTGTGTCTGCCCCCTTGTGTGGTTGCGGGCGCGCGACTCGTTCTCTGTAGCAGCTTCGCAGATTTTCATGAAGAACAAATGAGATGACGTGTGAAAGCCGTCAGCAGGCGTTCTGGGAGGGTAACCGAAAATGAGGTGCCGTTTCAGCTGCTACTGTAAGTGACAGGCGAGAGTGGGGTCACCCCTAGTCTCGAGGCCTTTAAATCCACGCCAGCTTCCCTCCCTCAGCCAGCCTTGGTGGCCAACATTGCCACAGGGGCGCCACATGAAGTTTGGCTAGAGAAGCTTCATAATCAGCAACCACCTTGGCATCTTGGCTTCCCTGGTGGCTCAGACAGCAGAGAATCTGCTTACAACGCAGGAGACCTGGGTTCGAGTCCTGTGTCGGGAAGATCCCCCGGAGAAGGGAATGGCAACCCACCCCAGTATGCTTGCCTGGAGAATCCCATGGACAGAGGAGCCTGGTGGGCTACAGTCTATGGGGTTACAAAGTGTTGGACATGACTGACACTTTTACTTAGCACCAGAGAGATTGCGGGCTCTCTCAGCAGGAAGAGATAGGTCTCTTTTGGGTGCGTCTATCTTAGATTTAGATGCAAAAGTGGCTTGGCCTGGACATCACTGCTTTGTTTCTCCCTGGGTTGGATGAAGGCCATCATTCCAATTGCAGGGACTGGCTGCACTTCATTGTGTGATTGGTTAATTTGACAAGTGCACACTGAGTACCTAACGTGCGTGCAAAGCAGCTTAGGAAGTGGGGGATGTGATCAAAACAAGCCTGATGTGGTCTCTGCTGGGGTGAGTCTTTTGAGTCTGAAGACCATAATGTATATAGAAACTTACAGATAATTATTTAATATTAGCTGTGATAAGTACTAGGAAGGGAAAAATCAAGGCACAATAAAAGAAAAAAGGAATCCAGTCCTGTGTACCCGTGAAGGCTTCCCAGAGGAGGTGTCAGTTGAGAATTGAAGGATGGAAAGGAGTGAACTGGATTGTTGGAGGTGAGGAAAAAATTCAGCCATAAGGAAGAGTTTTGCAAAGGCCTGAAGCATTTGGGGTTCAGAGGAGAAAGAGCTGGTAACCCAAAGAAAATTTCATGGGGGTTTGACTAAGTGGGGATAGGGCCAAGGCAGTAACTGGCCCAGGAGTAGGGAAGGAATTGCAAGAACCCGGTGAGAGTAGAGGTTGTGGTATAGGGCTGGACCACAGGAACCATGCTCACAGGGCGGGAAGCTCAGCCATCATCACCAGCAGGAAGAAGCCAGGGTATTAATACCTCAGCTTCTCTCCTCTCATCATCTAATCTGCTGTGCCTTCTATTGGATGAACCCAGCCGGAAGCCAGAGGGAGGACAAGAGGTCCTCTAGAGATGTTGTGCACAGCCATCAGCCTCTATCAGTAGTGGACAAGAAAAGAAGGCTAGCAAAAGGGTCTGTGGGAGAAACAGAGACCAGTGAGTATAGCCATATGTGGGGAAAGTCTATGTCTTCTGAGGACAGAGCCAGAATCCTAAAAAGAGAAAATTGCTCCTGCTAAGTGCTTAAAATTCAATCCTCCCATGACATGTATGAGATGGTTACTATGCTCCCATTTTACAGAGGAGAAAACTGAGGCTCAGTCAGGTTAGTTGTTCACAGAGTAGATAAATGGTAGAGCCAGGATTTGAATCCAGGCAGTTTGGTTCTGGAGTCTGTGCTTTTAGCCACAAAGCTAATAGCCTATCCACTGCCTCCTTTGGGCAGTTTGATGATCTCTCAATCATGGTTGAGATCATGCAGGGTCTTGTGGGATTTTGGACTTTTTATAACAATGGTGGTAGCCGGTGCAGGTTTTAGGCTTGGCACTTTGATGGCTTAGGATTTGGAGAGATCATCCTGCTTGCTCTGTGACTTCTAGCAATGGTTGTAGAGTGCTTACCGTGGTGAGGACGATGGCAGGGGACTTGCTACTGGACTGGACATGAGAGCCCGTTATAGAAAGAAGGGTGTCAAGGTTGATCCCTGGGTTTCTGATTTGAGCAATTTGATGTATGCTGGCTGCCATGAGCTGAAATTTTCACATCTCCCTGCATGGATATGTGGGATTCCCAATGCCCAGTGTGATGTTATTTGGAGATGGGACCTTTGGGAGGTATTTAGTTCATGAGGGTGGAGTGGAGCTCACAGTTGAGATTAGTGCCCTTATAAGAGAGCTTTCTTCGCCTCTCTGTTCCCTACCACATGAGGACACAGCAAGAAGGCAGCCATCTGCAATCCAGGAAGAGGGCTCTCAGGAGCTAAATCTGCCAGCACCTTGATCTTGGACTTCCTAGACTCCAAAACTGTGCGAAATAAATTTCTGTTGTTTAAGCCACCCAGGGTGTGGTATCTTGTTATAGCATCCTCCACTAAGGGAGTGGTCTTCTCTTAAAGGGGGCAAGAGGAATGAGGTGGCTTTTATTTTTATTTTTGGCTGAGTTGATCGTGAGTTCGGTTTTGGATGCATTGAGTTTGATTTCTTTTGAGACTTCTAAGAGGTGATTTCAGGTGGTATTCAGTTGGAACTTGGAAAGTTCTGTTTGTAAACAATTATTTTGTAGATCATTACACTCTAGATGGTAGATGAAGTTGGGAAATGGATGTATATATATGTGTGTGTATTTATTTCTCAGGAGCTGTAAATACCAAGTTACTGAAAATTAATGACAAGTCTTCATGGAGATGAACTATCCAATGTACCAGGTTGATCCCTTGATTGTGTCCAGGTTGGAGACAAAAAATTCATAGTGGCTCACAAAATGCTTTAAATTATTACAATGAAATGATTCTTTACTAGGCATTTGAAGATTTTTATCATCAAACATTCTAAAAAAATAGCAGGCTTGACAGAAAATGAGTTTAATTCCATAAAAGGTCAGGTTATTTTTGAGTTATGAATTGAATTTTATACCTGAGGTTTGTTTATTAATATTTATTCTGAAGTGATGGATATCACAAAGGGAGAGGATCTCTGATTGTTTCTGTAGGTTCCCTTTGTTTAATATTTGCTTTCTGTGCTTACAGTGATGGTTGAAATATTGAACATCCTTCCGCCATCTGTGGTGGTAACTTTGTGTATCATCTGTGAACTTTGGGAGGATTTTATTTGGTCCTCTGAGTGGTAGAAATGTCAGGTCCTGGCTGCTTTTGTCAGTGCACTTGCAAATGCACATATTAATAGAAGAAATCCAACTCAAAGCAGCCTGAAGGGAATTTCCTGACTCATGTAACTGAAAGACAAGTCTCAGGTCTGACTGGATCCAGATGCTTAGTGTAACCAGGAAGCCATCTCTTTCCACCTATTGCCTTTGTTTTCCCCTGTTGGTTTTATTCTCAGGCAGGTGGTGGGCTCTTGGAACACTTATTACTTAGCGACAACAGAGCTGGACTCAATACTCCCTGAAAATTTACGGTTGACATGTCTATTTGTGGGCCAATCAGTTATGGCCAGGGGGATGAGACATCCTGATTTTTTGGGTTGAGTCACATGCTTCCTCCTTGGACCAATCACTGTCCAGGAGGACACAATGCTTTGATTGGCTACAGCATATCAACCCTTGAAGCCGAGGGTGGGGTCAGCCTACCCTGAGGTGCCTGGACTGAGCTTAAGTGGATCCCAAGGGAGGTCCAGGTAGGTGCGCTGCACCAGGAGAGGCGGTAAGTGCTGGTAGATTCTACTTGAACACCTTCTGGTCTTCTGTGGATCAGATGACCAGTACTGGGAGCCTGTTGGACAATTCTCACAACAGTTTTTCTACATTTCTCAGACTGTTTCTGAAGCATTTTACCACCAAGGGGCTGATTCTTGGAAATGTCAGCATTTAGAGCTGAGTTGGCTTATGAAAGGGCCAGCATCTGAGCGTTCTTGTCACTACCACCAGCACCGTGAAGTCTGCATAGTCCTTATATGCCAAACTCTGTTCTAAGAATTTTGTGTACACTGTCTCCATTGAATCCTTTCAATGACCCTGTGAGGTAGTAGTAGTAATAATAGTCCCATTTTACAGATGAGGAAACTGAGGCACAAAGAGGTTCAATGACTTTCCCAAGGTCACAGAGCTGGAGTCCATTTTTCCCCCCATATTTTTAAGATGTGTGTGTTAAGTGTCTTTTTCTTTCTTAGAGTCCAAATTTTAAGTCAGAAAGTAGTCTTAACTTCATATTCCATCTGTTTGGTAGAACTGTGTATTTCTCCTACACATAGTAGATGGTTAATGCCTGACATGTAACAGATAAGTAGTGTGTAGACGGTAAATTAAATCAAATACTTCCTGGCCACATTTGAATTCCAAACCCCTGAGTCCGACTTATCTGCTTTCCCCGTTCCTTCATTTCAAAAGCATTTCTGGTTCTTAATTGCTGCTGCTGCTGCTAAGTCGCTTCAGTCATGTCTGACTCTGTGCAACCCCACAGACGGCAGCCCACCAGGCTCCCCCCGTCCCTGGGATTCTCCAGGCAAGAACACTGGAGTGGGTTGCCATTTCCTTCTCTAATGCATGAAAGGAAAAGTGAAAGTGAAGTCGCTCAGGCGTGTCCGACTCTGTGTGACGCCATAGACGGTAGCTCACCAGGCTCCCCTGTCCCTGGGATTTTCCAGGCGAGAGTACTGGAGTGGGTTGCCATTGCCTTCTAATCCTAGGTTCCCATAAAACAATATTACTTTGCTAATTGGATCATGAGAAGCCGTTTGTTGAGCTCTGAGAAAATAATAGCCTCCTTGCCCCCTGCCACGTGCTGCTCACGGTGTGTGTGTGTGTGCACACGTGTGTGTGTGTTTCTCTATTGTGCTTTGAACAGGTCTACTTCAGAGAGGCACCCGCTGTCTTTAACTTCATGCCGTGGGACATGATGATCTGAGACAGTGGCTGGGAATCTGAGGATAAAGCCTTCTGTGCTTCATCTTGTCGGATGTTTAAATGTGATCTGAAGAGGGACTGGTTTTCAGGGTGGGAGCCAACAGTGGGGCTTTACGAAGAAGTGAAGTGGATGAACAGACTATATTCCTCATAATGGGACAACAATGGACTTGAAATTGTGGCAGGTATTGGCTTCATGGCTGTGACCCAGCACATCCATAGTTTGTAGGGGAGCTGCTTGCCCTTCTGTCCACTAATGCTGAAAAATAAGCATGTGCTTCACATGGGACCAAGGGCAGAGTAGTGAGGGAGTGTCTGGAGCTCAGCCTGGGATCCAGTTTGCCAGGAAAAGATAATCCCAGGCATGTGTGCAGGTGGTGGTGGGGATATTATCTCTAGGAGGCTGAATATCAGGTGCCTACAGTGTTTTTTCACAGCATCATCTTTCAGGATTTGAAATAGCTCAATTGGAATTCCATCACCTCCACTAGCTTCGTTCGTAGTGATGCTTTCTAAGGCCCACTTGACTTCACATTCCAGGATGTCTGGCTCTAGATGAGTGATCACACCATCGTGATTATCTGGGTCGTGAAGATCTTTTTTGGACATGGAACAACAGACTGGTTCCTAATTGGAAAAGGAGTACGTCAAGGCTGTATATTGTCACCCTGCTTATTTAACTTATATGCAGAGTACATCATGAGAAATGCTGGACTGGAAGAAACACAAGCTGGAGTCAAGATTGCCAGGAGAAATATCAATCACCTCAGATATGCAGATGACACCACCCTTATGGCAGAAAGTGAAGAGGAACTCAAAAGCCTCTTGATGAAAGTGAAAGAGGAGAGTGAAAAAGTTGGCTTAAAGCTCAACATTCAGAAAACGAAGATCATGGCATCCGGTCCCATCACTTCATGGGAAATAGATGGGGAAACAATGGAAACAGTGTCAGACTATTTTTTTGGGCTCCAAAATCACTGTAGATGGTGACTGCAGCCATGAAATTAAAAGACACTTACTCTTTGGAAGAAAAGTTATGACCAACCTAGATGGCATATTCAAAAGCAGAGACATTACTTTGCCGACTAAGGTCTGTCTAGTCAAGGCTATGGTTTTTCCAGTAGCCATGTATGGATGTGAGAGTTGGACTGTGAAGAAGGCTGAGCGCTGAAGAATTGATGCTTTTGAACTGTGGTGTTGGAGAAGACTCTTGAGAGTCCCTTGGACTGCAAGGAGATCCAACCAGTCCATTCTGAAGGAGACCAGCCCTGGGATTTCTTTGGAAGGAATGATGCTAAAGCTGAAACTCCAATACTTTGGCCACCTCATGCGAAGAGTTGACTCATTGGAAAAGACTTTGATGTTGGGAGGGATTGGGGGCAGGAGGAGAAGGGGACGACAGAGGATGAGATGGCTGGATGGCATCACTGACTCGATGGACAGGGAGGCCTGGCGTGCTGCGATTCATGGGGTTGCAAAGAGTCGGACACGACTGAATGACTGAACTGAACTGACAGTGTTTTAGTGGGAGAACTGTTGGCATCTGGAGTGGGGCAGGACTGTTCTGTTCATGGCAGGGCATTTGGCATCCCTGGCCATACTCCTTTGACTCAGCGGTCTCCCACCTTTCTGGCACCAGGGACCAGTTTTGTGAAAGACAGTTTTTCCACAGACCAGTGCGGTGGGGAGGATGGTTTCAGGATGATTCAAGCATTCCTATGACAGTAAAGAATCTGCCTGCAATGCAAGAAATGCAGCTTTGATCCCTGGGTCTGGAATATCCTCTGGAGGAGCAAATAGCTACCCACTCCAGTATTCTTGCCTGGGAAATCCTGTGGACGAAGAAGCCTGCTCGGCTACAGTCCATGAGGTTGCAAAAGAGTTGGACACAACTGAGTGAGTAAACAACAACCGGAATCTAACGCCACTGCTGATCTGACAGGAGGTGGAGCTCAGGTGGTAATGAGAGCAATGGGCAGTGGCTGTAAATACAGATGAGATTCCCTGGACTGCTAGCTGTCTGCCACTCACCTCCCACTGTGTGGCCCAGTTCTTAATTAATCCTAGGCTCCCATAGGACAAAATTGCCTAATGGCCTGATACTGGCCTGTGGCCTGGGAGTTGGGGATCCCAGCTTTAAACAAGAGCATTCTCATCTGAGGTTCAGCTGGGGAAGAATCTTCTTCCATACTCACTGGTGTGTTGGCAGAGTTTATTTCCTTGCTCTTGTAGGACTTTGGGCCCTGGATGTCTTCTGACTGTTGGTCCTCAGTTGCTGGAGACTACCTAAGCTCCTGGCCACGTGGGTCTCCCAACATGGCTGCTTACTGGTTCGAAGACACCTGGGAGAGAGATTCTGTAGAGCGAGTCCACTAGCAAGATGGAGTCCTATAAAATGTAATGGAACCATGGAATGACATTTCATCACTTCTGTCATACTACTCTGATTAGTAGGAAGCACAGGCCCTCCCCACACTCAAGGGGAAAAGATCCTAAAAGATGCGATCCCCTGGAGTCCCGGTTCATAGTGGACCACCCCACTGTCTGCTGCACCTGGTATGGACCAGAAGTAAATAAGTAAGTGGCTAAGTAAGACATGCCCCAGGCTGGAGGCAGTCATTTTTGCCGGTTTTGGGTGTCTGGGGGCCGAGGCAGAGTTTTGGATACACTTATCTCAATGCCGTAGGAAGTGTAAAAGAAGGGAGCAATTCGTCAAATTTCCGATTTGTCAAAAGCTATATGTATAGTTTGACGAATTTTTAGCTTTCTTAGGTGAAAGGTTAAACAGTGAGATAAGAGACAGGAGATAGCTCCTCAGGAATCAGCGCATGTTGCTTTGGGGACGTTCTCATTGGAATTAAAACCCTACTTTACACGTGCCTGTTCTCAGAGCTGCGATCCATGCCCTCAAGGACTCTGCTCTGAAGGGTTTCCAGCATGGGTTGTTTGTTTGTCCTTCAAGTTGACTCCTGCTGTCTTTAGGACTGAGACCAAAAGTATCTATCCTTAGAGTCCAGGTTCAGCCACCTGGGCAGGAGGGAGCCCCACCTGCTCTGTAGTCATGAGCATGGCAGGCTCCTTGCATTGACTTTCCCCTGTCCTGTAATCTCTCCCAAGTTTAAATCATGGTCTGCAGCGAGCTCTCAGCAGAGCCCGCCTTTGCCAGTCTTCAGGTACCTAGTGGGAGATTCATGCCTCTCTCTGTGGTTAATTTATCACAGAGAAAGTGGTTTGCTGGGAGAATCCAAATTAAAAGTATCTTTATAGTTTTGCCGAAGCTCATCCTGAAAGTGCTCCAGCGCCCTGGGCTCGGCTTATCTCAGAAAGCGAGTTGAACACCAGATGTTCCTTCGCGTTACTCTCCTTGACAGAATGTGATTGTCTGAAATGTGTCCCAAGCACTGTTATCCAAGGATTGTTCTGGGGACCACCTGCATCAGAATGGCAGCCTGTTTAAAAACAGCACTGCTGGGTCCCGCCCTCGACCTAGTGAGTCACAGTCTTTGGAGGTGGGGTCCAGATAGCTGTAACTCGGCTATTCTGATGGTCCGAAAGTCGAAGAACCTCTGGTCCATGGGGTTCTCATGCCTGAACTCTGTCCCCTGCTCTTGATAGCTTTTATCTCTTACTGGGCATTTTCAGCCCTGAAGGTCTGATATTTATGGAGCACCCAGAGATAGATGGTTAGATAGAGACCTTTCATTCTACCAACAGTTATTAAGCACCTCCAATTTCCCTGGCACGGCTCTCAGAACAATGGATAAAGCAGGAAACACAATATTAAAAAAAAAAAAAATTCTACCCATTCTCCTGGTGCTTCTGTCCAGCGGGAGAGACAGAGAGTAAACAACAGAAGCAAAGTCTGTGGGTACTAGATAGGGCTTTATTTTAGATTGGGTGGTTTGGGAAAGGCTCAAAGAGATATTCGCTGGAACCTGAAGAAGATGAGGGAGTGAGTCCTGTGGGTGTCAAGGGAGATCTTTTCAGGTGAGGGGAACAACATGAGCAAAGGTTTAAAGGCAGGAAGTCATGTGCTGTTTTAGGAGCTATGAGGAAGCCAGTTCCCCGCCAATAGAGAATGTTAGTATATTTCACATGCATAAAATATGCACTTTTCAGAGCATTGACATTTAAAACTACAAGTGTGTTATGGAAAGTTTTTCTTTAATTCGAGAATATCTGGCCATTGGAAACGAATCCACTGAAAATGGGAACATAAAATCATATAGAAAGTCATGAGAAAAACGAAACCTGATTGGGATTTTTCTTCTTCTTTGAGAAATGAAATAAAGATAAACAAGTAAACAAAATCCAGTGATTCCCTTTCGGTGCTGCTCAGAATGAAGAATGCATTCATTGCCTCTTGACAGTTTTTTGTGGTTATTTCCCTTCAATTTTATAGAACTGCACGGTGTTGCATTTTTCATTTCACACTTGATGTTGTCAGTAGGATCTCAAAAAGGACCAGCTTAGCGGAAGTATTTCAAGGCTTCCCCAATTTCCCCAAGAGCTTCACTGCTTTGCTACTCAAGCCGCTCTCTTTTGAAGCACTTATCTCTTTTCTCGTTGATTTCCCCTTCTTCACGTTGTAAACTGTCAGTAAGTATCTCTTGAAAGGGGGTGGATCCTTTGCCGGATCCTTTTTCTCAGTAGCTTGGTTGGCATTTGTCAGTCCTCCATATTCCAAGGTTGGCATTTACACTTTGCAGTAGATTTGCATTGCATTGGCATTTTATTTATAGCTGACAATCAGCAGGGGCTGACCCCACTCCCCAAAAGACATAAGATGCTGAGTTGGTGTCACTGTCATCCAAACGCCAAGTGAGAGTGGGGATTGGTTTCCTGAAGGCTCTGTTCATCTAACAGTTTCTTAGCTTGCCGTGTTATTTTTTTCTATGTAATCACATAACTTGGAGAACACAGATAACAAATAGTTGTATGATGAAGACCCTATGGAAATATTATAAGGTTTTTTTTTTTTGGTGAATGTCAGGAAATGGTTGTTACATAAATGAACTGGAGGTGATCCCTGCAGGTTGGTCCTTGTATTGGTTTATTTCTTCACAGTAGACTAGGACCTGTTAGCTTAAGAGTCAAACTCAATTTTTTACACATCTAATTGTTTTAAATATACTTGAAATAAGCATGTTGTATTACACATTTAGAGCTCGCTTGCTTTGCATGCCCTGCAAAACTGTTCCCAGCGTCTGTTAGCGATAGACCTTGTAGCTTTAAGACTCCAAGCTACAGTGGTGCTTTGGAGCTGTTTGACCTGGAGATTTCCCACCGTTCCGCTCAGTGACATGTAAGTTCCCTCTCCGATTCTTCTCTCTCTGGGGCTCCCTGCCCTCCTTCCCTTCTGGCTAGTGGCCCCCATATAGTTTGGAGGATCTTAGGCTGTGAGGGACTCCTATAGTAACACGCAAACCTATCAAATCTTTGCCCAGGTAAAGCTTTTGCTTGCTACTGCCACCTTGTGGTCGTATCTTTCCCTTGATCAGCCCCCAAATCCCTCAAAACTCATTACAGTGCTGAGACCATTAATCGTCACAAGGTTTAGATTATTGTAGTTTTTAAATAACAAGAGTTAAGAATATCTCTAAGCCTAAAAATATTTCTCTAAAACAAACTTAATGAATATTCAAGATATGGATTTTTCTGGGCTTAGATTGTTGTAACAAATAGGATCTAAAATTGGGAAAGGTTTGGACTGAGAACTAGGATTTAGGGACAATTTTATAACTTCTATGTAGGAGAGAGGCAGAACCTCAATAATCTAGCTTTAGGCTTGTGTTTTTGATTCCTACCATCCATTTTTTTTCTAACTCGAATTTCCTTTTGGCAGCCACTCCCTGCTAACCCCTCCCCTGTGGTTCAGATGGGGTTAATTTTACCTAGTGCAGGATGGTCATTGATGGGCCAAACCATTGAGCACTGTCCTTTCACCTACCTCGGCCACAGTTTTAGGTCCAAGGTTGAATACTCAGTCAAGTTCAACCAATGAAAACCTGGCTCCAGAATTTTGTTCTGGAGTCAAGAGCAAAATCTTGAGAGAGTCTTACTTTTCCTTTGTCGATGAGGATGCGAGATCTGGAGCTGTTGCAGCCACACTGTGACCATGAGAGGAGAGCCTGTCAGTGCACAAAACCCGCATATGTGAGAGCTGAACAGAGTCAAGTGCCTAGGGACCTGGAGGCATCATTTACACCTTTGTGATGAGTCGATTCTAAAGCTGGCCCTACTTCTAGACATTCAAGTAGATATGAACCAGAAGGGGGTTATTTCTTTGGTCAACTACAATCATAGAAAATTTCAGAGAATTTGTCAGGTGTACACTGATGTCCTTGGAACCCAAAGTGTCAAAGGTTGAATGTTCTCTACAGTTTGCCCCATCTTGGGATATGAGAGGAATTTCCTGCCAAGGAAAAAGAGTAAGATGAGAGAAATCGTATTTGGAGAGGAAGTGGTTGGGGTCCTGCATGGAGACTTAGAGCAGTTTCAAAGGACAAGGACATCTCATAGGGAGGGGACTTAATGCCTAAGTGTATGGTCTCTGGAGAGTATGCAACAGTTCACGGTGAGAAAAACCCTAATGGTAACACTGATCTGTTTCTTGGTCCCAGGTGTTCTTCTAAGCACTTTATATTCAGTGATTCACTTAACCTTCATAATAACAACATTCTAGGTAGATATTCTTATCACACACATTTTGTAGATGAGGAAACCAACTCACAGATGTTCAGTGATTTATCCAAACTCTTAAAACTGGTTCGTTGTCATCATCACTAACTCCATCACCTCCCTGACCTTCGTCCCTGGGAGCATCCAGCTTTCCTAGGCAGGCAGGAATGCCTGGTATTTCACAACCATCCAAAGCAAAGATAATTAGAATTTATTTCTCTTGGGGAAGAGTCAGGGGAAAGGAAAATTAAGGAGTTTGGGATTAACATATACACATTGCTGTATTTGAAATGGATAGCCAGCAAGTACCTACTGTATAGCGCAGGAAGCTCTGCTCCATATTATGTAACAACCTAAATTGGAAAACAATTTGAAAAGGCATACATACATGTATATGTATAAGTGAATCACTTTGCTGTACGCCCAAAACTAACACAACATTGTTAACCAACTGTATTCCAATATAAAATAAAAAAAAATTAAGAAGAATATACTGCTCTTTATTTTTAAGTTTGTTTTATTAATGTGTCAGCATCTGTTTACCCAGACAACTGAGTTTCTTAATTTCCTCCTTTACTCACAGAAAGTAATATAATGTAGTATATCCATGTATGTAGCACTTCCTCTATGCCAGCACTTTATATTGTGTTATCTCTCTGCCTGTGTATCAATGTTATGACGGGGTCACTGTATTCATTTCCTAGGGCTGCCCCAACAAGCTGGGGGGCTTGAAACAATGGATGTATGCTATCTCACAGCTTAGCAGGCTGGAGGTCCGCAATCAAGGTGTCAGGAGTGCTGGTTCTCTCTGGAGGCTCTTAAGGAGAATCCACTCCCTGCCCTTCTCCGGGCTTCTGGTGGGTTGTCCACCATTCTTGGTGTTTGTTGGCTTGTGGACAGATCACTCCAATCTCTCCCCTTGTCTTCAGATTGCCTTCTTTCCTGTATCTCTGTCTTCTCCTTTTTGTTCCCTTATAAAGACACCACTCATTGGTTCAGGCCCATCCTAAATCCAGGAGGGTGTCTTCTTGAGATCCTCTGACTAATTATATCAGTGAAGATGCTATTTTCAGATCAGGTCACATTTTGAGGTTCTGGGTGGATCTGAACGTTTGAGGGACCCTACTCAACCCACCGCACCCATCCTTTGTTTTTCCTGAGAGAGGGGAGCCTCAGCATGACAGATAAAGTGAACAGCGGGGCTAGGACCCAACCTGGATTGCCTGGAGTGAACACTGGCTCTTGTGTCTCAGGTGTAGTTGCCAGAGGGGCAGACCGGATCCCGCTTCCATGGTGGAATCGGCTCTCGATTGCAGTCCTTTTCTGTAGTCTTCCGGTGTCACAGATTTCCATTTGTGAACCTGAAATAACAATCTCCATTCATAGTGCTCTTAGGAGATGAAACGTTCAGACAGGTGAAGCACAAGACAGTTTAGGTAAAGCTCCTGGAAAAGAGTCTGACCCATGGGCGTGGCCTCAGGAAATCCTAGCTATTACAATTCAACCCAATTTCTGAGCAGTGTCAGGGTGCGTGCAGCTCCTAGTATTGTGCCTCCATGGGTATTTGGAGAGGAGGACAGTTTAAACAGGAGGACAGTATTGTCCATAGATGGTTTTGACTTCAAAGTTGCAGCCATTTATGCTTTTGAATGGTCATTGGTTCAGTTTTTTTGTGAGCACTTTCCTTGTTGTGAGTTGCTTGGCTAACTCTAACGTTAGTAAGTGCACTTCTCTGAATATTTTGGCTGGTGAGTTTCCAATAACCAGAATGTGTGCATCTTTTGTTGTCCAAGTACTCATCTTCCGTATCTTCTAGGGCTAAGGCAGAACATGACATTTCTCTGTGCTGCCCATACCCACATAAATTTGCCTGTCTTGTGGCAGCTCAAGTTTCCTTGAATGGGAGCATCAGTCCTACTCTCACAGGTGGTATAGGAATTACATGCATTAGTGATGAAAGGTATCAGACAGCCTGGCATATGGAAGGTGCCCAAGATATTTTGGCATTTGTTAGTAAGTCTTTTTCTACAGTATGATGGGGCAGGTGGTAGACGAGCCATTCCCCGGTCTGTACCAAAACCACTGGATACTCACTGGTCTGGACTGAGCTTTGTCCATCTTTGTATTTCCTGGTGCTTCATATATAGCACCTGGATCTCAAGACAGTCTCCTTAATATTAGAGGACTGGGTGGATAATCTGTGGTAGAAAATTGTTTCATGGCGTTGATGATTTCAGAGTTCTCAAATCATGTCTTCTCAAGCAGACAGAGATTTGACTTACACACAACCACAGCTAGAGACACTCACTGAAGCTTTGATGCGCAGAGCTTGGTCGTGCAGACATGATCATGCCTAGTTGAATGCCTAGTTGGTTGACCTTAGTCTCTAGTCCCTCCAGAGGTTCAAGTTGATACCATATGACCCAGGGCTCCCAGGTAAACAAAGATACTCTAATCAGATAGAACACCACAAGGGCTTAGAGGTCACCTCCTAAGAGCTGAGGGCAAAGACTCATCTTCTCTTTGGGCAAAGGTCATCCTTTAGTGCACATCCACTGTGTGGACAACCAAACCATTGAAGTGGATGGCTTAAGTATAAGACACAAACACTTAGATGTGCTCCCCGGGCCAGTCTTCTTCTGCCCTACAAGGTGGCAGATGCTGTGGGCTGGAGAGACCTAGCAGAACGCGATGGGGAGGCTATGGGTCTCTGCCCTCTCTTGTCTCTGCTGGGTGGAGTCTGGCCTGCAGTCCAGGGGTCTCTCTTGCTTGTCCATAGCTGCTGCATTGCCGCCTGTCATTGGGCCAACAGGGAGGAATGCTCGTCTGGACTCCGAGGCTCTTCCCCATCATAGACAAGGCCAAAGTCTCAGGTTACACTGTGTCCTGGACACCTCGAGGGGTGGTGGAGGTTTGGGGGAAAAGCCCCTAGGTGTGTCCAGGGTGGCAATGGTCTAACTCATCTTGGGAACTCCCACTGAGCTTGCACAGTGGAGAAGTCATGTCCAAGAGTGAAAGTTCTCCATGGCCTTGACTTGCATTCCTGTTAGCAACATGAAGTCTGCTTGCTTTGTTTGGGACTTTATACTGAATGATTGAGAGTGAAAGTGTTAGTCACTCAGTCGTGTCCAACTCTTTGCGACCCCATGAGCTGTAGCTTGCTAGGCTCCTCTGTCCATGGAATTCTCCAGGCAGGAATACTGGAGTGGGGTTGTCATTCTCTTCTCCAGGGGATCTTGCTGACCCAGGGATTGAAACCGGCTCTTCTGCATTGCAGGCAGATTCTTTACCAAATGAATGATTATGAGTGTACGTAAGAGTCCACACGAAACAAACAGAAAACTACATATATGTGAGCACAGCTGGGTGGATTCTCACAACCTGTAGTGCAGTCAGCACCCAAAAGAAGAAACAAACATTGTCGGTGCTCCAGAAGCCCCCCGGGGGAATCCATCCAGCTGTTTGCTCCAAAGGGTAACAGATGCTAACGTCAGCCTCACAGATGAGTTTAACGGTTTCAAAATTTCTATAAATGAGATTATACAGTGTGTGCTTTTTGACATCTGGCATCTGCCACTCAACCTCCAAATATAGGAAGTTCATCCATGTAGTTTAAAAAAAATTGGTTTTAATTTGTTTTAATAAATATTAAGTTGATATCTGTTTGGAGATATCAATTAGTACACACAGATTTATTCCTAAATTGTTCTAATAAATTCCTAAATTTATTTTTACTTTTGATTGGGGTATAGTAAAAAAAAAAAGGCTACAAATGAAAGTATCTACAAAACAGAAATACAGATTTCGATAATAAACTTATGGTTACAAGGGAGTAAAAGGTGGGGGAGATAAATTGGGAGACATACACACGTGTGCTAAGTCACTTCAGTTGTGTCTGACTCTTTGCGACCCTATGAACTGTAGCCCTCCAGATCCCTCTCTGTCCATGGGATTCTCCAGGCCAGAATACTGGAGTGGGTTGCCATGCCCTCCTCCAGGGAATCTTCCTGACTCAGGGATCAAACCCGCATCTCTTATGTCTCCTGCACTGGCAGGCAGGTTCTTTACCACTAGCGCCACCTAAGAAGCCCTGGCACATACACACTACTGCATATAAAATAGATAACTAATAAGGACCTACTGTATGGCACAGGGAACTCTACTCAGTACTCTGTAATGACATATATTGGAAAATAATCTAATAAAAGGGGGGAATATATGTATAACTGATTTACTTTGCTGTACGCCTGAAACTAACACAGCATCCATGTAGTTCTGTGTGGTACTACACTGTTCATTCTTGGTATTTCTGTCTTATTCCATTGGGTGACTGTATATTTTATTAGTTCTGCTTTTGATGGACAGTGTAGGCCATTTCCCTACTGGGTTTAATATGACAGTGCTGCCGTGAACTTTCTTGTACAGGTCTTTTGGGGAAACAAACGCCAGCATCTCTGTTGCTCATATGCCTCTTGCCTGGAAAATCCCATGGGCGGATGAGCCTGGTAGGCTGCAGTCCATGAGATCGCGAAGAGTTGGACATGACTGAGCGACTTCACTTTCACTTTTCACTTTCATGCATTGGAGAAGGAAATGGCAACCCACCCCAGTGTTCTTGCCTGGAGAATCCCAGGGATGGGGGAGCCTGGTGGGCTGCCTTCTATGGGGTTGCACAGAGTCGGACATGACTGAAGCAACTTAGCAGCAGCAGCAGCAGCAGCAGCTATGAGTGAACGTGCTGTAGAGTCTGCAGAAAGTCCTGGAGCACATGAGGAGGTGCCCTTGACATTGGCGGGTGAGAAATGCCCAGTGTGACTCTGGCATTCTTTCCCACAGAGCCTCTGTAGCTGGCACAGCCCCTGCAGCCTCTCAGACCCTTCTACTTTATGAGAACCCTTCTTCATCCACCCCCAGGGAAGAACTGGCCCCCAGATCCTATCCATGCCTGCCAGACACATCTGTTTTGTCTCCATCCTGCAGGGCCCCTGAAAAAGAAAGTGATCTGGTTCCTAACACACCAATCAAACAGAAAATTAACACATGTGGCAGAATGCTGGAGCTCCTACTTCGGGGCACTTGTAAAGATAACAAGACACTTAGTTTTTGAAGGAAAGCCATTTACTGGCACTCTTTCTTGCATCTCCCAGAGGAAAGGGGAGATCGGTTCTAGCTCCCTGTTTTGACTCTCTGTTTTGAACTAAGATGGTCATATATATATATTTTTCTCCCCGACAGAATTAAGGCAGCAGCCGGTGTGAAAATAACTGCAGTGAGAGTCAGCAGCGAGGACCAGTGGGCAGTCCAGGAAGAAATAGATAACGACAGCGTTCAGACCACGGCCACCCTCACATGCGTGGGCCATCACCCGGACACACAGAGCAGGTAAGCGCTGGGATCCTCAAGGTACCTCAGCAGCCGTTTGTTGGGGATGGCTGCAGACGCTGATAGCAAAATAATGTGTGTATAAATAAAGCAATGCCTCTGCATTTAATGGGCGATGTGTTCTTTTGAGCTCATCAGCGCAGCTCTGTCCTGCAGCTTCTGAATGGGTCCATTATGGGATGTGATGCTGGCTGAAGGCTTTATCCTTTATGCTCTTTATACATCAATGACCTGATTAGGTTGGCAATCTCAAAAATTACCTGCACTCACATTTGTCATGGTGCACGGTTTGATAACCATTATTTTTAAATTTTATTATTGCTATTGTTGGCAGCGAAGAACTGAAGAATGAAATGGGTAAAATAGAAATGATTCAAGAGGCAAGTGGGAAAAGTACTTTTTTAATGAGCGAATGTAGGGTGGCTCTAAGCTGTCTGGTAATTGTCTCTTAGTGCTTAAAGGTGGTTGTTTTGCAGACATCACACCTGGGTATTGGCATATGGGCTCAGAATGTGAAGTTAGGTCAACTTCACATCGTTGGCAGATCTTCTCCAGCTCGGATACCACCCTTGGGTTTATGGTGCTGAGCTCACCTGGGAGGCAGAGGGAGGTCATTGCTAACAATATTGCATCGGGGCTCCCAGCAAGCAGAATGAGCTCAGGCCTGTTGCAATAGCCTTTTCTACGATCTCTTTGCCTGTCTTCTCTTCTCTTTGGACTGAGCAGTGCTGGCTATGCCATACTCCCATTTTTTTTCCCCCAAATATTTATCTATTTTTGGCTGGATTATTTTGGCTTAATTGCAGCCTGAGGGCTTCTCTCTAATTGTGGTGCACAGACTCAGTAGTTGCGATGTGCAGACTTAGTTGCCCTGCAGCATGTGGGATCTTAGTTCTCTGACCAGGTATTGAACCTGAGTCCCCTGCATTGCAAGGTGGATTCTTAATTACTGGACCACCAGGGGAATCTTCCTACCCATTTTAAAGCCATTAATAGCTCCCCCTTCAGCCAGGATGAGACCTAACTTCTCAGGTTGGCAAAGAGCCCCTTTCTGATCTCTTACTTACCACCTTCTATCGTCATAACCTGTTCTCTTTTCTTTAGTTCTTGTTTTTGTGTTTTTGGCTTTTTGGCTGTACCGTGGGGCATGTGGGGTCTTAGTTCCCTAACCAGGGATTGAACCCACATGCCCTGCAGTGGAAGTGCAGAGACTTAACCACAGGACTGCGAGAGAAGTCTCTCTTTCCTTGATTTTAAACGCTTTGAGGTCCATGATGTTGGGCACTGAAGGAGCACTTGGTGAATGAATGAGGGGGTTGGTGGTGGGAGCATGAGAAATGGAGAGATTGGGTGAAATTTGCCTTTTCCAGTGGATTTCTAGGCTGAGTGCTGTTTCATCTTGGGCAACCTCAGCCAACCTCAGCTAGAACTCAGTTCTGACTGCTTTTGAAGATCTCTTTCAAAAGGAAAGAGAGATTCAGGTTGAGTGACCAAAAAGCCTTCTATTAAGGGTATTGACCAGGCGATCTGGGTTCTGGGTGCCTCTCACTCCCAAATAAACATTCTGGATATTGTTCTTTACATCCCTTGACAGAACTTTAGTCTGAGACCTCAGTTGACCCATGATTTCCCTGGAAATCTCTACTTGCTATCTGAACACCCCCAAACCCTGCATTGATACATGAAGAGAGCTTAGGATTTACGTATTTGGGCTCAGCTGCAAGTGCTAGAATTCCCACCTAAAATGGCTGCTACAGTAGGGTTTTGTGATCTCATGTGACAAGAAATTCGGAGGTGGGCGTTTCCGTGGTTGGTTAATCTCGCAGCACAGTTGTGTTGCCCTGGGG
Organism: Capricornis sumatraensis; assembly: GCF_032405125.1. Lineage (NCBI taxonomy): Eukaryota > Metazoa > Chordata > Mammalia > Artiodactyla > Bovidae > Capricornis > Capricornis sumatraensis. The sequence goes on along the minus strand of NC_091085.1, from coordinate 57,301,337 downwards.
TGTGCTCTGTCTTTCCACTGTATCATGCCCAGTTTGTTGGCTGTCATCCTCCAGCTTGTTTTCTCGTGGCTGCAAGATGGCTGCAGCAGTTCCAGACATCACAAACTTGTCTAGTTGTATATAAAGACTGGAAGGGAGGGGGGCTTCTCCTCATGTATCTTTTTTGCTGGGAGAGAAGACCTTTCCAACTGGAAAGATGATTTCCCCTTCAAGTCTTCCTTTTAGATATCATCAGTAAGCAGTGGGTTCCATGCCTTTGCTCAAGAATTAGCACAGTCTGGGAAAGTGAATATTTGCTGTTATTTTCAGGCTTTGTACTGGGAGAAGGTCTTTGCTATCAGGGAAGAAGCGTGGTCAACTAGCAGTGTTTGGCACACTCTTTAAAAGTGGCACCTGTCAAGGATTGTGGTTTGATTTCTGCTTTGACTCCACTGGATGGCTTCCTCTTTATTGCTGGGGTGTTTATCAGGTGGTCTTTGACTGATACCCTTAGGTACTGCATGAATGAAGTCCAAGCAAAAAGGGCTCCTAGGAGCACGTGGAAAAGTTCAAGGCGGGGAAACCTATAGGTTTCTCCCAGAACCAAGAGTGTCTGGATGCAGTATCCCTAGCAACCTGTCTCCTTGTCTTTCCTCTGGGTTGGTATCATCTCCAGCAGGCTCTCCCTTCTGGTGCCAAGTTGACCACCAGCAGCTCCCAGCATCCATCCTGCTGGCTTGGTCTCCTCAGGGAGAACATGCTCTGTCCCATGGTGTCCAGCACAAGTCTTGGGGCTGCTCATCATTGGCTCTGCTTGGAGTAACGTGGATCTCGTACTCACCCTGAACCAATCACTGCAGCCAGTTGTAAAAGTAGGGGATGGCTGGACCCACCCGAACGACCTGGAATTCAAGTATGAGAGAGGGTTCTTGGGGCAAAACAGGAGGGTAGAAACAGGAAGTGGCTAGGAAGTCCTGCTTGGACCCTCCTGCTGGGTTGGAGCAGCCCCAGTGGGCTGCCTGGACGTGCACCCTCAGAAATTACTGTGTGGGTCTCAAATGGCCTTCTCCATGGTTTATGCACATGGAATTGATTTGGTTGAAACATTGGACTGATCAAGTGCTGATGTTTTAGATTGAAGGACAAGCACAGGCTGCGGTTATCACTTTTGGTTTTCAGAGAATCAATTCTGCATTCTCTTTAGAAGAGATTTATAAAGTTACAAGAGGAAAAAAGCCCTTTCATAACCAGAGTTATGTAATTATCAGGCATTCTGACGCCCTCTTCTTCTCTTTCTTCACTTTCTCTTTTTGACCTCCCTGGGGATGTTAGAAGGACAAGGACTGTTGCTTTGGCGTGACAATTTATGCTTATCTAATATCCTTCTAAAATCCATTCCATAATCTAAATAAATAATTGCTTCTTTTTATACTTTTTTTTTTTGTTGAATTGTGAGATCAAATGAGGTGTGAAATACAAGCTCATGGACCGTATTTGCCGGGCTAACAAAGTGAATCTATGAATATATCTCTAAATGAAACATCCCACTGAAAGCTGTAATCTCTGAATTGTGACAACCTTGGGCGGAATAGGGTTTTTAACAGAATATAATGCACATACTGCCTGAAGTTCTGTGATAAGAATTAAATATGTGTCATATGGGAAGATTCGATGGGCTCAGTGAGGAAGGCAGTAAAGGTCTTCATTTAAAATATTTTAATGAACACTCATTGTGAGGAAATGTGAGTAATAAAGATGAAAACCGCAAGATAAACAGTTGCATTGTCCAAAGAGGAGAAAAGAAGTTAGAAAAATAAGCAAATTTGAAAGTGTTCAGAACAGATAAAGCAGACCCAAGGGAAAGAAAAGCTGAATGAAATGGACTCTTGGTATGGAGACAATGTGCAACCAGCTAGGTTGAGGTGAGATTGTTTTTTCAATGGTTTCCATCGGACTGTTGGGACCCAAACATTGGAGAAAATAGGCTGCCACTTTTTGTATGGTCAGAAACCACATTGCAGAGCTCATCCTCCTCTAAAAGTTGGGACAGAGACAAGTTCTTGGGAGTGCCCCATGGAAACAGGAGTCTCCATAGGAAAGAAGCCAAACCCTAAAATAGATTTCTTGAAAGAAATAGACGCACCTCAGTTCAGTTCAGTTCAGTTCAGTCACTCGGTCATGTCCGACTCTGCGACCCCATGAATCGCAGCACGCCAGGCCTCCCCGTCCATCATCAACTCCCAGAGTTCACTCAGACTCATGTCCATCGAGTGGGTGATGCCATCCAGCCGTCTCATCCTCTGTCGTCCCCTTCTCTTCCTGCCCCCAATCCCTCCCAGCATCAGAATCTTTTTCAATGAGTCAACTCTTCACATGAGGTGGCCAAAGTACTGGAGTTTCAGCTTTAGCATCATTCCTTCCAAAGAACACCCAGGACTGATCTCCTTCAGAATGGACTGGTTGGATCTCCTTGCAGTCCGAGGGACTCCCAAGAGTCTTCTCCAACACCACAGTTCAAACGCATCAATTCTTCAGTGCTCAGCCTTCTTCACAGTCCAACTCTCACATCCATACATGACCACTGGAAAAACCATAGCCTTGACTAGATGGAACTTTGTTGGCAAAGTAGTGTCTCTGCTTTTTAATATGCTGTCTAGGTTGGTCATAACTTTCCTTCCAAGGAGTAAGCGTCTTTTAATTTCATGGCTGCAGTCACCATCTGCAGTGATTTTGGAGCCCCAAAAAATAAAGTCTGACATTGTTTCCACTGTTTCTCCATCTATTTCCCATGAAGTGATGGGAGCAGATGCCATGATCTTAGTTTTCTGAATGTTGAGCTTTAAGCCAAGTTTTTCACTCTCCTTTTTCTTTTTTCACTCTCCTCTTTCACTTTCATCAAGAGGCTTTTTAGTTCCTCTTCACTTTCTGCCAGAAGGGTGGTGTCATCTGCATATCTGAGGTGATTGATATTTCTCCTGGAAATCTTGATTCCAGCTTGTGCTTCTTCCAGCCCAGTGTTTCCCATGATGTGCTCTGCATAGAAGTTAAATAAGCAGGGTGACAGTATACAGCCTTGACATACTCCTTTTCCCATTTGGAACCAGTCTGTTGTTCCATGTCCAGTTCTAACTGTTGCTTCCTGAGCTGCGTATAGGTTTCTCAAGAGGCAGGTTAGGTGGTCTGGTATTCCCATCTCTTTCAGAATTTTCCACAGTTTATTGTGATCCACCCAGTCAAAGGCTTTGGAGTAGTGAATAAAGCAGAAATAGATGTTTTTCTGGAACTCTCTTGCTTTTTCCATGATCTAGCAGATGTTGGCAATTTGATCTCTGGTTCCTCTGCCTTTTCTAAAACCAGCTTGAACATCTGGAAGTTCATGGTTCATATATTGCTGAAGCCTGGCTTGGAGAATTTTGAGCATTACTTTACTAGCATGTGAGATGAGTGCAATTGTGCAGTAGTTTGAACAATCTTTGGCATTGCCTTTCTTTGGGATTGGAATGAACATGGCTATAACCCAGTTGAAAGAGAAATTGACCTCAAAGGTAAATGTTTACCACGAAGTGTTACCATGTTTGAACATCTGGGTCCAGTATTTCAGGAGTTTTTCTTGACCTGCTCTAATCCAGAAATGATTATAACCAGTTGAGCAGAAGAAAGGATTATCCTTTTTCCTAAGTCAACTAACTCATTGCTTGGTGTGAAATTGAACAGCGGAAACCTTAAGGAACAAACAGTGGTAAGAGAGGAAAAGTCATCTCTAATCACATAAACGTCGCGTGTCATTTTATGGCTCCACGGAACATGAGCCGGGCTAAATCTTTTATTGTGCTTAAAGTGCGTTATTCAAGTTGGAGAAGAAGCAGCAGCAGAAGGAGGAGGAGAAAGAGAGAAAGAGGGGGAGGGGGGAAGAGGAAGGAGAGGAAGAGGAAGAATGAAGAGGAGGAGGAAGAAGGGCAGGGGGAGGAGGAGGGAGAAAGGAGGAGGGAGAAAGGAGGAGGAAGGGCGGGAGGAGGGAGAAGGACAGTACCGTGATGGTCAGAGTTGCCTCTGTTTCCCACCAGGGTTAGTTCATGGTGGTTACTTTCCTTCCGTAAAATATTTTACTGAAACGTAAACAATAGAACACATGGAACGTTTTAAGTGTCTCTGAGGATAATTTTGTGTAGTTTTGTTGTCTGTTCCTTATTCATTCGAAAAAGTTTTTGAAAAACTATGTCATTCTCATTAGGTGCCCAGCACCACTGAAAGTCTTTGAGGAAACACACGTGTTTAAAAATCAGAAATATTAGAGCCTTGGGAGGCTAAAAACTATTGTCATTTCCAATCAATAGATGTGTAAATTGAGGTATAGTTTATTTATTTTTAATTTAAATTTATTTTAATTGGAGGCTAATTACTTTACAGTATTGTATTGGTTTTGCCATACATCCACATGAATCCGCCACGGGTGTACACGTGTTCCCCATCCTGAAACCCCCTACCCCCTCCCTCCCCGTACCATCCCTCTGGGTCATCCCAGTGCACCAACCCCAAGCATCCTGTATCCTGCATCGAACCTGGACTGGCGATTCGTTTCTTATATGATATTATACATGTTTCAATGCCATTCTCCCAAATCATCCCACCCTCTCCCTCTCCCACACAGTCCAAAAGACTGGTCTATACATCTGTGTTTCTTTTGCTGTCTCACCTACAGGGTTATCGTTACCATCTTTCTAAATTCCATATATATGTGTTAGTATACTGTATTGGTGTTTTTCTTTCTGGCTTACTTCACTCTGTATAATCAGCTCCAGTTTCATCCACCTCATCAGAACTGATTCAAATGAATTCTTTTTAACGGCTGAGTAATACTCCATTGTGTATATGTACCACAGCTTTCTTATCCATTCATCTGCTGATGGACATCTAGGTTGCTTCCGTGTCCTGGCTATTATAAACAGTGCTGCGATGAACATTGGGGTACATGTGTCTCTTTCATTTCTGGTTTCCTTGGTGTGTATGCCCAGCAGCAGGATTGCTGGGTCATAAGGCAGTTCTATTTCCAGTTTTTTAAGGAATCTCCACACTATTCTCCATAGTGGCTATACTAGTTTGCATTCCCACCAACAGTGTAAGAGGGTTCCCTTTTCTCCACACCCTCTCCAGCATTTATAGTTTGTAGACTTTTGGATAGCAGCTATTCTGACTGGTGTGAAATGGGACCTCCTTGTGGTTTTGATTTGCATTTCTCTGATAATGAGTGATGTTGAGCATCTTTCATGTGTTTGTTAGCCATCTGTATGTCTTCTTTGGAGAAATATCTGTTTAGTTCTTTGGCCCATTTTTTGATTGGGTCGTTTATTTTTCTGGAATTGAATCACAGGAGTTGCTTGTATATTTTTGGAATTAGTTCTTTGTCAGTTGCTCCGTTTCTATTATTTTCTCCCATTCTGAAGGCTGTCTTTTCACCTTGCTTATAGTTTCCTTTGTTGTGCAAAAGCTTTTAATTTTAATCAGGGGAGGTTTAGTTTAAACGATTTCCAAGGTGTCAGAACCAGTAAGTAGCCAACGCAGTTCGCCCTTTGGGTCCCCACTCTTGTCCACGACACTGGGTTCTTCACAAGGCCTGAGGATGTACCCATGCTGTGCACACTCTTTCAGCTCTCTGGTCCCAGATGGACTGAAAACTCAGTAGAAAGCAGCACCCACAGCACTAGCAAGCCATCTACAATGTGGAAATATGCACCATAGTGCATTGAAGGGTGGTCCCTCAATAGATGTTTCTACATCTGAATGCCCGGAACTTGTGAACTTTACCTTATTTGGAAAAAGTGTCTTTACAGAGGTAATTAAGGAATCTTGAGATGAGGTCATCATCTTGGAGTATCTGGGCAGGCCTTCAATCCAACGATGTGTCCTTCTAAGATCGACACACAGAGGAAAAGCCCATGTGAAGATGGAGGCAGACATGAGAGGGATGCGGCCTCAAGTCAAGGAAGCCTGGGGCCACCAGGGGCTGAAGAAAGCAATGAATGGGTCCTGAGACCCTGATGACACCTTGGGTTTGGAGTTCTATCTTACAGAACTGTGGTAGTTCCGTTGCTTTAGGTCATTACATTTGTGGTAATTTGTTGAAGCAGCCCTAGGAAACAAATACAAGGGGCTTAATGACTACTTGGTGAATGAATCAGTCAAGACATGTCAGTCCTGGATGTGTATCCGAATAGCCTGGGAGTCTCTAAAAACACATGTTCCTTAAACCTTAGCCCTAACTGGGTCATAGGCATTACTATTAAAACAAAAAATCAACCAATAAAACCTCTCCAGGTGATTCTTTCTTTTTATTTAGAAAAATTTATTGTTTGGCTGCGTCGGGTCTTAGTTGGGTCATGTGGGATATTTTGTTGTGGTGCAGCGATTCTCTAGTTGTGGTGTGTGGGCTCAGTAGTTGTGGCTTGCAGGCTTAGTTGCCCCACTGCATGTGGGATCTTAGTTCCAGGACCTGGGACTGAACCCACGTCCCCTGCATTGCAAGGTGGATTTTTAACCACTGAATCATCAGGGAAGTCCCTCCACAGATGATTTTAATGTGTTGCCACGGATACAGGAATAAATGAAATATTAATGAATTTAAGCACCATCAAAAGATAGAGGTACCTTGTTTTTTAAAATAATTTTAGGATTGGAAAATAATGGAACTTAGAATACAGAATTCTTGGATTTATAGTAGCGTTTGTCACTGCACACCTAGAGACCTCTAAGTACCAGCTGTCAAAATAGTTCAAAACCAAGATTTGATGTATAGAAATGCATCATGTTGTTTGTAATTCTCTCTAGAAAGTGGCAACAGAATTCACCTATAGGAAATGGAGAACCCCTCCCCTCCCCCTGAAAGGGATCAGACGAGTCAAAGAAAAGGAAAAAAAAAATGTTCTAAAAATATTTTACCTCTTTTGCTAACCAGTGGGAAACTCTTTGTTCATTTATGCTTCTGGCCAGTTTCAGCCAAATAGAAAAAAGTGTAATAGAAAGCTAAGTGTAATAGAAAGCTTCTTACTTCAAAGTAATAGATGTTTGGTTACTTATTAAAACAGAGAAGATAAAAGGCATCTCTGAATCAGTGTATGATTCACGGGTAACCACTGTTAATATTTTGGTGAGTCTACTTATATACTCATATGGGTTTATGGGTATATGAGTGTACAAAAATATATGACTTTTGTCAATTTTAGAATTTCTTTACCTTTGAAAGCTGTTTTCTGTAATATTGCAGAATAAATATATGGCAACATCTTTTCATGTCATTAGATATTTAACCATAAAAATAATTATCACCCCCTGATAGCTCAGTTGGTAAAGAATCCACATGCAATGCAGGAGACCCCCTTTCGATTCCTGGTTTGGGAAGATCTGCTGGAGGAGGGATGTGTTACTCACTCCAGTATTCCGGGGGTTCCCTGGTGGCTCAGTTGGTAAAGACCCTGCCTGCAATGCAAGAGACCTGGGTTTGATCCCTGGGTTGGGAAGATTCCCTGGAGGAGGGAAAGGCTACCTGCTCCACTATTCTGGCGTGAAGAATATTCTATGCAGTCCATGGGGTCGCAAAGAGTTGGACACGCCTGAGCGACTCTCACTTTCACTTGAAAAACTGGCAGAAGTGGTGGGTTCTCAAGCCCACCCCTGAGCCCATACGAATATGCATATATAAGCATTGTTTCCTAACAATTTCAAGATGAATAGGGCCTTTCAATGAACTATCATTTTCAAAACATACTTTTATTTATTTGTTTGGCTGCACCGGGTGTTAGTTGTGGCATGCTAGGCCTTCAGTCTTTAGTTGAGGCATGTGCTTAGTTGCAGCATGTGGAATCTAGTTCCCTGACCAGAGACTGAACCCAGGTCCCCTCCATTGGGAGCATGGGGTGTTAGCCACTGGGCCACCAGGGGAGTCCCAGAACCCATAATTTTTAATGTACTATCTAAAAGTGGTGTGGTATTCTATTGCTATTATAGAAGTGTATTCTATTCATTTACCAAGTTTCATTTTTTTCCTCTTTAAAGCATTGCTGCTGGCCATTTTTGTTTCATTTTTCCCCCTTTTAAACATTCATTTTTTAAAAACATGAAGTTGTATATTCCAACAGGTAAGTCTTTGGGAGAGAAAGCTAGAAGTGAATGGGTAGGTTCAAAAGACATCACAGTGTTTCAAGGTTTTGAAGCTTTTTTGAAATTTTCTTTCCTGATCTATGTAAGAAGGCCCAGCTCTCCATTCTTTTGCCAATGTTGGGCATTGCCTTCAAAAGAGAATTTGATAGTTGAAATATGGCTCTCTTCTTGTAGGCTTAATTTGCATTGACTGTTTCGGGTGAAATTTAACCATCTTTCTCATGTTTAACTGCAAATGTTTTCCCCCACTTGTTGTCTTCAGTTTTTAAATTTTAGTTGTTATGTTATGACTTTAGCAGCAATGTTGTTGGGTTTTGTGTTGTCCAATCTAGTCACCAATTTCTTTCAAGTCAAGTGCTCCCACCGGGAGGAGGGATGGTGTGGGGGCAGGCAGAACACACAAAAGGCTTTGTCAAAACCCACCCATCAGCCTGGCTTCTGAGAGGTGCCAGAGAGAACCAGAACCAGCTTTCTTCTGGTTAAAGAAAGAGACTGGTTAAAGTGGTAGAGAAAGACTTTGTTCAGAAACCTTTTCAGCAAGGGAAGAGAGACCCCAGGGTGGAATTGGGCTCCATTCCCAACACAGTAAAGACAGCTGGGGATTTACAGCCAAGAAACAAAGTGGGTAAGGGGTCGGTAGACGGCAAACTGCTAGGAGGCACTGAGAATAATGGATTCTTACGAGACTGACCAAACCAGGCTCTTGCTGAGGGCAGGCCAGAGCGATCAAATGTCTAGCATGGGCATGAGGAATTTGACTGGAGATGGAGGGTGATCAGACATCAAGGATGGGGTGGGATATTTCTAAACTGACTTAGGATTCTTGCTATAATTGGGCTACACAGGTGGGGCAAGGATAAGTACATGGTCCAGAGGAGGGAGGCTTAGAGATCCTGACTCGGGTTTAGTTAGGGAGAGTCTTTGTCAGTGATAGCAAGCAGAAGTGTCCCTTGCTGGCCTGTCAAACACAGTAGCATGAGTGGTAATTAAACCTTGGTTCTCTTAAGCCATACCGGAGTTCAATCCCTTGGTCGGAGATCTCTTGGAGAAGGATATGGCAACCCACTCCAGTATTCTTGCCTGGAAAATCCCATGGATGGAGGAGCCTTATAGGCTACAGTCCATGGGGTCGCAAAGAGTCGGACATGACTAAGCAACTTCACTTTCTCTTAAGCCATAGAAGGCTTTTTTTTTTTTTTTTCAGTTGAAGTATAGTTGAATTTCAATGTTGTGTTAGTGTCAGGTGTATAGCAAAGTGATTCATATAAGTGTATGTGTATATATATTAAGATTGTTTACTATTATAGGTTATTACACGATATTGAATATAGTTCACCTTGCTGCTGCTGCTGCTGCTAAGTCGCTTCAGTCGTGTCCGATTCTGCGTGACCCCATAGACAGTAGCCTGCCAGGCTCCCCTGTCCCTGGGATTCTCCAGGCAAGAACACTAGAGTGGGTTACCATTTCCTTCTCCAATGCATGAAAGTGAAAAGTGAAAGTGAAGTCGCTTAGTCGTGTCCAACTCTTAGCGACCCCCTGGACTGCAGCCTACCAGGGTTCTCCGTCCGTGGGATTTTCCAGGCAAGAGTACTGGAGTGGATTTTCATTGTCTTCTCCCTGCTATACAGTAAATCCTTATTGCTTTTCTATTTTATGGACAGGAGTTTGTATTTGTTAATCTCAAACTCCTAGTTTATCCCTCTCTGCCCACGTTTCCCCTTTGGTCGCTATAAGTTTATTTTCTATGTCTGTGAATCTGTTTCTGTTTTGTGAATAAGTTCATCCCTGTCATATTTTAGATGCCACATATATGCTATATCATATGACATTTGTTTTCTCTGTCTCACTGCACTTAGCATGATAAAGATGCATTCTTATTAACTAAGGTCCACAATATACATTAGGGTTCACTCTTTGTATTGTACAGGGACTTCCCAGGTGGCACTAGTGGTAAAGAACCCACCTGCCAGTGCAGGAGACTTAAGAGATGTGGGTTCAATCCCCGGGTTGGGAAGATCCCCTGGAGGAGGGCACGGCAACCCACTCCAGTATTCTTGCCTGGAGAATCCCATGGACAGAGGAGCCTGGCGGGCTACAGTCCATAGCATCACAAAGAGTTGGACACAACTGAAGAGACAGCACACACTTTGTATTGTACATTCTCTGGATTTGGATAAATGAACAATGACGTCTCCATCATTCTAGTATCATACAGGATAGTTTTATTACCATAAAACTCCTTTGTGCTCTCCCTATTCATCCCTCCCTTCCTCCCCCCAAACCCTGATAACCACTGATTTTGTTATTATCCTTCTAGTTTTGCCGTTTCCAGAATGTCATGAAGTTGAATTGCACAGAATGTAGACTTTTCAGGTTGACTTCTTTCACTGAGTAATATGCTTTTCAGGTTCCTCCATGTCTTTTTGTGGCTTGCTAGCTCATTTCTTTTCAGAATTGAATGATACTCTGTTGTCTGAATGAACCACTGTTTATTTATCCATTCACCTACTGAAGGACATCTTGATTGCTTCCAAGTTTTGGAAACTGAGAATAAAGCTTCCATAAACATCTGTGTGTGTATTTTTTTGTGGGCTTAAGTTTTCAGCTCCTTTGGGTAAATACCAAGGAGTGTGACTGCTGGATCTTATGGTAAGAGTACATCTGGTTTTGTATGAAACTGCCAAACTATCTTTGAAAGTGGCTGCACCATTTTGCATTGCCACCAGCAATGAATAAGAACTCCTTTTGCTCTGTATCCTCATGGGTATTTGGTAACAACCAAATAGTGTTTTGGATTTTACTCTAAGAGGTGTGTAGTGGTTTCTCACTGTTTTAATTTGCAACTCCCTAAGAAGATATGATGTGGAACACCATTTCATGCGCTTGCTTTTCATTTGTATCTCTTCTTTGGTGAGGTGTCTGATCAGATCTGTAGCCCATTTTTAAAAAGTTGGGCTGTTTTTCCTCCTTCTTGTGTGTTGAGAGTGCTTGGTATATCTTAGATACCAATTGTTTAACGGTTATGTGCTTTGTAAATATCTTCTCCTTCTCTGTGGCTTGTCTTCATTCTCTTAATCAAATATTCATTTTCAGTAGTGATACCATGTATGGAATAAGTTAATAGGTTTCAAAGTGGCCATGTTTAGATGATTAAGATGTTTCCCTAATTCTCAGTATGCTGGCTTGGAACGGAAACATTAAAACATTGTTTAACTTAAATTTAAAAAAATGTTTTCAGTCTGCAAGGCATGTAGGATCCTAGTTCCCCAAGCAGGGATCAAACTCACACCCGTTGCATTGGAAGTGCAGAATCTTAACCACTGTACCACTAGGGATGTCCTAGAGCAGAAACTTTTATAGTTGGGAGTTCAGGTATGGTTGCTAAAAAAAATGTGTCTACTTTACGGCTCTGAGTCTTCCTGCTGACCAGGCTGGCATCACTGACTGAGGAATGTATTCCTGGTGGTATGCTGGCTCATTCCTAGAAATTCCCTGTGGCTGTCTCATGGCCTCTCTGACTGTGAGCTCTCTCCACCAGTCCATTCTGTTACCAGCTGCCAGAGTAATCTTAAAATACTGCTTTCATCATGACCTAGTGGCTCCCCATTGCCTGTCTCAGCAAGTCTAAACAACTGGCTTGACTTTTTATGGTCTTTCAGAAGCAGGGCTCTCTCTCCCACAAGATGCTGGGAACTCTGGTGCGAGAGACAGAGGCCAGGTCTGCAAACCTGGCCAGTAGGTGGAGCGCTGCACAGTTTTCCAACAAGAGCCCAAATGTAATAGAACAAAGAGGATTCAATGGAGGAAAAAGCCCTCTGAGAGGAAGTGACATTTGAATGGGCCCTTAAAGGATAAGTGGAAATTCAAATATAAACATGTCTGGGAAGGCGGCTTATTAAACCATTCTTTATATGATACTAACACTGTATTCTCCAAGCCAGGCTTCAGCAATACGTGAACCGTGAGCTCCCTGATGTTCAAGCTGGTTTTAGAAAAGGCAGAGGAACCAGAGATCAAATTGCCAACATCCGCTGGATCATGGAAAAAGCAAGAGAGTTCCAGAAAAACATCTATTTCTGCTTTGTTGACTATGTCAAAGCCTTTGACTGTGTGGATCACAATAAACTGTGGAAAATTCTGAGAGAGATGGGAATACCAGACCACCTGACCTGCCTCTTGAGAAACCTATATGCAGCTCAGGAAGCAACAGTTAGAACTGGACATGGAACAACAGACTGGTTCCAAATAGGAAAAGGAGTACGTCAAGGCTGTATATTGTCACCCTGCTTATTTAACTTCTATGCAGAGTACATCATGAGAAACACTGGGCTGGAAGAAGCACAAGCTGGAATCAAGATTGCCAGGAGAAATATGAATCACCTCAGATATGCAGATGACACCACACTTATGGCAGAAAGTGAAGAGGAACTAAAAAGCCTCTTGATGAAAGTGAAAGAGGAGAGTGAAAAAGTTGGCTTAAAGCTCAGCATTCAGAAAACTAAGATCATGGCATCCAGTCCCATCACTCCATGGCAAATAGATGGGGAAACAGTGGAAACAGTGTCAGACTTTATTTTTTTGGGGCTCCAAAATCACTGCAGATGGTGACTGCAGCCATGAAATTAAAAGGCACTTACTCCTTGGAAGGAAAATTATGACCAACTTAGATAGTATATTCAAAAGCAGAGACATTGCTTTGCCGACTAAGGTCCATCTAGTCAAGGCTATGGTTTTTCCAGTGGTCATGTATGGATGTGAGAGTTGGACTGTGAAGAAGGCTGAGCGCCGAAGAATTGATGCTTTTGACCTGTGGCGTTGGAGAAGACTGAGTCCCTTGGACTGCAAGGAGATCCAACCAGTCCATTCTGAAGGAGATCAGTCCTGGGATTTCTTTGGAAGGAATGATGCTAAAGCTGAAACTCCAGTACTTTGGCCACCCCATGTGAAGAGTTGACTCATTGGAAAAGACTCTGATGCTGAGAGGAATTGGGGGCAGGAGGAGAAGGGGATGACTGAGGATGAGATGGCTGGATGGCATCATGGACTCGATGGACGTGAGTCTGAGTGAACTCCGGGAGTTGGTGATGGACAGGGAGGCCTGGCATGCTGCGATTCATGGGGTCGCAAAGAGTCGGACATGACTGAGTGACTGAACTGAACTGAACACTGTATCATTTTCAAGAATTTTTTTTAAAAAAAATTTGTTGAAGTATAGTTGCTTTACAATGTTCTATTAGTTTCTACTGTACATCAAGGTAAATCGGCTATAGGTATACATACATCCCCTCTTTGTTGGATTGCCTTCCCATTCAGGTCACCACCGAACACTGAGTAGTGTTCCCTGTTCTATACAGTCGATTCTCATTAGTTATTTATTTTATACATGGTAGCAATAGTATTTATGCATCATTTCCAATCTCCCAATTCATCCCAGCCCCTCCTTTTCCTCTTGGAATCCATATGTCTGTTCTGTTTGTGACTCTACTTCTGCTTTGCGAACAAGATCATCTATACCATTTTTCTAGATTCCACAAATATGTGTTAATATAGGATATTTGTTTTTCTCGTCCTGATTTACTTCACTCTGTATGACCATCTCTAGATCCATCCAAACCTCTGCAAATGGCACAATTTCGTTCTTTTTTATGGCTGAGTAATATTCCATTGTATATAGGTACCCAGCAATCCCACTCCTGGGCATATACCTGGAGAATACCATAATTCAAAAAGATACACGCACCCCAGTGTTCATTGCAGCATTATTTACAATACATAGGACATGGAAGCAACCTAGATGTCCATCAACAGAAGAATGGATACCTAGTATCCTTTAATGCAAAGTTTTATAGTGGTTGAATTGTCTGGGAATATGAAACATCTGTTGAGGATGGACCTGGCTGGGGCCAGTTTGAATAATTCTGGAGAGGTGCCAATTTAGGAGTTCTCAGGGGTATTGGAAGCAAATTCTATTAAATGCAGCACTTACTGAGCTCCTACTGTGTGCTAGGTTCTATGTTATATTTTCTCTCCATGTATTATCAAAATATCTCCTTGAAGAAGGTAGCACGACTAACCACACTTACAGATGGAAAGAGTGAGGCTCAGAGATCTTAAGGGTCCACAGGCACAGAGCCAGGACTGGCAGAGCTGCAATATGAACCCAGACTTCAAGATCCTAGAATAGCGCCTGCCGCATAGGAGGCACTCAACAAATATATGCCAGATTATTCTAAGCCCAAGACTGCTTTCCCAGCACCAGAGAAAAAGAGAAGAGGGAGGTGCTGAAGAGAGACCCTGCCAAAGGTCAACACTTGGGCGGGTTTTTGGTGGCCTCCCCGAATCCCTAAGGTAAGCGATACTGTTCAAGGCTGCAGGAAGGTCAGCCTTGATTGCTGCATTACCAGCTTCATGCAACATAGGGGTTGTACCCATGTTGTGAAACAGAAATTGAGAATAGAATGTCTCTCAGACACTCAAGTATCATTGAGGTTTAGATGTGCCCTCTCTTACTGAGCGCAGATTTTATTTCTGCTGTGGAATTTGACTTCTGTAGTTCCCTGATGCAGGCAGAAATTGAGTTAGAGGAAATGGGAGGCTTTCTTTCCAAAGGTCTGCCCACATGGTGATCTGAGATCAGAGCCTTTGCACCAAATTTCTGACAGGTGGTTGATGAAATTAACCGAGGGAAACCTGCAAAGTTCATGCTGTTGGAAATGACTCTTTGTTTGACTTCTCAGGCTGGTATTTGTTAGAAACCCCAGCTGCTCCATTAAATCATTTTTTATGTCTTTATTGTGATGTATTTATTTACTTACTTTGACATATTTATTATGATGATATTATAGATGTCATTGACCAAACTGACCTTTGGAACCAGGAAACCTTCCTCAGATCTGGTGCAAGTCTTTGACAAAAGCAGGCAAATGAACCTTCAAATGCTTCCCCGACCCCTTCATTGTTTTCCTGGAGAAAATACTCTGTGATTCGAAAGTATTCATTTAACACTGTCTCAACCAAGCATCAATTCCTTTATACCCACAGAAAAGGTAGTATGCCTGGTTTCCTTTCCTTTCCTGTTTAAGAATAAACCTCTGTGTCTTTTTTTTCCCTCTTATTTTTTTTGGTCGTGAGGCATGTGGGCTCTTAGTTCCCTGACCAGGGGTTGTAGCCATGTCCCCGGCAGTGGAAGAGTGGCATCATAACACTGGACCACCAGGGAAGTCCTAGAAACCTTTTAAAAGGATGTTTGATTTGGTTTTATCCAGCCCCATAGCCAGTGTCCTCTGTTGCTTTCCGTGGGTGCAGGGGCAGCGTGGCTCCGTATTCTGCCATCTGTATCTGCGTAACTACTTAAGGCCTCTTGACGCTATGTACAGGAGGGACGTGCAGCCTTCCACCCATGAAGACGTTCCTCGGCGTAAGATGATCCACCTTTTTATTAGTGGACTTTAGTTTTTCTTTTCTTTTTTCATGTTTTTATTTTTGTTAGCTTTTTACTTTTTACTTTACATTCTATGTTTTGGATCAGTTTTAAATTTACAGAAAAATTGAGCTGATAGTAAAGAAATTTCCCGTAGAAACTCCCCACCCTCTCCACACTCAGTTTCCTCTATTACTAACACTGGGCAAAGTATGTTATGTTACATTTGGTATATTTAATTAGCCAATATCGATATGTTAGTACTGAGTTTGCCAAAAGGTTAGTTCATGTTTTTCCATAACATCTTAAAGAAAAGTCTGAACCAACTTTTTGACCAACCCAATATTAACAAAGCTCCATACTTAATTCAGATTTTTAAAGGTTTTCATCTAATGTCCTTTCTCTATCCTGGGATCCCACCAGGACGCCACATCACATTTAGTCATCTTGTCTCCTCAGCCATGACAGTTTCTCAGATGTTCCTTGTACTTGTTGACCTTGACGGTGTCGGGGGGAGTGTTGATCAGGTATTTTGTGGATGTCCCCCTGTTGCAATTTGCCTCATTTTTCCACCTCATGGTTAGACTGGGATTATAAGTTTTGGGAAGCAGACTATAGAGGTGAAGTTTCAGTTTCATCACATCATACTGAGAGTACCCGTGACCAGCACCCTTCATCACTGTTGATACTGGTCACCTTGGTCACTGGCTGCGGCCAGTATTTGCTAGGTTTCTCTGCTGTGAAGCTACGCCATGCTCTTCTGTCTATACCGTCCTCTTTGGAAGAAGTTACAATGCAGCCCACACTCAAGTGTAGGAGTCATGGTCCCTTGCCGTGCCGGCGACTGTCTGCAAAATGTATGTGGACTTCTTGCTGCTACAGTTTTATACTTCTGACACTAATTGCACTTAATCCATAGGCTTCAGGACTACAGGACCTGTGTGTCTGTTCACATGGAGTCACTGTTGCCCAGAGCCATGCCTAGTGCATAGTAGGTGCTACTGCATGAATAAGGAAGGATGATCTAGTTAGGAACACCTCATCTCCTGGACTTCCTGCCACCCCTTAACAGAGAGGGACCATAACTGTCCAGAGAGCAAGGAAGCTGACTGCTCTCTGCTCTCTAAGTGGACAAGTTGTTTTCCTTTACTTTTCTTTCTCTGAGAACAATTTCAAACTTATTTGAAAATATAGAGACTATTGTAACAAATACCTGCCTATCTACTGCATAGCTTTGTCACGCTTTGATCTTTCCCCACATTTGCTGTAGAGCTTAAAAAAACAAAAGCAAAGGGACTTCCCTGGCGGTTCAGTGGCTAGGGCTCTGTGTTTTCACTGCCCAGGGTGTGGGTTCGATCCTTGATTGGGGAACTAAGATCTCTCAAGATGCATGGTATGGTCAAAAAAACAAAACAAAAGGCAAACAAGCAAAAACAAATGACCAAACTATGCCTATTGTCTTCCTCTTCTTTCCTCCTTAGATTTAACCACTATTTAGAATTACATGCTTATCCTTCTTATGAGTGTTCATTTAATTTTATTTTGTAGATACTGCTATGGTTCAAGTGTTTGTCTCCCCAGCATCCCACACACACCCCGCTTCTGCAGTGTATCTGCTGGAATCCTAATCTCCAAGGTGATGGTATTAGAAGGAGAAGCCTTTGGGAGATCCTTATCAGTGGAAGGATGGAGCTTCAACGATGGGATTAGCACCTTTATAAAAAAGACTCTAAGGACTTCCCCAGAGATTCAGTGGTTAAGAGGCATTCCAGGTGGCACTAGTGATAAAGAACTCACCTGCCAATGCAGGAGACTCGGGTTCGATCCCTGGGTTGGGAAGTTCCTCTGGAGGAGAGCAAGGCAATCCACTTCAGTAGTCTTGCCTGGAGAATCCCAAGGACAGAAGAACCTGGGAGGCTATAGTCCATAGGGTCACAAAGAGTTGGACATGATTGAAGCAACTGAACACACATGCACACTGCTGGTTAAGAATCCACCTGCCAATGTAGGGGACACAGTTTGGGTCCCTGTCCTGGGAAGATTCCACATGGAGCCCTAACCATTGGGTAGCCAGGGAATTTCTGGTACCTTGATCTTTGACTTCCAGTTTCCAGAACTGGGAGAAATAATTTTCTGTTGCTTATAAGCCTCCCAGTAGGTGGCATTTTTGTTAAGAGTAGCCCAAATGGACCAAGACAGGTACAGTTCCCTAGAACTGTGTTTGTCATGTTTTAGAACTATGTACCTGACATCATGCTATCAGGATCATCCCACAACTTGCCTCTTCTCCTCAGTGCAACATTTCCTAAATTAAATTTTTGCTCATATAGATTTTAGTGCAATCTTAATGGTTTGCACCAGGTCCTCTGGGATAGTGGTTTTAAACTGAGGGTTGTGACTGTTAATGAGTAGTGACAAGTTTATTTTAAAAAAGAGAAATTGAATAGATTAGCATAGAATAGAAAATATGAGAGTCCAGAGCAATTAATAAAGAAAAATATTATTTTGTGTAACTTTAGTGTCCTTCGTGTATGATTTTTCTGAGTTGTAATTCAAAATTTATTCCTTGCTGGGGACCAGATTTTAAAAATGGGATGCCCAATCACCAGGGTCTGTCCTAGCAATGGGATTGCAGCCTCCTTGGGTATAAATATCTTTAACTTTCTTCATGTCACCAAGTGGCTCTCCAAAGTGATTGTACCAATTAGCAAGTTGTGTCTGAGTTTAGAAATTTCTTAACTTTTGGAAATGAGAGGAGTTTTTCAGAAACTTGTCCCTATCTGTCTTATTTTGGGTTGATGCTCTTCTGGCTTAATTTTATGGATCTGCTGTTGGTGTTTGGTTGGGGAAACACTCACGTTAAAGTCTTGATATTTAATTTCTCTGCTGTCAAGAGGCAAGATGAAGTTATTCCTCTTTTTCAAAGAATGATTTAAGTAGGAAATAATGAATGCAAAATGCTGTAGTTAAATATCAGCAGATAAGCTGATGGATCGGTTGTCACTTGGATCTTGCTATAAAGGGAAAGAAAATGATATTTAATGATTTTCAAAAAATAAAAACAGCAGCGATGAATTTGATGCACTTTGATGCTGAGTGACTCATTAGGGTGCACTGTTACTTTCCAGTTAATAAAGGCCCCTTGTATCTTCCCTTTGATTAGACAGTTGCAAAGCAGTGTCTTTGTTTTCAAGAGTCCCACCAGGTTGCCTCAACTGCATAGACATATAAACTGTTGGTACTTCGCATGGGGTCCATTGGAATCTCCTAAATACAGGTGGCAAATTGGTAGACCTTGAACCTATTTTGTGTGGCCTGCTGAATGTTTTATTTTTCCCTTCAACTTGGGCCAACATTAAAAAAAAATGAGGAGATTTAGCTGCAAATACGCATTTCTGGCTTCTCTGGGGAAGTTGGAAGTTCTGTTAACATGAAGTCAGGCTGATAGCGAAAGATCGCAACTGCCCTTGCTGCCTTGGCCATTCGGCTTAGAAG
Organism: Capricornis sumatraensis; assembly: GCF_032405125.1. NCBI lineage: Eukaryota > Metazoa > Chordata > Mammalia > Artiodactyla > Bovidae > Capricornis > Capricornis sumatraensis. The sequence continues at coordinate 57,282,292 of NC_091085.1, read as the reverse complement.
GGGGCTGTGCGCTCTGGTTTGCCACAGTCCCCTCCATGCCCTACTGTCTCCTCCAAATTGCATAAAAGTCCTGAACCCAACTCCAATGTATGTGTGTGTGTTGGGGAGGGAGTGGTTCCCACCACCACTGAGCAGTGCTCCTGCACCAACTAGGGGTCCGATAATTCAGCTGGATTCTGCCTCTGTCTACCTAGAGTCAGTGTAAGACTAGATCCCGCAAGACTGCCCTCTCTTCCCCACTTAGATGCCAATTCCAAGTCCAGGCTGTCACCTATGCTTCTGAGTCACTAGCTATGGATCGAAGGTTCTGATGACCTCCTCCTTGAATTTGATTGATTTGCTGTAGTAGTTCACAGAACTTAGAGAAACATTTTACTTCCTAGATTACTTGTTGATTATAAAAGATATAACTCAGCAATAGCCAAATGGAAGAAATGCATAGGGGCAAGGTATGGGGCAAGGGGGCAGAGCTTTCATGCTCTTTCCAGGCCACCACTCTCCCCAAATATCCACCAACCTAGAAGATCTCTGAAGCCTGTCCTTTTGGGTTTTTATGGAAGCTTTATTACATAGGTGTGAATGATTAAAAATCACTGCTCATCAGCAAGTGATTCATCCTCCAGCTTCTCTCCCTTTCTAGGAGGTCAGGGTCGGGGGGCTGGACTAAAAATTCCAACCCTCTGGTCACATAGTTGGTTGCCCTGGTAATCAACCATCCTCACCATCCTCAAGTGAGTTCCAAAAGTCACCTCACTAACAGAACAAAAGTCACCTTTATTATTCTCATCAGTTAGGAAGTTCCAAAGGTTTTAGGAGCTCTGTGTCAGGAACAGAGAAGGAGACCAAATACATCTTTCTTACTATAAATTGCAATATCAGTCTGGGGTTGGCTATTGGCATTTATTGTTAAGCACGTGATGTTGTTCTTTTAGGAAATGTTTCTTGATATCACCACTTATTAGATATATGACTGTAAACAAGTTATTTGAACTCCTGTGCCTTGATTTCCTCAACTTTAGAGAAAAATTTGTATCTACTGGTAGGACTGTTGTAACATTAAATTATTTTATGTTTCTAAACCACTTACAACAGAGTTTGGCACAGAGCAAGTGACCTGTAAGTATTGCGGATTTACTATAATTGTATTCACCTCTGTATCAAGATAGACATAGTGATTCCTGGATGGTTGCTATGAAAAAATAAGATTTCCAGGTTGAAAGAAACAATTTAAAACACCCATTAGAAATAAACCTTTGTACCACTGTGATACACAGAAGAGAGAGGTGAAGAACAGTATAATGAACTGATAAAAGGGCGGAGATTTCAACAGGGTTTCTTTCTAAATGCAAATAAGCTGAATGTTGGTTTTGAGACTCACACTTGTGTGTTTCACCTGAGCGGGTCTCACCCACTGAGGATGTCTGCTGGCCCTTCTGGCCTTGAGATCCCCTGTATACCACCCACCATCCGGCTGTGGCAGAAGCAGCCCCCAGTGTGATCTGGAAAGAATCTCTCAGATCCAGAGAAAAGGGGGCTTTTTAGATGCAGGTGTAGCCTGGGGTTTGAAAGCAGAGAACTGAGATCCATTGTGGTTCCTCCATTTCTGATCAGCTATGTGAACTGTGTCAGATGAGAAACTCTCTGAACCTTTTCTATGAAGTGGGAATTTCCTTATAGACTCACTGTGGGGATTAAAATAAAGTAAAATCGAAAGAACAGCCTAGCCTTTGTACATGCTCTCTTAACAGTTTCCTCCTTCTGCAGAAATCTACCCTAAAGAGGTTGGGATTAGCAGACACACATTACTATATATAAAATAGATAACCAACAAGGACCTACTGTGTAGCATATGGAACCATACTCAATATTTTGTAATAACTGATACGGGAAAAGAATCTGAAAAAGAGTATGTGTGTGTATATATATGTGTATGTGTGTGTGTGTGTGTATCACTTGGTTGTACACCCAAAGCTAACATAATACCGTAAATTACTAAACTTCAGTTAAAAAAATCCACTGTAAAGATTTGAATCCAAATGCAGTGTTTTCGAAGATGTTTTTTTCCCTCTAAAACAGATTTTCTTAACCCCAGATACACAATTAGGCAAATGAAATTGGATTGATCCTTAAAGAGAATTTCAAGGTATGTTCTGTTTTCTCCCTAGAAACCCACTTGGATTCCACTTTTACTTGTTTCAAAGGCAACAGCAAATAAAGCAGTAGCTTTGCTAGGGGCCTAGATCATGATTTATCAAAAAGCAGAAAAGATTGGAGGTTTAGAAGGTATTTTGGGAGAGAAAATAGCTGTGAAATCTGGTATCTGTGTGCTGTTACTGCCTCTGGGAAAACCAAGCTGGTGATGTCTGAAATAGGGAAATAGGAGATAGTTGTTCAAATTTCATGGCAGCCAGTGTGCCTACAATTGGACTGAATGTTACCTATGAACTGGGGGTAGTTTTGGGATTTGCCTAACTTGTCTGCAGGGAAGTAAATATTACAGTCATTGAAAATGACAGTCTTTGGAGTTAGATCTGGGTTCAAATGCAGGCCCTGTCCTTTCCTAGCTGTGTGACCTCAGGCAGGTGACTCAATCTCTCTGTTCCTCAGTTTCTCATTTGTGACATTGAAAAGAGAACAATGCTTACTGTGAGGTGTGCTCTGGGGACTATATGAGATAATTGTCTGAAGTTTTTTTGTACAGAACCAAGGACAGTGTAAGCCCTCAATAAATGACCTCCTTAAAAGGATAGAAGAAGTTCTAATTAGGAGCAAGGAGCAAATGCTCCTTAAGTAACTCCACCCCACCTGAGCTGAGATCAGGAGAGGGGTGTTTCTCTGTAGCAACTTTTGATCATCGTTTGTAAAGTCACAGTCTATCCTGCAAGTAGGGTTAACTTTGAACACAGACATACATCCCATTCTATGAAATCTCCAGACACTAAGTGAAGTTTTGACACATGTTGAGTGAGTGGGCCAATGAAGATGAGGATGACCTGACTGCTCTGCAGTTGCCAGCTCTCAGACACTGAGAGATCCCTTTTAGTTGTGAGAAGTAGCCCGAGGGATGGGTTCGACTGTCCAGTTTCTCCTTATCTGGGGTTACATTCAGATTTTCATTTATAATTATGATCAGAACCAGGAGTTCCTGGAGCAGCTTCTCTGGGTGATGCTTCTCAAGGCACTTTTATTATTTTTCTTCTCCCAGGTAGAGAATGGGCTTCTGCTGGGTTTCCTTTACCCCATCCCTAGCAGGAGATCTAGGCTGCGGTGGATATTATCCCTTGCGGTTCTAGAGAAATCCACCAGATACAACTGTGACGGGAGAGCGAGATGTTTCTAATGTTCAGGTCTATGGGAAAAATGTTTTGGAGCGTCTGTGGCTGGAAACTTGCTTTATGTGATGCAGGGAGGGAGTGTGGTGTGATCTGTTTCTCCGTGAACTCCAGCAGAGCCAGAGAACTTCCTGAGGATGGAATGGGGGTGATAATTTGATCTCCTCTGTGGTTACCTGTTGGTGACCTGCTGGGAAGGACTGACTGGATTTCTGCTTTAGAGGAGTTTCAGAGGGGCTGGGTAACAATCACTGCTGTGGATTTTCCCCCCTGTTCTGTTTCCTTGGGAACAGTTGTTTCTTAAGATAGAAAGCGAATTTATCTTAAATTGAAATGGAAACATTATAATTAAACATTTACAACCAAAGGAGATTTATGGCTATGGTGGTTACATTTTTCATTGTCAACAGATGCCACTGAAACTAAATAACCCATTGGAACTGTAAGAAAGACAAATTTTTTTGTTTGTTTTTTTCAAAACGTCTGCTAACAATGGTAGTCTTTATTCTATTTGTTTTCTCTGGTGCCTTAGTGACAATAAAATAGAAGGCAGTCGTGCACCGTGAAATTGAGCTGAATTGGGAAGGGCAAGGTGGTGAAAGTGCATTTTTTCCCTTGGTAATTTGTTAAAGTTACTTTCACAGTGACTTGGGAAGGTAACTATGTCAGAAAAGGTCCTTTCTATCTGGGATCTCTGCTAGGTTGAGGAAAGCGTCATTTTTTTTTTTTTCACTTTTGGTCTTCTCCCCTTTTTTTCTCTTAAAGATGAGAGTAGGTCATTGATTGACCTTATTTGCATACAAAAGACTTGGGGTCTGTAATAGGACAAAACACTCTTAGTTACCAGAATGACATCTCTCTTTTTTACAGACATCTGTGGTTTGCATGGAACATTCTTCTTTATTTCACTCCGTGTAGTGTGAAAAGTAACGCAAGGTCATTGTCAGAAAACAGAAAAGCAGAAAGCATAAAGAATCACTGTTACCATTTTTTCCTAGTTCCACTTAATGTTCTTATTCTCCAAATTTATTACATTCTATAAAACAATTTTCTCTCCTGCATTTCTTGACTTAGTATTTCATCACAGGCATTTACAAATATAATTGTAAACTTTCGTAAGCCTTTCAATAGCTCCTCATTGTTTCTTCAGACAAGCATTGTATCATTTACTTAATTTCTTGAATGGGGCCAGTTAGGTTGTTTCTAAATAGTTTTCTTATCTAAATAACGCTTTGTTTTTTAGCTTATTTTCTTAGGTTCATTTGCAGAAGTGATGGTACAGGATATTGGTCTTTTAAAGGCTTAGTCAATGCTTTGGAAAATTGCGTCTCTGAAAGTATTAGCTAGCACTTGTGATGATCAGTTTTATGCATTAACTTGGCTAGACTATAGCTCCTGGTTGTTCAGTCAAGCACTAATCTAGGTATTGCTATGAGGTATATTGTTGATGTCTTTGACCTTCATCATCAGTTGACTTTAAGTAAAGGAGAAGATCCTGGATAATCTGGTGGGCCTGATCTAATCAGTTGAAAAACTTTGGGATAACTTTTGTTTGGCCTTTGTTAGTATTTTATTTAGTAATGTTTGCTCCACATAAATATTTTTTGTTGGTATGCAAATGCTCTTATCTTATTTTTGTTCTGTAAGAATTATTTACTTGGTAGTAGAAATCTAAGTTGGCAGTTATTTTCTTTCAACACTTTGATTATATCCTTATATTGTCTTCTGGCTTACATTGTTTGTGTTGAGAAGTTACTGTCAGTCTATTTTTACTTTCAAGGTAATCTTCCCTTTTTCTGTAGCTGCTTTCTGAAAAATAAAAAATTCTTGAAGTACAATTTGGATACAATAAAGCACACCCACTTTAAATGTACATTTTGATGAGTTTTGAAAAATTTATTCTCCTGACTAATAAGTACCACTAGCAAGATGTATAGCATTGCCACGACAATGAAAGTTTTCCCTATTCCCTGCCCCTATTCCTAGGCAACCACTGACCTGGTTACCATCTCTATAGCTTAGACTAGCCTCTTCTACAGTGTAATAGAGATGGAAAGATGTGTTTGGCATCTTTTGCTTAGCATCACGTTTTGAGATTTACTCATGATGTTGTATGTATTAATACTTCATTCCTTCTCCTCCCCCTGGGATAGATAGAGTTTATTATCTGTTTGCCTGTTCGTGGACATTTAGGTTGTCTCCAGTTTCCTGCTATTATGAATAGAGCTCTCATAAACATCTGTATACAAATCTTTGTGTGGAAAACTGTTCACATTTCACATGGTTAAATACTCAGGATCACTGGATCATATGGTAGGTGTATGTTTAATTTCATAAGGAACTGCCAAATTGTTTTTCAGAGTGATTGTATCATTTTATACTTCCAGGAGAAGTATAGGAGAGTTTTAGTTGCTCCCACTCCTTGTCAACATTTGGCACTATCAGTCTTTAATTTTAGCCATTCTAGTGAGTATATATAAGGGTATCTCATTGTGGTTTTATTTACATCCCCCTAATAACTATGTGTTTTGATCATCTTTTCCTGTGCTTGTTTAACATTCATTTATCATCTCTGTTGAAATGTTTGTCAAAATCCTTTATGAACTCTTTTCTAATAATAATTAACTCTATATAATTTAAAAATATGTAATTAATATATAATTAAAATATAATTAAAATAATAATTAACTCTTTTCTAATAATTCTATTAATTCTTTTTTAATTATTAAGTTGTTAGAGCTGTTTTTATATTCCGGACATTACGGTTTTATTAGATGCACATTGGCAAAATTTTCTCCTGGCTTCTGTTCTGATTTCCCATTTTATTTTCTTACCAATGCCTTTTGAAGAACAAAAGTTTTAAAGTTGTAATGAAGTCCAATTTATCAATCTTTAATTTTATGGTTCATGGTCTTTGTGTCCTATCAATTTTACTCTAAAGTCGTAAGGACTGTGTACCTTATTTCCTGGTATTAGTTTTACAGGTTTAGGTCTATAATTCATCAGAGCAGGAGGTAAGAGCCCTGGTTCTCTTGTTTTCCCTTTTATTTCTCTCTTCTTCTGCTTGTCTCTCTCTCTGCATCTACTTCCCTCTTCCTCTCCAATTATCCCTTTCTCCGCTATGCTTTTGCCAGTTTTCCCCCCAGCACATTTACTGAAAAAAATTCTTTCCCCATTGAAGTACCTTGCTACTTTTGCTGAAAATTCATTTACTCTATTATATTTGCAAGTCTGTGTCTGGGCTGCCTGTTCCATTCCTCGTAGCTATATGTCTCTTTGCCCACATCATCTTGATTATTTTGAAACTAGGTAGTATAAACTCTTTTAACTTTCATTTTCTGCTTTCTGCTAATCTAAGTCTTTTGAATTTGAGTATAGGTTTCTTTGAGATTGCAGTTTAATGTGTAGATTCCCTAGGCCCCTACCCTTCTGTGAGCTCTGGGCTGCAGTATTTGCCCCAGCCCCGTGAGGCTGTCAAAACTCTCAGCGCCTCAGCTCCCTCCTTGATACTGACGGATGCCCACAGAGGGAATGACACCTCCAGTCCGAGGCTCATCTTCCTGGCCCTCTGTTCTCTCCCGGATTCTGGTGTAGTGACTCTTCATTTTTTGTTTGTTTCTCTGGTGCCTTCATTAAGTCATCCTTATATTAATAAATATTTTTTGTCTGTTGTATTTTATTATTAAGTATAGTTGCTTTACAATGTTGTGTTAGTTTATACTGTACAGCAAAGTGAATATGCTGTCAGTCAGTTCAGTTCAGTCACTCAGTTGTGTCTGACTCTTGGCGACTACGTGGACTGCAGCACTCCAGGCTTCCCTGTCCATCACCAACTCCTGGAACTTGCTCAAATTCATGTCCGTTGAGTCCATTCAGTCGGTGATGCCATCCAACCATCTTATCTTCTGTCACCTCCTTCTCCTCCTGCCTTCAATCTTTCCCAGCATCAGGGTCTTTTCTAAGGAGTCAGTTCTTCATCAGATAGCCAAAGTATTGGAGTTTCAGCTTCAGCATCAGTCCTTCCAGTGAATATTCAGGATTGATTTCCTTCAGGATTGACTGGTTTGAACTCCTCGCAGTCCAAGAGACTCTCAAGAGTCTTCTCCAACACCACAGTTCAAGAGTATCAGTTCTTTGGCACTCAGTTTTCTTTATGGTCCATCTCTCACATCCATACATGACTACTGGAAGGACCATAGCTTTGACTAGATGGATCTTTGTTGGCAGAGTAATGTCTCTGCTTTTTAATATGTTGTCTAGGTTGGTCATAGGTTAGGTACCATCAGCTGTGGTACACATGATCAGCTATAGGTACACATAATCCCCTGTTTTTTGGATTCGCGACCTGTTTAGGTAGAACTGAGTAGAGTTCCCTGTGCTATATAGTATGTTCACATTAGTTAAGTACTTTATACATAGTATTAATAGTGTATATGAAGTCATTGTTAAATTTTGAGCAGCTTTGATTGTGTCCTCAGCTGGAGAGCTGGTTGGGATTATCCAGGCAACCGTTATTGAAAGCAGTGGCTTCCCTGGTGACTCAGACAGTAAAGAATCCTCCTGCCTTACATGAGACTTGAGTTTGATCCCTGAGTCAGGAATTCCTCTGGAGAAGAGAATGGCTCTCCACTTCAGTATTCTTGCCTGGAGAATCCCATGGACAGAGGAGCCTGGTGGGCTACAGTCTGTGGGTTCGCAAAGAGTCAGACACGACTGAGTGACCACACACACACATTATTGAAAGCAGGGGTCTTCTGGCATGATTCTGTTGTAAAAATTAAGATATAACTGACGTGTAACATTATATGAGTTTAAAGTATATAGCCTAATGATTTGATATTTGTATTATTGCAGAATGATCATCATCTTAATCTAGTTAACATCCATCACCAACACAGTTACAAACTTTTTTCTTGTCATGGGAATTATTAAGATCTACTTTCTTACCAACCTTGAGATATGCAATGTAATATTATTAACAATAGTCTCTGTGTTGTATATTATATACCTATGACTTATGCATTTTATAACTGGAAGTTTATACCTTTTTATCCCCTTTATTCATTTTGCCTACCCCACCCCTACCTCTGACAACTGCTAATCTGTTCTCTGTGCACTATGAGCTTGTTTTTGTTGTTTGTTTTTTAGATTCCAAATATAAGTGGTATCATAAGTATATGTCTTTCTCTGTCTGATTCATTTGACATAACATGATGCCCTCAAGGTCCATCTGTGTTGTTGCAACTGGCAAGATTTTCTTCTTTTTTATGGCTGAACTGTAGTCCATTGTATATATATACACCACATCTTCTTTATCCACTTATCCATCAATGGGTACTTAGGTTGCCTCCATGTCTTGGCTACTGTGAATAACGCTGCAATGTATATGGGATACATGTATCTTTGACTTGCTTCTGCTACAAAAGAGTCAATAACTGGGATATATCGTGGCTTATTTAACCATTCCTGCAGTGGTGAATGTTTAGTTTGTTTGCAGATGTTCTGTTTCCCATGTGGTCTAGTTGCTGAGTCATGTCTGACCCTTGAAACCTCATGAGCTGTAGCCTGCCAGGCTCCTCTGTCCATGGGATTTCCTAGGCAAGAATACTGGAGTGGGTTGCGATTTCCTTCTCCAAGGGATCTCCCCGACCCAGGGAGTGAACGAACCTGTGTCTCCTGCGTTACAGGTGGCTTCTTTACCGGTGAGCCACCAGTAATGATGGGTTAATTGTATTCGCATATGTCTCATTATGAACATATGTTAAGTTCTTTTCTGGAAAAAGTTCCAGGAGATATAAATGCTAAATCTAAGGGATTGCATGCTTTTAATATTTTGAAGCAGCCGATTATTTTCCCAAGTTGCTGTGCTAGTGGGTCCCCTCCCAGCAATGAAAGAGGGTTCTCATTTCCCTCCTCTTTCCTTGGTGCTTGGTATTATATAGTCTTTTAAATAATGTCAGTTTGATGAGTGACAATATCTTCTTATTGTTATGATTTTCATTTCAGTGACTGCTAGCAAAGTTGAACATCTTTTCATATGTTTATTGGTCATTTACACTTCCATTTCTGGGAAATATCTTTTCATATCATTTGGCTATGAGATGATTTTTCTTTACTGATTTATAGGTGCTCATTCTGTAAGTTGGATATTAATTTTTAATTTATGTATCCAATATTGTCTTTAGTTTGTCTTGTCCCTTCACTTTCTATGGAGTCTTCTGTCTTGCATATGTTTAAAATTTTATGGTAGTCAAATTACCAATCTTATGATTTATGACTTGGGATTTTACCCTTACACCAAAATCTTAAAGCTTGTTGCCCATAATTTTCCTAATAATCCTGCTAATTTTTTGCATTTCAACACTTTACATAGATATACAATCCAACATTAAATTGTTGTTGTTGTTGAGTCACATATTGTGAGCTTTTGCTGCTTATATTTCACTTTTAGATTTTGTGGTATGAATTTTAAATAAGACCATTTGGTGACCTTTTTGTAGGCTGCAAAAGAAGTTGCTCTTCCCATCACAGCTCCTTCTTTCTAGTTTTTCCCTCTAATGATGACAAGAAGCCATAGCATAAAACGATTACAGAACCTTGGATTGAGCATCAGGGAAAACATTGGAATCTTGGCTACCACCCAGCTTGCTGTGTGTCCGTTCACACGCCAACATTTTCTCCTTTGAGCATCAATTTCCCCTAACTTAAAACGAGAGCAATAGTCTGCAATCTCGAAATTCTTTTCCAGCTCTCCTATTTTTATAACACCAGCAGGATGAAGCTAATTTCTTTTAAAAGATCTGTATCAGTGTTGCTCAAGACCTTTGGCCTGAAAGTAAATAACCCATTGCAAACCAAGGAAATAAAGTAAAATGAAACAAACATAGAAAACCTTCTCTGGCATAGTTATTTCCCAAAGGCCACATACAGTAAATGAGTCTGTTTAGAGATAGTCCATGAAACATTCGGGATACATTGGGAAAATACATTGAGAAAATGCCTCCTATTGTATTCGGTATTCATATGCTACTCTTGGAGATTCCAAATGCACATTAGCTTCATGAACTGCCGGTTAGTTGGGGGAGGTGACTGTCACCAAACCCCAGACAACGCAGGAATTCTCAGCCTTAGTGTGCAGACCTCGCTTGCTTCAGCCAGTCACACTGCCCTTTGGGGTTGTCCCTGTCTTGTTAATTACTGCTTGGGCAGCTTGTCCTAATCCCCTTCCCCCGGAACAGGGCCAGACCTGACAGAAGACATCTCTTGTCCTCACTGAATTTACTATTGTTTGGCTTCTGCACATGGCTCTGGAGAGCTGAATGGAGCTTTCAAGTAGGGCTTGTTTGAACAGAGATTTCTGGGTTCTGGCCTGGACCCTACCTAGGCTGATGGTGCCCTGTTGAGAATGCCAAATTTACGTTTTCAGAAACAGGCAGTGGAGTTTTTATGATGACAACTTTACAGTAAGGAAGCACTGCATTCTAACTTTGATGTGGCATCTAAAATAAAATAATAGGTGTTACATAGGATCCTGGCATTTTTTTTGCAGGCTCAGTTTTCCATCATAAACCTTTTTAAGGCAGCAGTTATTCAGAAAAACGGCAACAGGAGGTTTTCTGCATAAAACAATGTGTGTGTGTGTGTGTGTGTGTGTGTGTGTGTGTGATGTTTCTGGTCCTTCCCAGCGCCCCATGGGATGTGAGGGGGACTGGGTGAGCACTCCCTCTGTTTTGAAGCCAAGTGCCAGCAGATAACTTGGCCTCTTCAGGAATTTCAGGTCTTTTGTATAGGCATTTGCAAAGATACAGCTGAGAAGGCAAACATGTTGCCTAAAGCTTAGAAGAGAAAACATTTCTGTCATCCAAAAATCTGCTTATTTATCTCTTAGGAAAACATTTATAAATACAGTTGTAAGGAGACAGAAACCATTCCATTCTGGGTGATCTTGTTAAACTCCTCAGTTTGTTGACTCTGCATTTGAATACTTGGCTATCTCCTCTGCTGTTTTTCTCGTTAAGTGGATATGGTGTCTTCTTTGATGCTTATTTTTGATCCCAGTGGAAACTCTGAAATATCTTTAGGTTAAGAAGTGAAATTTTAAATGCCAGGCTCTGATATTTTCCCCCTGCCCTCCGTGAAGCTAATCAGAGAAGTTTAAATGTAGATCTTAAAATGAGTCTGCACTGAATTGGACTCATTAAAAACTGAAAAGACACCTCACCATCCAAGGCCCTCCAGCAGTTTGAACAGAAGGTGCTCTATGCATTAAAAGAAGAAATAAGCAGTTTGAGTTGAAGAGACTGCAACAAACAGCCATTGATGATTCAAGGGAATTCTGGAGTGATTCCTAATTGGGGGGTCGGGAGGGAGAGTCTGGAGTGGTGATGAGGCAAGTACACATTTCAGGAGTGGGGACAGTGGGGTGGAAGGAAATTGGAAGGATGGAAGGAGAGAGAATAAAGACCCGGCTAACCTGGCTGGGAGACAGAAAAGGAGGGGAGGAGAAGAAAGTTGAGAGCCATAAGTGCTGGTGGTAAACGTTGTCTTGGGAACAGGGGGCTTAGTTCAGAGGCAAGAACAGAGTGCTGACAAGGATAAAGCCTGTCACTTAGGGACATTTGTGGGAATCACAGCTTGCACTTAGTGACTAAAGGAAATCAGATTTGAAATTGTGCCCAGTTCAGGAAGGCAATGAAGACTCTCCGAAAAGGCTTGAGAGAAATTTGCAAGGATATGTGAGTGCCAGGAGGTTTGAATAAGAAAAAAATTCTAATCAGAGAAAGGTGTGTGTTTCTGTGATTTTTTTTTTTTTTTTTGAAGGGGGGTTCTAATTCTTGCTTGACCTGTCTTCTGAGTTTCCTGAAAAGGCCATTGGGCCAGATTGTTTCCGTACATGGTTTTTGCCTGAGATAGATTGTTTTCTAGGGTTTGTGGAATTCTTTTTATTTTCAAGGTTTTTTTTTTTTTTTTTTGAAGTGGACCATTTTTAAAATCTTCATTGAATTTGTTACAGTGTTGTTTCTGTTTTATGTTTCAGGTTTTTGGCAGCAAGGTACGTGTGATCTTAGCTTCCTGACAAGGGACGTCTTAACCGCTGGACCGCCAGGGAGGTCCCTGGAATTCTTTATTTTTAAAAAAGGAATCTGAAGGTGTATAGTATGTGGTCACTCATGTAGTTCATCAGTAATTTTATTGCACCTCCAGCCTCTGTGGTGGGGTAGAGCCATGTGGCATTTCTGGCTAATGAGTCATGAGTGGAGTTGTGTGTAATCCACATGTAATTTCATGCAAGAGAATTTATTTACTGCTGCAGAAATTTCTGGAACTCTTCCCCAGGTGATTGGTCCTGGAGTCAAATGACAGACAGTAGTCCAGGGATCAACACCCTTTTTCTATAAAGATGTGTGTGCATGCTCACAGTCATGTGTGACTCTTTGTGACCCCGTGGACTGTAGCCTGCCAGGCTCCTCTGTCCATAGGATTCTCCAGGCAAGAATACTGGAGTGGAGGGTATCTTCCCAACCCAGGGATCGAACTTGTGTCTGCTGCATTGCAGGTGGATTCTTTATTGCCGAGCCACCAGGGAAGCCCTTTCTATAAAGGACCAGATAGTAAATATTTTTCACTTCGCACAATCTGCCAAGAAGCAGTAAACAAATGAGCATGCCGTGTTCCGATCGCTCTTCAGTTGCAAAGGCGGGAGTCTGGCTGAATTTTGCCTGTGGGCTGCAGTTAGCTGATCTGCAGGGTTGAGCACCCGGCCAGCCCCTGCCAGACTTGTTACATGAGAGATAAACTAATTTTTCCAGCAACTCTCAGCTTTAGGGTGGTTTATGGCCTCAGCATACCTAGGTGATAGAACGTGAATTGGGGTCAATTTCTGATTTATGAAGGTGAGGTGGCTTTCGTGGGAAGATGATCAGGATGAATCCCCACACCATGTCAGTTAAATCTGCATTTATTTTTAAAAAATTCTTATTTATTTGACTGTGCTGGGTCTTAGCTGTGGCATGCAGGATCTACTAATTCCCTGACCAGGGATAGAACCCAGGCCCCCAGCACTGGGAGCATGGAGTCTTAGTCAGTGGACCACCAGGGAAGTCCCTAAATCTGCATTTATTGATTGCCAGCTGTGTGCTCCTGACTGTACTTTTCTGATGTCCCTAAAACTGTTCCCAGGGAGCAGTCAAAAAATGATCCGAGAGGCGGGGATCCTGACAGGGCTGTGGGGATGTTAGAGGTAAAGGTTTTTATTTGTTTTCCAGTCTCCTTGCTAACACCCTCTCCTGTGAGCCCCTCCTGTGTCTCGTGTCTGTTTCAGCTACGCCGTCCAGCACACTGCATCCTCTTGTATTTATTCTCATGCCTCTCCCCTGCAGTCTCTCCGTGCTCCTCCAAGGAGAGGACGGTGGCTTATTCATCTCTGTGTCCTCAGAGGCTGTCACTTCAGAAATTCCGGTGGACCCTCAAATCCATGTCAGAATTTTATTTTTAATTTCTAAAGCAAAATGCACACTTTTAAATCTCTCCTTAAAAATCTCTGCTCTCTTGGCTTGAGAACCTTTCTCCTAGGCCCACCCCACTCCAGTTCCTTGATGACTGTCTCTTTTTCTCACCTTGGAGATACACCATCAGCCCATGCTGCCCCCTCCCCTCCACCTGCTGGCAGGTCTGGGCTGGGACGTGCCCTTGGTCGGCTCTGCGCTGGTGCTGCCTGTGCTAAGGAAGTTCATGTGTGTTTTGCAACTCAGAGGAGACTTATTTATTCTCTTGCTTGATAACACAGCTGCATGTGCATGGTGACAAGAGGCTGAAAGACAGGAGGAGCTGCCAGGAAATAGGCCCTCCACTCCCACCCTCTCCTCCTGCTCTTCTCAGGGATTCATCCATCTCTACCCCCATGACTGTCTTTTTCCTCCTGATTTCACTTAGCTTGAACAATTTCTTTCAAACTTGGCTTTGCTGTTGTAATTCTATCACTCTGGGTCCTGTGTGGGGTACAGGATGAATGGTCCCCTGTGCTCAGAGCTGGAATTGGGGTCTGCTCTGTTCCGGGGCACCCTGGTGTCTCTATCAATCACAGTCGGCTTCTGCTGCTTGCCAGGGCTTGATTCAGTTCAGCCTGAATGTGAGCATGTAGCGTGGGTGGGACGCTTGCAGGAGCAGGGGAATCAAGAAATAACATGCAGTTCCCGCTCTCCAAAGCATTTGTGATCCTGAGAGGAGAGGCAGGTGCCCCTCCACCCACTAGGGGTCATGGAGACTGTGTGATGTACGCAAGGGAAGAGTCAGAGAGAGAGGAGGGGACAGTCGATTTGATTTCAGGGAGTATTGTACAGGTGATGGTGAAGCTTCTGGGGGCTTACCAAGGGCAAGGCTGGAAGAGAGCTTTCTTGGGCAGAGGGGAGGGGGGACCAGAGGCCCGCAGGTGTGCAGGTCCATGTGAGCATGGTTCAAAGGTGCACAGGTGTGCAGGTCCATGTGAGCATGGTTCAAAGATCTGCATGTGTGCATGTCCAGGTGAGCATGTTCAAAGGCCCGCAGGTGTGCATGTCCAGGTGAGCATGTTCACAGGCCCGCAGGTGTGTAGGTCCATATGAGCATGTTCACAGGCCCGCAGGTGTGCAGGTCCAGGTGAGCATGGTTCACAGGCCTACAGGTGTGCATGTCCATGTGAGCATGTTCACAGGCCTGCAGGTGTGCATGTCCAGGTGAGCATGTTCACAGGCCCACAGGTACGCAGGTCCATGCGAGCATGTTCAAATGCCCACAGGTGTGCACGTCCAGGTGAGCATGGTTCACAGGCCTGCAGGTGTGCATGTCCAGGTAAGCATGTTCAAAGGCCTGCAGGTGTGCACAGGCAGGCACAAGCAATGGGAGGAGCAGGAACTGGGTCTAGACAGGCATGTGGGGAAGAGATGACCGGCATGTCCTCCTAATAGAGAGCAAGGTTGGCAGTGAGCCATGGCGGGGTTTGAACGCAGCGGTAGTGTGGCAGGAGTGTCTCAGGACGATGCTTGTGGGAAGCAGAGACAAGACTGAGAGGCAGAGGCCTGCTGAGAGACTACTTCAGTGAAGCTGGATGAGTGGGAGGGAAGAGGGCAGAGATTTCAGAGAGGAGTCTGCCAGGATCCACAGGACTTGAGACAGATTCCATGTGGGAGACCAGAATGGAGGCATTAAAATGTGGGCCGTGGGGGTGAGGCTGGGGAGGAACACCCTGGTTCACCTGTATTTATTTATTTAAATATTGTTTATTATTTTAGGTGTAATCCCATAGAATGATCTATTGATAGAAATCAGGATTTTTTTTTCATTAGGGATCCATGATGAAGGATCAAACCTGTGGCCCCTGCAGTGGAAGCGTGGTCAACCACTGGGCTACCAGGGAAGTCCCATGTGTGTTTATTTTACAGGGTAGCTCGAAGCTTGTGACCATATGGTGTCACTGGCTGCACTTGCCCTCCCTCTGCAAACAGCTGAAACACGGACAAAATACATGAAATGACTGTATTCAGACGTTAAACCAGCAGCACACATCTGTGATCCATGAGGGCAGGAACCCCCAGGAGGCCCAGAAGGCCAGCCAGGTTCACTTGGTTTGGGTGGGACCTTACAGGGACTGGGGAGCTGTGAGCTGTGTAATTCCTGAAGATTCTCCGGAGCTGAAGGACAGTCAAGTTCAGAGTAGCTGAGTGGAAATCCTGCCATGGACTGTGCCAGGAGCATGTCTCTCTGGAGGTGACTTATGTTCAAAGCGTCAGCTGTCTGGGATGCCTGCCTCTAAGAGTGGCTGAATTGGGGATCCTGATGAAGATGAGTCCTGCCCTGGTTGCTGTTACACTGGGTAGCACCACTGGGGAGACCCGTGTGAATGCTGGGAATGGGAGGACCAACAGGAAGAGGCAGGTAAGTTCAGTTTAGTTCAGTCACTCAGTTGCTGGGGTCCAGCCTTGGTGGATCCAGGGTAATTTGAAGGGGAGACGGAATTGGCGTCCTAGGAAAAAGCTATTTAATTAGAAATATAAAGAGAGATTAGAAAAGAATAGTGTAATAGGAAAATTAGTGGAGAAAAAGAGGCTGAATAACTTGGTTTACATGGAATACCAATAAAACTCCAAGACAAGGAGTTTGCACCACCTACTTAGGCCACCAGCGCCCACTTGAATAGCGGAAGGTGCCCCACCTTGGGCTCCCTCTCACATGGGTCTTAGAAGCCAGGGCAAAATTAGCAGGCTTGGCGAGTACCCCCGCTCCAGATGGGAATTCAGCCAGAAAAACGGAGAACAAGAAAGAACGACACGGGGGAATCAGTCTTTCCAGAAAATGATCCATTTTCTTTATTTGCAGGTTTGCTTATATAATTTTTGTTATACATGGGGATGAATACAGAGTCACGCGGGGTCAGCAGACCTGACCCTTGTCAAAATCAGGTGCTTCATATAAATGTATACAAAGGTCTTAGGGGTTTTACATAATCTTCTGGCCATGAGGCCTGCTGACATTTTATGGCCCTTTCTGATAACAGTCAGTCAACAAGAAAACTTATTCTTCCAGGGGTGAATTTTCTTAAACCAGGCGCCACCCTCTGAAGGCACCATAAAGTTGCATTCCTATAGGGTGAGGGTGCAGAGGGTTATAATCAAGAAAGGAATTTACTTAGCCTAAGGTTTAACATGATTAATATCAAAGGTTAATACTTATTTCTCCCATATGCTAGTTATATTCATTATAAGGGCAGGGAATATGGAGATTTAGCAGCAAATATCAGCTCAACAAATGAAAAACCCTTCACCAATATAATTCCTAATCAACCCACTATACTATACTAATAATTTTCTAACTTCTCAAAAGAATCTGTATTTAGAAAGTTTAAAGCATCTCATGCCTCTCACGGTTGGGAGGGTGTAAACAATCACATGTGGCCAGACGAACCAGCTCAGGCAGGCTAGAGAAACTTCAGAGGAGTTTGTAAGTTGAAACACTCTTGTCATGCCCAGGAATTTTTATAGACTGGAGCTGCAAGTTAAGTCCTTCTCCGAGAGAGGTGGTGGGGGACAGCCCCCCGTAAAGTCAGAGGTATAAGTGAGAGCATAAAACAGTAAAGTAGGCAGACTCTGGTTTTAGGGGTAGATGCTTGGGAACAGGGAGTCTTCTGAGGCTCGATCCCGCCTTTGCATAATGCCGAACCTCCTTCCTCATGACCTTTGCCACAGGCGGAGTTCCTCACGCTGGCTCCCGGCACTCAGTCATGTCCCACTCTTAGTGACCCCATGAACCACAGCACGCCAGGCCTCCCTGACAATCACCAACTCCTGGAGTCCACCCAAACCCATGTCCATTGGGTCGCTGATGCCATCCAACCATCTCATCCTCTGTCGTCCCCTTCTCCTCCTGCCCTCAATCTTTCCCAGCATCAGGGTCTTTTCCAGTGAGTCAGCTCTTCATATCAGGCGGCCAAAGTATTGAAGTTTCAGCTTCAACATCAGTCCTACCAATAAACACCCAGGACTGATCTCCTTTAGAATGGACTGGTTGGATCTCCTTGCAGTCCGAGGGACTCTCAAGAGTCTTCTCCAACACCACAGTTCAAAAGCATCAATTTTTCCTTCGGTGCTCAGCTTTCTTCACAATCCAACTCTCACATCCATACATGACCACTGGACAAACCATAGCCTTGGCTAGTGGACTTTTGTTGACAAAGTAATGTCCTGCTTTTTAATATTCTGTCTAGGTTGGTCATAACTTTCCTTCCAAGGAGTAAGTGTCTTTTAATTTCACGGCTTCAATCACCATCTGCCTTGATTTTGAAGCCCAGAAAAATAAAGTCAGCCACCGTTTCCACTGTTTCCCCATCTATTTCCCATGAAGTGATGGGACCAGATGCCATGATCTTAGTTGTCTGAATGTTGAGTTATAGCCAACTTTTTCACCCTTCTCTTTCACTTTGATCAAGAGGCTCTTTAGTTCCTTTTCACTTTCTGCCATAAGGGTGGTGTCATCTGCATATCTGAGGTTATTGATATTTCTCCTGGCAATCTTGATTCCAGCT
This sequence comes from Capricornis sumatraensis, assembly GCF_032405125.1. Classification (NCBI taxonomy): domain Eukaryota; kingdom Metazoa; phylum Chordata; class Mammalia; order Artiodactyla; family Bovidae; genus Capricornis; species Capricornis sumatraensis. The sequence continues at coordinate 57,263,908 of NC_091085.1, read as the reverse complement.
TGTGCTTTTTCCAGCCCAGCATTTCTCATGATGTACTCTGCATAGAAGTTGAATAAGCAGGGTGACAATATACAGCCTTGATGTACTCTTTTTCTTATTTGGAACCAGTCTGTTGTTCCATGTCCAGTTCTAACTGTTGCTTCCTGACCTGCATATAGGTTTCTCAAGAGGCAGGTCAGGTGGTCTGGTATTCCCATCTCTCTCAGAATTTTCCACAGTTTATTGTGATCCACACAGTCAAAGGCTTTGGCATAGTCAATAAAGCAGAAATAGATGTTTTTCTGGAATTTTCTTGCTTTTGTGATGATCCAGCAGATGTTGGCAATTTGATCTCTGGTTCCTCTGCCTTTTCTAAAACCAGCTTGAACATCTGGAAGTTCATGGTTCACATATTGCTGAAGCCTGGCTTGGAGAATTTTGAGCATTACTTTACTAGCGTGTGAGATGAGTGCAATTGTGTGGTAGTTTGAGCATTCTTTGGCATTGCCTTTCTTTGGGATTAGAATGAAAACTGGCCTTTTCCAGTCCTATGGCCACTGCTGAGTTTTCCAAGTTTGCTGGCATATTGAGTGCAGCACTTTCACAGCTTTATCTTTTAGGATTTGAAATAGCTCAACTGAAATTCTACCACCTCCACTAGCTTTGTTCATGGTGATGCTTCCTCAGGCCCACTTGACTTCACATTCCAGGATGTCTGGTTCTAGGTGAGTGATCACACCATCATGATCATCTGGGTCCTGAAGATCTTTTCTGTACAGTTCTCCTGTGTATTCTTGCCACCTCTTCTTAATATCTTCTGCTTCTGTTAGGTCCCTACCATTTCTGTTCTTTATTGAGCCCATCTTTGCATGAAATGTTCCCTTGGTATCTCTAATTTTCTTGAAGAGATCTCTAGTCTTTCCCATTCTGTTGTTTTCCTCTGTTTCTTTGCAGTGATCACTGAGGAAGGCTTTCTCATCTCTCCTTGCTATTCTTTGGAATTCTGCATTCAGATGCTTATATCTTTCCTCTTCTCCTTTGCTTTTCGCTTCCCTTCTTTTCACAGCTATTTTTAAGGCCTCCTCAGACAGCCATTTTGCTTTTTTGCATTTCTTTTTCTTGGGGATGGTCTTGATTCCTGTCTCCTGTACAGTGTCACAAACCTCCATCCATAGTTCATCAGGCACTCTGTCTGTCAGATCTAGTCCCTTAAATTTATTTCTCACTTCCACTGTATAGTCATAAGGGATTTGATTTAGGTCATACCTGAATGGTCTAGTGGGTTTCTCTACTTTCTTCAATTTCAGTCTGAATTTGGCAATAAGGAGTTCAGGTCTGAGCCACAGTCAGCTCCTGGTCTTGTTTTTGCTGACTGTATAGAGCTTCTCCATCTTTGGCTTCAAAGAATATAATCAATCTGATTTTGGTATCGACCGTCTGGTGATGTCCACGTGTAGAGTCTTCTCTTGTGTTGTTGGAAGAGGGTGTTTGTTATGACCAGTGCATTCTCTTGGCAAAACTCTATTAGCCTTTGCCCTGCTTACTTCCATATTCCAAGGCCAAATTTGCCTGTTATTCCAGGTGTTTCTTGACTTCCTACTTTTGCATTCCAGTACCCTATAATGAAAAGGCCATCTTTTTTGGGTGTTAGTTCTAGAGGGTCTTGTAGGTCTTCATGGAACTGTTCAACCTCATCCTCTTTAGCGTTACTGGTTGTGGCATAGACTTGGATTACCGTAATATTGAATGGTTTGTCTAGGGAATGAACAGAGATCATTCTGTCGTTTTTGAGATTACATCCAAGTACTGCATTTCATACTCTTATGTTGACTATGATGGCTACTCCATTTTTTCTAAGGGATTCCTGCCCACAATAGTAGATATAATGGTCATATGAGTTAAATTCACCCATTCCAGTCCATCTTAGTTCGCTGATTCCTAGAATTTTGATGTTCACTCTTGCCATCTCCTGTTTGACCACTTCCAATTTGCCTTGATTCATGGACCTGACGTTCCAGGTTCCTATGCAATATTGCTCTTTACAGCATCGGACTTTACTTCTATCACCAGTCACATCCACAACTGGGTGTTGTTTTTGCCTTGGTTGCATCCTTCATTTTTTCTGGAGTTATTTCTCCACTGATCACCAGTAGCATATTGGGCACCTACTGACCTGGGGTGTTCATCTTTCAGTGTCCTATCTTTTTGCCTTTTCATGCTATTCACTTCAGTATTCTTGCCCTGAGAGACAGGTAAAGTCCTGTTCAGATTGCCAGCATTCACTGGATAATTGAGAAAGCAAGGGAATTTCAGAAAAACATCTACCTCTGTTTCATCGACTCCAACAAAGCCTTTGACTGTGTGGAACATAATAAACTGTGGAAAGCTCTTAAAAAGATGGGAATACCAAACCATCTTACCTGTCTCCTGAGAAACTTGTATGTGGGTTAGGAAGCAACAGTTAGAACCCTGATGGATCAACTGGTTGGTTCAGGATTGAGAAAGGAGTACGGCAGGGCTGTTTCCCTGTTTATTTAACCTGTATACTGAGCACCACGTCATGAGAAATGCCAGGCTGGATGAGTTACAAGCTGGAATCAAGATAGGCGGGAGAAATATCAACAACCTCAGATATGTGGATGATACCACTCTAATGGCAAAAAGCAAAGGGGAACTAAAGGACGTCTTGATGAGGGTGAAGGAGGAGAGTGAAAGAGCCAGCTTAAGACTAAATACTTAAAAAAAACAAAATGATGACACCCGGCCCCATTACTTCATGGCAAATAGAAGGGAAAAAGGTGGAAGCAGTGACAGATTTCCTCTTCTTGGGCTCTAAAATCACTGCAGATGGTGACTTCAGCCATGAAATCAGAAGACGATTGCTTCTCGGCATGAAAGCTATGGCAAACCTAGACAGTGTGCTGAAAAGCAGAGACATTCCTCTGCTGACAAAGGTCCATATAGTCAAAGCTGTAGTCTTCCTAGTGGTCACTTACAGTTGTGAGAGCTGGACCATAAAGAAGGCAGAGTGGCAAAGAATTGATGCCTTCGAACTGTGGTGCTGGAGAAGACTCCTGAAAGTCCCTTGGAGAGCAAGGAGATCAAACCAATCAATCTTCAGGGAAATCAACCCTGAATACTCACTGAGGGCTGATGCTGAGGCTGAAGCTTCAGTATTTTGGTCACCTGATGCGAACAGTTGACTCACAGGAAAAGTCCCTGTTGCTGGGAAAGACTGAAGGTGGAAGGAGAGGAGGGCATCAGAGGATGAGATGGCTGGATGGCATCACCGATGCAATGGACATGAACTTCGGCAAACTTTGGGAGATGGTGAGGGACGGGAGGTCTGGTGTGCAGAGGGTCACAAAGAGTTAGACACAACCGGGCAACTGAACAACAACAAAGTCCTGTTCACAAAGCCACCCAGCAGGAAGATCGTTGCTCACCAGGTTACTTTTATCTTCTTTCTTCACTGTAACACCTCCAACACACAGACGAGGCTATGTGGAGTCATGAATGTTTACATTATCTGCACACTCAAAGGTCACGTCAGCCATTGATGTACTAAGGATGTTGCCTTACAGCCTGGTCTGGGTGTGATCCCAGCATCTTCTCAGGACCTCAGCATTGGTCCACTGCACAGCCCCTTTCAGAACACCCCTTAATCTTGGGCCTACGTGGAGCCAGCTAGATATCCTCAGGCTCATACTAGTTACTGCTCTCCACAGAGACATGCAAATTAACATGAGGAGGGGGCCTAAAACGGAGGCTGCCTGGAAGACTGCCTCTTAGTTCTGGTAGAGGGACCCTCTTCTGCACTTGAAGAAACACCAACTGTGTTCTTGGCTCAGATCACCTTGGAGGTTGTGATAGGGTCAGTTCTAAGCAGTCTCTGACTGTTATCTCATCTACTGGTCGAGGGGTCTTACTGACCAAGGTACATCTTTCTAAACCTACTGGGAATGCATCTTAATTTTTCTCCTTGAACCAAACAGATCATCTCTACTCCAGTTGAATCTATTTCTCTTTGAACCATTAGGGTATTACACTGTTTCTTTTTGAGTCAGGGGCCATTCCTCTGTTCTCAAGCCATAGCCCAGAGTCAAATGAAGTAAAACTGAGTTCATCCAAGACCAGAGGCACTAGGATCTTTTGTGCATGCCATTGACACTGGATTTGAAGGGAAATCACCTTTTTTTTTTTTTTTCCTTTGGTTGCGATGCATGTCATGTGGGAGCTCATTCCCTGACCAGGGTTGAACCTGAATACCCTGCATTGGAAGCTCAGACTCTTAACCACTGGACCTCCAGGGAAATCCCAGAAACCATTTCTTTTGAGGACTAGTTACTGACCTCTTCTTCTGAGGCAAGAAGCTGGAAAATTTTCATGAAGTCTAATCTTGGCCCTTCTTTGTCATCTTTTAATGCTACTCTTTTTGAAGATGATGGACCATCATGCTTGTTGCTTTTCATTTTGGAAGTTTTTAAGAAGCTCTTTAAAATTCAGCCCCTCCCAGAAAGTAATTTTTGTCTTCTTATTTTCCTACATCTCCTGTGTTTTTCATTAATGAAGTGAAGGGAAGGGGCGTGGGTCTCTCCCCAGTGGAACTATCTGAATTATGAGACTGTTTATTGCAAAGGGCTTCCTTAATCATTTGAATGATAAAGGCCATCAGGAAGCTGATCTTAGTGAGAAATAATATCAAAATGAATTGAGCACATTCACTGGGAGGAGGTCCTGACTACACCCAAGACAGAAAAGCTGGGAGGTTCTTGAAACTTCGGGGCATCTCCTACTGATTGTTTTAAGAGGAGACACATCTGGATTTGATGTGAAGCATCTCAATTTTCAAATGATGATGCTATTTTATTTTATTTTTTATGGCCATGATGCACAGCTTGCAGGCTTTTGATTCCCCAAGCAGAGATTGAATCTGACTCCAATGGTGAAAGCATGAAGTCCTATCCACTGGACACCAGGGAATTCCTGAAATGATGTCACTTTACAACATTATGAAAGGGACTTGCCTGGTGGTCCAGTCATTAAGACTCTACCTGCCAATGCAGGGGGACATGGGTTTGATCCCTGGTCCAGAAAGATCCCACATGCAGCAGAGCAACTAAGCCTGTGCATCACAACTACAGAGCATGGGCCCTGTAGCCCTAGAGCCCATGCTCTGCATCAAGGGAAGCCACCGCAGTGAAAGCCCACACACCACAACAAAGATCCAGCACAGCTAAAGATAAATGAATTAATAAAAATGTGAAATGCTCCACGATGGGCAGCACATCTTCAGACCTGTTCATGAACTTTGTAAGTGGCCCTCTTCCACTGTCTGCTGAAGGTGCTTTTAACTTTATGTGTCTATTTTTTCCTCTCCAGAACCTCAAAATTCAGCCTAAACCTCACATCCAGACAGATTCCTGTCGGGTTTGCCCACTGTGCCACCCCACTCATCTCACCAAGTCAGGGGAGCTTCTCCCCTGCCCCTTCCTCATACCTGGTTCCCGCTGCCTTCCTCCGTGCACTTCTTCGGACCTCCAGCAGGTCCTCCTCTTCTTTCTGTCCTTCTGAACCTCCTCTACCCTTCCAGGGCCAGCCCAGTTCCAACATCATCTTCTGAGAAACCCTCTTCAACTGGATTTTGAATTCATTTTGCTCTGATTCTGTGCATGAGGTGGTTTGATGGAAAATATACCAGCCTCAGAGTCCTTAGCTTCGTTCGTATTTTATGTGAGGCTCTCCTCAAGCAACAGAAACCCACCTCTTAACGCATAAAGGAAAGAAGTTAGCTCACATGATAAGAAAATCCAAGGGGATGGAAAATCCAAGGGGACGTCTCACATCAGGCACAGCTGGATCTTTGTTGTTGTTGTTCAACTGCTCAGTCTCGTCTGACTCTTTGTGACCCCATGGACTGCAGCACACCAGGCTTTCCTGTCCTTCACTATCTCCTGGAGTTTTCTCAAACTCACGTCCATTGAGTCGGTGATGCCATCCAACCATCTCATCCTCTTTCGTCCCCTTCTCCTACTGCCCTCAATCTTTCCCAGCATCAGGGTCTTTTCCATGAGTTGGCTCTTCGCATCAGGTGGCCAGAGTATTGGAGCTTCAGCCTCAGCATCTGTCCTTCCAATGAATATTCAGGGTGATTTCCTTTAGGATTGATTTCCTTTGGACTTTGTGTAGGTTTTGTTCATTTCCATCGGGGTGACAAGATGGCCTGCAGCAACTCTAGGCTTTCGCCCTCTCAGTAGTGCAGTCTTTTCACCGTAAGTACTTCTCTTTTCCAGTGGTTCCAACAAAAATCTCAGCTCATGTTTCATTGGCCCAGTTTGAGTCATGTATCCCTCTCTGAACCAATCAATCACTGTGACAAATGAAATGGAACACACTGATTGTCCTAGCCTGGGTCACATACAGCCCCTGGAATTTCAGATGTGCTGAGGGCCGTCTGAGTTATCTGGTCTAAACATGTGGCCGCAACTACTGAAGTTCACGTGCCCTATAGCTTGTGCTCTAGGGTATATGCTTAGCATGCTCAGTCACCCCGTCATGTCCAGCTCTTTGTGACCCCATGGACTGTAGCCCACCAGGCTCCTCTGTCCATGGGATTTCCCAGGCAAGAGTATTGGGTTACCATTTCCTCCTCCAGGGGATCTTTCTGACCCTATATTTCCGAATGCCAGTCTCCTGCATTGCAGGCAGATTCTTTACTGTCTAAGCTACCAGAGAAGCCCAGGCTAAACTCTTACACGTCTACTACACTTGGATCTCCAACAAAACTAGAAAATTTAGAATTTGTAAACCAAGACTCTTAACCAGCTTTATCCCTAAGTAGGTAGTAATTTGTTTCTTAATTGAAATAAATAAATACATAAATACTTTTGTTTTCATTCACTGGGTTATGTGCTGAGTTGTGTCCATCTATGCTGAACAGGCAGAAAGGGAAAGCTTCTGACAAGCCTGGCAGTGAAGCTGGACTCTTAAGATTTACACAGGTAATTAAGTATAATTATAAGAAATGATCTTGAAGGAGAAAAATTAGAACTTTGAGAGTGTAAAACCGAGAAGTCTGATAGAGTTTAGGAGGTCAGAGATGGCTTTCTTCCCTTTTTTTTCTTTTCTTTTTTTTTTTTACTGTAATTTCTGTGACTTTCTTTTTTAAATTTTATTGGCTTATAGTTGATTTATAATGTTGTGTTAGTTTCAGGTATACAACAAAATGATTCAATTATACCTACACACACATTCATTCTTCTTCAGATTCTTTTTTCATATAGGTTATCATAGAATATTGAATAGGGTTCCCTGTGCTACAAAACAAGTCTTTGTGGTTATCTATCTTATATACAGTAGTGTGTATATATTCATCCCAAGCTCCTGATTTATCCCCCCAACCCCACACATTTCTCCTTTGGTAACCATAAGTTTGTTTTTCATATCTGTAAGTCTGTTTCTGTTTTATAAATAAATTCTTTTGTATCATTAAAAAAAATTGGATCCCACATATGAGTGGTATCAAATGATACTTGTTTTTCTCTGTCTGACTAACTTCACTTAGTGTGATCATCTCTAGCTCCATTCATCTTGCTGCAAAGGGCATCATTTCATTCTTCTTTATGGCTGAGTAATATCAATAACCTCACATATGCAGATGACACCACCCTTATTGCAGAAAGTGAAGAGGAACTAAAAAGCCTCTTGATGAAAGTGAAAGAGGAAAGTGAAGAGGAACTAAAAAGCTTCTTGATGAAAGTGAAAGAGGAATGTTGGCTTAAAGCTCAACATTCAGAAAACGAAGATCATGGCATCTGGTCCCATCACTTCATGGGAAATAGATGGGGAAACAGTGTCAGACTTTATTTTTTTGGGCTCCAAAATCACTGCAGATGGTGATTGCAGCCATGAAATTAAAAGACACTTACTCCTTGGGAGAAAAGTTATGACCAACCTAGATAGCATATTAAAAAGCAGAGATATTACTTTGCTGACTAAGGTCTGTCTAGTCAAGGCTATGGTTTTTCCAGTAGTCATGTATGGGTGTGAGAGTTGGACTGTGAAGAAAGCTGAGTACCGAAGAATTGATGCTTTTAAACTGTGGTGTTGGAGAAGACTCTTGAGAGTCCCTTGGACTGCAGGAGATCCAACCAGTCCATCCTAAAGGAGATCAGTCCTGGGTGTTCATTGGAAGGACTGATGCTGAAGCTTAAACTCCAATACTTTGGCCACCTCATGAGAAGAGTTGACTCATTGGAAAAAACTCTGATGCTGGGAGGGATTGGGGGCAGGAGGAGAAGGGGACGACAGAGGATGAGATGGTCGGATGGCATCACCGACTTGATGGACATGAGTTTGAGTGAACTCCGGGAGTTGGTGATGGACAGGGAGGCCTGACGTGCTGTGATTCATGGGGTCGCAAGGAGTCGGACATGACTGAGCGACTGAACTGAACGGAACTGAACTGAATATCCCATTGTATGCATGTACTACATCTTCTTTTTCCATTCCTCTGTCGATGCACATTTAGGTTGCTTCCATGTCTTGGCTATTGTAAATAGCTCTGCAGTGAATAATGGGGTTCAAGTATCTTTTCAAATTATGGTTTTCTCCAGGTATATGCCCAGGAGTGGGTCATATGGTAGCTCTGTTTTTCGTGTTTAAAGGAACTTCCATACTGTTCTCCATAATGATTATACCAGTTAACATTCCCACCAACCATGTAGGAGAGGTCCCTTTCAGAGATGGCTTTCTTCAAGAGGGGACATCAAACTGAGACCTGAACAATAAGTTGGTGTCACCCAAGGAAAGAGTACATTGGTTGGGGGATGGGTATTATTTCCAAATGCTCATTAAACCCAGAGTGGATATTGACATATCGAACATGGGTGAAATTTCTCTAAAGACTACTTTTTAAAAAAAAAATTATTTATTTATTTTGGGTGCACTGGGTCTCCGTTGCTGCTCATGGGCTTTCTCTAGTTGCGGTGAGTGGGGGCTGCTCTTCATTTCAGAGCATGTGCTTCTCATTGTGGTGGCTTCTCTTGTTGCAGAGCACAAGCTCTAGGGTGCTCAAGCTTCAGTAGTTGTGGCGCACCAGCTTAGTTGCTCCGAGGCATGTGGAATCTTCCTGGACCAGGGATCAAACCTATGTCCCCTGCATTGGCAGGCAGATTCTTATCCACTTTCCCATCAGGGAAGTCTAAGACTTCTTAATGAAAAACATTTATTTGACTTTCCTAAGGATGATTATCACCTAAAAATACTGATAGTCAACTTGGCTGATGCCCAGTCAGCAGCCTGAGAACTTTGGGTCTATATTATTATGTTGGTATTTTTGCTGTTGTTGAACCATCCACGGAGCCTCTTGCCCAAGGCCCACAAACCCATGTTAATGAGTTGATTAGCCATGCTTAGGGATGGCATTTGGCCCCAAGAATGAAGTTTCCCTCTAGAAAGGTTACTGCTCCCCATAACGTTAAAGCTTTCAGCCTTAGTCTTGAGATTCTTGTGATCCAATGATTCCAACTTAAAGATTTCAGGATCAAAATTGATCTCCCAAATATTAAGTACACTGAAAGCATTGAATGTCTTCTGAGCTAAATAAAATTTCCACTTGACAACATTTCCAATCTTCTGACCCAGACAACTTAATTCAAATCTTACGTGTGAGCAAAAGGGTTTTCATTAGTGACAGGTTATTTTTAAGGTGAAATATTCATAGTCCTCTGTTATCTGAGCCTCACTGGAGTGGGAGCTTGCCCTGTGGTCCGAGTTGCTATGTCTTTGGTGCTAAAATATTGCCGCAATAGATTGGATGGTGATGGGGTGGGCTCAGAATGTGATGTCCATTTCAGGATCAAATTCTTCTCTCTTTACTAAGATAAACACTCTGTTAGTTGTTTATAGATTTTGCCCTCTTAGTACTGTCAACTTCTCACATTTTTGATGTATAACATCCATTTTATTTCTGTTGCATTTTCTCTATCTACGATTATGATTGCCTGCAATGATTGTCCTTGGAAACCCATGAGTGTGCACTTGAAGAAAATGAACAAGAGAAACAGCCAGTCACTTTATAGCAAGGTTCTTGCAGTCTCAACCCTTCCTGGTTTGAAAGGAAGTTCAGGATCCATAGCTCATCTTAAGGCCTCTCTCTGCTGGGAGGGAAAGTTAGAAGGATGCTGAATGGAGGGGGGGTTGGTTTCCTTTCCTCTGTGGTCCAGGAAATCCACTGTTAATATCTGTCCATCTGAAAGACTGACTTAGCGCTAATGGTAAAAAAAAAAAAAAATTAACTGGTGAATTCCTTCTCTGCCAGAGGTCACCTCTGCTGGGAGATACAGGACATCAGTGAGCCTTGGGCAGCTGTGAGGTAAAAGGTGACCTTTGGACTCTGGGCTGTTCTCTGATTCAGTCCAGAATATCAGATGTCTGCCTGGGGCTAGCTCCCTCTCCTCCCTAGCTTTGGGATCGGAGGATGGGAAGAAAGTAACCATCGCTTCCCTTTCTAATCTGCAGAATTAAAGCCAGTTGGAACAGACACCAGCCATCATTGCATTGTGTGGGCTGAGGGACACCGGGCACCTTTGGTCGGCATGGTAATTGCGGTGTGCAAGTTACTCAGTCACCCTGCACCTGAGTTCTGAAATGGATTTCAGAACTCAATGCGAGAGCCTTAGCCCAAGGCTGAGCTTAGCAATGAGCCTCAGGGGCATGCGGTAATTATTTATTTTGCTTAATAACACAGACAACGCTCTGGCTTAATTACAGTAGTTTTACTGGGAAAAAGAAGGGTGGTGTTTCTCCATGTCACCATGTCTCATTAATGAGACGTTGCTCACTTTTATTGGCAAGACTCGGGCATATCCTTTGGTTTGAAATGATTTTCTAATGTGCCCGTGTCATTTATGAAAGAGGAATATTTCCAAACTATCTTTTGGACATGAAAGCATTGTATTTTGGAAACGCCTGAATGTTCATGTCTTCCTGGTTTCAACACTTGACTGGGTAAAAGCAGATCATCTTTGTCGTTCTTGTTCAGTCTCTAATTTGTGTTCAACTCTTTGTAACTTCATGGACTGCAGTATGCCAGGCTTCCCTGTCCTTCACCAACTCCTGGAGCTTGCTCAAACTGATGTGCATTGAGTCAGTGATGCCAGCCAGCCATCTCATCCTCTGTTGCCCCCTTCTCCACCTGCCTTTAGTCTTTGCCAGCATCAGTGTCGTTTCCAATGAATTGGCTCTTTGCATCAGGTGGCCAAAGTGTTGGAGCCTCAGCATCAATCCTTTCAATGAATAATCAGGGTTGAATTCTTTTAGGATTGACTGGGTTTATGTCCTTGCTGTCCAAGAGACTCTCAAGAGTCTTCTCCAGCACCACAGTTCGAAGGCATCAGTTCTCTGGGGCTCAGCCTTTTTTTTATTATCTATCTCTCACATCCATACATGACTATTGAAAAAACTATAGCTTTGACTATAATACAAACCTTTGTTGGCAAAGTAATGTCTCTGCCTTACAATACACTATCTAGGTTTGTCATTGCTTTTCTTCCAAGGAACAAGCATCTTTTAATTTCATGGCTGTAGTCACCATCCACAGTGATTTTGGAGCCCAAGAAAATAAAATCTGTCACTGTTTCCATTGTTTCCCATGAAGTAATGGGACCAGATGCCATGATCTTAGTTTTCTGAATGTAGAGTTTTAAGCCAACTCTTTTCACTCTCCTCTTTCACTTTCATCAAGAGTCTCTTTAGTTCTTCTTCACTTTCTGCCATAAGGTTGGTGTCATCTGTATGTCTGAGGTTATTGGTATTTCTCCCAGCAATCTTGATTCCAGCTTGTGCTTCATCTAGCCCAGTGTTTCTCATGATGTACTCTGCGTATAAGTTAAATAAACAGGGTGACAATATACAGCCTTGATATACTCCCTTCCCAATTTTGAACCAGTCCATTGTTCCTTGTCATCTTTACCATCTTTGTATGTCTCCATGTCATCAGGATGATTTAATCCCAGCATAAAGTGTCATGTGGATTGACCCAGAGTCTGTCATACAGAGTGAAGTAAGTCAGAAAGAGGAAAACAAGCATCGTATATTAATGCACATATGTGGAATCTAGAAAAATGATGCTGATGAGCCTATTTCCAGGGCAGGAATAGCGATGCAGATGTGGAGAAGAGACACGTGGACACGGAGGGGGAAAGAGAGGGTGGGGCACATTGCAAGAGTAGCAATGCGCATATTACCATGTGTAAAGCAGATCGCTGGTGGGAAGCTGCTGTATAGTCTGGTGAGCTCAGCTCAGTGCTCTGATGACCTAGATGAGTGGGATGGGGGTGAGGCTCAAGAGGAAGAGGATATATTTATAGGTATGGCTGATTGCTCACATTGTTGTACAACAGAAAGTAACACAACATTGTAAAGCAATTATACTCCAATTGAAAAAAAGAGAATCCCGAGTGTCAGGGCTGTTTCCAGGAGTCGTAAAGACTGACCCACTGACAATCAAGGGTCCTGGAACTGAGTCTCAGCTCTGGAACTAGGTGGTTGGGTGAAAGTGAAGAAGTGAAAGTGTTAGTCACTCAGTTGTGTCTGACACTTTGTGACCCCCATGGACCGTAGCCCTCCCGCTCCTCTGTCCATGGGATTCTCCAGGCAAGAATACCACAGTGGGTTGCCATTCCCTTCTCCAACGGATCTCCCCGACCCAGGGTCACACTTTTCAATTCTGTGAAGGCTGAGAGAGGTGGAAGTTGCAGAGGAAGAGTTTAAAGCTGGCAGAGGATGGTTCGGAAGGTGTAAGGGGAGAGGCCATGTCTCCATAATAAAGTGCAAAAGGAAGCTGCAAGTGCTGATGTAGAAGCTTCAGCAGGTTATCTAGAAGATCTAGCTAAGACAACTCATGAAAGTGGCTGCAGTAGACAACAGATATTCAATGCAGATGAAGGAAACTTCTTTTGGAAGAGGATGCATTCTAAGACATTCATAGCTAGAGAAGTCAATGTCTGGCTTCAAAGCTTCAGAGGACAGGCTGACACATTAGGGGCTAATGCAGCTGGTGACCTGAATTTGAAGCCAGTGCTCATTTCCCATTCCAAAAATCCTAGGGCCCTTAAGAGTTACGCCCAATCTACACTGCCTCTGGTCTACAAATGGAACAACAGAGCAGCACAACTGTTTTTACAACATGGTTTACTATTTTATTTTATTAGTTTTCAAAGATACTTATTTACTTACTTACTTATTTGGCTGTGCCAGGTCTTAGTAGCAACATATGGGATCTTTTAGCTGTGGCATGCAGGATCTAGTTCCATAACCAGGGATTAAAACGTGCACACTCCATATTGAGAGCATGGAGTCTTAGCCACTGGACCACGAGGGAAGTCCCATTACTGAACATTTTAAACTCACCCTTGAGAACAACTGCTCAGAAAAAGAGATTTCTTTCAAAATATTACTTCTCAGTGACAATGCACCTGATCACCCAAGAACTCTGATGGAGATGTATAACGAGATCAGTGTGTTTTCATGCCTGCTAACACAGCATCCATTCTGCAGCCCACGGATCAAGGAGTAATTTCAACTTTCAAGTCTTATTTGCTAAGAAATACACTAAGTCTATTGCTGCCATAGATAGACTCTGATGGATCTAGGCAAAGTGAATTGAAAACCTTCTGGAAAGGATTCACCACTCTGCTGCTGCTGCTGCTAAGTCGCTTCAGTGGTGTCCGACTCTGTGCGACCCCACAGACGGCAGCCCACCACGTAGGCTGCAGTCCATTGGGTCTCGAAGAGTCGGACACGACTGAGCGACTTCACTTTCACTTTTCACTTTCATGCATTGGAGAAGGAAATTCACCACTCCAGATGCCACTAAAAACATTTGTGATTCATGGGAAGAGGTGAAAATATTGACATTAACGGGAGTTTGGAAGAATGTGATTCCAACTTTCCTGAATGACTTTGAGGGGTTCGAGGCTTCAGTGAAGGAAGCAACTGCCGATGTGATGGAAACAGCAAGAACGCTAGAATTAGACATGGAGCCTGAAGAAGTGTATGAATTGCTGGAATCTCTTGATAAAACTTTAACAGATGAGGACTTGCTTTCTTATGGATGAGTGAAGAAGTGGTATCTTTTTCCTTTCATTTCTTCTTTTTTTTTGAGAAATGATGGTATCAGTGACAATTCCATTAAAAAAATTTTTGGTTGTGTTGCATGGCATGTAGGATCTTAGTTCCCCTAACAGGGGTCGAACTTGTACCCCCTGCACAAGTATTGTATTGGTAATACAAAGTATTTAACACTGGACCTCCAGGGAAGCCCTGAAGAAGTGGTTTCTTGAGATGGAATCTACTTCTGGTGAAGATGCTGTGAAGACTGTCGAAATGACAACGATGGACTTAGAATATTGCATACACTTAGTTGATAATGTAGCAGCGGGATTTGAAAGGATTGACTCCAATTCTGAAAGAAGTGCTACTGGGGTAAAATGCTATCAAACAGCGCTACATGCAACAGAGAAATCGCTTCTGAAGAGTTGATCAATGGGCAAACTTTGTTGCTGTTTTAAGAAATTGTCACAGCCACCCCTGACTTTCAGCAACCACCATCCTGATTGGTCAGCTGCCAGTAACACTGAGGCAAGACCCCCTACCAGCAAAAAGATTTTGACTCGCTGAGGCTCAGGTGATGGTTAACATTTTTTAGCAATAAAATGCTTTTACATTAAGGTATGTATATTTTTAAAGTTATAATGCTACTGCACACTGAATAGATTATGGTGTAGTGTAAGTATAACTTTTATTGTTTTAAAAAATATTTACTTATAGTGGGGGCTTGCAGGGTCTTTTTTTCTGGCCTGTGGGATAGTTCCCTGACCAGGGGTCAAACCTAGGCCCCCTGCATTAGAAACATGGAGTCTTAGGCACTGGACCAGCAGGGAAGTCCTGTAAACGTAACTTTTAGATGCACTGGGAAACCAATAAATTCACATGACTCCATTTATTGTGGTCTGGAACAAAACACACAGTGTCTCTGAGGCATGCCTGTACTGGCCCCTTGATATACATGTGGCAAAGAAACAAGGAAATCCTTCTGCAGAAACCTCTTGTAGATTCACATTTCCCCCTGCTCTCCCAGTGATCAGAAATTGCCTGAAAAATAATATGCAATTTAAGATTGTAATTCATCTATTATTTCCAGCAAGGTCCAATGATGAAAAGTGCTGGCACTTCTAACTAATGTTGATATTATTCTAACTGATGAAGTCGATTAAGAGAACAAGGCAGCGACTAAATAATTAATGTCTTCAGCTAACAAGGCACTAATTCTTCCTATGAGTACATTATGCCTTTGTGTGTCTTTACCTGGTATCTAGAAATGAACTACTCACGGACAATTTCGTATACATCTCAATACACTGATAAAGAGTTAATAGTCTTAGAGTCTGGTTCATAGCCTTTCAGGAAGGCCTGGACCTGGCTTCCAACCACCTTAGGACCTGCTGACCCAGGGATAGATAGACTGTCTCTTAATCCCATTTCCAGTGAATACTACCCTTCATATATAACTGCCAGTTTGTCAGGTCAACTGCTCAATGGTCCATTGGTTCATCTAACCTGAAGAGGCATCTGGTCAACTGGCTACTCCCACTGTTTGTCAAGGTGAGGTTAGGTTCCACCTCAGTCGGTAGACATACCCACTGCAGCCAGGGTGAAGCTGAGTGCCCAGCTCAGCACTTAATGAACTGAGTGCCCAGTGGTGTATTTTGTGAAAATCTGTGTGGTGAGAGAGCAGCCCGCAGTGTGAGGAAAGTCACTGTGTTCATCATTAGTGGGGAAGGGATAACAGAATACAGTCTTTTATGAGTAGATCTCACCAGGGTAAGTGGAGCCCCCTCTGTGGGGCCTCCCTTCCTGTTTTGAGCATCACTGCTCTGCTCTCCAGAGCAGCTTACATGATTCACACAGTACAGCCTCCTCCGTGCCCAGACTAGGGGAGTTCTGAGAATCTCACAGGCTAGTAGACAGAAGTAGAAAAAGAGGTTCTTTGTCGTTGAGGAGAAAGGAGGAATGTGCTGGACTATGAAATTCTGAGAACAGAGGCTGTACTACCTGAAGCTGCAAACTGTCTCCACTCTGGCTCTGTGCAGGGGCTGAACCTTCCACAGGGATCTCTGATAGCTTTCCACGAAACACCAACTTGTTTGTGTATTTCTGTGACAATGAGTCATCAGTCTGGACCTGGCATAGGAAAGTGATGGGTGGGGGACCTGTCCCTGCCTTTTAGGTTCTGATGGAGGACACACACTTAAACAAACAAAGTTCCTGTGCTAAAATAGAGGTACAGGGATCATCTAAGGGGGTACTAACAAACTTTCCCAGTGGGTCAAAGAAAACATCTCAGAGGCTGCTCCTGTATCTGCCCACAGTGAGGATGCGGGGCTGGGCTTATGATTGAGTTCTGCCCAACACCAGGACTAAGACTTTTTAGAAATATATTACTGATTTATTTAAATGCACCAGGTCTTAGTTGCAGCACGCAGGAGCTTCACTGTGGCATTCGGGATCTTTAGTTGTGGCATGTGAACTCTTAGTTGCATCGTGTGGGGTCTAGTTCCCTGACCAAGGACTGAATCTGGGCCCCTTGCATTGGGAGCATGGAGTCTTAGCCACTGAACCACCAGGGAAGTCCCAGAACCAAGGCTTTTATTTTACTGTGGGGAAAGCAAACATCTTTCTCTTTCTCTATTAGAATCCTGCTATGTGGATATATCTTTTCATTTCTCTCAGTGTCTGTCTAGGAGTGGGATGACTGGGTCTTATGGTAATTGTATGGTACCTTTTGGAGAAACTATCAAATTGTGTTCCCATGCAGCTGTGCCATTTCATATTTCCCAGCAGCCATGTGTGAGGGTTGCAATTTCTTCCCTTTTTCCCCAGCACATGTTATTTTCTATTTTTGAATGAAAGCCATCCTAGTGGGTATGAATGTCTGTTTGTTTTGTGTTAGACTATTTTAACTTTGTTATCTGTCTCTTGCCCAGAAGAGTTTTATTTGATGCATTTTGGAAGGATGATTTTAACATGCAGCGATGGTAGGAAAAATAAGTTCGGATCAAAGGAACTGCATGGGATGAAACATGGAGGTGGAAAAGCCCAAAGGATGTTCCAGGAGTTGTTTGTTGGGAATATGGTGCTTGAAAGGCCAAAAGGTCATGGTGAGGGCTTAGGTTTCAGGGAATTTTGGCTGTCAGTCTGAAGAGCTTGTGGGATTTTCATGAGCAGGTGGATTTGGTTCATTGAGCAGTTAGTTCCTAACACCTTTTCTAAGTGAATATTTTTTTTGGTAGTTATTGTATATATATCAAGAAAGCTAACACCTTAGGGTTTTGTTGTGGTTTTTTTTTTTTGGTGGGGGGATTGTATTTTTTGGACTGATTTGTTAATTTTTTAACTTTATCAAAGTTTGCAGCTTATACCTCAACACAATAAGGGTATTTTATATCACATAACTGCAGACAAGCTGGAGAATTATTGTTTTAAAACTTTCTTTTTTCGTTGGCTAGCTAATGAAATGAACAAATAAACACAAACTAAGAACTATGATAAGCAGCATGGGAAGCTTTACTTGTCTCTTAGGGGTCTAAGTTTCTGCCACATTTGCTGGAGAGCAGTGTGTATCCTGGATACTGTTTTGTTCTTTTTTTATGATTAAGTGGTCTCTCTTTTGTTATATAACAGTACAATGAAGCTAAACAAATGAATAACACAGAAGAAATAGACCTATGCTCCAGTCTTTCTAAACAGTACAATCAGTGTCTTACTCTCTCATGTTCTTAAAATGAGTGAGTGTACAGAACACAGCTTGCATGATACCTGGTGCACAGTAGGTAAGCTGGAGACATAAGTGGACCATCTCTACCAGTTCACACCTGTGCACACAAGCATTTTCACCTAAACTGATGCACTTTCTTAGGAGTTTGGGATTAACATATGCACACTCTTGTATATATAATAGATAACCAACAAAGACCTACTGTGTAGCACAGGAAACTCTACTCAATTTTCTGTAATAACCTAACTGGGAAAATAATTTGAGAAAGAATAGGTACATGTTTAATGGAAACTAACACAACATTGTAAATCAACTATACTCCAATATAAAATAAAAATTAAAACAATAAAATGATGCACTTTAAAATTTTTACTTATTTAATTAATTGATTTATTTTTAATTGGAGGATAATTGCTTTACAATTTTGTGTTAGTTTCTGCTGTAAACATTCATATATCCCCTCCCTTTTGAGCCTCCCTCCCACCCATCTAGGTCATCACAGAGCACTGAGCTGAGCTCCATGTACTATATAGCAGCTTCCCACTAGCTGTGTGTTTTACACATGGTAGTGTATATGTGCCAGTCCCAATCTCCCATTTCATCCCAGCCTCCCTCCTCTTTCCTCTCTTCTGTACCCACACGTCCCTTCTTGACGTCTGTGCAGGAATAGAATCACTTACCATTCATTCTTTCAGAAGAACTTTTGGTGTTTACCAAAGATCTTTATTCTCTCTTTTTTTAAGTACTTTAAAAATTTTTTTAGAAATCTCTGTACTCTTTTCCATAGGGACTGCACCATTTTACATCCAACAAACAGTTTAAATGGAGAGGGTTCCCATTTCCCCACATGCTTGCTATTGTTATTTCCTTTCTTAAAAAAAAATTCTAATAGGAGTAAGGTGGTATCTGTGGTTTTGATTTGCCTTTGCCTGATGATTATTGATGTTGAACATCTTTTCATATGCTTATTGGTCATTTGTGTACTTTCTTTGGAGAAATGTCTATTCAAGTCCTGTACTCATTTACAAAATCAAATTATTATCTTTTTCTCATTGTTGAATTATAGGAATCTTTTATGTACTCTGGAAACCATTCATCGGATGTATGGTTTGCAAATATTTTCTGCTATTCCACAGGCTGCTTTTTCACTCTGTGGATTGTTGCATTGGCCGTGCAGAAGTTTTTCAGGATGCTAGACAGGGTAGTCGCCACTTGGCCCCAGGTTTCCCGTCATCCAGTGTAGAGTCTTTTTCTCCTGAAATGGTGAGCTGCTCAGTTTTATTTGTGGCATTTCAGGAGAATCCTTCAAAGGCAACTGGTTTTTGAAATGGCTGCCTGCTAGCTGGGGCGTGTGTTTAGCTATAAAAGAAAAGTAGTCTTTCTCATATCTGCATGAGAGAATTGTGTGCAGGATGCTGGAAGCAAGATGAAAACTTTGTTCCCCAGACCTTAGTGCATGAGCCTCCAAACCACATCCTTCAAGAGTTTCTCCTGCGTATCGTGAGAACACAGAGGAAAATATCCAAGAGCAGCCATGTTCAAGGCAGGGAGGCTGTGTAAGTCCTCCACATTAAAATACCATTTATTTTGCTTTCCAGTGACCATTTCCGAAAGGCACGAGCAGGTTGAACATTCCATTTGTTGGGGTCACCAGGGCAGAGCTAGACGCCCATGTTGTGGATTGTACACCTGGCTCTGTGACTGTGCAGTAGGGCTGCCCCGTCTCTCTTCAGGAAAGGCCTGCTCTTTTTTATAAAAAAATGTTTTTTTCTTTTTCGTACTGTGGTGAAAGTCTCATAATATAAAACACACTATTTTAACCACATTTAACTGTACAGTTCAGTGGCACTAACGACAGTCACGCTGTTGTGCAAATCTCACCATCATCCATCTCCCAACTTTTTCACCTTCCCAAACTGAAACTCTGTCCCCATTAAAGACTAAGTCCCCATTCCCCCTCCGCACCCCCACCCTGGGCCCTGGCATCTACCAGTATACTCTGGATCCAGCGAATTTGACTATTCTAGGTATTCTTGTACAAGTGGAATCAAACAGTGTTTAAGAAAGGCTTGCCCTTCACTGCAAGGAACACAGTGTGTGACAGCCCTCAGGGTTCTTCTGGGCTGCAGAGCTGAGCTGAGGCTGCTCTCTCCCCAGGCAGCCCCCAGCCATCAGCTGTGAACCACAGGGATTCTGGGCTCTGGTCATCCTTGCTCAAGGCTGGACTTGCCTCCCAGGTGCCTTTGCTCCAGAGCTAAACATTGGGTTTACTTCAGTTCAGTCGCTCAGTCGTGTCCGACTCTTTGTGACTCCATGGACTACAGCATGCCAGGCTTCCTGGGGCTTGCTCAAACTCATGTCCATCAAACTGGTGATGCCATCCAACCATCGCATCCTCTGTCATCCCCTTCTCCTTCTGCCCTCAGTTTTCCCCAGCATCAGGGTCTTTTCTAAACGCTGGGTTAGATGAGCCTTTTTCAGCTCTGTTCTGCAGTCCGGAGCCTCTCCCTGCTCCATCCTGTTCCCTCCTCCTCCTCTCTCTTCCAGGTAGTCACTCTCAACTTCCTCACTCCCAGCTCCGTTTTAGCACCTGCCTCTTGGAGCATCTCAATAATCCAGGGTGCAGATACTTTCTTTTTTATGTCCCTCATGGTTTCTGTTCCTGAACCACTGAACTCTTTATGAGCCGTATGTCAGTGGCATCATTAGCTGGTCTTTAAGAGTAGAACTGAGGAGAAGAAATTGCAAAGTTCCAAGTTCATGTCACTTTGGAAAAGAGGATATGCTTAGTCACTCAGTTGTGTCTGACTCTTTGCAACCCCATGGACTGTAGCCCGCCAGGTTCCTCTTGCCCGTGGGATTTTCCAGGCAATAGTACTGGAGTAGGTTGCCATTTTTTCTTCTAGGGGATCTTCTCAACTCAGGGTTTGAACTCACGTCTCTTGTGTCTCCTGTATTGTAGGCAGATTCTTTACCACTGAGAAATCAGGGAAGCCCCTTGGAAATGAAGGTGGGGAGCCAATCCAGACACTCGGGTCATGAGTGGAGAGTCTGGGTCCCCATCAGGGATTGCTGATTTGTTCATGTGTCAGAGTAAGGAAACGATTTGGATACCTGGCTATGTTTTGAGGCAACATCTTTCTCTGAGAGTAATTTTCCCTGTTTTATCATCCTGCCTTCCTGTACTTCTCTAAGTGTTCATCCTCACCCAAACCAGGCTAAGAGGAGGAAGACCATCTTGGTCCACTTTGCTGAGATGACGTAGGCACCCTCCCTATTCCTGCCAGTTCTAGTTAATCCTGAGGTTGCAGCTTGGCAGCACAGAGGAAAACAATTGGCTGGCATAACTGATAAGCGCAGGACAGGTCTGGTTTCAGGCACGGCTGCATCAGGAGGGACCCAGGCTGCCATCAGGACACAATCTATGCCAGCCTCTGGGTGCTGTGGATCCTGAGATGGTGCCACCCTGAGGTGGGCTTTCCTCTGGGTATGGTAGAGGGCATCCATCAGTTCTGGGCTTACTTCCTGGCCTCAGACAACTTCCCTGGGAAAGATGTTTGTTCTCACGACTCCAAGTCAAGTCCTGGAAGTTGGTTCTGACTGGCCACATCTGGATGGAGCAAGGGGTGGAATCAGACCCACCTGAACCAGTGTGGACAGAAGGAAGAAGTGGGTCCTTAAGAAGCTCTGGTGTGTGACAGATAGATGTCACCTCATCTGGATGACAGTTTGAAAAAAAGTTTGGAAGAAAAGTTTGGAAAAAAAATGAAGTACATATGGGGCTATCTGGCAAGCAATTCATCACTGGAAATTATCATTTAGGGTGGTATGACTGGCTTTTTTACCACCATCATTATTATGATATTATTATTTTATTATTTTATATGCCAAAATGTATCAAGGTGCATATTCCCTTAAGACAGGTGCCGAACTAGCACTGTTTGCAGTAGCTAGGACATGGAGGCAATGTCCATTGGCAGATGAATGGATAGGAAATTGTGATATATGTACACAATGGAATATCAGTCAGCTATAGAAAAGAGTGCATTTGAGTCAGTTCTAATGAGGTGGATGAAACTGGAGCCTATTATACGGAGTGAAGTGAGTCAGAAAGAGAAACACCAATACAGTATATTAACGCCTATATATGGAATTTAGAAAGACAGTAATGACGATCCTATATGCAAGGCAGCAAATGAGACAGAGATGTAAAGAGCAGACTTTTGGACTCTGTGGGAGAAGGTGAAGGTAGGATGATTTCAAAGAATAGGATTGAAACATGTATGTTACCATATGTAAAATAGATAACCAGTGCAAGTTCAATGCATGAAGCAGGGCACTCGAAGTGGGTCCTCTGGGACAACCTAGAGGGATGGAGTGGGGAGGGTGGTGGGAGGTGGGTTCAGGATGGGGGACAGAAGTGCACCTGTGGCTGATTCATGTCGATGTACAGCAAAACCACCACAATATTGTAATTATCGTCCCATTAAAATAAATTAATTTTAAAAATAGCTGCAGGTCTAAGAGGCGAGGCAGAGGAAATACATGAATTCTCCCATACCTTTCTTCGTGATGGTGAGACATACATGGTCACGTTTCCTCTTTCCAGAACATTAAGGAAGCATTTGAAACATCAATTAAGCTTTTCTGTTGTGTAAAGATTGCTATTACCAATCTTGAGTATAAAAGTGACTGTGGAATTTATCTCTGGTTTTTATGTTGACATTAATTAGATATGTAGCCTTGTCACCTACTTTCGTGCCTTGTAATTAAAACACAATGTGTTTGAGTTAATGTCTGGGGAGTAGGGGGAGGTCAAAAAGTGTTTAAGGAAGACAAGTTTGATAGTACGAGCCTATATATTTTTAAAATGGAGAGGATTGACTTTTTTGGTAGATTGTTATTATCTTTCATTTAATTATGTTATGAAATTCACGTAACATAAAGTTAGTCATTTCACAGTGGACAGCTTCCCTGGTATTCTAGTGGTGAAGAATCCACCTTGCAACACAGGGGAAACCAGTTCAGTCCCTCTTTGGGGAAGATTCCACAGGCCGCAGGGCAGCTAAGCCCACATGCCACGACTAATGAGGCCCACACACCCTAGAGCCTGGGCTTGGCAGCAAGAGAACCCATGGCTATGAGAAGCTGTGCACCACAACTAGAGAGTAGCCCCCATTCTCTGCAACTAGAGAAAGCCTGCAACGAAGACCCAGTGCAGCACATAAATCAATAAATACAGTGAACAAGTCAGTGGCATCCAGCACATTGCAAGATTGTGTCACCAGCTTCTCTATTTAGTTACAAAACATCTTATGCAGTTGCTTCCCAAGGTTCGACCCGTGCCCTTGGGAATCACTGAGGTGTTTTCCATCTCTTGTGAGTTTACCTTTTCTGGATGTTTCATATCAATGGCTCTATACACAATATGTGACCTTTGTGTATGGCTTGTTTCACTTTCCAGTGCTTTTGAGATTCATTCACAGTGTAGCGCGGATGAGGATGTCATTCTCTTTAGGGCTGAATAGTAGTCTGCTGAGTGGATACACCACAGTTTGTTCATCTAGTCAGGGGACTTTGAGGGTGCCTCTGCCCCATGGCTGCTGGGAATAGTGCTGCTGTAAACATCTGTGTGGGGGCTTCCCTGGCAGTCCAGTGGCTGAGACTCCACACTTCCGCTGCAGGGAGAGTGGCTTCGATCCCTGGTCAGGGAACTAAGATCCCACATGCCACACCGTGTGGCCACAAAAAAATAAATACATAAAAATAAAACATCTGTGTGCTAGTATTTTCTTGAGTCCCTACTTTCTTTTTTGTGGAGGTGGTATATATACTTAGGAGAAGAGTTGCTAGTTCATATGGTAATTCTGTTTAACATTAAATTTTTTTTTAATTTTTAGCTGGAGGATAATTGCTTTATAATGTTGTGTTGGTTTCTTCTCTACAACAATGTGTATATTTAATTTTTTGAGAAAATGCCAGCCTGTTTCCAGGATGGCCTTTTGAAAATGATCGTAGTAGTACTGTTAGTCACTTAGTCATGTCCGACTCTTTGTGACACGTGGACCATAGCCCTCCAGGCTCATCTGTTCATGGGCTTCTCCAGGCAAGAATACTGGGGTGGGTAGCCATTTCCTCCTCCAGGGGATCTCCTGACCCAGGAATTGAACCTGGGTCTTCTACATTGCAGGCAGATTCTTTACTGTCTGAGCCACCAGGAAAGCCCCATAATAATCATGATAATAATATCTACCTAATTCTTGGGCTTGAATGCCAGCTGGGACAGGTCTTCCTAGAAGTAGAGTGGGTCTTTCTTACAGATATGCAGCTCCATGGGAGACTGGAACAGAGTCTGAGTCTCATTTGCATTATTGAGGCTCAAAGGGTGAGCAATGATTTGCAAAAAATATCATAAAGCAAAATCTTCCTCTCTAGCCAAATCTGTCGTTGTTATTGGATGACAACCTATTATAGATGGAGTGCTGAGTATACTTCAGGAAAATATGCCTGGATACTTGTAATCAGGTGCAGAACAACATTACTGCAATCCTGATTTAAGACCAGCTCTGTTAGAACTGGGCTCTCATCAGCTCCACGCAAATGATAATTTGTGTCTTCATCGACTGCACACTTTACTTCTCACTGGGTTTTGAATCAAACCTGGGTGTGTGTACACACACACACACACACACACACAGACACACATACACATATTTATCTTTTTAAAAGAACAGTATATTTCACTTTCATGTAAAGGCAAACGAATGTATTATGAAAAGATTCAAACTCAAAACTGGTCTTATCATAATTTTAAAAATTTATCTGGAGAAAACTGAGCCACACGGATAGCCAAGTAATGCTTGATTTATGGTACAAATTTTCTCTCCTGTGCTCAATCCACTCCCTTCCTTATGGGGACGAATTCTGAAGAGCTTTAAGCTAAGTTAATTAACTCTTTCTTCACCTATGGGCTTCCCTAATGGTTCAAGCAGTAAAGAATCCTTCTGCAATTCAGGAAACACAGGAGATACGTGTTAGATCCCTGGGTCAGGAAGATCCCCTGGAGGAGGAAATGGCAACCCGCTCCAGTATTCTTGCCTGGAAAATCCCATGGACAGAGGAGTCTGGTGGGCTACAGCCCAGGGGATCACAAAGAGTCGGACATGACTGGGCAAGCTTTCACCTGGTTTTTTTTCTCTTAAGAAAGTCCCTTTATTTTTTCCCCCAAGAACCTAAATTTTTTTCTCTTCCAATTCAGACAAAATTTGTATATTTTTTGGTATTGAGAATCTTCTATTCTTCTGACTTTAGTTAATATTGACCAATTATTGAGGTTCTGAGGGAGTAAAGATTAAACGTTTCTATCTGGGTATTTTAGATTTTTAATTTGCTTCCTTTTAAAGCACAGATAAAAGCATTTTTGTTCTGTTAATTGGTTGTTGGGTTTTTTTGTGTGTGTGTGTGTGAGTGTGTGTGTGTTTTGGCAAAGGGAAACATCAGGTATTTTGGTATCTGTCTTTTTGTTAGCTGAGATCTGGATGAAAATTTTTACTTTGGACTAGACAGGAGTCATTGTTTTGGGAAGAATAGAAAACCAGGCATGAGTAAAAAAAATTATAATTTATTGGGAAGATACCAGGTTAGTGCATGAAATTCAGAGATCCACCAAAGGACTGAGCTTCAGGAAGGGCAGTGTTTAGTTGCTCAGTTGTGACCGACTCTCTGTGATCATGGCCATATGTCAACTGAGCCACATGGCTCAGCTGTGTCAACTCTTTGGGACCCTATGGACTGTAGCCCGCCAGGCTCCTCTGTCCATGGAATTCTCCAGGCAAGGATACTGGAGTGGGTTGCCATTCCCTTCTCCAGGGGATCTTCCTGACCCAGGGATTGAACTTAAGCCTCCTGCATTGCAGGCAGATGCTTTACCATCTGAGCCACCAGGGAAGCCCCAGGAAGGTCAGAGACAAAGGTATTTCTAAAGACCTCAGAAGAGGGCATTCCAAGAAATTCACTTTAAGGTTCTGTTCTCAATATTGTCTCATCTCTCAACCTTATTCTTTAATTAATTAATTTAGGCTTCACCTCACGGCTTGTGGGATCTTTGTTCCTAGACTAGGGATTGAATCCGAGCCCTGAAACTGGAAGTGTGGAGTTCTAGCCACTGGACCACCAGGGAAGTCCTTCAATCTTATTCTTTAAACTGGTTGGGCAACTAGGTCCCACAAGCTACAACTAAGAATGCACATGCCGTTACTGAAGATCCTGTGTGCTGCAACTAAGACCCAGAGCAGCCAGATAGATAATTTTTTTTAAATGCTAGGATCAGAAGATAAAGAATGCCAGATGTCGCCCCACTTAGACTTCCTACTATGCAGTGCAATTTTATATTGTAGCTTATAGAGAAGAAAGAAATTTTGCTTAAAAAAAGATCATCAGCATTGTTTTAAAATATAAGTAGCAGGGTACTGCCTTTGATTCAACTATCTTTCAATTTGCTTTCTCAAACTAAATCACTTATATGTGGAATCTAAAGCAAACGGTGCAAATGAACCTATTTACAAAACAGAAACAGACCCCCAGACTTCAAAAACAAGCTTATGGTTACCAATGGGGAAATGTGGATGGCGGGGAGGGATACATTAGGAATTGGGGATGAACATATACACACTGAAAGTGTTAGCAGCTCAGTCGTGTCAACTCTTTGGGACCCTATGGACTGTAGCCTGCCAGGCTCCTCTGTTCCTGGAATTCTCCAGGCAAGAATCCTGGATGGGGGTTGCCATTTCCTTCTCCAGGGAATCTTCCCAACCCAGGGATGGAACTGAGGTCTCCTGCTTGGTAGGCAGATTCTTTACTGTCTGAGGCACCAGACAGTATGTAGTGTGTATATGTACACAGTACTATATATAAAGTAGATAATCAACAAAGACCTACTGTATAGCACAGGGAACTCTACTCAATATTTTGTAATAACTTATATGGGGAAAGAATCATGGATATATGTGTACATATAACTGAATCGCTTTGCTGTACACCTGAAACTAACACAACATTGTAAATCAACTCTACTCCAATATAAAGTAAAATTTAAGTTAGAAAAGAGTTAAGGGGCTGGAGTGGGAACTGAACAATCTCAAGTTTCCCCAAGACTGTGTGCATCCCTGAGTGGCCTTGTCTCTCCCTCCTTATAGTCTTATTGTCATTGAGATTATGTGGAAAGCATAGGAGGTCTGATCCATCACCTGGGCTGCTGACTCCCCAGTCTGCTTGGGAACAGAAAGCCTCGGTCTGTTTTCTGTCTTTTCTTTTGAAATAGTATTTAGCGTATCCTTCATGACCTCATTGTTCAGCAGCCTTGGTGGAAGTAAACTTATTACAGCAGGTACTCTCTTCCTCACAGGAAAATCAGTAAGATTCTTTCTTCCTGAGCTCCAAAAACGAAGGCTGTCTTTAAAAATGGAAACTGAGGGCTAGAATTGCAAGCCAGTGGTCTAGCACAGAGTGGCTAGTCTCTAAGGAATTCAGTGGGATATTCCAGTTATTGGGTTCTTTGAACACTGCTCATCATAGCTTTTTATATTCGTTAGGATACTTGATACTAGCTGCTGTAACAAATAACCCTGTATCTCAGTGGCATAACAGTCCAACAGGGCTTGGATGAAGTTTCTGAGCTACATCCAGGTAGTGATACCCAAGTCCAGGCAGTGGTCAGGGACTGCTTCTGTCCTGTGCTATGCCATCTGGAAACTGTGCTTGTTGCCATGCCATCTTTAGAAGTTTCCGTGGAAACCCTGGAACATCTCACTGGGTGTTTTAAAAGGCTAGGTTTGGAAGTAGCTTATGTTACCTCTCCCCATATTTCACTGGTCAGTAGGCAGAGACAGGGCTTCCAGGGAGGCTGGCAAGTGTAGCCTTTCTATGTGCCCAGGAAGAAAAGCCAGCGAAGTCAATGTGTGGTACTGCCCTGATGCACTTGTCAAGTGTATTTTGCCATTTTGCACCCTTATGTGTCTTCATCTCATGGAATTGCTTGTTTTCGTCCTTCCTTCCTTTCTTTCCTTTTTCTTTCTCCCTCCCTCCATCTCTCTTCCTTTCTTCCTTCATCCCTTTCTTCCTGTCTTTTTTTCTCCTGCCTTCCTTCCTTTTGTTTTGAACATCAACCTCTCATTCTTCTCTGAACTTCTGTTGAACCTGTCCGTATATTGTTCTTATTCATCATTTGACTGTAGCTGTTGTGTGTCTTATTCTTTAATCATTTTCCATGTCTCAGTCTTGTCTCTGCCATTATCAGCTGTTCGATATGTTCCCAAAGTGGTCTTCCCGGAAGAAGCTTTCCATTTGTCTGGAAGGGGCTGCTGCTCAGTGCCTACAGAATGAGAGCAGTGTCTATTTTAGCTCTTAATTTATGCAAAAACTCTTAGCCAAGTAGAAATAGAAAGGAACTTTCTTGATAGACAGTATCTTTCAGAACTCTACCATAAACATTATGCTTAATAGGAAATCAGAGTTAGGACAAAAGAAGAGGAAGTGCTTTAGTATCACGGCTGACAGTGTACTAAGTGTCTAGCCGAGAAAATAACACATGGAGAAGAAACAAATTATAAAGATTATGTATCAGTTTTTGCTGCAAAACAAATCGCCCTAAAATGAAACTGTCGAAGATAACAGCCATTTACTTAGTGTGTAATTATGTGTGTCTGCAACGTTGGTCGGGCTCAACTAGACAGTTCTTTTTATGGACTTCGGACTTTGCTCTTGAACTGGTGGCCAGCTGCTGGGTCTTTGGTCATTGTTGTAGCCGCTAAGTTTGGGATGCTTCATTTCACAGAGAAATCTAGCTGATACAATTAGAAGAAAGGGGACAACACTCTCACTGTCTGTGGATGCTATTCTGCTCTACTCAGTAGGTCTTGGTATGAAGAGCAAGACTGCACTGAAGAAATTGTTATCACATTTAAGCATATGTATACCAATCAGCATTTTTTGGCCAGATGTTGGTCCTGAGAGACTTTTTTTTCCTCAAGAAATACATTTGCAATCATCATTTGCATATGGGACCATCCCTTTAATTGTCTCTGGGTTTGTCTGCAAAAGCTCTTGTTATCCAATCTCAGATAGCATCCAGAGACAAATTCAGAGAAGCCAGCGATGGTTAGCGCTTGACAGAATATTAGAAATCTGGTATTCAGTACCTTCATTTATGGTTTAGATAATTGAGGCTAACAGAGGTTAAGAGACTTGCCTGGGGTCACACAGCTGGCATAGAGCAAAAGTATGTGCTACCAGTAGAAACATTAGTATCACATTAGAAACTTGGCTTCTTGATGGCTGGGTCAACCCATGCGCCTTTATCATAGTCATGATTTTCTGATTTATTTCCACTTAAAGAAAGGAGGCAGCCAAGATACTGTCCTAGATGGAAGAGGACACAAGTATAAACTTTAATTGATTCTGGCATCTTTTGAAGGCAGAATCTACCTATAAGCCTTCATGAAATTTGGACTTTGGTTTTGTCCTAGTACAATATGACTCAGAATGTCTTGGAGACATCAGTGACCTTACATCATGTCGTTATTTGTAGGATGCTGAAAACTTAGGAGTTATACATTTAAACAAATAATTATCTATTATTTAACTATATAAACCCATCTATGATAAAATCAATGCAGACAGTGACTGTAGTCATGAAATTAAAAGATGCTTGCTCCTTGGAAGAAAAGTTCTGACCAACCTAGACAGCCTATTAAAAAGCAGAGGCATTACTTTGCCAACAAAGGTCTGTCTAGTCAAAGGTTTTTCCAGTAGTCATGTATGGATGTGAGAGTTGGACCATAAAGAAAGCTGAGTGCCCAAGAATTGATGCTTTTGAACTGTGGTGTTGGAGAAGACTTGAGAGTCCCTTGGACTGCAAGATCAAACCAGTCAATCCTAAAGGAAATTAATCCTTAATATGCATGGGAAGGTTTGATGCTGAAACTGAAGCTCCAGTACTTTGGCCACCTGATGGAAAGAGCCAACTCATTGGGAAAGACCCTGATGCTGGGAAAGATTGAGGTCAAGAGAAGAAGGGGGCAACAGAGGGTGAGATGGTTGGATGGCATCACTGACTTGATAGACATGAGTTTGAGCAAACTCAGGGAGATTGTGATGGACAGATAAGCCTGACGTGCTGCAGTTCATGGGGTTGCAAGGAGTCAGACATGACTTAGGGACTGAACAACAACAATAAAATGATATATGTGACACTGATGGGGTAGTGTTGCACCAGAGATTAACATGCAAAAAATATGCTAAATTGTTTTTCTTTACTGTTAATAGTAGTTAAAATATTAATAAAATGAGTTGGATTCTTGCTGTATGCCAGCCACAGTCTTGAACACTTTACACCTAGTTAAATTCTCACAATAACTAGACAATACGGGAATTATTTTCCTCATTTACAGATGAGGAGCCTGTGGTATGATGGAGTTAAACCAAAGGTAACCCATGATGAAAGGAAAATTCAAACTTGAGTCTGTCTTGCCTCTTAAGTTCCAAGTTCAACTCTTATTGATGTTTGCTCAGTAGGCTGTGGTAGTTTTAAAATCAGTATATACATTCTTTTAAAAAATATTTATTTATTTTACTTTTGGCTTCACTGAGTCTTTGTTGCAGTGCTTGGGTTTCTCATTGTGGTGGCTTTCCTTGTTGTGGAGTGCAGACTGGAGGGCTCATGGACTTCAGCAGTTGTGGCACACAGACTTAGTTGCTCCCAGGTATGTGGGATCTTCCCAGACTAGGGATCAGACCCATGTCCCCTGCATTGGCAGGTGGACTCTTAACCACTGTGCCATCATGGAAGTCTGGCACACACATTCTCATGACATTCCTTCCTAAGAGGTGGAGCTTAATCTCTCTCCCCTTGAGTGTGGGCAGGACTTAGTGACTCTCTTCTAAAGAGTACAGAATGGTGGGAGTGATGGTGTGTGACTTCTGAGACCAGGTGGTAGAAGGCCTTCCTCCTTGTTCTTTCTTGGATCTTGCATCCTGGGGAAAGCTAGTCACCATGTGATGAAGACACCCAGGCAGCCCTTTGGAGATGTCTGTGTGGTGATGAGCTGAAGCAACAGCCGTGTGAGGGTGCCATCTTGGAAGTGGCTCCTCCAGCCCCAGTCAAGCCTTCAGATGACGTGGCCCCGCCCAGCATCCTCACTGCAGTCTCCTGAGTGGCCCTGGAACTCTGCTCTGTAGTATGGAACAGCCTAAATGGGCCAAGGATTTGAAAGAGAATAGATACACGTATGTGTATAATTGAAGCACTTTGCTGTACACCTGAAACTAACATGACCCTGATGATCAGCTATACTCCAGTATAAAATTAAAACGCATTTAAAAAAAGAATCACTCAGCTCAGCTGCTCCCTAATATCTGACCCACAGGAACTGTGAAATAGTAAGTGTTTATTGTTTCAATCTGCTAAAATTGGGGTTAATTTGTTATGTGGCAATAAATAACTAAATACAAGGCCTTCCAAGGTAAGCATGGACCTAGGTAGGCTTGTCTGAGTGAACACAGTTCCTGAGCTTGTAAGGACTGCATTGGTCAAGTTCCCCTCAAGTCCTTGACTTACTGAGGGTAGTTTGGTTTTCCCTCTTTGTCATCATATTCTCTGCACATTTAGGCAATGCTCGCTGTGAGCCGTTCATACACAGGTCTCAGATGGTACCTCTTCAAGAATTGTGAGCTGTGCACCTAAACTTTTACCTTCTGCATCGTGGCTGCCTGTACACCTGTGAACCTGTAGGAGAACAGGGTATTCTGCTGTGAGTGGCCACAACCCATGTGGACCCCACTGAACTTACCCATTGTCCAGGTGCCATGTGACCAACTGACTCAGTGGGTCAATAGACCTTTGCTTGTTTGACTCAACTGCAGGGCCTGACATGGGCAGAAAATGAAACCTGTTTTCTCGGTGCCTCAAAGACTGAGAAATTTCTTTTCTGTTTCTATCTGAGGCCTCCTTGGAAGACATAGCACAATATTTAAAACAGATCATTTTTTTTTAATACACATGTATGTTTTTCAAATTCTTTTCTCATTTAGATTGTTACAGAACATCAAGCAGAGACCCCTGTACTCTAAAGTAGGTCCTTGTTGGTTATCTGTTTTAAATTTGGCAGTATGCACATGTCGATCCCAAACTCCCTAACTATCCCGACCCTCTGCTCTTCCCCACTGGTAACCATAAATTCATTCTCTAGGTCTGTGAGTCTAAAACAGATCACTTTTAATGAGCAGGAATGGAAAAGTCAATCTCTTTCTCTGGGAAACAGGGTTGGGGTAAAAAGGAGTCTGCAAAGCTGGGTATCAGATTGACAGTTAAACCAAGTCAATAGATTGGATTTTCAGGAAAATTCCTGGAAAGGGGGACATTTCATCAAGGAGGCCCAATTACCCTTTCGAGTAGAAGTGGTTCGCGATCATGAGGACCCGAGTTTCTGAGGGTTTATGAGAGCACCTGCTCCGTCTCCCTCCTCACCTCACATTACTGAGGAGCAAATGGTCATCTGTGAAAACTGTTCTATGTTCAGTTCAAATCTGAGGCTCTGGCAGCATCAGTGTGAATGTGGGCTGCTGTTTTGCCTGCTTCCTGTTACTGGGTATCATGTGTCCTCACATCCGTCATGGCCTTTCCAAATCCATCTCCCATCATCCCTTGCAGTTTCTTGACCTTGAGAGGACCTGCAGCCAGAACTTTATGGATGCAGGTCAGGCTTGCAAGTGATGCTCTGAGCAGGTGTTGGGGTCCTCGGGATCCTGGAGGCAGTGGGAACTCTCCTAGAGGGACAGAAGGGCTCACATGATCCTGCTGTCAGCATCCCTGCTTCCCTTGCTCAGTCGGCCTCTATGGATGGGGCAGCAGTTGGAGAAAATTAGGGGGCACGGGTTTCTCTGGTCCCCATTTGTCCTTCGCTCAGTCGTGCAAAGGTTTCACTTAGCTCCTGAGAGGCGCTGACACCGTGTGCCCCGGAGACATGATGTGAATCAAAAGAACACAGTTCCCCCCTTCTGAAGCTTATGTTCAAGTGAGGGACACAAGCATAAACCTGTAAAGTTACATAAAAACCTGATTTCAGATGGCAGGAGGCTCCGTGAATGAGAGTACAGTGAGCTCTGAGAGACAGTGAAAGGGAGGAGACCTGTATCAGGGACAGAGAAGTCCCGTCTCTGCAGATGGAAATTTGCGACCATGACAATAATTACATGCAGAGCAGTTTACTCCTTTGCGAGGACCTTGACCAGACTGCTTGAAGCATTCTAGAATGAGGCATTTTGTCTTAGGTCCGTTGGCTCAAACTAAGTTATGAAAGACTTCTGGGAAGAT
Organism: Capricornis sumatraensis; assembly: GCF_032405125.1. Lineage (NCBI taxonomy): Eukaryota > Metazoa > Chordata > Mammalia > Artiodactyla > Bovidae > Capricornis > Capricornis sumatraensis. The sequence continues at coordinate 57,230,723 of NC_091085.1, read as the reverse complement.
GTTTGGAATGTGTAAAACTTGCAGTGGATCAATACTTCTATATGCTTCCCTACTGCCCTCCAGCATCCCCTGAAATCTCTCTCGTGGTCTGGCATAATTAGAAACAGAAATGGGAGTGCTGGAGATGAATTCAGCCTCTGCAGAGCTGGCACCATAAGAGGCATCTGGAGGGGGACACATCTGGAGGATCGTGGGGTACTACCAGACAGAACCTCGAATGACAAGCTCGCCACTTATTGTCTCCTGGCCCTCAAGCAGTCCATCTTCCGCTCTCTCTGCTGTGTGATTTGGGAGTTCATGCCGACAGGTCGTGTCACCTGGGCTCCCTTGCTGCTGGCTCCTGGCCAGACTCAGCCAGTGGGAGGCATTAGTGGGAGACCAGAGGGCAGGAAGAAAAAGTCCTTTTTGCATGGCCCCCTCCACTCCCAAGGCTACAGCTCCTGCTAGGTGGCCCTCCATCCATGCCTCCAGCTCTCATGGGGCTCCAGTAACACTATTCTCTTCCCTCCCCCATATCCTTTCAAACTCGGGAGGTGGCAGCTTTTTGCTCTCGCTCACCTCTGTCTTTTTCAGCATCCCTTGTTATTGCTCATGTCCTTGCTTGCTCCTCTGCAGATAATCCCTTCATCCTATACTATTCCATTAAACCATGATGAGTGGAACCCTGCTTCCTGCTGGGACCACTCCAGGTGCACCAGGCGACAGCCTTGAGACATCATTGTGTGGACAATGGGCAGAGTGCCTGGGCTTGCTGATGTCTTGCCCGAGGACGCTGGGTGGATTGGACGTGCACTGATGTTCCTGTGTTTTGAATAATATCAGGGCTGGAAGGATGTCGGACTTTCCTTTCATGTCGGGTCCTTGAATATGTCTTCACTTTTAATACGAAGTCCTTTCTGAAAAAACTTAATACTTGGCTGTGGTTGCTTGAGAAACGTGCCTGAGCATGTACAGGTGGTTGAGAGGCCGTGAGAGATGTTGAATTTATTTTGAGCCATTTGAGTTGAAACAACAGAGTCCCTGGCCTCCTGAAATTGCCTTACCTTCAACTCTATGGGTTCTTCACTTGTTAAACTGTGATGGGATGCTAGCCACTTGCTCTAGATTTTGAAACAGAGAAAAAGAACTGGAAAATGGTCTCCCTGGATTTCAAGACAAACTTATACAAGAGGGCTGGGAGATACGTCATTGTGTTAGTAATTTAGGCATTTTAAGGAGGTTTCATGAGGAGGGCATGGCAACCCACTCCAGTATTCTTGCCTGGAGAACCACTTGGACAGAGGAGCCTGGCAGCCTACAGCCTATAGGGTCACAAAGAATCAGACACGTCTGAAGCAACTTAGCATGCACACATGCAAGGAGGTTTTTCTACCTACATTCAGGTTCCTTTTCTGAAAATATGAGGCTGCCCATGGAAGGCAGTATTAGACTTTAAGAAAGGAGGTTTGCTACGCTTGATACTGATTTATTGCTGTCTTTGGCTCTCCCCACATATCAGATGAAACATGGCGGAATGCCAGTGGAAAGTCACCACCACTGAAATTATGAGGGAAGTAGAATAATGCCACTTGTGTATCGTGAAATACCGCATCTCCTTCTCATGATAGACTTGAATGCTGTCAGATGTGTTTCAACTTCTTTAGTTGCAAACAGAAGGGGCTTAAATTAGCCTAATCAAATATCAAAGTCGAAGGGCCAGAGGCTTTGGTTCTAGTCCTTGGGTGGCCCAGAGCGTGAGTCTGGCTCCTTGGCTGGCTCTCGGACCTCCTAAAATGCTGTTCTCTTCCCTGCTCCCTGCCCCCATCACCTCTTCTGCACCCTCTTTTCCCTCCATTCTCAGGCAAGAGCTCTTAGAGGCTGAGAGCTTAATTCTTGGAGCTCAGAATCTCCTCTCTACAGAGATCAAGTTTCCAACTGCCTCTGCCCCACTTCTTTCTGTGCTTTACGAAGACCACCCTCTGTTTGTGAGCACAGACTTTCTTTAGGTTGTGGACCGTATCATGGATCAGGCCTCAGCTCGTTTCCTTACAAGCATATTCTAGTCATGACCTTGGAGCCAGGTATTGGTTTGGATCCTGGGTTCTATGACTTCCTAGCTGTGACACTGTGGGAAAGTCACTCACTTGTTTGAGACTGTCCCATCACATGTGACTTGGCAACAATAGAGCCTCTCTCAGAGGGCCACAGTGAGACTTCCTAAAAATTATTTATTTATTTATCATGTATTTTTGGCTGTGCTGGGTCTTCACTGCTGCACACGGGCTTTCTCTAGTTTCGGAGAGTGGGGACTACGCTCTGATTGTGGTGCACGGCCTTCTCATTGTGGTGGCTTCTCGTCGCGGAGTGCAGGCTCTAGGGCACGTGCACTCAGTAGTTGTGGCTCTCAGGCTGTACAGCACGGGCTCAGGACTTGAGGCGCACAGGCTTAGTTGCCCTGCAGCATGTGGGATCTTCTCGGACAAGGAGTTGGACCTGTGTCCCCGGCATCGAAGGTGAATTGAAGGCGAACCACTGCGTCACGAGGGAAGTCCATATTGTGAGACTTACATGACTAAGGTCCTGGCACAGTGCTTGGCCTGTACCAGGTACCCAGCAGGGCACTGCCATGAAGCACCCAGGCTCAGGACTTTGACTCACAGAGAAAATTAACCCCTCTGTGGAACCGGAGCATCCCTTACTTCTCTGCTTGTCTCAGTGGTCAGAATTTTTTTTTTTTTTACTTTGTGCTGATAGAGAACTGGATGGGGTTAGGTCTCTGTAGCCAGGAGTGGGGTCCACATTTGCAAATAGTTTCTGGAAAGACCCATCCCTTGATGGGATGTGTGAGGTTTTATGAAAAGGGCCTGTATCACTGCTGACTCGCTCTCAGGGCTGAAGGCTGGTCCATGAGTGTCTGCAGATGGACCACAGGGCAGTGGTGGTGTGCGTGCTCAACTGTATCTGACTCTTTGCGACCCCATGGACTGTAGCCCGTCAAGTTCCTCTGTCGATGGGGTTTTCCAGGCAGGAATACTGGAGTGGGTGGCCGTTTCCTATTCCAGAGGATCTTCCGCACCCAGGGATTGAAACTGCATCTCCTGCATTGGCAGGCAGATTCTTTATCACTGGGAAGCCTGCCTGTTTACCCTCTGCTTCCTGCTCATCACTCCCTCTGTGAATTTGTGTCGGTGTTTGTGCGTGTGTGCAGCTGAGTACTGTGTGTGTGTAGGACATGCATGCTTGTACAAGGCAAACTTATTAACAACTCAGAGCCTTTGCCCCTGTGTCCCCCTTGTCTGCAACACTGATCTGTGTCCTCCATCCCCAAAATCTCAGGTCTCAAATATCTCATGGCTCGATCTAAATGATCCCTCTCCTCACTTGATTGCATGCTCTTTTCATCTCTGCACCAGCCAGGATGGGCTGGATGATGCAGTGCTACACGTCACCCCCAAATCTCAGTGGTTTAAAACAGTAAAGGTTTGGGGCTTCCCTGGCGGTCCTGTGGGTAAGACTCTGTTCTTCCATTTCAGGGGGCACAGGTTCCCTCCTTGGTCAGGGAACTAAGATCCCACATGCCACACAGCATGGCTAAAAAATAAAAGAAAGTTATATGTAAAAATCAACGAAGATTTATTTCTCACTCATGCTATGAGCTCTGGGGACTCTGACCATCATAATCTCAAAGGCAGCCAAGATAGCACCTCATCTGGAAGTAGAAGCTTGTACTGTTGATTAAATACTTGCCCAGAAGGGAGACACACAGGCTCCATCCAACCTCAAGTGGGCCAGAAGTATAATCCTCTCTCCTGTGTGCAGAAAATGGGGAACCCCAAAAGTGTTTAGAGCAGCTCACTGCTGCTGCTGCTGCTGCTGCTGCTGCTGCTGCTGCTGCTAAGTCGCTTCAGTTATGTCCGACTCTGTGTGACCCCATAGACAGCAGCCCACTAGGCTCCCCCGTCCCTGGGATTCTCCAGGCAAGAACACTGGAGTGGGTTGCCATTTCCTTCTCCAATGCATGAAAGTGAAAAGTGAAAGTGAAGTCACTCAGTCGTGTCCGACTCTTAGCGACCCCATGGAGTGCAGCCCACCAGGCGCTGCCATCCATGGGATTTTCCAGGCAAGAGGACTGGAGTGGGGTGCCATTGCCTTCTCCGGAGCAGCTCACTAATGACTATCAAATTCACTACTTAAAACTGGTGTTACTTAATTTCATATTTGCTTTGTAATTAGTTCCTTCTGCCAAAATAAAAACTCCAGGAGAGCAGGAGCCTCAGCTGTTTTCCTCCCATTGATCCCAGTGCTGGGAATAGAGCTTGGCTCCCAGGAGATGCTCAAACACATTTTATCAGATGCTTGAACGAATGAGTCCCAGTCCAGTTGAGACACAGCCAAAGAGCGTAAGTTTGCAAAAGTCTGGTGGAATTAGAAACTGAGACAAACCTCTTTGTATTTCTTCCTAGGCACGTTGATCTTGACATTCTGGGACAGTCCTAACTTCAGATGTTTGCTTCCCATTAGAGACTCACAAACCTCCAATAACATGCTCTCATTCTGTGTTCAGAAAGCATGGTCCCCAGACTCCTAGCATTTCTCAGGAGAGTAAAATCAGTCAGTGTACACCAGAGAGAGCAAACCGTGGCTTTAGGACTACATGGAGTTTTCAAAGAAACTGACTTTACAGACACTGACCTTGAAGCTTCCGAGGCAAGGTAAAAGGAGTTTCTCTTTGCTTGGTTGTTGGGCCTGATTCCCAAAGCTACCGTTTCACCCAGTGGTGCTCTGCCTGCCAGCATGGATGTGCCCTCCTCCAGTGGTAGACAGCTCACAGGGACACACACAGGATGCCGGAGGTCAGCTGGCCAAATGGCCATCGCGCGGCCGCAGAGCAGCTCATTAATGCAGCCTGGCTCAGCCCCCGGAACAGATGTCACCTTTTATCCCACGGTCTCAGGCCAATTAGTGGTTATCTTCCTCTGAGGGTCTGACCTGTGCTGACCCTCATCGGATCTCATCATTATCTGGAATAGTTTTCAATCCTTGAGAACATGCAGAGGTGGGATATGAGATTGATGTAGTGCGAGCACTGGGCAAGATCAAGGTGCTGGTACGTGAATCCACATGAACTCAAAGTCCTCAGCCCTGGAACCCGTACATGGAGGTCTTTCATTGTCCCAGACTGTCTTATTTTTGTATTCTGTAGTGGGTTATGAGGCTTCCCAGGTGGTGCAGTGGTAAAGAATCTGCCTGCCAATGCAGGAGACACCAAAGAGTTGGGTTCCATTCCTGGGTCAGGAAGATTCCCTGGAGGAGGAAATGGCAACCCACTCCAGTATTCTTGCCTGGAAAATCCCATAGACAGAGGAGCCTGGAGGGCTACATTCCATGGGGTCACAAAGAGTCTGACATGACTGAGCATGCATGCATGCATAACAGGTTATACAAGCATCCTTGGGAGACCAAAAAATAAAAAATTTCGATTTTTAACTGTTTTTTTCTTTTACTTCATGCAGGATTCTGGTTCATACTGGCTCTTCTGGACCAAATTAGTCCTTCTTAAAATACAACAGGATAAGATCAATTCTATGTAAAGAATTTCAGGAGTGCTTGAATACATATATTCATTAAAGGAGAAGTGGAAGAAATTACATGCACATAATCCTTTCTAATTGTGGTTGACTTAAGAGCTAATTACTATAGAGTAATTGGCCCATAAGAAAGATTTTTGAGGCTGTTGTAATTAATACAGTGGGCCAAGGAGGAGATGTGATGGAATCATTGGGTTTTAATTAATCGGCAACAGGAGAATTCTTGTTTCCTGAAGGAGACCTCCTCACTCACGGAGATTTACACACCGTGGGAATTACAGGGGCCTGCAGATCACTTCCATTGGATTTCTGCCCAGCTGACATTTATTGAAAAGCTGCCAGGTAAATTGAAGGTTACAGGAATTCTAATCTGATTTTTGACCCAAATGGCATTCAGAATGTCAATCTATTTGTAGAATTCTCTTAACTCTACTCAGTTTCAAGGTTAATGAGGGTAGAGATTCTGTTTGGGTTTGTTTTTGAACACCCCAGAGTGTCTGTTTGTCTATCTGGCTGGCTTTTCTTTATTTATTTAATTTGGCTGCTTTTGGTCTTAGTTATGGGATGCAGGCTCTTAGTTATGGCACGTGGGATATAGTTTCCTGACCAGAGATTGATCCCAGACCCCCTGCATTGGGAGTTCAGTGTCTTAACCACTGGACCACCAGGGAAGTCCCTGTCTTTAATTTTTTGGTTTGCTCTTGTGATTTTGAAATGATTTCAGGTGATTTGGAGTGGCCATTTGCTTTGAGAATGCTAGAACCAAAGGCAGATATTTTACCTTCTTAGATGAAACTGGTCATCAGTATTATTCATGATGCTCCTTGGAAACGTGGTCCTTATGATCCTTACATATTATTAAGTCCATTGTAACAGTACCTGCCTTCAAAACATTCGCATCGGATGCAGGGTGAGTAAGTTCTAGAGTTCTGCTATACAGCATCACCCATAGTTAACAATACTGTGTTGTACAGATAAAATTTGTGATGAAGGTAGATTCAGGTTAAATGTTCTTGCCACAGTGAAAAAAAAGTAACACTGGTGATTCCACTTCCAGTCATGGCTGAGGAGTTGGTATCATACTAATAGTCTCACAGTTGACACCTATGAACTCTGCAGAAAGTACCCAGCTGCCTGATGAATGTAGGGAGTGACCAAAAGAAGCAGACACTTGGTGACAGAGAGCAACGCTGCGTGAATTTCCTATTTTGTGACTTATAGACTGACGGAAGGCCCCAGTCAGGGAAGCGGAAACTCAGAAAATCCAGTCTTTCTTGATGCTGTTATGAAGATGCCCAAGATGAATATGTACATTGGAAGAAAGTAAGCATGAGGGATACATGGATGCACCCAGCCAGGGATGCACCGGAGGGCCTCCCACACAAGCATCCAGATTTTTAAAAATATTGGTTTATTTATTTGGTTCTTTGTTGTGGCGCATGGGCTTAGTTGCCCAAGGCATATGGAATCTTAGTTCCTCAACCTACATTGTCTGTATTGCAAGGCAGATTCTTAGCCACGAACCACCAGGGAAGTTCCCAAAGATCCAGATATGACATTCTGAGGAAACCAAAGAAGTGTGCAGTTGAAGCATGGACTCTGAGGGTCACAGTTCATTCATTCATTCATGACATATTTATGGAGTACCTCTGGGCCAGGTACTTTCTTAGGTATTGCAGGAAACATGGAGAAAAATCCCTGCACCCACTCAGTTTACAATCTAAGAGACAGAGACAGTCCACAGCAAAAGTATGTAAATAGAGTATGTTTGATGGTGAGAAACAGCAGGGGAGGGGGAGGGGGCTGGCCCATGTAGGACATGGGTCTTTCAGCAGGGTCCCCTAAAAGGCAGCTTTTGAGGCACGATCTGAAGGTGAGGGGTAAGCTCTACAGACGTCACAGGGAAGAGGGTCCAGTAGAAGGGACAGGCAGAGGGAAGACCTCAAGGCAGCAGCGTGCCTAGTGCTGGAGGAACAGTGAGGGAGCAGTGTGGCTCGGCCAGAGTGACTGAGGGCATGGTGGTGGCAGAGGTATTCAGGAGGATAATGCGCACTGGGGCTGGGGAGCCGGGTTGTGTAAAGCTTTAGAGATGCTTGCAAGGAAATGGGCTTTTATGCAACTGAGATGAGAATTCCTTAAGGATTTTTAATAGGATGGTGAACGTATCTGACTCCTGGTTTAACTGGAGTATGCTGGCTGCTATGTAGAGAGAACAGAGTGGAGGGCTGGGGGTGAGGGAGGAAGCAAATCATTTAGGAGGTGATGACAATGACCAGGCAACAGGGGACAATGGCCTGGGCCATCGTGGGTATAGTAGGCATGATAAAGCGAAGTTATTTTAAAAATACACTTCCCAGATAGGCGTGACAGGCTCTGTGAACAGCCCAGATTGGGCTACTAAGGAGGGGGGGAGTGCTTGGGATGACCAAGGTTTTGACCTGAGTAACTGGAAGGAGAGATGGCCTTGTCTTTGATGGGGAAGAGCATATGGTTTGGTCTTGGGAGGGCAGAAGTTCAGCGTCAAGTTTGAGATGCTTTTTAGTTCCCTAACTGAAGCTGCTGAAAGGGAGTTCAATAAGAGTCTGGAATTTGGGGGACAAGTCCAGGCTGTAGGTTGGATTCTTTTTTAAAAACTTATTTCATTGAAGTTCAGTTGACTTACAATGTATTAATTTCTGCTTATAACAAAATAATTCAGTAATACATATATATATATTCTTTTTCATTATGGTTTATTACAGGATATTTTTTAACTGTTTTTTCTTTTTTTGTGGTAAAAGCCACATGATATAAGACGTACTATTTTGACCATATTTAACTGTATGCTTCAATGGCACTAACTACATTCACCTTGGTGTACAACTCTTACCATCATCCATCTCCCAAATTTTTCACCGTCCTAATCTGAAACTCTGTCATCTTCAAACACCATCTCCCCATTCCCCCTCCCTACCCGCTAGCCCCTGGCCCCTGACATCTGCCAGTGTACTTTCCGACTGCATGAAGTTGGCTCTTCTAAGTATTTCATATAAGTGGAATCAAACTGTATTTGTCTGCACCTAATGTGTATTGTAACACCTTTTTAAGGTTAGCTTGATACATGCCCTACAGATTGTAGCTTCCTTTCCCCCCACATGCCATACAGTAGGCTCTCATTAGTTATCTGTTTTATACATAGTGGTGCATGTATGTCAATCCCAGTCTCCCAGTTCATCCCCCTCCCCGTCTTCCCCCCTCGCTGTCCACACTTTTGTCCTCTGTGTGGTCACAGGATATTGAATATAGTTCCCTGTGCTACACAGTAGGATCTTGTTGTTTATTTAAAACAGTTTGCATCTGCTAGTCCCAACTCCCCAATCCATCCCTCTCCAACCTCCTCCCCTCCCTGCCTGTTGGCAGCCGCCAGTCTGTTCCCTCTGTCTGTAAACCTCATGATTCTTGCGCCTTCTGACGCCACCCCTTTGAGAGACGTGAGTCCCCCTGGTATTCACAGTCAATGTCTGTGGTCTCTAATTGATGCTGTGGCTGGAATGTGAGCTTTCTTCTGATCTAATGTTCTGCAGGCAGCTTGTCTCTGGCCTGATCTTTGCGGGGTTGGCCACGAACACACCTCCAATCATCTGACTGTCACAGTCGCCTTCACGGGGAGCCCAGTGTCATCCTTTGGGCAGAATGCTGCTTCTGTTTCTCAGCAGGGAATACACCAGGACTGGGGATAAATCGGCGCTGATTGCAGCTGTCAGCTGGCCCCTGGCCACAGGGTGGCTTGCAGTGTGCTGGACTTATGGGTGCCCTCCACAGCCACCTGGAGGAGCCCAACTCACCAGCAAGCACCGGGTGCAACCCAGGGACCCTGGCCTCATTAGCAGCTGCTCCCCTTGGAGGAGCCAACCTGCCCGTTAGGCAGCAGAAGATTCTGCTTTTAATGAGGTCCTTTCCAGTTTAGGTGCAGAGAAATCCGGTGCCACATGACAGGAGAAAGGCTTTCACTGAGAAGCAGACTCTTTGAAAGATAATTAGAGTTTTGTGTGGGACTCTGCTTGTATATACCACTGAGCCTGGTGCAGAGTCAGGGACGTGGTCTTCTTCATAAACCTACCAGCATGAACGAATGAGGGAATGTGATGTTCGCGGCCCCTGCAATCAGACTCCTGGTAGATTCCGGAGGCTATCTGTACTTGCTGACTGCCCTCAGCCAGGGCTGCCCTGTTCCTGAGTCTTGAACGTAGCTTACTCTTTCCCCTCTGTACTCACTGGAGGAGGGCTCTTGATGATGCCCACAATCAGACGAGACTGTGGGACTGCTTCCAAACTCACTTCCTTGAGTGAGTGCTTCATTGTCAGGGAGAGAATGACCAGAGCCCTCCTCTTCCTGTGGGTCAGAGAGCAAATGTTCTAGAGGCAGAACAGAGGGCAAAACGTGCTCTGTTGATGTAAAAATGAGGCAAGGAGTCATTCATGTTCAGGCTCACAGATGCCCACACTATCTCCCTGGAGGACCAATGAGGGAACAAATGACTTTGTGCCATTTGCAGCAACATGGGTGGACTTAGAGGTGATCATTAAGGGAAGTCAGTCAGACAGAGAAAGACAAATGCCATATGATATTGCTTATGTGTGGAATCCAGAAACAAACATAGTTACCAAAGGGGAAAGATGGGGGGAGAGGGATAAATTAGGAGTTTGGATTCGACATGTACATCAGTTCAGTTCAGTTCAGTCACTCAGTCGTGTCCGACTCTCTGCGACCCCATGAGTCACAGCATGCCAGGCCTCCCTGTCCATCACCATCTCCCGGAGTTCACCCATCACTCGTCCATCGAGTCCGTGATGCCATCCAGCCATCTCATCCTCGGTCGTCCCCTCCTCCTCCTGCCCTCAATCCCTCCCAGCATCAGAGTCTTCTCCAATGAGTTAACTCCACGCATGAGGTGGCCAAAGTACTGGAGCTTCAGCTTTAGAATCATTCCTTCCAAAGAAATCCCAGGGTTGATCTCCTTCAGAATGGACTGGTTGGATCTCCTTGCAGTCCAGGTACTCTCAAGAGTCTTCTCCAACACCACACTTCAAAAGCATCAACTCTTTGGTGCTCAGCCTTCTTCACAGTCCAACTCTCACATCCATACATGACCACTGGGAAAACCATAGCCTTGACTAGATGGACCTTAGTTAGCAAAATAATGTCTCTGCTTTTGAATATACTATCTAGGTTGGTCATAACTTTTCTTCCAAGGAGTAAGCGTCTTTTAATTTCATGGCTGCAGTCACCATCTGCAGTGATTTTGGAGCCCCCCAAAAATAAAGTCTGACACTGTTTCCACTGTTTCCCCGTCTGTTTGCTGGGGAAATAGGGACCGGATGCCATGATCTTCATTTTCTGCATGTTGAGCTTTAAGCCAACTTTTTTGCTCTCCTCTTTCACTTTCATCAAGAGGCTTTTTAGCTCCTCTTCACTTTCTGCCATAAGGGTGGTGTCATCTGCATATCTGAGGTGATTGTTATTATTTTCCGGCAATCTTGATTCCAGCTTGTGTTTCTTCCAGTCCAGCGTTTCTCATGATGTACTCTGCATATAAGTTAAATAAGCAGGGTGACAATATACAGCCTTGATGTACTCCTTTTCCTATTTGGAACCAGTCTGTTGTTCCATGTCCAGTTCTAACTGTTGCTTCCTGACCTGCATACAGATTTCTCAAGAGGCAGGTTAGGTGGTCTGGTATTCCCATGTCTTTCAGAATTTTCCACAGTTGATTGTGATCCACACAGTCAAAGGCTTTGGCATAGTCAATAAAGCAGAAATAGATGTTTTTCTGGAACTCTCTTGCTTCTTCGATGATCCAGCGGATGTTGGCAATTTGATCTCTGGTTCCTCTGCCTTTTCTAAAACCAGCTTGAACATCAGGGAGTTCACGGTTCACATATTGCTGCTACTTTATTTAAAATGATAACCAACAAGGTTCTCCTGTACAGCAAAGGGCACTCTACTCAACATTCTGCAGCAACCTAAATGGGAAAAGATTTTGAAACAGAATAGATACATGTATTTGTGAAACCGAATCACTTTGCTGTACACCTGCAGGTAACTCAGCATTGTTAATCAACTCTACTCCTGTATAAAATAAAAATTGGGAAAAAACTAAACAGCACTGAATTCCACGAGTCATTGTACATGACAAGAATGTTGCTCAAAGTTGGTAACAGGAAGAAACGGAGAGAGGACTCTGAGGAGCTGTATTTGGGGAGTTGGTGGGAGGTGATTTCTGGACTCTCTCTTCCTGCAAGGGTTTTTGGGATGTTGTCAGAAGGACAGAGGCAGAGGGGGGAAAATTAACTGTGGCAGTTGTCTTCGCCGTCTCCAGGCTTGTCACAGTGATGCTGATAAAATCAAATAAGCTGGAAGTGAGGGTGAGTTGTTAGTGTGAGAAATGGTCCAGGATCTGGCAGCTGAGAGAGTGGAGGTGCCCGCGCTGTTTGCTCATTATCAAGATTTATTGTTTTCCACTCTGGGAAATTGTTGGTAAGCAAAAATAAGGTCACTTACACCACTCTGTGAGGTACTTTGAAATATTTAAAAATGGAAAAAACAAGAGGAATTTACTATCATTTTTTTCTGTGTTGGAAAGTAGGGCAGTGAGTTGGTGGACTGATCATGAGCTGGTTTGAGTTAGATAAAGAGTTTCTGGGAGTATTTACTGCAGAAAAATGAATTGGAGATTTAACAGAAGGAGAATAAACCAAGCAAGGGAGAGTTGACAATGGTGGCTTTCTTTTTTTTTTTTAATTGAAGTTTAGTTGATTTACGATATTGTATTAATTTCAGGTATATAACAAAGTGATCCAGACATTCTCACACACATACATTTCAGATCATTTTCCTGATAAGCAACAATGATTTACTGTACAGAACAGGGAATTATATTCTGTATTTTGGGATAAACTATAATGGAAAAGAATCTGAAAAAATAGGATTGCTGAACTGAATTGCTTTGCTATAAATCTGAAACTAACACAATATTGTGAATCAATTATACTTCAATTTAAAAATAATGCTACATACCCTGATGATTCAGTTAATCCTTTTCTTCTTCCGTTTACGTAGCTCCGTTATTTCATTTGTGTATCTGTGAGCACACATGCACCGTTGTGTTTAACCTGCACAGTTAAGTAGTTCGAATTTTAGAGCTGTAGATTGAGGGGGAGTATGAGCAGAATCGCTGGTATGCTTCACGCATATTCTCACTAGTTTTAAAGAACTAGTTTGCAACCTGTGAGAGCAGAAAGATTAGATAAATATATACTTTAAAAGAGAGGCTACAGGTATAGAAAATGCAAATATTTTTTCCCTGCTGTCTGAAAACCTCCTCTCAATTCCTTCACTAGATCTGAGTTCAAAAAGAACAAGTTCCTTAAATCCCCTAGTCTGGGCTAATGTGTTTTGTTAGATGCTGCTTTCTTCTCAAAACTTATCTGAATTCATAGGAAGAGTTGAACGAAATTAATAAGGCCTGTGGGGGAAACTATATTATTTGGTTTGTACCATGACCCCACCAGTGAACAGAAGCCAGCACTATGCTTAGAACGTTTTATTAGAGGCTCATTAATGTATACTGAAATCATATTCAAATGAAAAAATAATCCATAGCTAATGGTATAATCTGGCCTAACGTTGAAATTTGCTCAACATAGAAGAGAGAGACAAAGACACCGAGAGAAGACGGAAGAGGGGAACGCTCTGTTCCGTGACGCATTCCCTGACATTAAACTATAAGAAGAAAACCTCCCGTGGAGAGACGTGAAGTCAACTTTGGTATTAATTTTTTTGCAACTTTTGTGTTTCTGAAGGGCATTATGGCTCAGACTGACTTACCTACAAGAAGGACAAAGAGAAAGGGAAAAGAATGAGAAAGAGAGGAAAAGAAGGAGGACACAAGAGGAGGGGAGGGAGAAAGCAAAGGGACAGTCCAGGTTGATAAGGACGGAAAATGCTTCTCTTTCTTGGTGACTAGCTGATCTTTGCTGACCTCATCAAGGGTTGCTCAGTGGAGTGGCCCCTTAAAGCAACCGGAGCAGAAACGACTCAAGATTGATAATGATAGTATCCTTCTCATGCCATTGCTGAAGTTCAAGTTCCTAGCATAGTTCCTGGAATGTAGAAAACCCACAGCTCACTGAAAGACAGTTCATGTTTAGCTAATTGAAGACTTTGGAGCTTTTTCCACGATAAATGTTGGGTATTATTATCAAAAATAGTGCTACAATCAACATTTGTGCAAAATTAAAGAAAAAATGTTATTTATTTATTTTTGGCAGTGCTGGGTCTTTGTTGCTGTGTAAGGGCTTTCTCTAGTTGTAGTGAGGAGGGGGCTAGTCTCTAGCTGCGGCGCACACGCTTCTCATTGCGGTGCCTTCTCTTGGTGCAGAGTGCAGGCTTCAGTAGCTGCAGCTCACAGGCTCAATAGTTTTGGCACAAAGGCTTTAGTTGCTCCGAGGCAAATGGGGTTTTCCTGGGTCAGGGATCTAACCCGTGTCTCCTGCACTGGCAGATTTTTTACCACTGAGCCACCGGGGACACCTTGTGTACAACTTTTTATGTGAACGCACGTTTTCATTTCTCTTGCGTATATTTATATATATACCTAGGAGTGAACTTGCCAGGGCATGTGGTAATGCTGTTTAATTTTTGAGGAACTGCAAAGATATTTTTCAAATCAGCTGTACCGTTTTATATTTTCACCAGCAATGCATGTGGTTTACAATTTCTTCACATTCTTGCCCACATATTTTTGTCTTCTTTAAACAAATTTTATTGGGTTATAATTGATTTACAGTGGTGTCGGTTTCAGGTATACAGCAAAGCAAATTAGTTATACATAAACATTGTCCCCCTTTTAGATTCTTTTATAGGCTATTACAGAGTGTTGAGTAGAGTTTTCTGTGTTATACAGTAAGTCCTTATTAATAATCTGTTTTATATATAGTAGTGTGTATATGTCAATCCCAGTCTCCCAATTTATTCCTCCTCACTTGCCTGCCTTTTATTTTTTTAAAGACTGCAGCCATCCTAATAGTTTAAAGTGGGATTTCACTGTGGTTTTGATCTGCAGTTCCTTAATGGATAATGATATCGAGCATCTTTTCATGGGCTTATTGGCCGTTTTATATCTTCTTTGGAAAAATGTTTATTCAAATACTTTGCCTAATTTTAATTGCTGTTGTTATTGCTTTTTAAATTGTTGAGTTGTAAAAGCTCTTTATATATTCTGGATAATTCTGGATAATGATTGTTTATTAGATATCTGATTTGCAAATATTTCCTCCATTCTATTCAGTGTCTTGATTTTACTGATGGAATTTGAAGCACTAAAGTTTTAAATTGTTTCTTATTCTGTGTTTGTGTGTTTGTGTTGTTTTATCTGAGAAACCACTGCCTCAACCAAAGTCACAGAGATTATTGCCTATGTTTTCTCCTAAGACTTTTTATAAATTTAGCTCTTAGGTCTTTGATCCACTTTGTGTGAACAGCATCTTGCTGTTCTAGCTGATTATTGCCACATGGGAATGTGCGACAGTGTTGTCTATGCTTCCAAGAAACCAGAGATACCAGTTCTTTGGTGTGAATATTCTGCCTTGAAAAACATTAGCAACCAAGTCAAATTTCATGAAAACACAACAGTGGAGGTGGTCAATAAATATGGCCCTGGCCACATGCACCCAGCGACCACATTATAACCTCGGGTTTCCTATTTAACTTTCCTAGTCAGCTAGAAATGTAATGAAAGGACCCCTGTTCTTGGTCTACTCCTGGGTGACACAGTCTTAGGATTTTTTCAAGATTCTAAATAGCAATGTAAGGAGAAGTCTTGAAATTAAACCAATGAGGAAAGAAGGTTTTGAGTCCAAAAGTCCCTGCTCTAAATGAGGGGCTTTTAAATATTTTTAGACGTTTGCCTGCTAGCTACCCTGATTAGTCAACCTGAAACATTTTTTCCACAGCAAGTTCTTTGGAGAGAGCAGAAATGCGGGGGCAATGCCTAAATTTTGTGAAATTGCAGAAAGAAATGATTTATTCATGCTAGATTCTGAGAGCCAACCATGAGGTCACGATGAAAAGGGCTGAGTGACAGGCAGAGAGATGAACTAAAGACCCTCTGCCCTGTTGATGGATTTGGTGAACAGGGATTTGCTCCCTTCCTCTCTGGGAGGACTGCTGTTGAGGGAGGGGAAATCACAGAGTGGGAAGGAAGTCTGGAGGGAAAAGAGGGTGTGATGAGGGACCCTGAGCAGTGGGCAGTAGCAGTTGCCTGTTGTTTGAGCCCATTCTTCAAATATTGGCCTGAGTCAATATTTGAAGAGGCTGCCTCTACCAGGAAAAGCCTTCCCTGACCTGCCAATTTCTCTCCTCCAAAGACCATATCACAGCCTCTCTGGTTTTCCTAAGCACACTTTCTTCTCTGAAGTCTTGCTCAAACTGGTGTTTGATATTCAGAGATTCCATCAACAGATATTTAATGAGTACCAACTATGCCCCAGCGTTCCCCGATGGCTGGCTCAGTGGATAAAGAATCTGCCTGCATTCCAGGAGACACAGGAGATTCAGGTTCAATCCCTGGGTCAGGAAGAAAATGGCAACCCGCTCCAGGATTCCTCCCTGAAAAATCCCATGGGCAGAGGAGACTGAAAGGCTAACAGTCCAAAGGGTTCCAAAGAGTTGAATATGACTGAGCAACTAAGCACACAACACTGTGCCCCAGGCTGTGTTCTAAGGGCTGGCGATGCAGTAGTGAGAAAAACAGGCAGAAATCCCTGCTTTCCTGTTGCTTGCACTCACGTGTGTGTGTGTGAGAGAGAGAGAGAGAAGCAACAAATGAATTAACTTACAGGTTATAAAGTGAAAGCTGTGGGAAACTTAGAGCAGGATAATGGGATCACAACTGCAGGAAAGGAAGATGACATTTTTAGTGGGGTGGTCAGAAGAGTCTTTGGGTTGTATTTGATTGGCCAGAAAATTTCTTCTGGTTCTTCCATAATCTATTACAGAAAAATCTGAATATTTGAACAAAGGCTTGAAGGAGGCTCTTTTTCAGTTAGCACCTTGTGTTCATGCTGATGATTCTGGGATAAATGTTTCCCATGATTTTTTTCTGAAGCTTAAAATAGATTTATTCATTTATTCAGCAAACATTTGCTAAAGATCTGTTAAGCATCCTTAAGGTTTCAGCTCAAATGTCAGCTCCTTGCAGAGGCATTACCTGAACACTCGTTTCATTGTCTTCTGTTTTAATTTATATTCTATTTTAAAATGAAAACTAACATTTTATACTTTATTTTTTAAATGAAGTTTTGTTGATGCACAATATGTTACAGGTATACAGTAAAGTGATTCCCAATGTCTGAAGGTTATACTTCATTTATAGTTACTATAAATATTGGCGATATTCCCTATAGTCTTCAGTAGATTCGTATAACTTATTTTACACATAGTAGTTTGTCCCTCTCCTCGTCTACCGTATATTGCCCCTCCCCCGCCCTCTTCCCACTGGTACCCACTAGTTTGTTCTCTAGATCCACGAGTCTCTTTTTTTTATTATATTCACGAGTTTGTGGTATCTTTTAGATTCCAGATGTAAGCGGTGGCATATGTTTGTCTTTCTCTGTCTGAGTTACCTCACTTAGTATGACAGTCTCTAGGTCCATGCATGTTGCTGCACATGGCAGCGATTTCATTCTTTTTTATGGCTGAGTAGTATTCCATTTTATATCTCCTTTATCCAGTCATCTATTGATGATACTTAGGTTGCTTTCACATCAGCAATTGTAAATAATGCTGCTTTGAGCATTGTGGTGCAGGTATCTTTTTGAATTAGTGTTTTTGTTTCTTTGGGGTATACACCTAGAAGTAGAATTGCTGGGTCATGTGGTATAAATGTAATTTTTTTTTAAATTGAAAAATAAGTATTTCACTTTTTAAAAAGAAACTTCATTTTTCTATTTCATTTTTAGGATGGCATTTATCATGACATGGGCTTACCTTATTTGTTTATTTACCTGACTGTTAAGAGAGGAATCTCATCTATTTTGTCTATCAGTGAATTCTCCATGGCTGACAGATATTCAGTGCTTAATAAATGTCATAGAATAAATGAAAATGCCAGGGATTGTAGGGACCCTGGTGTTACGATAGGTTTTGACCTTTGAGAACTTATGTTTAGAAAATTTAGCAGTTGTGCTCCTTGGTATTTACCTAAAGGTATTAAAAACTTATGCCTACACAAAAACCTGTACATGGATATTTATAGTAGCTTTGTTCTAAAAAATTAGAAGCAACCAAGATGTCCTTCAGTGGGTGGATTGATAAATAAACTGTGGTCCATCCACATAATGGGGTATTATGATATTATTCAGTGCTGAAATGAGCTATCAAGTCATGGAAAAACAGGGAAGAACCTTACCTGCATATTATTCAGTGAAAGAGGCCAATCTGAAATGGCTACATACTATGTGATTCCAAGTCTGTGACATTCTGGAAAAGGCACAACTATGGAGACAGTGAAAAGATCAGTGTTGACCAGGGTTTGGGGAAGGAGTGATGAATAGGCAGAGATCAAAAGACGCCTCAGTTCAGCTCAGTTCAGTTCAGTTCAGTTCAGTCGCTCAGTCGTGTCCGACTCTTTGCTACCCCATGAATTGCAGGACGCCAGGCCTCCCTGTCCATCACCAACTCCCGGAGTTCACTCAAACTCATGTCCATCAAGTCAGTGATGCCATCCAGCCATCTCAACCTCTGTTGTCCCCTTTTCCTCCTGCCCCCAATCCCTCCCAGCATCAGAGTCTTTTCCAATGAGTCAACTCTTCGCATGAGGTGGCCAAAGTACTGGAGTTTCAGCTTTAGCATCAGTCCTTCCAAAGAACACCCAGGGCTGATCTCCTTCAGAATGGACTGGTTGGATCTCCTTGTCAGTCCAAAGGACTCTCAAGAGTCTTCTCCGACACCACAGTTCAAAAGCTGTGCTCAGCTTTCTTCACAGTCCAACTCTCACATCCATACATGACCACTGGAAAAACCATAGCCTTGACTAGACAGACCTTTGTTGGCAAAGTAATGTCTCTGCTTTTGAATATGCTGTCTAGGTTGGTCATAACTTTTCTTCCAAGGAGTAAGTGTCTTTTAATTTCATGGCTGCAGTCACCATCTGCAGTGATTTTGGAGCCCCCCAAAATAAAGTCTGACACTGTTTCCACTGTTTCCCCCATCTATTTCCGATGAAGTGATGGGACAAGATGCCATGATCTTCATTTTCTGAATGTTGAGCTTAGACCAGTGAAAATACTCTGTATGAGACTATAATGATGAACACTTTTCATTATACATTTGTTCAAACCTGTAGAATATACAAAACCAGGAGAGGACTGTGATGTAAGCTGTGCACTTTGGGTGATAATGATGCGTCCATGTAGATTCACTGATTGTAACCAATGTACCATCTGATGGGGGATGTTGATAATGGAGGAGGCTGCGTGTATAGGGGGAGGAAGTAGATGGGGAAAACTTTTATACCTTTTCCTCAGTTTTGCTGTGAACCTAAAATTGCTCTAAAAATTAAAGTCTTTTTTTTTTTAAAGATTACATTCTGGTAGTGGAGACAGATACATCTTCTCAAAGCAGAGTATTTAAATATACTTACTGGGCAGGCAGGAACATGTGTCTCAGAACCCAGCTGACTGGTAGCTTTAGAATGCAAATTAACCACATCTCCCCAATTTACAGGTTGTCCTACTGGGCCTTTTGAGTGTATTCAGAGAATTAAACACATATGTTGGGAACTCCTACCATTTTCCAGGCACCATGCCCGCTGCCACAGTCAGAACAGCAGAGGACAGGTGCACTGTTGCGCAGGTGACATGAACAGTCAAGACAGGAAGTCAGGGTTCAGGCTTGCATTTACATTGAATAACCAGCAGGCTTATTCTGGGACATTTGTTCAATGTGATCATTGTTCAGTATTTGCCTTGCTTTTTTGGTCATCTTTTAAAATAATGCCTAGAAATAGACTCATAAGAAAAAACAGAAGCCCTGAGACCAGAGACAGCCTTTTGCTCCATTTCTAGAAAAAACTCATGTGGCACAAGCATCTCAGCCTGGTAGCTCAGAATTGTCTAGAAATTTGTAGGGAGAAAAATAATTTAGGTAAATGGTCCAACGTGCTGGAGAACAGTTCAAGCTTTCAAACATTCTTTCCTTCTTTCTTTCTGTTTCTCTCTCTTTCCCTCCCTGTTCCCCCATCACCACCACCACCCCCCCACCCCCCGCCACCTCCTTCTGCAAAGCAACAATCGTTGTCATCTCAGGGGATCTGCTGAGACAGGGCTGGATGTGGTTCCTGGGGACCAGCTGCTGCTCTGGATCCCGTCTCTCTCCCCTGCTCCCAACTCTCCTCCCCTTGCTTCTTGCTGGCACGGCTGAGCTGCAGCCATACAGTGCGCTTAAAAGGTGTCTCAGCCTCACCTCAGGAGTCCCATGGTCCCACGGAGCAGGCTTAAACTTATATTAAAGGACAAGTTTCCAAGGGAAATAGAACTTCTGGGAAGCAAGTCCTTTTGGGAGGAGGCTGTGTGTTCTAGCTAGAGGGGAGAAGCAGCCAAGCAGTGTTCCTGCCTGACCCCTCCAAACACACACACACACACACACACACACACACACACACACACCCCTCCACCCCAGGGAAAAGAAAAAGTATCTAATGAATATCTCACTGATCCCAATTCCCCAAAGGCAGTGGGTAATTATTAAATTGAGAGACTCATGGAGCACTTTTCTAAATGGACAGGCCTATCAAGAATAGATCAGGAGCAGGTAAAATTAATAGTTATAAACCCATTTCCATAGAAATGGACTTATTACCAGGCATGCCAGCTGCCTGAAAGTAAAAGACCCTTTTTCTCTGGTTTCAGGGAAATGACTTAAAAATCTGTGCATAAAATGACTGACTGGATTGTTAATCCATTTGTGTTAACCTGGACTTGGGCAGGTTCCTGTAGCTGGTCTGCAGTGGGACAGCACAGTTAAGGGGGGAAGCCCTCCCATACAGACCCTGCCCCCTTTTTCCCAAAGACTGGCTACTTTGGCACCCCAAAGCCAGAATGTGGATTTAGCAGGATTAAACTGCTGGTAACAGAGAGAGTTATGTTCATTTTCTTCTAGTGCTGGATTTTCATTTTCTTGGCAGTAGTTTTTCTGAGGTTTACTGAATGATGAGACCCAGGAGGCATTAGAAGCAGTTCCTTAGATCTGGTTACAAGCACGGAGGAGCCCAAAGAGAAATCAAAGGTCTGATCTGATAAGGCCAAGAGTCTCTTGCAGGAGGAGACTTGACCGATAAGTGGAGCATCCCGGTGATCAGAGAAGTGACTTTAGGCTGGAGTATGGCGGCTGGGAAAGGGGGGTGACTGAAGCCAAGAACTGAGTGCCCAAGTCCCTTAGATTCTGAAGTCCCTCTGACAGTGCCCTAGTAAAAAGGGGGTCTCCTTTTTAGGAGGTTAGGGGGTTCCCATGTGAGCCCACTCCCATCCTCTCCTGAGACCAGTCCTTTGTCCAACACATATTCCCTTCCCCATGGAAACTTGTGCAATATAGATACTTGTGGAAATAGATACTTGATGATTTGCCCACAACCAGCCAGCTGGGACTACCTCGCAGTGTAACTTTAATACGTTTATGTGTGTGTGTTAGTTGCTCAGTTGTGTTCGACTCTTTGCGACCCCATGGACTGTAGCTTGCCAGGCTCCTCTAACCATAGGATTCTCCAGGCAAGAATACTGGAGTGGGTAGCCATCCCCTTCTCCAGGGGATCTTCCTGACTCAGGGGTTGAACCAGGCTGAGTCGCCTTCATTGCAGGCAGGTTCTTTACTGTATGAGCCTCCAGAAAAGCCCTAATACATTTATACTCCAATTTAAGTGGCCACTCTATTGGACACAGTGATATCAGAGAGTTTCTTGAAACCTTGGCTATGGAGAAAAAATGCTGGGCATGACTAATTCTAATGTAGTGCTATTTGGGGGAGAATTCCATATCAGACAGGTCAGTGTAACATATATCCACTTTTTTTTTAATGGTGCTTCAGTTTAATTCTAAGTGTAATTTTGTAAGTAAGTCAGGTTATAGACATTACATTTCCCCCCATTTAAAAAATTTTCCACAATTAAAAAAAATTTATTGGGATATAGTTGATTTATTGGGATATAGCTGACTCATTGGAAAAGACCCTGATGAAAAGACCCTGAGGGCTCAAGAGGAGAAGGGGGCAACAGAGGATGAGATGGTTGAGTGATGGCATCACCGACTCAATGGACATGAGTTTGAGCCAACTCTGGGAGATAGTGAAGGACAGGGAACCCTGGAGTGCTGCAGTCCATAGCGTTGCAAAGAGTCAGATTAGTGACTGAACACCAAAATTGTTGATTTACAGTGTTGTGTTATCAATAGTTTCAGGTATACAGCAAAGAGAATCTGCTGTACATACATCCACTGTTTTTTTAGACTGTTTTCTCATATAGGTCATTGCAGAGTATTGAGTGAAGTTCCCTGTGCCATACAGTAGGTTCTTATTAGTTATCCATTTTGTATATAATAGTGCGTATATGTCAATCCCAATCACCCAATTTAATCCTCCTCTCCTCTCCCTTTTTCCCATGGTAACCGTAAGATTGTTTTCTATTATGTATCTGTGACTCTGTATCTGTTTTTGTAAATAAGATCATTTTTACCATTTTTTTTAGATTCCATGTATAACAATTTCATATGATATTTGTCTTTCTTACAAGGAGCTAGATGGAAGATTTAAAGGACAAATTTACGATAGCCGTTTTGTCAATACTGTGGTTTTTCCCCCTAAAGTTGTCAGTGGGAGGGAGCTGTCCGTGGTAGGAGATTCTGCTGGGCAAGAATCTTTACACCTGAGTGACTGAGGTTTTAGGAGCTATGAATCAGTCACACTTGCTGTTAGCATTCCTTGGATCCAGGTACAGCTAGATTCAGGATGATAGACATGGACTTATGGAAGAAAAGTCGCTCAGGAATCCCATGCTGGGTGGCTTTTCACCTCTCTGCTCAGTAACTTCTCCTGTCAGTACAAGAGTCAGCCTATAGCTCACAAGTTCATGTCAGCGAGGATAGGCTTTTCACCTCTCTGCTCAGTAACTTCTCCTGTCAGTACAAGAGTCAGCCTATAGCTCACAAGTTCGTGTCAGCGAGGAGAGGCTCTGCTTGTGTAGGAAGGTGCTGGGAATGGCGCTTGTCCTTTCCGCTTGTGTGTGCCCTGTCCGCTTTCTTCCCCCTCCTCCAGATAGATGTACCATGTTGTTACTCCATGAATGATGGCAGGTGGGGATTTCTTACATTACATCCCATCCCATCCCATTTCAGGCGGCCATGAAGAATCCGCCATGGTACCTTAATGTGTGGCTCATAGCTGATGTCACGAACCATGCACGTGGTGGGGTCCTTTCCCATGATTGGTCTCATGATGCCCCCACAAGTCCATGTAGTCACCGATGTTCTTCCCAAATTCTAAAGCCCACAGTTTGAACTATGGGTCCACAGACACACAGGTAAGTAGCAATAGAAGCAGCCAGATCCAGGCTATGCCTCAGGACTGGAGTGACGGTGGCCTTAGGTGAAGGGTTTGGTCACATCCTGTGTGTGGCACTTGGATTATGATGTAGGCAGACGCTGGGCTGGGGAGGACAGGGCTGTCACAGTGTCCAGAGATGCAGTGCGGTCTGAGCTGCTCACTCGGGGAAGGACAGTCTGCTTCCCACAGAGCCCTGAAGACGGATGGTCCGTTCACTCTGAGGTGTGGGTCATCTATGGCAGCCTGTGAATCAGGCTCTATCGACACTGCCGTGTGACTTGTTGAACTTGGCAATCCTTCGTTTTGACAAAGAGGAACGTGGCAATTCATCTCATGCTTGACATTCTGCTGAATCGCAGTTTTAAACTGCACTTTGCCATGTGTTTGTTTTCCAGAACAAATGGCTCCTTCTACGAGATCTTGCAAGTGGACTTCGGAGTTGACAACAGCAGTGGCCTGGCTGGTGCCCAGCAGATCACCTGGCAGGTGGAGTACCCCGTGGAGGACGCCCCGAGGGAGCTGGTCGTCTCCGAGATCTTCATCAGCCAGACCTCCTTTGTGGGCATTGTCCCACTTGCAATGGTGAGATATCAGGCTTCAGAATCAGTGTCGCAAAGATGTTTTCTATGAGGCCTTTTTTTCTTTTTTGCCTTGCCATGTAATTTCTGGGATCTTAGTTCCCCCACCAAGGATCAAACCCAGCAGTGGCTTCCCAGCAGTGAAAGCCCCAAATCCTAACAACTGAACTGTCAGGGAATTCCCTTAGTATTTTTTTAATATAAAAAATGAGCATTTTGTAATCTGCTGTTTTCCATGCACCAGATGAAGCTGTTTGAACAAGGGAAATGCACTTGAATTACATTTTATGTACCCGCTTTCCGTAATGCCTCCTTAAAAACTATTCAAGGTTTGCTGCATAAATCCCTTTCCTTTGTGGATGTTGTTGAACTGTGTCCCGGAGAACATGTGTTGTTTTTTTTTTAATTTGTCTCATCCTATATCCATCTCAGGACCAAGTGCTCTTGAGAGAAGGTTGCATTGAAATCCATCAGGCGTGTGTGATGGGAACAGCTGCTCTGAGTCCATGCTGAGTGACCAGTTGACAGTGGCCGGTCAATTGCCCTGAGAGTTCCTGTGTAGCTTAGGGATTGGCAAACTCTAAAATGTGTATGGAAAGAAAGAGCCTTGTTGGGAACTGACCAGCTGAACCTGGATAGGGTCCCAGAGTCCATGAAACCAGGTATGCTTCTGTTTCTGGCCTGGGGTGACCAGCTTTCTCCTCTCAGCTTGGCCAAAGCTTGATTCATGACCAGGCTCAGGGGCCACATCTGAGAACAAGGTCATGGACAAGGTTCCAGAACCTTAAGGGACGGTGCTGGTGTGTCCCAGGGAATAAACCCCTGGAGCACCGTATTCCCAATACCCTTGCCCACACTGGATATGTTCAAATGCATTCTGCACTGCTTTGACCTTCCTGTCTAGAACCGAAGACAGAGGGGCCACACTCAGTGATTTCAGGACATTCTGGGGGTGCTTCTATCATCCAGACTCAAGTTGGGCACCAAGAGTGAGATCCTTGCAGATAAAACCCTCTATCCTACAATTAACTCTGCAACTCCCATATCTGTGTTCTTGACTCTTCTCTTTCCTCCAAAACACGCTTGCCCCCATCTCCCCACATCTGACTCCTTCTCTTCGGTTCAACTGATAGAGGGATACCATCCCCGACCACAGGGACCAAACTGGCTCTCCATCCCCTTGCTCATCACCCTCTGTCCACATCCTCACCCTCATGTATCTTCTTCATGGATATTATCAGTGTGTGAGATTTAGGATTCATCGTCTGTCTTCCTCCCCAGAAGGAGAGATCCTTGACGGCAGGCTTCTGGCCAGTTTTGTCCACAGCTGGGTCCCCAGTACCTAGAACAATGCCTGGGACACTTACTATTTGTCAAATGAAGGACTGAATCCCGCGCTGGAATCTGAGCTACTGGGATCATCTAGCTCTTGAAGGCCAGATAGATGGGGATGGTCTGCATCAGCAGTGATCTGCGTTTTGTCTGAGAGCAGTCACCGGGGAAATGCTAACTGTCTTTCCCTTCCCTTCTGCTTCCCTACCCTGCCTGCCTCCGCTTTCCCTTCCTTCCTCTTCTTTTCTTTATGAAAGCATGAGTTTTTTCTTTTCTCCCCCATCCCCCACTCCCCACCATGTCTTTCACTCTCTTTCACTTCTCTCTGGTTTTCTGTCCAACTACCTAGCTTTGAGCATGGAGATTTCTTTCCAGGGGTGGCTTGGAATTTAGGGCTGCAGCCCACCATTCCACTACAGTTCTTAAAACTAAAAAGCCCAGCTCTACTCATACAGATTAAAAAAAAAAAGTTATCCTTCAAAAAGGTTGGAATCAAAAATGAACACACTTGATGAGTTTCTAGGCAGCTGGACACACAGGTTCAGCCTAGGAAAAAGCAAGCGATAATCAGACTCCTTTTTAGCCAAACTGACCTGAAACTTTATGCCAAGGCTTGGGCACAAATACTTATTTATTTCAAACAATATTCGTGTGTCTACTCTGTGTTCTGGTGAATGGTGATGAACAGATACACACAGTCTCAGCTCTCCAGGTCCTTGCATTCTAGGAGAGGAGAGTTCAGAGTACAAGAAACAAGTACATTTGACCACTGCAGACAATGATGTATGCTATGGAGAAATTTATGCTGGGTCTTAGAATAAAGAGACAGGGATGGGAGTGGCAGTGTCAAGTGGTCAAGAAGATGTTTGTCTAATGATCTGATGCTTGCTCTGAGAACTAACTGACAAGAGGAACCAGCTATAGAAGGCTGTGGAGGAAGAGCATTGCAGGCAGAGGGAACAGTGTGCATCTTCAAACGGAAATAAGCTTGCTTAACTTGAGGCACTCAAAGAAGGCCAAGCTGTTGGGATGCAGACAGCTGGGGAAAGGCACGGGAAAGAGACGAGCTTAGAGAGGAAGCCGGGGGCAGCTCTTCCAGGCCTTGGAAGTAGCAGATGACATTTCACAGGTCCCCCAGTGTCTAATTCCCGGTGTCTGCATTAGCCTGCTCTTGCTGCTATAGCAAATTACCATTGACAGGCTGGCTTTGTGTGCATGTGTGGCAAGTTGTTCCAATCCTGTGTGACTCTTTGCGACCCCATGGACTGTGACCTACCAGGCTCCTCTGTCCACGGGATTTCCCAGAGAAGAATACTGGAGCGGGTTGCCGAACCCTCCTCCAGGGATGTTCCCCACTCAGGGATTAAACCCAGATTTCTTATGTCTCCTGCACTAGCAGTTGGGTTCTTTACTATTAGTGCCACCTGGAAAGCCCAGAGTGGCTTTAAACAACACAAATGTATCTTATAATTCTGGAGGTCAGAAGTCTGAGATGAGTCTGCAGGACAAAATCAAGGTGTCAGCAGAGCCGCATTATTTTGGAAGCTCTAGGAATCTGTTCTTTGCCCTTTCCAGCTTCTGGAGGTGCCCACGGTACTTAGCCCACATCACTTTGACCTCTGCTTCCATCATGCATCTCTTTCTCTGACTCAGACCCTGCTGCCTCCCTCTTCTAAGGGCTGATTACATTGGGCCACCTGGACAATGCAGGACATTCTCCCCATCTCAGGATCCTTACCTCAGTGGCATCTTCAAAGCCCCTTCGTCATATAAGGTCACATATTCACAGGTTCTGGGATCAGGACGCAGACATATTTGCAGGGAAAGGTATTGACCTATTAGATGTATTAATTCATTAGCCAGCAACCTTATAAGAAGTGTACTATTATCCCATCTTGTGGATAAGGACACTGAGGAACAGAATAATAAATAAGTTGCCAAAAGGTGCACACCTAGTTGTGCTGTGGAGCTGGGTTTGTGTGTGTATGTGTATTTGTGGCACAAGTTTCCCTTTGAAAGACTCCCCAGGCTCCATGCCCATCTTGGACTTGGACCAGGAAGATATCAGTGACAGTCATAATGGGCAGGGACCTTGGGCTCCTTTTCATCAGCGACAACTCAGACTTCCTAATCCCTGTTTCACAGGCGACAGAGTTTCAAATTGATCTGAGTGGATGGCACACTCGGTTACCTGAGGGCCTCTCAGTGTCGAGCAGTGCAGTGGTTAGAACACAGCCTCTGGATCTGGGTTCAGATCCTGCCTCTGACACTTAGCGGGCACACGACCTCGGGAAAATGACTTAAGTGTTCTGTGGTGACTCAGTTTCCCCATCAGGAAACTGGCCCAGGATTGTGGTGATGTCACAGATGGGAATTTCTCAGAACAGAGCCTGGCGTCGTGTTAGTCATCACAAATAGAAGTGGTGGCCGTTAGCTCAGAAGAGTGGCACACACAGGGAAGGATAGAAGGGATTTCTGGCCCCATGGTATTTTGAGGTCATTGGATTAGACAGAACACCAGTGTGATGTGTAGAGATTAGTTATCATAATGGGAGAGGGTAGAGTGCGGTGGTGGGGGCGGGTATGTCAGGGGAAGCCCAGACTGGTGAACATTTTGACTGCAGCTTACCCATGGGAAAGCTACATTTCTGAAAGATACGCTTTTCTTTTTTTTTTCCTGATTCTTGCTCACCACCCCCCTGCCCCCACTGCCACACACACACACACAGAGGACAGAGTCACGTGAAACCATTTTAATATATGATTTGTTGGCACTCTGCTCCCTTAACATTAGGGTTCAGGCTGCTGCTCCAATGACTGCAGTTTACTCCACTTGCCTTGTTGAAACTCCAAGGACAATGTATGCCCTTATTTTCCTGGGATGACTGTCCTGAAGGCACCAACCACTTGGAGACTTCAATCCCATGAAGCTCCTGCTTTCTCTCATGGAGTGTCTCTTGCCCTCTCTCTGCAGCTATGTTTCTCCTTTGCTCATTTGCTTGCAGATGGCCTAGGGTTCAGAGGGGACAGTCTTTGTCCTGGGAGTTTCCAGCCCTGAGCCAGCTCTAAGGAGAGATGGTTCACCCCAGGGAAGGTCCAGCAGGCATCTTTGGGGCTCTTGGGGCCCCAGGGGGACCTGCCAGGGGGTCTTAAGTAATTAAGTCATGAGTATAACTCAGAAAGCTTTGAAGGCTTATCAATAAGGTTTTTTCTGGTCCCTTGTCTTATTTAAAACTTAAAAGGAAAATCTAAGAGGACTTGAATACATCCTCCTAAAACCTTACAGATAAGGCTCAAGTGTTCATTGGCTACCCGCAATTCCAGCCCTCTTCCCTGAATGAACTATGTTTAATCATTTTATTTTTCTCATCCAAGACTTTGTATCTACCTTCATACACAGATACCTGGCTGCAGAAAGCAAATGATTTTTTTTTTTTTTTTTTCCGCATGGCTATGTTGGAAAACAAAGGGCATTGCATTGAGTATCACATTCTTTACAGTCAACAATACGTCTTGGAGGCTTTTTCGTACCCAGATGAATAGAGCTGCCTCATTCATTTAAAAAAAACTACTCTATAATATTCTGCTGTGGGCTTATCCATAGTCTTATTTCCCTACTGGTGAATATTTAGGCGGTTTCCATTTCTTTCTTTCTCTCTGTTTTTTTTTGGGGGGGAGGTCGGGTGGGGGGAGGGCGAGAGGAAGTTACCACCATGCCTCTTGTAAAAATTCCGTCTGGTTTGGAGGTAGAAAGTGGGTTTTATGTCATGTACCAAATGGCAGTGGCTGTAGTCTGTTTTGTAAGCTACATTATTTTTCTGAGGCTGCCATGAAGAATTACCACCAACTTGACGGCTTAAAACAACAGGGATGGATTCTCTCATAGTTTTGGAGGCCAGAGCTCCAAACCCAAGTTGTCAGCCCAGCCCGACTACCTCTGATGGCTTGAAGATTCTTGGTTCTTCCTGACCTTCCAGCTTTAGGCGTTCCGTAGCTTGGGGCCACATCACTCCCGTCTCAGCCTCTGTGTGTGTGTCAGCGTCTCTGCATGTCCCCTCCTTATAAGGACCCCAGTCATGGCATTTGAGTCCACCCTCAACCAGTATACCAGGCTTCCTGGGTAGCTTAGCTGGTAAAGAGTCTGCCTGCAATGCAGGAGACCTCGGTTCAATTCCTTGGTGGGAAGATCTGCTGGAGAAGGGATAGGCTACCCACTCTAATATTCTTGGGCTTCCCTGGTGGCTCAGATGGTAAAGAATCCACCTGCAATGTGGGAGGCCTGAGTTCGATCCCTGGGTTGGGAAGATCCCCTGGAGAAGGGAATGGCTACCCACTCCAGTATTCTGGCCTGGAGAATTCCATAGACTGTATAGTCCATGGGGTCACAAAGAGTCGGACACGGCTGAGCAACTTTCACCACTTTCACCTCATCTATCTAATTATATCTGCACAGACCTTCTTTCCAAATCAGGTCACATTCTGAGATTTCAGTGGACATGAATTGGGGGCGGGGGGCACTATTTAGCTAGCCCACTATGGGGCAGGAAGGGGGAGGGGTGCATATATGCCAAGAACTTGTCCACTAAGATCTGGATGGGATTTGGGGCAGCTTCATCCTACACCTTCAACATCTTCAGTGAGATTGGACGTTCTGGATAAAGACTCTAAAAGCTATCAGGTCTTTAGTCATTAACTCAGCTACAAAGTGTTCTCATTCATTAGTGGTGATTAGACTTCATTTCCTAGGACTAGAAAGAGATTCCAGTACCTTTGAAAGGTATTTTTGTGGAAGCCTGACTTCAAAAGTCCATCCAGAAGAGGAGAGTCCTCCTTCTTCCACCAACACAAGTCTGTCAGTATAATTACTTGTTGGAGATTGCATAAAATACCTTGCTGTGGGAATCCAGAATAAACCTGACTCAGCGCTGTCTTCGAGCCTTTCTGATAGACAAGAAAGAACAGGATGGTCGGCAAACAGCCATTCCCTTGGTTATATACACACAGTTTCACCTGACTGATCCAACATGCTCACGCTGAAAGGAGTAATTTTAAATTGTCCAGCTGAAGATATGTCCAGTGGATGTACTTTACAAATGACCAGAAATAACCATCTTGGTTGGATAAGACTGAAGCCACTCACTTTCTAAGTGCTGCCATGTGCATCTATCTAAAGTGTGGGATGCAGGTCAACTCCCCACAGCCAAGCATGTGATGCCAGTGAGCCTATTCAGAGAACCTATCTCCAAAATGGCCCCATAGCTGGATGGAGATGCTCTATCATTTCCTAACTGACTTAAAAAATAACAATATAAAAAGATTTGTTCTTGAAGAATGAAATGGAGTCAGCAAACTGGAAAAGGAGAAGGAAGAAACCCATTAAGATATTTGGTTCCTTTGACCTGTGTCTTTTTTGGTGAAACTTTGCTGACATACAATACCTGAAGATGAACAGGAAAAACAGACCCAAGAAGCAAGTCCAGGAAAGAAACTGGTGACTGTCAGTTGAAGAACAAAGTGATAGAAGTCTGGGTGTTTCTGTTGCAGAAATGTGACATGACAGATTTCTAAGGCTGCGTCAATACCATGAATATTTATGACCTATCTCACCAAAAACGTCTGTCGGCCAGCGCATTCATCAAAGATTCCTGCTTGGGAATTGTTCTGTTTTGTTGGGTAACGAGCCCTGAATGACAAAATTGAGAGCGATTAAGTGAAGGGTTTGTGCTTCTGTTTTACATGCCCTTAGAGATGGTAAACTCACCAAAAGGCTGTATTCTGAAGAAATAAATTTCTTTTGGAAAAAACTTCTTTTCCTGTTGGTAGATGAACTGGATTATTTATCAAAATGTGGGGTTGGGGATATGCAAGCATTTGTGGGTACTGACTTCCAGGGGCCACCTCTGAGGCTCCTGTTGGAAATGGCAAACCAGAATCCTTGCAAACCAAAAGACTTTGCCTGCCTCTGTCCTGGTCAGTGAAGGGACAACCCCTTCTCTGCAGCTGGGGAAATGTGGAGGCCTGAATACTTTGGCCACCTGATGTGAAGAGCTGACTCATTTGAAAAGACCCTGATGCTGGGAAAGATTGAAGGGAGAAGGGAATGACAGAGGATGAGACGGTTGGATGGCATCACCGACTCAAAGGACATGAGTTGGGTAAACTCCGGGAGTTGGTGATGGACAGGGAGGCCTGGCGTGCTGCAGTCCATGGGGTCGCAAAGAGTCGGACACGACTTAGCGACTGTACTGAACTGTGTGCTTGAGAGACGTCAAAGTGCCACTACTAAAATCTAACCTGCCAGTTACTTAAGCTGTGTGGCCTGAGCCTGCCTTTGGCACCTGAGTCATTCTATCTGTAAAAGGGGTACTAAAATTCTCACTATGGCAACCTCAACAGGTTACTTTGAGGATTCAATACAGCAACATTATAGTCACAGTTTTTATTACAAAGTAAGAATACGATAGATGTCATCAGCTTCTTTTCATTAGAATTCCATCGTGCTTAAACAGGAGACAGTTAAGAATAGTGATGAAATTAAACTATTTCCTAACAGGGTGGCAACTCACCACTGCCCCATGGGCATAGATGCAGCCTCTAGATAATTGTTGTAGCCTCTCCCCTCCCCGCAGGGCATACCAGCTGTGCATAAAGTCTTCTTGAGAGAAAGGGCAAGGTAAAGGTGCCGTTTTGCATAGCTTACTGCAGGGTCCAGCACACCTTTTCCTAAATCGCTTTAATTTTGCACACTGCCAAGATGGCGTTTTTGATTGACTTGAATTTTTTTCCGAGGAGAGGGGATCACGGGCGGCAGTCCCCGGGGTGCCCGCTAGATGGAGCTCACAGACCGACGGGCTCGTGACCACGCAAGCCCTGCGCTCCCCTCCCCCAGGCTCCCTGAACCCCTGACCCGCCGGCCCAGTGTTCAGCCCTGACAGCCTACGGCTTCATCCGGCCTCTTTCGGCCCTACCCAGCGCTCAGCACAGCACCCGAGACGCACCTGGTGCACACCTGGTGCACACCTGGTGCACAGCATCTGGCCTCTTGGAAAGGTGCTGCCTCCCCGCCAGCGCCACTGCCGGCCCTGCGGCTGAATGAAGCCTGCGTGTGACTTCTTTTTCTGAAAAGTTTTATCATTTTACTTTTAAATGATTTGTATTCAATAAGCGTTAAAACAGAAAAAAAAGGGCAAATCCCAGCGCCCCCTGTATGACATCAGTGATATTCGAGAATCATCATTCCTGATGGGTCACGTCCACGAATCCTTTGGCTGGTGGATAAACAGTGGTTGGACCCCATATTTTATAACAACAAAATCCTACTCTAGGCTGTATTTTATTTGTGAAAGTGTTAAATCCTTTTAATCTATACATAGAAGAAGACAAAGAAGTAGACTCCTTGTATTTCATAAAACAAACAAGAAAAAAAAAACATTAGCTGACAAGAAAGTTTGATTTTTAAAATATCTCGGTAATTTAAGAAAGAAAAGTTGGTAGAAGAACGCATACCAAGGCTTGGAACTATTATTAGCATCATTATTAGTATTACTAAAAATGCTACCTGTCATGTCCACCGTCATCACCACGCCACCTCTGTTTCTTTCACAACACAGTTTTAGCCAGTGATGCCAACTCCTGAATTGGAAAGTAGAAGGAATAACTCTCTGAGATTTCTTGCCATTTCCCCATCTGGATATTATTGCTTTTGTAAGTTTTACATTGTTGATGCCTGTAATGTTGATAACCTTTGTGGAGTCTTGTTCCTATGTGTCTCCTTTGTTAATTCTGATGCTGGGAAGCCAGTCTTGCTTGCTTCATCTTTTACCCCAGCCATCTGCTTCTTTCCATCCCCAGAGATAATGCGGCTCTGTTACCTGCTGATGGCCTTTTTCTGTTGTTGCTGTGGACTGCAATGTTTTTATTCCTTTATTCCCATTTTAATGTGATCTAGAGGATAGATGAGGTTAGTCTGACGGTTCGTCCACCATAATCCCAACATTCTTTAGAAACTGTAGAACGTGGTTCAGATTTAAGGAGTAGGTTGTCAGTCATTCCTTCACACACCTGCCAGAGTCCTGTGTGCCAGGCACTGGGACGGAGCCGGGACGGATAAGGGAGACAGTTCTTGGCACTGGTGATGTCAGCAAAGGCTTTCTGACCAAGAACAGAAACGTGTGTGTTTGTGTGAAATTGCTTTAACAAAAGACAAAATATTCTATCCTGCAATGAAAGACCAAGTTAAAACCCTGACATCCTTGGGTGGAGTAATTGTGCTTTTATTGATTTAGACTCAGCAGGAGAAGCTGCTGGTTCTTTTCTGAGAAAAGGAGCGTGGCATTGAGAGAAGACCAGGGGATGGGGCGCTGTGGACCTCGGGCCACCCACCCCTACGACCCCCCCTCCCATTTTTCCAGAATGAGCGTTGACTCTGGGAGATGCCCACCCTTGGCTGGTGAAGGTTATGAGGTCCTGCTCTCTCTGCAGGAGGGGAGCTCACTGATGGAGTCAGCCTCAGGGACTGTCCTATCCAGAGAAATCGGACTGGATGGAAGGTGGTCTAGTTTGGAGAGGGCTGCGCTCCACCTGGGACTCACATCCATCTCTGAACTCCCTGTGGTCCCCTAGGGCTGCCCAGAGATCCCATCGTAGAGACAGCTGTGCGGGGAGTTGGGGATGTCCACACAGTATGAGCTGCCCTGCTTCTGCCTCCATGTGGTATGCTGGCCCCCAACCTTCTGTTCCTCTGGCCCTGGAGGAAAAAAGAAACAGGAACTCGAGGTGGGGCCGACGCTGCCACGTCTTCCTTGGGGTAGTGACGGGTCGCCACCTGGGTGGTTACATGTCAGAGCCAAAGAGAAGTTGCTGGTAATGAAAAGGCATCGTCCCCAGGGAGAAGGCCTTCATTCTGCATCTCCCAGGTGAATGGGGACAGGGAAAGAGCAAGAGTCACAGACAGGAACTCGCCCAGCCCCCAGCCCCAGGCTCCACGGGTTCTTTGGGATCATCAGCCTCCTGAGAACGGGTGCATGGTCACACATTTTTAAAACTCCATGGTATCTGCAACAGTGCTGCCGATGCCACAGGTCAGGGAGCTTGACATCAGTTCCTGCAGGACTGTGTTCACACATGAATGGATGGGCAGTGGGTGTGAGAGCAAAGAGAGATGGGGACAGGAGAACGGGGCTCATTCCCCCCATCTCCCTCACCCTAATCCCCAAAGTGCAGTGTGATTGGACTTGAACCAGCTGGATCATGATCTTTACATCTAAAGGAAAGACTCTGACATCAGTAGACTAGGCGTTAGTGATAAAAACCCAGAGAGGAAAAATTGAAACAAGGCAAACGGAAATAAAGAACAGGATCTCAGAAAGAAGCTTGCGCTCTCATGTACATTGTGGCACTATTCACAGTATCCAAGATTGGAAACAAATGTCTCTTGACAGATGAATGGATAAAGTGGTGTACACGTGCAATGGAATATTTTTTAATAGCCTTAAAAAAGAAGGACATTTTGTCATATGCAATGACAAGGATGAATCAGGAGGATATGATGTGAAGTGAAATAAGCTGTTCACAGAAAGACAAATAATGCATGATCCTGCTTAGATGAGAAATCTATCATACCCAACCTCTTAGACACAAGGAGTAGAATGGTAGTTGCCAGGGGCTGGAGGGAGGAGGAAATGGGATAGTGCTACTTAGGGGGCTTCTGAGGTGGCTCAGTGGCTCCACCTGCCAATGCAGGAGACTCAGGAGAGTTTGATCTCTGGGTTGGGAAGATCCCCTGGAGTAGGAAATGGCAACCCACTGGAAAATTCCATGGACAGAAGAGCCTACATGGGTCAAAAGGAGTTGGACAGAACTGAGCATGCATGCATGCAGGCAGGCAGTTTTAGTTACGCAAGATGAACAAGTTCTGAAGATCTGCGGTGCAGTTATTGCAGAGGTGTAGGCTGGAGAATCCCAGGGACAGTGGAGCCTGGTGGGCTGCCGTCTGTGGGGTCGCACAGAATCGGACATGACTGAAGCGACTTAGCAGCAGCAGCAGCAGCAGCAGGCTGGATGGAATGGGGCATACACCAGGAACAGTGCTGAGACATTATCAAGGAGCGGAATTGCAAGTGTCCTTTTTGTTGGGGAGCCCTCAAGCTAATTCCTTCTGTTGCCCTGCGAGAAAACAGTTTGAGGACTCTGGAATTCCTCACGAGTTAGGAATAAAGTATGGACAAGCAGCTACATTTGTCATCACCCAACATCCCCTTTAAAGTTGCCTCTACATAATGGGAAATGGTTAGTCCCAGGGAAGTTTCTCAGAAGAGATGATTGGGTATCAGCTATATTTGAAAACATCATTGCCTTAAGACTTTGTCCGCTGCTATGATGTATTGTTTATCATTGTGGAGATTAATTATGCTTGTTGTGACAATAAGCAATGTGTTGAAACAGCTGCCAGGTGTTTTCTGGGTTAATCTCCGGAATTAATGAGGGCTATTGATTCTCAGCGAATCTGCCTCCTGGCTCTGTGGACCCCCCCACACTCAGGTTTCAGCCTGCCTTTCAGGTCCTGCTGATGTGCGAGTCAAACAGTTCTTGGAGAGCTTTCTTGTATGTGGCACAGGCATCATAGATAGGAGCTAACTGTGCTTGTTCCTGCACATTGAGGTGAGAAGGTGGGAAACAGGTCAGCAACAGCCCTCTTTGACAATGGGTTTCCGCCCTGTGCTCAATGGGAGCACAGCCCAGAGCTTTCTATAATCCCTCAGGAATACTTGGTCACTCTGTGTTTATCTAAAGATCCCAGAGATGATGGAAGGTCTTCAGCACTGGCCTGGGAGACACCTTTTGCTTTTTAGTTCATTCCTAGTTTGCTGTGTGATGTTAGGCACCTTCCTTAACATCTCTGTCTTCATCTCCTTTCTTAAAAATTCAGATTCTGCTGAAATGAACTAGTGTAACCATTTAGGAAGCCTTTTCAGATAGGTCAGTTTCACTCATCATAGATCCTTTTAACAATTTTTATTGGAGTGTAGTTGCTTTGCAATGTTGTGTCAGTTTCTGCCGTACAGCAAAGTGCATCAGCTACACATATATGCATATCCCCTCTTCTTTGGATTTTCTTCCCATTTAGGTCACCACAGGGCACTGAGTAGCATTCTCTGGGTTCTCATTAGTTATCTGTTTTAGACAGTGTATGTATGTTAATCCCAATCTTCTAATTTCCCCTTCCTCCTTTAGCACGTTGGTATCCACACGTTTGTTCTCTACACCTGTGTCTCTATATCTGCTTTGCAAATAGATTCATCTGTACCATTTTTCTAGACTGCACATATATGTCTTACTATATGATATTTGTTTTTATTTTTCTGACTTACTTCACTCTACATAACAGTATCTAGGTCTATTCACATCTCTGCAAATGGCATGATTTTGTTCCTTTTAATGGTTGAATGGTATTCTATTGTATATATGTACCACATCTTTCTTATCCATTAATCTATTGATGGACATTTAGGTTGCCTCCATATCCTGGCTATTGTAAGTAGTGCTACAATGCACACTGGGGTGCACATATCTTTTGGAATTATAGTTTTCTCTGAGTATATGCCCAGGAGTGCATAGATTTAGAACACCCAGAATAGGGAACGTTAACATCATAAATAGTATCATATTGTTTTATTAAGAGATGAAGGGAAATTCAGAGTACAAAGTCTCCTGAACCTTCAAGAACATTTAGCAAGCCCTATGCCAGATGGTGACTGCAGCCATGAAATTAAAAGACACTTACTCCTTGGAAGAAAAGTTATGACCAACCTAGACAGCATATTCAAAAGCAGAGACATTACTTTGCCAACTAAGGTCCGTCTAGTCAAGGCTATGGTTTTTACTGTGGTCATGTATGGAGTGAGAGTTGGACTGTGAAGAAGGCTGAGCGCCGAAGAATTGATGCTTTTGAACTGTGGTGTTGGAGAAGACTCTTGAGAGTCCCTTGGACTGCAAGGAGATCCAACCAGTCCATTCTGAAGGAGATCAGCCCTGGGATTTCTTTGGAAGAAATGATGCTAAAGATGAAACTCCAGTACTTTGGCCACCTCATGCGAAAAGCTGACTCATTGGAAAAGACTCTGATGCTGGGAGGGATTGGGGGCAGGAGGAGAAGGGGATGACCGAGGATGAGATGGCTGGATGGCATCACTGACTTGATGGACGTGAGTCTGAGTGAACTTCAGGAGTTGGTGATGGACAGGGAGGCCTGGCGTGCTGCGATTCATGGGGTCGCAAAGAGTTGGACACGACTGAGCAACTGAACTGAACTGATGCCAGTTTTCATTTTATTGCCCATCAGCTCGTACTCTGACCTTCTCTGCCTGCTTTGGCCTCTTGGAGCTGAACTGTGCAAACATTTTTGCTTTTGTCAGATGGTGTAATATTGGGCTTTTCCAGAAGTGGCCATTGGAGAGACAGGGCAAGATGTACCAGGGGACAGGGCTTTCTAACTACAATATGGTCTTGTTTCCATCCCCTGTGGTACAGCTCCCAGCACCATGCAAAGACCCTGTGATGCTCACTGTCCAGGGAGTTTCACTGACTCACAGGTGGGTGATTTCCTGCTCACCTACTGGGGACCACCTTACCCATGGCACTCAGTACAATCTCCACCAGCCAGTGGGCTGCAGCCACACCCTCTGCAGTGTCTGAATCTCAGCCTCGGAGACTTGGGGAGGGGGAGCTCTTCATGTTTTATCCTTTCTTGGACACCCTCCCTGAGATCTAGAGCTGGTCTCTAGGGCTGACATCTGCCTTCTTATGTTCTCTAGAGTTATTTTCTTTTAGTTACCCACCTTTCATTAGTTAGAAATCCCCAGCTGGGAGGGAAATTTGAAGGAGAATAGATACAAGTGTTTGTATGGCTGAGTCCCCTTGCTGTCTGCTTGAAACCATCACAACATTGTTAACAGGCTATATGCAGGCGTGCTAAGTCGCTTCAGTCGTGTTCGACTCTTTCCAACCCCACTGACTGTAGCCAGCCAGGGTCTTCTCTCCCTGGGGATTCTCCAGGCAAGAATACTGGGGTAAGTTGTCATGCCCTCCTCCAGGGGATCTTCCCGACCCAGAGATCAAACCTACATCTCTTATGTCTCCTGCAATGGAAGAGAGTTCTTTACCACTAGCACCACTGGGAAGCACCCTAACAGGCTGTCAGTTCAGTTCAGTTCAGTTGCTCAGTTGTGCCGACTCTTTGCGACCCCATGAATCGCAGCACGCCAGGCCTCCCTGTCCATCACCATCTCCCGGAGTTCACTCAAACTCACGTCCATCAAGTCAGTGATGCCATCCAGCCATCTCATCCTCTGTCGTCCCCTTCTCCTCCTGCCCCCAATCCCTCCCAGCATCAGAGTCTTTTCCAATGAGTCAGCTTTTCGCATGAGATGGCCAAAGTACTGGAGCTTCAGCTTTAGCATCATTCCTTCCAAAGAAATCCCAGGGTTGATCTCCTTCAGAATGGACTGGTTGGATCTCCTTGCAGTGCAAGGGACTCTCAAGAGTCTTCTCCAACACCACAGTTCAAAAGCATCAATTCTTAGGCACTCAGCTTTCCTCACAGTCCAACTCTCATATCCATACATGACCACAGTAAAAACCATAGCCTTGACTAGACGGACTTTTGTTGGTAAAATAATGTCTCTGCTTTTGAATATGCTATCTAGGTTGGTCATAACTTTTCTTCCAAGGAGTAAGTGTCTTTTAATTTCATGGCTGCAGTCACCATCTGCAGTGATTTTGGAGCCCAAAAAAATAGTCTGACACTGTTTCCACTGTTTCCCCATCTATTTCCCATGAAGTAATGGGACCAGATGCCATGATCTTCATTTTCTGAATGTTGAGCTTTAAGCCAACTTTTTCACTCTCCTCTTTCACTTTCATCAAGAGGCTTTTTAGTTCCTCTTCACTTTCTGCCATAAGTGTGGTGTCATCTGCACATCTGAGGTTATTGATAATTCTCCCAGCAATCTTGATTCCAGCTTGTGCTTCTTCCAGCCCAGCATTTCTCATGATGTACTCTGCATATAAGTTAAATAAGCAGGGTGACAATATACAGCCTTGACGTACTCCTTTTCCTCTTTGGAACCAGTCTGTTCCATGTCCAGTTCTAACTGTTGCTTCCTGACCTGCATATAGGTTTTTCAAGACTCAAATATAAAATAAAAAGTTAAAAAAAAGAGACATTTCCATCTTAAATTTTTCCTGATCAAATGACTGATGTGGTTTCTGTCTCCTGACTGGACTCTGACTCATGTATTACCATATGTGGTTAAGTGTTAACATCAGGGTTTCTCAGGGGGCTCAATGGGGAAGAATCCACCTGCCACTGCAGGAAACATGGGTTCAGTCCCCAGGTTGGAAAGATCCCCTGGAAGAGGACACGACAACCCACTCCACTATTCTTGCCTGGGAATTCCCTTGGCAGAGGAGCCTGGCGGGCTACAGTCTATGGGGTCGCAAAAAGTTGGATATGACCAAACAGCAACAACAACATTAATATCAAGAGACATTGATTTTCATTTTCCATAAGTGAAGTGAAGTCGCTTAGTCGTGTCCGACTCTTTGCGACCCTGTGGACTGTAGCCTACCAGGCTCCTCTGTCCATGAGATTCTCCAATCAAGAATACTGGAGTGGGTTGCCGTTTCCTTCTCCAGAGGATCTTCCCGACCCAGGGATCGAACCCAGGTCTCCTGCATTGCAGTCAGACGCTTTAACCTCTGAGCCACCAGGAAAGCCCTTATTTCCCATAACCAATTCTTATTTGATTGTTCATGTTTAAATATGCTCCCCCAGGATCCTTTTAGGCTACCTTTTCAGTGAATGAAAGCATGATTATCTTTAAGCTTTACTAGAGTATAACATACACCAAAAACTAATCACACCATTTCTTTTTCATATCCTTGATGATTTAGACTGAAGATTCTTACTCTTTTAGTTTTGAAATCACGTGGGGAGCTAGTTTTTTAAGTTATTTATTTGTATGTGTGTTCTCAGTAGCTTCAGTCATGTTCAACTCTTTGCAATCCCTATGAACTGTAGCCCACCAGGCTCCTCTGTCCATGGGATTCTCCAGGCAAGCATACTGGAGTGGGTAGCCATGCCCTTCTCCAGGGGATCTTCCCGACCCAGGGATTGAACCCATGTCTCTTATGTCACTTGGATTGACAGGCGGATTCTTTACCACTAGCACCACCTGGAAAACCCCCCAAATTTTTTGTAAAAGTTTTTTTTTTGGCTGCGGTGCGTCTTTGTTGCTGCCTGAGGGCTTCTTTTATTGCAGAGCACAGGCTGTAGGGGACACGGGCTCAGTAGTTGTAACGCACCAGCTTAGTTGCCGTGTGGTACGTGAAATCTTTCTGGACCAGCGATCGAACCTGTGCCCCTGCATTAGCACGTGGATTAACCACTGGACCACCAGGGGAGCCCAGGGAAGCCCAGGGCTTTAAAATGTGGATTCTTAGGCCTCACACCTAGAGGCTGAGTTACTCTGATTTGTCATTATATGGCCTTTCTGTGTACATTTTCCACCCTTAATCCTTAAAACCATCCTGTTAAATGCCTTGAACTCATTTTACTGCTTTGTGGCTCCGAGATGTATCTTGTGGGCAGGTGAAGGGTTGAGTTGGGGTCAGAAACCAAGCCCCGGGTTTTTTTTATCCAAGAGCGCATTTCCTTTCCATTAAACTGCTTTTCTAGCGCAGAATGAAACCTCTTTTCTGTGTCTTTCGTATAAGTGATGAGGGAATTGAGTCAGGCAAATAATTTCACTTTTCACAATATTTTTTCTCATCGAAGAGAATTCATGAAACAGAGACACTTACAAAGAAGAAAATAAAATCATCTTTTTTCCCCCATTGCCTAGAGGCGTGTTGTGACGCATCTAATTCTAGTTTATTTCTGTGCATCTGTGTAGTCTTTAACAAGAGGTGATCGTATTTCACTTTTTACCCTTTCCGTTATTTTTTAAATTTTATAGTTGGACCGGTTTGCTGCTGTTGTGTAATAAAGTTCCCTAGAACTTAGTGGCTTAACACCACAGTCATTTAGGGTCGCTCCTATAGTGGCTGGGCAGCTGTGGTGATTGGGCTGCGGGGGGACAGTTCAGCTGGGGTGGTTTCAGGGGGTACCTCTGGGCCACGTGTCCCATCCTTCTCCTGGGACCGGCCTAGCTCTGCTCTGTTCATGGCCACAGTGGACACACAGGAAGGCAAGCAGAGCCGTAAAGAAATAGTGCCGTTTGCCACAACATGCATGGGCTTAGAGATTATCATACTAAATGAAGCAAACCAGACAAAAGACAAACACCATAAGATATGGCTTCTATGTGCAGTCTAAAATATGACGCAAATGAGCTTAATGAGCTTATGACGCAAATGAGCTTACAGAACAGAAACGGACTCACAGTCTTCAAAAACACACTTGTGGTTGGAAAGGGGGAGGGGCGATGGGGAGGGATAGATGGGAGTTTGGGATTAGCAGATGCAAATTGGTATATAGAGGATGGATAAAAAACTAGGTCCTACTGTGTAGCACAGGGAGCTATATTCAATATCCTGTGATAAAGAATAGTGGAGAAGAATATGAAAAAAATGTATATATGTAAGACTGAACCACTTTGCTGTACAGCAGAAATTAACACTACGTTGTAAATCAACTATATTTCAATAAAATCAATAATAAAATAGAGGACAAGCAGAAATAAATGCAGTGCCTTGCAGCCTGAGCTGAGAACTCGAACACTGTTTCATCTGCCTCCTTGCCACAAAAGGACAAATGATTTTCTTTTCTGCCTCTCGCTCCAGTCTCCTACATGCGAAGGAGAAATAACCTCTCAATTTCTCATGAATTCCTCTCAGTAATAGCTCCTGTCACTTTGCATTATCTATGTATACTCAAGCTCATTTAAAACACCATCTGATAAAATAACCTGTATAGTTTTCTTCACAGATGACTATGAGCAAAAAAGTAACGATTCCTTTATTAGATCTTAGTACTCTATTTGATGCGGGCTCTAAGCTCCCGATGAAAATGTTGAATAGCTTCAACTTCCCACAGAAATGGAAATGAAGAGAAGAATCCAGTCTGGGTTAAAGCCAGTGACTGGAACTCTGGAGGTTCAGTGGTCTCCTGGGAGGACTGGATTTTTTTTCTCAGCAGAGATGGAGAGAGGGATCATTTAGACAGATTTGATGAGGGTAGATGTGGCCCCACCTTTTGTCTGGCTCCTCTTAAAAAAAATTATTTATTTTGTTCGGCTGTGTTAGACCTTAGTAGTGACATGTGGGATCTCGGATCTTCACTGTGGCATCCAGGAGTTTTAGTTGCAGCATGTAAACTCTTAGTTGCGGCATATGGGATCTAGTTCCCTGACCGGGGATCAAACCCGGGCCCCTTGCATTGGGAGCTCAGAGTCTTAGCCGCTGGACCACCAGGAAAGTCCCTGGCTCCTTTTTAAAAAAATACTTCATGTTGTCAGTGTATTTCTGAGCTCTAGTCCCAAGAGAGCAGGGTCCCTGAGACTCCTGCTGTGATGTAATCTCATTGTAAGAAAATGAAAAGTAACACGTCCAAAACCCACCTCGTCACGCTCCCAGACCCTTCCTTGTGCTTGTAGAGACCCCACCAGATGGGCCTCCTTCCTTTTTCTCCGCTTCCTTTTCTTGAAATGGCACTACTTTATTTCTCTAAAAGGGTCTCTGTATCTGTTTCTTGGACAATGGTTTAACCTCAGATTGTAGATAAGCTTCTGGATCAGTGGCTTTGTTGCTTCATTTCATTTCATGCTATTTGAAATCCTTTTCTGTGGTTTTAGAGTCTGAAATGTATCAGTCGATGGAAATAACTGAATTTCCTGGGGTGTGATGGGCACACTCTTCTGTGAGAGGTTGGGAGAGGGGCATGTGGTGATCCAAGCTGCAGAGAGGATTCAGGCTCCACTCCTGGGAAATGGCTTTCCAGCCTGAGCACGCTCAGGACTGCAAGTAAGGTTGTCCAGGTTGCATACTGCTCAAGGGCATGGCCACACCCATGTCATCCACACCCCAGACATTGCAGAGTTGGGACTTAAGTAGGGCAGTTGCATAGCAGGTGGCAGTAAAGTGCCTCGCTCTAACAAAATCGGTACATTATCATAATTTTCTGAGGGATGGATGAGGTACCATCTTTTAATTTGCATCAAGCTCTCTGTGGATTAACAATAGCTTTTCTGCAGTGAATGTTTTTTAGGGAACGTATTATTTCCTGCAATTGTCCAGACTCATCATTCATTCAACACTTGTTTCTCAGTTGTGTCCTATTCTTTGTGACTGAATGGACTGTAGCCTACCAGGCTCCTCTGTCCATGGGGATTCTCCAGGCAAGAATACTGGAGTGGATTGCCATGCCCTTCTCCAGGGGATCTTCCCAACCCAGGGATTGAACCCAGGTCTCCTGCATTAAGGCAGATTCTTTACCATCTGAGCCACCAGGGAAGCCCATGAATACTGGAGTGGGTAGCCTCTCCCTTCTCCACGGGATCTTCCCAACCCAGGAATCGAACCAGAGTCTCCTGAATTGCAGGTGGATTCTTTACCAGCTGAGCTACCAGGGAAGCCTGTCAACACTTACCAAATATTAAATGAACATCTATTATATATCAGCCCCAGGGTAAGGCCTGTGGGATGCAAGGAAGAGTGAAAGGAGCAAAAAGCGTCATCCTTCCATCCTAACCAGGATGTCACTTGTGAAACAACCAAGGACATACTTGGTTATGTGATCACAGTTGCGGCAGGTGCTGTAACAGGCAAGTCTAGGGTGTTGTTACAAGAGCATATAATGGATGGGGGTGGGCAGATCTGCTGAGGGCCCAGGGGAGGCTCTGAAGGTTGATGAGGACCATGGTGGCAGGTGAAGTTGGACAGTGTGGGGAAGGGGAGGGTCTGTAGAAGGAAAGGTGAGGGCTGAAGGCTTCCTAGAGACACATCCCAACAAGTAAGGTGAGTGTACATAGGGCATGAGCAGCATGTTAAATAAAACCGAATAACATAAGGAGAAAATTATTTCCTTTCAATTCTCTTTCAACCTTTGATTAGGTCAAGAACCGAGTCTCACTTGGATTCTGCTATTTTTTAACAATTCTTTAGGAACTTGCTCAGCTTTACTAGGAAAACAGTGAGTCCGTTGCCAAAGCCCTGGACAGGCAACAGTATCCAAATGTCGTTTAATAATAGTGCTCTGTTTTAATTACAGGTAGCCCTGTTTTCATGGTGGTGCCAGAC
Organism: Capricornis sumatraensis; assembly: GCF_032405125.1. Taxonomy (NCBI): domain Eukaryota; kingdom Metazoa; phylum Chordata; class Mammalia; order Artiodactyla; family Bovidae; genus Capricornis; species Capricornis sumatraensis. Next base: position 57,186,321 of record NC_091085.1, on the reverse strand, counting down.
CACGTCAGTGACCCAGCAGACTGAAAGCGTGCAAAGCGATCTTACTAATCAATGGCAGAAATTGTGTTTGTTTTGTGACCTTTAAAAAGTTTTGTCAGAACATTAAAAACACTCTCATTGTTGATTAGAAAGTATATAAGGAAATGAAAAAAGACAGTAAAAGTAATATTGGTTTGGTACATTGGTAATTTAAAACAGTAGCAACACTGAGAAAGTGTTTTATTTCTTTGTATAAAACTTATCAAGAGCAGTTTGAGCAGCGTTTATCTTCTCATTGTTTGACTTAGGATTTGAAGAGAGCATCTTTTCCATGCTTTGACAGATTGTCACACTCATTAGGCCTTGAATCAGCTTCTCACATTTTATCGTTTGCACTTTCAATGTTGTGAAAGATCTCTGAGATTTCTTTAACGTGGTGTTGGTTGGCTGGTGTCATTTCCTCTGTGGCATCTTTGATCTCTGTGTTACAACTACTTTTCTCATTTATGTTGATATTCACCTTTATTAAGCTCCTCTAACTGCATAGCTCTAGTTTCTTGACTCTGATAGTGTCAACATTGCCCACATCACCCAGGTATTCTGATTCCACCCACATTTTATTTTCATTTTACTTTGAGCATCAGTGCTTTTCATTTCTATGTTGCACTTTGATCTCGTTGACCCATCCCATCTTTGGATGATCCATTTTGGCAGGGGGTCTTACCCCTGAGAGACGAGGAAACAGCACACTTTCACACTGTCTGGGTATGAACTGAATCACAGATGCACAGTTATCAGTCACCAACAGACTGTGAAGTAATTGATGTAATTGGTCACTCATCATGGTATCCATCTGTTTGTTTATGTAGTGATTTGTGAGCTGAAGAGCTGGTTAGAGGTTTGTAGTTGGTACATTTACTCGGGTGAATAGAGGAGATCTTGGTAACTGAAAAATGAACCGTGTTTTAGGGGAGATTCAGGTTATTTGACTAAACTGTGGTAACTGCCATCTGTGTATAATGGAACTTTGCAAAGTGAGGACTAGCTGTTTTTTAGGTTTGCGGTACAGCGGGCATACAATATTATATGTTTCAGGTGCGCAGCATAGCAGTTCACAATTTTAAAGGTTGTGCTCCAGCTCTGAGTATTTAGTTTTGCTTCTTTTTACCTGTGGCATGTAATGCTGACCCTTTCCATTCATGTTACAAAAACGTCTTTTTAAAAAATTCCATGATATCACTTATGTTTGGAATCTAAAGTATGACACAAATGAACTAATCTACAAAACAGAAACGAATTCATAGGCGTAGAAAACAGACTTGTGGGGAGGGGAGGTGAGGGTGGGATGGACACAGAGTTTGGGATTAGCAGATGCAAACTGTTACATGTAGGATGGATAAAACACAAGGTCCTACTGTATAGCACAGGGAACTGTATTCAGTAGCCTGTGATTAACCACAGTGGAAAAATATGAAAAAGAATATATGTATATATCTGAATTGCTTTGCTGTACACCAGAAACTAACACAACATTGGTTGTAAATCAACTATACTTCAATAAAATAAGTATAAAAAAAGAAAACACCTTTAAAAAATATGATTAAGTAAAACTCCTGTAAAATGTGAATTGAGTCAAAGAAATATTGACTATAGCACATGCTGATAGCACACATTTAAGGGCTATGCATGAAGGACCATAGTTTGGGGGATGCTGCTTGGATACCAGTGGCTGAACACAGGCATGGTTGTGGTCCCTAAGGCAATGTCTCAAGGAATACAGATGACTTTCTCTACTCTCTCCCCCAAATACCGCCTACGGGGCTGTCCTGGGCAAATCTAGATACTGGTTCCTAGTGTCCCTTCCTACAAATGACAAGATATAAGAATAAAGCTACAAAGAAACATGGAATTATTCTATGTATATTTCTTTATAATATCATGATTTATCCTTAGGCCGATTTATAGAGACCCCAAACATTTTTCCTTCTTAACAATAATTTTTCCTGCATAATATTTCATAGGATGGGCATCATTTATTTAATCAATCTTCTGTTAGACATTTAGGTTGTTTTCCTTTCCTTCCACTCCCCCCTCCTTTTTTCTCTCTCCTTCTCTTTCCTTCTTCCTTCCTTCCGTTCTTTCTTGCCTTACATTTTTGCACTACAAGCACTAGTGCAACAAATAACTTTTTACAGATCCTTAATCCTGGGATTGCTGAATCAAAGAACCATGGATTGTTAATTATAAATGATATTTCCAGGCTCATATCCCCATCAGCAGTGTATGAAAGGGTCTGTTGTGTCTCTTCTTTGCCAACACCATATATTTTCATTCTTGACAATGTTGACAACATGATTGGAGAGTGGAAGAGTTAATTTCTTAGGTATCTAGCAAGTTCAGTATTCCGTGGTTTCCTCACTGGAAAATTCAGATGTCTACATGTCAAAATGGGGTTGATTGTTTACCTTTACAGAAAGTTTCTTTCCTTTGAAAAAGGATTTGGGCTTTGTTCCTTAAAAAGCCATTGTTTTGATGTTGTCAAACATTTGTCAACACATGCTTTGAAGCATTTAACTTAAGTGTCTGTGAAGAAAAAAGGAGTGCTTGAGAAGATGATTGTGAAGATATAAGAAACTGAGTTGAATTGTTATCCATCTCAGTCTTTTTGGATGAGAGGAATCATTCCTGTTACAATTCAGAACTTCCCCTTTGAGCAATTCCATGGACAAAGTCTCAGGGGAAGGAGGCGTGATATTCAATTTCACTATGACAGAAAGATGCATGCAGCAGTTGAGGAAAATAAGCATTTGAGATCCCTATCTGCAACCTTTATCTATATCATCCTGCTGAGGTTATGGAGTCCACTCTTCATATTTGGAATCCTCTTTATTTTAAAGCCTGTAGGCACTCAGTAACAAAGCTTCAAAATACATAAAGCAAAAACTTTTATAACTGAGAGGATAAATAAATAAATCTACAATTATAGTTGGAGGTTTTAACCCTTCTCCCTCAGTAATTGCTAGAACCAGTAGGCAGACATTCAGTAAATGGGATCTTGAGAAAATAAATCATTTATCCAAGTCCATTCAGGAAGTGAAAGGTCCAGGATTCTAGATCAAGAAAGAGGGATAGTATTCTACCACAGTATTCTCTTAACTACAGTGCTACACTGCAAATATACCCATTCCCTTACTGAAATAAGTAATTACAAAAGTGCCCCAGTAGAAATATCACCCCAGAAGAGAAGGATAGGTTTCTGTTCTTTGAAGATTTCATAACCAGTTCTGAGACCTACGGTAGGCCAGGTGCCCTCTTGGAGACTCAGTTTCCTCCTCTGTATAATGGAAATGGTCCTAACTTCCCTGCTTACCTCCCAGGGAAGCTGTGAATCTCTTGACGTAAAGGTGGTGTGAATGGCATGGGTGCTATGGAAGTGAAGTCACAATTACTTTCAGGGGAGGGAAATGTCAAGTGTAACTAGGAGAAAAAATTGATTAGAGCCCACTGTGTGGTAACCCCAGGGCTCTGTTATGCATGAGAGTGTTGGTTTGGTCTCTAATTGAGACTGATGTCCTAAGTGAGGATCCCTCTCTTAATTAGGCAGTAACTGTATTTAGACCAGTACTGACTACATTGTTTCAGAGTCTACCTGCAAATGATAAGAGAGAGCATGTGGTTGGCTCCATTTGTGAGAAACCACTGAAAAGGACTTCATTTCCTGCCACCTTCTTACACACAACACAAGAAAGTCAGTCTCAATTCAGAGGCATGAAATGAAGTTTACAACACAGTCTGTAAAGGCTTTGGATCAGCCAGGAGACTACTGTTTACTAGTTATAGAAGCCTTATATGATTGGACCAGGCAGGGATCATGTGCCAGTCCTTGAACCAATGGTTGGGGCAGGAGAAATGCCAGCTGCTGATTGGCTGTAGACCTGGGTCCCAGGATGCATTTCTGGAAGGAGAGGTCCATCAGCCCTGTGGGAAGAACAGAAGCTGAGAGGAGTCAATGGTCAAGTTCCTAGGATGGAAGAGAATCAGAGCTCACTTGGGGACCAGTGCTATTGCATGGCCAGTGTCCCTCTTCTTGGAATAATAAGTCACTCTGTTCTGTCTCTCTTTGGGGTTTCAATGGCACTTCAAAAATAATTTCCAAAATCCATTATGACATATCAATGTAGGAATTAGATTACCTCTGGGCTTCAGTGAACATTGCATGTTCTAAATTACTGGGTTCAGTAACTGTCTCTTTGTTTAAGTCATGCTTCACCCACCTTCCCAATATCAAAAACAGCTCCTTAATTGAAGTGTCAAGTAAAGGCATAGACTTTTTTCCTTTGTGTAGTAATAGGATAAGCTCAAGTCTAATACTGAAAACTGCTTGTCTAGGGAACCCCCTTCGAAAGGAATTGAGAAGAATTTATATGTGCAAGCAAGTCTGAAGGAAATTTCTCCCTTTTGAACAACTAAACAACAAAACAAACAAAAATTCATAACTATGCTTATTTTTCTTTTCTGAAGGAGACAGGCAGAGCCACCAGCCACTTCATCATTCACACTGATCACTTTCTGCTCATGCATAACCTTAGCACGGTGTCATACAACAGCATCTCAGAACTTCCATCCGCTTAGACCTTGTGTCCCAGCCGGTGAAGTGTGTGCATTGACGTCACTGGTGTGGAAAGCAGCTTTCTTTCTTTTTATATTTATCTATCTAGTAGGTGTTATCGGATCTTAGTTGTGGCACATGAGATCTTCGTTGCCTCACGCGGGATCTTTAATTGCTGCACACCAGTTTCTCTAGTTGTGGTGCTTGGCCTCAGTGGTTGTGACACGTGGGCCTAGTTGCCCTGCAGCATATGAAATCTTAGTTCCCCGATCAGGGATTGAACCTGAGTCCCCTGCACCACACAGTGGAAAGTGGTTTTCTGGGGACAGCTGAGTTAATACTGCTTCTCTCTCTTAGAAATGTCCCAGCATTGTTTTCTGATTCTTTGAAAGCAAAAATAAAACTTTTTGATCTTCCAGGGTGTGTATACTGAATATGATGATTCCTGCTTAGAGGTAAGGGGGTGTAGGCAATAGACAATTGCTTGTTTTGCAATTTGAATTTATTATGAAAGTGGTGAAAAAACCCACCCTACTGGTTTTCCCAAAGTAGTAAGGGATTTGTTTTGTTAAAGAATGAGAAAGTTTGAGCTTTTCTCAATACAGGTGAGGGCCAGAGTTTTTTCACTGTTTTCCTTGTAACATAAAGGTTGGGGCCGGTCACCTTATTTTCTACACTCAACGGTGCAACCAGAGACAAGCCAGGTAGTGGATTGAACAGTATCTCCCAAAAAGATATGTCTAGGTTCTGACCCCCTCCCCATACCTGTTATTGTGACCTTATTTGGAAATAGGGTTTTTGCATATGTAATTAAGTCAAGCATCTCAAGAAGAGATGATCTTGGCTGGTAAATTCAGAAACCAATGTTCTTATGGGGGAAGAAGAGCAAGATTTAAGGCACACAGATTCAGAGAAGAAACACAGAACAGATGGCCTGTGAAGATGGAGGCAGAGATTAGAGTGATGCTACCACAAGCCAAGGGGTGCCTAGAGCTGCCCAGAGCTGGAAGAGGTAAGGAAGAGTCCTGCCCTAGGGCCTTGGAGGGAGTGTAGCCCTGCCAAAATGTTGAGTTCAGACTTCTGATTGACAGGTCTGTGAGAGAATTAATTTCTGCTCTTTTAAGTTATCAGGTTTGTGGTAATCTGTTATGGCAGCACTAGAAAACAAATACAAGCCCAGTATATGGTCTTAAAGATTCAGGCAAAGAGACAAGGCAGCTGGATTTGATATAACGTAACCAGGAAAGCAAAAATAGGTTTGCAGTCAGCAGTTCCATTAATTTGAGTCCTGGGGCACTAATTTGTAAATGCTGGGGCAACACTTCAGAGTGACTTTGAATTTTAATATAGGAGGCTGCTTGTTTTACATGTTAATCTTAATATATTTACATAGGGAAAGATGGTGAATAATTTATCAAATAGATTGAAAGAATGGCTTCTATCCTGACATCACACATTTCCTTTTGTCAGGTTCAATGTGGGAAATACAGAGAATAGGATGTAATTTTCATTGAGTTCTTTCAGCCTTTAGAAATTCTAAAATGCTTTGAGAAAAAAAAATGTATGTTTTGGGGTCATGTTTACCTATGATGACATGGGGCTTCTCTTCTTTACAGACAGAGTTCATGAAAATTTCTTAGATGAGTTCTTCCAGAGTGAGTTTTCATTCTTGATAGGAGGACTCAGGGTTAAAGTGCCTATAAAACTATTCAGATTTTGTCTTTCCAAGGAGGTGACTTTCTGCTTTACACTTCCTCCAAGTCATTCTGTGTAGACTAGACTTCCAGTAAATACGAAATAAATCGGTATTTATTAAGTTTGTTCAAACATCTGTAATGACTTCAGGCTGATGCCAGACTCTACGTGTTCAAAACACACACACAAGCACATCCAAGAGACAGCCATGTGAACTAGGAAACTGTGCGTGAGGAGGCATTTATAAGGCACTATTGGGACATATTTGAGGAAACAGTTAATTTTTACAGGAAACTGTCATCTGGGGGGCTTTGCATAGAAGAAAACTTGTTGTTATTCAGTCACTAAGTCAGTCTGACTCTTTGCAGCCCCATGGACTGTATGTAGCACAGCAGGTGTCCCTGTCCTTCACTATCCCCTGGAGTTTGCTCAAACTCATGTCCATTGAGTCAATGATGCCATCCAAGCATCTCATCCTCTTTCAACCTCTTCTCCTCCTGCCTTCAGGGTCTTTTCCAATGAGTTGGCTCTTCATATTAGGTGGACAAATTATTGGAGCTTCAGCTTCAGCATCAGTCGTTCCAGTGAATATTCAGGATTTTTCTGGAGAGTCTTCTCCAGCACCAAGGGGTTGCATTTATAAGGCACTATTGGGACTACTTTGGGGAATCATCTTTTTTTTTTTTTTTTTTTTTTACAGGGGACTGTTGCCTGGGGAGGCTTTGCATAGGAGACAACTCTTTGGTAGGGTATTGAAGGAAGAATGAAATTTCTCCATGAAAAAAAAAAATGAGATGGAAGTAATAAAACCAATGACTAGGCTTCACTGAGCAGCTACCAAGGGCCAGGCAGTGTTCCAAGAGTTTTAAATGTGTTACATTAATTAAGCCTCATGGCTACTTCCTGAGGCATAGGTAGTTATTGACCACCTTTTACAGATAAGGAAACTGAGTCTGAGTGAGTTTCAGTGATTTTCCCAAGGGACATAGGTCAGACGGGGAGCAGGGGTTCTGGCTCCCCAGACTAGCTTGGAACCATTATGCCACACTGGGTAGAAGGGTGAAATGTGAGAAAAGGGGAAGTTGGTAACCCCGTGTGTGAGTTGTTAAGAGAGTGTATGAGTTTTATCCACCCAAGGACAGTATGTGACACGTGACCAGCTGCTGCAGTGTGGGGACCTGGACCTTGGACTTCGGTTCTTTCACACAATAGGGTCAGCAGTGGACTGACCATTGGAAAATGGACCCAGATGGATCCTTTCTCATTCCTTCCCTTTTCTTCTAACAACTTTATTGCATAAAAATAAATACCAGGGATGCAGCAATGAGCAATCAGAAAACGAAATCTAGTTTTTTGCTATGTTTTTTGAGGAATAAAGTGCATGTTCAGTAAAACTCATTTCATAATTTGATAGGTTTTAGGAGTGACTAGGTCACCACCATCACAATGAAGACATGGGACATTTCCATCAGTCCCCAACGTTCCTTCTTGTCTCTCTGTAACCAGTTTTCTCCCTACCACATCTTTGGTGACTGCTGGTCTAACTTCTATCACTATAATTTTGCCTTTTGTTTTCCCCCAGAGTCTTTTTTTTTTTTTTTTTGCATTTATCAATCTTTATTTCATTTTCTTCTTCCTGGATATCCAGGAAAAACAAACTCCTTGTTCAACCTGAAGTTAAAGTGGCACTGTGGATTCTGACCAATGAAATTTATTTATTTATTATTATTATTTTTTAATTTTTATTTTTACTTTATTTTACTTTACAATACTGTATTGGTTTTGCCATACATTGACATGAATCCACCACGGGTGTACATGCATTCCCAAACATGAGCCCCCCTCCCACCTCCCTCCCCATAACATCTCTCTGGGTCATCCCTGTTCACCAGCCCCAAGCATGCTGTATCCTGCATCGGACATAGACTGGCTATTCGATTCTTACATGATAGTATACCTGTTACAATGCCATTCTCCCAAAACATCCCACCCTCTCCCTCTCCCTCTGAGTCCAAAAGTCCGCTATACATATCTGTGTCTTTTTTTGCTGTCTTGCATACAGGGTCATCATTGCCATCTTTCTAAATTCCATATATATGTGTTAGTATACTGTATTGGTGTTTTTCTTTCTGGCTTACTTCACTCTATAATCGGCTCCAGTTTCATCCATCTCATCAGAACTGATTCAAATGTATTCTTTTTAATGGCTGAGTAATACTCCATTGTGTATATGTACCACAGCTTTCTTATCCATTCATCTGCTGATGGACATCTAGGTTGTTTCCATGTCCTGGCTATTATAAACAGTGCTGCGATGAACATTGGGGTACATGTGCCTCTTTCAATTCTGGTTTCCTCAGTGTGTATGCCCAGCAGTGGGATTGCTGGGTCATAAGGCAGTTCTGTTTGCAATTTTTTAAGGAATCTCTGCACTATTCTCCATAGTGGCTGTACTAGTTTGCATTCCCACCAACAGTGTAGGAGTGTTCCCTTTTCTCCACACCCTCTCCAGCATTTATTGTTTGCAGATTTTTGGATCTCAGCCATTCTGACTGGTGTGAAGTGGTACCTTATTGTGGTTTTGATTTGCATTTCTCTGATAATGAGTGATGTTGAGCATCTTTTCATGTGTTTGTTAGCCATCTGTATGTCTTCTTTGGAGAAATGTCTATTTAGTTCTTTGGCCCATTTTTTTTTTTTTTTTTTTAGTTTCTTTTATTTATTTATTTATTTTTTTTTTTATTAAATTTTAAAATCTTTAATTCTTACATGTGTTTCCAAACATGAAACCCCCTCCCACCTCCCTCCCCATAACATCTCTGTGGGTGATCCCCATGCACCAGCCCCAAGCATGCTGTATCCTGCGTCAGACATAGACTGGCGATTCAATTCTTACATGATAGTATACATGATAGAATGCCATTCTCCCAAATCATCCCGCCCTCTCCCTCTCTCTCTGAGTCCAAAAGTCCGTTATACACAGCTGTGTCTTTTTTCCTGTCTTGCATACAGGGTCGTCATTGCCATCTTTCTAAATTCCATATATATGTGTTAGTATACTGTATTGGTGTTTTTCTTTCTGGCTTACTTCACTCTGTATAATCGGCTCCAGTTTCATCCATCTCATCAGAACTGATTCAAATGAATTCTTTTTAACGGCTGAGTAATACTCCATTGTGTACATGTACCAAAGCTTTCTTATCCATTCATCTGCTGATGGACATCTAGGTTGTTTCCATGTCCTGGCTATTATAACTAAATAGACATTTCTCCAAAGAAGACATACGGATGGCTAACAAACACATGAAAAGATGCTCAACATCACTCATTATCAGAGAAATGCAAATCAAAACCACAATGAGGTACCACTTCACACCAGTCAGAATGGCTGCGATCCAAAAATCTGCAAGCAACAAATGCTGGAGAGGGTGTGGAGAAAAGGGAACCCTCCTACACTGTTGGTGGGAATGCAAACTAGTACAGCCACTATGGAGAACAGTGTGGAGATTCCTTAAAAAATTGCAAATAGAACTACCTTATGACCCAGCAATCCCACTGCTGGGTATACACACCGAGGAAACCAGAATTGAAAGAGACACATGTACCCCAATGTTCATCGCAGCACTGTTTATAATGGCCCATTTTTTGATTGGGTCGTTTATTTTTCTGGAATTGAGCTGCATAAGTTGCTTGTATATTTTTGAGATTAGTTGTTTGTCAGTTGCTTCATTTGCTATTATTTTCTCCCATTCAGAAGGTTGTCTTTTCACCTTGCTTATATTTTCCTTTGTTGTGCAGAAGCTTTTAATTTTAATTAGATCCCACTTGTTTATTTTTGCTTTTATTTCCAGTATTCTGGGAGGTGGATCATAGAGGATCCTGCTGTGATTTATGTCGGAGAGTGTTTTGCCTATGTTCTCCTCTAGGAGTTTTATAGTTTCTGGTCTTACATTTAGATCTTTAATCCATTTTGAGTTTATTTTTGTGTGTGGTGTTAGAAAGTGATCTAGTTTCATTCTTTTACAAGTGGTTGACCAGTTTTCCCAGCACCACTTGTTAAAGAGATTGTCTTTACTCCATTGTATATTCTTGCCTCCTTTGTCAAAGATAAGGTGTCCATATGTGTGTGGATTTATCTCTGGGCTTTCTATTATGTTCCATTGATCTATATGTCTGTCTTTGTGCCAGTACCATACTGTCTTGATGACTGTGGCTTTGTAGTAGAGCCTGAAGTCAGGCAAGTTGATTCCTCCAGTTCCATTCTTCTTTCTCAAGATTGCTTTGGCTATTCGAGGTTTCTCGTATTTCCATACAAATCTTGAAATTATTTGTTCTAGTTCTGTAAAAAATATCGCTGGTAGCTTGATAGGGATTGCATTGAATTTGTAAATTGCTTTGGGTAGTAGACTCATTTTCACTATATTGATTCTTCCGACCCATGAACATGGTATATTTCTCCATCTATTAGTGTCCTCTTTGATTTCTTTCATCAGTGTTTTATAGTTTTCTATATACAGGTCTTTAGTTTCTTTAGGTAGATATATTCCTAAGTATTTTATTCTTTTCATTGCAATGGTGAATGGAATTGTTTCCTTAATTTCTTTTTCTACTTTCTCATTATTAGTGTATAGAAATGCAAGGCATTTCTGTGTGTTGATTTTATATCCTGCAACTTTACTATATTCATTGATTAGCTCTAGTAATTTTCTGGTGGAGTCTTTAGGGTTTTCTATGTAGAGGATCATGTCATCTGCAAACAGTGAGAGTTTTACTTCTTCTTCCCCAATTTGGATTCCTTTTATTTCTTTTTCTGCTCTGATTGCTGTGGCTAAAACTTCCAGAACTATGTTGAATAGTAGCAGTGAAAGTGGGCACCCTTGTCTTGTTCCTGACTTTAGGGGAAATGCTTTCAATTTTTCACCATTGAGGATAATGTTTGCTGTGGGTTTGTCATATATAGCTTTTATTATGTTGAGGTATGTTCCTTCTATTCCTGCTTTCTGGAGAGTTTTTATCATAAATGGATGTTGAATTTTGTCAAAGGCCTTCTCTGCATCTACTGAGGTAATCACATGGCTTTTATTTTTCAATTTGTTAATGTGGTGAATTACATTGATTGATTTGCAGATATTGAAGAATCTTTGCATCCCTGGGATAAAGCCCACTTGGTCATGGTGTATGATCTTTTTAATGTGTTGTTGGATTCTGATTGCTAGAATTTTGTTGAGGATTTTTGCATCTATGTTAATCAGTGATATTGGCCTGTAGTTTTCTTTTTTTGTAGTATCTTTGTCAGGTTTTGGTATTAGGGTGATGGTGGCCTCATAGAATGAGTTTGGAAGTTTACCTTCCTCTGCAATTTTCTGGAAGAGTTTGAGTAGGATAGGTGTTAGCTCTTCTCGAAATTTTTGGTAGAATTCAGCTGTGAAGCCGTCTGGACCTGGGCTTTTGTTTGCTGGAAGATTTCTGATTACAGTTTCAATTTCCGTGCTTGTGATGGGTCTGTTAAGATTTTCTATTTCTTCCTGGTTCAGTTTTGGAAAATTGTACTTTTCTAAGAATTTGTCCATTTCTTCCACGTTGTCCATTTTATTGGCATATAATTGCTGATAGTAGTCTCTTATGATCCTTTGTATTTCTGTGTTGTCTGTTGTGGCCTCTCCATTTTCATTTCTAATTTTATTGATTTGATTTTCCTCTCTTTGCTTCTTGATGAGTCTGGCTAATGGTTTGTCAATTTTATTTATCCTTTCAAAGAACCAGCGTTTGGCTTTGTTGATTTTTGCTATGGTCTCTTTTGTTTCTTTTGCATTTATTTCTGCCCTAATTTTTTAAGATTTCTTTCCTTCTACTAACTCTGGGGTTCTCCAATTCTTCCTTTTCTAGTTGTTTTAGGTGTAGAGTTAGGTTATTTATTTGACTTTATTCTTGTTTCTTGAGGTATGCCTGTATTGCTATGAACTTTCCTCTTAGCACTGCTTTTATAGTGTCCCACAGGTTTTGGGTTGTTGTGTTTTCATTTTCATTAGTTTCTATGCATATTTTGATTTCTTTTTTGATTTCTTCTGTGATTTGTTGGTTATTCAGAAGTGTGTTGTTCAACCTCCATATGTTGGAATTTTTAATAGTTTTTCTCCTGTAATTGAGATCTAATCTTAATGAATTATGGTCAGAAAAGATGCTTGGAATGATTTTGATTTTTTTTTAATTTATCAAGGTTAGATTTATGGCCCAGGATATGATCTATCCTGGAGAAGGTTCCATGAGCACTTGAGAAAAAGGTGAAATTCATTGTTTTGGGGTGAAATGTCCTATAGATATCAATTAGGTCTAACTGGTCTAAAGTATCACTTAAAGTTTGCATTTCTTTGTTAATTTTCTGTTTAGTTGATCTGTCCATAGGTGTGAGTGGGGTATTAAAGTCTCCCGCTATTATTGTGTTATTGTTAATTTCCCCTTTCATATTTGTTAGCATTTGTCTTACATATTGCGGTGCTCCTATATTGGGTGCATATATATTTATAATTGTTATATCTTCTTCTTGGATTGATCCTTTGATCATTATGTAGTGGCCTTCTTTGTCTCTTTTCACAGCCTTTGTTTTAAAGTCTATTTTATCAGATATGAGTATTGGCACTCCTGCTTTCTTTTGGTCTCTATTTGCGTGGAATATCTTTTTCCAGCCCTTCACTTTCAGTCTGTATGTGTCCCTTGTTTTGAGGTGGGTCTCTTGTAAGCAGCATATAGAGGGGTCTTGTTCTTGTATCCATTTGGCCAGTCTTTGCCTTTTGGTTGGGGCATTCAACCCATTTATGTTTAAGGTAATTATTGATAAGTATGATCCCGTTACCATTTACTTTATTGTTTTGGGTTTGGGTTTATACACCCTTTTGTGTTTCCTGTCTACAGAATATCCTTTAGAATTTGTTGGGGAGCTGGTTTGGTGGTGCTGAATTCTCTCAGCTTTTGCTTGTTTGTAAAGCTTTTGATTTCTCCTTCGTATTTGAATGAGATCCATGTTAGGTACAGTAATCTGGGCTGTAGGTTATTTTCTTTCATCACTTTAAGTATGTCTTGCCATTCCCTCCTGGCCTGAATAGTTTCTATTGAAAGATCAGCTGTTATCCTTATGGGAATCCCCTTGTGTGTTATTTGTTGTTTTTCCCTTGCTGCTTTTAATATTTGTTCTTTGTGTTTGATCTTTGTTCATTTGATTAATATGTGTCTTGGGGTGTTTCACCTTGGGTTTATCCTATTTGGAACTCTCTGTGTTTCTTGGACTTGGGTGATTATTTCCTTCCCCATTTTAGGGAAGTTTTCAACTATTATCTCCTCAAGGATTTTCTCATGCTCTTTCTTTTTGTCTTCTTCTTCTGGGACTCCTATAATTCGAACATTGGAGCATTTCATATTGTCCTGGAGGTCTCTGAGATTGTCCTCATTTCTTTTAATTCGTTTTTCTTTTTTCCTCTCTGATTCATTTATTTCTACCATTCTATCTTCTATTTCACTAATCCTATCTTCTGCCTCTGTTATTCTATTTGTTGCCTCCAGAGTGTTTCTGATCTCATTTATTGTGTTATTCATTATATATTGACTCTTTTTTATTTCTTCTAGGTCCTTGTTAAACCTTTCTTGCATCTTCTCAATCCTTGTCTCTAGGCTATTTATCTGTGATTCCATTTTGATTTCAAGATTTTGGGTCATTTTCACTATCAATATTTGGAATTCTTTCTCAGGTAGATTCCCTATCTCTTCCTCTTTTGTTTGGTTTGGTGGGCATTTCTCCTGTTCCTTTACCTGCTGAGTATTCCTCTGTCTCTTCATCTTGGTTATATTGCTGCGTTTGGGGTGGCCTTTTAATATTCTGGTAATTTGTGGAGTTCTCTTTATTATGGAGCTTTCTCACTGTGGGTGGGGTTGTATCAGTGGCTTGTCAAGGTTTCCTGGTTAGGGAGGCTTGTGTTGGAGTTCTGGTGGGTGGAGCTGGGTTTCTTCTCTCTGGAGAGCAGTGGAGTGACCAGTAATGGGTTATGAGATGTCATCAAATGTTTTGGAGTAACTTTGAGCTGCCTGTATATTGAAGCTCAGGGGTGTGTTCCTGTGTTGCTGGAGAATTTGTGTGGTATGTCTTGCTCTGGAACTTATTGGCCCTTGGGTGAAGCTTGGTTTCAGTGTAGGTATGGAGGCGTTTGATGAGCTCCTATTGCTTAATGTTCCCTGAATTCAGGAGTTCTCTGATGTTCTCAGGCTTTGGACTTAAGCCTCCTGCTTCTGGTTTTCAGTTTTATTTTTACAGTAGCCTCTAGACTTCTCCATCTATACAGCACCGATGATAAAACATCTAGGTTAAAGATGAAAAGTTTCTCCACATTGAGGAACACCCAGAGAGGTTCACTGAGTTACATGGAGAAGAGAAGAGGGAGGGGGTAGTTAGAGGTGACTGGAATGAGATGCGGTGAGATCAAAAGAGGAGAGAGCAAGCTATCCAGTAGTCACTTCCTTATGTGCGCTCTATAGTCTGGACCGCTCAGAGGTATTTACGGAGTTATACAGGGAAGAGGAGAGGGAGGAAGTAGACAGAGGTGGCCAGGAGGATAAGAGAGAGGAATGAAAAGGAGAGAGACAAATCCTGCCAGTAACCAGTTCCTTAGGTGTTCTCCACCGTCTGGAACACACAGAGATTCACAGAGTTGGATAAAGAAGAGATGGGGGAGAAAAGAGATAGAGGCCACCTGGTGGAGAAAAAGGAGAGTCCAAAGGAGAAGAGAGTGGTCAAGCCAGTAATCTCGCTCTCAGGTAAACTTGGGTAGTGAAGTTGGGGTTTTTAAAAGTAGAAAATTGACAACCAAAACCAAAAAGCAAAGATTAAAAATCTAGAGTAGAGGTTGGATTTTCAAAAATACAATATTAAAGAAAAGAAGCAGAAGGAAAAAAGAAAAAAGAAAAAAAAGAAAAAAAAAAGCCACAAGAATTATTAAAAAACACCAACAACAACCACACAAAGACTATATATGGTGTTTGCCTTAAAAAAAATAGTCTTTTTTTTTTGAAAAGTAATAGTAGGTTATAGAAATAAAAATTAGAAGAGAAATAGAAGACTTAACAATTTTTTTAAAAAGTTAGAAAGAAAAAGAAAAAAAAATGAATGATTGTAAAACTAGTAAAGATATATCTGGCCCTTCTCTGATGTTGTGGTCAGTGTGGGGTCACTTCCAAGGCGGTTCCCTCTGTTTAACTTCTTCTGTTTGCTGGTGTTTTAGGCTCACTAGTTCAGTCGCGCTGTGGGGAGGGGGGATGCTGCAAACAAATAGCACTGTCGTGTGCACACAGTGTCTCAGGCCCGCTGGACCTGTCCCTTCTCGCGGCGCACAAACCGCTCTGGCTCTACGATGCTCAGCTGGGAACCGTCTGAGGCTGGCCCTAGGCTGCGTGCACCTCCCCGGTCTAAGCCGCTCAGGTTCGGCACTCAGGTAGCCCTCAGAGGCACAGATTCGGTCGGGACTGTGTTTTGCGCCCTTCCCGGGTCCGAGTAGCTCAGGAGTTTGGTGAGCGCGGTTGCTGCGACTTGTCGCCTTTTCTGTCTCTGCTGCTCAGTTTTCTGGGTGTACCGCTGGTGCCCCTTGTGAGACAGATGGTGACTGTCCAGCACCCCCAGAAGTCTTAGCAAAGAAGCCTGCTTGCAGTTTGGTAGGTAAAGTCTCTCCGGGTCTGCAATTGCCCCTTTCCAGCCCTTACGGCTCTGGCTGCCTGTCCCCGGTGGGGGATGGTCTGCAGCCGGCTATTTCCGTTCCATCCTTTGTTCTGTGCGCGGTCCTGGCAGTGTTTTATGTTCGAGCTTTTCGCGTGGTAGCTATCCCACAGTCTGGTTTGCTAGCCCAAGTTAGATCGTTCTGGTTACGCGTGGGGCGTTCCTGCCCGATTCTTACAAATCTCTGCAGCCCGCGCCTCCCGCGCGTCCCTGCCCTGCCCCCACTTGCTAGTGGCGGATGCAGGCGTCTGTGCTGCTTTTCCGCTGGGGGGGTTACTGTTGGGCTTGTAATCTGTTGGTTTTAATTATTTATTTATTTTTCCTTCCTGTTATGTTGCCCTCTGTGTTTCCAAGGCTCGCCACAGACTCGGCAGGGAGAGTGTTTCCTGGTGTTTGGAAACCTCTCTTCTTAAAATTCCCCTCCCGGGACGGGCTTCCCTTCCTGGGACGGAGCTCCCTCCCCACCTCCTTTGTCTCTTTTTTCATCTTTTATATTTTTTCCTACCTGTTTTTGAAGACAATGGTCTGCTTTTCTGCTTGCCTGATGTCCTCTGCCAGCATTCAGAAGTTGTTTTGTGGAGTTTGCTCAGCATTGAAATGTTCTTTTGAGGAATTTATGAGGGAGAAAGTGGTCTTCCCGTCCTATTCCTCCGCCATCTTAGGACCGCCTCCCCCAGAGTTTTAAGTTAGTAGAACTTACAGTATACATAACTTCTTTTATTGTTTTGCAGTTCATCCACGTTTTCACGTGTATCAGTGGTTTGTTGCTGAATATTATTCCATCATATGGCTATGCCACAATCTGTTTATCCATTCCCCACTTAATGGATATGTGACTTGTTTCTGGCTCTTATGAATAAATCTATGTTGCTGTAGGGTATAAGTTTTCATTTACCTTGGGTAAGCACTCAATAGTCATTCCATTGTCTTTTAACTTTAATATTTTCTGTGTATAATCCTCCCACCCCATATTCATAACTCCATCATTTTCACAATTTCTGAGTCTTTTGTTTTGATTGATTTTCCTTCTGGTTACCTGATACATCTTTAAAAATATTCTTTTGTTTGAGTTTTGGCTGCACTGGGTCTTCATTGCTGCACATGGGCTTTCTCTGGTTGCAGTGAGCGGGCGCTTCTCTTGGTTGCTGTGTGCAGGCTTCTCATTGTGGTGGCTTCCCTTGTGGAGCACAGACTCAGGTGCAAGGGCTTCAGCAGCTGCAGCTTGTGGGCTCTAGAGGGCAGGCTCAGTAGTTGTGGTACATGTGCACGTCGAATCTTCCTGAGCCAGGGATCGAAGCTATGTCCCCTGCATTGGTGGACGGAATCTTATCCATTGCCCCACCAGGGAAGTCCTACTTCATACCTTTTGATTTCCTTTCATCCATGGTGACTTTTACCTTGTTGAGTGCCAGGTCTTGCTACATTCCTTTAAATGGTGCTGACTTTGATCTGGCATATGGTTAAGTTTCTTTCTTTTAGAAAAATAACTTGGGAAACATGGCTCTATTTTTTTTAATACTATTTATTTATTTACTCTTGACTGTGCTGGCTCTTCGTTGCTGTGCGAGCGTTTCTCTAGTTGTGGTGCACTGGTTTTTCATTGCAACAGCCTCTCTTGTTTTGGAGCACGGTCTCCAGAGCACGTGGGCTCAGTAGTTGTGGCTTCTGGGCTCTAGAGCACAGGCTCAATAGTTGTGGCGCACAGGCCTAGTTGCTCTAAGGCATGTGGGATCTTCCTGGATTAGGGATTGAACCCATGTCTTCTGCATGGACAGATGGGTTCTTTACCACTGAGCCACCAGGGAAACCCAGTTAAGTTTCTTGCAGATACATTTGATTCATTTGAGGCTGCCTTTAAGCTTTGTTAGGGAAGGTCAAGAGCAGCCTTTACTTGGGTGCTTTAGCCCTGCTATCTTGCTTGACCCTTCTGAGCATTCTGTCCAGTGCCTCATACTGCAAGCTCTCCCGTCTGGCTGGTGGGGACATGGACTCTTTTCAGCTCCATATGAGTTCTAAAATTGTTCAGTTTACTGCTTTCTGAAATTTTCTCCTTGCCCTTGCATGCACAGACGAGTACAATCAGCCTTCTATATTTCCAGGTTCCATTTCCCTGGATTCAACCAACCTCGAATGGAAAATATTTGAAAAAAAAATTCCAGAAATTTTCAGAAAGCAAAACTTGAATTTGCTGCACATCAGCAACTGTTTACATAGCACTTACATTGTATTGAGTATTATAAGTAATCTGGAGATGATTTAACGTCCATGAGAAGATGTTGATAGGCAAAGACTCTGCTATTTTATATGAGACTTGAGCATCCACAAATTTTGGTACCCTGGGGAGGGAAGATGCTGGAACCAATCCCCTGTGGATCCTAAGGATGATGTAGTGAGTCAGAGACCCCCTCAGGGGCCCCCCTGCAGATCTCAAGGATTCTTTCTCTGTACAGCAGCCCCTTCTCTCTGAAAACCTGCCTCACAAATTCTAGTGGCTTCAAACTCTCTGAACTCTAATTTCTGTTTTCTAAGCTCAATGAAACTGTAGAGTTTTATTTGAATTTATCTCCCTATGATAATCAAGAGACTCACCTTATTTTTTTAAAGAAAATTTCTGCCCACTTTCTAATTGACAGTTGTTTTATGTGTTTTATCTGAATTTCTAGTTTCAGCAGATGGAGCAATTCTGAGTCATAAGTGGAAACAGAAGCCCAGGAATTAAGCTTTAATGAATGAGCTTGGTCATAAGCAAGTAAAAGAGTTTAAAAATTTCCAGTTTGTGGTATTTTCTATAAAATAAAATAATATGTGGAAATAGCGCGGGGGAGAGAAGAGTCAAAAAAGACCCTCCCTCTGAGTGTTAGTGAGACAGGACATGTGAAGCACTCAGCATTCTACTAACATGGGTGTTTTATGATTTTCATATTGCTGTGATTCTATTTTTGTGGTTCATCTTAAAATTTATTAATGTGTTTACTTATTTTTATTTTTAATTAATGTATGTATATATATTTTGTTAGTTCAGATGTACAACACAGTGATTCAGCTTACGTATATGTAAACAGATTTTTTTTTGCCTTATGGGTCTCTCCCTGTTCTATATATTGGGTCCTTGTTGTTGGTATTATTCTTACTAAGCAAATAACACGGTGGATAGGGTGCAGACTCGAGAGTGAGGCTTTCTGGGGTTTAGTAGTATAATCTCTATAGTATAATGAGATGCTTACTCTATTAGTCAAAACTGTAGTAATAGAAATTCGAGTGTCTTTTTTTGTGCCTTGCATTTTGATCTGTAAAATGGAGATGAGAGTTCTGTCTCACAGATTTGCTCTGTGAATTAAACAAGCAGAAATATGTAAGGTACACATGTTACCAAGTCCAAGCTCATTCTGCTCACCATATGACAGGTCAATAAGTGGAGAGATGAGTTGTTGGGGCAAAGCATAGAGACTTTATTCACAAAGTCCCACAGAAGATGTGAATGAGAGTCCCGAAGAACCAAATTCCCCGAGTTAAAATTCAGACTTCTATTATACTAAAAAGGGAGGAGGTGTGGTTGGTCTTCGCAGATTTCTTGGTATCAGAATCTTTTGGAGTGTTTGTTTTGGGCCATACCATGAAGTATGTGGGATCTTAGTTCCCTGATTAGGGATTGAACCCATGCCCCCTGCATTGGGAGTATGGAATCGTAACCACTAGACTACCAGGAAAGCCCCAGCACTAAGCTTTACTTCGGGAACAGTTTTTCTCACTGGTGCCATCAGATCTGGTTTCAATTTTAATTGAATAGATGTCATTTACTTGCTGAGTCTCTGGCAAATGGAAGTTGTGTTAAATTTTAACGTAGCTCAAGTTAGATGAGAAGGTCCCCCCCGCCCAATGCCCCAGACAACAAAGAAACACTATTTACACGTTACAGTTATAATTAAGGAAGTGCTAATAGTTAACTAGAGGAATGAATTGGAGAAAACACATATAATTACTATTCAGTGTTGGAGCTGAGAGATGTGAATAGACAGGACCCACCTGAATTGGGGGAAACAGAAGAAGCAGGAAAGCCCGAGGGTGGGACTGAGCCTCTTGCCTGTCCGCCTGCCTGCCTCTCACATTATCTGTAGGGCTGTCTCTGTGTCTCCAAGCTGCGTGTGTGCTGCTGCACCCGTCTGGCTGGCTTTTTTCAGACTTAGGTGTTTTCTTTGTCTTCTCTCTCTCTCTCTCTTACTCTCTGTTTTGCTCTGCTCCAAAGCTGTGTATTCTCTCTTTGACTCTCACATCTTTGGAAGGTTTCAGCTACATTTGCGATCTTACAGCACCCCAGGCAGTGCAGGGGGTCACAGGAAGAAAAGAAACCTGCTCCGCATCCCATGGAGTTTAGTCTCTTCCTGGCTTTCTCAGTCCCCATTCCTTGTAGAACCTCCCTCCTTACACGAAGATGTAGGGATTCCCCCACTGATATCCTGTTGTGTCAGACCTGGAGATGAACATGACTATGAGACCCACTGCACGAACCATCTTCCCTGTATGTGACCCCTGATCATGTACATTAAGTAGCATTTTCCACATCATGCTCTTGGCTGCCTGGTGTAATGCGGTTGCCCTGGCCATTGGGTGATGCCTGATAGAAGCTCCTTCCAAATAGTTTTGGCCTCTTCGCTCAAAGCTCCCACCCAGGAGATGCCTGGAGAGTGTTTTCACAGATACACATTTTATTGACCCTCTCTGAGTGCTATCCCGTTTGAGATAACTATCCTCGTGTTATTCAGGGATTCACGAAGAGCTGGGTTTTGAAATAGCTTACTGCTTTGTGGATAATAAATACTCAGAATCCAAAAATAACCATCAAGAGGGGAAGAACAGGGCTGATTTCAGAGTTTTATGATACAACAGTGGGACTGAAAACCATCCTTTCAGTTGGAGCCAACATCTTGCTTGTCTCTGAGTGAAGTTTACACCTATCTTGCCATTTTAGGTGTCAGTAGTTGAGGAGTCTGAACACAGAATAGGGTCAGACACCTGTTTAGAGACTGGTATCCCTGTGCCAGGGACCAGAGGATGCAAGAGTGTGACTCAGAACCTTACAAGCTGGGGGAGAGGCTGGAATGGAACATACTTGAAGCCACACATGGTCATTGCTTGGGGCTTTGGGGCTACTTGGCTGTTTCTACTAAAATGTAATCTTCACATTTGTGTAACATCTTTTGAAAAGTTTTAAAATCAAAGCCTTTACAAATCCATCTTATATCCTTAAAGCTTTTGAGTGAGGCCAAAAAATGGATTGTTAGCTCTATCCTACAGGTGAGGGGCTGGGAGGAGAGCTGACAAGGCAGCCTGGGCAGCGGGCTTTGGTTCACATCCCCAGCTGGGTTGCTCAGCAGAAGAGTGATTCTGGCCAAATTGAGGAACGCTTTCCAATAGTCATGTATGGATGTGAGAGTTGGACTATAAAGAAAGCTGAGCGCTGAAGAACTGATGCTTTTGAACTGTGGTGCTGGAGAAGACTCTTGAGAGTCCCTTGGACTGCAAGGAGATCCAACCAGTCTATCCTAAAGGAAATCAGTCCTAAGTATTCATTAGAAGGACTGATGCTGAAACTGAAACTCCAATACTTTGGCCACCTGATGCGAAGAGCTGACTCATTGGAAAAGACCCTGATGCTGGGAAAGATTGAGGGCAAGAGGAGAAGGGGACGACAGAGGATGAGATGGCTGAATGGCATCACCAACTCAATGGACATGAGTTTGAGTAAACTCCAGGAGTTGGTGATGGACAGGGAAGCCTGGTGTGCTGCAGTCCGTGGGGTCACAAAGAGTTGGACACGACTGAGCAACTGAACTGAACTGAACTTCAAGCTTTCGTTTCCCTGTTTGTAAAATGAGAATGAAAATAGTAGTCCTTCAATAGGGATATTTGAGGATTAAATGAGATTAGTAAGAGCAATTAATACTTATCAAATGTTTATGATGTACCAGATTCTACTCTGTAGTGCTGTTTTGTTATTAGATGTTAATTCATATTATACTATGTTTATTGTAATTATGCATTATTATGAATAGGTAATGCATGTAAATCATTTATCCCAGTGCTGGACACTTAGATCTAAGTATTTAAGGAAATTAATCATCATAAGTTGTGTTCATTAGGTACTTACAATATCTTCTGTCTTTATTCACTGATTGTTTTTATTGTTGACTCTTTTGGCTTTTCATATTATTTAAAACTTTCCCAGGGACTTCCCTGGTGGTCCAGTGCTTGAGAATCTGCCTTCCAATTCAGGGGACAAGGGTTCAATTGTTCAGAGAACTAAGATCCTACTTGCCACAACTAAGACCCAAAGCAGCCAAAAAAAAAAAAAAAAAAGATATTAAAAAACTTTCCTGTGAGTCTGAATAAATGCATTTTCCAAATTCTCTCACCAAAATTCCCCAAATATTAACATTCTCTTTACACAAACACACATTATTACTGTTTTCATGAAATGTTTGAGAGTTGTACACATGTTGATCCTTCATCTGTACACACATCAGTGTGAATTTTCCCCAAACTCTTTTATAGAGTGAAATGATCAAAATCAGGAAATTAATATTGATACTAAGAATTACGTGGTCCCCAGACCTTATGCAAATTTCATCGATTGTTCCACCAACACTTATTAAAGTAAAATAAACGTATTTTTTTCTGTTTGAGGATCTGATCTAGGATCACATATACCTTTGTTGTGTCTCTTATTTTCCTTTAATATGGAAGTTTCTCAGTCTTTGTCTTTCAGACTGTGATACACTTGAAATATATAGGCCAGCTATTTTGTAGAATGCTCCATAATTTGGATTTTTCTGCTGTTTCTTCATTATTAGAGTCACTTTTTTTTGTGGAGAGAACACTTCAGGAAATGTTGCTTCCTCTTCAGGACATATGATGTCTCTTTATCTCATTAGTAGTGATGTTATCTTTGATCATGTGGATAATGTGATGTATCTAACTTTCGGTACCACAAAATTACTGTTTTTTTCTTTGAAATGAATAAGTCTCTTGCACAGAGGTAATTTTACACTCTACAAATATCCTCTCTCTTATCATACTTTTAATCATCAGTAGCATCAATAGTGATTCCTACAATGATGGTATATTCTAATTTCATCATTTTTTGTTGGAATTTTACCCTATGGGTGACGTTTTCTTTCTTCTCTGTTTGTTTGTTGATATCAGTATGGATTCAATAGCTTATTACATATTACATATAATATATATTGTTATATTATTATGATTAGCAATTACAATTATTTGTAGTGTTATAAAATTGTTCCAGGTTGGCCACTGGAGGCCTTTCAAGCTGTCTCCCTGGGTCCTTTGATATTTGTTTTGATCACTTTATTACCTTCTGGGTGGACAGTAAATTTTAGGATCACTGTCTGGGTACTTTCTGACTCTCAGTCCTAGAATCACCCATTTCTCTAAAGAGCTGTTTCCTTTCTTAAAGAATGGTGTTTAGAACTAAAATCTGGGTCTCATTTCAGTTCAGTGGCTCAGTAATGTCTGACTGTTTGCGACCCCATGAACTGCAGCACGCCAGGCCTCCCTGTCCGTCACCAACTCCTGGAGTCCACCCAAGCCCATGTCCATCGAGTCGGTGACGCCATCCAACCATCTCATCCTCTGTTGTCCCCTTCTCCTCCTGCCCTCAATCTTTCCCAGCATCAGGGTCTTTTCCAATGAGTCAGCTCTTCGCATGAGGTGCCCAAAGTATTGGAGTTTCAGCCTCAACATCAGTCCTTCCAATGAACACCCAGGACTGATCTCCTTTAGGATGGACTGGTTGGATCTCCTTGCAGTCCAAGGGACTCTCAAGAGTCTTCTCCAACACCACAGTTCAAAAGCATCAATCCTTCTGCACTCAGCTTTCTTTATAGTCCAACTCTCACATCCATACATGGCCACTGGAAAAACCATAGCCTTGACTAGATGGACCTTTGTTGACAAAGTAATGTCTCTGCTTTTCAATATGCTGTCTAGGTTGGTCATAACTTTCCTTCCAAGAAGTAAGCGTCTTTTAATTTCATGGCTGCAATCACCATCTGCAGTGAGTTTGGAGCCCAGAAAAATAAAGTCTGACACTGTTTCCACTGTTTCCCCATCTATTTCCCATGAAGTGATGGGACCAGATGCCATGATCTTCGTTTTCTGAATGTTGAGCTTTAAGCCAACTTTTTCACTCTCCTCTTTCACTTTCATCAAGAGGCTCTTTAGTTCCTCTTCACTTTCTGCCATAAGGGTGGTGTCATCTGCATATCTGAGGTTATTAATATTTTCCCCAGCAATCTTGATTCCAGCCTGTGCTTCCTCCAACCCAGCATTTCTCATGATGTACTCTGCATATAAGTTAAATAAGCAGGGTGACAATATACAGCCTTGACGTACTCCTTTTCCTATTTGGAACCAGTCTGTTGTTCCATGTCCAGTTCTAACTGTTGCTTCCTGACCTGCATACAGGTTTCTCAAGAGGCAGGTCAGGTGGTCTGGTATTCCCATGTCTTTCAGAATTTTCCACAGTTGATTGTGATCCACACAGTCAAAGGCTTTGGCATAGTCAATAAAGCAGAAATAGATGTTTTTCTGGAACTCTCTTGCTTTTTCGATGATCCAGCGGATGTTGGCAATTTGATCTCTTGTTCTTCTGCCTTTTCTAAAACCAGCTTGAACATCTGGAATTTCACAGTTCATGTATTGTTGAAGCCTGGCTTGGAGAATTTTAAGCATCACTTTACTAGGTGTGCTGATTGTTAGCCATCATTGTCTGTATCTAAGTTCTCTCAACCAATGGAACTAGAAAAACCATATACATACACATACCTACATTTACACACATATAAACATACCTACACCTACATTCCCCCAGGAGTTCATGCTGGTGTTTCTAATTCGAACTCATGACCACATAGTTCATTCTTCTTTCCATTTTTAAACTCAACTTCTCTAGCAATAAGAAACTTGGCTCTCATTATCCAACATACATTATTTGCTCCATCCTAGAGTACACTAAAGTAGTTTTGGAATTGCTAAACCATACTGCTGTGGAAAACAAACCTAACTAGAATTCAATATGTGTTTACAGTTATTTTTATCTTTAGTCTAAGATTATATAGTCAGAATAATGTGCTGAAAAGTTATATACAACTCCTACATTTTCATAGCTGAAAACAATGGAGTTTTATTCTTTAAAAAAAAAAAAAGTGAGATGAGAAGCTTTCAGAAAGCATTAGATGTTTTCGTAAGCCCGTCAACTTTTTCTTGAGATTTACACAAAAGTTCTGTTTCAATATGTATATATGTGTCGGGGGAGTGTGTCATTTCCTTGGTTCTGTCTCATCACAACAAAAATTTGAAACGATGGACCAGCGTTAAAGCCCTCGGGCAGGCTGTGTCACAGCTCTTGGGCAGATCAGTTTTACAGCTCCGTTTGCAGCTCAGTTTTATTTAGAAAATACAGGAAAATACATCCTCGAGGCATGAGGGCATGCCGACCCAAAAGACACAAAGAGGAGAGAGAGACCCCCGGCCTTTTGGCTCCTCTTTTTATGTTTTTTCTCCTCCCCCCGGGCCTGCCCTGTGTAGACTGGGCTAACCAGGAGGGCTGTGTGTTCTGCCTGAGGTCCTCACTCAGGTCCTTGGACCTTCCTTTTTTTCTATTTTCGCAGGCTTTTCCCTTCCTTGTCTTTTAGCCACTGCCATTCTGGACTCCTTTTTCCTATTCTAACTACCTAACATACGGATAAAAGAATTTTTTCATTGAATTATGATTGATTTACAATATTATGTTAGTTTCAGATGTTTAGCAAAGTGATTCAATTATACATATATATTTTCAGATTTTTTCAGGTTATTGTAATACAAGGTCTTGAACATATGTGACATCATATGGTATTTGTCTTTCTCTTTCTGACCTCACTATGTATGACAATCTCTGTATCCGTCTATGTTGCTGCCACCCTTCCCTAGGTTTGTTATAGTTGTTGTTGTGTGTAGTAGTTGTGGTAGTAGTTGTTGAGTGACTTTTGTGAACAAATTCTGTAAAGTTTTTATTCTTTGTTGCCTGTGGCCCCTGAATTCTTTGTTTGGTTAGCTTGGTGGTCAGCCAATGATTGGGCAGAGATTTCCTTAGGCATCTGGAATCAAAGTATCACGATCTTTACCAAGGGCCTCTTTTTAAAAAATTTTATTTCTTTTTTGATTTTTGGTCACACTGCATGGCATATGGGATCTAAATTTCCTAGCAGGAATTGATCTTGCCCGCCCTGCATTGGAAGGCAGAGTCTTAACCACTGGACCACCAGGGAAATCCCACAAGGGTCTCTTTGACTGTGTTGGGACACACTTTAAATCCCCGGTCAGGCATTAGACAGCTCTGCCTTAGCTTTCACTTCCTGCTTCTCTATAATGTCAAAATCAACCAGGGGCACGAGCTGAGAGCCTTCTCAGGTCTTCCTGGGCATGCACACAGCCCTGTGTATAAGCATGGTCTTACAGATTCCCCAGAATATGTGTTAGCATTTCAGAGCCCCTCTGGCAATTCTATTCCTCATCTTTTCTTATTAAACTTTTTGATGAATCTATTGTTTGTCACAACTGTTACCACTGCCTCAGGCAGCTAGCTATGAAATTAACTAATTGCCTGTAATTGCTTTAAACAAATACCTTTAGTAAAAAGCTTTTCACAGGGAATGAACTCGGAGTCAAGTCAGATACAAAAAGCTTTGCAAATGAAATTTTCTAGGAAATACCAGACAAGTCAGGTAATGGCAATTCTTTGGCAATGAAGTTTTGAAAGATCTCCGTCCCTGATCTGCTCTCTTCCATGGTTTTCAGATAGTGGTATTTTTCTGTGAAAGTGGGCTGTCATTTTTCAAAGCTACTACTGAGTTGGACAGTAGGGAATGGGAGTAAATCAAGTTAAAATGCCACAAAATCCTGTTTTTACCAAGATTCAGCCATTTTTCTTGAATAAATGCTCTCTTGGCTGCACAAGCCTTTGTTTTATTCCTAGAGTTCTGAAAAAGTGGATTTTTACTCTTTTGGCCAATTTTAAAATTTCTTTCACAGAGGACTTTTCACATGTCCTTACTTTGCCATTTTTATAGATGCCACACTAATGTGCCACGTTAATGGAAACTTATCTTCATAAAGGAATATAAATATGCTCTCAAGACATAAAACCTAGAGCTGGCACCAATGGGAACAGAATGAAAGAGTTGCATTTTGATAGATGGTGAATTTTTAGCAATCTCTGGCACCAGGGGATGATTTAAATGTAATATTTAACAAGACAAATTGCTTTCTCATTGTGCCAGAGGCAGGTAGAAACTGCCTTTGGGGTTTTTGAAAGGCTATTTCTTGGTGGACACTGGAAAACATGGTTGCAAACATCTCAGCCACGCATGAGAAAGCTAAAGAAGGAAATGCGGTTGCAAATGTATTTGAAATAAAAGCAACAAGCTCTGAAGATTGGTTGTGATTTGTTATGAAACATAAAGTCACCTACCTTGAGACTCAGTTTGGGAAAATTATTATAGTGTCTTTAAAGGATATGAGCTTCTTCAGGGTAGAGATTGATATTTATTTTTGTCTTTTCTCTTTCCCTAGAGCCCAACATGGTGTCTAATCTCTTGTGTATTAGTCAAGACTTTCAGTTGCAAGTGATAAAAGCCCAATTAAAACTTGCTTAAATAAAGCAGTTTATTTTGTATCTCTAAATTTCCAAAGATGACAGACACAGATGTAGCCGGATTCAGGAACCCAGAAATCTTTCCCAGGAATCTGTTTCTTTTCCTTTCTGTTGTCACTGATTTCATTTGGGTTTCAATCTTGAATCAGTCTCTGTGGACATGGGGCTAGAATACCCTGATGGACCACATTTGGTTCATCTGCTCATTTGTGAAGCCTGATTTAATGGCCTGGGTCAGCACCATCCAAGTCACATTCATTGATAGGAGAGCGGGACCCTTGGGGAGTTCACAGCTTAATAAGTAGCCACAGATTAAAACGTAAACACAAAATAAATATACAGTGACAGCTGTGGTTATTACCTTGCAGGACAGACTAGATGCCATGACGGATGATAATACAGTGCTAACTCACATTGTAGCAGGCAGAAAGGCCCCGTTTCTCCAAAGAAACGGACATATATGCTGAGATCTGAAGGGTGGAAGCAACAGTGAGGTGTGTTTGGGGTTGGAGAGCCCTGCGTATGTAAGGGCAGAAGGCATGAATGGGGTTTACTCTTGGAAGAACAGAAAAGACTTCTGTGAGGCTTGACTGTGATGACGGACAGCAGGAAGGGGGCAAGAGGGAGCTAGGGAGGTGGACGAGGGTCAGGTCCCTACACATCCATGAGTTTGGACTTCATCTTAAGAACCCTAGGATGCTTTCAAAGAGTTTTAATTTAGGAGAGAAATAATCTGAATTCTATTAAAACATTTAAAAGAAAAAAGATTATTTCCGACTGCTGTGAAGACTGTGGACACAGGAAGGTCAATTAGGGGCCAGTGGCAGTTGACTGAATGGGGAGATTCTTCTTCCACGGAGGAACTGATTCTGGGGTTGACAGGATATTGACAGATTGGGGGGGCTTCCCTGGTGGTCCAGTGATTGAGAATCTGCCTGCTAATGCAGAGGACAGGTTGGATCCTGGCTGGGGAGCTAAGATACCATCTGAGGCTGGGCAACTAAATCTCCAGTCCACCACAGTTGCTGAGCCTGAGTGCTCCACAACTAGAGAAGCCCCCTCACCACCAGTGCCGCCGCAATTTAAAAAAGGAAGGAAAATATAAAGAACTTGACAGATGGGAGATAAGTTAGGAAGACAGAACCTACAAAACTTTGAGTGATGTCAGAGGAGGAGAAAAATTAACATGGTGTTGTTGGTTTCACAATACCTGAGCTTGGCTGGGAAATTTCTGGGAGTGCTTAGTGGTTTGAGGAAAGACAGTGTTGGTGATCAGCTCAGGAGTGTGGAGGCTTACAATCTGCCTCCAGTTCTCTTCTGCTCTGTGTGCTGCTGTTTTTCCTGATTTGAAACTAAAATGAAGGCTGTGTTCACTGTGTGAATAAGCTCTGGAAATACGGCATCGTTTACCAAAGTATCAAAAAGGACGCTTGCGCTGTGTGTGAGGGGTGTCTGGAGGGCACAGACAGTTTTTTAAATTGTAGAGCAACTACTAAGGTCGGAGGTGGCTTGAGGGTCACTCCTCCTGGGACTCACGGGCGTGCCTGTGGCTGACACGGGTCCTCTTCTCTCTCGCACAGGACTCGGAGGTCCTGAACACGGCCATTCTCACTGGAAAGGTTGTTTCAGTTCCCGTCAAGGTGGTGGCAGTTCAAGAGGATGGTTTGGTGGTGGACGTGTCAGAGGCTGTGGAATGCAGGTCTGCAGATGAAGACGTCATCAAGGTACAGTGGGTTTTACTTCTAGATGCCTAGGCATTTGGGGCTTTCCTTCCCGTTCTGTCACACGGCTGCTCTGAGCATCCCAGGCTCCCAAGGGCAGAACCTGGATGCAGGTGCTGATGAGGGTGCTGATGGGGATGCTGATGGGGATGATGGGGATGCTGAGAGGGGAGTGATGGAGGTGCTGATGAGGAGTGATGGGAGTGCTGAGGGGGAAGCGATGCGGGTGCTGATGGGGAGTGATGGGGTGCTGAGGATGGAGTGATGGGGAGCAATGGGGGTGCTGATGGGGATGATGGGAGTGCTGAGGGGGAAGTGATGCAGGTGCTGATGGGGAGTGATGGGGTGCTGAGGAGGGAGCGATGGGGATGCTGATGGGGATGATGGGGATGCTGATGGGGGAGTGATGTGGGTGCTGATGGGGAGTGATGGGGTGCTGATGAGGAGTGATGGGCATGCTGAGGGGGGAGTGATGGAGGTGCTGATGAGGAGTGATGGGAGTGCTGAGGGGGAAGCGATGGGAGTGCTGATGGGGAGTGATGGGGTGCTGAGGATGGAGTGATGGGGAGCAATGGGGATGCTGAGGGGGGAGTGATGTGGGTGCTGATGGGGAGTGATGGGGTGCTGATGAGGAGTGATGGGGATGCTGAGGGGGGAGTGATGGAGGTGCTGATGAGGAGTGATGGGGATGCTGAGGGGGGAGTGATGGAGGTGCTGATGAGGAGTGATGGGGATGCTGAGGGGGGATGATGGGGATGCTGAGGGGGGAGTGATGTAGGTGCTGATGAGGAGTGATGGGCATGCTGAGGGGGGAGTGATGGAGGTGCTGATGAGGAGTGATGGGAGTGCTGAGGGGGAAGCGATGGGAGTGCTGATGGGGAGTGATGGGGTGCTGAGGATGGAGTGATGGGGAGCAATGGGGATGCTGAGGGAGGAGTGATGCAGGTGCTGATGGGGAGTGATGGGGATGCTGATGGGGATGATGGGGATGCTGATGGGGATGATGGGGATGCTGAGGAGGGAGCGATGGGGATGCTGATGGGGATGATGGGGATGCTGAGGGGGGATGATGGGGATGCTGATGAGGAGTGATGGGGATGCTGAGGGGGGATGATGGGGATGCTGAGGGGGGAGTGATGGAGGTGCTGATGGGGAGTGATGGGGTGCTGAGGAGGGAGCGATGGGGATGCTGATGGGGATGATGGGGATGCTGATGGGGATGATGGGGATGCTGAGGGGGGAGTGATGGGTGTGCTGATGGGGAGTGATGGGGATGCTGGGGGGGAGTGATGGAGGTGCTGATGAGGAGTGATGGGCATGCTGAGGGGGGAGTGATGGAGGTGCTGATGAGGAGTGATGGGGATGCTGAGGGGGGAGTGATGGAGGTGCTGATGAGGAGTGATGGGGATGCTGAGGGGGGATGATGGGGATGCTGAGGGGGGAGTGATGTAGGTGCTGATGAGGAGTGATGGGGATGCTGAGGGGGGATGATGGGGATGCTGAGGGGGAAGTGATGGAGGTGCTGATGGGGAGTGATGGGGTGCTGAGGAGGGAGTGATGGGGATGCTGATGGGGATGATGGGGATGCTGAGGGGGGATGATGGGGATGCTGAGGGGGGAGTGATGGAGGTGCTGAGGGGGGAGCGATGGGGATGCTGAGGGGGGAGTGATGGAGGTGCTGAGGGGAGAGTGATGGAGGTGCTGAGGGGGGAGTGATGGGAGTGCTGAGGGGGAAGTGATGGGAGTGCTGATGGGGAGTGATGGGGTGCTGAGGATGGAGCGATGGGGAGCAATGGGGGTACTGATGGGGATGCTGATGGGGAGTGATGGGGATGCTGATGGGGGAGTGATGGAGGTGCTGATGAGGAGTGATGGGAGTGCTGATGGGGAGTGATGGGTGTGCTGATGGGGAGTGATGGAGGTGCTGAGGGGGAAGTGATGGGGGTGCTGATGGGGATGATGGGGGTGCTGAAGAGGGAGTGAGTGATGACAGGGACTCGCCTGGGATCAGAGACAGCTGGACACGCTGTTTCCCTCCCCTGGGATGGAGGAGGGGGCCCCTTTCCTCCTCTTTTTTCTCATAGGACAGTATTTTCTGAAGTTTAGCAATCTATCTGCCATCTTCTCAAGTTTTGCCAACTTCCTGTGCCAAATAATGTAATTTACTCAACATGTTTTCTTTAAATGCCTTACTTTTTCAACATTGAATATCTTAAATGTCTCATTAGAAGACAATAAAATCCATTGTAAAACCCATTACTTTGATGTACTAATTTTTCCTTAATATACATGAAAATAAATGATTAACTTTTTAAAAAGTCCGTTCGTGTGCCCCCAGCTTCATCAGGGTATCAGTGGGACATAGCTCACAGTTTGGAGAATCTGGTCATGGATTATTTATGCTGCGTTTTCCATCCAATTAGCTGGATTTATGGCTCCAAATTCAGCCAGGAACCAGCCCATGACTTTTTTCTCCATATTCTTTGCAGGGGTCTGTTTGAATCACTGAATTCAGAGTTTCTGCCAGTTTTTTCTTGGCTCACTGGTTGGCAGTTTCCTTTTGCAGCTCAGAACCCCAGGAGAAAGGACTTCCGTCTTTAGAGTGATCCTTTCTCCTTTAAGCTGCTAAGAGAGCTCATAGGTCCTGTGTTTTCATTAATTTAAAAAAAATACAGTAATGCTGAATTCTGCCTTCTTTCCATTCTACTGGCTGCTGTTCAGAGGTTGAATGGAACTTGGTCTCCATCTGAAGAACTTTGAGGTGGACAGAAAATCCTGCAAGGGTTTCCCTGTGGTGGACAAGATCTGGGAGGGCCTGATTCCTTCTAATGTTGACCTGCAGGAAGCTGTGCCTTAAGCTAGAGATGGCTTTTTTGATAAGGAAGAATTGATGTGAGTTCTAATTAAAATTAAGAAAAAATTAATCTTTAATCCTGACAGGTCTTAAACTCCATGGGCAGGTTTGATTAAACAAATCTGAAGCCTTCTATATTCAGAATCCAGAAAGTTCTGAGCCAAGTCATGCAAATTCATCTGCGGAGAATGAAAAATATTGATTCATTGTCCTTGGTTGCCTTTGACAAAAGCATGTTATTTACCATCCCCCTCCTCATCTTTCCAGAAGGGAGACATTAGTGATGGAGCCTGGAGATGGTATCTGTGTGATTATGCCACCATGGGCTCCAAAGGATGGCTCAGCTCTATAGTCCCCTCAGCCACATCCCTTCCTGAGACCCTGGTGGGGAGCCCCCCGAGGCAGAACCCTCACTCTCCTGTCCCAGAGAGCTGTACCCTACAGAGGCGCGGCCAAGTTCGTGGTTCCCATTGTTGCCTTCTACTTGGCTTTCTCCTCTTCCTGGCAATATACTGGAAGCATCCTGTGTCCGCCCTGATAGAGGCATTGCTCTGGGAGGCAGTGGTTTGGGGTTCAACTGTCACTTCCGTGGCCACGTGAAGATGGGGCTTTCTTCTAGCAAACTGTGGCCTGATCTTGGCAAACCAGAGGGTGCACATCACCAAGCCCAGAGCTGCCGTAAGACGTTTCTAGGGCAGCCCGGGCTCTGCTGCAGATTCCGGGGCCTGGGTCAGTGGAGGGGGTTCATTAAGTGGCCGTGATGCACTTGTCACAGCTCTCCTGCCACCATTTGTCATACATTTTGTCACAACACTGAGGTTACAGTGTCATCTTCAGAGCTGCCCTCTGGCCTCAGCATCACCAGGGGCACCCCAAAGATGTGGATGCGCCTTAACACCCTGGGGAGAGACACCCTTGGTCTGTGGAGGTCACTGTGTCACTTCCTCACGGTCCAGGAGACTCTGTGTGACTCCCCAGGGAGGGTTGTGCAGGTTTCACCAAAGATTGTCATGTGATGGAAATTCTGAGTGTTGGGATGGTGACTTAGGTAAGGGAGAAAGAATGCATTTAGAAAGGTGTAAATTGTGGTGATGTCCAAATTGGCTTCTTTGACTTGGGACTTTGGGGGAACTGAATCTGAGAGCATAAAGGATTTTGAAGGGCTGGAACCTTGGCAAGATTAGAAGGGATCAACGTCACATTGTAAGCTGACAACTACTTCCATGTTAAAAAAAAATAGAAGACGTGTATTAATTGTGTGTGTATGCATGTGTGTTTGCAAGAAACCATGGTGCTTTTGTTCACAGTGAGATCTGATGAACCAACTGTATTTTTAATGGAAGTATAGTTGGTTTACAATATGATATTAGTAACAGGTGTACAGCATGGTGATTCGGTATTTTTACAGACTCAGTTCAGTTCAGTTGCTCAGTCGTGTCCGACTCTTTGCCATCCCATGAATTGCAGCATGCCAAGCCTCCCTGTCCATCACCAACTCCTGGAGTTCACTCAGACTCACGTCCATCAAGTCAGTGATGCTATCCAGCCATCTCATCCTCGGTCGTCCCCTTCTCCTCCTGCCCCCAATCCCTCCCAGCATCAGGCTCTTTTCCAATGAGTCAACTCTTCACATGAGGTGGCCAAAGTACTGGAGTTTCAACTTTAGCATCATTCCTTCCAAAGAAATCCCAGGGCTGATCTCCTTCAGAATGGACTGGTTGGATCTCCTTGCAGTCCAAGGGACTCTCAAGAGTCTTCTCCAACACCACAGTTCAAAAGCATCAATTCTTCGGTGCTCAGCCTTCTTCAGAGTCCAACTCTCACATCCATACATGACTACTGGAAAAACCATAGCCTTGACTAGACGGACCTTAGTTGGCAAAGTAATGTCTCTGCTTTTGAATATGCTATCTAGGTTGGTCATAACTTTTCTTCCAGGGATTAAGTGTCTTTTAATTTCATGGCTGCAGTCACCATCTGCAGTGATTTTGGAGCCCCCAAAAATAAAGTCTGACACTGTTTCTACTGTTTCCCCATCTATTTCCCATGAAGTGATGGGACCAGATGTCATGATCTTCGTTTTCTGAATGTTGAGCTTTAAGCCAACTTTTTCACTCTCCACTTTCACTTTCATCAAGAGGCTTTTTAATTCCTCTTCACTTTCTGCCATAAGTGTGGTGTCATCTGCATATCTGAGGTTTTTGCTATTTCTCCCGGCAATCTGGATTCCAGCTTGTGTTTCTTCCAGTCCAGCGTTTCTCATGATGTACTCTGCATATACGTTAAATAAGCAGGGTGACAATATACAGCCTTGACGTACTCCTTTTCCTATTTGGAACCAGTCTGTTGTTCCATGTCCAGTTCTAACTGTTGCTTCCTGACCTGCATACAGGTTTCTCAAGAGGCAGATCAGGTGGTCTGGTATTCCCATCTCTCTCAGAATTTTCCACAGTTTATTGTGATCCACACAGTCAAAGGTTTTGGCATAGTCAATAAAGCAGAAGTAGATGTTTTTCTGGAACTCTCTTGCTTTTTCGATGATCCAGCAGATGTTGGCAATTTGATCTCTGGTTCCTCTGCCTTTTCTAAAACCAGACTAAACTCCATTAAAAGGTATTACAAGGTCATGGCTCTAATTCCCTGTGGAACCACCTGTCTGAAGAGACTGCCACAGGTTGATATAATTTTTTTTGGCGTTAATGGGTATGTGACCCCAGAACAGAGGTCCCAGGTGGGCAGACTGGAGGCTGTATCTGATTCAGGGGTGTGCGTGTGCTTATTTAATTTTCTGCCACCCTGTAAAAATTGGCTAATTACATAGACATCTGGATATCCAAGTTCTTATGAAATTCACTTATGAATTCTTATGAATTCTTATGAAGGTCAGATAGCCCTGGGCCCACACTACTCCCTGTGACCCTTGACCTGGAAGTAACCAATGGACACCCCTGTGTGTAAGCCCCTGCACCCAAATCACCACAGTCTCCACATCTTCCCCTCGTCTCCCTGCCGGAGGCGGAGGGACCTCTGTGATTTCTCACCACACTTGTACTGTTGGTTTTCTGATAGTGGGTTTCAGAGGAAAGGGAGCTACTTCTTGTCCCCTAGTCTCTATAAGTCACAGATGATAGATGTCACTTGTCACTCTGATAGAGAATTCCATGTCTTTCTAGGCATAAGAGGAAAGCTGGAAATTGGATTGTGTTCTGTCAAACAGTGTCTGAGGGGCTGAGAGTCCTTGAGATCAAACCGCAGGAGAAATGATTGAAGGAAGCGTGAGTGTTGAGCCCAGTGATAAGAAGAAAAGTCCCCGGGAGAGGTGAAGAGGAGGACGCGACAGCTCTTTTGAAGTCTTCGGAGGACCATCCTCTGGAATACGGAGGAGATTTGTGCTTTTTAGGTTCCAAGAGTGGAAGTCAAAAGGGAACTACTTGGGCTCAACATAAATAAAAATAATGCAGAGTGAGCGAGTTTGGGGGGTTGGTAAGCTTTCAGACAGGTGATGTCAGTTCAGATGCTGACCCCACGGGGAGCACCTTTAGGCTAGTAGCAGAGTATCATTCGAAGTATCATTCCTATGGCTTTCCCATCATGAAGTCAGTTGATAATTGACTTTTTCTGAATTTGAAAGGCTTGTATTTCCATCCTCATAACCTGGAAGGTCTACGTATCCGTTTCCTCTTGGTGCTGTAACAAATCAACATGAACTTAGTAGCTTCAAACAAAACACATTTATTATCTGATAGGATGGGAGGTCAGGACCCTAAAATGGGTTGCTTGGCAGGGCTGCCTCCTTCTGGAAGCTCTAGCAGAAAATCTATTTGCCTTTTCCAGCTTTTGGAGACTGCCTGCATTTCCCGACTATGGCCCCCTCTTCCAAGTCAACACTGTAGCATCTTCAAATCTCTCTCTCTCTGACGACTGGTTCCATCATCACCTCTGTTTCTCTGACTCTGACCCTCCTGCCTGTCTCTAATCAGGACCTTTAGGGTCACCTGGATAACCCAGCTCCGGGCTCCCCACCTCCAGGTCCCAGAACTGGTACCTCCTATCAGATCAGCAGGGACATTAGATTAGAAATACAGTGCACAATAAATGTAATGTGCTTGAATCATCCAAAACCATCCCCTCCACTCCTGGCCCATGGAAAAGTTGTCTTCCACAAAGTTGGACCCTGGTGCCAAAAAGGTTGGAGACCATAGACCCAGATACTCCTTTCATCTCAAGGTTCTTTTCTCAGTTACATTTGCAGTCTCTTTGGCACATGTATTAGTTTTCTGTAGCTCCCATAATAGGTTCCCACAAACTCAGTGGCTTGAACAACATAAATTTGTTCTCTTAGAGTTCTGGAGGCCGAAAGTCTGAAATCAAAGTGTGGTCAGCACCTCCCTTCCTCCAGAAGCTCTAGGGGAGGATCCTTCCTGGCCTCTTCCAGCCTCTGGTGGCTCCAAGTGTTCCTGGGCTTGTACCCGTATCCTTGCAGTCTCTGCGTCTATCTGCACATGTCTTGCCCTTGTGTCTCCATGTGACCTTATTCTCCTGTAAGGGCACTTGTCCTTGGATTTAGGAGCCATCCTAGTTCAGAATGATCTCATCTCAAGATCCTTAGGTTAATTATATCTGCCAAAACCCTGTTTCCAGGGACTTCCCTGGTGGTTCAGTGGCTAATACTCCAAGCTCCTAATACAAGGGGCCCCAGACTCGCTTCCTAGTCGGGGAACTAGGTCTGGTATGCTGCAGTGAATATCGAGGCTCCCAGGTGCCTCAGCTAAGACCTGGCACATCAAATAAAATAATAAATAAATATGTTTAAAAGACCCTGTTTCCAAATAAGGTCACATTCATGGTGCCGGGGGCTAGAACATGGATGTATCATTTTGGAGTCACAATTCCAACCCCCATGTAAAGTGACATATTCTGAAAATTAAGATCCAGATAGCTCTGGGGGTCTTTATGCTGCCAGAAAGACTTCCCAGATGGTGCAGTGGTAAAGAATCTGCCGGCCAATGTAGGAGATGCAAGATACACGGCTTCGATCCCGTGTATGGGTCGGGAAGGTCTTCTGGAGGAGGAAATGGCAACCCATTCCAGTATTCTTGCCTGGGAAACCCCATGGACAGAGGAGCCTGGCAGGTTACAGTCCATGGGGTTGCAAAGAGTCGGATATGATTGAGCAACTGAGCAGGAGCAACATGCTTTCAGAAACAACACATTTTCTGTTCTTTGCTAAGTTTCTTTAAAGGTTTTCAGAGGAAGGAAGAAAAATGCAATTTCCATGTTGTAATTATGATTTAATCTTTGAACGTCTATCATCCTGACGAAGTGATGGCCTCCTGTTTTCATGTGTCAGTAGCTGTATTGTTTGTCAGCGAGCTGTGGTCTCCAGAACCACAGAAGCCTGGCATACGTCACCAGCAGGCGATGAACTCATTCACGCTTGGAGAGAAATCAATGTAAACTCACGCTGATCTTGAAGAGAGTACCCTCCAACTTTTGGCTGCAATAATTAAGTTTCCAGCCTTCTGGTATCAGCTGGACTTGCAATAATGAGATGCTAAAGGCCTCATAAAAGGGAATTAACATTTTAAAACCTTCTCTGCCCCAGGGAAGGTCTTTATTTCCAAACTTGGTCTGCAAAGGGCAAGGGTAGGCAGCGGATGTACTGTCGAAAATAAAACATAAAGTTTTCTGCTGCTGGTGTGGGGTCACTAAACAGAGCCCAGTGTCACCTCTGGAGAATGCAGGAAGCTTTGAGAGAGCAGCTACATTTCTTAGGTTATCACATTGCCCCTGCAAAATGCGGTATGACCTGATTTTCTTAAGTGGTTGGATTCACAGAGGCATGAGGTTGCAGGGTGGGCATGTCCTGAACATGTTCCTTAGAGACGTGGTGTGCATTGATGCCACTGAGCCAGAGACATAACGATTCAGAGGATTAGACAGGTGTGGTAGGTAGTGGGATCTGCAGGCCTGGGATGAAATTCTGCATTGGTGAGCTTTGCTTTGTTTTGGTTGCAAGCAATAGAAATTCAGGGCTTCCCAATGCAGAAGACACAGAAGACTTGAGTTCAATCACTGGGTCGGGAAGATCCCCTGGAGGAGTAAATGGCAACCCTCTCCTGTTATTTCTTGCCTGGAGAATCCCATGGACAGAGGAGCCTCGCGGGCTACAATCCATGGGTTTGCAAAGGGTTGGCCATGACTGAGCTACTAAACAACAACAGCAATAGAAATGCAAAGCCAAGTATCTTAAGCTGAAAGGGAGAAATAGTAATACATTGACATGCAGCCAAAAGAGCCATGATGACTTCAGGTTGGAGGTGTATCCAGAGATACATCTGGACTTATTTTCTCCTCATCTCTCATTTCTACCTTCCTCTGTGTGGTTTTGTGCATCTTTTCCTGTGCTCATGCCGGCTCCTGGGCCCAGCAGCCCTCCGCCACTCCCTGGACCTGGAGAAAGCTCGGCTGTCTTCTGGACGTGGGTCAGGTGCACCTGCTCTGTGCTGCCACCTTCTTCCTGCTGTTCTGCATCTCCAGTCCACACCCGCCCCCCGCCACCGCTGCAGTCCTCACCTTTGTGCTTCTGTCCCCTATGAAGACGTATGTGTTAGGGACTCAGTGCATTGTGCGTCCTTGTGCAGGTGGCAGGTTTGCCCCTTGAAGGCAGGTCCATGTCTTACTTCTCTTCCTGCCCTGAAGGGTCTGTTAGAAGGAGCAGTGACAAGCACCACAGCCCACGGTGACACTATACCAGACTCTGTTCCCCTGATTTTAAACACATTACAGCCTGCAATGTACCCAGCAGCCCCACAGAGTAGGTCCCAATATTATTCCATTTTACAGCCCAGAAAACTGAGGCTGGAGAAGTTTAAGTGTCTAGGTTGTGCATAAATACTAGTCCATTTTGTGTCCAAATTTATGGTGCAGAAAAGTAGACAAACAGTCCCTTCCTACTTCTTCTCATTTAAAGACAGAATTAAAGACAGATGTTTCTGAAAATCTAGATTTTTATGTAAGATTTTTGACTTTTCAATGTTGGCACATCATCCAGTTGAAAGAGATCTGCAAATGCCCAGGGTCTGTCTTTCTCCCCTTCTCTGTGTGTCCTGCGCTGTAGGAGCAGGTTCACTAATGAAAGATGGGGCCCAGTCACAGGTGAGAGTGAGATTGAGGACCTTGTGGGGACCCCACGATGTTGATGAACTGGGTTCAGAACAGTCTCTCTGCACTGACTTACCTTGAAAGGGTCCTTGTCTGCCGTGGGCTCCAAAAAGCTTCCAGAGAAACCCTCAGATGGATCCTAATTTTATCAGAAGGAGATTGGAGAGAAATCCTAGAGTAGTTTAAGCCCATTTCTCTCTCTTTCAGCGATGCTTGGCAAACGTTCCTCCAGAAAACACTGTTCTTCTATTTCTGGGCATGAATTTCCTTCGCTTCACCCATCACCAGGAGCCAGGCAGCTAAGAATAAGTCGTCAGGCAGCTTGGATGTTATTGCCTAATTGTGTCCTTCTTTATGCTGGTAATTTGGACTTTTATTGTTCCATTCTGATGGGAGATGTGTCATATATTTCCTGTTGGCCAGAGGATAGCTATTGCTGCATCCCCAACCTTTTGTTCCATCAGCATCACTCTGATTTCAATATTAATTAGATCTTTTGTTCCTTTCTGTCTTTAGCATCTCTAATGAAGAACTAACATTCTGGAATTGTTTTGGCGTCACGTGGAGAAACCCTGGAATGAGCCAGGGTAGGTCTGCGAGCCTACTGGCTTCCTTCCCTCAGTAAACACGCCCGCACGCTTCCTTCTCCTCTGCTGGCCACCTCTCACCTCTGCTCTCCATCAGGCCCTGCTCAGGGCAAGGTCCTGGGGGTTCACTGGGGTCTTGGGTCTGTGGCTGTATCATCAGTATCAAGTAGGGTCAACTATGGCTATAGTGCCTCTGTCTCCTGGCACATTTATCCTTGACATTTTGGAGCTTGGTTTACAATTTCAGCTCCTACCAGCAGTTTTGATGGTGAGCAGAATGTATCAGCTTTATATTCAAATTCATTTGAGTTTCCTGGAGAAACTCAAATCATTTAATGCAGTTTATTTAAATTTTTTTTTTAATTTATACAATTTTTTAAAAAGTTACTTTCCATTCACAAAACATTGGCTATATTCTCTGTGTGGTGTACCACACAATACAGCCTTGTGCCTATCTTTTTAAAAAAATTTACTTATTTATTTGACTGTGCCAGGTCTTAGTTGGGTCACACGGATCTTCCATCTTCATTGCAGCACACTGGATGTTTTAGCTGCAGCATTGCAGACTCTTAGTTGTGGCATGTGGAATCTAGTTCCCTACCCAGGGATTGAAACCATGCCCCCGCACTGGGAGTGCAGAGTCTTTGCCCCTGGACCACCAGGGAAGTCTGGAGTATTGAGTATCTTATACTCAATAGTTTGTACCTCCCTCTCCCTACATGTCCCTCCTCACCCATTTAAGTAAACTTTAGAAGTTACCCATCTAAGAAAAGTGATGCATGGGGCATTTAATTATTGTTGCAGAAATGAGGGTCACCCAGTTGGTAAGTGCCAGGGCTGGGGTTTGAGTCTGGGGTCTCAGCTTTGGCTTCACAGACAGCTTCCCAATTTCACAGGGAACTTAGCCCCATTGGAGTGGTTAGGGTGCTTATTTCAGGGGCAAGGTTCTCCCCTCTACTTTGAGATTATCTGCGCATTGACTTATTTTATGCATATCATGAGGTTAAGATTATCTTCCAAAGATTAAACTGTAGCCTCTTTTTCTCTTAAACATTTCAAATGTATACAGGGAAATTTCCTCATATCGGAAACTGGTGAACATAAAAAGAAATCCGTGGACTTTCCTGATGATCCAGTGGCTAAGATTTTGTGCTCCAAATGCAGGGGGCCCAGGTTCGATCCCTGGTCAGGGAACCAGATCCTGTATGCCACATGCTGCAATAAAGATGGAAGATCCCACATGCAACAATTAAGACCTGGCACAGCCAAATAAATACATAAATGTTTATTTGAAAAGAAAATCCAACCAGAAAGAGCTAGAACTGACTTCCTCAGCCAAAAACAATTAGTACAGCACAGACTCGATGGGCACGAATGAGAAAAAACTTCGGAGAGTCCCCTGAATATGCAGGGGTCTTGCATGAGCAGTTTATTCCTGCTTTATTGATATTTATCCCTAGTCCGATATGGACTTTGGGAAAGTAACTCTGCCTTTAGCAGTTGGTGGAAATACAAATTCTGTCTTCGCCAGAAACAATGGAATGGTGTTTTCCTGGGACTGGATGGTCTGGATTCCGTGTGTTGGCACACCTGCTCAGTTACTCAGTCGTGTCTAACTCTCTATGACCCCCACGGACTGTAGCCTGCCAGGCTCCGCTGTCCATGGGATTTCCCAGGCAAGAATTCCGGAGCGGTTTGCCGTTTCCTGCTTGAGATCTTCCCGACTGAGGGATGGAACCCACATCTCTTGCACCTCCTGCATTGGCAGGCGGATTCTTTACCTCTGCAACACTTGGGAAACCATTGGATTATGTAGCCACCTATTAAACAAATGGATTCTTATCTCTTCTAATCCGTTTTCAAGAGCAGTGGGCTTCCAGCAGGAAACGATCGTTTATATTCTTATACTCAGTGTGTTTCTTCTACACTGCTCTTGAACTAATTTGCCAAGGAAACATTTCGGGTTTAACTTGAAATGTTAAGAGACAATCTCAGATTTCAAAGCTCTGCTTCTGACTCCTATTTCTCCCTGCAGAGTTGCCTTAACCTTCTTAAAGGGCCCCTCTTCAAATGTTTCAGATATTTTTGACCACTTCTAAAGCTCAGTTTACCGGGCTGTTTTTAAAATGAAAGGCCCCAGCCCAAAGCGATTGCCCTAATGTAGTTATCTTTAAATGCTCCGGACGCAAGAGCAGTTTCCATCATCAAGGATTTCGGCCATGTCACTCCTCAAGGGATGTGTTCAGAGAGGTGAATGTATCCATGACTTCCTAACATCCGTTGTGTCTGACACTTGATGACTATTTGGGTTACACTCTGATGACTTCTTTTCCTACGTGCACAGTTGTAGGAAGAGTAGTCCGCGGCCATGTGCTGAGACTGGCTATGTGTCTGAAGCCCACTCATGGGGATGGTGGATTCCCATGTGGCTTTTCTTAAAAAGAACTTTTTTATTTTGATTTTATTTGGCTACATCAGGTCTTAGCTGTGGGCCAGGGATCAAACCCGCTTCCTCTGGTTTCGAGGGCGAAGTCTTAACTACTGGATCACCAGGGAAGTCCCTCCATGTGCTTTTGACAGCCTCCTTGAGTGACAGAATAGTGGTGAGAATTTTGAAGGGTTTTCCACTTTGATACCAGTGCTTGCACTCTGGCCCAGGTTGAGACAGAAGGGACTTTGGTCAAGGACGCTGGGCCAAAGGATTTTGGTTTCATAAATAGGATGTAAATAACATAGAATAAACAAAACATGTAGTAGGACCCCGCTCCCTAGCATGCGCCAATCCAGACATCACTAATCCATCCCAGCACTCCTTCCTTCTACAGCCCTGGCTTCTTCTTGAGCAGAGGTCCCTTGAGTAGCCACTATGGGGTGATTTGTATTGGCAAGTGAGACAAACCTATTTCCTATTTCTGATAAAGCCTGTGGGGGAACTAGCAAATGTTTTCATAAGAATTGAGGAGCATGATGCTAACGAGGCCATGATAAGGACCTCAAAATCTGATATATTGGAGAAAAAGAAACAAAACACAGTATTTCTGTGCCATTGCACTACATCCTATTGATCTCAGGGACACGTAGCAGTAAGTAGCAGCTGGAAGCAAGACCTTAGCTCCCTGATTGGGAATTGAACCCTGGTCGCCTGGGTGGAAACCAGGAATCCTAACTGCTAAATGACAGGGGCTAGGGGCTGGAATCTAAGTCCCAATCCTAGTCTATCCTGAAAGGAGGAATCAGATAAGAAGACAGAAGGTATAGAAGAAAGTATATTATGTATTAGAAAAGCAGAGTACATGTGGAAATATCCATGGGTGAACTCAGCATGAGAGTTGCTTGAGTCATGCCTTTGGGAAGTTAAAATCCTTTCTAAGGGGAGGAGTCTTCTGGGTCTCTGTCGTCTTGCCGAGTCGTCTTCTTTGCATGCCTGTATGCTAAGTCACTTCACATGTGTCCAACTCTTGGTGACCCCATAGACCTGTAGCCCGCCAGGCTCTTCTGTCCATGGGATTCTCCAAGCAAGAATACTGGAGTGGGTTGCCATGCCCTCCTCCAGGGGATCTTCCTGACCCAGGGATCAAACCTGTATCTCTCATGTCTCCTGCTT
The DNA here is from genome assembly GCF_032405125.1 of Capricornis sumatraensis. Lineage (NCBI taxonomy): Eukaryota > Metazoa > Chordata > Mammalia > Artiodactyla > Bovidae > Capricornis > Capricornis sumatraensis. The sequence continues at coordinate 57,142,647 of NC_091085.1, read as the reverse complement.
TGGGAGGTGGGTTCTTTACCACTAGTACCGTCTGGAAAGCCCCATCGTCTTTGACTCCCTGGCTGGTTTGTCTCAGGACCCTCCCCTGGGTGTGCTCACATACCTTAGTCAAAATGGATTTCATTGCAAAGGCATATGGGAGGAAAATAGCAAGACTTACTATGGTCTGACATCCCCTGCCTTTTTGACCCTGTGAAGACTTTTTTCACACGTATGGCATCTCCCTTGCCCCAAGCATGGAGAATGTATTACCTCTTGATCTCCTAATAGGGTCTGGCTCCTCTCTTTTGTACCCAATGTCTGCTTATCCACCCTATTCCTGCTGTCGTTTCTTGTATAGAAGTGCAGATCTTGAAATGTAAAGAGTCCAGTCATAAGAAGGTAACCCGGAGCCCATTTGTCTCTTACCTCAAGAAATGTAAACAGGGGACTGGTAGTGAGTCTCCAACCTGGAGCCCATCTTTTTCTCACCCCAGGAGGTGTGAACAGGAGGCCAGTTGTAAATATCTAGCTGAGAGCTTATCTATCTCATCTCACTATCATTTGTATCATGATGTCCTTAGGCCAAAGGTCATAAGATGATAGTGCTTGCGTGCTCAGTCAGCGTCTGACTGTGACCCCATGGACTGTAGCCCTCCAGGCTCCTCTGTCCATGGGATTCTCCCAGGCAAGAATACTGGAGTGGGTTGCCATTTCCTTCTCCAGGGGATCTTCCCAACCTAGAGACTGAACCTGAGTCTCCAGCATTGACAGGTGGATTCTTTAGCGCTGAGCTACCTGGGAATCCCGTAAAATGATAGGCTTTGAGGCAAATACAGTCCCCAAGACAAGCCCCCACACAGAGTCAAGTACTTTTAAAATGTATTCTTAGATGTCAACATTCAAACATTAGTAAATTTCACTGAACCCTGGATCTTCCATTTCTCTTTCAAAGTCAGAGGATCTCTGCACACAGCCCTGACGTTCCCGCATGGCAGCGGAAGGCTCAGGGGGGTGGGAGTTAACCCCTTTGAGCAGGGTTTGGGGTGCTCCCTCTAGTTTTTCACAATCCCCGAGTTTTCTGTCTTTCAGAGAAGACCTCCTTTCCTCATTTATGTCACCTCCCTTGGCCCAGAGGGATTGGGTTGTTGCAACCCCCATCAGCCTCCACAGAAGCTCCATCATCCCAGGCTAGTCCTGCTGAAAAAAAAAAAAAAAAGGGTGAATTATATGGGTAAACTGAATTCTATTACAAATATCTTAGATAAATAAGTTGTATTAAGTGAGATGTGTTAGACCAATGTATTAGATGCAATTATTGTAATTTATTGCTCACATAGGTAGAGGTTTTCATGAGGCAGAGTCATTTAAGAACAGCTGTAATTTCGCCACAGGGGCTACTTCTGTGTTTTGTTACCAGTCTGGAAATTTTTATATCCAGGATTTTAATCAGCCCGTGTCACACTGGCAAGGACTCTGAGTTGATCAAGGGGATGAATTCCAGGGACTTCTGTGCTACCTAGGCATTGCTGTGCTTTACCCCTCCCTCTGTGACTGGCTCAGCCTGGCTAGGCTCTGAGTCGCTGGTCCCTCTCCGAAAATCTCCTCTGAGAAGTCTGGATACCCAGCCTTTCCTTGGCAGCGCTGAGCCAATCCTGTCTTTGCCAGATCTTAGGTTGGGCCTTTCAACCTCCATCTTTTCCACATTCAGATTTTGGAGGAATTGGTGATGAGGTCATTGTTGGCATTTTCTTTTTCCCTTCCCCTGGAGTCTCAGAGACTTAAAACAAAAAGAAACAAAAAAAACCTCTCAACTACTTTTCATACCTTGAGTCCCCAGTTCATAGCATGCTTTGATACAAAAGTTTCTCAGGGAAATTTTCAGAAGTACTTTCAAAATCAGCTTGGAAAACACAAACCCTGCAGATTTCTCATTCCCCTGAGAATATGCTTATCCTGCCAAAATGCCTTTCTTTTATGTGACTAATTGCTGTGCAAACCCCGGACACCTAAGCTTGTGACTCCAGCCTGTGTGCCAGTGGAACCTCATTCAGGGTGCTTCTCTCCACCAGGTTCAGTGTCTGCTGTCTGAGCTGGTTCAGGAGGCTGAGTAGCACCATACGCTGGGCTCTTACCAGATAAACAGCTCTTCATCCCTCCCGGGCCACCGTTTGATGCACAGGAAGCACTTGGATCTTTTCCTAAACTCACAAGCATTGGTGGTGCTTTGAAAAATCTCCCAATGTCGAGAGCTACAAAGCTAAAATAAAAACGTTCCCCAGAAAAGCGTATGCTAAACTTTACAACAAACCGTAATCTTGGGCCTAATTTGCTGTTGTGGTTTTGATAAGGGGCACAATTTTGGAAGCACTTGTCTGTCGAGGTAGAATCAAACCTTGTCGAATACGCCTCAGATGGGGATTTTTTTCTCCTAGTGGAAAAGAGCCAGAATTTTGTTATTTCTTCATGGAAGCGGCCTGACTAGCAGAATGCAGTCATTGAGTGGTGATGCTTGACTGATGAGGGGGAAGATGAAGTTGGGTGGAAGTGAGTGTCAGCTTTAAAAAAATGCATGAAGTGAAAAGTCCCAAGTTAAGTTTTATTTGGGGCAAAATGACGACTGTAGCTCGGGAGATAGCACCTTAGATAGCTCTGAGAAACTGCTCCAAAGAGGCAGGGTGCAGGGGGAGGTCAAAATCACCAGTGTGACTTTGGTGAAGGGGGTACACGTGCAATCAAACACACATTTATTTTTAGAAGGTTGTAGCTAGTCATGAGGAACAGTCATCACCATGAAAGATTCTAGTGCTTTTCTAGATATGAGGAGGTACAAGAATTAGGCTCATAAAATTGGCTCCTGAAAAATATCTAACTATCAGACCTGTCCTGCCAGTTTTTCCCCAAAATCCAGAGTGCCTCATTTCTGCTCTCCACCCTGAACTCCTTTCAGGGGTGTTGAATATTGGCAACAGCATGATTTAATACTTGTAGAGGTGGATGGCGGGCTTCCCAGGTGACGCTAGTGGTAAAAGAACCTGCCTGCCAATGCAGGAGACATAAGAGACGTGGGTTTGATCCCAGGGTCAGGAAGATCCCCTGGAGGAGGGCATGGCAACCCGCTCCAGTATTCTTGCCTGGAGAATCCTGTGGACAGAGGAGCCTAGTGGGCGTAGGGTTGCACAGAGTCAGACATGACTGAAGCGACTTAGCAAGCACACACAGAGGTGGATGGTACATGCTGTTGGCAAGTACCAATTTGCAGTTGACAGGGCATCAATGGGTCTGCAGTGGAGGAGCGTCCTGGGCATCTTGGATGAAGGTGAGTGGAAGGTTGGTGAACCTGAGGCAACCAGCGAGGCCTGAGCATCTTGTAAACACCATACAAATCTTACTGTCCTAACAGTCACTGTTGCTGACAGTATTTTGCACAGGCATCTCTCTTCTCCACTCATGCCTTCTCAAGGGCAGGGACTCTTGGGTTTGCTTTGTGTCCTCAGAGCCCTGCTTGGACCTCAGTGTATATCATCACTGAGTTTTAACCTCAGACTCACTGCGAGCTCTCTGTGCCTTTGAGATGGATCCTCATCCTCCCCAGGCTACAGAGTTGCATTCTCTGAGGTCTCTGTAGCACCAAGACTTTAAGATTCTGTAAGGAGGAGTGTGTTTCAGATGAGCTGGGAAGTGAAATGGTCTCCATTCTGCCCACACTGGCTCCGAGATCTGCCCTTGCTGGGAGGACCGGATAATCAGTCAGTTCTGGGCTAGGCACTGGGCACATTGCTTTGGAGGGATGAAGAACTGACATGTCCCATCCGTGATCTGACTAGGAAAATGAGATTGATCTGCATGAAAAGAGGATTAATAAGAATAAATGAGTCTGAGAGCAAAGCCTCATGATCAGACCTTGACAGTGAATGAGTCTCCTTAGAGTGGAGGCTTTCAGTATGGTGCTGGACGTGATGGATGGATGGGGAGAGGTTCACAAGACCTGCCCATTACTGTTGTATGATATGAGCAGATATGAGCAGAGCACTTCATCTCTCATTTATTCTGCACAGGTCTTGTACATCTACAAGGTACTGGGCTCTGTGCCATGAGCCTGGGCTGCAGAGAATTGAGTAAGGCAGCATGCCTGTCCTCAAAAGACTTGCCTTATGATCTCAGAGGCAGAGAAGTAAGCATTCATATATTAACTCATAATCTGTGAATGTACATATGTATACATACAGAAGATTACTCGAGTCAGAATCCACGGACTTGTCTCCTGGAAATCTTCATAAGAATAATTTGACTTTGCATATTCATTTTTTTTGGCCCTAGAGGTAAAGAAGCCACCTGCCAATGCAGGAGACATAAGAGATGTGGGTTCTATTTTTGGGTCAGGAAGATCCCTTGGAGAAGGAAATGGAAATCCACTCCAGTATTCTTGCCTGGGGCATTGCATTTACAAGGGAGCCTGGCAGGCTATGTAGTCCATAGGGTCGCAAAGAGTCAGACATGACTAAAGTGACTTAGCACCCTTTCATTTTTTTACAATAGTCGACAGAATGGTGTATAAACAACATGCACCATTGGCAGTGGACTGCTACATGATTTCAGTTCTGATGTTTGGTTTTGTTTTTTGGTGGTGGTGGTAGGGTTGCTGCACCACATGGCTTGTGGGATCTCAGTTCCCCACCCCGGGATTGAACCCAGGCCCCTGGGCAGTGAAAGCAGCGAGTCCTAACCACCTGACCATCAGGGAATTCCAGTTCTGATGTTTGGATTTGTGTTCATGATTGTACAATGGGCCCAAAGGCCATGGAGCTGTAGCACATGAATAGTTTAGCTCCTGAGAATTCGATTTCATGTTGGAATTCTCCAGGCAAGAATACTGGAGTGGGTTGCCATTCCTTTCTCCAGGGGATCTTCCTGACCCAGGGATTGAACCAGGGTCTCATGCATCGCAGGCAGATTCTTCACCATCTGAGCCACTGGGGAGAGCTCCACAATTATATGCATTTGGCCCCAGATAACATCGTGTGCTTACCTTCACATATATCCATATACACATATATGGGTAGAAATTGTGCATCTTTTAATCTGATTGCCTTCGTTACTCTGCCTGGTCATGTATTCATCAGTATATACTGGCATAACCTGCGGGGCACACAAGCACAATGGTAAGGGTCTCCACATCTTCCAGAGATGTGTGATGCCTTCCTCTGGTGGCTAAGCAAATCAGTGGTGATGGTGTCACTGACCTCTGGCCTTCAGGAAGACATTAGAGACTGAATTATGGCCACCGAGAAACCCTTGGCTGATTAAATGTTATAAGAACTGGGAGACACATTTACAAACAGTGAAGGTGGTAATAGTACACAGAGAGAACCAGCACACTATAAATTGCTCAAGGGTTCTGGGCAGAGAGTTAAATATGCATATACTGCCCATCTGTGCAATTATATGCTATATATATATACACATGTGTGTGTGTATCTCATATGCATACATGTTACTGTGCATATTCTTTATATTAAAAATCATAACTTCTGTGCCTAAGTGAATGAAAATAGGGATTTTATTGTGTAATACTGGTTAGTTGCAATTTTGCTTCAGTTAACGTTAAAACTCAACTGCCACTTGTGTGAGTCATTAAGAAAAGAATGAGGTATTTTATAGGCAAATGCTCTATTAGAGCCAGGTGAAGGCCAATTGATAAAACAGATGAAGGAGCAGAAACTCAGATCAAGTTACCTGTTCAGAGTCACACAGTGCTATTAAGCCCAATTCAGTAATGTTCTAGGGGGAAAAAAAGATGATCAAGATGGTATGTTTACTTACTGAAGGGAAGGGATAGACAGTTATGATTCAGAGAAGTGGATGCCTCTGACCAAAGAAAGTCTGGCATAGCCTGGGAAAGCCCTGGGGACAAGAGCACTGTTATGTCCTGGAGCAGCAGTCCCCAGCATTTTTGGCACCAGGGACCAGTTTTGTGGAAGACAGTTTTTCCACAGACTAGGGGGTGGGGGAAGGATTGAAGGCAGGAGGAGAAAGAAACTACAGAGGATGAGATGGTTGGATGGCATCACCGATTCAATGGACATGAGTCTGAGTAAACTCCGGGAGTTGGTGATGGACAGGGAGGCCTGGCGTGTTACAGTCCGTGGGGTTGCAAAGAGTCGCACACGACTGAGCGACTGAACGGAACTGAGGGGCTGGGGAGAGAAGGTTTCAGGGTGATTCAAGCACATTACGTTTATTGTGCACTTTATTTCTAGTCTCACTTCACCAGCTCCACCCCAGATCATCAGGCATTAGATCCCAAAGGCTGCAAACCCCATCCTAGAGCTTTTTTTCTCTCTGAAAAAAAAAAAGTTTGTCTTTTTTTTTTGTTTTAATGGTTGCACTGTGGGATCTTAGTTCCTTGGTGGCGCTAGTCGTTAAGAACCCGCCTGCCAATGCAGGAGACATAACAGATTTGGTCCCTGGGTCGGGAAGATCTCCTCGAGAAGGAAATGGCAACCCACTCCAGTATCTTCCCTGGAAATTTCCATGGACAGACGAGCCTGGTGGGTTACAACCCATGGGGTCACAAAGAGTTGGACACAGCTGAGCACAAGCATGAAGTTCCCCAGCCAGGGATTGAACCTGGGCCCTCAGGAATGAGAGTGTGGAGTTTCGACCATTGGACTGCGAGGGAATTCCCCGTTCTAGAGCATCTTATTGTATAAATCTTACTGGATAAACTTTAATGAGGTAACTTAGTCATCACAAGCACATAGCTCTTTGCAAGAGTCATGATGCAGGCCTCTTTTAATAAAGCAGCTTAAATTTAACTCAAACTGATTTCTTTAGATACAACAGAATCCCCTAAGAGCTCTGAATGGCAGTTTTTATTACACTTTTGGCCTGAAGACTGAGACTTTTGCCTTGTAGAGGAAACAGAGGATATGGGAGTGTGTAAAGTTTCCGCTGGGGCTGCTGTTCCCCTCCTGAGCCAAAGACACAAGAGATGCCCCGGGGCCACTGCTGGCTCTTCCCTAAGTAGCTGATGGAATTCAGAGCAAGCCAGTGGGTACAAGCTCCCATGTGTTTACAGGCTATAAAAGCTCAAACCTCTCACACGAGCCCCTACCAGGCCTTTCTTAAGTCAGTACAATTTGTCACTTGGATTCTTTTTTCTAGCTTATATGACATCTAGCAGAGTTTGCCCTGGGGAAGCAAACGCTTCATTTCTCTTTCTCCCCGTGGGCACGTGTCTTTCTCTAGATTACAGGTTAGTTTGTAGCCCTGCATCAGCATTTCTCTGATGTGTTTGAGAAAAGTTTTTATTTTTTATACATTTTTTTTTGATGAGGACCATTTTTAAAGTCTTTATCGAATTTGTTGCAATACTGTTTTCTGTTTTATGTTCTAGTTTTTTGGCCCAGAGGCATGTAGAGTCTTAGCTCCCTGACCAGAGATGGAACCCGTACCACCTGCATTGGAAGGCACAGTTTTAACCACTGACGGCCAGGGAAGTGCCAAGAAAAGTTTTTAATTTGCAGTTTGGTAACTGGGAGAAGTGCTCTTTTCAGCTGACTACATCTCTGAACTGAAACTGGAATGTGGCTGACATGATTTTGATTTTGATTTTTATCAAGCAGAGGATAAGCCAGGCTCCTTATCCTTGATTTTATAAGTAATTCTTTAAGTGAAAGCTAAGAATGAACCGAATATAGAGAGGGGATCAGTGGTTACTACAGGAGCTATTTGACCAAAAGAAAAGGACACCGTCAGGTCAGAACATGTCGCCTGGGACCCTGGCCCTCCGTTACTGGCCAGATGATCTAACTGAGGTTTAGTCTCCTCATCTGTAGAATGGGTAGAGGATCACTTTCCCACAATACCCAAGTGCAGGATTTTTTTCAGATTAAGGGCCAGTTTTTATGGGATCCCACCAGCATTTTATGAAAAGTGAAGGAATAGAATGGACTGGAATGAAATGGCCCAGGGCAAAGTGGAGTGAAATAGAATGGGATGGGATGGAACAGAGCAGAAAATTCTAACTGGGCTGTCATCACTGTTTTTCTTTTTTTAACATTTATGTTTATTTAGTTATTTTTTTGGCTGTGCCAGGTCTTAGCTGCGATATTGGATCTTCGACCTTCATTGCAGCATGCAGAACCTTTAGTTGTGGCATGTCGTATCTAGTTCCCTGTCCAGGGATTAAACCCAGGCCCCTGCCTTGCGGCAATGAGTCTTAGCCCTTGGACCGCCAAGAAGTCCTGTCATCACTGTTTTCTTATCTTGTTTGATTTTCCTTTTAAGCCCATCTTGCTATCTGATTTTGAGTATAATCTTGCTAGCATGTGAAAAGAGTGCAATTGTATGATAGTTTGAACATTCTTTGGCATTACCTTTTTTGGGGATTGAAATGAAAACTGACGTTTTCCAGTCCTGTGGCCACTGCTGAGTTTTTCAAATTTGCCGGCATAGTGAGTGCAGCACTTTAAGAGCATCATCTTTTAGGATTTGAAATAGCTCAGCTGGAATCCCATCACCTCCACTAGCTTTGCTCATAGTAATGCTTCCTAAGGCCCACTTGACTTCACTCTCCAGGATGTCTGGCTCTAGGTGAGTGATCACACCGTCGTGGTTATCTGGATCATTAAGACCTTTACTGTACAGTTCTTCTGTTTATTCTTGACGCCTCTCCTTAATCTCTTCCACTTCTGTTAGGTCCTTGCTTTTTCTGTCATTTAGTGTGCCCATATTTGCACCAAATGTTCCCTTGGTATCTCCAGTTTTCTTGAAGAGATCTCTAGTATTGCAGTTATATCTATGTGTGTCAAGTTTGTCTGTCTCCTGCACTGGATGGTCAGCTCCATAAGAGTAGGGACTGTAAAAAAAATTTAAAAAAAAAAAAAAAGAGTAAGGACTGTATTTTTATCACTCTATCCTCAGCACCTAGGACAGTTCCTGGGTCTTCACTGACATTAAATACATATTTATCAAATGAATGAATGATTTATCCTTATTTTACAGATGAGAGGTCTGTGACAGAGAAAAGCAATGTCAAACTACACTGGGTCTCCAAGCTTGCTCTCTCCATCGTCCATTGATAGGATGGGAGGGTGTACGAGCTGGAAATTTCAGGTACCCTTGAGTTTACCAATGGGGCATCCGAGCCTGGAGATGGAAAGTGACTTATTCAGTGTCCTGAGGGGAAGAGTTGGATGAGGACCCAAGTTACTGGCCTTCAGTCTGAGGCACCGAACTGCTGTTTGCACCTCCCTCACCCTGGACTTGAGCACTAACTATCAAGCTAGTCTGAACTCATCCATGCTGTTGCTGCTGCTGCTAAGTCGCTTCAGTCATGTTCGACCCTGTGCGACCCCATAGATGGCAGCCCACCAGGCTCCCCCGTCCCTGAGATTCTCCAGGCAAGAACACTGGAGTGGGTTGCCATTTCCTTCTCCAATGCATGAAAGTGAAAAGTCAAAGTGAAGTCGCTCAGTCGTGTCCGACTCTTAGCAACCTCATGGACTACAGCCTACCAGGCTCCTCCGTCCATGGGATTTTCCAGGCAAGAGTACTGGAGTGGGTTGCCATTGCCTTCTCCGGAACTAATCCATACCTCCTGCTTAATGACACATCACTGGTGGCTTGGGGCCAGTGTGGAGGGAATGATGGGCTCAAAAGGGGCACCAGGGATCTTTGGGGATGGTGGAAGTATTCTGTGTCTGAGTGTGGCAGTGGTTTCATGGTGCACGCACCACCCAACTCATCCAGCTGTACCCTCCAAATGGATACTGTGCATTGAACTTAAATTACACCTCAATGAGGGTTATAAAAAAGTCCCAGTGTGTGTATTGAGGTCTTGTTTTTCCCAGTCAGGCCCCCCTTCTATGGGCTGTATGATGAGGGTAACATACACTGTGAGGAGCCCTCTGCCCCCATTCAGAGGACCTCTGCCCCGTCACCAGCTGCGATCCCTGCAGGAGGTGCCTGTCCTGGGCCTTACTTTCCCCATCTGTAATGTAGGGACAAAACACTTCATGAACAGGGTATTCAGAGGAATCAATGGCTATCATCCTATGTAAAGTTCTAAAAAAAAAATGCATGATGCTAGTAAGCACTCAATACATGATAGCTATTGGTTTTCTTTTTTTGTATTTCTTGGAGATATAAACCCTCAAGGTCAAATAAATATTTTTTGAGTACCCGCTGCTCCTGAGACATAATGCACTTGCTCAACTTGGTAATAAATACAGAATGTTTAATTTGATGACAGTTGAATTGAAAGATTTTTTTTCTTTACATGCTTCCTTTTTTCCTATCTTCATATGGAATTCAGCATTTATTATGATTTGTGAAACATATTCTTTTATTATATAGCTTTCCCTCCATTACTCAGATCTTTTTATTCTTCAGTAATGCCCACACATAACATATATTTATAAAATTAGAATGAGTGTGTCCATATAATTTTAACTCCATCATTTTTCACTAAATATTATTTCCTGATTATATTTTCCTTTCCTTAAATTTTATTTAAATTTATTGTATGATTCCACATGTTTCATTTGTGTACACTGTTATTTATTGAACTAGGCATTTCATACAGAATATTTTTTATTTTCATCATAAACAGCACTGCAGAAGGCACCCTTTAATTTTATTCAGTTTAAACAAACACCGTTTACGCTTCTTAAACTGCTATTGCCAAGTTGTCGAGGAAGTAGACGGCAGCCATTACTCTTGACTGTGTGACTTTTTTTCTTTCTAACTCATTTCTCCAGGTCGGGGGAGAGGTCAGGAGGGAAGCCCTATAGTCTCCGTGGTGTAGACGCAGATACATCAACAGTGTGGCAGACTCAGAGGGAGGGTGCTGATACACAGACTCAGTTCTTGCTTCTTTTCTAAATAGAAAACGAAACCAATGATGTATCTTACAAGATACCCAAAGGAAAACTATTTACACCGTGTTTGCCCCTGTTACTCTAAAGTACTGTAACTGCAGAAGTGTGATTTGACAGTAGAGCAGTGAACCTCTAGAGGCAGCCTTCCTGCGATGACATTGACAAGCCATCTGGCCCATGCTCACAGATTAACGTGGCATGAGCCGTCAATTTCCATCTTCACATTCCCGTCCCCAGCTCTTCTTACATTAGAATACACAGCATTTGGTGTTGCTTCAGGGCCTCAGAGAGCCCTGGGGGTATCCTTACGGTGAGTGGTAGGAACCTGACTCTGATCCTTACCTTGCAGTGTCTGTCTGTCTGTCTTCTTCCCCAACACACATGCCTCTACAATGTGACATGACACAGAGATCTCCCTTTCAGTTCCTAGCCCAAAGGCCAAACTCATCGCTGGAAATCCAAATTTATCAGATTTTTTACCTCAACTCCCTGAGTATTTGGACTAGGTTTCTTCTACTTGTCTGCCTCCTCTCATGATATCCTTAATGTGATAACCTGGTGTACACCACCTCGTCCCCCTTCTTATCCAGATTCAGGCTACTCATGGAGCAGAGGAATGAGTGGGACCCAGAGGAAACTGGTGACATAGTCACGTTGAACATCTAGTTATTGAACACTTGCTATCTGTCATCTCTGTGCTAGAAGTAGAGACACAGTAGATGAGAGAAGACAGGCCCATGGCCTCAAGCAGATTACTTTCAGGTGGAGAGCAGGGATAAGAAACAAGTAAAAAATAGCCAGGAACATTCAGAGAGTGATAAATATTGAAAAGTAAATTATAAAACACAACACAGAGGAATCCAAAGTAACTGACATAGTGTGGTACTCCGTCGCTCAGTCGTGTCCCACTCTGTGCGACCCCGTGGGCTGTAACTTGCCGGGCTCCTCTGTCCTGGGATTTTTCAGGCAAGCACACTGGAATGGGTTGCCATTTCCTTTTCCAGGAGATCTTCCTGACCCAAGGATGGAACCCACATCTCCTGTTGTGTCTGCTGCTTTTGTCACGTGGGTTCTTTACTGCTCAGCCACCAAGGAAGCCCTGTTCTTATGGTTGGCTGGACAGAAAAGAGGAAGATATGTGTGTGTGTGTGTGTGTGTGTGTGTGTGTGTGTGTGTGTAATGGGGCAGGGGTGCTGGTGTGGGACTGGGTGGCCCAAGACAGTAGTTCTATCTGCCTGAGATGTGAATGACAAACAGATCTCAGTCATTCAGTCATGGGAAGGTGGTGCAAGGTGTTCAGTTGGGGATAAGTTCAGGAGAGCTCCAGGGAGAGAAGACCCGTGACCCACGAGGGAAGGGCCTGTGCAGGGGCAGGGAGAGGAGTGCAAAGGGAGCCTGGAGAAGCTGGCAGTACCGTGTCCTTAGGTCTTGTAAGCCGTAATCAAGATTTTGGACTTTGTCCTGTGCAGCGAGGGACGTCTCTAGAGGGAACTGGCGTGAGCAGGCAGAGGAAAGAGCAGGTGTCAGCAGTCCTGAGGGCTGGCTGGCATCGTTACACACATAGGCAAAGCCCTGGGAAGTGATGTTCCCTTTCTTGACACTGGATTCAGTCTCGGTCCAATGAAGGTCATGGTGCCTGCCACACGCAGTTATTGTGGGGATTAATGCTTCCAGAGAAGAGGAAGAACCTCACGGCCAGTGAGTTCCTGTACCCATTAGAGATCCCTACTGCAATCGATTCTCATTATTTACACTAGCTATGTCCTATAAAGTCCCTGCAAACACTGAAATAACAAATACTAAACCATTCCTTCTAGAGGAAACACACACACATACGTGCATCTCACATAGGTTATAATAATCCTGCAGATTCAGGAGAGTTGAGGTCTGCACTGGAGGGAGGGAGGGAGGTTGGGGAAAGTTCTAGCAATGGCTGAGGCCCACGTGAGCTGGGAGAAGGTGAGGGCAGAACCCTAACGCATCCATCGCAGCGTTCTTGTCAGTGAGGAGCGCTGTTCTCTTGATAGGTCTGCTATTGCCACTGAGTCCGGGGATGTTTAGGGGTCTTATCGCATGTCTCCCACTGCAGTGCTCTGGAGGGAAGGCAGAAGTTTCTCTAAAACAGGCCTGCCACCCAAGGAAGGGCAGTTGGCTCAGCATTGTGTCGGCCTCACAGGATTTTAAAACAAAAACACAGCTCTCCACTTGTTTTTCTGCTTTAATTGAAAATCTTAACTCTGGTTACTCGCTTTACAGTCCTGGGCAAAACAATACAGATTTACGTCCCACAAACATGCCTTAAAAGACAGCTTGGTTGGTCATTTTTTGGTTGGTCATTTGCTTGGTTCATCATTTTTGTTCTCTCCTTTAGGAAGTAAAGCAGACAGAGAGAGATAGGCGAAGTGGATTCTTTTACACTTTGAAGAGTGATGGAAATGTCTCTTCCGACTCCCACTGGAATTTCAGGGGGAGAGACACATTAACTGCCACTTTCCACTGCCATCTGAGGGCAGAATTTTTGCTGCTCAGAGTAGTGGAGCCTGGAGGTCAGGGGACTCTGGAGGGCTAAGCTCTGAGAGGGTGGGAAGGCGCTCCCTGAATGAACTCAGCCTGATGCGCAGTTACCCATCAGTACCCCTGTTTATTGCTTTGTAACCCACGGTTGTCAGGTTAGTGTCGCTGTGGCTTCATCCCATCTTCCTATTACTGGCCTTGCTTAATTCTGCTTAAAGATTCCCAGAGATACCAGTGACATGGTGAGGTGGCAATGACAGGGGCCTGTGTCTGTGATTCTGATGTAAGAATGTAAGCATCATTTTAGTTATTTTCTCCTCAGTCTGATTTCACTCCACCGTGAACCAAGCTCATCTTTTCCTTCCTGTGAAAGCAAATACACATTGATGTCCTTTATCTAGGGGGAGAGGACAGGTGGTGATAATTCATCCCAAACAACGTGGAGGTTTGCTCTTAGAGTTTGCACCTTGACACTGATGGCATTGCTCTGGGCCGTTCACCTGGTCACACGGAGGAAGCAGTTGAACCTGTGCCCTGGGGCTGGGAAGGGAGGCTGGGTCGCAAGTACTGATTCAGGTGAGGAAAAGAAGGTCATGAGTGAGCCTTCACTTGTGGCTTGGGAAACAGGCCTCTTGGGGGCACTCCAGGTGAGCTGGGGACCACTGCCAGCAGGCCAGTGTCCCTAAAAGTAGCGTCAAGTCCCTTGAGCCAGCGACGCATCACATAGCTGGCCTCGGGTTCTTCATCTGTAAAATGAAGGTTGCAGGCCCCAGCAGTTGTGTGATTCTGTGCTAAACTGATTGTTGCTTTTGTGTCTTCTGCCCATAAAGTGATGATCTCCCCCTCCCCATCCAGATATGTAAAAGACATTCATTCTTTTGATGGTCTAGGCGAGAAAGCCATCAACATTTTCCTTGCTTCTCTGGAAGATGTGAAGTGCCACGGGGGCTTACGTTGTCTGATACCTAACCTGCAAATGCGTCGTGTTAAAAGGGTGCCTGCCCCACGTGCTGAGTCAGAAGTCCATAGCAGAATGCCACATCCTCATCTCCATCCTGTAAAATTAATGCAAAATGTAATGGGGCAAAAATAGTTGTATCCATATTTCTGATGCATTTCATGAGTGTATTTCTACAAGGGTCTTAATCTAGTGCAAAGCTCTCCTGGTTTTTCTCAGAAAAAAAAAAAATCCCTTTTACGGCTCAAATGAAGTGTTGTTTTAGTAACATATGGATACCTTTTAAACATCTTCAGATACAGCACTTATGCTGCACCTGGGGTTTGATTAGTGGTGGTTTGAGTACATAAAAAGAGGTGAGGAAAAGGAAAAAAACACACAGAAAAGGCAACAAGGGTTATGGAACGCCATTAAATTATGTTTATGGTTTTACTTGTCAGTAGTTTGTAATACAGAATGGTTTTCCTGGAGTCCATTTGTCAGCATTGTCACCAATTAGTGCCTACAAATTACCTTTTGTTCAAGCCACGTTCTCCTGGTTGTCTTGGGGCTGCACAGATCAGAGCTGTTGCGGTTCATGAGCTTTTACTGTCAGGTTGCACATGTGCTTTTTCTGCTGATGCATCTGGCGATTCTGTCCCCTCCCCCAAGGTCTCCAACGGCTGTGATTCAATTTTTGTGAATGGGAAGGAGATGAAGAGCAAAGTGGACACGGTTGTGAACTTCACCCACCAGCACTTCACCTCCCAGTTAGAGGTCACGGTCTGGGTGCCCAGACTTCCCCTGCAGGTTGAGATCTCGGACACAGAGCTGAGCCAGATCAAAGGATGGAGGATCCCAGTGGCCTCCAATCGAAGGTGAGGAACTAAGGGTGAGGGGGTGACCCTCAGGGGGGGGCTGTGGATCTGAGGCTCCTGGGGCTCAGCTCTGAGGCAAAACGTCCTCAGGGACTGAGGCTCCAGCAAAACTGCATCTACAGCGGGTAGTAATGGGAACAGAGTTAAGATGGATCTGACTTGGGTCCTTACTCTGACAGGTGGAAATTATAATAGGGATGATATAGTAAGCCCTCTACATACGAACCCTCGTGTTGTGAACTTTCACAGATGCCAGTGCACGTTCGCGTAGTCCCGACCCATAGACTAGTTCACGTGTCCGGCATGCGCTGTCACACGGGCACATCTCCTACGAGTGGCTGTGCTTTTGTGTACTGTACAGAGTACAGTAGTACAGGGTCTTTGTCTCAAGCCCAGGATGTCCGCAAGTGAGCGTAAAAGCAGTGGTGACGTAGCTGATATTGTTAAGGAGTGCCAGCTGTTGTACTGCACTACTGTACTTTTCAAGGTCGTGTGCTGCAAGATTAAAAATATTTTCTTTATTTTCCGTTTGTTTTTATGAATTATTTGCATGAAAAGTGTTATAAACCTATTACGGCAAGCTACTCTAAAGCCCATTGTGTTAGTTGCATACCTAGGCTATCATAGTTGGACTTACAAACGAATTGTACTTAAATGAATGCACGCTTGGAACGGAACTCATTCTTATGTAGTGGGTTTACTGCCATATTACCTATCTCACAGAATAGTTGCTGGGATTCAATAAAATGATGCAACGCATAAGAAGCACACAGCACAAGGCCTGGCTTGGGCAAGAGCTCTATTCCCCGCTGCCCTAGTGTTCTTTCCTGCATTGTCCATTCTCAGTTTCCTGCTTGAAAATTCAATCATCCTTAGTTGAGCACAGTGCAGTGGCTAAGCTGTAAACTCTGGAATAAGGTCACTAAGTTTTCACTCTGGCTTTTCCGTGTTTGGGTTTCTCTGGTGGCTCAGATCGTAAAGAATCCGCCTATAATGTGGAGGACCTGGGCTCGATCCCTGGGTTGGGAAGATCCCCTGGAGAAGGGAATGGCTACCCACCCCAGTGTTCTTGCCTGGAGAGTTCCATGGACAGAGGAGCCTGGCCGGCTACAGCCAGCCCATGGGGTTGCAAAGAGTCAGACGCAACTGAGCGACTTTCACTTTCCCGTGTATAGCCATGCGACCTTGGTCAGGTTTTTTAACTTCTCTCTTCCTATTTCTTCATCTACAAGTTGGAGATGACAGTAGAGTGGCTGAATAGAGTTGTTCCAAGAATTCAGTGAAGTGATACACCCTGCAGCAGTCAGAACTCTAGAGATAGCATTTATTCACTTTACAGGAGCAGGTAAGGCAGGACCCGGCACGTATTCCAACTCAGGACATATGAGCCTCTGCCCCTCCCTCCCCTGACACAAGACCCAGCCCACCGAGGGCCCCGCAGACCAGTCAGCAGCCACCAAGCCAGGTCCTCTCACGAGGGACGCCAGACAGGTTCATCTTGAGGGGAAGTCTGTGGAGTAGCGAAGCCAGAGAAGGTTTCTCAGGGCAGGTCATGGGCAGGCAAGTGGAGGAGAACTCGTGTCAGGACAGGGGGAAGGGCCGGGGCACCGAGGAAGGAGGAGAAGTCGGGATGCGCGTGTCAGACGTGTTTCAGTTTTGTTAGCAGCTGGGCCTGGGCGGGGCTGACCCCCAGCCCCGGGCGAGTGAGGCAGGGCCGCGGCAGCACATGTGATGCTCAGTGACCACCGCACAGGGTCCGGGAGTGAAGAGGCAGCATGTGGTGGGTGACCACTTGTGAGCACTCTGGCAGGAAGGAAATGCAGTTCACACGAAGCATCACAGTCATGGGGAATCTGGACAGGGAGGTAGGGGAGACCCTTCTTCACCAGGATGACGTTGGCTCCGCTGTGTGTGTGTGTCCCAGGCCCACCCGAGACAGCGAAGACGAGGAGGATGAGGAGAAGAAGGGGAGAGGGTGCTCGCTGCAGTACCAGCACGCCCTCGTGCGCGTCCTCACCCAGTTCGTGGCCGAGTCCCCTGACTCGGGTCAGCTGAGCTACATGCTGGGCCCTGACTGGCAGTTTGACATTACCGACCTCGTGATGGATTTCATGAAGGTGGAAGAGCCGAGAATCGCTCAGATACAGGATGGCAGGACCCTGGTGGGCCGGGAGCCGGGCATCACCACCGTGCAGGTACAGGCACCCAGCACTCGCCACCTGCCCCAACCCTGGTCTGTGTTGATAAGTGTCCAGGCAGATGCTGGAGGATAGCGTGTGTGTGCGTGCATCAAAGACTTATGGGCAGTGATAGAGGGTTTGTCAATTCTAACAGTTCAAACTCAAATTAAATTTTGTGTTACTTTTTTTTTTTTTTAAAGATGCTTCCCTGATAGTCCAGCGGTTAGTGGTTAAGAATCTACCTTGCAGTTCAAGAAACATGGATTCAATCCCTGGACAAGGAACTGGAATTCCAGTAGAATTGAAACAACTAAGCCTGTGGGCTCCAGAGTCCGCTAGCCACAACTAGAGAGTCCGTGTGCCCCAACGAAAGATCCCACATGATGCAACTAAGACCCCATGCAACTAACTAAATAAATGAATACTTTTATAAAAGACAATAGAATTCATAAAAATTCACAGAACAATTGAAAGATATAAAGTAATGATAATAAAATTATATTGTATTTTCCCCCAAAGGTCAAAGTCATTTTCAAATCTTATTGTCTAGAGTAGCAAATAAAAACCTTGAAGAATAATCAAGGAAAAATGTTTGCCTTTTAGAGAGCTGAGAAAAAATATCTCATTCCTTTTACCAAAGCTAAATTTAATGCACAGTCTAAGCAATCTTTCCCCTAATGTGATTATTTTTCATGTGTCACTAACAAAAGACAGTAGAACCTATGAAAGCCAGTTTTATTTTCCTCAACTTGAGCATTAACCATTTAGCTCTATTTTACCTTGAACAGTGGACACAAAAAATTTTTTTAAATGTATTGCACTAAAAATAATAAAAACCACTCTCCACTTTACTATAGTAACAGTAAGACTATTTTCTAGCCAGTGGACAGGATCATTCTGCAGAAAGAATGCAGCATATTTTTTAATAACAAATTAAAAGGTTACTGCTCATAGTTCACAAAGTCAGATTTTTGGGGTGTTGCCCAAGTCAATTTTTGACAAACTGGATTCAGTGTTGTATTCTGCATCACTCTTTCGTTGCTGTGTTAACAAATCAACCAAACATATCCCAGCATGAAGCACCGCTAATTTATTAACTCAGAGTTCTGAATGTTGAGAGTCCAGTTGAGCTTGGGGTACCAAGTCAGGGTACTGCAAGGCTGCAGTCACAGTATGGGTCAGGCTGGGCTCATGTGGGGCTTTGAAGAAGTGTTTCAAGACTGAGGACTCTGCTTCCTTGTGGATTTTCAGCCAGAGGTCATTCTCTGCTCCTAGAGGTCACCTGCATCCCTCCTTATGGAACAGATCCACCACCAGATTCTCACTCTTTGAATCTGACTTTCTCTTCTACCAGTCAGGGAGAAAGTGCTCTGATTTTAAAGGCTCGTGTGATTCCATGAGACCCACCTGGCTAACCCAGTATGGTCAACTGTGCCATATCCTATAACATAGTTGGGAGGGTGATTTCTCATCATATTCACAGGTTTGACAGATTGGACAGAACGTCTTTGGGGGGATAGGTCTAGAAATTCTATCCACTAGATATAACTCTTCATTTGATATTCACCCCTGATTGCGAGGGCTTCCCTGATGGCACAGTGATAAAGAATCTGCCAATGGAGGAAACTAGGGTCTGGTCCCTGGATTGGAAAGATCCCCTGGAGAAGGAAATGGCAACCCACTCCAGTATTCTTACCTGGGAAATCCCATGGACAGAGGAGCCTGGTGGGCTACAGTCCATGGGGTCACAAGAGTTGGATACGACTTAGCGGCTAAACCACCACTACCTGCTTGCAAGCTAGATGGTAAATTAAGAAAAATGGTTTCTTAGGAGAGTAAGATTCTCCTTCCCACTTTGCTCACCTGGCTTATCCAGTGATGACACGGCAGCCCACACACTGGTGATCACTGGTCCATGCGTATGTGTGTTAGTCACTCAGTCGTGTCCGACTCTTTGGGACTCCATGCACTGTAGCCCGCCAGGCTCCTCTGTCCATGGAATTCTCCAGGCAAGAATACTGGAGTGGGTTGCCATTCCCTTCTCCAGGGGTAAGTGATCCATAGTGAACATCTAATGCTCACTGGAAGGAGTAGGAGTAGGAAGAGATGGCTGAGCACCAACCTTTTAAAGAGCTTTTACTGCAATTCTGCCATTTTCACAATTAAATATTATTTGTTGGAAAAATGTCAGTCTTTGGTGCCTAGTACCAAGGTAGGCAATTTTTAGTTATTGCCTCTAAATTAAATCAAGCTTAAAAAAATACAGTACTGTTATCATGATATGAATCAAAGGAAAGAAGTGGGCCGGGATGATATTTGTACTTAAAACTCCTTCACTTGGAAAGCGTAATTGAACAGGATCATGACTTAGCACGCACACATTCATGACTTGCTCACATATACAATTTCGCTACATACAGTCACGTCACAGGAAACTAGGAGAACACTTTGGGGGGAGCATCAGTTCAGGAGTTTCGAATGGTGTAATGCAGACACTGAGGCTTCCCACTGACTCTACAGGTCCTGTCGCCTCTCTCTGACTCCATCCTGGCTGAAAAAACCGTGACCGTCCTGGATGACCGGGTCACTATCGTGGACCTGGGTGTGCAGCTGGTGGCCGGCTTGTCTCTTTCCCTGCAGCCTCACAGGTTGGACAAAAGAGCCATCATCTCAACAGCAGCTGCCCAGGATGTTCTTCAAGCCCCACAGCAGGTAAGATTCCAGAGTCCTTTTGTTGCTGGACATGGGACCACTTCTTTCTCTGTCACATCTTGCAAAGGAGATAGAGCACTCATAACTGGGACTGGTGATTCTTGTAGCTGCTTCCTATTTCTTATCCAATCTGTCCTATCTCCGAGAAAAGTACTCAATGTCTTAGACCCATTTTCCTTGTATGTTCTTCTTGCTTTAGAGCAGCCTTACCTGTTTTAGACACAGTCTGCTGCTAGACCATGACCAAAGGCTCCCATATTCTTACTTTTGCCCAAGCAGGTGCCTGTTGACACTTGGAAATTTCATTTCAGCTACTTGAATAAGCATGGCATCTGCCACTGTTGACAATGATTGCCAACTTTCACACTCTCCCCCTCTTTAAACTTTGACATGACATTGATAAAGATACCAGGGCACTGTGCCTTTCAAGCAAACTGGTCTCAGGAGGCATCCTTCCATAAGCATGTCCAGCCAGGGCATGTTTTGCTCTGTCAGCATTGGCTTCCTAATAAGGAAAGTTCAAAGCAATATTCTCTTGAGCAGGCGCCCAATTCGTTGCACCTGAATTTGATTCAGATAAATTGTTTGATCTTTCAGAATGTTTTTAGAAGGGTCAAAGTCAAATTCTGTTGTCTGGCATGCGGTAAATTACAGTAAGTCCTGTACATACGCACCAGCTCCATTCTGAGAGTGTGTTCATAAGTCCAGTTTGTTCCTAAGTTTAACAAAATTAGCCTAGGTACCCAACTAACACAATCGGCTATATAGTACTGTAAGGCAGTCATTTTATAATACTTTTCACAGAAATAATGCATAAAAAACAAGCAAAAAGTAAAGAAAACATTTTTAATCCTACAGTACAGTACCAGCTACATCACTGTCGCCGCTTTTACACTTGCTTCCAGACATCCTGGACTTGAAATAAAGATGCTGTGCCACTGTACTCTATACAGTGACGTACACGAAAGCACAGCCACTTGTAGAGGGTGCATGCATGTACAATATATGCCAGATACAAGAACTAACTTGGGTGACTGGACATGCACACACGTTTGCATCTTTGAAAGCTCGCAACTTGGAAGTTCATATGTAGGGGACTTATTGTAAAATACACTTTAATGCATTAGCTAAAGCATATTGTCCATTTCTTACATTAGTAGGGCTGTGGCTTATGGCTCATGCCAATTCAAGGCAAGCCAAGAGCTGTTCACAATAATAAAACACAGAAATTAATTCTCAGTTTGTATGTTTAAATAATATTACATAGAAAATCATATTTACCTTTGCAGGTTTTGAAGGAACCTGATTATAACCTAATGCTCTGGTTTCATTTCTCTTAGGAAGCCATCATCAGTTCTTGGATTTTGTTCAGCGATGGTTCAGTGACACCTTTAGACATTTACGATCCCAAGGATTTTTCAGTTACTGTCTCATCTTTGGATGAAATGGTGGTGTCTGTCCAGGCAAGCCTTCAGTCCAAATGGCCAGTTGTGGTTGCAGAGGGGGAAGGGCAAGGGCCCTTGATTAAACTGGAAATGATGATCAGTGAGCCCTGTCAAAAGACCAAGAGGAAGAGCATTCTTGCCGTGGGGAAAGGGAACGTCAAAGTCAAATTTGAGCCCAGTATTGATGAGCACCAGGGAGGCACCAACGATATTGAGGGCATAAACCGGGAATATAAAGACCACCTCAGTAACACCATAGATCGTGAGGGAAACCAGGAGAGAGCGGTTCAGGAGTGGTTCCAGCATGGTGCCTCTGTTGGCCACGAGGAAAATGCCAACAAAAGCACAACCCCACAGTCTGCCATGGAGGGAAAAGACAAGAAGACGCGCAAGAGCGGTGGTCCAGATGCCTTCACAAGCTTCCCCGCTCAAGGGAAGTCACCAGAACCCCATAATCCTAGTGACCTCACGGTGACCTCCAGGGGGCTTACTGACTTGGAGATCGGCATGTACGCCCTGCTCTGCGTCTTCTGCCTAGCCATCTTGGTTTTCTTGATCAACTGTGTGGCATTTGCTTGGAAATACAGACACAAAAGATTCGCCGTGAGCGAGCAAGGCAACATCCCCCATTCCCATGACTGGGTCTGGCTGGGGAATGACGTGGAGCTTCTAGAGAACCCGGTGGACGTGACCCTCCCCTCGGAGGAGTGCACCACCATGATTGACAGGGGGCTGCAGTTCGAGGAGAGGAACTTCCTTCTGAACGGCGGTTCCCAGAAGACTTTCCATAGTCAGCTGCTCAGACCTTCTGACTATGTCTATGAGAAAGACATGAAAAATGACCCTCTGAGTTCCACAGGCCCCAAGAGGAAGAGGGTCAAGTTTACTTCCTACACCACCATCCTCCCAGAGGACGGCGGCCCCTACACCAACTCCATCCTGTTTGACAGTGATGACAACATCCAGTGGGTCTGCCCAGATATGGGGCTGGGAGAGTCCCAGGGCTTCAGAGACTACATGGAGAGGCTGCAGGACCAGATGTGAACTCCTTTCTCATGTTTGTATTCACCTTTATGCCTTCTGTTTTTTGAATGGTGGAGCCGTGAGTCTGATCAGCAATAGGGGATGATTTAACAGAGCTTCATTTGTGGCGGTCTGGCGGGATCCCTTTCTAAGCAGGTATCAGAGAGAGCAAAGGCAGCTGGGTTTGAAGCTAGGCACTGTCTCTGAGTCGGCCACGTGTGGGTCCTAGAGAAATTCTAAGACAATGATTTTATCTGCTGCCTGGTACTAGCTCAGTTCCAGTAGAATAAACCTGACCCCACAGACATTGTTAATCATCTCGTGGCAAAACAGCCGTGTGGAATTAGAAAAGACTTGGGTTTGATTTTTCTACTCCTAGACCTTTTAAAGCACAGTGGACATTTCTTGCCCTTGGCCTGAGATTGGACATACGTGAAAGATGCTGAATGTAGCCGCCCATATTTGTTACGAGCATTGCTCATTATTTTTATATATCTTTGCACTCGCACCTGGTTCCTTTGACCTCTGCAATTCTTTTTGAAACATGAAGACAAGAGATGCCATTCTTTTCTCTGAGATCTGTTTGATTTACATATGAGTTTTAGTCCCCACGATTTGCCATGTCCTGTTATTTCCTGGGTGTCTGTGCGGGAGTTCAGGGTCTTTCCAGTTTTCCACACTTCATCACTTAGGGGCAATAGCTAAGAAGCTAATCCTCATGCTGTCTCTCCTTTTTTTTTGGTTGAACTTTGTTGTCTCAGATAGGGACGTGGGATTTTACTTAAAATGTTAATGTACTGTGAGGGGGGCCATCTCCTTTACAGTTTTCTACATGATGCTTAAAAACTTTGGAGAAAAATTATGAACTGTGAACCTTTTATCTTCTGCTTGCAGGAGTCATGAGGACCTCCTTCTTGGAGTGCGTTTCCGAGGGCAAAGCAGTCCTCAAAATAGTTGTATTGATACTAATGCTTTGTGGTCAACACTGTTTGTTATCCAAACTGATATCAAGGTCTAGAAATGATACGCACAGAAAGGAAATTGCATCGGAATTACCTTCAGATGAAACTTTTCTTTTACCAGAGCCAAACTTTATTAGAACAGTAAGTGGAATGATGTTTCAACTTAGTAATACATAGAAATCTACCCATTCAATGATTTCCACCCCACCACAAAAAAAAGCTCATATATAAACATATATATATATATATATATATATATCCCTAGTCATGACTCTGGCAGAGGTAAAACCTATACAGGGTGTACATTAATCAAGAAAAGCAATGTTTTTTTTTTTTTCCCAAAAAAATTCATAAAATAAATGACTATTCCAGAAGCTTGAGAAGCAATTGTGATGAAAAACCATAGCTATTGGGAAATTGAAATGGCAAGCAAGAGAGAGAGAGAAAAAAGCATGATTCCTGCATAATTTTTAAATAAATAATGTTTTTCAAAGAACAACATGCCTGGTCTCAAGCAAAGCAAGTTCAGATTAGGAAACTATGGCAACATTCTATTAGGATGTGGTAGCTGGAAAAACAGACACTGGATGAGTATGCCTCATTCCAAGCTTTCCTGAACCATTTGCATCTCAGAGCAGTAGAAGTTTAAAGACCCAAAGTGGCCAGGACCTGCAGGAGGTGTTGAAACAGTTCCTTGACTCTCGATGGCTGATGACTGGGCTGTTTATAAGGGTGTGATTCAGTGGTTCTCTTATAGGGTTCCATGGACAGGAACATGACAACTAGCCTCCTCCAGCCATGACATGGCAGACATAGCGTTCTCCCTGTGTCTCCTGCCCACAGGACTACAGTACATTTATAAACCATGCCTAAGTTACCAGTGATGCACTGCCTGACCTCCAGGGGCTGGTGTTCAGTTGCTCTTGTGTTTAAAATGGGGATTAGGAACTGAAGCTGGTAAGGTTGCCCAAATCTTCCAGTTCAATTGGGAAATGCAGTCAGGAGACCCAGGTGTTGGCTCCCAAAGGAGTTTGCAAAGAGATGGCTGACACCTTGTAGGAAGAGCTGCTCTGGTAGCCAAAGGAAGCTGCCTCTGCTTTTCAAAGGACTTGGTGGGGAGGTTGCTCAAAACTGACTGTGTAGGGCTGGAGAGAAATTCACATCCTAATGGAAGCAGAGCTGTCCATATGAGTCCTGCTCCCCCTATAAGATATTTTCAATTTTCTTTCCCTTTGACAGTCCAGACATAATAGGGGTTTCGTTTCTAAAACTGAGGAGCCTCAACTGGTGCAGGGAGTGAGTCTCACACACACAGCAGGCTGGCTCCCACTGGTAAAATGAGAGTTTCCATGGGAAGAATTCAGGGGAAGAGGAACCTACCATTGTCATGAGGAGCCTTATTCAGGAGCATACAAGTTAGGCCACCTTCTATAGCCTGAGTGCTTGACGTGATGCAAAGAACACACTGGGGAGAATTAGAAGGAACCCTTGGTTTATAGCTCAGTTGGTAAAGAGTCTGCCTACAATGAGGGAGACCTGGGTTTGATCCCTGGGTTGGGAAGATCCCCTGGAGAAATGAAAGGATATATATTCCAGTATTCTGGCCTGGAGAATTCCATGGACTGTAGTCCATGGGGTCGCAAAGAGTCGGACACGACTGAGCAACTTTCACTTTCACTTGGTTTCGCAACAGGGCTGGGAGCTGACCGTGGTCCTGAAGGTGCCCCCTGTGGTTCTGTAAGCTAGCGTCCCCCAGAGTGATGCAGGCTGCATAAATCACCTTTGCTGGCTTATGTTGAGATTCAGCCAGCTCAAAATAAATATCAAATGGAAGGTTTCAGGGGAAGGGTCCCTTTTACCACACAACACACACTTCCCTATACTCACACATACATACTTATACCCATGTGTGTGTGTGTGTGTGTGTGTGTGTGTGTGTGTGTGTGTGTGTGTGTAAATAGTGAAGAGCCAGAAATTCAGTTATTTGTGGGAATCAACACTGTCAGTTGTTCTCAGATTGGGCATGGACAACTACTCAGCTGAACAGAATTTCACTGAAGCTCTTTCTGTTCTAAATACTTCCTACTGACTAGAATCCATGTGCTATGTCTGCTTGATTTCCAACCTGGTTAATTTAAAACAAATAGGAACTATACTTCCAAAATATTTAAACTAGAATTGGGGGAATGATGTAAATTAAGTAAGCCTTGAAATACGGTTCTCTGAGGGGGTGGGGGAAGGCATGCATTTGCCTGGATTTTCCAGGTTTTTATGGCCAAGATATGCAAAGGATTGGTGTCAAAAACCTGAAATAAATGATGTAGACCGAATCCCTTTCTCTCCCATAAAAACGGGATGCCCAGGCTCCCCCTGAGGCAGACACCAGCAGCCTCTAATGGGGACAGCAGGCCGTGAGCTCCGTGAATCACATGAGGGGCAATTCAGATGCCACGTGAGGACCAGGTGACCTACAACCATGGAGGATGTGAAACTACCATCTCCAGGCCAGCACACAGCTATCAAGGAGCAGCTGCCACACAAAATTACTGGAGTTTAAACTTGCAGTGTTACATTTGAGAGAAAACAAAAGACACTGGAAGTTTTCCCCGGAAACTTTCCTCAAAGAACACACAAGGTAGCTGACCTCAGAATACTCTGTGTGAACCAAGAGAGAATCGTTGACCCCTGGTGATTTTCTGTTGCACACTGGCCAGACTGCATTCCCAGACTGTAATCATGCTTAGACTGTAGGCAGAGAATTTTTTATTTATAAAAAATTAATGCAGGGAAAAAAATGGATTAACTTTGTCCCATTGCCACATCTGAGGAAGAAGGATTTTGTGCCTGGGAAATTTTAAGTTTTAGGAATCGTGCATGTTGATCAGCTTTCTCGTCTCACTCTTTTAGAAAAATGTCTTCCCAGTGTTGGGACGTGGGGATCACAGTAAAGTTTCTGTCAGGGAAGACCACTCATTCCAACTCCACTGACCACAGAGGGTGGTTCCGTCTGAATCCTTTCATCACCTTTCTACTCTCACCAACTACTCAGCAGCCTCAGATCTCCATTCTAGTCTCTGCAAATGACAAGATAGGTGGTCTATAAACCCAGCAACCATCTTCTCCCTCAAAACTGTACTATGTGTAATGTATCGCGTGTCACCTGTCATGTGAAGGAACAGTATGGGTGGTGGAAAAGTTATGCTCAAATATGGATAGCAGATATTTTTGTATGTAATATAGGCGATATACTGAAACACTGAAAGCTGTGTTGGAATAAATACCTTTTCAAATAAAAGCATGCAAAGCTGTAGCTTTTAAATGTACAGACATCCTGCTCAGAAATATCTAAACTGGTGGTGGGAAACATCAGAACTTGACATCGTGAAATGCACTGAATTAGAGATGCAGCCTTTAGAGGGCATGGCTTCTGTTGGGACTGTGGATGGAACCTGCCAGAACATTTTGATCTTACTCTTCCTTACTTTTGGATTTCTTTTTCCTTTTTTCTTTCTTTTTTTCCCAAAACTATTTCAGAAATAAAGTGACTTTGTTTTTCAGCATAAAGGTATATTCTAACCACAGGGTAACTCATCCTTTTTAACATGAAAATAAACATTTAAACATTCTCCAGTGGTTGCATTATTTTATCCACATTTTTCTCTTATAATTGCAGCAGCTGTATGATTTGACTATATGTATTTTTCTTTTTAGCCAGAGATTTTAATACCTTTGATGCAGCAATAAATGGAAACCTAAAGAAAATGTTTCTTGAAAGTTACAAATAGGGGGACACCCCTTCCTGGATGTCTCAGAAGGAGGACTCCTATTTCTCAGGTCCCTGTCCAGTGTCCAACCATGCTGGATTCAGTGCTGACATGCAGTGCATCGGTCCCTGCTGTCTTCCTCCTTTTGGTCTTTATTTGTCTGTGACCCACTCATGTGTCCATATTTGGGACAGGGGTTTGGGGTGCTGAGGGCCTAGAACTGGCAGAGCTCTGGACCCATTAAAACAACAACAACAGCAACAACGAGAGTCGAGGATTCTTCCTAGAAGGTTGATGATGTCTCTGCTGAAAGGCTGACGGGTGCATTGACAAGTCCCTATGGCTCTCTGTGGTGAATGTACCCATTCTGACAATGCCAGCATCATCCGTGGCATTTTGGCAAATGTTACTCCTTGTTATCAGCATGAAAAGGGGTGTCTCTATGGCAATAACTTGACATGTCCTAAAAAATGCCCCAACCCAAGCATGATCTTTCACTGGGCCCTACAGACATCATTGGAGGAATGATGCATCAACCTGGGAATTGGAAATCAATTTGGAAATTGATTTGGAATCAAATTGATTGGAAATCAGTCAGGAAATAAAATCTGAAGAATGGCAGGTTTCAAAAATGAACCTGAACACTGTCTCAGATGTCCACTCCCCCCACCCCGCCCCCAACCCCCATCACACTTTGGGTGGTTGTTTCCCACTAACAGCACATTCATCTTCTTGGAATGAGGAGGAAGGAACCACAGCCGCCAAAGCCTCTTCTCAGATCTTAATATGCATGTATGTGGTTTAGTAAAGTCAGTTTCTGAAAGAGGATGAAAAAAGAAAGTTTGAAATGAGGCTAGTAAAAGAATAAACCCTTTAGATTTAGATTTCTGTGTGTGCAAAATGCAAACATTGTATTTGCAGCATTTGATATGGAAATGCTTAATACCTGTTAGTTTCTTTATCATTTGATACAGCTGAAATCAGTTACAAGGTAATTTCTTTATGGTTTGATACAATTTAGATCAGTTACAGAGGTAGTTTCTTTATGGTTTGATATGATTTAGATCAGTTACAGAGGTGTTTTGTGTTTGCTTTAAACATTTTTTTTCTAAACTCAAAAAATGTGCAGAGATATTCTAACCTGGTTGCAGTGTTTATAGCCTCATCTAAGAGTCAAGATGATCAGGACATTATCCCCTTTTCCAAGTGGCAAGGAACAATTCCAGTCTGGTAGGGTAATTATCCTCCTTGTAAGAAAGCAACAATGTCATCAACTGACAAACTGGACATCTTCACATTGCATATTATTGTTGCTCAGTTGCTAAGTCATGTCCGACTATTTGAGACCCCATGGACTGCAGCACATCAGGCTCCCTTGTCCTTCACCATCTCCTGGAATTTCCTCAAACTCATGTCCATTAAGTTGGTGATGCTATCCAACCATTTCATCTTCACCCCTTTCTCCTCCTGCCTTCAATTTTCCCTAGCACCATGGTCTTTTCCAGTGAGTTGGCTCTTCGCATCAGTTGGCCAGAGTATTGGAGGTCAGTTGTTCCGATGAAACCTTTACTTTTATCTTGAGGACTACAATCTCTTTAGGTGTTGCAGAAACAGGTCAGTTTATACATCTATGCTGCCCATTGGAAGAAAGCACTCTACAGAGAGATGGGTGTTGCTTTGGGATTCAGGGTCCATGTGATGTTGACCTTTACACCCCCTTGACAGCATTACTTCTCTAAGATGCTTTAAGTCACTTGTGACCTGACACTACTTTCTTTACCTCCAAAGAGCATGGACAGCGTTTTATTTTTCCCTGATAAGGTTGGAGCTGAAATAATCTATAGTTACCTCCTTTAGAGGAATCTGAGTCACCAAATGAAATAACCCCACATGCCAGGATAGACACTTCCCATATGATGCCATTTCTTCACTTAGAGATGCTTCCCTGAAGAATATGCCTTTTTTCTCCTTGCTGTAATCACTGTAGTATCTCCATTTTACCCTTATATTCCCACATAGTGTTAGCATGCTTTATTCCCATAAATATTTTAGGCTGGCAAGGGTCACATGGCTCCAGGTTCTTAACATGGCTCCAGGTTCTTAAGTTGCCATTCTGGTTGGTTTAATTTACTGTTCCACTGGACAAGTCTGTAAATTTGCACTGGATCTGCTATCTATCATACCAGCTACTCTGAAGCAGTGAATTGTTCAGCACCACCAGCCCATATGCTGAAAGATGCCAGGACTGGCAGACAGAGAGATCCAAGTGCTTCCTCTGGTCACAGACCACTGAGTGGGGGATTCCCTTTCCGTAGCTGACTTCCACTGGGAGAATTTTTCTGGGCTTCTAGCAAGGACATTAATTTAAAACCCAATCCATTGCCCGGCCCCCATG
Organism: Capricornis sumatraensis; assembly: GCF_032405125.1. Taxonomy (NCBI): domain Eukaryota; kingdom Metazoa; phylum Chordata; class Mammalia; order Artiodactyla; family Bovidae; genus Capricornis; species Capricornis sumatraensis. Next base: position 57,112,972 of record NC_091085.1, on the reverse strand, counting down.
ACAGTCCATGTTCTAGACACATCATTGCAGGTCGAAGCAAACACCCAAACTAAGAAAGATAAGAAAGATAATGCTGAGAGAGGAGCATGAAATAAGGAAGTGATCAAAGCCAGGAAAAGAGAAGTAACTCTAAGACACTGAAAGACACTCCCTTGCACATGAGTATTATACAGCAGATCCATCCTCTTGGAGGGACACACAGGAGTCTCCTGCTGCAAACCATTTTTTCATTGCTGCTCATCTATTACTTGTGTCTAAAGGGCATGCTGTTTGCTCACCACTTACGGTGTTGCGTTCTGTTTTCTGTAACACGTGGCATGCGGAATCTTAGTTCCCCAACCAAGGATCCAACCCACATCCCCTGCAGTGGAAGCATGGAGTCTTAACCACTGGGCCACCAGGGAGGTTCTTGCTCATGATTTAAATCTGTATCCTCAGCCATCTGGTCCCAGCCCTGGATTCTTCTTGGGTGGATCCGATCTGAGCTGAAGAACACAGGAAGGAGCCAAACCCACAGGGCCCAGCCAGTTCTGCACTCTTGGGTGGCTTCGAGGCATTCGGGAAAAAAAGGTATAATCTTCTATTTCCCATTTTTCTGAGTTGGATTCTTGTTTCCTGGTATACATCAGCTATTGTAAACAGAGCACGCCATTACAACACTGCGTCTCTCTACCTTTTCGATTGTGTAATGAACCTGTCTCTCAGTACGCACAGCTTCTAGTATGATCTGTTGTATCTCTTCCACAGTGTATTTAATGTACCTGTAAAGGCACTCCCGAACTATCTGAAAATGAAGAAATAAAACGTTCTGGATGATTCCTTGTCATAGTAAAACAGTCCATTGGTAGGCTCCAAGAAATTATCCCATCCTCAAATAGTTGTTCAAAAGAAGATGTTAAGTGTTTATGTTCCGCAGCAGTCTACAAGGTCTTGAGGACAGTCATTGGCTGAGAATTTCAGAATTAGAGAAAAGCATGGCAAACTTATTTTTTCTTTCTTCATTTTTTGGCTGCACCATGCAGCATGTGGGATATTCCCCAAACAGGGATCAAACCCACACCTGCTGTGCTGAAAGGTGAAGTCTTAGCCACTGGACCACCGGGGAAGTCCCAGATAGTTTTGTTTTAAGTGGCAAGATTAGCAACAGTACTGAAGTTGATGCTTCCTAATAGTTTTATTTTTTCATAAAACAAAGGGAGAGATTGTATTTTTTTCTATTTTTTAGTTTACCAGAATTTTAAGACCATCTCTGACCTAGGAACTTTGTCTCTTTCAGCAAGAATCAGAATGTAAGTTGTATGGTTCAGGTTGTGGAATCTGTCAGTTGGATGAATAACGTCTCTTTCTGTGTGCGTTGGAAAGATGATCAGAGAGACAAGGGATGGAACGTAATTATTGTCACTGCTACTCCACGTGGGTCAGATCTACCCAGGGGAGATTCCTTCCTATTTAATTGGGAATTGCTAGCCCTTAAAGTTCTTTTGAGGAACACGAGCTTTACTAAACTGAAGGATCCTAATATGCTAATACACTAATGAGGTCTTCCGTCCTAAACTTTGCTTCTCAGGGAGGCTCCAAACTTCCTGTCTAAAATGCAAGGATCACAAGTCCAGATATGACCTCGGGAGACCCGCCCTGGCCTTAGGGGAGTCCTAATCCCCATACCCAGACTCTCAAGTACAAAGAGGAAATTCAGTTCAGTTCAGTCGCTCAGTCCTGTCCAACTCTTTGTGACCCCATGAATCGCAGCATGCCAGGCCTCCCTGTCCATCACCAACTCCCGGAGTTCACTCAGACTCACGTCCATCGAGTCCGTGATGCCATCCAGCCATCTCATCCTCGGTCATCCCCTTCTCTTCCTGCCCCCAATCCCTCCCAGCATCAGAGTCTTTTCCAATGAGTCAACTCTTCACATGAGGTGGCCAAAGTATTGGAGCTTCAGCTTTAGCATCATTCCTTCCAAAGAAAACCCAGGGTTGATCTCCTTCAGAATGGACTGGTTGGATCTCCTTGCAGTCCAAGGGACTCTCAAGAGTCTTCTCCAACATCACAGTTCAAACGCATCAATTCTTGGGTGCTCAGCCTTCTTCACAGTCCAACTCTCACATCCATCCATGACCACAGGAAAAACCATAGCCTTGACTAGACGGACCTTAGTTGGCAAAGTAATGTCTTGCTTTTGAATATACTATCTAGGTTGGTCATAACTTTTCTTCCAAGGAGTAAGCGTCTTTTAATTTCATGGCTGCAGTCACCATCTGCAGTGATTTTGGAGTGCCCCAAAACATAAAGTCTGACACTGTTTCCACTGTTTCCCCATCTATTTCCCATGAAGTGATGAGGCCAGATGCCATGATCTTCGTTTTTTCTGAACGTTGAGCTTTAAGCCAACTTTTTCGCTCTCCTCTTTCACTTTCATCAAGAGGCTTTTTAGTTCCTCTTCACTTTCTGCCATAAGGGTGGTGTCATTTGCATATCTGAGGTGATTGACATTTCTCCCGGCAATCTTGATTCCAGCTTACGCTTTCTCCAGCCCAGCATTTCTCATGATGTACTCTGCGTATAAGTTAGATAGCAGGGTGACAATATACAGCCTTGAGGTACTCTTTTTCCTATTTGGAACCAGTCTGTTGTTCCATGTCCAGTTCTAACTGTTGCTTCCTGACCTGTATACAGGTTTCTCAAGAGGCAGGTCAGGTGGTCTGGTATTCCCATCTCTCTCAGAATTTTCCACAGTTGATTGTGATCCACACAGTCAAAGGCTTTGGCATAGTCAATAAAGCAGAAATAGATGTTTTTCTGGAACTCTCTTGCTTTTTCGATAATCCAGCAGATGTTGGCAATTTGATCTCTGGTTCCTCTGCCTTTTCTAAAACAAGCTTGAACGTCAGGGAGTTCACAGTTCACGTATTGCTGAAGCCTGGCTTGGAGAATTTTGAGCATTACTTTACTAGCATGTGAGATGAGTGCAATTGTGCAGTAGTTTGAGCATTCCTTGGCATTGCCTTTCTTTGGAATTGGAATGAAAACTGACCTTTTCCAGTCCTGTGGCCACTGCTGAGTTTTCCAAGTTTGCTGGCATATTGAGTGCAGCACTTTCATAGCATCATCTTTCAGGATTTGAAATAGCTCAACTGGAATTCCATCACCTCCACTAGCTTTGTTCATAGCGATGCTTCCTCAGGCCCACTTGACTTCACATTCCAGGATGTGTGGCTCTAGGTGAGTGATCACACCATCATGATCATCTGGGTTGTGAAGATCTTTCTTGTACAGTTCTTCTGTGTATTCTTGCCACCTCTTCTTAATATCTTCTGCTTCTGTTAGGTCCATATCATTTCTGACCTTTATCGAGCCTATGTTTGCATCAAACATTGCCCTGGTATCTCTAATTTTCTTGAAGAGAGCTATAGTCTTTCCCATTCTGTTGTTTTCCTCTATTTCTTTGCATTGATCACTGAGGAAGGCTTTCTTATCTCTTCTTGCTATTCTTTGGAACTCTGCATTCAGATGCTTATATCTTTCCTTTTCTTCTTTGCTTTTTGCTTCTCTTCTTCTCACAGCTATGTGTAAGGCCTCTTCAGACAGCCATTTTGCTTTTTTGCATTTATTTTCCGTAGGAATGGTCTTGATCCCTGTCTCCTGTACAATGTCAGGAACCTCAGTCCATAGTTGATCAGGCACCCTGTCTATCAGATCTAGGCCCTTAAATCTATTTCTCACTTCCACTGTATAATCATAAGGGATTTGATTTAGGTTATACCTGAATGGCCTAATGGTTTTTCCTACTTTCTTCAATTTCAGTCTGAATTTGACAGTAAGGAGTTCATGATCTGAGCCACAGTCAGCTCCTGGTCTTGTTTTTGCTGACTGTATAGAGCTTTTCCATCTTTGGCTGCAAAGAATATAATCAATCTGATTTCAGTGTTGACCATCTGATGATGTCCATGTGTAGAGTCTTCTCTTGTGTTGTTGGAAGAGGGTGTTTGCTATGACCAGTGTGTTCTCTTGGCAAAACTCTATTAGCCTTTGCCCTGCTTCATTCCATATTCCAAGGCCAAGTTTACCTGTTACTCCAGGTGTTTCTTGACTTCCTACTTTTGCATTCCAGTCCCCTATAATGAAAAGGACATCTTTTGGGGGTGTTAGCTCTAAAAGGTTTTGTAAGTCTTCATAGAACCGTTCAACTTCAGCTTCTTCAGCGTTACTGGTTGGGGCATAGACTTGGATTACCGTAATATTGAATGGTTTGCCTTGGAAATGAACAGAGATCATTCTGTTGTTTTTTGAGATTGCATCCAAGTACTGCATTTCAGACTCTTGTTGACCATGATGGCTACTCCATTTCTTCTAAGGGATTCCTGCCCACACTAGTAGATATAATGGTCATCTGAGTTAAATTCACCCATTCCAGTCCATGTTTGTTCACTGATTCCTAGAATGTCAACGTTCACTCTTGCCATCTCCTGTTTGACCACTTCCAATTTGCCTTGATTCATGGACCTGACATTCCAGGTTCCTATGCAATATTGCTCTTTACAGCATCGGACCTTGCTTCTATCACCAGTCACATCCACAGCTGGGTATTGTTTTTGCTTTGGCTCCATCCCTTCATTCTTTCTGGAGTTATTTCTCCACTGATCTCCAGTAGCATATTGGGCACCTACTGACCTGGGGAGTTCCTCTTTCAGTATCCTATCATTTTGCCTTTTCATACTGTTCATGGGGTTCTCAAGGCAAGAATACTGAAGTGGTTTGCCATTCCCTTCTCCAGTGGACCACATTCTGTCAGACCTCTCCACCATGACCCGCTCATCTTGGGTTACCCCACAGGCATATCTTAGTTTCACTGAGTTAGACAAGGCTGTGGTCCTAGTGTGATTAGATTAGCTAGTTTTCTTCGAGTATGGTTTCAGTGTGTTTGCCCTCTGATGCCTTCTCGCAACACCTACTGTCTTACTTGGGTTTCTCTTACCTTGGGCACGGGATATCTCTTCACGGCTCCTCCAGCAAAGCACAGCCTCTGCTCCTTACCTTAGACGAGGGGTATTTCCTCACTACCGCCCCTCCTGACCTTGAACGTGGAGTAACTCCTGTAGGCCCTCCTGCACCCGCTCAGCGGCCTCCCCTGACCTCAGGCATTGGGTAGCTCCTCTAGACCACTCCTGTGTTGTCCCAGCCTGGCACTCCTGATCTCCGCCCTTGACCTCAGGTGAGGGGTAGCTCCTCTCGGCCGCGCTTCTGCAAGATCCTTCGTATTCGGCGGGCTTCTGTGAGGTCCGTCATAGCTGGACTATCAGTTCAGTTCAGTTGCTCAGTCATGTCCGACTCTTTGTGACCCCATGAATAACAGCACGCCAAGCCTCCCTGTCCATCACCAACTCCCGAGTTCACTCAAATTCATGTCCATCTAGTTGGTGATGCCATCCAGCCATCTCATCCTCGGTCATCCCCTTCTTCTCCTGCCCCCAATCCCTCCCAGCATCAGGGTCTTTTTCAATGAGCCAAATCTTCGCATGAGGTGGCTAAAGTATTGGTTTCAGCTTCAGCATCATTCCTTCCAAAAAACACCCAGAACTGATCTTCTTTAGGATGGACTGGTTAGATCGCCTTGCAGTCCAAGAAACTCTCAAGAGTCTTCTCCAACACCACAGTTCAAAAGCATCAATTCTTCAGTGCTCAGCCTTCTTCACAGTCCAATTCTCACATCCATATGTGACTACTGGAAAAACCATAGCCTTGACTAGACGGACCTTTCTTGGCAAAGTAATGTCTCTGCTTTTGAATATGCTATCTAGGTTGGTCATAACTTTGCTTCCAAGGAGTAAGTGCCTTTTAATTTCATGGCTTCAGTCACCATCTGCAGTGATTTTGGAGTCCCCCCAAATAAAGTCTGACACGGTTTCCACTGTTTCCCCTCATAGACACATTTAAATGCCTGCATGACAATATTATGCTAGCTTCATTGAGAAGTTTAGAACCTATAAAATTTTCATGACTTTTGAAAACAATTCACTGGTGAGATAACTTTCGGGATGGTGATCACCAAGAAATGTAGCCAATTGTAAATAATGATGAGTTGCTTAAAGCTAATATTTTCAGAGGTGAAATAACAATTCCATCAAAGAATCACAGGTCACATTCACACATGATTTTATCATAAATGTTCAAGATGACTTGGAATGAAACTTCTAGATGGAAGTACTTTGGTGATGGTCGGGGTGGGGAGGTGGGAGGAGGCGGGGCACAGGAGATGTCTACTGAGCCCTTGAGAGAACCCTATTTCTAAGAACCAACCATCTAGAATATTCTCTTCCTGATGATGAGGTGTGGGTTCAGAGAAGACACAAGCCTTAAGAGACCAAGTAGTAAATTATGAAACGAAGGATACATTTTTTCACTTCACATTTTATCTGACTACATGTAATAAAGAATCTGTAGTTGGGAAATTATTAAATACTCTTTTAAAAACCTATGTTACCTTAGCCTGCAATATTCTAGATATGCTTTACTTTATAATAACATAAAATTATAGGACAAAACAAGAAAACTCTAGATTGTTTTCCATATCAAGGGCAATATTTCCACTCATATGAAATGACCCATAAAAAGCCAAAATAACTAGTCATTTGATTAACATAACAGTAAAGGTCCATAATGTTAACTTGCTGCTGGGTCATGGACACAGCAAAGAAGGACTAAAACTCCATGTCTGCAGGCCCCTGACACTTTCCAGAACAGCGCCAGCTGGTAGTAGTGGTTTGGGGTGGGGTCCTTATGGGCAGGTAAAATTGAAATAGTGTACCAGCTTGAGGGAACAGAACATGCCAAGGCAGGAAGATCCATGTGCTTGGACCCTCAGGGTCAAGGGACCCTGGTTGGATGGGGGAGCTTCATGGCCAAGCATAGATTTTGAATGACGATTCTCATGAATCAGGATTCTCGCAAAGCAGATAAGAGATGTGACCTAGTTTGTTTTTTTAAAAAATAAACCTGAGGACTTCCCTGTTGGTCCAGTGGCTAAGGGGGCCGGATACCTCAGTTGGTAAAGAATCTGCCTGCCAATGCAGGAGACCCTGGTTTGATTTCTGGGTTGGGAAGATCCCCTGAAGAAGGGAAAGGTTACCTACTCCAATATTCTGGCCTGGAGAATTCCACAGACTGTATAGTCCATGGGGTGGCAAAGAGCTGGACACAACTGACTGACTTTTGCTTTACTTCCAGTGGCTAAGACTCTAAGCTTCTGATGCAGGGGACCTGGGTTTGATCCCTGGTTGGGGAACTAGATTCTTCTTCATGCTGCAACTGAGAATAGGCACAGCCAAATAACTAAATAAATAATTAAAATATATAAATGTTTTTTAATAAACAAACTTAAGACATACTAGGTACACATAGGGCTCTAGGTTTGGGTCTGGCATGCTAGGATATTTCTTACTCTAAACTGTTCATAGATATCTAAATCTAGGCATAAGCTGCCCAAATTCTGGAAAGTTCTAAATGAAAAAAAGTATTGTGGGACTAGGGCTTCCCTGGGGGCTCAGATGGTATAGAATATGCCTGCAATGCGGGAGACCCGGGTACAATCCCTGGGTTGAAAAGAACCTCTGAAGGAGGAGATGGCAACCCACTCCAGTATTCTTGCCTAGAGAATTCCATGGACTGAGGAGCTTGCTGGGCTATAGTCTATGGGGGTCACAAAAGAGTCAGACATGACTAAGCAGCTAACACACACACACGATCAACAGGACAAGTTTGGGTTGTAAGGCAGTAACCTCTTAACACAGCGTTTCTTAAGCGTGTTTCAGTAAAGAAACTTGGCCAGATCAGATGGTGGGAAAAAAGGAAACAAATTCAAAATATTGAACACATATACACACATACACAAAAAAATCATTCCAAGAACATATCCTTCCATGAGAAATGCTTTTTAATCCTCCCCCTTGAAAATTTTCAGACTACATTTAAGGTTTTGAGAAGTCTGCTTAAAGAGAAACATTTCACGTATTTCAAGTATTCCTCAACATCATTCTCCATAAGTCACTCAATTTAGTTTTCTTTTTTCCATTTTAATAAGTTATTCATTAATTTGATTATTTGCTTAATTTTGCCTAAAAGCTATTAAAACTCTAATGGATTGCATTGTACACTTTGAAAGACCCTTCTCTGAAGCAATCTAGCAATACCGTTAATAAAGATTCTATGTTGTTTTTATGTTGCCAGTGTTCTCAAGAAATAAAGGTAGTGATGTGGTAAGAGGCTTCGGCAACTGTGGAGGTGAGTGCTGAGTGATTTTAGAACAGTTGCTTCCATTTTGAGCTGACTCATTCCTTGCTGTGTTTAAAATGACAGATCTGTAATCAGGGAAGCTTTGGGACCTGAGACATATCACAACACCCATCCGTAAGTGAGGTATCTCTAGGGGCTGCTGAACCCAAGAAACTTTGGGTCCTGCTCAAGCTTAGCAAGATAAGGAAGGTAAATTCTTTCATAAAAATTAGTTTTTTAAAGATTTTTTTGATGAGAATCATTTTAACAGTCCTTATTGAATTTGTTACAATATTGCTTCTGTTTTGCATTTTGGTTTTTTGGCACAAGGCATGTAGGATCTTAGCTCCCTGACCAGGGATCGAACCAGCAGCCCCTGCATTGGAAGGCGAAGTCTTAACCCCTGGATGGCCAGGGAAGTTCCTAAAAGTCCACTTTATAAGGACGAATCTGTCTCATATTGACCCAAACACTAAGATGACATTCGCATTAGAAAACTGAAGTCAGCTGCTTTTACTTGTTCTTTGATATTTGTTTATAACAACTGTATTGAGATATAATTTACCTCCCACACCATTAATTCATTTTCAGTAGCTTTTAGTATATTTACACTTTCACCAAAATCAATCTTCGAATATACTCACCAGGCATAAAAGAAACCCCGTACCCACCGCCAGGTCACTTCCCGAGTTCTCCAACCTAGAGGCCCAGGAAACCACTGATCGACTCTGAGTGCATAGTTCTGGTTTTCTGTACATTTCATGGGAATGGGATCACACAATATGGGGGTTTTGTGACTGACCTCTATCACTCAAAATAATGCATTCAGGGAATTCCCTGTGGTCTAGTGGTTAGGACTCCGGGTTCTTAATACCAAGTGCCTCGGTTTAATCCCTGGTCAGGGAACTAAGATCCTGTAAGCCACAGCCAGGCCAAAAAGGAAAAAAAAAGACTACTGCTTTCAAGGTTGAGCTGTACCTAAACCTTGATACATCTAAAATGCATCTCGATACACCTTGATAGACCTAAATATAAACACTACAATTTACAACTTCTCAAAGAAAACATAGAATATTTTTCTGTCAACCTTGGAGTCAGTAAAGCTTTCTTTATCAGGTCACAAGATCATTTAGTGTAAGTGAAATGTCGATGAATTTGACTTCATCAAAACTAAAAATCCTGCTTTTCAAAAGACATCATTATGAAAATAAACAGGCAATCCACAGATTGGGAGAAAACATTCTCAGAGCAGGAGAATTATATTCAGAATATTCAAAGAATGCCCGAAGCTCCATAAAAAGACAAATAGCAGTGTTGAAAATGGGTCAAAACTTTGAACAGAAATTTCCCAAAGGAAGATCTGGGACAGGCACAAGAATGAGTAACTTTCCCCATTTGTCATCAGGGAAATGTCAGTTTCAACGATCACGAAATGCAAGTGCATGCCATCTATCATGGGCTTCCCTGGTGGCTCAGTGGTAAAGAGCCTGCCTGCCAATGCAGGAGACCAGGGTTCGATCCCTGGTCCAGGAAGATCCCCTGGAGAATGGCAACCCACTCTAGTATTCTTGCCTGGGAAATCCCATGGACAGGGGAGCCTGGCAGGCTTCAGTCCATGGGGTTGCAAAGAGGCAGACATGACTTAGCAACTGAGTATGCTGAGCATTCACCATCTATTATGTGCTATTAAAAAGAATGAAACAGCCGTTCTTGCCAAATATGTGGGGAAATTTTTCTGGCGTTGTCGGTAGGGACTAAGAAATACTATCACCACTTTGGGAAACATCTTGTCAGTTTCCGATTAAGTTAAACATATACTTAACATATTAGCTAAGAAGATCCTTCTTTGGTATTTATCCAAGAGCAATAAAAACATGATTTCACAGGAAGACATGTTCAGAGCAGTTTTATTCATAATGCATACAAAAAATAGAAACAACCCAAACTGCCATCCACAGGAGAATGGATAAACATTGTATCTTTTTTCAGACAGGGGATGCTACTCAAAATAGGAACACGCTTCCGATTTATGCAGCTTCATGGACTTAACCAAATGAAAGAAGCAAAACCTAAGAGTACTGACTGTATAGTTCCATTTACATGAAATTCAAGAACAGGTTAAAAAAAAAAAGATCTCTGGGGATAAAAATCAGAGCAGTTTTTTTCCTTTATTGGGGTGTGTGTTGACTAACTGAACTAGGGTGAGCCTGGTTACCCATTGGTTAAGTATCTGCCTGCCAATGCAGGGGACACAGGTTCCATCCCTGGTCCGGGAAGATTCCACAGGCCACAGGGCAACTAAGTCCGTGCACCCCAACTACTAGAGCCTGTGCTCTGCAGCAAGAGAATCCACTGCATGGGAAGCCCGTGCACCCCAGCTAGAGAGTAGCCCCCACTCTCTGCAAATAGAGAAAGCCTGAGTGCAGCAGTAAAGACCCAGGGCAGGCAAAGATGAAAAATAAACAAAAACTTAAAAATTCACCAAACTGTATTTTACACCCAAGACCTGCCCATTTAATTATATGCAAATTATATTCAAAAAATGTCATGAGAATAATATTCAAAAAAAATACAAAGTGAGCAAACCACAAATATCCTTGATGAGGCCCCTTTTGCTTCTGTCCTTACACTTGTGGCCAGATTTCTCCTGGTCTCAGCATTGCTCTTCTCCACCCTCTTCCATCCCCGCCCCGCCCTTTGCCCCAAAACATGAAATAAGGAAACTTAGAAAGGGAGATTTTGAGCTTTGTTGGCAGGACCAGGTTTTGTAGCTGCTGGAGGAAGAGTTGAAATGAAAGGAAGGAGCTGGGGATGGTGTGCACGCCACGTCATAGCTTGGGATAGTGACACGCCACACACATGGTCCCCTGCAGAGGGTCCCACCTTGACACTCTGAGCCACAGGGGCAGAGGGTGGCAGACTGACATAATCTGGATACTCTTGGCTTCCTGTGGGACCTTCATGAGCTGATCACCTCTGGCTTCAAGCGTCCTTATTCATTCCCACTTTTTTCATCATGTGTGGGGCACATGTGTTGGCAGAGAAAGGTCAGACCACGACCACACTTTTTCTTTTTTTAAATTTTTTGGTGGTGCCAGTAGGCATGTAGGATCTTTCTTCCTTGACCAAGGATTGAACCCTCACCCCTGCATTGGAAGCATGAAGTCTTAACCACTGGACTGCCAAGACCCAAGACCACACTGCTTAATGGCACTGCTGGCTTCCTCTCAGCCTCATGGATGGTCCTCCCTGGTGGTCAGGCTTTTGATTAGGGTCCAATAGGACTATTCCATGGGGCTCCATGTGGTCTGCTGTGGCCCAGCAGGGGACTAGCCACCGAAAGTACCTTCAGCACTGACCACCATACTCTGTTGCTCATGACGTCCTGGAGAAGTTGAGCAGGTTGGCATGATGTTGTTGGGGGGCTTAGACAGACCCAAGTTGGGGTTTTCTTGGGAGATGGTAGCAAATGCTACTGACTGCTTTGATTATATTAATACATAATTTTAAGGAAGGAAAAAAATGGTAGCGTGAAGATTTTCTGTATGAGGTAAAACATATTATAGAATTCTGTGACAAGCTTAACTTGATTACAGTTTATGGAGACCTTAAGTTGCCTTCAATTGAGGTTACCTCTTTGAACAAGTAGCTCAGTTGGTAAAGAATCTGCCTACAATGCAGGAAACTTCAGTTTGATTCCTGGGTCAGGAAGACCCCCTGGAGAAGGGATAGACTACCGACTCTAGTATTCTGGCTTGGAGAATTCCACGAGGAGCCTGGAAGACTACAGTCCATGCATGGGGTCGCAAAGAGTCGGACACAATTGAGCAACTTTCACTTTCTCCAAACAAGTTAGAGATGCTTAAATCAGCAGCAAGTGATCCAAACATGAACAAATCCATATTTGAGGATAAAATAGTCCTTCTCAAAGAACTAGACCTGGCGTCTACTAACCTTTCGTTTCAATTGTGTATAGCTCATAGCTCATATTCAAGGACAGCTATTGTCCCTAAAAGAAGATCGTCTCCAGTCTCAAGTGGCTGAAAGCAAAATATCTCAAGCGGTTAAACCCTTTTGGATGCAAGGCAACAGCTTCTGATATCATCAGTGGATGATTCAGATGAAAATGCTGAGCTTCAGGAAAGTCTAGCCTGCTTTCACGGGAAGCAGAAGCGGGGAAAATAAGAGAGAAGGATTGGATTGAACAGAACAATACTCAAGCAACTCTATGCATGTAGAGAATTGTTAGAGTGAGGGTCAGCTCATCTCTGATGGAAACCTGCCAAAAATGGTGTCCAAGAAACTCCATGAGAAGTGGCAACCTGGATACAAAAGAATGAATCAGAAAATGATTCATCATATCAAAGCTGCTTTGTAGAAACCACGCTTTATGCAGCTAAGTTAGTGCAAGGAAAAATTGGGAAATATATGTGCTACCAGGAGGAAATCAAATCAGCAAAGCCCTCAGCATTCAATTACACTCTCCCAACAGGAACCAGCATCTCTGTAGTCAGAGAGCGTGGTTTGAAAGGGAAAAATTTTAACTTTGGTAGAAAATGAAAATGCAGCTTGAATTATACCAACAGCATGTGTTGAAACTGCACAGAAAATTACAGGAGGAGATGAATGTGGAGATAGAGAAGAAACTTTCCAAAAGGCATGAAAAAAAATTCAGCTGCACCTCTCAGAAGAAGTAGAATCAGGAGGAAAGAACCAGTGTCTTCTATTGAAGTCCATTTATTTAAGAGTTTAGAAAATTTCAGAGAATTGGCTGATGGCTCTTGTGAACCAAGAGAAAGCACAGAGACGCAGGAAAACACAAACATACACACCAGAAGCGAATTTTATCTGGAGGGGTTTAAATGAGAGCTTTCATCCAAAGGTTCTTGCGTTCCCGCTGTTCCAGTGCAGAACCTGGTAGAAGCTTGAGGAATGAACAGCGATGAAGAACTGGGTATTTAAACTACTAGATTTATTTCCTCTCTCTACTGCCCTGGTATAAAACATATTGTATTTAATGAAAGTAACTTATAGACATATCATTTTATGGCTTTTGTTTTGGCTGCACTGCAAGGCATGTGGAAATTATATACCTGACTCCGGATCAAGCCTGCAACGCCTGCGTTGGAGCACGGAGTCGCAGTCACTGGACCACTGGGGAAATTCCTATGCCTTTTAGATGTGATGTTGGGACTGGGGTGGGGAATTAAACATGTAAGAGTAAGGGGTTTACCTGAATTTATATATCACCTAAGCATTTTGTAGCTCTCTCTCCAACTAGGCTTTTAGAAATTGAAACAGGCAGGTGGCTCATGGAGGATGATATGCCCAAGCTGTCTGTGACATGCCCAGAGTCTCACGAATATAGAATTAATCACTTCCGCAGGTTTGCTTTGGGTATATCCTCTCTCTCTAGATTGCAGCTCCAGAAAGCAGAGACCAGTGCCTGATACAGAAGAGTACTTGAGGACTGTTTGATGAATGAGTGGTTGAATGGATGAGTTCTATAATTGTCAGGATTCTTTTGATTGACAGTAACTGAGATTTATCAAGCAAGCAAAACAAACAAACAAAAACCCCAAAGAGTCGGCAAGGAATTTACTGGCACTCATAAGTGAAAAGTCAAGCATGTGGTTTCAGGTACAGTTTGATCCGGCTGCTCAATCAACCTTCTCAAGACTCTGAATCCCACCCTCTCTTTTTCTTTCTTCATCTCTCAGATATATTTTCTTCTGTACTGACCTAATTTTCAGATAAGATCTCCAGTCAAGGACTGATGCTGAAACTCCAATGCTTTGGCCACCTGATGCAAAGAGCCAACTCATTAGAAAACACCCTGCTGCTAGGAAAGATTGAGGACAGGAGGGAGAAGGGGGCAACAGGGGATGAGACAGTTGGATGGCATCACCAACTCAGTGACCGTGAGTTTGAGCAAAGTATGGGAGATAGCGAAGGACAGGGAAAGCTGGTGTGCTGCAGTCCCTGGTTGCAGAGAAGCAGACAAGGCGGAGCAACTGAACAACAACAAGGCTGGTCACAGAGAAGACCCGAGTTGATCTAGAGTTACCTTCTGCCCGCTCAGGCCCTGTAGACACACTTGGAAAAAGAGATACAAATGAGGATGCTCCTGTGCCTGGGGGTTGATGGGAGCCATTCTGTGATCATGGGGTGGCTGTGACTAGGACGTAGCTGAAACTATGGAGACAAGCGCAGGAAACAGAAGCACACCAGGGCCAGGGGAATACTGTTGAACTGCTGGACAGAGCTGCTCTGAGGTGCATTGTGTATCTTTATGTGAGTCAGTAAATTGTCTTTATTTTTAAGTTATTTCAAGCCCAGTTTTCTCATATTTGCAGTGGAGATATTTCCCATTGACAGGGATGAGAAATTTCCAACTGACAGGCATGTTTTTGTGTATAGCCAAGAGGCACTTTAAAGGATTTTAAAAACATTTATTTGTGATGGAGAAGAAGTGGAAACCAAACTTAAAAGTTATTTTCAGAAGCTGTGTAATTAGTTTCCTGCTTAATATCTCCATTTTTCAATCCAGTGGTGAAAACACCCACTCCCACCTCCTCATTCTAAATTCAAAACAAGAAACAAATAAACGCATCTGTTAGTGGACTTAATTTCATGTTGGTTGCTGGTGGTGTTGCAAAGATGGATTAGGTACTGGCCTTACTGTTGAGAATGGGGTCACAATTGCAGTATAAGTTGAAGAGGTAACACACGGCCCTGTGGACAGAGTGGCTGCATACTCTGCAGGTGGGATTTTAAAAAAAGAGATAAAAGTATCAAGGTAATAAAATATTACGATTTTTCTTGCGGGTTTTCTCTCAACTTATGGTGCTTCTTATTTGCTCTTCAGTGCTATTCTAAGTAAACAGACATCATGAAGGATGGAAACAAATTTAGTCATTAATCTTTATACTGTGTAAGACCAGTTCTAAATGTAAATACCCGTGCATTTAACTTGTAGGCAAAGGCACTGAAATTGAAAAGATCTGTATCTTACACAATTTAAGTGCACATGTATTTTGTTCTTGCCAGCACAGTGTAAGCCTTGCACAAGACCGGCTTGACTGTTATTATTTCACATTTTGAGGTGCATATATTCTAGGAACAATCCCTCCCTTCAGCTTGCTGATGAGTAAAGGAGGGATGGAAAGAAAAGGACTGCCACGTTGGCCTATTTTCCTCCTTTCTTCTGGGTCATCCTTTCTGGGGTCAGTGGGTGGTTAATGTAGGAAAGAAACATGAGTCGGCAAGTCCACAGTGGGGTTCTCTGACCGTTTGTGTTTCTCAGCACGCTGCTTCTTTTTGCATTCAAAGCAAGTTCAGGTTCGAAAGGAAAGTGAGGGAGAGGGTTGGTCAGCGCCCTTCTTGCCAGCTGAAGATGGCTCTTCCAGTATTCTGGTATCATGGATGTAATATGTGGCAGGGAACAGCAGGCACGTAAGTTACATGTATATTCTCTGCTCTCACGAGTGGCCTGATGTTCTATCTGATTTCCTTTACAAACACAAATTCAAAGGTAAAATTGTTAAGAATTTCAAGATGGTGACACCAGAACATTAAACCAACCATGGGAGGCTTCTGAGCCCCAGGTCACATGTACCTGTGCAGGTCAGACACCTGTGGAAACTGTCTCTGCCTGCAGGACATCAGAGGAAGGAAGGTGGCCGAGATGTCGTGGAAGTGGTGGCTGCTGAGACAATGAATGAACACGAGGTTGGTCATTCTTGGGAACCGATTGGGGAAGGACTGATTAGGATGAAGGACAGTCTAGTGCCCTGGGTCTGAATATTCCAAACCCAGAAGAGGGTAAGCCAGTGGTGGGAGTGGGTTTTGAGGCACCATGGACCGTGGCATCAGAAAACCATGGCTGTGAATCCAGACGTGGTCACACGGATGGTGCAGAACACTGGACGTGACTTGCCCTCCCTGATCTGTTTCTCCGTCTGTAAATGGAGAGAGATATCCCTCTCTTGTAGGGTTATGGTTGAGCACTAAATGGGCTGAGACAAGATGGTTGATACTTAATTCATCCTGGTCTGTATTAATTCACCTCATTCTCCTTCTGTGTACACCCCATGTCTAGTCAACAGATGGACTCAGCACCTAACTGTCATGATTAAAACCATCCAGTCCTGGATGAGCGCCTGCAGGTGAGCTTCAGCATCCCTGCTGGTCCCTTGGTGGAACACTGGCGCCAGGTCAGGGCGTCTGAACAACCTTTGACATCACACTCCATGCCGACTGTCTCATCTCACTGTGCGTTTGGGGGATATTTCAAGCCTTGTCTGAACATTTGAAGGAAGAAGAACATTCAGAATACTTATATTAATAACAATACAAGCTGCCAGATGTTAACTTAATCCTCCCTGATAACTTAGATCCTATTTACCTCTGAATTTTACAATTGAGAAAGCTAAGGGTTAGACGTTAAAACAGACCAACAGAGGCAGGTGACAAATCGGAAATTTGAGACCAGGCATTCAGACTGTGCAGCCCATTATTCCCCCCGCAGTGCGGGGGGAAACCCATATGTCACAAAGTGTATCGGAGAGTGGAGGTGACACTTTGCAGAGAGGCTCATCTTGCAATTTCACCAGGATATTCCAGAATGGAGGTTTGATCATGCAAAGCGAATTTCTTAAAGGTTGAGAAGAGACACTTCAAGCTGAATTGTCTCAAGTGCCTCCATCACTTGAAGGCCAAGGAGAATGAAAATAAGACAAGTGAAATAAGCGAGTGAAGAGAGTGAAGACAAGTGAAATAAGAGAGTAAGGGCCAAGGAGAGTGAAAATAAGAAAGTCCAAGTGATGTCTGTCAGAAAATGTGGCGATTTGGCGATTTCCAGGCAAGCTGCTTTGGAGAATCCCACCTCTGTTTTGTAAAGTGAAGACCATGTCTGCCTTTGGGTCTTGGTTTCTTCCATTAAAAATGGATGTCCCAGGACTTCCCTGGAAGGCCAAGATGTTCCCTGAGAAAAATCTACAATCAGGAGAATTGAAAGAAGTAAAACAATTCCAGCCTGAGAATTTTGCAGTCAGGTCCAAGGCTCCTGCTGTGAGTGCAGTTGAACTTTGGGGAATTCTGAAGGGACTTCTATTCTAGTAGCTGACTTGGGAGCAGAAGGAGTTATCAAACCACAGCAAGAATGTATCGCAAGTGATGGATGTGACATGCCCACATTGTCCAGGTGCCCTTTCCACCCCGTGTTGTATTTTTCTCCAACAATGAGCAAGCTTTGATGCAAAAACACATTATCCCATGACTTTCCTGATGCTCAGATCCAGAAATCAAACCAACAGCCATTTCTGCACAGAGAAACAATGATGATGGATTCTTTACACATGCAAATATATTCCGTGTGATGCTTGAGATGTATAATGATAAGACAGTAGAAGATAATGAAATTAATATTGCAAATACCATGCCCTATTTAAATGACAGTTAAGCTTTGGGGCTGATCGGGAGTCATCACATTGTTGCGTTCTTCTGGGTAAATATTCAGGTTATGGTGACATTCTGTAATTACTTAGGGCTTGGGGGGAAATTTCCAAACCACTCCAGTATTCTTGCCTGGAGAATCCCATGCACGGAGGAGCCTGGTGGGCTACAGTCCACCAGGTCGCAAGGAGTCGGACATGACTGAGTGACTTCACTTCGCTTCACTGGGGGGAAATTAGATTTCCTTTGCCACCTGTCGCTTTAGCTCCTGGTGTCCTTGAGGCTAACGGGGGGAGGCACCCTGCACCACACCAATGTCCTTCTGCTGCCAGGTAAGTTGTCAGAGCTGCAGAGAACGACAGGGTTAAAGCCTAATTCTAAACCCGGAAAATTGGATTAATGGCCAGATCTAATCATGAACAAATAAAGGAATGAGGTTCAGGCTGATTAGCTGTGCAGTCAGTATTTGGCTTAAGGGAAAGTGCACATTTCTCTTCATGAGCAGAATCTATCCCAAAGCAGAGTGGGCTCTCACGTGCGTGTTGCACATGCGTGCCCCAGATCGCCACTGGTCGCTCGAGTGGTGCAGGGTCTCATTAACTCTCGCCCCAGCTGTGCCATCTGGGCATGGTCATTATTCCCACTTAGGGGTGGAGGGAACTGAGGTTCAGAGAGGTGGATTCCTTGTTCAGTCTCGCACGGCTATGGGAAGAGCTGAGATTCTAAACCAGGAACACCTGCCTCTGAGACATCAAGAGAGACGATTTTACAAAGGTCACTGCGCTCACTGCAATGCTCCCTCCAGCTTCCCCAAAGCATATGGCGCCCTCGGGATTTGGACGAGGTGGGGTCTTTCCGCCTTGGTCCACAGGGAAAACCTCCCTCCTCCCCAGTCCACCAGCCCCAGGGCCGCCCAGCCTCCCTCCACCCGGAAGGTGTCCCGGCTTCCCCTGTCCTAGTTAGGCTCCCTCTGGCCCTATAACAGCGCCCCCTGTCGCCTGCTTAGAGCGTCTCCGGGGCTTGCGTGGGCGCGCCCTCTAGCGTCGATGGGAAGGAACGCACCGCGTGGGGCCAGGTCCTGCTAGCGAGCCGTGTACCAGGGTCTGCAATACCGGAGATGAATTCCCTTCTAATCTCACAGAGCAGCCTACCCCGCTTCTTATGTGTCCTTGTCCTTTCCCTCTTTTTTCCTCTCCTTCTGTCTTTCTTTTTTGTTTTATGTTCTGCCCTTTCTCACCACTTCTAGTAATGAATTCTCTCTATAGTTTAATATATAATAATGCTATAATTTATATAATATATTAATTATAATAATCAAATGATGAACCTCCTGCTCAAGGACCCAGAATTCAGCTTGAAATTTTAACTTTTGGTAGATCACAGGCCCTTTTCCAAGGTTATTGACAAGTCTTGGCCACATCAGGGCCTCTGATTTAAAGAGCGGTGGTGGTGGTTTAGTCACTCAGTCGTGTCCAACTCTTTGCGACCTCGTGCACTGTAACCCACCAGGCTCCTCTGTCCATGGGATTCTCCAGGCAAGAATCCTGGAGTGGGTTGCCATTTCCTCCTCCAGGGGATCTTCCTGACCCAGGAATCAAACTCGGATTTAAAGAGAAGACAGGCCAATTAAATTTCTTTCCTCCCCCTGCCCCCAGATTTCTTTACTTAATACAATTAAAGCCTATATGGAATTTCCAAATATGCGGTATGTTTTCAGTGTTCACATTTGAATAAGCAAATGCTTTTTAAATTGCAAAAGGTATAATACAAAATGCACAAGACACTTTGAGGATTTGGGAACATCATTCCCAGCGCAGTCCAGGAAATGCAGATGGAAGTTTTCAGTGGCGTGAAGAAGGGCTGTTTGCTGTCACTAGGCATGTCCCTTTCTTTGGAGGTAATATCAAAAGGCCCACATTTATTGCTTTAAGAATGCAGGACCTGACCCCAACTATATCTGCTCTCAATCCCCTGCTAAGATCCCCTGACGGAAGCCTTTGGCTCCTGTCTCCTGTTTCCAGTGCCCTGGCATGTGTGGGGAGCCAATGAGTGCCTGTGTGCCCTCCCCCCCCCCACTCCTGGACGCTTCCTAAGGCTTCTAGAAACAGTGGCGGCTGCCTTAGTGAGTCTGTGTGATGAGTGTCTGGAACTGCTCTCATAGCAGCCCCTGAAGAGGGAAGCTGGGTGCACGGGGATGTAGTTACACGAGCATGAGGACTTGCGATCATGGATGTCAGAGTCAAGAGTAAGCCCTGGTCTACCCCAATTCTGCTTGAGGAATCCAGAGGAAAACGGAGAAGCAAAACAAGGAACAGGCTGGGTTACACAGGGGGAGACAGCTGAAGGCTGGGTAGGGCTCAGACCCCCACCTCTAGACCCCAAATACTGACAGTGATTTCTAAGATTCAAGGATGCTTCTGACAGCGGGACGTAACACAGTGCCTCTCAGACGGATGAAAGGCAGAAGTCTGTAATTTGCAGCTCCTGTTGAAAGGAAGCAGGGCCCTATGGTCCTTGCCGCCCTGCTCACCTCGTGCTCAGCCTGCATTTTGTGTGTGGAAAAACTTTAGCCAAAGAACAAGCTTAATCAGAGAAGTGAAAAAAAACGCATAAACAAAGAAAAACAGCCTAACAAGACTAAATAATAATAGTTTAGTCATTACGCATAGTCAAGCGGCTGCTACGAGAGCAGTTCCAGACACACATCACATAGGCTCACTAAGGCAGACACTGCTGTTACTAGAAGACTTAGGAGGCTTCCAGAAATGGGGGACACACAGGCATAGTCCCTCCGCAAGGGCTAGAGACAATATTCTGAGCCATATCCTGTGAGCTGTCTTGTAGATTAAAAAAAAAAAACAAAACCCATTGGGTGGAAGAAGTTAGCTACATGATGAGCAGACTGTAGCCATGAGATAAGCTGCCACAGTTCTGAGAACCGGCCTCAAGGAAATGGGAACAAACTGACCCTGGAACTAAAGATGAAGCATTCTTAATCAAGATGACGCTGATCAGACTACTGATGACCAATTTCAAGAGGACTATCAGAGCTAACTGTGCTATTTCGGTAGGTAGCCCCCTCCCTCTGTCTATAAAAGCTCTTGCCCCCTGATTGTCAGGGCTGGGGGAGAGGGAAGTTGGCCTTTGGACAGAAGTCTGCCCCCTCCCCAGTTGCTGGCTTGAAATAAAGCAAACTTTCCTTTCCACCAAACTTGCCCCTTTATTGGCTTTTGAGTGGTGAGCATCTGGACCCCACTTCCAGTTATACTTTGAGAGAAAGCTATCAGCCTGGCCACGCAGGGAGAGTAGAGATTGCTTTGAGTTATTTGGTCCTTGGTCCAGGGCACCAAGGAAGGAACATTGTGGCTGGGAGACCTGTAAGGGAAGGAAGTGGCTGGGGCGGGGGTAGCACTTAATCAGCTGCTCAAGAAGGGGAAACAG
Source organism: Capricornis sumatraensis (assembly GCF_032405125.1). Taxonomy (NCBI): domain Eukaryota; kingdom Metazoa; phylum Chordata; class Mammalia; order Artiodactyla; family Bovidae; genus Capricornis; species Capricornis sumatraensis. The sequence continues at coordinate 57,091,807 of NC_091085.1, read as the reverse complement.
ACTGTCCTTAACAAACACCGCAAAACCAGGTCAAGGTAACATGAAGAAATCAAGCAAACAAATAAACTGTACTACACAATCTGTTACTTGGGAAGATCACAGGCTGGGTTCCACGAGAAACGCCTCCTCCATCTTCCAGACGGGTTTTCCCTGGATGTGCGTGTCTGGCAGAACCAACTGAAAGTGAATGAGGTTACTTCCTCTGTTTCCCAGCAGTTTCACAAACTGAATTTCATCCAGCCCGTCTTTTCGCATGATGCACTCTGTGCAGAAGTTAAATAAGCAGCGTGGCAATACACAGCCTTGACATACTCCAGTCCCAGTTTTGAACAAGTCAGTTATTCCATGTCCGGTTCTAACTGTTGCTTCTTGACCTCTGTTTCCCAATGGAGACCAAGGTACAGGAAACTGGAAGGATTGGTTTTAAAACACTTATCATCCCAAGGATTTTTCAGTTACTGCTTCATCATTGGATGAAATGGTGGTGTCTGTCCAGGCAAACCTTCAGTCCAAATGGCTGGTTGTGTTTGCCGAAGGTTGAGGGGCGGTGGTGGATGGCAAGAGCCCTTGATTAAACTGGAAATGATGATAAGCGAACCCTGTCAGAAGACCAAAAGGAACAGCGTTCTTTCTGTGGGGAAAGGGGATGTCAAGGTCAAATTTGAACCCAATATTGATGAGCACCAACGAGCCACCAATGGTATTAAGGGCATAAACCAGGAATATAAAGACTACCTCGGTAACACCACAGATCTCCTATGAAGGGAACCGGCAGAGAGAGAAGTTCAGGAGTGGTTCCAGCCCTAGAACTGTGTCTATTCTCGCTGGTTGACAGTGTTATTGGTGAAATCCCTGGTCTTTTTAGTGCTCATGATCCGCTGTCATTGACCAGTCGTTTTTTCTGTTATTATCCTATTGTAATTACCCTGGGAAACCTCTGTTGCTGAACACAGCACTGCAGGCCCAGCCATGCCTGACTGATTTCTGTTAATTTTGTTCATAAATCAGGGATTAAAGTGGATGTAGAAGCAGAGAGCAATATGGCAGGAGTTGGGGGACGGTGAGATGCCATTCGAATTTCCCTTGGGAAGAGGGAAATTCAAGAGAAGTTGCTGGATCTTGGTGCTTCCCCCTATTGGCTGCTTTCTCTTCCTGTCCCTTGTTCCGATTTCTTTCACAGAGGGGTCAGAGGCTCTCTGCTCAGCCCTGTATCCTCCCCCGTGTCTGTCACAGGAAAATTCTTACTGTAAAGATGCAGAAAGGCTTTCAATTCTGATACCTTTCAGACTCATCCTCCAATTTTTGATCTCCTAGAGGACAGCGCCCTTGTCAATTTCGCCGGTATTTCCTGAAGGATGAAATCCATCAGCTTCTGGGAGCGGAGCTTGCTCCTGTGTGCGCTGCCCAGGCAAGTTCCGGGAAACCCTGTGGGACACTGGGGAGAAAATACCCGCTTCCGTGCTGCCCCCCAGTGAGTAGAGTTCCTCTGCCAGTCCAGAAGCAGCCTGCCCCCAGATGGGCATTCAGAGGACACCAGCCAGCTCTGGCCGAGTGACAACATCCTGGGGCTCCTGGCGACTTTGAGCAGGAAGAGACTCTGGGAAGCCCAGGGCCATGATGGGGATAGCTGCGCTGTTATTGTTTAGTCACTCAGTCGTGTCTGACTCTTTTTGACCCCATGGACTCTAGCCCACCAGGCTCCTCTGTCCATGGAGATTCTCCAGGCAAGAATACTGGAGTGAGTTGTCATTTCCTCCTCCAGGGGATCTTCCTGACCCAGAAACTGAACCCACGTCTCCTGCGTCGGCAGGCAGATTCTTTACCAATGAGCCACCAGATGAGCCTTTACGATGGGGATGGCGCCCCACTAATGAATGTAGTTCTCCACCGCACGTGAGCCCCTAAACTGCTTTCAGCAGCAGATCCACGGCCAGCGTGTCCTGGGTGGCAAATGTTTTCATCCAACATTTGATTCGGAAACATTTGTGGCTCTTGAAAACTGCAACCTTGGCAGGAGAAAAATAAACTTCTTTTCACGTCGTTCCAATTCGACCAGCTTCATTTTCCACGGACGGAACGAATGCTGGATAGATTGGTCACCCCTCTGCACCATTCAGGAACGCTTTCCCATAACGAGGCATTTTGATGATGAGCACAATAGTGATTCCAGTGTTTTTCTCCAACTGCTGTGTCTGTCAGTAAATAACCAGAATAATAACAATGAGTGTTATATTCAGCAGGTCTGAGGGGTCAGTGCTGATTGGGAAGATGAGCTCTGTATCACACTGGGGGCATCTGGTGAGGTCCTCCCATCCCTGCAGTATGGAGGGAGCTGGCGCATTCTCTGTTCGAGACCCGAGGCCAGGTTGTCTTCGTCCCTGACTCTGGTGAGGGCAGTGTCATTTCTCACTGGCCAGGTCCTTAGAGCCAGACTCCATCCTGTTATTGTCAGGAAAGACACTGAAGGTCACCTTTCAGGAAAGACACTGAAGATCACACCTTCACCTGTGCCTTTGGTTTGCTTGATTTTTTTGTTTTTTGTTTTTGGTTATAGGAGACAGTGATCAGGAATGCATTCACAATTTTTTTTTCAAAGAAATATTTACTTATTTGGCTGTGCTGGGTTGTTGCATGTGGGATCTTTGATCTCTGTTGGGGTATGCAAGGGACTCCCCAGTGGCTCTGCAGTAGAGAATCTACCTGCAATGCAGGACATTCAGGAGACACAGGTTTGATCCCTGGGTTGGGAAGATCGCCTAGAAGAGGGCATGGCAACCCACTCCACTTTTGTTCTCTGGAGAGTCCCGTGGACAGAGAAGCCTGGTGGGCTACAGTCCATAGGGTTGCACAGAATCAGACACGACTGAAGTGACTTAGCACACGTGTGTGTGACCTGCAGACTCTTAGTTGTGACATGTGGGGTCTAGTTCCATGACCAGGGATCAAACCTTAACCCCCTGCCTTGGGAGTGCAGTCTTAGCCACTGCACCATTTTCTTTATGATAACATACTTCTAATCTTCTCTTTCATAGAACAAATATTAATTCAGCATCTACCACAAGCCAGGCATTTCTCTATTTCCTTGGTTGTGTCCACTTCATCAGTAAAAGAGAAGGTATGGCTTCCAGCTGAGAAGTAGAATGGGGGGTAGATGCTGAAGCTTGGAGGAGAGAAAATGCAAGAATACTGAGTGGGAAAAGAGAGGCAAAATTCCTGCCCTCAAGAAGAGCATTCGTGGTACAAATGAACTTATTTACAAAGCAGATGCAGAAAACAAACTTATGGTTACCTGAGAGGCAGGGAGCAGAGGGGAGGGATAAATTGGGAGAATGGAAGCAACAGATACACACACTACTATTTATCAACTATTTATAACTAAAGAGGGCCTCCGGTATAGCACAGAGAATTGTATTCAATAGTCTGTAAAAGCCTATGTGGGAAAAGAAGCTAAAAAAGAGTGGATATATGTATACGTCTAATTGATTCACTTTGCTCTACAGTAGAAACTGACAGACCATTTTAAATCAACTATACTCCAATAAAAAATTTTAAAAAAATCATGAAAAAAGAAAGGCATTTGTGTTCACCTGCATGTGTGTGTGCTAAGTCACTTCAGTCGTGTTCAACTCTTTGCGACCCCATGGACTGTAGCCCACCAGGCTCCTCTGTCCATGGAGCTCTCCAGGCAGGAATACTGGAGTGGGGTGCCATGCCCTCCTCTGGGGGGGATCTTCCCCTCCTGGGCACCGAACCCATGTCTGCCTGTGCCTCCTGCATTGCAGGTGGATTCCTTACCCACTGAGCCACCTGGAAAGCCCATTTGTGTGTGGGAGAGGTCATAAACATGTAAACAAATTTCTAGCGTAATACAATTTCAAGTCTTGATGGCTGTCGTCTATGTCACTGCTTATGGAAGATGAGAAGTTCAGCGGAGAGCTGAAATCAATACAGTTGTTTTCTTTAAGTCTCTGTTCTTTAATTCATACTTTTGAAAGGGGCTGGAGAAGACAAAATAACTCCCCTGGTGGTCCAGAGGTTAAGAGTCTCAGCTCCCAGCACAGGGGTTGTGGGTTTGATCCCTGGTTGGGGAACTTATATCCGCCATGCTGCCGAATAGGGCCAAAAAAAGAAAGAAAAAGAAAAAAAAAAAAAAACTATTGTGTTTTGATGTCATGAGTTGTATGTTCTATGTCTCAGACACATGTAAACTTGGGAGGGGATGGGAGAAGATGTGATAGCCCATGTCATAATTACAGAGTTGCTGCGTTGCCCCCTCTGTCCCACCTGCCCCCGCTGTCCCATCCTGGTGAGCCGGCAGCCTTGCTGAGCTGGGCTCTATCTTCCCCCAGGGGCCATACAACTGCACGGTCATGACCACAGGAGGTCAGGGATGCTAATTCACAGTGGGAGGTGCTTCTTATCCCTCGTCAGGCCTCGCTCACCTCACTGCATTTGGTCTTTGCAAGGCCTATGGTGCAGGTAGCATGGGTGTCATCGCCTTTACAGGCGGGGCAATCGGGCAGCAAGGGTGCTGTGAGTTGGCAGGATTGCTGGAGTGGGACTCCATCCTCTGATCCCTGGGGCTGATCCAGAACTCACAAGGGGTGACCCCTGGCTGCCCTGGGTGCGGGAGAGCGAAGCTGTCGTGCTGAGGGCAAAGGGTGACAGATAATTCATCATCTCTCCTGAGCCATTCATGAAATGCTTTGGATGGAGGAAGCACTGGGTTGTCATCAAAGAGGCAAATGAAGGAAACCACAAACTCCCTTGAGTTGAGAATCTTCCCATGCTGCTCTGAAAACAGATGCAAAACCCATCAATTTCACCTCCCTCAACCAGGAGGGAGGGAGAAGAGGACTTGGGGTTGGGAGCGGGGGATTATGCTATTTCCTCTGGTCCTGAAACCACAGGGACAAACCACAGTCTAGCACAAATACATTTTCCTCCCATCAGCATTTTCAATGCAGGCCATTTAGCGTGACATCAGGAGGTGGAAGAATCAACGTCCTGAGAACTCATGATCATAAGCGGTCTTGGGAAATTTGGGAGCAAGTTCTGAATTAATTGAAATTTTGTTTGACTACTGTGCACATGCTGTGTATTTTATTGTTTTTTTTTTTTTAGACTATATTAAAAAAAAATGGCCACACTGCCCAGGCAGGCGGAATTTTAGTTCTCCAACCGAATATGGAAAATGTGTCCCCTTCAGCAGAAGTGTGGAGTCTTAACCACTGGACCACCAGGGAAGTCTCAGTACTTACTTTGTTGTAGATTATCTCTGAGAGAAGCAACAAGGCTCCCTCCTGTAGGTGGCCTGATGACAGTGAGCCTGCCAACTGCCATTCAGAGGGAGAGGTGAGAGTGTTATCTTTAATGCCCCGATGATAAGATGTTCAGTCGAGAGATGGCATGGGATTGGCTGGGTCTCATTTTCTATTTTGATACTGCTTCTTGATATTAATTCTATAGATGTCCAAAATTGGACCCATTTAATCTCCTTAAATTATATCTGGTTGGTCTGTTATGGAGCGACTGTTTAATGATATCTCTACTTTTATCAGGCAGTGAAGCTAAAATGGATAGCTTTCCGATGGTTGCATTAGTCCACAGGGGATGCCGGAGAAGACTCAGCTGGGGAGAGGGGAGAGAATGTCTGGGGCTTGCTGTCAGCCTGGGTTCTGAGCAAGGATGAATGTTTCTGAACTGGAAAGCAATTATTTGTATTCACAGTTGGCTAAGGGGGCTTGGAGCTTTTTGTGGGGTCACTTGCCAGACTGACAAAAGGACGTTTGGCTTGACTATTTTCCTTGTGATTTTCTGGCAGATGCTGGTGGGGGAAGATTGTACCTCTCACATGGGATGGATCGACCAGATTGCTAGGCTCCTATAATTAAATTCCACACACCGTGGTTTTGTCCCGTAAATCTGGGTCAGAGCTCTGAACTGTGAGTAAAAGCATCAGAGGTGTTTATCCAGTTTCATGAGTGGGTTGTATGAACACACCTCAGCACTTACTTAGACTCACGACATTTGGAAAAAATACAGGGCAACTGTGCTTCTGTTAATTTTATAAAGAGACACAAGCCATGCTGTACCTTTGGTTGGAGCTTTGAGAAAGAATACACCCAATCCCAGAAAATAGTCTTCGTATATTGATGCTTATTGTGGGTCTTGAAATTTCACATATAGGATCTCAGTTTCTCTGGCATTCTAGCTGTACCCTGTGTTAGTGCCAAATAATAGAAGCTTCAGCTGGAAAGTTTTAAACCAGAGGGGTTATTATCTCACACACCAAGAAGCCTCCTCAGAATTTCAGTTGATTCTTTGACTTTTCTCCTCACGGCCACAAGGTGGCTGTCAGAGCTCCTAGCATCACGTCCTTATCCATTAACATTTAAAGGAAGGAAGGAGATTAGCTCTGGGGAGGGGAGTGGAAAGGAGAGGCCTGGCTTCAACAGAGGAAAAGCATTCTGTGTGTGTCTCTTTTTATTGAGAAGGGAACATTACAGAAGACTCCATCAGTGTCCTCTCACGTCTCCTTTGGCTGACACTGGATTGCATGTCATCTCCAAAGAGTTCGGAAAAGTAACTCAGTATCAGCATCTATTGTGAGACGTGACTTGCTAGCAAGGAGGGAGATGGGGTCATTGGTGGGCAGTCAGAGCATCATCGCCCCAGAAAAAGCCTTTGAATCCTGGTTCCTCCAGGGAGAGGTTACCGGTTAAGCTGTTACTGATCATTATCTTCTTTGAATACTGATTCACTGCCTCCTTTTCCTTCTCGGAGCATCTTCAAGTCTGATGAGGCAGGAAAAGGGATTTAGAAGCGGTAGAGCAGGGGATGAGGTGGGATCTAGGGATGGTCCTCAAGAAAGGCTTTCATCCATCACTTCAGTTCAGTTCAGTTGCTCAGTCGTGTCCGACTCTGTGACCCCATGAACTGCAGCACGCTAGGCCTCCCTGTCCATCACCAACTCCTGAAGCTTACCCAAACCCATGTCCATTGAGTTGGTGATGCCATCCAACCATCTCATCCTCTGTTGTCCCCTTCTCCTCCTGCCCTCAATCTTTCCCAGCGTCAGGGTCTTTTCAAATGAGTCAGCTCTTCGTATCAGGTGGCCAAAATATTGAAGTTTCAGCTTCAACATCAGTCCTTCCAATGAACACCCAGGACTGATCTCCTTTAGGATGGACAGATTGGACCTCCTTGCAGTCCAAGGGACTCTAAAGAGTCTTCTCCAACACCACAGTTCAAAAGCATCAATTTTGCGGTCAGCTCTCTTTACAGTCTAACTCTCATATCCTTACATGACCATTGGAAAAACCATAGCCTTGACTAGACAGACCTTTGTCGACAAAGTAATGTCTCTGCTTTTTAATATGCTGTCTAAGTTGGTCATAACTTTCCTTCTAAGGAGTAAGCATCTTTTAATTTCATGGCTGCAATCACCGTCTGCAGTGATTTTGGAGCCCAGAAAAATAAAGTCAGCCACTGTTTCCACTGTTTCCTCATCTATTTCATCCATCAGTCAGAAGGAAAAAGATGTGCAGAATCAGGGCGGAGGCTTGGCCCGAATCCAACACGCTGACTTGCTGTGGTCAAAATGTGCAGAAATAATTAATTCAATGTGGCATCTTAAAATTCGAGCAATCTCATATAAAGATCTGGGACTTCTGGTCTCCAGGCTTCCCGGGTGGCTCAGTGGTAAAGAATCCACCTGCCAATGCAGGAGACACAGTTTCGATCCCTGGGTTGGGAAGACCCCCAACCCAGGGGAAATGGCAACACACTCCAGTATTCTTGCCTGGAAAATCCCATGGACAGAGGAGCCAGGTGGGCTACAGTCCACGGGGTCCCAAGGGGTAGGACACGACTGAGTACGCACACACATGTCCACAGATCAACTAGAAGCTATGAGGTGGGATGGGGGGAAGGTCCCGTGTGGGCTGGGAATCTGCAAGGTTTGAGTTTTTTTCTGCTGGCACCAAAGGAAGGAGGGCACCAGGGGTTTCTCAGAGATTTCCCAGTGGGAGGCTGACCGAGAGTGTCTATGTCCTGGAAGCTTCAGCTTCTGACCCCAGACAGGTGGACAAAACGGCCTGGTGCTTGGCGGGGGGTACTCATCACCCTCATAGTTCTCCTAGGGTGGAGTACTGCTGGGCCTGGGAAGAAGGTGACTGGTGATAAGGGAGCATGACTCTGTTGTGCCCAGTGTGTGTCCTCATGCCCATGCCCATCCATAAAGTGGGGTCAGAGGTCCCACTCACAGCTGTGATTACCTTAGGGCATAGCTGGAGCTTGGTAATGGCAGCCTGAGCGATGGAAGCAACCTAAGTGCCCATCAACAGATGAATGAATAAAGACGTGCTGTATACATAACACATATATACACAGTGGAATACTACTCAGTCATAAAAAGAATGAAATGTTGCCATTTGCAACCACATGGATGGATTTGGAGGGCATGATGGTAAGTGAAATAAGTCAGCCATGGAAAGGGAAATACTGTATGATGTCACTTATATGTGGAATCTAAAAATACAACTAACTAGTTATTATAACAAAAAAGAAGCAAACTCAGTTATAGAGAACAAACTAGTTGTTACTAGTAAGGAGAGGGAAGTGGGGAGGGGCAAGACAGAAGGAGGGGATGAAGAGGCACAGATTATTACGTACAAAATAAGCTTTAAGGATATATAGTACAACACAGGAAATATAGCCAATATTTTATAATAACTATAAGTGAAATGCAAACTTAAAAAGTTGCAAATCACGAAAAGAAAAAAACACCCTAAAACCAAAAAATTTGTGGGGACTTCCCTCGTGGTCCAGTGGTTAAGGATCCATCTTGCAATGCAGGTTCGATCCCTGGTTGGGGACTAAGATCCCACATGCTGCGGGGAAACTGATCCCCCATGCTGCAAATCAAACGTGATGCATGAAAAGATGCTCAACACCACTCATTATCAGAGAAATGCAAATCAAAACCACAGGGAGGTCCCATTCCACGCCAGTCAGAATGGCTGCAATCCAAGAGTCTACAAGCAATACATGCTGGAGAGGGTGTGGAGAAAAGGGAACCCTCTGACACTGTTGACGGGAATGCAAACTAGTACAGCCACTATGGAGAACAGTGTGGAGATACCTTAAAAAACTGGAAATAGAACTGTCTTATGACCCAGCAATCCCACTGCTGGGCATACACACCGAGGAAACCAGAATTGAAAGAGACACGTGTACCCCAATGTTCATCGCAGCACTGTTTATAATAGCCAGGACATGGAAGCAACCTAGATGTCCATCAGCAGATGAATGGCTAAGAAAGCTGTGGTACATATACACAATGGAGTATTACTCAGCCATTAAAAAGAATACATTTGAATCTGTTCTAATGAGGTGGATGAAACTCCTGCATTCCAGGCAGACACTTTAACCTCTGAGCCACCAGGGAAGTCCGGAGCCTATTATACAGAGTGAAGTAAGCCAGAAAGAAAAACACTAATACAGTATACTAATGCATATATATGGAATTTAGAAAGATGGTAACGATAACCCTGTATGCGAGACAGCAAAAGAGACACAGATGTATAGAACAGTCTTTTGGACTCTGTGGGAGAGGGAGAGGGTGGGATGATTTGGGAGAATGGCATTGAAACATGTATAATATAATATAAGAAACAATTGTCAGTCCAGATTCGATACAGGATGCTTGGGGCTGGTGCACTGGGATGACCCAGAGGGATGGTACGGGGAAGGAGGAGGAAGGGGGGTTCAGGATGGGGAACACGTGTACATCCATGGAGGATTCATGTTGGGATGTATGGCAAAACCAATACAATATTGTAAAGTAATTAGCCTCCAATTAAAATAAATAAATTTATATTAAAATAAATAAATAAATAAATAAAATACAGCAAAAAAAAACAACGTGATGTAGCCAAATAAATAAATTACGAAAATGGTGGATCACTGTATTGTACGCTTGTAACATATAATATTGTACACCAACTATACTTCAATAAAAAAAACAACAACACTGAAAATCTTCCTGTGATTTTCCATCAGCGTAGCTAACCTGTCAGTGTAGAATTCCACAAACCCCACTGGTTTAGATGTGGTTAATTTGAAAGTCATAACTGGGATGAGGCGAGTTGCCATGTCTTTAAGAAAATATCTGATGAACAAAGAAAAAGTATCCAAGTTAACAGGACAAATATGAGTCATGGGTAGCTCTTTATTGCAAACTTTTAAAGGAAAAACAACAAAATTCTTGGGCCTGATGAGATAATGACACTTCATTCTTATTTATTATTATTAGTCACTATTATGTGAAATGGTTGGGCTTTGATGTTTGTTTATGTTATTTAAATTACCTTCCATGTGAATTTGACAGTAAAAACATTGTGTTTCTCTTTCACATCTCTAATCCTTTAACCCTGGAGAAGGAAATGGCAACCCACTCCAGTATCTTTGCCTGGAGAATCTCATGGACAGTGGAGCCTAGAGGGCTGCAGTCCATGAGGTCGCAAAGAGTCGGGCACGACTGAGCGACTAACACTTAACAATGCTTTAAACTTTTTCAGTCCTCATGGAGTCAGGATTGAAGAGGTTCTGATGTATTTCTCCTCTAAGGACTCATTTGCTTTGAAAAAGGGAACATAAATATTCATCAAAAAAAAGGCAATTGGAACCTGCCTTCACTAGTTGCCACTTGTCACATGCTGCTTTTCTGGGATCTGTGAAAAACTCTTCCAGAAGAGTCTATCCTTAGCCTTTGGCTCAAACCGCAGATCTGAGATAAAGAGAATCACAAGTTGTCTAGATGGAGAGGTGAAGCCGTGTACTGGAGTCCTTTCTGGCTGCAGAAAATGACACTCTTGCTTAACATGCTTATTTTGTGATGCACTTTGCCAGTTCACTTCACACTCTGTTACACACTGTGGTACTCAGGAGACTTCCAGAGACTGAAGTCTGGGAGGGTTCCCTGTGGAGACGGGAGGAAAGATAATATCAAGTGTTACTGGCAGGTCTCTCTTTGGCCCTGACATTCTGTTTGAACGGGGTTTTGACCTCTCCCCAAATTTCCCTGCATGCCTGAGCTCTGACCTTCCCAGATGTCGATCATTCATCTGTCAGAGAGAGAAAAATCACATATTAAATCAAATATCACATATTAAAACATATATGTGGAATCTAGAAAAATGGTAAAAAAAGTGAAAGTGATAATCACTCAGTTGTGTCTCTTTGCGACCCATGGACTGTAGCTTGCCAGGCTGTTCTGTCAGTGGAATTCTCCAGACAAGAATATAGGAGTGGGTTGTCATTTCCTTCTCCAGGGGATCTTCCTGACCCAGGGACTGAACCCAGGTCTCCTACATTGCAGGTGAGTTCTTTATCATTTGAGACACCAGGGAAGCCCCTAAAAATGGGATAGACAGAAATAGAAACACAGACACAGAGAATAAACGTATGGACACCAAGCTGGGGGAAGTTGAGGAGGAATGAATTTAGAGATTGAGATGGACATATACACACTATTGATACTATGTATCAAATAGATATCTAATGAGAACATACTGTATAGCTCAGAGAATCCTACTCAGTGCTCCCCGGTAACCTAGTTCAGTTCAGTTCAGTTCAGTCGCCCAGTCGTGTCCGACTCTTTGCGACCCCTGAATCGCAGCACGCCAGGCCTCCCTGTCTATCACCAACTCCCGGAACCTAAATGGGAGGGAAATCCAAAAAAGAAGGGATGCATGCATATGAGTAACTGATCACTTTGCTGTAGAGCAGAAACTAACACAACACTGTAAAGCAACTATACTCCAATAAAAATTTAATTAAAGTAAAATCATTCATCTGCCATCCTCACGAGTTTAAAGAAAAACCCACCCTTCGCCCCAATCATCTCACAGGGACTTTGTCCACTGAGTACTTTCCTGTAACTCAAGTTACTGCTTTAGTTAGAAACAACATCGAAATACAAATCACACACCACTGACACAAATGTATCAGCTTGTGGCTTCCACGGTTATTAGCAGTCAAGATTTCAGGACAAAAATCAATGTCTCTTGAATCATGACCTTGTACACTTCAGCTTCTTTACAGAAACAAACGGCATTGTGGCAGCTCTCCAGGAGAAGTGGTCACGTGGCATTCAGTGAGTAATAAAACAGCCTGCTCTCTGTCCAGACAGGAATCCACAACAACCCCCGGGACTGTTTGGGGTCTATTTGGAGAGGCAGGATGGCATCAGGGGCAAACAAGACCTGATACAACCTTTAGGTGTTGGTTGATTTTGTCCTTAAATTAATGTGAATGCAGCTTCCGTTCCCCTAATAGGTCTGGTGCTGCTGCTAAGTCGCTTCAGTTGTGTCCAACTCAGTGTGATGCCATAGATGGCAGCCTACCAGGCTCCTCCATCCCTGGGATTCTCCAGGCAAGAACACTGGAGTGGGTTGCCCTTTCCTTCTCCAATGCATGAAAGTGAAAAGTGAAAGTGAAGTCGCTTAGTCGTGTCCGACCCTCAGCGACCCCACGGACTGCAGCCCACCAGGCTCCTCCATCCATGGGATTCTCCAGGCAAGAGTACTGGAGTGGCCTAATAGGTCTAAATTACTGTAAAGGCTGTTGGAGGTCCCCAAACGTTTTCTCCTACCCCCCTCATCCAGGTTCCTGATTTTCAGTCTTTTATGAGACATCCTTATGATGATCGTACCTGCTGTGCCATTTACACTGTTCATTAAATAATATTTTCCTTTAAAAATATATTGCTTGAATAAAAACTTTTACAGAGGAAACCATATGTGAACACTATAAATGGGAAACTGATATTGGTTTAGCAATCTTCCCAAAGCAGGGATCGAACCCAGGTCTCCCGCAACATGGGTGGACTCTTTACCAGCTGAGCCACCAGGGAAGGCAGAGGACACTGGAGTGGGTAGCCTGTTCCTTCTCCAGTGGAACTTTCTGACCCAGGAATCGAACTGGGGTCTCCTGCATTGCAGGTGGATTTTTTACCAGCTGAGCTACCAGGGAAGCTCCTAATTATGAAAATAGATACAATGAAAAGAAAACATATCAGAGGTGATCCGAATGCCAGCTTCCTATTTGCTAAAAAGGGAAATGAGTATGTGGATTTATTGTTTTTTTTTTTGTTTGTTTGTTTTTATTTCCTTTGGCTGCACCATGTGGCTTGTGGGATCTTAGTTTCCCGACCAGGGATCAAACTTGTGCTCTGACAGTGAAAGCCCAGAGTCCTAACCAGTGGATTGCCAGGGAATTCCCAGTACATGTTTGAAAGAAACTTAAGAAAGCAGGAGCAAACAGAGTGGGGAGACAATATTAGAGATTCCCTGGTGGTCCAGTGGTTAAGACTTCCCCTTCCAATGCTGGGGAGTGCGTGTTTGGTCCCTGCTCAGGAAGCTGATTCATTGGAAAAGACCCTGATGCTGGGAAAGACTGAAGGCATGAGGAGAAGGGGACGACAGAGGATGAGATGGTTGGATGGCATCACTGACTCGATGGACATGGGTTTGGGTGGACTCGGGGAGTTGGTAATAGGTAGGGAGGCCTGGTGGGCTGCGGTTCATGGGGTGGCAAAGAGTCGGACACGACTGAACTGAACTGAACAGGAAGCTAAGACCCCACATGCCTGGCAGCCAAGCATCCAACGCATAAAACAGAAGTAATATTATAACAACTTCAATAAAGACTTAAAAAGAATAATCCCCCCAAAGAACTGGGGAGGGGACCACTTCTTTGCTGTGAATTTTGTGTTATGTGAGCTCCCTCTGAGTAACACTGGAGACTTTTATTAGCTTGTCACTGTCTCTCCCACAATTAGTATTCTAAAAGCCTTTAGAATAACGGACCTGTTAGGGAAACTGACAGTCCCTGATGTGGTTGGGTTTTTGCCCAGTTTTGTTCAGATGAGTAGGATTTTGCTGGGCACCTAGTCCCATGGGTCCTTTTTTTTTTTTTTTCTTAAAATCAATTAATTAATTTGCTTTTATTTTCTTGGCCATGCTGCACAGTATGTGGGACCTTAGTTCTCCAGCCCAGGGATCAAACCAGCACCCCTTACACTGGAAGGCGAAGTCTTAACCATTGAACCACCCAGGAAGTCCCTGATTGGTTTGAGGGGCCACTCAGGGGTGTTCCATCCCTCTGTGCCCATCAGCGGTGCTGGGATGAATCATGGGATGCGCTGTAATATATTACGAAGACTGCTGGCATTTTCCAAGAAAATTTTTCTTCTCTGATGAAAGAAAAAGCAATGTTCGAAGAAGTCCCCTCTCTGCCCCTTTCCCTCCCACTGGGGCTGTGCTACGAGGAGGCAATGCCTGGATATATGACAGCCGTCCCCATACTATGTGGTTCAAAATTCTGTATGTGAGCCAGTATGCTGAGGTGGGGGTCAGAGTCTGGGGCCCTGAGGATATCGTTGGGTTGTTGACCCAATTCTGCCTGCCCTGCAGTGCTTCTTACTAAATAATAAATATCCGTATGGAATAAAGAAATAACACTGGATTTTCTATTACTTGTAGCTTAACACATTGTTAAAGAGTGCATTGATCCTAGTAACTCTTGTTTATGCACCAGTTATCCCCAAACCTTACCTTTGTCTCAGCCAGTCCCTGTCATCCTTGCTTTTCTGCCGTTGTCCTATCCATTTCCCAGTCATTTTTCTGTAAATCCTGCCCAATATTCAGCTTCAAGACACTGAAGTCAGGGTAGACTTCTGAGGGTTACAGTCTTCCTGGAGGTGTTTCTGACAAAAAAAAAAAAATTAAAACATGTAAGAATCACAGTAACAGCAAAATTATTTAGGGTATGCATGGACTAAGAAGAGAGGGAAAGCAAAATACAACGTACATGCCTTTTTCTTTCTTTTTTTGTTGATTCTTTCATCTGCTAAATATTTAATAATTACCTAGGAAATGCCCAGCACTTTCCAACATTGGGGATAAAATCTCAAATGGCACAGATACCATCTTGTTGTCGCTACTGTTACTGGCGACGCATTTCCTTGTACATCGTGTCTCATTTGGTCCCCGGGCAGATCGACAACGGCAGCTGCAGTGTCCTCTGTCTAAACTCTGCAAGTTTTGCCAAAGTGGAAACTTGTAAAATTGCATTATTTGTCTGAAGGCTTTATTCCATACGATCTCTTGATGAACATTAAACGGGAAAATAAAATTAAAGTTGTGCGAAAGATGAAAGCCATCTTGTACTAATGAGAGACATCTGTTTATTCCTGTTTGGTAAATGTGCATTCACTCACTAGACAGGGATTTTTTTTAAGTTAGAAATAAAAGTTAAAGGAAAAAAAAAAAGAAGTAAAAGACATCAAAGATAGCTGTTGGTACTTGGGGAAAAATTGACAGCATCAGGGCTAAATGTAGTTAGAAAAACTGTGTTTAGAGAAAAGATGGATCATTTTATTTCACAGTTTCAGATGCACGTGTTTGAAATTCAATCTTTTGAAAAACTTTATTATTTTATTTTATTTTTGGCTGCGCTGGGTCCTCACTGTTTGCTCAGGCTTTCTCTAGTTGCGGTAAGCAGGGGCCACTCTTCATTGCAGTGCACGGGCTTCTCATTCGGGTGGCCTCTCTTGTTGCGGAGTACGGGCTCTAAGCATTTGGGCTTCAGCAGTTGACGGCACGCAGGCTCAGTAGTCGTGACACACGGGCGTAGTTGTCTCGTGGCCTGTGGGATCTTCCTGGACCAGGGGTTGAACCTGTGTCCTTTGCATTGGCAGGTGGATTCTTATCCACTGTGCCACCACTGAAGTCCTGAAATTCAATCTTGCAAACACTCAGTATCCTATTTATACGGACTGCTCTTCATATGTCTACTTGGTAGAGATTAACTGACTGTCTTCCATGAGCTGGACGTTGCCAGTGCCAAGGATGCTTTGGTAAATAAGCCAGACCTGGTCCCCTACCCCAGGGAGACTGTGATGTATAGCGTGATACACTGACGGATCAATAAAACTTAGTAGCTGGGGTATGGCCACAATGGCAGTGTCAGAAGACCCTCAGCTCACCTCCTTCCATGGGTATATAATTTTCCTTCCACAAAATTACAACAATTTACAGAGCAATTATTGATGAAAGTGATGTGAAGACTAACAGGAAGCATTTTCTACAACTAAAGATATAAAGAAAGAACGGCAGTGAGACAGATCAGAAGGGCAACAATCAAAAGAATATTCCATGGCATGGAAAACATTTGATTAGGAGACTGGGGTTGACATATACATACCACTACATATAAAATGGGCTTTCCTGTAGCTCAGTCAGTAAAGAATCTGCCTGCAGTTCAGGAGACCCAGGTTCGATCCCTAGGTTGGGAAGATCCCCTGGGGAAGGAAATGGCAACCCATTCAAGTATTCTTGCTTGGAAAATCTCATGGACGGAGGAGCCTGGTGGGCTGCAGTCCATCGGGTGGCAAAGAGTCGGGCACGAATGAGCGACTAACACTTACATATAAAATAGATTAACAACAAGGACACTGTATAGCACAGGGAACTCTACCCAATATTTTGTACTAACCTATAAGGGGAGACAATCTGAACAAGATATACCTGCATATTTATGTATGTTGTCTATTGTTTGGCTGCATGATTGTCTCTCACTCTGTTGCAACCCTGTGGACTGTAGCCCGCCAGGCTCCTCTGTCCATGGGGATTCTCAAGGCAAGAACACTGGAGTGGGTTGCCATGCCCTCCTCCAGGGGATCTTCCCAACCCAGGGATCAAACCCAGGTCTCCTGCATTGCAGGTGGTCTTTACCATCTGAGCCACCAGGGAAGCCCATGAATACTGGAGTGTGTAGACTATCCCTTCTCCATGGGAAACCCAGGAAACCCAGGAACTGAATCAGGTTTCCTGTATTGCAGGTGTATTCATTACCAGATGAGCTACCAGGGAAGACCTCTCCAGTATTTACCTATATTATATATATATATATTTATATACATATTTATATATATATATAACTGAGTCACTGTGATATACACTCAAAACTAACACAATATTATAAATCAACTAAACTTCAACAAATTTTTTACATAAAAAATTTGATTTCTAAGTTCAGTGTCCACAAATGACATTTTACTGGAACACAGCAAGTCATCTGTTTGTATCCTTTGTGGTTGCTTTTTGTGTGACAAGGACAACAGAGACCACAGGGCTCCCAAAGTGAAAAATTTTTCCCATATGAGCATTTCCTGAAAAAATACTTGCTGACCTTGATATATGAAAGGACGGAGGAGGGACTTCCCCAGTCCCATGGCTAAGGCTCTGGGCTCGCAATGCAGGGGGCCTGGGTTCAATCCTTGGCCGAGGAACTAGATCCCACATGCCACAGCTAAGTCCAGGCACAACTAAGTAAATAAAATTGTTTTAAAATGCCCTTCCAGCGTATATATATATTTTTAATTTTTATTTACTTATTTTTGGCTGTGCTTGTTCATCACTGTTGCTTGGGATTTTCTCCAGCTGTGGAGAGCAGGGGTTACTCTTTTTGCAGTTCGAGGGCTTCTCCTTGTGGTGGCTTCTCTTGTTGCAGAGCGCAGGTTCTGGGAGCTGCAGCTCCTGGGCTCAGTAGTTGTGGTGCGTGAGTTTAGTTGCTCTGTAGCATGTGGGCTCCTCCCGACCCTGGGATGGAATCCTTATCTCCTGCATTGGCAGGTGGATTCTTTACTGCTGAGCCACTACGAAGCCCCAGATAAAGAAATATTTAAGAAAATATATAAGTGAGGCTGCATGTGATCAGCTTTTGTCAATTTCCAGTAGGCTGCCCACCGCTGAGGCCACTGCCATTGATTTCTTCTGGAACATGGATGTTGCCCATAATTAATTACAGCTCTTTCACCAAAAAAATCCACTCCAGAAAAAAAGAAAAACCCAAACATATGCCATTGATGTTGCATTCTGTTTACTGAGAGTGTTTCCTCCTGTCCTTCTCTCTCTCTCAGTGGCCTTCTGAGAACTCCATGTGGATCTTTTGTGTGCAAAATTCTAATGACTGTTCCTGGGATTGGAAAGTCTCTTTTCCTTCTTGTACGTTCTCAAAAGTCTTATTTCTTGGTTCCTTTTTATTTCAGCACAGAAAAGGCAGCTCTTGGGACAGGCAGTGCCTTTATTACCACTCGGAAACATGACGAGGGGGTATTTGGAGAGAGCATCTGTAGACTTTGAAGCACAAAGGTGCATACACACAAAAGGGAGAGCAGAAAAGTCACAGCCCGCATCTCAGAGCTGAACCCCAGTGGGCTCTGGAATGACTTTTCAGGCATGATGCTTTCTGTTTAGAGTGGAGGAGAAGGCTGGGCTTCCCTGGTGGCTCAGAGGTTAAAGTGTCTGCCTCCAATGCGGCAGACCCAGGTTCAATCCCTGGGTCAGGAAGATCCCCTGGAGAAGGAAATGGTAACCCACTCCAGTATTCTTGCCTGGAGAATCCCATGGACGGAGAAGCCCCGTAGGCTCCAGTCCATGGGGTCGCAAAGAGTCAGACACGACTGAGCAACTTCACTCACTTCACTATTGGCAGGTGGATGGTGCTATTGACCAAATGCAGAAGTAGTCCTGAGCAGAGGGGTGACTCTCCAAAGGCTCAGTTCTGGATCCTTAGGGGATTTAGTACCAGGGCTAGAATGAAGCCAAGTTCAGTTCAGTTCAGTCGCTCAGTTGCGTCCGACTCTTTGCGACCCCATGAATCGCAGTGCGCCAGGCCTCCCTGTCCATCCTGGAGTTCACTCAGAGTCGCGTCCATCGAGTTGGTGATGCCATCCAGCCATTTCATCCTCTGTCGTCCTCTTCTCCTCCTGCCCCCAATCCCTCCCAGCATCAGAGTCTTTTCCAATGAGTCAACTCTTCGCATGAGGTGGCCAAAGTACTGGAGTTTCAGCTTCAGCATCATTCCCTCCAAAAAAATTCCAGGGCTGATCTCCCTCAGAATGGACTGGTTGGATCTCCTTGCAGTCCAAGGGACTCTCAAGAGTCTTCTCCAACACCACAGTTCAAAAGCATCAGTTCTTCAGTGCTCAGCTTTCTTTCTTCACAGTCCAACTCTCATTAAGTTCCTTCTCCAGGGGATCTTCCCAACCCAGGGATCGAATGAAGCCAAACTACCCCTTTAAAAGGCTTCCCAGGTGACTCAGTGGTAACAAATCCACCTGCCAATGCAGGAGACTCAGGTTTGATCCCTGAGTTGGGAAGATCTCCTGGAGGAAGAAATGGCAATCCACTCCAGTATTCTTGCCTGGGAAATCCCATGGATAGAGGAGCCTGGTGGGCAATAGTCCATGGGGGTTGTAAAGAGTTGGACATGACTTAGTGATGAAACAACAGCAACAACCCCCCTTTAAAAGTGATGATGCTGAAGCTGCCCCTTCTGACTCTGCTCCCAGAATGAGAACTTGGAAAACTTTTCCTCTTCAGACCCACCCGCTTCCCCTCCTGCAACATGAGAGAGTTGGGTAGAGTTCCGGATTCTGTTTTGTATAAACACTTCTTAAGAGATGTGCTTCTGAGGATTCCCTGGTGGTCCAGGGTTTAGGACCCCACACTTTCATTTCCAGGGGCCTGGGTTGGATCCCTAGTTGGGGAACTAAGATTCTGCAAGCCCCACCTTGTGGCCAAAAAAAGGGGGGCTTCTGAGAAAAATACTTTCATAGACAATAACTCAGTAGAAATTTAAAATAATATCTTATTTAAGTGACGTACGAGGACCACCAGGATATAAAAATTTGATGTCCAGCAGTAAGGAAATCAGCTTAAATTCACTGAATTTTTTCATTTGTTCACCATTTCTTCTCATCCATATAGTTCTCATGAGAACTAAGAGGTGCCTAGGATAGTAACCTCCCATATACTCAGTTAAACAGGCATCCGTATGTATGGACCTTTCTGCATCCCCCCATTTTCACGCTTTTCCCCCTTGCTCCCCATTTCATTCCCTCTCACTCACTCCCTCCAGACTTGTAGCTAACACCCCTTCATGGTCTGGAACCTTCTAATTAGTCCCCCGCATCCCTCATGGACCCTCAAATTTGTTCTCTGTGCTATAGCCTGTGGGATCAGTTTTTACATGGAAGTCTCATCCTATTCTTTTTCCCCTACCAGCCTGCCTTCCCACTGTTCTTAGAATAAAAGTAAATATTTTTAAAACTTTTCCATCAAAGCCAGGCATCTTCTAGTCCCTACCCACCCTGGGCACCCCTGCACTTCCACAGCCCAGCCGCAAGCCCTTCTCTGCCATTCCCTTTAGTTCACAGGTTCCCTGTGTCCCGAACGTTGCTCCCTTGCTGTTAGCTGGTTAGCCCCTATTCACCCTCCAGGTATCCCATCTCGAATTCCACTCTCTTAGGGAACCTGCTTTGATTCTGCAAAAGCAGGTCAAGCCACACTATTTTACATTCTTAGGCAACCATGTGGATTTTCTTTGTTGCTCTGACCCCATGACGCTGTTTTACATGATGACAGGACCGCAGACCTCTGCCTTTGCCCAGTGCTCATTTTACACACCTTTACAGGCAGAGTTGACTGAAATTTGTTTCCCTGCTGAAACTGTGACCTCCTGGGGTGGGTCCAGTTTCATCCCCTGTTATGTTCCCGGCTTTTATGTTGGGGTCAAGAATTGTAGGTGTGCAGTAAAGCCGCTGAATGTGTAAACGGATGAATTAATATGCCAGATTCTATACTAAGTACAAGAGGTGGAAGGATGAAGAAGATTTGAACGCTGACCGAGGGGAGATGAATAATAATTAAAATAAAGGTGTATTAAGCAGAAATAGAGTTACAGATATAGAAAATTATGGTTACCAGGGGATAAGCAGGGGAGGGGTTAAATTGGGAGATTGGGACTGGCATAAACACATTATTATATATAAAATAGATAACTAATAAGGACCTACTACATGGCACAGTGAACTCTACTCAATACTCTGTAATTACCTATATGGGAAATGAATCTTTTATGTATGTATATATACATATATGGTGGTGCGGGCATAGGAGGGCCTAGAGGAGCTATCCCATGTTGAAGGTCAGGAAGGGCGGCAGTGAGGAGATACCCCTCGTCCAAGGTAAGGAGCAGCGGCTGTGCTTTGCTGGAGCAGCTGTGAAGAGATATCCCGTGCCCAAGGTAAGAGAAACCCAAGTAAGAGAGTAGGTGTTGCAAGAGGGCATCAGAAGGAAGACACACTGAAACCATACTCACAGAAAACTAGTCAATCTAATCACACTAGGACCACAGCCTTGTCTAACTCAATGAAACTAAGCATTCCCCGCAGGGCCACCCAAGACGGGTGGGTCATGGTGGAGAGATCTGACAGAATGTGGTCCACTGGAGAAGGGAATGGCAAATCACTTCAGTATTCTTGCCTTGAGAACCCCATGAACAGTATGAAAAGGCAAAATGATAGGATACTGAAAGAGGAACTCCCCAGGTCAGTAGGTGCCCAATATGCTACTGGAGATCAGTGGAGAAATAACTCCAGAAAGAATGAAGGGATGGAGCCAAAGCAAAAACAATACCCAGCTGTGGATGTGACTGGTGATAGAAGCAAGGTCCGATGCTGTAAAGAGCAATATTGCATAGGAACCTGGAATGTCAGGTCCATGAATCAAGGCAAATTGGAAGTGGTCAAACAGGAGATGGCAAGAGTGAACGTTGACATTCTAGGAATCAGTGAACAAACATGGACTGGAATGGGTGAATTTAACTCAGATGACCATTATATCTACTACTGCGGACAGGAATCCCTCAGAAGAAATGGAGTAGCCATCATGGTCAACAAAAGAGTCTGAAATGCAGTACTTGGATGCAATCTCAAAAAACAACAGAATGATCTCTGTTCATTTCCAAGGCAAACCATTCAATATCACAGTAATCCAAGTCTATGCCCCAACCAGTAACACTGAAGAAGCTGAAGTTGAACGGTTCTATGAAGACCTACAAGACCTTTTAGAACTAACACCCCCAAAAGATGTCCTTTTCATTATAGGGGATTGGAATGCAAAAGTAGGAAGTCAAGAAACACCTGGAGTAACAGGCAAATTTGGCTTTGGAATGTGGAATGAACCAGGGTGAAGACTAATAAATAAAGTTTTGCCAAGAAAACGCACTGGTCATAGCAAACACCCTCTTCCAACAACACAAGAGAAGACTCTATACATGGACATCACCAGATGGTCAACACTGAAATCAGATTGATTATATTCTTTGCAGCCAAAGATGGAGAAGCTCTATACACTCAGCAAAAACAAGACCAGGAGCTGACTGTGGCTCAGATCATGAACTCCTTATTACCAAATTCAGAATGAAATTGAGGAAAGTAGGGAAAACCGCTAGACCATTCAGGTATGACCTAAATCAAATCCCTTATGATTATACAGTGGAAGTGAGAAATAGATTTAGGGGCCTAGATCTGATAGATAGAGTGCCTAATGAACTATGGACTGGGGTTCCTGACATTGTACAGGAGACAGGGATCAAGACCATCCCCATGGGAAAGAAATTCAAAAAAGCAAAATGACTGTCTGGGGAGGCCTTACAAATAGCTGTGAAAAGAAGAGAAGCAAACAGCAAAGGAGAAAAGGAAAGATATAAGCATCTGAATACAGAATTCCAGAGAATAGCAAGAAGAGATAAGAAAGCCTTCTTCAGTGATCAATGCAAATAAATAGAGGAAAACAACAGAATGGGAAAGACTAGAGATCTCTTCAAGAAAATTAGAGATACCAAGGGAACATTTCATGCAAAGATGGGCTTGATAAAGGACAGAAATGATATGGACCTAACAGAAGCAGAAGATATTAAGAAGAGGTGGCAAGAATACACAGAAGAACTGTACAAAAAAGATCTTCACAACCCAGATAATCACGATGGTGTGATCACTCATCTAGACCCAGACATCCTGGAATGTGAAGTCAAGTGGGCCTTAGAAAGCATCACTACAAACAAAGCGAGTGGAGGTGATGGAATTCCAGTTGAGCTGTTTCAAATCCTGAAAGATGATGCTGTGAAAGTGCTGCACTCAATATGCCAGCAAATTTGGAAAACTCAGCAGTGGCCACAGGACTGGAAAAGGTCAATTTTCATTCCAATCCCAAAGAAAGGCAATGCCAAAGAATGCTCAAACTACTGCACAATTGCACTCATCTCATATGCTAGTAAAGTAATGCTCAAAATTCTCCAAGCCAGGCTTCAGGAATACATGACCTGTGAACATCCTGATGTTCAAGTTGGCTTAGAAAAGGCAGAGGAACCAGAGATCAAATTGCCAACATCCACTGGATCATGGAAAAAGCAAGAGAGTTCCAGAAAAATGTCTATTTCTGCTTTATTGACTATGCCAAAGCCTTTGACTGTGTGGATCACAATAAACTGTGGAAAATTCTGAGAGAGATGGGAATACCAGACCACCTGACCTGCCTCTTGAGAAATCTGTGTGCAGCTCAGGAAGCAACAGTTAGAACTGGACATGGAACAGCAGACTGGTTCCAAATAGGAAAAGGAGTATGTCAAGGCTGTATATTGTCACCCTACTTATTTAACTTATACGCAGAGTACATCATGAGAAATGCTGGACTGGAGAAAGCACAAGCTGGAATCAAGATTGCCATGAGAAATATCAATAACCTCAGATATGCAGATGACACCACCCTTATGGCAGAAAGTGAAGAGGAATTAAAAAGCCTCTTGATGAAAGTGAAAGTGGAGAGTGAAAAAGTTGGCTTAAAGCTCAACATTTGGAAAACGAAGATCATGGCATCCGGTCCCATCACTTCTCAGGAAATAGATGGGGAAACAGTGGAAATAGTGTCAGACTTTTTGGGGGGCTCCAAAATCACTGCAGATGGTGATTGCAGCTATGAAATTAAAAGATGCTTACTCCTTGGAAGAAAAGTTATGACCAACCTAGATAGCATATTCAAAAGCAGAGACATTACTTTGCCGACTAAGGTCCGTCTAGTCTACGCTATGGTTTTTCCTGTGGTCATGTATGGATGTGAGAGTTGGACTGTGAAGAAGGCTGAGTGCCGAAGAATTGATGCTTTTGAACTGTGGTGCTGGAGAAGACGCTTGAGAGTTCCTTGGCCTGCAAGGAGATCCAACCAGTCCATTCTGAAGGAGATCAGCCCTGGGATTTCTTTGGAAGGTATGATGCTAAAGCTGAAACTCCAGTACTTTAGCCACCTCATGCGAAGAGTTGACTCATTGGAAAAGACCCTGATGCTGGGAGGGATTGGGGGCAGGAAGAGAAGGGGACGACAGAGGATGAGATGGCTGGATGGCATCATTGACACGATGGATGTGAGTCTGAGTGAACTCTGGGAGTTGGTGATCGACAGGGAGGCCTGGCGTACTGTGATTTATGGGGTCGCAAAGAGTCAGACATGACTGAGCGACTGAAGTGAACTGTGTGAATATATGTATATGTATTAATATATGTATATGTATAGCTGATTCACTTTGCTGTACACCTGAAACTAACACAACATTGTAAATCAACTGTACTCAAATAAAAAGAAGTTAAGTGTGCGTTGACAGGTCTGAGCACAAAACAGTCCTGTATAGAGAGAAGCATGGAAACTCTGAGAAAGGAAATAAGGAAGAAAATCTTCCCAGTGGGTGTCTCCTCTCTGCTCAGAGAAGAGGAATACACAGGTGTTGTGGTGATCACATTTATTTGATTACATGGACAGCATGTCTCTTCCTGATTTTTCTAGTGTCAACTCAGTTTTTATTCTGAGCCTGTGTAAGCGCAGTGGGGCCAGCCCAGGATCCTGGATACCTCATCTGGGCCTACCCTGCTCCAGCATGTCCTTGTCTTGTTTTAAATATTTTTTAAAATTTAAATTTATTTTTTAATTGGCGGATAATTGCTTTACAGTATTGTGTTGGTTTCTGCCATTTATCAGCAGGAATCAGCCATAGGTATATGCATGTTCCCTTCTTCTTGAAACTCCCTCCTACCTCCCACTCCATCCCACCCCTCTGGATTGTCACAAAGCACCAGTTTTGAGCTCCCTGCATCATACAGCAAATTTCCAGTGGTTATTTAATCTTACGCATGTTAATGTATATGATTCAAGGCTACTCGATCATTTTGTCTCACCTCCTCCCTCCCCACAAGTCTGTTCTTCGTCTTAACTTATTGCATCTCCAATTGAAACCGTGAGACCCACCTTGGGACTTGAACTCATGGTCTTTTAACTGAGATGATGTACCCGGTTTCAGGACTTAATGAAGCTCAGGTTCTTGATGTTTCATTGCAGACAGAATTCAGAGAGAGACAAAGTGATGGATAAGAAGTGGAATTATTTAGAGAGAAACACACTCCATAGACAGAGTGTGGGCCATCTCAGAAGGTGAGAGGCCCTGAAATACAGTTTGCTTAGTTTTTATGGGCTGAGTAATTTCATAATGAAAGCGTGTGTGCATGCTCAGTCTGTCTGACTCTTCTCGACCCCATGGACTATAGGCCATCAGACTCCTCTGTCCATGGGATTCTCCAGGCGAGAACACTGGAGTGGGTTGCCACGCCCTCCTCCAGGGGATCTTGCTGACCCAGGGATCGAGTCCATATCTCCAGCATATCCTTCTTTGGCAAGTGGATACCTTACCACTGAACCTCCTGGGGAGCATAGGTAAGTGGGAGGATTATTCCAATTATTTGGAAAGGGCAGGGATTTCCAGAAATTTGGCCACCACCCCCTTTTTGATCCTGATGGTCAGCTTGGAACCCTCTGGGTACCTGTGTGTGTGTGACTTATCTCACTTTTGTATTACAATGAACTTATGCTGAGGCTCAACTGGAAGTCAACTCATCTATGGTCTTAAAAGTGAAACTTGCTCAGTCGTGTCCAACTCTTTGCGACCAACTCTTTGCGAATCCATGGACTGTAGGCCACCAAGTTCCTCTGTCGATGGAATTCTCCAGACAAGAATACTGGAATGGGTTGCCATTTCCTTCTCCAGGGGATCTTCCTGACTCAGAGATTGAACCCAGATCTCCTGCATTGCAGGTGGACTCTTTGCCATAATCTGAGCCACCAGAGAAGTCCTCATCTACCATCTTGCACTGATTTGATTCTAATCAGTTTATGTCGTGTCCTCAGGCTACATCATTCTTTCAAGAGTTGTGCCCTGCCCCCTTCCCTCCTGTTTCACAGTGACCCTATTTCCAAATACACATTCAACTTTACTGGGTGGGGTGCTGCTGGTGGTTAGAATGTCAACACATGAATTTGGGGGAACACAGTTCAATTTGTAACAGTTAGGAATGGTAACAGGAGGGTTGGGGTACATTTAAAAGAAAAACCATTTATTTGGCTGTGCCAGGTCTTAGTTTTGGCAAGCGGGGTTCCTAGCTGTGGCATGTGGGATCTAGTTCTCTGATCAGGGATGGAACCCTGGGGCCCCTGCATTGGGAGTACAAAATCTTAACCACTGGACCAGCAGGGAAGTCCTGGGAAAGGGAACTTCTGAGGAGTTCTGGTTTATCCTTCAGAGGACAGAGTGATCCTGTTCTCTGAATCACAGATGATCGAAAAGGCTCTTCCTTGTGTCATCTATAAGCAAACAGGGAGGTTGACATCCTCACATTCTCCTGCTCCCCACCCCTAGCAGTTGCAAAACCGAAAGCCTGCCATTCTGCATGAATCTTCAGGGTGTCTTTGTGTCTTTAAACAGAAATGTTTTCTTTCTTTTTTCGATCCAACTACGTGCACTGAACTGACATTGTGTAAATTTTCCTGAGTTGTAATGTGTCTGAGGAGGCTGCTGTCACATCCTCCATCTCCCCTTTGCCTTGAGACAGCCTCGTGTGTGCTAACTTGCTTCAGTCATGTCCAACTCTGTGACCCTATAGACTGTAGCCAGGCTCCTCTGTCCATGGGATTCTCCAGGCAAGAATACTGGAGTAGGTGGCCATTCCCTCCTCCAGGGGATCTTCCGGACCCAGAGACTGAACCTGTGTCTCTTATGTCTCCTGCACTGGCAGGCAGGTTCTTCACCACTAGCACCGCCTGGGAAGCCCTCAAGGTCCTAATTACCTCCTTGGGTGCAGACCAGGATGGGAGCTGTAGAGTGACCCCCATTTGTCTGGAAGATCTGCGCCATATGGCGAGGACATAGCTCATGGGAAAGGCTATGGGGTGGACCAAAGGGCAGATTCAAACAGCTCCTAATGGAGGAGCCGTCCAAAAACAATAGTGCAGCCTGTGGGGCAGGGTCCTGGTTCCTCCTGAAAGGATACACTGATGCTGCTGCTGCTGCTAAGTTGCTTCAAAGGATACACGGAACAATCCAATACATATCTCTGAGTCTTCTATAGCAACTAAGGTCCCCACCTCGGTGGAGGATGGTAACTGCAGGCTGAGCACAAGCATGTATACCTCACACTACTTGGAACCAGCAGACTGATGACTGAGGTTCCTGGACCATCACCTGCTACCTCTCCACCAACCAGTCTCGGGAGTGTTGCATGCCCTGAAGATCTCCCCCCAATTTTGCCTGTTAAAGGTCTTCCCTAAAACCTAAATGTTGGGTTCAAGTTATACTTATTCATTTTCATGACTGCATTTTTACAATAACTACAAGGATGCTTAATTTTCTGCCAAATTGAAATTAACACCTTTCTCTAGTAGCCCATATATTATCCTATGGGTTTGTGTTAGTCGCTCAGTCATGTCTGACTCTCTGTGACCCAAGACTGTAGCCCACCAGACCCCCCAGTCCATGGAATTCTCCAGGCAAGAATACTGGAGTGGGTTGCCGTTTCCTTCTCCAGGGGATCTTCCTGACCCAGGGATTGAACCCGGTCTCCTGCATTGCAGGCAGATTCTTTACTGTCTGAACCACCAAGGAAGCCCCTATATTATCTTAGGATATAAATTTACGACTCCTGACCTCTGAAGGAAAGTGGAGAATAGTTTTAACCTGTTCTTATATTTATGCCACAATGTTAAGACTCTTTTCCATTGAGGAAGTAAAGAACACTCTCAAAAATAGGTTACGTTTTGATCGGGAAGGGGAAAACATCCGTTCTGTTCTCTCAAATAGAACACTTCTGGGAAAAGAACATTATGAATGTCATTTAGGTTAAAGCTTCTTACAGAGTGTTCCAAAGGTTTTGCACAGTTTCTTTGGTGAATATTGCAAGGAATCAGATGCTGGGTGGAAAAAAATCGCTACCCAGATTCAGGTAGGGCTGTGTGTGTATGTATCTTAGTATTAGGGAGTCTTGACCTATGGCAGTTTATAGCTTTGGTTTTCATCTGTTATTCTAGACCGAAGCTAAGTGGTCCCTGATACTGGGAGGAAATGGAGATCAGAAAGCATTTATGATCACAGAGTAGTGATCCTGGTAAAGGATACACACCTGTATGAGCTTTTAGGAACAACTACAAAGGCCCTCAACTTTCAAGTCTGATGATCTACAAACGATACAGAAAGGAGAATGTGATGTTGAGGGCAAACGGGAAAGAAAGAGGTGGAAAGGGGAGGAGGGAGGGAAGGAGAAAGGGGTTTATTGAATTAAGTTAGTTTAAAGGCAAAATAAGCTAATGAATAGTGAAATATTGATTCTGCTGGAAAAAGCGTTCTTTTTTTAGAAAACATTTCTAATTAGAGGATAATTGCTTTGCGATGTTGTGTTGATTTCCACTTTACAAACACGGATCAGCCATAAGTATATGTATATTGCCCCCCTTTTGTGTTTCCCTCCCAACTCATCCCCCCATCCCACTCCTCTAGGTCATCACAGAGTGCTAGGCCGGGCTCCCTGTTATACGGCAGCTTCCCACTAGCTATCTATTTCACACATGGCAATATATATATTGCAATGCTACTTTCTCAATTCATCCCAGCCTCTCTTTCCCCCACTAGAGGAGGGTTCTGCTCCTAGCAGATTCTCAGCTTGGGTTCAGGTACTGCAGAGAAGGCAAAGCTGGACAGACGTCCGCTCACCTGGATCCAGGGAAGGCAGGGCTACATCAGCACATGACCCGCCCTGAAAAACTGCCCTGCATCTCTTCCAGGGTCCAGGGTGTCTCTAGGGGTCCCCAAGGGAGGGAGGTTGGAGCATGCCGTGGGTGGGGTGGTTCTTGTTTCATCTGCAAGCAGGACACCCTCTGGTTTCCACTCCCATCTCTGGTGTATGAGCCAGAGCAGGAAAACACTGACCCTTTCTCTCCATCCCCGTTTTTCTCTTGTCGTGCCACCCGACCATGCTCCTTAGTATCCAAAAGAGATAAAACTGCTCCTGGATAAGCCAATGGGCTGAAGTGTGTCTCTGCAGGTCCTGAAATTCAGATAAACATTTGAACTTCTGAATGCTTATTAAATAGAATTGCACCGCTGAAACTTCAGGGCATAATCTATCACTCCCTCCAACTTTATAAAACCGAGACCATTATCTTTCCTGTCCAAGCTCCACATAATGGTTGTACAATGATTTTTGTTACTGCGTGGATCTGGGAGAGACATACTTTTCAGCAGATATTATTAAAAGGCTTTTAATCCATGAAAGCTTAACTAGCTCAAATGGGTTGAAAGCACCATTGCTGCTTTATTGAGGATACATGAGGCATTTTTATCTAATATCCACCATTTGCTATAATAAAGATTTGGGATCAAAATGTGTTATTTACAATCTGTTCCTGCCAATAGTTCTAGACATTCATAGCCTCTTTTACTGCCTTCTCCTCCTTTGAGAATGGAAGGAAGAGATACTCTGTTACCTCCAAAGTCCCTCCAGCATCTGAATTCAATTCTTTTTTCTCCACCTATAGGATACTTTAGCCTCATTCCATAGAAATGGCTTAGAACTTCAAGGAAATAGGAAATCGTGGATCTGAGCTCCATTGTATGCTTAAGGAAGCTGCCTTTTCACAGAGTATGTTTCATATCCATTTGTCTTCAGAAAAACGTCAAGTAGTTTTGCACTCATTTTCCTGTCCAGGAGCTTTTTTTGACCATGCTGTGTAGCATGTGGTCAGTTCCCCAACCAGGGATCGAACACACACACCCTGCAGTGTAAGTGTGGAGTAACCACTGGACCACTAGGGTAGAGTCCCCAGGAGTACTTTGAGCCACTCCTGGCTCACTACCTTTACAGAAAAGGCTCACATACAACCTCTATGAAATAATTACCTGATAAAAATGGTAACAGCCAATGCTTACTATGTGTCTGGGCTTGTTTGCAATTATTTTCAGATCTAATTTGTATACCTAATAAAAGAATGTGTGTGTGCTAAGTCGCTTCAGACGTGTCTGACTCTTCGCAACCCTATGGACTATAGCCCACCAGGCTCCTCTGTCCATGGGATTCTCCAGACAAGAATACTGGAGTGGGTTGCCATGCCCTCCTCCAGGGGATCTTCCCAACCCAAGGACTGAGCCCGGGTCTCCTGTGGCTCCTGCACTGCAGGCAGATTCTTTATTACTGAGCCACCGGGGAAGCCTTAATAAAAAAAAACACCTACTACTTATTAGATCATGAGGCAGACAGAGAGTAAAATCTGGCTATTTGGTTACAAAACATGGTCCTGGCCCCCCGGAGATCTAGCTCAACAATGTTCCCAGCTTCCTTAGACTGTTCTGGCCAAAGGGACATGATGTATGCATTTCTAGCTCTGGTCCATGTTACCTCCTGCTGGGTCCTTCATGCTCTTTCTTCCCTCATCTCCTGGCCAGATGAAGAGGATGGCTGAGCACTTCCTCATGAGTTGGAAGGGCCCTGGGTCTCTGAGTGCCTCATACATCCATGGATTCCAGATGTATTTACCATACGCATCATAGACAAAGTATATCATGCCAACTCATAAGGTTTCTTTTGCTACTGCTGCTGGTGCTGCTGCTGCTAAGTTGCTTCAGTCGTGTCCGACTCTGTGCAACCCCTAGCAAATACCATTATTGTGTTTCCCAGAAGCTTTCCTGATAAGATCATCAGACTTAACAAATCTAAACATAAGATGCCCAGTTACAAGTTGAATTTAGATAAACAAGGAATAATTTTTTTCATGTAAGTGTGTCCCATGCAACACTGGGGGCACACTTATACTAAAAAATAGTTTACCTGAAAAATCAAATGTAGCTGGCTTGCTGTATTTCATCTGGCAATGCCATCTCCTAAGTTTACTAAGAAATGAGAGTAGTATAGGAAGGGATAGTCTGGGAGCTTGGGAAGGACATAGACACACCACTGTATTTAAAATGGGTAACCAACGAGGACCCACTGTGTAGTACACTGTGCTTAATGTTATGTGGCTGCCTGGATGGGAGGGGAGTTTGGGAGAGAATAGATACACGTATATGTATGGCTGAGTCCCTTCTCTGTTCACCTGAAACTATCACAACATTGCAAATAGCTATACCCCAATACAAAATAAAAAGTTAGAAAGAGAAGTGAGAGTGGATGTTCTTTCTTCCTTCCCAGATGCTCCCCATAAAGGAAGAGAGTGGACTGCAAGCCTCTGCTAATCCTTTCCTTCCTAATGGCTATATAGAAAAGATACTTTTTCTCTTGTTCAGTCACTAAGCTGTGTCCAACTCTTTGTGATCCAATGGACTACAGCACGCCGGGCTTCCCTGTTCCTCAATATCTCCCAGAGTTTGCCCAAGTTCATGTCCATTAAATCAGTGATGCTATCCAACCATCTCATCTTCTGTCGTCCCCTTCTTCTCCTTTTCCAGCATCAGGGTCTTTTCCAAAGAGTCAGCTCTTTGAGTCGTGTGGCCAAAGTATCGGAGCTTCATCTTCAGCATCACTCCTTCCTAGGTGTAAGGTTGATTTCCTTTCAGGGTTAATTTCCTTTAAGGTTGACTGGTTGGATCTCCTTACTATCCAAGGGACTCTCAAGAGTCTTCTCTAGTACCACATTTCGAAAGCATCAATTCTTTGGTGCTCAGCCTTCTTTAAGATCCAACTCTCATATCCATACATGACTACTGGAAAGACCATAGCTTTGACTATACTTTCTCTCTATCAATTTATTATCCATGTTCCTTTCACACAGCCATGAACACATGCAGATTCAGGAGGTTTTTTTTTTTTAAAAAAAAACTACAGATAAATTAGGAAATGTTTTGAGTGTGGGAAGGACCTCTCTGGGAGGAAATAAAATAGATTGGGCAGGACATCCAGGACAGCTGCTGACATAGGAGGTAATCCTTTCTTGCATAAAGTGTTTGTAATCCTCCCAACCCCACTTTCTACTATCTTCTTTGAGCAAATTTTGTTCTTTTCACATTTTTCTTGTTCCTCTTTTCTGTGAAATCAGAGTGACCTAAAGTTCAGAACACTTCGTAATGCGACACAAATAGAAAACACACAATTAGTTATGTTGCCAAACCTGTGCCCATTCTTCAGAACAGGCTATATTTCTCAGAAAGGTCAAGTACTGTTGGCTGTGGGCCTGCACAGGCTAGGGTGCTTGTGGTTCCCCATGACGCAAATCCATTCTCAATTTGACTTAAATAACCAAGAGAATTTAATGGTTCTCGTAAACAAAAAAGAACAGCTGCAGGGTGGCCTTCGGGCAAGTCTTGATCAAGGTCTCATTTAATTTCTCTGTGAAACTGTAAGCTGAGTTCCTCTTAACTTGACCCTGCTGGCATTGCTGTGATCCTCACAGCTGCTGCAGTTCTGCAGTGCACTTCCCAAGGGCACAGACCAGAGCAAGGAAGCATGGAGCCCGGGTGTAAACCCAGAACATCTGAATCCAGAATCTGAGCTCATAGCCAGCAGACTGAACCCAGGCTGAATATTACGTGCATTGCGTTTAAACAGTGACTGCCCTCAATTCAAAGTACTTACTTCAGTCAGTAAGTAGAAGGTTGCACGCACACGTGCAGCTAAGTCACTTTCATTGTATCCGATTCTGTGCGATCCTATGGACTTTGGCCCACCAGGCTCCTTTGTCCATCGGATTTCCCAGGCGAGAATACTGGAGGGGGTTGCCATTCCTTCTCCAGGGGATCTTCCCAATCCAGGGATCAAACCCACATCTCTATGTCTCCTGCATTAGCAGGTGGGTTCTTTACCACTAGTGCTGCCTGTTAAGTCCCAAGTATAAGGGTAAAGAAAATCAGATGTAGCAGCTTTCTGTATTTAGAGGATCTCTTTCTTTTATTAATCTTAATTATAGAGGTGATTTTGGCCAGTTCTTCAGCCTTTCAGTATATTTCTTTTGGTTCAGGGAGTAGAAGGTTAAAGAAAATCAGATGGAGTACTTTCCTACATTTAGAGGGTCTCCTTCTTAGAATGTTCATATTAACTGCACCAGTGATTTTTGGCCCATTCTTCAACCTTTCACTAAATTCCTTTTGGTTCCTGAAATGTGATAGGAGATTAAGATGGGGATTGTAATAAGAGCAATGGAATGAGAAATTTCATCTATGGGGAAGGATTAATTACAAAGCTATTTTAACAATCTTTCCTGGAGCCTGTGGGAGAGAAATACTTGGGCTTGCAGTTATAGGAAAAACTATATATTTGAGACTCATGCCTATTTATACTAAATCACATATAAGAGTAAACATCAGATCAATTTTTGTCTTGTTGGCTTAATGCACCATAAAATACATGTTCCACAGAGAGAAAAGAAAGGATTTCTCTAGCAAGAAAAGGTTTAAATATACAAACATTTTGATAAACATTAATGCAGGTAATAAAAGAGTCTGATGTATTTTCCTGATAGGGGGTTTACATGGCTTTTATAAGAATTTTTGTTGGAATTAAAATAAAATATGAGCATACTACTTTCTCTGACCAGTTAGTCTAATAATTTCTGCTATGTTCATGTGGTCATTCTCATAAAAATTCTTGTAAATATCATTCTTATAAATAAGAGGGTGTTTTGGTTAAAAATAAGCACCAGAAACATTCAAAACTCTTTAATGCTGGAAGTTCTAGATAATAGAATTATCCTTTTAATGATTTCTGGAGTTTAAAAATTTTTATTAAAAAAAATGTTTAGAGGCAGAAGCTAAATTTCATACTGAAGGCATAGTGCGTTTGTAGGAGGTATCTATTATTCTATGCTGTCCTGTATTAGATAAAATATTGCTAGTTTCAGCAACATATAATCTCCAAAGCTTAGCGGCCTGACCCAATAGAAGGGTATTTTAGTGAAGCTTATTTCTTCGTCTTAAAAAAAGAATTGTTCATTTATTTGGCTGCACCAGGTCTTTGTTGAGGCACATGGCATCTTTCAGTTGTGGCATGTGGGGTCTAGTTCTCTGCATATGTGTTAAGTTGCTCCGGTCGAGTCTGACCACGAAGCTATGGACTGGCAGAACTGGAGCCTGCCAAGCTCCTCCATCCACGGGATTCTCTAGGCAAGAATACTGGAGTGGGTGGGATCTTCTCGACCCAGGGATTGAACCTGTCTTATGTCTCTTATGTCTCCTGCACTGGCAGGTGGGTTCTTTTCCACTAGTGTCACCTGGTAAACCCTGACCAGGCATTAAACCTGGGCCCCCTGCATGGAGTCTTAGCTGCTGGACCACCAGGGAAGTCCCACGTGGGGGAGATATATTTCCTGCTTTTGGGGGGACAAAGGAGGTTCAGAACATCTTTCTTGCACCAACTGTTTCTTTAGTAACTTTAATTCAAAATAATCAACATCCCAAAGGGATCCACTTTGGGGTGACATGATCTGCCCTCCTTCATCTACGTATTTGATGTGTGGCCAAAAGAAAATAGTATACTAGAGATATGACGAACATTATCCTTAACATTTCAGATGATTTTTCTTCTGTGGACATGGAAGTTTTCAAGCATTGAATTGATTGTTTGGTTTTGGTTTGTGTGCTTATATGTGAAATAAAAGCCCATTTCCAAGAAAAACAAACAGACTCTGAAGCTTTGCCAACGTGGTTTCTCTGGATCTACAAGCCCTCGTAAAGTTCAGTATTCACAGTGAGTGAAGTGAAGTGAAAGTTGCTCAGTCATGTCTGACTCTTTGTGACCCCATAGACTATGGAGTTCTCCAGGTCAGAATACTGGAGTGGGTAGCCTTTCCATTCTCCAGAGGATCTTCCCAACCCAGGGATCAAACCCAGGTCTCCCACATTGCAGGTGGATTCTTTACCAGCTGAGCCACCAGGGAAGCCCAAGAATGCTGAAGTGGGTAGCCTATCCATTCTCCTGTGGATCTTCCCAAACCAGGAGGTGAATTGGGGTCCCCTGCATTGCAGGCGGTTTCTTTACCAACTGAGCTATCAGGGAAGCCCAACATTTAGAGGGAGGGTGGAGCCATTGGAATTATCCAGGTGAGTCATCTGTTCTGGGGTCTTCATCTTCCACACTGAATCCCAAATGAGGCATGCAATCTAATTCAGTATTAATTGTTTTAGAAATGTTTTTTTCCAGTGTATCAGTTTAGAATAGGCTGTTTTCAAAGTCCACTGGTCCGTGTAATTCACCATGCAACTAAAATTACTTTCTTTCAAAATAGTATACTTTTAAAAGGTGGTTGTTTAGTTACGATGAACCCACGGGAGAGATGGATAAGCCTCACAGAGCATTTTATTTAGTGGGTAATACCGCGTGAATGGGCTTCCCAGATGGCACTGGTGGTAAAAAGCCCACCTGCCAATGCAGGAGATGTAAGAGACTTGGGTTCAATCCCTGAGTGGGGAAGATCCCCTGGAGGAGGGCATGGCAACACACTCCAGTATTCTTGCCTGGGGAATCCCATGAACGGGGAGACTGGCAGGCTACAGTCCATAGGGTCCAAAAGAGTCAGACACACCTGAAGCAACTTAGCACACATGCACCATTGGGACACAATGTTTTCCTGGTGGTGATTATAAGACCACCCATTTATACCCACCCTAGTTCTCAGGCTGGTCCTTCTGCTAAAACTTCCACTCTAATTCCACTCCCCTCTTCCATCCCCCTCGCTTCTACGTCCACTTGGCTGTAGATGTTATTCTACAAAGAAGGGAGATTGAGGTTAACTATACATGGTCCTGAATTTATACGTATCACGTTGGCCTCTTTCTTTCATAACAGTCAATCCAATTCAAATTGGCTTACACAAATAACACAAAATACATTTTGTGTTGCTAAAGTATTCATGAACAGTTTGGCTTGAAGGTTCAGCTAGATTCAGGGGCTCATCAGAATAGAGTTTCTCTTAACCTCATTTCTTTCTTTCTAAACAAATCTATTTATTTATGTATTTGGCTGCTCTTGGTCTTAGTTGAGGCGTGTGAATTCTTAGTGGCGGTGTGTGGGATCTGGTTCCCTGACCAGGGATCAAACCCGGGCCCTTAGCATTGAGAGTCTTAGCCACTGGACCACCAGGGAAGTCCCATAACCTCATTTCTTGCTGTCTGCCATGTATGTTCTGTTGTCAGGCAGGATCTTCCCTCCTGGGGGCAGCATGAGCTGCCTGTTCCTCCAGGCAGAAAAATCCAGCAGAAAAGAGCATATTGTTTCTCAGTAAGTCCCACCAAGCCCTGGGATACACTCTGGTTGCAGCTTGGGTAGTGGATGGGGGAGGGACCTGGCTGGACCTTCTGGGCTCAGCCCTTCTGAGGCATTGAGCTGATGGTTCCGTCCACAGAATAGACGTTGTACATAGTTGCAAAGGATCTGGCAGATGTGATGTCCAGCCATCACGCATAATCTGTGGACCGTGGGTAAGATAGCACTGCTTGTGATGGCAGCTTTTATAAATGCACCAGGTTATTGCTTCAGAGTTTCTGGATGCTGTCATTAGAAAAACAAAAAACATTGGTTAGCCCTTATTCACCAAACCGACAGGACCTCAGCGTGGATGGGCAATTGTCATCACAAACCCCCCGGTGTGATGCTAAGTAATTTCAGTCGTGTCCAACTCTGTGAGACCCTATGACCTGCCTGGCTCCTCTGTCCATGGGATTCTCCAGGCAAGAATTCTGAAGTGGGTTGCCTTTGTTCAGGGGGTCTTCCTGACCCAGGGATCAAACCCAGGTCTCTTAGTCTGCACTGGCAAGCGGATTCTTTATCACTAGTACCCCTTGAGAAGTCTGCTAAAATATGGACAGTTTGTGCTTCCTGAGATGACCTCTAACTTCTGCAAGGTTTCTGCAGCAGAGAGCTCATTTCCTGCAGCCCACTAATCTAGTGGGACTAGGGGTCAACCCTCTATTTCTAGAACAATGACTGTGACCAGAAGCTCACCAGCCAGCCCCTTGCCCCATTTGCCCAGAAGTATTGCTCGTGACAAACATTTGCAAGTCCAAGAGACTCTGTCGAACATGGGAGGAAGCTGGGAGTCACAAGCACAGGGATTACACCACAGCAATGCAGATGACTTCACGGGGAGCCGAACGCACACCCTGACTCTTCCATCTGGACTTTACATGAGCCTGGGTCTTCAGGCAGGGAGCCTCTCCTTGGAGCCCACTTCTGGTTGATTCGACTTCTGTCTCCACCATGATCACTGCCCGTAGATTTGCACAGATGCCAAGTGGAGGAAGCGGTGGGGGGCCTGGCAGGCAGCTCCTGCTCTGCCCACCAAGTACTGAGACAGATGAATGGACCCCTTGTAACACACGGAAAATGTCTTGGGACTTCCCTGGCGGTTCAGTGGTTAAGACTCCATGTTTCCCATGCAGAGGGTTCAATTCCTGGTTGGGAAACCAAGATCCTGCAAGCCTTGGGGCATGATCAAAAAAAGAAAAATAGTGCCCTGTAGGCTGGCTCCTCAGTTCCTCTCCCACTGTCTATACCCCTCTACTTGCTGTGCTCATCTTGTTTTCACAAAGGATCACTAATAAATTCCTCTCATCACCTCACATGTGTGTGTGTGTGCTCCGTTGCTCAGTTGGGTCCAACTCTTTGTGACCCCACCGACTGTAGCCTGCCAGGTTCCTCTGTCCTTGAAATTTTTCAGGGAAGAATATTGGAGCAAGCTGATATTTCCTCCTCCAGGGGATCTTCCCAACCCAGGGATCAAATCTGCACCTCTTGTGATTCCGGCATTGGCAGGCAGATTCTTTACCACTGTGCCACCTGGAAAGCTCCATCATCTTATGAAGAATTGCAAAAAGTGTTTTTGATTGTTTTACATTCAAGAGCTTGGTTTTACCCCCAAATGGCCTCTGCATATATCTTCCCAAGCACAGGGTCTCCTTCCTTACAGATATGCCGCCTGATATGAAGACAATAGACATTTCAGTTTGTTTCTCTTGCTCCCTCTGCCTTTCTAATGCCTATTTCCCCCCCTCTTTTTCAGGATGATTTGAGTTAGACTATTATTCTTTCTCTCCACTTACTGGTTCTGCCGTTTTCCATTCTGTTACATTTTTCTATGTGGTGAACGTTTCATTTTTTTTATGCCTAGTTGTGAAATTACATCCTGAAAGTAATTCATTGATTGTCGGGACTCTTACAAGGTGCTCTGAATTCCTCCCAGAGGAGAGACAATTGCTGGGAGTTCCCCTGTTTTCCCAGCAGTACTTGTATCGAAACTTTTGTTTTCCTGTTGTTTTTCACTCAGTTGTGTCCAACTCTTTTCGACCCCATGAACTGCAGCACGCCAGGCTTCCCCATCCTTCACCATCTCCCAGAATTTGCTCAAACTCATGAGCAAATGAGTTTGAGTTGGGGGTGCCATTCAACCGTCTCATCTGAGACACATTCATAGTTTCACCCTTTGCTCCATTTCTAGTCTTCTCCCTGGCCAACACAGCTGGGGGCGCTTGATTCTGCCAGGGGCTTTCTTTAGCACCCTCCACGTGATGGTAAATTTCAGAGCCGTTCTGAACAGGTCCCGATGCAGATACTTCTTTCCTTCCTCGGAGACAAAGCCTTCAAATTATGACTTAAATAAGCTGTGAAAAACTTAAAACAACCATTCGCATGGCTATTTTTATAGTGGCTTCTCTGATGTGTTTTTACAGCACAGGATGGGAGGCGATTCTGCTTTGTCTTCCATTTGAATAATTTCTGATAATCATGTGTTTTATTCCCCGAAGTGTGGATGTTTTAGAATGTTGTGTCTAAAATGACTTGCATTAGAATGAGGCATCCTGTTTTTCCAAATTACGGTCTACTCCTTTGAGAGCTGACAGTTTTTCTCCCTGCTTCTGTGCAGACAATGTTGTATCTTGACGTGACTCCCTGTTTGACCACTTGAAACGGTTTCGCGGTTGGTTCTTTCTTTATTTGTTTATGGCTGTGTTGGGTCCTTGTTGCTGTGCTCGGGCTTTCTCTAGTTGCAATGAGCAGGGGCCACTCTTCGTTGTGGTGCACCAGCTTTTCATTGTGGTGGCTTCTCGTGCAGTGGAGCACAAGGCTCCAGGGCCCACAGGCTTCAGTATTGGGATGCACAGGCTTAGTTGCCACGTGGCATGTGGGATCTCCCCTGACCAAGGATCAAACATGTGTCCCCAGCATTAGCAGGTGGATTCTTCACCACTGGACCACCAGGGGAATCCCTTGCAGTTGGTTTTCTTGGACTGGGTATAGGTCCACAGGGGGACACTGTCTCGCTGTCTGCAGAAATTTTATGGCTCTACTTTCTCATCTTAGAGCTATCTTGTGATGATCCTTTGGGCTTTCTAGGTGGTGCTAGTGGTAAAGAACCTGCCTTTGGTTCAATCCCTGGGTTGGGAAGATTCCCTGAAGGAGGGCATGGCAACCCACTCCAGTTTCCTTGCCTAGACAATCCTGTGGACAGAGGAATCTGATGGGCTACAGTCCATAGGGTCACAAAGAGTCAGACACAACTGAAGTGACTTAGCACACACGCAGCCCCCTAACCAGGGCAATAGATGATACAAAGAGATGGCTTACTCTGTGTTGTCTCATGCCAAACCTGGCTCAGAGGGTCGGGCAGGTGGTTCATTGCTCTGTTATGGAAGATATTTTTCACACAATACAGAAGTGATCCTTGAACAACCTGGACTTGAACTGCAAGGATCCACTTATACATGTTTCCCCACATACACTCCGACCTCCACCCCTCAGTAATACTTGAGAGTGAAGTGAAAGTGAAAGTCACTCAGTCGTGTCCAACTCTGTGTGAGAAAATGGACTATACAGTCCATGGAATTCTCTAGGCTAGAATACTGGAATGGGTAGCCGTGACCTTCTCCAGGGGTCTTCCCAATCCAGGGATCAAACCTAGGTCTCCCTCATTGCAGGTGGATTCTTTACCACCTGGGCCAGGAGGGAAGTAATATTTGAGTTTTACACAATTCATGGTTGGTTGAATTTGTGAATACAGAGGGTCAACTGTTAGTTATACATGGATTGGAGGGTCGGCACCCCTAATCCCTCATTCTTCAAGGGTCAGCTGTAGTTTGTTGTGGTCAGATCATGAGCTTCACCTGGATTTTGCAGTGTGGCCAGACTAGGAGGATAGACCTCTCAAGAAAGATGACCATGATTACTGCTCCCATAATTTTTCTTTCTAAACATTTTTTTACTTATTTATTTTGACTGTGATGGGTCCTTGTTAATGTAGACAGGCTTTCTCTAGTTGCAGCGAGTGGGGGCTACTCTTTGTTGTGATGCATGGGCTTCTCGTCTCGCTGCGGAGGCTTCTCGTCTCGCTGTGGTGGCTTCTCGTCTCAGGAGGGCTTCTCGTCTCTCTGCGGGGGCTTCTCTCATTTTGCCGGCTCAGTAGTTGTGGCACTCAGGCTTAGTTTCTCAGTACCATGTGGGATCTTTCCAGACCAGAGATCAAACTGGTGTCCTCTGAACTGGCAGGTGGACTCTTAACCACTGGACCATCAGGGAAGTCCTATAACTTTTTCTTATCTCTGCTTACTTCACCCTTCTTGAAAAGTCTTTGAGTGCTATCCTGTTTTATTAGCAGCTGTTCACATCTATTTCACTATCTCAAAATCATCAAGATCAAGTTGCTTTTTCCCTAGTAATGAACTGAAACAGATGTTACCATGTAGGGTATTTGATTAAGGGATCAGTGTAAGTGTTGTCATTCTCTTCTATGTACCCTGACATCACTCCCCACTCCCACATCACCCCCAACCCTTCACCCAGAGGGGAAGTTGAGAGGCAAAATTAAACATTCTAGTTATTTCAGTGTGAAAAAAATTCCCCTTTTATGTTCTTAATATGATGGCTACGAGCCAGGTCACACCCTGACTATGATGATACAAACTGCCCTATTTCCACTGTAGAAAGGAGGCTATCTTAAAACACTTTGGGGACTTCCCTGGTGGTCTAGTGGTTAAGACACTGCCTTTCCAATGCAAAGGGTGTGGGTTCAATCCCTGCTCTGGGAACTAAGATCCCATATGCTGCATGACAAAACAAACAAGCAAACTCTACTTTTATCTATTACAAATCTAATTATTTCTTTTGCTCAATATAATCTTATAGCTTTATAGATCTTTTTAAACTATTAAGCCACTGAAAATCCCCAAAATGTTCCCTTGACCTCCATAAATCTATCCTTTTGTATGTATAGAGTAAGCATCTCAATAAGCCCTATTATTATCAAAAGCTTCTGATTATATATTTCCACAAAAGGATTCAGTTTTTGTCTTTTATCCATTAGAATTTCATTTCTTGAGGCTGGAAATATCAAACCCTGCATTCAACTATTAAAGCTTGCAAAAATATATTATCTCCTTATAAATTCTAGTTTTCAAAACTGCTATTTATTAAAGAAAATGACGAGTTTTGCATTGGGTCCTTGGATTGTGCCCGTACTTTATAGTCTGATTTTTTTTTCCTTTGAGACTTGAGGTGCAAATAATCAATGTAGAAAGAAATTATTTGAAATATTTCTCCCTAGCATCTAGTTCTTTTATCAATTGCGATTTCTAAAGATGAGAAAGAGCATAAAGTAAAACAAGAATAATTATGTAGGCACTGTTCATGCTTCGTAGAAAAAGGAGGAAGATGTTATGAGAAGAATGATCAGATTTACCAAGTAAAATTGCTGGATCCCCCAGTTAAATTTAAATTTCAGATAAGTAATCAATAATTTTAATATAGGTATATTCCAAGCAATATCTGGGACGTTCTTATACTGAAAATTGGACGTCCCCAGTGGCTCAGCTGTAAAGAATCCACCTGCAATGCAGGAGCTGCAGGAGACACAGGTTCAGTCCTTGGGTCGGGAAGATTCCCTGGAGGAGGGCATGGCAACCTACTCCAGTATTCCTGCCTGGAGAATCCCATGGACAGAGGAGCCTGGCAGGCTACAGTCCATAAGGTCACAAAGAGTTGGACATGACTAAAGTGACCTAGCATGCACATACTAAAAATTCATAACATGTGAAATTCAAATTTAGTCAGATCTCCACTATGTCACCTGGCAACCCTAGTTCTGAGAGGGCTGATGGGGAGTGATGTGTAAACAAGAGAAATGAATGACTGATTTTATGTCTACAGGGAATCACCAGATGGTTCAGGAGCACAACATAACTAGGTGAGAATGAGAATAAAGAGTATATTGAAAAATCAAGATTGGCACATTAAAAGACGCTCAACATTGCTAATCATTAGGGAAACGCAAATCAAAACCACAAAGAGATACCACCTCACATCTGTCGGAATGGTCATCATGAAAGAGACCACAAATGCTGATTTACTTAGCAGATAGGGTCTAAGAGCCTGGAACTGTTTACCTCCCTCTGGAGGGGCTGTCCTGGGCAGATGAATTCATTAGTTGCCAAAAATAAGCATTAGAGAGAAGGAGATAATGACTTGCCTGAGGTCACTGAACATCATAGCTGAGAAGCCAGGAATCTAACAGTTGCAATAACAGCACTGGTGAACACCACCCTCTTGGCTTCAAGATCAAGCCCTGAGCCTTTGGAGTGGGAGCACTGACTCCAAGACCCTAGACTACCAGAGAACTAACCCTAGGAAGTATCACATAGTGAGAACTCACACAAAGGAAATCACTTGAACACAAGACCAGGCATCACCCAGCTACCAGTAGCACCCTATACAGCATGCCTCATCTAAACAACAAACGAAACAAAAATACAAACCCAGTCATCAGCAGACAGGATCACCACCTCACTCAGCCTTGCCCATCAAAGGAAAAACAAACAAACAAACAAACAAAAAACTCAGAACAAATCTCACCCTAAAGGAAGCTTACACAACCCACTGGACCAACCTTAGGAGGGCAGAAACCAAAAGGAAGAAAGAATTCAATCTTGAAGCCTGGGAAAAGGAAACCTCAAGCCACAAAAAGTTAAAAAAAGAAAGAAAATGCAGAGAAATATTACACAAATGAAGGAACAAATTACAAACACAGAAGTCCAAATAAATGAAGAGGAAATAGGTAAACTACCTGAAAAAGAATTCAGAATAATGATAGTAAAGATTATAAAAAACCTTGAAAAGAAAATGGAGAAAATGCAAGAATCAATTGACAAAGACCTAGAAGAATTAAAGAATAAACATACAGAGACAAACAACACAATTACTGAAATTAAAAATGCTCTAGAAGGAATCAATAGCAGAATATCTGAAGCAGAAAGACGAATCA
This sequence comes from Capricornis sumatraensis, assembly GCF_032405125.1. Taxonomy (NCBI): domain Eukaryota; kingdom Metazoa; phylum Chordata; class Mammalia; order Artiodactyla; family Bovidae; genus Capricornis; species Capricornis sumatraensis. Next base: position 57,048,302 of record NC_091085.1, on the reverse strand, counting down.
GTGAGCTGGAAGATAGAATGGTGGAAATAGCTTCTGAAGAGCAGAATAAAGGAAAAAGAATGAAAAGAACTGACGATAGTCTCAGAGACCTCTGGGACAATATCAAACACATTAACATTTGAATTATAAGGGTCCCAGAAGAAGAAGAGAAAAAGAAAGGGTATGAGAAAATTTTTGAAGAGATTATAGTTGAAAATTTCTCCAAAATGGAAAAGGAAATAGTCAATCAAGTCCAAGAGGCAAAAGAGTCCCATACAGGATAAACCCAAGGAGAAACATGCCAAGATACACACTAATCAAACTAATAAAGACTAAATGCAAAGAAAAAATATTAAAAGCAGCAAGGAAAAAGCAACAGGTAACATACACGGGAAACCCCATACAGTTAACAGCTGATCTTTCAGCAGAAACTCTGCAGGCCAGAAGGGAATGGCAAGATATATTTAAAGTTCTGAAAGGGAAAAATCTACAACCAAGATTACTGTACCTGGCAAGGATTTCATTCAAAATTGATGGAGAAATCAAAAGCTTTTCAGTTAAGCAAAAGTTAAGAGAATTAAGTACCACCAAACCAGCTTTACAACAAATGTTAAAGGAACTTATATAGTCAAGAAATACAAGAGAGGAAAAAAGATCTACAAAATCAACCCCAAACAATTTTAAAAATGGTGATAGGAACATATATATCAATAATTACTTTAAATGTAAATGGATTAAATGCTCCAAACAAAAAACACAGACTGGCTGAATGCATACAAAAACAAGACCCATATACATACTGTCTACAAGAAACCCACTTCAGACCTAAAGACATATAAAAAAGAAAATATATAAACAGAAAAACATATAAAAAGAAAACTACAGGCCAATATCACCTATCATCATGGCTGCAAATATCCTCAACAAAATGTTAGCAAACAGAATTCAGCAACACATCAAAAAGCTCATATACCTTAATCAAGTTGGGTTTATTCCAGAGATGCAAGGATTCTTCAATATACACAAATCAATCAATGTGATGTACCATATTGACAAATTGAAAGATAAAAACCATGTGATAATCTCAATAGATACATAAAAAAACCTTTGGCAAAATTAAGCACCCATTTATGATTAAAACTTTTCAAAAAATGGGCATATAAAGAACCTACCTCAACATACTAAAGGCCATATATGATAAGCCTACAGCAAACATTATTCTCAATGGTGAAAAACTGAAAGCATTCCCCCTAAGATCAGGAACAAGACAAGAGTGCCCACTTTCTCCACTATTATTCAACAGAGTTGTGGAAATCCTAGCTATAGCAATCAGAAAAGAAAAAGAAATAAAAGGAATCCAGATCAGAAAAGAAGTAAAGCTCTCACTGTTTGCAGATGACATGATATTGTACATAGAAAACCCTAAAGATAGTATCAGAAAATTACTAGAGCTAATCAGTGAATTTAGAAAAGTTGCAGGATACAAAATCAATACACAGAAATCACTTGAATTTCTATATACTAAAAATGAAAAATCAGAAAGAGAAGTTAAGGAACCAATCCCATTCACCATTGCAACAAAAAGAATTAAATATCTAGCAATAAACTTACCTAAGGAGGCAAAAGAATTGTACACAGAAAATTATAAGACACTAATGAAAGAAATCAAAGACCACATAAACAGATGGAGAGATATTCCACGTTCCTGGGTAGGAAGAATCAATATTGTGAAAATGACTATACTAGCAAATGCAATCTACAGGATTCATTGTGATCCCTATCAAATTACCAATGGCATTTTTCACAGAACTAGAACAAAAAAATTCACAATTCATATGGAAACACAAAAGACCCCGAATAGCCAAAGCAGTCTTGAGAAATAAGAATGGGTCTGGAGGAATCAACCTTCCTGACTTCAGATTATACTACAAAGCTACAGTCATCAAGACAGTATGATACTGGCACAAAAACAGAAATAGAGACCAATGGAACAAGATAGATAGCCCAGATATAAACCCATGCACCTACTGGTACCTTATTTTTGACAAAGGAGGCAAGAATATACAATGGGGCAAAGACAGCTTCTTCAATAAATGGTGCTGGGAAAGCTGTATGTAAAAGAATGAAGTCAGAACACTTCCTAACACCATTCACAAAGATAAACTCAAAATGAATTAAAGACCTATTTGTAAGACCAGAAACTATAAAACTTTTAGAGGAAAACATAGGCAGAACACTTGATGACATAAATCAAAGCAAGATCCTCCATGACCCAGCTCCTAGAACAACAGAAATAAAAACAAAAGTAAACAAATGGGACCTGATTAAACTTAAAAGCTATTGCACAGCAAAGGAAGCTATAAGCAAGATGAAAAGACAACCCTCAGAACAGGAGAAAATAACAAATGAAACAACTGACAAAGGATTAATTTCCAAAATATACAAGCAGCTCATACAACTCAATACCAGAAAAAAAAAACAACCCAAACAAAAAGTGGGAAAAAGACATAAACAGACATTTCTCCAAAGAAGACATACAGATGGCTAACAAACACATGAAAAGATGCTTAACATCGCTCATTATTAGAGAAATGCAAATCAAAACTACAATGAGATATCATCTCACACCAGTCAGAATGGCCATCATCAAAAAGTCTACAAAAAAATAAATGTTGGAGAGTGTGTGGAGAAAAAGGATGGGAGGGAGGTTCAGAAGGGAGGGGATATATGTATACCTATGGCAGAATACCAGACCACTGACTTGCCTCTTGAGAAATCTGTATGCAGGTCAGGAAGCAGCAGTTAGAACTGGACATGGAACAACAGACTGGTTCCAAATAGGAAAAGGAGTACGTCAAGGCTATATATTGTCACCCTGCTTATTTAACTTCTATGCAGAGTACATCATGAGAAACGCTGGACTGGAAGAAACACAAGCTGGAATCAAGATTGCTGGGAGAAATATCAATAACCTCAGATAGGCAGATGACACCACCCTTATGGCAGAAAGTGAAGAGGAACTAAAAAGCCTCTTGATGAAAGTGAAAGAGCAGAGTGAAAAAGTTGGCCTAAAGCTCAACATTCAGAAAACGAAGATCATGGCATCCAGTCCCATCACTTCATGGGAAATAGATGGGGAAACAGTGGAAACAGTGTCAGGCTTTATTTTGGGGGCTCCAAAATCACTGCAGATGGTGATTGCAGCCATGAAATTAAAAGACACTTACTCCTTGGAAGAAAAGTTATGACCAACCTGGACAGTATATTCAAAAGCAGAGACATTACTTTGCCGACTAAGGTCTGTCTAGTCAAGGCTATGGTTTTTCCTGTGGTCATGTATGGATGTGAGAGTTGGACTGTGAAGAAGGCTGAGCGCCAAAAAATTGATGCTTTTGAACTGTGGTGTTGGAGAAGACTCTTGAGAGTCCCTTGGACTGCAAGGAGATCCAACCAGTCCATTCTGAAGGAGATCAGCCCTGGGATTTCTTTGGAAGGAATGATGCTAAAGCTGAAACTCCAGTACTTTGGCCACCTCATGCGAAGAGTTGACTCATTGGAAAAGACTCTGATGCTGAGAGGAATTGGGGGCAGGAGGAGAAGGGGACGACTGAGGATGAGATGGCTGGATGGCATCATTGACTTGATGGATGTGAGTCTGAGTGAACTCTGGGAGTTGGTGATGGACAGGGAGGCCTGGCGTGCTGCAATTCATGGGGTCGCAAAGAGTCGGACATGACTGAGCGACTGAACTGAGCGGAACTGATGGCAGATTCATGTTGAGGTTTGACAGAAAACAATAAAATTCTGTAAAGCAATTATCCTTCAATAAACAGATAAATTAATTTTAAACAAAGACCACAAATAACAAATGCTGAAGAGGATGTGCAGAAAACAGAACCCTCCTACACTGTTGGTGGGAATGTTAATTGTTGCAGCCACTATGGAGAACAGTATGGAGGTTCCCTGAAAAACTTAACAGTGGAATTGCCATATGATCCAGCAACCCCACCTTGTGTATATATCTGAAAATATCAAAAACACTAACTAGAAAAGATACATGCACCCTGTCATAACAGCATTTTTTATTGCCAACGTATGGTAGCAATCTAAGTGTCCATCAACACATGAATGGATAAAGAAGATGTGGTGTATAGCCCCAATGGAATATTACTCAGTCATAAAAAAGAATGAAATGTTGCCATCTGCAGCAACATGGATGGACTTGGGGGGCATCTTGCTCAGTAAAATGTCAGAAAGCAAAAGGTGAATACTGGCTGCTATCACTTATATGTGGCATCTAAAAAATACAACAAATTAGTGAATAAAACAAAAAAGAGGCAGATTCACAGACATAGAGAACAAACTAACGGTTACCAGTGGGGAAGTTCAGAGGGGAGCTGTTGGTGTGAATGAAAGGGAGATACAAAGTATTGAGTGTAAGACAGGCTACAAGGGTATATTGAACAGCTCAGGGAATATAGCCAGTATTTTGTAATAACTCTAAAAGGAGTGCAACCTTTAAAAATTGTATCAAAAATAAAAATGATTTTAAATATCTGGGGTGATGATTGCATTTTAATCATTACTTGGCACATTTCTCCCCTGGGATGGTCTTAGAAATCCTGACATCATGCAGACGAACTCACAGAGCCTTCTTTGCCTAAGATGTATGTTGGCAGGCAACAAGGAGGAACACTTGTTTCAGGACTTCATCCAGTCTGAGCCCCATGTTGACCACCTGCCCTAGTGTTCTGGACCTCAGTTATCACACCTGTATCCAACAGCACATGTATACTGACTTTCTAGCAATGTTCTGGAAATGATGTATCTTGATAGATCTCATCAGAGACTGTCAGGGCACAAATTTATTTCTAACTTATAGACACTGAGTTCTGGAGGATCAGAGACCAGAGCTGTCTTGTTCACTGTCTCACCCATAACTCCCACCGAACACCTAGCACAGAGTCAGATTAAAACAAAATTTCATTGTAGAAATGAATAGCAATACAGTAAGTCCCCTGCATACGAATTAGTTCTGTTCTGAGAGCACATTCGTTAAGTCCAAATAAGTTAGCCTACATACCCAACTAACAGTTCTTACTCCTTAAGACTGTTAGAAGGATTAATTCAGGGGATGTATACACAATATTTTCAATGATGATGATGATAACTATTGCAGCAATTAGACTTAGCAACTTTCCCTCATCCTTGTTTTTCTCCTCTATCAGAGCAGTTTCCCAACTTTTTTCCCTGATTACTTCCCTAAGTAGCTAGTTTGCATCTTTGAAAGTTAGAAACTTGAAGTTTCACGTGTAGGGGACTTATTGTATACACATAGTGAAGTTTAACCAAACATAAAATTGAAATAATCCTCCCACTCAATTAGCTTAGAATGACGTAAAGATGGCTCCTGTAATAGCTATTGGGGGGCAGGGACTAGCAGTTCCAGATTCTCTTGATTTCCCCGGATGTCAAGTCTGCACAAAATATTGTTAAAATAAATAAGTCCTTAATTTTAGGACTTACTCCAAAACTCTTTCATGAATAAAGTCATCCAGTTGAAAGAAAGAGGATGATGTCTACGGAAGAGAAACTGGAAAGGCACACACACAAGTACACAGAGAATGTCCACTTCATTGGGTAGAACACTTTTTTATTCTCATCTTTTCCTCTCTCAGTGGGGAGCTTTATTTGCATAACAAGAAGCCAATCAACCATCAGTGTTGCACGAACCAAAGGCATTTCAGCCCCTTTCTGCTAATTGAGGATTGCATTGGCATTACTGGCTATATATAAATGTATTCACACATCTCAGTGTGGTTCTAAGGATGAAAATGATCAACGTGTAATTAATTACTATTCATCAGGGATGAAATAGAAACCAACATGATTGAGATGATTGTTCGCAGGAGCTGAACACTCCTTTACCATTTAATAAAAAAAACCGACTGATCATTTTGAGCCTAATAAAAGCCTAAGCAACCAAATTAAGCCTTTATTTTTCAATCTTTAAGCATTTGCAGCATGAGGTTTGCTGCTACAAAAACAACCTAGTCAACAACGAATGCAATTGGAGTTTCTTCTGCCCTTTTAGCTGAATGTCTGAACTTGGCAAAATAGATGTGATTTTGTTCACTAGACTTCGTCATGAAGAATAAAGCACAGAATATTTTCCCTTTTTGCTTCTCTTATCTAAAACCGCGTAATTCAGCTTGGGACTTGAACCCAGCCTAAACACAGTTTGCGATTTGAACCTACAGTCTGTTAATTAGAACCACTCACCTGGTGTCTGGACTCACTGAGGCTCAAGTTCTCTGTGTCTCAGTGCAGGAGGAATTCTGTGAGAGACAAAGTGAGGACTAAAAAATAGATTTATTTAGAGAGAAACACACTCAACAAAGTATGGGCCATCTCAGAATGCAAGAGAGAGAGCCTCAAAATATGACATAGTTTTTATGGGCTGGGTAATTTCATAAGCTAATGAGAGGATTATTTCAATTATTTGGGGGAAGGGGCAGAGATTTCCATGAATTGGGACATCACCTACTTTCTGGCCTTTTATGGCTGGCCTCAGAGCTCTCATGGCACTGGTGGTTGTGTCATTTAGATGTTCAGTTCAGTTCAGTTTCAGTGCAGTCGCTCATTCATGTCCAACTCATGGCGACCCCATGAACTGCAGCACGCCAGAGCTCCCTGTCCATCACCAACTCCCGGAGTTCACTCAGACTCACGTCCATCGAGTCAGTGATGCCATCCAGCCATCTCATCCTCTGTCGTCCCCTTCTCCTCCTGCCCCCAATCCCTCCCAGCATCAGAGTCTTTTCCAATGAGTCAACTCTTCGTGTGAGGTGGCTAAAGTACTGGAGTTTCAGCTTCAGCATCATCCCCTCCAAAGAAATCCCAGGGTTGATCTCCTTCAGAATGGATTGGTTGGATCTCCTTGCTGTCCAAGGGACTCTCAAGAGTCTTCTCCAACACCACAGTTCAAAAGCATCAGTTCTTCAGCACTCAGCTTTCTTCACAGTCCAACTCTCACATCCATACGTGACCACTGGAAAAACCACAGCCTTGACTCAGTTCAGTTCAGTTCAGTCACTCAGTCGTGTCTGACTCTTTGTGACCCCATGAATCACGGCACGCCAAGCCTCCCTGTCCATCACCAACTCCCGGAGTTCACTTCAGACTAGCGTTCATCGAGTCAGTGATGCCATCCAGCCATCTCATCCTCGGTCGTCCCCTTCTCCTCCTGCCCCCAATCCCTCCCAGCATCAAAGTCTTTTCCATTGAGTCAACTCTTCGCATGAGGTGGCCAAAGTACTGGAGTTTCTAGACGGACCTTAGTCGTCAAAGTAATGTCTCTGCTTTTGAATATACTATCTAGGTTGGTCATAACTTTCCTTCCAAGGAGTAAGCGTCTTTTAATTTCATGGCTGCAATCACCATCTGCAGTGATTTTGGAGCCCCCCAAAGTAAAGTCTAACAGTTTCCACTGTTTCCCCATCTATTTCCCATTGAAGTGATGGGACCAGATGCCATGATCTTCGTTTTCTGAATGTTGAGCTTTAAGCCAACTTTTTCACTCTCCACTTTCACTTTCATCAAGAGGCTTTTTAGTTCCTCTTCACTTTCTGCCATTTAGATGTTACTATATTACAAAAAAGAATATAATAAGGCTCAAGGGCTACTGGAAGTTGAATCGTCCATGATCTTGAATGTAGTCAGTTTTAACCAGTTTTTATCATGTCCTACGGCCAAGTCATTCTTTTAAAGATTGTACCCTGCCCTCTTCCCTCCTGTTTCAGTACTGGGATCCTTTTACTTTGCATGGGCATTCTTATCTAGATTAAAGAAAAAAAAAAAACAAACCAACAGATTCTAATGAACTCCCTTTAAAAAGTATCCATAGCCTTTTCTCCCATTACAAAGTTAACCACCAGGTTATTTAAATGATTTTAATTTCTCAGGGCTTTATCTTCTGCTTCTCCTGCACTCATTTCATGTATTGGGGAATGTTTGTTCTGTAAGAACTATACCCAGGTTTTGGTATGTTCTGTATTTCCCAGACTCTTTTATGCCTGAGCTGGGTGATTCATTCAGGCTATTTGATCATATTTCCTATAGACATCTATACATTTAACACATGAAAGCAAGGTCAAGTCACAGTCATTTGTGATACCACTGGCTTCCTTGATTCCATATCTAGTCACTTAACTTATCCTTTGAATTCAGCTCCTGACTCTCCCTGACATCTGTTGTTTCTTTCCTTTTTCAGATGCGAGAATTGTGCCCTGGAACTGGGTTTTCGCGATAGCCTCTTTACTGGACTTCTCATGTTCATTTGTGTATGCCCCAATTCATCTTTCACTTGCTAGCCAATTAATTTCCCATCGTATGATGGATCCAGTTCCAGAATTTTTGTATCATCCCATACTGAAACTCTTATTAAGCAGTAACAGTTGGAGAGATCCTTATCCCACAGAGATGGAGACACATTACTAAAGCCCCCAGGAATGACTCACCATCTACTGTGAATCACAAATGTTGAGATAAAAGGTCTTTGAATTATCCAGTCCTTGGAAACAACATACTGATTCCCAGATGGTCCCCTGTGGTCAGCTTAAATGACCTGGTCTCCAGGAATTAGTATGATTGTGGCCTTTATCATTTGTATTTTACTTGCCCAGAGTCCTTCCCCATTTCATACAAATGTTGATCCCTAGTGACTAAAGAAAGAGGCCGTAGAAAATCCTCATCCACAATTGGGAGGGCCAAGGTCAAGGGCTCACACTTCAGCATCATTAGAATGGCCTGCAGGGCTTGTATACCATCCATCAGTGGTTCTCAAACTGCCTGACAGTCATTGGTTGGGGATGGAGCTGCTTTGAAAATTATTGACTTCTGGGTCCCACCTTAGACAATGTGCTTTAATTGACTGTGGCAAGGCCTGGGAGATGGAAAGAGAGATTAAGAGAGAGGAGGTTATGGAAGCATTATATTTTATAACAAAAAAATATCTTTCCATTTTTGCAGTCAGCCAAAACTATGGCATTCATTTACTTTGGAGTGGGAACAGACTTACATTTTTGTTGTATACTTTGATTACATAATTGTAAAAAAATTTTTTTTGATGAGCTAACAATTTTTAAAGACATAATATGGAGGGTAGACTATTATGTTTCTCTCCCTAACCCGAAGTTTCCATACTCACCAAGTCCCATCTCCATGAATAGTGCCGTCCAAGGACCCGATATTGGAACCAAATCGGCACTTCATCCTCAAATTCACATCAAAAGTGCAGAGTAAAATTATTTTTTAATAGCTATTACTGTGGAAAATTTTAATAGTATATTTTAAAATAATGATAGTGATTATTGAGAAGTATACTTGAGAGACAGCAGTGGTGTAATTACTTACCTCTTGTATCTCATACAATCTTTCCAATCAGCCAATGGACCAGGTTCTATAATTTCCTCTATTTTATGCATGAGGAAATTGGAATTTTCTAAAAGATGACTTTTACCTGCTAAGTATCAGAGGCAGAAATGAAACTCCATTCTCTCTGACTCCAAAGTGGTGCTGGTCACCACTGAAGATGAATCCATTCAAGTGACCTTTCCACAGGGTGAGTAGGGGGCTGCCAGCAGGACCGATTTGCCTGTCCCCACCTCCCATCCCACCAGAACCTCAGGTGAAGAACTTCAGCCTCGTAGCTAAGGAAGGCTGTGACAGCTAGGAGTCCCACTGCAGACTGGGAAGAAGAGGTCTGACAGTCATTAAGCCATTTCCGGCTTCCATCTCATTCCCCAAATACAGATCAGCAGTGGCCATAAATTAACATTTTTATAAATGCCATAATTATTTCACAACTAATACCATTATGCCACAATGTTTTGCCTGTGTTGACAGTGTTTATTTAGAACATGTCAACATTTACAATACTCCACAGTTTCTGTCAACTTGTATTGGCATTTCTCCTTTTAAAAAAAATGAAAGGAATTAGCTGGGCTTTTGTGGACTTTGCAGGGGGCCCTGATCTTGTAAGCAAGTTGCTGCTGGTGTGAAAAATACTGTAAATGAGAAGGGATGGATGTCAAGGAGAGGGTACACTTCCATCGACCGGAGTGATTACGGTCACGGTCAATGTTTGTTCGTCCGGTGATAATTTTGTCTCCCTGGAGAATTAACAAAGGGGTCTCTGGGACTTCATCAGTCGTCCAATGGCTAAGACTCTGCACTGCCAGTGCAGAGGGCCCAGTTGGATCCCTGGTTAGGAAACTAGATCCTGCATGCCGTAATTAAAGATCCCAAGTGCCGCAACTAAGATTTGGCAACAGCCTAAATAAACAAATAAACATTTAAACAAACAAACAAAACACTCCAGTTTAAAAGCAAACAAACAAAAACCCAAAGAGGTCCCTAAAACGCCAAACAATCTCATCCTCTCTTGAAGATATGTTTTCTTCCGTCCTGAGACAGCACTGCCCTGAAGTGAGGTTTAAATACTCTCTCTCTCAAGGGTTAGAGGAATTGATGGGAAGATGTCACACAGCTGTCCACACAGGTAAGGAAGTGGCTAAGGAGAGAGGCGGGCCTTATGATCCTGGAGCCATGACTGGGGGACTTGGCACTCCTGGGAGCAAGCAGAAACACAATTGCGCACCTCTGGCTCAGAGGCACCTGCTTAGCACCTGACCGTGCCTACGTTCCTGTCTGACTCTTGATCCTCAATGGGTACCCCAATTCAGCCCCATATTTACTCCATTAAAACCTTCAGTGTCTCCAAATGGACCTATCTATGAAAGAGAAACAGACTCATTGACATAGAGAACTGGCAAGAGGGATAGAGAGGGAGGCTGGGGTTAGCAGATGCAAACTATATTATAAACAGGATGGATAAACAGCAAGGTCCTACTGTGTAACACAGAGAACTATATTTGAACCATAATTGAAAAGAAAAAAATTTATAAGTGTGTATATATACATATACATTCTTTAAAATATTTTATACATATTATGTATAACTGAATGTAGGTATGTATATAGGTATATATGGGCTCCCCAGATGGCGCTAGTGATAAAGCACCTGCCTTTCAACACAGGAGACATAAGAGATGCGGGGTTCGATCCCTGGGTTGGGAAGATCCCCTGGAGAAGGGCATGGCAACCCACTCCAGTATTCTTGCCTGGAAAATCCCGTGGAAAATGGAGCCTGGCGGGCTACAGTCCATAGCGTCACAAAGAGTTAGACACAACTGAAGAGACCTAGCACACACGCACATGTATATATAGTATATATAGTATATATATGTACATATTATATCTAGGGCTTCCCTCATAGCTCAGGTGGTAAAGAGGCTGCCTGCAATGTAGGAGACCCCAGTTCTATTCCTGGGTCAGGGAAGATCTGCTGGAGAAAGGAAAGGCTACCCACTCCAGTATTCTTGGGCTTCCCTTGTGGCTCAGCTGATAAAGAATCTGCCTGCAATTCGGGAGACCTGGCTTTGATTACTGGGTTGGGAAGATCCCCTGGAGAAGGGAAAGGCTACCCACTCCAGCATTCTGGCCTGAGAATTACATGAGCTGTATAGTCCATGGGGTCACAAAGAGTGACACAATTGAGTGACTTTCACTTTCACTTTTCATTATATATATATATGCTGTGTATATATACATTCTTTTTAAAAATATTCTTTTATACATATATATGTATAACTGAAGCACTTTCTGTACAGCAGAAATTAAGACAGCATTGCAAATAAAATTATACGTCCATAAAAATACTAATAAACAAGAAACATTTTTGTTGTCTCATTGCAGAAATTAATATATTTTGTGAGCCCCACTGTAACAAGAAAGGCATATTTGTTAGGGCAACAATCCTTTCAAAATAAAATGTTTTTCAGAACATGTTTGAAGGACCTGGCTGAAAAAAGGAGTTGGCTGAAAATTTTCACTTTTCATGGTATTGTGACTTTTTATCTCGTTAGAATTCTATCCCCTAATTCTGAAGAGGGAATTGTCTAGATTATTTAAAAGCTTCCAAATAGAGAGAGCATTCCAAAAGCATAGTGGTGTTGATTCTGATGTTTTTGAAGTAAAAAATCATTCTCTGCTTGGGACTATAGAACCTTCAATCACTTAATAAATGGACCTCCCCCCACAAAATGTCCTAGCTAGCCCGATGCTTTCTTCTGAAGGGGAACACTGATTTTAGTAATAAATGCTTGTTATATTCTCTGTGGCTTAAATGAACAGAAATGTAATCTACATACATTAAAGTTACATTCATTGATCTGCAAGGAAGGGCAGCGTCCCCTAGTGGACTCATGTGTACTCATGAGTACACATGGCATGGACTCACCTCCATCAGCGCTTGCCCTGCACCAGGGCTTGAATGGAAACCCTTACACCACTGTTTCTTCCAAGGTCACAGCCAGAAACGCTGTTGTTGTCCTTCAGTTGCTCAGTCATGTCAGACTCTTTTTGACCCCATGGAATGCAGCATGCCAGGCTTCCCTGTCCTTCACCATCTCCCAGAGCTTGCTCAAACTCATGTCCATGGAGTCGGTGTTGCGATCCAACCATCTCGTCCTCTGTCATCCCAGTAACATAGAGCATATGAACAGACCCCCCAGAGCTTCCAATATACCTATCTGGAGACTTTAATAAACTTAAATTCCTCACCAAAATGTTGATGGCTTGAGTCACACACAGCCACAATCAAAGAGCTTAAACTTATTTTTTGCTGTAAAAGGCAGTATAAATTCTTATGGCTTTCTGTGTTTCCAACACACATTTCTGTTATTTTTCTAACTCTGCTGCTTCCCTTGCAAGACCAGGACGATGCGCTGAAATAGTTTAATCAACACTTGTCGTTAAAGGGAAATAATTTCTTACTCAAACAAACTTGCACTTAACAGGATTTAACACCTTGTTGTATTTAAATCTATGATAACTATGAATCACTTGCAAAATTAGCTACTGGGCTTGTTTCCAAAGTTAGGGAAAATTTATGACAAATTTAATATTGACCAATAATATTATAAAAGCTTTAAAATTTTTTTCGGCACTGCTGGTTACAAGGAATTTATTAAAGACTGTAAAATGTTATGAAATAGACTAGATCTCTTTTTGAAATATTTTAGTAGATGATATACCAGGTAACAGTAAATATAAAACTTCTTTGTGTATAATCCTACTCCAAATTATGGATGTGCTTTAAAGTTTTCATGCTAAGAATCACCCCAAAATCCAAAATTGAAAAAATAACTCTTAGAGAGGAAGGACAAATTAGGGAATTAAACTACTGTATGTAAACTAGATAAGCAAGATGAATTTACTGTAAAGCACACGGAATTATACCCCATATCTTGTAATATCCTATAATGGAGTATAATCTGTAAAAAATACTGAATCGCTATGCTCTGTACATGAAACTAACATACTGCTGCAAATCAACTATTCTTTAATAAAAAATAGCTTTCAAATGTCACAAAAAGTGAATACCGAGATGCTGAATTAAAGTGAATGTTAATTCCTTCAGTTGTTGTCTTAACTAAGCTATGTAATTAACTTATTTGCAAATGGACACATATGAAACTCGAAGGGTAGAAACCACTTGAATTTTTGCTCAAATATGGTTGCATGAACTGTTTTATTTATATGAACTGTGGGTTTGTTTCTGTCCAAGTTGATGTAGTGTTTCTTTCAATGTTTAAGACAGTTTATGAGAAATGATTCTTTGAGAATGAGGATCAAAGACCAAATGTCTTATGGTGGATCCACTTTGTCCCCAGATTAGTGGTGTTCTGGAAATTCTCTATCTGTTATGATCTGTAGACAGAGGTTCATGACTGGACTAGAAGTAGTTGCAGACTTCAGTTTATGAAGGACAAGCTGAGGAAGACACATATTAGCTTCATCATCAGAAGCCCTGAGGAGCATCTTTCTATTTGATCTGCTTAACTTCTCTTTTTAACTAGCTGTTTATGTACAGAGTTATGCGATGAACCCTGGTGGTCTAGGTGTTAAGGTTCCACACTTCCATTGTAGTGAGTCTACAGGTTCAATCCCTGGTTAGGGAAATAAGATCCCACATGCCACATGGCATGGCCAGAAAGAAAAAGAAGAGTCATAAAGATTTGTTTATGTGGGTTCTTGTCTTATTATTCAGGCTTCACAGGTGGTGCTAGAGGTAAAGAACCCGCCTGCCAATGCAGGAGATGTAAGAGACGTGGGTTCAGTCCCTGGGTCAGGATGATCCCCGGGATGAGGGCATGGCAATCCACTCCAGTATTCATGTCTGGAGAAGTTCATGGACAGTGGGGCCTAGGGAGCTATGGTCCACAGAGCCGCAAAGAGTAGGACACGACTGAAGCAACTTAGCACACACGTATGTCTTATTATTCATCTTATATACATAGCTGGGTCCACAGCTTGGGAAGCTGCAGGAGTTAGTTATTCTAGAAATTTCTCTCTGGCTTGTGCTTTGAAATAATGTTTCTTTAGCTCAACTCTCAGCAGACAAAAAGTACGAGTTTCAAAACAGCACTCAAAGTGATAGTGATTGTTTTTCTCATCCTCTTGCCTCCAACAAAACAGAACTTCCATTTCTCTTGTTACAGTGAAGGAAATATGGTGTGTGTCCACATAGACTTGGAAACAACACATGAGGATCACAGACTCTCTCTCACTTACGAATAATGGTATCTCTCCAAGGTAGGGACTAAGAAAGCCCACCACCTGATCTGGGGCAAAGAGCAAGGAAATTGATGACTCTCCACTGTCACCTGGGCATCCCTGGTAGTTCAGAGGTTAAAGTGTCTGCCTACAATGCGGGAGACCCGGGTTCGATCCCTGGGTTGGAAAGATCCCCTGGAGAAGGAAATGGCAACCCACTCCAGTATTCTTGCCTGGAGAATCTCATGGACAGAGGAGCCTGGTGGGCTACAGCCCACAGGGTTGCAAAGAGTTGGACACGACTGAGTGACTTCACTTTCACTTCCAGTGTCACCTGGACTTTGGACAATATGCCACTAATTCACTGGGCTTTATTTTTTTATTTTTTATTGGAGTACAGTTGCTTTACAATGTTAGTTTCTGCTGTACAAAGTGAATCCCCTATATGTATCCATATATCCTCAATTTGGGGGTTCCCCCCCATTTAGGTCACCACAGAGCACTGAGTATGGTTCTCTGTGCTATACAGTAGGTTCTTATTCAGTTCAGTCACTCAGTTGTGTCCGACTCTGTGACCTCATGGACTGCAGCACATCAGGCTTCCCTGTTCATCACAACCCCCAGAGCTTGCTCAAGCTCATGTCCATTGAGTCAGTGATGCCATCCAACCATCTCATCCTCTGTTGTCCCCTTCTCCTCCTGCCTTCAATCTTTCCCAGCATCAAGATCTTTTCAAGTGAGTCAGCTCTTAGCATCAGGAAGCCAAAGTATTGGAGTTTCAACTTCAGCATCAGTCCTTTCAGTGAGTATTCAGGACTAATTTCCGTTAGGACTGACTGGTTTGATCTCCCTGAAGTCCAAGGGACTCTCAAGAGTCTTCTCCAACACCACAAAATGTGGTCCACTGGATAAGGGAATGGCAAACCACTTCAGTATTCTTGCCTTAAGAACCCTGTGAAAAGTATGAAAAGGCAAAAAGATAAGACACTGAAAGATGAACTCCCCAGTTCAGTAGGTGCCCGACATGCTACTGGAGAAGAGTGGAGGAATAACTCCAGAGAGAATGAAGAGACGGAGCCGAAGCAAAAACATTGGCCAGTTGTGGATCAGTTATCTACTTTATACATAATATCAGTAGTGTATATACGTCAATTCCAGTCTCCCAATTCACCCCACTCCCCCTTCCTTCCTTGGTGTTCCTACAGTTGTTTTCTGTGCCTGTGTTTTATCTCTATTTCTGTTTTGCAAATAGGTTCATCTCTACCAGTTTCCTAGATTCCACATCTATGTGTTAATGTGCAATATTTATTTTTTCTCTCTGAGCTTTAATGTCTTTACTTGCAGGAAGACCCATTACTGCTGTTGCCTACTGTTGTGCAGAAGGCATTGTCAGGATGAGTGACAGGACAGAGGTGCTTTACTGCCAATGACACTTTTTGATCCTGGGTTTCCTGCTCCCTAGTTGGGGGTTTAAGGCTCTCTTCTGCCTTGATGGAAGGTTTGACTTTATAAGTCATATTTTTACTGGTGAGAAGGAGGTTCTGGCTTTCCTAAAAAATTTTCTAGGAATTCCTAGGAATTTTACCTTCTACTTCTAAAGGTTGCTCAGATGGTAAGGAGTCTGCCTGCAATGTGGGGGACCCAGGTTTGATCCCTGGGCTGGGAAGATCCCCTGGAGAAGGAAATGGCAACCCACTCTAGTATTCTTGCCT
Organism: Capricornis sumatraensis; assembly: GCF_032405125.1. Taxonomy (NCBI): domain Eukaryota; kingdom Metazoa; phylum Chordata; class Mammalia; order Artiodactyla; family Bovidae; genus Capricornis; species Capricornis sumatraensis. Next base: position 57,031,932 of record NC_091085.1, on the reverse strand, counting down.
GGAAAATCCTATGGAAGGAGGAGCCTGACAGGTTATAGACCATGGGATTACAAAGAGTCTGACATGACTGAGCGACTTCACTTTCTTTCTTTCTGTATCTAAAACCTACCTCCCTAAGGCTCTCTCTCCCTCTTCAGTCATGCAGTCATGTACGATTCTTTGCAACCCCATGGACTATAACCCATCAGGTTCCTCTGTCCATGGGATTTTTCCAGCAAGAATACTGGAGTGGGTTGCCATTTCCTTCCCCACACCATGGCTCTACCCCATTAAGATAGAAAGCCCAAAGTCCAATACTAATGTCACCATTAGCCCGTTGTGTGATTTAAATCCACTAACTTCAAACCTTGACAGTTTTCATGTGGGAGTGTTACTATGTGCTTCATATAGTGTGAAAATAGATAATCAATTTTGTTTGAGTCACTGGAAACATGATGCATTTATTAAGAAATAAAAATGAAAAGCACTAACTTATCCTCAGGAGGACTTCCCAGGTGGCTCAGTGGTAAAGAATCCACCTGCCAGTGCAAGAGATGCAGGTTTGATCCCTTGGATAGAAAGACCCCTGGAGGAGGAAATGGCAACCCACTCCAGTATTCTTGCCTAGAAAAGCCCATGGACCGAAGAGCCTGGTGGGCTATATCCCACAGGGTCGGAAAGAGTCAGACCCAACTGAGCATGCATACACCCTTGGGGACAGTCTTTAATTTATTATAAAAAAATTTTTTTTTGACGTGGACTGTTTTAAAAGTTTTTATTAAACTTGTTACAATATTGCTTTTCAGTTTTTGTTGTTATTGTTTTATGTTTTGGTTTTATGACTGTGAGGCATGTGAGATCTTAGCTCTCTGACCAAGGATGGAACCCACACCCCCTGCATTGGAAGGCAAAGTTTTAACTACTGGACCATCAGGGAAGTCCTTCAAGGACAGTCTTTAATTTCTTTCTTTCTTTCTTTCTTTTTTAAAGGAAATTAGTATCCCAGTGAAAACAAATGCTTGTTCCAAATGCTCACCTTCTACCCATGGAACCCTAACGTCAAGTACCTCAGACTGAGAGCTTACTTGGAAACAGGGTAATTAATTAAAATGAGGTCATACTGAAGTAGGATGGGGCCCTCATCCAACATAACTAGTGACCTTAAAAGAAGAGAAGTTTGGAGAGAGAGACATTGTATAGGGAGAGTGAATCATGTGAAGACAGGAATTATGCTGTCATAAGACGAGGAACTATCAGAGGCTAGGAGAAAGGTCTGGAACACACTGATCTCTGGAGCCTGTGAAGGGATGGCCCTGTTGACACTTCGATCTTGGACTTCTGGCCTCTGGAACAGACAGAGAATACATGAATGTTGTTCTCAGACACCCAGTTTATAGTGCTTTGTCATGGCGACCCTAGGGAAACTAATTCAGCTGGTCTGGTTGATTATCACCCTCTTCCAGCCCATCTGGTTTCATTTATGACCATGAATCTTTTTTTTTTTTAACACATCTCTCTGAGAGACCAATTGGAACTGGGTTGTGAAAGGCAAGCTTGCTGCAGTTCCTGCTATATGGGAAGCAAATGAAAGCGCAGATTTGGAGAAAATCATTTATCATCTCCAGGCCCCAGTTTGCTCTTTCGTAAACTGGGGGCAAGTTTACCTGCCTCTTAGGTTTCCTATCACACCCTGATGTAGCCTGTCCTGAGTAATAAATACATCATCTTGGGACCTCCCTGGTGGCCCAGTGGCTAAGACTCCATGCTCCCAATGCAGGAGTCCTGAGTTTGATTCCTGGTCAGGGAACTAGATCCCACATGCCAGAACTAAGGCCTACATGCTGCAACTAAATATTAGGCACACTGCTAAGATGCCGCACAGCCAAATAAATGAATAAAATAAAATAAAAATGGGGTTTATGGAATTAGCTTGGTATTACTGAGCTCAGTTTTGAGAAGGGAATGGCAAATCACTCAAGTATTCTTACCTGGAGAATTCCATGGACAGAGGAGCCTGGTGGGCTACAGTCCATGGGGTCGCAAAGAGTCAAACATGACTGAGTGACTTTCATTTCACTGAGCCCAATTATTGGACATGCCTTTTATCCCAAACAGCAAAATTACAAAACAGGAGAAAGTTAAACATGAGAGATGATTTGTAGCAGACAGAAGGGGCAGCTGAAAGCATTCTGAGCCTGATTTTTCATGTGACTCTCTTCAACTCAACTTCTTAAATGACCAGAAAAGCTACTTTGTGAAAAAATGTGTACTTGGGAAATAAGTCCAAGTTCCTATATGATACATAGTACTTTTTATTTTTATCATTAAGGCAAAACCTGACTTGAACGTTAAATTATTAATAATGTTCTTTCTACATTTGGGGAAACGTTTTCATTTTAAAATGATAGAACACCATTGAAATGGGGGGAAAATATCACGGAATTTGAAAACATTTATAAATAGGTAACTGAATGGCTTATCTGCCAAAGACATATGCTAAATTTAAGAAAACAGATGAAACAGCAAATTCATCTGTCAGGTGAATATTTTTGGTAGGCTCCATGCTGCTAATGGAAAAATGAAGATGGCTTTTGTTTCAGTTTTGGGTGAGTTTGTGAGTTGAAGTTCCCTATTTGTTGTTTGGAAACATAATTTTCCTGTATGTGATTGCATCATTTCATTGTTAAAGGACAGACATAGTTAAAAAGGGAACACACATTACCCATAGCAGCAGAGATGGGGAGAGAAAGAAAGACTTCTCTGCTCTTCTCTGATGGGGTCCAAAGTTGTGTGAATCTTGGGGACCCAGTACAACACAGCCAACAGAGCAATCTGGTTTGGAGTGATTTTAAGAGGAGCATCTGGCCGGAGTAAGAAAATGCAAACTGGTAGAGGCTATCCTGTCCTGCCTGAGACAGGGGTAAAGGGCTTAAGGTTTAGATGCTGCTGCTGGGGAAATGAGGCTTGTGGGTACCAAGGAAATTGTGCTTGGATAGGAAGACCAGAGGGTCTCTGGAGAATCCATGGAGCTGTCCATCAGAAGAAGAATCAGCTTTTAATACTTGTAAAGCCACCTTCCTAAAATGCTTCTCAAATAAGAATATGCTCACGCTATATATCTCCCTGGGGGTAAAAACCTTAGCCACCCCAACCTTACCTTACCTCCCCAGGTAAAAACCTGGGGAGGGGGAACACATTTAATGAGGAAAGAGTCAGATCAAATCAGGGAAAGCATCTTGTTCATGTCATTTAAATATTTGATTTATATAATTAACATCATTTTTGGATTACACATTTGGACTTTGTTGTTTTAAAGATACCATGATTCTGGGACTTCTTGGTGGTCCAGTGGTGAAGAATTCACCTGTCCATGGTTGAGCTTCAATCCCTGGTCGGGGAACTAAGATCCCAAAGCTAAGCCTGCACACCAGGAATAGAGAGAAGCCCACGCTCCGCAACCAAGAGTCTGCAAGCTGCAACTAAGACCTGACGTAGCCAAAAAAAAAAAGAAAGAAATATTTTAAAACTATTTTCAACGACAAAAGAGAAAAAAGATATCCTGGGACTGCTTATATGGAAGTGTATTAATTAAAATAAGAGTAAAGTGAAAGCATTATTCACTCAGTCGTGTCCAACTCTTTGCGACCCCATGGACTGTAGCCCAGCAGGCTCCTCTGTCCATGGGATTCTCCAGGCAAGAGTACTGGAGTGGGTTTCCATTCCCTTCACCAGGGGATCTTCATGACCCAGAAATCCAACCCTAGTCTCCTGCATTTCAGGAAGATTCTTTACCATCTGAGCCACCAAGGAAACCTGGAGTAAGAGTAATTGGCATAGCAAATAAATCCTCCAATCTCAATGCATCGATTGACACAAGAAAATTCTTTCCCCCTTAACTCCTGGAAGTCTTTTCAGGTGGGGCCTGGTTCCTTCTATTTTGAGTCTATGAATGGAGAAGAGAAGCATGAAGAAGACACTCTCATTTCCACACACCTTGGTTCAGAAGTGTTGCATCACTGCTGTTCACACTTCATTGGTGACAACTGGTTATATATTCCTGTCTAGATGCCAGTGGGGGGCAAAAGCCCTCCTAGGCTGGACAACTGCTTCCCTGAGACAACTTGGAGTTGGAAGAGTGAATAACATATTTTTAGTGGATAGCAGCCTCTCAGTGTCAGAAAGTGAGAGCTACCAACCCATGGAACTTCCGAGTCCTTCTCCAGGGGGTGTGGAAAGGCTCATCCTCTTCTCTGAGCTGGAAGGCAAGAAACAAAGAAGGAACTCTCTCTCCGATGGCCTCCCTGATGTCCTGATGGTTCAGGGCAGCAGTGATGTACGACAGCAGGGTTCCTGTGGACACGACAGGTTCCCACTGAAGCCACAGGTGAGACATTGAACTCACGCAAGAGAGTCAGTACAGACAAGTGTTGTCTCTTTCATTTTCTCTTTTTTCAAAATGGAAATACAGCTGATTTACCATGCCACGTTAGTTTCAGGTGTACAGCAAGATGATTCAGAAATACATATATGTGTGTGTATGTACATATATATAAAATGTTTATATGTAATTATTTTATTATATGAGCTTCCCTGATAGCTCAGTTGGTAAAGAATCCACCTGCAATGCAGAAGACCCCAGTTTGATATACATTTATTATATATACATATAATAAATATATAATAAACTATAAACTAATATTGTATATTAATACATGCATTTGGAATCTAGGAAGATGGTACTGATGAGCCTATTTGCACGGCAGCAAAGGAGACATGGACGTAGAGCACAGACTTGTGGACACAGTGGGGGAAGGAGAGGGTGGGACGAATTGAGAGAATATCATGGAAGCGCGTATATTACCATATGTAAAACAGATAGCAAGTGGGAATTTGTTGTGTGACACAGGAAGCTCATCCCATGCTCCATGACAACCTAGAGGGATGGGATGGGGTGGGAGATGGGAGAGGGGTTCAAGAGGGAGGGGACATATGTATACTTGTGGCTGATTCATGCTGATGTATGGCAGAAACCATCACAATATTGTAAAGCAATTATCCTCCAATTAAAAAAAATTAAAAATATATATTCATTTTCAGATTATTTTTCCCTTATAGATTATTACAGAATGTTGGGTAGAGTTCTCTGTGTTATACAGTAGGTCCTTGTTGATTATCTATCTTATATGCAGTGACGTGTATCTGTTCATCGCAAGCTCTTAGTTGATTGCTCCCCTCCACCTCCTTCTCCTTTGGTAACCAGAAGTTTGTTTTCTCTGTCTGTGGGTCTGTTTCTGGTTTGTAAATACTAATAAGTTCCTTCGTATCATTTTAAAAAAAAATATTGTCTCTTGAGATGGAAGACTTCAAGTTGAGGAGAGGCCAGCCAAACATCCAGGGACAACACCCTAGGAAAAGTGGGGCTTTGGTTCCTGAACAAAGATTGAGGTTGGGGCAGAGAAGCGAGAGAGCTGAATCCTAGCCGCTAGACCAGTGGTCAGTGACCAGGCCCTGGCCCTTTGGGTTTGCAGAAAAAGAGTTCCCACAAAGACAGAGTGTAGTGAAACAAGTAAAGTGTTTATGAGCAGGAAAAAAGGACAGTATGTGTGGATAGACACTCAAGTGAACTCAGAAAGAGAGTTGCACCCTCATGGTGATTGAATCACTTTACAGGGCAATTGCTCCAGGTTTCCTTGGGTTGAATCACTTTGTAGGGCAATTGCTCCAGGTTTCCTTGGGTTGAATCACTTAACAGGGCAATTGTTCCAGGTTTCCTTTGGCCAATCACTCTGATTTGCCTTGTTCTGAGTCTGTATCTGGTCAGTCTCAGGATCCTCCCATGTGTGCACACACCAGCATCTCTCAGCCAAGATGGATTCCACCAAAGAGGCCTATGGGTAGTTAGCATCACTTAGCATCACTCCCCTTTTGGCCTCCAAGGAGCCTTTCTACACATGTGCAGTTGAGAAGGTCTCCTGACTTTGAGAATGAGAGATATGTGATCTCTCATGTCTTATCTTAGCCAAGCCTAGCCTCCTCTCTCGATTGTCCTGCTATTGGTATTTTGAATTTTTGTTCACAGGGAATGAACTCAACTGCTCACTCTGGGTTGGGGGTGGGGTAGGGCATCCACCTCCTTTCTCAATGTGAGCAGAGGCATCACAAACTCTGGGATCTACATGGTTCCCCTGGTGTGTGGAGGGAAAGGTGATGGGGTTGGATACTTGGGCAGGTGGGTGTGGGGTGGGGGCTCCTGATTTCAGGCAGAAGCTAAATGATGACAGACAGTGTTACCCACAGAGGGTTTGGGGCTTTAGCCTGAAGGTAATGATGAGCCTTTGGAAAGTTGTCAGTAAGAGGTGGCCTAATAGATTTGCACTTCAGGAAGACACTCTCCCTGCCTCCTTCTGTCCCTGGGCTCACAACAGAGTGTGTATCAATACTTTATCTTTAATTATACATTCCATAAACAAACAAACTCCAAATGCCACTGAAAGGGAACATTATCTTACATAGCTCCAAAAACAAGCACTGGATATGTTAAAACACTGATGGTAAGATGGACCTAAAATTGAGTGATAAGGAGCTGAGAAAAATTGTCACATGAAAATAAGAAATGCTCAGAGTTCCTTAGATGTCTTCCCAATTTCCTTCTCCAGCAAGCTTGCAGGTTCCCTGAGTGCTGACCAGAACGTATGGTTCTGATTTACTAATTTTCTGCTGTGCTAGGTCTTCACTGGTGCACGGGCTCTCTATAGTTGTGACTAGTGGGGGCTACTTTAGTTGGGGTGCCAGGCTTCTCACTGCAGTGGCTTCTCTCATTCTGGAGCAGCGGTTCTAGAGAGCTGGCTCAGTAGATGTGGTGCCTGGACTTAGTTGTTCCATGGCCTGCGAGATGTTCCCAGACCAGGAATCGAACCAGTGTCCCCTGCATTGGCAGGCAGATTCTTAACCGCTAGCTCACCAGGGAAGCCCCAGGATTTCTGTTTTTATACACCTGGTTTTATAGAAATACATACTGCCTGAATATATCCTTCAACCTGTTATGCAGTAGGTGTTAAATGGATGCATATGAAAGAGCTGAACTAGAAAATGTCAGATCATTTGAAAGGAAAACCAAAAGTTCCAATGTGGATGAGAAAAGAAGTGAAAATACTAGACATTTGGGAGAAAAACTGTAAAGAAAATTTGTAAAAATTAACTATATGAAAAAAAAATCAAAGCCCCGCATGATATAATTTAAAGAATCATACATTTCAACCAGACTTGTGACAAATTTAAACAGAACAAAGCCCAAACAGTCCCATCTGCCCATTTTCCCTTGCCTGGAGGCAACCATTCTATTTTGACAAATTTGGGGCATTTATCTCTATAGTTCTAAGTAGTATGTTTTATTGAAATGTTCCTTTTCATTTTGGTTCTTGCTAACTCTGTTAAAAGAAAATTCAGACAGGGCTTCCTTGGTGGTCCAGTGGTTAAGAATCTGCCTTGCAATGTAGGGGACACGGGTTTGATCCCTGGTCTCGGAAGATATCACGTATCGCAGGGCAACTAAGCCTGTGCAAAGCTGCTGAGCCTGCGCTCTAGAACCCGTGAGCCGCAACAGTTCATGTGCCTAAAGCCTGTGCTCAACAAGAGAATCCACTGCAGTGAGAAGCACACACCACAACTAGAGAGTAGCTCCCACCCGCCTCAACTAGAGAAAGCCCTCGCGCAGCAGCAAAGACCCAGAGCAGCCAAAATTCAGAGAGCTTCACTTATGAACCTCAGGACTCACACCTGAAATGGGGTTAATGATCTCTGCCTTTCACACACTACAAGAAAATTGTGGGAATCACATTGGCTAATGGAGATGACAGTGATTTCATATATTATGCGTGACATAAATGGAAGGCCTATTATTCCCTGATTGTATACTAGAATGTTGAAAACTAGACTTATCTCTAGGTCCTAGTATAGAATACTTAGCAAATGATGGGATTTCAGTACATGTGTGTGGCATGAATGCATGAATATATTTATACACATTGTCCAAAACTAAGTTATGTAACATACAGAAATTTTCATGGCGGGTGTGAATCTGAGTGTGCTACTGAAGATAATCCTGGTTGCTGTGACAAAGGAACAACACTATGATGGACATATTTAGTACCTTGATTGTGCTGATGGTATATAATGTTATGTGCTTGCTCATTTGCTTCAGTCTGTCTGACTCTTTGCGCCCTTGTAGCCTGCCAGGCTTCTCTGTCCATGAGATTCTCCAGGCAGGAATACTGGAGCGGGTTGCCATGCCCTTCTCCAGGGGATCTTCTTGACCCAGGGTTTGAACCCACATCTCCTGTAGCTCCTGCGTTGCAGGTAGATTTTTCACCACTGAGCCACTGGGAAACGATCTGGTATTATGTTTTATGTATGAATATGCCCATATCCATCAAAACATATGCACTAACTATTTACAGTTTTTTCCTATCCATTATACCTCAATAAAGATTTAAAAATAAACCTAAAAATACAAAGAGACTCAAGAGAAGTATATTTCTCACTGGTAGGACGCTTCATGTGGTTTTTCTAAATGACAGAAAAATTAAACTTACTCTTCTAAGCAGTAATTTGTTCCATATATGGCTTTGCCAGATTCAACACAAGGCTTCTAAAATGGACATATTATCAATATTATTCCATGACAAGATGAAAAAAAAGGAAAAAAGAAAAAAACGCAGAGAAAGCACATAAGCATCATTTTCCCCTTCAATATTTATTTATTTATTTGGCTGCTCAAGGTCTTAGTTGCAGCACATGAATGTGGGATCTTTAGTAGCAGCATAAAAACTCTTCACTGTGGCATGGGGGATCTAGTTCTCTGACCAGGGATCGAACTCCTGCATTGGGAGTGTGCAAAGTCTTAGCTGCTGGACCACCAGGGAAGTCCCACGTCTGCATCTTGAGATACTTACTATCTACTCATATTTCCTAGTCAAGGTTTGGTCACATGATTCCATCGAAATGACAGAGAATGAGATGCTAGCATGAGTGACTGCTCCCAGCAGGAGCATCAGAAAGGCGTATTCGATGAACAGGTGGCCATGCTGTCACTGTCTGTATCTCATCAACCCAGATATTCTGCTTCAGAGCCGATGCTCTGTTTAGAGCTTTCAGTGCCTGTGTTAAACTGTGTGTGTGTGTGTGTGTGTGTGTGTGTGTGCGTGTAAGATGCAAAAACTATTCTTACTATGTTTCAAAATATAAAGACATATGCAGTATTTTCCACATTATGGCACAAAATTTCTTTCCTATTTTTTTCTTTACAGAGATCTCCCCAGTCCATATCCATGACTGGCTGGAAGTTTCATCAGGGCAAGGATTCTATATATTCTTCAGACTGTCCAGTCAAACCCTGGACACTGAATTGGTACTGAGTAGATATATTAGCCAGAGAAAAATATTTTTTAAATATGCAGGTATACTGACTAGACTTTTTTTTCTTTGCAAGCAAATCAACTTGAGTTAACTTAAGCAAAGGTGATTTGATGAACAGAGGTTGGGACATTCTCAGAATTAGTGAGCTTGATATCAGCCTAGGGAGAACAAGGCAGCCCAAGGAGACTGGGAGTGGGGACTTCATTAATGCTTCTTTAGCCCAAAGGGACTAGAAAACAAGCCACTTTGGGAGTGAAATGGAATACAAGCTATATTCTGTTCTTTGGATCTCTGTTCAAGGTGACAGGGAGGGTAAAATTGGTCTAGCTTGGATCACATGACCAGAAGAATAGAATGCATTTGATGTTGAAAAAGAATTCTAATGCAAACAAGTAGAGGATTGTCAGGAAAGAGCAACTGGTTCTGGGGGAGTACATGGAGAAACGAATACATAAGCGGCCAGCACATTGGTACCTACCTTTTTTATTTAATCAAAGCACCTAGTCCTCTGGTGGATAAGTATTGTTTGCACTACAAGACTCTAATCACTCACCATTGAAGGGAACACCAAAGGAATTTTGACCCTCCTTTGCTAGTTGGTTTTTAACATTAGCATTTTTTGAGGTCAAGGAAACGTACTCTTACATCTCATTCTTAGTTCAAAGCTCAGAAGCAGTTAACTTGCCATTGCTGTTGGTCAGTTGCTCAGTTGTGTCTGACTGTTTGTAACCTCATGGATTGCAGCATGCCAGGCTTCCCTGTCCTTCACTATCTTCACTATGAGTTTGTTCAAACTCGTATCCATTCAGTCGATGACGCCATCCAACCATCTCATCCTCTGTCTCCCCATACTCCTCCTGTCCTCAATTTTTCCCAGCATCAGGATCTTTCCCTATGAGTTGGCTCTTTGCATCAGGTGACCAAAGTATTGACTTATTATAAATTACTCCTCATCAGGGGCTTAAGTAGATACCATATAGATTAAGTCAATTGTTAGCAGGAGCTGAGATTAAGTTTCTTCCACTTATGGGTTCATCATAGAATTGAAATTCAGTTAGAGAAAACTCTTTCTCTCCCTCTCTGTATACACACACTCCTTCCACCTTCTCCCCACTTACTATCACACACACACACACACTTAACAGTTTGGATCAGAGAAATTTTTATTGCAGGGTCTAGCAAGGAGAAATTAAAAGATGCTTACTCCTTGGAAGGAAAGTTATGACCAACCTAGACAGCATATTCAAAAGCAGAGACATTACTTTGCCAACAAAGTTCCGTCTAGTCAAGGCTATGGTTTTTCCAGTAGTCATGTATGGATGTGAGAGTTGGACTGTGAAGAAAGCTGAGTGCCAAAGAATTGATGCTTTTGAATTGTGGTGTTGGAGAAGACTCTTGAGAGTCCCTTGGACTGCAAGGAGATCCAACTAGTCCATTCTGAAGGAGATCAGCCCTGGGATTTCTTTGGAAGGACTGATGCTAAAGCTGAAACTCCAGTACTTTGGCCACCTCATGCGAGGAGTTGACTCACTGGAAAAGACTGATGCTGGGAGGGACTGGGGGCAGCAGGAGAAGAGGATGACAGAGGATGAGATGGCTGGATGGCATCACCAGCTTGATGGACGTGAGTCTGAGTGAACTCCGGGAGTTGGTGATGGACATGGAGGCCTGGCGTACTGTGATTGATGCGGTCGCAAAGAGTTGGACACGACTGAGCGACTGAACTGAACTGAGCAAGGAGAATGGACAGTTTTTGTTCAGAAACCTGGAACTCCCCCAATGGTTTAGGGGGAAAGTTTTTATAGGCAGAATTTGGGAGGAGGGCTGCAGAGCGTGTAACTTTCTTCTGATTGGTTGGTGGTGAAGTAACAGGGTGGAGCTCCAGGAATCTTGTGCTCAGCCTGAATTTACCATCCTCCACTTCCGTGGAGGCCTAAATTCCTGCAGAAAAACTCAGAGTTACTGTTGTGTATATTCCTTGAGGAGGAACCAGGACCCTGCCCCAAGCCTGCACTATTGTTTCCAGACACAGCTTCCTTTGCCCCTGTATTCCCTCCCTCCCCTGATTAGTATCTGTTGGAATCTGCCCTTTGGAACTCAGGCAAGATCATGGAGATTGAAGCCTTTATTCTACAAATAAGAATGTGTGCTCAGTAGTGTTCAACTCTTTGGGACCTCAGAGACCTGATAGGTTCCTCTGTTCCCGGGAGTCTCCAGGCAAGAATACTAGAGTGGGTTGCCATTTCCTCCTCCAGGAGATCTTCCTGACCCAAGGATCAAACCCACGTCTCCTGTATCTCCTTCACTGGCAGGTAGATTCTTACTGCTGTGCCACCTGGGAAGCCCCATGAATAAGAATGGGGGATCTGAAAAGGTTTTTATGCCCAGGAGGGCCCCACAGTGTCTTGCTTGGTTTCAGCCTCAGATCCCACCTGCTCTCCTTTGTCTAGAATATATATGTGAATAGAATTTATATGTGCAATAAAACTCACACATGTGAATTTTTTGTGGCAAGATCAAAAAACGTTAAACATGAATAGTTCTTTTCTGCCCTTTGACCTCTCTTCTCCCCGCACCATGCATTGGGTATGTGCATTAGGGATCCACCAAACCTTCCCCTTTGGCAGAAATACCTGCTCAACCATAAAGATCAATACTCTCCTAGTGTTAGGGGAAACACTGACTGAAACTACACCCCTGGGCAGGCGAGATAGTAACCGTTTGCATGGGTTATCATACCAACAGGAGGTCCTGGTAAGGAACATGGGACTAACAAGCTAGCACCATCTGGAAGAATTTGGTAAATATCAAAAGGAGAGAGGAGACATCAGTGCCACCAACATTTCAGAATACTCCTCCCTGGAATCCATCTTGGCTGAGTGATGCACATGCCACCAGTAAGGAACGCAAGTCAGAGACGACCCAGAAACGAATCCCATCACCCTCAAAGCCAAGACTTGTTATGCCCAAGTCGCGAAATCTCCCAATGACCACCAGGGAGCCGATATCCGATGCAAAAGCAAGAGAGTTTTTATTACCAAGCTCGAGCTGGGGCTCCCACCGTTACCGATGCAGCAGCTATAGTGAGGAGCCCCAGGTTTGGGGTTACATTGCTTATATAGGGAGTGTTCATGAAAAAAAGAATTTCTAGGTAGGGGGACATCTGATTGGTCACTTTCTTTCAAAGGGTTGTGTGTTGGTTTTTGATTGGTCCGTATTACCTAGGTAGACCACAAGTTCCTGAACGTTAAGTCAGGAGATTCTGGTCTGGGGTCCGATTGGGTGGTAGGGTGAGGTCAGGGGATTTCCAAAGGCTCTTTTCCCGGAACCTTACAAAATGGAGTTTTTCTGGTAACAAATTGGAGTAGCTTAAGTTCTTCAGACTGTGAGCCACACGGCAGAGCAGTCCTCCTGGGTTCCCTGACCCTCCTGCTCTCCGCCTGGGCGCCCCTTCCCAATAACATCTCTTGCTTTGTCAGCACGTGTGTCTCCTCAGACAATTCATTTCAGAGTGTGAGACAACAGCCTACTCTTGGGGCCTGACAGGGGTCCCACTACCTGCAACACTGGGACCAACAAGACAGCTCCTTAAAAGATAACATTTCTTCTTGATCTTGTAAGGGGCTCACAGGACTCACCATAATGGCACCTTCATCTGGATTATGTAAACTGCCAATAATACGACATCATTTCATGGACAGCCCTCTGCATCAAAAAATCTAGGTAAACTGCATCTTGACATCTAATGGGTGGAACAGTTCTCAGAGTTTTCTGAAATGCTCTTCCCAGGTTATAATCCTCAAATTTGGCTCAAATAAAATTTTCCATTTCTTTCTTAGGTTGACTGATTAATATTTTGTCAACATATACTTCACCTTGCCTGATTGTCTTTGGAATTCTTCATACTTATAGGATTCCCTATCTGAATATTAATACCTTTTTTTTTCCTGGTAATCTACCTTTATCATTTTAAATGCCAGCCAAAAGAACTGAGAAGGAAAAGGAAAACTCCCTTCCGCCACACGCCCAAGCTTGGACTGATTTCATTCATGATGCATTTCTGACTTCTGTGCAAGAGGTGGAGTGAAGGGTCTTTAGGCTGAGTCCAAAGAACTTATTTTGTTTCAATGAAATTGATAGTGACAGAGTAAAGGACAAAGTAGGTGATTAAATAGTAAATCCCATTAGAGGTTTGTAATGGGAAACTCCTGAAATTTAGTGATTACTCAAAAAAAGCAGTTTGGTGGTTCAGTTGGTAAAGAGTCTCCTGCAATGTGGGAGATGTGGGTTCGAGGGTAGATACCCTGGGTCGGGAAGATCCCCTGGAGGAGGGCATGGCGACCACTCCAATATTCTTGCCTGGTGAATCCCCATGGACAGAGGAGCCTGGGAGGCTGCAGTCCATGGGGTCACGAAGAGTTGGACACGACTGAGCGACTAAGCACAGCACAGCACACAACAAAGCAGGTTTGCTTAACCACAAAACCAAGCAGGCCCACTTAGCGAAAAAGCCATGCAACAGAAGCAGAATACGTGCCCCCAGACAGTCAAATAGTGGAGGCACGAGACCCACATCCTGCCCAGTGAGCTCCATAAGTTAATGATCCGTAGGACATTACGGAAAAAAACAATAATCTGTGGACCTAATTTGACCATGTAGGGACCAGAAGACTTCCCTGTCCAACCTGGAGGAGGAGCTGATGATGGACACGTGACGTCTACTCAAGAAAGACAAATAAGATTCCCCCCACCTCACTTTTCCTTTGATTATAAAACTATAACCCCAAAAGTTCTTGGGATGCGACACCTCCTTGCTCGCCCACTTGTAAACTTCACAAGCATCCTCTTCTAATAAATCACTTTTTATCTATCACGTTGCCTCTCACTGAATTCTTTTCGGTGTAGAGACATAAAGGAATTAATGGTACCAGAGCGCTTTGGAGCCCCTGGAACAACGCCAGTCAGTTTCAAAAGAGTGTTTAGTCCTTGCATTTGCTGGCATTCACCACCCAGGAAATGATGGTGCCCTTGGAAGCTATGGTGTCCTTGCAGAAGACCCCACACGTAGAGAATTCCCCAGGAGAGGAGAGGAGCCTGAGTCAGGCAGCTTTAACCCTCGTCTTTGTCTTCTCTGATATTCTTGGAAATGGAAAAACCCAAAGACAACCTTATGAGTAGCTTGGCTTTCCATATCGATTCACCTTCCTGAGAATGACAGTGAGTGCCGCTGAGATTAACAACAGAACAAGACTTTGAAATATGCATCTCTTGTATTAACTGCACCCATCTACTGCCCAAGTATGCTTTTGGCTGATTTTACATAATTAGGATTTCTCAACCATGGCTGCACAATGGAGTGAATAATCTTAAGCTCTTTTGAAAATAAACGTGCCTGGGACTCAGCCCCTGAGACTCTGATTCAGTTCCTGTGAGATGAAACCCAATTGATGGATGACATTATTACAAAGCTTCTGGGGTGATTATAATGAGCAGCCAGAGCTGAGAATCTCTGACCAGCTTCTATAATCTACGCCAGGGAGATTTATCATTTGGATTGGAATGTATGTCAAGGCAGCTCCACGTTCTGACAGGCTACCCAGGATTTCTCCCACATGAAAGTGTGGCAGTGACAGAAAACTTGAGAGCCGCTCTGCTGTGACCGTCTTTAATGAACACGAGCATGCATGTATCATCTGTGTTATAACTGGTGGCAGAAGACCCTTTAGAGTCCGGATCTGGGGGATGTGTTTCCAATGATTTTAAAAAAAATGTTCTAATGTCAAAGACTAGCCATGGTGTTACTGAAAGTGGGGTCTGGCTGCTCGCCACTCAAATGCCAATAAAGAGGCAAGTTGATAGTAAAGGAAGTTTGCTTTATTCCAGATGCTAGCCACTGGGATTGGGGGTGGGGGAGTTTGGGCGCTTGTCCAAAGGCTGAATTCTCCCCGACCTCCTGATAATCAGTGGGCAAGAGTTTCTATGGACAGAAGGATGGGGCTACTTGCAGAAAGAGCACACTCAGCTCTGACAGTCCTCTTGAAGTTGGGCCTCAGTGGTCTGATTGGTAACCTCTTGATTGTTTTAAATACAATGAATCTTCAGTTCCAAGGTCGGTTTGCTCGCATTTCTTTCAGGCTGATTCTTGGAATTGTGGCAGCTTATGTCATGGCTTCAGTCTGGTAATCATGTAGTTAACTTCTTCCACCTGGTGGGGGTTTCAGTATCTATAAGAGAGCTCACAGGAGATGGCTCAGAATGTGATCTATCGCCCCTAAGAAGGAACTAGAGGTCTTTGCCTTTGCTTAATGACTGAACTATCATTCTTTGGTCTCCTTTGACTATTTCTATCTTCTCACTTCTCTGATTAAGCTTATTCTTTTGCTAAAGCTTTTCCACAGACAAAAGGCAGGCGGAGGCCAGGGGGTGGGAGAAGGACCCGCTTCTCCTGCTCAGAAAGTCCTGCTCCTTCTCCGTGGCACAGGGAGGTAAATCATAGTTTTGGGTGAAGTTTAACAAAATAAGCCAGAAAGGTGGGGGTGGGCATCATCAGTTTTCCAGTCTACTAGACTGGAGTCGTGTGGGACTATAGGACAATGATCAATTCTCATTAATTGGGATTCTCCTGTCTTAAACCTTCTCTTACCTGTTAGGGCTGAAAAGAAAAGGGAGCTCATAACAATGAAGTTGGCATGATATCTAAAAAAAATTATGATGATTTAAAAATACCTATCTGTCATGTCCTTTAGTGTTTTTTTTTTCAAATGGTGGTCTTATTGCAATGCAATTGATGTAACATAAAACTCATTTTTTTAAAAGGATACAGTTTAGTGGGGTTTTTTTTGTGTATTCACAAAATTATACAACCATCAGTTCAGTTCAGTTCAGTCACTCAGTTGTGTCTGACTCTTTGCGACCCCATGAATCGCAGCATACCAGGCCTTCCTGTCCATCACCAACTACCGGAGTTCACTCAGACTCCTAATTCCAGAATATTTTCATCACCCTGTTAGAATATTCTGCCCCCTCCCCCACTGCGACCATTGGCCCTGGCAACTACTAATCAGTCTTGATGAATTTTACCATGATGGATATTTCATATAATGAATAATATAATGATACAATGAGTACCATGATAAACAAAATCATAGGATAGCCTTTTGTATCTGGCTTCTTTCACTTAGCATATTGTTTTCAAAATTCATCATGTCTTACCATGAATCAATACGTCATTCCTTTTTATTCTAATAGAATAATATTCCATTGGATGGATAGGCCATACTTTATCAATACATCAGTTAAGAAACCTTTTGTTTCAATTCTTGTTTATTATGAAAAATCATGATATGAACATTTGTGTACATGTTTTTGTGTAGGCATTTATTTTCTATTCTGTTGGGTGTTATTTAGGAGAGGAATTTCTGGGTAATGTGGTAACTTTATGTTTTACTGTTTGAAGAATTGCCAAAATATTTTCCAAAGCAGTTGCACAATTTTACATTCCCACCAGCAATGTGTTAGGGTTTCAGCTTTTCCATTTCTTTTCCAATACATACTATTGTCCAACTTTTAGATTCTGAATTTAAAATATCTCACACTAGTTTTGATTTTCATTTACCTAATGACTAAAGATGTTGCGCAAACTTTCATGTGATTATTCACCATTTCTGAATATTTTTTACATATAACTTTTCATTCAAATTATTTGCCCGTTTAAAAAATTAGGTGGTCTGGTGTTGAATGAGAAAATGAAAGTCATTCAGTCGTATCTGACTCTTGTGACCGCATGGACTATTACAGTCCAAGGAATTCTCTAGACCAGAATACTGGAGTGGGTACAGGGGATCTTCCCAACCCAAAGATTGAACCCAGGTCTCCCACATTGCAGGTGGATTCTTTACCAGTTGAGCCACAAGGGAAGCCCTGGTATGGGTTATTTATATCTTCTACATACAAGTCCCTTCTCAGATATATGATTTTCAAATATTTTCCCCCATTGGGGGCTGTCTTGTCACTTTCTCAGTGATGTCTTCTGGTGAACAGAAGTTTTAATTTTGATGAAGTCCAATATCCATTTTTTCTTTTGTCACATATGTTTTTCGTGTCATAACTAAGAAACCATTACCTAGTCCAAGGTCATGAAGATTTGCTTTCGTGTTTTCTTCAGAGAGCTTTAGAATTTCAGAACTTACATTGAGGTCTATAATCCACTTTTGAATTAGTTTTGGTGTATGAGGTAAAGAAAAAGTCTAATTTTATAGGCAAGCTGGGATGACAGTCCTGCCATAATCTGAATTTTAGATCTCTGAAATCTCTGAAATTCAGAGAAATCTGAATTTTTAAATATGAAATCCTATGCATTTGAAATTTTGGTAACTAATTTTTAACATGATAGGATCAAAAATTCAAAAACATCTGTGGGTCTGATTTGGCCACCAGACTACTTTCAACTTCTTACTTTAGCTCTTTGCACCTCGTTTTCCTCAACTATAAAGTGAAAATAAGAATGCTTGACTTGAAGAAGAGCAGGGATTTATAAATTCATAATATTAAATCATGGCTCTTAGAATATCCCGAATATTCCATAAATGTTGGTTCCTCCAGTTATCCCCAGTAATTTACTGACCTACAAATTCTCTTTTGATTCCTCCCCCAGAGAAATCTGTATATAACAGGCAGAATTAAACGACCACACAACTCTGATTGATCACCCAAAAAGGAATCACCATTTTGGATTCTAACTAAGTGGCATATGAAATTCCAGAAAGAGCAATTTGTAAGCCCAGAAGAAAAATTCATAAATCAGGTCAAGCCTTTGACTTACTCTCTAATTTCTTGATGCTCTTTGAGCAGCTCTTGTGTTTTGGATACATACCCCATGCTCAGTACATTTGGTTGAATTCCTTTTTCTTTCTTTTAGTTTCTGTGTCTTCTTAGCCCTCTTTTTTATTTCAGGAATGAAGGTATTATGAAAGCATTCCATTTGCCCATTTTTCTTTCTAGATATTACACAAGAATTAAGCCCTGTGAAGGCAGGAGTTCATGCACTTGGGTCACTGCTACAGTCTGCTCTCAGCTGATAGAGGGTCAAGAAATCATAGTTCAATGATATATAAGCTTTCGGTGCGCTGGGTTCCTTCCTCTCTTTGCCAGGCAGAGGGTGCATGGCTGAAATGAATGAAGGGTGAGGCTGAAAGTACTCACGATCCAGGTCCTCGCCCCAGCGCGCAGGGAATGACAGGTGACGGAGGCGGTTCCGGGCATCAGGGCGTCACCAAAGACCCTGCCGCGTGCTCCTCTCTGCCCCTGGTGCAGCGCTTATGGCTTACTGAACAGCTCACCTGATGAATGCCGTTTTGAAAGCGTCTTTGCTGCTTCATTCGAATAGAGATTTTTATTTATTCCTCCTTACACTAAATTTGTATCATGGGAGGGGTGAGGAAGAGAGCGGCCCCATCAGTGAGTTCCTTCCATCTGTTCACCTTCCATCTCTTGGCCAGGGAACGACATCCGTGTCACCTGCGGAGGCAGGCGCTCCACTGCCCTGGCGTCTGGAGAAAAGACGCCGCCAAGATGAAGGTTCTGGAGCATCTTTAATTTTCCCGAATTAGCTATTTAATCAGCATCCAGGCCTCGCTGCCAAGATTGAAGAATTGCAGGGAAGAATCATGGCTCCTGGGCTTTCGGTGCCCCGTGTGCGCTGGCAGCTGCCACCGGCTCCTACGTGTGACCCGCTTAAAGCCTTCCCGAAACGGCCCAAAACAAACTCTCTCCACCCATTTCACTTTCTTCTCCAAGTCAGTCATCAATGTCAATCAAGTCTGTGTGCTCAGGAGTGTGAAGGCGTAGGAAAACCAGACCACCTTTCCTGGAGGCCGAAAGCTGCTGTGTGTCTGCGGGATAAATAACCTCAGTGGCTGTGTCAAGGGCGGGAGGAGGAGGCCACAGGGAAAGATGAGAAGTGAGCTGGGGTTGTGTATCAGAAGGCCGCCAGGGACCACTCTTTGGATTCTTTACATAAGACATGTGGGTTAGATTCCCTGAGTGGGGAAGATCCCCTGGAGGAGGGCCTGGCAACCCACTCCAGTATTCTTGCCTGGAGAATCACATGGACAGGGGAGCCCAGCAGCCTACAGTTCATAGGGTAGCAAAGAGTCAGATAGGACAGAAGCAACTTAGTATGCATAAGCATGCATGTGTATATATGATATTAAATTATAATATATAATATATACCATAATATATTAATATATATACATAATTTTATGTCTTGTTTTTCTTTAGGTAATGAGTTTGTTACATTCACTGCCTTGTCTGAATCCTCAGAGTACCCTGTGGGGAGGTGCTATAGTACATGATTGGATTAACGTGGACAGTTTGAACAACAAATCATTTTGCATTCTTTAATCCCTATCTTACTCTCCCATTGCATTTACGATAAAATCTGTGTTTAAGCAATTCCACAAAGAATGGGTTCAAAAGGTCCAAACTTTCAGTTATAAGAGAAATATATTTGGGGTACATAAGATATAGCAAGGTTACTATAATTAATAATACCGTGTTGTATATTTGAAAGTTGCTAAGGAAAGAAATCTTGAAAGCTCTCATCACAAGGAAAAAATTTAACTATGTGAGATGCTGGATACAAAAAATTATAACTACTTTTTATAGTTTAACTGTAAATTAAACTCATAGTAGTCATCATTTTACAATTTATGCAAATATCAAACCATCACATTGTACACCTAAAATCAATATGATGTTATAAGTCAATTAAAAAAATTAATGCAGGGACTTCCCTGGTGGTCCAGTGGCTAAGACTTTGCACTCCCAAAGCAGGGAGCCTGGGTTCCATCCCTGGTCAGAGAAGTAGATCACACATGTCGCAACAGAGAGATCACATACCGCAACCAAAGATCCCACATGCCCCAAACAAAAATGGGAGGGCCCATGTGCCCCAACTAAGACCCGCCACAGCCAAATAAATAAATATTAAAAAAAAATAATGCAGTGTTGTTGAAGGCTTTTAAATGGGAGGGTCGCATGATTCATTTCATTATTGGAAACAGTTGCTCCAGCACAGACATGAGACCCATCAGGAAGGCAATTAGGGGTTCTTCAACTCTCCACCTGAGAGGAGGTGATGTGTGGACCAGATTGGTGTCAAAGATGTAGACAGATTTGCTGCCTGTGACTCTACAGGCTACTTTAGTAGCGTGATTCTGTCCCCACTGCTGTTTATGGGTTGGCTGATCCTCTGGGTGGTAGAAATGGGGGGAGTTGAATCTCCTTGGGGAGCCCTCAAGAACCACTTGGCTTCTAGTGAATTAACCCCAAATACTCCTAGCTAAGCAGTGCAGGTGGATGTCCCTGGGAAAATGGCTTCAGCTGATGAAAACTGGAGTGTGAGCACATTGAACAAAGCCTACATATTATCAAGTGTTGCTAACTAGAAAATAATAATGGTAACCAGCTGCACTGGGGATACGGAGAAGAGATAGTGTTTCCTTAAGCGTGGTACCCCAAACTGTCTTTCTAAAAGCAAAGGTTCAGTTCAGTGTAGTTCAGTCGCTCAATCATTTCCGACTCTTTGCGACCCCATGAATCGCAGCACGCCAGCCCTCCCTGTCCGTCACCAACTCCCAGAGTTCACTCAGATTCATGCCCATTGAGTCAGTGATGCCATCCAGCCATCTCATCCTCTGTTATCCCCTTCTCCTCCTGCCCCCAATCCCTCCCAGCATCAAAGTCTTTTCCAATGAGTCAACTCTTCGCATGAGGTGGCCAAAGTACTGGAGTTTCAGCTTTAGCATCATTCCTTCCAAAGAAATCCCAGGGCTGATCTCCTTCAGAATGGACTGGTTGGATCTCCTTGCAGTCCGAGGAAAACTCAAGAGTCTTCTCCAATACCACAGTTCAAAAGCATCAATTCTTTGGAGCTCAGCTTTCTTCACAGTCCAACTCTCACATCCATACATGACCACAGGAAAAACTATAGCCTTGACTAGACGGAGCTTTGTTGGCAAAGTAATGTCTCTGCTTTTCAATAACTCTTTAAAAATATTTGGTAATAGTAGTAGCCAGCATTTACAGATGGCCTCCTATGTATGGGCTTTCCAGGTGGCTCAGTGTTAAAGAATCCACCTGCCAATTCAGGAGATGCAAGAGACTTGAGTTAAGTCCCTAGGTCTGGAAGACCCTCTGGAGTAGTAAATGGCAACTCACTCCAGCATTCTTGCCTGGAAAATTCCATGGACAGTGGAGCCTGGAAGGCTCCATTTCGATGGGATTGCAAGAAATTGGACATGGCTGAGTGTGTGCATGTGTACACACACACACACACACCTATGTCCTGGGCACAGTGCTTTTGTGTTTAAGGTGGGAAAAAGTAGTTATTGGATAATGTAGCATCCATTACCATAACTCCCTCTCCTGATCATCTTTGTGTTCCTGTGGCCAAATCCTAGTCAATGTGGTCGAAGTAGAACTCTTCTGTAGGGTTTTGTAAAAAGCATTTGTTTTGCTAATCATCAACCCGTCCCTTCTGTCTTTCTTTTTCTTCTTGCTATGGACACAGCTGTGATGACTAGAGCTGCAGAAGCCATCTTGTGACTTTGAGTCAAATGACCAAAAAAATCAAAACTTTTGTCCAGACATCATTAAGCCCCTGAAGTAAAGTGAAGTGAAGTGAAAGTCGCTATGGGGTTGCAAAGAGTTGGACACAACTGAGTGACTAAGCACAGAACATTATTTAAGTTACTATGGTCAGGTTTTATTAACTGTAGATAAAAGAATTTCTCATGGACAAGCAAATGCTGTATCATTTAATCTTTAAATAGCTCCCCTTGTTAAAGAGGAGAAAAATTAATGCTAATTATGGTGGTTCAGCTAGTAAGTAGAAGAGCTATATTCTGTGCCCAGATATGGCTAACCATTTCTATTTTATCCTGTAGTGTCTCTGAAAAATGTTAGTCTTAGAGAATAAGTCCTTAATATACCATGTTGTGGGTTATTTAGAAAACCACTCTGAAATAAAATAGAATTATCCTCCTAGAGACAACAGCTATAATTTTTCAGAAGGGGTATCATTTTCTTGTATATTTTTCCTTTTATTTAAAATCACCTCAATGTATTCAACCCTCTTGACCCGCCTTACTAGGTATTTTTATAACACTTACTGCTTTCCAGTATTCTTTATAATTTGCTTACTTATTATTTATCACCTCCCCCCCAACCAGAATATAAATGTCACAGGAGAGAGATCTTTTTTTTTCTAACTAGCAAATCCACATGAATGAATATGATGAACATGGCCCTGTTTTTTCCCACAGCTACACATGTGTTTCATAAAAACTGTTCCATTTATTTCTTGAAATAATTGGCTCCCTGAATAAATGAAATGTAATTAACACATGCATACATGCATAGATCATAAAACAGTGCTGTGCCCAGCATATGGTTAGGGCTTAATAACTGTTAACTATTGCTTTGATGTTATGAAATTGGTCTTCTGTCTTCTAAATGGAGCAGCGGTCCCCAATATTTTTGGCACCAGGGATCGGTTTTGTGGAAGATAATTTTCCCACAGATGGGGGTTGGTAGGAAGTGGTTTGGAGATGATTCAAGAGCATTATATTTACTGTGCTTTTTATTTCTATTATTTTTTATTATTTTTAATTGAAAGATGATTGCTTTACAATATTGGTTTGATTTCTGCCATACATCAACATGAATTAGCCGTAGGTGTACATATGTCCCCTCCCTCTTGAACCTCCCTCCCACCTCTCTATTTCTATTATTATTACATCAGCTCCATCTCAGATCATGAGGCATTACTTCCCGGAGGTTGGGGACCCCTGAAATAGAGAAACAGAAATCCAGTCCAGAGGCTAGGTGGGAAACACACGCCATGCCACTCTCTCCCCATCATTGCTTGCTTTCCCTGCAACCAATCAATGATCCATCTCCAATTAGAAAACCAACCCCAGGGCTTGCCTGGTGGCACAGTGCTAAAGAATCTGCCTGCCAATGCAGGAGACAGGGGAAAGAGCCCTGGTCTGGGAAGGTCCCACATGCTGTGGAACAGCTCAGCTCGTGTGCCATGACTGTGGAAGCTGTGCGCTAGAGTCCATGCCCCACGGCTACGAAAGCCCTCATGCCCTAGAGCCTGTGCTCCACAACGAGAGAAGCCCGCCGTGCATCGCAACTAGAGAGTAGCCCCTACTCACTGCAACTAGAGAAAAACCTGTGTTGTAACAAAGACCTAGCACAGCCAAAAATAAATAAATATTTTTTAAAAAGAAAAACAAATCCACCAAAGACACACGTTACCAGGCTGCTGCTTCCCTGTCACTGCTACTTGTGTGCCATTCCAGCGCAAGTTGCCTACACCTATGCCAGCAGAAGGGAGCTTTCAAGAGAATATTATTCCAGCGCCACTCTTTATAGTATTATATAAAAACCATTTACTGCAGCTAGTAAAACAATCTGTGTAAACATAATCTTTATGGCTGAATGATACACCAGCATATGGCTAGACTATCATTTACTTAACTCTTTCTCTATTGTTGGATATTTAGGATGTTTTTTGTTTTCCCTGATGACGAGCAGGGTGATGATATTCCTCTTGGAACATAAAAGGCAAAGTCCTCCTTGAGGGGAATCTTGATGATGGTATTAAAAAGACAGAACACAGCTATAACCATCTGTACAGGAATGATTGGCTGTAGCTGAGATTCAAGGCACCTTTGTTGGGGAGGGCCTTCACCAAGACTCTGGGAAGGGAGCCCTGACTTCCCAAAGCCTGGTATGACCTGTACTCAGGTCCAGAGAAAAGATGGCCTGTGCTGAGGACATGTTGTCAGGTATGACCACAGAGGTTTATCAGTAAGCAAGAGACACAATAAGAGTGTTCATTCATTTATTCATTTAATGAATATTTATTGAGCACCTACATTGTGGCAAGAAGTTTTGGAGCCATGGTTCTCAAAGTGTGGTTCCTGGACCAGCAGCATCAGCATCACCTGGGAACTTGGTAGAAATTCAGACTTTTGGGTACCACCCCAGACCTACTGCATCAGAAATTCTGGGAGTGGGAACCCCAGATCTTCATTATGACAAAGCTTCTGGGAGATTCTGATCCATTCTAACACTTGAGGATTATGATTTAAAGTGGTCCAGATTACAGCAGTGAATAAAACCCTTGCTTTTTTTGAACATTCTAATGAGACGAGACAGACAGCAAACTTGTGTTTAAATACAAAACAGTGTGTCAAGTGATGAGTTTGGAGGAGGAAAATAAAGCAGGGGTCTTTGGACAAATGGGAAGCCCAGTGGCTCAAAGGTAAAGAATCTTTTTGCCAAGCAGGAAACGCGGGTTCGATCAGTGGGATGGGAAGATCACGTGCAAAGGGAAATGACAGCCTACTCCAGTATTCTTACCTGGGAAATCCCACAAACAGAGAAGCCTGGGATTGCAAAGAGTCAGATAGGACTGAGCGACTAAACAATTTGAAGGAGGTAAAGATATAAGGAAGCATCTGGATACTTGAGGTACTTGAGCATCTGGATACTCGGATACTTTCCAACAGAGGGCACAACAAGCATGAAGACATACTAGCATGCTCTTGTAAGATTTTCTGTCTCCGCACCAGCCAATGGACTAGATAGCTGATCTACCGTCTCTGTGCTGCTGGGTTTTGCTGTTCCTGATGATTAATTTGATGTGTCAACTTGACTGGGCTAAGGGAGATCCAGAGAGCTGGTAGAGCACTATTTCCGAGTGTGTCTAGTTGGATGTTTCTGGAAGACATTAGCATTTGAATCGGTGAACTCAATAAAGAAAATTCCCCTCACCAGTGTGTGTGTGTGTGTGTGTGTGTGTGTGTGTGTGTGTGTGTGTATGTGTATGTGTGCATGCACACTCACTCTTATTCTGACTTTTGCAGGAAGAAACAGATTAGCTTCCAGATCTGAAATGACCCAGGGCAATTTAAAAAGCATCATGGGAAATTCCCTGGTGTCCAGTGTTAGGACTTCCTGCTTCTGCTGCAAGGGGCATGGGTTCAATCCCAGGTTGGGGAACTAAGACCCTTGCATAAGTCACAGTGCAGCCAAAACCAAAAAACTATAAATTAGGGGGGGAAAAAAAGCACAATGAGTTGATGAATTTCTCGTCCTTTCCTCCCCTACTCAGCCACTTCAAATAGGATGGTGAAGAACACTCTGAAAAGCTTTGTAGAACAGAATTAGAATCATTGACATGTTTGGAAAAGCTCTCCAATTTACATCATCCTCAACGAGTCTGAGATGACTACAGTCCTTTGCCTGAAGTCGTCAGGTAATGCAAGGACACGGAACGGTTCTAAAGTCGCCTCCTTCAGAACTACTTTTTTTAACTTCAAGAGAGAGACTCATTAACATGAAAATCTGCCATCTGCATTTGGTCAGCCCGTCGACACTTCCTGAACACGTTATCTGGAACATTTTCTGTTACCGAGCTGTCATCTTGCGAATGAAAGAGATGAGGCACTGAATGGGCTTTGATGTGCACAGGAGTTTGAAGTTCCAAAAGATCTCAACTCATTTTCTTTGATGGTGTGATGCCTTGGGCTTCCTGGTAAAGTCTTGGTTTGGTTAATAGGAAAGCGTATATATCTTTGGGGCTTCCCAGGTGGTGCTAGTGGTAAAGAACCCACCTGCTATAAGAGATGCAGGTTTGATCCTTGGTTTGGGAAGATCCCCTGGAGGAGGGCATGGCAACCCACTCCAGTATTCTTGCCTGGAGAATCCCCTGGACAGAAGAGCCAGTGGGCTACAGTCCATAGGGTCACAAAGAGTTGGACATGACTGAAGAGACTTAGCACACACTCACCTGTGTACATGTCCTTAAGTGACATTTCAGAAGAGAAGCAAGATATCCACATATTTGAATGGCATCCCCCTGTGACTTGGGTCATGTTAAGTGATGAAGTCTAACCTATGATCAGCCCTTGAATTGTGTGCCCCACCCCTAGGGAGGGGGTGTGGGAGCTCACTGCTATATTCATAACTAAGACCAGAACACAGTAGCCAGCAAGAGTCCTGTCTTGCAAGTTTATAGCTTGATGGTAAGAGCTGGTATTTCTGTTTTCCATGTGGAGGGACCAGATCATAGCTTTATATTTGGAAAAAGGAAAAGACAACCCCCTTCGTTTAGATACTGAATTTGGTTACTCACATGGGCCTGCGGCAACCTTTGAAAAGTACTAGATGTCTCCCATGAGACAGCATCTGGAAACACTTGGCAACAGCTGTTAATATAAATTATTCACTGTTAATTGATTACAGAGGTGCATCTGAAACTGACATGCCACATTGAGTAATAGGATGATGGTGTAATGGAAAGTGATAATGTAAACATTATTTATTCTTATCAGACATCTGTAGGTTATAACAGAGAAGACCCTGTCCCTTTTTCATTCTCTATGGATCAATCACAGACAGATGTTTAGAGAAACTGCATGCTCTGTGGTCTTTACACTTTGATGGTACTGTTAGTTTTTTTTTAATTTTATTTTTTAAATATCTATTTAATTGGCTGTGCCTGGTCTTAGTTATGGCATGGGAGAACCTAGTTCCCTGACCAGGGATTGAACATGGGCCCTCTGCACTGGGAGCATGGAGCCTTAGTCAGTGGACCAGCAGGGAGCCAGGTCCATTTAAATTTAATGATGATTTATTCTCTTTTAGATTCTGGTTCTAATCAGCACTTTTGAAATTACATCTATTTGGTGAAAATAACTCAACCGGAGTCATGGTTTGGCTACTCAAGAGTGCAGAGCTTGAGAGAAGCTAGAAGGTAGATAGGACATTTATCCAGGTCTGAAACTCAAATTTTTTGTTGGCATTCAATCACTAGGTGATGTCCAACTCTTTGTGACCTTATGGACTACAGCACACCAGGCTTCCCTGTTCTTTACCATCTCCCGGAGTTTGCCCAAGTTCATGTCCATTGAATCAGTGATGCCATCCAACCATCTCATCCTCTGTCATCCCCTTCTTCCTCCTGCCTTCAGTCCTTCCCAGCATCAGGATCTTTTCCAGTCAGCTCATTGCATCAAGTGGTCAAAGTATTGGAGCTTCAGTTTCAGCATCAGTCCTTCCAACGAATATTCAGGGTTGGTTTCCTTTAGGATTGACTGATTTGATCTCCTTGCTGTCCAACATAGGACCTCATATATAATTATATCATTTTATGTCAAAAGACCATTGTTCTACTTGGGAGCATATGTTTGAAAAACAATAAATTTATAAGTATTTAAAATTTGATGTGATTTTTGCTATTGCTTCTAGAAACTTTAATAGACAGAGACTTGTAAGTTCCTGGTCTGAGTATGACTCAGCCTCTGAGAGATGAAGGCAAACCCATTTTTCTAGGACTTTCACCTTCTCAGGATTTCCCATTCCCTCCTTGCACTGGAGCTCATTAACCAAAGAGACATTTTAACTGAACTTTTTCTTCCCAGAACTGAACTATTGAACTGAACGGTAATAAGCTCCTTATACAAGTAACTACAGTAAGTCCCCTACGTATGAACCTCCAAGTTGCGAACTTTCAAAGATGCCAGTGTGTGTTCTATCAATATCAGGTGAGAGTGACATTGCAGCTTGCCCTCTGTCTCCTATTGATGTCAATCCTTCGGCTCTACATTTTCCCACCTCTTCCATCTCCGCCAGTCAGTAACTCTTCTTGCCTCTTCACTTGATGCCAATCCTTGTATGCCAGCTGGTGTACTGTACTACTGTACTTTTCAAGGTCCTGTACTGTAAAATTAAAACTGTTTTATTTTTTGCATTTTTTAAATGTATTCCGTTCAGTTCAGTTCAGTCACTCAGTCGTGTCCGACTCTTTGCGACCCCAGGGACTGCAGCATGCCAGGCCTCCCTGTCCATCACCAACTGCCAGAGTTTACTCAAACTCATGTCCATTGAGTTGGTGATGCCATCCAACTATCAGAGTATTATTTGTGTGAAAAGCATTATAAACCTATTACAGCACAGTATTATATAACTGATTGTGTTAATTGGGTACTTAAGCTAACTTTGTTGGACTTATGAACAAATTGGGCTTACAAATGTGCTCTCAGAATGGAACTTGTTCATATTCAAGGGACTTACTGTCATGGCTTAATGCCTTCTCTGCCCCTAGATTGTGAGCTCATGTCCGCATTTTATGAGTATTGCTTCCTTATTGTTTCAGCGTCTTTTTATAAAGATCTGATACACAGTAATATTTGAAAGCAGATTCAAAAGATTAAAGCACAAACATCTTGGAAGATTTGGAGTGTTCCTGGAATCAATGAAAATGTAAATGCAAATAGAAAAAAAAAAGACTGCATGCAACATGGGCATCTTTTTAAGTCAACTCATAATTTTCATTTGTGACTGGCAGACAGCTTAACCAGAAGTGAGTTTGAACAATATCATTTCTAGTTCCTCACAAAGATTTCTGAATCAAAAGCTCAGCTTTGTAACTAGATTAATACAAATAAGATTTCCTCTGCCTGAAGGACATTTTAAAGAAATCCTTGATTCTTCTAGAGCCACGATTCATTCCTTTTCTCCTCTTTCAGAAAGTCTTCTCTGACTGCTGAAGACCATCCCTTTATCTTGGCTCCACTGACAGACTATTCAGACGGAGAATGCCCTGGATCATCTCAGGGTGTGCTCTCCAAGCCACTAGAAGATGATATAAAATATAAGTTGGGTTAGCCTTTTTGTTGTTGTTGAGTTGCTAAGTCATGTCTGGCTCTTTGTGACCCCATAGATGACAGCATGCCAGGCTTCCCTGTCTTTCACTATCTCCTGGTGTTTGCTCAAACTCATGTCTATCCAACCATCTCATTCTCTGTCACCCCCTTTTCCTCCTGCCCTCAATCTTTCCCAGCATCAGGGTCTTTTCCAATGAGTTGGCACTTCGCATCAGGTGGCCAAAGTATCGGTGCTTCAGCTTCAGCATCAGTCCTTCCAATGAATAGTCAGGGTTTATTTCCTTTAGGACTGACTGGTTTGCTCTCCTTGCTAGTTAGCCTTAGTGTGAATTATTTTTTAGTGCAACTGAGCAGGACCCTATACTGCCTTCCCAGAATAGACCCCCACCCATGTCCTCCACTTGCCTTTTATCTCTAGTCAAAGAATAAACTTAATCAGAGAAGTGAGAAAATGCAGGAAGAAAGGAAAACAATAAAGTAAGACAAAAGAATAATACTTTAGACATTAAATGAAGTCAAGGATCTTTAGTTCTTCCCTGAGAACTATAGCTAATATTCTGAACCATGTTCTTTGAGCTGTTTTGCAGGCACTGAAACTCCCACCCAGTGGGAGAAATTGAATGTCTGCTGCCCACAAGCACGGAGACCCCAGACCAGTTGGAACCAGAAGGTTGATGATGCTGACTCCCAATTACCTCATCACTAAACAATCAGAAGAATGTCCATGAGCTGACACACCCTAATCCTTGAAAACTATAAAACTCTTCACTACCCCTACAGAGTAGGATACAGTCTAAAGGACATTAGCCCCCCTGTAGCCCCCTTTGCCTGGCAAAACAGTGAAACTGTTTCTTTCTGCTTTATCCAAAACTCTTGTCTCTGAGATTTAATCTGGCTCCAGTATATACAGGCTGAATTTTGGCAACATTAGTGCTAGTTATTTTCTATTCTGTTACTCTATAATCTTATTCATAGTACTTCTCTCTACCTGGTATAGCTGTGTCTATTTCTTTGCTAATTGTTTATTATCTTCTTCTTCCCATTAAGAGATAAACTCCAAGAGAGAAGGAACCATATATGCCCTGTTGAGTGAAGTAATGTTGATGACAGACACTGCTCTGGGCTTCTGATATGTCCTTAATAAATATATTTGTTGATGGAATGAAATGAAGCCATGGTTCCTACACAAATAAATATTCATCATTTCTGCTGAATAGCTGATGTTTCTTTATGCAAACACCTGCTCCAATGACATTTTCCCTCAAATGATGCAGCAATAAATATTCTTGTGCCTGTACTTTTGGTGGCTGGTGAAACATATTAATTAGATATATTTCTGAAAGTAGATTGCTGTGCACTTGAAAGTTTCTATGGATATTGTCAAGAGGCTGCCAAAAGGTTAAGCAAATTTGCATCCCCACTAGAAGAATGTAAGAAGGCTTTTTTCCCCCAGACCCTAAGCAAATTTGGATAGTATCAATGTCTAGAACTTTAGATGGAAGTTTTAAAGTGTGAAAAGATACTCTTCTTCTGGAGAGTTTCATTGGGTACAAGTCTCAAGTGTATAGTGGCAGGAAGAGAGGAGGGTTCAAGTTGTCAAAATGTGTGTGTGTGTCTGTGTGTGTGAGTAGGTAGAGATGTGTAAGTGGGTATCTGTGTATGTGAGTGTATGTATGTGTATCTCTATGTGTATGTGTAGGTTTGTAAGTGCATAAGTGTGTGTGTATGTGTGTGTGTGTGAGAGTAGGTATAGATATGTTAGTGGGTATCTGTGTATGTAAGTGTGTTGTGTGTGTCTCTATGTGTAAGTATGTGTATGTGTGTAAGTGGGTGTCTGTACATAAGTGTGTGTGTATGTGTGTGTCTGTTTGAAAAGATTAAGTTGCTGCTCAGAACAGTTGGAAACTCCTGAAAGTGTCACACTGATTCTAGGTGAACTTCCTCAGGTGAGGTGTGGAAGTTCACGTGGGTGGAACATTCCAGACTTCGTTAGACTCAAGGTGCCACTAGAGCTGGTGAATGAGTGTGAGAATCCAAGGGCCCCCTTTTCCTGGACATGATTTCGTGACAGAACAGGGATGAAGGAAATGTCTTCCAAGTGTAGAGGCAACTAGGAAAACCTTTTTAAAGCATAACTTCTGGTTATTTAAACCTGGAATCAGGGGACTTCCCTGGTGGTCCAGTGGCTGTGACTGTGTGCTCCCAATGCAGGGGACCCAGGTTCAATCCCTGGTCAGGGAACTAGATCCTTCATGCCACAACCAAGAGTTTGAATGCTGCAACTAAAGATCCCTCATGCTGCAACCAAGACCCAGTGCTGCCAAAATAAATAAAATAAAAATTTAAAAAACCCCACCTGGAATCAAAACCTCTGTCAAAGTCAGTTAAGAGGCAGATTTTCCATGGAATTTGACAGCTGGTACAACTTCAAAGTTTGCTAAGCCTCATAGTGAGCTGTCAATAGATTAATACAAGCTCACTTGATGTGCCTGTTTTCAAATAGCAGTTCTACCAAAAAAGTAATAATTCACCTATAATCACAGACTTTAAAACATGTAAATTCAATCATTGCAGTAGTTATAATACTTTGACTAATAATCAGATACCCCTGCTACTCTTTATGAGGATCAGATGAGAATTATGCAAACTTGGAATTATTTTCCATTTCCAGGAATGCACTGTTCTCAGAACATAGCCCTGATCAGTGTTAAAAGCATGCCATAACACAGAGGCCTGGTACTCCTTGCCATGGATAAGCACTGAATGGCTTTTAAAAAACACCGGCTCATTGCAGAAAAGATGAAGCAGTTAGAAGTAGGTGAATTATTTTAAAATCCTCCTAATAGAATTCATTTTTACTGAGTACTTAATATGTAAGTGCTTTCAGTGCTAGGATCTATATTAAATGCTTTCTAGTATTTATCTGAATTAATGCTCACAATGATCCTGGAGGTGGAAAGAAAGACTTCCTTCATTTTATCGATGAAGACATTGAGTCTTAAAGACAATAAACAATTTTTCTTTCTTTCTTCCTTTCTTTTTAAATTCTTATTTTGTATTGGAGTAGGGTTTCCCTGGTGGCTCAGTGGTAAAGAATCCACCTGCCAATGCAGGAGACTCGGGTTCGATCCCTGGGTTGGGAAGATCCCCTGGAGAAGGAAATGGCAACCCACTCCAGTATTCTCGCCTAGAAAATCCCATGGACAGAGGAGCCTGGTGGGCTACCGTCCGTGGTGTCACACAGAGTTGAACGGGACCTACTAACTAAACAACAATAATGTTGATTAACAATGTTATGTTAGTAGTTTCAGGTATATAGTAAAGTGATTCAGTTAGACCTATAAATGTATCTATTTTAGCAATTTTTTCTACACTTATACTGTCAGTGAGTCATACAGCCAGTTTTTTTTTTTTAAGAGATAATAGGTGATTTTTTAAAAAAGTATTTATTCCTTTATTTGACTGTGTTGGGTCTTAGCTGTGGCATACAGGATTTTGTTCCATCATATAGGGTCTTTCATTGTCACACTTAGGGTCAGCAGTTGATGGGCCTAGTTGCCCTGAGGCATGTGGGATCTTAGTTCCCCAACCAGGAACTGAACTAATATCCCCGACATCGCAAGACAAATTCTTAACCACTGGACCACCGAGGAAGTCCCTAGTACCTATTCTTAAAAGTTCTTAAAGTGTCCCTACCTAATACCTATGCCTTGGAAAAACAAAACCCAGAGGCTTGTAGGGGAAGGGAAGTAAGTGCTACCCCACCCTGACCCCAGGGCATAGGCGAAGCCTCTGTTTTTTGAGAATTGGCAACGTTATTGCCAATATTCATTGGAAGGACTGATGCTGAAGCTGAAGCTCCAATATTCTGGCCACCTAAGGTGCAGAGCCAACTCATTGGAAAAGACCGTGATGGTGGGAAAGATTGAGGGCAGGAGAAGGGGCAACAGGGGATGAGATGGTTGGATGGCATCACCAATTCAAAGGACATGAGTTTGAGCGAACTCTGGGAGATAGTGCTGCTAAGTCACTTCAGTCATGTCCAACTCTGTGCGACCCCATAGATGGCAGCCCACCAGGCTACATGTCCCTGGGATTCTCCAGGCAAGAACACTGGAGTGGGTTGCCATTTCCTTCTCCAATGCATGAAAGTAAAAAGTGAAAGTGAAGTTGCTCAGTCGTGTCCGACTCTTAGTGACCCCATGGACTGCAGCCTACCAGGCTCCTCCGTCCATGGGCTTTTCCAGGCAAGAGTACTGGAGTGGGGTGCCGTTGCCTTCTCTGCTGGGAGATAGTGAAGGACAGGGAAACTTGGCATGCTGCAGTCCATGGGGTGGCAAAGAGTTGGACACAACTGAGTGACTGAACAACATCATTACTGCCGTGTATGTGTGTGTGCACGCACGCGCACGCATGCTCAGTCATGTCTGACTCTTTGTGACCCCATGGACTGTAGCCCACCAGGTTCCTCTGTCCATTGAACTATCAAGGAAAGAACACTGGAGCGGGTTGCCATTTCCTTCTCCAGGGGATCTTCCCGACCCAGGGACTGAACCTGCATCTCCTGTGTCTCTTGCATTGGTAGCTGGATTCTTGACCACTGAGCCAGCTGGGAAAGCCCTTATTGCCAAGTACTTATTAAAATATGTATATTATTTACTTATGCGTATACTTGGCTGTGCTGAGTCTTAGTTGCAGCATGTGTGATCTTCTTCCCTGACCAGAGATGGAACCCAGGCCCCCTGCATTGGGGAGCATGGAGTCTCAGCCACTGAACCACCAAGGAAGTCCCCATAGGTGAAGACTCTTTGTATTGGGAAAACTGTATCCAAGAAAATTCCTCTCCCCCTGGGGGAGGGAAGGAAACCTTCCTGGGCAAAGAGCATTAGACTTCTCTAACAGGAGTGTGTGAGAAGTCCCTGGTGGCACTAGTGGTAAAGAAACCGTCTGCCAATGCAGGAGACATAGGAGAGGTAGGTGACGTGGGTTCGATCCCTGGGTCGGGAAGATCCCCTGGAGGAGGGCATGGCAACCCACTCCAGTATCCTTGTCTGGAGAATCACATGGACAGAGGAGCCTGGTGGGCTGCAGTCCATGGGGGTCTCAAAGAGTCTGAGACGACTGGAGAGACTGACCACGCGTGCATGCAATAGGAGTGTGGTAGTCAGCTCATGCTGCTACAACAAAAGACCTCCTCCAAACCCCCCACCTGCTAACAGCATTGCGTGTCAGGTCTGGAACGGATGCTTTCCTGCAGTTTGGGTATAGGTCAGACCTAGTGGCGCCAGCTGGATACAGAGTAGGGAAGGGCTGCTTTCTCTCCAGAAACCACAAGCCACCAAGCAAAAGAGAGATGGTGGAAGCAGTGAGAAGAATCAAGTGTTCATCACATGCAGTTGTTAGAAGACGGAACTGGAAAGCAATCTGGGGCCACCTTGTGATCTAAATTGAAAGTTGGGGGAATGTAGCTGGAGAGGGAAGAAACAGGACATCCAAGGGCCAGATAAACAGCTCTCTTTCTATTGTTTTGCTCTGTTATGAAAATAAATAAAATGCTGAAGCAATTTAAGAAACAATTTCCTCTCTCTGGAGCAAAACTCTAGCATGGCTCAGAAATATTGCTTTTATTGTCTTCCCACTGTTTGCTAGGCTACGCGAACCATTTACAAGAGTGCTATTAAGATGAGCTGGAAAGTTTTTATTTGTCCTCAAGTTTATAGATAAGAGTCAAGACTGTAGATGTGGATGTGTGTGTCTGCTGCGGAGGGGTGGTGGACTTAAAGGTACAGTTTATAGGAGAGAGCAAGCCCTCTTTTTCCTCCATCTATGCAGACCTACAGCCCTCGAAGGAATGATGTAGGCGTGGACGCACTGAGAGGATGGCATGCGAGTCTTCTGAATGGTGGTGGTGGTTTAGTCGCTCAGTCGTGTCCAACTCTTTATGACCCTATGGACTGTAGCCCACCTGGCTCCTCTGTCCATGGGATTTTGCAGGCAAGAATACTGGAGTGGGTTGCCATTTCCTTCTCCAGGGGAGTTTCTTGACCCAGGGATCAAACCCAGGTCTACACTGCAGGCAGTCTCCCGCATTGCAGGAAATGTGTATTTAACTAAGGAAGAGACAGGAAAACAAGCTCCTGGGTCACTGGTTTGAAATATATCCATGGGTCCTTCTCCTCCTTCCTGTTCTAGGTGGGCAGAGACTGCCCCCTGTCTCTGTTTTAGCTAAAGCTCAGGTGTGAGAAAGGATAAAGGATGTTGGATGTCTTCTGTGTGCTGATGGATGCTGTATTCACGCAAGGCTGGAATACTCCTTTGCTCTGTATGAAAAGGGGATGTTAAAAAATGTCAATTTCATATTAATCAACATCATAGTTGCTTAATTCTGATAAATACCAATGGAAATGTGGAAATTTTTGCACCTGTGATTTACCAAAACTCCAACTGCTTCATCCCACTGGGTGTTGATATATTTTGCCAAGTTTCCTTCTTAGGCCAAATGTTTAGAGAATTTCCACAACCCAATTATCTCCCCAGAATTAAGAATTTCACCTATTATGACTGGAGTCTTTTCAATAGGAGCAACTTTTTTTCCATCATAACTTTTCATTTACTCTGTGTCCTCTGTTCCCTAATAGCTTCATTTTCATGAGGATAAAATGATTCTGTACTTAGAGAGTCCATGACTAGCATTTCAGATTAAATCCAAAGTCTATCCACATCAAACAGCAGTGACTTCATTCAAATGGTACACTTTCATTCAAGTTGATAATGTAATATAATGTATTTGCTAGTATATTAATGTTAGTTGCCCAGTTGTGTCAAAGTCTTTTTGACCCAGTGGACTGTAACCTGTCAGGCTCCTCTGTCCATGGAATTCTCCAGGCAAGAATACTGGAGTGGGGAGCCATTCCCTTCTCCAAGGGATATTTCCAACCCAGGGATTGAACCTGGACCTCCAGCACTGCAGGCAAGTTCTTTACCATCTGAGCCATAAGGGAAACCCTGTTTGCAGTTGATAACAACCAGCTTAAAGATGAGCTATTGAATTAAAGATCCTCAAACAGCATTGGGATAAGGCTCTAATGCACTACTCAGGATTTTTATATTGAGGAGGGGTTATATTAGGAGGATGGTGTCAATTGTCCCTTCTTTGCAGCCCTGGAGACAGAGGAGTTTACACAGCAGGGATGTCAGTTATCAGGTGGCTCTACAGTGGGGAGGGCAGCTTTGATGCTAAGCTTCAGGGAACTCCTGAGAACTTTCCCAGGTCCGAAGTGGGTCTGAGGAAAATTAACTACCGTTATAGACCTACCCCCACTGAAAATGGTAACTGGGGTCTGTGACATCATAGTCCCGCAGGAGACTAGTTCCAGAAGTTGTATGAGCCATGTTTAGCATGCAGTCAGGGACATGTCCATGGATGTCTTTTCATTCCGGTGCATTCTCTGAAATTTTCATAGAGTGGATATGGTTGCAATTGACATGGCCAGTGACAACTCTATCAAATAGGATGGTGAAAGCCCTCAGTAAGAACAGGGCTGATGTGTAGGAAGTGGCACAGTGGTCCTCAGAGGATGGATGTCCAGCCACAAGAAAGTGAGAGCCTCCTGGGAAGGTGGATCTTACAGTTGCTGTGTCCCTCTTGCTCTGTTGGCCTCAAGCCTTGTCCTTTGCACGGACAGCTGAGTGGCTGTGCTGGCTTCAGAGAATTCTTCTGTGTCTTTCCTTGAAGCTCACAACAGCCATGCCCTGTCGGTCCATGTGTAGCAGGCAGCCTTGATGCCTGTCTGAGCTGCTCATTCTCTGTCTTGTGGGTCAAGCAGGGTCACCGTCAGTGGAAGAAGAAGATAGCAAGAGTGTCAGTCAGTTATGAGCAAGTCTTTGTACAATAAGATCTGCATGTCCTGTTGCTTTTTCAGTCTCTCTGCAGTGTTGACAGCAGACCATGCCCCATCTATTCATTTGAGACCCAGCTCCTTCAAAAAGAGACAATATGCTTTAAAAAATAAAATAAAAATAGACAACATGTGTGCATTGGAGTCCCTCTTCAGCATTCTGTCATGATGTAAAATATTCTGGCGATCCAGTGGTTAGGACTCCATGCTTTCACTGCTAAGGGTGAGGGTTCAATCCCTCATCTGGGAAATAAGATCCTACAAACCACACTGCTCAGCCAATACATAAATAAAGAAGTAAATGCATTCTGACTTTTCCCCCCTAAAATTTAACTTCTCTTACTCCTCTAAGCCTTACTGAAGTATAACTGACAAATTAAAATTGCATATATATTTTTAATTGCATATATTTAAAGGTATAAAATGTGATAACTTGATATATTCATTGTAAAAAAATTGCACAATTAAGCTAATTGGCTTAATCCATCACCTCACATGGTTACCTTTTTTGAGGGTGGGGGATAACATTTAATATCTACTCTTTTAGCAAATTTCAAGTATATAATATAATATTACAGTATTATTAGCTCTAGTCACCCTGCTGTACATTAGAACCCCAGAATTGAGTTTTAAAGTGTAGGTTTGCACTCTTCTGAAGGAAGAAGAAAATTTTCTTTTGAAAAGAAAGAAATACTCAGAATACTTTCTGTATTCTGAAAGTTTGTACTCTTTGACTGGTGTCTTCCCATCTTTCCTCTACCCTCAGTCCCTGGCAGCAACCCTTCTATTCTCTAAGTTGAACTTCTTAGATTTCAATATAAATGAGATCACACAGTACTTGTCTTTCTATGTCTCTTATTTTACTTAACATACGTCTTCTGGGTTCATCCATGCTGTCACAAATGACACGATTCCTGTCTTCATGACTGAATAACATTTTATTATATATGGTTGACTTGATAACACAGATGTTAAGGGCATCAACCGTGTCTCAATCGAAAATCTACGAAGGGATTTATAAATTATTCTCACTTTTGATTGACAGAGTTTGCATAAGCAGATGAGGAACAAAGATAAATGGAGGGGTAGGGTAGAGACAGAGGAGGAGGACTCTTTAATATTGATATCTTTAGTATTCTTTCAGGTAACAGCCATAGGAGACCAGCAGCTAATGTACAGACCAGTTCATATTTTTTTGTCTTCAGGAGACCTCTACGATATTTCTATTTTCTGAGAAGCCCCATGAATTGTATCTATAATTTCACTCCAGCCTGGGGCTGCTATTAAATTAATAGCCACTAAGTCCCAGTCAGAAAAGAATGTCCTATAGTCTCTGAAGAGTTGACATCTTTGGAGACTTTCTTGGTGGTCCAGTGATTTGGTGCTTTCACTGCTGGGGCCCAGGTTCAATCCCTGGTCTGGGAACTAAGATCCCACAAGCTTTGCGATGCAACCAAAAAAAAAAAAAAAGAGTTGCCATCTTTTACTCCAGAGCCAGCCCCACCATTGTGCTCACATCTGCGGCAAAGCTAAACCAACACACCCCTGCACCCTTTCTGCTAAGCTCTGAGTATTGACATATTTTAGCAGACTTTAGTCTGTGTAAAACCAGAATGTCATTTTTCTCTTTAAAGCATTAGAAACTGATTTGAGCTTTTTTTGTGGAGGGAAGGGGGTATATTTTGACTTTCTTTTAACATTAACATTTATTTCACCCCAAGGAGCATCTCTATGCTTCTGTGAAAGTGTTTGGATTGATCTCTGAGAGGGAAGACTCAGCATGTCCTTAATTTGCCTGTTTTAGAACCAATTAAGTTTTCCTGCTCTCAGCCAGTGGTGCAGTTGGTGAGCCTGCGAAAGACACTTGGTTCCATCCTGCGTGATGTATTAATGGTGCAGGTGAGTGCATGAGGCATCTTCTCTGACAACGCAAACCCCGAGGGAGTGCTGAACACACCAGAAACATGAACTCTGGCCATTTGGCAGCAGATTAGCAGATTTCTGATAGAAATCTATTACAAAATAGGGAGGTTATAAAGATTGAAATCCACATGCGATGTTTCTGTAGATTTCTTTCATTTCCTTTTTGTTTTGCTTCCACCCAGGGATTTTTATTTTCTGTAGCAAAACAGAGGGCACTGAGAACAAATGTTTGGGGGATGTAGAAATAGGATAGAGACTCAAAATAAAGCGATGAAGAAAGAGTCGATCGATTGTGCAGAAAGGATAGCCAGGATTTCCAGCGAGAGGAAGTAGTGAAGAATGGATGGGCAGGTTTTCTTCTTCTGATCCACATAGGATGGATGGTACCCAGGCTACTCTGCAGCCCACAAAGAGTCATAGCTGTGATATACAATATTTTACCAAGAGCAATGACTATTGTGGTTTAAAGTCAGGGAAAAAAAAAAAAACTCAGAACTTAACACTCTTGGTGATCTAAAGCCAATATTGTGGAGAGATACAGCCTCTGTGAAAGCTGAAGTTCATTTGGTGGGATCTGGGAAAGCTTACCTGCACTTATCTTTGAGCACAGCATTTTTGCTCCCAGCTGCATACACAAGAGAAACATAGGCTTATGTCTAACAAAAAACATGTACATGAATGTCCACTGCATTTTTCTAAAACATAGACCATTTTAAACGTCTTAATTGAACTTATAACAATATTGCTTCTATTTTACATTTTGGGTTTTTGTCAACAAGGCATGTTGGATCTTAGCTCCTTGACCAAGGATTGAACCTGCAGTGGAAGCTCAGTCTTAACCACTGAACCACCAGGGAAGGGCCCCATATTCATTTTTTAAAATTGAAGTATAGTTGTTATACAATGTTGTGATAGTTTCTGGTGTACAGCAAAGTGACTCAGTTATGCATATGTACCCATATTCTTTTTCATATTGCAGGTTCCTTACAGGAAACCCCCTTTTCCCTTTGGTAACCATAAGTTTGTTTTCTATGCTGTGACAGACTTTCTTACTTTTGATGACTTTGATGGTTTTGTCAGTAGTTTGCAGGATGACCCATGAGTGGAATTTGTTGGATATTTTTTTCTCATGTTTACACAGGGGTTATAATCTGGGGGGACTTAGACCACAGAGGAAAAGTGTCATCTACGTAATGTCATCCCAAGGGTGTACACCACCAACGTGGTGTATACACCAAAGTGACTTAACACTGTTGACACGGACCTTGATCACCTGGCTGGGGTCTCTACTGTAAATTTATTTGTTTCCTTCCTTTTCCAAGCTGTCCTCCTTGAAAGGAAATCACTATGTACAGCCCACACCTGAGGAGTTGGGGAAGAGGTAACACTCATCCTCCTTGAGGGGAGAATATCTACGTAAGTTTTCCAGGCAAAATTCTTGTTGCATGGAAAATTTGTCTCTTCTCTCCATTTACTAATTTATTCAATCATTTACTAATATCAACTCGGGCTCCTGGACAATTATTTTATACTTCCGGTTACAACCCAATACTAATTCATCTGTTTATCTTTGCTCCAAGTGTTCCAACTTTAACCACTGGAAGCTCTTTCAGTGGGCTTCTGTGTTCCAGGACATACCACCATCAATGTGGACTTCTAACAATGCATTTCCTTAGTTTCTGGCACTCTAAGATGCTCCAGACTCATCTTGTATATTTCATGCTCCAGTCCTAGAATCAGCCTTTCTCAAAAGAACCCTGGTTCCTTCTACTGAACAAATGATATTACAAACCAAGATCTAGATGCAAGAGGTGCTCATTGTTAAGGGGTGTCATTTCTTTTCAGTCCTTTCAGCTGACAGAACAAGGAAATATATGTGTGTATACTGACCCTTGTATTATCCAACACATATCTATAAATATTTCTATACATAGCCATCTGTATCTATATGAAAGGACACATGAATTTGTATTGATGTCTCTGACTCTAGTCCATTACCTCAGGAATTATTCCAGTGTCCTCCTCTTTTTTATCTGTAAATTCTCACTCCCACAGTCAGAAATATGGTTCCTACCTTCTTCCATCTGTTTACTGAATTGTTCAATTCTATGTGAGCGCTATTTTTAAAAACTGTCAAAATAATTTTAGACTCACATAAAAGTTGCAAAAATAGTGGTGAGAGTTTCTATGTACATTTCACTCAGCTTTCCTAATACCATTTTACATAACCACAGTGGAATTATTAAGACCAAGAAATCAATATTGCTGCATTACTCTTTTTTTTTTTTTTTGCATTACTCTTAACTGACTTTTATAATTCATTTGGATTTTACCAGTTTTACATGTATTCTGTGTGTGGGTTTTTGTGTGTGTGCATGTGAATGCCTGCATGCTAAGTCACCTCAGTTGTGTCCAACTCTTTGCGACCCCATGGACTATAGCCCACCAGGCTCCTCTGTCCTTGGGATTCTCCAGGCAAGAATACTGGAGTGGGTTGCCATTTCCCCCTCCAGGGAATCTTCCTGCCCCTGGGATGGAATCCGCATCTCCGGCAGCTCCTGTATTGCAGGCTTCTTTACCGCTGAGCCACCAGGGAAGTCATGTGAATAGTTCTACAAAATTTAATCATATCTACAGATTCATAGAACCACCACCACAGTTAAGAAACAGAAACAGCCCATCACCCAGAAAACTCCCTAGCATTACTTTTTATGGTCTACCTTCTCTCTAACTCTGACTCCTGTTCTCCATTACTGTAATTTTGTTAGGGAACCACTGATTGAAACCACCTACCCTGGACAGCACAGTAACCACTTGCATGAGTTATCCCAAACAGGAGGTCCTGGTAAGGATGTGGAACTAACAAGCTACCACCAACCAGAAGAATTCAGGAAAGGATAAAAAGAGAGAAAAAACTCTAATCCATATATCCTACCAACTCAGAATTCATCTTGGCTGAGTGAGTGTGTGCCAGAAGGAAGGACCCAGAGTCAGAATGATTGGCCAGAGACTACCTAGAAACTAACCTTACCACCATAAATCCTGAGACTGAGAGCCGTGTATGGATCTAACAGAAGCAGAAGATATTAAGAAGAGGTGGAAAGAATATACCGAAGAACTACACAAAAAAGATATTCAAGACCCACATAATGATGATGGTGTGATCACTCACCTAGAGCCAGACATCCTGGAATGCAAAGTCAAGTGGCCCTTAAGAAGCATCGCTACAAACAAAGCTAGTGAAGGTGATGGAATTCTAGTTGAGCTATTTCAAATCCTGAAAGATGATGCTGTGAAAGTGCTGCACTCAATATGCCAGCAAATTTGGAAAACTCAGCAGTGGCCACAGGACTGGAAAAGGTCAATTTTTATTCCAATGCCAAAGAATGCTCAAACTACCACACAACTGTACTCATCTCACATGCTAGCAAAGTAAAGGTCAAAATTCTCCAAGCCAGGCTTCAACAGTACGTGAACTGAGAACTTCCAGATGTTCAAGCTGGATTTAGAAAAAGCAGAGGAACCAGATATTAAATTGCCAATATCTGTTGGACCATCGAAAAAACAAGGGAGTTCCAGAAAAACATCTACTTCTGTATTATTGACTATGCCAAAACCTTTGACTGTGTGGATCACAATAAACTGTGGAAAATTCTGAGAGAGACGGGAATACCAGACCACCTGACCTGCCTCCTGAGAAATCTGTATGCAGATCAAGGAGCAACAGTTAGAACTCGACATAGAATGACAGACTGGTTCCAAATAGGAAAAGGAGTATGTCAAGACTGTATATTGTCACCCTGCTTATTTAACTTATATGCAGAGTACATCATGCGAAATGCTGCTCTAGATGAAGCACAAGCTGGAATCAAGATTGCTGGGAGAAATATCAGTCACCTCAGATATGCAGATGACACCACCCTTATGGCAGAAAGTGAAGAAGAACTAGAGTCTCCTGATGAAAGTGAAAGAGTTGGCTTAAAACTCAACATTCAGAAAACTAAGACCATGGCATCTGGTCCTATCACTTCATGGCAAATACATGGGGAAACCATGGAAACAGTGACAGACTTCATTTTGGGGGGCTCAAAATCACTGCAGATGGTGACTGCAGCCATGAAATTGAAACACTTGCTCCTTGGAAGAAAAGCTATGACCAATCTAGACAATGTATTAAAAAGCCAGAGACATTACTTCGCCAACGAAGGTCCATCTATTCAAAGCTATGGTCTTTCCAGTAGTCACATATGGATGTGAGAGCTGGACTATAAGGAAAGCTAAGTGCTGAAGAATGGATGCTTTTGAACTGCGGTGTTGGAGAAGACTCTTGAGAATCTCTTGGACTGCAAGGAGATCCAACCAGTCCATCCTAAAGGAAATCAGTTCTGAATATTGATTGGGAGGACTGATGCTGAAGCTGAAACTCCAATACTTTGGCCACCTGATGTGAAGAACTGACTCATTGGAAAAGACCCTGATGTTGGGAAAGATTGAAGGCAGGAGGAGAAGGGGATGACAGAGAATGAGATGGTTGGATGGCATCACTGACTCGATGGACATGAGTTTGAGCAAGCTTTGGGAGTTGGTGATGGACAGGGAAGCCTGGAGTGCTGCAGTCCATGGGGTCACAAAAAGTCAGACACGACTGAGTGACAGAACTGAACTGAACTGAGAGCCACGTGACAAAGCAGTCCTCCTGGGTTCCCTTACTCTCCTGTTCTTCACCTATGTTCCCCTTTCCAATAAAGTCTCTTGCTTTGTCAGCACGTGTGTCTCCTCAGACAATTTATTTCCAAGGGTTAGACAAGAGCCCACTCTTAGGCCCTGGAAGAGATCTCCCTTCCTGCAACAATTTGTTCATTTGAATCATATGGTATGTAGCCTTTTCAGATCAGCTTAAAAAAAAAATCAGGATAGTACTCTTACGATCCATCCAAAGTTGTTTTGTGCTCAGTAACCATTGTTTCATTTCTTAGTCTGTCCCTTAGTTTATTCATCCTCCCTTTTGATGGACATTAAATTGTTTCTGGTCTGTGGCTATTACAATGAAAACTGCTATGAACATCTGTGCACAGGTGGGAACCCATGTTTCCTTCTCTCCAGGATAAATACCCAGAAGTGGTATTGTTGGTTTACAGATGTGGTACCTGGAATAGGCAGCCACTATGGAACACATCCAAGTTCATTCACTTTGTAAGGTGAAGACCTAAGATTTGGCTATGAGAAGTCTAACTCCAGATCCTGTGTTTTTAACCAGCCCACTATGCTTCTTTTTAAC
The DNA here is from genome assembly GCF_032405125.1 of Capricornis sumatraensis. Taxonomy (NCBI): domain Eukaryota; kingdom Metazoa; phylum Chordata; class Mammalia; order Artiodactyla; family Bovidae; genus Capricornis; species Capricornis sumatraensis. The sequence goes on along the minus strand of NC_091085.1, from coordinate 56,987,692 downwards.
AGCCATATTCATTATCATAATAAGATCCATGTTAACTGGGCATTTATCACAAAAAGACCATAAGTGAATCTCTGTAATTTAACTCTCTCTAATATTCACAGCACCCCTGTGTGAATAAAATAGATAACCTACTATATAGCACAGGGAACTCTACTCAGTGCTCTGTGGTGACCCAAAGGGGAAGCAAATCCAAAAATGAGGGGATGTATGTATACGTACAGCTGATTCATTGTGCTGGACAGTAGAAACTAACGCAATACTGTAAAGCAACTGCATTCCAATAAAATTAAATATAATAATCAAAAAGAAACCTCCTGATTTTCCCAAAACTTTGGCCACCTAATGGGAAGAGCTGCCTCACTAGAAAAGACCCTGATGTTGCGAAAGATTGCGGGCAGGAGGAGAGAGGGACAACAGAGGATGAGATGGTTGGATTGCATCATCGAGTCAATGGACAGGAGTCTGAGCAAACTCTGGGAGATAGTGAAGGATAGGGAAGCCTGGCATGCTGCAGTCTATGGGGTCGCAAAGAGTTGGCACGACTGAGCGACTGAACAACAACCTGGTTTACCCAGACTGAAGAATTTTAAAAATATATATTCTGAATCATATGCAGGTGGGAACTAGTTCTCCAGACAGGGAGCCCTCCTTGCACATTTAATGTGTTGCTACTTGGGCCCCCTCCCCGGGTGTTGGCATTTAATTACAGTATTGGTTAGCCACGGAGGATGTTCATTCTGTGGGAGAAGGCGGAGGCAGACGGCAGGGTTCCAGCAGAAACACCATCAACACAGGCTCTCACGGTGCTGACGTTGACTAAGTCCTGTGTATCGTGTCAAGGTGATCACTCCGCCGCATTTCCTGGTTCAGAGGCACTTTCCTCCACAAAGAAGGTAGTGTGGACGCAGCCACGATTCCAACAGAGAAAAGTTGGGTCACTGTCCTGGAGTGAAGCGAAGTGCCAAATGAGACTGAGGGAAAACATCTCATCTCAAGCCACACCTTCAAAGCCCAAGCACCAGTATTTTGATTGGTCCTTCAGCCCTTCCCTCCATGTAGTGAAAGCTCATCTCCATTTCCATAGCCTCAAGGCTTCCTCCTCATAAAAATCTGCCCAATATCGCTCTACTCCCTGCTTTTCACAGTGTTCAAGTCATAGGTCTTGATCTTTTCACCCAGAAAAAACTGAAGAAACATTTAATACATGGGTTTATATTTTAAGGAAAAAAAACCTTTCCACCGTGTGTATCATATTTTTTTTAATATTTATTTTTATTTATTTATTTGGCTGTGTTGGGTCTTAGTTCCAGCACACGAGATCTTTAGTTGCACTCTGTTCCAGTGCATCCAAGCTCCAGTTCCCTCACCAGGGATCGAACCCGTGCCCCCTGCATGGGAGTGTGGAGTCTTGACCACTGGACCAGGAGGAAGTCCCTGCGCCATATTCTTAAAGCTGTATTTTGTTCACAAGGTACTTGCAGGAGAAGCGGGTATGTCAGTCTGAGATCCTCTTACTTATCTGCTCCTTTTGTGGTCTTATTATTTTTCCATCTTTCAGCCATTCAGTGGTCCATAGACAGCATGACTGTTTGCCTAAATGAGACACCATTTCCAAGCCCATCCCCTGTGCCTGTATTGTCACCTGACACACACATCCTTGTCATGAACGCTTCATGCTCACCTGCCATCAGCCACGTGTGATCAATCCTACTGCTAGGAACACATTTTGCTCTTGAATTTCTCCTGACTTCTCTTAAAAATCCCTCTTCATTCTCCCTACTCTTAATGTTAGACTCTCAAGGCTCAGTGTTGAACTCCCTACCCTCCTTCCCCGGGTGATGTGGTTTGACTCTTGTGGCTTTAAGCCCCATCTATTGACTAGTGCCTTTCAAGAGTCTTCCCTCTGACTCTAGGGCCATATATCCAAGTTTGTACTTAACATCTCCTATTACATGGATAAAATATTTTTCAAACTGAATGTCTCCCAAATGAATCCTCATCCTCCCAGTGCATCTTCTACACTTTTCATTATCTCATTCAATGACACCATGATTCATGGAGTTGCACAGTCAGACTCCTTGGAATTGTCCTTGATACCTCTCTTTTTTTAATAACTGCAAATAAGTCCCCATATCTGCTATTACTTTCTTGACAAGAATGTAAGCACCATGAAGGAGGATTCTGGGGTTTGTTCCTTTCTGAATCCTGAGTCTAGGAAAGTGCTATCATGTGTCAGGAGATCCAAACATTTAATGGAAGAACAAATCTTTTACCTGGCTGATGCCATTAGTTTTTTATTCTAAACATTTAGAGGAATTATTACTTTTTCTTAAAGAATTTTTTAAGACTTTATTGAATTTTTTACATTTGTTTTTATTTTAGGTTTCAGTTTTTTGGCCACAAGGCATGTGAGATCTTAGCTCTCCAATCAGGGATGGAACTAGCTCCCCATTCAGGGATGGAACCAGCACCCCTGCCCTGGAAGGCGAAGTCGTCACCACCGGACTGCCAGGAATAAGATTCAGTTCAGTTCAGTTCAGTCGCTCAGTCCTGTCCGACTCTTTGCGACCCCATGAATTGCAGCACGTCAGGGCTCCCTGTCCATCATCAACTCCCGGAGTTCACTCAGACTCAGGTCCATCGAGTCAGTGATGCCATCCAACCATCTCATCCTCGGTCGTCCCCTTCTCCTCCTGCCCCCAATCCCTCCCAGCATCAAAGTCTTTTCCAATGAGTCAACTCTTCGTATGAGGTGGCCAAAGTACTGGAGTTTCAGCTTTAGCATCATTCCTTCCAAAGAAATCCCAGGGCTGATCTCCTTCAGAATGGACTGGTTGGATCTCCTTGCAGTCCAAGGGACTCTCAAGAGTCTTCTCCAACACCACAGTTCAAAAGCATCAATTCTTTGGCGCTCAGCCTTCTTCACAGTCCAACTCTCACATCTGTACATGACTACTGGAAAAACCATAGCCTTGACTAGACAGACCTTAGTCGGCAAAGTAATGTCTCTGCTTTTGAATATACTGTCTAGGTTGGTCATAACTTTTCTTCCAGGGAGTAAGTGTCTTTTAATTTCATGGCTGCAGTCACCATCTGCAGTGATTTTGGAGCCCCCAAAAATAAAGTCTGACACTGTTTCTACTGTTTCCCCATCTATTTCCCATGAAGTGATGGGACTGGATGCCATGATCTTCGTTTTCTGAATGTTGAGCTTTAGGCCAACTTTTTCACTCCCCTCTTTTACTTTCTTCAAGAGGATTTTTAGTTCCTCTTCACTTTCTGCCATAAGGGTGGTGTCATCTGCATATCTGAGGTGATTGATATTTCTCCTGGCAATCTTGATTCCAGCTTGTGTTTCTTCCAGTCCAGCGTTTCTCATGATGTACTCTGCGTAGAAGTTAAATAAGCAGGGTGACAATATACAGCCTTGACGTACTCCTTTTCGTATTTGGAACCAGTCTGTTGTTGCATGTCCAGTTCTAACTGCTGCTTCCTGATCTGCATACAGATTTCCCAAGAGGCAGGTCAGGTGGTCTGGTATTCCCATCTCTTTCAGAATTTTCCACAGTTTATTGTGATCCACACAGTCAAAGACTTTGGCATAGTCAATAGAGCAGAAATAGATTACTTAATAAAAAATAATCCCTGCCTCAAAAATTCAAGAGTTGTTGTGTTTCAGGACCAACAGTGTCTGACATTTTGCGCTTCCATTTTGCTGGTCCTCAGTGCCCAAAAGATTTGCAGGGCTGACACAGAGTAAGTTCTAGGGAACAGAGCGTCTCAGTGAATAATTTATACTGCGTATAATTTATACCACGTCCTTTTCTGCAATCACATACAGAAAAGACTGAACTCAGGGTGTGCTTTAGACAAAGCTTTTCCAGTCTAGATTCCCTCCCCACCCACCCCATCATGTTTTCTGTTGGGACAGCTCAGTCTGCTCAACCAAAAATACACTGTTTCCCTCAAGACACTGCTGTCATAAAACAGTATTTAACAACACAGGTGCCACCTTGTATTTTTAGCTCTTGGCTTTGGATGAGGGAAGCAACAAGAGATTTATGTGCCTGTCAAAGAAGGGCAAGATGAAGCATATTCTACCTGTGCCTCATATATTTTTAGTTATACATTTAGTTCACGGTGCTGGCAATTATTCATTCTTTTAGTTTCTGTCTTCTCACTCTGCTTTGGTTCCTATTAATTACTGGGAGACAAAGATATCATTTCTATGGGTGAGACTTAAAAGAAATTTACCAATGAAGGAGAACATTATTTTCTATGGTGGGCACTTTTCCTTCTCATCCAATCAATTCTCGGAATGTAGTCTAATGAGGACAGATAGAGAGGCGTGCAGGTGAAGTTGTTGTGTACACACACTCAGGTCTTTTAACTCCTGGGTAGTTCCAAAGAAATGGCCTGTGCTATTCATTATTGACTACTGACAACAATTCAATACCAGTCAGAGTTGATGGATGTCTGGTCTCCAACTCTTTCAGCAGCTAAATGTTTGATTTGCATTGCGCCTGAGTTTTCAAGAGCTGTAAAAAATTTCAGCCCATAGGATAAATCAGACTCTGGATTGATGGGTTGGTTGCTATGGTGATTGATATTGTCATCATTTTAATGACCTCATCAAATTTGAGTATTCAGTAACAATGCAGGACCGCTACATAATTTAAAAACAAACCATAACAACTTGTGACTTCATCTGAAAGAGTCCAGAAAAAAATTGAAAGCAACTGGAAATGAATCACCTCAAGCCTGAGATGTGTAAATAGTTGAGCTGTGAGAGTGGACATTCCCTGGAAAAGATTTTGTGATTGGAACCACTATTTTTGATGAATGGTGCAAAACCATGATTGGTTGTAAAGGAAATACCTTTGTAGCCAGACCAGTTTTTCCCCATCACTTTCAAGCAGGCAAAATGAAGTACATGCTTTATCATAGGTTTCAGTGATGGGTTTATAGCACTGATTCTGGGGTTATAGAACATGAATTTTGGGCATGGATTCTGGTATTTCAAGATACAATTACTACAAACTGAATCTGGGTTGAAAATATCACCAGGGGGCTAAATTGTTGATGGCCTTGGTCTTGATGACATGATTATTTGTATTTCTATATATTCTCCTTTTAATTTTTTTTAATTTAAATTCGTTTATTTTAATTAGAGGCTAATTACAATACTGTATTGGTTTTGCCATACATCCACATGAATCCACCACGTGTGTACACGTGTTCCCAATCCTGAACCCGCCTCCCACCTCCCTCCCCATACCATCCCTCTGGGTCATCCCAGTGCACCAGCCCCAAGCATCCTGTATCCTGCATCGAACCTGGACTGGCGATTCGTTTCCTATATGATATTATACATGTTTCAATGCCATTCTCCCGAATCATCACCCCCCTCCCTCTCCCACAGAGTCCAAAAGACTGTTCTATACATCTGTGTCTCTTTTGCTGTCTCGCATACAGGGTTTATCGTTGCCATCTTTCTAAATTCCATATATATGCGTTAGTTTACTGTATTGGTGTTTTTCATTCTGGCTTACTTAACTCTGTATAAACAGCTCCAGTTTCATCCACCTCATAAGAACTGATTCAAATGTATTCTTTTTAATGGCTGAGTAATACTCCATTGTGTAAGAAAGCTGTGGTACATATATATTCTTTTTAAAAAATTCTAATGTATTTTGTGAAGAAAATTACATCTGTATTTTTCTGATTTTTCTAAGTGTGTCATGTGGCCAAGGTGGTTGAAATATATCAGTTAGGAGAGCCCTGCACCCTTCCATAGACAGGTTTCCCCAAATTCCACATCACCATCCAGGATCATGTAACAGGCTGTTGGTATGTGCTGTCTATGTCTAGTTGCTCAGTTGTGTCTGACTCTTTGTGACCCCATGGACTATACTCTGCTAGGCTCCTCTGTCCGTGGGATTTCCCAGGCAAGAATACTGGAGTGGTTTGCCATTTCCTCCTCCAGGAAATTTTCCTGACCCAGGATTCCAACTTTTGTCTCTTGTGTCTCCTGCATTTCAGGAAGATTCTTTTACCTCTGAGCCACCAGGGAAGCCCAATGTTGGTGTGTAGGACATACCAATCTCATATTTGTTTTCAGAGTCAAATACAGAAGGAGCTGTTAAAATGGCTGAATAGATAAAGAATTTATAGATTAGGTCAGATTGTTTTCTCTCTCTCATTTTTTCCATGTTATTTAATCTTTTGACTCTACCACCACTAAGCTCTGCCTTGTATCAAGAGTTAGTTATGTGAGTGTTTGGCGATATCTAAACCCTGAATTCTTGAAAGAATAACTTATTTCTTGACCCTTGTCTCCCTAACAACTTAGTCCAATTCTTCACTGCCCGTAGTATGTTCTCAGTCAACCTTTTTGAAATCACTCATTGGGATTCCAAGATTCTGGGGGCTTCAAGTAGTGAGGAAGTGAGGTCATCATTTCTTTTTAAAATTTGCTTAATTATGTTATTGGATCTGCATTGAATATCTTTTCTTCAAAAGGTGTTTTGAATAGATGAAAAGGAGAACAATAAACACTTGTCTCATCTTAATATCTTGAGCAAGTGGGTACCTCCCTGCTCATCAGATTATTTAAATTTCTGGGGTATAAGCACAGCATAGGAAGTATCAATCCAATAAATCTTTTGTTGTCCCCTCTTAGTCAAGATTAAGCAGAAAGGACTTCCCTAGTGGCCCAATGGTTAAGAATCCGCCTGCCAATGCAAGGGACACAGGTTCGATCCCTTGTCGAGAAAATAAGATCCCACATGCTGAGGGGCAACTAAGCCTCTGTACCACAGCTACTGAGCCCAAGTGCCACAACAGGAGAGTCCATGCACTGCAAGGAAAGATCTCTCTGATGCCAGGCCATAGCTAAGACCAGAGGTGGCCAAATAAATTTTTTAAAAAAAGAAGAAGCATAAAAAAGCACGTCTCTAGAAGTCACTTACCAGCCTCTCTCCTCGTATACATGATACCATTTTCAGATCACCAGCCGGAAGCCACCTGCAGTTAACAGAATTTCCAGTTGGATCTTCGAGTAACTGCTCTGGTTTTAAGCTAAACTAGTCCTGAATAGGATTGTGCGTTTGTCAAGGGCATCATGTCAGCCCCGCACAGTTAGAGATACTGGAGCTCTGGAGCTGTGTATGTGTACTGCACCGTTTTTAATTCTTCCACTTGCCTGTCCAGCCTGGCTGCCTTCAGAGTCCACTGCCTCATGCTTTGCCGAGTGGGCAGTGAGTCTAGTGATCCTGACCTGGTGTCAAGACTATTAGATCAGAGTGAGCACTGAAGCCAGAGCTGGACCATTCAGAACCTCTTTCCTGGGACCCTGGACTTGGGTCACAGATTTTCTATTCAGTCTCTGTCAGACAGTTGAGGGGCCATGGCTGAGTCATCTGTGAAAGATCAGAGAAAGTCCACCTACAGGAGGGAAGAGATGGTTGAAGGTGGTCAGAGAGAAGCAGAGGAAGAGAGATCAGAAGGCTCTAGAGACAGGAGAGGGGGAGGAGCTGTCTCGTTTACTGGCAATGGTCACTCTTTGAATCCTTGTGTCTTTCCAGTAAATCCCCTCTTTGTCTCAGCAAGTCAAAGTGGATTCTGTTCCTTGTAAATAAAGCAAGAACTGGGTGAGTCAAATTAATTTCTAAAATAAACCTCTAGGGGCTTCCCTAGTGGTCCAGTAATGAAGACTCTGTGCTTCCAGCACCAGGGAACCCCTGTTCAACCCCTGGTCAGGGAACTAGATACCACATGCTGCAACTAAGAGTTCACTTGCCACAACTAAAGATTCCTGTGATCTGCAACTAAGACCTCGGGTAGCCAAATAAATAAATATTTTAAGTAAAATAAAACTCTGAAGCATGTCTCTTCCCTCTTTCAGTTCAGTTCAGTCGCTCAGTCGTGTCCAACTCTTTGTGACCCCATGAATTGCAGCACGCCAGGCCTCCCTGTTCATCACCATCTCCCGGAGTTCACTCAGACTCACATCCATCGAGTCAGTGATGCCATCCAGCCATCTCATCCTCTGTCATCCTCTTCTCCTCCTGCCCCCAATCCCTCCCAGCATCAAAGTTTTTTCCTATGAGTCAACTCTTCGCATGAGGTGGCCAAAGTACTGGAGTTTCAGCTTTAGCATCATTCCTTCCAAAGAAATCCCAGGGTTGATCTCCTTCAGAATGGACTGGTTGGATCTCCTTGCAATCCAAGGGACTCTCAAGAGTCTTCTCCAACACCACAGTTCAAACGCATCAATTCTTCAGTGCTCAGCCTTCTTCACAGTCCAACTCTCACATCCATACATGACTACTGGAAAAACCATAGCCTTGACTAGATGGACCTAGTCGGCAAAGTAATATCTCTGCTTTTGAGATATTACTGCTTTTGCTTATAACTTTTCTTCCAAGGAGTAAACATCTTTTAATTTCATGGCTGCAGTCACCATCTGCTGTCCTTAGTGGGCCTGAAATGGACTCAGATCACAGCTTCTCTCTGGTTGTACTAGTTTCTATTTCTTTTCAAAATACAGCCAATGGATATAAAAAGGAAGTGATAAAGCTATTGTATAAACATCCTTAGATATTAAAGGAAGTGAAATTACTTGGTATTCAGATCAATGTTTATTTTTCAGTTTTTTTTCCCCCTTCACTTTCTTGGTTAAAATACAACATACTATTGGGATAAAATGATCTACATAATTATTTGAGTAAGAAAGAAAAACCCAAAATATTTGGCTTTGGTCACCATTTAGCATTCAGTTCAGTTCAGTCCCTCAGTTGTGTCTGAGTCTTTGTGACCCCATGAACCACAGCACACCAGGCCTCCCTGTCCATCACCAACTCCCGGAGTTCACCCAAACCCATGTCCATCGAGTCGGTGATGCCATCTCATCCTCTGTCATCCCCTTCTCCTCCTGCCCCCAATCCCTCCCAGCATCAGGGTCTTTTCAAATGAGTCAGCTCTTCGCATGAGGTGGCCAAAGAATTGGAGTTTCAGCTTCAGTCCTTCCAATGAACACCCAGGACTGATCTCCTTTAGAATGGACTGGTTGGATCTCCTTGCAGTCCAAGCGACTCTCAAGAGTCTTCTCCAACACCACAGTTCAAAAGCATCAATTCTTTGGTGCTCAGTCTTCTTTATAGTCCAACTCTCACATCCATACATGACCACTGGAAGAACCATAGCCTTGACTAGATGGACCTTAGTCGGCAAAGTAATGTCTCTGCTTTTGAATATGCTGTCTAAGTTGGTCATAACTTTCCTTCCAAGAAGCAAGCGTCTTAATTTCATGGCTGCAATCACCATCTGCAGTGATTTTGGAGCCCAGAAATAAAGTCAGCCACTGTTTCCACTGTTTCCCCATCTATTTCCCATGAAGTGATGGGACCGGATGCCGTGATCTTCGTTTTCTGAATGTTGAGCTTTAAACCAACTTTTTCACTCTCCTCTTTCACTTTCATCAAGAGGCTCTTTAGTTCTTCTTCACTTTCTGCCATAAGGGTGGTGTCATCTGCTTATCTGAGGTTATTGACATTTCTCCCGGCAATCTTGATTCCAGCTTGTGCTTCCTCCAGCTCAGCATTTCTCATGATGTACTCTGCATATAAGTTAAATAAGCAGGGTACCAATATACAGTCTTGATGTACTCCTTTTCCTATTTGGAACCAGTCTGTTGTTCCATGTCCAGTTCTAACTGTTGCTTCCTGACCGTCATACAGGTTTCTCAAGAGGCAGGTCAGGTGGTCTGGTATTCCCATCTCTTTCAGAATTTTCCTAGTGATATTTTATGATTCTTAAAAAAAAGACTTTTATAAACCAGGTTAGAAATTGCTTCAGAGCTACCATCAATTTACTGAGAAAACATCACAGTTGGTATTTGTGACTTTTTATTTTATTAATTATTTTTTGCAAAATTTAATGGCTACATACGTAAAAGTGGATATATATTGCATATATGTGTATGTGTGAATGTACAATTTTTTTTTGTTTGGCAGAATTTAATATAGCAAAGGAAGTTTTAATAATACCTAAGTATAGGACAGAATTCATTTTTACTAAGTTATAATAGGAGATACAATGAAAAAGTTCACACTTCAGATTGATTATCTTCTAGGAGTTTCTTTATAAATTAATCCCTCTAAGAAAGCTTCAGCTAAAATGGCAACCAGGTCCTCTTCCTAAGGTCCTTCAGTTCAGTTCAGTCGCTCCGTCGTGTCTGACTCTTTGCGACCCCATGAACTGCAGCACACCAGGCCTCCCTGTCCATCACCAACTCCCGGAGTTCACCCAAACTCTTGTCCATCCAGTCAGTGATGCCATCCAGCCATCTCATCCTCTGTCGTCTCCTTCTCCTCCTGCCCCCAATCCCTCCCAGCATCAGGGTCTTTTCCAATGAGTCAACTCTTCGTATGAGGTGGCCAAAGTATTGGAGTTTCAGCTTTAGCATCAGTCCTTCCAAAGAACACCCAGGACTGATCTCCTTTAGAGTGGATTGGTTGGATCTCCTTGCAGTCCAAGGGACTCTCAAGAGTCTTCTCCAACACCACACTTCAAAAGCATCAATTCTTTGGCGCTCAGCCTTCTTCACAGTCCAACTCTCACATCTGTACATGACCACAGGAAAAACCATAGCCTTGACTAGACGGACCTTTGTTGGCAAAGTAATGTCTCTGCTTTTGAATATACTATCTAGGTTGGTCATAACTTTCCTTCCAAGGAGTAAGTGTCTTTTACTTTCATGGCTGCAATCACCATCTGCAGTGATTTTGGAGCCCAGAAAAATAAAGTCAGCCACTGTTTCCACTGTTTCTCCATCTATTTCCCATGAAGTGATGGGACCGGATGCCATGATCTTCGTTTTCTGAATGTTGAGCTTTAAGCCAACTTTTTCACTCTCCTCTTTCACATGCATCAAGAGGCTTTTTAGTTCCTCTTCACTTTCTGCCATAAGGGTAGTGTCATCTGCTTATCTGAGGTTATTGATATTTCTCCCAGCAATCTTGATTCCAGCTTGTGCTTCTTCCGTTTCTCATGATGTACTCTGCATATAAGTTAAATAAGCTGGGTGACTTGGATGCTGACAATTGTCAGATACGGGGGTTGAGAAACATCAGAAACAAACGTGATAATAAAAATGAGACAGAAGCAGTATCAATAGAGCACCTTTTTGTCCCAGGAGGAGACTCATCTAGGGGTTCTATGTCGATGTGTTTGAAGACTTTTTTTTACAGAAAATGCATTCAACACACTAAGATCTGGATCCAAGCAGTGCTGTCAAGGGTTTAGATAACGCTGATGGAGTGACCGGAAAAGGGTGTGAGGACGGGGAACAGCTGAAGATGTGGGGAGGGAAGCGAAAATTGCTGGAGTTATTTCCTTGAACAGGTGAGGGCAGAAACAACCTCATCTGGGGTGGATGGGGCTAGAAATAGGAGCTTGGCCGGTTCCCAAGATGCTCTAGAGGGAGAGGCACCGGGTATGGCACCAGGCAGGTGGGGGCCTGGGAAAAACCTCGGCTGTTTCAGTCCTTAACGCGAAATGAACGTGTTAACGACAGCGTTCCGCCAGTGACCCCAACTAGGAAAGCTCCAGTCTTGCTCCTTACACCTCCCGACCCCTGGAGTTTGTGTTCCGCTCAGACAAGGTGCGCTGGGAGAGCTCTGCTCCTAAAAGGAAAGAGGGTGCAGGAAGCCGGTTCCTTCCGTGACCTCGGTCGGGTCGACTTCTTTCCATTTCAGGTCTGAGCCCCTCCCCACCTCCCAGGAAGGCGGGCCTTCAACCGTGGGGAGACAGAGCGGGTCTACACCGCCGGAGCCGGCGTGGGTCTACACTGTCCACAGGACGCGGGCCGGATTATTTCTCCGCGTGGCCGCCAGGTGGCCCACGCGTCGTCTGTGTCATTTCCTACTCAATCCACACCCCCTCCTGAAGATGCCAAGGACTTTGGGGGTGCCGATGTCATCTGCGCGTACTCGCGACAAGCCGAGCCGTGTGCCCAGAAGTCCTAGGAGGAGGTGGTGCCTCCTCTCGGCTCCGCCCCCTTGGTTTCCAGCGCAACGGGTTGGCTCCGCCTCCACCGCAGAGAGCGCGCAGGCGCGCAGAGGGGAGGCTGAGAGCCCTGTGGGGCGAGCAGGGGCGGATCCCCTACGCAGGCGCAGAAGCAGTTGGGTGAGTGTAGGCTAGCAGGGTCTGGGGTCTTGGGGAGAGAGTGGGACAGATCAGGATATATTTTTTTAAGTTTCTTTGAAAAACAGGGTCCTACTGTATAGCATAGGGAACTATAGTCAATATCTTTTATGATAAATCATAATGGAAAAGAATATGAAAAAGTATGTATTTGTATAACCCAGTCACTTTGATGTATAGCAGAAATTAACATAACATCATAAATCAACTATACTTTAATAAAAAAATTTTTTTAAAGTTTCTTTGCATGTTTAATTGATAGATGTTAACATTCTAAAGAATCACTTTTCTGGAAGAAAGAATTCCCCTCGAAAAGTGAAATATCACTGTTTCCCACTGTGGCAAAGATATGGAGGGGGAGGAGGGAGCTTTGCAGAAGGGCAAATTGGAGCTTTTCTTTTATTTTTTCTGGATATTGTCAAGTAATTGTTGAATAAGTCTGTGTCAGCCCCGTTTTCCTCTTTTTGGTAACATTTAACTGCTCATCCCTAATATAGAAATCCCTAGATTTGGGGATGAATATAATTAAAAGCAAAATCCTCTCCCAACCTAGAAAACCCTTTCCATAAAGATGGTAGAGAAAGAAAGCAGATTTGTTGTTGAATAACCATTAAACCAGAATGTGATATGCATCAGAGGGTAGTGCCTAAGAGCTGAGCCTGGGAAAACAGAAATCTCACTCTCTTCTGCAGCCTACCCATTATGATTTTTTAAAAATATCCAACTATTTATTTGGCTGCACCAGGTCTCGGTTTCAGCATGAAGGATCTTTTCGTTGTGGCAGGTGGGACCTAGTTTCCCAATCAGGGATTGAACCCTGGGCCTCGTGGTCCCCGTCATTGGGAGTATAGTGTCTTAGCCACTGGACCACCAGGGAAGTCTCAAGCCAACCAACTATATGCACGTCTTCAAGTGAGAGAATGTGGCAACACTACTTTTCACAGGGCGTTGGCCCTAACTTTATTTGATCACTGGATTGACCCTCTGCTTTAGCTAACTGGCTTTCTCCAGGGGAAAGACAAAATTCATACCTTTATGGCAGGAGGTGGTCTTGGGAGGGAGAAGAAAGAAAGTGTCAGTCATTCAGTCATGTCTGACTCTCTGTGACCCCAAGGACTGTAGCCCACCAGCCTCCTCTGTCCATACACTTTTCCAGGCAGGAATACTGGAGTGGATTGCCATTTCCTTCTCCAGGGGATTTTTCTGACCCAGATATCCAACCCAGGTATACCACGATGCAAGGAGATAGTTTACCATCTGAGTTAGGCACCTGCCAAAGCTGGACTGCTACCATCCCACAGAAACTGGGAGGTAAGGGCACTGTCTTCTTTGAGGTTTACTTTCCAGAGATGGGACCTGCTTTAGAGAAGCATTTGAAGGTGGTGCCACTGGTACCCATTCTACAGATGAGAACACAGAGGTTAAGCTACCTGCCTGAGTAGATCCATTTATTTTTTCTATCACACTTCTCCGTGAGTCTAGAAGGACTGACACAAAGCTCCCTGGCCAGGGGGAGTGAGGAGTCTGCTGAACCCCATACAGAAGATGCTGTTACTGAACCAATCTGGGGCCCTCTTGCCCGCAGTAAACCAAATCTACTGACACTGGGTTATAGTGAAAGAAAGCCTAGTGTTCATTGCAGGCACCAAGAAGAGTCCAGGGCAGCTAATGCTCAAAACACGTGAACTCCCTGCTGGGTTCCAGCAAAGCATTTTAAAATTTATTTGGCTGTGTTGGGTCTTAGCTTCAGCATGAGGGATCTTCCCTGCATCATGCAAGATCATTTATTGTGGGTCATGGACTCTCTAATTGAGACATATGGGCTCAAGAGGACACAAGCCCAGCAGTTATAGCAGTGGGACTTAGTTGCTCTGTGGTATGTGGTGGACAAGATGGTTGGATGGCATCACAGACTCAATGGACATGAGTTTGAGCAAACTCCAGGAGATGGTGAAGAACAGGGAAGCCCGGTGTGCTGCCGTCCATGGGGTTGCAAAGAGTCGGACAGGACTGAGTGACTGAAAAACAATAGCATGTGGTACCTTTGTTCCCTGTCCAGGAATCAACTTCACATGCCCTGCACTGCAAGGTGGATTCTCAACAACTGGACCACCAGGGAAGTCCCAGCAAAGCATCTTTAAAGGCCAGGTGAGGGAGGGGTGTCCCAGGGTATGTGATCTGTTTGTGCACAATTCTTTAGTTGATGACAAGGTAATAGGGTGATGCCGCAGGGGTTAACAATCCTTAGGTGCCTGTGGGTCTGGGGGGCTGTCTGCTCACGGTCACCAAATAGTTACTTTCTTCCATTTGGTGGTGGTTTTAGCATCTTTAAAACAACCCAGGAAATGTGTCTCAGATACTATTTTCTAGATACTTCAGAGAGGAAATAAAGCAAGGATATGGGGGAAGGGTTTGCCCAGGAAGGCCTTGAAAGTTCCTGCTCAGTTACATCATGAGCTTCACCCAACCAAGAACAAAATGAACAGGGCTGTCACTTACCCAGCTCCCGGGTGCCCCTCTCTGAGTCCTTCTGTCTCTGAGTATCATTATTATTATACTAGTAATAGTTCCAGGAACTCCTGTGGCTGGATTTCCTGTTGTTGAGAAAAGGAGAATCTAGCATCCTTACAAAGATGCTCTCAATTGCCCTAGTGATTCAAGTCTGTGCATTGCTGTGGTCCTATTCCAAGGTGATAGAACTGAGTCCCAGGGTGGTTACTGGCTTAAGTATCCAGAGGCCTTGAGTGACTTCAGCTCTCAGGAGGAAGAGGAGGGTAAATGAGGTAGGTCAGTGGTCCCCAATATTTTTGGCATCAGGAACTGGTTTTATGGAAGACAGATCTTTCATGGACCAGATGGATGCGAGTGAGGGGGAGCGGCTGTAAATATAGAAGCTTTGCTCCCTCCCCCACCACTCACCTCCTGCTGTGTGGCCTGGTTCCTAATAGGCCATAGATGGGTACCAGTCCATGTCCTAGGGGTTGGGGATCCCTGAGTTAGATCATTTCCATTTTCTGTTAACAAATCTGGGTGAGACTCAAGGCTCTGCCACCTCCAAGCTTTGTGACCTCGGGCAGTGGCTTAATTTCTTGCAATTTCATTTGCCAGTCTTCAAAAAAAGAAGGGTGAAAACTCCTGCCACAGAGGACTGTTGTAGAAAGTAATTGAGATGAATAGAAATGTTGGCCAAGGGGACAGCTGAGCCCATGGGTTAGTCACTGTGCTACATCCATCGTTGCTCTTAACTTCAGGAGGTGAGGTGGACTGTTTCTGAAGTGATTGCACATATTCTGTTACATCTACTTCCAAATGCCACCACATTAGGGCTTAGGGCTTAAGTGTATGAATTGCATTGGAGAAGGAAATGGCAGCCCACTCCAGTGTTCTTGCCTGGAGAATCCCAGGGACGGGGGAGCCTGATGGGGTCGCACAGAGTCGAGCATGACTGAAGTGACTTAACAGGGCTTAGGGCTTAAGCATATGAATTGGTTAGGGATGGGTGGGGGACATACAAACACTGTCATTAGCAATGGGCTTTATTCCCAGGAGGAAGTGAGAAAATCCCTGACGGCTAACGCATTTGTACAAAACAAGTCTGTCAAGGATAGTGCTATTGCCTCCAGTGAAGACCCTCCATATCCAACTCTTCCTCTTTCTTGGAAGGTGAGCTTATTACTGACTGATAGCTCATGATGCAGGCGCAGCAATTGTTACTGAACACAAGCTGGTGTACCCAATGCACCGCTAAGCCAAAAAACCTGAAATATTGGTGTTTGGAGCAGAGAAAAATTTATTGCAGGGCTAAGCCGGGAAAGGCTTCCCTGGTGGCCAAGCTGTGAAGTATCCGCTTGCACTGCAGGAGACCCCGATTCAATTCCTGGGTTGGGAGGATCCCCTGGAGAGAAGATAGGCTACCCACTCCAGTATTTTCAGGCTTCCCTGGTGGGTCAGATGGTAAAGAATCCACCTGCAATGTGGGAGACCTGGGTTCGATCCCTGGGTTGGGAAGATTCCCCTGGAGAAGAGCATGGCAACCCACTCCAGTATTTTTGCCTGGAGAATCCCCATGGACAGAGGAGCCTTGTGGGCCACACTCCATGGGGTTGCAAAGAGTTGGATACACTAAACACAGCACAGCACCAGCTGGGAAAATTGGTTGCTTGTGCTCAAAAAACTGGAACTCCCGTTGGTTTTCTTTTTAAAAATATTTATTTTTTATTGATTTATTTATCTGGCTGCACCAAGTCTTAGTTGTGATTCACGGGATCTTTGATCTTTGTTCAGGCATTAGGATCTTGAGTGGCAGCATGCACACCCTTAATTATGGCATGGGGATCTAGTTCCCTAACCAGAGATCGATCCTGGGCCCCCTGCAGTGGAAACTTGGAGTCTTAGCCACTGGCACCAGGGAAGTCCTTTCATTGGTCTTCAGGGGAAATTTTGATAGGCAGAATTTGGGATGAGGGCTGCAGGGTGAGCGACTTTCTTCTGATTGGTTGGTGGTGAGGTAGCAGGGCGGTCCTCCAGGACTCTTAATCATGAGCCTTCTGGCTTCAGACAGTCTGGGGTCTCAGCATGTAGTTACCATCTACGTGAGGCGGCACATTAGTTCCTTTAGAAGAACTCAGAGATGGTGTTAGATATATCTCTTCGGGAGGAGCCAGAACCCTGCCCCAAGGCTGCACTCTTGTTTCTGAACTGATTCTCCTTTACTTCTCCATCCCCTCCTTCCCCTGATAAGCAAATGTTTGAATCTCCCTTTGGAACTCAGAGAAGGTCGAGGCTGAATAAAGCCTATTTCCTACAAACAAGAAACAGGGGACACAGAAAGGATTTGTACCCAGGAGGGACCCACAGAGTCCTGCTTGCTTTCACTATGATGACCTGAAACCAAGGGGCCACTTTCAAAGTTTAATCTCAAGGATTCTGGACCTGCCATCCATGTAGCTTCAATTTGCCCATATGATAGTGCCAATCTGCTATCCAATAGAAGATGCTGAAAATAGCCTCCCAAGTGGTGGTCCACAAAGCCAGCAGCTGTGAAGGTCAGACAAAAGGCTTGCATGGGTTGGAGAAAGGAGTTAAGGCCTCTCACAATGGAGAATGATGTACATAGCTTGGGGATGGTCACTGTAGAACTTGAAATACTAATTAGGGAGAGCATCTGGCATCTGTGTGTTACAGAGACAAACCTTTGAGTTACACTGATAAGAAAGAAATGAAATGCACTATCAGCTAAACAGAGCAATTGCTCGTGAAGTGAATGCAAACCTGGTATTATCCTCTTTCCTCACCATCTGATGTCATACTAATTAATAATAAAGATTCTACAAATTGGACCCAATGCTCTACTCTAAAATTAAATGGAAAAAAAATAGGGGATGTGATAATTTTGTCTATATTTTGGGAATAAGAGACTATGCAAGAGTCTCTTATTATCTCTGATTCTGATCCCAAGTAAAGTTCTGGTGCTGAAACTGTGCAAGGTAGATTGGGGCTTGAACCCATGGTCTTTTAACTGAGATCACATACCTGGTCTCAAGACTTAATGAAGCTTAGGTTCTTGATGTCATGTCACAGAAAGAATTCAGTGAGAGACAAAGCAATAGCTAAGAAGTAGATTTATTTAGAGAGAACACAGCCCGCAGACAGAGTGTGGGCCATTTCACAAGGTGCTGCTGCTGCTGCTGCTGCTGCTAAGTCACTTCAGTCGTGTCTGCCCCCAAATTTGGCATTCTTAGTTTTTATGGGTTGACTAATTTCATAGATTAATAAGTGGGAGGATTATTCCAATTATTTTGAGGAAGTGGTAAAGATTTCCAGGAATTGGACCACTGCTCATTCTTTGATCTTTGAAGGTTGGCCTTGGAACTGTCATGGTGCTGGTGGGTGTGTCACTTAGCATGTTAATGTTTTACAATGAGCTTATAATGAGGCTCAAGGTCCACTGGAAGTCAAATCTTCCACCATCTTGGACCTAGTTGATTCTAACCAGTTTTTGTCATCTCTTATGGCTGTGTTATGCTGTGCTTAGCAGCTCAGTCCTGTCTGACTTTGCGACCCCATGGACTGTAGCTGGCCAGGCTCCTCTGTCCATGGGGATTCTCCAGGAAAGAATACTTGAGTGGGTTTCCATGCCCTCCTCCAGTGGTTTCATGGCAATTAGATGGAGAAACAGTGGAAATAGTGGCAGATTTTATTTTGGGGGGCTCAAAAATCACTGCAGATGGTGACTACAACCATGAAATTAAAAGACGCTTACTCCTTGGAAGAAAAGTTATGACCAACCTAGACAGCATAGTAAAAAGCAGAGACATTACTTTGCCAACAAAGGTCCATCTAGTCAAAACTATGATTTTTCTAGTAGTCATGTATGGATGTGAGAGTTGGACTGTGAAGAAAGCTGAGCGCCAAAGAATTGATGCTTTTGAACTGTGGTGTTGGAGAAGACTCTTGAGAATCCCTTGGACTGCAAGGAGATCCAACCAGTCCATCTTAAAAGAGATCAGTCCTGGGTGTTCATTGGAAGGACTGATATTGAAGCTGAAACTCCAACACTTTGGCCACCTGATGCAAAGAGCTGACTCATTTGAAAAGACCCTGACGCTGGGAAAGATTGAAGGTAGGCGAAAGGGACAACAGAGATGAGATGGCTAGATGGCATCACCAACTCAATGGACATGAGTTTGAGTAAACTCCGGGAGTTGGTGATGGACAGGGAGGCCTGGAGTGCTGCGGTCCATGCAGTCGCAAGGAGTCGGACACGACTGAGCGACTGAATTGAACTGAACTGAACTGAACCTCCAGGGGATGTCATTCTTTTGAAGTTTGTGCCCTGCCCCCTTCCCTCTTGTTTCAGTACCAATTCCAGTGTGTGTATGAAGGTGGTTTTCCATACCACCAAGCAATCTTCCAATTTCTGAGTGTCCTACAATTCAATTAAATTCCAACACTATTCACCTGAAATTAATGTCTGATCCCACAAGACTATCCCCATCTAGGTGCTAATCACAAGTCCAGGTTGTTACCTGTGCTTCTGACAGATTCGCTGTAAATGGAAGATTTCTAAGACCCCCTACTTGAGTTCAGTTAATTTGCTAAAATAGCTCACAAAACCCAGAGAAGCATTTTACTGACTCGATTACCAGTTATGAAAGGATGTTGTTGCTTATTCACTAGGCTGTGTGTGACTCTTTTGCAACCCCATGGACTGTAGGCAGCCAGGCTCCTCTGTCCCTGGGATTTCCCAGGCAAGTATACTGAAGTGGGTTGCCTTTTCATTCTCCAAGGGAACTTCCTGACTCAGGGATTGAACCTGTGGCTCCTGCACTAGCAGGCAGATTCTCTACCACTGAGCCACCAGGGAACCCCTATGAAAGAATATAATTCAGGAATAGCCAGATGGAAGAGATGAACGGGGCAAGCCGCGGGGAAGGGGGCGGAGCTTCCATGCCCTCTCCGGGTGCTATGCTCCTCAAATCTCTGTGTGTTCTGCAACCAAGAAACCTTCAATCCCTGTCCTTTCATGTCTTTTTTTTTAATGGATGCCTCATCCCATAGGCAGGATTGATTGATTCATCATCCATCTATCCCCATTCATGCTCACCATGAAGGCTTGGCTATGCCCCAAAGCTTTCTTTGCTGCTTTTCACCTCACACCAGACAAGACTGAGACCCACTGTTGCTTACTTTGTATTTTTTCACTCTTTCCCTTAGTTCCTTTAAAGATGGGTCTGGCTTTTTAAAATCCCTGTCATCCCCATTAGCACAAGGCTGACTCACAGATACTGACTACATTACTGTATATTGTCAAGTAGCATGGGAATGCTCTGGAAGAAATGAATTCAGCAATAAAGTCCCACCTTGGAATCTAGTGGGTCTGCACATTTGCTGAGGGATGGAGAATTTAGGGGGCTTCTTAGGTGGCGCTAGTGGTAAAGAACTCATTTGCCAATGCAGGAGATATAAGAGATGTGGGTTTGATCCCTCGGTCAGGAAGATACCCTGGAGAAGGGCATGGCAACCCTCTCCAGTATTCTTGCCTAGAGAATATTTGGGGGATTTATCCAAGGAAACAATATTAGATTCTTGTCCTCACATTATGCTTTGAGGAAACTGAGATTAAACTTTTAAGTATAAATTTTTAAAAATTTATTTTTATACAATTTAAAAGGTTATTTTCCATTTCCATTTATTACAAAATTATTGGCTCTATTCCTAGTATCATGCAATACATCCTTGAGCCTATCTGATATCCAATAGTTTATGCCTCCCCCTACCCTACCTCTAAGAGTAATTTCTGTTCTGAATAAGCCTTCTGGATAATCAAGAGTGGAGGCCTATTTCCATAGATAGGTGCAGATAGGAGTGTCATAGTGGTTCTTCTACAAAAACTACTTTATTTCAATTTGTTTATTAACTAAAAAGATGTCTGAGCTGAAAGAGGACAATAGTTGGAAAATAAATAATGGAGATTAGTGTGCTTTCATTTACTGACCTTTTTCTTCTTCACTGTGTAGAATATCAATTGCAAAAAAAAAAGAAAGAATATGCAATTGCAAAATTCCTCTACTTCTCTCATGAAATAAAATCTAGGCTATAACATACAAATAAAATAAAATCTTGAAGGAAGATCAGGAACAAAATTACTTGCTCAAAAACAATCCTTGGTTTTTATTCTGATCACTAAGTGAGAAAGCATGTCAAAGCTTTGGAGACAATAAAACGGGCTCTCTGAAGATTGCTGGAATTTCCAATTGGAGAGCAGGTTTTCTCAAACATCAATGATGAAGTGATGAAAACTTCAGCCTCCTTAACTACCATGAAATGAGGTCTTTCCCAAACCCGTGACAAGCGCAGCATTTCGATCTCCTCTGGGCAAAGCAAGTCAAGAATTCGTTCTGTTGTGAAGATCATTCCCTGCACAGGTGAGGGAGACAGGTGATGGGGAATCCGGCCAAGACTGCCATCCCACCATTGTGCCTGCCCTTCTATCAGAGGTCTTTATGCAGAATTCTGATTGTCCTCATGCTGGGAGGATCCACAGTAGGACACTGGAATGAAGTCTGCCTTTAAATATGGCAATTATTCCTAAAATGTCTTTGTTGACAGCTGGCGAGGCACAAAATAAACACAAGCCTCTTTGCAAGTAAGCAGGAATTAGCATAATCAGCAGCTGTTGCATTACCCACAGACATGGAACCATAAAGAACCTCGCTCCTTCTAAAACAAAGTTAAAGAAGAGACACACATGGAATCATGAGTTACCACCTGCCAATGTCCAGTGAACTAAAGCAAAAAAGAGAAAAAAATGTAGCCATTGCTACCAGCCTAAGCATTCTCCAGAGGCCATTTTTCTAATTAAAATAGGAACAAATCTCATGATAAAACTATGGCAGTCCAGTGATTAAGTGCCCTTGTAGATGATCAAAAAAAATAAATAAGTAAGTAAAAGCACTGAATTCCTTCTCCATTGTCCAAAAGGTAACAGATCATTATCCAAGTCATCTATGGAGAGTGCTTAGTAAAAGTCTCCTCCGTTTCGTCATCCCAGAGTTTGATCAAAATGCAAGAGCACGTAAAAGGGAATTTGAGAAAATAGTGGTTTTGTATTTTGTTCTGAAGGAGTGCCAGCCTGGATGCCCTCTGAGACCAGGATCTCCAAACCCAGGGAAAGTTAGCCTTGGTGGCTATAATTAGAAATGGAACAGCATGCTATATGACCATCAGATTTTCTGCACAGTCCAGCTCCCTTCTGTTGCCTGGGTGGCTGACAACAAAATTATTTGCACACTCCGGTCAGAATGGGTACATTCCTCTTAGCAGAGCTGGGAATGATTCTTAGGAAAATGGCTTTTTATTACTCAAAAAAATCTATGATGGCCAGAGGCTCACAGAGGGCAGAGAGAGCTTTAATTAATCAGTCTCTCTCAGTCTTCTTCAAAAATACCATTTCCTGCTGAATACACCAGTGTCTACCTTTCTGCTGCACATTTTGAGTTTTGAAGTCTATCTTAAAGGTGTTGCTTTATTCAGGCCAGACCTTTGTGAAATAGACTTTTATTTTCTCACGTTCTGTGACAATAAAAGATCTTCCCTGAAAGGCTTTCTCTCTCTCTCTCTCTCTCTACCCGCTGCTGTTAAGAGAATGCTGAATTCCCGGCCGTGTTTCACAGTCCCCGCTGGCTGCGATGTACCTTTAAACCTTCACAGAACTCGAAAGGCACCTGCCATCCGGGCATGACCTTTGTGTTCGCCCACATAATCAGCTCCATGGGCTTTCTCTCTGACACCGCAGAGGCAAACTGCCCCCGTGGATTCTCTCCCATTTCAGGCGTGGAAAGTAGGTCAGTTTTAAAAATAAACACCAGCATGTAGCCCAAATCCCAGGATGTATAGAGCAGGTCTAAATGTGGCTCTGGAGTAAGAGTGACTGGTTTTTGTGTGGCTTTGTTTCCAAATTCTCTGCACATTTCAGATGCAAGAGAGTGGAATATGTTGGCTTGTTGTAGCTTGCGCTCAGTCGTGTCCAACTCTCTGTGGCCCCATGAACTGTAGCCCGCCAGGCTCCTCTGTCCATGGCATTCTCCAGGCAAGAACACTGGAGTGGGTAGCCATGCCCTTCTCCAGGGGATCTTTCCCACCCAGGGATCAAACCTGCCTCTCCTGTCTCCTGCATTGGCAGGCCAGTTCTTTACCACTAGCGCCACCTATGGAAATGCAATGGAATCACTCAGTCTACAAAGTCTGGTCAAAGCAGTGTCATTTAGCTCCCAAGATCTCAGTGGTAGGGGAACAGATTAATGCAAAATACACGAGTACAATTTGTGTGTTTTGTATCAGTTTTTAAGACTCTTTCTTGCAGAACTCCTCTTGCCGAAGTTATCAGATAATTTTTAAAAAAAAATTTTGTAAAGCTTATAGATAATAAGAGCCTGGAACCACGGATGGATCAAAAAAGGAAAGCCACATCAGAGAAGGAAGAGTGAAGAAGACCTGGGTATTGATGGCTCGCTTGAATTCCTGGGTCCCAGTAGAGCTAAACATTTTATTTATATCAGATTACATTGAGCCACTTTTTTTGCTGAATCCAGTTTGAGTGGATTTTCTGATATCTGCAAGCAGAAAAAGAACCATTGGCCTGGAGATTTTATAAGAGGCCACCAACCTGTCCTACCCTGGGGTAATGACATGAGGAGAAGATAGACCATTAGCCGATGACCATCAGCACACATCCCCGGGGAGTTCTTGGAGAATCCATAGGATATGGAGCAGCCCAGATGGGAAGCTCTGATGTCAAGCAGGCCCCAGTAGTATGTGACTGGCTCTTCCCCTGATACGGCAGCTTGATGAAAAGGCTAGTCATTGTGGTCTCCACAACATGGAGGATGGCCAAAGAGAAAGGCAGGTGGACAGCTGACCACGGCTACAGTGGAACCAGGTGGACTTCCCAGGTGGCGCTAGTGGTAAAGAATCTGCCTGCCAATACAGGAGACGGAGGTTCGATCCCTGGGATGGGAAGATCCCTTTGAGAAGAAAATGGCAACCCACTCCAGTATTCTTGCCTGGAAAACCCCATGGACAGAGAAGCCTGGTGGGCTACAGTCCCTGGGTCGCAAAGAGTCAGACATGACTGAGCATGCACACACATCGTGGAACCACCCAGCATGAAGAGGGTGCATCACAGAGGAAAAATCTTCCATTTCGGGGCTGCCTTAGAACCCTGGATCCTTTTCTACTTCCCTGGCCAACCCCTTCCACATGTGTTTACTACTCCTTCAAGGATGAGTCAAGAGAACACACACATACCACAAAGAGGTATGTGCACACATGACACGTAGGTTATACAAATTTATTTAATAAAACGGAAAGAATTCACCCTCTGAATATAGAGGGAAGAGCCTCTTTTTAATAAAGATTTACTAAAGGAAATAGACATAAATTTTAGACAGTCTGGGCCCACAAATAAGACTAGCCCTGGCGGGCAGAAGTGAGAGAGAGTTGTAATTCCTGTCACTGAAGCAGCTGTCTGGATTAGCTGTAAATATTGCCTCTGGCTGGCATCTATCTTGAGAAACCCAAGGAATTAAGTGCAGAGATCTGGGGAACGTGGGAAAGAGGAGCAGCCGGCACACGGAATGTCCTCCAGGTATCCGATCCCCCAGGTTTAATAGAGCAGAAGGTGAAGATGGATGTGATCCTTATTAGGGCAGGTCTTTAAGGCTCTCCTGAACTCCTCAATGGACCCTCGTTTCAGCAGCAAATACGCTGCTCAGTAGTCCTCACACATTCTCTAAGCTGATTTTTCCCATTGCAGGGCAGTCATGCCATGCAGCTAAATGAATAATCAAGCCCTCCAAACCCTCCTGTTTGCTCACAGATGAGAAGATTTAAGGTAAACCCATAAGGAAGGAACACGACGCTGGGAATGCCCAGAATTGCATGAGTGATGGAAACGGGGAAGCATCATCAGTAAAGAACTCAGGTCAGATCTAAAGTCAGGCAGGAATTTTTTCTCTTTCCCATAATTGTGCCTCTTTTATTTATTTTATTTTAATTCTTTTTTTTAAGTTGGTATGTTGCATTTTCATTTTCATTCAGTTCAAGAAATTCTTTTCTTTTTTTTTCCGTCATGCATCTAGCAGAATCTTAGTTCCCAGACCAGGCATTGAACCTGCACCCCCTGGACTGGAGGCGCAGACTCTTAACCATTGGACTGCCAGGGAAGTCCCATGTACCCCTTTAGAGAAGCAAGAGAAAATAGACAGTTTTTAGGGTTCTAAGGCTAAAGTTGATTCTGTATTTAGCATCCTGCCCTGCCATGTCAGGCTGTGGTGAGGACAGATTTATTCACGACCCTGTAAATATTTTGGATGCCTAAGCAAGATACCAAAGGGAAGCCCTCAATGAAAGTGGTGTGGTTACTAAGCTCACTCACACTTTTTCTAGTGAACTGATTTCTTTAGTTATCATGGAGAAATTAAACAAACTTTGGAAATGAGATGTAAAAGAAGACTATGTGTGTGTAGTTTATTAAATATAAATGTATATATGCAAATATATGTAAAATTATGTGTTGCTTATATGTTTTACACATAGTAGTACCATATATTAAATATAACATATATTGCGCATATGTACTAGAAACACTTTACCAAAAGATGTGAAAATACATTGTTCACTTTTCTTTTTTGGCTGTACCATACTGCCTGTGGGATCTTAGTTCCCTGGTGAGGGATTGAACTCAGGCCCTCAGCAGTGAAAGTATGGAATTCTAGCCATTGGACAACCAGGGAATTCCCCCAAATACACTGTTTTATATGTAGAGTTTCATCTTATATATTTTGAAATTTTACTTAGCCCTATATTTACATAACTAATTCACAAAGTAATGTAAATAAAGCTCAACATTCAGAAAACTAAGATCATGGCATCTGGTCCCATCACTTCATGGGAAATACATGGAGAAACAGTAGAAACAGTGTCAGACTTTATTTTTGGGGGGCTCCAAAATCACTGCAGATGGTGATTGCAGCCATGAAATTAAAAGACGCTTACTCCTTGGAAGGAAAGTTATGACTAACCTAGATAGCATATTCAAAAGCAGAAGTATTACTTCTAGTCAAGGCTATGGTTTTTCCAGTGGTCATGTATGGATGTGAGAGTTGGACTGTGAAGAAAGCTGAGCTCCGAAAAATTGATGCTTTTGAACTGTGGTGTTGGAGAAGACTCTTGAGAGTCCCTTGGACTGCAAGGAGATCCAACCAGTCCATCCTAAAGGAGACCAGTCCTGGGTGTTCATTGGAAGGACTGATGCTGAGGCTGAAACTTCAATACTTTGGCCACCTCATGCGAAGAGTTGACTCATTGGAAAAGACCCTGATGCTGGGAGGGATTGGGGGCAGGAGGAGAAGGGGAGGACAGAGGATGAGATGGCTGGATGGCATCACTGACTCGATGGATGTGAATCTGAGTGAACTCCGGGAGTTGGTGATGGACAGGGAGGCCTGGCGTGCTGCGATTCATGGGGTCCCAAGGAGTCGGACACGACTGAGCGACTGAACTGCACTGAACTGAACTGAATATATGTGCATGCTCAGTTGCTTAGTTGTGCTGACTCTGCAATCACATGGACTGTGGCCTGCAAGACTCTACCCACAGAATTTTCCAGACAAGAATACTGGAGTGGGTTGCCATTTCCTACTCCAGGGGAACTTCTTGACCCAGGGATCACACCCGAATCTCATGTCTCCTGCATTGGCAGACAAATTCTTTCCCACTAGTGCTACCTGGGAAGCTCCCAGCATAAGATAGAGCATATAATATATATCATATTCTTTACCAACTGAGCCATCAGGGAAGCCATGTATAGCACAGACATGTATATTATATCTCTAATATGTAGCACACACATATGTATAATATATCCAATATATATTACCAAAAATAACGGATTACAGAAGTTAGTTTCTGATTACCCATATGATGTTTTCCTGTACTTTCTGCCAGGTGCCCTGACCTGCTTTCTTATTATCATCATTTCTTTTTCCCCCTCTCCCCAGCCACTGGTATAGAACTCCTTAGTAATTAGTGACCTGTCGGTCACATTTTTCTGTCTTTAGACATGCAAGCTCATCCAGCCTCTTTGAAGTCCAATTTTAATTTAGATGCAAACTACTCCCCATAGTTCTAATAGTCTAAGATGAACCTGGGGCAGACTGTAATTACCCAGGGCTGGCATTTGCCATCTGATTAGAATGTCATTTCCTTTACTCCTGTTGAATGGCACCCTTGAGCCTCCTGTTCATACAGCCTGGCCCCCTACCCACTGGAACACCTGTTTATCACACATAATTCTTCACATTTCATTGGCTGTTGGTATTTATTCTGGGAGCAATGAAGTCTGAATTAAGGCAAGATATTTATATACATATAGATATTAATAAAGAGATTCATGATAAGGAATTGGCTCACACAATTATAGAGATGGCCAAGCCCAAGATCTGAAGGATGAGTCACGAGCTGGAAGACGTGATGGGTTAGTTCTAGTCTTATAACCGAGCAGGACGGCATGGTGCCTTGGTGGGGGCAGGCTTTTCCCCCAGGTTCTTCTGCTCTGAATTGCCTAGATAACAGTATTTGATGCACATTTCCCGAGTTGTTTTACAGATGTGAAAACTCTCCATTAAATAGGAGATGTTAACTACCTGATGAGCCTGAGCACATAGCCCCAGGCCTCCTGGAGCCTAAAGACTAATAAAGTGAACGCCTGTGACACCACCTGTTACCACACCATCTGCCAATCAGAGAATTGTGGATAAACTGATCACAGACCCTGTAATACCCTCCCTCTCCTCACTTGGCTTTTTAAAAAGCGTCTTGCCAAACTTTGGGGAGCTTGAGGCTTTTTAAGGGCATGAGCCACCCATCTCCTTTCATGGCCCTGCAATAAACCTTTCTGTGCTCCAGACTCATTTGTTTGGCCTCACAGAAACTTGCGTTAACAGCCTGAGTCCAGAAAAGACTGAGAACCAGAGAGCTGATGCTGCATTTCTAGTCTAAAGGCCACACGGAGCTCTACACATGGGGAAGAAAAAGGATTTCCCTGTTGGTCCAGTGGTTAAGACTGCACGTTCAATGTAGGGGGTCCCAGTTTGATCCCTGGCCAGGGAACCAAGACCCTGTGTGCTGCGTGGCCAATAAACAAAAGAGTGAAATCACTCGGTCGTATCCGACTCTTTGCAACCCCATGGACTGCAGCCTACCAGGCTCCTCCATCCATGGGATTCTCCAGGCAAGAATACTGGAGTGGGTTGCCGTTTCCTTCTCCAGGGGATCTTCCCTACCCAGGGATCGAACCCAGGTCTCCCACATTGCAGGCAGATGCTTTATCCTCTGAGCCACCATGGAAGGTGAGCAGTATGTAATTGGGTCTGGGTTTTTGTTTTTGTTTTTAAGTATCATCAGATGCCCTCCCTGCCTTTTTTTTTTAAGATTATTTTTTAATGTGGACCATCTTAAAAGTATTTATTGAATTTGTTACAATATTGCTTCTGTCTTATGTTGGGTGCTTTTGGCCCTGAAGCATGTGGGATCTTAGTTCCTGACCAGGGATTAAACCCGCACCCTCTGTGTTGACAGGTGAAGTCTTAACCGCTGGACCACCAGAT
The DNA here is from genome assembly GCF_032405125.1 of Capricornis sumatraensis. Classification (NCBI taxonomy): domain Eukaryota; kingdom Metazoa; phylum Chordata; class Mammalia; order Artiodactyla; family Bovidae; genus Capricornis; species Capricornis sumatraensis. Next base: position 56,959,316 of record NC_091085.1, on the reverse strand, counting down.
ACCCCTCTTATCTTGGTAGATGAAGCCCTTGGTGGTGGCAGCTCACATGACTCTTCTGCTTCCCACGCCCCGCACCCTGTTCCCCACACCATCCGCAGTGGACCCTGCTACTTCCTGTTGCCATCACTTTGCGATTGGGATGCTCACAGCCTGCAGAGCCCCCTCAGGCATCTCTGCCAGGAGTCCTTTCTGCTCTCTCCTCCCCAGGGGAGAGTTCATCACTCCATCCTCTAATCTGCTGTGATGCATCCCAGTTATCTCCATCCCACTGTTACCTGGGTGGACTCACTGTTGGATAAGGGGTCTGTACTCTTGGGAGCCTGTGTGCTTGGAGGGGAAGAGTCACATCTTTGTCTTCCTTGATGCCTTAGCATATGATGGTGTGGCAGTGGGTAGATGGTTCAATGCTTGCGGAATGCATTGGTCAAAGTTCTGCTTGATTTTCTCCCCATCTCACTGCTCCATATTCGAGTCTTTCCTTGTCTGTTTTCTTTTCAATAGCTTTCTTGAAACATAATTTACATACTCAGATCAATCCATTAAAGTCTACAATTCATTGTATTTTTAGTCTATTCGCAGAGTTGTCAAACCATCACTACAGGGTCCTGCTTGGTTTCAGCCTCACTCTTCAGAGTGTCTTTATAATCCTTCCTAGTATGTGTCCTTGGTGAAGCCCCCATATCCCACCTTATATAAGAAGTAGAACAAGGACCTGGCCCATTCTGCAGGCCAACATGATCTCAGATTATTTAAAAAAAAATACAAAAGAGACCTTTAAGGCAAATGTGTAGTAAGACGAGGGAGATATTGACATATTGCTTGTATCTGCAAATCTTCAACGTCTTAAGGAAACTTTTTATGCATTCAGCCTAGGGGAAACATATCTACTCAAAGGAAAAATCAAAAAGATTAAAAGAGAGCATTTGAGGTAATATTTTGAACTTTCAAAGATAGATGTTAAGTAAGCTGAGATTTGTCATAACTGTATTCCCTCCACAGAGTGATCACTCCATTAATGAAAAATCTTTACCAAAAGGAGGAGAAAAAAGGGAGGAAGAAACACAGAAGCAGTGGTTCTGTTGATGGAACAGCTCCTGGGATGTGATCAAAACACTTAAAAAAAAAAAATGTGTTCAGAGGAGGATAATCCACCCTTTCCCTGATTGAAAACTTTTAGCCAGCCCAGGACTTCCTGTCTTCTACCATCAGGTGAAAAATGTCCAAAGTGCATGCTAACATACTAAGTTGCTTCAATCATGTCCAACTCTTCACGACCCTGTGGACTGTAGCTTGCCAGGTTCCTCTGTACATGGAATTCTCCAGGTGGGAATACTGGAGTGGGTTGCCATGTTCTCCTCCAGGGGGTCTTCCTGACCCAGGGATCAAACTTGTGTCTCCTATGGCTTCTGCACTGCAGGCGGATTCTTTACCGCTGAGCCAGTGGGGAAGCAAGAGACCATCCAAGCTACCAATCAAAATTGTAAATGTGATGGAGCATCAACTCTGGTCTCAACCTGGAAGACTGCAGGGAAAATAGTTTCTCCTCTTCTGTGCCCATGGCAGCCCCAACCATCCGTGAGCCAAGAAGGGGACCCTCAGCTGCCATCTGCCCTGCTAGTGCCTTGCCTTTGGACTTCCCAGCTTCCAGAACTGGGAGAAAGAAATGTCTGTTGCTCATAAGCCAGCCAGTCTGCGGAACTTGGGTCTAGCAGTCACTTTGGACAGGGTCATCAGGAAGGACACAAGAACGGAGAAAGAGTGGTCTCAGCCTGCAGGGACTTGAGGCAGGGCTTTGGTTCCTGGCCGGAAATTGGGTTGGGTCACGGCAGTGAGAGTGTCGAATCCTAGCCTCTAGACCAGTGGTCAGTGACAAGGCCCTGGCCCTCTTGACTTTGCAGAAAAAGAATTCCCACAAAGACAGAAAGTAGTGAAACAAGCAAAGTATTTATTTGGAAGAAAAGAGTATAGTATCTGTAGATAGACACATGGGCATCCTCAGAGAGAGTTGCACCCTTGTGGCAGTTTGAATCACTTACATGGGACATTTCTTCCGGGTTTCCTTTGGCCAATCATTTTGTCTTGCCTGGTTCTGAGCCATATTTGATATAGCTCAGCATCCTCCCTGTGTGTGCATGCATTTCTCAGCCAAGATGGATTCCACCAAAGAGGCCTATGGGTAGTTAGTATCACTTAGCATCACTCCTCTTTTGACCTCCAAGAAGCCTTTCTCTGCATGTGTGGTCAGGGAGGTCTTTTGACTTCGAGAATGAAAAATATGTAGTCTGGGCAGAGCCCAACCTCCTCTCCTGATTGTCCTACTCTTCTTCTCTTGGAGTAATGATCCACAGGGAATGAATCTCCAATTGTTTTATCCAGGAAGGGGCCCATGTTACCTCCTTTCCCTGCCTCAAGATGAGGGTAAGGAGGAGATGAACTTGCAGGCAGAGAGGAGGGAGATGTATGTCCTGGGAGTGAGGGGGCATGGTAGGCGTGCTCCATCACACTAGTTTGTTCTGGCTTCTGCCCTTCAAAATGAGCATTACCATCTGAAATAATATTGATGATTTATTGGCTTGTTGTCTCATTCGCTAAAATGTTAGTTGTCTGAACTGATGGTGCCAGCTGCTGCTTCAGGATCTAGCAAACAGCATAACAGACTAGACACTCAACCAGTTTGTGGGATGAATGAGGTGAGGAGGTAAGACTTCTTGTCACTCCCTGTCCATATCCCTCACCAAGAGACTGTTGTCTTGCTTACTAATGTCATGGGGTTCTCTCTGCCCAGAAGCAGAGATCACATACCCTATGACCCTCTCCCTCACTTTGTCTTTAAAGACTCTTTAGAAGTCATAAGGGGGAAAAAAAAAGTTATCAGGGAGACCAGGTCTTTGGGGAATGAGCTGCCTGTTCTCCTTGCTTGGTGCCTGCAGTAAACACGAGTTCACCACAAACCACTGTTTGTAGATTGGCTTTGCTGAGTGTCTGGTGAATGGACCCAAGATTGGCTTGGTAACACTTTGCTAAGTAAAATAGTAACAATTAACAGTCATGCTAGACTTTCCTGGTGGTCCAGTAGTTGAGAATCTGTCTGTCAATGCAGGGGACATGGGTTCGATCCCTGGAAGATTCTATAAGCCTTGGGGCAACTAAGCCTGCATACCACAAACACTGAGCCCACGAGACACAGCTACTGGAGCCTGCGTGCCTAGAGCCTGTGCTGAGCAACAAGAGAAGCCTCCACAATGAGAACCCATGCACTGCAACTAGAGAGTAGCCCCTGCTCACCACAGCTAGAGAAAGCCCGAATGCAACAGCAAAGACCCAGTGTAGCCAAAATAAATAAATAAATTTAAAACATCACAGTCATGCTGGGGCAATAAGCAGAAACCATGACTTCTCTGGGCAAACAGGGGTTGTGGCCCACCTGCCCACGCAGGACAGAGAGCCAGTCCGGAGTCCTACTTAGGGGGATCCTGCTGGAGGACAAGGGGACCTCAGCAATGGGAGTGCATGTGGGATGGGTGGCAGGTTTAGAAGCCAGATGGGGTTTGGGAGGGGCCGCAGAAGCAAAGTGTGCGCAGCCCAGCACTTGAGCCCGTCTTGGTTAGCTCATGACTTATTAACGCAGCAGCTTGCACACTGAAACCTGATCCTCTCAGTCTGTACCTCTCAAAGAGAGATGCCTGCAGCCCTTCCACGTGTTGTGTTTAAATAGTCCTGGCATTTCACATTCTGATCTTTGGTGCACATTTCCCTGTATATGTTCTACTAGGTGTACGCTGTCACCTGCTCAAATAGCTCAAACACTGCTGGCAGAAAAGACAGAATCCTGACAGGTGCACAGTGTGGAGCCCTGCAGCGAAGTGTTTAAGAGCTACAGAGCCATGCACCGTTTATGACTCACTCACACAGGTACCACACTGGCTGGCACATTTGCACTTAGAAGTGGGTATTCCGAGCAAAACAAAAACCCCTAATAGCCAGGCAGTCTTCTAAATTCACCGCATGGGATCATCCCCTGCGGGTATCAGGGGTTTTCAAATGGAGAAGATTAAATAATTTGATGGGATGGGTGCCTTGTGTTAAATGCCTGCTCAGAAGATTCCAGAGGACTACAGGTCCTCTGGACTACAGGTCTCAAGGAGACTGTAGGTTTCAAACCACTGCAATAAAGCAAATATTGCAATAAAGTGAATCACACATTTTTGGGTTTCCCAATGTGTATAAAAGTTATGTTTATACTATAGTGTAGTCTATTAAGTGTGCAGTAGCATTGTGTCTAAGAAAACAATGTACATACCTTCATTAAAAGTGTAAGCTGAGGGATTTCTCTCTACCTGGTGATAGAGTGGATAAGAATCCACCCGCTAATGCAGAGGACATGGGTTCGATCCCTGGTCCAGGAAGATCCCACATGCCGTGGAGCAACTAAGTCAATGGGCCACAAATACTGAACGCTCGCTCTAGAGCCTGCAAGTCATAACTACTGAGTCTGAGCACCCTAGAGCCCATGCTCCGAAACAAGAGGAAACACCACAATGGGAAGCCCACACAACCAGAGAAAGCCCATGTGCAGCAATGAAGATCCAGAGCAACAAAAAATGAGAAAATAAATAAAATTTAAAAGTATAAAAAGTGTGAGGTGATAGCTCATTTTGGGTTTTGAATTGCATTTCTCTGATAATTAGTGATGCTGAGCATCTTTTCATGCACCTGTTGGCCTTCTGTATGTCTTCTTTAGAAGAATGTCTATTCAAGTCTTCTGCCCATTTCTTAGTGGGGTTGTTTGGTTTTTGATATTGAATTGTATGAGCTATTTAAATATTTTGGAGATTAACTCCTATTGATCATATCATTTGAAAATATTTTTTCCTATTTAGTAGATTGTTTTTTCATTATGCTAATGCTTGTCTTTGCTTTGCAGAAGCCTCTAAGTTTAATTAGCTCCCGTTTGTTTATGTGTGGGACCTTTATGTCATGCTTTAGACCTCTGTGGTTGGAATTACTCTGTTAAACAATGTCTTCATTGTTTTGAACCATTTTTCAGTTCTCTAAGAAAAACCATACTCTTGGGATTGGCAAGAAAACAGGTGCCACAATACACTCTATAGACTATTTCTATAACTAGAGTGAAGAATACACTTTAAAAACATATTTATTTAGGCTGCACCACGTCTTAGTAGCAGTACATGGGCTCCTTTTATTTATCTATGTTTTATTTTTGACTCCACTGGGTCTTCATTGCTGCACACGGGCTTTCTCTAGTTGTAATGTGCAGGCTTCTCATTGTGGTGGCTTCTCTTGTTGCAGTTCCCAACCTCTAGAGTACAGGTTCAATAGCTGTGGCACACGGACTCAGCTGCTCCCAGGCATGTGGGATCTTTCCAGACCAGGGATCAAACTTGCATCTCCTGCACTGGCAGATGGATTCTTTACCATTGAGCCACCAGGGAAATCCCAGAGGAATTTCTGAGGAGGCAAGTTCTCCTTGACTCCAAAACAGCTTCACACTTTTGGAGTATAAACCACATCCCTCAGGTCTAGTGAGGGAAGAGCAAATGCTGCCCCTAACTGACAATTATGGAATCCTTACTCTCAAGAGGAAAGCTTCTTTGCTTTTCTGCCTTAGATGACCACTTTCTTAATTCAAACAGAAACCACCCCAGAAAACAAACATTTACTTTAAACTAAACATGGAATGCAGTACACATGAGATGAACAAGGCATTAACATGTGGCACGCTGATCAAGGCAACCAAAAATGCAAAATAAGAAATTAATACTTAGGAGCAGCTGTCAACAAGAGAACAGATCCCTGGGGGACAGAAGCGATAGGTTGGAGCAGGCAGGAAGCCCTCAACACAGCAGCAACTGACTTGCAGGAGGCAACAGCCCCGAGGCAAGATGTACTGGCTTTGTCTGGGAGTAAAGTATCATCACCTTTTGCAAAACGTATCTTTATAATTCATCTTTAAAGAAAAAGTGTGTTAGAAATGCACTCTGTTGGGAATACATCATTGGCTGGCTTTTTCTTGTTTTCTTTACTGAAATCTAAGGAAGACAGCAGAAGTCTGTTCTAAACTTGTGTAAGTGCTTTCTGTGCCTCCAAAGTCTTTTCTAAGGAGAGGGACCGCTAGTGTGACTGGTGGTATCCTGGGCCCCAGCAGTGGCAAAGTGGGGGTGTGAACTCCCCAGAGGCAGACGAGCATCTGTTCATCCCCCAGCCCCAGAGAATGACAAATCTTTTTTTTTTTTTTAATAATTTTATTTTTGGCTGTTCTGGGTCTTCATTGTTGCACAGGCTTTTCTCTAGTTGTGGCAAGAGGGGGCTACTCTCTAATGGCTATGCATGGGCTCCTTATTTCGGCGGCTTCTCTTGTTGCGGGGCATGGGATCGACAGCATGCAGGCTTCAGCAGTTGTGGTTCCTGGGCTCTTGAGCACAGGCTCAGCAGTTGCGGTGCAGGGGCTTAGTTGTTCCCCAGCATGTGGGACTGATCAGGGACCATATCCATGTATCCTGCATCAGCAGACACATTCTTTACCACTGAGCCACCAGGGAAGCCCCGAGGATGACAATTCTTGAAGAAACCTTATTGATAGTTTAAATCTCCAACTTGCATCACCTGCTAAACTTTGTTGATTCTTCTCTTTGCCTGCATATTATACCTTTTTTTTGCACCATGGGTTTAGTGGACCATGAGTAGAGGATGAATCAGAATGGTCCAGGAGGTCAAGCCATTGCCCCATGTCAATGACCACTACTGGAATGGAGGATAAAGTTCAAAGTTGTTGGGACTTTCCCGGTGGTCCAAAGGCTAACACTCTGTGCTCCCAATGCAGGGAGTCCAGATTGGATCCCTGGTCAGGGAGCTCATGCCACAACTAAGACCCAGCACAATCAAATAAAGAAATTTAAAGTCTGATTTGACTCTGCTCAACTCTCTAGCTCCATCAGTGCCCCATTCTCCAAACACATTCATTAACTTTCCTTGTGTTTCTCAAAGATGTAAACTTTCTCCCTCCTGTGGTCTATGAGCCCAGAATTTTCTCTTCCCCATCAGCTCTTCCTCTGTTGCCTCTATTTGAGTCTCAACACAGATAACCCAGGTAAGATACTTGCTCCATTCCCAGGAGCAAGGACCGCCATCTTGGAAATCAAAGTACCAGTACAAAGACCCTGCAACCACACTTTCTGCCTCCTGGTCCACATTCCTAACCACCCACCAGGCCTTCCCCTCTGCTTTCTGCAGGAAGAATTCTTTTAAAAATGAAAAGCTTCTGAAATTCAAAAATCTCCATGTATTCCCTGAATATAAAATTCTAATTGCCCATGGAGCACAGTAGAATTCAACAGAGATTTTTTTTTCTTTAAAAAATAAGAGTAACCCCCACGCACTGTGTGCCAGTACCCTTCCAAGTCCTTTATATGTTATAACCAACTTAATCCTAATAAGTGCCCTGCAAGGCAAGAACTCTTCATAATCCAGTGTTACCAAATCTAAGGCACAAGAGGTAAGGTTATTTGCCTGAGGTCACACAGCTAGCAGAAGAATTAGGATTCGGATCCAGGCTAGGATTTGGGTCCAGGTGACTGTGCCACAGAAGAGATTAGAGTAAGTCCCCTACATACAAACGAGTTCTGTTCCAAGAGCTAGTTTGTAAGTCCAGTTTGTCCGTAATTCCATAAAGTTAGCCTAGGTACCTAGCTAACACAATTGGCTACATAGTACTGAGATGGTTGGATGGCATCACTGACTCAATGGACATGAGCTTAGGTAAACTCCCGGAGTTGGTGGTGGACAAAGAGGCCTGGCGTGCTGCGGTTCATGGGGTCGCAAAGAGTCGGACACGACTGATTGACTGAACTGAGCTGTATTGTAATAGGCTTTTAACAATTTTCACAAAAGTAATACATAAAAAACAAACCCAAAAGAAAAACATTTTAAAACTTACAGTACAGGACCTCGAAAAGCACATTCCAATAGCTCTACCATCTTTTCACCTCACTGTGCTCTCAATTATATTCACTTTTGTTTTCATCATCACTTGGCACTTAGCTGCTTTCACACTTGCTTCTGGACATCCTGGCCTTGAAATAAAGATACTGTACTAATGTCCTCTATACCGTACTATATAGTAAAGTGCACAGAAGCACAGCCTTGTGTAGGATGCACACACATGACAATATTCTCCAGACACGTGAGTCAACTTACATGACTGGGCATGTGAATGCACATGTGCTCCTTTGAAATCTCACAACTCGAGAGTTCACATGTAGGGAATTGACTGCAGTGTCTTCTGACAACAGAGGTCAGTGACTAAAGGCATGAATTCAGCCCCTTCCATGTGAGAAAGAACCACATATTCAAGGCAAGTCAATTATATCTTGCAGGCTATACATTTCCCCAAACAACAAATGAAAGAAAAAGAAAAGAAAAAGGTAAATTGAAATGAGCATGACTCTTTTGAACAACTCTTTGGCATAATCTACTAAATCTGAACAAATATATGACTTGTGAAGAAGGCTGAGCGCCGAAGAATTGATGCTTTTGAACTGTGGTGTTGGAGAAGACTCTTGAGAGTCCCTTGGACTGCAAGGAGATCCAACCAGTCCATTCTGAAGGAGATCAACCCTGGGATTTCTTTGGAAGGAATGATGCTAAAGCTGAAACTCCAGTACTTTGGCCATCTCATGTGAAGAGTTGACTCACTGGAAAGGACTTTGGTGCTGGGAGGGATTGGGGGCAGGAAGAGAAGGGGACGACAGAGGATGAGATGGCTGGATGGCATCACTAACTCTATGGACGTGAGTCTGAGTGAACTCTGGGAGTTGATGATGGACAGGGAGGCCTGGCGTGCTGTGATTCATGGGGTTGCAAAGAGTCGGACATGACTGAGCAACTGAACTGAACTGAACTGAACTGAAGTATATGCCTGGGCTTCCTTGGTAGCTCAGTGGTAAATAATCTTCTTGCCAATGCAGGAGGGCCAGTTTCAATCCCTGGGTTGAAAAGATCCCCTGGAGAAGGAAATGGCAACCCACTCCATTATTCTTGCCTGGGGAATCCCATGGACAGAGGAACCCGGTGGGGCTACAGTCCATAGGGTCACAAAGGAGTCAGTCACAACTTAGTGACTATACCACCCAGAACAAGTATACACCCAACAGAGAGGTGTGAATGTGTCACCAAAAGAAAGGTTCTAGAAGGTTCTAGTTACACTGCTTGTACAAGTCAGAAGGCGGAAAGTGCCCAAATGTTTTTCACGTGTAGACTGGAGAATGAATTAATAAATCATGCTATAGAGTGGTGAAAATGAGCAATCTATAGCTACATACTGCAGTAGAAACAATTCCCACAGATATAATGTTGGCTGGAATGAGTCCAAGTTACCATGAGATTCCTTTTTTTTTTTTTTTCTTAGCCATGAGCATGGCTTGTGGAATCTTAGTTCCCTGACCAGGGATGGAACCCCTGATCCTGGCATTGGAAATGCAGTATCTTAACCACTGGACTGCCAGGGAAATCCTTAGGGAAAGCATTTTAAAAATGATGCTGCAAAAAAATTGTACTTAATGACATGGGAAAATGGCAATTATATGCAATGAAAGTTAAATCAAGTTACAGAGCAGCATGCATTGGATGCTATTTTAAGAAAACCTATAGCAACTTTAATGTATTTTTGAGTGGAATAGAGAATATCCTTCATACATCATATGAATTCATACTTTAATCTTAAAATTGCCCTGGAATAGGATAATGGTTTTAGAAAAAAGAATGAAAAACTAGTTATCATTCCTTAGTAGAACAAGGTTACTGCCTTATTCTTCTAAAAATAGTTTTAAAATAATTGCAGATTCACAGAAACTTACAAAGAAACATACAGGGAGATCCTGTCCAATCTTCACCCAACCTGTTCCCAAATTGACATCTTGTAGGTAAAGGGCTTCCCAGGTGGCTTAGTGGCAAAGGATCTGCCTGCTGATGCAGGTGGTACAAGAGACGCAGTTTCAATCCCTGGGTCGAGAAGATCCCCTGGAGAAGGAAATGGCAACCCACTCCAGTATTCTTGCCTGGAAAATCCCATGGACAGAGGAGCCTAGTGGGCTACAGTCCATAGAGTTGAAAAGAGTTGGACACAACTTAGCGACTAAACAACAGCAATAACATATAACTGTAGTATCAAATATTACAAACCTATGATGTCAAAATCAGGAAATTGATGACATTGGCCCAATCAATGGAGTTTATTCAGGTTTTACCGGATACATATATGACACTATGTATCTGCTGGTTAACACTGGCAAATTCAGACAACCTCGGATTTTAAATCATGGTTTCAAATCCATGGTTGGTTGAATCTGAGAACTCGGAACTTGCCCATATAGAAGACCAACTCTACCAGCTATTTTGCATGAGGACTTGAGCATCTGTGGATCTTGGTATTCACGGGGAATCCTGGAGCCACTTCCTTGTGGATTTTGTGGGATGACTATACATGCATTCCTGTGTGTGTCTGAAGTCTTCTCACACATGTGCTTTCATGTAGTCATCCCCCTAAGACAGATATATGACTCTCTTTGCTACAAAGCTCTTAATGCTGCCCCTTCATACCCTACCAAATTCCTGGCAATCACTAATCTGTTCTCATTGCTATAATTTTGTTATTTCACAACTTTTATACAAATAGAATTTTCAGCAAGTCTCCTTTTAAGACCAGCTATTCCACTCAGGATTACCCAGCGTGCCATGTGCATCCACAGTGTATTTTTTTGATTGCCGAGTAGTATTCCTTAGTGGGCTTCCCTGGTGGCTCAGCTGGTAAAGAATTCACCTGCAATGCAGGAGACCCCAGTTCGATTCCTGGGTCAGGAAGATCCCCTGGAGAAGGGATAAGCTACCTACTCCGGTATTCTTGGGCTTCCCTGGTGGCTCAGGCTGTAAAGAATCTGCCTGCAATGCAGGAGACCTGGGTTCGATCCCTGGGTTGGGAAGGTCTTCTGGAGGAGGGCATGGCACCCCACTCTAGTATTCTTGCCTGGACAATCCCTGTGGACAGAGGAAGCTGAGGGATTCCAGCTTCCTCTGGTGGGCTGCAGTCTATGGGGTTGCAAAGAGTCAGACACAATTGAGTGACTAAGCGCCCATACACACATTCCTTAGTAAGGCTGGATTGCTGTATATTAAACTTGCTCATTTGCTAAAGAATATGTAGGTAGTTTTCAGTTTGGGGCTATGTATAAATAAATCTGCTATGAACATTAGTGTACATTTTCTGCATAGAAATCAGTTTGCATATCTTTGGAATAAATGCCCAAGAATTCAATTACTGGGTTGTATGTTAAGTTCACTTTTGGTTTTACAGGGAACTGCTAAAGTATTTTCCAGAGTGGCCGTACCACTTTGTATTCCCAGAAAGGACATGTGAATAATTCAGTTTCTCCGCATCCTGTCCAGTATTTGTTGTCAAGAGTGCTTTCATCAGTGTGTCTGGTTTTGGGGGAGAGATTGCAGAACTGCAACCCTTGCAAAATCTTAGTTCCCCAACGAGGGGTCAAATCTGTGCTCTCAGCAGTGAAAGTGGAGAGTTCTAACCACTGGTTCACCAGGGAATTCTCTCAATGTGTCAGTTTGCTGAAATGACATACGCTAAACACATTAACCACCCTGAGTGGTAGGATTGATATGATTGCAAATGATTTTCCTTGGTTTCCCTGAATTTTTGACCTTGAATATATGCTGCTTTTGTAATCAGAAAAAAAAGTTACGGTTTTATTCAAGAAATTGTTAGGACATTCTTGACATAGGACCACGAGCAAACATAATAGAGGATCTTACAGGCTGTGGTGTGCATGTTTCTAAGGGTTTACATGGCAAAGATTCTTCCCAGCTGTTTCTGAATGAAATAATATTGAGTTTGCTCCCTATTAATTATATCCCAGTTTTACTGTTGTTGTGGGTAACTGTAATTTGAATTTAACCAATATTTAAGTCAAACACAGTACAAGCTAGATTGGCATGCCTTGAGAATTATGAGTGAATGAAGATAAGAGAGGCTCTGAAAAATCACAATTTTTAGTTGGCAAATGAAGGGAAAATCATTAGCTGGTGACATATTGGGGACAAGGTTTCTGAAGGAATGAATCTGTTCATTTTCATTCCAAATTCAGGGATCGATCTGCATTTACTGTTACTTTCAAAAACCAATTTAACTCTAAAGGGGCGCATATAGAGATTATATTTGAAGCTGGTTTTGTCACTAGACCTTAACAGTTTAATCTGCAAAATAGATTTGCAAAAATAAATTTAACCAGAAGCAGAGATTATCAATTGCACTGTTTATTATCTTTCACTCTAACCAGCAGAAGTCATTTAAAACTTAATCCTTTTTTTCCTCATCTGTTAGGGTAAAATTAATTAGAACTGTGCAGCGATTATGTTTGTTCATGTGAGTTTCTTGAACTCCTGGCTGTTCGTTGTTGCTGGGTGTGGCGGCGGCTGCTGCTGCTCCTGCTAAGTCGCTTCAGTCGTGTTCAACTCTGTGCCACCCCATAGTCAGCAACCCAACAGGCTCCCCCCGTCCCTGGGATTCTCCAGGCAAGAATACTGGAGTGGGTTGCCATTTCCTTCTCCAATGCATGCAAGTGAAAAGTGAAAGTGAAGTTGCTCAGTCATGTCCTACCCTCAGCGACCCCATGGACTGCAGCCCACCAGGCTCCTCTGTCCACGGGATTTTCCAGGCAAGAGTACTGGAGTGGGGTGCCATCACCTTCTCTGGGGTGTGGCTAATGGGAACTATAAAAACCCACAGCCTGTGAAATCAAACAACACCTGTGACTTTGAAATGTTCTTTCCTTCCTGAATCCCTAAAGCATCCTTTTCTTTAATTTGGGTCCTCACAAGGGACATCCAGACCAAGTCTTTCAGACTGGAGATTTCTGCTAGCAGTTTTTATTGCAGAGCTGGTACAAAATGAATTAACCTGTGACAGCTGAAATTTTCACCCCTGCCAGTAGCAGACAAGGGGAAAATGCCACGATCTTAATTGCACTTTAAGTTTTCTGCTAGAGTCAGCCGACCTGTTGTTTTTCTTTTTGTTTCTGGCCGAACCGTGTGGGATGTAGGATCTTAGTTCCTCGACCAGGGGTCAAACCTGTGGCCCCTGCATTGGTACTGTGGAGTCTTAATCACTGAACCACCAGGAAAGTCCCTTGACTTGTTGTTTTTCTACATAGAAAGTTGGATGAGAGCTGCACAGATGTCTCTGGTACTTTGAGAGTTCTCTGTAAAGGGTCATCTTTTCCGTGGGAACCAGGAGAAATATTATTTCCTTTAGCCCTATGGCCTGTGCTGCTTTGTAAGACTTGGGTTTTCACATCCTTGTCAATTCAAGCCTCAGAAATCTACGAGAGGGAAAATGTGACCCCGATAACACGCATCTCCCTCCCTGTTCCCCGGACCTATTTTCTTATATGGATAGGAGTACAGTGGTTATTTGTTTTGACAAATACTGAGTCCCTTTGAGAATGGGGCATCCATGGGCCCCCAGAGGGAGACGTAGCAGGTGGAAGGAACGGTGGATGAAGGGGTAGCATGCGCAAAATGGGATGAGTGAGGAAGGCAGTTCACCATGGGGACAGTGTGAGCTGGGTGCAGAGAAAAGAGAGGACAGAGGGAAGGGGGCCAGAGTCCCTCAGCCTGATGTCAATATGCAGTCCCCAGCAAGTTACAACTTAGAATCTTGCCCCAATTTCTGTCTCAGTGATGCTCAGAAGTTACATAGTGTCATCCTACTTCCTATAGGAGCAAATCAAGGTTCAGAGGAAACAGGGCAGCTTTCCTAGGTCACCTGAGTGCTGGGTAACCCAGCAGACCCCCTAGCGGGAGTGTGGACAGGAGCTCAGACTCCAGAGCCAGTCTGCTCCAGTCTGATCCCAGCTCTGCTGTTCCCCTCCATGTGGACCCCGGCAGGATCTCAGCCTCTTTGTGCTCAGTTTTCTTGTCTGTATAATGGGAATGATGCTAGCTTCTGGAGCAGTACCTGACACTCCAATCCAGCGAGATACAACACCTAAATTTGTACTCTAAAAAATTTAAGACTTCTCAATGGACTGTGTTAAATATGTACATAAATACAAACAACAAAGCCCTACTGTATTGCACAGGGCACTATTAATATATTCCATATCCTGTGATAAACCATATGGTGAGTAATATGAAAAAGGAATATATATATATGTGTGTATGTGAATATATGTATATATAATAAAACTGAATCACTTTGTTGCATGGCAGAAATTAACACAACATTTCAAATCAACTACACTTCAATAAAATAAAATTTAAAACAAGATATAGATAGATGCTAGTGGAAAGTTCTTTCTGCACAGATAATATTTAATAATTTTTAGATGATTCCGTCTAAAGTTTTAGTAGATGATTAAAGTCAGACACGACTGAGCGACTGAACTGAACTGAACTGAACGGAACTGATGATCCTTTTCTCCCACCCCCTCAAACAACACTCACACACACACACACACACACACACACACACACAGACCTCTCCTATTTTCTCTCTCTGGATGTTTTAGGTAACATGATTCCCAGCGTCTCCCCTTGGTCCTAGTTTACAGTGAATTGTGCTGAAGTGTTCTCGTGATGGGTTTGTGTCTTCAGGAGGAGGCTAGAGGAATGTCTCATTAATTGCAGTTCCTGAGACCCAGCCTCAGGGTCTCAGCCTCAGGGATGAGAGGAAAGACCCCTCTGCAAGGAACAAGTGTTGCTGAAATTCAACCCCTCTACCTCAGTACTGGATTAGACCTTGCAGACGGGGTTAGGGGTGAAGTCGAAAAGAATAGCTTTGTTGTTTGGCCAGGCAAAGGGGGCTACAGAAGGCGAATGCCCTCAAGACTGCATGTCCTCCCTGGAGGGGAAGTGGGGAGTCTTACAGTGCTCAAGGAGCAGGGTGTGGTCACGTCATGGACATTCTTCTGATTGGTTGGGAATCAGCATCATCAGCCTCTGGTTTCAACAGGTCTGTGGTCTCTGCTTGTGGGCTGCAGACAGTTAACTCTTCCATCTGGTGGGTGTTTGAGTATCTGCAGAAGAGCTCAAAGGACGTGGCTCCGAATATTATCCATAGTCCTTGATTAAGAACTGAAGGTCCTTGACTTTATTTAATGGCTAAAGTCCTATTATTGTGTCTTGCTTGACTGTTTTCTTGCTTTCTGCATATTCTCTCTTCTCTGAGTAAAGTTTTTTTACAGACAAAATGCAGATGGAGAACATGGGTAGGATTTTACACTGGGAAAGCCCTAGAGTTTTGTTCAGTTACAGAAGCAAGTGACAGAAAATTCTAAGAGGTTATTGCCATCAGGGCACAAACAGGATGCTAACAAGTGCTGTGTTTAGAAGGAAGCCTTAATGTTCACTGAAGTGAAGCACGGTAGCCTTGGTCCCCACCCAATTTAACTAGGGCTAGGGCTCAGGGTCAGGTTTATTACTGAGTGTGTTAATGAATGTATTCCTGAGTGTGTTGACAGGTGTACTAATGCGTGTGTTAATGAATGCATTAATCAGTGCACCCATATCTGCGCTGGCTGGGAGCTTGGCAGGGGCAAGGCTGCAGCTGGTTATAACCAGCCTCTCACAGTGGAGTCAGGTCCATGGTGGCCTTGTGCCTTCCAGGCCTGGGACAAGCTACACAGGTTGATCTGCTGTGCACGCCTCCCATTTCCTCCTCTCGGGCTCCTCCTGAGAAGCAGGACCCTGTGGTTTCCTCAGGCCTCAGTCTCTCAGGTTGTAACAGGGAAGAACAGGGTCTGACTCCATGTTGGATCTGTTTCTCTTATTTTAACGTTTGCTTTCCATTGCTTCTGTTACTATAATCACTGAAAGGATGCTGTCTATAGCTGTGAGCATACATAATGGCCTGCCTCGGGGAACCTGCCCCCTCTGCCAGAATGTTAAACTAAAGAGCCTTTGTTCAGTTCACAGGGAGACATTCTGACCCTGCCCACCTGGGAACGGCTGCAGGAAAAAACAATTAACACATCCCCTCCCCAGTGCTGGCCAACCCAGGTGATATTTTGTGAGATTTATAGCCTTTTTTTACTTTACTCCCTCACCTCCTCCCCCTCCGTGTTCTATAAAAGAAACTGGCATCCAGATCCCGTAAGATAGTACTCTAGGGTGCTAGCCCAGCATCTTCTCAGATGCTTGGCTTTCCATATAAAGTCGCTATTTCTTGCCTCAACACGTCATCTCCCTTGTTGTGCTGCAAGCAAACTGAGCTTGGATTCAGAAAAAATCTGATAGAGAGAGAGAGACATATGAATGGGGTGATGGAGCAGCTGTAGTCAGAGAGGTCTAGGAAGCCTCCTGCAGGGGATGAAACAGGGATGCTGTTCTCCTGGAGGGAAGATTCGAAAGGAACCAGACCCAGGCAGGAGCTCAAGGAAGAGGACAGACAGGGGCGACAGCTGGGGCAAGAATAGGTTAGCTTGTTCTACAAACAGAAATGGACTGGGTGCTTGAGGGTATGAGTGTTGATGGCCTGACCTCCTGTCAATAAGACCACTTATGAGGCAGGTTTTGAGAGCGCTGATTCCAAGTCGGTTGCGGAAAGAGGACAGTCTTTGAGGATGCTTTGGTTTACTGTTCTTTTCCGGCTACCTCTTACCCAGAATCGCAGCCAGTGAGCTGGTTCATTTAAATGATTTGTGCTCCACTGCATCCAGGAAGCAAGGAAGGGGACTTCCCTGGCGATCCAGTGGTTAAGACTCAGGTTCCAATGCAGGGGGCACAGGTTTGATCTTTGGTCAGGGAACATGCTGCATGGCACAGTCAAAAAAAAGAAAAAAGAGCAATGGAAGTGAGGAAGGCACTGTCCAGACAGGATTCTCTAAGAATCCCCCAGTGCAGACTCCCTGATCTTAACTCTTGTGCCAGAATCAGAGGTGTTAAACGCTATATGACTCATGCCGTTCATGTCGGCACATCAACAGCATTGTCTCATGACATCTGGGTTTGTGGGATGTTTCCCCAGAAATTCCACGCATGCATTCTCAGTCCCTCAATCGTGTCCAACTCTTTGTGACCACATAGACTGTAGCTTGTCAGGCTCTTCTATCCATGGGATTTTTCAGGCAAGAATACTGGAGTGGGTTGCCATTTCCTCCAGGGAATCTTCTTGACCCTGGGATAGAACCTGAGTCTCCTGCATTGGCAGACAGATTCTTTACCACTGAGTCATTTGGGAAAGCCCCCAGTGAAGTCGCTCAATCGTGTTCGACTCTTCGCGACCCCATGGACTGCAGCCCACCAGGCTCCTCCAACCATGGGATTTTTCCAGGCATGAGGACTGGAGTGGGGTGCCATCGCCCTCTCCGCAGACATTCCATAGGTTGAGACAATTCTATTGTCCACTTTTGTTCCCCTGCTATTGTAAATTTTGCCTTTGTTACATTAGCTGGAAGCTTCACATTCACTTCTATTATAACAAAAGCTGATTTTACTTCTTTCAGTCAGTGCTTTAATTTTCTACCAGAATGGTAACAAAGCTCATCTTTTAGAACAAACTAAGCCGTGTTCCGTCTGTTGAACGGTTTAGGGATGCTGCAGCCATGGGCAGTTTGGCGAAGGTGAATCTAATGACAGGATTTGCTGCGTTTCGGGGAACCACAGTGGAATAAAAGGCTGACATTCTAATCTATGGAAATGAAACACAAAATTACCTACGCTATAGCAGGGATTTAACAACAGGCTCACACATTTGAGGAAACTTGAATGCTGACAAGGTCCAGGATGATTTAAATTATTGTGCATCAGTTTAGGTGTGTCGTGGTATTGTGATGATGTTTTTAAAAAACGGTTGATAGCCTTTAGAAAAATGTACTAAAATATTTACAGGTTATATGTAAAAAAGGGCTTCCCTGGTGGCTCAGTTGGTAAAGAAATTGCCTGCAGTGCAGGAGACCTGGGTTCGATCCCTGGGTCGGGAAGATCCTCTGGAGAAGGAAATGGCAACCCACTCCAGTATTCTTGCCTGGGAAATCCCATGGACAGAGGAGCCTGTTGGGCTACAATCCATCCGCAAGAGTTGGACACAACTTAGTGACTAAACCAACACCATATGTAAAAAAATCTATCTCTGAAGGGACTTCCAAAGGTGGCAGAAATGTGTAGATGTAGGTGAGGTCCAAGATTTTGCTTCTACTGATGCAACCATGTGAATATTTGGAAATCGACTCAGTGTTTTGACCTCATGACCACACTGTCCAGGGCCACTTATGAGGTCTCCAAACTTTGAACCTCCACTTTTTTTAAGGTTCAGACCCATCTTTAGAGCCTTTGCTCACAAATTTGCTTCCAAATATGCAGTGATGAATCCTTCCAGGGCTGGTTCTAACTTCCGTGCACCACAGAAGCTTCCAAATGCATTTTGGCCATGGCGAGAATCCCTTACTGAAAAGTCCTCTGAACGGAATAATTGCATAGACATAATTACAGGGCTCTGTGCCATGTGAAATTGTAAATAGCACTGACAATGTAATTTGTACTCATTTATGACACAGTAGCTCATTATGGCTCCAATTTTCATCCCCTTCATTAACAAGCTCATCTGTTTCTCTGATAGAAGCCTGTTTTGTGTGAGATGTGGTTCTTTGCTCAGAGAGAGGTGAGTGGACTGATGAGAAGTGGGCATTTGTGGTGCTGATGGTGGGGGGCACAACACAGTGGTGTCTCAAAGTGTGTCTTCATGGCAGCTAAAGAGCAGAGGGCATAGTGAGATTGGGTGTAAATCTTTAAAGTGCATTTCGCTTGCTTGGATCCCCAGGAATTCTTACATTAAATAAATGATTAAAATAGACTCCACCAGGGTCTTCTCTCGGAGAAGGCAATGGCACCCCACTCCAGTACTCTTGCCTGGAAAATCCTATGGACGGTGGAGCCTGCAGTCCATGGGGTCGCGAAGAGTCGGACACCACTGAGCGACTTCACTTTCACTTTTCACTTTCATGCATTGGAGAAGGAAATAGCAACCCACTTCAGCATTCTTGCCTGGAGAATCCCAGGGACGGCGAAGCCTGGTGGGCTGCCGTCTATGGGGTCGCACAGAGTCGGACACGACTGAAGCGACTTAGCAGCAGCAGGGTCTTCTCTGGGGGTTCAGTGGTTAGGACTTCACCTTCCAGTGCAAGGGGTGCAGGGTCAATCCCCCGGGTGGCGAGCTGAGATCCAACATGCCTTGTGGCCAATAAATCAAAACATAAAACAGAAGCAGTGTTAAAACAAATTCAATAAAGACTTTAAAAATGAAAAAAAACTTTATAAAAATTAAAATATGCTAGGCTCAGGAGCCAATGGGGCCAAGCTACCAACTGTGGGATTATGACTGAACGCCTCTAAATCAGAATCACGCCAGGCCCCTGGAGCCTTGGTTGGCCTGGGATAGCCTTGTCCCCCACCATCCCCGCCGCCCCTGTTCCAGGGTCCAGTGCGGAGAGCCCTTCGTCCTGGGACACTGGACGCGGCAGGAAGGGCGGCCGCCCCCTCGCCCGTCACGCACCGCACATTTGTGGGGAACCCAGTGCTAAACCATTAGTAGACGACCTGCTTCTGGATCAGGGTTTAGTCGGTGACAGAGCAGCTCCTTCACTGCCACTATTGAAAGTCAGCCCTTGGACACAAGGGTTTGTAAAGAAAATAAAAAGTAAAACAGGACAAAAAGAAAAAAACAAAGTACTAGAAAAGAAAACAAAAAAGAAAAAGAAAATTAAATTAAAAAAAATAGACTCCCCCACCAACAAAATAATAATAGTAATAATAATGAGGAGGAGGAAGATGAGGAGGAGAAACATACAGTCAAGTACCATATTCCTTGTGGACCTGTTCATAGCTCAATTTCAATTTCATTGCAATTCCTCAGAATCCTCTGCTCTATCACTTTGCTGTTGTTGTTCAGTTGCTAAGTCATGTCCAACTCTGGGACCCAATGGACTGGCTGCCAGGCTTCTCTGTCCAGCAGTATCTCCCTGAGTTTACTCCAACTCATGTCCATTGAGTTGGTGATGCCATCCAACCATCTCATCTTCTGTCACCCCCTTCTCCTTCTGCCCTCAGTCTTTCCCAGCATCAGGATCTTTTTCAGTGAGTCAGCTCTTTGCATCAGGTGGCCAAATTATTGGAGCTTCAGCTTCAGCCATCAGTCCTTCCAATGAATATTCATTTACTGTATTGTTTTAAATCTTGTTGTTGTTCATCTTTCTAAAGACATCACTTCCACTCTGTGTTTGCCAGCAGCATCCTCAGCCTATTCCTGCTGGACCATGAGACAGTAACTTCCCTCCTCCAAGGACTGTTGAGATGTAGTTGTCTTTCCTTTCCTGCATCCGTGGGAGTCCTCTCTGAACGGGAGTTTGTTAAAGACAAATTGCTGCCTTTCTGGTGCATCTTGATCAGATAAAGTTCTCCCTGATCCATGTTGTGCAGTGTGGGAAGCCTCCTGGGGTGTAGCCCAGGCAGTGGACAGCCCCTTTCCCCCAGCTGGCTGGTTGGGGGCAACTTTATCTGTCTTGGCTGTTTGGGGAGAAGAAAATGCTGGGGCTGTGACACCTGACAGGACAAATCTTCAGCATTTGTTTTGAAAGAACAAGCCTACTTCCTTCGATTGCTTATCCTTTCCCCTTGATCAAGCCAAGAGAAATCATGTTTGTAATGTCTTATTGGCTAGTCCTGCTTTCTTATTGGTTCATTTGACCAATTTGGTAAAAGTGACATTTATTTCCAATTTAGTTTTTTAAATTGATTCATTTATATTAACTGGAGGATAATTAACAATATTGTAAACGAATTTGTAGATTTTTTTGATGATGACCTATCACTCCTAGAGTGGGTGAAATAAATATAAGAAAAAACAAATGGGATATAATTAAACTTAAAAATTTTTGCACAGTGAGGGAAACTGTAAGCCTCTCTCATACATCAACATGTGTGCATAGGCCATAGGCATACATGTGTCCCCTCCCTGCACCCCCCCACCCCCGGCCCTCCAGGTTGTCACAGAGCACTGGCTTTGGGTTGCCTTTGTCATGCATCAAACTCTCACTGGCTATCTGTTTTACATATGGTAATGTATATGTTTCAATGCTGCTCTCTCCAATCATCCCACCCTCTCCTTCACCCATTGTGTCCAAAAGTCTGTTCTTTATGTCTGTGTCTCTTTTGCTACCCTGCATGTAGGATCATTCATGCTATCTTTCTAGATTCTATATACATGTGTTAATATATAATATTTTTCTTTTTCTGACATACTTCACTTTGTATAATAGGCTCTAGGTTCATCTATCTCACTAGAACTAACTCAAATGTGTTCCTTTTTATAGCTGAGTAATATTCCATTATGTATATGCACCACAACCTCCTTATCCATTCATCTGCTGAGGTTGCTTCCTAGGTTGTTTCCATGTCCTAACTATTGTAAATAGTGCTGCAATGAACACTGGGGTACATGTGTCTTCTTCAATTCTGGTTTCCTCAGGGTATCTATCCAGTTGTGGGATTGCTGGGTCATATAGTAGTTTTATTCCTAGATTTTTTTTTTAAGGAGTCTCCATACTTTTGTCCATAATGGTTGTATCAGTTTGCATTCCCACCAACAGTGTAAGAGAGTTCCCTTTTCTCCACACCTTCTCTGGCATTTATTGTTTGTAGATTTTTTGATGATGACCCACCTCCTATAGTAATGGAAATAAAAACAAAAATAAACAAATGGGACCTAATTAAACTTAAAAGCTTTTGCACAATGAAGGAAACTATAAGCAAGGTGAAAAAACCCTCAGAATGGGAGAAATTAATAGCAAATGAAAAAACTAAGAATTAATCTCCAAACTATATAAGCAACTCAATACCAGAAAAACAAACAACCCAATCAAAAAAGTGGGCAGAAGATCTAAACAGACATTTCTCCAAAGAAGACATGGAGATGGCTAATAAACACATGAGAAAATACTCAACATTACTCATTAGAGAAATGCAAATCAAAACTATAATGAGGTATGATCTCACACCAGTCAGAATGGCCATTATCAAAAAATCTACAAAAAATAAATGTAAATTAATTTTGAGGATTAAAAAAACATAAGCAAACAAAAAACCGTGAAATACTGTAAGCTTCCTACTTATGAACGAGTTGCCTCCTGAGAGCACATTTGTAAGTCCAATTTGTTAGTAAGTTCAACAGTGTTAGCCTAGGTACCCAACTAACATAATCAGCTCTATAGTATTGCCTTGTCAGTCTGTCAGTTCAGTCAGTTCAGTTGCTCAGTCATGTCTGACTCCTTGTGACCGCATGGACTGCAGCACGCCAGGCCTCCCTGTCCATCGCCTTGTATTGCCTTGTAATAGGTTTAATAATGCTTTTCACACAATTAACACATAAAACACAAACACAAAGAAAATATTTTAAATCTTACAGTACAGTACTTTGAAAAGTACAGTAGTACAGTACAACAGCTGGCAGGGGAAGGTTTGCCTCTGTTTAAGTTTGCATCCTAAAGGTTTGAATGTAGGGGACTTACTGTGTTTGTAAAGATCCTCTGATTTGGCTCTGTGGCCCCAGTACAAACACAATGCCTGTAACACAGTGAGCATGAGATAAGTTCTGTGATGGAAAGCAAAAAAAAAAATGAATGAGAAAGATTGGCCCTAGATTAACTCTAGCCAGGCTCTTGATCCTGCTCTAAACATGACATCAATCAAGAGCTTAAACAGAGTAAGATCATATGGAAACACACGGGCCCATGAAAATCTGGGGAATAGTCTTCGAGTTATCAATTAATTTCCACCTCTCTGTAGTTATTTATTTTTTTTCCATATAAAAGTATGGCAGGAAAGAAATCCTTATAGGATATAACATAATCAACCTTTCACTGCTAAGAGAGAATCATAAAAAAATGTTTTAAGTAAGAAGGAGTTTCCTGTTCCTGCCCAGGCATGCTCTACAAATGACATCCTAATAGATGACATATTAGATCCATCAAAGTCTACAATTTTTTAAATGTAAAACTTAACTTCCATTACACTTATCTGAATGTTCTTGTCTTGCTTCTGTTAATTACCTAGTGTTGTCTCATTCTCTTTAAGGACAGAAAATGTGACATTCCTTTTTTTATGGAAAATTTCAACATCAAAATTAAAAAAAAAAACTTGAGAGATATGGGACTTCCCTGGTGGTTCAGTAGTTAAGAATCCACCTTGCAGTATAAGGAATGCAGATTTGATCCCTGGTTGGGGTACTAGGATCCCACATACTGCAGAGCAACTGAGCGGCAACTACTGAGCCCATGCCTACAACTAGAGACTGGGTGCACTGCAATCAAAGATCTTGCATGCTGCAACTAAGACCCAACGCAGCCAAATAAATAAATAAATACTTTACAAAATGGAGAAATATGTAAGTGGTCTTCCATTTACTCACTATTCTATTTTAACAATTATACCCATTTGCTAATCTTGTTTCTTTGCATTCACTCCACCTGGAATAGTAATAAAAAACATTTCAGATATCAGAGCATTTTATTAGTAAATACTTTAGGCTGCATCTCTAAAGGGGACTTAAAAAATAACTATAGCATCATCATTACCTTGAATAAAATTAATAATGATTTCTTAGTATCTTCAGATATCCAGACAGTGTTCAAATTCCCTGATTGTGTCAATGGCTGTTTACCCATTGGCATGTTTCAATCAGGTTTCCAAGAGGAGCTACACACAATCCTTCTCAATCTCAGAAGTTATCGGGAAAATTCATTTTTTTAAAAAGTGAAGTGTATTTAGCAAGATTGGACAAAAAATTTAGTAATATCCGTATTTGGAGTAATCCTATTGGTGAAAATGTACACAGTTATAACTTTATAGAAGGCAATTTGAAACTAGCAATTGAGATGTACATATTTGTGTACCAGATTGCTATATTTTAATGATTCATGTCCAATAAGCAGACTGCCATATACAGTTGTGCTGGTTGTGCAGGGCACAACTGGGCCATTTTTAAGAGAAAGTAGTCACATTCATATGTTATATATTCAGATTATTTTCCAGCAGACAATAGGAAAGATTTCCAGTCTTACAAAATCAATATAATGTGAAAATTTATTGACAGAAGCATGGAAGACTTGATGTTTTCTAAATTTGTACTTTGTGTTATACTGGGTAGTGGTGGTCTGAGCACAATAAAGTGGTGGCATTATTTAAAATAGCAAAAGGATCATGATGATGATGTCAAGCTCTTTATGTGTAGTGACACAATTTTTTAGATGTATTAGACAAATTTTGAGGTCATGAGAACAATATGTGAGCAACTCTGCCTGGATTTAAAGGCCTATTCTGTCATTTATTAATCCTGTGATCCCAAAACATATTACCTGACTACTCTCTGCTTCAGTTTCCTCATCTGGAACCTGGAGGTAACACAGTGGCTATCTTATGAGATTGTTGTGAGATTCAGTGAATGACTATCTGAAGAATTCAGAATATAGCCAAGAACCTGGGATATTATAGAGGATTCGTGGGCTTCTTAGATGAGCTTTCCTAGTGACTCAGAAGGTAAAGAGTCTGCTTACAATGCAGGAGACTTGGGTTCAGTTTCTGGGTTGGGAAGATCCCCTGGAGAAAGGAATGGCTACCCAGTCCAGTATTCTTGCTGGAAGGATTCCATGGACAGAGGAGCCTGGCAGTATGCTGTTTTCATTATTATTATTTTCTCACAACAGTGATGAATAATTTGAAAATGCTAATATTTATAGCCAATAGTTAGCATTCATTTTTAAAAATGCTTCTTATTTCATAGGAAAAAGACAAATTATTGTTATTAAGTATGATTTTGATCAATAAGACTGATTCTAGTATAAGTTTTTCCAGTATATTTAATTTCTCTTTTACGGATTTTCAACCTGAGTCCTCAACCCACATATTAATGACAGTTAAATATGAAAGTACTTCTTATTTTTAAAGATTTTGTGAAAAGAATATTTACAGGATCATGAGTGTCTTAGGCTAATCCACATACCAAGGGTCCTTACTAAAGAATAATTAAATAGGATATTTTCCTACAGAAATAAAGTTTTAAAAAATGAAATAATTTTGAAAATGAAAATATTGAACAAAATCCAAATATAATTTACACATAACAAAGATCATAAAATTTCAGCCCTATTCCCAGAATCAGGGGTTTATGTAAAACTCTGTAAAATGTTTACATAAATTATAAAATGCACGTAAATAACTTAGAAGGTAAACTATAAATATAGCTGGTGCAATAAAAGTTTTGAAATTGTGACATGCCAAAGGCTAAAGATTATTACACAGTTCATGATCGATTTTTAGTCCATGTGCAGGATTGCAGACTCCAAAATTTCATTTTAAGGCTAAACTGTTGGCCCAGCCACATGGGAGAGAGAGTTCCTAGGAGAGTCTGCAAAAGTTCAAGTTCAGAGCTCTTCAAACTCATGCTCTCTGATTTTCATTGTTCTCTCCTATTTTTCAAGGACATGTGGACATCGGGGTTTCCCCCTAAGCATCGTTGGAATGATGGATTCATGCTGGGAATTTTCCAACTGGAAGGGGTTTAGCAGTGTAAATGCCACCCCCCCCCCACTCCTCCAATGTAGTTGCTGAGTGCCCCTGAGCCAATGCCTTCTTCCCCTTGGGGAAGGTGACAAGATGGGGGACTTTGACCTCACAGCTGGAGGCTAACAGCTGGGGGCTGTTGTACCCCAAGTGGGGATTCCCTTAGTAAGGAAGGATGGTCTAGGATGCTGAAAGGACCATGTTGGAGGGTTAGCACTGCAAGGAAACTCATCATAGACAGATAGACTCTGAACCCCTCATCCCTGCCTTGGTTTATAGGTAGATTCCTGGGAAAACAAGCCAAGGTCCACCTGCAAATCCAGGAGATGGGCATAGGGTTCTGATGCCAATCCAACCTCTGCACCTGACACCAAATTAAATCTCAGAGACAGAGTTTTGGGTGAAATAGAAAAGAATAGCTTTATTGCTCTGGCAGGCAAGCAGGGCCACAGTAGGCTAATGCCCTCAAAACAATGTGTGTCTCCACCTGGAGGAGATAAGAAGTTTCATAGTAATGTTTCAAAGAGGAGGGTGTGATCAGCTTGTGGACTTTCTTCTGATTGGTTGGTGATGAGGTAAGTGGGAGTCAGCATTATCAACCTTCTGGTTCCAGCCAGTCTGGGATCTACATGCTGATGGGCAGCATACAGTTAACTTCTCCCAACTGGTGGGGGGTTTCATTTCAGTATCTGCAAAACAGCTCAAAGATACTGATCTGTATATACCCTGAGGGGGAACCAGGACCCCGACCCAAGGCTGCACTATTGTTTCTTAATTGCTCCTGCCTTGTCTCTGCATCCCCTCTCTCCCCTGATTAGAAGCTGTCTGAACCTGCCCTTTGGAATGAAGGGAAGGTCTTGGAGGCTGAATGAAGCCTGTTTTCTATAGTCAAGAAATGGGGGACACAGAAAAGATTTTGTGCCCAGGAGCCCGACAGGGTCCTACTCGGTATCAGTTCAAGGTCGGGGTGAGAAAAGCAGTATACACACAGCAAGCAACAGGGGCAAAGACTTGAGAAGTGATTGTGTATTTCATCCATCATGAATCCAGGGGAGACAGAAGATGAGGCCATCTCCCAAGTGTCAGGATTCTTGCAGGAATGCAGGAACCCATCTGGGAGGACTTCAGAGTTTTTATTTTTGCACAAGTTGCCAGAAGAATGTAGCTCTTTGAATAAAAAGCTGGCTCCAGAGATGCCATTGAGTAAGCAAACAGGATGTTTCAAAGCACAGATGATTCTAGTGGGATATGTTTTAGAAATCCAGAAAGATCTGGAGGGTTTGCTAATTTGATAATGCGTATTTTATGTTATTTCTCCTTTTTCATAAATTTGCCATTGAAGCAATCTGTTTGGATTTTGTGTGTGTGGCCATTTTCTATTTTCAGTTCTTTCTAGTCAACATTATTCTTATTTTTGGTGAAGCATTTCTTTCTTGATACTCTTGTAGCTATAACTAAAAAGTATGGACATTTTCAGGGAGTGTTATTAATTCTTTCAGGCACTTAAGGGAATATTTGTGTCATCATCCAGTCAGGTACACTGAAGGGTTAAGGCTTCTCCAAAGATGAAGCATATATATTTTTAAAATTAAACTGTCAACTTATAAAATATCCAGAACCTCAAAGTTGAGAGTTATGTTTTATTTGGTGGGAATTTTTAGGACTTCAGGTCTGGGAGGCAGCATCTCAAGTAACCCTGGGAGAACTGCTTGGAGGAGGGAGAAGAGGAGCCAGGTTACATAGAAGTTTTGCCACAAAGGGCAGGTAGTCTGAATATCAAAAGATTATTGTTAATTAAAGGAAATCAGGAAACCTTAACTTCTTCAAGTTAAGGAATTTACTGCTTTTCTGTGTATAGCAAGATGAGAGAGTCTGGGCTCACTGACATCATTCCTCTTATACGCGTCTCAGCTATCTTGGGCCAGTATCCTGTGATCTCATATGTCCTGAACTTCCTTGAGGCTCACTGTAGGGAGTGGCTGCAGTCCTGATGGCTGCTAGATCACAGATATTCTTCTCCTTCCTGAGTGCCCTTAGGACTCACAAACTCGCATTGGAGGGCTGCAGTCCTTGTTCACTGATATAGCAGGAGATACCCCATTTCTCAGAACAATAAAACAAACAAAACTCTAATGACAAGATTTCTTTTTAGATGTGACTGGAGCTTCAATTAAAGGACAGTATCAAATGAATGCATATAATAGAAATAATTAATCATCCACAGATTATGTGGCCTCTGGACCACACCCCAGGATGGGGCTGGTTACCAAGGGAACAAACCAAAATTAGAGGGTTGGAAATTTCAATCCTGCCCTCTGATTTCCTTGGAGGGTAGGTCATGTTGGGGGGGGGGGTGAGGGGATGGAGGGGAATCAACTGCGAATGGCCGAGGATTTACTCAATCATGCCTATGTAATAAAGCTTCCATAAAAACTCGAAAGGAGGAGTTTGGTAGAACTTCCTGGTTGGTGAACATGTGGTGATAAGGACATGTTATAAATGTTCACTGCCATAGACACATGTCCCAAATGCTAGTAGATTCAGTTCACCTACTCTTCCCAGCAAACCTATGGATAAGTCACTATCACTGTGTCTGTTTATAGACGGAGAAACAAAGGCACCAGGAGATGAAGAAACATGCCCAGCCTGGCAATTGCAACCCTCGGAACATACCTGATAAAACTGAAAATATATATTTACACAAAAACATATACAGGAATGTTCATAGCAGCGTTATTCATCAGAGCCCAAAGTGAAAAAAACCCGATGTCCATCTACTAATGAATGGAGAAGTAACCACATGGACCAGTATACTGGTCCACTGGAATATTATTCAGCCATGACATCAGTGAAGTTCTGGGACTTCCCTGGTGGTCCAGAAGCTAAGACTCCACTCTCCTAATGCCGGGATCCAGGTTCCATATCTGCTCAGGAAACTAAATCCCACATGCCGCAAATAAGGGTTCACATCCCCCAACTAAAGATCCTACATGCTGTAACAAAGACCTGGCACAGCCAAATAAATAAATATTTTTTGAAATAAAGTTCTGATGCATGCTGTTTTGTTGTTTGTTGTTTAGTCACCAAGTCATGTCTGACTCTTTGGCAACCCCGTGGACTATAGCCTGCCAGGCTCCTCTGTCCATGGGATTCTGCAGGCAAGAGTACTAGAGGGGGTTGCTGTTTCCTTCTCCAGAGGATCTTACTGACCCAGGGATTGAACCCACATCTTCTGCCTTGGCAGGTGGATTCTTTACAGACTGTGCCACCAAGGAAGCCGCTGACACATGCTCCACCATGATGAGCCTCGAAAATAAATCCAGACACAAGAGGAAAGTATTGCCTTATTCCACTCATACAAAGCCTCCAGCATAACCAAGTCCAAAGAGACAGGAGGTAGATTAGTAGTTGCAGGCTGAGGGTGGGGTGGGGTTGGGGAGTGACTACTGCTAGGTACAGGGTTTCTTTGGGAAGCTCTGAAAATGATTATCAACCACCATTATTGTGATTAATGATGATGATTACCTGACTGTGAATATACTAAAAAACCCATGGAACTGTGTACTTCTAGAGGGCACTCATTTTGGTATTTGATTTATATCTCAATGAAGCTGCTACTACAAAAAAAAAAAAAAAATAGGGTTTCTCTGGTGGCTCAGTGATAAAGAATTCACCTGCCAATGCAGGAGATGAGGGTTTGATCCCTTGTCCAGGAAGATCCCACATGCCTCGGAGCAACTAAGTCCATGCATCACAATTATTGAGCCCGTACCTTAGAATTCATGCTTCACAACAAGGGAAGCCACTGAAATGAGAAGCTCATGCACCACAATTAGAGGGTAGCCCACACTCACCTTAACTAGAGAAAAGCCCACACAGGAATGAAGACCCAGCATTGCCAAAAATAAGTTAACAAATAAAATTACTTTAAAAAGAAAGAGAGACAAATAGTCCAAAGTCACAAGCATTGGGCTGTACAGTGTGTGCTCTTGGTTTGTCTTCAATGGACCATTTATTCTTTCCAATAATTGAAGAGAGACATGATTCTTCACTCTATAGAGGAAACTAATCCCCCTACTCTGAAGATTAAAACCACTGTAAGCTATGGATGTTTTCAAAATTAATTTCAGCTGGTGCAGCTGTTTGGCGACCCATGGGGGATTGCGTTTGTGCTGACGTCATTTATTATTAGCATCTGGGAGCCGATTTTATGGTTTCCTGCATAAACAAGTGTGATAAACTCTAATTAGAAAACAAATTACAGTTGACCCTTGAACAACAACAGAGTCTTAGGGGCACTAGCTCTCCATGCAGTTGAAAATTTGCTTTTAATTTTTGACTCATCCAGATCTTAAATACTAACAGCCTACTGTTGCCTGGAAGACTTAAGGATAGCATAAAGAATTGATGAACACATATTGTGTATGCTATATATTAATATATTATATACTGTATTCTTATAAGAAAGAAAGCTAGAAATTATTAGAGAAATGTGAGTCAAAACTGCAATGAGGTACCTCCTCACACTGATCAGAATGGCTATCATCAAAAAGCCTATGAATAACAAATGATGGAGAGAGTGTGGAGAAAAGGGAACCCTCCTACACTGTTGGTGGGAATGCAAATTGGTACAGCGACTATGGAAAACAGTATAGAGATTCCTCAGAAAACTAAAAATAGAACTATCATATGAGCTGGCAATCCCACTCCTGGGCATATATCCAAACAAAATTCTGATTCAAAAAGATGCATGCACCGATATGTTCACAGCAGCACTTTTCACAATAGCTAAGGCACAGAAACCACCTAAATGTCCACCAACGGATGACTGGATAAAGAAGGTGCGGCACGTATATACACTGCAATACTATCCGGCCATGAAAAAGAACAAAATATGCCACTTGCAGCAACATGGAGGCAATTAGAGATTATCAAACTAAGTGAAGTAAGTCAGAGAAAGACAAATACCATATGATATCACTTATATATAGAATCTAAAACATGACACATTTATCTATGAAACAGGAAAGACTCACAGACATGGAGAACAGACTTGTGGTTGCCAAGGGGGAGAAGGATTGGAGGAGGGATGGAATGGAAGGTCGGGATTGACAGCTATTAGCTGTTGTACCTAGAATGGATAAACAACAAAGTCCTAGTGTAGAACACAGGGAATGACATTGCAACTGAGTCAGAGGGACCTGAAACTGTTCCTGGATCTTCCATCAAAATGTCTTTAATTTGGGGCAAATGAACTTTCCATAACCTCAGATTTGTCATTGGTAAATCTGAATTATTAACGGTATCCAGTTGTAACCGGTTACTGAAAACATTTGTTTCAAATGATCATTTATTATCTGTCTTGGGTCTGGGAATTTCCTACAGATTCTCAGGCATTGGTGTCCTGTGGCTGCTATTTGATGGTGGCCAAGGCTTGGCAACCCACTCCAGTACTCTTGCCTGGAAAAGTCCATGGACGGAGGAGCATGGTAGGCTGCAGTCCATGGGGTCGCTAAGAGTTGGACACGACTGAGCGACTTCACTTTCACTTTTCACTTTCATGCATTGGAGAAGGAAATGGCAACCCACTCCAGTGTTCTTGCCTGGAGAATCCCAGGGACGGGGGAGCCTGGTGGGCTGCCATCTCTGGGGTCGCACAGAGTCAGACACGACTGAAGAGACTTAGCAGTAGCAGTAGCAAGGCTGCCACCATCTGAAGGTACTACCAGGCTGGGTGCCCACTGTGGCACAGACATGGCAGTGATGTTGACCCTTGCATTGACTCAGGCTTCGTTACGAATGCTAAAGATAGAAGTGTCTGATTTGGGGGCACGTTAACTTCTTGGGGACTTCCCTGGTGGTTCAGATGGTAAAGCGTCCATATACAATGTGGGAGACCTGGGTTCGAGTCCTGGGTTGGGAAGATCCCCTGGAGAAGGAAATCCATTCCAGTACTGTTGCCTGGAAAATCCCACGGACAGAGGAGCCTGGTAGGCTACAGTCTATGGGATTGCAGAGTCGGATACAACTTCACTTTCACTTCTTGTGGCCTCAGTCACCTCACTGGTAAAGTTAGTAAAAGTAATGAGTTGATAGGCAGTAAGAGCGACAAGTCAGTAGTTGCTTTGTCAATTACCTGCTAATATTTTGCAGATACTGGTGAGGGGCTATGGAAAGGACCCTTCCCTGAGCCTCATTCTTGAAGCTGAGCAACACATTGTAGTCACGATAGAGGCTTTTATGTGGGACACACATGTGGCTTTGTAAGGACTAGCTGACCCATTGTTGCTGTTCCTTTGCTTTTATAAAGGAAGGTTAATAGAAAAGAAGTACCTGGCGGCGAAGCCACCATGGGCTGGAATTTATTGAAGATATAGTAATTCTATTCGTGTTCCAAAATTTGCCTATTGAAGAGGAAATAAAGGAAAAGGCAGATTTATCCTTTCGTGCCTCTTTTGCAAGCTGCAGGTGTTTTCTCTAACTGAGACATTTCAATGCATCCCCTTTATATCTGTAAGTTGAATTAATGCAGGTGCTAAGGGCAGGCAGGGGCCAGGCTGCATGGCATGAGTCCCAGCCTCTTCCAATGGGTGTCACTCTACACAAACATCACGTCATTGGTTGAATGTCAAGTGTATTAACATGTCAGTTCTGAGCACAGTTACCTTGTAGCATCATAGTGTTCAGAGAATGCTAGAGAATAGAATGCCATTCTAGTCCAGCATCTTGCTTACAATTAAAATAGGAGAGTTTGCATCCTTCCTAGCCATAAGATTATCTTTCAACAGCTTTAAAGTCCTAACATTACAACAATGTCTTATCTGGACCTTGTCTACAGAATTCTTGAAGCAGACCAGCCTCAGATAACAGATGTGTTTAGCCAGATTCATATGTACATGACCAAGCAATGATGAATAGCTCTTTAATGGAGCATGAAATGACTTCAGTCTTAAAGCTCAGTGTAGATCTGAAGTCTTTCCTGCCTGGCCCTGCCTGGGCTCCGTCCTGCAAACTGTATTTGGAGAAGTCTCAGGGATCGGAAACTGAGAAGAGGTAGGATCCCGCCCCCCTGCCGCATTACATATAACCTGCTCTTTAATTTTTCCTTTGGAGCATGGACTACAGATGGAATGAAATAATTATTTGTACAATCACTTTTTCTTTTCAAAGTCACTCTCTTCCATATAATACTATTTGGAAAGGTGAACTCAATGAAAGAAGCAGTCAATAGGAAACTATTGTGTGTACCCCCAGCTAAAGAGAACAGCGAGGGACTTCACTGGTGTTCTAGTGGTTAAGACTCTGAGCTTCCAATGCCGGGGGTGTGGATTTGATCCACAGTCAGGGAACTAAGATCCCACAAGCTATGTGGTCAAAAAATAAGAGAGAGAGTGACTAGCCAGCACTCATCTCCAGTAGCTGTCTCCACGCAAGAAATGGGCCCCTAATTAATTCCTCTTTCATATTTCAATGGGAAAAAAAAGGAGATGCTATTTTGACATGCAACATTCTGGTATTTAAATGTTGGTGATTAATTTAATCAAAGAATACACAACGTGGTAGGCAATTGCCCTGTTCTGTCAAACTTTGCAGAAGATGAATACCTGTCTTACTATTTGTCTCCTAGGTCAAAAGAGGAAAGAGCCACTGTATCCCCAGACATTAGTCATATCACAGAAAAGAGGTTCAACCTGCATTTATTCAGTGGATGAATCTGACAGATTACAAACCACCACTCAAAGCATTATCCTTGACCAGAGAACACTATTTACTTTAGCCAAAAAAGGTGGGAAATGTCATTGATTTCTAATATGGCTTGCTTATAGTTATTTCTAGGTTCCTTTGAGTTTTGTTTTCAGTTTCATATTATGGGACAAGGGTATATGGTTTGTGGATGGAGTATCATGACAGAAAGGATAATTCAGTTTTCAAAACCCACCCAAGGTGGGAGAGAGTACTGTTTCAGAGTTCTTTGCCAATCTTTGCCATTTCAAGGTTAGAGAAAAAGCATTGTGGACTTATTTGGGTTCCCATTCATCAGACATTTACTAAGAAGTTTTTGAAAGAACCTTTCACTTATGCTTCCTCACGGATGAGTGTAGCATGAATCAAGAGCAGCACACAAACGATACTGAAGGAGCAAGAATGTCATTGACATCATTAGTGTAAATGTCAGTGCTTTCGTCCTGTGGCATGTCATTTATTTTTTGGAAAAGGAGATCAGAGGAATGGTAAACACATACACACTCACACACGCACACCCGAAGCCCAGCAATGGGGCTATGGTGTGAATCCATCAATGACACACTCCCTAAGAGGTTCTCCTGGAAGACACAGAGGATAGCTGCCCTCTCTGGCCATCGCCACCCCTCTCCCACTCTCAGCCCAAACCCAGACCTGGTTTCGCAAAGGGACTGCTTTACTAGCCTGCTCCCATGTCATCATCCCTCTGTCTCCTGTGAATTCCATGCCAACACAGACAAATGGTCCAGCCCGCTCGTCTTAGCATCTTCCGTAACATTTGCCAACCCAGAAATGTTTTTTGAACCTATAACCTGATGTGGTGGCATCACCCTCATTCTGCACTCTTATCCTTCCGCTGCTGTGTTTTTTTTAAAAATATTTATTTTATTTATTTATTTTTTATCTTGGCTGCTGCCGGGTCTTGTTATGGCACTTGGAATCTTTGGTCTTCACTGTGGCATGCAGAATCTTTAGTTGCAGCACGTGGGGTTTAGTTCCCTGACCAGGGATGGAACCCAGACCCCCTGCATTGGGAGCGTGGAGTCTCAACCACTGGGAAGTCCTTCCACTGCTGTGGTTTCAGGCTTCTGATCCAAAATCTTGTTGCTGTGGCTCTGATCCTGCAGAGGCTCCTGAGTGAAAACTGGAGCTATTGGTGGTGGACTCCAGGGAGTAAACCGCAGAAGATGCTTCTTCCTCTCTTTCCCCATCCCTCCCTCTCTCTCAGAGAGCATCCAGGAACTGGATGCACCTTGCTGGCTCTGCAACCTTGGGCTGGCCTCTCTGAACTTCCACTTCCATACCAAATCATGGGGACCATCCTGTCCATCCTGAAGTGTGGCTGGGAGTTTATAAAGGTGATCAGAAAGGATGACCACACATTCAACTATTAAGGGAATATTTACTGATGGTTGACTGTACAAGGTGTACGGGGAGTGAAATACAGGGTTTTTTTTTCCCCCTATTCCACTTATTTGAGGAACACCTTCATGATTTAGGGATCTCTGACCCCCAGTTTGTGGGGAGACCATTGGGTTCAGTTCAGGTCAGTTCAGTCTGGCTGTTCAGAGCTTCTCCATCTTCGGCTACAAAGAATATAATCAATCTGATTCTGGTATTGACCATCTGGTGATGTCCAGGTATAGAATCTTCTCTTGTGTTGTTGGAAGAGAGTGTTTGCTCTGACCAGTGCATTCTCCTGGCAAAACTCTATTAGCCTTTGCCCTACTTCATTCTGTATTCCAAGGCCAAATGTGCCTATTACTCCAGGTGTTTCTTGACTTCCTACTTTTGCATTCCAGTCCCCTACGATGAAAAAGACATCTTTTTTGGGGTGTTAGTTCCAGAAGGTCTTGTAGGTCTTCATAGAGCCATTCAACTTCAGCTTCATCAGCATTACTGCTTGGGGCATGGACTTGGATTACTGCGACATTGAATGGTTGATGTGCATTGCATGGTAGATTCTTAACCACTGGACCACCAGGGATGTCCTTATATCCTTTTCTAAAAGGAGCTTAGGCTTAAATTACACCATCAACATGTCCTGACATGGTCAAAATAATTCGGTTGTATTTGGACTTATTCATAGATGACAAAGAAAGGGTTAAAATATTTGGGGATTTGTTCCCTCTAAATCAATAGCATATCAAAAAGGCAATTCTCAAAAGAAGAGATTAAAAAATCCTTAATAAGCACATGAATAAAAATTCATCATTGATCAAAGAATCAATAAAAATAAATGGAAGAATAATGAGAAGTTTTTACTTTCAGTCGTGGAAAGTTAGGTAATTCTAGGATCATTCTAAGGTAATGAACCTCTCCCGTGAGGACCACAAAAAGAATGAATGCAAATAACAACCAATGGTTTATTAATAAAGAATTCTCAGGCTAGGATCTAGAATTTTATAGAGATCTGGGGTGGCAGTCTATGATTCTGAGAGCTCCTCGCCTCTCTGCAGTCCAGTTTCAGAGGAATTATTGGATATACTGGGGACTGAGAAGCTTGTTTCACAGCTGGATGATGAAGGGGAAGAGGACTCAGGTTTGGGAGTGACTGGACGGCGGCTTGATGGTTCCCTCCACACTGTACTTAGGTCAGGAGGGTGCATTGTAGGAGGAAATGTGCCTGGAGTGAGCTTTTCCTTCTCAGTGATGGCATCTCAAGCCCAATCCCGTTTCATTAACTCTTCCTTTTCCTAGATAGACAGTGTCAAGTAGAAACCGATCTAGACTTAGGTAAGGAGAGACTTTATGCAAAATGATTATGAAATAGGGGAGAGGGACCACTGTAATAGGGGAAAAAACTATTGTAATAGGGGAGAACATTCCAATCTGAGATCAGCAAGCCTCTCAAAGTGCAGGCAGAAAGGGGGCTTTTCTTTCATGGGGGAAGTCTACAAGGCTAGGAAGAATCTGGTTTCAGAAGTGAAATAAGCCCAGATTATTGATCAGACAGGGATTTATCAATTGATCAAGATCACTTTTCAAAAGGAAAAAAAAAAGAAATGGTGATCACCCTCTCAAGAACCGGAGGAGAATAGAAACAGCAATGAGCATGCTGTAATGCTTTATAATTTACAAACCGATGTTGTGTATTAAATCAGTCTTGAACTTCGTAATGAGACTGTTTCAGTTAAATATTTAGAAATGTTTATAAGTGAAGAAATTGAACTATGGAGAGTTTCTCTGACTAATGCTAAGACTCAGGTAATTTGGAAATATTGAGGTAAAACTAGCATAACCTAAAATTAACCATTTTAAAGGGGATAACTCAGGGGCATTAAACACATTCATGAGGATGTGCAACCATCACCTCTATTGGGTCTTTTAAAAAAATTAATTAAGTTTTGGCTGTGTTGGATCGTCATTGCTGCGTTCTTTTTTCTCTAGCTGGGACAAGCGGGGGCGACTCTCTGTTGCAATGTTTGGGCTTCTCATAGTGGTGGCTTTTCGTTGCAGAGCGCAGGCTCTAGACCTCAGGCTCAGTAATTGCAGCTCATGGGCTTAGTTGGATCAAACCCATGTCCCCTGCATTGGCAGGCAGATTCTTATCCACTGTACCACCAGGGAAGTCCTTCTACTGAGTTCTGAAATGTTCTCACCAGCGTCTAAGAAAGCCCTACACATCAAACCGTCATTTCCTCACTCTTCTCCCATCTCTGTAAACTGCTTTCTGTCTCAATGTGGCGGTGGTGGTTTAGTCGCTAAGTCATGTCCGACTCTTGCGACCCTATGGACTGTAGCCCGCCACGCTCCTCTGTCCATGGTATTTCCCAGGCAAGAATACTGGAATGGGTTGCCATTTCCTTCTCCAGGGGATCTTCCTGACCCATAATTTGAACCCATGTCCCCTGCATGGTACCGCATATATATTCTCATCTGACAGCATCCATCACCAGGGGGCGCTAAAGGTAAAAAGAATCCCATGGACAGAGGAGCCTGACGGGCTAGTCCCAGGGATTGCAGAGTCAGATAACGATTGAGGTGACTTAGCACTCACTCACTCCTGCTTTGTAGGCAGATTCGTTATCGTCTGAGCTATGAGGGAATCTATCTCAACGGGTTTGCCTATTTCTAGGCTTTTCATATAAATGGAATCATACAATATGTGGTCTTTTGTATCTGAATTCTTTCAGATTGTACTCAGAAACAGCACCGTGTTTCTGAGGTTTACTCATGTTGTAGCAGGTGTAATTGCTTCATTCCTTATTTCTTTTTTTTTTTTTTTTGGCTTTCCCACACAGCTTGCAGGACCTTAATTCCCTGACCAGGAATTGAGCCCGGGGCCCTGGGCAGTAAAACTGGAGTCCTAACCACTGGACCTCCAGGGAACTCCAAGTGTGTCCTTCCTTTCTGTGGCTGAATAATATTCCATTTTATGAATATAACCCATTTTGTTTATCCATTCAACCTTTGATGGACATTTGGGTTGCTTCCATCTTTTGGCCACTGTGGAGAAGTACTACCATGACTTGCTGTGTAATTTTATTTTAAAAAACTATTTCATTATTTAGCTACATCTGGGCTTATTTGCAGCCTTTGGGATCTTTAGTTGGGGCATGTGGGATCTAGTTCCCCTACAAGGGATTAACGCTGGGCCCCCTGTATTGGGAGCATGGAGTCTTAGCCACTGGACCACCAGTTTACATTGTGGTTTTAACCTATGTCTTTTTAGAAAATTCATGGGGATGATTTGACGACTTAGCATCAGAGCATAAGATCTCAATTTACTCTTCTCCTTCTTTGATTCAGCAATATGCTTGGAGTGCTTAGTGGGGAGCAAGTTCTATTCTAGTCACTGGGACACAACAGTGAACAAAACAACTCCCATGTCTAGGGGCACCGTCTAGTGACTTAGGTGGTAAACACAATTGGTCCACAGAGACACACCACCTGATGCTAAGGGCTGGGAAGAAGCTGGGTAACAGGGTAAGACATGCCGTGGATCGAGAATGGGGGCCATCTCACACTGAAACTTTCAAAGGTTCTCTTGCAAGATGACATTTGAGCAGATACTTTATGGAAATGAGAGTGGGAGCATTTCAAGGGAAGAGTGCTTTAGGCGAAATTAAACCCAGATTCAAATCCCGGCTTTGCAAATGGCAGCTGCATTGCCTTGAGCAAGTGATGGGCTCTATAAGGTTCAGTTTTCTCCGTTGTATCGTGGGATAAAATAATACCTGTCTCATAAGGTTGTCTTCTCAGTACCTTAAGAATGCTGTAAACCGCTTTGCTTTTTAGCAGTTTGTTGTTTCGATGCAGAGGGCTCCCCATGGAGCGTTTAAGAATCTGGCAAATGCTTTGAGAACAAAATTGGAGGGTGGCATTTACTTCTTGGGGCTTCTTTTCTGTTCAGGATCATGGCCCCTCAAGTCCTGGCTTTTTTTTTTGTTTTGGCAACTGTGAATGTAATTTCCGCCTCTCCATGCGTGTGGGA
Organism: Capricornis sumatraensis; assembly: GCF_032405125.1. Taxonomy (NCBI): domain Eukaryota; kingdom Metazoa; phylum Chordata; class Mammalia; order Artiodactyla; family Bovidae; genus Capricornis; species Capricornis sumatraensis. Next base: position 56,920,504 of record NC_091085.1, on the reverse strand, counting down.
TTGCTAAAAGCTCTGCTGGATTCTTATGATATTTATTTCAAAATGCGCTCAAAATACACAGAACCTGATGGAACCAAAACCAGTTTAGCAACTACTTCTCCAGGCAAGGATGCGAGAAGATTGAAAAGAGTTGCCAATTTCAGGTAATCCAACACAGCAGTGGAATTCTATATATATCATCGCACTTACAATATTTAACAGCTTTTATGAGAAGGATCATCTTTTTCTTTCACTCTTAAAACTTTTTCCAGACTTTACCTTAAATTGAGAAGCTGGAAAATCCATGTCTAGGTTAAGGAAAACCAGTCTCTCCTGCTCAGATAGACATTAAAGAACTCCTTGAATCTCCTGAGCCACAGAAGTTACATGAACAAAGATGCTTGGGAATATCCACCCTGCAAAGAATTGAGGAGATTAAAGGTAGACATAGAAAAGAAATCTGGTGCAATTATTTCCTATTACCTGCTCTTGGGTAATTTCAAATACTTACCATCCTGCTGAACACTTTTTTCTTTTTTAAAGATTTATTTATTTTTTCTGGAGAAGGAAATAGCAACCCATTCCAGTATTCTTGCCTGGAAAATCCCGGGGAAAGAGGAGCCTGATGGACTACAGTCCATGGAATCGCAGAGTCGTCCATGACTGACAACTGAGCATTTTTTGGTTGTGTTGAATCTTCATTGCTATGCACGGGTTTTCTCTAGTTGTGGCAAGTGGGGGTCACTCTTCCTTGAGGTGCATGGGTTTCTCATTGTAGTGGCTTCTCTTGCTGCAGAACACAGGTTCTAGGTACACAGGCTTCCTTAGTTGCATTGTGTGGGCTCAGTAGCTGTGGCTCACAGGCTCTAGAGTGCTGGCTTAGTTGCTCTGAGGAATGTGGGATCTTCCCGGACCAGAGATTGAACTGGTGTCCCTTGTGTTGCAAGGCAGAATTTTAACCACTGGGCTACCAGGGAAGCGCTTGACACTTCTTTATTTTGATTTCTCTCTACCCATCTGCCTCTCAGTGCTGCCAACATATCTTTTATCAAGTTGGTGGGGGCAGTGATGGTGTTTGCAAATTGCCTCCCAAATGGCCACAGTGAATAGGAAATCACTCAGAGAGTGATGTGTGCAAGATAAAGGCTGCCCCCTGGTCTCCTGGCATGATGGATGGGTCTTGGCTATTTGTGTGTGTGTGTGTTTGGTGGAGGGGTGAGTTTCAATGGTTCCCTTATGCAATTTTGTCATTTGGAAGAGTGTGGCTGCCTCTGATAACAGATATTAAAACTTTGTGGTTTTGATATAGGACTCAAATGGGGATGTCTTGTTTTACAAGCCGTCATAACCCTGAGTCCCCAGTCCTTATTCCCTTGCTGTGCTGAATGTTGATGTCCACCACTATTTCATTCTCCAACAATGGGCTCTTTGCTATCCAAGGCCATTATGGAAGGTATTGGAACTGGTAAATTTCATGAAAGCGGCCAGCTGTGGAGTAAGGATGACTGAAACTGATGATGAGGAGAAGGTGGCCAGGCCAGCAGATGGCTGGCTGGATGTGAGGGTTACCATTCAATGCTGGCCTCCATCACTTATGAGACAGTGAACCTCTATGTTTCTCAGCCTTCTATCTGTGCAGCAAAGTGCCAGTAACACCAGTGGCAGAGCACTGTTGGAAGTATTTGGTGAGAAAATGCATCCAAAGTTCAGAGCTTGGCCCAATCCACACTGACCTCTCTCTTCAGTAAACACGCCATGCCAGCAACAAATCTGTCTTCTGTCATTGGTCTGTTGATGCCACTTGATCAAGCCAGATTTACTTGCTGTATTCCTTCTATGTACAAGGCACGTTCTAGAAGCACTAATGATTTGAGAAATGCATTTCAGTATGATTAAATGTAAATAATTTTTAATGTGCTTGCTCTGGTGGATAAGAGTTCATTAACAATCAAGAAGCCCTGAGGTTTCCAATCTCCCAAGTGGTCCCCTAGCCAAAAAAATCCAAACTCTTCCCTTAAAACACAATGTGATTGGTGCACCCAGAGTTATAGAACTGAGTGGTGACCTCACTGGGTCTACAGTTCAGAACTCTTTCTGCTATTCTTGAACCTTCCTGAGCACGGAAGGAGTGGGGGAAGTCCAGGGAAAGTAGACAGGTGTCCTCATTTCTGCTGTTTGCTGCCCTTTTTCCACCCAACATCTGGTCCATCTGGGACACAGAGATGGGAGTAGGCAATCCACAAGTGGCTTTGCAGGCAAATTCCATTATGGATTTTGGCACCTGCAGCCGTCATCTCCCTGTTTCTTGAATTCAGCAAAAAGAGATTTTATTGCTCTAACCTTGGGACATTTTGGAATATAGAAAGCAGGTGATGCCCCCAAACCAGCGGTGATTTGGATAAGAGACAAATGAGACTAAGTCACTTTATCTTCGACTCAAAAAATAGACATAAAAATACACAGTCACAGGTGCTGGGTTTCTAGGCTCTTCCCAGTTGCCTGGAAGCCAATTTTTGAACTGAAAGGCTCAGGCCAGTGCTATGTAAGTTTGCCAGGAAGGAAGGCACAAAGCCAGGCAAATATTGTGGTTGTCTCCATTTTCCCCCCTAAAATATTATGTAAATGTAATGTGCTTGCCAATGGTTCCTTGGCTCTGGGTGTCTGTGAGGTCTGCCATATTGCCCCCTGGGTCCAGGGTTTTTCTGGTAAGAACATGACAGATTCTAGAATTAAACTGGATCAGTTTAAAACTCTTCCTTCCACCAGCCCATGTCACTGCCTGGGGCCTCATTTGCTTTTTTTTTTTTTAAGTTTTATTTAATTTGGGGGTGTGCCAGGTGGCATGTGGGATCTTAGTTCCCTGACCAGGGACTGAACCCATGCTCCCAGGAGTGGAAGCATGAAGTCTTAGCCACTGCACCATCAGGGAAGTCCTTCAAATGCATTCCTATCTTTCTGATAACTATATGCTCCATTTTGAATTTCCAAAACTGAGGTTTCTTTATCCATTGACTCCTCAGCATGAGTTTTATTTCTGAACTCCCGGAAAACAAAAACAAAACCGAAACTATTGTTCCTTTACTGTCCACTTCAGCTAGGTCTCTCTGAATCCTGCTGTGCTGGTGACAGCAACATTGTCCCAAGCAGGAGCAAATGGACAGAAGCAGAGCATAGAAGGAAGATTTGGAGGATGTCTGAGTTGATGCTTCTCACTGATGCTCTAGCAGAAAGTGGCATGAGTCTCATGGTTATCAAAGGGCCCTGGCATCAGTAGACACTTCAACCAAGTAATTCATGACCAACAAAGCTTCAAAACCACTAGAAACCTTACTTTAAAATTTTTTGCTCAATTTTTTCAAAGAAGATCACTATGAGGATTTCCCCAGGAGTCCATGCTTAAGACTCCACACCTTCACTGCTATGGGCCTGAGTTCCATCCCCAGTTGGGGAAGTAAGATCCCACAAGCTGTGTGGTGTGGCGAAAAAATAAACAAAACAAAATCCTGAAAAGATTACTATTACCAGGGAAAATTAAAAATAGAGTCTCAAAAAAAAAATTGGTCTGTCTACTTATCTGTCAATAAGGTGGGTGGTGCTTAGTCGTGTCCAACTCTTTGTGACCCCCATGGACTCTAGCCTACCAGGCTCCTCTGTCCATGGAATTTTCCAGGCATGAATAATGGAGTGGGTTGCCGTTTCCTTCTCCAGGGGATCTTCCAAACCCCGGGATTGAACTTATATCTCTTATGTCTCCTGCATTGGTAGGCAGGTTCTTTACCACTAACGCCACCTGGGAAGCATCTATAAGGTAGATAACAATATTATCCCCATTTGCAAATGAGGAAACAGAAGCAGTGCCTGGGATTGCCCACATGTGCTTAGGAAAGTTTCAGAGCCAGGTCTCAGTTCAAGCAGGCTGATGCCAGAATTCCTGCGCTTAACATGGTAAGCAGTTACTAAGCTGCTGTAAGTGAAAGTGAAGTCACTCAGTCATGTCTGACTCTTTGCAACCCCATGGACTGTAGCCTATCAGGTTCCTCCTTCCATGGGATTTTCCAGCCAAGAATATTGGAGTGGGTTGCCATTTCCTTCTCCGGATCTTCCTGACCCAGGGATTGAACGTGGGTCTCCCACATTGTGGGTAGACGCTTTACCATCTGAGCCATCGGGGAAATCCACAGGAAGGCTGCTGTGGGCATCCTCAAATGGGCTTTATTTATTTTTTGAAAGAAGACTTGGTGAAAAAAAAAAAGTGTGATAGAATCAACACATGGGCTCCTACTAGGCATGTCAGTGTGGAAATCATGCCCATGTAAAACTTTAGAATCGGGCAATGGAAATTAGAATGCCAGGACTGGGAGCTCCCTAGTGGCCTAGTGGTTAGGACTCTGTACCTTCACTGCTGTGGCCCAGGTTCCATCCCTGGTTGGGGAACTGAGATCCTGCAAGCCACACAGGGTGACCAAAAGTAAATAAACTGCTAAATAAAATGCCAGGGCCAGGGAGGTGAAGGGAAGTCGGCTAAACATCAGAGAGAAAAAAATGGACAACCTCTCTCTTAGGTATCCTCATGTTGATGGGTGGTCCTTGGAAAGACAGACATTCTGATTATTTCACAAGATGCCAGAAATCTGGAATGTGATTTAAAATCTCTCTGTCTTTATATACTGGCAATAAATTTAACTTAGTTTTTAACACTGTGCAGGTCAATCTTGAAAAAAACAAGAGAGGCTCAGAACAGACTTTTGAGAAGCAAAGTAGCCTGCAGATATCAGGGTAAGACCTCCAGCATTGAATTTGTTTCGAGATTTGAGCTGCAGGAAATTGTTTCGGACCAGTGGTCTGGATGCTGTGAGCACAGCTGGGTGGGCCTGGGGGCTGTGGGTTCTCAGTGGTTTCCTCCTATCTTAAGGCTATAGGGACCGGCTCTTACTACTTAAGACAAAGACTTCACGTCTGAGCCCAGAGGAGCGGAAGAATGAACTTGCATAATTGATCATAAGGCACGGAGCCCAAAGCTTCCCAGCATATTAAAGGCATTATCAGCTGAAGCCGGATGGATATCTTTCCACCCTCCGCTAATGTCTCAGTTCTGTGAGGAATTTAAAACTCAGCTTTGCATTAACAAATTTAAGAAGGAAAACGGCGATAGGAGAAAAGTCAGTATAAACCTTTCTCCTGAGAAATCCTGGAGGCCACGATCCAGTAATGATGTGGCGGACGTGGTTCGCATGAAGCTAATGAGACAGAGTCCATGAATACACAAGTTGTCTGTGTACTGGGTTAAGGGTATTTTTAATGTTTCATGTGATGTCTGGTCATCCTAAATAGACTCACAAAGTTTGTTTAGGGATAAAATGAGAAGAAAACCACATTCTACTTGAAGATCCATTGATCTTCTGTGAACAGAAACGAGGCCAGCAAAAAATATCTATATAAAGCAAAATCATCAAAGGGAAACAACCTATGGAAGGATCTGCAAGAAACTGGGTTCAGGATTCCAAAGTCCCCTTCCCAGGGAGTTGCACAGAATGTCTTTAATTCCACCAGTTTCAATTTATGACAACATGAGTGAGATGTTGACTACTAGCCAGTTTATTAGAGACTAAACATCCAGGGTGTTTATTGAGAACTGTTCATACCTTCTGCCTGGTACATACCAGAATTTCAGACTCTTAGAAGGAAAGCAGTGTTCAATATGAATCATACGATTTAGGGACATATGCTTCCTGTGCCAGGGACACAGGTTTGATCCCTGGTCAGGGAACTAAGATCCCACATGCTGGGTGTACGATTTGTAGTTTAGGCATAGGGAAAAACCTTTACAAGGGCTCCTAAGCAGTGTGGCCTTGGATCTGCTGTTTTTTGGTTTTCACACAGGAGAGAATGTTGCGTTGGGCCTTACATCATCTTAGAGAGATAAAGAAAATGTTGGTGAATATTTATACAGCTGCTGCTGCTGCTAAGTCGCTTCAGTCGTATCTGACTCTGTGCGACCCCACAGACAGTAGCCCACCAATCTCCTCTTTCCCTGGGATTCTCCAGGCAAGAATACTGGAGTGGGTTGCCATTTCCTTCTCCAATGCATGCATGCATGCATACAAAGTTGCTTCAGTCGTGTCCATCTGTGTGACCCTATGGACAGCAGCCCGCCCTGTCCGTGGAATTCTCTAGGCAAGAATACTGGAGTGGATTGCCATCTCCTTCTCCATACAGCAGCTATCATAAAATTCAGATTATAGGTATACCTGGTCCGTATCCCATCAACTTAAAATCGAGTTGTTCCCTAAGGCTTCTTGCTCAAGAGGGCAAATACATTCTTTGAATATTAAAAAGTTTTAATATTGATAGTTCTGCTGATCTATATTATTGAGATCATAAGTGTTGGTGGGAGAAAAGTGCATTTGTTAAAAAGATTGCTGTAGAAAAATGGGATAGGTATGCTACAGCATAAATGAGGAGTTTGATCATTAACCTATTCTGTCTCTCCCTGACTTGATCCTAAAACTTCACTACTACATAAATGACCTGCCTTTACTCTGTAGCTCAACTGGTAAAGAATCTGCCTGCAATGTGGGAGACCTGGGTTTGACCCCTGGGTTGGGAAGATCCCCCGGAAAAGAGAAAGGCTACCCACTCCAGTATTCTGGCCTAGAGAATTCCATGAACTGTATAGTCCATGGGGTCGCAAAGAGTCAGACACAACTGAGCAACTTTCACTTCACTTTAACCAGAAGTGAGTCTCCTTTGTCCTGGATTTTTTTTTCCTTATCGTGTACTTAGTTGCTCAGTCATGTCCAACTCTTTTATGACCCTATGGACTGTAGCATGCCACGCTCCTCTATCCATGGGATTTTTCAGGCAAGAATACTGGAATGGGTTGCCATTTCCTCCTCCAGGGGAATCTTCCTGGCCCAGGGATTGAAACCACATCATCTCCTGCATTGCAGGCAGATTCTTCACCCTGTGAGCCATTGGAGAAATCCTCCTTTTTACAGACCTGTGTGTAAATTCTTGTGATGCTGACAGATTCATTTCTAAAAACCAGTGCAAATTAACACCTCCCTCTGGCCACCTCTTTTACACAAAGAAACATGTATCTTCCTTCATCAGCAAGTTTTCACATCACTAACATCACTGTCAGCTCAGGAGAACCTTGTAGGCACAGGAATGCTTTAAAGGTTAAGGAGAAACCTCCCAAGGCAGATCCAGGGCAGATATGCTCAAGCGTGAACATTCCTTGGTGAGTCTTTCACAACATGGTGCCCTGGAAAGAACAAAGTCCAAGAGATGGGATTAGTTGTAAAGGATTTTCTTACCTAGAGGGAAACTGGATACCATGTTACATTTTTCTCCCTCCCTTTAAGTGTATGCCCTGTGCTTGTTAAGAGGCCACAGAAAAACCATTCATTCACTCCCACAGGATCTTTTATGCATCATAAATATCTCTGAACAACCCTCCCTGCCATCTTCCCTTGTGCTTTCTCCAGCCAAGGACACTGGAAAGTCCTGCAGGAGGTAAGAGTTTAAGAACATTCCGTTCAGTTCAGTTGCTCAGTTGTGTCCGACTCTTTGCAACCCCATGAATTGCAGCACACCAGGCCTCCCTGTCCATTACCAACTCCAGGAGTTCACCCAGACTCATGTGCATGGAGTCGGTGATACCATCCAGCCATCTCATCTTCTGTCGTCCCTTTCTCCTCCTGCCCCCAATCCCTCCCAGCATCAGGGTCTTTCCCAATGAGTCAACTCTTCACATGAGATGGCCAAAGTATTGGAGTTTCAGCCTCAGCATCAGTCCTTCCAATGAACACCCAGGACTGGTCTCCTTTAGGATGGACTGGTTGGAACTCCTTGCAGTCCAAGGGACTCTCAAGAGTCTTCTCCAACACCACGGTTCAAAAGCATCAATTCTTCGGTGCTCAGCCTTTTTCATAGTCCAACTCTCACATCCATACATGACCACTGGAAAAACCATAGCCTTGACTAGACAGACCTCGGTTGGCAAGGTGATATCTCTGCTTTTCAATATGCTATCTAGGTTGGTCATAACTTTCCTTCCAAGAAGTAAGCGTCTTTTAATTTCATGGCTGCAATCACCATCTGCAGTGATTTTGGAGCCCTAAAAAATGAAGTCTGACACTGTTTCCACTGTTTCTCCATCTATTTCCCATGAAGTGATGGGACCATGATCTTCATTTTCTGAATGTTGAGCCTTAAGCCAGTGTTTTCACTCTCCTCTTTCACTTTCATCAAGAGGCTCTTTAGTTCTTCTTCACTTTCTGCCATAAGGGTGGTGTCATCTGCATATCTGAGGTGATTGATATTTCTCCCGGCAATCTTGATTCCAGCTTATGCTTCTTCCAGTCCAGCGTTTCTCATGATATACTCTGCATATAAGTTAAATAAGCAGGGTGACAATATACAGCCTTGACATGCTCCTTTTCCTATTTGGAACCAGTCTGTTGTTCCATGTCCAGTTCTAACTGTTGCTTCCCGACCTGCATATAGGTTACTCAAGAGGCAGGTCAGGTGGTCTGGTATTCCCATCTCTTTCAGAATTTTCCACAGTTTATTGTGATCCACACAGTCAAAGGCTTTGGCATAGTCAATAAAGCAGAAATAGATGTTTTTCTGGAACTCTCTTACTTTTTGGATGATCCAGTGGATGTTGGCAATTTGATCTCTGGTTCCTCCGCCATTTCTGCAAAACCAGAACTTTGACCAAATGACTTCAAAGAAATCTACAAGAGTTCTGTGTCTGAGGAACCTTTTTTTTTCCCCCCACACTATTTCCGCAAGACTGATGATTAAAAGACGCTTACTCCTTGGAAGGAAAGTTATGACCAACCTAGATAGCATATTCAAAAGCAGAGGCATTACTTTGCCAACAAAGGTCCATCTAGTCAAGGCTATGGCTTTTCCAGTGGTCATGTATGGATGTGAGAGTTGGACTGTGAAGAAGGCTGAGTGCCGAAGAATTGATGCTTTTGAACTGTGGTGTTGGAGAAGACTCTTGAGAGTCCCTTGGAATGCAAGGAGATCCAACCAGTCCATTCTGAAGGAGATCAGCCCTGGGATTTCTTTGGAGGGGATGATGCTGAAGCTGAAACTCCAGTACTTTGGCCACCTAATGTGAAGAAATGACTCATTGGAAAAGACTCTGATGCTGGGAGGGATTGGGAGCAGGAGGAGAAGGGGAGGACAGAGGATGAGATGGCTGGATGGCATCACTGACTCGATGGACATGAGTCTGAGTGAACTCCGGGAGTTGGTGATGGACAGGGAGGCCTGGCGTGCTGCAATTCATGGGGTCGCAAAGAGTCGGACACGACTGAGTGACTGAACTGAACTGAACTGATGCTTTCATCCCCCCTCCCCACCCCCATCACCTAGCACAAACCAGGAAATAAAAAGCCAGAACAAAGACTTTTGTGAAACAGAGGCGTTTCTATGTTTGCCATCTTTCTGTTGCTGAAACTTGGCCTCTGTTCACTGGTGCTGAACAGAAACATAGAGACAGAATTTTGGGTGAAGTAGGAAAGAGTAGCTTTTATTTCTTTGCCAGGCATAGGTGGCCACAGCAGGCTAATGCCCTGAAGACCATGTGACCCACCCTGGAGGGGTTAGGGAGGACTTTTACAGTGTTCAAGGAGCAAGGAGTGATCAGCTTGTGGACAGTTCTAGGACTGGTTGGCATCAAGGTGAAGTTTCAAACATCATCAACTTTCTGGTTTCAACCAGTCTAGGGTCTGTGCTCTTTTGGTTTGCAATTCTCATCTGGAGGGGGTCTGCTTCCTGAAAAAACAACTTAGGAATGTGTGTCAGGACTTTAATCTGTGTCGTTCAGGGAACTGGGCGTTTGGTGATGCTGTGATGTGGCAGAATTGTAGTCTAAATTGTTACCAGTTTCTTAGCCCCAGCAGCCATGGTTTGTTTCTACATCTTCACATTTCCCCATCATTAACTCTCGAGTCAGCATTTTACTTCAAAAGACAAGGGTACAGGGGCTTGTAGATGCTTTAATTCCTGACCCCTTTCTCCATCACTTTGGAGATAAGGAAATTTTCTAGCAACATTGCCTGAAAATAAGTAAAGAGTTTTTAAAAAGTACCTGGTATGCTTGTGGCATTATTCTATTGTCACACATTCAATTCATTGGGTGAACCTCGGGGCAGAACATCATTTTAATGAAACGCTTTGTAAGTCTTAGCTGAAGAGATGAGATCAGCGTTGCTGTCCTGCACACAGTTATGGATTTACAAAACCATGATTACATTTATATAACAAAACTTTGCATGAATAAAAAGGAATAAATATAATTAGTATTTGGAAGGGCAAGGACAGCTGCATAAAAATGTTCATCTTTTATTAATCGCATACATTTTGCATAAGGAGATTACTTTGCCTGGTTTGGGCTAGCATCGCAGAATTATTGTACATCATTGTGGAAACAGTGGGCCTGTGACAATTTAATGATATTTTGCAAAACCTGCATTTTGTAGGCTGCTTGTCATCAGCTGACTTCCCCCAGCTGAGTTCTTAATCACAAAAACTTTCTGAGGACAATCGATTCACCTATGGTGGTTCCCATGCCACTGTTACTTGCTGCCAGCTCCCATAATGTAATCTCACTGTGCCCAGTTTCCACTGAGATGCTTTAAGGGCATGGACAAAGGCCATCAGAAGTGGGTGATGGGCCCTGGGCTTTCCCTTGGCATTTTGACCTCAGGGATCTGTTCATCTCACATCCAGCTTCACATCTCCTTGGCAGGTGTGCTCATTTACAAGAGCTGTTGGGATGAAGTATCACAGATGCTTAAATGGCAGAAATGTCTTCACAGTTCTGGAGGCTTGATGTCCAAGGGCAAAGTGTGGGCAGGTTTGGTTCCTTGTGGAGGCTCCAAGGAAGAATCTGTTACGGCTTCTCACCTAGCCGCTGGTGGTTTGTGGGTGATCCTTGGCTTTCCTTAACTTGGAGAAGCATCATCCCCATCCCTGCCTTCACCTTCATATGGTGTTCTGTGTGTGTCTGTCTCCAAATGTCCACTTCTCAGAAGAACACCAGTCATGTTAGATAAGAGGCCACCCTAATGACCACATGTTTAGGAATTACATCGGTGGAACTTCCCTTTTGGTCCAGTGGCTAAGACTCCAGTGCTCCCAATACAGGGGACCTCGGTTCGATCCCTGGTCAGGGAACTAGATCCCACATGCCACAACTAGGAGTTTGCATGTCACAACTAAGGATTCCACTTGCCACAACTAATATCTGGTGCAGCCAAATTTTTTAAAAAGTATTTACATCTTCAGTGAACTTGATTCCCAATGTGGTCACATTTTGAGGCACTGAGTATTAGGACTTCAACCTATGAATTTGGGGGGAGCACAGTGCAGCCTGTAAGAGCTGGTCACATATGAAACCTTTTTGGATACGGATGTCTGAAGACCTGAAGGACAGAACTGCAGACTTTTTTTTTTAATTTTTAAAAGTAAGTTTTGGCTGTACCACTTAGCATGGGGGGCCTTAGTTCCCTGGCCAGGGATTGAACCTGAGTCCCCTGCTTTGATGCACGGAGTTTAAACCACTGGACCACTATGGAAGTCCTTGGAACTTCAGACTTTAGGATGGAGATTTTAATCACACTGGGTACCCATACTGGATACAGTTTCAGAAGTAAACCTGCAGCCTTCACAAGGACAATGGATTCACCTGCCAGGGCACCAGAGAAGACTCTGTTTTGACAACTGCACATGGAAATAAAACTCTTTTTTACATTGTCTCTAAAGAACCTCATCATTGCTGGTGCAAATTTCCTTTAGCAATCTAAGTGACATTTTCCTTCAGCAAGCTTTCTTTTCTCCAGGCCTCTCCAGGTTCAAAGAGTAGGCAGAACACCTTTTCTTCGACTTTTTTCACCATCTTGTTTCCCATCCTCTGTTCCTTTTGTATCAATACCATCGATGCTTCTTTGAGGCCTCCTCCCACTTCCCCCTCAGTCTTTGTAGCCGGGGTGGGAGGAGTTGAGCAATGGAGAGATAGAAAAAGAACATATTCCATTTCTCAGGCCCTGGATCCAGCCATGCCTGAAGCAATGACTTTCCCTGAATCATTTCCTTTATCTGGCACATGAACCAAGACATTCTCTTTTTGCTGAAACTCATTTGAGATGGGCTTGTCACTCACAATGAAAGATACGAGTATAATTTACATGCAAAAATTAAAAATGCAAAAAATTTGTAAGTCTATTCCAGAACATGTGTCTTTTATTGGAGTTCTCTCCTGAAAGCTTTTAAGTTGAGCTGAGTCAAGGTGTGATAAATATCCAAGGAGAAGATGAGGGCAAGCTCTTCTCCTAGTAATTGCAGGAGAACAAGAGAATGGGGGTTGCCTCCTGGAACCTCATCCCAGATCATCTCAGACAAAAGCTCAGATTGGTCTTTAATGTGCCAGGCAGATTGCATGAGAAATTCCTCGGGGTATCCTCACAGCAGCCCTGGGAGCTAGACACAATGCATACCACCACTTGTACATGAGAAATCAGAGCTTCAGGGAGTTGAAGCAAATTCCCAGGGTTGCACAGACCTGATAAATGAAGGAGTTGGTAACGGGACCCAGCAGTCTGACTCTAGAGCCCATATATATCTCCCTTTTCTTTTCCTTTTTGACCATTCCATGTGGCATGTGGGATCTTGGTTCCCTGGCCAGGGATGGAACCAACTTCCCCCAGGGTTGGGAGTGTGGAGTCTTAACCACTGGGCTACCCATGTCTCCCTTTTCTATATTACACTTGACAGAGGTAATGTGTGAACATCTGCCTTCTTGCTCATCTTGACAAGCCTTCTTTCCAGTATCTTTTTGTAATGAACTTTATTCTGGGTGACAGAGGCAATCAGGAATAGAGCATATAAGATCCCTGCCCGTAGGAGCCCATGTCCCAATATGGGGGGTACCTGGAGATAAACACATAGATAGTTTCAATGAATGATGTATTGTTCAAGTCAGAGTGATGGAACAGGGCATCTCTAGGGCATCAGGAGAGAGAAGGATATGTGATTTTATGTAGCTAGGGAGTCAGGGAGCATCCTCACAGGGAGGTGATATTTTATTTTAAACTTAAGTGATGCTTGTGTTTTTTAAAAATTTATTATGTGTATATTTGGCTGCACCAGGTCTTAGCTGCACAATGAAAGATCTTTTAGTTGTGGCATAAGGGATCTGGTCCCCTGATCAGAGATCGAACCCAGGCCCCTTTCATTGGGAGCTCAGAGTCTTAGCCACTGGACCACCAGACACGTCTGTGATGCTTGTTGAAATCAGGCTATGGTCAGACTCTTGGGGAACTAAGGGTCATATTTCTTAGCTCTCTATTGCTGCTGGAAAAAATTACTGCAAATTTAGTGGCTTAAAATACATGACAGATGTTATATATTGCATCCCTGATCTCATTTAGAGGCACAGTGAATTAGATGGCCAGTCCATGATCCCACAATTGATGACTTAAGACCCTTATTCAAGTAAAAATCTTTCAGAGGGTCTTGAGTGAAATACCCATCCCCTTGGTGAGGAAGAGAAGCACGGGTCTTAGAAATTCCACATGTGAAAGGAATACCCATCAGTCATGCAGCAATCCTGCAGCTCCGTATGAAACTGAGCATCCAAGATCTCCAGGTAAATGTTCCTTGGCCCTTGAGTTTATGTTTGTGAGAGAAAGTATACTCAGTGTCTCGGTCGCTTAAGTACGACTTATAAATAATGTATTGGGACGAATCTCAAAGCATGATTCTCTGTCACTGAGAGCTTACATTTTATCCCTGTTAACCAAAGCTTAACATAAAGCTTGGTGATGACTTTTATTATAGGAAATGCAACATGGGATTTGAATTTCCTGTGGGTAGGCAGGTGCTGTTTCCTTTTTCTCTGCCTTGCATTCACCTCCCTGTCCACTATCTTCTACTTTCTCTTGTTCTTTCCCTGTCCATTACTTTTGCAATCTCTTTATGATATGTTTTTTCAAAAGAACTCTTAATTTTGTATTGGAATGTGGCAACACACTCCAGTATTGTTGCCCGGAGAATCCCCGCACAGAGGAGCCAGGTGGGCTACAGTCCGTTGGGTTGAAAAGGGTTGGACATGATTGAGCGACTAAGCACAGCACAGCACATAGCCACTTAGTGGACTTCCCAGGTGACTCAGTGGTAGAGAATCTGCTTGCAGTGCAGGAGAAGCAAGAGATGGGTGTTCAATCCCTGGGTTGGGAAGATCCTCTGGAAAACGGCAGGGCAACCCACTTCAGTATCCTTGCCTGGAGTACCCCATGGACAGAGGAGCCTGGTGGGCTAAAGTCCATAGTGTCCCAGAGAGTCGGACATGACTGAAGTGCCTGAGCACATAGCTGCTTAACAATGCTGTGATAATTTCAGGTGTACAGCAAAGGGACTCAGCCATACATATACATGTATCATTCTCCCCTGAAATCCCCTCCTAACCAGGCTGCCATATACCATTTTTTTTTTTTTTTTGGCTGTGCAGAGCCTTCGTTGCTTTGTGTGGGCTTTCTCTAGTTGTGGTGAGCAGGGTTTACTCTTCATTTCGGTGTGCAGACTTCTCATTGAGGGGTGGGTTCTCTTGTTTTAGAGCATGGGCTCTGTAGCCCTGAAGCATGTGGGATCTTCCTGGACCAGAGATCGAACCAGTGTCCCCTGCATTGACAAATGGATTCCTTATCCACTGCACCACTAGGGAAGTCCCTGCCATATAACACTGGTCAGAGTTCCCTGTGCTACACAGTAGGTCCTTGTTGGTTATCCATTTTAAATATAGCAGTATGTACATGTCCATCCCAAACTCCCTAACTATCCCTCCCCACCACCAACATTCCCCCCTGGTAACTATAAGCTGGTCCTCTAAGTCTGTGAGTTTGTTTCTGTTTTGTAAATATGTTCATTTGTATCATTTCTTCTTAGATTTCTCTTATAAGGGGTGTCCTACGATATTTCTTTTTCTCTGTCTGACTTACTTCACTCAACAAGATCGTTTCTAGGTCTTTAGCTCCTGTCTCTCCCACTCAGTAAGGGGAAACAGTACTGGGGGTTGTGGTTCAGTTCAGTTCTGTTCAGTCACTCAGTCGTGTCCAACTCTTTGCAACCCCATGGACTGCAGCACACCAGGCTTCCCTGTTCATCAGCAACTCCCAGAGCCTTCTCAAACTCATGTCCATTGAGTCGGTGATGTCATCCAACCATCTCATCCTCTGTCGTCCCCTTCTCCTCCTGCCTTCAATCTTTCCCAGCATCAGGGTCTTTTCCAATGAGTTAGTTCATCGAATCAGGTGGCCAAAGTATTGGAGTTTCAGCTCCAGCATCTGTTCTTCCAATGAATATTCAGGACTGATTTTCTTTATGATTGACTGGTTTGATCTCCTTGCAGTCCAAGGGACTCTCAAGAATATTCTCCAACACCACAGTTCAAAAGCATCAATTCTTCGGCACTCAGCTTTCTTTATAGTCCAACTCTCACATCCATACATGACTACTGGAAAAATATAGCTTTGAATAGACAGACCTTTGTTGGCAAAGTAATGTCTCTGCTTTTTAATATGCTGTCTAGGTTGGTCATAGCTTTTCTTCCAAGGAGCAAACATCTTTTAATTTCATGGCTGCAGTCTCCATCTGCAGTGATTTTGGAGCCCAAGAAAATAAAATCTGTCACTGTTTCCATTTTATCCCCATCTGTTGGAGGTTGTGGTAGTTCGTGAAAAATAATTATAAAACAGAAGCCCTGCTAGTATTCATCCTGCCCACTGACTTAGGTGCAAGTCTCCAGTTTTACGTTTACACATTTATCCCAACACAGAATGGTTGTCATGGAGGCCTGCTGACATCTGTGATGTGATATGACTGATTATACTTCTGTTTCAGGGTCCATACTATAGCTTTCCCCTTCCAAGTAACATTGATTACCTGCCCTATTAGGGAAAAGAATAATGATGTTATAAGTACTGCAAATTTATAAAGCTTTAATGTCTGCATATTGATTGATTCTTATACTCTGATTTTTTTGTAATTTAGAAGGGAATCTTTTTTACATTTATTTGTTTAATTTTGATTCTGTTGAGTCTCAACTGGGGTCTTTTGTGGTGGCTCAGGCTTCCCAGGTGGCGCTAGTGGTAAACAACCTGCCTGCCAATGCAGGAGACATAAGAGGTGCGAGTTCGATCCCTGGGTCAGGAAGATCCCCTGGAGGAGGGCATGGCAACTCACTCCAGTATTCTTGCCTGGAGGATCCCACAGAAGAGGAACCTGACGGGCTACAGGTCTTAGTTGCAGTATGCAGGCTCTTTGTTGCTCCACGGCACATGAGTTCTTAGTTCTCTGGCCAGGAATCATTTTGTCCTTTACGAAGGAAGGTGGATTCTTAACCACTGGACTAGCAGGGAAGTTCCTAGAAGGGAATGTTAAAAATTTTTGAAACACATGAAGCTACTCATAGCATAGACAAAATACAGATGATTAAAAACAATTATTAACTTTTCCATAGCTTGTCAAGCATGTATCTCCCTCAATCTCATCTGTGAAATGGGAATAATAACAGCACCTACCTTCTGCAGATGCTATGAAAGTTCCATAAATGAAAAGACATAAAGTATATAGAGGAGTAATACACACACACTGTCTCTCATACTAGCTAGCTGTTTTATATTTAAAATATGGCAATAATGGCACCTTTCTTTGGAGCCAAGGTTATGGTTACAGTGAAAATTCTCAGTGTCTGCTACATAAGAGAGTGATTACGTGTTGGACTCACTACTGATACTATCAGCACGCCGACTCCAAGTCTGAGTAAAAATATGTCAAGGTGATTCTGACCTTGGTGGAATGACATTTAAGTTGTCACCAAGCTGTACCCAGCATGGTCTCCCATGCAAAGTGTCAAACAGGAAAAGTGTCCTTTCTACCAGGAAACACTTAGAACCCCCAAAGCTCTGAGGGTTTCCTAGCTCAAGTCCTTCCATAAGGCAATGAAGTATAGGATCTGTTTTTCAGCTTAGGATCCACTCTGCAATTTTATGGATTGCCTATCATCAGCTGTTACTAAGATCATAGTCAGGAAATCACTTGGTGGGGATTTAAGAAAATCTCTGGGTAGATCACAGAGACAGAAGCAGGTGGAGAGATTGGCCTCCAGTCTTGGCAGGAGACAAGAGGGTAGGAGTATCTTTTTCCTTCTCCAGCTGTGACTCTCAGCCTGGCAGCAATGAGGCTTGAGTAATTTACTGAGACCAATTACATGAAAATTTTAACTTTGTAATGATGGCAAGGGCTAGACTAGGGCCAGAAAGCAAGTTCTCGGGGTACACATTAGTTTGTTTGCTTTTAATGAATTTTTATGGGAGTGTAATTGTTTTACAGTGTTGTGTTAGTTTCAAAGTGAATCAACTATCCATATACACATATCTACCCTTTCTTGGGTTTCCTTCCCATTTAGATCAACACAGAGCATTGTGTTGTTCCTTGTCCTATGCAGTGGATTCTCATTAGCCATCTGTTTTATAAATACACAGTAGCAACAGTGCCTATGTGTCAATACCAATCTCCCAGTTCATCCCACCCCACTCCCTCCCACCCCCATATTCATATATTCATTCTCTATGTCTGTGTTTCTATTTCTGCTTTGGAAATAAGTTCATCTATATATCATTTTTCTACATTCAACACATAAGCAATATTATATGATATTTGTTTTCCTGTTTCTGATCTCCTTCACTCTGTATAACAGTCTCTAGGTCTGTCTGCATCTCTGCAAATTGCACACCTTCATTCCTTTTTTATGGCTGAGTGAGATTCCATTGTATATGCGTACCACATCTTCTCTTATCTCTTCTTCTGTTGATGGACACTTAGGTTGCTTGCATCCCCTGAGTATTATAAATAGTGCTGCACTGAACATTGGGGTGTATATATTTTTTGGAATTATGCTTCTTTCTGGGTGTATACCCAGGAGTGGGATTGCTGTGTCATATGGTAGTTCTTTTTTAGTTTTTAAAGGAATCTTGTACTGTTCTCCATAGTGGCTGCACCAATTTATATTGCCAACAACAGTGTAAGAGAATTCCCTTTTCTCCACACCCCAGGGTGCAAAATTTAAGGCATCACTTGCTCTCTGGCTGTGTGGGTGCAGGCACATATAGCTGCCCAGAGCAGCTGGTGCCTCCTTAAATTCTGAGTCCTGGATGCCTTGCCTGTTTCACCCTAGTCCTGACCCTGGAAGGTGGTTCATATTACATAAAATTTCAGAAACTTAAGTATGATGTCATTCCACATGTTTCTTCAACAAAACATCCTTAAATTGTGCCCTTCTTTAAAAATAAATCTGTCTGTAATTAATCATCTATGAATTAATCCTTTACTCCTCTAGCTTCTTTGGTGGCTCAGATGGTAAAGCGTCTGCCTGAAATGCAGGAGACCTGGGTTCAATCTGGAAGGTCCCCTGGAGAAGGAAATGGCAATCCACTCCGGTACTCTTGCCTGGAAAATTCCATGGATGAAGGAGCCTGGTAGGCTACAGTCCATGGGGTTGCAGAGTCAGACACGGCTGAGCAACTTCACTTTCACTTTCCTCGAGCTTACTTAGTTTGGAGCTGAATGGCCTCTGGGCAGCTAAGGATAAGTCTCTGATCACACCTGACCTGCCTGTGGTTTGAGGCTGACAAAGGGCAGAAATAACAAGTGTTTCTTTGAGCTACAGATGAGCTACAAAGACAGCTGTTAACTCCCCTTCCCCATGACTTGGAGTAGGCTCAAGGCCTGGTCCTGCATTTCTGTGTGTGTCACTTGTCCCTGCTGCCCCAGGTAGTGCTGACCACCACTGAGCCCTTACTCCAGGCTCCAAGGGATAGGACAGAAATCCACTTAAACTCCCCAGCAACCCTGAGCAGGAGGAATGCTTGTGATCCAATTTACAGGTGGCAAACCTGAAGCCCAGAGAAATTCAGGCACATCCCTGGAGTCCCTTGGCAGGCATGGGGGATTCACAATGTTCCCAGGGAGCCTGCTGTTTGCAAGAGCCTTTGTCATCTTCTGTGGGTGCTGGATATGGTCACTCCAAGGTGAAGTGCATTAATGAGGCTTCCTTCCGCAGCTCTCACCCTGCTCTGGTTGTGGACTTATGTAACACTCACGGCTGTGGTCTCAGGACAGTGTGACTATTAGACTCCCTTTACCCTCACATCTTCCAAGGCGGGTCTGATCTTCCCTTCCAACAGAAGGGATGGAGCCCAGAAAAGTTATAACCTGCCATCAGCTTTCTAAGTTCAGCTTAGCAGGGAGGTGAACTGAGCATCGTTTGGCCAGCTCACGATCCTTGTGTGCTTTAGCAATCTCACCTGTAAAATGGGAGGAAATGATTCTGATTCTATTGGATCATGGCCGGGCACATTTGAGTTCACCTTGGTTAAGCATTTCAGCTTAACCAAAGTGAACAGCTGTTTCAATGTGAAGATATTTCAAAATAAGATATTTATGACTAGTTTATAATATTAATACAGTATTTTCTAAAATATTGAATGGAAAATAACAAGTGGATAGTGCATGTTTTACGAGACTATTTATGGTTATGATGACTGTCCTGGAGATAGTGAAGGATAGGGAAGCCTGGCGTGCTGCGGTTCATGGGTCTGCAAGGAGTTAGATACGACTTAGCAAATGAAACACTCCTGGGGGGTGGGGAGGGCTCAGAGATGCTGTTCAGTTCAGTAGCCTCCCCCACAATGGAAGGTCCTGTCCGAGCCAACTTTGCTGACCCCCTAGGCAGCTCCTGGGTCTCTGTTACATACTCAGTTATTCATGGGAACAATGAGGATATTGCGTTTGATTTTTTTCTCTCTCCTCTCTTCTCTATCTGATCACAAAGTCTACTGAATTCCACCTCCTGGCCATGTTTCTCTTCTAACCGTCCTCTTGGTCGGCCCTAGTGTTAATCTAGGCTCTATCGTCATTTGGCCTATTACAATGGCCCCAGAGAACAGGAAGGAGTTTTCGATGAATTTCAAACACAAATATTGAGTTGGCCAAAAAGCTTGTTGGGCTTTTTCCATGACTTCTTACTGGGCAACCCAACACGACTACACCACTGCCCTGTGTAAGATGGGCTGCGTGACTTCTATTGCCCTTCGGATAAAATCCAGACTCATTTGTGGGAATCTCTGTGATCTGTCTCCACTGTTTCCAGATTCCATTAGTTGAAGGTCATTTTCCCTCCTGAATGTGTGTGCTGCGTGCTTCCAGGTCATTCTATCGATAACAGTACATGGCACTGCTGATGTTTCGTTTCTGTCTTCTCTGCTGTGGAGGCAGGGGCCACAGCTGTCCTGTTCACCCCTCTCTCCAGAGCAACCCAGATGCCCAACCAGGAATGTCTTAAGTAGCCCCACAACACCAGTTGTGTGCTCTGCCACTCAGGTGTGTCTGACTCTTTGTGGTCCTATGGACTGTAGTCCATCAGGCACCTGTGGCCATGGGATTTTTCAGGCAAGAATACTGGAGCAGCTTGCCATTTCCTACTCCAGGGAATCTTCCCGACCCAGGGTCCACAGCAGTGTCTCCTGTCTCCTGCATGAACAGGCGGATTCTTTACCACTAGCACCACTTGGGGAGCCACACAACATCAGGTGAAAAGATGGACAAAGGGAAGATTCAAGAGTCCATGCTATTTCCTCTATGCTGCATTAAATTTCCAGCTGACCCAATAAAGATGTCTGGGGTTAAAGAAAATGCATTAAAGCATTTCAATTTGGGTACTAAAAATATCAGTTTACCAGATTCAGCTGACTGGTATTAATTTTACTGATTTGATGAGCTTGTTCAAGAACTCATTGGGATTTTAGCCAGACAGTTATGTAACTTTTTATATAACTATCTTTACTAAATCTGGAAACATCACAAACTAAAAATATATTTTTCTCTATCAGGCGATCAAATACAGATTTAGCTACAGTAATATCTTATTCTCAAGGAGAACTATGCTAAGAAGACAGTAGATCATATGTTTAATAATTTCGTTTAAGCTTGGACTCCTATAGAGGAAAATTTGGAAAGATTCTGCACCAAAAGATTAAGAGTGAAAACCTCTGGGGGTGGAATTGTGAGAAAATGGGAAGATTTCATACTTTAAAAAAAAATTTCAGTGTGAAGATTTTTTTAAAATAAAATATTTATGGCTAGTTTATAATATTAGTAAAATATTTCCTGAAACATTGAATGGGGAAAGGACACAAAATTATTAGCAAATAAAAGAGAAAAATTCAGTAATTATCTTAACAGATGGAGAAAAAAATCTGAAAATTCCTTCATGTCCATGATATAAAAAGGAAACATGCAAAGCCATAAGTAGAAGGAAAGCATATTGACCTGTGATAGAATATTCACAAGATATAAATTACAGCAAGTCATTTTGTTGTTGTTTGGTTGCCAAGTCATGTCCGACTCTTTTGTGACCTCATGGACTGTAGCCTGTCAGGCTCCTCTTGTCCACGGGATTTCCCAGGCCAGAATATGAGGGTAGGTTGCCAATTCCTTCTCCAGGGGATCTTTCCAACCCAGGGATTGAACCGGCATCTCTTGCATTCACAGGGGGATTCTTTACCACTGAGCCACCTGGAAAGCCCATTACAGCAAATCATACCTAATGGCAAAATATTGAAGTCTATCTTCCTATAACTGAAAATGAGACCAAAGGCACCTAGTATCACTACTTGTATTAACCATTGTGCAGAAGTAATAGCCAGTCTCATGAGTGATAGAAAGAAAAAAAATATATTTAAGGATTGAATAAAGAAACTGTCATTATTTGTAGATGGCATGATTGTATAGCTAAAAGAATATGAAGACTTTTTAAGTCAATAAGTAAATGTATTCAGATAACTTCCACACCAAATCAATATAAGAAATCAATTATATTTTTGTATCACAGTAACAGACACTTAGAAAATGAAGTTAAGTAATGTTTCCATTTAAAGTAGAATAAAGAAGATCGGTTCAGTTCAGTCGCTCAGCTGTGTCTGACTCTTTTTCAACCCCATGGACCGCAGCATGCCAGGCTTCTCTGTTTATCACCAACTTCTGGAGCAGATAATGGATACTAAGTCTAATGAAAAATATTTAAGACTTCTACAATGGAAACTATAAAGCATCATTCAGATCAATTAAAGAATGGTTATACAGTGGGATATACTATGTTTCATGGATTTCTTAGTACTGAAAACATGTTAATACAGTTTTATATAACATCAGTGAAAATCCCAGAAGGTATTCAATGATCAGTTGATTCTAAGATTTATGTGAAAATACAAGGAGCCTGGAATAGCCAAGAAAATGTTTAAGAAAAGAGGTGACTTTGGAGAAATGACTCTAACAGATATAATAAAATGTTTTAGCTATTGCATCAGTACAGTAATGGTGCAGAGAAAGATAAACAGACCAGTGGAACAGAATAGAGCTCCCAGAAACAGACTGGCACCTCTATGGGCCATTGACTGATGGCAAATATAACCCTATAGCATGGTAGGGAAGCGGACTCTTCAATAAATGGTGTTGAGTTATTCAGATATCATCTAGAAAAAAGTTATGATCACTACCCCAAAACATATACAAAAACCAGATTCATGGGACTCTTACAGCTATAGGCAAACGGTAAGACATAGAACTTTTATAAGAAAACCTGCTGTTTGTATAAGCAAAGATTTCTTAAGCCAGACATAATAAGCAATGGGTACAGATTTTGATGAATTAGACTACATTAAAACTGGGAGCTTCTGTTTTTTTTAAAGACCACATAAAGAACATGGAAAGTTAAACTAGAATGAGAGAAAATATTTGCATATATAAATCAACCAAAGGCTCATATCTGAGACTTATAGAACTTCTTTAACTCAATCAGCAAAAGACATTTAGAAAAATGGCAGAATTCTTGAAAAGTCACTTTTATTTTTGCTTTTTTTTTCTTTTTTCTTTTTTGTTGTCACTTGAAAAGGCACTTTTATTTATTTTTGTATATGTATAATGGCTTTATTTTTTTGCCATGTGATATGCCTGGAAGCATTCAGGATGTTTGCTCCCCATCCAGGGATGGAACCCTTGCCTCCTGCATTGGGAACAGAGTCTTAACCACTGGAAAAGGCACTTGTAAATATTGGGGAATGGATTGCTGATATTCCACAATCAATAAATATATCAAAGTGTTTTCGAGCTCATTTGTCATAGACAATTAGAACCACAACAGCATTGCTTATATACCTATCTATATAGCTAAAGATTTTGAAAGCCAGACAAATTCCCAGTATTGGTGAGGATTTTGATTAACTGGCTTTCTCATAGTCTCCAGGTGGAAATCAAAACTAGCCCAACCACTGAGGAAACCAGTTGGTATTATCTAAATGGAACATATTTATAGACTCCAATCCAGCAATTTCACTTGGTGCACCAAAGCATGTGTACAGGAATGGTATTAGTGGGATGCTTAAAATAGCCCCACAACAAACAAACCTAAATTCTCAGTATAATGGGTTAAAATACACTTTGATGTATTTCAAATATACCAAAGTTAAAAGATGTGGAGTTTGATTCCTTGGTTGGGAAGATCCCCTGGAGGAGGAAGTGGCAACCCCCTCCAGTATTTTTGCCTGGAGAATCCATGGATAGAGAAGCCAAGTGGGCATCAGTCCATAGGGTTGCAAAGAGTCGAACATGACTGAAGCAACTTAGCATGCACGCACGCACGCGTAAATATATCATGTACAAAGAGAAAATGAACACATCATAGATATCCATCAAAGGTAGATGGCTCTTACCAAATTCAGAATGAAATAAACCAGGCAATAAAGGATATATAACCGTGATAATTCCATCTATGTAAACTTCAAAACAGGTAGAACTGGCTGAGGTGTTGACATATGGGAGTTGGGGGAGTGAGTGTGTGTAGTGACCAGGAAGGCAAATTACAGGGAATTTGAGGACATTCCTATGTTTTATTTATTGACCTAAGTGGAAGCTGTATATGAGTATTCCCTGTGTGGTAATTTGTCAAGGTATACTCTTCTTTTTAAAAAAAAGTTTATGGGAATATAGTTGCTTTAAAGTGTTGTGTTAGTTTCTGCTGTGCAGCAAAGTGCATCAGCTATACATATTCATATATCTCCTTGTTTATGGATTTCCTTCCCATTCAGGTCATCAAAGAGCATTAAGTTCCCTGTGCTAAACAGTAGGTTCTCATTACTTATCTAGTCCATATGTAGTATCCATCGTGTACATATGCCAGTCCCAATCTCCCAGCTCATCCCATTCCCTCCTTTCCTCTTCAGAAGCTCTACTCTTCTGATTTGTGTACTTTGAAGATCTGTTACAGTTTGATGAAACAACTTTCAAAAAATTGCATACAGGTGTCAACTTCGTAGTATTTCTAAGCGTAAATTCTTAGACAAGAGTGTGCAAGTTTTTCTGTGCTCTGTATCTTATGACCGCTGCATAAACACTGATGAACTAGCGTTCATTACTCGGAATGTCATTACAGTGAATATTATTTTCTCAGACTGTGCATGAGAGGAAAGAAGTCTTGAAACAAATCTCAAATATCATAAGCCACTCTTTCTGGAGCTCTAGTGGGCAGGCATTTGCTTGTCTATGGAGTTGACATTGTGTTTCTCCTGGTCCCCAGAACAATGGATGAGGGAGAATTTGGATTTTGTTAGATATTTTGCTGCAAGCAGAGACTATTTACAGTTATGCTGATTTATCCTTTAGTTCATTTTCCCTGATGAGATTCTGATCCCCAAAGATAAGATTGCTAAAAACCAAATAGATGGGAGGATATTGCATTTTGCTATTGACCCTGAAAAATGCAGGAACACTGGGTTAAAATTATGAATTGAGTGTGCTTTTAAGGACTAGATGTGTTTCATTTATTTAGAATCCCAGGATGCTTCATCTTTATAAGATTAGTAAGAGCCTCGGGACCCTCTATAGTTGAACTCCTGACTCACGTCATTTATTCAGCATCGATAAATATATTCCATTACCCTGGAGCAAAAACAGGCAGGCCTTCTCAATTCTTTTGCAGGAAAACATTCTCTTGCTGTATTGGGAGGGGTCGGGGAGAAGATGATATTTATATAGAAAACTGATCAGCACGAGAATAAAATATTTATCTAGAGGTCTGAGCTTTCTCTTTAGAAGAGAATTTTCCATTAGGAAATATGTGCATGCATATCAGATTATCTTAAAGAGACTTACACACAGTTATTAGAATCAACTTTTATTAAGGGTGAACAGGGAAGAAAAGAGCAGATTTGTTATATGCAAACATTTTCCCATTCTAAAGATTATTTTTTTTTCTTTCCATAAACTACAGCAGTCAAAATAAAAATGATTCACTGGAGTGGGAAGAAAGAGGTTGCAATTGGGAAAGAGGGAGGGCATTGGTTTGGCTTCATCAAATTATGTGCCTTTTTAGCGTCTATATGAATGGTATTGTATTTAGCAGCTTTGCATATTCTAATTTATTTCCCCGGATTGCATACAATTTTCTCTGTGCTGAACCAGCTTCCTTGGGCCCAGGGGAAAACCCTGCATATTGTTTTCATCCTCAGATGTGTTTTAGTAGGGATGAGGTGTGCGGTGTGCCATGCTGAAAATCCTGCCATTCTCATCTGTGGACTGTGACTCTCACTGTCCATCTCCACTTGGACACTCCCTGTCACATTCGCTCACCCAGGCCACTCCCTGGGGCTTCTTTCTTGTTGAATGAATACTGCAGGTGGTTGTAACTGCAGCCTCCCCTACTCAAGATCCCTCCTTTAAGGAAAGCTGCAGTAAAACCCGCGGGCCGTGTGCCCTAGAGTACTTACACCCCACCAACCCGATCATGAACGCCAACATCCATGTGGGCACTGAAGTGGGGCTCATCCTTTTCTCTTTTTTTAATATTTATTTGGTTGCACCAGGTCTTACTTGCAGCATGTGGGATCTAACTCCCTGACTAGGGATCAAACTGGGCCCCTTGCATTGGGAGCGCAGAGTCTCAGCCACTGGATCAGCAGGGAAGTCCCTTGTCATTTGGTTTTAAAAATGGTACAGATGAACCTATTTGCAGGGAAGGGATGAAGACATAGACATGGAGAACGGACACTGTAGGGAAGCAGAGTGTGGGATGAATTAAGAAAGTAGCACTGGCATATATACCTTGCCATGTGCAAAATTGATAACTAATGGGAAGCTGTGATATGACACAGGGGGCCCAGCTGGTGCTCTAAGACAACCTAGAGGGGTGGGATGGGCAGAGGAGGAGTGAGGCTCAAGAAGGAGGGGATATATATGTATAATGTGTGAAGTCGCTCAGTCGTGTCCGACTCTTTGTGACCCCATGGACTGTAGCCCACCAGGCTCCTCTATCCATGGGATTCTCCAGGCAAGAACACTGGAGTGGGTTGCCATTTCCTTCTCATATATATATAATGGTGGTGGTTTAGTTGCTAAGTCATGTCCAACTCTTTGCAACCCCACGGACTATAGCCTTCCTGCCTTCTCTATCCATGCAATTGTCCAGGCAAGAAACTGGAGTGGGTTGCCATTTCCTTCTGCAAGGAATTTTCCCAACTCAGGGATCTATAGCTATGACTTATCTCTGTTGCTGTATGGCAGAAACCAACACACTGTAAAGCAATTATCCTCTAACTTTAAAAAAGAGTCACATAGATGTGGTTCAAAAATGCTCTCATAGGACTTCCCTAGCAGTCCAGCAGTTAGGACTTTGCATTCCCACTGCAGGGAAGGTGGGTTCAGTCCCTGGCCAGGGAACTAAGACCCTGCATGCTGTGTGATGTGGCCAAAAAGTTACAAAAAAGAAAGAAGGAAAAAAAAAAAAAAAGATGTCACAAATGATCAATCACTGAATGAGATTTCTGCCCCCGAAAGGGAGCAAAGCTAGACAGAGAAAGACACAGAAAATGGGAGTGTCAGCATGGGAGAGAGTGCTGAGGGTCCCCAGGGTGATGGTGAGGGCAGACCCAGGTAGCTGGGCCCAGACATGAGGGAACCTGGGCCAGATGGGGGCAGGTCAGCAGGTGCTGGAAGCTGTTTCTGGAAGATGATGATTAGGCTGTTGTGGTCAGTTTCCTGCTCTATAAAATGGGTCTAACTTATGACATCCCCAGGCGCCATGAGGAATGAAGACACTTATGTATAGTTGCTGGTCTTGCTCCCTCCCCGCTTCCTCCAAGAAAGAGTTTTATTTGACATGTAAAATTTCCAATAAAGATTTCCCGAAAGAAAGCTCCAAAAAGCAATCTTTCCAAACCAAAATTAGACAAAAGTTTTCCTCCAGCAAGGAGAAACAATGAATGGTACAATTTAAATATTGGTTTATTTTTAGCAAAGATACATTGGTAAGAAATCACTACAGCTCACATCCATGTGCTGAATTAGAACAATTTCAATGGTTTGCAATTGGCTTAAATATTAACATTTGTGGAAAGCATGATATCAAGACGGGAGTATGAAAAAGATAGGTGTTCAGCTCTCTAGTAAAAGGCCATGGCAGAAACATACATTATCGCAGTTCAAAAGAACCTTAAAAAATGTCTTTCCTGTAGCTTCAGATGATTTAAAATTGATCTCCTATAGCTTGTCCTACTTTCATATTCTTAGCCACAGATGAAATCATGGCTTTCATTGTCAGGCAAACTGCTTTGAGGACCCAGGTTCAGTCCTGTAGTTATTCTCAGGGTTGCCTTCACGTGTTAGCTTTTTTGTAATCCCATTGTGGGGAGAAGAAACGTATCACAACTTTGATTTAAACCCCAATCCCAAGCTACAACTTCAACATTTCAAGGGATCAAACACTCCATACACCTGACATGGCAGATAGGAAAGCTCACATACATGCGTTTCTGTGTGTGCGTCTATACTACACAAAAAGCATCAGCGTTTTGAGGTCATCACAATGAAACATTAGGGAGGGAGGAAGGTCTGCAAATCACCCTGTGGTTCTCATCTGAAAGGCTTGATGTTGATTTTTAGCAAAATTTCCCCGAGTATATTCAGGCAAGCCCTTGACAGGCAAAGGGTAACAGATATAAACTGAGACCCAGCCCCTGTCCTGGAATTTCTTATGTTCTACGAGAAGGACACAGTGCATTTAGAAACTGCTGCTGTCCAAGGTAGGCGCAGGTCCTGAGGAGGACCAGAGCAGGTCTGGGGCCACAGATTCTCTCAGGTAGGAGCCTTGGCCTTCCTACAAGATGTGGGAATGATATGGGTATCTGGGGAAGATGACTTTTGAATTGAGTCTTGAAAGATGTTTGTGTCAAGAGGAAAGGAAAAGCATTCCTGGTAGTAGACAACGCAATGACCCAATGGTGAGATGACCTACGTTTTGAGTACTGAAAATCAGGAATTCAGGAGATGTTTGAATGAAAAGCATCCTTCAGATAAATGCTGGACAGGGTGTGAAGAATAGAGAATCCTCCTATACTGTTGGTGAGAATGTAAACTGGTGCAGCCACTATAGGAAGTGATATGGATGTTCTTTTAAAAGCTGATGATAGAGCGACCGTGTGATCTAACCATCCCACTCTAGACATGGATGTAACCCACGTCTCCTGCTGCATCTCCCGCACTGCAGGCGGATTCTTTACTGCTAAGCCACCAGGGAAGCCCTCCTCATTCTGCACTTCATTGTTTAAAGTAATATCATTGGGACAATGCCTCAGAGTAGCAGGCGCTTTTCTCACATACTCTCACACCAGGTGCCAACATGCTTATGTACACGGCATGAGTGATAGATTTTATTAAAAACTAAGCAAATTCTCCTTTTTCCTGTTGATAGCAGCCTGATGAAACTGAGTCCCATGATTTTCTGGATCTTGGGGTGTCACTTGAACAGGACTCAGGGAAAGAAAGTAAAGCATGGAAATTCCAGATTGTTGGCAACTTCATTTCCAGTGTCAGGAAAAGGCCACCCACTCGCAGATGCCATATGGCCCAGAAAGGAAGCCACTAAGACATGCTCACCAGCATACGCCTGATCTACTGTGACAGGTTCTATGCTGCCAGAAAGCACATCAGTGCCTCCTGTTGGAGAACAGTTTTCCGGGGAGGGGATCTGATCGTCCTGGGGGCCCCTGAAGCTTGCCTACCTATTATCCCTTGGAATACAGGGAAGCTTGAAGCATCTGTGCAACTTTCTGGGGAAGACTGTCTCATGTGAATTCTGTCTGTCAATTTCTTTCCCCATCCCCACCCCCAGCTTCAGTAATTGAGAATTTGTTGCATCTGGGATGTTATTGGTGCAAGTATTGTTTGGTGGCTAAAGATAAAATGGCAGGTATAAAATTTCTTAGGATAGGGACTTCCTTTGTGGTCTAGTGGTTAAGAATCCAATTTGCAATGCAAGAGGTATGGGTTTGATCCCTGGATCAGGGAACTAGGATCCCACATGCCAAGGAGCAACTAAGCCAGAGTGTCACAACTAGAGAGTCCGTGGGACGCAATGAACTATCCCACGTGCCACAAATCATACCTGAAACAGCCAAATATATATATAAATAAATTCCTTTGGATAAACTTTAAAGTCAGATTTATACTTAAATTACTAGGTAAAATGAGGCAAAAGCTTATTCTTCTCCCTGTCCGTATCCCAAATCACCAACCACATTAAACTGAATTCTGAAAATGTCTTTTAGAAAGATAAGTGGTTACTGTATGCCACTTCCATTCACTATGTAACTTCTGTTACCTATTCCTCTAAATGGTGGAGCTCTTAAGTCCTTGTTTCCTGCCAAAGCCCCTCTCAGGATGTATCCATCCAGATGGATCTATCGTGTCAATGCAGTAGGGGAGTTTTAAATAAAGAAATCCAACACAGACACCATGGGCAAGGGTCCCCGGGTTCAAGGATAATGAGGAAGTTGATATTCCTCCTGCAAAGATGAAAGTGACATCTTCTTAAAATTGTTAATTCAGTTTGAAGGGAGAAATAATTACCTCCTCTGGCCATCATGCTGAAATGTCCATAGGGAGGAAAATGGACTTCACCCGCATTAACTCCATGGGTCACGGCCAAAAGCTGCATTAGCCAAAAAAAGGGCATAACCCCACGAGATCAAAAGTGTGTCCCCAGGAGAATAGAGCGTGAAGTTTTGTGGGTGAGTCTAGCTAGAATCAGATGGAGACTTTTTTATTTTTGATGAATCTCTCATGTATTGTAAGATAAGCAGGTCCACAGTTGGAAGCTGGGTGAAGCAGGGATGGAGTATCTGAAATGATTTTCCAAGTTCTCATTGATTCAAAACTATGTCTCTGGCTGGCAGTGGTCCCCCTGGTATTGATCTTGGCAACCACTCATGCCATCAGCTCTTACAACACAGGACAACTTCATCTGTACTCTCTTCCCAGTATGTTCAGACAATGACACCTTCTTTTCGTTTGTGGCCAGAGATAATGGCAACTGCTTAAAAACACAAAGCCTAATTGATCAAATGCAAAGTTTAAAAGTGCCTCCACATTTGGAAAGAGCCCTGGCCAGGAACATTTTTTCACAAGCATTAACGGATCACTCTGCCTGGTGACTCGGCGGTAAAGAATCCATCTGAAAAAAAGAAAAGAAAAAAGAATCCACCTGTACTGCAGGAGATGCAGGGGACTTGGGTTCAATCCTTGGGGTGGGAAGATCCCCTGGAGGAGGAAATGGCAACCCACTGCAGTAGCCTTGCCTGAAAAACTCCATAGACAGAGGAGCTTGGTGGGCTACAGTCCATAGAGTCGCAAAAGAGTCAGACACCACACAGACACACACACACTCACACAATGGCTACATCATTTAATAGGATTGTCTACACACATTCAAACTCTCAAAAAGAACTATGCATTCTGTAATTAGAGAGCAATTCAAGTCAGGAGCATAGAGAGGGGGGTATTATTTTATTTTCCTCCAAATGCTAGAAATCAAGCATTCATTTTTGATAAAACTAGTTTTGGGACGATTGACAGTCATTTTGTTCATGCAGAAAGCAGAAAAAGAGAAATCTAAAGAGACTTTCTATTGTTTGTGAGGGAGCTTTCTTATAGCATCTGTTGTGCTTTATTTTGTGTGTATCAAGTCTGGAAGTAATGAAAGCGTGTGTGTGTGCTAAGTCACTTCAGTAGGGTCTCTTTGCAGCCCTATGGACTGTAGCCCACCAGGCACCTCTGTCCATGAGATTCTCCAGGCAAGAATACTGGAGTGGGTTGCCAGTGCTCTCCTCCAGGGGATCTTCCCTGCCCAGAGATTGAACCCACATCTCTTATGTCTTCGGCATTAGGCAGATTCTTTACCACTAGTGCCACCTGGGAAGGCTGAAAGTAATGAATAGTTGCTGTAAATAAATGTTTGAAGTGATGCTCAAATGACTGCTTAGTATTTGAAGTGGGAACCATGTCTTATTCACCTGGTGTCCCTTGAACACTGTACACTGGCATGATGGGAAAATGTCCCTCAATTGAGGTGGCTGGATGGCATCACTGACTCGATGGACATGAGTCTGTGTGAACTCCGGGAGTTGGTGATGGACAGGGAGGCCTGGCGTGCTGCGATTCATGGGGTCGCAAAGAGTCGGACACTACTGAGCGACCGAAATGAACTGAACTGAACTGATGGCGGTAGGTTTACGTTGGGCAGCACTCTAATGAGGGATTTGGGGGCTAGTCCAGTCAAGGAAAATATTCAACCACAAGGTGGCAGTAGCAGACAGCAGGCTTAGGTGGGTCACACTGACTGGTTGGCTGGCAGGTGTCACCCACCTCATGAAGTCGTCCAGAGGCTGTGGTGTGGGGGCCACTACCCAGACAGGAAGGGCAACAAGGAAGCTCTGGGGAGAGGGAGTCTTATGTGTCCAGGTGGTCTCTTAGGAGCTTTAGGTGTTGAGGAAGGGGGGAATCTCTGGGTGAGAAAATTCCAAAGGCTTATATCGTCTATGCTTAAAACAATCCATTGTGCACGAAAAAAAAAAAAAAAAAATCTGGTGCCAATAGGCTTTTGAGCTAATGGGTCACATCCAGGCTGCGGTGAAGAAATATACAATCTAGAGGTCAATATACAGGGAATATCTTTGGTTTATTTACATCACATGAGGATGGTACACCAGTGAGTCAAACAGATGTAACCCATCCATCCATTCATGCAGCAAGCACTAATTAAGCACTTAGGATCATGTTGGGCAGGGGAGCTACAGAATAATAATAAGTCCTATTGTGCTATACAATAGGACCTTGCTGTTTATTATTAGTTTTATAATTTTCTTTCTTTCTTTGACTGTGCTGGGTCTTCATTGCTGAGCGCGGGCTTTCCCTAGTGGGGGCTACTCTCTAGTTGTGGTACACAGGCTTCCTATTGCAGTGGCTTCTCTTGTTGCTGAACATGGGCTCTAGGGCCTTCAGGCTTCAGTAGTTGTGACCCCCGGGCTCTAGAGTGGAGGCTCAATAGTTTTGGCGTAAAGGTTTAGTTGCTCGGTGGCATGTGGGATCTTCCTGGACCAGGGATTGAACCCATGTCCCCTGCATTGGCAGGTAGATTCTTTACTACTGAGCCAACAGGGAAGCCGTACCTTGTTCTTTATCCATTCCACATATAAAAGCTTACATCTGCTAACCCCAAACTCCCACTCCATCCCTCCCAACCCCTTCTCCCCTTTGGTAACCATAGGTTTGTTGCCTATGTCTGTGAGTCTGTCTTATTTTAGAGTCCACATATAACTGATATCATATGGTATTGGCCTTTCTTTTTCTGACTTACTTCACTTAGTATGATAATTTCTAGGTTCATCCAGGCACTCTGATTTTTTTACCTTACTTGATTAGTATTTAAGATTAAATACTTGCAAATTTTCACATAAAAATTTAGATTTGAGAGTCTCCTGAAATTGCAAGAGCTAGTCCCACATGGGAGTACCAGGCTGGGACCAGGTGGGATATAAGACTTTCAGCACTGCCTACTCTCCCCAGTTCAGTTCAGTTCACTCGCTCAGTCGTGTCCGACTCTTTGTGACCCCATGGACTGCAGTACGCCAGGCCTCCCTGTCCGTCACCAACTCCCGGAGTTTATTCAAACTCATGTCCATTTAGTCGGTGATGCCATCCAACCATCTCATCCTCTGTCATCCCCTTCTCCTCCCGCCCTCAATCTTTCCCAGCATCAGGGTCTTTTCCAACGAGTCAGTTCTTCACATCAGATAGCCAAAGTATTGGAGTTTCAGCTTCAGCATCAGTCCTTCCAGTGTATATTCAGGACTGATTTCCTTGCAGTCCAAGGGACTCTCAAGAGTCTTCTCCAGCACCACAGTTCAAAAGCATCAATTCTTCAGTGCTCAGCATTCTTTATAGTCCAACTTTCACATCCATACATGACTATTGGAAAAACCATAGCTCTGACTAGACGTTGTTGGCAAAGCAATGTCTCGGCTCTTTACTATGCTGTTTAGGTTGGTCATAGCTTTTCTTCCAAAGGGCAAGCATCTTTTAATTTCATGGCTGCAGTCACCATCTGCAGTGATTTTGGAGTCCAAGAAAATTAAGTCTGTCACTGTTTCCCCATCTATTTGCTGTGAAGTGATGGGACCAGATACCATGATCTTAGTTTTCTGAATGCTGAGTTTTAAGCCAACTTTTTCACTCTCTTCTTTCACTCTCCCCAGGTCCACAGTTTTACCCTAATGTCCTTATTTAAGTGTCTGGGCTGGCCTCTGCATTCCTGTGAATTTGAGAAGCCAGGAAAAGGAGAAGATAGGAAATGGCCGGTTCTCATCCTTTGATCCCTTCGATTATCAAAGCTCTTGTGAAGCTCAGCCCTGGCTAATGACCCTCAGAATCATCAGACTCAGAGGCTGGCAGGGGCGCCCCTTGAGTGTATGAATTCCTAAGTGGGCCTTGGAGCTTCTTTGTAGGTTACACCCTAGCAGATCATTGCTTCTTTTAGAGAATGTCTGTCTCAAATTTTATCCCCTTCCTTAATAACGACCTCCCTTTTGTTCTACTTGGGTGAACCTAATACAATTTTTCTGAACATCTGTAAAGTTAATTCATCTCTGTCACCTTGTATTTGAAACCGAACCAGAAAATGACACTAATCTCTAATTTATAACAAACCAGCGGTGCCTGAATTTCATTACATCATAGGGGACTAAAAGACAGACTTTGTTTTTATCTCAGGATGAATTTGGTGAAGGCCATTTAATATCACATTTTCGTTCAATGAGTCGAATAAAACTGGCTGCTCTGTTTGCTCCCAGGGGTATTAAATATATAGTCAGCCTTTACAACCTGCGACTTCTTCCTCATTCTGAGCTGAGAAAAATTCCCCTCTGTCAAGAAGGAATATTTAGATCGAGTCATTTAATCCTTGAAAAACAGATGGATTAAACTTCTTTATTAAACAACTCTATACAATTTACATAATATAATAGCTCTGTCCACACGACCAAGTGGAGCCAGAGTAATGGGAATTATAATTATTGCCACACATTAGGTATCTTATCAAGAAAAATTCACATCCCAAAAGGTAGTTCATTTCATGAGCAAGGTGCCCTGTTCATAGAGAACTCATTTCGTAGGTTGAGGTCTGTGTATTTAAATGGTTATAATTACTATTGTTACTTAGGAAAGAGGAGTCTCAGGTGGAGTGAATTTCTAACCCACAAGTCCTCTGTGAAGAC
Source organism: Capricornis sumatraensis (assembly GCF_032405125.1). Lineage (NCBI taxonomy): Eukaryota > Metazoa > Chordata > Mammalia > Artiodactyla > Bovidae > Capricornis > Capricornis sumatraensis. Next base: position 56,885,792 of record NC_091085.1, on the reverse strand, counting down.
GGAAGTTTGTCCCCCGCTCCTGCAGGCACCCACTTTCAGGTTTGTTATCTGTAATTGGCAGAACAGAAATGAGGCATGCAGCGACCAACAGAGGCAGTCGGATGATTCTGAAGTCAAAATAATATGCTCAGGGGACGCTTGTCTTTACTAAATCTGTTTCTGACACAGAATTCCAGAACTACATGGCAGCCTCACCCAACTGTGTGTGAGATTTCTACCTTCCCTGGGTTCAGTGTTCCCAGATAAAGCATAGAACATACAATGCAATTTGGGATGTTGTTGTTGTTTAGTAGCTAAGTTGTGTCTGACTCTTCCAATCCTGTGAACTGTAGTCTGCCAGGTTCCTCTGTCCAGAATACTAGCGTGGGTTGCTGTTTCCTCCTCCAGGGGATCTTGCTGACCCAAGGATTGAACCTGCATCTCTTGCATTGGCAGGTGGGTTTTTTTTTTTTTTTTTTAACCACTGAGCCACCAGGGAAGCCCCAGTCTGGGATCATACTTGTAGTACAAATAGAGTCTTCAGATAAGATACAGGATAGTCTGCCATTTGGGACACATTTGGGCTTAAAAATTATTTGTAGTTTTTCTGAAATTCAAATTGAACTGAGTGTGGGGATAAATTGGGAGATTGGGATTGACATATACACACTGCTGTATATAAAACAGATAACTAATAAGGGCCTACTGTATGGCACAGGGAACTCCACTCAATGCTCTGTAACGGCCTATGTGGGAAAAGAATCTTAAAAAGAGTGGATATATATATTTGTATAACAGATTCACTTTGGTGTGCATCTGAAATTAACACACCATTGAAATTATCTATATGGCAGTAAAAATTAAAACAACAAAACCCCACCAAAAACCCCAAACAACAACAAAAATTAAACTGAGAGTCCTGTAATTTTATTGACTAAATCTGACAACCTTCTCGATGCCAGAAGCTCATTACCCACTGCCTCAGTCTATTCAGGAGAGGACTTCATTTTAATTTAAAAAAAAAAAGAAGAAGAAGAAGAAGAACAAATACACATTGGACAGATGCTGAATGTCAAAAGTCTTTCACTTTTGTTGGCCCAGAGTTCTGTTTGTGGGAAGGATGATCAAAAGTGACCGCAGAAGCATTTTAAAGCCCTTAAATCTGCCATGTGTGGATTGAAGAGTACAGATCCTAAACATCTATGTTTGGGCAAATTCATGATAACTTTTAGCACAGAGAATCATTGTCCAGTGGTTAAAAATATAACTGCGAATGATATGGGGTGTGATTACATGTGTATGTATGTGTCTGTAAGTCTGTGCATGTTGAATATGTGGATGAGGGTGTGCGAATGTTGTGTTGAACTTAGGCATTTTTTGTGCACGTTTGTGCATGTGAGCCTGTGTGTATATTAGGTGCATTGTGCGTGTGTATTTGAGCGTGTACATGCTTTTGTGTAAAGTATGTTCATGTTTCTATGTATGTGTGTGCCTGCATGTGTGTGTGTGTGCATATTTGTCTGTGTGAGATGGTTCAGCATCAGGGTTCTGAGTGAGGGTCAAAGCCAGCCTGCCCTGGGGCAGTTTTAAAGGTTACTTTCCATTTACAGTTATTACAAAATTATTGACTATATTCTCCATGTTGTACAATACATCCTTGAGCCAATCTTATTACACCCAATAGCTTGCGCCTTCCACTCACCCACCCACATATTGCCCCTCTCCCCCACCGGTAACCACAACTTTAAGCAGCCTAATATACATGTATTCAGAATCCCCAAAGGAAAGGGGGACAGAAAAATAGTTTAAGAAACAATGGCCAGGATTTCCCTGGTTGTCCAGCGGTTAAGCATCGCCTGCCTATCCAGGGGACACAGGTTTGATCCCTCATCTGGGAAGATTCCACCTGCCAAGTGACAACTAAGCCCTTGAGCTGCAACTACTGAGCCCACGCACCCTAGAGCCTGGGCTCTGCAACAAGAGAAGCCCCCACAACTAGAGAGTAAACCCCTGCTCTCAGCGACTAGAGAAAGCCCACGTGCAGGAATGAATATCTTGTGCAGCCAAAAATAGATAAGTAAATAATAAAATCTAAAAAAAGAAACAATGGCCAATATAAAATAAGCTTTATAGCTTATTTAGGATATATTGCCGGAGAAGGCGATGGCACCCCACTCCAGTACTCTTGCCTGGAAAATCCCATGGACGGAGAAGCCTGGTGGGCTGCCATCCATGGGGTCGCGAAGAGTCAGACACGACTGACTGAGCGACTTCCCTTTCACTTTTCACTTTCATGCATTGGAGAAGGAAATGGCAACCCACTCCAGTGTTCTTGCCTGGAGAATCCCAGGGATGGGGGAGCCTGGTGGGCTGCCACCTATGGGGTCGCACAGAGTCGGACACGACTGAAGCGACTTAGCAGCAGCAGCAGGATATATCACACAATGCTATTTATAGCTTTAAAGGAGTACAACCTTTAAAAACTGTGAATCTCTATATTGTACACCTATAACATATGATATTGTACACAACTGTACTTCAAGTAAAAAAATAACCATAATCCCAGGGATCTTAAAAAACTTGATAATCTGATGGCAATAAAAAAGGGATGGGAGAAGGCGGTGGTTGGGAGGAAGAGAAGGATGAAGGAAAAGAAGGGAAGAAATAAAAGTACGACAAGGCACATCATAGTCATAATCAAATTGGTCAAGCCAGTGATAAAATCTTAAAAGAACCAGAGAAAAAGTCTCCTCGCTGCTGCTGCTGCTAAGTCGCTTCAGTCGGGTCCGACTCTGTGCGACCCCATAGACGGCAGCCCACAAGGCTCTGCCGTCCCTGGGATTCTCCACGCAAGAACACTGGAGTGAACTGTTTAGGTAAAAACGTCAAGTTCTCTGCAAGAAAGTTAAGTATGATGTAAGATTTCTCTTGGGAATTGAGTCAAGCCAGAAGACAACAAGGCAACATCTTTAAAATTAAGGATTGTCAAGTTAGAATTGTACACTAACTTCTGGAAAGAAATGTCTTTCAAAAAAACAGGTGAGGTAAAGACTTTTTTCAGACACCCGGAAGCTGAAAGAATCCATCAGGATGTCCCTCAGGCAGAAAGCAAACAATCACAAGTAGAAGTAGGGTTTTACACAAAGAGTGAAGCACAACGGACATGGATTTCTTAAATTATGTGGGTTTATGAGAGGAAGTCAACTTCTTGGAAATGGGACTTTTGGAAGGGATTTAGAAACAGCTGTTTTAAACAGCAGGGATGAGCGTTTGTGCTCTGCTGGGTTGGTGGGCGAAGCGGAATCCTCTCATTGGCGCCTTCTCACCTGGTCTCCTAGCAACGCGTTCTTCACCATCCTCGGTAACCGCTAGGGAGAAGCAGCTTGGCGGGAATCCTGAGATCCAGATCTGTGAGGAGACCTTGACGAGAAGAGGAAAATGGGGACCATTTCCCCGCACTGCGTCTTCATGGCTCTGATCCAGGCCAGTGGGATGTCAATTCTTCTCAGCAGACGTCACGGAGGTCTCCGGGGATGAACCTCAATCTCTCTCCTTGGGAATTTTCCCCTCCACTTTCCACTGGCCTTTAGGTATGTCAGATTTAGCTCACTTTGTGCCAGGTACTAATATAATCCCTTTATAATTTATTTATTTTTTCCATTGAATTCTCACAACAGAACTAACGAGGTTGGTTTTCTTTTTAGCTGCGTTTTCCGGATGTGGAACCGTGAGTAAATTCTTTGCCAGACGTCACCTGGTTGGTGGGGACAGAACCTGATGGGAGCCCCCGTGTTCCACTTGGATCCTGTGCTCCTCACTGCCAGGCTGTGGGGTTGACCAGGAGGCCCCAGGAGACCCTGCTGAGACAGAGCAGTGGGTATGTGGGGTTGTGTTCACATGAGTTTTTGCCCCCAGACACCCTGTATCCGGGGGGGCCTCCTAAGAACACAGGTGAGTTCTGGGAGACCCGAAGCTGTCCTGAGTGAAGGGGATCTTGCTCCTTACCTTCAATCCTGATCAACTGCCCCTGGGAGAGGCCACCTCTCTATCAGATTCTGTCTGCCTAGTCAGGCAGCACTCACTCCAAGAAGACAGAAATCCTAGAATGTCTCTGGCGCTTATCCTGGTTCTCATCCTGGTTTCAGTGAATGGGCTTCTGCCTGTCTCTTTCTTTCCATCCAGGATGCCAAAGTGATCCATGTCTTGGTTTTCCAGTAACACCTCAATCTGTGCTATGTCAGTATGAGTTGTTGCCTTCAGGATGGTTTTCATCCAGAGAAAGACCATCTGTGGCTGTGTTGTGCTGTGCTTAGTCACTCAGTCGTGTCCAAATCTTTGCAACCCCTTGGTCTGTAGCCCGCCAGGCTCCTCTGTCCATGGGGATTCTCCAGGCAAGAATACTGGAGTGGGTTGCCATGCCCTCCTCCAGGGGACCTTCTCAACCCAGGGATCGAACCCAGGTCTCCCACCTTGCAGGTGGATTCTTTACCATCTGAGCCATCAGTGAAGCCCAAGAATACTGGAGTGGATAGCCTATCCCTTCTTCAGGGGAACTGCCCCAGCCAAGAATAGAATCGGGGTTTCCTACACTGCAGGCAGATTCTTTACTAGCTGAGACACCAGGGATGCCCATCTGTGGCTACTTGATTTTAAATTAAAAATCAAAATATTAAAGTAAAATCCCAGACTCTTCTTTGTACTCTTCTTTGTAAGTTAAACTCCAGAACTCTTCTTTGTAAGTTCAACTTACAAATCCTAATAATCTATTTATAAAACGAATATGTTTTAATGAGGCTCTTTATAGCATCATTCAATAAATTTAAACTATGCATAGAAATGTAATAGTCTGCTTTATTTTTCAAAAAAGTCCTCATTGAATTTATTACCATGCTGTGTCTCTTTTATGTTTTGGTTTCTGGCCTCTAGGGATGTGGGATCTTAGCTCATTGACTAGGGATCGAACTCACACCCTCTGCATTGGAAGGGGGAATCTTAATCACTGGACCACCCAGGAAGTTCACCTCTGCTTTCTTTTTAAGCAACTCAAATGCCATTTACCAAGCAAAACTATCTTTATGGGTTTAAACATCTAACACATCTACTGCAGATGGTGGCTGCAGCCATGAAATTAAAAGACGCTTACTCCTTGGAAGGAAAGTTATGACCAACCTAGATAGCATATTCAAAAGCAGAGACATTACTTTGCCGACTAAGGTCCGTCTAGTCAAGGCTATGGTTTTTCCAGCGGTCATGTATGGATGTGAGAGTTGTGAAGAAGGCTGAGTGCCGAAGAATTGATGCTTTTGAACTGTGGTGTTGGAGAAGACTCTTGAGGGTCCCTTGGACTGCAAGGAGATCCAACCAGTCCATTCTGAAGGAGATCAGCCCTGGGATTTCTTTGGAAGGACTGATGCTAAAGCTGAAACTCCAGTATTTTGGCCACCTCATGCGAAGAGCTGACTCATTGGAAAAGACTCTGATGCTGGGAGGGATTGGGGGCGGGAGGAGAAGGGGACGACAGAGGATGAGATGGCTGGATGGCATCACTGACTCGATGGATGTGAGTCTGAGTGAACTCCGGGAGTTGGTGATGGACAGGGAGGCCTGGTGTGCTGCGATTCATGGGGTCGCAAAGAATCGGACACGACTGAGTGACTGAACTGAACTGAACTTAACATATCTACTAAATAAACAAGTTGTCTTCAGTACTCCAAGACAGTTTCAGTATTAAGATAGAGTTCTCATACTTTTCAACTTAAAATCACGAGTCAAAAATTGATTTCAAATTGCACTCTAGCTGGGAAACGAGCTGAATCTGTAATGTCACAGGGGTTCAGTTCAGTTCAGTCGCTCAGTTGTGTCCGACTCTTTGCAACCCCATGGACTGCAGCATGCCAGGCCTCCCTGTCCATCACCAACTCCCAGAGCTTGCTCAAACTCATGTCCACTGAGTCGGTGATGCCATCCAACCATCTCATCCTTTGTCGTCCCTTTCTCCTCCAGCCTTCAGTCTTTCCCAGAATCAGTCTTTTCAAATGAGTCAGTTCTTTGCCTCAGGTGGCCAAAGAATTTACCCCTATGCTAAATTTTTATCATGGGGTAAATTCTCTTAATTATAAATGCTTTAAATACAAAAAATTCCCCAATTATGTCTCACTATAACAGAAAAATAAAACAGGCTTAACATATAATTCATCTGTGCTATTGATTCTAAACTTTCCTAGGTTTAAAGACCTACTAAGGAAATAGTTTAACATTTCCAGAAAATGAGGATTATAATCTCAAACAAATTTGGATTTTTTTCTCCTTTGAAAAATATTGACGTTACTTAGTGGACTTTAAGTTACTTAGAGATGGACAGGGAGGCCTGGTGTGCTGTGATTCATGGGGTCGCAAAGAGTCGGACACGACTGAACAACTGAACTGAACTGAGAGATGCCATATTTTCAGCTGAGCCAGAGGATCTGGGCTTCCCTGGTGGCTCAGATGGTAAAGAATCCACCTGCAATGCAGGAGACCTAGGTTCGATCCCTGGGTTGGGAAAATCCCCTGGAGGAGGGCATGGCAGCCCACTCCAGTATTCTGGCCTGGAGAATCCTGGTGGACAGGGGAGACTGGCGGGCTGTAGTCCATGGGATCGCAAAGAGTCCAACACCAGACACGACCGAGTGACTAAGCACAGGGAATCTGGAGTAGTGGATACACTGGATGATTTTCTCACCATCTGTACCACCTTCTTAGGCCTTTTTAAGTGTCTTTACATCAATTATTAGGAAGGTCCCCGCTTCTGAGATGAGAGATCTCACAGACAAAGGTCCTCAATACAAGGCCCACAGCAGCCAGTGTTTTTTTAAAAAACAAACAAACAAAAGTAATGTGCTTATTTTATTATTTTATTTGGGGTTGTACTGGGTCTTTGTTGTGGTGTGCATGGCTCAGGCTTAGTTGCCCTGAGGCATGTGGACTCTTAGCTCCCCAGCCAGGGATTGAACTCATGTGCCCTGCATTGGAAGGTGAATTCTTTACCACTGGACTAGCAGGGAAGTCCCACAGCAGCCAGTTATGACGGGAGTCTCCTCCCACTTAGATGGCATCAGCCCTTGACTAGATGAATCCTTTTGCTGCTTGATTTTGGTCTGTGTGACTCCCCACCCCTCCTTCCTGGCACTGCCAGTGCAGCCCCTGCCGTTTCGATGAACACTCACTGGGATTCTGTGCCTTTCGAATGTTTCTGTCTGCCTCTTTAGCCTTAGAGGCTAAGGTCATCTCAATGACGCTCACCTTTGGGGTTCCCATCCTCCACAATCAATCAAATCTGCTCTGTCATTGTCCTGGCTGGCTCAGGGTTACCTCTCCCTGTCCTTGGGGGAGGTAGTGCGGTATGTTATTTGCAATCAACCGAAGGGCTTCTTTTTGATGCTTCCCTAGTAGCTCAGATGGTAAAGAATCTGCCTGCAATGCAGGAGACCCAGATTCAATCCCTGGGTCTGGAAGATACCCTGGAGAAGGGAATGACAAGCCACTCCAGTATTCTTGCCTGGAGAATTCCACGAACAGACCATGGCGTCGCAAAGAGTCAAGACACAACTGAGCGATTAACATCTGTCATTGTCAACCTATTGGTCGAATTAGCATATTCAATCCTATTTGGCCACCGTTAATGATTTCCTGCTTGAAATCGGGCTTCTTTTGATCTGAACTCTTTATATATATATATAAATGTAAATGTGCATATATGTATGTACATATATATATATATATATATATATAGAAAGAAAGTGAAGTAGCTCAGTTGTGTCCAACTCTTTGAGACCCCATGGACTGTAGCCCACCAGGCTCCTCCCTTCATGGAATTTTCTGCACAAGAATACTGGAGTGGATTGTCATATTTCCTTCTCCAGGAGATCTATATATATATATATATACACACACATATATGACTTAGAAATATTTTAAGCCCTCAAATGTGCAGGATCAATTCATTAAATTTCCTGGAGAGATTAAATGACATTTTAAAATGCAGTCTTTTTCTTATTACTTAATAGACCCTAATAAGAGACAGAACATGTAAAAATTACAATTACTATAAAACTTATTACTGTAGTTGTGTTTCAGCATATTCTAAAGCACCATATAATTGATGTAATTAATTTTGTTAATCACTAATACAGCCATACGATTAAAAGAACAAATAAAATTCATACATACACACATGTATGTACACAAATATTGAGTACTTGTTTAAATTAAAATGTCCTGTTAATTCCCTGGCAGTCCGGTGGTTAGGACGCCAAGCTTCTACTGCAGCGGGCGTAAGTTTGATCCCTGGTAGGGGAACTAAAATCCTGCATACCGTGGCACACTCACAGAAAGAAAAAAAATTTTCATTAATAAGTAAGATGTCCTATTATATTTTTCCTTTTGAATCAAGGTTTTCCTTTGAATAAATTTAATTCATTACTTTTCACAAACACAGTTTATTTCAATTAGCCATAAACTATTGCTATGAGTATTTTGTCTCTTAAGATTTGCACAACTGCAAAGGGCCAGCATGAGCCTTTAATTAAAGAGCTCTTCCCCTTTAGAATTCCTTTCCATATCTAAACAAAATGTTCTTGCTTTCTGGCAACATCAGCAAGTTTCTGACCTCATTTTTGCCCCAAGGTTTAGCATCAGTTGCTCTCAAATGAGTGCTGGATTCTTTGGGCTGAGTTGATGTTGGAGACAAGAATGTAGGGTCTAGTGGGCATTGGTGTTTGGCAAGTGGGCTGATGTTATTCTTGAACTACTTTTAGATAGTGATTTAGGGTAAATGTTGACCATGAACACTGACATGTAACTTACTGGGTTTTGTACCCAGTTGTTTATTTCACAAGTTTCCCTCAACCACAAGGACTATGACATCACCCCCTCTTCTTGCTCAGCTGTGGCTCCATTGCCTCTGTCTCCTGTCTTCCGTATGTACGAGGCTGCTCCCTGCTCCCTAAGGTTTTGTTTAATTGTTAATTATTTTTGCCTTGGCCAACTGGTCTTCTCAACGCATGTATCTTGGTATTTCCCCCACTCTTATGGTTTTTCCAACTACTGTCTCTATGATGATGATTGCCAAATAGATACACCAGACCGAAACTTTTCCTGAGATCCAGGTACACATCACCAGCTATTGAAGTAGCTGGAATTTTAAAATAAGGCCTTCAACACGTATAAATTTTTTGCTTCACATAGGCAAAATATTGACCTGAAAAAATTCTTTTAAATTCAAATTGCAGTATTTCTAGAAAAGAAATGGAACAAGAAGAAAAACCCCTGAAGATCAAAATTCAGCGTGGCTTTGGAGAATTGCCTGTTTCACGGATGCTTACAGAGAGAAGAAGAAATAAAGAAAAAGAGAAACAATGAAGGAAGAAAAAGATGAAGGGAAGGAGGAAAAAACTGCAAAATCCTAGCAAGTGAGCTACTAAGTCTCCATTTTCATGCTGTTTGCAATGAGTAAAGTGGATGCTGAAATCATGGGAGTTGGTGGCAAAGGAAGCCACAGATCAAGATTCAGGTTTACACTGGAAGTTTTCTTGGGAAAATTACTTCAACTCTGTAATTTTTAGTTTTCTCTTCTCTAAACTGATGATGCAAACATACACAAGCTTAAAAAAGAAATGTGAATACACCCAACCAAATGCCTGATTCTTAGTCCTAAATCCAACTTTGTTAAAATATCCAGAGAATGAGTGACGTACACCTGGGAAGTGAATGCTAGGATCCTAGACTATGCATTTTACACATGGAGGCTGCTCTGCCTGGTTCCATGCCTTCAAAGGCTGTGAAGAAAGATGGATGGAACTTCCCTAGGTGGTCCAAGCTCCTAATGCAGGGGTCCTGGGTTCGATCCCTGGTTGGGGAATTAGATCCCACATGCTTCAAGTAAAGATCCTGTGTGCTGCAACTAAGATCTAACACAGTCAAATAAATAAGTAAATATTAAAAAAAAAGATTGGTGATGAGGTATAATTAAATATGAATTGCACTTTTGACAGTTCATATTGTTTGTGATATCCAAAAATAATATACTTAACCTGAGTGTACCTTATCCCCCTAGATATTACAAGTGCAAAATCGTTTTTATGTGTGCTGACAAGGCTAAATATTGTTAAATTGTTTTTAAAAATCAGTTTTGAACCACAAAATTAAGTAATTTCCATCTTTTCTTCATGACCACCTAACTAACAGTTTGGGTACTAATAGCTGATTGAAATGAGAACATTCCCTTGATTAGATCCTTTGATCTTTTCTCCAACTTCCCTCCAGTCTTTAGAAGGGTATAATTTAAGGATAAATAATGGAAGGAGGTGATTTTTCCAGTGGGTGGTAAGTATGAGGAACTCACTGTCTTTAAAGTCTTGTGCCGCTAAGGTCTGAAATTGGTAAAAGAAGGATTTTTTTTAACTGAATGAGGGTGTCCAAGAAAAGGACTTTAAATGTATTTCAGAAAGACTTATTTAAGAAATTTTATAAGTCCACAGCCCAAATCTATAGGCAACCACAGAGGGCACTGTCCTTGATCAGGGTGGAAAGTGAGAGAAAATGCTCAATGGAGGTATGAGTGTGGAGTTTGTGCCTTGAGCAAGACACCAGGCAGGGTAGATTCCAACACCCTAGAGTAACCTTACCTGCCAAAGGGACCCATCCACTATAATCTCATCATGCTAACGTATTTCTTCCTTTTAATCCTGTTTGCTTACAAACCTGTACAATTTCCCACTCACGTGATGAAGTGTGAAATGTATTTAGTTTTTGGTATGTCTGCTTCACCCCCTACCTCCTCACTTCTCTGACTCCATAGCTTGAGAAAAACCTCAACTTAACCTAGCTTTTAAATTCCTCTTCCAAAGGATGTCATCCTCAATCTTATTTACAAAGAAGAAATAGAGACACAAACTAAAACAAACATATGGACACCAAGGCGGGGAAGAGGGGAAGAGTTGGGAGACTGGGATTGATGCATATATACACTATTGATATTAGGTATAAAGTAGATAACTAATGAGAACTTGGGCTTCCCTGTGGCTGCAATAGTAAAGAATCTTCCTTCAGGGAAACCAAGGTTCGATCCCTGGGTTGGGAAGACTCCCAGGAGAAGAGTATGGCTACCCACTCCAATATTCTTGCCTGAAGAATTCCACGAACAGAGGAGCCTGGCGGGCTACATACAGTCCCTGGGGTTGCAGAGTCAGTCAGACATGACTGAACTACTAACACTTTTACTTTAAAATGAGAACCTACTGTATACCACAGGGAACCCTAATCAATGCTCTGTGATGAGCTAAATGGGAAGGAAATCCCAGGAAGAGGGGATACATGTATACGTAAAGCTGATTCACTTTGTGGTGGAGAAGAAACTGGCATAACATCAGTAAAGCGACTCGACTCTAATAAAAATTGACATTTTGAAAAAGAAAATAAAGGATGTCATCCAGTAGTTTTCAGCATGGAGAGGGCACGTGGGTAGCTGCCTGTAGATTAAATAATTGGTACATTGGAATCTCAGTCTTTCTCAGGAGTAAGGCTGGAGTCTGCTTATTTATACTTAAAGTCACTTCTTTGCTTATCACTTGAGTTTCTAGCACAATCTCTTTGGAGGCTTGACAAACTAAAGAGACCGCAGTTTAATAGCCAGATAATCCAGTCACAATGACAGGCAGACTTTTGGAAAGATGAAAATCTCCTAGCACTAGGACTTAGCTCCGTAAAGCCTTTCAAACACTTGCTGGCTACACAAAGCAGGCAGCCCCTGTGCTGATAAGGGGGAGATTTCCAGTCAGTGCCCCTGATAATTAAGTGGCCTTGTCAGAAGGTTGAGATACACACAGATGCATTGGGGGAATATTTCATTTTTAAAAAGACATAAACACATAAAGGAGAATGAAAAAGGATTGCCTTTGACTCTCTGAATGTCAATCAAATTTAAAATATGTTGCTACCAAAAGACACCCGCTCCTTTACTCTGAGTCTCTTTTAGGAAAGTGTGGGGCTTGACAAAAGCTTAAAAGTGCTTTTGTACACTTTTTAACATTTATATATGTGCATTGTTGCATTTTTATTATGGAAATCTGGATTTGGTAAAGACCGAGGCTACTTCTTCAGCAAATGTAACAAGGGACATTTAAGGCAATTAGAATAGGAAAAGCATTCAGGTGGACGGCAGGAATTGCTCTGCTGTTGGAATACGCTTAAGCAGCCATATTGAAGATGGATATACACGTGCACCTTCCGCAAAACAAATGGTTCTTTTCTAGGTCTTTTGTGCTTTCATTCAAATTGTAAACTTTTTTTGTTCTAGTTCTGTGAAAAATGCCATTGGTAATTTGATAGGGACTGCACTGAACCTGTAGATTGCTCAGCCATGAAAAGGAACAAAATTGGGTCATTTGCAGAGATGTGGGTGGACCTAGAGAGTGTCATAGTGAAGTAAGTGAGAAAGAGAAAAACAAATGTCGTATATTAATGCATATATGTGGAATCTAAAAAGATTGGTATAGATGATCTTATTTACAAAGCAGAAATAGAGACACAGATGTAGAGAACAAACACGGATGCCAAGGGGGAAAGGAGGGTGGTGAGATGAATTGGGAGATTGGGATTGACATATACACACTGTTGATATAGGGCTTCTCTGATAGCTCAGTTGGTAAAGAATCAGCCTGCAATGTAGGAGACCCCAGTTCAATTCCTAGGTTGGGAAGATCCACTGGAGAAGGAAAAGGCTTCCCACTCCAGTATTCTGGCCTGGAGAATTCCATGGACTATATAGACCATAGGCTCGCAAAGAGTCAGACATGACTGAGTGACTTTCACTTTCACATTGTTGATACTGTGTATAAAATAGATGTTTCCCATGTGGCTCAGTGGTAAAGAATCCTCCTCATCGGATCTCTGGATCAGGAAATGGCAGGTCACTCCAGTATTCCTGCTGGAAAATTCCTTGAACAGAGGAGCCTGGCCAGCTACAATCAGATGTGACTGAGCATCCACAATGAAATAGACAACCAATGAGAACTTAGAACTCTATAGTCCATGGGGTCGCAAAGAGTCGGACTTGACTGAGCGACTTTCACTTAATGAGAACTTACTGTATAGCACAGATAACTCTGCTCTGCTATGACCTAAAAATGGAAAAGAAATACCCAGAAGAGGGGATATTCACTTTGCTTTACAGAAGAAACTAACAGAACATTGTAAAACAACTACACTCCACTAAAAATTAATTTAAAATGAACTTTGTAAAATATGCCATTAGCTGATTGTTATTAAGAGGGATCTTGTCAACAGCTTTTACTGCTGTCCATCCTGATTTACAGATTGCCCAGGTGGCACTAGTGTTAAAGAACTCTCCTGCCAGTGCAGGAGACACAAGAGATACAGGTTCGATCCCCGGGTGGGGAAGATCCCCTGGAGAAGGGCATGGCAACCCACTCCAGTATTCTTGCCTGGAGGGTCCCCTTGGATAGAGGAGCCTGGCAGGCTACAGTCCATGGGATCGCAGAGAGTTGGGCATGACTGAAGTGACTGAGCACACAGCACATCCTGATTTACAAACAGGAAACAATGGTTCTATATTATCCTGGAGGATTTGCTGGAGACTAGGTGGCTGTCATGGTAGATGATGTTTACTCTACTTAAGCTTTGCATCATGAGGCATCACAGCATTTTGAAACCCAGGATGTAGAGGGACTTACTAGCCTGTGTTCAAATCCAGGCTCTGCCACTTCTTAGACCTGCACATCTGGGTGATGTCATCAACTCAGCATTTCTGTTCTGTAACAGGGATGATGTGAAAGCTACTACGTGTGTTAATCATAAGTTAATGAATGTGAAAAGCTTAGTCTCGGGTCCAGCACACTGTTCTCCACATGTGTGAGCTGTCATTATCCCCTAGGGACCAGCCGTTTAGACATCAAGTGGCCCACTGGCCCCTTACTTTCCAGGAGACAATGAATAGAGGAGCTGAGTCTACTGAAGAGCAAAGGGGAGAAAAAAAGAGAGAGAAACACTAAGGAGAAGATCCTAACAAAATGGTACCATTGAGGTAGATGGGCTGAGAAGCTGGTGTTTGTCAGGAATAATATACAAGATTTGTTTTCCCTGGACTCTTCAAGAGCCAAGTTAATGGCCGAAGCTGAGCTCTGCTGGAGTAAACAGATAAGATGACCACTAAGAAGCAAGAAGACCATGAGAAACAAGATAATTGGTCAAAGGTGAACAAAGACCTGAAAGAACTGTCCTATGGAAGTGATTTTTTATTTTTGGCTACGCCATGCAGCGAGTGCAATCTTAGTTCCGCCACTAGGGATTGAACCTATGCTCCCTGGGTCAGAAGTGTGGAGTCTTAACCACTGGACTGCCAGGGAAGCCCCATATAAGTGATTTAAACTGCGTCTTTACTGCACTCCTCCTCCTTGGGGAAGATGTCCAAATCTTTCGTCTCCGGGTGTGTATTTCTACCTTGCTTCTGTTCTAAATAAACATATTGCTTCTCTGTGTGTTCTCCCACATGTTGTGTCTGCTTCTAATAATAAACTTTGTACCTGTTTTTACAGGTTTTGGCTCCTTGAAACATTCTTGCTTTCAAAAGAGTCAAGAGCCAGGGTGACTTTGCTCCTAGCCTCTAGCCCCTGGTGGACTAATGGCTGGGATTCCTGGTTTTCATCCAGGCTCCCCAGGTTCAATTCCTGGGCAGAGAACTCAGGTCGTGCTTCAAGACACTGCTCACTGTGTGTCTGAGATCAACATCTCAGACTATTATTTTAGCCACAAAATTAAGTGTGAAAATTCCAAGGGAATTTTTATACTTTGTGTGTATGTCCCTGTCCATTTAATAAATTCTATGTGAAAAGTTATTTACATGGCTTGTTTTTTTCATATACAAAGAGAAGCAAACAGATTTGTGTGTTCACTGTCTGGAGTACCCAGAGGTTATGGGGGATTTTGAGGATTCTTTTTCTTCCTCCACTCCTCTCTCCCTTCCAGATTCTTCTTCTTCTTCTTTCCTTTCCTTTCCTCCCCCTCCTCCTTCCTGTGGAGCCCTGTACCAAGGTCATGTATGTGGAGCCTTATACCAAGGTCACAGGACAAAAATTTCCAGAAATAACCAAGCCCTGTAGCAACTGTTGCCATGAGCCTTGGATCTAAACCGGCCAGTTCCCTGATGGAATATCAGGTAAAATGCCCACCCATCACTCACTCTATAGCATCCTAACCAATTACCTAATGCCACCCTCCCAGTAGGAATTTTCTTTGTCTTCAGGCTATAAAAATTGGCTACTAGCTCGCATAAGGGATCGGCTCTCCCTTGAGCTGAGCGTCACCCACTCTAACAAACTCTATTCTCCTCTCATTCTGTCTCATGTCTGGAAACTCTTTTCCAACCAATGTACAGACCACAACATTTCCCTCCTTCCTTCCCTCCTCTATTTCTCTTTCTTTCTTTCCTTCTCCCTTTCTTTTTCTTTCTCTCTTTGTTCTCTTCCTTCCTTTCACTATTATTGTTTGATATCCACCGAGAGCCAGGAGTGCTATTTTGACCATATAAAAATAGATTTCCTCCAAATGGCTTTGTCTCCCCTAAGAGATAATAGATTACGTTTTTTCCCTTCAGTACAAACCAGAAATTGAAACAGATGAAGCATGTCTTCAGCAGTGTCAGGTAAAGGAATCTGGCTTGTGGAGAGTCCATCTCTGGACAAATTTGGAGAACAGGGAGAGGAGGAAGTGGTGTTGGTCCACAACTAGGGGTGGGGATGAGGGTCCGCTCTCTGCAGGACTGATGTGGGTGTAGGACTCTCTCTTCTAAGGGGATTCTAACTGTAATATATGCCTTTTTATAGTTTTGGCACAATCTTCCCAAAATAGCAACCGTTTGACTGTTCAGGATATAACAACAATAAAACAGTAAATTTGAAGATCTAATTGGCTTTCTTAAATGATTCATGAACTGGGCAACATCTCATCTGGCAAACAGACAGGTGAGTGGGGTAACACAACAGGAAAATTTCTGTAGTAAGGAGCGTGGGACAAGAAAAGGAAGTCATCAGTAAGGAAAAAACGAAAACCCATTGGAGGAAAGTAGTTCAGGTGAAGACAGCTTCTCATTGGCTGAGCTGTGGCATTTTCTATTGGTTGAGAAAGAAGGAAGTTTTCCTTCATCCTGCTGGGTAGTGAATAGTCAGACTTCCTGTTTGGGAGTACTGGTGCCCTTTCCTGATGGGATCAGTAACTGATGTCTTCCGGTTTGGGGTAATTGATGATGAGAGGTAGAGTGTTACAGCTCCCTCTACAGGCCATCCCGACTGTCTGTAATTGAGGCCTCTCTGATGGCTTGGATGGTAAAGCATCTGCCTGCAGTGAGGGAGACCTGGGTTCGAGCCCTGGGTTGGGAAGATCCCCTGGAGAAGGAAATGCAACCCATTCCAGTATTCTTGCCTGGAAAATTCCATGGACTGAGGAGCCTGGTGGGCTATGCAGTCCATGGGGTCGCAAAGAGTCGGACACAACTGAGCGCCTTGGATTAATTATTATTTTCCCACTCCAGTGTTTTTGTCTGGAGAATCCCAGGGATGGGAGAGCCTGGTGGGCTGCCGTCTATGCGGTCGCACAGAGTTGGACACGACTGAAGTGACTTAGCCTTAGCCTTTATTTTTCACAAGAGGTACATAAATCAATTGGGAGGTTTTAGGGAACTTATTATCAATACTCACAGTACTCTCGGGGTCATTCAAGTGCATATGCAGAGCAGCAAAATATCTGAGTCACCATTGTGTAGGGCCCAGGTGAGGTCAAATAAGGTGACACTTGACTTTCTGTTCCAGTTCTCTTATTGTAAACAAGCATCCTTTTCATGATCAACTTGGTCACTTTTTCCCTGCCCTTTTGCGCTTTTGATTGATGATTTCCTGTTTAAAATGGACCCTCAGTAGTGCTTGGAGCTGCCATGTGCCGTACAGAGAAGTATCAGTAAATAACATGAGTCCCTGTCCTACTTCTAAAGTTGGCCATGAGTTCAAAGTTAATGAATTAACAATGAATATTAAATATGTTACCTTTCAACACAAGCACACATTCTAAAATGTTATGCATTGGTCAGCTGATGAAAATATAAGAAGAGGCTTCCTGGAATCTATATCTGTATTTCCTCTGGAATCACTAGTTTCGGATTTGCTAATTCAATGTCTACAATGACTTTATACAACACAACCACCACAGACAAGAACTGACTCCTACCTGGAAGAACATCCACCTTTATTCTTGCTTCTCCATCTTTGCAGGCTTTTTTTATTTGAAGAAATACAAAGTCGGTTCAGGGTTAACATTTGCCCCCACTGTCTGTAGGGGATTCACTCTCTTCAATACTTTGACTTTTATTTTGGAGGTGGCTTAATTAAAACTGCAACAAAGAAGTTAAGAAAGGGAATGGTGTTTCCAGGCTTGTGCATGTGTTAACCCGCCTGTTCTTGGCTGCTTGCATTATTTATTGTCCTTGGTCTGTTGGCATCTTTGTGATTCTGTGACTCAAATTTTATAGCTGTTTGACCAGGCTAATTTTCCATGCTGCTTTTTGTTAGCCCATCTCAGACACCCAACCAGTTAACTCAGCATCACTTGTGCTGTGAACTGCACCCCTTCCATCATCCAGGAAGCCTCTGGCTCTCTGCTGCTCTCCAGCAGCTTGGAAGCAGAGGACAGGGAGGAGAAAATACAAAGTTTTCCCCAAACCTTTTCTCATAATTACTAGGAAATGATAATTCCTAGTGATTCCCTTTAATATTTTTGACTGTTGTGACAGCTATAAAGAGTACCTCCAAAATGAACGGGGTAGACCTTGAATTGTGCACTCAGTCTGAGTTAACACGGCTGAATGTATATTCTTTCCTCTCCTGCTAAAGATCCTTCGTGAAATCTCATCGTGATGTGGCTCAGATCAAGCAGGATTTTACTTTCATTTAGAGAAGCAGCAAAAGGATTTGTGACCTTTAGTTCCAAAATATGACTCTTGATTTGAAGACTGGGGACCCCCATCTCCTTCAATGTCTCCAACCACAGTGAATTCATATATTTTTTAAAATCAAAGCGTAGTTGATTTACAGTGTGTTGATGCCTGCAAAGTGATTAGTAATACACATATATATTCATTATGGTTTATCACAGGATATTTCTACGTTTCACAGAGAATATAGTTCTCAGCGCTATACAGTAGGACTTTGTTGTTTACCCATTCTATATGTAATCATTTGTATCTGCTGACCCCAACCTCCCAATCCTTTGCTCCCTAACCGCCCTCCCACCTTGGCAACCACGAGCCTATTCTCTGTGTCTGTTGTGAACTCACACATTTTTAAGTCCCACTCTGGTTTGACCTCTGACTATGACTTTGCAGATAAACCAGGTTGGCTGCCTTCCTTTGAGCATCTCAAGTTCAATTCTCTTGGTCTGCACATCCTCCAAGTGGAGAAACTCTGTTCTGTGAGCATGATCTCTGTGTCTGAATATGAGAAAGTGGAACCAAAAATATTCTACACTTGGGAGGAATCAACCATCCAGTGTGGTTGAGATGGGGTTTTTTTCCTAGGACAAGGGGCTTTCAGTGTTTAAATAGGGAAAGTCCCAGAAAAACTAAGAGGAGTTGGAGCCCTAATGCGGTTAGGTGTCTTCCAAATCAATTGTGTTCTGCCTTCCTTTGGGTGTCTCTTTAATATTAATAGCAGTTTAAAAGGAATTCCAGAACACAGACAGAAGGCCAACGAGGAAGACTGAAGTGTGGGCCCTTTTGTGAACTTACTCTGGGTGACACATCAAGAAAAACTGAGGTCTCGCCCAGTGTCCACCTCCCTGGACACAGTGACTGAGAACAGGAAAGGATATTAAGGTGTCACACATTCACCCAATATTAAAGTCCCTCCAGTTTTGAGGCTTCACATAGACTTGAAAGAAATAAGAAAGACAAAATAAGGTTAACATTTAAATTTATGTTCTCATTTTTTTAAATTTTGCTTTTAGTTTTTTAAAAACTGCTTTCATTTACTGTGGTGGTGGTTTAGTTCCTAAATTGTATTTGACTCTTTTTGACCCCATGGACTATATCTCCGCCAGGCTCCCCTGTCCATGGAGTTCTCCAGGCAAAAATACTGGAGTGGGTTGCCATTTCCTTCTCCAGAGGATCTTTCTGACCCAGGGATTGAACCTGGATCTACTTGCATTGCAGGTGGATTCTTTACCGGCTGAGCTACCAGGAAAGCCCTCATTAGCATATGTACATCTAAAAGAGGGCTTCCCAGGTGGCCCTAATGGTAAAAACCTGCCTGCCAATGCAGGAGACATAAGAGACACAGATTCAACCCCTGGTAGGGAAGATCTCCTGGAGATTGTGGCAACCCACCCCAGTATTCTTGCCTGGAGGATCCCCATGGACAGAGGAGCCTGGCTACAGCCCATGGGATTGCAAAGTTGGACATGACCGTAGCGACTTAGCACACGCACACACATCTAAAAGAAGCCAAGGAGGAATTTCACTCTCATAAGTGGAGTCTGCCTTTCCTGGTCTCAGGATCCTCTAGGCTCCAGCCACACTGTCCTAGAAGAGGAAGCTCTGGTCTGGAGTTTCTGGCTGAGGACTTATTAATTCAAGACTCAACACTTCTGAAGCCCGTTCTCATTAGTGGCCACATTTGAACAGACCTAGATCAGCACAGTCTTATTAATATTCTTACCCACATACTTTGGTTCTAAATAATAGATGGTCTTGAACATTTCCCAGGTAGTTTTATTTTGTATCATATATTTTATCCAAACTTCTTTGAATTATTTAGTTAGAATTTTAAAAGGCACTAATCATGCCATTTACCTCTTTTGATTCTCCTACACAGCAGGATCTTAAATTATTCCAATATTTTGCATCACCAACAGAAATAAAGAGCCCTATATAAAATTTAGGTCACATCAAGATTTTCTGACCCAATAAAAGTGTTAGTTGTCTGGGAAACCCTTCCAGGCAATTATAAATATGTCAAAATAATGTAAAAGCGAGTCCAGAGTGAGAATTTAAAAGTGGTTATAAATGATTACATTTACAGTTAAATATATGCTTAAATATATACATTCCTGTGTCTTCTTGAGAGCTGGCATAACCAAAATCCAATTTCGAGAAACTCTTTAGAGCTGACAGTCACAGTTTGCTAAGCAAGGTTCTGAAGGTGATCAGGAAATTAAAAACAATAATAATGATATTAACAATATGAGTTCAGTTGGGTTGTAGGGGAGGATGGGGAAGAATGAGCATCTTTCTGCTCCCAAATCTTGAGATTGTAGGTTTGTTGGCCCCAGCTTGTGAAGCACTGGATTTTATATTTAGTATTTATGGGAGTCAGAGGAACTACTATGAATAAAATAAATAAGCTACAAGGATATATTCTACAATGGAAGGAATACAGCCAATATTTTACAATAATTATAAATGGAATATAACTTAAAAAAATTTGAATCACCTTGTTGTACACCTGAAACTTCTGTAATAACTCTTATACCTCAATCAAAAACATAAAAAAGGAGAAGTGGAGTACCTAAAGGGAGATGAATCAAGAAATTTTCACTGTCAGCAAATTTCAGCATGTAGGAAACTTTTAGTTTTACCTGAGCTGTATTTCTGTGACCTTCATGGGTCAGTAGTTGAGACTTTAAGGCTCACAGCTTATAGACATAGATGTCCACTTGTATTAATTTACTGAACATCTTATAACTGAAATAAAGCAAAACCTTTTCTCCACTGCCCTTTGACAAATGGATTTTAGTCCTATTGATGACCAGGTCACACATCATAGATTCTTATTGAATTGACCAGGAGTGGGGTCCAGGCATAAGAGAGTTCTTCAAACTCATAGATAATTCTAACATATACTCAGGGCTGAAAGCACTTACAAAGGATGGAAGATGTCTTTTTATTCCCCTTTCAAGGAAAACACTCACACTGTAGATTTCTCTCCTAGAAATATACATTTTCCATATGTCAGAGAATAGAAAAAGCTTGGTTTTCAAAAGTCTGAGGGCTAGGTAGCTGAATTTTCCCGAGAAGAGATAGTTCTAGGTGTGCCATTAATGGGGAGGTGGGCAGGTAGCCCAACTAGAGGGTTACTAAGGCAACTGACCCAATTTGGAGGAGGATGAAAAGGTATGATTTAGGGGACCAGCTTTTCTGGGTTAGCCGGGACTGAGGGGTTCCTAGGAAGTAAGACCTTCTGTGCTAAAATAGAGTCCTCACAAACTAGGATGGTTGGTTAGGGTTGTATATCTTGTTACTCAAGGACATCATCCTGAAAAGCTGGAGGCAACTGGGAACCTTACCAGCCTGGGTGGACATGATATGTCTGGCCTCAGCTTGGCATAAAGGGTGGAAGCTGATACCTCTGAATGGATGTAGGTTGGGGGCACCTGGAAACAGCAGCCATGATGGTCTGAGGGTCAGAGAATTTCCTCTTATTCTGGATTGAGCAAGCTCCAGGGATCTAGTCTGTTCTTCTGACATTGATAAACAAGGAAGTCCTTCTCTGCTTAAAAGTTTTTAAATGCTGGAAATGACACAGATACCAGCCCAGAGACACTTAGAAAGGACACAGATAGTTATCCCAGGTGGCGCAGTGGTAAGGAATTTGCCTGCCAATGCAAGTGATGCAAGAGACTCAGCTTCGATCCCTGAGTTGGGAAGATCCCCTGGAGCAGGAAATGGTAACCCATTCCAGTATTCTTGCCTGGACAATTCCATGGACAGAGAAGCCTGGCAGGGCTACAGTCCATGGGATTGCAAAGAGTTGGCCATGATTGACCGCACACACACATACACAAGTTATTCTAAAGGAGGGAGCCAGATTGGGTGAACTGGTTGCTATGCTATCTGGATTTCCAAAACCATGAATGTGGAAATCTATGACTCCAGGTGAAAGCAGTCAAACCAAGTGATGGGAAATGATCATCACACATGTTCTTTTCATGTGGCTGAAACTTGGGGGAAAAAAGAATTCCATGTGGTTTTATTGCATCGTGCCACTAATGTGTCTTGGAAGCCCTTGTTTCACTTTTGTTTCAAAAGGAATTTCTAAAGGAAATTAACTTCCATTTAAAAATAACATGACAAAGACATTTGTAATAGCAAATTTACCAGGAATGATTAAATTGTTGAAATCATTTTCTTCTTGTAGTTGGGATCTGAGTTACTACTATTTATATGTAAATATCAGATTCCCAAGCCTATTTTTTAAAATGTTGAAATAGTATTTATTTCCTAAAAGTTTACATGACCAGAGTCCTGATAGGATAGTGAAACCATTCTGATATCAGGTTAAGAAAATGCATTCCTGACTCCAAACAGATGTAAAGCCAACATTGCTCATTTATGTATTCAAATATGAGAAATTATTCTATTTTTTCTCAAGAGTATAACCACCTATTGATTTTTAAAATCGGAGTTGAATTTTAAAAAGACGCATTCACCTCTTGGTAGCAAAGCTGATAGGCAGACACACCAACTTTATCTTTAATTATCTGCAAACTTCATTATTGTATACAATAATGACTTTGGGGTGAGCGTCCTTTCTCAGCTATATTGCCTTTCCGTGGTCATCCTCCAATCTGATTGCTTCTATTTTAACTGTATTTTAAGTCCTTACTGGGGGAGGGAGCAGCTTATAATGAAAATGATTGCTAATTGTGGGCTGCTAATTAGTGGCTGCCTAAAGAAAAATTACAAAACAATTTGGTCCCTGCAGGGAGATGAGTGACCAGAGAACAATTGCTCTTCAGGGACAGTGTGTTTTTGTTTAACTTTCTCCCTGCAGACAAGAGCTGCAAAGATTATAGCCTGTTTAGAATGTGGCAGAGTATAAACAAAAGAGAAAACAAGGCGGTGGGTTGTTCTAGTCATTCACATTCAGGGAAGGCCAGGAAAATCAAAGAGCAGTCTGAGACTTCTCTTTGTGTGTGTATGTGTGTGCTCGATTGTGTTGGAGTTTGCAAGTCCATGGACTACAGCCGACCAGGCTCCTCTGTCCATGGGATTCTCCAGGCAAGAATACTCGAGCGGGTTGCCATTTTCTACTCCAGGGGAATCTTCCCTACCCAGGGACTGAACTTGAGTCTCTTGCGTCTCTTGCATCTCCTGCATTGGCAGCTGGAATTTTCACCACTGTGCCACCTGGGAAGCCCAGACTTCTGTTTAGGACCAATCCAAATTCAACACGGCCAGTCAAGAGCATCCAGAAATTTTTCAGAAGGAGCGCCTCCATGGATGCCCCAGATGCTGTCCACAACTCAAGACTCCGCGGAAAGAGCACGTTGAAAGGCAATCTTTGACCCTGTTGGTTTTCAAGGCTGTTGGTAACACTGCAAAAACATCTGTTCTGTTCTCCTTCATCTTCTCCTTCCCACTCAGCTCCAGCCCTCATTAGCCAGGGCCCTTTTTACCAGATGATAAATGAGAAGAGAATTCATTTGAAATAAATGAACATGATCAGGACATGTGTGGTTAGTGACTTGCCTGCAAATGTCATGTCTGTGTGTGCAAGGAATTCATTATAGCACTCATTTTAATTTAGTGTGCTCAAGGCAAGGATTCACCCCTTATATACACAAGCAGGAGATGCCAGCTGAAAACAACAGTGCATCTGAGATCAATAGGGTTCAGGATTCCCCAGAGGTTGCTGCCTTCTTTGAGCTTGTTTATAGATGCTTCTGTAAAGGAATAGCCCATAAGATGCTTGGTATTATGCTGTTATTTTAACAATTCATTGATGACGATATTACAGGTCAATGGTTAGCAATATCAGAATCACCTAGAACGGACTTCCCTGATGGTCCAGTGGTTGAGACTTCACCTTCCAACTCAGGGGTTGTGGGTTCAACCCCTGGTTGGGGAGCTAAGATCCTACATACCTCAGGGCCAAAAAACGAAAACATAAAACAGAAGCAATATTATAACAGATTCAATAATGACTTTAAAAATGGTCTGCATGAAAAAATCTTTTTAAAAAAGTGAAACAAAAATCAACTGGAAGTCTTGTGAAAGCAAAGATTCCAGAGTTTCTGATGTGGTGGGTCTAGGACCTGAGAATTTGTACTTTAGACAAGATGCTTCTGGTCCAGAGACTATTCTGAAAACCATTGCTGTATGTTATGAAGGGGATTTCTGGAAATGGAATAACTTCATTGGAAGATATGGGAAGTTGATGTTAAAATTTTTTTCCCTGTTGCTGTCATCACCATCCTGATATAAGAGGGATCTTCGCATCCCAGTGAATATATCTGTTTGCATGTGATATAAGCAAAGGGAGAGAAGGGTCAACAAACCTACTGCCTGTCATAGGAGCTCAAATTTAGAAATGGCAGTGACAATGGAGGAAAAGGTACTGAAGGCCACAGAGGAAAGAGACTAAGGGGCATTGATTATGGAAATCACACTCACCCCTTTGATAGAGGATTGGAGAAATCAATAGGCAGAATGTTTAGCTCATCAGCCCAGCCTCTGGGGTCGCATTGTCTCAGGATCCTGGATCTATGGCTCGGCTGATCTCGTTTGTGAACTTGGTTCAGGTCCTTAAAAAATGTAAGGCTTTTTGAATTATGGTTTAGCAGCAGCAGCAGCAGCAGCAGGGTTTATGGGCTTCGCTGGTGGAGGCTCAGTGGTAAAGAATCCACCAGCAATGCAGGAGCCACAGGAGACAGGGATTTGCTCCTTGAATCGGGAAAATCCCTTGGAGGAGGGAATGGCAACACACTCCAATAGTCTTGCCTGAAGAATCCCATGGACAGAGGAGCCTGGTGGGCTACAGTCTATAGGGTTGCAAAGAGTCAGACACGATTCAGTGACTCAACCCACGTGTAGGCACACAGGGTTTATGCCCAGGGTGGGATTGCTGGGTTACAGAGAGAAGTTACAGAGAGAAGTCAATTTTGACTCCGTGTTGGAAGTGTTTTTCTGACTTACTTTCCACTGCTTTTGTTACTATAATCAAGCATAATTGCCTGACTCAGAGAATCCTGCCCCTCTGCCTGACTGTTAAGCTAAAGTGCTTCTGTTCAGAACTGTGTCCACCTGTAGATTGCCGAAAGGAAGAAACGAACACCACCACCACCACCACCACCGCCACCCCTGCTGCCTGAGGCTTGCCGTTCTAGGAGATACATGGAAGATTAATAGCCTTTTAACTTTGTTTCCTTACCTCCCCCAGTCTATGATCCATAAAAGAACCTGGTATCCAAACCCAGACAAAATGGTGATTTGGAGACATTAGTCTGCAAACTTCTGGGTCAGCCACCTTTTCAAAGAAAAACACCTCACCGCTCTTCAACTGGCCTATCCTGTGGTGAGCTGAGTGAGCTTAGACTCGGTAACAATATGGTAGTTCTATTTTTAGTTTTTGAAGGAATATTCATACTCGTCTCCATAGTGGTTGTATCCATTTACATTCCCATCAACCAGCAGTGTTCATTGCAGTACTATTTACAATAGCCAGGATGTGGAAGCAACGTAAATGGCCATTGACAGATGAATGAATAAGCATGTGGTACATATATACAAGGGAATGCTACTCAGCTATAAAAAGGAATGAAATTGGGCCATCTGTAGAGATTTGGATGGACCTAGGGTCTGGAAAGTCCCAAGGGTGGAGGAGCCTGGTAGGCTGCAGCCGCTAAGAGTCGGACACGACTGAGCGACTTCACTTTCACTTTTCACTTTCCTGTATTGGAGAAGGAAATGGCAACCCACTGCAGTGTTCTTGCCTGGAGAATCCTAGGGACGGGGGAGCCTAGTGGGCTGCCGTCTATGGAGTCGCACAGAGTCGAACACGACTGAATCGACTTAGCAGCAGGAGCAGCAGAGTCTGTCATACAGAGTGAAGTAAGTCAGAAAGAGAAGACAAATACCGTATAATAATGCATACAGGTAAAATCTGGAAAAATGGCACAGTTGAACCCATTTGCACAGCAGGAAGAGCCACAGATGTAGAGAACGCACATGTGGACACAGAGGGGGAAGGGGGTGGGATGCATTGGGAGATTAGGATTGATATATATACTCTGTGTGGTATATATACCATGTGTGAAATAGATAGCTAGTGGGAACCTGCTGTGTAGTACAGGGAGCTCAGCTCCGTGCTGTCCGATGACATAGAGGGGTGGGATGGGGTGGGTGGCAGGGAGGTTCCAGAGAGAGGGGATGTATGTATGCATATGACTGATTTATTTCACTGTACAGCAGAAACTAACACAACATTGTAAAGCAATTATACTCTCAAAAACTGTAAACCTTAGTTCATTCTCTATAGAATGGATATACTACTACCTGTATTGCAGAGGTATTACGAGAATTGAATGGGCCATGAGGCTTAGCTTGTAGTAAGAGGTCAATAAATGTTAGAGCTCAATAATTGAATGCTCAATAAATAATCATCTTCATCATCATCATCTTCGAACTATTAGGAGGAAATATAGGGGCTTCCCTGGTAGCTCCAATGGTAAAGAATCTGCTTGCAATGCAGGAGATCCGGGTTCAACCCCTGGGTTAGGAAGATCCCCTGGAGAAGGGAAAGGCTACCCACTCCAGTATTCTTGCCTGGAGAATTCCCATGGACAGAGGAGCCTGGCAGGCTACAGTCCATGGGATCCCAAACAGTTAGACATGACAGAAAGAAAGACTAACCCTTTCACTTTCATAGGTGAATTTAGGTATAAGCTTGTGAGTTAGGAAGCCTTTCTAATATTTGTGAGGGAAAACATGATATTAAAAAGCAGAAGTCTATTCTAGGGTGGAAAGAAGGTTATTTTTTAAATAAGATTTTACTTAGTTGAGCAATAAGCTATTTATTTACTTATTTAACAATTCCTTATTAATCCAACAATCATGCTAATGAGTGAATATGTATAAAAAGAGATGTGTTTCCTGGAAAAAAAAAGAAATGAGGTTGTTTGAGCAGATAAAACTTGGGGAAATTGGCCCACACAGAGGGTTGGATTTTCTAGAGATAAAATACACAGGAGATGGGATTTTAGGCATGGCATTGAAAAGAAGTCTCAACATTTGATGGCAAAGTACAGGAGGGTAAACCTACAAGTGAGACTGATATTTTATGACCTGAAAATTAGAAATCCAGCAGAGAAAAATCAGAAGAGTAAAAAATAAATCTTTGACTAACATAAACAGCATATTAAAAAGCAGAGATATCACTTTGCTGACAAAGGTCCATCCAGTCAAAGCTATGGTTTTTCCAATACTCATGTATGGATATGAGAGTTGGAGCATAAAGAAAGCTGAGCACCGAAGAATTGATGTTTTTGAACTGTGGTGCTGGAGAAGACTCTTGAGAGTCCCTTGGACTGCAAGGATCTCAAACCTGTCCATCCTAAAGGAAATCAGTCCTGAATATTCATTGGAAGGACTGATGCTGAAGCTGAAGCTTCAATACTTTGGCCACCTGATGAGAAAAACTGACTCTTCATAAAAGACCCTGTTGCTGGGAAAGATTGAAAGCAGGAGGAAGAGGGGAGGACAGAGGATGATATGGTTGGATGCATCACGGACTTGATGGACATGAGTTTGAGCAAGCTCTGGGAGATAGTGAAGGTCAGGGAAGCCTGGTGTGCTGCAGTCCATGGGGCTGCAAAGAGTCAGACACAGCTGAGCGACTGAACTGAACTGACTGGAAAAATAAATCACCACCCCATTCATTATTCAAGGCTCCCAACGCATGACCTTCAATACTCTTCTCATTACTACATACTTCAAACTTACCTGGATTAAAAATAATTGTTCACCAAAATATTCTGACTTTTGCACCTTATTTTGTTTCAACTCTTCCTCATATCTTGAACATCCTTCCTTATCCCTCAATTCGCTCATCTGTAAAATGGAGATAAAAATAAAGTTGGTGAATAAAGTATTTAGATGCCTGGTCTGCAGTAAATGTGGTATAAGTGCTTGCTTCTATTTTTATTATTACTACATTTTCCATGATTTATCTCAAATGTCAACTTCCTCATAAAGCTGGCAGTCTCAGTTGTGGGATCATTTCCTCCCTTGATATAATGGGGACTATTGACCAGAAGGTCAATCTAATCAGACTGAAGCTGAGGAAGTGTATTGTTATGTAGAATGAGCCTATAAATGGGGTTTGGTGGTTATTTTTGTAGAAGTATAGCTCTATAGAAGATATTTTGAGTTTTCTTTTAAACTAAGAAGTGTTGCATCAGGGAATGTGGGGGCGGGGGGCGGAAAACTATGTATCATTCAGGAAAATATTGGGAGAATCTGTGGCAGAAAGCAGAGCGGCTAAGATTTGTATGTTATCTTAACCACAGAGGAGAGAGTCTGCACTAAGACACAGGCTGAAGCATCACAAGGGGTTGCCCTAGCAACAGGCATCTCCTGTTCTCACAGTAAGGATACTACAATGAGAAAAAAAAAATATTTTCAGAAGAAGTGACAGTGAATGGGGGGGTCAGAGCAACACGTGGTCTGTCAGCTCCTCTTTAGGGACAGTTTGAGAGGGAGTTTCAGAGAAGTTTTCAGAGATGATGAAAATAAAAGGGTCTGATGAACAACGAAATTGCTTGATGGCATCCCTGGGCTGCCACACCCTCATCAATTTTCTAGAACACTGAGGGTGACCCCCACACTGCTCCCCACACCCTGCCTGCATCCATATGGGTAGATGCTTTTAGCTCCAAGCAATGACATTGGCAGAGGGCATCTGAATTATGAAAGCCTGACCCACTCTTGGTGGGCAAAAACCTAATGGAAAAGTTTTTCATTATTCCATTGATTGCCTAATTGTTTAATTCTTTGGTTTCCTAATGGAGCCAGTATAGAATGCCTACACTTCTATATTATATAATAAACAGAGAGGAGCATTTGATGAACACATTAGGTTAAGTTAAAACAGATTGATTTCTCCATATATATTAGCTTTTGTTAATGAAAGACAGAATGCCTACCCTCAACAGGTGATGGCTGGTCCACAGCTCAGTTGCAGGAACTCAGAATATGCTTGTATGGATTCAGCCACTGATCAGTAAACTGTAGTCTGAAGGCCCAATCCAATCTTCTACCTATATCTGTATGCCCCAGGGCCTAAGAGTGAATTTTTCTTTACATTATGAATTTAAATCAAAAGAAGATAGTATTTTATGATGTTTGAAAGTAATATGACCTTGACATTTCAGTGTTTATAAATAAAGTTTTATTGAGACACAGCCAGGCTCCATCATTTATGGATGGTCTATGGCTATTTTGTGCTGTTAATCCTCTGTAACACTACACTGATCACACAGAAGTGTGGGAACTGTGCATGTGACTGCGTGACTAAGTTGCCCCTTGAGGCCAGTTTTATCCAGTTATCTCCCAGAGAGGAGAAAGTGATAAAGCTAAGGGCACATGGGTGCAAACTGTTGAAATGATGGAAGGATGGATAACTGGATGCATGGATGGATAAATATTTGGATGAGAGAAAAAATAAAAACCAAAAACTCACGGTACATGCTACAAAGAATATTCCAATTTAAATTTCAGTCCTAAGTAGGTTGACGTTTAGCAAAAGACGAGGGACCTGAGAATGTTTAAGTGACAAAGTTTTAGCAGGAGCACAAACTGATGAGTAATATCAGTGGTACTCTTAAATGTCAAATAGATCATTTAATGCAATTCAGCCACTGTACCCTTTCAATCCAATGGTGATTGGTGGTCACTCCCTTATCTGGTTCCAGACAACTGAGGAAGACTTGAAAGATTGTTACCTACAAAACATCCAGCTAGCTGACTGAATAGCAGTTAAGAAAGGACCAAAATACTTCTAAAATAAAATAAAGGAAATGCTAACAGCCCTTTTGACTGACAGCAATTGGCTCCTGTCATTTTTCTTCCTGAGCTAATGGGAAGGGGATCTAACTTTATACCGTCTTCTTGACTGCTCCTGCCCTTATCCACCTGGACAGGTATTAAAGCTCTGGCTATGCTGAATTTCTAAAGGCCAGGATGTACGTTTGACTTAATGGTGTGACACCAACCAAGGAAAACTAGACCATAAAAATACACATTGCTCTCCTAACTCATGTCAGCAACGGCCAGAAGGAAGAAATGGGTTGGAAAAGAGGGGAGACCAACTAGGATTATATGGACCCCCACCTCAGTCTTTCTCATCTTTTTTTTTTTTTAAACCAACTTTCTATTTTATATTGCGGTATAGCTGATTAACAAACAATGTTGTGTTGTTTCAGGTGAACAGCAATGGGACTCAGCCATACGTATACACGCATCCATTCTTCCCCAAACTCCCCTCCCATCAACACTAGCACGTAACACTGAGTGGAGTCCCATGTGCCATTCAGGAGTTTCTTGTTGGTTATCCATTTTAAATAGAGCACTGTGTACATATCCACCCCCAAACTCCCTAGCTATCCCGCCCCCACTCCTTCCCAAGCATAAGTTCATTCTCTATGTCTGAGTCTGTTTTTTGTTTTCTAAGTTTCTTTGTATCATTTCTCTTAGATTCCACATCTAAGGGATGTCATACAATATTTCTCTTTCTCTGTCTGACTTACTTCACTCAGTATGCCAGTCTCAAGGTCCATCCGTGATGCTGTAAATGGCATTATTTTATTCTTTTTAATGCAGTGTTGCCCCTCTTGATGAGATTGTGGGCAACAAACTAGGCGTGAGCATGACTAATAATAGTGGTAGTAATAATAATGATAATAGACACAAAATTGGCCTTTACTAAATGGCTAATTTTGTCACAGAGATTGATTTCCATTTGCTAATCATGTAATCCTCACAATGACTCAACTTGGTAGAAAATACTGTGGTTGTCCTCGTTTTACAGAGGGAGAAACTCAAATCCAAGTAGGCTAAGTAACCTGCCCAAGGTGGCCCGGCTAGTAGGCATTCAGAACCACCTCCCTAGTGCACCTGCTGAGGCAGCTCTTGCCTTAGTACCAGAGAAGCAGACCTCTGTCTACAGGGCAACATCTAACTGCCAACGTGATTGTCCTCTCTGTCTGTCTAATGCATGTGTCCAAATGAAAAGTTGGTATAGGTTCCTGTCAGCCTTCCTAGGTGATGCTAGTAGTAAAGAACCTGCCTGCCAATGCAGGAGATGAATGAGATGTCGGCTTGATCCCCTGGAGGAGGGCGTTGCATTCCACTCCAGTATTCTTGCCTGGAGAATCCCATGCACAGAAGAGCCTGGTGGGCTACAGTCCATAGGGTAGCAAAGAGTTGGACATGATTGAAAGGACCTGGCATGTACAGGTTCCTATTAAACATACTCGACTATTTGTATTGCTTCACTTCACTTTCTTTGGAAATACCATTAGCATTATAGTCATTTTATAAAGAAAGTGGGAGGTGACATAAGCCCACGAGGACAAAACAAAGTAAAAGTGTGACAGCAGAAACATTTGAAAGCTGAAAAACTGATGGGCAAGAGGTATTACCCATCAGGGTTCTTGGACTCAATAGAAATTGATGAAGTGTCAGACGAGAAATTCGAGCAAGGCTGTACTGGGACTCAGGCTGCAGATCAAGAGAGTGAGAACAAGTAACAGGTTCCCTTGCTTGCTCCCAGAAGCCGGAAAGGGTGTGGCGGGGGGAAGAGTTTCTTAAATGGTTTAAGGGTAGTGACATCATGGTGAGTTGGGCCAGAGGAGTGGCTTAGGTGGTCTGCCCACTCCTTTGGTGATACTGTGTGCCGGGGGCATGCCCAGGATCATGCTTTTGCTCCTGGAGCCTCAGAAGTGGAAGCTAGGTTTTGAGCTTTTAGTGTCTTGTTGTCCACTTGCCCCAAATGTACATGTAATGCAGTTAGTTTTAGTCTCTTATAGTTAGGACAGAGGAACCTGGTGGGCCACATTCCATGGGGTCACAAAGAGTCCGACACCACTTAGTGACTGAGTACACACGCTTTGTATCTGTCGCTCTAAGATAACATTCGTTCAGGGTTGCAGCTTCCAGCCAAAGACAGCTGAAACTGAACTCAACAGTGGGGGCAATCCAGAAGAAGTGAAGTTTATCCAGCAGAGCCCCCCAAAGTCTCAGGTTTTCGGGCAATTAAAAATGGAGACATGTGTGCATCTGAAAACAGGAGAATTCCATTAGAGTCTCTAGAATCTTAAGGTAATATTCCCTCCCCTCCCCAGCAACTAGGAAGCTGCCTCTCCCACCCGCGAGAAAGAGGCTTGGAATCACTTTATGGAGAGAGGGAGCTAAAGGTAAATTTAAACCACAGGCCATCTTATGCAGGGAACCTCAGAGTCAAAACAGAAAGTAGAGCAAAGTCAACTTCCGGTCCAGTGAGGACACCCCAGTGCCTTCCTGGGGCTCCGATCCAGAAAGCAGGCAGTCAGGCTCCCTGCCTCCCTCCGTCCCTCCCTCCAGGCTGGGTGTGTCTCCAGGGAGACTGACAAGCCTTAAACAACAAACTGAAAATTACAAATACTGACCTTGATCCTGAAATGAGCCAGCCCAGCCTGGAAAGCCACCCAACTGGCAAGTTCTGACCACAGACCCAGAGCTTCTGGGCGGCTATTCCATTCCCCACCTTTTCAAGATAGTCTCCAACAGGAAAGACAGATAGGAAGGGAAAAATACAACAAAGAAGGGACAACCAGGAGTCAATGAGAGCAGGCAGGGGGTGAGGGATAGTCAAGAAAACCTTTCGTGTTTGTAGTACGAGGACACTGAGTAGAGGGCAGAGATGGGAGGCACGGCAAGCTCTCGTGCAGGTGTCAACCCTCACCTGGAGGACAGATGGGAGGGAAGGTGGACTGGAAGCAGGTGGACAAGTAGGAGGCCACCACCGAGATCTGGGGATGTGGTGACACCACTCTACACCCCAGCACATGGTGGAGAAGAAAGGATGGTTTCACATTTCTGAGTGTGGTAATTCGCTAGGTGAGGGCTGCTCGAGGAGAAAGAATTTCTGAGCAGGATTCACACTCAGGTCTGGCCGACTCCAGCATCCCTGAGTCTGTGACGCCAGGTCCAGAAAAACAGGGATGACCCACCTACTTGGAGGGAAGTGTGTGAATTCCATGGGATTTTGTGGCAGCTCTTCTTATATGACCAGACAACTATCCACAAGGGAGGGTTTATGATTGAGAATAATAAACCAGTCGGGGGACTTCTCTGGTCCAGTGGCTAAGACTCCATGCTCCCAATGCAGGGGGCTGAGTTTGACCTGTGGTCAGGCAACTAGATCCCACATGCTGCAACTAAGACCTGGCATGCGCAAATAAATAAATAAATGTTTTAAAAAATAATAAGACACTGAGAACATGACTGATGCATTAACTCAATGTCTCAGTCCACAATAAACATTTTAGTTAACTTTATTTTTTCTCATTTGACTAATTTTATCCAATCACACCATGATTTTGACAGGATTCATTCACTTAACCAGCAGGTTTTCTATTATTACAACTGCTGGTTTCTCTGCTTGACACAAAGGCACCAAACTGAATCAGAAATGACTCTCGACCTTAAGAAGTCCCTGACCCCTTGGGTGCTAATCGGAGAAGGGGGATAAGGGAGACTGTTTTTTCATTGCCCCATGTCATACAGTGAGGGTGGAAGGTGGGATTTGGAGTGTTAGCAGCCATGTTTATAGACCCTGGTAGAACCACGTGTGGAGTAAGAATGTGGAACAGAGAGGTTTCTTGGAAAGGCCAACAAACTGTTGGGGCACATCCCCAGTCCTTGCTTCATACATCCCCCAGTCTCAGCCCCACCCACTCCCCTTCTGACATATGGCATCATGAACCTATAAACTCCCTCTTTGGTCTGAGACTTTTCCATCGGGTTTCTGTTACTTGCGACCAAAGAAGCTGGACTATTATATACAATTTCCTGGAAGGGATATTACTTCAGCTGTGCCTTAAGAATGCACTATTTACCATAGCCAGGTTATGGGAGCAACCTAAATGGCCATCGACAGATGAATGGATAAAGAAGGTGTGATATGTATATACAATGGAGTATTACTCAGCCATAAAAAGGAATGAAACTGGGTCATCTGCAGAGATATGGATGGACCTAGAGTCTGTCATACAGAGTGAAGGAAGTCAGAAAGAGAGAAACAAATATTGTATACTAACACATAAAACGTGTTTCCTGCACAGAAAAATGGTACAGATGAACCCATTTGCAAGGCAGGAATAGAGATACAGATGTAGAGAATCAACACATGGGCTTGGGTCGGGGGGATAGGGAGGCTGGTATGAACTGGGAGACTAGGACTGATATGTGTACACTGCCATGTGTAAAACAGATAGCTAGTGAGAACCTGCTACACAGCATAGGAAGCTCAGCTTGTGGCTCTGTGATGACCTAGACAGGCGAGGTGGGGAGGGAGGGAGGTTCAAGAGGGAGGGGATATATATGGACTTATAACTGATTGGCTTTATGGTGAAACATTGTGAAGCAACTATACCCTCCTCCAAAAAGAATGATAAGAAAGTTGCTGGTAAAAGAAGCGAAGTGTCATTTCAGATGGAAGGAAGAATATGGACAAAGAGACCAGTACATTGATGGAAAGGAATGTAAGTGTGGTTTTGGTGGAGATAACATGAATGTCAGGGGTGCAGAACCCATACAGGAAAGAGACTCTGACTTCAGAGTCTTGGCTGCTGGATGAAGAACCCTGTGTCTTGTCATCTCCGGGCTCCATGTGGACAAACATTCACCATCGTGTCCTCTAGAAAGTTCCACGAGAGGGTTCATGCTTATCTCTGTGAAAGGGATGTGAAACAGGAGCAGAGAAAGACACTATTTCTCTGGTCCCATGGCTGAAGCTGAAGGGTGAATGACCTGAACATGACATTTTAAATCCTGAACGTATCCACTAAGTGGATCTCAGAAAGTTAAAATGTACAGAGAGAGAGAAAATGATCATTTTGCTAATGACTCATAAGTAAGTCAGACACAACCTTTCAACTTTCCGGCTATTTTCGAGGAAAATGCTCTTAGTTGTGGTTAAAGAGGAAGAAGTTCCAAAAAAGGAAAAAGAAACAGGCACTGCCTGCCACACACATGCCTATGTGCACACACGCGCGCGCGCACACACACACACACACACACACACACTAGAACTGCACTGGCTCCGGAAGCCTTAGGAATCACACTGACTTCTCAAAGACAAACAAAGGGTATCAGGATCTAAGGATATCTCTGCCAAAAATACTGATCGTTCTGTGAGATTAAATTTCATTAAGCACAGCGAGCTTGATTTGAATGTGCCTCCTGCCTTCTTTCCTGGCAACGAAAATGACCAGGGCATGGGCAGGAGAAGAATATTTGTATCAATGAAACAGTTTATTCCACTGCTCTCCACTGGCATCAAGAAAGGGAGCCGTCTAAGGGCAATTACCTCCCTTGGTTGGACAGAGAAGGAATGAGGACGACTGGTCATGGAGAGGACTTCAGAGGCATGTGTTTCTGGCTTTCTCGCCAAAACACTCTTTTCAGCCCAGTGAGCTGTATTTTCAGCAGAAGGGTGGGTTGGCATGGTTTATATCTGTTCTCCATGCCTGCTCGGCCCATTTACCCTTCCTCTGCCACATCTTTCCCACCCAGCTTTCCCAAAAGGAGGGCCAGGGATTATAACTCTTACTGAAAGATGTGGAATCTGGCTGCTTGCTGCCCCAAAGCCAATATACAGACCAGACTGGAGGAAAGGAAAGTTTGCTTTATTTCAGATGCCGGTAACTGGGGGCGGGAGTGGAAGTCTGTCCGAGGTCTGTTTCCCCCACCACTGACAAACAGGAGCTGAGAGATTTTACCAGCTGAGAGAGTGGGCTACATGCAGAAACAGCACAATCAACTCTGACTGTCATCTTCAGATGGGTCGTCTTGCTTGTTTCATTAGGTAATCTTCAGTTTCAGGGTTGTTTCCATTTCTTTGTGGCCAGTTCTTAGAAGTGGCAGCTTACGTCATGGCTACAGTCCGGTCATCATGTAGTTAACTTCTCCCACCTGATGGGGGTTTCAGAATGGACAAGACAGCTCACAGGAGACGGTTCAGAATATTATCCAGAGCCCTTGAGGAGGAGCTAAATGTCCTTGGCTATACTCAGTGAGCACATAAGCATGCTTTGGTCTCCTTTTGGGCTGTTTTCATTTCTGCCTGTTCTCATTTCTCTGATTAAACTTATTTTTTGATTAAAGCTTTTCCCCAGACAAAAGGCAGGCAGAAGATGTTCCCTTACCCTACAGAAGACATATGGGAAGGACCTTAGGGTCCTGTTTACAAGGTCTCTTCTTCACAAGGAGAAAGAAAATGTGTGTCCCACCCAAAGGGCACAGTTGCTACTCAGTGGGCATGAGGTTGCACAGCCCTGATTTTCCAAAGTAGAGATCCTGAAATTGAAGCCAGTACATTGGAGAACAGAGCCAGGAGGTCACGAGAAAGGGATTCCAATTCCTATTTGAGTCCCTTGATCAAGCAGCACCTAAACCAATACTCAGAATGTTCCAGTTAATGAGCCAGGTGATAGCCCTATTCTTTTCTTTTTGATTAAGCTGCTTTGAGTTGGGTTTCTGTCTCTAGCAAAATGAAAGGGACCTCAGTATTCCAAGAGGCCAAGTGTTAGGCAAATTGAAGACTGAGACATCCCTGGACTGGAGTCAACTAAGGACAGGAAGTCTTCATGGAAGAGGGGGCATTTGGCCTGGGCTTAATCATAGAGGAGGGACATCCAAGGGCAGTGAACAGTAAGAGTTAAAGGAGGGGGGTTGGAAAAGACTACTGAGCAGAATGTCTATACTCCTTGTTTTGCCCTGGGTGATAGCTTTCCTGGTAGCTCAGATGGTAAAGAATCTGCCTGCAGTTCAGGATATGTGGGCTTGATCCCTGGGTCAGGAAGATCCTTTGGAGAAGGGAATGGCAACCACTCCAGTATTCTTGCCTGGAGAATTCCATATACAGAGGAACATGGAGGGCCATAGTCCATGGGGTCGAAGAGTCAGACACGACTGAATGACTAACACTTTCACTTTGCCCTGGGGAGTCCTGCTGCAGGCCTGCTCTCCTAAGATGGTATTAATAGCACACCCTCCCACAACTAAGAGTACCTGAAAGGACCCAGTCCTTTCTGGGAAAGGACCCAGTCCTGTCCCACAGTTGGGAATATAGAGTTCGGCTTTCTCCATGCTGTGATCCTCAGCTCCATCCAGGAAATCCTGAGTGAGAGGGAGAGAAAGAAAGATGGAGAAAGAGAGAGAGGTCTTTAAAGTGGTCCAGGGATGAGCTCATTTTGGAACAAGAAGAGAGAAATTTGCCTTCCTGAAAATGGTGGTGCTGGGAGGGCAGGCTGTTGATGGAGAGGATGACTCAGCTGTGAGCCGCCTGCTTGTCAGCAGACTGCCTCTTTGAGCTAATTACTGTCTACCAATAAATGACAAGCTTAAAACAATGAAAATAAACTCAGTTCAAGGACACACGTCAAAAATGGAGCAATTAACATTCTGAAGGGTCCATTAGTGCAGGGGACTTAGGAGAAATTTTTTCTTGTAAACTGCTAATCATATTCGGCATGTCAGAGCTAAGGTTACGAGTCATGTGTTGCCTAATAGCTAACATTACTTACTGAGTGCAGTGTGTCCCAAGTGACCAGGGTCAGCGCTTAAAAGGGTGTCTGGTTTTGCAAAATGTATGCTTTCTCAAGCTGCTTGTGTGTGTGTGTGTGTGTGTGTGTGTGTGTGTGTGTGTGAGAGAGAGAGAGAGAGAGAGAGAGAAAGAAAACCATTATTTGACTCTGTGTGTGAATCATCCTTTTGTGCAAGTGTGGTTTCCTTCCTAAAGAAATGTCGTATTGTGCAGGATAAATGTGTAAAAATCATTTTTAATCCAATGATAAATATTGTTATTTTGTAGTCCAGTGTGTATTGAAAACATCCAGAAACTTCTAAGGATTGGGAAGTATTTCTGAGAATTCAGAAATATTTGCAAGTACCGTCACTCCTGTGTAATTGAAATGAATTATTTTTTTCTTCCTTGGATTCCAATCCCCTGATTCTCAAAATAGCTCCCTGATTTCCTATGGTCCAGACCATTCTCATCACACAGCGACTCCAAATGCCCTCCAGGGTGGGAATAAAAGCCCGGAAGAGTCAATCCGTGTAGTCCATCAAATTGCCCACTGTGATTGGCTCAAGGTGGTCACGTGACCCAGTAGAGCCCCAGTTGCTCTGGGACCAGTTGCCGAGGGATAAAAGACACATGGGTGGGAAAGTGTATCCGTACACCCATAGACTTTACAGGAGCCTATTGCTGAATGGGAATTTCAACTTGCCTTTGGCATTTGCTGGTTTCCCAAGTGGCTCAGTGGTAAAGAATCCACCTGCCAGTATTGACCCGAGTTCAATCCCTGGGTGGGGAAGATCCCCTGGAGGAGGAAATGGCAACCCACTTCAGTATTCTTGCTGGGATAATCCCATGGACAGAGGAGCCTGACGGGCTACAGTCCATGGGGTCACAAAGAGTGGGACACGACTGAGTGACTGAGTGTGCAACTTTGGCATTTGCCACAACCCAACCATACAGTGCTTAGCCTGCCTCTGCTGCAGCTGCTGCTAAGTCACTTCAGTCGTGTCTGACTCTGTGTGACCCCATAAACGGCAGCCCACCAGGCTCCCCAGTCCCTGGGATTCTCTAGGCAAGAACACTGGAGTGGGTTGCCATTTCTTTTTCCAATGCACGAAAGTGAAAAGTGAAAGCGAAGCCGCTCAGTCGCGTCTGACCCTCAGCGACCCCATGGACTGCAGCCTTCCAGGCTCCTCTGTCCATGGGATTTTCCAGGCAGGAGTACCGGAGTGGGGTGCCATTGCCTTCTCCGTAACCTGCCTCAGGCTCATCTGATTTGCATCAGAAGCCAGTTCGTGACGTAATAGGCAATGAAGGTTCAAATACTGATGATGTGCAGCCTTGTTTTCTCATGAAGGCTTAATTAATTGGGCCAACATTTCCAGCATCGATTTTTCCCATTTAGTTTCAGTTCTTGAATTAGCAGTTCCTTTCCAGGCACAACTTAGAAGGCCCTGTCTTGAGCAATCACATTATAGAATCAAGCAGTTCGCTCCAGCCCTTTCTGGTCTGAGGTGACGTCCCCAAGGTGTTCCTGTCAGACTGATGCTCATTAAATCTGGAAGAGAGAGGAAGTGCAATCTCTCTGGAAAAAGCTTCAGGTTGAGTACTCTCTGAGACTGGAGACCAGCCTAGGGGCTGGAAGCATGGGTTCAATCCCTGGTTCGGGAAAATATCCTGGAGTAGAACATGGCAACCCACTGCAGTATTCTTGCCTGGAAAATTCCATGGACAGAGGAACATGAGGGGCCACACACACACACAGTGGCCTGAGGCAGCTGGCATCCCTCACAATGACCCTGAATCGGACCTCCCATCCAGGGAGATCCTGAGGCTATTTCTCCCTGAGGGCAAGGCAAAGAGCTCCTCCCACCTTGCATCAGCCAAATCAGAGAACCATTGGCCTTTTCTTGGACAACCTGAGACAGGAAATGCCTTCTGCCCGTGGGAAGCCCACAGCTTGGAGAGATTTCATGAACTGACTGGAAAAATCAGAGACACAAATAAATGAGTCCTGCAAAATTGAGGTTTTATTCCACTGTGGGTCCTCCTCTCTGGGAGTAGAAACTCAGAAAATGGTGAGAGCTATAATGTATCGAAATTGTAGAATGTTCCGTTCCAGGTACCAATTCAGTGGGTATTCTATTTCCTGGACCTAAAACATGGGTCATTTCTTAGTGAACTCTGACGCCAATTTAAGAGACTTCATCTATCATTCTTCAGACACACAGATTAAAATTTTAAAAAATCATAATATATTCTTGGAAAAAAGGTACATATTCTTTTAAATAAAATTTTCCTTTAAATGATATATTTCATGTTGTTCAGTTACTCAGTCATGTCCAATTCTTTGCCACCCCATGGACTGCAGCATGCCAGGCTTCCCTGTCCTTCACCACCTCCTGGAGCTTGCTCAAACTCCCATCCACTGAGTCCATGATGCCATCCAACCTTCTCACCCTCTCATCTTCTGTCATCCCTTCTCCTCCTGCCTTCAATCTTGCCCAGCATCAGGGTCTTTTCCAAGATAATGATACATTAAATTATAAATATATATATATGTATATATGTATTTGTCGGGCGAGGTATGGTGAGTCCTAGTGTGACATGCATTTTGATAAAGAAATTGGAATTGCACAAGACTGATCAGTTATTCCTAATCTTGGTCTTCCTTCAGGACCTAGATGGTCTCATTTTTCCAACAGACTCCCTTTCCCCTCTAGCTCAGATTGTCTCCTCCCATCTCTGAATATTCTGAACCTGTCAGTTTAAGGCCCAGTTGTTTATGTCCCTGTCTGGATCTTTATTACTCAGCAGCAAAAGCCTTCCATCAATTGTTCAATCAACAAGTATTTCATCTCCCACGTGACTGTTCCTTCTTCTAGCAGCTCCACCGAGCACCCTATAGCAGGGGCCCAAGCAGAAGTAACCTTAAGCCAGGCTGTGAGGTCAGTGAGAGGATCAGAATACACACTCATGGCACAGACGTGACTTACCTAGGGGACATGAAAGAGGACGAGTCATTGCCACAAAAAAATCTGCTCCCTTCCATTTTGCTTGAAACACATGGACGAGTCCATTTTTTAATTTTCTCACTTGGATAGGGACATTGACACATGAAGTATTTCATGCTTCTCTTAGCTCTCCTGTAAGGAAACGACAGCGCAAGTGAAATGATTAATGGCACGGATGCTCAGCTTCTATGACAGGGAACAACAGGGAGAGAAAAGGGGCCGCAAAAGGGCAGAGAACACACGACAATTGGTACTCAACAGG
The DNA here is from genome assembly GCF_032405125.1 of Capricornis sumatraensis. Classification (NCBI taxonomy): domain Eukaryota; kingdom Metazoa; phylum Chordata; class Mammalia; order Artiodactyla; family Bovidae; genus Capricornis; species Capricornis sumatraensis. The sequence goes on along the minus strand of NC_091085.1, from coordinate 56,844,879 downwards.
CATGTAGGAACGGTGTGCCACCCATCAGCTTTCCCAAGGAAAACCCCAAACATCTCATATGTGCCCTGAGGGAGCCAACCCCTGCAGCAGACATGCACGATGGTAACTGATCGACGGGACCCGACTTACTCAGAGACAGCCCTGGGCTGAAGACAACCTTCAGATTTTTTGCCTGGGATCAAGTGTCCTGTTACAGGAACACTTGCTATAGCTTTGCTATAGCTCTCTTGCTATTTAAAGAAAACCAGACAAATGAAGCAGACTTCTATTGCCCAGGGACTGTGGATGCTTGTTAGCATCTGTTGATCTAGAACATATAATTATTTGTATATTTATGCTCATCAAGGACACTGCTTATGGTACGCTGTCAGGTGTGGTTTCCCAGTCTCCTTCTTCCCCAGATAAGTAAGCTCCTTTTATGGTTAAAAGAACAGTGATTTCTCCCTCTTGCCCAGCTCTATTTTAAGCCAGTTCTGTAGGTACTTCAGCTCCCTTATCTGGCAACATAGGCTTGGACCCCACCCACCACCCTGCCTGCAGTGACGAACACTGGTAAATCCAGCCACTTATATCCAAGTTTCTCAGGCTTTGTCATTGTCACAGGCTTCTCAGAAACCAGTCCATCATCCCTTTGGGGGTGGAAATGTGTCCACTTTACATGGTGTGTGGTGCTTCGCTTTCCAGTCCCCCCTCTGGTGCCCAGTGGGTGAGGGTGTCACAGAGAACATACCTGATACTATCGGATCTATTCCTTTAGCTCTAACCCTTGTGCTCTGTTTCCTGGATGAGTCACGCTGGCTCCGCATCTTTTGTGAAAGAATCTACCTGGAGCCGAAAATATACAGGAGAGCCCCTTTGCTAGGCTCAGATCTTTAACGATATAACACTTTCCCATTCATAGAGAGGGAAAACGTTGCATAACATAAAATAACAATTATCTTGTTAGAGGTTTATAGGAACATGGTGACCAGACCAACTGTGGACAGCTGCAAGAACAAAGGATTCCTGCACCCAGAAGTTTGCAACAACCAGCTACACCCTGTCCCCTTTTAGTACAAAAGAAGCTGGAATGGTTCTTTGGGACACCATTCCACTATCTTTTTGGTTCACCAACTTTCCAAGTAAAGTCACTATTCCTCACCCTGGCACCTCATCTCTTGATTTATTGGCCTGTCATGTGGTGAGCGGTATGAACCTGGATTTGATAACAGAGGCATCCTTCTTCCCAGAGGTTGCCTTTGTTTCTCACCCCTGGTGGCCTCTGTCATGACACACCTGGCCCTGGAGTATAACATAAGTCAGAGGTGAGATACTATTTTGGACAAAATTACAGAGAAAAGAACTATCATTTTGATGAGGGTGATCTAAGCTCATCGGGGCTTTCTCTTGGAAAATAAATTGGAGTGCCCAAGTTCCCTTCGTGTAGCAGCTAGCAGGAACACTTACGTGGGAGGCTGGCTGAGGTCATAACTGTGAAATATGGCCCAAGAGAAAGGAAGTTATGAGACTGTGATCAGATGCTGAAACCATATGCTGATGCTTTTCTCTATCAGAACAGCCCCGGGACATACATTACCCAAGAAACAATGACGCAATTTATTCCATCTTTCTTACTCTTACCTGTTTTTGGGGATCCCAAGCTTAATCCAAGCTTGGGAACTGAGGTGTGAAAATCACTTCAGGGCCAAAGCTGGTGACCTGAGGATCAATATTCCATCTGGTTATGGCTCATTTGTCACTTAATTTGCTGGTGTCTTCTTTTACTAATTCGATGGGCATTATTTTTGAAATTGTAAAAATCACATATTTTTTTTTTAGAAAGTATAATTTCTTCATGATCTCTTGTTGGTATCATATTAAGAAACCCAATTTTATTTCTATTAGAAAAAGAGAGGCATGTGGGATACTTGTTCCCTAACCAGGGATCAAACCCACGTCCCTTGCAGTTGAAGTGTGGAGTCTTAACCACTGGGCTGCCAGAGAAGTCCCCCAAATCACATACATGCTTTGGGAAAAGATAAAACTTAAAAAAAAAACCCACCAGAAAATAGACTACTGAAAGATGTGTGTGTGCGACCTAAGTTGCTTCAGTCGTGTCTGGTGTCTGACTCTTAGCGACCTTATGGACTGGAGCCTGCCAAGCTCCTCAGTCCACGGGGAGTCTCCAGGCAAGAACTGGAGTGGGTTGCCATGCCTTCCTCCAGAGGATCTTCCTGACCCAGGGATCGAATGCACATCTCTTACGACTCCTGCATTGACAGGCAGGTTCTTTACCATTAGCGCCATCTGGGAAGCCCAAAGATGGCAGAGTCGTATTTTAATTAGACACACTTCATCCACTTTCTTCACAGTCGGAGGCATATATACTCATACCCACACACGCACACACACATCAGCTAAAGTCAATTTGACTTTTAATATTCAGCTAATTAAACTTTTTATTCCATATCTTTAAGCAAGTTCATTATCTTCACTCTGAATTTGCATGCTTGCTAAAGGAATTAAATTTGATCTTGTTTGCTCACTCCATGATGCCTTTGGGGCGCCTTATCTGAACCAGGTTCTGTTCCAGGCCCTGAAGTCTTCACAGCAGGCAGATGAGCCTCTGACTCGTGGGTCTTTCACTGCAGAGGAGATTTCCTAGGGATTTCCAACTGTGTGTCCAACTAGATTCTAGTTTCTCTTCTAACTTCTACTCTTGCTTCCTGCTCCACTGGTGGTCTCATGGGACACAGCCACTCTCACTTGACTTCTGTGCCAATTATGATGTTATTGCCTGCCAGTTCTAAATTCACCCTGTTTGCTTGGATTGTGTGATGGTTAATGTGTTTCAACTTGACTGTGCTAAGGGATGCCCAGAGAGCTGGTAAAGCATTATTTCTGGCGTGTCTGTCTGGGAGGGTGTTTCTGGCAGCGATTCAGCATCTAATTCAGGAGACTAAGAACGTCACTGTCAGAAACGTCACAGTACACTGTCAGGTGAAGCTTCTCAATCTACTTCCTCCCCAGATACATGGGCTCCTTTTATGGTTAAAAGAACAGCGACTTCCCCCTCTTGCCCAGCTCTATTTTAAGCAAGTTCTAAAGGAACTGCAGAACTTACCAGCTCCCTTACCAGGTAACGTAGGCTTGGATCCCACCCACCACCCTCCCTGCAGTGTTGGACCCTGGTAAATCTAGCCATTTATGTCCAAACTTCTCAGGCTTTGTAATTGCCACAGGGTTCTCAAAAACCAGTCCATCTACTTCCCTTTGAGGGTGAAGGCACCTCCCAGAAGAAGGTGAAGTTTGGGGATAGAAAAATGATGTGTTGAAAAATGGTGTGATAGAAAAATGGTCATCCTACGTGCTTCTCTGATACCCAGTGGGTGGGGGTGTAAGAGAGATCTGCATAGTCATCGTCCACTCCTCCAAAGGCCCAAAGAGAACAAAAATCAAAGGAAGGGCAAGTTTTCTTTTCTAGACCTGGGGTGTCCTCTTTCTCCTACTCTTGGTCATTGGAGCTCCTGGTTCTCAGGCCTTCAGACTTGGATTGAATTAGACCACCAGCTTTCCTGGTTCTCCAGCTTACAGAGGACAGACTGTGGGACTTCTTCACCTCTGGAAACAAGATACCTGCATGCTAAGTGGCTTCCATACCACCAGACTCCTCTGTCCATAGGATTCTTCAGACAAGAGCACTGGAGTGGGTTGCCACGTCCTTCTCCAGTGAATCTTCCTGACCCAAGGATCAAATCTGTGTCTCTTATGTTTCCTGCGTTGGCAGATGGGGTCTTTACCACTAGTGCCACCTGGAAATCAGATGAGCCACCTTCTCTACTAAATCCCTTCCTGTATACTTCTATCCAGATATCCAGCTGGTTCTCTGGAGAACCTTGTGTACACAGTCTGCACAAATGGATCTGAGCCCTTCATTTTTCCTCCTTTTACCCACTGACACTGAAGCTTTGTCGGTAGAGGGTGCTGGAGAGACAGTACAGAAGACAGTTATACTGCTCCTAGTTCCAGAATTAGAGAAAGGCACAGCAAGGTTAGTTCATGGATCACAAAACAGTCACACAACTTAACCACAACAGACAACTGGAAGGTGGGAGTGGAGCTGGGACGATGATTCAAGTTAGGGCTCTCAGGGTCAGGAAGGGCTTCTGAGAAGCTTTTAGGAGCAGTAATGTAGGGACACAGAGCAATTGCAATTGACCTTAACTGTTTCCTTCTGCAAAATGAAAATGAACATTCTCAAGTTGTCTAAATTCAATGTCATTAGCTCTCAGGGTGATGGGTTACAAGATTAAATCTCTAAAAATTTTGCCTCCTGGATCATCCAGAAACTGCCCAATGTTACTGTTCAATATTCCACTGTCTAACTGGGCAGTGCTCTTACTGGCTTTGGGTCACATAAAAAAAGGGAGAGGAGGATTTTGTTCAGTCTTTTTGTCCTGGTTGAATTGACTAGAGCTAGCAGCAGCAGATTTGTGAGATCAGAGTCAGTGGTTTAATAATCCTAAGTTCTTGAATAAAATCAGCTTCCTTCAGCAACCTTGGGTGTGTGTTCAATTGCCAAGTTGTATCTGACTCTTTGTGACCCCATGGACTGCAACATACCAGGCCTCCCTGTCCCTCACCACCTCCCAGAGTTTGCCCAAGTTCATGTCCATTGAATCGGTGATGCCATTCCAACCATCTCATCCTCTGTTGCCCTCTTCTCCTTCTACCTTCAATCTTTCCCAGCATCAGGGTCTTTTCAAGTGAGTTGGCTGTTCACATCAGGTGGCCAAAGCATTGGAGCTTCAGCTTCAGCATCAGTCCTTCCAATGTATACTCAGGGTTGATTTCCTTTAGGATTGACTGGTTGGATCTCCTTGCAGTTCCAAGGGACTCTCAAGAATCTTCTTCAGCACCAGAGTTCAAAAGCATCAATTCTCTGGCCCTCTGCCTTCTTTATGGTCCAACTCTCACATCTGTACATGACTACAGGAAAGACCATAGCCTTAGCTATACGGACCTTTGTTGGCAAAGTGATGTCTTTGCTTTTTAATACACTGTCTAGGTTTGTCATTGCTTTCCTGCCAAGAAGCAATCATCTTCCAATTTCATGGCTACAGTCACCATCTGCAGGGATTTTAGAGCCCAAGAACAGGTAATCTGTCACTGCTTCCACCTTAGTTTATATCATTAAAGTTAACTCACCTGTTTGTTTTCCAAACATTGTCTAGTAAATATAATTTTCAGTAATAGCACTCAGTCTCATGAATAAAAATCATATCTTTTTAATCATTGAATAAATCTGTCAATATTACAAGAACATCATTTGCTTTTTTTCTAGAAATAGACTCAAATTTATGATGATGTGGTAGAGAATAAGAAAATAAATCTGATTTAAATGTTAAGATTCATGTATGGATGTGAGAGTTGGACTATAAAGAAAGCTGAGCACCAAAAAACTGATACTTTTGAATTGTGGTGTTGGAGAAGACTCTTGAGAGTCCCTTAGACTGCAAAGAGATCCAACCAGTCCATCCTAAAGGAGATCAGTCCTAGGTGTTCATTGGAAGGACTGATGTTGAAGCTGAAACTCCAATACTTTGGCCACCTGATGCGAAGAGCCGACTCACTTGAAAAGACCCTGATGCTGGGAAAGATTGAGGGCAGGAGGAGAAGGGGATGACAGAGGATGAGATGGTTGGATGGCATTGCCAACTCATGGACATGAGTTTGGGTAGGCTCTGGGAGTTGGTGTTGGACAGGGAGGCCTGGAGTGCTGCGGTTCTTAGGGTCACAGAGAATTGGACACAACTGAGCTACTGAACTGACTGACTGACTGACTGAAATGTTAAGATAAAAGTGGAATGTAAATGCTGGCTAGATTTCCTTTTATTTACATATATATATATATATATACATAGGCTAAGCCATACAGCATGTGAGATCTTAATTCCCCAACCAGGGATCAAACCTGTGCCCCCTACATTGGGAACTCAGCATTCCATTCACTGGACCACCAGGGAAGTCCCTCCTTTTATTTATCTAACTATCATGTTAATAGCTTCTTACTATTTCTCTCAAAGTTGTTAGAAAATTCTGTGATTTTGTCTTTCCTTTTAAGGTCTGAATTTAGAAATGTATAGCTGACATGTAATTATTGTTGTTTATGTTTTATTGCTGATCAACCTCTAATCAAAGTTTTCACTTCCCACTTCATTAAAGTTGTGACACGTTCCCTAGCTTTTCCCAAAAGCATCTCATCTAATAATTACCATATAGGGACTTCCCTGTGGTCCGATGGCTAAGATTCCAGGCTCCTTGTGCAGGGTGCCTGGGTTCTATCCCTGGTCAGGGAACTAGATCCCACATACCACAACTAAGAGTTTGTATGCCACAACTGAAGATCCCATGTGTCGCAACTGAGACCTGGCACAGCCAAGTAAATAAATAAAAATAATAAGTATTAAAAAATGACTGTATGTCCCAGCAACCCATGTTATAAATTGCAAGCCAGTATTTGCCTCCCACCTCTGATATGAGCTGGATAGTGGATTTCAAGACAGCAGCCATGTTGTTAGTTCCCAGCAGCCAAGAGTGCAAACCCAAAACCTCAAAGACAGCAACCCATGTCTTAGGATGATTTACTTTGCATAAATAATAAGACATGGGATACCCAGACAATGACAGGTAGTATTTGGGTGACTTCCTGTCTGTATTTAGTTTATATTTATTGCTGATGCAAGGTATGTCTCAAACAGTAACAGAAATTCTTGCAAGTCCATGATCAAGCTAGCTTTCCCAAGATTTCATTTAATGATCCCCCATGGCCTGTTCTATTCTAACTGGAAAATATACATATTTTTCTGCAGGCATGAGCATGCCTTGGGATTTCACCAAGTTGGGCTTTCCCCCATCTACATTTTCTACTGAAATAATAGTTTTGTCTACATTAATCTGACAACCTGGGTGTGAATTCACTCAAAATTTCTATTGTTGCTGGTTTTGTTGCTTGATTTACCCTGTCTCCAAGTGTAACATAGGAATTCATGCTAATGTTGCTATTTTATAGTGAGCTTTGCTTTCTAGTCACCAATATTCTATGAACTATCATACTGGCATTTGTCTTCATAATGATGCATATAAGGAATAGATTCAATTTACTAGCGTATTTGTGGTATTTCTTCTTCTGCACTCCACTATTATTCACTGATGCAATGTATATTTTTTGACTATATGATTTTATAATTTTTCAACACTGGTTGTCTATTATTTCAACTTTAGAACTGTTTCCTCATATATAATGTACAGCATATTGTATTTACATGAGCAACATTATTTATTTTTCCTATAAAACAATTTTAAAATCATTTCCCATCCATGGATGATGTAAAGTATTTGGATTTTCCCCCATAAATATTTGTCTTAAAGAAATAGGATGGTGTTTTATACTCAGTTATGTCTTATAGGCTAGAAAATAAACACTTTTGCAAGGCACACTAAATGAATAACAGGGAACTAGCATTTACTAAGCACAGAATTTTTGCAAACTATTTAGTTAATTCTGAATAAAATTGCGACATAAAATATGTAGCGCATCTAGTTAAATTTGAATTTCATAAAAACAACTTTGAGTTCTGTTTATTTGTTTTAGTATATCTCAAATAGTACAGGGGATATACTTATGCTAAAATAATTTGTAGTTTCTCCAAAATTCAAAAAAGGAAGCAAGTGCCCTCTATTTTCTTTGCTAAATCTAGTGACTGTCCTCAAACAACCCTGTCTGGAACCAACTTATACTTATTTTTTCTCTTTCCTCCCCTTCTGTATTTCTTTCCTCATACTAAAGAAGAGATTTCTTTGGGGAGTATGGGAAACTTGAAATAGCTTCCAAAATAGAGATTTGGAAGCTTAAAATTTTAAATGAGGTTATTCATAGCTTGTCCCTTATGTCTGAAAACATAGCAAAATAAAGACTATCTTCACTTTTTAGCACATCGGGTTATGGATTTTAAATTAGAATAATAGAACACTCATGCCAGAAGCAACCTTGATAGTTGCCTTATGAACAACTTTGCTTCATAGATGTAAGGCACATGCCCCAGACCCCTCTAACAAGAGGCTACCTCCAGTTAGGGGGATATTTCTAACAGAACTGATTTTTGCCAAAATATGTACGTGACACACTGACAAAAGAGAAAGTTGAGGCCATACCAGGTGTGGGGTTGTAGGAAGGAAGGGGAAGAGGAGGCAGGACGAAGTGGGCAAGTTTGGTTGAAGAACATCTTATATTTTGTTGGCAGCTCCTGGGCCCTTGTGGAAGGTTTCCCAGACTCTCCACCCATTCCTTCACTTTTCTTGGGACCACCACCAACAATAACAGTAGAATACAAGGTCTCTGTTTTGCACAGTAAGGAAACTATCAGCTCAGTTCAGTCACTAAGTCGTGTCCAACTGTTTGCAACCCCATGAACTGCTGCACACCAGGCTTCCCTGTCCATCACCAGCTTCTGAAATTTGCTCAAATTCACGTCCATCGAGTCAGTGATGCCATCCAATCATCTGATCCTCTGTCCTCCCTTCTCCTCCTGCCTTCAATCTTTCCCATCTGGGTTTTTTTCCGGTGAGTCAGTTTTCCACATCAGGTGTCCAAAGTATTGGAGCTTCCGCTTTAGCATCAGTCCTTCCAGTGAATATTGAGCACTGATTTCCTTCAGGATTGACTGGTTGAATCTCCCTGTAGTCCAAGGGACTCTTAAGAGTCTTCTCCAACACCACACTTCAAAAGCATCAATTCTTCAGCACTCAGCTTTCTTTATAGTACAACTCTCACATCCATACATGACTCCTGGAAAAACCATCTTTTGACTAGATGGAACTTTGTCGGCCAAGTAATGTCTCTGCTTTTTTAATATGCTATCTACATTGGTCATAGATTTTCTTCCAAGGAGCAAGTGTTTTTTAATTTCATAGCTGCAGTCACTATCTACAGTGATTTTGGAGCCCCCCAAAATAAAGTCTGTCACTGTTTCCATTGTTTTCCCATCTATTTGCTATGAAGTGATGGAACTGGATGCTATGATCTTAGTTTTCTGAATGTTGAGTTCTAAGTCAGCTTTTCACTCTTCTCTTTAATATTCATCAAGAGGTTCTTCAGTTTCTCTTTGCTTTCTGCCATAAAGGTGGTATCATCTGCATAACTCAGGTATTGATATTTCTCCTGGCAATCTTGATTCCAGCTTGCGCTTCATCCAGCTGGGCATTTCGCATGATGTACTCTGCATATAAGTTAAATAAGCAGGGTGACAATATACAACCTTGACGGACTCCTTCCCAATTTGGAACCAGTTCATTACTCCATGTCTGATTCTAACTGTTGCTTCTTGAACTGCATACAGATCTCTCAGGGGGCAGGTAACGTGTTCTGGTATTCCCATCTCTTGAGGAATTTTCCACAGTTTGCTGTGATCCACATAGTCAAAGGCCTGAGTATAGCCAATGAAACAGAAGTAGATGGTTTTCTGGAATTCACTTGCTTTTTCTATGATCCAATAGATATTGGCAATTTAATCTCTGGTTCCTCTGGCTTTTCTAAATCCAGCTTAAACAATAAACAAAATGTAAAGGTAATCTATGGACTAGGACAAGATATTTTCAAGTGATGTTACAGACAAGTGATTAATTTTCACGATGTACAAAAAACAGCTTAAACAATTTGAATATAAAAAACCCAAACAACTCAATCAAAAAATGGGCAGAAGACCTAAATAGACATTTCTCCAAAAAAGACATACAGAAAGCCAACAGGCCCATGAAAAGATGCTCAGTATTGTTACTTAGAGAAATGCAGAACAAAACTAAAATGAGGTATCACCCCACACCAATCACAGTGACCATCATTAAAAAGTTTAAAAATAATAAATGCTGGAGAGAGTGTCGAGAAAAGGGAACCCTCTTACATTGTTGGTGGGAATATAAGTTGGTACATGGAGAACAGTATGGAAGTTCCTTAAAAGGCTAACTAAAAATAGAGTTGTCATATTATCCCTCAGTCCCACTACTGGGCGTATATCTGGATAAAACTCTAATTCAAAAAGATGTATGCACCCAATATTCATAGCAGTACTGCGTACAATGACTAAGACACGGAAGCCACCTAAGTGTCCATCAGCAAATGAATGAGTAAAGAAGATGTGGTGTATATACACAAAACAATCTCATTCAGCCACAAAGATAAAATAATGCCATTTGCAGCAACATTAATGGACCTAGAGATTATCATACTAAGCGAAGTTAGCCAAAGACAAATATCATATGATATCACTTATATGTGGAATCTTTAAAAATGATATATTAATACATGGATTTATTTAGATAACATGAATAGTCTCCCAGACATAGAAAGGAAACATGGTTACCAAAGAGGGTAGCGGGATAGTGTGGTGCATGCATGCTCAGTTGCTTCAATCGTGTCTGACTCTTGGTGACTCTATGGACTGTAGCCCAACAGGCTCCTCTGTCCATGGGATTCTCCAGGCAAGAATACTGGAATGGTTTGCCACACCCTACTCCAGGGAATCTTCCCGACCCAGGGATGGAATCCACATCTCTCATGTCTCATGCATTGACAGGCAGGTTCTTTACCACTAGCGCCACCTGGAAAAGCCAGTGGGGTGGGGTGAGGGAGATAAATTAGGAGTTTGGGATTGACATACACACACTGCGCTGTGCTGTGCTTAGTCACTCAGTCATGTCTGACTCTTCACGACCCTGTGGGCTGTAGCCCTCCAGGCTCCTCTGTCCATGGGATTCTCCAGGTAAGAATACTGGAGTGCGTTACCATGCCCTCCTCTAGGGGATCTTCCCAACCCAGGGATTGAGCCCAGGCTTCCCACATTGCAGGTGGATTCTTTACCACTTGAGCTACCCGGGAAGGCCCATATACACACTGCTGCTGCTGCTGCTGCTGCTGCTACTGCTAAGTCGCTTCAGTCGTGTCCAACTCTGTGAGACCCCAGAGACAGCAGCCCACCAGGCTTTCCCATTCCTGGGATTCTCCAGGCAAGAACACTGGAATGAGTTGCCATTTCCTTCTCCAATGCATGGAAGTGAAAATTGAAAGTGAAGCCTCTCAGTCATGTCTGACTCTTAGCAACCCCATGGACTGCAGCCTACCAGGCTCCTCCCGGAGAAGGCAATGGCAACCCACTCCAGTACTCTTGCCTGGAAAATCCATGGATGGAGGAGCCTGGTGGGCTGCCGCCTATGGGGTCGCACAGAGTCGGACACGACTGAGCGACTTCACTTTCACTTTTCATTTTCATGCATTGGAGAAGGAAATGGCAACCCACTCCAGTATTCTTGCCTGGAGAATCCCAGGGATGGCATAGCCTGGTGGGTTGCCGTCTATGGGGTCGTACAGAGTCGGACACGACTGAAGCGACTTAGCAGTAGCAGCAGGCTCCTCCATCCATGGGATTTCCCAGGCAAGAGTAGTGGAGTGGGTTGCCATTGCCTTCTCCACATATACACACTCCTGCTGCTGCTGCTAAGTTGCTTCAGTCATGTCCGACTCTGTGCGACCCCATAGATGGCAGCCCACCAGGCTCCCCTGTCCCTGGGATTCTCCAGGCAAGAACACTGGAGTGGGATGCCGTTTCCTTCTCCAAGATACACAATACTATATATAAAATAAACAAGCAACAAGGACCTATTGTGTTATACAGTATATATGCATATATACAGTATATATCTGAATGACTTTGCTGTATACCTGAAACTAACACAACATTGTAAATTAACTGCACTTCAATTTTTAAAATGGTAAATAATAATAATAATAAAGTCCAGAGCAAAGAAAAAAAAGTGTTTGGCAGAATTTACCTGTTTTTTGGGGTTTTGGGGGGGGGGGGATAAGGGAAGAGATCCCTGGGGACAGGCCTCTTTTTTTTTTCTTCTTCTTCTTTTCAGCTAAGCTAGGTCTTTGTTTAGGCCTACAGACTTCTGAAGTTGTGGCATGCAGGCTTATTTGCCCTGTGGCATGTGGGATCTTAGTTTCCAGATCAGGGATTGAACCCGAATCCCTTCTGCACTGGAAGGTGGATTCTTTACAATTGGACTACCAGGGTAGTCCCCTCAAGCTTCATCTTAATATCTATGTTCCTTTCAAAGAGAAGTTAAAAGGCATTTCACGTCACAGACACCTCCTTCAGTCACTGGGGTATGATTCTGGTAAATCGTATTCCTCTTTTAAAAATTAACAGAAAATATCACCTCTGACTCGGAATCTCCAGCGCAAACCTAACACCTCCTCTTTACATCGCTCATGCTTGCATAAGGCAGCTTTTAAATCTCGTTCAGCTCCACCTGTAGTGTCAGTTTGGGGCTAGATTTTTATAGCTTGTGATCTGTAAGCAAATATAACACTGTGGACCAGGAGAGCTAACATTCAAAGAAAGAAAGGGAATCTCTTTTGGAATGTGAATAAGCATCACAGTATTTATTAATTCTCCAAATGTCAGCTTTCACACATATAGGCTTGTCAAAGTTGGGTTCAGCTGGGGAAGTGATTCATGCTACGGTACATCTGCTCCCCCCAGACTAAAATGGTATCTCTAATTCAAGGATAGTTAGAATAGTTACAATGGGAAAGTGAAAGTGTTAGTCACTCAGTCGTGTCTGACTCTTTTTGATCCCATGGATTGCAGCCCACCAGGCTCCTCTGTGCATGGGAGTTCCCCAGGCAAGAATATTGAAGCGGGTGGCCATTTCCTTCTCCAAAGGATCTTCCTGACCCAGGGATTGAATCCAGGTCTCCTGCATTGCAGGCAGATGCTTTACCATCTGAGCCGCGGGGGACATGGTACCAGGTAGCTTGCCAGAGTGCAGAATCGGATACAGGAAGCACACATTCGGAGCCTGCAGGGCTTTCTGACTTGGTGGAATGATTTTTCTCTGAAATATATTAAAACCAGGGAGAATGTTGGTGACCCAGAGTCCGATCCCTGCATCTGTGAAAGCTTTGGGAGATTTCAAACTAATTTCACAGCACATCCCCTGCTGATGTTTTCATCACAAACATCTCTTCTTATTGATCTCAAAAGAGGACTCAATTCCCCAGGGACGCGTGGACCCAATTATCAGTGTTTCTGTTGCAGATGTCTCCTCTTTTTTAAAAAAAGTTCTGGATAGAAAAAATGCTTTTTAAAAAAAGCCAGGACTTTGCTTTCGTCTGTTGAAATGAAACTAAAAACCCCAGAATATTCTGTGAAGAAACAATATACACCATAAAGGAGCAGACATGTTATTGGTTTGTCCTTCTAGAACAGATCTACAGAGAAATTTCAACCCATTAAAAAAAAAACCTAACTCCTGTCACTACTGCCTGATCTCAGAAGCAGTCGCTGAGCTGCTGACAAAAACATCTTTCACATGTTAATCTCAAATGTCCTCGTGAGTCGTTGTTAAAAGTTGATGTGACTGCCTGGCTTGTGTCAATATATCCAAGTTTCCACTTGAGATACATTCTAAGACAGTGCTGATGGAGGAAATGGGATTTGTGTGTACTTCTCTAAGGTGGACAACGGCTATTTCAAAATCCAAACGGTTTAAAAAAAAAAAAAAACTGAAATGAGTCAAATAATCTGACATAGAAAGATAACCAAAGATCTTTTTGGAATGATTTGATTATTTTTAATTTAATTTTTATTTTCTATTAGAGTATAGTTGCTTTTTAACATTGTGTTAGTTTCTGGAGGTACAGCAAAGTGAATCAGTGACACATACATCCACTCTTTTCAAGATTCTTTGTCCTTATATGTTATTACAGATTGTTGGGTAGAGTTCGCTGCGCTATACAGTAAGTCATTTGATTTTTACTCTGGGGGTTTGTTTAGTGCTGGAGAATAAGGGTGAGTTGAAAGGGAGTCAAGGTGTAGGGTTTCCATGGTAGTTTAGACCGTAAAGAATTTGCCTGTAACACAGGAGACCCAAGTTCGATCCGTGGGTAGGAAGATCCCCTGGAGGAGGGCATGGCACCCCACTCCAGTATTCTTGCCTGGGAAATCCCATGGACAGAGGAGCCTGGTGGGCTACAGTCCATGGAGTTGCAAGGAGCTGGACATGACTGAGAGACTTTCAGGGTGCAGGAATGCCACCTGCCCCTGGAGCACTTGGGTTGACATCAGAAGACACAACGCATGTGATTTCTTCCTGGCCGTGCCTTAGGGGCACAGCCTGGCACACCTTTTGGAACAACCTGAGGTGAGGCTCCTGCCCTCTACCCCAAGTGACCCTGCCAGCCAGAGATGAAGGAGGCTGGAGGAATGAGGACCACTCAGCACCCTGGTACACATCAGGGGTGCAAGGGGTTCACACACATGGGGTGGAGCTATGACCTGTGGAAGGTGGGAGTCAGGAGTCTATTCTACTTCCTTACTCCCTCTCAGTGGGCTGTTTAGACCCCCTCCTTACACCTCCTCTTGGAAGCCAGGCCCACAGGTGGAGCAGTTAGTCCTGCTGGATGCTAGGCAGTGGCAAAGACTCTCTTCCCTCCTGCCTCCCCCGGTTCGCACAGCCTAGTAAAGTCAGCCTGCTGAGACATCACAGTGGCCTCACCCCCAGATGTACTCACTGGCGGGCCTGTGACCCAGAGTCTAGTGAAACATCTGCTGGTGGGGACATCCCTTCCTAAAAACCCCAAGCTCCATAGGCTTGCTGCCCTCTGCCCTCCTCCCCTCCACCTGCCTAGAAAATAGACAAGATACCTGGAGGTACAACAACCATTTCACTACGAAGACATAAGCCAACCTGCTGATGATGGGGGCAGAAAAATGCAACGATCTTAGGTTCTTGTTTTCACTATTTTAAATTTTTATTTTAAATTAATTTTTATTGAAGTATAGAAGCATAACAATGTTGGGTTAGTTTCTACTCTACAGCACAGTGAATCAGCTATGCGTATACATATATCTCCTCTTTCTTGTGTTTCTAACCCTTTCACGTCACTACGTAGCACTGACTAGAGTTCCCTGCACTATACTAGGTTCTCATTTGTTATCTATCTTATACATATATCAGTAATGTACATACTTCAATCCCAATCTCCCAATTCATCCCACCCCTTTCTGTCTCCTCCTGGGGCCCATATGTTTGTTCTCTACAGCTGCGTCTCTA
Organism: Capricornis sumatraensis; assembly: GCF_032405125.1. Taxonomy (NCBI): domain Eukaryota; kingdom Metazoa; phylum Chordata; class Mammalia; order Artiodactyla; family Bovidae; genus Capricornis; species Capricornis sumatraensis. The sequence goes on along the minus strand of NC_091085.1, from coordinate 56,829,726 downwards.
TTTCTGTTTTGCAAATAAGAGCATCTGTATCATTTTTCTAGATTCCATATATATGCATTAATATATAATATTTGTTTTTTTCTTTCTGACTTACTTCACTCGGTATGGTGGTCTCTAGGTCTATCCACATCTCCACAAATGATCCATTTTCATTCCTTTTTATGATTGAATCATTTCTTATGACAAAACTGAGCCACTGTATGAATCCTGTTCTCCCTAACTCCAGACTCCTTGTTATGTGAGTCAAACAAACCCTTGTTTGTTTAAGCTAACTCTAATAAGCGGTTTTGCTAATTCTGCCTGATCTTACCTGGTACCCTGGCCCTGTGCATTTTTTAAAAAATTTAATGAGTTAATTAATTTATTTTTTGGATCTGTGGTCCTCATTTCGGTGCTGGCTTTCTCTAGTTGCAGTGAGCAGGGGCCATTCTCTAGTTGCGGCGTACAGGCTCCTCATTGCAGCGGCTTCTCTTGCTGTGGAGTACAGGCTCTAGGCGTTCAGGCCTCAGTAGTCGTATCATGTGGGCTCAGTAGTTGTGACTCCTGGGCTCTAGAATGCTGGTTCGATAATTTTGGCACTCAGGCTTAGTTGCTCCAGGGCACGTGGGAGCTACCCAGATCAGGGATGGATCCCATGTCTCCTGCTTTTGCAGGCAGATCTTTACCACTCAGCCACCAGGGAAGTCCCCCTGTATATCTTTGTGATCGCCATGAATGTTCTAATCCATTCTATAGGCACACTTGCTGGCTTGATCAGAGATGGAGAAGTCAGTGAGAGGCAATCTCTCCTGGGCTTCTGAGTTCCCAGCATCCAGAGGCACATCCGGGGGAGGTGAAAATGAAGATCCTTTTCCCTGCCATGTCAGGGGTTCCAACTGCATCACACAGCTCCTTCTAGCCCACGTAAACGACTCATCTTCTTGTTTCCTCGTCCACCCTCTACAGCACATCTGAATTCAGAGCTCCAGTCCCCACATCTTTCCTGGTAGCTCCGCTGGTAAAGAATCTGCCTGCAATGCAGGCGACCCTGGTTCGATTCCTGGATCAGGAAGATCTGCTGGAGAGGTGGCTCAGATGGTAAAGAATCTGCCTGCAATGCGGGAGACCTGGGTTTGATCTCTGGACTGGGAAGATCATTTGAAGAAGGGAAAGGCTACCCACTCCAGTATTCTGGCCTGGAAAATTCCACATACTATATAGTCCATGGGAATGCAAAGAGTCGGACATGACTGAACGACTTTCACATCCCCTCAGCAAATCGCGTTCTCTTGTTCTATCCGTTTGCCAGGTGAGAAGCCTAACATGGTCACAGAGATAATATTAGCTCATCTTCCTAAGATGGTTGAGTGAGTTCAGTTTGATCTGGTTCTCATTTCATAAATCAGGCTCAGTAGGATAACCCCCAGCAAAGAATTTGCCTTTTTGTTTCCGGAAGGGTTTTCACATTTGGATTTGGTTGTTATAATTATTAAAGAGGCACTCTGGTGTTTTTGGTCTTTCTGGTGCTAGAGAAGACTCTTGAGAGTCCCTTGGACAGCAAAGAGATCAAACCAATCAATCTTAAAGGAAGTCAACCCAAATATTCATTGGAAGGACTGTGGCTGAAGCTGAAACTCCAATACTTTGGCCACCGATGTGAAGAAGTGACTCATTGGAAAAGACCCTGATGCCGGGAAAGTTTGAAAGCAATAAGAGAAGGAGGTGGCAGACGATGAGATGGTAAGATAGCATCACCGACTCAATGAACATGAATTTGAGCAAACTCTAGGACGTAGCAGAGGACAGAGGAGCCTGGTATGCTAGAGTACAAGAGGTTGCAAAGAATTGGACATGACTTAGCGACTAAAAAATAACTGGTCTTTTTAGTAGGGCCTAGGATCTTTAGCCTTGAAGCATTTTCTCCATCTTGCAGGGCTGGAGAAAATACTTTCGAAGTGGCCGCAGTTAGGAGTTTCTATTTCATATCTATGGAAATAGAAGCTGTCAAGTATCCTGAATTCCCCAAACCAGACCCAACGGAGAGGACAACATCCTGGGAGCAAGATACACAATTGGTCTAAGTTTACCAGGGACTTCCCTGGTGGTCCAGTGGCTAAGACTTCACACTCCCAGTGCAAGGGGGCTTGGATTCGATCCCTGGTCAGGGAACTAGATCCCACAACAAAGATCAAAGATCCCATGTGCCACAGCTAAGACTCAGCACTGCCAAATAAATGAATATTAAAAAAAAATAAATTTAAAACTCATCTCATAGAGGTGTCGATTTTCCTTATGACCCTGTTCATGTTTGTGGTAAGACTGATGGTAAATATGAATGTGAATGGAAGAAATACAGTAGGATTGAATTTATGGCTCAGAAATTCAAACACTCATTTAAAATTGCTTGGACGTTTGCTCCAGAACATTATATATACCTCTTTTTATTAAAGAAAAACCAAACACAATGGATCTCATTTATGAAGGTGCCAATAAAGTATAATTTATTCACCTAATTAAATCAGTCAAGTCCTGAGTCACGTCTTCAGAGCTTATGAACTGCAGCATCTGGTCATTTGGTCAGCTGAATGACCTGATTAAATTTAGTGCTAATGAGAATTATTATATGGAGTCCTACCTCTGACCCTGAATTTTCTAATAATGATTCAGTCTACCTGCAAGAGAATGAATGTGACCTGGGGACCAACAGCCCTGCCACACGTCAAAGACTCAACTGGTGTTTTTCCCGTCATTCCAGGCATCTTGATTTTATGATGTTATCTAGATGTGCAAATATGTTGAAAATTATGGTGAAATCTGAAAATATATATGGTGTGTCAAATTACCGCTCACGAATGTCTTCTAGAAAGGTGATTCTTTTCTCAGATTGGGAAGTAAATAAGTCACAGGTGTTGGGATTCAAACAGACCTGGCTTCCAAATTCTGCTCTGTCAGTATTCAGCTGTGTGCTTTTGGGCAAGTGACTAAACCTCTCTGGGCCTTGGCTATGTTATCAGTAAAATGGGGCAATAGTATCTGGTAGGGTTACTGTGCTAGATTAAGGAAGCTGGTGTTTTGAAAGGTCCAGGGTATACCAGCTGCTCCCTCCAAGTTATTGTCACCAAATTAAGTTTGCTGCTAGGAAAATCTAGTGCTTTAATTCTTTTTAAATAAAACTTGTATTTTTCTTATTCTTTTTAAAGTAATTAATTAATTTTATTATTTATTTGGCTCTCTGTGTTTTAGTTGCCGTGTACAGACTCTCTAGTTGCACACAAGACCCAGAGCATGTGCGCTCAGGAGTTGTGGCAGCATGTGGGATCTTATCAATAGTTCCCTGACCAGGGATCAAACCTATGTCCCATGCATTGCAAGGTGGATTCTTAACCACTAGACAAATTGGGAAGTTCCTAGTGCTTCAATTCTTGAAGACTAGCTGAATTAAACTTCAAGAGATTAAAATTTTAGAACTCACAAGTGCTTAGAGATTGTCTGGAGTTAGATACTTAGTTTATAGACACGAGAAAAAGAGAACCAGTGAGGGCAAGTGGACTGCTTCAAGTCATGTGGCCAGTAACCAGCAGAACCTGACTGAGTGTGCAGATCTAAATAGTCCTGTGCTTGAGTATTTAGCTCAGTCACTAATATCTCACCAACATGACCTAAATGAAATTTAATATTTAGTATCTCAAGTAATAAGGGGCCAGTTCCTAGGCTGATTAATTACATAGCTCAGTGATATCATCAAAACCCAGACGTTCCCCCCATCTTTGGGTTTTACCATCTCATATATCAACACTTTCATGAGACCCACTCCTTCACTGTGACAAGTTCAAGGAGCCGCATACATTCTGGTAAATCCAGGAACTGTCAGGCCTAAAACTGAACAGAGTAGCTATTCTTGGGGGTGCTTCCCAGGTGGCACTACTGGTAAAGAATCCACCCGCCAATGCAGGAGACTTAAGAGATGGGGGTTCGATCCCTGGATTGGGAAGATCGCCTGGAGAAGGGCATGGGAACCCACTCCAGTATTCTTGCATGGAGAATCAAATGGTCAGAGGACACTGGCTGGCTACAGTACATAGGGTCACATACAGTCAGACACGACTGAAGCGACTTAGCACACATGAATGCTATTCTTGGGGCACGAAGGAGACTGGGGGGGTTGGAACGTCCTGTGTGCATGCGTGTGTGCTAAGTCACTCCAGTCGTGTCCCATTCTTTGCAACCCTATGGACTGTAGCCCATCAGGCTCCTCTGTTCTACATGAGGCTTCACGGATCAATGAATAAGGTGTTGGTTATTTCTGCTTCTAGCATACTTTACCTATAAAGTCATATTTTTACAGCAATTAAAAAAACATTTATGCTATTTTGGACTCATGGTAAACAAAAGAAAATAAATATCTATATTAATATCAGGCTAGACTATGGAAAATTCTTAAAGAGATGGGAATACCAGACCACCTTACCTGTCTCCTGAGAAATCTGTATGTAGGTCAAGAAGCAACAGTTAGAACTGGACTTGGAACAATGGACTTCTTCCAAATTGGGAAAGGAGTATGTCAAGGCTGTATATTGTCACTCTGCTTATTTACCTTATATGCAGAGTACATCATGAGAAACGCTGGGCTGGAAGAAGCACAAGCTGGAATCTAGATTTCTGGGAGAAATACTAATAATCTCAGATATGCAGATGATACCACCTTTATGGCAGAAACCAAAGAGGAACTAAAAAGCCTCTTGATGAAGGTGAAAGAGGTGAAAACGCTGGCTTAAAAACTCAACATTCAAAAAATGAAGATCATGGCATTGGGTCCCATCACTTCATGGTAAATAGATGGGGAGACCATGGAACCAGTGAGAGACTTTATTTGACTGCAGCCATGAAATTAAAAGAAGCCTGCTCCTTGGAAGAAAAGCTATGACAAACCTAGACAACATATTAAAAAGCAGAGACATTACTTTGCTGACAAAGGTCTGTATAGTCAAAGTGATGGTTTTTCCAGTAGTCATGTGTGGATGTGAGAGTGGGACTATAAAGAAGGCTAAGCCCTGAAGAACCGATGCTTTTGAACTGTGGTGTTGGAGAAGACCCTTTAGAGTCCCTTAGACTGCAAAGAGATACAGCCAATCAATCCTAAAGGAAATCAATCCTGAATATTCATTGGAAGGACTATTGCTAAAGGTGAAGCTCCAATGCTTTGGCCACCTGATGCAAAGAACTGACTCACTAGAAAAGCCCTTGATGCTAGGAAAGATTGAAGATAGGAGGAGAAGGAGATGACAGAGGACAAGATGTTTGTATGGCATCACCGACTCAGTGGACATGAGTCTGAGTAAGCTCCTGGAGATGGTAAAGGACGGAGAAGCCTTGGATGCTGCAGTCCATGGGGTTGCAAAGAGTCAGACAAGACTGAACGAAGGAACAACAAGTAGACTTCACAACAAGAGATATTATGAGATAAGGAAGGATGTGACAGTAAAAGGGTCAATTCTGCAAGAAGACACAATAATCCTAAGCAGTTTGCATTCGACTCCCAGATTTTGACTTCCTGGGACTTCCTGATGCTAACTCCCATTTAACTTAAAAACTCAGCTTGAAATGCTTTATCCAAGACAGTGCCTATTATTTCTACCAGAACAGTGATGCAGGAAGGATAATTTCAGATGGCATAAGAAAATATGTTTCCACTTTCCTCTTGTTATGCAATACATGTGGAGTGAAATTAATAAGCATTTGTATAGTCTATATTCTCTGAATTTAAGGAAAACAACTCATTTCTATATTGAAAAAGCAAACCAGAATGTGCCCCCCTTAGTATGTGCGCAGCATCACCAAAGATTATTATCTGGGGGTAAATATCCAAAACTCTCCACATATCACTCCCATCTGGACTCTGCCTTCATCTAAAGCTGACAAAGTGAAGGGAGGCATGATTGGCGCTCTTTTCAAGTATGGTGACTCTCTCTTTTTTAGGGTTGGATATGACTTAGGGACTGAACAAAAACAGCAACATTTAAAGAACGTCCACCAAGTTTAGTGCATGTGTCTGCTCAGCCATTCAGTCATGTCTGACTCTGTGGGGCCCAGGGGACCCTCCAGAGATGGGAATACCAGACCACCTGCCTCTTGAGAAACCTATATGCAGGTCAGGAAGCAACAGTTAGAACTGGACATGGAACAACAGACTGGTTCCAAATAGGAAAAGGAGTACGTCAAGGCTGTATATTGTCACCCTGCTTATTTAACTTATATGCAGAGTACATCATGCGAAATGCCCGGCTGGATGGAGCGCAAGCTGGAATCAAGATTGCCATGAGAAATATCAATAACCTCAGACATGCAGATGACACCACCCTTATGGCAGAAAGTTAAGAGGAACTAAAAAACCTCTTGATGAAAGTGAAAGAGGAGAGTGAAAAAGCTGGCTTAAAGCTCAACATTCAGACAATGAAGATCATGGCATCTGGTCCCATTACTTCATGGGAAATAGATGGGGAAAGGGTGGAAACAGTGTCAGACTTTATTTTGGGGGGCTCCAAAATCACTGCAGATGGTGATGGCAGCCATGAAATTAAAAGACACTTACTCCTTGGAAGGAAAATTATGACCAACCTAGATAGCATGTTCAAGCAGAGACATTACTTTGCCAATGACTTCAAAGAAATCTACAAGAATTCTATGTCTGAGGAACCTCTTTTTTTTTTTTTTTTTTGCCCACACTATTTCTGCAAGACTGATGATTAAAAGACGCTTACTCCTTGGAAGGAAAGTTATGACCAACCTAGACAGCATATTCAAAAGCAGAGATATTACTTTGCCAACAAAGGTCCATCTAGTCAAGGCTATGGTTTTTCCAGTGGTCATGTATGGATGTGAGAGTTGGACTGTGAAGAAAGCTGAGCACCAAACAATTGATGCTTTTGAACTGTGGCACTGGAAAAGACTCTTGAGAGTCCCTTGGACTTCAAGGAAATCCAGCCAGGCCATTCTGAAGGAGATCAGCCCTGGGATTTCTTTGGAAGGAATGATGCTAAAGCTGAAACTCCAGTACTTTGGCCACCTCATGTGAAGAGTTGACTCATTGGAAAAGACTCTGATGCTGGCAGGGATTAGGGGCAGGAGGAGAAGGGGATGACAGAGGATGAGATGGCTGGATGGCATCACTGACTTGGTGGACGTGAGTCTGAGTGAACTCCGGGAGTTGGTGATGGACAGGGAAGCCTGGCGTGCTGGGATTCATGGGGTCGCAAAGAGTCAGACACGACTGAGCGACTGAACTGAACTGAACTGGACCCTCCAGGTTCCTCTGTTCATGCTATGTTCCAGGCAAGAATACTGGAGTGGGTTGCCATTTCCTACTCCAGGGGATCTTCCAGATTCGGGGATCAAACCTGCATCTCCTGTGGCTCCTGCATTAACAGTCAGATTCTTTACCACTAGCGCCACCTGGGAAGCCTTCTCTTTCTCTCTTTTTAAGCACTCTCCTGTCCTTTTGTGTTTAGGCATGGTCATATAACTTGTGCAGGTCAAAGGAATATAAGTGGAAATGACACGTATCCCTTCTGCATGGACGCTTCTAATGACCTGTATATACTGTCATATTCTCTCTGTCATATTCAGCCAGTTCACAGCTGCTCTATCAGCCTGGGTTCCTGCAGGATGTCAGTGCCACAGAGCAGTGTGCTCAGATGACATGCACTGGACACGTGGCGTGAGTAAAAGATAGGATTTATCCTTTTAAACCCTTGAGGTTATGGGACCATTTCCTGTCACAGCCTGATGTAGCCTGTCCTGGGTAATGAAGACATCATCTTGTGACTTCCCTGGTGGCCCAGTGGCTAAGACTTGACTCCCCACTCCCAACGCTAGGGGTCCAGGTTCGATCCCTGTTCAGGGAACTAGATCTCACATGCTGCAACTGAAGACCCCACACACCGCAGTGAAGATCACAGAGCCTGTGTGCCACAACTAACACCCAGCACAGCCAAATTAAAAAAAAAAAAAAAAAAAGACAGCATCGTGTGAGGGAGGGTTTATGCTCTCTGTTGTTGCTCTCACAAATCCTCGTAAATGTACGTACTTAAAGCTACATGGATTTACTATTGCACAGCTTTGTAAATTCGGAAGTCTGGTAGGGTTGGCTCGTTCCTCCACTCAGTCTCACAGGGTTGAAACTGAAATCTCTGCAGGACTGTGTCTTTTTCTGGGGGCTCTGGGAAAAATGCACTTACCTATCTCTGCTTACAATACCCTTTTATAAAAACTGGTAGTTTGGTAAGTGAACTTTTTTCTTGAGTTCTATGATTCACATTAGAAAACTATTGAATCTCTGGAGGGGGTTGTGGCAACCTCTGTTTTATAGCTGGTTGGTCAGAAACACAGGTGACAATATGGACTGGTGATTGGCATCTTGAAGTGGAGGTGGTTTCGTGGACTGAGCCCTTTCCACATGGGTTATGATTCTATTTCCAGGTAGGTAGTGTCTGCGTTGAACTGAATCCTAGGTGTGGGTGAAAATTGTAACCTGCCGTATCAGTAAATAATCCTGTGGCTACTACTGTAACAGCCTCAGACTGAGCAACCTAAGGGGATTCCAGATGGAGAAAAGCAGGATACTGGCCCTAGATAACTCAGTTGCATATCAAAGGAATGATTCCAGCAAGCTCAGACTCTTGCATCTTCCCATATATAGAAAAGTCCTAAATTCATTAACTTGAATTATCTGCTTTTTCTCTAACTAGCAGTAATCTTTTGATGTCCCATCATGTTTTCTTATTGCAAAAATTCCCATATATCCTGGCTCCTCCCTTACCTCTTCAGAGCAGTCCCTCAGAGCTATCTGAGAGGACATCTCCTTAGCTTAAGTCCTCAGTTGTGTCAGCCATATAAAACATAATTCTCAACTTTCAGGTTGTACGTTATTTTTTTCAGTTAACTATGACATCTGCTTGGTGTCCACAGAGAACTGGAAAATTGCTTGGTGGGGAAAACCCACACATCTCGTGGCCCTAAGAATTTAGTGAATGTGAGAATAAAGGAAAATGCAGAAGAGAGTTTTTCCCAACTTAGATGCCATATTTTTAAGGAAGTACAGTAAGTTCCCTACGTACTAATGCGTTCCATTCCAAGACTTCGTTCATAAGTACAACTTGTTTGTATGTCCAACAAAGTTAGCCTAGTTACCCAACTAAGACAATTGGCTATATAGTATTGAATGAATAGGGTGTTATAATGATAAAGTACTATAAAATGGTATAATAATAAGCATTATAAATAGGTTTATAATGCTTTTCACACAAATAATACACACAAAACAAATGCAATAAATAAAACACCTAATTTTACAGGACAGGACCCTGAAGAGTACAGTGTCACAGTACAACAGCTAGCATCAGGGGTTGGCATCCAGGGAATGGTCAAGAACAGTTACTCCCTGGAGAAGGGAGAGGGGTGGGAGATGGTGGAGCTGAAGGATCGTCAGCAATAGCAGACGGAGGGCAAGCTGTGATTTCACTCACGCCTGATGCTGACGTCACCGGTTCTGATTCCTTGCTGGATTCAATTCTATCTATATAGATTCTGTACTACTGTCCTCTGTACATTACTGTTCAGTAAAGTACACAAAAGCACAACCTCTCTTGGAAGACGCACACACAGAACAATGTGTACCAGACACATGAGCTAACTTAGAGTGACTGGACAAGCCAATGCACTTTCGCATTTTTGAAAGTTTGCAACTTGAAGGTTCGTATGAGGGGACTTGCTGTTATAGAGAGGGGCAGACTAGTGATATGTTTTGAAATGTGGACTCTACAGCCCAGTTGCCTGAGTTTGAATCCCAAGTGTTCTAACGACTGGTTTTTATAAGCTAAGTATCTATGTCTACATTCTTTCACCTTCAAAAAGAATTAGAAATTATAGTAACCTGATAGTGTTGTGGGGAGAATTAAATGGGTTAATACATGTAAAACCAGCTCAGAAGAGGGAGAATTTGAGTATTAGCTCTGATTGTAATGTGTGCAAACTGGATAAAAAGATTCACAGGGTGATGAATTAACTAATTCCATTCGTAAGCAAATCTGAACCCTATTATGCACATTTGGACACTAAATGGCTAAATGGGTGGTTTTCTGCTGTTGAACTCAGAGTGGAAGGATCTGAGCAGACCATCCAGGCTGCTGATAACCTGCCAAGAACTATGCTTCAAAGCAGAGATCAAGAGGGAACAGGCTAATGACCAGGCATGGGCGACTGGGCATCAATCATAAAAGTTGACTGAACAGGCAAAAGCTGCCCACATCTTATCCTGGGAAGCCGGGTGAGCTGCCCCCCAGGGGATGGTGATATCCGCTGAGGCTGACTTCAGAGTAGATTTCAATCCCAGCTAACTTCTTTGGGGTGCTTTCCTGCACTGATCAGTAGCAGTGATAAATCAATGTGCCTCTTTCTGTTCAAGGTAAAAAAAATCGAGTTGGCAAGACCAGACACAGAAGGGTTGACCTGGGAAGGGGAGCGTCAGCACAGACTAGTGTAATCAAGATGCCTAGTGTAATGAACAAGCATGATTTCCAGACACTTCTTAGCACATGTAAGTCTTTGAGGGAGTTATGAGTGTGGTCTCTGGAGCCAGCCTACTACTTCAGTCTAATTGCCAGCTCCACCAGGCATTACCAGTGTGGTTCAGGGTAACTTACTCAACCATCTTAAATCTTGGTTGTGGGCCTGTAATTGGTGTAATAAGAGCAGATGCAGCTGGGTGTTTATGAGATCTATCTGGCTTAACTCAAGTACTATTTTTAGAATAGTACCTCAAGCAAGTACTGAATAAGTATTATCATTATTTTTATAACCAGTAGGTGATTTTTTGCTTGCCACTTCTCAATCTAGATTCCCTCATTGGTAAAATGAGTCAAAGTGAAAGTGTTAGTTGCTCAGTCATGTCCAACTCTTTGTGACCCCATGGACTATAGTCCTCTAGGTTCCTCTGTCCATGAAATTCTCTAGGCAAGAAAACTGGAGTGAGTTGACATGTCCTTCTCCGGGCAATCCTCCCCACCCAGGGATCAAACCCGGGTCTTGTGAATTGCAGCCTGATTCTGTACTGTCTGAGCAACCAGGGAAGTCCATTTGACTCCAGTGAAAGCATTGTTTCAGTTGTTGATAATTCAGGGGTGAGGAGATAGAAAGCCATCCACTGGGAGCTTACATTTTCAATGGGAGGCAAGGCAGAGAAGAGTTGAAAATAGAACAAAAACAAATAACCAAAAACATAAATAAGGTATAGATGGTAAATTGCCTGTTAGAAAATACTCAGTAAAAGCCATTACATTGTATCTAAATTCTTCAACTTTAAAAAGAGACCATACAAATAGCAATCCCATAAGGTTGTTGTAAGGATTAAATGAATTATAATAGCTCATAAGAAGGACAGATAGACTAGGGAGACAGAAGCCTTTATCCACACAGGAGGGAGTGTCACTAAGTGATACTGGACAGACTGAGACCTCCCTGATTATAAGTTCAATGCATTAAAAAAAATTTTTTTTAGTTAATTACTTTTGGTTGCACTGGGTCTTTGTTGCTGTGTGCCAGCTTTCTCTAGTTGTGGCCAGCAGGGCCTATTCTCTAGTGTGGCCAGCAAGGGCTACTGTCTAGTTGAGACTGTTGTAGACCGTGGACTCCAGGGCACACAGGCCCAGCAGTTGTGGCGCATGGGCTTTGTTGTCCTGTGGCACATGAGATCTTCCCACACTAGGGACTGAACCTGTGTTCCCTGCATTGGCATGCAAATTGTTAACCACTGGACCACCAGGGAAGTCCAAGCTCATTGCATTTTAATCCAGAATCTGAATTTGCCTTCCAGTTAGGAGGGTGACATTCAATGTATAAAGGAAAGAAATAACAAATATAGAGAGTAGTAAATCACGAACCTGCAAAACTAAAGTAGATCAGGGAGTAAGAGAGAGAGGCACATTTTTTTCTAGCTTCTTAAAAATTATATTTCCTGACAGGAGGGAAAGCCAATCCCTCAGTCTGCAATAATGGAATACATTTTATTTCCCATTTCCCAGTGATTTTGAGAGGCTTAAATAGCCTTTACGATTTTAAACATGTTCCAAAGACTATAATTCAAACAAATATACGCACTCCTATGTTCACAGCAGCACTATTACAATAGCTGAGCCATGGAAACTACCTAACTGTCCATCAACAGAGGAAAGATAAAGAAAATGTGGCATAAATAATATATATACACACAATGGACTATTATTCAGCCACAAAAAGAATGAAAGAATGCCATTTGCAGCAACATGGATGCACCTAGAGATGATCACACTAAGCGAAGTAAATCAGACAAATATCACATAATATCCCTTACATATGGAATCTAAAATACAACACAAAGGAACATATCAGTGAAAAAGAGACAGACTCAAAGATGGATAATAGACTTGAGGTTGCCAGGGAGGGGCCGGGGCTGGGAAAGGGATGCATTGGGAATTAGCAGTATGAAGTGGGAAACTGGATAATTACCATAATATATTATGTTAAAGTTAATTCTCTGCTCGCATCTAGGACTATAAGAATCACTATTTTACAGTTAACCTTTTTGGTTGAAAAGCTACTCTCTTCTCCAGGCCAAGTAGAATTCCTTTCTCTCCAACTCCAACTGTCCAGCCACCTTCGTGCTGTGTCAGTTCAGTTCAGTTCATTTCACTAGCTCAGTCCTGTCTGACTCTTTGTGACCCCATGAATCTCAGCACACCAGGCCTCCCTGTCCATCACCATCTCCCGGAGTTCACTCAAGCTCATGTCCATCAAGTCAGTGAACCATCCAGCCATCTCATTCTCTGTCGTCCCCTTCTCCTCTTGCCCCCAATCCCTCCCAGCATCAGGGTCTTTTCTAATGAGTCAACTCTTCACTTGAGATGGCCAAAGTATTGGAGTTTCAGCTTTAGCATCAGTTCTTCCAATGAACACCCAGGACTGATCTTCTTTAGAATGGACCGGTTGGATCTCCTTGCAGTCCAAGGGACTCTCAAGAGTCTTCTCCAACACCACAGTTCAAAAGCATCAATTCTTTGGTGCTCAGCTTTCTTCACAGTCCAAGTCTCACATCCATACACGACCACTGGAAAAACTATAGCCTTGACTAGACAGACCTTTGTTGGCAAAGTAATGTCTCTGCTTTTGAATATGCTATCTAGGTTGGTCATAATTTTCCTTCCAAGGAGTAAGCGTCTTTTAATTTCATGGCTGCCATCACCATCTGCAGTGATTTTGGAGCCCCCCAAAATAAAGTCTGACACTGTTTCCACTGTTTCCCCATCTATCTATCATGAAGTGATGGGACCAGATGCCATGATCTTAGTTGTCTGAATGTTGAGCTTTAAGCCAACTTTTTCACTCTCCTCTTTCACTTTCATCAAGAGGCTTTTTAGTTCCTCTTCACTTTCTGCCATAAGGGTGGTGTCATCTGCATATCCGAGGTTATTGATATTTCTCCCGACAATCTTGATTCCATCTTGTGCTTCTTCCAGCCCAGCGTTTCTCATGATGTATTCTGCATAGAAGTTAAATAAGCAGGGTGACAATATACAGCCTTGATGTACTCCTTTTCCTATTTGGAACCAGCCTGTTGTTCCATGTCCAGTTCTAACTGTTGCTTCCTGACCTGCATATAGGTTTCTCAAGAGGCAGGTCAGGTGGTCTGGTATTCCCATCTCTTGAAGAATTATCCACAGTTTATTGTGATCCACACAGTCAAAGGCTTTGGCATAGTCAATAAAGCAGAAATAGATGATTTTTAAGAACTCTCTTGCTTTTCCCATGATCCAGCAGATGTTGGCAATTTGATCTCTGGTTCCTCTGCCTTCTCTAAAACCAGCTTGAACATCTGGAAGTTCATGGTTCACGTACTGCTGAAGCCTGGCTTGCAGAATTTTGAGCATTACTTTACTAGTGTGTGAGATGAGTGCAATTGTGTGGTAGTTTGAACATTCTTTGGCATTGCCTTTCTTTGGGATTGGAATGAAAACTGACCTTTTCCAGTCTTGTGGCCACTGCTGAGTTTTCCAAATTTGCTGGTATATTGAGTGCAGCACTTTCACAGCATCATCTTTCAGGATTTGAAATAGCTCAACTGAAATTCCATCACCTCCACTAGCTTTGTCCGTAGTGATGCTTTCTAAGGCCCACTTGACTTCACATTCCAGGATGTCTGGCTCTAAGTGAGTGATCACAGCATCGTGATTATCTGGGTTGTGGAGATCTTTTTTTGTACAGTTCTTCTGTGTATTCTTGCCACCTCTTCTTAATATCTTCTGCTTCTGTTATGTCCATACCATTTGTGTCCTTTATCGAGCCCATCTTTGCATGAAATGTTCCCTTCATATCTTTAATTTTCTTGAAGAGATCTCTAGTCTTTCCCATTCTGTTCTTTTCCTCTATTTCTTTGCACTGGTCGCTGAAGAAGGCTTTCTTACCTCTCCTTGCTATTCTTTGGAACTCTGCATTCAGATGCTTATATCTTTCCTTTTCGCCTTTGCTTTTTGCTTCTCTTCTTTTCACAGTTATTTGTAAGGCCTTCTCAGACAGCCATTTTGCTTTTTGCAGTTCTTTTTCTTGGGGATGTTTTGATCCCTGTCTCCTGTACAATGTCACAAACCTCTGTCTATAGTTCATCAGGAACTCTGTCTATCAGATCTAGTCCCTTAAATCTATTTCTCACTTCCACTGTATAATCAGAAGGGAGTTGACTTAGGTCATACCTGAATGGGATTTCTTTGGAGGGAATGATGCTGAAGCTGAAACTCCAGTACTTTGGCCGCCTCATGTGAAGATTTGACTCACTGGAAAAGACCCTGATGCTGGGAGGGATTGGGGTCAGGATGAAAAGGGGACGACAGAGGATGAGATGGCTGGATGGCATCACCGACTCGATGGATGTGAGTCTGAGTGAACTCTGGGAGTTGGTGATGGACAAGGAGGCCTGGCGTGCTGCAATTCATGGGGTCGCAAAAAGTCGGACACGATTGAGTGACTGAAATGAACTGAACTGAATGGTATAGTGGTTTTCCCTACTGTCTTCAATTTAAGTCTGAATTTGGCAATAAGGACTTCATGATCTGAGCCACAGTCAGCTCCCAGTCTTGTTTTTGCTGACTGTATAGAGCTTCTCCATCTTAGGCTGCAAAGAATATAATCAATCTGATTTTGGTGTTGACCATCTGGTGATGTCCATGTATAGAGTCATCTCTCGTGTTGTTGGAAGAGGGTGTTTGCTATGACCAGTGTGTTCTGTTGGCAAAACTCTACTAGCCTTTGCCCTGCTTCATTTCGTCCTCCACGGCCAAATTTTCCTGTTACTCCAGGTGTTTCTTGACTTCCTACTTTTGCATTCCAGTCCCCTATAATGAAAAGGACATGTTTTTTGGGTGTTCTAAAAGGTCTTGTAAGTCTTCATAGAACCATTCAACATCAGCTTCTTCAGCGTTACTACTTGGTGCATAGGCCTGGATTACCGTGATATTGAATGGTTTGCCTTGGAAATGAACAGAGATCATTCTGTCGTTTTTGAGATTGCATCCAAGTACTGCATTTTGGACTCTCCTTTTGACCACGATGGCTACTCCGTTTCTTCTAAGGGATCCCTGCCCACAGTAGTAGATATAATGGTCATCTGAGTTAAATTCACCCACTCCAGTCCACTTTAGTTCGCCGATTCCTAGAATGTCGACGTTCACTCTTGCCATCTCCTGTTTTTCCACTTCCAATTTGCCTTGATTCATGGACCTAACATTCCAGGTTCCTATGCGGTAGTGCTCTGTAGCCAAATAGAAGTGCGTGCTTTAACACACAGACACACACAGGCACAGAGTTTTACCCCATTGTAATTCCAGACATCTGAACATCTCGAGGCCAGTGTTCACCGTCGTCCCTACTTAGCCTCTCCTGCAGTGACTTGGAGAACCGGATCAGACCTTATCAGGGCTATCTGTGCCTCAGAAAGGTAAGGCCAAAGGATGAATAAAGTAGGGTTTAGCAGCAGAAAAGAGAACTGAGCCTTCTCTCTCCCCTTCCCGTTCTCTCCCAAAGCGCCCTAGAGGGAAGCTCGCCTGCGAGTGGGCACACTTTCAACTTGCTCCTCCGATGGAGCGGGTCCAGGACCTTGCATTCGTGGGCGTGCCCTGGGCGTGGCCAGTGGGGGGCGGGACCGGGTCGGGGGCGTGGTGGGGCGGAGCTGAAACTCTGACGGATCTCCCAGCGCGTGAGGCCACAGAAGGTGGAGAAAAGTTGTTGGTGCCCGGCGCCGACAGCCGCCAGGGTCAAAGCCGCCGGGACTAGGACCACTCAGCAGGGATCCGGCTTGACCTTCGGAGAACCAGCCGGACCCGCCCAATTCGGCTGGCCGGGTCGATTCGGGGTCAGGGGAAGCCGCTGGCCGGCGGCCTGAACCCGAGGGCTGCAGGATGCGCTCCAAACACAGGGCCCCGGGGCTGTGCGGGTGCACCGCAGGACAGAGGTAAGGAGGCGCCGGAGGCGTCTGTCTCCAGAATTTGGAATTTGTTGAGGAAACCTAGAGGGCGCTGACGCCACCAGCAGCGTCTCCGCCTCTGCGGGGCCTGTTCCCTGGGTGGGCAGACCCTGGGGCAGGCAGGTGGGGAATGGGGCAAATTTGGTCCTTCTAGGATCTTCAACATGAAACCATCTGATGCACCTGGAATCGGACCATGTTCTGTTCCCTGAAGTGAGGAGGGGCGTGGCCGAGGGAGCGCGTGTAACCGTATCCTACTCGGGTTTCCCGAGTCTACCTCCACCCCACACTGAACACATTTTGTCACTTAGGATCTGGGAAGTGGGGTCCGGTTATGTGAAATCCCTTCCGCAAAGCTTGGGGTCTCATCTAGCGCCCCCATCCCCTATCTGCACCCTTAGCTTGTCAAACTGGGAGTGCGGAGCACAGGGGGAGAGCCTGGCTTTTTGCACCCCTTGTGTCCAACCCCAGGTCGTAGAGCAGCTCTTGGATCACTGAGGAAGGCGCGCTCACAACTCAGCTACTTCAAACCCGAGCTTGGCAGAATTCGGGGACACCTCCTGACACCCCAGATTTGGTCCGATGTAATTTAGGAGTTGTAGGTAGGAGCTGGTCGGGCCCAAAGACACTGGTGTCTGCTGCAACAGAACAGGGCTTCCCAGGGGTCCCATACCTGGAACCTTTCACCCCGGTTCCCTGTCCACAAGGGGAATGCGCTGCCTCTTGGAGTAGAATCACGGGCCCTCCGACACAGCCCAAAGCCTGGAGCACTGGCTAGCCGACCAGTTGGTGATACACCATTGTTATTTTCATACTGCACCTTGTGCCTGAGGTCACCGTGCAGATTAGGCAGGTGGGGCAGGGAGAGTGATCTTCAAGCTTCAGGTACAGCTGGCATCAAGCACCCTTTCTTGCTCAGCGCTGGCTTCGGTGGCTCGAGGGACCAGCTAGGAGCTAGGCCTTAGCCCCTCTGGGTCAGGCACACTTCTGCCAGGGTCCTGAGATGCAGGAGGCCAAAAAGCAAAAATGTGTTTTTCTTGCCTCCTGCCCTGGAGTGCGGAGAAGGCAATGGCATCCCACTCCAGTACTCTTGCCTGGAAAATCCCATGGATGGAGGAGCCTGGTAGGCTGCAGTCCATGGGGTCGATAAGAGTCAGACACGGCTGAGCGACTTCGCTTTCACTTTTCACTTTTATGCATTGGAGAAGGAAATGGCAACCCACTCCAGTGTTCTTGCCTGGAGAATCCCAGGGATGGGGGAGCCTGGTGGGCTGCCGTCTATGGGGTCGCACAGAGTTGGACACAACTGAAGCGACTTAGCAGCAGCCCTGGAGTGCAGGGTCTGCGGGGCCACATGAGTGAAACTGTCAGTGGGTCCAGGGCATCTCTGAGTCTTGCTTTCGGGCCCAGGTTCCACTCTAGCCCCTGTGCAACCTGATGGTCAAAAAGCCAAATTCAACTTAATGGGAATCTTTTTTTCTCTCTTTCCTGAGACTCTTTAAGCTGGGCTTGAAGCACTATGATAGAAACATAGACACACTGCCAACTGATGTTAAAAAGTTTCATTTACTTTTCAGAAGTTCTTATGCACAATTGAAATTCAAGAGAAATCCATTCCCTTTGAAACTTGAAATTCTCCTTCTGTCAGTCTAGGCTTGAAACGGGTTTCAGTCTGTGTGTGTGTGCACGTGTTATGTGTGTGTGTATGTATATCATTTTTGTTTTGTTTTTAATGTGCCGAAACGCAGGTTCATATACAGATGGACCAAAGAAACAACAATTTGACACAACACTTGAGGAAAAGCTGGCTATTTTGAATCTACTAAGAGGCGAAATCATTCTGTTTTTTATGGGCAATGTAGGGTACTTTTCAGGAGTAATTTTGACTCCATACTTGCAGACTCTAGAAATTGACATCCTCATATGAAGAGAATGGATTTTTGTAAGCTGTTGACACAAAATGGACAGTGTAGTGTCCCTGAAATTTATCCTCAATAAATCAGGCCCTTACATGAAAAAAATAAAATAAGGTGCTAAGGTCAAGTGAAACAGTCTTCTAAGATCTGCTATTTGAAAGAGTCACTCCACAACCGGGCCAGCCAACACTCTGTGACAAGAGTCCTCATCTTGAGAAAGCTGTTTCTTCATCACTATTCTAATGCTACCAGCTCCCCTCCCCCGCCCACAGACACATTTGCATTACAGATAGATATTTTTATTCAAGGAGACCATATAGAAAAAAAGAAGCACTTTGAGAAATTCTATTTCAAGTCAGCCAGGAGTCCAGATCAGAGAAAATTGCTGGGTAACTAGAACAAACATGTCAGGTGTAATTATCAAACGGGAGCAAGAGGAAGGAAACTGCACGTTGAAACCGCACATTGAATGGAAGTATTGCTAAGTTCTCTCAGCTCATGGGACTACATGCGATTTATTTAGCGTCAAACATCAATTATCCAGAAAGGCATATAATGAAAAGCAAAACTGTCCTCCATTTCTCCCTGCTGCTAACAGGGAGACATTTTAAACTAGGAAGGCTCCTAGATTACCTCCTAGTAGGGCTGTTTGTTAATTTCCCAGAATATTTTCCCAAGAATACTGGAGTGGGTTGCCATTTTCTTCTCCAGGGAATCTTCCTCACCCAGGGATTGAACCCTCATCTCCTGTGTTGCAGGTGGTCTCCTGCTTTACAGGCAGATTCTTTACTGCTTAGCCACCAGGAAGGCCCAACAGTTACTTTACCTGCAACCTTCTTCCTCTCTTCTTTACTTATATATCCACATAGTGTTTGCCTGTCAGTACACCCAGCTTCCCAGGTGGCAGCTAGTGGTAAAGAATCTGCCGGCTAATGGAGGAGACGCAAGAGACTCAGGTTCAATCCCTGGGTGGGGAAGATCCCCTGGAGAAGGCAATGACAACCCACTCTAGTATTCTTGCTTGGGAAATCCCGTGGACAGAGGAGGCTTGGGAAATCCTGTGGACAGAGGAGGCTTGGGAAATCCCGTGGACAGAGGAGGCTTGTGGGCTACATAGAGTCCCAAAGAATGGGACACGACTGAGTGCAACTCCCCCCACCCCCTGCCACACACACACACACACACACACACACACACACACACACACACACCTTAGAATAAAACACTACATTTCCCAGACACCCTTGCAGAAAGGAATGGTCACATGACTGCAATCTGCCCAATGAGATGCAAGTGTTGGTTTCAGGGCAGGGCTTCAGGGGTATCTCTGGGCCCCAGATCTAAGACTGCAGGACAGAAGACCCTCAGCCTTGGGGAGGCCTCCTCTCAACTTGTGAGCAGGCTGCGTGATCTGAGTGGGTTTCTCTCCCTTCTTGTGTGGGCTCGTGTGGATAGCTCAGGCAGCCCCTGGGTACTGGTCTCCCAGCTTCTTGCATTAGCATCAGATTTCCTCCTTGGAGCGAGTTTCCCTTCGCTGTGTGTCTCAGAAGGGTCCTTGAGTTAATTTCTGTGACTGACTTTGACCAAACCCTTTTACTAGTTGGACTTTAACGAATCCCAGCTCTGAGGTCCAGGGGCTGAGCATCTAAGTCGGCAGAGACTTGGACCCCAAGGCAGATTTACCCAAAGATGAAGGGCATGAGATTTAAAAAGAAGTGATGTGTGGGTCTAGGGTCCTGGCTGTTTTCAGATAATGAACTCTGAGAGAGAGAGAAGAGGATAGAATAGGCCATGCAATACATTTTAGCCATATGCAAATTATACACTCATGCAAATTCCACCTTACACTCTGTAGTATGCAGGCTTTCTCCAAGGCTGCAGCTGCATTACTCATGTACCAGGGAGAGTCATGTGCTTGCAAGTGACAGAACAAATTATTTTCACATATATATGACATCTAATGAAAAGGAGCTCAGATTTCTCAGCTTCATTTGTAAACTGCTTTTTGATATAGCACAGCCTCTTTCTTTTACTTTCCTTCATCCTCCCGCTTAGCTGTCAAAGACCGTGGAGGTCACTGACATCTTACAAAGATTGTTCTCACCATGAATTCTCTTCCTGTGATGTGTCTCATCCTCAGAGCAGAGATTGCCTTCCTGGAAGAAGCCACAGTGTTTTCTGAGGAGCTCGAGTTTACAATCCAGAGGTGAGTTGTTATGCGTCATTATTTATATTCAAGTGCTTCCTCGGTGGCTCAGTGGTAAAGAATCCACCTGCCAATGCAAGAGATGACCCAGAGATGCAATCCATCCCTGGGTTAAGAAGATCCCCTGGAGGAGGAAATGGTAACCTGTTCCAGTATTCTTGCGGGAAATCCCATGGACAGAAGAACCTAGTGGGCTACAGTCCATGGGGTTGCAAAAAGTCAGACGTGACTGAGCAACTAAACAAAACCAACAACAATTTATATTCAAAGCTAACTGGCTGCTGATTGTGCACACTAGCCTTCATTATGGGCTACTATTTTTCTTTTGGAAGAAAGTTGTATTTCTGAGCTGAATGTCAGTTTTAAATCTTTTAAAGCAAATGCATAAGTTTAATTTTAGTTCAAAGTCAAAAGCCCACGTGAGGTATATAATTTGCCTGAGCTGATCTAAAGAACAGATTTTTCTCTATGTTGTAGAAATAGATTAGGAAGACCAAGCATCGTGGGCAAATTGTGCTTTTCTAATATGTCAGACTGTGTCATTGGGTTAGAACTCCTGTCCAAATGAGGATACCAGCTCCTGTCCAGAAGGTTCACTTTTCTTCTCTCATGCATGCTGGTAGGAATATAAAATGGTGCAGCCAATCTGGAAAATAGTTGGGCACTTTGAAATTCAAGCACACATGTACCATGCAAGCCAGTAATGGCACTCCTGGGCATTTATTTGTCCCAGGTAGATAAAACTTGTATCCACACTAAAACCTGTACGTGAATGTTGATAGCAGCTTTATTTGTAATAACCCCAACCTGGAAACAATCCACATGTTCTTTATCAAGTTCATAGTTAACATGTAGAACATCTATAGGAATGGACTGTTATACAACAACTTGAATTGATCTCAAGTGTTTCCTGTTGAGTGAATGCCCTTCCCCCACCCCCACAAAAGACCATATGTCCTGTGTTTCCATGCATTTAACAGTTCTTGAAATGACAGATTTATAGAGCTGGAGAGGAGACTATTGGTCATCAAGAATTCATGGTGCTGGTGAATCGCTGGATTCCGGAAGATCATGAGTGTCACCCTTGAAGCCCTCTCTGGGCCTCCCACAGAGCCAGCATTGTTGGCAGTGCCCAGTTGGGAGATTATCACCCAGAAGCTTCTCTCTGGTGCACACCATGGTCTCTGGCTCTTTCCAAAACTCTTCACTTAGTTCTCTCCTGGGCTCCTAGTCAGAGTAGTGACAAGTGTGAAAGCGATCTTAGGAAATATGGAACCAAATAGAGCTTCATTTCTCATTCAGTACATGGACATCGGTTGTAACACCCACTGATGGAAAGAAGACTGATGCTACTGCACTGAATTTTGAGATTAAACAGAGGGAGGATAGCTTGTCCAGGCATGAGGCATTTATCAATACACGTCCCTGTGGCTTCATAACGTGTTTCTAAATTCTGATATAGCATTTTGTGGTCAGCTGGCTCTGTGACAAAATGAGGATCTGCCAGCTGATGTTTATGACTTTCCATAGAAGCTTTCAGACAAAATTTGTCTTACATTTTGCTTGAGGAATGAAGGGCCAGAAGTCTAAACCTCCTAGAATTCCCAGAGGGATGTGCCACGTGATTCAAGAGAGAGAGAGGACACAGTCTTAAATTTCTTGTAAATCAGTCTTTAGGAGATGTCATAAGCCCATCCATAATCAAAGCTTATTTAAGATTTGTGTCACATTTACTTGTCTTTTCTGTTTTTGACATGCAAGGAGAATTTAAAGGTTTCCTTTGAAGGTTCAGTCTGAATGTTTTAGTCTGAAGTCTGGCTGGCTGTGTGTCTGCTCAGTTTAAATGGAAAATATTCTTGTACTATACCAAGAGTTTTAAGGATTGCCTAGCCCTACATTACTAGCCAGCTTCCCCTGCTGTTAACATCCCACTACCATTCCTTTTTTTTTTTTTTAAGATTTATTTATTGTTTCACTAGATCTTCACTGCTGGGTGCAGGCCTTCTCCAGTTGTGGTGGGCGGGGGCTACTGTGTGGTTGCAGTGCTCAGGTTTCTGGTTGCAGTGGAGTCTCTTGTTGCAGGTGGAACATAGGCTCTAGGCACGTGGGCTTCAGTCGTTGCAGCTTGTGGGCTCAGTAGCTGTGGGCTCAGTAGCCTGTGCACCGGCTTAGTTTTCTCATGGCATATGAGATCTTCCCGGACCAAGGATCGAACCTATGTCCCTTGCATTGGCAGGTGGATTCTTTACCACTGAGCCACTAGAGAAGCCCCCTTCCCGATTCTTTTTTTTTCATAGCTGTATAATGCTTCATTTATAGATGGGCCACTACCCATTCAATCCCTCCCCTAAATTAGGATTTTTTTTTTATTGTTTCCAATATTTTGTAGCTACAAACCGTGCTATAAGCAGTAAACTTGTGTGCATGGATTTTGTGTATATTTAGAGGAATATCTTCAGGGTGGCTTCCTAGAAGTGGAATTTCTGGGTCAAAATATAAGTGCATGTGAAGTTTTCTTAAGTATTACCAATTCCCCTCCAGAAGGATGGTGCCAAATGGGACTCTCGCCATCCACACACAAGAATGCCCGTTTCTCTGCAGCCTTGCCAACAGAATGTGTTGGCGTGCTTTTTAATTTTTGCCAGTCTGTTAGGTGAGAAATTGTATCTTGATGTTGTTTTAAGCTTCGTCTAATTATAAGTTAGTCTGAACCCTTTTTCATATGTTTGTGAGCCATTTTTTTATCTCGTGAATTTTCTGCTCACATGTTAGTTACATCACTGTTTCAGTCTGAATTTCAGAACTGCCCATTTCAAGGGGAATTTAATTTCTTCTTCCAAAGCATGTAATTGGTGGAACTTCCCTGGTGGTCTAGTGACTAAGACCATGGGCTGTCAATGCAGTGTGTGTTTGATCCCTAGTCAGGGAATGCCCACATACTGCAGCTAAGAGTTCACATGCCCCAACTAAAGATCTGGAGCCGCCAAATAAATAAATATTAAAAACCACCACTGCCACCAACAAAAAACCCCCATGTGATTGGTTTCAGGTTAAGTATTGGTGCCTGAATCTGACAGTGTCCTGAGAAGCCTTCAGCACTGGCCATAACATGTGGTTTGGAGGGTGTGTGGTGCTGGGTGGGGGCTGGACAATGTTGTATTGAGATTGGATTGGTCTTGTTACCAAGAAAGTAACAAGAAAGAGATCCTGGAGAAGTTCATTCCTGACTTCTAATCACAGTTCTTCCTCCCATCACAGAGGGACCCTTCAGATCTGAGGAATCTCATAGGACAGTGGGGCAGAGAGGTTAGGAGTGAGTGAGGACCAAGTTCTGGCTACAAAGATGTGAATGCCAATCACCCCTAAACTACCTGTGTAGCTTTGGGCTTGCACATGTCCTCTCAGTGGTCAATACATATTTATTGAGTGAACACTTGAATTTAGTAGTGTAGGACTCTGATCCAAAAATTAAGTATGTGGGATTGTTAACCCCAGAATGAATAGGTGACACAGCAAATAAAACTGTAATGAGTGTGGGACCTTTAGAGTGTTTGTCTAATTCTGGGAAAGGTTTGTTCCTCCTGTCTGTCGTTAGAGCTGAGTTATTTCGGATATACTGATGTGCTTTGTCTTGTATTTCTTTTCTTCTTAAGATTTTTTTTTTTTTTTTTGGATGTGGACCATTTTACAAGTCTTTATTGAATTTGTTACAGGATTGCTTTTTTTTAAATGTTTTGGTTTTTTTGCCCTGAGGCCTGTGGGATCTTAGCTCCCCAATTAGGGGTTGAAACCACACCCCCTACGTTGGAAGGCGAAGTCTTACCCACTGGACCATCAGGGAGGTCTCCATATGTTTCCATATGGCAGCCATCCACCATTCTGATGGTCTTGTTTTCTTGCTGTATCAAGGATGGGCCATCTTAACCATGATATGCACTCCATGTATAATCAGTGACTTACCATTTGTCTTTAAGTCAGCTCCCTTGAAAAAAACATAAATTCATCTGAAAAGGAAACTTGATATCCACCATCATAAACAGAAAACTGGCTTGTGATAAAGAAGAGATAATCATAAATATAAATACCACA
Source organism: Capricornis sumatraensis (assembly GCF_032405125.1). Classification (NCBI taxonomy): domain Eukaryota; kingdom Metazoa; phylum Chordata; class Mammalia; order Artiodactyla; family Bovidae; genus Capricornis; species Capricornis sumatraensis. The sequence continues at coordinate 56,804,996 of NC_091085.1, read as the reverse complement.
TACGCAAAGAAACAATGTTGGATTCCACCTAGGTACCATTACTTACAAAAGGGCCTGGGCTGGAGGCCCGCTGTCTCTCTATTTCAAAGGAGAAGAGCTGCTGTTAGAGAAGGGTTAGACTTTCTCCTTGATGTCTCAGTACAGAGGGTTGAAGGAGAACTTGAAGGAGATAGCTGTCTCACTTGGTGACTCGGTGTTATTTAAGATCTGGTCTGTGCATCACCAGAACTATATCTAGAACCAGGAGCAATGGCTACCCTTGGACCAGCTGGCCCCCAACTTCTTCATCATCAGAAATTGGGATAAATGAGGCTTAGATGTACCCAAGTCAGACCCCTGATGGTCAGCCCCAGTGGTCCAAGATACCTGATTCAGACTAAAGGAATCTGTTAATCACTGACTCCTTTGGGGGTTGTCCACCTAGCTGTGTAGTTCCTAGAGATGGCTAGAGTATGATTTTCATTTTACAGATATTTTTCTGACCATCTCTTATGTGCAAATTCTGGTTAATTTTCCCCCTCCCTTCTCTTAACTCCTTCCTTCTTTCCTTACCTTCTTCCCTTTTGTTTACTGTCTCTCTACTCTCTCTCTTTTTATTTTTTCTCTGATAAATAATCCTGGCCCTCATGAAACTCACAGATTCTTTAGAGGCAGAGAGAGGGCAAATGTGTAAATTAACAAATAGTCTTCCCTTGGCAAAAATGTGGTTTTTGAATAAATGAATCCAAAAATAGATATGATAGCAGAATTTAACATTCTATTTTCAGAGTTATAGAAGGAGATGAAGCAGTGCTAATGAGCTTCCATAGAAGGCATCAGAATTTTCTTACTGAACCAAAGAAGACTTGTCTGTCAGCATAAGTCAGCAGAGGACCTCCATGGCAGCTGCAGGCGTGGTGGAAACTCTGAACTGGGAGTTCTCTGACCCTCCCAGCTTCTGTCCAAGCCCCTGAGGAAGTGATGTGGACGGCAAGCGACCTGAGAAAGAGAAGAGAGAGGACAGTGCAGTCCATGTGGAAAACCAGAGGAGCCTTCCTGGAGGAGGAGGGTTGGGGTGATAAGCGAGGCTTGGCTTGATGAATATAAGCTGGTGAAGGCCCACTTCTCTTCGTGAGGCATTAGTAAGATGGGATCGGAAGTTCCACTTCCTGGAATTTCAGCTCTGCCTATTTCAGCATCTCGAAGATTCCTAAAAACTTTTCATCCTTGTGGGGTTCTGGGCTGGATGGTTTCTGAGAACAGGATACCAGGAGCCTGGGCTCACAGGAGACATATTGGGCTCCCTTCTCTGGGGTGCTTTCTTTTGATATTATGGTGAATTATACACAAGCCTGGGCTTCCTTGGTGGCTCAACCAGTAAAGAATCTCCCTGCAGTGCAGGAGACCTGGGTTTAATCCCTGGGTTGGGAAGATCCCCTGGAGGAGGAAATGGCAACCCACTCTAGTACTCTTGCCTGGAGAATTCCATGGACAGAGGAGCCTAGCAGGCCACAGGGATCCCAAAGAGTCGGATGTGACCGAGTGAGTAACTTTCACTTTCATACACAAGCCTGTGCCTGGGACGTCTCCAAGGCAGGACGGCCCATCTGCGGCAGTGCCCTCAGAGGAGAAGCGGTTCAGTGCACTGTCTCTTTTTAATGTTCCCAACCTACCAAACATGTTGCAGCTCATTGATGAACACATCTCATGCAGTCCCTGCTGGTCTCCTTACAGAGATACACGTAGTGTGCTCATGAGTCTCCCAAAGCTTGACCAGCCCTGTCCTCTAGGCAAAACAGTATTTTCTCTGTAAATCTCTGTTAGTCATTTGTTCCTGCTGTAACACCTGAACACAACACACGCTCACTGCCTCACAGTTCTGCAAGGTCAGAAGTCCAACTTGAGAATTCCCTCATGGTCCAGTGGTTAAGAATCCACCTTCCACTGCAAGGGACACAGGTTCCATCCCTGGTCGGGGAACTAAGATCCCATATGCTATGGATCGACTAAGCCCGCTTGCCGCAACTACTGAGTCCACACGCCACAATGAAAGATCCCGCGTGAAGCAACAAAGATGTGTGCTGCAACTGAGACCCGACACAGCCAGATAAGTAAATAAATATTTTTAAAGTATTATAAAAAAAAAGAGGTCTAATCTGAGTCTCATTCAGGTGTCAGCAGCACTGCTTTCCTTCCAGAGTAAAGTTTTTGCTCATTCAGGTTGTTTCTTGTGGGCTGTGGTCTCCGTTTCTTGGCTGGCTGTTCACTGTCCTCAGCTTCCAAAGGATGCTCTCATTATTTGTGTCAGAGTCCCCTTCCTCCATCTTCAAAGCCGATCGTGGTGAGCTGGGTTCCTCCCATGCTTCCAGTCTCTCTCTTCACCTGCTACTGTGTCTCTCTACCTGACTCTTTCGCCTTCCTCTTCCACTTTTAATCATCCATGAAATTATATCATGCCTTCAGGGATAACCGAGAATAAATCTCCCTGTGCTGAGGTCTCTAACATCAGTTCCATCTACAAAGATCCCTTTGCCATAGGATATAACATATTCACAGGTTTCAGGGATTAATCGATGGGCATCTTTTGGGGGACATTGTCTACCACAAAAGTGAATCAAAATGCTAAAATATCATGGATGGTCATGGAGTCCACCTTCTTTTGTGAGTGAGCTTCCACTCTCCTGATCTCTCCCATATATACTGGGAGCCTGGTGCTAAGAGAGTAGGTATATTTCTGGTGGCTGAGACAGTAAAGAATCTGCCTGCAATGCTGGAGACCCAGGTTCGATCCCTGGGTCAGGAAGATCCCCTGGAGAAGGGAATGGCAAGCAACTCCAGTATTCTTGCCTGGGGAATCCCTTGGACAGAGGAGCCTGGTGGGCTACAGTCCATGGGGTTGCAAAGAGTTGGGACACTATTGTGCGAGTAACACTAACACTCCCATAGGTCATAGAAAGAGCCCAGCTTGGCCCAGCAAGACTGGCACCCTTCCTCCTCTCTGAGTGCCTTCCCACTTGGGCATGAGTGGGGGGCAGTGCAGCCTCCTGGTTAGAACCATCTGGATACTCTCCAGGTCTGTGACTCTGAACAAGCCACTTCACTTCTCTGCTTTGGTTTCACTTCTGCAGTGTGGGGAGCCTGGAGGGATTTCTCTGTTTAAGGCTCAGTTCTAGGCCATGTGGATATCAGACTAACCAAGGCCGCCCAGGTCCCACTCTCAAGGTATTTACATTGCAGCGGGAAGGTCAGCCTCTAAACAAAATTGTAGGGAAATCCATGGGCTAATTTCAAATGGTAGAAAGTGATTTGAAGAGTAAGCCCCAGTATTAAGTGATAGCCATTAGCAGGGAGGAGAATGTATCCAGAAAGCATCCTCTAGGAAGGACAGTTCTGTTAAGAGATGAAGTAGGACTTTCCTGGTGGTCCAGTGGTTAAGCATCCGTCTGCCAATGCCAGGGTTTGATCCCAGGTCGGTGGAGATTTCACATGCCTTGGGGCAACTGAATCCCATGTGCCACAACTCCTGAGCCCAAGCCCTAGAGCCTGGGCTCCGAAATAAGAGAAGCCACGGCAATGAGAATCCCACTCACTGGAACAGAGGGTAGCCTGGATGCATGACAATGAAGGCCAGTGTAGGCAAAAATAATAAATAAAATTTAAAAGAGGAAAGATATGAAGCCGAGGCCTGAACAGTAGGAAGATGCCAGCTACGGAGAGGTCCAGGGAAAGGATTACAGATGAAGCCACGAAGCCCTAAAGTGTCAAGGCCCTGTGGCAGGAGCATTTCCTTGGCGATCCCTGTGTGGGGAGGGAGATGAGAGAGGCTCAGAGCACAGGAGCAAATCTACCCCCTCCACCTCCCGCTCATGAGATGAAGTAGAAAGAGACCAAATATTGAATTTGGATCTTGTTTTCTATTCAGGGGCTTCCCTGATAGCTCAGTTGGTAAAGAATCCGCCTGCAATGCAGGAAACCCCAGTTTGATTCCTGGGTCAAGAAGATCCACTGGAGAAGGGATAGTCTCCAGTACTCTTGGGCTTCCCTTGGGACTCAGCTACTAAATAATCTGCCTGCAATGCGGGAGACCTGGGTTCAATCCCTGGGTTGGGAAGATCCCCTGGAGAAAGGAAAGGCTACCCACTCCAGTATTCTGGCCTGTATAGCCCATGGGGATGCAGAGAGTCCAACATGACTGAGTGACTTTCAGTTTCACTTTTCTGTTTCACACAATTGCTGAAAGAAACCCACCTCCAGGTAGAGGCAGAAGTGAGGCTCTGAATTCCAGAGTCGGAGATAAAGATAGAGCTGCTTCCTGAGGACCTCTAAAGGATTTCTGTTTTCTATGTGGATTTTCAGGAAACTCTCTTTTGCTTGAGAGGTTTTTACTTTAAAAAACTACAGCAAAAGCCAGTAGTCTGCTTAGTCGACGCGCTACACTTTTGTATTTAGTTTGTGTGTAGGTAGCTGGGTTTATTTGCTTCTCCCCCTTTTGGTAGTTTCTTGGTTGGTTAGCAATGTTTTGTGCAGTGAATATGCTAAAAAAATTCAAAGGGACAGTGCTACTCAGGCATATAAGGCACATATTGTGATTTTAATCCTGATTAGAGGAGTATTGTTTGGTGACAATTGGGTTTCTTCTATAAATGGAATATAACTTTATCTCTATTAATTTCATTAAAAAGCCCCTTTGCTTCTGTTGTGTCCTGTTTAGTGTGGTAGCCCCACTGACTGTTATTGAGTGTCATTTAGACAGAGGACTGCAAAGACCACTTATGAGCAAAAAGAAGATGGTGTATTATATACTGTTATAATTTAAATCCCTAATTATGAAATTAGATGTTTTAATTATATTTTAATTATGCTAATTGGCGTCATTTTTTGAGCCATGCAGTCTAAATCCACAAAGCTTTGCAAATAACTGTTCACACTCCCTTCTTCGTTCCCTTTATATTTTATTCAAAACGCTAGAACTTATGATTTAAATTTGTGTCATCCTTTGATTATGTGCTCCTTGCAGACGGTTGCTGACTGGTTGCTTCTCCATCCCTGGCTCAAGACTGGCAGCTTGTTAGAGCTCATTAAATATTTGCTGAATTGAATTAAATTTGAAATACCTTATTAAGAATCTTACATGAGCCTCCAGGGTCCTTAGTGGTGATTTTGTTCTCAGCGTAGCGATGTGCTTGCATTTCAGGCTTAACAAAAACACTGGAGCTTTCTCTCTAAATGGAAATCAAAACTTTTATAGCATACTTGTACTCTGTGGCGTTTGGCTGAAGATTTTTTTTCCACTCGCCCTTGGGTTTGGGATGTCGTGATCAATCTTGGGAGCTGTTTCTCTGGAGGAAAGAAATTTTACAGAGTCAGCAGAGTGATCGTTTTGAACTGCTTGGGATCTGACTTAATTTTTTAAATAATTTTATTTATTTATTTTGGGCTATACCGGATTTCACTGCTGCTCTGATTTTTCTCTAGTTGCGGCGAGTCAGGGCTACTCTCTGTGCATGCACTTCTCATTGCAGTGGTTTCTCCTGTTGTGGTGCACAGGCTCCGGAGCACACAGACTTCCATAGTTGCGCACACAGTCTCAGTAGCTGTGGCTCCCAGGCTCCAGAGCACAGACTCAGTGGTTCTGGCGCACGGGCTTAGTTGCTCCATTGCATGGGGGATCTTTCTGAACCAGGGCTCAAACTTGTGTCTCCTGCCTTGGCAGGCAGATTCTTTACCACTGGGCCACCAGGAAAGCCCCCTGACTTCATTTTTTGCATAGTAGAAATTTTGAATGTTGGAAATTTTGCTCAGGTCCAATTGAGAAGCCAATGTTTTCTCTGCTACTTTGAGAAGGATTTGATTGCGAATAGATGAGTAGTGGCAGAGCATGAAGAAAAGTCAAACCCAGTGCTCGCAAACTCAGATCCTTCTCCAAACACTGTTAACCTCCCTCACCTGGTCTCATAACACCCCATCCCCTTGCTCCCGTGTTCCAGCCATGAGGGCCTTCTGTGGGTTTTGTGGATCACCATGCTGATTCTGGGGCTTCCCTGGTGGTGCAGAGGTTAAAGCGTCTGCCTGCAATGTAGGAGACCTGGGTTTGATCCCTGGGTCAGGAAGATCCCCTGGAGAAGGAAATGGCAACCCACTCCAGTATTCTTGCCTGGAGAACCCCATGGACAGAGGAGCTTGATAGGCTACAGTCCATGGGTCGCAAAGAGTCAGAAACGACTGAGCGACTTCACCTTCACCATGCTGATTCCTATTTCAAGACATTTTGCTTTTCTTCTCTTGGTCTAGAATGTTATTTTCTTCTGTCTTTGCATGACTAGTTTCTCCTCATCACTGAGTTTAATCATCTCTTTCTAAAGAGTTTTCCAAGGAAATCCCACCCCAGTCATTCTCTCTCATTACCCAGCTTTATTTTCTTCATAGCATTCATCACTCCCTGAAATAATCCTTTCTGTTACTTGTTTAGTGTCAGTGACCCTCACTAGAATGTCGGCTTCATCCAGACAGAGAGGATGCTGGAATTACTTGAGTTTTCCCCAGGGCTAAGAACATTGCGTGACATGTAAATATTTGGCAAATATTTTGTGGGATTTTTCTTCAGCTTCTGGATCTACAGTCAACTCATATGCTGTGGTACCTGGTGATAGGAAGGAATAAAATGATTTGATAAACCTTATTAAGTTCAAGTTTCTCCAAGTCAGAGCCCCCTGGTCTTGTCCTATCTCTGAATTTTCTCATAATCATTTCCCACTGGTTTGAAGATTTCAGGAGGGCAGCTTTTAGTTGTGAGATGGATCAGTTTGTTGGTGCCTCTGCCTGGCAGAGGGATGATGCACAGGATCCTGGTCTAGACTTTAAATTTTCTTGTTAGGGAGTTCCTGTTAGGATAGATGTGGAAGAAAGTGTTAGCAAGAAAAAAAAAAGGACCCTCTCCCTTCTTGAAATTCATCTCTCTGCAATATCTTTTTCCTTAAAATCTGGAATACCTGGATCTCTCCCTCCATTAGGGAAGATGAAGAGAATTAATATGTGAACCACAGAGATAGTTCAGCCAAACCATCAGGAAGGCACTTGAGGGGTGGAGGCTAGTCTATAATTATCTTCCGTGACTGTATAACCTGTATTCTGGTTTCACTTACCAGCAGTTACATCTTGGATGTAACACAGTTTCTTCAAGCCTTGGTTTTAACACTTTCCTATACCAAGGTTTGGTGGAACCAGTTTAGAGTCGTTAAAAACATGCCATTTGCTTCTTCTGGCAAAGTTGCCACAAGATTGAATGAAACATACAAGGCAGAAAGTGTTAAGTGAACCTGAACTAAGCAGAGCCTCCTAGGAAAGGCTTTCCCACATCATGAGACCACTGACACCTGGCCTTTTATACCCAGAGGATGCTGCTAATCAATGGAATGGTGTTGATCTAAGGCAGTGGTTCTCCAAACTAGTGGTTTCCAGTGGAGAGAGGGAACAGGGGAGCAAGATTGGGGTAGGGGATGAAGACCTACAAAATATTGTATGTAAAATAAACTACTAGGATATATTGCATAATACGGGGAATATAGCCAATATTTTATAGTAACTATAAATGGAGAATGACCTTTAAAATTGTGAGTGGTTTTTCCAGTAGTCATGTATGGATGTGAGAGTTGGGCTGTAAAGAAAGCTGAACACCAAAGAATTGATACTTTTGAACTGTGGTGTTGGAGAAGACTCTTGAGAGTCCCTTGGACAGGAAGGAGATCAAACTGGTCAGTCCTAAAGGAAGTCAGTCCTGAATATTCATTGGAAGGACTGATGCTGAAGCTCCAATACTTTGGCCACCTGATGCAAATAACTGACTCATTGGAAAAGACCCTGATGCTGGGAAAGATTGAAAGAAGGAGGAGAAGGGGACAACAGAGGATGAGATGGTTGGATGGCATCACCAACTCAACGGACATGAGTTTGAGCAAGCTTTGGGAGTTGGTGATGGACAGGGAAGCCTGGCGTGCTACAGTCCATGGGACCACAATGAGTAGGACACACCAAGAGACTGAACTGAACTGAACTGAACCTATATAATACTGTATATCAATAAAAACAAATAAATAAATGATTAGTGGTTCTCAATAGGAGCTTCAGGGACTCTTGGAGTCCATAAGATTCTTTCATCATCATTGTCAGTAGCAGCAGCAAAAATGTTATTCGCTTTTACACTTTTGTTCTTTCCTGTGTGTATTGTGGAATTTTCCAGAAGTTGTATGATACTGCAACAGATTGAATGCAGAAACTGATATGAGAATCCAGCTATCTTCTCTTAAGCCAGATGTGAGATTGGCAAAAATGCAAAACTATACCACTCTTATCACCTTATTTGTTTTGAAAAGTAGTCATTTTTAATTATATTAACACAAGGATTTATTGGGCTTTCCTAGTGGCTCAGAGAGTAAAGAATCTGCCTGCAATGAGGGAGACCCAGGTTTAGTCCCTGGTTCCAGAAGATCCCCTGGAGAAAGGAATGGCAACCCACTCCAGTATTCTTGCTTAGAGAATCCCAAGGACAGGGGAGCCTGGTGGGCTACAGTCCATGGGGTTGCAAAGAGTTGCACAAGACTGAGCAACTAACACACACACACACACATACACGCACACACGCGCGGGTTGATTGCTCCTTTTTAAATTGAGTTAATAAAATTTTTTAATTTCTCAAAAAAATCTGAAATAACTTTTGAAACTTGAATTCCACTGAGGCACAAGGAAATTCAGCAGTATTTGAACTGGGCTTGTACGGTGTGCACCTCAGTTCAGCTCACCTTCAGGAAGGATGTTTTTCCTATCTGGAAATAGAAGGCAGCTGGTCTTAAAGGTGGCGGGGACTTGGCAGTGCCTGTCATTCATCAGTTCTGTGGGTCTGTGAGATTGCCAGGGTTCATCCTGAAATTGGGAGACAGGAGGGAAGATTATCTCCTGAAGGAAGTTTTCTGGGCTTTTCATCCAGGGCTTCTTAATGCAGCTTCTACTGTAGAGTCCTCCCCACTTTTCCCTCCTCTATCCCTTTAAAAAAAGTTATCTATTTATTTTTATTTGTTTCTGGCTACACTGGGTCATCATTGCTGCATGTGGGCTTTCTCTAGTTGCAGAAGGTAGGGCCGCTCTCTAGTTGTGGTTTGCGGCTTCTCATTGTGGTGCCTTCTGTTGTTGCAGAGCATGGGCTCTAGGGCTCACGGGCTCTGTAGTTGTGGTGCATGGGCTTACTTGCTCTGTGGCATGTGGGATCTTTCCAGACCAGGGATCAAACCTATGTCCCCTACATTGGCAGGTGGATTTTTAACCACTGGACTACCAGAGAAGTATCTCCACCCACCTCCTATTCCTTTTTTTCTGGCCTAGACTTACAGCTGTTGGCCAGTATTTTGATGTTTTCATTGGTTAACTTGCACCCTTTTGCTACCTTCCTAGCTAGTAAGGTACCAAGATGAAAGGGAAAAGTACATTTGTGGCTTGATGAAAATCAATACTGGGTGGATATTTCCAATGCTTCTTATAGCATAAATTCAATAACTTAATTTTGGCAATTTCCTGTTGTGGGGGTGGGGGGTGAAAGAGTCAGATTCTATTTTGCAGCAGGGCTAGATTGCAGGGCTAAAATCCGTAGAATCAGATACAGCATTTCTATCACTGAGAATGTTAATAAAACCTCTAAGAGGATTTGCTTACCACGAGATCCACAGACCAAGGGGTAACAGCAGTTGTACGCCATTTGTATGTAAATTTCACATATAATGGATATTGTGTCAGAAATTTTATTGCAATTAGAGCACAATGGACTATAATGTTTGAGCTCAGATCCATAGAAAAAGGACAGCCTACATGCGGCAATGGCACCCCACTCCAGTACTCTTGCCTGGAAAATCCCATGGACGGAGGAGCCTGGTAGGCTGCAGTCCATGGGGTCGCTAAGAGTCGGGCACGACTGAGCGACTTCACTTTCGCTTTTCACTTTCATGCATTGAAGAAGGAAATGGCAACCCACTCCAGTGTTCTTGCCTGGAGAATCCCAGGGACGGGGGAGCCTGGTGGGCTGCCATCTCTGGGGTCGCACAGAGTCGGACACGACTGAAGCGACTTAGCAGCAGCAGCAGCACATGTGTATAATGTGCACAAGAAAAACCCAGCTCATTCTTGTTTTCTGTAAGAAACTCAGTCTCAAATCTCTGATCACAGTGGTTGAGCTTGGTTGAAAATACAACCTGTCACTCACAGGCTGAGGAATGAACTTTGAATGGAGAGGAAACATCTAAGCCTTGCCTTATTAAGAGTTTGTAGAATGTAGTGCCAATGTGTACTTTATCAGTGATGCCCCCAATGACTGTAAAAAGTGCTGTATGTGACTGAAGGACAGATATTTTGGGAGTTAATTATAGCTAGTCAGAGAATAGGAAACATTGTTCTTTGCTTTTTTTATTCTATAAAAAGTGGACTGACATGAGGAAATCAAAAGATCAGGATTCAAAAATGTGGGTGCCATTTAGTTATATAATTAATTAGTTCCTAAATTAGTTGCATAATTAGTGTCACATGAGGAAGGAGCCAATAGTGGCTGCCTCCTCTTTTTAAGAAGTTTAGATCACACTCCAAACTACATCATTAGTAGAATTTCCTTGCCTTGACTGAACTATTTTTTTTAGTAATGTTGAAAGATTACATTTCATAGTACTGTGATGGAAGAGGAGAATATGATAGACTGGCTTTTAGATACTGTCACCAATACCTAAATCAAAGCACCTCCACTGTGACTGTGTGTTTTAATCTTCTCTTCCTCCTCCTTCTCCAAGTTTCCAGATTGGGGCTTGCCTTCAAATCAGTTTCAGTGCTACTGGATATAAGAGATATCTGATATTCTTTTTAATTTTAGGTGATAAAATCTCAGAGTGTTGAGATAATCTTAAACCCAGTACACACTGCTGATGTCTATTCGAAATGCTTTCACTGCAAGTAGAGAAAACTCAAGTGGCTTGACCTACTTGAGATCATGTTTGATTTTGCTCTCTTAGCAAGATGTCTGGATCTAGGCAACTTCTGGTGTCAGCGTTCCAAAATATTAGGCTTGCAATCTACCTGATGGGCTCTGACTTTCCCTCATGGTCACAGAATGCTTGCTGGAATTCCAAGCATCACAGCCATATTTAAGGCAAGAAGTTTCTCAGAAGGAGCCAACCCCTGATGTTTGTCTCATTTATCAGGAGAGGAAAGCAGTACCAGTAGCCCTGCAGGTATCTGATTCGATCTCATAATGCAGTCAGCACAGCCCACCTCCCTCTTTGGTCTGTCGGACTGGGCCATCTCCTGGGTTTGCAGGGCCCCTGTGGCCTCTCATAGCTTCCCAGTTCTTGGGGACCCATCTCCATCGTCAGGGGAAGAACCAACCCCACAGATCCCATCCATGCCTGCCAGACATATCTGTCTTATCACCATCGTTTTTGTGAAGCAGAAAGTGATTTGGTTCTTAACACAGCAGTTAAACAGAAAATTAACACATGTAGCAAAATGCTAGAGCTCCTACTTCAGGATGTTAGTAAACAAAATTATGTTTTCAAAGACAAAACCATTTTTGGTCAGCCTGCCCGTAACTCCAGAGGAAAAGGGGAAACATAAGATTGTCTGTCCCCAGGGACCAGATCTTAACTCATAGTTCACTATCTGTTTAGAACCAAAGGGATGTTTGGATACATTTTCCCATGAGCATAGTGAAGAGAGTGCAGAAACAAAGAAAGACCAATGGAAAATCCTGGGAGACAGAAACAAGCTGTATTTAAGAGAACTTCCACCTGTGTGGTGGCAGCCCAGACACACAGAACAGCGGGAGCCCTTGAGGGGGTGGTGGCAGATGTCTACAAGACCTGATAACAAAATGATGAATCATTGAGCTTGTGCAGAAAGATGCTCCTCAGTGTAATAGGTAATGTGCTCTACTTATTAATCGTTTGTCAGCACAGCTCAGCCCTACAGCTTCTTCTTTGTTTTTGATACTATACTTTTTTTAATCCAAAATAATCACTGGAAATAAGTTATGATGATAAGGAAAAGAAAATTTATCAAAGGTTTTGAAATGAACAAAAGCGATTACTAGGTACCTTTTCAGTATGGTTCTGGTATTCCAAAGAATGTTCTTGGTACTATCAGATTGTGTAAAAAAGTATACTGTAATTGCTCCTGTGTTGACTATGCTAATTTACATCTCTGCTATTTTATTTAGTTCAAGTTCCAATTTTTCACTGCTGACATATAAGACAATAATTGAATTTTATATCTTGACCCTCTATCCTGCAACTTAGCTGCACTTGGTTATTCCTTCAGAGAATTCCCTGTAGATTATATGGCACTTTCTATATGGATAATTATGTCATTTGTAAGTAAAGAGAGTTTGATTTCTTTCTTTCCAATCTGTATACCTTTTAAAGAATTTAAATTTTATAATTTCTTCATTTTAAAATTGATTCCTTGTTAATTGTGAGAGGATACTTTATATGATTTCTATTATTTGATTAGTTAAGCTGTGTTTTATGGCTGAGAATATGTTTTATTTTGGTGAGTATTTATGTGAGCTTGAAGAGTGTGTGTATGCTGCCATTGCTGGATGAAGTATTAGCCAGTTAGTTCAAGTCAATCGTGATGTTCAGGTCAACTGTAACCTTACTGATTTTTCTACCTGTTGGATCTATCTGATCTGTCAATCACCCACAGCTTCCTCTGCTTCTTCTTCTTTACTTTTAGGTCACACTGTGCAGAAGGTGGGATCTTAGTTCCCTGATCAGGGATCAAACCCACACCCCTCACAGTGGAAGTGCAGAATCTTAACTGCTGAACCACTGTGGAAGCCCCAGTCTTACAGCTTCTGAATGGCTTCATGGCAGGCGGGTGAGGGTTGTATTCTTTGGCCTTTTTTTACCCAGATGATTGAACGAGATTTAAGGTGGCAAGAGTTACTTGGGTTCGCATTTGCTGTAGAGAAGATTCTGAAAACAGTATTTTAAAAAATGTATCACTATTGTTGTTATCACTGTGTTTTGCGGCACAAAGTTGAGGACTGACACGCAAACATTAGGAATGGTTAGAGAGATGAAAGCAAGATGTACATTTTGACATGCAAAGTTGGGGTCACGGCAGCTATGGAGTCATTGGCCCCTTGTGCTTACACTTGTCATCTTGCTTCTCGAACATCTGGGTACCTCCTGGCTCTTACTAAGACTGAAAATATCTCATGACTTCAAAATAGCAATCCAGGTAAACTTTGAGTTTCTGGTGGACATCTCTTCTCTGTCTTGAAAGTCATTCTTGGAGTTGAAGGAGCTCACCTGGAAGCAAGTGGAAAAAAATGTGGTTGATGATAGCTTCACATCAAAGCATCCAACAGCCAAAATGAGTTGTGGTCCCTGTTGCAAAAGCCGTTTACAGAATCCTCTTGTCTTTCCCATTCACTGAAAGCATTTCTAGGGGCTGCTCAAGTGATCAGCCCAATGGGCTGCTGCTGCCGCTGCTAAGTTGCTTCAGTCGTGTCCGACTCTGTGCAACCCCATAGATGGCAGCCTACCAGACTCCCCTGTCCCTGGGATTCTCCAGGCAAGAACACTGGAGTGGGTTGCCATTTCCTTCTCCAATGCAGGAAAGTGAAAAGTGAAAGTGAAGTTGCTCAGTCTGACTCTTAGCGACCCCATGGACTGCAGCTTACCAGGCTCCTCCATCTATGGGATTTGGGCTAGACCTGCTTTAAAATCACTGTCAATTCACAGTGTGGGGTTTAGTGCTTATCATCGTATATTTTGTTACAATCTCTTATCTGTTTCTCTAGGCTGTAAGCATTTTTAAATTCCCAGTGTTGGAAACAAAGTAATGCTTAATAAACTATTTTGTGTAAATGACTCGCTAACTGAATGAATGAATGAGGAATTGCATGATGGGTAGAGCTTGCCTTTTCCAGTGGATATAAACAGAGATGCTACATTCTTGGAAGACCAAAGCAGACATCATTCAGGGTTGTCTTCTGCCTCCTTTTCAAGTTTTATTTTAAAGGGAGAAAGTGACTAAGCAGTCTAATGCCTCCTATTTTGAGATCTATATTCAGTTCAACATCCATTACAGCTACTGAAAGAGACTGGACAACTGCCACCTCATTTAAACTGTGTCACTTTGGGGAATCTCTGCTGCTGAACAGTTTCAAAACTTGAGTGAAAGATACAGGGGAAAGAGCCTTTACTTCTGTAGCTTGCTTTCAGTTGCAAAAGATAGAATACTTGGTTAATAGTGGCTAAAAAAAGAGGAGATTGTTATCTCTTATAATAAGTCCAGAGGTGAGTAGTTCCATGGTTGGTTAATTCTGCAGCCAAGTCATGCCATCCAGTGGCTTTCTGCGCCTTTTCATTCAACCACATCAGTAGGCTGACTCCCCCATGATCTCAAGATGACTGCAAAGCCTCCAGACATCATGAATACACAGCCATTTCAGCAAGAGCCACCCAGTTTGCAATCTAATACATTCATTCTGTGCAACTCATTTTAATTATGGAAGAAAACTCTTTCTCACAATATGAAAATTACCTTTGAAAATAACTCAGTTTGGTTATTTCCTAATTTGTTGCCTGGGCAATAATGTTGTTACTGACATTTCTGCATTCCTGCCCAATGTGAAGTGAGTGAAGTCACTCAGTCGTGTCCAGCTCTTTGCGACCCCATGGACTGTAGCCTACCAGGCTTCTCCGTCCATGGAATTTTCCAGGCAAGAATACTGGACTGGGTTGCCATTTCCTTCTCCAGGGGATCTTCCCGACCCAGGGATTGAACCTGGGTCTCCCGCATTGCAGGAAGCTGCTTTACCATCTGAGCCACCAGGGAAGCCCCACCTGTGCTATAAAAAGTGCTTTTTTTTCCTTTTGAATTATATTTTATTTGACTAATATCCCTGTAAAATCCACTTTGAGATGTGAATAAATAATTGCCTCTTTTTGTCGGTTATTGTTGGATGATGCTATCAAGTGAGATGTCATGTCTGCTCACAGAATGAATGTATTGGGTTGCAAACTGGGTGGCTATGAATTTATTCCCAAGAGAGCACAGCATGAAAATGGCACTCTCTGCATTCTGTCAACCCTGGGTGCAGTGTAGTTTCAACAATACAGTAGATGCCCTAAAGAATTTTTTCAGTGTTGTGAGGCTGGTCATGGATGAGAATTTCCTGCTCTTGTTTTTTATCTGTAAACCTGAAATTTATCTTAAAAAATAAAATATACTAGTTAAAAAAGGTGTTATAAGAGAAGACTTGGTGGATTCTGTTGTAAAAAGAAAAAAAAAACTCTTTATTTGAAATATTTTTAGGGACTCTTATTGTGAAGAAATGTGAATGATGAAAGTGTAAACCGTGTAGTGAAGAGCAGTGTTGCCAGAGTGGAAGAGATGAGAGACAGCAAGCAAGAGTCGGGAGTGTTCTGACAGGTAACATGGGACCGAAGGAGGCACAGGCCACCCAGGGGACTTGTCCTGTGGAGAACCCGAGACACCAGCTGGCATGTACAGGGCTGTGTGCCCTGAATGATTGATGTCTGTGTCATTGGGAAGCAACTCTCTCTCAGGGGAAAGAAACACCTTCTTATGTGGCCAGAACCATCACACAGAGCCTGCCTTGACCTTAACAGTGGGTATAGAGACTGAGTGAAAAGCTCAGCGGTCCACCCCAGGAAGAAGAGTTTGTGCTTCTTTATGGTCTAGAAGAACAGCAGAACCCTAAGTAAAGTTTTCTTGTATAATTTTTGCTGTGCGGCATCTTTGTTGCTGCGTACGGGCTTTTTTCTCACTGCAGCAAGCAGGGGCTGCCCTCACTGTGATGATTTATCTGGTTGCAGAGCAAGGGCTCTAGCTTCAGTAGTTGCACCTCATGGGCTCTAAAGCATGGGCTCAGTAGTTGTGGCGCATGAGGTGAGTTGCTCCTTTACATGTGGAATTTTCCTGGCCGAGGGATGGAACCCATGTCCCCTACACATTTTGTGAAGGTGGATAATAACCAGTAGACCACCACTGAAATCCTAGTTTTTTTTTTAAAGATCCTACCCACTTTTATTATAATCCCAACTCCAGTTACCATTGAGATCAAAGGCATATTCTCCCAGGGAGGAGAATGTCCTCCTTAGAAATCCAAAACCATTTTCAAGGGGTTCTACTTGCATATGTCCATGTATTAATCCAGAAAAAACTTTTGAAGCAATTGAGCAGTGGCTAGGATCACATTGCTGATTAATTTGAGATGCGTTGCTTTTTGTGCAATGAGAGAGTGTTGATAGTGGCTGGTGTGGAGATGGATGGGCTTCTCCTGCAGTGCAGGAGACCTGTGTTTGATCCCTGGGTAGGAAAGACCCCCTGGGGAAGGGAATGGCAATCCACTCCAGTATTCTTGCCTGGGAAATCCCATGGACAGAGGAGCCTGGTGGGCTACAGTTCATGGGGTCACAAAGAGTTGGACACAACTTCGTGACTAACACACACACACACACACAGATAGTCTCTGGGAGAGGAGCTTCTGGGTAGAGCAGGCCTGGAAGATAGAGCTACTTTCAGGAGATTAATCTGTCACTTACTAGGGTAGGTGTAATTTTCAGGAGCAGCTAGATGCAGATGCAACTGTGTTTAACATGAAGAATGTGACTTCCTTGGTGGTCCAGTGGCTAAGACGCCACACTTCCAATGTAGAGTTCGATCCCTGGTCAGGATGTTGTTTGGCCAAAAATAAATAAAAAACATTAAAACAAAAAACAAAAAACAAAAAACAGGGAAAACCTCAAAGAGCCCCAGAGGTGACACAGATCACTAAAACAGAGGAGACTCAGAAGGTTGTGTGAGGAGTTTGTATAGATTCCAGGCAGTATGAGCCCTGTGCTGAGAACAGGCTTGATATAACGTCACTGGTGACTCTCCCACATAGGAATCCAAATCGAGAACACTCATGCTGACAAACGCATAGATTTCTGGTGAAGAGCAAGAGAGTTAATCCAGAGAAATCAGTGTCTAGCACAACGAAGGCACTCAGTGCGTGCTGGTTTTATCCTCTTCTGCATCCTCTGTTCACCCTTTATCCTTTCTCCCACCTGCCAGACATAGAGACATGGGCGCCTATGGCATGGTTCCAGCTCCACGCTGACCTCCAGATCTCTGGGAATATTAGAAGTGATCTCACCAGGGACCGGCCCTGCTTGTTCTGCCACCTGGGGCATTTCCTCTGGAGGAGATTCCCACCCTGGAGGACAGAGTGTTCAGTTCTGTCTTGACGGGCTCTGCTACTCTCAGGCCGATTACTTATACAGAGGGCTCCTATTGTACACACAGCTAACAGTCACACGTTTAATTTAGAGCACTTATGAAAAGAGAGACTGAAATAATAAGGTAGGTACTATGCAGACGATTCTCACCACCATGCGCTTGAGAGGTGTCTGCTGTAGAATGAGTATAGGGTAGAGAAGTGACTCTGTTCTTCCCCTGCTTAGTTTTAGTTTGTCCAGCAAGTTCATGGCCCTCGAATCCCTCCACGTGTGTGATACTGGTGTCTGTGGGTCTACAAATAAGCTAGTGACTTAAAGCTAGTTCTAAAAAGACTTCCCAGGTGGCACTAGTGGTGAAGAACCCGCCTGCTAATGCAGGAAATATAAGAGACACAGGTTTGATCCCTGGGTCAGGAAGATCCCCTGGAGGAGGGCACAGCAACCCGCTCCAGTATTCTTGCTTGGAGAATCCCCTGGACAGAGGAACTTGGGGGGCTATCTTGCCTGGAAAATCCCATGGACGGAGGAGCCTGGTGGGCTGCAGTCCATGGCGTTGCTAAGAGTCGGACACGGCTGAGTGACTTCACTTTCACTTTTTACTTTCATGCATTGGAGAAGAAAATGGCGGCCTACTCCAGTGTTCTCTCCTGAAGAGTCCTGTGGACAGAGGAGTCTGGTGGGCTGCTGTCTATGGGGTCGCACAGAGTTGGACCCGACTGAAGCGACTTAGCATGTATGCATGCGTCGGAGAAGGAAATGGCAACCCACTCCAATATTCTTGGCTGGCGAATCCCAGGGACGGAGGAGCCTGGTGGGCTGCCGTCTATGGGGTTGCACAGAGTCGGACACGACTGAAGCAACTTAGCAGCAGCAGCAGCAGCATAGTCTATAGGGTTGCAAAGAGTCAGACACAACTGACTCAACTTGGCATGCATACACAGTTCTGAAAAAAAAAAATTCAATGGTTCTTTACTAGTAAATGCTACATATTAGGTGCTGTATGTCTGGTTTAAGGGATATTCAAAAGAATTTTAAATACTAGCATTTTTTCACCTAATGCACACTTAAGGGTTAAATTCTCATAAAAGATGCAAATCCATTCTACTACCTTTCCAAGACTTTCTAAGAATTTGACATGTTTTTAAAAATTGAGAAGGTGATACTTGCTAACAGAAGTTAATATGTATGACTTTCCAATGGGGGTCAATAGTCTAATAGGAAACTTAACAGGGTTTTGTAGAGATAGGAGATAAGTCAAGGTTCAAGTCTCAAATAGGTACAGCTCTTAAACAACCAGGGAAGGAATGCAAAACCATCATTGTTAAGAAACAAAGCAGAAGTGGAAGCAAATAGAAAAAAAAAGTGATAGCTCCTTTCAACCATGCTATGGGTTCAGCCTGGTTGAACTGAACCCATAGTTGAACTCAACCATGCTAGCCTTAGAAACAAAGTGTTTTCTCCTAAGTAGAAATTGTGTTTTTACTTTTTAAAAAAATTATGAATTACTTTAACCATACTTAAATATGCACAAACATCCTTTTATACAACATCTAGCTTTGTTATAGATAAACATGTTACCATCCTGGCTTCAGAAATTTCTCTTAGAGGCAGAAAATTTTAGAGATATAGTTATTTGACTGTTAGCTCCCTTCCTGTGAGGAATTAAGCCTTATACTGTGGTGTGAAAGGCCATTCTGGGCACAGGCTCGGGGGGGCGGGGGGGAGCGGTCAACCTGTGGATTAATTTGGTTTTGCCTCCCCTCCTTGTAGCACTAGGACCTGGGCAGAGAT
This sequence comes from Capricornis sumatraensis, assembly GCF_032405125.1. Classification (NCBI taxonomy): domain Eukaryota; kingdom Metazoa; phylum Chordata; class Mammalia; order Artiodactyla; family Bovidae; genus Capricornis; species Capricornis sumatraensis. Next base: position 56,785,944 of record NC_091085.1, on the reverse strand, counting down.
AGTGAGGCCATTCCCACTGTCGTTGGCAACCCAAATCAATTCACAAAGGCCACCGCACCCAGAGAACAATCCCTGCTATCTTTTTATTCTGGCTGTTTTAATTTTATTTTTTTGAAACATAGTTGATTTACAATGTTGTGCCAATCTCTATTATTCATATATATCAGTTATATATATATATATATATATGGACATTCTTTTTTAAATATTCTTTTCCATGGTGTTTTATCATGGGTTATTGAGTATAATTCCCTGTACTATACAATAGGACCTTGTTGTTTATCCTATTTTGGCTGTTTTAATTTCAGTTCTCATGCTACTTTCACATCAGGTAGGACAGATAAGACAATTAAGATTCATAGACATTTGGCTTGGGAGATTTGCTACATACGTGAACCAAAATGGTCCCTGTATATAGGCCTTCTGCTGCTCACTTCACATCTAAACTCATTAGGTAAAAAGCCTATTGGCACCCAAATCAAATTTGTATCCATGCAGTTGTTTTAAATATAACCCAAATAAACAGATTATTTAAAATTTAATTTTTATTTTTTAATCGAAGTATAGTTGATTTACAATGTTTTTTAATTGCTGCTGTACAGTTATACAGTAAGATATAACCCAAACAAGATTTAAAATTTTATTTTTATTTTTTTATTGGAGTATAGTTGAATTACAATGTTGTGTTAATTATTACTGTACAGCAAAGTAATATATACATTCTTTTTCATATTCCTTTCTAGTATTATTTATCACAGGATGCTGAATATAGTTCCCAGTGTTCTACAGTAGGACCTTGTTGTTTGCCTATTGTACATGTGCCAGTTTGTACGTGCTAACCCTAACTCCCAATCTATCCCTCTCCCACCTCCACCCTCTTGGCAAGCAGCAGTCTATTCTCTATGTTTCTGTTTCATAGATAGTTTCACCTGTGTCTTATTTTAGAGTCCACATATAACTGATATCATATGGTATACGTCTTTCTCTTTCTGACGGACTTCACTGAGTATGATAATCTGCGGTTGCATCCATGTTGCTATGAAAGACATCTCTTTCTTGTTTATGGCTGGGTAGTTTTCCATTGTGTATAGGTACCCCATCTTCCTCCATTCATCAGTCGACAGACATTTAGTTTGTTTCTATGTCTTGGCTATTGTGAGTAGCGTTGCTGTGAGCATAGGGGTGCCTGTATCTTTTTGAATTACAGTTTTGTCTGGATATATGCCCAGGAGTGGAATTGCTGGATCATATAGGAGTTCTGTTTTCAGTTTTCTGAAGGACCTACATCCTGTTCACTGTAGGAGGGTCCCCTTTTCTCCACACCCTCTCCAGAATTTCTTATCAAATGAACAGATTTTTAGCCATTTAAAGCCTGCGTAGCTTTGCCTAATTCATGAAATGGCAGTCAACACCTGCCAGCCATAGATAAGACCCTCAGCCACTGCTGCCCTTAGCAGCCCTCTGACTCAGTGATTCCTGCCAGGTGCTGAGAGACAGCGCCTAGAAATGTGAGGTCCTTCCCAATTCCCCTCCCTGTCAGCCTTCCTCTCCTTCTGACTGGTGGGCCCCCTACCTCGGCGGGAAGGTTCCAAGCTGCAATCTAGGCCAGGTCGCACCCAAATAAACCCATTGTGTGCTGCTGCCATCTCGTGGTTAAATATTTCACTCCATCAGCCCCAAATCCCTGGAACACACTTCAGAAATGGATGGATACTGAGTGACAGGGCCCAAGGCTTCTTACGATCCTGCTTTTATGAGCAATTCAGATTGATCTTCTGAAAAATTCATTTTTTGTCTGTTACACATCCTCCTCCCGAACACCTCTGTTATCTTGTTCTCGGTCATGTCCGACTCTTTGTGACCCCATGGACTATACAGTCCATGGAATTCTCCAGGCCAGAATCCTGGAGTGGGTAGCCTTTCCCTTCTCCAGGGGATCTTCCCAACCCAGGGATTGAACCCAGGTGTCCCGCATTGCGGGCGGATTCTTTACCAGCTGAGCCACAAGGAAAGCCCAAGAATACTGGAGTGGGTAGCCTATTTCTTCTCCAGCAGATCTTCTTGACCCAGGAATTGAATCAAGGTCTCCTGCATTACAGGCAGATTCTTTACCAGCTGAGCTACTAGGGAAGTCCATTTTGTGCTTACCTGAGACTAACTAACCCTCCTGGGGCCCCTCGCCTAATTTCTTCCTTCCAACATGACCTTGTGATGTAGCGTCACTTGGAAGAGGAGGGTGCATAAGAGCTTGGGTTCTGGGCATTGGTGACTCTGAAGTTCAGGTAGATTGGAACCTCCTTCTGCATCAGGTAAACCATTCTCCCTATCCTTGGCTCACATCACTCTGGAGGTCACAGGAGAGCAAACTCGTAGCTTTCTACTTGTCATCATGTTATTCCAGTGTCTCACTGGCCAAGAGTCAATCTGCAAGACTGAAAACCTGTTGCTTTTTCTTACTGAATCAAACACATGGTCCCTCCTCCAGCACATTCAGCCTCATTCTGGTCAGAGCCATGTCTCCATTTCTACTTTTCTCAGCTTGTAAACAGGAGTCAATGGGGGAACAGCAATTGTTAGATGATTCTAGAGCTTCTTTGGGGCCAAGGCTATTAGTAAACATTTAAATTGGTGTAGAATTTGAAGGAACCCTTTCCATTGGGGTTGAGCTACTTGCTGCTCACCTGCAAGTTATTTACCAAGAAAGGTCTGGACCATGGCTTCATAAAATCCAATCTAGATCTGCCACAGAACCTAACATTACCAGTTATTTAAAACAGTGTGCCTATGCAAGTGGTGAATGGCATTAACATGAAACCAGTTGAACTCCTTCTGACCTCTGGGACATCTAGGCTGAGGAAGAAATGGGGTGGACTTTGGACAGCTGCAAAGGTGATGGAGGGTCCGATTCAAGTTTTCTTGGATTCATCATGTCAAATGTCTCCTGGATAAAGTCATGAACCATGACTTTAGCTTTTGGATTTAGGGAAGAGCAGAAGTTAGAGGTGGTATAGGGGATAATGTGCTTCCCAGGTGGTGCTAGTGATAAAGAACCCTCCTGTCAAATACAGGAGACAGAAGACATTAGATCCCTGGGTTGAGAAGATCCCCTGGAGGAGGGCATGGCAACCCACTCCAGTATTCTTGCCTGGGAAATCCCATGGGCCAAGGAGCCTGGCGGGCTACAGCTCATAGGGTTGCACAGAGTTGGACACAACGGAAGCGACTTAGCACACACGCATGATAATGTTATCATTGCTTCACATTGATGTCATGACTTTTTTTAAATGCCCTTAAACGATGACAAACCTCCCAGCATCCTATACTGTCCTTGTATTCTTGCCATCTAGCACAGAGGCTGCCACATACAAGGTGCTCAGTGACCACTGCAGAATTAACCACAGTCTGTTTTTCAGAATGAAACGCAAAGTATGTATCTGCCATCCTTCATGTTTTATGGCCTGCAGCACACTGGGTAATTTTGCTGTTGCTCTAATATCTTCTTGTATAAAGCAGTCAATTGCCCTGTGCCTGGCTCGGAATATATTGCTCATTAAATTGAGTTCCAGACAAGATGGCAAGGGTATTAGCCCGATGCTTCAAAGTAGCAGGAAGCCTCAAGGGCATAGCGTAATTATTCATTTGCTAAATAACACACACACACAACGGCTTAATTACAGTATTTTCAGCGAAAAAGAATTGTGGTGATTTCCACATCAGAGTATCTCATTAATGAGATTTGCTAACTGTTATTGGCAATATTCTAAAATGCCCTTTTGTTTTAAATCGTTTCCTAAATGGCTAATGTTGTTGGTGGGAGAAGAAAAGTCCCCCAAACCTCTCATGGAAGTGAAATGTTAGCGATTCAGAAAATCCTCAATGTTAGTTTCTTCCCGGGTGGCAAGACTTGATGGTGTGAAAAAAAATAAATGTGTTTTTGACATCTCTCTGTGTTTCCGCATTATCAGCATTGAAGTTATCACAGAGAAAGGATCCAAATGCAAGGATTCTTCCCCCAAGAGTTCACCAACCCAAGTACTTTAAAGGTCAAGGGTCATACCTTTTTATCCCAGCTTGCTGCTAGTGATCTATGCGACCCTGGTCAAGATACTTTGATTTTTCTCTTTTTGGATGTGGACCATTTTTAAAGTCTCTGTTGAATTTGTTACAATATTGTTTCTGTTTTGGGTTTTGGGGTTTTTTTGCCTCCAGGCATGTGGAATCTTGGCTCCCCCAACAGGGGTGGAACGTGCACTCTCTGTGTTGGAAGATGGAATCTTAAACACTGGACCACCAGGGAAGCCCCTCCATCAAGATACTTACCATTTCTGGGCCACAGTCTACTTATCTAGAGTGTAGCTAGGTTCCTTCACCGATTTAACACATATTTCTTAATTGTTCCAGACTCTTCCAGACACTAGGAATGCAGCATAGATGGAAGGAGATAGGGCTTCTGATTTCCAGGAGCTATTTTCTAGCAGAAAAGAAAGACAATAAGCTTGTAACTGAATGTATATCTGAGATAGTCCAAGCTAGGTATAATTTTATTAGGCAAATGAAATTGGGTAATTCCACTGAGAAATACTTTGGTGGGTGTTCCTGCTAAGAGGAGGGTGGCCAGAGAAAGCTTCTTGAGTATGCTGGCCTACTAGCAGAAATTTGAATGATAAGAGGGAGTCAGATTTAGAGATTTCAGAAGCAGAACATTCCAGGAGGAGGGAGTAACTAAGATCAGAACCTGGGACAGGAGTTCTTTGATATCTTGAAGTGACTCTGAGCAATCAAATTCAATGGTTTCTACACAGAGCATTTCAAAACAGTGTCTCATCTCTTCCCCAGGTTAGTCAATGATATCCTAGGTCATCCATTTCCATGAATTTTATTTTCTTGTCCTTATGTGGGTTTAGTTTTTTCATTCTTCATTAAATGTGTATGTGTGTATGTGTGTGTGTTTGTGTGTAGGTATTTTACGCTCAGCTTCCTGGACTCCATTTACATTAGTCTTTCTGTTTAAAAACTTTTTATTTTGTATTGGGGTATAGTCAATTAACAATATTGTGATAGCTTCAGGTGGACAGTGAAGGGACTAAGCCATACGTATATGTGTATCCATTCTCCCCCAAACTCCTCTGCCATCCAGGTTGCCACGTATCATTGAGCAGAGTTCCCTGTGCTATACAGTAGGTACTTGTTGGTTATTCATTTTAAATATAGCACTGTGTACATGTCCATCCCAAACCTAACTGTCTCCCCTGGCAACCATAAGTTTGTTCTTTAAGTCTGTGAGTCTTTCTATTTTGCATTTATATTTATATCATTTTTGTTTGGCAATACCCACCCCTCTTAGTTACGTATTGCAAGCAGAACAAGGAAATTCTTCCAATCAAACCTTCTTAGTTGGTTTACAATATTGTTAGTTTCAGCAAAATGATTCGGTTATACATATATATGCTGCTACGTTGCTTCAGTTGTGTCCGACTCTGTGCAACCCCAGAGACGGCAGCCTACTAGGCTTCTCTGTCCCTGGGATTCTCTAGGCAAGAACACTGGAGTGGGTTGCCATTTCCTTTTCCAATGCATGAAAGTGAAAAGTGAAAGTGAAGTCGCTCAGTCATGTCCAATTCTTCGCGACCCTGTGGACTGCAGCCCACCAGGATCCTCTGTCCATGGGATTTTCCAGACAAGAGTACTGGAGTGGGGTGCTGTTGCCTTCTCCAATACATATATATACATACATACATATATATATATAACCCGCTTCCCTAGTGGCTCAGAGAGTAAAGCGTCTGCCTGCAGTGCAGGTACATATATACATATACATACATATATATACATACATTTATATATATATACATACATACATACACACACACATATATATATATACATACATACATATATATGTATTGGAGAAGGCAATGGCACCCCACTCCAGTATTCTTGCTTGGAAAATCCCATGGATGGAAGAGCCTGGTGGACTGCAGCCCATGGGATCGTGAAGTCGGACACGACTGAGCAACTTCACTTTCACTTTTCACTCTCATGCATTGGAGAAGGAAATGGCAACCCACTCTGGTCTTGCCTGGAGAATCCCAGGGACAGAAGAGCCTGGTAGGCTGCCATCTCTGGGGTCGCACAGAGTCGGACACGACTGAAGCAACTTAGCAGCAGCATATATTCTTTTTCAGATTCTTTTCTCTTATAGATTATTACAAAATATTGAGTAGAGTTCCCTGTGCTATACAGCCCTTGTTGGTTATCTATTTTATATGTGGTAGTGTGTGTCTGTCAGTCCCCAAATCCTAATCTATCCCTCCCCCACTTTCCCCTTTGATAATCATGAATTCGTTTTCTATGTCTGTGGGTCTATTTCTGTCTTGTAGAGAAGTTCATTTGTATCATTTCTTTCAGATTCCACCTATCAATGTTATACAATCATCATATGGGGTACAATGCAGTGATTTTATATATGTGTATGTTGCAGAATAATAGTTTGTATTCTTGGGCCCCTTCGCCTGTGTCCCCCACCTTCCAGTTCTCCACCTCTGGCAACCATCAGTCTGTTTTCTGTTTCTGTGAGTTTGGTTTCTTTTCAGATTCTACACATAAGTGGAATTATTCAGCCAGAACAAAGGAAACGCTGCTGTTTGCAACAACGAGGATGAACTCTTTATTTTTTGCTTTTGTTTCTCTTTTTTTGTCATTTCTTTTGCTGATGAGGTCAGGTGTGGAGATCTGTACACTCTTCCTTAGGTTATTTCATGAAAACTACTGACTAAACTTAATAAAGCCCCATTTCTGATAAATGGGTATGTTAACAACTTCCATAAAAAGGAATGAGTTTAATTGCTTCAACTTAGAGGGGAAATTTAAGGGAACAGGATCTAATATATTTGCACTAATTTATTCCTGCCTTGTGAATTAAGAGCATAAAGCAAGTAGCTTGGTAATCCCTTGACAGACTAAAAAATGAGAACCAGATTTTTTAAAATGGAAAATTGATATAATTAGAAAGTTATTAGCTTTTTCTCCCACTCCAACATCATGGAATAAGTAAGCCACAGGGGATCTGTCCTTCAAAATAATTAAATTTCCAAATTAGCTTTTTGGTTTTAAGAATGATCTGATTTAATCATTTTGTTAAGTCAAAATATATAACTGTGCATATTTAGTGGTCTGTTTCCTGCTTTTTCCCTCCCTGTAATTTTGGGAGCTCCAAAGCATGCATCCAGGGATTACTGTGTGCTAAGCCCACGCCTCCTGCTATATAGGGTTTTGAGGTCAGTAGTATTATTATCCCATTTATGGGTGGGGAAAGTGACACACTAAAAGTTGAAGTTACCAACAGCCCTGAGGGTTGAATTCATGCTCTTATGTTATTCACTACACTGTCCTGTTAACTAAATACATAAGCAAGTAGGAAAACAGAGACTGGATATTGCACCAAACCTCAAGCAGCAGCAGTCAGCATCTTTGAAAGGGGCTGAAAGGAGTCGCCCTTGATCTTCCAGACTAATTCTGCTGGTCACAACTTGAGGAGTCCAAGAATGAATTCCTCTGAGACCACTTGCTCCAGCACCTCTGGGAATCTTCAGTGCTTCCTTCTTGAAGCTCTTTTTCAGGAAGACCTTTCAACGTTTCCTTATCTTGCTCTCCCCAAAGGGGTGCTGGTGACAGTGTGTGCCTGAGGTGAGAGAGAGGGAGGACTCTAACTGGGTCATGAACAGGTAGACCCAGGCATCCAAGGAATGTTTTTAGGATTCTGACTCTTTCTCTCCTCATCTCTGTGTTCTGCTTTGTTCTCGGTTGTCTTCTTTTTTTATTATTTTAAATTTTGAAAAATATTTTGGCTGCACAGCAGAGGGTGGGGATCTTAATTCTCTGAGCAGGGGATCGAACCCATGCCCCCTGCCTCGAAAGTGCAGAGTCTTAACCACTGGACCACCAGGGAAGTCCCCTGTTGTCTTCTTTTAAATGTAGTTTCCTCATGTGTTGAAAGACAGCCACCAGCATCTGTGGATTATCTTTCACCAGTTTAGCATCTAGGAAAGAGAACACAAAATTTTCTAGTAAATAACCCCAGGGATATTACTTCATGCTCATGGTCGAGGTTAGGCCACACCTCCTCCTGTATTGACATGTGTAGGGAGCCGGCAGTACCATCACTGACCACTCCTGACAAATGCAAAATTGTTTATATCTGTTCATAGTTACATAAGAGGCTCTCTTTCTTAACATAAACTTGCCATCATTATATAAATCAACAGATATTTATTTATAGCCTTGTGTCAGCCACTAATGGATATTAGTTTATAACGATATTAAAACTTGTTGATGCTTTCTGCTCCTCAATGTGTTGTCTGCTGTCATCTAGAGACTCATGTGATTCTCAGATGTGTTCATTTCATTTTCTACTGCAACAAGTTACTATAAACTTCATGGCTTAGAACAGACCAAATAATTACCTTACAGTTTTGTAGCCTAGAACTTGATAAGGGTCTCATGGTTTAAAATCAAGGTGTTGGCAGGGTTAAATTCCTTCTAACAGCTTGGGAGGGGAGCCCACCTCCTTGCCCTTTCTGCCTCCTAGAAGTCGCTCCCATTCTTCATCTTCTACCTCTGAAGTTGGCCATAGCATGTCTAGTCCTGGTGCCATGGCATCACTCTGGATTCTTCTTCCCTCTCTCCTGAATGATTACATGGGATAATGAATTGTTTACATTGAAGTTTTGCCGGGGTCCAGCCCCGGTGGATCCAGGGTAATTTGAAGGGGAGATGGAATCTGCGTCCTACGAAAAAACTTATTTAATTACAGATATATAGAGAGATTAGAAATGGATAGTGTAGTAGGAAATATTAGTGGAGAAAAAGAGACTGAATAACTTGGTTTACATGGGATACCAATAAAGCTTTGAGACAAGAAGCTTGCACCACCTACGTAGGCCACCGGCACCCACTTGAATATCGGAGGGTGCCCCCCCCTTGGGCTCCCTCTCGTGTGGAACTTAAATGCCAGGACAAAATCAGCAGGCTTGGTGAACACCCATGCTCCAGATGGGAATTCAGCCAGAAAAATGGGGAACAAGAAAGAATGACACGGGAGAATCAGTCTTTCCAGAAACTGATCCATTTTCTTTATATTCAGGTTTGCTTATATACCTTTTGTTACACATAGAGACAAATGGAAATTTCAAAGTCACGTGGGGGTCAGCAGTCCTGACCTTTATCAAAATCAGGTGCTTCACATAAATGTATAAGAAAAAGGTCTTAGGGGTTTTACATCATCTTCTGCCATGAGACCTGCTGACATTTTACGACCCTTTCTTTTGGATAACAGTCAGTTAACCAGAAAACTTATTTTTTCCAAGGGTGTTTTTTCTTAAACCAGGCGCCACCCTCTGAAGTTACCAGATAAAGTTGCATTCCTATAGGGTGAGGGTGTAGTGGGTTACAACTAAGAAAGGAATTTATTTAACCTAAGGTTAACATGATTAATCTTAAAGGTTAATACTTATTTCTCCTATATGCTAGTTATATTCATTATAAGGGCAGGGAATATGGAGATTTAGCAGCAAACATCAGCCCAACAAATGAAAACCCTTCACCAATGTTCCCCTTAAGATCTATTTAGTCTTAAGATAGTGATAAAGTTACATTTTTACATAGCAAGGACACAGTGATTTATAACAAGGTATAGTGATCTATAACAAAAGAGAAAATTCATTAACTCAAAACGTCTAGTATTGCTAACATCAAAAACTACTACATTTCCTTTTCTATATTCCAAATACATTAATATATTCCCAGGTGCCTAAGGATATGGAGGCCTGGCAGCAATCATTGACTCAACAATGAGAAAAGCCCTATGCTAATTAAAAATTTCAAAATACTCCAAACTCTCTGTGCTGTTTATGGTTGAGAGGTAGTAAACAATCATGTGCATAGTGGCAGGAGTGTGGATAATCCTGTCACACAAGCTAGTCTGCCAGCAGAGAGGTTTGACCTGAGACACCCTTGTCACGCCCAGGAATTTTTATTGACTGGAGCTGCAAGTTTACTCCTTCTCCGAGAGAACCGGTGGGGAACAGCCCCCCATAAAGTCAGAGGTGTACGTGAGAGCATGAAACAGTAAAGTAGGTAGACTCTGGTTTGGGGGGTAGATGCTCAGGAACAGGGGGTTTCCTGAGGCTCGATCCCACCTTTGCGTATGCCGAAGCCTCCTTCCTCATGACCTTTGCCATGGGTGGAGTTCCTCACGCTGGCTCCCGGCAAAATATGTATTACATTGGGATGAAATGATTACGTTGGGATAATCCAGGACAATCTCCCCATCTCAGGGTCATCTGATTAGTAACTTGAATTCCATCTGCAGCCTTCATTCCTGTTTTCCATGTAAGTTACTCACAGTCCCAGGGATTGCTATGGGAGTGCTCAGAAGGCCATTATTCTGCATACCAGAGTGGGACAGGAACTTTACTAAGAAGCCACAGGACAACACACAGTGACTTGTACAAGGCTATATGTCAATAACAGAATCTTACTGGTGTTGCTGTCCCTGTTTTGTCCTCCCTTCAAAGTGATGAGGTTTTTGTTTGTTTGAGTTCATCTCATTGTCTAATAAAAACACTCCAACTGCAGCTGTTTAATGAAATAGCTGTCTGGATGTTGAGGCACGTTATCCTTTCTTTTCTTTCCATTCGGGAATAGCATGTTAGTGTGCTGGTATCAAAACTTCAACATCATTTACTGTGCCTCACAGCTGTGAGCTTTCATCCATGTTTCCCATAAGAGCTTTTGTGCAGTTGGTACAACCGAATTTTCCCTGGGAAGCATTTTGCAGCAGCAGTGAGTAGCCAAGACTGGGATGGCTTCATAAGTCCCCAGCATTAAAATACAATTTGTTTTATCTTTTCATCATCATTTCTGGAAGGCATGCAGAAGTAAAAAATCCCAGTTTGGCTGTTTAGAGCCGGGAACACCCCATGGCAGAGTTACACTCCTGTGAAATGGATTGTACGAATGGACCTAATTGCAAATGTCTTTTTTTCCCCCCTCTAATCACTGTATATGAGCTACTGCCTGAAGGCTCTTTATCAGGTGTACCTTAAAAGCATTTTTACATGGAGAGCAAACGTGTGATTGCCAAGGAGGGAGGTGACAAGGGAGGGATGGATTGGGAGTTTGAGATTAGCAGATGCAAACTCTTACATATAGCATGGATAAACAACAAGGACCTACTGTATAGCACAGGGAACTATATTCAGTATCCTGTAGTAAACCATAATGGAAAAGAATATGAAAAAGAATACATATAGTGTAACATATATGTATATATGGGCTTCCCAGGCAGCAAAGAATCTGCCTGCAAATGCAGAAGACACAGGAGACACCATAGGTTCGATTCCTGGGTGGAGGATTCTACCAGGGAACCCTGGAGGGAAGGTCCCCTGGAGGAGGGCATGGCAACCCATTCCAATGTTCTTGCCTGGAGAATCCCATGGAGAAAGGAGCTGGGCAGGTACAGTCCATTGTGTTGCAGAGTCAGATACAATGGAAGTGCCTTAGCATGCATGGAGATATTTAGTGTAACTGAATCACTTTGCTATAATCAGAAACTAACATAACATTGGAAAACAACTCTCCTTTAATAAAAAATAGAGTTAAAAATCATCTTTAATTGTTGAAATTTGTAGACCAAGAAATAGCGGAGAAAAATTGTAAGTAAGAGATGTTTGTTAATGTCATCTTGAAAATAAACTATGATAGAGGGGTCTCATTTGGGAGATTAGCTCCTTTTCCAGATTTATTAATTATTTATGAGACAGAAACAAAATGATTTGTGCCCCTTGATAACTTTTAAGTTTACGCTTTCCTATGGGAGTGTTTTTTGCTTTTGGAAGCCAGTCACCCTTTATGATGACAGTCAGTTTACCTCAGTGCTCCTTTTCATGGAGAATGAATGAAAGGAGAGAGACATGGTCTTGTCCAACAGACATAAAGTTGAATGCAAGGCCCTACTTCTACCCCAGTCAGCTGTCAGCCTGAGTATTTTCCTTGCAGTCCTGACTGGGAAATAAAAGCTACAGTTTGGAGCCAGCAGACTTGTGCACCAGCTGTGCCATGTGAAATATTTTGATGGTTTCCCTACTTGAAGGTGAAGTTGAATGACATCAAAGTGTCTGAGTGTGACAGGAAGTTCTTAGTTCTCCTTTCCTCTCCAGTGGTTCTTTTGAATTTGGGGAATTTTCTCAAATGGGACATCTCTGTGAGGCAAAGGTGGCATCTTCCTTTGATACTGAGAGTAGACATGGCTGTGGAAGCCCCTAGAACACATTGAAGGCAGCGGCTTGCTCTGTGGAAGATTGAATGTGTGTGTCCAAGAAAAGTCTGAGCCCAGTTGCAAGAGCTGTCATGCTGAGCCAAATGATACCTTACAGGTCACCAGTTCAGGGGCCCAGAGTGCAAATCCACATATGGTACCTTCTTCCCTGGTGGCACAGTGGTGAAGATCTGCCAGCCAAGGCGGGAGACACAGGAGACGCGGGTTTGATCCCTGGCTCAGGAAGATCCCCTGGAGAAGAAAATGGCAACCTGCTCCAGTGCTCTTTCCTGGAAAATCCCATGGACAGAGGAGCCTGGTGGGCTACAGTCCATGGAGTTGCAAAGAGTTAGACACGAGAGTGCACACACACTCATGCGCCTTCCAGCAGTAAGTGTTCAGAGGACTTCTTTCTGATAGAGAGCTTAAAGATGATTTTAGAGTTATAGTTGTCTCCACATTTTCTACTCCATAGCTTAATTATAATTCAGTCATTTTGTTCCTTGTACCCTCTGGGGTTTGGTGAGTTCTGCAGAGAAGTCGTCAGATAAATAATACGTCTTACATTGCATTCGAGTAGGCCTGCATTATACAACTCTTCACTCAAACCAGATCTTAACAGCATATACTTATGTGCCTTGATCTGGGTGGAAATCATCATAGCACTCACTGCTGGGACTGTACCATGGGTGGATCAATACATTAGACTCTAGGGCTGCTTAAACTGTTAGAGATCATTTGGCTTGGCTGAAAGATTCCATGTCCAGTCAAAAAATTATACATATATATGTGCAACTGGTTGCATACATTGAAACTGTGTACTCATGAGAGGAGAATTCTACCATGTGGGATTTTCAGAGCACATGCTATCTAGTCTGCGCTGTCCTCAGGGCATCACGTATATAATTCAGTTGACTCCTCCAACCACCTCTTAAGGTTGGCATTAACTTTATTCCCATTTTAAAGATGTGGACATTGACACTTAGACAGTTAAATAACCTTTCTAAGGCCACACAGTGATTAAGTAGGGTATTGGAGGTAAGATTCAAACCCAAGTCTGACTCTGAAGGTCATGTTTTTTATTGCGTCTGTATGTTTCTCCATCTATATACCTATCTATATTTTATCTATCTACCTATCAATCTGTCATCTATTATCTATCCTCTGTCTACTTATCTATCCATCATCTATTTATCTGTATGCCTATCTATCTACCCATCCATCCGTATCTATCTAAATAGATAAGTGAGTCTAGCTTACCCTCCTGCTGCAAACAATGAGAACAATAAACAGTATGAGTTATTAGGAAAATGTAAACTACAGCCACAATAAGATACCACTACACATCCATTGTGTGTGTATGCTAAGTTGCTTCAGTCATGTCTGACTCTTTGTGACCCTATGGACTGCAGCCTGTCAGGCTGCTCTGTCCATGGGATACTCCAGACAAGAATACTGGAGTGGGTTGCCATGCCCTCCTCCAGGGGATCTTCCCAACCCAGGGATCGATCTCATGTCTCTTGTATCTCCTGCATTGGCAGGTGGTTCCTTACAACTTGTGCTACCTAGGAAGCCCACACATCCATTAGGTTGCCTAAAATTAACAGGCTGACCATGTGAAGCATTGGCCAATATACAGAAGGGTGAGAACTCCCATGTGCTGCTGGTGGGAATGTAAAATGGCACAACCATGTGATAAATAACAAAGCACAACCTGATTAATATAACTAACATGGGTGTATGTTATAGATGAAAGTTGTTAAAAGAGTGAGTCCTGAGTTCTCATTCAAGGCAAAAAATATCTTTCTTTTCTTTTGTGTCTATATGAGATGATGGATGTTCTCTAAGCTTATTATGGTCATCATTGCATGATGTATATAAGTCAAGTCTTTACGCTGTATATTTAAACTTATATAGTTCCGTATGTCAATTATAACTCTGTAAAATTGGAAAAAAATAAAATGGTCTGGTAGTTTCTTAAAATGCTAAAGGAATCCCATAATGTCAAGGGTTTTGTTCTGCTTTACAAAAGATCTATGTAAGAAGTTTTTTAAAAAACCTAATTATCTCAACAAAACCTCCATTACAAGGACCAAAGAAGAAAACCAAAGAAATTCGCACAGGAACGTTTCTACAAATAATGAGACAGTCAAGGATCAACACCTATTTAGTGTGACAAGCACTCGTGCACCTTCCCACAGTAAGTGTTCAGAGGAGTTCTCTCTGACAGTAGGCATGAAGATGAGAGAACACGATGTACCTGTACAGCGTATTGATGGTTTTCCATTAAAAGCTCCCTAGTGGTTCAGAGCACTGATGGACTCCTACAAGTGAACTTGTATCCAGGCTAGTTTCTGGCTCATTGTTCCTTACCTCTGTGCATGAAGTTCACAGGTGAATCAATCATAACGAACTGTACCAACTTTGCAGAACCTTCCAAGCATAACTAGGGCATCATGTGACAGTAACCCAGGAGCCACACCACAGTCTAAAAACAAATCAAGCCACCATCAGAAGTGTCTCTCCCCATCTTCCTATCAAGCTCAGACTTTCATCTAAAGGTGGAAGACAAGTTTGAAGAGATGAAGTCACACTTACTCCGCCAGACATCAAATGCTTCTAATTAGCTGTCTAAGAGGCATAAAACAATATCTGGAGGATACTTCAAGACAGGAAGTAAAATTTTAAAAGCAGCCATTGGAAGGGATGGTGTGAGATGAAAGAAAGGGAGATACCATCACAGCACCTTAATGGGCCAAGCAACAGTTCTGATAGATGTGCCAGAGGAATCCTTTTGGTTCCCCAGTTATGGAGTCAGGGGAGGAGAGAGAGGGGCAGAGGTGTAAGACCTCAGACCTCAAATATAAGCAACCAAATGGTCTCTGTCCATGTGATTTTCCAGGCAAGAATTCTGCAGTGGGTTGCCATTTCCTTCTCTAGTGGATCTTCCTGATACAGAGATCAAACCCACATCACCTGTGTTGGCAGGCAGATTCTTTACCACTTACCACCTGGAAGTCAAAGTCACTCAGTCGTGTCTGACACTTTGCAACCCCATGGACTAGACGGTCCATGAAATTCTCCAGGCCAGAATACTGGAAGGGGTAGCCTTTCCCTTCTCCAGGGGATCTGGTATTGAACCCAGGTCTCCCAAGTTGCAGGCGGATTCTTTACCAGCTGGGCCACCAGGGAAGCCCAAGAATACTGGAGTGGGTAGCCTATCCCTTCTCCCGTGGATCTTCTCAACCCAGGAATCAAACAGGGGTCTCCTGCATTGCAGGCAGATTCTTTACCAGCTGAGGTATCAGGGAAGCTACCTGGGAAGCAACCAAATGGTCATGTTCTTTTAAAAAGATGATTGCTACGCCCGACCAACCTTCACCCTTTTCTTACACCTTCCTGGCACCCTGATTACTGAGTTGACTTCACGGGCATTCCAAGAGCTGCCCTTAGAGTTTTCCTTTCAGCTGAACTATTGGCCCAAGAGGAAATCTTCCCATTTTAGCAAGTTAGAATAGTTCTGCTTTTCATATTGTATTTATTTTACCCAGAATGGCCTCAGGGAGAGAGACAGTCATTCCAGTGCCCCCCGCCCAAGACTATGATTTGAAGCCGATGGACTGGATTTCCCTGGTAGGGAAGACCCTGCGCTTCCAACGCAGGGGGCTCGGGTTCGATCCCTGGTTGCGGAACTAAGATTCCCACATGCCACACAGTGTGGCCAAAAAAAAAAAAGAAAAAGGAGAAGCAGATGGACTACAGTGGAAATCCCAGGTTATTGTTAAAAGCAGAGCATTATAAGGAGGTCAAGGAATTCCTTCCTCTCTCGTTCTGAAGGTGGGTGTACTTCTGGCCTTATTGTTACAATGTTCAATATCATGAGTGAGCCCAACATGTTGTTAATAAATCCTATGCTTTGTTTTTACTAACTCTGATGGGGTTCTGTTCTTAAGGTAACAGCCCCTTTCTAGATCAGAGTCGAAGCTCTACTTAGAGCTCTGGTCTGCACAGCACACAGAAGCAAAGTCCATTCTATCCACTTTAAAAAAAGAAGCAGATTAAAATGCCAAATACACAGTTAATTATATTTGAATTTTACCAAATATGTCAATAGCTTGTCAGTATTAACTGAAACTGAAAGAATGTAAGTTTCTCAAAGCTAAATAAATGCACAAGTCCCCCTGTTTTCATAGCAGCACTATTCACAATAGCCAAGACATGGAAACAACCTAAGTGGACACTGACAGATGAATGGATAAAGAAGATATGGTATGTATACGCAATGGAATACTGCTCAGCCATAAAAAAGAATGGACCAATGCAATTTGCAGCTCCATGGATGAAACTAGAGATTTTCACACTAAGTGAAGTAAGCCAGAAAGAGAAAGATAAATACCGTATGATATGACTTACATGTGGAATCTAAAATAGGACACAAATGAACCTGTCTTTAAAAAAGAAACAGAATCACAAACATAGAGAATAGACTGGTGTGTGCCAAAGGGGAGGGAGGTGGTGGAGGGATGGAGTGGGAGGTTGGAGTTAGCAGATGTCAGCTTTTACATGTAGGATGGATAAAGAACAAGGTCCTACTGTATAGCACAGAACTGTATTCAGTATCCTTTGATAAACCATAATGGAAAAGAATATAAAATAGACTATATGTGTATATATATGTGTGTGTCTGTGTGTGTATCACTAATCACCTCGCTATACAGCAGATATTAACACTGTCAATCAACCGTACTTCAATAAAAATTTAAAAAAATAAGTGCCCAGACATCCTGTTCCAAAACACTCTCAACGTTCCATATCAAGTAAGTTCCCATCCACCCCCAAATACAAAATGGTGTGGTGAGGGAGATTGGTTTCATGATGTTCCTCATGAGTTATTTTGCATCATTTTGCCAAGTCTCAACATGATATATGACATTATTGAGAGAATAAAATCTTAGATTCCTTTCCACACAGTTACGTGTGTGAGAAGTCAAGCTTTAAATAGCTGTGATTCCTAGAAGACAAATGTTCCAACCTAGCTTTCTGAATTAAGCAACCATTTTATTATTACTAAAAAATCTTTTATCTTTCATTCTTTGACACTGAACATTATGTAGTTTTCTTATATTTTTACCCCCTTGATCATTTTCTTTCCCCAGATATTAGCCAAAACACATTATGATATAATTACATGCTGAGTTGATGTTACATTAAGAACTGATGCTGACTTAAAAAGCAGCGTGAATTTTACAACAATTTTTATACCCACGGGTGTAGAGTATCAACAGTAGCAACATTAAGAGAAGCTTAACCAGTGTTTGATTCCACCTACACGAGGTACCTAGAACAGTAAAATTCGTAGTCGGAAAATACGCTGGTAGATGCCAGTGGCCAGAGGGTAAGGGGGTGGGGGGAGGGGGTATGGGTAGTTGGTGTTTAATGGGGACAGTTTCAGTTTAGAGATGGGGAAACCTTGGGAGGTGGATGATGCTGAAGGATGCACAGCAAAGCGAATGTACTTAGTGCCATGAACTGTACAGTCAAATATAGTTAAAATAGTATGTTATATTCTGTGACTTTCACCACAATAAAAAATAATCTGAAAAAGAGAGAAGCTTGACCAATGTTTCAGATGATACCAGGATGCTCCAGAGCAGCCCTGGCTGATAGAACTTTGTGCGGCGATGGTCATGTTCTATCTCTGTCTGTTGAACATTATAGCCACGGCCAAGGACGCGTATTACTTACCTTTTATTAAAAGGAGTAATCATCTGGTCCAGTTCCGCTCAGTTTTAGGCTGATCTAGTATGCTGACCTCCTTTGCATGGACAAGCCTTGTTAATGATCAAGAAGCAGCATGGGAGGCCCAGGGTCAAAAGCCCAGACCCTTCAGATGGTGCCTGGTAGCCAGGTAACCATGGACAGGGAGCCCTGCCTCTGTGTAACCTGGGCTGACTGTGAGATGCAGGTGTGTGGGGCTTGTTTAAAACCCAGTGAGCCACAGCCTCTGACACTGCCTGTCGCTCTCTTCTTCAGTAGTCTCTGAAGTTGACAATTCTGTGATATGCTGACCGAGGATCTTCTCACTCTTCCTTAAAGAGGATGAGACTAGGCTGGGTGAGGTTTAGCGACTCATCCGAGGTCACACAAATAGTTTCTGATCAAATCACATCTAACCTCGGAAGTGACTGTGCAATCAGGACTCCTGTGATTGCAAATGCCAGAGAACTCAACTCCTAATAGCTTGAATAATGAAGATCATTATAAGCTAGTAGTGGAACTAAAAAGCCCAGGCCCATAAATGAGTTGAAAATGTATGTCCTCACAAAAACCTGCACAAGAATGTTATAGCAGCTTTGTTCATAAATGCCAAAACGTGGATGCAACCAAGATGTCCATTAGTAGGTGAATGGATAAATAAACGGGAGTCCATCCAGGCAATGGAATGGTATTCAGCGCTAAAAAGAAATGAACTCTCAAGCCACAAAAAGCCATCCAGGAGGCTTAAATGCAAATTCCAGAGTGAAAGCCAATCTGAAAAGGCTACATGATATGTGATTCCAACTCTATGACATCCTAGGAAAGGCAAGATTATAGAGACAGTTAGAGGATCAGTGGTTGCCAGCAGTTGGCAGGGAGGGATGGCCAGTCAGAACACAAAGGATTTTTTAGGACAATGAAACTGCTCTGTAGGATACTCTAATGGTAGACACATGTCTTTATACATCTGCTTAAACTCGTAGAACATATGATAAGGATAAACTCTGTGGACTTTGGGTGACAGTGATGTGTCAGGGTCAGTTCACTGATTGTAACAAATGCGTGATATTGATAATTGGAGGAGGCTGTGCAGGTGTGTAGGCAGCAGTAGACGGGAAATCTCTGCCCTTTCTCCTCAATTTGTTGCGAGTCTAAAACTTCCCTTAAAAAAATAAAGTCCGTTAAAGTCCAGGGACTGTCCTGGTGGTCCAGCAGTTAATACTTTACCTTCCAATGAGTTGGGGAATTAAAATCCCATATGTCTCATGGCCAAAAAAACACACATAAAACAGAAACGATATTGCGACAAATTCAGTAAAGACTTAAAAAACAAACAAACAAAAAACACCCCTAAAACGCAAGCATAAGAGGTCCAGGGTCTCAAATGTTTACATCATGACCAACTTGTTAACCATCTCTGGGCCATGTCTCCTGTGTCTCTGGCAGAGTTTGTTCATGTACCAACACTTGGCAGCTCCAGGCTCAGGTCCCTGGAGCTCTAAATCACCAAAGAACAGAGATGTGCTTTCTATTGACAATTTCTGGAAGTTTCTTTTAATGTCCTGTACATGGTTCTCTGTCCCCATAGGGTCTCAACGGCTCCTGCCCAGGTTGGTGGAATGCTCCCATGGGCTTAATAAGGCCATGAGCCTCTACCTATATAGATTAGGAAGTGGAATCAGCTTCATCCACACTATATGGAAGAGAGCAGAGCTGGGATTAGAACTATTTGGGAACCAGCTGGTGGACCCTTCAGTAATACGTGTGACCCATGATTTATAAATGGATATACTTCTACGGTAGAGCAGTTTTTCGTTCCTGGCAACTGCCTCCAGCCCCAGAGAATTTGTCCCCAGATGCTCAGTAACTGTTTTATTTAAAGTGATGAGTCTAAACAGAGACCCTTGAGAGCTGTGTAGGAAGATGAAGTGGTGAGTTTTTATTTTATTTATTATCATTATTATTTTTGCCACATTGTGGCATGCAGGATCCTAGTTCCCTGGTCAAGGATAGAACCTGTGTCTCCTGCAAGCTTGGAGTCTCAACCACTGAACTGCCAGGAAAGTCCCAGTAGTGAGATTTTATATCAACCTGGGCACATAGATGCTTTGGAAGGAGGATCTGTCAATTACACTGTCCATTTGGAGGTGGGGCTTATAATTGAAATTATGGTCTCATGACCATTTAATTAGTAAGTGACTATTTTGTAGTTTCTAAACTATTTCCAGAATGTGATCTTGAAAAGAAATTAAAAGGCAGGCTTTGGCAGAATGCCTGTTGCCCAGTTTCCTCCTGCACTCATTTTGACTTTTCAAGAATCGGCTTGTTTTAATTATCCTTATGGTATAGAGATAGTCCTTTCTCTATGGTATAGGGAAGCGTCCTGGGTCAGATGGCTGGGAAAATAATTAGGACAATAAATACAAATCTAATTTAAATGCAGCTATTAAGAGTTGAAGCTTGACATTTACTATTTAGCATTATTAGTTATATGTGTAACAAACCATTGCACTAAAAACAAAATGACGCAAGATCAGCTAGTGTAATTTAAGACATCCATTTACCCCACGCATAGTTTGCAGCTCTACTCTCTTGCTAATAAGTCTGTTAAGCATAATAACCATTCTTGGCTGGTGGTGTTTAATCACGTTTTAAATGTGATTATCAGCATGTATCAGCAATAAACGGCACGAGTTTCTGACAGAGAAATGACTGAGATTAGGCCATCTGTACACAGTCATCTTTTTCACCCTGTGATTTACACGTCAGCCTAGCTCGTCCTGGGTAGAGGAGCTCAGAGGGCAGCATTCAGAGTTCAGATTCTAACTGCTAAGTCTTCTATCCCTAAAAGAAAAAAAGGAGCCCTAGCAGGCACTAATCATTGCAAAAGGGCAATGCGCCTTCACATTGAGGTTCCGTCCTGATGCTTGGAGTCCATTCTTGCTAAGGAGACATTAGCGCTGGCATCACGCTGGCTTAACTCCAGAGGAGGCTTGATAGCAACTCACAGCTTGTTAGCACATTTTCTGCAAAGAAATACTGTCCTTGGCTTTAAATTGCCCACACTGTATTGTTCAAATCTGGAAACTTTCACCTGTACGCTCTCCCTGCCCAGACTGTTTTTGGTTGAGGTTGCTTGTATTCTGCATGAACAAAGGCAAATAAATATATTAAGGTTGGGATTTACCTCATTTAGATGCTCTGGTTTTATTTTTAGTCCATTTGTGATGCAAGTTCCTGTGCCTGATGCACAGTGAGGCCAAACAAACTAAAAGTCGGAATTTGCAGCAGAGAAATGTTTACTGCAGGGCCACACAAGGAGATGGGTGGCTCATGCCCTAAAAGCCGCAACCTCCCCGAGGGTTTCCGAAAAGCATTTTTAAAAGCCAGGTGAGAGAGGGGAGGTCGCAGGATCTGTGATCAGATCATGAACTATTCTCCAAGCTAGGCTTCAACAGTATGTGAACTGAGAACTTCCAGATGTTCAAGCTGGATTTAGAAAAGGCAGAGGAACCAGAGATCAAATTGCCAACATCAGTTGGGTCATAGAAAAAGCAAGAGAATTCCAGAAAAATATTTATTTCTGCTTCATTGACTAGGCTAAAGCCTTTGACTGTGTGGATCAGAACAAACTGTGGAAAATTCTTCAAGAGATGGGAATACCAGACCACCTTACCTGCCTCCTGAGAAGTCTGTATGCAGGTCAGGAAGCAACAGTTAGAACAAGACATGGAGCAATGGACTGGTTCCAAATTGGGAAACAAGTATGTCAAGGCTGTATATTGTCACCCTGCTTGTTTAACTTATATGCAAAATATATCATGTGAAATACCGGGGTGGATGAGGCACAAGCTGGAATCAAGATTTCTGGTGGGGGGGGAAGATTTCTGGGGGAAATATCAATAAT
The DNA here is from genome assembly GCF_032405125.1 of Capricornis sumatraensis. Taxonomy (NCBI): domain Eukaryota; kingdom Metazoa; phylum Chordata; class Mammalia; order Artiodactyla; family Bovidae; genus Capricornis; species Capricornis sumatraensis. The sequence goes on along the minus strand of NC_091085.1, from coordinate 56,763,964 downwards.
CTCAGGTACGCAAATGATACCACCCTTATGGAAGAAAATGAAGAAGAACTAAAGAGCCTCTTGATGAAAGTGAAAGAGGAGAGTGAAAAGGCTGGCTTAAAACTAAACATTCAAAAAACTAAGATCATGGTATTCAGTCCCATCACTTCATGGTTATCGGGAAAACCATGGAAACAGTGACAGACTTTATTTTCCTGGGCTCCAAAATCACTGCAGGTGGTGGCTACAGCCATGAAATTAAAAGATGCTTGGTCCTTGGAAGAAAAGTTATGACCAACCGAGACAGCATATTAAAAAGCAGAGACATTACTTTGTCTAAAAGGTCCATCTAGTCAGGGCTACGGTTTTTCCAGTAGTTATGTATGGATGTGAGAGTTGGACTATAAAGAAAGCTGAGCGCTGAAGAATTGATGATTTTGAACTGCGGTGTCGGAGAAGACTCTTGAGAGTCCCTTGGACTGCAAGGAGATCTGACCAGTCCATCCTAAAGGAAATCAGCCCTGAATATTCATTGGAAGGACTGATGCTAAAGCTGAAACTCCAATACTTTGGCCACCTGATGTGAAGAACTGACTCCTTGGAAAAGAGCCTGATGCTGGGAAAGATTGAAGGCAGGAGGAGAAGGGGATGACAGAGAATGAGATAGTTGGATGGCATCACCAACTCAGTGGACATGAGTCTGAGCAAACTCCAGGAGATGGTGAAGAACAGGGAAGCCTGGCGTGCTGCAGTCCATGGCGTCACAAAAGTCAGACATGACTGAGCAGCTGAACAACAAGTTTCCAGGAGGCCTGGGGCTATGTGCTCATGGTCATCAAATAGTCAACATCTTCTGTCTGTTGGAGAGGGGCAGGTTTTTTTACACCTGCAAAACAACTCAGGAAATGATTTGGAGAAAGGCTTATTCCCCTGCCCCACCCTCCAAGGCTCCGTGGGATCCTGCTCGTTTATACGCTCACATGGGAACTACTGTGAGAAGAATCTGGGATGTGTGCAAGGGCGCTGGCCATGGAAAGATACAAGGAATCAAAGTCCCCTTGTCCTGCACTCAGGGAACATCTTCAGTCATAATAACGCTGTGACCCAGATGAAAATATCAAATGAACAGAGTGAACTACGGAGTGGAATTCAAGGTCAGGATATTATGGAATGCTTTAGGGAGATTCACAATTTTCCTCTCTTTTGCTTTGAACCAAGAACTCATAGGTTAGTTTGGGCTTGAGAATTGTAACTGTCCAAGGTATCACTCCTCCCAAAGGACAGTGATACTTTTGAAGCTTTAGAGCAGAAGTGAAGCAACAGTTATCCTCGATGGTAAGTCCCCTACATTTGAATGTGTTCCATTCCAAGATCATCTTCATAAATCCAATTTGTTTGTAAGTCCAACAGAGTTAGCCCAGGTACCCAACTAACACAATCAGATATACGTTTCACACGAATAATACATAAAAAACAAACACAAAAAGCATTTTGAATCTTACAGTACAGTGCCTTGAAAAATACAGTAATCCAGTACAACAGCTGGTATCCAGGGGTGTCATGGAGTGAACAGGCAAGAAGAGCCGCTGACTGAAGGAGGAAGAAGGGGTGGGAGATGGTAGAGCTGAAAAACCATCAGCAACAAGAGACTGAGGACAAGCTGCAACTTCACTCACACCTGATGTTGATGGAATGCACGTTTTCCACTTTGAATGTTCACAACAGAAATGTTCATATGTAGGAGACTTAGTGTATTTTGAGATTAGTTGGATTCCTAGGTCTCTGGGCTTCCCTTGTGGCTCAGCTGGTAGAGAATCTGCTTGCAATGCAGGAAACCTGGGTTTGATCCCTGGGTTGGGAAGATCCCCTGGAGAAGGGAAAGGCTACCCACTCCAGTATTCTGGCCTGGAGAATTCCATGGACTGTATAGTCCTTGGGGTCGCAAAGAGTCAGACACGACTGAGCAACTTTCACTTCACTTCACTTTAGATCTCTGGAGAATGGCTCCATCAGAGGGCTATGCCTGCTATGTTAGCACCCTACTTTTGAGGATGAGATAAATCGATTGGTTGAAGTCATCTGAAAGTATGCAGATCCTGCATTGCTTTCAGTGGCGCCAGGAAAGTAAGCCCGCCAGTTGGATGCTGTTCTAGCCCAGAGGTAATGGGGTACAGTAGAAGGAATATGAATTTTGAAGTCAGAATTATTTTAAATCTTGGCTCAGCTACTTATTGGCCTGGATGCCTTGAGCTTGCCACTGAACTTTTCGAATTCAATTTTATTTTGTGCCGTTTGATTGTCATAGTAGTTTCCTCAGCGGGTTATTTTGAAATGTAAATGAACAAGGTATCTGGCCTGGCTGTGTGTGCATGTACTTAGAGCATTTGACTCTTTGCGACCCCATGAACTGTAGCCTGCCAGGCTCCTTTGTCCATGGAATTTTCCAGGCAAGAATGCTGGAGTGGGTTGCCATTTCCTTCTCCAGGGAATCTTACCAACCCAGGGATTGAAACTGTGTCCCTTGCATCTCCTGCATTGGCACGCAGATTCTTTACCTCTGCGCCACCTGGGAAGCCCTACTTGCAGGGTACTCAGAGGAATGCGACTAAGTTTCAGGGCCTTAGTTAGAGAGGTAAACACCTGATGGGAGAAACGCCATTCTTGGTTCTCTAATGATTTTAGTGGTTGAGGTTGATCTTGCTGTTAATTTGTGCCTATGGTCAATCAGAAGGTGGTAGATATCTGCATTCAAAAGAGGAAGCATGCTCCCTGGAAAATGCAACCACTCCTTGGATAGTGCAACGTTTTGCTAAAGGGACTTAACTACCAATGGACTGGGTCTCCTGGATGCACCTGCAGGGGGTCCAGAGTGAACCCTTCCTCATCCCCTGCCTCCTCGTCTCTTTCCATGTGAGTCTTTGTGTAAGGGTGTGTGTTTGTAAACTGCTTGGATGTGACATGATGTTTTCTACCCCAGGACCTTTGCTTTTGATGTTCCCACGTCTCCAGCCCTGAAACTGCAGCTCAAATAGCAGGCTGCCAGGGAAGCTTCCCTTCACGACTGTATCTAAATTGTTCTCCTCTCCTTCACATCTTTGTCTTTGCATTTTCTCTGTATCAGTTAAACAGGCTAGTTTATGCTAAGATGTCAAACAACTTTAAAATCTCTGTACCTTTAAATTACACAGGCTTATTTCATGCCACGAGGCCATCTCAGGTCAACTTGGTGACTCTGATGGCCATCATTTCCCAGGGAACTAGGCTGAAGCAGCAGCTGCCATATTGAATGTCACTCATCCTTGGGGGTCTTGTACAAACAGTGAAATATTCCTGCTGGCAAGGGAGAAATGTCACTTTCGCTTATAAAGTGGTCAGAAAACCAGTCCCAGGGCCACTCAACCACAGGGCAGTGCACTCCTGCTGTGAGCAGGCTGAGAGCTGATGGTATCTGAGAAGGGACTTGTGCCTATCACATTCCTATGGTGACTTGTCTTCTCCCATTAGGATGTAAGGAGCAGGGGCCTCCTTGCCTTGTTCCCTGCTGTCTACTCAGTACCTTGGACAGCGTCTGACACACAGTAGATGTTCAAGATTGATTGTATGTCAAACTGGATGTGTGTCAGCCCAAGGCACATACAAGTGTAGACTGGCCCTGGTGATTGTGTATCTTCAGTGTCTTGTTTCATCCTAGGTATGTTGCCCTGGGCTTTCCAGGACGATCCTAACTTCAGATATGATGCTCCTTTCATAAGGTAACACTTAATAGACCCTTTGTTCTTATTCTGTGTTGAAAGAGCATGGTCTCCAGGCTCTTAATTCCCTTCGTGAAGAAGAGTCACCTCCACTCCCAGGTCAGAGAAGATTTGCTTTTTCTCTGGGACGTAACAGTTTTCAAAAACACAGGCTGTCAGGGCTTTTATCTTGAATGTTCAGAAGTGGAGTAGAAATTTGAAATCTGGGATCTGAGACCCAATACCTCAGGAGACTGTGCTTGTTTCCAATGCACTCTTGGCACTTCCTTGTAGCAGCAAGCTGGGCAGAAACTGGAGGCATGCTCAGAATAACAGAGCTTAGTCTCTCTAGTGAGCATCACATGCTCCACAGCCCCTGGTGCCACATGAGCAGAGTCAGGCCTGCTCAGCTATGAAAAGTGACATCACCTTGCATTCTGGGGCTTTTATCCTCTAGAGTCTGGCCTGGCAATGACTCCCATCTGGATTTTGTTGTTACCTGAAATTTTTATCATTTTGGAAAATGCACTATTTATGCTATCATCTCTAAAATACAACTTTATCAGCTTTTTTGTGTTTCAGAACACTGAGTGAATTCTTTCTCCCCTCTCCTGGAATCCAGAAAAATAGCCCCACAAGTACTTTCCTATCCTGAGCCAAATTTTGTTTTCATGTCCCATAACTGGACCCTTGTGCAAGTCTTAAGGGATAAGAGAAACATAATACTTTTTATCACTACTTGCTGTCACCTCATATACGTATTTCACTCATAATTCCTCAGTTAAGACAAATGCATTTTTTCCCCAATAAAAATATTGCAGATGGAAGTATGGGCACAATTGCGCATATGATATTTCAGGGCTATCTAAATGGATGTTGACCAGCAAAAGACATGTAAGAAAAGTTACATCCACATAGTCCTTTCTAAATATGTAGTTAGATTGAATTACTTTAGAATAATTGTCCTATGTCAGTGGTTTGCAGATGGGGGCATTTTGTCCCCAAGAGAACAGTGGACAGCCTGTAGCTACATTGTTTTTATTTATTAATTTTTTTTTTTTTTGGTCATGCCATGCAGCATGTGAGATCTTAGTTCCCCAACCAGGAATCGAACTCGTGTCCCCTGTATTGAAAGCATGGAGTCTTAATCACTGGATGGCCAGGGAAGTCCCTGTAGCTACACTGTTGGTCATCACACTGGGATGTTACTGGCATCTAGTGAGTAGGAGTCAAGAAAACCATTCAACATCCTACAAGGCACAGGACAGCCTGCCTTACAAAAATTAGTGATCTCGTCTATCGTATCACTAGCGCTCAGGTCAAGAAACTGTGTCTTATAAGAACAAGTTTGAGGCTTTTGTAATTAACACAATGAAGCCAGTAGAAGATGTGACTGAATTATTGGATTTTCATTAATTGGAGTATTTCATCTCTTCTGAAAGAGAGCTCATCACTTAGGATTATTTACACACTTTGCATTTACAAGAGCCAGCAAATCCCTTCCATTGAATTTCTGCCCAGAAAAGAAGCATTGTGTAGAGACCCCAGGTTAATTGAACATGATAAGAATTCTGATTTGATTTCTGACTCAAATGGCATTCAGAGTACTGTTCCACTTGTGGGCTAATAGTAACTCCATCACTAAATCCTCAAGCTTCTTGGGGAGGGAGGAGCTATGTAGGCTTGTCCTTATAACCTCAATGTCCTTGCACTTAAAGGATGCATAAGACATGTCCTTTCTTTGAACTACGGTTTTTGAATAGCCTATTGTGCTCTCTTTCTCCTGAATATATGTATTTATGCATGAGTATTATATATGCATGTGTGCATATGTGCATACGCAGATATTCATGTGAGTGTGTGTGAGAGTGTATACATATTTTCTTCTTTCAGTCATATATTTCTCTTTGCTCTATGACATTTAATAATCACTGGTGATTACTTGTATTTCTAAGGTGCTGTGAGCCCTGTATTTACTGTTGTTATTTTTGACAAAGGTGGTAATCTCTGTTACCTGTGATACCTCATGGGAAATAAATGAACATATATATATGTATGTTTATGTGTATTAATATGTGTGTGTTTGTGTGTGTGTGTGTGTGTGTGTGCACTCAGTCATGTCTGATTTTTTGTGACTCCGTGGACTGTATCCTGCCAGGCTCCTCTGTCTATGGGATTTTCCAGGCAAGAATACTAGAGTGGGTTGCTGTTTCCTCCTCCAGGGGATCTTCCCAATGCAGGGATCGTACCTGAGCCTCCTGCGTCTCCTGCATTGGCAGCTGCATTTTTTACCACTGAGCCATGGAAAAACCCTGATCATTAGAGTTTCCTAAGTGGAAACTACCGTGTCATCCTTTGTGTGTGACTATGTTGCTGCTGAGATGCCAGGGCAAGTCAGGAGTGGGAACACACTGGTACTGGTGTCAGATGCAGCTGCTCTTTGGCCCTCTCACGACCAGCATAACCTGCAGTTGGCTGAAGTTTTGGTCACTCTCCAAGGTCTCCGTGGAGAAGCTAGCCTAGTAGCACACATAGGATGTGGAGTTGGTAACCCGGCCACACTGGCAGCCAGCTGACCCTCTAGCTAATGAGACTTTTTCTAATGCTGGAGCTGAGCAGCCTTGCTCAGAGGATCTGCTTCATGGGGAAGCAGAAGCGTTTGGAACAGTTGAGGGCCCTCTGCTTCCTTGACTGAGAGTGCTACCATGTCTGAGAAAGGGCCAGATTCTCTGTTAAAAGGGAAACCTATGGACCAGTGATGGGAGAGTTATGATCAGGTCCTGAGTTCTCAGAGCAGGGTATGCCTGAAGCCTTGATGTCCTCATATTAATAATGCTCTTCTCCAAGCATCCCTGCTGTTTTAATTTCTGGGCAAATGGTAGGATTGGCTCCTTTGTGGTCAAAGGGCAGGTGGCTGCTCTGGCCAATGAGGTTGCAGTGGAAATGATGGGCATCACTTTCAGGCAAGGCTTTTCCTTGGCCAGATGCAGAACCGCCAGGGTGCCTTCACCTTTGGGCCAGATCAAGGATTATAGACGTGCACAGTTAACAGCATTGTTTTTGATGCACTAAATATCTTTTGTAAAAGTCATAAAGAAACTGATCAGAATACTATTCATCTGAGTGGGAGGGTTTAGAGAATCTAGGATACAGGAATGGAGGCAGAACTTTCATTGTACACCACTGTGTAATTATTGAACTTTTAACCATGAAAGTGATCGTCACTCAGTCATGTCTGACTCTGCAACATCATGGACTGTAGCCTGCCAGACTCCTCTGTTCATGAGATTCTCCAGGTAAGAATACTGGTGTGGGTATTCCCTTCTCCAAGGAATCTTCCCGACCCAGGGATAGAACCCAGGTTTCTCACATTGTAGGCAGATTCTTTACCAGCTGAGCCACCTGGGAAGCCCCCAAATATCATTAAGTGATGCAAACTGAAATACACATTCCTCAAATCCTGTCTCAGACAAATCCAAGATCTTCCACTGCAGGGATAACGAGGCAAACCGTTGAAGACACACGCAGCCATTATGGATATTGTCAGGATCCATCACATTCTTTCTTAAGCTAATAAGCACAAGTTTCATTTTTTACATTAGGAGACTTATAAAGGAGTATATGCTCACAAAGGATATTTCAATTATTATGCACTGTAAGAGCTCTCTTTCTAGACATGAATGTGGAGAATGGAGAGAAGAACATCTCCTAAAGGCTGCAGTTAGAGAATCGGTGTAAGATGCTTTCGGAGCCTGCATGTGCTACAAGGGGTTGGGGATATCATCAAAGACAGAGGCAGGAAATAAAAGCTGTATAATTGGGTCAGTTGTCTTAGCTGTCCCTGGTTCTGTCATGGTGATTTCTCCACAATCACGTGAGCTGGAAGTTAAGATGAGCTATTAGTATGAGATAAAGCTGTAGATTTGGGCAGGTGAGAAACTGAAGCCCCTGAACATTTGCTCATTATCGGGATTTATTGTTTTGGACTCTGGAGAAATGTTGCTAGCTCAGCAAAACTAAGGTCACTCAAACCAATCCACAAGGTAGATGCTGCTTTAATAGGAAAAAGAAAAGGAGAATAAGCAAAAAGAACCCCCAATAATTTTCTATGGTTGTAAAACAGGATTTGTGATTTGGTTTCAATACTGTGAGATGAATGAGGAGCCAGATAGAGCTCCTTGGAGAATTTCTGCTAAAAATATGTTGTTTAGCTTCAAACAATACCAGTGCAGTCCACCAAACCATGGAGAGTTGGGTTGATTATAGCTTTCTATTTTTAAATACGGTATTTCTAGCTTCCAGGACACTAAAGACTAAAGCATGACAAACTACCCTGGATCTATCATGCAGTTTGTCAAATCTTAATATTTTGGCAAATATCCTGTAGTTTCTTTAAAAGAAAGAAGGAATGACAGATCAAATTGAAACCTTAACCTACCAATTCTAACTGTATCTTCTTGTCTTCCTCCCAGGAGGTAGCCATTCTTCTAAATTTGGTCATTCCACGGAATATATATGTACATATATCTGTGCAGCGCTATACTAAGTCACTCAGTCATGTCCGACTCTTTGCGACCCCACGGACTGTAGTTCACCAGGCTCCTCTGTCCATGGGATTCTCCAGGCAGGAATACTGGAGTGGGTTGCCATTTCCTACTCCAGAGGAGCTTCCTGACCCAGGGATCAAAGCTGCATCTCTTGAGCCTTCTGCACTGGTAAGAGGATTCTTTACCACTGAGCCACCTGGGAAGCTTATTTGAAATGCTGTATTTATAAAGACACTTTTCATTCCAAGTCTTTATGGTATGGTAGATATATATATATATATGTATATGTATGTATGTATGTATCAGTTTATACTATTATGCTGTGAAGCTCCATTTACAATTAGCTTTTCCTTTAAAATTCTTATGCTTTTTGTGTGTACCTGTGTACACACACATCATATATATACACATACATACACATGCATCTATTCACATACACACATATATATTCCCACATACATACACTCAGGAGTAGGATTTCTGATTTGCAGGGCAAGTGCAGCTTCAGCTTTACTAGCTATTGCTAAATTGTTCCCCAAAGTCGTGATGTCAATTTACATTCCCATCAGCAATGTACCAGAGTTTCTAGCCTCTATATCATCTCCAAAACTGCTTAATATTTTCACCTTGGCAGATGTTCACAGCTGAATCCTCTTTTGTGGGCAGTTCTCTGGGTTTTGGCAGACGTGTTACCCGTAGTAAGTTCCTGGGAGAGGGCCTGGCAGGGCTGGCAGGGCTCAGTAAGCCAGTGTTTGTCAGAATTAGATTTTCAGAGAGATTATTCCTGGTCCAGGGGGAAGACTATCCTGATAAAATTTCAGGCACAGAGGATCAAACCCCTTTTGCTAGTAATGGCATGCTCTCTTATGATGGGTCCTGAAGACTCAACTTTCAGAACCCAGGCTTCCATTTGCTGGGTTCGTCCTCATGGTGTGGGAGCTGATTGAAGTGTTATTCACCCAATGCAGAGAGATAGGAGAGAATTAGGTGGGAAGCAGCCTGCGAACCTTTGGGAAAAGAATGAAGCTGACATGGAGTCCTCAGTTTTAAAGAGGGACAGAGGAAAGTTGGGAGGGGCTGTTCTAAGCAAAAAGTCCATTGGAGGAAACTGGGAGTTTGAAGTTTACTGGCTTTTCATTGGCTGAATTGTGATGGCCTCTCATTGACTGAGCTGTTGCCAGACACAGGGAAAAGTTTCCTTCCTTCTGCTGTGCAGAGTTACGCAGTGTTGCTTCCCGATGGAGAGGCAGAATTTGCCACATCGTCTTGGAATCTGTATTGATATCTAGTGGTATGTGCCCGGAAGTCCCTTTCTGGTCCCCTGACTCCTTTTGGTGAGGTTTCCCTTTATTGATTTTCACAGTAAGAAAAATGACAATTTTTCTCTGAATTGCAGAAATATGGATGCATTTCTTCTTTTTGACTTTTCTAAGTGTTATGCAATGATTAGTGTTTTCATAATTTAAAAAGTATGTTTTAAAGTTGCTATCACTGTTTGCCAACTAGAGTTTGATGAGCTTTCTTGGTACCTCTTAGTTTATATTTGTACTATGAACACTGAAAGAATTATGATCTGTTCTTTATGATTTTGTAAACTATAATGGAGTAAAATTGAAGTAAACTAATGAGCAACATGTGTACAGTCTGTTCAGTTTTGACACATGTAAACAACCAAAGATACATCATCACAATGAAGATAAGAAATATCACCCCCAACTGTTCCTCAATACCTATTTTCACCCATCCAGTCTCACCTCAGGCAGCTACTGATATAACCCACGTTAGACTGCTTTTCCTGGAATTGTATACAAATGAGTATTATGAAATCTAATTTGCATGGCTTCTTTCACTCAGTATAATGATTTTTTGAGATACATCCATGCTTTTTCTTTTTTCTTGCCAGTTATACTCGATTATGTGGATACATCAAAATGTGTTTTTCCATTCATCTGTCAATAGACATGTGTGTTGTCCCTAGTTTTTGGTGTTAAAAATAAAGCTGCTATGACCATTCCTAAACGAGTCTTTGCAGGCATATGCTTTTTTCTTTTTGTCTTAGGTAAATATGTAGGAGAGGAGTAGGTGAGTCACATGGTATGCATTTGCTTAACCCTGAGAAATGCTAAACTGCTTTCCAAAGGAGTTGTGCCTTTCACATTTCACCAGCAGGGCATGAGAGTTCCATTTGTGCCACACCTTTGCCAACAGTTGGCAAAGTCAGATTGTTTGTATGTTTTAAATTTTATCCATGAGAATAGGCATGCCATGTTATCTCGCTTTGTTACTTATTTGCATTTCGCTATTGTTTAAGGATTTTGAACATCTTTTCCCATACTTACAGTGCTTACTGACAATCATGTTTCTTTTTTATTGTGTCTTCTCAGATTCTTTGTCTGTGTTCTTATGGGTTGTTTGTTTTCTTGCTGTTGATTTTTAGAGCTCTTTATAGATTACCTTCATCTGATACAAGTGGTATGAATATTTTCTCTAAATTTGTTGCTTGCTTTTTTTTTTGTTTTCTTAGTGGTGTTTTAAAAGATCAAAACTTTAACATTTTTATGAAGCCTAATAATTTTTTTTGTGCTTCATACATTTAGTGTTTTATCTAAGAAACATTTCCATTGTCAAATTTGGGCCATGTATTTTCTTCTAGAAATTTTATAACTTTACAAGATTATATTTAGTTGTATAATCCATTTGTTACATTTTATCTGTGTTATGAAATCAGGATGATTTTTTAAAAGAATATGGATAGCTAGTTGACTGATCACCATTTGTTGAAAAAGCTTTCCTTTCTCCATTGAATTGTCTTGGTATCCTTGTCTAAAATCAAGACCACTCATAGGTGGATCTATTTCTGACTACTATCCTGTGATGTTGATGATTATATCTAGTTTCTTTTCAAATGTATCTGTCCTGAGTATTGTAACTTTAGAGTAAGTCTTCAAATCAAGTAAGTTAAGTCCTCCAACTTTGCTCTGGTTTGAGTTATTTTGTTTTGGTTATTCCAGGTTGTTTGAATTTCCATGATAATTACAGAATCAGCTTATGAGTTTCTACCAACAATTTCTTCTGTAATCTGTATGTGGGTTACATTGACTTTATAGGTCAGTATGGGAGAATTAACATCTTAACCATACTGAGGGTTTTCATCTGTGAACAAGATATACATTTCTGTTTATGTACATCTTCTTTAATTTCTCTCAGCAACGTTTTATAGCAGCCAAATCCCAAATGTATCTGTTTGATTTATTCCTAGGTATTTTATATTTTGCATCTTCTGTGACTTTTTAAAAAGTTCATTTCCCATTGGCTGCTGCAGGTTAATCCAATGATTATTTTTTAACCTTGTATCTATAACCTTGCAAAAACCTTTTTGAAAATTTAGTAATCATTTTATGGATTCCCTTGGATTTTCTATCACCTGTAAACAGGGATAATTTCACATTTTCTGACCACCAGACCTATTTTCCTCATGATATTATACGATATTTTATATTTTGTAATTATTCTATTCTACTCTGTTCTAAAATTTATAGGATTTTTTTTTTGGCAGAAATAAAATCTCCAGAACAATGTTGAATGCAAGCAGTGAGAACAAATATCCTTGCCTTTTTCCTTCTCTCAGGGGAGAAACAACTCAGTTTTTTTTTTTAATCATTGGGTTTGATGTTTATTAAGATGTCACATAACTGCCCATTTCCATTTTCTGGGGTGGGAGGGCATCCTACCCTATATCTGTTTTCTTAGAGCTTTTATTATGAATGGTAGGGCCATTTCTAAGAAGCCTGCTTAGAATAGCTGCTGTGGGATTTCAGGCAGATTTGTCAACCTTCCCAGTTTTCCCTGAACCATCTCTGGGTCTGGAACATTTCCACCCTTGGCTGATAAAGCAAATCATCCGAAGCGATGATTATAAGGTCCTGCTCTCTCTCCAAGGCGGGAGGAGAGCTTACAGATGGAAGCAGTAAGTTAGCACAATAATCTGCCTTGGCAAGAGGAAACCTAATGGGACAGAACGCAGTCTAATCTCCTAGGACAGAACAGGCCTCCACACTGTGATTTTATGCCCACATCAGAGTCTCCCTGTAAATCTCCCTTGCAAGCCTGTTCAATATTTATATTGCAGACGTAGCCATGCAAAACCAGCTAAATTTCTTCTGGGGAGTGGGTCGGGATGGAGTGTGAGAAGGCTGTCCTTGGTGCTGAATTTCAAGCTGGCACTAACCATCCTATTCCTCCAACCTGCCAAGTTTTGAGTAAATGGTCCCAGAGCTCTGGCTGCATCAACTTTCACCTCTGGGAAGATGTGCTGACCAGCCTCTCCTCAGAGTAGTGAACAGTCTATGGTAGAAGGAAACCGGGATAAATTTAGAAAAGAGAGGATCTCCAGGGAGGACTCAACATTCGGAATTTCCACAGGGCAATAGGCAGGGAAGCTTCCTTAGTGGCTCACTGGTAAAGAATCTGGCTGCCAATGCAGGAGGCCTGGGTTCAAGCCCTGGGCTGGGAAGATCCCCTGGAGAAGGAAATGACAACTCACTGCAGTATTCTTGTCTGGAAAAATCCCTTGGACAGAGAAGCCTGGTAGGCTATAGTCCATGGGGTCACAAAGAGTTGGACACAACGATTCAACACCACCACCAAAAACAATGGGCACAGAAACTCGACTAAGCAGGAACACTGGTCTGTAGATTTCTCTGGTGTTCATTTGGTCTCCTGTACCTTCAGTTCCTGAGAGCATGACCATGGGCAAATATTCACAAAACTCTTACAGTGCTCAGCACAAGCCTCCGCACACCATCAGTCCAAGAGTCTTACAATAGAATTTTCTGAGAATCAGGGATGTAAGGTGGATGAGTGAACAGGGTGGGGTGTAAGAGAAATTATGGAATAACAGAGATAGGTGACCTACAGAACAGTTGTCCGTTTCAATAAAAGAGGCATCAGGTCTGGCTCCAACTGATTGTTTCCATGAGGGGATGGGAGTGAAGGATGGCCAGATACTCCAGTTTTTGTTTTCAAAACAAGCCAAAACTAACTGGTCATTTTTTTTAAAAGTCCAACAAACATATAAACAGATGAGCAAAAAGCACATCTGCAACCTCTGGGGGTGGTTAGTAGTCAATCATGGGCTTCCGAGGTAGCTCAGCTGGTAAAGAATCCTCCCGCAATGCAGGAGACCCCGGCTTGATTCCTGGATCTGGAAGTTCCCCTGGAGAAGGGATAGCCTACCTACTCCAGTATTCTTGGTCTTCCCTGGTGGCTCACAAGCACAGAAATCTCAGACCGGTGGGAACCAGAAGACGATAAAAGCATAGTCTGTACTCTCCAAGAGAGCTATGATTGACTACTGTACTGAGCTGTGCTTAGTCGCTCAGTCATGTGTGACTCTTTGCAACCCCATGGACTATAGCCCATGAGGTGCCTCTGTTCATGGGATTCTCCAGGCAAGAATGCTGGAGTGGGTTGCCATGCCCGTCTTCCACCTGGTGAGGGTTTCAGTATCTGCAGAACAACTCAAAAGATATCGTCCTGTGTATCCTTTGAGGAGGAACCAGGACCCTGCCCCAAGGCTGCACTCTTGTTTCTCCTGACTGTGCCTCTCTTGTCTCCACATCCCCTCCTTTTCCTGATTAACAACTGTTTGAACCTGCCCTCTAGAACTCAGGGAAGGCCCTGGAGGCTGAATGAAGACTATTTCCTGTGATCAAGAAACCAGGGATGCGGAAAGACTTCTATGCCAAGAAGCCCCTCAGGGTCCTGTTCAGTATCAAGATAGATTAACAGGTCATAGAGACTGGACCTCCCTGATACTGAACCTCGTTCATATGACCAATTATAAAGCACTCTGTGAATGTGCATTACAATAAACCCCTATAACCTTAGTCATATTTCTCAGCAGGGGTGGTTCTGCCCCTAGGTCAGGCTTAGAGACATCTGCAGACATTTTTGGCAGTCTCTCTGAGAGTCAGGAGGTTGCTACTGGCACCCAGTGGGTAGAGACCAGGCCATGCAAGCACCTGGCCCTGCAGAGGACAGCCCTTCATGACAGGGAATTGTCTGGTCCCAGAGGTTAGCAGTGCCTGGGTGAAGAAAGCCTGCTCCAGTCATCCCAAGGCCATCGTATGTTGTGGTCACTCTGGTCAATTTGCTTCCAGGGGCCTCAGGTTAAGTGTTTATTCGGACTTCTAAGCAAAGCTTAGTTTAGTGAAGACAATCGACTCCGTCCTTTGATATGAGAGCTCTAGAAGCGTCTGCACTGTCTGAAATCATTTGCTGAGCCACTTTCTGCATTGTTCCTTTCACAAAGGGCTGAGCTCATTGAAGATTCTTTCTCTTTAGTGTCAAGAGGTTTCCACTGAGCTCCAACACAAACCCCATTCTCTAAGAGAGTGGATACTGGCGACCTGGTTTGGGTCTCAGTGGTTGTACCAGTTCCCATCCAGCTAACACCGTACAGACTCTTCCTTCAGCTGCTTCAGCTGAGCCTGGACCTCTGCTCTGGCCTAGAGGTTCAGACAACTGGCTACCATTCACTAGGTTTCCCCCATTGGAGAAGCTACTAAGTGCCTTTGTATCAGTTTTCACATATGCAAAATGGGATCAGTATTAATATCCAGTTCCCATATTGGTTGCAAAATTAACATTAGTTAATCCACATCAGTCTTATAATACTTCTGGAATATATGCTCTATATATGCCATTTATTCATTGTAACTATTGTCTTCTAAAGACAAGTTCTTTAACAGGGGAAATGCTTGTTAATAACCAAAATCACTGCACGATAAAATGTTACTATTTTATGGAATTTCTCAACTTTGTTGTGCAGATCCTAAGACACCTTCCAGTGTACAGTGGCCAAGGGTAAAAGAACCACTTTGTTACTTCAGCACAGATAATGACCAACTTTATAAAGTCCCGAAAGGAGAGCTGTGTCCTTTTGGACACAAGCTACATATAGAGGGAGAAAGGAATATTTCTTCCTTTTTCTACCAATTATACCACCTTCTGAAAAGTATGGACTTGGAATATGATTTTAAGAAAAATTTCTTTTAAAAAAGTAGCTCTGGGACTTCTCTGGTGGTGCAGTGGTGAGAACTCTGTGCTTCCACTAAGGGGGCACAGGTTCTATCCCTGGTCAGGGAACTAAGAAGTTGCACACCACGTAGTGCGGCAAAAAACAAACAGCTCTGAAAAGGCATGTAACAATTTTCATCCTTTAATGAAATTTTCTGGGGTTCCCAAGGTGGCGCTAGTGGTAAAGGACCCACCTGCCAATGCAAGAGACATAAGAGGCACAGGTTCGATCCCTTGGGTCGGGAAGATCCCCTGGAGGAGGGCATGGCAACCCACTCCCGTATTGTTGCCTGGAGGATCCCAGAGGAGCCTGGTGAGTTACAGTCCATAGGGTCACAAAGTGTTGGACACGACTGAAGCGACTTAGCAGCAACATCAGCAATGACGTTTTCTAGACCTAAAGGAGGTTTATGATAAGTGCCTGGGGGATATTATAAAGGAGACAGGGCAGACTCTGCCTGCAGTGTGCTGGGCCATCAGCACGTGTGTGCAAATAACAATCAGAGAATCCTTGTAAGGTGGGACTGAGAAAAGGAGAAATCTATTAGTGGTCTCTCCTCTTTGTGACTGACCTCTGCTTTGATGATGAACAAGTATCCTGCTAAGAAAGAGTCTTGGAAATGCTCTTTGTCCCTCCAGAGATGTTTCACATGGCAACCCTGAGCCGACTGCTTTAAAGAGAAGGCTCCACCAGTCTCTTTTTAATACTTGTCAACTTAAAAAAAAAAAAGCACAACCTAAAAGCTGAGAGTTACGTTTTATTTGGTGGACAAAACTGAGGAGTTAAGCCTGGAACACAGCATCTCAGACAGTTCTAAGGGACTGCTCCAAAGAGGCAAGAGGGGAGCCAGTGTATATAGGATTTTCTTAACAAAGACCAGATTATTGGAACATGGAAAGATTACTGTGAATTAAAGAACACCAGACATCTCAAGTTAAGGAATTTACTTTTCTATGTATGGGTAGATGCAAAATCTGGGCTCATTGAAATCATTCCTTTGATATGCACCTTGGCTATCTGGGTCCAGTATCCTGTACTTTCTCATCCTGAGTCTCTTCCAGGTACATGTTAAAGGGCAGCTGCCTTGGGGACAGTGGAGGGTAACTCTGCACAGGGTTCAAATGCCTGTTTCTTTTCTTTTTGGTCACTCTCCATGGCTTGTAGAATCAAGGATTGAACCCAAGCCATGGCAGTGAAAGCCCGGAATCCTAACCACTAGGTCAACAGGGAACTCCCTGGAGCATCTAGTTTCTAGCCTGAGTTTCCTCAGGGCTCACCACTGGGGCAGCTATAATGGGATGGCTTGATGCCTCCTGCCACATGTCTCTTTACCAACATAGCAGGCAATATTTTTCATTCATATACTCTCTACAAGTGACTCTGAAGGAATAATATTTCCAGTTGGAGGGCACTTAACGAGGCAAGTCCCATTCATGACCACTAATTGTTACCAGTGAAGCCCCAAAAGAGTGCGTTTGGCTTTTTCAAGGAGTGTGGAAAAGCCAGAATTCCAAGTAAGTGATAAATGATGAGGTTTATTGAGTGAATACAAAAGGCAGTGAGACCTCTGCTACTTTCAGTTCTTTCTATTAAGGCAAAAGGGATGAAGGACACAGGAAGAGAGAATTGTGCTTTCAGCCTCAGGTGCATTAGACCCGGTGAGTAAGATCTGCCTTGGCCAGTGCCTTCCTGGGACGTTTCAGCAGGAAAGCAGGGGAGGATGGCAAATGGTACCTCACAATCATTCGGTATGCTCTGAGCCAGCTCACTGTGTTTAATTAAACATGGCTTCTGTATGTAGCACATGGATGTATACAAACCCAAACAGAGATGTCTGTAGGGGAAGCAACAGCTTTTACTTAATACTTTGCAGGCGCATTGCCAGCACAAGCTGCTGAAAGCTCAGTCATTCCATTACTGCCCATTTCTCCTAGCTGAAGGCAGAGGACGGGGGAAGATTAGGGAGCAGATACGCCAGCCTGGGGCAGATCGAGGCCCCATGTAGACATCTGGTCGCATCGTCACTTTGGCTCTTGTCTGTCTCTGGGCAGGGGAGGTGGAAGAGGAAATACACTGGAGAAGTGGAAGGAGACGCACGCAGCCCCTCCTCAAGAGAATGGCTTTTGGATTCATGAGAACCTAGCTTCAAATGCGTGCTTGCCCCTTACAGGCTACAAGCAGCAGGCAAGTCTCTCCAACTCCCTGAGTCTCAATATCCCCACGTGGTTATGGGGGTTGGTGACACTGCCTGGCTCAGAGGGCATGTCAGATTCACCAGCGCTTAGTGAGCAGGATAAACGGTAGAAGGAACCACATCATTGCCAGTGGTGTGCTAAGCGCCTGTGCCTGCCTCGCTGCAGGGGATGTGCATGCTCAGGCCAGGGGTGTTTCATTTGGCCCACTCAGCATATTGCCTTCTCCTGCGTTCATTTTCAAGATCGGAGTTTAGGAATTTCACTTGAGGTTGAGATTTCTGACTTGGGCTGTTTGAAGATCTGGCAACCCTGAGCTCATCGACTCCCTGTCAGCGACCAGCTGGGCTGAGAGGACGCTGCCTCCTTAGGTTGGGCATGTGCCCTCTGGCCCCAATGACACAGATGCTAGCAGCAGTACTTATGGAATATTTACTGTGGACAACAAGAGCATCCACCACAGGGCAGTGACCAACAGTATCCCCATTTTACAGATGAGATTGTCGAGATAGAGAGAGATGATAGATAGATAGATATGATGGGTAGATAGATAGGTATGATGGATGGGTGGATGGATGGATGGATGGATGGTAGAGAGACAGATAAATAGATATAAAGAGATAAATTTGATGGACTTGGTTCCTAAGATTATGGAGGCTGAGAAGTCCCATGATCTGCCATCTGCAAGCTGGACACCCAAGAAAGCTACTGGCATAATTCAGTACAAATCAGAAATTGTGAGAGCCAGGGAAGTCGATGGTGTAAATTCCAATCCAAGGGCGGGAGAAGACAGATACCCCAGCTCTGGCAGACAGGGAGGAAAGGGATCACTCCTTCCTTGCTCTGTCTTTTTAAATTGTATTTATTTATTTACATTTATTTCTGGCTGTGCTGGGTCTTCGTTGCTGCTTTTCTCTTGTGGCGAGCAGGGTCTGCTCTCCAGTTGCAGTTCGGCTTCTCTTGTTAAGAGCATGGGCTCTGGGTGCTCGGGCTTCAGTCATTTCGGCATGTGGACTCAGTAGCTGGGGCACGTGAGCTCCGTAGTTACGGTTCCTGGGCTCTAGAGTACAGGCTCAGTAGTTGTAGCACACGGGCTTAATTGCTCCCTAGCATGTGGTATCTTCCCGGACCAGGGATGAAACCCGTGTCTACTGCATTGGCAGGTGGATTCTTTACCTCTGAGCCACCAGGGAAGTCCCTTCCTCTATCTTTTGTTCCATTCAGACCCTCAGCAGATTGGATGGGACCCACCCACTGGGGAGTCCCCCATTTCAAATGCTCACCTCATCTCACAGACACACCCAGGACAAATGTTTAATCTGGACACCCAGTGGACTCATCAAGTTGACACATCACATTTGTCAGGAACCAATTTGAAACTTTTACCGATGCAACTTTCAATAATAAAAGTGATATCACAGTCCCACCGCCTCTCAAAATTCACACAACAAAGCATCACTCAATTTTGGAAACATCCGTGCTTAAAATCATTTTAAAACCTGCTGTCCGTATCACATGATCCATCACTGTGATCTGTGTGCTTGCAGAGTTCATCTGGCCTTGATGCAGATGGAGCCATGAGGTTCGAGTTTGATGCCAGTGGCTGTCATGGGGTGTGTGTCCTTTGAAGGATGTCTTTCTCTCTAAATTGTTCTGACAGTTCAGATGTCTCAATAAGCAACTTCTGACTTCCTTGGAGGGACATTCGCTTCAACCACTCTTCTGAAACTGAAACAGCCAACTGTTTACATTGGACTTGGGGCTTTCTAATTGTGTCATTTGTTTAAAGCTTCCTGGGGAATTTCATTTTTGGGCTTTGGCCTGTGATGTTTGTCACAAGGGCAGTTTATGGGGGCCTGTTGATACAGGGTAAAGGCATTGTAGGCGGCCAGTTATTAATGCCACTTTGCACTAGTACAGTGATTTATAATTTCCCAAGTGCTTTGTTATACATCTTATATGATCTCCCTCATGAGGGAAGCAGAGAAGTGATGATCCTCCTATCTGAATGCCCAGCAACATTTAATAGAGTATTAGCTGGATTCCTCTTCAAACACTCTGCTCACTTTCCATCTGAGACATTCCTCATTTTCTCAGTTCCTTTAAAAACATTCTCAGTCATTATCCAACTCTTTGTGATCCCATGGACTGTAACTCGCCAGGTTCCTCTGTCCATAGAATTCTCCAGACAAGAATATTGGGGTGGGTTGGTATTCCCTTCTCCAGGGGATCTTTCTGACCCAGGGATCAAACCCAGGTCTCCTGCATTGCAAGTGGATTCTTTACCCTCTGAATGACCCAGGAAGCCCTTTAAAAACATTCTAGGGTCCAGGAAAGCCAAAGATCAAATGAAATAATGAACTATGTTAGTTCCCTCCTGCTACTGTAACAAATTACCACAAACTCAGGGGCTTAAAGCAAAGACTACTATTATCTTACTGTTGTTTGGTATATTAGAAGTCTAACATGGGTCTCCCGGGGCTAAAAAATCTCAAGATGTCAGCTGTGTTTCTTCAGGAGACTCTAGGGGAGAACTCTTCCCTTGTCTCTTTCAACTCCAGAGGCACCTGCATTCCTTGCTTAGTGATTCCTTTAGTCTTTATTTTTAATTTGTAAAAATATTTTTAATTTATTTATTTGGCTGCACTGGGTCTTAGTTGCAGCATGTGGGATCTTCAGTTGCAGCATGTGAACTCTTAGTCGTGGCATGCAGGATCTGGTTCCTTGACCAGGGATCGAACCCAGGCCTCCTGCATTGGGAGCTTGGAGTCTTAGCCACTGGACCATCTGGGAAGTCCCTCCTTCCATTTTTAAAGCCAGCAATGGACTTGAGTCTTTCTCAAGTGGCATTTCTCAGACACTGGCCCTCCTGCCTCCCTCTTCCACTTATAACGACCTTTGAGATGACATTGGGCCTCTTTGGATAATCCAGAATAATCTCTGTATCTCAAGATCCTGAAATTAATCACATTTGTCAAGTCCCAGGGACGACGGAGCCTGGTGGGCTGCCGTCTATGGGGTCCCAAGAGTCGGACACGACTGAAGCAACTTAGCAGCAGCAGCAGCCAAGTCCTTATACCCTGAGGGCAATATGTTCACAGGTTTTGAGAATTAGGATGTGGACACCTGGGTTGGGGGAGGGCATTCTTGTTGATCACGTGAACTTAGATTTTATTCCTGGTGAACTACTCAGAGGCTTTCGTAAGCAAAATGCATGTCATAATCCTTAACAGTGAGAGCATTTACTGTGCCCATGACCACAGTTTTCAGACACCGTCCTCCTTAACGTGCTCCCTCATGTCCCATCACCCTCAGAATGCACTGCAGATTCCTTTCCATAGTCTGCCCAACTGGATGAGCCCCCAGCCTCCTACGGCAATATTACCTGGAGACTACTCGCTTGTCCCCTACTAAGTGGCAGAAGGCAATGGCTTTCTGCCCCTTTGTTTTGAGCAAGCCAAGCTGCAAGCAATTTTTGAGGTGGATGATCCCAGCAAGCCTGGTGAGGAAATAGGAGTGAGACGGTAAAAATGTCAAGGTCTGAGGGCTGATCACCTGCTGTCTGAACCTGCAGATCACCACGCAGGTGCCTCCCCACAGTGGGTGCTCTGAAAGTCTGTGCATAGCTCAGCTTGCATTACCTGACCACTGGTGAGAAGCTTGGGTTTTAATCCACTGATTCTCAGCCATTATTGGATAATGGTCTGCTGCAAATTGACCTCTCTGCTATGGATGCTCAGAAACAGTTTAGAGGGCAAAATATTAGAGACCTGTGAAAGGAAGGAGTTGAGGCAGGATTGGTCAGAGGGAGAAGTTGTTGTGCGATGCAGAATTGAGAGCTTTAGTCATTGACAGAGATTTCTGAATGGGGGCTGCTGGTCTGTTTCCAGCATCAGGCCAAAACAGGCCTTTACCATCCCATCTCGGGCATCAGATTTACTGGGAGGGTTGGCCTATGGAGGGCGTGGCTTCTGGGGGTGTGGCCTTGGGAGGGTGTGGCTTCTGGAAGGTGTGGCTAGGGAGGGTGTGACCTTGAAGAGGCTCTCAGGTTCACAGTCTCCCATTCCAGGGGTGGTCTAGCTGCAGGCTGTCTCTTCCTTGCAGGGACCTAATTCCCCCAGGTTTTTCACTTGAATGCCTAGGTAGGCACACCTAAATGGCAGTTGCTATTCTGAACCTATTGTGGAGTCCTATACCAAGGTCACAGGGCTTTCCAGGTGGCACTAGAGGTAAAGAACTCTCTTGCAAATGCAGGAGACATGAGAGACACGGCTTCAATCCCTGAGATCCCCTGGAAGGGGACATGAAAACCCACTCCAGTATTCTTGCCTGACAAATCCCAATGACAGAGGAGCCTGGCAGGCTGTGGTCCATAGGGTCGCAAAGAGTTGGACATGACTGAAGTGACTTAGCACAGAGCACACATACCAAGGTCACAGGTGTGGAAGCCTTTACCAAGATCACAGGACAAAAACCTCCAGAATGATTGAACCCCATAGCAACTTTGCCATGAGCCCCCCCATAACCGTTCCCTAACTCTATATTAAGTAAAACATCCACTCTATAGAATCCTGGCCAACTGCCTAGTGCCACCTTTCCAGAAGGGATTTTCTTTGTCTTGTGGCTATGAAAATCACCTACTAGTCTGCAAAAGGGGTTGGCTCTCCCTTGAGTCAGCCCTCTGTTCTAACAGCATCTCCCGCTCTGATAGACTCTATTCTTCCCTCATTCTGCCTCGCGTCTGGAAATTCCTTTCCAACTTGCGCACACCCCACGACACTTACATTAGAGTGAAAAACCCTCCTAAAGGGGAGGGAAGACTTGTTTCAGACCACGTGGCCT
This sequence comes from Capricornis sumatraensis, assembly GCF_032405125.1. NCBI lineage: Eukaryota > Metazoa > Chordata > Mammalia > Artiodactyla > Bovidae > Capricornis > Capricornis sumatraensis. The sequence goes on along the minus strand of NC_091085.1, from coordinate 56,741,592 downwards.
CTTAGCAGCAGAGCCAGAGCCCCCAGGTTCCCACCAGCACAACGTCCAGAGATGACATGCGGCATTTGTCTTCATCATCTTACAAACTGTCTGAAGAAAGCGTCTGAGATTCCAGTTTCTTTCTGTATCTTAGAGCATAATGTAATATATTTTAGAATAAAACCCAATCTTCTCTAAGACAGCTTCTCTAGAGGCTGTTGTGTCCGTTGCTCAAGTAATGAGTTTTTATTTCTGACTCATCCTAATGAAATGGGCTTTGTTACACATCTAAGGGTGATTTGACTGGTCTGCTACTCAGGCTACAGGCAGCCCTGGGAGAGGTGTGTGTGTTGAGGGTGGGGCAGCCTGGGCACTAGTGAGCTCTCTGGGGAAGGCAGAGGGGTCCTGTCTAGAGCTGTGACCTTCCATGGGGACCAGTGCCTAGGAGCAAAGATGCTTGGGCTAGTTCCATTTTTTTCAAGTTTTCAGGACTATTTTTGTTGTTGTTCAAAATTAAGAAATAGGATTATCAGAATTAGGATATCCTTTTTTTTTTTTAATTTAAATTTTATTTTTTTCTCTTTCCCCAGGATCTTAGTTCCCCAGCCAGGGATCAAATCTATGTCCTTGGCATTGGGAGCACAGAATATTAATTCACTGGACCACCAGGGAAGTCCCAGGGTATCATTTAAATGTTTGGATATAATAAAGTAACTCTCTTCACACATGCAAAACAATAGCTCTTGTTAAAAATAATTATGGGTTTTATTAAAATATAGAATTTTCCCAAAGTGTAGGGCTGGTGTTTTGCTCCTCTGAACTGGTGTGTTTATGCCTGACTAGATTGTTCTTTCCCCAAACATGCTGATTGTATTTGGTGATGAGACCCAACCACTGAGCTGTGTCCTGACTGTGCTCTCATCTCGGTTCTATTCAGGCTGTCTCTGTAGCTGTGTGTGCACAGCCTGGTTCAGAGAGAAAGTACTCAGCCTAAAGGTGATGAGCTTGGAAGGCAAGACCTGAGTCTACTGGTTCTTTTGAATTAAGCCACTATGCAGAAGTGCGCCGGCTGCGATGGACCGCACAGAAGCACGGCTGAGAGGAGCTACCCCTCTCCCAAGGTCAGGGGCGGCAACCGAGAGTGCCAGGCTGCGTCAGCACAGGAGCGCCTTAGAGGAGCTGCCCCACACCCGAGGTCAGGGAGGCAGCCGAGAGGAGCAACCCCATGTCCAGGGAGCGGCGGCTGCACCAGCACAGGAGGGCTAAGAGGAGCTACTCCACATTCAAGGTCAGGAGGGGCAGCCATGAGGAGATACCCCTCTTCTAAGGTAACTAGAGTAGCTGCACTTTGCTGGAGCAGCCGTGAAGAGATACCCCACATCCAAGGTAAGAGAAACCCAAGTAAGACGATAGCTGTTGTGAGAGGGCATCAGAGGGCAGGCACACTGAAACCATAATCACAGAAAACTAGCCAACCTAATCACACTAGGACCAGAGCCTTGTCTAATTCAATGAAACTAAGCCTTGCCGTGTGGGGCCACCCAAGACGGGTGGGTCATGGTGGAGAGGTCTGACAGAATGTGGTCCACTGGAGATGGGAATGGCAAACCACTTCAGTTCTCTTGCCTTGAGAACCTCATGAACAGTATGAAAAGGCAAAATGATAGGATACTGAAAGGGGAACTCCCCAGGTCGGTAGGTGCCCAATATGCTACTGGAGATCAGTGGAGAAATAACTCCAGAAAGAATGAAGGGATGGAGCCAAAGCAAAAACAATACCCAGTTGTGGATGTGACTGGTGATAGAAGCAAGGTCCGAAGCTGTAAAGAGCAATATTGCATAGGAACCTGGAATGTCAGGTCCATGAATCAAGGCAAATTAGAATTGGTCAAACAGGAGACGGCAAGAGTGAACATTGACATTCTAGGAATCAGCTTACTAAAATGGACTAGAATGGGTGAATTTAACTCAGATGACCATTATATCTACTACTATGGGCAGGAATCCCTCAGAAGAAATGGAGTAGCCACCATGGTCAACAAAAGAGTTCGATACTTGGATGCAATCTCAAAAATGACAGAATGATCTCTGTTTCCAAGGCAATCCATTCAATATCACGGTAATCCAAGCCTATGCCCCAGCCAGTAAAGCTGAAGAAGCTGAACAGTTCTGTGAAGACCTACAAGACCTTTTTAGAACTAACACCCCAAAAAGATGTCCTTTTCATTATAGGGGACTGGAATGCAAAAGTAGGAAGTCAAGAAACACCTGGAGTAACAGGAAAATTTGGCCTTGGAATATGGAATTAAGCAGGGCAAAGGCTAATAGAGTTTTGCCAAGAAAATGCACTGATCATAGCAAACACCCTCTTCCAACAATACAAGAGAAGACTCTATACATGGACATCACCAGATGGTCAACACCAAAATCAGATTGATTATATTCTTTGCAGTCAAAGATGGAGAAGCTCTATACAGTCAGCAAAAACAAGACCGGGAGCTGACTGTGGCTCAGATCATGAAGTCTTTATTGCCAAATTCAAACTTAAATTGAAGAAAGTAGGGAAAACCACTAGACCATTCAGGTATGACCTAAATCAAATCCCTGATGATTATACAGTGGAAGTGAGAAATAGATTTAAGGGCCTAGATCTGATAGACCGAGTGCCTGATGAACTATGGACGGAGGTTCATGACATTGTACAGGTGACAGGGATCAAGACCATCCCCATGGAAAAGAAACACAAAAAACCAAAATGGCTGTCTGGGTAGGCCTTACAAATAGCTATGAAAAGAAGAGAAGTGAAAAGCAAAGGAGAAAAGGAAAGATATCAGTATCTGAATGCAGAGTTCCAAAGAATAGCAAGGAGAGATAAGAAAGCCTTCCTCAGCGATCAATGCAAAGAAATAGAGGAAAACAACAGAATGGGAAAGACTAGAGATCTCTTCAAGAAAATTAGAGATACCAAGGGAACATTTCATGCAAAGATGGGCACAATAAAGGACAGAAATGGTATGGACCTAACAGAAGCAGAAGATATTAAGAGGTGGCAAGAATACACAGAAGAACTGTACAGAAAAGAGCTTCATGACCCAGATAATCATGATGGTGTGATCACTCACCTAGAGCCAGACATCTTGGAATGTGAAGTCAAGTGGGCCTTAGAAAGCATCACTATGAACAAAGCTAGTGGAGGTGACGGAATTCCAGTTGAGCTATTTCAAATCCTGAAAGATGATGCTGTGAAAGTGCTGCACTCAATATGCCAGCAAATATGGAAAACTCAGCCATGGCCACAGGACTGGAAAAGGTCGGTTTTCAATCCAATCCCAAAGAAAGGCAATGCCAAAGAATGCTCAAACTACTGCACAATTGCACTCATCTCACATGCTAGTAAAGTAATGCTCAAAATTCTCCAAGCCAGGCTTCAGCAATACGTGAACCGTAAACTTCCAGATGTTCAAGCTGGTTTTAGAAAAGGCAGAGGAACCAGAGATCAAATTGCCAACATCCACTGGATCATCGAAAAAGCAAGAGAGTTCCAGAAAAACATCTATTTCTGCTTTATTGACTATTCCAAAGCCTCTGACTGTGTGTACCACAATAAACTGTGGAAAATTCTGAAAGAGATGGGAATACCAGACCACCTGACCTGCCTCTTGAGAAACCTATATGCAGGTCAGAAAGCAACAGTGAGAACTGGACATGGAACAACAGACTGGTTCCAAATAGGAAAAGGAGTACGTCAAGGCTGTATATTGTCACCCTGCTTATTTAACTTATATGCAGAGTACATCATGAGAAACGCTGGGCTGGAAGAATCACAAGCTGGAATCAAGATTGCCAGGAGAAATATCAATGACCTCAGATATGCAGATGACACCACCCTTATGGCAGAAAGTGAAGAGGAACTAAAAAGCCTCTTGATGAAAGTAAAAGAGGAGAGTGAAAAAGTTGGCTTAAAGCTCAACATTCAGAAAACTAAGATCATGGCATCTGGTCCCATCACTTCATGGCAGATAGATGGGGAAACAGTGGAAACAGTGTCAGACTTTATTTTTGGGGGCTCCAAAATCACTGCAGATGGTGATTGCAGCCATGAAATTAAAAGACGCTTACTCCTTGGAAGAAAAGTTATGACCAACCTAGATAGCATATTCAAAAGCAGAGATATTACTTTGCCAACAAAGGTCCATCTAGTCAAGGCTATGGTTTTTCCAGTGGTCATGTATGGATGTGTGTTGAACTGTGAAGAAAGCTGAGCACTGAAGAATTGATGCTTTTGAACTGTGGTGTTGGAGAAGACTCTTGAGAGTCCCTTGGACTGCAAGGAGATCCAACCAGTCCATTCTGAAGGAGAGCAGCCCTGAGTGTTCTTTGGAAGGACTGATGCTGAGGCTGAAACTCCAATACTTTGGCCACCTCATGAGAAGAGTTGACTCATTGGAAAAGACCCTGATGCTGGGAGGGATTGGGGGCAGGAGGAGAAGGGGATGACAGAGAATGAGATGGCTGGTTGGCATCACTGACTCGATGGGCATGAGTTTGAGTGAACTCCAGGAGGTGATGGACAGGGAGGCCTGGCGTGCTGTGACTCATGGGGTCGCCACGAGTCGGACATGACTGAGCGACTGAACTGAACTGAACTGACCATGCAAATAGGCTCTGCTCAAGAGAGCTCAGCTCCTTGACATCAGTGGAGAGCCTGGAATCGGAAAGAGGCAGAGCAGCACAGTGGCTGAGAGCCTAGTCTCCTGAGCAAGCTGTCCAGGGTCAAAGTCCAACTCCTGCCCTTCCAGGTGTGTGATTCTGGGTGAGTTGGATCACCTCTCTTTGTGTCAGTTTCCCATACCTCCAGTAGGGCTAATGATGGAGCCACTTGTGACAGTCATTAGTTCTGTTCACAAATATTTCTTGTGTATATTTCTTCTTCCTCCTCTTAGGCAGGACCAGTGTGATTGGCAATTGAGGTGTGACTAGATGCAACCGTATTATCAGTTCCAGGCTAGGATGCGTTATTGCCACTGCAAGAAACTCCATGATGTTGTTTCCGTGTGAAGGTCAACTTTCTGGATAGAGGCTGTTTCATCAGCCTGATTCCTGGCTTATGGACTCCGTGTGTGTGTGTGTGTGTGTGTGTGTGTGTGTGTGTGTGTGTGTGTGTCTCAGCCTTTAGCTAAATTGTGATTCACACATATGTATGTGACAAATAAACCTTTGTTGTTTCAAGTCACTGCTACGGTAGGAATTTTTTTCTTACAGCAGGATACCTTATCTATCCTGTCTGATTCTGCATCTTATAGGAAGTCAGCAGCATTCATACGGTTAACACTGACGGAGGACCATGACAGTGGCTGGGCTATGGGAATCGCTCCAGACCACAGTGGCTATGATTCTGCCCTCTGCTGGAAGCCAGTCTTCCCTCTGGAAGGAACAAAGTGAGGTGATCTCAAGGTGCTGTCTGCATCCTAGTTCCCCGAAGGAGCTCTGAATGCAGAAAAGAAGCGAAGTGTTAGTCGCTCAGTCATGTCTAACTCTTTGCGACCCCACGCACTGCAGTCTGCCAGTCTCCTCTGTCTATGGAATTCTCCAGACAAGAATACTGGAGTGGGTAGCCATTCCTTTCTCCAGGGGATCTTCCCAACTCAGCGATCGAACCCAGGTCTCCCGCATTACAGGCAGATTCTTCACTGTCGTAGCCACCAGGGAAGCCACTGAATGGAGAAGCAGGGGTCAGAGATCAGTGCTAGCTTAGCCTGTGCTCTGGGGAGACCCGTCCGTCTCCAGTGTTACTGTCCGCCACTGTGATAGGGAGGGGTTAAGTAGAGAGGTCTGAGACATCTCTTGAGGTTCAGTGGTTAAGAAGCCTTGCTTCCACTGCAGGGGGTGCGGGCTCTATCCTTGGTTGGGGAGTGAAGATTCCCACGTGCCTTGGGGTGTGGCCAAAAAAAAAGAAAAGAAGAAGGAAACAAATAAAGTAGGGAGGTCTGATTCTAGGTGCGGCCAAGCTGCAGTTTTCAGATGCACATGCTTATTGAAACAGAAGAGCTGCTCATCTGCATACAGTGCTGTGAAAGCTTTAGTTTGATGAAAGCGGGACTCACCGTGTTTCCTGACAGGCAGCATGCAGGTTGGGAGAGCAGGCGCAGTGGGACCAACCAGCCGTGCACGCGCACTCGCATACTGGTTCTTCTCCCTCCCGGCAGTTGCATCGTTGTGAAGTTATTCAAACCCTTCAAGCTTCCATTTCTTTCATCAACAAAATTCATTAAGTATAGTAATTCAGTGACTTCTTCCTGGGTTTTTATGATTTCCAAGCACTGTCCTGAGCACAGTGGGTAGAATGGTAAAGAAAACAAACACGGTCCTTGATCGCATGGAGTTAGTGTCTGTGTGTGCGTGCGCGCACGTGTGCGCCCACTAAGTCTTTTCAGTCGTGTCCGACTCTTTGCAACCCAATGGACTGTAGCTCGCCAGGCTCCTCTGTCCATGGGATTCTCCAGGCAAGGGTTGCCATGCCCTCCTCCAGGGGATCTTCCCAACCCAAGGATCAAGACTGTATCTCTTAGTTCTCCAGTGTTGGTAGGTTGGGTTCTTTACCACTAGCGCCTCCTGGGAAACCCCATGGAGCAAATACGTTGGTGCTGAGGTATCTTTTTTGTTCTGCAGATCCTTTTGGCATCTGATGAACCTGTAGATTCATCTCACACTAATGCTTTTTAAGCATTACAAAAGAAATGAATTATCATAGGACGTAGCTATCAAAATCTGTGAAATAGTAAAATATACACTTCTTTATGACTGTTACTATATTAGTAGCAAGCTGAAGCTGGCAAGTCTAATAGCTACTATAATTTTGACTTCCTGGGGAGTATAACTGACATTTTGAAACATCTGTGATAACTGTAATATGATATGAAAATATCTTTAATTTCTCCTGGTGACAAAGTCACTGATACTGCTAATACTGTGAAGGTTTGTTGCCTATATTTATAATAAAATATTTGAGGGAAGTGTCACATTTACATTAGATGTTTGTGAACATAAAATTATCATTTTTTTTTTTCACCCAGGATTGTGAAATCTATTCCTGGACTCCAAGGTGTCTTTAGGTTTATAATCCTTGGAGTGTGAAGAGGTACACAATAGATAGATAAAAAATAAATATGTACAATGGCAGGATTATAAATATTATAAATACAAATAAAGCAGAAAGGTGGGAGATACAGTGATCAGGTGGTACTTTAGGAACATGGTCCTGAAAGGCTTTCTGGATAAGGTGGTACCTGAGCAGAGAGCAGAAGAAAGTGAGGGAGTGAGTGATGTTTTCATCTGGAAAGGAGCCTTTCCCAGGGGAGGGAGCAAGAGGTGCAAAGGCCCTGAGCTGTGGTGTGGTTTAGTGTGTTGGGAGAACCGCAAAAGTGTCTCTGTTCAGGTGGGGTGAATTGAGGGGAGAAGGTGGCATCATCAGACAGTCCACATGGGGGTAGACATACAGTGTGGCCTTACCAAATGGGGATGCTGGTACCTCCATTAAGGTGCTGTTGAAAGAACCAGATATGCTGAGTGACTGTGGACTCTGAGGTTTTGGTAGGTCCAACACCACTGGGGGAGGATGCCCCATAGCATTCCAAGTAAGACCACGCAGACTTCAGTGCTTTAAACTGTGTCAGAGACTCAGTAAGAGATGTTAACCAGCCATTCAGTTTCCTCTCTCTCTAAGAAATTCCAATATTTTGGCCACCTGATGTGAAGAGCTGATCCATTTGAAAAGACCCTGATGCTGGGAAAGATTGAGGGCAGGAGGAGAAGGGGACGATAGAGGTTGAGATGGTTGGATGGCATCACCAACTCAATAGACATGGGTTTGGGTGCATTCCGGGAGTTGGTGATGGACAGGGAGGCCTGGCGTGCTGCGGTTCATGGGGTTGGAAAGAGTCGGACACGACTGAGCGACTGAACTGAAATGAACTGAACTGAACTGAAATAGACTTTACCTATTAGAGCAGTTTTAGGTTCATGGCAAAATTGAGTGGAAAGTCCAGAGAGTCCCTGAATATTCCCTGCATCCCTATCCCATACACACACACACACACACATAGCCTCCCTCACTATCGACAGCCTACAGCATCCCACAGTGGAGTAATGTTCTGCTACCATCTCTGAGCCTACAGTATTTACCCATTACTGTCAGCTCCATTCCTTGTTATTTCCCATTAGCTCAGAGAGTCACAGCTGCTTAACTTAAGTGTCTTGGATAGGTGACCTGGTCCACCTTCTACTTAATAGCCCTGTTTTTCTTTTGTGATATTCAAGTTTCCTTTTATTGGTGACAAATGGTACTGACATTTTCCACTGATGCAATGGAGACTTTATTTAAGAACACTTTTATTTAAGTAAAAATGAAAGAAGGCAACTGAAGGAAAAATGTGATGTAAGTAACAGTAGACAAGCAATGACATGGCATGTGGGGTGAATAATTCTCTGGGCATTGAATGACTCTGGGTTGGGGGTGTATGGGGGAACACAATGAAGGTGCTTCCTACACTTGTCCACACATCCATCCTCGGTTTTGAACTCTGCAGCATTTCTGCTGCTTCTTTGCTGTAGCCCAGAGCTTTCTCAGAGATATTTCTGTTTGTTATGGTTGTTTATTTACCATTTTTGTCATTTTCTGGGAGGCAAATGAGTATTGGGACCTTCTGACCTCCATCTTACCAAGGTCATCCTCATCCCTTGTATTTTCTTCAGGGAGTTTCAGGTCTTATGCTTAAGTCTTTAATTCATTTTTAATTGATTTTTGTGTGTTGTGGGAGATGAGGGCCCCATTTCCTTCTTTGGGGTGTGGATGTCCAGTTTTCCCAACACTGTTTGTTGGTGAGATACCCTTTCCATGTCAAATGGCCTCGGCTCCCCATCAAAGATCATATGACTGGTGCCTGGGTTTATTTCTGGGCTCTCTATTCTCTTCCATCAATCTCCGTGTCTATCCTTATGCCATGCTGATTTGATTACTATAGCTTTGTAAAATATTTTTGAAATCAGAACTTGTGAATCCTTCAGCTTTGTTTTTCTTTCTCAAGATAGATTTTTTTTTTTAAGTTCTGCATGAATGTCAGCAGTTTGAAAACAAGGTGAGTAGTCATTACATGGTCTAGTCACTAGACTTGGGAACATTGGCTCTATCCTTCAGTCATGCATCCCCTGCCTTCCATCCTTAGTTTTATTTAATGCAAGCTTTTTTTTTTTTTTTAAACCAGTAACTTTATTTTATTGTTCTTTTGTTTTGGCTGTGCGGCATGTGGGATCTTAGTTCCCAAGGATCTTATCTGTGAACTCTGCAGTGGAAGGCCTGAGTTTTAACCACTGGACCACCAGGGAAGGCCTAACACAAGTCTTTAAACTGAAGTATCAAGTGGGAGCATAGATTTTTTTTTTCCTGTCCAGTAGAAGGATCCGGAGAAAGCAAAGAGTGCTCCAGTACTCTTGCCTGGAAAATCCCATGGATGGAGGAGCCTGGTAGGCTGCAGTCCATGGGGTTGCTAAGAGTCAGGCACGACTGAACGACTTCACTTTCACTTTTCACTTTCATGCATTGGAGAAGGAAATGGCAACCCACTCCAGTATTCTTGCCTGGAGAATCCCAGGGACAGAGGAGCCTAGTGGGCTGTCGTCTATGGGGTCACACAGAGTCAGACACGATTGAAGCAACTTAGCAGCAGCAGCAGCAGCAGCAGCAGTATCAGCTCCAATCAAGTAACTAAAATTGCTGGCCTGAGGTCCTCCTTTCAAAGGGAATTTACAACAGTTCATGTCCATGTGCTGCACACTCAACAGAAATTGCCAAACTGCTTTAGGTACCCTGCTTCCATTTAATTATATTTCTTCTCATTTCCATCTCTAGAAGAGGCTGGCACTAACCCCCAAACAACTAAAACCTTCAATTCCTGTTGACCCCTGCATCTCAGCTGGTAGCCTTTTTTAGAGAAGAGCACGTGATTGTCAGTATTGAAGGGGAAAGAATTACTTCTTGGACCTAGCTGAATCAATGGTCCATTTCTCTTATAAAAGTAGACAAGCATCCTCTTCCAGGATAGGTTCTTTGAGAATGATGGTGAAACCTCTCAGTTTACTGGGTCACCTGACCTGCCTCTTGAGAAATCTGTATGCAGGTCAGGAAGCAACAGTTAGAACTGGACATGGAACAACAGACTGGTTCCAAATAGGAAAAAGAGTACGTCAAGGCTGTATATTGTCACCCTGCTTATTTAACTTCTATGCAGAGTACATCATGAGAAACGCTGGACTGGAAGAAACACAAGCTGAAATCAAGATTGCTGGGAGAAATGTCAATAACCTCAGATATGCAGACGACACCACCCTTCTGGCAGAAAGTGAAGAGGAGCTAAAAAGCCTCTTGATGAAAGTAAAAGAGGAGAGTGAAAAAGTTGGCCTAAAGCTCAACATTCAGAAAACGAAGATCATGGCATCCAGTCCCATCAATTCATGGGAAATAGATGGGGAAACAGTGGAAACAGTGTCAGACTTTATTTTTTTGGGGCTCCAAAATCACTGCAGATGGTGACTGCAGCCATGAAATTAAAAGATGCTACTCCTTGGAAGAAAAGTTATGACCAACCTAGATAGCACATTCAAAAGCAGAGATATTACTTTGCTGACTAAGGTCCATCTAGTCAAGGCTATGGTATTTCCTGTGGTCATGTATGGATGTGAGAGTTGGACTGTGAAGAAGGCTGACCGCTGAAGAATTGATGCTTTTGAACTGTGGTGTTGGAGAAGACTCTTGAGAATCCCTTGGACTGCAAGGAGATCCAACCTGTCCATTCTGAAGGAGATCAGCCCTGGGTGTTCTTTGGAAGGAATGATGCTGAAGCTGAAACTCCAGTACTTTGGCCACCTCATGCGAAGAGTTGACTCACTGGAAAAGACTCTGATGCTGGGAGGGATTGGGGGCAGGAAGAAAAGGGGACGACAGAGGATGAGGTGGCTGGATGGCATCACTGACTCGATGGACGTGAGTCTGAGTGAACTCTGGGAGATGGTGATGGACAGGGAGGCCTGGCGTGCTGCGATTCATGGGGTCGCAAAGGGTCGGACACGACTGAGTGACTGAACCGAACTGAACTGAACAGCATGATTCCCACTGACTGAAAAAGAAACACCTGCGTTGGGCAAGCCATCCTTCTGCATTTTAAGACTCCTCTGTGAAACAAGAAAAGCAAGCAAGGGACTTCCCTGGTGGTTCAGTGGTTAAGAATTCACCTAGGAATGTAGGGGACACAGGTTTGATCCCTGATTTGGGAGGATCCCACATGCCACAGGGCAACTAAGCCCATGAATGACAACAACTGAAGCCCACATACCTAGAACCCTGCTCCGAAACGAGAAGCCTCTGCAATGAGAAGCCCACTCGCTGCAACTAGAGAAAGCCCGTACACTGCAGCAAAGACTCAGCACAGCCAAAAATATAAAATAAATTAATTAACTAAAAAAGAAAAGCAAGCAACCAAACAAAAAATAACTTCCTTCTATTTTGTTTAAGAATTAAGAATGGGCTTTCTTCCCATTATCCAAGATGCTATCCCCTGATTACATGTGACTGTTTACATCTAAATCATTTCAGATTTCATTTCTCAGCCATTCTAACCACGTGGCAGGTGTTTAAAAACCACCACTCTGCATTGATACCCAGATTCTAGAACATTTTCGTCATTGCAGGAAGTCCTGTTGAGAAGCATTGCTTTCAGACTTAAAAATGATAGGGTTCCATTTGATGTGATGAAGGAGAATGAAAGAGCCTTCCCAAGTGGCGCTGGTGGATAAGAACCTGCCTGCCAGTGCAAGAGACTTAAGAGACTCGAGTTCTATCCCTGGGTTGGAAGGATCACCTGGAGGAGAGCACAGCAACTCATTCCAGTATTCCTGCCTGGAGTCTTTATGGACAGAGGAGCCTGGTGGGCTACAGTCCATGGGGTCGCAAAGAGTTGTACATGAGTGAAGTGACTTAGCATGCATGCTGGAAAATGAAAACAGCTTTGCAGCAAGAAATTCCATTAATATGTATTTATGCCTTGAAATATTATGTGTAAATGTTGGGAAAGCACGTCAGAATTTCTTTGAATTATAATAATTTGGCAAAGCATCTGATTTCTACCTTACACTGGCTAACCCAATTAATATTGCTTTACTTTTCTATCTGAAGGAAAAGGTGGTGAATAATTTATCACACAGAAAAAGCACTTGTCATTATAGTCTTCCTAATGTTTATTTTTAAATGAAGCATCGGAAGAATTCTCTCAGAGTACCTGATCGGTCGGACTCCTCCTAACTTCATGCATTTCCTTTTGGTGAGTTCAATGAGGAAGGAATCATTTATATAATTTATAATAAATTATATATACATTTATATAATTCATAATAAATTATATATAGATTTATAAATATAATTTATATGATTATATATAAATTAAAATATAAATTATATATAAATTATCTAATTTAAATATAAATTATATTAAATTATATAATTTATATATATAATATATATATAATTCTATATTGGATATAATATAGAATTATATCTAATTTATAGAGTCTAATTTTCAAAGAATCCTGTTCCTTATTTTTCTTTTTTTTTTGCAGCTTTATTAAGAAGTGTAAGTGGCCTGGTTATTCTACATCATATAAACTCCTTATCCTATTCAAATATTGACCCGCCCCTCAAAATCCTGTCATGTCTATCTATTGCAGAGTTATGCACAGTCTTTTAAGATTTGAGGGTGGCGTTTGACCCATCCATCCTTTTATTATGTGTACTTTGATTTTCTCTGTTGCATGCCTATGTGCTAAGTCGCTTCAGTTGTGTCTCTTTGCGACCCTATGAGCTGTACCCTGCCAGGTTGGTCTGTCCATGGGATTCTCTAGGCAAAAATAGTGGAGTGGGTTGCCATGCCCTTCTCCAGGGATCTTCCCAACCCAGAGATCGAAACTGCATCTCTGGAGTCTCCTGCATTGGCAGGTGGATTCTTTACCACTAGCACCACCTGGGAAGCCCTTTCTCTGCTGGAGGTAGTTTATATCTGTTTTCCCTTGAATTTGATAATTGCCTGACCTTAATATATAAAGTGTTGGTGGAAAATGTAAATATTTCATTTCCCAGAGCCGAATAATTACATTTATTTATATGTTTGTTTATTATCTTTTGAACCCCTTCACCCATTTTTCCCACCCCCTCCCACCCCATCTATGAAAGTGAAAGTTGCTCAGTTGTGTCCAGCTCTTTGTGGGCCCATGGACTGTAGCCCACCAGGCTCCTCTGTCCATGGAATTCTCCAGACAAGAACACTGGAGTGGCTTGCCATGCCCAACTCCAGGGGATCTTCCTGACCCTGGGATTGATCTCAGGTCTCCAGCATTGCAGGTGGATTCTTTACTGTCTGAGCCACCAGGGAAGCACCCCATCCATGGCAACTACCAGTCTGCTCTCTGTATCTTTGAGCTTGAGTGTTGTTGTTCTTTTTTAATACTCCACATATAAGTGAGATCATACAGCATTTATCTTTTTCTTTCTTATTTAATTTAGTATAATGCACTCAGGTTCCATGCATGCTGTTTCGAATACCAAGATCTCACTTTTTATAGCTGGGTAATATTCCAATGTGTTTATGTGTGTGTGTGTGTGTGTGTGTGTGTGTCTTCTTTACCCATTCATCCATCCATCCATGGACACTTAGGCTGTTTTCACATATTGGCTGCTCTGAACATGAAGTGCTGTTTTCGTAAACTGCTCTGAACATGGAGTGCTTCTATCTTTTTGAGTGAGCGTGTGTTCGTTTCCTGTGGATATAGTACCAGAAGGGGAATTACTGGACCCTTTATCAGTTCTAGTTTAAAATTTCTGAGAACCCTCCACACTGTTTCCCATAGTGGCTGCACCAATTTACATTCCCATCAACAGTGCACGAGGATTCCCTTTTCTCCACATCCTTGCCAACGCTTATTATTCATTGTCTCTTTCATGATGGCCATTCTGACAGGTGTGAATTGATATATCAGTGTGATTTTCATTTGCATTTCCCAGATGGCTAGTGATGTTGTGCACATTTTCATGTACCTGTTGACTGGCCAATCTGTGTGTCTTTGCTATTTTCTTATTTATTTATTTGTAAATGTTTAAAAGATTTTTTGATGTGGGCCATTTTTTAGAAGTCTTTATTGAATTTGTTATGATATTGCTTCTGTTTACATTTTGACTTTTTAGCTACAAGGCGTGTGGAATCTCAGGTCAGTGACCAAGGATAGAACTCACAACTCCAGCACTGGAAGGCAAACTCTTAACCGATGGACCACCAGGGAAGTCCCATATTTTCTTTTCTTTTTTAAGGAAGAAAATTATTTATTTTTTTATTTGGCTGCACCAGGTCTTAGTTGCAGCACACAGGATCTTCCATCTTCATCTTCGTTGAGGCATGTGAGATTTAGTTCCCTGACCAGGAATTGAACCCCAATGCCCTGCATTGGGAATGCAGAGTGTTAGCCATTGTTCCAGGGAAGTCCCCACATTTTCTTATTCAGAAGAAAGAAATTAAATTGTTTTGAGAGAATGAGAGGAATCAAGTGTTCTCTCTCAAATTTTCCCTAAAGGACATTGTTTTTTGTGTCTTCTTTGCTTTACTTTTCTGCAGTAGTTTATTCTGCAAATGATTTTTAATTATTCATGATTTTGTAAGATGCGTCTTGGATACGACCTGTCACCATGGCAGGTCTGAGTTTAAAAGAGGGAATTGCAGTGTTTTTCCTACCCCCAAGTTACCTCGACTTAATACCTCAATTTCAGACAATAAATTTGTGAGAGTTGAGAGGTTGCTGTGATATTTTGTGTTTTGTTTTGAAGCTTCCTCTCATTTCAGGGCTTCCCTGGCGGCTCAGGCAATAAAGAATGCCTGCAATGCAGGAGACCTGGGTTCAAACATCCCTGGGTTGGAAAGATCCCCTGGAGAAAGGAGTGGAAACCCACTCCAGTATTCTTGCCTGGAGAATTCCATGGACAGAGGAGCCTAGTGGGCTACAATCTCCTATGGAGTTGCAAACAGCCGGACAGGACTGAGCAACTATCTATCACTTTCAAGCACTTTACTGCACTCTGACTTACAAAATTAATTTATACTCATCATTTACCTTGAAGGGGCTCCCAACACAGCCAAGAGGCAGACAGAGATGGGACTTGTATAAGGGACAGAGACCTCAGTTCAAGACTAGCCATTGGAACCCCCATGGTACCAAACAATTTACAGTTTCTACTACCTATTTAAATAAAGTCTTTATTTCAAGGCTTGATTTTTCACAGTTTTATGCTTTCTCTCTGGAGTGTTTCTCTCTGTAGAGCCAACTAATCAAGTTTAAATTTTAATTAAACAGCTGTCACTTGCTTGTTAGTCCTGTGGCAACCTGATGTTTTATGAAATTTTAATTTAGCCCAAGCTGGGTAAAAAGATTTCTTCTGACAACAAAGAAACGTTATTAACAGGGTATAGTTGAGATGAAGCAGAGTTTGCAAGAGTGCTAAGAGATTCATGTACAGGAAAGGAATTAAAAGTAAGCACTTAAGTAATACTCTCAAGCACTGGAGCCAGGGTGCGTGAAAGTTGGGCTGACTTGGTGGAAGCACAGGTCAGACCTAGACCCAAATTTATGCATGTCCTCTGCCTTCCTCTATCTTTGTTTCCTTCTACTTCAAGCTCTGTCTTTTTCTCTCCCTGCCTCTGAGCATCTTTCAGCCCTTCCCTTTTTCTCTCTCTCGCTCTGTCAGTCTGCAGCTATCTGTCTCTTATCTGTCGATCTCATTTACTCTTTCACGTCCCCACTTCTGTCCAGGGTCCTGATCTGAGCATCCCAGGCTCCAAAGGGCTGAAGGCCATGTTGGCTACACCAAGGAGTGAAAGATGGCAGGGACTCACATGGAATCAGAAGGAGACTGCAGGCAGTAACACTGCTTCCCTTCCCCCCCTGGAATAGACCTCTTGCACATAAGCAGGAAAAACCCTCTCAGGGAATATTTTCTGAAGTTCATCACATACCACCATCACAGATTTTGCCAACTGTGCACAAGATTGACATGGCAGCTTTTATACACTTAGTATTTTTAAAACTAACTCATCTTTCAAAATTTATGTATGTATTTTTTAAAATTATTAAATTTTTAATGCAATTTTAAAGGATACTTTCCATTTACAGTTATTATAAAATATTGCCTATTTTCTCAGTGTTGTACAGTACATCCCCTTTTAAATTAATTTTTATTGGGGTATAGTTGATTTACAGTCTTGTGTTAGTTTCTGCTGTGGAGCAGCAAGGTGAATCAGTTGTACATATACATATGTCTACCCTTTTTAGATTCTTTTCCCATATAGGTCATTACAGAGTATTGTGTAGAATTCTCTGTACTGTACAGGGAGTCCTTATTAGTTATCTATTTTATATATAGTAGTGTGTATATGTCAGTCCCAGTCTCTCAATTTATCCCTCACTGGCTTCACCCCCTGGCAACCTGAAGTTTGTTTTCTACATCTGTGACTCTATTTTTATTTTGTACATATATTTGTGCCATTTTTTTTAATTCCACATATAACCGGTGTTATATGATATTTGTCCTTCAGACTTACTTCATCTTTTTTTTAAAAAAAATTGAAGTATAGTTGGTGTGCAATATTATATAAATTTCAGGAAAAGAACACAGTGATTCACCATTTTTTAAATTTATTTTTTAACTGGAGGAAAATTGCTTTAGAGTGTATTGGTTTCTGCCATACAACAACGCAAAGAAGCCATACATTACCCATATATATCCCCTCCCTCTAGGTCATCACAGAACACCAGGCTCGGTTCGCAATTTATATTTTATTTACAGTTATAAAATACTGGCTGTATTTCCTGTGCTGCACAACATACCCTCATAGATTATTTATTTTATGCATAGTATTTTGTACTTCTTAGTCCCCTACCCTTTTCTTGCCCCTCCCCACTGCTCTCTCCTCTCTCCCTGCTGATAACCACTAGTTTGTTCTCTGTATCTGTGAGTCTGCTTTTTTGTTGTTGTTGTATTCTCTTTGCCTTATATTTTTAGATTCTATGTACGTGATGACATTCAGTGTCTGTCTTTCTCTGTCTGACTTATTTCACTAAGCATACCTGCAAGTCCGTCCTCATTGTTGCAAATGGTAAATTAGAACTTTAGACTTTTGGGACCTTTTAGACTTTAAAAAAAGTCCTGAATTTAGCCCCACTCCAAGTTTACAATCCATGAAGACGTGAGTTTGCTTGTGTGTTTTATTTCTTAATACACATTAGAATGTTAGAAGATGGAAAAAATTCATCTGTGCATGACCTAAAACAATATTAAGTATTACCAGCATTACAAATTCCATAGTTTGGCAGACTTTTTATAGAGCATTTCTGCTTTTTATTTGTTGGCTAACTTTAATTTTCATTTCCCTAGTTCTATTTGTCCAGGACTACAAATCTGTCAGTGGAGAAGCAAATGGTCACCCACTCCAGAATTCTTGCCTGTGGAATCCCATGGATGGGGGAACCTGGCAGGCTACAGTGGCGTGGAGTCACGATGAGCTGGACACGACTGAGAGACCAAACAAAAACAACAAATCTACTGGAATCTCATCTGTGGCTCTGGCATGCTATTTGCAGAAGTCTGCTTGAACTCCAAACATTTATTTTTGAATGTTTTTTAACACACTGATTGGAGTTTTCCTTTTGCCCTTAAAAGATCTGGGAAAAATATTGAACTTTCAGTATCATCTGAAGTACCATATCTTCAGTATCATTTTGAATATTCAATTAAAAAATATTGAATATTCACTGTCTTGTTTTAAGTTACTAAAGAATTTCTTATGTTCCGATCTGTTAATTCATTTTAGAAGAATCAGAACAGTTCTGAGTTCTGTTCCCATAAGTGATCCACTTGCTCTTAATACAGCACTAGAGCTTAGATTCAACTCAGTCACAGCCAAGTCAACCTTGAAAGTAGAAATACAAGCCTAATTTTCTTTCCTATGGGCTTTCCAGCTGGCGCTGGTGGTAAAGAATTGCAGGAGACACAGGAAACTCAGTGAGTTTGATCCCTGGGTTGTGAAGATCCCCTGGAGAAGGAAATGGCAACCCACTCCAGTATTCTTGCCTGGGAAATCCCATGGACAGGAGAGCCTGGGGGGCTACAGTCCACGAGGTCGCAAAGAGTTGGACACGACTGAAGCAGCTCAGCATGCAGGTCTTAGTTGCAGCACATGGGATCTTTAGTTGTGGCATATGGGATCTAGTTCCCTGCCCAGGGATCAAACCCGGACCATGGCAGTGGGAGTGCAGAGTCTTAACCACTGGACTCAGGGAAGTCCCTATTTTCATTCTTTTTTTAAAAAGTCCCAAAGGACCTCTTTAAAAATAGAATTTTATTTTGTTTATTTATTTGTGGCTGTACTGGGTGTTCATCGCTGCGTGGGCTCTTCTCTAGTTGCAGTGTTTGAGCTTCTCACTGTGGTGACTTCTCTAGTAGAGCGTGGGCTTCAGGGCTCACTGGCTTTAGTAGCTATGACTCCCAGGCTGTAGAGTACAGGCTCAGTGGTTATGGCTCATGGGATTAGTTGCTCATCGGCATGTGGGATTTTCCTGGATCAGGGATCCAACCTTTGTCTCCTGCATTGGCAGGCGGATTCTACCTCTGAGCCACCAGGGAAGCCCCCTATTTTTATCGCTGACAAAAAAAAATATATAAGTCCATGCTGGCACAGTGGAAGTGCCAACCAAATCATCTCTGCAATAATTATGTCCAGGCTTCTGGTTTCAGTTGGACTAGGCACTTGTGAGCTGCTAAACACCTAATAAAAAGCCGTTAATATGTTTGTCTCCCCTGCCCTAGGAAAGCACTTTGTGAATCTGGCTTACGGCAGTGTGACTTGTGATGGATGGAGAGTCACATGGAAAATTAAAATTGTCCTGCTCCTTGCTTAGAAATGTATAACAAACTGCCCCCTAAATAGAGAACAACAACAACAAAATCTTTGGCTTTGAAATAACATGTGTGTTGCCTAGATTAAGACACAGCATTTCCTGGTGGGTCATTGGTAAAGAAGCTGCCTGCCAATGCAGGAGACGTGGGTTTGATCCCTGGATCAGGAAGATCCTCTGGAGAAGGAAATGGCAACCAACTCCAGTACTTGTGCTTGGGAAATCCCATGGACAGAGGAGCCTGGCTGTCTACAGCCCATCGGATCACAAAAGAGTCGGACACGACTGAAGCAACTTAGCATGCATGCACACACAAGGGCACACAGATTGGACAGGTAAAGAGTAACTGATATCCTTTAAGTTTTTGCAGAAGGGACCTGCTACCTACTCCAGTATTCTGACCTGGAGAATTCCAGGGACTGTATAGTCCATGGGGTTGCAAAGAGTCAGACACGACTGAATTACTTTTACCTTCCCTTTCCCATGAAGACTTGCTATGAACAGTACCTTCATTCTTTTAGGAAGATGAAGTCAAGAGAGTTGATATAAACTGTACCATGTGACAGGCACCATGGCAGATCTCCAGAGGCATCTGCCAACTCTTGAAGAAGCACTTTAGCTACTAAATACTTACCAAGTGTCTAATTGTGTTTATCTTTTGCTGCATTGGAGTCACTCACAGGCCTTCCCTGTGGGCCAGGGGTTAAGAATCTGCCTGCCGATGCAAGGGACACGGGTTCAATCCCTGGTCAGGATTCCACATGCCATGGGGCAGCTAAGCCCGTGAGCCACAACTACTGAGCCCGTGCACCCTAGAGCTCAGGTTCTGCAACAAGAGAAGCCACCACACTAAGAAGCCTGCACATTGCAGCAATGAGTAGCCCCCACTCACCACAACTCGAGAAAAGCTCGTGCACAGCAGTAAAGACCCAGCGCAATCAAAAATAAATAAAAAATTTAAAAAGTCACCCACAACTTAGCAAAGTAGGAAAATAAGCATATATTAAAACAAACTATGAGGAATCAGGAATCTGGGAATGAGTCCATGGCAGACCTCTGGCCAAGGGTCTCCCGTGGGCTCACAGTTAAGATATCATGGGAGCTGCAGTCAACTCAAGCCTTGTCTGGGGCTGGAGGATCCGCTTCCGGAATGGGTCCCTCACACAGCTGTCAGGTTCACGCTGGGTGTTATCTGGAGGTCTCGGCTGCTTACCCCATGGCTTCTTCATAGGATTGTGTAAGTTTTCTCATGACACGGCAGCTGGATTTCCTCAACTTGGGGGATTTAAGAGAGATAGGAAGGAGGGATTCGCAGTAATTTTCATGTCCTAATTTCAGAGACACAGACTGTCCCTGCTCTTGTGTTCATGACAGGTGAGTCATTCCATCAGTTCACACTCATGAGAGGGGAGTTATTCTCCATCTACTGGAGGGGAGGAGTGTTGAAGGATTTGTGAGTATATTTAAAAAGAACCACAGCCTAGCCTCTGGCTATAGACTTACACATCTCCTGTGCAAAATACTCCCCTCCCAAGACCTCCTGAAAATCTTACTCTTTCACAGCACCCACTCAGAATCCAGGACCTGGAGACCTACACCAGGTCCAGGCACAGATGAGGCCCCTGATCCTGGGGGGTTCAATGTGATCCATTAGGGAAGCATATTTGTCCCAGAAAACAATACCCCTAACCATGGGATAAAGACAGAGATTTGGATGTAAGTTGACTTCAGTTCTAATTTCTTGGCTTCGTCATCACCCTCTGAGGAATATTACATGATCCTCTGGGCACAGTGAGCTGCAGAGACCACCTTTGTACATAACAGTATCCATGCTGGCTTGCACTGATTGGGCACTTATTGTATGCCAGTGTACCATGCACTCTTCTAACTGCTTCCTATGTTTTAACTCATGGTGGCAACACCATGGGAGTAAATGCTATTATACATTCCATTTTATAGATGGGGAAACTGAGGCACAGAGAAGTAAAGTCATTTTATCCCAAGTAACCCAAGTGACCAGGGGAAGAGTAGGGATTTGAATTTTGGAGTGTGGGCTCTTACCCATCATGTGACAAGAGCACTCCAATTTTCCACTGAACACAGCCTCATGTAAAGAGTTAGGCTGATTATTTCAAAGACACTACTATTTCTTTTATCTTCATGCTCTTGAATTGTCCACAAAATGACTTGTTTTAAGTAAGGTAGGAGAGTGGAAAGTTATTGTCTGTCAGAGATGAAACTATGTCCTTTTTTCTCTCTAAACCAT
The DNA here is from genome assembly GCF_032405125.1 of Capricornis sumatraensis. Lineage (NCBI taxonomy): Eukaryota > Metazoa > Chordata > Mammalia > Artiodactyla > Bovidae > Capricornis > Capricornis sumatraensis. Next base: position 56,720,312 of record NC_091085.1, on the reverse strand, counting down.
TGCAAATGAATGAATATATTGGCTTATATTAATATTAGGAATTAAGGGACACACAAAGAATACCACAAAGAAGAACCTGAAATTCTTTCCTTGTCAAGAAGTCTGGGATGGCCATGTACACACTGCTCTTTTAAAAATGGATAACCAACTAGTACCTACTGTATAGCACAGGAAACTCTACTCAATGTTATGTGGCATCCTGGATGGGAGGGGAGTTTGGGGGAGAATGGATACGTGTATGTGTATGGCTGAATCTCTTTGCTGTCCTCCTGAAACTATCACAACATTGTTAATCTGCTATATTCCAAGGAGATGGTGATGAACAGGGAGGCCTGGCATGCTGCAATTCATGGGGTCGCAAAGAGTCGGACACGACTGAGCGACTGAACTGAACTGAACTGAACAATAAAAGCAGAGAAGAGAGAGAGAAATCTTTGGATTAAGTCATATTGTTCCCCAAATATGCAGAACATTCAGTGGCTGAAAGGCTTTTCATTGATGGATATCCCTTAGATAAGATGGATGCTTGAAAAGAATCCTGGTTTTAGGAGCTGGAGGAGGTATAAATCATGGAGCTGAGAACCCCATGAAATTATGAAACAAGGGGAGATTTCAGATTTACACAGCTCATCGATTAAACAAGGAAGAAATTCTCTCCTCTAGTTTTATTGTCAAGTGGGACTAGCAGCAGATGATCATTTCTCTTCATATCCTTATTCATTCTTTTCTAATTGCATCTTCTCAACTGCTGTTTAGATTCCATTTGCCAACAAAGTCACATTATCACGTTGGGACTAAGCTACTTGAACAAAAGCTCACACAGACTCCAATGTGCTTCTTTATTGTTCATTTCCCTTCTTCCCCTTAGGATTGGGTTAACCTTCATAAAGATCACCTCTCCCAGAAAAATAAATGGATTGGCTAATCAAATGTCTTTATGTTATTGATTTCTTCCAGAGACAAGTTTTCCAAACCTCATATGATTTTATTTCAAATTAAAAGTGACACCATGTGCCCAATAAAAACAACTTCTTATGGTCTTTCCTGCCCACAATGATGTCTATTAACCAAAGTTTTCTGTCTTATGATCCCAGTAAATATGTTACCAAACTCAGCATAACAAATAAATCAGGTACTACCAACATCCTTTGTGTGTATCATTCAATATGTGGGTTACTATCTTAAATTTTTTTTTTTAGTGCAGTTTTGCAAAATCACACTCGTCATGCATTTTCTGACCTTTCTCTGTATCTGCAAACCCACTTTGGGAGACTGTGCATTTCCCATACTCCTTACTGACAGCCCTGTGAGGGTGCTGGTGATAACAATGCTAAGAAAAACTGCCAATTAGCCAGCTATGACTCTCCCAAACTTTCACTGTAGCCACAGCTGGGGCAGAAGGAACTGTGGTCTAGACAGCAGTCTTCAACTTTTTTGGTTCCAGGGGCTGGTTTCATGGAAGACAATTTTTTCTACAGACCAGGGTGGAGGAGGGATGGTTTGGGGATGATTCAAGTGCATTACATTTATTGTGCACTTTATTTCTATTATTATTACATCAGATCATCACCTCAGATCATCAAGCATTAGATCCCAGAGGTTGGGGAACCCTGGAGTCACATGTTGGGGCTGTAACAGAAATATTTTACAGTATAAACAAGTTGGATAAAATAAGCACTTATTAGTGTTCTCTGGAGAGACAGAACCAAAAGGATATAGGTTCACTAGTTATACAGAAAGAGATTTAGTGTGAGAGACTGACTTACATGATTGCAGAGTCTACAAACCCCCCTGATTTTCTGCCTACAAGCTGGAGTCCCAGGAAAGCTGATGGTGTCCAAACCCAAAGGCTTAAGAATTAGGGGAGCAGGTGGTATAAGGTTTTGTCCAGTCTGAATGCCCACAATCCAGGAATGCTGAATCTGAGGGCAAGAGAAGAGGGATGTACTAGCTCAAGCCGAGAGAGTAAATTCTCCTCTCTTCTACCTTTTAGTGCTATCCGGGCCCTCAGGAGATTGGATGAGGCCCACCCTCCTTGGTGAGGGATCTTCTTTATTCTATTCACCAGTTAAAATGTTCATCTCATCCGGAAACACCTTCGCAGATACACCAAGAAAGAACATTTTCCCAGCTCTCTGGCCACCCCCTAGCCCAGTCAAGTTGGCACATACAGTGAACCATCACAACAGTGTATAAGAAAGCTCTATTCCTGGGTCTGGCAGGTGGTAGGTAATTAATAAGCGTTCTTCCTCATCATTAGGGTTCCACATTGCTTTCATATGGATGTGTTTATAATGGGATGGTGGAGGGGACCTCCCTGGAAGGCCAGTGGTTGAGACTTCACCTCCCAGTGTAGGGAGTATGGGTTTGATCCCTGATCAGAGAGTTAAGATCCCACATACCTTTTAGCCAAAAAAAACCCAAAACATAAAACAGAATCAATATTACAAATTCAATAAATACTTTAAAAATGCTCCAGGTCAGAAAAATTTTTAAGAAAATTAAAAAAATATGGAGAGGGTGTGGAGAAAAGAGAATGCTCTTGCACTGTTGGTGGGAATGTAAATTGGCACCCCCACTATGGAAGAAGGTATGGAGATTCCTTAAAAAACTAGAAATAAAATCACCATACGACCCAGCAGTCCCACTTCTAGGCATATACCCTAACGAAACCAAAATTGAAAAAGACACATGCATCCAATTGTTCATTGCTGCACTATTTACAATAGCTAGAACATGGAAGCAACCTTGATGTCCATCAACAGATGAATGGATAAAGAAGTTGTGGTACATGTACACAATGGAATATTACTCAGCCATAAAAAGGAATGCATTTGAGTCAGTTCTCATGAGGTGGATGAACTAAAAACCTATTATACAGAGTGCAGTGAGTTAGAAAGAGAAAGATAAATATTGTATTCTAATGGCACCCCACTCCAGTACTCTTGCCTGGAAAATCCCATGGGACGGAGGAGCCTGATGGGGTGCAGTCCATGGGGTTGCTAAGAGTCAGACACAACTGAGCAACTTCACTCTCACTTTTCACTTTCATGCATTGGAGAAAGAAATGGCAACCCACTCCAGTGTTCTTGCCTGGAGAATCCCAGGGATGGGGGAGCCTGGTGGGCTGCTGTCTATGGGGTCGCACAGAGTTGGACACGACTGAAGCGACTTAGCAGCAATGCATATATTCAGAATCTAGAAAAATGGTACTGAAGAATTTATTTACAGGACAGCAGTGGAGAAACAGACATAGGAAATAGACTTATGGACATGGGGAGAGGGGAGGAGAGGGTGAGATGTATGGAAAGAGTAACATGAAGACTTATATTGCCATGTGTATATTAGCCAACTGGAATTTGCTGTATGGCTCAGGAAACTCAAGCAGGGGCTCCGTATCAGCCTAAAGGGGAGGGATGGGAAGGGAGATAGGAGGGAGGTTCAAAAGGAAGGGGACATATGTATACCTATGGCTGATTCATGTTGAGGTTTGACAGAAAACAACAAAATTCTATAAAGCAATTATCCTTCAATTAAAAAATAAATTATTTAAAGATACATTCTTTGATGGAAATATGACATTCTTTAACGAATCATTTCCTTTAGTGTTCCAGCAATAGATAATTAATTAAATAGGTATGGTATGTCCTTACAATAGAAATACCACACAGCCAATAAAAATAATTAGATTCATCCCAAATCACTTGGAAAATAAAAAAGGTCCATAACATATTGCTAAATGAAAAGAAGGTACAAAACAGTATGTGTAATTTGACACAAATTTGATAAATTTTAAATAAACATAAAAAAGTTCTAAAAATAAAGGGATAATGGAAAAGATAATATATCAGAGTAATTCACCTTCTTTGCTGCCTTGTTGCTTCCCACAATTAACAAGATGCTTAGCATCTCTGGCTTCAGTTTACTCTTCTTCCAAAAAGTGGTGGTGGTATCTGGTCTATTCTGATAGCCCCTAACTATCTCTCGAACATCGAGGAGGGTTTATCTCTCCATATGAAAAGTGTGCTATCATGTAATGGCAAAAAAAAAAAAAAAGACTATTATAATCATACATCATCATCACACCATTATCCTATGATCAGAGAGCAGGGGCCACACCAAACAATTTTTTTATTGTCTGTAGTAATAATATATTAACTCCAAATGAAAATTTGTCAATTTCTTTATCAGAAATTATTTGTTGAAAAAGTCCCACTTCCCCCCTTTTTCATATGGCTTTTCTCACACCCCTTCATTCAGAGCAGGAGAGAATGGAGACTCAAATTTGTCAAGTATCTCCCAGGTGCTTCACACTCCTAGAATGTCCTCTGGTTGGGATGTTTCATGGAGAAGTCATAGTGTGCCGTGCTGTGCTTAGCGACTTTAGTCATGTCTGACCCTTTGTGACCTATGGACTGGAGCCTGTCAGGCTGCTCTGGCCACGGAGATTCTCCAGGCAAGAATACGGGAGTGGGTTGCTGAGCCCGCATCCAGCGTATCTTCCCAACCCAGGACTTGAATCCATATCTCTGGGGTCTCTACGGGCAGGTTCTATACCCACTGAGCCACCTGGGAAGCCCAAAGTTACACTAGCTCCCTATAATGAGTCATAGTGTCTCTATTTTGTGAACAAGGAGCTGAAAGCTCAGAGAAGTTGAAAGTCTAATGGAAATGGATGTTGACTTCGGGTTTACTTCACTCCAGGATACATTTTCCACTGGATGTGTGATGCTGGCCGTGATATATTCTACAAAACTTACGGAAGAATTAATGGCTTTCAAGGACTTTTCACTGAAGTCAATGCTCTTTGAGGTATACAGGTGATGGGAAGGACCCAGCAAATTTGGCTGAACAACAACTTTACAATGAATGTTGGATGATGCTACCGACGTGTGCTATGACTAATCACAGCTCAAGAATAAGAATTGGATTCTCTCGCAAAGACTGGAGAAGAACAAACATACATATCGGACCACACCCAAGACAGAGTTATTCCCTTCAGAGAGCAATTTCATTTCACTGTTTTGCTGAATTGAAATATGTAGAAAACTAAAGAAAGCTGTTTCCTTGTTAAAGGAAACATCCCTTTTATTTGAAGTAGTGGGAATCTATTTGTGTTTTGCATTGTTCACTGGTTCACCAGAAAGTCAAGTAATTGGTGATTTGCACCACTCTTATAGAACTTTTAGTGACCAATGCCTCTTAGAAAGCACAGAGCCTGAAGATCGTAGAAAATTAAACATCCACTCTTAATCGAAGAGTGTGATATTTAAAGTAAAATCAATAGGCTCACATTTCCGAGCTGAATAAAACATTAATCCTTAATAGAGTCATTTTGGAAAGTCAAGTCTAATGGTCCCTGTAGTTCAAAGATTTATCTCTAAAGGCAGAGCTGTAATGACTACAAGAATAGGAACAAAAATAAGGAGATGAAAGAAATGCATTTGACATTTGCTCCAGTGTAAACAATGTGCAAATGAAAATCCATTTACTTGAAGCAAAATCTTCTGCTTTTGATACCATGAGGTGCCAACATCTATTCCTTACCATGTTTATTCTCCGTGCCAGGGAGAGCAGAACATTCAGCCTCAGGGCGTGACCTTCAGAAATGGAAGTAGAAGTGAATTAATCCAGTGTCCTAGTAATAAGTGGAGGTCAATCTAGTTCATCTCCCAAGACGAGTGGTCGGGGAAAAATTTATTTACTCTCAAAGTAAATAGGAGATCAAGAGGCCTTCACCATGAGAGGTACAAGAAAATTATCCAAATCGAGATACTTTCTGGGTTTTTGTTGTTGTTATTGTTGTTATTTTTTTGTGTGCCTGATTTTCATTTCCACAAGGAAGGGATTGAGACCAAATACAGACAAAGGCTCTATTTATCCAGCCTTCTAATTTAAAAACAAAATTATTTTTTCTTACCAGTTTCAGTTCAAAGCTTCCAAAATAAGGGTATGGGAAATTTCTTGAATACTACACACAAATGGCTAAGATTTAGGATTCACCACAGTGGTTATATGGACTCATCTTAAAACGTGATAGGTTGTGTCAAAGATGATATTTTCCTTTTATTTTAATTACAAGCCTTATTAAGATAACAGAGAGGGTTTGGTGGTTCAGTGATTAAGACTTGGCCTTCCAATGCAGGAGGTGAGGGTTCGATTCCTAGTCGGGAACTAAGATCCCACATATCTTGCAGCCAAAAAAATTTTTAAAAAAAGGACACAAAAAGCAGAAGCCATATTGTAACAAATTCAATAAAGACTTTAAAAAATGGTCCACTTCTTAAAAAAAATCCTTAAAAAGAAAAAAATAAATTAAAAAAAAATAAGGGAGAGATAAAAAGAAACCAAGCAGCAACGATTTTAGTCCCAGACAGCAAATGCAGAATATACTGTGAAATGTTTCTTTTGCCTCCTTTCAAAACAGCTAACTGTGCTCTTGTCAGATAAAGGGGATGGAACTCGGATTGGAGCACAGAATTTTTATGCACAGAATTCAGGCAAAGAACCAGAAAGCTCTATCCTTGTGTGTTCTGCAGAATATTCTGGGCCCTGGAGGTGCCTAACCACTCTGCCTGCTGTGGCATCTCACTGGGCCACTGGCCTCCTTACAGCAGGCAGAGTTGGAGATTTATTCTGACAAGAATGCCTAGGGACTATTAGGCATGGGTGTCCAAGTATTAAAAATGATGACTGTGATTTTGAATTGCACATCTCTGTGATAAAGGGGAGAATCAATAACCAATTCCACATTTGCAAAGGAATAAAAGGGGATTATGCTGGCTGTGATCTTGTTAAAATACAACTGCTCTGCAGAGGGCCTTCATGGCTGGCATTTAAGCTCTAAGAATTGTGTGTGGTACCATCTGTTTGTGACGCTCATTAAGGAAATGCTGTATTCCCTGGGCTTCTGTTTAATCGTCCATAAAATAGGTATCCTTCAAGGTGATTGATGGGTCATCCATGTGACGTGTCAAATAGTGTGCTTTCAAGAACAAATCACTTAAGTGTTTGTTTCCTCAAGCATGGAGCTTGTGCTGCTGAAGGTTGATGACATGGCTTTTAGTGATCAAGGGACAAACTTTTTAAAAAATGATTTAATATTTATATTTATTTGCAAGTGTATTAGAAATTAATGTAAGTATAACATGAAAGGGCTTCCCAGGTGGCTCAGCAGGTAAAGAATTCACTGGCAATGCAGGAGAATCGGGTTCGATCCCTGGGTCGGGAAGATCCCCTGGGGATGGGAACGACAACCCACTCCAGTAGTCTTGCCTGGAAAATCCCATGGAGGAGCCTGGTGGTCTATAGTCCATGGGGTCACAAAAATGTTGGAAACAATTGAAGAGACTTAGCACACAGGCACAGGTGACATGAAAACAATGACTAATAGCTGGCATTGCTTGAATCATAGATGTGTGGTCTAGTGGGCCCAGGAATGTAAAATTTTGGACATGTCTTTTTCCACAGAAGGATGGAGAGATTCAATCACAGAAATCACAATAGTCTCTCACTTTCTAAATTCAAAGCACCATGCTGTGCTGTGCTCTTTTCAGCGACGCTTAAAAAAATGTGAGTCACTTTTGGAATGCTGACATGGCAGAAATTGTGAAAGTACCACATGAATAACTGAAGTCTGGGGATGTTTGACCTAAGAGATGCCACTGAATTAGATTTGTGTGTCATTGGAGGTAATTGCTTCTTTCATCTGCTCATTCATTTAACAAATGCAGAATCTGTTTTTGTCTGGATGCTAGGTGTACACGAGTAATGATATGACTTTGAATGGCTCACAATGTATTCAGTTCAGTTCAGTCCAGTCACAAAGTTGTGTCCAGCTCTTTGTGACCCCATGGACTGCAGCACACCAGGCCTTCCTGTCCATCACCAACTCCTGGAGTTTACTCAAACTCATATCCATTGAGTCGGTGATGCCATCCAATCATCTCATCCTCTGTCATCCCCTTCTCCTCCAGCCTTCAATCTTCCCCAGCATCAGGGTTTTCAAATGGGTCAGTTCTTCACATCAGGTGGCCAAAGTATTGGAGTTTCAGCTTCAGCATCAGTCCTTCCAAAGAATATTCAGGGCTGATTTCCTTTAGGATTGACTAGTTGGATCTCCTTGCAGTCCAAGGGACTCTCAAGAATCTTCTCCAACACCACAGATCAAGGACATCAATTCTTCAGTGCTCAACTTTCTTTATAGTCTAACTCTCCCATCCATACATGACTACTGGAAAAACTATAGCTTTGAGTAGATGGACCTTTGTTGGCAAAGTAATGTCTCTGCTTTTTAATATGCTGTCTAGGTTGGTCATAATTTTTCTTCCAAGGACCAAGCGTCTTTTAATTTCATGGCTACAGTCTCCATCTGCAATGACTGTACAGCCCCCAAAATAGTCTCTCACTGTTTCCACTGTTTCCCCACCTATTTGCCACGAAGTGATGAGACCAGATGCCATGATCTTAGTCTTCTGAATGTTGAGTTTGAAGCCAGCTTTTTCATTCTCCTCTTTCACTTTCATCAAGAGGCTCTTTAGTTCTTCTTCACTTTCTGCCATATGGGTGGTGTCATCTGCATATCTAAGGTTACTGATATTTCTCCTGGCAATCTTGATTCCAGTTTGTGCTTCTTCCAGCCCAGACATGATGTACTCTGCATAGAAGTTAAATAAGCAGGGTGACAATATACAGCCTTGACGTACTCCTTTCCCAATTTGGAACCAGTCTGTTGTTCTATGTCTAGTTCTAACTGTTGCTTCCTGACCTGCATACAGATTTCTCAGGAGGCAGGTCAGGTGGTCTGGTATTCCCATCTCTTTCAGAATTTTCCACAGTTTATTGTGATCCACACAGTCAAAGGCGGCATAGTCAATAAAGGAGTAGATATTTTTCTGGAACTCTCTTGCTTTTTCAATGATCCAACGGATGCTGGTAATTTGATCTCTTGTTCCTCTGCCTTTTCTAAATCCAGCTTAAACATCTGGAATTTCATGGTTCACATACTGTTGAAGCTTGGCTTGGAGAATTTTGAGCATCACTTTGCTAGCATGTGAGATGAGTGCAAGTGTGCAGTAGTTTGAGCATTCTTTGGCATTGCCTGTTTTGGGAATTGGAATGAAAACTGACCTTTTCCAGCCACTGGTGGCCACTGGTGAGTTTTCCAAATTTGCTGGCATATTGAGTGCAGCACTTTCACAGCATCATCTTTTAAGATTTGAAATAGCTCAACTGGAATTCCATTACCTCCACTATCTTTGTTTGTAGTGACGCTTTCTAAGGCTGACTTGGCTTTGCATTCCAGGATGGGAAGACATAATAAAATTTGAAAACATTTCATGTGAACATAGGCACAAAGTTTAGTGAGAGCATAGAGAAATTGAGATCAGATGGGAGGGAATGAAAATGCCATGAGATATTGGTCAAAAAGTACAAACTTTCAGGTATAAGATTAATAACTTCTGAGGATCTAATTTACAGCATGGTGACCGTAGTTAATAATACTGTCTTGTGCATTTGAAATTTGCTAATCATAAGTGTCCTCACTACACACACATTAACTATGAGATAATGGACATGTCAAATAACTTGATTGTGGTAATTATTTCACAACACATACATGTATCAAATCATCACACTGCACAGCTTAAATGTATACTGTTTTATCTGTCAATTACACCTTGATGAAGCTGGAAGAAATGTCTGGAATTGAGAACTGGTGGGGAGGGAGGAGTATGATATACAGACATGAAACATACAGGGGCAAGCAAAAATGAGAAATTCTTCGAATGAATACAGACACTATTCCTAGGAAGGGGAAGTTCTAGGAATATCTGATGAAACCTGAAAAAGCGGGGAAGGTGATGGGGGCAGAACTCCTGTGATACATTTGATTTCATCAACACAAAACTTGCCCTACTGGTAAGGGAGGACAGAAGCTACTGGTTAAATGGAACCCTGGTTCTTGGCATCTGGAACAGGTCTCATCATCCCTGGCTGCTCCCATCCTAGGCTCCAGAGAGAGAGTGTGTGCATGCTAATTTGTTTCAGTCATGTCAGACTCTTTGCGACCCCATGGACTGTGGCCCACCAGTCGTCTCTGTCTATGGGATTCTCCAGGCAAGAATACTGGAGTGGGTTGCCGTGCCCTCCTCCAGGGAATCTTCTCCACCCAGTGATCGAACCTGTATCTCCTGTGGCCCCTGAATCACAGGCAGATTCTCTACTGCTGAGTGAGAGGAGAACCCCAAGTGTGGTGTTCTCAGTCTCCCTGTAACCAAATGCAAGTTCACATGCCCAATGCACAGTGAGGCCAAACTGAAAAGTTGGTTTGGGGGTCAGAAAAAGATTTATTGCAGGGCCATGCAAGGAGAATGGGTGACTTGTGCCCAGGAAACTCTGAACTCCTGGAATGGTTTCAGGAAAACATTTTTAAAGGCCATGTTGTGGGGGGGTGGAGGGGTGAGTAGAGGGTGTCACAGGGCATGTGATCAGTCCATGCACAATTCTTTGATTGGATGATGGTGAGGTAACAGGGTGGTGTCATAGCAGTTATCATTATCAATCCTTAGGTGTAGGTCTGGGGGTTATGTGCTCACAGTCAAGGAGTTAATTTCTTCCATTTGGTGGTGGTTTTTTTAGCATCTGAAAAACTCAGGAAATATGCCTGAGATGCTATTACCAAGGTACTTCAGAGAGGAGCTGAGGATATGGGGGCGGGATCTGCCTGGGGAAGGTCCTCTAGGGACTCTACTCAGTTACATCCGCACAGCACCTGAAGCAGTGGCACCTGGGCTTTGAGTCGAGTCAGCGTCACACACCTTTCATGTAACTGGAAAAGAGTCAGCTCTTCTGCCTTGAGTTCTTATCGAAACCCCTGTTATTGCTTCCTCTTTACAATCCTGGACACAGTAATGGGGTTTTAAATCCTTCAAACGGGCTCTAGAAGGCAGCTTAGCAGCTCTGTTAGCGTGACCTTTTCAGCGCCACATGATTTAGGTGGCTGGTCATTTGTCTTCTTTCACTTTAAATAACAGCCATCAGAGGGAGGAATGGGAGGGCCAGGAGGAGTGTTCAGTGGGGACAGGAAAGGTTCATGAATGTCTTGCTCCCACCCCACAGTCTGTGGTGTTTTAAGCAACCCAACCAGGTTTTATTTGATGAGAGGTTGTTTCCTGGAACCCCAGGTAACTGCAAGTCTAGGAAAACATACACATCCAGGCTCCTATGTAGAGTTATTGACCCTGGTGTTTGACACCATTTATTATTCATTTTCTATGAGGGAATTGAATTCTTTTTTGGATAGCCTCAGATAATAATCTGTTTTAAAATTTTTATTTTATTGGAAGGTAGCTGATTCACTGTGTTATATTAATTAATTTCTACTGTACAGCAAGGTGAGTCAGTCATATATATACACTCACATATATATGTATTCTTTTATATATTCTTTTTTCATTATGATTTATTATAGGATACTGATTATAATTTCCTCTCTTATACACTAGGATTTTGTTGTTTATTCATTCTATATATACCAGTTTGTATCTGCTAATCCCAAACTCCCACTCCATCCCTCCCCGACCTTGGCAACGATAAGTCTGTTTTCTACGTCTGTGAGTCTGTTTCTGTTATGTAGATAAATTCATTTGTCTCATAATTTGGATTCCACCTATAAGTGATATCATATTGTATTTGTCTTTCTCTTGCTGACTTCTTTCACTTAGCGTGATCATCTCGAGGTCCATCCATGTTTCTGCAAATGGCATTGTTTCATTCTTTTTTATGGCTGAATACTATTCCATTGTATATATGTACCACATATTCTTCAATCTGATAAAAGTCTTAGGAGACATTGAATCTCCAAGTAATTGGTTTAAAAAAACAACCCACTCTACTCAGGTATGACTAACATGCAAACTACTGTTCAGATTTAATGTGTACACCTAGATGAGTTTGCAGATAAGTATCTACCCTTGAAACCATCTCCATAATCTATGCCATAGAGATGTCCATTGCCTCTAAGTCTCCTCTCACCCACATTATTATTGCTTTATTCCTTTTTTTGTGATGAAAACATGCAAGGAATTCTAGAGCCTCCTGATTTAATAACTGCTACTCTCCGGAGCTGTGCAATAATCAGCTTAACAAGGCTCTTCCTGTCTTAAAGTGAATTATTTTGCTTGGGAGGAATTTCTTCAATGTTATTTTTTATCTTTATACAATTGGCCCTTGAACAACACAGATTTTAACTCTGTGGTCCATTTGTACATAGATTTTTCAATAGTAAATTCAAGGTTGATTGAATCCTTAGAAGCAGAACCTCAAATAAAGAGGAAGACTATGTATAAGGACAGCTGATTGTAAGTTGCACATTGATTTTTGACTGCACAGAGAGTCAGCGCCCTAATCTCTGAGTTGTTCAAGGGTCATTTGTCACCTGTGGTCCAATGGCTCAGACTCTGCCTCTCAATTCAGGGGGCTCAGATTTGGGAACTATGTTCTGCATGCCACAGCTAAGGGTCCTGCATGCCGCTCATGATGATCAAAGATCCCGAGTGCTGCAACTAACACCCGGTACAGCCAAATAAAGAAATAAAAATAAATGTTTTTTAAAATTAAAAATAAAAATCTCAAGAAACCCCAGCCAATTTTGATGTACATAGATTTGAGTTCCTGAACTGTAATTATATTAATTTACTGGCTATCTTCTTCTCCAATCCTTCCCCACATCTTTATAATAAATGCCTATAGGAGACAAGCTGCTTGCTACCTTTCCTCAGTGCCTGGTCCCCTGTCCCAGGTCTGGGTGAACAAGTATTGAGCAAGGATCACAAAACCTGATGCCTGTAAGGAACTGAGATGGGGGTGGAGGCTAGAACACTGGATGAAAAGGGTCAATTTGCTTTGCTTTATTTTTGTATATTACACTCAGAGACCTATGATTCACTTGATAAGGCAGTATGTCAACTCTACTTTTTTTCTTCTAAAATGCACACCTGTATGATTACCTGTCTTTTCCCCACACTTGAGGGAAGTGTGGACACAGAACGATCGTGATGATAAACAACAGCTCAGTGGTGAAGCCCCATCTGGACCCCAGAGCCCTCATGTTAAAAAAAAAAAAAGACCGTTATCCGTTCCAGCCAAGTGGTGCCATGTGGAGTTGCTGATTTAGTTTTCCAATTACCCCAACATTGTACAGGAGTCTAAGAGAGTCTAACTTTGTGAGAGTCTAACATTTTGAATTTTTAAGTGAAAGATGCCAATTTAAAAATGTTTTCTCAAATACTTCTGAATCCTTCAGTGTAAACAAAACAAAATGTTGGGCAAGATAAATCCTTGGACCCAACACATTAACAACTCCTGGTGCAGCCAAATGCCTGAAACTAACATCGTTAAATCTCTATGCATGTGTGTTTGTGGAAGCTTGTAGGTGCACAGAATTTCATTTTGCACAAATTTCCAGTTACTTTGGTTAGCTTATCTGTATTTATCTGACATATAAAAGTCATGTATTGAAGACTACTTGTTCAAGTATATGTTAGAAGCATATATACGCTTATTTGTTTGTATATGTAATGCATTTGATTATACATTGTTTTAACATGGAATTGGGGTCATGTTTGATTCTCAAGAATACATGCTGATTGAGCAATTTAATTAGGTTTGGTGAGAATCTCAAATGAAAAGCACGTGACCTATTATTTTTGTTATTGTTGTTCAGTTTTTAAGTCATGTCCGACTCTTTACAAACCCGTGGAGTGCAGCATGCCAGGTTCCTCTGTCCTTTACTATCTCCCAGAGTCTGCTCAAATTTATGTCCATAGAGTTAGTGATGCTATATAATAATTTTATCCTCTGCCTTTGCCTTCAGTCTTTGCCAGCATCCAGGTCTTTTCCAATGAGTTGGCTCTTCGCATTAGGTGGCTAAAATATTGAAACTTCAGCTTCAGCATCAGTCTTTCCAATGAATATTCAGAGTTGATTTCCTTTAGGATTCACTGGTTTGATCTCCTTGCTGTCCAAGGGAATCTCAAGAGTCTTCTCCAGCACCACAATTCAAAAGCATCGGTTCTGTGGCTCAATGACAAACTCTTATTTGATGGTGAATATAATAGGTAGTTTTCATTCACAAGCTTGGCATTCTTTTTTGTCATTTTCCCCTAAACTTTTTTATTTTGAACTAATTTTATTTTTTATTTTTAATTAGCTTGTATTGGAATATAGTCACTTTACAATGTTGGGTTAGTTTCTGCTGTACGGCAAATGAATCAGCTGTATATATACACATATCCTCTCCCTTTAGGATGTCTTTCTCATTCAGGTCACCACGGAGCACTGAATAGAGGTTCCTGTGCAATGCAGTAGATCCTCACTAGTTATCTATTTTATACACAGTGTCAACAGTATATATGTATAATTTATTACTCGAAATAGATTCTATGCCCTTGGCTGACATTTTTTCATTAGTCCTTCCTTATCACTGCCTCATTTGTTTAACTTAATGTTTTGCCTGTCTCAGATCATCGGGGTGCCTTAAGTCATATTTTTCCTGCAGAGTTAGGAAGCCAAAACCAAACTTGTGCAGTGGAGCTGCTTCCCTGAGGCGAGGTGTGTCAGAGTGTGTTACTGGCAAAAAAAAAAAAAAAAAACTTTAGGGTCTGGGGAAAAAAGATAAGATAAAACACAAATTACTGGATGGTGTGTTTTTACAGCACTTGGAATTATTCAGCAACTTAGCCTCAGAAGTATATTACTAACGCAGCTCAGAAAAGAATTTTGTTACTTGAATGGAGAAGATTATCTCCTTGAAGAGAAACCTTTCGAGATGGTATTAGATTAATACCATCCACCTACAGTAGAAGAGAATCATCTTAATTTGGTTTGATCCCCAAGAGTCTAAGCAGGTTTATTTTCTCTACGCCCTGACACTGCAATGTTTAAGAATGTGATCTCCGGGAAAAAAAAAGAAAAGTGATCTACAGCCTGAAAGGGGGAAGGATTTAATAAGAAATTTTTTTGAGACGCAATTTAAAATTTCTGACTCAGAATCAGAATATATACAGTTAGTAATATGATTTTACCCCATTTATCCCCACCCTATGCTCTCCCATCTGAAAGGAAACATAATAAAAGTAAATAGGGGTGTATTTATCCTTATATCCCTAGCCTCTGGTTCTTACACAAGAGGTAGAATCCTGTACACTTTTCAGTACTTTGTTTCACTGAATAATATCTCCTGGCAAAGGGGAAAGAGGGGAGGAGAGGGATAGATTAGGATATCTATGAAATAGATAAACAACAAGGACCTACTGTATGACACAGGGAACTATAGTCAATATCGATATCTCCCTATATCTATATCTGTGTGTGTGTTAGTTGCTCAGTTATGTCCGACTCTTTGACACCATGGACTGTAACCCACCAGGCTCCTCTGTCCTTGGAATTCTCCAGGCAAGAATACTGCAGTGGGTTGCCATTCCCTTCTCCAAATATATCTATGTCTGTATCTATGTGTATCTATCTCCAGGAGATCTCCCCATGTCTGTAGATAGTGACCTGGTTCCCTTGTCACAGCTCCTGGTGTCCCAGTCTGGGTTGCATGGGACCTGGCTCTCCACTTGTTAATCCCTGTGTGTCAATCAAGCCTGCTCCAGCTTTCACTGCTCCAAGCAGGGTGGGGCCTGATATTTATTTAGGAAGTCCATTTCCTAAGTCCCCAGAGTTCCAAGAGCTTTGTAAAGCTAAGTGTCCATTCCCATGTCCACGGTTGTAACTGAGGCTGCTCAGCTGCTCAGTGACATCGTCACAGCCACAATGCCCCTCCTCCAACCCAGCCATCCTCCATCCTCGGTTCTCGGGTGCAGCAGGGGAGGGTTCCCTGCACCCTGCACCTTTCAGCGGGGGCCGTGTCTTAATCCTCATCCCATGCTCTTAGAACTTGATTGGTCACTTGTCTTTGCTTGTCTTTGATTTGTTACTTGACCACCAACTCTCATAAACTCAAATTTTTTTAAGAGTTTTTTTTAATGTGAACCATTTTTAAAGTCTTTATTTAATTTGTTAAAAATATTGTTTCTGTTTTATGTTTTGGGATCTTAGCTCCCCTACCAGGGATCAAACCTGTACCCCCTGCATTGGAAAGTGAAGTCTTAACCACTGGACGGCCAGGGAAGTCTCTCAATTTTGGTCTTTTGATGCGAAAATGTCTACTATAACGGAGTGGGTATAGTTTACAAAGGCCCCTGACATTTGAGTATTCTTCAGGGACAAGGGCAAGAAGTCAGCTGATGAACACCTAGAAGCCAGAGGACCAGATGGCAGGTTGGGGGGCAAGCACCCTGGTCGGGGCCTGGGGGCTCTGCCGGATACTCCAGGCTGCCCCTCTTCCTGCTGCAGAAACATGTGTTGTGCACATAGAAAAAGGAAGCCTGATCCCTGGGTGGTTCCTGGAAAGCAAATTTCCCTTTCCACCAACCTGGCCTGCTTATTGGCTTTGGGGTGGCAAGCAGCCAGACCCCTCACCTTTCGGTAACAGAGAGCTATAGTATCTTTCTGTGGTCACACAGTCAGCTAATTAGTGGTGGCAGCAAGCATTCAAATAGGCCTCCTGTCTTAGAATCTTATGTCCCATCAACTAGACCACTGCACTGCAGTCACCTGAAAAGATTTTTTTTTTTAATGGAAACTCCACGACCTCATGCCTTAGAGAGTCCAATATAGTAGGTATGAGATGGGGCACTGGAAATGATAGGTTTTTTAGAAAATTCCCCCTGCCAATGATGATTTGGAAATCACTGGATTCTTCTCAACTTGTCTCAGAGCTGAGCTTCACATGGAGTAAATGTTTCTCTAATCAAGCCCAGAATGATGCTCTTACAACTAGCATTTTCCTTCCCATCATTTGGAAAAGAAATGGGTAATATTTTTGTGATTTCTTACTGTGCTGTTTCTTGTGTGATTGTCATTCTTGCGCTTCTGAGTCACACAGTCTTTGTTTTTCTTTTCTGTTTTATAACATTCACTGCTTATTCAGAAATAGCTATTTTAGCTATTTCTAAGAGCAAACCACTGTGGGATGCCCCAGTAGGGATAAACCAACGAATAAGTCATGGTTCCTCCACTCAAAACTTAAATGCATCATGTCTATACTTTCTAGAAAAGAAATAATACCATTAGGGAGTGGGAGGGATGCTCAGGAGGGAGGGCGCATGTGTATACATATGGCTGATTCACGTTGTTGTGCAGCAGAAGCTAACACAACATTGTAAAGCGATTATACTAAAAAAAGAAAGAAATATACCATTAATAAAATCCTTGCCAGTGTCAGAAAATTGTGACTTAGTTTCCCATACACCTGTAACCCTGGGAGTGACCTTGATGGAGGCTCTGCCTGCCCATCCTGCATTTGAGGCATGCTTCTGTGTAGACTTCCCTGGTGGCTCAGACGGTAAAGCGTCTGCATACAATGCGGGAGACCCGGATGGGGAAGATCTCCTGGAGAAGGAAATGGCAACCCACTCAAGTATTCTTGCCTGGAAAATCCCATGGATGGTGGAACCTGGTAGGCTACAGTCCTTGGGGTCACAAAGAGTTGAACATGACTAAGCAACTTCACTTTCACTTTGAAGAATTTATCCGAAGGAATTAGAGTGAACAGGTTGGGAGAATGAGAGTTTGGAAAGGACGTGGAGCCAGGAGGGAAGTGGACGTGGCCACAGAAGGGTCACCCAAGCAGAGTGACGCCCTGCAGCTGTCTGTACTTCCCTTGTCAGTAACAGAGGGGCTTCCCAGGTGGCACTAGTGGTAGAGAATCAGCCTACCAATGCAGGAGACATAAGAGACGCAGTTTCGATCCCTGCATTGGGAAGATCCCCTGGAGGAGGAAATGGCAACCTACTCCAGCATTCTTGCCTGGAGAATCCCATGGACAGAGGAGCCTGGCAGGCTACAGTCCTGTAAGGTCTCAAAGAGTCAGATGCAGCTGAAGTGACTTAACATGCAAGGAGGCAGAGCAGTAATAGATGGTTTTATCTGGGGGAAGAAAAGAATGAGCTGGAAATAAAGATGCAGCAAAGAGATATAGAAAATCTAAATAATTTTTTTTTTTTTAGTTTGTAAAAAACTTAAAGAAAGTAAAAAAAAATAATAATAAGGTTGAAAATATTAAAAGAGCAAATGTGGTAATAAATGTGTCCAAAGCAGGAATGATGACCTCAACTGGGAATACACATGTTTGTGTATGAGTGTGTTTTTGTGTTGTTGGGGGAGAAGATGGAGCAGGTAACAAAACACTGTTGGGAGACACAGAAAGTGGCACCCAGACCCATGCCCAGTGGCAGATGCATGTAGACCTCCAAGCCTCCCCTTTATGGAGATGCAGATCATGGCCTGAAGACTCTATGGGGCGGTGTGTGTGTTTGTTGGGTCAGGGGGTGAAGGGTAGGGGGTAAGAGGATGAAGACTGTGTTTGAGATAGGAGTTCAGAGTCTCAGGATGAAGATGCCTTCCTGTTAACTCACATCCTATGAAACATCATCTATCTTTAGGTCCCATAAATTTCTTTATGTATTTAAACTTTTGTTTTTTTGGTTGCACTGGGTCTACCTTGCTGCACTCGGGAGCTACTCTCTAGTTGTGATGCCCAGGCTCCTCACCGTGGTGGCTTCTCTTGGTGGGGAGCAGGGGCTCTAGGGCACACGAGCTTCAGTAGTTGCAGCTCCCAGGCTGCCCTAGAACTCAGCTCAGTAGTTGTGGTGTACAGGCTTAGTTGCCCCTTGGCATGGGGGATCTTAGTTCCCTGACCAGGAATCGAACCTGTGTCCCCTGCAATGGCAGGCAGATTCTTATCCACTGGACCACCAGGGAAGTCCCCAGGATTCATAACTTTCAAAGAGGGGAGAAGAGGGTCTGAGTCGTTCTTGCCTAGAAAATAATGACTTCATTTTTTCACGCATATGGGTGTACAGAAAGAATGTTCTGAGTGTCAGTTTCTGCTGTTTTGCCTTTGAAAATAGCAGGGACCGAGTCTTGATGAACAAACTCAGAAATCCTTCCTCCAACACTGGCCTCTTCCTGGATGACCATGTCTCCCCCACCCCACACTTCTGCTGCATTTGCACACCCAGGTCCCCAGTGGAGTTCTTAAGAGGAGCTAAGGGACGGTCTTGTGATAAAAACCAGGGTATGAGCAAATTTGGCCTCCTGATATGAAGAGCCAACTCATTAGAAAAGACCCTGATGCTGGGAAAGACTGATGGCAGGAGGAGAAGGTGATGAAAGAAGATGAGATGGTTGGATGGCATCACTGACTCAATGGACACGAGTTTGAACAAACTCCAGGAAACAGAGAAGGACAGGGAAGCCTGATGAGTTGAGGTCCATGGGATCACGAAGAGTTGGACATGACTTAGCAACTGAACAGCAACAATGAGCAACTGAGTGTACATACACCCCCACACACGTGCCCTTCCTCTCTTCTGTTATTAGTAAGGGTGGGTGCACATGTGGAGAGCATGCTGGATGGAACAGAATCCAGAGTTACCAATTTGCAGAAGGTGAACGTTGTGCCCCAAAGCAGAAAGTGACCCATTTAGACCTGGTTGCATTGGTAGTGGAAGATGGAGCACAGTTATGTGTGTGTGTGTGCGTGTGTGTGTGTGTGTGCGTGTGCCCCTGTTTAGGCTTCCGTGGTAGTTCAGACAGTGAAGAATCTGCCTGCAGTGTGGAAGACCTGGGTCCGATCCCTGAGTTGGGAAGATTTCCTGGAGAAGGGAATGGCTACTCACTCCAGTATTCTTGCCTGTTTAACAAATGGAAGATTCCACATACTGGGAGCCCAGATCCCATAGATGGCAGAGCCCAGAAAGGCAGCAGTGTCAGATGATGGAGGAGTGAACTGTGTGTGTGTGGAACACAGGACTCAGGCCCATTTCCCAGGCTGCCCCCCTTGGATTATTGTACGCATATGTCCCCTTCATCTAGAGAACTAACCTTTGCTATAACCTACCTTTCAGGCAGAGGGGTGGGGAAGGCCATTACTCAGATGTGGTTTCCAGTTTTGTTTCTAATTTTGCCATAAAACAATTGAAAGCCACGGGCAATTCACTTTTCTAACAGCGTTTCCCCAACCAGCACATCAGAGAACCTATAAAAGAGAAATGCACTGTAAACACATTAGGAATCAAAGGCAAAAAAATTCCCCAAACACTAACCAACAGAAGTGTTTTCTTTTTCCTCAGTTTTGGAAATCATTATATGCTCAAGATATCAAATGTTTTGAGGCAAAGAGTCTCCAGCACGAGGTCATAATGAGAGAAGATGCCCACTTCCAGGAGCCATAGCGGGTTTCCAAGGCAGGAGGAAAACCTGGGATGAAGCACAGAATCTGCTCCCACGTTGTGCGACTACAGAATGAATTAAAAGGCAAACGCTTTGTGTTGAATCACGTCTTCAAGCTCCTTATTTTGATGATGCTGTGTGAGAAGAAGGAGTTGGCTGCTAATGGCTGCTCTGCTCATCCCTCAGCTTCGCAAGCACTGAGATTATGAAAGGAAAGAGTGGAGGGTTGTGCTTTCTGATCAGGCTACTCCCCAAGGCTGTGAGTAATGGACTACCTGCCTCTGTACCAGACGGTTCTGCTGCCTGTGGCAGGCGCCACGTGACCCGGACCAAGAAGTAGAGGAACTTATGATAAAGACTAAGACTTTCCCAGGACTTCCTTGGTGGCTCAGACAGTAAAGAATCCACCTACAGTGAAGGAGACCCGGGTTCAATTCCTGGGCCAGGAAGATTGCCCTGGAGAAGGGACTGGCAACCCGCTCCAGTATTCTTGCCTGGAGAATCCCATGGATTGGGGAGCCTTGTGGGCTACAGTCCAATAGGGTGGCAAAGAGTCCAACACAGCTGAGCAACTAACACTTTCAAGACTTTTCCAAGAGCTGAACACGTGGGCCTTTGTATATCCTCTATTTGTGTTAACTTGACTGAATCACCACAATCAGCGGTTAATATTTTACTAGCCCCATTGTATAGATGGGGGTCTGGGGCACATAGCAGAAATATTCCGCTCCAAGCCCTCAGTTGAGCTGTGTGAAGACAGAATGTGAAGTCAACCTGTTTGGCATCGAATTGTCCTGTCTCTTGGTAACACACCTTTCCAGGGAGATCAGAGGCTTATTTGTGAGCTCCTGGCTCTCTGTGGGCTTTTGTCTCTCTTCTGGTTTCTTTCCTGTTTTTGAAAAATATTTATTTACTTATTTCTTTGGCCCTGCCGTATCTTGGTTGTGGCATGTGGGATCTTTAGTTCTGGGATGTGGGATCTAGTTCTCTGACCAGGGACCAAACCCAGGCCCCCCTGCACTGGGAACATAGAGTCTTAGCCACTGGACCATCAGGGAAATACTCCCCTTATTGTTTCTTATTCCCATGTTTCTCTGCCAACAGATTTGTCTCTGGCCTTGGTTTCCCAAGCAGATTTAGAAAATATCACTGGTGTTTCCTTCAGCCATTTCTGAATTCACAGGTAGGGAGGGGAGCAGTTGCAGGGTACGCGGCTGCTTTCTAAAGAAAATACGCTCACACCCTGTGACTTGTTTTATGTTTAAACTTTGCCTGGGAAGGCTTGGTTTTCCCAACAGTCTCCATTTGTATTCAGCATAACACTGTTTAGGAAAATTCATCGGAAGTAGTTAGGACTCTGATTGCAACTCTAGGAAATCCAGCCAAAACCAGCATAAGAAAAAAAAAAATCACCGTATAAAACTGAACTAGAAACAGATAGGACTGAGGTGGAAACAACTGGATTCCAAGGCTCAGGCAGCCTTGGAACCCTTCCTGATTCCTCTTCCTCTTTTGAATTTTTTTAATATAATTAATTGATTTAATTTTTGGCTGTGCTGGGTCTTCGTTGCTGCTCATGGGCTTTCTCTAGTTGAGGTGACCAGGGCTACTCTCCAGCTGCAGTGCCCAGGCTTGTCCTTGTGGTGGCTTTTCTTGTTGCAGAGCACGGTTTCTGGGTGGGCATTGTCACTGTGGTGCACAGGCTTAGTTGCTCCACGGCATGTGGGGTCTTCCTGACCAGGGATCAAACCCGTGTCCCCAGCATTGGCACGTGAATTCTTAACCACTGGACCACCAGGGAAGTCCCCTTCCTCTCTTTTAAATCACCCTCGATCACTATGCTACAGATGGATTTTGCTAAGGTAAAGGAAATACTACATCAGACAACCCTAGATTCACAAGAAAAGGGTGCACCTCTCAGAAAGGAAAAAGAGATCTTTCCATGGCCCCAGATAGAAAGTCCCAGGGAAGGACTCTGATTGGCTCCTCTTGAGACATGTGTCCATCTTTGGACCAGTCACTGTGGTTTGGAGGATAGAATTCTGCAAATGGCCCTGCTTAGTGTGATCAGGACACTGGATCTCTGTTTCAGTCTCTTTCTGCTGCTGTAACAGTTCAGTTCGGTTCAGTTCATTTCAGTCGCTCAGTCGTGTCCGACTCTTTGCGACCCCATGAATCGCAGCATGCCAGGCCTCCCTGTCTGTCACCAACTCCCAGAGTTCACTCAAACTCACATCCATTGAGTCAGTGATGCCATCCAGCCATCTCATCCTCTGTTGTCCCCTTCTCCTCCTGCCCCTAATCCCTCCCAGCATCAGAGTCTTTTCCAATGAGTCAACTCTTCACATGAGGTGGCCAAAGTACTGGAGTTTCAGCTTCAGCATCATTCCTTCCAAAGAACACTCACGGCTGATCTCCTTTAGAATGGACTGGTTGGATCTCCTTGCAGTCCAGGGGACTCTCAAGAGTCTTCTCCAACACAACAGTTCAAAAGCATCAGTTCTTCGGTGCTCAGCTTTCTTCACAGTCCAACTCTCACGTCCATACATGACCACAGGAAAAACCATAGCCTTGACTAGATGGGCCTTTGTTGGCAAACAAATTTCCACAAATGTGAGGGCTTTAAACAACACAAAGGTGTTCTGCTACAGTTCTGGGGGTCAGAAGTCCAAAATGGGAGTGACTGGGCTAGCATCAAGGTATTGATAGGGCTGCATTCCTTCTGAGGGTTTCAGGGCAGAGTCTACTCCCTCTTATTTCCCTACCTTTAGTCCTTGCCTTGTGGCCCCTTCTTCTATTTTCAAAGCCAGAAGCATCACATCTTCAAATCTGATTCTCACCATCTGCTTCTGTCATCACATCTCATGCCTTGACTTTCTTGCCACTCTCTGTTCATTTATAATGATCCTTGTAATGATTCCGTTAAACTCACCTCATTAATCTAAGGGTATCTCCCTGTTATGGGCTTGTGTTGCTCCCCAAATTCATCTGATGTAACCCTGACCTCGAGGACCTCAGAATGTGACTATATTTGGAGATAAGTCCTCTAAAGCAGCAGTCCTCCACGGCGGGGGAAGGAGTGCGTGGGATGAATTGAGACAGTAGCATTGGCACATCCACACTACCATGTGTAAAATGAATAGTAACAGCTAGTGGGAAGTTGCTGTATAGCACAGGGAACTCAGCTCGGTGCTCTGTGATGACAGATGGGTGGGATGGGGTTGGGGGTGGGAGGGAGACTGCAGAGGGAGGGGATACTTATGGCTGATTCATGTTGTATGGCAGAAAACAGCACAACATTGTAAAGCAATTATCCTCCCATCAAAAAAAAAAAAGCAACAGTCCCCAAATTTTTTGGCATGGGGGACCAGCATTATGGAAGACAATTTTTCCACGGACTGGCAGGTGGGAGGATGGTTTCTAGATGATTCAAATGCATTGCATTTATTATGCACTGTATTTCTAATCTAATGCTGCCACTGAGTTGACAAAAGGTGCTGGTCTGCGACCTGGAAGTTGGGGACCCCTGCTTTAAAGAGATAGTCAAGTTAAAATGAGACCACTGGGTGGTGGTGGGGGTATTCCAATCTGACTGGGAGTCTTATAAGAGAAGGAAGGTTGAACACACAGACACTGGGGTTGCTCAAGCACAGAGGAAAGGCGAAGTGAGAACATAGTGAGCACGTGGCTATCTGCAAGCCAAGCAGAGAAGCCTCCAAGGAAACCAAACCCTCCAACACCTGACCTTGACCTCTTGCTCTCCAAAAGTGAGAAAATACATTTGCATTGTTTAGGCCACCCAGTCACAAACTAATACTCTTTCCTTTTCAAGATCGTTAAGTTATTCACATCTGCAAAACCCCCTTTTCCAAGGAAGGTGATGTATTCACAGGTTCTGGGGATGAGGATGGGGATACGTTTGGGGCATTATTCTGCCTGCCACAGTCTTCCTAAAAGACAGAGAGCAGCTACACCACTTCAAACATCAGGCTTCTCTCAGCTAAAATTCATATTACAGATTTGGTGTCCATGGGTCATGGGGTGACTTTTTTTTCATCACCGCCTTTCTTCTGACAGGCCTGTCTTTTCTTTAACTCCCAACAGGCATGTCTTACATTGGTATTATCTGTGGATTACTGTACAAGCTGAGATTGAATAGAGACTCATTTCCAGCAGAGAAGAAATGGCAACTATGAATCCAGTTGTGTTTACGCCTCTCTAGTTAGGGAATCACTTGTTTGAGAAGGAGATTCTGAGACACCTGGTTGCAGCACATAGAGGTGTTGGCTGAACGTGGCAGCTGGTAAAATGTGACCTCTAATACAATGATCACTTTTAAAGATTACCTTGTCATTTTATTTATTTATTTATTTTTTTGGCCACGCTGGGTGGCATGTGGGATCTTAGTTCCCTGATCAAAGATCAAACCTGAACCCGCTGCAGTGGAAGTGGAGAGTCTAAACCACTGGACCACCAGGGAAATCCCTGTTGTCATTTTATTTCAAACCATCAAGGAGCTTACATAAGGAAAGGTAATTTTAGGGAATACATCCATGTCGAAGCTGGGTAATGATGCAGAGTTTGAGATATGGACTAAAAACCCATGTTGAAGTCTGTCCAATATGTTCTTCATTGAGTGACTTTTTAAAAAAATTCCCACCAACAGTGTAGGAGGGCTCCCTTTTCTCCACACCCTCTCCAGCATTTATTGTTTGTAGAATTTGTGATGATGGGCATTCTGACTAGTGTGAGGCGATACCTCATTGTAGTTCTGATTTGCATTTCTCTCATAATTAGTGATGTTGAGCAGCATTTCATGTGTTTCTTGGCCGTCTGTATGTCTTCTTTGGAGGAATGTCTATTTAGGTCTTCTGCCTGTTTTTTGATTGGTTTTTTTTTTTTTTTTTATATTGAGCTGCAGGAATTATTTGTATATTTTGGAGATTAATCCCTTGTCAATTGCTTAGTTTGCAAATATTTTTCCCCATTCTGCGGGTTGCCTTTTTGTTTTATTTATGGTTTTCTTTGCTGTGCAAAAGCTTTAAAGTTTAATTAAGTCCCATTTGTTTATTTTTGTTTTTATTGTTATTACTCTAGGCAGGGGATCAAAAAAGATCTATCTTGCTGTGATTAATGTCAGAGAGTGTTCTGCCTATATTTTCCTCTAAGAGTTTTATAGTATTGAGCCTTATATTTAAGTCTTTAATCCATTTTGAGTTTATTTTTGTGTGTGGTGTTAGGAAGTGTTCTAATTTCATTATTTTAGATGTAACTGTCTGGGTTTCCCAGAGCCATTTATTGAAGAGACTGTCTTTCCTTCACTGTATATATATATGTGTGTGTGTGTGTATGTATTTAAAACATTCACTTATTTATTGATTTGGCTGTGCTGGGCCTTAGTTGCAGCACTTGGGATCTTTGATCTTCATTGCACCATGTGAGCTTTTAGTTGCAGCATGTGGAATCTAGTTCCCTGACCAGGGACTGAACCTGGGTCTTGGCATTGGGAACCCAGTCTTAGTGGAGTCTTAGCCACTGGACCAGCAGGGAAGTCCCTCCATTGTATATTCTTGCCTCTTTTATCCTAGATTAGGTGGTCCTGGGGTTAATTGAGTGACTTTGACTGAGGCCAGGGACTCTCTTCTGAGCCCTAGTTTCACCATCACTTCTTCCCAAGCTGTTCTCACTGTCAGACTCCTCCCCACTCTGGCACCCTCACATCACCATTCATTTCCAGACAGGCCTTCCTTGAGCTCGTCTTTGAAGCACCACCCACCCCATAAACACTCAGGCCATCACTTCATCCTCCTTCATTTATTTATGTATCTCCCCCAATAGGGTGTTAGCTTCCTGAGAACTGGACCTGTTTTGTCTGTTCTTGTATTTCCAGTCTCTCAAACAATAAGGAGGTGTAGAAAAAAAATTATGCCTCAATTTTGCCAATAAGACATCTAAGTCCTAGAGATGTTAAATATTTCTTCAAATCTAAAACTGGCAGAATTTGGATTAAGACCCACCTAAATCTTTTTCATTTCCTAGTCCTATGCTGTTTCTACTTTATAGTAGTTCCCTTAAGTGGTATTTTTTCAACTTCTCTGACCATGGTCTATAATTGAAAAAAAATTTCACATATTATACAAGATGCACGCAATTTTTTAAGTTTTATAGAAAATAATTCCACTTATTAATCAGACTAAAATAAAATGATTTAACTTTAATAACAAATATGATTTTATTACTATTGAAGTATAGCATGCAATTCTATCTTTTTGATAGTTTAATCAATTTCATGACCCACTCATGGTTTGTGATTGCTAGTTTGAGAAAAATTGCATTGTTTTGTCTTTAGGAAGATATGTGAATTGGATAGTAATCTGAAATATGTCTAGTTCTCCTCATGTGGACATTAGCTAGCTGAGTACCTTACTCAAGTCACCATATGCAATTGGTCAGCAAATTCTGTTCCCATAAACATTGCTTGAATCCACTTCTTATTCTTTCCTCTGGCTGTTTTTGTAAATAAAATTTTGGAAATAAAGTTCTACTGGAATAGACTTGGTCCTTTGTGCAGATTTGAATAGTTGTTTTTGAGTCTGCATGGCTCATAAAGCCTAGTACATTTACCATTAGGCCCCTTTCAGAAAAAAAAGTTTGGATGATTCCAAGCACATGGCCGCAGACCTCAGCACTGGAGCCTATGATCACTTGTCAGAAATTCCCTTGTTCAGATGAAGGATCCACACCTGCTCACAGGCCCACTGATCTAAGATTCATGAGAAACCCTGCCTTGTCTTCCACTGCCGATGTTCAGCCCTTTAGACCTGGGACAAAGTAGGAATGGCAGGGTCACTAAATGTCTCTCCAAGCTGGTCCCCTTTCCTGAAGTTCTGCCCCCAGTCTCTTTCTTTATGGATATATATACATATAAATAAATAAATAAATATATATATATATAAGTTTTCAGATTACTTTCCATTATAGGTTTGTTTTTTTTTCCAATTGGAGTTTGATTGCTTTGGGCTTCCCAGGTGACACTAGTGGCTAAGAACCCATCTACCAAAGCAGAAGACAAGAGACACAGGTTTGATCCCTGGATCAGGAAGATCCCTTGGAGAAAGGTGTCAGTTTGAAGATTGGACCCCATAAAACTCTTAAAGGAAAACATAGGAAGAACATTCTTTGACAGAAACCAACCACAGCAAGGTCTTTTTTTGACCCACCTCCTAGAGTAATGAAAATTAGAACAAAAATAAACAAGTGAGACCTAATTAAACTTAAAAGTTTTTGCATAGCAAAGGAAATCATAAACAAGATGAAAAGTCAGCCCTCAGAATGGGAGAAAATATTTGCAACCCAAGCAATGGACAAAGAATTAAACTCCAAAATATAGAAGCAGCTCATGCAGCTCAGCACCAAAAAAACAAACCATGCAGATCTCTTTCTGAGTTTTCCAAGAGTTAACTCCCCCTGCTATAAATCTGATAATGTCATTCCCTTGCTTAACATCCTGCAGTGGCTCTTCATTTCTAGCATTCTAGAATCAAAATGGGCTGTGACCTGTGCAAACCTCCCCATTCTCATTTCCAATACTCCCCCTGCCCCCACCCCAATAATAATAACCATGGGGACAGCTGGCATGGATGCTGTGCTGGCCAGATGCCAGCACATCTGGTGTCCTGCTTAGCACTTTGTGTAAATGATGACTTCCTCTTCACAATGGCGTTAGGCCATAAATGCCATAAGTATCTGTTATCTCCTTTTACAGATGAGGAAACTAAAGCTGAGTAGCAACTGACTTACCCAAGGTCACTCAGATTGCAGCTGATAGAACCAGGCCTTGTGGACTCCTCTCTGCTTCTCCAGCCACACTGACTGTCTTTGGGTCCCCAGATGGACCACAGTTTCTCTCTCTCTTTGAGTTCTTTCATGTGTTGTTCCTCTTCCTAGAATACCTTTCATCTCTCTGCCTGGTAGGTTCTCTTATCTTTTAGAAAGAGAGTGTAGAATAGAGTTTAAGATAATGAGTGCTGGAACCAGACTGCCTCTGTGTGAACCTCAGGCATTTCTCTAACTCTGCATCTTTGGTTAAGATACATCACCTCTCTGAGCTCAGTCTCCACATCTGCGGAATGGAGTCAACAGGAACATCCACCTCATAGAGACATGACTGTGTCACCATCGCAGACCTGGGCATGCAGTTGGCCACCAGCTTGTCTCTTTCCCTGCAGCCTCACAGATCAGGCAAAAGAGCCATCACCTCAACCACAGCTACCCAGGATGTCCCACAACAGCTGATATTCCCAGAGGTCCTCTGTCCCTAGTCAGATGAGATGCTCTCTCTTGGTTATCACATCCTGCAAAGAACATCAGTAGAGCACTCATAGATATGACTGGTGATTCTTGACTCTTCTTCCTGCTTCTTATGCAATCTGTCCCATCTCTGAAAGATACACACAGATATACACAGTGGGCGTGGATCACTTTTCCTCTTAGATGCTTTTATCTGCCAACCCACGTGCCTTGTGTTTTCCAGTGGGCTTATCTGTGTGAGGCCCCATCTGCTGCTAGACTGATGCTGGGGCATTGCAGTTTTCTACTTTTTGTCAAAGCATGCATTTTGTTTTGTTTCAAGGATGCACCACTCAGCATGCAGGATCTTAGTTCCCCGCCCCCCCCGACCAGGGATCAAACCTGTGTCCCCTGCATTGGGAGTGTGGAGTCTTAACCACTGAACCATCAGGGAAGTCCACAAAGCAGGTGTGTTTTGATACTGGGGAGTTCAATTTTAGTTACTTGAATAAGCATAGCTAAAAGGCTCCAAAAGGCTGTAATAATTGTCTAAACTCAAATGTTCCTCCATCTTTAGTGGAGTGGGTTGCCATTTCCTTCTCCAATGCATGAAAGTGAAAAGTGAAAGAGAAGTTGCTCAGTCGTGTATGACTCTTAGCGACCCCATGGACTGCAGCCCACCAGGCTCCTCCGTCCATGGGATTTTCCAGGCAAGAGTACTGGAGTGGGGTGCCATTGCCTCCTCCAAAGACTTAAGCAACTAATTATAAAAGGGTACCTGAGTCACTGTGCCTTTCAAGCATGCCAATCTCCCACAAGCATCTTTCCCAGGTACTTCATATCTGTTGTCTTATCAGGTAGCAATATCTGCTGAAGCTGAAATCCCAATACTTTGACCACCTGATGCAAAGAGCTGACTCATTTGAAAAGACTCCTCTGATGCTGGGAAAGATTGAAGGTGGGAGGAAAAGGGGATGACAGAGGATGAGATGGTTGGATGGCATCACTGACTCAATGGACATAAGTTTGAGTGAACTCCAGGAGTTGATGATGGACAGGAGGTCTGGCATGCTGCAGTTTATGGGATCACAAAGAGTCCAGACACAATTGAGCGACTGAACTGAACTGAACTGAACTGAATATCTGATTCTCCTGGCCTTTGACATTCTTTTTTTATTTACTTACTTTTTATTCAATTTTTTAAATACAAAGGGGAAAATGTTCAGGATTTACTTAGAGATCTGTTTGATTTACAAAAGTGGTTTGTTCGGTGGAACTTACCATATTAGTTGTCTATTTTTGCCCAGTTTTCTCCATTTTTTTCAGGATGTTGGTGTTTAGAGATGGTATCCCAAAATCTTGTTTTCAATCTGGCCTGCCTGCTTTTCTTCTTTAAATTCTCTGTATCATTGGACAATGGGATTTTTCACGTCATCCTTATGTTGTGTTATAAACATAATTGACAATCACATCGGTACAGAATTACTGCAGTAATCGATGTTCTGAGAAAGCAGGACATAGTTGCCCATGGCTAAATACACAGATTTCGCATTATATAAGCAGATCCTGTGTAAAATCTGTCCCATGGGACTTCTCTGGCTGTCCAGCACTCCCGCTGCAGGGGGCTTGCTTCCTGGTTGGGGAACTAAGATTCCACATGCTGTGTGGGGCAGAAAAAAATAAATAAATAAAATAAGAATGACTTTATAAAAAAGAGGTGTATGCTAGGGTGAAAATATAACTTTAAAAAATCCATCCTTGTGTCAAACTCAGAAACACATGCAATTCTTTCAACATTTTTATGCAAATTTAAGCCCAAGAAGGGTGTCACTCTAAACATTGCTTGTAGACATTCTAAAATTAATGTAAAACAGATTAGGTAAGAATTCAGAAATGCATACAAACTCTTGGAAACAGTCACTGCTTGTAAACTCTTAGGATCCTCACTTATCATTAAACCAAGCCATCATGGTATGGTTTTCATGCCATCCTGAGATGCTTATCGACAGGTCACTAGATAAGCCCATGAAGTTGAACTCCCATATATAAACAGAAGACTGCTTGTAGGGGCTCTGGTTGTAACATCTCAATGAGGATTTTAAAAATCACTAATTAATCTAACCATTAATTGTTAGTGAGAATCATCTTTAAGCAACTTTTTTTGCGTGTAGTTTGGGAGAAGGTTGTGAGTCAACAGCAGGCTTATTTTTGTCCTCTGACAGTTGGGGAAATAACAGAGCACATCTCGGAGAGGAAAATAAAGCTCCAATTAGGTTGGCAAAATTTATGAAATCACTTTATAGTTAATATACAGTATTATCCAAACCAAACCAAAGTCATCACTGATGTGTGTGAAAGAGAAATTGTCAAGGAAATAACTTCAGTTCAAAGTTTGTCAATATACCAGAAAGAAAAGAATGATAGTTCTATTTCCCTGCATTTACAAACTCATCTTTAAAATAATTGCAACTGTGACTACAAAAAGATACAGCTTCACAGGTTGTGCAATAAAGGAGAAAAGCAAGGGGTATTTTCAGAAGTTGTAAAACCTAAATGGCTTCTGAAGTTTAGGAAACAGCTGTTGTGAAAAATACAAGGAATAGCAAATCAAAACAAGTAAAAAATACAGAAGAGCTGGGCAAAATTTTTAAGCAGAAAATATTTCTGAAACAATACTATAAACTGTGTTAAGTGAAATAAGGATTCCAGTTAGGAATATATTACAATATGTCTATTGTTTTTGTTTTTCTGCCTGAAAAATAATTGGAGTATAACTGCTTTACAATGCTATGCTGGTTTCTACTGTACAGCAAAGTGAATCAGCTATCTGTATACATACAATCCCCTTTTCGGATTTCCTTCCCGTTTAGGTCACCACAGAGCACAGTTAGTCACCGCAGTTCCCTGTGCTAAACAGTAGGGTCTCACTAGTTTCCTATTTTATACATAGTATCAATAGCTTATATATGTCAATCCCAATTTTCCTATTCATCCCACCCCATCTTCCGGAACCTCCTTGGTGTTCTCTACATCTGTGTGTGTTTCTGCTTTGTAAATAATTTTTTACAAAGATTCTACAATTTTTTTTCAGATTCTACATATATGCATTAATATACAATATTTGTATTTAAATTTCTGACTTACTTCATATTGTCTGTATGACAGTGTTTAGGTCCAAATGTCGACCGTCTAAGATGAACTAGCTGCTATAACAAGCATTAGCTTCCGGTGGCTTATTGCGGCCTCTGCTGGGCCATTGACATCTCTGAGAAATAGAATGTTGAGGAGTAAGATTTCCTTCCAAAATCAGGATGTCATCTGAGTCAGTTTCACTCCAAATGGCTAATGACTGAGTTATTCAAAGGAGCTCAGCCATCCTCTTGTAACAGATTTGCATAGGTCAGAGTCCTGCAAACCAACCTCTTCTCAAGTCTCATGGCAGACAGACAAGAAGATATTTTCTCTCCTATTGATGGGGTTACCTTGTGTGTAGGAACCAGGTACAAATCACAGGTGATGTGGTCCTGAGGAGTTGTTTCCAGAAGTATAATAACTGCGGTTAGAAAGTGAGACTGATAAAGCCCAAGTGCTTCCTACACACTCTACACACTGCTATATTCTAAGTGGATAACCAACAAGGACATACTGTATAGCACAGGGTACTCTGCTCAATGTTATGTGGCAGCCTGGATGGGAGGGGGTTTTGAAGGAGAATGTGTGTGTGTGCTCATGGACTGTAGCCCGCCAGTCTCCCCTGTCCATGGAATTTTCCGGGCAAGAACACTGGAGTGGGTTGCCATTTCCTACTCCGGGAGATCCTCCCAACCCAGGGATAGAACCCACATCTTTTGCATTTCCTGCATTGGCAGGTAGATTCTTTACCACTGGAATTTTTACCACCTGGGAAGCGTGGATATATGTATATGTATGGCTGAGTCCCTTCACTGTTCACCTGAAACTATCACAATATTGTTGATCTACTATACCCCAATACAAAATAAAAAATTCAGAAAACATAAATAAGCCCCTCCAAAGAGCCAAAGTACTTCCAGATTGATTAGAACATATCTTAATCTAGTCAGTAGAGACCAGGAGCTTTGCTAACCACCCTACAACAGACACCCCTTAAAAAATAAAATATAGGTTAGAAAAATAAATAAATAAATAAAAATATTAAAAAAAATAATTTTCTGGCCCCAAATGCCAATTCCATGAGGTTGAAAAACCCTGGTCTAGAGATCGAATCCAGGAGATCTATGTGCTTTTCCAAAAGGAAGAGGTAGCCCTCAGCCAGGTGGGATGGGCCACATGCATGGGATTCCGCCTGTTCTTTTCAAAAGATGTTTTCAATTTCTCTCTATTCAGGTCTGCAAGAACTGGGAAAGCCCTGAGAGGGCTGACTCCACTTCTCTAACCAAATTGCCTAAGCAAAACAGAAGCTAAGTGGCACAGCTGACCATTTCGTCTTGGAAGTGGGACCTTTTTTTGGTGGGAGGAGTACATCCTTGATGGAGGACCAATGGGAACTGGGTAGCAATGGGGGCTGTGATTAAAGACAATAACCACCCTGGGACAGTTCTCAAGGCAAGACCTGGGACAGGAGGCCAACTCAGGGCGTTGAAAGGTAGCAGTGATCCTCAACAGGGTTGGAAATGCACTGCTTCCGAAGATGGCTGTGTGGAGGGGGGCTTTATGGATAAGAGAGAGATGCCAAGAGCAATGTGGGCATCAACACAGTCACCATTTTTATTGTTAAAACTTGAATCTGTTCAGAAATAGAGACACAGATGTGGAGAACAAACATATGGATACCAAGGGAGGAAAAGGGTGGGATGAATTGGAAGACTGGGATTGACATACATGCACCATTGATACTATGTATAGAATAGGCAAATGTGACTGCCCTGGCAGTCCAGTGGTTAAGACTCCATGCTTCCAGTGCAGGGGGCACGAGTTCAATCCCTGGTCAGGGAACTAAGCCATGCTGTGTGGAACGGCAAAAAAATTAAGTAAAATAGCTCATGAAGACCTACTGTGTACCTCAGGGAACCCTGCTCAGTTCTCTGTGGTGACCTAAATGGGAAGGAAATCCAAAAAAGGGCAGATACCTGTTTAACTGATTCACTTTGCTGCACAATAGAAACAAACACAGCATTGTAAAGCAACTCTATTCCAATAAAAATTAATTAAAATAAACCTGATGTGTTCAAAGTGAAGAAACAAACAGCAGGGCTGAAGATCAAATGAAAAATCGGTGGGAGATGAGAGTGACTTTCAACTAGTCTCTGAATCAGCAATGGATAATAGCCACACAGAAAGTCATTAAATGTTGATCAGCCCTAATTGTTTCCGGCTTATTTAATTAGGCATCTGAGTTGTATCTGTCCTTCGTTTCCCCCCTCCCACCCCAACAAGTCAATTTGAAACAAACATGTACCGTATCCTGAGATATCTAAACTGCAGAAGAGAAAAAGAATCTAACATGCTTCTTTAATGAGATTCTCTGAGAGTCATAACTCGTTTTCACTGAATTTATCTAGGTTTTTAGAGTTTGAGCTATCAAATTATTGATTGGAAAAATCAATTTGATTCCCAAAGAACATAGCCTGTCTTTTCTACCGGTTCGATTGGTTTAGACTAAGGAGGAGGCAGGTACTGATATTCCTCTCTTGAGAAGGCAAACCTCTGACCAGTGAAGTCACAAGGTGAGCAGTACAGATTCGAGAAGATGACCATACCCACAATTTGGGAATCTGTGCCCAGATTTCATGCCCTAGAGATGCTGCTTTAGGAATCTATCCAGACATAATGGATGGAGAAACTGTGACCGCAGGCGAGTACTCAAATTTCAACTCAGAGCTCCCTGAAACTGGAGAAAAGGCAAATTTTGATGTGTGTGTGTTTTTTTTAATTTTAGGAATGAACAGCTTCTTTAGCCATCCACAGAAATGTGCGAGACATCTTTCCATTTTCTGTGAAAAATGTTAGGATTTCAATGACGGCTGTGTCTTTCAGAGAAGAACCGCTCGTTCTAAGAGGAGTAAATACATGTGAATCAGCCCATCTGGAATCTACACATAATTGAGACAATTTTTTTCTCCACTCATATAATGATTCTTCTCTTTGTTCTCTGTGTAGATACAGTGCAAACAGTTCTTAAACTAAGCAGACCTTCTATACAATCAGTCCTGTATAAAGTAAGACGTATCATCTTTTCCACAAGAGTGGTATTTTAAATGGATGGTGGAAAGTTATATGAAGATATAAATGATAGAGCTTTGTGTATTCACTTTAGGGAATATACTAAAACACTCAAAGGAGCATTAGAATAGGCGCTTCTTTAAATAAAAGCCTGTATTGGAAGGAGGGCCTTTGGGCTGACTCTGTAACTTAAAGCACTTAAGTGTCTGAAATATGGCAACTGTGACCTGCAAGGCAATCACCCTGTCACCAGACAAAAATCTCACCTAATGTTATTGCTTTCTTACTAAGTTTTAGCTGCACTGACTTTTTTCCAGCTTCTGTCTTTGTGCTTTGAAACATATCCAAATCTTTCTCAACTAAGAATCTTTTCATTTGCTGTTTATTTGCCTAGTGCAAAATTCATGATCTTTGCGTAGTTGAGTCTATATTGCGTTTACTTGTCAACTCAAAGGCCATGAGTTTTATTAGTTTCATTATAAGGTCTTCCTAGGTAGCATCATTAACACCATTCATCCCATTATTCTAGGTCCTGGCTTTATTTTCTTCACATAATGTGACAGCTGCTGACATAAACTTGTTATATTTAATTTTAAAATATAAAAATCTAGTTACATAATATAGATCATATATCAACATATAGCTATATTCAATAACACATGCTATTTATATTACCTACAGTATATTTACACATACAAGTATGTTCTTACATTTATTATTACATATTAACACATACATATTACCTTTACATCTCATAGCTTCCAGCAAGTGATAAATTTGGTTAGTAAACATCATTGATTGCTAAGATTAAAAAACAGATAAACCTTCACTTTGAATTTTGAAAAACACTATAATTTTTCCAAATACCTTAAGCCTGAGTCTTACGCAGTCTCTGGACTCAGCTGCCAATATGCAAGGAACATGAAAGAAACCTGGGATCTGGGAAATCGTATAGGCCAAGTGGCTCAGTTTCTTCATCAGATTCGCTTAAACAAATTAAAGGGAAGGGATTGGAGATAAATCCATAGATTAAAAGAGATTTAAAGGACATTAATTTTTTAATTTATTTATTATTTTTGGCTGCACTGGTTCTTCATTGCTGCACGAGGGCTTTCTTTAGTTGCAACAAGTGAGGGCTAGCTACTCTCTAGTTGTGGTGCATGCGCTTCTCATTCTGGTGGTTTCTTCTTGCAGAGCCTAATCTCTAGACGTGTGGGCTTCAGTAGCTGTGTTGCATGGGCTGACTCACTCCACAGCATGTGGAAGCTTCCCTGACCAGGGATGGAACCCATGTCCCCTACATTAGCAGGCAGATTCTTAACCACCCGACCACCAGGGGAGTCTGATGCAATTTTAACTGCTTGGAATAGAGATGCATTGTGCAAAGTTTCTTCAGTCATGTTGGACTTTTTGCGATCCCAGGGACTGTAGCCCGCAAAGCTCCTCTGTTCGTGGGATTTTCCAGGCAAGAATACTAGAGTGGGTTGCCATTTCTTCCTCTAGGGAAATCTTCCCAACCCAGGGATTGAACCTGCATGTCTTATGTCTCCTGTATTGTCAGACGGGTTCTTTACCACTAGTACCACCAGGGGTGCATGCTGCTGCTGCTGCTAAGTCGCTTCAGTTGTGTCCGACTCTGTGTGACCCCATAGACAGCAGCCCACCAGGCTCCTCCATCCCTGGGATTCTCCAGGCAAGAACACTGGAGTGGGTTGCCATTTCCTTCTCCAATGCATGAAAGTGAAAAGTGAACAGTCGTGTCCAACTCTTAGCGACCCCATGGACTGCAGCCTACCAGGCTCCTCCATCCATGGGATTCTCCAGGCAGGAGTACTTGAGTGGGGTGCCATTGCCTTCTCCGCCAGGGGTGCGTGCTGCTGCTGCTGCATAGTGAGTGATAAACTGTAAAAAGAAAGGGGGCTGCTCTTTAAGTCTGTAGACGGGATTTGATGACACATCCATCTCCTTCCAAGAAACGAAGTCAGTGCCGGCTCTTCAAGGATCCTTCTGTCTCATACTTGCCCTTTGAAGAGCCCAGGAATCTGAAGAAATAACCATTGGCAAGGCTTCTCCGCCTTGATTTCTGTTACTGTAGCAAGTAGACCATCTTCACTGCCCTTCCAGTTGTTTTCCATCAGGAGCTTTTCTCTTATGTCCTGATGGAGACAGACATTCTTGAGCCAACCTGGGCCCAGATTATTTCATGAGAAGCAGAATTGGGGAAGGCATACAGAGTAAGACTTGGGGGCTTCTGCTCCTCTGGTTCTGGTACTTATGGCAAGCTTTCGGTAAAGAAACAAATATTCTTTATTAATAAATAGTTCTTTTTATGGAATAATCTAACAAAATCAGATGCTGTTGAAAGAATGACCTAATAATAACCCAGTGATAGCTACTTCTACATGTATATATCTATGTGCTCAGTAGCTCAGTTGTGTCCGACTCTCTGCAGCCCTATGGACTGTAGCCCTCCAGGCTCCTCTGTTCATGGAATTTTCCAGGCAAGAATACAGGAGTGGGTTTCCATGCCCTCCTCCAGGGAATCTTCCTGACCCAGAGATTGAACTGACATCTCTTGCATCTCCTGCATTGGCAGATGGATTCTTTACCACTGAGCCACCTGGGAAACCCCAATATCATATCTATATAACTATACTTATATCGTCTATACCTGTATCATCTGTGTCTCTCTATCTATGCATCTTATGTATCTATATCTGTATCTGTCTATCTTTATCTCTGAATCCCTTCACTGATGTTTCGAATACACACGCACACATTTGTTCCTCTTCTAAAACGCTGATTTCTGGGACTTCCCTGGTGGTCCAGTGGTTAAGAATCCACCTTCCAGTGCAGGGGATGTGAGTTCAATCCCTCGTCGGGGAATTAAGATCCCACATGCCATGGGACAACTAAGCCCTTGCATGGCAACTAGAGAGAAGACTTCACACAGCAAGGAAGACCCAGTGCAGCCAAAACTAAATGAAATAAGATAATGAAATGAAATAAAATACTGATTTCTAGTCATAAAGCAGAAGAAATAAAATGAA
The DNA here is from genome assembly GCF_032405125.1 of Capricornis sumatraensis. Taxonomy (NCBI): domain Eukaryota; kingdom Metazoa; phylum Chordata; class Mammalia; order Artiodactyla; family Bovidae; genus Capricornis; species Capricornis sumatraensis. The sequence goes on along the minus strand of NC_091085.1, from coordinate 56,682,429 downwards.
ATAAAATAGCAAAATGTATTCAGTGTGGTTTTATTGATAACCCAATCTATTTAACAACTCAGTGTGATTCCTACCAGAATATGTCACTGTGTCTGCTCAAAAGAGGGCCATGGGCATGTGTCACAGACAGCTTGCTTTGTCTGAGCATCAGAGCAAGAGCCCCATCACTGGCATCCACAAGGACCGTATTTATATGCATAATGTGGGTCAAAACACCACAAACCGATAGAAGAGGGGAGGCAAAAGGGAAACTTCTCTTCTGAAATTGTTTTTAAGGAATCAATTACTACGGCAATCCCCACACTTCCAGATTCTCATGGAGGCTGCAATCCTTTCAGTTTCATCCTGCTTTGGGGGGAAAGTGCTCTTAGAAAAGGTTACAGATATTCAAAAGAAAGTATAAAATGTTCTATTGATGTCTTCTCTGGAAGCAGCGTAAGGAGAAAAAGAGAGGCTAGGTCATTCACTGAGTTTGTATATTAGATGCTCATGAATTTTTCTTCTGTCTTACAACAAATAAGGTCCTGAGGACCTACCACGTGGCAGTCATTTTTCCAGAAATTAGGTTGTCGTTCAGTCGTGTCCAACTGTGTGTGACCCTATGGACTGTAGCTGGCCAGGCTCCTCCATCCATGGGATTCTCTAGGCAAGAATACTGGAGTAAGTTGCCATGTCCTCCTCAAGGGGATCTTCCTGACCCAGGGATCAAACCCACATGTCTTGAATCTCTTGCATTGGCAGGCAGGTTCTTTACCACTAGTGCTACCTGGGAAGACCAATCAGCTATATGTATAAATATATCCCTTCTCTCTTGGACACCCCCCCAACCCAGCCATGCACCCCATCCCTTCCACCCACCCACCCACCCTATCCCTTTTACCCACCCACCCCTAACCCTCCCACCCACCTACCCTTAACCCACCCACCCATCTAGGTCACTACAGAACAGCAAGCTGGGCTCCCCATGTTATACAGCAGCTTCCTACTCAGTTCAGTTCAGTTCAGTCGCTCAGGCATCTCTGACTCTTTGCGACCTCATAGACTTCAGCACGCCAGGCTTCGCTGTCCATCACTAACTCCCAGAGCCTACTCAAACTCATGTCCATTGAGTCGGTGATGCCATCCAACCATCTCATCCTCTGTCCCTTCTCCTCCCGCTTTCAATCTTTCCCAGCATCAGGGTCTTTTCCAATGAGTCAGTGCTTTGCATCAGGTGGCCAAAGTATTGGAGCTTCAGCTTCAGCATCAGTCCTTGCAATCAATATTCAGGACTGATTTCCTTTAGGATGAACTGCTTGGATCTCCTTGCAGTCCCAAGGGACTCTCAAGAGTCTTCTCCAACACCACAGTTCAAAAGCACTCCCACGGTAAAGCGTCTGCCCGCAATGCGGGAGACCCGGGTTCGATTCCTGGGTTGGGAAAGTCTCCTGGAGAAGGAAATGGCAATCCACTCCAGCACTCTTCCCTGGAAAATCCCATGGACGGAGGAGCCTGATAGACTACAGTCCATGGGGTTGCAAAGAGTCGGACACAACTGAGTGACTTCACTTCACTTCACTAAACTTCACTAGGTTGGTCATAACTTTTCTTCCAAGGAGCAAGGGTCTTTTAATTTCATGGCTGCAGTCACCATCTGCAGTGATTTTGGAGCCCAAAATATAAAGTTTGTCACTGTTTCCACTGTTTCCTCATCTATTTGCCGTGAAGTGATGGGACTGGATGCTATGATCTTAGTCTTCTGAATGTTGAGTTTTCAGCCAATTTCTTCACTCTCCTCTTTCACTTTCATCAAGAGGCTCTTTAGTTCTTCTTCCCTTTCTGCCATAAGGGTGATGTCATCTGCATATCTGAGGTTATTGATATTTCTCCCAGCAATCTTGATTCCAGCTTGAGCTTCCTCCAGCTCAGCATTTCCCATGATGTATCTGTATATAAGTTAAATAAACGGGGTGACAATATACGGTCTTCACATACTCTTTTCCCAATTTGGAACCAGTCCGTTGTTCCATGCCTGGTTCTAATTATTGCTTCTTGACCTGCATACAAATTTCTCTATTTCCACTGGTAGACTGCAGTCCATGAGTCGGACACGACTGAGCGACTTCCCTTTCACTTTTCACTTTCATGCATTGGAGAAGGAAATGGCAACCCACTCCAGTATTCTTGCCTGGAGAATCCCAGGGATGGGGGAGCCTGGTGGGCTGCTGTCTATGGGGTTGCACAGAGTCGGACACGACTGAAACGACTTAACAGCAGCAGCAGCAGCAGCAGCAGCACTAGCTATCTATTTTCTACATGGTAGTGGATACATGTCAATCCCAATCTCCAAATTCTTCTCCCACTCCCCCTCCTCCTCTCTGTCTACATGTCCATTTTCTAAATCTGTATCTCTATTCCTGCAAATAGGTTCATCTGTACAATTTTTCTAAATTTCACATGCTGGAGAGGGTGTGGAGAAAATGGAAGCTTCTGGCACTATAGGTGGGAATATAAACTGATATAGACACTATGGAGAACAGTATAGAGGTTCCTTAAAAAACTAAAAATGGAACTATCCTATGACCTAGCAATCCCACTACTGGGCATATACCCTGAGGATATCACAATGCACAAAGACACATGTACTCCAATGTTTATTGCAGCAATTTATTAAATTTATTAAGTGTCCATCAATGGAGGAATGGATAAAGATACATGTAAACATGTATACAATGGAATGTTACTCAGCCATGAAAAGGACTAAAATTGGGTCATTTGTAGAGATGTAACTGGACCTAGAGTCTGTAAGTCAGAAATAAAAAAGCAAATATTGTATATTAATGCATATATGAGACATTATAATCTTATCGTGATTCTTGTCAGGAAAGGGTGGACTCAAGTAGTAGTCATCATAACAGTGATATTAGGAATGCTACACAAACTTTGTTTTCCACTTAGATAATGGGCAATCGAAGATATTTGGAGACTGTTACCAAGAGAAATGAGATAGCATTCAAGCAAGACATAATTATTATTTTTAACCAAGTACTACCTGGCATTCTGGCATGACTAGAGGAGACTCAGGGCTTTCTGATGTGATTTTTAATGAATTGAGTTGTCAGTAGAGAAGATGTTCAAGTAACACCATAATTAAAAATGCATTATAAGAACTTCTTATCTAGTCAAAAAACAGGATAATGTAACCTAAATTTGAAGAGAGAAAAATCAATAATTTAAAATGGACTCATATAACTGAATTAATAGAGAAAGATATTAAAACAAATATTATGACTTTATTATATACGGTTAAGAAGCTGTAAGAAAGACTGAACATACTAAATAAAATAATGTATCTTTTTAAAAATCACATTATGGGGGTGAAAACAATATCTGAGATAAACACATCAGGCAGGATGAATGCTAGATATTGAGAGAGAATGAAAGATTAATGAAATTGAAGATATATCAGTAGAAAGTATTCAAAAATGAAACACTAAGAGCAAAAAACTTGGAAAAATATAAACAGAGCATTAGTAAGCAGTAAAAATGTTTCGAGTGGCCAAACATGCATGTAGTTGGAATTCCTAAAACAAACCTAAGAAAAATAAATAAATAAAAGTTTGAAGAAATTATAGTTAGTCGCTTTCCAAATCTGATTTTATAAAAGCAAAACAACAGCAACAACAACAAAAAAAAACCCCATAAACCCAGAGAATTCCAAAGATCAAGGGACACTAACCAAGACACTTCATAATCAAATTGCTTGAAAGCAGTAAGTGCTCTGATAAATAGAAATCCTAAAAATAAATGGAACAAAAAGATGCATTTCCTGTAAAGGAACAGAAAGAGATGATGGGAAATTTTTTATTGGAAACAATGCAAACTAGAAAAGAGAACATCTTCCCAGCATGGAAAGGAGACAAAAGCCAAAAGCAGTTGTCAACTTAGAATTTTTGCCCAGTGAAAATGTCTTTCAGAACAACAATGAACATTTTCTTCACCAAAATTTTACACTCCAAAAAAAATTAAAGCCCTTCAAGAAAATGAAATCTGGAATTAGCAAAAGAAATCAAGAACCTTGGAGCTCATACTTTATAAGTAAATATAAAGACATTTTATATTATGATTTAAGTAACTCCAAAATATACATGATCAAGTACTTAAAGCAAATGTGGCAACAATATACCATTACACAGAACAAATGCTGATGCATTCATTTTATATGGAAATGTATTTTGAAAGATACATCAGATTTATACCTATACAAAAAGATGATGTATTTAATATCATAAATAACTCTCTATATTTAAGTCACAAGCTTTTCCTTTGTTCAGGGAATCAGTACTCAGGGGCTCCAGGTGTTTCTCGGATGTCCTGGCTTAGGCCTCCCAGGGCAAGTGCTTGGTTAGGCTCTGGTAGTGACAGAATGAAATGGGAGTATATTCGTCACACTCCAGAGTTCTCTGGTGTTTTTTTAAGGTGGTTTTACTTTTGTTTTCTTTTGTGTGTGTTTTGTTCAGATTTTAGTTGTAATCTTTGGAGAAAATAAACAGTGATGGACTTACCCCAACCTCCCCTGAAGTCTTAATTAAAAATGGAAACAAGGATTAGGACCCACATTAATGAAAGTTTGGTCTATTACATTGCTGTTCAGTCGCTAAGTCGTGGCCGACTCTTTGCCACCCCATGGACTGTAGCACACCAGGCTTCCCTGTTCTTCACTGTCTCCCTGAGTTTGCTCAAACTCATGTCCACTGAGTCAGTGATGCCATCCAACCGTTTCATCCTCTGTCGCCCCCTTCTCCTCCTGCCCTCAATCTTTCCCAGAATCAGGGTCTTTTCCAATGAGTTGGCTCTCTGCATCAGGTGACCAAAGTATTGGAGCTTCAGCTCTAGCACCAGTCCTTTCAATGAATTCAGTTAGCATCGAAGCCATGAAGTCTACTGGACTTTTCATGCAGGGATAGGGGAAAATAATCCTTTATTAATACATTTGAAGGGTCCAGGGGGCAAAATGTTGTGCTTTGTCACATATTATGTATTTATGTTCACTGTGTCGTATCCTTATGGAATTGGGAGGAAATATGAAGAGATATGGACTTCCCTGGTAGCTCAGCTGGTAAAAAAAGTCTTCCTGTAATGCAGGAGACTCTGATTCAATTCCTGGGTCAGGAAGATCCCCTGGAAAAGGGATAGGCTACTCCACTGCAGTATTATTGAGCTTCCCTGGTGGCTCAGACTGTAAAGAATCTGCTTGCACTGCAGGAGACCCAGTTCGATCCCTGGGTTGGGAAGATCCCTGGAAGGAGGGCATGGCAGTATTCTTGCCTGGAGAATCCCCATGGACAGAGGAGCCTCTCGGGCTACAGTCCATGTGGTTGCAAAGAGTTGGACACGACCACACAACTAAGCCCAGCACAGCACATGAAGAGATATGCCATTACAAACAGCATCATAATGTCCAAACCATGATCGGCATCTCCTTCTCTGGTCTGTTCTGTCCTTAGGTGCCCCCATCCCGGTGAGGGTGCAGCTTGGGTGAGACTGACTACTGCTTTGGGACCACAGGAGTAGGACCTGATGGAGGTCAAATCTTAGAGCTACTTAGCACTTTGAGAAGTGCCTCCACACAGAGTGAAATGAGTCAGAAGGGGAAAAACAGATATCATGTATTAACACATATATGTAGAATCTGATAATGGTACAGATGAACCTATTTACAGGGCAGGAATAGAGATGCAAACATAGAGAATGGGCTTGTGGAGACAGTGGGGGAAGGAGAGGGTGGGGTAAATTGAGAGAGTTGCATTAAAATATGTACATTACCATGTGAAAAATAGATAGCTTGTGGGAAGTTGCTGCATAACACAGGGAGCTCAACCTGGGGCTCTGTGATGATCTAGAGGGATGGGATGAGAGGGTGGGAGAGAGGCTCAAGAGAAAGGGGCTATATGTATACTTATGGCTGATTTACACTGTTGTATGGCAGAAATAAACACAACATTGTAAGTCAGTTATCTTCCAATTAAAAATAAAAAGAAATGTGCCATATGCGTCACCTTATGTGACTCTTTCGAGGCCCTTGGATAAGGTCAGATTGGAGTTGACCTTTACTTTGTGAGTAGGGAGACCAAGCATGTGTAACTTACCCAAACTGCCCTTGGGTTGATGGGAGCCCCCTTGTCAGAACCCAAGTCCTCAGACACTCGGGTCATTTCTGATCACTAATCCCAGAGTGATACTAAATGGAGAATGAAGCTGTTAGGCTGTGAAGACAAAGACAATAATGATTCAGCATCACTTCGGTGCCATTTGTGCTTTGGTTGGAGCTGGGATTGTCTTCAAAGATGCAAATGAAAGAAAACCTCAGACTCCCTTGAGTTGAGACACTTTCTGTGCAGCTCAGAAGCATATGCAAAATCCATCCATTTCACCCCCAACAAAGAGGCAGGGAGATACTGAGGCTGGAAGAGGGGAATTAAGATATTTCAAAAGATCTTCCAAACCACAGTCCAGCAGTAAGAAAGTTTCCTCCCATCAGCGTTGTTGATGCAGTCCACTTAGCATAATACAGCAAGAAGGAGGAAGAAGAGCCCAGAGAGTTCGTTATCATGAGCAGTCTCAGAAAGTTTGGAAACAGGTTCTGCATTGATTAAAATTTTATTTGAATAATGTGCACATGGTTATTTATTTTATTCTCAAGGCTTTTTAAAAAAAAAAAAAAAAACTATAACCAGTGAGGTTTCCTCCCGTGGGTTGCCTGACAGCAGTTGGCTGGCTGATCATGACCTGGAGGAAGGAAGTGAGAAAGTTATTTTTAATTCCTCATTATTGGAGGAAACACACACATATGGGACATAATGGGGCTGACTCTCTGCTGTTCAGCTGAGAAATGGCCGGGGGTGGACCATGCATCATTTTCCAACTATTTTGATATGGCTCGCTGATGTAAACACTTCCAGGCATCTAAAACCTAGACTATTTAATCTCCCTAAATTATGTCCTCTCAATCTGTCATGGAGCAATTTTTTAATAAAATCTTGAATTTTATCAGGCAGTGAAACTAAAACAGATGACATTCTGACGGGTGTATTAGCCCACGGTGGATGCAGTAAGAGACTCAGCTGGAGGGGAGGGCATCCTGTCACACAAAATGTCTAGACAGGATTGATGTCAGCCTGGGATCTGAGAAAGGATGGATATTTCTGAACTGTGAAAAATATTTTGTATTTGTAAGTTAGCTAACGGGGACTGGGTACTTTTTTTAACAGATCCATTTACCAGGCAGACGAAAGGAAGCTTTGTGTGCATGTTTTCTTTGTTCTTCCCTGGGGCTCTATTGAGATATAATTCTCATATAACATTATGTAAGTTTAAGGTGTACGATAGGATAATTTGATACATGTATACATTGTGAAATGATCACCACAGTCAACTTAACACATACGTCTGGGTCACATCATTGCCATTTTGTTATTGTTATGGCAAGAACATTTAAAACTTACTCTTGGAGCAACTTTCAAATATACGATACAATCTTGCTAGTGCTAATTGCCTGCTGAATGTTAGATTTCCATGACTTTAATTGGAAATTTGTACTCTTTGACCAACATCACTTCATCCCCACCACCATCTCAGCCCCTGGCAGTCGTGAATCTACTCTGTTTCTTTGAGTTCAGCTTTTTTCAATTTCACATATAAGTCAGAGCATGCAGTGTTTGTCTTTATCTTATTTCACTTAGTGTAATACCCTCCAGGTCCATTCACATAGTTGCAAATGATGAGTCCTCTCTTTTCTATTGTTGAATAATATTCCATTTTATATACGTACCACATTTTCATTATCCCTCCATCTATTAGTGGACACTTAGGTTGTTTCCATGTCTTGGTTATTATTAATAATACTGCAGTGAACTTTCAGGTGCAGATATCTCTACAAGATAGTGATTTTATTTCCTCTGGGTAAATACCCAGAAGTGGGATTGCTGGATCATAGGACAGTTCTATTTTTAATTTTTGAGGAGCTTCCATACTGTTTTTCTTACAGTGGCTGCACTATTTTGCATTCCCAGCAACAGTGCATGAGGGTTCCCTTTTCTCCACATCCTCACTAGCATTTATCTGTTGTCTTTTTGATGATAACCATTTAACAGAGGTGAGGTGGTATGTCATTTTGGTTTCGATTTGCATTTCTCTGATGGTCAGTGATTTTGAGCCCCTTTTCATGTGCTTTTTGGCCATTCATATGTTGCCTTTGGAAAAATGTCTGTTCATTTTTTATTCAGATTTTTGGGCTATATTGAGTTCTATGATTTCCTTATGTTTTTTGGATGTTAACACTTTATTAGATACATGATTTACAAACATTTTCTTCCATTCCTTAAGTTGCTTTTCATTTTGTTGATCGTTTCTTTTCTGGGCAAAGTCTTCTTAGTTTGATGTATCCTACTTACTTACTTCTGCTTTTGTTGCTTTTAGTGTCAGACTTGAAAAAAATCCTTGCTAAGACTATTGTCAAACAGGTTTCTCGCTGTGTGGGCTTTTTAGGAATCTTACACTTTCAGACCTTATAGTTAAGTCCTTAATCTATTCTGAGTTAATTTTCATAAATGATATAAAAGAGGGGTCCACTTTCATTCTTTTGCATGTGAATAACCAGTTTTCCCCAACACTACTGAAGGCAATATTCTCCCAGTGATGTTCTAAATTGCTAACATCAGATATGCAGAAAACAAATATGGAGTGATCCATATGCTCCTGATCCTTGCCTATTGAATATTAAGTTAAATATTAGTTGATCTTATATGTGTGGGTTTATTTCTGGGCTCCCAGTTCTGTTCCATTGGCCTATATATCTGCTTTTATGCCAGTGCCATATTACTTTGATTATTATAGCTTTGTAATATAGTTTGAAATCAGGAAGTATGGTGTCTCTGGCTATATTCTCTCTCAATATTGCTTTGGATGGGGGATTTTATGGTGGTTCTGTACATATTGTATAATTGTTTTTTATTTTATTTTTGTGAAAAATGCCATTGGAATTTTGGTAGGGATTGCATTGAGTCTATAAATGATTTGGGGTAGTATAGACATTTAAACAATAATAACTCCTCTAAAACTTGAATATAGATATCTTCCCATTTATTTGTGTTCATGTGTATATTTTCGATGTAAACTTCTGACAATTGATAGTATAGGCTGATTGCACCTAATACATGAGCTAGAAAGAAGTCAGGTAGATTCCTGTACCCATTCAGTTCCACATGCGATAGTTTTGTCTCTATCTGGCAATCTTGCTTCATTGAAACTAGGCACTCCATACATCCAGGTCGGAGTTCTGAAATGTGAATACATGCCTCCAAGGTGGCTGTCCATATTCATGTGTTTCATGAGGGCACACCGCAGCACTCACACTCACACAGGCAGGTGATAACGTTTGGAAACGGCTCTGAGAAAGACAGGACTGTTGTGCTAGGGTCAATTTCATGCTAGACAATTTCATGCTTAATGTGCATAGGCAGTGTTTTACCTTTTGCATTTTTAGGGTCTCAGGAAAGGTTACATCCAACCTTTGTCTATCTTCATCTACCTCAAAGATTTTGGAATTTCCCACTTAGAAGCTCAGCTACTTTGTGAATCCTCTGATGCTGGTTTGGAACAGTAACAGAATATTCAACCAGAATGTTTTAAGCAAAATGGTCATTATTTAATAGACCAAAAAACTGAAAGCTGGGCAGTTTCAAGTTTGGTCCATCTTCACTTGTTTACATTCAAAGACAGGAAGATGGCAAGTTTCATTTCCTTTTTTTTTTTCTTTAAGTAAGGAAAAGCTTTATTGAAGCCCCTATCAAAGCCCTTTTAGGCCCTATCTGTGAAGTGGGGTCATAGCATGTCTGGCCTCATGATTGTTATGATGACCAAAGGTCTTGACGTAAAGCCAGGGCATAGCTGAAGCTTAGTAATGGCAGTCTGCAAGCTGGCTACATTTCTCTTGAAATATAGTTGTTGCTTAGGATGCTATTAGCCTATAAATTAAAGAATCTCCAACGCAAAACTCATGAAGATTAGCAGGGCCATGTTATAAGTTCATTAACAAAACGTTTGGTAAGCAAATCCAAATTAATAGCACCAACAAGTGTGACGAGTAGGAATATTGCAGTATCAAAGAGAAAATAATCACATGAAAAAAGATGAAAACAGGCCCTCATTTTTACTGACCCAAAAGGATAATGAGAATTTATTACCATTATTCATTGTTTTCCAAAGTTGATCAGCCTTATTTGAATTATCTTAGCTACTGTATTTGACAATAAAATCATATTTCTTTTCAAAATTTCATAATTCAGACTTTAACACAATCTGAAATTCCCCTCAGTGACCTCACTTTCACTTTTCATTTTCATGCATTGGAGAAGGAAATGGCAACCCACTCCAGTGTTCTTGCCTGGAGAATCCCAGGGACAAGGAAGCCTGGTGGGCTGCCGTCTGTGGGGTCGCACAGAGTCGGACACAACTGAGGCGACTTAGCAGCAGCAGCAGCAGCTCTGAAGAGTTTTAGCTGAACTGAGTCCTTAATGGAATTTTCTTTGGAAGAGATGTGAGAACACGTTAAGGAGAGAATTCTGCTTTCAGTCCGCTCAAACCTAACTGGCTCCAGTTAGTTCCTTCAGAAAAACATCCTCTCCTCTTTCATGTGAAATCTTAGGCTTGAGATCAGTAAAAGGGTAACACGAGGTTGTCCATCCTAGAGTCATAACCTGTGCTCTAGCCATCCTGATACAGAGATGAGCCTGTGTTTTGTCTTGGGGAGCAGCTTAAGCTTGGCTGCAAGTTTCATACTGAAGATACAGCCTCAAATCCATAGAATGGTGCCCAGGAGGCTTCTGAGGACAGGAGAGGTTCTCTGCTCTCAGTGCGGGTGTATTCAGAGCATTCCTGCCTGAGACAGGAATGTACACCTGGGTCCTGCTGGGATGAGGTCTTGCCCCTCCTTTAGTCCTCTGGGCAGATCATCATTGCTTTAAGCCATGGTGACCCCATCCCCTTTGTCCTTTGTCCGGAGCAGAGTTGGACATGTGATGCACTCCTGGCCTTATAGACAGAAAGGGGCTCAGAGGTGGAGGGAAAACTCCCAGATAAACCAGTCTCCAGGAGAAAGGCTTTCCTGGGGTGAGGGAAAGGGTCACTTTACCCATGTTTCATGTCTAGGAAGCTAATGCTTGAGGATTTGATGTTTGGAGCCATCCATTTCCAGCTGCTCTGGAAACACTAATAGAAATGCAGAGACACAGCCTGATATCTCTGATACCTTTTAGCTTCTAGGAGCTGAAGAACCCTGGAGTCACCCGCTTGCAGAAAGATGCTCCAGAGAAGAATAAAAACAAGTCTGTTATATGGGTGCTGTAGGTTGGGACTTTGATAACTGCAATGATAAAAAATGTAACTGCTACAAACAGACTTCTAGTTAGATTCTGCTTCTTGCAAAGGCTCTGGGCTTAAGGCCAGGTCTCTCTAGGTTAAAAACGGGTATTAGCAAATGTTAGAGTTGTTAACGACTTCTGCCTTCAAAATGATTTTTTCCCCTTGCTTTAATAGAAAGGATTGAAACAGAATTGAAGAGGGAATACAATTTCTCACTATGTGATTCTCAGTTCTAAAGTTCTGTCTTGAGGGGGTGGTCACTTAAAATCACACTGGGCACCACCCAGGGGAGTCCCAACACTTTAAAAATTCTGTTTAATATATAGTGAATAGAATCAATACATTTTTTACAGTACTATGGAATATGAAATATTTAGGTCAGAACAGAAAGCTTCAGAGGGTATGAACCCTTGTATTATTATTCACCAAGACTTTCATAAATTGTGGTTTTATTAATTATGGAATGCACACAAGTTTGTGGATTCTGTCATTTTTTTTATCTTTTGATTCTATATTTTTATAGAGTATATTCTATTCAAAATTATTGTGAAATAATGGCTCTGTTTCCCTGTGCTGTACAATGAATCTTTATTGCTTATCTGTTTTATACCTGTTTATATCTGTTTTATATCTGTTTGTACCTCTTCATCCCATACCCCATCTTGCCCCTCCCCTCCCCTCTCTCCACTAGAACCACTAGGTTGCTCTTGATATCTGTGAAAATGTTTCTTTTTTGTTATATGCATCCTTTGGTCTTCTTCTTACAGATTTAACTAGTTTTCAGCATTTTATGTCACATTGTTGACTTTTGCTTTATTTACTATAGTATAAGCACATAATACAACATATGACAGTATCAATGTTATTTACTTAAAATTATCCTGAGACACCTTATTTAACTTAAATACAGATAATTAAGAAATGGTGTCTACCCTACAGATGGAAAATCTCTCACTCATTGTAAGAAGAAGATGATTATAAATTAAATACATCATAGGCAGCATACAAATAATAAATGCAGGAGAGAGTGTGGAGAAAGGGAATCCTCCTTCTGTGTTGATAGGAATGTAAATTGGTACAAGCGCTATGGAAAATAGTATAGAGGTTCCTTAAAAACTAAAACTAGAGCTACCATATGATCCAACAATCCCACTCCTAGGCATATATCTGGAGAAAACTCTAGTTTAAAAAGATATACACACCCCAATGTTCATAACAGCACTGTTTACGATAGCTAAGACATGGAAACAACCTAAGTGTCCATCAACAGTTAAACAGATGGAGAAGATGTCAGATAGAGACGTACATACAGAATATATACAAATATTGTTGTGCTGTGTTAGTTGCTCAGTCGTGTCTGACTCTTTGTGGCCCCATGGACTGTAACCCACCAGGATCCTCTGTCCATGGGCTTCTCCAGGCAACAATACTGGAGTGGGTTGCCGTTTGGAATATTACATAGCCATGAAAAAAAGGAATAATGCCATTTGCAGCAACTTGGATGGATCTAGAGATTATTATACAAATCGGAGTGTCAGATAAAGGCAAATATCACATAATATCACTTATATGTAGAATCTAAAAATGTGATACAAACTTACTTACTTACAAAACAAACAGACTCGCAGACATAGGAAACAGACTTGTGGTTACCAAAGGGGGAAGAGGGTTGGAAGAAATAAATTAGGAGTTTGGAATTAGCAGATACAAACTACTATATATAAAATAGATAAATGACAAGGTCCTACTATATAGTACAGGGAACTAAAATCAATATCCTGTAATAAAATATAATGGAAAAGAATCTGAAATTTGGAAACTGGTTGTCACACCTAGACAGCATATTAAAAAGAAGAGACATTACTTTGCCAACAAAGGTCTGTCTAGTCAAAGCTATGGTTTTTCCAGTAGTCACGCATGGATGTGAGAGTTGGACCATAAAGAAAGCTGAGCACTGAAGAATTCATGCTTTTGAACTATGGTGTTGGAGAAGACTCTTGAGAGTCCCTTGGACTGCAAGAAGATCAAAGTAGTCAGTCCTAAAGGAAATCAGTCCTGAATATTCATTGGAAGGGCTGATGCTGAAGATGAAACTCCAATACTTTGGCCACGTGATGCGAAGAACTGACTCATTGGAAAAGACTCTGATACTAGAAAAGATTGAAGGCAGGAGGAGAAGGGGATGACAGAGGATGAGATGGTTGGATGGCATCACTGAGTCAATGGACATGAGTTTGAGCAAGCTCCGGGAGTTGGTGATGGACAGGGAGGCCTGGCGTGCTGCAGTCCATGGAGTCACAGAGTTGGACACGACTGAGCAACTGAACTGAACTGAACGATCACACTTGAATTTTCCTCTTTATTTCAGAAGTCAGTTTTCACTGCCAGTGAGCAGCCATGTTAAGACAATGTAAGTCCCATGTTTTGATGATTTTTTGCTAGAATCAAGTCCCCTGTTGGTCTGGGTTTTGATTCTAGAATAGGCTGTGGTAGAAGGTGGTTGTCCCCACTCATTCCAAGCAGAAGGGGAGCAACTCTACTCCTGCACTCTTCTGGGTGGAACTGAAGGAGAGGCGGAGCCATGTAAGTGAGGAGAGTGAACACATTTCTCAGGCAGGGTTTCCGAGTTTGTTTGGACAGTTTGACAGTTTTACTTTTAGTGACTGCTATCACAAATACCTGTATTTATGTTCAGATTAAACTGAAAGCGCAGAGAGTGCCGGTGCCAGCAATTTCTGTGCTGTAAGTGGAGGATGGCTCCTGGTGAACTTCAGATTCTTAAAGGTTTTTACTGTAGTGGATTCACGGCACAAAGAATTGGGGACGAAACATATTAGAGAAAAAAAAAAACACATCCTAAATGAGAACAGCTGAGGATAGGAGGCTCCTGCCATTTATTGGATTCATTATAGAACTTTACTCGAGCCTGTAATATTGGTTCTGCTGCTGTGGTGTAACTGGTAAAATGAAAAGTTATGTCAGGGGAGTGCTCAGAGGGGTTGTTCTTATTTCTTTCATCTTCTTAAAGGGCTGGGAGCACTTTACCAAGGCAGAGCTAGAAATTCACATCACACTCACTTAATATGGGAAACAACAGCCAGGTTATGAGCCAGAGATATTTTAGCCCCAGAACAATAACGCTATTGATTTGGTCAAGTATATTTGACTCTGACAGCAAGACATCCGATCTATGTGAAATTATTGTGGCTGCAAACAGCCAAGTGGGTCAGGTGCAACCACTGAGTTGAGGGGTAAGGGGTGGGGGACAGTAAACCAGATGTCCCAAATGCCTGAATTTCTGTCTTTTGATGGTTCCTGACTTGTTTGTGAATATTGATGGACTGACCTAGATAAAAATCCCACAGATACTGGAGGATAGTCCCAAAGTCCCCAAAGGAGAATTTCATGAGTACTTTAAGGGTGGAACCCCAGCTACCAAATCCATATGGGTGCCTGGGGGCTATTTTTGAGACCGTGTGTGTGTGTGTGTGTGTGTGTGTGCACGCACACACGTTAGTCACTCAGTCATGTCTGACTCTTTGTGACGCCATGGACTGTAGCCCACCAGGCCAGGCAATAATACTGGAGTGGGTTGCCATTTCCCTCTCCAGGGGATTCTCCTGACCCAAGGATTGAACTTGGGTCTCTGGTATTGCAGGCAGATTCTTTACCAACTGAGCCACCAACAGATAACGTTTCTGTCCACATCTACAACAGCAGATACAGGAGACATTTGGGATGGAGCCATCTCATATCTGTATGACCACATTGAAATATGATGGGCCCAAACTTCCTATGGGTTGAAATTAAATCAGCATTTTACCCAAGAGGGAGACAAAGAACAAGAGGCACATAATTGGCCCAAGTAACACATTCCGTTGTTTGAAAGTCACAAGGAATGGAAGTTGGAACTTGTAAAGGAGGGAACAGAGATAAGAGTTCACTAAGAGCCCCATTCACACACCCAAGAGATCTTCCTTCTTCCCCATCATTCCGAGCAACCTCACTGACTCTTTTCCATATATCAGACTCTTTTCCTTCCCCCTAATGGGCCTTTCAGTGATTGGAGTTTGAGTTTCTCAGTCAAGAAAGTTTGTTGTTTTTTTCAGAGACTGCTGCTAAGAAAAGCAGAGACCAGTAGGTAAAGAGGTGAAATAAAGTATATTTCCCTGGGAAACATATAAGATGCTCTCATGTTCCTAGAGTGTCCAAAATAAAGAAAACTGTCTAGGTTTTCCTTTCAGATTCCTGTCCCCATCTTAAGCTTGCATTTTCTTTGTGCGGGCATTTAACAAATTATTGCCTGTAGAGATTGCAGGATTGGCGGTTCTCTAAAACTTTAAAACCAGAGAACTTAGGACTCCCTATACAGAGATAACCATGGGTATATTAATGCTGTTGTTAATATCAAGCATTTGAACCCTTGGGATGTTGTTACAAGGACACATGCTTCTCCCTAGGGGACCCACAGGGGCAACACAGGATTTCCTTCCCCACTTTCCTCCTGTCTGCATATCCCATTTATCTCTGTTGATGATTGGGAACAAAAAGGCCAATCTCCCTGGACATGTTGTTTATCAGCTGAAAAAGTAAGAAATGTTAGAAGGTGGGTCCTTGTGAAGAGCTACCAGAGATAACAGGTTGGTGTTTCCTGAACTTCTCTCCACTAAGGGCAACTTTATTTTCCCGTACACCATACCGATGATTTAAAAGGGAACAACCATTATCAAAACACTAACCTTCTTTGTGGAGTACTTACCATGTTCCAGGAAGTCTTTTAAGAACTGTATATCTATAGCTCATTTTAACTTCATAGCAGTCTTGAAAAGCAGGTGCTGTTATTGTCAATGATGTTTTGATAAGGAGCAAGAGATGGTAAAATGACTTACCACATCATGGGGATTAAGGGCAGCCAAGGCAGGACTCAAGAGTCCTGTCTCTATTCCTGGACATGCAAATATATCCATTTCCTTCTATATTATAGGAAAAACAAAGGGCCACTGAGCTTCAGAGAGTGGACACTGCGGCCAGACTGCTGGGTCATTGCCTGTCTTTGCACTTTACTGCCCTTGTGAACTCGGGGAAGCTTCTTAATTCTTTGCTGCTTACTTTATTTATCTATAAATGAAGAAGCAATGAGGTAAAGTACCTACTAAGTACTATGTTCAGTTCAGTTCAGTCGCTCAGTTGTGTCTTACTCTTTGTGACCCCATGAATCGCAGCACGCCAGGCCTCCCTGTCCATCACCAACTCCCAGAGTTCACTCAGACTCGTGTCCATCGAGTGAGTGATGCCATCCAGCCATCTCATCCTGGGTCGTCCCCTTCTCCTCCTGCCCCCAATCCCTCCCAGCATCAGAGTCTTTTCCAATGAGTCAGCTCTTCGCATGAGGTGGCCAGAGTATTGGAGTTTCAGCTTTAGCATCAGTCCTTCCAAAGAACACTCAGGGCTGATCTCCTTCAGAATGGACTGGTTGGATCTCCTTGCAGTCCAAGGGACTCTCAAGAGTCTTCTCCAACACCACAGTTCAAAAGCATCAATTCTTCGGTGCTCAGCTTTCTTCAGTCCAACTCTCACGTCCATACATGACCACAGGAAAAACCATAGCCTTGACTGGACGGACCTTTGTTGGCAAAGTAATGTCTCTGCTTTTCAATATGCTGTCTAGGTTGGTCATAACTTTTCTTCTAAGGAGTAAGCAAGTGCTTATTATTATTATAGTTGCTATTGTCATCATCATCATCATTATATTTATTATTTGGTTTTTCTGTATTTCTATCCCCAAGTTATTCAAATGTCACCTTCTCAGGGAAGCATTTCCAAGCTACCTGATTTAAAATGCAGTCCCCATCAACAAAAATCCTCATCTCCCTTCTGACTTTATTCGGCTGGGTTTGTATTTCTGTGTCGTGCAATATACTTTACTTCATTAGCTTTTCTGCCTTTCTCTTCTCAAATGCAAGCTTCATGAAGGCAGCATCATTGGTCTGTTTTTCTCCTTGCTAATCTGTGAGCCTCAAAGAACACACCATGAAGGTACTTAATAAACCTTTGGTGGATAGATTTGACACAACACTGGGAGCCCAGTCTGGGTTGCTCACTGCCAGCCTCAGAAGTGGGCCCCTTCTGGGGCTTCTTCTAAGCAGCACTTCTTCAGCAACATGGCCTTTGCGGGGGTCACCTGGACCTCAAGAAATCCTTGGTCCCTCTTGGCGGAAGATCCTGGGTATCTTCTGGCACCATCTCGCTACATCCCACAACTTGCAAATTGCCATTTTTATAGCCAACTATTAATCTTGCTGCCTGTGTATGGAGCAGTTAGAGGAAAATGCCTTCAACAGCAAGATTTCCCAAACCTTAGAGCTACAGGATCAGAGTTAAGTCAATGACAACCTCACAACATTCTGTCTGGATGGCATTATGTGATTTTCTAGGAAGCAAGGTGGTGAGAGGATAACAGGCAGGAAGGCCAGGGGTCTCCAAATGGAGGAAATAGGCTGCAAGTGTCAGACATTTTTTCCTCTCTCTCTTTAAGTGGCAGGAGGAAACAAACTAGTGATATATTTTTTTTTTTCCCTTCTCTATACAAATTTAAAAAGAGGTTTCTCTTAAAATACTGTGTTGCCATAATGACACCTGGTTCCACCTGAAGTTAACTATTCTCAAACCTTGAGTTAACCAATATATTTTTCTTATGGAAATGTTTGTCTTAAGCTATGTTAATGTACTATGCATTTACCCCAGACACTGTCTTCAAGTTGGTTCTGCCTAATGGCTCAGAACCGACTTGACAAACCAGTATGTTATACTCAGACATTGTTCCCCTAATCTATGTAAACAAAACTATTTTTATGGTAACCTGCCTCTGTACAAGATTCAAGTCAGTCGTTTTATGTCCCAGAATAACTCATCTGGTCCCAAGATTATCCCAAAATACATCTTACAGATGAGAGACCTAGTGCCATTCTCTGAGTTTTAAGACATTCCTTTCTTTCATTAACAGAGTGCTAGTAACTATATAACATAGAGCTAAAAACTAGCAGGCGGGTATTCTTTCTGCCCCCTTCTGATGTCTATGTCAGAAGCTTTCTCTGTCTCTTTTATACTTTAATAAAACTTTCTTACACAAAAGCTCTGAGCGATCAAGCCTTGTCTCTGGCCCCAGATTGAATTCTTCTCTTCTGGAGGCCAAGAATTCTGGCGTCTTTTGTTGGTGCAGCAACAACCTTTCAGTGGTAATGTTAAGAAACAAACTAAAGAGTGTGTGCTTAAAAGGAGGCTTCAAAAATACAAAGAGGCTTGGCCTTCATGGGTTAAAAAGGATAGGAAGGGATATTGAATATAACCTGAGCTGGGTTTTCCTAATAGCTTAGTTGGTAAAGAATCTGCCTGCACTGCAGGAGACCCTGGTTCGATTCCTGGGTCAGGAAGATCCGCTGGAGAAGGAATAGGCTACCCACTCTGATATTCTGGCCTGGAGAATTCCATGGACTGTATAGGCCATGGGGTAACAAAGAGTCGGACATGACTAACTGACTTTCACTCATTCACTAATGCCCAGCTGGGGAGCAGCAAGGACATGCCCTTTGGGTGAAAGAGTCAACTGAGTCCTCAAAAGATCTTTCTGAGGACATTGAAGAGTGAGAAGGGTGAGGGCTGCCCTCAGCTCTCATTTCACAGAGGCCCCTGGCATGTGGGCTTTCAGATGAGAGCTTAAAGCCCCTGTTCAACCTCCTCAAAGCCTGGGGTGGGGGGTGTGAGGTCCTTAAGAAGAAAACCAGAAAACAGAGCAGTGAGCACCCTTCCCATGCCAAGCACAGTGGTATCAGTTTTCTCCTGCTGAGATCCTAGATTGTTAGCGGTTAATTAGTTGTTCTTTGCCTTTGGGACCTGGTGGTATCTTGTTGATCCTCTCTCTGCATTTTTCATTTCCAGACTGTGCCTCAGTTCTCTCATTTGCAAAATAGCTAAAGCAATACCTATTTTAGGACTTCCCTGGTGGTCCAGGGGTTAAGAATCCACCTGCCAATGCAAGTGAAAGTGAAAGTTACTCAGTCGTGTCTGATTCTTTGCAACCCCATGGACTGTAGCCCGCCAGGCTCTCCTCTGTTCATGGAATTCTCCAGGCAAGAATACTGGAGTGGGTAGTCATTCCCTTCTCCAGGGGATCTTCCCAACCCAGGGATTGAACCCAGGTCTCCCGCATGGCAGGCAGATTCTTTACCATCTGAGCCACCAGAGAGAGAAGCCTGCCAGTGCAGGAGACATGGTGCCAGTCCTTGGACTGAGAAGATTAAACATGCCCAAGGACAACTAAGCCTGTGTGCCACAACTACGGCGCCTGTGCTCTAGAGCCCGTTCTCTGCAAAAGAGAAGCCACTGCCATGAGAAAAAACCTGAGCACCACGACTAGAGAGTAGCCCCTGCTCGCTGCAACTAGAGAAAGCTCGCTCGCAGTAATGAAGACCCAGTGCAGCCTAAATAAATAAATAAATAAAAATTTTAAAATACCTTCTTCACAGGTGGCTGTGAAGATAAAACATATCAATATTTAAAGAGCTTAGAATAAAGTCAGGGATCTAGTGTGTGGTTGATGGGTCTGTGCTATTGCTGTTATTATTACTCTTTTTCTTTTCAGCCGTCATTGGGTTTTCTTGGTCTGGTTTCTCTGCTGCCCCTTGGCCTTGAGTTTCCCTGATACAAGTCAAGCCCATGTCACTAATAGATGGAATATCAAGTAGAAAGAATTTGATTGGCCTAGCTGAGGTCAAATGTTTACTTTCAGACCAATCATCTGGGACCAGGAGATGAGGTCACAATGTAATAAGAGTAGGAAGTCTCAGGTCAGGGCTCGGGGTGGGACTAGCTTTCTAAGATGAAATGATAGAGGGGACAAATGATGGATATTTCTTATGCAACAGTTCTTTAATTTCGTGTAGCTTTTCTTTATCTAGAGTGTTAGCTCCTTAGCAGTAGTAGTGTTAATTGCTCAGTTGTGTCCGACTCTTTGCAATCCCATGAACTGTAGCCCTCCAGGCTCTTCTGTCCATGAGATTCTCCAAGCAAGAACACTGGAGTGGATTGCCATTCCATTCTCCAAAGCTTCTTAGAGGTCACAACTATGTCACTTTATTCTTGAGCACCTGAGCAGCCTAGGGTTTTCAAATATTATGTGCTTAGCACCCAAGTTCTCATGGATACACCTGCTCCCCATCCACCTCTCTACTCATTGCTTCAAGTCACCATGACCCTTCCAGCTCTTTTACCAACAAGCAAAGCCTACTCCTACCTCAAGACCTTAGCACATCCTACTTGCTATTCTCTCTCCCTGAAATACTCATTCCCCTAAGCCTTACACTGATGACTCTTTCTGATTTCTCAGGTCTTACTTGGAATGGCAGTTTCTCAAAGAGTCCCTTCCAAAGTGGCCTGGATCCTAGTCACTCTCCTGACTCATACTTTTCAAGATAATCACTGTTAATTGTAATTATCTCACCCTTTTCATTTTTACTTGTTTTCTTTCTCCTCTACCTTGACTGTAAACACTATGGTGATATCTACCTTATTTCTGTTGTGTTTTATTTCACCCAGAACAACGCCAGGCATATAACAGATGATCAAAAAATAATTCTTAAATAAATGAATGGACAATTATTCCTTCTCTCATATCAGCTGAAAATTCTTCCTCTTTTCCTAAAAATATCACTTTTGACTTATACCAGAGACTCTCAGGATCCCAGCTGTGTCAACAACCAGTTATTTCTCATAATTTCAGTCAGATTCCCATGCACTACCTCAACCTCAAACTGAAATAAAGCTGCACCTTTAAGTCAGTCTTTACCTTCGCTAAGTATTTGGAACAGGAAATCAGGATTAATAACCCAAATTTCCATGCAACTAGAATCGCCAGGAAGTTTTATTGAACTGAGAGGTGTTGGCATCCCTGAAAAGCCAACCTGGCCTTGCAGGACTGAAGACAGACCCTCTGCATCCGGAGTGTGCTGTTCTCAGAATTAGCAGCCCCTGTCCCATGTGACGTGGTGACCTCTATGCTTGGCCGACTTTTAAGTTACAGAGAACTCAGAAAGTTAGGATGCTGGGAGAGACTGAGGGCAGGAGGAGAAGGGGGCGACAGAGGGTGAGAGGGTTGGATGCTATCACCGCCTCAGTGGATACTGAGTTTGACCAAACTCCGGGAGATAGTGAAGGACAGGGAAGCCTGGCATACTGCAGTCCATGGGATCACAAAGAGTTGGACACCACTTAGCAACTAAATATCAGGAAAGTAGTGGATCTGACTGACTTGTTCTCTCTGCCTCAGGACCCAGTGCAGAGAAGGTGCCCAGTAAATATTTGTTGAGTAAGTGAATGTAGGAATGTGTTTGAATAAAGTTTGTTCCCCGCTCCCCCCTTCCCCCTCCCCACCCCCTCGCCGACAAGAAACTCAGTAGTTAGATTAGTTTTTCATTACTGTGTAAAACTCACCTTCACATTTCAGAGGTTTAATGTAGTGATCACTGATAATCACTCACGGTGTCTGTGGATGAGGAATTCAGAAGTGGCTTGATTAGGCTTTTCTGCTTCTTGGTCTCTAATGATTTTAGCATATGATATAGGCTTCATTCCTCTGGGAAGTTTTGACTGGGATTAATTATTAGGTGGAAAAATTCACCACCCAAAGTAACACTCACCTGACTGGAAAGTTAGTGCTGACAGGGTAATCAGGAGCTGTCTGTGATGAACAGCATTAAAGATGGATTCAGTTCAGTTCACTTCAGTCGCTCAACCATGTCCAACTCTTTGCGACCCCATGAATCACAGCATGCCAGGCCTCCCTGTCTATCACCAACTCCCAGAGTTCACTCAGACTCACATCCATTGAGTCAGTGATGCCATCCAGCCATCTCATCCTCTGTCGTCCCCTTCTCCTCCTGCCCCCAATCTCTCCCAGCATCAGAGTCTTTTCCAATGAGTCAACTCTTTGCATGAGGTGGCCAAAGTACTGGAGTTTCAGTTTAGCACCAGTCCTTCCAAAGAACACCCAGGACTGATCTCCTTTAGAATGGACAGGTTGGATCTCCTTGCAGTCCAAGGGACTCTCAAGAGTCTTCTCCAACACGACAGTTCAAAAACATCAATTCTTCAGTGCTCAGCTTTCTTCACAGTCCGACTTTCACATCCATACATGACCACTGGAAAAACCATATCCTTGACTAGACAGACCTTTGTTGGCAAAGTAATGTCTCTGCTTTTTAATATGCTCTCTAGGTTGGTCATAACTTTCCTTCCAAGGAGTAAGCGTCTTTTAATTTCATGGTTGCAGTCACCATCTGCAGTGATTTTGGAACCCCCCAAAATAAAGTCTGACGCTGTTTCCACTGTTTCCTCATCTATTTGCCATGAAGTGATGGGACCAGATGCCATGACCTTAGTTCTCTGAATGTATTAAGTACAGCCTATTAACTAAATATGGCCATGGATCTGACAGTTTCCCAAAACCAATGCAACCGTGTTTGGTGTTTCTCTTTTCACTTTTTTCTGTGATTTAAGAAAGAAAAAACAAAAAACGTTGCTTGTTGAGAAAATGAACATTGACAAAGAACAGAATAAACAGACAGTCCTCATTAGTACCAGATAGATTACATCTTTCATACAATTCTAATTATATTTTCCTCTCTAATGCCTATCAGCCAGTACTATAAAACACAGACATCAGCCTCCAATAATATATTTTCTTACATTCCAGACACTGGAAATTCCACAGAGTTGAGTAAACATCAGTTTAGCCAGATCCTCTGAAAGGCTAACAGCAGCCAATTTTAATTTGTCCTGGGACCAAATGGTATTTCAACAATCTATTCAAATAATAGCTCTTCCCAAATAATACTTGATTTGGTTCATCTAAGGCTGTGCATGCTAAGTCATGTCTGACTCTGCTACCCCATGGACTGTAGCCCACCGGGCTCCTCTGTCCATGGAATTTCCCAGGCAAGAACAGTGGAGTGGGTTGCCATTTCCTTCTCCAGGGAATCTTCCTGACACAGGGATGGAGGCCGAATCTCTGATGTCACCTGCTTTGGCAAGTGGTTTCTTAACTGCTGAGCTGAGCCACCAGGGAAGCCCTCATCTAAAGCTGGAAGAATGGAAAGAGCAGGGAACTTCTAACACTGACTTCACCCTCAATGTGTGCCTGCCATGGTATCTGTACCCTGACACTTACATTCTAGCAAATTTGGAAAGACTTGCTTCTCACTGGACTGGAAGTGATATTGGATCCCTTGTCTGAAGACACTGAAATGTGGGTTGGTGGGGGGTCTGTCTCAAGTACCTACAAGGGCTTAGCCATATGTCTATATAAAACATTCCGATTTTCTAAAAAGGGCACATTTTTAGGACACACAAGACAGTCAGGGTAATAATTCTATACTTTCACATAAACATATGAGTTCTACTCCTTTTTCATGAACAATCAACCCTAGTTATTGGTCTAGTTTTTGTTTATTCACTTTGGAAAGGAGACATAAGAGAGAGAAAAAAATAGAACTTCACTTTCTTCGAGTCTATTTCAAATAAATCAAGAGCCTAAGGATGAAATGGAGCTCACCTTCCGGCTCAGATGAAGGCACCTAGTTGCGGGGGGGAGGGGGGGACCATAGTACCTGGAGAGCAAGTGCCTCTTCTCCCTTCCCCCACTATTGTCTTGGTGTCTCTGGGGGCTGTCATACATGTATAAGGACCTACCAGAAATACAGAGAATCACCATGTCTGTCTTTCTGCCTTGTTCCCAGGTTAGACACAGATTGCATCCATCTGGATTGCGTTCCATCTGGCCAGGTCCCAGGAGTGTCAGGGACGTGCCTGACATCAGTAGCTGATCACTCCTCTCATGTCTTCCCTCTCCCAGCTCTGTCCTATCTCTGAGAGGGTGGGGTCGTAGTTTGTGTGCCCTAGTCCTGCCCCTCTTCCATAGCCTGGGGTCTGGACCAGGATGGATGGGGGCTGTCAGAGGAGGAAGGTGAAATCAGGTTTGAGGTTGGAGAGAGGAAAAGCATGAAGCTCCCTTTGCCCTCGTAGAGCCGCCTCCCTGGATCCTAGAACTGGAAAAAGGCAGAAAATCATTTTCTTTCCAGAACATCCAGAAGGACACGCTGTAATCTTGATTTTACGTACTGAGACCCAGGTCAGACTTCTTGCCTCCAGAACTGCAAGAGGATCATTCTGTGTTGCTGTAGAGAGAATGGGGCTTCAGGGGATAGACTTCTTTGGGGGTCTGTAGGCTACTGTTGCCATCTTGAGGGCAGTGGGGAAAGAGTGTGAGCCACGGGAAGAAAGAAGAACAGAGAATGAGATCCCCAAACTCCCCCAAAGGGGACGACAGAGGATGAGATGGTTGGATGGCATCACTGACTTGATGGACATGAGTTTGAGCAGGCTCACAGAGTTGGTGATGGACAGGGAAGCCTGGTGTGCTGCAGTTCATGGGGTCACAGAGTCAGACACAACTGAGCGACTGAACTGAACCGAACTTGTTTGGATCATGGCAGTATTTTTAGTATGTTTACTTTGTGCCCAATCCCTGGCCCATTGTGGATGCTCAACTCAAAGGGGAGAATGACTGGCACTTACTTTAAAATTTTGCTGAGCTTTTTTCTCTAGAGTCTCAGACAAATGAGCTGCTGGTTGCTAATGCTGCTCTGGGATTCAAACACATAGGGAATTTGAAAAATATTTCCATGTCTAAATAAATTAAGAGCTGAGCTGTACCAAACATGAACTGTGTGGTTCAAAGAGGAAATGCAGATGGCCAACAGGCACATGAAAAGATGTTCAACATCACTAACCATCAGGGAAATGCAAATCAAAACCACGGTGAGATAGCACTTCACATCTATCAGAATGGCCATCAGCAAAAACAACACAAACAACAAATATTGACCAGGATGTGGGGAAAATGGAACCCTTGTACACTGTTGGCGGGAATATAAACTGATGACGTCACTATGGAAAACAATATGGCCGTTTCTCAAAACATTAAACTAAGCTAAACTCAGTGCTTCTACTGCAGGGGCTGCAGGTTCAATCCCTGGTTGGACAGTTAAGATCCCACATGCTATGTGGCCAAAAATAAATAAATAAAACAAACAGGAAAACTAAAAATACAGCTACCATATGATCCAACAATTCCACTCGGGTATATATCCCCTCCGCCAAAAAAAAAAAAAAAAAGACAAACTCAAAAAGATATCTCCACTGTTCATAGCAATATTATTTACAATTGTAAATATGTAAATAATGTTTATGGTGATAGGGAAGCAACCTAAATGTCCATCAACAGATGAATGGATAAAGAAGATGTACATATATTCGGTGGACTATTACTCAGCCATAAAAAAGAATGAAATTTTGCTATTTGCAAAATTTCATGGATAGACATAGAGGGTATCATGCTAGGTGAAAGAAGCCAGACAAAGACAAATATTGCATGATATCACTTACATGTGGAATCTAAAAAATGTTAATACAACCAACTATTGAATGTAACAAAAAAGAGGTAGACTCAGATATACAAACTGGTGGTTACCAGAGGGGAGGGGCAGTACAGGAGTTGGGAAAGGGGGCTATAAACTACTGAGGGTAAGATAAGCTGCAAAGATGTATTGTACAACACATGGAATATAACCAATACTTTGTAATAACTGCAAATGAAAAGTAGTCTTTAAAATTGCATAAATTTTTTAAGTGAAAAAAATTATTATACCTCATTAAAAAATTAACTGTGTAACAGGCACTGCCCTGGGTATCTCATTAAACCCCTCCACCCCTGTGGTAGTCTTTGGTTTCACCATTTTTTAAAAGAGGACACTGAGGCTTAAAAGATTCCCTTGAGTCACAGAACAAGTTAGTGAGGAAGTCAGGATTGAGACCTAAGCATTCCAAATCCAGAATCCAAGATTTTAACCAAGAGGTTTCATCTTGATGTTGGCATCATACAGAATAAGGTCAAAATGCCACCACATCCCTTTCCAGGCCAAACACAAAGAATCAGAGTAGAAGATAAAAGATCAGTCAGTGGCTTTCTAGATGGTAAAAGATTCCAGTCTTAAAAATACCAATAATAATTCCATGTTTGACTTTTTCATTTTTTTCCCCAATTTTCTAAGATATTCCTTTTGGTTCTTAAAATGTGGTGAGAGATCAGTATCTAGATAACCTGGAAGATAACGATGGAACTGAAAATTGCATACAGAGGGAACTTTCAGGGAGACTGTCTGGGAAGGGTCAATTATGGAGACATTACAGCAAACTTTCCTGGCCCTGAAGAGACCAACGCTCTGAGTTCACATGCCCTGCATTCCCGGGAGGAATGCATTTGAGACTCATACATATTTATATCCAATAATGTATCAAAGTAAATGTCAGCTTTTTTTTTTTTTTCTTCTGTTAACTTAACATGCAGGAAAGTAAATGACCCATAAAGAAAAAGAAATGATTTTCTCTCTACCATGAAAGCCTTTAAATATGCAAACATTTCAATACCTAATAGAGCAGGTCATAAAGTGAGTCTGGTGCATTTTCTTGAGAGAGGTTTTACAAGGTTTTATAAGGGTTTTGGTTGCTGTGCAGTATTCAGTAGTTTATACGGTTGCATTTTGAAACCTAGTTATCAGGTGATTCATTCGACAAAGCATTGACAGCTCTGTAAATGTTTGGTGTGTGTTGATGTAGAGACTGAATACTGATGGGTTTATAAATCCATAATAACTAATTGGGGTGATTGGGTTACTTGTCTGTTTATTTTTAATTAGTTTAGTTTTTAAACTGCAATGAGTAAGTCATGGGATTTTAGTTCCTACACCAGGGGTTGAACTCAGCCTCTCTAGCAGTGACAGTGAGGGGTCCTAATGACTATACCTCCATAGAATTCCTGGGATTATTCTTTTTAAAATGCCTGAAAACTTTAATGATTGAACTTATTGAATTTAAAATTGAGTGTGCATTGCGTACCTGAGACATTTTTTTATTATTATTCAGGTCTGCCCTTAATTAGTTTAAAATAATGGAGGCTACAGACACAGGTACCCTCTTGTATCTCCACGGCTTAGCCCAGACAGAGTCCAAGTAGCTCAGGGGTTACAGGGCATTCTGTTTCATACAGTCACTCAGGGACCCAGGCCCCTTGCATGCTCTTGTCTTGTAATCCCTAGAACCCGAGAGAGCTTTGTTGTGTCTGTGAATCCTGCCAGCTGCTGGGGAGAGGGAATAGAAGGAGGACTGTGTGGGAGGAGTCTATGAGTGGAGTCTGAAAACAGCCCTTGACACTCGGCCACTTCCATTGGACAGAACCTGGTCACATGATATTGCCTACTTGCAAAGGATGCTGGGACACACAGTACAGCTGTGTGTCTAGGAGAATAGGGAATTAGATTCCCTTTCATAATCAACTATCAGCTTACTCCAGTTTAAAACTATACGTTTGGATAACATCTCCTGTTGGGAATTGATAACCTAAACTCAGAATCAAAAATAAATTATGTTTTCAGTTTCCTTGTGCGTTGGTGTGAGCATCTGAACTCAGTTCTGATCCTCAGATATATCTGTGGGAGGCACTGTGTAAGAAGCACGCGTGGTTTTGATGGTGGAAGCAGCATAGGGTCAAGGATAGTGATGGGGTGGGGGTTCATTAAGGCAGAGTCAGTGGGGTTCCCATAGAAAAACAGTCCTGTTAAATGGTTCTGCGGGCTATTCTCAGAAGCTCTGCCTAGAATCTCTCCCTCTGTCAACTTCAGTCATTCTTGGAGAATCTTAAAATCCTTTAGTAAATCTCTACTGCTTCAATAAGGGTGAATCTACTTCCCTGCAACTATGAATGTTGTCTTTTTAACTATTTGGTTTTGAGGGGAAAAAAGAAACAAAACACATATACTTTAGAAGTTGAAACATGAAGCCTTTGACCAGTCAAGACGTTTTATTTGAATATTTTCATTGATTACTTTCTAATATTTAATGGTTGTGTGATTTCATATAATTTTTTTATGTCTGTCTTTTCTTGAAAACCAAAAGATCTGGCAAACTGAAGGAAATGTATAAAGGAATGTATGAGGAATATATATTCAATAGTTGATTTATTCCCTCAGAAAACCTGTATTACATGCCTGGCGTTTCCCAGCCCTGTGTTAAGGGATGGTCTAGAGAGATGAATAAGGCTCAGGGGGTGGATGGGACAATGCTCCCTTTCCTGGCCTGAAATTCCCATCTACTGGGTATTTCATCCCCTCAAGGTTTTGATGTATAGTAATAATAATAGCTCAGTAAAAGCTGACTCTTAACAAGCACTTTTGCAAGTCACTGATTGCCTCAAATCTTAACATCTTATAGTGTTATTGCCACTTCATTTCAACCAATGAGTAAGAGAGGCACAGAGAAGTCAGACAAGTTCTATAATGCCTCACAGCTGGTAAGGAGAAGAGTTGGGATTTCAATTCAGTTCCATCACCAGAATCACAGTCCTAACCATTATGAAGGACTGCCCCTCTCCTAATACCCATGGGTGTTTAAATCTACTTGTCTATTTATATCACCAGTTAAGTGTTTTAAAGCATCATGAATTGTATGGATGAATCTTGGAACCATGATGCTTAGTGAAAGACAGCAGACAAAATAGGCCACATATTGTATGATTCCTTTTAAATGAAATGTCCAGAAATTTTCAAATTAAAAACAAGTATTATCTCATAACTGCTCCAAAAGGGAATTTCAAGGAATGCCTTGGTGAATCAATGATATCATCAAGCCATAAGATTATTTCTTGAGTCTTATATGCAAATTTGTTTCCTCATTGTCTCAAAGTGGCTGCTGCTGCTCCAGGCAACACTTTATCCCATGATAATGATCATAAAAGAGGAAGAAAAAAAAAGGGAAGAAAAATCAGTCTGCATTTCTGTTTTATTAATGAGAAAAAAAATTTTTCCAGAAACACCAAAGCACCAAGATGCTTCTTAGCATCTCATTGGTCAGAATTTAGCCACTTGCTTGCCTATGACTTCAAAGGAGGATGGAAAAGTAAGCATCTGTGATTTTTCAGCTGAAATTGTGGGAATGGGCTCACCCTACAAGGAAAAGAGTTGGCTGCAGCACTTCAGGTAGAAAAAATGAAGAAAAGCCTTCATATTAGGTCTGCCAATCTTATATTTTTGGCAATTTTCACTTCATGACATTGTTCTGGACCTTCTCGATATACTGAAGGAAGGCAGAGGAAAAGTACAGAGAAGAAAATTTCCCTTGTTAATTTAAGTAATTGCAACTCAAGTTTAATGGTGCAGACATTGTCAGTGACTTTATGGGGAGCATGGAGAAGGATGGCCAACCTCTGCCCTCATTGCTGAGTGGATGCAGTCTCAGATGGGAATTTATAAGTGTTGCTGCAGGTATAAGATGGAAAAGGGCGCCCACAGTCCTCTATGGGAAAGGCCGAAAATAGGAGGGAGGTCTGGACACATTTTCAAGATTGGTTGGCTAGATTCTGCCTTTGGAGATGTAAAGAAGATGCTCCAGGTGTAAGCAGGAGTGAGGGAAATTCTGGAGGTTTGGAAGTTGACAAAATCCAGTTTAAATGGAGTAGGAGACAGAACTCAGAGATGGGGTAGGAAATGCAGATTGGGCCATGTTTTGAAAGTCTTGGAGAGAACGTACCTGGTGGTCCAGTGGCTAAGACTCTGTGCTCCCAATGCAGGTTCCCAGGTTTGATCGCTGGCCAGAGAACTCCATCCCACATGCCACAACTAAAGATCCCACATGCTATAATGAAGCTCAAAGATTCTGTGTGCCACAACTAAGACTTGTTGCAGCCAAATAAATAAATAATAATAAAAGAGAAAGTCTTGGAATCCAGTCTTAGAAGTGGGTATGTCATAGTCTAGGGAATAGAGAATATTGGGTGATGGGACAATGGGCCCAGATTTCCATGACTCTGGCTGTTGAATTTTGCTTGTGGTCATTGCCTGGGAGACATATCTATACTCTGCACCTGTGTCTATGTGTGTGTATGTGCAGGTGTAAGTGT
Source organism: Capricornis sumatraensis (assembly GCF_032405125.1). Lineage (NCBI taxonomy): Eukaryota > Metazoa > Chordata > Mammalia > Artiodactyla > Bovidae > Capricornis > Capricornis sumatraensis. Next base: position 56,651,969 of record NC_091085.1, on the reverse strand, counting down.
GTGTGTGTGTGTGTGTTTGTACATGAGTATATGTTGGTTTGTGTGATGTGTGTATAAATGCACATGTAGATTTGTGTGGACATGTGTTTTTGTGTGAGTATATGTGTATGTGTGTGTGTATGACTTTGACCTCAACACTGAGATCACTCACTACCATTGTTTGAAACTTATCTTCTGGCTAAATCAAAGTTCATGATCTTAGCAGAGGCACAGACCTCTGTGAGTCTGCTGAACTACTTGGTAACTGCTTCTATGGAATATGTGTGGGTGTCAGGATCTTCTGTTCTAAGCCTCATGCTTTCATAGTTGGGGGACAAATGCACTTTTCCGGATGTGTGTTTTCATGAGTGGCTATTTTGGCTAAGACATGGTCATTTTAAAGTTCCCTAAGGATTTCCCTGGTGGTCCAGTGGCTAAGACTCTGTGCTCCCAATGCAGGGGGCCCGGGTTTGATCCCTGTTCAGGGAATTAGATCCCACATGCCACAGTGAAGACTGAAGCTCCTGTGTGCTGCAATGAATACTCAGTGCAGCCAAATAAATAAATAAAAACAAACAGTAAAAAAATAATAAAGTTCCATAAACTGGTCAAATTTTATCAGTCACCCTTAGACCTCATATATGAAGACCAAGAGGATTTGTTCTATTTTGGAGGTGAAAGTTACCATGCACATCAATGCATATAATGCAGGTTCTAACATATCACAACCAAATACATGGTGAATAGAGAAGAAAAGGAATCAACATGGCCTCCCCTTCAACAGACTTCCATTTTAGGACTACCCTCATTTCGTGGTATCCTGTTCTTTTCAATGATGATAATTAAATAGATATATATTTAAATGTGATTTGGTGCTTCCACCATCGGAAATCTTTTCCTCGTTATCCATTCACAGTGTAGAATACAGATGTCACATGGCCTGTGTTTTGTTTCGGCAGTAAGACCAACTTAATTCATCCAAGTTGTTACTTTATTTTTTAGCAGTTTTGTGCCCTGTTTCTTATATAAATTGCCCAGGATTTGGCTGAGATCTGCTCTTGGCACCTGCATAGTCTGGTTTGGAATTGATTCTCTTTTTTTCCTCTGTGGATGTCTAAAGCCATCCCTCAATGTGATGAGGATTCCTGAGGCTCCTGATCCTACAGTCACATCTCAGTCACATCTTTTACTTCCAATAAAAGTCGCATCTTTTATTTCCAAGCTTCCCTCTCATTTGCAAGCTAGGAACCCCAGGTTTAAAGCTCAGCACCTTCTTTTATTTTCACATCTTTACTTACACAAAGCATTAGTGAGTTGTGTAAATTCTGGTGAAGTTGGGTAAGGGGCAGAGGGGCCAAAGGAAGAGTTTCCATTATGGATACAGAGGCAACTGAAAATTGAATGCAAGGCATCTCTGTTCATAAACTTACACTTTAAAAACATCCTCTGAGGACTTTCCTGGTGGCCCAGTGGTTAAGATTCCTTGCTCCCAATGCAGGGGGCCCAGGTTGAATTCCTAGTCAAGGAACTAGAGCCCACATCCTATCACAACTAAGACTCAGTGCAGCCAGATATATATGTAAAAATATCCTCTGGTCTCTCAATCATTGGGAAATATCCTCAGAATTCCCACTCCCAACTATCTATGGGCTTCCTTTCTCTTGGCCAAGTCCACTAAGCTTGACTATGTGGGGCACAAGGGCACCAGCAGAGAGGCTGTGCAGAGGGTGAATTTAACCCCGTGTTGGGTTTACCAAAGTCCTGGCAGAGCCTGGCTCTCCTTCTGCTCATTCCTTGTACTTCTTTGCCTATCATGCTCCATTCCCACGTTAAATCTTGGAAGTAGAACCATCTTCCTCACTTTCTCACAAGCAACAGTCACACAATTCCTTTTGTTTTGGTTTGGTTTGCTTGTTGCTGTCATGTTAATATCTATACTCCCAAGATACTCAGTCCAAACACCTAGCAAAGAGGATTGAGAATAGAGGAGGGGCAAGATAAGGAACATAGGTTCCCAAGATTTCTCAACAGCATCTTGAGGGAGGCAGGGATTCATTCTACCTACCTTGACCATCTTTACATTTCATAATTCCTAGTGCTGTGATTTTTAAAAAACTCTTGGATACTAGAATGAATGGTCTATCAAAAGCAATTTCCATTCTGCATGAGTATTTTTGATCTGTAGGATGTCTGAGGTTCAGCAGTAATACTTTAGTTTAGCATCATTAATTCAATATGTTGATATTAAACACTTAATTGTACTCCTTGAAGTTGTTTTGAAGTGGATTCTGTCAGGTAACATACCCATAATGGGATTAAGACAGCTGGTAGAGCTCAGCAGTTTTATAATTTCACTTTTTCACCTTTGAGCTGACTGCATTCTGATGAATCTGGACTTGCTTTGGCCATAATCCCACTAAACAGGGCAAAATCACAGATAAGACCATTTGAACTATAAGAAGTCAGCTGCTTTTAAGGAATTATCAGATGATTCAACATGTCATGAGGCACCTTAACCAGTTTTAAATGAAAATTTGAACTTTTGGAAGAATACTTGGGAAAAAATGGCATGAATCACTGTGTTTTAAAAAATTGAAGTTAGGCATTTACAACCTCTTAGAGTCAAATAATTCAATAAGGCAAATATGTGTGTGTGTGTGTGTATGTGTGTGCGCTCAGGCACTACAGTCGTGTCCAACTCTTTGAGACCCAGTGGACCACAGCCCCCCAGACCCCTCTATCCATGGGACCCTTCTATCCATGGGATTCTCCAGGCAAGCATACTGGAGCCGATTGCCATGCCCTCCTCCAGGGGGTCTTCCACACCCAGGGATCGAACCTGTGTTTACTGCTTTGCAGGTGGATTCTTTACCACTGAGCCACCAGGAAAGCTGCCCCCCCCCCCCGCCACCTCCCCCACACCCCCCACACACATATTTTTAAATCCTTGAACTCATATTGATTCCTCAACACAGAGGCAATCATTTTCAACACATCTAAGTAATCTGTTTTTAGGGTAATTTCTACATCTCAGTATATTTTCTCCCTCTGTCTTGATAGTTATTTTTCTCTTGTATAAATTTTGTTCTTTGCAAAGCTCTAATCCTTTCAAGTTGCTTCTTGCTGTGTTCTTGCTTGTTTCGGTGTGCACCTTGGGGCTGGACGATTTCCTCATGGATGTGAGCCCTGATTACCGGTTTAAAAGCAGGCGACAATGATATTGAACACGTGGTGGAGAATGTCCAGTGCAGGCTGAGCTGGGCTGTTTCACTAAACCTTTGATGCCAGTTCCTTTGTTGTTGTTTGCTTGCTTTTTGTTAGACTTTGGGTTTTTATTCTAGGAGACATAAGAAACAACTGAACATGCATCTCTAGAGAATATACAGTGATAGAATATCTACGTCATAGGGTAAGCATATCTTCAACTTAGTAATAAACGGCAATTTATTTTCAGATACAACCACATCAGTACATTGCCACTGTCAGTATATGAAGAATCCTTGTAGTTTCACATTTTACCAACATTTGATATTATAAAATTTAAATTTTTTTTGCCAATCTGATGGACGTAAAACGATATCTCATTGAGGTCACAATTTTTATTTCCATGATGGATGAAAAGATGGAAACTCTATTTATTTTTTCTATGAAATAATTTTATTCTAACTCTTCACATCCATCATCAACATAAGGGCGTTCCTTTTGCCAAATCCAGAGCCACTTTTAAAATCAGTTTCTTATTTTCTTTTATTTTGGTTGTTTAAAATACAGCGGGTATTTTTTTAACCTGAGCATGAGGCTTTCACTGGTAAATTTTATTCTAATACCTAAGTTACATTTGATCCCAGTACCTTTGTGCTTTTCCCGATTGGCTCCTGCAGCTCCTCAGAGGTGGGTCTTGTGAGCATGGTGTGGAAGGTGGGGTCTGGCCATCATCATTCTGGAGCCCAGCTGGTAGGGAGGGTTGCGCATTTCCTCTGGGTCCAAGATGCCCTGCAGGCATGGAGTATAACAGCTCATCTTTAAGTGTACCTGAGCCCATTTTAATCATCACAGGAAATATACCATGGGTTCCGCCAGCTAGAGAAGGGAACAAACTTCTTAAGCAAATGCTGTTATTGTTAACATTGCCTGTCTAGCTGTTTAGAGGCTTCTGGAGTCAGGATTCCTGAACCTCTGAGTAGTTCTTTGGGATAAACTGGGTTGCTGCTTCGCTTTTTCCTATTGGACTATAGGGACTTCCCTGGCGGCTCAGATGGTAAAGAATCTGTCTGCAACGCAGGAGACCTGGGTTTGATCCCTGAATTGGGAAAATCCCCTGGAGGAGGGCACGGCAACCCACTCTAGTACTCTTGCCTGGAGAATCCCCATGGACAGAGGAGCCCGGTGAGATGCAGTCCATGGGGTCACAAAGAGTCAGACATGACTGAGAGACTAAGCACAGCACAGCACATTGGACGATAATTTAGTTTAGCTTCCAACATGTTTTGTTCCTGTGGTCTCCTCTGTCTTTCTTAATCCTTGTTGATTTACTCCTCAAAAATAAAATCAATTCACAGATATTATAGCAGCAACTTGGAAAGGAGTGAAAATAACTCAGAAGGACAACCTCCTAGCAGAGTCAAAAACTGATCCCCTGATTTTTAACATATTTTGTCTGCATGAGTGAACTTGGGGTAAACAGCATTCTAAAGCAGTCTACATTTTAAATTTTTCATGTGAATTAATTCTACTCGAAGTCATTTTTAGACCCTAAGATAATTGTCAATCTTGCCTAATCCGTGATGTCCTATCCTCACCTTTTGGTGCCTTTCAATCAGAAAAAAAAAGAACAAAGTCATAAGTATTTCATACCACAGGTTTTTTGTTTAATTTTCTTTTCTTTTTTTTTTTTAAGTTGGTCAGAGTTTGAATGCAAGCCAAGGTTTCTAAGAGAAAAAAGCACAGAGCAGGCTTAAAGACATGTTTTTCCCCCCTCTGGCTCACTAGATATGTTTCCCTGTACCTTTCATTCTGGCAAAAAATAAAATTTATCTCAATTAAGGAACACACACAGCATAATACCTTAGTCTAGTAAGACCAAGGCAAAAGGCTACTGCTAATATGGATTTTTTGTGCCAGATAATGACTATTAATCCCTGGATCTAAGTAGGCTAACCCTACATGTTGATTAATTGTCCAGTGACACTTGAGTAACATTTACATTTTACTGGATGGGATCAACTTAACAGAAATGGACCTGGCTGATGAATAAATGGATCCTTTTATCCCAACAGTTTAAACGATTACTGAATATCTCTGAAGTCTCTTGCACTTTTAAGAATTATTTTAAGCACAGTCACCATAACTCACCTCATGAAAAGTGATACATCTGCAAAAAGATGGATTGTTGATATGTTTTTACACCTTTTACACTAAGTGAGTTCATAATTTATTAGAAAAATTGAAAAGACTCATGAGAGGAAAGATTTCTATCCTTCATTCCCTTTCTCCCTCCCATCCTCCTCTTGTTTTCCTCAGTGTTTAGTTTATGAGAAAGAGAAAAAGAAAAGAGAAAGAAAGAGAGAAAACAAAATGGGCAAGTTGCAAATTTAAATATGGTTAGCTTCCTCTTGGAAATGATAAACCTGCCATGTCATTTCCCTTTACATCTGTGGTTTGCGTTTTCTCAAGTCACAGCATCATTTCACTCCATCTACTTTATCCTTTCTCTACAGCTATAGCCTTACTTTTATTTTCTCCAAAGCTGCCCTTGAAAGCTTACTTAGAAACTCAGATTTATCTTAATTTAACAGTGATTGCTATCTTGTTTCCAAAAAAGAAAGAGTCAGGAGAAAAACCAGATGACCATGCTGATGGACTCTCACACAAAGAGATTAATTGCAGTGCTCTGGAAGACTTGGGCAAAGTGATGAGCAATCCACAGAATGCAGAGGAAACTAGAGCTAGTGGTGTTTGCAATGTGCAAACTCCTGGATATTTGTAAATATCCTCACGCTGGGATGGTAAATTGGGAACAGCCATCTGGATGTTTGGCTACATTTTTCATTTTTTAGATGGATATTTAAGACTGCTAGATAGGAGCTTTCAGCTTGGCTCCTTATTCTTTTGGTTTTTGATAGCAGCAAGTCATGATACAATAAATTCAATGATATTTTACAATTTGCACAGTACCAAACAACAAAATTCGCAACGTGCTATGAATCAGTATCTGTTAAGCGATGTAACTGTATGTAGCTAGCACAAGAATCTGTTAAAAATACTGTCATGTATTAAAAATATGAATTCAGAGAATATAAGCAGTTGAAGTACATCTCAGTTTTTATAACCTCATTTCATCATTTTACTATTTTAAAAAATTTGGTGTGTTAGGTCAAAATGGAATCACCTAGGCCTCCATCAGGCTTTGATGGGACTGATTCCTTATGAGACCCACTGATATAAACAGTACTATATGCAAAATAGATAATCAGCAGGGATTTACTGTAAAGCACAAGGAAATCTACTCAATATTCTGTAATAACCTATAATGGAAAGGAATCTGATAAAGAATGGGTGTATGTATTGATATATATATAACTGAAGGACTGCACTGGTGGCTCCGCGGTTAAGAATCTGCCTGCAGGGCAGAAGACCAGGGTTGAATCCCTGGGTCCGGAAGATCCCCTGGAGAAGAAAATGGCAAATTCTGTGGAGAGGGGAGCCTGGCTGGTTACAGTCCATGGGGTAGCAAAGAGTCAGAAACAACTGAGTGACTATTCTATTTCTCTCTCTCTCTCTCTCTCATGTAGAAATGAACCACTTTGCCATCCACCTGAACATAAAATCAACTATAGCTCCAATATAAAATAAAGATTAAAAAAAAGAAAAGTGCTGATATTTCACTGGAGTGATGGTGATGAGAGTCCAGTGCCTGAAAATGGGGTGAAACTGTTCCTCTTCCGTGTTTGCTCACACACATATACTCTTGAGTTTATACCCACGCACCAACACAAGTCCACACATAGAAACCTGGAGCCCCCAGCAACCTCATCTCTTGAGCAAGAACTTTCTTCTCCATCACGAGGTGAAGGCCACAGCCTCCTTCTGCACTAGTCAGAAAGGATGATTGCAAAAATAGCACACTTGTCTGTCCGCACAGGAAGTGAACAGCAGAGAAGGAGATGACCAGTCATCACATAGAGTGGCACTTCTACACCCCTGTGCTGCAGCCCAGGTCTGAGAACTCAGAGCTCTGAGGACCAGGTGGAGATGGAGCAGCACAGAGATGATGCCCAGAGATGCCCGCAGCACTGCGCACGGATCCAGCCAACAACGACCCACAACCGTGGCAGAGTGCTGATCCCAGCCTCACAGGTATTCCATGGAACACTATCATACCTCTCACTTCGAGAATGATTGTATTTACTAAAATCCATTTTAATTATAGAAGGAGTCTGCCTCCCATGCTGATGTTCAGGTAAAAGTGCTCAGTGGTGTCTGACTCTTTGCGACCCCATGGTCTGTCCATGGAATTCTCCAGGCAAGAATACTGGAGTGGGTTGCCATTCCCTTCTCCAGGGGATCTTCCCAACCCAGGGATTGAACCCACGTCTCTTGCATCTCCTGCATTGGCAGGAAGATTCTTTACCTTTGTGCCACCTGGGAAGCTCAATTCTGATGCTCCTTCAAAATAAATAAAATACTGACTGCAGTAACTTTCACAGATGGTTCAGAAGCAGACTGTTGACACATTCCTTTCACGTGTTATACAATTACATTTTTTTCCCAGGTCTGAAGAAAAAATTGGCCAGGGTTTACAATAGCTTCTAAGCATGAAAATGTCGGATGTAGTTATTGCAGACTGAAAACGTTTTCCTCCGAAATTCTGTAGACCTCAATTTCTGCAAACATTGCTTCTCTAAACAAAATGTTAACAGTCAATGTTCTGTTTTCTGAAGTAGAATGTGTGTTCTAGGGTCAAATATTTTCTAACGAAATGTTTCTTGCATTCTCTGAGGCTTAAATAAATGTTGGCCTTTGACGGTCAGATACAAGGGAGATGTTTCCACTTCCCTTCAAGGATGTTAAGTGTTCCCCAGCTTCCCTGGTGTCTCAGTGGTAAAGAATCCGCCTGCCAATGCAGGAGATATGGGTTCGATCCCGGTCCAGAAAGACCCCACATGCCACAGAGCAACTTAAGCTGGTGCGCCAGAACTACTGAGTCTATGCTCTAGAGCCTGGGAGTTTCAACTACTGAGCCCATGCACGCCAGAGTCTGTGCTCTGCAGCAAGAGAAGCCACTGCAATGAGAAGGAAACTAGAGAGTAGTTCCCGCTTGCCACAGCTAGAGAAAAGCCTGGGCAGCAACGAAGACCTGGCAGCAGCAAGCAGACCCAGCACAGCCAAAAAGAACCAACCAAATAAATAAAATTATTTTTTTAAAAAAGAATGGCATGTGAGACCCTGTCATCCACGATGCCATATGATCCTGACTTCACTGCTCGTCTCCTCATGCTGTCTGCTGGGTAAGTTAGAAATGAAGGGTAAATGCTGATACATCCCATTGATACCCAAGACACCCACAAAAGCACTTACCAACTTATACATTTCCTAGAGTTTTCAATTTACTTGTTTGTATATACAAAATAGATATATAGAATTTACCCAAATGTTATCGTTTTGTAAATTCCATTGCCACCAACCACCATAGAACACAAGTTAATTTTTTTGCTAAATTGAGCAATGTGAATTGTCTCTGCAGCTTTCTGTGACTTTATCACACACATCAGTTATTTCAACTCTCTCCTGTGCCATCAATAGACTATTTCAATTCTTTTCCCAGATCAAGTGAGCTGCCAGCAATATTTTAGGACTGGAAAACAGGGCACAGAAATCACTGAAACCTGTAATTAGAGGGGAAAAAAATCCTACTTTTTATTTATCTCTAAATTTGTAAAACTTTGTTTATTTTTCGGCTGCTCTGGGTCGTGCTGCGAGTGGTCTTTTTCTAGTGGGGACTACTCTCTAGTTGCGATGCACGGTCTTCTCATTGCAGTGGCTTCTCTAGCTGTGGAACACAGGCTCTAAGGCTTGGGCTTCACTAGTTGCAGCTCCCAAGCTTTAGAGCTCGGGCTCAGTAGTTGTGGTGCACGGGCTTAGTTGCTCCATGGCATGTGGGATCTTCCCGGATCAGGAATCGAACTCGTGTTTCCTGCATTGACAGGAGGATTCACATCCCCTGCACCACCAGGGAAGTCCCTTGTGCTGTGCTGTGCTTAATCTATCAGTCATGTCTGACTCTTTGCAACCCATGGACTGTAGCCTGAGAGGCTCCTCTGTCCATGGGAATTCTCCAGGCGAGAGTACTGGAATGGATTGCCATGCCCTCCTCCAGGAGGGGAGTCCCCTACTTTATATTAAAACAACCTTTTTCATTTTCGCTAGTGGCTCAGACGTTAAAGAATCTGTCTGCCGTGTGGGAGACCTGGGTTCAATCCCTGAGTCAGGAAGATCCCCTGGAGAAGGGAATGGCTATCCACTCCAGTATTCTTGCCTGAAGAATTCCATGGACAGAGGAGCCTGGAGGGCTACAGTCCATAGGGTTGCAAAGAGTTGGACACAACTGAGCGGCTAAACACTTCAAAGTTCACTTCACTTTCATTTGACAGAAACAAGCACCTGTCACATGTTAAGTGAATATTAATTACGAACACTGGATTATTTGCAAGAAAGCAATACAGAAGTAGATTCTGGATTTCTCTCAGGGTTGGACTGAATTCACAACAGATATGATATAGACCATTTTTAAAAAGTCTCTTAATTTGTCAGTGTTCCTGGTGGTAAATGATATATTAGGCCAAGTAATAAAAAGGTAATGAAATAGATTGTCTCTTTATGAAATATTAGCATCCATTAGAACTGATAACCCTGAGTCTAAATGTGAAATCTCCCTTTTATGAATCATCTCACCCAATATGAAAGGTGATATGCTCAAGTCAAGAAGAATCACGCACTCCTCATTACAGGAACCCCAAAGGATAGTTCAGGTCACTAGACCGTTCAGGTATGACCTAAATCAAATCCCTGATGATTATACAGTGGAAGTGAGAAATAGATTTAAGGGACTAGATTTGATAGATAGACTGCCTGATGAACTATGGACAGAGGTTCATGACATTGTATAGGAGACAGGGGTCAAGCCCATCCCCATGGAAAAGAAATGCAAAAAGAAAAATGGCTGTCTGAGGAGGCCTTACAAATAGCTGTGAAAAGAAGAGAAGGAAAAAGCAAAGGAGAAAAGGAAAGATACAAGCATCTGAATGCAGAGTTCCACGGCATAGCAAGGAGAGATAAGAAAGCTTTCCTCAGTGATGAATCCAAAGAAATAGAGGAAAACAACAGAATGGGAAAGACTGGAGATCTCTTCAAGAAAATTAGAGATACCAAGGAAACATTTCATGCAAAAATAGGCTCGATAAAGGACAGAAATGGTATGGACCTAACAGAAGCAGAAGATATTAAGAAGAGGTGGCAAGAATACACAGAAGAACTATACAAAAAAGAGCTTCATGACCCAGATAATCACGATGGTGTGACCACTCACCTAGAGCCAGACATCCTGGAATGTGAAGTCAAGTGGGCCTTAGGAAGCATCACTACGAACAAGGCTAGTGGAGGTGATGGAATTCCAGTAGAACTATTTCAGATCCTGAAAGATGATGTTGTGAAAGTGCTGCACTCAATATGCCAGCAAATTTGGAAAACTCAGCAGTGGCCACAGGACTGGAAAAGGTCGGTTTTCATTCCAATCCCAAAGAAAGGCAATGCCAAAAATGTTCAAACTACCGCACAATTGCACTCATCTCACACACTAGTAAGGTAATTCTCAAAATTCTCCAGGCGAGGCTTCAGCAATACATGAACCGTGAACTTCCAGATGTTCAAGCAGGTTTTAAGAAAGGCAGAGGAACCAGAGATCAAATTGCCAGCATCCGCTGGATCATCAAAAAAGCAAGAGAGTTCCAGAAAAACATCTATTTCTGCTTTATTGACTATGCCAAAGCCTTTGACTATGTGGATCACAATAAACTGTGGAAAATTCTGAAAGAGATGGGAATAGCAGACCACCTGACCTGCCTCTTGAGAAACCTATATGCAGGTCAGGAAGCAACAGTTAGAACTGGACATGAAATAACAGACTGGTTCCAAATAGGAAAAGCAGTATGTCAAGGCTGTATATTGTCACCCTGGTTATTTAACTTCTATGCAGAGTACATCATGAGAAACACTGGACTGGAAGAAGCACAAGCTGGAATCAAGATTTCCGGGAGAAATATCAGTAACCTCAGATAAGCAGATGACACCAACTTTATGGCAGAAAGTGAAGAGGAACTAAAAAGCCTCTTGATGAAAGTGAAAGTGGAGAGTGAAAAAGTTGGCTTAAAGCTCAACATTCAGAAAACAAAGACCATGGCATCCGGTCCCATCACTCCATGGGAAATAGATGGGGAAACAGTGGAAACAGTGTCAGACTTTATTTTTGGGGGCTCCAAAATCACTGCAGATGGTGATGGCAGCCATGAAATTAAAAGACACTTACTCCTTGGAAGGAAAGTTGTGACCAACCTAGATAGCATATTGAAAAGCAGAGACAATACTTTGCCAACAAAGGTCCGTCTAGCCAAGGCTATGGTTTTTCCTGTGGTCGTGTATGGATGTGAGAGTTGGACTGTGAAGAAAGCTGAGTGCCGAAGAATTAATGCTTTTGGACTGTGGTGTTGGAGAAGACTCTCGAGAGTCCCTTGGACTGCAAGGAGATCCAACGAGTCCATTCTCAAGGAGATCAGCCCTGGGATTTCTTTGGAAGAACTGATGCTGAAGCTGAAACTCCAGTACTTTGGCCACCTCATGAGAAGAGTTGACTCATGGGAAAAGACCCTGATGCTGGGAGGGATTGGGGGCAGGAGGGAAGGGGACGACAGAGGATGAGATGGCTGGATGGCATCACTGACTCGATGGACATGAGTCTGAGCGAACTCTGGGAGTTGGTGATGGACAGGGAGGCCTAACGTGCTGTTATTCATGGGGTCGCAAAAAGTCAGACACGACTGAGCGACTGAACTGAACTGAACTGAGAGGATAGTTAAAACCAGATTTAGGATAGCAGTTCCATCAAGGGAAGGGAAAAATAAAATTGGCAAAGGACACCCAAGAGGCTTCAACAGTTTTCATAATATTTTAACCAAATTCTGGCCTGTGTTGGTTATATTATTCTTTATTCTTTTAACATTGCTATGTGGGAATTCTTTCTGGATCAAGAAAACAATGTGAAAAGAAAATACACCTGCTTTCCAAAGTGAGGTGCTGCCCACCATACATAAAGTAAACTTGATTAGATATGAAAGGATTAAAGTTGAAGTGTTCTGAACAGTGGGCTGGCGAGAGGGCATCTCTTTGAAGAGTTGTCTGTGTACTGAAGTTGGCTCTGAGGGCCAACAGGATGCTCTCATGGTTCTTCTCAAGTCTGCTCAACTTGGGAATGACTTGAGTGAAACCTTAGGTGGAGGATTGCAGGAATGATGGAGAGGTTGCCAGATTCTGATCTAGACCGGAGCAAAAGAAGACAACCAGCGGATTAAGCTATGTGAGATGATGGAGATCATGGCTTCTAGAATACTATTCCATGGTGGGAATAGACTACATTTTGTTTATCCATTCATTAGTTCATGAACTTTGGTCATTTTTCCCATCAAATGCTGATTCTTAACTATTTCTCTACACTGCATTTTACTAATGTGAAGGGAAATGGAAGATGGCAGATACAGCATGTTTAAGAAAATATCTTAAAACACATTTTGATATCATACAAATGTTAACCTTGCAGGATGTCTTAAATGTTTTCCAGGCTATAATTTCTTGCATTTTCAAATACACCACATTTTATGTATATACCATGTGCTCAGTTATGTTGTACTGTTTGCAACCCCATGGACTGTAGCCCACCAGACTGCTCCTTCCATAGAATTTTCCATTCAAGAATAATGGAGTTGATTGCCATTTCCTCCTTCAGGAGATCTTCCCGACCCAGGGATCCAACTCACATCTCCTGTGTCTCCTGCACTGCAAGTGGATTCTTTGCTCCCTGAGCCATCATGGAAGCCCCATTTTATATATAGGAATAAGTTACAAAGTGAGATAAAGTAATTCATTTTGAGGGAGGATGGTCTGAAATTTGTCGCTTAGCTGAAACTGAGTTTCTAAATTTGAATAAACTGAATTCCTAGAACCAAAAGGTAAAGTCTCCTGAAAGAGGCTGATAATTTAGCCCATGAAAAATCCGAAATAGTGGAAAATAATAATCACCCAAATTTTTGCCGTAATGAATCTTCTGCCTTGAAAATGGAATCCCCTTATAGAAGTAAAGAGATAGAGCTTTTACTAAAAATGATGCTATAAACTATTTAATTATCCCAAGTTTGAGTTTGATACAGTTTATATCGGCAGTTTTTTCTATTTCAGATTAACATAGCTGTTTGAAAATTTTTCCTTTTTTTTCTCTTTTAGAGTCAAGGGTCAAGGTCTTAGTATTCAAATGTCACACTTCTCTTCCTAAAAATAAATGGTGCATTTGGGTATTCACTGTTATATTCGTGTTGTTTTCTTGGCCTCATTATAGGGCTAGGAATTGTTGGGGGATTTTTTTTTAACAAAGTACCAGCTAAAATAGGCACCCATTCACTCACCATCAGAGGTCACCAGGGCATCATTCTAAGTGACCCTCTTCACCTCCTTCAGTAAATATTTCCTCAACTGTGGGCTTGTAGGGAGGATCCCCTGTCACTCTGAAACATAATCAAATCCTGTTCAAAATCCCAGGAATATCATTATTTTGTGAAAGTCCCCAGATGCTGCATTTTAATGAGGATCAACAGCTCTTGAAACAGCTTCACGGGCTTTTTTTCACCCATCGTGTGACCTTTTCCCCATCATTCTCCAGCCAGACACCCAAGCAACTCATGGCCCAGGAATGTGACAACCTTAGTCACTTCAGAGATCTTTTTCTCACGCTTTTAAAAAATGCAAGCAACTCACAGTCTGCAGTTCTAATCAACAGCTTCCAGCTGCCAAGACAATGCAGACAGTGAGATACTACCTGACACCCAGTGGGTTTGTCCCTCTATTCATCATCTAATCATTTTCATGCACCGTCAACATGGTGACTGCAAAGCCATATTCCTCAACCTCAAAAGGAGCAATTTGGGGAAATAGCCAAGTGCTATTCAGCCCAATTATCAAGGAAGCTTTGTTCAAACTGCAGAAGAGAGGAAGAAACTAAAGCATAAAGAAGGACGCATGACAAAGCAGAAGGACTTTTAGTATCGTCTCCATATGACTTTCCCATCAACTCAGCTTTTTTTTTTTTAATTGACTTTTATTTATTTGGTTGCGCGAGTCTCGGCTGCAGCATGTGGGGTCTGCGGTCTTGGTTATGGCTTGGTGCTGCCTGTGAATTCTTAGTTGTAACCCGTGGGTTCTAGTTCCTTGACCAGGGATGGAACCCAGGCCCCCTGCATTGGGAATACAGAGTCTTGGCCACTGGATCACCAGGGAAGTCCCAATTCTGCTTTCTTAAATGATGAGAAACGTTACCTAAGGGAGGAAAAGATGTGTTTTCTTCAAATTAGCCCATGCTCCTATCAACTCCTAGTTCTTTTTATTTTAACTAGTAATGCAAAGTTTGATTTGTTTTCCATACTGTTAATAGTTGCTCCCCAAATTTAGGTAAATTATTTTTTAATTTCGAGATAATTTCTAGAGTAATGTAACACCATTTAAATGGCCACAAAATCATTCTTGCTCATAAAATATCTGTAACTAGGTAACTGAAAGGGTCATCTGTCAACTACATGTGTTACAGACCTATTTATGCCTGTCGTCCCAGGTAATTATTTATAGCACTCTCCTTTCACACTCAGAAATGTCCAAGGGTAGGGAATAAGTTATTTCACCATCCTAATAATGAAATTCTTTCAGGATCTTTGCTTTCTTGGTATTTTAATGTATCATTTGATTTAAGGTGCCTTTTGGAATCCGTTTGGCTGAGAATAAGAGGTACATTTTCTGACCCTATGCCAATGACTTTGTGCTTTGTGGGTGGAAGGAAGCAGGAGGAAGCCTGGGATGCTGGCACTATGTGGACATCACCATTTAAGCGTGAAGTTCACATGTGGGATTAAGCGTTGGGATGCTTCAGACTACCAGGTTTATGGGACTGGAAACATCCCATTTAGTTATATGTAATGGCCAACGGGGCTTTCCAGGTGGCGCAGTGGTAAAGAATCCACCTTCCAATGCAGAAGATACTGATTTGGTCCCTGGGTTGGGAAGATTCCCCTGAATGAGGAAGTGCCTACCCACTCTAGTATTCTTGCATGGGAAATCCCATGGACAGAAGAGTCTGGTAGACTACACAGTCCATGGGGTGGAAAGGAGTCAGACATGACTGAGCATGCTCCATTTGCTCCACTTGCAAAGTAATTAATAGCTCTAGGATTCCATGTTTCTTTTGTCCTATCTGCTTTGCCACAGGGAGAAAGAAGATGCTTATTCATTATAGCTGAAGCTCATTTCAAAGCAGTCAAGCTTCCCCCTAAAAGGCCAGTGCCTTCCATCTAGGTCAGTCCTCAGAGAGAACAAACTCCTTCAAAGACCCCAGGTAGAACTTGGTTTCATAAACCCTGTTACCAAACTCAGGTCCACCTACTTGCTGCTTGAAAGCTAACACTCAAGAGGCAAGTGTTGGTAGGAAAGGAAAGACTGCTTTATTCAGGAGGCCGACAACCTGGGGAGAAGGTGGACTTGCATCCAAAAGCCAACTCCCAGCTGCCCATCAGGGCCAAGAGCTTTTAAAGGGGAGCTTCAGGGGCGTGCAGGGGGAAGCAGGGGGCTACATGCAGAAAGAGCACAGTAGCGCTGACAGTCATCTTGAAATTGATCATGTGGTGGTCTGATCCAGTATCATCATGAATGTTTTAAGCACAGTTAATCTTCAGTTTGAGGGTCCATTTGTTCCCATCCCCTTGAGGCCAGTCCTCAGAATTGTGTCAGCTCATGTCACGGCTACAGTCTGGTCATCATTAGGTTAACTTCTTCCACCTGGTGGGAATTTCAGTGTCTCTAAGACAGCTCACGGGAGATGGCTCAGAATATTATCTTTATTTCTTGAGGAGGAACTGAAGATCCTTGACTTTGTTTAGTGGCTAAACTATTATTATTTTGTCTTGTTTGACTCTTTTCCTTTGCTTCTGCATTTTCTCATTTCTCTGATTAAATTTATTCTTTGGTTAGCTTTTCTACAGATAAGAGGCAGGCAGAGGACAGCAGTTGGGGGGTGGAGGGGGTAGTCTGTGCAGGGAAGACCCATAGGTTTCTGCTTGGTTACAATCCAGCTATTTACTCCAAGGGTCCAAAAGTGCCCTGGGCAGATGACACCAGCTTCACTTCCTTACTGGGCCCTGAAAACCATGATCTAAGGTTCTAGCTGGCTGTTCTCCCTGGTACCATAAATGGCCATTGTAGCACTTCTTATACTCTGTAAAAATTGGTGTGTTATGTGTCTGTTTAAGCTCTGTCTCTCTATGCTATGGGGGCTAGAATTACTTTGACCATTTCTCTTTGCTGATTATTTTTCACTTTATGTGGAAGAGGTCGTTTGTCATCAAATCACCCAGTGCTGGGTACAGAGTAATTGCCCGTCAAGATAGGTGACCACAAGTTTTCCCTCCACGTATTCACACTCCCTTGCAAATGACTTTTTCACTGCTCCCATGGAAAGTGGTTCTGTTTGCTCATATTTTTGCATCTGGATTTGGCTTTGGGGATTTGTCTGACTGATCGTAAATAAGTAAATAATGCTTAAACTGAGAACTAAAGACCATTTGCTTTTTAAAGCTTTCCTTCAGGCACTTTCTCGGTGGCCTAGTGGTAAAGAATCCGCCCTGCAGTGCAGTTGACGTGAGTTCCATCCCTGGTCGGGGAACTAAGATTCCACGTGCTGTGGAGCAACTATGCCTGCGAGCCACAACTACCGAGCCTGCATGCCACAACTAGAGAGTCCTTGTGCCTCATCGAAAAGATCCCGCATGACACAACGAATATCTAATATGTTGGGTCTTGCAACTAAGACCCAACATAGCCAAATAAAGAAATAAATATTTTTTAAAAGCTTGCCCTCTCTTGCTCTGGAAACCCCTGTTGACTGCGCACCCCACCCCCTTCAAACAAGCCTCACTGAGCCTATGAATGAGAAACCACATGGCCTGTGGTCTCCATCACGTCTCCTGCCAGTCACAGAGTGAGGCCACAGGACCCTGGTGACAGGTAAGCCCATCTCAGCTGAGGCCAGACCAGATCTCCAACCTGGAGAATCATGTGTAAACAGATGTTTCTATTTAAAGTTTCTTTGATTGGTCACAGTTTGTCATGCAGGAAAAGCTAATTGGCATACCCAATAAATATTTATGGAATGAAAGAATGAATCAAAGCCTGAGAACTTACAAAACACCAGACATCTGTGTATGTATATATATTCGTTTTTGCACATGGAAAGCATTGTGAATATTTACATATTTATTCCCTTCTGAAACACATGAAGGAAGTACAACATTCCTCTTTATTAGTCAGGGTTCTTCAGAGGAGCAGTCCCAACAGGAAATATATTGACATATGGAGATTTATTGGGTTTCCCTGGTGGCTCAGCTGGTAAAGAACCCGCCTGCAACGCGGGAGACCTGGGTTCAATCCTTGGGTTGGGAAGATTCCCTAGGGAAGGGAACCGCCATGAAATCCAGTATTCTGGCTTAGAGAATTCCGTGGACTATATAGTCAATAGGATCGCAAAGAGTGGGACATGACTGAGGTACTTTCACCTTCACCTTTTATGGAGATTTATTATGGGAAAGTGGCTCACATGATGGTGGAGGTTGGAAGCTCCATGATTTGCAGGGTTAGGGCTAGGCTTAGGTTTAGGTCTGCAGACTGGACACCATGGGAAGTTGGAGAGATTCAAGTCCTAGTCTGATGGCCTGAGAACCATAAGAACCAACAGTGTGAGCCCCAGACCAAGGCAGGGGAAAGGATGTCCCAGCTGAACCAGGTGGGCAGGAAGGGGCACTTTGCTCTATTCAGGCCCTCAACATGGGCTGATGCCCACCCACACAGGGGAGGATGAGCTACAGAGTCACTGACTCCAATGCTAATCTCACTCAGATCACTCTCAGAGACACTCGCTCCAAGGACCAATGTTTACTCTGGGCACCACCATGGCCCAGTCATGGGGACTCACCAAATTAACTGGTGTTTTTTGTTTTTGTTTTTTAACTATTTATTTGGCTGTGTTGGGTCTTAGATGTGTCATGCGGGATCTTTCCTTGTGGCACATAGACTCTCTAGTTGTGGTGCACAGACTCCAGGGCACATGGCTCTGTAGTTGCAGTAGTTGGGCTTAGGTGCCCTGTGGCATGTGGGCTCTTAGTTCCCCAACCAGAGATCCAACCTTCTTGCTTGCCTGGTTCAGCTGGGGCATCCTTTTCCCCTGCCTTGGACTGAGGCTTACACTGTTAGAAGGCAGATTCTTTACCACTGGACCACCTGGGAAGACCCATCTCAAATTAACTCTTGCACGGTTAAAATACTCACTTGATCAGTTGTTTCTCTATAAGCATTTTCTTACTAGAAATAACTTCTGTGGATATTTCCAGCTGGTATCTGAATATTGCCAACCGCAGGATCCAGAATATACAGGTGAAGAGATTGAGAGGTCAAGGGAGGACTGGGGACAGTCCTGACGTCTTCGGACCATCAGTGATGGACAGGTCTCAGATCTGGAAGCTGGAGCACACAGTCTGGAGGATGTCAGGGTAGAGGGACAGTGTGGCTTCCCCAAGTTCCAAGGGAGGCAGTCTGTACAGCTCACCCCTGGACTTGAGTTAGTTCTATGTTGGAAGGCCTTGAAGGATAAGAAGGGCAAGTATGGGGAGATGACAGTGATGATGAGAGCGGGATGTTAGGTGTGGCTGGTCATTCTTCTCCCTTGAGATTGGTGGAAGATTCAGATGTAGGTTATTCTGTTACTCAGGGAAGAGAGATATGCATCCCTGATGCCCAAAGGACCAGAGGCAAAACTACTCATTGCCTTCCTCCATCATCTTAACAATTTCTACAAATGCCCACTGGTTGGCAACATGTAGAAGCATCAGTATCACTGAAAGAGGAAAGATCTGTGAGACAAAGAAAACATGTTTACTTAAAGCACAGTGGTGTTTGAGGTATGGATTTCCTATTATCAAGTCATCTGATATTTTATTAACTCCTTTCCTTGGCCTACATCTTGTTCTCTTTAAAGGGTTGCATTTTGTCTCTATTTTTTTCAGGAGAAAAAATTCTGATGACGCCTGTGATTTCAGAAGAAAATTACACAAGCAAACAATATAAAAAGTATAATTTGTTCATCTGCATAATTCCCACTAGTGCACTACTTAAGATCTGCATTTTGCTAATTAAAGATACATTTTTTTCTGCCTCATAAGCTTTCTGGCAGATAAAGTGTGTATACATTTTTGTTTGTTGTTTTGGATGGTTACGTTTTTTAAACTTTTTATACAATTTTTAAATGTCACCTTTTAAAAAATTTTATTGATTTACTTAGTTGTGGTTATGCTGGGTCTTCATTGCTGCCTTGGGGCTACTGTCTCATTGCAGTGCACGGGCTTCTCGTTGTGCAAGCCTCTCCTGTTGGGGACCGTGGGTTCTAGGGCACAGGGAATTCAGTAGTTGCAGCGCATGGACTTTGTTGCCCCTGCGGCATGTGGGATCTTCCCAGACCAGGGATCGAACCCATGTCCCTTGCGTTATCAGGTGGATTCTTAACCACTGGATCACCAGGGATAGTCCCACAATTTTTAAAGGTTACCTTCCATTCACAGTTATTACAGAATATTGGCCATGTTCCCCATGCTGTGCATGCATCCTTTATCTACCTTTCACCCAATAGTTTGGGCCTCGCACCTCCCCACCTTTATGCTGCTCCTCCCTCCACCACCAGTAACCACTAGTCTGTTCTGTATATCTGTGAGTCTGGTCCTTTTTTGTTATATCTGCTAGTTTGTCGTATTTTTTAGATTCTAGACGGTAAAGCGTCTGTCTACAATGTGGGAGACCTGGGTTTGATCCCTGGGTCGGGAAGATTTCCTGGAGAAGGAAACGACAACCCACTCCAGTACTCTTGCCTAGAAAATCCCATGGATGGAGGAGCTTGGTGCAGGCTACTGTCCATGGGGTCACAAAGAGTAGGGCACGACTGAGCGACTTCACTCCACTTCACTTCACATATACGTGATGTCATACAGTATGCTTTCCAAGTCCATCCATGTTGCTGTGAATGGCAAAATTTTGTGTGTTTTTGTGTCTGAGCAGTACTCCGTTGGTATATGTGTACCACATCTTCTTTATCCAGTCATCTGTAGATGGACACTTAGGTTGCTTCCGTATCTTAGTTATTGTAAATAACGCTGCTATAACATTGGATTGCATGTATCTTTCCGAATGAGTGTTTTTGTTTCTGGTTTTATTTTTGTCCTGGATGTGTACCCAGGAGGAGTTGCTGAATCGTACAGCAACTCTGTTTTTAGTTTTCTAAGGACCCTCCATACTCTCTTCCACAGTGGTTGCCCGAGTTTACATTCCAGCTGACAGTGCTGATGGTTGCTTTTTCTCCACATGCTTGCCAACATTTGTTATTTGTGTTCTTTTTGGTGACAGCCATTCTGACTGGCTTCTTTATATATGCTGTAATGCTCAGGTACAGCCACAACAGGAGGCATAGGAGAGATTTAGGAAAAACAAAGGTTATGATACTCACAAGTCCTAGAGATGGGAGACACACATGCACACATGGGCACGTGCAAAGGCACCAGGAAGAGGAGGCTGAAGACAACAGTGAGGGGAAAGTTAGGCCGTGACCTTTATGGGCATCTCCTGGGGAAAGCCAAGGATGGCAGAGTGAAGAATTCAGGGCTAGCTCACTGGAAAAGTTGGTGGGATTTGTGCTACAGGAGTGGTCTCCTGCTTGCTGGCCGCTGGCCCTGGGGTGATTAATGCAGAGGAAGAGTGCCTCCTGGGGGGTAGGGCCCTAATGAGAGGAAGCCTACTACAGGTTGGGTATTTTGTGTATCAGAGATATAGTCCTGGCTGAGCCTTTAATATCTCTAAGAACTGGGGACTTCCCTGGTGGTCCAGTGGCTATGAATCTGCCTAGCAATGCAGGGGGTATGGGTTCCAACCCTGGTTGGGGAACTAAGCTCCCACATACTGCAGGGTAGCTAAGCCCACTCACTGCAACTACTGAGCCCATGTGCTCTGGACCCCGTGTGCCACAACTAGAGCCTGTGAGCTGCAACATAAGACCATGCATGATGCCAGGAAGATCCCACGTGCTGCAATTAAGACCCAACGCAGCCAAAAAAGTATTTTAAAGAAAGAATTGTCTAGTCCCTGGTGGGGTGGTCTTTTCTCAGCCAAAAAGGATTCTTAATATGTCAAAATATCATAACATGTAGAAAATTTTAAAAATATTTATAACACAGTATACCACTTCTTCGGAGAAGGCAATGGCACCCCACTCCATTACTCTTGCCTGGAAAATCCCATGGACGGAGGAGCCTGGTGGGCTGCAGTCCATGGGGTCACTAAGAGTCAGACATGACTGAGCGACTTCACTTTCACTTTCATGCATTGGAAAAGGAAATGGCAACCCCATCCAGTGTTCTTTCCTGGAGAATCCCAGGGACGGGGGAGCCTGGTGGGCTGCTGTCTATGGGGTCGCACAGAGTCAGACAGGACTGAAGTGACTTAGCAGCAGCAGCAGCATACCACTTCTTAGGGCTTCCCAGGTGACTCAGCGGTAAAGAATCTGCCTGCCAATTCAGGAGACAGATTTAATCCCTGGGTTGGGAAGATTCCCTGGAGGAGGGCATGGCAACCCACTCCTGTATTCCTGTCTGGAGAATTCCATGGACAGAGGAGCCTGGTGGGCTACCATCCATGGAGTCGCAAAGAGTCAGGCATGACTGAGGTGACTGAGCATGTGTGCACACACACATACATTTCTTAAATTTACAATAAAGGCAAAAGAGAAGATGAACAAAGAAACTTCAAATTTATTAATACCCAGATTTGTTTAAAACTACTCTTAATTTCTGGGTAAATGATAGGCTCAAGGATGAATTGTACAACACAGGGGATATAACCAATATTTTGTAAGAAGTGTGAGAGGGTAACAGGCAGGAAGGCCAAGGATCTCCAAACGGAGGAAATAGGCTGCAGTGTCAGACATTTTTTTATAGCTCTTTTAAGCGACAGGGGGAAACAAACTAGTGATATATTTTTTCCCCTTCTCTATATAAATTTAAAAAGAGATTTCTCTTAAAATACTGTGTTGCCATAATGACACCTGGTTCCACCTGAACTTAACTTTTCTCAAATCTTGAGCTAACCAATGCATTTTTTTAATGTACTATGCATTTACCCTAGACTCTATCTTTAAAGTCAATTCCACCTAAAGGTTCAGAACTGACTTGACAAACCAGTGTTATCTTCATATTGCTGCTGCTGCTGCTGCTAAGTCTCTCAGTCGTGTCCGACTCTGTGGGACCCCATAGACAGCAGCCCACCAGGCTCCCCTGTCCCTGGGATTCTCCAGGAAAGAACACTGGAGTGGGTTGCCATTTCCTTCTCCAATGCGTGAAAGTGAAGTCGCTCAGTCGTGTCCGACTCTTAGCGACCTCATGGACTGCAGCCTACCAGGCTCCTCCGTCCATGGGATTTTCCAGGCAAGAGTACTGGAGTGGGGTGCCATCGCCTTCTCCCTATCCTCATACATTGTTCTCCTAATCTGTGTTCAGTTCAGTTCAGTTCAGTCGCTCAGTCCTGTCCGACTCTGCGACCCCATGAATCGCAGCACGCCAGGCCTCCCTGTCCATCACCAACTCCCGGAGTTTACCCAAACTCATGTCCATCGAGTCGGTGATGCCATCCAGCTATCTCATCCTCTGTCGTCCCCTTCTCCTCCTGCCTCCAATCCCTCCCAGCATCAGGGTCTTTTCCAATGAGTCAACTCTTCTCATGAGGTGGCCAAAGTATTGGAGTTTCAGCTTCAGCACCAGTCCTTCCAAAGAACACCCAGGAATGATCTCCTTTAGAATGGACTGGTTGGATCTCCTTGCAATCCAAGGGACTCTCAAGAGTCTTCTCCAACACCACAGTTCAAAAGCATCAATTCTTTGGTGATCAGCTTTCTCACTCAGCTTTCTTCACAGTCCAACTCTCACATCCATATATGACCACATGAAAAACCATAGCCTTGACTAGATGGACCTTTGTTGGCAAAATAATGTCTCTGCTTTTGAATATGCTCCCTAGGTTGGTCATAACTTTCCTTCCAAGGAGTAAGCACCTTTTAATTTCATATTTTGGAGCCCCAAAAAATAAAGTCAGCCACTGTTTCCACTATTTCCCCATCTATTTTCCATTAAGTGATGGGACCAGATGCCATGATCTTAGTTTTCTGAATGTTGAGCTTTAAGCTAACTTTTCACTCTCCTCTTTCACTTTTATCAAGAGGCTTTTTAGTTCCTCCTCACTTTCTGCCATAAGGGAGTGTCATCTGCATATCTGAGGTTATTGATATTTCTCCCAGCAATCTTGATTCCAGCTTGTGTTTCTTCCAGCCCAGCATTTTTCATGATGTAATCTATGTTAACGAAACTATTTGTATGGTAATCTGCCTTCTCTTCAAGATTCAAGTCAATCATTTTATGGCCCAGGATGACCCACCTGGTTCCAAGATTATCTCAAAATACATCTTGTAGGTGAGGGGCCTGGTGCTATTCTCTGAGTTTTGAGACATTCCTTTCTTTCATTAACAGACTGCTAGTAACTACATACAGAGAAGGTGATGGCACCTCACAGGGAGAGGGGAGGAAAGAGTGGAAACGTTGCTTTGCATTTTTAGCTGTTAAAAGATTTTCCTGAGGTCCCCTAACTCTAGTCTGCCTGAGCCACAGCTCCACCCGATCGGCATGGGTGTCAGTTGCTAAGTCCTATCTGACTCTTTGTGACTCCATGGACTATAGGCCAGGCTCCTCTGTCCATGGACTTTTACAAGCAAGAATACTGGAGTGGGTTGCCATTTCCTACTTCCCAGGTGGCTTAGTGGTAAAGAACCCTCTGTCAATACACGAGACCCTGGAGACACGGTTCTATTCTGGATTGAGAAGATTCTTGGAGGAGGAAATGGCAACCCACTCCAGTATTCTTGCCTGGAGAATCCCATGGATAGAAGAGCCTGGTGGGCTATAGTCCATGGGGTCGCAAAGAGTTGGACACACCTGAGTGACTGAACACACACACACACACACACACACACACACACACAGACACTCCAGGGGATCTTCCTGACCCAGGGATAAAACTTATGTCTCTTGTGTCTCCTGCATAGGCAGGTGAATTCTTTACCACTAGCACCACCTGGGAAATTGGCATAGGGATCCTATTAAATTGACTGGTGGCTCAGACAGTAAAGTATTTGTCTGCAATGCAGGAGACCCGGATTCGATCCCTGGCTTGGGAAGATCACCTGGAGAGGAAATGGCAGCCCAGTTCAGTACTTTTGCCTGGAAAATTCCATGGATGGAGGAGTCTGATAAGCTACAGTCCATGGGGTCGCAAAGAGTCGGACATGACTAGGCGACTTCACCTTCTTTATTTCAAGAATCGGAAGGCATCCAGTCTTAAAATGACAATGCATCACCCAGATATTAATATTAAGCAGCTGGAGAGTCCATGGACTAATGGATTATTGATCTCAGTTGAGGAGACATATTTACAAGGCGTAGGGTTGACCTGGGGAAGATTTTAAAGCGGACTGTGAAACTGTGTTTAGAAAACAGTATCACAAAACTTAACAGGGCTTTGCCTGGGATGTGGCTGAGCTCAGCCACAAGAGGTCAACCTTATTGGCACCAGGAACTGATTTCATGGAAGAGAATTTTTCCATGGATCATGAGGAGAGGGGATGGTTTGGGGATAATTCAAGTGCATTATATTTATTGTGCAGTTTATTTCTATTACTATTACATCTGTTCCACCTCAGATCATCAGGCATTACATTCCAGAGGCTGGAGACCTTTGGTGTAACAGGTAGTCACAGCAGCCAGCGTGTCGTACACATGGCCATTCAAAACTCCATCAGTTGTCAACCAGGGAACTGAACCATTGCTTTTCCATGTTATATGTGGCTTGAAATCTCATGGTTCTGCATCTTGGAAATGTTATTTGAAATTACATTTACTTGGACATTAAAACAAGCAAACCTGTGTAATGTTATATTTTAAGTGTATATTTGTCAGAGAAAACTTACCAGAATATCAACTGTTTTTGCCTCATGTTGATAGCATACTAGTGACTTTCAATTTTCTTTCTTTTAAAAATAATCTGCATGTTCTGATTTTTTTTAAATGATGGTATTTCAGGTAATTCAACGTCTTTACAAGAAAATGGAGTGATGTTTTTAAAAGACAACATGTTATTAGTTTGAAGATGAGACTGCAGGCTAGTCTTCTTCCTGGGCACGTTTTATCTACCTTCTTCTTATCATAATTCAGTCTGATGGAAAAATGATGCTCTTCACTGCTATGATGGCTTCACATTAATTTATATTCATCCTCACTCAGACTCATGACTCACATACACTTACATTTTTTCCCTTAAATATACTGAAAGTGTGAATCATTGCTGAATGCCTCAATGATTTGAGGCATGTTGGTGGCAGAAATGCCTGAATAACTATGATAGTCATTTACTTATGAACCTAGTCAGAGATCCAGCCACAAATCTGTCCAGGATGAATTCACGTGGACTTGATTAACATTCATATGGAATGAATTTCAGGGCATGTCCATTTGCAGTGCACATGCTTGACACACAGATGTCATATTTATAATAATTGCTCTGCCACAATAAAAACCAGAGACATCACTTTGTTGACAAAGGTCTGTATAGTCAAAGCTAAGATTTTTCCAGTAGTCATGTACAGATATGAGAGTTGGACTACAAAGAAGGCTGAGTGTTGAAGAATTGATGCTTTTGAATTGTGGTGCTGAAGAATATTCTTGAGAGCCCTTTGGAGTGCAAGGAGATCAAATCCGTCAATCCTAAAGAAAATCAACCCTGAATATTCATTGGAAGGACTGTTATTGAAGCTGAAGTGCCAATACTTTGGCCAAACTAATGGCCACCTCCAATACTTTGTTTGATGAAAAGAGTTGACTCACTGGAAAAGACTCTGACGCTGCGGAACCCTGAAGACAAAACGAGAAGCAGACACCAGATGATGAGATTGTTAGATAGCATCACTGACTCAGAGGGCATGAATTTGAGCAAACTCTGGAAGATAGTGGAGGACAGAGGAGCCAGGCATAATACAGTCCATGGTGTTGCAAAGACTCAGATACAACTTAGCCTCTGAACAACTCTGCTACAATGCATGGATTTTGTACCATTCTATTTTTTATATATAGTTGTCAAATTGCCAAATTTATAATTGTGGCTGTGTTTCCAATCTGAAACAAATGCCTGTAACTTGTGAAATCATTTGTCATTAAATGATCAAATTTCATAAGACATAGAAAACCCCAAAGAGGTGCCAGTGAACAAACTGTTTTTAACAAAAAGGAATTTTCTCCTCAGTCACTTTGAGGGTCTTCAATTTCCTAAGTGACCTTGAAAGAATTCTACCTCTGCATTTCAAATCAAAATTGACCTCAAATAAACCTATTATTCATCTCTTAAAAAAAATACCTTCTGCTTCTAATGAATTGATGTGCCTTTAGGATGGTCACATCTTATTGAGATAAAGAGCTCATTGCTCCTCATTGGAAACAATGAGAAAGATCAACCTTGGGAAAAATAACGTACAGTTTTAAAAAAAAGGGCAGTCTTTCTTAACTGCAGTATGCTTTCTCCTTGAAAGCAAAATCAGTTTTGAACTTAATTTATGCTTATTAAATATATACACACAATAAAATATTTCTAAAGTTCCCCCCGCACCACCACTTCTTCCTTTCTGTGACCTTAACTGCCAGAAAACTAGTGCTTTTCTGAAAGGCCCTCAGATGTATTGCCCACTGGTGGCTGTCACTGTTTTTTGCCTCTTCATCAGCTGTTCTCTCCTGTTGCCAGGGCCCTGATTTGGTCAGGGTGCCTTGTTTCCCGGCCCCAGGAGATAAATCAGTTCTAGTCTAAGTCTTGGCAACCTGGTGCTCCCTTGTGATTGGTCTAGACGTGAGCACGTGACCTACTTACGGCCAATGAGAGAGGAGGCGAAGTGATCTTACGGCCCTGGGAAATATTTTTCTTCTTAATAAACAAAAAATAACCACACGGGGTAAAAAATTTTCTGCCACCCTCCTGTTCCTTTCTGCTGTGTATACAGTTGTGGAGGACATGACACCTGGATGGGAGACAACTATGTTGGGATGACAAGGGACTGAGCCTTGGAAAACAGGCTATGTGCCAAGGACAGGAAAAGAGAAGACTTAGCATTACTTTGCCCTGAAAATGCCCACCGTGGTGGGCAAAACAGTATCAAAAACATATATCTCCATGCCCAGAACCCGTGAATATGCTACATTACACAGTAAAAGAGAATTCCAATAGCAGATGGAATTAAGGTTGGTAATTAGGCAGACACCCTGGATTAACAGGGTGGATCCTATGTCATCACACGGTCCTTAAGTGTGGAAAAGGGAGGCAAAGAAGTCAAGGTCACAGAGATGCTGTGTGAGAAAGTCTAAGCTGGCCATGGCTGGCTTCGAAGATGAAGGGCATGCCCATGGGCTCACCATGCTGGTAGCCTCAAGAAGCTGGAATTCTAGAGAATGGGTTCTCCCCGAGAGCCTCCAGAAAGGAACGTAGCCCTGAAGATATCTAATTTTAGTCTCATGAGACCTGTTAAAGACTTCTGACCCTCAGACCTGTAAGACAATAAATTTGTTTTTGTCACTAGGTACAGTAAGTCTTCTACATACAAACCTTCAATTTGCAAACATAAGTGTTCTTGTCCAATCATGTCAGGCATGAGTGAAATTGCAGCTTGCCCTCCATCTCCTATTGCTAACAATCCTTCAGCTCTACCATCTCCCACCTTCTCTCCCTCCTTCATCAGTAACTCTTCTTGCCTGTTCACTCAGTGCCAGCCCCTGTACGCCAGATGTGGTACTGTACTGCTATACTTTTCAAGGTCCTGTACTGTAAGATTGAAACTTTTTCCTTTATTTTTGTGTTTGTTTCTTATGTATTATTTGTATGAAAAGTATTATACATCTATTACAGTGAAGTTATAGCCTATTGTTAGTTGGCTATCTAGGCTAATTTTGTTGGATTACAAACATGCTCTCAGAATGGACCTCATTCATATATAGGGCACTTACTGTATATGGTTAATTCATTACAGCAACAACAGAAAACCAATGTATCCACTTATGGATGTTCAATTTGAGGACAAAATTCTGTTTGAAGCCATTGTTAGCTCAATTTCTTGTTAATTACAGCCAAAGACTAGCAGATATAACACTCCATCATCTGAGAATATTATTATTTTGAAAACCATTACCTTCAAAGAGATGATTACCATCAAAGAGATCATTACATGAATCCCAGACTAAATGAGATGTTTCTCAAGGCAAGAAATGATGAGCCTTTCTCTATTATAGTCTCACGAAAACTCCAGGTCCCTCCCCAAGTATGATTTACTCTCTGTGGGATTTGAAGATCCATGAAAGAAAGATGAAAACTACCAATTTATCTAAGAAACAGAGTGCTTAGTCTCTCAATTGTCTGATTCTTTGCGAACGCAAGGACTGTAGCCTGTCAGATTCCTCTATCCTTAGGGATTCTCTAGGCAAGAATACTGGAGTGGGTTGCCAGGTTCTCCTCCACGGCATCGTCCCAACCCAGGGATCGAACCCAGGTATCCTGTATTGCAGGTGGATTTTTTACCATCTGAGCCACCAGGGAAGCAAAAAACAGAGCAACTACATTAAATCACATACTTTCTTTAAGCCACACCGGAAGTCGTGTAAGATCTTAGTTCCCCAACCAAGAATGGAACCTGTGCCCCTGCACTGGGAGTGTTCGGTCTTAACTACTGGACTGCCCAGGAAGTCCTGGGATCATTTCTTTATAGCAGGTTTTGAGGAATTAATTCACATGGAACAGATTTATTATATAAAATTTTATATCAATTTGACACTACCCTAATGATACAAATCAGAACAGAATTCCAAATTTGCCTTCTGAAATTGA
This sequence comes from Capricornis sumatraensis, assembly GCF_032405125.1. Taxonomy (NCBI): domain Eukaryota; kingdom Metazoa; phylum Chordata; class Mammalia; order Artiodactyla; family Bovidae; genus Capricornis; species Capricornis sumatraensis. Next base: position 56,622,590 of record NC_091085.1, on the reverse strand, counting down.
CAGTGCCATCAGCAGTGTTTTCTGGCAGGGTATGGTCTTTGTTATTCTGAACTTTTGAGACTTAATGACTAAATTTAGTTCCTGTAGTCTGTATGTTGCATTAACATACATACAAATACATTATATGTCATGTAGATTATAATTAGATTTCCCATTTGTCATTTAATATTTACAAGGACCTATTTCTCTGGCCAGTGGGAATTAATAACGGTGACAAACTTTCTTTCACTTGAGTGTCTTTGCCAATCTCTTTGTTTAGTTTATATCATTCATATCCCATCATTGTATGGCTATGTGTTACTCACAACATATAACTTTCCAGTAAATGTGGAATGTGCTCCAGGCAAAGGGCTATCTGTGATTAGAAAAGCTCCAGGCAGGCAGAATATCAAGCCGGGTCTCCTGCATTGCAGGCAGGTTCTTTACCATCTGAACCACTAGGGAAGCCCTACATTAAGCCATCCACCCAAAAACACCTAATTGTATGTAGATGATAAGTAACTCCAAGAGTGAATGTCCTTAGGGTCTCTAAGAGATTTCTCCTTAATGGGGATTTGTCCATGAGACATTTCCTCTTCTTCAAATTCACTTTGTAGAATGCTCATTCCTCAGAAAGCTCCTGCAGCCCTAGATTCAAGCAGGCGCCCCCTGTTGTAGGGATCTACCCCATATCTATCCTATCTGGCTCTGTAGAACCCCTCAGCTCCTTGTCACCACCAAGGCGGAGTGGCTGCAGAGCAGTGACCGTTGAGAGAACAGACGGAGATGCTGACCCAGTGGCGGAGGTGAGCCTGTGTGGTAGAGGTGCACCCAGATATCCAGGCTCAGAGGCAAATGCCCGCCGGGAAAGACTGCCCCCTGCAGGCTGCTGAGTGCAACCTACCTCCACCATCCCTTTCGTGGGAGAAGCTTTGGCTTACGGTACAGCTCCACGAGGCTAGCTACGATGTGCATTACTTTTAGAGGACCCCCTCGGTTATCTTTCCATTAGCTCAAGTCCTCCTTACTCTCCTGATCCGTGTGTGTCCTCAAGCCTCCGTGAGGATCCTACTCTGCCTGAGGTCACTCAGGACCCAGTGGGCTGAGAGAATGGAGAGTTGCCAGCTACAGCAATTTCCTACCCATTTCCATAGGCTTCCGTGTTACCAAACCATCTACCTCAAATATAGGTGATCTGTAGGCATTTAGGTTCATTCTCAGCATTTTCTAATGATTTAAAATCTTTCTTTTAAACTATAAAACAACTCTCTAATGACATTTCAAAAGTGAGGTGAAGTCGCTCAGTCATGTCCGACTCTTTGCGACCCCACGGACTGTATGTAGCCTACCAGGCTTCTCAGTCCACGGGATTTTCCAGGCAAGAGGACGGGAGTGGGTTGCCATTTTTTTCTCCAGGGGATCTTCTCAACCCAGGAATCGAACCTGGGTCTCCCGCCTTGGAGGCAGACACTTTACCCTCTGAGCCACCAGGGAAATTCAGGGAAACAATCTAATTTATAGCCATGACTTTACACTAAAGATACTAGTTACCTATTGTAGGTTTTTCTATTAAAAATTTTTTTTTTATTGGAATATAGTTGCTTTACAATGTTTTAGTTTCTACGGTACAGCAAAATCAATCAGCTGTATGTATACATATATGTCCTCTTTTTAAAATTTCCCTCCCATTCAGGTCTCCAAAGTGCTGAGTAGATTTCCCTGTGCTATACCATAGATTCTCAATAGTTATCTCTTAAAATATCTTTGACTGGCCAAGCTTTAAATCGAGGTTGCAGTGGGAAGTAAGGGCTCAGCAAGTTTACTTTTGTTGTTTTGTAAAAAAATAAAAAAAGCCCTACAAAACTCTTATTATAGAATCCTTAGTTTTTGTGTGTGTGCGCTCAGTGCTTTATTTAGTTTATATCATTCATATCCTGCCATTGTATGGCTGTGTTACTGACAATATATAATTTTCCATTATATGGAAATGTGGCATGTTCTCCAAACTCGGGGCCATCTATTCAAAGATTGTTGCTGAACCACAAAAGACATTGGGATTCTTGGCTTCCAGAGAATTCAATCCGGGGCTGGTAACGAGGCTTGATCACTCAGAGCTTTTGTGTGATAAAGTTTTATTAAAGTACAAGAGATAGAGAAAGCTTCTGACATAGACATCAGAAGGGGGCAGAAAGAATGTCCCCCTGCTAGTATTTAGCCAGATGTCATATAGCTACTAGCAGTCTGCTTAATTAGAGAAAGGAAATGTCTCAAAACTGAAGAGAATAGCACCAGGCCCCTCACCCACAACATGCATTTTGAGATAACCTTGGCACCAGGTGAGTCGTCCCGGGCCATAAAATGATTGACATGAATCTTGAAGAAAGGCAGGTTTCCAAGCAAATACAGTTTCATTAACATAGCTAGAGAGAATATTTGCATGAGTAAAACATACCGGTTTGTCAAGTCAGTTCTGAGTCTTAGGCAGAACGGACTTGAAGAGTCTAGGGTAAATACATAGTTCATTAACATAGTTTAAGACAAACATTTCCGTAAGAAAAATGCATTGGTTAGCTCAAGGTTTGAGAAAAGTTACGTTCCGGTGGAACCAGGTGTTGTTATGGCAGGTTTTTAGGAGAATTTTAAGAGAAACCTCTTTTTAAATGTGTATAGAGAAGGGGAAACTTGTTTCCTCCTTACACTTAAGAGATAAAAAAAGTCTGACACTTGCAGCCTGTATCCTCCATTTAGAGACCCCTGGCCTTCCTGCCTGATACCCTCTCATTCCCTTTTCTTTTAGGAGAATTATGTTGCCTAGGGAAAGGGGCGTCGTCCTTGTTCCATAACTGCTTCTGAGCTGATAAGGGGTGTTGCTCCTAAATTGGTGAGGCAACATATTCTCCTAACCCTCATTTTGAGGGTTTCTGATCCAGGGGCCCCAAGTAGTTGCTGGAGGAAGCTGAGGCAGTTGCAGGAGTTTGAGCAATCATTTGTAGCTTAAAAGCCCTCATGCGACTAGAAACAAATCCAGCTACACAGTTACAGATGCAGGGAGCAAACAGCAAAAACAGAACAATAAGCAAAGTTAAAAGTCACATTATGTCCATAGTTAAGGTACAAATTGTTGCACTAGTCCGTTTTAGGATTGTTAGATGTCATCAGATAACCAAGAGGCACTACATATGATTGGTAGTCACAGACTTGAAGAAAGTCCTTTCCTCGAAGCGGAGGAAGTCTTCCACTGATAGAGGGGAGGGCTCCGCAGACCCAGCAGTTAGACTGATTGTGGAATGCAGCGTAGGAGTGAGCCCAGGACAGGAAGGCATTGTCTTGAGGATCAAAGGGCAGACTCAGGATTTTTGGAGTCACCAGAAGCAGGCTCACATAGATTATCAGGCCCATCTGAAAAGTACCAAGTCAGAGCATAGAAAGTAAAGACACAGAAGGACATCACTTAGTTCTGGTCAGGGTGCCGCCTCTTAACTCGAGTGTGATGCATCCACAATCAATTCCTGGCACCTTGAGAGCTGTGGGAGAAGAAAGAATAACCTGGTAAGGGCCTTCCCAGAGGGGCTTGAGGGATTATCCCGAGATGCTAAAGTTTTTATCAGGATCTCGGTTCCTGGCTCAAATAGACACTTGCTTGACTCGGAGGCTGGGTCAGGAGTCGCCTCCCGGAGTTTCGTCAATACTTGTTGAAAAGCTGAGAGCTAAGTTACATAATTCGTTAATTCCAAGGCTTTAGGAACTTTTCCCATTGAGCGTTTTCAGGAATTAATCGTCCATCCCCAGACTGTAGCCATCTTTTATCGGTAATCTTTGCTCCTCTTTTCTCATCTTTCTAATTCTTCCTCAGTATATTGTGGTTTTTCCTGTTTGGCAGGACCTGTCCAGATCAAAGGCATCTGCAGTGAAGGGGTTTTGTAAAGTGCCGCTTTTCTGGCTTGACAGTCAGCCAGATGATTACCTTCAGCTACTTTACTCTAGTCCCTGCTGTGCCCTTTGCAATGCATAACAGCTAATTCTTTAGGACAATATATAGCAGTTAAAAGTCTCTCGATCTCTCTGATATGCTTAGTAGGTTCTCCTGCTGCCATTGCAACCATCTTTCTTTCCATATTGCAGCAAGAGCATGTTAAGTCAAATAAGCATACTTAGAATCATTGTAGATATTTACTCCCTGCCCTTTGCTTAACTCTAGAGCTCAGGTCAGAGCCACAAGCTCCACTAGCTGAGCACTCCTTCCCTGAGGGAGAGATTTCACTTATAAAGCCTTTTCAGCCATCACCATGGCATAACCTTCTTTACGCTTCCCATGCCAAACAAAAGAACTGCCGTCTGTAAATATTTCCATGTCAGGATTGTCTAATGGGGTATCCATCAGATCTTCATAGTTTAGTTAGAAATTGGGAACAATCGTGATCAGGTGTTTCATTTTCCTTTCTCAGGAAGGAAAGTGGAAGGATTTAAATTTCCACAAACTTTAAGCTTAGTTATTGGTCTTTCTAACAATGACTGATATTTAAGAAGCCTGCTGTCTTGTCATCCAGATATTAAGATTCCAGTCCTATAGGCTGCTGGTGAGGCCCTCGGGCTTGTGTCAAAACTCCCAGGGCCATACCTTTTCTTTCAGTGACAAATTAAGTACTGACCCTGTGAGCAAGCTCAAAGCGGAGTTTGCAAGAGAGCAGGTCTGAAGAGCCTTTATAAAAAGCCTTTGAGTATCTGGAGACCAAACCAGTTTGTCAGTTTGGGCTTGTACAGAGACTGGGCAAGTTCCCCATAACCCAGAATCCAAGTGCAGCAGTACCTTGCGATTCCTAAAAATCCTCTCAGTTGTCTTCATCGGTAGGGGATGATTTTGTATAGGTTTAATTCTCTCAGGGCCTATGACCCTAGTCCCTTCTGATATGATTAGGCCCAGATATCTAACAGATTGTTGGCAAAGCTGAGCCTTTTCACTTGAGGGCATGGAACCTCTGCCTGCCAGAAAGTTTAAGAAATCTGAGGCTTGTGAGCAAGCTTCCTCTGTCTCAGTACAAAGCCGACCATCACCTACATATTGTATCACCAGTGCTTCAGAGCTATTAGAGTTTTGTAGATCCCGTGACAAATTCTGCCCAAACAGGTGGGGGCTGTCATGAAATCTCTGGGGCAAAACTGTCTAGGTTAACTGTGAAGCTGGCTAAGTAGGTTCTTCAAAAGCCAATAGGAATCAACTCTCCTCCACCAAAGGCACAGAATAGAAAGCATATTTTAAATCAATTACTGAGACTATTTGGCTCATCCGGGAATTTCAGACAATAGAGTGTAAGGATTAGGCACCACGGGGTGTAAAGGAACTGCAGCTTCACTTATTATTCATAAATCTCGAACCAGACTCCATGTACCATTCGATTTGTTTATAGCCAAACAAAAACCATGGACTGTTAAAGGGCATAGTCTCTGCTCCTTTAAATTCTCAATTATGGATTTTGACCCTTCCTTAACCTCAGGTTTCTGTGGATACTGCTGCTTATGTAGAAATAACTGTGGATCTTTGAGCTTGACAACCACAGGAAAAGCATTTTGTGCTTGACCCATAGATTTTCCATTAGCCCAAACCCTAGGATTTACATTTTGTTCAATTAAAGAGAAAGGGAGGGCTCCATATTCATGAAAACAGAGGCACGGACCTTGCTCAGTATATCCCTCCCAAAAAGGGTGAGGGAGACTCTGCCGTGATCAGAAACTGCTGTGAAAATAGCAGAGTCCCACCTGCAGCTTAAAGGAAATAATGTTTGGCTCATCCAGACAGTCCCATTATGGAAGCGGACTAGGAAGAAAGTGGGCCAGGGGCTTCAGTAAGCACAGAGTTAAGTTGCCCCAGTGTGTAAAAGGAAATTGACGGATTGGCCCCCCACAGGCATTAATACTCGGGGTTCCTCAGGCATGATTAGGATGGGAAGCTTATGTGGGGATCCCCGGGCACCTTCAGTCCTGATTGTCTTGAGAGTCTGGCCCCTGAAACCTACGCCTCTAGGGACAGTCTCTCCTCCAGTGTGGTCCCTTGCAGACTGGACATGGAGCTGGGGGTGGCTTGGATGCCTGAGGGCAATCCCACTTGAGGTGCCCCTCCTTTCCACAGTAATAGCAAGCCCATCCCTTTCCACCTGGGTCCCTCGGGGCATTTTTCTCAAGCTCTTCCAGAACGGTTCCGACAGCCATTGCGAGGGCTTCCGCCTATTCCTTGGTCTTTCTCTGCCTTCCTTTTTCTCGTATTCCCTGCCATGATAGACTGTCTGAGCCAGTTGCAACAGATTATCTAAAGACTGATTTGGTCCATACGTCTGTTCTAATAACTTACAGCGGATATCTGGAGCCAACTGAGAGAGAAATCTATCTTTTAAGATCACTCTTCCCACTTCACTTTCGGGATCAATCTCAGTGAACCTGTGAAGGGCTTCTTTCAGTCTGTCTAGGAATTTACTAGGAGTTTCCTTCTCTTCCTGTTCTATGTGTGCCAATTTGGCATAGTTTAAAGCGTTAGCACGCCTGAGTCCTTCAATAATGCATCTGACAAAATGACTCTGATCCCATCTTTCTTTAGCTGAGTTGTAGTCCCAGTCCGGTTCTGTAGTTGGGACCGCCTGATTCCCAGTGGGGAGGGCGGCTGTCTCATCCTCCCTCTTCCCTACTGATTCATCACCAAGCCATTCGTCTCCATAAGCAACTGCTTTCCCCAAAACTCGAGCTTTTGAGTCAGGAGTTAGTGTTTGTCCCAAGATATACATCACTTCCCTCCAAGTAAGGTCATAAAGCAGAGTAACACCCTTAAAAACGCTAATATATTTTTCTGGGTCCTCTAAATAGTCTCCCAGATCCTCCGTGATTCTTTGTATTTCTTGATAAGGAAAGGGCTTCTTAACTCCCATAGACTGATTATGTCTCCCGCTGGGTGCTTCATGAAGAGGCAACAGCTTGTGTGGCTGTTCCTCAGCCTCTCTGGTTGCCCTGCGCATATGATCCCAGGGATAGATTGGAGAAACCTGGTTTCCTTCATCTCTTTCTCTCCTGTCCTCCATTTTATCCTGTATTTCACCCTTAGTTTTTGCTAGCTGAGCATCTCTTACTTCGATTGTCTGAGCTTCTGTTGAAACCAGAGTAGTGTGAGGTCGTACTGAGACAGAGGTTGTTTGGACCTCTACTTCAGCAGTTTGAATCTCAGTTTGGGTTTTTACTGAGACCAAGGCAATCCTTCCTGAAGGGGGGTTCCCTGACTTTCAGTTTGCTCAGTTTGGAACCCTGGGTACGGGGGGAAATTAGGAAGACAGCGGGGAGCTAAAGGTTTCATACCCAAATCTACACCCTTAGGACATAAGTGCGGCGTGTCTCTCAGAAAGAAAAAGGGCAACACATATGCTACTTCTACCCATTTCCCTTGTTTCCTACAGAACCGATCTAATTGTAAACAGTATCATAATTAAGAGACCCTCCAACCGGCCACCGGTGGGCATCCTCCAGTGGATACTGTGGCCATGCGGTGTCACATAGGAAGATCAGGTGTGTCTTCTTTAAGCCCCAGGGATCAAATCTATCCCAGTTCTTCAGGATACAGTTCAAAGGAGTGAGGCTGGAATTATTAGCTCCCATCTGTAAGAAAAAAAGTGACCAGCTGCATCTTTCTACTGGAGGCTTCCCTCCTTACTCTAGATGGGGGTGTAGACAGACTTTACACCGAAGCTTTCCTTCCCTGGTCGAACTTCGTTTATCCCTTCCTGACGCAGGCGCTGTTCTTGTCCCTCCTGGTTCTACCACTGAGACAGGGTGGGGATGTACCAGGGGCAGACCTGGTGGTATCCCAGATTAGTGTCCAGTTCCATTAAAATCTTGCTTGCCTCCGATGCCACCTGGGGTGCAATCAGAGTAACCTTCTGGAATGCCTCCCAAGCTAAGACCATTGCGGGGAACATTTGTCTCCTGAGTGCCTGTGCACGACCGTGAATATTCCCGACTACCAAAAGAGTGGTACAAACAAAAACCAGTATTTTCCTTCCGAACATCACCACACCAGTGTAAGTGATAGCAAAAGAGATGGTGAAGGGCTGGCCAGTGAGGAAAAAGTGATTTTTGTCCTTGAGTTATTAGGGCCAGTCCTTCCAGTTCATTCTCACAGATTCCACAGAAAGAATATCTTAGGAGTTAGGATAAAAGCCACTGGAAAGCCTCCTCTGGTCCACTAAGGGCTAGCGTTACCAAAGGAAGACACCCACTGAACTTCCAATTTGAGTAACCTTTATCCTGAGAGCTGCTCTTGGAGCTAGAGCTACATCTAAGTTTCCGAACTTTCGACTCCTAGCGAGGCTAGGTGCTTCCTATCAATTCAAGTTTTGGACCTAAGTAACAGTCCATAAGATCACAAGTCCCTTGAAAGTCGATGTTCCCACAGACTAGGTTAGTAGTTCTAATTCCCAAGTTATGAAATGATCAAAGAGACCGGAAAGTTTGACTGAGAAAGGAGAGATCAAACGCTTTGCCCATTTCTGGGTGCTCCCTGAACGAGACATTGGGTGCCTCTTGGCATTGGCAGATCAATATAAACCCCCGATAGGGTTTCTGCCGTAAGCCGTATGAGGTCACCGTGGAGCTGCAGAGTAGGGCTCCTCACTTGCTTTGTGCAGGGTATGTCATTCATTCACACAAGCACACCGTAGAGTTAGTAAAGCACGGCAGAAAACGTGTTTGCTAGGAGAACAAAGAACTAGAGCTCCAAGCATCCTTACCTTGACCTGAAGGATCCTGGACGAGCCCTCAAGATGAAAGGTTGTTGCTGAACCACAAAAGACACCAGGATTCTTGGCCTCTGGAGGAGAAGAATTCAATCCAGGGCCAGTTACAAAGCTTGATCACTGAGAGTTTTGTGTAATAAAGTTTTATTAAAGTGTAAAGAGATAGAGAAAGCTTCTGACCGATATCAGGAGGCAGAAAGAGTGCCCCCCTGCTAGTCTTTAGCCAGATGCCACTAGCAGTCTGATAATTAGAGAAAGGAAATGTCTCAAGACTCAGAGAATCGCACCAGGCCCCTCACCCACAGCATGCATTTTGAGATAACCTTCGAACAAGGTGAGTGGTCCCGGGCCATAAAATGATTGACATGAATCAGGAAGAAAGGGAGGTTTCCAAGCAAATACACTCTCATTAACATAGCTTAAGAGAACATTTACATGAGTAAAACAAACCGGTTTGTTAGGTTGGTTCTGAGTCTTAGGCGGAACCGACTTGAAGACAGAGTCTAGGTTAAATACATAGTTCATTAACATAGTTTAAGACAAATATTTCCATAAGAAAAACTGCATGGTTAGCTCAGGTTTGAGAAAAAGTTAAGTTCAGGTGGAACCTGGTGTCATTATGGAAACACAGAATTTTAAGAGAAACCTCTTTAAATTTGTATAGAGAAGGGGAAAAAAATCTAACACTTGTTTGTTTCCTCCTGCCACTTAAGAGAGAGATAAGAATGTCTGACACTTGCAGCCTATATCCTCCATTTGGAGACCCTGGCCTTCCTGCCTGTTAACCTCTCACTGGTATAAAAAAAGCTCCAGGCATGCAGAATATCAAGCCACTGCTACCCCATGGGCTATAGCCCACTACATTCCTCTGTCCAGGGAATTTCCCAGGCAAGAATATTGGAGTGGGTTGCCATTTCCTTCTCCAGGGGATCTTCCCGACTCAGGGATCAAACCAGCGTCTCTTGCATCGCCTACATAAGCAGGTGGATTCTTTACCACCTGTGCCACCTGGGAAGCCCAGTGATGAATGGCTATTCCTCCCTGTCCAGGAGAGTGCCATATTGTTATCATTCTCAGAGAAGTGCTGTGAACCTGTGTCTTTAATTCCCTGCAGCCTGCACTGCTGTTTCCTGAAATCTACTGCTACTTGGCTCCGCATGGGGAAAAAAGTTACCTGTCAACTGCATAAATATAAACAGAGATCCCCCTCATCCCAGGAGCCCAGGTTCAGTCTCATATCACAGGTCCCTTGGGGAACAAAGCCCAACAAATATGTGACTGCGTCTTTTTTTTTAACCAAAGCTCAAATGAATGGAAGGTTTTAACATCCTTTCAGCCTCTGCAAAATCAGGCTGTCATTTTCCTGTTTGGAGTAGGAGAAACAAAGGCAATTTTGAGTTACTAGAGGCTGAGATTTTGCCTTTCATTGCCATGCTTCTGAGAAAGTGTCTAGATTGATCTTTGAGCAGAAAGCACAGCAGGTCCTTAATCTGACTGTCTCAGAAAACTGGGGGCAGTGTTGCCAGCACCAGTGGCATGGGAGAGTTTGCAACAGCAGTTGCTCTGTTTCATCAGATGGATTACTTTTGCACAGAAGCACAAAGGTTGCAATCCATACAGTTGCCCTTTCAGGAGTATAAACTTACCTAATGCTGAGTGACCCAAATGCAGGAGACTCAGAATGATCTGATGGGGTTTCCTGGTAGCTCAGCAGTGAAGAATCCACATTCCATGAGGGAGAGGCAGGTTTGATCTCTGGTTCAGAAAGATCCCCTGGAGAAGGAAATGGAAACCCACTCCATTCCTCTTGCCTGGAAAATCCCATAGACAGAGGAGCTTAGTGGCTACAGCGCATGGGGTTGCAAGAGTTAGACATGATTTAGTGACTAAACATCACGACCACCACCAGAATGTCAGAGGGTATTTAGGCTTCTGATTAAGAAAATTCATAAGGTAGAAAAACAGCAAGAGTTGTATATTTGAAACTGCAGCTCAAAGTAGGGTCCAGCTACTCAAAATCTAATAGAGGCCAGGTTGGTGGAAAGCAGTTTCCTTTCTTTTGGATGTTGTCAACTATGGCGGGGGAGGGAAGACTCCTGTTCAAAGGCTAACTCCCCTCTATGGACATTCAGTGGGCAAGAGCTTTTATAGATGGAGGGAGGGGGCTACATGAGCACAGTCAGCTCTGACAGCCATCTTAAAATCAGTCATCAGTGATCTGATCATCACTTCATTGCTTTAAGTACAGTTAATCTTCAGTTCCAGGGTCAGTTTGTTCCCCTTTTATTGAAGGCAGTTCTCAGAATTGTGGCGGCTTATGTCATGATAGAGTCTAATCATCATGTAGTTAACGTCTTCCACCTGGTGAGGGTTTCAGTATCTATAAGACAGCTCACAGGAGATGGCCTAGAATATTATTATCTAGAGCCCTTGAGAAGGAATTAAAGGTCCTTGAGTTTGCTTCCTGACTAATTATTGTTTTGTCCTGTTTGACTACTTTTCTTTGTTTTTACGTTTTCTCACTTCTCTGATGAAACTTATTCTTTGGTTAAAGTTTTTCCACAGACCAAAGGTAGGAAGAGGACATGAGGGTTAAGGACCATAGGGTCCTGCTCCATTTCAAATCCTGGTTTCTTTTTACATGTCCTTTACTTATTTTTTGTTCAAAGGATTGCTTTCTCTAAGGAAGCAGAGGAAGAGGAAAGAGCAGCCAGGGAGGTGCAGAAATAAAAAATGAGTTCAAAAGAAAGTGATGGGCAAAGAATAGATTTTGGAAGCTTAGTGACTGGAAATATCAGTGAAGAGAACGCAGTGAAAGATGGATGGGACAGTCTCTCCCTTTGACCCCTATCAATGGACGACAGTATCCAGGGAACACCCAGAAGTCAATAAGGGGAGGAGAAATGCTGCGAGGTACAATATTTGGACCAAATATAGTGGTCTCTGTAATTTAGGGTAAAGAAAATGATCAGGTATAATGGTCTCTGCAATTTAACATAAGGAAAATGATCAGTAGTGTTTCTAATATAACTGAACCAACTTCATTTACCCCTATACACAGTAAGCCCAGTGCTGAGACATCAGGATTTCTCAGCAGAGAAAATGTTTATTCACGTGGCAGCCAAAGAGGTGGATTTCACAGGTCTCAAATCTGCCTTCCTGAAGGTAAGAGACACAGCACTTTTATGGGATAAAGAAGCAGGGTGGCTATATATAAAACAGGTAGACAATGAAGTCCTACTGTACAACGCAAGGAGCTATATTTCATATCTTATAATGAAAAGAATACATATATGTATGTATCACTGAATCATTTTGCTGTACACCTGAAACTAACACAGCATTGTAAATAGGCTATACTTTGATTTACAATGAAAAAGAAATAGGGTGGTCTGAGGCACGAGGAATGTGGGGAAATATGATTGAGGGTAAGAAAATGTGAGGTCACTGTCATTTTGCACACGTGTCTTCATGGGATGTATGGTCAGAAAATTCCGGTGTTCACATGTTCCGAGGGTGCAGTTTTTCGCCTCTAAAATCAAAAGGTCACCGAGGGACAGTGGTCCCTTCTGATCTTACCCAATTCAAACTTGAACTAGACACAGCTAGTATCCTAAGTCCCTGAAAAACAGCATGGGATGAACGTCTTATTGTTTAGGAGAACATGCAAGTTTTTATAAAAATAATTAAAGTGAGCTTGATTGGTGATGGCTGCAATTCATTATGCATTTGTTTATTAAGCAAGTTACAGTTTCATTGGTATCTGAGTCACCAGGGAAACTCATTGGAAACAAAACTCATTGCCTGCAGTGCAGGAGAACTAGGTTCGGTCCTTGTGTCAGGAAGATCCCCTGGAGGAGGGCATGGCTACCCACTCCAGTATTCTTGCCTAGAGAATCCCATGGACAGAGGAGCCTGGTGGGCTACAGTTCATGGAGTCACAAAGAGTCAGATACACCTGAGTGACTAATACACATGTACAGTTTAATGGGTCTAACTGATGATCACCTTCAGTTTCATTAAATGAGCTACCACTGATGAAGTCCCACCAGTTTGGAAAACTGTGACATGATGTGAGAGATGCCAGAAGCTCTCCTCTAAGTTATCTGTGTGCCAAGGCCCATCAAAATGTGATTACAGCGGTGGGTGAGAGGTGGATTGGGAGTTTGGGTTTAGCAAATACAAACTTGTATGTAGGATGGATAAACAACAAAGATCCTATGTAGCACAGGGAGCTATATTTGATATCTTGTGATAAATCATCATGGAAAAGAATATTGAAAGATTGTTGTTGAACCACAAAAGACACTGGTATTCTTGGCCTCCAGAGGAGAATTCAATCCAGGGCCAGAGATGAGGCTTGATCATTCCGAGCTTTTGTGTAATAAAGTTTCATTAAAGTATAAAAGAATTAGAGAAACTTCTGACATAGACATCAGAAGGGGGCAGAAAGAATACCCGCCTGCTAGTCTTTAGCTGGATGTTATACATTTACTAGCAGTCTGTTAATGAAAGAAAGGAAATGTCTCAAAACTCAGAAAATAGTACCAGGCCCCCGGCCCACAAGACGCATTTTGAGATAATCTTGGCACCAGGCGAGTCAACCAGGGCCATGAAATGTTTGACTTAAATCTTGAAGAAAGGCAGATTACCATACAAATAGTTTCATTTACAGGGATTAGGAGAACAATCCTCATTATGAGGATGACATACTGGTTTGTCAAGTCAGTTCTGAGCCTTTAGGCGGAACCGACTTGAAGATAGAGTGAAGAGTAAATGCATAGTACATTAACATAGCTTAAGGCACTCATTTCCATAAGAAAGATGCATTGGTTAGCTCAAGGTTTGAGAAAAGCTAAGTTCAGGTGGAACCAGGTGTCATTATGGCAACACAGTATTTTAAGAGAAACCTCTTTTTAAATTTATATAGAGAAGGGGAAAAAATACAACACTAGTTTGTTTCCTCCTGCTACTTAAGAGAGAGATAAAAAATGTCTGACACTTGCAGCCTATTTCCTCTGTTTGGAGACCCCTGTTCCTGCCTGTTACCCTCTCAATAGGAAAAAAAATGTGTACACAGTGTGTACTGAATGTACACACTGACTGTCTACACATTCAGTCCTGTCCGACTCTTTGCAACCCCATGGACTGTCCCATTATCTATTACATATAGATAAGTATAACTGAACACTTTGCATTGTAAATCAAGCATAAATAAAACAAATTTTTAAAAGCATGATGACAAAGTGTTTATAGCAGTTATAATATTTAAAGACAAGAAATAAGCCTTTTGGGACTCTGTGTGTGTGTGTGTGTATGTAGGCATATGTATATAGTCATATGTAATTACATATTCATTTATATGCATATATGTATATAGTTTTCATTCAGAAGCACAGTTAACATTCCACTGTATACATCAATTGTTTTTAGATAGTGAGTTGTTTTCTTTTAAATTAAAAAAGTAGTGGTAATCATGATAAATGCACAATAGCCAAGAATTATGAAACATTTATTATGCCAGAACTTGTCTATTTCTAGGAATGAAAACTTGCCCCTCTTCCTTTCTACATTCTTTGGCTGGCTTAATAGTTAAATCGAAATAACAGAGTAACAGGAGAAAATCAAATCTGATTTCTTACATACGGGATTCCATTTAAATAGGAGACTGCAAGGGAGTGACCAAAGGAGGTAGCTCTTATACGTTTTGGACAAAGAATAATAAACTCGTGAATAACGGACAAGACAAAGAAATCTGGGATTGGGGTAATAAGCCAGTGAAAAAAATAACTTTTTTTTTTATACCATCTTCTTGACCCTGAATTCCAGCTTGTCTCTGGTGATAAGGGTATGTCTTTCCATCTCCTAGTGCACAGAGGGTACCTTTCACATGAGAGACTTGCTTCCTGCTTTTAGTGGGACCAAAGAAGGCCAGAGTGCCCTTACTGAAATGGCTTTTAAAAAAATTTTATTTTATTGAAGTATAGTTGATTTACGATGCAGTGTTAATTTCTGCTGTACAGCAAAGTGATTCAGTTATATGTATATTTACATTATTTTTCATATTTTTTCCATTATGATTACAGGATATTGAATATAGTTCCCTGTGCTATACAGTAGGACCTTGTTTATTCATCTTATTATATACACTAGCTTGCAGCTACTAATCCCAAACTCTTAATCCTTCCCTCCTTCATCCCCCTCCCTCTTGGCAGTGAGTGAGTGAGTGGAAGTCATTCAGTCGAGTCCGACTCTCTGCAACCCCATGGACTGTACATATAGCCCATGGAATTCTCCAGGCCAGAATACTGGAGCAGGTTGCCTTTCCCTTCTTCAGTGAACCTTCCCAACCCAGGGATTGAACCCAGGTCTCCTGCATTGCAAGTGGATTCTTTACCAGCTGAGCCACCAGGGAAGCCCCCTCTTGGCAACCACAAGTCTTATTTTCTAAGAATGTGGGTCTGTTTTGGTTTTGTAGCTAAGTTCATTTGTGTTTTAGATTCCGGATATAAGTGATATCATATTGGATTTGTCTTTCTCTTTCTAACTTACTTTGTATCATAGTCTCTAGGTTCGTTCATATTGCTGAAAATGTCTTTGTTTCATTCTTTCCCATGGGGGAGGAATATTTCCTTGTGCATATACACCACATCTTTTCCTGTTCATCTGTTAATGAACCTCTAGGCTGTTTCCATGTCTTGGCTATTGTGAATAGTGCTACAGTGAACATTTGGATACATATATCTTTTTATTTTCTTTTTACCTTTTTTTTCTTTTTGACCATGCTGTGCCATATGGGATCCTAATTCCCTGATCAGGGATCAAATTCTCAGGATCGCCTAGAGAAATAAGACTTTCTCAGTGTATTTGGCCACCTGATGAGAAGAGTCCACTCACTGAAAAAGACCCCGATGCTAGGAAAGATTGAGGCCAGGAGGAGAAGAGAGCAACAGGGGATGAGATGGTTGGATGGCATCACTGACTCAAGGGACATGAATGTGAGCAAACTCCAGGAGATAGTAAAGAACAGGGGAGCCTGGCGTGCTGCAGTCCATGGGGTCACAGAGTCAGACACCACTTAGCGATTAAGCAATGTCTTTATTAAGACTGTAACTTATTTGGAATTCAACTTCAGTTTCACAAGTTCAGTTACCTCCGTGCTTTAAAACTACGGTGAGAAATGGTTTGACTTATGATAACTTCTGTTGTGCTTCACATGTTTAAAAATGTTGGGTGTTTTAGACAAGAATAGCCAATATGTGAGACTGATCGATGCAGAGAACTTGATGGACTAAACAGCTGGTCTTTCAAAACAAGCCTACAGTAGATACGAAATGCTGAACGTTTTGGGAAAGCTTGAAACTAATTCCTCAAGGCCAGAATTCATGCCGTTCTAGCAAATCAAAGCTTACGTTCTATGCACAGACCATACTGGCAGCAGTGCATTTAGCTTGAAAACATCACCTTGAACTAACACTAAGAATCAATGGTGTGTAGACTTGATAAGAACACAGCTGCTTGTCGAAGGGTACTTTACATGTGACTGCATTCAGCTTTACCACTACATAAAGAAAAAGAAGGTGTCCTGTAGGCTCCGGCAGATCAGAGAACTTTTACTGGACAAGGAAGAAGAATAAAAATATCCTATCATTCCACAGGACAGAAGGAAACATGTCATTGCTATTTTTTTTTATTAAATATAAATAATGTCTGCACAGGCTTCCCAGGTGGCCCACTGGTAAAGAATCTGTCTACCAATGCAGGAGATGTAAGAGATGCAGGTTCAGTCCCGGGGCCGGAAAGATCCCCTGGAATAGGAAATGGCAACCCACTTCAGTATTCTCACCTGGAAAACTCCATGGACAAAAGAGCATGGCATGTTATAGTCCACGAGGTCACAAAGAATCAGATGCGACTGAGCGACTGAGCACAGTGTCTGTTTGAGGAACTCTGTTGCTTTTCTTTTCCCTTTGAAAGTCTAACACTTAGGGATTCTAAGAATATTTAATGCATAGCCTATAAAATTCACATCTCCAATAAAGTGTTGAGAAGTAGTTACAATAAATGGTTTGATCAGAGAACAGAGATATTACAAAATATCACTATATGTTCTCATACATAGTATTTGGTTAATTAGTCATATACATACATATATATGCATATACATTGGTCCCACCAGGCAGCATGTGGGATCTTAGTTCCCCCACCAAGGGGGAAAGTAGAGTAAAATAAAATAAAATGTTGGTGTTTGATGTGCTGCCTTCATCTGGAGTGTGGAGTAATAACCAATGGAAGACCAGGGAAGTCCCTGTTTAGTCCTACGCTGATTAGTCTGAATTACTACTTTTAATTAATCTTGTTTTATGTAAATAACATTATTTACAAAACATAAAAGCAAACAATGCAGAATATATGCGATTTAAATTGTTACTCTTTTTAATATACAATGTGCAATGTTGAGTCATGTCCATTGAGTCAGCCATTTTTTCTTTAAGTGAATGACAAATATGTGCATAATTATTTATTATGTTTATATTATACAATTGATTTATTGGTTAGCAACACTAATAATGATATGATATTATACAGTTATACAGCTATATATCACATTCTATTTATTACATATTATATAATATGGAGTTTTTAAATTTATTTCCTACATAGACCATTTTTAAAGCTTTTATTGAATTTATTACAATATTTCTTCTGTTTTATGCTTTGGTTTTTGGCCAAGAGGCATGCTGGATCCTCGTTACTGACCAGGGATCGAACTAGCAACCCCTTCATTGGAAGGTGAGGTATTAACTACTGGACCACGGGGAAGTCTCTATGGTTTCCTTTTAAAACTGGTAGGTTATGCACTGACTTTCTTAAAAGTTGGTTGTCTAGTCCTATTCCCAGAGACACAGGATTAAGTAAAGCCTCCTCCTTTGACTGTGGACATTGAGAAGAAAATGTCAATAGTAAAATTTTCTGTTGAAAAGTAATTGTGCTGTAAAAGCTTCATGAAAAATGGGTAAGTTTCAAAGAATATTAGATTGTTGCTATCGTTGTTTGTTTTCCGTAAAAGAAAAAAGCTCTGTTGGTGAACACTGGCCCTCTGCCAGTGCTCAGTGCATGCATGAAGTTGTGTCTGACTTCTTGCCACCCCATGACTATGTAGCCCTCCAGGCTCCTCTGTCCATGGGATTTCCCAGGCAAGAATACTGGAGTGGTTAGCCATTTCCTTCTCCAGGGGATCTTCCAAACCCAGAGATCGAAACCGCATGTCTGGAGTCTCCTGCATTGGCAGGGGGGTTCCTTAACACTGTGCCCCCTGGGAAGCCCCCACTGGCCCTTTTGTTATTGTTCAGTTGCTAAGTCATGCCCGACTCTTTGCACCCCCGTAGACAGCAGCATGTCATGTTTCCCTGTCCTCTTCTCTCTCCCAGAGTTTGTGCAAACTCATGTCCATTGGGTCAGTGATGCCATCCAGCCACCTCATCTTCTGTCACCCCCTTCTCTTCTTGCCCGAAACCTTTCTCAGCATCAGGGTCTTATCCAATGAGTCAGCTCTTCGCATCAGGTGGCCAAAGTACTGGAGCTTCAGCTTCAGCATCAGTCCTTCCAATGAATATTCAGGATTGGCTTCCTTTAGGATTGACTGGTTTGATCTCCTGGCAGTTCAAGGGACTCTCATCATTAAGAAAGTACATCTTAAACTTTTTTTTAAAGCAATTAGGCTTAATTTAAAGCAATTATGAAAGTGCTTCTTAAACTTTTTTATGTTTTCTAGGATTGAAAAAAAATACATAAATATATTGCAGAGCCAGATTTCTTCATGTTGGAGGAAAAAGTTAGATATATGGAAATGAGGAGGAAGACGTAAATCCTGTGGCATTAGGTTGGAATCAGGTACTAGTATGAAGTGCTACACACACACACACACACACACACAAATATAGATTTATGTGTGTGCAAGTTGGCATACACATCTATATTTCTTAGCTCTGTCCTCTGAGAGGACCCAGAAGCAGTGACATCCCAGTAACAAAAGGTTACCTAGTACCCAGATCTTGGTTTCTAATATCATTCTTTAATAATATGAATCAGGGCTCTTGGGGGAAAAATGCTGACTCCAGAGCTGAGGCAGAAAAATTATTGGATGAGCCTGGAGCATCTTGAGGTGCTCAAAAGTAAGGAAGCATTCAAATGTGATAGAAATAATAGAAAGCTTACAGGAACCAACTTAAAGGAGCTCCAAGTATTCAAAGCCAGAACATTGTGTACAGCAAAATAACTATGACAGCATTGGGTAGCAAGCCATAGAATAAGTATCCAAGAATTGACATGTTATCAATCAATCAATTAATGGTAGAGAAGAGCCAACTTATCAAAGAGGAGAATCCCAATTAAAAATGCAAAAAAACAAAAACAAAAAACTTCCATGTGACCCAGCAATCCCACTACTGAGCATATACTGAGAAAACCATAATTCAAAAAGACACTTGCACCTCAGTGTTCATTGCTGCACTATTTACAATAGCCAAAACATGGAAACAGTCTAAAAGTCCATCCAGAGGAATGGAAAAGAAAATGTGGTACATATATACAATGGAATATTACTCGGCCATAAAAAGGAATGGCATGGGATCATTTACAGAAATATGGATGGATCTAGAGACTGCCATACAGAATGAAGTAAATCAGAAAGAGAAAAACAGGTATGTATAGGAATGCATACATGGGGAATCTGGAAAATATTGGTATAGACAATCTTATTTACAAAGCAGAAATAGAGACAGAGAGGACAAGCATATGGATGCCAAGCGGGAAAGGGAGGTAGAATGAGTTGAGAGACTGGGATTGACATAAATACGTTATGGATACTATGTAAAAAATAGGTAACTAACGAGAACCTACTGTGTAGCACAGGGGACTCTTCTCAGTGCTCTGTGTAGGAAATCCCCAAAAGAGAGGATATATGTATACGTATAGCTGATTCACTTTGCTGTACAGTAAAAGCTAACACTACATTATAAAGCAAATATACTCCAATAAAAAATTTTTTTAAGTGCAAAACATATGTGTGAAAAGGAAAATCCTTACTAGACAGGAATAATTGTTGTGAGCAAGTACCACCAGGTGATGCTAAAACAACATGCTGCAGATGCCAAAGAGCTACCCATGGCAAATGCTGGAATCACTAAGGATCACGGATCTGGGAAATTCAGCAACGAAGTTCCCCTAGAAGGAGTCATCAATATCCAAAAACAGCTTCACAGCCTCTAGCATTAAGCTGTTGGGTTGTTTGAAGGCAGAATGTATCTTATTTGACATATGATGACCAAAACATCTGGAGAAACAAATTGGGGTGAAGCCTTTCCACGGGTGCTAATGAAAAATGTGTTGTCAGGACAAGGCAGAAGACAAGACAAGGTCAGGGAGCCCTGGGGCTTAATTGATTTGTCTTCCAGGAAAGGATGGCCGTGGGCAGAGTGACTTGCCCCCAGATATCTGGGGACCAGTCATTAAAAGCTTATTAGAACCCTACAACCTAGCGACAGACCTGAATCAAGCTAATTAAGGAAAGAAAGTTGGTCCACCACCAGTTTCGTCTGAATATTGTTTGCTCACACAAGCATCTTATTGTTTTTCTGCGCCAAAAGTCATTAACAGAACTTCCCTAGTGGCAGTGGATAAGAATCTGCCTGCCAATGAAGGAGACAGAGGTTTGATCCCTGGTCCAGGAAGATCCCACATACCTCAGGGCAACTAAATCTGTGCGCCACAGCTACTGAAGCCCGTATGCCTACAGCGCATGCTCCACAGCAAGAGAAGCCTCTGCATTGCAACTAAGAATACCCCCAGCTCACCACGACTAGAGAAAGCAACTAAGACTCAGCACAGTTAAACAAACAAATACATATTTTTATAAAAAATATATATAGTAGCTTCAAGTCCAAGAATTTCTGTGCTTGGAGCCAGAAGCCACTGCATCCGTTCAGTTCAGTTCAGTCGTTCAGTTGTATCTGACTCTTTGAGACCCCATGGAGTATAGCATGCCTGTCTTCTCTGTCCTTTACCAACTCCTGGAATTTGCTCAAACTCTTGTCCATCGCGTCGGTGACGCCATCCAACCATCTCATCCTCTGTCGTCCCCTTCTCCTCCTGCCTTCAACCTTTCCCAGCAGCAGGGTCTTTTCCAACAAGTCAGTTCTTCGCATCAGGAAGGCACTGTATAGGGAAGGGAAAATTAAAGTCCTGAATTCTGAATTCTAGAACACATAAAACTGAACGGGGGATTTTTCTCCAAACATGTGATTGATTTCAAATGACCTGTTAGGATGACTTTGGTAATGTCTTAAATATCTGGGAACATGTAGCAGAGACAGGCAGTGTCCTGAATACATCAACGTGCCTCCCTACGCAAGTAACATATATGGCTTCTGAGAAGAGGTACTGAAAAGCCAGGGTTTCCTCCATTTATCACTCTTGCCCCTGCTGCAAGGACCTGGTGGACCACTTGGAGTGGTGCAGCTACAAAAGAGAAGATGCCAGGACGATATTACATGTGCATGAGGAGTCAACCTTTACAATTTCAAGTCACTGAGATTTCAGAGTGTGTGTGTTTCTGGTGATAAAAACTCTGACTTCCAGAATGCCTCCCCCCAATGCCTTCCCCCTTCCCCCTGCAGCAAATACAGGAAAGCCTACTTTTTCAGTCCATACAATCCAGGAATAAAATTTCTGTGCTTCAGCCAGAGGTTACTGCAGAGGTGAAAGAAATGTTAGTTACCAGACTTGAAAATAGTCTTTGTCTGTTCACAGGGGCATGATTCCCAAATCTGGCAGAAGAATGGAGCTCCCTGGGCTTGAAGTGATGAATTATGTTCATCTGGGCTAAGCAGATTCCATAAATCATAAGAAATTTTTACTGACTCTACTGTAAATAGAGCTGGAGACCCAAGTCTGACATTTCATACAGCTTAAATTGAGAATAATGGGTCCTTCTTTGACCATTTACTCAACAGGTAGAATAAAATATGAGAGATGAAAGGGCTTTTAAAAATGAGTTTAATGAATCCCTTCAGTTCATTGCAAACATTTTATTATATCCCATGAACAGTGGTAGAAACTGGGAATTCAGGAATAAGTAAGACCTTTCCTCAAGAAACTTATGTTTGTTTTTTGGGTTTTTGTGTGCCTTTTTTTTTTGCACCCACATAATGAGGTAGTTATTGCAGCATAGCAAAAAACAAACAATTTTACTAGAATTTTCGTTGATAGATGGGAGGGGAGTTTGGGGGAGAATGGATATATGTATATATTTGACTGAGTCCTTTCACTGTTCACCTGAAATATCATAACATCGTTAATCAGCTATATTCAATATAAAATTAAAAGTTAAGAAAATAAAAACAAAAAAACTTTACTGAGAAATAGTAAATAAAATGCAATATATACAGCAGTTTAAAAAATGAGATCTATATGGAGCATGGGTTTTACCCAAAACATATTGTGTGAGAAGCGCATAATCAAATTATACAGTATAAATCCTTTATTGTAAACATGCATCAAGTATAAGCTATCTATAACATTTATCACATGTTTCTAAATATGTAGTATAAATATTCTAAATACTAATATGTTCTCTATAAGGTAGGAAAGGATAGATGACTAAGTAAGTTATAAAATTTTTCTCATTTTTAAAACATATTCATGTCACAACTGTATGGTTAAATCCATTGTACATCAATATCTAAGATGTGCTCATGCTCATACACAGTCACTTCAGTGGTGTCTGACTCTTTGCAACGCTATGGACTGTAGCCTGCCAGGCTCCTCTGTCCATGGGATTATCGAGGCAAAAATACTGGAGTGGGTTGCCATGTTCTCCTCCATGGAATCTTCCCGACCCAGGGACTGAACCCGTGTCTCTTGAGTCTCTTGCATTGCAGGCAGATTCTTTACTCACTGAGCCACCTGGGAAACCCATCTAAGACATTCCTATCTGAATAGTTGACCATGAATCTAATTGAGTTTTTAGAGCCAACTGCCAATTACAGGAAATATAAGACAAAAAAGAATAAGTTAAATGAACCATAAAGAAGCAAACAAAAATCCAGAATTTGGTTGCTGAAAACAACTGATTCAGTTTTCATAACATGCCAATAGTATGGAGGGAGAGAAAAAAGGTGGGAAGAGTTGGGGGAAGGAGGCTACTGGGAAGAACCAATCCAGATTTTTCAAGATCTTTTTTTTTTACTTCAAGAGTGTATAATGGACTTTTGGACTCAGAGGGAGAGGGAGAGGGTGGGATGATTTGGGAGAATGGCATTCTAACATGTATACTATCATGTAAGAATCAAATCGCCAGTCTATGTCTGACGCAGGATACAGCATGCTTGGGGCTGGTGCATGGGGATGACCCAGAGAGATGTTATGGGGAGGGAGGTGGGAGGGGGGTTCATGTTTGGGAACGCATGTAAGAATTAAAGAGTTTAAAATTTAAAAAAAAAAAAAGAAAAGAAAGTAATTAAAATATTCATCACAGAAAAAAAAAGAAACATTAATTTGACATATGGACATTAGTTGAAGCAAATAACTGTAAAAGGACATTTATATTATTCTTTCAGAAAAAAAAAGTTCTGTCATTTTTGTCTGATAAAGAGTTCTTTGGGATATTTATAGGAATGGCATTATTGTGGAAAGGAGCTTATGTTGTAAATAAGAAAACAAATACAGAACTATACAGTGAGATATGTACAATAGGACTTATATAAAGGCTATACGGCAGGGCTTGGTGGAAAAGTAATTAGTGCAGCTTGGGGGCAGAGAGAAAACTTCATGAATGGATGACGCCCCATTGGGTCGTGAAGTTGGTTGGCAAAAAATATGGGACAGATGCTCCAAGAGAGACTTGTGTAAGTGGAGTTAAGAAAGAATGAAAGTGCATGGCAGGAAAAGAAATAATAAACATCTGAAACATTTATGTGATCAGAGCTTAATCGAAGTTTTTTCCTATGCCTGCCATCACATTTAAGTGGCCGTTGCTAGAATATAAGGTGGAGAAATGGTGATATGTGAGCTGAACATATTGACCAGAGGAAAACTCTATTTCTGTGAAGATGAGATATAATCTAGGTTGAGTTATTAATAAATGATAAATTTGTTTAAAGAGCTTAAAAGGCAATAGCATGTGATACTATGGGATAGGAAACTATAATTTTAAATAAATTGAATTATACCACTATTTTAAGAGGATGGTATCTTGGTTAGTGGTACTTAAAAAAAAAAAAATTGCTCATCAGGGACTTCCCTTGATAGTCCAGTGGTTACAAATCCACCTGCCAATGCAGGGGACATAGGTTCGATCCCTGGTCCAGGAAGATTCCACTTGCCTCGGGACAACTAGGTCTATGCACCCCACTTACTGTATACTACATTGAAGAGTAGCCCTGGCTGGCCGCAACTAGAGAAAGCCTGGTTGGCTGCAACTAGAGAAAGCCTGCACACAGTACTGAAGACCCAGTGCAGTTGAAAATAAATAAAATAAAACTGCTCATCATTTTTCACTCCTGCTTTTTTCATACAGAACATAGTATATTTAAATGAAGATTTTACCCCTTACCCATTTTGTTCATACACTGCTGCTGCTGCTAAGTCGCTTCAATTGTGTCCGACTCTGCGTGACCCTATAGACGGCAGCATACCAGGCTCCCCAGTTTTGGGGATTTTCCAGGCAGTTTGTACTCTAAAATAATTTTAATTTGCTTTGAAGCCAGACTACAGCAATGCATGTATAAAAGCTTGAAGGAAAAAAAAAAGGGGGGGGGCAGGAGAGAGAAGAAAAATTAAGTATAGTTATCCTTTCTCTGAAATTAACTTCATTGTGTTGCACTGCCCCAAGCTCCACCTATGCATTTAAAATGTTTTTTTAAGATTTGTAAAAAAGTTAAATGGAGTTTGGCACCTTCTGAAAAATCAAAAGAGAAACTAAGATTAAAATGTGTCAAAGGAAAATTCACATATTCACAGGAAAAAGGTGTGAAGAAACCACCATGGAGGAGGCTGCATTCTTCTAATGAGAATAATTAAGTGATTCAAAGAGGCAGCCGGACTTGAGTCTGGTGAGTGTAGATGCCTTGGCTATCAAGGAGGCATCTCTCTGGAGGGGCCCCAGTGACAAGAGCTCCTCCTGATGCTAATGCACAGAAACCAAGTCACCTGAAATAAATAGAAACCAGTGATGCAGTGCTGTTGTAGGCTCCCCTTTGGGAGAAGGGCTGAGGTGGATTTGGGGAAGAGGTTCAGCTAAAGATGGCTTCCCTGGTGCCTTAGCTAGTGAAGAGTCTCCCTACAATACAGGAGACCCTGGTTTGATCCCTGGGTCGGGAAGATCTCCTGGAGAAGGAAATGGCTATCCACTCCAGTATTTTTGCCTGGAGAAGGAAATGGCAACCCACCCCAGTATTCTTGCCTGGAGAATCCCATGGACAGAGGACCCTGGTGGGCTACGGTCCATGGGGTCACAAAGAGTCGGACATGACTAAGCAACTAACACTTTCACAATATGTTTCAGCTGAAGGTGAAGAATGGAATCTTGGGACTTCCCTGGCGGTCCAGCGATTAAGACTCTGCACTTCCACTGCAGGGACCTTGAATTCCATCCCTGATCAGAGAACTAAGATCCTACATGACTTGCTGAGCCGCCACAAATAAATAAATAAATATTTTTTTTAAAAACAATGTATTCCTATGGGAAAGAGCTAGGTAATTAATTGATGAGAAATACTGAGCTGGTGAGTTGAGAACACTTGGATCAGGTCTCCACACGGGGAGTCAGAGCGATTAACCAAGGAGACGAAAGTATAAGGAGGCAGAGAAAGAGAAAGTTGAACCCCTTCACAGAGGGAGGGGAAGTCCTGACGGAAGCATTTATCCGACTTTAGATAACTTGGTAACAGCTGTGCTGTGAAGAGGCAGCACTTCCGGGGAATGTGCGTGCGCCCTCTTCAGGACACACAGGCTAATTTCAGGATGAGGAAGATGGAGCTACTCCCTGGTGGAAGCAAGACTGTAATCTGATTTTGTACTCTCCCAGTGCTTTGTCTTTATGCTTTGCGTCTTATTTTTTTTCCTCATCCTTGAGACATGATGGATTTATCCTGTGCAAATAGCAAGCTGGTTTGTGAATGAGAACATCCTTGATCGTACGCAGATGGCCTGATTCTCAAATAGTGTGCTCGTGTTTTGGAATGGAATGTCATATATTTCAAAATGTGGAGCATTTACAACGAGGGGAAAATCATTGTAAGACATATTATGTCCATATGGTTAAATATGAAATCTGTGTTAAGATGGAATTTTACGTGCTTTCAAATATGGTATAGACTATAAACTCCTGGTTGATGTCTTTAATAGATAAAGAATCTAACAAGTGGAATAAAGAAAAAACAAAGACCACAGATGGAAGATATATCAGAGAAGAAATAGAATGAAAAGTAAACTTCGACCTTTCCAATAACATAATGTAGTAAGTATATCAGCTCTACTGAAAGTATTTTAGTTATACATAAAATTATATGCACAAATGTAACAATCCAGCTTTGTAGTTATGTCATGGCAAAAAGAAATGCTGTGAAAACTAATATTTTCTAGCTAACAGGAGGGGGAGAAAAGAAATCCGGTGATGGAATATTGAAGAACTTTCTAAAATAATTTATGTTTGTTTATCTTTGAGTTCAGGTACCCAGCCTGGATTCACTGTGCCTTCTTACAACCAATTTTATCCCAGTGGATTGTACTGAATGCTGGCCACCAAAGAAAACACCGATCAACATTTTAATTTATGGTCTTTAAGGGATAATTGTTCATGGTGTTGTACTCTTCAATGGAAGGTATTTGAAACTAATTACTCTAGTGCTAGAAGAAGATTAATTAGTACAATGGCTTTATCCACATTAAGCAGTGTCACTCTTAATGGTGATATTGCTTGGTGTTGCTGCTTGAGTCTTTATTGAATTCAAACTCAAGATAGTAAACCAAGGCTCTAGGGCTCCCACTATCTGGTCAGTAGAGAACTCAAGTATCACCTATAGATTTGGGGGTTTCTCTTGGTTATCCTTGGTCCCTGTGTTTTCTCATAAATGTGACTGTGTACAGTCTACAGTGGGAGGGAAGGGGACAAGGCGTGTCTGCACGCTAAGACCCTGGCCCAGGGGCATCAAAATCATCCAACTGTACTTAAAATTGGTGCATGTTATTGTATATAAATTACACTCTCCAAAGATGACATTAAAAAGCAGAGACATTACTTGACCAACAAAGGTCCATCTACTCAAAGTTATGGTTTTTCCAGTGGTCATGTATGGTTGTAAGAGTTGGACCATAAAGAAAGCTGAGCACAGAAGAATTGATGCTTTTAAACTGTGGTGTTGGAGAAGACTATTGAGAGTCCCTTGGACTGCAAGGAGATCAAACCAGTCCATCCTAAAGGAAATCAACCCTGAATATGCATTGGAAGGACTGATGCTGAAGCTGAAACTTCAATAATTTGGCCACCTGATGTGAGGAACTGACTCATTTGAAAAGACCCTGATGCTGGGAAAGATTGAAGGCAGGAGGAGAAGGGAACAACAGAGGATGAGATGGACATGAGTTTGAGTAAGCTCTGGGAGTTAGTGATGGACAGGGAAGCCTGGCGTGCTGCAGTCCCTGGGATTGCAAATAGTTGGACGTGACCGAGTGACTGAACTGAACTAACTGAAAATGATTTAAAGCAGGTAATGAAGGGGGACTTCCCTGTTGGTCCAGGGGAGAAGAATCCACATGCCATAACTCAGACCCTACTCAGCCAAATAAATAAATAACTACTTTTTAAAAAACTTAAAAATAAAGCAGATAATGGAGAAAACACATAAAGATTTTTTCTTGGCAACTAAGACATGAAACAAGCTCCAAGTTACACAAAACATCTTTTCTACACTGGGTAGCATTCTTTCTAGTTTTTTGTAAATGTGTAAGGAGTCTGTCCTGAGGATCATTTTGTTAGTTGAAAACTCCCAAGCTTCTCTATCCAAACCTAGAGCTGTATGCAGTTGCCCAAATATATTTACTAATTTTGGAACTTCATGGTTCCTCCTCAGAGATGCACATTATTTACTTCATCTGAAGCCCAGAAGCATCCAAGGAAAACAAGATCATCTTTCCTCCAGTCTCTAGCAGCAAGAAGGGGTAAGGAAAATCAATACGTCTGATCATCTTTCTTCTCCACACAGAGCAAATAGGTTGGGGTGGGTCGTTACTCATCTCTGCTGGTGGAAATTGGGCTCTTAAGTATTGGAGAAGCAGAAAGCAAATTTGGAAAACAAAATGTGTCCTTAACTTCATGGCTGAAGAGCATGCTGAGGGATCTTTAATTGCATACACCATGGTTTTAAGATCCGTGACACATTCCAAGATGATACTGGGTCTGCGGTTTCTAGGTTGTTACTCCTTTGAAAAATCAATTATGAAAATTACAGCCTATCAATCTCCCCACACATAAGTATCTTCAGGTGGACTCTTGAGAACAACTAGGAATAAAATATGGGAAGACCTAGTTCTCAGTGTAGCTGGACGCCAGTTAAACAACGCAGAGGGTCCAAAGGGAGGCATTATTTTCATATTGCTTTGTTTTGTTGTTTGCTTTTTCTAGATCAAGGGTTAACATGTCTTTTTTTCTGTAAAGGATCAAATAGTAAATCACTCTGCAGGTCAAAAAGGCAAAATCAAGAACATTATATAAGGATTTCTATATCCATTTAAAATGAAAAAACATTTTTAGCAGGTGGACTTTGCAGGACAAGGGGCAGCCCACAGGCCATAGTTGCTGACCTGGTTTTAGATGGTCTCTAAAGTCCCAATCTACCCTGACCATGGACTCTGGTGGTTCAGTGGTTAAGAATCTGCTTTGCAATGCAGGGAATGTGGGTTCAATTCCTGACTGGGGAGCTAAGATCCCCACATGCTGTTGCTGCTGCTGCTGCTAAGTCACTTCAGTCGTGTCTGACTCTGTGCGACCCCATAGATGGCAGCCCACCAGGCTCCCCCATCCCTGGGATTCTCAAGGCAAGAATACTGGAGTGGGTTGCCATTGCCTTCTCCAATGCATGAAAGTGAAAATTGAAGGTGAAGTCGCTCAGTCGTGTCTGACTCTTTGCGACCCCATGGACTGCAGCCCACCAGGCTCCTCCATCCATGGGATTTTCCAGGCAAGACTACTGGAGTGGGTGCCATTGCCCCACATGCTAAGGAGCAGCTAATCCCATGCACCATGACCAGAGCATCTGCAGGCCACAACAAAGATCCTGCTCGGTACAAGGAAGACTTGATATGGCCAAAGAAAGAAATGCCTTTAAAAAAAAAGAAAATGTATGTGGCTTGCTCCAGGCTACCTACAGCTAATTAAAGCAGTTGAACTAACTCAAGTTCCCTGTGATTTTCCCCAATATGCATAGTTCATTAGATGTCTCTTGGTGCTATAACAAAGTATCACACACTTAGCAGTTTAAAAAAACAAATTCATTCTCTTACAGTTCTGGAAATCAAAAATTGAAAAGGGGCATTTTGTGGGTGAAATCAAGGTGTTGGAAAGGCTAGTTTCTCTCCAAGGCTCCAGGGAAGATTCTGTTTCTTACGTTTTCCAGCTTTTAGAGCCCCCCGATTTCCTTGGCTGATGGTGCCTTCCTCTGTCTCAAGAATAAGTACTGTAGCATTTCGAATCCCTCTGTGACATTGACCCCTCTTCTGTTTCCTCTTTCACTGTTAAGTGTAACAGAGGAGAGCAGACCCGGCTCCATGTTGGATCTACTCCTTTAGCTCTGATCCTTGCACCCTGTAGCTTGTGCTGAGTCACGTTGGCTCTGCACCTTTGGCCTGTTCTTGTTGTTCAGTTGCTAAGACATGTCGATTCTTTGTGATCCCATGGACTGCCAGGCTTCCCTGTCCTTCACTATCTCCTGGAGTTTGCTCCAACTCATGTCCATTGAGTCAATGATTCCCTCCAACCATCTCATCCTCTGTCATCCCCTTCTCCTCCTGCCCTCAATCTTTCCCAGCATCAGGGTCTTTTCCACTGAGTCAGCTCTGCACATCAGGTGACCAAAGTATTGGAGCTTCAGCTTCAGCATCAGTCCTTCCAATGAATATTAAGGATTGATTTTCCTTAGGTTTGATCTCCTTGTAGTCCAAGGGACTCTCAAGGGTCTTCTCCAGCACCACAGTTCAAAGCATCAGTTCTTGGCACTGAGTCTTCTTTATGGTCCAACTCTCACATCCGTACATGACAACTGGAAAAACCTTGGCTTTGACTATACAGACCCTTGTTGGCAAAGTGATGTCTCTGCTTTTTAATACCTTTTGCCTAGAGCTTGATATACACAGGAGAGCCCAGTGCATATTTGTGGAAGACGTGGCAAAAATAAATACATTAGAAGCGATTTTCAAAGCTAGCAAACACTGCTCACATTTTGCCTTCATGTTTTCCATCTTAAGATGAGAATGGTAAGCAAACCACTTTGCTACTGGAAGTTCAAGTAATCTGCCAGTGTTATGATTCTGGAGCATTACTGAGCTTCAAGCTTTGTGTTTATTTATGTGATAGGGAATCCTCTCACAGCCCATTCAAAATTCCAGGTACAATAGAGCCTGGAAATGAGCAGTTTGACACGAGTAAGACATTCTCACAGAATGAAATAAGATTCAGTTTTTAAGAAGACATATGAATACACTGTTTTACTTCTGTATGCAAATCCCCCTAGAAAAGTGATGAGAAGGCGTGTTCTCGTGATCAATGAGACAAGCTGATAGGCCAGGAGGGATGAGAGGTTTAAATCCAGGGAAAAACTAAGAACCATTGTTTCAATATCAACCCAATTTCCCCACATCCTGGCTACCAGGTCCCTTCTCTCTCCACCTGATGTTTACATGTGTGGTTGATGTTATATGAGGAATTCATTACATGTACCTCATGTCAGACTGTCTAGGGCAGAAACCATTAAAAATGAGCTCCTTTGTTTTAAAATTCGACACTCGGAAAGCTGATTTCCAAGTAAATAATGGTGTTTTTATGACCAGGGAGAATTTGTTTTCCTCTTGCCATCTTATTCAAGGCAAAATCCCTGTTCACTAATGCTCATTTTTCTGAATTTGACCCCAGTCTCTCAATTGCAAAACATTCCAGTGGCAAATCAAGAAACCACAGCATGGTTTGCAGAACAAGAAAGAACGATTCATGCTATTGTCAGAAAATAACCAAGTTAGGGACTTCCCTGGCAGTCCAGTGGTTAAGACTCCATGCTTCCAATGCAGGGGGAATAAGTTCGAACCCTAGTTGGGCCCTAGTTGGGGAACTATTAATAAGATTTCACGTGCTGTGTGGCATGGCCCAAAAGCAATTGACCCATTAGTGGTCTGTGCTAACTTAGGTGCCACTGGACCCTGGATTCTTAACTCTGCTACAGCAACAAAACTCTTGTCTTTCCTAGAGCCCCTCCCCACTTTTAGATATATTAACCAGTCAGTTATGGTTGCAATTACCAAAGATTCAGCTCAGTTTCCTTCTCTAAGACATTGTTTATTTTTGTTGTCCAATTTCCTTTTCATAGATATCACCCTTTCTTTTTTTAATCCCTGCTCTATCCTGGGCACTTGTTTTTCCTAGAAATACAGAACACTTTCCAGCTAACTTTTATTTACAGATCTGTCTCCTAACAAACCCATTAAATTCCAATCAGTGAGGTAATGAACCCTTTGCAAATTAAGTTGGTTAGTAAGGCAATGATTTGGAGGAGCTAACAGGATGAATGGGAGTTTGTCTGAGATGAATCCTTCTCGTGTTCTGGAACTTGCCCCCAAACAAGCTATCAAAACATAAACAGGAGGAAATGCACAAATGCACAGAGAACTGGAGGATAGTTTGAAAGCCACTGATGAATTTTCATCTCTCTGTGCAGTATATAAAAATGTCACCTAAAAGTATAGTGAGAGAGACATCCTTGTCAAGATAAAGCCTTTCAGCACAGTTAAGACCAGGGGGAGCATATTGAAATGTCACCACTAGTAAAGATGGAGCTTGCCAGTTCTGCAAAAAAAAAAAGTTTCCTGTAATGCCATAGGAAGTGCTACATTTAATCTCCATTCTAGTCTACATTTTAAAATAAATATATTTTTTTTTTTAGGATAGGCTTTGGTTTATAGGAAAATTGTGCAGAAAATACAGCAAGTTTCCATATACTTCTTCTCCCCTACATGCCTTCTGCTAATAAAGTTTATTTATTCCTTGTGTCACGTGGGCTCTGTCACTGTGGTGCATGGATTCTCTGGTTGTAGCGCACAGGTTTAGTTGCTTTGTGGCCTGTGGGATCTTAGTTACTTGACTAGGTATTAAACCCTCATCCCCTGCATTAGGAGGCTGATTCTTAACCACTGGACCACCAGGGAAGTCCTTTCCTCTACTCTTCGTGTGATGCATTTCTCACAATGGATGGACTCATATCAATGCAGTTTTGTTCACTATAGTCCATAGTTTACATTTGGGTTCACTGTTTGTGTTGTAGATTTCTGTGGTTTTGACAAGTGCATAATACCCTGTATCCACCATTATCAGTTCAGTTCAGTTCAGTTTAGTCGTTCAGTTGTGTCCGACTCTTTGAGACCCCGTGAATCGCAGCACACCAGGCCTCCCTGTCCATCACCAACTCCCGGAGTTCACTCAAACTCACCTCCATTGAGTCCGTGATGCCATCCAGCCATCTCATCCTCGGTCGTCCCCTTCTCCTCCTGCCCCCAATCTCTCCCAGCATCAGAGTCTTTTCCAATGAGTCAACTCTTCGCATGAGGTAGCCAAAGTATTGGAGCTTCAGCTTTAGCATCATTCCTTCCAAAGAAATCCCAGGGCTGATCTCCTTCAGAATGGACTGCTTGGATCTCCTTGCAGTCCAAGGGACCCTCAAGAGTCTTCTCCAACACCACAGTTCAAAAGCATCAATTCTTCGGCGCTCAGCCTTCTTCACAGTCCAACTCTCACATCCATACATGAACACAGGGAAAACCATGGCCTTGACTAGATGGACCTTAGTCGGCAAAGTAATGTTCCTGGTTTTGAAGATGCTATCTAGGTTGGTCATAACTTTTCTTCCAAGGAGTAACCGTCTCTTAATTTCATGGCTGCAATCACCATCTGCAGTGATTTTGGAGCCCAAAAAATAAAGTCTGACACTGTTTCCACTGTTTCCCCATCTATTTCCCATGAAGTGATGGGACCAGATGCCATGATCTTCATTTTCTGAATGTTGAGCTTTAAGCCAACTTTTTCACTCTCCTCTTTCACTTTCATCAAGAGGCTTTTTAGCTCCTCTTCACTTTCTGCCATAAGGGTGGTGTCATCTGCATATCTGAGGTGATTGATATTTCTCCCAGCAATCTTGATTCCAGCTTGTGTTTCTTCCAGTCCAGCATTTCTCATGATGTACTCTGCATATAAGTTAAATAAGCAGGGTGACAATATACAGCCTTGACATACTTCTTTTCCTATTTGGAACCAGTCTGTTGTTCCATGTCCAGTTCTAACTTGCTTCCTGACCTGCTTACAGATTTCTCAAGAGGCAGGTCAGGTGGTCTGGTATTCCCATCTCTTTCAGAATTTTCCACAGTTTATTGTGATCCATGTAGTCAAAGGCTTTGGCATAGTCAATAGAGCAGAATAGTGTCAAGCATATAGGCTGCACTGCCCACAGATTCCTCTTGCTCTCCTGTTTATCATCCTCCCCTCAACTCCTGGCCACCACTGAACTACTTCTTGTCTCCATTGCGTTGCTTTTCCCAGAATGACATAGATTGGGACTCATACTGTATGCAGCCTTTCAGACTGTCTTCTTTCATATATTATACATAACAACCTAAGGTCCCTCTATGTCTCACCGTATCTCTGGAACACGTTTCTTTTTAAATCCCTATTCCAGTCTATGGGCTTTTCCCCCAGTTTTATTGAGAAATAGTTGACATCTGTCACTGTATGAGTTTAAGGCATATTATGTGATGACTTGACTTACATATACTGTGAAATGATTGGGTTTCCCTTGTGGTTTAGCTGGTAAAGAATCCTCCTGCAATGCGGGAGCCCTGGGTTCAGTCCCTGGGTTGGGAAAATCCCCTGGAGAGGGGAAAAGTTACCCACTGTGGTATTCTGGCCTGGAGAATTCCACAAACTGTATAGTGCATGAGGTTGCAATTATTGCAATAGTTTTTTAATGAAAAATGTATTTTTATGTAATAAATACATGATTATTGAAATAGTATATCTACTTTTTAATGAAAAATGTATTTTTTTTAAATGAAAATGATGTTATCTTGTCATTTATTTGTTGGGGAGCACTCTTCCATGAGTCTCTAAGTGGTCACAATGGATTGTTGGCATTCAGTAAGAGTTGAAACCGACATTTTATGTATGTATGTGAATGGATATTTATTTATTGAAACCAACATCTTTAATGAAGTAGAATAGAACAGAACAAAATAGAATAGAACAGAAAGAAGAAAATATTGAAGGTCATTGCATTTGACAAAGAAATTACAGATTTGTAAACTTTTATTTCTGTTGTACACGTGTGTGTGTGGGCATGGGTAGTGAGACGTGAAATATATTTCTCACTACAGTTGTCAGTGTATCTGCAGAGAGCTGGTTCCAGGAATCCACTCTGTGGATCACAAACACCATGGATGCTGGAGTCCATATATAAAATAGCACAGTGTTTGCACATAACCTGTCCACATTCTCCCTAAATCATCTTCAGGTTACTTATAACACCTGAAAGGGAAAGTGAAAATGTTAGCCACTAAGTCATGTCCAACTCTTTGCGACCTCATGGACTGTAGTCCACCAGGCTCCTCTGTCCATAGAATTCTCCAGGCAAGAACACTGGAGAGGCTTTCTATTCCCTTCTCCAGGGGATCTTCCCGACCCAGGGATGGAACCCGGGGATCTCCCACAATGCAGCCAGATTCTTTACCCTCTGAGCCACCAGGGAAGCCCTTATAATACCTGATACAATGTAAGTGGAATGGCAACCTCAAGTTTTGCTTTCTGGAACTTGCTGGGTTTTTTTCTCAGATCTTTTTGATCCGCGGTTGGTTGAAACCACAGATTCAGAAGCTGCAGATATGAATATGGAGGGATGACTGTATGTATTTTTCACTGAGTTGTATGTAGTGAAAAATCAGATCGCTGGGACTTCCCTAGCAGTCCAGTGTTAGTATTTGGTGCTTCCACTGCAGGGGTCCTGAGTTCCATCCTTGGTCAGGGTACTAGGATCCCGCATGCTGCAACGCAGCAAAAAAAAAAAAAAGAAAGAAAGAAAAGAAGTAATAAAAAGTAGCAATGTAAACAATAGTAATAAATAGTCATAAAAGTACTAAATAAACAAAATAATCTTGAACTCATCAGAAACAACTCAAAAACAATCAGATTACTAAGTTTTGGTGGACTCTATTATACAGTGCAGTAAAGTAGAATAGGTGATGATATTACAGCTTTTATAATTTTCTTGTATAGTAGCCATTTATCTACATGGCCATTAAAAAAACTTTTTTGGGGGGATAGTGAGAAAATACTTATAATTGTTAAACATGTCATATGTAAATACATATATTACGGGTAGTTCTGATGTAAAGGATGTGTGACACACTGTTTACAATGAATAGAAACAGGATGTTATTTATTGTAAATTCCATAGAGCTAATTGATATGCAGACGATGTTTGGTTGATTTTTGTGATCTTGTGTCTCAGTAGATAGAACACGGTTGCAGTTCAATCATGATTTGACTGATGGCACCGCCTCTCGCTCTGTTCTTCCCATTAGGCTTGTTGTCACTGTATCTGATATGTAATCCACTTGAAATGGTTTTTCACCCTCACTAGATCTAGACTCATTAGCTTGAAACCTCTTTCAGCTTCAGCACTGCTCATTGCAATAGTGTTAACTATCTCTTTCACAGGGGATTAGAACATTGCTTGGTTTTAAGCTCTTTGATAATGGTTATATTTACAACGAGCTCACAAAATGCTTGGCAATCAGATCTTGCAAGGCGGTGTGATCTGGCTTTCAGCACATCACTCTTACCAACCTTTTCAGTTGCCTTTATTTTGAAATATGGGAAGGCTTAGGTGTAAAAATGGCTGTGAGTTTTTTTTATTACCCCCATTAATTTGTGAAGGAGCTTGCATAATCCTCTTTGTTTGTATATAAATCATCCCTGTTTCCTGCCTGGCTTTGCATTGTCTGGATAAGAGAGAGTTAGATGCTGCACACTAATTATTCATTAATAAGCACAGATTAGTTGATGACCAGAAAATGCTTTTTCTATTAGATTCATTGAAAGTATCACTGGGTGATTGGAGAACTCAGCAAATGACTTTGAACAAGCACTTCTCACAGTGAATGGTGATTACTGAAAAGCAAATCACGCAATAAATTCCATCACTGACATTGTGATTGGAAAAGTCGCTAACCTGAGAGGTTCCCACTTCAGATTTTAGAAATAGAAAACTGCAATTTCCTGAAGCCAGATTGTCCCAGGTCCAATCCCAGACATGTTACTTATTTATTTGCTAGACTTCAGGCAAATTACTATCTATTTTAGTTTTCTCTTCTGTATAATGGGTATAGTAGGAATAATTCCCAAGTATTTATAACAATGACATGAAGTAACCAATATATGTGTAAGTGCCAGCTGTAATTGTCACCGTGTTACTGAGTTCAAGCTCTGAACTTGTTTCATATTTTCTCTTGAAAACATCTGCCAGTTAACCCAGAGCACAAAATGCCTCGCCCTGAATTCTTTTCACAGTGTGTTGTAGGTTGATGACTGCAGTGGCTAATGACTTGATTCTTGTCCAACTGAATGAAGGCCAACATTCTTTATTTTACAATCCCTTCTTTTTTGGTCTTAATTTCAAACAAGGCTTGAGAGGCATTTCAGGACCCATTTGTCCTATGGTGCTAGAAAAAATGCTCATTTCCAGGTCAGATGAGAATTTTGTGGATGGGCCACTCAATGTGCCATTATTAGTGGACTCTGTGTGTGCTTAGCTGTGCTCCACTCTTTGTGACCCTATGGACTTTAGCTCACCAGATTTCTTCTGTCCATGGAATTTCCCAGGCAACAATATTGGAGCAGGTTGACCTTTTCTCCTCCAGGGGACCTTCCCAATCCAGGGTTTGAACCCATGTCTCCTGCATTGGCAGGCAGACTCTTAACCACTGAGCAATGGGGGAAGAGACATTACCGGACTAGGCCTCTGTTAACAGTAAGCAAATGCCTCCAGACCATCTATCTTACTGGTCTTTTATGATATTGGAAACTGTTGCCTCCTATTGCTTCTTCCCACTGTAATTGTACAACTGTAAATTATATTTACAGTTACAGTATTACAGTCATTGATCTCATAGAACTGTATTATTGGTCAATCATTCCATGTTGCAAAGTCATTATTATTTTTATCAGAGGCTCAGTGAAACATTTGGTAATACTAGAAGCAATAATCCCATAAAATAGGCAGAATACAAGTAATATAGCTGGTTACATTAATAAGGTCATAAGTAAGTATAGGTGTGGCCCAGTATGTTCCCAGGTCATAGGACCAGTCTGTTCTGCACCAATCTTTATCTTTAAGGGAAATGATATATTGGCGTTGTTCATAAATCTCACCAAAGTACAAGGTGAGTGATGGGTCATTATGAAACTTACAGGATTGAGAAAGGAATCTTATCCTCCAATCAGTTACATGGCTGATACCAGAAGGAGAAAAATTGACCTTTATTGTTGGGCAGGTATTTCTGCCATTAGGAAGGTCTGGTTAACGCAGAAGTCAGGTGTGCACTGGAGGAGAGGGAGGAGGCCAAATTAGGCAAAGAGAACTTTTTGTTTAATTTCTTTTTCTTGCCTCTGATGAATTTTATTTTCATCAAAACGAAACAGTGAATTGCCTACATGACTGACTAATGAAAATTGGCACTCGGCTCAAAGATTATTCTTTTTTAAATGTTTTATTATTTTTATTGAAGTATAATTGAGTTACAATGCTGGTAATTGCTGTCGTACAACAAAGTGATTAGGTTATACATATATACACATTATTTTTTAAATATGCTTTTCCATAATGGTTCCTTATAGGATTGGTTTTAATTGGAGGATAATTGCTTTACAATTTGTGTTAGTTTCCGTTGTACAACATGAGTCAGCTGTAAGTGTACATTTATCACCACCCTCTAGAGCCTCCCTCTTCTCACCATCCCACCCCTCTAGGTGTCCACAGAGCACCAAAGCCACCTCCTGTCCTACACAGCAGCTTTCCACTAGCTACTTATTTTATATCAAAGATTATTCTTTCACGTGTCTCTTGCAGTTTGTAATCTTTTGACTGAAATGCACATATGTGTATTTCAATGACCATAACATAGAACTATGTGGATCAAAGGTAGGATAAACAAGGTATAATTTCACTTGGGTATACATTTCATCTGCTATCCTACTGGGGTTTTATACCACTGACCACTGATTCTTATGATGTTTACATCATATCCTCTTTAAAAACATGCTACATAAAATCAGCTCCAATGTCGTAGAAAGTTTCCAAGTAAAGATACCAGTGGCACTATTAGACTTGCCAATTTCAGACAATTTCATTCAATATCAGAATTTTGTAACACATGACAGCATTTATGGCCCTTGATTGCCTGTCTTCTCATTTTAAAATAAGGATAAAGAATCTATCTCTCAGGATTTTCTTCACAATTTAATGAAATAATTCCATGTTTGTGTGTACACATACATGTAAGCATTCAACACATTTTATTCACTTGTTGACATTACCTCCATTATTCTTAAAATTAGGGAGAGTAGGGTGCCAGCTGCTGCTTGGCAACTGCTACTCAGATTGATCACCTTTGAAACACTTTTAAAAACAAGTTGGATAAAAAGGAACAAGATTGAGTCATTTTTGAGATGTGAATGGACCTAGAGTCTGTCATACAGAGTGAGGTAAGTCAGAAAGAGAAAAACAAATATCGTATATTAATGGATGTATGTGGAATCTAGAAAAGTGGTATAGACTAACTTATTTGCAGGGCAGGAATAGAGATACAGATGAAGAGAACGGATGAGTGGACACAGGGCAGGGAGAGGAGGTGGGGTGAACTGGGAGATTAGGACTGACACATATACACTACCATGTGCAAAGTAGACAGCTAGTGGGAAGCTGCTGTATAGCACAGAGAGCTCAGCTCCAGGCTCTGTGGTGACCTAACAGGTGGGAAGGGTGGGAGGGGAAGGTGAGGGTGGGAAGGCGTTCCAAGAGGGAGGAGATATATGAAAACATATGGCTGATTCACTTCTTTGTACAGCAGAAACTAACACGACATTGTAAA
This sequence comes from Capricornis sumatraensis, assembly GCF_032405125.1. Classification (NCBI taxonomy): domain Eukaryota; kingdom Metazoa; phylum Chordata; class Mammalia; order Artiodactyla; family Bovidae; genus Capricornis; species Capricornis sumatraensis. The sequence goes on along the minus strand of NC_091085.1, from coordinate 56,583,396 downwards.
GCAATTATCCTCCAGTTAGAAAAAAAACACACTGGTATATATATATATATATATATATATATATATATATAAAATGAAGCAATCAACCATCGAGTTTAACTTTGGGCCGATTTACAGTATGTTTTTAAATCTTGAAACTGCATATTTATGAAAAAGCTGTGGCTCTTTTTCCTCTTTTACCATGTACCATAGTAATTCTTTTGAAAAGTCAAGCAGTAGGTGAGGCCCCCATTGTGCCTCAGTTCTGTTGAGGGAGATAAATGAGATCAGGAGGATATTGAGAATGGATGTTCTTTAAAGTGGCTTCAGCCAGTGCCAATCATGGCTAAATGAGGAAAGAAAAATCAGTGTGATCACGCTTAAACCCTCCTACTCTGCCTTTCGGCTTCTCCACACTTCTGTACATGTGTGCATATGTATATGCGTATATGCATATATTTGCATACATACTTGTGTACATATCTATGTATACACACAAACATGGATATTGTCACTTGAAATGTAGAGAATAATTAAGTTCAGCAGAAACACAATGGAAGTGAATAGCTATAAAATGGTATCTTTTTTAACATGTTCAAAGGCTGAAAATGTAGTCATGAGTTTAAATGAAAAAAAGACACCTCCGTTTTGGAGACTTTACAAGAAGCACATAGCACATGTAAATCAGAGTATATTTGAGTACAGCATCAAAGAGAATGCTGGACTCAGGAAGGAGGGGATATATGTATACTTATGGCTTATGGCTGATTCACATTGTCTGGGAGAAACCGATACAATACTGTAAAGCTATTATCCTCCAATTAAAGAAAAAATTTTAAAGAGAACACTGGAAAGTAGCAGAAGGACCATTGGACAGGGTGGTGTTGTAGGCTGGTGGGAGGAAGAGCTCTTGAACTGGCTGTGTTAAATCATATTTAAACTGAGATGACTGATTTTCCAATCAGTCTGTCCAAGCCCTGGTAGTAATATGGGGGCCTTTGCAGAGCCCAGGACACAAGCCAATGGGATTTGCATGGGTATTTTAGTAAAATATATGGAGATAACCATAATGGTTGACTGATGTGAGTCTTTTTTGGCAAATCCTACTACAAATGGACTATCTTCCTTTTTTGATCTCTTGGGGAGAGATCTGGAGATTCAGTCCCTGAAATAATATATTTTCACTCTTAGCTAAAGTGACTTGTGTGTTCTTTAACTCTATGAAAATTCACATAGAGTTTCTATGTTCTGGAAAGTTGTTTTTGTTATTCAGTCGCTAAGTTGTATCCAACTCTTTTGTGACCCCAGTCAAGAATACCAGAGTGGGTTGTAAAGCAGAGAAATCTGAGCCTTTGGGAATTCACCACTTGTAAGTGGAGGCAGAATGGTATAATGTGTGTGTGTGTTAGTTGTTCAGTCATGTTCCACTCTTTGGGACCCCATGGACTGAAGTAGAACAGGCTCCTCTGTCCATGGGATTCTCTAGGCAAGAATACTGAAGTGGGTAGCCATTCCCTTCTCCAGGGGATCTTCCCAACCCAGGGATCGAACCTGGGTCTCCTACATTCCAGGCAGATTCTTTACCATCTGAACCACTAGGAAAGCCCAGTATGATGTTTGTTATGCATTTTACCTCTGAAGCTACTTGTAAAATTTCTTCTCTGTCCCCCTTGGCACAGCTCAGGTGTAACAGGAAGCAGCCACCAGCAGAGACACTGAATTTCAAGTCCATTTTATGTGGAATGTCAAATACTGCTGAATCAAGAAGGGCTAAATCCATTGCATCTGAATTACTCTCTCGGGATAGTTCAAGAGTACCTTGAGGTACCAGAAATAATATTGGGCTGCAAGTTAGGGGACCAGCGGAGTGAGTTTCTAGTCTGGTCAGTTCAGCTTGCTGGACCTCAGTTTCCCTGTATATGATGTGAGAAGTCTCCTATTTAGTACTGAAACTATATTATTAAGTTTTAAAATCGAAAAAGGCAAGTCCAGGTGTGATACAGACTTCACACAAAGTTAGAGTCAGAGCAGTGAGGCAAAAACATCATTGAAATTTCTTTCTTTTGTGTGATGGCATCAAGCCTAGGCAGTTCTTTCAAATCAGTAGCAGTGATGTCTTCAGAGAATTCCAAGCTTCATCTTTATAGCCTCTTATCCAAAAAAGGGAGAAAAATATATTTTAAAAAGTCATCTTTGTCAGTCCCAAATATACACTGTTGATGCTATGAATAAAATAGATAAGTAATGAGAATCTACTGCATAGCACAGGAAACTCAACTCAGTCCTCTGCATGCATGCTCAGTCGCTTCAGTCATATCTAACTCGTTGGAACCCTTTGGACTATAACCTGCCAGGCTCCTTTGTTCATGGGATCTTCCAGGCAAGAACACTGGAGTGGATTGCCATGCCCTCCTCCAGGGGATCTTCCTGACCCAGGGATCCAAGCTGTGTCTCTTATATCTCCTGCATTGGCAGGTGATTTCTTTACCACTAGTACCACTGAGTGGGAGTCCCACTCAGTGCTCTGCAGTGACCTAATGTATATAGCTGATTCACTTTGCTGTACAGCAGAAACCAATACAACATTGTTAAGCAACTATACTCCAATAAAATTAATTTTAAAAAGAAACAAAAAAAAAATTTCAAATCATCTTAAGTTCAAAGAGTCCTGTGCAGATCACCATAACTGATATCTTTAGAGCTTATGATCCAACAGGAAAGCTACAATAATCCTTAAAAGAAATAATAAATAGAGTACTATAGGTATCAAAAGACCCCACATTGTTAAGATGACAATTTTCCTCAAATCGTTCTATACATTCAGGGAGATGCAGTCACAGTCCTGGAAGGCTTTTGCAGGCTGAGTGTGGTGGCAGGATTCAAGACACCCCTATGATTGTGTCCTCCAGGTATCCATGCCTCTGTGTGTCTTCTCTTGAATGTGGACTAGAGTCTGTGATAGAGAAACATCATATTGCTTATATGTGTGTGTGTGCACATGTGCTCAGTTGTGTCCAACTCTTTTTCAAACCCATGGACTATAGCCCGCCAGGCTCCTCTGTCCATGGGATTCTCCAGGCAAGAATCCTGGAGGGACCTGCAGCTCAATTCCAGAAAAATAAACGACCCAATCAAAAAATTGGGCCAAAGAACTAAATAGACATTTCTCCAAATAAAACACACAGATGGCTAATAAACACATGAAAAGATGCTCAGCATCACTCATTATCAGAGAAATGCAAATCAAAACCACAATGAGGTACCATTTCACACCAGTCAAAGTGGCTGTGATCCAAAAGTCTATAAGCAATAAATGCTGGAGAGGATGTGGAGAAAAGGGAACCCTCTTACACTGTTGGTGGGAATGCAAACTAGTACAGCCACTATGGAGAACAAAAAACTGGAAATAGAACTGCCTTATGACCCAGCAATCTCACTGCTGGGCATGCACATGGAGGAAACCAGAATTGAAAGAAACATGTGTACCCCAATGTTCATCGCAGCACTGTTTATAATAGCCAGAACATGGAAGCAACCTAGATGTCCATCAGCTGATGAATGGATAAGAAAGCTGTGGTACATATACACAATGGAGTATTACTCAGCCATTAAAAAGAATACATTTGAATCAGTCCTAATGAGGTGGATGAAACTGGAGCCTATTATACAGAGTGAAGTAAGCCAGAAAGAAAAACACCAATACAGTATACTAACACATATATATGGAATTTAGAAAGATGGTAACGATAACCCTGTATACCAGACAGCAAAAGAGACACAGATGTATAGAACAGTCTTTTGGACTCTGTGGGAGAGGGAGAGGGTGGGATGATTTGGGAGAATGGCATTGAAACATGTATAATATATAAGAAACGAATCACCAGTCTAGGTTCGAGGCAGGATATAGGATGCTTGTGGCTGGTGCACTGGGATGACCCAGAGAGATGGTATGGGGAGGGAGGTGGGAGGGGGGTTCAGGATTGGGAACATGTGTACATCCGTGGCAGATTCATATTGATGTATGGCAAAACCAATACAGTATTGTAAAGTAAAATAAAGTATTAAAAAAAAAGAAAAGAATACTGGAGTGAGTTGCAGTTTCCTTCTCCAGGGGATCTTCTAGAGCCAGGGAATCTTCCAGAACCAGGGATTGTACCCGCATCTGTCCCTCTCCTGCACTGGTAGGCAGATTCTTTACCACTGCACCACCTGGGAAGCCCATATTGCTTACAAGTAAAATCTAAAAAGAAATGATACAAATGAACATTTACAAAGCAGAAAAAGACTCCTGGACTTAGAGAATGAATTTATAGTTACCCCAGGGAAGGGCAGGGAGAAGGGATAGTTATGGAGTTTGGGATCTCCATGTACCCACCGCTATATTTTAAATGGATGTGAAGTCCCAGAGTTACCAGATAAAATCATTTCTCCAAGAGACGTGGAGTTGAACGTGAAATCTCTCAAATTCAACCTGATCCAACTCTATTTTGCTTTTTAACAAGGCTCGGATTAACACACTGAAGGGGCGCAGCCGATGAGAAAGAGGCCCTTCGAGAAAGGACTGCCTGCAGAGATCAGTTTAGAACCTCCAGATTCAATGTCTGGTTTGGGATTTACGCTCCCAGGGGATAGTTTCGAACGAGTTGTCTGGAGGCTGTGAGCATAGCGGGGTGGGCCCGGGGGGCTGTGTGTTCTCAGTGGTTACCTCCTACCTTAAGGTCATAGGGACCGGCTCTTGCTACTTATGGGCTTCCTTCATGTCTGAGCCCAGAGGCGTGGAAGAATGAACTTCTATAACTGATCATAAGGCACAGAGCACAAAGCCTCCCCGCATACTAAAGGCATTATCGGTTGAAGGCAGATGGATGTCTTTCCACCCTCTCCGAACGTCTGAGCTTTGCGGGGAATTTAAACCTCAGTTTTGAATTACAAATTTAATAATCCCAGTGATGGGAAAAGTAAGTTTAAGTACCGAAGTTTCTCCTGGGCTAGATGCAGGGAAAGCTTCCTTGCCTATGGGTGGACATAGTTCTTATTGACCGAATATTTGGCAAGTGCAACTGAGGTCCATACTCAGATGAGGCCCGTATGCAAATAAGGTCCATATGCAAATAAGCTCCAAGCGTCTGATGCCGCCCCTGTAAGAGGCCTCTGATCTTCAGCTTGTCTGACATTTAACCTTTTAACTCCTCTCTTGTAATACTACATAGAACCATGGGCATGTATTTTAGCATTACAATGAAAATAAAATCAAGTATGACTTGAAAATCTATTGATTTTTTTCCCCCTATGGACAGAAATAAAATAATGTAGTGTTCTTTTTTTTTTTTAGTTCAAGGAACTATGGTTCTGTGCCAGTTCTAATTGAATGTCTAAAGAAGAAAAATGAAAAAAAAAATAAGAAAAATGATTCTGTGAATCTCAGTGGAAGACTGAGTCCAGTTGAAAGTCAGAGTCTCTTTTCAGGGGCCAAAACGCATCAACAAATACTCACAAAAAGAAGAAAAGGTCAGTGAATTGTTTTTTAACTTGAAATAAACTACATGTTTTTGATGTGGAATGAGAATGTGTTGTATTGTTGCTATGTTATTATTAATCTTGTTTCATTTTACTTTTTAAATAAATCAAGCATTTGGCTTTAGTCCATGAAGGCAGGTACCAAAACCATTTGATAAGCCAAAGCCTTCATGGGAAATAGATGGGGAAACAGTGGAAACAGTGTCAGACTTTATTTCTTTGGGGGGGCTCCAAAATCACTGCAGATGGTGATTGCAGCCATGAAATTAAAAGATGCTTACTCCTTGGAAGAAAAGTTATGACCAACCTAAATAGCATATTGAAAAGCAGAGACATTGCTTTGCCAACAAAGGTCCATCTAGTCAAGGCTATGGTTTTTCCAGTGGTCATGTATGGATGTGAGAGTTGGACTGTGAAGAAGGCTGAGCGCCGAAGAATTGATGCTTTTGAACTGTGGTGTTGGAAAAGACTCTTCAGAGTCCCTTGGACTGCAAGGAGATCCAACCAGTCCATTCTGAAGGAGATCAGCCCTGGGATTTCTTTGGAAGGAATGATGCTAAAGCTGAAACTCCAATACTTTGGCCACCTCATGTGAAGAGTTGATTCATTGGAAAAGTCTCTGATGCTGGGAGGGATTGGAGGCAGGAGGAGAAGAGGACGACCGAGGATGAGATGGCTGGATGGCATCACTGACTCGATGGATGTGAGTCTGAGTGAACTCTGGGAGTTGGTGATGGACAGGGAGGCCTGGCGTGCTGAGATTCATGGGGTCGCAAAGAGTCGGACATGACTAAGCGACTGAACTGAACTGAAACCATGCACATTGCCTTGAAGAATGCTGGGGATGTAGCTGGTTACCAAACTCACTTAATGTCACACTGTGGTGCATGGCGCCTCTTAGCTTATGTTCTACCGCAGCAGTGCCCAACCTTTTTGGCACCAGGGACAAGTTTTACAGAAGATAATTTTTTCATGGAAGACAGTGGGATAGGGGATGAGGGAGGGCATGGGGGGATGGTTTCAGGATGATTCAAGTGCATTACATTTATTGTGCACTTTATTTCTATTATTATTACATCAGCTCCATCTCAGATCACCAGGCCTTAGACCCCAGAGGTTGGGGGCCCCTGTTCTAGGATCCAAGAGTCATGGATACCTGAATGTCCTGACATTCTTAAACCCACAGTGGTTTAAGATGCTCACAAATTTGAAGATGCCCAAGATTTAGAAAATACAGGAATTATGGAAGTATATTACTCCTCCACCCAAGTCTTGGATACATCTCCTTCAGTTCCTGGGTTTCCTCTCCATTAGTTAGATCAGACCAATGCCAGCACAGATCAGCCAGCACAGATGAGTGTGGCTTCGTGTTTGGTGGTACTAGGCAAGGCACAAAATTACATTAACTCACTTAGAGATAAATTATTTCCATTTCAATTCTCTTTAGGTTTTGGTCCCATTATGAGGAGAGACTATTGGGTACTAGCCGGGTGTTATGCTTTTTAATCTCCCTATTTGGCAGAGACCCAGCTTCAGGCTTGGAATCTTTTCTATGTGAAAGTCCCACAAGTACTTTAAATTATTAATTTTTTTGTATTTTACTATTATCTTCTGTATCCATCAGAATTCCACCAGAGAAGCATAACTAAAATGAGTATTGTAGAAAAGAATTTATTATAGGAATGAGAGGTTATACCATTGTTTCCATCAGGGAAACATTGGCTGTCCTTGTCCCCAAGGAGGCTTTTTTTTTTTTTGCTGTGCTGAATCTTTTTGTGGCATTCAGGCTGTTAGTTGCAGCATGTGGGATCTAGTTCCCTGAACAAGAATGGAACCTGGGCCTCCTGCACTGAGAGTGTGCAGTCTTAACCCCTGGACCATCAGGAAAGTCCCCCTCCAAAAGACATTTTTGTTTGTAGTACCGACATTTAACATCTCATGGGTAGAGGCCTGGGATGCCCTACCTTGTCTAGGACAGAGAGATCACCACAACAAAGATTATCTGGTCCCAAATGTCAATAGTACCAATGTCAGATGAACAACGCCTAGAAGAATTATGGGAGAAGCTGACAGAGTATGGAAACTCTATAGAGGGTTGTGACTCCAGACTAGGGAAAAAGCAGTTTTCACTTATAGGGTACTATAAAGTTCTTTCTGCAAACAAATAAAAATTGAATTAAACAAATGAGTACATTCAAAGGCCAAGACTAAGAAAAGGAAGATGTGGTACTCAAACAATGGCAAAAATTGGAAAATCATGCATAATTAACATGCTTGTGAAACATTAAAAGTAATTCTAATATTTCTCCGTTTTACTTTAACATTGTCTTTCTGAGGCTGACAGGCCAACATTGCCTGAGCAATATCCATTCATCTTGTGTGTTATAGTAACAATGCTATGATAAGTCCAGGTAGCTATAAGCAAAGGTTAAAGCAGACAAGTTTTCACAATCTGACTATTTTTGGACAGTGAGATTTAAGTGGAAACTATTGAGTAGAATTTCCATGAAAACTCCTTAAAAGAATGCTGACTCAGTTTGGCATTTAGCCTTTTATAGTCTTCCCATTTCCTGGAATGCTGATGCAATGACTGGTGCAACAGAAGCCTGTAATCACCATGAAACAAATTTGAGGATGAAATCAAATGACAAAGATGGCAAAGTGGAAAGATAGAATGAGCCTAAAAGATAATGGCAATGAGAATTCCCCTGCACTAGCCCTGGACTACCCACTATGGAATCTTCTGTTAGAAAAGAGGAAAAAAAAAGTCTGTCTTGTTTAAGCCTAAGTTTATTTATGCATAAACTGTTTACCATTATTGAATCTCCACCTTTTAGCTTCACTTTCAAACTCCATTTCCAGTAAGTAATATTAACTATAGTTTTCCCTTTTTCTCTCACAGTTTAGTGAGAAGAACTATTTATTTATATTTTATTTTTTTTTTACATCAAAGCAATTTATTAACAAAAAGCAATAATTTGAAGAGTCCTGTTCACAGACGGCGACCACGACAGCCCCCTTCCTGCGGGTGCTGTCGGAGAGGATGGGGGTGACATCCTCAATCTGCCCAATCTTCATCCCTGAGCGGGCGAGGGCTCTGAGCACTGACTGGGCCCCTGGTCCAGGAGTCTTGGTCCTATTTCCTCCTGTGGCCCGGAGTTTATGTAGAGAGCAGTAATGCCCAGCTCCTTGCCTCCCTGGTCTACATCCTGGGCAGCCAGCATGGCAGCATGTGGAGAGGACTCATCTCGGTCAGCCTTCACCTTCATCCCACCAGTTACATGGCAGATGGTTTCCTTGCCAGAGAGACCAGTGACATGCATGAAAGTGTCATTGAAGGCTGCAAAGATGTGGCACACACCAAATACATTTTCTCCTTCAGCCACCTGAGGGCTGAGGCTGATGACCTGTTCCTTTTTTTCTTTCCCCTTGCGAGGTGCCATCTCTGCACGTCTTTTCCAGACTCCACCACCAGAAAGAGAGGCAGAACTATTTATTGCAGAAAAACCCTGACAACTTCCTTTTGCTCTTTCAATTGCTAAACAAAAAGGACTTGTCACCTTAAAAAAATGGTAGAACTTATTCATTGTCTGTCTCTAAACTTTATGACAATCTGAACCTCAACTCTGTATCTGCTCTTGTAACAAAGCTGGTTCCTCCTTCCCCGGGTGCAGACTCTTTCCCCATATCCTCGGCTTTAGCTCCTCTCTGAAGTACCTAGATAATAGTATCTGATGCATGTTTCCGGAGTTTTTCTACAGATGCTAGAACCCTCATCCAAGGAAGATGTTAACTACTTGAGGACCGTAGCCCCTAGACCTACTGGAGCCTAAGGTTTAATAATATTAACCCGTGTGACATCGTTTCCTTACCTCAACATCAATTTATCAGAGAATGGTGCACAAACTGATCACATAGCTTGTGAACCGTGTTCTTCACCTGGCCGTTAAAAGTGCTTTGCTGAAACCCACTGGGGAGTTCAGCCTTTTTGAGAACTAGCTGCCCGGGGCTCTGCTTGGCACCTGTAATGAATGCTGTACTTTCCTTCACCACAACCCCATCTCAGTAGATCAGCTTCATTGTATGTGGGCAAGTGGACTCAAGTTTGGTTCAGCAACACTGTTATTTAATGGGGAAAAGAATCGGCGGCTTTGCATACCACTAAGCATCTAAATCAGTGGTTCTCAGCTAGGGGCTGACAAGCTGGTCTCCTTGGGAAAAGCTGGTAACTCAAAGACATTTTTGGTGACCATGCAGGGCTTGGAGTAGAGGGTGGACTCCAGGGATTCTGACAGCATCTTACAATGTAGAGGACAGCCCCCAGGAAAGAACCATCTGGCCCAGCATCAAGCACTTATGTTGGGGAACTCTTATTTAAGCAAGTCGTTTAGTTAAAGAGATTTTCACTTGAGGGAGGCATGATCATGTGAAAATAAGGAAGCCACTCTTTCTCTAAGAGATGTAAACTATTTTTAAAACATGTTCTTGTCAGTGGTTGTTGCTGCTCCAAATCCCAGCATTGCTGTCTTGGAGATAGCAAGAGACAAATTCCCAAGACCACATCTCTGTTTATTTCCAGAGAGAAACGTGGAATATTCCTCTCTGCAGATAGTTTAAATTCCCAGCACCTTCTTGGCAGCAAGAATTAACAGTGGGTGAATGACTTGTACAAGGACTTGTAATCAAAAGCTCCGAATTACTGGGTAGACAGTGTTGAGATTGGATTTTAAAGATTAGTCTGGGTAATAAGGAGGGTTCAATAATTGACAGCTTTCACTAATGGCTCTAAATTGCAAATCAATGTTCTTTGTTCTCTGCTTCCATAAATGTATGTATGAAGGAGAAAAAAAAATCCATCATAGTCCTTGAAAAATTCTGCAAAAACCTAACTCAACTCTTAAGAAACCAAACCTTGGTATGATGAATACCAGATAATTTCAGAAAATGTATATATGCCTGCCAAATATTAATAGTTCTTCCACCATAGTTGGTGAAACAATGCCAATTCGCCAAAGTGAAAGGCAACTATCAGTTTTAGTTCCCTAAATTTTCTACTAGAGTGAAAAAATGAAAGAATGATTCTGAGTCTTTTCATTATAATAGCTTAATACGACACTCATGAATTTTTAAGAACTTTTTACTTTATTGAAATATAGCTGATTTAACAATGTTGTGATAGTTTCAAGTGAACCATGAAGGAACTCAGCCATACGTATACATGTATCTGTTCTACCCCCAACTCCCCTCCTATCCAGGCTACCACATAATGTTGAACAGAGTTCCCTGTGCTATAGAGTAGGTCCTTACTGGTTATTTAAAAACAGCAGTGTGTATATGTCCATCCCAAACCAACCATCCCTTCCCCCACCCTTCCCCCAACACTCACGGATTATTTGACCATATTCTCAGAGACCTACTGTGGGGGGACAGACCCACCATTGTGAATATCCATGAACTTAACCCACAGAGGCCGTATAAGGAAAAGCTTGACCACAACTACCCTGAGTTTAGAAGGACTCCCGATGATTCCCCTAGAGCATGAGCAGGTGGGAGGCCCGTAGGATCTGGTCTGAGACCACCCTTCATGGCATTTTGTTCTACCTCCCTCAAAATGGAGCAGTCTACAGCCAAGTCCTCAGGAACAGGGTGGCAGTCACTGGGCCCTTTTAGGTAAAGCTTGTCGGGAGCTACCTCCTGTGTCTGTTGGTCCTTTCTCCATCTATGAGAGTGATACACCATCTGAACCTAAACACAGCTTGTTGTCTTTTAAAAAATATTTCTCTATTTATTTGGCTCCACCAGGTCTTAGTTGTAGCTCACCAGATCTTTAGCTGCAGCTTCTGGGATCTAGTTCCTGGGCCAGGGATTGAACACTGGCCCCTCTGTATTGGGAGCACAGAGTCTTAGCCATGGGACCAGCAGAGAAGTCCCCGTTGTGTCTATCACTGCACTCTGTCTGGCCTTCACTTTGACTTTGCCTTGCGTGGTGCGCTGACATCCCAGGCCCACAGTGAGGAAGAGCCCATCTAGGACAATGGGGATTTAGTTATCCGATGAAGCAGGAAAAGAGATTAGGATGCTGACCTGAAATAGCTCCTTCTCGTAGTAAATCAAATGCCAGTAGTTCCCAGGGAAGGCAATGCAAGGAAATGGGATTATTATCTGTAAGTAGGAACAGTGGACACCATGTTGAACTAAAGATATATGCTCCTTCTGAAAGGGGGCTGTACCAAGCTCCAGGTAATTGTTGCTGTGCAGAAATGGGAGCCTGAAATTACTGCATGTTCTGATCATTCTGCATGCATGTTAAGTCGCTTCAGATGACTTAAGTTTGGAAAAGTTTGGGACTCTTTGCAGCCCTATGAACTGTTGCCTACCAGACTGCTCTGTCCATGGGATTCTCCAGGCAAGAATACTGGAGTGGGTTGCCACGCCCTCCTCCAGGGGATCTTCCCAACCCAGGGATCAAACCAGCATCTCTTATGTCTCCTGCATTGGTAGGCAGTTCTTTACCACTAGCACCCCCTCTACCCACATATAATGCACACCTGACTCTATATGGCCAACCATTTTATACAAGAATATTCTTTCTGATCTGGTTTCACCTGCAGAACTAAGTTCAGTTGCTAGGTCTATTTTGTAGTTGTTGTTCAGTCACTCAGTCGTGTCCAACTCTTTGCGACCCCACGCAGCACGCCAGACTTCCCTGTCCCTCACCGTCTCCTGGAGTTTGCTCAAAATCATGCCCATTGAGTCAGTGATGTGACCCTATCATCTCATTCTCATTCTGTTGGACTAGGCATATAGCTTTCCTATATATGTGAAAGAAGGCTGGCTTTTATACGTTTAGGTGATTACAAATATAAAAACAGTGAAGTAACAGAAATTTGAATTAAGACTGCTGTAAGCAAGATGGAAATTGGTCTCTTCCCATAATAGAGTAAAAGGAATGAAATAATGCCTTTTGTAGCAACTTGGATGGACCTACAGATTGACATCTGAGTAAAGTAAGTCAGAAGGAAAAAGAGAAGTAGTGTATGACATTCCTTATATATAGAATCTAAAAAGAAATGAGACAAATGAACTTAGTTACAAAACAGAAACAGACTCACAGACTTAGAGAATGAACTTATGGTTAACCGGGGGTAGGGTGGAGAAGGAAAGAGGGAAGGGATAGTTGGGGAGTTCGGGATCGACATGGACACATGCTATATTTTAAATGGATAACCAAGAAGGGCCTACTGTATGGCACAGAGAACTCTGCGTATTGTTGCGTGGCAGCCTAGATGGGAGGGAGTTTGGGGGAGAATGGATACATGTATAATATAGCTCAGTCCCTTTGCTGTCCACCTGAAACTCTCACAACACTGTTAATCGGCTATACTCCAATATAAGATTAAAAGTTTTAAAAAGGGGGAGAAGGGAAACTGATCTTTTCACATCATAGTGAGTCCGGTGTACAATAGTCCAAGGTCTCGGAGGCCAGTTGGTTCAGGGACGAAAGGCTTCAGCCAAGGTAATTAAGCAAGAAAATGAAAATGTCAGGTGTCCAGGTTAAAAAGGAAAATGGGGTCATTCAAGCATACACAGTCAGAGGTAAAGAACCTTAGAACCATCTCCTTCTTACTCTGCACTGGGAAAAGGCAATGGATGAGCCCAGGACACAGAGCTTGAAAAGAGAAGGCAAATCAAGAGAGGGCAAAGATTGTGCAGCTGGAATTATATATTTAAAACCTTCTCAGGGACTTCCCTGGTGGCTCAGATGGTAAAGTGTCTGCCTACAATGTGGGAGACCCAGGTTCAATCCCTGGGTTGGGAAGATCCTCTGGAGAAGGAAACAGCACCCTACTCCAGTACTCTTGCCTGGAAAATCCCATGGACAGAGGAGCATGGTAGGCTGCAGTCCATGAGGTCACAAAGAGTCAGACACAACTGAGCGACTTCACTTTCACTTTCAGGACTTCCGTTATGGCCCAGCGGTTAAGAATCTGCTTTACAATGCAGAGGACGTGGGTTCCATCCGTGGTTGAAGAACTAAGATCCCATGTGCCATGGGGCAACTAAGTCTGCATGCCACAACTAGAGAAAATTTGCACACTGCAACTAAGACCCAGTGCAGACAGATAAATTAACAATAAAACCTGCTCAGAAAGTAAAGCCCAGGCCCAGACACAGAGCTTCACTGGTGAATTCCAAATATTTCAGAAGGATTAATACTAACTCTCCACAAAGTCTTTCCCAAAATTTAAAGAGGAGGCAACATTTCTCTGTTTATTCTTGAGGCCCGGTATTACCCGATACCACAGTCCTACAAACACCACACCAGGAAAGAAAACTACAGACCAACATCTCATCAGTATAGATGCAAAAATCCTCAACGAAGTACTAGTGAGATAATCCAGTGACATATAGAAAAAAATATGTACCATGGCCAACTGGGATTTATCTCAGCCATAGAAGTCATTTTACCATCTGGAAACTAATTAATGTAGTACACTCTACCAACAGAATAAAGGTCAGTGACCACATGATTACCTCAGTAGACTCAGAAAATACTTTGTGAAATTTAATACGCTCTCATGATAAAAAGCTTAACAAAATAAAGATGTAAGAGAGTTTCCTCGAAACGGAAAATATCATCTACAAACATTCCACAGTACACATCAAACTCAGCAGTACTGAATGTTTCTTCTTAATCATGAAAGACACAGATGTCTCCTCCTACAACTCCCTTTCAACACTGTTCTGGAGGTTTTAGCCAAGGCAATTAGGCAAGAAAATAAAAATGTAAGGTATCCAGATTTAAAAGGAAGGCGTTAAACTGTGCTATTTGCAGATGGCATGATTTTCTATTGATAAACTGCTTAGAAACTCATTTTAAAAAACCTTTTAGAACTAATGAAAGAGTTCAGTAACGCAGCAGGCTTGCAGGAGATAAGATGAATATATAAAAAATTGGTTGTATTCCTATACACTAGGAATGAATAATACAAATTAAATCAAGCAAACAATTCAATCTGCACAAGCTTCGTAAGGAAAAAAAATACTTAAGAAAAATGTAACAAAAGAAGTACAAAACTTGTACTCTGAAAGCTATATAACAGTGTTGAAAGAAATTAATTTTCTAGCTTGGGCATATAGTCAAGAAAATAAAACACAAGACATCAACATTGGAAGGGAAAAAGTAAAACTATACCTAATGTAGGTGTTGTAATATGATACACAGAAAATCCTAGGAAATTCACATTAAAGCTATTAGAAATAGTAAATTAATTCAGCAAGTTTCCAAATTAGCTGTGTTTCTAGACAGTAGCAATGAGTAAACTGGGAATAAAATTACCAAATAAAAAAACTAAAATGGCAGTAAAAAAAATGAAGTACAAATATATTTTAACAAGAGGTACAAACTTAAACACAAAACTAAAAATGGTTGAAAGAAACGAAGGATGATTTAAATGAATAGAAAGATATCCCATATTTCTGGATCAAAAGACTTATACTATTAAGATGATAATACTGACAATCTGATGTAAATTTAAACAGAACCCTTGTAAAAAATTAAGCTGACTTCTTGGTGGAAAATGACAAACTGATTGTAAGATTCAGATGGAAACACAAGGAACCCAGAATAGCCAATCTCGAAAACAGGAAAACAATCGGAGGGAGGATTCACATCTCTCAATTTCAAGACTTAATACAAAACGGCAGAATAAAAGCAAGGGATCAGCTTACAGAAAAATGGAATAGAAGACCGATAATAGCACATATTGATGAGCAATTGGTAAAATTTCAACACCGGTTCACCACTGACAGAAATGCAAAGTGGTACAGCTGCTTCGGAAAACAGCTTGGCAATTCTGCAAAATAGTAAGTATCGTGTTATAACTAGCGTTTTGCTGTAGGTTTTCACTTTCGTCTCAGGTTCAAAGGATTTGTTAACAATTAAGCCACTCACTCTATACAAATAAATGATACCGATATTTATTAGAGAATTATCTAGCTTATTTTCAATATACTAATTTTAAAAGAAAGGAGAAATAGAAACAGCAGAGAACACGTCACCAAACTAGGTTTTGACCGACATCCAGACTCAGATAGTGCTGGGAAGTCCCATGTCTGAGCACATCTGGAGTCCCAGTTGGGAAAAGGTCCCAGGCAGGGCATCCGATCTGTAGGTGAGACTTCAAAGATTGCAGTTCAGGTTCTGCTCGTAATCCCAGGACTCAAACTGATATCATCATCAATCTGTGAGCAAATTGCAGCCCTGGTTTCATGTTAATGCTGCTTGTTTTGTCATGTAAAATTTGGACTGCTGTTAAGCCTGGGACTTGGTTGGCCAGTGCCCCTTCAGGGGCTCAACAATTTCAAGATTTGTCCCTTAACTTATCTATGGTGCCACAGATCTTGCCCTCACAGCAGGCGCTCGGTATCCTCACAGTCAGGGCAGTGTCCAGGCAGCTTACAAGCAAGGTCAGAGGCCTGCTCTGCTTTGCCTCTGAAGCCTAAACAAGACTATTTATTTAATTTCCCTAACACCTAGCATGTACCCAGAAGAGAAATGAAGACATGCATCCACACAAAGACTTGGGCATTAATGCTTATAACAGTATTATTCAGTTCAGTTCAGTCACTCAGTTGTGTCTGACTCTTTGCAACCCCATGGATGGCAGCATGCCAGGTTTCCCTGTCCATCATCAACACCAACAGTATTATTAATAATAGCCAAAAAATGGAAACAACTCTAATATCCACCAGTGATAAGGAGATCATGAAAACACCATGGAATAATATTCAGCCATTAAAAGGAATGAAGTATGTGCTACATCATGAATGAAACAAAAATATTATGTCAAGTGAAATAAGCTATTCACAGATATTCACATATTGTATGATTTCCTTCGTGTAAGCTGTCTAGAATAGGAAAATCTATAGTCAAAATGTAGCTTAAAGATCGCCTAGAAGCTTGTGGAGTTGAGGGTGATGGGGGTTGACTTTTTTAAAATTAATCTTTTTTTTTTGAAGAATAATTGCTTTGCAGAATTTTGTTGTTTTCTGTCAAACCTCAACATAAATCAGCTATAGACATACATACATTTATCCTCTCCCTTTTGAACCTCCCTTTCATCTCCCTCCCCATCCCACCCCTCTAGGTTGATACAGAGCTCCTGTTTGAGTTTCCTGAGTCATACATAATAAGAATGGCTTTCTTTTTGGCTTAATGAAAATATGGTTGTGAAACTCCGTGAATATCTTTAAAAAATGAATGAATTTTACACTTGAAATGGGTGAATTGCATGACATGGGTACAGTATTTCATGGCAAATAAAAGCTACCATTGTATCTGGCTAAGCAGTTGCAATGTTAAAAAATGATCAAATAATGATTCAGGAGGCATTTTATTAAACCCGATTTATTCTGTGCATGTTAATGCTTTTGTCTTACATTTTCAGTGTAAATTATGTTATCAAAGATGACACAAAAATCTTCTGTGGTTTTGATCCTAGGGTATTTTTTGAGTTCACCATCATCCTGACCTTCCTTACTATCAATGAGGAAATGCTGATATTTTTCAGAGAAAAAAATGATATGCAAGGACACTTTTTGAAACAGGTGATGAGGAGGTGGCTTATTTATTGTTCAATTCACTGGGTGAAAGCTGGAGCAAAGGCATTTTAATGAAATGCTTTGCAAACCAAAACTGGAAAAAAAAAATCAGCATCGCTGTTCAACATTGTTGAATTGACTAAACCATGATTACTTTTCTGAAAATAAAAATCTTTGCGTGAATACAAAAAATAATTGTAATTAGGATTGAGAAGAGCAAGAACTGAATTAAAAATGCTCATCTTTTATTAATCACATACATTTTTCATCAGGAGACTATTTTTACTAGCTCAGGCTAATATGGAAAGCATTATTTTACGAAATTGTGAGAACAATTGGCCCATGACAATTTAATGCTGTTTTCCAAAACTCCTGTTCTGCAGGAGCTCAGATAAGCCAAGTTCACATGGGTGTTTTCTCTTTAGTATTTTTTAAAATCAATTAATTTATTCATTTATTTGTGTCTGTGCTGAGTCTTGGTTGCTGCGTGTGGACGTTTCTCTGGTTGTGGCCAGTAGGGGCTACTCTTCATTGTGGTGCATGGGATTCTCATTGCAGCGGCTTCTCTTGTTGTGGAGCATGGTCTTAAGGTGTATGGGCTCCAACAGTTGTGGCCCACAGGCTTAGCTGCCTCGCATCCGGTGGAATCTTCCCAGGGATCAAACCCATGTCTTCTGCATTGGCAGGTGGATTTTTAACCACTGGACCACTAGTGAAGTCCTTGGGTGTTTTCTTAATTTCTTAAGCATAGACTATTTGTGAAGCACCTGCCACAAGCCAGTAATTGCTGTGTCGTCATGGTGTGTTACTATTAAATAGCTCCCATGTAAGAATCCCTAATTCCCACTAGGATGCTCTGAGTAGAAAGAGAACAAAAAGCCATGACATGGGGCTTGACCATAGGACTTCCTGAAGTGTATCCCCTCAACATGTAAGCTCATATCTTCTGAGCTAAATCACATTAAAAAAATGCTTCTCCTTCTCCAGTGCCTGCAGATTAGAGGGGCAATAGTACATGCTTGGGCTTCCCTGGTGGCTCAGAGGTTAAAGCGTCTGCCTGAAATGTGGGAGACCTTGGTTCGATCCCTGGGTCGGGAAGATCCCCTGGAGAAGGAAATGGCAACCCACTCCAGTACTCTTGCCTGGAGAATCCCATGGAGGGAGGAGCCTGGTAGGCTGAAGTCCACGGGGTCGCAAAGAGTCGGACACAACTGAACGACTTCACTACTACTACTAGTAAATGCTTAGTGGACTGGAATATTTTAATTATTCTTGATCTGTACACTGCATAAGACTTCACAGATGCAGAACGACCAAGAAATAAAGCAATTTGCACAAGCTTGGTGATACTGCAAGGGAGCCACAGGTGAGAAACTTAAACTTTCACTTATCAGATCCTAATGTTCATCCTCTTTCCACTGTACCCCACGCACTTGTGTTGATAGACGGAACGTGGAGTTTCTAGTAGCCACAGAGAAGGATACTAAGGAAAAGCATGCTCTGGGGAGAGTTTTTATTGAAAAAACATAGAGAATTAAGTTATGGTGTTTAGTGAAAGAGAGGTATAGGCTTCCCTGGCAGCTCAGATGGTAAAGAATCTACTTGCAATGGAGGAAACCTTGGTTTGATCCGTGGGTTGGGAAGATCCCCTGGAGAAAGAAATAGCTACCCACTCCAGTATTCTTGCCTGGAGAATTCCATGGACAGAGGAGCCAGGCAGACTGCTGTCCATGAGGTTGCAGAGTCAGACACTACTGAACAACTAACACTTTCACTTTTATGTATGGTAAGATTATGTTTTCAGCTCTGGGTAACATAAATCCCTATTACAGTGTATAAACATATAAGGAACTTAGGTTTCTGTGTAATAAGAAGCCTGAAAATGGGCAGTTTATAGATGATGTGGTTGGTCATGTTACCATCAAGAGTCCAGATCCATCCTTCATTTTTTCCCCCAATTCAGCAGGTGACTCTTGCCACATGGTCACAAAATGACTGCTGTATGTTCATCCTTTACATCTATATTCCAGGGAGAGAAATAGGGATGGTGCCAACAGACATCATCTCACAAGTCTTCGCTTTTTATTTGAATAGGTTTGCTTTCTCTAAAAAATTTCAAGTATGTGACCTTTGTTCAAACTGGGTCACATGACACCTAGTTACAAGAGAGCACAGAAAGTATTTTTGCTTTCCAGTCTCTAGTAAAGAAAGACACAGAAGGTGCAGGATGGCTGTAAGGTGGTCAACTCAGAGTGTTTATCACTGAACTGAGTCCTCCCAGGACCCTTAAAAAGTGAACAAAAATTTTAATCTCTGCTTTCAGTGAATTTGATTTAATCTTATCTTAGACATGAGCATGAATACTGATGAAACTCAATTTTGACAATTTCTTTATAAACGTTCCATTAATAAGAAGCAATGTGATTGTTTGGGGAGGTACACATCCATTAAAATGAGCGTGTGGAGGAGATGACAAGTCAGAAGACAGAGCTGAAGAATCATTGTAAAATGTGAATTTGCTGCCCAAAGAGAAAAAGCAAAATGAACTTTCAGCATTAATTACTAGGTATGAAGCACTTCAGCTCCACTCGATAATAAATTAATAACATCTAGAGAGCTAGTACAGATAATAGTGGGATGATGGTGATTTGCCTTCCAAGGGAGACCTGGGTGTGTTACAGCATTTAAAAGAAATCTGTCTTCCAAGAGACACCATCATTCACTTGGACTTGATGGAGTGCTTCTTCCAAATGAACTCTTTATTTTACAATCAGATGGTAACATCTACACTTTTGTTTTTGAAGGTCAACAATCTATCTTTGTTTTCTGGAGGTATTTTTGTGCTCTGCAGAATGGCTTAAAGGGATGATCATTAAGAGAGAGTGAGGACCAACAGCAAATGAATAGTGAAGTTCTGGAAAAGCAACAGATGTACACTTAAAGAAGATTTTGACTCAAAGTGACAGCAAATCAAGGTCTTCTGAAGCTTGAAGTGGCATGTTTCCCATGCTCACATGTTCCTTTGAATTTTCTGTTACTGTTGCCTTCATCTTTCCTGGTCAGTGAGAGAAGGGCATTTGTATTGAAAGAAAAATGGAACTCTAGGACATGTTAAGATCATAAGAATATGTGGTACTGATGGCAACTGAAAAACAATTGAATAAGCTCTTTCTTAGGCTTGGAACATTCTTCTTGGGCTTCAGGTAGTGTCTCCCTCTTGCCATTCAGGTCTCCATTCAGATGTCACTTCCTCAGGGAAGTCTTCCCACCTGGCACACCACCACTCCCAAGTGACCATATTTATGTCTTTCCTAAACTTTTCACACTTTGTTCTTAGTTTGTTAACATCCTTGTTCATCTGTTTAGTTTGTCTCTCCCACTAGTTTCCCAATGAATTGGAAGCACAAACCATGCTCATGTATTATTTTAAAATATGCTTTTACTTGTTTTCAATTTCTTTCATTGGTGTTTTATAGTGTTCGGAGTACAGGTCTTTTGCCTTCTTAGGTTTCTTCCTAGGTATCTTATTCTTTTTTTAAAAAACTTTGTAAATAAACTGATCATCAGATGTTAAATATATAAACAAGCAGACGTGATTTGTGAACTGAACAAAGGCTTTTGACACTTGGAATAAACACTTGATGGGTAGGCTGGATTCTCTGCCCTTAAAGAAAAGAGCCATAGCTGGTTTGAATATAATGTTTAATGTGAGATACAGTGGATTAGGAGAGTTGGTACAAAGCTAAGAGATTCAATTCTAGCCAGTGAGTTAACAGCCTAGACACTTGGACAAAAAGAATGGGCAATTGCCCTGAGTCCTCTAAAGCCCTTTGCACAGCACCAGCTAGAGGCTCCACACCGAGACTGACATTGACTACCTAAAGGCTGTGATAGCATCTACTGTTCCCCAGAGGGCTTCCCTGCTGGCTCAGACAGTGAAGTACTCGCCTGCAATGCAGGAGACCCAGCGTTCAATCCCTGGGTGGGAGGATCCCCTGGAGAAGGGAATGGCAACCCACTCCAGTATTCTTGCCTGAAGAATCCCATGGACAGAGGAGCCTGGTGGGCTGCAGTCCATGGGGTCACAAAGAGTCGGACACAACTGAGTGACTAATACACGCATACTGTTCCCAGAGTGAAATCAAGACACTAACTGGCCTTAGGCCACATAGCAGGTATAGTTTTCAGGACAGGCTTGAGGAGAGTGGGCATAGAACTGGACGCAGGGTTTGGGTTGCTATACATTTGCTGGATGCAGTGTTCTGTTCCTTTGGATGTGATGGTAAATAGGACTGTTTCCTTAATTTCTCTTTCAGATACTCTCTAGGACTTCAATAGGCATCAGCTTACAGGCAAATTCTGTATTGGGTTTTGTTCTAAGTGTGTCTAACTCCTAGACTGGCACAATCTAAAATCTTACTGGGGCTGTGAATGCCTATTCCTGAGTGAGAAGCAAGGAGTGGTAGGCATAGGAAAGCATTTGAACTGGGGTGAACTTGAGGTCCTAGTTCTCAGAGCCAGCTGATTTTTACCACCTAGGAATTCAGGCCAGGAGTAAGCAAATCTAATATAGGCAGAGAGGACTGAAATACAATGTTTACCTAATAACCCACTCTTTTAAAAAAAAAAGGGGGAAGTAATTAAGATCAAATTTAAGAGAGCACCTAAAGTTTATCTGAAAATTGCTAGTTCTCAATCTCTGACCTCCATATTTTTACTCTTTCAAAAGCCAGTTTCTTTTCTTAAAGATTTTTGGTGTAAACCATTTTAAAAGTCTTTATTGAATTTGTTACAATATTGTTTCCGTTGTATGTTTTGTTTTTTTGCCTCCAAATCATGCGGGGTTTTACTTCCCCGACCAGGGATCGAATCCACACTCCCTGCATTGGAAGGTGAAGTCTTAACCATTGGATCACCAGGGGAGTACCCTAAAGGTGCTTTTAGAAACTGTGCTATCATTAGATTAAAGTTCCCCTTCCATCACACGAAGTTGATATATAATGGTCCCAACATACTTTGTACTCAACTTTTAAAAATATTTATATGGCTAGACTTAGTTATATGGGGAAATTCAATTTCTATCAGAAAGCACATTTTGTGTTAGAAAATTAAGTAAATCCAGTGTGAGAAATCAGAGCTACAATATGTACCATGTAAAAGAATTATGCATGTGTTTAAATCTGTCCTGCTCATTCAGCCAATAACATTGTAAAATGCTATTTTGCATTCATGGTTACAATCAGATGGGGTGTGAAGGGTTTTCTGGAAAGCATTGTATAAAATTACTTATTTGGCATATTTAATTTTAATATTGCAAATAGTGTGCTGCTTTTAAGAGCCTGTACCTAAATGAAGCTGGCTTAAAGAAAAAGAATTTGAAAAATAGGCTTGCCTGCTTCCCTGAGACAGATGTTATTGCAACACGTATCTGAACTTAATTATACATAGACATCTTCTTTGATGGTTAAGTCACCGGCATTTTTATTATGTTAATAAGAATTAAGGATGGCTGAATAATCTTCACTATCACAAACAGATTTGTAAATCATGGTCTTAGAATTTTTTTTTTTTCCCCCACAGTGAAAACTCTTGCATTTCTTGTATAATTCCTAATTTTTTAAAAAAGTTGCTTCATGGGTCAAAGTAAACAAGCAGGGATGTAGTTCAGAGAGTGAAATCCTTTCTGCCATAGAATGCAGTGGAATAAATTGCTTGGTAATTACACCTTCTTTTATTATTTTTTGTTTGTTTCTTTATTTTTTGGCCACGCAGTTTGGCATGTGGGTCCTTAGTTCCCCCACCAAGGATGGAACCTGCCCCCGTGCATTGGAAGCCTGGCGCCTCAACCATGGACCACCAGGGAAGTCTGGTCATTATATTTTCAGCTAATTATTTTCTATTTAAAAATCTTAATTTCTTCAGGTTGAGCTTGTCTTCCTTTTTAAAACTTTTTAATTAGAGGATAATTCCCTAACAATATTGTGATGGTTTTTGTCATACATCCACTTGAATCGCCATAGGTATACATATATCCCCTCCCTCTTGAATCCCCTCCCACCTCCCTTCCCAGTTGACTGTTGCCACCTACGAATTCAGGCCAGGAGTAAGCGAATCTAATGGAAGCAGAGAGGGCTGAAATACATAATTTACCTGAAATCCCATTCTCAAAAAAAAAAAAAAAAAAAGGGAAGTAATTAAGATCGAATTTAAGAGAGCGCCTAAAGTTTATCTGAAAATTGCCAGTTTTCAGTCTCTGACCTCCATATTTTTACTTTTTCAAAAGCCAGTTTCTTTTTTAAAGAAACCCCTCCAGGTTGTCACAGAGCACTGGCTTTGGGCTCCCTCTGTCATACATCAAACTCCCATGGGCTATCTATTTTCCATATGGTAATGTATGCTTCTATGCTCTTCTCTCAAATCATCCCACCCTCTCCTTCTCTCTCTGTGTCCACAAGTCCGTTCTTCATGTCTATGTCTCCTTTGCCACCCTGCAAATGGGATCATTAGTACCATCTTTCTAGATTCCATATATGTGTTAATATATGATATTTGTCTTTCTCTCTCTAACTTCACTCTGTATCATAGGCTCTAGGTTCACCCACCTCATTAGAACTGACTCAAATGCATTTCTTTTCATAGTTGACTAATAAACCATTGTGCGTATGTTCCACAACTTCCTTATCCATTTATCTGTTGATGGACATCTAGGTTGCTTCCATGTCCTAGCTATGGTATGTGTTAAGTCGCTTCAGTCATATCCAACTCTTTGTGACCCTAGGGACCGTAGCCCACCAGGCTCCTCTATCCGTGGGATTCTCCAGGCAAGAATACTGGAGAGGGTTGCCATGCCCTTCTCCAGGGGAGATTCCTGATGCAGGGATCAAACCCCTGTCTCTTAGTCTCCTGCACTGGCATTTGTAAATCTTGGTGTGTCAAAAAGCCTATAGGCACAGAAA
The DNA here is from genome assembly GCF_032405125.1 of Capricornis sumatraensis. NCBI lineage: Eukaryota > Metazoa > Chordata > Mammalia > Artiodactyla > Bovidae > Capricornis > Capricornis sumatraensis. The sequence goes on along the minus strand of NC_091085.1, from coordinate 56,559,340 downwards.
TATGAGAGACAGTAATTCTGACTGTGTGTGTATGTCCACAAGGAGACAGGAAAGACTCCATAGGGAAGATGCTGTTTGAGAAAGTCTTATAGGATGGCCAACCATTTGCAGTGGAAGGAAGATCTGGGGCTCCTAGGAGGTCTAATCACTGTCTAAGAAGACTGGAGATGCTTCCATTACCTATTCCTTATCAGTTCACACCAGAATAATGAAAAGAAAGAGAAGGCTTGTCAGGAATGATTTGGAGAAGTGATTGAGAAGTGCTTTAATACAAAAGTTTACCTGGAAAAAGCAATCAAATACATGCATTTCAAGGGTGAAAAAGATAGCTTTTTCTAATGTTTTCCCTTCTCCTTGTAATGAAGGTGAATTATTTAACACAGTCAATAATTTTCCCGTTTTCAATGTAATGAGGCTTACCAGCCCTACATTTGGCACATTCTTTTCTACTAAGCTTTCAACTAAACCCCAGAGATAAAAGGTGTTTTACTTCAAAGAAATCTGATTATTTTTCATCTAGGAAATTCCACTGGCAGAAATTCAAGCATACCGCATCAGACCTCAGTGAAATCCATGTTAGAAGTTCCCCTGTTTGTTTTCAAAGTGCTGATAAGTAGTTCTCTTCCAGGCTATAATTGACCTTTGTGAATGAAATTGGTAAATTTGAGTGTATAGATAAATACCTTTGTGAAAGTCTATAGATTGAGGGCCTGGACTATTAAGGCAGATGGGGCAAATACAAGAAAATCTCGGAGAGAATTAACAAAATATTGGAGAATATAATAGAATATTAAACAAGAGAGAAAGTCAAGTTTATCTAGACTGTAACCATGAAAAGTCTAATTGTGGTCACTGGATTGGAAGGTCACTGTGTGTTCTGGGGGTTCTGTTCCCAGGATTCCCCCAGTGCTGCCTACAGCAGACATAGCTGGAGGACAGGGGACAGAGGGAGGCAGGGACCACTTTTGTCACTGATCCACTAGACTTCCACTCATGCCAACAGAGTGGGAACCTACAAGCTTGAACCATCTGTGCTGGGAGTTTCTTTCCCCTGATCTTTGCTGAAATGGGATGTGTGTCCTGTCCCTTCAGGTGCTGCAGTCAAAGTCTGGTTTGCAAGTAGACAGTGGAGCTGCCCACTGCCCTTGGTCCCTTGTGCAGAGGCAGACACAAGCACAATATTTGGCTTGGAGTAGACTTGAGTCAAACTTGGTCTTGGCCAGAACCATAAATGTCTTTGGTTATAGCGCTCCTCCCATCTGATCCCAACTCTCTCCTTGATAAATGCAGGCGGAAAAAGAACAAAGTGGGGTGGTGTGAGGGGCATTGCTTGGGAAAATTGGAAAACCAAGGTGAAAAAGAAATGTTACAGTGGGCAGGATACCAAGACTGTCTCACACTAAGGGACATTGAATAATATAATGACTGTATTTACATTATACTCTTGTGGGAGAATAGTTGCCCAAAGTGCAGGTTTTAAAAATCCGTACTTTTGATTCATAAAGACTGAACTGTAAGAAAGAAGGAGAGACATGCCCACCACTCACAGGTCGAGTCCGTCATAATCTACATCCCAAAGCATCAAAACTGCAGACTTTCTTTTCCACCTGAATTTGCCCCAAATGTCTCCCATTCCTTGAGTCATTCCAAACTGTCTTTGTGATCTTCAGGGGAGAAAGAGTCTTTTATTCATCCAGAAAGCTGACTTTGAAATATAATTTAATATGCATTTGAAAAAAGGTCAATATATTTTTCAAAAAGAGATCAAATATACCTTTGAAAACAAGAGGAGTCCCAGTATTTGTGCAGAAGAACAAAAAGGAGTGACTTTGAAGATTTATAAAGGAAGCATGATGGGTGTTTGATGGAGAGAAACAGTAATGATTTTTTTTATCAATTGACTTTTTAAGCAAATTAATGATAGTAAGTTCTTTTGATTTATGGAACCTGTTGTCCAGATCAGTATTCCCAGTACCCGGTGCTTAATAGGCAATCACTAAGTGTTTGATAAAGAAATACTGGCAAGAACCATCCAAGCCAAGAATTCAATATTCACATCAACATTCTGACCTGTGATACCACTTATTATCAGCTGTTTCCAGGATGAGATGACTGTGGCATTGAGACAATGAATAGCTTGCCCAAAGTCACCAGAGGAGAAAATAGTAGAGCTTGGGTTGGAATCCAGGAAGTCTGATCTCAGAATCTGAGCCCTCAACTTCTCTAAAGAAGTATCTGGAGGGGAGAAAGAAAGGAATCAAAATAAAGCAGGAGCAAGACAAGTGGGAAGAGAGAAAGGAAGGACATATTGCTTTGGCCATTAGAAGGTCATCAGAGATCTTCTAGGAGCAATTTCAGAAGGCAGCACAACAGGCAGCACAAACTGCCTGTTTGGATAGAAAGTATGAGAATGAGAACGGGAAGAATGAATGAGTGAGAAGATGGGATGTTGCGGAGGGACCTAGTCCACTGAAACAAACAAGGATAAAACTTCCAGAGTGTGACAACAGATAAGCACAATGAGTAAAGCCATCCCACCCAATGATCTGTTTCTTTTAGGAACTGAGAGGCAGGAGCTTTTGAGAGCAGGCCATGTGGGAAGTGACTGGTAGACTGGCAAAGGGACTTGGTGAGGAAGACGTCAGGATACACCTCCTAGGAAAGTTGAGTGGCCTTGAGAGTCAGCTCAGGGCTGGAGACCATGAACTAGCCAAGAAATCAAGGATATCTTTGGGACTTCCCTGGTGGTCCAGTGGCTAGGAATCCGCCTGCCAATGCAGGGGATGTGGGTTTGACCCCTGGTCCAAGAACCAAGATCCTACATGCCGAGGGGCAACTAAGCTCATGGACTGCAGCTACTGAAACCCATGTGCTCTAGAGCCCATGTTCTGCAACAGAAGAAGCCAGCAGGATGAGAAGCTCATACACTGCGATGGCAGAGTAGCCGCCACTTGACACAACTAGGGAAAACCTGTGCACAGCAACAAACAGCCTGTGTGCCACGAAGAAGACCCAGCCCAACCAAAAAATAATTAATTAATTTAAAAAGTATTCTGAGGTATTATTAATTTAAAAAGTATTCTCTAGCCCAACAGCCTGGGCACAGGAATATTCTAGATGGGTGTTTGAAGTTCTCAGGGGTTTTTAATTGGCTGGGTATATGTAGTGGAAAGATGAGAGGACCAGGATGTGGATCGTCTTTGTACAAAGACAATTAAGAGGCTTGCTTGTGAGAGCCTCATGGGACAGAAAGCTTATTAAGAAGCAGTGTAACAGACAGGAAGAACAGGGAGGGATTGAAAGAGAATGGGGCTAAGTGAACTTTAAGGGTAGACACGATGAAGAGGGGCACAGGAGTTGTGCTGCCTATAGAGGTGTGACTCGGGATGGGGGTTTGCTACTACAGCATCTCAGTGAGTCAGTACAGGTGGGACAGAGTTTAAATCTGATGTGCAATCCATAGGATTCTGTAGGCTTCCCAGGGACGCACCAGGCTGAAATGCGGTTCTGAGTTCATCTCAGCATCTTGCCTAAGGGGTTCAATGTATTCCTCCTCTGGGCTTCAGAGGGATGACTAAATGTGCCAGGGAGGTGCCCATTTAGCCACTAAAAAGAAAAAAATGGGGACTTCCCTGGTGGTCCAGGAAGACTCCATGCTCCCAACGCAGAGGGACAGGGTTCACTCCCTCGTCAGGAAACTAGATTCTGCATGCCAGAACTAAAAATCTCACATGTTACAACCAAGATCCAGTGCAGCCAAATAAATAAAGAAAAGCAAATATTATAAAAAGGAAAAAGCGCCAGTCATTCCCGGATGACTTTGGTTTTACTCATGTTCTGGATTGCTGTTTTTTTTTTTCTTCCAGGAATGATTCTCTCCTGTGCAATGTTCTCTTTTTACATGCTTAGATATTTTTAAATATGCAATTTTATATGATGAGATTATATGAACTGATTTAGAAATTGATTTTAATATCCTGAATTTGGGTTAAATGGTCTATAAAATAAAGATTACCATAATGCCCACATCATTGCGTGGCATAAAGATAAACTGAGATCATCGTTGTTTCAAAGGTTCATATATAATGTCTTCCTATTTCAGTTCAGATCCCAAGCCCTGATGTCAGAGAGAATGAGTTGAAAATTACTGGTGTTTTTATTTTCCTGGCTAAATTCGTACCATAATGGAGCAGTATCATTAGCTAAACTGACAATCTATTCAGCCAACTGGCTGTGATATAACTTGGTTCTTGACGATTTATTACTAATTTGGGTGATAGCCATTACTTCCAATTATTCAAATACGTCCTATTGAATTAGCATTTTTTATCACACATTGGTTAAACTGACATCTTTTAACTTTGAATAAAATGTGACTTTTATATGTATCTGCAAAGCTGAAAGCTTTCTGCCCCCTTATTGGTTTACACGAGGCCTTTTCCAGGGAGATGTCTTGGTAGGTCCCGCTGGGCTGAGGACATCTCTGTGGGACTGGTTGCTAAGCGACCAGCTGTAAGGATTCAGAAAGGGAGAGGTGACACTCAGTGGGGAGGTCTGGCCAAGAACCATCTATCCTGAGGTCAAAGGGAATGCAGAGTTTTAAGGGCAGAGGGAGATGAGGGCCTAGAGAGGTGGCATAGGAACCAGGAGGGTGACAGGAGGCAGAGTGATGGGTGCCTTTCCCACCACCCTGGATGCTCTCAGTAAAGGGACTGAATGAGGGTTTGTCAACTGTGGCGCTCTTGACATCTGGAGTCAGATGTAACTCTTTCTTGTGAGAAGGCTGTCTTGTGTATTGCAGGCTGTTTAACAGCATCCCTGATCTCTACCTACTAGAAGAATCCCCTTTCCAGAGGTGACAACCAGAAATGTCTCCAGACAGTGCCAAAACCCCCCTGTAAAATTTCCTTTGTTTGGGAACCATTGAACTAAACCTGTGAAATCCTTGTTGGGATGGAACATTATAGGACCAGAAAAAGAGGCTCAGTTCAGTGTCTGGATATTTTTTTTTAATATTTATTTGTCTGGCTGCACCAGGTCTTTGTTGTGAGATGCAGGGTCTTTAGTTGCAGCATATGAACTCTTAGCTGTGGCACATGGAATCAGGTTTCCTGATCAGGGATTGAACCCAGGCCCCTGTGTTGGGAGCTTGGAGTCTTAGCCACTGGACCACCAGGGAAGTCCCTGATAACTGGATTGACATAAAAGAGAAAGAAAACAGACAGAAGAATTGCATAGAAGTGACTATGCGGAGGTGAGGCCTCCAGATATCTGCACACACTATGTGTGTGTGTTACAGGCAGGACGAGGGGAGCAGCATGTGTATGTTCTGACTGAGGGTCGCCATATACAGTTGCGCAGGTTGCAAGCAACTCAGGGTGGGGAAGTCATAGTTATAGTCACAGAGATCTTAGATTTTTACAGAACTCAGGACAAAATTCTGGCATACAATGGCAAACTTTTTAGAGAAAGGTGTTCTTAAAATTTGTCTTTTGTTTCCTAATCCTCACTTTATAAGTACCACTTGGGCAAGCTATGGAGTTGTACATGAGAAATCAAATTACATTTATGTAAATATTTAGGAAAAAGAGATTTATGAGAAATGGCCAAGTGGGCTGAAGTGTGAATGTAAGAGACTTGGGAGACCATATGAGAAATTATTTTTTAATTAATTTTTATTGGAATATAGTTGCTTTACAATGTTGTGCTAGTTTCTATTGCACAGCGAAGTGAATCAACTGTATGTTCACATGTATCCCCTCTCTTTTGGATTTCCTTCCCATTTAGGTCGCCACAGAGCACTGAGTAGAGTTCCCTGAGCTATACAGTAGGTTCTTGTTAATTATCTATTTCAGACATAGTATTCTTAACAGTGCTTCCAACTGGAATATGAGCTCTGGGCATGAAGAACTTTGGCGGACTCTTTCATTATACCTACATCTCATTGGAAAAGACTCTGATGCTGGGAGGGATTGGGGGCAGGAGGAGAAGGGGACGACAGAGGATGAGATGGTTGGATGGCATCACTGACTCGATGGACGTGAATCTGAGTGAACTCCGGGAGTTGGTGATGGACAGGGAGGCCTGGCGTGCTGCGATTCATGGGGTCGCAAAGAGTCGGACACAACTGACCAACTGAACTGAACTGAACTGAACACGAATCAACCGGGTATGACTTCTGCTATTAAAAACAAGAAAACTCAGATAAAAGTGCAATACATTTGAAAGGCAGCTTTCTAATTGGAATCACACAAACTATGTATGTGTTTCCAAGAAGTGACAAGCGGGCTGGGGGCTTTAAGTGGCCTAAATGACTTCATAGAATCAGGATTTTCCCCCAAGGGACAATTTTGAACATTTCCAGACCCTGTCACAGGCTTGCTACGACTTCCCCTCTGTGGAGCTCAGAGGAAGCTCCTTTACGTTGTAATTGACTGAGGGTTTTCTTCTGGTCCATGTGCTCCAAGGAGATATTGTCCTTCCCTACCTCCTCCCAATTTCCAGGTGACGGATGTGCTAGGTTGAATTCCATTTGTTTGCAATTGTATTTAGGGAATGCAATCGATTAAATGGAAAGGTGTTTGGTGATGAAGATAAAACACTTTCACAGGCTTTATGAAATTGGATTTTATTAGGTGTCAAAAGTTAGCCCATTGTAGATCAAATTCACGCTCAGATTTCACAGTAGTTCCCAACAAGTTAAGATCCACCTCAGGGGTTTCCCAGGTGACTCAGTGATGAAGAACCCACCTGCCAGTGCAGGAGACAAGGGTTTGATCTTTAGGTTGGGAAGATCCTCCGGAGAAGGAAATGGCAACCTGCTCTGGTATTCCTGCCTGGGAAATCCCATGGACAGAGGAGCCTGGTGGGCTACAGTCCATGGGGTCGCAGAGTCAGACACAGCTGGGTGACTAAATAACAGCAAGGCATCCAAGGTTCTTGAAGGAAAGGGATTGCCAAATGTTGCAATTTTATCCTCAGGCCCATCAAGAACCCTCTTACAAGAGAAAAAGAATGGAGGTTACTTCTTAGACTTCCAACTCGATGGTACAACAGGGGTAGCCTGGCACCCTTCTACTTCCATATGTACAGCTCAGAAGCACAGTTTTCAAGGGTTTTAAACTGATTCCTGAGTTTGTGCATTTCTTTCCGAAGAACCACTGTTTAGGTTCTTTGCCTTTAAAATTTGACTCCAACGTTAACCTGGCAACCCAGCAGGATGGCTGGAATGTTCCTTATTCCACAGAACTTCATAGCCTTTGAAAACTTGTTTGTTCTTTTTTTCTTACTTCTTTTTGATATCTATGCTTTGAGCTCCTGCCCACAGATTTCTCACATAAACAGAAGCCACTACAGAAACTTTCCGCTGTTAATACAGGTGTTTCAGAAAAGTTCTTCCAAATAGGAGGAGGAGATTTTTTTTTTCTTTTAATTTAAATTAAAAAAAAATTAAATCCATTCTTTTAAAAAAAAATTATTGGAGTACAGTTGATTTCCAATGTTGTGTTTCAGGTATACAGCAAAGTGAATCAGTTATACATATGCATGTGTCCACTCATTTTAGATTTTTTTAATGGATATAAAGCACATGAAAAGATGCTCAGCATAACTAAGTATCAGAGAAATGCAAGTCAAAACTATAATAAGGTATCACTTCACACCGGTCAGAATGGCCATCATCAAAAAAAAGCTACAAACAATCAATTCTGGAGAGGGTATGGAGAAAAGGGAAACTTCCTACATTACTGGTGGGAACGTACAGTGGGTGGGAATGTACATTGGTGCAGCCGCTATGGAAGACAGTATGGAGGTATTTTTAAAACTTGAGCTGCCACCCATTCCACCGAAAAGTTGAAAATTATGTTTTATTTGGTGAAACTTTTTAGGACTTAAGCATGGGAGGCAGCATCTCAAGTACCCTGAGAGAACAGCTCCAAGGAGGCAGGAAGAGGAGCCAGGTTATATAGAAGTTTGCAGCAAGAGCAAGTAGTCTGATCGTCAAAAGCTTTTTTGTAACTTAAAAAAAAAAAAGCAAAAAAACAGATACACCAAGTTAAGAAATGTAGTGTTTCTATGACTGGGAAAATGCAAGAGTCTGGGTTCACTGAAATCATTCCTTTGATGTGTGTACCTCAGCTGTCTGGGGCCAGTATCCTGTGTTTTCACATCCTGAGTTTCTTCAGGGCTCACTAGCTCACCTTCCATAGTGGCCGCAATTGCTGGAGACATCCTTGTTTAGTGATATAGCAGGAAACATTTCATTTCTCAGGTGTCTAATATTAGGCCCCCCGCAATGGGTTTCCTCATTCATAATCTCCTGGTGCCAAAGACTAGTAAGAAGATTGTTCTATTATACAGTGAGTACTTTGTCAGGACCCTGTACTTGGTACCTTATGTAATTTGGAGGCTTCTCAGAAAAAACTCCAGTTCCAAAACTGGACTCCCATCTGGCTTATATTTATCTATTTTTATCCCTCCAAGGGATGATAGGGTAATAGATGGTGTCAAATTCATCATACTTATTCCTATAAATTGTCTATACTGCAACACTCAGTGGTCATGGATAAGATGCAATGCATTTCTTAAATCTCCTTTGGGGTATTCAAGCTCTTTGGATAGAAAAGTGGCCCTGAATAAATCAGAGAGGGAATATCCCTTTTTGTCTCAAATGATGCATAAGAAAGCTATAACTGGATTTTTTCTTTTTTTAAAAAAAATCATTTTATATTGGAGTAAAATTGATGAACAATGTGGTGTTAGTTTTAGGTGTACAGCAAAGTGTTTCAGTTATATATATACATGCATCCTTTTAAAAATTCTTTTCCCATTTGGGTTATTACAGAGTACTGAGCAGATTTCCTTGTGCTATACAGCAGGTCTTGTTGGTTATCTATTTTTAACTATAGTAGTGTGTACATGTAACTGGATTTTATGGCTTCAGAAATTAATGGAGTTGGACTTGGATGGAGGATGTTAGCAAATATCAGTGATACACAGCTTCTTTCCTGGAGGAAGTTATTAAGGGTTAGAAGTTCCCCTTTTTTTTTCAACAGGGCAGAGGGCACCCTACAGCACTTGGGTAATGGGCTTCAATGTCTCCTCTGTCTACCACCCACAGCTGTACGAAAATCCAGCTCAGAGACTCAGGACTCTCCGACTCCTGGAACAGAGGTCTTCTCTTTCCATGGAGAAGTTAGCAGTCGGGATCCTGTGTGTGATAACAAAAAAGTGGAGGATAACCTCATTAGACCAAATCTGCCTCCATCTCACTAGGATCAAACAAATGAAGTTATTCAGCCCAGATGCATTTTTAACTTTGACATCTGTTTTAAAAGCTTTTTAGGAAGGTCAGGAGAGCATCTCTATGGGAGGATGACTCTAGGTTGAATATTGGAAAATTGAGGTTGGAGGAGGAGCAGATGGGGACGTGTTTGGATAGTAAAGAGTGGACCAGGCAAAAGGAAAAGGAAACTGTCTTTCCTTGAAGATGGATGCTTCTTAGCTCAGGACCTGCAGACATTTCAATGTCCCTGGAGGCTGGACTTCAAAGGAAATAGCCACAAATCATGAGACATGACAAATAAGAGGGGCCAGACCTTTCAGGGGCCTAAAACAATTAAGGAATTCAGACCCTATCTGAGAGCAATGAGGAGCTTTCCAAGATTTCCTGGGAAATAGATGGTCAAGGTCAGAATTCAGCTTTGAAACATGACTCTGGAGTCTGTGAAAAGAATGAATTAGATAAATCCATAGAAGCCAGGAGCAGTGCTAGTCTGTCCTGGGTCTCATCAACTGCATGTCTGTTTCCTCCCAACTTCTGCCTCTGCTGATTTCTGGTCAAACTCGAGAAGCAGGGGCTGAATCCTTATGATACTTAGTTAGGCACATCCCAGGATCCATCCATGTTCTCATCTCTACAATCCATCTTATATGTTGTATCATTTGCTTTATCTCTTCTTCTCTGACAAAACCTTGACTTCTACAGACATGCATAAATTTGAAAGAATATTAAACCCAGTGTGACATGTATACCATTGGGTGTGAGAGATATTAGGGTCATACACATTGTTTATTAGGATAAACATTCAATTTCATTATTATAGTGGCATTTATTCTTTGTCAATATTTTATTTATTTATATTTTGGCTGTTCTGCATCTTCATAGCTGCATAGGCCTTTTCTAGTCTGGGTGAGTAGGGGCTACTCTCTACTTGTGGTGTGTGGGCTTTTCATTGCAGCGGCTTTTCTCGTTGGAGGATGGACTGTAGGCATGAGTAGTTGTGGCTCCTGGGCTCTAGAGCACAAGCTCAATAGTTCCGGCTCACGGGCTTAGTTGCCCTGTGGCATGTGGGATCTTCCCGGATCAGGGACTGAACCTGTGTCTCCTGCATTGGCAGGAGGATTCTTTACCACTGAGCCACCAGGGAAGCCCAGTGACATTTATTCTTATTCTATATAAAAATAAGCATGATTGGGACATCAAATGCAAAAGAGTATAGATGTTTTGGCCTATTACAAAGGGCAAATGAATATTAAAGTTTAAAAAACTCAATTTATAGTAAAAAAAAAAAAAGAACAAAGTAAGTAGTAGGACATGTGGTCCTTATACAAAGCAGAATGTGATACACGAATGACTCCAGTGTGGGAAACTGAGTCTCAGAAATCTATGAACCTCAAATGGAGGGTATTTTATCAAAGATTGAAGTTTCTCAAATTTTCCATGGGGTGCAGTGGACTTCCCTAGTTGTCCAGCGGTTAAGAATCCGCCTTCCAAAGCAGGGGACACATTGGATCCCTGGTCAGGGAACTAAGATTCCGCATGCCATAGGGCAACTAAGCCTGAGTACCACAACCAGAGAGAAGCCTTTGAGTTGCAACTAAGACTGGACAAAGCCCAAAAAAATTTTTTTCCAAGTGATACATAATGCTATAAACAAAAGCTCTTCAAAATTAAAATGAATGCTCTATGCACTTGCAGTACACGTCAGAAAATGTTAAAATTATTTTTTAGATTCAGGAGTGTTTTCTTGACTAGTGTCCTTTCTGTAGCAGGTGAATTTCAGAAGAATCCAGCATTGGACAGCACACAGGAAGTGCTCATTTCAAAGCAAGAGCACCCACAAATCTGACCATGTGGCCCCTTTGTCACTGATGAGGGAACCAGGTCCGTGTTCTGAGGGAGGGGCAGGGACTGGGGTCAATGTTCTCAGGGATTTTGAGAACCTGGGTATAATCAAGGTCCTGACTCAGGCCAGGCAGGTGGACAGGGGCTCCCACTCAGCTCCTGCGGGGCTCTGTTCCTGAGGATTAAAAGTGGTGTCACTTCATAAACCATGTCACAGCACAGCTGTCCTGGTGACGACATGGCACCCAAATCCCAGGCAACAAATGTGAAAATAGAGAAGTGGGCCTCCATAAAACTAAAAGGCTTCTGCACAACCAAGGAAATCATCAACAGAATGAAAAGGCAACCTATAGGCTGGGAAAATATATTTGCAAACCATTGATCTGATAAAGGAACTTATATCCAAAATAGATGAGAAACCAATTGGGCTTTGTAAAGATAATTCCACAAATATTCACGGAACTGCTACTGCATTCCCATCACACCCCAGGTACTTAGAAGGGTTCAGTACAACGTTTTCAGATTCTTGATGCACTGGGAGCTGGGAGTGGGGAGATGTCTGGGGGCTTGGTGTGATTGGGAGGTATAGGATGCCTACCGTGGAGACTGTTTAGGATGGAGATGGAAGGCAGCTCCTTTCTCTGCAAAGCCTTGGAACAAGCATTTCCACCCTAATCCCAAGGCTGTGGGGAGGAATTTATAAGCCCTCAGAAGCATCTCACCGTGAAAAGCGTCTGCAGATCTAAAGCAAGGGAAAGGCAGGAGGCATGAGCTTTCAGGACAAGGGCCCTTCCTCTTTCATTTTGCCTGGAGTAGGGTCCTGGGGAGTGAAGCTGGCTTGTATCAAAAGACAGTTTTAATTTCTGGATGCCCATATACTGTCGTGGGGATGCTGTGGTTAAGAGCAGGCTTGAGAAGGCTCATTGCAATTTTATTAGCCAGTGCTAATTTAACTTCCCTGGGAGTACTTATAGGAATGACTGTAAGTACCATTACAGGGGGGAAAAGCCAGAAAATAAATGTGCTTGAACGTACTTGAGAAAACTGCAGTGTAAAAATCACATATTACTTATCTTGGTAGTTTTAGCTTTCATTTCTGTAAACCAAATATCACATATCTTCTCAATAACCTCAGAGTCCTAGGACTTTCTGGTCATTCTCATCCAAATCCTGAGTAGGGTTTTTTTTTTAATCATCTGATGCAGATCATTATATTAACATTTATTTGCCTGAGCTTCTGGACCTTGTTACATGGAAGAGTGAGTAAACTTTCCAATTTGAATGAAGAGGTATTTATGGAAAATGAAGAACCTAAGGAAATAATCTGTTATAATTACTCAGTATCTTCTGTGTGTGGTCAGATTGCGTGATTATTTTTGGACCCACACAATCAGGCTTGAGTAGGCTAGATATGTATTATTAATGCTGCACCTGCTAACAAATGCCATACACACACAAAAAAAATGAAGGAAGTTTTTTCTGTTTTTTTAATTTGGTTGTGCTGGGCCTTAGTTGTGGCATATGGGATCTAGTTCCCTGACCAGGGATCGATCCTGGGCACCATGCATTGGGAACATGGAGTCTTACCCACTGGGCCACAAGGAAAGTCCCCTGAACAGGTGTTGAAAGCATATGGTGCTCGGGAACCATAACCCAGACCTACCCTGATGGAATGCGGTGGTTATTTCATCCACGATCCCTTACAGATTACAGATTTCATCTAAAATACACTGTTGTCAAAGGGACATGGCTTTACATGAACTCTGGGGAGGCAGTGAACTGTAAGAGTCGTAGGATGTTAGGGATGCGTATTGTGTAAACTATAGACACCTGGATTCAAATCATCATGTCAGGGACTTCCCTGGTGGCCAAGTGGTTAGGAACCCACCTTGCAATGCAGGGGATGTAGGTTCAATTCCTGGTCAGGAAGTAAGATCCCAGATGCCTCAAGGAGCAACTAGAAGCCCACATTCTGCAGCTGGAGAATGTGTGTGCACAACAAGACTGTCTGAGTCAGTGAAGATCCTGTGTGCCACAACTCACACTGGATGCAGCCAAATTCGTGAATTAATTAGCTTAAAAAATCTTCACATTAACTCACTAGCTGAAACTCTGAGTAATTTGACATCATGGAGTGGCCTCTTGTTCATTGTTCAGTCGCTAAGTCGAATCCCACACTCTTTGCAACCCCATGAACTGTAGCATCCCAGGCTTCCCCTTCCCTCACCATCTCCCAGCGTTTGCTCAAACTCATGTCCATTGAGTCGGTGATGCCATCCAACCATCTCATCCCGTCATCCCTTTCTCCTGCCTTCAGTCTATCCCAGCATCAGGGTCTTTTCCAGTGAGTCAGCTTTTTGCATCAGGTGGCCAAAGTATTGAAGCCTATTACTACTAAAATCCAGGTAATCCTTATCTCCTTCACCTAGGGTTGAGCAAATTAAATGAGATCAAGAAAATTAATAGAAATGGGCTATGCCTGTGCTATTCAAGTAATCTTGGCTACTGTTACTATTTTTGTCCATATTATACCCATTTGTTCTACAGTATAAAACCCTCATGGATTCTAACACAAAGGCACATTTGCATTGTAGACGGAAATCCTTTCTCTGAAATTGTTTTGTAACATTTAGTGTTGCCTGTGCGGATATTCACTGGCTTCATTCATTCCATTTCTTATCAACAGCAGCAAGTTTGCTATCTTCCAACAGGCTTACCCCTCATTGGAGCCTCCCAGGAGACCTCTATGAATGGTTTACTTCCCTAAAGTTTCCGGAGGTTAATTTGCCTCGGGGCTTTTTAATTGACATAATTTTTTTCCTGTTCTCTTAGGTACCAAGAAACTGAGGTCTGGGAATCTTGCCATCCATTGATGATGCTTTAAGTGAGCCTGTTTCAGGGTGGGGGAAAAAAGGCAGCAATTATTTCTAACACCGCCCAACCAGCTTTTCCCTTAATTAAGAGTGAGCTCCCTGGCAAGTGAGGGTAGCCGGAGATAAAAATCCATTAGCAAAATAAACAAGCTGATAAACGTCTACTAGACCCTGTGGAGAACTTTTTTCTATGAGTCCAAAATTGAAAGCTGATTGCCACATCATCTGTAATTACTAGACTCTCTTACACAGCCAGGCACTTAAAGGACTTGGGCAATTGCTGAAATTGAGAGGGATTATCTTTATAGCCCTGGTCAAAGCTTAGTGGAAAATGTACTTTCTTAAATGCACTATTCTTAAAATAGATGAAACAGACTCTCCTTGAGCCAGAAGGTGAAGTGGCAGTGTATACAAGTGGAAGGTGGCAGGTGGCAGAGAGGAAATTTTTTTTTGCTTTTTCATAACTTTCAGGTCATCATTGCCTTGATTCTCCTGGGCTACATGAACTAAAGCTGCAGACTGCATTACCCAACAAAGGATGGTAACTTCTATACGTTATCCTTGGGAAGTGTTTATAGAAACTCATTTTATGTGTTTTTTCAAAGCTAAACGTGAAACGGAGCAGGACCCTATGGTCCTTGCCCTCCATGTCCTCAGCTGGTCTTTTGTTTGTGGAAAAACCTTAGCCAAAGAACAAGCTTAATCAGAGAAGTACGAAAATGCAGAAACAAATAAAAACAGTTAAAGGAGACCAAATAATGTAGTCATTAAGTATAGTCAAGGGCCATATACAGTTCCTCCTCAAAGGCCCTCCTCAACGGCCATAGATAATATTCTGAGCCATCTCTTGGGAGCTGTCTTGTAGATACTGACATGCTCATGGAGTAGAAGAAGTTAACTACATGATGACCAGACTATAGCTATGACATAAGCTGCCACAATTCTGAGAATAGGTCTCAAGAAAGGAAGTAGAATAACCCTGGAACTGAAGATTAATTTTACTTAAAACTATCAAGGGAGCTTCCCTGGTGGCTCAGATGGTAAAGAAACTTCCTGCAGTGCAGGAGACCTGGGTTTGACCCCTGGGTGGGGAAGACACCCTGGAGAAAGGAATGGCAACCCACTCCAGTATTCTTGCCTGGAGAATTTCATGGACAGAGGAGAATGGAGGGCTACAGCCCATGGGATAGCAGAAGTTGGACAAGACTGAGCCATTAACACTTCCACTTTCTTTCACAACAATCAAGATAATGCTGGTCAGATCACCAATGACCAGTGTGAAGATGACTGTCAGAGCTGACTGTGTGTTTCTGCATGTAGCCTTCTCCCTTTGCCTGGAAAAGCTCTTGCCCGCTGATTATCAGTGGGGAGAGGTGGCCTTTGGACAGGTGTTCCGCCCTCCCCTTTTGAATGGTTGCTGTCATTCAAAATAAAGTAAACTTTCCTTTCCACCAACTTGGTCTCTTTAGTGACTTTTGAGTTGCAAGCAGCCAGCCCTCACTTTTGGTAACAGTGGTTTTTTCAAAGCTGAATGGAATCCAGTTATTTTGGGAGGCTTAAGCAAATATCTGGGTTTCCCACGTGGCTCAGTGGTAAAGAATCCTCCTGCTCATGCAGGAGACGTGAGTTCCATCCCCGTGTCAGGAAGATCCCCTGGAGAAGGAAATGGCAACCCACTCCAGTATTCTTGCCTGAGAAATGCCATGGACAGAAGACCCTGGTGGGCTATAGTCCATGGTGTTACAACAAAGTTTGACAGGACTTAGTGACTGAACAACAATAAGCACATATCAGTCATGTATCTCAACTAGATGGGTATCCCAATGGTCTGCCAAGGACAGATGTCTGTCCTCTCTCCCAGAGACATCCAAGGAAGTACAGAACCTGGGCGGCTGACCCAAGTCACACTCCATGGGAACACGGGACAGCAGTTAGAAGACAGGACTGCCTCAGGGAGCCAAGGAGGGCAACCGAAAACCTTAGTCTGCCCGTGGAATAGAATCCATAGATAATCTGGGGCAAAAAAAAATTCCTGATACTCATCAGCTGGGTCAAAAAGCAGAGCCATCTACAATGGGGTGAATTAGGGTGAATTAGGATACCCTCAACATCCTTGTGAAACTGCAAGCACAGCTTTTTGTTCTCAACTCTTACGAAAAATGTCTTCTGCCGTAAGGTGATGGAGAGTGGTTACCCGTGGTCTGGATCCAAGGTGCAGACTAAAATATTTTTTAATTAGTTACCAAAAATAAAGGTGAGAGGTTTCACATAAAAATCTATGTTTCTAGATTCTGTTGAAATCACAGGACCTGGTGCCCCGAATCCACCTTCTCACCCAACGTGGGCCGGGACTGTGCTCTCCACCCTCCTTCCCCTTTAAATGATGTGTGATCCCTACTTGATGCACTTGTAAATGGACGAGGCCAGGGTCAAACCCAAATTCAGCTGCTTGCTGCTCAAAAGGCCAATCCTTGAGAGACAAGTGTTGGTAGAAAGGGGAAAGCTGCTTTGTCTTGGAGGCCAGTGACCAGGGAAGATGATGGAATGATGTCCTAAGAACGTCTCCAAGCTATCAGTTGGGAGACAAAGGTTTTAAAGGCAGTGGGAGGGAGGGGGCTGCTGGGGGGGGGGATGTTCAGCACATGCTCAGTTCTCGGATTGGTTGACATCAAGGTGAAGTTTTGAGCATCACCAATCTTCTGGTTTCAACTGGTCTGGGGTCTACATGCTTGCGGTCACAAGTTTCTACCTGGTGGGGATTTAATTCCTATAAAAACAACTTATCAATGGTTAGAGCTTTATCTGTATTTTTTGAGAATTTATTCTTACATTATTAACAATGTGGCTTGCAGTTTTTCCAACTAAAAAGGGTTTTTTAACAATTTAGAATAAAAATTAAAATATAACTCTGATATAGATTTTCATTTATTTACCTGAATTTTTTTATGGAGCTGGGAGCTCAGTGACTCTGCTATCGGGCTGGTTTAGCATCTAATTTGTTATCAGTTTCTTGGTCCAACAGGTATTCTTTGTTTCTCTATATTCACATTTCCTAATCACTCTCTTTTTGTTAAAAAAAAAAATCACTATCTATTCATTTATTTTTGACTATGCTGGTTCTTCTTTGCTGTGTGAGGACTTTCTCTAGTTGTAGCCAGTGGGGGCTTCTCTTGTTGCAGAGTACAGACTCGGTGCACGGGCTTCAGCAGCTGCAGCATACTGGCTCGTAATTGTGGCTCTCAGGCTTAGTTACTCTGTGTCACGTGGTATCTTAGTTCCCCGACAAGAGATCGAACCCGTGTCACTTGCCCTAGCAGATGGATCGTAATCACTGGACCACCAGCAAAGTCCCTAATCACTCACTCTTGAGCCAGTGCTTTGAGATTCAGAGGCCTGGGAGACCAAAGCAAAAGCCTTTTAAACATAAGGGCTTGAACGCAGTTTCAATCCCCTCTTTTCTCTGATACCCCTCAATCTTGAGGGGGGCAGTATTGGATGAGAAAAGGAATAACATTATTTTTCTGGTTTCTGTAGTCAAGGAGCAAGTATTACAAAGGAAGTATGCACAGCGTGCTATGGGTGCAAAGACACGTGTGTGTGTGCATGCAAGTACCACTGTAAGCAGTTTGGAGGTGCCAGTGTGAAACTAACACTGCAGAGAGGGGTGCACTCAACATCATTCCTCTGCCCAGCCCTGGGGGCACTCCAGCAGGCAGTCCTGACCCTCCTATGGAGTTCTACTGAAGCTATATACAAGCCTTCTGTCCATATCTTATGAAGTAAAAAGCTGACTCGGGAGTTTATGATTGTAGACTTAGGGAATGAACTTAAGATTGCCAAGGAGGAAGGATGGAGAAGGGATACTTAAGGAGTTTGGGATGGACCTGTGTGCTTGTGTTAAGTCACTTCAGTCATGTCTGACTCTTTGCAATCCCAAGAACCGCAGCCCACCACGCTGTGCACAGGATTCTCTAGGCAAGAATCCTGGAATGGGTTGTCATGCCCTCCTCCATGGAATCTTCCCCACTCAGGGATCAAACCTTCGTTCCCTGCATCTTCAGCATTGCACGTGGAGTCTTTACTGTGCTGAGCCACCAGGGAAGCCCAGAAATATCCATACCTACCATTTATTGAGTACCTCCTATGCTCAGCTATAGATAAGGAAGGTGAAGTTCAGAAAAGTTAGGACATTTGCCTAAAGCCACCATAAAGGAGTGTTAAAGCCAGAATTCTGTCCTGGAGTGAACCCTTAAACACTACCCTTGACCTTGGCTCAAAGGACACCAGGCAGGTTGGGAAACACGTGAAGGAGAGTGATTGAGGGCTGGTGGGGGGAGGAAAACTAGGGGTTCCAATGGCTGATGCCGTGGAAAATGAGGGCCCATGTTACCATTTTTTTAAAAGAAACTTAAAATCTGTATTTTCATGTGGATGTCATTAAAAAAATAACTACATTTTTTTTTTTTTTGCAAACCAAACAAAATACACTGCAGGCTGAAGCTGGTGCCCAGATGGCAGTCTGAACCCACAGCCGTGCACTCCTCCAGCCCAGGTCTGTCTCCAGCCCAGAAGGTTCCCCCTGCCCCAGACACATCTCCCAGCCTTTGATGTGTGACTGCAGCTACTCCAGGGCCTCTAGCTTCTCCATCTGCTGCTTGGTCTCATTGATGTTGGAGCAGATGGTCTTCATGGCCTGCAGGGCACTCTGGACCACAGGGTGGTCAGGCTGCTCGCCAGGGGTCCTCTTGGTACATTTAAAATGGATAACAAGGACCTACTGCATAGCACGGGGAACTCTGCTCAGTGTGATGTGGCAAGCCAGGTGGGAGGGCAATCTGGGGGAGAATAGATACATGTACATGGATGACTGAGTCCATTTACTGTTCACCTGAAACTATCACAACATTGTTAATCAGCTATACCCCAAAACAAGCCTGGTAACTCAGTGGTAAAGAATCTGCCTGGCAATGCAGGAGACATGGGTTCAATCACTGACCTGGGAAGATCCCACATGCTGCAGAACAGCAAAGCCCGTGCTCCACAATTACTGAGCCTGAGCTCTAGAGCCCGGTTGTTGCTTAGTCACTCAGTTGTGTCCGACTCTTTGTGACCCCACAGACTGCAGCGCACGAGGCTTCCCTGTCCTTCACCATTTCCCAGAGCTTGCCCAAACTCATGTTCTTTGAGTCAGTGATGCCATCCAATCATCTTGTCCTCTGTCATCCCCTTCTCCTGCCTTCAATCTTTCCCAGCATCAGGGTCTTTTCCAATGAGTCAGCTCTTTGCATCAGGTGGCCAAAGTATTGGAGCCTCAGCCTCAACATCAATCCCTCCAATGAATATTCAGGACTGATCTCCTTTAGGATGGACCAGTTTGATCCTGTGCAGTTCAAGGAACTCTCAAGAGTCTTCTCCAACACCACAGTTCAAAAGCATCAGTTCTTTGGCACTCAGCCTACTTTATGTTCCAACTTTCACATCCATACATGACTACTGGAAAAACCATAGCTTTGACTGTATGGACCTTTGTAGGCAATGTCTCTGATTTTTAATACACTGTCTAGGTTTGTCATAACTTTTCTTCCAGGGAGCAAGCACCTTTTAATTTCAAGGCTGCAGTCATCCCAGGGTTGGAGGGGAGGGTCACAAATACTGAGCCCATGTTCCACAACTACTGAAGTCCACGCACACTGGAGCCTGTGCTTTGAAACAAGAGAATCCAGCGCAGTGAGAAGCCCACGCACCCCCAACTAGAGAGTAGCCTCCATTTGCCGCAACTAGACAAAGTCTGTGCAGCAATGAAGACCCAGGGCGGCCAAAAATAATACATAAAATATATGTATTTTTAAAGAGTTAGCGACTGGGAAATGTGAAGACATAGAAACAAAGAATAGCTGTTGAGTTGGGGAATTGGTAGCAATTTAGACTATAATTCTGCCACAACTCAGAATACCAAACTCCTAGTTCCCTGAAAAATATAAAGTCCTGACCGACACCTTGGAATGCGGAATGAAGCAGGGCAAAGACTAATAGAGTTTTGCCAAGAGAACGCACTGATCATAGCAAACAACCTCTTCCAACAACACAAGAGAAGACTCTACACATGGACATCACCAGATGGTCAACACCGAAATCAGATTGATTATATTCTCTGCAGCCAAAGATGGAGAAGCTGTATACAGTCAACAAAAACAAGACCAGGAGCTGACTGTGGCTCAGATCATGAACACCTTATTACCAAATTTAGACTTAAATTGAAGAAAGTAGGGAAAACCGCTAGACCATTCAGGTATGACCTAAATCAAATCCCTTATGATTATACAGTGGAAGTGAGAAATAGATTTAAGAGCCTAGATATGATAGACAGAGTGCCTGATGAACTATGGAATGAGGTTCGTGATATTATACAGGAGACAGGGATCAAGACCATCCCCATGGAAAAGAAATGCAAAAAACCAAAATGGCTGTCTGGGGAGGCCTTACAAATAGCTGTGAAAAGAAGAGAGGCAAAAAGCAAAGGAGAAAAGGAAAGATATAAGCATCTCAATGCAGAGTTCCAAAGAATAGCAAGAAGAGATAAGAAAGCCTTCTTCAGCGATCAATGCAAAGAAATAGAGGAAAACAACAGAATGGGAAAGACTGGAGATCTCTTCAAGAAAATTAGAGATACCAAGGAAACATTTCATGGAAAAATGGGCTCGATAAAGGACAGAAATGGTATGGACCTAACAGAAGCAGAAGATATTAAGAAGAGGTGGTAACAATACCCAGAAGACCTATACATAAAAGATCTTCTTGGCCCAGATAAGCACAATGATGTGATCACTCACCTAGAGCCAGACATCCTGGAATGTGAAGTCAAGTGGGCCTTAGAAAGCATCACTACAAACAGAGCTAGTGGAGGTGATGGAATTCCAGTTGAGCTATTTCAAATCCTGGAAGATGATGCTGTGAAAGTGCTGCACTCACTATGCCAACGAATTTGGAAAACTCAGCAGTGGCCACAGGACTGGAAAAGGTCAGTTTTCATTCCAATCCCAAAGAAAGGCAATGCCAAAGAATGCTCAAACTACTGCACAATTGCACTCATCTCACATGCTAGTAAAGTAATGCTCTAAATTCTCCAAGCCAGGCTTCAGCAATATGTGAACCGTGAACTCCTGATGTTCAAGCTGGTTTTAGAAAAGGCAGAGGAACCAGAGATCAAATTGCCAACATCTGCTGGATCATGGAAAAAGCAAGAGAGTTCCAGAAGAACATCTATTTCTGCTTTATTGACTATCCCAAAGCCTTTGACTGTGTGGATCACAATAAACTGTGGAAAATTCTGAAAGAGATGGGAATACCAGACTGCCTGACCTGCCTCTTGAGAAATCTGTATGCAGGCCAGGAAGCAACAGTTAGAACTGGACATGGAACAACAGACTGGTTCCAAATAGGGAAAGGTGTACATCAAGGCTGTATATTGTCACCCTGCTTATTTAACTTCTATGCAGAGTACATCATGAGAAATGCTGGACTGGAAGAAACAAGCTGGAATCAAGATTGCTGGGAGAAACATCAATAACCTCAGATATGCAGATGACACCATCCTATGGTAGAAAGTGAAGAGGAGCTAAAAAGCCTCTTGATGAAAGTGAAAGAGGAGAGTGAAAAAGTTGGCTTAAAGCTCAACATTCAGAAAACGAAGATCATGGCATCCGGTCCCATCACTTCATGGGAAATAGATGGGGAAACAGTGGAAACAGTGTCAGACTTTATTTTTTGGGGGCTCCAAAATCACCACAGATGGTGACTGCAGCCATGAAATTAAAAGATGCTTACTCCTTGGAAGAAAAGTTATGACCAACCTAGATAGCATCTTCAAAACCAGGAACATTACTTTGCCGACTAAGGTCCGTCTAGTCAAGGCTATGGTTTTTCTGTGGTCATGTATGGATGTGAGAGTTGGACTGTGAAGAAGGCTGAGCACTGAAGAATTGATGCTTTTGAACTGTGGTGTTGGAGAAGACTCTTGAGAGTCCCTTGGACTGCAAGGAGATCCAACCAGTCCATTCTAAAAGAGATCAACCCTGGGATTTCTTTGGAGGGAATGATGCTGAAGCTGAAACTCCAGTACTTTGGCCACCTCATGTGAAGAGTTGACTCATTGGAAAAGACTCTGATGCTGGGAGGGATTGCGGGCAGGAGGAGAAGGGGATGACAGAGGATGAGATGGCTGGATGGCATCACGGACTCCATGGACATGAGTCTGAGGAACTCCGGGAGATGGTGATGAACAGGGAGGCCTGGCGTGCTGCGATTCATGGGGTCGCAAAGAGTCGGACACGACTGAGTGACTGAACTGAACTGAACTGACCCACATTCCTAAATTGTTTTCATAGGAAGCAGATCCCTCCAGATGAACAGTGCTGACCACAAGAACACAGACCCTAGACTGGCTGAAACCAGAAGTTTGATGACGCTGGAAACTTCACTTCAATGCCGACCAATCCTAGAACTGTGCATGAGCTGACCACACCCTGCTCACTGAGCACTATAAAACTCCTCCCTACCTGCTTGCGGGTGTTTCACACATGTTGAGGGCATAAGCCCACTGTGGCCCCCTTTGCCTGGCAAGGCAATAAAAGCAGCTCTTTTCTACTTCATTCTGCATTTGTATCTGGCGCCAATGAACAGAGGCAGAGTCTCAGCAACACTGCTAAGGGCCACTTTCTGAAGATGCAAAGGAATAACATCCTCGGTAGAGAGGTGAATCACAAACTAGGCAGAGGAACTCAGTTTTAGGGAGACTCATATTCACACTCATCCTTGAGGGGGGATCCTTTATATTTTGGGTCTGATGGATGCGCCAGACATTTGGGTCCCCAAAAGGAAAAGGGATGTATAAAACAGTCCACTTACGGATACTCGGTCCTTCAGATTCTGGTGGCTCTTGTGTTTTTCGGCCCACGTGGTTTTTCCCAAACCCCAGCATGACAGGGGCGTCAGGAGGGTAAAAAGGCAGCTTCATCTGGAGGTGCTATTTTATGACTGTGCTCTGCATACTTGCTGGTGATATTCTGTCAAATGAATGCTTTTTGAGGGAAACACCGCTGCATAAAATTTTATCACTTTTCTTAATAACCATCTTTATGCTTACCTGGGGATGCCTAACGCAATTTCCTTACGCATCTGTCAAGTTAATCCATTGGCTGTCACCTTGTGTTTGGAGTCAAAACAAGTACATACACGGATCCTTAATTTATAGCAGGAATTTCTTTAAATCATGTGAGGCTAAAGGAAAGGCTTTGATTTTTTGATCCCATGATGTATTCTGTGAATACCCCTTAAGATCACATTTGTTCAGTAGGTTGAATAAATCTGACTTGCTGCCACGGTTATTAAATAGACTCTGTCTTTTACTCTGCTAATTCTCCCCGAATCTTTTGCTAAGGAAAAAATATTCTCCTCTGTCAAAAAGAAATATTTAGGTCACTTACAGAAGTTATCTTTGCCCTGAGAACTTAATTATGGAAAGATTTGAAATTTCTCATATGTTATTAAATAATGCCACAACTTTTTTTGACTTAACACATCTGTTCCAATTTAAGTGAAGGCCTGATAATAGGAATAATGGTTATTGCTGCTATGAAGCTGGAGTTGGGGCTTCCCAGGTGGCAATAGTGGTAAAGAACCCACCTGCCAATGCAGAAGACATAAGAGATGCAGGTTCGATCCCTGGATTGGGAAGATCTCCTGGAGAAGGAAATGGCAACGCATTCCGATATTCTTGCCCAGAAAATCCCATGGACAGAGGAGCCTGGCAGGCCACGGTCCATAGCACTGCAAAGAGTCAGACATGGCTGAAGCAACTTAGCACACCCACACGCACCACATCATGAGACAACTATTCTCCCGACTGTGATCCATTTCATGAACAAATAGCTCTTTTTATTTTAAAAAAAAAAAAACACATTTTTTTTTTTTTTTGCATCTGAACTGCAGAGGGATCTAAAATCTGTGAATTTCCCTAGTTTGAAGATATTCATCATGGTGCTCAGTCACTAAGTTGGGTCTGACTCTTTATGATGCCATGGACTGTAGCCTGCCAGGCTCCTCTGTCTGTGGGATTATCCAGGCAGGAATACTGGAGTGGATTGCCATATCCTTCTCCAGAGAATCTTCCCGACCCGGGATCGAACCCTCATTTCCTGCATTGGCAGGTGGATTCATATAATGTCTAACCAATCAGTACACATGCAGACAGCATTCAATGCCAGAATGATGAGTCCCCACGTTTCTGCCTACACCCACTTTCCTTGAACCATGCATTTCTGCAGATCTGTCCTCAGAAAGTCAACAGAGGAGGGATCACAAAAGGAGGCACTTTTTGCACCGAGTGCATTCTGGATGTTTAAAAGACCTGCATTTTTTTTTTAAATATGACCCGATCCCTTAGCAACAGTGATCTTTTACACTCTAGCAGGAACCTTGGCTCTTCTGGGCTTAGGGAGTTATTTTGACTAGACTTGGTTTTTACTTTCTTTTTCTTTTTACAACACAGAGCTATCACATGATGCAGCTTTATCCACCCCCTCACTGTATGGAGAATGTTCTTTCTTCTCATTTCTTCCACAAGAAATCAAACCTCTTTCATCTTCTCCCCTGAAATATGTTAGGGTATTCCTGTGAGCTGACTCATTGGAAAAGACCCCGAGGCTGGGAAAGGTTGAAGGCAAAATGAGAAGGGGGTGGCAGAGGATGAGGTGGTTAGATAGCAACACCAACTCAGTGGACGTGAATTTGAGCAAATTTTGGGAGACAGTGGAAGACAGAGGAGACTAGTGTGATACAGTCCATGGGGTGGCAAAGAGCTGGACATGACTTACTGACTGAACAACAACTACATGGGATTTATTCTTCCAGATCCCAGTAGAAGTGCTTTTGCTTTCAAAAGAGAATACTTGGAAAGAGGATATATGTATATTTATGGCTGATTTATGTTGTACCACAGAAACTAATACAACATTGTAAAGCGATTATACTCTAATTAAAAATAAATTAAATTTTTAAAATATTTTTAATTAATTAATTTTAATTGAAGGCTAATTGCTTTATAATATTGTGGTGGTTTTTGCCATGCACTGACATGAATCAGCCATGAGTGTACATGTATCCCCCCATCCTGAACCCACTCCCACCTCTCTCCCCACCCCATCCCTCTGGGTTGTCCTACTGTACCGGCGCTGAGTGCCCTGCTTCATGCATTGAACTTGCTCTGGTCATCTGTTTCACATGTGGTAATATACATGTTTCAGTGCTATTCTCTCATATCATCCCACCCTTGCCTTCTCTCACAGAGTCCAAAAGTCTGTTCTTTACATCTGTGTCTTTTTTGCTGCCTTGCATATAGGATCATCATTATCGTCTTTCTAAATTCCATATATATGTGCTAGTATACTGTGTTGGTGTTTTTCTTTCTGGCTTACTTCACAGTGTATAATAGGCTCCAGTTTCATCCACTTCATTAGAACTGGCTCAAATGTGTTCTTTTTTATAGCTGAGTAATATTCCATTGTGTTCATGTACCACAATTTCTTTATCCATTTGTCTGCCGATGGACATCTAGGTTGCTTCCATGTCCTGGCTATTATAGATAGTGCTGTGATGAACACTGGGGTACATGTGTCTCTTTCAATTCTGGTTTCCTTGGTGTGTATGCCCAGCAGTGGGATTGTTGGGTCGTATGGCAGTTCTATTTCCAGTTTTTTAAGGAACCTCCACACTGTTCTCCATAATGGCTGTACTAGTTTGCATTCCCACCAACAGTGTAGGAGTGTTCCCTTTTTTCCACACCCTCTCCAGCATTTATTGCTTGTAGACTTTGTGATGGTGGCCATTCTGACTGGCCCCAGACAGATCACAAAGCACCAGAAGTGCTTTTGCTTTCAAAAGAGAATACTTGGAAAGGGGATATATGTATACTTATGGCTGATTCATGTTGTACCACAGAAACTAATACAACATTGTAAAACAATTATACTCCAATTAAAAACTAAATTAAATTTTTAAAATTTTTTTAAAATAAAAAATATAATAATATCCCTTTTTCCATGGTACCCTTCTGCATGGGGCTGTTTGTTGTCTAGTAGTTTCTGGCACAGAAAATGCACCCAGGAACTGTTTTCTGGATGAATAAGGACAATATTGGATTTCCCATCTTGGTCAGAAGCCGACCATTGGTAATTGACACATAAAGTCACTCCTTTCAAGCTCAAGATTAGCATGCTTAGATGATCTCATTTTAACAGTGAGATAATCTTGTATAATGACAGGCAGATCTTCAGAAAGGCAAAAATCACCAGCCCTGAAGTTTTGGTTCTGAATAACGACTGAGCGACTTCCCTTTCACTTTTCACTTTCATGCTTTGGAGAAGGAAATGGCAACCCACTCCAGTGTTCTTGCCTGGAGAATCCCAGGGACGGGGGAGCCTGGTGGGCTGCCGTCTATGGGGTCACACAGAGTCGGACATGACTGAAGTGACTTAGCAGCAGTAGCAGCAGCAGCGAATGATAAACAAGGAGCAGCGCCTTAAGGAGCCCTCGATGGCCATACAAAGGAAACAGTCTTGGTGCCGATAAGGGAGAACTCACAAATCAATGAGGGCAATAATTAAGTGGGCTTTTCAGAAAGTTTATATGTTCACTGATGCAGTTTTGAATATTTGAGTTTAAAAAGAAAAATCATCTAGAGTGCAAAAATACATATGTTAACTCTTAAGACTACTTTCAATGTCAACCACTTGGAAACCCAAGGCTGAAATAAGCTACGCAAACCTTTAATTTAAAGCACTATTATAAGAGTGTGCCTGGGCTTGACAAAAGCTTGAACAGTACTTTTGTTGAGTTTTGTGATGTTTAGGTATGTGCTTTGTTGAATTTTTAGGTATGAAAATCTGTTCTTCATAAGGATGGAGGCGATTTATTTTTTTAAATGCTCTGACAGGCATTTTAGAAAATAGAACTAGAGTGGAGAGAAGCACAGCTGGTCAGGACACACCCATGTCAGGGGTGGAAACTGCTTCATCTCTAGACTATACTGGGGCAGTGACTGCATTGAAAATAATCCTTACCCTCATCAAAACAATTGAGACTTCCAAACTCTGCAATTAGTTCTTTACAAGATTATATGCAACATGACTCTATTAATAACATTTATTTTTGCACATTCTTATTATTTAACAGCAAACTTACTATTCTATATAATAGCTGAATAATTGATTGAGTCTAAATAGTTGCAAAGATTACTTTATGAGGTTAAGTGAGCTTAGGGAGTGTAGCAGTCAGTAAATGCAAACATATACAAATAAACCTCAAATCACATACACACCAGAAAAGGCTGATTTCTCACATATGTCTTGCTAATCTCAACTCTATGACTCTGGTTACCAGGAAGTAAAAAGTAAACTGATTCATATATAGCAGCCAGACTTTGTAGAATATAGTCTTTTTTGAAGGACTCTCCAAATTCTTTACATGAAACTGCAAGATTCTTAATATGGAGAGGACCCCACTGAGAAAGGAGGTTACAAATATGAATCTACACACCAAGCTGTATAGGAAATGGAATCTTAAAATATTTTTAATATTTTAAAAAAGAAGTGGAATTACTTTATTTTCTAAAACCCCATTGACTTTCTCATGTAAGTCTTGAGAATGTACAATTTTAGGGATCATCTTTAAGAAAAATAACTAAAATTGCAAATAAAAATCAGGAATGGATGTGCATATTTACTTAGGAGGATAACATAAGTCGCAAAAGGTTAAATCTTTTGAAAAGCTAACCAAGGCCACAAAATTTTAGGGAACCAATGCAATATCGTTGATAAGTAATGACTTGATGCAGCTCTATAATTCTTACACATATTTTGTTGAGTATGCCTTAAGAGCTTCTTTTTCTAAAAGACTTTTTTTTTTTTTTTAATGTGGACCATTTTTAAAGTGTTTATTGAATTTGTTACAACATTGTTTCTGTTTTGGTGTTTTGGCTGAGAGCTATGTGGGATCTTAACTCTCCAACCAGGGATTGATCATGCACCTATTTGGGAGATGGAGAAGGAAATGGCAACCCACTCCAGTACTCTTGCCTGGAAAATTCCCTGGACGGAGGAGCCTGGTAGGCTACAGTCCATGGAGTCGCAAAGAGTTGGACACAACTGGGAGATTCCACTTTTCACTATCTGGGAGATGAATCAGCTAACCCCCATGGGTTTAGAATACCTCTTAATCTTGTTTGCTTTTCTCTTACTCTCTCTCACCTTCCCCCATGCATGTGGATTGTTTATCCCACGTGAACAAGAGAACGCATTGTGACAAATCACAATTTCCTCTTCACCTATGGCTTATATCAGAATCTAAAATGTGAAACTTAAGAGAACAAGATTCTTCCAACTCAATACCCACCCCTTCCCCATCCTCTGACTTTCTGCTGTCTGAAAAGCATTGTCTCTGTCCTGAGTTTAAAATTTCTATGATGAGTCTCAAAAGTTAGCCATGGGCTTGTTTGCTTTTTATTTTCATCTATTCTGGGAGTATTGTCATTTGGGCAATAAGCCAGAAATGCCACAGCTGTCTGGTTGTAAACAAAAGTACAAACAGATGTGGGGAGACTGCATACCTGGCTTAATATTTCGTATCATCCCGACACAGATGTAGCTGTGCAACTGCAGAAGGCCCACAAGCGCTTGGAAGGCAGCCAGTTCTAACAATGTTCTGTATCCCAAACTCAGACACTCTCGATGTGGGTGGTGGTATTGTTTAGTCGCTAAGTTCTGTCTGGCTTTTTCAACCCCATTGACTGTAGTTTGCCAAGCTCCTCTGTCCATGGGATTTCTCAGGCAAGAATACTGGAGTGGGTTGCTATTTCCAGCTCAGTCTGGGTGGGACTTGGTTAATTTCATCATGGCTCCCTCAAGGCAGGAGATGCTGTAATTAACAGAAAAACCAGCCTATAGGGGAAAAACCAGCCTACAGGGGGAAAACCAAAATTACTCCCAGAAAGAGAAGACAGACAGAATTAAACAAGCCTCTTTTCCCCCTAGTATGTGTTATATTTATTTGAATATTTACTTGGAGCAAGCACATTTGAATGAATTTTCAGTTAAAATTAAATCTACTCATTAAACCATATTTAAGAGATGAGAAATGTACAATCAACACAGGGAGCTAATTTCTGAGTCTGGTTGACTTGAACCCAAGGGAAAACAGAATGTGTGAGGGTGATGGTCTTCTTAGAATGGACAGAGCTTTACAATATAGAAGGCATCCATAACTGAGCAAAGCTGGGGTGAATATCCCCATGATTCAGGAGCATGAAGAAGTTGAATAACAGTGGGGTACTCAGCTGGCAAAGAGCAGAAAGCAAACAGAAGTGACTCAGAAGCTTTTCAGCACCAGCCTCCCTGTCCCTAGGTATGAAACTAACCAGTGGAAAATTCCATCTCCTTTTCCCAAACATTCTCAACAGGATCTATGTGCTGGCCTTTCTGAACTTTTAAAAGTTGACCTTAACCTTCTCTCTTCCAATAGGGTCTCTCCAATGGGAGGCACCAACCAGATCCCAGAGAGCAAGAGGAAAGACATATCAGAATATTTCTGTCCTGCCTTTTTTCTGACTTGGTGCCAAGACTCTGACAATAATCCCACCTCTCTAAGATTACCACCCCTAGAAGATCGTCCCACCTCCAAGCCTCCAGCCCTGAGTTATGGTGACACTGGCTTCTCCTCTTGTCCTTTCAAAAATAAATGAAATAAATGAAAAATGCCAACAATAAACATGCTTATAGTAAAAAACTATGGTAATTTAAAAAATGTAGCCTGTGTTTCACCAGATCCAAACAGATCTGCACAGTTGTTTAAAAAAAATCACTGCCCTATATATTGAATTTCACAGATATGGCTAATGTATAAAGATAAAAATAATTTCCTGGCTCTAGACTCAAGAAAACGTAGTTCTGTCTCAAAGAAGGTTTTGCAGAAGCCAGACTGATAAAGCAGGTCAACTCAAAGCTCAGGGTAGGAGCAGACGTGTAATGGAGGCAGCTTTCTTAAGGTCTGCATTTTAGGACATGTAGAGTTATTTGCCTAATAATTTAGAGTTATTTGCCTAATAATGTCATATGTGTCAGCACATGAGAGAAAACCCATTTGGTTGCTTTATTTCTCCAACGAGAGAACACATTCACCCCATTTGTGCTTTCTGTTTGTATGTGAATAATCACTGGATAAAAGGCCCTGTAAAAGTGAAGAGCAAGCAGTACGTGGTCAGACCCAGTACTGGGAGTGAGTGTTGGTGCGTCACTTTCCACCTGGGGGACTTGAGTTGAGTTTAATGTCTCCATACCTTGATTTTCTTGTTTGTAAAATAAGGATTAAAAATACTACCTTTATAGAACCCTCCTACACTTTTGGAGGGAATTAAATTGGCGCAGACACTACGGAGAACAATATGGAGAGTCCTTAAAAAAATAAAAATGGAGGTACCATGTGATCCACCAATTCTTCTTCTGGGTATATATCTGGAAAAGATGGAAACTCTAAATAAAAAAGATATATGCACCCCAATGTTCATAGCAGCATTATTTACCATGGCCGAGACACGGAAGCAAATGTGCCCATCGAGAGATGATTGGTTTAAGAACATGTGGTACACATATATACAATGGAATATTACTCATCCATAAAAAGAATGAAAAAGGCTATTTGCAGCAACATGAATGGACCTCGAGTTTATCACACTAAGTGAAGTCAGTCGAAGACGAATACTGTATGATATCACTTATATGCGGAATCTAAAAAATAATACAGGTGAATCTATATTCAAAGCAGAAACAGACGTAGAGAACAAATTTATGGTTACAAAGGGGAGAGGGGATGGGGGGAAGGATAAGTTAGGAGTTTGGGATTAGCAGATACAAACTACTATACATAAAAAATAAATAAATAAGTAACAAAAGGATTTACTGTATAGCCCAGGAAACTATATTCTGTATCCTGTAATAACCATAAAGAAAATGAATCTGGAAAAGAATATATATATACTATTATATAATATATGTTATTGTATATATATTAGTATTTTCTTCCCAGTGTATTGAAACACACACATACACACACACAAAAACTGAATCATTTTGTTGTACACCTGAAACATTGTAAATCAACTATACCTCAATTTTTTAAAGTAAATTGAGCTTAATTGGGCTTCCCTGGTGGCTCAGACAGTAAAGCGTCTGCCTGCAATGCGGGAGACCCGGGTTCGATTCCTGGGTTGGCAGATCCCCTGGAGAAGGAAATGGCAATCCACTCCAGCACTCTTGCCTGGAAACTCCCATGGACGGAGGAGCCTGATAGGCTACAGTCCATGGGGTCGCAAAGAGTTGGACGCGGCTGAGCAAGCTTAATTACAAAAGCTTTTTTTTTTTTCCGTTGGAAAATTGTGTCAGATTTAGGGTGTGGGTTCAATCCCTGATCAGGAAACTAAGATTCTACATGCCATATAGAGCAGTCAAAATTGTTTAAACATAATAATATATGTCCTTGTGTTTTGCTCATGAAGCATTTGTTCGTTGTTGTATGTGTTGTATTGTATACTTGATACGCTAATTCAGCTAGGATTTAAAAAGGCAGAAGTCAGGCTGCTCCTCTTTTGGTCTTCTCATTTTCTCACGCATTGCTTAGAACTTAAATTACTCTGATATTTTGCATTTACAACAGAAATAAATGAAATGTGGCAGATAAAATTTAAGTTATATCAAATTTTTATGGCCCATAAAAAGCACACACCATGTGAAAAAGCTTTCCAGGTAATTATAAAGATGTGAGGATAACTGCGAGGCATTTGAGATGGAGACCCGATAATCACGTTAAAGCGGTTGTGAATGCATTAATTTATGATTAAGTGTACCATCCTGTGTGTTGCCTGGAGCTGATGAAGTCAGATCCAATTCTGAAAACCCCTTAGAGAAGAAAAGCATTGTTTGAGAAGCAAGGGTTTGGGGAAATCAGTGAATTTTAAAATAAATACGTCTTGATAATTAAATCTAAATGAGTTCTGGGGAAAGATGGTTGGGGGCGGGGTCCCCTTCCAATCAGTAATCCTGAGATTAGAGGATCTGTCAGCCTGGATTATGTAGCACATATTTAATATTATTAGTATCTCCTTCCCAGTTTATGGGAGCACAATTTCATCAACATCTCCAGGCAAAACTAGTAAGATCATGGAATAATATTTTCAGGTCTTAAAAAACATACAATGCACATCTTCTAAAATGGATGTATTTAGTATTCCACTGTTTTTAGCACAAAAATTGCCAAAACCTCTATGCATAAATATGGGGTTAATTTGCTTATGTCTGAGATCTACTGATGATCCATCATGGACACAATAAACTCATTTCCCTATTCTACAGAAAATGAGTACAAGGGCTTGTAATTTGTCAAACCTTTTCTGCAAGTGAGGAATAACAAGGCCAAATAGACGGTATTTTCTAAGACATTAACCAAGGTTAACCTTTATGAATAAATCATGACTTACCAGTAGACTGGCAGAAAGAGAGAAGAAGAAAAAGAAGGAGGGAGAAGGGGGAGAAGCAGGTGGGGGAAGGTTTTACCTTCTTGGCCTAAAAGATAGTCACATTGTTTCTGTTCATTCTGTGCTTCCCATTGGAGTATTCATTCATTCATTTTATTTTTAGATTCAGGTGGTTGTGTAGGTAGTGCATATTGTGGAACAAAAGTCATCAGCTCAGGGGAAGAAAACATTAATTCATTCTCTCCCAGCATGGCTCCCAATACACGGATGCTCATGCAGCTGGAGGCTTGGGAAGCAGGTGTGAGACGTCAGGGCACTCCTGCTCCATCATGTATTTCATTTTGGTGGTATTGTCAGTTTCCAAACATGCCTTTCTCTCCTTGTGCTGAGGTGCCTAGTTTGATGGCTTTGCACCGTGTTGCTTGGTCATGCTCAGTACCTGATATTGACATTTCCACGAGAGGAGGAGCCGGGCTTATTCCACGTGTGCTGTGGTGTCTGTATAACTTACTCATGGCACAAAGCGTTTAGTGATGATGCCAGTTTCTGTGCCTGCTGAGCATCTCTTGTACCTGAGCATCAGGAGCTCAAGCCTCTGACAGACAGGAAATTGGATCCTCAGAGCCACTTGAGTCATATTTCTGCAGGAGCCTGGCCCTGTCTTCATCACAGCCCCAGCCAGGCCACCATCCAGAATCAGACTCATAAACATTAAACATGACTCCAAGTGGAAAACTTCATGCCACCCCTGGGGAAGCATGAAGTCTCTGATGGAAAGTCAAGGCTGCCACATGCGCAGATCTCCGCAGCCCCTCGTATCACACTTGAAATACCCAGATGTTGCATTGAATATGTTTTCTCTTGAGGAACAAGTACCAGGCATCATTTAATAGAATCTCAGTAGAATGTCAAGAACAGGGAACACTGAAAGAGAACAAAACAAGGAGCCAACAGTGTATATTCAGGTACACACCATTTGTCAGCAGGATCAAAGGTCACAAGTCTAGTTCCGGCACCAGGGGCTCCTTAAATATCTCTGTGATAAATGATACCAGTGATGCCCTCTTTTTATAGTTAAATATGTCCAATCCTGAGAAAGTATAAATACCCATTGTCAAAAACTGTTGCCTCTTAAGTTAAATGTAAAATTTGTTGTTACAAATGAACCTATCTATAAAACAGAAGCAGAGTCACAAAGAGAACAGACCAGTGGTTACCAAGGGGGAGAGGGCCGGGGGAGGATGGAGTGGGAGGCTGGGGTCAGCAATGTAAGCTTTTATATTGTTGTTTAGTCGCCAAGTCATATCTGACTCTTTGCAACCCCATGGACTGTAGCTCACCAGGCTCCTCTGACTGCAGGCTTTACCAGGCAAGAATACCAGAGTGGGTTGCCATTTCCTTCTGCAGGGGATCTTCCCAGACCAGGGATCAAACCCAAGTCTCCTGCATTGGCAGGTGGATTCTTTACCACTGAGCCACTTGGGAAGCCCTAAGCTTTTATATAGAGAATAGATTAAAAACACAGTTTCCTACTATAGAACATAGAGAACCATATTTGATATCCTATGATAAACCATAACGGAAATAATATTTTAAAAAGAATACATATATATGTATAACTGAATCACTTTGCCGTACAGCAGTAATTAACACAAAACATTATAAATCAACCATACATCAATAAGAAATAAAATAAAATTGTCGTTACAAATAAAGAAGAAAATATAACTGCTGGTAGTCCCACCTTCACAGGTAAACAGTATTTACCTCCAGTGTTATTTCTTTATGCATATTCATAAGGAGAGACCATAAACATAATTTGCATCTTTTTCCCACTTAGCAAAGCAACAGAAGCATTTGTGTGAGCATGAAGACGTCTTTGGAAACAGAATTTTTGTTTCTCAAGTTTTTACATAGGTAATACAAAATCAAGGTAAAAAAATAATATGTAAAAAAAATGCTGGTAAGCCTGAAGGACACCTCTCTCTCTCTCTCTCTTCTCCCAAGATGCTTTTATCTTGGTGATATATCTCATCATCATCCATTAATCCCAATGCTTTTCCATTAACACAAACATGTAAGAGGTGGGTAATACTTTTCTGACACTTGGAAAAAAAGCCATGGCAAACCTAGACAGCATATTAAAAAGCAGAGACATCACTTTGTCAACAAAGGTACCTATAGTCAAAGCTATAGTTTTCCAATAGTCATGTATGGATGTAAGAGTTTGACCATAAAGAAGACTGAGCACCAAATAATTATGCTTTTGAGTTGTGGTACTGGAGAAGACTCTTGAGAGTCCCTTGGACAGCAAGGAGATCCAACCAGTCTATCCTAAAGGCAATCAGTCCTGAATATTCATTGGAAGGACTGATGCTGAAGCTGAAGCTCCAATACATTCACCACCTGATGTGAAGAGCCGACTCATTGGAAAAGACCCTGATGCTGGGAAAGATTGAGGGCAGGAGGAGAAGGGGGTGACAGAGAATGAGATGGTCAGATGGCATCATTGACTCAATGGACATGCGTTTGGTAAGCTCTTGAAGATTGTGAAGGACAGGGAAGCCTGGTGTGCTATAGTCCATGGGGTCACAAAGAATCAGACAGGACTAAGTGACTGAACAAGAACAAATGTCAGAAACCCAGAGAAGAGCATTAGGACCCACCCTGATGGTGGATCCATCAAGGTCCACCCAACGCAGCATCTTGCAAAAATTCTGAAATTCCACACTGACTGGAAACACCTGTGGAAATCCAGAAAGCTGACCAATTCTCCAGGGCTCAGATAGAGTTTCATTCTCAGAATAACCAATGCATTATTTTTTCCTGATGAAATTTCAATGAGAAAAGTAACTTCAATATTCGTAAACCCTAAATATTTATTGAACCAAATCAGCTTTTGAACACAATTAAAGGTCATTTTTAAAGAATAAAATTGACCCTATTTCTTACCATCCATAGCACTTTTATAAATGATAAATCATATAATCCTCATGGTAACAAACCACCACCATTAATTTTACAACTGAGGCCACAAAGGCACAGAGAGGTTAAGTAACCTGGCCAAGCTCACACAGTTTGGGAGCAGGAAGCCAGGACTTGAGAGAACCACGGCTTGTGGTGAAGGCTGAGCTCCACTTCTTCGTGGGCGCAGGATGCAGAGAGCAGTTGGAGGGGTTGATTGTGCGGCTTTTGGGGAGCAATTTCCTTCACTTTTCCTCAGGAACAGTCTCTCTGTCTTTCTATCACCACCAGCCTTGGCAATAACAAGATGTTGTTTGTCATTTCTTTTCACCCTTTTGCCTGTATTATAACAAGCAAGTCATAAAGCTGCTGTTCTCTGTGGACAACATTCCACAATGTTTTCTGTTGTGTCCCTTAATACTTCCAGATTCTAGTGACTTCCCTGATGGTCCAGTGGCTAAGATTTCACGCTCCCAGTGCAGGGGGCCCAGGTTCTATCCCTAGTCAGGGAACTAGATCCCACATGCTGCAACTAAAGATCCTGACGGTACACAGCCAAATAAGTTACAAAATGTTATTTTAAAACCTCCCAGATTCTAGATCCTCACCAGTCCCCTTACACCTGGTAACAGCATGCAAAGCTTTTGTCCTTACTAACCCACTGAAAAGTGAAAGTATTAGTTGCTTAGTCATGTCCAACTCTTTGTGATCCCATGGACTGTAGCCCACCAGGCTCCTCTGTCCATGGGATTCTTCAGGCAAAAATACTGGAGTGGGTTGCCATGCCCTCCTCCAGGGGATCTTCCCGATGCAGGGATCGAACCCAGGTCTCCCACATTTCAGGCAGATTCTTTGCCATCTGAGCCACCAGCAAAGTCTGATTAACTGGTTGCCAAGTGTCTAACTTAAGAGATAGAATCCTATGCTGTGGCAGCCCCACCCTTGGCTCCTAAGGCATATTTAGAATCAACTCCATTTCCAGAAGTTCCCCTCTATTGATCATAATGAGGGGCTAGGGAAGCAGCAATTATAAAAGCTCTCAGTAATTTGAACGTGCACCCAGGGCTGAGACCCACTTTGGAGAGAGACAGTCATGTCTGTTGGAATCACTGGATGGAGAAAAAGACTTCTCAACAGACGAATCATCATAAAAGAATGAGAGAGGTTTGTACATTTTGTCTGGGGCACCTGGAGCCTCCTTTCCTGAAGGAAAGAACGGGTTTTCCAAGCAGAAAGAGGTTATTAAAAAGGCTTCACTTCTTTTAGAATTATGGTTTTGTCTGGGTATATGCCCAGGAGTGGGACTACTGGATCATATGGTAACTCTAGCCTTAGTTTTCTTAAAGCACCTCCGTGTTGTTCTCCACAGTGGTTTTACCAACTCCCATTCCCACCAACAGCGTAGCAGGTTTCTCTTTTCTTCACACCCTCTCCAGCGTTTATTCTTTGTAGACTTTTTGAGGATGGCCATTCGGACTGGTATGAGATGTTACCTCACTGCAGTTTCGATTTGCATTTCTCTAACGATTAGTGCTATTGAGCGTCTTTTCCTGTGTCTCTCGGCCATCTGTCTATCTTTCTTGGAGAAATGTCTATCTATTTTCAGGGCAGGAATGGAGACACAGATGTAGAGAATGGATGTGTGGTCACGCGGGTGGTGGTGGGATAAGGTGGGAGATTGGGACCGACATATATACACCACCATGTGCAAAACAGATAGATTGGTGCTCTGTGATGCCATAGATGGGTGGGATGGGGGCGGGTGGGAAGGAGGTCCGAGAGAGAGAGCATGTATATACATATACATACAGCTGATTCACTTTGCTGGACAGCAGAAACTAATGCAACACTGTATATCAACTATACTCTATTTTTTTTTTAAGTGAAATAAAGACAAGTTGTGAATGTCTACATCTTGGTCCAAAGTGGCTGTTTTCTCAGCTTCACATATGGGCAGTGACAGAACTGGGATGAGGGTAACCAAGGAAACTGGTCCCCTTGATGGAGGGGATGGATTGTGGATTCTTGGGATACACAACCAGCACCCTGAGTTGGGAGAACAGCAGATGGAAGGAAGCTCCAAAATCACCCATTTCCTCTGCAGGGTTCTGTGGCTTGAAGGATGAGAGTTGGTCATCACTGAGTGGACACTACAGACCTAGGACGGAAGACCGCAGGGGCAGCAGTCAGGATGAAATGAGAACTGGAAGCTTCCTCAGTGCTTCAGGGTTATGCAAATCTCTGTGTTCCTGAGAATCACAGACAGCAAGGGAAATTTTCCATGAAAATGATTCGCTCCTCTTTCCTGCCATCCCTGATGGCGGGGACTCAACTAAACTAAGTACACTCAGGACCTGAAGGGATGCGCCATTTACCTTGAGCGCATTTACAGCTTCCATGTGTATTAATTTGTGCTCTAATGGACTTGAGGACATGGATGTTATCAAGCTCTGCCACTACATCAGAGAGGATGGAAGGACTCATCCACCCTAGGAGAGTATTTGACGAAGAAGGATCAGCTATTTCTTGACAAGGTGCTTAAACTCTGAGAAAACAGGAACGGCCTGACCTCTGAGAGTTTTCAAAATAGCAGCGATGATGTCACCCCAACAGGAAGACGAAATAGGCTGTTAGAGTCTTTCATTTTGTGCTGTGGTTTTGAAGGAGATGAAAACAAAAATCGATAAATCTGAGTCAGAAGTAGCGAAATGAAGTGGACAGAAAAGACACACTTTATCACTCAGTCGTGTCCGACTCTTGGCGACACGATGGACTGTGGCCTGCCAGGCTTCTCTGTCCATGGGATTCTCCAAGCAAGAATACTGGAGTGGATTGCCACTTCCTACTCGAGGGGATCTTCCTGACCCAAGGGTTGCACCTGTGTCTCATGCACTGGCAGGCAGACTATTTACCTCTGAGCCACCAGAGAGGCACAGATTTTGTCTGGACTTAGTTAAAATGTGGCAAAGCCAAAGACGTTCTCATGGGGTTCAACTACATCATGTTGCTGTCTCTTGGAGAAAGCAATTTCATTTTTATTTTTCACATGATAAGTTAAAATAGAATCAATCTACATATTTAAATAACATGACAATGACATTCCTAAATGATAATTTATTGAAAATTAGCTGGAAATATTGAAAATCATTATTTTCCACTAGTCATCTGAAGCTGAATTCTTTTCTATCTATATGCAAATGTTGGATTCCTTAGTCTACTTTTTTTACAATATTGTAAAATTGCCTATTTCATAAAGTTAAAATTAATAAAGTTCTGTTATGATTGTGAGGCTTTTTGATAGCAGGTTTAAAAAAATTCATGCCTGAATGTAAATGTTGCTATCATATGCTTTTATGCTGGCATGAAGCTATAATTTACATTTTGATATTTAAGTATAATGAATTATTTTAATATCTTTCCATCACTACAAGGATTATTGATTCTTTAAAAAAAAATCAGACATTTAAAAATGAACATGAGCTTCTTAGAAGTAAAGCCAAGCAGTTGAATCTCAGAGTTTAACTCTAATTAGCTGAACCCTGTTCTCCATGCCAGGATCTTTGGAGATTTCTCTTTGTTCCTTGTTATTTCCCCGGGTTTTATTTGATTATCTAATTTTTAACTGTAATTTAAGTCCTCTTTGGGAGAACAGCATATAATTAAAATTGGTCCTAATTGTGTGTTTTTATTTCACTGCAGCTTAATGAGAAATTATAAAACAATTTGGTATAAGCTGGGAGATCTGAGCCCAGAGAGAGGTTGCAGTTGCGGGAGGCTTTCTGTCTTTTTAATCCCCAGGATGCAGACGAAAGCCTAGGTGATCCCAGCATGTTTATGGGGCTCAGAGCTGTGGAAATGAGGCAGAGGATACAGGGCTATCATCTTTTGCCTGGGTTACCCATAGACATTCAGATTCAGGTTCAGGAAAGAACTGGAGGCTTCCTGTGTCTTCAGGAAATGACCAGATCCAATTACTGCAGCCAGAAATTCTGCCGACCCTCTACCTCTGTTACCCAGTTAGGTGGCTTTTAAGATTTTACATGCATGTGCGTTCTCAGCGGCTCAGTCGTGTCAGACTCTTTGTGACCCCATCGACTGTAGCCAGCTAGACTCCTCTGTCCATGGGATTCTCCAGGCAAGAATACTAGAGTGGGTTGCCATTCCCTTCTCCAGCAGATCTTCCCCGCCAGGGATCAAACTGGCATCTCCTGCATTGTCAGGCAGATTCTTTACCACTGAGTCACCAGGGAAATCCCATAAGATGTTATGTATACCCTTTACTTTTGTTTATTTCTTTATTCCATTCATTTCCTCCTTTTCTGCCCCATTCCTCAATCACCAGGATCCTCCCTACAAAATTATTAAGACAAGAATCCCATCAGTGTAAACAAGATCACAGCTTACACATGTAAGATGTGCCTGGAAAAAAAAAAAAACTTTGTATCTTCAGTACATTCATTATAGCCTGCATTTGAATATACTCTAGTCAACAAAAGAAAAGTGCCTGGTGGCAAAGCCAAAATAAATAAGAGTGAGGGAGGGTGGGGGGATAGAGAAAGTAACAAGTGGGAGATACATTGTCTGTGATCATCAACGTGCCAGCATTCACAGTAAATTCTATGAGTATGACTTATAGAAGCTTCTGTAAAGAAGTTATGACATTCCAGGGCTTCCTTGGTAGCTCCGCAGTAAAGAATCTGCCTCCCATTGCAGGAGACGCAAGAGACTCAGGTTTGATCCCTAGGTCAGGAAGATCCCTTGGAGGAGGGCATGGCAACCCACTCCAGTATTCTTGCCTGGAGAATCACATGGACAAAGGAGCCTGGCAGGCTACAGTCCGTAGGGTTGCAAAGAACTGGACATGACTAAAGCAACTTAAGGACTTCCCTGGTGGCTCAGATGGTAAAGCGTCTGTCTACAAAGCGGGAGACCCGGGTTCAATCCCTGGGTTGGGAAGATCCCCTGGAGAAGGAAATGGCAATCCACTCCAGTACTATTGCCTGAAAATCTCATGGACAGAGGAGCCTGGTAGGCTACAGTCCATGGGGTCGCAAAGAGTCGGGCACGACTGAGCAACTTCGCTCACTCAAAGCAACTTAGAGAAGGAAATGGCAACCTACTCCAATATTCTTGCCTGGACAATCCTGTGGACAGTGGAGCCTGAAGGGCTGCAGTCCATAGGGTCGCACAGAGTCAGATACGACTGAAGCGACTTAGCATGCATGAATGCATTGGAGAAGGAAATGGCAACCCACTCCAATATTCTTGCCTGGAGAATCCCAGGGACAGAGGAGCCTGGTGGGCTGCCGTCTGTGGGGTCACACAGAGTAGGACACAACTGAAGCGACTTAGCAGCAGCAGCAAAGCAGCCTAGCATGCACACAATGACATTCCCACCAACAGTGCAAGAGGGAGTGTCACTACTTCTTTACAAAAACTTCCCCAAGTTATACCCATAAATGGTACAGATGAGCCTATTTGTAGGGCAGGAAGAGAGACACAGACATAGAGAATGAACTGTGGACACAGGGAAGATGGGATGAATTGGGAGATTAGCATTGACATATATACACTACCATGTGTAAAAAGGACAGCCAGTGGGACGCTGCTGCATAGCAGAGGGAGCTCAGTTTGGTGCTCTGTGATGACCTAGAGGGATGAGGGAGGGATTGGGAGGAAGGTGCAAGAGGGAGGGGATATATATATATATATATACATACATGTATGACTGATTCACTTGTCATATAGCAGAAACTAACCTAACATTGTAAAGCAGTTATACTCCAATTAAAAGAATAACGCTGGGCTAGCATTCTGTTAAAACATCTTCCAGTGTCATTTATTTTAACATTTTTACTAATGATACGATAGCTGTTAATGAGGTTCTGGAAAGTATAAGTGGATTCATCTGGTAAGAAAAAGGAAGTCCAGGTTTTTCACTGTGATTACTGCCACTGCCCCGAGTTTCAGGGGTTCTCTACAGTCCAGGAATTTGGCTGGGATATACACAAGTAAGGCAGGTCAAAAAAGTGCTAAGCATTTCCTGAATATTTTCCAAACTGGTTCCTAAAAAATTATTACAGGAAATTGAGATAATGACAGGATGCTCTAGAACACAGAGAAGGGATATTAAAGTCTGGGGAACAGCATTCAGCCCGTGACAATAGGATTCAATGACTGTACACCTCTCCCCACCTCCAAAAATGCATTCAGGGTTCATGCCCTGTTGGACCCATGCCCAGCCAAGTCTTACATTCCCAGCTCATTTGACCTATTGCTTCTATACAACATCTGTACCTCTGGCATCAATCTGGTGAAGGAATTGACTCCACAAAGAAGGAAGGGGTGGGGGAGAATGGGTGCATTTATGAACAGAAGTCCAAGTTCAGTAAAAGGAAGCTGGAAGAACATTTTGAAGTGCTTAATTACCTCTATGAAATAGGAAACACACTCCTCTGCTAAAAATAAGTTAAAAGTGATGACAGAAGGAATAGAGGGGGGACTTGGAAAAGTATCTGCAGCACTTGAGAGAGCAGAAAACATGGCAGAATTTCCACACTTTGTCGGGGACAATGACTTCATTTGATGAGGATGTGCCCTCTTGCATGACAAACCCAGTGGAGTTTGGCCACTTAGACCCAAGCAGAGAAATTAGATCATCATTTTTATTTAAGGCTGTAAACAGAAGGGCCAGAGAGTCTGGAGGGCTGTCAAGAATGTTTCACACATACATACATAAGGTGCGGATTTAAGTCTTGTTACTGGGCAGATAGTAAGCTAGTCCACAGGATAAGCTTCAAGTTTAGGTATTTTTATGTTTTGTATTTTAAAATACATCCTGTTAAAATATCTTTCAATGTCACTGATTTTCTTTCTTTTTTTTAAAAAAATAGGATCAAGTGGCATTCTTAGGAGACTATTACAGGTCAAACCAGGATGTCTCTTAAGACTGAGATTACAGGGGATTCTCCTAACAGTGTGTTTAAAATGATACCAACCTTGGGACTTCCCTGGTAGTCCAGTGGTTAAGGAGTCACCTTCCAATGCAGGGGACATGGGTTTGATCCTTGGTCGGGGAGCTAAGATTCCACATGCCTCCATGCAGCACAGTGAAAGATCCTACATGACACAATGAAAGACCCTGTGAGTGACAGCTGGACTCAACGCAGCCAAAAAGTAAATAAACAGATATTTTAAAAAATGATATCAGTCTTACTTCATCCAGCCATGGAAATGCAGACTCAACAAGAGTCTTCATTTTTAAGGGGAGAGTCAATCAACCATCTCTTTTAGTTATCTAAATATCTATTTGCTTAAAAATCCTCATATAACACATGTCTAAGTTTTATTCATCTTTCATTTATTTTATCAAGAGGTTGGGCTTCAATTACTCCAGACCGTAATTGGGGTTATGAAAGGACAGAGTGTATTTTCTCATAAAGCTTCTATTCCAATGACTGAGCAAAAATGGTATGACTCTCTTGGCTTACAAAATTAATTCTGGAAAGACAAGGATTCAATTTTTGTAAGGAATCCAGAACCTCCTGGTCAGGTAGAAGTGGATACTCTAATTTCTCTAACCTGATGGGTACATTTATGCAAAATAAAATCACCTCATGGAAAATGCTATTCTCAGCCAAAGGTCATACAGATCCATCCAGAGGGTTGTTTTCAAAATAATTCAAGGCTAATTCCCAGAGTATTCATCAGAGACAGTATCGTTGAGCAGGACCCTATGAGGTCTTCCCAGAATAGAACCTCACCCGTGTCCTCTGCCCACCTTTTGTCTGTAGAAAAACTTTATTCAAAGAATAAATTTAATCAGAGAAGTGAGAACATGCAGAAAAAAGACAAGCCAAATAAAACGATAATACTTCAGCCATTAAACAAAGTCAAGGATCCTTAGTTCTTCCTCAAAGACTACAGATAAAATTCTGAGCCGTGTTCTTTGAGCTGTTTTGCAGATACTGAAACCCCATCAGGTGGGAGAAGTTTACTGTCTGCTCCCCACAAACGTGTAGACCCCAGACCAGCTGGAACAAGAAGGTTGTTGATGCTGACTCCCAATTACCTCACCACCAACCAATCAGAAGAATGTCCATGAGCTGACCACGCCCTTCTCTTTGAACCATCGCTATAAATCTCATCCCTCCCTTCTGGGGGTGGGGCACACAGTCGAGGGCATTAGCCCATCGTGGCCCCCCTTTGCCTGGCAAAGCAATAAAAGCTACCCTTTTCTACGTCACCTCAAACTGCCTCTGCGTTTCTGTTCAGCACCGGCGAACAGAGGGTGAGTTTCGGCAACAATAGTGATATGGAGAAAAATGGCCACAACTGCACATGAACTAAAAAAAAACAGTCGTGTGGCACCGAACAGTAGCGGAACTTTGGTATCTGAGCAGCAGCGAATCACCGTTTGCAAATCCACACAGAACCACTCTTCAACACTGACCCCATGTGGTCAGATGGAGTAATGACAACAGTTCCTTTTCTGCTTGATATTTAAAAGACGACCTCACCACCTTGGTATTTGCACGGGAGGAAAAGATACAGACTTAAAGATCGGACTTGTCGACAGTCCGGTTCACAGGGCGGGGAAGGAAAGAGTGGGACAAATTGAGAGAATAGCATTAATATATGTACACTACCGTGTGTAAAATAGCTACCTAGTGGAAAGCTGCTGTATGGCATGGGGAGCTCAGCTTGGTGTTCTGTGATTACTTAGAGGGGTGGGATGGTGGGAGTGGGAGGGAGGCTCCAGAGGGAGGTCATATATGGATACAAATACGGAAAGATCCTCTGGAGAAAGGAATAACAACCTACTCCAGTATTCTTGCCTGGGAAATCCCAGGGACAGAAGAGCTTGGCGGTCTACAGTCGATGGGATGGCAAAAGAATAGCACACGACTTAGCAACTAAACAAAAGCCAATTTGGCAATTTTAGTCCTGTGTTCTTGGTCTGGAAATGAGTCTGTTGGCTAATCCAGGCTCATGCAGTATATTTGGAATTTGCTGGGATTTCTTGGAAAGATCTCTGAGAAAGAGAACACTTAAGGGAACTGTAAGGGAAAGAGCCTGTTTCCTCC
Organism: Capricornis sumatraensis; assembly: GCF_032405125.1. Classification (NCBI taxonomy): domain Eukaryota; kingdom Metazoa; phylum Chordata; class Mammalia; order Artiodactyla; family Bovidae; genus Capricornis; species Capricornis sumatraensis. The sequence continues at coordinate 56,514,718 of NC_091085.1, read as the reverse complement.
TGCCCTATCTCATCCTGCTTGGAAGGTTGTCATGTGAGGATGTGATACCTGAAACTGTACAGGCATTACAATCATGGGGAGTAAAAGGGAATTCCAAGGGAATTGGTAGTAAGGAATATTACCAATTACAGCTCTGCCCCAGGTAGCGCTAGTGGTAAAGAATCTACCTGCCAATGCAGGTGAAAGACGAGGGCTCCATCCCTGGGTCCGGAAGATCCCTGGAGGAGGGCATGGCAATCCACTCCAGTATTCTTGCCTGGAGAATCCCATGGACAGAGGGGCCTGGCAGGCTCCATGTGGTCTCACAGAGTCAAAGATGACTGAAGCAACTTAGTACACATGTGTCGAACAACTGTCACACTGTCTATCTCCACACTTGTTAATTTCAGTTCTTTTTATGTGACAGCTTCGTTATCTTAGCACAAAATGCCCCCTAAATGCAGCTTTGTTTCATTATATTGAAAATACACAATTTAGAAAAATTAAAAATAAAAATGCACACTGAAAATAAAAAAGTTCCCCAGTTATACATTTAAAAACGTCATGCAATTCTACTTGGTAAGTCTTATCTCAAATGTCACTCAATGATTGATTTTGAAATTCATCGTTTCTTATGTGGCTTTTGACTTGATAGCAGCTTTCACCAAGGGGGCAGGAGTCAAGTGTTTTGTTCATCCCCTGACACATAACAGAGGGCCTGGCAAAATAGCTGATACTCAAAAATATCTGCCAAACAAAAGTTGGATGAGCCAAAAAAATGTTATTTCAGATTTCTGTGAAACACTGAACATTGTTACCAAATTCCAGGGCAGGCTACATTTCAACTGAAAGGCAAGGGCACCTTCCAACTGAACAAATACATCTTGGAATTGAAATTATTCCTCCAAACTTTTGATGTATAAGGAACAGGTGCCCAGTTCAGGCTTCAGCAATCGCTCATGTTTGATTGATTGTGTGTCTTCAGAGGTAAAAGTTACAAATTGGCTCTAAAGGAGTGACTCACCAAGGAGGGATTGATTTTCTGTAAGTGTCCCAGGGGCAAGGCTGGTCCCTCAGACAGACAAGCACTCTGCAGGCTGCCACGTTCTCTAAAGCAGAAAACCAGCATCATAAATACCACTGCTAGTGTTCCCATTGAAATCTTGCCGCTATTTGCACTGAATTGCCCAGCATCTTTCCAATCATGGATTGAGTATCCCAAACCCTATTGGCTCCTCCAAGTATATCACTGGTCCCAAGACTATTTACACAGAAAGAGTAGATCTGGGTGTGCTGAAATCCTCAAAGTTGGATTGCAGAGAAAGAATTATAGGCACTTGATCACAGGTTGGAGTTTGTTTGGCTACACTTTCCAAAAGAAAGTCCCACTTAGTGCAGAGAGGACCTCTTTGAGGGAGGGGAAGGGAAAATAGCATGTAATTTTAGCACTGCATGGGTTATGTACTTGGCTATTTATATTTGCTTAATCTTCAAAGATTTATTTCCTCTATTTTCCAAGGGACAAAATTGAGACTTATGATAGTTACATTGTGTACATCCACCCAGATAGCAGGTGTCAGATGGAGCTGGTATTTGAACCCAGGACCTCTGCACTCTCACGTCCAAACCCTATCTGTAAAGAATGGCCATAACATTTCAGTTCATACGTCAAATCCAAAAGCATGGTTCCCCGTCTAGAGCTGTGGTGAGATATTTCTGAACTGCCATCTGGGGTAAGAAGGACAAGTATCAGGATTGGCTAATAATATGACCAAGGCTTCATTAGAACTACTTATTTGCTATTCCTGTCCCAAATCATAATGAATGTCGAAGTGTGCCAACTTCACTCGTGTTTGTTCTATTATTCTAGATTCAGGCTTTCTTTTTTTACATTCACTTATTTTAGCAGATTTTAAAAATCACTCAGTAGCCAAAAATATCCAGTTATATTACAGAGAATGCCCTCATTCTTTTCTAGAAGTAAACATGTGCCTCATTAGGGTAGTCAAAGCATCACTTTGAAATGGCCCCAGAAGGTCAGGGACGGGCCTTGACCCAGTGAGATGAGAAGAGCAAGCAATCTATTTTGTTTTATTTATTTATGCTATTTTTGAGAAGGAAGACATTTTTTTTTGGTTTTCATTTTATTTATTTGGTTGTGCTGGGTCTTCGTTGAAACACACCTGATCCTCACTGTGGCATGTGGGATCTAGTTCCCTGGCCAGGGATTGAACTTACATCCCCTCCATTGGAAGTGCAGAGTCTTAGCCACTGGACCATCAGGGAAGTCCCCAAAGACATGCTTTCAAAAAGACCTGAGCTGAAAAGGATACTGCCCTTTGCTGATCGCATCTTTCTGCCATGTGAAGCTTGACAGTTACATCAACATGTAGGAGAGATGAGCCAGGAGGGGACAACAGGACCTGGTGCCATTGTTTCAGACACCAACCCCTGTTCTGCCTGAATGCAATACTCCTCACAGACAGTTACACCAGCAAACTCCCTTTTGTACCTGCACTATTTTGAATTAGATGTTTTGTGTTGCTCAAATAGTCAGGAAAGTAGCCTGAAGACATGGGGGCACACTTTTCGTACTCCAGATGCTAACCACCTTGAGTTTGTTTTAAAAGGTGGAATAAAGGGTTCCGTCATTTCAAATTCCCATCATCAGAAATCAACACCTTGTCCAGGTCTAATACCAAGTCTGTCCAGAGTCCCCTCCATGTGGACACATTTGCAGATGCTGTCACTGCCACTCTTCTGGGCATTTAGGAGGTGTTGTCAGAGATACTCCCCTTCTGGGTGATGAGAGTGATGCTGGCATTTCTCTGGCTGTGCTCATGTTGAGCTTGATAATAATCCCACCTCTGTTATGGATACAGTATCTCTTCTATGATACTCACTCCCACAGATCCTTCTCCATTAGCACCGCTGATGCGCAGATCAGACACTTCTCATTTTTTCATCAGCACAAATAAGGTGCAGGGTTTATTGATGAACACACTCTGTGATGTTCAATCGCTAGTCAAGTGCTTTGATCCTGAATGTTCGAATGCAGATCTGAACAATGTCACCACCCAAGCAGGCTTCTTCAATAGCTTAGATTCTCAGTCTCTAATTAATGAGGATGATGAAAATTTCACCACGATATTTGCCAGACTCAGAACACTAGGCAATGGGTTGGCTTTCTTTTTTCTTTCTTTTGACTGTTAAACTCTTTTGGTGGGGGAGAGGTTTTACCATATATTTTGAAGTCACTTTGACATACAAGTAGCCGCAAAACCAAATGGCCAAAAGAGAGAACATTCTGATATTTGTCCATCTGAATTGGAATTTATGTTCTGGTTAATTTCTTTGATCTATATGTTGCTAAACCACTCAGGCTGATTGAATTTCCTCTTTCCTTGCAGTGGATTGGTGGAACCAACCAGCTTCATGTCAGAACGTGATGCAAAGAGAAGTGCCAGTGAAACTCAGGGGGACCAGTGTCTCTCAGTCTTTCCCAAGCATACCCTCCACCCAAATTAGCTGTGCTGCCCAAATGTGCTCCGTATCACCATGCCCACCATGGCAAACACCTCTAAAACCTGTTCCAGATGTACTGAACCTTTCAGCTCCTCTCCCCCGACTTCAGGTACCAGGAACATCTTTCAGTGTTGTTCCCACTGACCTTGAAAAGAACCTTTAGTGCAGGGACAACAGATTTAGTGCCTTTTTGTCTAGCTGAGTTCAGAGTGAAACTGAGCAGGACCCTGTGGGGCTCCTGGGCACAAAAGTATTTCTGTATCTCCCTTTTTCTTGCTTGCAGGAGATAGGCTTTATTCAGCCACACTGAACTTCCCTGAGTTCCAACAGGCAAGTTCAAACAGTTGCTAATCAGGAGAGGGAGGGCACGCAGAGATGGAGGAGCAGTCAAGAGACAAGAGTGCAGCCTTGGGGCGGGGTCCTGGTTCCCCCTCAAGGGACACACAGAACAGTATCCCTGAGAAGTTTCGCAGATACTGAAACCCCTACCAGGTGGGAGAAGCTAACTGTCTGCTGCCCACAAGCACATAGACCCCAGACCTGTTGGAACCAGAAGGTTGATGAGGCTGACTCCCGATTACCTCACCACCAACCAATCAGAAGAATATCCATGAGCTGATCACCCCCTCTTGAGCCATTTCTATAAAACTCCTCACTAACCCCTCTGGGTCTGAACACATAATTTTGAGGACATTAGCCCACTGTGGCCCCCTTTTGCTTGGCAAAGCAATAAAGCTCTTCTTTTCTACTTCTCCCAAAACTCTGTGTCTGGGATTTAAATCAGTGCGGGGGTACAGAGGCCAGAGTATCAGATTCAGCTCCAAGAGACAATGTCAACCCCATCAGAGACCAGCTATTTGATTTTGGAAAATATGTCATTTGTTCAATGACCTGAGTTTAATATGGTAGCTGGGAATATAGATGATGGAGCCAGGCTACCTTTGTTCCAGCCCCAGCCTTGCCACTCACTAGCAAGATGACCTTGAACTAATCTCTTCATTCAACCTTCCACAAGTATATATTGTTTGAATCGTCAGCTCTGTTGCAAGCACTCTTCTTGGTACTGAAAATACATCAGTGGAAAAAGAGAAAAAATGCTCAGAGAGCTTACATCTCATAACATGTAAACAATAAAATATGAACCTCACATTAATTAAGTTGCATTAAATACTGAAAGGTCATTAAGTACAACAGGGAATGAGAAGCGAACAGATAATATGGATCACGATTGCTGATGATGAAGGCAGGTGACAATTTGAAACAGGTGGTGAGTTAATACTCTTTTAAACTATAGTTGATCAAAAACCTGAAGAAAATGTGAGGGATTTAGCCATGTGACTATCTGTGACTTGAAATACCGACATTGTAATGGTGACAATAATACCCTTCCCCTCATAGCCTTGTTGTGAATGTTGGAATGACTCTCGCACATGAAATGCTTAGAAAAATACCTGGCTTGGACTTCCGTGGTGGTCCGGGGTTAAGAATCTACCTTCCAACAGGAGACGCGAGTTTGAAGCTTCATCAAGAAGCTAAGAGCCCACATGCTGCAGGGCAACAGCTGAGCCCACAACTGCTGAGCCTGCATGCTCTAGAGCCCAAATGCCACAATAAGAGACCCTCTCACCACTAGAGGACCCCACACATGGCAACTAGAGAGAAGCCCATGCACTACGACAAAGACCCAGCACAGCCGGAAGGATAAAAATTGCCTGGCTCAGGGGAAGGTTCAGTGTCAGTACTTAATTATCTGTAATGTCATATGCAAGCATGGGACAAAATGCACAGCATTTGTGTTATATATCCTCACAATATGCGAAGTCTATAAATGGTGGCTGCTATCAGTATTGTTGTACCAGCTGTTACCATTTATGAGTAGAAAATACCTACCTTTCAGAGTGCTCAACGTCTAGCTGGATAGAATATTTCATTCCTTCCTTGAGCTAAGAGACGTCACCATGGTGGGTGCAGGTTTCAGCTCCTTCATGAAATCCAGAATCTACATGTTATTAACATTCCCAGGGGAGTCAAACACTTGCTAAAGGTTGAGCTCTTCTATGTGACTTGTGAGGATGGTTTGGGATGGACTAGGTATCTCCTGAGCTATCTCAGGCATGCAGCTGGGCCAGAGGCTGTTTCTTCCTTTGTAGTCTGTATCCGTGTGTTCTCTTGGTATCCCTGATCCTTGAAGGGGACTCTAAGTTCTCAGATGAGTCACCATCACATAAGAAAATTTGGCAAAGAATGGCAGTGAAGGTTGGAAGCCTCTTAAATGAGGAATCATCCCAAGTTCATGTTTGAGATGGAATTAACTTGAAGTCAAGTTCAGTTCAGTTCAGTCACTCAATCATGTCCAACTCTTTGTGACCCCAAGGACTGCAGCACGCCAGGTCTCCCTGTCCATCACCAACTCCCGGAGCTTGCTCAAACTCATGTCCATCGAATCAGTGATGTCATCCAACCATGTCATCCTCTGTCATCCCCTTCTCCTCCTGCCTTCAATCTTTCCCAGCATTAGAGTCTTTTCCAGTGAGTCAGTTCTTTGTATCAGGTGGCCAAAGTATTGGAGTACTGAAGTCAAGATTACTTTGCTTTTTATGTATGGAGGTATAGCTGCTCAGAAAAAGGCCTCCAGAAGTCACAGCAAATCACTGTAATACAAAACCCATTCTCTCTTTAAAATTTTTTGTTTTTCACTGTTTCCCTATAAATCCCCTAGGCTCAAACCAAAGGTTGTTTACCAGGCTTCAAGAACCTGGAACATTTTAAACTCCAGTGACTTGTTTTATTTTCTCTATCTCTCAATACAATAACTTTTAACCCAATGAATAGCATGCTTGAAAACATTCGCGGCAATAGCTTCTTGGAATTGTCCCCAAGGTTGCTACCCAAGAAACACCAAAACAAAACAAAATAAGCAAAAATTGAACCCCTGGTATTATATTTATTGTTTAACCCAGGCTGATTCTAAGATTTTTGGGCTAATTTACAATCCACTTCTGATGTTGAAGCTGAAACTCCAATACTTTGGCCACCTGATGTGAAGAACTGACTTATTTCAAAAGACCCTGATGCTGGGAAAGATTGAAGGCAAGAGGAGAAAGGGATGACAGAGGATGAGATGGCTGGATGGCATCACCGACTCAATGGACATGAGTTTGAGTAAACTCTGGGAGTTGGTGATGGACAGGGAGGCCTGGCATGCTGCAGTCCATGGGGTCGCAAAGAGTCAGACACGACTGAGTGACTGAACTGAACTGACAATCCACTTATTTTTTAATTTAACTTTTTCGCTGAAGTATAGCTGATGCACAGTGTTGCTCTAATCTCTGCTGCACAGCAAAGTGACTCATTTATACACATATACACTTTCTTTTTCTTTCTACACTATCATTTCCCATTATGGTTTATCCCAGGATATTGAATATGGCTCCCTCTGCTATATAGTAGGACATTGTTGCTTATCTATCCTATTTATACTAGCTTGCATATTAACCCTAAACTCCCAGTCCTATTCTCCCCTACTCCTGACTCTGTCTGCAAGCACAAATCTGTTCTCTATGTCTGTGAGCCTGTTTCTGTTTTGTAGATAGGTTTGTTTGTGCCATATTTTAAATTCCACATGTAAGTAATCTATGCTATTTGTCCTTCTTTTTCTGACTTAGTTCACTTAGAGTTGCATCCATGTCGCTGCAATTGGCATTATATCATTCATTGTTCATACTACTCAATGACGAGTAGTACTCCATCTTATAAACGTACCACATCTTCTTTATCCACTCATCTGTCAATGGACATTTAGGCTGCTTCCATATTTTGGCTATGTGGATACTGCTGCTATGACAGTTGGGATGCACGTAACTTTTTGAATTATAGTTTTGTCCAGGTAAAGTCCCAGGAGTGGAATTGTTGGATCATAGGGTAATTCTATTTTTAGCTTTCTGAGGAGCCTCCATACAGTTCTCCACAGTGGCTGCACCAACTTACCTTCCCATCAACAGTGTAGGAGGTTTCTCTTTTCTCTACACTCCCTCCAGCATTTGCTATTTGTCGACTTTTTGATGATGACCATTCTGACCGGTGTGAGGTGGTACCTCACTGCAGTTTTGATTTGCATTTCTTGAATAATGAGAGATGTACAATAATCTATTGACTACCTGCTTACACCCTGTCTCTGATCACCCTTTGAATGGAGTGTATGTATTGCTCACTTTGTAAAGAGCAACCATATTTATCAGAAGGCACGATTCATCTTTATCCAAAGCAACATACTGGGGCTTCCCTCATGGCTCAGAAGGTAAAGCATCTGCCTGCAATGCAGGAGACCCGGGTTTGATCCCTGGGTCAGGAAGATCCCCTGGAGAAGGAAATGGCAACCCATTCTAGTACTCTTGCCTGGAAAATCCCATGGACGGAGGAGCCTGGTAGGCTACAAAGTCTCAAAGAGTTGGACACGACTGAGCAACTTCACTTTCTTAAAGCAACATATTTATCCCGTATCTAATGAACCAGGATAACATGTTGACAACCCAACAGGGAAGGAGAGAGAATAGTGGATTTACAGGCTATGGAAACATTATTACCTTGGGGCAGAAAATAGAAACACAAGCATCACAGAAAAGAGAGGACATGGATTTCCATTCTAGAATGATTATCTGCATAAGTAACAGCCTGTTACCCATCCAAAGGATCAAAGGTAGAATTTGGGCTATTTCCTTAGGAGAGTTAAATTTAAATTTCTTACGACCACAAACCAAAGTTCCAAGAGGAATGGAATTTCTGGGTCCTTCTTGAAATCAGGGTTCAAGCTAGTTTCTATTGGAATTCTGTTTTTTTCCTCCCCTGCCATTTGTTAGTGTGAGAACAGCCAAGCAGATATTGGTTTTTACTGCATGCATGAGAATGACCTTGGAGTTTCTTTAACTCTGTTTTTTTACTGTATGTTTTGTCCTGATTTATACAGAAATATTAGCTTGTCAACATTCCCTCTAGCAACCTGTGTGGGATTTCAGTCCAATGTATATTTTCTTATTGCTTAATTTCTTTGCTTGCCAATAGAACCATTCGTTTTTATTTCATCTCACTTTACATTGTGACTTGCTTTTGAGTCACCCATATTTCCTGAATCACAGTGCTGCCATTTGCTTTTATAATACCACAAATAAAAGATGAGAATCCATTTACCAGTATTTTTTTGTGGCATTTCTTCTCCTGATTTGTACCAGTATTCACTTAAGCCAAACTATTTCTTTTATTTCTGTAATTTTGCACCTTTTTTCAGAGCTAATGGACTGTTCTTTTATATCCCAATCAGTTTCCGGCTACATTCCAATACAGAATATGATGTATTTACATGGGCAGAAGAATATATTTTCTCTACAATACTCTTTAATATCACTTTCAGTGAATTCACTATAAAAATCACTCAGATACTTCTACAAATATTCCACGTGAAACCAGAATGCTTTGTTATCTGATGTGCTTTAAGTGGCGGAAAATAAAACACTTGTGATTTCTTAAACGGGCCCTGAGTGAGCAACACTGAACCAGGTTTTGCTGGACATACATGCCTCTTTGAGGCTTCTCTTGAGCTCAGTTGGTAAAGAATCTGTCTGCAATGCAGGAGACCCAGGTTTAATTCCTGGGTCAAGAAGATCTCCTGGAGAAGGAAATGGTAACCCACTCCAGTATTCTTGCCTGGAGAATCCCATGAACAGAGGAGCCTAGCAGCCTACAGTCCTTGGGGTTGCAAGAGTCGGACACAACTTAGCAACCAAACCACCACCACCACCACCACATGCCTCTTTGCACAAAATATTTAATTTCCCAAATACCTGAAGTTGTGTTGGTACCAACAACTGTGGACCTAAGAGGAAGGACCACCATCCAGGTGCTGTGTTGCCCCCAGAACATGGCAGAGGGACCCCTGCTCTGGGAGACTGAGGGCTGAGACCCAGACTTTCTGAGGAGGTGGCACTACCCAGGGTGGGATGATGCCTTGAGGCTTGTGATGAGGCTAGTTCTGGGAGTATGAAAAGAAGCAAATGTTACCACCAATTTTTGTTTGCAGCAGAAAGTTCTAGCAAATGAGATTTAATCCAGAGATGAGCAAGCAAGTAGGGAGCCAACAGAACCTGAGACTGGCTGGGACCTGGGACCCTTTGCTGCAGCATTTGCACCTGTTGGCAAATGTCTTCTCCAGCAACACAAATAAGAGACTAAAAATAACTTCATGCATGTGCAGTTGGGGCAAATTATGAACATTAAGATACAAAAAGACCACAAACCAACTGCTGCTTCCAAGGCGCTGAGAACAGCAACAGCGGAGTCCCACACATGATTCCTGCACACGGCATTACCAAGAGGGTGTGCAGACCACCAAAGCTGTCCCTCCTGCAATACCCACGTGTCCAAACCCCACCTCACTCCACTTAAGGAATAGCCCAGTCTCCTCGGGGAACCCTCAAGGGAGCCTGACATTTGCCTGAATTTCTCTCCTGGCCTCTTACCAATATTTATGAATTAAAGAGTCCAGTGGGTTGCCTGGTAGCACAGCTGGTAAAGAATCCACCTGCAATGCATGAAACCCCAGTTCGATTCCTGGGTTGGGAAGATCTGCTGGAGAAGGGATAGGATACCCACTCCAGTAGTCTGTGGCTTCCCTGGTAGCTCAAATGCTAAAGAACCTGCCTGCAATGCAGGAAACTCTGGGTTCAATCCCTGGGTTGGGAAGATCCTCTGGAGAAGGGAACGGCTACCCACTCCAGTATTCTGTCCTGGAGAATTTCAGGAACTGTATAGTCCATCGGGTCACAAAGAGTCAGACACAACTGAGAGACTTTCACTTCCACTATACTTTCGAAGAGTCCAGTGTCTCTGGTAAGTAACAAGGCAGTAAGAGTGGGACACAGTTAGAAATACCCAGGTGCCAAGCTGCCTGGTGAAAATGACCTTCCAACTGCCTGGGATGGAGTCAGTTCCACCCTCTGCCATCTGTGTGACCCTGAACAAGTGACTGGACATCTTTAAGCATGCATTTCCTTATCTATGACATGATTATAAAAAGAGCATATGCTTTAAGAGTTTTCATACAGATTCATGATTCAACTCATGTATTATGCTCAGAAAAGCATCTAACTTAAGGGTTCCAAAATACTACTGTCACTGCAAGCTAGGTCATTTTAATTTAATATTTCTGAATCCCAGTTTCTTCAGTGGTAAAATGAATAATGTGTACAGTTTTATAGGATTAATTCACCATGCAAATGGTTGCAAGTTACACACTATGCCAGGCATGGTTCCAGGAGTTGGGAAAGCAGGGTTGAGGACTTCCTTGGTGGTCCAGTGGTTAAGAATCCACCAGTGAATGCAGAGGATACAGGTTTGATCCCTGGTCCAGGAAGATTCCACATGTCTTGGGGCAACGAAGCCCATGTGCCACAACTGCTGAAGCCTGTGCACCCTAGAGCCCATGGTCCACAACAAGAGAAGCAACAGCAATGAGAAGCCCACGCACCACAATCGAGAAAGTCAGCATGCAGCAATAAATATCTAGTGCAACCAAATATAATAATAAATAAGAATGTTTTTCTAAAAGGCAGAGTTGAGTCAAGTTATACTCCATGGGGTTTTCATTGAGGGCTAGATGAGTGGCGTTGGGACAGACAATCAGCAAGGAAACAAACAAATGAACAACATAATGAGGAAACAAAGGCCCATAGCAAGGGCTCAGTAAAGAGTAGTTCTGTTCTTACTGGGTGGGGCCTCAGTTCAGCTCAGTTCAGTTGCTCAGTCGTGTCTGACTCTTTGAAACCCCATGAATCTCAGTACACCAGGCCTCCCTGTTCATCACCAACTCCCGGAGTTCACTCAGACTCACGTCCATCGAGTCAGTGATGCCATCCAGCCATCTCATCCTCTGTCGTCCCCTTCTCCTCCTGCCACCAATCCCTCCCAGCATCAGAGTCTTTCCCAATGAGTCAACTCTTTGCATGAGGTGGCCAAAGTACTGGAGTTTCAGCTTTAGCATCATTCCTTCCAAAGAAATCCCAGGGCTGGTCTCCTTCAGAATGGACTGGTTGGATCTCCTTGCAGTCCAAGGGACTCTCAAGAGTCTTCTCCAACACCACAGTTCAAAAGCATCAATTCTTCAGCGCTCAGCCTTCTTCACAGTCCAACTCTCACATCCATATATGACCACAGGAAAAACCATAGCCTGGACTAGAAGGACCTTTGTTGGCAAAGTAATGTCTCTGCTTTTGAATATGCTATCTAGGTTGGTCATAACTTTTCTTCCAAGGAGTAAGCGTCTTTTAATTTCATGACTGCAATCACCATCTGCAGTGATTTTGGAACCCCCCAAAATAAAGTCTGACACTGTTTCCACTGTTTCCCCATCTATTTCCCATGAAGTGATGGGACCAGATGCCATGATCTTCTGCATGTTGAGCTTTAGGGGGCCTAGGCCAGACTAAATATTTATCCAGGAAGAGATACAGAAACAAAGGGCATGAGGATACAAAAAGGAGGGAAGATAAAGGCAGTGTTTCTTCAATTCACTCCCTTATTGTGGACATCAGGCAGGCAGAGAGTGGTTTTGTGATTTTCATAGCAGTATTTTTTTCAAAATCATTTTGGCTGTGCTTCACAGCAGGTGGGATCTTGGTTCCTTGACCAGGGATCGAACTCTTACTCCTGCGCTGGAAGCGCAGAGTCTTAACCACTTCCCAGTGGTATTCTGGACCAGGTCCTGTATGAATTCCACAACTTGAGAGTAATATGCAGGACTGGAAGGGAAGAGACCATGGGGAAGTAAGATTTGCAGATCATAAGACTGCAAAGCAGAGAAGGTGATGGCACCTCACTCCAGTAATCTTGCCTGGCAAATCCCAGGGATGGAAGAGCCTGGTGGGCTGCAGTCCATGGGGTCGCAAAGAGTCGGACACGACCGAGCGACTTCACTTTCACTTTTCACTTTCATGCATTGGAGAAGGAAATGGCAGCCCACTCCAGTGTTCTTGCCTGGAGAATCCCAGGGATGCGGGAGCCTGGTGGGCTGTTGTCTATGGGGTCGCACAGAGTCGGACATGACTGAAGCGACTTAGCAGCAAGACTGCAAAGAGGAAGGAAAGGAGGGGAACTCTGAGTACATTTTTAGGACTATTTTTATGACTTTATTGTTCATATGCTCTTACAGGAGGAGGGAAAGGTGAACAGGCCCTGATTCATCAGTCAGGGATAACATGCTGCTGGATGAGTTCAGAAGGTGAGAAACGTGTGTGTGTGTTGGGGTGGGGGGGCAGGCTGGAGAAGGAGCAGGAGAAAGAGAGAAGAGGAGGGGCAGAAGCAGATACAAAAGAAGACAGTCCTTCTTTAGGAGTACCACATAGTCCACATGTAGTTTAGAACTACATCTGCTTTTTTTAAACTTATGTATTTGGCTGCATGGGGTCTTCGTTGCAGCAAGCAGGATCTTCATTGCATCATTTGGAGCATTGGGGCACCTGTGGTACAGGTGCTCAGTGGTTGCAATGTGTGGGCTTAACTTCTCCTGGGCATGGGCATGTGGGATCTTAGTTCCCTCACCAAGGATGAACCTAGGTCCCCTGTACTCCAACCCAGATTCTCAATCAATGGACCACCAAGGAAGTCCTTACCCCTACTTCTGAGGTCATGTCTAGGGAGCCAAATGGAAGGAAATGTAGGAAATTATCAACAAGAGTTTTTTTTTTGTTTCTTTTCAACAAAAACAAATAAACAATAAAAGCCTCAACTCTTGGCTGCCCAGACCTATTGTGCATACTAAGCTGCTTCAGTAAAGAGCAATATTGCATAGGAACCTGGAATGTTAGGTTCGTGAATCAAGGCAAATTGGAAGTGGTCAAACAGGAGATGGCAAGAGTGAACATCAACATTTTAGGAATCAGCAAACTAAAATGGACTGGAATGGGTGAATTTAACTCAGATGACCATTATATCTACTACTGTGGACTAGAATCCCTTAGAAGAAGTGGAGTATCCCTGATAGTAAACAAAAGAGTCCGAAATGCAGTACTTGGATGCAATCTCAAAAATGACAGAATGATCTCTGTTCATTTCCAAGGCAAACCATTCAATATCACAGTTATCCAAGTCTATGCCCCAACCAGTAATGCTGAAGAAGCTGAAGTTGAACAGTTCTATGAAGACCTACAAGACCTTCTAGAACTGACACCCAAAAAAGAAGTCCTGTTCATATAGGGGACTGGAATGCAAAAGTAGGAAGTCAAGAAACACCTGGAGTAACAGGCAAATTTGGCCTTGGAGTACAAAATGAAGCAGGGCAAAGGCTAGTAGAGTTTTGCCAAGAGAATGCACTGGTCATAGCAAACACCCTCTTCCAACAACACAAGAGCAGACTCTACACATGGACATCATCAGGTGGTCACTACCGAAATCAGACTGATTATATTCTTTGCAGCTGTAGAGGGAGAAGCTCTATACAGTTGGCAAAAATAAGACCGGGAGCTGATTGTGGCTCAGATCATGAATTCCTTATTGCCAAATTCAGACTTAAATTGAAGAAAGTAGGGAAAACCACTAGATCATTCAGGTATGACCTAAATCAAATCCCTTACAATTATAGAGTGGAAATGAGAAATAAATTCAAGGGATCAGATCCAATAGACAGAGTGCCTGAAGAACTATGGATGGAGGTTTGTGACATTGTATAATAGGCAGTGATCAAGACCATCCCCAAGAAAAAGAAATGCAAAAAGGCAAAACGGTTGTCTGAAGAGGCCTTACAAATAGCTGAGAAAAGAAGAGAAGTGAAAGGCAAAGGAGAAAAGGACAGATATACCTATTTGAATGCAGAGTTCCAAAGAACAGCAAGGAGAGATAAGAAAGCCTTCCTCAGTGATCAGTGCAAAGAAATAGAGGACATCAATAGAATGGGAAAGACTAGAGATCTCTTCAAGAAACTTAGAGATGCCAAGGGAACATTTCATGCAAAGATGGGCTCAATAAAGGACAGAAATGGTATGGACCTAACAGAAGCAGAAGATATTAAGAAGAGATGGTAACAATACCCAGAAGACCTATACATAAAAGATCTTCTTGGCCCAGATAAGCACAATGATGTGATCACTCACCTAGAGCCAGACATCCTGGAATGTGAAGTCAAGTGGGCCTTAGAAAGCATCACTACAAACAGAGCTAGTGGAGGTGATGGAATTCCAGTTGAGCTATTTCAAATCCTGGAAGATGATGCTGTGAAAGTGCTGCATTCACTATGCCAGCAAATTTGGAAAACTCAGCAGTGGCCACAGGACTGGAAAAGGTCAGTTTTCATTCCAATCCCAAAGAAAGGCAATGCCAAAGAATGCTCAAACTACCACACAATTGCACTCATCTCACACGCTAGCAAAGTAATGCTCAAAATTCTTCAAGTGAAAAAAAAAAAAAATTCTTCAAGTGAAGCTTCAACAGTACATGAACCATGAACTTCCAGATGTTCGAGCTGGATTTAGAAAAGGCAGAGGAACCAGAGATCAAATTGCCATCATCCATTGGATCATCAAAAAACAAGAGTGTTTCTGAAAAACATCTACTTCTGCTTATTGACTACACCGAAGATCACAATAAACTGTGGAAAATTCTTAAAGAGATGGGAACACCAGACCACCTGGCCTGCCTCTTGAGAAATCTGTATGCAGGCCAGGAAGCAACAGTTAGATCTGGACATGGAATAGCAGACTGGTTCCAAATCGGGAAAGGAGTATGTCAAGGCTGTATATTGTCACCCTGCTTATTTAACTGATTTGCAGAGTACATCAAACGAAATGCTAGGCTGAATGAAACAAGCTGGAATCGAGACTGCCAGGAGAAATGTCAATAACCTCAGATATGCAGATGACACCACCCTTATGGCAGAAAGTGAAGAAGAACCAAAGAGCCTCTTGATGAAAGTGAAAGAGGAGAGTGAAAAAGTTGGCTTAAAACTCAACATTCAGAAAACTAAGATCATGGCATCTGGTCCCATCACTTCATGGCAAATAGATGGGGAAACAATGGAAGCAGCGAGAGACTTTATTTTCTGGGGCTCCAAAATCACTGCAGATGGTGGTTGCAGCCATGGAATCAAAAGACGCTTGCTCCTTGGAAGAAAAGCTATGACCAACCTAGACAGCATATTAAAAAGCAGAGACATTACTTTGCCAATAAAGGTCCGTCTAGTCAAAGCTATGGTTTTTCCAGTAGACATGTACAGACGTGAGAGTTGGACCATAAAGAAAGCTGAGCACCAAAGAATTGATGCTTTTGAACTGTGATGTTGGAGAAGACTCTTGAGAGTCCCTTGGACTGCAAGGAGATCCAACCAGTTCATTCTAAAGGAAATCAGTCCTGAATATTCATTGGAAGGACTGATGCTGTAGCTGAAGCTCCAATACTTTGGCCACCTGATGCGAAGAACTGACTCATTTGAAAAGATCCTGATGCTGGGAAAGATTGAAGGGAGGAGGAGAAGGGGACAACAGAGGATGAAATGGTTGGATGGGATCACCGACTCGATGGACATGAGTTTGTTTAAGCTCCGGGAATTGGTGATGGACAGGGAAGCCTGGCGTATTGAGGTCCACAGGGTCGCAATGATTCGGACATGACTGAGAGATGGAACTGAACTGAACTGAACTGAAGTTGCTTCAGTGGCATCCAAATCTTTGCAACCCTATGGACCAGACTGTAGCCCACCAGGTTCCTCTGTCTACGGGATTCTTCAGGCAAGAATACTGGATTGGGTTGCCATGCCCTTCTCCAGGGGATCTTCCCCACCCAGGGATTAAACCCATGTCTCTTATGTCTCCTGCACTAGAAGGCGAGTTCTTTACCACTAGTGCCACCTGGAAGCCCCCAGACCTCTTTAGAGCCCACATGTAACTGACACCTCTGGCCTGGTGTCCTGTTTTCCCAGCTTTCCTCCCCATGGCTGACAAGTGGAATCAACCTGGAAACCCAGTGAACTGCCTTCACTTCAGCCTGGGTCCAGATTCCCAGTGGTGCTCTCAGGGGGGACATGCTCCCATCCCGAGTGCCTTCTCCTGCCCACCCCCAGCTCCTCTTAGGCCTGGCATCTCCGTGTGCCTGAGTTAGGGTACACAGATGGATTTTCCTGGAGAAGGGAATGGCAATCCACTCCAGTATTCTTGCCTGGAGAATTCCATGGACAGGGGAGCCTGGGGGCCTACAGTTCAGGGTGTCGCATAAAGTTGGCCACTGTTGGGACCTGACCTGAGCCATGACAGGCTCGACGGGCCACACTAGGCCTTGGCCTCAGGTTCTTGTAAGCATGAGTCATAATTCTAGGAAGCCCCACCAAGGTCCCCGATGACACCAAGGTCCCCGATAACACCAAGGTCCTCCCCGATGATGCCAAGGTTAAGTCAGTCACCACGATGACCCAAGGTTGAGTCAATCACCACACGCCAACTACACTATTGCTGAGACAAAAGACCGCCTGTATATAAGCAGCTGTGATTCAGAGCTCGGGGCTCTCGTCAAGACTCCACTGCGCTAGATGAGACTTGAGCCCTAGCTCGAGCTAGCAATAAACCCCTTTATGCTTTTGCATTGCTGTGGACATCTTATTCTCTCAGTTTTGGGGACTCGGACACTGGGCATAACAGCCACAACTCTGGAGCAACTAAGGACACACACAATGGATTTTCAGTTTGTACAGAATCTCTCTCAGTCTCATGCACTGGTCGGATTTTGTTTTCTTTTATTTTGGAATGCTCAGGAAGCCCTCTGTTGCTCTAATGAAGCAGAAAGAAGGTGACACAGGACACAGACAGCTTGGTTTCCTTTCTGAGGTTGGACTGAGCCTCCCAGGAGAGAGAGGGGTGGCCTGATCCCTTTCCTAGAAGAGGAGATGGAGGTGGATGTCCCAGCGTTAGGAGAGGGGTGCAGGGAAAGGGTGGCAGCTGGGGATTGATTGCTGTCTGGGTACTGGGGTATTGTCAGGAGAGGGGTCGCTCTGGCTCCAGCTACCCCCAGATTCACAGGAACAGGAAGCACCTGATTAGGGCGGGCTGAGGCAAACACCAGGGTAGAAGTTCCCGGTGCTCCTGCAAATCTAAGAGAAAGAGGCAGAGCAATGGGAATTTAGGCTTTCCCCAGCCCAGTACCCACCCCCACCTCCCCATCCCCCCCACCCCCCCCACCCAAAGAAAAGAAAGAAAAAAATGCTATTTCAGGAAACAATTCTGCAGGAGAGAGGGTTCTTTCTTCTTTAATAGTTAACTGAAGTGTACTGAGTTTAAACTCCATGAGTACATAATCACAACTAGTCAACAGTTAACCTTTCTAACGTTACCAGTTTACGGTGTGTTTTTGCACATAACGTTTTGAGCCTTAACACACAGGCGTAACCAAAATACAGGTAAAGTGTGGAAGCTGCTCTCTCGTGTCCGACTCTTTCCGATTCCCTGAACTGTAGCTCGCCAGGCTCCTCTGTCCATGGGATTTCCCAGACAAGAGTATTGAAGTGGGTAGCCATTCCCTTCCCCAGGGGATTTTCCCGACCCAGGGAAGTAACCTAGGTCTCCTGCATTGAGGGCAGATTCCTTACCATCTGAGACACAAGGGAAGGCCAAATACTGGTAAATGTCCATCTATGTAAACACAGATTCCGTGTTTCCTGTTCTCCCAGTGGAGGTCGAGGATGGTTATGGAACAAATGCATGGAATTTTTAATTCCTGAAGTCAAGAGCTTCCAAGACAACTGAGCAGTTTTCAAGTCGGAGGCGCTGATCGCCTGCTGGTAGACGGGGAAAGAAAGGACCCTTCTCCATATACCGGCAGAATTCCCGAGGACCCCGCTGCAGGGGACGAGAGGCCGAGTCTGCAACCTCGACCTCGCAATTTCCCTGCGAGAGGAGTCGGTTAGCGGGGACAAGAGATCGCGGCGGAGAGCCACCTCACCTGGTCTGTCTGCCTCCCGCGGCGCCACTTCTCCAGCGCTGGAGGCGCCCTGCGTCTCCGCCTGCGCCCTTCTACCCCTGCGCCCAGCTCTCCTCCAGCTCAGCATCCGCGAGGGTGGGTGTGGGTACTGCGCGCCCCCGGAGGACCGGGGATAGTCCCGGAACCCCAAAACTGGGAAGGAAATGAGGGTAGGACCCGGAGGCGGCGGCAGGAGAAAAGTTGGTGGCGGAGCGCGGACAGCGGCGAGGGCCGGGGCTCAGTCATCGGAGACGCGACCAGGCTTGGGACGCATCAGAGTCCCTCACTCGCGCGGGTCAGCGGCGTTATGGGAATGCGGGGCAGCGGGACGCTCCCCAATTGTGTGCCCCGGGGCTACGCCGATCGCTGAGCTGGATCCTGGCGACCCCGAAAAGGTGAGTGCGGAGCGCCTCTGCTCCCCTGTCCCCCGCCCCTGGAGCTGGGCAAGTTCTTCAGGCTTTTGGGCTCACGGGGCCAAGAGAAGCTGAACTTCCGGTCCGTCTCCGGGATCGAGTAAGGGCGCTGGTCCCACCTGGAGCACCTCGGCGGGGCACCCCATCCCTAGAAGAGAAGGCGCTGCGTACCCGGTCTCCCCTACCTGAGACCACCTGCAGACAGGTTGCTGATACGTCATCCGTGGGGATGATGAGGGGGCGACAGAAAGGGTGCTTTACACTCTTTGTCCCGCACCCCAATACCCTGAAGGACTGTAGGACTGAGAATGGGGAGCCCAGTTTTGCACTCTCTTTCCCCGAACCCTGGGATTCCATCCGTCTCTCACCTAGATTAACCCACACGGGGACTGAGAGTTCTACGGGTGAGCCGGCCTCTGACCCCGTCTTCTCCTAGTCCTCCAGTCTCAGAGCCGGCTTTAGCTCTAGGAGGGTCTAGCTCCTGTGTAGCTCCTGGAGAGACCCCTGCTTGGCGGAGGCTTAGGATCATCCCCGTGGGCAACTCCTGGGGTCCTCAGCGGCTGGAACGGTGCTTTTAAGGGTTGTGGATCTCAGGGCGCTGGTGTCTGGGAACAGTGGGTGCATCTCCAGATTTACGGTGAGTTTACTACCTTTGGCGATTTTTATGATGCATTCGCGGCACCTGGGAGGAGCCAAGCACATCCGGATCATAAAGGGAGGAGGGCGGCTTCCACTCCTGGGAGCAGTGGGCCATGTACGCCCTTCGTGCCCGGCTCAAGGAGTAAAGAGTCTCACCCCCATCCTGCCTGAGGTTCTCTCACAGTGGCTGTTCAGGTGTGCTGGGATGCCTGAGCTTGCAGACGGGCTGAGGTAAGAAAAACACTTCCCTTGCAGGGTGAGGGATGTGCAGGTTCCTGGTGACACCTGTAGCTTAAACTTCTTCAAAGCAGGGCCCAGGGTCTGTCTCCTCCTTTCAGCGCCCGAGGTTCTATCACAGTCCTGATAGAAAGATACACATCACTAATGCTAAAGCTGAAGCTCCAATACTTTGGCCACCTGATGCGAAAAACTGACTCATTGGAAAAGACCCTGATGCTGGGAAAGATTGAAGGCAGGAGGAAAAAGGGACGACAGAGGATGAGATGGTTGGATGGGCATCACTGACTCTTTGGACATGAGTTTGAGCAAGTTCTGGGAGCTGGTGATGGACAGGGAAGCCTGATGTGTTGCAGTCTATGGGGTTGCAAACAGTCAGACACAACTGAGCGACTGGACTGAACTGAACTGATACAGAAAATAGATAATCAACAAGGACCAACTGTATAGCATGGAATTATATTTACCATCTTGTAAAAACCTATACTGAAAATGTAATGGTGCGGGATTCTGTGAAACAGGAGGGGAAGGGTGCTGGACTTCCCCGTGCCCTCTGCTTTAGCTCTCCCCTGAAGTACCTATATAACAGTATTTGATGCACATTTCCTGAGTTGTTTTGTAGATGTGAAGACCCTCACTCCCCCCACCCTCCCACCCTGTACTAAATGGAATATGTTAACTATTTGATGACCCTGAGCCCATAGCCTCAGGCCTTCTGGAGCCTAAGGACTGATAATGCTAACCCCTGTGACCCCACCCTGTTCCCTCATCATTAGACAATTGGAGAATTGTGCACAAGCTGATCACAGATCCTGCAATACCCCTACCCCTCACTTCAGTTCAGTTCAGTCACTCAGTCGTGTCTGACTCTTCGCGACCCCATGAACCGCAGCATGCCAGGCCTCCCTGTCCGTCACCAACTCCTGGAGTTTACTCATACTCATGTCCATTGAGTCGGTGATGCCATTCGACCCTCTCATCCTCTGTTGTCCCCTTCTCCTCCGGCCTTCAATCTTTCCCAGCATCAGGGTCTTTTAAAATGAGTCAGTTCTTCACAACAAGTGGCCAAAGTATTGGAGTTTCAGCTTCAACAGCAGTCCTTCCAATGAATATTCAAGACTGGTTTCCTTTAGGATGGACTAGTTGGATTTCCTTGCAGTCCAAGGGACTCTCAAGAGTCTTCTCCAACACCACAGTTCAAAAGCATCGATTCTTTGGTGCCCAGATTTCTTTCCCATGTCCAAGGTCAGAGAAATCCCTCACCTCACCTGACTTAAAATTTATTTTCAATTGGAGGAGAATTACTTTGCAGTAATTGTACTGGTTTCTGCTATACGTCAGTATGAATCAGCCATAGGCATACATATGTCCCCTCCCTCCTGAACCTCCCTCCCACCTCCAACCCCTCTGCTGCTGCTGCTAAGTCGCTTCAGTCGTGTCCGACTCTGTGCGACCCCTCTAGATTGTCTCAAAGCCCCAGATTTGAACTCCCTGCTTCATACAACACATTCCTACCAGCTATCTAGTTTGCATATGGTAATTTATATGTTTCCATGCTACTCTTTCAATTTGTCCCACCTTCTCCTGCCCCCACTGTGTCCACAAGTCTTTTCTATATGTCTCATCTCCATCTCACCTGGCTTTTAAAAGTCCTTTGCCAAAATCCTTGGGGGAGCTCAGGGTTTTTTTAGGGCATGAGCCACCCATCTCCTTGCATGGCCTGCATCAAAACTTTCTCTGCTCCAAATTCCGATGTTTCAGTTTGTTTGGCTTCACTGTTTGTCAGGCACATGAGCTTGGGCTAACAGGAAAAGAATCTATATATCTATCTCTATACATAACTGAGCTACTTTGCTGTACACCTGAAACACTAACACAGCATTGTAAATGAACTATACTTCAATACAAATAAACAAATAAATACATTTTTAAGAATTAAAAAAAGAAAACTATGGCTGTAGAGGGGAAAAGATGGAAATCAACATTAAACACTTCAATGTGGGTGGATATTTCTAGCATGTGGGTATTTCTAGCTGGATAACAAATCGAGGGGGATCAGTGGATGGAGGCTTCTTGCTAAACTGTACTTACCAAGATTCTTGCTAATGATAAGCCAAAGAAATAGAGGTCAAAGATAGGGGCAAAAGAAATGCTATGGACTGAATGTTTGTCTCTCCCCTCACCTAAAAAAAAATTGTACGTGGAAATCCTAACCTCTCAGTGTGATGGTATAGGAGATAGCATTTGTGGGAGGTGATCAGGGCATGAGAGTGGAGCCCTTGTGAATGGGATTAGTGTCCTTATAAAAGGAGACCCCAGAGACCCCCTCACTTCTTTTCTCCATGTGAGGACACAATGAGGAGATGGCCATCTGTGAACTAGAAGGCAGACCCTCACTAGACACAGAATCTACCAGAGCCTTGATCATCATCTTTCCAGCCCCAGAATTGTGAGAGACACATATCTGTTGTTTACACCCTCCAGTCTACTGTCTTTTCATTATAGCAATCCTGATGGACTAAGACAGAAATCAATGGTGTAAAGATCCTTGATGAACTGATTTAGCAGCCTCAGGACATGGAAGCCGCCCACCGTTAAGAACTTGTAGATTGATGCATGTGCATAGCCATGTGCAAAACAGATAGCTAGTGGGAATCTGCTCTATATCACAGGGAGCTCAGCTCTGTGCTCTGTGATGACCTAGAGGGGTGGGATGCAGGAAGTGTGGGAGGGAGGTCCAAGAGGGAGGGGATTCTATATATAGATATATATCGATGTATAGATAGAGCTCTCTCTCTCTCTCTCTCTCTCTATATATATATATATATATGTATGTATGTATATGGTACACACACTCACACGTGTGTGCGTGCTTGCACACACACACATATACACAGCTTCTCAGGTGGTACTAGGGGTAAAGGACCTGCTTGCCAATGCAGTAGATGTGAGAGACTTGGGTTTGATCCCTGAGTCAGGGAGATGCCCTGGAGGAGGGCACGGCAACCCACTCCAGTATTCTTGCTGGGAGAATCCTGTGGACAGAGGAGCCCGGTGGGCTACAGTACATAGGGTCGCAAAGACTTGAATATGACTGAAGAGACTTAGCACGCATGCATAGCTGATTCACTTCATTGTACAGCAGAAACTGACACAACATTGTAAAGCAACCACATCCCGATTAAGAGAAAAAAAACTTGTAGAAAGAAGACTCCTTTTCAAAGTAGTCTGGGTAAAGTTTGATCAAGAAGGAGTCTTTGCCAGTACTAAAATGCAGAAATCTGGAGCCAGGCCATATCAGAAACCCCTTTGCTTGTTTTCCTAACCTCATGCATTTAAATTCTTAAAAACCAATGTATTTTCAGCTAATTTGGCAACAGCAGTTCTGTTGTAGTGTAGGAAAGCCAGAAGCCAGGAGAACAATTAGAAAGGTATTAACAGATGATTTAATATAAATGAGAATATTACAAGTTATAGGCTTGACATGCCTCTATTAAGCATTATTAAGGCAGAAATTGTACTACATATAACGCCACAATCTATTTTACTGAAAAGATATATGTATAGACTAGATGTGCCAATGTAATTAACAGCATTCTTCCAGTGAATTTTTTTTCCCAGTGAATCTTAAAGCATCCAATTTACTCAGATTGCACTTTGCAACTCACTGCACTTACTAATCAGCTTGTCAAGCATAATAGCCATTTGGGGCTAGATGTATTTAATCCTATGTGAATACGCTTATCAGGAATGTCTTAGACAATGTATGACTTCCTGGCGAAGAAATGGCTGCAATTAGCTGGTAATCATGCAATGTCTTGTTACTCTAGTTTTTAAAATTTACCAGGCTAATTCTGTGTTAGAGGAATTCAGAAGTTACAGCAGAAAGTTCAAAGTATGATTATACTGGGGATCAGAGAATTCCTGGAAGGTATTTGTTCAAGACTTAGCTATAGAGTTCAATTCTGAAATCTCTGAGTTCATCTGTGCTGAGAAAGCATTTGCTCTGACACCTGACTCAATAGAGGCAGATTGTATAGCTAATATGGTATCCAAAGTCCTGGGAAGAACTGATGCTGTTATATTCATTACAGGGCCCTGGTATGCATGGGCCTCTGGCTGTATTTGGGGACTGGACTACTTGTATTCTTCATGAGCAAAAGCACATGTGTTCAGAGTGGAATGAAGTCATTTAGCATCGTAGGTTATCAGTTATAACAATGCTTTTGAATAGGAGCAGAATGTCTAGAGCACCGGATCTCCTGACACAGAGCAATCAAGTCCTTCTACAGGATCAGGATGGTGAGCTTAGAAATTCACAGGACCAGTGACCCAGCCTGGATCCTACAGGATAAAAAGTAGGTGAACCAACTCTCATGTCTTTTTCATCAGATAATATTTGTGAGCATACATCCTTTTAAAAGCATGTGCCAGGACTTCCCTGGTGGTCAAGTGGTTAAGATTCTGCCTTCCAATGCAGGGGACATGGGTTTCATCCCTGGTTGGGGAACTAAGATCCCAAAAATCTCAGGACAACTAAGCCCAAGTGCCACAACTACTGAGCACATGCCCTCTGGAGCCCGCCCACCCCAGTAAAGATTCTGGAAGATCATGCACGCCACAACTAAGACCTGATGCAGCCAAAACTAAATAAATACTAAAAAATGAAATCGTGTGTCACAACCGTAATTTTTTGCATTTTAATGTTAAAAGGAACATTACCTTTGTTACAGTTTACTCTTTCCCAAGTAGGTGATGCACGTTGTGTAAATAGGAAAAATACATTCCAGTAGCATTTCATTTACTCTATCATCATGAATAGTCTTTGTAAATCATACAGCTCTTCAGTCTAAACCTGTTTCATTTGTAGATATTACTAAACTGGCTCCCATAGAGAACCTATTGCGTATGCTCTTCATCTCCATGTACATCAAGACAAAGGTCTATAATTACTGAAGACAGTTTCATTGAAAAGTATTTGGGACACAGGGTGGACTCAGCAGTTTCATAAGTCAAGAAATCACCCCCCTTGGGGATCATCTTTGCTCTGAGAATCTCTTAGCTTCTCAGGGACTGGAAAAGTCTGAAATGCAAATACAGTTAAAGAGTCTTGTTGGGAGATGACCAGCTAAGTATGGAGGGGGTTCCAGCATTTGTCTTGTGTTTCTGTTCCACTTGCCTGGTTGGAACCAAATTTCTCCCCCTGAGCATGGATAAAGCTCCATATACAATTCTCAGAAGCCACACCTGAGAACAAAGTTTCTGGAACCTGGAAGCTGAGGTACTAGTGGGTCACAAGGATGATAAAACCACCCATGGCATTGCCTGATGCTCAATATCTTTCATTGCTTCTAGAAAGTGTCCAGTGGTGTTCTGTGTTGCCCTGACTGGCTGAGATGAAGAATGAGGTCACAAATCTAAATTATCATAAGAGAATCAGTATGAATATTTACAGCACATTCAGATAGGGTTAATAGTGTCCTCCCAAATTTATATCCATCCAGAAAATCCAATGTGTCTTTGTTTGGAAATAAGATCTATGCTGATGTCATTAATTCAAGATCTTGAGATGCAATTGTCCTGGATTTAGGGAAGCTCCGAAATCCGATAACTGACGTCCTTATAGGAAGAGGTGAGAGTGCTCAGAGACACACAGGGAGGAGAAGGTCATGGGACCTGTTGTTGTCATTCAGTTGCTAAGTTGTGTCTGACTCTTTGCAACTCCATGGACTGCAGCACCCAAGACTTCCCTGTCCTTCACTTTCTCCCAGTTTGCTTGAACTCATGTCCATAGAGTCGGTAATGCCATCCAACCATCTCATCCTCTGTCACCCCCTTCTCTTCTTGCCCTCAATCTTTCCCAGCATCAGGCTCTTTTCCTATAAGTCAGCTCTTCACATCAGGTGGCCAAAGTATTGGAGCTTCAGCTTCAGCATCAGTCCTTCCAATGAATGCTGCTACTAAGTCACTTCAGTTGTGTCCGACTCTGTGCGACCCCAGAGACGGCAGCCCATCAGGCTCCCTCGTCCCTAGGGTTCTCCAGGCAAGAACTCTGGAGTGGGTTGCCATTTCCTTCTCCAATGCATGAAAGTGAAAAGTGAAAGTGAAGTCACTCAGTTGTGTCCAACTCTTAGCGACCCTATGGACTGCAGCCTACCAGGCTCCTCCGTCCATGGGATTTTTCAGGCAAGAGTACTGGAGTGGGGTGCCATCATGAATATTCAGGGTTAATTTCCTTTAGGATTGACTGGTTTGATCTCTTTGCTGTCCAAGGGACTCTCAAGAGTCTTCTTCAGCACCATGATTAGAAATCATCAATTCTTTAGTGCTCAGCCTTCTTTATGGTCCAATTCTCATATCCATAAATAACTACTGGAAAAACCATGGCTCTGACTATATGGACCTTGGTCTGCAAAGTGATGTCTATGCTTTTTAATATGTTGTCTATGTTTGTCATAGCTTTTCTTCCAAGGAGCAAGTGTCTTAATTTCATGGCTGCCCAAGAAAATAAAATCTGTTACTGTTTCCACTTTTGCCTCTTCTGCTTGCCATGAAGTGATGAGGAGGCAAAGATTGAAGGGATGCTGCCATAAGCCAAGGATGCCTGGGACCACCAGAAACAGGAAGAGGCAGGAAGGATTCTTCCCTGGAGAGCATAGTCTTTGATTTGGAAGTCTTGGTCTCCAAGTTCGCCAGAGTTGGCTTCTCTTTAATGAGTCCTTGGTACAAAATCATCTCCTTACATCTCCTTAGAGATGCTGTCCCCAGCCTGCTAAAGTAGCTCTTCTATCCTCCTCATTCATCACTCTACTCAATTTATTAGACTATTTCATTTTCTGCATAATTATAACTATTTTAGGTTTGTGTCTCCATTTGCTCCTGGTGTGTGTGTCTTCATTTCAGATGCAAAATCAGTTAGGGAAGGAACTTGTCTGTTTTGCCCCTGCTATATCCTCAGCACCGCCCACAATGCCTGGCACAGATAAGCATACTGTTAATATTTGTTGAATGAGTGAATGAATGAATGAGTGAATCTTATGCTTTAACCCAAGCTTCCAAGGACATCTGATTCTTCGGGACTGAGGGAAGATGTCCCCATCAGCAGGATCTGGATTTTGGTTTTGGTGGCTCCACAGCACAGCAGGGAGAGAACTTGGTAAATGAGGCAGCAATGAATGGTTGTAGATTTTAGGGCAGAATGATGCTGTCCTGTATTTTTCCCCTTGGAGTCCTTCTGCAGTTTCTCTGGAAGATGTCTCTGCTTTGGACAAAGACATGTGCTATCTCCTTAAGCCAAACTCCCACAAACGAATCCTAACTAGTGGAAGAGTTTTTTCCTGCTTCACTTGTAGTCTCCACTCATTGTGGGTCCTGAAGTCCTCCAATATGGCTGAGGGGGAATTTTAAAGGAGAGCATCATGGGCAGTTATGAACTCTCAATGGGCAGTTATGAACACCCAGAAGGCATGGGGAAAATGTGAGCTTACACGCAGGGCCGTGGGACCAGGACCTAAGCGACAACCTCAGGCTCTCAGCACAACCAAGTTCTAATGGTGCCTCAACCATTGACAATCTGAGGGATCTTGTCTCAGAAACTTCCCTTCTCTGGGTGCATTTTAATGTAGGCATTCTTTTAATCAGTGTTTACTGAGCACTTGCTACCTGCCAGGAAGCATTCTAGGTGTGAGGGATTTAAAGAGGAACAAAACAAAGTCCCTGGAGGTCATATTCTTTTAGGGCCAGTGAGCCATAAACAAGTGAATAAATAGAAAATATGGTTCTCATAGTGACACGAGCTCTGGATTAGTGCAGAAAAAAAGGCTGGAGAGGGAAAGGGTAAGATTTCCTATTGTATATAAGGGGGCAGATAAGACCTCTCTGATGAGTGAGCGCTCCTGTAGAGGCTGGAAATAATATATAGATGTTATTTAAAACAAACATTTAAAAATAATGTCCATTTTTAAAATAAGTTACTCTGTGGGAGTTACTATTTGCATATAATATGATTTTATTTTTTGCTTTGGTTCCCTCATTTAAAATTTTGTCATTGATGTATAGTTGATTTTTAATATTGTGTCAGTTTCAGGTATAGAACATAGGGATTCAGTTATTATTTCAGGTTATATTCCATTATAGGTTATTATAAGTTATTGTTTATAGATATGGTGCTATAGAGCAACTTCTTGCTATTCATGTCTTTTATGTATAGTAGCTTGTATCTCATAGTTCCATACTCCTAATTTATCCCTTCCCCCACCACTTTCACCTTTAATAACTGTAAGTTTGTTTTCTATGTCTATGAATATATTTCTGTTTTGTAAATAAGTTCATTTGTATCATTTTTTTAGATTCCAAATATAAGTGATATCGTATATTGTTTCTCTTTATGACTTGCTTCACTCAGTATGAAGTCTTCTAGGTCCATCCATGCTGCAGTGAATGGCACTATTTCATTCTTTTTTATGGGTGAGTAATATTCCACTGTATATGTGTACATCTTCTTAAGCCAATCATCTGTTGAGGGCCACTTGGGTTGTTTCCATGTCTTGGTACAAAGATCTATTTTCTGATGAATTTTTCTAGCAGTGTAAATAGTTCCATCTCACTTTTTCACCCACTATAAAGTATTATCTAGTTGTACCAACATGTATTCAGATTTCTTCTATTCCTAATCATTTAGATTTTTTTCTGTTTTCAGGTTTTTTGTTTGTTTGTTTGTTTTTGCTGCTACAATGCACTCTTGTTAAGCCCTATCTGGTACTGTAGAAAATTTGCTGACGGGCGGTGCTTTTAAATACTGGGGTTGGAAGGATTCTCAGGTCTACTTGGGGTTCAACAGGAAAAGAATTATATGATTGATTAGAATCCTGATCTCAGCCACAGGAAGTGAAGAATGATGCTTTTAGTTCCAAGCATCTGCCGTGATGTTTCTGCATCTCCATCTCCAGGGAGAATGAACTTTCAGAGTCATGACTCCAAACGCACCTGGTGATCATCAACAACCCCCCCGAAACATCTTACCTTTAGTAGTGTGACTGGATTTTGTGTGCTAAACAGTGAGTTTTTATATATTTGGGATTTATTTTAGTTTGACCCTTACTCCATACCACCACTGAGAGACTTCTTGCATCTCTTTGTCCCAAAGCAAGTTGGTCAGTGATTTTCTGAGGCTGTCTACTCAGTCCGCTGTTTGGCAGAGGGTTTCCAGAATAAACTTCAAGCAGATGGTGCTTTTATGTTCTCCTATAAACCAGAATGAGCGAGGTGTTCTGCAAACAGCTGCTATCTCAGTTATATAAAAATGATTTCACAGCTGAGAAGAGCAATTGTAAAATGTCAAGGAGAATGGATGTCTGCTGGGTACACCAAGCAAATGACCAGAAATAACCACCTTTGTCTGGCCAGAGTAAACACTGTGTACTTTCTAAATGTTCTGTTATGCCAATTTCTCCAGAGTGGGTGGCCACACTTGAAATGTTCCAATGGAATTCAACTCCCTGTGGCTAAGTATTGCTGCAGTATATGAGCCCTAATGATTATGTTCAGTAAACCTATTATGTCGATGTGCACATAATAAGGTTTAGATGTTTTGTCATTTCCTAGCACACATCAAAATATAAAAGCATTAAAGGATTTTCCTGGAGAGTGAACTAGATTCTGCAAAGTGGAGAAGACAGACAAAAACCATGAAGGTGGGGGTCGTATTTATCTGTCTATATTCAGACAATGTATGAATATGTATTGTTACTTTCTAACATGTATTTTCTCAAGGATTCTTGCCTGGAGAATCCCCATGGACAGAGGAGCCTGGCAGATTATAGTCCATAGGGTCGCAAAGAGTTGGACATGACTGAGCCACTAAGGAAAAAAAAAAAGTATTTTCTCAAGGTAGAAGAGGAAAAATAAAGCCAATTTCACAAGTTCAGGAAAGAAATTGGTTGTTGTCAGTCTGTTTCAGTCAGTGATAGATTCTGGGTATTTCTATGGCAGAAATATGTTGTGATACATCTTTAAAGTTTCCATTGATATATTAATATTAATATATTAATATTTATGGGGAATTATATTCAATATCCTGAGATAAACCCTAGTGGAAAAGAATGTAAAAAAGAATTGCCCTCACTCTTCCCAGCATCAGGGTTTTTTCCAATGAGTTGGCTCTTTGCATCAGGTGGCCAAAGCTTCAGATTCAGCATCCATCCTTTGAATGAATATTCAGGGATGATTTCCTTTAGGGTTTACTGGTTTGATCTCCTTGCTGTCCAGTGGACTCTCAACAGTCTTTTCCAGCACCGCAGTTCAAAAGCACCAATTCTTCAGCACTCAATCTTCTTTATGGTCCAACTCTCACATCTGTACATGAGTAATGGAAAAACCATAGCTTTGATTATATGGACCTTATACTTTGCTGTACAGCAGAAACTAACACAACAGTATAAATTGACTATACTTCAATAATAAAATATTTATGATGTCTTCAAAAGTCAGCTATCAGTGGCATATCTGTTCATTATTTATCTTTGTTAATAAAATTTTATTGACATAGCCATACCCATTTATTTTCTATGCTACTTTTGCACTACAACACAGAGTAGTTGGGATAGAGGTCTAAATTATTTTCTTTCTGGCTAATTACACAGAAAAGTTTGCTGACCTCTGATACGTTCTACTCAGCTGCCTAGATGCAACCCCAGCTTTCCAGGTACAAGCTCCATGACCTCAGGGAATCTACACAAGCTCTGGAGTCTTGGTTTAATTGTTTTAATTTTGAGTCAGTCTGTGAGAAGCAGGACCATCCCATGGGCAGACTCCTGTGTTCCCCACCTGCCTCTTGTTTGTAGAAAATCTTTAGCCTTCTAGGCCTTCTCCAGATTCCAAAGAACATGTGTAATGAGAGAAGTGAGAAAATGCAGAAAAAAAGGAAAACAGTCAAGTATTCTGAGCCATATAGAGTGGTGTTACAGATACTACATTCCACCCCCCTCCCCCATAGACATTAACTACATGCTTCCCACCAGCAGCTAGACTCCAGACCAGGTGGAACCGGAAAGCTAACAATACTGACTCCTGATTACCTCACCCCCAACCAATCAGAAGAATGTCATGAGCTGATCAGGTACCCTGCAACCCTCTCCCTCACCCCCAGTCTTTAAAAACCTTTCCGTAGGTAAACAAAAAGGACCTACTGTATAACAAGTGCACTATATTCAATATCTTGTAATAACCTATGATGGAAAAGAGTCCAAAACATATATATATATATAATATATAACAGAATTATTTTGCTGTACACCTGGAACACTGTAAACCAACTCTACTTCAATTTTTTAACTAGCAATGAAAAAAAACCTCTTCCCTGAAAGCAGTGGGGGAGTTTTGGTTTTTTGAGCACGAGCTGCCTGTTCTTGCTTGGCCTCATGTTGGACACCCTCCGGTCATCACTGTACTTTCCTTCACCACAAACCGATGACAATAGATTCGCTTTACTCTGTGTGGGGAAGTGGGTCCAAGTTTGGTTTGGTAACAATTTTGCAAATTATCCAGGTGACAGTTTTAGCTGTGCTTGCTTTATCCCATTTCTAGTCTTGCGGATCGATGGGGGCTTATGCATTTTCATTTCATTATTAACATGCTTTATTGTAAAAGATTCGAAATAGCATAGCAAGATGAGACCAAAAATTCCCTCAAATTACAGCACCCTAAAATCACCATTAATAGTATTGGCAAGTTATCACTTCTATCATTTAAATACACATGGCTGCAAGGAGATAGATACAGATGCACAGAGGGAAGGATAAATCACTATTTAAAAAACAACTATATTCTGCATGTTTTTGATAAATAGTGCTGAATTTGTTCTTGCTTGGATCTAACAGAAGACAAAGTAGCCAAAATGAATTGCTAGACCTCAAGTAAGTTAGTTTGACCTCAGAAATATTGGTGTTGAAAACATTCTGGTAAGATTGAGGGGAAAAATGTTCGGGCAAAATTAATGTTTACAGCCATCACTTAAAGTGTTGATCCTGTTATTGTTTTAAATGTCATGACCTCATTGTCGCTAATAAGCTGAGTCTCATTTTTAGAAGGGGAAGGGATGACCAGCTTCTTATTTCTCCCCCTATTACTAATCATTATAATATGCTTGCATGCGTGCATGATCAGCCATGTCCGACTCTTTGTGACCCCATGGACCACCCTGCCAGGCTCCTCTGTCCATGGGATTACTGGAGTGCTTGCCATTTTCTCCTCCAGGGAAATCTTCCTGCATTGGATTCTTTACCACTGAGCCATTAAGACCTGCAGTACTCAAAATTTATAACATTTACATTCCATAGTGCATTTCCAATCCCTGCATTTCTGAATCTTAGTTTCATATGGAGATTACCCTGCTTCTTCCATCCCTGACTTTGGATTCATCTGCTTTCCACCTTCCAGAGGAGTTATAAGTGTTTTCTTTATCTATTGTGACTCCTCAGCCAATCCCCTTCAATTAACTTACAGAGAGAGATATCATCATTTCATCCTTTCGCCATTTTTACGTGGCAAAAAGGAGATCAAACCATATGTTCAAAACATTGTTTTGAGTTGGAAATCTCAAAAAGATTTTTCAGAAGATACTGTACAGTTATAAGGGATTTCTGTTCAACATCTGTTTAATAACCACTGACTGGTGTCCTGTGTGCCAGGCTGTGTGCCTAGTACCATGTTTATTACTCTGTTGTTGGCATCCTCGAGCTCACTGAGAAGTGTTTCCTGCCCATTAACAGGCTTCTCCTTCTTTCTGGTGGAAATTTCTCTAATGAGAAATGAAGGATTATCTCATAATTAAAGTCTGAGCCTAAAACACTGATGCCCCCAGGGCAAGTAACTGCCTTCATTTGTTCAGCATTTATTCACTGCTGGAGAAGTTCTGCATTCTTTCCAAAAGGCAGAAAGAAGGAAGGATGAGGGATATTTAGAAAAAGAAGAAGAAAACCACGTATTGTGTGAACCTCAGGGCTGATTTCCTAATCTTTTCAGTCTCCCCAGAAACATATCTGCTTCTGAAAAATATTTACCTTTGGCAGGTGAGTCACCATTTACAGACGATGATTATACAACTCTGTGTCCCACTGGTGGTTGCCAGGGGGGAGGGTTTGGGGGAAAGGAGGGGAGGGAGGTTGGGGTTAGCAGATGTAAGCTTTTATGTATAGACAAGGTCCTACTGTAGAGCTCAAAGAGCTACATTCAATAGTGATAAACCATAATGGAACAGGATATAAAAAGAGAAATATATATTATATATATTAATATACATATATATTTGTACACGTAACTGAATCACTTTGCTCTACAGAGATAATTAACACAACATTGTAAATCAACTATACTTCAATCAAAAAATTAAACAATTCCATTATCTTTCAGGGGAGGGAAGCTTAGAGAAAGCGGCAGTAACTCAGCACAATGAAACCTAATGGAACAGAACACAGCCTAATTCCTGGGAGACCGGTGCAGCCACTCTGAGACTTTACGACCATATCTGACTTCTTCTGTGGGTGTTCCTTATAAGGCTGCTCAAAATTCCCTAACGAGAGGCAGTCACATAAAACCAGGCTGGCTTCTGCAGGTTGATGAGTTGGGTCTGGTTAGCAGAGACCTGCATTTCCTGTTTGCTTGGTGCCTGCTGGGGACATGAGGGGTGGGGTGCTCAGAACTTTGACCCACAAGGTGTTTGGATCTTCATCCATCTTTGCTTCAAGGTAGTGACTGCACAGTGTAATGAGACATCAGAATTAAAATGGGTCATTTCCTAAGGAAAATGACTTACGTCTGATTTTTTTATGGTGTAAAGAAACAGGAAAACTCAATTAGTCAAGCACATGGGCTGGCTAGTTCCTCCAGATCACTACTGTTTCGTTTTGTCTTCTGTATTAAGAGTGCCATAGGTCAGGATTGAAAATAACATTTCTCCAGGCAACCAGACTTGTAATCTCAATGAAGGAGAAGGGTGAGTGTGAGAGACAGTAGGAAGTAAGGAGGCAGAGACCTGGAGAACACGTTCACTTGTTTGCATGTTTGACTCAGAGCATTGCTGGTTCTTCCAAGTGTTTTCAAAACAAAGTGTTAGTCACTCAGTCGTGTCCAACTCTTTGTGACCCCATAGACTGCATCCTACCAGTCTCCTCTGTCCATGGAATTCTCCAGGCAAAGATACCAGAGTGGGTTGCCATTCTCTTCTCCAGGAGATCTTCCTGACCCAGGAATCGAACCCAGGTCTCCTGCAGTGCAGGCAGATTCTTTACCATCTGAGCCACAAGGGAAACCCCTGATCCTGAACTCCCTAACTATCCCTTCCCTCATTCTCCCCCACCCCCCAACCCCCTCAACCATAAGTTCCTTCTCTAAGTTTGGGTCTGTTTCTGTTTTGTAAATAAGCTCATTTGTATCATGTCTTTTGTACATATTGCTATATTTAAAATGTATAACCAGCAAGGACCTACTGAGAGAACTCTGCCCAGTGTTACCTGGCAACCTGGCTAGGAGGAGAATCTAGGGGAAAATGGATACATGTATATGTTTGGCTGAGTCCCTTTGCTGTCCACCTGAAAACACCACTACATTGTTAATTGGCTATATATCAATATAAAATTAAAAGTTTTTTTAAAGCTGAAATCCATTGCTGTTTTGAATGTAAAATGCTCCCCTTATTAAAAGTGACCCAGCCAACAACCAAACAAATCCATGTGTGGCCAGTTTTGCAAACTGTGAATGTGGTTAGTTAGCAAAGTTTTCTGGGATCAATAACTTTTAATTTTTTTTCCTTTTCTGTACCATGCACATCATCCATCATGATGCTTGGTATGAGGGACTACTTTGATATCACCGTAGTTTTCTGGCAAAGCCCTTGGACCGCTGCCTCATCGCCCTGCTAAGTTATTTGTACAATCACATACAACAAAAGCCCAAGGATGGCTGAAACAGTGAGGTTCTCAACTGCATCCGATTTTTTTTTTTTTAATGTCTACCACATTTTCCAGAACTGAGTTGTTTAAAACAATATGATTATATCATTTTTGCTGTTTTTCAGGCCAAAAGTTTGAAAATGGGTCTTACCAGGCTGAAACCAAGGTGTCAGCAGAGTCATGTTTCTGAAGCTTCTAGGGGAACATCTGTTTCCCTTTCGTTAAGGTGGTTTCAAGTTCAGCTCCAGTAGGTTATGGGACAGGCTTCTTTTATGCTTAATGGGAGGGGGTGTAGTTGGTTGCTGCAAATTTC
Organism: Capricornis sumatraensis; assembly: GCF_032405125.1. Taxonomy (NCBI): domain Eukaryota; kingdom Metazoa; phylum Chordata; class Mammalia; order Artiodactyla; family Bovidae; genus Capricornis; species Capricornis sumatraensis. The sequence goes on along the minus strand of NC_091085.1, from coordinate 56,479,688 downwards.
TTGGTGCAAGTATCTTTTGCTCTTGCAGCTGTTCATGTAGGTCAGGTCAAGATAGATGTTCCTGGATATATTAGGAGTTTGGGATTAACATATCAGTTCAGTTCAGTTCAGTCCAGTTCTCTCAGTCGTGTCCAACTCTTTGTGACCCCATGAATCACAGCACGCCAGGCCTCCCTGTCCATTACCAACTCCCAGAGTTTACCCAAATCCATGTCTATTGAGTCGGTAATACCATCCAGCCATCTCATCCTCTGTCGTCCCCTTCTCCTCCTGCCCTCAATCTTTCCCAGCATCAGGGCCTTTTGCAATAAGGCAGCTCTTCGCATCAGGTGGCCAAAGTATTGGAGCTTCATGAACACCCAGGACTGATCTCCTTTAGGATGGACTGGTTGGATCTCCTTGCAGTCCAAGGGACTCTCAAGAGTCTTCTCCAACAGCACAGTTCAAAAGCATCAATTCTTCAGTGCTCAGCTTTCTTTATAGTCCAACTCTCACATCCATACATGACCACTAGAAAAACCATAGCCTTGACTAGACAGACCTTTGTTGACAAAGTAATGCCTCTGCTTTTTAATATGCTGTCTAGGTTGGTCATCATTTTCCTTTCAAGGAGCAAGCTTCTTTTAATTTCATGGTTGCAGTCTCCATCTGCAGTGATTTTGGAGCCCCAGAAAATAAAGTCAGCCACTTTACCCACTCTTTCCCCGTCTATTTGCCATGAAGTGATGGGACCGGATGCCATGATCTTATTTTTCTGAATGTTGAGTTTTAAGCCAACTTTTTCACTGTCCTCTTTCACTTTCATCAAGAGGCTCTTTAGTTCTTCACTTTCTGCCATAAGGGTGGTGTCATCTGCATATCTGAGGTTATTGATATTTCTTCTGGCAATCTTGATTCCAGCTTGTGCTTCCTGCAGCCCAGCATTTCTCATGATGTACTCTGCATATAAGTTAAATAAGCAGGGTGACAATATACAGCCTTGATGTACTCCTTTTCCTATTTGGAACCAGTCTGTTATTCCATGTCCAGTTCAAACTGTTGATTCCTGACTTGCATATAGATTTCTCAAGAGGCAGGTCAGGTGGTCTGGTATTCCCATCTCTTGAAGAATTTTCCACAGTTTATTGTGATCCATATGTCAAAGGCTTTGGCATAGTCAATAAAGCAGAAATAGATGTTTTTCTGGAACTCTCTTGCTTTTTCCATGATCCAGCAGATGTTGGCAATTTGATCTCTGGTTCCTCTGCCTTTTCTAAAACCAGAGGAGTTACCCCACACCCAAGGTTAAGTGTGGTGGCTGAGAGGAGATACCCAATGTCCAAGGTAAGGAGCAGTGGCTGTGCTTTGCTGGAGCAGTCGTGAAGAGATACCCCATGTCCAAGATAAGAGAAACCCAAGTAAGACGGTAAGCTCTGAGAGAGGACATCAGAGGGCAGACACATTGAAACCACAATCGCAGACAACTAGCCAATCTGATCACATGGACCACTGCCTTGTCTAACTCAATGAAACTAAGCCATGCTGTGTGGGACCACCCAAGATGGACAGGTCATGGTGGAGAGGTCTGACAGAATGCAGTCCACTGGAGAAGGGAGTGGCAAACCACTTCAGTACTCTTGCCTTGAGAACCCCATGAACAGTATGAAATCAACTATATTCCAAGATAAAATAAAATTAAGAAATAAGAAAATAAGATAGATGTTTTTGTAAACCTCCAACAAAGAGTAATGTTATTCTCTGTTCTGCAACTTTTTATCTCTATATGAATGGATAGGGGCTATGCCTTTAAATGTCAGAGCCTTAAAATTGGGCTGTCCTCTGTATTTCAGGCTATAGGCAGCATTCCTAACTTGCAGCAAAAGCAATACAATACAAAGGTTAAAGTAAAAGAAATAGATCCAATATGGAGCCAGATTTGTTTTTCTCTATTACAAGTTCATTTCTCAAGGGGCGACCTTGACCACTAACTCAGGTCCCTCTGTGACCTGAGCTGGCATGACAGTCAAGCACCTGTGCATTCTGGGCTGGTCTCTGTAGAAATAAAGCACCAGTGGTCAGTCATGTTTATGTTCAGGGCATCCCCTTTAAAGTTGCCTTCAACCAACAGAAAATAAAAAGCCCAAGGGAAGAGTCTAAGAAGAAACCTTTCTGAACCATGCACAGAAAGTCACTGCATAAGAGAGACTTTGGCAGCTGTTGTGACATATTGTGTATCATTGTGGGTCTTTAAAAAAATGCTTGCTGTGATAACAAGCAGTCTGTTGGAACAGCTGCCAAGAAATGTTAAGGTTAATCTTTATTAATGAAGACGAATGTGTCTCTGTGTGCCTGCCTTTCTGGCTCTATGGCATTAGAGACAAGGAAGTTTGTAGTTGTGTGCCCACCTGAACGGAGATAGGTCTTCGCTTCAAACCCTGGTGGCTGTGTGTGTTAAGAATTTATTTGTCACATTACTTATTTGCAGCATTTAGGTGGGAGGATTAGGGTTTTCTGCCCCATTGAAGAGAGAAGTTGCAAAAGGATGGTAGCAATCCTCTTCTTCATTCACATTATTCGTGCTCCGGGGGAAAATAGTACAAAGCTTCAGAATCTTCCACAGACATTGATCACTCATCACCCTCATGTAAAGGATGTTGAGAAAGGCTGACAGGATGGAGGATGTTAAGCACTGTCCTGGGAAACACATTTTATGTTTCTCTCCTTGGCTGAACTGGTGTATGTTTGGGGGCATATTCCTTAACCTCACAATTTTCACTTCCTCTGTAAGAAACTGAATTTCTACCAAGTTTAGCAGTTTTCACCAGTTAGCAAATGCTCTCACACAGAGCAGAGTTCTATCAACTAGAGGTTAAGAATCCACAGAATGGGGAGCAGCCCACAGACCTACTGGTGCCTAAAAATTGATAATGTTAACTCCTATTATCTCATCATCACTCCATCAGAGAATTGTGCACCGGCTGATCACATACCCTGGGACTCCACCTCCCTCACACGGCTTTTAAAAATGCTTTGCTGGGACTTCCCTTGTGTTCCAGTGGTTAGGACTCTGCACTTCCAATGCAGGGGTAATGGATTTAGTCCTTGATCAGGGAACTAAGATGCTGCATGCTTGCATGAAATGTGGAAGTGTTAGTTGCAAAGGCATGTCCGACTCTTTGCATCCCCATGGACTGTATGTAGCTCATCAAGCTCCTTTGTCCATGGAATTCTCCAGGCAAGAATACTAGAGTGGGTAGCTATTCCCTTCTCGAGGGGATCTTACTGACCCAGGGATCAAATCTGGGTTTCCCTCATTTACAGTTATTAAAAAAAAAAAAAAAAAAGCTTTCCTGAAACCCACTGGGGAATTCAGCTATTTTGACAACTAACTCACTGAACTCCTTATTTGGCGCCTGCAATAAATACCTTACTTCCTTTTCCTTCACCACAACTCATCAGGAAATTGGCTTTAGTGTGTGCAGGCAAGTGGACCCAAATTTTATTCAGTAGCTTCAACATTGCTTGATATTGCAATCTGATTTTTTTTGTAAAATTGATGGCTTAAAAACAACTAAAATCTTAGACCTTTAGCAGCTTCAGTTTTCATTGACTTGGAATTATACTTTATAATTCCAAATTAGGGTTCATTGATTTCCGTTATAGAAGAACTGTTTCCTTTGAAACAGACTCAGCCTTAGATCCTTAAATAATAGCAATAGACAGTTCTTATGCACTCAGCTCTTAGACAGAGTTTGAAGCATTCAGTGTTTCATCTAAATGAAGGAAAAAGTGGCAAAGAAATGTGCATTTAAAGCATGAAAAGCTGATAAGAAATATAGGAGACCAGCAGTATTTTTGTTAGAAAAAGTAAGAGTTTCTTTAATGAACACACATTTATCACATGAGTCTTACAAACCATGCACTGCACATTTTGTATTAAGAGTTTTTTCCTTTTATTTTCTAGTTTATTTCTTTAATTTAAAAGGTTTGCTGCTGAGGTGGTTTTCTGTTGTACTTTGAAAAAGAATTAGATCATTAGTGGAAACTAGTGCCTAAAACCTGAGACTAGTGAAGTCATCTGATACTGATAAATATGCTGAAGAGAAAAAAAAAAAGAGTCATGTCTTGGAAATGCCAGTGTCCCAAGAGAAGTCAGGTGAGTGGTCAATTACAACTTCTCTGGCATGTGACCTTTGAATCAAGACTAAAAATAAAGAAGACAGTCATGCCATAACCTGAGAGAGAATTTTGCAGAGTGGAAACAGCCAAGGCAAATATGCTGCTCATGTATACTCCCATTACATGAGGACCGTAGAAAATCAACATGGATATAACAAAGGGAGGGAAGGCGTGAGTGTGGGCACTGCAGTGGGCAGGGAGTAGATGAGAGAGAGCTTTGCGGGTTGTGATCATGAACTCAGATTTACTCTAAGCAAAAGGAACATGTAGAAAGCAGCCTTATGGAATGCTAAAAGTTCCTTCACCCTTCAACATGTCCAGTAGAACAAATAGTGGTATCAAGGTGTGTTCATATAGTGTCACTTGCCTAGGACTATAGTAATGATGTTAGGACTAATTCACAGGGGGTAGAAGTAAAAATATTTAGCGAACACATATTTCAACCCTGAATAAAATGTCTTCTGTTCTTATGAAAATCTATGATGTTTTCTGCTCCTATCAGTTTACCCCTGGTTGAGACCACAGAGCAGAGCTGATCTCTGTTGTGATCAACATGATCAGCCCTGGATAAGCCTGTCTTCAATGAGTGAGGTGCTACATAAACTCACTTCCTGGGTCACAGGAAACAGGAGGACAGATCTGAGCTCAGGGCTCTGAATTCCATGTTTTAGATGCTAACACAGAAGTCCTGCTCACAGTGGGCATTGTGGGAGAGGACTTGTGGACTCATCCAGTGTAGATCCAAAGGTAAGCAAGTGACAGAAGAAAGTGATGGGATAGAGAGTCCCAGATGGCTGCAGAGGGGTGACTGTATGTATATAAGGATGCTCTTGTCTTGGCAAAATTGCACTGAACCGGCTGTGTGACTTCGAATAAACCGAGCAGCCTCTCTGATCCTCAATGTCGTCACCTAGTAAATTACAATAGCACTTTTCCTACCTGCCTCCCAGGGTTGTTGTTGTGGGATCCATAGATGGGAAGGTGTTTAGACAAGTGTGACATGTGCAAGTGAAGGCATGGTGTTTGCAGAAGGTGGGAGGTGAGTGACGATATAACTAGGTCAGGGAATGGGTGGTAGCTGTTTGTGCATGCAGCTCCAGTGGTATGGACTCACGGCAAACCAAGAGAAGTGCTCTTGCCTCTAAATGAACCTGACTTTCTAAATGAAGATTCCATTTTAAATTAGGCAGTGACTGAATTGGTGCCAGTACTTGTTAAGACTGTTTCCCTGTGTTTGCTGGCCAATTGGATCAGAGGCTGACATATTTGGTTCTGCTGATACTTGAAACGATTGACAGCACTTCGGAGCCAATCAGAATCTCTGAGAGTGAATTCCAACCCTGCCACTCTCTGACTCTATGGCCTTGGGCAGCAAGGTCTATCTTCAGCATTCTATCACAGAAAAACAGTGGGATCTCTGGCGGGGCATGTAGGGAGGATGCAGTGTCTGTTCAAGGTCTATTCCTTGAGCAGGAAGGCTTGGATGGCAAGCGATGGTGTTACCAAGTCCAAGCTGGTACTGCTCACTGCGTGACAGGCCAATATATCAAGAGATGAAGTGTTGGGGAAAGGAATAATGGGACTTAATTTGGAACCAGGAGACACAGAGAAGACATCGTACTAATGTCCCAAAGAACCATCTTCCCTGAGTTAGATTTCAGGCTTCTCTTATAATAAAAGGGGAAGGAGTGTGCCTGGTTCTTGCAAACTTCTTGGTGCCAGCCAGACTCAGAGAAGATGCAATAAATAATCCTTTGTTTTTGCAGCTATCCGCCTGTCTGGTCACAATGTTCCCACACATCTTCAACAAGACAGTTGTTATTCTTTGTTCTGCAACTATTTCTGTCTGTATGAATGGGAAATGCTGTACCTTTGACAGTCAAGCCTGGGAGTCAGAGCCTTGAGAATGGGCTTTCTTGTATATTTCAGGCTTCAGGCAGCATTCTTTTACAAAACGTGCAGAACCAGCATGACTCCGCACAGGCCACAGAGCACAAGGGTTACGCTGAAGGGATAGATCCAATATGGATCAGACTTGTTCTTTCCTGTTACAATGAGAAACCCATTCCCCATTTTGACTGGATAAACAGAGCTAGGTGCTATTCTTAAAACAATCAGAAAAGGCCAGAATAATTCCAGCTCTGATTGATTGATTTGGGATCCGGATTCCAAACTCCACTTTTTGAGCTGGTTCCATGGTGAGCAAGTTGTTGAGGCTGAAGGAAATCAGAGGGGATTGGGGGACCGTGCTTCTCTGACCTGACCACGCTCATCCAAATGTGGACCCTGTGTATTTTTCTGAAATAATATCACCTGCCTTCTTCCTCTCTGGGGGGTTTATAATACAACACTGTTAGCAGCACTGTTGAAATACATTTCCAATTTCCATCGTGACAAATGAAAATAGAGATGGTATTCACTGAGGGAGTCTGTGAGATTCTGGAACATCACACCGTCTAAATTACTTGACAAAGTATCTTCATTTCTTTTCTTCGGTCACAGTCCAGTTGCCTTCTCAATGCACAAACCAACTCCTTAAATTGAAGTATCCAGTGAGGGCATGGATTTTTTTCTTCCTGTCTGGTAACCAGATAAGCTTAGATCAAATATCTCTATTTGCTTGTCTGCCCCTCCATTGCTGAATGAAATTTAGAGGCACTCATACCTGTGAACCTCCAGCCTCACCTTAGAAAAGCACCTCATTTATATTGAAAGCAGAATTAATGGACAAGGAATTGCTGAGTTGCATTTGGTGACTTGCCCTCATGTAACCATAAATATATTCATTTTCCTTTTCCCCAGGAGTTTAGCAGAGTTAATATTCCAATTATTAAATACTGTTTAATCACCCCCCTCTGTACGGCACTGAGAGGATATAATAAAACAGTTTTCTCCAACCAGCAGTTCTTTTTGACCTCTGAATTCCAGGTGTGATTTTTTTTTTTTTTCAGGGAAATGTGTGTAATTAACAGTATTTGAGAGAAGAGCACTATTGGTAGAAACAGTGAAGTTAAAAGTTCTTTCCTTTCATGAAAACAGACAAGCAGAATTACCTGGAATATACCTTTTGAAAGCAAAATTGAAGCACTCAAGATTTCCCTGAGTTTTTAGGTCATTGAATATTATAATTCCTAGTACAGATAAAGAAATATGGTCCATGAGATAATTATTCCCTACCATTGAGGCAAGAACCATCCGAGCTTTCTATCAAATGCCCCATAAATCAGTCAGGAATGTGAATCTTAGTTCATAATCGTTAATATAGTTTCTCTTGGATGTAAACTTTTATTTGGAAAAAAAATCAGTATGTATATTTTTCTGTTTCCTGATACTTGGCATGATGCTTTCTCATAACTTTTATTAGTCTGAATGCTATTTGTTTGCAAATGACAGAAAATTTAATTCAGACTGATATATATAAGACAGCTCACAGGGCTGTCATTCCAGAGATAACCTGCTTCAGGCACAGCTTCATCCAGCATCCCAGACATTATTCAAGAGTATGACTCTCTCCACCCCCTTGAATATGATTTCCTTCATCTGGAATTCAGGTACGCCTTTACCTTGAAAGGCTCCTCAGCTCAGTTCAGTTCAGTTCAGTCGCTCAGTTGTGTCTGACTCTTTTGACCCTGTGAATTGCAGCACGCCAGGCCTCCCTGTCCATCACCAACTCCCGGAGTTCACTCAGACTCACGTCCACCGAGTCAGTGATGCCATCCAACCATTTCATCCTCTGTCGCCCCCTTTTCCTCCTGCCCTCAATCCCTCCCAGCATCAGAGTCTTTTCCAATGAGTCAACTCTTCGCACGAGGTGGCCAAAGTACTGGAGTTTCAGCTTTAGCATCATTCCTTCCAAAGAACACCCAGGGCTGATCTCCTTTAGAATGTACTGGTTGGATCTCCTTGCAGTCCAGGGGACTCTCAAGAGTCTTTTCCAACACCACAGTTCAAAAGCATCAATTCTTCAGTGCTCAGCTTTCTTCACAGTCCAACTCTCACATCCATACATGACTACTGGAAAAACCATAGCCTGGACTAGAAGGACCTTTGTTGGCAAAGTAATGTCTCTGCTTTTCAATATGCTATCTAGGTTGGTCATAACTTCCCTTCCAAGGAGTAAGCATCTTTTAATTTCATGGCTGCAATCACCATCTGCAGTGATTTCAGAGCCCCAAAAAATAAAGTCTGACATGGTTTCCACTGTTTCCCCAACTATCTGCCATGAAGTGATGGGACCAGATGCCATGATCTTCGTTTTCTGAATGTTGAGCTTTAAGCCAACTTTTTCACTCTCCTCTTTTACTTTCATCAAGAGGCTTTTGAATTCCTCTTCACTTTCTGTCATAAGGGTGGTGTCATCTGCATATCTGAGGTTATTGATATTTCTCCTGGTAATCTTGATTCCAGCTTGTGCTTCTTCCAGCCCAGCATTTCTCATGACGGACTCTGCATATAAGTTAAATAAGCAAGGTGACAATATACAGCCTTGACGTACTCCTTTTCCTATTTGGAACCAGTCTGTTGTTCCATGTCCAGTTCTAACTGTTGCTTCCTGAACTGCGTACAGATTTCTCAAGAGGCAGGTCAGGTGGTCTGGTATTCCCATCTCTTGAAGAATTTTCCACAGTTTATTGTGATTCACACAGTCAAAGGCTTTGGCATAGTCAATAAAGCAGAAATAGATGTTTTTCTGGAACTCTCTTGCTTTTTCCATGATCCAGTGGATGTTGGCAATTTGATCTCTGGTTCCTCTGCCTTTTTTAAAACCAGACTGAACATCTGGAAGTTCACGGTTCACATATTGCTGAAGCCTGGCTTGGAGAATTTTGAGCATTTTTTGCTAGCGTGTGAGATGAGTGCAATTGTGTGGTAGTTTGAGCATTCTTTAGCATTGCCTTTCTTTGGAATTGGAATGAAAACTGACCTTTTCCAGTCCTGTGGCCAGTGCTGAGTTTTCCAAATTTGCTGGTATATTGAGTGCGGCCCTTTCACAGCATCCCCCAATCTGTGTCCTTATAACTTAGAAAACCTCAGGGCAAGATAACTGCTTATTTGTTTTTCTCCAAAGCAGTTCCAGCCAAAATTGTAGGATTTAATGTCATTAATCCAAGTTGGCTCACATGATCATATCTGAACCCACCAATCAAGGAACAGAATGCAGTAAGTCCCTTACATAAGAATAAGTCTCATTCCAAGAGCACCGTTTGTAAGTCCAATTTGTTTCTAAGTCCAACAAAATTAGCCTACGTACCTAAGTAATACAATTGGCTATATGGTTCTGCACTTTAATAAGTTTATAATACTCATCACACAAATTATACGTAAAAACAAACATGCAAAAAATAAAGGAAACATTTCTAATCTTACGGTACAGAATCCTGAAAAGTACAGTAATATATCGTACAGCAGCTGGGATACAGGGCCTGGCATCGAGTGAGCAGGTAAGAAGAGTTACTGACTTGAGGATGGAGAGGAGGTGGGAGATGGTAGAGTTGAAGGATCATCAGCAATAGGAGATGGAGGGCAAGCTGCAGCTTCACTCACATCTGACATTGATGAAGCATGGGTTCAAGTCTCTGAAAGTTCACAACTTGAAGGTTCGTGTGTAGGGGACTTACTGTTCCATGATTCTTTAGACGTGAGTTATGTGCTCAAATTAAAATCTGTGAATGGATGCCCTGGGCTTTGTCTTACCCAGGATACATGCCCAGATAATGGGAGAAGATGGCATCTGAGGGATTACCACAATGCTGGTATTAAAAGCTATGGGACTGAGTGTTCATAGATACAATCACTGAAGCACTGAGTTCTGGTTTATAATTGCAAACTGTGGAAATACTGTGCAATGAAAGACTGGGTGCTATGAGAGAATAGTTCTTGAGGTGCTCAGGGAGAAATACTTGGACGTCCAACTTCTATTGGCTGCAGTCACCATTACTATATTTTGGCTGCCAAGGATTTTTGACTTGCTTCCTTAAAAGCCTCTCTTCAGTAGAAGTGTGGAAAACATGAAGCTTGAGGGTCTTTCTTTTCCCTGTGACAAGTTTATGTGCAAAGTGTGAGCCCTAAGATTGTGGTTTCAGCACATGTGCAAATAGCACATAATTAAAAGTGTATATATAAACAGGTTTAATGAGTGATGCAAGAAGCTGCATGGTACCATATGCGGGGTTGTAACCAGCCAAATGAGCCTTAATTCTGTTGCATGTGTGCATGCATGCTGAGTCACTTCAGTCATGTCCAACTCTTTGCAATCTTATGGACTGTAGCCCACCAGGCTCCTCTGTCCATGGGATTTTCTAGGCAAGAATACTGGAGTGGGTTGCCATGCCCTCCTCCAGGGAATCTTCCCCACTCAGGAAGTGAACCTGAGTCTCTTATGTCTCCTGCATTGACAGTTGGGTTCTTTACCACTGGCATCACTTAGGAAGCCCCTTAATCCCTCTCGGGGATATTTGATGAATAAGTACTTGGATCCTTTCCTAAACTAACAAGTGTTGATGGTGTTTTAATGTCCAAATTCAGGCACAAAATTCTATAATTGTAAGAGCAACAGGATATATCCATTTCTGTCCAAGAGGTAATAACAGGAAACAGATTAGACCTCCTACTTGAAGCAATGAAAGAAACGGAAAAAATACAGGAAATAATAGTTTTCAGACCCTGGGGACAAGGCAACTCAGGGTTTTGATCTCTGATACAGGAAAGTGTTAGGTAGTTAGAATAGGTAAAAGAATGGCAGTGGCTAAAAGACAAGGAAGGGAAAAGCCCTCGAAAATAGAACAAAGAAAGGTCTGAGGACCAGAGTGAAATAAACAGCTAGCCCAATTTACATCGGCAAGTCCAGGGGGAGGATACAAAAAAACATAAAAATAGGAGCCAAAATTGGACTGGGTGCCTCTCTTCTCTTTGGGTCTTTTGGATCAGCATGCTCTCATGCCTCAAGGACGTATTTTCCCTTACTTTCTAAATAAAACTGAGCTGTAACACGGAGCTGTAACACTGGCCCGTCCGAGGGCTGTAACATTAGTCCGTCTGTTGCTTCAAATTTTTGTTGCAATGAGACAGAACCAAGGAAGTTACAAACTGCCCCGACAGAAGCAGACTAATTCCTGTAACGGCCCTGCCATCTCACTGTGTCAACACAGAGAGAGGAACCCAAGCAGATCCTGGTATTTTCCAGAGCTGAAGAGACAGAGATAGAGGTCTCAGGAGGCTGAAACAGCTGGAGTTCGCAGGGAAAGAAAAGTACAGGAGAAGAGACATCCCTAGGAATCCACAGAGGGTCCTCTTCAAACTTTCATCAGTGCATAAATGCAGAAAAATAGCAGACTAAAGGGTAATTGGGTCCTGACTAACAGACTAAAAGCAAGTATTGAAAGGATCAAATCTGGGACTTCCCTGGCGGTCCAGTGGCTAAGACTCCATGCTCCCAGTGCAGGATGCCCAGGTTCAATTAAGAAACCAGAGCCCATATGCTGCAACTAAGGGCTGGCACAGCCAGATGAATAAATAATCTTTTTTTTTAAAAGAAAGGACCAATTTGGTGTGAAGAAGCTTAAATGTGTGTCTCATGGCTGAGACTGCAAAGAATCCTCCTGCAATACAGCAGAAGCCGGTTCCATCCCAGGGTCAGGAAGATCCCCTGGAGAAGGGAATGGCTACCCACTCAAGAATTCCATGGACCTAAGAGCCTAGTGGGCTACAGGCCACAGGGTCACAAAGAGTCAGACACGACTGAGTGACTGAGCACACGGACAGACACATAACATCCGTTTTACCCAAAGCTAGTTTAGTGGTGATATATTTTTCTCCAGAATTAATTTTTGAATAATGGTTAATTGAAAGGACTGGAGTCTTTATGTGATTAAGATTCCCTTCTCTGCTGTGATTTCCTGGGGTACTCAAGAATGTCATCAGGGGGATTGACATATATACACTACTATGTATAAAACAGATAACTAATGAGACCCTACTGTGTAGCACAGGGAATTCTATTTAATATTCTGTAGTGATCTATATCGGAGAAGGCAATGGCAACCCACTCCAGTACTCTTGCCTGGAAAATCCCATGGACAGAGGAGCCTGGTAGGCTGCAGTCCATGCAGTTGCTAAGAGTCGGGCACGACTGAACGACTTTACTTTCACTTTTCACTTTCATGCATTGGAGAAGGCAATGGCAACCCACTGTTCTTGCCTGGAGAATCCCAGGGACGGGGGAGCCTGGTGGGCTGCCATCCATGGGGTCGCACAGAGTCGGACACGACTGAAGCGACTTAGCAGCAGCAGCAGCAGCAGTGATCTATATGGGAATAGAATCTTAAAAAGAGCGGATATATGTTTATAAATGATTCACTTTGCTCTACAGTAGAAACTAATACAACATTGGAAAGCAACTGTACTTCAATAAAAAAATTTTTAAAAAGTCATCAGGGCTTGCCCATTATTGTTTCATAAATATCTAAGCTAAACAGAAGCAGAAGGCAATGTCTAAACACCGTCCTTAAATGGATTTATTATACTTGTATCATTCTGTGAGCATACATATTCATTTTTTAATGTAATGATTCACGTACTTTGAATACCCTGTGCCAAGATGTGCATTATTTTTGAGTTTTAAAATTACTGTTGGTAAAATAATCCAAAATCTTTTGTAAAGAAGACACAGTTATTATAGTTTGAATCAAAGACCAAAAATGAAGTAGGCTGTTCTTTTTAGAAATCCTTTAATTGGCAGGTGAAATCAAACAATTATGAAATGCTTTAATAAACTGGTTCAGCAAATGTGTTCTTTTGGCAGTCAATTAGGAAAATGTTTTGGTATAAACATCAATTACCAAGTTGGAAGTGGATATAATAAAGCTGTGATTAAAAATAAAACATCCATGGGATTATAATGGTTGATTTTCTTAAACACTTAAATTTCAGCTTTGGGAGTTTTTGTTTGTAAGACGATGTAAAGCAGCTCAGCCAGCTGAGATTTCCTTCTTCACGCTGGATGTTCCCCCTCCATTTCCAGCTCCACCCTGGCTGAGATGCAGTGATTTTTCTGGTCAAACCTGTACCCATCACAGACCTGGGTGCAGGGCTGGAAGCTGACTTACCTCTCTCCTTGAATCTCCACTGAAGAGAAGTGCAGGACTCTGTGGGGTTTCTGGACACAAAAGCCTTTCTGTGTTCCCTGTCTTTTGTTTGCAGGAAATAGGTTTTATTCTAAGACCTCCCTTGAGTTCCAAACGGGCAGATTCAAACAGATGCTAATCAGAGAAGGGAGAGGATGCAGAGATGAGGGAGGAGCAGTCAAGAAACAATGCAGTCTCAGGGCAGGGTCTTTGTTCCCCCTCAGGGGATACACAGAACAATATCTTTGAGCTGTTTTGCAGATATTCAAACCCCCACCAAGTGGAAGAAGTTAACTGTCTGCTGCCTGCTAGCCCATAGACCCCAGACCAGTTGGAACCAGAAGGCTGATGATGCTGACTCCTGATTACCTCACCACCAACCAATCAGAAGAAAGTCCATGAGCTGACCATGCCCTGCTCCTTGGACACTTTAAGATGCCTTACTACCCTCTCCTGGCCAGGATTCATAGTTTTGAGGGCATTAGTCCACTGTGGCCCCCTTTGCCTGGCAAAGCAATAAAGCTATTCTTTTCTGCTGTATCCAAAACTCTGTCAGTTCAGTTCAGTTCAGTGGCTCAGTCGTGTCCGACTCTCTGCGACCCCATAGACTACAGCACACCGGGCCTCCTTGTGTATCATCAACTCCTGTAGTTTACACAAACCCATGTCCATGGAGTCGGTGATGCCATCCAACCATCTCATCCTCTGTCGTCCCCTTCTCCTCCTGCCTTCAATCTTTCCCAGCATCAGGGTCTTTTCTAATGAGTCAGTTCTTTGCTTCACGTGGCCAAAGTATTGGAGTTTCAGCTTCAGCATCAGTCCTTCCAGTAAATATTCTGGACTAATTTCCTTTAGGATGGACTGGTTGGGTCTCCTTGCAGTCCAAGGGACTATCACGAGTTTTCTCCAACACAACAGTTCAAAAGCATCAGTTCTTCAGTGCTCAGCTTTCTTTACAGTCCAACTTTCACATCCATACCTGACTACTGGAAAAACCATAGCTTTGACTCTGAGATTCAATTAAGTATCAGGGTTTAGAGGCCAAATCTCAGCTAAAAGATGACAGTGGTTTCCTGGAATCATCTTCAAGTTTCTAAAGAGGTGTAATTCCCAGACACCCTAAGACCTTGGATAATGGATAGCTAATTCATCAGCTCTAATGTCTCATAGGCAGGTCAGCACATATCACTTGCAATTGAAGTTGGCCATCTTTGAAGCTCCTCCCACTTCTAATCCAGTTTTCCTGCATGTGAGAGCAGCTTTCAGTGACATGGTTATGTTTCCTCTTCTATGCTTTTTATATGCTCATCACAGGTCAATATGCAATTTACTTTGCAGAAGGTTTGTCTGTTCAATTGACAGTCTCACAGTTAGACCATGACAGAATTATTCTATGTCTCCACTTTTGCCAAAGCAGACAGTTTTTCACACTTAGAAATTCCATTTCAGCTACTTTAAGTAGGTACCAAATGGCTGTCTACTTACTATAATTATTGCCAATTCTACCACTCTCCCACATCTTTACACTTATAGCAAATCATTTTCAAAAAGTACCAGGGGCACTGACAAAATAACAATGTATCTTTTTTCCAAATACCTCAAGCCAGCTCTGTGTTGGCTTTCAAAATATGTGTTGGTTTAAGTGATATTATTTTGATTAATGGTCTAATTAGTGGTGCTTAAAAATAGTTAGGATGTACTGCCTAATCTTTCAAAATTGTGTTTAAGAAAAGTCAAAGGAAAATTCAGTGGCATGACATGAAATAAAATAATAAATCCTTTAATGTACTTATTAAAATGTAGTATTTGTTCTTCGTATTGGTGAGATATAGATCATTTAGTAATGACAGCCCAGTACACGTCCAGAACTATTTAAGTTTGGAAAGTCCTGGAGTTTATTTTTATATTTCTATATATACATCTAAAGACTATTTTAAGAATTAACATTTATGCACTTATAACTTTATGAATTTGGACATTTGATCAAACCAAATGCTTTGGTTATGTTCATTATTTATGGATTTTATCCACTGATGCTTCAGTGCCACATTTAGACATTTATGGTCTAATTTCTCACTTACTGCTTTATCTGTTGTAGTTAATTTTCCAAGGGATGGAATGGCTCAAGTGCCTCTTGAGGTAGACACTAGAATTCCTCTTAAGAGGATACCAGGGGGTCACAAAGTAGGAGATAGAGACCTTTCTATATTATCACACACACACACACATACACACAAATGGCATTAGAAGCCAGAAAAAGTGAGTGGTGTGTATTGGCCAACTCAAATTTCCTCTTTAGCAATTTTAAATTGTATACAAGGCAGATAATACAGACTATATAAATTATACATCTAAGTAAATATAAATTATATATATATATTCTTAAAATGTTTTTTTACATTAAACATTTATTTTTTTAATTTTTATTTTATATTGGAGTATTTATATTATGTTATAAATTCTTTAACATCCAGACAGAATGAGAAACTTGGAGCATCAGTGCAGGCATAAAGGTGTATTTTCTGTCTAGCTACCATATCATAAGACTAAGTATATATATATATTTTTTAAATTTAATCTTGATTTGAAAACAAACCTTTGTAGATTCTTAGCATAATTCTTACTTAAACCTTTTATAAAAATATCACTCCACCTGATGTGCAGAATTTGGGGATTCCAGGGTAAGTTGTAGCGCATGTGCATATACACACACACACACACACACACACACACACACACACCTCAAACCACTGTGAACCAGTTAGGTTAGTTTTTTTATTTCATTTCAGCCACTTCACTAATTTCACCACATCTCCCTTTCAATCTGTGTTGACACAGGGTGAAAGGTTTTTTAAACTAAGTGACCTCTCCTTTGGGAACATTAGCTTATAGAATGAAACACATGTCATTCACTGTACAGAAGAGCATTACGTTGAATGAATGGTGGAAAAGTTAAAGCAAAATATGGAATTTCATGTGTGCAGCATATTGAAACATTGAAAGGTGTATGTCCTGGAATAATTACATTTTTATATTATCCGAACTATATGTTTTAAACTTTCGACATCCCACTCTGCCATATTTCAGCTGATGGAAGGAAGACATTCACTGACAGAGAGTATCACAAACTGCACCACACCAGGGATTCTCATCTGGAAAGAATGTAGCTTGTGTCAGAATGGTAGATGGAATTAGAAAGTGACTTCATGGGGTTCCCTGGTGGTCCAGTGGTTAATAAACCTGCCAGTGCAGGGGGCATGCATCTGATCCCTGTTTCAGAAAGATTCCACAAGCCATGGGGCAACTAAGCCCATGAGCTGCAACTACTGAAGCCCAAGGGCCTTAAACTCAGTGTTCTGCAACAAGAGAAGCCTCTGCAATGAGACGCCTATGCACCGCAACTAGAGAAAAGCCTGTGCAGAAATTAAGACCCAGCACAGCCCAAAATAGAAATATAATTTTTAACAATTTATTTTAAATTCATTTTCCAGGAGAAATGTTTCTTCTCACCACAGGGTAAATTATCATTTTTTTTTAACAAGAAAATAAACATTTCAACATTCTATTGACTTGCACTCACATATATTTTAGCTTTTCACATGCAGCTATTCAAAAGTATATCACAAACTCCTCTCTTACCCAATGCCTCACATGCATACAAGCTTGCGGCCCAGTGGAGGGGCTTGGAAGTTCAGACAAAAAGGGACTGTCCTGGCTGTCATGGGGGTTGGGGTCCACATGCGTGCCTACTCAGTAGCTCAGTTGTGTAGGATTCTTTGCGACCCCATGGACTGTAGCCCATCAGGCTCCTCTGTCCACGGGATTTCCCAGGCAAGAATACTGGAGTGGGTTGCCATACCCTCCTCCAGGGGATCTTGCCAATCCAGGGATCAAACCCATGTCTCTGTGTCCCCTGCATTGCAGGTGGATTCTTTACCTCTGAGGGACTGTGGAAGCACCCCTGGGGTCCACATCCAATACTAAACACCCCTCCAGATGTCAGTGCAACAGACAGGGCTTCACCTTCACAACTCCTTTCTAGGTTTGGGACACAAGAGGGGACTCCTATTCACCCAGACTCACAGAAATTATGAATCTGGGCTTTTGTTGCTAGTTTTCCAGTGGCCTGAAATGAGGAAAAGCATATCTCTGTATGATTGCACATTACTTTTCTAGGCATGTGTTTCTTTCCTTCCAGGGACTTCAGTGCCTGTGTTTCAGGACTTGAAATAGCAGATGCAAAATTTTAAAAGAAGGCACAGGGCTTCCCTGGGGGTCCAGTGGTTAAGAATCCACCTGCCAATGCAGGGGACTCAGGTTCGATCTCTGGTCAGGGAAGATACCACATGCCTTAGAGCACTAAGCCTGTGCACCACAGCTCCTGAGCCCACGAGCCACAGGAGAAGCCACTGCAATGAGAAGGCTGGGCACCGCGGCCAGAGAGTAGCCTCTGCTTCCCACAACTAGAGCAAGCCCTTGGACAGCAACGAAAACCAGTGCAGCCAGAAATAAATAAATAAAAAGAAGGCACACACACACACAATCACCTTTAAAAAAAGATCTTTCATATTTTTCCTAGCAGTCTTCGTAAAAGTGTTTCCAGGTTCCCCAACATGGTGATCAGAGAGAGAGGCCAAATGTTCCTCAATTTCCAACCCAGGGACCAAACTGCATTACAACTCGGGTGCAGTGGTAGATGTGGCTGTGTCTCCCTTTTCCTTCTTTGTTTGAGTTAATGGTTTGATTTGGTCTATTTGTAGGAGGAGTAGTCTGTATGGGGCCAAGAGTGAATAGGTGCTGATGGTTCAGACTCACAGAGCTCTGGAGATAGAAGAAAAACTCAGGACAGCTGGGGATTCTGCTTGGATCCCTAAAGATTTCTCCGGACATTTCGGCTGAAAGATAGTGGCATGTTATTTAGCGAATTTTTCTTGGACTACCTTCTATTTACACGCATGCTTCACTGCCCGTCAGCATCACAGCATCATCTTTGCCACGTGGCCAGTGCCGTTCTTTTGTTCTTGTTATAGGAGAGGAACTCTCTGGCAACCCAGAGCATGGAGAGCTTCCTAGGTCTCCATTATCGCTGTTTACCAAGCTCTGCTCTTTCCCCCAGCCTCACAGACATCCTATCATAATGGACAGACAACAAAAAAGTGGCCTCTGACACTAACCTGTGAAGTTGCATGCTTTCATGCTTCTAAAAAGCTGGCAGAAGGAACTCCCCAGGTGGTGCAGTGGCTAAGACTCCACACTCCCGATGCAGGGAGCCTGGGTTCAATCCCTCCTCATGGAATTAGATCCCACATGCTACAACTAGGAGTCCATATGCCACAAAAAAGGTTCCCATATTTCTCAACTAAACTGCACAGCCAAACAAATAAATATTAAAAAATAAAAATAAATAAAAAAGCTGGTAGGAAACAAGCCAAATGGCTCTCCCAAATTTACAAATCCTTTCTCTCTTCCATCCTCAGTTTTTTCTCAACACTTTAATTATATTTTTAAATTGTTGTTTATTTATTTTTGGTTGTGTTGGGTCTTTGCTGCTATGCAGGCTTTTCTCCAGTTGTGATGAGCGGAGGCTACTCTTCAGTTGTGGTTTGCATGGGCTTCTTGTTGCGGTGGCTTCTCTTGTTGCGGCTCCCAGGCTCAATAGTTGCGGCACATGGGTTTAGGCTCCTCGCAGCATGTAGGGTCTTCCCAGATCAGGGATTGAACCCATGTCTCCTGCATTGGCAGGCAGAATGTTTACCACTGAGCCACCAAGGAAACCCTGAGCATTTTAGATTATTGTTTCTTACGAATTTTTTTTTTGCCTTTTCATACTGTTCATGGGGTTCTAAAACTCAACATTCAAAAATCTAAGATGCTGGCATCCGGTCTCATCACTTCATGGCAAATAGATAAAGAAACAATGGAAACAGTGAGAGACTTTATTTTCTTGGGCTTCAAAATCACTGCAGATGGTGACTGCAGCCATGAAATTAAAAGATGCTTGCTCCTTGGAAGAAAAAGTTATGACAAACCTAGACAGCATATTAAAAAGCAGAGACATCATTTTGCCGATAAAGGTCCATCTAATTAAAGCTATGGTTTTTCCAGTAGTCATGTATGGGTGTGAGAGTTGTACCATAAAGAAAGCTGAGCACCAAAGAATTGATGCTTTTGAATCGTAGTGTTGGAGAAGACTCTTGAGAGTCCCCTGGACTGCAAGGAGATCAAACCAGTCAATCCTTAAGGAAATCAGTCCTGAATATTCATTGGAAGGATTGATGCTAAAGCTGAAGTTCCAATACTTTGGCCACCTGATGCGAAGAGCTGGCTCATTAGAAAAGCACCTGATGCTGGGAAAGATTGAAGGCAGGAGGAGAAGGGGATGACAGAGGGTGAGATGGTTGGATGGCATCACTGACCTGATGGATGTGAGTTTGAGCAAGATCCAGAAGTTGGTGATGGACAGGGAGGCCTGGCATGCTGCTGTCCATGGGGTTGCAAAGAGTCCGATACGATTGAGTGACTGAACTAAACTGACTAACAGCTTTATCCTGTCCTTTTGCTCCTGGGTTTTAGAACAATAGAGTCACAGATGCTGGTGGGTTCTCCCCAGGTCTCTCTAGCTTTATAAGTAAATGTGGATTCCAAAAGAGCAGGAAAAGGGGAATTTTGAAAAAGTCATTCGGGAAAAAATGAAGACCTTTTATTTGGAAGGTTTTTTGTTGGTTTATTTGCCAAATGCAAACACTGTATTTCAGATTTCTTGTGTTTAAATTGTGAGTTCCCACCAATGATCTCTATGAATTTATAAAGTGTATTTAAGTTATGCTGGTATATTTACTGTTTAGAATTTTTTAATAGAAGAGAAAGTTCACAAAAGAACATGTCTTGGGTTTCTGCATTCTTATAGGGCCCTCTGACTCAAGATGGTCAGGTCACTATTATTTTCCAGATGGAAAATAAAGATCCAAGGGCTTTATAGTCCATTAGGGAAATTATCCTGCCGGTCCAAGAAATCAGTAATAATACTGCCTTTTGTATATTCATATTCACATTCAATACTGCAATAATAAAACAATCCACAATACTGGACCATCTTCATGTTCTAAGAGTTACCTTCAAAATGTCATGGTTATATTAGGTCAAGTTTTTAGATAATATATATAGTTATATATGTGCATACATATTTAATTCTTTTTTTTCAAAATGTGAGGCTATCTCTTTAAGTCTGTGAAAGCTGAAAGGAAATAAAACCCTTTCTGTATATTTCCATTGCCCATAGGATTAAAGCACTTTGCAAACAGTGAACGATGCTTTTTAATTTGTTGCCCATGTGATTATGACTTTTTGTTTCATTAGATGGTATAAGTCACTTTTTATACCATACATTTATCTTTGCTTTCTTTGCAAAAGATAATGTGAAAATTGAGGGAGAGAGGTAATCTTCACTTTTCTACTTTTTACTGTGAAAGTTGGAGCTGAAATGACCCACTGCTTTATTTGAGATAGATCATAAACTCAAGTGTTTAAAGAATAGTTTCTGAAAGAAAACAGAAGAGAAAATCTTTGTTACTTTTGGCTTAACAAAGGTTTCTAAATCAGGACTCAAAATTGCTAACAATAAAATGGTAAAATAATTGACCTTTAAAAAAATTTTAAATTCTGCTGATTAAAGATGTAAGTATACCAATCAATAAGATGGTGATGGACAGGAAAGCTTAGTGTGCTACAGTCCATGGGCTTGCAAAGAGTAAGACATGAATGAGTGACTGAACAATAACAAGTACATCTCAGAGAGAAAATATTTGCATTACATCTCTCTGACAAATTTTGTTCAGATTCTTTTAAATACTCCCACAACTCAAAAATAAAAGACGAGCTAACATAAACATGAGCAAAAGACTTGAACAGATTTTTCATAAAGTTATGCAAGTGGCCACAAAGAACCAGAAAGAAGTGTTTAACATCATTAATCATCAAGAGAATTTATATTAAAACTACAGTAAGATATCCTGACATATCTTCTAGAATAAGTGAAATTTAAAAGTGTGCCAACAAATCCAGCAGAGAAGCCCAATGTTAATGAAAATAGGGATCAAGTGAAACTCTATCATTGCTGGTAAAAATTAGTTGGCAGTTTCTTTTTAAGTTAATCATATACTCTGGAGTGTTTCCAATACCACCAACTAATATCTGATGTTGCAGACACCAACTGGATGTCTTTCAATTTAACTCAATTATGACCCTACCTACCTGGAGAGAGCATCAGACTCTACCGGTCAAGGGCTATCTCACAAGACTGCCCTGTCCCCCGCCTTTCAGACTCCATTGCAAGTCCAAGTTGTCATCTGCACTTCCGACCCACTGATATAAATCTTAGGATGCCCTTCTCAGGTTTGAGAATTTCTACAATGGGTAGTAAAACTCAGGGACTATTGCTTTATGTTTACTGATTTATTATAGAAGACTACCACTCAAGAATATTCATATGGAAGAGATGCAGAGGGTAAGCTTTAGGGGAATGAACATGGAACTTCTGTTAGGGGAACCACTGACAGAAGCCAGCTAACCTGGCCAGGCGCCATAGTAGCCACTTGCATGAGTTATCTTACAACAGGAGGTCCTGGTAAGAACACAGAACTAACAAGCTACCTCCAACTGGAATAATTCGGGAAAGGTCAAAAGGAGAGAGAAGATGCCAGTCCATGGGTCCTAGCAATCTCCCAGAATCCTCCTTGCTGGAATCCATCTTGGCTGAGCGATGCACACACCACCAGCGAAGACCCTGAGTCAGAGTGATTGGCCAGAGACAACCTGGAAATTAATCCCAATTATCATAGAGCCCCAAGACTGTGAACTACATGGCAGAGCAGTCCTCCTGGGTTCCCTTACCCTGCTGCTCTTCTCCTGGGCACCTCTCCCAATAAAGTTTCTTGCTTTGTCAGCACGTGTGTCTCCTCGGACAATTCATTTCTGAATGTTAGACAAGAGCCCACTCTCAGGCCCTGGAAAGGGTCCCCCTTCCTGGTACACTTCTATGCCCTGTCTCAATGTACCACCTGCCCAGTACCACTACACGTTCACAACCAGAAAGTTTATCAAGTCTCACTGTTCAGGAGTTTTTAATAGAGATTGCACTCTCCAACCTTCTCCTTCCCAGAGGTCAAAGCCCTAACCCTCGAATCACTTGGTCTTTCTGGTGATCACCTCCAATCTGAGGTTAACTAGGTGTCCCACCTGTCATTTTATTAGCATAGTCTCAGGTGTGCTCAAAAGGAGCTCCTTATGAATAACAAAAAATAATTCTATCACTCAGGAAATTCCTAGGGATTTAGAAACTCTGTGTCAGAACCTGGCTGCAAAGACCAAAATATTTTTCATTATGCCACATATTCTATGACTGAGCGATTTCTAGGTAGTTTCCCAAGAGAAATCACCATCAGTTTGAAGAAATCCTCAGTTATCTTCTTACTACCTGAAATACTCTTGTCAGTCATTCATTTGTGCTAAGAACAAATGTTCTGTCTGTCTTATTCACAACTGTGTCTGATTTACTGAAACGGTGTTTGGAACATGGTGGTTTCAAACAAATATTTGCAGAATATATGAATGAATATAATCCTCACGTTAACACTCTGAAGTAGACTCATTCTTATTTCACACAGGGCAATGATTAAGTTGCCCCGTGATCACATAACCAGTAAGTGGTAGAGTTGAGATCTGAACCAGTGTTTTCATCAAGACAACCATTGCTAGTGAGCCTGAAGGTTTGCCTGACTTGGATTTCACTGGTGGTCCAGTGATTAAGAGTCCATCTGCCAATGCCAAGGACATGGGTTAGATCTCTGGTCAGGGAAGATCCCACATGTCGTGGGGCCACTAAGCCCGTGCACCAAAACTACTTAAGCCCCCGTGTCTCAGAGCCTGTGCTCTGCAACAGGAGAAGCCACAGCAATAAGTCCATGCACCACTGTGAAGAGTACCCCCTGCTGGCTGCAACTAAAGAAAATATGTGTGCAGAAACAAAGATCCGGCACAGCCAGAAATAAAAATAATAATAATAAAAAAAGATTTGCCTGGTTTCTTTTAGAGTCTTAAAGGTGCAGTTCTACCTTCAAAGTCACCACGATCTCTTTAGTCGTTGTGATTTAGCAGAATATTTTTGTTTATGATCACCCACTAACTACTTTCTCAACCAGCCTCCTCAATGCACCTTCCTCAGAGAAACTGCAATTTCTTTGCTTGCGTGCATGCTCAGTCGCTTCAGTTGTGTCCAACTCTCTGCAACCCTATGGACTGTGGTTTGACAGGCTTCTCTGCCCATGCATTCTCCAGGCAAGAATACTGGAGTGGGTCACTATGCCCTCCTCCAAGGAATCTTCCCAACCCAGGGATCAAACTCGAATCACTTGCAACTCCTGCATCGGCAGGCAGATTCTTTACCAATAGTGCCACCCAGTTTTCCACTGCTTGTATGTAAATGACATCAACCATACAACATGCTTCCCCAGACTTGTAGAAAAACTCAGCCCACGTGGGCACACTGACATTCAGGCACCTCTTCGAGGACACGGTGCCTCCCAAGATATGGCATTTCATTTTGCAGCTGCGATCAAACTTGACATCCAATTTCAGTCACTATGGGCTACAAATACAATTTTACAGTAATTAATGTGCCAAATTACCACTAACAAATCCAGTTAAGTAACATACATTCCACCTTGTTAAGCATAACTATGACATGTGAAGGACGGTGGGGGATTCTTTTAGGTAAGTTTTTGTATTTCTAATTGTAGCTATTCTCCCCTGGGTGGGGGAAACATCCTCTTCTCATGAATGGGATGCTTTTGTTGGAGAAGAAGGAAACTTTCATGGTTTTCCAGCTTTACTGGGGTTTAACTGACAACTAAAAATTGTTTCTATTTCAGGTACAGCTCGGTATTTTGGAGTATATTTACGTATACATTGTAATATAGTCATACCAATCATGCTGATTAACATATCCATTACCTCTCATGGTCTGTGTGTGTGTGCATGGTGATAACACTTTAAGATTTACACTCTTAGCAAATTTCAAGTGTCGGCTAAAAAAATACTAGTCACAACCTTTAAATAGTGTGTCTGTTAGATGCTCAGTCATGTCTGATTATTTGCTATTTTATTCCATTAATTATCATTCTTAATATAGGGAGGTGAAAGTGTTAGTTACTCAGTCATGTCTGACTCTTTGTGACCCCACAGACTATAGCCCACTAGGCTTCTCTGTCCATGGACATCTCCAGACAAGAATACTGGAGTGGGTTGCCATTCCCTTCTCCAGGGGATCTTCCTGGCCCAGGGATTGAACCTGTGTTTCCTGTATGGGCAGGCAGATTCTTTACCACTGAGCCACCAGGGAAGCCCTATAAATAGACAGCTGTCTTGCTTGGTAGTAATGTCAAGAACTTTGAGCCCAGGAGGCAGTATCTCTGTAGCCCTGAGAACACTGCTTGGAGGAGACAGGAGAGGGAGTCAGGCTGCATACAAGTTTGCAACAAAGGGGACTGGCAGTCTGAACTCAGCCATAAAGAATCTGCTTGCAATGCAGGAGCCTCAGGAGATGCAGGTTCAGTCCCTGGGTTGGGAATATCCCCTGGAGGAGTCATGGCAACCCACTCTAGTATTCTTGCTTGGAGAGTCCCATGGACAGAGGAGCCTGCCAGGCTACAGTCCAAAGGGTCACAAAGAGTCGGACACCAAGTGAATTAGCTCGCACACAAGGAAACCTAGATATCAAGCTAAAGAATTTAGCGTTATTCTATGAATGGGAAGATGCAAGCCTCTGGGCTCTCTGGGTTCACTGAATTCATTCCTTCCATGTGCACCTCAGCTGTCTGGGGCCAAATCCTGTTTCCTGTCTCTGTAAGGGGTGGCAAGTGTGGCTGATGGCTGCTTCTTGCATCCCCTCACCTAGCTCCTCAGGTTTTCAGCATCTGCAGGATTGTAGGAATTGTGTTCCCCTTGGGGAGCCCTCATTCACATTAGGAGGCCAGAAATCCCTGAGAGCTGTGCCATTTTTTGCCCACAAATATGGCAGGGAATAATTCACTTCACACAAGTATGCAATATAGTATTGGTAACTATAGTCACCATGGTGTACATGCTGCTGCTGCTAAGTCACTTCAGTCGTGTCCGACTCTGTGCGACCCCACAGACGACAGCCCACCAGGCTTCCCCATCCCTGGGATTCTCCAGGCAAGAACACTGGAGTGGGTTGCCATTTCCTTCTCCAGTGAATGAAAGTGAAAAGTGAAAGGGAAGTCGCTCAGTCGTGTCTGACTCTTCATGATCCCATGGACTGTAGCCCACCAGGCCACTCCGTCCATGGGATTTCCCAGGCAAGAGTACTGGAGTGGATTTATTCAATGTGTATCACTGAAATTTTATACCCTTTGAGTAATATCACCTCATTTCCTTCCAGCCCCTGGTAGCATGATGTTAATCTCTCCTTCTATGAGTCTATTTTAGATTCCACACACATGGGAGATCATGAAGTAATTGAAATGAGTCATCTTTACAATCTCAGTGTATTGGGTCTGTTAGTTACCCTAGGAAATAGAAATGTCTATTAGCCTCTTTCTATCTGTCTATTATCTATTTATACAAACATTAGCTCTATATGAATACTTTTGGACTTTGACGGAAATGGGAAGTCTTGGCTCCGGGTTCTATTCAATGATCAGAGAACAGGCATTATGATAAAGGAAGAGCCTTCATTTCAATGAAATATTTCTTTATCTGTGGTAAATAAGCTCCCTAGAAAATAATAATATCAAACTACTTAGCATCAATGTATTTCAGAAAGCAAGCAAGCAAGAGAAACAGAGGGAGGAAGGAAAGAGTGTGTGAGGGAGAGAGAGAGGAAAGAAAGAAAGAGAGGGAGAGAAAGGAGGGAAGGAAGGAAAGAAGGAAGACTAATTCCAGCTTGCCAGGGCTCCCCAAGTGGCCCTAGTTGTAAAGAACCTGACTGCCAATGCAGGAGACATAAGAGACATGGGTTTGATCCCTGGGTGGGGAAGATACCCTGGAAGAGAGCATGGCAACCCACTCCAGTATTCTTGCCTGGAGAATCCCGCAGACAGAGGAGCCTGGCAGGCTACAGTTCAGAGGGATGCACAGAGTTGGCCACGACTGAAGTGACTTAGCATGCATGCATGCAAGCACCTTGCATCAACCTTACCACAAATACAAATGGATCAAGGAGTCAAAGTTTAGAGACATTCAGATTTAATGGTTTTATGGCAGAGGTTTATATTCCAGGAAAGGTCATTATCATCTGCAATGGTGACATTTCACAGTTTTGCAACTTCCTGTGACATTTCTTTAATGAATAAAAGGTGGTAAGTGATTAGTGTCTGGAGAACAATAGAACAGTTGAACTAGAAATGTCAATCACAAGGAAATGTCCATAGGCAGACTATCCCAAGCAGCTTTTTCTGAATCCGAAGGAGAGACACATTTTGGAATTCACAGCTACTTCACTTACTAGACAAACCCTTGATGCATATTTGTATCAGGCGACATATTAGGCTGAATGGCATCTTAGACATTTGTTTCATTTCTTACTTTAACACAGTAAAGTAAATGACTCATGAAGAAAAATAATATTTTTCAATCAAAAAGATTATAAATATGCAAACAATATAATATGTAGTGGAGCATGAAAAAAAAGGAGCTTCCAGCATTTTCTTCATGGAAATTTTATGAGGCTTTTAGAGGTTTGGTTACTGAGAATGATTAACGTTTTGTTGTATCACAGTCTGTAATCTGCGTGTCTGAGGATTCTCACCACTTCAGTATGAACACTATCCTAAATGTTACAGGGTGTTATGGCAAAGACCGAACCCCACAGACTTCATGAAACTTTCCTGATTAAACTTGAGAGATGATGGAGACTGTCTTTTCATTGCTGTCACAGTTTATCCTAATTCTTTACAGGTTTATTGTATATTACTGGATTGAATCATTGTACTGTGTATTAATTAAAGCAATCTAGCAGCAGTAGCAGATAAATTCATAGCCAACCCAACGAAGCATGTTTAGACTCTAATTAGCTGCTGGGGTATGAGGGGCTCTGCTCCATGTGGTCATCTGGGGATCAAGCCTTCTGCCACCTTGCGAGTACACCATCCTCTAGAATCTCAAAGACATTGGCTGCCTTCCTTGCCTTCGGCTAGTGGGTGAGGAAAGAGAGTGGTAGGATGATTCCATGGGAGGCTATTAGGAATCCTTCCATGTAGGAATTTTACTTACATTGAACTAACTAGGACTGAATCACATACTCCACTTACTGAGACAGAGGCTGAGAAACGGTCTACTTGTATATCCAATAAGAAAAAAATCAAATATTGTAGATAGATATATATAGGATACACATTCATTATACATTTTGATGGACTCCTTTATTATGAATCTAGCTTCCTAAAATAGAAAAAAAAACAACAAAGAGCTCTGTTTTTCTAGCCTAACTGTCCTGAGTGTGTAGGCACGTGACACAGACTTTGTCAATTAGACACTCTTGTGTGAGATTTTGATACAGGAGTTACATTAGGATAGATAGGTGGGACACAGGCACGGTGACCGTGCTGCATGTCTCTTGGGTCAACGGTGCTGGTGGCTTTCCAAGTATCATAGCTGCAACAGTTCAGTTCAGTTCAGTTGCTCAGTCGTGTCCGACTCTTTGTGACCCCATGAATTGCAGCACGCCAGGCCTCCCTGTCCATGACCAGCTCCTGGAGTTCACTCAGACTCACGTCCATCGAGTCAGTGATGCCATCCAGCCATCTCATCCTCGGTTGTCCCCTTCTCCTCCTGCCCCCAATCCCTCCCAGCATCAGGCTCTTTTTCAATGAGTCAACTCTTCGCATGAGATGGCCAAAGTACTGGAGTTTCAGCTTTAGCATCATTCCTTCCAAAGAACACCTAGGGCTGGATCTCCTTGCAGTCCAAGGGACTCTCAAGAGTCTTCTCCAACACCACAGTTCAAAAGCATCAATTCTTTGGTGCTCAGCTTTCTTCACAGTCCAACTCTCACATCCATACATGACCACAGGAAAAACCATAGCCTTGACTAGACGGACCTTAGTCGGCAAAGTAATGTCTCTGCTTTTGAATATGCTATCTAGGTTGGTCATAACTTTTCTTCCAAGGAGTAAGCGTCTTTTAATTTCATGGCTGCAGTCACCATCTGC
Organism: Capricornis sumatraensis; assembly: GCF_032405125.1. Classification (NCBI taxonomy): domain Eukaryota; kingdom Metazoa; phylum Chordata; class Mammalia; order Artiodactyla; family Bovidae; genus Capricornis; species Capricornis sumatraensis. The sequence continues at coordinate 56,451,181 of NC_091085.1, read as the reverse complement.
AGTGATTTTGGAGCCCCCCAAAATAAAGTGTAATACTGTTTCCACTGTTTCTCCATCTATTTCCCATGAAGTGATGGGACCGGATGCCATGATCTTCGTTTTCTGAATGTTGAACTTTAAGCCAACTGCGATGGTTCTCTCCTATTTGAAAGTTCTTTCTGTCTTCATAGTCCCACTCATCTCATGGCTGCTTTAATAAGATGGTTCCTCCCATCCTGTGGTCCTGCCTATCTTGTGATTCCTCCAATATGATATCTTAGCCCAAGTTCCCTCCAATGAGATGGCTCCTCCCATCCCAATAGTCCCGCCCATCTCACGACTCCTCCAATAAGATGACTCCTTCTAACCCATTGTCCATCTCTTAAGATGACTTCACACGTGCGGTGGTCACCCCCATCTCAGTTTGGCCTACGTTCATACTTTCTTGGTGGCTCAGATGGTAAAGCGTCTGCCTACAGTGCCGGAGACCCGAGTTCAATCCCTGGATCACAAAGATCTCCTGGAGAAGGAAATGGCAACCTGCTCCAATATTCTTGCCTGGAAAATCCCATGGATGGAGGAGCCTGGTAGGTTACAGTCCTTGGGGTCACAAAGAGTCGAACACGACTGAGCAACTTTACTTCACTTCACACTTTCTTTTGCCATCCTGGTTCAAAGGAGTGTTTCTGAAAGTTGCCACTGGAAGCCTCACCAAGAACCTCATCTTGTTAACTCTGTCTTGGAACCATTCTTGAACTTCCTAATATTTCTTAATAAGTCCTTTCCTGATTAAATAAGTACAGTGACTGTTCTCTGCAACTAATGATGCTGGAATGTAATAGATCTCTGAGGAAAATAAATACAAATTTAGCAACACACATGACTTGATACTGATGGGTCACTTCGTCTTCAGCTATCAGAAGAGTTTTTATTAAGCCACGTGATACATTACTGCTATCATTTAAAAATTATAAGATTTAATCTCTAAACCATGATATCTGACTTTGCATTCAAAAAACAAAATTTTGGCATATTTGGGAATAGATATATGGGACGCTTCATTAATTCATCAAACATGTATTTAATGCCTATGATTTATCAAACATTGGTAAAAGAAGCCTAACATTAGGGCATTTTCTCACAGTCATGTTATGGAATGTAATGCAGATGTATGTGCTATCTTTTGTGAGATAGTCAATAATGTCTCAGTGAACCTATTTCCATTTCAATTAATGAAGATGGATCTCAATGAATTGATTTCTCATATTTATTGCCGAGTTTTAAAATGCAAGACTGTGTTTTGCAGGCTCAGGTGCACATTCCCACAATCAAGTGAGCTGTTATCCTTCCCGAAGCTGAATCAACAGCATTCAGGTTTGTCTTTCATTCGTGATCGTTTTCAGTGGACCAAAGTATGGACCTCCATGAAATGACTTTATGGTGATTGGATTGCTCTTGTCCTTTGGGAATTATCAAGGTACCAAAGATCTTAATTGGGCTTCCCAGGGGGCTCAGTGGTTAAGAATCCACCTGTCATTGCAAGAGACAGAGGTTCGATCCCTGGGTGATTCTCTGGAGGAGGAAATGGCAGATCACTCCAGTATTCTTGCCCGGGAAATCGCACAGACTGCAGAGCTTGGTGGGTTACAGACCATGGGGTCACAAAAAGTCAGATGCAACTGAGCACACACGCAAAGATCTTAATCATTGGGTTATTAAAGTTCTTGGTGACATAAGCCTCATTTTATTTTTTAGAAGGGGCATTTTCTGGGGCTAAGTAAACAGTGTTTAATACAAAGCACAAAAATAATGTTTAGAGGGTACAGGCTCTGGGTCATGCATTTCTGGTATTAAGTAGGGTTATTCAACCCTGATAAGACTGACATTTGGGAGGGATTCTTGTGTGGGCTTTCCTGTGTGTTGAAGGATGCTGACAAGTATCCCTAACCTCTAACCTCAATGTTCTGGAAACACTCTCTACCCAGTTATAACAACCCAAATTTCTCCAGATAGTACCAGATTCTCCTGGGAGAAAAAAAAACACCCTCTGACTGAGAACCCCTGGTTTAAGAGCTAAGTTTATTTTTCGTCTTTGTTTTTTGATGTGGATCATTTTTTAAAGTCTTAATTGAATTTGTCACAACATTGCTTCTGTTTAATGTTTTGTTTATTCAGCCATAAGGCATGTGGGATCTGAGCTCCCTAACTAGGGATCAAACCTGCACCCTCTGTGTCGGAAGGTGAAGTCTTAACCACTGGACCATCAGGGAAGTCCTCAGGAGCTAAGTTTGTTTTTTTTTTTTTTTTTTCCAAGGGAAGGGATATTTCTATAATGATGCCATAGGACCAAGATCTGAAAGCATACACTCCTCAATTCTTTGGAAGCATTTTTCTATCTTTATTCACATTCCTCATTCCCATGCCACAGGGCCATCAAAAGTGTTGTTGGGTTTTACTCTTTTTTCCCTCCCTGTCCTACCTGCTGGCAAACTTCTGTAGTGAGCATTGCAGGTGGGGAGGAAAAAGAAAGATGCATAAAATTCTGGGGGAAAGTCTGGGATTTAGGGGCCTTTGACTCCAGTTTCCATTCCTCCCCATTCAGCTACAGGATCTGGGTAAGACAGGTCCCCTCTCTGAGCCTCATTTCCCTCATCTGTAAAAACAGATGATCCAGCTTAATCCATAAGGCAGTTTGTGAGGATTTGAAGGCAATCAAGCTAGTTTACTCCAATTGTGTTTTGAAAAGACAAATAAATTTAACATTTGAAAAACTGCTTACAGCTTATAAAGTATATTGATAAGCAATTCACAAAAGATGAACAGCACATGACCAGTAAAATTAATTTTAAATTCACTAGTAATTGATGAAATGGAAATTAAAGTAATAGTGTGATAACAAAGTTATATCACCTTTGGGGTAACAGCGTCTATTCCAAGTGAAGCCCAGGATATGACAGCCACAAGAGGGAAGGAAACTGGATCCCTGAGTGACAGCGTGGAGCAGAAATGCCCATCCTTCCACACTGAGCTATCTGTGAGTGCATGCTAAGTCCCTTCAGTTGTGTCCGACCCTTTGCGACCCTATGAACTATAGCCCGCCAGGCTCCTCTGTCCATGGATTCTCTGGGCAAGAATACTGCAGTGGGTTGCCATGCCCTTCTCCAGGGGATCTTCTCTACCCAGGATCAAACTTGAGTCTCTTACAGTTTCCTGCCTTGGCAGGTGCATTCTTTACCACTAGCACCACCTGGAAAGCTGGTACACTGAGCTATAGAGTAAGCAACAACCTAACCACATCAATTAATTAAGGAAACTCATCAGTCCCCAATAACTGGATTCCATGTGACCTCAGTGTCCAAACTGGCATTTTATTTGGAGTCACATTAGTACCAAATATGCCCTAAAAAGAAAATTTGCAGCATTGCAGAAGCAGGTTAGACCTCAAAGGTGTTCTCTTCAGCTGCCACTGGGTTGAATTAGTTACAAAATTTTTTAAATTCAGAGATTTTATGTGAATGTGAATTTCTAGAATTCTGTGAAAAGTTTGGCACTGTTGGGATGGTATAATGACAGGAGGTGAGTAAAAGTGCCCTGTAATACACTAAATTTCCTATTCACTTCCCCAGGGTCACCTTCTCTCACTGACTGACCATGAATGACTAGTAATTCAAGAGTTTCTACACTTGTGATTAGAGAACTATTCTTGTGATATCAAAATTCTATTCTACCCTTTAAAAGGAGCCTACATGTTTCTCAACTTTAGGACACAGTAGCTTTATTTATATCCTTTCCAAGTCTGCATTTCTGAACACTGACTTCTTTCAAAAGCAAGGGATGCCTTAACCATTTGATTTTTTTTCCTAAAGGAAGTTTTGTTTAAGTACAGGCCCCTAACTCTTCTCTTTTTTCTCTTGCATGGAAAGACAGAAAAAAAAAATTCAGAACCAATGTCTAATGAATAGATCATTTGTATTAGGGTTATGAATATCCACCATCTCAGATCGAATATGAGACTTTGAATAAGGGTTACCCTGAAGCAGGAAATCTAATTTATTGTTTTTTTCTTTTTTAGAAATGATTTCCCTAGAACAAGCTTCTTTGCCAAAGCCCACTGCTTTGTATTAGTCACAATCCAATTAAAATTTACTTTTTTCATGCTAATGATACTGTGTTTTTTTGGTTTCAAATATATCAATGCATTTGATGATGCATTTTATTTAATGGGTGGCATCTTTTGGTGCAGAAGAATAAGATTTCCATGGAGAATTTCAGGCTTCCCCTTTAAACCATCCTGGTTTGTCAGGTTGGGTATTCAACTGAATCTTAAACTTTATTCTCACTCTTGTCTTTACCACTCATCTTATTCCTGCCTCCCTTCCTTCAAATCTGTCTCCAATGTCTTCTGCTGTTTTCTAAGAAGACAGTATCCCATGATTAAAAAGGTGGCACAGCGGTAAAGAATCTACCTGCCAGTGCAGGAGATTCAGGTTCGATCCCAGGGTCAGGAAGATTCCTTGGAGTAGGAAATGGCAACCCACTCCAGTATTCTTGCCTGAAAAATTCCATGGACATAGGAGCCTAGCAGGCTAAAGTCCATGAGGTCACAAAGAGTTGGACATAACAGAGCACAGACATACACACACACACGATTAACAATAGTAGGTCCTGACTATATGGGATAAACAAATTGTACCTCTTTTGCCAGTGAAAAACAATTCATTCAGTCTAGACAAAAGAAGGGAATTTATTGGCTCACAAAATAAATATCCAGAAAGCTTCAAGCTGAAGGTATGGCTGTATCTAGGGGCTCAGAAGTATATGGTTTCTCTTTGCCATCTCAGTTTTTTTCTTCTGTTGTGTCAGTTCCAAGGAGATAACACTTTTCGGTGAAGGCAACATTGACTGCCTAAAGTTCCAGACTTCCATTCCTCAAGTCACACGTTCAGTGGAAATGAAAGTTATTTTTCTTCCCTGAATTTGAACATATCTTGGATGAAGAAAAAATTAACATCATAGTCCTGAGAGTGCCAGCCTTTGAAAGGTCAGTAGTTTACAAGCTTGACCCTAGGCTAGTATGTTGAAACTTGGATTTCAGGAGGGTTCTCACCATTTCATGATAAGAATGGCTCACTGTCAAAATTATTTATGTATACAATGCAGTTTGTTGACAACTTGCTTTCCTTCTGGGAGTCTGGGATTTTGGTATGTGCCAAGCAGAGGATGCCTATGTGACCAACTCCCCCCAACCCCTTAAAAACACTTGAGCAATGATTATCTAATGAGCTTCCCTAGTAGACAGCATTTCAGAAGTGATGTTACATATTGCTGGAGGAATTACATGCACCTTTTTTATGACTCCACTTGGCATGCAGATGCCCAAGCTTGTGTTCCTTATAGGATGCTCATTGTTTCCAAGACTCTATTTGACTGTCTGCAGAGAAGATTCCAGTATCATCGAGGGGCAACTACCCAAATGAATGGGACTTGGGAGGAAGTAGAACTCTGTGAAATAAATCAGATTTCTGTGTGGTTCCCTTCTCTTTCCTCATTAGGGTAGGATTTTGTTTTCTTATTATCACAAACTTTCAGTTATTGTTGTGGTTTTTTAAATTACATCTTGGCCCTTTCCATTTGTTCCCTGGATTTTGCCTCAAAGATAAAATCAATACTCTTGTTTCAGTGGTTTTTGGGAAGGAGTAGAAGAAAAAATACTGTCCATTTTCACATTTTCCTGAAAGCTGATTCACTGAGTGTTAAACATTTTTAGCTGAATAATGGGCTGCACAATGCAAGCTTTTAATTTATTTTCTGCCCCCTGTGATTACTATCAACTCCTTGATTATCCCATTATGGTGCATTCTCAGCTTTTAGTGCCTTCTAATTGCCAATAAAATGCATAAAAATTCAGCACTGAAGGTTTATGATGACAAAATCAATATTTTCTCCTAGTAGTTTGTAAAACAAGCTTTTATAGAGAAGGAGGGAGGAAAAGAATGCAAAAATATATTAACATTTTTTCTGCCTAGACTTGCTTGATGCCTTCATGCCTTTCAAAGCTCTGACCTCACTAAAAATCCATTTTAATCAAGACACCTCTATAACTTTCCTCCCTGAAGTCCTATGGAACACAGGCAAAAGGTCAAAATATATTCATAATGTATTCATAATGTACATTTTTATTCTAAAGATATATTTCTTGAATTGATTTTATGCCAAACAATGATAACTAGGCCTAATCCCTAGATCTTAACATGTTAACACTATACCATGATTAATGAGCTTACAAATATAAGTGAGGTTTTCATTTTCCATATACCACCAGCCCAACAGGGAAATGAGAGTGCTTTTGATATTCAGCTCACCCAGTGAGTGAAAGCACCACTGTAGCTTGTAAATTAAAGTAATGTCTGTATACCTTGACTCTCTCCACATTTTTCTCTTTATTACTCTTTCCATCTTATTAACTGTCACTAACTTCAAAGCAAATGATACATTCTCTACAGGATAAAGATATTTTATTAAGATCTGCAATATTAATATTAAATGATTAAAGAATTATATGCTTTTTATTGACAAAATCCCCTATGAGAGCAAAATGTCATGGGGAAGGTCCTTTCTTTCTTCCCTTATTCATTCCTTCATTTCTTTCTTCTTTCCTTCCTTCCCTTTTTCCTTTCTTCCTTATTTCTTACCTCTCTCCCTCCCCCACTCTCTTTCTCTCTTTCTTCACAGACAACTTTGCATTTTTTAATAAACCAAGAGAGAGAAGAAAAAATGACCAAGGGTAAAAATATTCAATTAGCTTGCATTAACTCATTCTTTTGTCTCATAAGTCAGGCATAATTTTAATTCTGTATCCAGTGTTTGGAAGTCTTAGCCACACTTTTCAATTCCATTGATTTCACCCTTTGCTTAAAACCTTCCTTTTCTTTACTGTCTTAGGAGTTGCCTTTTATAATTTACTGGGAAATCAAAATGTTATTTTAATTTTACAATGGTTGCTATATACATCCCTAATAGAAAAGGAGTTACACACAAGAAGCTGATGAAATCCCACACACAGGAGACTAATCCACCTGAAGGAGGTGGGCTAATGACAGCAATCCTCAGAACCTGAGAGAATCAGGAGGCATCTGAACTGTTAAACATCTGAGCATTTATCCTCACACTGGGTTAGGGACGTGTTCTTTTCATATGGATTTTTAAGAGGCTTATAAAAAGTAGCCAGCTTGGCTCACTTTTCTAGTTTTTAGGGGCATCAATAAATGATATGGAGAATTAGATTGTATTTTGTAACTTGCAGTTGTGGGAAGGGGAACTCTTACTAGTATCTTCAGATTCCAAATGGCATCTCTCTGTCATAGACTCTTAATAAAATGTCCAATGCACTCTCCATTGGAAATCTATTTCTGTAAATGAGTCCATCAGTTACCAGAATTCATTTTACATCCCAAACTATGTTCTGAGAAGACATTAGCCCTTTCATGCCATCCTTTCAAATGGATTGCCATGGTCCTAAGAGATCCTGGAGAACATCAAGGCAGACCTTGGGCAAAGAAACCACAGCTGGATTATGGTTTCTTGGCATTGGAGGGACTGTATCCTGTCCAGAGAAGCGCAGTTTCATTTCCTAAAAATCCATCCTAACAATGAAGTTGATTTCATGTGTGAGCTCTCTTGACAAACTCTTCTCTGGATCTTATTTCTGACATACCTACTAGCCTACACTGAACTTGTGAGTCCTGCTCAATATCTTTGTACACCTGAGTCAGACAAGGATGCCGTATGTTGAATGCCATATCAGCCAAGAGAGAAAAATAGATGTCAGGTTAAACCTGGACAACCCATGCATCCATTATCATTAAAAACACATGATTCATTAAACCTCAACCATTCATACAATCTTTAAGCAACCAAAATTTATTTTAACCACTTTCATGGGCCTCCATCCAAAATGTGTTCTGCTTTCATGCTCTGTAAGCAGATAATGATGACTGTAGGGTCATGTGTTTGTGTGTATGTGTGATTGTGTGTGTGTGATTGTGGGCATGTGTGTGTCTCACAAAGAATCATCACTGTAAACCCTGGTGGTATGATTGAGTACACGTGATTATCTCTGGAACTAATTCTCTTTTTAAACACTGAATTTAAAAAATAACTGTATTTATTTTTGGCTGTGCTGAGTCTTCATTGCTGGGTGGGCCTTTCTCTAGTTGTGAGGAACAGAGGCTACTTTTGAGTCGTGGTGCACAGGCTTCTCATTGCAATGGCTTCTCTTGTTGCAGAGAACTGGCTCTTGGGCTCACGGGCTTCAGTGGCTGCAGTGTGTGGGCTCAGCAGTTGCAGGTCTCAGGCCCAAGACTACAAGCTCAATAGTTGCGGTGTATGAGTTTAGTTGCTCCACAATATGTGGGATATTCCCAGATCTGGAATCAAACCTGTGTCTCCTGCATGGGCAGGCAGATTTTTTACCACTGAGCCACCAGGAAAGCTCTGGAAATAATTATTTAATACTGTGTGTTTCTTTACTCCATTGTCACGGACAAACAAGCTTTATGAATTCTTCCCTTTGGTTTTTATAGTTTCACTCCGAAATCTTACTACATAGGCTGTCACTTTTCATTGCTCTTAGAATGCTTTCTTAAACAACTTTAGCCTGAAAAAAATGTATTTTCTGCAATATAAGTTCCAAAAAAGAAGGATCTCTTTTCCCTTGTTCATCTAGGAACTGACGCATAGCTGGGCTATAGGGAGAACCCATTAATATTCTTTGAACAGATAAACAGTTCCACTGGAGTTGTGTGTAAAATAAGAATAAATAGCTTTGAGAATCCAAGTGGCTTTACTTTGCTTACAGTTAATGAGCTTAACCAGAAACCTGGCTGGTCTGTGTTGGCTTCTAAAGGGTTTTTGGTTATGTCACTAGAAAGTGTGTTTTATTATTTATTTTTAAAAATTATTTATCTTTGGCTGCATTAGGTCTTCATTGTTGCGTGTGGGTTTTCTGGGGCTACTCTCTAGATGTGATGCATGGGCTTCTAACTGTGGCAGTGTCTCTTGTTGCAGAGCACAGGCTCTAGGGTGCATTGACTTCAGTAGCTGCAGTACATGGGCTTAGTTGCCCTGTGGCATGTAAAATCTTCCCAAACCAGGGATCAAACCTGTGTCCCCTACATTGGCAGGTGAATTCTTAACCACTGGATGACTAGGTAAGTTCAGAAGTTTTTGCTTGTTACAAATTCTATCATTACTATCATCATCATTATTATTTTATGTATTTATTTTCACCCAAGTATCTTTGGCCACTTATGGGAAATTCTCCTTCCTCCTCTCCACCTAAGTGGCCCCTGGCTGAGCAGTGGGTAAGACTCACGTTTACAATGCACAGGGTGCAGGTTCTATCCCTGGTTGGAGAATTTAGACCCCACATGCACAGCCAAAATTTTTAAAAAATAATCCATGTGGTTCTAGGAAAATCTGTAGTGATTGACTTGGGAGAGCTCTCCAGTGAGGGATTTCAACTTGAACTCTGCCAGGTAAGCCAGGTTGGGGGAAAGGGAAAGTGAAAGTCACGTCCGACTCTTTGCAACCCCATGGACTATACAGTCCATGAGGTTCTCCAGGACAGAATACTGGAGTGGGTAGCCTTTTCCTTCTCCAGGGGATCTTCCCAACCCAGGGATTGAACCCAGGTCTCCCGCATTGTGGGCAGATTCTTTACCAGCTGAGCCACAAGGGAAGCCCAAGAATACTGGAGTGGGTAGCCTATCCCTTCTCCAGGGAATCTTCCTGACCTAGGAATTGAACCAGGGTCTCCTGCATTGCAGGCTGATTCTTTACCAACTGAGCTAGCAGGGAAGGGATGCTCCAAGAGATCTGAACACTCACTGCCTCTTGCATATTTTTCTTACTCCATTTGACTTTAATTTCCCTGCCCTACTCCAAACTCTTTGAGTGCCCTCCTGGTTTATTTATGTTTGTTTACTTCTATTTAAATCTCTCCACATCAACCAAGCCACTTATTTTGTCTGGGTAATTTATTGGCCCAGATGTTACTTCCTGCCTGCAGATTTTTTGCAAGTTAGTCCAAGGTCTGGCCTTTTATCCTGTCTATTTTCTGCATCAATTCTCCTTCAGAAAACATGATGAGCTCATTTTAAGGGGAGCCAGTTGATAGGTTCTTTTGCAACCCTTTCCATTTGATTGGAGAATCTTCCTTTCATATTACTCATGGAGGTTTCTCACCTTTAATGCAATGATGTAACGTGATGATAATTCTCATGGTTAAAAGGAAGATTATCTTTCAATCATTTTGTCCAATCCAATTGTAATAATTTACTTTGTTCAATTAAATTTTTCAATTTGGGAAGTCTCCTTAATGTTCTATTAGATTGAAAATGATCACAACCCCATGCCCTATATAAAGTTATCTGTCCCTTCAAAAACAAGAAGGAAATGACAAGCCACTCCAGTATTCTTGCCTGGGAAATCCCATGGACAGAGGAGCCTGGCTGGCTACAATCCATGGGGTTGCAAAATAGTTGGACACAACTGAGTGACTAAAAAACAACAAACGTCTCAATATATTTTATTTGATAATGAGTTTTACTAATAATTGCTATTGCTAAGATTGTTCTGCCAAATATGTCATATTTGTCTTACCCCAGGAGAAATTCATTTAATGATGGTAAATGTCGAATCATTCAAAGTGTTATCATTTTTAAAATATGGTCTCCTCATAAATTATAGTTTTCTAAACCATTCCTTGTGAAAGGAAATGACTTTGCACTTGGTTATGGATTATATGTTTGCTTTCTTTCTTTTTTTTTTTTTTTGATTCTTTGAGAATAAAGCTGGCAGACAACAGATATGGAAGTAGGTTATTTAAACTATCTTTCTGGGCATCTCATTCTCTGTAGGCTGACATTTTTAAGACCCCAGAAAGGCATAAGCTAAGATGGAAATACTTTGGCAGGATCTGTTCACACATTAGCTAGAAAAAGCGGCAGGAAGGGGCAGGCGTGTCGAGTGTGGCTGATGGTGAGGGTTGCAAGGGTAGGAAAGACAGTCTTAGAACATTTTGAAATATTTTATGGTATTTTAGGCCTGCAATATTTTACAACTTGAGAGACAACGAATTAACTCTGAGAGAAGTTAGAAAAAGGTGTGATAGGTTTATTCAAGTGAAAACAGAGACCTTGTCTAACTTTTCTGTTTCCATATTTGTGTGTGCTTTCGTGTGTTTAATCAGCTTTTCATGTGAGAGTTCTGTTCTGATTCTGAGATTCTGACATCATGTGTGCACATGTGACCTCTATCATGGAAATAATAAAGGCTGCAAAGAGAAAGTCAGTGAAGGGATCATTAGATTTGGACTCTGAAACGTCGGGGCTTTGTCTAGGAGGAGAAACTTACTAGGCAAACCTGGGCAAGTTATGGGACATCATTTTGACACCTAGAAATTGGTATACGATCTCTGCCTTGCATACTTACAAGAACACAGGAATAGTGTGAAAATCAAATGAGTTACCAGATGTGACAAGGTCAATTCAGTTCAGTTGCTCAGTCGTGTCCAACTCTTTGCGACCCCATGGTCTGCAGCACGCCAGGCCTTCCTGTCCATCTCTAACTTCCAAAGTTTACTCTAACTCATGTCCATTGAGTTGGTGATGTCATCCAACCATCTCATCCTCTGTCATCCCCTTCTCCTCCCGCCTTTAATCTTTCCCAGCATCAAGGTCTTTTCAAATGAGTCAGCTCTTTGCATCAGGTGGCCAAAAAATTGGAGTTTCAGCTTCAGCATCAGTCCTTCCAATGAACACCCAGGACTGATCGCCTTTAGGATTGACTGGTTGAATTTCCTTGCAGTCCAAGGGACTCTCAAGAGTCTTTTCCAACACCACAGTTCAAAAGCATCAATTCTTCAGTGCTCAGCTTTCTTTATAGTCCAGCTCTCACATCCATACATGACTACTGGAAAAACCATAGCCTTGACTAGATGGACCTTTGTTGGCAAAGTAATGTCTCTGCTTTTTAATATGCTGTCTAGGTTGGTCATAACTTTTCTTCCAAGGAGTAAGCATCTTTTAATTTCATGGCTGCAGTCAACTGCAGTGACTTTGGAGCCCCCCAAAATAAAGCCCATCACTGTTTCCATTTCTTCCCCATCTATTTGCCATGAAGTGATGGTACCAGATGCCATGATCTTGGTTTTCTGAATGTTGAGCTTTAAGCCAACTTTTCACTCTCCTTTTTCACTTTCATCAAGAGGCTCTTTAGTTCTTCTTCACTTTCTGCCATAAGGGTGGTGTCATCTGCATATCTGAGGTTATTGATATTTCTCCCGGCAATCTTGATTCCAGCTTGTGCTTCTTCCAGTCCAGTCAGTACATCTCATGATGTACTCTGCATAGAAGTTAAATAAGCAGGGTGACAATATACAGCCTTGACGTACTCTTTTTCCTATTTGGAACCAGTCTGTTGTTCCATGTCCAGTTCCAACTGTTGCCTCCTGACCTGCATACAGATTTCTCAGGAGGCAGGTCAGGTGGTCTGGTATTCCCATCTCTTTCAGAATTTTCCACAGTTTGTTGCAATCCACACAGTCAAAGTCTTTGGCATAGTCAATAAGCAGAAGTAGATGTTTTTCTGGAACTCTTGCTTTTTCGATGATCCAGCGGATGTTGGCAATTTGATCTCTGGTTCCTCTGTGACAAAACATGAACAGAAATCACACAGGAAGGAAGCATTTTTAATTATTCAGATTCTCCAAACTGTACAGGCTTCCCAGGTGGCACAGTGGTAAAGAATCTGCCTGCAATGCAGGAGACATGGGTTTGATCCCTGTGTAGGGAAGATGCCCTGGAGAAGGGAATTGTAACCCACTCCAGTACTCTTGCCTGGGGAATTCCATGGACAGAGGAGCCTGGTGAGCTACAGTCATTGGGTCACAAAGAGTCTGACATGACTGAGTGGCTAACACTAACTACTAATACTACTGAACCATACGTGCTGGGACAGTACTTCTCCAAATGTGATCAGGAGAAGCCTTGAGGGTCTCAGGAAATCACTTTAGGAAGACAGTGAGTTCAGAAAAGTGTTTATAATAATACAGTGGAATTTTCCAGAGGCTATACCGTGTGTGATATTGTCACCACTGGGAAGACAAATGGGATGTCTCTGTGTGTGTTCTTGTATTTTCTAAAACATTATAAAGTAGACAGTTTAGAGCAAAGTTATGCACAGTTCCAAAGAATAACTCAGTTTTTTTTTTCAGTACCTCCACTGGGCTTGTACTACGAATCTTTAGTTCCACTAGCTAAATCTTTGCAACTTCCTTTTCATGTAATCATCATGAAAACACAAACTTTTCCTAGAACCTGTAAGGAAACAGAAGAAATATACTGCTACCTTGTCTTGAATCAATTTATGATTTTTTCCCCAAAATTAATATTTAAAATTTTTCCACAACATTGTGATTACATGATTCAATAATATTTTATTTAACATGTCAGAAAATTTTTTATAACATAGTTTTCTTATATTTAAAGTTGAATAGTTGGATTTCAAAATGGAGATTTGGAGATTTGCTTTCTCAGCCCAAAGCTTTAAAATCTGCATAAAATGCTGAAAAACGCAAAACTGACTTACAAGCTAGTGTTCTAGCTCATGAAAGGGACAACTCTATAAAAAAAAAAAAAAAAAACTAGCTTGACCTTTAAATGAGAAATAAAACATAAAAAACCTATCTTTCCCTTAGCTTTACAAGTGTTAATTTGTGATCTTCTTCACTAGAAAATTTCAAATAATAATATGGTGGCAGATTTTGTGATCTTTCAGAGTTAAAGACAAAGGAATTAAACCTTTTTAATGTAGATGCTTTATAGAAAGTCAAAACTTAATTGGTTACTTGTTTTCATATTAGTGGGCTTGAAGAAAAAAAAGACATGGATGAATCTTCAGGATAAATCACCATATTGCATTTACAGAAATGCTGCCCACAATAGGTGGAAAGATTCTAATACTTTGCAGAACTGACATTACCAAATTTCTGATGGAAGAAAAGGTAGTGAAATTGAGGACAGAACTGCAGCTTTCTGTGATTCTGATTTACTTTTCAGATGTTTCTCTGAACTTGAATATCTCCCCCTCATAGTGCTATCTTCCATTAAAATCATTCTTAGCAAAGTCCTGCCATGGGGCTAGAGGACACTGAAATGAGCATTCTCCAAACCTATCATTATAGGGAATTTAACTGGGCTTCTTTTTTGTGCTTAAGCAAAACTTGTCATTTGACAGCATCAAATACCTGTCATAATTTAAACCAGAGTTAATTGTGAATTACAGCTTGTTTGCAAGAATACAGCATAAAAGTACTTACTGGGACTCTTTCCAAAGTTGGGGTGAATTTATGACACATTTGAGATTGGCTAATTATTTGTAAAGTCTATTCAATTTGTTAGGACTGCTGGTGGGAAAAGATTTATTAGAACTAATGTAAAATGTAATGAAATAGATTGACTCCTTATGAAATATTAATATTCATTAACTCTGGTCATTGTAAGTCTATATTTGTAATCTCTCCTTGGTGGATACTCCCAAGTCAAGCTGCAGATGGTGCTTTAAGCTCTTATGACCAGAAGCAGACAAAGCCCTAAATAAAAAGCTTCTGAGAAAGACAAACACCAAACAGGATAGTGATTATCTTACAGCGAATGATTATATTTGGGAAAGAGAAATCAGACTTCAACTTCTCTCTCCCTCTCTCTCTCTAAATATAAACATCTACAAAGTAATACAATTCTAACATTTGCTTATATACTCAACGAAGTAGTATATATACAAAGCAGACGTTTATTTATGTATACGCAAAGTATACATAAAATATGCCTGTTGTGTTAAGTTGCTTCAGTTGTGTCTGACTCTTTGCGACCCCATCGATTGCAGACCACCAGGCTCCCTCTGTCCATGGGATTCTCTAGGCAAAACTACTAGAGTGGGTTGCCATGACCTCCTCTAGGGGGTCTTTCCAACCCAGGGATCAAATCCCTGTCTCTTGTGTCTTCTACATTGGCAGGCAGGTTCTTTACCAGATAATGCCACCTGGGAAGCCCATATAAAGTGTATGCATATATATATACACATTCACATAGATTTATACCTACTACTTCCATCTGCCAACTGTACTGCATCTCTTGTTTAATTTCTTTTTAAAAATTAATTAATTAATTTATTTTACTTTACGGTATTGTATTGGTTTTGCCATACATTGACTTGAATCCATCATGGGTGTACATGTGTTCTCCATCCGGCACTTCCCTCCCACCTCCCTCCCCATCCCATCCCTCTGGGTCTTGTTTAATTTCTATTAGGCATTTCAATTAGGTATTAGCACTTTTACGATGGAGGCTGTCTTGTTCATTGCATCTGATACAACATTTAGAAAAGTGTTTTTCCAACATGTTGAATGATTAATGTGGATCAATGGGGTAAGAAATTCTGTCACTATAGTTGTTCACAGACCCAGAATGATGAAGGCTCAATCAAAAATACAAGATTTCACAAAAATAGAGTTCCCGTATGATCCCACAGTCCCACTCCTGAGCATATAACTGGAGAAAACTAGTACCAAAAGATACATGCACCCCAGTGTTTATAGCAGCAATATTCACAATAGCCAAGACATTTTGTATTGTTGTTTAGTGGCTAAGTTGTGTCCAACTCCCATGGATCGATGATCCCATGGATGAAAGTAACCTAAATGTCTATCAACAGATGAATAAAGCAGATGTGGTACATATATACAGTGGAATATTATTCAGCTAAAAAAGGAATAATGCCATCTGCAGCAACTCAGATGGACCTAGAGTTGTCATACTGAGTGAAGTAAGTCAGAGAAAGACAAATACCATATGATATTGCTTATTTGTGAAATCTAAAGAAAAGTGTGGTACAAATAAATATATTTACTAAACAGAAATAGTAACAGATGTAGAAAATAAACTTGTAGTTATCAAGGTGGAAATGGGGGGGAAGATAAACTGGGAGGCTGGGACTGACATGTACACACTACTATATATAACACAGATAACTAACAAAGACCTACTGGATAGCACAGGGAACTCTAGTCAATTCTTTGCAATGACCTATATGGGCAAAGAATCTGTAAAAGAGTAGACATGTATATACGTATAACTGATTCATTTTACTGTACGCCTAAAACTAGCACAAAATTGTAAATCAACTGTACTATAATACAATTTTATTAAAAGAGGAAGAGAAATACTGTAGGATATCACTTATATGTGGAATCTAAAGTGTGGCACAAATGAACTTATCTATGAAACAGAAAGATACTCACAGGCATAGAGAATCGACTGGCAGTTGCCAAGAGGGAGGAGGCGTGAGGGATGGATTTGGAGTTTGGGATTAGTAGATGCAAACAAGTATATATAGGATGGATAAACAACAGTTCCCACTGTAGAAATACATTCAATACCCTGTGATAAACAATAGTGTGAAAAGTATATGAAAAAGAATGTATGTATGTATATAACTGAATCCCTTTGCTGTATAGCAGAAATTAACACAACATTGTAAATCAACTACACTTCAATAATGTAAAAGTTAAGAAACAAAGTTTCATAGTCATGGAGGTGGAGAAATGAGGTAGAGAGTTCAGACCAAGCAAATAAATACCTCCATTTTCATTTTTCATCTGCTCAAACAATTCACATGCCCACACCTCCTTGCAAGAAAGCCAGTCAGAACAACCAGCTGTGTTCTTAGGACAGGGACAATGGTACCTGCGAAGTTTTTAAGGTTTGTTTTTATACTCAACAAATATATACTTGCTGAATGAACAAACTGATCAAACGACTGAGTGCTATTTCTGAACTTGACTCCTTTACTGAAAAATATTCATTAACTATTTACTTTGTACCACAAGACAGTACACAGGGCACCAGGGGACGAACACTGAATAAAACCATGAAACACAAATAGAAGGAAACTCTTCTTAGCCTATCTGTTTATACATGGATTCTATTTATTCATCCTTTAACGCTGAACCTTGCAACTTTCAATTTTAGGGGATGGCCTTATTTTGAAAATGTGGAATCAATAGGTGGATCAACAATTTTCATTACTGGTAAACAGTTTTTAGAATGATACACAACTGTGGGTTTTTCCTGTTCATCACTGACAATAGGCAGAAACATTCAATGTGCCTTAAAGTTAGCAGCTTTCTGCCCATCAAAATATGGCAAAAACCTCTGTGGTCAATGACATTTTTTAAAAGCAGGACTGGCAGAAACTTGGCGTACTTTTTAACTGGTACCCTACCATTCCTGTCCATGTTCCACTGGCCAGATTAAATCCATGGCCAAGTTGACACCAGTAGAGGAGAAAGTGAAGTGGTGTAACCCAGATTGGGCCTTGAATCCACCTGCTAGGACTCAAACTTGGCCAAAATCCAGTCTTCCAACTGAGATCACACACCTACTTTCCAGACTTAATGAAGCTCAGGTTCTTGATGTCTCATTGCATACAGAATTCAGTGACAGACAAAATGATAGGTAAGGAGCAGGCTTCTTTAGGGAGAAGCACTCCACCACAGTGTGGGCCATCTCAGAAGGCAAGAGTGGCTGCAAAATATGATGCGGATAAGTCTTTATGGGCTACATAATTTCATAGGCTAACGAGTGGGAGGATTATTCCAACTATTTGGGGGGAAGGGGCAGAGATTTCCAGGAACTGGGCCACACCCAGTTTTTGATGGTCTTTGATGGTCTTTGATGGTCTGCCTTGGTACTGTCATGGCACCTGTGGGTGTGTCATTTAGCTTGCTGATGTGTTACAATGAGTGTATGCTGAGGCTCAGGGTCTAGTGGAAGTCAGCTCATTTACCATCTTGGACCAATTTGGTCCAAGTTCAATTTGGACTAATCAGTTTATGTCATATCTTCTTATGTCATGCTTTCAAAGGTTGTACCTTGCTCCCTTCCCTTCTGTTTCAAAGCCTACCTGTTCCATGTGTTTGGGGAAAGGAGGAAAGACTTTGCTGAACAATCTTCCACATTAATGACAAAACTGTCATTATCATGATCACTAACACTATCTATCACTGTTATTTATTGCTCTCATTAGCAATACAATCCACCCTTCCCATCTGAATACCCTTCGTGATCTGCTTCATGCTTCTCACTTGCCCCTCAAAACCCAATGGCACTAAATCACCAGTGACTGTGACATAAGAGATGGGCTTTTGTCTTTTTTATAAAACATCACACCATGTGACAGTGTGGCCAGCAGATAGATGGTCCCTAGGAAATATTTGTTGTATGAGTGGATAAGCATAGTTCTTAGACCTTTCAAAGAAAGTACAAAACAGTTCACACTCCTGTTGTGTATGTTAGTTATTGTCTATATTAACATACATGTTATACACTTAAAATATGAAGATTACATATGCACATAGGTATCATGCTCACGCTCCGTCACTCAGTTGTGTCTGATTCTTTGTGACCCCATGGACTGTAGCCAACCGGCTCCTCTGTCCGTGGAATTTTCCAGGCAAGAATACTGGAGCAAGTTGCCGTTTCCTCCTCCAGGGGATCTTCCCAACCCAAGGATTGAACACATGTCTCCTGCATCTCACGTGGATTCTTTACTGCTGAGCCATCAGGGGAGCTTGCATATAGGCATATGTTTGTGTATACACATGCATACTGTATGTGTGTAAGTACATATATGTGTGCGTGTATATATAGTTGCTGAAATGACTTTCGGAACTGTGATGGAGTTAGTGCTACTTTTGTTTGTCTGGTGGTTTATGAAGATTCAGGCAGGACCATGAGAGAAACGTGAAGAAAAAGAATTTGTGTTAATGGCAAGGATGTTAATGGTGGAGTTGATTGAAAGTAAAAACTGCAAAAGTGTTACGTGCAAAATGCAGTGTTACATGGCTGAGAGGGAGCCGTGTGAATCCCTGATGATTACAAACTGCAAATCAAGCTTTTCATTCCATCCTCCTGTTGTCTTAATGATTTTCACAAACCAAATTCTTGCCCAGGGTACTAGGATACATCAGTATAACTATTTCAGGAAAAATAGCATAAAATAAAATCATGGAGAATTAGATCCTAAGAAAAACAACTCTCATCATTACTTGTAACTTGTCACTCTTATCAACTTATCTAATTTTGCATTAACTTCTTTCATTAGCTGTGCTCTAACTTGCCTTTTGCTCTATTTGGAGATTCAAAAATTTTTTTTTTCAAAAAAAATAGTTTTAATTGTAACAATTACTCAGACATAACTTTTTCAAGACCAAAATGCAGAATCGTAATTTCCATATTCATCATTTCCGAAAGTGCTCTACTTGGGTTTGCAACTTTTTTAATAAAAAGAGAAAATGTTCACTAAGTCTCAAGTGGAGAGTGGTTATATTTCTTATTAAAACTTTTCTAAGTAGTGCAAAGAAGATAGACATAGAAAAATCAAATCTCCTAAGTGCTTATCCATCAGCAGTTTTGTTAAAAAGCTATCATTAAGAAAGAAAAAAATGCAAATTGCAGAAACGAGGTCACAATTTAATTGATACAAATTGCAGCCACCTGCTTATCTTATTTCCAAGGGAAAGGATTTTGCATGTGCAATGAAGTAATTTCTTTATAGGAAAGAAAAGTTGCTCGGCCATCTTTGTTGCTTAGGCATTAATTTAAATCTCCTCAATCCAGTCCACTTGGCTCTTGCACCATCTGACCAGGATGTTAGCATCTGTGGCTGACTTGGGTGTCAGAATAACAACCCCATTTCAAATGACAACACACTCCCCAGGCCACAAGAGTCTGGAGAATGCACTGAGTAATTAATTGGTGATTTTAAAAAGGAGGACAGATCCAAAGGGTCTTGGATTGAAAATAAATTTACAGTTACCAAATGGGAACAAGGAAGAGAGATAAATTGGGAATTTAGAATTAAAACGCACAAGGAACTATATTCAATGTCTTGTAATAACCTATAGTGAAAAATAACCTGAAAAAGAATATCTAGATCCATCAGTCACCTATCTGTGTATATAAAACTGAATCACCTTGCTGTACACCTGAAACATTGTAAATCAACTCTACTTCAATAAAAAATAAAGAATGATTAAAAAAACACAGAAAGTCTAGGACTGGCTTGTGAACACTACGGTATTACTTCCAGAGTTGGGTGAAGAGGGATAGAGTTCCAAAGAGCTACAAATTTAAAATGTCAAAATGGTGTCATGCGGGTACATAAGGAATAACAAGCCATGCTGTAGTCATTCTATACTGTGTGTGTGTGTGGACTTTCCTGGTGGCTCAGATGATAAAGAATTCGCCTGCAATGCGGGAGATTCAATCCCTGGGTCGGGAAGATCCCCTGGAGAAGGGAATGGCTACCCACTCCAGTGCTGCTGCTGCTAAGTCGCTTCAGTCGTGTCTGACTCTGTGCGACCCCATGGACTGCAGCCCACCAGGCACCCCTGTCTGTGGGCTTTTCCAGGCAAGAGTACTGGAGTGCGTTGCCATTGCCTTCTCCGACCCACTCCAGTATTCTTGCATATATATCTTCATCCTATAAACGCAAGTCCAGCACTAGTAATAAGTCAAAGAAAGGTCATCTGATTTTTTTTTTCCCATGTGGCATTTTGCCTGAAACTATACCTTTTTGTATGCGTGCCATTATTTTGGAAAAGCTATTTGAAACCAAATTATTTAGAAACGTATATTAATAAAACCCTGAATAACCATTTACAATGGCATGGGAAGTTTCACTAATTATTAATAGATTTTTCCTTTGGGAGGTAGAATTTTAATCATTTTAATTTTGTCTTTATTTTCTAATATTTATTTCATTATTTCTTTCTAACGACTGTTAGCTAGCTGAAATGCTTTCAATTTTAAAATATTTTAAAATGTTTTCTTTTTCCTAAAGGAGAGGGAGTTGAGTTGTCAGTAATTTGGAACCAAGAAACCACAGGCTTGTCAAATAGCAATGACATATTTACTACTTATCTTTCTCACTATCGCATTGTAGTCTGATATAAAATGACTGCTTTCATGGCTAGAATTAGTTTCCAAAAATTTATATCCACATTTTCTGGGGCTCTTAATTCACTCAGCTTTTTAATTCCTTTCAAAGTACTAAAGAAGTTTTGCTTTCCTGAAAAGAACATTGTTCTCAACTTAGCAATGAAAAAAGTCAACTATGCTAAAAATTTGACTCTTGCCTAAACTATCAAGACTTGAGATTGTTGGGCAGTTATACATTCTGAAGTCCACTCATGGTCAGCCCTTCAGCTAAGGACCATGGACAGCATGATCTGTTTGTATCATGGCAGGGCACGAAGGGGAGAGATGGCTACCTAGAACTGGGTAAAAGCAATTTTAATAGCTATGTTGAATACCTTTGTATGGTGGCATATTTGATGTAAATAGATTTAATCATGAAAATCATTTTGAAATGTACAGAAATGCAATATCACAACAATGTGTAACAGAAACTAACACAGTGTCATGGGTCAATTATACTTTCAAAACAAACAGGCTCACCCATACAAAAAGAGGTCAGAATTGTGGTTACCAGGAGGGGTGGAGGAGGGGGAATTGGATGAAGGGAGTCAAATACCCCCCTAGCACTTACTTATGTCAAAGATCGTACCTCCCAGTTATAAGACAGATAAGTATTAGGGATGAGATGTGCAACGTGATCCATATAATTAGCACTCCTGTACATTCCTCTGTGGGCTTTCCTGGTTTCTCAGTGATAAAGAATTTGCCTGCAATGCAGGAGATGCAAGAGACATGACTTAGATCCCCAGGTCAGGAAGATCCCCTGGAGGAGGGCATGACAACCCAATCCAGGATTCTTGCCTGGAGAATCCCATGGACAGAGGAGGCTGGGGGGTAACAGTCCATAAAGACGCACAGAGTCAGTCACAGATGAAGCAACTTAGCATGCACGTTACACTGTATGTTGTTGTTCAGTCACTAAGTTGTGTCCTACTCTTTGCGACCGCATGGACTGCAGCACGCCAGGCTTCCCTGTTCTTTGCTATCTTCCGGAGTATGGATGCTGAGCATCAGGAGGCCAAAGTACTGGAAAAAAGTACAAGTGGAAAAAAATAGTAAAAGTGGAAAAAAATAACAGAAGATGAACCAAGCCTTTCCTGCTACTACAGGAAAAGCCTGAAGCCCTACACCTGCCCGTCTCTGCACCCTTTCCTGGTAGGAAGCAAAAGCCTTGAGATTAACAGCCTGCCCAGCATCATGCAGGAATTTCTCGGGCAGTTCTTGCAGGCATGGGAAGGGTGTGTGTATGTACTGCAGTGGAGGGAAAACCAGATAGCAAGTTGGGTCAGCCTGCTGAAGGAGAGACATTTCCTGTTCCAGAGCTTCCTGAATTCCTCAGTAGAACTTTTCACTAAGTTGCGGTTTGGACAGTAGCTAATGGTAACTGTCATCTTGTTTATTTATTGGTCATGCCACCTGGCATGTAGGATCTTAGTTCCCTGACCAGGGATCGAACACACACCCTCTGCACTGGAAGTGTGGAGTCTTACTGGACCGCCAGGGAAGTCCCCTCATCGACTTTAGAAAATAATTAAATGTATTTTTTTTTAACTGAAGGATATTGCTCTACAGCATTGTGTTGGTTTCTGCCAAACATCAACATGAATCAGCCATAAGTATGTCTGTGTCTCTTCCCTCTGAACCTCCCTCCCCATCCCACCCTTCTGTGTTGTTACAGAGCCCGGTTTGAGTTCCCTCAAATTCCCATTGGTGATCTATCTTATATATGGTAACATCATCACCTTTTTAAAATTCATTGTCTGGGTCTGCTCTCTGTGGTTTACTCTATCCCTTGTTCTCCTTCAAAGCAGTAGTGTGCACGAAACATTCCTGTGTTATTGTTCCTAATAAGAGTAATCACTTCTGTTTGACAGCATATTATGGCAAACCTTTTACCTAACCAAGTGTGAAAGAGAAAAAACATTATGTGTCTATTGATTGTTGTCACATACTATTTTATTAAACAGTAACATATTTTCCACCAGTGAGTAATACGAGGAGACACAAAATATGCATGCATATATTTGGAAATCCAGTTAGTCAGCTGAAAAACCCTATTACAGCTTCATTTTCTTGGTTGTACTACAGTTTCCATTTGGATATCCTGAAAGACAATTTTTTTCCTTGACAGACATGGGCTGCTCTTCTCAAGTTCACGTGTGTCAAATGCCTTGTCACTGAGATGATGGGAATTATTTGATCAGGATCCAGTGGGAAATTAAACTTAGGGTTATACAATGAGGTTTAAATTTGAGTTTAAGGATATGGTTAGGTGCTGTTTAAAATACATCAACTGTTTATTGAATATATATTATGTCCCAGGCACTGTGGGACCTAGTGAGCAACAAAATCCTAGCCTTCGATCAGCTTGTGCCTAGGTAGGGAACACAGTCAATGAGCCATTAAATGGCAAGGTAATGAATTCTATGGTGGGAGGCGCAAGGAATCCTGGGACAGGGGCGTAAATCAGGATGTCAGGGCTAAGGAAAGACTTTCTCAGAGATGTACGTCCATGTTGAAGAACAAGGTTGTTGGAAGTAGGTTCAGCCAGGGAAGGAGAAGGAAGTCTTTGGGCAGACAGAACAGTAGGTGTAGCAGCTGCTGCCAGGGCCACACCCACAGAGCTGCCCCATGCTTCCTGCCTCCTTCTGACTGGTCCTACGCGCATCTCCTTTGCTTGAAGGCTCTCCCTCATCACTCTAGCTTCTGAAATCTGCATGACAGGACAAAGGACAGAGGAAAGAACCCTCCTTCTTCCTAGAAGTCCTCAGTCTATGAATATTTTCCAATTCTTTCCAACCTGGAATCTTGTGTGACCATGTGACTTACAGTAGTCGGATGCAGTGATGCACCATTTCTGAGTCTAGCTTCAAGACGGCTTGCACTCTTCTTCTTTTTCTTGTACCTCTGCCTCTAGCATTGGCATAAGCCTGGGGTCACCTGCTCAGGATGAGAGATCAGGTAAAGCATAGCCAGTTTTTCCAACAGAGGTTATCCTAAATTGGTCCATAATCAGCTGGCAGCCTGGCATGTAAATGAATGCCAGACAAAACTGGGGGAGAAATTTGCTAAGGGAATATCAGTCAAGATCAGCACAACTGTTCAGTTTACCCATAGACTTAGGAATAATAATAAATGGTTAAATAATACTTGCTCAGCATTACTGAATTTGGGAATTACTTATTACACACCATTATTATGGCAACAGCTAACTGACACAAAACATACCATGATTTTCACTGGGCTTGTTAAGGATCTGGAACTAAATGAAAATTATCAAAATTCATGGGATACAGCAAATCACTGTCTAAAGGGAGATTTACAGTACTGAATATGCATATTAGGAAAGAAAATATATCTTAAATTAATAACCTAAGTTCTCACCTTAGGAAACTAGATAGAGAAAAGAAAAAAAAATCCAAAATAAGAAGAAAATAATAAGAATTAGAGCAGAAACTAATGACACTGAAGACAGGAAATTGGTAGAGAAGAATCAATGAAACCCAAATCAGGTTCTTTGAAAAGGTCCATAAAATTGATAAGCCTCTAGGCAGGCTAAGGAAGAAAGAGAAAGGACACAAATTATTGACATCAAAAATGAAAGAGGGAACATTGCTACAGATCCCATGGACATTAAAAGATATTAAAGACATAATATGAGCAATGCTGACAAATTCAGACGGTTAAGCATCTGTCTACAACGTGGGAGACCAGGGTTCGATCCCTAGGTTGGGAAGATCCCCTGGATAAGGAAATGGCAATCCACTACAGTACTATTGCCCGGAAAATCCCATGGACAGAGGAGCCTGGTAGGCTATAGTCCATGGGGTCGCAAAGAGTCAGACATGACTGAGTGACTTTACTTTACTTATGCTGACAAATTCAATAACCCAGAGGAAATGGACCAATTCATGGAAAGACACAATTTGCTAAAACCCAACAAGAAGAAATAGAAACTCCAACTAAGCTTATAGCTGTTAAATAAATTAAATCAAAACTCATAACCTTTCCAAACAGAAGCTCCAGACCCAGAAGCAACATGAATGGATAAACTGCGGAGCATCCAAATGATGGAATATTAGTCAATGCTAAAAAGAAGTGAGCTATGAAGACACGAAGATACACAGAGGAAACTGAATTGCAGATTACTAAGTGAAAGAAGCCAATCTGAAAAGGCTGCCTGTCAGGCTACTTATTGTACAATTCCAATTATATGGTATTCTGGAAAAGGCAAGACCAGGGGGACAATGAAATGGTCTGTGGTTTGCCAGGGTTTGGAGGTAGAAGTGTGAAATAAACAGAACACAGAGGATACTTGGGCCAGTAAAATTACTCTACGATACCATAATGATGAAAAAAATAGTCATTCTACATTTGTCCAGATTTGTAGAATGGCCAATACCAAGATGACCCTACGGATTCAGGGTGATTATAACGTAGGTTTAGGGCTTCCCAGGTAGTGTTAGTGGTGAAGAGCCCTCCTGCCAATGCAGGAAACATAAAAGATGCAGGTTTAATCCCTGGATCCGGGAGATCCCCTGGAGGAGGGCTTGGCAGCCCACTCCAATATTCTTGCCTGGAGAATCCCAGGAACAGAGGAGCCTGGCGGGCTGTAGTCCATAGGGTTGCAGAGTTGGACATGGTTAAATCGATTTAGCACGTGTGCCCAATATAGATCTGACTTATAATAAACATAGGTCTCTGTTGGGGGCGGCTGTGCAAGTATGGGGGCAGAGAATATGTGGGAAGCTTATCACTTTCCCCTTAATTTTGCTGTGAACCTAAAACTGCTCTAGAAATTGTCTTAACTAAAAAAAAAAAAAAGAAGAAGACCCTAGGGAGTTGGAGAGATGCTCAAGAGGGAGCAGATATCTATAAACATACAGCTGATTCACTTTGTTGTACAGCAGAAACTAACACAACATTGTAAAGCAATTATACTCCAATAATAAAATGAAAAGGCTTCCTTGGTGGCTCAGCAGTAAAGAATCTGGCCGTCAATGCAGGAGACGCAGGTTTGATCCCTGGGTCCAGAAGATCCCCTGGGGTAGGAAATGACTACCCACTCTATATTCTTGCCTGCGAAATCCCACAGACAGTGGAGCCTGGAAGGGTATAGTCCATAGGGTCACAAAAGAGTTGGACACCACTTAGGGACTAAACAACAACAACAATAAGATAAGAAAATAAAAATAAATACAAATACTTGCAGACATACATAAGAGAGGCTGAAGAGAGGTTAATAACTTTCCCATAAGTTTGGGTAGCAGAAACTCAATTTAGATTGAGAGTTTTCCTTCCAGGGGGCTCAATGACTCAGCTATACACATCTGCTTCCATTAGCCACCTGTTGATTTGCTGCCCAGGTGGTACTAGTGGTAAAGGACCCATGCCAATGCAGGAGATGTAAGAGACCCAGGTTTGATCCTTGGGTCAGGAAGATCCCCTGGCGTGGGAAATGGCAACCCACTCCACTATTCTTCCTGGAGAATCCCATGGACAGGGGAGCCTGGTGGGCCACAATCCATGGAGTTGCAAAATGTCAGACCTAACTGAGTGAGCACAGCATGCACGTTTTGCTCCCAGGTTGGCATCCCCATCTAATCGGTACATGGTCAGCTCAGTCCTTCACTGTCTACTTCAGACTGTCTTCCTGTCTATCTGGCCACTCTAAAGAAATTTACCAGTTCTGATCTCCACTAGAATAATTGTGGATAGCCAAGAACTTGCTACTGAGAATACTATGGCGGCCACAGAATTCATCAGAAGATGCCTCTCACATTTATGCAAGAATATTGCAAGGTGATAAACAATACCCTTTCTGCTTTTCTGTTCAATGTTTTATTATGTTCCTCCTCAACTTCATGCATGAAGACTACAGAGAGTTTTAAAAATTAATATCTGTACCCTATCTATACCGACCTGTCTTCCACCCAAGCTACGGATAGGCTTAGATGTAAAAATAGCTGTTAAATCTTTTATTACTCCCACTGTTTTGAAAAGGAGTTCACAAAGCCATCTCTGGTTGAATATGAATCACCCCTATTCCTATTTTGCTGTACTGTCTGGAAAGGAGAAAATTGAACACTATCCCACTAATCGTTGATCAACAAGCACATATTAGCTGTGATACAAAGAGGTCCTTTAGTGCATTCATTAAAAGTATCACTGTATAAGCTGGAGGATCCCAGCTAATGACTTTGGAAATGCACTCTAAACAATGAATGCTGACTAATGAAATGAACTCGTATAATAAATACTGGGGCTCATAGTTTGATAGGCAAGGTCACCAGCCAGAGCTGTCCTCATTTTGGAGCTTGGGAGCATCACATAGGAGAAGTTTATGACTGAGAGAGAACAGCAGGGTGGTCTGTTTCTGGTTCATCCTTACTCCAAGGATGTAGTCTTCCAAGGTCCTCATGTGAAGAGTGGGGTGTAGACCTAACTCTGCCATCAAGTTAGTCCTTAAACTCTATTCCTTACCCTTCGTCTTGCAAGATTGAAATGTGAGTTTAGCCATGATTTCCAGAATTATCTTCCAGGAATAAGAGGCCTGGAAAACTGTGCTTACCTCCTGTGAACATTTAGCCAGACACCTTTATCTTCCCTGGGCTCAAAGACAGGAGGAAGCTGGCCCTCCTGAGATGTTCGTGCTTGGGGAGGATCTTCAGGAGAGAGATATAGCTTCTGGTTGAATAAAGATCTCACCCCAGAGGCCCCATAGAAGGCAGCAAATCCCCTGGCTGGTGATTGTTCAGTCATTAAATTATGTCTGACTCTTTGTGACCCCATGGGCTGTAGCCCACCAGGCTCCTTTGTCCATGGGATTCTCCAGGCAAGAATACTGGAGTGGATAGCCATTTCCTCTTCCAGGGGATCTTCCTACCCAAGGATTAAACCTGAGTCTCCTGCATTGACAGGTGGGTTTTAGTTCCCTGACTAGGAATTGAAGCTCAGGCCCCTACATTGGGAGTTTGGAGTCTTAGCCACTGGACTACCAGAGAAATTCCCTCCTGGATAATTTTGTTTAGACTCTTTATAGCAACTTCTTTCCCTTGTAGTGTAATTATCTACCTCCTCTTTCCTAGGTAATGGCTTCCTGGAAAATAGAGGCATTTCTTTGTACCACTGTTTACTAAGGTAGGATATAATAAGTTACTGGTGTGTGATTTAAATATATGTTCTGTGCTTAATCACTCAGTCATGTCTGACTCTTGGCAACCCCATGGATTGTAGCCCGCCAGGCTCCTCTGTCCATGGGGATTCTCCAGGAAAGACTACTGCAGTGGATTGCCATGCCCTTTTCCAGGGGATCTTCCCAACCCAGGGATCGAACCCAGGTCTCCTGTATTACAGGCAGATTATTTACCATCTGAGCCACCAGGGAAGCCCAATTTAAATATATAAATAATTACAAATAAGTAACAGGTTTGTATTTTCATGTGTCTGAATACATGATATCACAGTTTCATAGATTTGCTTGTCAGGTGGCTGAGTAGGTAAAACATGTTTAAGCTCCTTTCACTGTCTAATGGGTTATAGGTATTGCATGCCATGGAATACCTTAAAATATGCTTTCTGTGCATGCATGCATGCTAAGTTACTTTAGTTGTGTCTGACTCTTTGCAACCCTGGGAACTGTAGCCTGCCAGGCTCCTCTGTCTATGGGATTCTCCAGGCAAGAATACTGGAGTGGGTCACCATGCCCTCTCCAGGGGATCTTCCCGACCCAGGGATAGAACCCACATCTGTTATGTCTGCTACATTGGTAGGTGGGTTCTTTACCACTAGCACCATCTGGGAAGCCCATACACTTTCTACTTTAGGAAATTACTAACTATGATTTAATATACAGAGCATACATATGAATTACGGCACTAATACTCTCAGAGTAGCAGTTGTTCATTCTGGAGATTCTATTCATCTATAAAACGGGCACTCATCACATCTTCAGGTGATGTTTATAAGTCACTCTGTACTGCTTGCACAGTCTTCCAGTTGCCTATAGTCTACCTACTTGGTTTATTGACTGAACTAATTTCTTGGCAGAAGATGACCCTTAGAAAACTCCACAAATTATTTGCATTCATAATCTGTGCTACAAAGGGAAAACCAAAACCAGACAAACAAACAAAAAACCAGGGAGTTTGAACAGTATGTTATAAAACAGATGGATCACACCTTGTCTCTTAGTTTCAACCCCTGGCAACAGACAATGCAGAAATACAGAGGATTATAAGAGACTATTATGAACAACTATATGGCAATAAAATGGATCACCTGGAAGAAATGAACAGATTCTTAGAAAAGTTCAATTTCCCAAGACTGAACCAGGAAGAAATAGAAATTATGAACAACCCAATTACAGGCACTGAAATTGAAGCTGTGATCAAAAATCTCCCAAAAAACAAAAGCCCAGGACCAGATGGTTTCACAGGAGAATTCTATCAAACATTTAGAGAAGAGCTAATCCCTATCCTTCTAAAACTCTTTCAAAAAATTGCAGGGGAAGGAACACTTCCAAACTCATTCTACGAGGCCACCATCACTCTGATACCAAAACCAGACAAAGACAACACAATAAAAGAAAACTACAGACCAATATCACTGATGATCATAGATATAAAAATCCTCAACAAAATTTTAGCAAACAGAATTCAGCAACACATCAAAAAGCTCACACACCATGATCAAGTTGGGTTTATTCCAAGGATGCAAGGATTCTTCAATATATGCAAATCAATAAGTGTGATACACCATATTAACAAACTGAAAGATAAAAACCATATTATCATCTCAATAGATGCAGAGAAAGCCTTTGACAAAATTCAGCATCCATTTATGATTAAAACTCTTCAAAAAATGAGCATAGAAGGAATCTACCTCAAAATAGTAAAGGCCATATATGATAAGTCTACAACAAATATTATTCTCAGTGGTGAAAAACTGAAAGCATTCCCCCTAAGATCAGGAACAAGACAAGGGTGTCCACTTTCCCCACTATTATTCAACATAGGTCTGGAAGTTCTAGCTACAGCAATCAGAGAAGAAAAAGAAATAAAAGGAATCCAGATTGGAAAAGAAGAAGTAAAGCTCTCACTGTTTGCTGAAGACATGATACTGTACATAGAAAACCCTAAAGATAGTATCAAAAAATTACTAGAGCTAATCAGTGAATTTAGCAAAGTTGCAGGATACAAAATCAATACACAGAAATCACTTGCATTTCTATATACTAACAATGAAAAATCAGAAAGAGAAATTAAGGAGTCAATCCCATTCACCATTGCAACAAAAAGAATTAAATATCTAGGAATAAACTTACCTAAGGGGACAAAAGAACTGTACATGGAAAATTATAAGACACTAATGAAGGAATTCAAAGACAACATAAACAGATGGAGGGATATTCCATGTTCCTGGGTAGGGAATCAATACTGTGAAAATGACTATACTAGCAAATGCAATCTACAGGTTCAATTCAATCCCTATCAAATTACCAATGGCAAAAAAAAAAAAAAATTACCAATGGCATTTTTTCATAATTCATATACAAGCAAAAGATCCCAAATAACCAAAGCAGTCCTAAAAAAGAAAAATGGAGCTGGAGGAATCAACCTTCCTGATTTCAGATTATACTACAAAGCTACAGTCATCAAGGCAGTATGGTACTGGCACAAAAACAGAAATAGAGACCAATGGAACAAGATAAGCCCAGAAATAAACCCATGCACCTATGGGTACCTTAGTTTTGACAAAGGAGGTAAGAATATACAATGGGGCAAAGACAGCCTCTTCAATAAATGGTGCTGGGAAAACTGGACAGCTACATGTAAAATAATGAAATTAGAACACTCCCTAACACCATATACAAAGATAAACTCAAAATGGATTAAAGACCTACATGTAAGACCAGAAACTATAAAACTCTTAGAGGAAAACATAGGCAGAACATTCCATGACATAAATAAAAGCAAGATCCTCCATGACCCACCTCCTAGAGTATGGAAATAAAAACAAAGTGAACAAGTGGGACCTGATTAAACTTAAAAGCTTTTGCACAGCAAAGGAAACTATAAGCAAGGTGAAAAGACAACCCTCAGAATGGGAGAAAATAATAGCAAGTGAAACAATAAATAAAGGATTAATTTCCAAAATATACAAGCAGCTCATACAACTCAATGCCAGAAAAACAAAAAACCCAATCAAAAAGTGGGGAAAAGACTTAAACAGACATTTCTCCAAAGAAGACATAAGATGGCTAACAAACACATGAAAAGATGCTCAACATCACTCATTAATAGAGAAATGCAAATCAAAACTACAATGAGATATCACCTCACACTGGTCAGAATGGCCATCATCAAAAAGACTACAAACGATAAATGCTGGAAAGCGTGTGGAGAAAAGGGAATGCTCTTGTACTGTTGGTGGGAATGTAAATTGTTACTCCCACTATGGAAGATGGTATGGAGATTCCTTAAAAAACTAGGAATAACCACCATATGACCCAGCAATCCCATTCCTAGGCATATACCCTGAGGAAACCAAAGTTGAAAAAGAACACATGTATCCCATTGTTCATTGCAGCACTATTTACAATAGCTAGAACATGAAAGCAACCTAGATGTCCATCCATTGACAGATGAATGGATAAAGAAGCTGTGGTACATATACACAATGGAATATTACTCAGCCATAAAAAGGAATGCATTGGAGTCAGTTCTGATGAGGTGGATGAGCCTAGAACCTATTATACAGAGTGAAGTGAGTCAGAAAGAGAAAGATAAATACCACATTCTAATGCATATATATGAATCTAGAAAAATGGTACTGAAGAATGTATTTATAGGACAGCAATGGAGAAACAGACATAAGAGAATAAGCTTACGAACATGGGGAGAGGGGAGGAGACAGTGAGATGTAGGAAAAAGTAACATGGAAACTTACATTACCATGCGTAAAATAAATAGCTAATGGGAATTTGCTGTATGGCTCAGGAAAGTCAAACAGGGGCTCTGTATCAATCTAGAGGGATGGGATGGGGAGGGAGATGGCAGAGAGGTTCAAAAGGGAGGGGATATATGTATACCTAAGGCTGTATATTGTCACCCTGCTTATTTACCTTATATGCAGAGCACATCATGAGAAATGCTGGGCTGGAAGAAGCACAAACTGGAATCAAGATTGCTGGGAGAAATATCAATAACCTCAGATATGCAGATGACACCACCCTTATGGCAGAAAGTGAAGAGGAACTAAAAAGCCTCTTGATGAAAGTGAAAGAGCAGAGTGAAAAAGTTGGCTTAAAGCTCAACATTCAGAAAATGAAGATCATGGCATCTGGTCCCATCACTTCATGGGAAATAGATGGGGAAACAGTGGAAACAGTGTCAGACTTTATTTTTTGGGGCTCCAAAATCACTGCAGATGGTGACTGCAGCCATGAAATTAAAAGACGCTTACTTCTTGGAAGAAGTTATGACCAACCTAGATAGCATATTGAAAATCAGAGACACTACTTTGCCAACAAAGGTCCATCTAGTCAAGGCTCTGGTTTCTCCAGTGGTCACGTATGGATGTGAGAGTTGGACTGTGAAGAAAGCTGAGTGCCGAAGAATTGATGCTTTTGAACTGTGGTGTTGGAGAAGACTCGAGAGTCCCTTGAACTGCAAGGAGACCCAACCAGTCCATTCTAAAGGAGATCAGCCCTGGGTGTTCTTTGGAAGGAATGATGCTAAAGCTGAAACTCCAGTACTTTGGCCACCTCATGCGAAGAGTTGACTCATTGGAAAAGACTCTGATGCTGGGAGGGATTGGGGGCAGGAGGAGAAGGGGACGACCGAGGATGAGATGGCTGGAGGGCATCACCGACTCGATGGACGTGAGTTTGAGTGAACTCCGGAAGATTGTGATGGACAGGGAGGCCTGGCATGCTGCGACTCATGGGGTCGCAAAGAGTCGGACACGACTGAGCGACTGAAATAAACTGAACTGAACTGATGGCTGATTCATGTTGAGGTTTGACAGAAAACAACAAATTTCTGTAAAACGGTTATCTTTCAATAAAAGAATAAATCTGTTAAAAATGGAACTCAATTAAAACAAATTGAAAATTTTATGGTCCTGTGGTTAACGCTCTGCACTTCCACTGCAGGGGTGTGGGTTGATCCCTGGTCAGGAAACCAGCATCCCACATACTGTGAATCATAGCCAAGAAAATATATTAATTTTTCAAAATTTAGTTTAGATTTGAGTTTAGTTTAAATTTAGATTTAAAGAAAATTGAGAGGATAGTACAGAGCTTCTATATATAGCCTACACTAAACTTTCTTTATTCTAGATCCTGATGACTTAATAATGCTAATTTACTTTACATCTACTGATATATTATTTCTTTTAAATTGAAGATAAAAGATCTAAAAATAATTTTAAAAGGAATTTAAGTATAAAATAGATAATGAATATCGATTTAAGTTCCTAATACTTAAAGACCTTTTATTAAGTGAATTAACCTACAATTGCCTATTAGTTCAGATTTCAATCATCACTAAAATTAAATCTGTGCATTAGCTCTTCTTTTTTGGAGCAGATTTAACACTTTGATGCTACCTCATCAGACAGCTCCACTCCTCATTCTAGCACTCTGAAGCATTATTAAGTATCCCTGAAAATGACGACACTCTTCTCTTTTACTGATAGAAAGATCAATATCAATTTTAAAAGCAATAATAGACTCAGATAGAAAAATGATCCTAGAAGTGGACAGAAAAATCAACAGAGATTGGCTCTATGGCAAATTTACCAAAATGATACAAAATTCTTCTTATCAAAATACCAAAGTCTCCAACCTTTATGGATTTCCAAGGAAACACAGTTCCACCCATCCAAAGGTATCTGTGCTTTGTAACACCCTGAATATGAAGACTGTGGTTGCTCAATTTCAACTCTAGAGTCAGCTCCCTCATTCACTGTGTCCTCTTTGAACTTGAGTCCAAAGGAAAAAAATATGGATGGGTTCTTCTCCTGGATGGATTCTCAGCCTCTGATGCACAGCTGATAACTTGGGATTTCTGTGAGTAAGTTTTCACTTGGTTCATTGTCCTCTAAAATAATGGATGAAATCCTTGCATCTGAGGACCCAATTTGCAAGCATCATGTGTGCCAGTCCATTTTCTGTCTTATTTCTCTTATCTCAGACCTTGGAACTTCTGCACATCTACTGAATCTGCATATGTTACCATGACAACTGCATCAGAAAATCAGGGCCAGGGAGTGAGGAATTCAGGTATAAAAAATTTACGCAGGTCACTGAAATGTGG
Organism: Capricornis sumatraensis; assembly: GCF_032405125.1. Classification (NCBI taxonomy): domain Eukaryota; kingdom Metazoa; phylum Chordata; class Mammalia; order Artiodactyla; family Bovidae; genus Capricornis; species Capricornis sumatraensis. The sequence goes on along the minus strand of NC_091085.1, from coordinate 56,416,779 downwards.
GAGCACAAGTATTTGAGTTTGCAATCATTAGCTTCCTTTCCTTAACAAAGAAATCATTGTCCAGGGGCTTCTCTGGTGGTTCATGGGTAAAGAATTGACCTGCCAAAGCAGGAGACACAGGTTCAACCCCTGATCCGGGAAGATCCCACATGCCATGCAGTAACTAAGCCCATGTGCCACAATTTTTTTTTTCAGGGACACAACATGCTTGGCACAACTATGCAAATCCTTTATTAGAGCAACAACCAAAGTACAGAATGGCTCACATTTTTGTTCCTGCTATAGCAACTACTGAGCCTGTGCTCTATAGCCCAGGAACTGCAACTACTGAGCCCAAGTGCCACAGTACTGAAGCCTGCGTGCCCTAGAGCTTGTCCTCTGCAACAAGAAAAGCCACTGCAATGAAAAGCCCATGCCCTGCAACTAGAGAGTAACCCCCACTCTCCGCAACTAGGAAAAAAGCCCAAGCAGCAATAAGACCCAGCACAGCCAGAACTAAATACATCAAAAATTTAAAAAATCACTGTCCAGAAGCTTTCCTACTGGTCATGGGAAAACTAGTCTGGCAATTATTTGTTCATACAATCTTAAGACCTATTGCATTAGGAGGCAGAGTGTATGTGATGAAAAAATAAAGTAAGTAATTTAATATTTTTATTTTAGAGTCTGATGTGATTATTGGAAAAGATTCTAACATTTTTGAAATGCACAGGACAGAAAATAAAAGATGTTCCTCTTTCTCCCACCATCTTATCCCCCCAAAATAACTACTGCTGGCATTCCTATGTCCAGACTTGTAGCCCAAATTAACTGTTCAAATGAGAAGCAGATGATTAACAGAGCTAGGGAAGTTTTATTTATATGGTGTTATATCAAATACACTAAAGATATTTCTGACTGATCTTCCCTCTGCCTGAAATACATTATTCTCCCACATCCTGACTTTATTCAAGTCTTTGCTATAACATGGCAATCAGTTCAGTTCAGTCGCTCAGTCATTTTCAACCCTTTGGGACCCCATGGACTGCAGTACACTAGGCTTCCTTGTCCATCACCAACTCCCAGAGCTTGCTCAAACTCAAGCCCACAAAGTTGGTGATGCCATCCAATCGTCTCATCCTCTGTTGTCCCTTTCTCCTCCTGCCTTCAGTCTTCCCCAGCATCAGAGTCTTTTCCAGTGAGCCAGTTCTTTGTATCAAGTGGCCAAATAATTGGAGCTTCAGCTTCAGCATCAGTCCTTCCAATGAATATTCAGGACTGATTTCCTTTAGGATGGACTGGTTGGATCTCCTTGCAGTCCAAGGGACCCTCAAGCATCTTCTCCAACACCAGAGTTCAAAATAATCAATTGATCAACTCATCGATTACTTAATATTGCAATCAGTTCAGTTCAGTCACATCTGACTCTTTGTGACCCCATGGACTGCAGCATGCCAGGCCTCCCTGTCCATCACCAACCCCTGGAATCTACCCAAACTCATGTCCATTGAGTCAGTGATGCCATCCAGCCATCTCATCCTCTGTTGTCCCCTTCTCCTGCTGCCCTCAATCCCTCCCAGCATCAAGGTCTTTTCAAATGAGTCAGCTCTTCACATCAGGTGGCCAAAGAATTGGAGTTTCAGCTTCAACATCAGTCCTTCCAATGAACACCCAGGACTGATCGCCTTTAGGATGGACTGGTTGGATCTCCTTGCAGTCCAAGGGACTCTCAAGAGTGTTCTCCAACACCACAGTTCAAAAGCATCCATTCTTCAGCACTTAGCTTTCTTCACAGTCCAACTCTCACATCCAAACATGGCCACTGGAAAAACCATAGCCTTGACTAGATGGACTTTTGTTGGCAAAGTTGTCTCTGCTTTTCAATATGCTATCTAGGTTGGTCATAACTTTCTTTCCAAGGAGTAAGCGCCTTTTAATTTCATGCTTCAGTCACCATCTGCAGTGATTTTGGAGCCCCCCCCCCCCCCAAAATAAAGTCAGCCACTGTTTCTACTGCTTCCCCATCTATTTGCCATGAAGATATGGGACTGGATGCCATGAACTTCGTATTTTGAATGTTGAGCTTTAAGCCAATTTTTTCACTCTCCTCTTTCATTTCATCAAGAGGCTCTTTAGTCCTTCTTCACTTTCTGCCATAAGGGGAGTGCCATCTACCTATCTGAGGTTATTGATATTTCTCCCAGCAATCTTGATTCCAGCTTGTGTTTCTTCCAGTCCAGTGTTTCTCATGATGTACTCTGCCTATAAGTTAAATAAGCAGGGTGACAATATACAGCCTTGACATACTCCTTTTCCTGTTTGGAACCAGTGTTTTTCCATGTCCAGTTCTAACTGTTGCTTCCTGACCTGCATACAGATTTCTCAGGAGGCAGGTCAGGTGATCAGGTATTCCCATTTCTTTCAGAATTTTCCACAGTTTATTGTGATCCACACAGTCAAAGGCTTTGGCATAGTCAATAAAGCAGAAATAGATGTTTTTCTGGAACTCTTTTGCCTTTTTGATGATCCAGCGGATGTTGGCCATTTGATCTCTGGTTCCTCTGCCTTTTCTAAAACCAGCTTGAACATCTGGAAGTTCACAGTTCACATATGGTTGAAGACTGGCTTGGAGAATTTTGAGAATTACTTTACTAGTGTGTGAGATGAGTGCAATTATGCAGTAGTTTGAGCATTGTTTGGCATTGCCTTTCTTTGGGATTGGAATGAAAACTGGCCTTTTCCAGTCCTGTGGCCACTGCTGAGTTTTCCAAATTTGCTGGCATATTGAGTGCAGCACTTTCACAGCATCATCTTTTAGGATTTGAAATAGCTCAGCTGGATTTCTATCACCTCCACTAGCTTTGTTTATAATGATGCTTCCTAAAGCCCACTTGCCTTCACACTCCAGGATGTCTGGAGTACTGGATGAAGCAGGGCAAAAGCTAACAATTTTCCAAGAGAATGCACTGGTCATAGCAAACAGCCTCTTCCAACAACACAAGAGAAGACTCTACACATGGACATCACCAGATGGTCAACACCAAAATCAGATTGATTATATTCTTTGCAGCCAAAGATGGAGAAGCTCTATACAGTCAGCAAAAACAAGACTGGGAGGTGACTGTGACTCAGATCATGAACTCCTTATTGCCAAATTCAGACTTAAATTGAAGAAAGTAGGGAAAACCACTAGACCATTTGGGCATGACCTAAATCAAATCCCTTATGATTATACAGTGGAAGTGAGAAATAGATTTAAGGGACTAGATCTGATAGACAGAGTTCTTGATGAGCTATGGACAGAAGTTTGTGACATTGTACAGGAGACAGGGATCAAGACCATCCCCAAGAAAAAGAAATTCAAAAAGACAAAATGGTTGTCTGACAAGGCCTTACAAATAGCTGTGCAAAAATATTGGAATAGGAAAGAATAAATCTGACTCTATATTGGATCAGTTTCTTCTACTCTAACCTTTGTATCTATTGCTTTTGCTACAAGTTAAGAGTGCTGCCTATAGCCTGAAATACACAGGATATCCCTTTCTCAAGGCTCTGACCTTTAAAGGCATAACACTTTTCCATTTTCTTACAGACAAAAAGCTGCAGAAGAGAGAATCACATTTGCCTCGTTGAGGGTTTACAGGAACATCATGACCTTACCTATGCGGACAGCTGCAAGAACAAAGGATTCTGACACCAAGAAGTCTGCAGCAACTAGTCACACGCTCTCACCTTTCAATATAAAAGAAGCCTGAATTCTTTTTGCTTGTTTGTTTTTATTTTCAAAGCCAGTATTTATTTAGAGCTGCCCGTCTGTTTGTCTTTCTTTTAATTTTTATTTTTTACATTATGAAAGTATGATAATACATTTACAGGTGACTTGGAAAATGCAGAAAAATATATTATAATTATTAAGTAGATAAATTAAGATTTTTAGTTGGAATTTCAGTATCAAACTCTCAAAAATTAATAGAATGAACATACAGAGAAGTAGAAAGATACAGGAGACCTGAATAGAACTTGATCCAATTCAACATAATTAATATTTATACAATTTTCACACAACAGTAGGATGCAAATTCAAGTTCTCATAGACTGTAAACTAGGAGACACTGGAACATATCCAGGGACTTATAAAAACAAGGTGCAAAAATTTCATGGTCCAAAGGTATTGATTTCATATAGAGTCTGAAAAGAAACTTGAATTCTTACCTGGGGAAGAAAGTTCTTTGGGACACTAGTCTGCTATATTCTTGGTTTGCTGGCTTTCTAAATAAAGCTCTGTTCCTTGCCACAGCACATCATCTCAGTTTATTGGCCTGTCACGTCATGGTGAGCAGTACGAGCTTGACCTCTCTCTTTCATTCACAAAGACTTTGCTGACCACCTTAACTGAAACAACAGCCATTGTCTCTCCAGGCAGCTGTATCTTCCTCTGCTTTCTATTTCTTTTGAGCACGATCACCCTCTGGGAGTTATTATATATTCATCTGTATGCCTGTTTTGTTGACTATCTTCCCCTCAGTTCAATTCAGTTCAGTTGCTTAGTCGTGTCCAACTCTTTGCGAGCCCATGAACCGCAGCATGCCAGGCCTCCCTGTACATTACCAATCCCCAGAGTTTACCCAAATTCATGTCCATTGAGTCGGTGATGCCATCCACCCATCTCATCCTCTGTCGTCCCCTTCTCCTCCTGCCCTTAGTCTTTCCCAGCATTAGGGTCTTTTCCAATGAATCAGCTCTTTGCATGATGTGGCCAAAATATTGGAGTCTCTCAGCTTCAATATCAGTCCTTCCAATGAACACCCAGGACTGATCTCCTTTAGGATGGACTGGTTGGATCTCCTTGCAGACCAAGGAACTCTCAAGAGTTTTCTCCAAAACCACAGTTCAAAAGCATCAATTCTTTGGCACTCTTTATAGTCCTACTTGATGATAATCCATACGAGGACAGAAGCTCTATCCCTCTGGGTCACAGTATATCACAGCATCACCAGGCCAAACACAGATTGAGACCGTGATGCACATGTTTGTTGAACCAATGAAAAGTGGAAGAATTCTATGCATGTCTCTTCTCTCCTACATGTGCTCAGAGCAGACGTGTCTAATCACTTGGATGATTCCATTTCCCTTAGGTCTCCTCATTTGGATACTCTTCCCCATCTGGGGCTGCCAGAAGCTACCGAGAAGGCACTGGAGCTGTTGGTGACCAGGAAACACGGTCCCTGCTGGTCCCAGGTCTAATGACTTGGATAACTGTAGAATACCAATGTATCCGATGTTAGTATGATGGTTAAAGTCATTCTTATTCCCTTTTTATCATCACTTGGAAAACTGAGTGACGTGTGTATGTCAATCCTCAGTCTCCAATTTATCTCTCCCCCTGCCTATATCCTACTAACCATAAGTTTGTTTTCTACTTCTGTAAACTCTGTTTCTGCTTTGTAGATAAGTTCATTTGTACTCCTTTTTTTTTTAAGATTCCATGTAAAAGTGATATCATATACTATTTATCTTTCTCTGTCTGACTTCACTCAGCATAGTAATCTCTAGGTCCACCATATTGCTGTAAATGGCATTATTTCATTATTTTTTATGGTATGACATAGATATACTATTATATATAAAATAGATAATTAATAAGGACCTACTGTATAACACGGGGAAACCTACTCAATACTCTGTAATGACCTACATGGGAAAAGAATCTAAAAAAGAGTGGGTACATGTATATGTATAACTGATTCACTTTGCTATATACCTGGAACTAACACAACATTGTAAATCAATTATAATAATTTTTTTTAAATAAAAAAATGAGACCTAAAAAAAGGTGAATGAACCTTCTCCATTGGATCAGAAGGAAACACTGCAAAAGAGACAGGATAAACAGTCACATTTACAAAAATAACAGACCTTCCACTTGTTTTTGAATTTTGTTTTCCCAACTTGCTACCTTCTTTTTACTGATGTTTTTTGACTTCAAAATTGGAATAATAATAGAACCGACCTCTCAGAATTGAGTTGTAGAATTTAACGCTAATCAATGTAGAGCAGTTGGAAATTTGGTACATGATAATTTAAATATTTGCTAGTACTATTATTATCATAACATTCAATCATAAGAACCTGTGTTATCAGTATTATTCAACACAGGTTTTCTTTTTAGTGTGAACATTTCTGATTATAAGTTTTAAAGAAGTGGATTTCAAATATTTTGATCACAACTCACTACAAGAAATACATTTTATACTTTGAGCAATATATATGTTTACAAAAACATGTGTCCACACACATATACTAAAACAAAATTTCACAAATCTATTTTTATCCTCACTAGTTGCAATGTTGTCAAGGACATCCTAGTTTTGTTCTATTCTCAGCTAGAATGCTCTAATTGATTTATAAAATAAATATTGGCTCTGACCTATTAACTGATTTCACACCACTGGTGTGTTGTGGACTGCAGCTTGAGACACTGCCTTAGAAGCAGTCTTGGGCTCTTGGAGCAGCAAAGCATATTGGATATTTATTTTTTCTTATTTTCTGATTTCTAATGCCTTCATCACATTTTCTTCATTCAATATTATTTTTCCCACTGGTTTCAAATTGTGTTTTATTTATATTAGCTTAGTGGCTAATCTTAAATTTTCATTAGCATATTGTAGGTTTCACTGAGATAATTTATTTTTTTCTCTCTCTCTATGTATATTTTATTGAAGTATAGTTGACTTACAATGTTTCAGGTGCACAGAAAGATGATTCAGTTATATATATACACATATATTATCTTTCAGATTATTTTCCATTGTAGGTTACTACAAGATATTGACTATAGTTTCCTGTGCTATACAGCAAACTTTGTTGCTTGTTGTGTATCTATTTTTTAAAAATTAGAAATCTAGTATTCTATTCATACTAAGTCAAACAAGTTCACACAGACAGTTTAAAAAACAAAATGCATATTTTTTTAAAAAATTATATTCCTGGGTCTGTGCATATGATATAGTCTAGTAATTGAATTTTTTTTTTACACTTTTACAGAAAAAATTCAATTCTTGAGCATGGATAATATTTTTTAGAAAATTAGAAAAAATGGTAATTAGAACTCCCCACCAGGGAGATGGATCAGACACTGACTCAGGCACAGGTTGTCTCAAATATCCTCAGGTTTAATTAGACAAAAGTTACAGCTGTGGGTATTGTTTCTGATTTGCGAAATGTATCAGCAGGCACGAAAAATTAGCAAGACATATGTGGAGACTAATCCACCAAATTAAAAGGATTCTGTTTGAGGCTCAGTTTCGCAGATACTGGCCAAATGATTTTGGATACTTCTTTTAATCTGCCACTACAACAGATGCATTATGTATAAAATGGAGGTGTTTATTGCTGCCAAGTAATGTTGTTACAAGATTAATAGAATTTCCTCCCCTATGTTGTAGAGAAACGTAGTGTACTTCAGACAAAGATATTTAAGGAAGAAAGCAATGGCTCCAAACAAACAAGCACAAGGAATACAAGGAAACTTTCCAAGGTGTTGATCAAGTCTGTTACCTTGATTGTGGAGATGCTATCATGGGTCTTTACATATGTCTAAACTTATGTGTGGTTCTTTCTATGTCAACTATAACTCAATAAATCCATGTTTTAAAATAAGAAAGTGTGGATCACTTGATTTTTTTAAACTGGAGGTTTTCAAATAACTCATAACCACAAAAATTGTTTATCAAGGTCCTCAACAAGTTTTGAACTGTATTATGTAGTTTATAAACTGAATTGTTAAATAAAACATATGCTCTAAAATTTTTAGTCTGATAAAATTGATTCAATTATTTTTATATAAGACCTCACTTCTATCTGAAGTTCTAACAAAAAATGACTTTTAGAAAAAAAGAAGCATTTAGTTAATAAGTTATTCCCCAACAGCAACAATTTAGGATGCACAAAAGGCTATATGAATAAAGCAACTGATCCATCTAACATTGCCTTGAAAGGAACTCATGCTATATGCAAGAAAAAACTGGGCTGCAAGAAAAAACTTTCACTGGGACTTTGTTTATATCTTGTATTGTTGTTGGTGCTAAAGAAAAGAGCCCATTGCAATCCTTCTGTCCTTATAAAGGGACACTCATATGGAGAAACAGAATTCAACGCAAGGAATTTCACTTTACAACCAAACTTATTATTAACTTTTATTGCAAAAGCCAAAGGAATCCTTATATGTAACCATAAGAAAGAAATGCTAACAATCAAATCTTATACCATCATCATGAGACATTCACACAAAAATATTTTGCTTAGAGTGATTTAAGGGGAATTTTTATTTCAGTAAAACTACTAGGAACATTAATTTCTAATGGTGAAAATTCTATGATTAGTCAGAAAGGGCAGGGGTTGTTTTGCTGCTGAAATGTGCAAACACAAAAACATATCTTTTAATAGTCATAGAAAAACCTCCAATGTGTTTAACTATGGCAATGATTTCTGCTCTACTTCAATTACAGGGTCCTTATCCAAGTGAGAAAGGTATTGATTAAAACCAGGGAAACTTTGTGGGCAGAGCAGGGTGGGATGAACTGGGAAATTGGGATTGTCATATATACACCACTGATACTGTGTATAAAATAGATAACTAATAAGAACCTACTGTGTAGCTCAGGAAGAACTCTACTCCATGTTCCATGGTGACCTAAATGTGAAGGAAATCCAAAAAGGGGATTTATGTATATGTATAGCTGATTCTCATTGCTGTACGGTAGAAATTAATACAACATTGTAAGGCAACTCTACACCAATAAAAATTAATTTAAAACAATAAAACCAAGGAAGCTTCTTACTGTTTGTAGTCAGATCTAATATTCAATGGAGGAGCTGAGAACTTGATGGCATTGCTTTAGAGTTGCAAAAGGAGAGTGTAGTGGGCAAAATAATGACCCCTCCCAAAGATGTCCATGTCTTAATTCCCAGAACCTGTGTACATGTGTTACCATACCTTATAAAGGGGGATTAAAGGAGTAGATGAAATTAGGCTTGTCAACTAGCTGACCTTGAGGAGATTGTCCAGAATTATCTGGGTGGGTTTCATATAATCATAAGGATAAAGAAATTTAAATAATGTGGACAAAAGAGACAAAATGAGAAAGATTCAACGGCCTTGTTTTAAAGATGGAAGAAGGGGCCATGAGCCAAGGAAAGCAGGAAACTTCTAACACCTGAAAGAGGCCAGAAAACAGATTCTCCCCTAGAACTTCCAGAAGTGAAGCATGCTCCTGGCACTTTGATTTTTAACCCAGAGAGGCCTGTGTAGGACCTCTCCACAGACTCAGAAGAGCTTAAGTATAGGATACTTGATCTAAAAATCTGTGAAGATTAAATTTATTGGAAATGAACATATTTTCCTAAATTGTTGAGTGAGATTTTGGTCCAGTTTAGCAGTGACATCAAGTATGAGAAATTTGTGCCAAGATATGGCTACTACCTAATGAAGGCTACACAACCTTGTAAGGCTGGTGTGCAACAAACATGCAAAATGATGACCCAGTGAAGACAGTTTTGGCCCAAATTCTGTTAATGCAATAGTGCAGAAATCCTTCTTTACAGAATGGAAGTCTCAGGCCTGGGACAGTCAAAGCCAAAACTGACATCAAGATCACGGTGAGGAAAAAACAAACAAACAAAAAAACGATGATGGAAACTTTAGTGGTTATGTGCTGTCTCTTAGGATACAGGCACTGCAAGGTTAATTATAAACATGAAAATGCACTGGGTAAATACTTTAAAAAATTATTTATCTTTGGTTGTGCTTGGCCTTCGTTGCTTCAACGCAGTCTTTCTTTACTTGCAGGGGCGACGCTCTGGGGTGTGTGGGACTCATTGAGGCGGCTTCTCTTGTTGTGGAGCGCTGACTCTAGGTGCATGAACTTCAGCAGTTGCAGCACACAGGCTCAGTAGTTGCATCATGCAGCATGCAGATTCTAGAATGTGAGCTCAGTAGTTGCATCTCACGTGCTTTGTTGCTCGGTGCAAGTGGAATCTTCCTGAATCAGGCTTCATACTCACATTCCCTGCACTGGCAGGTAGATTCTTATTCACTGTATCACCAGGGAAGTCCTGATTGAACACTTTAAATTACTCATGTCTCTATATGGAAATAGAGAAAATATACAGAGAGGTCAGTGGTGCCCCTTCCCCCCGACAACCCCCTACCCCCCATCACCCACTGAAGCTCCAAGCCCCTTGCACTGCATTTAAACACTGGACTAAGAGAAGCTAAAAAAAAAAGAAGAAAGAAAAAGAAAATCATAGCAAAGACTGGAGGAAATTCATTTCCCTAAATATTTCTCTGTGCCTGTGTCTCTGCCTTGGTTGACTTACTCCTTAATCCATCTCTCTCTCTCTCTCATTCTTTCTTTCACACACGCACACACACACACACACACACACACACACACACACACACACACACAAACACACGCATCTTACCTAACTATGTATTTCCAAATAGGGACATTGGTTGAGAAAATCTAAGAAGATTAACAGGAATTGGGGGAATCTCTAGGAAGCAGATCCTCAATGGCTGAGAAATGTCTTTTCACCAGTAACTGAGGCAGATTTCTATGTCAATAAAGCATAGAAGAAACTTAATCAGCTCAGTCTGCTATGTTTCTTTTGCATTCTATTATTAACCATGGCCAGAACTTGTTTGTCTGCTCTCTGTGGGTTCTTGGGTTTGCTAAAGAGGATGGTGGCAATGCCTTAGATGCATCTATTTTTACAGAGCTCTGCCTGGGTTCGCAGAATTCTGATTAAATACCCTGAGCTTCAGGGCATGGGTTAGGACTGCCAGACAGAGGGACTTGAGCTCTAATCTGTCTTAAAACCATGGCCCTCATCTCCCTCCTCTCTACATCCCAGTACATGTGCTCGAAAGTGAAAGGAATGGGGCAGTGATGTGGTTCAGGGAGTGTGGAGAGCCACGCTGCAGAGATGCTCAGAGAGCTGGCATTTCCCACATCACTTGCTCGTTTTCACTCTCATGACCACCCGATTCCTAATCAGACTTTAGATGCCTCATTGACTTCAGATATCTTGGAATGAGGTATGGCAGAGGGTAAAGTTGCTCTAATTCCACCAGCTACATGATTGCAGGAAACTCAGTGCATTTCCCTGCCTTCTCCAGGTAAAAATAAAAGTGACCAAGAGGGTCTCTTCAAAGTAATGGACTTATGCTGCCAAAGCCTACCTGCTGTCTGCTCAGAATCCTGGACAGGGGCTGTTCTCTCCCTTTTATATCTACTGGAGGGCACACACAGATTGGGGAAATGGCTATTTTTTTAAGAGTTTTTTTTTTTAATGTGAACCATTTTTAAAGTCTTTATTGAATTTGTTACAATATTGCTTTGGAATTTTCTTGTGTTTTTGGTTTTTTGGCCACAAGGCATGTAGGATCTTTAGCTGCCCAATTGGGGATCAAACCCACTGATTGAAGGTGAAGTCTTATCCATTGGACAGCCAGGGAAGTACCAGAAGTGGCTATTTTAATCATTTATCTATTTTGTATTTTCCCTGCAATTGGAACAAGCATAGTAGATTTGTTCTACGTACTACACATGAAACAAGTAGATTTATGTGATGTCCTATAATATCTGCTTCTACCTGGATGGGGTGAAAATACATGTGGGGTAGCACTCTGTCATGCACCCTGCCATCGACACCACACATGCTCACTTGTCACCAGTCCTCACTGCTGAGCATCTCTCTAAGCAAAGAGCTACATCTAACATGAAAGGGGCTTCTATCAGAGAAACAGATGAGTTTGTTCATGAAAGGAATGAAAATTGCAGCCACTGATGAGCTATCATGTCATTGTTGTTGTTTTTTAGTCACTGAGAGGTGTCTAACTCTTTGTGACCCCATGGGGGATCCTCTGTTGGTGGGATTTTCCAGGCAAGAATACTGGAGTGGGTTGTCATTTTCTTCTTCAGGGGATCTTCTTGGCCCAGGGATTGAACCCTCACTTCCTGCATTGGCAGGTGGATTCTTTACCACTGAGCTAGCAGGGAAGACCCTACTGTGTCATAAATGAGTACAAATTGCAGGGCTATTCACAGCTTCACATGGGACAGAGCCCTGGAATTGTGTCTATCCAGGTATCCCATTTGGAGGACTTTTCATTAAGGGGTCTAGCTATGGCCAGAACCCATTTGGAAACTGGACATGAGAGTGTGAGCCTACTATAAATGTTAGGGTGTTGTGTAGTCTGAAACCAAATTGTGATTCAAGTCTTTAAAGAAGAACTAGTTTCTAAAGAAGAGAAGCTTAAAATTTAGAGTCAACACAATGATTGTGGGCTGGGTGGGAGCAGAACTGAAATAATATGTTAAATTCCCTTTATAGTTGTTAGGTTAGTTTCACTTTCCCAGAAAAAGTGAAATCTTGCTGAAAAGCTGAGACCATGGGTTTTTATGAGCTTTGAACATCTTTTGCATAGTTATTTGACATATAATAAGTATATGGCACAGCTATAGTTATATTGCTAAAGGACATGCATAAGCGTAGTTTCAAGGACTTATAAGTTAAGGACATCTGCAAATAACCACAATTTATTTATCTCATTTAAAATGAATATTTCTTAAAGAGAAAGACAAATACATATGATATCACATACATAGAATCTAAAATATGTATTTCACAAACGAACTTATGTATGAAACAGAAGCAGCCTCAGAGATGTAGAGAACACACTTGTGGTTGCCAAGGGGGAAGGGGGTTGGGGGAGGAATAGGGTGGAAGGTTGGGGTTAGCAGATGTAAGCTTTTTATCTAAATAGAATGGATAAACAACAAGGTTGTATTGTAGAGCACAGGGAACTATATTCACTATCTTGTGATAAACCATAATGGAAAAGAATATGAAAAACACACACATATATATGTAAAATTGAATCAATTTGCATACAGCAGAAATTAACACAATATTGTAAATCAACTATGTTTCAATTTAAAAAAGAAAGAAAATGAATACTTAGCATTATTAAATTTTGTGTGAATATAAAAAATGCCCCAAATTTAGTTATATCATAAGTTGACATTAGATTATGTCATAGTTGACATGAGATTCCCCCCTCCAACTTAACATGTCAGCCTTGTTTTCTTTAAACTCAACTAAGTCTTGTGTTTAGATTACTTTTCTCTAAACCACCTTTGGCTGCTTATTCTGACAGAGCTTAGTTTGTAGCTGGAATTAATTTAAACAACTCAACAAAGGAAACAATGCTTGATTTTGTCTAAAAGCTTTTGGTCATAAGTCTTACAGAAAATTCAAGTATTGACTAGAAGAAATAAAATCAGCTTTTATCACACAGACCTGAACATAAAGTTTCAGCTACTCCAACAAAAGTAAGAACTATAACCTCAAGGAGGGAAAATGGACAATAGGTTTGTTTTGGCTTAAGGAATTTCCAGGGCAATTCCCACAGCACCACACGTCATGGGACAACATGGAGCTATTATCATCCCCATTTTACAGACAAGAACACTGAGGTATGGAGAGGCAAAAGTGTTCCATGAGGCCAAGAGCAGCCAGACCTGGGATCAGACCCAGACAGTCTGGCTCTGGTATCTAAGCTCCTATTCATATTCTGACTCGAGGACCTGCTGGGCTGTCCAGCACCCAGGTGACCCTGAATCTCTTTTTTTGGTTGCTCTGTGAGTCTTTTGGGATCTTAGTTCCCAGTGAAAGTTCAGAGTTCTAAACACTGGACCACCAGGGAATTCCCAAATTACCTTGAATCTTAAATGTACCCTTATGTATCATGGAATAACACTATGGAACTTGTGAATATCAGTGAGGTAGTCAATATGTTGTCAAGGTATATTAACCTGGGCTCTAGAGGTTAAGGACTTACTTGCTGGCTTAGACAGTAAAGAATCTGCCTGTAATTCGGGACACCAGGTTCAATCCCTGGGTCAGAAAGATCCCCTGGAGATGGGAATGGCTACCCACTCCAGTATTCTTGCCTAGAGAATTCCATGGATAGGGAACCTGGCCCACTACAGTCCATGGGGTCACAAAGAGTCAGACCCAACTGACAAACTAACACTTTCACTTTTTTTTTCACTAGAGGTTAAGCATCTTACTCATGCCAGGCTAGGCAGTTCTGTGGGCATGACTCTACCTGGGCTGCCCAACTCCTTGCCCCCCTCAAGCCCGCTACACACCACCCCTCTGGTGAGCTGCCCTCCACACCATTAGCATCTCTGTCCCCTCCTCTTGTCACTTCTTCCGCCTGAAATGTTCCCTCTAGGAATCCTGGATTGTCCACTCTTAAAGGACCACATTCACTTCATGATTCCAAACAGCAGTGGCACACACTGTCTACACCAAACTGTCTTGCTCCTGAGTCCTGTCTACACCTTCTGTGTGTTTGCATGTTATCTTCCCATCCAAAGCGCAAGATCTCCAAGTGCCTCCTAGGAGGTTGATTACAATATCTAAGGCGCCTAGCATAGATTTCACTTCCCAGTGGGTGAAGGTACTACACATTGAATTCTGATTGATCTGACTGTATCACTCACGGATGCCCTAACCACTTGGATCTCTGTTATTGATCACTGTATTCCAAAGCTCATGTAGATCTCACTCCACATTTTACTCACTGTTACCAACTCATTATTCTTAATTCCCTAACAAGAGTGCTATAGGGTAAATGATCCCCAAGACAGCAGGTTGAGAGCTTTGAGGCCAGGCAAACCCATACATATCCAGGTGGATCCTGCACTTTGCAAACGGATGACAAGTATATACATTCAACACATGCAAATTTCTTCTTCATGGTGTTAGAATCTGATTTGAAGAGATGTATCTGTGAGAAAGATGATAAGTAATTTTTGATGTATTTTTTCAAATTGAGATATAGTTGCTTTACAATGTTGTGTTAATTTCTGCTGTACCATGAAGTGAATCAGCTATATGTATACACGTAGTCTCTCCTTCTTGGATCGCCTCGCCCCTCCCCAATTCCCCCCTTCTAGGTCATCACAGAGCGCCAAGTTGAGCTCCGTGTGCTACACAGCAGCTTCCCACTAGCTATCTATCTTAAACATGGCCGTGTATATATGTCAATCCCATTCTCCCAATTCATCCCACCTGCCCTTCTCCACTGAGTCCAAACGTCCATTCTCTACAGCTGCCTGTCTATCCCTGCCCCACAAATAGGTTCATCTGTACCATTTTTCTAGATTCCATATATAGTCATTAATGTGAGATATTTGATCTTCTCTTTCTGACTTACTTCACTCGTACAACATTGTCTAGCTTCATCCACATCTCCACAAATGACCCTGTTTCATGACTAGAGATCTCTTCAAGAAAATTAGAGATACCAAGGGAACATTTCATGCAAAGATGGACTCGATAAAGGACAGAAATGGTCTGGACCTAACAGAAGCAGAAGATATTAAGAAGAGGTGGCAAGAATACACAGAAGAACTGTACAAAAAAGATCTTCACGACCCAGATAATCATGATGATGTGATCAGTCATCTAGAGCCAGACATCTTGGAATGTGAAGTCAAGTGGGCCTTAGAAAGCATCACTACGAACAAAGCTAGTGGAGGTGATGGAATTCCAGTTGAGCTGTTTCAAATCCTGAAAGATGATGCTGTGAAAGTGCTGCACTCAATATGCCAGCAAGTTTGGAAAACTCAGCAGTGGCCACAGGACTGGAAAAGGTCAGTTTTCATTTCAATTCCAAAGAAAGGCAATGCCAAAGAATGCTCCAACTACCGCACAATTGCACTCATCTCATATGGTAGTAAAGTAATGCTCAAAATTCTCCAAGCCAGGCTTCAGCAATACGTGAACCGTGAACTTCCTGATGTTCAAGCTGGTTTTAGAAAAGGCAGAGGGACCAGAGATCAAATTGCCAACATCCACTGGATCATGGAAAAAGCAAAAGAGTCCCAGAAAAACATCTATTTCTGCTTTATTGACTATGCCAAAGCCTTTGACTGTGTGGATCACAATCAACTGTGGAAAATTCTTCAAGAGATGGGAATACCAGACCACCTAAACTGCCTCTTGAGGAATCTGTATGCAGGTCAGGAAGCAACAGTTAGAACTGGACATGGAACAACAGACTGGTTCCAAGTAGGAAAAGGAGTACGTCAAGCCTGTATATTGTCACCCTGCTTATTTAACTTCTATGCAGAGTACATCATGAGAAATGCTGGACTGGAAGAAACACAAGCTGGAATCAAGATTGCCGGGAGAAATATCAATCACCTCAGATATGCAGATGACACCACCCTTATGGCAGAAAGTGAAGAGGAGCTAAAAAGCCTCTTGATGAAAGTGAAAGAGGAGAGTGAAAAAGTTGGCTTAAAGCTCAACATTCAGAAAATGAAGATCATGGCATCAGGTCCCATCACTTCATCGGAAATAGATGGAGAAACAGTAGAAACAGTGTCAGACTTTATTTTTTGGGGCTCCAAAATCACTGTAGATGGTGACTGCAGCCATGAAATTAAAAGACGTTTACTCCTTGGAATAAAAGTTATGACCAACCTAGACAGTATATTCAAAAGCAGAAACATTACTTTACCGACTAAGGTCCGACTAGTCAAGGCTATGGTTTTTCCTGTGGTCATGTATGGATGTGAGAGTTGGACTGTGAAGAAAGCTGAGCACCAAAGAATTGATGTGTTTGAACTGTGGTGTTGGAGAAGACTCTTGAGGGTCCCTTGGACTGCAAGGAGATCCAAGCAGTCCATTCTGAAGGAGATCAACCCTGGGATTTCTTTGGAAGGAATGATGCTAAAGCTGAAGCTCCAGTACTTTGGCCATCTCATGCGAAGAATTGACTCATTGGAAAAGACTCTGATGCTGGGAGGGATTGGGGGCAGGAGGAGAAGGGGACGACCCAGGATGAGATGGCTGGATGGCATCACCGACTCGATGGAGGTGAATCTGAGTGAACTCCGGGAGATGGTGATGGACAGGGAGGCCTGGCGTGCTGCGATTCATGGGGTCGCAAAGAGTTGGACACAACTGAGCGACTGAACTGAACTGAATATTCCATTGTATATGTGTACCACATCCACTTTATTCATTCATCTGCCAATGGACAGTTAGATTGCTTTCAGACCCTGGCTAGTTTTTGGTGTATTTTATTTTATTCATTCTTAAATGGAAGTATAATTGACTTAAGATATTTTTAAATAAAAGTTTTGGCTATCATGGAAGCAATTTAAAGCTCAGAAATGTAAAAACACAGTAGCCCAGCTCAGAATAATACCCCATCTCTAAAACTTGTGGCCCACATGATTACAAATCCTCTGTAGGCCATCCAGCTGTAAAGGGAGGAATGAACTTGGCTTTTAAAATTATTTTTTGGCTTCAACAACACTTAGAATCCCATTTCTACTGGCAGGGATGAGTCATGTCTCTCCCTGGCGCTCTCATAGCTGGTGGGGAAGAGTAATCATGTGTATTGATCTCTCTGACTTCCTGTCTATTCATATTTTCAAAAGATGTGTAGGGAGCACATTTGCTTTGACAGCACTGTGCTTCCGATCAAGTGAAAAACTCTGAGAAAAATCAGAAGCATCTATTACATTTCAACCTTGCTCATAACTCTTGAATACATGGGTAGTAGCATAAAGGGTGTATTTCCAGAGACTTAAGGATTTTCCTCTAATGAAATTATGGTCATCAGAAACATCTTATCCATTTAATAGAAACTGAAAATACCACTCACCTAAAAATATTGTTTTGGCTACTACTTAGCCAGTCGAATTTTCTCTCTGTTACCTCAATTCCTTTTTAAGAATTTACCGTGAAAATGTCCAGCATACAAAAAGACATACAATACAATACAATATGGGGGAGGAATGAATGAGAGTTTGGGATTAGTGGATGTAAACTATTATATATAGAATGAATAAATAACAAGGTCCTATTGTATAGCGCAGGAAGCTCTATTCAATATTCGGTGATAAGTCATCATGGAAAAGAGTATGAAAAAGAATGCATATATATGTGTATAAATATACATATTTTGTATATTTTGTTGTACAGCAACAATTACTTTGTTGTACAGCAGTAATCAACACAACAGTGTAAATCAACTATGGTGATGGTGATGGCCTCAGTCGTGGCCGACTCTTTTCAAAGGTATGGGCCCACCAGGCTCCTCTGTCCATGGGATTTTCCAGGCAAGAATACTGGAGTGGGTTGCTATTTCTTTCTCCAGGGGAACTTCCCAATCCATGAATCGAATCCGGTCTCCTGTATTGCAGGAGGATTCTTTACTGACTGAGCAAAATCAACTATACTTCAACAAAAATAATGGAGATTCCTCAATAATTGGTTGCTCATTTATAGAAGTCAACATGCATAAGAAATAAGTTTGATTGGGATCAGGAGCCAAGAGGAAGACAAAGTCACTTTTTGGGAAGTCTTGTCTGTGTTTAGATTTAAGCTACTTTGCTTAAGAAAAGCCACCTGTGTTCCTTGTCGGCGGATACCTGGAGATTTGCATCTGTTATTCCCTCCCAGATAATTTCCTGACTCAACAAACGAGCATTGCAGGTGGAAGAAAATCATAACACTTTTCTGACACTGTGTCCAAGATAAAGATTGCACATCTAACAAGAATAAATAACCATTTCCCCCTACCCAGGTTTAAAAGTAGGTCAAGAAATTAGGTTAAGGAATTCAGAAGCCCCTTGTTATCTCTGTACCTTGAATTTCAAGCGTTTGAATCATGTGTTGGCCTCTCATGATTGCAGGCTGCAGGGTTGGAAGGTAATTATGGACTCTTCCTCCCCTGTTCATGTTGCTCTGGACAGGTGACCCTTTATATAAAAATCTCAAAGTAGTGTGTCAATTTCCACCAACTTTCTGTAATAGAAAAAAAAATGCTATTGAAGCTCTGGGCAGAAAAATGCAGCTATTGTATTCAAAGCTCTTTACTTTCCATCTGACAGCAAAAGACAATGGTTTTGGGTGTGACAAGTCAATCCATTGTGCTCCATCCTTGCTAGAAGCACTGCTCAGGTATGTGCCTTAGGCCTGGGAGAACTCTATTCAGGTGACTCTTCTCAGAGGTCTCAATTTTCAAGAGGAAAAAAAACAGTGATCTTCAGGATGGAGATTAACAGGAAGGAAAGCCAAAAGTTAGAGGTGATGCTCGATTTTCCCACTGGCCAGGCAGGCAGTGGGAGTCAGTGGATTAGTCTGTTTGGGATTTTATAAAACCTTAACCAGCCACAAGAAACGGTCCAGGATTCCAGAAAAGTGATATTGATCCAAGGGATCTGGAGCCACAGTATTCATTAAGCTCCTTCTAGCAATGGCAAAAATGTTTTTTAATTTCAAATAGCATATTATTTGCAACATGTTGAAAGTGTGATTGGTATTCTTTGTTGATGGAAGAAATAAATTACAGTATTGAGGTTTGGTGGCAAGACCAGAATTAAGATTCTCTCTTTCTCTGTGACTCACTGGGAACAAACTGATTTCTAGACAAGGCAATGGAGACAGGAGGGTTTCTGAATTTTGGAATACAGCTTCATGAACTTGTTCAGAGGCTTTTAGTCAGTGTTCTGACAGCTAATTACCTTCCCTTCCCCAGGCAACCAAAAAAGAATAGTTCTTATTTTTTTAAGTGGTTTATCACTACTATGGAAAATCAATCCAACCGCTTACATATCTCAGTCAAATGGTGTAACATTATTTCTACATAGCAATGATAAAATAGAGATATAACTTATATGGCATGAAATAAATATTACTTCTTTTAAATTGATCATATAGGAAAGGGCAGTTGCATAAAAGGAAAACAAACAAAAAAAGCAAACAAACATGGACATTTTAAGGTAAAAAGGGTTTTTATCATTGCTACTCCTGATACTATTTAATTGTAGCCTCGGATTAATCATTTCAAAAACTGTGTTTTTGAAATAATAACTTTCATATACATTTTTAATGGCTACAAAAGAAAAATATATTCATTGCAGAAGTTAGGGGATGCAAATAATTTGTAATATATGTCATACACCTATCAAGAACAACTATTTTTATTGTATATTCCTGGAGGCTTGCTCCTTAGAAGAAAAGTTATGACCAACCTAGATAGCATTTTAAAAAGCAAAGACATTGCACTGCCAACAAAGTTTCATCTAGTCAAAGCTATGGTTTTTCCAGTAGTCATGTATGGATGTGAGAGTTTGGACTATCAAGAAACCTGAGCACCAAAGAATTGATGCTTTTGAACTGTGGTATTGGAGAAGACTCTTGGACTGTCCCTTGGACTGCAAGGAGATCCAACCAGTCCATCCTAAAGGAAATCGGTCCTGAATATTCATTGGAAAGACTGATATTGAAGCTGAAACTCCAATACTTTGGCCACCTGATGTGAAGAACTGACTCATTGGAGAAGACCCTGATGCTGGGAAAGATTAAAGGTGGGAAGAGAAGGGGACAACAGAGGATGAGATGGTTGGATGGCATCACTGACTTGATGGACATGAGTTTGAGTAAGCTCCGGGAGTTGGTGATGGACAGGGTAGCCTGTCGTGGGGCAGTCCATGGGGTCGCAAAGATTCAGACACGACTGAGTGACTAAACTGAACTGAAACATATACATTTCTTGTGTTACACAGAAACTTCGAGTTAGCTAATGCTTTTACACATGGTAATGCGTATGTTTCAATGATACTATCTCAGTTCTTCCCACCCTCTCCTCCCCTGCTCTGTTCACAAGCCTGTTCTCTATGTCTGAGAATTCCTGCCCTGCAAATAGGTTCATCAGTACCATTTCTCTAGATTCCATATTTATGCATTAACACATGATACTTGTTTTTCCCTTTCTTACTTCACTCTGTGTAACAGGCTATCCAGATTCATTCCACTAGAATGCATGGGGTGGAGGGGTGGCAGGGAGGTTCAAGAAGGAGGGGACGTATGCACACTTATGGCTAATTCACATTGCTGTACAACCAGAAATTGACACAAAATTGTAAAGCAATTATCCTCCAACTAAAATAAATTAAAAAGATAAATACATATATTTCTTTATTTGCTGTATGCATATAATTACAGCATACTGTTTTCACTTACTGTATCATGAAGCTGTACAATGTATTATGTATATTTTTCTATAGCATCAGTTTTAATGCCTTCACTGAATTCAGTTGAAAACAGTATATTTTATGTATCTAGTTTCATAATGTTGGGACTTTTGACAAGTTTCACAGTCATTGATAATTACATCATTCCCAATATCTTTGAACATATGTCCAATTATACCCTAGGATAATTTCTAGAAGTGGAATTTCTGGATTTGCATACATTTGAATACATTTGCCCCTCTGAAAGTACCATTAAGAGTGTTTCTTGATACCTACTCATTTTCCCCTGTGTAGAAATTGTCCTATAAATTTCCCCTTGATCTATGGATTAATAACCCCTGGAAAATCATAGACTTGTGGCATCAAACTAGATAAAACCTAGAGTCTCTCTCTATAGGCCTCTTCACAGGGGCCACCCACTCTCTTCCTAAGACTGGCTCCCTGCCATCTCTCTTGAGTTTTCAGACAAGGAACTAAGGGCTCCCGAGAGATTCGGGGAGAATCTTGGGGACACCTTATCCCCTATGACACTGTTAGGAAGGAGAACGCTTTCCAGGCTCTCCCCAGCCGGCAGAAGGCTCTGTGTGCTTTGTGTCTGTGTCTGTGTGCGTGTGTGTAAAATTCAGATATAGAAGGCAAAAATCAAACAATCCAAACAAAAGTTAAGCAGCAAGTTCAATATTAAATGAAGGTCAACCCAATTAAACTGTAACACAGGTGTTTAGAGCATGATGAATACTCAGAAAATCATTACACTCGTGAGACCAGCTCCCAGCTCAAGAAACAGCATGTGGCCAGCCTGGGTGGCCCATGCTCCCTTCCTGTTACTACCTACTTAAAGACAACAATCTCCCTCACTTCTAACAGGAAAATGGATTGATTTCGCCTGTATCTGTACTTTATAGAATTGGAATCATACAAGTATGTACTTTGCTTTTTCGTTGACTTCTTAAGCAAACCTGTGACATCTGAAAGATGACAGCCTATGTTTCTGGATGTATCTGGCTTCTTTTGCAAAACATTATGTTGCCAGAGCTATTGCAGATCTTTACTCAAAGCCTGTCAACCTCCATCTTTAACAGAAGTTAGCATAAGTCTTTAGTTCTAGGGTCCAGAGTTAATAAAGGAAGCTACCAACAAACAAGAATACCCAAATGGAAACAGCTGGGACCAAGATGGCACTGAATCTGACTTCCAACATATCCTGTCTCGTTATATGCTGATTTGACTGTATTAGCATATTAAATGACACAGCTACCAGCAGGCAGGATGGGACATGAAGAAGGGAAGGAGGATGAAAGAGGGGTGGCACTCCTCTCCCTTGAAAAGCCCTGCCCCTCCCTTGAGACTAATGCACATGCCTCCCCATCACGAGCCTCTCTCCTCCTCCCTTTGTCTTTATTCTCCAAAATTAAACCCCTCTCCCCGGTGGGTGAGAAGCTGACCTGTGAATTTAGCTCTCCTTCTCCATTCTTCCACCGCTGAATAAAGCTTATGCTTCTGATTCACTATTTGGCTGCTCAAAACCTAATGGAAAAATTTTGTAAAGCCTCAGTTGGACTAGTGCCAAGCAGGATCCATACAACTTAATTTGGTAACAATTATGGTACATGGAGTTGTGGATAAGTTTTCTTGTTGCTGTAGAATATTTCTGAGTATGAAGATCATTTTATCATTCCCACAGGCGCTTCTTGAGACTGCTATGGGCCAGCTATTTTCTAGATTCTAAGAATATTAAGGTGACCAAGGTCAGATAAAGCTTGTATTTTATTGGAGGCACATATGACTCATAAGTTTGGGGGAAAAAATAAGTATTCCATGGACAATAATGCAGTGAGTGTGAAGGAGTGTGAGATGATGAGTAGGAAATAAAATTTAGGGAACTTCCCTGATGGTTCAGTGGCTAAAACTCCATGCTCCCAATGCAGGGGGACGGGGGTTTGATCCCTGGTCAGGGAACTTGATCCCACATGCCACAACTAAATATCCCATGTGGAGCAATGAAGATCAAAGATCTTGTGAGCTGCAATTAAGAACCAAATAAATATTTTTAAAAAGAAAGAAAGAAAGGAAAATGGTCTACAGAAGTCATTTCAAAAATCTCCAAATTGAGGGGTCTTGGGCTGAGATCTAAATGAAGATTAGGGGTCAGGAAAAATAAGATGGGCTGTCAGATCGTTCCATAAGAAGAGGTCAATGAGACAAAGGCCCTGAATTGGAAACAAATCCAGTCTCTCTGAGGCAGAGATATGAAGGGCTCTGTGACAAGAGCATGATGAGAACAGCGGAAAGAATGCAAGATGAGATTTAAAGGTTGGAAGGGACCAAATGCTCAAGATTCCTAAAGGCTCCAGATTCTCTTCCATTGGTGCATCTATGTCCCAGTGTCCAAATCCCACCCTTCTTCTAAGGGCTCCAGTCAGATTAGTTTAGTTGTTGTTAGTTGCTAAGTCATGTCTGACTCTTTGCAACCCCATGGACTGTAGCCCACCAGGCTCCTCTGCCCATGGGATTTCCCAGGCAAGAATACTGGAGGGGGTTGCCATTTCCTTCTCCAGGGGATCTTCCCCATCCAGGGATCGAACCTGAGTCTTCTGCATTGGCAGGTGGATTCTTTACCACTGAGTCACCTGGGAAGCCTCTGATTAGTTTAAAGGGCCCCCTAATCACTTCCTTTGAACTCCATTACATCTGCAAAGACAATGTTTCCAAGGAAGGTTAAGTTTATAGATACTAGCGATAGGACTTCAGCGTAATTTTGAGGGACCCAGTTCAACCCACTAAAATGACGGTCATCAAGGTCTGATTTCTCTAGACCGCAGATTCCACATCAGTAAAATAAAATAATAAAATAATAATAATGGAAACAATGAAATCAGCATCAATCAATGGGTTATTCTAAGAATTAAAGGCGATCAGGGTGGACACTGCATCGTTCTAAAGGCATACTCCTTTACAGTGGAAGGAATTGGATGATATTAGAAAGATTTTTTCCTTGTTAAGGTCTTTAGGGAGGAAGAATATGGTGGGGAAAGTATGGGGAAGCAGACAGAGAATGGGTGTGAATCAGAAAAACAATTTTACTTTATTCAGGTTCTACATCAAATCTATAATGAAACAGGAATTTTAAAAAAAGGAGGGGGGAACTCTTAATCCGTCTTGGGAAACCTTAGCATTTCAGATGTTCCACAGTTGAAATGCTGCCAGATTAGAGCAGAATCTGAGAAAATATCATATGAAAACAGTTTAAATTATATAACATCAGACAACTCTTTATTACTAAGCAATCTGAAAAGCTTATACAAAGAAAATCATATCTACACAGTCACAAAACTGAGCCAACAGAACTAAAATCTGTGCTATATGTCTACATGGACATTTTCTGTGTTAGATCAGAAACTCTTACTTTATTTTCAGACATACCCTCAGGGCACCAATAACTTGATTTTTGCTCATGGAGAAATCACCCATTTCAGCCTCTTGCATATTGTAATGACAACACTTCCTTTGCCTTTGGAATCTTCTCTGAATTCCCTGAATTCAAGTTTCCAGTGCTATTAGCTTGCCACCTTTTCTCAATTTAGAAATTCTCATGGTCCCCAGGGGAAATTTCCAAAGGATAAATTTAGGAGACTGCTTAGCTACTCAATGTTCTGTTCTAAATATCCATTTCCCAGTACAAATTTGCCAGCCATGGACAGATGCACATGGCATGAGTTAAGTACAAATGTATTTCAAGAACAATGCAAGACTCTGTAGCTCTAATGCAGTTGGTCCCAAGCGGGCAATTTCTGCACCTGTTAGCATTACCATTCTTCTGCTGATAGTTTTGAAACACCTTCATAGGTGAGAGCCACACACAGAAGAAAGCATGCAGGAAAAGGTTAACAAGAGACAGGAGTGTGATATGCCAAGGACATCAGAAAATCATCTGATGAATATAATATTCAAGCTTCACTCTCTGAGAGATACAGGACAAAGGGCACATGTGCCAAGAGAAATAATTCTCCATAAGCTGCTGCATGAATAAATGAAGCAAGAATATCTCATAAGTGCAAGTTCTGATATTAGGAAATTAGCCTAGGTTGCTGGGCTAGTCTCAAAAGACTTGTGCGTTGGCTGTTAGTGGGAATTTAAGTTTGTACAACCACTGTGAAAAACAGTATGGAGATTCCTCAAAAAACTAAAAATAGAATTACCATATGATCTGACAATCACACTCCTGGGCATATATCCAGACAAAAGTATAATTCAAAAAGATACTTGCACCCTTGTGTTCACAGCAGAACTATTCACAATAGCCAAGACTTGAAAACAACCTGAATATCCATCAACAGATTAGTGGGTAAAGAAGATATGGTACATATATACAATGGAATATTACTCAGCCAGGAAAAAGAATGAGAGAATGCTGTTTGTGGCAACAGGAATGCAGCTAGAGATTATCATACTAAGTGAAGTAAGTCAGAAAGAGAAAGACAACGTATGATGTCACTTATATATGAGGAATCTAAAATGTGACACAAATGAATCTGTCTATGAAACAGAGTCATAAACACAGAGAGCAGACTGGTTGTGGCCAACAGGGAATAAGCTGGGAGAGGGCTAGAGTGGGGTTAGCAGATATAAACTTTTGTATATAGAATGGATAAATAACAAGGTTCTACTATATAGCACAAGCACTATATTCAATATCCTATAATAAACTCTAATGGAAAAGAATATTTTAAAAAAGAATATATATAGTCTCTAAATGATGTCTGACTTTTGTGACCCCATAGACTATAGCCCTCCAAGCTTCTCTATCCATGGGATTTCCCTGGCAAGAATATTGGAGTGGGTTGTTATTTCCTTGTCCAGGGTATCGTTCTGATCCAGGGATAGAATCAATGTCTCCTGTGTTGCAGGCAGATTCTACACATATATATGTCAACCCATTCCAGTATTCTTGCCTGAAAATCCCGTGGATCAAAGAGCCTGGTGGGCTGCAGTCCATGGGGTTAGATATGGCTGAAGCAACTGAGTACAACATGGCACATGTATGTATATGTGTATATATATATATATGTATACTGTACTCAGTTATATATATATAATTGAATCACTTTACTATAAAGAAATTAACACATTGTGAATCAATTATAGTTCAATTAAAGATGTGTGTTGGTAGAATTTCCAAGAAATTTGAAGAGATATTTGTATTTCTGGGATTCTTTTGCACAGCTAGCTAAATAACGGATAAACCTTTCTCTCTTGACCATTGTTTTCATGCCAAGATATCTCTAAAGATTAGTTTGTTACTGAGATTTAGTGTTGCTAAGTTTGGTTGATTCAGTGTTTAGAATCCACCCCCCCCACCTCCTTTTTCTGTTATTGTTGTTGCTTTGACTGGAATAGATAATGCAGCATATACATAGCCTACAAGTTTATAGCAACACATTTAAATTTCTTCAAATGTCCATCTCAGAGTAAGTCTCTTACTTGGCCAATGAAAAGGAGACAGAAACCAAGCACTTTTTCCCAAGTCATATTCATATATCTTTTCTCATGAGGTTTTATTGTGAGTCTGAGTATAGATTCCCAACTTCAGAAATTAGCTTATGAATATTTCATTCATATCTGAGAAAATAATTTGCCCTACAGTCATGTTGACAGCTTGGAAACTGAAATATGTCCTGTGGTTCATTTTGCCTGGAGGTGGGATATTCAATTCTACATGCTGATTAGTGTATCTATCTTATTGGGATTAAAAGTCACATCCTTAGATAAAGATGTGATATATATCATCTATCTATATCTCTCTCTATATATACACACATATATATATATATATCAATACCTTATATAATATTCCATTGTATGTATACATATACATATATAATGGAATATTACTCACCTGTAAAAAAGAATGAAATTATGCCATTTGCAGCAACATGGATGGACCTAGAGATTATCATACTGAAGTAAGTCAGAGAAAAACAAATACCATATGATATCACTTATATATGGGATCTAAAATGAATATACCTACAAAACAGAAACAAACTCAGATAAAGAGAAAAGATTTTTGGTTGCCAGTGGGGAGGAGATGAGGGAGGGAAGGGCTGGGAGTTTAGCATTAGCAGATGCAAACTAGTATGTATAGGATGGATGAACAACAAGATCTTACTATATAGCACAGGGAACTATATCCCATATCCCATATCTTGTGGGAAAACCATCATTAAAAAAATATGAAATATATATATATATATATATACTTTGCTGTATATATATATATACACTTTGTTATATATATATATATATATATATATAACATTTCACTGTACAGAAGATATTAATATGACATTGTAAATCAGCTATAATTCAATAAAAATTTCTTTTAAAAAATCACATCCTTCCCAGCTGCTTCCTGCTGTCAATAGTCCAAGAAGGGAAGTAGAAGGCAAAGATTTAAAATCAGCACAGGACTGACTTGAATTCAGGCCAAAGGCTGAATAATAAAGGCTTTCAATAAACTCACCTGTTCACCAATATTTATCTCCTAATCCATTCTCCAGGGAGCAGCCAGAGTGATCTATTTGAAACATAAGTCATATATTGTCTTTCTATGCTTAAAACTCTCCACGAATCACTCCTTTTCCACTTACAATAAAGTGCACACACCTGGCCATAATCTACCAGTCTGCCTCCCATCCGGAACCTTCATCTCTTCACACTCTGCCCACTGTCTCCAGTCACACTGACGTCTCCACAGGCATCAGCCCCACACAGTCACGTTAGGCAAGTTACCAGCATAAAACCCTTTAAAATGATGACTCAACTCCTCTGTTCACACAAAAATCCTTTGGGTGCAGAAATGGTACTTTACATAGTTCTGTTTCTTCCATGAAGTTTCCTACACTTACTCAACGAGTCATATCTAATGCCAGTGTGTGGCTTGTAAATTCAGAACGCTAGTGGAAATCTCCTGTAGAAAATGGCCTTTGAACATCTCTTAAGATATCTTTAAAGTATGCAGTGCACAGGTTTTTCACATACATAACATTGCTCTCTGTAGTAATAACGCGTGTGGAAGACGAAAACCACTGAGACAAAACAAAGAAAGCAGTAAAACCAAAGATTCAAAGCAGACATTTAAAGGTCCAAATCACTATTCTTTTAGGATAGGTGTCCTTAGTTGTCAGTGAGAGATGGGGGATAATTTACAAGCATTCCAGCTTGCCTTGCTGTTTCTTGCTTTCCATTTTCATGCTTAGCCTCTATACTCTCAGGCTTCTCAGGTGGTGCTAGTGGTAAAGAACCTGCCCACAATACAGGAGACATAAGAGATGCGGCTTCGACCCCTGGGTCAGGAAGATCCCCTAGAGAAAGAAGCGGCAATCCACTTCAGTATTCTTGTCTGGAGAATCCCATGGACAGAGGAGCCTGGCAGACTCCAGCCCATGGGATTGCAAAGAGTCAGACGTGATTGAAGCGATTTAGCATGACACACACACACACTCTATAATCTCAGCACATGTTAGTACAGTTCAGTTCAGTCACTTAGTCGTGTCCGACTCTTTGCGACCCCATGGACTGCAGCACAACAGGCTTCCCTGGCCATCACCAACTCCTGGAGCTTACTCAGACTCACGTCCATCGAGTCAGTGATGCCATCCAGCCATCTCATCCTCTGTCGTCCCCTTCTCCTCCTGCCCCCAATCCCTCCCAGCATCAGAGTCTTTTCCAATGAGTCAACTCTTTGCATGAGGTGGCCAAAGTACTGGAGTTTCAGCTTCAGCATCATTCCCTCCAAAGAAATCCCAGGGTTGATCTCCTTCAGAATGGACTGGTTGGATCTCCTTGCAGTCCAAGGGACTCTCAAGAGTCTTCTCCAACACCACAGTTCAAAAGCATCAATTCTTTGGGGCTAGCTTTCTTCACAGTCCAACTCTCACAACCATACATGACCACTGGAAAAACCATAGCCTTGACTAGACGGACCTTTGTTGACAAAGTAATGTCTCTGCTTTTCAATATGCTATCTAGGTTGGTCATAACTTTTCTTCCAAGGAGTAAGTGTCTTTTAATTTCATGGCTGCAGTCACCATCTGCAGTGATTTTGGAGCCCCCCCCCCAAAATAAAGTCTGACACTGTTTCCACTATTTCCCCATTTATTTGCCGTGAAGTGATGGGACCAGATGCCATGATCTTCGTTTTCTGAATGTTGAGCTTTAAGCCAACTTTTTCACTCTCCTCTTTCACTTTCATCAAGAGGCTTTTTAGCTCCTCTTCACTTTCTGCCGTAAGGGTGGTGTCATCTGCATATCTGAGGTGATTGATATTTCTCCCGGCAATCTTGATTCCAGCTTGTGCTTCTTCCAGCCCAGCATTTCTCATGATGTACTCTGCATAGAAGTTAAATAAGCAGGGTGACAATATACAGGCTTGACATACTCCTTTTCCTATTTGGAACCAGTCTGTTGTTCCATGTCCAACTAGTACAGGGGTCCCCAAACCCCAGGATACCAGAAGGAGTCTGTAGCCTGTTAGGAACTGGGCCACACACTAGTAGGTGAGCAGCAAGTGAACAAGTGAAGGTTCATCTGTATTTACAGCCCCTCCCCATCAATCATTTTATGACTTGAGATCGCAAATGATGATGGCCTTAAAATTTTAAGACTACTTCAAATCTCCATACCTTCGGGATGGAAGTAAAGGCAGAATATCCTGAGATTGCCACAAAAGCACTAAAAAGTCTGCTTCCGTTTCCAACATCCTTTCTTTGTGGAGCAGGATTTTCTGCAGTGATAGCAACCAAAACGAGATTAGGGAGTAGGCTGGATACAAGCAACCACACTTCTGGTGTCACTGTCTTCCATCACTCCCAGATGAGACAGTTGAGTTGCAGGAAAACAAGCTTAGGGCTCCCACTGATTTCTGCATTATGGTACTATTATTCATTATATATCACAATGTAATAATAATAGAAATAAAATGAACAATAAATGTAAAGTGGTAGAATCCTCCCCCCCGGGAGAAGGCAATGGCACCCCACTCCAGTACTCTTGCCTGGAAAATCCCATGGATGGAGAAGCCTCGTAGGCTACAGTCCATGGGATCGCCAAGAGTCAGACATGACTGAGCGACTTCACTTTCACTTTTCACTTTCATGCATTGGTAAAGGAAATGGCAACCCACTCCAATGCTCTTGCCTGGAGAATCCCAGGGATGGGGGAACCTGGTGGGCTGCCGTCTATGGGGTCGCACAGAGTCGGACACGACTGAAGCAACTTAGCAGCAGAGGCAGCAGAATCTCCCTACCACCCCAGTCCATGGGAAAAATTGTCTTCCACAAAACTGGTCCCTGGTGCCAAAAAGGTTGGGAATTGCTGTGTTAGTAAATTTCCTTGTTGGGAAGATTTGATGCAATTACCTGCTCACACCTCACTCACCCATGGATTAGGTATTAATCCTGTCAAAACACTTGCCCTTGTGATGTCACAGCACTATCTACAGAAGATGCTCAACATGTGTGAAGCAGGAAGTGCTGACCAAAACATCAAGTTTTCCAAAGTAAGGCCACAGACCAGGAAGCAGATTTTCAAAGGAGTATCTGAACAGTTAGTTATTCAATGGTTCTTAAAGCTTTTCAACCATTTCAGGAACATAAAAGATTCTGGAAAAGGGAGGAGATGGCAAGATGCAAGGATTTTTGGGATGATCAAAGAAATAGCATTCCCAAGATGGCAGCAGACCTTCTTTATTTGAATGTCTCCTTGGCAGGTTGCATTCTGGGAAGTCCCTCAGCACAGACAGTTCAGAGGTCACTCCTGCCCTTTAGAGCTCTCAGACCCAGAGATTTCCAGCCCACCTAGACACTCAGCTCCTTCCTTCCCCCATGAATTCCCTTGCTCTTCATCCTTTCTGTGCAGTGGAGGGAAGAAGGGGAGGAAAAATAGACAGTGGTTATTTCTATAGATGCTTCACAGAACATTGGCACATTCCAAACACAAAATGTCAAGAAAGTAAAAATGATGGATGTAGACCTCAATATTAAAGCCAATAATTTACAAAATGGGGGAACCTTAGAAAGATTCCCACTGAGATCATGAACAACGTAAGACGGTCCACCATTTCCCCTATTATTTAAAGATAGCCTTGAGATACTAGTCAAGACAGACTAAATGAAACAGTCAAGGGTATACAAATCAGATAGAAAAAATAAAACTGTCTCTATTTGCAGAGGACCTCACCATAAACCTAGAAAGCCAATGATGACACTAACTCAAACTCTATAAGAACCTTGCAAAACATAAAATTAAGTTACAAAAATTAATAGCATTTATATGCATCTGTAATAACTAGATAGATGATGCAAAGAACCTGTGGATCTCATTTTTAATAGCAGCAAAGTAGATAAGTATTTTGGGATAAATGTAAGCAGAAATGTGCAAAGTCAACATGCAAAAAAAATTTATAAAACTCTCAAGACAAAAATAAACTTGAACATTGTATGGTCGCTCTTTTTCTAAGTAGGACATCTCAAGATCATCAATATTTTAAGTCACTGATGTTTTAATACATTTTTTGGACTGACACAAACTGACAGTACATTTAATATAGCAAGTAAACACATAAGAATAGCCGGGAAAATATTACAGAAAAGTATGTCTGAGGGGCAATTAGGCTTACCAAGCATCAAAATAAATAAATAAATTAGAGCAGTGAGTGGCTGGCATTAGTACATGAGTTGCCAGGTCAGTGGACTGGGATAGGAAGTTCTGAATAGACCTAAAGACATGTAATTATACAGTCTACGGTTAACAAGACATTTCAAAACATGGGGGCAACATAGTATTTAAAATAAATGGTATTGGAATAAATGAGTAGTCATTCAGTCAGAGACCATATAGTTAGATCCATTCCTCACACCATACGAAAGACAAACTACCAGATGAATGAGAACTAAATTAAATAAAAGAAAAGCGAGGGAGGGAGGGAGGAGGGACAGAAAGAAAGAGGAATGGAAGGAGTGAAAGAGGAAAGAAAGAAAGAAAAAGAAAACAATAGAGCAAGGAAAGAAAATGTGATGATAAATGGATTTCTATTTTATCTGAGTCTAGGGAAAACCTTTCCAAATATGACTGAGGCGGATGGAAGAAGCTACACAAAACACACCCCTCAGGCCTAAGTCCAGCTCCTCCCTCCTGACTCTCTATGTAAACCCGCTGTGCACAATGGGACTAAAATAGAAGCTTATCTTCAAGGATGGGAATTATTCCTCCAAAGCCTGATGAGGCACAAAACATCCACAGGCATATTTGCAGGTAAGCAAGAATTAGCATAAACAGCGGCTGCAAGAGCCCCTTGACACAGACGAATATGAGGGTTTCTGCTCCTAAAACTAAGGTAGGGAATAGATCTGCCCGGAATGGTGAATGAGTCACCTACCTTGTGTCAACCCCAACACCAGAGTGAAAAATAGCTCTTTGCTGCTGGCCTAAACATTGGAGAAGGAAATGACAACCCACTCCAGGGTTCTTGCCTGGAGAATCCCAGGGACGGAGGAGCCTGGTAGGCTGCCGTCTATGGGGTCGCACAGAGTCAGACACAGCTGAAGTGACTTAGCAGCAGCAGTAGCAGCTGGCCTAAACAGCTTCTGGATCCATCTTTCTAATTAAAATTGAATCTATATTTATATTTTTAAAAAGGCAATAGAATAACAGGAAATCATAAAAAAAATAAATCAACCTTGAATATTCATTGGAAGAACTGATGCTGAAGCTGAAACTCCTGCACTTTGGCCATCTGATGCGGAAAGTCAACTCACTGGAAAAGACCCTGATGCTGGGAAAGATTGAGGGCAGGAGGAGACAGAGGTGACAGAGGATAAGATAGTTGGACGGTGTCTCTGACTCAATGGACATGAGTGTGAGCAAACTCCAACAGACAGTGGAGAACAGAGAAGCCCGGCATGCTGCAATCCATGGGGTTGCAAAGAGCTGGACATGACTTAGCAACTGAACAACAAATATTTATATTTTTTAAAAAGGCAATACAATAACAGGACTAAAATAATGTTTCTCCTAAAATAAGTAAACTCAACAGTCATTCTGTTTTATATTATTAAAGGATAATTTTTGTGGTCCTTTAACTTTTAAAATTTTTATACAATTTTAAAACTTACTTTCCATTTATAGCTATTATAAAATATTGGCTACATTCCACATGTTGTACATGCATCCTTGAACCTATTTTATGCCTAAGAGTTTGTACTCCCATCCCCCAAACTTTATGTCCCCCTCACCTCTCCCCTTTCCCACTTGTAACCACTAGTTTGTTCTTTATATCTGTGAGTCTGCTTCCATTGTGTTATTATTCATTTAAAATGCTTTATTTCCATCTGAAGTGTAACAGCATAATCTTAGTCATTTAAGAATAAAGGCAATTTGGATTTCTCTGGTGGTCCAGTGGTTAAGAATCCACCTGCCAGTGCAAGAGACATGGGTTTGATCCCTGATCCAGGAAGATCCCACATGCCACAGCAGCTGAGCTGGAGCACCACAGCTGCTGAAGCCCACGCTCCTTATAGCCTGTGCTTCGCATCAAAAGAAGCCGCTGCACTGAGAAGCCTGTGCATCGCAACTAGAGAAAGCCCACACGTAGCAATGAACACCCAGCACAGCCA
Organism: Capricornis sumatraensis; assembly: GCF_032405125.1. Lineage (NCBI taxonomy): Eukaryota > Metazoa > Chordata > Mammalia > Artiodactyla > Bovidae > Capricornis > Capricornis sumatraensis. Next base: position 56,382,989 of record NC_091085.1, on the reverse strand, counting down.
AATAAAACCAAATAATAAATACTTTTTAAAAAACTTAAAAAAAGAATTTAGTTAAAAGCAGCTTCCCTTTTCTTCACCCAGAAACTGATCAGAATACAAGAGCAAACAAAAATTTTTCCATTTTCTTCTGGGGAAAACCCCAAGTCTCTAGGTCCATCAAGTCTATATCTGCAAAGCCAACCAGGGATAGCCAGTCCCCTAGTACATAACTAGGGTGGAACATCAGGATAATAGCCACCTAGGTCTCTGCACAGTCCAGCCCTGCTTGAGTCAGAAAGGAGAGAGCTTGAGGATGGAATGAAGAGCAGGTAACAGGTATAAACTCTCCTCTTGGCTGGGATCAGGAAGACTCTTGAACACTAATCCCTGAAACTTTCCTTACCGCTAAACTTTCTGATCACACCAGACTCATGAAATATATTATGGCCAGTAAATAAGCAGATTTTTTTTTTTTCTAAACAAGAACCTGTTTTACTTGATGGTCTCTTTTGAAAAATAAGCCCATGTATCCATTTTTGCCTCCAGTTCCCTGTAATTTTGTAGCCTATTAAGTTTCCCTGCATTCACTGTCCTTTCCTGAAATGTTAATGCTATCTTTGAAGACCATATTAAATCACCCTTCCATTAAAATGAAGAAATGGCCCTAGAGTTCTTTATTTCTTGTGGCTCATTTCCTGTTGAAACTATGCTCTGAAACCCCTGGCTGTCTTGTGCATCAGTGCATTGCACAAATCTTTATAGGCTACTGGAATCACCATCTCTGGAGGCTGAGGAATTCCACATGCTGCTCATCTTTTTCTGCAATGCAGCAGTAACTTGCCCACAGCATTGGTTCCATCTTAGTGATGTCAAGTGAGCTGATAGTCCATTTAAGAAGAAACAAAAAATGTAGGCATTGGCACTCAGACTGGGACCAGGAACCCTTTGCTGCAGTGTTGCAATCCTTGCACCTGGACAAAACTCTCTTCCAGCAACAAAGTACAAAGAAACTATAGGGGACTAAAAATAACTTCAAGCGCAGTTGGGACAAATTCTGGGCACATGTACACCCATGGCTGATTCATGTCAATATATGGCAAAAAAACTACTACAATATTGTAGTTAGCCTCCAATTAAAACAAACTAATTAATTTTTTTTTAAAGATTTTACTGCTACTTCTGAAGAGCCAGGAGCAAAAACCCAGGGTCAGGAGCAAAAGCAGGGTACTGGGCACGCCCCCTGCACACAACGTCACATAAGGAGTGGGCAAAACACCTAAGCCATCCTTCTAGCCTGACCCCTGGACACATACCTACACTCACCCCATGTAAGGAACCAGCTCTCCCCTCCTGCATTGGAGCAAGCAAGCAAGCGAACCTGTTGCTTATTCTTACTTCCCCCTGCTGCAGCACAGGCCCAGATGAGGCCCTGAATTTCTTGTCTAGCCTTTAGTCAATTTCTGTTGATGGAGGAGGGCCAAGAATCCTGGTCAGTATCAGCACCCATTGCCAGAAAGCACTGGATTTAATGAGAAGAACTAGGTATGGCCTTTCCAGTAAGGCAATGATGGGGTAAAAAAGAGCATAGTCCTGTGGTACATGGTGGCCTCTTTCCCATCAGTTTGAACTTTCTACAGAATCTAGTGACATAAATTCCAAGTTGACCCTGTTTAACTGAAAAAAAAAAAAAAAAAAGAAACTGAGGGATTTTTTTGTTGACTTGTGATTAAAATAATAAGGACTGAACTGGCTGGCTCCAGGCTTGTCTAGAATCTGAGGCTTAAATGAGAGCATCCCGCTTGGTTTTCCTCCATCCTTCATCCAATTTTTTGCTGAGTTGGACTCATCTATGGGGTTGTATGATGTGGTCCCATTGTTTCAGGCTACCCACTCCATTTTGGCATTTTAAGCAGAAAATAAATCATCTCTCTTTAATGGCTCCAGAAAAAACATGTGAATTCAACTTTGCTTAGACCAATCTGGGTACACTTAGAGAGTATTTCCATGCCTGGGGCAACCATCTGTTTAACTCTAACTGAATTCCCTGATCCAATCTCAAAATCTGCATGTAGAGACCTTCCAAAATACAAGGACAGATAATGGGAATGACGTGTTCCCCCAAATGGAATTGGGTGCTTGGACCACAAAGAATTGGAGTGGGGGGCATGCTTAGTAACTGGATCATCCATCCTTATGGACGATAAGAAATAAGGAATAAGAAAAGGAAGGCCAATAAGAAAAGGAAGGACCAAATGAGCACATCTCACATGGAAGGAGGTGCAGATATTTCCACTTCCATTTTATGACTAAAACTTAACCAGGCAGCCACACTTGGCTTCAAGAGGGCCTGGGACATGCGATCTTTATTGTGGATGCTCAAATGTCCAGATCTACTTGGGCACTACTTTTGGGGCTGGCCAAAAACTTTGTTCAGGTTTTTTCCATTTGACATGACAATGAGTACTTTTAATACAATGGAAGAATAGCTGTGGAGGACAACTCATGGTCTCTGGAATATTTTATTATACCCGTTCCAGCAGCAGTGTTTTACCTGCCCATATGCTCTCTTGAATAGGAAAAGGTGGGGGAACTTCCCTGGTGGCCAGTGGTTGAGACTTTGCCTTCCAATGCTGGTTCAATCACTGGTCGGGATCCCACATGCCTCATGGCCAAAAAAAACAAAACGTAAAACAACAGAAGCAATATTGTAACAAATTCAGTAAAGACTTAAAAAACTCCACATTAAAAAAAAAACTTTAACAAAAATTTTTTTTCAAAGGTTAATAAAAGTAAGTAAATACAGTGAGATACTACTCCTACCATCATGACACAATTTGTATTTCAGAGACAATGTATTAAAAAGCTGATAACTCTGATGTTATATAAGAAATAATTGTGTCTTGTGTTTGTTTCAGGTTCCTGGGGTGGAGCATCTAAATCCTTGGTATTTCCTCAGTGAAAGGAGTAGCATTATTCTTGGTAGCCTCTTCTGAGTATATCCTATTGAAGTGACTCCATGGTAGGACCCTAGGTAATCTTGGGACAGGAGTTGGCACTGATAACAAGATGAAACACTATCAAGGTGTTGAGACTGAGCCATATGCTATCAGTTTGACCGCTAAGGAGGTGAAGTGGGTGGCAGTTTGAGTTCAATCATGGGATCAGTGATTCAGCCAATCCCACTGATGTAATGAATCCCCAAAAGAGAGTCTGGAAACTTGGGTAGCATCCTGGTTGGTGAACAATAGATGTATCAGGATGGTGATCTGTCCTGAATCCAAGGGAAAAATGGACACAGAGGCTCTGTGTTTGGACCTCCTCCCTACGTGTCTGTTAACTTGGCTGCTCTTGATTTGTATCCATTAAATAAAACTGTAATTGTAATAGAGTGCTTTCCTGAGCCTTCTGAATTGTCCTAGGAAGGAAATACTGAGAAAACACCTAATTTGTAGCCAGCTGGTCAGAAGGACAAGTGGTCTGGGGATCCCTGAACTTGTGACTGGCATCTTAAGTGAGGGCATCCTTTTGGGGACTTTACCCTTAGTCTGTAGAGTCTGTGTTAGCTTTGGATGGTTAGCGCCAGAGCAGGATTTCAATAACTCTGTCCCTCAGTTCTCTCGAGGATGTACCTAGGAGGAGGACCTCTGGGTCATCAGACAGGTGTTGGTTTAGATTTAATAGATGATATTTCTACATGTTGTTAGGGCTTCCCTGGTGGCTCAGCTGGTAAAAAAGAAATCCACTTGCAATGAAGGAGACCTGGGTTCTATCCCTGAGTTGTGAAGATCCCCTGAAGAAGGAAATGACAACCCATTCCAGTATTACATCAACAGAGGAGCCTGGTGGCCTATAGTCCATGGGGTTGGAAGAGTTGGACGTGACTTAGCAACTAAATCACCACTACCACTACATGTTGTTAGACACTCAGAGTCATTTTATTTCAATTTAGTATGTATTTTCCTCCACCTACATGTGTATTCACCAAAAGCACCTTCCTGAGTGAAGATGAGTTCTTTCTCATGAAGTCTTAAACGGAAGAAACCATTCTGCTACTTGACCCGATTGTGTATTCTTGTCAATTATTCTTTTCTAAAACTATGTGTTTATTTGGCTGAGCAAGGTCTTAATAGCAGCATGTAGGATCTAGTTCCCTGATCAGGGATCGAACCCAGACTCCCTGTGCTGGGAGTGTGGAGTCTTAGCCACTGGACCACCAGGAAAGTCCCCTATTATTCTTTACTGATCAGCTTCAGGAGGTCCCTGGGGTACTGCTTGTCCTCTGAAGGTGGAGGGAAAGAAAAACCAGCTCATGCATCCTTCATTGTTTTCTATTAGAAATCCTGCATGGAGTGTTTGATTAATTGAAGCTTTCTCCGTAACTCTGCTTTGAACTTTTCTCATATTTTGGCATCCACAAACATCCATTGTACCTCAATTATTTTGCAACAGAGAAGCAAATCTCTTGAAGGAAACAAAAAAATAAGAAAGGAAAAGGAAATCTATGAACTCTAGGCTAGACTTTAGTCCTTTCTCATGAAGTCTCAATCAAACAACACTATTCCACTTTTTCCAGGTTTTTATTGCTCTGGAAACCTCCTGGGAGGGTTAGTATTTCAGAAAGTGTAATCACATGCATGGTAGCCTCCACACCCGCCTGCCCCATTAGCCCATGCTCTGTAACAGGGCAAAGTGAGCTTCTGTAGCTTTGTGCCAGTGGCTGAGCCACAGCCCTCAGTTTGTCCTGAAACATTCAAATGAAGGACTTTGTTCCTGGAGAACAGTCTTCAAAGGAAAGTTTCCACAGAAGCATGAAAACATAGCTCGGAATGGATACATTTTAATAGGGAGGCTTCCCTTGTGGCTCAAAGGTAAAGAATCTGCCTGCCGATGCAGAAGATGCAGGTTCGATCTCTGGATCAGGGAAGATAACCTGAAGGAAATGGCAATCCACTCCAGTATTCCTGCCTGGGAAATCCCATGGACAGAGAGCCTGACGGGCTACAGGCCAGGAGGTCGCATGACTTAGCGACTAAGCAACAAAAAACAATACGGAGGCACAACGTCATCCTCTAGCAGCTAAATCGCCTTTACTTCTGAGGCTCCGAACAGGAAAACCAATACTCTGGTTTTACAAAAGTGTGAAAGATGCTAACAGATTTCAAGCTGGAATTTAAAGAGTGATGACGTCAGTGTGTGTTTCCCGACGGGGAGCTCCAAACATCAGTGTGGGGCTTGATGCTGGAGGGCGGGAGACCTGCTGTGTGTATTCCCTGCGCGGCTGGGATCACGTGGACCCTAGGATGTTGAATCTGGTACTGAGCTCCGTGGCTGCACAGTTCATCAGCCGCCCGAGGCAGGCGAGAGTGCAATTACTCAGCGTTTCAGAGAAAACAGAAATGGTGCCAAGAGTTTCTGGAGGTAGTGATGAGAGCTGTTGTCCTCATTGGCTATTGGTGTTCTGAGCACCTGCTGTAGAGAAAGATATGAAGGAAGAAGGTGAAGGATTACTTTGCATGTCATCATCCCCCAAGGAAACCTGCAACAATGAGGACCTTGTCCCATGGTTTCAGCTGCCACGATCCCATGCAACTTCTCTATGAGAAGCCTGGCACACCAGGCCAAGGCTATCCCCAGGCCCTTCCTGGTTCTGAGAGTCTCCCCTGAGATGCCCTGGGGGCTGCTTCCCTGGGGACCACGACAGACCACACAGAACACTCCCAGCATTCCATTCAGGACTAAAGTCGTTTGGGGTAATCTGGAGATCCGATTCAGGGGAAGGTCAAGGGAGAGGGGAAGGAGAAACTTGTCCGTGTACCCTGAAAGATGCTCCCTAGTTCCTTCACATTTTATTTAAATCATTAACAGCTTTGGTGAGGTACACAAAGCTGCATATATTTGAAGATATTTAAAGTGTACAGTCTGATGGGTGTTAACATATAAATGAATATCATATCTATATGATAGCTACAGTGTCTATCTACCCATCCATCCATTCATCCATCTACATCCGTCCTTTTTATCTACCTATCAACCTATTTATCTATTATCTTTCTATTATAGATGTATGTATGTACAAATCTGTCTATCCATCAGTCTATTCTATCTATCCACCCATTTATCTCTACATTGATATCCATCAATCTTTATGTATGTATGTATCTATCTCTCTAATACCACAGGATTGTTTTGCCTTCATATGTCATCAGTTTGATCACAAATATATACTTTCATCTAAGTCATTTCCAGTGGAGACTTCTAGAGTGAATTAAATTGGGCATGACCTTTAGATCTAATGGGCTTAAATGCCAACAAAAAATGATACAGTGCCTCAAGACATTTTCCCCAAAGGAAAAAAAAAATCTCCCAGTAAGAATGATCACGAAGTTATGGATAAGGCTCTTCAGAAGCTGATCTCCTTGCAATTGAGCTGTGGACCACGGTAGGTGCTTTTGTTAGTTCAGGGAAATGATCAGAGGGAAAAAACTCTTCATCCATTTGGCCTCAGGCAAGAACTAGGCAGGATGCTTACTCGGACAAAGGAGTTGAATTTCTGATAAAATAAAAATGAATCATGTTCTCCCTGTTAATGATAATGACCAGAGTCAAGTGAGCGCAGTGTTGTCTAATGAAGAAGTAATTTTTTCATCATCCTTTAAAAGGCGTAACCAGACTTGAATGAAATGCTGCATCACACAGCCCATATCAGAGGGCAACAGGCTTCTCTCCAGGTTCCTCACATGAAAGATGGCCTTCCCAGGTGGCACTAGTGGTAAAGAACCCACCTGCCAATGCAGGAGACCTAAGAGATGCAGTTTTGATACCTGGGTTGGGAAGATCCCCTGGAGGAGGGCATGGAACCCACTCCAGTATTCTTGCCGGGAGAATCCCATGAACAGAGGAGCCTGGAGGGCTACGGTCCACAGGGTTACAAAGAGTCGGACATGATGAAAGCAACTTAGCATGTGTGGACAGTCATGAAAGATACAGCTTAATCAGCACAGCCCTTTATACAGAGCAAGACAGCTGAGATGTGTCCAAAGGACCCACTAATACATTTTAGCATCATGACTCATCAGCTTTAGCTTTTGGTCTGTTCTTAAATAAATAAACTTGAAAATCAGTTCCTGGAATTTGACAAAATCACTAAGTCCAGGGATGACTCTATTAGGATTGATTCCCTGTTGGGGACAGCTTTAGTCATTAATGGCTAAAGACCAGCTTTTATTTTTAAAAGGTAAAAGAGAAAAAATAGGCACAGACACACGCTATTTATTATCTTTCCATTCTTTTTTTCAAGCTGTGAGTTTAAATCCTCAGCACTTAAAATTTTACATGCAATTTGTAGATTTCTTTAAAAAATATTTCAAATGCTATTTAAATAGCATCCTTATATTTCTCTGTACTATTTCTATACTTGCAGTGTTACAAACAATTTGTGGGCAATAGACAGTTTTCTGAATCAATCTACCCTTCTGCAAGGAAGCATAGCTGTTTTTGTAAATGCTTCAGCATTTTATTTTCATTAATTACAGAGCAAAAAAGGCAAACAAAACAAAACAAAACCTCAAACAAAACCAAAATAAAGACAAACACACACACACACACACGAAACACAGAGCTATTTACCTGCTCCTTGTTTATTCTATTTTCTCCCTTTAGGACTTCCACTTCTGCGGATTTCAATATGGCTCAATGCCTTACATTTGAAAAAAATTTCATTGTACATAAACACAAGATAGTATCAAATTACTTAATGTCTCCCTGCTCATAGGAGACATCTGTTATTTGGTTTGGTTTTGTGTTCCCAGCTTTTCTCTTCCCATAGACAATCCCCCTTTTGGTATTAGCACTTAATTTGCTAGGGGGACACACCTGCCCCATCCACCGCATCTCCCTGGATCATTTCAGAGCAGGGGTTAATCTCAACCCCAGGATGCAGGAAGTCATCTGACCCAAGCTTGGCCAATCACTGCATCACACCCCACCGTGTCGTTGTTGTTTAGTTGAGAAGTTGTGTCCAACTATTTTGCGACCCTGTGGACTGTTGCCTGCCAGGCTCCTCTGTCCTTGGGATTTCCCAAGCAAGAATACTGGAGTGGGTTGTCATTTCTTTCAAGGGATCTTCCCAACCCAGGGATTGAACCCACTTCTCTTGCATAGGCAGGAAGATTCTTTACAACTGAGTCCTATCACACCCCATGGAGAGTATATAAATGACAGACACGTAGGCCAATGACATATCCCCCGGCACTTTGCTGGGTTTATGGAGAGGCAGTTGCCCTTAATTCTCTTCAGTTTCTAATGAGATAAGTGAATAGTTATAAACTGCATGGACCTGTCAATGAAAAAGAAAAAAAATTCACAACCTAAACTTTGAGTCTTATGTTTTATTCAGAGGGAATTTTTAGGACTTCAAGCCAGGGAGGCAGTGTCTCAAGTAACCCTGAGAGAACTGCTACAAGGAAGTGAGCAGGGGAGCCAGGATAGATAGGAGTTTTGCAACAAAGGGCAGATGGTAGGAATAAAGTATTACTGTTAATTAAAGAAAACTGGAAATCTCGAGTTAATTCAGAGCTTTTCTATCTATAGGAAGATGCAAGAGTCTGGACTCACTGAAATCATTCTTTGGTATGCACCTCAGCTATCTGCGGCTAGAATCCTGTGTTTTCACATCCTGAAATTGCTCAGGGCTCACTGTAGGGAGTGGCTACAGTCTGATGGTTGGTAAATGGCCGGTATTCTTTCCTTCCCGAGTTCCCTCAGGGCACACTGGCTTATGTCAGAGGGCTGCACTTACTGATAACTGTGACATCCTTTGTTTACTGATATAGCAGGCAATATTCCACTTCTCAGAACTATCTTGTTTTCAGTTAGGAAGGGTCTACCTGAGAACTAGGGAATAAAATGGAGCCCAAAAGATGGAAGTCCTATCGCCATAAATTAAATTTTGAATTTTGGTTTTCTTCTATACTTTTCAGCAACAGCAGGCAATATATATATTTAATTTTAATTTTTGCTTAATAATGGTCGAGTGAGGTCTTGGTCACTTGAGTATAAGAATCCTGAAAAAATACACTCATGGTAGACTCTGCACATTATTTACCCTTAATAAGCTCCCTCCTTCATCTGTACCTTGGAAGCACTGCTTCCTACATCCAAGATGCATTTCCCTTTTCTCGGTCTGGAAACTCTGGCAGGAGTTTAAGCACATGCCACATCTTCTTCTACTCTCCCAGGACAGGCCAATGGACGCCCTGTATGGCTCATGGTGTATTCAGTTAAGTTCAGTTCAGTCGCTCAGTGGTGTCTGACTCTTTGCGACCCCATGAATCACAGCACTCCAGGCCTCCCTGTCCATCACCAGCTCCTGGAGTTCACTCAAACTCATGTCCATCGAGTCAGTGATACCATCCAGCCATCTCATCCTCTGTCGTCCCCTTCTCCTCCTGTCGCCAATCCCTCCCAGCACCAGGGTCTTTTCAAATGAGTTAACTGTTCGCATGAGGTGGCCAAAGTATTGGAGTTTCAGCTTCAACATCAGTCCTTCCAATGAACACCCAGGATTGATCTCCTTTAGGATGGACTGGTTGGATCTCCTTGCAGTCCAAGGGACAGTCCAAGAGTCTTCTCCAACACCACAGTTCAAAAGCATCAATTCCTTGGCATTCAGCTTTCTTCACAGTCCAACTCTCACATCCATACATGACCACTGGAAAAACCATAGCCTTGACTAGACGGACATTTGTTGACAAAGTAATGTCTCTGCTTTTCAATATGCTATCTAGGTTGGTCATAACTTTTCTTCCAAAGAGTAAGCATCTTTTAATTTCATGGCTGCAATCACCATCTGCAGTGATTTTGGAGCCCCTCAAAATAAAATCTGACACTGTTTCCACTGTTCTCCCATCTATTTGCCATGAAGTGATGGGACCAGATGCCATGATCTTCATTTTCTGAATGTTGAGCTTTAAGCCAAATTTTTCACTCTCCTCTTTCACTTTCATCAAGAGGCTTTTGAGTTCTTCTTCACTTTCTGCCATAAGGGTGGTGTCATCTGCATATCTGAGGTTATTGATATTTCTCCCAGCAATCTTGATCTCAGCTTGTGCGTCTTCCAGCCCAGCATTTCTCATGATGTCCTCTGCATATAACACGGTGTGTTAGTCATTCAGTAATGCCCTACTCTTTGTTACTTCATGGACTGTAGCTCACCAGGATCCTCTGTCCATGGAATTCTCCAGGCAGGAATACTGGAGTGGGTTACCATTTCCTTCCCCAGGGGATCTCTCTGACCCAGGGATTAAACTGGGGTGTCCTGCATTTCAGGCAGATTCTTTACCATGTGGGCCATAAGCCTTTGACTATGAGTGGACTATGAGTGATAGAAGATATGTGTGTCTGGGGGAGTGTCTGTGTCCCCTTAATTTCTTCAGCCTCTAATACAGGGCTGGCCATGAAGTAACTCAATAATGTGCTGACTATTCACAAGAGCCCAGACATGGAAACAACCTACACGTCCATTGACAGATGAATGGATAAAGAAGATACATGTATATACAATAGGATACTACTCAGCCATTAAAAAGAATGAAATAATGTTATCTGCATCGACATGGATGCAATTAGAGATTATGATACTAAGCTGAGTAACTCAGATAGGGAAAGACAAATACCATATGATATCACTTCTATGTGGAGTTTAAAATATGACACAAAGAAACTTATCTAAGAAACAGAAAGAGACTCACAGACTTAGCGAACAGACTTGGGACTGCCGAGGGGGGCAGGAGGTGGGGGAGGAAAGATTTGTGAGTTCAGGATTAGCAGATGCAGACTATTATATATCAAAAGGATAAACAGCGGGCTCCTACTATAGAGCACAGGGAACTATATTATATATCCTGTGGTAAACCATGATGGAAAAATATGAAAAAGAGTGTATATATACATATAATAGAATCACTATGCCCTACAGTAGAAATTAACAATATTGCAAACCAACCATATTTCAACAAAAAAATAATAATGTGATTGACTTTATATTTTAGGCTCCAAAATCACTGTAGATGGTGATTGCAGCCATGAAATTAAAACATACTTACTCCTTGGAAGGAAAGTTATGACCAACCTAGATAGCATATTAAAAAGCAGAGACATTACTTTGTCAACAAAGGTTCATCTAGTCAAGGCTATGGTTTTTCCAGTGGTCATGTATGGATGTGAGAGTTGGACTATAAAAAAAGCTGAGCACGGAAGAATTGATGCTTTTGAACTGTGGTGTTGGAGAAGACTCTTGAGAGCCCCTTGGACTGCAAGGAGATCCAACCAGTCCATCCTAAAGGAGATCAGTCCTGGGTGTTCATTGGAAGGACTGATGTTGAAGCTGAGACTCCAATACTTTGGGTACCTCATGTGAAGAGCTGACTCATTTGAAAAGACCCTGATGCTGGGAAAGATTGAGGGCAGGAGGAGAAGGGGACGACAGAGGATGAGATGGCTGGATGGCATCACCGACTCAGTGGACATGAGTTTAGGTAAACTCTGGGAGTTGGTGATGGACAGGGAGGCCTGGCGTGCTGTGGCTCATGGAGTTGCAAAGAGTCAGACACGACTGAGCGACTGAACTGAACTGAACTGAGGGAGCAGAGGACCCACTATCTATCATTTTTTATGGATTTTGGTCTCTTTCAGGTACCCGGCTCACTGAAAAAACTCTCCTTTATTTCCCAGGATTTCTGAATGTCTTCGTCTTCCAGCTCTCCATCAGGAGTGGAGCATAACCACCATACCATGTCCATTCAGTCTGCTGTGCTTTGAGGGATTTGAGACATTTATCCCATAGTTCTTGAGGCTGGAAGTGAGAGATCAGGGTGCCAAGCACTGTCCTAGAAACATTAATTAAACAATTCTTTTAATAGTTGAACAAATAGGCACTGGAAGAATTATTGTCTTACACGAAGGAATCAGAAGCCTTGCAAAATGAATCTGTCAAGATTACACTTGACATTTTTTTTTTTTTTTACTTTTTATCTTTTGGCCATAGTGAGCAGCATGTGGGATCTTTGTTCCCTCACCAGGGATCAAACCTGTGTCCCTGCATTGGAAGTGTGGAGTCTTAACCACTGGATCACCAGGGAAGTCCCTGTACTTGACAAATTAAATATATATATAACAGATGCATATAAATAAATATATATAGGACATATATCCTAATATTTATATAATATATATAGCCTTATACATATAATCATATCATACTTCCTAATGAATATATAATAATATATTATATAATATATTGTTGATGGGCTTGCCTCATAGCTCAGTTGGTAAAGAATCCACCTGCAATTCAGGAGACCCCAGTTTGATCCCTGGGTTGGGAAGATTCCCTGGAGAAGGGATAGGCTATCCACTCCAGTATTCTTGGACTTCCCTTGTAGCTCAGCTGGTAAAGAATCTGCCTGCAATGTGGGAGACCTGGGTTCAATCCCTGGGTTGGAAAGATCCCCTGGAGAAGGGAAAGGCTACCCACTCCAGTATTCTGGCCTGGAGAATTCCATGGACTGTATGTATAGTCCATGGGGTCGCAAAGAGTCGGACAGGACTGAGCAACTTTCACTTTCACATTGCTAAGATGTATATATAGGTGGCGCTAGTGGTAAAGAACCAGCCTGCCAATGAGGAGATTTGTAAGAGAGAGGGATTTGATCCTTGGGTCGGGAAGCCGCCCTGGAGGAGGGTGTGGCCACCCACCCATGGGAGAATTCCAATGAACAGAAGAGCCTGGCGGGCTACAGTCCATAGGGTCGCAAATGCTGGCTTTGACCTCCAGCAGTCTTCTTCTAGAGCCCCCGTTCTTAACCAACACTCTTCCTTGTCTTTATATTGACCTTCATCTTTTTAAACAGGATCTGCTCTTTGAAAATGGCTCTATATAAATACAATATGACTATGAGGCATAGAATGAATTATGAGGGGATGGAATAATTAGAAATACTCAAGGACACTGGTTCTCACCTTTGCGTACACATTGAAATCACCTGGGAAAACAACGAGCCTCTCAGTTCCGTGCGAGAATATCTGATGTTCCTATTTTTCATCCCAAAGAACACCACCAGGTGGTGATAACCACATTCTACAACTAGTTTTACCTGCACACTGAATTTGTGCAATTATAGAAATGACTGCTTAGGGGGTAAACATCCTTTCACAGTATATGCATACATTGAGACTCATTGATAGCTAGAAATCCCACAATTGGTATTTGCAAGAGTCACATTTTCATCTAGTGTTGTAAAAATAAACAATAAGTTTGGAAAGCATCTTTGAAGTTGTCCTCTCCCTCATGATATTTCAAAGCAAACATGAGTCCTGTGGGATTTGCTAGGTAGCTTGATTTCAGTTTTAAAAGCAAGATAACTGCTTTATCAAATTTTCCAGGGGTGCCTGACAATCAGGATGGACTTCTCTTCCCTCCAAGGCTACCACAGGACCCCGTATTGGAGGGGGTTCAGCAATGTTTTAGACCCTCCATAACACTCCCCACCAACCCTGGAGCAAAGCCCATTAAGAGTCAGAATAAGAGAAAAACACACAGAGGGTATCTGAGCCAGTTCCAGCCTTCAGGGAACCCAATTTCTGCTAAAGAAGATAAGATTCATCCCCCCAGAACAATACTGAGAACAACTTGAGATTATAAATTAGAGATAGCATCATGGTGCCAGGATGGCTGGGTTTTATCCACAGATATATGTTGTTGGGCTCACGGCTTATTGCCAAAAAGGAAAATTTGACAACATTCAAAACATCAGAATGTTTTATAGAAAAATCAGATCCCTGGCTTCTCTTGAGAAAAATCAGATGTCCCATCAATACCCGCCCTGCATTTCCACACCCAGGACATTTGCTTGACCTGAACAGCGGCCCCCGCCCAAGTGTTTCCACTTCCTAAACCTGTGAATATTCTGGGCTCACAGACTTAGGAAATGTAACATTAGCTTTGTCTTTGATGTAATTAACAAGGGTAGATAGGAATAAATAATCATAATATTATCACTTTCTATTGTACCATCCAACTTAGCATTCCATTTTAGGAGTGCCCCTCAAACCAATTAGTAGTGAATTATTTATGTTAGCAGCTGCTGCCAAGTATATTCCAGCTGTTGCTTCATGAAGAGCATTCTGTGCAATTCAAATTTTGCCCAAGGCCCATGTAAGAAACCAAAGTCAACATCAAGTGTAAGGAATTTCTTATCTCATGTTCAAAGTTAAAGACATAGTCACACGCAGAGACCCTCCATATGCAAAGCAAAGATACCAATCCTTCCTGTCCAGTTTTGGCTTTAAGGTTGCAAACTAGAACTCTTATTTGCTCTCATGTTCTGTGCAAGATCTGGTCTTATGAGGAAACCCAAGTGCAAATTCTCACAGTACCAAAGGCAGATGCTTTGGGGGTCAGTTGTAGGGTAGAATCCACCACTTGGGGCCCCTCAAGTACTTTGACATTCTCTTCATTTGCAAAATATCACTTATGAACATGTAAACTTTCATAGTAACCAGAGCAAAACCTTACTATGGAGTCAAAATATCAACAGTTTCAAAAGAAACGAGTTATGTGTACCTTTCTTTCCAATGGCTTCCCACATAAAAACTCATCCATTTATTTTATCATCACTCAACACCCCATTTCCATTCCCAAGATAGCAGGTCGGTAACAGGACAACTTATTTGGAATAATCTGTTCAGTAATTGTTAGCAGATTGGTTGAATTTAAGAAAGTTCCATTTAAATGGGAATTTTAAAATTGATTTTTATTGGAGTATAGTTCCTTCACAATGTTGTGTTAGTTTCTACTCTACAGCAAAGTGAGTCAACTATACATATAGATATAGACCCTCTATTTTGGATTTCCTTCCCATTTAGATCACCACAGAGTACTGAGTAGAGTTCCCTGAGCTATACAGTAGGTTCCTATTGTTGCCTGTTTCATATACATGCGTGTATGTGTGAATCCCAGTCTCGCGATTCATTCCACCCTTCTCCTTCCCCGTTGCTATCCACCCATTTGATCTCTACATTTGTATTTTGTATATGTACTCTATTTCTGCTTTGCAAATAAAATCTTCTATACCATTTTTCTAGATTCTACATATATGTGTTAATATTCGATACTTGTTTATCTCTTTTTGACTTACTTCGCTCTGTAGTAAGTAAGAACCTAGGCACATCCATGTCTCTACAAATGATTCCATTTCCTTCCTTTTTATGGCTGAGTGATATTCTTAATGGGACATTTTGGAAATGTAAAGGGGGGCTGTGCTGGTGGGAATTTTAGCAAGAGTTACGCCCATGGTGATGAGAAATATGATCGTCTAGCTGGTGTTTGGGAGGAGCCAGGCGTCCACTGATGGAATGAGTGGATAAACAAAACGCTGTCTATTCATACAGTGGAACGTCATTCAGCTTCAAAACAGAAGGAACAACAATCTATGCTACAACATAGATGAACCGTGAGCACATTATGTAAATTAACTAATCACAAAAAGGCAGATACTGTATGATTCCAGTTACACAAGGTCCCTACAGTAGTCAAAATCAGAGACACAGAATGCAGAATTGGTGGGTAACCAGGAACTAGGGAGAGGGAGGGATGAATAGTTAGTGTTTAAAGGGGACAGAGCTTCCCTGGTGGTCCAGTGGTAAGACTCCGTGTTCCCAATGTAGGCAGCCCAGGCTTAATCCCTGATCAAGGAACTAGATCCCACATGCCACACCTAAGAGTTTGCACGCTGTAGTGAAGACAGAAGATGTCCTGCAACTTAGATGTCCCATGTGCTGCGACTAAGACCAGGTGCAGCCAAATAAATTAATAAATATTAGTGAAGACAGAGCCTAGACACATTCTGAATGTATTTCATGCCATTGAATTGCCCACTTAAAATGGTTAAGATGGTAAAATTTAGGTTATATGTATTTACCACAGTAAAAGGTGTAGAAACAAAGATAATAAAGATAAATACTATTCCTTAAAGGAATTTTGAAAAGAATTCAGCCTATGGGTTTGTTTATCTGGTGCTGGAAGAATGGGGCCACTACCCCCCAGAAAAATGAGAGCTATGCTTCTTCAATTTCTCATGTTATTTATTTGCTATTACTGAAGACAATTAAATTGTTCATTTTAGACACTTTTTAAAGTTTTCATTGAAATCTAGTTGATTTACAATGTCATGTTAATTTCTGCTGTAAAGTGACTGTTATACATACATATATCTATTATTTTTCATATTCTTTTCCATCATGCTTTATCACAGGATATTGAATATAGTTCCCTGTGCTCTACAACAGGACCTGTTATTTATCCATTCTGTACATAATAGTTTACATCTGTTAATTCCAAAACCCTCAATTCATCTTTCTCACACCCCAATACACTTTCATATTGAAAATAACATTACAAAAAATAAGATAATGTATCTTAAACTAAACCATACAATTAAAGAAAGGTGAATTTGAGGTTTTTCCCTGAAAAACTGCCAGGACAGAGATGACCCAGCTGACATGAGATTGGCTGCCCAGGACCCAGGTGTCTAAGTGTGGGATGGAGCCCACAAGAGCAAGGACTTAGGGCTTGCCCTAACGAGGTGCCCTGGGGATCCCTGTCTTGGCAACAGCAAAGAACAACACTGTTGCCATGGGCCTCGAATGCATGGCAGCCACCTTCAGGAGGGACAGAACTGAGGCTCCTCCTGGTGACCTCCAAGTAGCAGACTTAATGAGACCTAAAATCATAAAGGGTGGTTGTTAAGGAGTAACAGTGGGCAGGTGTCACTGGTCAACTGACCAACAGTCCTCCCAGGTCACCAGTCAGCATCTACTGATATTCTAAGGTCTGATAGTGACATGTCATATAACAGCAAAGAGACACTGGTTTTATCTAAATGTGTACATTTTAAACAGGCTTCAAGTCCTTCTATATTATAATAGTTCCATCTATATTATAATAGTTCCATCTCAAAAACAGCTGGCATAGAATGGGCACAGGTCACCATGGGCACTGCCACTGCCCTGACCCATACCACTGTCACCCCTTCTGGGACCTTGATAAGAATCCTCAAGCTGTCTCCATGATTCCTTTTTTGGCCCTCTGCCAGAAACATCACTCTAACTTTTCCAACTGAAGAGTAGTTGTTTACAATGTTGTGTTAACTTCTGCTGTGCAGCAGTGATTCAGTTATACATGTACATATAACACATTCTTTTAAAAGATTCTTTTCCACCACAGTTTATCATAGGATACTGAATATAGTTCCCTGTGCTCTACAGTAGGACCTTTTGTTTATCCATTCTGTATAAAAACACTAGCATCTGCTAACCCCAACCTCCCACTCCACCCCTCCCCACTCCCCTCCCCCTTGGCAACAGCCAGTCTGCTCTCTTTGTCCCCTAATTCTGTTTGGTAGATGCGCTCATTTGGAGCCTTCACTTAAAAGGTGAAATGGCAGCATGCCTTGCTCCCTCTTCCCAGCCTTCAAGGACATCTCGTTTCACTTAGAATTTTTAAAAATCCCAAGTGATCACTGACACTCAGAGTGACCTGACCCCACGCCCTCCATCTCCTGCCGCCTCCCAGTTCCTCACTGAGCACAGTTACTTGGTGTTTGTTAATTCCTGGGTGCAAAACAACTTTGGCTCTTTATAAAAGGGGATGTTGGCTTTGGAGGCTTTTATATGAGAACGCCTAAAGCCCTCCCTAGGTATCAAGAGATACATGATTGATTGTGTTGAGCATCTTTGTGTAAAAAGCCAAATTGGTGGACAAAGTTTGTTTTTGGCTGTTACGGGAAGACTTGCGTGAGTCACAGGTAGGAGTGGAGACAGCTGCCAGCACACACGGCCCCGAGAGCCCAGGAGGAGCCGTGAGGCTTCCAAGCAATATATCACTCTTGACAGCGAGGCTTGGATGCTGATTAAGTAGCGAACGCAGGGAGATGAAAGACGCTCCAGAACCTTCGTCTTGGCGGAGTCTTTTCTCCAGACGCCAGGGCAGTGGAGCGCCTGCCTCTGCAGGTGACACGGGTGTTGCTCCTTGGCCCAGAGATGGATGGTAAACAGATGGAAGGAACTCACTGATGCGGCTGCTCTGCTCTCCACCTCCGCTGTAAAATCCAACAGTGTGGATTTTAGTAAAGAGGGCTTATTCAGGAAGTTCAGGGAGCATTGACTGAGGAGTTGGAAATGGATGGCATGAAAAGAATGCAGGCACTGAGGGTGCTCCCGGAAGCTATCTGCCAACCGGGGACTGGATCTCAATCACTTGGTTGACAGTCTGGGGAAAACTGCAACACACACACACACACACACACACACACACACACACACACACGTCCCTCAGAAGGATCACATCTAGGATGTGAGGGAGGCGGGGTATTTATGAGCATGCGTGCTCTGTCGCTTCAGTCTTAATCAGAATCTTTGCGACCCCATGGACTGTAACCTGCCAGGCTTCTCTGTCCATGCCATTCTCCAGGCAAGAACACTGAGGTGGGTTGCCAGGGCCTCCTCCTTGGGATCTTCCTGACTCAGAGATCAAACCTGCTTATCTTAAGTATCCTGCATTGACAGGCGGGTTCTTTACCACTAGCGCATGTGGGAAGCCCTCCTTTTGCCTGGAGAAGTGTTCTTTTTTAAATTAATTAATTAATTATATTGATTTGCCTGCACCGGGTCTTTGTGGCAGCACACTGGATCTTCGATTTTCCTTGTGGCACGCAGAATTTTTAGTTGCAGCATGTGAACTCTTAGCTGTGGCCTGTGGGATCTAGTTCCTTGACCAGGGCTTGAACCCAGGCCCCCTTCACTAGGAGCCTGGAGTCTTAGCCATCAAGGAAATCCCTGAACCAGTGCTCATTGTCATTTATGCTTCAGTTTGTACCTGCAACTGCATGGTGATCACACTGCGCTGCTATTATGTATTTGAATATCCCCACCAGACTACATACTAACTGAAGGCTAGTGTTGTGGGCTTCAGCACATAAAAATGCAGCACTCCCAGCTCAGTTTGACTCTCAGATGAACAAAGAATATATTTTTAGTCTAAGTGTATCCCGTGTGTATCCTGTACATGTGGTATTGGCTGGGAATCACATGCTACCTGGCACTGGACTTAATTCTGATGAGTGAATGGACAGGGTATTTGAAGCAGCCATTAGTTAATTAGCGAAAGGTGGACATGCCTCTGGTTTTACAGCAAGCCTGTGTTAACCTTGCCACAGCGGAGTCTGCACAGGGATCACTTTTTCCCAGTGACAAGAGGTTCAGTGTGCATGATCTTCAGGAAATGCACTGGCTGTCTGTCAGGGGCAGTCATCACCTTTCAGGATAATAACATGGAAATCATAGCATGGCGGAAACAATGAAGCTATGATCAGTTTGTGGGTAAATAACCTCGTGTCTAAGCACCCACATGTTTTGTGTCTCTTTGTCTTTATTCACGGAAGCAACTGTGTTATTAAATATAATAGAATGTCACAATAGGGTCACAACGGTTACTTCCCTTCTCACTTGCTCAGTTGCGAAATCTGCCTTGATGTCCTGTCCAAGATAAGTGATGCCTTTTATGAGGCAAAAGTTTGCTGCTATTGGGTAGATGATCATGGAGGACATGGAGTCTCAGGCCACCAGCAGACACGCACAGACCCCGGGAAATTGACAACACTGATCAGCTTCCATTCACTCTTTTCACTGCAAATTCATTAAGGAATTTCACTCCCTCCCCTGGAACATTTGTGAAAATTGTACATTTTTTTCTATATCTATTTCCATACATGCTGATATCTGATCATTAGAATGGCTTTTTTCCCCAATCTGTGGGTTAGGCCTGAAAATTCTTCCAGAAAGAATAGGCAGATATAAGCAAAGGTATCAATCATTGTGCTTCTTGTAGAGTTGTTGGAAAGGCTACTTCTTTGAGAATTCCAAGAAGACACTTTGTATAGAGTTTTCTGTCTAGTAAATCCTGACTCAGAGGTTGACATCTGGTGGGAGATGTAACAGCCTTGACATTGATACATTGACATATACGGAACTCAAGCCCACCTTCCATCAGGGGCAGCAGTGGTTGAAGTTAAGGAAACTGCATCTATGGGTCTATTGGCAGCTGGAAGGTAAGCTTGATTCTAAATAATGGTGTAAATGATACAGGACGCCAAAAATGTAAGTTTTGGCTGTGTGCCATGACAATTGAAGAGACATTTCTTTTTAAAAAAAAAAATATTGCTTTTACGTCTTGGTTGCACTGGGTCTTCGTTGCTGCTGGAGGGCTTTCTCCAGTTGTGGTGAGCAGGGGCACGCCTCTCCTGTAGCGCATGGGCTTCCCCTTGCGGTGGCCTCTCTTGTTGCAAAGCACAGGCTCTAGGTGCGTGGGCTTCGGTCGCTGCAACAAGCAGGCTCAGGAGTTGCAGCTCGCGGGCTCTAGAGCGTGGGCTCAGCAGTTTTGATGATTGGGTCACTCCTCTGCACCTTGTGGGATCTTCCCAGACCAGGGATAGAACCCATGTTCCCTGCATTGTCAGGTGGATTCTTAACCACTGGATCCTGAGGGAAGTCCTAGAAGAGACATATCTAACCAAGGGTGAGAGCTGATCCAAGAATATTCATCATTTTTTTTCCTGAATTTTATTTATTCATGGCTGCTCTGCATCATCATTGCTTTGCACAGGCTTTCTCTAGTTGTGATGAGTAGGGGCTTCTCTTTGTTGCAGTGGCATCTCTTGTTGTGGAGCTCAGGCTTTAGGCATACAGGCTTCAGTGGTTGTGGCACATGGGCTTAGTTGCCTCACAGTGTGTGGGATCTTCCCAGACCATGGATCAATGCCCTGTTCCCTGCATTAGCAGGTGGATTCTTGACCATTGGATCACAAGGCAAGTCCTAATACCCATCTTCTTATCTTCACTTAATATCTACAAATGTGCTTCAGCACACATCAGAGTATTAAAGAAGTTTCCTATGAACCAGAATCCATAAAGGAAGTTAGATTTGATTTATTTCATTTGATCAATCCCTACCTTGTCACTGATTCTGTGAGGCCATGGGCTTACTGAAGTCTAGCATAAGACTGGTAAGAGCTGGCATATTTAATCTAGAAATTAATATTAATATAAATTATTATTGATAAATGAGATTTTTGCAACTTAGTAATGATGTGGGAAACCATTCTTCCCCCTACTGTGGACAATTAACCATGGAGAGAATAATTATAGACCTCATAAAAGTAAAAATCAAATTAAATAGTTGGATATGCTTAGGGAATTAGAAAATGTCCTAGTCATTAGTTTTCATAATTAAGAACAAGAAACATAAAACTGCTCAATAATATCATGATAAATAATTTAATCTTTTATTTTCATTCTCCATTATGGTAAATTAGGAGAAAATGAGATGAAAGGGGACAAAAACTGACAAAATATGCTGGGTTTACAGAAGAGCTGGGAAGCTAGAGGCATTGGGTTTGACAAGTCTGCACTTCATTACAAGAGTTATTTCCATTGCACAATTAAACTTAGTGCTTTCTTGGGCCTCATTTAGATGTACCTGTGACCTGGGCTCAGAAGAGATAGAAGAAAGAGAAAAAGAGACACAGAGAGAGAGGGAGATGCTTCAGTAACTTTTTTAAAAGATTTTTTTATGTAGACCATTTCAAAGTCTCTATTGAATTTGTTACATTCTTGCTTCTGTTTTATGTTTTGACATTTTGGCTGTAAGGCATATATAATCTTAGCTCCCTGACCAGGGATCAGTGCCTCCAACTGCATTGGAAGGCAAAGTCCCAACCACTTGACTGCCAGAAAAAGTCCCTTAGTAACTCTTTCAATGACTGATACAAGTGGAAAACATATTCTTCTCAGGTTTCCATGGAACAGTTTACCAATACAGTAAGTCCCATACAAACAAACAAGTTCTGTTCCAAGATCGCATTCTTAGGTAAGTCCAATTTGTTTATAAGTTCAACAAAGTTAGCCTAGGTACTCAACTAACCCAATTGACTATATAGTACTGTGATGTAATCAATTTATGGTACATATCACACACATAATATAACCAAAAAGCACAACAAATTAAAAGAATTTTTGATCTTGCAGTACAGGACCTTGATAAGTACAGTTGCACAGTACAACAGCTGGCTTGCAGGGGCTGGCACTGAGTGAATGGTCAAGAAGAGTTATGGGAGGAAGGAGAGGAGGTGAGAGATGGTAGAGCTGAAAGATTTTCAGCAACAGGAGAGGGAGGGCAAGCTGCAGTTTCACTCACACCTGAAATGGATGGCACAGGTTCTGGTTCTTTGCTGGAAGCAGATGCATTTCTGCATCTTTGAACATTCACAACTTGAAGGATGGTATGTAGGGAACTTACTGTATAGTTCATATTCTGGGACCCAATGAAAGGTTTAAGTAATTTTAAAGGTTTAAAATAATATCATTTATATTCTCTGACCAAAAAGGAACTAAATTAGAAATTGTCAGGGGAGTTTGTAATTTCCTCAGTTCTGTCTTGCTGCAGCAAAAATTTGAAGCGACGGATGGACCAGTATTACAACTCAGTTTTATTTGGCAAGCAAAGGAAAATACATCCTCGAAGCATGAGGGCAGGCCAACCCAAAAGACGCAAAGAGAAGAGAAGGCAACGGTCTCCTCCCCCTGAGCCTTCCCTATGTAAACTGGGCTAGCCAAGAGGGCTGTTTGTTTTACCTGAGGTCCTCACTCCAGTCCTTGTACCATCCTTTGTTCTATTTTTGCAGGCTTTTCCCTTCTTTGTCTTTTAGCCACTGCCATTTTGGACTCCTTTTTCCTATTCTAACTACCTAACAAAACCAATACCAGATCTATAAAAAATTCCCAGATATTTGAAAATTAAATAACACAAATTTTAAAGAAGAACTCAAATCAGATATTACGGCTTTGAACTGAATGACAATGAAAAAGAACATATCAAAACATATTTGATCAGGTTTGGTAAACTGGGAGAAGGTAAGAAAGGCTTCTGGGTGTTGGTCACAGATGGATAGCAGCTCTGAATAATTTTAAACACAATTTAGTTTCCAAATGGATGGGAAGATGATAAAGAAAGATGTTTAGGAGTGGTGACTCCCAAAGGGCTTATTCATGATCCCCAAATAAGATAAAACATTACCTGTAGTCATTCTTTGCCCTCAAGGAGAAAAACAATACAGGTGGGAATGAACTGTTTTCTTAATCTAAGCCTGCATTTTTGTAGAAGTTCCCTTTCTGGCCATGTCTCACCTAAAAAAATGGAGCGATTTGTCCAAGTTAACTGTGATCACCAAAGCTGCATCAATCCATTAGCATCTCCTATGGGATGCTATAACAGAATACCACACACTGGGTGCCTTGTAAATAACAACTTATTTCTCATATTTCTGGGTGCCAGAAGTCTGAGATAAGAATGCTCACAGACTTCGTGTCTGCTGATAACCTGCTTCCTAGTTCATAGAAGGCTGCCTTCCCTGTGTTCTCGCTTGTTGTTAAAGAAGTGAAGGAGCTCTCTGGGGTCTCTTTTATAAGGGCACTAATCCCATTTCTGAGGACTCCTCCTGAAACAGAGCAGGAGCCTAAGGTCCTTGCCCCCTTGTGTCTTCAGTCTGATTTTTGTCTGTGGAAAAACTTTTAGCCAAAGAATAAGTTAAATCACAGAGGTGAGCAAATGCAAAAGCAAAGAGAAACAGTCAGGACAAAACAATAGTAGTTTAATCACTAAGCATAGTCATTTAGCTCCTCCTCAAGGGTTATAGATAATATTCTGAGCCCTATCCTGTGAACTGTGTTATAGATTCTGAAACCCCCACCAAGTGGAAGAAGTTAACTACATGGTGACCAGACTGTGGTGAGGATCTAAGCTGCCGCAATTCTAAGAATAGACCTCAAAGAAATGGGAATGAACCCCCCCCAGAACTGTACTTAAAATAATCAAGGTGACAATGATCCAGCCACAGTGTGACCAGTTTCAAGATGACTGTCAGAGCCGACTGTACTGTTTCTGCATGTAGCCCCCTCCCTCCATCTACAAAAGCTTTTGCCCACTGACTGTCAGGGGGTGGGGGAAGCACAGTCAGCCTTTGGACATCCATCCCCTCCCCTGCCCATGGCTGGCCTGCAAAATAAAGCAAACTTTCCTTTCCACCAGCCTGGCTTACTTAACGGCTTTTGAGTGGCAAGTAGCTGGACCCCACTTTCAGTTACACAGTTTTAAGACCTAATAACCTTCCAAAGGCTCCACCTCCCAAAACCATCATCTTGAGGAACAGGGCTTCAACTTATGAATTTGGACAGTTTACTGTTGTTTAGCTGCTAGGCTGTGTTCGACTCTTTTGCAACCGCACAGACTGTAGCCAGCCAGGCTCCTCTGACCATGGGATTTCCCAGGCAAGAATACTGGAGTGCATTTTCACTTCCTTCTTTAGGGGATCCTCCCAGACCAGGGATCGAACCTGCATCTCCTGCACTGGCAGGTGGATTCTTTACCCCTGAGCCACCAGGGAAGCATATCCTGTCTATAGTAGCAGCCAGAGAGATTTGAGGGAGTGAAATTATAAAATTCTTTTTAAAAAAAGTTTGATTTTGAAATGTGCACAAGTAGAAGTCTTTCATGATTTCTTGAGCAAATCAAGAAACCCCAAGGCACTTTTAGGCAAAGAGGGAAATTTTATTTTAAACTAAAACAAACAGATATGATTTCTGATTACCTTATCAGTTTTCCAGATTAAATCTGATCATTTCATGACAAATCATATTCTGTAGTCATTTAAGGTGGTTGGGGTGGTTCGCTGTGAAGTAGAAACACAACAATCATGATAAACTTGGCAATTAAGTCAAATATATCCTGACAAACAATATGCAGAATTCATGCATTGTGGTAGTCCTGATTTTGCAAAATTGCAGACATTTTTTCCTGGATGACTCAGATGTGATGTGGAATTCACCCACATAGAAACATGCCTTGATGAGCTTATTGTGGTCATGGGGACAGCTAAGTCTCTGATGAGAGCCATCAGGAAATAATCATTACACTTATTTAAACCTTCCTGCTACAGTTGTGAAGTCAGTGATTCATGTATCTACAAAGTTTAAGGGAATTTTAAAAAATGAGGTCACAGGAAGCATGAGCCTGAGTGAGGGTGGTGGAAACTGAGATGAGTGAAGTATCAATTTCCCATCAAGCCTTAGTTCCAACAAGGGAGGCATTAGATATGAACATCCATGGAGACAGGACTCCAACTCCCCTTTTGCAAATTAGTGACGTCCATCCTTCCTTTGAAAAATATTTTTATTCTACTTAAAAAATATTTAATACATAAATACACATTTAGTTTAAAAAATAACTCTTTAAACATGGACTTTCCTGGTGGCTCAGATGATAAAGAATCTGCCTGCAATGCGAGAGACGTGGGTTCAATACCTGGGTCAGGAAGATCCCCTGGATGAGGAAATGGCAACCCACTCCAGTATTCTTGCCTGGAGAATCCCATGGACAGAGGAACCTGGTGTGCTACAGTCCACGGGCTTGCAAAGAGTCAGATACAACTGACTGACTAAAACTTTCACTTTTCTAAACACAGATTAAAAAAGAAAATGAAAATCACTAAATTCCTACCATTGAGGTAAAAAAATGTTTATATGTAATCCTTTCACTGATATTTGGATGGATTTAAAACATAGAAAGTGTGTGTTTTAACCTTAACCTTCAGTGATTAAACTGAGCTCAGTCCCTTCAGTCGTATCTAACTCTTTGCAACCCTATGGACTGTAACTCAACAGGTTCCTCTGTTCATGAGATTTCCCAGCAAGAATATTGGAGTGGGTTGCCATCCTTTCCTCCAGGGGATCTTCCTGACCCAGGGATCACACTTGCCTCTCCTGCATCTCCTGGACTGCAGGCGGATTATTTACTGCTGAGCCACTGGGTAAGCCCGATTAAACTGAGAGTGTGCACAAATACCATTTTGAGAATATTACAAATACAAAATAATCAGGTGTGGGTTCTCTGCTTTTTTACCGATGTGTTCTATGTTGGAGTCTATGCTGTAAATTCCTGTTTTACAGACTCATTCTGTATTTTCTATGTGAGCTGAAATGCATCTTCAGAAGCAACTTTACATAATTAATTTTGGGGGGCTGCCCTGCAGGGCATGTGGGATCTAGTTCCTTGACCAGGGATCAAACCCATGCCCCCTACATTGGAAGCACAGACTTAACCACTGGGCCACCAGGGAAGTCCTTCCAGAAGCTGCTCTAAAAGGCATGACTTTTTGCACTTTACCTGTTTCTCACTCAGCTTTACAAGCCATGTTATAATTAGTCACAGGCCAAATGAACACCTTATACATATGACCCCTGGACTGAGATCAGTAACCATTAACATAGTGCATTCTCCAGGTTGTCTACATCTGGGCAATGTGATGCTATTTTAAATGGTCTCAGCCAGACCATTTTATGATCACTCACCATTTAAGTGCCTTTTGGCCTTAAAAGCTGACCACTTACAGGTGGCCACTTGTTGCACAGAGCGACATGGCTGGGCCTGGTTAGAGGTGAGGAACATGGGTTAGACCTTAAACAACAAAGCTCCAAAAACCTTTCTTCAAAGAAACTCAGCTGTATTTCACAAAACTCTTTGGAAATGGCTGAGCAGGTGGCTGCAATTTATATCCATTGAGTTTTCCCTGCTGTTTTTCACTTTTCATTCCTAGCCAACAGTTTTTTAACTAACTGCTAGTATACAAGTAGTTATGCTGTTTGGTTATTTTCCATGTCCCTTGCCACCATCCTGGAAAGTTTTCACCAGAAATATAAGCATGGGACTTCCCCGGTGGTCCAGTGGTAAAGAATACACCTGCCAATGCAAGGGACATAGGTTTGATACTTGGTCCAGAAAGATCCCACATGCTTAGGAGCAACTAAGCCCTTGCACCACAGCTACTGAGCCAATGCTGTAGATAGAGTCTGTGCTCTGCAATAAGAAGCCACCACAAGGAGAAGCCCTCAGCCACAACTAGAGAGTAGCCTCTGCTTGCCACAACTAGAGGAAACCTGTGTGCAGCAACAAAAACTCAATGCAACCAAAAACTTAAAAACAAATAAATTCATTAAAAGGGGGAGGAAAAAAGAAATGTAGGTGCAGTCTATTGGAAAATCCAACAAACCAAATAACAAAATTTTTTTAAGATATATATATTTAAATAGATCATTTGTGGAAAATTATGAACAAGGACAAATTATGATTCTCATTGTGGGTTGTATGATTTTTCTCCCACCAGGCCCTGAGCTTGTTTACAATTGAAATTCTTTTTCTTGAAAATCCAAGATGAAATTTCAAAATTTCTAAATAGTGCAAGATGCAGGCAGATAGTAACAAATGCAAGTTCAGTCCCTGGGTTGAGAAAATACTCTGGAGAAGGGAATGGTAACCCATTCCAGTATCCTTGCCTGAAAAGTTCCATGGATAGAGGAGTCTGCTGGGCTACAGTCCGTGGGGTCACAGAGAGTCAGACATGACTGAGCGACTAATGCTGATTGACTGATTGAGCCTATGGAAAATATTCATCTGGTAAACTACAGACCAAGTTAAATTAAGCAAATCAGTGACTCTGTTTTCTTATTTTAAATACAGTCATGTGTTTGTCAGAAAATTCCAATATAATAATTTATTTCTGCATTTAAATGATGTTGAATCCTCTTTTTAAAATATCTTTTTTTTCATTTCAATGATATTAATTAAATTTATAGAAATAGATTGAAATTTGGCACACAAATTAAACTTTGAATTTAAGCTCAAAGGAGAAATGGACTATTGTGTACAAGTGTACAAACACTGACAGACATGGAATTTTTTATTTGGTGGAGGGAAGAGTCTCTTTTTAAGATTAAAGAATTGATACAAGAATCTTCTATCTAAATATAAGTTTAGGAAGCACACATCTGGTCTATTTGTCCTGTTATGCATCATCTTCCATGTTTAGCTTTATGCATTTTTGCAATTTTGCACTTTGAGGAAAGCATTTCTAATCATGAGATTCTGTGGAACTCAGCTCATTCTCTAAATCCTATCAGTTCTTTCATGGCAGAACAGTGGCATTGAACGTGTATAAAAAAATAATGAGGCAATGGCTTATTTTGAAATTTGTACTGTATTAACTCATATTTAATTTTTCTGCTTTCTATTAACAATGTGCAGGAAAATTCTTTCATATCTGCAAACCTTCAGCTGTGTCTGAAACCCTCTATAAAATAGTGGCCTTTTCAGTATGTAGAAAATAATTCCTTGTGCAGTGAAATTCACAGATTTATAGTATATAGAAGCAAACTTAATGAATGGGTTGAAAAACTATTCCCCAATAAGGGATTTCTCCAGTGGTCCAGCAGTTAAGAATCCACCTTCCAATTCAGAAAACCAGGTTTGATCCCTGGTCCAAAACTAAGATCCCACATACTATGGGGTAACTAAGCCCACATGCTCTGATTAGAGAGCCCTCATGCTGCAATGAAGAAACATTGCAGCCAAATTTTATAATTAATTAATTAAACAATATTTGATAAAAAGAAAAGAAAAATGTTTCCCTTTTGTTTAGTACCAGAGATTGTCTGTCAGTATCAGATAATAATGGTAATAAAATAATATTAGCTGTAATAGTTTATTTCATTCAGCATGTATTTGCCCAGCAGTCACCTATGCTCTGCACACTGATGTAGTGTGGTAATCTGTTTGCTGCTACACACACATCGCTGGTCTTCTCTTTTTCATTAACAATATCCACAATTTTAGCTGGTTGTGCAAGGTAAACACTGCATTTGCCAACTTCCAGATGTTCAAGCTGGTTTTAGAAAAGGCAGAGGAACCAGGATCAAGTTGCCAACATCCGCTGGATCATGGAAAAAGCAAGAGAGTTCCAGAAAAACATCTATTTCTGCTTTATTGACTATGCCAAAGCCTTTGACTGTGTGGATCACAATAAACTGTGGAAAATTCTGAAAGAGATGGGAATACCAGACCACCTGACCTGCCTCTTGAGAAACTTGTATGCAGGTCAGGGAGCAACAGTTAGAACTGGACGTGGAACAACAAACTGGTTCCAAGTAGGAAAAGGAGTATGCCAAGGCTGTATATTGTCACCCTGCTTATTTAACTTATATGCAGAGTACATCATGAGAAACGCTGGGCTGGAGGAAACTCAAGCTGGAATCAAGATTGCCGGGAGAAATATCAATAACCTTAGATATGCAGATGACACCACCCTTATGGCAGAAAGTAAAGATGTCACCACCCTTATGGCAGAAAGTAAAGAAGAACTAAAGAGTCTCTTGATGAAAGTGAAAGAGGAGAGTGAAAAAGTTGGCTTAAATCTCAAAATTCAGAAAACGAAGATCATGGCATCTGGTCCCATCACTTCATGGGAAATAGATGGGGAAACAGTGGAAACAGTGGCTGACTTTATTTTTCTAAACTCCAACATCGCTGCAGATGGTGATTGCAGCCATGAAGTTAAAAGATACTTACTCCTTGGAAGGAAAGTTACAACCAACCTAGACAGCATATTAAAAAGCAGAGACATTACTTTGCCAACAATGGTCCATCTAGTCAAGGCTATGGTTTTTCCAGCAGTCATGTATGGATGTGAGAGTTGGACTATAAAGAAAGCTGAGCACGGAAGAATTGATGCTTTTGAACCGTGGTGTTGGAGAAGACTCTTAAGAGTCCCTTGGACTGCAAGGAGATCCAACCAGTCCATTCTGAAGGAGATCAGTCCTGGGTGTTCATTGGAAGGATTGATGTTGAAGCTGAAATTCCAATACTTTGGCCACCTGATGCGAAGAGCTGACTCATTTGAAAAGACCCTGATGCTGGGAGGGATTGGGGAAAGGAGGAGAAGGGGACGACAGAGGATGAGATAGTTGGATGGCATCACCGACTCGATGGACGTGGGTTTGGGTGGACTCCGGGAGCTGGTGATGGACAGGGAGGCCTGGCGTGCTGCAGTTCATGGTGTCCCAGAGTCAGACACGACTGAGCGACTGAACTGAACTGAACTGAACTGAACTGAACTTGCAGCTATATGTGTTGTTGTTGTTCAGTCTCTCCACTGTGTCAGATTCTTTGTGGCCCCATGGACTACAGCATGCCAGGCTTCCTTGTCTTTCACTGTCTCCTGGAGTTTGCTCAAGCTCATGTCCATTGAGTCAATGATGCCATCCAACCAGCTCATCCTCTGTTGCCCTCTTCTCCTGCCCTCAGTCTTTCCTAGCATCAGGGTCTTTACCAATGAGTCAGCTCTTTGCATGAGGTGGCCAAAGTACTGGGGTTTCAGCTTCAACATCCGTCTTTCCAATGAATATTCAGGGTTGATTTCCTTTAGGATTGACTGGTTTGATCTCATTGTAGTCCAAGGGACTCTCAAGAGTCTTCTCCAGCACCACAGTTTGAAAGCATCAATTCTTTGATGCTCTGCCTTCTTTATGATCCGACTTCACATCCATACGTAACTACTGGAAAAGCCATAGCTTTGACTGCAACTATATGTAAATGGCAACCCACTCCAGTATTCTTGCCTGGAGAATCCCATGGACGAGGAGCTTGGTGGGCTAGAGTCCACAGGTTGCAAAGAGTCGGAAACAACTGAACGACTTCACTTTCACTTTCACTTTCATGAAATAACAGTCCGGCACATTGGATATGGAAAGCAATGCACGCACTTTCTGGGTCACAGCTTTAAAAGAAGAGGACATGTCTTTCTTTTCCTTCATCTGCTCCCCCACCCCCATCAGCTGTAGTAGGAGGTGAAGGTGCATCTTACTGAAGTGTTTAGTTAATGATAATCCTTAAGAGAGAAGCAGCAGTAGCCCCCACTTGCCACAGCTAGAGAAAGCCTGCACACAGCAATGAAGACCCAGTGCAGCCAAAAATAAATAAATGTTTTTTTAAAGAGGAGAAGGAAGTGGGACTCTGATCAAATTTGGGGCTCATCTCACGTTAAAAAAGAGAGAGAGCTTCTCTGCTGGCTCTGGGTAAAGAATCCACCTGACAATACAGGAGACATGGGTTCGATCCCTGTTCTGGGAAGATCCCACATTCCGTGGAGCCACTAGGCAGTGGGCCACAACTATTGAGCCTGTGCTCTAGAACCTAGGAGCCACAACTATTGAGGCCACATCCTGCAATTACCGAAGCTCATGCTCCTCAGTGAGAGAAGCCATTACAATGAGATGCCTGAGCACTGAATTGAAGAGTAGCTCCCGCTCACCATGATTAAAGAAAAACCCGTGCAGCAAGGAAGTAAAAATAAATAAATCAAATTATTAAAAAGAGAGATAAGCAGCAAAAGAGAAAGTGTTCCTGCATGCACATTCTTAAAGAATGCTAGTTTCCAGAGACTCAAAAAAGTATGAAATAATCACCAGTCTACATACAAGGTAAACTAGCATCATCACTGTATGAAAGTTGCAGAATCTGGCAGTCAGAAAGATATGCGTTGATAACGACATTTGCAACTACATGGATGGACCTAGAGGTGATCATGCTAAGTGAAATAAGTCAGACAGGGAAAGACAAATATACAGTATCGACTACATGTGGAATCTGATAAATGATACAAATGGACTTGTTTACAGAATAGGAATAGACTCACAGACATAGAAAATAAACTTAGAGTTACCAGAGGGGAGGGGGGAGGGGAGATAAATTAGGAGTTTGGAATTAGCATATACATACTACTATATATAAAAGAGAGAAACAACAGGGGCCTACTGCATAGCACAGGGAACTATATTCAATATCTTTTAATAACCTATACTGGAAAAGAATCAGTATAAGAACATATATTTACTACATACATAAATATATATGCATAAATTTGTTCAGTCATGTCCAAGTCTTTCCAGCTCCAGGCACTGTAGCCTGCCAGGCTCCTCTGTCCATTAAATTTTCCAGGTAAGATTACTGAGCTGGGGTGCCATTTCCTACTCGAGGGGGTCTTCCCAACCCAAGGATCAAGCCCACGTCTCTTGCGTCTTCTGCATTACCAATTTCACTTAGTATGATCACCTCTAGGTCCATCCATGTAGTTGCAAATGTCGTTATCAACGCATATCTTTCTGACTGCCAGATTCTGCAACTTTCAAACAGCGATGATGATCGTTTACCTTGTATGTAGACTGGTGATTATTTCATACTTTTTTGAGTCTCTGGAAACTAGCATTCTTTAATCCTACCAGTGGATTCTTTACCACCACCTGCGAAACCCAAATATAAATATATTTACATATATATATATATATATATGAATAACTTTGCGGTACACCTGAAACTAACACAACATTGTAAATTAACTGTACTTAAAGAGATACATGCTGAGTTAAGCATCAGAACTGGGAGTCAGATTTTCCAATTAGAGTCTTTGATAAGGAGGTGACAGGGAGAGAGAAGAGCTTTAAAAGCTTGTTGTTGTTCAGTCCCTAAGTTGTGTCCAACTCTTTGCGACCCCATGGATTACAGCACACCAGCCCCTGCTGTCCTTCACTGTCTTCTGGAGTTGGCTCAGATTCAAGTCCATTAAGTCAGTGATGTGACCTAAACATCTCACCCTCTTTTTTTGCCTTCAATCGTTCCCAGCATCAGGGTCTTTTCCAATGAGCTGGCTCTTCACATGAGGTGGCCAAAGTATTGGAACTTCAGCTTCAGCATCAGTCTTTCCAATGAATATTCAGAGTTGATTTCCTTTAGGATTGACTGGTTTGATCTTGCTGTCCAAGGCTCTCTCCAGAGTATTCCCCAGCACTACAATTTGAAAGCATTGAAGGTAAATGTCCTGTGAGAGCCTGTATTTCATTCTAACAGGCACATGATTTAATGTAGAGGGTAGTGTAATAATCCATCAGGGTTGAAAAGAGCTTTAAATTCCCGAGTAGCAAGTAAAGATCTCAGAGTCCAATAGTATTACAGGCCATAAACATCTTTCTCCCTTCATTCCTCCCCATCATGCCTCCAGCACAGACAGGCAGCCTCACTGCTCACCCTTTGTAATTAGAGAATTCCTACAATATCTGTTTATTTATTTAGCAGTGGCAGGTCTTAGTTGTGGCATGTGAGAATTTTCGATGCAGTGCATGGACCCTTTAGTTGGGGTGCATTGGCTCAGTTGCTCCGAGCTATGTGGAATCTCAGTTCCCTGACCAAGGATGGAACCCACATCCCCTGCATTGCAAGGCAGATTCTTAACCACTGGACCACCAGGGAAGTCCTGCAATTAGAGAATTGATACTTAGAGGTTGGGAGAATTTGGCCAAGAGCCTTACGTGATAAAATAGAAGTAGAGAGAACCAAGGTTAGTTATTTTTGCTCTGTTTAAGGACAGATTAAGGAAGATTTCTGGAATGGCTGAGATTGGCAGTGGCCCGGGAGTTCATTCTGGTTTGTAGACACACAGAGGCTATGGGAGAAAGTCCCTCAGGGTGCCTGCAAACAAATCTCTCAACCTTTCTGGACAGCTGTTCATGAATGTTCAGTTGGGCCTTCAGGGAAGCGGGTGAGACGTTGATACAGAAATTTCTGATAAGACTTGACTATTTTCATCGACAGTTTCTTGGTCCTTTTTATTTAAAAGAATGCTTTTGCTGGTCTTTTATAGAATTAAACCAGCAAATATTTCTACCCCAGTAATGTCTGGTTATTGGAGAAGGCAATGGCAACCCACTCCAGTACTCTTGCCTGGAAAATCCCATGGATGGAGGAGCCTGGTAGGTTGCAGTCCATGGGGTTGCTAAGAGTTGGACACGACTGAGCGTCTTCACTTTCACTTTTCACTTTCATGCATTGGAGAAGGAAATGGCAATTCACTCCAGTGTTCTTGCCTGGAGAATCCCAGGGATGGGGAGCCTGGTGGGCTGCTGTCTATGGGGTCGCACAGAGTCGGGCAAGACTAAAGCGACTTAGAAGCAGCAGTAGCAGCAATGGCTGGTTATAGGGACAGCTAAAATTAAATGCCAAGAGGAAATATCCAGAATACCACTGATTTTCCTGAAAAGAGATCTGGACTTGATATTTTAGCCTTAACACTTGATCCTGAAGTAAGAAAGAATATTTTCTCAACTATTATATATTAATATTAAATACTATACATATATATATATATATATATATATATATTACAGTGTGTGTTAGTTGCTCAGTCATGTTCAACTCTCTGCAACCCCATGTGTAGCCTGCCAGGCTTCTCTGTCCATGGAATTCTCCAGGCAAGAATACCGGAGTGGGTTGCCGTGCCCTCCTCTAGGGGATCTTTCTGACCCAGGGATCAGACCTGGCTCTCCTGCGTCATAGGAGGACTCTTTAGCATCTGAGCCACCAGGGACATACATATACATATGTATATGTACTGTACATATACAAATGACCATACATATTAAAATTGGTAATAACATATTGGACCATACATATCCTAATTTGGATGTGTATCCATGTACATGTGTATATATACATATACATATATATATATATATGGGGGTTCCCTAGTATCTCAAACAGTAAAGAATGTGCCTGTAGTACAGGAGACCCAGGTTCAATACCTGGATTGGGAAAATCAACTGGAGGTGGGCATGGCAATCCACTACAGTAATCTTGCCTGGAGAATCCCATGGACGGAGGAGCCTGGCAAGTTACGTTCCTTAGGGTCACAAAGAGTCAGGCATGACTGAAGTGATTTATTATGCACATAGATGCCAGACTTTCAGTTCAGTTCAGTCACTCAGTCATGTCCGACTCTTTGCAATCCCATGAACCGCAGCATGCCAGGCCTCCCTGTCCATCATCAGCTCCTGGAGTTTACTCAAACTCATGTCCATTGAGTAGTGATGCCATCCAACCATCTCATACTCTGTCATCCCCTTCTTCTCCTGTCTTCAATCTTTCCCAGCATCAGGGTCTTTCCCTAGGAGTCAGTTCTTCACATCAGGTGGCCAAAGTATTGGAGTTTCAGCTTCAGTATCAGTCCTTCCAATGAATATTCAGGACTGATTTCCTTTAGGATGGACTGGTTGGATCTCCTTGCAGTCCAAGGGACCCTCAAGTGTCTTCTCCAACACCACAGTTCAAAAGCATCAATTCTTCTGCACTCAGCTTTCTTTATAGTCCAACTCTCACATCCATACATGACTACTAGAAAAACCATAGCTTTGACTAGATGGACCTTTGTTGGCAAAGTAATATCTCTGCTTTTCAATATGCTATCTAGGTTGGTCATAACTTCTTCCAAGGAGCAAACATCTTTTAATTTCATGGCTGCAGTCATCATCTGCAGTGGAGAGTTCTGACAAAACATGGTTCACTGGAGAAGGGAATGGCAAACCACTTCAATATTCTTGCCTTGAGAACTCCATGAATGGAACAAAAAGGCAAAAAGATAGGGTACTGAAAGATGCACTCCCCAAGTCGGTAGGTGCCCAATATGCGTCTGGAGGTCAGTGGAGAAATAACTCCAGAAAGAATGAAGGGATGGAGCCAAAGCAAAAACAATACCCAGTTGTGGATGTGACTTGTAATGGAAGTAAAGTCCGATGCTGTAAAGAGCAATATTGCATAGGAACCTGGAATATTAGGTCCATGAATCAAGGCAAATTGGAAGTGGTCAAACAGGAGATGGCAAGAGTGAATGTCGACATCCTAGGAATCAGCGAACTAAAATGGACTGGAATGGGTGAATTTAACTCAGATGACCATTATATCTACTACTGTGGGCAAGAATCCCTTAGAAGAAATGGAGTAGCCATCATAGTCAACAAAAGAGTCCGAAATGCAGTACTTGGATGCAATCTCAAAAACGACAGAATGATCTCTGTTCGTTTCCAAGGTAAACCGTTCAATAACACAGTAATCCAAGTCTATGCCCTGACAAGTAATGCTGAAGAAGCTGAAATTGAACGATTCTATGAAGAACTACAAGACCTTCTTGAAGGGTTAATGCAGCCATAATAGGGAAAGTGGAGATGTGCTGCTTGCAAACAAGATGTTCTGCCAAGGAGACAGACACAGCCTTGAGATTAATGGTCCCTTGCATACGAGGGAGCATTCCCTTATTGTGATAAGAAGGAGAAGAGGGCTTTGTACAGACTCTGCAGTAGACTGAGATTTCACTCCCCTTTGCTGTACGATAACATGTATGCACCTGCGCTGTGCTGAAAAGGCTTATTCATGCAGTCTGGAATTCTGCCTAGGGGGCTTTTATAATAAACCACAATTAGTTTTTGCGCAGTTCTGTTCCTCCGGCCAGAAAGTATGTGTCCTCTGTCTCTTGTGTATGTCTTGTTTTATGTCATTTCACTCGTAATCTCCAACACCTTCTAGAGTTAACACCCCTAAAAGATGTCCTTTTCATCATAGGGGACTGGAATGCAAAAGTAGGAAGTCAAGAAACACCTGGAGTAACAGGCAAATTTGGCCTTGGAGTATGGAATGAAGCAGGGCAAAGGCTAATAGAGTTTTGCCAAGAGAATGCACTGGTCATAGCAAACACCCTCTTCCAACAACACAAGAGAAGACTCTACACATGGACATCACCAGTACCCCTTCTCCAACACATTTATATAAAGGACTATAGAGAAATGTTGGCCTATACAGAAAATGAAGAAATGCCATTTGGGATTTTACTGATGTCTCTCTATTTTCAGTGAAGGTTGGTTTACTCTAAGCTGAGCCTTCTCTAAGTTGAAAACTTGTGTTCACAGTGACACCCAAACAGTGAGCTGCTTGGGAATTTGTACCTCACCTGTACCATGTGGAAGGGAAAGATACACATTTGATCCCAGGTGATGCATTATCTACTTGTACCTACAGAGGAAGGAGTAATTTTTGTTGACATTTGAGTCCTGTTTTAAGCTGCTGCACTCATTAGGGTCTTTGTCATAAGCCCATCATAATTAAAACCTCAGGGGGTAAAGAGGTCAATTGGAATGTTTGGTGGTAGATAGGGCACAGATCTGATTTACATATAAACTATTCTACATAAACTAGATGAACAACAAGGTGCTAATATATAGTGTGTGCTTGCATGCTCAGTCATGTCTGACTCTTTGTGACCCCATGGACTATAGCCTGCCAGTCTCCTCTGTCCATGGAGTTTTCCAGGCAAGAATGCTGGAGTGGATTGCCATTTCCTTCTCCATAGCATACAGTACAAGGGACTGTATTCAATATCTTGTAATAACCTACAATGGAAAATAATCTGAAATATATACATATATAACTGAATCTCTTTGCTGTACATCTGAAACTCACACAATATTGTAAATCAGCTATTTTTTTTTGTTTTTTAAACTATACTTACATTTTTTAAAAGTTTAACATACTTATCATAGTATCAGAAATTCCACTCCTAGGTATTTACTCAAGATATCTGAAATTGTATGTCCTCTAAAACTTGTGCATAAATGTTCATGGCAGAATTATCTATAATCATCAGAATGTGGAAACAATCCAAATGTCCATTAGCTAATAAATATAGGTTGCGTATCTGCATAGAGAAATCACATACAGTCAAAGAAAGGAATGAATGTGATACATATTATAATATGAATGAACCTTGAAAACTATGCTAAGTGAAAGATGCCAGTTGCAAAAGGCCACACGTCATATATTCCATACATATGAAATGACCACAATTGACAAATCCGTAGAGACAGAAAATGTATTAAGTGGTTTTGAGAAGTGGTGGGAAAGAGGAAAGTGACTGCTAACGGGTGTGGTGTTCCCTTCAGGACTGATGAAGATGTTCTGGAATTAGATAGTGGTGATAGCTGCAACCTTGGGTATATGCTAAACACATGGGAAGGTTATACTTGAAAAGGTGGATCTTATATTGATTTTTATCTCAGTTTTTAAGAAAGAAATTATTAAAGTAACGCTGCTTGTCTTTTTTCCCTTTCCTGGAAGGGGAAACACTTCCCACATAAATCACTTATATTTGAATACTTGTTTTTATGGTTTGATTTATTTTTGGCCGCACCAGGTGGCACGTGGGATCTTAGTTCCCCACCAGGGATCCAACCTGCACCTCCTGGATTTGAAGCCTGGAGTCTTAACCACTGGACCACCAGGAAAGTCCTCAAGGTTTGATTTTGAAGGAAGGCAAAGAGTCACTCAGTCATGTCCGACTCTTTGCCATCCCACTAGGCTCCTCTGTCCATGGAATTCTCCAGGCAAGAATACTGGAGTGAGTAGCTGTTCCCTTCACCAGGGCATCTTCCCAGCCCAGGGACTGAACCCAGGTTTCCCACATTGCAGGCAGATTCTTATCCGTCTGAGCCACCAGGACAAATGGAAGCAAAAACCCATCTGACTCCTAGTTTAAGGTGAAAGTCACAGTGCCGCCTGCTGGTAGATTGGGGAGGAGCAGGGATTACAACAGACTGATCTCCATAGAAATCTCTTCTCATGTTTGGCAACCTGGACAGTCCTTCTCTGT
Organism: Capricornis sumatraensis; assembly: GCF_032405125.1. Classification (NCBI taxonomy): domain Eukaryota; kingdom Metazoa; phylum Chordata; class Mammalia; order Artiodactyla; family Bovidae; genus Capricornis; species Capricornis sumatraensis. The sequence continues at coordinate 56,344,500 of NC_091085.1, read as the reverse complement.
GCGTCCTCAAGATGTGTAGGGACCACCTTTATACAGATAGTTTAGCACCTCACTTTGGAAAGTGAGGGTTCTTACCTCCCCATTGCTTTGTTGAGCCCTGAAACAGCCCTTTATAATATTCCATTAGAAGTGTCAGAATGTTATAGCGACCTTCCACAGTGACTCAGAAATCAAATGATGCAAATACAGCCACTTAGGTATGCTTTGTGTCTCCATCACCATCCTGAATTCGATGTTAGTCATTTTTCGTAGTCTCTTTAACTTCAGAGTTTGGTGTGCTTCTTGGGAAGAGAGCTTAAACACATCGCTCACAATTTGAGGGGGGAGGCACATATCCATAAAGGAGAGATTTCAAATCTGGACTTAACAATTACCAGATCTCATGCATTTTCATTTTTCATAAAGAAACAATCTATTTCATTACCGTTTCATTTATTTGACCTAACAAATCCTCATTCACAGGCGAGGCTGACAAATTCAACAGACTTTAGAAACCATTCATCAATATCCAGTTTGTCATAAATTCACTCTAACGTTGGAAACAGGCCCGGAAACTAATTTGGTATCGCTTCTTGCAAATGATCCATAATTCATAATTACTGTTTCCTTCACATGTGACAGGTATTTGATTCTGTAAAAACGGCAAAATTGGCTGACCACAAACACACACGTGCACACACACACGTCCCTCAAAAATAAAGAAGGCTGCATTGTCCAATGGCAGGACATTGCCAACCACTCTTTAAAGATACTGTAGGGGAAATAAAAATAAGTTTTCAGAGAAAAATAAAAATAAAAACATGTCTGAGTAACAGGAAGCTGAAAGAAGTCCCTTCCCATTGCTTAGTTCGCAAAAAGATGTTGGTTTCAGTTTTATTATGGTTGTTGGTGGTACGTGAATAACTTCTTTTGTCAAAAATTGCAATTTATTTCAGATGTTCAGATAGGTAAATTGAAAGCTCTGGGAATTTTTAGCGCCATGAATTTCTGCTGTGGCTTTGGAATAAATGCAGTTATATTGACTTGATCCTTTCTTGCTAACCCAAGAAGTGATTTATTGAACGGAGGCATGGGAAGTAGCAATCTTGGGACGCGTTTGACATTGCGAGAGATTGTATATGTACATTATCCCCCTTGGAGCCCTTAACCTCCTTGAAAATACATGAAAAATACCTTTAAAAATATTTGACTATCTATCTTGTGAACTCAAAGGAAACAACTTATTTGAGCCTGGGAGACCACAACAACTTCTTCCTTGTTAAAAATGGGACCATAAAACAATCTATTCCTCTTCCGAGGATGGGATGTGATGGTTAGAATGTTTTCTCTCCAGAAACATTGTTATTCAGTACTTGAGAGCTATATGAAAACAGACCCCTAAGAAAGTGGTTTAAAGTGGCACGATCTGAATCAAACACTACACTTTCAGACTTTCCATGTTCAGAAGCCATGGGGCAAATTTCCAATTAATTCTTCAGAGCTTGGAAAGAATGTTATCTTGAACAATAAGACAAGAGTGTTACCAGTACTCAGTAGTCAATTTCCAACCTATTCATCCTCAACTAGACTAAAAGTTTACTCATAATAGCTTCTGTGGTCGATACTCTATTCATTGGAAATGGTCAGCATTTCCAAGAGAGGCACAGCCTTCTTTTTAATGAAAATGGAATTCACAACATAAATTGATTTCTGCATGAGAGATATTTCAGGGTAAATATGGTAAGTAAGGGCTCTGGTAGCTCAGACAGTAAAGAATCCACCTGCAATGAAGGAGACCTGAATTCGATCCTTGGGTTGGGAAGATCCCCTGCAGGAGGGCATGGCAACCCACTCCAGTGTTGTTGCCTGGAGAATCCTCATGGACAGATGAGCCTGGCAGGCTGCAGTCCATGGGGTCAAAAAGAGTTGGACACAACTGAGAGATTAAGCACAGCATAACACATGGTAAGTAAATATGGTACAGGGATCAGTGGACTCTGACAAGGGTTGCCTATGTGTATGGACTCATGTCTAGCCTAATGACTAGCCTAATGAGCCCAGGGGCTGATCAGCTGAGCTTCACAGTGTCACTGGCCTTTGAACTATATTTGCTTCTGTGGAGCGGGACAAGAAGAACTCTGCCCACTGTGCTGCCTCTCTTTTTTGAAATTTTATTGAAACATAGTTGATTTACAATGCTGTGTTCACTTCTTCTATAAAGCAAAGTGACTCAGTGATACATATATATTCTTTTTCATGTTATTTTTCTTTATGGTTTATCACAGGATATTTAATGTAGTCCACTGTGCTATACAGGGAACCTTGCTGTGTATCCATCCTGTATGTAATAGTTTGCACCTACTAATCCCAAACTTCCAGTCTATCCTTCCTCCAAACCCCTTCCCCCTTGGCAACCGCAAGTCTTTACGGCTGTGAGTCTGTTTTGTAGATAAGTTCTTTGGTGTCGTGTTTTAGATTCCATATATAAGTGATATCATATAGTATTTATCTTTCTGTTTCTGACTGACTTCACTTAGTATGATCATCTTCAGGTCCATCCATGTTGCTGCAAATGGCATTATTTCATTCTTTTTATGGCTGAGTAATATTCCATTACTTTGGCCACCTGATTCGAAGAACCTACTCATTAGAAAAGAAGGACCCTGATGCTGGGAAAGATTGCAGGCAGGAGGAGAAGGGGACGAAAGAGGACAAGATGGTTGGATGCCCTCACCGACTCAATGGACATGAGTTTGAGCAAGCTCTGGGAGATGGTGAAGGACAGGCCTGGCATGCTGCCATCCATGGGGTTGCAAAGAGTCAGACACAACCGAGCAACTGAACAAACGCAAGACAAGTATTTCATTGTATATATGCACTGCATCTTCTTTATCCATTCATCTGCTGATGGCCATTTAGGTTGTTTCCAAGTCTTGGTTATAGTGAACAGTGCTTCTGTGAACATGGACCCACCCTGCTTGTTGATTGGTCAAGTCGTTCTTGGCATCTAAATTCAGTAATCCTCATGGGGACCTTCTCCTAGCATGACGTCCGCATCATCTACACACACAGGTTCTATCACAGCGAGCAGCTGTCTCACACATCAGGATCTAGAGAGGTCCAGACAATCCCATTGTGAAGATGTCAACACGTGCAGTGATGTTTTCAGTAATTTAAAGATATAAAATATTTTAATGTTTCAATGAAACAATGGCAATGTACGGTTTAAGAAATTATGATCTATATATCCCTACAGTTTCCAAGTTAGTTCCGTCAACACACAGAGATATTTTTATTCCAAATATGCTGTTCACGAGATAACCAGGACATTTGAAAATGTGAATTAGGAACACATGGTAGAGGTTAAGAATCCACCTGCCAGTGCAGGGGACATGAGTTCGAACCCTGGTCTGAGAAGATTCCACTTGCTGCGGGGCAACGAACCCCGTGTATCGCAAGTACTAAGCCCACACTCCAGAGCCTGAGAACCGCAACTACTGTGCTCACGTCCCACAACTACTCACGTGCTGCAGCTACTGAAGCCCATGCCTCTCAGGACACGTGCTCAGCAACAAGAGAAGCGACCACAATGAGAAGCTCGCTCGTCAAAACTAGAGAAAGCCTGAGCACGTCAGTGAAGGCCCAGGACAGCCAAAAATTAAAAATAAACAAATAAAATTTTTAAAAGGAACACGTGGTACATACCTGTGTATCTAGACATGGCAGTCTGATGACAGCACATGGTTTTAGAATAGTTGGATATCCTTACTGGTAATTGTCTTCCACCTTTAATGTGATTTTATTTGCTTGATGTCAACTGCTTACCATAATGTTAAGTGGCTTAATCTATGGGTTTCTCGAACTTTGTGTCCATACATAGTTAGTCCCTTCTGGTACTTGCTACTCGGCCCCACCCCAAGAAAGGACTTCCGGAAAAGTGTCTCCATTTGTGGAGGACATTTTCCAGGTCTTTATCTTTTATTACAAAACCTGAACCTATTCAGTAAAATAACATCCTTTTTTTTCTTTTTCCCAGCTCAGACTCCTAGCCCAGTGTGTTAAAGCAGCATTGGCTGAATTTCATGCCAGTTTTCAAATCTGCAACTTTCCCTGTATCTCTCGGGCCTTGTTTTTAGCAGAAAACATTTGCACTGAAAACAGACTTTCTGCAAGAGACCGCAAGGAAGTCTTAACTAGGTTTTGATGTTGTTGGTGGTTTCAAATTTTTCAGACAATTACAGGCAAGAAGGCAAGAGGGTTCTGTTAATTCAGAGAATTTGAATTGATGTAACTAGCAGGCAAAGAAGACACTAAAATACTTGAAACTTTAAACTATGACAATGGTTTCTAAGGGGAAAGTTTTGTGGGGGAAAGAATGAAGAATGGGTGATTATATTACTTTTTTCTTTTTCTTGACTGGACCACACGGCACGTGGGATCTTAGTCCCCGCAACCCCCTCCAGTCAAGGATCAAATCCTCACCCTGGCACTGGAAGTGTGGAGTCTTTTTTATTATTAGTTTTTAAAAACTTTTGGCCATGATGAATCTTCCTTGCAGCATGAGGGCTCTCTGTTGCAATGTATAGGCTTCTCTAGTTCTGCTGCTGCTGCTGCTGCTGCCAAGTCGCTTCAGTCGTGTCTGACTCTGGGAGACCCCATAGACGGCAGCCCACCAGGCTCCTCCATCCATGGGATTTTCCAGGCAAGAGTACTGGAGTGGGGTGCCATTGCCTTCTCCAGTTCTGGCAGGTGGTGTTTGTTGCCCCAGGGCATGTGGGACTCTACTTCCCCAATCAGGGATCAAACCTGTCTTCTGCACTGGAATGTGCTTAGTTGCTTAGTTGTGTCCGACTCTTTGCAACCCCATGGACTGTAGCCTGCCAGGCTCCTCTGGCCATGGAATTCTCTGGGCAAGAATACTGAAGTGGGTAGCCTTTCCCTTCTCCAGGGGATCTTCCCAACCCAGCGATCAAACCCAGGTCTCCCACATTGCAGGCAGATTCCTTACCAGTTGAACTACCAAGGCAAACCCTTAACCATTGGTCCACCAGGGAAGTCCCACAGGTGATTATATTTCTGTAAAGACTTCTCCTTAGTCTGCATACATACAAAACAATACTCATAGAAATGTGTAATTATTTGTCTGGGGATCACCTGAATGTTGACACTGAAGACGTGTATGGAATTGTTTTGATGAAGTGGGAATAATAATTTCCCAGGAGACACGGGAAAGGAGAAGCATGCAGAAAAGTTGTGGTACCCATGGTGTGCAATATTGTACCCCCTGCCCCTGGAAAGAGCCAAAGATCAAGCGGCATGTTTAAAGCCTCTTAAAAGTAGTTTGTGTCTTAAACACTTGAACTTTGAACAAAGGGCGGTTCATTGAATTCTGGAGACCCATGTACTGTTAATTCATACACAATTGTGATACATTCAGTTATACATTCAACAAACACTTATTGATTAATTTTAAAGGCCCCGATGCTGTACTAACTGGTTTCTGGATGAACAAGGTGGACATAGATTCTTGCTTGGGGAGCTTACAGTTTAGGGGTTGTGTGGTCTCATAAGCAAAAGTGGTTTATATGAGACAAATTAGAAAGTCGGATCTGATATGGGAGGAAAAAAGAAATAAAACCAGAGGGAGAAGTGACAGCAGACAGTGGATGGCAGTAACACCGTAAAAGTCAAAGGTGAGATTTCAAAGAGCTTGCCCTTCGGATGGTTTACAAAAGAATGAGCTGGCTTAGACCTGTGGCTCCAGGGACAGTCAGTGAATTCTGCATAGGTCACGGCAAGAGCCAGTGCCACCAGGTGACCCCCAGTGCCACACTTGAATTTTGCTTAAATCCTCCTTCCATTAAGATGGCAAGAAAGTGGGATGCTTTTAAGTCAGCTGATTCTCCATGAAGTATGATTAATATTTCAAGGCATTCACTTTGTTATAACATGTATAGAAATGCTCATATATAATTTTATTAAATTATAGTTGCTTTACAATGTTGTGTTAGTTTCTGGTGTACAGCAAGGTGGCTCAGTTGTACATATACACACATATTCTTTTTCATTTTGGTTTATCACAGGACATTGGATATAGTTCCCTGTGCTGTAGAGTAGGTCTTAGTTGTTTATCTCTTTTATATATATATACGGTAGTTTGTATCTGCTAATCCCAAACTCCCATTTTTATCCCTCCTTCACTCCCTTTCCCCTTTGGTGATCTTAAGTTTGTTCTCTATATCCATGAGCTATCTCTGTATCTCTATATATTCTCTATATCTGAATCTGTTTCATAAATAACCTCATTGGTAGACTCACTCAGATTTAACACTGTTGAGAACAGAAGATTTCTCATCATGATCTGGCAACAGCCTTGTTCTTTTTATCACTACAGCATGCCAGGTCAATGGCTATTTTACCTAGAGCACCTTTTATTCCCCATTCAGTGTGGCCAGTGACTGACATGCCACTGTATCCACTGACTCACCACACTGAGGGTGAGAAGACTGAGATGAAGGTTGGAAGACTCTGCCAAGAGCCCCATGTTTGTACTGTAGCTGCAAACCTGCAGGTCTGCCTGGAGGAGGCAAACACAGGAGCACCCATTCTGAGACCAGAGGAACATGCATGTGAAGGTGCTCCCTCCCCAGTGTTGCGGATGACAGTAAGGATATAACGGCATTTCAGAGCAAGTGTGTGAATGAAAAACAAATCCTAGGAACTGAGGGCTCATTTCCGGGAACAGGTTTATAGCTGAAGAGGAACTGGCAGTGGCAGGCATATACCATATAGGAAGTTAAAACCACTCTAGTTATTTCTAAGGGCATAATCATTTTTACATTGCAACTTGGGGACAGGCCTTCAGCCTGGGGTAAACTAAACGACAACATTGCTATCCAGAAAAGAGTTCTGAAATGATAAACTACACATAGGATACGCAGAAGCCCACTGTTACAATATTCAAAATATCATTGGATTTTCTGAAACATTCACCGCTACTACTCTAACCCAGAAATGTGAACAGGACTGAAATCTGTCTCTGTAATACTTCAAACATCCATATGAAATGTACAGATGTCAGCCCAGTATTCAGATGATTGGTCGACATACTACCAATCACAGAATGAGGATGTTTAAAACTCCAGATGCTGGACATCACAGACACATGGCTAACTGCATTCTGGGGGATGACTCATCTCCCATTCACCTGCATGCTCCAGCTTGGTACCAATTATCCCTCACTGTGTGAGGCTGCATTAGCATCTCTGTTATCCAGGGAAGCAAAAAGCAATCGCTGCAAAAATAAGTCAAAGTTTTGATTTGCCAGTAGAGGAAAAAAGGTGACTCTTATGAAAGTAAATTTCAGATCATGGCTGTCTTCAAAGGGCAAAGAAAATGTGTGACTTTTCGAAATTCAAATATCAAAATAGAAATTAATGGTGATGGCTGGTTCATAATACGCAATGTCCATTAGCAATAAAAAACAGTTATCATGGTTCTTTAGACTCTCTCTCATCTACTTTTGCTTGGAAAAAGACCAAATGCCTAAGTGTTTGGCAAGAAGGGGAAAGAAGGTGGATGAGGAAAGAGAGAAATATATACATTGCTTTTAATATTTTGCCTTTAATCTTGTCAATAAAAAACCAATAATCCTATAAATTGAAATAACTTAGTATTAAGCTTGTAAAACATACCAAAATCCACCATCTTACATGGAGTGTATAATTTTTTATGGATTGAGTACACTCATATGGCAATAACAATGAAATGAAATTTTTAAATGATGCCAAGAGAATTCATCATTTGAGTTGTCCAGGTAAAATGAACAGTTTATTCCCTGGACAATTTCCATATTCAAATGTGATCTTATTTCCTGTTAAGGTGAGTCTCTACAGATGATGCAAATATTTGCTATTTAACATGGGGTCAATTAACATTGCACTGTGTTAACAATCGAAGACCTTGGGATTAATTGTAATTCATCCAGTCAACTGAGCTTTAGGCAGAAAATGCAGTCTGTATATGCAGTGACCCCTAACTTCTGTTCTGCAGCCTCCAGACAGCAAAGTCACATGAGTAGCTTGCCGGATGTCGATTTGTGTGGCCATCTGGCATATCAGAGTGTAGATGGAATACACTCTAGCAAGCCTAGGCAGAAAACTAGTAAGTGCATTCGAGTTTATTTCCCTCTTTTCTCTGTTTTCTTTTCCCTTTGTTTTCTGCCATGGCTGTAATTTTTCTTAATTTTTTTTCTTTTTCTTTCTCTCTCTTCCTTTTTACTTTTTATTGATTAGTAAGCACTAACAGCTAGAGAATCTGAGAAGCTGAAAGAAGAGACTTGAAACTGTCCTCGACTTGAATTGTCATGTAGACACTTACATTTTTGGTGCTGTTCTCATACCATCTACATAATTGAAATCATTCAAACAAAAATGTGAAGACTTCAAGGAATCTGAAGTTTTACTTCCTCCACAAATTGAAAGGAAATTAAGGGAGAAATGCCTGGGTCTGGGTCAGGAAGATCCTCTAGAGAAGGAAATGGCAACCCATCCCAATAGTATTGCCTGGAGAATTCCATGGACAGAGGAGTCTGGTAGGCTACAGTCCATGGGGCTGCAAAGAATTGGACACGACTGAGCAACTGACAGGTTCCTCTGTCCCCCACTATCTTCCAGAGCTTGATCAAATTCACGTTCACTGAGTCAGTAATGCTTTCGAACCATCTCATCCTCTGCCACCCCCTTCTCAATTTTGCCTTCAGTCTTTCCCAGCCTCAAGGTCTTTTCCAATGAGTCGGCTCGTTGCATTGGGTGGTCACAGTATTGGAGCTTTGGCTTCAGCATCAGTCCTTCCAATGAATATTCAGGACTGATTTCCTTTAAGATTGACTGATTGATCTCCTTGAAGTCCAAGGGACTCTCAAGAGTCTTCTCCAGCACCACAGTTCAAAAGCATCAGTTCTTTGGCACTCAGCTTTCTTTATAGTCCAACTCTCACATCCATACATGACTACTGGAAAAACCATAGCTTTGACTAGATAAACATTTGTTGGCAAAGTAATGTCTTTGCTTTCTAATATGCTTTCTAGGTTGGTCACTGCCTCCTGTACAATGTCTCAAACTTCTGCCCATAGTTCTTCAGGCACTCTCTCTACCAGATCTAATCCCTTGAATCTATTTTTCACTTCCACTGTATAATCGTAAGGGATTTGATTTAGGTCATACCTGAATGGGCTAGTGGTTTTCCCTACTTTCTTCAATTTAAGTCTGAATTTGGCAATAAGGAGTTCATGATCTGAGCCACAGTCAGCTCCCAGTCTTGTTTTTGCTGACTGAACACAGTTTCTCCATCTTTGGCTGCAAGAATATAATCAATCTGATTTTGATGTTGACCATCTGGTGTTGTCCATGTATAGAGTCTTCTCTTGGGTTGTTGGAAGAGGGTGTTTGTTATGACCAGTGTGTTCTCTCAGCAAAACTCTGTTAGCCTTTGCCCTGCTTCATTTTGTACTCCAAGACCAAACTTGCTTGCTACTCCAGGTATCTCTTGACTTCCTACTTTTGCATTTCAGTCCCCTGTGATGAAAAGGACATCTTTTTGGGGTGTTAGTTATAGAAGGTCTTGTAGGTCTTCATAGAACCATTTGTTTTCATTTTTTTCAGCGTTACTGGTTGGGGCATAGACTTGGATTACTGTGATTGAATGGTTTGCCTTGGAAATGAACGGAGATCATTCTGTCATTTTTGAGATTACACCTCAATACTGCATTTCAGACTCTTTTGTTGACCATGATGGCTACTCCATTTCTTCTAAGGGATTCTTGCCCACAGTAGTAGATATAATGGTCATCTGAATTAAATTCACCTATTCCAGTCCATTTTAGTTTACTGATTCCTAAAATGTCGATGTTCACTCTTGCCATCTCCTGTTTGACCACTTCCAACCTGGATCTAACATTCCAGGTTCCCATGCAATATTGCTCTTTACAGCCTCAGACTTTATTTCCATCACGAGTCACACCCACAACTGAGCACTGTTTTTGCTTTGGTTCGGTCTTTTCATTCTTTCTGGAGTTATTTCTCCACTGAACTCCAGTAGCATACTGGGCACCAACCGACCTGGGAAGTTCATCTTTCAGTGTCATATCTTTTTGCCTTTTTGTACTGTTCAAGGAGTTCTCAAGGCAAGACTACTGGTTTGCCATTCCCTTCTCCAGTAAACCATGTTTTGTCATAACTCTCCACCATGACCCCTCAGTCATGGGTGGCCCTACATGGCATGGCTCATAGTTTCAATGGGTTAGACAAGGCTGTGGTCCATGTGATCAGTTTGATTAGTTTTCTGTGATTGTGGTTTTCATTCTGTCAGCCCTCTGATGGATAAGGATAAGAGGTTTATGGAAGCTTCCTGATGGGAAAGATTGACTGTGGGGGAAACGGGATCTTGTTCTGGTGGGTGGGGCCATGCTCATTAAACCTCTAATCCAAGTTTGCATTGATGGGCGGGGTCCTGTTCCCTCCCTGTTGCTTGACCTGAGACCAAACTATGGTGGAGGTAATGAAGATAATGACGACTTCCTTCTAAAGGCAGCACTCAGTGTCCCCTGCAGCAGGCCACCAGCAACCCATGGCTCTGCCAGAGACTCCTGGACACTCACAGGCAAATCTGGGTCAGTCTCTTATGGGGTCATTGCTCCTTCCTTCTGGATGCTGGTGCACACAAGGTTTCGTTCATGCCATCCAAGGGAGTCTTTTCCCCAGCCCTGTGTAAGTTCTATAATCAAATCCCACTGGCCTCCAAAGTCAAATTCTCTGGGAGTTCTCAGTCCTTTTGCCAGAATCCCAGGTTGGACCTACAACAGTGTGGGTCCTAGAACTTTCTTAACAGCGCGAGAATGTCTTTGGTGTAATTGTTCTGCAGTTTGTGGGTCGTTTGCTCAGCAGCTCTACGGTGAGGTTAATGGCGACCTCCAAGAGGGCTTTTGCCACGGGCTGTGTGACCAGGTAGCTGCCCCCAGAGCCCCTGCCCCCGCGGCAGGCCACTGCTGACTTGTTCCACCTCAGGAGACTCTAACACAGGTTCGGCTCCATCTCCGTATGGTCTGGGTCCTGGTGCGCATAAGGTTTTGTTTGAGCCCCCCGTGCGTCACTGGTGGGTATGGGATTTGATACTAAATGGGATTTTGCCCCTCCTACCATCTTCCTGGGGCTTCTCTTTTGCCCTTGGACGTGGGGTACCCTTTTTTGGTGGGATACAACATTCTCCATTGATGGCTATTCAGAAGCAAGTTGTAGTTTTGGAGTTCTCGCAGGAGAAGATGAATGCATGTTCTTCTACTCCACCATCTTGCCAATACGATGGGTCCCAGGATTTGCACAACTTTAGCCCCAGCGGAGGGGAACACTCTCTCCCCTGACCCCCCAGGGACAGCTGTCTGTGCTGCCACCAAAGGCTGCTTTAGCTTTCTCAGTGTGTGTTAGGACACCTGTCCACTGTGTGTGCCTCCCCACATGGACACAGTTCCAGTTCGGCAAGTGTCCTGGTCAAGATGTTCTCAGCAGACCAGGTTAGGGTTAGGGTTTGGTTGGGTTTAGGGTAAGGGCTGGTGTTAAAGTTTGGGTTAGAGTCAGGGTTGGGGTTACGGTTAGGGTTAGGGCTACCCAGGTGGCTCTAGTGATAACCCACCTGCCAATGCACGAGGCCCAAGAGACCTGGGTTTGATTCCTGGGTCTGGAAGATCCCTTGCAGGAAGGTATGGCGACCCACTCCAGTATTCTTGTCTGGAGAATCCCATGGACAGAGGATCCTGATGGGCTATAGTCCATGGAGTTACAAAGATTCGGTCATGACTGAGGACTTAGTGGCACACACATAGAGTTAGGGATACAGTCCAACTTTGTTCAGATGAACTTTTCCCACTTCTCCGCCATCATTCCATCTTCGCCCATTATGACATCCAACAAGGAAGAGTCATCTCATTGGTCATTAGTAAGTGGCTTTGAGATGTCCACATGGTGGCCTATCTCAAAATTCGCCTGGGGTTCTGCTACTTACCTCTTCTTGGTATCTTTGTCTAAGCTCCCAATAAAGCCTTCTGTTACAAGAAGTCATAGAAAACTTCTGTTTCCTAGTCTACCTCTCCCAAGAGACTGGGAACTCTTAAATCACAGATGATATTGTATTCATGGCTGTGTCAGCAGTTCCCAACACAAAGACAATTGCAAGGCCAAGTCCTAGGAACTGCTTGTGAATTTGATGCCCAAGGGTCTTATCATTGAGGAAATAATAAGAACATGATGAGGAAGGGCCTGAAATTGATGTGCTGTAACTGTACACAAACAGTTGTACAGGCTGTGTACTGCTCAACTAGTAAAGCTCTATTCACATACATGATCATATAAACAATGTTCCCTAGTGTTGATTAGGCTATAATGTGAATAGTCTCCCAAGAAAGCCATCCATGGGTCAGATGGACTTATCTGTCTCTCATAATATCTTTCCCTTCTCAAGCAGAATCTCCACTAGGGTAATTAAAGGTCTGTCAGAAGACAGTTGGCTCAAAGATGAGAAAGTGAGTCATCAGACTGAATCATCAATCCCATGGGTGTGAGCTCATATCCTGGATTCTAGTCAACAAAATCAACTTCAAAACTATATTTAAAAAATATACTTTCATATCAAGACATCAAATTAATTGCACAAAAACCCAATATTCATGCTGGATCTCAAAAGAGTTGATGATACAGGGATGAAGAATCATTCCACATGAGGAATGAGAAAATTATTCTTGATTCGGAATACGAATGCTGCAAAATCTTCGAAGAAATCTCTTTACTAGGAATGATGAGGTGTAAAGACAGGCAAAGTAGTGAAATTATTTTCTGCTGCACTGCAAGAAAATGTAGCTGTTAAAGGGAACATTTCTATAGCCTACTTGGTATTTTCCACAGTTGCTTTAAAGTTATAAACCAAATTGTTTATTTCAAAGGAAGTTTCTACACAGAAGACTTTTCAAAAGTATCTCTGAAGATAGTAGATTCTGGTAGTGTCAATGAAAGCTTTCTTTTTAAAAATATTTATTTATACTTTTAGTAACACTGGACTTTTGTTGCTGTGCCTGGGCTTTCTCTAGTTGCAGCCAGTGGGGGTTACTCTCTAATTACAACGCATGGGCTTCTTATTGTGCTGGCTTCTCTTGTTGCAGAGCATGGGCTCTACAGCATGGGCTCAGTAGTTGTGGCACAAGGCACACCAGGGATCGAACTCGTGTCCCCTGCATCGGCAGGTGGATTTTTAACCACTGGACCACCAGGGAAGCCCCTGAAATCTTTCTTGGGCAACAGTGCTGCTAGCTCTGGGTGGCACAGCTGGGATAATCAAGAAGTAGAATAGACCTGAATGAATGAACAAACTGAGAAAAGTTCTTGGAACTGCACAGCTTCAGCAATGACCAAAACAGAAGACAACACCAAAAGATCCTCAGTGAGGAGGAAATGACTTCTATTGGAAGGATGCTAAGTTGCACTCATGAGCTATATTAACAAAGGAGATACAACAAAGTAAAATCACTGCCATTTGAAGGCTGGAAATAAAATGTTAAACTTCTTATTAGTGAATGGGAGAAGATGGGGGGAAAAAACTGAACACATAACTCCAAAGAAGGCAGGAAGAGAGGGGGGAAATAAGCATTAAAAAAAGAGTGTGTGAGAGAGAGAGAGGTGAAAAGTTCCCTTCTCTCAAATGGTCTTCAGTCCTCTCTACTTGGTCATCCTGAGTCATCCATCCAGGCCCATCTTAACTCACCCATCTGGGAAGACCCTCTGACACTTTGTGGCAAAGCCATTTGGCTCCTTCTCATCCTGATCCTAAACATGCCTGCATGATAACACCTATCATGTTTTTATTACAGTCATTGGACATCTTGTTTTGAACACTGGGAATCCATGACCTCTTCTACAGATTGTGGCTTGGGAGTAAGTTTAGAGAAAACAGCCTTCCTGCCCATTCATGCTTCAATATGGAACTACTCAGGCTTTAGGGGGAACCATGGGAAACCAGTGATTGCCCAGGATCTTCTTGAGGGTTCCTAGTGGCCACGATAAGTGGGTCAGAGATCAAGACATGATGTAGAAACCCCACAGATGACAGCGTGATAATGAGTCCTCTGGTGAATGAACCTGAAAGCATTTACAATTTACTGCAGTGAACACAAGCATGTATATCTCAGGAGACAGCAGTTGTAAGATATTTGATAAGGGGCTTCTTTTTTTAATTTTAAAGATTTTTTTAAAATGCAGACTATTTTTAAAGTCTTTATTGAACTTCTTACAATATTGCCTCTGTTTTATGGTTTGGTTTTTTGGCCACAAGGCATGTGGGATCTTATCCCCCTGACCAGGGATTGAACTTGCACCCCCTGCATTGGAAGGCAAAGTCTTAACCACTGGACCACCAGGGAAGTCCTGATAAGTGAATTCTTGACTCTTCCATCTAGAATTGGAAGTGATGAGGTCTATTCAAGCTGAGGTTTTTGTAGCTTTTAGGAAGTCCTAGTGAGGTTCATCAAGCTTCTTGTTACCCCAAACACATCCCCCTAAAACTCTGACCTGATTAGTTACAGATCTGCAAAAGCTGACCTTGGTCATTCACTCTGTCAGAATCTAACATTGAGGTCAGTTTCTGTTTCTTACTATCCTGCTTGCACCATCTTTCTAAATGGCCCACATATTATAAACACTAATTAGCTGACATCACCTCTTCCCAGATGATTTGAAAATAATTCCAATACCCAGTCTATGGTCAGGCACCACCACCTCAAGACCTAAGAAGGGCTGATCCCAGGAAGATCCGATCCATACTACAGAGTGAAACCCAGAGCTACTGGATGCTACTGGAAAGAAAGAAAGATGGCTTCTTTTCCACTGGAAATAAGCCTGGAGAGAGGTCATTTTGGATCTGTAGACATCCCAGCTTACCATATATTGGAGGAGTCTGAATGATAATAGAGCCAACACAGCAGAAGTAACAGCTGGGAAGTGGAACAAGAGAAACCATGTCTTGTTAGCTCCTGATACAGCTGTGCCTGCAATCCACATTGCCAACAGATGTTCTAACACCTGAGCTGAAAAATGCTCCTTTTTAAAAGTCTTTATTGAATGTGTTACAGTATTGTTTCTGTTTTCTGTTTTGGTTTTATGGCTGCAAGACATGTGAAATCTTAGCCCCCTGATCACATATCAAATCCATACCTCTTGCATTGGAAGGCAGAGTTTTAACCACTGGACCACCAAGGAAGTCCCCAAAATGCTCTTTTTAAAAGCCAGATCCTTATTTGTGTGTCACTGGAAAAGAAACAGCTGTTTGATCCCATAAGTCAAGACCATATATTTATCTTGGTCTCTCTCATTTTTAAAATACGAGAAAATGGTGACACAAAATGTCAAATGAAAGAAGGCAAGGATGAAGAAAAAGGGGAAAAAGGAAAGAAGGGGTAGCAAGAGTGATAGCCAGATTTTAATTGAACAAGCAAACTAAGAAATAGAGAGGCTGTAAGCTGGCAGCTGATAATTCCCCCAAACACTTGTTCTACCCCAAAGGTTGCTGCCCATGAAATAATTATGCACTGTTTATGAGCTTAGTATCACAGTCCCATGGGTGCTTTGTAACTAAACCTCCTCCTTTAAAATCTCATTGTTATTTCAAAAAGTAATTTTAGTTGGATTGTGAATTATTTGGATCAGTGGGTTTTGATAAACAAGCTTGTTCTAAACTGATACACCAGAAAAACCATTTCTAAGGACAATTAAAAACGAATTGCTTTTTTCATGCATCAAGAGAACCCTCGGTGGAGGTCTCACAGGGGACCCAGGTGGGAGATGTTTATCATCTCAGCACAGACGACCCACTGCTAACTCACTGATCCCAAAATTTCAGTTCTGTCTCACCACACAGAGAAAAATGAAATGAAGGATTCTGGTTCTGTATTAAAGCAAAACTTTTAGAAAATTAGAGATGTTTGGGTATCCCTTTCTTTTGAAAGAGGCAAGGGGAGGAAACGCAGACATGGAAAAAGAAGAGAATAACCAGTTTCACAAACTTGAGAGTTAATTTTTTTTACCCTCTTTTATGATCTGAGAAAAAGAGTGGAACCCAAGATCACTTTTCAGAGGCACAGCTTGGAAACATCAGTGTTTCTAACCTGATGTATGCAGTGTATACCTGAATACAACCTGATGTACCCAACCTGGAATTATAAGCTGGAGCCCCTGAAGCTGCAGTCTGAAGTTTGGCCTGTGGGGTGAATACACCGCCTGGAACCCTTTCCCAATTAAGACCCCAGAATGCTGTTACGTGGGACTTCCCAGTGCTGTTCAAGTCTGGACATTGTTATCTGCCCAGTTTGGAGATGTATAGGCTGTTATTTCTTTCTGTTGTTTCCATTTATTTTCTTCTGATGGCTGTACATCTTCCATGACAAAAGTCCAGGTGTCAGCAAGGGGACTTTCCTTACTGGAGAATCTGCTTTGCAGCTCATTCTGAATGTGGGCCCAATCAGTAGTCTTCTGTTTGCCGTGTGACCCCTGTGTCTCCAAGCCAGCAACCACACACACACACATCAAATCCTTCTCACGTTTCCAGTCCTCTGACTTCTCTCTCTTTCAGGTTAGAGAAAGCTCTGCTTTTTAAGGGCCCAGTGATTGCATGGAACTTATCTGGCACCTCCAGGCGGCTCACCCTATTTTCAAAGCAACTGATTAGTAACCTGAATTACAGCTGCAAAGTCTTTCTTGAGATTCCCAGGTGAGACATCAGGGGAGAAGGTCATAAGGACTGAAATTCTGCTGACCCCAGTGACATTTTATATGAAATTCTGAATGTTTAATTTTTTGATTATTTGTTAACTTGCTTTTGGCTGCATCAGGTCTTAG
This sequence comes from Capricornis sumatraensis, assembly GCF_032405125.1. Classification (NCBI taxonomy): domain Eukaryota; kingdom Metazoa; phylum Chordata; class Mammalia; order Artiodactyla; family Bovidae; genus Capricornis; species Capricornis sumatraensis. The sequence goes on along the minus strand of NC_091085.1, from coordinate 56,327,593 downwards.
CTGTGGCACGCGTACTCTTTGTTGCCACACTCAGGTTTCTTTAGTTGCAGCTCACAGGCTTAGTTGTCCTATGGCATGTGAGATCTTAGTTCCCCAACCAGGAATCGAACCCACATTCCTGGCATTGGGAGGAAGGTTCTTAACCACTGGACCACCAGGGAAGTCCCTGAATTTTTAATTATTGACAGCTATTTAAAGTTTTTTTTTTTTTAATAACATCTTGTTAGCCCAAGAGTCCACTGCTTGGGTCTAGCTACATGCTTAGTAGAACCCACCCCCCCCAAAAAAAAACAAAAAAACCTATTTGGGGACTTCACTTGGGGCTTCCCAGGAAGCACTAGTGGTAAAGAACCCTGCTGCCAATGCAGGAGATGTAAGAAAAACAGGTTCAATTCCTGGGTCAGGAAGATCCCTTGGAGGAGAACATGTTAACCCACTCCACTATTCTTGCCTGGAGAATCCCATGGACAGAGGAGCCTGGAGGGCTACAGTCCATAGGGTCACAGGGAATCAGACACAACTGAAGCAACTTAGCACACACACACTGGTGTTCCAGTAGTTAAGATTCCGTATTTCCAATCCAGGGGACTTGGGTTCAATTCCTGGTCAGGGAACTAAGCTCTCACATGCTGCAAGGTACAACCCAAAAGCAAAACAAAAACAAAATACCAATTTAGGTGCTGAAATCACACATTGGTACTCAGTTATGTGGGTTGTACTGCCTCAGGGCACAGTATTGATCTGCTTCTTAGCACATCACTGGCCAGGGCAGGGCAGTGGGATTTCCTGCTCCAAAGGATCATGAAGGACCTAAGCATCTTTTATCTTGAGCATCTACGGTGTCCTTAGTACTCATTTTCCTGTACAATCAGCCAATGGATGGGACAGAGAGAGAGAATGGAGAGGTCAGACCTGCTCTTAATCGCTTAAGTCCAAAGGTGTCACACTTTCTTCTGCTCACATTCCATTGGTGAGAATTAGTGACAAGGACTCTGATGAGTGTAGGAAAGTGGAGAAATAGATCTTCTGTTTACGCAGAAGAGGAAAATGCAGATATTTGTGGACACTTGAATCTGCAAAAAGATTAACAAAGAGACCTAAAATGTGCTTTCATTACTGGAAAAAGTAAGTAATGTCAATGTGACTAAAAATTATCATAGAAACAATGGGGTATGGGAAATGCATTTATGGCTTTCCATTTGAGAAACTTTGAATTAAAAGATATTTGGCCAGGGCTTCCTTGGTGGGTCAGTGGTTAAGAGTCCACCTGCCAATGCAGGAGACACTGGTTTGATCCCGATCCAGGAAGATCCCACGTGTCTCTGAGTAACTAAGCCCATGGGCTGCAACTATTGAGCCTGTGCTGTAGATCCCGGGAGCCACAACCACTGAGTCATGTGCCACAAAAGCTCGAGCACCCTAGAGCATGTGCTTTACAACAAGAGAGGCCACCTCAATGAGAAGCCCGCTACAAGAGAAGGCACTGCAATGCAAAGCCCATGCAGGGCGAAACTAGAGTAGTCCCCCCTGGCTACAGCTAGAGAAAAGCCCGGGCAGCAGAAAAAGGCCCAGCACAGCCAAAAACAAATAAATGAAATCATTTTTAAAAAGACATTTGGCCAAATATCTTTTCCATAAAGGCTTTTGGAGTACCTGGGAAGCTTAATTTGATTAACAAAATGATTGATTTAAACCCAACGCCTCAGAAACCTAACACAAAGGGTGGCCTCTATAGCAGACAAAGCATTAGTTGTCCAGGAGAACAGAGAAAAGACACGTGGCCATAGTCTGCTGGCTGTCGCCAGTTTTCCTTCTCCTTTTCCACCTCTGTAGCTGAGAGTGAAGTTATTTGGCGAGGAGGGAGATGTGCTCTAATAGATTTCGTTTTCCAGTCTCCACTACAGCTAGCTTTGGACAGGTGGCTGAGAGCTGGCCACGGAAATATAAGCAGACTTATTTGGTGTAGCTTCTAGGAAGGGTCTTCGACTGGGTGACTCAGCAAGAGGACACACTGGGGGACAGTCATGCCATGACGGGGACATGGAGGTTAGAAGACTACTTGACAGTCCATGCTGCTGTTTCTGGTGCTAGGGTCTATTTTCTATATCTGTCTATCCATCTGTCTATCCACCCATCATATCTACCCACCAATTCATCCATCATCTTTATCTATCATCTATCATCCATCTGTCTATTATCTATCATCTGTCTATATATCTATCTATTGATCCATCATATCTATCTATCTATCCACTAATTCATCTACCATCTTTATCTAATATTTATCTATCATCCCTCTATTATCTATATATCCACTTGTTATCTGTTTATCTACTTATAATATCTGTCATCTAGCTACTTATCAATCTATCCATTTATAGATCTAAATATATTTAGAGGTCTTTATTTTTCTTGATTGATATAATGTATATCAATAACATGTAAAATATTTAAATAAATCTCTATTTTGAGACGTTTATGTTGCTTAAAAATTTTATTGTCATGCAAGTAACCTTTCCTCCCATGTCTTTACACATATCTCTATTTTCTTAGCATAACTCCAAAGAAAGAAAATTACTTGGTTGAAAGGCATGCTCATTTATAAGCACACAGACTGTCACAATTCTGTCCTAAAATCTGCACTTTCAATAAAATTTTTGCATTTTTTTACTAATACAAAATTATTTAATTTTATTACTGTAGTAACAGTAGCTTGGATAGCCCTGAAATGAGTTAACATTAGAAATAAAGAGGCTACCCTTGGTGTGCCTGCAAATGAGATAATTGATATAAAATGATTTTGAAAGTGTGAGATGTTCAATATAAATATAAACATTGTGATTTAATTACTATCCTTCTTAAGTGACTGTGCTGTCAAGCTAATGACCCCAACAAATTTGCAGATCTTACTTTTTCATCTACAGTGTTCATCCTTAGGAGCAAAATTTTTCCAAAATGAAAAATAGAAATCATACCATCATCTCAATACGTGGAGAAACAGCCTTTGACAAAATTCGGCATCATCCAGCTGTGATGAAAACTCTCAGCAAAGTGAGTACAGAGGAACAGACTTCAACATGATAATAACATACACGACAAACCCGCAGCCAGCATCATGAAGTGAAGTGCTGGCCGCTCAGTCGTGTCCAACTCTTTGCTACTCCATGGACTGTAGCCTGCCAGGCTCCTCTGTCCATGGGATTCTTCAAGCAAGAATATTGGAGTGGGTTGCCATTACCTTCTCCAGGGGATCTTCCTGACCCAGGGATTAAACCCAGGTCTCCTGCATTGCAGGCAGATTCTTTACCATTGAGCCACCAGGGGGGCCATCTAGCCAACATCATACTCAATGGGGGGAAAAAAAAACTAAAAGCATTTTCTTCAAAATCAGGAAGAAGACAAGGACACCCACTCTCACCACTTTTGTTCAACATAGTATTGGAAGTCCTGGTCATATCAATAAGGCTAGAAAAAGAAATTTTAAAAATCCAAACTGGAATGAAGTAAAACTGTCATTGCCTGGGATGACATAAGACTATACAGGAAATCTTGAAGCTACCCTCAGGGGGAGGGGAGAAGAAAAAAAAGACACCCTCAGAAGCCTGCAGAACTCATCAATGAATTCTTTATTTGCAGGATACAAAATCAATATGCAGATTGTATTGCATTTTCATAAGCAAATCACTCCAGTGATCTTGCCCAGAAAATCCCATGGACAGAGGAGCCTCGTGGGCTATAGTCCATGAGGTTGCACAAAAGTCAGACATTACTGAGTGGCTAAACAACAAAAAGCACAAATCATAAACTATCTGAAAGAAAAATTAATAAAACAATCCCAATTATAATCATATCAAGGTGAATAAAATGACTAAAAGTGAAAAATAAGAAAACAACAAAAGCTTTGCTTGAAGAATGGTCATAAGCTATTAAAGCTAGGTTTAATGAGAAGTTAACTTTTAAGTGGAGATTCGCACAGAGGAAGTTTACCTGGGAGTAACCGCAGGATGAACACCTGCAGAAGGAAGGTGGCAGTGTTTGGAAGAGGCAGAAGATGTCCTGCCTTGTAGCTCAACACTGGCCTCAACTAATCCCACAGGGAGCTCTGAGGCAGGCCTCTCCAGGAAGAGATGCCCACCTGGCATATGGGCAATAATTCCTTCCATCTTTACCAGGGGTGGGGAGGCTGGGTGTGCATCACAGTAACACAAGGAAATACTGCCTCACCTTTGAGCAGCTTCTCTACGTGTCTTCCCCAACCCCCCGCCACATTTCTGCCCAGACACACCCTTTCCCACACTCAAATCCTCTGCAGTTGTCTGAATGGGAAACCCACTCAGCAACGGGGTGGGGGTTGTTGAGAAAAGATAGTAGGTAAAGAGGAAACAGACTCTCCAACTCCCTTCAGGATGCTACTAAACACCATCTGCTGCTCATCTTTTACTTCTGAAATCCAAGTTCAAATGCTTGTTGTCATTAGTGGGGTTTGTGTAGATGTTATACAGACAAGACCAATGTCAAATTAGTGCTCATACACACTTCCTGATCAAATAGGTGCCCTAGATTTGTTCTGTAGTTGTCGTCTGTTAATATCCAGAGAAGCTGCAATCCTAGGCTGGACAATACTGCATGAAAATTCCACAGTGTCCCCAAGTTCTATCAGGGACATCAAGAATTAAGTACCCAACAGCAAGCATTAGCATTAGACGTCTTCTATAAGAGATACTGGGCTTCCCTGGTAGCTCAGCTGGTAAAGCATCTGCCTGCAGTGCAGGAGACCCTGTTCAATTCCTGAGTTGGAAAGATCTGCTGGAGAAGGGATAGGCTACCTACTCCAGTATTCTGGCCTGGAGAATCCCATGGACTGTACAGCTGCAAAGTGTTGGACACAACTGAGTGACTTTCAGTTTCATAAGAGATACCAAATAAAGTGCCTTTACTAGGCTACTTGTAATGGAGAACTCATTGACAGAGTTAAGAACGGTCATTATTTAAAATAATAAACACAAGGACTTCCTTGGGTGTCCGCTGGTTAAGACTTCACACTGCCAATGAAGGGTGTGCAAGTTGGATCCAGCAAGGACAGAAGATTAACAATAAAATAAAATAAAATTCCAGACCTGTTGTTCACACTTGCTACAGTCACCGACAATTTAATCCCACCCACAGGGAAGACATGGAGGCAGATATTGGATTCAGCAAGTTTCTGGCATATACAGACCAGAATTAATGGAACGCATCACCAGGATCGTCAGATACAATATAGAATGTGTCACGCTTAGTCGCTCAGTCATGTCTAACTCTTTGTGACCCTATTGACTGTAGCCTGCCAGGTTCCTCTGTCCAAGGGGATTCTCCAGGCAAGAATACTGGCATGGATTGCCAGGCCCTCCTCCAGGGGATCTTCCCAACCTCGGGATCAAACTCAGGTCTCCCACATTGCAGGCAGATTTTTTACCATCTGAGCCACCAGGGAAGCCCACAGTATAGGATATCACAGTGAAATTCCAATTTCAGATAAATAGCAAAGACATATTCAGTAGAAGTGTCTCACAAAGATGGCATGGGACATACTTATGCTAAAACAAAATTGTTTATCTGAACTTCAGATTTACTTTAGCATCTAGTAAATTCTGCTGGCCAAATCTGCAATCCTTGTATAACCCAAAAATGCAAGATGAATTAAAACAGGCCACTCATTGGGATATACTGCTGCTGCTGCTGCTGCTAAGTCACTTCAGTCATGTCCGACTCTGTGTGACCCCATAGATGGCAGCCCACCAGGCTCCCCCGTCCCTGGGATTCTCCAGGCAAGAACACTGGAGTGGGTTGCCATTTCCTTCTCCAATGCATGAAAGTGAAAAGTGAAAGGGAAGTCGCTCAGTCGTGTCCAACTCGTAGCGACCCCATGGACTGCAGCCTACCAAGCTTCTCCATCCATGGGATTTTCCAGGCAAGAGTACTGGAGTGGGATGCCATTGCCTTCTCCGCACTGGGATATAAACCAGATTCAAATTTGGGTAGAGTGTGGACGCTGGCATGAAGTGAGCCTAAAACTGGAATTCTAACACTTCCACCTACTACAAAAATATTCTTGGTTCAATAAATTTCACCCTATTCAATTTTCAATTTTCTCCTCTGGAAGTTGCCTATAATAATGATCTCAGTCAACCTAGATGAATGGCTATAACAAACAACACTTCAAGATAATGGCTTAACACCACAGAGGTTTATTTCTCATTCATATCAGAGTCTAATACGGTCAGTGCTTGGCCCCTGAGGTCATCTGAGGACCCAGTATTCTTAGGCCATGGTCAGTTCTCACCTGAGTCCTCTTGGCTGGACTACAGATGGTGCATATGAGCCATGACTTTTATTAGGTGTGAATACTACATCTTAAAATAGTTTTTAAAATTCCCAGCACAAAGGTAGATGCTTCATAGTTCTCACCTATTATGACAATTATTTAAATTATCGTAACACCCTATCATTGTGTTTGGAGAAAGATTACACCCTTGCTTTTCCCAACCTAAACAGAACAGTGCAGTGAAAAGTCATGTTCTCAAGATAAGATTCAAGAATGGGGGCTGGGCTTCCCTGGTGGCTCAGTGGTAAAGAATTCACCTGCCAAAACAGGATACACAGGTTTGGTCCCTGACTCGGGAGGATCCTACATGCTGCGGAGCAACTAAGCTCGTGTGCCACGACCACTGAGCCTGTGCTCTAGACCCTGGGAATCACACCTGCTGAGACCACACGCTGGAACTACTGAACCCCAAGGGCCCTAGAGCCCATATTCTACAAGAGAAGTCACCACAGTGAGAATCCGTCCACCACCACTAGAGAGTAGACCCCACTCTCTGCAACTAGAGAAAAGCCTACACATCAAAGAAGACCCAGCACAGCCAAAAATTAATAAATAAACTTTAAAAACTTTACAAAAAGAGTGGGGGTTTTCTCTTTCTTCTCTTTAATATGTATCCACTTTTGCACCATTTCTGTGATGATTTTCAAGTTTTCTGGAATTTATCGCAGTAATAATTAAATGTTGCTCATGCCACATCCAGTGTTCACCTAACTGTCTCCTTTTTGTGCTGGAATAATACACAATCTTCGGAGAATTAGCCTTGTGATGCAACGTAGGAGGAAAAGAGGACTTGCTAGCCTGGGAACAACGATTAGGATTTTGCTCAGAAGTGCTCAAAATGCAGGTTCTCTGAGGAGGGGTGTTGGGGAAACAGAGAGGAAGAAAATTCACAATGAAATGGACAGAGAGAGCAACATAATAGGTCTCTCTCGTTATTTGTTTCTGTAATAGATTCCTTGGCTGAAAGAGAAATTAATTATGAAGAAGGACAAGTTATCAAGAAAAAAGCCAGTGGCACTGGGCCCACAGTGGACAGTCTGCTGAGACCAAGGACAATGTTTATAGCAAGGGTGACTCATGAGGCTAACTGATCATACCACCCATCTTAAAAATCAGCCCCTATTGAAAGATTACTAAAAATACAATATAGCCTCAGGAATATAGTAAAACTTATTCTTGTTTGCCTGGCAATTTCCTTGTTTGTTTGTTTGTTTTTTTGGTAGTGAAATTCCTGTGACCTGGGAACCCTGCCACCATGGGAAAACCAGGATACTGAGTCACCCTACTCAGGAAGAGGTTATGCATTTATCCCAGAGAGTAGTAAAGCCTGTGGTGATTTGTAAATGGGATGCAATTTGCACAGAGGCTATACATCTGTGTGGCTGTTGCTTCGCCTCGACTGGGAGCAGTTTGGAGGCAGAGACGGAGCCTTATTCATCTCTGTGCTGGGGATACAGGGCTGGGCACAGAGCAAACACTCATTCACAGTTTGTTTCAGTTATGAATTCCACTTCGTTGAGTGAATTCAAATAGAAATTAATTAAGTTAAATTGGAAAGACCTCAAGGCTAAGGTCATGAAATCTGACTTGTCCGAGGTCTGATTCTGTGACCCTAATGCACCTGAATGGGCTTCCTGGGTGGCGTTTGTGGTAAAGAACCCTCCTGCCAATGCAGGAGACATAAGAGATGCAGGTTCAACCCCTGGGTCAGGAAGATTCCCCTGGAGGAGGGCACGGCAACCCACTCCAGTATTCTTGCCTGGAGAATCCCATGGACAGAGGAGCCTGGCGGGCTACAGTCCGTAGGGTTGCAGAGTTGGACACTGCTGAAGCAACTTTGCATGCATGCATGCAATGCACTTGAATAGCCCTGTTGCTTTTAGTCCCTGACTCTGAGAGAATTGACCCTTGTTGTCCCCTCATGTCCAGGGCCAGCCCAGGAACCTAGGTGGCTCTCAGAACCAGGCAGGTGACATCACACGATGAATGAGACCTTCAGATAAGGCAACATGTGACATCACGAAAACCTTTCCTGGGCAGAAGAAAAGGTTAGAACTCTAAAAGCATTTTTTGTAATTTTTTGAGTGTTGTCATTCATTCGCTAAATCATGTCCAACTCTGCAGACCCATGGACTGCAGCACATCAGGCTTCCCTGTCCTTCACTCTCTCTCAGTTTGCTCAAAGTCATGTCCAGTGAGGCGGTGATACCATTTAGCCGTTTCATCCTTTGCCACCTCCTTCTCTTTTTGCCTTCAATCTTTCCCAGCATCAGAGTCTTTTCCAGTGAGTTAGCTCTTTGCGTCAGGTGGCCAAAGTTTTGGCGCTTCAGTGTCAGTCCTTTCAATGATGGTGATTCATTCATTACCCCCAGATAACTTGCCTTTCATATAAAAATGTTCAAAATCGGGACTTTCCCGTGGTCCAGTGGTTAAGACTCCATGCTACCACTACAAGGGGTGTGGGTTCCATCCCTGACCAGGGAACCAAGATCCACCCCCACAACAGGCCACACAGTGTGGCCAAAAGAAAAAAAAAGACTGTTTTCCAGACAACCCCAGATTCTCTGTTTAGTGCTAGTTAATGCTTTCATTAATAACTAGGGAAACATAACTAATGGTTTCGTTCCTGCAGACAGAACCCTTCCCATGATGGAACTCTCAGGCTGGGTGTCTGTCTCCTCATCCCTTCCTGGGCTGTCATCCCACAACTAGAAAATAAAGATGCAGCGGCTGAGAGTTCTGCCCCATAGAAAGGGCAGCGCTAAGGTGAAACGTGTTAAATCTGCTGAGCCGAGGACCCCGTGCATCCCTGGGTCAGAGCCACGGAGCTGCGGTTTCATGTCCTGTGGCTGGAACTCTGGTCCACTCTGAAGAAGCTCCATACAGAGCTGGGGTGATTAGGATGTGCCAATGTATGTCCATCAACAGTACAAAGGTACCAAAAAAGAAAGAAAGAAGCTTCACAGAGTTGATGAGTGTGTGCATGTGTGTGCACACTCAGTCATTCCCAACTCTTTGCAACTGCCTGGACTGTAGCCCGCCAGGCTCCTCTGTCCAAGGGATTCCCCAGGCAAGAATACTGGAGTGGGTTGTCATTTGTTTCTCCCAAGGATCTTCCCTACCCAGGGATCAAACCCATGTCTCCTGCATTGGCAGGCGGATTCTTTACCTCTGACCCACGAGGGAAGCCAGAGAGTTAAGGACGATGCCATAAACCTAGTTTTCCATCATGGGCCGTCTAACAGCACATTTGTTTTTGTACGTGGCCCCCAGCTCTGCTCTGTGCTGCTGTGTCTTCCAGAAACAAACTACAAAATCCCCAGGGTTGTGCAGTTGATAACTCTGACTTCAGAGGCTGGAGGGGTCAGGGCAGATGGTGGAGGAGGAGTGAGCAGGGTAAGGACTTGGAAAGTGCAGGTAAATCTCCCTGAATGGAGAGGACTGGGACACTGGAGCTGGGGCCTGTGTCCTGAGTCATGGCTGGGTCTGCAAGCTGCAGGACACAACAGAGGTTGGCATTGCCCAGGTAGGGGAGCCCAGTGCTTGACCCTGACCAATACGAAGGAAGTATCTGTGGCTGATTCTGTGGAGCCAACTGATCCCTCCCAGCAGCATCATGAGGATGAATGGAGATACTGAATCTGATGCTAGCAGCTCAGAGCTCAGCAGGGAAGAGGTGCAGAGCTCAGAACAGGGAGAGTCCCTCCCGGTGGGGCTCAGGACCCAGCATTTAGGGGGGAATCTTTGCAGAGTACAGGGCAGGCTGGTCCCCTCCTGGGACCTGACCTCTCCTGGACTCCTAATGAATCACCAGTTCCCTGCGATTTTTTATCAGCCTTGAACTGAGAGGAAAATGCTGCTAAAGGGAAAGACATCAGCCAATAGGAGCGTGGACTAAGTTCCTGCAACTTCACTGTCTGGCTCACTGTCTCTACATCCACTTTAATGTATAATTTATGGGTAAATTAATAGAAACTAATCAAGCAAGGCTATGCACACAGTGCCGTGTTCAACAACAGATGAATCCAATAGCGATTATTTTAGAATAATAACAACACTTTGAAAACGCCTGGTCATCAGTACTACATTGGGAGTGCTAACAAGACTAATGGTCTCAGCAACCACGCAGCCAGTGAGGGAACCTGTGGCTGATGCTGCTGATCTCTGCCTGCTGTGGAGTCAGCCAACCCCACACCTCAGTTTTAGTTTATTCCCAGGACCCTGCATTCTGAGGCTATTGTTCTAGGGGAAAGTGAGGGGAGGGCACATTTTTTCCAGGCCAATGTAATAGACAGTGGGGCTTCCCTGGTGGCTATGAAAAATCCACCTGCCGATGCAGGAGACGCAGATTTGATCTCTGGGTTGGGAAGATCCCCTGGAGAGGGAAATGGCAACCCACTCCTGCCTGGAAAATCCACTGGACCGAGGAGCCTGGTGGGCTACTAGTCCATGGAGTCACAGAGAGTTGGACACAGCTTAGGGACTAAACAACAACAGTGTGATAGCCAGCGGTTTCTTTTGGCTTACACCTGTCCACCTCTATGATGCAGAACTGCCCCCTTCCCAACTCCTGGAGCTCAGACTGAAGTCCAGTGAGGCGCTGTGTTTCCCTCTCCCCTCTTCCTGAAAACGCATGGGGTGACCTTGGGTAAGAGACAGGCAGTCAGAATCCTTAGCACCCACGGCCCCTACAATATGAGGTGGGGCACTTTTCTGTATCTCTTGCCCCTTGGTTTCCTTGTCAATAACAATATGCCCTGTTGTGAAGGTTACAGGGCATCACACAGTGGCTGTGCTCAAGAGCTCACCTGACTCACAGCAGAGGCTCCCCAAGGTCAGCTGAGGTCACTCATACTTTCTAAGGAAAGTCCCATACGCCCCTGCTGGGTCCCCACTGGCAACAAGAGGCAAGACCCTGACTCTTCCATCCATCCAGCGACTACATCATCAGCTGGAGACAACGAGAAGTTTGGGTTCTCACTTCACATTCATGAAAGACCTCAGAACTACACTTTTGAAGCTGTCTCCAAGGAAGCCTGCAAACCCAGGGACAGAATTACACAGAGTGGATTTCTCCAAAACCTCTTCATCATGCGACTTAAAACCCCAACTAGTGACAAGACCCACTTTCCCCTTAAAATCAGGACAGCTGACTCTTGAATAATTGGGGGATTAGAGGCATTGTTCCTCCAGGCAGTTGAAAATCTGCATATAATTTATAGCCAGCCCTAGTATAAACGGTTCCTCTTCAGCCACACCCCTAGATTACACCAAGGGAAGACCGTGTAGTATTCACTATGGAAAAGTATCCATGGAAAAGTGGACTCGCGCAGTTAAACTTGTGCTATTCAAGGGTCAACACGTCTTTTCAGTGAAGCATTTGCATTTAAGAGCATTCACTCGTTCATCATGAGCAGTTAAACTATGTCAAAAATTTTAAACGTGATTTTTGGGTTTTCTCCATTTATTTATTGAAACTGGATTGGGAGGTGGAAAAGCAGTATTTTTAAACAGCCTGGTTTTTTCGTTACATCCAAGGAGCTCTGCTAAGATATTAACAGAGTGAAGACCTTTATGAATGAGATAAAGAGGTGCCTATGAAATCGTGAAATTGCAGGCTGAATTCTATAAGCTTTTGTGCATTTTCCTGGGAAAACTTCCACTGATTTAATTAGATTGTTGGAAGTGGAGGGAACGGTCAGAACAGAAAAGAGAGAGGGGAGAGGAAAGGGCGCATACATAGTGGGAAAAGGCAGCGCCCTGAGGTCTGAAGGGAATTCGCATTCCAAGCTGCAGCCCCAGGTGCGACCACCTGTAAGACATGCAGTCCCTCCCGCCGGCGCTAGAGAGCGGGCCCGGGCACAGCAAGCCCAGCGCGGACGCTGCAGACGCTCCGAGCGGCCAACAGGGGGCGCGGTTACAGCCACAGCGGGAGCCCTATTGGAAATGTGGAGCTCGGTCACCTTCTCGGTGGAGCGCGGTTCCACGGCCCTGGGGCTGGTGGACAGGGCCAGAGGGAGGCTTCCCTGTGCACCGGTGAAAGAGATCCCACGTTGTCCAAATCCTGAGGGCGACCTTAGCTTTGGGGAGGCTGGAGGGAGCATTGCAATGAGCCCAGTGACCTTTGCAAAATCCTCTCAGGATGTCTCGGAGGTCGGTGTCCCTGGATTAGCATCTCAGCTCTTCCCTTCACTGTGTGACTTTGGACAAGGAGTCCACCTCTCTGAATCTCAGTTCCTTCCACCACTAAAATGGGGATAATGACCATGCCCAAATGGTATAGAATTAAACGAGACACCTGCAGGGGGCCCACAGTACGGAGCACGTGGCGGTGGTAAATCTTCAACTATCATCTTCTATTACTAACATTACTCTTGTCACCTATCGTTGTTACTATAGTATTGTGACTACACGATTACTGTATTACTATATTACTGTGTTTGTCCACTGGGCTGCTGTTTGGCCACTCTAGATATTTGTCCCGAAAGAACTATTTCTTTGGTTAGAACATGCAGTGCTAAACCTTTTTGATCTTTTCCATTCTTGAAAGTTTCAAGGGCCTGAAGTCTTTCTGGTCTTGTGCAATTTACTTGCCATTGAATTTCACCCCATTTAAATCAATCTAGCTAAAATGTCTCTGTGGGCGGAGGGATCAGATGAAGACTCAGGATTGCTGGCTTAAAAGATTCCTGCTGGCTTTTAGCAGGAAAGAGAAATCAGCTTCCTCACTTCAGTTCAGTTCAGTTCAGTCGCTCAGTCGTGTCTGACTCTTTGCGACCCCATGAATCACAGCACGCCATGCCTCCCTGTCCATCACCAACTCCTGGAGTTCACTCAGACTCGCGTTCATCGAGTCCGTGATGCCATCCAGCCATCTCATCCTCGGTCGTCCCCTTCTCCTCCTGCCCCCAATCCCTCCCAGCATCAGAGTCTTTTCCAATGAGTCAACTCTTTGCATGAGCTGGCCAAAGTACTGGAGTTTCAGCTTTAGCATCATTCCTTCCAAAGAAATCCCAGGGTTGATCTACTTCAGAATGCACTGGTTGTATCTCCTTGCAGTCCAAGGGACTCTCAAGAGTCTTCTCCAACACCACAGTTCAAACGCATCAATTCTTCGGTGCTCAGCCTTCTTCACAGTCGAACTCTCACATCCATACATGACCACTGGAAAAAACAAAGCCTTGACTAGACGGACCTTAGTCGGCAAAGTAATGTCTCTGCTTTTGAACCTGGTATCTAGGTTGGTCATAACTTTTCTTCCAAGGAGTAACCGTCTCTTAATTTCATGGCTGCAATCACCATCTGCAGTGATTTTGGAGCCCCCCAAAATAAAGTCTGACACTGTTTCCACTGTTTCTCCATCTATTTCCCATGAAGTGATGGGACCGGATGCCATAATCTTCATTTTCTGAATGTTAAGCTTTAGGCCAACTTTTTCACTCTCCTCTTTCACTTTCATCAAGAAGCTTTTTAGTTCCTCTTCACTTTCTGCCATAAGGGTGGTGTCATCTGCATATCTGAGGTTATTGATATTTCTCCCGGCAATCTTGATTCCAGCTTGTGTTTCTTCCAGTCCAGCATTTCTCATGACGTACTCTGCATAGAAGTTAAATAAGCAGGGTGACAATATACAGCCTTGATGTACTCCTTTTCCTATTTGGAACCAGTATGTTGTCCCATGTCCAGTTCTAACTGTTGCTTCCTGGCCTGCATACAGATTTCTCAAGAGGCAGGTCAGGTGGTCTAGTATTTCCATCTCTTTCAGAATTTTCCACAGTTTATTGTGATCCACACAGTCAAAGACTTTGGCATAGTCAATAAAGCAGAAATAGATGTTTTTCTGGAACTCTCTTGCTTTTTCCATGATCCAGCAGATGTTGGCAATTTAATCTCTGGTTCCTCTGCCTTTTCTAAAACCAGCTTGAACATCAGGAAGTTCATGGTTCACATATTGCTGAAGCTTGGCTTGGAGAATTTTGAGCATTACTTTACTAGCATGTGAGATGAGTGCAATTGTGCAGTAGTTTGAGCATTCTTTGGCATTGCCTTTCTTTGGGATTGGAATGAAAACTGATCTTTTCCAGTCCTGTGGCCACTGCTGAGTTTTCCAAATTGCTGGCATATTGAGTACAGCACTTACACAGCATCATCTTTCAGGATTTGAAATTTCTCTACTGGAATTCCATCACCTCCACTAGCTTTGTTCGTAGTGATGCTTTCTAAGGCCCACTTGACTTCACATTCCAAGATGTCTGGCTCTAGATGAGTGATCACACCATCGTGATTATCCGGGTCGTGAAGATCCTTTTTGTACAGTTCTTCTGTGTATTCTTGCCATCTCTTCTTAATATCTTCTGCTTCTGTTAGGTCCATACCATTTCTGTCCTTTATGGAGCCCATCTTTGCATAGCTCAAAAGGCCATGTGGCCCAAGGGCTCCAGACTGGGAGGACAGGCTTCAGATTCCAGTTTTGCCCTGAACTCCCCTGTGGCCTCAAGGGGGCGCTCCATCTCTGTATGGCTGCTGAGCTGCACAGAAGGCAGGCAGTGTATTTTTATCCCTGTGGTTCCTCCAGCTGTGACTTCATGGCTCCTCCATCTGTTAGAATGCATGAGTCTGAAGAAGGAGAATCCAGCCATTGCCAACCTCAAGGGGACGGTGTGGGGGTGAGACATGGATTCACAAAGTCCTCTGTTGGACCGTTCAGCCACTGCCTACACATGACCTTGGCAAGTCACTCCTTATTCCTCCCCCAGGGGTCAGCGTGTGGTGACATTCACGGTAAGATACATGACCTTTGACCTTCGCTTGGAGTCCCAGCCCAAAGTCCTGCAGACAGAGAGGTGTCCATCAGCTGGGGTTCAAGGTCATCAGTGGCCACCTTATAAAGGGGAGCATGCCCAGCCCTGCTTGATCTCAAATTGTGGTCAAAGGCAAGTCCATCTTCCTTTATGGGGCTCTTCTCCAACTGAGTAAGTTCACAGAGGCCCCTGCAAGAGCTCTAGATACCCTAAGACTGGGTCCAAGTCCATCCCTCTCTAACTGCAACATTAAACCTCTGGCCTCACCTCTGAACCTCAGTTTCCTCCACTGGAAAATGAGGGTGTCAGGGACTTCCCTGGTGGTCCAGTGGCTAGGACACTGTCCTCCCAGTGAGGGGGCCTGGGTTCTGTCCCTGGTCAGGGAACCAGATCCCACATGTCATAGCTGAGGATCCCATATGCGGCAGCAAAGATTACACCTGCCACAGTTAAGGCCCAGTGCATCAAATAAATATTAGAAAAAAGAAAAGAAAAATAGGGTTGTCAGTTCTCCAAACTGATGAGAACAACATCACCCAGGGAGCACCCCCCAACCCCCGCCTTCTCACTGTGCCCCAACTCAGGTGCTTCAATCCTCATGCTGCTTTCTTCTTCTCCCTAAGCAGGAGAATGGATACATTCTGCTCACCATTAAAGCTGCATGTCAGGGGATTAAACTGTGAACCAAGCTCCAAAACATCAAGGATAAATGTGCCTCTGCACCCCAGTGTTCATAGCAGCACTATTGACAACAGCCAAGACACAGAAGCAACCTAAGTGCCCATCAGCGGAGGACTGGATAAAGAAGATGAGGTACGCGTATACAACGGAATATGACTCAGCCACAGAAAGGAACAAAGCACTGCCATTTGTAGCAACATGGATGGACCTAGAGATTATCATGTGGAATCTAAAAAAAATTATACAAGTGAGCTTATTTACAACACAAAAATAGACTCACAGACATAGAAAACAAACATATGGTTACCAATGGGGAACAGGGGGTGAATAAATTAGGAGTTTGGGATTAACAGACGTGCACTACTATACGTAAAATAAATAGCAAGGGCCTACTCTGTCGCCCAGGGAACTATATGCAATATCTTATAATAATCTATAATGAAAAAGAATTTGCAAAAGAGTATATATGTAATAACTGAACTACTTTGCTGCAGCCCTGAAACTAACACAACATTGTAAATCAATTATACTGCAATTAAAAAAAAAAGATAAATGTGTCTTCAAGGGACACAGGCGTAGTGGCTGTACTTGACCCTGATATTGGAGATACAGTCATAGACCCAAGACCCCAGTCAACCCCCAGGACCTTGCCCTGAGCAGTGCCTGATGGAGAGGAGAGGTGAGAGGTGGCCAGCAGAGAAGGAAGCATGCGGGTGTGTTTACTGAGGAAGAGAAACTGGTAGGCTCACAGATCTGCCCTGGCTCATTCCAGGGTTTCTCCACATGACGCCAAAACAATTCCAGAACGTTAGTTCTTCATTAGAGATGCTAAAGACAGAAAGGAACAAAAGATCTAATTAATATTGAAATCAGAGTGATGCTGATGGAACAAAAGGTTGGGGATGCAGCAATAGCTATCCTCTGGCCAACAGGAAATATATGACACATCTCCCATCAGGAGGAACAATAAAAGTCCAAATTACCAGCATAAAGAAGGACAAAATTAGGCAATAACATCCAAGCTGCCTGACGACTTATTCTTAGCTGCCTGGCTCCTGGTGATGGGTGAAGCGAAGGAAATTCATGCCCAGAAATAGAGGAACAGTGTTTTCTGGAAGAACGTTTGCCAAGCGTCACTGAAAGAGCGAGAAATGGGCTTAAACTGCTCTGGGATTTCTCTCCATCTCCTTCTGATAAAATTAGGATCCATCTGAGGGTTTCTCTGGAAGCTTGTTGGAGCCCACGGCAGACAAGGACCCTTTCAAGGTAAGTCAGTGCAGAGAGACTGTTCTGAACCCAGTTCATCAACATCGTGGGGTCCCCACAAGGTCCTCAATCTCACTCTCACCTGTGACTGGGCCCCATCTTTCATTAGTGAACCTGCTCCTACAGCGCAGGACACACAGAGAAGGGGAGAAAGACAGACCCTGGGCATTTGCACATCTCTTTCAACTGGATGATGTGCCAACATTGAACAAACATCAAGCATAAAAATCTCGATTTTCAGAAACTTCTGCCTTTAAATCTGTCTTTAAATGAGAGAAGAAATAGGAAGGGACTGTCCGTCCACTTTTCAGTACCATGAATTTGGACACGCAGTAGACTAATGTTTGTGCACAACTCACTGAATCCAGACACTTAAACCTCTCCAACCTCAGTTTTCTGGGTGGTAAAATGGGGATAATATTGGGACCTAGTCTGTGCGGCTGCTGGGTGCATTGGCAGCTGCAATGTGTTAAAACCAGGGGAACCGAGTCTGTGGGCTGTGATGGTTTTCACTGCTCCTTCTAATAGACCTTTTGGGGCAGGAAGAGAAAGTGAGACATGGACCTGCCTTCCACTGCACAGGGACACACAGAGCACGAGTCCCGAATATGTACATCTACACAGTGGATGGAAGCGCAGAGGCGAGGAGCCCAGGGTGGGAGCGGGTTGGAGATGCAGAACAGCAGGGATGGGGCAGCAGCACCCAGCAGGGGCACCTGAGCCAAGTCCAGAGGACAGCCAAGGTTTCTCCAGAGAATGGCGGAGGCATGCTGGGCACAGGAAGGAGTATTATGAGCCCAGGAAAAGGATGCACAAAGTCTCCAGCTGTCTGGGGACCTGGGTAGGATCCAATGTTCTTGGGATACAGAGAGATGAAAATTTCCCTGATGAATCAACCCTCCCTCACTCTCTCAGGCCTAGACTCTGTGTTTCAGGCTAAAGTGATGTCACCTCCAGCCTCACAGGTGGATATCTGACCCAGGCAAGACCAAGGTGTATATTCTCTTCTATGGCCACAGAACTGCAGGATCAAGAATGGATACCAGGCCCAATATCGTCCAAACCTGGGATCTCGCTGGAGGCCCTAGAGGAGAGAAGCTTTGTTTTCTGGACTTGAATGTAAAACAATATGAACCTCTGGGTGTCAGAAGCCACCTATAGAAAGAGTCCCAGCAACGCGGATGCAGCTAGAGAGGACCTCACGGAGCGAAGCAAGTCGGACAGACAAAGACAAGTAGTACCTGGAATCACTTGTAGGTGGAGTCTCTAATATGACACAAACGAACTTATCCACAAACAGAAACCGACTCACAGACGTCGAATACAGACTTGTGGTTGCCACGGGGGCGGGGGGTTGGAGGAGGGATAGATTGGGAATTTGGGATTAGTAGACGCCAACTAGTATACATGAGCTGGATAAACAACGAGATCCTACTATAGAGCACAGGGAACTCTACTTGATATTTTGTGATAGGCTGTAGAATATGAAATATATATACATACGCTGCTGCTAAGGCGCTGCAGTCGTGTCCGACTCTGTGCGACCCTATAGACGGCAGCCCACCAGGCTCCCCCGTCCCTGGGATTCTCCAGGCAAGAACACTGGAATGGGTTGCCATTTCCTTCTCCAATGCATGAAAGTGAAAAGTGAAAGGGAAGTCGCTCAGTCGTGTCTGACTCTTCGCGACCCCATGGACTGCAGCCTACCAGGCTCCTCCGTCCATGGGATTTTCCAGGCAAGAGTACTGGAGTGGGGTGCCATTGCCTTCTCCCATATATATGTATATAGATAGATATATACGTATGTATGTATGTATGTATATATAAGAATATACATATATAATATATGTTCATATATATAGGTGTGTGTGTGTGTGTGTGTGTATATATATATATATATATATATATATATATATATACACATACACCCCTGGAAAGGGAAATGGCAACCCACTCCAGTATTCCTGCCTGGAAAACTCCATGAACAGAAGAGCCTGGCAGGCTAAAGTCCATGGAGTTGCGAAGAGTTGGACATGAATGAGCACACACACAAACACACACATGTATATGTATACATATACATATATATGTATAGCTGAATCACTTTGCTATACAGCTGAAATTACCACAATATTGTAAGTCAACCACACTTCAATAAAAAAAATTAATTTATAGAAAAAGTCCATCTGAGAATAAATACAACCTAGAAGATATCAGAACTAAATGTAGACAGAAACCAAATCCTAAGGAGCTTCTGATGCAATCTTGCTTGAACTCATTGCATCCACTTCTAGTTACGTGAGCCAACATGCTGGGTTGGCCAGAAAGTTCATTTGAGTTTTTCTGTAAGATGTTATGGAAATAAAGAAATGAACCTTTTGGCCAATCCAATACTTGCTCTGTTGGCTCAAGCAAGTGAGATTTGGGTTTTTGTTCCTGACCGACAAACAAAACGCCCAGACATAGCTAGGGAAGGAATTCCAGTTATACCTGCCAGACCTCAGGAGTTATCACCACTGTCCAACCCCACCCAAATGGATAATGAGATCTTTCGCTCAAAGAGTGTAGTTCAGTCATGTCCCTCTAGAGTACTGAGTCCAAGAAACATATTTCCTATCATAATTCTCAAGATTCAGACCTGAGGAAGACTGAGTCTCTTTGGGGACAGCCTTTTGGCAGCTGCTAAAAATCAACCCAGGAAATTCAGCTCATTTGTCAAAGCCAATATTTTCTCCAGAGGTGAAGTGGGACTCTGTTTAGTAACCAAACAGTTTGTGTAAGCAGCAGGGAACTTTTGATTTCCCTCTGACAGCACATCCATCAGAAGAGTCTGCCTTCAGCAGTGACAGGCCAAGCCTGAGCACATGATGCTTCCCTGGGGATAGGAAGGCTTTAGCATGGGAATGCCCTTAGTCTTTTGCATCTCTTAGTTGCTAAGCTGGCTTCCCAGGTGGCGTAGTTGTAAAGAATCTGCCTGCCAATGCAGGAGACACAAGAGATGCAGGGTCCCTGGGTCCCTGGGTCAGGAAGGTTCCCTGGAAGAGCAAACAGCTACCCATTCCAGTATTCTTACCTAGAAAATCCCATGGACAGAGGAGCCTGGTGGGCTACAGTCCATGGGGTCACAAAGAGTCAGACATGAGTGAGCAACTGAGCACGCACAGCTGATTCTTACTGGAAGGAGAGACAATGAATTATTTCAAGAATGAGATGGAGAGCATCATCCTTGAGATGGTACACTCACCCACCAACACACATGGCTGCATTTTTATTTCTCTCCAAGAGTACAGAGTTCATCCCCTCTCAACAGATGCATGACTGGCTACTGGGGGCTTGGGAACTACAGTTCATTGACAAACAATACAGCTATTAATCACAGAAAAACAAGAGCCCACCAGCAGAAGCTAATGAGAAAGGCACTCAAGAATTACAATATAACATAAAATAGATAACCAACAAGCTCCTACTACATAGGCACAAGGAACTATATTCAATATTTTGTAGTAACCTACAGGGGAAAAAAGTCTGAAAAAGAAAAAATATATATGTGTATAACTGAATCACTTTACATCTGAAGCTAATATAACATTGCAAATCAGCTATATTTCAATATAAATAAGTAAATAAATAGAATACTTTAAAAATTTTATGTAATTAAGCTCTAAAATTATTTTAAAGCATGATCAGGTATTTAAAATATAATCAAGCTCTAAAATAGCATTTCCACCATATGATATCACTGACATATGGAATCCAAAATACGACACAAATGAACATATCTTCAAGACAGAAACAGACTCACCAAACGAGAGAAGAGCCGAGGGGGAAGGAGGTGGGGAAGGGAAAGGCTGGGAGTTTGGGGTTAGCGGACACAGCTATTATATGTAGCGTGGGTAAACAACAAGGTCCTACTGTATAACCCAGGGAACTATATTCAGTATCATGTACTATATGGTCCCTATGCTGTGATACGCATAGAATATGGAAAAGGCTATATGAAAAGTGACCTGAGTCACTTTGTTGTACAGTAAAAAATAACATGACATTGTAATCACTACTGGGGGCTCAGACGGTAAAGAATCTGCCTGCAATGCAGGAGACCCAGGTTCAATCCCTGGGTCGAGAAGATCCCCTGGAGTAGGAAATGGCAACCCACCCCAGTATTCTTGCCTGAAGGATTCCACAGAAAGAGGCGCCTGGTGGGCTACAGTTCAGGGGGTTGCAAAGAGTCGGACAAGACTGAGCGACTAATGTTTTCTACTTTTCTTCTACATACTTCAATAAAATTTGTTAAAAGATTTTGAACTGTATCATATTTTACAACCCCCCATAGGGATTGTATCACACACCGTTTTAACCATTTAATGATAATTCAATTATCTTGGTGTCGATTTCCATCTGACAACACATTCAGCAGAAGATATAAAGGAGAGAAGACTGAAATAAAGAGAGGAAAATTCAATTTATCTTCAATTTCTCCCAAATCTTATCTATGACTCCACTCAACACCACCTATAAAAGTAGATCTCACCACGTATTGCCACAGGAAATTTGCCCATGGTTTAAATAGAATAAATTGAAAACAAAAGCAAGCAAAAAACAAAGAAACAACTCTCTTTTGAACTTCTACAAGCTCAGGTGTTCTTTAAAGGATTTTGCAGGGTTACTTTGACTCCGGGTAGTTTTGCCTTACATGCTCACGTTAGAACGAATCTCCGCAGATCTTTCACAATCCTATTATCACCCCCATTGTACAGATCAGAAAACTGAGCTCAGGGAGATGCAGTCATTTACCCCAGGTCAAATAGAAAATAAGATGGAGCCAAGATTGAGCCAACGTCATTTGTCTGAAAACTTGACCAAGGAATTCACTCCCCCTGCATTCTGTTTTCTTTTGAGCCAGAAAGAGTTCCTTTTGACATTCACTGTTGGAACCTAAAAAGCACAAATCTCCTCCGTATTCCAGAGGATGGTCCTCGAAAGACTTCAAAAGAGCTGTCACGTCCTCCTCTTCACCTCTCCCGGGGCCATTTCTTCTCATCACTGGGCTCAACACTCACGCTTCCTTCAATCATTTCTCCTGCGGTTTGATCTCAAGGACTCTCAACCCCTCAGACACTCTTTGACAGAACACAATCCAATTTTCAGCCTTCCTCTTATGCCTAGAAAGACATGGAATTCTCCATCAGAGTGACAAGTGACATCTATCATCTGTGACTTACAGAGACCAGGGGACAAAGAAATAGGTCCCTTTCCTCCGAAACCCACTGCCAGAAAACCAACAGCACAAGCATGGTGAGAAATCACAGACGTCCCTCCGCCTCTGGCAGGGAGACGAGAGGGTGGTGGGAGACTCTGGTGGTCTGGGTGCAGGGGCTTACACATACGGGCGGCCTCTGGTCACTTCCAAGTCAAGGGTTGCGGGGAGCAGTGTGGGCCCAAGGCTACCTGACCTTGTGAATTTCATAAGAAACTGGAAATTCAGATGTCTATGTGATTTGGAGAAGGAAATGGCAACCCACTCCAGCACTTTTGCCTGGACAATCCCATGGACGGAGGAGCCTGGTAGGCTACAGTCCATGGGGTTGCAAAGAGTCGGACACGACTGAGCGACTTCACTCACTCACTCACTCATGTGATTTGCCAGACTTCCCTGGTGGCTCAGTGAAAAAGAACCCACCTGCCACTGCAGGAGGTGAGGGTTCAATCCCTGGGTCAGGAAGATTCCCCAGGAGAAGGAAATGACAACCCACTGTAGCGTTCTTGCCTGGGAAAACCCATGGACAGAGGAGCCTCGCTGGCTACAGTCCACGGGGTCGAGAAAGAGTCAGAGAGGACTTAGAGACTAAACAATAACAACAACAAATATGATTTGCCAGTTGTTACAGGATGGCAGCAAATTAAACAAACACACACATTTCTCTGAACCAGAAGCAGCCTGCAGTCTGCCCACCTGTGACCTCTGTTCTGGAGTCACGCACCCATTAATGTCAACAAAAGTCATATCAATCTGTGGCAATCTCTTCAAACAGGTGACAGGTGGTTCCACAGGGAATTAGAGCCATGACCTAATAATTTTTAATAGAGTATAATCTGTAAAAATGCTGAATCACTGTGTGGTACACCTGAAACTAACATATTGTAAACCAACTGTACTTCCATTAAAAATACAGTTGGTTCATCAGATCTCACTGTGAACAAAAGTGGCAAGGTTTCTTGCAAACACACATATACACACATCATTAATACGCATTTTCTACTTTTTTTTTTTTAACATGGAAGTAGTTGTCAGCTTCCAATGTGACGTTGATCCCTTCCAATCTTGCCAAGGTTCCAGACCTTCAAAATCTTTTATGTTCTCAGATTCAGTTCCCCTCAAAGTCCCAAGTCAAAGAAGACAATTTGGACACCACAATTTACACCTTTCTAAATGCATTCTTTCTCCCTTACCTAAGTCACCATCCCAACACTCAGAATTTCCATCACATGACAATCTTTGGTGAAACCTGCACAACCCTCCCTGGGGAGTCACACAGAGTCTCCTGGACCGTGAAGAAGTGACACAGTGACCTCCACAGACCAAGGGTGTCTCTCCCCAGGGTGTTGAGGCACATCCACATCTCTGGGGTGCCCCTGGTGATGCTGAGGCCAGAGGGCAGCTCTGAAGATGACACTGTAACCTCAGTGTTGTGACAAAATGTATGACAAATGGTGGCAGGAGAGCTGTGACAAGTGCATCACGGCCACTTAATGAACCCCCTCCACTGACCCAGGCCCCGGAATCTGCAAGAGCCCGGCTGCCCTAGAAACGTCTTACGGCAGCTCTGGGCTTGGTGATGTGCACCCTCCGGTTTGCCAAGATCAGGCCACAGTTTGCTAGAAGAAAGCCCCATCTTCACGTGGCCACGGAAGTGACAGTTGAACCCCAAACCACTGCCTCCCAGAGCAATGCCTCTATCAGGGCGGACACAGGATGCTTCCAGTATATTGCCAGGAAGAGGAGAAAGCCAAGTAGAAGGCAACAATGGGAACCACGAACTTGGCCGCGCCTCTGTAGGGTAGGGCTCTCTGGGACAGGAGAGTGGGGGTCCTGCCTCGGGGGGCTCCCCACCAGGCCCTTGGGAAAGAAGCAAGGCTGAAGGGACTACAGAGCTGAGCCATTTATTTAAGCCCATGGCAGCATAATCACACAGATACTGTCTCTCTCTAAATAATGTGATCGTAGTAACGATGTGGAAAGATAAATAACATGCATTGTCTAAGATAACCATGAGAAATGAGTCACCAACATATTTTTTGTTTCTGAGCAGACAATCAACTGTGACTTGGCTGGGATCTTTCCAGACTCTGAATAGCGAACGCTTTAGATCTGTTTAATCAAACCTTCCCAGAGTCCAGGGCCTGCCAGGAGCCCCAGGGCAAGGCTGTGTGTACTTTGAAGCCAGTCCACTTTCTGTCTCAAGGGGAAAATTAGCCTTCCAAACCCAGGAAACAGGGCTATGCCAAATTGGGGCTTCCCAAGGATTATTTTTTTTCTAATTTTAATTAGACCTCACATCAATTCTTCCTTATCAAAATCATCTCCTACTTAAGACACAGCCTCTTGCAGTTGACCGTGAGAAGGAATCAATGCCTCCCAGATCTTGTCCACCTCAGGGAACCCCACAGGATCTTCTGTCTATCACAGAGTTTATGGGAGGGGAACAAAGTTTTATTTAACCTCTAAACAGGAGCCAACAGAATAGAAAAAAGGCAGACCTCAGCCTGACCATGTTTTTCTAAAATGAATGAAGACACAGGACCTGGGAGCTCTCTTAGCAGCTTAAAGGAGAAAAGATTGCTCTAAAGATGTAAGTCCTTTCTCTTGAGGTTCTCAGCTACAAAAGGAAATTGCCAACCAGTGAGCCAAGAAAAAATTGGCAGGAACTCTAAATTCGGTGATTCAAACAGACCCCTGTGAAGAATATGGGGAAAAAAAAAAATCACGGGCTGGTTCCTGGTTGAATTTGGAGTTGTAAATCCAACTCATTAAGATGGAGAATGCAGAAGAAATGTGCCATAACCAGATTCCCCAAACTGTGAGCTGTGTCCTGCTGGTACCCCAGTGAAGTCAGGGTGCACATGGATAGACTTTTTAAGAAGTTAATAGTCATTCATTTCGTGCATATTAAAAAAAAATTAGTACATCAAGCTATTGGACTTTATTGTCTTCTAATGAGCCATTAAAGATATTTAAGGTTGAAAAAGTGAGGCATTTAAAGAAAATATGTTGAGTAAATTACATTATTTGGCACAGGAAGTCAGCAAAAATTGAGAAGATGGCAGATAGACTGCTAAAATTCATGAAACACTGTCCTATGAGTAAAAGAAGGGGAAGGAGGTCCCTCTCCTCCATCCCAGGGGAAGGAAACAGCACATGCAGCTGCCTCTGATCCCAGGTGAGTCCCTGCCATTGCTCACCCCTCCTCAGCATCCCCATCACTCCCTCCTCAGCATCCCCATCACTCCCTCCTCTGTCCTGGGGAGCCTGGGATGTTCAGAGCAGCTGCGTGACAGAACGGGAAGGAAAGGAGCAAACGCCTGGGCATCTGGAAGTAAAGCTCGTTGTACCTTGATGACGTCTTCGTCCACAGACCTGCATTCCACAGCCTCTGACAAGTCCACCACCAAACCATCCTCCTGAACCGCCACCATCTTGATGGGAACCGAAACAGCCTTTCCAGTGAGAATGACCGTGTTCAGAACTTCCAAGTCTTCTTGCAGAAGGGAAGAGAGCACATGTCAGCCACCGGCACACCCATGAGCCCCGGAAGATTGACCATCAAGCCACCTCAAGCTCACTGGTCAGCTGGAGGTCATGTCCTCTCCATGACCTCTTCCATCACAGCTCATTCAGTTACCTGTATGTTTCCCGTGTACATCGGAAAGCTATTCATTTTTACCACCCAGCATCCATCTACCTGCTAAGTCACGCCCAGTCCGTATCTCTCTTCCTCCTGTTAAAAACGATCTTACATTTCTCCTTTGGGTACCACTCATTCCTGGCAGAAGCACAGATCTTTTTTGGCTTATGAGAGGGGTTGTTGAGGAAAACAATCAATCAACAAGCAGTAAGAAGAAAGGAAAAGAGTTTTATTTGAGCCAAACTGAGGACTATAGCCTGGAAGCCTGCTTCCTAGATGATTATGAGAAACAGAGTTTTCAGGACAGTCTTATATTTTCTCAGAGCAAAGAACATTAAAAGTCAGGGCTACATTTTTCAAAGTTTCAAAATAAAAGAATAATCCAGCACATATACAGCAGGCCTGCATGGCCTTGACACCTGGGAAGGGTGCATGGTTATCAAAGGAGGGCCCGCATTGACATTCCAGGAAGAGAGGCATTTAATCTTTATTTTTAACATGGACATTCTTTGCTTCTGGCCAGTGTGTCCTTTTCTTTAATAATTAAAGCAGATGTACAATGTCTGTTTGATATGCTACAACCAGGCTATTTTAGTTAGCATCAAACCCAAGTGAACTCATGCATAAGCCAGAATGACTTCCTCATGTCTCAATATGTGAAAATTTCTTTTATCAGGCTCATGTCCCAATAAGCCCACCACAAGTTGAAAATATCATTATGCTGAAAATGCATTTAATACACCTAACCTGCTAAACATCAGAGCTTAACTTATCCGGCCTTACATATGATCAGAACACTTACATGAGCCTACAACAGTGCAAAATTATCTAACAAAAAGCCTATTTTACAATAGACTGTTGAATAGCTTATGTAATGTATTGAATACTGTAATGTCAGTGAAAACCAGAATGGTTGTAAATGGGTCAGTGTTAACCTTCACGATCGCGGTGCTGGGGCTCGCTGCCTAGCATCACATGAAAGAAGGTACCATGTATTGATAGCCTGTGAAAAGGCCAAAATTCAACGTTCAAGGGTTTCTACTGAGTGCATATCATTTGTTCACTCCTGTAAGTCAAGAAATCGTAAGACAGAGAACATCTGCTCGTGTACCTTGGTCATAGTGATGCTTTTGGCCCCAGAACATGTGACTCAACCTGGCCAGTTCACTGTAGTATATATATAGGACGGATAAACAACAAGGTCCTACGTAGAGGAAAGGGAACTAATTCAGTATTCTGTGACAAATCATAACAGAAAAGAATATGGAAAGTCATATGTATACATATATACATCACTTTGCTGTACAGCAGAAATTAACACTGCATTGTAAATCAACTATACTTTATCCACTCTATATATACTAGTTGGTATCTACTAATCCAAAACTTCCAATCCTTCCCTCACCCACCTCTCCTCCCCTTTGGCAACCACCAGTCTGTTCTCTGTGTATAAATGATTTTATCAACACTTCTGTTGACTTTTCAAAGACCACTGAAACTCAGAAGGGTCTATGGGCTAGAGAGACGATTATGTTAGTTTCAAACAGATACCTTCAAGAAGGGAAGATCACAGTGACTCCTTCTTCCGTGTATAGAAACTGAAGCCTTCATGGGTTCACTGAAGTACCCCCCAGCCAACACAAAGGCAATGGGGAAAACTAGATCCTGGACATCAGTGCCGTGATGCTGCATGCCGTCACCAGCCACTCAGGAGGGAAGAAATGTTAGCTGAGATATAAGTGAGCCTCTGTTGTGGGCCAGGAATTATTACAAGGATATGTCATCCCATATAATCACTATTAACAGAGATACAGCAGTGGTTCTGTTTGCATCTTCAGGATATGTGGATGAAGTCAGGATATGTGGAGGCCCTAAATAGAAAAGAGTGTGAATTGTACTTCAGCTTCTGGGAATTGGAGGGGAAAAAATGGTCAGAGGGGAAACCTGTTTAAGGTTGTTCATGGAAGCTCAGTTCTAACAGGAAGATGTCAGAAACAGACTCTAAACGTCCATCGGTGAGGGAGTTGCCTGATGAACTCTGTGTGTGTGTGTGTGTGTGTGTGTGTGTGTGTATTAGGACACGAGGCAGATGGAAGATGCTGTTGGATCCATATATTGATGAACAGCAGGTTGAAGTTGGGCTCCTGGGGTCTAAAGACAGGACCTGCTTCTCAGTTCTGTGACCCTAGGGTGGATATTCACTTCATCTCTTGTACCCCAGTCCTCTTACCTGTAAACTATGTATGTCAGAGGATTCAGGGGATCCTTTTGGTAAACGAGGTGGGCGTGTCCACCTATTCCCTTGAGCGTGTGGTCTGATTGCATTACCTGCCCCCTTTGAATTGTGATGCTTTGCCCACAAACAGGGCAGAACCACACGCTCATTTCTTGATACTCTGAGAGCACAGGACCCCTCCCTGGCTCTCTGTGTGGTTTTAAAGATTTATTCACTATTTTTGGCTGCCGTGGGTCTTTTTTGCTGGGTGGGCTTTGTTAGGTTGTGGCAGGTGGCGGCTGCCCTCTAGCTGTGGTGCTCAGGCTCCTCATTGCAGTGACTTTTCTTGTTGGGGTGCACAGGCTCTACGTGGGCTTCAGTGGTTCTGGCTGCCAGGCCCAGTGGTTGCAGTGCATGGGCTCAGTTCCTCCTGGACATGTGAGATCTTCCCAGACCAGGAATCAAACCTGTGTCTCCCCGGCATTGACAGGAGGATTCTTAACCACTGGACCACCAGGGACATCCCTCACTGGCTGTTTCTCGGCCACAGTGATGGTGACCGCTGGATCAGCCTGGGTCCTGGAGTGAGGATAACACTTCACAAGGACGCAGCTGGCCCGGGCTAGCCAGGGAGTGTGAGGAAGAAGCAGCCTCTGCTGTTTTATGGATTAAAACTTTGGGATCATAAGTAACATTTGAACACATGACTTTTGACTCTGTCATCTCAGTTTAGAGACACAAAACAAAACAAAAACTTGGAAACAAACTTTTTTTTTTCACAGAAATGTGAAGTGGCAATTCCAAAATCATTTACTATCTCATAGGATTAGACAAATCAATACACGTATTGTGATTCATGAGAACCCAGCTTTTCAGCAATGGAGGAAGCAGTCACAGGATGGCCAGCAAAACAGGCAGAATGGACCTGATGCTGTCACATTGGGAACAGACAGAGAAAGACAGAACACACTGACTTAGGGCAGGAGATGACAAACGGGGAGAGAGAGCCCAAGAAAACGTAAAAAATACACACTTAAAAAGAGAAAGTATAGGTTAACAGTTCACAAGAAAGACATACTGGCTGAATATAGTCTCAGCGGTCATTTACATAAAGGTGATATTTGAAATGGAAGGGTAAACAGAAAAGATTATCAAGGAAGGGCTTGCCAAGAAAAGATGACAGGGCCTCGGGGAGCACCTTATTTTGGTGTGTTGGAAGAAAAAGCTATGAATGGAATGAAAGGAAGAGAGCGTTTAGAAGAGAAAAAAACGGTACTGCAGTGTCCCAAAACCAGGGAACAGAGTTTCAAGAAGGAAAGATGATCGACTATCAAAAAGAAATGTCAAGAAAAATGAGGGCTCAAAAAAATGTCCTGATTTTGTGAGTGAAGAGTGAGTGAAGTCGCTCAGTCATGTCTGACTCTGCGACCCCGTGGACTGTAACCTACCAGGCTCCTCCGTCCATGGGATTTTCCAAGCAAGAATACTGGAGTGGGTTGCCATTTCTTTCTCCAGGGGATCTTCCCGACCCAGGGATTGAACCTGGGTCTCCCGCCTTGCAGGTAAATGCTTTAACCTCTGAGCCACCAGGGAAGCCCCGCCGATCAGCAATTATTTGTGAACTATGAGTGCAATTTCAATAGTGAATTGAAGGCAAAAGCCAGATAGCAAAATAACAAGATAGAATCCATGACTGAATTATTCGAAATTTGGGCATGAGAAAAGGAAGGTAGACAGAAAGTGGTGGCTTGAACCTACAATGAGATCAAGGAAAGATTTTTGTGAGTTTTGAGGAAGGAGAACCAAGAATAGTAGGCATACTAAAAATTTGAGAGTCAGGTTCTAGATGGAGAAAGAAGAGGAAGGAAGGGTTGGGTTTATGGACACTGAGGGCACAACTAGGCTGGAGGAGAAAAGGAAGGTTTTTCCTTCTGCGTTAGAAAAAGGAAAAAAAAAAAAAAAGAACACATCTGAAGTAGATTCGAGGGAAATTTAATTTAAAACTTAAAGGTCAACAAATTGGTTCTTCTTGGCACCATGGATGTCAATGTGATATAACCTATTTGCATTTATTTGACCAAACTTATCTTAGAATTATGCATATATGACATACTATGATTCTTGGTCTTAGTAGTTGGTGTTTAAATGAAACACTGTATTAGCAATATGCGGGACTTCCTTGGTGGCCCAGTGGTTAAGACTTTGTCTTCCAGCGCAAAGGGTGAAGGTTCAGTCCCTGGTCAGGGAGCTGAGATCCCACATGGCATGTGGCCAAAAAAACAGAACACAAACAACAGAAGCAATATGTCAACAAATTCAATAAAGACTGTAGAAATGGTTCACATCAAAAAAATCTTTAAAAAAAAGATTGTAAGATGTTAAAACACCCTTTTTTTTTTTTGCATTTTAAAAAGTTTTCTTTTTCATCAGCTTTATGAAGGTGTAATTTTGTTTGTATGTCTAAACAGTTCAGTTCAGTTAAGTCACTCAGTCGTGTGCGACTCTTTGCAACCCCATGAACTGCAGCACGCCAGGCCTCCCTGTCCATCACCAACTCCCGGAGTTCACTCAGACTCACGTCCATCGAGTCGGTGATGCCATCCAGCCATCTCATCCTGGGTCGTCCCCTTCTCCTCCTGCCCCCAATCCCTCCCAGCATCAGAGTCTTTTCCAATGAGTCAACTCTTCACATGAGGTGGCCAAAGTACTGGAGTTTCAGCTTTAGCATCATTCCTTCCAAAGAAATCCCAGGGCTGATCTCCTTCAGAATGGACTGGTTGGATCTCCTTGCAGTCCAAGGGACTCTCAGAAAGAGTCAAACAAGTTAGACGCTAAAGCGTGTCAGAGAGGCAAACAGAAAGGACAATGATGCATAGAGACATAGGAAGATAGAAAGAGACAGTTCCTAGAGACAAAGAAAGGAAAGTCGGAGAGACAGTATATATGAGATGAAATTCTGGCCTCTGTTCTCTGCACTTCTGTGTGCTCCGCTTCTGCCCATCCAGTGAGTTGTCTGTTGCTTTACACAACTCATCTCTGACAAGTAACAATTACATAAGTATTTTCTCAAATTCCTTTCTGGTACCTCACTATCCCCACTTCTGCAAAGTTCTGCTTCATTGCAATGGTTCCTCTGTTGCCTGAAATACATTTCCTTGTACATGCGTGCCTGCTAAGTTGCTTCAGTCATGACAGACTCTTTTCGACCCTCTGGACTGTAGCCTGCCAGGCAATTCTGTCCATGGGATTCTCCAGGCGAGAATACTGGAGTGGGTTGAGATGTTCTCCTCCAGGGTATCTTCCTGACCCAGGGATCAAACTCACATCTCAATTCTCCTGCATTGGCAGGTGGGTTCTTTACCACTAGCACCATCTGGGAAGCCCTTTCCTTGTACATCTTGGGCTAAATTAAAACTGAATGAAGCTTCCGGTTGCCACGGAACCAGCATGCCAATGACAGCTGCTCAGTGAAAACCTAAACCTGATTAGATGGCTCCATGGAGAGAAATACTCCAGAGGAAAAGCAAAGGACTATGGAAACTCAAGTCCATGGTCAGGGTTTTATTTGAATATGAATAAACCCTTCTGTGCGTTTCTTACTGTGAGCTGGCTGGTGCCTTGGTGACTTCACTGAGCAGTGGGGACCTTGGCTGGAAGCTTGGGCTGATTCCCAATCTTTCAATCAAAGTTTATCCATGGATGGATGGAGACACAAGGGGAGGGCAGAGCAGAAATGTGAGGAAGACAAGGACAAGAGAAATACAGGGAGAGGGAAGGAGATGGGGAGAGAGAGGGAAAGAGACAGTGAGAAGAGAGAAAAAAGGAATCAGTTTAAAGCAAGAGAACAAGTAAGTTTCAATAAAGTCAGGAAGAATCAGAGACAGGCAGAGAGAGAGAACGACAGTGTGACAAACTGCGAAAAAGCATGAGGATGAAGATGATGAGAAGCAAGCAGAAAGTCCTAGAACTGGAGAGACAGTGATGGGAAGACAGCCGAAGAAAAGTTATCAAAAAGCCCCAAGTAGAAATTCAAGGAATGAAAAATACAGTGTTTGAATTAGAAAAGGCACTAGATGGGACTAGCAGCAGATCACACACTTCAAGAGAAAATAGAAGACATCACAATATATCGAAAACTCTTCAAAATGAAGAACAAAGAGACCGAAAGAAAGCAACAAAAATCAGGGACCTGAGAGTCAACATCAGGCCATCTAATATACATATAACTGGGGTCTAAGAAGGAAAAGATTTCATATATATATATAATACATATTATATATGTAAGCTTATATACATATATAAGATTATATACATGTTATGGGTTTCTCTGGTGGCTCAGTGGTAAACAACTCTCCCTCCAGTACAGGAGACTCAGGTCCAATTCCTGGGTCGGGAATATCTCCCAGAGTAGGAAATGGCAACCCACTCCAATGTTCTTGTCTGAAAAACCCCATGGACAGAGGAGCCTGGTGGGCTAGAGTTCATAGGGTCACAAAAGAGCCAGGGATGACTTAGCAACTAAACAACAAGAAAAACATGTATGTGTATATATATATATATATATATATATATATATATATATATAATGATATGTAATGTCATATTATGTATATATAAAATAAAGCAATTTCAAAGACATAATTGTCAAAAATTATCCAAATTTAATAAAACCCAAAGCCCCACAGTTCCAAGAAGCTCAAAAATCTCAAAGTAGTCTAAAGATTTTAAACAATCATGTGAGGTACATGAAAACCAAAAATCAGTGATACAGAGGAAAGTCAAAGGATGTCACAGAAAAAAGAAATATCAGGCATAAAGAAACAAAGATACGAACGTCAGCAGAGTGCTCAACAAATAATAGAAAGGCTCCTTGATATATACCCAGGGGGTATATATTTCTACATGAATGTTTACAAACCTTTTATACTTCATATCCAATGTTGAGAAACAATAAATACATGAATTGACTCTCACTGACTAAACTGGGTTCTACTAAGTGCGGGTGAGTTAAATCCTGATGTCACATCATTACAGAGACACGTCTGAAGGTATACCTGATCCTGCCTTATTCCCCACTGCCACCCCCCAAAACTAAAGCTCTTCTTAGAATAACTTGTTGAGTTCAGACATTTTTATTAAAAAACGTATCAAGTGAAGAAGGTTGCATGTCACTTGGGGCAAATCTGACAGAGACCTGCAAATTTTTTTTCAAAGTGTTTGAAGTTTCTATCACTGAAAAAAGTCTGAAAGAAAAAGAACGAGAAGTAGAACTCAGCAAAAAGTCATCCCATCCTCCATGTCTCTCATATTCACTTGCCCAGAGGAACATGGTGATGTTAAAATCTAATCCAACATTCCATGATTAAAGAAAATATAAATAACAGGATATATTATAACATGTGTACAATTTTCTGCCTGATAAATTATTCACCACTTTTTTCCTTCACAGACATAAGTCTATTAAGATTAATGTATAAAGTGAATGCTCTGGGAAATTATTATAAACTAATTCTAAACTGCAGCACCAGCACTTATGAATAGGATTTCCAAGAATCAAATACATATGAAACAAACTGCTGGATATAAATTCATTTTTGTCTTCACAGCTGTATATTAGATCCAACTTCATCATTTCTTTGTCTGAATCTTTAAAGCATTGTTGCTGTTCAGTTGCTCAGTCGTGTCCTACTCTTTGCAACCCCATGGACTGCGGCATGCCAGGCTTCCCTGTCCTTCACTATCTCCCAGACTTTGCTCAAGCTCAGGTCCATTGCTCAAACTCGTGTCCATTGATGTCATCCGACCATCTCATCCTCTGTTGCCCCCTTCTCCTTTCGCCTTCAATCTTTCCCAGCCTCAGGGGCTTTCCTCGCATCTAAATGGGCTTATTTCTCAGGACTGACATTTATCTGGCTAGACAAAGAAAACTCTTTGAACCTTCCATCAATTTAAAAAAAGTTTCAACTTTTTCATCATCTATCAATTCACTGTGTTGAAGAAACTAAGTTTTTCCATTTGTACAGCAAACTCAAATTGCAAAATAACGGATCACCTGTTCTCTTAATTCCTTCCTGAATCCTATTCATTAGCATCTAAGGAGATTTTATCATATGAGAACTCTGTTTTGTCTAGACTATAGCTCCACATTGTGCTGCCACTGGGAAGTGATTAAAAAGTAGATCCAGGCTAAGAGCTCCTTCCCCTGTATCTTTGCCAGAACCTCAAACCAGAGTTCCCTTTCTCCATTTCTGCTGAGAAAATAATCCAGTGACCCCTAGGACACCAGTAAACCTCCAGGAACCCAGAAAAATGCATTAATTCAGGAGGCAAACACAAACTGAGCCATTATTTTAATCTACATTATCACCAGGAGTTCAGAGCTGCTACAAATATAATTGTGCCAGTATCTAATATTGCTATTATTATTTTTTTCTCATTTCACCTGAGAAGAAAATTATTATTTTATTAGATGAGTTTTCAATAAGCTTGGATATTGATGTAGAATACAAAGTGACAGGAAACATTACTGCAAGGAATTGAAGGGAAAATGGGAAGTTTCTTTTTCTCACAGAGGAACCGGGTGGTGGTTGGGGGGGGGGGGGCAGTGATAAGACAAAAAAGATCCATTGTCCTTTTGTTGAAATCATTCTCGCAGCTCAAGATGTACCTCCTACAGTTAAAACCAGACTCTGGTCACCTATTTAAAAAGTCATAATTAAAAAAAAAAATCATATATAGACACGTGAGATTTGAATGTGAATTTTGTCTAGAAAATGTCTTGGGCTTTCAAAATGCCAGCCTCACATTTATTCTAAGTGTTTTATTCTGAGCAACGGGGAGGTACCATTTACTGAGATGGGAAGACTGGTGGGGAAGTGCTGCCTGTTGGCACAAAGAATGGGACTTGAGGAACCTCATGAACCCTGGAATGACTAAAAGCTTAGCAAACCCTTTACAAATTAGATTTCCAAAGCCCACTGCCACAGAAAGAGTTGATTAACAGGAATTTCACTCTATTAGAGGCTTGTTCTCCGAGTTACAAATGAAGCCCTTTGAACTGGAACTCACATCAACATCACTGAGTAATCATTCACGGGCCGTGAATAAAACACATAATCAATCGGCAATGCAAAGAGAATGAGCTTTGGGGAAACACAAACGGCCTGTGACCAAATGACTATCTGACAGTGCTTGTCTTGGGAGACACTGGCTGGTCTCATGCTGATGAAGGTCTGTGTGTCTTGCTGGGACGGTGACATTCTAGAGCTGTACCACTGGAAGGAGTGATGACCACCCAACTGGTAATGGTTCTCTTCACCCACGACTCCACATCGTTACTGCTCATTCCAGGAAAGATCTGGGACTTGGGAGACAGGAATTTGGGGGTCAGTTCAGTTTCCACCTGGCTGAGTATCTTAAATTCACTCTGAATCTGGAAAAGAACAAATAAATGACCAGGAAAAGTCATCCCCATGTCTCAGTTTCCCTTGTTTGAGCTTGATTAGATAATCTCTAGGGCACTCTCCTGGTGGTCCAGTTGCTAGGACACCATACTGTCAATGCAGGGAGCCCGGGTTGGATCCCTGGTTGGGGAACTAGATCCCACATGCCACAACTAAAGATCCTGCATGCCACAACTAAGACCCAGAATAGCCAAATAAATAATAAAACTTTAAAAAGATGACATCTAATGATGCCATCCAAGTCAAATACCATCTATCAACCTTCAGCTATTGAAATACATCTGATTGAGACAGAGATATAAATCCCAGTGTCGAGTGGGCCTTAGGAAGCATCGCTAAGAACCAAACTAGTGGAGGTCATTGAGTTCCAACTGAGCTATTTAAAATCCTAACAGATGATGCTGTTAAAGTGCTGCACTCAACATGCTAGCAAAATTGGAAACCTCAGCAGTGGCCACAGGACCGGAAAAGATCAGTTTTCATTCCAGTCCCAAATGAAGCGGTGCAAATGAAAGTTCAAACTACCGCACAACTGCACTCATTTCACACACTAGCAAAGTAATGCTCAAAATTCTCCAAGCTAGGCTTCAACAGTACATGAACTAAACAATTCCAGATATCCAAGCTGGATATAGAGAAGGCAAAGGAACCAGAGATCAAATTGCCAACATCTGTTGGATCATAGCAAAAGCAAGAGAATTCCAAAAAAACATCTACTTCTGCTTCACTGACTAGGCTAAAGTCTTTGACTATGTGGATCACAACAAACTTTGGAAAATTCTCAAAGAGATGTCAATACCAGACCACTTTATCTGCCTCCTGAGAAATCTGTATGCAGGTCAAGAAGCAACAGTTAGAACCAGACATGGAACAACAGACTGGTTCCAAATTGGGGAAGGAGTATGTCAAGGCTGTATATGCAGAGCGCATCATATGAAATGCTGGGCTGGACGAAGCACAAGCTAGAATCAAGATAGCCAGGAGAAATATCAATAACTTTAGATATGCAGATGATACCATCCTTATGGCAGAAAGCAAAAAGGAATTAAAGAGCCTCTTGATGAAAGTGAAAGAGGAGAGTGAAAAAGCTGGCTTAAAACTCAACATTCAAAAAACAAAGATCATGGCATCCAGTCCCTTCACTTCATGCAAATAGATGGGGAAACAATGGAAACAGTGACAGACTTTATTTTCTTGGGCTCCAAAATCACTGCAGATGGTGACTGCAGCCATGAAATTAAGGTGTTGATCCTTGGAAGAAAACCTATGACAAACCTAGACAGCACATTTAAAAGCAGAGACAATACTTTGCTGACAAAAGTCCACATAGTCAAGGCTATGGTTTTTCCAGTACTCATGTCTGGATGTGAGAGTTGAATCATAAAGAAGGCTGATTGCCAAAGAATTGATGCTTTTGAACTGTGATGTTGGAGAAAACTCTTGAGAGTCCCTTGGACTGCAAGGAGATCAAACCAGTCAATCCTAAAGGAAATCAGCCCTGAATATTCCTTGGAGGGATTGATGCTGAAGCTGAGGCTCCAATACTTTGGCCACCTGATGCAAAGAGCTAACTCATGAGAAAAGAACCTGCTGCTGGGAAAGGCTGAAGGCGGGAGGAGAAGCAGACGACAGAGGATGAGATGGTTGGGTGGCATCACCGACTCAATGGACATGAGTTTGAGTAAGCTTTGAGAGATGGTGAAGGTCAGGGAAGCCTGGCATGCTGCAGTCTATGGGGTTGCAAAGAGTGGGAGGTGACTAAGCGACTGACAAATGGTAGCTTTTAGTTTTTGCAGGAACTTCCATACTATCCAATACTCTTAATCAGTATAATCTAGTGCTTTGCCATCTGCTGTCTCTCTGACAGACCACCACGTCTTTCACCTCCTCTACTCAAACTGGCCAAGAAACAACTTGACCAGGCATCCCACATCTGCCTGTGTTATGTGGAAAGGATGAAATCAATCAATCTCTGTCTATCTCTCTCCTTCCATTCCCAATGAAGGAAAAGGAAGGATACAGAATGAAAAATTGGACAATCCCTGCCCTCAATGAGGGCATCATCCATTTTGGGCCGCCTGCCTGAACGTGTTGCCAGTAAGCCACACCTGGACTTTATTTCCTTTTAAAAGTTTTAGATGACAATTTAAAATTGCAAACAATTTTCATCTTCAAGTTTCTGGTCTGTCATGGACGTCAGGAAGGTGGGAGCTGAGTGGTGGAGCCCCCTCTTCGGTGGGAGTGAGCGTTGTTCTCCCGTCTCCATCCACTGTGTTTGTTCTCAGGCCCACACCTCACCCATCCAAATGGGAACCCGGTCCTGCAGGATCTGATGTCAAGCCCCGGGATCTACAGTATCGGCGGTAGCACCGTGGCAGGGCTCACGGGGTTTTTATAAACGGGTGCGCCTGTCCTCAGGAGGTTTATGATTCCGAAGACAAGAACTCCATGGAGCCTGGTTTGGGGGAACCTGGCAGCCTGTCCGCCGTGCCTCCTGCTGTTTCCCTGGGTTTTTTTCTCCTGGGAGATGCAGAGTGAGGATTCCTCCCTGGGACCGAAGATGCCTCTTCATTACCAGCAACTTCACTCTGGCTTTGACGTGTAACCCCCCGGGGGACAGCTCATCATCACCCCAAGGAGGATGGGGCAGGGTCAGCCCCACCCTCGAGGATTCGTGCTCCCCCTCTTTTGGGGTCAGAAGAACAGCAGATGAGGGCCAACCTGCCATCGTGGAGACAGAAGCAGGGTCGCTCACCCTGTGCCGACACGGCCGGGCCCATGAGCCTGGCTGTGCGCGCTGCTTTCCCAGACGAACTCTGAGCCGCGCTGGGGTACCACGTGGAGCTCGGAGGTGGACGCGCATCCTGGGCAGAGCTCAGCCCCTACCCAAAGTAGATCACGTCCAGTCCCATCCAGTTTCCCCTGGCAGGAAAGCCCCTGCCGGCTGATTTATTCCTCCGTCCATGAGCTCCCCTCCTGCGGAGACAGTAGCGCCTCATAACTTTCACAAACCGAGGGTGGGCCTCTCTCAGGTCAAGGGTGCTTCTGGGAAAAAGATGGGTCAGGTGGGTCCAAGGTCCACGGCGCCCTGTCCCCTGGTCTTCTCTCAACGCCCTGCTCCTTTTCTCAGAAAAGAACCAGCAGCTTCTCCTGCTGAGTCTAAATCAATAAAGGCACAATTGCTCCACCCAAGGTTGTCAGTGTTTCAACTTGGTCTTTAATCGTGGGATAGAATATTTCATGCTTTGTTAAAGCAATTTCACACACACATTTCTGTTCCTGGGCAGAAAGCCCGTGCTGGCATACAGGCCTCCTCCAGCAGGTGCATGAAGAAATGACCAACAACTTACCCTCCAGTGTGAACTGCGCTCTACAGTTTCTAAAGAATGTTGGGGTTATGGTGGTCAAACAACTAGACTAACCTCATTTATTCTCTAGATCACATTAAAATGGGAATAAGGGAATAAAAGCCCTGTAATCCACAACAACAGAAAAGAGCCATCGGCAGATAAAAGACATGCACCATCTCTGAGGATGGAAAGAGACAGATGGCTGGGGTAACAGATGAAGCAAACAAGACTGGCTTCCCATTGTCAGGGAGTTAACAATGAAGACAGATAGTAACCAGGCTCCACAGAAGTTATCAACGTTACAGACTTTAACAATGTCAAACTCACAAAACCGATAAATATCTAGATGTGGAAAGTGGCAAGAAATCTGAGAGTCATTCCTTCTACTTTCAAATAAAAGCGTCAAAAAAGCATCAGTTTCACTGGCTAAAACTGTGTCCTGGAAGAAACAGACACGGTGTGGTGATGAAGGTGGAGGAGACAGTAGCAGCCATAGTAATAATAATACTTCCAAACCTTGGCAAGATTTTTTTTCTACAAACTTTCCTTTCTTGAATTTACCAAGGTATTTAAAAAATCGAAATCTCTCTTTGTCGGCTTCCTACCCCTGCCGCCCCCTTGAAATATGAAATATGACATCTCCACTCTGGATTCTTTGTCTTCTTGTATCTATAAATAAAAAGGAATTTAACACTTTCACAAATAAAATACAGCCTGAAGTAGGGTTTCGTTGTTAGAAATTATGGTGTCCAACCACTCTCTGTCTATCCACCAGCCAATCCTGTAGCTGTGGATTCGTGGATGTGACCCGCCCAGAATGATTGCTCTCTACCACTGATGTCATGGGGGGGGGGGGGGGGGGTTTGGATTTGCGCTTTTTTCTTTTAACATTTTGATTGAATATATATTATTTAAAATTAAAATGATTAAGTCTTTTAGAAAAAGAAGCGGCACGCTGGTTCCATTCAGCGCAGGACCGGCAGTAGTGTGGGTGGAGAGTAAGCGCCTTTCCAAGGGGCCCGGATGCCACAGGCCAGGTGAGTCTCAGGCGCTGTGCTAAGGGCTGAATGGGGCTGCAGGAGGGGCCTTTATTTCTCACTCCCGGGTGAGCAAAGGGCTGGATGGGGGAAACACTGGGCCAGCGGGGCAGGAGTTCAGAGAGCCTGGGGGAGGGGAGCGCAGGGCCTGTGCGGTCACGAGCTGGCCGGTCTGTGAGCGCCACCTAGTGGGCACCCCGGGGACTGCCGCGCGTGATCCCCTCTCTTCGGAAAAAAAGGAGTTCAAGCCAATCAAAAACGCCATCTTAGCGATATGCAAAGTTAAAGCGATTTAGGAAAAGATGTGCTGGACTCTGCAGTAAGCTATGCAAAAAGAAAAAAAGAAAAAAGAAAAAAGTGCATCGCAACATTTATTTGCAGTTTCTCTCAAGCGGGGCCGAAGTACAGTTGGTGTGCCCTGGGAGCGGGGGAGGAGGTGAGGAGAGGAAGGGCTGCAACAATTACCTACAAGCTCTACCTAGTCCCGTGGGTCAGTGACCGTGCCGCCCTGTTAGGAAATATATTTTTTAAATTTTATATATTAAAATTATATTCTATTTAATTTCATAAATAAAATAAAACATTTTTATTTTATTTAATTTCACCACTCGTCTTAAGTGTCTCTCGTTTAAGCATGTTGGCATCTTAATTAAAAAAAAAACTAGTTGATGACATCTATCATACTCTTACTTGGTAAGGAGAGCTGTGCATATAATGTTGTCTCATTCCATCCTCAAAGTCACCTGTTGAGGTAGTCCTATTACACCCTTGACGGAGAAGGAAACCCCGGCTCCAGAAGGCTGAGGAGGTGTCTTAGATCCTATGGCTTAAGGAAATGTCCTCACTTCACCACAGGCAGCCTCATTTTCACAGCTGTTGGGGAGGAGGAAGCATTATTCCTCTATTGATGAGCACAGAGGCAGAGAAACACTTTGTAGGCAGGACTCAGGTTCAGCATTTCTAAGCAGAAGCTCTAAATTAAAGTAGACTGCGGTGAATTTGGGAGAAAGTTGATGTCTCTAGGTGCTCATAAACATTTGCATATTTATGACTCCACCTTGTGATAAATAACTCAGTTCCTCCCTCAACAGTCAGGGTGATTTTCTTTTTTCAAAAAGAAAATTATTTTCTCAGAATACAGCCTTCTGATGATTTTACCACCTTGAAGGGTGAGTCATACAGAAGCACAACCCCTTCACATAATCGCTCTCAATTTTGTCATTCAGGGCTCATCACCCAACAGAACAGAATAATTCCTGAGCAGGAGGCTCTGATGGATGTGCCGCCGGATGGACTTTTTTTGGTGAGATAGGTCATAAATATTAATGGTATTGACAGAGCCTTAGAAATTTGTCATGTCACATTCCTGCAACAGAAACACCCAGAATCCTGTCACTTTGTTCCTCCCATTGACAGCCACCAGTTTCTTTCCCGAACTTGTGTGGCTGGACCTATCTTTTCAGAAACTCTCCATCAGCAAAGGTTTTCCAGAGCCAACACAGGTCGACTGAATCCAACATCTCAGTGGGTTCTTCCTTTTTCTTTTCTAGTTAACTAACTTTTGCCTGCATTCTGCTCTCCAGCCTTTTCTGTTTCCACCCTCAATTTTTTATTCCGTGCATGTCTGACTCTTTGCAACCCCATGGACTATGGCCCGCCAGGCTCCTCTGCCCATGGGATTTCCCAGGCAAGAATATTGGAGCGGGTTGCCATTTCCTGCTCTACGGGATCTTCCTGACCTAGGGATCAAACCCGAGTCTCTTGCGTTAGCAGGTGGATTCTTCACCATTGAGCCACCAGGGAAACTCTAAAAAATAAAACAGTGAAAGTTTTACTTCTTCCTTTCCAATTTGGATTCCTTTTATTTCTTTTTCTGCTCTGATTGCTGTGGCCAAAACTTCCAGAACTATGTTGAATAGTATCGGTGAAAGTGGGCACCCTTGTCTTGTTCCTGACTTTAGGGGAAATGCTTTCAATTTTTCACCGTTGAGGATAATGTTTGCTGTGGGTTTGTCATATATAGCTTTTATTATGTTGAGGTATGTTCCTTCTATTCCTGCTTTCTGGAGAGTTTTTATCATAAATGGATGTTGAATTTTGTCAAAGGCCTTCTCTGCATCTATTGAGATAATCATATGGTTTTTATTTTTCAATTTGTTAATGTGGTGAATTACATTGATTTGCGGATATTGAAGAATCCTTGCATCCCTGGGATAAAGCCCACTTGGTCATGGTTTATGATCTTTTTAATGTGTTGTTGGATTCTGATTGCTAGAATTTTGTTGAGGATTTTTGCATCTATGTTCATCAGTGATATTGGCCTGTAGTTTTCTTTTTTTGTAGTATCTTTGTCAGGTTTTGGTATTAGGGTGATGGTGGCCTCATAGAATGAGTTTGGAAGTTTACCTTCCTCTGCAATTTTCTGGAAGAGTTTGAGTAGGATAGGTGTTAGCTCTTCTCGAAATTTTTGGTAGAATTCAGCTGTGAAGCTGTCTGGACCTGGGCTTTTGTTTGCTGGAAGATTTCTGATTACAGTTTCAATTTCCGTGCTTGTTATGGGTCTGTTAAGATTTTCTATTTCTTCCTGGTTTAGTTTTGGAAAATTGTACTTTTCTAAGAATTTGTCTATTTCTTCCACATTGTCCATTTTATTGGCATATAACTGCTGATAGTAGTCTTTTATGATCCTTTGTATTTCTGTGTTGTCTGTTGTGATCTCTCCATTTTCATTTCTAATTTTATTGATTTGATTTTTCTCTCTTTGCTTCTTGATGAGTCTGGCTAATGGTTTGTCAATTTTACTTATCCTTTCAAAGAACCAGCTTGTGGCTTTGTTGATTTTTGCTATGATCTCTTTTGTTTCTTTTGCATTTATTTCTGCCCTAATTTTCAAGATTTCTTTCCTTCTACTAACTCTGGGGTTCTCCAATTCTACCTTATGACCCAGCAATCCCACTGCCGGGCATACACACCGAGGAAACCAGAATTGAAAGAGACACATGTACCCCAATGTTCATCGCAGCACTGTATATAATAGCCAGGACATGGAAACAACCTAGATGTCCATCAACAGATGAATGGATAAGAAAGCTGTGGTGCATATACACAATGGAGTATTACTCAGCCGTTAAAAAGAATACATTTGAATCAGTTCTGCTGAGATGGATGAAACTGGAGCCGATCATACAGAGTGAAGTAAGCCAGAAAGAAAAACACCAACACAGTATACTAACACATATATATGGAATTTAGAAAGATGGCAATGACGACCCTGTATGCAAGACAGCAAAAAAGACACAGATGTATATAACACTTTTGGACTCAGAGGGAGAGGGAGAGGGTGGGATGATTTGGGAGAATGGCATTGTAACATGTATACTATCATGTAAGAGTCGAATCGCCAGTCTATGTCCGACGCAGGATACAGCATGCTTGGGGCTGGTGAACAGTGATGACCCAGAGAGATGTTATGGGGAGGGAGGTGGGAGGGGGTTCATGTTTGGGAACACATGTACACCCATGGTGGATTCATGTCAATGTATGGCAAAACCAATACAGTATTGTAAAGTAAAATAAAGTAAAAATAAAAATTAAAAAAATAAAATAAAACAGTAGAGGTTTAGATTCTATACTGGAGTGGGTAGCTATTCCTTCTTCAGGGGATCTTCCCAACCCAGGGACTGAACCCACGTCTCCTGCATTGCAGGCAGGTTCTTTATCGTCTGAACCACTAGTAAATGGCATAACCTCACCCACCCACATACCCTGTAAAGTGAACACTCTACTGACAGGTTTCCTGAATGTGTTCACATGTGACACCAGTGGATAATTAGCTGTGGGTAGCTGAACTGCCCTGCTCATTTACTTTGCATCCTCACCAGCATTTAGTGGGTCAGTATCCTCTAGTTTCAGTCAGTCAGTCAGTTCAGGCACTCAGTCGTGTCCGATTCTTTGCGACCCCGTGAATCGCAGCACGCCAGGCCTCCCTGTCCATCACCATCTCCCAGAGTTCACTCAGATTCACGTTCATCGAGGCCATGATGCCATGCAGCCATCTCATCCTCGGTTGTCCCC
Source organism: Capricornis sumatraensis (assembly GCF_032405125.1). Taxonomy (NCBI): domain Eukaryota; kingdom Metazoa; phylum Chordata; class Mammalia; order Artiodactyla; family Bovidae; genus Capricornis; species Capricornis sumatraensis. The sequence goes on along the minus strand of NC_091085.1, from coordinate 56,283,439 downwards.
TTCTCCTCCTGCCCCCAATCCCTTCCAGCATCAGAGTCTTTTCCAATGAGTCAACTCTTCGCATGAGGTGGCCAAAGTACTGGAACTTCAGCTTTAGCATCATTCCTTCCAAAGAAATCCCAGGGCTGATCTCCTTCAGAATGGACTGGTTGGATCTCCCCGCAGTCCAAGGGACTCTCAAGAGTCTTCTCCAACACCACAGTTCAAAAGCATCAATTCTTCGGTGCTCAGCCTTCTTCACAGTCCAACTCTCACATCCATACATGATAACAGGGAAACCCATAGCCTTGACTAGACGGACTTTAGTCGGCAAAGTAATGTCTCTGCTTTTGAATATACTATCTAGGTTGGTCATAACTTTTCTTCCAAGGAGTAAGCGTCTTTTAATTTTATGGCTGCAGTCACCATCTGCAGTGATTTTGGAGCCTCCAAAAAATAAAGTCTGACACTGTTTCTACTGTTTCCCCATCTATTTCCCCATTCTAATAGATGTATGGGGCTTCCCTTGCAGCTCAGCTGGTAAACAATCTGCCTGCCAAGCAGGATATGCAGGTTTGATCCCTGGGTCAGGAAGATGAAAATGGGGAAGGAAATGGCAAGCCATTCCAGTATTCTTGCTTGGGAAATCCCATGTATGGAGAAGCTTGGAGGGCTACAGTGCATGGGGTTGTAAAAAGTCGGACACAACTTAGTAACTAAACAGCAACAGCAGTAGGCGTGTAGGGGTATTTCACTGTGGTTTTAATTTGCGTTTTTCTTATGGCAAATGATGTTGAACATCTTTTCACGAGTTTATTTTTCAGCCGTATCTCCTCTTTGGGGACATAGCTATGCCTTTCACCCATTCTCTAATAGGATTTGTTCTGTTGGCTGTTTTTCTGCTGAGTTTTATGAGTTCTTTATATATAGAAGAGTCCACTGACCCAGAAAGCTCTGCTTGGCTGATTTTTTGGTCTCTTTTCACCTTAAAGGCCAAATTTTAGAGAGGCCTCTCCTGACCACCTGGATAAACTATTTCTTTCCTTCCTCATTCACTTGCAATTGCCTCTTGTAGATCACATCAGTGTCTATAATTCATGCTTATCTGTTTGCTTCCATATTGGATCACAAGCACTTTGTTTATATGCTCACCAGCTGTTTCTCCAGCACTTAGCATGGTGTCTCATATACAGTTGGTACTTAATGAATACTCTGTCTACAGGTGGAACCTTTGCTGCCTGGCTGAATGAGACTCACTTGCCTGGGGCAGGGTCCCAACTCTGCCACATGACCTTCTTCAGGCTATTTAGTCATACAAGCCCTTCCCCTAAACGCCTGCTCCTCTGTCGCCTCCCCAGGGCATCACCTGCACCAACTCACAGCTCAGTGCCTCTTCAGGCTGTTGCCAGAGATGCTCTTTGGACTTTGATGTCATCCCCGGCTGCTCACCACCTCTGAGAGTTCCAGGCTCCTGTCCCCACCACTCTCCTGTCCTCAGAAAGCACTGAGTCTGCACTCTGCTCTTCCAGTAGACTCCACAGCAGAGCTGCTGGGCTGAAGGAGCTGTCCCTTAAGGAAACAGAGAGACAGGAACCCCCTAGCCCTAACCCTAAGTTGGTATTTGTTCTTCACTAGCGTGCGTGAAAAACAAACAGAACTAGCTTAGTCCTGTCCGACTCTTTGTGACTCCGTGGACTGTAGCCCACCAGATTCCTTTGTCTATGGGGTTTTCCAGGCAAGGATACTGGAGTGAGTTGTCATTTCCTTCTCCAGGGGATCTTCCTGACCCAGGGATCGAACCCCAGCCTCTTGCATTGCAGGCAGAATTCTTTTACCACCTGAGCTATAGGGAAGTCCCTATAGTTTTTCACTAAGCAAGAAAACAGGCAGAGATGACCAGCATCTTGATTTTGTCCTTCTTTCTATTCAGCCGGGATCCTGGGCTCTTTGTTCTCCTAATCACTCCCCAGACCCTTCTTCATCCAGCCCTGACCTCTCTCATCTACATAAACTCCTGTTGTCCCTAATGTCCTAATCAGCTCCTGCCTTGGCTCCCAAGGACTCTCTGAGCCAGAGTCCAGTATTCTGTGCTAGTCCTTCAAATGAGATCACAAGACGGGCCCTCTGGCCACAGAGAGAGTGACTGTGGCAGAGGTGCAGAATGGTGCCCCATTCACCAGGATCTGTTACCCTTGGGACTTCACAGGGGCCCTGGATGCTGATCTTGTGAATGTGGAATCACATATTTCTGAAAGAGGTTCTAGACCATGAGCAACATTCATAAGGAAAGCCCTTGAAAACAGGTTGCATGACTCACGTCATGTTAAGGTAAAAAATGAATGGAAATTGGAAGTTAAAGGGAAGATTGGTGAAAAGGATGGCCTTGGAGGAAGAAGGTGAGGAGGGGGACAGGGGTAGGAGTAGGGGATTGTAGTTCAGCCAAGGTGCTGAGGGAAAGTCCCTCTAACAGTTCATTTGATCCTGAATTGTGAGCATGCATGCCATGCTCAGTTGCTTCAGTCTTGCACACACACACACCCAGACTTCTCAGGACACAGCTCAGTAACTTCCACAAAAGAAAAGGAATTTACACAGCAGACCCCGAATAGTTTCTAAGCAGGCATTATGGAAAGTAGGTAAATAAAACGCAGTTTAAGTGTATTTCCCTTGTTCAAGCAGCTTCATCAGGTGCACAGGAAGCAGCAGACTGTAAAAATGCTTGTGTTTCTTTGCATATTGAAAGTCCTCAAAGAAAACTTTGTGAAATTGATTCTGAAGCCCAGCATCTCACCAATGGGAGCAGGATGATGCCCACAAAGGAGGTCTGGCTGACGAAGATCTTGGAGACGACCAGCTCCCTCGGGGCGTCCTCCACGGGGTACTCCACCTGCCAGGTGAGCTGCTGGGCACCAGCCAGGCCACTGCTGTTGTCCACTCTGAAGTCCACTTGCAAGATCTCTTTTGAAGGAGCCATTTGTTCTGGAAAACAAACACACACTGTAAAGTGCAATTTAAAACTGCGATTCAGCAGAATGTCAAGCACGAGATGAATTGCCACGTTCCTCTTTGTCAAACTGAAGAAGGATCGCCAAGTTCAACAAGTCACACGGCAGTGTCGATAGAGCCTGATTCACAGGCTGCCACAGGTGACCCACACCTCAGAGTGGACGGACCATCCGTCTTCAGGGCTCTGTGGGAAGCAGACCATCCTTCCCCGAGTGAGCAGCTCAGACCGCACCGCATCTCTGGGCACTGTGACAGCCCTGTCCTCCCCAGCCCCGCGTCTGCTACATCACGATCCAAGCGCCACACACAGGACGTGGCCAAACCCTTCACCTAGGGCCATCATCACTCCAGTCCTGAGGTGTAGCCTGGATTCTGGCTGTTTCTACTGCTACTTAAGTGTGTCTGTGGACCCGTGGTTCAAACTGTGGGCTTTAGAATTAGGGGAGAATATCAGTGGCCACCTAGCCTTGTGGAAGCATTATGAGACCAATCTTGGGAAAGGACCCCAAAAGGTACATGGTTCATGACATCAAGTATGATATGCGTAATAAGGGACTATAGTGGATTCACCTGAAATGGGATGAAATGTAAGGGAAACCCCACCTGGAATGTAAGTTACAGGGATGTAAGTTGGTGCATCCATAGTGGGAAACAGTATGGAGGTTCCTCAGGAAACTAAAAATAGAACCACCATATGATTCGGCAACTCCACTCCTGGGCATATGTCTGGGGAAAAAAAAACGATCATTCAAAAAGATACATGCACCCCTATGTTCAAAGCAGCACCATTCACAGTAGCCAAGACATGGAAGTGTCCATTGATAGATGAGTGGATAGGGAGGGTGTGGTGCATTTATGCAATGGAATACTACTCAGCCATAGAAAAGAACAAAACAGTGCCATTTGCAGTTACGTGGATGCAATTAGAGATTATCATACTAAGTGAGATAAGTCAGAAAGAGAAAGACACATGTGATGATATCCCTTATATGTGGAATCTAAAATGTGGCACAATTGAACCCATCTATGAACCAGAAGTAGGGTCATGGATGTACAGAACAGACTTGTGGTTGCCAAGGGTGAGGGAGTTGGGGGAGGGATAGAGTGGGAGGTTGGGATTAGCAGATGCAAGCTGTCATATATAAAATGAGTAAGCAACAAGATCCTATTTAGCAACAAGGTCCCAGGGAACTACATTCAATATCCTATAGTAAACCCATAATGGAAAAGAATAAAAAAGAATGTGTGTGTGTGTGTGTGTGCGTGTGTGTGCATGACTGAATCACTCTGCTCTACAGCAGTAATTAGCACAACATTGTAGATGAACCACTTTTCAATAATAAATAAATAAACAAAAAGAAATCCCCAGCTGCATTCATTCATGGAGTAGCAGCATGGTACATGTATTTGGAGGACGGGGAAAAAAGCAGGATGGGGCACATGTAAGTGAAAAGGGCAAGTGTCATTCTCAGCATCTTTTGGTATAGGGAAAGCCTCTCATCACTGACTTGAACTTGTAAATTGTAGGCTGACTCCTGCATTAAATAGAGAGTTCAAACAAAAAGCCACCCAGCATGGGATTTGTGAATGACTTCTGTTGTTTAAGTCTGTGTCCATCACCCTGTTTCGAACTTTACCCAGGTCCAGGGAATAAGACAGCAAGAGTATTCTAGTTTCCCCAGGAAGAAAGTGTCCAGGCAGAGCAGGCAGACTTAGGATCCACTAAGTCAACCGATTTCACTGGGCTTGGGACAAAGAAACTGTCCCAGTTGCCTGGCACCTGGCCCTGGGGTGATGAGAGCAGGTGGATAGTGGTCCTGAGTGTGAGAGCTGCAAAAGAGAGGTGCTGGGGTGGGGACTCTAGATGGATTGTTTTTTATTTGCAAAGCACACTTGAGGGCTTCCTGCTGTCTTAGGAATTGCTGATCCTGGGAAGAGCAGTGTCTTCCATGACAGCAAGGGCCCAGATGTCAAAGCATCAAGATACACACACACAAAAAAGATGTGGGTAACACAGCCTAACCCAGAAGCTTGTCTTCAGGGATCACTTCCAGACATTGCTTGTCAGCTTATCTCTCACAGTGACAGTAAAGGTCATTTCAAAAAGGGAGAGAGGAACTTTCCTTGTTCTCTAATGATCGTGTCCTCTCATAGATTATTTTACTCTGATCAATTTCAGGATTTTCCAAGGATGAGATGACAAAGCTTCTCTTACTTTTCACAATCCTGGAAATGGAGCAAGAGAGGTTGCTTCCAGTATTTAAGACTTTTTTTCCTTTTTGTCTTTTTTTCTTTTTAATGTTTTTCCCCTGAGCCTTAAACTTAAGAGCTGACCAAAAAGCAAGGTACGTTCTGAATGGTGACTACACTGAACAAACCCAAAGCATCCTTGACTTCACGTCCCAGGTGATCCTCATCCTCAAGGTAACTTGTCCCACCTCTGACTTCCTCTGCAGAGAGTAACTTTACGAGAACAAAAAGTGTGTCTGTGTCATTCCCAGCTCCATCTGGCATGGTGCTGGCCATTGTTCTAACTCATTCAGTGTTTGTTTAATAATTAAATATCCTCAAAATTCTGACAGGGGATCCTGTAAAATTCTGGGGATGTAGTTTATATTGTGGGAGACAAAGAACTACCAGTCAACTTAGTTTTGAGCTGAATTCTTGGGCTTGCCTGGTAAGCATATTAAGATACACTTTGCTTCCTAGTGGAGACATCTATCTCTCCTATTGGAACATTAATTCTCAAGTCGGGGGAAGGGATAGTTAGGGATGGGCAGATACACACTGCTATATTTGAAATAGGTAACCAATAAGTTCCCTGTATAGCATAGGAGACTCTGCTCAATATTATGGTGACAACCCAAATGGGAAAAGGACTTGAAAAGGAGTGGCTACATGTATATGTATAACTGATTCCCTTTGTTGTATACCTGAAACTATCACAACGTTGTTAATCCACTCTAATATAAAAAAGTTAAAAAATAAAAGCACTACAAAAGTTATAATAAAGACGGAAAAGAGCATTAGTTCTCAAAACTGGGGGCAGTTTTTGGAAGTTTTGGCAATGTGTAGAGATGAGTTTGGGTGTCACAATTTGGGAGACACTCCCAGTGGGGTAGAGACTGGAGATGCTGCTTGATATCTTATGAAGAACTTGGTCCAGTGGTTAGGAATCTGCCTGCCAATGCAAGGGACGTGGGTTCGATCCCTGGTCTGGGAAGATCCCATATGCCATGGGGCAACTAAGACCCTCAGCCACAACTACTAAAGCCCAAGAGCCTAGAGCCCACGCTCTGAAATAAAGAAGTCACCGCAAGTCCACACACTGCAACTAGAGAACTGTGTCCGCTTGCTGCAACTAGAGAAAGCCCATGCAAAGCAATGAAGACTCAGTGCAGCCAAAAATAAATAAATATCTTATTAAACATAGAACAGCTGCTTCAACACCCCTCCTTGATAATTTTCTGGCTCAAAATGTTCATGGCACCAGAGATAAGAAAATCTACACTTGAACTTTAAGGTTTTCAAAAGCCAGAGCCTGTCTTTAACACCTTAGAAACTCCAGGGTTTAACTTAGTAACTAGTATATTTTTATTTAGCAGCAGTAAGTGCCAGAAAATGGAAATACAGAGGTAAACAAAAGTGATGTAGCCTCTGTGTTAGTAATAAAGTAAATTAATCCTAAGTAGCAACAACTGTTATCAAAATCAAATAGAGGAGTTTAATATGCATCCAAAAACTAAACAGTAAATTAAAACCACAGGGAGATACCACCACACACTTATCAGAATGGTTCAAATTATATATATAAATGCCAGCAAGGGCTCAAAGAAAATGAATTAATTATAAACCTATATATGAGGGTTTATAGCAGCTTTATTTGAAAGAGCCCCAGTCTAGAATAGGGCTTCCCTGATAGCTCAGTTGGTAAAGAATCTGCCTGCAATGCATGAGACCTGGGTTTGATCCCAGGGTTGGGAAGATCCCCGGAAGAAAGAAAAGGCTACCTACTCCAGTATTCTGGCCTGGAGAATTCCATGGACTATATAGTCCATGGGGTGGCAAAGAGTCGGACACAACTGAACAACTTTCACTTTCACTTTCAGTCTAGAATGTTGCTCAAATATAATGGTTATACAAACTGTAGTGTGTACATTCATACCAGGGAGCACTAGGAAACAGAAAAGAACACCATTGATTTAAGCAACAGCTTGGATGGATCTCAAGGCAATTATCAATAGGATGAATGAAAGAGGCCCTCGTGAATAGCATTTAGTGCCTTTATGAAAACAAAAAACCCAGAGAGCTCCGTCACCCCTTCTGCCATATGAAGTTAGCATCACCAAACTTGCATCACCAAATCTCCCTTGGTAGATTCTGCTGTTATTATTTTAATCTCAAATATATTTCTCCAGCGTGTGTACTCTATGAAATTTCCCATCTGGCTCTTTAATGATCTAACAGGTAATCCAGTGACTTCCCTGGTGGTCCAGTGGCTAAGACTCCATTCTCCCAATGCAAGGGGACAGATTTGATCACTGGTCAGAGAACTGTATCCCACATACTGCAACTAAGAGTTCACATGCCACCACTAAGACCTGGCACAGCCAAATAAATAAATAAATATTTTAAAAAACAAAAACAGAAAATAAGCAGGTAATCCAGTCCCTTGCCCTACTTTCCATTCACAGGAAAATAATTTTTTTCCTTTCTCTCTTTCTCTTTTTAAAGTGAAATTTACCTTGCAGACGGGTATGAGTGACCTTATTTTTGCTTTGCCAACACTTCCCAGAGCTGAAAGCAATAAATCTTGATAATGAACAAACACTTTGCTTTCTTCTGCTTTCTCAGCTGCCAGATCCACAGCTATTTCTCACGTTAACAGCTCACACTCACTTCCAGCTTAGTTGATTTTATCAGCATCGTCAGGACCAAGTTCAGACACAGCTAAGACAACGGCTATAATTATTCTTTTCTTTGCCTCTCTCTTGCTGACAATATCCCAAACCTTCCTAGAAAAATGATGGTTCAAAATCATTTAAAACAAACTCCTCAAAGATGATTTTTTAGAAATTGTCCTTCCTTTTGTTTCATCTTGTGATTGCTCTTGATAAAAAATACTTATTACAGGGTTAGGACACTGCGCTTCCACTGCAGGGGACAGTGCTTCAGTCCTTGGTCTGGTCAGGAAACTAAGTTCCTGCATGTTGTGCGATGTGGCCAAAAAATTGGAAAAAAAATACATATTATGCAGAAGACTTACAGAATCAATAGCTAAATGAATCTCCCTGAGTTAGAAAGAAATCCTAAGACATGAGGTAATATAAGCTGACTACATGCACAGAACAGCTTTCAGTTCTTGTTAGCTCTCCTTAAAGATTTTGGAGTAAATATTCATGGGTCTGTGGGCTTGTCTTAAAGCAGCATTGGGGAATTCGTATTTTTTTTAAATTTAAATTTATTTATTTTAATTGGAGGCTAATTACTTTACAATATTGTACTGGTTTTGCCATACATCAACATGAATCCACCACGGGTGTACACGTGTTCCCCATCCTGAACCCCCCTCCCACTGGAATTTGTATTTTTAATTTTATACTTAATAGCAGTTTTCAAATAAAAAGAATACACTCTCAGGATTCAAAATGCAAAATCTTAAGGAAAATAGCTGAACAAAATTTTTCATTGCTGCCCCCCGTCACCCCTGAGTCTTCAGCCAAACAAAGCTTTTATTCATTTTCTCATTGGCCCTCTAGATAGTCTGGGCATCTATGAGCCTGGATATGAGTGCCTCTTTGCCTCATTCTCATGCAAAAATAGTACTCTGTGCCCTCTGTTGACTTTTTTAAAAAAAATGCACAACATGAGGGTTGTGAGTTAAGTTTCATTTGGGGCAAAACGAGGACTGCAGCCTGGGATACAGCATCTCAGATAGCTCTGAAAACCTGCTACTAAGACCTAGGGGGAAGGACAATATATATGTGATTTGGGTGAAGGGGGAATACCTGCAATCAAGTACGTATTTTCCAGAAGATTTCTGCTAGTCTCATGAAGTTTTTGCTAGTCATGAAGGATTTTAGTGCTTTTATAGATATGAGGAGATACAAAAATTGGGCCCTTAAAATCAGCTCCTGAACAATCTGAAGACCTGCCCTGCCAGTTTTCCCTAAGCACATGCATGCATGCTAAGTCACCTCAGTATTGTCTGACTCTCTTTGTGACCCCATAGACTTTAGCCTGCCAGGCTCCTCTGTCTATGGGATTTCCCAGGCAAGAATACTGGAGTGGGTTACCATGCTTTCCTCCAAGGAATCTTCCCGACCCAGGAATGGAACCAGTGTCTCTTATGTCTCCTGCATTGCAAGCAGGTTCTTTACCACTAGTGCCATGTGGGAAACCCTTCCCTGAGCACAGAGTGCCTCATTTCTGCTTTCTATCCTGAACTCTTTTCAGGGGTTGTTGAAAATCAGCAGCTGCAGCAGGAGATGATTTAATCCCTATAGAGGTGGATGGTAAGTGCCAATTCATAGTAGACATGTCCATTCAGCCTCTCGAACACTTGATCTCTGACCCACAGGAAGAGGAGGGCTCTGGTCATTCTCTCTCTGACAATGAAGTGCTCTGGTTGGGAAGTGAGGACAGAACCAGTCCCAAGGCCCTTTCTGACCATGGGTACTGGCAAGGACCATCCTCCCATGAATCCAAAGGAGAAGGAGTGAATCTCCCTTAGGACTCTGAAGCAAGGCAGCCTTGGCTGAGGCAAGAATTGTTGGGGAGGAAAAATTTCCCTCTCTACTGTAAGTTCTCTAGCTGGTCTAAGAATTAAATTGACATGAGACAAATGAACAGGAGAAAGCAAAACTCTAATCACCTGTAGACATGAGTGAAGAGAAGTGAAGTGAAAGTTGTTCAGTTATGTTCAACTCTTTGCAACCCCATGGAATATACAGTCCATGGAATTCTCCAGGCCAGAATATTGGAGTGGGTAGCCTTTTCCTTCTCTTGGGTATCTTCTCAATCCAGTGATTGAACCCAGGTCTCCTGCATTGCAGGCAGATTCTTTACCAGCTGAGCCACAAGGGAAGGCCAAGAATACCGGGGTGGGTAGCCTGTCCCTTCTCCAGTGGATCTTCCTGACCCAGGAATTGATCTGGGGTCTCCTGCATTGCAGGTGGGTTCTTTACCAACTGAACTATCAGGGACTGAACAATTCGCCAAAAGGGATAAAACCCTAAACTTAAATACCATCTTCAGCTAAAGATAATAGAAGATATTACAGGTAGGGGGTTAGAACTTTGAAGAGGAGGAACGCAACTCACATGGAGATGAGCAAATGTTTGGTAAACAAATGTTTGCTGGGCCAGGCAGAGATCATGGGATAGCATAGACTCTAATCTCTAAGGATTCCCCCAACACCACACCTAGTCCAGATTCCTTACAGACATCTCTGGTGTTAGCTCTGAGAAATGGAGTATTTCCTGCTATATCAGTAAACAAGATGTCACAGTCATCATCAATTCCAGCCCTCTAGTATGAGCTGGTGAGTCTTAAGGCCACTCAGGAAGGAGAAGAATATCTGTGATTTGGCAGTAATCAGGACTGCAGCCACTCCCTATGGTGAGCCCCACGGGAACTCAGGATGTGAATAAACACAGGATACCAGCCCAGGATAGCTTAAGTGTATATGAAAGGAATGATTTCAGTGAGCCCAGGCTCTTGCATCTTCCCATATACAGAAAAGTGCTAATTTTTTAAACTTGAGATATCTGGTTTTCTTTAATTAACAATTATTTTGTGTCCCCTCACCTCCTTGGAACAGTTCTTTCAGGGTTACTTGAGATGCTGTCTCTTGGCCTTGAAGTCCTAAAATTTCCCACCAAATAAAACACAACTCTCAACTTTTAGGTTATGACAATTTTTTAAATCAACAGCTCTGTTCTGGAACTAGACTCTATATCTAAGGCAGTTAGAAGGAAAATCAGAATCTCTCCCTGAGTCTTGTGGGCCTTGCTTGTTTTTATCTCAAAGTAGTTTGCATGCAAAGAGACATTTTGGGGTGGCAATTTTTGCTTCCCTCTAGAACTATTATGCACTATTGGTGAGAATGTAAAATGATACAATTGCTATAGAAACCGTTATAGTGATTCCTCAAAAAATTAGAATTACCATCTGATCCACCAATTCTACTTCTGGTTACATACCCAAAAGAATTGAAAGCAAGGTCTCAAAGAGATTCATGTGCACTCATATTCATTGCAAAATTATCATGAGAGCTAAAATGTGGGTGCAACCCAAGTGTCCTCTGAGACAGATGAATGGATTAGCAAAATGTGGTCTATCCATACCATGGAATATTATTAGCTATAAAGAGGAACGGAGTTCTAGGACTTCCCTAATGGTCCAGGGCTTAAAACTTCATGATTCCATTGCAGGGGTGAGGGTTCAATCCCTGGTCAAGGAATTAAGATCTCACATGCTGTGCTGCCAGAAAGAAGGAATTCTGGCATCTGCTACAATATGTATGAACCTTGAGGACATAATGCAGAATGAAATAAGTCAGACAAAAAGATAAATACTATATGATTCCACTTATATGAGATATTTAGAATGGTGATTGTCAGAGGCTAGAGTGGCTGAGTGGAGATGGTGACATTGTTTAATATGTAAAGAGTTTCAGTTTTACAAAATGAAAAGACTTACCAAGATGGATGGTGATGAAGGTTGCACAAAATTATAAATGTATCTAATACCACCAAATACTTAAAATGTACACTTAAAATGATTAAGAGTTTGCCATACTTTTATTTTTACCACAATGAGAAAAATTCAGAGAGAGAGAGAAGCTTAGGAGCATATTTACATGCCAAATGTCATAACTAAGAAATCAGAAGTTATTTTTGTAACTTTTAATTCATCTGCTGGTTTTCAATACTTCTCAGTTGTGCAGAAATTCAGTGGAAGAAATTTTTATAGGCTCCTGAGATCCTCAACTTTATAAATCTTCATTGGTGAAGAGCTCTCCTTCAGGAAATATAAGTTCCCCAGTATCCATTTAATTAAAACCCAATGATTCCACCACAACCCCTACTTGGCCCATTGTATTCATTGCAACAGCTTCCAAAGCTTTCTTATAGGCCAATTACTCCAAAGTGATTAGGCTTTAAGTCAACCGTACTTAAAAGGATTGTGTGCATGTGATTTCTGTAAATTATTCCTTGCTAATTATAGCTATGCGAGTAATCCTGATATTCTTTTGATGGAAACATGCTCTTGTCTAGAATGTGTTAATTAACAATATTATTTTGTCTGGCTAGTCAAGTAGCAGTTAGAATCACACAGGAGGAAATGGTAAACCGTATTAAAGAAAAGTGTATTTCTCTCTTGTCTTGCAAAACTTGCTCAGGTCCAAAGAGAGAAAGCCAGAATGAGGTGGCTCCGGATAGAAAGTGGCCACGACGGTTTTTAGAGGAGTTACTTTTCTAGGCTCCAGGAAAGGAAAGTTGGGTCCAGAGAAGATTTGAGCACCAGTTCTTTTGCACCAGTTGATGTTCCTCTCATGTCAACAGAACTGAAAACCTCGTTTTGGGGAAACAGACTCATTAGTGCATTACAAAGGAATGCGAACTGAAGTTTGGGTAATGATGAAATCTGGGTGTGAGTAAGTACCTGGTCAGCCCTGTAGGGGAAGCAAAATTTGCCCACCAAATTTTGTCTCTTGTGAGACAGGAAGGAGTCAGGCACAACCTGGCATAGCTGTTGAGGACATGACATAAATTGGTTAGAACAAACTAGATTCAAGATGGCAGACAAGTGCTTTACCAGTCGACCTTGAGCATGTACACGTGCATTATAACACATCAGCAGGTTAAGTAGCACTCCCAACAGGCGCCATGACAGTTCTGCAGCCAACCATAAAAGACCAAAAGGTGGACAGTAGCCCAGTTCCTGGAAATCCCTGCCCCTCCCCCAAAATAGTTGGAATAATCCTCCCACTCATTAGCCTATGAAATTACCCAGCCTATAAAAACTAATCACACCATAGTTCTTTACCTGAGGATGGTATTTAAGGTGAGGATTTCAGCCATTTTGGCAATTTCCTCAGTTTTCCTGAGTCTCTTCTGCGTGTGTGTGTGCTAAGTTGCTTTAGTCATGTCTGACTCTCTGTGATCCTAGGGACTGTGGACCGCCAGGCTCCTCTGTCCATGGGATTCTCCAAGTGAAAATGCTGGAGAGGGTTGTCATGCCCTCCTCTAGGGGATCTTCCTGACCCAGGGATTGAACTCTGGCCTCCCGTATCTCCTGCACTGCAGACAGATTCTTTATAGCTGAGCCTCCTATATATACATGTTTTTAAACTTTGATGTCCTCCTCTTAATCTGCCTTATGTTGATTTAATTCTTTGTCCAGCCAGAAGAACCCAGAAGGGTAGAAGAAAATCTGTTCCTCCCTGTTGGGATCACATAGTGATATTGTGCAGGGCCCTGTGGGGTTCCAGGCCACAAAGCCTGTGTCCTCCATTTCTTTGATGATAGGAAACAGCCTTCCTTGACCCACTCAGCCTCCTTGACCCACTGTGAATTCCAATGGGCAGATTCGAGCAGCTCTTAATTAGGGAAGGAAGGGGATGCCAGACCAGGCAGAAACAGCCAAGAGCAGCCTTGGGATAGGGTCCTGGTTCCCCCAAAATGGATACACACAACAATATATTTGATTTTCTTTACAGATATTGAAACCTTCTCAGTGTAGGAGCAGTTAGCAATTAACAATTGTATGCTGCCCACAAGCATGTAAACCCCAGGCCAGTTGGACCTGAAGGTTGATGATGCTGACTTATTTCACCATCAACCCATCAGAAGAGTGACCACCAGCTGATCACAACCTCCTCTTTGAATAATTACTGTAAAACTTCTCATTATCTCTCCCAAGTGAGGACACATGGTTTTGGGGGCATTAGCCCACTATGTTTCCCTTTGCCTGGCAAAGCAATAAAGTTATTCTTTTCTACTTCACCAAAAACTCTGTCTCTGAGATTTGGTTTGGCACTGGTATACAGGGAAGCTTAAATTTTGCCATAAATGGGAATTGGCCAGTGTCTAAGAATAGCCAAATGATGACCAGAGGCCAACTCTGACCCCAGATCTTCGTCATTTAGCCTACTTACCATTTGTCAACACCAAAATGATAGATTAAAAAATATGCATTTCTATTGGTCGGAAGCTTCACTTATTTCAGGACAGACTATGATCCTATCATAATGATCAAAAGCTGCCTCAGAGAAACACCCTCCCAGGGTCACGTCTCAAGAGGAGTGAAGTCCCTCATCAGATACTGTCCCTGCTCTTAATAAAAAAACTTTAACCTTTACAAAGCCATTTTTACCGAGGTCTGACTGTACTGTGGTCCGGGCCCTGACAAAGCAATTCTTTTATTTGTTGTTGCCTTTGAAGTAGGTAAAATGAAAACCCAAAGGGGTTTCTGGGAAGAAAAGCAAAATATAGCATGCAATTATCTTCAAGGATCTATTTTCATTTACCTAATTGTATGTTTTCATTACAAAATCAGTTTTGCCTTCATGGTTGAGAAAGAAATTAAAAAAACAAAAAACAAAAACGACACTTCATTTGAAATCAATTCTTTTGGGTAGATTTCTACTGAGAGAAGATACCTCTAAGAACAATGTTTCCAAGCCTAGACTGCTCTTTTTTATTTTAATTCATTTAATCCCCACAGTGAACCTGCAAGGAAACTCTTACTTGATAGAAGGGATACAGAGAAGTTTGTCTTCTGACTCAATGCACACAGTTGATTGGAGGCAGAGGTGCCACCAAAGAACCCCACTCTTAACCTCCAAAATCTAGGCTACACTACACCTGCTTCTGTGCTCAGTTGTGATGCCAGGTTCCTGTCTATGGGATTCTCCAGGCAAGAATACTGGAGTGGGTTGCCTGCCGGGAGCCAGCATGAGGAACTCCACCCTTGGCAAAGGTCATTAGGAAGGAGGCTTGGCATTACGCAAAGGCAGATCGAGCCTCAGGAGACCCCCTGTTCCCGAGCATCTACCCCCAAAACCAGAGTCTGTTTTTTGCTCTCACCTACACCTCTGACTTTATGGGGGCTCTCCCCCATCACCATTTCTCTTGGAGAAGGAGTTAACTTGCAGCTCCAGTTAATAAAAATTCCTGGGCGTGACAAGAGTGTTTCAACTTACAAACTCCTCTGAAGGTTCTCTAGCCTGCCTGAGCGGGTTCATCCAGCCACATGTGATTGTTTACAGCCTCCCAACTGTGAGAGGCACGAGATGCTTTAAACTTCCTATATACAGACTCTTTTGAAAAGTTAGAAAATTATTAGTATAGTATAGTGGGTTGATTAGGAATTATATTGGTGAAAGGTTTTTCATTTATTGTTCCAATAATAGAAAGGAAAGGAAAGTGAAGTCGCTCAGTCGTGTCCGACTCTTTGCGACCCCATGAACTGTAGCTTACCAGGCTTCTCTGCCCATGGGATTCTCTAGGCAAGAATGCTGGAGTGGGTTACCATTTCCTTCTCCAGGGGATCATCCCGACCCAGGGATCAAACCCCGGTCTCCCGCATCGGAGGCAGACGCTTTAACCTCTGAGCCACCAGGGAAGCTAATTACTGCTAATTCCCTGCCCTTGGTGTGACAAGGGTGTCTCAGGTCAAACCTCTCTGCTGGCAAACTAGTTTGTGTGACAGGATTATCCATAGTCGCTTAGTCGTGTCTGACTCTTTGCGACCCCATGGACTGTAGCCAACCAGGCTCCTCTGTCCATGGGATTTTCCAGGCAATAGTACTGAAGTGGATTGCCATTTCCTTCTCCAGCGGATCTTCCTGACCCAGGGATCAAACCCGGGTCTCCCGCATTGTAGACAGACGCTTTACCGTCTGAGCCACCAGGGAAGTCCTAAGGATTATCCATACTTCTGCCAAACACATGATTGTTTACTACCTCTCAACCATAAATAACACAGAGAGTTTGGAGTATTTTGAAAGTCTTAATTAGCATAGGGCTTTTCTCATTGTTGAGTCAATGATTGCCACAGGCCTCCATATCCTTAGGCACCTGGGAATATATTAATCAATGTATTTGGAATATAGAAAAGGAAATATAGTAGTTTTGATGTTAGCAATACTAGACTTTTTGAGTTAATGAATTTTCTCTTTTGTTATAGATCACTGTACTTTGTTATAAATCACTGTGTTCTTGCTATGTAAAAATGTAACTTTATCACTATCTTAAGACTAAATAGATCTTAAGGGGAATACTGGTGAAGGGTTTTCATTTTTTGAGCCAATATTTGCTGCTAAATCTCCATATTCCCTGCCCTTATAATGAATATAACTAGCATATAGGAGAAATAAGTATTAATCTTTAAGATTAATCATGTTAAACCTTAGACTAAGTAAATTCCTTTCTTGATTGTAACCCTCTACATCCTCACCCTATAGGAATGCAACTTTATTTGGAGGGTGGTGCTTGGTTTAAGAAAAAATCACCCCTGGAAAAATAAGTTTCTGGTTGACTGACCATTATCAGAAAGGATCATAAAATGTCAGCAGGCCTTATGGCCAGATGATGATGTAAAACCCCATAAGACCTTTGTATAATTTTATACACTTGATTTTGACAAGGGTCAGGTCTGCTGACCCCCGCGTGACTCTGTATTCATCCCTATGTATAACAAAGGTATATAAGCAAACCTGAAAATAAAGAAAAACGGATCAGTTTCTGGAAAGACTGATGCCCCCATGTCTTTCTTTACCCTTCTGGCTGAATTCCCATCTGGTAGGTGGGTACTCACCAACCCTGCTAATTTTGCCTGGGCTTCTAAGATCGGACTAGGGAGGCCTCAGTGCCTCCTCTCCTTCGGGAGAATGGAAAGACGCCTGTGGGCTACGTAGGTGGTGATTGGTATTCCACGTAAACCAAGTTATTCAGCCTCCTTTTCTCCACTAATTTTCCCACTACACTATCCGTTTCTAATCTCTCTATATATCTGTAATTAAATACGTTTTTTCCTAGGATGCCTATTCCATCTCCCCTTCGAATTACCCTGGATCCACCGGGGCTGGACCCCGGCAGTTGCCATTTTCTTCTCCAGGGGATCTTCCCAATGCAGGATCCAACCCATGTTTCTTGCATCTTCTGCAATGGCAAGCGGGTTCTTTACCACTAGCCCCAGCTGGGAAGCCCCACACTTACCTCTAAAAAGCCCTCTTTTCCCTTGGATCTGAATAATTCCTTCCATATCACACTGAGAACAGCTCTGCCACAGCTAGATGGTGGGTGGTATGCAGTGGTCTCAAACCCAGCAGGGTCAGCAGATGGCTTCAGTGGGTAAAACACACAAGTGTGGTTCTTGAAAGCAAACCTCAGCTTATTTGCATTTAGAAAATAGCCAAGTTGAAACCTCAGCCTTTTTATTGGTTCATTATATTTTTCATCATCTATCTTTTCTGTGTATTTATTACAGTGGTACAAAGGCTTATTTCTAATGGGTGTTTTAAATGGATTCTTTCAACATTTCATGCTTCCATTTGCATATTAATCATATAGAAATATTCTTCTGTGTGCTTAAGAAATGTGCTTTCTCATTTATCTTGAAGCACACTGCTCTCTTGTCTAGCCTTTCCCGACTTTTTAGACAATGTGGATAATAAAAATATTAATTTGGGGAATTCCCTGGCCATCCAATGGTTAGGCACTGTGCTTCCACTGTAGGGTGCTTGAGTTCAATCCCTAGTTGGGGAACTAAGATCCCCCTTGCTGCACAGCATGGCCACATAAAATAAAGATATTAATTTAGTCAACACGTATAGGTCCCTCACTCAGTTGAAGACACTATTGCAAGCAATTTACATGAAAATAGTTTTTCAATTTACTAAAAATAACTTAATACCCAAAGCACATCTATTGGGTGATGCAATGGCTGATAATATCTCACAATGTCACATCCATTTCCTAATCCCAAGATGTGACCTTTGGAAATAGGTTCTTTGCAGATGCAATGTCAAATCAAGGATCTCAAATGATGAGATCACTGTGGATTAAACAGGTGGGTCCTGTAAAAGAGAGGTCCCCAACCTCTGGGATTGAATGCCTGATGATCTGAGGTGGAGCTGATGTAATAATGTGCTGTGTTTAGTTGCTCAGTCATGTCTGACTCTTTTCAACCCCATGGATTGTAGCCTGCCAGGCTCCCCTCTCCATGGGGATTCTCCAGGCAAGAATACAGGAGTGGGTTGCCATGCCCTCCTCCAAGGGATCTTCCCAACCCAGGGATCAAACCTAGGTCTCTCGCACTGCAGGTGGATTCTTTACTGTCTGAGCCATCAGGGAAGCCCATGAATATTGGAGTGGGTAGCCTATCTTTTCTCCAGGGGATCGTCCTGACCCAGGAATCGAACTGGGGTCTCCTGTATTGCAGGTAGATTCTTTACCAGCTGAGCTACCAGAGAAGCCTGAGGTAATAATAATAGAAATAAAATGCATAATAAATGTAACATGCTTAAATCATCCCCAAAACATCCCCTTACCCCACCTCAGTCTATGGAAAAAATTTCTTCCATGAAACAGGTCCCTGGTGCCAAAAAGTTCAGGCACTGCTGCTGTAGTGGACTGAATGGTCTTTGTAAAAGATAAGACAACTTGGCGCCTATGAATGTAGCCATATGGGAAAAAAAGATCCTTTGCAGATGTGACTAAGATCTTATGGTGCTATCATCCTGAATTAACTGGGTGGGCCCTCAATCCAATACCAAACATCCTTGTAGGAAGAGGAGAAAACACAGAGAAGAAAGCAGGATCACGTGGAGATGGAGGCAGAGACTGGAGTGATCCTGCCAGACCCTTGGAATGCCAGGAGCCACCAGAAACTCGAAAAGGCAAGGAGAGATTCCTGTGGGCAAGACTTTCTCCTGTTGACTTCTCCCTGTGTCTTCACGTGGTCCTCCCTCTGTGTGTATCTGTGTCCTAATTTTCCTCCTCTTTTAAAGATATCAGGGACTTGCCTGGTGGTCCAGTAACTAAGGCTTCATGCTTCTAATGCAGGGGATCTGGATTCTATCTCTGATCAGGGAACCAGATCTCACATGCTGCCGCCATGAGTTTGAAACTAAAGATCCAGCATGCCAAAATGAAGAGCAGAGATCCCAAGTGCTGCAATTTAGAGCTGGTGCACCCAAATAAATTAAAAAGACATCAGTCAGATCGGTTCAGGGCCCATTCACATGGCCTCATTTCACTTTAATTACCTCTTTGAAGCCCCATATCTCAAAAAATAAACCTATTCTGAGGTCCTGGAAGTTAGGATTTCAACATGTAAACGTGGGGAGAACACAAGTCCAACCAGAACAGTTAATTTTGCAAAAGTTCATGTGCTTCAGCTGTGCAGGAGACTCAGTGTGCTCTTTAGAATCTACCTGCCAAACAGCAGAATCAGGTTCAATCTCCAGATCAGGAAGATCCCTTGGAGGAGGAAATGGCAACCCACTCTGTTATTCTTGTTTGGGAAATCCCATGAACTGAGGAGCCTGGTGGGTTACAAACAGTCTATGGGGTGGCAGAGAGTCGGACATGAAAGTGACTGAGTATGCATGCCTACATTCCCTCTATTAACTGGAAAATAACAATTTGCCTTCATGAGTCACTCAGAGTCAAAGGACTCCAAATCCATCACACTGTTTTTGTTTCTTTGCAAATGATTAAATATTACTTTCTTTCCGTTTATAGCATCCTCTAAGTGACAGCTGATCCATCAGCTTATCTGTTGATGTTTAACTACAGCATTTTGCATTCATTATTCCCTACTTAGATCATTCGTTTAAAAGAGGAATAACTTCATTCTGCCTCTTGACAGCAGGGAAATTAAATGGTGAGCCATAAAGATGAGTGTTACTCTGGAAAATAAAACACCAACTGCAGAACTATAAAACCCAGCCAGATGCACATCACCCCAAAATAAGATACACACGCCCCGGCTTCAGGAAAATTCTTTCATTCCAGAGATTGAAGAAACCTTCTCACTTCAAGTACAGCATGTTAATTGGCACAACCATTTTGGGGAGAAATCTGACAACATTGAAAGTTAAAGATATGTGTACCCAAGGATGTAGGGGACTCTATGGCTATGTACAGGCACTAAAGGCATGGCATCACCTTTTTTAAAAATCATAGCACAATTATTAAATAGATTTTACATGACAACTCAGAACGCACACAAAGGCACACAGGCACACACATACATATCTTTAGATTCACGTGGATAGACAAATCTATGAAATGACAGTGTGGTCTCAGGACTAGATTAACACTCCTTCTTGTTGTCAAAATACAGTCTATAGCATTCTGGACTCCCTTGGACATCACAATATCAATGAAAATAATCAATAAATAATCTATAATAAAAATAGAAGAACTTCCCTGATCCAGTGGCTCAGACTCCAAGCTCCCAATGCAGGAGGCCTGGGTTCGATCCCTGGTTAGGGAACTAGATCCCACATGCCACGACTGAGTTTGCATGCCACAACTGAAAGATCTTGCATGCTGCAACAAAGATTGAAGATCCTACAGCCTCAAGTAAAACCCAGCACAGCCAAATAATTTTTTTTTTAAGGCAAGAAACAAAAAAGAATAGAAAATAATTTTATCTGAGCCAAACTGAGGACTATAGCCTAGGGACTATCTTCCCAGATGACTCTGAGAAACTGCTCTAGAGAAGCATGGGTTCCAACACAGTTTTATATCTTGTCAGAAGAAAGAACATTAAACAAGTCAGGGATATATTTCAAGGAAATACACACACAGATCAATATGTACACAGCAAGTCAGCATGGCTTTGGCACGTGGGAAGGGAGTCTTATCATCAAAGGAAAACCCGCATTGGCATCCCAGGAAGAGAGGCATTTGATCTTTATTTTTAACATGGGCATTTTTACTTTTGGTCAATGTGTCCTTTTCTCTAATAATGAAAGCAGATGAAGAATGTCTGTTTCATAGACCACAAATAGGCTGTTTTCAGTTCAGTTCAGTTCAGTTCAGTCGCTGAGTCATGTCCGACTCTGCGATCCCAGGAATTGCAGCACGCCAGGCACCCAGTAAAGTAATGCTCAAAATTCTCCAAGCCAGGCTTCATCAATATGTGAACCGTGAACTTCCAGATGTTCAAACTGGTTTTAGAAAAGGCAGAGAAACCGGAGATCAAATTGCCAACATCTGCTGGATCATGGAAAAAGCAAGAGAGTTCCAGAAAAACATCTATTTCTGCTTTATTGACTATGCCAAAGCCTTTGACTGTGTGGATCACAATAAACTGTGGAAAATTCTGATAGAGATGGAAATACCAGACCACCTGACCTGCCTCTTGAGAAACCTATATGCAGGTCAGGAAGCAACAGTGAGAACTGGACATGGAACAACATACTGGTTCCAAATAGGAAAAGGAGTCCGTCAAGGCTGTATATTGTCACCCTGCTTATTTAACTTCTATGCAGAGTACATCATGAGAAACGCTGCACTGGAAGAAATACAAGCTGGAATCAAGATTGCCGGGAGAAATATCAATAACCTCAGATATGCAGATGACACCACCCTTATGGCAGAAAGTGAAGAGGAACTAAAAAGCCTCTTGATGAAAGTGAAAGTGGAGAGTGAAAAAGTTGGCTTAAAGCTCAACATTCAGAAAACGAAGATCATGGCATCTGGTCCCATCATTTCATGGGAAATGGATGGGGAAACAGTGGAACCAGTGTCAGACTATTTCTTTGGGCTCCAAAATCACTGCAGATGGTGATTGCAGCCATGAAATTGAAAGATGCTTACTCCTTGGAAGGAAAGTTATGACCAACCTAGATAGCATATTGAAAAGCAGAGACATTACTTTGCCAACAAAGGTCCATCTAGTCAAGGCTATGGTTTTTCCAGTGGTCATGTATGGATGTGAGAGTTGCACTGTGAAGAAAGCTGAGCACCGAAGAATTGATGCTTTTGAACTGTGGTTTTGGAGAAGACTCTTGAGAGTCCCTTGGACTGCTAGGAGATCCAACCAGTCCATTCTAAAGGAGATCAGTCCTGGGTGTTCTTTGGAAGGACTGATGCTAAAGCTGAGACTCCAATACTTTGGCCACCTCATGCGAAGAGTTGACTCACTGGAAAAGACTCTGATGCTGGGAGGGATTGGGGGCAGAAGGGGACGACAGAGGATGAGATGGCTGGATGGCATCACCGACTCGATGGACAAGAGTTTGGGTGAACTCCCGTAGTTGGTGATGGACAGGGAGGCCTGGTGTGCTGCAATTCATGGGGTCCCAAAGAGTCAGACACGACTGAGCGACTGAACTGACTGAGGCCTCTCTATCCATCACCAACTCCCGAAGTTCACTCAAATTCATGTCCATTGAATTGGTGATGCCATCCAGCCATCTCATTCTCTGTCATCCCCTTCTCTAGTTAGCATCAAATTCAAGTTAACTTGAAATTTCCTTGCTAGTCCAGTGGTTAAGAATCCATCTACCAATGCAGGAGACAGGGGTTTGATCCCTAGTTGGGGAAGATCCCACATGCTCAGGACAGCTAAGCTCAGCAGCCACAACTACTGAGCCCACTCACCCTAGGGTCGGTGCTCTGCTATCAGAGAAGCCACTGCAATGAGAAGCCCATGCACTGCAAGGAAGGGTAGACCCCACTCACTGAAACTACAGAAAGTCGTTACACAGTAACGAAGACCCAGTGCTGCTGCTGCTAAGTCACTTCAGTCGTGTCCAACTCTGTTTGACCCCATAGATGGCAGCCCACCGGGCTCCCCGGTCCCTGGGATTCTCCAGGCAAGAACACTGGAGTGGGTTGCCATTTCCTTCTCCAATGCATGAAAGTGAAAAGTGAAAGTGAAGTCGCTCAGCCGTGTCTGACTCTTCGCGACCCCATGGACTATAGCCTACCAGGCTCCTCTGTCCATGGGATTTTCCAGGCAAGAGTACTGGAGTGGGGGTGCCATTGCCTTCTCCAAGACCCAGTGCAGTCAAACATAAACAATTTCAAGTTAACTCATGAATAAGCCAGAATGATTTCCCTTTACCTCAATATGTGAGCATTTCTTTTATCACCACTGAAGATTGTGTTGGTTCATGTCAAAAACATGGTGCTGATTGGACAGAATGAGTGAAACGTGGCTAGTGCCTTTTACTGGAGGCCTTGGAAAGACACATGTGCTCCAGAGGACAGGAAGATCTGGGGATCCACATTGCAGGGAAGCTGAACCACATCTAGGGGTCACAGGCAGGCAGACATCCTCTCTGAAGAGAAAGGCAAAGGGTGGTATCTAATAAAACAGTGACAAAAGCACAAGGTCTAGTGGGTCTCTCTTTGGGTTCCAGGGGAAACACCACCATCTATCAAGTGATGTGCAAGGCTGCCAGGTTTGAGTAGAGCCAACAACACGAAGAGGCATTGCAGTCAGTCCAGGGTTTGATGCAATCAGTTCTAATGTTTGGAGTGAAGCATCAGACGGATGGATCCACAATGCCTGAGGTACCTATGGGGAGAAAGATGCAGTATGAAGCTTATGGAACTCCCAATGGGAGAATCATAACACAGGCTCTTGGGGTTCTAAAGCAAGACCACACCACCCAAAACAGCATATTGTATACACTTTATTTTTTAAATTTTGGCTGCGATGGGTCTTCACTGTAGCGAGTGGGCTTTCTCTAGTTATGACCTAAGGGCTTAGTTGCCCTGCAGTCTGTGAGATCTTATTTCCCTGACCAGGGATGGAACCTATGTCCTCCGCATTGGAAGGTGGATTCTTTTCTTTTTAAAAAACATTTTTTAAAAAAATCTTATTTTAAAAATAAGCTTCCCTGGTGGCTCAGACGGTAGAGAATCTGCCTGCAGTGTGGGAGACTCAGATCCAATCCTTGGGTCGGGAAGATTCACTGGAGAAGGGAATGGCAACCTACTCCAGTATTTTTCCCTGGAGAATCGCATGGACAGAGGAGCCTGGTGGGCTACAGTCCATAGGGTCTCAGTGAGTTGGACACTACTGAGCGACTAACACTTTCACTTTATTTACTTAATGGCTGCAGGCCTTCTCATTTCGGTGGCTTCCCTTGCTGTGGAATATAATCTCTAGGCGTACAGGCTTTAGTAGCTACAGCATGTGGCTCTGTTGCTCTGCATCATGTGGGATCCTCCCAGACCAGGGATTGAACCTGTGTCCCTTGCATTGGAAGGCAAATTCTTAACTACTGGACCACCAGGGAAGTCCCCCATACTGCATACTCTTTAAGAGGCAGCTCTCTGCATAGCACAGGGAACTCTACTCAGTATTCTGTAATCACCATGAGGTTGAGCAAGGGAATTCCACCTGAAACATCGTCCTAAGATAGGGCAGCACAGGGAAAACCAGAGAGAAAAGACACCGGGGCGGGGGGTGGGGGTGGGGTGGGGAGGGGAGCCTAACTGCACAGACATCACAAGGTCAGGGCAGCAGCGACTTATGCTTTTTGTTTGCTTTTACCACTTTTTTTTTGAATAGACAATACCAGCATATTAAGAAAATAAATCAAACAGTACAGAAAGAGCATGAATTAACCAACTAAGTTTTCTCCTGTCCTTACATCCCTGTTCTCTTCCTGAGGAACCACTATTCAAGGTTTTTGCTGTGACATATGTATACGGATGTGACAAGGAGTCCTTATTTTTTGCACCTTGTTTTCCCTTTTTAAAAATGCAACTGTAGGGAATTCCCTGGCAGTCTGGTGGTTAGGACTCCAAGTTCTCACTGCTCAGGGCCTGGGTTCAATGCCTGGATGGAGAGCTAAAATACTGCAAGTCATGGGGCAAGGCCAAAAAATAAAATATAAAATACAAATGCAACTCTAAGAGAGTAAGTCTTGAAAGTTCTTATCACACACACAATTGAAACTCTGCATGGTGACTTATGTCAACTAGACACAGCAGTGATCATTAGCATTACATACAAAATACCAAATTATTGTGTTGTACACTTGCAACTAATAATAATGCTCTAAAAATTTTGCCTCATTAATGATAATAATAATACTAAAGCAAAATCAGAAAAAAACTTGCAACTATAAATTTTTCTATATTAAACCACATAGGGCTTTTAATCTTACCACTTTCCTGCTCCCAGGGTGTCACCCAAAAGTTAAGGGCTAGGGCGTGCTGACCACCCACCATGCAGGGCCACGGGAAGGTGGAAGGGTCAGCTCCAGGTCTGAGTCTCTGCGTAGTCCCTGAGTCCCTGCGTGGGCAGGGTGAGGGCGGAGCCTGGGTGGGCAGAAAGCCTGTGATGCAGAAAGCTCAGCTTCTCTGTACATAGGTATGGGATTAAATCTTGGAGACAGAGTTTTGGATGAAGTAGAAAAGGACAGTTTTATTGTTTTGCCAGGCGAAAGGGGACATAGAGTGATAATGCCTCCCAACTTGGGGAAGATAGCGACAAGTCTTATAGTAATTATTCAAAGAGGGCGTGATCAGCTCATGGACCCTCTTCTGATGAGTTGGTGATGAAGTAAGTGGGAGTCAGCATCATCAACCTTCAGGGCCAACTGTCACATGCTTGTGGGTAGCACAACATCATTAACACTTAGCTTCTCCCACCTGAAAGGGGTTTTGGCTGCTGCTGCTGCTGCTGCTAAGTCACTTCAGTCGTGTCCGACTGTGTGCGACCCCATAGATGGCAGCCCACCAGTCTCTTCTGTCCCTGGGATTCTCCAGGCAAGAATACTGGAGTGGGTTGCCATTTCGTCCTCCAATGCATGCATGAATGCTAAGTCACTTCAATCATGTCAGACTCTGTGTGACCCCATAGACAGCATCCCACCAGGCTCCTCTGTCCACAGAATTCTCTAGGCAAGAATACTGGAGTGGGTTGCCATTTCTTTCTCCAGGAAGGGGTTTCAGTGTCTGTAAAATAAAGTCGAAGATATTGCTGTGTGTATCCATTCACAGGGAAACAGGACTTTGCCCTAAGGCTGCTCTTGACTCTTTTCTCCTGGTCTTGCATCCCCTCCCTTCCCTAATTAACAGTTGCTTAAATCTGCCCATTGGCACTCAGGCAAGGTCATGTAGGCTAAATGAAGGCTATTTCCTATAATCAAAGAAATTTGGGACGCAGAAAGGCTCCAATACCCAGGAGCCCCACAGGGCTCTGCACCTTATCATGTGGGCAGAGCTCTCTAGGGCTGCGACCCAGAGCTTGAAAGAAGGGCGTGGCCACATGAAATTTATTAGTCGGAGGAGTGCATCCTCCCAGACGCCTCCAGGGCATGGTTATCTTCTCCTGGAAGGATCTGGGTGTTGTCACACTGCGCTTTGGTACTCACCTCCCTTCCAGGTGGGTTCGGAGGGCCTGGGCAGCGGGGCTGGGCGGAGGTAACGGACAGGGACAGGGGTGGCGAACAGGCATTTCCGGAGATGGAACTGGGACGGGAGGTGGGGAGTGTGGGTGGGAGGTCGGGAGTGGGGTAGGGTCCGAAAGTGGTGAGGATGCGGAGTCGCTGGTGGAATGAACTAGAGACAGGACCGACCAGGACCGACCAGAGAGGCAAGCGAAGTAGGGTGGGGGCGGAGCCTGGGTGGGCAGGGTGGGGGCGGAGCCTGGGTGGGCAGGGTGGGGGCGGAGCCTGGGTGGGCAGGGTGGGGGCGGAGCCTGGGTGGGCAGGGTGGGGGCGGAGCCTGGGTGGGCAGGGTGGGGGCGGAGCCTGGGTGGGCAGGGTGGGGGCGGAGCCTGGGTGGGCAGGGTGGGGGCGGAGCCTGGGTGGGCAGGGTGGGGGCGGAGCCTGGGTGGGCAGGGTGGGGGCGGAGCCTGGGTGGGCAGGGTGGGGGCGGAGCCTGGGTGGGCAGGGTGGGGGCGGAGCCTGGGTGGGCAGGGTGGGGGCGGAGCCTGGGTGGGCAGGGTGGGGGCGGAGCCTGGGTGGGCAGGGTGGGGGCGGAGCCTGGGCGTGTCTGGGCGTGTCGGGGGCGGTGTGGTCCAGAGCGCGCCAAGTCTGGCGGCTCCTGGGAGCTGGGGGTCACCCGCAACCGCTCTAGGGGTCTGGGTGTACGGGAATTGGTCTTCCGACGGGAGGCGGGCTGGACCGGGCGCGGACATCGCAGAAGCAGCACGGCCGGTGACTCGACTGCTAGTGACGCCCTGGTGTTTCGGGAGGCGGCGGGAGACGCAGGAGCAAAAGTAAGGCGAGGGCGGGCGGCTGTGGCGCTGATACTGGCGGCTCGGGAAGCATCCGGCCTCCAGGTGCTTCTGGGAGGAGGGAACCTGAACCTGGAGTTTGTGCGGGGGATCTGGCGAGCTGGCTGTTCGCCCAGGGGCGCCAGAGCAGGGGCGTGTCCTCCTCTCTGAATGGATGGCTCCTTTCTGGAGCCCTGGGGCTTTGGGGGCCAGTTTGCCTGCTCTTGCATCTCAAGGTGGTGCCCCAGTGTCGATAAAAGGACGTGGCCAAGGGGAGAGTTCTGTGGATGGTCTCTCAACTTCCTGCTCCCCGGTCAGTCAAACTGCGGTCCTGGGGTAGGCGTGTCCTGACTTCTTGCTTTACTACCTCACACGAGGGGTCCCTGCCCTGCTCCTAGTTCAGTCAATCTGTCATCACGGAAGTTGAAGAGAACTCGCATCACCTCCATCCCTACAACTGTGGGGTCTCACTCCACCGCTCCTAGATAATCCAGGGTTTTGGGCCCCCTTCTCCACAACTCTGGGGTCCCAAGAGCCGATGTTGGCCTACGGAGGAAGGCAAGGTTACAGCGCTAGTTTCTTGCCAGGAATATGGGACCACCCAGAGGCACCTGAGATTGAGATAAAAGCAGTTTGGGGGGTTCGGGTAGAGAAACTGGGGGTGGTGGGCCTCACCTTCAAGACTCTAATAAGGCCTATGTATCTTGTAGAATTATTTGTTGGTGTTTCCCATAAGGAAAATTGCATTTCAAACCAAGTGGAGTTCAGAATCTGTACTGCTCATAAACTATTGCTGATCTGACTCAGTTTCCAGGACTCTCATTTTAATTCTGTGTTTTACTTCCTCCTTTCCACTTTGGGGACAAAGGACACGGTTCACCATCTGTATACAGATTTTATTCATCACCATCTTTTCTGTTCAGGAGTCTTTATGTAAGAAGTACAAAAACCTCCTTTTTCTTAGATCAGGAATCAGAAAACTACAGCCAGGGGCCAAATCCAGTCCATCATCTGTTTTGTAGATCAAGTGTTAGAATACAGTGGCACATTTTCATTGATTCATCATCTCTGGCTGCTTTCCTGCTCCAACAACCAAGCTGTGTAGTTGTGACAGAGTCTTGAAATTTTCTTTTTCTTCTTCAGTCCTTAAAATATTTGAGCTGTATGATGTAAAGCACAAAGAAATGCTGGCGAATACTTGTCTAATGAATGGATTTGTGAGTGGCAAGTGAATGGTGGCATGTGAGACTGGCTGGAGCTTCCTTTTCTGGTGTAATTATTCAGTAGGGCTGCATCTTTGCGGACCCCACCGAATCTTGTCTTCTCCTGTCTTGTCTGTCTGCTTTAGAAGATCTTTTTTAAGGAGTAAGATCGTCGTCATCGTCGTTGTTGTTCAGTTGCTAAGTTCAGTCGCTAAGTTGTGTCCAGCTATTTGCGACACGATATAGCCCTCCAGGATCCTCTGTCCATGGGATTTCCCAGGCAAGAATGCCGGAATGGGTTGCCATTTCCTTCTCCAGGGGATCTTCCCAACCCAGGGATCAAATCCTTGTCCCAGGTGGATTCTTTACTGATGAGTCACCAGGGAATCCTTAGAAATTAGCAGAGGGGTTCTAGTTGGCAAGGTACTGGGGACCAACCAAGATACTTGCAAGAGGTTGCCAGGTGGCCATCGTGGCCTTACTGATCCAGATATTGGGCCTGAGAAGTCTAAATGTGATTTTCCAACTCTACACCCTCAGAAAATTATGTCTGGATACAAAACTGTGATATCTGTGGATATCTGGATCATAGGGCATATATTTTCTTACACTATTTCATCAAGTAGTAATGTTTTCAGACTCAGATAACAACTCAGATGGTGTTTATTACTTCTGTGAGAATGAATTTTGCATTCCTTTTAGAAGAAATAAGAAAGATTGCATGAGAAAAAGTAAATATATAACCAGAGTTACATAATTAGGAGACGGGCTCGCATTTTTTTAAACTGTATATATTTAAAATTTTTATTTACTTATCTATTTTTGATCGCCCTGGGTCTTTGTTGCTGCAAGAGGGCTTTCTCTAGTTGCGGCGAGTGGGGGCTACTTTCTAGTCCTGGTGCATGGGCTTTTCATTGCTGTGGCCTCTCTTGTTGCAGAGCACAAGCCCTAGCATGTGCAGGCTTCAGAAGTTGTGCTGTGTGGGCTCAGTAGTTGTGGCTCCTAGGCTCCAGAGTGCGGGCCCAGTAGTTGGGGAGCACTGGCTTAGTTGTGCAGTGGTATGTGAGATCTTCCTAGACCAGGAATCAAAACTGCGTCTTCTGCACTGGCAGGTGGATTCTTAACCACTGGACCACCCGGCAAGTCCAGGTTTTCACATTTTATGCCTCTTCCCCTCAACACTCTTCCTCCCCTTTTCCTCATTGGCCTTGCTTGTGCTGCTAGAAACACAGACATGTTTGCTTTGGGATGCCAATGTGTGCCTATCTAATATTCCCATAATATCTATTGCATAATATTAATAAATATTGCTTATTTTATCCTTTCTGTTGAATTATGCTATCAGATGAGATGTTAAATGTAGACTCATGGGATGTGTCTGACAAAGTGAGTATATGAATATATTCCTAACAAAACATCCTGCAGAAGCTGTAATCTCTGAATTGTGACAACCTTAGGTAGAATCATTTTAATAGAATATAACTTACAAACTGCCTGCAATACTGTGATAAGAATTTTAAAAGCTTTTCAGTGCAAAAACCCAGTGCTTTGGGTTAGAAAGGCAGAAAAAGTCTTGATTTTAAATAGTATTGTAATGAATGCTCATTGTGAGGCCGTGTGAGTAAATGAATTTGAAAATCACGTGATTATAAAGGAGGACAGAAGAGATTAGAAAAAGGAGCACATTTGAAAGTGTTCTAACAGCTAATGTCAAGCCAAAGGAAATGAGAGTCACACTAACAGGCTGCTTGTTTGGGGACTAGATACATCCAGAGAGCTTGGCAGTGGGGTTGTTCTTTATAGAAATATTGTTGTCCCTGTTTCCTTGGATATACCTGAGTATTTCTAAAAGTGAAAAAAACAGGTCAACGTATATGTGCTTCTTTAGCTGACCAAAGATGCACAGATCTGTAGTCTGAAGAGCTGCTATAGCTAATATGAAGACCAGGGAGCATGATCATAGATGCTTGTTTATGTCAAATTGTTGGAGTTATTTGTTATTTAGCCACAGCTAACTGATACACCCACATTGATCTGTACCTTCTCTTCAATACTTTATCCTTTACTCCACATACAACATGTTTTAGAAACAATTTATGCGTTACCTCACATTATTCTCTAGCTTTATTAACATATTATTTAAGATTGCAAATGAGAGAAACTCAGTTGAAACTGGCTTAATGCACAGGGGCAATTCGTTAACTCACATAATAAATTCACATGGATCAAAGCGTTGAGATAATATTGTTAGGATCTTCTTTTGTTCGGCGTTCTGAGGGTTTTCTTGTATTTCTTTGTAGGGGGAAGGTGAGACCCTAGAAGCTCTAAGTTTTCATTCAACCAGGTTAGTACATACTCAGAATAAGTCAAAACTTTTCTTTTTCAGTAATTACAGATAGGGCACACAAAGGGCAAGCATGCCTTGAATATTGGAGTGAAATTCTTTTCAGCCCTCAAATAGCCTATTTTGTGATATTGGTGCATCTTTAAGTTGATTTGAAGGTTCTGATAGCTTACACATCGAGTGAACAGTGCTGGTAATCATGGTCTCTGAAGGAGAAAATTTAACTCTAAGACCAAAGATGGATCTGTTACTCAGATCGTGTAGCAAAGTTTTCTTAAAGTGTAAAGGGACAGAGAAAGCTTCTGACATAGACATCAGAAAGGGGCAGAAAGATTACCCATCCTCACTAGATTAAGCAGGGCATTATATACTTCTGAACTGGCTGCTGAGAAAAGGTTAAAACAATACCTCAAGGTTGTAAGAGTTTCACCTGACCCTTTCCCAAGGCATACTTCCTGAGATAACTTCAGCACAAGATTAGCCAGGGGGAATGGGTTCCAGGCAATGTCTCTGCAATGTCTCTGGGCAAGATATACTGTTGTTGTGTAATCAGGGGTACAACTCTTGAGAAATGGGTTCCCAGACAAGATTTGTTACACTTTTAATCAGTAACATGTAGCCCAAGAAAAGAATTTCCATGAGCAAGACACTGGCTGTGTAATTACCAGCTCTGGACCTAAAGAAAAGCCAGTTCTTGGGTAATTGTTGCACAAGGCTTAAGGAAAGCATGAGCTAGAATGTTCACCTCCTTCTTAAAGTGCTCTAGACTCCCTGCCTAAGTTAACTCTCTCGGCTCAGTTCAGTTCAGTTCAGTCGCTCAGTGGTGTCCAACTCTTTGTGGCCCCGTGAATTGCAGCATGCCAGGCCTCCCTGTCCATCACCGACTCCCGGAGTTCACTCAGACTCACGTCCATCGAGTCGGCGATACCATCCAGCCATCTCATCCTCTGTCGTCCCCTTCTCCTCCTGCCCCCAATCCCTCCCAGCATCAGAGTCTTTTCCAATGAATCAACTCTTCACATGAGGTAGCCAAAGTACTGGAGTTTCAGCTTTAGCATCATTCCTTCCAAAGAACACCCAGGACTGATCTTCTTTAGAATGGATTGGTTGGATCTCCTTGCAGTCCAAGGGACTCTCAAGAGTCTTCTCCAACACCACAGTTCAAAACCATCAATTCTTCAGCGCTCAGCTTTCTTCACAGTCCAACTCTCACATCCCTACATGACCACTGGAAAAACCATAGCCTTGACTAGACGGACCTTTGTTGACAAAGTAATGTCTCTGCTTTCCAGTATGCTGTCTAGGTTGGTCATAACTTTACTTCCAAGGAGTAAGCATCTTAATTTCATGGCTGCAGTCACCATCTGCAGTGATTTTGGAGCCCAGAAACATAAAGTCTGACACTGTTTCCACTGTTTCCCCATCCATTTCCCATGAAATGATGGGACCAGATACCATGATCTTAGTTTTCTGAATGTTGAGCTTTAAGCCAACTTTTTCACTCTCCTCTTTCACTTTCATCAAGAGGCTTTTTAGTTCCTGTTCACTTTCTGCCATAAGGGTGTTGTCATCTGCATAACTCTTTCAGTTCTTTATAATTCCGTTATGTAGCAAGCTCCACAGTGTGGCCCGTGTTTCTCACAGGCCTGGAATGTCCTCAGTCACTGTCTGGTGAATGAATATCCTTGTGTGTTTCATAATCAAAGACACCGTGAGTCTGTGCCAGCAGTCAGCTTGCTGTGTGACCTGCGGTTGATCAGGCAGGGTTGCTGAGGCACTAACAAAGCTTTTGTATGAGGCAGTCCATTGCCCTGAGCTGGGTCCTCGATATCAGATGATCAGATTTCGTTGCAGGCAACACTGCAGAAGTATAAGCTCAGTGAAACCCAATTAGCAGTAGCTCTCAAGGATGCAGAGTGTAATTGCTTATTTTCCTAAATAACAGAGACACACTGTGACTTAATTACAATAGTTTCCTTGTGTAATAGAATTGGGGTGATTTCCAAGTAAGTATATCTTATATTAATGAGATTTGTTCAGTCTTATTGGCGTTACTGTGAAATGCCTTCATGCTGCAGATTATTTTCTAAATTGCTCATGTCATCGGTGGGAGAAAAACATCTGATTTCCTTCTGGAGGTGAAATGTGTGTGTTTCAGAAAAGTTTCCATGCTCAACTTTCCTGGGTGACAAGACATGATTGTGCAAACAAAAGAAAGCAAAAAAAAAAAAAAATCATGTGTCTCCAAAGCATCAGTGTTCGTTTTAATATCCACCATGAAACATCCATGTATTAGGAATTTTTTCACCAGGAGTCTGGAAAGCTGAATCCACCAATAGTCAAGGGTCTTAACATTTGAGACTGAACTCTGCCTCTGGGTATCAATAGTGTTACCAAATACTACCAAAACATTGGAGTTTGGAACAGAGAAATATTATTGTATTGCCATGCAAAGAGACACGTGGTAGTTCTATGCCCCCCAAACCCCAAATTCCCTGAAAGGTTTTAGCAGAGCATTTTAAAGGCAGGATAAAGGATGGGCGTGGTTGGTTGCTGCAAACTGCTTGGTGTAGGAATCTTTTGTTCTTGCAGTTGTCTATGTAGGTCAGGTGATGATCCTCCTGTAAACCTCCAACAGTAATATTATTCTCCATTCTGCAACTTTTTATCTCTGTATGAAAGGAAAAGTGCTATACCTTTAAGGTCAGAGCCTTGAGGATCCGATGTATTTCAGGCTCTAGGCAACATTCTTAACTTATAACAAAAGCAATAAAATACAAAGGTGAAAGTAAAAGAAATAGATCTACTATGGAGTCAAATTTGTTCTTCCCGATTATAACATGGAGTTTCCCAAGGGTGCAGTGGTAAAAAATCTGCCTGCAATGCAGGAGATGCAGGTTTGATCCCTGGGTTGGGAAGATCCCCTGGAGAAGGAAATGGCAAAGCACTCTAGTATTCTTGCCTGAAAAATCCCGTGGACAGGGCCGCCTCGGGGGCTATAGTCCATGGGGTCATAAAGAGTCAGACATGACTTAACAACTAAACAGACAACTAAACAACAACAATTACAACACGACCTTAGACAGATATTTAACATTCCTTTTCTCCAACTTGTTCACTTATAAAGTAAGTGAGACATTCCATTATTGGGTAACTCCTAGAACAAGTGGTTTTCTAGGCATTAGGAAAAGAGCAGCCCATGTGGGTAGACTAGATTCTTAATTTCTTGGAGCTTACATTCTAGCAGCAAAGACAAAAAACACATAGCTGAATGAATAAATGAATAATTAAGCAAAGGTTAATTTGATGCAAATACAATCAGAAGATATAATTGAGGTGGGGGTTGTGACTTTGGGAGGAGGATCAAGAAAGTTCCTCTGAGAGTGGTAACATTTGAGTGGCAATTTGAATTATAAATCATTGTTGTTTAGTCGCTCAAGTTGTGTCTGACTCTTTTGCGACCCCATGGACCCCCCTTCTCTGTCTATGGGATTTCCCAGGCAAGAATACTGGAGTGGGTTGCCATTTCCTTCTCCAGGGGATCTTTCCAACCCAGGGATCGAATCCAAGTCTCCTGCACTGCGCATGGATTATTTACCATTGAGCCACCAGGGAAGTGAGGAATGGAAAATTTGGAGTGGGAACATTCCAGGCAGACAGAATGGCACAGGGAGCCTTGAGATGGAAACTTATTGATGTCTTAAAATATCTTCAATTATATATTTCAGCCATTTCTCCTCTTGCAGAAATTTCAAAACTGTGTTCCATCTTTGGCATCATGTTTTCTCCATTGTCATGGGTTGGATTTAATTGTTCTTACCTAGACTAAGCTTTCATTCAGACAATTTCCTAATGAATTGAATGTGTCTAATTAATTAAATTGCTTATGATTCCTTCCTAGATTTTTGCAATTTGTTTTCACCATTCCCAATCTAGCACATACCTCCTTCCTGGCCAGTTTTCTAATGTGATTAGCCAGCAGACACTAAAGCATAGAGGTAAAGAATCTGCCTACAATGCAGGAGACATGGGAGACAGGTGTTCCATCCCTGGTTGGGAAGATCCCCTGGAGGAGGAAATACTCCAATATTTGTGCCCCCCAAAATTCCATGAACAGAGGAGCCTGGTAGGCTACAATTCAAATGGTCGCAAAGAGTAGAATAGGACTGAGCAACTAAACAAGCAGTCTCTATAGCTTAGAGGAAGAAGAAAATGCTGCTGCTCAAACCTTACACATCCATGTATCCTGATTCCTTCCCAGTTACCAGCAATTGCCCAGGAAGTATGTCAAATTTAAAATGGTCATTCATCTAGTATTTACAGCAAGGGGTTATGATAGGCTGGGACCTGGGACCTTTTGCTTGTAGCTGGACACTCCTTTCCTCCAGCAACAAAATACAAAGAAACAGTATGAGACTAAAAATAACTGTGTGGATGTGCAGTTGGGGGAAATTCTGAATGAAATATACAAAGAGACCAAAAAAAATCCCCCCAAAACCCCCAAAACCATAAACACAACTGCCATTTTGAAGAGCCTGGAGCAAAAGCAAGATTGGTACAGAGCATGCCCCCTGCGCTCAACACCACCTAAGGGGAGGGCAAACCGCCTAAGCCATCCCTCTGGCCAGACCCATGGACACACCCCTGTGCTGTTCTGTGCTTAGTTGCTCATCGTGTCTGACTCTTTGCGGCCCCATGGACTGCAGCCTGCCAGGCTCCTCTGTCCATGGGAATTTTCCAGACAAGAATACTGGAATGGGTTGCCATGCTCTCCTCTGGACACACCCCTATCCTCACCCAGTGTAAGGAACAAGCTAGTCCACCCTCAGGAAGTGAGCAAGCAGGGGAACCTGTTACTTGTTCTGGCTCCCTGCTGTATAGCAGGGACCCCCAGTAAAGCCTTGGCTGAATTTCTTGTCTGGCCTCTAGTCAATTCCTATTGATTGGGGAAGGCCAAGAACCCTGGTCAGTAACAGTATGATGGCATAATGTCCCAGCACTTCTAGGCAGTATTGATAAAATCGACATTGATAAAGATGCTTAGAGTAAGGCAGCTAATACATATTTCACATGTTGATCAGATAAGTCATTGCCTCTATGAAGGAATGCATGATGCTATGACGGGTCCACCTGCTATCTAGAAATATATCAATCAGTGATGATGGCTAGTTCAACTCAGCCCACTCCAGAACAATCAACCAGAAAGTCAGAGTAAGGTTGCCGTCACTTCATATCCTAGAGCCCAGTAAGTGTGCTGCTCCTTTTAATTCATGATTCAAAAATAAAATGCTTTGGCAACACGACAACCAGTTACTAATGGGGGTGACCTTGTGCAAAAGACAATGTAACTTTTGCATTTGCCTTAAAACAGGAGGTAATAACAGAATCTGCTTTGCAGGATTGTAAGTTTGTTGATGAATGCCACATGGTGAATATAACACCAACAAAGGACCCCTACGGTTATTATCAATTCTCATCGTACTCATCCTTGGTTGTCACCTTTTCAGTTAAAGCTCTCCTTGAATACCCAATTGAAAATAACAACTCTTAGTCATAAAAAACAATGGAATCATGCCATTTGCAGCAACATGGATGGACCTTGAGATTATCATACTAAGTGAAGTAAGTCAGACAAAGACAAATACCATATAATATCACTTACATGTGGAATCTAAAATACAACACAAATGACCTTTTCTACGAAACAGAAACAAACTCACAGACAGAGAACAGACTTATGGTTGCTGAGGTTGTGGGAGGGTTGAGGGAGGGAAGGACTGGGATTTTAGGGTTAGCAGATGCAAACAGTTATACAGAGAATGGATTAACAGTAAGATCCTACTGTATAGTACAGTGAATTATACTCAATATCTTGTGATAAACCATAATGGAAAAGAATATGAAAAAGAATGTATAACCTGATAGCTTTGCTGTACAGCAGAAATTAACACAACATTGTAAATCAATTACACTTCAATAAAATAAATTTAAGAAAAAACAACTTGTTTTCACTGTCTATTCTCTTATTCTGCTTTATTTTGCTTCTTTTTTTTTTTTTTTGGCATTAATTACCATTTGACCTGCTGTATATTTATTTGATTGTTTATCTGTTTCACTGTAAAGAAACAAACAAAAAAACTTCCTGATCACTGAAGTCATCCTCCCTGAAGGATTGTCCATGTCTAGGTAAGTGTGTTGCATATAGTTGGTGCTCAATACATACTTGCGGATTAAACAAACCAAAAGTATCACAATCAACCAGGCCTCGTGGCCGAGGTTGAGCTGTAGGGACTGGCCAGTGGCTGAGTCAGGTGGATAATGCAAAGGCAATTTTTATCTCTTCTTGCTCTATTCACAGCTGGAGAATGAGCTGGGAAACAATTGGATCACTGTTTTAGGCTGTCATCTCAGGTGGCACAGTGGTAAACAATCTGTCTGCCAATGAAGGGGATGCAGGAGATGTGGGTTCAATCCCTGGATTGGGAGAATCCCCTGGAAGAGGAAATGGCAACCCACTCCAGTATCTTTTCCTGGAAAATTCCATGGACAGAGGAGTTTCATGGGCTACTGTCCATGGGGTCACAAAGAGTCTGACATGACTGAGCACACACACACTCATGGACAAAGACCTGCTTGAGCTTTGTAAAAATAAAGCCCTTCTGATATGCTAAGCATTATAGGTAGACCTTATTACATTATTACATGCCATAATGTGACATGGAGTTTTACTATCATCTTGATCTCTGCTGAGCTGAGATTAAACAACAGCCTAGTAGACACTGGCAGGAGGCATCTAGGTTTCATGGGATTATGAACCTCCTCTCTTTCATGAGAAGAAGGGCATTAAGAAACACCTTGAATAGTTTTTCCTACCCAAAGGCTGATAAATCATTATTGAAAGTGGAAAAGGAGGAATAGGCAGTGGTGACTTGAAGCATCATTTCATGGCTTTGGAAGATATGACCTGTGAATCACTAATCTGGATCCTACTTTGGCTATCTGATGTGAACAGCCAACTCTGGAAAAGACCCTGATGCTGGGAAAGATTGAGGGCAAAAGGAGAAGCAGGCAGCAGAGGATAAGATGGTTAGATAGCATCACTGACTCAATGGACATGAGTTTGAGTGAACTCTGGGAGACAGTGAAGGACAGGGAAGCCTGGTGTGCTGCAGTCCATGGGGTCGCAAAGAGTTGGACACAACAACTGAACAACAGTCCTTGGAATCAGTTGAAATACCAGGCACTTTAAAAAGATGCTGAATTTAAACAGAATTTTCTGAATGTTATCTGTGGATTCTAATTTGGAACCCTTTTGTTTTTCTTATTTTGATCCAGGAAATATACACTGTCCTCTTAAGTTTATTTTCTTATAAATGAACTCATTAAAATGCAGCAAAAATTAAACAAGCTTAATTAACTTAAGCAAATGTAATATTTTCATGGATTAACTGAAGGGAATAGGACCTAACACATTTATTTGTTACGTGAATCAAACGTATTAAATGACTAGCTTAATGATCCCTCTACAAACTAATACTTTTGTTTTAATGGAAAAGAGAGTTAATCATAAAACAACTCCCTCTA
The DNA here is from genome assembly GCF_032405125.1 of Capricornis sumatraensis. Taxonomy (NCBI): domain Eukaryota; kingdom Metazoa; phylum Chordata; class Mammalia; order Artiodactyla; family Bovidae; genus Capricornis; species Capricornis sumatraensis. Next base: position 56,245,111 of record NC_091085.1, on the reverse strand, counting down.
GCAACATAGAATGAATAAGTCATAGCAGACTGTCTTTCTAGATAATTAAAATTCAGATTTAGCCTTTTCTTTCAGAAATGTCTTATTTGATCATTTTATTTATTTAATTTTTAAATATTCCTTCATTTATTTGGTTTTGGGCTCCAAAATCACTACAGATGGTGATTGCAGCCATGAAATTAAAAGACATTTACTCCTTGGAAGAGAAGTTATGACCAACCTAGATAGAATATTGAAAAGCAGAGACATTACTTTGCCACCAAAGTCCATCTAGTCAAGTTTATGGTTTTTCCAGTGGTCATGTATGGATGTGAGAATTGGACTGTGAAGAAAGCTGAGCGCCGGAGAATTGATGGTTTTGAACTGGTGTTGGAGAAGACTCTTGAGAGTCCCTTGGACTGCAAGGAGATCCAACTGGTCCATTCTGAAGGAGATCACCCTGGGATTTCTTTGGAGGGAATGATGCTGAAGCTGAAACTCCAGTACTTTGGCCACCTCATGCGAAGAGTCGACTCATTGGAAAAGACTGTGATGCTGGGAGGGATTGGGGGCAGGAGGAGAAGGGGACGACAGAGGATGAGATGGCTGGATGGCATCACTGACTTGATGGACATGAGTTTAAATAAACTCCGGGAGTTGGTGATAGACAGGGAGGCCTGGGATGCTGTGATTTATGGGGTCACAAAGAGTGGGACATGACTGAGCGACTGAACTGAACTGGACTGAACTGAACTGAGGTCTTAGTTGCGGCACATGGTATCTTGGATCTTCATTGCAGCGTGTGGGATCTTAGGTCGCATAACGTGGTATCTTCACTCTTTCTTGTAGCATGCAGGTTCATTTTAGTTGCTGCACATGGGATCTTGGTTCCCTGACCAGGGATCGAACCTGGGCCCCCTGCACTGGGTGTGTGGAGTCTTAGCCACTGGATCACCAGGGAACTCCCAGATATGGAGACTGAGGATAAGGATGCAGTCCATCACAGTGTTGTAAGCAACAGCATAGAGGTGCATAAGGAAGCTTAGAGATGTCTTCCATACCTGTCTAATATGTACGGAGGAAAGGTTCATTAAATAAGTATATAGAATACTCAGCACAGTATTTGATCCATAGCTTACAATTCATAAATGTGAATTCTTTGTTTATAAATATAGTTGACTTACAATGTTAGTTTCAGATGTACAGCAAAGTGATTCTGTCATACACATGTATATAGCTATTGTTTTCCAGATTATTTTCCATTATAGGTTATTACAAGCTATTGAGTATAGCTCCATGTGCTATACGGCAGGTCTTTTTTAAGAAATCTATTTTATATGTAGTAGTGTGTATCTGTTCATCTCAAACTCCCAATCTATCCCTCTCCCCACTTTCCCCTTTGTTAACTGTAAGTTTGTTTTCTATGTCTGTTAAACGTTAGTTCTTTTAATTAGTTCCAACTGCCAGAAGTCCATAGTTTTTAAATAGATGTTGGACCAAGAAGAAAGACTGAAGAAATAATCTTAATTCTCCCAGGACCTTCCTTTGTGATGGTGAAAAGAAAAGAAATTGATTTTTTTTCCTTTTGGTGCCAAGCAGATTGTTGGAGTTAAAGGTCTACAAAGCATTGTAATGTCAGTTGCATTTATTAATTTAATAGTTAATCATTAATTAAACTTTATCCAATACTGCTTTCATAAAACTTGAGTATAAAATTGCTGCAAATGGATGGAACTATGGTTTTTAGACTGATAATGTAAAAATGTCATTTATCTGCCTGTCTTATATGTCAACGGCAATCCATTTGGGTTAAGATTTGGAGAGAGTGGTAATAAAAATGGAATTTTAAAATATGATAACATGAGCCTATTTAGCTTTCTAACAACAAGTAAAAGGAAACAAAAGGAATAATGTTTGAAAATAGTTATAAAAATTGAGAGCTTAATGGACAGGTCCAGATGCCAGTTGAAACCTACTGCTTAGCATCTCCTGCTGTTTAAAGCTTGATTTTTCTCACAAATATCCCCAAGTTGATTAGAAAATATCTGAGAATTCAATCTAATTACATGCACTGTTTTAGGACTTGGAAATGATTCATCTGGAACGTAATAAAGTTTAATCTTCCTCTTCACCCAAATTAATACTTGTTGATGGAGGGGAACTTACCATATGTGGAAAGATGAGTATATTTCAGAAGAGGCTTCTGCTTACAATGAGACTCAAGAAGCCATTATTCTAATTCGGATTTACTATCTTCTTCACCAGAACTGATCTTTCTTCATCCACACACAAATGATAATTTATGTCCTAATGGTCTGAATTGCTGACTGCCCATTGAGCTTAGAATTCAACCTGAGTTGCTATCCTTCTTTGTAGAATGATATATATTTTACTGTGATTTAGAAGTGGCGGAGTGTATTATAAAATGTTTTAAATGTGAAAAAGCATCTCCTCTTAATTTAAACATCTTGTCAGGAGAAAACTGAGCCAACAAGGTAGTAAAATAATGTAATTATTCTGATTTATGGTACATATTCTTTCCTATTTAATCTGTTCTCTTGCCTTCTGAGAGAGAATTTTGGAAAAGTATTTAGCTAAAATAAGTAACTCTTAACTCCACTTGATTTATCTTTCTCTGTAAAATCCATATATATTTTTTCTACTAGGATCTGAATTTATTTTTTCCTTTTTGGGGCAAGATTTATTGGGGGGCGTGTCTTAAATTTCCTTAGTTTGATTTAATATTGATCAGCTAATAAGCACTGAGTGGAAATTCAAACATAATCACATGGGCATTCTGGACTTTTGATTCCTTTTAAGGTGAATATAGCAGTAATTTGCTCTCATTGATTGATGGGGACTGGGAAGTTTGGATAAATAACTCTTTACTCCAGTGTAGACGGGGGCTGGATCCTTGAAAATTTGAAAATACTCCACAATGGCCCAAAAGTGGAGGGATGATTTTGTTTCTGAGCTCACCTTGGATGAAGCAACACAGTACTTTAAGCAGATCACACTGAAGGGGTAGAAATGAAAAGAGAAACGTCTTTTTCTGCGAAATAGGGTCAGCCTAAAAAGAGAACGCCAAAGACAGCTGTCAAGATGGAAATCAATCCAAGTTGTTGTTGTTGTTTTTTTTAAATAGAGTGGCAGAAAGTTACAGGAGAAGGAGGCCAGTAACCAAGGAGGAGCAATCATCTTTCTGACTGAAAGTGGTCCGTTGTCGAGAGAATCTTGGGATCCATAGTTAATGAAGTCACCCTCCCCACCCCCCCACAGGACCAGTGCACTGAATGGTTATCTTCAGCACATTTGTCAGAACTGTGATCTGCCAATTAAGACCAGCGATGACAGCTCAGTCTTTTATCTGTCTCCAGACATCCCCTCCAAAGGCTTCTGTTTAAATGTGTATTAGCTTGCTCCCTGCAGCATCCTCCAAATACCGCTTTCTAGCTCTTAGGCAGCTAATTAGACAGATCTGATGTCTGGCTGCACGTGTGTGAGTTCTTCCCCGACATGCCTCCCACGTTGTGACACGGGCCGGGGCTTGCAACGAAAGGAGAGAGATTGGCACCTGCTTGTTTGTCTTCAGACTTGGATGAGTCTCCTTGTGTGTGTTGTGTGTGCTGTCTATATTGGTTTGTGTACTCCAGGATATCTTGGCTGACTTTCTGAGTCAGTGGAGTAGTGCCTCCTCATATGTTTAAAACTGTTGAATAATACTCCAGATTGGATATTTAGCCACATTTCTGATTTGAGGATGAAAAACAGGTTTTTGTTTCATAGGCTAATTGGTTGCACTCAGGAGCATTGTGGTGAGAAGAATTCTGAAGACAAATCTGGCCCCTGATGGAAAGAGTGCCATCCTGTGCTGGGGTTGATTAGCAATGTCTGCCTTGAGTGCAGGTGTGGAGTGGATACTGGGTGCTGTGATTGATTAGCAGTGTCTGCACTGAGTGGAGGAGTGGAGGAGTGGAGTGGATACCAGATGTGTCATGTCCTGGCTTTCTTGATAGGGATGGACACCTTCGCCTTCCAAATTCCCACTGAGCCTGCAGATACAGATCTTTACAATGATCATGAACAATAAAGTGTCACATTCGGTAATGTGGTTAATTTCTATTTATTAGGACAACAAATAGGTTCTTATCTTTGAAAATTGCCTTTGATGAACTCTCAATACACAAGATCTTGCAGGTCTGTTTCCCAACGTCCATTTGGCCATTTTTGTTTGAGACTGTCACCCCATGAGAGTCCGCTGCTCTATGGCTATTGGTTTCCAGTATAAACTTGGGGAACTTTGATCCTTTATGCTTTTGCATAAATTAAAATGAGCAGCACACTTTGGTTTACGCTGTCTGGATACTACAGACTAACCAGCCCCACTTCTAAGATGCTCAAAACAAGGCAACCACATCCAGGTGTTACCTCAGCACAGGACTACCGGCAAGCATCTTCAGTAAACTTGCTACTGTGATGGCCACATAACAGGACTTATATGCTATGTCATTTCCTAGCACACACTCAAAAATATAGAAATACAAAATAATTCATCCCAGAGAGCAGATGGAAGACAGCAAAATGCAAAAGAAGGGGAAAACCAACTCTAAAATGTTCAATTCAGAGGGTTTTGGGAACCCCTTTGAGGATGTGTGGTTTCTTAAGGTGGATTGGGAAAATAGACCCAGCTAAGCAAATTCAGAGAGAAACTGCTGTTTGTCAGCCAGTAATAGAATCCTGGCTGTTTCTGTGGCAAGAATGGGGCATGACAAATTTTTGAAGGTTCTGCCAACACCTCTAATATTTTTGATCCTTTATCGTATTTTATCACCAGATATTGAATATTGTCCCCTGTGCTCTACAGTATGATCTTGTTATTTCTCCATTCTGTAGGTAATAGTTTGTATCTGCTGACCCCAAACTCCTAATCCTTTCCTCCTTTCCCACCTCCCCCCGCGCCCCCCACCTCCCCGTCCCTGCGCTGGCAGCCGCAAATCTGTTCTCTATGTCTGTGAGTCCATTTGGGGAATTAATGTTTATTCAAATTTATTAGGAGATCAAGAATCCAGATAACACTGTTGAACTTTTGCTCCTTTGAAAGATGAAGTGGGTCATTTATGGTGAAGCCTCAACAGTCACTCAGTGTAACTTCTATTGAGGCTGCAATTCTGGTCCAAGGGAGGGACTGTGGGCCTCACCTTGGGATAGTGAGACTGTTAGTGTCACATTAAGGTAATGTGAATGAGACATAGACCCTAGACTGCCTGTGTGCCCAGTCATTTCCGATGTGTGACTCTGCGACCCCGTGGACTGTAGCATGCCAGGCTCCTCGGTCCCTGGGGTTTCCCAGGCAAGACTGCTGGAGTGGGTTGCCATGCCCTTCTCCCGGGGATCTTCCTGACCCAGGGGTCGTACCTGCATCTCTTATGTCTCCTGTGTTGCAGGCAGATTCTTTATCGCTGAGCCACCAGGGAATCGCAGTAGTGATTGCTAAGAGGGAGGGGAGGTGAGGAAGGGATGTATTGGGATTTGAGGGTTAGCAGATGAAAACTCGGAGAAGGCAGTGGCACCCCACTCCAGTACTCTTGCCTGGAAAATCCCTTGGACAGAGGAGCCTGGTAGGCTGCAGTCCATGAGGTCACTAGGAGTCAGACACGACTGAGCGACTTCACTTTCACTTTTCACTTTCATGCATTGGAGAAGGCAATGGCAACCCACTCCAGTGTTCTTGCCTGGAGAATCCCAGGGACGGTGGAGCCTGGTGGGCTGCCATCTATAGGGTCACACAGGGTCGGACATGACTGAAGCGATTTAGCAGCGGCAGGAGCAGCAGATGCAAACTATCATATATAGTGTATAAACAACAAGGTCCTACTGTAGAGCACAGAGAACTATATTCAATATCCTGTGACAAATAATAATGGAAAAATACAAATATACGTATATATATGTATAGCTGAGTCACTTTGCTGTACAGCAGAAATTAGTGCAACATTGTAAATCAACTATACTTCAATAAAATTAAAAAAAAAAAACATAAAGCAGATAATGTGAATGTATCTTTGCAGACACATTTGGTCAGTCAGTCTGCTGTAGGTTTTACCCCTCAGGTAAAGATCATGTGTAAAAACTCTGATATCCTTTAGGGAAGTGCCCTAGTCAAGATTAGATGAAGGGAACCACTAGACTTTTTAAAAAATCCATTCTGAAAATCTCTGCTTTTTAAATTTGATTTATTTATTGGCCATGCTGTGCAGGCATATGGGATCTTAGTTTCCCAACCAGGAATCAAACCCATGTCCCTGCATAGGGAGTCTAGTCAGTCTTCCCTGAACCACTAGGGAAGTCCCTGTAGGCTTTTATCTTCCTTTATAATTCAAATGACTTTTTAAAAAGTTTCTTTTTAACTTATTTATTTTTTAAAATTGGAGAATAATTACTTTACAATATTGTTATCGCTTTTCCCATACATCAATGTGAATCGGCCATAGGTGCGTGTCCCCTCCACCTTGAACCCCCTCCCATCTCCCTCCCCACCCCATCCCTCCAAGTTGTCACAGAGCACCAGCTTTGGGTGCCCTGCATCATGCATCAAACTCACACTGGTTATCTGTTTTACATATGGTAATGTATATGTTTCAATGCTCTTCTCACAAATCAACCCACCCTCTCCTTCCCCCACTGAGCCCAAAAGTCTGTTCTTTTAACGTCTGTGTCTCCTTTGCTGTTTTTAATTGAGAGCAGAGAAAAGGGACAGGAAAGCTTGGGAAAGACTCAGAAAAAGGCTGTGGAGGACCTCCGGGCGGACTTGACTGCCTGTCCGGATCTCTCTAGAATCATCTTGCTTCTGGAAAATATTTACCTTTAGCTGATGAGGCAGCGCATTCACGGATGGTGACTGCAAGGCCCGATCTCTCTCCAGGGGTGGGCAGCTTGCAGATGGAGCCACTTACTCAGTGCAATGAGCCGCCCAAGCCGTAGGAAACCTAATGGGACAGAACATGGCCTAATTTTCCAGGAGAGCCAGGCAGCCATCCTGTGATTTGACATCCAATCAGAGTTCCCATTTGGGGCTCCCTGGTGGGCCGTTCAAGATTCCCGATGAAGAGGCAGCTTTGTAAAACCAAGTAAAACCAAGCTTGCTTCGGCAGGGAGCTGCCTCTGGGTGTGTAAGACTGCCCCTGTGATCTGCTTGTTAGATGTCCGTTTGCCTGACTCTGCTCCCCCTCTGACCTGCCAAGGAATGAAGGTGCCAGGAGCCCTGAAACAGATTCCCACAGATTTGTAAATATTTCTGCTGCAAGTCTTCCCTGGTGGCTCAGACAGTGAAGAATCTGCCTGCCAATGCCAAGAACTAGGTTCAGTCCCTGGGTTGGGAAGATCCCTTGGAGAAGGGGATGTCTACCCTCTCCACTATTCTTGCCTGGAAAATCCCATGGACAAAAGAGCCTGGAAGACTGCAGTCCATAACATCACAAAGAGCTGGGCAGGACTGAAGGGGCTTAGCACACATACACATACGCTGGGACTAAGCAACTGAAGCCTGGGAGAGGCAGCTCCCTGCAGACAGGACTGTGCCCTCCAGTGGTCATGGGGATAATGACACCTCATGAGCATTGTGCTGGGTTGCTCATATTACAGGAGCTGCCACTGAGGCAGAGTTTAAGGAACTTGCCAAGGTCAGACATGGGGTGAGCAGAATCTGCATCAGCGACTACAGTTCCATCATCACACCACATCAACACAGCCTACCCAGACCAGCTTCACTCACTCACCCACCTGCTTCATCTTGAAGGCGGAGTGTTTATTTCTGCCTCCAGCACTGGGCATTCAAAGGCAGAGAGTTCACAGACTATCTTATTTAGATGAAGACCTTGGAGGTCCTTAATCAGTTTTATTTTAAAAAGTATCTATTTATTTATGTCTTTGCTGGGTCTCTGTTGCTGCATGCAGGCTTTCTCTAGTTGCAGAGAGTGGGGGCTACTCTAGCTGCGGTGTGCCGGCTTCTTGTTGCCGTGGCTTTTCCTTGTAGAGCATGGGCTCTAGCACACACAGGCTTCAGTAGTTGCAGCTTGCAAGTTCAGTAGTTGGGATGCAAGGGCTTAGTGGCTTAGTTGCCCTGTGGCATGTGGGATCTTAGGTCCTGGACCAGAGATCAAACCTGTATCCTCTGCAGGTGGATTCTTAACCACTGGACCACCAAAGGAAGTCCCTTAATTTTAACCTCTGATTTCCAGGTCCTTATCCTGCTTTTCCCAAGCTTCATAGAGAATGTACTAGTCCTCACTCACCCAGTTAAGAACTGAACAACCAGGTAACTTGCATCTCTAGAGGCCTGGCTCGTTCCTGGCTAACATTTGCCTTCCAGTGTGGAAAAGAAAGACCTATAGGATGAGAGCTTTACTATTTATAGTCTCATGGGCCATCACAATGTCATCATCTCGGACAGGACATGCACCCTGTCATCAGGGCGGCCCATTCATTTCAGATGACCCACAATTACGAGTCATTTGGCAGAAACCACTTGCATTTCTCACTTAACTCTCAATTCACTGCCTGTCTACTCAGCTTTCTCCCATAGGCAGTGGCTGGTCTGATCCCTCAGCCATTGCCACATGATATCCACTTCACAGGGCTGCATTTGTGAAGCTAATAACAAACATCTAATATAATGGAATGGGTGGTCGGCCAGTGGATGCGTGAACGAAAAAAAGATGCTGGACATCATTAGCGATTAAGAAAATGCATGTTAACGCCATAGTGAGACACCACTCCACAGCCTTCAGAATGGCTACAATTTAAGAAAAGATACCATTCCAAGTTGGTGAGGACGGGGAGGGATGGGAACTTTCTGCTGGGCTAAGGGTAGAATGATACAGCCATTTGTGTGTTTTTAAATGTTATTGAAGTCTAATTGAGTTACAGTGTTGTATTTAATTTCTGCTGTAAATAAATGATTTAGTTATGCATATATATATATTTCACATTCTTTTCCATTATGGTTTATCACAGGGTATTGAATATAGTTCCCTGTGCTACACAGTAAGACCTTGTTTTTTATCTATCCTATATATACTGGCTTTCATCTGCTAACACCAACCTCCCAGTTATTCCCTTCCCTACCCCCACCTTGGCAATGAGTCTGTTCTCTACATCTATGAGTCTGGTTTTGTTTCATAGATATGTTTATTTGCGTCATATTTTGGAATACACATCAATTATGTATGGTATTTGTCTTTTTCTATACTTACTATAATAATCTCTAGGTCCATCATGTGGCTGCAAATGGCATTATTTCAATTTTTTTTGGCTGAATAATATTCCATTGTATATACGTACCATATGCTCTTTATCCATTCATCTGTTGTTGGACATTTTGGTTATTTCTATGTCTTGGTTATTGTAAATAGTGCACCACTTTGGAAAGTGACTGTTTTGTTTTTTTCAGTTAAATATACACCTACTCTATGATCTAGTCTTTCTATTTCTAGATATTTACCTAAGAGAAATGAAATGGGCTACCCATACGAAAACTTATTCATGAATATTGATAGCAGCCTGTTTGCACTTGCCAAAACCTGGAAAAAACACAAACGCCCATCAGCAGGTGAATAGATAAACAAGCAGTGGTGTATGCATACAGGGAACTGCAACTAAACAATAAAAGAACATTTGCTGATACATGCTGTAACATGGATGGATCTGAAAATAATGGTGCTGAATGAAACAGGTCATGCAGAGACTTCCCTGGCAGTCCAGTGGCTAAGAATCCACCCTCCACTGCAGGGCACCTGAGTTCAATCTCTGGTCCGGGAGCTGAGATCCCACATGCTGCAGGGCGACTAAGCCTGCGGGCCACAACTAGAGAAGCCCTTGAGCCACAATGAAGACCCAGCATAGTCAACATTTTTTTAAAGAAGAAGTCATGCAGAAGATGATTCCGCTTTTATGAAATTATAGACGATGCAGATAAACCATAGCTTCAGAACTCAGATCAGCAGTTGTGTACAAATTAGGGTGAGGGTCCCAGAGAGGGATGGGGTGGAGGGATGACAGAGTGGCACAAGTAAGTCAGCAAGCTTCTTTATCCTTATCTCAATTTCAGTCCTAAACTCCCAGGCTTATATATAGGTCAAAACTTATGAAACAGAATATATTTTAAATACATGCATTCTATCTTATATCATGCATACCTCCCTAAAAGTTTTTAAGATAGCATTTTTACTGCTGTAGTTTAGAGGCTAAGTTGTGTCTGACTCTTTGTGACCCCATGAACTGTAGCCTCCTAGGCTCCTCTGTTCATGGGATTTTGCAGGGAAAAATGCAGGAATTGGTTGCCATTTCCTTCTCCAGGGGACCTTCCTGACCCAGGGAATCCAACCTGCATCTCCTGCATTGGGAGGCAGATTCTTTACCACTGAGCCACCTGGGAAGCTGATAATACCATTTGACACATGGTAAATATTTGATAAGCACATTTGGTGAAGGCATTTCACTGCATTTGTGGCAGGGAGAACATCCCTTTCCTTTGTTGCCCGTCCTTTCTTCCGCTTTTGCTTCCAAAGAACTAAATACATGGGGGAGGATGTGGCCCCCGGGGACCTAGTTACCGGGTGGCCGTGGGCTCTAGGTGCCTTACCCCTAAGGAGGGAGTGAGGTTTTGGGGCCATTCACTGCAGTTCTGCTCTGCAAAGTTCTTGCTTCTTGAGATCCCTGCATGGATGAAAAGGAAATGCTGGCGTTCATTGCAATAGACAGTTTGAAACAATCCACTTTAATGGGAACATGGCTTTAAGCTGCATCCTACAAGTTGATTACAAGGTAGTGTGGGAGAAGAGCTCACTGCTGTGGGAACTGAATGGGCCAGGACTCGGAGACAGGAGGGAGCCTGTTATTTCAGGAAGTAGGACAAGACAGTGGGTCTTGTAGGTGGTGAAATGAACAGAATGAGATTAGGGATGCAAGCAGATACCCAATGGTGTGGGACTTCCTAGGACCATAGAAAAGTTTGCTTTTTTTCCCCTAAAAGTACCCCCTCCCCAAGAACAGTAGGAAGTGACTGGAGGTTTTTGAGCAGAAAAGTGACTTTGTCTTTGGTTTACTTGAAACAGTTCAGTCTGGAAGTCAGGTTGCTGTGTGGGGAGGAGATTCGAGGACCAGAAGAGTACAAAGTGGGGTTTTACTGTGGAGGATGCTGTTTTCATCCAGGTGGGAGGTGATGCTGTCAGGGAAAAGGCTGAAACCTCTTGAAGGGCAGCCCTGGGGACTTTCCCGGTGGTCCAGAGGTTGAGACTCTGCCTTCCAGTGCAGGGGGCTCCAGTTTGATTCCTGATCGGGAAGCTAAGATCCCACGTGCAGTACAGCCAAATTTTTTTAAAGGAGAGGGGCAGCCCTGAGATAGTTTTTCCATGTAGGCTGAGTTGATCTGAGCAAAGCATCTGGAGGATTCTGGACTAGACCAGAGATTCTATGTCAGTTACGTTCATTGTGACTGGTGATCCTTTTAAAGCTGCTTTCGGAACACTCTGTCATGACCTATATGGGAAAAGAATCTTAAAAAAGTTAATATATATGTATGTATAAGTGATTCATTTTGCTCTACACCTGAAGCTAACACAACATCGTAAATCAACTATACTCCAATAAAAAAATTTTTTTAAGTTGCTTTTGGCAGACAGAAAAGTTACCCCTAGGAAGTTTCCAAGAATAAATCATTTTCTAGGAACTATAAATAGAGGTGCCGTTGCAGAAGATACACTTGGCAGCCTGTTGTGACACGTTGCTATCAAAACGGAGATAAATAATGTGAGCTGGGATGGCAAGCAGCAGGTTGGTTTGGCTGCCCGGTTGTTTTGAAGTCGACCTCTTTGATTATTGCCTAAGAGGCTCTGTGCCTCTCCAGTTGAGGGACCCCAGAGTCCCACCCACCCCTTATTGTTCCTCTCACATTCTGCAGCGTAACGTAAGGGTGGCATGGTGATGTTTTTTTCCCCTGCATCACTAACAGGTAGAACTCGTGTTTATTCTTTTTCTATTGTGAAGAGCAAGGAGATCAAACCAGTCAATCCTTAAGGAGATCAACCCTCAACATTCATTGAAAGGACTGATGCTGAAACTGAAGCTGAAGCTCCAATACTTTGGCCACGTGATCCAAAGAGCCAACTCATTGGAAAAGACCCTGATGCTGGGAATGATTGAGGGCAGGGAGAGAAGGGGCAGGCAGAGGATTAGATGGTTGGATGGTGTCATTGACTCAATGGACAGAAGTTTGAACAGACTCCAGGAGATAGTAAAGGACACTAAAGCCTGGTGTGCTCCAGTCCATGAGGGCTGCAAAGAGTCAGACACACCTGAGCAACAGACCAAAAGTTGTGAAGAAAAGCTGGGAAAAATGCAAGCCATCTTTTCCTTGGAACTGGATTTCAGCTCTCTCTACCGCATGGGATACAGCCTTTTAGAATCTTCCAGACATGCTGGATCATTCAGTAATCTTAACCTAGAAGACCGAGAGGAGACACTGACTGGATAGGAGGTCTTATGTGCTGATTTGAGAGACAGATTTTGTGTGTCTTTCCTTTGCTCACTTGCTGTGTTGTGGCTAGTACCCTACTAAGCTTTTAGCTTTATTTTACTTACATATGTTGAAAATTTAGATTCAACTGGAGTTAAGTAATGATGACTTTTCAGCTTGAAGCAGTGGTTTGGGAATTCCCTGGTGATGCCTGGTTAGGATTCCACGCTTTCATGGCTGAGGCTCGGGTTCAATGCGTAGTCAGGGAACTAAGCTCCCACGACCTGTGCCACGTGGCCAAAAAATAAAAATAATAAACACACACACACAAAGTAAAAAAATAAGCTAAGTAGTGCACAGGGAGGGTGTATATGTGTTTGTGTGTGAAATTGTATCGATACGTGTGTGTATACCACATATGCGTATATTCCTATCATGTAAATACATTAGAAAAAAAACAAAATGAAGCTAACCCATCAGACTTAGAAATCTGACTTAGACTTAATTCTTAGAAACTTACAGTGGGTTTAGTTCGTATGGGAAGTTAGGCTTGAGTTGGCTTAAAGAAAAGTATCAAGGAAGTCATTTTTAAAAAATAACTTTATTTCTTTATTGGTTTGCTGGGTCTTCATTGCTGCGGGGCTTTTCTCTAGTTGCTGGGAGCGGGGACTTCTCTCTAGTTGAGGTGTGTGGGCTTCGCATTGCGGTGGCTTCTCTTGTGATGGAGCACGGGCTCTAGAGTGTGGACCTCAGTAGTCGCAGTTCCCAGGCTCAAGAGCACAGGCTCCTGGGCTTAGCATGTGGCATCTTCCTGGACCAGGGATTGAACCCGTGTCTCCTGCATTGGTTGCCAGATTCTTTACCACTGAGCCACCAGGGAAGCCCATGCAAGTCATGCTTTGAAGACAACATGTCTAGAGTAAACTGTGTGCCTGAGGATAACAGCGTCTGGACAACGGTGGTGAGGACTCTGTGTCTTCAGGTCTGAGCTCGGGCTTACCTCCTACTGTGGTATCTGTCCATCGTGAGTGAGTGTCCATCAGCCGTCCTCAAAGGCTCAGAGACAGATCCCTGGGTGACACTGGGCAGGGATCCCCAAAGCCTCAGAGAAGTGCACACTCTTTGTACAGGAAGGAGACTGGATGAGATAAAGTCACTGTTCTTTCTTCCCCAGGATTTCTAGTTCTGATCAGGGAGCCGAGCTGCTCTGCATCATCACTTAGAAGTAAAAGTGTTAGTTGCTTAGTTGCATCCAACTCTGCGACCCCATGGACTGTAGCCCTCCAGGCTCTGTCCATGGAATTCTTCTGGCAAGAATACCGGAGTGGTTGCCGTTTCCTTCTCCAGGGGATCTTTCCAACCCAGGGATCGAATCTGGGTCTTCTGCATTGGAGGCAAATTCTTTACCATCTGAGCCACCAGACACACATCCTTTTTGTTGTTGTTGTTATTAATGTCACTGACCTTCAACTACCCTGGACATCTGCACGTGTGACTTTATAAAGCCAGTGCAGCAGCACTGCCATGAAGATGAGAAGACCGTCAAAATCTGACCCAAGTCCCATCTACCTGCAGGTTCTTGAGACGCTTGCTGTTAGAAATCAGGAAGAAAGTGCACCTGTATTGTCGAGACTGTTTCTTTTCAATTTTAGAGAAAAGGAGAGGAAAAAAGCAATTAGCACAGTCCTTTGAAGAATTACGCAGCATGGGTGATAGCAGCTGAGATAAAGAGTGAGGAATCATTTTATGAGTTATAATTCATGCTGAGAAATTGATCAAGGGTGAATAAAGTGGTAACTTTTAAAGCAGAAAGACGATTCTCTTTGCCTGTTTCTTTCAACTTAGGGATGCCTGGAGAATCAGAGGGGAGGGATGAAAGAGATGAGGACTCAGACATGAGATAAAGTGCCATGCAATTCAAAACATTAGGAAGATTTAGAGGGATCCGTCAAACAAAGGCACCCAGCGGCTGTGATTCTCGGCTCTCAAGAGTGTACCTGGATTTGTGGAGAAAGATTTAGAAGCTTAATTTACATACCTGAAAGTCCATTTTTAACTTCCAATGAAGAGGCTGTACCACCCAGTGTGGTATTACATCAGATATTCCCTGTATCTCACAGTAAATTTATTCTAGCCCTATCCTTCCTAACAGAATTGCAGAATGAGCTTTTCAGGTCAACTAATGTTTCTCCCACCTTCTCTCTTCCCTATCTCCCCTCTAACTCCCTTTTGCAGAGTGCTAATATCCCATTGGTCCTTCTTGTTTATTTTTCCTGACCTGGGCTTTACTAAGTCATTGGGAGGGATGGCTCATAGTATTTTTTATCCTTGTCTTTAGCCAGCCTATGCTGATTAGGAATGCTTTTGTCTATAAGTTCCCAGGTGGCTCAGTGAGTAAAGAATTCACCTGTAATACAGGAGACATGGGTTCAATCCCTGGGTCGGGAAGATTCCCTGGAAGAGGAAATGGCAACCCTCTCCAGTATTCTGGCCTTGGAGAAATCCATGGACAGGAGCCTGGTGGGCTACAATCCATGGGGTTGCAAGAGTCAGACAAGACTGAGCGAATAACACTTTCACTTTCAGTACACAGTGATCACTATTATTATTTTCTTTCAGGAAGGCAAAGGCATTCCATAAGACTTCTGATCATATCTCATTGCCCAGAGCTGAGCCTGACTTCCAGCAGATCATTGCCCTGGAGAACCGAGGTTACCCTTGTTGGCTGACACTGATTATGACTGATGTTTTGAGCTACAGAAGGGAGTAATTTTTCTGAGATCAAGGACATTCACATGCTATCGGATCAAATGGAGCTCTGCTGCCAAGAAGGTGGGTAGATAAGGTACCAGGAAGGCAGAAGGCAGGGTCAGCCCTATACTATTTACGCCATTAAGTGTTGAAAGGGTCACTATTTTAAAGACGCCAATCAGGTGATCTGCCTAAGGAGGTATCTGCAGAGGTGGAAATAACAGTTTGCTCTGTATTAACTCAGACTTGCTTGCTTCTTCAATTAGTATTAACCGAGCACCTACTGAGTCAAGGCTCTGTACGGGCCCCTCTGGACACAGTACTAAGCTAGGAGAGCCAAGACTCACGCTCGTGGGGTTCATAGTGTAGAATGGGAGACCCACCCTGACAAGCCAGTGAATAGATGACCTCAGAGACTGAGAAGGGCTGCCGGAAGCAGCCAAGGGTGGAGAGACTCACTGTTGTGGAGGTGAATGTCTGGTTCCCCCTGAGCGGGGAAATGGGGGAGGAGAGGCACGGAAAGGGTCTGATGTATTTGAACAGAGACGACAGTGATGACTAGAGATTGTATTAAATCAGTGACCACTATTGAATTCTGAGAGAATGAGCAGGTTTTCCTGTCATTGGCATAACGTGTATGGTATAATGTACAGTTTCCCTGTCTACAGAAGTGGATTCAAATGATGGGTTACCATCACAGAGGGTCACCTCACACCAGTCTCCACTTGGTTGACTTCACTCCTCTGTACAAGCATCAGCCATGTTTCTATAAGATCCAGGCAAGGTATGAGCTAGGGGTGGGGGTGTATGGAAAGGATGAGGCCACTAATATTAATAAAAGGGCCTCATCAGAGTAGTCTGCAGGGCACGGGGGACCTGTGGGTACTGGGTCCTAGGATGCCCTGAGTCTGCAGGTGACTGGTGCCAGCTGTGACCTGGTCAGTCCAACCATCCCCTTTCCTCTTCAGGGTGTGTCTTACTAACCCGTCTTCCAGGTCTGTCTCCTCTCTAGACATAGCATCAAGGGCTGACACAGGATGTGGGGACCCACTAGGTGACCTTGAGGGTCAGCGCTGATCATTCCTTTTAGTCTGCTCTGCCATCTCTAATAGGAGTCGGCCCTGTTCCTGCCTCCGCTCAAGAGAGGTGACAAGTGAATGGAGAGGTGAAACATATGTCTGAAATCTGTGAAGCTGACAGACAGAACCAGAAACTATGCTGAGGTGAAACTGACATTCAGACAAAGAACACAGTTTATGCTTCTCCAGAGGGATGAAATCAGCTGGGTGAAGACTGGCATGGGGTGGCCCTCTGTGACCAGATTTCATTGGCGGGGAAGGTAATCCATTATTTTGGATTTGCTTTTATAGACAGAAAGACTGGGATATATACATTATACCTAAGGAACAGGAAAGCCTGCTCATTCTCCCATAATTCAGATGGCAGCCATTGATTTAATACAATCTCTAGGGAACTGACTGGCATGTTTAGGTTTTGTGTTTTTGTTTTTTTTTTTCAAACAGAGATTAGTAGTTAGAAGGACTGTATGCCCTTTCATGAGAGCCATTTCAAGGATGCACCTCAAAAGAGCAGGCGTAATGACCTGGGATGCTGAGGGTGACTAAACCCCAGGATGGCCTCTCTATAAACTCTCAGATGCCACAGGCTGGCAGAGGGGAGGTGAAGACCTGGTCCCTGGACACTGAAGACCAGCCCTGGAGGAAGTTACCTGCTAGTTAAACCGCCACCTGTCCATCTGGAGTGGCTACCTCTTCCGTCAGTCTCTCCCTGCCTTCTGGGTATGGATGGATTCCACCTGGAAAGCTCCTGAACCCACAGTCAGTGACAGATGTCAAAAAGAAAACAATACCAGGCAATGGGATCAGAAGCTGGAGTGGGTGGGGCTACTGTAGAGAAAAGGGCTACTCCCTGCCAGGAGGGGTGTCTGAATCCCACAGCGGAGAAGGGGCCAAGTTGGCAAAGATTGGATGGGGGCCCAGAGGGGGGCAGTTCCAGGCAGGGGGAACAGCAAACGCAACAGGTCAGAGGAGGGCTGTGTTTTATATATTTAAATGATTTCTATCGATTTTTATATTTAATCATCACAGTAACAGAAGAGTTGGAATTAGTCCCCATAGTAAAATCAATAACAACTTTAAGGAAATCATTTAGTGAAAGATCGAGGCCAGGGGTGTGGATCTCAAAATCTGTTCCCTGCTGAGTACTGAACTGCAGGTGGAGGTGTGCCGGTGAGGCTCACATAATTTCCTGTTTATAGAAGAAGAGAAACTCCCAGAAGAAAGAAGAGATAAGGACTCAGATTCCCCTTCTGGCAGAACTATGTTAAACTTCAGGCATGACCTTGGTCGAGCCAGCTGACCTCCCTGTCTCAGTTCCAGGTCTCTTTATGTGCAGTAATCTCTTCCCTTCTCACTTCCCAGGGTGGTTGTGAGAACTGCAGGTGCAAAGGGTCTCCGAGTCAGGACACGGTGTGGAAAGGAAGGTACAGTGACTGTCACAGACACATGCCAGACTTCCTTGGGTCAAAAAACTAGTCGTGGGACGTCCCTGGTGGTCCAGTGGTTAAGAATCCACCTGCCAAGGCAGGAGACATAGCTTTGATCTCTGGTCTGGGAAAATCCCACAGTGCCTTGGGGCAACTAAGCCCCCGGGCCACAACAGTTGAGCCTGTGCTCAACAAGAGAAGCTCCCACTAGAGAAAGTCGGCATGCAGCAATGAAGACGCAGGGCAGCCAAATATATATAAATAATTAATTAATCACAGCTGTTGTGTGTGATGGACTGGGTCTACCATCCTGCATAAGCTATTAGGTTATTTGTCTAAGCAAAGATTCCGTTTCAAAATGAAGCAGCATGGGAGGAAGGAGGGGTGGGATGAATTGGGAGACTGGAACTGACATATATACTACTATATATAAAATAGATAACTAATGAGAACTTATTGTATACAGCTCAGAGAACTCTACTCAATGCCCTGTGGTGACCTAAATGGGAAGGAAATCCAAGAAAGAAGGGATATATATATATCTGGTCGATGCTTGGGTCAGGAAGATCCCCTAGAGGAGGAAATGGCAACCCATTCCAGTATTCTTGCCCAGAAAATCCCAAGGACAGAAGAGTCTGCTGGGCTACAGTCCATGAGACTGCAAAGAGTTGGACACAATGAGCAATTGAACATACACACACACAGAGCTGATTCACTTTGCTGTATAGTGGAAGCTAGCACAACACAGTAAAGCAACTATTCAGTGTCAGTTTCAGTTCAGTCGCTCAGTCGTGTCCGACTCTTTGTGACCCCATGAACCACAGCATGCCAGGCCTCCCTGTCCATCACCAATTCCTGGAGCTTACCCAAACTCATGACCATTGAGTCGGTGATGCCATCCAACCATCTCACCCTCTGTCATCCCCTTTTCCTCCCGCCCTTAATCTTTCCCAGCATCCAATGAAATTTTTTTAAAAAATGAAGCAGCAACTGATCAGGGATTCTGAATACCATTTCCCAGGTCTCTTGGGAAACTGTACAGAAATCTGAGATATTCAGTGGCTGAGTTAGTGAGGAACCATTGAAGGAAATTTGGGGCCAGGTAGTGAGTCCAAATTCTCCCCCCTTCTAGCTGAGGATCTTTGAGGGACACAGCTTCTCGGAGCTTCTGTCAAGTGAGGACAGTCATCCAACTCAGTGGTTTCGAGGTATAGCCAGTATCTCATCTCCTGACATCACACGCCTTTTGCTTTCTGGGATGGGCATGGGAGTTTCAGCATTTATAGCATCACTGATGAAAATCATTTCCAAATTCCATCACAGCATGCCAGTGTGGAAATTAGAGGAATTCCCTGGCAGTCCAGTGGTTAGGATTCCACATTTCCACTGCAGGGTGCAGGTTTGATTCCTGGTCTGGGAACTAAGATCTTGCAAGTAGCCTGTGCATGTATGCATGCACAGTTGTGTCCAACTCTTTGAGACCCCATGGACCACAGCCCACCAGGCTCCTCTGTTCATGGGATTCTCCGGGCAGGAATACCGGAGTGGGTTGCCATTTCCTCTTCCAGGGGATCTTCTCAACCCAGGCATTGAACGGTGTCTTTTGCGTTTCCTGCATTGGCAGGCAGATTCTTAACCACTGCGCCACTTAGGAGGTGGGGTCAAAAAAAAAAAAAAAATTAGATCAACTCTGGCATTAGCAGGCCCCTTGAACACTGAACAATATAAATTCCCTGGTTCAGGAACTGTCTCTATCCCCCACCATTCTCTATCTGCTTTCCTGATAAAGAAAACTGCTTCTTAAATTGATCTATTAAGTAGAAGCATGGATTTTTTTTCCTGTCTCATAATAGGATCAGCTCAAATCAAACATCCAAATCTGGTACCCCAGAGGCCTGTCTTCCAAATTGGATTTAGAGGAGTTCATTTCCAGGATCAGAAACTGAAGGAAATGGCTAAGCTGCTTGCGGTTTCCTGCTCCCATGCAACCATAAATATTCTCACTTTCCATCTTGGGAGGAGGCAGGCAGGGGCACTGTCCCCCCATCAACTCTGATAATAGACGATCCCTGAGTGGCCTGGGCAGGATGTCATAAAAGCCCAGTCTCATATCTGCGACCCCTTTAGACCCAGGGGCTCATTTTTGAGAACAGTATGTTGACAGCTTTGGAGAGGAGAGAGGAATATGGCTTTCCCATTGGCTCAATGGGTAACGAATCCATCTGTAATGCGGAAGACACAGGAGACTCAGGTTCAATCCCTGGGTCAGGAATATTCCCTGGAGGAGGAAATAGCAACCTGCTCCAGTATTCTTGCCTAGAGAATCCCATGAACAGAAGAGCCTGGAGGGCTACAGTCCATGGGGTGGAAAAAGTCAGACACAACTGACTGAACATGCATGCGTGTATATATACTTTCCGATTCTTTCCCATTGGAGGTTTTTACAAGATATTGAGTATAGTTCCCTGTTATATATAGTAGGTCCTTGTTGATTATCTATCTTATATACATGAGTGTGTATTTGTTAGTCCCAAATTCCTCATTTAAATTTAGAGTTTGTGATTGTTTTCCAGTTTAAGAGATGTTGAGACAAATGGGATGCCAGATAGCTTCCCCAAACTCCTGAAGTATTTGTCAGAGGACAAAAAAGATTTTCTCTGCATGAAGGTGAAGGCAGTCCGATTTTGTGTTTTTCTAACAAGGTAAATGCCAGGGACGATTCGTTTCTGTCTCATTTCACGCAGCCTTGAGAAACGAGCCCACTTGCACGCTCTGAGACGTTGGCAAAGAAACGATAGAGCTGGCTTTGCTCTAACACTAGAAATCAGAAATAGCGTTATCACCAGCGGGTCCATCCATATGTATTTGTGCCCTGAAGTATGACTCGGAAGAGCTGGAGCGGCATTCCAGAATTGCTTTGGATGATCATAATGTAGCAAATCATCTAATTTATAGTTTAAGCTGGCTCAGTCAACATATCTCCTTGCCCTTTCATCTAAAGAAAATAAAGGGTTGAATGATTGTCACCTAGGGACAGAGTCACACAGTCCAGTGTCTAAATGTCCAGAGCATAAAATAGAAAGTGGACTGGACCAGGCACCCTTCTGAGAGCATCTGCTTCCAGTGGGTGACAGTCAGTAAAACGGGAGATAGAATTTTCATAGAATTTGACTTATTGCTACCTTCTTTTAGCCTTATCTGAAAGATAATTCTAAGGGCTTTGGGGGAAAAAATAACTTTCCATAAGGTTTGCCCATAATAACACAACCTTCTTTCCATTATGCAGAGATATTTTTAAAAATATCTTAGCCAGACCAACTCTCCTGAGATGTGTCTGCTTCTAGGTGGGACATGGGGAGAGGGAAGGGGGCTTTGGCAGGCTCAGGGCTAAAGGGGAGGCGGGTAAACATTCAGACCTTCCCTCGCCAAGAATTTGCTACCGTCTTCCTCCAGCGACCCGTGTCACCTGCATATGATCAGCCCCACCCACCTCACCCTCCCAGAGTTCATGTTTTTAAATTTATTTTTTGTTTTATATTAGGCTATACTTGGTTTACAGTGTTGTTTTAGTCTCAGGTGTACAGCAAGGTGGTTCAGCTATCCATCTACATCTACCCATTCTTTCTCAGGTTCTTTTCCCATATAGGTTATTACAGAATACTGAGAGGAGTTCCCTGTGCCACACAGTAGGTCCTTGTTGTAGAATTCTCTTTTATCATTGTGCTTTTGTTCAGTCACCCAGTCGTGTCTGACTCCTAGCAACCTCATGGACTGCAGCCCGCCAGGCTTCCCTGTCCTTCACCATTGCCCGGAGCTTGCTCAGACTCATGTCCGTTGAGTCAGTGATGCCATCCGACTGTCTCATCCTCTGTCATCCCCTTCTCCTCTTGCCCTCAATCTTCCCCAGTATCAGGGTCTTTTCTAATGAGTCCGCTCTTCACATCAGGTGGCCAAATATGGGAGCTTCAGCTTTGACATCAGTCCTTCCAATGAATATTCAGAATTGGTTTCCTTTAGAATTGACTGGTTTGATCTCCTTGCAGTCCAAGAAACTTTCTTTGGCGCTCAACCTTTTTTATGGTCCAACTCTCACATCCGTATGTGGCTACTGGAAAAAGCATTGTATACAGTTACTCAAGTGCCATCTGTGCTTTGGGCCCTCTCCTTGATTTTAGGTATAAGGCATACAAAAGGTACCCATCACTTACCTTCAAGATTTTTACAGTGAAGCTGAGAGATATTAGCTGACCATGTTCCTGTATGCTAAGAGGAAGTATTTTACAAGTGATATGGTTATATATTTAGACAAAGAGCTAGTTCTCCCAAGAGGAAAATGTTTCATCAGGGAAGGCTTTCAAGTAAAGATAACATTGAAATGGGGTTTTGAAGGCCGGGAAGGAGTGTGCTAGGGAGAACAAAGACCTGTGAGTAATAAAGCAATAGTTACTCTTAATTGAGCACCAACTATGTGCCACATGTACCTTGACATGTTCAAAATGTCTTATTACTATTAATCAAGGCAACAGTATGAGTTATAGAAAGCCTTATACCCATTTTACAGACTAGGAAAATTGACTCTCCCTGGGTAGCTTTTGAAACAGGCAGACTGTTTCTAAAACCTGGGTTCTGGGTTATCATATCACACTGCTGTTCTGGAGAGAGAGAAATCTGATGACACAGGAATGGTTGAAGAAAATGTGTGTATCTCACCTGCCCAAGGATTGGGATGTGTGTGACTCACCAGCCCTGTGACTTTCTGAATCTCAGCTTTTTCACAAAGCCAGATGGGCAAGTGTCCTCTCTCCCAGGGGTTTATGAGAATCCCTTTCCTTTGTGTTCCTCTTTCCTTCTCCTCCTCCTTTCTTCCCAACAGGTGTCTGAGTATCCATTACCTGCCAGATACCTGATAAGCCCTGGAAATGCAGCTTAAAGGGGGTCGGATGAAGAGGGGTTCTCAGTGCTGGATCCAAGTGACTCAGCCACGGCTAATGGTCACAGGGCACTAAGCGCCAGGTGTGGATGGACCAGTGGTCCTCTGGGGAGCCCAGGGCACTGCCGGGCATTGACCACGGCATCCCTGGGTCAGAGGTCCATGTGCCTCTCCTTGTCTGTATCTTTTTAACTCTTTTTCTGTATCCCTTTATTAAAAAAATTTTTTTGGTTTACTTTTGGCTGCACTGGGTCTTAGTTGAGACATGAAGGCTTTTCTCTACTTGCAGCACACGGAGTTAATTGCCGAGACATGTGGGATCTTAGTTCAGGAATTAGACCAGGAATCAAACCTGCATCCTCCTGCATTGGAAAACAAATTTTTAACCACCGGACCACCCAGGAAATCCCTGTCTGCATCTCATGATCTGTCTTGCCATCACCTTGTTCTGCTGGTTTTTATTTCTCTCTGTGTCCTTAACTCTCTTCTCTCCTAGATTAGCTCTCTTTAGGGAGCAGTCTGGCTTCCTCAGTCTTCCCCTCTCTGTTGACTCTGTCTTCTGCTCTATGTTCTGTCTTGCTTCTTGATGTCTTCCTGTCTGCCTTCCTGCTTCTCTGTCTTTGACTCGATTTAAGCATTTGGTTCTCAGTCTGTGTTTCTCTCTCTCATCCTGTGTCTGTTTCTTTTTCAAGGGAGGCTGTGCTGGGTCCTTGTTACAGTGCGTGCCCTTCTCTAGTTGCAGCATGTGAGCTTCACTGCCCTGTCGCATGTGGGATCTTAGTTCTCCAACCAGGGATCAAATCTGCAGCCGTTGCATTGGAAGGTGAATTCTTAACCACTGGCCCACCAGGGAAGTCCCCCTCTATGTCTGTTTCCAGCACCATTTCCCTCTCCGGCTCCCTCTTTCTTCCCATCTCCTGTTCAGACACCCGGAAACAGGACTTGTCCAGGGGATGGGAACCAGCCACAGACCCAGCTACATCTCCCTATGACTGAATCCACCAGGGACCAGATGCTAGACCCTTACAACAGTGCTCACTCACCTTCAGTGAGGTCATTGTTGTGAACCTGCGTCATCTGCTTGTCCTATGGAATATTTCTCTCAGCAGCTCTGTCTAATCAGTTTTGGGTGTTAATTAAATGACTGATATTTGCATGCTAGTTTGGTGGCAACTTGGTGTCGTATTAAATTTTAATTTTGCCTAAGCTCGATAAGAAGATTCCTTCAGTCAACAAAGACGCTTGTATTAACAGGTTACAGATGTAATTAGGCACAGCTTGACTGAACTGCTAATAGATTCAGGTACTGGAGAGGAATTAGAAATAAACACTTACACACTTATTATTCATTGTTGGTGCTAGGGTATGTGAGTTGGCAGGACCACCTGAATTATGGAAGCTGGGAGCATAAAAATGCAGAATCCATCCACATTTAAACTTAGATGTTGTCAACATTTTCTCCCAGTCTCTTTTTGCTCTTGTTTCTTTATTTGTGGGTCTTTCCCTCTTACCAGTCTCTCTCAGCTTGTGTGTTTGCTGTCTTCTCGATCTCTGTCTGGGTGGTGTAGCCACAATAACAAATCACCATACCATGGATGGGGCTTCCGAGGTGGCGCTAGCAGTAAAGAACCCACCTGCTAATGCAGGAGACAGGAGACATGATTCAGTCCCTGGGTTAGGGAAGATCCCCTGGGGGAGGGCATGGCAACCCACTCCAGTATTCTTGCCTGGACAGAGGAGCCTGGTGCCTACTGTCCATAGGGCTGCAAAGAGTCAGACACGACTGAAGTAGCACACGTGCGTACAATGGCTGACTCAAAACTGCAGAATGTATCCTTGCAAAGTTACCGAGGTAGAAGGTCCAAAGTCAGCTTGAACTTGGCCACAATCAAGGTCAGCAGCGTGAAGCTCCCTCCAGAGGCTCCAGGGGAGAATCTGATCCTCACCTCTTCCAGCCCCTTGGCTTGTGGCCCCAATCACACCAGTCTCCACTCCCAGTGTCCCCTAAGTGTCAACGTGGATGCATTCTCCTGCCTATTCATGTCCTGTGCCTCTATAATGCAGGTGGGTCCTGCCGATTTTTGATTGAGCCTGTTGGACTTCCGAAGGACAGAGAGTGATTTGACCATGATGAGAAGTTGTGCAAGAGGGAGAAAGAAAGAGGAAGGAAGAGGAGGGGAAGGGATGGGAGTGGAGCGGGGAGAGAAAAGAGAATCACTATGTTGACAAGTAGTGAACAAGACAATTTTGAACTCTGAAAGGAGAAGGAATCACCAACAAAAATGTCCCCCCAAAGACCAAGCAGGTGATGGATATAAGCAGAACAGCTCAGGTGAACACTGAAGTGGAGATGGGGGTAATGTGGCCACAAGCCAAGGGGACCAGAGGCCCGGATTCTCCCCTGTAGCCTCTGCAGGGGCAGTGCCCTGCTGACTTTGACTTTGGCCATGTCACACTGATTTGGGACCTTCACCCTTCAGCATCGTGAGAGGGTATGCTTCTGTTAGCATTGCCTGGTGGCTTGTTTCAGCAGCCCCTGGAAACTAACTGGCTTCTTCTCTCTGTGTCACATTGTCCTCTGCCTCCCTCCAATAAGGATCTCCAGTTGTATTCAGGACTCACCTGGATATTCCAGGATAATCTTATCCCCGTCTCAAGATGCTAAGCTGAATCACATCTGTAAGTCTCCGCACCTTTTTTTTTTTTTTGTCATTAAGCCGACATTTGCAACTTCCAGGGAGTAGGGTGTGGATGCTGATATTTAGTCCATCAATCTGAATGCTGTTCTGTCTCCTGTTTTTTCTCCTTCTCACCACTCAGAGAAGGGGCCTCTCTTTTTATTTATCCTTGGTTGCACTGGGTCTTTGCTGCTGTGCGTGGGCTTTCGTTGTGGTGAGCAGGGAGTGCTCTCAGGTTGGGGTGTGCAGCCTTCTCATTGCTGTGGATTCTCGTGGTGCACAGCGCAGGCTCCAGAGCATGGGCTCGGTATTAGTAGTTGTGGCACACAGGCTTAAGTTGCTCTGAGGCACGTGGAATCTTCCTGGACCAGGGATCAAACCTGTGTCCCCTGCATTGGCATGCAGATTCTTAACCACAGCACCACCAGGGAAGTCTGAGTAGTGGCTTTTCTAAGGATTCCTCAGCTGTTCCATTTTGACCCAGAACCAGAAATTAACTGACTTTTTCAACAGACCAGACAGATGGGAACATCTGCCTTGAGCTGCATCTCCTATTTGGAGCCATGTGGATGGAGACCAGAACAGGTGTGCACAAGAGAACCCATCACTTTTCTTGACCTTGACTAAGAGCAAGGCTTCAACCAATGTGAACAAAGTGATCGCTTTTGACCTGCCCTGCCACCTCTGGGATGGTAGAAACCACTTCCTTTCAGAGGATAATTGCCATCAAGCTATTTGGGGCATTAGCCAAGAGCTGGTTCTTTGAAGTTGGGCACTTGACCATCTCTACTGCTTATCAGATGTTGGCCTTGGGCACACCTCAGCCTCGGTTTTCTATCCTGTAAAACGGGCACCTCCATTTTACAGGAGGAGGTGTAATGGCACCTCCTCTGGGAGTTGCTGTGTGTTTCTGGGCTCTCTGTATCTTCCTCTCCCTCTCTTTCTCTGCCTTGTTTCTGTGACTCTGTCTTTATCTTTTCTTGTCTCTCAGCTTCCATGTTCTCTGCTTTGCAACCTGTGTTTCACTGTCTCTAGCTGTCTCTCTAGTTGTGTTTATTTTTGATAGGTTTTTTGGGTACAAACTTTATTAATTTAATTAATTAATTAATTAATTTTGCTGCACTGGGTCTTTGTTGCTGTACACGGGCTTTCTCTAGTTGCCGTGTATGGTCTCACTGTGGCAGCTTCTCTTATTGAAAAGCGTGGACTCCGTGGCATGTGGGCTCAGTAGTTGTGGCACGCAGGTTTAGTTGCTCTGGGGCATGTGGGATTTTCCTGGAGCAGGAACCAAACCATGTCTGCTGCACTGACAGGTGGGTTCGTAACCACTGGACCACCAGGGAAGTCCTCCAGTTATGTTTAAAGTCCTCCAGTTAAGTCCTCTCCTCCCCCTGCCTGCTGTCACTTTACTCCTTTATTTGAGGAGATGGACTCTCTTTGTGTCTTAGTTGCATTGTCCCTCTCTGTCTGTCTTTCTCTCACTCACCCTGATGGGGCTTCTGCTCACAGGGCCCTCTGCTGGTCCTCCACAGTACAGAAACAGGAGATTCCTCATCCCTTTGTTTGTTGTCTTAGTTGTTAAGTCATGTCTGACTCTTTTGTGACTATGGATTGTAGCTCGCCAGGCTCCTCTGTCCATGAGGTTTCCCAGGCCAGAACACTGGAGTGGATTGCCATTTCCTTCTCCAGGTAATCTTCCTGCCCCAGGGATTGAACCTGAATCTCTTGCTTTGGCAGGTAAGTTCCTTACCACTGAGTCACTAGGGAAGCCCAATCCCTTTACCCACCCACAGAAGCCTGAAAGATGCCTGTCTTCCAGTTCCTGGTCTATAGATGGAGGTTTGCACTGACTGATAGCAGACTTCACTTTTTCTGTTCTTTATTATTTATCCAGTAGAGAGAGAGAGACTCAGCCATGCATGGAATTGACCCAAGCCTCTTGTATTTTTTATTCACTGGGACGTGGGTATCATCCAACTCAGGAACCAACACAGCAAAGATAAGTCACACTTGGCCTCCAGTGTTGATTACTGTGGCTCAGGGGGCATCAGTTAAGAGCATGTGCTTTGGAGTTTGGCAAATCCTGGCTCAGCACCTGACCTGGTGTGACCTTAGTTGAGTCACTTCCGTCTCAGCGTTGGTTTCCTCTTTTGTAAAATTGTGTAATAATCATACCTCCCTTTAAGGGTGCTCTTGTTTTTTCTGTGTTCGCCTGAGCTGTTCTGCTCATTTATCACCTGCTTGATCTTTGTAAGGACATTTTTCCCTGTTGCTCAGCTGGTAAAGAATCTGCCTGCAATGTGGGAGACCTGGGTTTGGTCCCTTGTTGGGAAGATCACCTGGAGCAGGGAAAGGCTTCCCACCCCAGTATTCTGGCCTGGAGAATTCCATGGACTGTATAGTCCATGGGGTCACAAAGAGTTGGGTAAACTGAGTGACTTTCACTCGCTTTTGTTGGTGACTGTTGCTGCTTTCAGGGGCTTCCCAGGTGGCACAGTGGAATCCACCTGTTATTGTAGGAGACGCAAGAGACACAGATTCTATCCCCAGGTTGGGTAGACCCCTGGAATAGGAAATGGCAACTTATGCTAGTATTTTTGCCTGGAAGATTACATGGACAGAGGAGCCTGACAGGCTACAGTCCATGGGGTTGCAAAGAGTGGGACACAACTGATTGACTAAGAACACAGGCACACTCCTTTCAGAGCTTGAAACTGTCTTTTTCTCTGCTAGTCAATATAGTGAGTCCTTCTTCTCTCCCTCACCCTCTCCACTCTCTTCCCACCTCCTCCTCTTTGAACCCTTCTCCTTCCCTCTTGTACCCACCCGCCACCTCTCATCATGGTCAAATCATTCTCCATCCTTTGCAAGTCCAGCCGGCTCCAGTATGATGCCCAGTTTTACAGATGAGGGACTGGAGACTTGTGAAATACTTCCTTTCTTGGGATGACCCAGAAACCTTGCTTCATAAGTGGGAGATGAACCCACATTCTGTGACTCTTATTTCAGTGCCTCTTATAAAGACTCTGCTGACCTTCCTAGCAGCGAGGTCAAGGATGTGAGTTGGGTGTGTAGGATCTGGTCCTTGTCTTTGACTGATAAGTGAATAATGTCTTAAATACTTCAAGATTATAAAATTCAACCAGAGAGATTGTAAACTTCAGCCAGAGAGAAACTAGGGTTTTAACTCTAACTTAAATCTTGATTTTTAATTTAGTGCAGAGCTTCAGGGATCTCTAAAATATGCTCTGCCTAGCCTTAAACCATCATCCCTGTGGACTCAAGATGAAAGAGTACTGATCTTTGTTATTATGATGGAAGACTTATGGACATCAAGGGCAGGAAATTAAGCACCCCTTACTCAAGGGTAACCTGGAAGTAGCGTTGGAACACTTATTTCATAATTAGTCTTCCTACAGAATGATGTTCCCTGCTTTTCAGTCCATGGGGCCACCAACTGCTCCTAAATTGATGGCTCTACCTTTCAGAAAAAGAGCTAAGACAGACTTCATCCCTAATTCCACTCCTGTTGTCTCATTGGCTCAGTTTGGGTCACATGTTCACCAGTTATCCAATCGAAGGTGGCCAGAGTCACATGTTCACCAGTTATCCAATCGAAGGTGGCCAGAGTCGGGGGTAGGGGTGGGGTGGTTCATACTTCTTAACATGGCGGCCAGTGTCCATCTTGCTGGTATCTGGGGGATGGATAGCAAGAAATGACAAATTCCTGATGAGTGTCTAGAACGACACTGATGGCATCACATCCATTGGACATTCATGACATTACCTCTTACCACATGCCAGACATGAACGTTGGTCTCTACCTTCGTGGAGTTTCCAATCGCTTAGATTTTTCTTGGTTCAGTTCCTTTCACTTTCTAGGAGGAACACTTGTGTTTAATGTTCTTTCCCCAGCTTGAAGTTTTCCATGCAGGGGTTACAGACACATCTGTTTTATATTCTGTTGTACAAATTATGAAGAAAGAATGGATCAACAAAAACTTTCTGAACAGCACCTAAAGCCCACTAGTCCCCCCATCCTGATCTTTTTTGCAGTGACCCCTTTGAGGGGTCCCATAGGTGGATGCTTCAGTTCAGTTCAGTCACTCAGTTGCATTGAACTGTTTGTGACCCCATGAACTGCAGCAGGCCAGGCCTTCCTGTCCCTCACCAACTGCCGGAATTAACTCAAACTCATATCCGTAGAGTCTGTGTTACCATCCAACCAGCTCATCCTCTGTCATCCCCTTCTCCTTCCACCTTCAATCTTTCCCAGCATTAGGGTCTTTTCAAATAAGTCAGTTCTTTGCATCAGGTGGCCAAAGTATTGAAGTTTCAGCTTCAGCATCAGTCCTTCCAATGAATATTCAGGACTGATTTTCTTTAGGATGGACTGGTTAGATTTCCTTGCAGTCTAGTTAATCTTTGCTACTGATGGATATTCTCTGTCCACAGGTAGAGTGATAATGGAAGTTTCTTCCTGTTTTTTCTCTTTCCCCTATTAGCTATTACCTCCTTGACCCAAGAACTGTGCTTTGAGCCCAGCTGAATTTTTATTGAAGTTTCCTTTAAGTATTGTCTTTTTTGAAACCTCTCTCTTCATTTTCTTCAGGGATCAGCAGGTAGCTGGATTTTGAAAGTATCTACTGCCAGGATAGCATGTTATCACAGGCCACAAAAATACCATATAAATGGTGGGCTAGGCAGACTTCAGAGATATCTGAGGCTCGGCAGTAAAATTAAAAATCATGATTTAGGTTATAACCAATACCTAGCTTCTCTCTGGCTGAAGTTTACAGTTGTCTTGAAATTTTATCAATCATAAATCGATTATAACATCTGAGGTGAAGGGAGAAAAATGAAATAAAGTTATCACGAGAGTCCCCTTCAGAGGGTGGCATGGGTAAGCCAGTAGACAGAAGATGAGCAAACTTGTATCTCAGAGTTAGTTACTACTCCTGGGGCTTTCTAGAAGAAAAAGAATCCGGTGTATAAACCACCACAAGCCTTGTGGCCAGTGTTTATGAGCTTTGGATCTCTTTGTGCATTTCTCCTACCAACAGAACTTCACACTGTGCAAAACACACTTAATCAGGCTTTTTTTTTTTTTTTAAAATACCTAATTTTTTTAAATTTTGGCTGCACTGACTCTTTGTTGCAGTGTGTGCAACAAAGGGGCTTCTCTTTGTTGAGGCACCAGGGCTCTGGAGCACAGTCTCTCTAATTGCAGTGTGGGTTTAACTTAGTCATTATACCCCTTTGTATAAGGGCTTCTCTTGTTGAGGCACCAGGGCTCTGGAGGACAGACTCTCTAATTGCAGTGTGGGTTTAATTGCCCTGAATTATGTGGGATCTTGGAGAAGGAAATGGCAGCCTACTCCAGTACTCTTGCCTGGAGAATCCTGTGGATGGAGGAGCCTGGTGGGCTGCTGTTCATAGGGTCACACAGAGTTGGACATGACTGAAGTGACTTAGCATGCATGCATGCATTGGAGAAAGAAATGGCAACCCACTCCAGTATTCTTGCCTGGAGAATCCTAGGGACAGAGTAGCCTGATGGGCTGTCGTCTGTGGGGTCGCACAGAGTCAGACACGACTGAAGCGACTTAGCAGCAGCAGCAGCATGTAGGATCTTAGTTCCCAGACCAGGGGCCAAACCTGCATCCCCTCCATTAGAAGGCGATTCTTAACCACTGGACCACAAGGGAAGTCCCCATTTAATCATTTTTGTTGGGCATTTTTGCTTGTTTTGCTTGTCTGTTTGAGTTGAGGTTTTAGGAATGTGATTTTTTATATGCAAAAGTTCCTTTGGTGTTAGTTAGGGTAAAGTTTTAACTTCATTTATAGGAAGAGGTTGGAGAAGGAACTGGCAACCCACTCCAGTATTCTTGCCTGGAAAATCCCATGGACAGAGAGGACTGGTGGGCTACAGTCCAGAGGGTCGCAAATGAGTCAGAAACGACTGAATTTGACTCAACAATGACATAGGAACGGCTGGCTGGCTGCTGCTGCTGCTAAGTCGCTTCAGTCATGTCCGACTCTGTGCAACCCCATAGATGGCAGCCCACCAGGCTCCGCTGCAGCAAAACCATGGCAGCTACAACAGTGGGTGTTGACTTGCAAGTTGACAGTCATCTTGGCTGTGCCCCTGGGCAGTCAGTGTTTCAACTCTGCTCACTCAGTGGTAAGAACAGAAGCAGCAGTAGTCTGTGCATGTCTTAAGAAGAGACTTGCCAGGAATTAATCTGTGTGATGGTAGGAGCTAGTAGGACAAGCTGGAAATTCACAGGGCAGGCCACCAGGACAACGGGAAACTGAAAATTCAGACAAGAGGTGACCTTGCAATTCACAGGCTGAAGTTCTTTTTTTTTTTTTTTTCAAGGAAACCTCAGTTCAGCTCCTATGATCTTATCTCCATATCTATACTTTTGTCTCTGCTTTAATGAGGTTTTTATTTTTTTTTTATCCCCAGTCCCTCAGGACCTCCCTTCCTTAATGGATATCTGAAATATCTATTTGTGTCTGTTTAATTTCCCTGGTGGGAATGGTTTCTTTCAAGCTTGATCTCGGTGCCATTTGATTACTTATTATCTTCACTCCAAGAATAGAAATTTGACAAGAGTTTTGGGTTGGCCAAAAAGCTTGTACAGGTTTTTCTGTAGATGGTACAAAAACCCGAACAGACTTTTTGGCTAATAAGAAACGTGGGTTCAGTCCCTGGGTTGGGAAGATCCCCTGGAGGAAGGCATGGCAACCCACTCCAGTATTCTTGCCTAGAGAATCCCATGGACAGAGGAACCTGGAGAGCTAATGTCCCTGGGGCTGCAGAGAGTTGAACACGACTGAATGACTAAGCACACACACATAGGATATGTTCAGGTAATACTTGGTACAAAATGAATGAGTGACTGTAGTTTATCTAGAGGGGAAAAAATACATGTACAACATGACAATGCTTCATCTTCTCTAGCTCAATTATCGTGTTTTCAGACTTTCATTCTAAATGTTCTGTTCTGTTGACAAGTAGCTATTAGTTCCCCAATTTAATATCAATGCAAAGCAAATCATCTGTATTTAAAAGGGAAGAAAAATAGTACTTATCACATAGATTGTTGAGAAGGTTAAGGTAGCACTATAATTACACGTGTCATCTCCTGTTATTCTTATTCTGCTTGTTTCCTAAAACTATAGCTCAGAGGAATGTGAACTCTGCATCCTGGTCTCTGTCAAAAGTGAAGCGTAAAAAGATAAAATGGGTAGGAACAGAATTTCAAGAAAGATCTGAGTCGCTGGGAAAATTTGGAGTATCCCTGAATAACTCATTTGGAAAATAAACATTTGCTGTATCAAAAAATATACATTTTAGTGACTTCCCTGGTGATCCAGTGTTAAGACTCCATGCTCCCAATGCAGGAGGCATGAATTTGACTGCTGCATGGAGAAGTAAGATCCCACGTGTCACAACTGAGGGTTCACATGCTATAACTAAAAAGATTCAGTGTCAAAAAAATTTTTTAAGTAAACAAATTGGGTATATATAAACACACACACACACTCTAAGACTCATTGGATTTGACTGTATGAACCCTCAGTACTTTCACTTTGGCCATTCTGGGAGGCAAGCTTCATGTCCCTTGCCCCTTTTTGCTTGCTCTGTCATTCTAGGTCACATGATGAACTCTGGTGCATTGCACTGTATTCTTGAAGAGGTATTCATACAGTCCTTGGGGTTGCAGAAGAGTCTGACATGACTTAGTGACCAAATACCAGCAGGGTGGTGGTGCCAAGTGCCCCAGAGATGAAACCACAGGAGAAACAATCAAAGAAATTATCAGTGTTTATCTGGTGAGAAAAGAAAAAGACTCATGGCTGGGAGGAAGGAGAAGGGATGGGAACTCTTTCTAAGGGTTGGAAGGGTCAACATGTCAATGGAGTCTTCTCTCTCTCTTTTTTTTTAATGAATTCCAAAGTAGAAGTTAAAAGGCTATCAATTTGAGCTCAGGTTTGTTATTGTTGTTGCTGTTGTTTAGTCACTAAATCGTATTTAACTCTTCTGTGACCCCATGGACAGTAGCCCACCAGGCTTCTCTGTCCATGGAATTTCCCAGACAGGAATACTGAAGTAGGTTGCTACTTCCTCTGCTAGGGGAATCTTCCTGACCCAGGGATGAAACCCATGTCTCCTGCATTGCAGGCTGAATCTTTACCACTGGACCACTTGGGAAGCCCCTTAGCTCAGGATAAAGAACCAAAAAGTGTGGCCCAGGGCATAGTGCAGGGATTAAACTTTCAAGCACCAACGTGTTGATCTGATCCTGGCCTCACAACTTGCTAGTTCCTTGAACTTGGGCGTGCTAGGTGCTAGGCACACCTATAAACATGTTTGATGTATTGACTCATTTAAGCCACACAACCTTTTGAGATAGATGTTACACACTCACACACACAAATGCTATTTATTGTGTGACTTTACAGATGTGGAGACATTAGGTAACTCATCTGGAGTCACCCGGCTCATAGGTGGTAGGTCTGCAGTTACCCACAGGTGCTTGCTGGCACCAGAGCTACCCATTGCCAGCTCTGTGAATGCATAACTGAATCTTTAGTGTGTTGTGTAGATACAGGGCTGCTGACTTTTAAAGAAATGCAAATGTGACAGTTGGGAGTTAAGTTTCACTGGGGGCAAAA
Organism: Capricornis sumatraensis; assembly: GCF_032405125.1. Classification (NCBI taxonomy): domain Eukaryota; kingdom Metazoa; phylum Chordata; class Mammalia; order Artiodactyla; family Bovidae; genus Capricornis; species Capricornis sumatraensis. The sequence continues at coordinate 56,211,068 of NC_091085.1, read as the reverse complement.
TGAAGCCTGCAGTCCAGGAAACAGTACCTCAAATAGCTCTGAGAAACTGCTCCAGAGAGGGGAGGAAGAGGGTGAAGGTCAATGTGATTTTGATGAAGAGGGAATTCACACAATCAAGCATTTATCTTTGCCAAAGATTTCTGCTAGTCACGAGAAGCTGATGTCACCATGAAGGGATTAAGTGCTTTATTAGATATGTGCTCAGTCACTTCAGTCGTGTCCGACTCTTTGCGATCCCATGGACTGTAGCCCACCAGGCTCCTCTATCCATGAGATACTCCAGGCAGGAACACTGGAGCGGGTTGTCGTGCCCTCCTCTATGGGATCTTCCCCACCTGGGGATCAAACCTGTGTCTCCTGTGTCACCTGCATTGCAGGTGGATTCTTTACCACTGAGCCACCAGGGAAGCCCTTTCTAGATACAAGGAGATGAAAAGATTGGGTTCATAACATCAGTTTCTGAAAATATCTAACTATCTGAAGATCTTTCCTGCCAGTTCCCCCTCACCCCCAGCACAGAGTCCCTCATTCCTGGTCTCCACCCTGAACTTTCAGGGGGGTGTTGAGGGTCAGCAGCTGCAGTAGCATGTGATTTAATCCTTGTAGAAGTAGTTGACAAATGCCTGTGCTGCTGCTGCTGCTGCTGCTAAGTTGTTTTAGTCGTGTCCAACTCTGTGCGACCCCATAGAAAGCAGCCCGCCAGGCTCTGCCATCCCTGGGATTCTCCAGGCAAGAACATAGCAAGTGCCAATTTGTAGTGGACAGGACATTCTTAAAACTATTAGAAAAAGTACCCCTGGCTACTGTTTTTCTAGTAAAGGGATTGGTTTATTGGGAGAAAGCTTTTTTGAATTTTCAAAACATATGTGTTTCCAACCACACCCCCATAAGGCTTCTTTTCTTCTATTTACTAAGTTTCTTTGAAAGTCTTTTGGAGGAGAAAGAAAAATGTGATTTCCAGGGTGTGATTATATTGTAACCTTTGAGAATCTGTCTTTCAGGCTAAAGAATGGTCTCATGTCTTTGTGTTATTAGGAAGTGTATACTTTGCCAGTGAACCTTGGCTTCCGTTAACACCAGAAACCAGTTAAGCATTGTCAGCTTGGGACCGGAGTTTTTCATTCTTGGAGAGAAATAAATAAAACACGATTACTTGCCCTGCAAGAGAGCGCCTGCCAACTTCCTCTGCAATAATTAAGTTTTCAGGCTTCACTATCAACCTGACCAGACACTAATGAGATGCTAAAGTGTTCAAAGAAGTTTCATTAACATTTTAAAGCTTTCCCTGCCCTAGGGAAGCATCTTGTTTTCAAACATGGACTCTGATGGGGAAAGTAAGGCAGAGTATCTTCTGATGGATGGGCTGTCAGAGGAAATCTAATGTGACCAGCTGCTTGCTCAGAAATGGAAAGGAAATTGATCAATAAGGAGGACTTGACATCACCTCTAGGGAGTGTCAGCAGCATCCATCCAGTAGCTGCAACTCCTGGATGTAATGACTACACAAGAGGTAAGTGGTGGGGCTGGAACTTGAACTCAAGCACAGGGTATCTGACTCTTTGTGCTCATAGCTACTCTCTTGTTATTGCTGTTCAGTCGCTCAGTCGTATCCGATGCTTTGGGACCCCATGGACTGCAGCATGCCAGGCTTCCCTGTCCTTCATCTCCTGGGGCTTGCTCAAACTCATGTCGGTTGAATCAGGGATGCCATCCAACCATCTCATCCTCTGTTGCCCCTTCTCCTCCTGCCCTCAATCTTTCCCTGCATCAGGGTCTTTTCCAATGAGTCAGCTCTTGGCATCAGGTCATTTTGCCTCTAATACAGAAAAGTAGATTCCTCTCTTGGCCACTGACTCCAGGACCGTCAGCAAGTCAATTCAACTCTAAAGATTCTTAGCTTTTCCTCTTAACAGAAAAAGTAAGCTCATGCTACCTCGCATGCTCTATTGTTCTATGAATATGATACAGTATCATTATTTATCACACGGTCAATCAACAAGAGTCCATGCTTTCACGTGCTCCTTGAGGCAAATGGGCAACAGCAGTGAGTAAGGCATTTTGTATAATTGACACTTTGTCAAATGCAAATAGTGAAGCAGGTGTAAACACTATTATTACTATCATTGCTGCTCCCGGAATTAATTCAGGAGTTCACTGGCCGTGTCTCTCAGTTCAGTTCAGTCACTCAGTCACTTCCGACTCTTTGTGACGCTGTGTACTGCAGCATGCCAGGCTTCCCTGTCCATCACTGATTCCTGGAACTTGTTCAAACTCATGTCCATCGAGTTGGTGATGCCATCAACTGTCTCATCCTCTGTCGTCCCCTTCTCCTGCCTTCAGTCTTCCCCAGCATCAGGGTCTTTTCAAATGAGTCAATTCTTTGCATCAGATGGCCAGAGTATTGGAGTTTCAGCTTCAGCATCAGTCCTTCCAATGAATATTTAGTTCTGATTTCCTTTAGGGTTGACTAGTTTGATATCCTTGCAGTCCAAGGGACTCTCAAGAGTCTTGTCTAACACTACAGTTCAAAAGCATCAATTCTTCAGCGCTCAGCTCTTTATAGTCCAACTCTCACATCCATACATGACTACTGGAAAAACCATAGCTTTGACTAGATGGACCTTTGTCAGCAAAGTTATGTCTCTGCTTTTTAATATTCTATCTAGATTGGTCATAGTTTTTCTTCCAAGAAGCAAGCATCTTTTAATTTCATGGCTACAGTCACCATCTGCAGTGATTTTGGAGCCCTAGAGAATAAAGTCTGTTACTGTTTCCACTGTTTCCCCATCTATTTGCCATGAAGTGATGGGACCAGATGCCATGGTCTTAGTTTTTTGAATGTTGAGTTTTATGCTAGCTTTTTCATTCTCCTCTTTCACTGATCGTCAAGAGGCTGTTCAGTTCCTCTTCACTTTTTTTCATAAGGGTGTTGTCATATGTGCATCTGAGGTTATTAATATTTCTCCTGGAAATCTTGATTCCAGCTTTATCCAGCCCAGCATTTCGCATGATGTACTCTTCATATAAGTTGAAGGAATAGGGTGATAGTATACAGCCTTGACATACTTCTTTCCCAATTTGGAACCAGTCTGTTGTTCCATGCCTGGTTCCAACTGTTGCTTCCTGACCTGCATACAGATTTCTCAGGAGGGAGGTAAGGATGTCTGGTATTCCCATCTCTTGAAGAATTTTCCACAGTTTGTTGTGATCTACACAGTCAAAGGCTTTGGTGTAATCAATAAAGCAAAAGTAGATGTTTTTCTGGAACTCTCTTGCCTTTTCAATGATCCAACGGATGTTGGCAATTTGATCTCTGGATCCTCTGCCTTTTCTAAATCCAGCACGAACATCTGGAAGTTCATGGTTCATGTACTGTTGAAGCCTGGCTTGGAGAATTTTGAACATTGCTTTGCTAGCACATGAGATTAGTGCAATTGTGTGGTAGTTTGAACATTCTTTGAAATTGCCCTTCTTTGGGATTGGAATGAAAACACCTTTTCCAGTCCTGTGGCCACTGCTGAGTTTTCCCATTTTGCTGGCACATTGAGTGCAGCACTTTAACAGCAGCATCTTTTAGGATTTGAAATAGCTCAACTGACATTTTATCACCTTCACTAGTTTTGTTCGTAGTGGTGCTTCTTAAGACCCACTTGACTTCGCATTCCAGGATGTCTGGCTCTGGATGAGTGATCACACACCATCGTGGTTATCTGGGCCATGAAGACCTTTTTTGTATAGTTCTTCTGTGTATTCTTGCCACCTCTTCTTAATGTCTTCTGCTTCTGTCTCTGGGATGCTAACAAGTTAAACTAGAGGGAATTCTGTGGTGATCAGAGGACTCAGCACTTTCACTGCTATGGCCTGGATTTGCTCTGGGGGCAGGGAACTAAGATCTTACAAGCCGAGTGCATGTGTGTGTGCTGAGTCGTTTCTGTCATGTGCAACTCTTTGTAACCCTATGGACTGTAGCCCGTCAGACTTCTCTATCCATGGGTTTCTCCAGGCAAGTATACTGGGGTGGGTTGCCATGCCCTCCTCCAGGGGATCTTCCCGACCCAGGGACTGAACCCATGTCTCTCATGTCTCCTGCACTGGCAGGAGTGTTCTTTACCACTAGGGCCACGTGGGAAGCCCTCAAGTCATGTAGTGCAGCCAAAAACCAACGAACAAACAAACACCTGAACTAGAGAGCATTGTCCAGATGTGTTGAGGACCAAAGGGGCCATACCTTAGCTACATTCAGCCCTTAATAGCCTCCTTTTAACTTGAAAAGATGCTAATAGTCACAGCATTAAGGCTGTCGAATTCTCCCTTTGTCACCATTGTTCTAACACAAAGTGACACTTGGAATTCTGTAGCCAGACTGTCCTGCAGTCGCTTGGTTCCAACCTCTCAGCCTCATCTTAACCATGGCACATAAAGCTGGTCAGCCCTTGGGGGCCCCTTCTGCGCGGAGCTTGGCTTTACCTCTTGGCTCTTTCTCAGAAAGCTGATCTTTCCATAAAAGAACTCACCAGTGGATTGCCTGCTTTTGCAAAGGAGAGAGTGAGGTACATCTAAAGATGCGTGCAGGAAACTCGAGTTTTCCCAATGCAGGGATCCCCCCTAGTGGACAGTAAACACAGCAGTGGCCTGGCCCTTTGCCTGGTGAGGCCAAGATGGGTAGGCAGCTCCTGGGCAGGTGGCCTGAGGACCAGGGAGGACATTTGTGCTCTTTTCCAGTTCCAGGAGGGACCTGATCCCTCCTTCTCTCTGCTTGCCTCCAGGAGTCCGGGAGGTTTTTATGTTTACTCCTTTCTGCCCTCGGATCCTCTTTTTTTGAACATTAGTACTTTAAAAATAATTGGTTGTTATTAACTTTATTTTTGGCTGTGCTGAGTCTTCATTGCTGCTTGGGCTTTCCTCTAGTTGTGGCAAGTGGGAGCTACTCTCTAGCTGTGGTGCACGGGCTTCTCACTGAAGTGGTTTCTCTTGTTGCAGAGCCCGGGCTCTGGGCTCTGCAGGCTTATGTAGCTGCGGTTCCCAGGATCTGGAACACAGGCCCCGTAGCTGTGGGGCATGGGCTTAGCTGCTCCACAGCATGTGGCATCTTCCCGGGTCAGGGGTCAAAGCCGTGTCTCCTACATTGGCAGGTAGTTTCTTTATCACTGAGCCACCAGGGAAGACCTGGAACCTGTTTTTGTTTTTAAAATCAGTTTGTGTAACATTCAAAATCTATCCCCCATCATCCATCCTCTATCCGACCCCCTGGCCTTTTTGCTTCTTCTTTAGTCCTGTGCCCCTATTTTAATCTCGCCATCAAATACTCCATTCCTTTCTATTTTATGTTGCTAGTGATGCATTTCGAGCAGTCTTGGAACTGTGGTTATACGTCAGTAGATACCCTGCACAGACAGCCGTACAGCAGAGTACAGAATGTGAAGTCAGATGACATAGATTCACATCCAGGTTCTACTACACTTTCTATGGCCTTGGGCTACTTGTCTCATCTGTTCAAGGCTTGGTTTCTTTCTTATAGTTAATTTGGATGTTATATTGAACTATAGTTGATTTACAATACTGTGTTAGTTTCAGGTGTTCAGCTAAGTAATTCAGAAACACATATACATCTATCCGTTCTTTTTCAGGCTCTTTTCCCATATAGGTTACTACAGAACATTGAGTAGAGTTTCCTGTGCTACAGAGTAAGTTCCCTAGCTACTAACCTTCAAGTTGCAAGCTTTCTAAGATGTGAGCGTGCGTTCACATATTGGGTCATGTAAGTTAGTTCATGTGTCTGATGTGTATCGTCACGTGTGTGTCCTCTACAATGGCCGTGCTGTTGTGTGCTTTACTATATACTAATACTGCATAGAACACAGTCTACAGTATCTTCATCTCAGGCCCAGAATGCCATCTACGATAAGAAAAAAAAGAGCCACTACCCCCCATCATTAGATTGTTTTTTCAAGAGGGTACTGTGCTCAGTCGTGTCTGACTTTTTGTGACCCCATGGACTGTGGCCCACCAGACTCCTCTGTCCATGAGGATTCTCCAAGAAAAATACTGTAGTGAGTTGCCATGCCCTCCTCCAGGGGATCTTCCCAGCCCAGGGATCGAACCCAGGCCTCTTGCATTACAGGCAGATTCTTTACCATCTGAGCCAAGAGGGTAGATAGAATGGAATCCAGCAAGGATCCAGAACCTGCGCCATCAACATCAGGCATAAGTGACATTGCAGTTGCCCTCCATCTCCTATTGCTGACAATCCTTCAGCTCTGCCATCTCTCACCTCCTCTCCCTCCTCCAGTCAGTCACTCTTCTTGCCTGTTCACAGAATGCCAGCCCCTGTTCACCAGCTATTGTACTGTACTACTGTACAGTACCACACTCTGGCCCTCTACTGTAAGATTAGAAATGCTTTCTTTATTTTTTAGGTTTGCTTTTTATGTATTATTTACATGAAAAGTATTATAAACCTATTATAGTACAGTACTATATAGCCAACTGTGTTAGTGGGGTACCTAGTCTAACTTTGTTGGACTTATGGACAAATTGGACTTATGAACATGCTCTCATAGCATAACTTATTCAAATGTAGAGGGGACTTACTGTACAATTTGTCCTTGCCTTGGTTTCTTAATCTTTTCAAAATGCTCATTCTATGCAATGAAAGTGTCATTTGGTTTGCTCTAGGGCCAATAAGAGATTTTCCAGTGTTTCCAAGTTTTTTCAGATCATCTTTTAACCAGAAAGGTGAGAATGGACAACTGAATTTACTGAATGATTCCCAGGCACCCAGTTCTTTAAAGTGATGGATATAGCAATCGTTTAGAATATAAGTGATTTTATCTCCATTTCACTTGGAAGAAAAGCTATGACAAACCTAGAAAGTGTTAAAAAGCAGAAGCATTACTTAAAGGTCTGTATAGTCAAAGCTATGGTTTTTCCAGTAGTTATGTATGGATGTGAGAGTTGGACTGTAAAGAAGGCTGAGCACCGAAGTATTGATGCTTTCAAACTGTGGTGTTGGAGAAGACTCTTGAAAGTTCCTTGAACAGCAAGAAGATCAAAGCAGTCAATCCTAAAGGAAATCAGTCCTGAATATGCATTGGAAGGACTGATGCCAAAGCTCCAATATTTTGGCCACTTGATACAAAGAGCCGACTCATTGGAAAAGACTCTGATGCTGGGAAAGAGATTGAAAGCAAAAGGAGAAGGGGGCAGCAGAGAATGAGATAGTTAGACAGCATCACCAGCTCAACGGATGTGAGTTTGAGCAAGCTCCAGGAGAGGGTGAAGGACAGGGAAGCCTGGTGTGCTGCAGTCCATGGGGTCACAAAGAGCTGGACATGATAAACAAAAGTCTCCATTGCACAGTAAGACTGAAGCTCTGAAAGCTTCCGTGCCAAGATCATTCATGTAATAAACAAGTAAAGTGGGGTTTGAGTCCCATTCGTCCCACTCCAGTGTCTGTGCCTTGTCACCTATGATGATAATGAACTTCTTAGCTTTTTAATTCATTTATTGATTTATTTTTGACCATTCTGGGTGTTAGTTGCTGCATGAGGGCTTCTCATTGCAGTGGTGTCTCTCGTTGTGGAGCAAGGGCTCTAGGCATATAGGGCTTCAGTAGTTTTGGTGCGTAGGCTCAGTAGTGGTGGCCCACGGGCTTAGTTGGTCTGAGGCATGCAAGATCTTTCTGGACCAGGGATCAAACCTGTGTCCCGTGCATTGGCAGGTGGATTCTTTAGCACTGGACCACTAGGCAAGCCCACCACCCATGATGATGAACATTAAGGAAACACCTAATGAACTTCATGGATGTTTTAATTGGCTGCTGTGTTGGTGGGAGAGCCCCCTGAATCATGACTGAACCTCCTTTTCTTAAAGGATGCTGAAGGGTTAAAGTGAGCATACTAAGATCAGTCAGAGGCTTTGACTCTCTGGGGAAGTGTCTGGAAGCAAACACTTCTGCATGAAGCCAGACGGATGTTAAACATCTCATTTCACCGTGTGCTGAAGATAAAGTGAACAGCAAAACAAAAAATACAAAGCAAAATGAAATGGGAACCATTTAGAGGGGGGATTTCTCTGTAAAGAAGGCATCCCTTGAGGGTGAATCAATACAGGCTACTCATCTCCTGCATTGTACATGGGTTCATTAAAAAATCAGTGGCCTCACCAATCAATAAAGCTTCAGGGACCCAGGCCTGTCTGACAACCCAGAGGGTGCAAATTGCACAAAAGTAGATGGCTACTCTCCAGGAAGAAGGAGTTTTCTCAAGTCAAATCAATAGACCCACATCTCCAGGCTGCATAAGCCGGGGAACATTAATGGAGTTGTTTCCAAAAACCAAGGCTAATAAGCTCTGCTGTTATTTGATTTAACTTCAAAGATCCTGGTGTAGCCTTACCTGAGGAGAGCAAAATTAAGTAGGGAAGAAAAGCGTTTTCCACCTGCATCCCAGGGAAGGCCATGTACCAACAGAAATCAAATGACTTCACATAGACACACCACCTTTGTAGAATGCATGTTTCAGGGATCGACTTGCAGATGTAAACTGAAAGCTTTGCCTCAGGGTGGAGTGTAGCCTGCAGCTTCCAGACATGGTCTTCCTAAGCCCTAGGTAAATACACCAGCTAGAATCCTTGTTATAAGTCTTGCTGCCGCTGCTGCTGCTGCTGCTGCTGCTAAGTTGCTTCAGTCATGTCCCTCTATTTGCAACCCTATGGACCATAACCCACCAGGCTTCTCTGTCCATGGGGATTCTCCAGACAATAATACAGGAGGGGGTTGCCATGCCCTCCTCCTGGGGATCTTCCCAACCCAGGGACTGAACCCACATCTCTTACGTCTCCTGCATTGACAGGCAGGTTGTTTACCACTGGTGCCACTTGGGAAGCCCTCTAAGCCTTGAGATCTTAATTCAGGATTTCTCAGCCCTGCCATTTGCAGTCTGACAATCCTTTATTGTAAGGGTTTATCCTATCCATTGTACAGTGGGTTTTTTTTTTTTTTTTGGCTGCACTGGGTATTAGTTGTGGCACACACGATCTTTAGTTGCAGCATTTGGGATCTAGTTCCCTGACCAGGGATCGAACCTGAGTCCCCTGCATTGGGAGCACAGAGTCTTAGCCACTGGACCACCAGGGAAGTCCCTGTGCAGTGTTTATCAGCATCTTTAGCCTCTTCCCCACTAGACGCCAATGGCAACCCCTCGCCTGAGTTGTAACGAGCAAAACATGCCTCCAGATCTTGCTAAATGTCCCCTGGAAAGTCCTTTACCCTCAGGTGAAATTGTTCCTGGTTAAGAACTGAATTTTACTTGTAGAAAAAAAATTGTGGAAAAAAAGATATCTTGAACCTTATAAACTAATATTTAGGAGGTTAGGGCCTTTGGGATGATAGGAACCAGAGAAGAAACTCTGATTAGACACTTTCTTTTTTAAAATAATTATTTATTTGGCCATGCCAGGTCTTGATTACAGCACACAGGATCTTCAAACTTCATTGCAGCATGCAGGATCTTTATTTAGTTGCGGCATGTGGGATCTAGTTTCCTGACCAGGGATTGAACCCAGGCCTTCTGCACGGAGAATGTGGAGTCTTAGATGCTGGGCCACCAGGAAAGTCCCTGGATACTTTATTTTGTTTCTTGTTTCTATGTACCAGTTTTATTTCTCCAGATAAGCTTCTTCACAAAATAGAGACCATGACCATGAGTAGACTGAAGCTCATATCTGTGCAACTCTGTAATAAGGAAGGAAAAGAATCTTTTGCAACCAAGTTCAATCCAAAAGCACCAGGAAGGATTCTGTTCCAGCTTAAGTAACAAATCTGCAAGTCACTCTGGAGCTGTCTGTGTTCAGGGGGAGTTGACAGACTCCAGTTGGCTCATATCTTCTCCTGTTGGGCAGGGGTTTCCTGCTAAGGAGAAGAAAAGAAACTTATTCATTCATCCATCCACCCATCCATCAATCATGTACTTTGTACTATTCACTGTCTTGAGTGTTGAGGATATAAAGATAAATAGCTCACCTGTGTCCTGCCTCAGAAAGGTTTTCAGTGCAGTTTATTAGATTTGCAGCTAAACTGGGATAATATCCTACGTCATTTCAGCAGATAGTGATAAGAAACTCTATTTTAGTGATTTGGGAAATGATTGAAAAGGGTCTGGAAGTAGATATGGGACTTATGAGGGAGCAGACAGAATTTGATTAGGAAGACAATGAGAAATAAGGCATTCTCACAGTTGAAAAAGCCTTGGCCATTTTCTTCCCCACAATTTTAAACTTTATTTTGTATTGGGGTATAGCTGATTAACAATGTTGTGATAATTTCAGGTGAACGATGAAGCCATTTGTATGCATGGATCCATTCTCCCTCAAACCCCTCTTCTCTCCAGTCTGCCACATAACATTGAGCAGAGTTCCCTGTGCTGTACAGTAGGTCCTTTTTGGTTATTGCTTTGGCCAGTTTTTAAATAAAATTCCCCAAATGCTTGGGAAAATAGAAGAGGTAGCAATTGTCTCAAAGCTCACCTTGTAGGGGAAGTGTCAGTGATGATACTGGTGGATAAGTGTCACCCCAGAATCCTGCTTATGCCCCTCCCTCGGATAAATACTGATAACTGTTATCTCCGTGTCAGGAGGAAGCAGCAAAGAGGAAACAACAAAAACTTCGAGAACCACCGAGATCCAAGCTGGAAGAGTATTTGACATCCAGTGAACCTTGAGCCTCATTATAGTCTTGGTATGGTACACCAGGGCTTTCCTGGTGGCTCAGATTTAAGGATCTGCCTGCAATGTGGGTTCGACCTGGGTTCGATCCTTGGGTCGGGAAGATCCCCTGGAAAAGGGAATGGCAACCTACTCCAATATTCTTGCCTGGAGAATTCCAAGGACAGAAGAGCCTGGAAGGCTACAATCCATGGGGTCGCAAAGAGCTGGACAGGACTGAGCAACTAACACTTTCACAGTACATTAGCTGAATGACATAACCAACCGGCACCGTGACAGTTGACAGTTACCATGACAACAACCAGAAAAGCCCAAACAAGGGCTGAAAAGGACAGTTGCATCCATTCTGGGTCCAAACCATGCCCTTGTTCTTGGATAACTCATGAATATTCCTGTCACCCTCGCAAATCCCTCCATTTTACCTCAGCCTTCCTGTATATGTGATCTCTTCACTCAAATTGGGTTGAGAAGTTATTTGCAAGCTAGTTTCCTGCTTTTCCATTCTTTAGCCATTGAATAAATCTTGTGCTGTTCCAGTCTCAGCATTGGTTTCATTATTTCGAATCTGATTGGAAAAAGAACCTCCCTGGCTGAGACGGGGTCTTGGCTCAGGCTAGGACTCCGGCTCAAGTCTGGTCAACCAGTTCAGTAACAGAATTATGAAGATCGTGTAAGCCGAGCAAATGAGTTTGGGGTTTATTCTAGTCAGAGAAGGGTCACTGGACAATGGCCACTGTGTGAGAATTCTTTTAAATTATCTTTGAACATAATGAAATTAACAACAATACAAGCGGTCCATAGGATAGAGGAAAAGTTATTTCTAAAGTTCACTTCCAAAGATCCAAACAATATACTGAAATCCTTGTTTCCTTTATAGCATTAACCATGGGCTGGACTTTTTCTTTCACTTGTTATTTGCTTGGTTCTGTCTTTTGTCCACAATAGAACATGATCCCCGTGGGTTCTCACAAGTCTCCGGAGTTGGCTTCTGTATCTACATCCCGCACAGCATCTGGTATCTACAGGGTGTTCAGTAAATATTCCCTGAGTTTGTCCATTCATCCATCTATTATTCATTTATTCAATCATTATTCAGTCATGCATATACCCAGTCATCTGTTCAGTGCAGCACTTAATGAATGCCTGTTCCAGCTGGTTTATCAAAAAAGAGCATTCTTGGTTGATATGTAGGTATTTGGAAGGAGATAATGTCCAGATTGAATAAACAAAAACCTATAGATGTTTGCATTGCTGCTTCTGTGTCACTGTTTAGATTGTGCAAGGGGTACTTTATACATAGGGCATCTTCTCTAATGGAGAATTTTTCTTTTTGATGAACAACCCAAAGCAAGATCTTTCTCAAGTGTATGCTGGTGGATGGGTAGAGAAGCCTGGAATGTAACAGTTCATAGCTTGTATGGAGAGTTTGTTCTCAAAATCATGACTGTCGAGGACAGAGGTATTGAAATACCCATGATGGTGGGAATATATAATGAAGCAACTGCTTTAGAAAACAGCTTGGCAGTTTCTCAAAATATTAAACATGGAGTTCTCATAGATCCAGAATTCTCACTCCTAGGTATATGCCCAAGAGAAATAAAAATACATGTCTACGTGAAAACTTGTACATGAATCTTCATAGGAACATTACTTGTAATATCAAAACACCCTCAAACATCCATTCTCTGGTAATTGGATAAACACATGTGGGCTATCCTTACAATGGAACATTATTTAGCCATTAAAAGGAATGACAAGCTGGTTACCACATGGATGAGACTGGAAAGCATGCTGAGTGCAAGAAGTCAGTCATGAAAAGCCATACATTGTATAACTGTGTTCACGTGAAAGGTCTGGAACAGGAAAGTCCATGGAAACAAACTAGACTTGGGGTTGCCAGAAGCTGTTAGGCAGGGAGTAAGGGATGAGACTATGGTTTTTCCAGTGGTCATGTATGGATGTGAGTTGGACTGTGAAGAAAGCTGAGCACCAAAGAATTGATGCTTTTGAATTGTGGTGTTGGAGAAGACTCTTGAGAGTCCCTTGGACTGCAAGGAGATCAAACCAGTCCATTCTTAAGGAGGTCAGCCCTGGGATTTCTTTGGAAGGAATGATGCTGAAGCTGAAACTCCAGTACTTTGGACACCTCATGCGAAGAGTTGACTCATTGGAAAAGACTGTGATGCTGGGAGGGATTGGGGGCAGGAGGAGAAGGGGATGACAGAGGATGAGATGGCTGGATGGCATCACTGACTCAATGGACGTGAGTCTGAGTGAACTCCGGGAGTTGGTGATGGATAGGGAGGCCTGGCGTGCTGCAATTCATGGGATCACAAAGAGTTGGACACGACTGAGCGACTGAACTGAACTGAACTGAACTGAAGGGATGAGGAGTGACTGCTAATGAGAAGGAGATTTCCTTTGGGGATGATGAAAAAATCCTAAAATTAATAGTAGGGTTACAATACCACATACCTGTGTATCTAAATAAAACGCTAACTTAAACAGTTTAAAAGCTGAGTTTTATGATATGATCTCTGGATTTTTATCTTAAAAAAAAAAATTAGGGCTTCCCTGGTGGCTCGGTGGTAAAGGATCTGCCTGCCAATGCAGGGAACATGGGTTCCATCCCTGATCCAGGAAGATCCCACGTGCCTCGGAGCAACTGCTCCTGTGTGCCGCAACTATTGAGCCTGTGCACGAGACCCTGGGAGCTGTAACGACTGAACCCACCTGCCGCAACTCCTGAAGCCCTGTGTGTTCTAGAGCCCACCTCTGCAACAGAAGCCACCTCAATGTGAAGCCTGCTCACCACATCTGGAGAGCAGACCCGGCTCACCAGGACTGAGGAGCCTCAGGGAATTCAGAATGGAGACCAGCAGGATACTGGCCCCAGACAGCTGAGGAGAATATCAAAAGAATGAATTCAGTGAGCCTAGACTCTTGCATCTTCCCAGAGCTAACTTCCTTAACTTGGGATATCTGATTTTCCTTTAATTAGCAACAATCTTTTGACGTTCAGACTACCTGCCCTTTGTGGCAAAAGTTCTATATAACTTGGCTCCTCCCCTCACCTCCTCGGAGTAGTTCTCTCAGGGTTATTTGAGATGCTTCCCGGGCTTGAAGTCCTAAAAAAATTCCTGCCGAATAAAACATAACTCTCCCCTTTTCGGTTGAGAATATTTTTTAAGTCCAGACACGTCATGAAATACCATTCATGTCCAGGAGCACTGAGAATTTATGGGTAAATTAGCTTTTTGTAATTTGAATTATATTATGGCCATACAAGATGAAATGGTGATGTTTGTTCTGTTTTACTACTGTAAGCTGAGGTTTTTCATGAAGCAATAAATTGGTATCATTTCACCAAGGCAGTAGGGGTGGAGGGTGGGGTAGGGGTTAAGAGTTATTTCTATTGGTGCGCTCACTGCTTGCACACAGAATTTCTCGGACAGCTCAGAAAAGGTCCCTTAGAGGCAAGGATTTGATTTCTTTGTATACATGGTGGGAAGAACACAGACTCCATCTATGGTAAGATTATAATGCTGAAGGCATTGCGAGTGCATCAAGAACTTCCCTTTGAAAATACTAGGGCTTGGCTGGACTCTTGAATTTCTGAGTCTTCTGAGAAATACCCCCAAGATTCGGAGTTTGTCAGCGGGCACCCCATCTGTGTCTGCCGGGTCCTGCCAGCTTGGGTCTTTCCTAGTCCCTCTTTTTGACTCTCCGTTTGTGGAATAGGTGGTTGAGAGGTCACATTTTTTAAAATTAATTTATTTACATTTGTATTCACTTATTTCCCTTTCCCTGGAATCATAGGAGCAAACTGTCCATTACTGATGAAAAAAATAAGCACCCTAAAAGCTGAGAATACTGTTTTATTCAGTGGACTTTCTGAGGACTTCAAGGCTTTGTGGCTGCTTCTGAAGTAGCTCTTAGGGACTGCTGTTAAGAAGTAAGAGAGGAGCCAGGGTGTACAGTAAGATCCGCTACATGCAAAGTTCGAGTTGTGAACTTTCAAAGACAAGGACGGGCTCTTTCACGTCCAATCATGTCAGTTAGTTCGTGTCTGGCGTGCATCGCCCTGCGTGCCTCCTGTCCATGTGCCTGTGCTTCCATGTGCTTTACTGAGCAGCGCTGTATCGGATACAGCAGTGCATATCTTTATTTCAAGCTCAGCATGTCCAGAAGCAAGCATAAATGCAGCTGATTCATGCTGATGGCAAAAAGCATCACAGTATTGCAAAGCAATTATCCTCCAATTAAAATAAATACATTAAAAAAAACCAACAGTGCGGTAGCTGGTACTGTATTTTCAAAATCCTGTACTGCAAGATTAAAAATGCTTCCTTTATTGTTTTCCATTTGCTTGTTTTTCATGTATTATTTGTGCAAAAAATGTTATAAACCTATTACAGTGCAGTACTCTCTAGCTGATCGTGTTAGTTGGGTACGTAGGCTAACTTGTTCATATGTATGGGACTTACAGTATAGGAGTTTTTGCAACAAAAATCAGGTAGATAGATTATTAAAAGATTACTGTTAATTAAAGGAAAAAACAAATAAGTTAATGAATGTAGTGCTTTTCTTTGAATGAGGAGATACGAGAAACTGGTCTCATTGAAATCATTCCTAGGATATGCACCTTGGCTATCTGGGGCCAGTATCCTGTTTTCTCCACCCTGAATCCCCTCAGAATACACAGGTCAGGGTGGCCTCAGTGGCTGATGGCTTGATGGCTTCTATATCTTTGTCTACTGATAGGGCAGCTGACGTTCTTTGTCTACATACCTTAGATTCACAATGCATGATACACGATTTTCTCATATTCACAAATGTTTTCTTTTTTCCTAATAGGAACTTTACTAAGTAGCTTTAATAGGAGTTAGAACAACTCTGTAGACATTCCTTTCTTATTTCCCACCTTGAAAATCTGTTGATCCTGCCAAAATACCTTTAAAAAAAAAAGAAAGAAAGAAATGTGACTAATTCTTGTGCAAACCCTGAACCCCTAAGCTTGTGATTCCAGCCTCCATGCCAATGGAACCTCATTCAGAGTGCTTCTCTCCACCAGGTTCAGTGTCTGCCATCAGAGCTGGTACAGGAGGCTGAGCAGCACCATATGCTGGGCCCTCACCAGATAAACAGCTCTTCATCCCTCCTGGGCTGCTGTTTGAATCATATGAAGTGCTTGGATCTTTTCCTATGCTAACAAGTGTTGGTGCTACTGAACTCAGGTCCAGCTGCTTGCTACTCAAAAATCAATAATCGAGACAGGCGAATGTTAGCAGAAAGGAAAATTGGTTTTAATTGGTTTTAGAGTGCTGGCCATCTAGGGAGAGAGTGGACTCTATCCCCCAGAAACCATCTTCAAAGATTCTGCTCTGAAAGTTTTTAAAGGGAAATATGGAAGTAATCTCAGTTAATTACTGAAATTGGGGGGCCAGAGTCATCCCCTACTCCGTGCAGGTTTGTTGACTTTTGGTGAATTTTTTTCCCAATGCTCTCTTGTTCATGTAGTTAGTTTGTGAGATTACTGGAGGGAAAGCTGGGGAACAGATCTGTTAATTACTTACTCTTTTTTGGGGGGTGCTGGGTAAGAGGTGGATTTATTTAGACACAGACCAAATATGGGCCATTTCAGAAGGGTAGAGGCCCAGAAATACGCCACAGTTAGTTTTTCGTTGTTGTTTTCTTGAAGATGGTGCTTTTGTTTTTGTCTTTTATATTTATCGATTTATTTGGTTGTGCCAAGTCTTAAGTTGCAGCATGTGGGAATCTTTAGTTGTGGCACAATCTTTAGTTGTGGCATGAGAACTCTTAGTTGTAGAATGTGGGATCTAGTCCCCCAACCAGGAATTGAACCCTAGTCATCAGCATTAGGATTAGCCACCAGGCCACCAGGGAAGTTTCTGGTGTGGTTAGTTTTTACAGACTGGGTAATTTCATAGGCTGATGAGTGTGAGGGTTATTCCAACTATTTTGGGGAAGGAGTGGGGATTTCCAGGAATTGGTCCTCTGTCCACTTTTTTGCCTTTTATGGCTGGCCTCATGGCACTGGTAGGTATGTCTTTTAGCTGCCAGTGTGTTACATTGAGCACATAACGAGGCTCAAGGTCTCAGTCAGTTCATTCTCTCAGTTGTGCCTGACTCTTTGTGACCCCATGGACTACAGCACGCCAGGCTTCCCTGTCCATCACCAACTCCTAGAGCTTGCTCAAACTCATGTCCATCGAGTTGTTGATGCCACCGAACCCATCTCACCCTCTTTCGTCCCCTTCTCCTCCCACCTCCAATCTTTCCCAGCATCAGTTTCTTTTCCAATGAGTCAGTTCTGTGCATCAGGTGGCCAAAGTATTGGAGTTTAAGCTTCAGCATCAGTCTTTCCAATGAATATTCAGGACCGATCTCCTTTAGGATGGACAGGTTGGATCTCCTTGCTGTCCAAGGGACTCTCAAGAGTCTTCTCCAACACCACAGTTCAAAAGCATCAATTCTTTAGCACTCAGCTTTCTTTATGGTCCATTAGATTCAGTGCTTTTTAAAAGAAGGTTTTTTTAAAGCTGTGATTCTGTTTTATTTTTTAATTTTTGTCTACACCACGGAGCATGTCATATCTTAGTTCTCTGAGCAGGGATTGAACCTGCACCCCTTGAATTAGAAACTCAGAGTCTAAACCACTGGACCACCAAGGGTATTGCTCAGTTGCTTTTCTATAAACAAGAGGCAGGGGACTTGGAGGGGGGGCCTTTATACTGAGGGAGTTGGGGAGGGATCTGCTAATTTCCATGGGTGGCACTTTAAAAGTTCTCCAGGTCTAGGGGTGAAATACTAAAATAAAAACATTCTACAAATAAAGTAAGTGTGTGCTAAACTTTGCATGGAGTCATTGTCTGGGACCTAGGATGCTCTGAAATGTGGATAAGAGATAATTTTTGAAAGATACCTGTTTTAGACAGAGTAAAGCCTTATTGAAAGTGTTTTGGGTAGACTTTTTTCTTTAGGGGAAAACAACTAAAAAAGTCTTGGTTTTCCCCTGGGAGTAGCCCATCAAACAGAATCTAAAAACATTCCCTGCTGTCTAATGGAGGTTTTGGAGGTTGGAGAAGGGTGTCAGGGAGCCCTGCTGTGAAGACGTTCTGTCTGCCCCAAATTAAGGTGAGCAGCTGACCCTTGTTAGAGATCTGAGATGAAAGCCAGTGTCTGCGTACATCTCCCAGGCCCCCATGGGAGATTTGGGGAAATATGATGAAAAATAGTATCTCTGCCAACTCAAAAAACCTCTCCCAAAAACAGAAGAAGGGAAAATTTATTATCAAGTATTAACCCAGAATGCCTGCACATCACAGGCACATTGCTAATATCTTGCAAAGACAGAAAGCCATTTCACCATTATATAGAGCTAAGCAGATACCACCCCTCTTGTATATGTTCTCAAGATAAACAATAACCAGTTCAGTAAGTAAAAGGATTCAACAGCACTATTTATCAGAAGGACTTCATCCTAAACTCTCCTGTTAATTAGGGTCCTCGCTTTTACTTGCAAATTACTTTTTTCTAGGGAGAAAGAAATTTCTCACAGCACGGGGAGCTCAGCTTGGTGCTCTGTGATGACCTAGAGAAGTAGGAGGGGAGGTGGGAGGGAAATTCAAGAGGGAGGAGATATATGTATACTTATAGTTGATTCACATTGTTGCACAGCAGATACTAACAACCTTGTAAACAATTCTACTCCAATAAAAATTTTTTTTTAAGAAAAATAAAGTTTTCATGTTTTTAAGATGGAAGGTGGGTTTACAACCTGGAGGCAGGTGTCAGTGGCAGTTATAATCCCCCTCCCACAGAAATTGGGAGATAGAGGTGTGATCCTGCTATTAACATTGAAAAAAAGAAGACATTCCTGAGTTGTAGACAAATGCTTATTTAGTTTTGAAAAGATTCACATACACTTCAAAGGAGGCAGAGAAAGCAATTACAAGTTTTCCGGAGTCAATTCTTTAAGGAAAAGAGACTCTTATTGTACCAGGAAAGAATCAAAGTTAATTTTTCTTACTAGAAATATGTTTTCTCATAAGGAACCCCAATTAGTTTAACTAATTAGTATTTATTTTGTATACGTGTAGTTTTAGGAGAATGAGTGTGAGACCTGGGATATAGCTAGGCAGCAGGGAAGCCTAGAGGGCTCAAGCTTCCTTGGTTCAAGTCACTGCCAAAGCTGACAGTTCTGACTTCTCCTTGGGCATTTGTGCTGAGGTATTAACCTAAATTTATTAAGAACAGTGGTTTTTCATTCAGATACTATGTGTTCAAATCCTAGTTCTGTCTCTATAGTTCTGTACTCTGGACCAATTGGAATTTTTTTCTCTGCACCTCATTTGTGGCATTATAAGAATAAGAATACTTTGCAAAATTACTGTGAGGATAATGTGGCTATTGCTGATTGAAAAAAAAAAGCACAACCTAAAACTTGAGAATTATGTTTTATTCATCAGACTGAGGACTTAAACCTGAGACACAGCCTCTAAGACAGGTCTGAGGGACTGCTCTGAAGAGGTAACGGAGGAGTCATCATATATAGGAATTTTTGTTATTTAACTAAATTTATTTATTTTTAAATTGGAGTATAATTGCTTTACAATGTTGTGTTAGTTTCTACTGTGTAATGAAATGAATCAGTTATATGTATTTATTTTTTTAATATTTTCTGGGCTCCAAAATCACTGCAGATGGTGATTGCAGCCATGAAATTAAAAGACGCCTATTCCTTGGAAGGAAAGTTATGACCAACCTAGATAGCATATTCAAAAGCAGAGACATTACTTTGCCAACAAAGGTCCTTCTAGTCAAGGTTATGGTTTTTCCAGTAGTCATGTATGGATGTGAGAGTTGGACTGTGAAGAAAGCGAGTCCCTTGGACTGCAAGAAGATCCAACTGGTCCATTCTAAAGGAGATCAGTCCTGGGTGTTCTTTGGAAGGAATGATGCATGCGAAGAGTTGACTCATTGGAAAAGACTGATGCTGGGAGGGACTGGGGGGAGCAGGAGGAGAAGGGGACGACAGAGGATGAGATGGCTGGATGGCATCACTGACTCGATGGACGTGAGTTTGAGTGAACTCCAGGAGTTGGTGATGGACAGGGAGGCCTGGTGTGCTGCAATTCATGGGGTCGCAAAGAGTTGGACATGACTGAGCGACTGAACTGATACATATATTGCTTCTCTCTTGACTCTTCCCTCATCTCACCCTTGTAGGTCATCACAGAGCACCCAGAGGAGCTCTCTGTGCTATACAGCAGCTTCCCGTCACCAAAAAATCTACAAACAGTAAATGCTACATATGATGTGGAGAAAAGGGAACCCTCTTGCACTGTTGCTGGGAATGTAAATTGATAACAGCCACTATGGAAAACAGTATGGAGATTCCTTTAAAAAAAAAAAAAAACACATAGTTTTTGTAGCAAAGACCAGGTAGTTGGAATGTCAAAAGGTTTTGTTGTTGTTGTTTAGCCACTCAATCATGTCTGACTCTTTTGTGACCCCATGTACTGTCGCCCGCCAGGCTCTTCTGTCCAAGGGATTTCCCAGGCAGGAATAGTGGAGTGGGTTGCAATTTCCTTCTCCAAGTGATCTTCCTGACCCAGGGATTAAATCTACATCTCCTGCATTTACCATTGAGCCACCTGGGAAGCAATTCTAGACTTGTCCAAATGCTGCAAAAACACCTCAATTCTCCGACTCTATAGTTTTACATAGTAAGTCCTTTAAACTTTCAGACCCCGTCTCAGGGCAAAAGAGTCTCTTCCACGAGTTTTAAAACTGGCAACAAATGGATGGTTTGGTGCTTACAGGTGGTGTGCAGAGGCTGGTCTAAGAAAGTTTTGAGGCATCTACTGCCAAAACATTCTCTGGGACTTTGATAAGACTGAGGAAGAGATACCTTTAGTTAAAAGTATTCATCTTTGCTTTTTTTCTAGTACTTTTGAGCTTCTGTGTTGAAGCAAACTTCATAAGATAGCCATTAGAAAAACCTATTAATCAGCTATTAGAAAAACCTGTTATTCACTGGGGAAGCCCATCGAAAGATTAATGTTTATTAAAGAAAAGCAGATACCTTAAGTTAATAAATATAGCACTATTCAATCGATGGGAAGATTTAAGACTGGGCTCATTGAAATCATTCCCTTGTCATGGACCTTAACCATCTAGGACCAATATCCTGCTTCTCTCCATCCTGAATCCCCTCAGAGTCACTTTTGGGGGTGGCTGCAGTGGCTGAGGGCTTAGCAGCTGGCCACTTGTTTGTCTCCATCCTAAATTCCCTAAGGGTGCACCATCTGGGTTTACAATAGTGGCTTGATGGCTGCAATGGCCTCTGTTTACTGATGTGACTGGCAACGTGTTTCCTTCACAGTATATATTAATGATTCTAGGAATCATGCCCAATTCATAATAAGCACTCCATATAGGGTAGCGATTATTACCCTTACTCTTACTACAGGGTTTACTTGAATACAAGGCAAAACAAAAAAAGATGTAGGTTCTCCCTAAGTGTCAAAGTGTTAAGCATTCACTTTGCAAAACTGTAAAGATGTGAAATATCTCATTCTCAGGAAAATTGATTAGTAAAGGGTTTTTATGTAGTTTGTGTAGCTTCATATAGATCTATGCATTTTTTGGCACATGTGTGAGAAACATCTGATTCAGGAGCTTTTCTGCATAGCTCTCCATTTCTCATGCTGAGAGCAGGCACATAAGGAGGGATTATAATGTAAGACCATGTGTCCCTTAGTTGCCGAAGGTCAATACAGTGGAAGACTCTGCAAAAGGAGTCACACCTAATAAATTCTTGCTTCTTTTCTAAATGGAAAAGAAAGCAATGGATATTTCTTATGAGACCCATAGATGAAAGAGGCTTTCCTCTGAAGCGTCTCTTGCTGCTGCTATTTCTCTAGAGTAATACAGTGGCAAGATCTTGGAGGAAAGCGTTATTCAAAGACAGCTTTTGCTAGATAATATTCGCAGATCATCTCACATGTGTTCACAAAGTCCGATGACATAAACCATTAACTTTCCCTATTGAATTTCACGTGGCCTTCAGTTCTCTCAACATTAGATGCCCTACGTTTGTTTCTCCTTGTCCTTGGGACTCAGAGAACCTGCAGATGTCATTTAGCTCAATGAAAGATTGCTGACTATGACATTTGTTCTTTGTGTCTAGTGCCCCCTCTTCTATTCTCCCCTATCTGCGCCCCCCCCCCCCACAGGCAATGGTTCAGTCAATTCAGTTCAGTCGCTCAGTCGTGCCTGACTCTGCGACCCCATGAACCGCAGCACGCCAGGCCTCCCTGTCCATCACCAACTCCCGGAGTCCACCCAAACCCATGTCCATCGAGTCGGTGATGCCATCCAATCGTCTCATCCTCTGTTGTTCCCTTCTCCTCCTGCCCACAATCTTTCCCAGCATCAGGGTCTTTTCCAATGAGTCAGCTCTTTGCATCAAGTGTCCAAAGTATTGGAGTTTCAGCTTCAACATCAGTCCCTCCAATGACACAGGCAAAGTTTGATGTGATACAAATAGGACTCATTTCTATGTCAAAAGGTTGTATTTGCCCCTTTGGATGCAAGGTCTATCTGGTTTCTGCTGGGAGCTGTGTTTGTGAATAAAATACAGATTGTTGTTGTTTTTCAGTAACTAAGTCATGTCCTACTTTTAGTGACCTCATGGACTTCAGCATGCCAGGTCTTCCTGTCCTTTACTATCTCCAAGAGTTTGATCAAACTCATGTTTATCAAGTTGATGATGCCATCGAACCATCTCATCCTCTGTCACCCCATTCTCCTGCCCTCAATCTTTCCCAGTATGAGCTCTTTTCCAATGAGTCAGCTCTTTGCACCAGTTGGCCAATGTATTGGAGCTTTGGCTTCAACATCAGTCCCTCCAATGAATATTCAGGGTTGATTTCCTTTGGGATTGAATGGCTTGATCTCTTTGCTGTCCAAGAGATTCTCAAGAGTCTTCTCCAGCACCACAGTTGGAAAGCATTCGGCCTTCTTTATGGTCCAACTCTTACATCTTATCAGGGCTTCCCTGATAGCTCAGTTGGTAAAGAATCCGCCTATAATGCAGGAGACCCCAGTTCAATTCCTGGGTCGGGAAGAGCCCCTGGAGAAGGGATAGGCTACCCATTCCAGTAATCTTGGGCTTCCACTGTGGTCCAGTTGGTAAAGAATTCCCTTGCAATGTGGGAGACCTGGGTTCTATCCATGGGTTGGGGAGATCGCCCAGAGAAGGGAAAGGCTACCCACTCCAGTATTCTGGCCTGGAGAATTCTATGCACTGTATAGTCCATGGGGTCGCAAAGAGTCGAACACGACTGAGTGACTTGCACTTTTCACTCACTTACATCCATACATGACTCCTGGAAAAACCATAGCTTTGACTATGCAGATATGAAAGGACTGCTTTACAACTGCCTCTCCGTTTACTTGGGATACTTTTTCTCCAGAACTTCCCTTGACTGGGGCTGTGTCATCATTCATATCAGACACAGATATTAATGGAGACTTGTTGCATGGCTATGTTCGTATGCTCCAACATACATACACACTTTCTTAAAAAAAAACCCACTTATCCCAATCACATTTCTCAAACAAATCACATGCTTCCAATCATTTCACTCTCACTCTTCTTGCCAGTGATGGGTATAAGGATGGAGATACAGGAATCAGTACAATGAGAGACGGTGCTTCTGGAAAAGACTTATTGGATTTACGAAGAGACACAAAGGCACCCCTTTCTCTGTTTGGATGTATTATATCATGTATGATTCCTGGAACTGGTGCAGCACAAGGACCAAGTTGACTTGAAGAGGATGGAATGAAAGATTATCAATAAGGAGCCTGAAGGAATGGCTGTTAGGTTCAGCTTTGTCAGCATCATAGGCTTTTAAGAAAACAAAAGATGGCCATTCATTCCATTTTTAGCTCTTACTGAAAATCCTGCTAAGATTATCCTTTTTATAAATCTGGACATAATAATGAGGTTTTAAATCCCTCAGATCTGCTCTAAAAACAATTAATGGCTCTGTCAGTGTGACCTTTTTACTGTGGTATAATTCACATGGCTGGTTATTTTGGAAATAGCCAAGGGCATGGATGAGGTGGGCTAGCTCAAGGGAGGTATGAACAGTTATCAGAATGCCTCTCTCTGCTCCCTTCTAACAGTCTTGTGATGCTAAATGGATGGCCCAGGATGCTTTGTTGGATGCTTCTGGATGGTGACATCCACAAAAGCAGGATGACATACAGCCCATGCTTCCCCGAACATTTTGTCTTTATTGATGTGCTTTTACTAAGAGGGAGACTGAGTTGCTTTTCAGTAGCCTTTTTTAAGAATTTATATTATATATACTGACTCATTGGAAAAGACCCTAATGCTGGGAAAGATTGAAGGCAAGAGGAGAAGGGGACGACAGAAGATGAGATGGTTGGATGGCATCACTGACTCGATGGACATGAGTTCGAGTAAATTCTGGGAGTTGGTGAAGGATAGGAAGATCTGGCGTGCTGCAGTCCATGGGGTCACAAAGAGTTGGACACAGCTGAGCAACTGAACTGAACTGATAATATATATATATATGTATATATATAAAATATATCATATATTTTATCTGTATTGTAATATATGTAATTAAAACAAACAGTAAATATATTCTATAGCAGCTATTAATGTTCTTAATATAATTTTCTAATTATAACATATTGCATCTATATATTATCTGTATGTATATAATTATATCCGTATATAATATACATAGGGCTTCCCTTGTGACTCAGCTGGTAAAGAATCTGCTTGCAATCCAGGAGACCTGGGTTCGATCCCTGGGTCAGGAAGATCCCCTGGAGAAGGGAAAGGCTACCCACTCCAATATTCTGGCCTGGAGAATTTCATATAGTCCATGGGGTCACAAAGAGTCAAACAGGACTGAGCGACTTTCACTTTCACTCACATAATAAGTATAACATTAAAACAAACAAGTATATATATATTTTTTTCTTTTCATTTTAAAAAGGTCTGGAGATTACTATCTAAATACCAAATACATTAAAGGATTTACTTATGGTCTGTGGAATAGTCCATTGGAAAATAAACAGTTTAACACTTCAGAAGTTGACAGGAATTCTTTTGCTTTAGGGCAATCCTGCAAATTATTATTGACAATTTAACTATCACCTCTTGTGAACCAAAATGAGCCAATATTAGCACACCACTGCTTAGAAACCAACCTGAATTACGTAACACATTTTATAAATCTAGGAAATGGTGTGTTCAGAGTGTTTGATTGCATTTTTTTTTTCATAGACTGGCGATTCGTTTCTTACATGATAGTATACATGTTTCAGTGCCATTCTCCCAAATCATCCCACCCTCTCCCTCTCCCTCAGAGTCCAAAAGTCCTCTCTACACATCTGTGTCTCTTTTGCTGTCTCGCATACAGGGTCATCATTACCATCTTTCTAAATTCCATATATATGTGTTAGTATACTGTATTGGTGTTTTTCTTTCTGGCTTACTTCACTCTGTATAATCGGCTGATTACATTTTTAAGAAATTTTCTTGGCCTTTCTGCATAGCATGTGGGTTCTTAGTTCCCTGACCAGGGATCAAACCTGCACCCCTTGCATTGGATGGGCAGAGTCTTAACCACTGGACCACTAGGGAAGTCCTTGATTACATGTTTTTGAATAGTAGTGTTATTATGTATCTTTTAGTATGATTGCAAATGTTTTGTGTTTTCTCTTAACGAGATGTTCCTTTGCTGTTTTTATCTAAAAAAAGTACTGTAATCTTCATATTACTTTAGTGAATCCGAGTCTCAAAGGAGATATTGGAGTAAATAACTGGAAAGTAAAGGGAATGGGGCATCCCAGTATCTGGTCTTAGGAGAGCAAACAGAAGTGTTGGACTCACAGGTGGGTTCTTTGGGGTTGCTGCTAAGTTGTTTCAGTCGTGTTTGACTCTGTGTGACCCCATAGACGGCCGCCCACCAGGCTCCCCCGTCCCTGGGATTCTCCAGGCAAGAACACTGGAGTGGGTTGCCATTTCCTGGGTTAGATGCCTTCATTAGACCGTAGCCAGGTCTTGGTCAAATAGTCACATTGAATACCTAGGAGTAGCGGTGAAATAGGAGAGGAAGATACATGAAGAAAACATTTGAAGAGACCACCTGTTCTTTGTATTTTCTCATGGGTGTTCTCGCATCTGCACTATTCCATCTTCTGACAATTATTTTCTTTTGTTGAAACTTGTGACTCAGTGAACATTTGGGAAGTGCCTCCTAGGTGCTAGGCAATGCTTGATGTACCTTGGATACACCAGTGAGCAAAAGAGACAGAATCTCTAGTCTAGTGAATATTCTGGACCTTACTATAAGTCTGTTAAAAGTTTTGAGAGCTTTAGAGATTTGGAATAATGGTTCATGACAATGGGGAGCTCTGTGAACAGCCCAAACCTGACATTGTCTCTGAAAGTATTTGGCTATCTGGATCTAGCCTTGCCATGTTGTTGGGCCTCCATTTCTGTTTTTGAAAAAGGAGGTTGAGGGACCCATTTTTGCTTGTGATTCTGGGGAGAACTTTTCTTGCATCTGGCATCTTTTTCATGGGAAGTATAATTTTTCATGCGTCTCCTCCATCCACGTCACCTTTGTGCTATTTCCTGAGGGCCTGAAAAGTCATAAAATGGGGTGTCTGTTCAACAGGAAGATGTGAAGTAAAACGTGGCCTTACTTATTTCATCCTTAACCGCTGATTAGACAGCTTTCAGAAGGCTGAAGACAAAGGCCGTAGTGAAAATGTTATCCATCACTTTCATTCTGCAAAATTACAGTTTCAAGGAGTTAAAAATACCTACACTCATTTTTTCAAAGCCTTTGTTGAGCGCTTAGCCTAGTGGAATTTCAATCTGTCAAAAAATTCTACTGTTTCAATTTGTTAAAAGATTCTGTTTATGGTTGGCATAAAACTATTTTAGTTCCATGTGGTCAACACTTAGGAATTGTCAGAAATGGCCCAAGCATAAAATTTGAATGAATCTGAGATTCGATTTATGAAAGACTGAGTACATCTGGTAAGGAATACACATGCACACAGAAGTATACACATACATACACACACATGCACACAAATATACACACTCATCTGTACACATACACAGATAAACAGAAATATACACATACATGCACACATGCATACACATATACATATAAACACAAGCAAACACATACACACAAATAAAAATATACACATAATATACACATACACACCTGCATACACATATACACAAATATATACCTACATACATATACACATGCGCACATACATGCATACACATACACACAAATACATACCCACACACTTATATGCACACATATACACACACAAAGAGGCTGAAGAGATTATGTACTTCCATTAAGTGAGGCTTACAGATTTGTGAGTTATGATTGATTAGGATAACATACTTTTTCTGTAATGTATTTATCATCATTTGTCACTAACTAGTGCATGAAAACATGTTAGATATGCCTTCTCCAATTGTCTTGACATCTTATAAATCAGAGCCCTTGTAGTTTCATGAACCTTCCTAGTTGTGGATTTCTGCTCCTGTTTTTGTTTTTTCCTCTGCTGACACATCTTGAGACATCCCCCTCCTGCACCCTGCTTCCAAAGGGTGTGATTCCATTTTTGTGAACAGGAGGGAGATGAAGAGCAGAGTGGACACAACTGTGACCTTCACCCAGCAGTTAGAGGTCACCCTCTGGGAGCCCAGACTCCTCCTGCAGGTTGAGATCTTAGACACGGAGCTGAGCCAGATCAGAGGATGGAGGGATCCAGGGTCCTTGGACAAAAGGAGAGGAACCAGAGAGAGGATGGTGGGCCCGTTCTCTGTGCCCCAGGACTTTTGGTAAAGGTGGGACCCAGGCCTCAGGGAAGCAGTATCCATAGAGGGTGACAGCCTGAGCTTGGGGTTCTGATGGCTCTGATGTGCCACCCATTTGTGGTGAGAGAAGCCAGAGGGTAGTGATGGGGTCATGTACTCAAAAGTCAGGCTTTGTTAACCACTAGCAACTTGACTTGAGAATATTATTTAACTCCTTTGGGTTCATTTCTTGGATTTCCAGGTGGCGCTAGTGGTAAAGAACCCTCCTGCCAATGCAGGAGACATGAGACATGGGTTTGATCCCTGAGTTGGGAAGATCCCCTGGAGGAGGACATGGCCACCCACTCCAGTATTCTGCCCTAGAGACTCCCATGGACAGGGGAGCCTGGAGGGCTACAGGCCATAAGTTCGCACAGAGTCAGACAGAGTTAGTGCCAGCACTAGGGACAGCTTCTTAGGTCCATTCACTCATGCTCTGTTGACCCACTGGCACTTTCTTCTATCATTTTGCTTTTACTACTTATTGAAGTCAACACACGTTTGCTGGAGGTGGTGTACTCATGAAGAGGGAGGTGCTGGAAATGACCTGCTGAGTGGTCATCCTGATTCTGCCACTTAGAGCTCAGTGCCCTGAGACAAGTACTTAACCCTCTATTCTTCACTTTTTCATATGCTATTGGGAATGATAGTACTGCTCCATATTGTTGTTCCAATGATTCTATTAATAAATGTATATATATACACGGTATATATAGAGTGCATATCTGTGTTGCATCTGGAGGAGGGCAATGGTAACCCACTCCAGTACTCTTGCCTGGAGAATCCAATGGACAGAGGAGCCTGGTGGGCTACAGTCTGTGGAGTCACAAAGAGTCAGACATAACTGAGCATACATGCACACACTGTAAATATATTTTCTCTTGCTTCTGATCTGGTTTTTTTTTCTTTCTTTCAGCTGTGCTGCATAGAATGTGGGATCTTTGTTCCCAAACCAGGGATCGAACCTACACTCCCTTCAGGCAAGCTCAGAGTCTTAACCCCTGGACTGCCAGGCAAATCCCCGCTATGATTTTCTTAATAAAATTGTTTCTCAATTTTTTCCCTCTATCTTACTTAATTGGAAGAATATGGTATATAATATACAAAATACATATTCATCAACTACTATCAGTAAGACATTTTTTTCTAGAGTAGACTATTTGGTAGTTATGTTTTCAAGGAGTCAAAAGTTATACTTGGAGTTTTGATTTGACAGGGGTCAGTGCCCCTAACCCCCTGGTTGTTAAGGTTCAAGTGCGTATGGATGTATAGTACATAATACAGTGGTCAGTGCAGTCTGATAATATAAATGCATAAGGGCTCAAATAGCGTAAGTATCTTTCTCACTGTCATATCCATTCCTAGTGGGTACCTGTGCTTGACAGTTGACTCTTGTTCATTTAGTGGTTCAGGGACCCAGAATCTAGCTGTTGGCTACTGGATGGGAAAATTGAGTATGGAGAGGAATGTGTACTTTCTTGAAACCTTGTCCTGGGAATGGCTTTGCTTTTCTCTTCAAATTCTATTGGTGAGAATAGTCACGTGGCCATGCCTGGATGGAGGGATGTCTGCGAAAGGTGACTCCCAGTTAGAAAGCTTGTCTGCAGTAACCAGAGTCTGTGGATTGTTGGGAAACCTACAATCTCTGCTGCCTTTTTTCTATTAATAATAGAATGCAAATTCTAAGGGGGCTTCCCCAGTGGGTCAATGGTAAAGAGCCCACTTGCAATGTAGCAGACGCTGGTTCGATCCCTGGGTCAGGAAGATCCCCTGGAGTAGAAAATGACAACCCACTGTAGTATGCCTGCCTGGGAAATCCCATGGACAGAGGAGCCTGGCAGGCTACAGTCCATGGAATCCCAAAGAGTCACATGTGACTGAGCAGCTGAGCAGGAATGCATTGCAAATTGTAAAGTTCTATGGGCTCTCTTTCCCCAACCTGCTGGCTTGCATCGAATCAGTAGAGGGGAAAAATGTCCCCTGAGGTCATGACCAAGGATATGCGGAGCCAGGAACTCCCCAAACACCTCAGAGCACTGTCGTTTGGTTTCTGTCCAGACTCTGGTCTTTTAAATCAATCATTATTTATTCCACGAACAGAAGCCAGAAGCACACTTGCACAAACACAAGGAAACACAGCAGTTTCCCTTGCAGCTGAGTATCAGTGTGGACCAGTGGGAAAGAATTTCCCTGTTTTGGGGAAGAATAATGTCTAACACAAATTCTAGGATAATGTGTCATCGCTGCCGAAAAATAGGAGGGAGTGAGTGGTCAATAGTGTTTAGGCTTGTTATCCAGGTGCTTCCTTTGGAAAGTGTTTTCATGGGTTTATTTTATCCAGAAACTATCAAGAAACAAGGTATCCCAGGACTTCCCTGGTGGTCCAGTGGTTAAGAATCCGCTTGCCAATGCAGGAGACGTGGGTTTGATCCCTGCTCCCAGACAATTCTATGTGATGCAGAGCAGCTAAGTCTCTTAACCACAACCAGGGAAGGCGCCTCAATGAGAAGCAACACACACCACAACTAGAGAGTAGCCTCCGCTCGCTGCAACTAGAGAAAGCCAGAGTGGAGCAATAAGACCCAGCACAGCCAAACTAAAACAGAAACAGGGTAGCCCGGATTAGAGCAGTGTGCTGGCAGCTGCTTGATTGTGGCGGGAAGGCAAACATTTTCGCCTTCCCTTCTGGGTTATTCTGGCTGCCCTAAGAATTAAATGGATGTGAGACAGAGAAAATAAAATTTGAATTTCATGTGGATGGGAGTTCATAGAAATATGAGGCTCAAAGTGAAAAAGTGAAAGTGAAAGTCGCTCAGTCGTCTCCGACTATTTGCAGCCCCATGGACTATACAGACCGTGGATTTCTCCAAACCAGAATACTGGAGTGCGTAGCCTATCCCTTCTCCAGCGGATCTTCCCGACCCAGGGAACAAACTGGGGTTGCCTGCATTGCAGGCAAGATTCTTTACCAACTGAGCTATCAAGGAAGCCCAAAGGAGTAACCAAAGCAGGCAGTGTTCATACCTTTTAGGCAGAGAAACAATACATTTGTGAAAAATTGACAAGACAAATTTGAGCTTGGGCTGGTAAATTAGTGAAAATGTTGCAAGTTTTGTTTATACAGCCTTCTGGATCTTGAATTCCTCCTCTTCAGTGATAGGGATGTGTTTCTACCTCCTGGTAAAGGGAGGGTACCTTTCACACGGGAGATTTATTTTCTGCTTTCAAGCAGACAGAAGAAAGGGTAAGAGCACCTTCTTGCACCAGCTGTTTCTCAAGTAACTTTAATTCAGAATAATCAATATGCCACCTTGGCGCATTTTGGAATAGCCTGCCATGAGCCCCTTCCATAACATTGTCACAGAACAAATTACGGTGACATAAATTTGCTTTTATCATCTCTCTTTTCCGTTATGGGTGTTGCAGAGTCTATAAAGTCTATAGTATAGACTATAAAGTCTATACTATAACACCTCAGGGTGTTATAGTATTAACACCCTGAGGGGGAGAAAAAGAAGAAGGAAACTTTCCCAAATACCACCACAAATAAGTGCTTTTTGTTGTTATTGCTTTGCCTTGACTTTTGAAATAGTTATCAGCTCTGAGAATCAAGCATTTCGGAGGCAATGAATTCCCCAGCATGGGAGCATCATGAGAGAGCTGATAACTGCCTGCGGCTGAGTATCTGATTTTTGAGGCAGAAGACAGGCTGAAAGAAGAAGATAAAGCACCCGTCCTGTTGCATAAACAAAAAGTGAATTAGAGTGAAGAGCGTTTATGTTCATGGAATCTAACAGCCTCTTAAGTGGACGCTGTTATTGGAGAAGACAGAGTTTCCTGCGAATGGCCGCTCTGCTCATCTCGCTGCTGCGCAGATGTACGGATTGAAACAGATGAGAACAGAGTTCTGCTAGGTGAGGGAGAGTTGTCCAGGCTGTGGGTGCTAGTGGGGGTCCCAATGCCCTCTGGGAGACAGAGGGCAACTGGAAAAAGCCCCCGGCTAAGAAATATGGTCTATATAGGAAATAATAACAATGATGTAACCAGGAATATTATCCCCAAGAGATGATGACATGTTACAGGCTGTTTGTGACATCATGATTTATAATAAATAGATATATACTTAAAATTTTTTTAATTTAATTTTTAAAATTTATCCATTTATTTTTGGCTGTGCTGGGCCTTTGTTGTCACATGCAGACTTTCTCTAATTGCGGTGAGTGGGGGCTACTCTTTTTTTGCAGAGTACAGGCTCTAGGTACCTGGGCTCAGTAGTGGCATGCAGGCTTAGTTGCTCCATAGCATATGGGATTTTCTTGGACCAGGGATCAAATCTGTGTCCCGTGCATTGGCAGGCAGATTCTTAACCAGTGGACCACCAGGGAAGTCCATAAATAGACATTTTCGTCATCATCTATTGTTCTGTCTCCCAGCTCTCTAAACCCTTAGAATTTAAGCTATAAAAGGCGTAGGAGTGTCTTTTGTTGTAATCTTTTGTGTTTTGTCACCAATTCAGAGCCATGGAGGTGACATGGGGGGGGGGGTTGTCATTAGTAACAAAACCCCTTTCCTCCCCCACAAGTGGTTCCCTAAGGTCCAGAGAGTCATTCTTTCTATGTGTCCTACAGAGCCTATGCCGAACCCTGTGAAATTCCCTCCTGCTGCTGCTGCTGCTAAGTCACTTCAGTCGTGCGTCTCTGTGCGACCCCAGAGACGGCAGCCCACCAGGCTCCCCCATCCCTGAGATTCTCCAGGCAAGAACACTGGAGTGGGTTGCCATTTCCTTCTCCAATACATGAAAGTGAAAAGTGAAAGTGAAGTCACTCAGTCGTGTCCAACTCTTAGTGATCCCATGGACTGCAGCCTAGCAGGCTCCTCCATCCATGGGATTTTCCAGGCAAGAGTACTGGAGTGGGGTGCCATTGCCTTCTCCATGAAGTTCCCTCCTAGCATCCTTAATAACCATCACTCTGAAATTCTGTTGAGTGCTACATGCCATCATCAGACCAAAGACGTGGCACGTGTTATTTCCCTAATGCTATTAAATACAAAATCCACGTGAGAGGTACATAAGGGTTTCACATAAGGATTGGGTGCTCAAGTCCTTTGTCTAAGTCAGAGTGGACCTGGTCAAGGAATTGGGTTTGTTTCATTCTGGAGCTCAGGCTAGTGGTTCCCAAGGTTTATTTCACACTGGAATCAACAGGGACTCTTTAAAATCAATGGATTCCCAGGACTTCCCTGGTTATCCAGTGGTTAAAACTGTGCTTCCAATGCAGGGGGCACGGGTTTGATCCCTGGTCATGGAACTAGATTCCACGTGCCACATGGTGCAGCCAATAAATAAAATGAAGTTACTTTAAAATGTGTGGATTCTTGGCTCCAACCCCGAGACATCCTAATTGAAGTGCCGTAGGCTGAAACGGCAGTGGGATATTGAGCCTTCCACCAAGGGATTCTAGTATGTAACAAAATTTGGGGACCATGCGCTCATCCTTTTCATCCTGTAATGGCCTGTCTGGGGCTGTATCTTTCACTTGAGCAAAACCAAACTGAAGGCCAGAGATAGTCTTTGTCTTCTAGATTCTGGACAGGAAGCAGTAATTCTGGCACAAAATAGCACCATCCTAATGCCTGATGACTGAAGAGATTGGCAAAGAAATAAGTGATGGACCTCTCTGATTAGGAGAGGAGCCCTGCCCTGATCAGGAGAGGAGCCCTGCCCTGCCATTTTACTCTGTAGAGTCCCACCATCACTAGAAAATTGAAGATATTTATTATGCTCATTTCGATTTTGTTTGATTCCCAAGACCACCAAGAGGGTGAAGACATGGAGGAGGAGGAGAAAGGGTGGGGTGCCTGTAACAGTGAGAGCCCTTGTGCAAGTCTGTAACTGACCAGTACTCTATGGGGCCTTCCTGGGACAGACCCTTCCCCCGTGTCTCAGTCTGCCTCTTGTTTGTGGAAAAGCTGCAGTATCCCGAGTCTCCATTGACTTACAAAAGCCAGGCTCAAGAATTAGTGATTGAAAGAATGTGGCCATGTAGTGACAAAAATTGGATTTGGGCTAGGAGAACTGGTAAGAACGTAAACATTAAATCAGCCATATGGCAATCACAGAATCTCTAGTTCCTCCCTGAAGTACCTAGATAACAGATGTACATTTCCTGGTTGTAATAGCACCCCACCCCAGTACTCTTGCCTAGAAAATCCCATGGACAGGGGAGCCTGATAGGCTGCAGTCCATGGGGTCGCTAAGAGTCGGACACGACTGAGCGACTTCACTTTCACTTTTCACTTTCATGCATTGGAGAAGGAAATGGCAACCCACTCCAGTGTTCTTACCTGGAGAATTTCAGGGACGGGGGAGCCTGGTGGGCTGCTGTCTATGGGGTCGCACAGAGTCGGACACAACTGAAGCCACTTAGGAGCAGCAAAACCCCATCAAATGGAAGAAGTTAACTACTTGATGACCATGAGCTCATAGCCCTTGATGATAAAGGTCTCCTCTTCCATTTACTTCTGTAGGTATTTTACCTTTTTCATTCCGTTTTTCTCATTAGTGTTGTGAGGAGCAGAAACTAGGGTTTCT
Organism: Capricornis sumatraensis; assembly: GCF_032405125.1. NCBI lineage: Eukaryota > Metazoa > Chordata > Mammalia > Artiodactyla > Bovidae > Capricornis > Capricornis sumatraensis. Next base: position 56,176,776 of record NC_091085.1, on the reverse strand, counting down.
ACAGATCCTGTCGCCTCTCTCTGACTCCATCCCAGCTGAGAAGACAGTGACCATCCTAGATGACCACATCACTATCATGGACCTGGGTGTGCAGCTGGTGGCCAGCTTGTCTCTTTCCCTGCAGTCTCACAAATGGGACAAAAGAGCCATCATCTCAACAGCAGCTGCATAGGACATTCTTTAAACCCCATAGCAGGTAAGATTCCAGAGTTCTTTTGTCTTTGCACAATTGTGACTGCTTCTCAAAGGAGATCAGTAGAGCTGGGGCTCATAGCTGGGAGTAGTGATTCTTGAAACTTCTTCCTGCTTCTTATCCTGTCTCTGAGAGAAGTACTCAGTTAGTTGGATAAATTTCCCTCTTATAAGCTTTTACACACTGACCATGTGTCCAACTATCAGATTGTGGCAGATTTTCTGTGGGAAAGGGGCTTCCCGGATGACTCTTGTGGTAAAGGACCTGCCTGACAATGCAGGAGGCATAAAAGATACGGGTTCAATCCTTGGGTTAGGAAGATCCCCTGGGGGAGAACCTGGTGACCCACTCCAGTATTCCTGCCTGGAGAATCCCACAGGTAGAGAAGCCTGGCAGGCTACAGTTCATAGGGTCACAAAGATTCAGACATAACTGAAGCAACTTAGGATGCATGCATGCATCTGTGGGAAGAAGACTGCCTCAGACCACAACTAAAGATCACATCTTCCCTTTTCTAAAATAAGTAATAATTGATACTTGAAAATTCTATTTCCGCTGCTTAAGCCAGTGTGGCTAACAGGCACCAAGTATCTGTTGGCTTGTATTAATTATGGACAACTTGAAACCTCTGCTCCATCGTTAATCTTGTAGCAAATCCATTTCAGTTATACCAAGGTCATTGAGTCTTTCAAGTATACCTATCCGCATAATACATCTTTTCTCAGCTGCTTCAGAGGAGCTTGTCTTCCTAATAAAGGATGCTTGAGGTGATATTATCTCCAGGAGTAGCCTGATGGGCTGCACCCAGAAGTGATTCAGAGGTATCCTGTGATCTTTTAAACCATTTTTGGAAGATTCCAAGTCAAATTCTGCTCTGTGACATTCAGTTAGTTCATGTACATCCAACTGTATCCATCAGAGTATACACATTTGTTCCTCCCACTCATGGGGTTACACACATCATTTATACCAGGATAATTAATGGAGTCGTATGAAATGGATATACAGACACAGAGGATTCGCCGTGAGCGAGCAAAGCAACATCCCCCATTCCCGTGACTGGGTCTGGCTGGGGAACGACGTGGAGCTTCTAGAGAACCCGGTGGACGTGACCCTCCCCTCAGAGGAGTGCACCACCATGACTGACAGGGGGCTGCAGTTCGAGGAGAGAAACTTCCTTCTGAAGGGCGGTTCCCAGAAGACTTTCCATAGTCAGCTGCTCAGACCTTCTGACTATGTCTATGAGAAAGACGTGAAAAACGACCCTCTGAGTTCCACAGGCCCCAAGAGGAAGAGGGTCAAGTTTACTTCCTACACCACCATCCTCCCAGAGGACGGCGGCCCCTACACCAACTCCATCCTGTTTGACAGTGATGACAACATCCAGTGGGTCTGCCCAGATATGGGGCTGGGAGAGTCCCAGGGCTTCAGAGACTACATGGAGAGGCTGCAGGACCAGATGTGAACTCCTTTCTCGTGTTTGTATTCACCTTTATGCCTTCTGTTTTTTGAATGGTGAAGCCATGAGTCTGATCAGTAATAGGGGATGATTTATCAGAGCCTCATTTGTGGCGGTCTGGCAGGATCCCTTTCTAAGCAGGTATCAGCTTAGAAGGTATCCCTTTCTAAGCTTTCTAAGAGAGCAAAGCAGCTGCGTTTGGAAGCCAAAATGTGCCCCTAGATCAACTCCAAGGGATCCTGGGAAGCTCATAGGATGTTTTTGCACACTTCTTGGGACCAGCTCAGTGCTAACCCAATAAACCTAGAATTCATGGATGTTACTCATTATCTCTGGGGAAATAGCCTCTTGGTTTAGAAAGGATTTGAGAGTTAACATTTCTTTTCTGAGTCCTTGGTAAAGTTCAGTGATCATCACTTGTTTGTGGCCTGAGAGTAGACATATGTAAAAGATAACAGGGGCTTTACCACTGCTGGTTCTGTGGTAAAGAATCCATCTGCCAATGCTGGGGACACAAGCTTGGTCCTTGGTCTGGGAAGATCCCGCCTGCCGCAGAGCAACTAAGCTTGTGCATCACAACTATTGAGTCTGTGCTCTAGAGCCTGGGAACTGCAACTAGTGAGGCCACATGCAGCTACTACTAAAGCATGTGCCCTAGCGCCTGTGCGCTGTGGCAAGAGATGGCACTGTTATGAGAAGCCCACACACTGCAGCTAGAGAACAGCCCCCACTTGCAGCAACTAGGGAAAAGCCCTCGCAGCAATGAAGACCCAGCCCAGCCAAAGATAAACAAATAAATGATTTTTAAAAAGGTAACAGAATGTAGCCACTGCTCTTATTAACAATAACCTCTGCTCTTTTTTTTTAAAAAAGTCTTTTTACTGAAGTATAGTTGATTTGTAGCATCATGTTAGTTTCACATGTACAGCAAAATGGGTCAGTTGTACATATTACATATATTCTTTTTCAGATTCTTTTCCACTGTAGGTTATTACAAGATATTGGATATAGTTCTCTGTGCTAAACAGTAGGTCTTTGTTGTTTATCGATTTTATATATAGTAGTGTGTATCTGTTAATCCCTAATTTTTAATTTATTCCCCTCTCCTTTCCCCTTTCGTAACCATGTTTGTTTTCTATGTCTGTGAGTCTGTTTTTGTTTTGTAAATAAGTCCATTCATATAATTTTTTTTAAGATTCCACACATAAGTGATATCATATGATGTTTGTCTTTGTCTAACTTATGTCACTTCATATGATAAGCCCTAGGTCCATCCGTGTTGCTTCAAGTGGCATTATTTCATTATTTTTTATGGCTGAGTAGTATTCCATTGTGTATATGAAGCACAACTTCATCCATTCATCTGTTGATGAACATTTACATTGCTTCCATGTCCTGGCTACTCTAAATAGTGCTGCAGTGAACATTGGGATGTACTTTTCTGAATTACGGTTTTCTCAGGATATATGCCCAACAGTGGGATTGCTGGACCTTATGGTAGCTCTATTTTTAGTTTTTAAAGGAAACTGCATACTGTTCTCTATGATGGCTGCACCAGTTTACATTCCTACCAACAGTGTGGGAGGGTCCTCTTTTTTCTCCACACCCTCTCCAGCATTCATTGTTTGTAGACCTTTTGATTGATGGCCATTCTGACCGGTGTGAGGTGATACTTCATTGTAGTAAGCTCTGCTCTTGCTTTGATTCGTATATGCAAAGGGCAGGGACTGAGGTCCAGGATGCCAGGGATGTACATTGTACAACACTGGTGTGTGTGTGTGTGTATGTGTGCGTCCACGCACTTGGTCGCTCAGTCATGTGCAACTCTTTGAGACTCCTTGAACTGTAGCCCACCAGGCACCTCTGTCCGTGGAATTTTTCAGGCAAGAATACTGGAGTGGGTTGCCATTTCCTTCTTCAGGGGATCTTCCCGACCCAGGGATCGAACCCAAGTGTCTTGCATCCCCTACGTTGGCAGGTGCATTCTTTACCACTCACTGTGCCGTCTGGGAAACCCTACTGAGAGTGGAGCCCTCATTAAATTTTGTGCCCTTGGCTCCTCATTCAGCCCCACCAGTCTCTGTGCTGCACGTGCATCAGAAGCCACTTTCTTTGGTTTCTGGATTCTTTTAGAAACATGAATGGAGGGAATAAGTCAGCCTTTTCCTCACAGTCTGTTTGACTGGCATGTAAGTTTGATTCTCTGGGATTTGTGATGTCATGTCATTTGCGGGAAATCCATGTTGGAGGCTGATTTTCTCCACTTTCACCGCTTTATTTTTCAGGTGTGGTACCTGAACCCTCCTCCCTGCTTTATCTTTCCTGTATGTGCTAAGTCGCTTCGGTCATGTCCAACGCTTCGGGACCCTCTGGACTGTAGCCCTCCAGGCTCCTCTGTCCACGGGATCTTTCAGGCAAGAACACTGGTGTGGGTTGCTGTTTCCTTCTCCAGGGGATCTTCCTGACCCAGAAATTGAACCCGCATCTCCTGCATCTCCGGCATTAGCAAGCGGGTTCTTTACCACTAGTGCCACCTGGGAAGCCTTTATATTTCCTAGTTTTCCTTAATGGAATATTTTATAGCTGAATTGGACAAAAGGTTTTATTAAATAAATGGGTATCAATAAAACAGTGCTATTTAGCAAATACGTTTTACATGCAGCTTTTCTTTACTGCTTGAATTTTTGAGGAAATGTTGAGAACCATAAACACAATTGTCTTTTTTTCCCTCCGGCAGCATGAATTTCATGGGAAACAAATGAAGTTCATTTCTGAGGGTCAAATTTCTCAAACTACTTTTAGCTCTATTTATGCAAGCATTGTGCGGGCATTTTTTTTTTAAATATCCAATCTGAAATCTAAAAATAGTATTGATGTGCACAGAAAGGAAATTGCCTAGGAAACAGCCTCAGAGGAGGCTTGCCATTTGCCTGAGCAAAAGTAAGAAAGAAATAAATAGAATTATATTTCCAATCTAAGGGTATGTACATTTAGCTTGATGATGACCAGTAAAATATTCACAATTGTTTTTCTGTGAGACAAAACACTCACAAGATGCTCAAAGAGTGAGGTACACACACACAAGCACACACAAATACACACACACCAACACACACATCATACAAGGAGATGACTAATCCAAGATACTGTTAGGAAAAGCAGGAGACTGGAGACCAGTGGCAAAGAAGAAAGTAACTGCATATGGCACTATTCTTAGATAACCTATAAAATGCTACCAGATGAACTACAGGAATGCTGTGAAGCAAAGCAAGAATTTGAGAGTAGGCAGATTTAACACAATTTTTATTTATTAAGATGGAATCTGCTGAGGGGACTTCACTGGTGGTCCAGCGGCTAAGACTCCACACTCCCAATGCAGGGGGCCTGGGTTCGATCCCTAGTCAGGGAACTCGATCCTGCATGCTGCAACTAAGACCCAGGGCAGCCAAGAAAAAAGGATCTGCTGAAATGGATATTGATCTAGAATGGTTCACCCCAGTCTCTGTGGAGCCCTTTCATCACTAAGAAATAAAGATTTGGGGGCTTCTCTGATGGATCAGTGGTAGAGAATCCTCCTGCCAGTGCAGGAGAAATGGGTTTGATCTCTGATCCAGGAAGATCCTACATACTGCGAAGCCACTAAGCCCATGCGCCACACCTATTGAGCCTGTATTGTAGAGCCCTGGAGCTGCAACTACTGAACCTGTGCATCGTAACCTCTGGGCCCACGTGACTAGAGCCTGTGCTCCACAACAGGAGAAACCGCCACATGAGAAGCCCGTGCACCACAACTAGAAAGTAGCCCCTGCTCCTCACGGCTAGAGAAAGCCCTCTCACAGCAACAGAGAGCCAACACGGCCAAAAATGAATAATTAGTTTTAAAAAGAAACATTTTTTGAGGTCATAGTAAAAATTTTTATTTTTCTTCTTCTTGATCTAACAGATAATCTGTTCAAAATAATAGTAGCAACAATGAATTCGAGTATATTTGCTTAAATATAAGTAAACTGAATGACAGTCATTATCATGGCACAGGAGAGAGGAATTAAGATTTTTAAGCTTTTTAATTTTTAAGCTGCATCAGTAATGTCTTATTTATTGGAAAAAAAAAAAGGTAGAACTTAAGCAAAAATGCAAAACATCCTGTATTTCTATGGTCTGTACATTGGCCTCATTATTGTTCTATAATTTCAAACTATTTTATGATACAAATTTTAATATGAAAGATAGAGTTTAGGACAGCACATAGTATATACCATGGTGACTCCAAAAAGGTTAACTATTATTATTCTGACACTGTCTTTCAGTTGCAACTCTCTTTTTACTGAAGTATAGTTGATTTATAATTTGTGTTAGTTTCAGGCATACAGCAAAGTGATTCAGTCGTAAATACATTCTTTTTCAGATTCTTTTCTCTTATAGGTTATTACAAAATATTGAATCTAGTTCCCTATGCTATCCATAGGTCCATGCTGATTTTCTACTTTATGTATGGAGATGGTGGTGTTTAGTTGCTAAGTTGTGTCCAACTCTTTGTGACCCCGTGGACTGTAGCCTGCCAAGCTCTTCTGCCCATGGGATTTCCCAGGCAAGAATACTGGAGTGGGTTGCCATTTCCTTCTCCAGGGGATGTCCTTGACCCAGAGATCGACCCATGTTTCCTGCATTACAGGTGGTCTTCTGTATTGTAGGTGGATTCTTTACTGACTGAGTCACTGGGTAATCCGAGCCTCCTAATTTATCTTTCCCCCACTTTGCTATTTGGTAACCATACGATGTCTTTCAATGTCTGTGAGTCTGTTTCTGTTTTGTGTATCGGTTCATTTGTGTCGTATTTTAGATTTCATATACGAGTGATATCATATGATGTTTGTCCTTCTCTATTGACTTACTTCGCTTATGTATGAAAATCTCTAGCTCCATCCGTCTTGCAGCAAATGGCATCATTTCATTCTTTTTATGGCTGAGTAATACTTCACTGTATATATGTACCCTATCTTCCTTATCCATTCTTCTGTTGATGGACACCTGGGTCGCTTCCACGTCTTGGCTGTTGTGAATACTGCTGCTATGAACACTGGGGTGCACATAACTTTTTGAATTAGAGTTTTCTCTGGATATTTGCCTGTGAGTGAGATTCTTGAGTCATATGATAGTTTTATTTTGAGTTTTTAAGGAGCCTGCATACTGTTTTCCATGGTGGCTGCACCAATTTACATTCCCACCAACAGTGTAGGAGACAACCTTCTTATCTCAGCAATAGTTCTCCCTTCTGCCTTTGCTCTCTTATTAGGGGTATGGCTTATGCTCTGTAAGTCAGTTTATGGAAACTTTTGTCCTGCCTGAGCTCACAAAACCTCAAGAATAGAACTTGCATATCTGACAACCAAATCTAAGAAATGGAATTTAAAGGCACAGCGGTTGGAAGGAAGGTCCTGCAATAGTCATCAGAGGTAACTCCATGACTCCAAGTGGCTGATGACCCAGGGATTCACAACAGGGCACAACCATCCTCTTCTGATCATTGACCAAGGGTGAAAACATCCAAACCAGCTTCCCCTAATCTTTTCCTACATTCTTCTTGTCTGTCTGTGCACGTGTGTGTGCATGTGTATATGAAAGAGAGAGAGACACACAGAGAGAGAACAGGGTGAAAATCACATCCTGAGGGTGTTATAATTAGGTTGGAAAAGTGAGGCTGGTAAAGCTTGATTAAAAAAAAAAAATGAAGCCAGGTGATCCAAATCATTTGATGTAAAAATAAAAGATACCACAGCAATGAGAACAATAGACTCAACTCTTTCTATAAGAACCTCTAAGACATTACCCTGAATATGTGAGCATGTTGACCTAGAGGGGGTTGAAGGAAATTTATGTTATCTTTAAAAGCCACTACCTTTCACCTCTAGTGCACTTGGCCTAAGGGGTTCCCATGAGAAAGTAAGCAGCATTTTATGTTATTGGAGGACTCGCTAGTGACTGTCCGAACTAACTCTGGAAGTGACAGCTGTAATATACATGCATCATGAGGTAGTCCAAATATGGGTGTTTCATGGGGGCCTCAGCCATCCATACCTGGACCCAAATTATAGTTCATCCCAAAGTCCTGGATCCTTTGCAGTATCTGTCTTAACCAATCATTCTCACAATTATAGAGGAGGGTATTTACCGTAAAATATCTGTAAAGGGCATGCACGTAGAAAAGTGAAAATGGTCAGAAATCACCACTAAGAATAACAGCAAAGATTATTTGAAGAGGTGGCTAGTGCTTGTTGGAAGAGCTCCGGTATTAGCCAGGGGATAATTCCATGAACCTCCACAGTGACCAGAGGAGAGGTAGCCCCACTTTGTAGAGAGAAGTGCTTGCTATTTCAACATAATTATTCAATGAAGCCTGCTGCTTCTCCAAGTTACTTTCAGTGTTCTCTCCATTTGGATACTTGACATTTGGCCCAGGCATAATGGGAACTCATTTCTAAAATAGAAGCGTCTAAATTCAATTACAGGATGAGTCATAGCCAGCTAGGCATCCCCCTTTAGACAGGGAGATTTTGGGAGGGTGGAGATCAAGGAGACTTGCATTGGGGATGGGGAAGCAAGGGGTATCCGCCTTAGCAATGAGGAACCTATTGAAAGTAGCCTGCAGATGGAGCGGTTCCCATGGCAACAGGGCGTGGCTTGGTGGAAGAAGCAAATCAACAATGAAAACGGGGGCATCCATGGCCTCTCAGTGGTAAAGAATCTGCCTGCCAATGCAGGAGATATAGGTTCAGTCTCTGCTCTTGACTGAAAAGATCCCACATGCCTTGGAGCAGCTAAGGCTGTTCACCACAGCTATTGAGCCCGTGCTCTAGAGCCCAGGAATCGCAACTCCTGAGCCCACGTGCTGCAAGTCCTGCAGCCAGCCCAGACGCCTGGAGCCGGTGCTCAGCAACGAGAGGACACCACAGTGAGAAGCCTGAGCACCAGAACTAGAGAAAAGCCCGCACAGCGACTAAGATCCAGCACAGCCAATAAATAAATACATTTTTTTAATGAAGAATGAAAACACGGCGGAGCATCCCATCAAACGGAAAAGCATACACCTCCCTAAAGAGGGCTTTGTAAGGAGAAAGGACAGAGTCCATAAGCGATATACAGTCACTCCTGTGCAGTTACATTGTGGTTTTGATTTTCATTTTCCTTGTGATTTTTTTAAATTCTTATTTTCATTTATGTATTTATTTATTTGCCTGTGCTGGGTCTTAGTGGCAGCATATGAGATATTTAGCTGTGGCATGTGAACCCTTACTGGGGTCATGTGGGATCTAGTTCCCTGACCAGGGATTGTACCTGGGCACCCTGCATTGGGAGATTGGAGTCTTAGCCACTGGACCACCAGGGAAGTCCCAATTAGTGATGCAGAGCATATTTTCTCAAGCATGTAGGCTGTCTGAATGCCTTCCTTAGAGAAATGTCTCTGTGGGTCCTCTGCCCATATTTTCAAGTGAATTGTATGTTTGTTTCACATTGAATTATGTGATTTCTGTAATTATTTGGATTTTCCTTCTGATAATTTGGATATTAACCCCTTATTGCATACCTTATTTGCAAATATTGTCTTCCATTCCCTTTTGTTTTGTTGATGTTGCAAGCTTCGCTATGCAGAAACTTTCGGTTTTCCTTTATTCATTCATTTCTGGCTGTGCTGGGTCTGCATTGCTGCTCTTGGTCTCTCTAGTTACAGAGAGCGGCGGCTACTCTAGTTGTGCTCTGCCGGCTTCTTGTTGCAGCAGCTTCTCTTGTGGAGCACAGGCTGTATGCACATGGGCTTCAGCAGCTGTGGCACGCAGGCTGAGTTGCCCCAAGGCATGTGGGATCTTCCCAGAGCTGGGATGGAACCCAAGCCCCCTGCATTGGCAGACAGATTCTTAACCACTGGACCACCAGGGAAGTCCCCACAAAGCTTTTTAATTTGTATGTATCTGGGAGCATGTAGGCATCTCTCTGTGTTCATATATATGGAGGGTAGGGACGAGATCACCAGGGATTGATGCAGACGAGGCAAAACTTTAGAGACTTAAGAAAAACATAAAACTGCGAGGGATTCTAATTGGATCTCTGAAGACTTGTGCAGACTTCTGCAAGACAGGTGGGTGCTTTTGCCAAGTGCCCAAAAGTCTCTCTACTCACTGTGCACACACTCTGCCAGCATCTCCTTCTGTGCACACGGAAACCGCCAGCATCTCCTTGACCACTTTGGCAAATGCCACATATTGCTCTCAGGATGAAACGCAAAATCTCCTTGGAGATCCAGGGTTTGAATAGCTTGCTACATCTTAATAATTCCCCCTGCCCAAATCAAGCCTGGTCTTTCTCTAAGCCCCACAGGAGCCTGTGAATAAGTGGACAGAGATGTAGAAGGTCTTTGTGAAGCTGAATGTGCGAAGAAGCAGTGTGATTCCTGCTTCAAAAGAGTTGGCAGAATATGAATCAAAATGCTTTCCCAAATTTCCAGGTCCATTTTTTCCCCATCAGCATTATTTTGGAAATATGAAAAAAAAGACATTTTTTCACTAATAGCTTCAGCTAGTTCTTTTTCTAATGGAAAACAGGAGGATGGAGCCACTGGCTACCGAGAGCTCCTCCCAGAGCCCAGTGTGTCTGTATAACTGTTGTTAGTATAATTGGATTCAAAAATAGAAGGAACAGGGAAAGTTTAAAATGAGTTTCATAAAAGAACACTTTTTATTTAGAAATTTATGTGCAAAGTGCAAATACTGCACTTAAGCTTTTTTTTTTTTTTTTTAAGCCTTGAAGTTCTTTAGTACCTACTGAAGATATCTCCCTGAATTTATAGTTTGTATGGGTTATGGTAGGGGGTGTTGTTTGCTTTTAGAAAACTTAAATATATCAGAAAGTGCAGAGAAGAATTGAATATAATCTCTTCCCTAGCCGGAGACCAGTGGAATACTGTGACTTTGTAGATGGAAAGTAATCATCCAAGGGCATTAAAATCTCCTAGGGAAATGCTCCTCTTACTCTAAGAAGGTTGGAATATTATCGATAGATAAAACCAACCAAGAGAATTGTGAAAATAAGTCTGGCTTTCATTGTTGGTCTGGGTCTCTTGCTTACATGCAATATGTTTATTTTGGTTTTTTGCTTACATGCAATGTGTTTATTTTGGTTTTTAAGTTGAGGATGGTCTCTTAAGATACTACAGAGGCTGAGAAAATAAAAGCTGCCTTTTTTATTCCCTGGAAAACTTTACAGTGAGATGGGGTTGTTTTGGTATTTGAGGTCTACATGGCTGACTTTTCTTTTTAGATTTATTTTTAATTGGAGGATTATTGCTTTAAAATATTGTGTTGGTTTCTGCCAAACACCAACATGAATCAGCCACAGGTATACGTATGTTCCCTCCCTCCCACGTCCCACCCCATCCCACCCCTCTAGGTTGCCACAGAGCCCTGGTTTGAGCTCCCTGAGTCGGTATGACTGACTTTTCTACCCATTTAAACATATTTGACTTTGTTAAAGTGTAAACAAGAATGAAGTCATTCTTGACATGTTATTCTCCCCTTTCTTTCTTTGGCTTGAAATTATGTAAAAAAAAAAATAGGGCAGGAATATCTGCATTTTTCCATTTGTTTTGTTACTATTTTATCTCTGTAAAGAGCAAGGGCCTGCTGAATGGATGACATGTGTTTCCTGGTCATGGAAGTTGGAGGAAGGGTGAACCTTACAGAGAACTTCCAAAAGGACCAAAGACGTGGCATTCACATGCACTGGATCCAGAAAGTGTGAAGTTCCTTTACTCACTGAACAGTCTGAGCAAGACTTTTCCTAACCCCTGATCTCTTCTCAGGATCCGCTGCTCAGACCTTAGGGGGCCACAACATCACTCAAAAGCTGAGAGTTGATCAAAGGAGGAGAGACAAAGCAAGAAGTCTCACCCCAAACCTCCTGCAGAAAGAGGCCAAGAGAGGGGAGGGGAGAAGTTTGGGCAGTTAAATCAAGAGCATAGTTTTGATTTGACAGTGGACAGGATATTTTAGTAAAGGAAATGAGATTGTGTTCATTACCTCAGCTGGCTATGGATAATTGTACAGGATGAAGGAAAGAGGGGAAAAGTCTCCATGAGACATTTCTATTACCAATTTCATTGGTGTGTTTCTGAAAGCCACTCCCAGTTGTAATAATCCACTAGAATGATTCACAGAACTCAGGAAGGTGTGACACTTAGAACTGCAATTTTATTATAGCAAAGGGGTATAATTAGGACCAGTCAAAAGAAAGGATACCTGGGAGTGATCCGACTGACCTCTCCCTGCAGAGCCCTGGACAGCATTGCTTCCTCCTAGCTATGACGTGTGACATCATGCACAAAGCACTGGCATCTGGAAGCTCATTGGAGCTTCTCTATTGGAGCTTCATCACATAAGTGTGAGTGATTGAACCACATCCATGTAGACTGAAAAAAAACTGTACAATGTGAGAGTTGCAAGTTAAATTTTATTTGGGGCAAAATGAGGACTGCAGCCTGGGAGACAGCACCTCAGATAACTCTGAGAACCTGCTCCAAAGAGGCAGGGGGGGGGGAAGGTCAGTATATATGTGATTTTGGTGAAAGGGAAATATACATGCAATCAAACAGACTTTTTTTTTTCTCGAAGGTTTCTACTAGTCTGATGAAGCTTTTTGCTAGTCACGAGACACAGCCATCACAATGAAGGATTTTAGTGTTTTTCTAGATATGGAGAGGTACAAGCATTGGGCTCATAAAAGTCAGCTCCTAAAACTACCCAACTCTCTGAAGAGCTGTCCTGCCAGTTTTTCTCCCATACACAGAGGGCCTTGTTTCTGCTGTCCACCTCGACCTCATTTTAGGGGGTGTTGAAAATCAGCAGCTGCAGCAGCACATGGTTTAATCCTTGTAGAGGTGGATGGCAAGTGCCAATTTGTTATCAACAGTCAGAATACAAGTTTCATTTTATGGGTGAACTGGCCCTAGCAGTTAGAACTTGCCCACCAGCTCAGTGAGTTGGCATGCCAACTGAAATGAAGATCCCAGCTTTCCTCCCCATCCATGGCGTATTCTAATTACCCTGAGCTGAAAGTCTACCATGCTGCTTGGAATATTGAGGAGGCTGCCACAACTTTTCTTCAAGCCTAGGAGACCATCAGCATTTCTCATTGCACCATCCACCCTACTCTCTGGCTGGAGGAAGGGCTGGAGTCACTTCCCCTCACAGGGAAGAACAGAGTCTGACTCCATGTTGGATCTGTTTCTCTTACTTTAACGTTTGCTCTCCTTTGCCTTTGTTATTATAATCACTTAAAGGATGCTGTCTATAGCTGTGAACATGCATAATGGCCTGCCCGAGAAACCTGCCTCTCTGCCTGAATGTTAAACTAAAGTGTCTTTGTTCAGTTCACAGGGAGACATTCTGACCCTGCCCACATGTGAATGGCTATAGGAAAGAAGAAATTAACACATCCCCTCCCCAATGCTGGCCAAGCCGGGAGATATTTTCCTGCACTTTTGACATCACTTCCTCACCTCCTAGGGCTTCCCTGGTGGCTAAGATGGTAAAGCGTCTGTGTGCAATGCAAGAGACCTGGGTTTGATCCCTGGGTCGGGAAGATCCCCTGGAGAAGGAAATGGCAGCCCACTCCAGTACCCTTGTCTGGAAAACCCCATGGACAGAGGAGCCTGGTAGGCTACAGTCCATGGAGTCGCAAAGAGTAGGACATGACTGAGCGACGTCACTTTCGCTTTCACTTTCCTCACCGCCTACTCTTCTGTCTATAAAAGAAACTTGCATTCAGACCTAGATAGGATGATACGCTGGGGCACTAGCCTGCCGTCTTCTAGGACACCTAGCTTTCCAAATAAAGTTGTATTCCTTGCTTCAGCACCTTGTCTCCCAATTCTCGGCCTGTTGTGCTGTAAGCAGACTGAGCTTGGATTCAGTAACACCCACGTATAAAATCTAGCTAATTGTACAGTCAGTCCCTCGAGTTGCAAACCTTTCAATGCAGCACGGGAAGCTTACGCTAGCATCATGCTTTTTACCCCCACAAAGATGGATGAGTTGGGAAGGTGAGTAGGGAGTTGAATTATGCTAGCAGATCCCGAGACTCAAAATCCAACAACAATCCAGCACTGATAAATATTCATCTGGCGGTATGTCCAGTTGTGGTCCATTTAGCATGAAGTTGTGAGCTGGAAGATGAAAACCCAAGAGCTCATTACCATGAGTCGACTTGGAAAAGTTTGGAGCAAGTTCTAAAGTAATTAAGAGAGTATTTGAATAATGGGATGAACATGCTTATTTATTTATTGTTGAGCGGCTCCGAGATATTCAATGACATCCCCTCCTGTGGAAAGCTTGGTAGCAGTGGGACAGCTGATCATCATTTGGAGGAAGAATCAGGAGTGTTATTTTTAACTCCCCATTATTAGAGGAAACACACACATCTGGAGCCTTGTAAGGAGTGATTATTAGCTGTTCAGCTGAGAAATAGCCTGGTGTCTACAATGCATCGTTTTCCAATTATTTTGATATTTCTCAATGCCTTAAATGCTAGAGGCATATAAGATTCAGCTCATTTAATCTCTCTAAATTATAGTTTCTCCATCTGTCATGGTTTTACAGTTTAATAAAATCATTACTTTTTATAAACCCAGTAAAAATCCTGGAAACTATTGGAGGGAGCTCAGCTTCAGCTTGAAGGCTTTTTTTTTTTTTTTTAGGAAGAATAAATATATCTGAACTGGAAAATAATTTTCATATTTTCTGTCTGCTAACAGAGTTTGGAATATTTGCTGGGTCACTTATCAAGCTGACAAAAGGAAATGTACTTTTGTATTTTTCTTATGAGATATTTCCAAAGACTGTGGTGTCAAGAAGTAGTGCTTTTTGCTGAAATAAAAAGAAATAAACCAGACTTCCTGACCCTCATAACTCAATTCCACATCCCTATGGTTTTGACTGCATTTAGCAGTCTTTCTTTATTGAAACTCACATATCCAGGTCAGATCCCTGAAATGTTGAATAGAGGAATAGAAGGGTCTGTATACTTTGCTGATGTGTGCCATGAACTAAGCCAATATTAACATACACATGACAAAGTGCTTGAAATTTGCACTGTCAAAGAAAGGATATTTGTGCTGAGGTCAATTTCATGCTAAAACAATAGGAAACATTCTGCATTTTTAAAGAACCTCTGGGAAAACTGTACAGGAGCCAGAATATATTTGTCACCTATGCATTATAGTTTTGGGGATTTGACCATTAGAAACTTGGTTTCACTGGGAATCCTCCAATGCAACTTTGCATCAGTGCCCACTAACAAATACTCAAGTAGATAGATTTATAAAATAGGATTTTGTTATTTTATACAACAGGTATCTAAAGCAGAACGACCACATAATTGGTTCAGAAGCTTGTAGAGATCTTTAAATACCCAGTATTTTCCCATGTTTCTGCTTCAGTTTCTTCAGTCTATTAGCTCAGTCCTTATGTTCATCACCTTGTGACCCCAAAATAGCTGCCAGTGCTCCTAGCATCATGTCTTCATCTGATCATATTTAAAGCAAGACAAAGTCAGGTGTTTTCTTTAATTAATGAGAAAATGCCTTTATAGAAGCCCTCAATCAGGTTTTCCAGCAGATAACTTTGCCAAGGATTTAGTCACATGTTTTTGAGAAAGGAGATAAGAAAAACCCTCAAGGTAGTGAATTGTATCAGCAAAACTGAGGAGAAGTAGAATAGTTGGGAATAGAGAGGCTTCTGTATATATCTGTAGACATAATTAAGTCATCCTTTGCTCAGAAAAGAAAAAACATTTCTGATCCATAAACCTCACTAATTCAAATGTTCTTCACTTGAGATTGATGGTAACTTGAAAAAGAAGCAGTTATAAACTAAGAAAACATCTGATAAGAAAAGAAAATGTAAAATAATAGTTCAAAATAACAAATGTATGGAAATACTGAAACCTCTTCTAAAGGCTAGACAAAGAAGCCCACGTTAATAACTGCCTAATAAGACAGAGTTACTGCAGTGTTTCTTCTGATTATCTGACAATTTTTCTGTTTTGTATCATTGTTATAAACGGCATTTAAAAGAAAAATGTTATGCAAATAAAAATGTGACCCACTGTCTTCATTGTCCAACCGAAAGCCACTTCTCTCTCCCTGCCAACCAACCCTAACTTTGTACAGGGTGGTCCCATAACCCCTCCCCAAGTCCTAAGGAATGAGGCTTGATTAGTCTGAGCTGGACATGTGAGACCACACTCCCCTGCTGGGACTGGTCTAAAGATAAGCACATGACCCAGTAGTGACCAGAGAGGTAGAAAGGGCAGTCAGAAGTTGAGCTTGTTGAAAAAAAAAAAAAAAAAAGAGAGACAAATCAAAACATAGGGGAGGCGGGCGGAAACTCCAAGAAGAAAAAGATACTTTCATAGACTTTTGTTGTTAATCATTTTCCTGCTTGAAAGGCCAATAGGTGCAAGCATTTCATGTTTGAAGCCCAGGTAACCATATGTTTCCAGGTAAGAAAAGCAAATCCGTGTACAACCACAGACTTAGATCTCTGAGAACCGCATTCCTCCAGACAGCTGGTTGTGCAAGCTGATTCATCATCAGATGTTAGTTGTAGCTGAACATTCTAACTGGTCCAAAGAAATGCCACCAGATTCTCGCCAAAGCTACTGGCTGGTATGTTCACTGCTGTCCCCGATGAAAAGGAAAGCTGTTGCAGGAAGGTGGATCCCTTCCAGGGCTCAAGAGCAGGCTTTTGTCTAACACTTGGAAATGAATTTTCTGAGACACATGTGCTGACAAAGCAAAAGACTTTATTGGGAAGGGGCACCTGGGCAGAGAGCAGGAGGGCCAGGGAACCCAGGAGAACTGCTCTGCCACATGGCTCACAGTCAGGTTTTAGGGTGATGAGGTTAGTTTCCAGGCTGTCTCTGGCCAGTCACTCTGACTCAGGGTCCTTACTGGTGGTCCTTACTTGGCATTGCTCAGCCAAGATGGATTCGAGAGAGGAGGATTCTGGGAGGTTGGTGGGACATATGGACAGGCGTCTCCTCTCTCTTTGACCTTTCCTGAATTCTGGTTGGTGGTAGTTTGTTAGTCCTGCATTCCTTACCAGGACCTTCTGTTGCAAGAAAACTCAACCAAATGGCTACTACTGCCTGGTCAGGGTGGGCAGTATCAGCCAGTGGTTCCCCCAACAAAATCAAGAAGAGGTGGAGATGTCAAAGACAGCCCATCTTCAAAATGAAACTTTTTCCTCAATGCCATGGGGAAGGTTAATAGAGAGTTGAAGTAAAAATTGAAAGTCCAAATGTCCCATGATGTGCCCCTATGTTGTTAAATATTCTCTGGGATCACCTAAAATTATTTTATACATCACCAGTGAAACAGTCTACCTGCTGGAAAACATTGTTAAAATATGTACTATCCAGAATCAATATATTATGCCTCTGAGCCAGTTTTAAACATATAACAAGAAGCAGATTCTATTCTTCTAACTGAGAAATATTGATATGACCAATCATGATTTTTAAAATAGCTTTTGCTTATATGCACCAGAGATGAAGAAACATGATTGAAATACTATGTGTACATGTGTGTGGTTGTGTGTGTTATACACAGACATACTTCAGTTCATGAATTCTTCTGTCATTTTAATTCCAAAGTTCATAACTAATCCATAGATGGTTAGTAATCACCTGGAACACACTGAGCTGTTTTCAGGAATAATAGGAATTATGGTCATTGTTAGTGACAAAATACCATTTTGGCTCAAATGAATTTTGAAACAACCTGATATTTTGATATTTAAATCTAAAACAACTTGTGTGTTTGGGGGTTTATTGTGGTGTGCTCGTGTTGTTGCTCAGTTGTTCAGTCGTGTCTGACTCTTTGTGACTCCACAGTCTGTAGCCCCCCAGGCTCCTCTGTCCATGGGATTATCCCAGCAAGAATACTGGAGTGGGTTGCCATGCCCTCCTCTAGGGGATATTCCTGACCCAGGGATTGAACCCATGTCTCCTGAGTCTCCTGTTCTGGTAGGCAGGTTCTTTACCACTGAACCACCTGGGAAGCCCTTATTGTGATGTGGTGAGATGCTGTCAGAAGGGAGAAAGATATATATATATATATAGCCTTAGAACTTAATCTAGCAGCAGAATTCATTTTTTTCCTTAGGGGTCTTTTTGGATTGGGCACCCATTTCTCTCTCAAATCTTCTCTTCTACTATTCATATTTATTTATCTGGCTGTGTTGGGTCTTAACCTAGGTCAGGAAGATCCTCTGGAGAAGGAAATAGCAACCCACTCCAGTATTCTTGCCTAGGAAATTTCATGGATAGAGGAGCCTGGCAGGCTGTATGTAGTTCATGGGGTCACAAAGAGTTGGACACAACTGAGCAACTGAGCATGCAAGCACACTGGGTCTTAGTTGTGGCCTACAAGATCTTTGTTGGGGCACATGGGCTCCAGAGCACACGGGCTCAGTAGTTGTGGCCTGAGGGCTTAGTAGCTCTGAGGCATGTGGGATCTTTGTTCCCTGACCAAGGGTTGAACCCATGTCCCCTACTTTGCAAGGTTGATTCTTAACCCCTGGGCCACCAGGGAAGTCCCTTTTCTACTATTTGTGAATCAGCATTTTCCAATTTCAGATTTTTGTTAACATGTTCTCACAAATTTTCCCATCATTACAATAATATTTGTAGTATTTTCTGTGTAATATTTACTTTAAAAGTCTTATTTTACTTGAATGTATTTTAGAAGGAAATGATAAAAACAGGAAACTCTATAAATGCTATGAATGAAAAATAACTATCGTGTATCAAAAATAGTAGGTAAGTATGGAAATAAAATAGAGAACATCATGACCTAGATGCTGCTACATACCTTAGGCCTTGAGCCTGAGTTTGGCTTCCTTTCAGAAAGGAAGTTTTCAAAGTATCAGGAAAGATTTAGAGACATCTAGACAGAAGAATGCAAGGGGTTATGGAAATGGGATCACCTTAAGATGTAATATATTTTCAGTTCCACCTCATATCACCCATAATCATACCTGACCCCTTGGAGTAGAGATTCCCCCACCCTTTGTGGCTGACCAGATTGGGAGCCCCCAGTGGTGAGCAACATTAGCCCCACCCTTATCCTGGGAGATCTGTTGTGATTGGTCTAATCTAATACTAATTTCAAGTCAGTGATTGGGCCAGAAATGGAGCATGTGACCTCTTAAGGCCAATCAGACATTAGAAAATGTCTTCTTGGATTTTCTGGGAAGTATTTTCCTCATTGATAATAATTATAATGGAGAAAGTTCTTTTTGACCCCTGTTCTGTTTGTTTAAGATAAGAAATAGATTTATTTAGAGAAAAACATATTCTATAGACCGAGTGTGGGCCATCTCAGAAGGCAAGAGGTTGGCCCCTGTTCTTATTGGCTGAGTTTTGTATACCTCTCACCTGGACACATTTACAGTGAATACACTTGTCCTTTGTCCATACCTGTTTAAGCCATGGTTATTCCCAGAGTCTGACCTTGTTCATCCCGTGCTCTCTGCTAATATAATCTTCCTCTCATTAACGTATACAAATCTCAGTCATCTTTTTATCTTCAAAAAAGCAGGTGCCAGGAAGAATTCTATGAGATAAAATATTTTGGGAGGAGATGCCCATAAGATAAAAAGATTACCCAACAACAGCTCCACCCCTCCCCAAAAAAATCCTTTCGTATATTTATCAGTTTGGATAGTATATCTGTCTGTATCACACATTGGAGGGTTAATAGGTTTAATAGTGGAATTAGACTGCAGATGGACCTGAGAGAGGAAAGGTCTGGAGACTGCACCTGGAGGATCAGAGGGAAAGTCTCGGTGACCGTGACCAGCCTCAAGCAATGGAGCTCATAGAAAGGCTGATAAGCTGCTATGAGCTTGTCCAGAGCTCTGTGAAGCCATCACATCTGTCTGCCATGGACTCAGGATGGTAATGGCTTTGCTTCATTTTTGCTTTCCCAATCTCATTTAATTTCTTCTCATTGGAGATTTCTGGAAAGTAGTCCCCAGGATTAGAAGGGCTTGGTGATGGAGTTAAATTGGCACACACAAAAAAGAAAAAATCCAATACAGATTTGTATGTACCAAGGATTGAGAAAAAATAAAAGCAAATTTGAAACCTTTCTTTCTTTCTTTCATAAAGTATTGGATAATCATCTGCTGCATACCAGTACTGTCCTACATTTGGGAAGACAGTTGCCAGGGACTGAATATTTTGTCCCCTTAAAATTCATACGTTAAAACCCTCATTGCCAAATATTTAGAGATAGGAGCTTTGGGAAGTAATTAGGTTAAATGAGGTTATAGATTTAGTGCCCTTATAAGGAGATATGCCAGTTTTCCAATTGCCCCCCCAAAAAAGGCAATGCTAAAGAATGTTCAAACTACCAGGCAATTGCACTCATCTCACATGCCAGCAAAGTAATGCTCAAAATTCTCCAAGCCAAGCTTCAACAGTACGTGAACCGTAAACTTCCAGATGTTCAAGCTGGATTTAGAAAAGGCAGATGAACCAGAGATCAAATTGCCAACATCCATTGGATCATAGAAGAAGCAAGAGAGTTCCAGAAAAACATCAATTTCTGCTTTATTGACTATGCCAAGCCTTTGACAGTGTGGATTACAACAAACTGTGGAAAATTCTTAAAGAGGTGGGAATACCAGACCACCTGACCTGCCTCCTGAGAAATCTGTATGCAGGTCAAGAAGCAACAGTTAGAACTGGACATGAAACAACAGACTGGTTCCAAATTGGGAAAGGAGTACATCAAAGCTGTATATTGTCACCCTGCATATTTAACTTATATGCAGAGTACTGCTGGGCTAGATGAAGCACAAGCTGGAATCAGGATTGCTGGGAGAAATATCAATAACCTCAGATACATAGATGACACCACCCTTATGGCAGAAAGTAAAGAGGAACTGAAGAGCCTCTTGATGAAAGTGAAAGACAAGAGTGAAAAAGCTGGCATAAAACTCAACATTCAAAAAACTAAGATCATTGCATCTGAATCCATCACTTCATGGCAAATAGATGGGGAAACAATGGAAACTGGCATTTTTTTCTTGGGCTCCAAAATCACTGAAGATGGTGACTGCAGACATAAAATTAAAAAATGCTTGCCCCTTGGAAGAAAAGCTATGACCAACCTAGACAGCATATTAAAAAGCAGAGATATTACCTTGCCAACAAAGGTGTGTCTAGTCAAAGCTATGATTTTTCCAGTAGTCATGTATGGATGTGAGAGTTGGACTATAAAGAAAGCTGAGTGCCGAAGAATTGATACTTTTGAACTGTGGTGTTGGAGAAGAAAGAGAAAGTGAAAGTGAAATTCACTCAGTTGTGTCTGACTCTTTGTGACCATAAGGACTATACAGTCCATGGAATTCTCCGGGCCAGAATACTGGAGTGAGTAGCCTTTCCCTTCTCCAGGGGATCTTCCCAAACCAGGGATCAAACCCAGGTGTCCCACATTGCAGACAGATTTTTTACCAGCTGAGCCACAAGGGACTCTTGAGAGTCCTTTGGACTGCAAGGAGATCAAACCAGTCAATCCCAAAGGAAATCCCAAAAGAATTGGTGATGGACAGGGAAGCCTGGCATGCTGCAGTCCATAGGATCGCAAAGAGTCAGAAATAATGGAGCAACTGAACTGAATTGAAGAAGAGATGCCAGAACATGCTGTCTCTCTCTGTCCTGCCTTCTGCCTCTGTCTATCTCTCCCTGCAATGTGAGCACACCAAAAGTCAGCTGTCTTCAAGTCAAGAAGTCCCACCAAAAACTGAATTTGCTACAACCTTGATCTTGAACAGTTAGCCTACAGAACTGTGAGAAATACATTTCTGTTGTTTAAGCCATCCAGTCTATGGTATTTTTGATGGCAGTCTGAGCCTAGTAAGCCAACAGTGAATAAAGAAGACACAGTACTTGTTCGTGATTGCTTTCACAATTAGATGGTGGTAATAACAATGATGATGATGTCTCATTGCTGTCATTGTACCTGGTAAAGACTTATGTGAAGTCCATGAAAGTTGCTCAGTCGTGTCTGACTCTTTGCAACCCCATGGACTATACAGTCCATGAAATTCTCCAGGCCAGAAACTGGAGTGGATAACCTTTCCCTTCTCTAGAGGATCTTCCCAACCCAGGGATTGAACCCAGGTCTCCCGCAATACAGCTGGATTCTTTACCAACTGAGCTTATAGCCACTTTTTTTTTTCCCCTGGGGAATAAGTTTTGTTATCCTTTCACAAGTGCTCCCTGCTCAGAAAGCCTACTCTGGACCATGCAAATGCAGAACTCTGATCCCAAGCTAGGTGGGGCTTGGCAGGGGTTAGATAATTTTTTAAAAAGGAGCAGAAAGTAAAAGAACCAAATCCACATATATTCTTTTTTTCATTCCTTATTTTTCTTCTAGAAATAAAATTTTTGTAGCATCAGCTTCTCCATGAATTCAAGAAAGCTTCATTGAGATGGTAAGAGGTGCATGTTGGTGAGTGAAAACTTTCATCTTTATGGATTAAATGATGGACTTTGATGGTATCACCTAATTTGAATTTTTCTTCTTCTTTATGGGTAGATTTCCATTGGCAGTGAGCTTGCCATGTTGAGATAACTCAGGATGCAGGCTTAAGTGGTTATTAGCCAAGAAGTACACAGTCTTTTCAATCAGAAAGGTAGTAACGAGACTCAGGCATTCCCTCCAGTGCTATAGGAGAAGGAAATCAAACACAATTCTCAAACGATATTTCTGAGCTTGCCTTGAGAATTTTAACATTTTCATGTTAGTGATCCCTGCAGCAAATGCCTACATTTGGGTTCAGATTAAATCCACAGAGGGGAGATGACTACAGCCCACCATTCCTGTGCTGAAACAAAGGACACATCCTAATGAATTTCTCTTAAGGCTTTTTACCCTAGTGGCTTCATGACACCAATCATTGGGGAACACCAATTATTGGGAATAAAAAATGTATTGGAGGAGAAACACCTCTCAAATGAGAATTGTTGACACTCAGACACTCCTATCATTTACTGGATTCATTATAAAACTTTACACAAGACTGTAATAGTTGTCTCTCTGCTATGATGTAACTGCAGAAATGAAAAGGTATGTCAAGCGAGTGCTCAACAGTCTCTCTCTTATTTCTTTCATCGTTTTCATAGAGCTGGGAGGAATCTGCCACTCAAAAATTAATACCACGCTTACACGCTATGAGGAACAAAAGTAAGATATGAAATGGAGAGACATTTTGGGTTCAGAACAATAACTCCATCGATTGAGTTAAATATATTGACTCAGACAGAGAGACAGCCACCTGCGTGAAATCATCATGGTGCCTGGCAGCCAATAGGAGCTCATAGACTCACTCAGCTAGCTGAAGAGAGGCTGGTAAACCAGATGTCCTGAGCTCCCCGTCTGTGTGTTTGAAACATCCCAGAATTATTTGTGGGTATTGACAGATTGAAATTCATAGGTATCTCCAGCACAGAGCTAGTGTGGGATGTTTCCAAATTCCCCAAGTTAATCTATAACTGAAGATAGAATTTCCGTCACTTCCTCTGTATGGCTGAAAAGCCTGTTCGTGAGTCCATATGTGTTTCTGGGGGGCATTTTGACGACATTTGCTGAGAATTACAAATACTTCCACTAATGTTTTCTCGCCGCATCTCAAATAGCACCATTAGGAGGCATCTGGGATGAAAGCATCATGCATCTGTCAAACAACATTCACACCAGTGTGATGGGCCCACGTCCTTCAAACACGATTACATAACTCCAGGTTGAATTTCAATCAGTATGTTGCCTAAGAGACAGATGAAGAAGAAACTGTATTCAGGTCATTGACTCGAGTAACATATTCTGGATCCCAGCAAGGCAAGCTGGGGACCTGTAACTTGAAGAAAAATGGAAAATAGGCCACACCGACTGCATTGTTACGACAGAGAGGGGATCTCCTTCCTGCCCAGCGTCGGGCAGCCACAATCCCTCCCCCAACTCTATCAGGCCCTCCTGACATTCTCTAAGGTGCCCAGATGGGTTTGGGGTTTGTTGTTTGTTTATCTAGTAGTTGCTTCTAAGAGTGTATTCAGAGTACATCAGAAAGTGAAAGAATACTTTCCTGAGTCACATAGTAAATGTTCTTGTGATCTTGTATTGATGAAAAAAAAGTAATAGATTTCCGACTTTCTTCCTCCTTTTAGATTGACTGCTTCTTTCTCACATGTGCCCAGTCATCCCATATGTAAACTGGAGAATGGAGACTGTTGTACACTTCATATTTTTAAAAGTATTTATTTATTTCACTGTGTTGGGTCTTAGCTGCGGCAAGCAGGATCTTCCATCTTTGTTGCACCAGGCAGGGTCTTTTGCAGCACACCAGATCTTTAGTTGCGGCATGAGAGCTCTTGGGGTTCTCTGGAGCTTAGTGGATAAAGAAACTGCCTGCAATACAGAAGACCCAGGTTTGATTCCTGGGTTGGAAAGATCCCCTGGAGAAGGGAATGGCAACCCACTCCAGTTTTCTTGCCTGGAGAATCCCATGGACAGAGGAACCTGGGGCTACAGTCCATGGGGTCACAAGAGTTGGACACAACTTAGCGACTAAGCTACCACCTACTACTACTGTGAGCTCTTAGTTGCAGCCTGTGGGACTGAATTCCCTGACCAGGGGTTGAACCCTGGGCCCCCTGCACTGGGAGTACGGAGTCTTAGCCACTGGACCACCAGGGAAGTCCCTTCAGCATGATATTCCTAACCAATTTCCTAAAATTGTATCCCCGCCTACCAATCACGCTCCTTCTTCCTCTTCCTTGCTGTACCAACAGCCTCAGAGGTACTGTATGTTTCACTAATATATCTGTTTATTTTCTGTCTTCCCCACTAGAATTCAAGTCCCATGAGAGAGGGGATTTTCATCTGCCTTTTTTTTTTTTTTTTCGTGTTTTATACCCAAGCCTCAGGCACTCCTTGACACACAGCAGCTGCTCAGTGAAGAGTTATTGTCTTCTTAATTAATGTAGCTGTCAACTCCAGGCCAAACAATCCTGCGATGGAGTGAGAGAAGGTGGGTTTTGCTGGAGCTTATTCCTCCTAAGAAATCCATCCACCCTCCTAGAAAAGGCTCCCTGGTCAACCATGGTAAATCTTTTATTACATCCAGCCACCTGCAAAATGACCATTTTATCACCTCCAGTTCGTCATGGTGTCGGCATTTGAGGCCAGTGGTCTTAAATTTCACCCACATTCCCATCCACAGCAGGATTTCTCTGCATTAGATACTCCAAGATCACGGTCAGTGCAAACGGTAACTTGTGTAATATGTGCTTGGGGTGACATTGCTTCAATTTCTGGACAGCCAATGGGCAATTTGAATATCCTAGAGTAATAAATGGTGTGCCCGCTAAAGACTCAAGTGAGGAAATTTCACAAACATGATGAGCATGACAGCTCAGCTATGGCTGATACATGTGAACCACATCTGCTGCCTGGGTGGGGAGTGTGGAGGGCTGTGCACCAGTCGATCAGTGCTGCCGCAAGCCTGGATACCAGTGGGTGGAGGAAAGGAACATGACTACTCTTCCTAATGGGGAATCCCATGGGTACCAGCTGTGAGTGCTCCTGTGTGTCTTATTCTGCACAAGAATTTATCTCACTGAACCTTGGGTTTATCAGTAGCTAGTCTCTCAAATCCTGTCCTTGCTACTGAGTGCAACTTGCCCCGTCTCTCTTTCTGCTCCATTTTCAGAGTCTCAGTTTCCTCATTTGAAAAATAGGGACAATAACAGCCTCTCTTATTATTGTGCTGTGTGCTAAGTCATTTCAGTCATGTCCAACTCTTTGCAACATCATGGACTGAAACCAACAAGGCTGTTCTGTTCATGGGATTTCCCAGGTAAGAATACTGAAGTGGGAAGCCATTCCCTTCTCCAGACATCTTCCCAACCCCAGAACTGAACCTGAACTCCTGAATTTCAAGCAGATTCTTTACCATCTGAGCCACCATTAGCATAACTATTAATGTCTTAATGCCTCATGCTTAGAGTTTAGCTTATAATGAAGTATCTAAGTCTTGGCTGTTATCTTTATGGTTTATGTCTAGCTTCCATCTCTGTTGGCCTTTTCCTCCACTGCTCTGGTTTCTCCCCTTGCCGTGGCTTTGAGGTCTCAAACATCATTTCAGGCCCCCTGTCTATATCTGATTTTGGACCTCAACTCCATACAGCTGACCAATTTGGGGATTCCTTTTATTTGGCTGCACCGCATGGCATATGGGATCTTCCCTGACCAGGGCTTGAACCCGTGCCTCACGCAGTGGAAATGTGTAGTCTTAACCACTCGACCATCAGGGAAGTCCAGAGGACTCCTGAGGAGAAGAAATCTGCTCAGCCAATCTTAGGTCCCAAATGAAACTGAAATGAAGTTCATCTTTAGTAGTCAGCCATGTATGTTTTAGATGAAATGTAGAGATGGAAGTTATCACTTATTTATAGTCATCCAGACGTTCAACCACCAGGAAGACCAGATAATGGAGAAGGAAATGGCAATCCATTCCAGTATTCTTGCCTGGAAAACCCCATGTATGCAGGAACCTGGTAAGCTACAGTCCATGGGGTCGCAGAGAGTCAGACATGACTGAGTGACTTCACTTTCACTTTCAAGATCAGATAGACAGACTCATTTTGCAGGTCCAATGGGAGATCAATTCTGGTTCAAGAGATTGGGTGTGGAGCTGGCTTGACACATCCACATCGCTCTGTTGTGACTGAAAGTGGAGTCCGGCTGCTCTCCACTCAAAAGCCATTACAGAGGCCAGGTTGATGGAAAAGAAAGTTTGCTTAATTTCAGATGCTGGCAACTGGGTGGGGAGGGTGGACTCCTGTCCAAAGGCTGGCTGCCCCCACTGACAATCAGGGGGCAAGAGCTTTTAGAGCCTGAGGGAGGGGCTACATGCAGAAACAGCAGTCGGCTCTGACAGTCATCTGGAATTTGATCAGCGGTGGTCTGATCCTTGTCATCTTGATTGCTTTAAGTACAGTTAATCTTTAGTACCAGAGTCAGTTTGTTCCCATTTGCCTGAGGCCAGTTCTCAGAATTGTGGCAGCTCACGTCACTGCCTCGTCTGGTCCTCATGGAGTTAATTTCTTCCACCTGGTCAGGGTTTCAGTATCTACAAGAGAGCTCAGAATACTATCTTTAGCCCTTGAGAAGGAACTAAAGGTCCTTGACTTTGCTTAATGACTAAACTGTTATTGTATTGTCCTGTCTGTTTGGGGGGGTTTTGTTTGTTTTTGCATTTTCTCGCTTTTCTGATTAAACTTATTCTTTGGCTAAAATTTTTTCCATGGAGAAAAGGCAGGCTGAGGACATAGAGATGCAAGGCCCATAGAGCCCTTCTGTTTCACTGTGACATGTACTGGCAGCCCAGTCCCTTGGTGTGGAGCCCTGAGGAGTGGCCTGACCACCCACCAAAGTTCCAGCTCTTGGAAGGAATGATGCTCTTCTTGGTATACAAGGCTAATGAAAAAACACAGCCCTGTAAGTATCTGTTAAATGAAGGAAAGAGTCAGTGAATGAAATCCACTCCTCAAAAAAAAAAAAAAAAAAAACAACTCATCAAGTAAGCAAGCTCTGCTCAGGAGTGGAAGTAGGTCAGTTCCAGGGACATTTGGGGCCTGCCATCAAGGTGTGCCGCCTGGATTTCCACAGAGCGCCACTTGCTGCAAGGGGTCCCCTTAGCGGATGGGCTCCACCTGTTGCCTCCTGGATTTGCCTGGGTTTTTGCTTTTCCCAGCCAGCTGGCCAATCACTGAGTGGATCACAGCAGGGATGCTGGGTCTGGCTAATACTCTCCAGGTCAGAACACTTCCAGTGGGGAACCTCTGCCCTGGACACTACGTTGGCTGAAAAAATTATCAGATCCATTTCCCAAATCCTCTCTGCCCAATTCTGCTTCCTCCTCTTTAGTCTCACACAGTCATTGGCCCCCAGACCGTGTGTTCCTAACTCTCCCCAGTATTTGCTTTCCAGAGACTCAAAACTACCAAAATGGTCTTTCCTGTGACTACATCAGAGAGTCCAAACTACTCAGGAAGATTTGAAAAATCAAAATATTTGACAACACGTGAAAATTGGAAGGCGAGAAACTGCAGCCTCCTAGAAGCCAGCAGTGCGTTCTGCCAGGCGCTCTGGCCACACGCCCACCACTGCCTGCAGCCCCTAAGTGTAGCCAGTGCCCTGCTGGCTCTGGAAATTGCATGAAGTAAGACAGGAAGCATGTGGGAGTTTTGCTTAATTTCTGCCCCTTGGCGATAAGGAAAACTTACAAGCTCTGGAGAAGATAAATATAGTAACCCCCACATCCAGCCTATCTGATGAGGCCAAATTTACTATTCTTGACTTCAGGGTGGGAGCCTTAGATTCTTGTGTTGGTTTTTCTGATGAGCTGGGGAAAGTCAGTACCTTTGTCGAAAGCCTCATAAAGAGAATGGACCAGAGACTTTGCTGGCAGTCCAGTGGGTTAGACTTCCACTGCAGGGGGTGCAGTTTTGATGCGTGTTTGGGGAACTAAGATCTCACTTGTCAGGACTTGAGTGGGTCAACAGATTAAAGAAAAAAAGAATAGGGAGAATGGCCCAGAATAAGGGATGATACAAAAGGGAAGGTTCAGGGGAACCTCCCTGCCTGAAGTATGGAGAGAATACTTTAATGTTCTACAGAATTTAGATATTCAAAGAAATTGCTCACAAAAGTCAGTTACGGTTGTGTCGGTTTTTTTTTTTTTAAGTTATAATGAAGAAATGCTGTCAGCCCTCTGAGGAAAAAATAATTGGAAAAGCACATCATGTAAAAATGCTTATTTTGCATTTTCTTTTGTAACGATAGAAACTGTTAAAACATTGGATTCATTCACATCTGGTGGGTGGTCAGAGACAAAGTCCCCTTTGCAAGGGGCACTTCCTTCTAGTTTGCTGAAGCCCCTCCTCTTTTTCTGGCTGAGTGGCATGCAGGATCTTAGTTCTTGGCCCAGGGATCAAACCTGCCCCCTGCAGTGGGAGTGCAGTGTCTTAACCACTGGACAGCCAGTGAATGGAAGTCCCTGAAGCCCCCACTTCTTGCTGTTTTTTTACTAACACTGAAGATGAGTGGAAATTATGTTTGCTTGGACATTTATGCTCTGTCGTTCTGTGTGACAGGGTTCAGAGAACAGTTAAACTCTTTTTGGAAGCCACATCTTCACCCAAAGTGAGTCAGCAATAGAGCAAGAGGGCTAGTTATTTCTAAAGTTGGGAGAGTCTATATTTGTTTAGAGAAGTATTTAAAATACAAATAATACACCTGAAATGAATACAACATTGTAAATCAATTATATTTCCATTAAAATTTTTTAAAAAGGAAACTAAAAACATATCTGTTTAGTATCAAGTTAAAAAATATTGCAAATAAAAAGTGTGCACCGAGAAAATCCCCCAGCATGCTTCACTTCTTGCATCACCCATCCAGACCCTCAGGCTCTCTTTATTCCTGGTCATCTGCATTCTCTACCAAAAATAGACCTGGATACCATCTCCAGCCAAGGAGAAGACATACGTCATTCAAACTCCCTGAGCACAGTGACCTCCACATATCGTGGAGGACACGGATCAGGTCAAGGTCAATGCTAGGCCTTGCCTTCTAATCCTAAATGACTCAGTGAAGTCAACTTTAGGAAAATTGTTTTATCTAAATAAAATAACTTGTCAGAACAAGTTAAGAATGGCAGCTATCTCTTTTCAAATGTCTGGTTGAAATGGTGTGTCCCTTGTTTCAACTCTACAGTGTTCCTTGCAAAATCTGATAATTTGGCTGAAAGGTTTATTTCATTACATTTACTGATGAGCGTGAAGGAAGAAAATTGAAGTTAGGTAAAACTGAAAGCCCTTTTATTGTTAATTTCAGACATTTGTTTGTTTCATTTCTCGCTTCTTTCCTCCTTTCCTTCTTTCCTCCCTCCCTCCCTGCCTCATTTTTTTTTTTTTTGTAAATCTGTATTTGTTTAATAGGTATTTTTTAAAGGTCAAGCAAGGGTGCCATGACTTTGAGAAGTTTATCAGACTCATGGTCATTTTTTTGGTCATTAAAAATACATTTAGTAAAAGCTGTTGCTATTTACCAGAAGGAAAGACTGCAAGAGAGAGAAGCAAGCACATTTCGGAGAAAAGGGTGAAATCAAGGCCTTAGAAAGGTGTGTCTCTATGAGGGACAAGATGATTTCCTCTAAAGATGGTCAAGTCCTCATCCTCAGAACCTGTGAATACGCTACTTTATTTGGGAACTGGGACTTTGCAAGTTGATTCAATTAAGAATCATGATATTCGATTATCTTGAGATGATTCGTGGTTTATCCAGGTAGGACCAGTACAATCACAGAAGTCCCAATTAGAGGGAGGTGGGAGGTCAGAGTCAACGACGGGACAATGAAAGCAGAAATCATAAACATGATAAAACAAAGGCCAAGGAATGCTGGTCCATAGAAGCTGGAAAAGGCATGGAAAGGATTCTACCCTAGAGCTCCACACGGAACACAGCCCTGCTGGCACCATGATTTTAGGGCTTCAAGATAATAAATGTGCGGGTTTTTAAGCTGCTGAGTTTATGGTGGTTGGTTATAGAAGCAAGAGGAAATGAACACAAGGCCTATCCACCTTGCTGTCTGAATGCCAGAAAGCATAATTCGGGCTCACACATCATATTGGCAGAAGGAGCAAAAGTATGGCCATGAACAGCATTTTTATGTAACAAGATAACAAAAGCTGTCTTCAGTAACTTTCCTGGAAGGTCCAGTGGTTGAGACTCCCTGTTTCCAATGGAGGGGGTGCAGGTTCGATCCCCGGTCAGGGAAGTAAGATCCCACATGCCACAGTGCACAGCCAAAAATTAAAACAAAAACCAAAAACCATGTCTTCATTCAGTGATTCCCATGAGTCAAGACACCATAACAGTGCATTGCTTACAGTGGCTCATTTAGTCCCAACAATAAATGTGAACTAGACATTAGCATCATTCCCACTTGCCAGATAAAGCGAGGCCCAGAGACTCCAAGCGCATAGCTTCAGGTCACACAGCCGGCAGAACTGAGTCATCACTCAGTTTGTGTGGTTCCAGATCCCATGATCTTCACCACTGCCCGGAACTGCCTCTTCTAGGAGACTGCCCAGGCTGGTTTCCTAAAATTCAGGCTAAGAGAATCAAAAGGCCTGTTTGAATGAATGAAAAGTCTGAATTATAGGGACTTGTACATTTTAGATGTCAAATCTGAACTTGCATGAAGATTTATCCATGATATATATTCAAAGAGAAGAACCTAGGATGCTTTTGGAAAGAAAGATGAGCAGAACCACTTGCTCTTGTAGTTATTACTATTATTGTTGTTACTGTCATGTATATGCAAATACGATGCCATTATTTTTTAAAATTATTTATTTATTTTATTTTGGCTGCACTGGGTCCTTGTTGAGGCTTGCAGCCTTAGTTGCCCTGGGACAGATGGAATTTTAGTTTCCTGACCAGGGATCGAACCCAAGATCCCTGAGTTGGAAGGCTAATTCTTAACGACTGGACCATCTAGGAAGTCCCTATGGTGCCATTTTAAAAAGTGCTACCACTTTAATTTAAATAGCCACAATCTTCTTTATTTCCTGGCTCTCTAAAGGCTTTCATCTTGGACAAGACAAAGGTTTTGTTGATCCCCAATTAAATTAGTCATTCCCAGATTCTGCCTCAATAATGGAATCCAAATTAATGGAGTTTTATGGACTTTGAAAAATAATGAAGGACAATTGTTGGCTTGAAGTTAGGCTTGTAGACGTATGGATGATTTGGACCACCTGCAAATGACTTTGTAAATATTTTAAAAATATTTTACTGCTCCTGGCTATAAAGAGCCCTCTTGCTAAAATGTTAAAATCTATTGAAATTAATGTTTAATTACACTGGAACTGCCTGCATGATTTAAGGTAAAATTAAACTTTCACTATGTATCTAAATCTCTTTAAGATTCTAGCCTTAATCTTATCTCTTCTCTCCTCACTAATTTCAGCACCTAACTCAGGGGTACCCTGATGTTGGATTGGAGTGAAACATTGCTTACTTTTATGGGACATGTAGATGTCACTGTGTGTGCTATCTGTGGCTAGATTTGATAACATACAAGAAAGCCTTTGTTTGAGCTGTGTTCCACCAGGGTAAAAGATTCCCTTTGCTGTACACCTGAAACCAACACAACAATTTAAATCAATTATACTCCAATATTGAATAAAAAGTGAGAGGAAAAAAAATAAAGAACTAAATCAGCGCTTGCCCTTGGTGATCCAGTGGATAAGACTGTGCTTCCACTGCAAGGGGTAAGGGTTTGATCCTCAGTTGGGGAACTAAGATCTCACCTGCCACAGGTTATGACCAAAAAAAAAAAAAAAAAAGGAGAACTGAATCAATATTTTCATCAAGGTCTTATTAGCCTCCCTAATCAATTACCAGGCTTCCCAGCTGACGCTAGTGGTAAAGAACCTGCCTGCCAATGCAGGGAGACTTAAGAGAGATGGGTTTGATCCCTGTGTGTTTGATCCCCGGGTCAGGAAGATCCCCTGGAGAATGTAATGGCTACCCACTCCAGTATGCCTGCCTGGAGAATCCCATGGACAGTGGAGCCTGGTGGGCTATAATCCATGGGGTTACACACAATCGGACATGACTCCCAGCTCTGCCTGGTTTTTTTTTCGTTTGTTTTTGAGAGCCTAATGCCACAGTTTCTGACTTCCTTCTTTATCCGAGGATGGGGAGAAGGGGATCTCTAAAGCATAAGAGTGAATGTAATTTCTGCAGAGACCCTCCCAGCCACTCAGCTTCTGCCTGGAGACCTCTCCCACTTAATCACTTATTCGTCAGCCTCCTCTTCTGCCGAGGCTGCAGCCCTGGCAAGTCTGAGTCAGAATGAAATATCCAAATGAAATATGGATATTTCATCATACCTGGATGAAATATCCAAAGTTTAATTCCCTACTCTCATCGCCAAGGAGGTTGCCATTTGGCTCACATGGTTGAAATTGACTTTTCACATAATTTTGCCAGATGATTCATGTGGTGCCAAGGTGTCAACCCTGAACGTGTCGTCAGTAAAAGTTGGCTTGGGTTTGAAAAACAGAGAGAACCTCTGGTCTCTGGGGTGGCTTGAGGAGGAAGTGCAAAGGTGACCTTCCCTATCTGTCTCTCTGTATATCTAACAAATAAACTAGCAAAATTTGCTGGAAGCCATTCTTTGAGTTTTCAAAGGAAGGTAGCATCTTGTCACATAGATCTTTGTTCTGCACTTCAAAAACCAATAGAGAATAATCCTTTTGCACCGTGTTCCTCAATTCTGGACAATCATGAAGTCTGGAAAAATTTCAGATCACGTGTGGTGTGAGTACCACACACCTGTCTGACTCCTCAGCATCGTGCATCAGTCCTCTGGGAGGACTTGGAGCAGTTTCTTTCCACTCAAGATTTAGGGACATCAGCTTCTTGTTATTTTTTCCCCCACAATTTGATTATATTCTATTTTTCTCAGTTGAATTCAGATAATTTCTTAAAAATGATTAATTAGCACCAACCTCATGCCTGGCTGGAGTCCCACAGTTCAGGTGAAGAGATGGTCATTTCGAGAGGGGAAGCTCTCATACTTGCAAAATCCACTGTTTGCAGTTGGCACTGGCATTTCCCTTCCCTGGGTTGAATTTCCCTGAAAAGTGAAAGTGAAAGTCACTCAGTTGTGTCTGACTCTTTGCGACGCTGAAGCTATCCTATATTTCTAGTAATTTCTCTTTGGAGGCTCCTCTGGGGAAGACTGAATGTCTAATAAATTAACCAGCCTCGATGTGACAAGATGTCCTCAAATCACTGTAGACTGTCAACCATGAGGACCGCTGCCATGGGCTTTTCTTGACCGTTTGTCATTGTCTATAATTAATTACAGCTGTTTAAACCCAGGCATCCATTAGAGAGATAATGCATAATAAAAACCTTTTATGTTGGATCCTCTATTTTATTGTGAGTTTTTCCCCTTCTCTTCCACCAGAGAGTTCCTGAAATGTATCTCTGTGTGCAAATTCTAATTATCATTCTTAGGTCTTGCAAGATACTTTTTCCTCTTGCATGGGGATTTTTTTTTTTTTTTTTTTAGTTTCTTGATTATTGTGTATTATTCCAACGCAAAAGGAAACAATTAGATGAACACTGACCTTGGCTTGAGCAGAACATTAATTATCATTGGGATACTTTATAATTAAATTGGGATAAATTATCATTGGGATAAATTACCTGGCATGGAAGAAACAGATGTTTTATTTTCAAGTGCAAAGTTGAGTATAAAAAATGAGAAGAAGAAAGAAGAAAGTCCTTGCTGTTAAATTATGTAGCTGGAACAGGGCCAATTCTAGGGAATGGCTTTCTTAATAGGGGGTTCTCCTAATGACTGAGAGCTTGGTTCTAACTTTCTTCCTTCTTTCATTTTCTTTTTCTTTAAGTATAGTTGATTTAAATGTGTTAATTTCTGCTGTACAGCAAGGTAACTCAGTGACACATACAAATATATATATATATATATATATATATATATATGTTTTTTTTCATGTTCTCTTCCATAATGATTTATCAAAAGATATTAAACATAGTTCCCTGAATGTAAATTGAATTGCTTATCTCTCTTAAACATAATAGTTTGAATATGCTAATCCCAGACTCCCAGTCCTTCCCTCCTGCTCTCTCTCCCCCTTGACAAGGACAAGTCTGTTCTCATTGTCTGTGACTCAGTTTCGTAGGTAACTTCATTTGCCTCATATTTTAGATTCCACACATGAGTGACACCATACAATATTTGTCTTTCTCTTTCTGATTTACTTCACTTCGTATGATCATCAATAGATCCATCCATGTCGCTGCAAATGGCATCATTTCATTCTTTCTATGGCTGAGTAGTATTTCATTGTATATATGTACCGTATATGTTATCCATTCATCTGTATAGACATTTAGATTGTTTCCATGTCTTGGCTATTGTGGATGGCGTTACTGTGAACGTCAGGGTGCATGCATCTCTAACTTTCTTGTGAATTGTAGTTTTGATGTAGCAGCAAACTTAGATGAAGCTGTTTGCTCTTGAAAAGTCACCGTTTGATATTGGAAGAGAATCACACAGGATACTAAATAAAGCAAAAGAGAATTGATTTGAGTAAATGAAGTTCTTACTTCAACAAAGATGAAAATCTAAGTTTTTGCTTTGCTTATCTCAACCTCAGCTTCCCTTCTCTGTGAAGAGGGCTGGATAAGATCCAGGCAGGTATCCCAAGAGTTTGGTGGGAAACATGCATGAAAATTGTCCTAGCCACATCAAAGCCTTCCACAATCAATGCTGGGAGACCATGAACATTGTATCCCTGTCTCGGAGTTTCAGCAGGTGAAATAAAGATGTTAATGATTCTGCAGAGACATAGAGAACAGACTCTGGGTTGCCAAGCGGGAGTGGGGTGGGAGAGAGAATAATTGGAAGTTTGGAATTAGCAGATGCAAACTATTTTATAGAGAATGGATAAACAACAGTGTCCTATTGTATTGCATAAGGAACTATATTCAATATCCTGTGATAAACCATAGTGGAAAAGAATATATATATCACAGTGGAAAAGAATATGAAAAAGAATGTATGTATGTGTATATATATATATATCTGAATCACTTTGCTGTACAGCACAAATTAATATATTTTAGTTCAATTATACTTAAATAAAAAATAAATTTAAAAAATAATGATTCTGAAAAGTCCTGCAGTAAAGAAGCATGTTTAAATTTGCCTGAGTTTTCCATCCATTCATCCATGTCTTTCTCAAATATTTCCCAAGATGTTTCTTATAAAAAAGGAGGAGTGTGAATGGAACA
The DNA here is from genome assembly GCF_032405125.1 of Capricornis sumatraensis. Taxonomy (NCBI): domain Eukaryota; kingdom Metazoa; phylum Chordata; class Mammalia; order Artiodactyla; family Bovidae; genus Capricornis; species Capricornis sumatraensis. The sequence goes on along the minus strand of NC_091085.1, from coordinate 56,141,097 downwards.
ATGCCTAAAGTATAGTTATTCAAATAAACTAGACACATGAGTGTCTCACGCTTATCTGAGCAAAGTGTTGCAACTCTGCAGAAGCCCTCATCAATTCTAAAACCTGGTCTTGACTCAGATGGTCACAAACAGAGCTGAGTGGCTATTGCTGGATGCAAAGAGAGATTCTTTCTGCAAAAATTACCAGAAGACTTTTTTTTTTTTTTTTAACCAGAAGGCTTTTAATCCTTGAATAACTAAACCACACTAAATGGGGTGAAAGATCCAGTCTTATTTATAGGAGAATACATAAGACATTTTTTTTCTAATAATTACCATTCACTTAAGTGAATTAAATATTTGGATAAAAAATCCATAAAAACTTGGAGCCAAGAGTGGAAAATTAAAATTCTTTAAAAAAAAAAAATCCTGTCTCTGGTAATAGCCTGTAAGTCATTTTTATCCATCTTTGTGATCTGAAAAAAAAATGTATCTTCATCCCATGCTGGACTTTTAGTCAGTTCGTTCAGTCTCTCAGTCATGTCAGACTGTTTGTGACCACATGGACTGCAGCATGCCAGGCTTCCCTGTCTATCACTAACTCCCAGAGCTTGCTCAAACTCATGTCCATCGTGTCGGTGATGCCATCCAACCATCTCATCCACTGTTGTCCCCTTCTCCTCCTGCCTTCAGTCTTTCCCAGCATCAGGGTCTTTTCAAATGAGTTAGTTCTTCACATCAGGTGGCCAAAGTATTGGAGTTTCAGCTTCAGCATCAGTCCTTCCAATGAATATTCAGGTCTGATTTCCTTTAGGATTGACTGGTTTGACCTCCTTGCAGTCCAAGGGACTCTCAAGAGTCTTCTTCAGCACCACAGTTCAAAAGCATCAATTCTTCGGCGCTCAGCTTTCTTTATAGTCCAACTCTCACATCCATACATGACTACTGGAAAAACCATAGCTTTGACTTTTAGTGGTCATATTCTTTTGAGATGAAATTGTAATTTTAGATGCCTCCTGAATGATGGGTCGTTCTGGTAACTTTCAAACTGCCCTACATTTGAATCAAATTCTCTCATCTGTCTTCATGGGTATTCTCTGTCATTGATCTCATGGGAACATATGTGTGTGAATCCCTTTTGATTTAGGGGTTTGTAGAATATAAAATATTGAGCCTCTGGGCTTTGTACTATTTCTTTTCCAGGCATCATAATATCTAGACAAAAATAATAGTGAAAGGACCTCACAGAGATTCTGACTGAGTGGGCAGTGATGCAGTTTAGATATTATTTACCCAGGAGATATGCATAGATCTATTCTGTGCTCAGCTATTAATGTTGAATTTATGTTGCTGAACATAAAGTCATAAAACGTCCCAGTTGCACTGTTTTATCAAAGAGGTGTTTCTTTATTGGTCTCTCATGAGTGATTTAAACTTCAAATTGGCATCAATTCATGGCAGAAGTGGGATGGGGCACTCAGTAACTGGAACTTAATTGTATCATTTGGTCCATTAGATGGCATTATCTGAAATGATTTCCTGGATCCTTCCAAGGCATGCATCAAGAGGGAACTCTACAGTCATACATTTGGGAAATGATTTAAACAACTCTAAATGTCTCTAGATCTTTCTTGTCAGTTAGAAAATCAGTAATTGTGTTTTGCAGTGAAGCAGCTGTTCTTGTTCTGGTGTTAAGAAGTCACTTGCAAAGGATGACTGTTCGATTAGAATGTGAGAGCTTCTTTTGACGACCTCTCCTGGCAGGGATGCCATGTACAAAAAAAGTTCAGGCTGTTCACTGAGTAAGAACACCCAGATGACAAGGCAAGAGAGGGCTGAGATTAAGTCCTCATTCCATATGATCTTTTAAGGGTGGCTTCGAATTTCTTTCCATTCCTCTTATTGAGAGGTGCAGTCTATGGTGCAATAGTTTATGAAACTGACTCCTGGCCTAGGAATGAAGAGACTGCCTAGTGGTTGAAGAGGAGCTTCAATTATTTCTTGTTTGAAACACTTGCTCTTGTTGGTTGAGTGAGGGCTGCTCCCAGATATGTTAGTGTCCCAACACAAACTCCTTGATTTAGGGGATGATTTCAGCAAACATTTTCTCTAAAGGGCCAGATATAACGTGGGCCGAATACCATTTTTGTTGCTTCTTCTCCTCCCCACCCCCACCATACCTTTTTTCCTCCTCTGCAATCGTAGGTACTTTCTCTCCACTCTCCCATGCCCCTTCTTCTTCTTTTCTTAATTTTTTCTTCCTACATGGATACAACTAGAGATTACCATGCTAAGTGAAGTAAGTCAGATGGCAGAAAGACAAATACCATATGGTATCACTTGCATGCACTTATATTTAACTTATATGCAGAGTACATCATGAGAAACATTGGGCTGGAAGAACAAGCTGGAATCAAGATTGTAGGGAGAAACAGCAATAACCTCAGATATGCAGATGACATCACCTTTATGGCAGAAAGTGAAGAGGAACTAAAGAGCCTCTTGATGAAAGTGAAAGTGGAGAGTGAAAAAGTTGGCTTAAAGCTCAACATTCAGAAAACGAAGATCGTGGCATCTGGTCCCACTTCATGGGAAATAGATGGGGAAACAGTGGAAACAGTGTCAGACTGTTTTTTGGGCTCCAAAATCACTGCAGATGGTGACTGCAGCCATGAAATTAAAAGACGCTTACTCCTTGGAAGAAAAGTTATGACCAACCTAGATAGCATATTGAAAAGCAGAGACATTACTTTGCCAACAAAGGTCCGTCTAGTCAAGGCTATGGTTTTTCCAGTGGTCACGTATGAATGTGAGAGTTGGACTGTGAAGAAAGCTGAGCACCGAAGAATTGATGCTTTTGAAGTGTGGTGTTGGAGAAGACTCTTGAGAGTCCCTTGGACTACAAGGAGATCCAACCAGTCCACCCTAAAGGAGATCAGCTCTGGGATTTCTTTGGAGGGAATGATGCTGAAGCTGAAACTCCAGTACTTTGGCCACCTCATGCGAAGAGCTGACGCATTGGAAAAGACTCTGATGCTGGGAGGGATGACAGAGGATGAGATGGCTGGATGGCATCACAGACTCGATGGATGTAAGTCTGAGTGGACTCCAGGAGTTGGTGATGGACAGGGAGGTCTGGTGTTGTGCGATTCATGGGGTTGCAAGGAGTCAGATACGACTGAGCGACTGAACTGAACTGAACTGAATCACTTATATGTGGAATCAAAAATATGACACAAATGAACTTATCTATGAAATAGAAATGGACTCACAGACTAAGAGAACAGACTTGTGATTGCCTCGGGGGGTAGGGGATGGGGAGGGAAGGATGGACTGGGAGTTTGGGATTAGCAGACACAAACTCATATAAAGAATGGATAAACAGCAAGGTTCTATTGTACAGCGCAGGAAACTACATTCAATATCCTACAAGAAACTGTAATGGAAAAGAATATAACAAAAAGAATGCATATGTATAACTGAATCACTTTGCTGTACAACAGAAATTAACACAACATTGTAGATCAACTGTACTTGGTTTAAAAATATTAAAGAAAAAAAGGAAATCACAACAGGAAAGTCACAGTGCTCTAAGAATGGTTTCTCATGCAGATACACACACATGGAAAGGTTTCAATGCACATAGATATCTGAAAACCATTTTTTCCTGCAATAATGATGAAACTACTGTGACTAACCATTTGATACATTATGATACAGTTCTCCACCTCATGCTTTATATGTTACATCTCATGGAGACCACCTCAAGGCAGCCTTCTGGAATAAGATATTCCTATTATTGTCATCTTGTAGATGAGAAAATTCAGGCTTAGAGAGGGGAAGTGAATTCCTCAAGGTCTCAGAGGACCTAAGTGATGGAGCCAAAAGAGATACTCCCCTCGTCAAAATCCAAAACCTGTTCAACCTGAATATCCACTAAAATGAGTCCAAAATGCCACTTTTCTGCTCTTAACACACAGTGTGGAAGTAGAAGGTTAAAGCCAATCCACTCTATATGGCACTTTTAGACTGTATTTGATTGCATCTTAGAAAATGTTATTACCGTCTGGACGAACAACATTTATATGGTGTTTCAAATTCCAGTGATAATTAGGAAGTTTGGGATCAACGTGTACACACTTTGATATTTAAAACGGGTAACCAACAAGGACCCACTGTATGGCACAGGGACTCTGCTCAAAGTTATGAGGCAACTGGAATGGGAGGGGAGTTTAGGGGAGAATGGATACATGTAGTTGTATGGCTGAGTCCCTTCTCTGTTCCCCTCAAACTATCACAACTTTGTTAATTGGCTATACCTCAACATAAAATACAAAGTTTAAAAAATCCTTCTTGGTGCATGAGAGGTAGTAAGTGGTTAGAGAGAGAACCACTGAACTGACAGTTTCCGTTTGGAGAAAGGGTCAATTATTAAGGGCTGGAGATTGTAGGAGAGAAACATTTTGGTATTCACACATTCTGTGCTAATGCAACTGAGGATTTGCTCTTTACAGCTTAACAGAGAGTAAAACAAATTACCCATAAAATGCAAAGGAAACATTTTCTCTAACAAGAAGTTTATTGAATATGCAAATATTTGGCTATATAATAGGACAGACAATAAAATGAGTTTGGTGCATTCTCTTGAAAGAGGGTTTATCAGGTTTTTATAGAAATTTTGGCAGGGGTGTGTGTGTGTGTGTGTTCAAGTGGAATCCCCTTTTACTTCTACTCTAGAGTGGTAATCATTATTAACTACTTGGTATACACCCTTCTTGATAATTTTTTCCATATGAAGTTTTTGCTTTCACATAAATGAGATTGCTGCTACTATTTGATATGTTTGGTTTATATTTTAACATATGATGAACAACACTCCAGATAAGTACAGAACTATCTAATTCATCCTTTTAAAAATTACTTTATATATATATATATATGTCATTACAGACTGTTGAGTATCATCCCCTGTGCCATAAATCGGTTCCTTATTAGTTATTTATTTTATATATCGTAGTGTATATATGTCAATTCCAATCTCCCAGTTTATTCCCCCCGCCTTTCCCTGTTGCTGATCATAAGTGGTTTTAAAGGTTCTGTTTTATCAAATTCTGTAACTTCTGTTTCTCCTAGTTCATACTGCACACCATTGACAGCTTCATACATGGAGGTTGTGATTAAGACAAATTGTGACAGCCAGAATTTGGAGAACCCTGCAATGATTTTTTTGCTGTCCACTGTTAAGATGATACACATTGCATGTTGCTTACATCTTCTTTTCAGTTCTTCCCTTTTCCCCTTTTCTATCTCTCCGTGATTGTCTCTTTTATTTTCATCTTCCTTACTGGTTGGGAAGCTTTCCACTGTATGGCTGTTATTCCAGATGTTGAAATTTCACTCTGTTGGGCTTGATTGTTCGTGCTCTTCCCGATGGTAATTTACTTATTACCAACACTCCCCAAAAGGATCCCTTAATTCCTGAAGGAGCATGAACAGTCAACATCTGAGACTACTCTTTTTTTTTTTTGCCATCATATATATTTTTATTACAAGATTTTTAAAATCTGAGGAGATACAATTGAGACAGAAAACCAGCTTCATACCAAAAATACACTTTCAATTACCTTATCAAGCAAATAAAATTTCACTTATTTGCTTTTTCTAGAAGTTAATGTACAATAAAAATTTAACATTGTACATGACAGACATGTAATTCTTTTTCCAAAGTCTGTCTGTTCTTTGTTTTTCAAAAAATTATTTATTTACTTAAAAAAAAACACAACAACATTGACTGGATCAGGACTTGGCTGTGGCAGGAGGAATCTTTGCTGCATCGTGTGAACTTTCATTGCAGCAAACGGACTCTAGTTGTGGTGCCTGATCTTGGTAGTTGTGGTACACAAGCACAGTTGCCCTGGGGCGTGTGGAATCTTAGCTTCCCAACCAGGGATAGAACCCATGTCCCCTGCATTGCAAGGTGGATTCTTAACCATAGAACCAGGGAAATGCCCCATCTTAGTTCTTTCTCCTTCCCACACCCATTTCTGTTTCTTTCTCTCTTTCAAAGGTCCACACCTTCCACAGTGGAGAGTCCTAAACATGATCACATAGGAATTGTCTTGCTAAACTTCGATCGGGTGATACATGCCCACTGTTTCTCAAGGTCAGGAGTTGGGCCTGAGGACTTGTGTTTCTATGCAGTTCCCCAGTGATTCCTGTTGTTCTGGGGCCACTCTGAGACCCTCTAAGTTAGACCTTCAACATGATCTCTGGAGATTATCATCCTTAAAGAAGCTTTTTCTTCATTTTATTTTTAAATTATTATTTTATATTGGAGTATTTTGACTTAACACCTACCTAGTGGCTCAGACGGTGAAGAATCTGCCTGCCGTGTGCGAGATATGGGTTCAATTCCTGGGTCAGGAAGATCCCGCTGGAGAAGGAAATGGCACCCCACTCCAGTATTCTTGCCTGGAGAATCCCATGGACAGGGGAGCCTGGTGGGCTACAGTCCATAGGATCACAAAGAGTTGGACACAACTTAGCAACTAACACTTTCATTTTCTTTCCTAGTTGACTTACAGTGTTGTGTTCTTTCTGCTGTACAGCAAAGTAATGCAGTTATACATCTATATATACATTTTTTAAAATATTCTCTTCCATGATCGTTCAGACCAGGATATTGAATATAGTTCCCTGTGCTAAACACTAGGTCCTTGTTGTTTATCCATTCTATATATAAAAGCTTACATCTGCTAACCCCAACGTCCCCGCTCTGTCCTCCCCGAAACTCCTTCCCACCCTGGCAACGACCAGTCTGTTCTCGATGTGCCTGAGTCTGTTTCTGTTTTATAGACAGATTCATTTTTGCCATATTCTTGATTCCATATACAAGTGATATCACATAATGTTTGTCTTTCTCTTTCCAACTGACTTCACTTAATTGATAATCTGTAGTTGAATCCATGTTGCTGCAAATGACATTATTTCATTCCTCTTTATGGCTGAGTAGTATTCCTTTGCATCTATGTACCATACCTTTTATATCTATTCATCTGTTGATGGACATTTAGGTTGCTTCCATGTCTTGGCTACTGTGAATAATGCTGCTATGAACACTGGGGTGCATGCATCTTTTTGGATTGTAGTTTTGTCTGAATATATGCCCAGGAATGGGATTTCTGGATCATATGGCAACACTATGTTCAGTTTTCTGAGAAAGCTCTATACTGTTTTCAGTATATACAGTGGCTGCATGGTATGTACAGTGTATATATACAGGGTCTGTTCCAGTTTGCATCCCCACCAACAGTGTAGGACTTTTCTTTGTATCCTCACCTGCACTTATTATTTGTAGACTCTTTAATGATGATCATTCTGACTGCTATGAGATGATACCTCATTTTAGTTTTGATTTGCATTTCTCTACTAATTAGGGGTGTTGAGCATCTACGCATGGGCTTGCTGGCCATGTCCAGACAATTTTTAGTGCTCTCTTACCTGGGAATCAAATGTCTTTCACCATCCTACCTGTATCCCCCATTTGCAGAGGCACCTGGTACCACCAGTTTGGGCATGGGAAGGAGGGGGTGCATTTGTAGACTAAATTACACTGTATTGTGCCATAGTTTACACCCTGCTGGCATGGGACTCAGTCAGCGCTCTCCATTTCAGTGTTCAACACCCTCCTAAGTTGCATTCCTGTTTTCTCCTCTATCATCTTTTTGTCCTTGTGTGTTGATATCTTAAAAACAAAATCAACTTACTGGTATTTTAATGGCATTTGAGGAACAAGTACAAACAACTCCTTGTATTCATATTGTCATCTTTACCAAACATGGGCTTTCTGAATTTAGGGAGGAAAATAACCTGAATAATTTAATTTCCATAGGCAACATTCTAATTGAGTGTGAAATTCCAAATGCGGCTATTATTCAGTTCATTTCAGGGTTATTTTCAATCCCTTGAACTTATTGTTGGTCTCTCAATGAGTCCTGAGTGCTAAATTCTGTCACTTTTAGTCCCTTTTATTAAGGAACACAAAGACATAAAAAGTCAACAGTTTTTATTCATGATGACAAAATCACTTTATCCCCAAGTCGTACACAGTTTGCATGAAAGCCAAGGTTTTTCTGAAAAATGCTGAAAACGTGTTTTAAAAAGACCAAGAAAGAAAATAGGGACCTATTCTGTTCTCTGTATGCTTAGACTTGCTGCAGAAATGGCTCCTCTGCCTTTCAGTCTGCAAGTAAACTACATCTTAAGGTGCCCCCGGAACTTTGCTTGCTGTGGTCTACTGCGACAGCGGCAAAGATCAGAGCATGTTTAAACTGTTCATGTCTGTTTTTGAATTTGCCTTGATTGAAGAGGATTCTAGACCAATCTGGGTTCCCAGGTGGCGCTAGTGGTAAAGAACCCACCTACCGATTCAGAAACATTAGAGACGTGAGTTCGATCCCTAGGTCGGGAAATCCCCTGGAGGAGAGCATGGCCACTCACTCCACTATTCTTACCTGGAGACTCCCATGGACAGAGGAGCCTGGCGGGCTATGGTTCATAGGGTTGCAAAGAGTTGAACACGACTGAAGCGACTTAGCACACACTAGAAAAGTGAAAGTGAAGTCGCTCAGTCGTGTCCGATTCTTTGCGACCCCATGGACTGTAGCCTACCAGGCTCCTCTGTCCATGGGATTTTCCAGGCAATAGTACTGGAGTGGATTGCCATTTCCTTCTCCAGAGGATCTTCCGGACCCAGGGATCGAACCTGGGTCTCCTGCATTGTAGACAGACGCTTTACCGTCTGAGCTACCAGGGAAGTCACCGCTAGGCCAGTCTAATGATAATTAATTACTGGATCTTATCATGCTAACACCTTTGATGATTGCTGAACCACACTGGGAAAAATGGGTAAAATGTACATTTTCTATACAGAATCAACTCAGCATGAAAATAGAAAAGAGCGTTGGATATGTGGTTTGGAAAACAAAATACTACATTAAAAAAATTTTATTGAAATAAACATAATTGATTTATAGTATTGTGCTAATTTCTGCTGTACAGCAAAGTTATTCAGTTATACATATACATTAGATAAGATATATTCTTTTTTATATTATTTTCCATTGTGGTTTCTCACAAGATATTGAATAGTTCCCTGTGCTATACAGAAGGATTTTGTTGTTTATCCATTCTATATATAATATAAAAAACTAACTTTTTATCTTGACATTTCAAATGACTCTTGTGTATTGTAATTTCCTTGGCCTTTTTTTTTATGTCTTATTACTTCTATTACTATTTACTACTATATTCCTATTAGCCATTTCTCAGTTCATGTAAAATAATACATTCCTGCAAGATGGTAGATTTTTTAATATAATTTGAAAGCTGAATGCTAAGTGGATTACACCTAACAGATAATATTCTTTCTGTTTACAAGTTTAAGAACAACATTAGAAAAATACTTGCTTGTTGTCTTTTCAGAATATGCACCTTAGTTGTTAACATCTTTTATAAAAGATGAAAAGTGAGAGAGAGGAAAAAAATGAGCCAAAGCAAGGAAATTTTACCCTTAGATGTAGATAATCTACTCTGTGGCTTGCAGACTAGGCATCTTGAATTTTATATTCAGTATTTGATTTTCCTGAAGCCACACAGTATTTCACTCTATCAACCTTACCCTTTCTCTAATGGCATAACCTTAACATCATTTTTTCTGAGAATTACCTTTCATACTAGCTAGAAAGGCAAAGCTTTATTTTCATTTTTTCAGTGATTGTGGATCTAGAGTTAAAAGAAATACCAGATGACTGTTGCTGTTCAGTTGCTAAGTCATGTCTGACTCTTTGCGACGCCATGGACTGTAGCTTACCAGGCTCCTCTGTCCATGGGATTTCCCAGGCATTAATACTGGAGTGGGTTGCCATTTTCTTCTCCAACGAGATCTTCCCAGCCCAGGGATTGAGCCCACACCTCCTGCACTAAGCCACCAGGGAAGCCCACCAGATGACTAAGAGGGGCTAATAAAATCATACAGACAGACTAAGTGCCATCAATCTGGATGACAGGGGCCAAATATGTGATGAGCAATCCTCAGATTGCAGGGTCCACCAGCATTATCCGTGTTGGTGATGTCAAACATCTGGGTATTTGCAGGCATCCCCACACTGGAATGGGTAAATTAAACCAACCATCTGGTTGTTTGGATGAAATTTACACTATTCATATGGTACATATTTTAAGAGTATCATAGAGACCAACTCCAACCCTGCTCACTTTTCTGGTTTTTAGAAGCAGCAAGAGCTGTATTACGGAAAATTAGATGGTATTTTAAAACTTGTAGTGGTGGATATTTCACTACACTCTAGATACCTAGGCCTTATCATTCCAAAACTCTTTTCTGAATCTCAGTTTTGGTACTTAATCCATCTTGGGCTGGCTGAAATTTTTATTGTAAACTTCTCATACCAAAAAAATGAACATTCTTCCCTGGTGGCTCAGATCGTACAGAATCTGCCTGCAATGCAGGAGACCTAGTTTCGATCCCTGGGTTGGGAAGATCCCCTGGAGAAAAGAATGGCAATCCATTCCAGTATTCTTGCCTGGGAAATCTCAAGGACGGAGGAGACTGGTGGGCTACAGTCCATGGGGTCACAGAGTTAGACACAGCTGAGTGACTAACACATTCATTTTCACTTTCAAAGCGATACATAGTTCTTTGAAGTTCTGCCTGGGATGTCTCTGTTCTGGACTTTTAATAAAGTTCTTTTTCTCTTCCATTGGGAATCTGTTCCTTTCTTTTTTCAAAATATGTGCTTTAAAAATTATTAATTTAATTGGCTGCACCAGGTCTTAGTTTTGAAACACGGGATCTTTGGTTGCAGCATGTGAATTCTTAGTTGCGGCATGTGGGATCTAATTCCCTGACCAGGGATGGAACCCAGGCCCCTGCATCAGGAGGTCCAGTGGAGTCTTAGTCACTGGACCATCAGGAAAGTCCTGAGAATCTGTTTCTGGAAAGAATCCCTCCTGTTTCTGGACAGTGTTTTCTATTTATTAACATGCATTAAAATGCTATCAGATGCTAAATCATGACAACTGAGAACCCTTCAAAACACATCTTCCTCTAGTGCCAAGAAAGGGGGGGCTGAGGAGACAGTGGCAGCAAAGCTAAAGCTGATCGCCATGGAGACGAGATGGGTCCCATTGATTCCACAGCCCGAACTCTGGCTTTCGTCTCCCCAAAACTCTAGTTTGTGTGTGAGCTGAAATCGGAGCTGTATTTCCTCAATCCCACCCTCAGGACCTAAATATCCATCCCTTTTCAGTGACTCTATTTGCTCCCACACTGCTGCTCATTTCTCATTTTCCAACCAGGCTCCCAATGTGCTGCTGAGTCCACCTGAATGTTTTTGCAGACCACAGCCATGGACCAAGTTGGATGAGGAAGAAAGTCACTTCTGGGTTCAAAACAAAGCAAAGAAACCAAAAATCAGTACAACAACATGCTACAGCTACCTGTAGAATGCTATGGCAGCTGAACAGTCAAAAAGATTGCTGGATGACATAAGTAAAGGATGGGACTTTGTCACTGTTGAAATGGGTGATCCCTTCACATATCCATACTTGTGTTATATTCTCTTTCAGCATCACAACTTTATTTCAGCTGTTTTGCAAGGTATTCTCCCAAAGGGAGCTCTGTGTTTTTGGTATCTGAAGCAGAGCTCAATGGAGAAATGCCTATATGTGTGTGTGTGAGTTTGTGTGTGTGAAATGTAGTGTGTGTGTGTGTGTGTGTGTGTGTGTGTGCGTGTGCGCTCAAGCTATATTCAACTCTTTGGGACCCCATGGACTGTAACCAGCCAGGCTCCTCTGTCCATAGGACTCTCCAGGCAAGAATCCTGGAGTAGGTTGCTATTCCCTTCTCCAGGGGATCTTCCCAACTCAGAGATTAAACTCGAGTCTCCCATGTCTCCTGCATTGCAGGCAGATTCTTTAACCGCTGAGCCATCAGGGAAACCTGTGAAATATCATGGGAAACATCAACAATTTTATATATTTACTTATTTTTATTTTTTTGTATGCACAGTGCTGGTCTATGGTGCCACTTTCTAAATCTATTTGTCCCTTTTTATATGACTGCGTGTGGACAAGTTTTATTTTTTAAATACAGGCTTTCTTTTTTATTGTTTATTTGTTTACTTTTGGTTGCACTGGGTCTTCGTTGCTGCATGTGGGCTTTCTCCAGTTGCTGCATGTGGGCTTTCTCCAGTTCCTGTGAGCCAGGACTACTCTTTGTTGCGGTGGACAGGCTGTAGGCACATGGGCTTCAGTAGTTGTAGCTCATGGGCTTGGTTGCTCAGTGGCATGTGGAATCCACCCAGACCAGGGGTCAAACCCATGTCCCCTGCATTGGCAGCCAGATTCTTAACCACTGGACCACCAGGGAAGTTGAGTAGCTTTAAAAAAAACCTGTTTAAAAAAGACTCTTTTACCCACTTATTCTGTGTTGCACTGCTACCAATGTTCCCTGCTCTCAGCCTGCTCCTCGGGTGGGTCTCCTGCTATCAAGCCTGTTTCTTACCTAAGAAAACAGATCACCTCTTCTTTTAGGCTTGAAAGAAAGGACACTTGTTTGTCGTGGTCACCCTCTGCCTAGCACATGGATGTGCTACAGCAAAAGCTCATTCAGTGTTTGTTTCATGAGACAGTGAAGTTGTTGCCATCAGGGTAAAGTAGGAAGAAATCTTTCATTGTATCCAAAGGAGTTCCGTTTTCCTAAAGCACGTGAACAGAAACGCACAGACTCAGTGGGTCTATGATGTCTGCTAAGAAGCTTTAAAAACACCCTCCGAATCTAAAAAAATGGTATGGATGAACCCGTTTCCAAGGCATGAATAGAGACCCTGCCGGGGGGGATGGACTTGTGATGTAGTGGGGGATGGGTTGGGTGGAACAAAGCAATGACATACATACACTGCCATGCATGAAACAGACAGCTGGTGGGGAGCTGCTGTGCAGCGCAGCGAGCTCACCTCGGGGCTCTGTGATGACCTGGGAGGGCTGGGGGGTTGGGAGGGAGGCTCAAGAAGGAAGGGATATATGTATACCTACAGCTGATTCACATTGTTGTACAGCAGAAACTAACACACCATTATAAAGCACAATACTTCAGATAAAACCTCAAAAACAAACACCCTCCTAATAGTTGGTCCTCATCATTTGTGAATACAGCACCGCACGTCAGAGACATCCGTGTTGTTTGCTCAGAAATGTGTATCCATTCATTTGTGAAATTCTCCAGCCCTCTCTCCTAGACAAGCCTTCTCCTAGATGGGTCCATGTGGATTAACCCTAGGGAAGTCTTCATCACACATGTCACTTAGGCTTTGCTGTGGACACGATGCTGAGAAGGCTTGCATGTGTGTATTCTCACCAGGTGGCTTCTGACATGTTTGGGTTTATAGTGCATGCTTGGTTACCTGTCTTTTCCAAAAATTCTAGGAGTGTGCTCAGCCTCCCCTGCAGCTGTTGGCATGCATTCACCTCTTGAAATGAACAGATCCTTTCAATGGTCAGCTGGCTGACACAGGTGTGAAGGCTGCAGTGTATTTAAGAGACAAATGCTGGGGTTCTTTTTCCTGTTCCCTAGGCATCATTTCTTCCGGAAATAAAGGACTCACAAAAGGACTCACAATAGGAGGAGGAAGTTAGCAGATCATTTTGCTCACGTCTTTCAATGTATTGGATGCTTGCTTTTTGATATGGCAAGATGTATTACAGAAAATAGACCCAGGTAACTTGCAAGGCAATGGCACCCCACTCCAATACTCTTGCCTGGAAAATCACACGGACGGAGGAGCCTGGTGGGCTGCAGTCCATGGGGTCGCTGAGGGTCGGACACGACTGAGCGACTTCACTTTCACTTTTCACTTTCATGCATTGGAGAAGGAAATGGCCACCCACTCCAGTGTTCTTGCCTGGAGAATCCCAGGGTCGGGGGAGCCTGGTGGGCTGCCGTCTATGGGGTCGCACAGAGTTGGACACGACTGAACCGACTTAGCAGCAGCAACTTGCAAGGCGAAAACGCTACAGAATGGCGATGGGCATAGCTAAAAAGAAAGCTCTTTTTCAAATAGCTTTGCCTGATGAAATTTTAAGGATTTATTTTCTTCAGTTTAATTGTGCAACCTTCAGACATCTCCTCAAAATGACCAAAGGACCCCTGACCCATCCCAAAGTCTTTGCCTTTGAAAATGTACTGGGAACAGTTGAATAGCTTTTATCTGAAAGCGAGTTCTAGTCATAAGTATTTCTGACTACTTAGTTCTCCTAAAGCCTACAATGTTATTTATATTCTCTAAGATATTCACCTGAGACATTTGAAAATATAAAACCCTTCATAGGAAAACCAGGCTATTAATATTACCACATTATAAATTCTAGTTTCCCAAACTGGCATTTTTTAAATACCTGAGGCCTGATTTTATGTGGCAGTTTAGGTGATGCATCAGCTTCATGTTTGATTTATTTTTCTTTGAGATTAAAGGTGACAGAAGACAGTGATGAGAGGGTGTTTTTAAAATATCTCCTCTGTGCAGCTCATTCAGTGTAGATTGACAACTCAGAGAAGGAAGGAAAACATGAAGTCAAAAGGGCTGATTATGCAGATGCTGTACACACACTTAAGAGAATATCAGGCAGGAGAGGCTGTGATTATGCGGGACACGTCTGGGAAGAGAGTGCAGGCAAAGCAAAGAAATGATTTTACTGGGTCAAGGAAGTTCCCTGGTGGTCCAGTGGCTAAGTTCCCTGGTGGTCCAGTTCCTTGCTCTCAAAGCAGGGAACCCGGGTTCAGCTTCTGGTCGAGGAACTAGATCCCACATGCCACAGTTAAGACCCAGGACAACCAAATAAGTAAATAAAAATAAATATTTTAAAAAATCATAAAAATATTGGGCCAATATAGGGAGTTTCAGATATGTCACAACTGTAGACTTTGAAAGATTGGAAAGGAAAATAATGATTTTTATTAAAGGTAAGAGACAAAGAAGATAAAGTTAGTATTTAATGGTGATATTTTATTGTTGAATTTCTTTGATGGCTATGACTTCCCTGATGCCTTTATGGTCTGATTTTAGGATCATGCGGTGCTGTCTGTCTATATGATGTCTGCTTGGGCTGAATAAAGGACAGGATGCATCAGCATCAGTGGGGAGGAGGGAGAGAACCTGGGGTTTCAGGAGTATGGTCCAACCTCAGCTACTTCTAGCTGAGTGACCACACTTGGAAATGGAATTAATGATCCCAGCCCTGGACTTCTCTGGTGGTCCACTGGTTAAGAGTCCGCCTGTGAATGCAGGGGACCCGGGTTCAGTCTCTGGTCCAGGAAGATCCCACATGCTGCGGGTCAGCTGAGCCATGTGCCACAGCTACTGAGCCTCCGTGCCTAGAGCCCGCGCTCTGCAAGAGAAGCCTCCGCAGAGAGAAGCCCAAGCATCACAGCGAGAGAATAGCTCCCGACCTCCACGACTAGGGAAAGCCCAAGCACAGCAATGGAGACCCAGTGCAATCAAAAATAAACAAGCAGAATGAATGATCCCAGCCTTGAGAAACTTACAGGAAAGCTGGAGCACAATTATTTAATAGATAAAAGCAGAAATAGTGAATAGTAATAATTCATTGTAAACATGGTTTGAAATATTAAAGGATTGTATCCATGAAAGGGAGCACTATTACTGCAGTCAGATCTGACTTTTACCAAAGCTCATCTGTCTTCTCCACAGCTCCTAGTAAACAGCCAGTACCTGTTGGCTGGGTAAATAAATATAAATACATATTTGTATGTGTGTAGATAGATGGATAAATTGATCATTACACTTTCCTCCACCTAAGAATACTAAAATATCCTCTCTGTATATGTGTAAAGAAAAGGATTACTATTTTTATAAAGCTTAAAAAACACATAGTCACCCAGGAGTTTCCTTTTTAGGTTACAAAGTTGCTTCTTCTTGAGAAAGGCAAATACTGTATGATATCACTTATATTTGGCATCTAAAATGTGACAAGAATGAACCTATCTGTGACATAGAAACAGACTCAGGGACATAGAGAACAGATTGGTGGTTGCCAAGGGGGAGTGGGTTGGGGGAGGGACGGAGTGGGAGGTTGGGCTAGCAGAGGGAACTTTCATACATAGACTAGATAAATGACAGGGTCCTACTGGATAGCACAGGGAACCGCATTCAAATATCCTATGATGAAATATAATGGAGTAGAATGGAAAAAAGACTGCATAGATATATGTATAGCGGAATCAGTTTGCTGTACTGCAGAAATGGACACAGCGTATATCAACCATACTTCAATTTCTTAAAAAAGGGGAAAAATTAAAAAGCCAAAATTATTTAATCTTTTTCTTCTTCACTGAGATGTTCACAATCCATGTCCAGTCTGAATATACAAAGCATCCACAGAAAGCAGCTGATTGTGCTTCTGATTATAATATTTTTGTTATTATTATAATTGCTTTTTAAAATAAAAGTAGATAATCATGGTAAACAATAACTGCAGAGAAAAGTTCTTGAGGATTTTAATGAAAACTTTCCCATAGGATAACAAGCCAAATTCCAGGCTGCTATCTGGTGCTCAAGAGTTATATTTATTAAATTAAAACTTTTAAAAGTTAAGTGTGTAATATTGACTGGGGTTTTTCTGTATGTGGGGTGGATCCAAGGGATTCACAGAGTTGGAAGGAAGCAGGGTATGTTGGATGAGGCATGTGTTTGGCTGCTCTGAAGGCTAAAACCTTGGAAAAGATGCCACTCCAGGAAACATTTAGAAAATGAATAATCTTGTCCATGGAACAGAACAGAATGATATTCAGCTATTTTGTTCCTGTTCTAAAGGAGCATCTCGCTGGTTCACAAGCATGGATGAGTGTCAGCATCACAAAAGTTTCATTGACAACACCCACTGTTATTTCCAGCATAAGAAACTGAGGGACTATTAGAAAAGAGAGTTTGCACAGAGAAGAGAAACAAAGGAGGAAACTCCCCAGTTACAGTAAGTGCCCTACGTACAAACGGGTTCTATTCCAAGAGCGCATTCGGAAGTCAGGTGTTTGTAAGTCCACCGAAGGTAGCCCAGTACCCGGCTAACACAACTGGCTATATAGTACTGTACTGTAATAGGTTTATAACACTTTTCATACAAATACGACATGAAAAACAAACAATAAATAAAGAAACCATTTTTAATCTTACAGTACAGAACCTTGAAAAAGTACAGTACAACAACTGGCATCCAGGGGCTAGCATAGAGTGAACAGGCAAGAAGAGTTACTGACCGGACGAGGGAGAGGAGGTGGGAGATGGTAGATCAACAGCACCAGGAGGTGGAGGGCAAGCTGAAATGTCACTCACACCTGATGTTGATGGCTCAGGTTCTGGCTCCTTGCTGGAACCAGATGCACAATCACATCTTTGAAAGTTCACAACTTGAAGGTTTGTATATAGGGGAGTTACTGTACCTTTCTCTACCCTTAGCTCAAAGCACAGAGCCCCCTCTGGGGATCAGCATTATTTTCGTAACAAGACTCTTATCAACCATCAAGGTGAAACATGACAAAGGAATCTGGCCTCTCAGGGCTTATTTGCTATTTAAATATCCACGTTACCTATCATTATGTAAACAAACTCCAACCTCACAGTGTTAGTTGGAAAGAGGAAAACAGCTAATTTACGAATACGACTGACTTGCAATTTATTGTTATGCTCCATGAAATAAAACAGAAGCTTACCAGTAGATAACTAATAAGAACCTGCTGCATAGCATAGGAAATGCTACTCAATACAATGTAATGGCCTATATGGGAAAAAATATATAAAAGAAAAAAAAAGGAGTAGGCATGTGTAAATGTGTAACTAATCACTTTGCTGTACATCTGAAACTAACACAACGTCGTAAATAACCTATACTCCAACAATGGAGAAGGAAATGGCAGCCCACTCCAGTATGCTTGCCTGGGAAATCTCAAGGACAGAGGAACCTGGCAGATACAGTCCATAGGGTTGCAAGAGTCAGATGGAACTTATGAATATACCACCACCACCTACTCAAGTGAAATATTTTTAAAAAGCAGAAGCCTATCAGATGACAGCAATTACTATTTAGTAAGAATGAAAGATATTGGTTGGCAACTGGACCTCCATGCTCTGATCCCACCCTGACCTCAGGACACCAAGTTTCTGCAGCTGGTGGAGGTAGAGGTGCCCAGTCTTTGTGGTGGTCAGGTAGAGAAACACCTGCTGAGCCCCTGCCCAAGGACCCAGGTCATGGAAAGCCATTGACAAAGACCCACTCCCCGCCCGCCCAGCCCATATGTTTGCACTGAATCCTGTATTATCTGTCAACCTGAGGCCATTGCATTCTGTGAACCCATTTTAATTTCTGTCCTGGCAACAATGACCCCATGGAAACAAATGACTGAATACAGCAGCTTGCAAACTGAAATACGCATGGAGTATAGTTCAAGGAGGAATGCTTGAAAAATTAACTATTAAATGCTGGTGTTGCATTTTTGTTTTTAAAATGGATATTATTTTCTAAATATTATGGTTAAATATCCAGTTATTTTTAAATATAAAGAGCATTTTAAAAGTTTGGAGTTGTCGGATTCAAATATTGCCGACAGAAAACATTTTCTGTCTTTCGGTTACTGAAAAATGATATTTCTCCAAAAATGCTGCAAATGTTCGCTGAGAATTAAGTGAATGTTTTCTTCTGACTTCTGACAGCCATATACTTGAAAGATATTTACAAGAAACTTCAAAGAAGTGCAGCGCCCCCTAGTGGGATAACGACTTAGTACATCTGTTCCTGCAGATGGGTTTGAGGAAGTTATTTCAACCCATGAACCCCAAAGATGCACCAAAAAACTTCAACCATAATAACCAAATACCCAAGGCTCCAAATTCCTTTTCCAGGATATGAAATGAATTTTAAATGTCCACCAAAATGTTGTTATTGCATGAGGCTCAAGCTGCCTGAAATCAAGCTTATTATTTTTGGCTGAAATAAGAAATGTAACTTCCACTTGCAGCTTTCTGTGACTCCAGTATGCCTTTAGTGATTCCTCTGAACTCTGCTCATTTCTCTATAATATCTTTAATTCTTTTATCATAGTAAAAGTGTTTCTGGCAACGTTCTGTCACTAGGGAACAGTAAATGAAGTTAGGATTATTAAAACGAGTAATTAGAGGCAAATTCACTTTTATGTGTTTGGCAAACCTTGCCATTTGATAAAATTAAATACCTTGTCACATCTGAAATCAACGATAATTATAAACGATGGATTATTTGCAAGAAAGCAACACAAACGTACCTACTAGGCCTGCTTCCAAACTTAGAATAAATGCATTAACAATTTAATATTGACCAATTACATATGAAATCTTTTCAGTGTGTGAGCACTGCTGGTGGCATGGGATTTATTAGACTAAGTAATGTAAAATAGAGTGAAATAGATCAAATCATTTTTTATGAAATAATGGTGCCATTAGATCAGGCTCTCTAAGTCAAAGTGGGACACTTCCTCTTTGTGGACATTCTCTGAGTTGTGCATGGTATGTTTAAACTCTCATGCTGCATTCACCCCTAAGCCTTAAATTAAAATAGCCATTAAGAACGATCGGACAGATTTGAAAAAGCAGTCTCTCTCCAAGTGTAGAGAGAGAGTTTGGGAAGATTGGAAAAGGTCCCTAGGTGTCTGCAACTATCTACCATTGGTGTACTAGTGTGGGTCTCCTGAGAGCGGAGACCAAGATGGGACTGATTAGGGAAAACACTTGAGGAACAGTTGGCAGGAAGCCAGGGAAGATGGGAAAAAGCCTTCAAATCTGCAAATCCAGTTGTTTGCGGGGTGGGAGGTGGGGGCGGGCGTGTTGCAGGAAGGGAGGAAGAGTGAGTGGAAGCATATACAATTTCAGGAAGTTTGGAACATTCATAAACATCAATGGGAAACCCTCAAGCCAAAGATGATATTACAGAAACTCTAGCCTGCAGGGCAACCTGCCTTGAGCTGGAAAGAACATTATTTTCCTCTTATCTTAAGCCAAGTGAGAGATAAAATTCTGAAAGTTTGCTCTGGAAGTTTTTGGGGGCACAGAGCCTGGCACCAAAGCCACTTCTGAAAATACCTGTAGGGGGCAATGCCCTGCTAGAACAGTCTACCTGGCATCACAGCAGACAGGTGCCCATGCAGGGAAGTAACTGCATCCTCACAGCTTGGAGCCGGCGGTCGGATATTCACCTGCAGTGTGAAGAGACCCAGGCAAGGAGGGAAGCTAAGTGCCTTGGGACTGGGTGGGGGCTGGGGATTCATCTAAGAAACACAGCCTGCACTGAGGATGCCCAGTAAGAGAAAGGCAATTCGGAATTTTCTCAGTGTGGGAAAACAATAGATGTTCAATGAACGTTTGCAGTGGTAAATTTATCTTGTTATGGTGTGTCAGTCACAAAAGCAGAAAGCACAGGTATTGCAAACGGAGGGAATTTAATTCGGGGAACTCATTACAGGGGTGATGGAAGACCTTAAAGTCTTCCCAGAGATTAACAACTGATAGAAGAGAGGCTGAGGGAGGCGATAATATCATTACAGCTAGAAGCCTGGGTCTTATGCTATGCTACGAAATTCAGTTTCATAGCAGGTTGGCGGGGTTGGGGGAGTGGGAGGGAGTGAGAAATGAATCCACAAGAGATGCTCAGCTACTATCTGAGATGCTGTGAGCAGACTAAAGAGAACAAGGGAAAACACCTGATTGCAGACTTTCTTCCACCCTCGCCTCTTCTGCCAGGGTCTGTGTTGGACACATCTGGGCAGAAACAAGAGAGTCTGGGAAATGCAGTTCCCTGTGATTTGGGGAAGAGCAGAAGGGTGAGGATGGATCTGAAACCAAGCAGGCCTGTGAGCGGTCCACACAACCTTCTAACAACCACACTGTGTCCGGAAACTTGCAGACAAAAAAGAAAAAGACCAGAGGACAGGGACACAGGCTGCTGTTGGCAGCTGGCAAAAGGATACCATTCTCCACAGAAGGAGAATTTTATGGCCTTGATGTTTAGACCAGGATCCTAGAAAACTCAGTTCAGTTCAGTCGCTCAGTCGTGTCCGACTCTGCGACCCCATGAACCGCAGCACACCAGGCCTCCCTGTCCATCACCAACTCTCTGAGTTTACCTAGAAAACTAGACCATTTTTAATTTGGAACTTTTATAACAGTTCTGTATCTGAGAGAGAGATTTTGCATAATGTCAAGACTTATTGGAAAGGCTGGGGGAGGAGGCAGTTTTCCTTTTTGTTTAGTTTATACATAATTAAAACTCTTACTCTAGTGACAGTTTTCAAATTTGGCATAGCATCTTTTAATGTATTTAATATCAGAAAAGCTTTGAGGCTCTACTCTCTGGGAATTATGTAAACTTAGAAAAGCAAATAAAGCCCCAGTTTTACAGAGTCCCAACACAATTCTAGAGAGGAAAATATTATTATGCTCTTTATAGAGAGACTGTCTTTGGGACAAAAATGAGCTCCAGAAATTTCTCTAAATTCTTGCAGTCCAGGTCCTTATTTGTTCCTCTGGACCAAATCTTTGGATGGTTACATGATCCTTGTTTGGAACTTTCTGTGGAAGGACATGATTTTCTGTATCACAGGATAGGTGGTAAGATAGCAAACATTCTTGACAATTTGATAATGCTTGAAGTCAATATTTTTTTAAAAAAGAAATTGACAAGTATTTAGAGGAAGGGCAGAGTAAATCTGTAGGTGGAAGAATGGATAAAAGACAGCCATTTCTCTTTTTTACTTTTATAGTTCAGAATTGGGAAAGGAGTACGTCAAGGTTGTATATTGTCACCCTCATTATTTAACTTACACTCAGAGTACATCATGAGAAACGCTGGGCTGGATGAAGCACAAGCAGGAATCAAGACTGCAAGGAGAAATACCAATAACCGCAGACATGCAGATGACACCACCCTTATGGCAGAAAGTGAAGAGGAACTAAAGAGCCTCTTGATGAAGGTGAAAGAGGAGAGTGAAAAGGCTGGCTTAAAGCTTAACATTCAAAAAACAAAGATCATGGTATCCGGTCCCATCACTTCATGGGAAATAGATGGGGAAACAATGGAAACAGTTACAGACTTTATTTTCTTGGGCTCCAAAATCACTGCAGATGGTGACTGCAACCATGGAACTAAAAATTGTTTGCTCCTTGGAAGAAAAGCTATGACAAACCTAGACAGTGTGTTAAAAAGCAGAGACATTACTTTGCTGACAAAGGTCCATCTAGTCAAAGCTATTGTTTTTCCAGTAGTTGGATGTAAGTTACATCTTATGGATGTAAGGGTTGGACTATAAAGAAAGCTGAGGGCTGAAGAATTGATGCTTTTGAACTGTGGTGTTGGAGAAGACTCTTGAGAGTCCCTTGGACTGCAAGGACTCAAACCAGTCAATCCTAAAGGAAATCAGACCTGAATATTCATTGTAGGGACTGATGCTGAAGCTGAAACTCTAATACTTTGGCCACCTGATGTGAAGCACTGACTCATTTAAAAAGACCCAGATGCTGGGAAAGATTGAAGGCAGGAGGAGAAGGGGACAACAGAGGATGAGATTGTTGAATGGTATCACCGACTCAATGGACATAAGGTTTGAGCAAGCTCTGGAAGATGGTCAAGGACAGGGAGCCCTGGCGTGCTGCAGTCCATGGGGTCACAAAGAGTTGGTCACTACCGAACAACTGGACAACAAGTTTTATCGCCCTGAGCAATTCAGCTCTGGTTCCCAGTTTGCATATGGAATTCAACAACAAAAACATCAGCAATAGCAATGCCCTCATGGTTACTCAGAAACACCCTCTTGGAAGGTCTTGGTAGACACTGCTTCTGCTCTCCAGCTCTCCTTCTCAAATGGAATTTCTTAAAGAGCCTTTCGCAGCTGTCCTGATGTTTTCTGTTACCATGACATGCAGGCACCCAGCAGTGTCCTCTTGGAGGTTTTAAACTAGTCTCAGTCCAATGGATGGAAAAGTGTGGGTCAGTGATGGAAATGAAACAAAGGGAGGAGCTGAGAGTCCAGACTTGTGTTCCAGGAAGAGGCTGAGAGCAAGGAGAGACATTGGAGACTCTGGGAGCATTTGGAGAAAACGGAAGGATGACAGTTCAGATAGGAGCCTGAGAGATGTGAAAGTGAAGCTAGAGATGTCCTACTAGGTAGAGGGGGTGGTGGAAGTGGAAGGGAAGAGTCTGAAGCAAGTGGGAAAATGGAACACATGGGTGAAAGCAGTATTGGGGACAGGGGGTGGCTGGGCATCCTTTCGGTGAAAATTTTATGATTTTATTATCAGCTCTTTCAAAGAGGAAAGAAACTTACTGATAACACCTGAAAACTCACCACTTGGACTCTATTTTCAGAATCAATTTCAGGCATTCATTTACTACCACCACACAAACTTGGGCTTCTTTGGGGGATCAGACAGTAAAGAATCTGTCTGCAATGCAAGAGACCCTGGTTGGATCCCTTAGTCGAGAAAATCCCCTGGAGAAGGGAATGGCAACCCACTCCAGTATTTGTGCCTGGAGAATCCCAGTAGACAGAGGAGCCTGGTGGGCTATAGTCCATAGGGACACAGAGGGTCAGACACAACTGAGCAACTAAGTATGGCACAGCCCAGAGGAGGCAGAAAGAGGGAGAGAAGGCGGAGGGGGAGACAAGCAGAGAGCCCCGTGGTGTTTAGTGAGTTTTACTAGATTTTCCATGTCATTAACTTCTCATCTGCAATGACTGACAGTTTTTCTTGGGTTTTCCAATATTTATCCTTCTGTATTCTCCAAGCCTCTCTTGTTTTGCTTTGTTTGCTTACTGCCTTGTTTAGGTATGCTCGCAAAATGTTGAATATTATTAGTGACAGAGGAAATTGCCTAAGGTTTTTTTTCTAGATTTCTGACAGATACTCTAATCAGAGTGAAGAAATTGATATTATTTCTAGCTCATTGAGGATATATGACTCGTTTGTGTTTTATTTTGCGTTTTCTTTGCTTTGAGGGAATGTATAGAATTGAAACAAACACATTTTGGTAATCTAGTGACACGATTTTACCCCTTTTCTCCTCTTCCTGTATTTTTACATCAATAGATTTGACTGAAGCTGTTACATTCTTGCATCTCTGAGAGAAGTCACCTTTGGTTCCAAGGAATAACTTTTAATACACTAAAGGATTTGATTTTCTGATAGGAGTTCACCCTTGTTACCTATTTTATAGATAAAAAGGATTACTCCCTCACACTCTTTTCAGATCATTGATTTTTCCACACTTTGTTGAGTACGTTTTGTAATCTGTGTTGACCCGGGAAACCCCATTCGTACATTCCTTTCTGAGATAATCCCTGCTCTTGTGTGACATAGACTTTTCTCAGGGGAATCCTTCTCCCCCAAGGACATGGTTTTCTCTGAAGCCTTAAGGTCATGGCTGACCAGCTCCTGCATCTATCCACTCATCAGTTTGTAGACAAGGTGATGTATGTCTTGCCTCTCCTCAGTGATTCTTCCAGAACAATGCTCCCATCCCTCCTAAAATATTCCAGCTTTAAAACTCCAGGTATACCACCCTTTCCCCTTCTTTGCTGTGGACACCTGTAGACACTGTTTCATTCCTCCACAGCTCTTGAAGTTTTACCGCTAGCTCACGTTCATGGTCTTTGACAGCATTCCTTCATAATCGAGATTCAGAGCATTCAGCTCTTCAGGGAGTCTTTCTCATTAGACAGTAAGTCCCCCACCTATGAACCTTCACGTTGCAAAGTTTCAAAGACGCAAACGTGGGTTCACATGTCCAGTCACGTAAGGTTAGTTCACATGCCTGGTGTGTGCCGTCACGTGTGTGCATCCCCTACAAGTGGTTATGCTCTTGTGTACTCTTTTGTGTACAAGTGCTGTTTAGAGGACAGTAGTACAGTATCTTTATTTCAAGCCCAGGGTGTCCAGAAGCAAGAGAAAAAGCAGCTGTGATGCAGTTAGTACCATGCTGTACTTTTCAAGGTACATGCTGTAAGATTAAAAATGCTTTCTTTCTTTCTTTATTTTTTTTTTATGTATTATTTGTGTGAAAAACTGATAAACCTTTTACAATACAGTACTGCATAGCCGATTGTGTTACCTCGATCCCTAGGCTAACTTTGTTGGACTTACGAACAAATTGGACTCACACTGTCTCGGAATGGAACTTGTTTGTATGTATGTAGGGGACGCAAACTGTAGTTGGTGTATGGAGTATGATAAAACTCTAAGTTCATAGAAAGATAGCCAACATTTATTAAATTGTTACTGTTTACTAGTGAAGTGTCATGGCTGACGCACTATCAAATATCAAATTCTCATACATGTCTGGGCAGTTCAGTGACTCCACTGATCAACTTGGCTACCCTAATCCCCATACCACAATCTTAATGACTTCAAAGAGGTAATACATCCTGATAATTGGCAGAAAGTCTCCCCATTTTGGTTGCTTACATTAAAATAATCATCTCAGTTGTTCTGGGCTTGGCAGAGTTGATTCCTGGGCTCAGTCTTGATGCCAAGATAATATTATTGAAGCTAATTTCTGTGAGCCTTAGAATATATGCGAAGCAAGACAGTCTCCTAGCAGAAGCATGCCATGTGGTTGGGTACCAGCCAGGGCTTTGGGGTCAGCCCCAGCCCTGCATTTCATCAGCAGGAAAATGCTGAACCCATGAAAATAAGTCTAATTATAGGATCGACCACATCTGTTACTTTCAAGCTTGAGATAACGTCTGTTAAATTGCCCATGGAACATAGTAGATATTTAATAAGTGATAGCTGATTTTATAGTGATTTCTAAAATTCTGGTAATCTTAGTAGTACCATACAGAAATATTAATTAGGATTAAAGTAGCTAATGTAAATAAAGATCCAGTGTAAAGTAAAGTCTATCAAATATTAAGTTTTGATAGCTCATGCTAATTTCCTTCATTAATTCTCTTTCCTCTGATTTTCTTCT
The DNA here is from genome assembly GCF_032405125.1 of Capricornis sumatraensis. Lineage (NCBI taxonomy): Eukaryota > Metazoa > Chordata > Mammalia > Artiodactyla > Bovidae > Capricornis > Capricornis sumatraensis. Next base: position 56,115,039 of record NC_091085.1, on the reverse strand, counting down.
TTTCTTTCTCTTTGCAAATCTATGTTATAAAGATAAGATGTGATTTGGGGAAGAAAAGTATTCAAAATGAACTTATACTGCCCTTTGAGAAAAAAAGGTAAATACAGTTTTGGATAGGAGCAATCTTTCCCCAAATTTTAATTGATCAAATTCTTGGGAGTAAAGTTATTATCAATAGTGTTGGCAGTTACAGTATTCTCTTTGAAAGTTTAAGGCAAGTCAGTATTATTATGATAAAGAAGAGAAACACACACAGAACCCAGAACTACTCATCTGGAAGAAAATAAATGAAGGCTGTGACTTCTCTGCGGTAATATTTTCTGATCTTTTTTCTACTAAACTTGAAAAATAAAAATTGATTAGCATCTTGATTAGCATCTACCATTAAATATGACTGCCAGTTCAAATCTAAATCACTAAAAATATTTCAGAAATTAAAATGCCTCAAATAGAGATTGATCAATACTTTGAAATTTCTGCATTTCTTTCTGTAATTGACACTCCATTTTAGAGTTTCAGAAATTCCACCAGCTTTGAACAAAGCTTTAATAGGAAAAATGGATCAATTGGGAACGACATGCTTGGCTTATTTCGTAAGGAAGATAGACTAGCTACAAATTGGTTATGTGATGTGGCATGTTATAAAATCCTTGTAAATATCTCTGTCTCTATGAAATCATAAGATGGGATGATCGAATGGGGAATGCTGGGAAAGTCACTATGGTGAATGGGCTGTGCACATATTTTACATTTATGCACACAGATAACCTCAGTTGCAAACAACGTGTGCGCATATAAATGAGATTATGCATGCTTATAATCCTGTATGAGAAAGTCACTTTCCTGAAGGAGAGAATGCAATTGATGTGAAACTAATTTGGGGAAACTTAAATCTCAAGTTGAGCTCCAGATGCCTTCCCTGATATAAGTGAGTTGACTTTCATGTATTGATGATATTCAGGGTTGGATTGATTGCCAGAAAAGTTAACTGTGAGTAAATATGATAACAATTTGCTACACAAACTGTATATGCACTTTAGTGAACGTGGGAGTCCCAGGCCACGTGATTTCTAGAATTTGCTTTGATTTTGTCTTCTTTGTAAGAGGAAATTTATTTTTAAAAAGTAGATTTAAAGTTTCATTGAGATTAATTTTATTTTTATTGTTAAATTAGATTAAAAAGAACTTCTGTTTCTAGCCAAGATGAAATAACAGGGTCTGAATTGGCCTTCCTTGTTTAGACAACTTAAATAAATGAGGAAAATATATACAAGAAACAGGAGTTTTGGACATTGGGCATCAGACTGTTCAGGACAGTGATCACTGAGAGAGGAGAAATGACAAAGGAGTTGGATTTAGAATATATGAAAACTCCTCCCAAGTAATATAAAGTCATATAGTCTAACAAAAAAATTAAAAAGATGTGAAATAAAAACTTGTAATGATGCTAAACATCATTATCAACAGAGGAAATTCAAATTAAAACCACAATGAGATACACAGCACTCCTACTACAATAATCAAAATTTTAAAGATTGACTGCAGGAACTTCCCTTGTAGTCCCATGGCTAAGACTCTCCCAATGTGGGGGATACAGTTCAATCCCTGGTCAGGGAACTAGATCCCACACGCCCCAACTAAGATTCCACATGCCCCCACTAAAGATCCTGTATGCTGCAACAAACATGGAAAATCCCACGCTGCACTACTAAGACTGGGCACAAGTAAATAAATACTTTTTAGAAAGATTGACTGCAAATTATTTGTGAGGCTGCAGTGCAACTGGAGGGTTTCCCTGGTGGCTCAGTGGTAAAGAATCTGCCTGCCAAAGCAGGAGATGCAGGGTTCAGTCCTTGGGTCAGGGAAGATCCCCTGGAGAAGGAAATAGCAACCCACTCCAGTATTCTTGCCTGGGGATCCCCTGGACAGAAGATCCTGGCTGGCTTTGGTCTATAGGGTCATAAAGAGTCAGACACAATTGAACAGCTGAGCACACACACACACACAGAGCAACTGGAAATTTCATATGTTCCTAGTGGTGATATAAAAATACACTCTCTTTGGGCTGCTTTGGAAACACTTTGGCAGTTTCTTAAAAGTTAAGTATACAGTGGGAACCCACTCCAGTACTCTTGCCTGGAAAATCCCACGGATGGAGGAGCTTGGTGGACTGCAGTCCATGGGGTCGCTGAGGGTCGACACAACTGAGCGACTTCACTTTCACTTTTCACTTTCATGCTTTGGAGAAGGAAATGGCAACTCACTCCAGTGTTCTTGCCTGGAGAATCCCAGGGACAGGGGAGTCTGGTGGGCTGCCGTCTATGGGGTCGCACAGAGTCGGATACGACTGAAGTGACTTAGCAGCAGCATACACTTTCCTATGACTTAACCATCATGCTTCGAAGTATTTACCCAAGGGAAATGAACGCACATGACTCTACAGCACATTTTGTGTGATTGCTTATAGAAGATTTATTTGCAACAGCTGAGAACCAGAAACATCTCAAACGTCCATCCGTAGGTCTATCCGTCTATACAATGGAATTCCACTCCACAGTAAGAAGGAATAAAAAATTGCTACACCAAACCACATGAATCGATATCCAAACTAATATGCTTAGTGAAAGAAAGCAGACAAAAATGACTACGTACTCCCAGGTTCCATTTACGTAAAAGTATGCAAATATAAACAAAGCTATAGTGAGAGAAAACCACTCGTTGGTTGCCAGAAGCAGGAGGGAAGAAGTACAAAGGGACATAAGGAAGCTTTGGGGAATCATGGACATGTTTATTTTTCTTGATTGTGATAATGTTTGATGGGTATAAATATATGTCAAAAAATTTCAAGTTGTCCACTTTAAATATATATGAGTTATTATATGTGAATTATAAATCCACAATTCTATAAAAGAGAGGCAGTTTGGAAGGTTGGTAAAGCATCATTTAGATGGGAGAAAATAAATTAGTCTATGTAAAATCACATGTAATTAGGTAACTAAGTTGCTTATCTGCCATGCAAAAGTGACAAAACATGAGAAATTAAAAGTACTGCTTTCCTCAAGCAATTCACTTAGTAGCCTATCAGATTCAGATTTTTGATAGTCTGCACATTGCTTAAAGGAAAACAAAGTAAGGATTAATCATGCAATTTTTAGCTGAGGGTTGAGCTGATGAGTTTAATTTCCCAATTTATTTTTTGGAAACATGATTTGCATATATGAATACATAGATAGTTGTATTTTTCATATTGCCTTTAGTGTTATTTATACAGAGATAATATAATAAGAGATGCGTTATTCATTCCTTCAGTCTCTGGGTGGTAGCAACTCTGATGTCTGGTGATGGTTTAGGTATCAGATGTGAGACTTGGGGTGGTGACAATTTTTTGATAGAATAAGGGTCTCATTAGTGACTTTGTATTTCTTCTGTTAACACAGAGGTTTTCCGTGAAGCAAAAATGATTTAGGCTTACTGTAAAAAATTACAATGTTGTGTTAGTTTTTACTGTACAATAAAGCAAATCAGACATACTTATATAGATACATATATAGTGCCTCTCTTATTGAATTTCCTTCTCATTTAGGACACTATAGAGCATTAAGTAGAGTTCCTTGTGCGAAACAGTAGGTTTCTTTTAGTTATCTGTTTCATACATAGTAGCAGTCCATGGGGTCGCTAAGAGTCGGACACCACTGAGCAACTTCACTTTCACCTTTCACTTGCATACATTGGAGAAGGAAATGGCAACCCACTCCAGTGTTCTTGCCTGGAGAATCCCAGGGACAGGGAAGCCTGTTGGGCTGCCGTCTATGGGGTAACACAGAGTTGGACACTACTGAAGTGACTTAGCAGCAGCAGCAGCAGCAGGATAAATATGTCAATCCCAATCTCCCAGTTCATCCCACTTCCTCTTCCACCCTTGGCGTCCATATGCTTTCTTCCAACATCTGTGTCTCTATTTCTGCTTTGCAAATGGGTTCATCTCAACATTCGGAAAACGAAGATCATGGCATCTGGTCCCATCACTTCATGGGAAATAGATGGAGAAACAGTGGAAACAGTGTCAAACTTTATTTTTTTGGGCTCCAAAATCACTGCAGATGGTGATTGCAGCCATGAAATTAAAAGACGCTTACTCCTTGGAAGAAAAGTTATGACCAACCTAGATAGTATATCAAAAGCAGAGACATTACTTTGCCGACTAAGGTCTGTCTAGTCAAGGCTATGGTTTTTCCTGTGGTCATGTATGGTTGTGAGAGTTGAACTGTGAAGAAGGCTGAGCACCAAAGAATTGATGCTTTTGAAGTGTGGTGCTGGAGAAGACTCTTGAGAGTCCCTTGGACTGCAAGGAGATCCAACCAGTCCATTCGGAAGATCAGCCCTGGGATTTCTTTGGAAGGAATGATGCTAAAGCTGAAACTCCCGGACTCTGGCCACCTCATGCGAAGAGTTAACTCATTGGAAAAGACTGTGATGCTGGGAGGGATTGGGGCAGGAGGAGAAGGGGATGACAGAGGATGAGATGGCTGCATGGCATCACTGACTCGATGGACGTGAGTCTGAGTGAACTCCAGGAGATGGTGATGGACAGGGAGGCCCAGTGTGCTGAGATTCATGGGGTCACAAAGAATCGGACACGACTGAGAGACTGAACTGAACTGAACTGATACTGTTTCCTAGATTCCACATACATGTGTTAATATTGGAGAAGGCAATGGCAACCCACTCCAGCACTCTTGCCTGGAAAAACCCATGGACGGAGGAGCCTGGGAGGCTGCAGTCCATGGGGTCGCTAAGAGTCAGACATGACTGAGTGACTTCCCTTTCACTTTTCACTTTCATGCATTGGAGAAGGAAATGGCAACCCACTCCAGTGTTCTTGCCTGGAGAATCCCAGGGACGGGGAAGCCTGGTGGGCCGCCGTCTACGGGGCTGCACAGAGTCGGACACGACTGAAGTGACTTAGCAGCAGCAGGATAAATATGTCAACAATATGGTAATATTAGGTATTTGTTTTTCTCTTCTTGATTCTTCATTCTATATGATACAATGAGGCATCTATCACTGCACACTGGTTAGAATGGCCATCATCAAAAGATCTACAAACAGTAAATGCTAGAGAGGGTGAGGAATAAAAGGGAATCCTCTTACACCATTGGTGGGAAAGTGGATTGGTGCAGCCACTATGGAGAACAGTCTGGAGGTTTCTCCAAAAACTAAAAACAGAGCTACCACATGATCCAGCAATCCCACTTCTGGGAATATATCTGGAGAAAATCATAATTCTAAAAGATACATGCACCCCAATGTTCATTGCAGCACTATTTACAATAGCCAGGACATGGAAACACCTAAATGTGTGTCTACAGAGTCTTAGATAAAGAAAATAAGGCACATACACACAATGGAATATTACTCAGCCATAAAAAGGAACAAAATTGTGCCATTTGCAGAGATATGGGTGAACCTAGAGATTGTTGTATAGAGTGACTTAAACTTACTTTTACAGCATCAGTAAAGATGTTTAATCACTATTGTCTTTGCATGATATTGTAAATCTGGGTCAGTAACATACGTGGTAAGCCCAACATGTTTACCCCTCTTGTATCCATAACTGGACAAGAATAGTCAGTCATGATATTCTGACCCAAAATTTTGCTCTCCAAACCCCTCTTATCACAGTGCCTAAAACAAAAATGAACTATAGGGAGAGTATGCACAGAGGCTGAGCCCAGTTTACCACTTCAACTCTTCTGCAGAAGAAAGACTTCTGCAGACATCAGTTGCTCTGCTCTTGTGTAGCTTGGCATAAAACATGTAATATCTGCCAATATCATGACACTTATTAAGAATGACAATGACAGTGTATTCCCTTTTATGTAAATTCCTTTTTTTATACAAATGTAGTATATGCTTATTGTGATCCACACAGTCAAAGGCTTTGGCATAGTCAATAAAGCAGAAATAGTTGTTTTTCTGGAACTCTCTTGCTTTTTCCATGATTCAGTGGCTGTTGGCAATTTGATCTTTGGTTCCCCTGCATTTTCTAAAACCAGCTTGAACATCTGGAAATTCATGGTTCATGTATTGCTGAAGCCTGGCTTGGAGAATTTTGAGCATTACTTTACTAGCGTCTGAGATGAGTGCAATTGTGCGGTAGTTTGAGTATTCTTTGGCATTGCCTTTCTTTAGGATTAGAATGAAAACTGACCTTTTCCAGTCCTGTGGCCACTGCTGAGTTCTCCAAATTTGCTGGCATATTGAGTGTAGCACTTTCACAGCATGATCTTTCAGGATTTGAAATAGCTCAACTGGAATTCCATCACCTCCACTAGCTTTGTTCATAGTGATGCTTTCTAAGGCCCACTTGACTTCACATTCCAGGATGTGTGGCTCTAGGTGAGTGATCACACCATTGTGATTATCTGGGTTGTGAAGCTCTTTTTTGTACAGTTCTTCTGTGTATTCTTGCCACCTCTGCTTACTATCTTCTGCTTCTGTTAGGTCCATACCATTTCTGTCCTTTATCAAGCCCATCTTTGCATGAAATGTTCCCTTGGTATCTCTAATTTTCTTGAAGAGATCTCCAGTCTTTCCTATCACTGCAGATGGTGATTGCAGCCATGAAATTAAAAGACACTCCTTGGAAGGAAAGTTATGACCCATCTAGATAGCATATTCAAAAGCAGAGACAGTACTTTGCCAACAAAGGTCCATCTAGTCAAGGCTATGGTTTTTCCAGTGGTCATGTATGGATGTGAGAGTTGCACTGTGAAGAAAGCTGAGCACCGAAGAATTGATGCTTTTGAAGTGTGGTGTTGGAGAAGACTCTTGAGAGTCCCTTGGACTGCAAGGAGATCCAACCAGTCCATTCTAAAGGAGATCAGTCCTGGGTGTTCATTGGAGGGACGGATACTAAAGCTGCAACTCCAATACTTTGACCACCTCATGCGAAGAGTTGACTCATTGGAAAAGACCCTGATGCTGGGAGGGATTGGGGGCAGGAGGAGAAGGGGAAGACAGAGGATGAGATGGCTGGATGGCATCACCGACTCAATGGACATGAGTTTAAGTAAACTCTGGCAGTTGGTGATGGACAGGGAGGCCTGGCGTGCTGTGATCCATGGGGTCGCAAAGAGTCAGAAGTGACTGAGCAACTGAACTGAACTGAACTGAACTGAGTAGATGCTTATCAGGGAAAATTTACAAAACACCAAAAATTTCAGAGAAAAATAATGATTGTACCTGATTCCACCACCAAGATAAAAACATCAGAGCCATTTTCAAGAGATGTTTTTTGAAATACATGTATTTAATTTCTAGAGGCCAAATTTGGGTCATTCTTTCCATATCTCTACTTACATGCACACTTTCCAATACCTTCTTGGACATTGAAATATAGCTATAATAGCTACTTTAATAGCCTTGCTCTACTTCCATCACCTGTGTTATTCCTGTGTCTATTTCTATTGATCAATTTCCTTCTCCTACTGGATCATGCTTTCCCATTTCTTTGTATGATGAGAAATGTGAGTGTAGCCAATTGTTAGCTGACCATGAATTCATGAGTGATACCACCTCCCCCTGCCACTATGAATTATAGACCGGTTGTACCAGATCAACTTGGCCCAAACTGCCAGCCTATAAAATTGTGAGGCAGCTAATGATTGTATTTTTAAGCAAGTAAAGATTTTGTTGGTTATCAAAAGCTAATTATTACAGCCAGTAAATATTTATGGAAATCGTGAATAAATATTTGATAATGTCTCATAACTTGGAGAGACAAATTAGGGCAGGGGATTAAGATACAGACTAATATAAATAAACAATAAATGCTGAAGAGGGTGTAGAGGAAAGGGAACCCTCTTGCACTGCTGGTGGAAGTATAAATTGATACAGCCACTGTGGAGAAGAGTATGGAGGTTTCTTAAAAGACTAAAAGTAGAGCTACCATATATGATCCAGAAATCCCACTACTGGGCGCATACCCTGAGAAAACCGTAATTCAAAAGGATACACGCACCTTAGTGTTCACAGCAACAGTGTTTACAATAGCCAGGACGTAGAAGCAACCTAAATGTCCATCAATAGATGAATGGATAAAGAAGACGTAGTACAAATATGCAACGTCATACAAATATACAATTAGCTATTAAAAGGAACTTTCCTGGTGGCTCCGATGGTAAAGAATCTGCCTGCAATGCAGGAGACTCAGGTTCAATCCCTGGGTCAGGAAGATCCCCTGGAGACGGGAATGGCAACCCACTCTAGTATTCTTGCCGGGAGAATTCCAAGGACAGAGGAGCCTGGCCAGCTACAGTCCATGGTGTTGCACAGAGGACGTGACTGGACAACTAACACTTTGACTTTGAATAAAAAGGAATGGAATCAGGTCATTTGTAGAGATGTTGATGGACCCAGAGTCTGTAATACATAGTGAAGTAAGTCAGAAAGAGAAAAATAAATATATTAATGCATATATGTGGAATCTATAAAAGTGGTGCCAATGAGCCTATTTGCAGGGCAGGAATAGAGACACAGAATGAACGTGTGGGTATGGGTGGGGGGGAGGGGAGAGTGGGATGTTTCGGGAGACTGGGATTGACATATGTACCCTGCCCTGTGTAAAATAGATGGCTGGTGGAAGGCTTCTGTGTAGCACAGGGATCTCAGCTAGGTGTTCTGTGAAGAACTAGAGAGGTGGGATGGGGGTATGCAGGTAAGAGAGAGGTCCAAGAGGGGCGGGATATATGTATACACATAGCTGACTCACTTCACTGTACAGCGGAAAATAACATTGCAAGGCAATTATACTCCAACAAGATAAAATAGATACATGACAAAGTATACTGCAGAGCCCAGGGAGTGACACCTATTATCTTGTATTAATAATAATCTACAATGGAATATAGTTTGCAAAAGTACCAGTCACTATGCTCTATACCTGAAACGAATATAATATTGTAAATCAGCTATACTTTCAGTAAAGACTCATAATAATAAATACTTCAGCTAATAAAAAAATAAAAAGACATTAGTCCAAAGATTAGAAAAAAATATGTGACTAAGTTCCTTGACAGATTCAAAATGGGTGTCATTTTCCACAAACGTGGCAGGCACCCAGCCTCCCAGGTTCCCTTGGTGTTTCCCAGGTGTGTCTCCCTAGGTCTCTCTTCGTGGCTTCTGTTTCTTTGCTGATGACTGTCACATTTAAAGTAGAATGAGACCACTTGGTTCATTTTTCTCCTTCTGCAGCTGCGGTAGCTCCAGTCTCCTGGGGTGGGGCTCAGATCAGACAGATTGGGGGTTCACAATTCCCACCTGCTGCTGTCACAGTCTGTCCGCTTTGAGCTGTATTCATCTCACTTTGGTTCTTGTGTGTGTGCTAAGTCGCTTCAGTTGTGTTTGCGACCCTGTAGACTGTAGCCTGCAAGGCTCCGCTGTCCATGGGATTCTCCAGGCCAGAATACTGGAGAGGGTTGCCATGGCGTCCTCCAAGGGATCTCCCCAACCCAGGGATCAGACTGCGTGTCTGGCATCTCCTGCATCTTTTGCACTGGGGGACAAGCTCTTTACCACTAGTGTCTTCTGAAGAACCCCACTTCCATCCCTGACCACAATAAAAATTGAAATAAAAGATTGTCACTGTTGATCAGTTTCATATTGCTTGTCCTTAAAAATATAAACAGATGAGTGTTTTCTAAGACTACTACCCTAAACTAATTTGCTTTTCACTTATGAGACCTAGCTTTTTCCTCTCCCAGAGTTAAGTCTCCTAGAAGAATTTGGAAAACATAAATTTCCTATGTCAGCATTAATTGTTCCATTCAGATCTGTCTTGCAAAAATTACAGTCACTGTTACCACTAATCATTATATTAATAAGAATTAACAAATTAAACATAAAAATTCTCTGGAACATTTATACTGAACTCTGGGGACTAAGTTCTTTTTTGTCCTCAAATGGGATACACGGTGGATTTTATCAAATATTTACTTAATTTTAGATCAATAAATGCAATTTGGCTTCACTGAACCACTTATCTGAGGAAAATGTCACCGCTCCAACCTGAACTTTACTGGTGAAATTTGCAAGTAATGGTCGAATGATATGCAAATTGTCATCAGGCAATTTAGTCAAAAGATTGGTGATGGAGTGGGAATATTACGGGTGCAGAAATTAGCTGCTGTGAAACACACATCACTATTTTAAAAAGTAATTTCAGCAACTTGGAGAAATGAATACAAATTCCATTTTTTGATTATTGAGATGGAAGGTGTTAAAATAGGAAATAAGTCTAAGGCACTTAAGCTCCAATAAAAACTTTCTTTCTAGAAATTATCCTAAACTGATAGCCCAATTTTCCTTAGTACAACCTGGAAAACACTAGAGATTTGAGTTAATGAGTTATAAAAATGTGTGTGTGTGACTTCAGCCTGTAATCTGCTTGAAATGGAAAGTGTTGAGAGCACAGTGGTTAAGCAGGCATAGGGTTTGAAACTTGAGTCAGCAGTAGTTTGTGTTTCGATACTTATTAATCTCCCTCAGCTTCCACTTCCCAACCTGTAAAATGGGACTAACTTACCTTTACTGCGGCAATGTCATGAAATGTGAAGTCTTTACAAGTATAATGCCTGACACATAAGAGAGAAATGTTTTGTAACATAAATGCTGCTATTGTTATTATTTAAGCAGGGAACAGTGAAACAAATCAATGTTTATATGCAAAAAAAAAAAAACCCACGATAATGTCCATGATAAAAATAAGTTAAACAGTACATGGGAGCATAAAGTGAGGGAGGGGAAACTGAGTTTAGAATTTTCCTTTATCTTATAGCCTTTCTGTTCTTGTCTCCACAGATAGTCATTAAATTGTGTGTGTCTCTCTATGCATGCATATGTGTGTGTGTGTGAGAATGTGTGTCATACACTCTCCATAGTTACCCAGTGCTTGTCTAAGTATATATCATTCTTTAAAAAATATCACTACCTAAGGAATCACACCCTTCCTTTATTCCGATCCTCACTTTTTCTTGCTCAATTATAAATCTTAAGGAGTATTTCATACCAACGCATATACATATACTTTCATGGCTTTTTCTGAATCTTGTTCTCCATATTTTATTTCCAAGGAGGAAAGATATCAGGTAATGATTTTCCTTTCTGTTAATTACATGACAATGTACTAGGATGTCCACAGATAAGGTAGTTTTGACATTCAGATAACCATTCTTTGCAATAATCCCAGCTGAACTTACAAAGACCAGATAAGAAAAGCCACCGGCTTCTTAAGATTCCAACAGAAATAATGGGGCATCTTTTAAATCAAACAGTCATTAAATTCTTGTTTGAAATGTATTTCCTGTTTTAGCACTATCGGGAAAGTCAATTACCTTTCTGAGATCTCATGCTATTTACTAGAGTTAAGGTTGCAATTCCTGAAAGTCAGCTGGATACAGTGAATTTGAATTTGCTGTTCATAATGAATTTTTTAATCTACTAATCATGTAGCTTAGAACTTAGCCTTTTGTATGTATTTTGGAGTCAGTGAAGAATAAATCTGGCAAAATATCTCCACATTTAAGCTTTGCTATGATATAGGAACAGAGAAACTTACTTTATTTTTTAAAACTAATTTTTATTGGTGTATAGTTGATATACATTGTTGTGTTAGTTTCAAGTATACAGTAGAGTAAGTCAGTTACAGTAAGTCCTCTACATACAAACCTTCAAGTTGCAAACTTTCAAAGGTGGAAATATATGAACTAGATCCCACATGCCACAGCTAAGAGTTCCCATGCCACAGCTAAAGATCCTTCAAGCCACAACTAAGACTTAGCACAGCCAAATAAGTAAATATTTAGAAGCAAACAAACACATATAAACTATGAAAAATCCCAGGGCCTCAGTTTGTTCATTACCTGTTTAATCTTACTTCACAATATTATTAGGAGAGGAGGACCTAAATAAGAGATACGAACACTCTCATTGGTTAGGGAAAAAAATTTGGATAATAAAATTCACATACAAATATTTTTATGTTTTAACATATGCAGAGGGAAATGAATGTGCAGACAAATTCCACAAAAGCTCAGCGGGGCCAGGAAACATTGCTCCCATGTTTGGATGGAAAGATTAGGCAACGGAACCCATTTCCATGGGGTAAAACTGGCTTCCTCTATTTCGCTCAAGTCAAACTCCCCATGTGTACAGTAATGGATAGTAGAAAGTAGAGTAAATGTTGGAGTCAGGCCAGGATTTAAATCAGAGCTCTGGTGTAAAGAACATCTGCTTGTTGAGACAACTCAACAAGATGTGTTAGCACAATGTAGATCTCTAATCCTTAGATAGCAACTCCGAAAAGGGGAAAGGCGACTCTGGAAGGGCAGAGATGGACTTCCCGCCATCCTCGAAGAACGGGGACTCGGGAGAGAGGTGCAGGTGAGATGCAGAACAAAAATGATTATTTTGGAAAATTCTTCCAAACCTGAGTCTATAAACTGTGATCCAAATCCATCCTACAAGTGAGAACTTGAAATAGCCTCCATGACCTTCAGGTGTTTTTTATTTCTTTCTTTCTTTTTTTAAACTAACAGGTAAAATTGACTACTATTATTTTATTATTTTATCATTTTATTTATTATTATTATTAATTTTACTGATTTTTGTCTATGATCTCAGTTTCCTTAAGTACAGTAAGTCCCCTACATATGAATATTCAAGTTGCAGACTTTCAAGGATGCGAACGTACGTTCCATCAGCATCGGGTGAGAGTGAAGTTGCACTTGCCCTCTGTCTCCTATTGTTGACGATCCTTCAGCTGTACCATCTCCCAGCTCCTCCCCCTCCTGCATCAGTAACTCTTCTTGCCTGCTCACTCGATGCCAGACCCTGGATGCCAACTGTACTACTGTACTTTTCAAGGTCCTGTATTGTGTGATAAAAACTCCTTTTTTGTATTTCATGTGTTTGTTTTTTATGTATTATTGGTGTGCAAAGTATTATAAACCTATTTACAGTACAGTCCTATGTTGCTGATTGTCTTAGTTGAGCACCTAAGCTAACTTCATGGGGCTTAGGAACAGATTGGACTTACGAATGCACTCTTGGAATGGAACTTGTTCCTATGTGGGGGACTTACTGTATCTGAAATAATCCTTCGTTTGTTGCTGTGCTATTAGCACCTCAAGCTTTAGAATAAATGGGATATTGTTTGTGTACAGGAGGTAAAATGTGACCATCAACAAAATAAAAAAGAACTTCTGCATGGAACTAAATCCTCCTTTCCTTATGTCCACTGGGCCATTTAGTAGGCAGCTTGTTGATTGCCTTAAGCCCCAATCTCCCAATACCTCTTTCTAAAACACACTCCAAGGTAGGGTTAAGTGAAGTTAATGTAATTGCATTTTTATTATTGTTATGATTGCTGCTTCCATAAAGCCAATCTAAGTACCCTGTTTGTTATAATTATAGTCTAGTAATAAAAGAACATCTTAAGGGAAGCAAACCCTGTCGCCTATCTAAGCTCAGATGGAATTTTATGTTAGAAATTAGCATCTCCAGGCTTTATCTTAAATTGACCTGTAAGAACACCAAACATTCAAGGACCAAATTCTGGCATTAATCAAGGCCTACTTCTTTGTTCTTTTTCTGAACCTTGCAGTGAGGGTTTTTTCTCACCCTTGCAATGAGGCTCCAAATTCTCACATTCTTATTAAAACTGTCCTCTCAAAAGCCATTGCAGGTGAGAATGTAACAGCCAAATCCAGTGGTTCAGTGTCTCTACAATGATCAAAGTTTTCTAGACATTTTAACTTGCATTGTCTCCACCAGGATTATAAGGATTAGACTGTGAATGGCCAGCTATAAACAGAGGGAGTCAAGAGTAAAATATATTTCCTTGACTCTGCCCCTGTTCTCTCATTAATGTAGTTACACCTTTTCAGGAATAAATAAATACACTACTACAATAAATGATCATGTTTTGTCAGAACTCTTCACTATGGACCCATTCCTGGGTGGCCCTGCAGGGCATGGCTCATAGCTTCACTGAGTTATGCAAGCCACTTTGCCAGGATGCTTGTTCTTTGGAAGGAAAGTTATGACAGATGCGGACAATATATTAAAAAGCAAAACATCACTTTGCTAACAAAGGTCTGTATGTTCAAAAGCATGGTTTTTCCAGTAGTCATGTATGGATGTGAGAGCTGGACCATAAAGAAAGCTGAGCACCAAAGAATTGATGGTTTTGAACTGTGGTGTTGGAAAAGATTCTTGAGAGTCCCTTGGACTGCAAGGAGATCAAACCAGCCAATCCTAAAGGAAATCAGTCCTGAATATTCATTGAAAAGACTGATGCTGAAGCTGAAACTCTAATACTTTGGTCATCTGATGCAAAGAGCCAGCTCATTGGAAAAGACCCTGATGCTGGGAAAGATTGACGGCAGAAGGAGAAGGAGTGGCAGAGGATGAAATGGTTAGATAGCATCACTAACTCAACAGACATGAATCTGAAGAAACTCTGGAACATAGCAGAAGACAGAGTGGCCTGGCATGCTACAGTCCTTGGGGCCAGGACACAACTGGATGATTGAACAACAATAACTAATACTAACATCTTATATGGTATCATTACTTTATCCCTGAAAAGCTCTTACCAGTGATGTATTTACTGTCTATCACCTTTCTGTACTGGGGATACTGAAAATGCTGTAACCTTGATTATCAGCAATGGAACTGAAACAGATGATGGTTCTCAGCCATCCAACAGTTTCTGGATGCAGTATGTTATCTGTATTTCATAGATGTAGATTTGGAGACCAAGTGGTGTGAATTAACTTTTTCAGATTCAGACATCTGACACAGCTTAGAGGTGAAGACATGGAGGGGCTTAGAGAGTGAACTAGGTCTTATATGACAGTTATTTTACTGGAGATACTGGAGATGTGGGTTTGATCCCTGAGTCAGGTGTATCCCCCTGGTGAAGGAAATGGGAACCCACTCCAGTATTCTTGCCTGGGAAGTCCCATGGGTAGAGGAGCCTAGCGGGTTACACTGCTGCTGCTGCTAAGTCGCTTCAATCCTGTCCCACTCTGCGACCCCATAGACAGCACCCCACCAGGCTCCCCCATCCCTGGGATTCTCCATGCAAGAATACTGGAGTGGGTTGCCATTTCCTTCTCCAATGCATGAAAGTGAAAAGTGAAAGTGAAGTCGCTCAGTCGTGCCCGACTTGTAGCGACCCCATGGACATCCGCCTATCGGGTTCCTCTGTCCATGGGATTTTCCAGGCAAGAGTACTGGAGTGGGTTGCCATTGCCTTCTACGAGGTTACAGTCTATGGGGTCACAAAAGAGTTGGACATGAATTAGTGAGTAAACAACAACGACAGCAGAGTGACCCAGGGTCTAGCTCTTATGACAGTTTCTTTTACACCTGAGATCCACGTATGCCCTTTGTTCCACTGCACGAGTCCCCCAACCGATGTGTCTTGAGGGAGATCGGACATCAGCAGAATCAGTAAGCCCCAAAGTTCTAGACCTCTCTCTTTAGAAGTGCTCCCTGAGTGGTGCAAATTCTACATTCCATCAGTAACCCACGTCCTTTTCTATAATTCACCACTGAACTAACTATTGGTAAATAGTAAGTGCTTTTCAAAGCCTGAGGAAAGTAAACAAACTGTAAATAATGGATTTATTAGTTTAATTAGTTAATTTTCTCACAGCTTCAAGTGGGAATCCAGGAATCCAAATGAAGCTAATTATAAACATGTGGTTGATAAATAAAAGGCCAAGATGGTCAATTAATTAAAAGGCGCGAAGGACAAGCAGGAGCTGGGGATTTCCTTCATCTTGGAGGAGGAGGGAACAGCTGTCATGGTGGGTGGTATATCTTCCTTTCCAGCCTCGAACCAGGTAGCTGCTATGGATAAATATTTCTTGTTTGCTTGCTTGTTTTTTAATTTGCCCATGCCCCAAGGCATGTGGGATTTTAGTTCCCCGACCAGGTATCAAGCCTGAGGCCCCTGCATTGGAATCACGGAGTCTTAACCGCTGGACCACCAGGGAAGTCCTTGGATAAACGTTTTTAGGAAAACTCCTTTTCTACTTTCTGTCAACTCACAGGATCCTCTATTCCATTTCTAATCCTGCTGATCACCAAATGTTGAGACCAACCGAGATGTTGTGGGGTCTTCCTGGAATTATACCCCACCCTATGTCCCCCACTTCTTGTTTATAGAAAAGCTTTAGCCTCCTTGGCCTTCTCTGAGTTCCAAAGAGCAAATTTAATTAGAGAAGAAAACGCAGAAACAAAGGAAAACAGTCTAGCAAAACAAAATAATGATAGTTTAGCCTTGAAAGAAAGTCAAGCACTTTTAGCTCCTCCTCAAGAGGTGACTCAGTTGGTAAAGGATCAGCCTGCACTGCAGGAGACTAAGGTTCAGTCCCTGGCTTGGGAAGATCCTCTGGAGGAGGACATGGCAACCCACTCCAGTATTCTTACCTGGAGAATCCCATGGACAGAGGAGCCCGGCAGGCTATAGTCCATGGGGTCGCTAAAGATTCGAACACAACTGAGCAAGTAATAAGAGTTATAGATAATATCCTGAGCCATATCTTTGAGCTGTTTCACAGATACTGAAACCCCCACCAGGTAGAAGAAATTAACTGTATGCTGACCATCAGCATAGAGACCCCAGACCTGTACAATCAGAAAGTCAAATGATTGAGATTCCTAGAACATTACCCTGTTACCAGAACTGAGCACCTTGAGGGAATTCAGGGTGGTAACAAATGGGATACTGACCCCGAGAGCTGAGGTGCATATCAAAGGAAAGATTTCAATGAGCCCAAACTCCTGCATCTTCCCATACATAGAAAAGCACATTAACTTCTTAACTTGAGAAATCTGTTTTTTTTTAAATAAAATTAACAATAATCATTTGCTGTTCCAACTACCTGGCCTTCATTGCAAAAGGTCCTGTATATCCTGGCTCCTCCCTTACTTCCTTGGAGCTGTCCTTCAGAGCTGTCTGAGAGACTGTCTGCTGGGTTTAAGTCCTCAGCTTATCTGTCAAATAAAACATAATTCTCAACTTTTAGGTTGTGCTTTTTTTTTTCAGTCCATAGTTCCACCTCCAAGACTTTATATACACACATACATATTATATATTTATGCATATACACACATATATATGAATGTATAGGTTTGTGTCTTTATGCATGTAGGTACTTCTTGGATACAAATGTACCGAGAGTCAGAACATAAGCGTAGGTGTAGCTGGACCACAGATAGTTGGAAAGAGATGCAGAAAGAGGCAGATAGAGGTACATAGGCAGATAGAGACGCCTTGCTCAGTTTGTCTCCTCTGGTCCTATCCACTCACCTCCTACCTATCGGCCCCCAACAAATTCTTATTAAACAAGCACACAGACACTAGATTTCCTGCATGGAGAGCTGCTTATGTATTCATGACTGTGAACTCGCTCCAGGGAAGGGAAACGTATCTATGCTTTTCTTTCCTGGTACCTGGCCTGTTGACCCTGGAAACTTACTTGTGTTTGATGAATATTTATGAAAACTGCCACTTTAATTAAAATATGAAAGCCTCAAGCTAAATTAATTGGACTGAAGTTTTAAAAAAAAAGCCCACAGCCCACTTGCATTCTAGGAGATAACAAGTGAGGGGCAGAGGTTGTCTTTGTTCAGAGCCACAGAGAATAATTCAGGAGGTAAAGATTTCAGGAAGGGACGCACCTTGAGAGCACGAGTTTAAAAACACATTCTCTCCGTCATGACTTGCTGGCCTGAATCACTAGGGAATAGGACTGGATCTAAGGGAACATCCTCATAGTCCCCTCTAAGCAGGAAGCTGTATTGCCCAAAGGCCAATGCCCGCATCCCATGGGCACACACAGGGCATCACCTCTGCTTTCAATCAATTACCCTGAAACTCAGAGGACGTGTGAACCTTCACCAACTTACCTTTCCAAACATCTGTTGCTGATGGGGAAACAAGGTGCAAGTTTTGGGTAAGGACTGATTTAAAAGCCAATTTGGGGGAATATTGTTTTTCTCCAGTCTCTTATGGTGGTTATGTTGATTTTAAAAAAAAGATTTATTTTTATGTCTTTATTGGATTTTTTACAATATTTTTTCTGTTTCCTGTTTTGGTTTTCTGGCCATAGGGTACGTGGGATCTTAGCTACCCAACCAGATATTGAACCCTCATCCCCTTGCTTAGAAGGGTGAATTCTTCTTTATTTTTTAATCAACTTGATTGTATTTTTTTAGCTTTTTATTTTTTATTGGGATGTAGCCAATTAGCAAACAATGTTGTGATACTTTCAGGTGGACAGCAAAGGGATTTAGCCATACATATAAATGTATCCATTCTCTCCCAAACTCTCCTGCCATCCAGGCTGCCACATAACACTGAGCAGAGTTCCTTGTACTACACAGTAGGTCCTTGGTGGTTATCCATTTTAAATATAGCAGTATGTACATGTCCATCCCAAACTCCCTATCCCTGCCCCCATCCTTCCCTCCAGCGACCATAAGCTTGTTCTCTTAAGTCTGTGAGTCTCTTACTGTTTTGCTAGTAAGTTCATTTGTATCATTTCTTTTTAGATTCCACATATAAGGGATGCCATACAGTATTTCTCAGAAGGTGGAACACCAGGGGAGTCCCTTGTTGATTTTCTTAAATCTTATTTTCTCACCAGAGTGCTTAACTGTATCTCCCTCCTCAAAGTCTCTTATGTCCTGGGTGCTGAGAGGGGTCATCTGTCACACAGCACTTTCTAGACATTCTCTCCTGGATCACACCTCTGAGAAGGTTAAAGTGACGTAGGGGTCCCCTCTATTTTCTGTCCAAATTTACATTTCAGGATGGCAGGTTGGGTCATCAGCACCTTGCTGATCTGGGGAAAGCAGAGTCACCCTCATTCTAAACCACCCTTTGAATCCCCCTTTCATGCAGCATCTCAGCAGGTGAGGGCACCTATACTGGGTACCATGCCCTGTGTTAAGGGCACCCTGAGTTTGCTATGGGGGCAGCACCATAGCCCCATTGGAAAGGTCTCATTTCTTATGTCAACAAAGAAGAGCCTCTTATTGTGCAGCTCAATTATTTATCTTTATTGAGCTTGAGGCTGTGTTCATAGGAAATTCATCCTTTTGTTACAGTATTTGAGGATAATTAGAAGGCACTAAACCAAATGAATGAATCATCACAATATTTTAAATTAAATATTACCAGGTAAAGACACTAGAGAGGATTTTCATTATTTAGAGACATAAACAGGCAGCGATTTCAATTATGTCTAACAATATCTCCTACTTTCAACATTAAAAAGTGCCATTGCATAAAAAAATGGAATTCATACTATTGATGTGATTTTGAGGATAATTCATTCACTTTTTATTCACTTTATTGTAATCAGTAGAAATTTATTGTGGGCATTCAATTAAAATTATTAAAAAGACTAAAACTTAAAGGTATGAAAACGTTACCGTGGTGGATAACTATAATTATTTTAATCATCAGAGGAGAAAAGTAATTTAAAAACTGAATGATAAGACAAGTGAAAATATACAACCACGTGAAAACTGGACCCCATATTCACAGCAGCATTGTTTTTATTGCTCGAAAGTGGAAATGACCCAAATGTCCACCAAGTGATGAGTGGATAAACAAAATATCAAATGGACTTACAATGGGATATTATTTGGTACTAAAGGGCATTTATTTGGCACTAAAACGTCATGGAAATATGCATAGGTGGACCCTAAAACCTTAGTAAGTAAAAGAAGCTAGTCACTAAATACCACTTACTGCATGATTCTATTTACATAAAAAGTCCAGATTAGGCAAATCCATAGAGGTAGAAAGTTGGTTCATGTTTGCAAGGAAATGGAGTCAGGAAGGGTTCAGGAGTGACTGCTAATGGGTTTTCTTTTGGAGTGATGAAAGTAGTCTCAGGTTAGATTGTGCTCTTGGTTACATAACTTTAAAACTCTACTAAGAAATATTGAAATGTATTCTTTAATTGGATACATTGCTTGGTATGTGCATTATATCTCAATAAATCCATTTAAAAATGGAATAAAGGGACTTCCCTGGCAGTCCAGTGGTTAAGACGCTGCACTTCCAATGCAGGGGTCATGGGTTTGAATCCTGGTTGAGGAACTTAGGTCCCATATGCTCCAAGGAGTGGCCAAAAATTTTTTTTAAAAAAGAGAACAATAAAAAATGGAATGAATGTCAAGTAATTACTGTTCTTGCAAAGCATCACAAATAACTTTAGAAAAGCTTATCTGATTTAAATTTTAGTAAAAAGCAAATCTAATCACACTTCCCTATTCATACTCAAAATTAAAGTCCTACTTACTACAGTCTTTGGTTCTGTGTGTATTTTGGTTTCTCTCTTCATATATATTTTAAAATATGTAATTTTTAGGAAAAAATTTAAAATATTAAATATATTATGTATCTATACATATATATGTTTAAATCTTTTTTCCCTCTTGGCAAAGATTCTCTTGAAAACATAAGATCAGAAAATACATTTCAGTGGAGTCTTGATGGCCCAGCCAATACGAGGGTGATACGTGCTTTCTCTTTTCCATTGTGGTTTATCACAGGGTATTAAATATAGTCCCTCATGCTGTACAGCAGCTCCTTATTGTTCATCCATTCACTATATAACAGATTTGATCTGTCAATCCCAAACTCCCTCTCCATCTCTCCTCCACCCACTTCTTGGCAACCAGAGGTGTGTCCTCTATGTCTATGAGTCTGTTTCTGATTCATAGATAGGTTCATTTCTGTCAAATATTAGAGTACACATATAAGTGATATCATATGGTATTTGTCTTTCTCTTTCTGACATACTTAACAGTATGAAAATCTCTAGGTCCACCCATTATTTCGTTCTTTTTTATGGTTGAGTAGTATTCTGTAATCACACTAGGACCACAGCATTGTCTAACTCAATGAAACCAAGCCATGCCTGCGGGGCAACCCAAGACGGGCGGGTCATGGTGAAGAGGTCTGACAGAACGTGGTCCACTGGAGAAGGGAATGGCAAGCCACTTCAGTATTCTTGCCTTGAGAACCCCATAAACAGTATGAAAAGGCAATATGACAGGATACCAAAAGAGGAACTCCCCAGGTCAGTAGGTGCCCAACACGCTACTGGGGAGCAGAGGAGAAATAACTACAGAAAGAACGAAGGGATGGAGCCAAAGCAAAAACAATACCCACTTGTGGGTGTGGCTGGTGATAGAAGCAAGATCCGATGCTGTAAAGAGCAATATTGCATAGGAACCTGGAATGTCAGGTCCATGAATCAAGGCAAATTGGAAGTGGTCAAACAAGAGATGGCAAGGGTGAACGTCGACATTCTAGGAATCAGCAAACTAAAACACACTGGAATGGGTGAATTTAACTCAGATGATCATTATATCTACTACTGCGGGCAGGAGTCCCTCAGAAGAAATGGAGTAGCCATCACGGTCAACAAGAGTCTGAAATACAGTACTTGGATGCAATCTCAAAAATGACAGAATGATCTCTGTTCGTCTTCAAGGCGAACCATTCAATATACAAGTTATCCAAGTCTATGCCCCAACCAGTAATGCTGAAGAAGCTGAAGTTGAACGGTTTTATGAAGACCTACAAGACCTTGTAGAACTAACACCCCAAAAAGATGTCCTTTTCATTATAGGGGACTGGAATGCAAAAGTAGGAAGTCAAGAAACACCTGGAGTAACAGGCAAATTTGGCCTTGGAATGCGGAATGAAGCAGGGCAAAGACTAATAGAGTTTTGCCAAGAATATGCACTGGTCACAGCAAACACCCTCTTCCAACAACACAAGAGAAGACTCTACACATGGACATCACCAGATGGTCAACACTGAAATCAGATTGATTATATTCTTTGCAGCCAAAGATGGAGAAGCTCTATACAGTCAACAAAAACAAGACCAAGAGCTGACTGTGACTCAGATCATGAACTCCTTATTACCAAATTCAGACTGAAATTGAAGAAAGTAGGGAAAACCACTAGACCATTCAGGTATGACCTAAATCAAATCCCTTATGATTATACAGTGGAAGTGAGAAATAGATTTAAGGGCCTAGATCTGATAGATAGAGTGCCTGATGAACTATGGACGGAGGTTCATGACATTGTACAGGTGACAGGGATCAAGACCATCCCCATGGAAAAGAAATGCAAAAAAGCAAATTGGCTGTCTGGGGAGGCCTTACAAATAGCTGTGAAGAGAAGAGAGGCAAAAAGCAAAGGAGAAAAGGAAAGACATAGGCATCTAAATGCAGAGTTCCAAAGAATAGCAAGAAGAGATAAGAAAGCCTTCTTCAATAATCAATGCAAAGAAATAGAGGAAAACAACAGATTGGGAAGGACTAGAGATCTCTTCAAGAAAATTAAAGATACCAGGGGAACATTTCATGCAAAGATGGGCTTGATAAAGGACAGAAATGGTATGGACCTAACAGATAAAGAAGATATTTAGAAGAGGCGGCAAGAATACACGGAAGGACTGTACAAAAAAGATCTTCATGACCAGATAGTCATGATGATGTGATCACTAATCTAGAACCAGACATTCTGGAATGTGAAGTCAAGTGGGCCTTAGAAAGCATCACTATGAACAAAGCTAGTGGAGGTGATGGAATTCCAGTGGAGCTGTTTCAAATCCTGAAAGATGATGCTGTGAAAGTGCTACACTCAATATGCCAGCAAATTTGGAAAACTCAGCAGTGGCCACAGGACTGGAAAAGGTCAATTTTCATTCCAATCCCAAAGAAAGGCAATGCCAAAGAATGCTCAAACTACCACACAATTGCACTCATCTCACATGCTAGTAAAGTAATGCTCAAAATTCTCCAAGCTAGGCTTAAGCAATACGTGAACTGTGAACTTCCTGATGTTCAAGCTGGTTTTAGAAAAGGCAGAGGAACCAGAGATCAAATTGCCAACATCTGCTGGATCATGGAAAAAGCAAGAGAGTTCCAGAAACACATCTTTTTCTGCTTTATTGACTATGCCAAAGCCTTTGACTGTGTGGATCACAATAAACTGGAAAATTCTGAAAGAGATGGGAATACCAGACCACCTGACCTACCTCTTGAGAAATCTGTATGCAGGTCAGGAAGCAACAGTTAGAACTGGACATGGAACAACAGACTGGTTCCAAATAGGAAAGGGAGTATGTCAAGGCTGTATATTGTCATCCTGCTTATTTAAATTATATGCAGAGTACATCATGAGAAACGCTGGACTGGAAGAAACACAAGCTGGAATCAAGATTGCCGGGAGAAATATCAATAACCTCAGATATGCAGATGACACCCTCTTATGGCAGAAAGTGAAGAGGAACTAAAAAGCCTCTTGATGAAAGTGAAAGAGGAGAGCGAAAAAGTTGGCTTAAAGCTCAACATTCAGAAAACGAAGATCATGGCATCTGGTCCCATCACTTCATGGGAAATAGATGGGGAAACAGTGGAAACAGTGTCAGACTTTATTTTTTTGGGCTCCAGAATCACTGCAGATGGTGACAGCAGCCATGGAATTAAAAGACGCTTACTCCTTGGAAGAAAAGTTATGACCCACCTAGATAACATATTCAAAAGCAGAGACATTACTTTGCCGATTAAGGTCCGTCTAGTCAAGGCTATGGTTTTTCCAGTGGTCATGTATGGATGTGAGAGTTGGACTGTGAAGAAAACTGAGCGCTGAAGAATTGATGCTTTTGAAGTGTGGTGTTGAAGAAGACTCTTGAGGGTCCCTTGGACTGCAAGGAGATCCAACAAGTCCATTCTGAAGGAGATCAACCCTGGGATTTCTTTGGAAGGAATGATGCTAAAGCTGAAACTCCAGTACTTTGGCCACCTCATGCGAAGAGTTGACTCATTGGAAAAGACTCTGATGCTGGGAGGGATTGGGGGCAGGAGGAGAAGGGGATGACCGAGGATGAGATGGCTGGATGGCATCACAGACTCGATGGACGTGAGTCTGAGTGAACTCCGGGAGATGGTGATGGACAGGGAGGCCTGGCGTGCTGCGATTCATGGGGTTGCAAAGAGTCGGACACGACTGAGAGACTGAAATGAACTGAACTGAACTGAACTGAATATATATACTGCATCTTAACCTGTTGATGGGGTATTTAGGTTGCTTCCACTTCTAGGCTATTGTAAACAGTGTTGCTATGAACCTAATATGTTTCTGAATTATAGTTTTTTCCAGATATATGCCCTGCAGTGGGATTGCTGGATTATATGTCAATTCTATTTTATTTTTCTGAGGAACTTCTATATTGTTTTCCACTGTGGCTGCATCAACTTACATTTCCACCAACAGTAGGAGGGTTCCTTTTTCTCTGTTCAAGAGGGTCATGCTTCTTGTCTTTTGATAGCAGCATTGCAGTGGACAACCTATTAAGGAATTGGCAATAAAGGAGACAGATTTCTACAGATATTGATGCCTAGGTGTTAATGCCACAGCCTCAAAACCAGCTGTTTTTAGGACCTCCTGAAAATAACCTAGCCATTTAAAAACTCATCAAAGGTTAAGAGCTACTTGATTCTGACCTTTGCAACAAAATGAAAATAATTTATTAAAAATGGTAATAACAACCTACACTTAATAGCACTGAACAAAGACCATAAGTTGTTGTATAAATACTCATTGAATTCCCAAAATAACTCTATTAGCTTGATTCTGTTATTATGTCTACCTTAGTGGAGATAATTTGCTTTAAATTAATTTTTGAAAATTGAAAGTATTAAATGTAATTGCCCTAGTAGCTTAACAAAAAGATTTTAAAATATAATTCATTGGTTTTTTTTTTTAAACACTACTTGTTAACTCAGTTAATTTGGGATTTTATCAGTGGGGGTGGGTTTACATCAAATTTTCTGTTAGGGCACATCTGATAAATAAAGGTTTTAGCACATAGATGTTGATTTTTTTTTTATCGTTTAAAACCAATTTGCTTATTTCCTCATTCAGTCCAATAGGAATGTCTGTTTGCATCTTCAAGTTGAAATTTTCCATTGACTGCTCATTTCTCTTAAAACCCCTTACCTACTCTGTGCAGGAAACAGACTAATGAAACGCTTTAATTCTTTTCCCATCTACTGATCCTAACTGCCCTTTCCTCCTTCCATATCCATTTTTATGTACAAACTCTGAGCCTGTAATTAAGATACCCCAAATACGTGCCACTGCACTGTCACATTACTTCTTAAAGGATAATTGAGATGATAATATAACATCTTTGGAATCCCTCACTCTAGCTGACACACAGTAGGTTTTTAGCTTCTATTCTCTTTCTGTTTTTACCTATAACATCTAGTGCTGGGCACTGGGACAATGGTTTTGCATGTTTTAACTGAACTTAATTCTCACAACAACCCTATGAGGTAACTTCTATTCATACCCCAATTTCACAGATGTGAAGACTGAGGCACAGAGTAATTTTCCCAAGGTCATAGCTATATTAGATTGAGAAATCAGAATTTAAAACCAGCAGGGACTGTCTCCTTTGCAATCAACTAGTAATCTAGTGAGTAAACTAGTTTCCTGGACTTTAGTGAGCCATTTGAGCAAAGCAGTTGAACCCAGGGAGAGGGGTGTGGGAACCTCTGATTCATAGACAGTTGATCACAAGCACAGGTGATACCCTGGACTTGTTTGTCATTGGTGTCAGAAGTGGGATGTGGGTGTCTTGTAGAACTGAGCCCTTAACCTGTGGGATCTGATGCTATCTCCAGATAGAGTATCACAGTTGAGTTAAATTGTAGGGCACCCAGCTGGTGTCCAAGTATTGCTTGAAAATGTGTGGAAACCCTCCATACACTGGAACTGGTCATCGGCACCCTGAGTAACTCTCTCCACCCCAATCTTCCTGTCTTCCACTGTTAAGAGTCTGGGCATCTTGTATTAACATTAATAGTTTCGCTACATCCTATGAGCACCTTATAAATAATCATTTTCTTAAACTGTCTTTATTTGTGCCAGAGATAGCCTAGTTTTACTGAAAAAATAATCTTGGGTTGTCAGTTTAATGTTCATTTCTATCTTAACACAACAGAAGCATAAATGTTCAATTGCAAACCCCAGCGACTCTGCTTCCTTCCTACTGTTGCCTTGCAAAAGTCAAGTGCACATTCTTATTTTCACCTTATTCTGAGGGTTCTAAGTCCTTTGTTACACATCAGTCAATCAACTCTATAAAGATATGAAATATGCATCTGAATACTTCCCAGGTTCTGTATCAAAGTAATGCACACTTAACAATCATTGAAAGCACCCTTGAAGTGTGCAAAACTCATTATTTGAAAGAGAAAAATATGTTCCATCTGTGAATGGCTTCTCTCTAAATGATTGACACAAAGGATATTTGTACTGTAGAATGAATCAAAAAATGCACTATCTGGAGCATTTGAAGATATTTCTGTGGCAGGGTCATACAGAACAGCACCAAAGACCTCTCTCAAGACAGTGCTGAAAACCTTGAGTTTTACCAAAAGGACAATTCTGTCTTTTAGCACTCTGAATCTTCTTTGTGCCCTATGTGCTCAGTAGTGTCTGACTTTTTGCAACGCTTTGGACTGTAGCCCGCCAGGCTCCTCTGCCCATGGGATTCTTCTTCCTCCTAGGGGATCTTCCTGACACAGGGATTAACCCCACGTCTCCTGCATCTCCTGCTTTGCAGGCAGATTCTTTATTTCTGAACCATAGAGGAAGCCTTTTCTTTAGAGTTTGCTGAATTAGGCCATGATTCCAATGTTTATCATTTCTTAAATAGTGTGTGATTTACCAACAAATTATTCATTTTTAATTACGCAAACGATTGCTAGCACTTTCTTGACCATTCCTTGCCTGCTACAAAACCTGGTTCTTACCCTTTAAAATGGCTATTGTTTTTTAAAAACCTTTTCTTCCTTCCTTTTTCTTTTTACCTCTCCTCCCTGGTCCTCTTCTCTGAGTCACGCATTTTATGTTCTAAGTTATTCCTGAAACACTTTGGTTTTATTTTCTTGCAGTTTGGGGGGAGCTTTTTTGCTTTAACTGTAGCCACATGAATGAATGGTACCATAAAAGATATCAGGAAAGCCTGGACCCCCATCCTGCCCCCATTATTAACAGGCTGTGAGACCAGGTGTCAACTGCAGTACTGTGTGTATAAAATAGGGCACTATGACTCATTTGTGGAATCTTTTTCAGAGGAATAAAGTTTTAAAAAATTAATTTTTATTGGAGTATAGTTGCTTTACAATGTTGTGTTAGTTTCTACTGTACAGAAAAATGAATCAGCTATATGGATATATATATTCTTTCTGTTTTGAATTTCCTTCTGATTTAGTTACCACACAGCACTGAGTTCCAGGTTCTCATTAATTATCTATTTTATACTTAATATCAGTAGTGTATTTATGTCCTTCCCAGTCTCCCAAGTAATCCCCTCACCCTTGGGGTCCACACATTTGTTCTCTACATCTGTGTCTCTATCTCTTTTTGGCAAATAAGATCATCTACGAAGGCTAGTTAAAACAAATTCCAGTTATACATGGAAGACTTACACACACTTACTTGTTCAGTCACTAAGTCATGTCCAACTCTTTGCGACCCCATGGACTGCTGCATGCCAGGATTCCCTGTCCTTCACTGTCTCCCAGAATTTGCTCAAACTCATGCCCATTGACTCGGTGACGCCATCCAACAATCTAACCCTCTGTCATCCCCTTCTCCTCCTGCCCTCAATCTTTCCCAGCATCAGGTTCTTTTCCAAAGAGTTGGCTCTTTGCATCAGGTGGCCAAGTATTGGAGCTTCAGCTTTAGCTTCAGCATCAGTATTTCCAGTGAATATTCAGGGTTGATTTCCTTTGGGATCGACAGTTTGATCACCTTGCAATCCAAGGGACTCTCAAGAGCCTTCTCCAGCACCACAGTTGGAATGCATCAATTCTTCAGCACTCTGCTTTGTTTATGGTCCAACTCTCACATTCATACATGACTTACTTCACCCCTTCACCTAAGGAAGGGGTGGACATATCAACACAATTCTGTCCAAGGAAAGAAGGAAGGCTAATAACTGGATTATTGGTCTAAGGAAGGAAATCTTGGTGCCTGCAGAGAGGGTGGCCAAGAAGTGCTGGTCTGCTGTAGAATCTCAGAAAAGTGGAGGTGCCAGGTACCTTTTAACAGTAGCCCAGAGATAGAGCTGAGGAGGATGCTAGTTCACAGTATCTGAACAGGGACAATTAGACCCCACACCCACCCCTTCTGCTCTCCTTGCTGGTCGAGGATCTGTGTTCTACCAGGGAAGTGATGGGAAATTGACACAGGGGCTTGGCTGTGGTGAATATGTCCACGCCCCCCAGACTGGGAAGAATTGGATGAGACAAGAAATGAGGGAAGCATCCCACGGATGGATTGGGAAGAGTGACAGAACACCCTTGGTCTGGATTCAGGGGTGGAGGCAGGATGCTCGTTTTTCCGCTATTTTTTTTTTTTCGGCCCAGAGACATCAATGTGTTTAGAGGCAGCCAGGCTTGAGGATGAAGATGACAACTCTGCCAGCAGAGGGTCTGGAATCTTGGCACTTGGTGGCTCTGAGACCATCCGTAAGTCATATACAGTGTCTGGGCCTCAGTTTCCTTGTCTTTAAATGGGCATAAGAATCGTGCCAACTGCATAGGACTGTGAGGGGAGGGAAAAGGAGGTTACAGACGCAGGAGGGCATTAGAACAGGGTCTGGTACAAAGTAAGTGCTGTTATAAGTGTTTGCTACAAATCATTTTTCTCTTAAATGCTTTCCAGGACACACACACACACACACACACACACACACACACATGCACTGGCATGACTATGTGGCTGTTCGTTTGATAATTAAAAAGAAGGAAGGAAGGAAAAAAGGAAGAAAGGGAGAGAAAGAGAGAGGGAGGAAAAACAACAGAGACAGAAAGAAATGAAATCTGTCAAGAATAAATCAGATTTATGTCAAATGTGCACTACAGTATGTAAAATAGCTAGTGGGAAGCTGCTGTACAGTGAAGGGAGCTCAGCTCGGTGCTCTGTGATGACCTAGAGAGGTGGGCTGAAGGGGTGGAGGGAGGTCCAGAAAGGAGGGGATGTATGTATACATAGAGCTGACTCGCTTCGCTGTACAGCAGAAATTAGCACAACGTTTTAAAGCAACAGTACTCCAATACAAATTTTTTTTGATAAAATGCAAATCCAATCAAAATTAAAAAAAGAAAAAATCAGAAGCTAAGTAAAATGTTACTTTTGGGGGAGTGATGAGAATGGCATAGGGGCATGTCACAAGACTTAAAGGCCTTCTTAGGGTGCCTAGTTTTATAATTGAGAATTTTATGGATATAGACAACTAGGGGAAAGATAGGAACAATGGGTTTAAATGTTTTCTTTTCCTATATTACCCTGTCTGAAATTTTCCACAAGAAAAGATTGAAATAAACAGATAACCTTTAAGGAATCTTTATTAGATGTAGCTGGGACTTATCCAATACTATAAATCACCCCAGAGCACTTACTATCAAGGTATTTACACACACACACACACACACACACATGCATGCTCATGCACACTCCTCTGGAAATATGTTTTCAGTTTTTTATTTTCATGATCATGACCTAAGTTTTCCTGGTATTTTGCAGCATGTCACTAATAGTACTTGTATTTTCCTGAAACTATTTGAATCATTTCTTGATTTCAATGAAAACAATCAGCACTTATTAATCATAAGATTTAACTTTTATTTTTTCCTGTTCATATTGTGAGCTTCCTTCAGCTTCTTATTTTCCCTTGATATTTGTAAATCAAAAGATTTAAGCATCATCTGCAAACTTTGTTTCATAAAAAAAAATCCCTCCTCCAGACCATTTGTGAAACATTCAGTAATGCTAATCCAGAGGCAAGTCTGTTGGTGATTCATTATCCAGAAATATTCCTTTTTGCTTCCTGCTTTTAAAAAATGAATTATTTCCTCCTAATGCTGCTGCTGCTGCTGCTAAGTCGCTTCAGTCATGTCCAACTCTGTGCGACCCCATAGACGGCAGCCCACCAGGCTCCCCTGTCCCTGGGGGTCTCCAGGCAAGAATGCTGGGGTGTGTTGTCATTTCCTTCTCCAATTATTTCCTCCTGACAAAATGCTTTTCCTGAACCCAAGACTGTTAATGAATTGAGCATGTATGGGTGTCAGTCATTGTCAGAGGGTTTTGCATAAAAGCTAAATTAATTGGCTCCACTTACTTCCTATTTTCTCTGCTGTTTTTAGGAATCAATGGGCTCATGATATGTAATAAAAAGCAAATGTCACTTTGTTAGTGTCTTATCATAAGTGGTGCCAACTGTCCCATCTATTAATATAACAAGTGGGCATGGCTGGAAGGATAGCTCACAGGCATTTCCTTGGGTTGAGGTGATCAATAACCTGGAAATAGAAGCATCATAAGACACACTTGATAAATGTTTCTCTAGTGATGGAATATATTTGGAGGATGCGTTTTTGCTTGGCTGTCATTTCAGCCCTGCTTGCCCTGATGTCAATAAGACGTAAATAATTCCAAGCTGCTGTACCTCTATCTACAGGAACTGAGAGTTAACTTTGTGTAAAGGACTGGTAGAAACTTTATCTCATGAAATCATGGCGGCAACATTGATAAGTTGCGATCCTTCCCATTTAATGACTGAGGGTGTGGCGATTACTGGACGTTGAAGATTGTCTTAGAGTCATGCCATAAGCCTCCGAGCTGGGCCTGGAACCCAAGTCTATCTGATGATGGAGTCTTTTCTCTTTCTCTGTGCCACTGTCTTCACTTAATTTCTGCAGAGATCGTGGATCTTTGTGGTGCTATACAATGTATGAGATGCATTCACCTCTCAATGGACTTCTGGGTTCTTTCCATATCTCAGCTATAGGCATATCCATACCACTTTTATTTGGCCTTATAAAGAAGGAAATCTCTATCAAAACATTGTAAAGCAACTGTACTGCAATAAAAATCAATTGATAAAGAAGAAAAAGTATATGTATGGCTGAGTCCCTTTGATGTTCATCTGAAATGACCACAACATCATTAACTGGCTATTCCCCAACAAAAAATAAAAAGTTCAAAAATAAAACAAATTAAAAAAAGAAAAATCCTAAAATAAACAAATGAATGAATGAGTAAATAGCTGGACCCAGCACTCTCTATTGCATTTTATCTTGGTGAAAAAAGTAAAAAAATCAGGAAAAGGTTATCTATATAAAATTAAAACCAATACAGATAGATGTTTTAATTCAAGCATCATCTGTTAATTGATTTACTTGAATCTCAATGGCAGTATGCAATTTCCCATTAAAATAAAAGCCTTTTTCACAACTTAAAAAAAAAACAGAAGGAAATCCCACCATTTGTGACAACATGGATAGACCTGAAAAGCATAATGCTACACAAATAAGCTTTGTGAGTTCTTTTTCTGAATAAATGCTTTTGTGAAAAGAAGGTTTATTTTGAAAGTCATTTGAAAGATGGTGATTTAAGGGAGGAGACCTAAGGCCCAAAGGCTGTAGGTTTCAGATTCATATTTTTCCCAACTCCTATCAATGGTTTTGGTCATGCCAAAATTTGCCTTCTTTGATAATTTCTTCAGCAATTCCCAGGAAATTGGTAGATTCTGGGAGAAGGGATCTTTACTCATAAGCCACCTTTGCTTTATTTTATTTTTTAAAAACTGGTGTATAGTTACAATATTGGTTTAGTTTCTGCTGTATAATGAAGTGGGGCTTCCCTAGCAGCTCAGTTGCTAAAGAATCTGCCTGCAATGCAGAAGACCTGGGTTCGATCACTGGGTCGGGAAGATCTCCTGGAGAAGGAAATGGCAACCCACTACAATACTCTTGCCTGGAGAATTCCATGGACAGAGGAGCCTGGCAGGCTACAATCCATGGGGTCACAAAGAGTCGGACAGGACTGTGTGACTAAATTTCACTTTTCAATGAAGCGAATCCGCCATATGCATACAGGTATCCCCTACCCTTTGGACCTCCGTTCCATGGCTCTCCCTCAGGCTCACCCATCTAGGTCATCACAGAGCACCGAGTTGAGCTTCCTGTGCTATTTAGCAGCTTCCTGCCGACTATCTGTTTTCAAATGACAGTGCACACCTGTCAGTCTGCATCTGCCAATTCACCTCCTCCCCTTATACACACACATGTCTATTTCCTGCCCTGCAATAGAGTAAAACTGTATTTCCAGGAGACAGTGTGTTAGCTGGAGATGGGTATATATATTTTAAACATCAAGGTAGATGTAATATGTTCAACAAAGTGAAGCAGGCTCGCCCAGAGGTGAAGAAGGGAGGGTCTCTAGTTTTTGCTTATCATCTTGCTGCAAACAGACATCCACACATGGAAATGGTCCCCAGCACCTCCATTACACCACATGCATGAAGCTTCCTTGGCAATATTTGGCCAAATTCGGGCTGATTATTCAGGAAGCACAGCTGGTTTCCATGCTGGGGAAGAACAAAGAAATTGCAGCTGGAGAAGGAGGGGGAGGAGTTTTCTCAAAGAAAAACTGATGCCTAGTGATCTGGGCCCTTTGTTGTTTCTGTTTAAAATGAGGAAACTGGCTTCAGAGCTTGCCTTTGCCACTGTCCACACTGGGAGAAATGCCAGCTCAGAGCAGGGGAGCATGCGCACCTGCTTCCTCTCCGAGCAGGCCCACCTGGGGGCCTCCCTGAGTACAGCAGCCCTTGGCCTGGCTTTCGCTATAATTTTGAGAGGCAACCCAGCCCTAGGAGATTACTCAGTGTAGCCTTGTTTTACAGAGTTGTTGGGTTTGTTGTAATAAAATCAGTGAATATCAGTGACATTTGGTTAAAAAGTGACACTCTGAAAGACACATCCAACTTATAAACTGGGTGTCGGTTTTGTTTTGGATTTGTTTCCATTTTTTTGTTTGTTTGTTTTTTGATTGGGTCCTCCTAACGCTTCAGTACTTTGGCCACCTGATGCAAAGAGCTGACTTATTGGAAAAGACCCTAATGCTGGGAAAGATGGAAGGCAAAAGGAGAAGTAGAGGACAGCAGAGGATGAGATGGTTGGATGGCATCATTGACTCAATCGACATGAGTTTGAGTAAACTTTGGGAGATAGTGTAGGACAGGAGAGCCTGGCACATTGGAGTCCGTGGGATCACAAAGAGTCGGACAGGACTTATCAACTGAACAACAGCAATGATCTAACACTTCACCATCCTGGCTTCAGTTCAGGAATGTTAAAAAATACTGACCTTCCCCCAGAAACATGGACTCACATTTTTTTTCTTTTTTTTTGAACCCACCTTTTCTGGAATAAGATCCAGCCATCAGTATTGAAACAAGAGTATTGAAACAACAGTTGATACAACACTAACTAACAAAAACTTTGCAGGTGATTCAAATGTACAGCCAAGGATGAGAACCGCAGGCCAACTGTTGAAATATCTGTAGTACAAGATTCTTTGTTTGGATTAAAATATATGTCAGGGCAAGTCTCGAGCCTCGGTAGAACACTGAGGATTTCTCTCATGATAAAGTTCACTGACAATGACAGAAATCTGTAGGATGGAAGTAAACAAACAAACCTCAAGGTACACAGTGCAGGTGTCATTTGTCATAGACCAGCCAACATCCCACCTGTGTTATGATAAGTGGCTTCAGTTGTGCGATTTTCCCTGCCCTTCACAGTTGGGATCTGGGGGTTTCTACTGGTGATGATAAAGAATGGTTCTCAGACATTTCCATGGCAGAGGAGGTGAGTTATTACTCTGGGTTAAGTTTAACGAGGGAAAAAATAAGGCTGATGAGCTGCTTTGTAGGAAGGTCTGCTTTTCCCAAAGTACTGATGCTGCTGGCTTAGTCTTCTAACCTTGCACAGGAATGAGAGGCAGAAACTAAGGTTGGTTCATGGTCTTTGAGATAAAATGATCAGTCATAGATTTTTTTTAAAATTAATTTATTATTATATTGCCATGCCCAGTGGCTTGCAGGATCTTAGTTCCCAACCAGGGACGGAACCCATGCCCTCTGCAGTAGAAGCATGGAGTCCTAACCACTGGACTGCCAGGGAAGTTCCCAAGTCATAGATTTTTAAATATCCATCTAATAATGTTGGGGACCTATCAAGTCTGTGAATGCCTTTGCTCTTGGCCTCAAGGGATCTGGGTACCTCAATATAAGAACTAAACCTTCTTGCTCATTGTTCTTTTACTGAGAGATACTAATGATTTTAGAATTTTTAGTGACCAGCAATTCAAATTTGTCTGGAAATGGAAGATTTCCCAGGATACAGTATTTTTCAGTTCTAAGACCATACCATCCACAGTTGGTCACCCTAACACAGCAAACCAGGTCTTAAATAGACAACCCCACAGATGCACTCGACTTCCCCATCCAAAGTGTGTGTCCGCTGCACCCCAGTTGTGAGTTTTTTGAAACTCTAAGATGATTCTTTATGGAAACTTGCCCCAAACATTCTCTGTTTTTGTTGTTTAGTCGTTAAGTCATGTCCAACTCCTTGCAATCCCATCGACTGTGGCCTGCCAGGCTCTTCTGTTCATGGGATTACCCAAGCAAGAATATTGGAGTGGGATACCATTTCCTTCTCCAGAGGATCTTCCTGAATCAGGAATCGAACCTGTGTCTCCTGCCTTGGCAGGTGGATTCTTTACCTCTAAGTCACCAGGGAAGCCGTTCTAGACTTGCCCAAATGATACAACACCACCTCCTCCACTCTATACTTTTACATAGTGAGTCCTTTAATACTTTCAGGCTCCACTCAGGGCAAAAGAATCTGTTCCATGAGTTTTAAAATTGGCGAAGAAGTGTTGATTTGATGCTTACAGGTGGCATGCAAAGGCTGGTCTAAGAATGTTTTGAGGAATTTACTGCCGAAACATTCTCTTGCACTTTGATAAAACTGAGGAAGAGATAACTTTACTTAAAAGTATTCATCTTTGCTTTCTTGTCTCGTACCTTTGAGCTTCTGTATGTGAAGCAAACCTCATAAGATAGCCATTAGAAAAACCTGTTAATCAACCAAGCTAAGTTGATCAAGAGTACATCATTATTTATCTGATGTACATTATTATATATCCAGATATATCCATTATTCTCACTGAAGTCAGGGACAACCATTTTGACAGTCACATTAGTACGGAAGGAAAAACAGTCAAGGGATCATTTTGATAGAGTTTTATGGCCTAGGCTGGGTCATTTTCGGGTAGGTCTTACAAGGCAGGAAAAGAGTAGGGATTAGTTTGGAATTTGTGACCACAAGGACCAAAGTTTTGAATAGAGTCCTGATGAGAAAACTGTACATCATGGTAAGCAGGATATTTTAGCTTGTTTACAGTTTCATTCTGACTCAAGTATTCCTTGGAGCAAGAAGAAAGATTGTTTGTGCTTGTTCTGAGTATTATTTAATACAGGAACAAGAAAATATGCCTGGTCTCATTTAATACAGAAACAGGTCATCACCCTGGTTTTGATTCACAAGTCTTTTGATATTGTGGTCACCTATTGATTTTAGGGAGGGGGCAGTATGTAGTTGATTCTGGTTTTCTCTTCAGAGGCTTCTCTCGCCTGAGAAATATTATGTCAAATCTTGGTGGGCTCGTTAATGTTGAGAATAACCCCCACTCCCACAGGTGGTGAGACTGTGATCTCCCTGAAATAAGTCAAACTCTTCCTGGAATTTGATGTGTAAGCAGAAACATACAAGAATTTTTAAAATGCTTGTAGGGACTTCCCTGGAGGACCAGTGGTTACGTTTCCTTGTTTCCAATGAAGGGGGCACAGGTTGGATCCACGGTTAGGGAATTAAAATCTCACACACCATGTGGTGAGGCCAAGAAAAAATAAATGGCTGTAGTTGATTTTTCCGGCTGGTTCATTTCTTTAATCCTTTCCCTAAAATTACCTTGTAACAGTAATTTTAGGGAAACCTAGAGTTGATCATATTAAGTGAAATAAGTCAGATAAAGACAAACACCATATGAAATCACTTATAGATGGAGTTTTAAAATGATACAAATAAGCTTATTTACAAAACAGAAACAAACTCACAGCCTTTGAGTTTCCCTTCCAGTACTCTCATATTGTATCAATTTTTCTTTCATTTTGTTGTAGTTATCTCAGTGAGACAGAAAATTTGCCCCTGTTAGTTTAACCAGAAAGGGCTATTTGACACATTCAACCATTATTTACAAAAATATTATTTTCTTCATAGCCCATATATGATCTCAATGCATCAATGTATCAATCTCAAGAAATGAATGCATAAGAAAACTACACTTGAGAATTAGATACTTAACCATCTAAGTAATCTCTTTCCCCAGAGGTGGGAGATAAAGTCCTTCTCATTCAGAAATATTTTTCATGTGTTTTTCTTTATTCAGCCTTAATTTGAATTCCTGCCAAGTGCCAGGCACTGTTCTCAGTTCAGTTCAGTTCAGTTCAGTCGCTCAGTTGTGTCCGACTCTTTGCGACCCCATGAATCGCAGCATGCCAGGCCTCCCTGTCCAACGCCAACTCCCGGAGTTCACTCAGACTCACGTCCATTGAGTCGGTGATGCCATCCAACCATCTCATCCTCTGTCATCCTCTTCTCCTCCTGCCCCCAATTCCTCTAGGGGTTAGGAATCCCAGTGTACTGTGCTCAGTTGCTCAGTCATGTCTGACTCTTTGTGATCCCATGGACTGTAGCTTGCCAGGTTCCTCTGTCCATGGGATTTTCCACGCGAGAATATTGGAGTGGGTTTCCATTCCCTTCTCTTGCCATTCCCTTCTCCAGGGGATCTTCCTGACCCAGGGATCGCACCCTGGACTCTCACATTTCCTATATTGGCAGGCAGATCCTTCACCACTAGCGCTGCCTGGGAATACCGCAGTATAGAGAATCCCTGCTGCTCGCATGGAATGTATGTTCTAGTGGCTGTAGACAGCGAGCAAGGAAATATATGTCAAATAGCAATCAATTTTAAAGAAAAATAAAGAGTAAGTATGATAAAGAATGCTGGTAAGTGAGGAGAGTTGCTATTCTATAAGGATGACTTCTCACTGAAATGTGATGTTTGGAGATTTCCCTGGTGGTCCAGTGGTTAGGAGTCCATGCTTCCACAGTGGAGAGTGTGAGTTCCATCCCTGATTTGGGAACTAAGATCCTGCAAGTCTCACACTGCAGCCAAAACAAAAACAAAAACCTTTTTCTAAAAGCCTTTAGGCATCATACAGATAAGCTAAAACACACACAAATTGTCTCATAGCAAACAAAACGCATATTCATTATCATTATCATCAAGTAAATGACAGCAACATTAAATACATCTGAAATGACTGATTATCTCCATAATAGTCTATTTTGATAGTAGACAGTGACAGGATAGGTATTGGAACGTCCCTGATGGTCCAGTGGTTAAGACTCTGTGCTGGGCTTCCCTGGTGGCTCAGTGGTAAAGAATTCATTTGCCAGTGCAGGAGATGTGGGTTTGATCCCTGACCCAGGAAGATCCCATGTGCCGAGGGGCAACTAAGACCATGTGACACAACTATTGAGCCTGTGCCCCAGAGCCCACACGCTGCAGCGCCTGAGCCTGTGCGCGGCAACCACTGAAGCCCGTGTGCCCTGGAGCCCATGTGCCCTGGAGCCCATCCTCCACAACAGAAGAAGCCACCGCAGTGAGAGATCCGCACACCTCAACTAGAGAGCAGTCCCCGAAAGCAAGAAGATCCAGCATAAGCCAAAGATCAACGTACAATTATTAAAAAAAAAAAAGATTCTGTGCTTCCGATGCAGGGGGCATAGGTTTGACCCCTTGTCAGGGAACTAATATCCTACATGCCATGTGGGCCAAAAAAAGAGAAATGAAAGTAGAGGTATTATCCAATATTAGTAATAGTCTCAGGAAGGGAATCAATTCATGCAAATTTGGCCCAGAGGTAATCAATCAATTATGCCTGAGGACCAGGACTTTGAACTCTTTTTTCATACCTGAGCTACACAAGACACCTGGAAGACATCGTGAAATAAAAAAGCCACAGCCTGTTTAGGAGAGGAGAGAACACATGGATGTGTGCTGTGCTGTAGGAGCTGGTGATACCCAGGCAGCTGGGGTAGAGGGGCAGCCAACTTTCTAGGGAAGACTTCCACTGATCCTAGGGACTGGAGCAGGGAAAGAAGATAGAAGGTAAGTTCAAAGATGTTGAAACTTAAAAGAGATGAGGCTATGCCTGAGGATGAGGAAACTCACCTGTTAAAAGTTGGGGGTACCTTTTGAAGAGCGATGAGCCAGGTGACAAACAGTAAAGAGAGCTTATGTCTTTTAAATATGGACAAGTGCATTCTTTCTTTTTCCCCCCAACTTTTAAGAAACAATCAGTTGCATTGGGTCTTAGTTGCAGCATGTGGGGTCTATTTCCTTCATCAGGGATGGAACCCAGGCCCCCTGTTTTGGGAACACAGATTCTTAACCCCTGGACCACCAAGGAAGTCCCAAGAGCAGTATTTCTTGTAATCCTTTCAGGAACCCATGAGGGTAGAGAGCGACATCACATACATATACATACACATTTAACCTCTTCAGATTTTAGTATATTTTCTTACCAAGGGAAAAATCTCCACAGTTTCTGCCCCCACTACAGCTTTGTTCCTCAGCTCCAATGAGGAAAGAGTAAGTTTTGTGTTGCGTCTTGACTTTGTGTTTCTAAGTGTCATGATTTTAATGATATTAAGACTGTTTGTGTGGTCTCCAGGAGTAATTCTTACTGTAACAGATTTTTGCCTTTGCAGTGAATTCAGAATGTAATCCTCAGAATTAGTTACAACACTGGTCCTATTCATATTCCTAATTTACAGGTGATAAACAAAATGAAAAACAGGAAAAGTATCTTCTGTACATTTCCAGCTAATCGTGAAGAAGAAATATTGGAATTAGAAAGTCATCATGAGGAAAGACTTACCTAGATCAGAACCATCAATGCTGAGCCCACTTAATGTGAGATGGTTAAAGATGGCACCACTGGACCCCACTGGCCAGCCAAAGTATTTGCCTGTACGTGCAATACGGCAGGAAGTACAAACACAACCAATGAAATATTCTTGACAAAAGACGTCAACGCAATCTAATCAAGCCTCCAGAGAAAAAGAGGGAAGGGAACTTCCTACAGGTTATAGGACTCTTAGGAGAGATGCCAACTAAATGCAACATTTTTTTAAAATGCCAATTCAGGCAAACTGGCTATTATAAGAACATTTGAAGGCAATCAGTAAATTTAAGAAACACTGGCTGAATGTTAGATAACATTAAAGAATCCTGTTAATGTTAGTAAGGGTTATAATGGCTTTGTAATTGTGCCTCCAAAGTCATTATTTATTAGATATATACACTAAGACGCTGGTTATTGAAAATAGATTGGTGTTTGTAATGTATTTTAAAATACTCAGAAAAGAAAATGAGATTACTCAGAAGTTGATAAATGGTGAATAAGCCCATGAACATTCACAACATTTTCATCTCTAGTTTTATTATTTCCACCATCAAGAGTTTTAAAATGTATAAAAGGAAAAATATATAAAAGATTCCATGTCCATCTCTGTAGTTCTCTTTGTTTACCTGAATTTATTTTTCTTCTAATCACTTTTCATTCCCTCCTACAGAATGTATTTCTCCCCTCCAGCATGTAAACTCATGAAGAATAGTCTTTATTTGATGTGTTGATGGTTGGATTAACCTCCAGTACGTAGAACAGGGTCTGGCACACACTGATAGCCTGATGAACAGTGTGATTGTTAAATGATAATGTTGATGAAAGAATAAAAACAAAGGTAAAGAACAAGCAAATATTTACATCTTATGAAACAGTCCTGGAGTTTGTGTCCAGGAAGATAGTAACTTTGGAAAATCCTATACTTCACTCCTCCCATTTATAGATTCACAAAACATTTTAACATTAATGCCTCTTGAAAACCTCCCCTTAAAGAATCTTGCTTACTTTTTGAAGAATTGACTTATTTCATTATAATGCTAACACTTCCCGGGCTTTATCCTTACAAAAGACACCGTGGAAGATGCTCACTTTCAGAGTGAAAGAGATATACTTTGAGAGGGTAAGGAATGAGAACCCAGCTTGGGACATGCTTCAGTCTGGAAGAGGGGTTGGAGAGGCAGGGAGGTGGAACATAGGAACTGGAGCTTCATTCTTTCCTCATTGATTCTCTAGCCACATGTTTTCAGAGATTCTCTAAATAAAATACCAATGGCCCTCTACCTTAAAGAGGGATGTGAGGGGAGCTAAGGGCAGGAGTGAAAAGCCACACCAGTGCTTTGTGGAGAGACCAGAGGCAGAAGCAATCGATGCCTCCAGGGAAGCATATTTTAAAAAAAAACAAAAACAATTTTTAAAATTTAAGTATAGTTGATTTGCAATACTGTGTAAATTTCTGCTGTACAGAAAGTGATTCAGTTATACCTATACATACATTCTTTTTCACAATGCCTTATCACAGGATATGGAAGAGAGTCCCCTGTGCTATACAGTAGGTCCTCACGGCTATCATTCTATATGTATACATATTTGAATATGCTAATCCCAAGCTACCCATCCATCCATCACCTATCCCCTTCACTTTGGCAAGCATGTTTGTTCTCTGTGTCTGTGAGTCTGTTTCTTTTTCATAGATAGGTTCATTTGTGCCACGTTTCAGATTTCATATATAAGTGATATCATATGGTATTTGTTTTTCTCTTTCTGACTTGTTTCACTTAGTATGATAATCTATAATTCCATTCATATTGCTGCAAATGGCATGATTTCATTCTTTTTCATGGCTGAGTAATATTCAACTTCCCAGGTGGCTCAGACGGTAAAGCAACTGTCTACAATGCCGTAGACCCGGGTTTGATCCCCTGGAGAAGGAAATGGCAATCCACTCCAGGACTATTGCCTGGAAAATCCCATGGACAAGAGGAGCCTGGTAGGCTACAGTCCATGGGGTTGCAAAGAGTCCGACACG
Organism: Capricornis sumatraensis; assembly: GCF_032405125.1. Taxonomy (NCBI): domain Eukaryota; kingdom Metazoa; phylum Chordata; class Mammalia; order Artiodactyla; family Bovidae; genus Capricornis; species Capricornis sumatraensis. The sequence continues at coordinate 56,073,934 of NC_091085.1, read as the reverse complement.
ACAGAGTGACTTCACTTTCACTTTCTATATATATACATGTTCTACTGTGTATATACATATATATATATGCACACAGCACATCTTTTTTATCCATTCATCTGTTTAGATTACTTCCATGTCTTGCCTACTGTGAATAGTGCTGCCATGAACACTGAGGTACATGTATCTTTTTGAATTAGAGTTTTTTCTGGATATGCTCAGAAGTAGGGTTGCTGGATCATATCGTAATTCTAGTTTTAGATTTTTGAGGAACTTCCACATTGTTTTCCACGGTGGCTGTACCAACTTATACGCCTACCAACAGCGTGGGAGGGGACATTTTCAGAGAAGCATCTCTGTACCCCATACCACCTGCCGGGGCATGGAATCCAGAGATGCTCTTTCAAGGCATCACCAGAACCAGATTATCTCTCTGAAGCCCACCCTAGAAAAATGAGATCAAAAGGTTCTTGTGTTTCTACCTCACTTTGAAATAATCTACAAATGTTTCCAGAAATGCCTGAATTTGGAACCTTTCTGTTCCCCAGCCTCCAACCATGTCTAAGCCACTTACCCTTTGGTATTCAGAGTTCTCCCCTGGCAAGGGCAGGGGGAGGGAAGCCAAAAGAGTAAGAACAAAAATATCTTTCTAAAAATCCAAGTGCAACAAGAACAGAAAGCAAAATCTTTAATAGCTGGATTTGTCCAGTCTCTCTTAAAACATAATTATTTTAATAAATTCAGTACATTCTCCACTACTGCCTGTTTTAAAAGAGGTAGCAAGGTGAACTCTGCCAAACAAACCTTCATAAAAATCTAAGTCTAATTTTCACGGGGAGGAAATTAAACAGAAAGACCCAAAAGCATGAAGTGAATTTTTATTGTGAGTAAGGAGGGCTTCCCAGGTAGCTCATATGGTAAAGAGTCTGCCCACAGTGAAGGAGACCTGAATTCAATCCCTGGATTGGGAAGATCCCTGGAGAAGAGTATTGCAATCCACTCCAGTATTCTTGCCTGGAGACTTCTATGGACAAAGGAGCCTGGCAGACTACTGTTCATGGAGTTTCAAAGAATTGGACACAATTGAATGACTAACACTTTCACTTTTAGAGAGGATCAGGGGTTACCCAGGTGGTGCTAATGGTAAAGAATCTGCCTGCCAATGCAGGAGATGTAAGAAACATGGGTTCTATCCCTGATTTGGGAAGATCCCCTGGAGGAGGGCATGGCAACCCACTCTAGTTTTCTTGCCTGGAGAATTCCATGGACAGAGGAGCTTTTTGGGTTACAGTGCATAGGGTCTCAAAGAGTCAGACACACCTGAAGAGACTTATCACACATGCAAGGAGGACAAGAGAAGCACCCATCATGTCCACCACAGATGCAGAATGCATTGTCCATTTCAAGGAGCTGGGGTGTGTGGTCCAACTTATAACTTGAGGGAAAGTTACCAGACTCCTCTCAAACCACCTTCTCTACTCCTGTAAGATGCCTTTCTGGAGTTCACGCATCACCTCTGAGCAAGAACATGTGTCTGTAAGGAAAGGGACGCTCTGCATCCCCCAGCATCTCTCATTCAGCTCTGCAAGTCCCCATCCCCAGGTCACCTTCACAGCCAGGGCCTCTGCCCCGGATCATTTGCAGGTGCTCAGTATTTCTTCCTGGGAAATCAGCCTAATTGATATATTTTCCAGCGTGTCGCCTCAGTCCTGCAGGAACCCACGGAACTAAATGAAAATCTATGTTGCACAGTCTGGATGAGAAGGTAGTCGTGTCTGTATTAAAATTAATGGGAGCAGCAGCACAAGCCACCGGCTTCAATTTCTTCAAGGCAGCGTGAACATCCTGTCCGAAGTGCCAAGGGAGCAACTGCTATTTGAGTCCATGACCATATTTTAAGCTTTAATAATGTTTGGTTTGAAAATGAGTAATACAGGTCCTCTGTGATTTGAATCTGTATACTACATAACTTTCTTTCATTTCAAAGATTATTATCTTATAATAGGTACCCTTGCCCAGCACTTACTGTTTACCAAGCACTGCTCTGATAGCCTTAAACTTGCCTGCTTATTGCCCACTTACTGAATTCTCTAACCAGCCCTATGAGATAAATGCTATAGCAATCCTTTTCTTACAGACAGGGCTGCTGAGGTACAGAGATGCTATGCAGTCCACTGGGGACGTATCCAGGATGCCATCTGAAGCAGGTCACCTGGAGTCTGTGTTTTTAACTCTATGGCAATGGGTCTTAGGGAGTTATGTGTTAGAGCCAGCTGGGACACTTTTTTTTTTTTTTTAAATGTGGGACTTCCACTTCCCTGGTGATCTAAGAATGTGGCTAAGAATCTGCCAAAGCAGGGCACACAGGTTCAAACCTTGGTCTGGGGAGGATTCCATATTTCTCCGGGCAACTAAGCCCATGCTCCACAACTACTGAGTCCATTCTAGAGCTACCATGCTCCGCAAGAGAAGTCACTGCAATTAGAAGCCCGTTCTCCGCAAGTAGAGTGTAGCCCCCACTTGCCACAACTAGAGAACACCGGTACACAGCAACGAAGATCCAGTGTAGCAAAAATCATAAATAAATGAAAACACCCATGTGCAAGGTAGATTCCAAACAAGTAGTTCAGAAAACCTGCCTGGAGGAGATTATAGTAGAAGGACTTTAAGACCAAGCTGTATCCCTAGCTGACTGAGGGTGGGGCACTTAAGTAATTCATTTAACCTCTCTATGCCTCAGTAGTCCTCATCTGTCAAATGGGATAGTCCTGACTCCCACCTGGTAAGGCTGTTGTAAGCATTCCATGTAGGATGGTCACCTGTCCTAGTTAACTCAGACTGAGCAGGGTCTTGGGACCTAGGACTTCTAGCACTTAAACTGAACAGATGGGGACAAACTGGGACTGTTTTTGTATTATCACAAAGTGAACTGATGCTACCATATCAGCACACATTCCTCCAAGCGCTTGTAAGGAGACAGCAAGCAGTGGTTATTGGACTCATGTTTTATAGACATCTATTTTGCTTTAAGGGGCTTCCGTGGTGGCTCAGCGGTGAAGAACCTGCCTGCCAATGCAGGAGACTAGGGTTCAACCCCTGGGGGAGGAAGATCCCCTGGAGAAGGAAATGGCCACCCATGCTAGTATTCTTGTCTGAGAAATCCCAAGTGCATTAGGACTTGGCATCATTCAGGAGAGGAAGATGTTTCTGATCTGTGTATCGGCAGGGGTTTGTGTTTGTCTGGTGGTTGAGAAATAGCTAGGGCCAGGCATAATTTATTTCCATTTGTATACTGAAAGATGAAAAAAGCGTAGACAAATTGTGTTGTATTTTAATACTTACAATTACATTGATTATGCACTCATGCCTAATGACTGCTTTTGAGATCATGACAAATGCCCATCTTGGAATCCCTCTATCAGCCTGAGGCCTGGGTCATGTGACCCTTTAATCACAATCTTTTGTCCCCTGGACACTTCAGTGGTGATACCACATCTCAGAGTGAGGCGTTTTAGCCAAGCCGATGTTAACGTCCAATGAAAACAGACTATGGAAGAAATAAGTCCTTGTTAAACTAAAATGATAGATTCTTCATCTTTATCTGGAAAATAGAGGGCACAGTACACACCGCTCCTTTAACATCCATCTAGGATTTATTCCAAGATGAATTGAAAGGACCCTGGGTCACCTCTTCCTTAAAACCTGTAAGGGTGAATGGGAATAAATATCCATGCCATTATTACTTTCTGCTGGGTATCACCCTGTATTGCAACTTGGCATACCAGTTTCAGGAGTGACCCTGAAATCAATTAACAGTGAGTTATTTATATGAGAAAGGGTCACAAAGTGTTTCCCAGCTTTTGTTTCATGAAAGACATTCTTATTCTTTTCAAATGCTGCTGGAGGCATAAATGTAAGTGACCAGATCCATCATCAGAATGAAAGAGATTTTCTATTCCTTTTCCAGATATCAAGACCTGCCCACCCAATGGATCCCTCTGTTCACCTTTGGAAAGTTGAGATATCAATCATGGCTGTGCAATTTTAGCAGTAGTCTTGCTACATGGACCTCTTTACAACCAGTGGGCTGGACCTGGTTAAATGCAGAAACAGGTGTGGTAGGTTCTTTCACCACCAAATGTGGATGTTTTGAGAGTCAGTTGTGACCAGAAATCACCAGTGAGAAGTTACAGGGTGACAGCCTTCAAGTACCCACCCTCTTCCCTTCCATTGTAAAGGGTGGCTTAGGGAGTTCCCTGGCAGTCCAGTGGTTAAGGCTTTGTCTTCCAATGCAGGGGGTGCAGGTTCGACCCCTGGTCAGGGAACTAAGATCCCACATGCCTTGAGGCCCCCAAAATCAAAACATAAAACAGAAGCAATATTGGGACAAATTCAACAAAGACTTTAAAAACGGTCCACATCAAGGGCTTCCCTGGCGGCTCAGTGTTAAAAAATGCAGCTGCCAATGCAGGGGACACAGATTCGATCCCTGATCCAGGAAGATCCCACATGCCGCGGAGCAGCTAAGCCTGCTCGCCACAACTACTGAAGCCTACGCTCCCTAGAGCCTGTGCACAGCAACTAGAGAAATGCCTGTGCAGCAATGAAGATCCAACACAGCCAAAAATAAATTTAAAAAGTGCTGCTTAGAGACATAGCTCCCGCTCATAATAACCCAAACAAAATCTCCCCAGCAAGACAAAACCCTCACACCTCTCAAAGGAGCGAGTTGAGGCTCTCTGGAACTTTCTCTCAGTTGCAGTTCACAGCAAAACCAATCCATTCAGCGTCCCCATTCCTCTAGGCAATTCCTCCACTCACAAGGAGCAGCCAGCTAGTCTGTAAGTTAATTGGGGGAATAGATATTCAACAAATGTGAATGTGTTGACTAAACTCACAAGCCAGATGTTCATTTCTTTAGGAGTCTTCCGGGAATTTGAGAAGGATTCGGACATGAGAATTCCTGGAAGAGCCAGGAAAACATCTAGAATTGAAGTCTTTGTGGCTTCGATTTAATTGCTGACCACTTCAAAAGAGACTGCAGTCATGTGAGGTTCTTTGCTGAGCATTACATCTTTTTCTTTCTTTTTTTCTTTTGGGGGAAGGCAGCTTTAATTTTTAAAATTAATTTATTATATTTATTTATTTTTGGCTGTGCTGGGTCTTTGTTGCGGCATGCAGGCTTTCTTTAGTTGTGACAAGCGGGAGGTTCTCTCTAGTTGTGGTGCGCAGGTTTCTCGCTGCAGTCGCTTCTCTTGCTGCAGAGAAGGGGCTCCAAGGCAGGCAGGCTCAGTAGTTGTGGTGCAGGGGCTTAGTTGCTCTGTGGCATGTGAAATATTCCTGGACCAGGGATTGAACCAGTGTCTCCTGCATTGGCAGGCAGATTCTTAGCCACTGAACCACCAGGGAAGTCCAAGCATTAGATCTTTTTCAAGCAACAGGGTAAGATGTAGGTGAAACTCACCTTCATATTCCCCATGTTTCACCCGGTTAAACAAGATTACTGAGGTTTTCTCTCCCTTCCTCCTCCTGTGTTACTTTGGTGAGGACAGAGAAAGGAAGGAAAACTAAGCCAGAGATGATGCTTTCCTGATGGCTGTGTTTGTTTTCAGATCTGAGAAAGATGCACATCTCTTTGGGAAAGTCAGAATAACACTCACCACTTGTGCCCAAGCTCTCACATGCATATCAGTAGAAAGAACCAAGCAGACAGCAGTAGGGATGTACAAAACCATGAAAACGCAGGGTGCAGCTCCAAACGTGATCATGATTGAACCATGAGTTGTCTTCTAGAGTTGGAGATATATAAGTACATAGAGGAACACACTGCAAATGGGTAATATGTATTCTCAGTGCTGTTGTCCTTCTGTCACATTTTTATAACAATTCCCTTTTCTTGGGAACCCACTTATACCCTTGGAGGAAATGTAAGTTGGTGCAGCCACTATGGGAAACTGTATGGAAGCTCCTTAAAAAACTAAAAATAGAATTACCATATGATCCAGCATTCCCACTCCTGAGCATATATCCAGACAAAACTGTAATTCAAAAAGATATATGCATCCCTATGATCATCAGGGCTTCCCTGGTAGCTCAGTTGGTAGAGAATCTGCCTGCAATGCAGGAGACCCCAGTTCAATTCCTAGGTCGGGAAGATCCCCTGGAGAAGGGATAGGCTACCCACTCCAGTATCCTTGGGCTTCCTTTGTGACTCAGCTGGTAAAGAATCCACCGGCAATGTGGGAGATCCAGGTTCGATCCCTGGGTTGGGAAGATCTCCTGGGGAAGGGAAAGCCTACCCACCCCAGTATTCTGGCCTGGAGAATTCCATGGCCTATATAGTCGATGGGGTCACAAAGAGTTGGACACAAGTGAGCAACTTTCACTTTCTTGTTCATAGCAAGACTATTCCCAATAGCCAAGACATGAGATAAACCTAAATGTCCCCTAACAGATGAATAGATAAAGAAGATGTGGTATACATATACAATGGAATACTACTCAGCCATTAAAAATGAAACAATGCAATCTACAGCAACATGGATGGGCTGAGAGAGCATGGATGGGCTTTGAAGCAAGTCAGAAAGACAAATATCATATGATATCACTTATATGTGCAATCTAAAATATGACACAGATAAACTTGTCTATAGAAATACAAACAGACCCTTGGACATAGAAAAGAGACTTCTGGTTGCCAAGGGGCAGGGAGCTGAGGGAGGAATGGATAGGGAATTTGGGATTAGCAGATGCAAACTAGTATATACAGAACCAATACAGAGCAAGGTCCTATTGTATAGCATGAGAAACTGTATTCAATATCATGTGATAAATCATAGTAGAAAAGACAGGATGCTGCTAGGTCATTTCAGTTGGGTCTGACTCTTTGCAACCCCATGGACTATAGCCCACCAGGCTCCTCTGTCCATGGGATTCTCCTGGCAAGAATACTGGAGTGGGTTGCCATGCCCTTCTGCAGGGAATCTTCCTGACCCAGGGACTGAATCCAGGTCTCTTATGTATCCTGCATTGGCAGGCACATTCTTTACCACAAGCACCACCTGGGAAGCCCAGTATATATATCTGAATCACTTTGATGTACAGCAGAAATTAACACAACATTGTAAAATGTCTTCACTTCAATTTTTAAAAAGATACATTTAAAAAAAGAGTTGCCTTTTCTCTCTGTTTCAGAAAGTTTCCTATAAATGCAATGCTGTAGGAACATTCATCAGTGTTCCTGATGAATGTCACTGATGAACAGTGGCTTCATCATCCTGAGGGCACAGAGTCCCCTTCCATCAATTTCCAGTCACCAATGCTTAGTGATGAGTTGTTCATTCTCAACCTGCTCCCATTGCAGCTTTTATCAGCTAAATCCATTCCCCTTTGTGGGATCATCTACATGGGTTCAGATGGTTCCCCAGAGAGATGCAAGTAGAAAAGCACTTCCCAAACGTAAAGAATTGGTCAACTCATGTAGAGCAACTCTGGCAGACCCCCAAGGGGTTAAAACTTCCTGAGACTCTCCATCAACAACTTTGAAATAATGTTGCCCTCCAAATGCTAAAATCCAGGTTATCGCCATACAGAGGTTAGAACTTGGTAGCAGTTTTGCTTTCTTCCTTTGTTGCCTGTGCCACTCAGCCTTTGGGATCTTAGTTCCATGACCAAGGATTGAACCCATGCCCTCAGCAGTGACAATGCCAAGTCCTAATCACTGGACTGCTAAGGAAGTCCCCAGTTTTGCTTTCTTGCTGTCTGCTCAATTGATTCATTTCTTAATTTTTGCCCTTAGTTATATAATAAACAGGATGGTTTATAAATCCCTGATAGAGACCCAAAGAAAGCTGATTTTATTTGATTTTTACCTGTATAGCAGGGAAAATATCAAAGGCTGATAATAAGGAAATCTGAATTAAAAGCCCAGACATGGCAGATATTTACCATGTGATCTTTGTCAATAATAATAATCATTGTGGTAGCAATAGAAATAATATGACTATTGCTAATAATAATTATTATTTACCTAAGGTCTGCCAAGTCGCTTCAGTCGTGTCTGACTCTGTGCAACCCCAGAGACAGCAGCCCATCAGGCTCCCCTGTCCCTGGGATTCTCCAGGTAAGAACACTGGAGTGGGTTGCCATTTCCTTCTCCAATGCATGAAAGTGAAAAGTGAAAGTGATGTCGCTCAGTCATGTCCGACCCTCAGCGACCCCATGGACTGCAGCCCACCAGGCTCCTCCGTCCGTGTGATTTTCCAGGCAAGAGTACTGGAGTGGGTTGCCATTGCCTTCTCCCACCTAAGGTCTACCACATACCAAACAAGGTACTAAGACATTTGCAAAATTATTTCACTTAATTATGGCAATACAATCACGAGAATGCTCTATTGGTTTCTCCATTGTACAGATGAGGAAACTGAGGCTCAGAAAAAAGAAGCAATGGACTCAGTGCCAGGCACTGAAAAAGGAATAGAGCTGAGATTTTAAATTCAAGAGTGTTCTCTGCTTCTCAGCACTGGGGCAGCTGGCCTTTGCCTATCTCATAAGCGTCTCCTGTATGAACCTCAATTAAAACCATTCAAAATATTCCACCTGCCATATTCTCCCTCAGGGTCCAATAAAACTCCTTATTAATTTTTATTTAACACAGTGGAGCATTTAGCCAAATTCCAGTTCTCTGTTCCAATTCTTTCACCCTCAGAGAAATGACTCCAAAGCTTAAATACCTCCCTGTCTTCATTATTGTCTGGGAGTTCAGCCAAATAATGTCCTTGGGGCTGAGGGAGAAAGGGAGCCAACAGTGCTTGTTTCTTTGTTTATTTCTGAGACAGATCAATGGGACCATTTTTTCAAGGGATATGTGTATCCTTGGAGGGAAAGGGAGGAGGATATAAGGAACTGAGAGAAGCGGGAAGGGGAGAAGGAGAACTGGGGGAAGAAAGTGCCAGGCAGAGAGAACAGCAAGTGCAAAGGCTGAGGTGGGGATGGTTTGAGACGCAGGCCTCAGGTGTAACTGAGGAGCCTTGTGGCCCGTGTAACTGGAGTACAGGGAATCAAGGAGGGACAGTGGGCAATGGACCCAGGGCGGCAGATAGGGCCACAGCACCCAGGGTCCTATAGGTTACTGAAAGGACAGTGGATCTGGCTTCTAAGGGTGATGAAACACCATTGGCAAGATGCTGAACGAAAGAGCAATGTTACCTTTTGTGGGGGAAGCTGATCTACATTTTAAAAAATTGCCCTTTCCTCTCCCCTAAACTATGGGATTGAGAGATGCAAACTACTTATGCATAAAGTAGAGAAGCCACGGGGTGGGGGAGGGATGGTTTGGGAGTCTGAGATTAGCAGATGCAAACTAGTATATGGCGGTGGTGGCGATTTAGTCACTAAATTGTGTTTGATTCTTTGAGAACCCATGGACTGTAGCTCCCCATGAAAGGTTGTTGCTGAACCACACTAAGGTGCTGGGATTCTTGGCCTCCAGAGAAGAATTCAATCCGGGGCCAGAGATGAGGCTTGATTGCTCAGAGCTTTTGTGTAATAAAGTTTTATTAAAGTATAAAGGAGATGGAGAAAGCTTCTGACATAGGCATCAGAAGGGGGCAGAAAGAGTACCCTCTTGCTAGTGTTAGGCATGGAGTTATATACTCTCTAGTTATTACAGTGAATCAAAAGAATGTCTGGAGGTTGTAAAGACCTCACTCGACCTACTCCCATAATTTTCACCTTAAGATAACAGGATTAGCCAGAAGGTTTTTTCCAGACACTGTCCTCAAACAGGATACATTATTGTTATATAATCCTAAGGAATGTAGAGGGACAAAAAAATTCTGTCCTTTCTTCCTCCTTGAGAACTCCAGACCCCTTTCTCCTTGAGGACCCCTGCACTTCTTATCAATCTGCCTAGGAACTGACTCTCTCACCCAGACTCTCTCACTCTCTCCATGGGATTTCCCAGGCCGGAATACTGGAGTGGGTTATCCTGCCCTCCTCCAGGGGATTTTTCCCACCCAGGGATCAAACCCATCTCCTGAATTGGCAGGAGGATTCTTTCCTCACTGAGGCACCTGGGAATACCCAATATATCATTATAAAAAATATATATACATGGAACAACAGACTGGTTCCAAATAGGAAAAGGAGTACATCAAGGCTGTATATTGTCACCCTGCTTCTTTAACTTATATGCAGGGTACATCATGAGAAACACTGGGCTAGATGAAGCACAAGCTGAAATCAAGATTGCCAGGAGAAATACCAATAACCTCATATATGCAGATGACACCACCCTTATGGAAGAAAGTGAAGAAGAATTAAAGAGCCTCTTGATGAAAGTGAAAGAGAAGAGTGAAAAAGTTGGCTTAAAGCTCAACATTCAGAAAATGAAGATCATGACATCTGGTCACATCACTTCATGGCAAATAGATGGGGAAACAGTGGCAGACTTTATTTTTTGGGGGGCTCCAAAATCACCACAGATGGTGACTGCAGCCATGAAATTAAAAGATGCTTACTCCTTGGAAGGAAAGTTATGACCAACCTAGACAGCATATCAAAAAGCAGAGACATTACTTTGCCAACAAAGGTCCTTCTAGTCAAAGCTATGGTTTTTCCAGTAGTCATGTATGAATGTGAGACCTGGACTATTAAAGAAAACTGAGCACTGAAGAACTGATGCTTTTGAACTGTGGTGTTGGAGAAGGCTCTTGAGTCTTCTGCAAGGAGATCCAACCTGTCCATCCTAAAGGAGATCAGTCCTGAATATTCACTGGAAGGACTGATGTTGAAGCTGAAACTCCAACATTTTGGGCACCTGATGCGAAAAGCTGACTCATTGGAAAAGACCCTTATGCTGGGAAATATTGAACCCAGGAGGAAAAGGGGACGACGGAGGATGTGATAGATGTATGGCATCACCGACTCAATGGACATGAGTTTGAGTAAACTCCGGGAGTTGGTGATGGACAGGGAGGCCTGGCTTGCTGCAGTCCATGGGGTCGCAAAGAGTTGGACACAACTGAGCCACTGAACTGAACTGAGTCCTGTCGGCCTCTTGAGATCCCATGAACTGTAGCCCACCAGGCTCCTCTGTCGATGGGATTCTCCAGGCAAGAATACTGGAGTGGGTTGCTCTTTCCTTCTCCAGGGGAGCTTCTCAACCCAGGAATTGAACCCAGGCCTCTCCCACATGGCAGGCAGATGCTTTACTGATTGACCAGGATGGGGAAGCCCAATATATTTGTCCAAATCCACAGAATGAACATTAAAAGTGAACTTTATTGTAAACTGTGGACTTTGGGTGATACTAATGCATCAGTGTTGATCATCGGTTGTAACAAATGTACCATCTGCTGAGGGACCCTTAAGTGGGGGAGACTGCATGGATGGGGGCAGGGAGGACATGGGAAGTCTCCCTACTTTCCTGGAAATTTTGCTGTGAACCTAAAACTTCTCTAAAAAATAAAGTCTTAAAAAAGAATCCCAAGAATGTCATTGAGGGTCTTCTGATACCCAACCCCAGCTCACTTCTCATCTTTCTCTTTGGCCCCCTCTTCCCCACCGGACACAGTCACTGGGGTTATTTATCCCACAGATTCATAGCGACATTCGGCCTCCAGGAAAGGTAGTCTGGTTTTCAGATGCCTTCACGATCCTAAATGAATGCACAGACTTGATTGACATTGCTGACCGACTTGGAGAAGAAAGTAAAATGTGTGGAGAAAATTTGTTTTGGGCCATTTCGGGAAGCCTTTGCACAGGTCACAGGTATGAGCCGGTGGCAGCTGCCAGCGCACACGGACCACTGAAAGCCCAGGAGCCGTGAGCTTTCTCTGCAATTCATCAGTCTTGGCGGTGAGGCCTGGATGCTGATTAAGTAGCGAATGCCAGGAAATTAAAGATGTTCCAGAGCCTTCGTCTTGGCGGCGTCTTTTCTCCAGATGCCAGGGCACTGGAGCTCCTGCTTCTCCAAGTGACATGGATGTTGCTCCCTGGCCCAGAGATGGATGTTGAACAGATGGAAGGAACTCACTGACGGGGCCGCTCTCTTCCTCACCCCACCCATGATACAAAATTCAGTGTAAGGAGGAATAAATGAGAATCTCTATTCACTTGAAGCAGGGAAGACGCTTTTCAAATTTATGGCATTCATCCGGTGAGCTGCTCGAGGGGCGGAGAGGAGCACGTGGCAGGGTCCTTGGTGACGCCCTGATGCCCGGAACCGCCTCCATCACCTGTCGTTCCCCGCGCGCTGGGGCGAGGACCTGGATCGTGAGCAGGGAGAACCTAGCTGGCGCTACCTTTGGCTTCCGGTACCCCTGCCAAGGCCAACAGCACAAAGACTCTTCAGATGTAAAGTCCTGGATCATGCTGAAGTCTGGGCATTGGCTGGTCTCTGCGCCAGGAACCATCCTGCCCTCAGACCCCGGGCTCCCTTCTCTATTACTTTAGCTTTGTTTTCAAATGTCAGTTTCTCAGGGGATCAATACTGATCCATTTGAAATTAGAACAGTGCACCACCACCAGCGGTATTTCTCCTAAAATCGCTCCTCTTTATTCTGCCATCTCTGTTCTCTTGGCATTTTTCATTTTATCATGAGTTAATCACTACTGACACATAGACATTAGATTAGAAGCGTAACACTTAACTCACAATATTTAGAAGGGTGTTAGCCCTGAACCACTCCCCCACTCTAGTTTTATTTTTAAGTGAAAATACACTCAAAGAAAAATCTGAATATTCAAACCCATTAGACCAAATTTGTTTCTTAATTTCTTCTTTTTTAAAAGATACTCAGCAAGTCCTTATACACACAAACAAGTTCCATTCTGAGAGCACATTCCCAAGTCCAATTTGTTCATAAGTTCAACAGTTAGCCTAAGTTCACAACTAACCCAATCAGTTATACAGTAAAGTACTGTAATAGATTTATAATACTTTTCACAGAAGTAATACACAAAAAATAAACAAACATAAAACATAAAGCTTTTTAAACCTTACAGTCAAGGACCTTGAAATGTACAGTATAGTTGGCTTTCGGGGGCACATTCACCTGTTTGAAAGTTTGCAATTTGAAGGTTATATGTAGGACTTACTGTGTTTGCTTCTCCTTCATTCTTTCTCTCCCTCTTCCTCCTCCTTTTTCTTCTTCTTAGCTCTCTCTCTCTTTTGTTCTCTCTCTCTCTCTCTCGCTCTCTCTCTCTCTCTCTGCTGAAATTCAGGGCAAAAGGTATGAAGACTCTAATACCAGAAACAGACAAGAAACCAACAGAAAACTCTCTCCTGAAGAGGCAGCATTGACATGAGCACCATTGTGGATTTTTTCGAATCAAATGATGCTCTTATGAAACCTGCATTTCCTTTTCTGTTGGGAAGGCTTGTGGGGCTTTTCGAACACCGGATTACAAGATAAGAACTGGGAACATAGGATGTCTGTCCTGGCTGTAATTCTTGGCTCTCTTCACACTTTCAGCTAACTCTCAGGTTGGCAACAGTATAGGTATTTTTTTCCTTTGCTTGTTGCATGGAGGTGAGAGTCTTGACTGCCTGTTCAGCTGTGGATGGGGAACCAACCACAGAGATGCTTGCTCTCAGGGTGCTCCCATTACAGAGGGTGGACACCACTAGGGAAAATAGGAGGATGGGTGGGGGCTGTTTATCCAACCCCAGTCTTTGTTTCATTTTTTTTTTTCCAGTAGAAAAAAAATACTCTGACTCCAAACAAAGTTTAAATACATTTTGTTTTAAACTAATCCCACACAAAGCTTCTCAGGTGGTTCCAGTGGTAAAGAATCCATTTGCCAAGCAGGAGATGTGTGTTCGATCCCTGGGCTGGGAAGATCCCCTGGAGGAGGACATGGAAACCCACTCCAGTGTTCTTGCCTAGAGAATCCCGTGGAGAGAGGAGTCCATGGGATTGCAAAGAGTTGGACATGACTGAAGCAACTAAACAGCAACAAATCCTATCCAGAATAGTCACACTCCATGGGAAAGGGTGTGGAGTAATGGCCAGGGTCCTTGTCTGGTGTATATTTTGTCCTGAATTCTGTGAATCCAGACAAAACACAGTAAGTATTGGTTACACTTCTTGGTCTCTTCTAAAATACATGTACATTTTATTCAGCTGCAACTGAATGAAAATGGGGTAACTCTGCAATTGCAATAGCTGTCCTAACAGAGCTGATGGCTTAGAAGTAAGTCAAAGACTTGACCTGGATTTTTCTTTTAAATGTGTTTTAAATTGAAGTATCTTTGATTTTACCTATCTGTATATCTGTATACTTTTGAATTCTTTTCCATTATAGATTTTTGCAAGATATTGAGCATAGTTCCCTGTGCTATATGGTAGATGCTTGCTACTTATCTATTTTATACATAGCAGTATGTATCTGTTAATCCCACATCACTTACATGTAGGATCTTAAAAAAATTATACAAATGAATTTATTGACAAAACAGAAATCGACTCACAGACATAGAAAACAAACGAATAGTTATCAAAGGGGAAGGCGGCAGAGAGGGATAAATTAGGAATTTGGGATAAGTAGATATACACTATTGACCGAAATTTTTGTCAGATTTTATTTTATGCCCTTGATGTGATTTCATTTACCACCTTCATGTGATTTCATTTACCACCTTCCCAGAATGTTATCTTAAAAATGAGAGTGATGGGAGATATGATGTTTCCTTTTTAGTTCATTAATATAAATGGAAAAAGCCTTAAAGTCAGTCTTTTATGTACAGACTTCACTAGAGGAGGAACCAAGAGAAAATTGCTGGGTCAATAAATTATTGGTGCAGATGGAAGGAGCAAATAGGTACTGAACATCTATGATGTGTCAAGAACCAAGATTTAACATTTTTCTCTTTGAATTCCCCCAATTAATACTACATCAGACAGTTTACAGGTAGAGGCAGAAAGAAAGTCAAATACGGCAAGATAGTGGAATTTCTGGGAGTATTACTATACAACTGCTATGTTGTAAGATTATTTAATCATTTAATTGGTGAACATTTGATCATTTCTAAAATTTCACTCTAATTCCATAATGAACATCTTTTTATGTGGGTGCCTTGGTGTGTTTCCCAAGATACTACTAAGTGAGCATTTGCTATGTGCCAAGGGCGCTATGTTTTACATGTTATAATTTAATTGTCAAAGGGCATGGAGAAGTGGAATTAACATCCAGGCTATGGTTTCAGAGTGGGAGCCTGCCACCCCCTCCCATGAGGATATTCCCATTTATGAATGAGAAAGTCACAGAACATCAGAATTTCCTTTTCATTTTTATTTAAGTTTTCCAAATTTTCTATAACACACACCCATTATTTTGCATCTAAACAATATACTCACACACATAAAGATTTTTTAAAACCTGGTCCACATTAAAAAAAATTCTTTTATAAAACCAATTTGCATACATGTATGGTTATGTGTGTGCACATACGTGTGGGTAAGAACCTCTAAATCAACCACGGTTAGAAGAACTTCTTGTTTAGTTGCTCAGTCGTGCCTGACTCTGCAACCCCTTGGACTGCATCATGCCAGGCTTCCCTGCCTTTCACCATCTCCCAGAGTTTGCTCGAAGTCATGTCTATTAAGTCAGTGATGCTCTCTAAGCATCTCATCCTCTGCTACTCCTTTCTCCTCTTGCCTTCAGTCTTTCTCAGCATCAGGGTCTTTTCCAATGGATCAGCTTTTCATATTAGGTGACCAAAATATGGGAGCGTCAGCATCAGTCCTTCCAGTGAGTATTCAGGGTTGATTTCCTTTAGGATTGACTGGTTTGATTTCCTTGCAAAACTGGGTGAAAGCAAATTCAAAGATAGAGGATAGAAGTGCCCCAAGGAAGGCCTTCTATAACACTTAAAGATCACACACTTCATAAATATAAGTATTTTACACCTTCTGAGGTGCTTGGGAAAACCCTAATCAGCCTATTATGTGGGCAAGACAGTCTGAAAAAAAAAATCTCTATTATTCTGAGAATTTTCTTTGCTTCTTTTTTGCCTCCTACTATTGTCCTTAAATTTGACAGACATATTTTTTTGTGACCCATGGCTTGGTGTCTAAATGCAGGCTTGCCCTTCTGTAAAATGTGGATCAAATGGATGAATAACATAGATTCATCAGTTGTTAATAAAATGTAGATGCAGATTTTCTTATTTTTCAGGTTATCTGCTGGCAGTTGAACACTATGCTTCACCCAGAACAAAGAAACTTTTCACCTTGGACACAATTCGAATGCACACTTTAATTGATTCATTTATGCAGCCATTTTTACCTTCG
This sequence comes from Capricornis sumatraensis, assembly GCF_032405125.1. NCBI lineage: Eukaryota > Metazoa > Chordata > Mammalia > Artiodactyla > Bovidae > Capricornis > Capricornis sumatraensis. The sequence continues at coordinate 56,057,657 of NC_091085.1, read as the reverse complement.
GTGCCCTCTGCCAGAGAAACCACAGACTAGAGTTGGAATCTTTCTTCTCCAAATGGTACAGGCAGCCAAGCTCTATGTCCTCAGATGCCTTATTTTATATTTCTGCTCTCCAGTGGGTGAGGCTGAACACATCACTTCTCCCCTGGCCAGAAATACGGGGCTTCTACCCTCCCTAGCACCAGCCTGTGTCTGGGCTGAAGAGATCTCAGTCATGTGGGTGTGTTTCTATCTCATTTCATCCAAAGAGAAGGTTGAGGCATCTTCCTGGAGTTGAACTATGTGCCCCACGTATTTGTCTGGATAGCACTTGAAATAGATTTGCATTTCCAGAGTTAGGATATCTTTCTTTTGCCTTTTTTTTTTTTTAAGTTTTTATTTTGTATTGGAATATAGCCAATTAACAATGTCATGATAGTTTCAGGTAGACAGCAAAGGGACCCAGCCATACATATACATGTATCCATTCTCCCTCAAATTTCCTTCCCATCTAGGCTGTCACATCACATTAAGCAGACCTATTTGGGTAGCAGAGGGCATCTTTCTGTTTCGGTGACTATGTGAGTCTCTCAAAGACCAGTCCTCTTCACTTGTCTATAAAGTGGTAAATTCACATCAGATCCTGCAGTTGCCAGGAAAGATATTAAATTGTCTCAACTGGCAAGAAAACATCGTGGACACTCTGGACTATCATCCCCTGCCTCCATCTCACTCTACATTCAATTACAGAAATGTCAAGGTGGTCAAGTATCTCTTTCCCCAGCTGATCCCAACAACTATCAATTTACACACTGCAAGATTCCATCAGAGCTGGGCTGGATGTTTTGTCTTCAGGACCCCTTTGAATATGCTCATCCCTCTCTAATTAGTTAAAGATTCTCCTATACTCCTAAAGATCATCCCTTGAGCTGAAAAAGATGCATTTTTCAATTTCCTCCTGCAAATTAATGTGGGGCATGCTTTTCTGAAAATATCAGATAAGGGAAACGTGCACAGCTCTGGGACTGAGTTTTTCCCCTTTGCCACTCTGGAGATGTGAAAGAAATCATATTTGAAAGACAAAAGCTCAGTGGGTTTTATGAATTTCAAAAAGGAGAACTGCAGTCACATCTTGGATCCTTGAGGAAACCAGCCCTGATGTGGTTGGGTCCATTGTTCATTCTATGTCAAGATATGTTGAAAGAGAGTCATGTGTCTCTTTTATATCATCCAACTCTACCAAACCAATCACCAGGTGAGTACTGTGACCTTCTCCCTCTGAGCACTGGCCAGAAACTGCAGGGACCACAAGTAACAAATATGTGCCACACTGCCTTCCAGGAACTCACAGTCTAATTAGGGAAATGACGGGTCAGAGTTTAAGTTGCACCCAGCTAGCTCTGAGTAATACACAACCCACTCAAAAGAGAAATGAACAAGTAAGGACACATTACGGTTTAGACTCAGAGTGTCTGGGATGGTTACACTACAGTCAGATACCCTCTTCCACTACATCATCAATCCCTGCAGACCTTTCCTTCCTGATAAGTAGTTCTCAGCATCACTGTGCATTAGAATGATGGGAGAATCTTTAATGTACAGTGGTCCCAGCTTCACCCCAAACCAATCTCTGGCAGCAGTGTGAGGGAATCAATATTTTTTAAATTTAGTAGATTGAATTGGAGAGTGGTTTTGAGCTCACAGAAGAACTGCAGGGAAAATGCAGAGTTCCCATAGAGCAAGGGCCCCTAACATCTAGGCTGCAGACTGATACCTCCTGTCAGATCAGCTGCAGCATTAAATTAAAAATAAAGTGCACAATGGGATTCTCAGGTGGCTCCGTGGTAAAGAATCGGCTTGCCAGTGCAGTAGAGGCAGCAGATGCCAGTTTGATTCCTGGGTTGGGAAGATCCCCTGGAGAAGGAAATGGCAAGCTACTTGCCTGGGAAATCCCACGGACAGAGGAGCCTTGCAGGCTATAGTCCATGGAGTAGCAAAGAATCAGACACAGCTGAGCGAGTGAGCACCACCAAGGCGCACAATAAATGCAATGTGCTTGAGTCATCGCGAAACCATACCCCTCGTGTGTGGAAGAACTGTCTTCCATGAAATCAGTCCATGGCACCAAAAAGACTGGGCACCACTACCATATAGTGTCTCTAAAGCGTTTCTCAGGTGGTGCTAGTGTAAAGAATCTGCCTGCCAAAGCAGGAGATGTAAGAGATGCGGGGTTTCATCCCTGGGTCAGGAAGATCCCCTGGAGAAGGGCATGGCAACCCACTCCAGTAATCTTGCCTGGAAAACCCCATGGACAGAGGAGCCCAGCAGGCTCAAAGAGTTGGACATGACCGAAGCAACTTAACACAGCACAGCACCCCTATGCAATTTCCCCTATTACTAATATCTTGCATGAGTGTGGTATATTTGTTACTATTGCAGAGCTGATATGGAGACATTATTATTAACCAGAGTCCCTGGTTTCCAGTAGATTTCACTGTTTGTGTTATAGAGGTCTATGGGTTTTAACAAACACATAGTATCTTGTACCCACCATTGCACTGTCATACCAATTGATTTCACTGCTGTGAAAATCCTGTGTTGTTCCTGTTCGTCCCTCTTTCCTCCCAGGTCCCTGGAAACCACTGATTTTTTTTTTTTCTGTTTTTTTACTATTTCTGTAGTTTTACTTTTTCCCAAATACTATACAGTTGGAACCGTACAGCATGTTGCTGTAGCTGGAAGCAGTAGTGTTTTGGACAGTCGCCAGGTAATTCTAATATGTCTCAGTCTTGAGAACCACTAGACTCCAGCAGGAAATAGCTTGTTTGTTAGCCTACCTAAAAAGATCTTCAGGTTTATCCAAGGAAGATGAGAAATAAGTCTGGAAGGGAAGTGACTTGGCCAAGGTCATGTGGGAAATTCAGGAAACCTTCTATGTATATGACAGCTTTCTGAAATAAACTATTGATACTTAATGCAACCTAAAGTGTTACCTTTCTCAAAGTTCCAAAATTCATGAGTTTAACAGATATTTATAGAGGATCAGTTCTGGGCCATAACATCCAAGGCGCCGTGAACATAACTATAAACCCAAAACAGCTGCCTACCTCAGAGGCCTCCTTTAGTAGGGGATAGGGAGAAGTTAGTTGGTGCACAGCCCAGGGTGTGGACAGGAACAGCCAGCACCCACACGCGTGCCTACTGTCCCAAGCACTTTGTATTAATCATATTAGCTTATTTAATCCTCACATGAGCCTCTGAATTTAGGGATCATTATTGTCCCACTTCACAGGTGAGGAGCTAAAATATAGAATGGGAAAGAGTTTTACCAAAGGTCACAGAAAAAATAGATGGAATAGCTGTTATGGATCAGAGTTCTTGGCCTCCTTAATCTATAGAAATTGGTAAGAGGATAGACAAGGAATTCAGACAAGGTTTTACTGGGGCTCCTGCTGCAGCAGAGTAGGGTGAGAGAACAAGTAATAGGGTCCCCTGCTTGCATGGGTGAGGGTAGAAGGGATGAGTGTCTCCTTGGTTGACCAAGGGCTTAGCTGGTTTGGCCCCACCCATCTTTGCTGGTGCTATGAGCAGAGGGCATGCGAAGTACCCAGCTTTTGCTCCTGGCTCTTCCAAAGTGACCGTGGGTTTTTGCTCCTGTTGTATCTTGTCATCCAAAACTTGCCCCAACTGCACAGGCATCCAGTTATTTTTGGTCCTTACAGTATCTTTGTATTTTGTTGCTCAAGAAGACTTTTTCTCTGTGCAAGCACTGCAGCAAATGGTCTCAGGTTGCAGCCTGTCCCAGAGCCAAGATTCAAACTCACCAAACACTCTTTCATGCACTATTCCATTTCTCGCTCATGCACTAAATCATTGCTCCTGCATTCTACAGTATTTTACACTTTCAGTAGTGTGGATGTGGGCTCTAAATGACCCCTTTCTCATTAAACAAGCCAGTGACAGCTTGATTCTGGAGCTTATTGTTGCATTCTATGATGCATTTTACCTGAAAGCTGATTGCTTTCCCCTGGCGAGTATTCAAATGCCTTGAAAATCCCCCCTTTTACAACAAAAGCTTTGAACATCTTTCCATCCAATTGTCTCTCTCAAGAATGATTTCATTTATGGGAGCTTATCTGCTGTGCTGCATTTATGGTTATTAAATAGTTTTTCATTCGTGGGGGGAGATGGCTCGCTTAACTAGGTCATCGCTTGTTGGCATTTATGAGTTCTAAATCTAAAATTCACCCTTATGTTAATGTGCTGTGAGCAGCACCTCAAAGAACAGTTACTTAATGAAAACGTTATTTTTTATTTGGCATTGATAAATAATGTAAAGTGTTGGGCAAATACAATCCCAAGCAGGAGCAATTGATATGACAATTACCCAAAAGGGGGATTCATACTTGGGTAATTAGTATTAGGGTCTGGAAGTGCCTTTGGGACTAGACAATTAAAACTAAGACACAGGGACTTCCCTGGTGGTCCAGTGGTTAAAACACCTTGCTTCTACTGCAGGGTGCACAGGTTCAACCCCTGGTCAGGGAACTAAGATTCTCCTGTGCCTCAAGTCAAAAACATAAAGTAAAATAATAAAACTAAGACACAAATACCATCAGCAGGGGCATTAAAGAAATTCATGGGCATAAGAGACATGCCCACCTAATTAGACATGCCAGCACCTAATTACTCAGATTTCTCTACCCCAAATCTCTAAGTTGCAGATCCTACCAAAATAGTTGGGTAACACAATAAGTTGAGTCTCATTGGCCCATCTTGGGTCACATGATGATGGCGAGACCAATCATTATGGATGGTTGGGGAATGAATGCATTGCTTGGCAGAACTTTGGGCTTATGACCAGAAGGTCAGGGTTCCTTCCCAAAAAGCAAAGACTTAATGTGGAAAAGAGGAGGCTTCCCAGGGAATCTATGTCCCATTACCATGGGAAGGACGCCGATCAAACAATACATGCTGTCTTACCTTCCATATCTGGCTAACACTTGGATTGTTTTATCAAATTCCCTCTAGATACAGCTCTTTAATGCTCTTGTGGGACCATATTCAGTGTCAAGTTTCACAGGCAGGAAATGGGAGAACAATGGGAATAAAGACCTCAGGTGTGGGATTAAAAGAGGAGAAATGATGGAATGGTTACAAGAGTAAGTGCGGTTGTAAACAGAAGAAAAAGACTTTCAGGGAGCTTAGGGATTGGTGTCAGGTTGGTAGCTGGATAGAAGGAAGAGCTGAGCTGGCACAAAGGGTCACTGGTTCTGGAAGCCAAGTTCATGCATAAGGGTCTTCTTTGAGACGATCGCTTGATTAGGGAGTAAGTGTCATGCTTTTCCCCTTTTAGGGAAAAGTAGCATGTTAGGCATCAAACTAGCTACTGTCAGTGTGGCTGATCCTAGTATTTATTATGAAGTCCTCCTCTTTTTATAAAGTCTGTATTAAATCTCAAGAACTATGCTAACCGTTTTGCACTGGCCACTCAATCTTGATGATAATTCTGTGAGTCACAAGGGTATTATGTTCTTGCATTCTTATAATGGATGAATAGACGCTATCATCTTCAAGAAGGGCATTTAGACTTTCTAAATTTCAGTTTTCTCATCTAAAAAAATGGGAAGAGTGATATTAATGTCCTTATAGGTTGCTAAAGTACTTGGTATAAGCTTGATGCATGTATACTAAGTACTCAATAAATGTTGGCTCTTCATAGTATAATGTCATGTATCAAAGAGATATATTCAGGGTCTTCAGTAGACTCCTGGGCATCTCCACTCATATACCTGACATGTGTCTGAAATTCAATATGCTTCAAACTAAACACCCATCCTTCCATCTGCTCCCAGAATGGTCTTTTACATCTCACTTACGATACCGCATTTATTCAGTGGACCCTCAAGTTCTGTGATTCATCTTTGATTCCTTTCATTGGTTTGCAACCTACCTCTAGCTTCCCTGGTGGCTAAGACGGTAAAGCGTCTGCCTGCAATGCGGGAGACCCAGGTTTGATTCCTGGGTTGGGAAGATCCCCTGGAGAAGGAAATGGCAATCCACTCCAGCACTCTTGCCTGGAAAATTCCATGGACAGAGGAGCCTGATAGGCTATGGTCCATGGGGTCGCAAAGAGCCGGACACGAATGAGCGACTTCACTTCACTTCTAGTCCATCAGAAAATACCACTGCTTTAACTTCAAAATATATCTAGAAATGAATTACCTACATTCTGAACTTGTCAGAATTATTGCCACAGTCTTCTCACTGGTCTCCCCACTTCTGTCATCTTTCCCCTACTCCCAGCCCCAAAACCAAGAAGAAGTCAACACCATGAGGGCAGCATGGACCTTGTCTGTTTGGTTCATGGCTGTGGACCTGTGCCGGGAAGCACATGGTTATTTAGCAGGTGCTGAATAAATTTTTACTGCATGATGAATGAATCCTTCACACAACATATCATTTTATAATTTTCTTCTCAAGATTATGAAGACTATGGTTATATTTCTTTAGCTCTTTAAAATACTACCAATAAGATTAAAGACACTTTATATATTTCAGGGTGCTGAGTCTCTAACATTACAAGGATTAACCCATCAGGATCCCAGGTGCCATAATGTGAGCTTCAATTAGTTTGAATGCATTTGGGGAAGACACATGCCTCTTCATAGGAAATGTTATAACATGAATCGTGTCCAGAACTACCAATGGAGCGGCAAAAGTCAGAGAGGATTCTAGGAAAAGCTCTCTAGAGCCAAATAAAAAGAATTGGGGTCAAGTTCATCTCTCCCCAAGCTTTTCTGCTGTCTCACAGGAAGGCACAATATACTGTCTCAAAACTAGACTTACTCCTTTGATAGTAGTCAGCTTATAAAATGCCACATAGATGTCCCCTTATTATTTTTTATCGTTGGGTTATTATCAAAGGAAGCAACAAGGAAATGACATGTTCTGTCCATCAAAGACAAGATAACCCACAATGTACTGAGGTCTCGAATATTTTCCAGGCATATATTTTATTTACAGAACTTGTAATATTTCTATCCACTGTTTTTGTTTCCTTTTTAAATTAATTTTTATTGGCATATAGTTGATTTAACAATGTTGGGTTAATTTCAAATGTACAGCAAAGTGAATCAGTTATACGCATACATATATCCACTCTTTTCAGATTCTTTTTCCATACAGGTTATTAGAGAGTTCCCTGTGCTATCCAGGAGGTAGATTCTTATTTATCTATTTGATATATGTGTACGTGCTCAGTTGCTCAGTGAGCACCCCATAGACTGCAGCCTGCCAGGGTCCTCTGTCCACTGGATTCTCCAGGCAGGAATACTGGAGTGGGTTGCCATTTCCTTCTCCAGGGCATCTCCCTGACCCAAGAACTGAACCTGAATCTCTTGTGTCTCCCGTACTGGCAGGTAGATTCTTTACCACTGAGCCACCAGAGAAGCCATTTGATATACAGTAGTGTATATTATCGTCACCCTGCTTGTTTAACTCCTATGCAGAGTACATCATGAGAAGTGCTGGGCTGGAAGAAGCACAGCTGGAATCAAGATTGCCGGGAGAAATATCAATCACCTCAGATATGCAGATGACACCACCCTTATGGCAGAAAGTGAAGAGGAACTAAAAAGCCTCTTGATGAAAGTGAAAGAGGAGAGTGAAAAAGTTGGCTTTTCACATTCAGAAAACGAAGATCATGACATCTGGTCCCATCACTTCATAGCAAATAGATGGGGAAACAGTGGAAACAGTGTCAGACTTTATTTTTGGGGGGCTCCAAAATCACTGCAGATGGTGACTGCAGCCATGAAATTAGAAGATGCTTACTCCTTGGAAGGAAAGTTATGACCAACCTAGATAGCATATTCAAAAGCAGAGACATTACTTTGCCAACAAAGGTCCATCTAGTCAGTTCAGTTCACTCGCTGAGTCGTGTCCGACTCTGCGACCCCATGAATCGCAGCATGCCAGGCCTCCGTGTTCATCACCATCTCCCGGAGTTCACTCAGACTCACATCCATCGAGTCCGTGATGCCATCCAGCCATCTCATCCTTTGGTCGTCCCCTTCTCCTCCTGCCCCCAATCCCTCCCAGCATCAGAGTCTTTTCCAATGAGTCAACTCTTCGCATGAGGTGGCCAGAGTACTAGAGTTTCAGCTTTAGCATCATTCCTTCCAAAGAAATCCCAGGGTTGATCTCCTTCAGAATGGACTGGTTGGATCTCCTTGCAGTGCAAGGGACTCTCAAGAGTCTTCTCCAATACCACGGTTCAAAAGCATCAATTCTTTGGCACTCAGCTTTCTTTACAGTTCAACTCTCACATCCATACATGACCACAGGAAAAACCACAGCCTTGACTAGATGGACCTTAGTCGGCAAAGTAATGTTTCTGCTTTTGAATATACTATCTAGGTTGGTCATGACTTTTCTTCCAAGGAGTAAGCGTCTTTAAATTTCATGGCTGCAATCACCATCTGCAGTGATTTTGGAGCCGTCTAGTCAAGGCTATGGTTTTTCCAGTGGTCATGTATGGATGTGAGAGTTGGACTGTGAAGAAAACTGAGTGCCGAAGAATTGATGCTTTTGAACTGTGGTGCTGGTGAAGACTCTTGTGAGTCCCTTGGACTACAAAGAGATCCAGCCAGTCCATCCTAAAGGAGATCAGTCCTGGGTGTTCATTGGAAGGACTGATGCTAAAGCTGAAACTCCAATACTTTGGCCACCTCATGCGAAGAGTTGGCTCATTGGAAAAGACTCTGATGCTGGGAGGGATTGGGGGCAGAAGGAGAAGGGGATGACAGAGGATGAGGTGGCTGGATGGCATAACCAACTTGATGTGTATGAGTCTGAGTGAACTTTAGGAGTTGGTGATGGACAGGGAGGCCTGGTGTGTTGTGATTCACGGAGTTGCAAAGAATCGGACACGACTGAGCGACTGAACTGAACTGAAGTGAACTGAGTGTGTATTATGTCAATCCCAATCTCCCAATTTACTGCCCCCTCCTTTCCCCCTTGGTAACCTCAAGTTGGTTACCCCAAGTTCTACATCTTTGACTCTATTTCTATTTTGTAAATAAGTTCATTTGTACCATTTTTTTAGATTCCACATACAAGCGACAGTATTTTTTCCCCTCCCCTTGATAGACATGTGTTACTTTTGAGGCAAAGACACCACTGATTATGAAAAGAGAATAAGAAACTCACAAATGAAAGAGAACATAGTTTTCTAAGGTGGTGACTTTTTCTGACTATAACATCCAGTCTAGGAAGGGTCTGTCTATGGCAGGCATGTGGACATGCTGGGGAGGTGAATTTTCTGGTGCACATTTGCAGGCCTTCCAATGAATGGAAAGCTAAAAAGAAATGGCCAGGCTAGTCAATACTGACTCTTCCAAGTATTCGATACCCGTCAGCTTTGATGGCTTTCTGAACTCCACATGACTCAGCAGCTAAGTGATCTTGATATATCCTGCCTGATCTATTACCAGTGGTACCCATTCTTCGGGCACTAGATTATGAAACAGGCTCTGAATGTATGCTTCTATTGCTTTGATAATTCACATTTATACTGTTTTCATAACTTTGTCAAACGCAGGCAATCAGGAGCAATGATTTAACTCTAAACCATTCATAATGACTTGAGGTGTCATTTGAAACATTACACGAGGAAATTAAAAGCAAATAGAAATAAATCATCTCAAGCCTGAATGCTATAAATATTTGAGGTGGGCACATAAACATTTCAAGAAAAATCTTTGATGATAGGAACAGACATTTCTAATAAATGGTGCAGAACAATGATATATTGTAAAAGAAATACCTTCAAGCTTTTTTTTTCTCTTTTCAAAACAAAATGTTATTTTCTATTTATTAAGATACATAACATAAAATGATCCTTCACAGGCTTCAGTAATATGGTTATAATATTTACACTAGACCGTGGATCTTAGGTCTTGCATGAATATTGGTATTTAAGAGTTCTGATTATTACAAACTGAACTTGTGTCCAAAATACTTGCAATAGGTTAAACTATAAAGTGTGAGAGTCCTCAACATATAATCAAATCCTATGTATTTTTGCACATACATCCACAACACACTTGTGTGCACAATCCATTCAAAAGCATATTCTTAGAAAACTGTCTGTTTCTGGTTTGTTGCTGTTTTGTCTTTATTGCAGGTTTAATGGACTAGGTTGTATTTGTCTTTATTCATGAGTAATTCACACTGCTGCTGGTGCTCCCCTGGGTCACAGAAAGATGCATGACCCTTCTGAATCATAGCCTGAGATCAGTATGTGGAACTGGAATGGATTTCAGAGTTAGGACAGAATCCAACCCTTCATCCTCCTGGAAACACATTATTCCCCATTCATAGCTGTGGCAATTTGAGCAGAGGGCCACACACTGGCCATGTTTTCAGCACTGCCAGGAACCTGTCCACTTCCCAAATCCTGCACCAGAAAAGTGTATTCCTCCAGCTTGATGGACAGAGTGATCTCTTCAGAGTTAACCCACAGGTCTTCATGAGCTGACTGCCAGATAAGAGTAGGTCCTGAATGAGGGACAGCCGAGTGAGCAGGCCAAAAGAGGAGGACAGATGTGAAAGGGGAAAGGGATGCTGAGCAGTGAGAGGAAATGATGAATTTATCTTCCCATCCTCTAACAACTGAGCATCTTCTGAGGACCAGGCACAAGGCCTGGAGTGGACACTGTTGTTGCCTGCCATCCATCTAGGCAACCCCTTTCCTTCTTAGCACTTCTCTGAAATTATTAAGGTGCCTCCCTCTCTTCAACATGCTCACAATTTAGAAGAAGCTGCCTTGAGCTGCTGCTCCAGACTTAGGTCCTTCTTGTATAACGCTTGTCATCCCCTAGGAAATTCTTACTGGTCCAGGTTAGAACGCATCACCTAAGATGGCTCAAACAGAATGAAGCCAAGATTCACAGAGTAGGATCGGGTGAGTTTCAGGGTGCAGCTACATGTCTATACACTCATGTGTGATAGAGGAAAAAATTAATGCATGGCTCTGTCATTAGGAGACCTCTTCTGAGGACTCGAGGAATTAGAATTTGACTAGAAGTGGAGCAAAGAGGTGGAAAAAATTCTTGATCAGTCATGACATTGTTGAGTTCTGAGTCAGCCACCTTAGAAATCTTCCTCAGACCTTGATCTCTCAAGTGAGAGAAAATAATTTCCTTCGGATTCAATTTAGTCTGAGTCCAGGTTTCCAATGCCTGCTTTGGAAGCAGGACAGTTGTTCTAGTGAGGATCCCTTTGTGTGACAGAACAGATACAACCTACTTTACTATCCTGGCTCTAACCTCAGAAACACGGGGGAAGTCACTCTTGGAAAGATGTGATTCTGGTGGTGCCATGTGACCCTGATCAACAGTGCATGAGGCAGAGTTGCCAAGTGATTGGGTAAAGTGGGGAGCGTCCTTCCATCCCTTGTCACTCTTTTTAAAATTATCAGCTTATTTATTTATTTTCAGCTGTTCTGGGTCTTCATTGCTTCGTGGTCTTTGCTCTAGTTGCAGCGAGCAGAGGCTACTCTCTAGTTGTAATGCACGGGCTTCTCATAGCTGTGGCTTCTCTTGCTGCAGAGCACGAGCTCTAGGCATGCGGGCTTCAGCAGTTGTGGCAGAGCAGAGGCTTACTAGTTGTGGTGCACTGACTTTGTTGCTCTGTGGCATGTGGAATCTTCCTGGCTCAAGTATCGAACCCGTGTCTCCTGCATTGCAGGTGGATTCTTTACCATTGAGCCACCAGGGTAAGCATCACTCTCGATGCTTTCCTGAAGGTGGTTCTTCTGATCCATGCTCTGTATATAAGGCTCTCAGATTCCTTTCCAAAAGATAGTAGCTGCTCCTTGGAATCAACCTCAGGTTAAAACTTGAAAAAAATACCAACAGAGGACTTCTTCTCCAATGTGTCAAGAGTTTGGAAGTCATCACTTCTGTACTGACAATAAGACATATCAGGAAAAAACTGCAAGTCAGCGCGTTTTCTTAGATGCACCAGAGCATTGAGGTTCAAGGCAAACCAACATCCAGGATATTCATAATAAAAAATGAATGAATGAATGAATACATCAGTGGAAAACGTAAACAAGTCTCTTGAGCAAGAGATACCAAATAATTTATACAGATACTACATCCTCAAGGAGGTGAAGCCTAACGTTCCATTTCTTTCATGCTGGATACGCATGGTGGCTTGCTTCCAAAGAGGAGGGTATGGAAAAGAAGACGGTGGGGGATGGGGGGAGGATGGAGGCACTGAACGGACTGAGAAGTCTTAGCATTGAGAGAAACCAGGTCATTTGTAGTGATGTGATTGAATGTAGGGGCTTCCCAGATGGCGCTAGTGGCAAAGAACCTGCCTGCCAAAGCAGGTAGATGTAAGAGACACGAGTTCGATCCCTGGATATGGGATCGAACTCACTCCAGTATTCTTGCCTGGAGAATCCCATGGACAGAAGGGCCTGGCGGGCTGCAGTCCATAGAGTCGCACTGAGTCAGAAGTGACTCCGCGTGCAAGCATGAATGAATGTAGAGTCTGTCATATAGAGTGAAGTTAAGTCAGAAAGAGAAAGCCAAATACTGTATATTAATGCATATATATGGAATCTAGAAAAATGGTACAGATGAAACTATTTGCAGGGCAGGAATAGAGACACAGATGTAGAGAAGGGATTGTGGACACGGGAGCGGGGAAGGGGAGGGTGGGATGGACTGAGAGAGTAGCATTGACATTTATACACTGCCATGTGTGAAATAGACAGCTAGTGGGGAGCTGCCGCAGAGCACAGGGAGCTCAGCTCGGGGCTTGGTGGTGACCTAGAGGGGTGGGATGGGGGGTTGGGAGGGAGGCTCAAGAGGATGGAGATACATGTATACTTATAGCTGATTCACCTTATTGTACAGCAGGAACTAACACACCATTATAAAGCAATTATACTCCAGTTATAGAAAAGAGACAGAGAGAGAGTTGGTTTTCGGCACTCAGCACAGTGGGGCTTTGAAATGGCGATGTGGTCACCTATAACATAAACGTACCTAGCATCCGAGTATGTGACCTGAGATTCCCACCTGCTGCGAGCACATTGACTGTGACATCGTTGGAGCCCTCACTTTGTCAGCAACGTTCAGTAGTGGACCTACAATTTCTATATCACTAATAATATTGAAGTCAGTTAATTTCTGCACAGACAGTGCAGTGCCTCGAGCATGGCTCTGTGAAGGGCAGCAGCTGTGTTTCCTGAACACTCAGAACATCAGGGCTGGAAACAGTTGCTACGTGATTCAGGATCCTGGTAGACATAGGTAGCACATGAAATGTGGGATAATCTGGGGACAATTTAATAGACAACCTGTAAAGTGTTGTGCAGGCTTCCCTGGTGTCTCAGTGATAAAGAATCTGCCTGCAGTGCAGAAGACACAGGCTGGATCCCTGGGTTGGGAAGGTCCCGTGGAGGAGGAAATGGCTCCCTACTCCCATGCCTGGGAAACACCATGGACAGAGGAGCCTGGCAGGCTACAGTCCACAAGGTGGCAAAGAGTTGGGCGTGACTGAGCAACCAAACAACAACAACAAAAAGTGTTGGGCAGAGAAACCCCAGGGATTGGGAGTAGAAAGGCTGGCTCCTCTCCTGCACACAGGGGTGAGGGGCTGAGGAGGGTACGGGAGCAGAGTGACAGGAAGGGCTGTGCCAGGAGGACCACCAGGCAGGACTGGGACTGCCAGTAAAGGAGGCACGCAGTCTGCAGCATTACCGCAGAGAGCTTGCTGGAGAAACTTACACTTTAAGTTGGCTTTTCTCCTCCGCTCTGATCTCACGCTGGTGCATATCATTGTCAGGTATCAGTATAGATCCTAGGGCAAGAAAGCTCTTTGATATGCAGGAAGCAGAGAGGAGAAGGTGGAGAATGCTGCCTACCAGAGAGTCACCCAGTCTTTCTCTTTTAGAATAAAAAACTCAGTCATATGCAAGGTAACACTATGCCTAACATCTCTGGCCAGCTGAAGTGGAGAGCCTACTCGTTGAAAAAGACCCTGATCCTGCAAAAGATTGAAGGCAGGAGAAGGGGGTAACAGAGGATGAGATGGTCAGATGGCATCACTGACTCAATGGACATGAGTCTGAGCAAATTACTGGAGACAGTGAAGGACAGGGAAGCCTGGCGTGCTGCAGTCCATGAGGTCAAAAAGAGTCAGAGATGACTTAGTGACTGAACAACGAACATCAAACATTTCTTGTAATTAAGTATGTCCTGCTATTAAGCACTGGATGATGGAAATGTTATGTAAGAGTTTGGGGATGTCCCCCTAAATGTAACAGAAGCAGGCTAGAGGTGAAACCCACTCGGTTCTCCTGCCTGCCATCCTTTCTTTTGTCTAGAATGTGGGTTGATGACTGGAGCACCAGCAGTCATTTTGGGCCATGAAGTAAACTTGACTTCGAGTTGTGTCAGTGTACCAGAAGCAGAAGTTGGTGAAGCCACGTCACCATTTCTTTTGTTCAAGATTTCTTTCCTTCTGGTTCAGTGAAACATTTCTCTAACTAAGTAGCTATTAGGGGAAGGACTTTCTTTGAATTGCAAAAAAGAGAGGGGTAGGTAATGCAACCAGTGAAAATGATGGCTGACAATAAATCTCTGGTGGAGGGTTACTGAGATCCCTAAGAATGTCTAATATGCAACTTAAAAAAAAATTCATTCACAGTTTCAATTGATATATATTAAGGTTCTTTTGCGCCTGGTGCTTACTCAGGTGTGGGGTTACAGAGATAAAACCCTGTCCATTCCTGCCTGGTCTCCTAAGAGTACCATGGATAAAGCAGATGGTGGTTGTTAAAGACTTAGAATAATGACGAGTGCTGGGAAAGACAGGCACAGTGTATGTGTTGGGAAACAGTGGTGTAGGGGGCTGAGGGTGGTTTGCTCTAAGTGGACCGAAGTGTCCTAATACATCACACTGAAGCTAAGACATGGAGGAATATGATTTCCAGAAATATGGAGAAAAGCAGAGACACAGCTGTCCTGGAATGCGGCTACTTCTGCTGGGAATGGATCCCACCCACTGAAGTAAGAGAGACAAAACAATCGAATGGATATCAAACAATTTAATTTGTTTTCCTGGCTTAGGAGATTAAAAATAATAATGAGGTCAGTCAATTTCACATCCACAGCCTCTGAGCAATGGTTCTGGGGAGGAGGGGAAAGGCAGCCACTGTGAAAGAACTTGAGACACATCTGAATCTCTGAAGTCGTGAACCAAACTGGATTAAGACTGTTATTTCCGGAAGCTCGCCGGAGCTCAGGGAGACCAGAGAACTGGAGGGAACCTGCCTTCTCTTTTTATGACTGTCATGTAACTGACACAAAACGTCTGAAGGCAGCAGTCAGGGACCTGTACTCTTTCCTGGTCACCTCTCAGAAGGCCCCACAGCCAGGATCCTAGACATTGTCATGGGGACGGTGAGCTGCTGTGTGATCAGTTCCCCTACTAGAGACAGTGAGTCTAGCCCGGGCAGGGGAGGGAAGGGCCAGCTTCCAGCCTGGCTCCTATTTTGACAAATGAGTTCAGTTTTCCTCTTGCACAACCAATCTCTACAGGGAAGATGGGCACAGGGGAGAAAACTGCACATCGTGACTGTGGTTTAGAAAGAGGCAAGAGCATAGACTCAGCTGTTAGCACTGATTTTGCACAAGGGAAAGAGTCTCAGGACACTCACTGCCTCCCAGTCATCAGCAAGCCTGGCCAAGTGGACCTCACCACCTCCAGGGTCCTTTCTTTGAATAATTGCATCTTCTTTGGTGGCAGCAGATACCAGCTTCCAGGAGAAGGTGTCATCTCTTGAATTCTGCTCAGATAGTTTTTTGAGCCTTGGGAACTTATCAGAGAGTCATCTGATTAATGGATGTAACTGGACAATTTTTTTTTTTTTGTGGCACACTTTTATTGAAGTATTATTGATTTGCAATATTGTGTTGCTTTCAGATGTACAGCAAAGTGATACATGGATTCTTTTTCCTTATGGTTTATCACAGAATATTGAATATAGTTTCCTATGCTATACAATAAGTCTTTATTGTTTATCCATTCTATATCTATATGCCAGTTTTTATATATATTCTTATATATACATATACATATATAAAAATGTACATATATGTACTTTTTTCAGATTTATTTCCCTTATTTCCTTTACTGAGTAGAGTTCCCTGTGCTGTACAGTAGGTCCTTGTTGGTTATTTATTATATATATTATTGGGTATATTAGGGACTTTCCTGGTGGTTCAGTGGTAAAGAATCCACCTGCCAATGCAGGAGACATGGGTTGGATCCCTGGGTCGGGAAGATCCCCTGGAGAAGGAAATGGCAGCCCACTCTAGGATTCTTACTTGGGAAATTCCATAGACAGAGGATCCTGGTGGGCTGCAGTCCATGATGTCAAGAAGCGTTGGACACGACTGAGCGTGCACACACATGCACACAACATGTATATGGCAGCTGGACAATTTTAACTGAGAGAGAGAGAGAGAAATCTTAGCACAGCTGAGGTCTTCAGACTCTACTTTGACCTTTGTTGGTCTAAAGGGAGAAAACATGGGTGTCCTGCTTTGTAGGTTGGTCTCATCCCACAGTGTTGTGTGTGATTCCTGGGCTACGGAGAAGGTCTCCCCTTTAATATTCAGGGACTTCAATATAAGCCATCTCCTTCTTCTGCCTTCTCATTCCCATACCTTTTTTGGGGGGTCACACTCACCCCCCACCTTCCTCCCTATTCTCAGAACGTCCCATGGATGACTTGGCACAGATCATCTCCCCTTCTGTCCTCCTGTTGCCCACATCCATCTGTCAGCACCTCCTACGCTTACCACACCTCTGTTTGTTGAATGAATAAATGAGCGTGCAGGTGAAGTGTTACTTGAATCAGAGGCCTTGGAGGCTGGCATTTCTGGAGTGGGCTGCCAGACTTATTTTGTTTGTTAATTTTCTTGTTTTCCCTTTTGCCTTGGTACACATGGTGATATTTTCAATTGAATGTGTTGCTGGCGACTAACAGTAGCACCCATTAACACACATAGAGTTGGCTGAACAAAGTCTAACTCTCCTCTATGTTCCGGGTACTTCCAAATTCTATGCTCAATTCTGTCTCCCCTGGATGGCTTGCCTGTGGTAGATGCTCTGTCAAATGGCAAAATTGTTAATACGGGATCCAAGCTTTCTTTGCTTGTTCTGAACTGGCCCTTGAAAGGCCGAGAAATTGAATACAACATGCTTTAGGCAAATCTGGCCTCAGGGCAGCCAGTTTGCAACCTGAGCACAGAGGCTGCCCTGGAGAGATGACTGCAAAGCGAAGAGCTTTTACCAGCTGACTCCCCTCCATGTGTATATATTTTAACTCTGATCTCCCAGGAAACCTTATTTTGTTGATACCACTGAGGCACCAGGACCTGGCAGTGACCTGCATTGTATTAGCAGCAGCTGCACTTGAAGTCCATTTTGATGCCCTCACCTAGTGTGATCTTCTGCCGCTCTGTGCAGGAGCCTTCAATAATTCACCTTGTTAATATTTTTCTTTAAATGAAGCTAGAGACTTCAAGGAGCTCTCACACCCGAGAAATAAGGACAAATCTGACATTTCCCTATTTCAGAAAACGGCAAAGGATACACAGGATTTGCCTGAGAGCAGGGACCTCGAAACCAGGCCAGTCCCTGGAATGCTCAGCGCGGACTCTGGGCTGAGGGCATGGAGCCTGAGGGCTGGGACCACATCCTGGGCTTGACTGGGTCTGGGAGCCCCAGTGTCCTGGAGGCATCCCAGCTGGAGCAGCAGCTTTGTTGTCAGACCGGCCTACCAAACCACCATTCTCTTCTAAAAATAAAATGTGGCTCAGCCAGTTTCATTACCAAAAAAAAAAAAGAAAGAAAATCTGAAAATATAGATTAGCCAAAGATACAATTCAAACAACGCTCACTCTTTCTGAAATAAACAAACACTCTTAGCCCTCATGCATGAAAACTTTAAGTCTTACTCTAATACATACATTTACACACGTCAAAAAGATGGCTAGATAAAAGCATTAACCACCCCCGCTGATGCATTTTCCCCTTTAAAATGATGCTAACAATACCTGTGGCACGTCAGCTTATTGGTTTTAATTTTCTTCTCCACTTGTGATCGTTGTTGCCACCGTCATCCACATCGTCACTATTGTCATTATAATCAGCATTTATGATATTTTTGTCATGATCTTTATCACCATCAACACCACTATCATCAGTGTTTTCATCAGGACTTCTCCACTAATTCTGCTGTGATGGCAGAGTAGCTGAATAGCTAAATAAATCTTCAGCTTATCGAGTACACGTATGTGCATGCTCAGCCCTCTTAGTAGCAGTAGTAGAGTTAGCCACTCAGTCGTGTCTGACTCTTTGCGACCCCATGGGGTGTAGCCCACCAGGCTCCTCTGTCCATGGGATTCTCCAGGCAAGAGTACTGGAGTGAGTTGCCATGCCCTCCTCCAGGGGATCTTCCCGACCCAGGGATCGAACCCACCTCTCCTGCATCTCCTGCATTGGCAGGCAGATTCTTTACTGCTGAGCCACTTTGGAAGCTCTCCATCCAGTATAACCTGTTCCCATATGAAAAACTGCCATTAGTGTATGTAATAGCCAGCACCCCATCACTGCTTACAGTTTTTCTGAAATGAGGAACTCTTTATATCACAAAGAAGCCCCCACGGTTCTTACAGCTCTGATTATTTGCTTGAAATAAACATCAAGGAGTGAAACCGGGGATCAAATAGAATGCTCCACTATAAGACTTTGAAAATCCATACTGCAAAATTGTTTTTTAAATCACTTATACTATGAAAGGTCCCATTTGAAAATATTCTCCCAGCAAAGCAGATTATATTTAAAAATTATTGGCCATGGTGATGAATAAGACATTAACATTTCCCAGATTTTTTTATGTGCTTGTTATTAATGCTGATGTTGAATTTTCACTTCTAGTAAATTTTCTCAAAGATATATTTCCTAATATATGTTTCTAATTTAGCTTCTTTATGTCCTTCGTCTATTTTTATTAAAGTGTTTGCATTTATATTAGTTGATTTATAAATGTTCTTTGTATATTAAAGATGCAAATGCCTGGTCTTTTAAAGCAGCAGTCTCCAAACTTTTTGGCACCAGGGACTGGTTTTGTGGGTGTTGGTGGTTGTTTGGTTTCAGTATGATTCAAGGGCATTACATATACTGTGCATGTTACTTCTGTTACTGTGTCAGCTCCGCCTCAGCTCATCAGGCATTAGATCTCAGAGGCGGAAACCCCTGTTTTAGATTATAATTATTTCCCCAGTTTTGTTTGCTCTTAATTTATAATGCATTTTAATAAACAGATGCTTAAAAACTGTAGTCACATGTGTCCACTTTCCTTTACGGTCTCTTAACTTTCTCTTGGGATAGAAAATGTCCTCATATTTTATATATCAGATAAACATATACCCTCTATGTTTCTGGCTTATTAAAATGGAATTACACGGTGATATAGTAACTTATTTCTGTCTGTTCCTGATCATTTCTTTTTCTAGCCCATCATGGGGTTTTTCTCTCATTTAAGCCACACCAGGAGGCATGTGTGACCTCAGGAAAGGTAAGGTTGTGAAATGGAAAAATAATGGAATAACAGAAGCTGCAGCAAATGTTCCTGAGAAAAACCTGCTTTCTGCTCCCTCTCTCGCCTGTCCTCCCCCGGTGGCCCTGAAGATCCCAGAGGATAAAGTAAGACATGACAGAAATAGATGGCTTGGGGGTCAAAGAGCAAAGGACTTCTGTGTTGTGCATTTCAGGGGCCCTGCGGGTGCCAAGATTCAGAGTGGTTCGTGTCCCCAACACATCAAGGAGCAACAGAGTGGTGATGCCTACATGGTTCATTAGCTGACTTTCCTCCCATCTGTGTGGTGAGTGGAGTCTGTGAGCATCTTCTTACACCTGCGAGGGATGTAGAAGAGGCTGTGAGAAAGCCCAGGAGATGCCTGGGCAATGCAGATACAGATGCTGTGACTACAGCCAAGGGGAAAAATGCGGCACCGAGGACCTGGGGTCACTCTCAATTCCCTAGAAGCCCCTGCAGGCCAGAGCCACCATCCCCAGACCCGGAACTGATGGAGAACACTCTAACTTTAATTAAATATTGTCGCCACCACTTTGTGGAATAAAGGTTACAAATGAAAATGAAAGGATAATAAATACAGAAAATAAAGTGGCTTTTATTTTTTTAATATACATTCACTTCCCCTTTTAAATCTTTCCTGGTTTACGGAGGTAAAATTGACAATAAATATTACCTGTGCTAAAGGTGTACAACTTGACGTTTAGACAGATAGGTAGATAAACTTCACAATCAAGCTGATTAATATACCCATTGCTTCACATAGCTACTGTGTTGTTTTTTCCTCTTTCATGGTGAGAACACTGAAAATATACCTGATAAGAAAAATTCAAATGCATAGTACAGTAATAATAGCTATAGTCACATTGCTGTATATATATACACACATATATATGTACACAAAGCTATATATGTGTGTGTACATATATATCTTTTTGAGTTGTTACAACTCTTGTATGTTAATAATATTAACAAAGGTGTGAATCCTGCACATATGTGAAGAGGTGTCAAATTTCATCTTAGCTTACATTTGATATATATTCATAGTAGCACTGACATCTTTACAATAATTTTTTCTGTACCACAAATATTCCCAGATTTGAAACTTATGCTACTCCACTCACAGAAGTTTACTAGTTGGTAATTAGACCACCCTCCCTTGATCAGAGTCACACTTGATACCTGAGTAACATGATCATTAAAAGAAGATTTAAAATATAAAGATATAAATAAAATTCTATACATATATACACACATATAAAGATATATTTAAAATGTTTCCACTCTGGAGAAAAAATCAGATTAAAACTTGCTTTCTGCTTTAGCATAATTCCATGCTTCTCTCATTGAAATTACAGAGGATTCTAAATGATCTCAAAACCCCTAGGGTGTATTTATCACTCTTCCAACCTGCCACAGCATCCTGGGTTTAACTAAGTTTAACACCATTTGAGTTTATCTAAATTATTTCTTTATGTAATCGCCTTTCATTGAAAATATAAGTTGCTTGAAGGAATGTCATTATATGAATGTAGTGTTGTGTTTGATCATCGGTTGATGGATATTTAGGGTGTCTCTACTTTTTGACTTGTGTTAACAGTACTATGAACATTCATGTACAAATTTTTGTTTGAATGCATAGTATAATATGGATGAACCTCACAAACATTATGCCAAGAAGGTTGCATATTATATAGTTTATGTGAAATATCCAGAATGTGTGTAACAGACAAATCTGATGCCATATCAGATCTATTCCTCTAGCTCTAAACTTTGTGCTCTGTTGCCTGTGCTGAGTCATGCTGGTTCAGTACCTTTTGAAAAGAATGTTGCATAGAGCCTGAAATATACAGGAGAACCTATTTTCAGGGCTCTGACCTTTAAAGGTACAACACTTTCCTTTCATATAAGATAAAAAATTGCAGAACAGAGAAGAGCATTTATCTTGTTGGAGGTATATAGGAACATGGTAATCAGATCTACCCAAAGAGCTGCAAGAAGGATTCCTGCACCAAGAAGTTTGCAATAATCAGCTACATCCCTCTCCTATTAGTATAAAAGAAGTCCAAATTCTAACTCAGGGAAGATGGTTCCTTAGGACACTAGTCCACCATCTTCTTGGTCTTTGAGCTTTCAGAATGAAGTTGCTATTCCTTGCCCTAACAGCTTGTCTCTTGGTTTATTAGTCTGTTGCACAGAGAGTAGAGCAAGCTTCGATTCAGGTGTATCACATCCATTAAGTCAGGAAGTAAATTAGTGCGTGGGATGGGCTGGGTAGAAGGCAGAAAGTGAAGTGACTGTTTCATGGGTGTAGGATTGCCTTTTAAGGGTGGTGAAAGTCTCTTAAAATCGTGTAGAGGTGTTGGTCATACAACATGTGAATATACTAAAAGTCACTCAATTATTCACTTGAAGGTCATTAATAATTAATTTTATGACATGTGAATTTCACTTTCATACACACACACACACACACACACACACACACACATGCCTGGAGCAGAGAGACGGTGCATCATTTGCCTCTAAATCTTCTAACAGTCTCTGGGACACAAAAGCCACTCGATAAACGTTTGAATTAAATTACAGGAATTAGAATTAGGTCATTCCTAAAACCCATTTCAGGTCTACTGTTTCATGTTATCTATTGTGTAGATGACCAAAGAAGAGCCCATTATACTTAATTTAAGATGTGTGAAATGTCAGACTGTGAGCTCTGCTTTAATTCACAGGACAGCCACCTTTGGTAAAAGTTTCTCCTGATTTATTAGACCTGCTTATCCTGGTGTGCATAATCCATCACAGGAAGCCCAGGTAACTTCATTTCTCCCTCGGGCTGGGAGGCATGGCACTTGGATAATATCAGACTACTTTAAAGTGTGAGATCTTAAACTTTCCTTCCTCCACAGCACCCTCTGGCTTAAGCATGAAGTCTTT
This sequence comes from Capricornis sumatraensis, assembly GCF_032405125.1. Lineage (NCBI taxonomy): Eukaryota > Metazoa > Chordata > Mammalia > Artiodactyla > Bovidae > Capricornis > Capricornis sumatraensis. Next base: position 56,035,051 of record NC_091085.1, on the reverse strand, counting down.
TTTTTTTCTTGGATTATGTGTCCAAATAATAATCATGTCTACATGGGCTGCTTGAAGCTGAGTCTGGCCTCTTTACCCTGACACCAAATTAAATTTCAGAGAAGAGTTTTGGGTGAGGTAGAAAAAAAAATAACTTTTCTTGTTTTGCCAAGCAAAGCAGGCTAATGCCCTCAAAACTGTGTGCCCTGACCTGGAGGTAGTAGTGAGGAATTTTACAGTAATGGTTCAAAGAGGGCATGGTCAGCTTGTGAACATTCTCTGATTGGTTGATGGTGAGGTAATCAGGAGTCAATATCATCAACTTTTGGCTTCCAACTCTTCTGGGGTCTATGTGCTTGTGAACAGCATATCGTTAACTTCTACCTGGTGGGGGTTTCTGTATCTGCAAAACAACTCAAAGATATTGTTATGTGAATCCCTCAGGGGAACCAGGACCCTGCCCCTAGGCTTCCCTATTGTTTCTTGACTGCTCCTCTCTTGTCTCTGCATCCCATCCTTTCCCTAATTGGTAACTGCTTGAACTTGCTTGCTGGAATTCAGGAAAGATCTAGGAGGCTGAATGAAGCCCATTTCCTGTAACCAAGAAACAGGGGACACAGAAAGGTGCCCTGGAGCCCCATAGGGTCCTGCCAGTTTCATAGTTGGCTTGGCTTTGAAAAAGGCAGTGGAAAGATGTATTTGGTTTATTCTGTCCCAGTAGGGACCCCATCTGTCCCATAGGTGTGCCCTGAATTCTCAGTGACTTAGCACAGTAGCAATCTATTTCTCATTTCGGTCTGATGTGAATTGTGCAGGTCTCTGACATCTTAACCATCCCAATTCACCCAGGTTTTTCCCAGTTTCACACTAAAAGTCCCACATCCACAAAACTTTCCCCCTAGGACATGGGATGTCCTGGTTTGGGCGTGATGAGTGTGGTAGGAAGGGGGAAGTATTATACAAAAACCCATATAAGGCTTTCCTAAAATTAAGGACTGAGAGAGGCATTGTTTTTAGCATCAAATGAAAGGAATATAGATTGTCTACCTACTGCAGGTGTGGCTGCTGCACCGTCCCTCACCACTCGTGTCCCAACAGCGATGTGTGGATAAGGATGATAGAGCATCCTTTGTTGCATCACTCTGAGAGATGGGACCCAGGTGTGCTATTAAGTGGAGCTGTTATCACAAGCATCACCAGTGCATCTTTGTCTTTGCCTGTGTATTAACTCTTGTGCTTTGTGTCAAGATACAACTAGTTTAGCTTTTAATATTTAACTCTGTGATTATTGTAACTTTATGTTAGAAGAGTTCAGGTAATAAACATGAGAATGATTGCAGTATCGACACTAACATTACCCAGACATCACCAAGAAAGTCTGGATTATTTAAAGGGGAAACAAATGGATGCATAGAACGATATTAAGGAGGTCAATAATCAAAGACCGTACTTCACAGTATGCAGAAAATAATTGGGGATTGGGCATGATGGAGAGAAGATGGGGTAATAAATCTCATAAGTCTGGCAAATCCTTCTCAATCAACAAAGGTAACTTTGCCTCCTAGAAAGACACCAGTGTTCATTTGGAAATAGTGACCACCTCATTACATTGGGCACCACACAAACATGCATTGTCATACCCTTTCCTTCATTGCTCTAGGAACGTAAGCAGTTACATTTCCTGTTTTAGAAACTGCAACTAAAATGTTCTATGGGCAAACAAATGGGAGTGTTGATAGCGGATGCTTTGGCTCCTTATCTATAGAGCTGATTCCAGCAGTTCTTACTGTTGATCACACATCCCACAGTATATCAAGGGATGTGTTCAATTACAGGAACAACAAAAATTTGTTTCCATTACCTCTCAGTTGTAGTAGTAGCAGTAGTAGTGTTAGTCACTCAGTCGTGTCTGACTCTTTGCAACCCCATGGACTGTCACCCACCAGACTTCTCTGTCCATGGGATTCTCCAGGCAAGAACACTGGAATGGGTTGCCATTCCCTTCTGCAGGGGATCTTTCCAACCCAGGGATCAAACCCAGGTCTCTCGCATGCAGGGAGATTCTTTGCCATCTGAACCACCAAGGAAGCCATACCTCTTAGGTAATTTAATTTGAAAAAATTGAGTTTCACAGTGTTTTCTTGATTTCCATGAAGAATTTAATGAAGCCATGCAAATCTAAAAGTGAAAGATATTTCTTTGTATCTTGTCTAAACATGAACTGGATTTTGCTCAACTCCCTGCATATTCAGCAAATAAGCAGGTGTACATTTTGACAAATTTCATTTAGCCTCTAAATTCCTGCCAAAGAAAGCAGTAGTGATCTGCTGAAAGTCCTGCATGCTTTGCATACAACGCTGTTAAAGAGGAGTGTGATTTTCTTGTTTCTGATGTTGAGGATTTCTTTCTGAAAGATTTTGGTCACTTTCAGTTTCTTCAGCATGGGTAGAAGCTCTTAATAAGAACTTTTAAAAAATATACTTGGTACAAATGGAAGAACACCTTCTTAAACAGGTGCCTGCAAAAGCCATAAAAGGTATACTAAAATGTGAACCCGCTATGAAATTGTATTTTCAAAGTGTGGGACAAGTATAGTGTCTTTCTTTAATCTGGATATACATTGAGGATGAGAACAGAGAAAAAGATTACATTAAAACAGAAATCTATAGACAGTTGACCCTTAAACAAAACAGTTTTGAATTGTTACATGGTGATATTTTTCAATAGGAAATATTGCAATGCTATGCAGTCCAAGGTTGGTTGAATCTGTGGAGGTTGAATACTATGTAGGGAGGAAACGTGGCAGACAGCAGATTATAGACTATAAATTATTCATGGATTTTCCACTGGGAGGAGGCTAACTTCCCCTCACCTCCATGTTGTTCAAGGATCAGCAGGACTGTTTTTCCAATATTGTTTGATGATCTTTGATAGGGAGCCTAGAAAAGTACAAATCAATTCACTTTGGTTGTTCAATAGAATGCATGGCTTGTGATCAAAGCTTTTACAGAGAAAAAGAAAATCTTTTTCTTTTTTTTACATTAAAAAAAAATTTCAAAACTCAAGAGAATGTCCCTGTAAGGGGACAACCAAGCTCAACAGGACTTTCTCACTTTTATTTATTTTTTAAAACTCTAACTTATTTGGAATCCAACTTTGATTTCATGGGTCCAAATGATTTTAAATCATTTTCTCCGAGAAAAAAAGATTGAATTTGTAATGATGTTTAATAAGTTTCAGAGTGTGTAAAAATAAAGGGGCGTTTTGGACAGGGAGACGTGGGATGAGGAACTGATAGATGCAAACAACATGATGGACAAGCAGCTGGTCCACCAAAAAGCAAAAGCAAAACTGCTTTACAGAGTGAGTGGACATGTGTGGAGGGGTGGAAAGGAATCCTAAACTCTAAAACTTGCTGTTCCCCTTATGTTCATGTTGTTCAGTTGCTCAGTTGTACCTGACTCTTTGCCACCCAATGGACAGCAGCCTGCCAGGCTTCCTTATTCTTCACTATGCTCCAGAGTTTGCTCAAACTCGTGCCCATTGAGTCGACGATGCCACCCAACCATCTCATCCTCTGTCGTCCCCTTCTCCTCCTGTCCTCAATCCTTTCCAGTACCAGGGTCTTTTCATAGCAGCACTGTTTACAATAGCTGGGGCGTGGAAGCAACCTAAATGTCCACTGATGGATGAATAAAGAAGCTGTGGCACATATGTACAATGGAATACTACCCAGCCATACGATAGAATGAAGCAATGCCTTTGCAGTTCCATGGATGGACCTACAGGTTGTCATACTAAGTGAAGAAAGTCAGAAAGAGAAAGACAAACACTTATGCTCTCACTTATATGTGGAATCTAAAATGTGACCCAAATGAACTTATCTATGAAACAGAAACAGACTCACAAACATAGAAAACAGACTTGTCATTGCCCAAAGGGAGGAAGGGCAGGGGAGGTGAAGGACTGGGAGTTTGGGATTAGCAGATGCAAACTATTGTATATAGGATGGATAAAGAACAAGGTCTTTCTGTATAGCACTGGGAACTATATTCAATATCTTGTAGCAAACCATAATGGAAAAGAATATGGAAGTAGAAAAGAAAAAAAAAAAGCCTGCTGTTGCTAGGAGGTAAGCCTATGTGCTCCACGTCACACATTGTTCTGCAGAGGATACAGAATGTGATGTCACGGTTGGTTCATCACTGTCATGTGGACCTGAGAGGAGCCAAGCTGAAAAGTCCACGTGAACTTTACAATTTATTTAGTTTACAATGTATGTAGCTGTAATGCTACATAAAGGAAAAAGAGGCCCCCTGAAAGCTACCAGAAGTTCAGAGACCTCTCCCGGGCTCGTGGCTCAGTAAAGCCTCCCTCTTATCCCCACCGTCACGATGATCACCTCTCCCAATTCCTTTGTTTTCCATTTAATTTCAGGACAGCCTATCAGGACTGATTCATTGGCTGTTGCCCTTGTTTACGGTTGATTAATCAGAGCTAGTTGATGAAAAAAGGGATCATTCAGGGATTGCACTGAAATTCAAGAGAATTGAATATACTCATTTCAAGAGAGACGATTTCCTTTAGGAGAAACTCCCATTGTTTTCTTCCTTTGCGAAATGCATCTCACATGTTCACTTACAAAACTCACAGATCCCCACAGACATCTCCCTCTTTTCCCCACTACCCTTTACCACCATTTCTGATCCTTGGCAACCATGAACCTCTTTTCCATCTTTATGGAGATGGAGTTTGTCGCTTTTCAACTGTTATATTTTTTAAGAGATTTTTTTAAAATGTGGACCATTTTAAAAGTCTTTATTGAATTTGTTACAATACTGCTTCTGTTTTGCTTTGAGTTTTTGGCCATGAGGCATGTGGGATCTAAGCTCTCCAACCAGGGATCATACCCACACTCCCTGCATTGGAAGGCCAAGCCTTAAGCTCTGGACAAGTAGGAGTGTTGCCAAACTATTACATTATAAATGAAAAGAAATCATACAATATGGGATATTTTGAGATTGAGTTTTTTCACTCAGTAAAATGTCCCTGAGACCCATCTAAATCCTAGTGTACCAATAACGTTTTCTTTTTTTTGCTGAGTAGAAATTTCACGGTCTTGACATACCACAGTGTGCTTCACCATTTACCTATGGAAAAGGATTAAGTTGTTTCCAGTCTGTGTTTGTGACAGAACACAGACAATGTTATGAACAATGGTGGGCAGGTTTTTTTGTGGGGATATTTTTCTCTATGGAGAATAGATCCAGAAGCATGACTGATGGCTGGTAATATGGTTTTGAATGAAATGAAGTGGGGAATTATTTGAGTAGTTAAAAGAATTAGCTATGATATTTTTGTCTTTGTATATTAAAGAACTGATAGTCCCAAGCCCCTGTTTGGTTTATTTAAAGTTAAAGGAGATGGACTCTTGAGCTTGAATTCTATCAGCTTCAGAAATTCTATCCAAAGAAATATATGAGAAATACAGAATGTCTGGCTTTTTCCTTCCTCCTAACAACCTCTAAGAGAGGTGTGTGGACACAGGGAGAATTCACTTAAAATACTTTGTCTAAATAATTCCACAAATATTCTCTCAGGAAGAGGAGGCATCACACTGTACCAAGAAGTTCCTTATTAAAAATACAATTTCAAACACAAAAAACTCAGGTTCAGATCAAGATCAGAAGAGGAGGTTAGAACATCATTTTGTTCTACAAAATAATAATAATTTTGTTTTTTGTTTATCGGTTGTGCTGGGTCTTCATTGCTGCGTGGGCTTTCTCTAGTTGCGCCGAGCGGGCGATACTCTGCTGCAATGTACAGGATTCCCATGGCGGTGTCTTCTCTTGCTGTGGAGCACGAGCTTTGTAGCTATGACACGTGGGCTCAATAGTTGTGGCTCCCTGGGCTCAGTAGCTGTGTGCATGGGCTTAGGTCCTCCTGGCATATGGGATCTTCCCAGACCAGGGATGGAGTCCATGTCTCCTGCATTAGCAGGTGGATCCTTTACCCCTGAGCCACCAGGGAGGCCCCAGAACATCAATTATTTTAACATCTTAACTGGTGACCCAGGAGCTGAAATAAGACCCAATCTGGTGACATCTGAGAAACCTTTAACACAGATCCTTCAGGTGTTCACGGGAAGGAAGACTTTCTACCTGAAGGACACACCAGGAACTTCGGTGGAAAGGAAAAGAAAAGAGACAAGGAGAGAGGCTGTCCCTATATGACAGAGGAAGAACATACTTTTAATAAAGTTTTACTAAAAGAAAAATACATAAATTTTAGACAGTACCTTCTCTAGGCCCACAAATAAGCTAGCCCACATGCAGAAACCAGAGAGTTATAATTCTTGTCACTGAAGCAGCTATCTGAATTAGCTGTAAATATCACTTCTGGCTGTCATCTAGGTTAGCAAACTAAAGATAGAAGAACCTGGAAGAAAGTGGGAAAACTAGACACAGCAAGTGTAAGGACTGTTCCCCCGTTCTGTTTCCCCAGGTGGTGGTTAACTCACTGGACACGTGTCATCCAAATGCTCACCCCCATCCCCTCCCCAAGCCCTCCTTTACTAGCATGCCAGAAGACCCCACACACCCTGCAAACTGGTGTCCCCAAATGCAGATGATAGAGTTGATGGTTTAGAATTGTGGCTCAGCTGGTAAAGAATCTGCCTGCAATGTGGGAGACTTGGGTTCAATCCCTGGGTTGGGAAGATCCCCTGGAGAAGGGAAAGGGTACCCACTCCAGTATTCTGGCCTAGAGAATTCCATGGACTGTACAGTCCATGGGGTCACAAAGAGTCGGACACGACTGAGTGACTTTCGCTTTCGCTTTCCCTGATAGCTCAGTGATAAAGACTACTGTCGGTGCAGGAGACATGGGTTCCATCCCCGACCTGGGGAGATGCTACATGCTGCAGAGCAACTAAACCTGTGCACAACTATTGAGCCTGTGCTCTAGAGACTGGCAGTCGCAACTACAGAAGCCCTAGAACCCTGGAGCCTCGATGCTGCAACAAGAGAAGGCACTGCAATGAGAAGCCTGCACACCGCAGCTAGAGAGCAGCCCCCTCCCACTGCAGCCAGAGAAAAGCCGAAAGCCTTGCAACAATGAGGACCCAGCACAGCCAAAAAGAAACAGAATTTAAAGAAAGAAATATGCAAATATATATTTATTACACTGCAAAATTTTAGTATAAGTAGGTCCCGGGTATTTCCTGGGACCTGTTTATATGGGATATATATAAATTAATTAATTATGCTAAGTTTAGTTTGCATGCAATATAGTATATGTATGTGTACATAGTATGTACAGTATGTTTTATGTATGCTACATCAAATACAATTAATGAATTAAGTTTCTCAATTAATAACACTATAATTATTAATACAGTTAATAAATTAGAGTACTATGGAAATAATCAATATTCTTAGATTAATAAATTTGATAAACTACACAGTTTTATGAATGATTATAGATTTATTTTTTATTTACTATATAAATATTTACTATATTTAGTATACATTTATATGATATTTCTTTAAATACTTTAATATCATTTAATAGGTAGTGCTTAATATTTGCTTATACTTACTTATTTTAACATATAAGTTTATTTTTAAATATTATATATGAGTTAAATTATAATATTTTTACTATTTGATGTGTGGGTTTCTGCTTATATTAAACTCTTATTTGCTGTCTATCTGATACTCAAATTTAACTGTGTATTCTGTAGTTAGAATTTGGGAACTCTAGCAAGGGGTAGGGTGGGCTTCCCTCGTGGCTCAGCGATAAAAAATCCGCCTGCCAATGCAGGAGAGGTGGGTTTAGTGCCTGGGTTGGGATGATGCCCTGGAGAAGGAAATGGCAACCCACTCTAGAATTCTTGCCTGGGAAATCCCAAGAACAGAGGAGCATGGCAGGCTACAGTCCATGGGGTCAGAAAGAGTCAGACACAACTAAACAACAACAAGGAGTGGTTGGGGCAGGGGTTTATAGGGCACTCAGTTCCCCAGAAGCTGACTGCTTACAAGATGGAAGACCCAGGAGGAAGAGCATTAAATTGGAGATATCCAGAATTGCAGCAATGGTTGTGTAGAAACCTGATCAAGGAAAGTCGAGTCAGAAATGCATTTTTCCCCTTCCCTTGAATTGTGCCTCTAACCCTAGGGAGGCAAAAGACAATGACATTTTTCTTTGGAATGATTAAGGCCGAAAGACAATTTCTGCTGTAACCCTGGGCTTTACCACCTAATCAGTTCAGTTCAGTTCAGTGGCTCAGTCATGTCCGACTCTTTGTAACCCCACCAACTGCAGGACTCCAGGCTTTCCTGTCCATCACCAACTCCTGGAGACTATCCAAACTCATGTCTATCACGTTGGTGATGCCATCCAACCATCTCATCCTCTGTCATCCCCTTCTCCTCCCACCTTCAATCTTTCTCACATCAGGGTCTTTTCCAATGACATGGTTCTTCGCATCAGGTGGTCAAAGTATTGGAGTTTCAGCTTCAGTATCAGTCCTTCCAATAAGTATTCAGGACTGATCTGGTTGGATCAGTCCAGATCCAATCAGTCAAGATCCAACTGGTTGGATCTCCTTGCAGTCCAAGGGATTCTCAAGAGTCTTCTCCAACACTACAGTTCAAAAGCATCAATTCTTCGGTGATCAGCTTTCTTATGGTACAACTCTCAAATCCATACATGACGACTGGAAAACCATAGCTTTGACTAGATGGATCTCTGTTGGCAAAGTAATGTCTCTGGTTTTGAATATGCTGTCTAGGTTGGTCATAGCTTTTCCTCCAAGGAGCAAGCATCTTTTAATTTCATGGTTGCAGTCACCATCTGCAGTGATTTTGGAGCCCCCCCAAAATAAAGTCTCTCACTGTTTCCATTGTTTCCCCTTGTATTTGCAATGAAGTGATGGGACTAGATGTCATGATCTTAGTTTTCTGAATGTTGAGCTTTAAGTCAACTTTTTCACTCTCTTCTTTCACTTTCATCAAGAGGCTCTTTAGTTCTTCACTTTCTGCCATAAGGGTGGTGTCATCCGCATATCTGAGCAGATGTGCAGTCTTGTATATTTCTCCCAGCAATCTTGATTCCAGCTTGTGCTTCATCTAGCCCAGCATTTCGCATGGTGTGTTCTGCATATAAGTTAAATAAGCAGGGTGACAATATACATCGTTGACTTACTCCTTTCCCAATTTAGAACCAGTCTGTTGTTCCATGTCCAGTTCTAACTGCTGCTTCTTGACCTGCATACACATTTCTCAGGAGACAGGTCTGGTAGTCTGATATTCCCCTTTCTTTAAGAATTTTCCACAATTTGTTGTAATCCACACAGTCAAAGGCTTTGGCATAGTCAATAAAGCAGAAGTAGATGTTTCTCTGGAACTCTCTGGCTTTTTCGATGATCCAGTGGATGTTGGCAGTTTGATCCCTGGTTCCTTTGTCTTTTCTAAATTCAGCTTGAACATCTGGAAGTTCATGGTTCACATACTGTTGAAGTCTGGCTTAGAGAATTTTGAGTATTACTTTGCTAGTGTGTGAGATGAATGCAATTGTGTGGTAGTTTGGACATTCTTTGGCATTGCTTTCTTTGGGAATGGAACGAAAACTGACCTTTTCCAGTCCTGTGGCCACTGCTGAGTTTTCCAGGTTTGCTGGCATATTGAGCGTAGCACTTTCACAGCATCATCTTTTAGGATTTGAAATAGCTCAACTGGAATTCCATCACCTCCTCTAGCTTTGTTCACAGTGATGCTTCCTAAGGACCACTTGACTTCACATTTCAGGATGTCTGGCTCTAGGTGAGTGATCACATCATCTAATACCAGCTGCTAAATAAAGATTTATTTATTCATGCATCCATAAATATTAAGGACAACATATCTGACCACCAATGACAACCCTAAACAAGCACTTGTGGCTCCAAATCAACTCTTAGAGTCTCCAAGGGAGGTTTCATTATGCCATTACTGAGAAATTAAACATTTGAGCTGTAAAGTCAGATCTCACCATAAATAATTCACAGAGATGTTTATAGATTCCAGTAACTCTTTCTGTTTGCGGGGACACTGCCCCTTGGACCCTGCAGCTGCCGGGCCTTCTCTTCCTGTCTATCTTCTCTCCAGCAGCTGGTACAAAGCTCCGCACAATCACAGTCCCCCCTTTTCATGTTTTAAACCTTAAAAATACACCTTGGGCTGGCTGCTTTGACACTCGATTTGATTCTGATGCAAACTCCCCTCCCATCACTTGCTCCAGGGCCACTCATCCAAAAAGCTTCTCCTTCAGTGGAATCTGAGTACAGAGCACCAGTGCTGTCCCAGGTGTGTGGTTCTGGCTTCCCTAAGCTGTACTCATGGGTCCCATGAGTCACCTTCCCATGAAGATCTTTCATCCCAGCTCCCTGCCTCCACTCTGTTGGGGCATCACCATTTCACATCTAACTTCTGTATGTGCGTTTAAAAATCTTTATTTATTTGATTGCGGCAGGTCTTAGTTGTGGCATGTGGGATCTAATTTCCTAACCAGGGATGGAACCCAGGTCCATTGCATTGGAAGTGTGCGATCTTAGCCACTGGACCACCAGGGAAGTCCCCATGTATGTTTTTGGGTTTTGTTTATTGAATGACTATAAATAGCAATGTCCAAACAGAGTAAAACACTTAAAAATAAGTTTAAAACCCAAATACAAAGAACTCTCTTGAAGCTCTTTAGTGTCTAGGTTGTAATCTGCATGTAATCCAAACATGACTCATCTTCAGGAGGCCAAGACTGACTGGTTGAAGGTGAGGACATTCCTCCCAGTACCTGACCAAAGAAAGAAAGAAAGGAAACACTTCTGGTTAAGCCATTAACAATATATGCAACCCGTGGCAAAGGCATAGGAAAGACAGTCACCTCTAAATGGGGCACAGGTGGAGATGCAGCGGCCACACACAGCATCCCAGCTTTGCCGCACCTGGGGACCTGTCATTATTTCACAGGAAATGTCAAGGCAAGGAGACACAAGAGGAAAAGTGGCTTCTCTGAGGCCACCTAGAGGACCTCAGAGGTGACCCTGGCAATGACCCTTTACTCCAAACTCAGATTCTTTTCCTAAGAAAAACTACTTCCTCTTGAACTATATAGAAAAATATTTTCAAAGTGCATTGTAAAATGAAAAAATAAATCATCTGCTGTTTTCACCTTTTTCCTACTGTAAAAAATCTCATTGCCTTGGTCATTTGGGCGGTTTTGATTCAAACTTCTTATTTAAGAAATAATAGAAGTAAATGCATATAACCATTCTATGGTGCTGTGGAAAAAATTTCATGTATAAGAACTCATTCCATCTTTAAAACCTATGAGATAGAATTATTATTATCACACCTTCAGAAATGAAAATTCAGAGAGAAAACAGAGAGGTTAATTAATTTGCCTAATGTCAGACAGCTAGTAGGAATCGAAGCTGTGGTTTGAACCCAAGCAATTTGGCTCTGAATAAGTACACCATAATGGATGTTAAATTTCCTTTAAGAAAGAGTTCAGTGAATTCTCTGGCTGTTCAGTGGTTAGGACTATGCACTTTCACTACCAAGGGCCCAGGTTTGATCCCTGCTTGGGAAAGTAAGATCCTGCAAGTTGTGTGAAAGTGAAAGTTGTTCAGTTGTGTCCAACTCTTTGCGACCCCATAGACTATACAGCTCATGGAATTCTCCAGGCCAGAATACTGGAGTGGGTAGCCTTTCCCTTCTCCAGGGGATCTTCCCAACCCAGAGATTGAACCCAGGTCTCTCGCATTGCAGGTGCATTCTTTACCAGCTGGTGCAGCCAAAAAATTCCCATCCCCATCCCCATCCCCATCCCAAAGATAGAGTTCAGTGCCCAATGGGATAACAAAGAAAGAAAGACAATCCCCAAACTATATTTTTGAAAACCCATATACTGAAGACAAAGGAATCAAATCTAATAAGCAATAACTTTACTCAAGCAAATGATTGAAAAAATAAAATTAAAATGATAACCAAAATTGATAGGACCACTTTGTAAACTTGTTCAGTACGATCTACAAAAGCTACTACCTGTGAAGAAAAGTTACGACTAACCTAGACAGCATATTAAAAAGCAGAGACATCACTTTGCCAACAAAGGTCCATCTAGTCAAAGCTATGGTTTTTCCAGTAGTCATGTATGGATGTGAGAGTTGGACTATAAAGAAAGCTGAGCACTGAAGAATTGATGCTTTTGAACTATGGTGTTGAAGAAGGCTCTTGAGAGTCCCTTGGACTGCAAGGAGATCCAACCAGTCCATCCTAAAGGAGATCAGTCCTGGGTGTTTATTGGAAGGACTGATGCTGAAGCTGAAACTCCAATAATTTAGCCACCTAATGCGAAGAGTTGACTCATTGGAAAAGACTCTGATGCTGGGAAAGATTGAAGATGGGAGGAGAAGGGGACGACAGAGGATGAGATTGTTGGATGGCATCACCGACTCAATGGATGTGAGTTTGAGTAGGCTCTGGGAGTTGGTGATGGACAGGGAGGCCTGGTGTACTGCAGTCCATGGGGTCAGAAAGAATTGGACACGACAGCTAGTGAACTGAACTGACTGAGCAAAGCTAAACATATTCATACCCCATGATGTATCAATTCCATCCCTAAATATACACCCAAAAGAATTGTGTGCATACTCTTTGCCAAAATTCATGTTCTAAAGTAGTCCAGACAGCAGTACTTGTAAAAGCGAGAAACTAGGCCCAAACCAAATGCCCAAAAAGCTAAGTAAATTGTGGTAAATTTATATAATATGCAAATATGTACTATATAAAATATAATGCATATTATACAAAACAATCTATATGATATGAAAATAAACTAACTGTGGGAATAGACAATTCAAGTCACATGTAAACATATGGATAAAATTAATAGTTATAACTTTGGGTGAAAGAAGAGAGAGCCACAAAAAGATATTCATATACATGCATCCATTTATATAAAGTATCGTTGTTCAGTCACTCAGTTGAGTCAGACTCTTTGAGACCCCAGGGACTGCGGAGGAGTCAGGCTTTCCTGTCCTTCACCATCTCCCGAAGTTTGCTCAAGCTCGTGTCCATTGAATTGGTGATGCCATTCAAACATCTCGTTCTCTGTCTCCCCTTTCCCTCCTGCCTTCAGTCTTTCCCAGTATCAGGGTCTTTTCTAATAAGTCAGATTTTCACATGAAGTGGCCAAAGTATGTAAAGTATAGACACTGGCAAAACTAACCTCGTTATTCGAGTGACCACACCAGGGAGTCAGATAGAGTAGGTAGTTAGAAGAATGCACAAGGAAGTTGGAGAGAGGTAGGATAAATAGAAAGAACTTGATCTAGGAGAAAGATGCTGCTGCTAAGTTGCTTCAGTCGTGTCTGACTCTGTGCAACCCCATAGATGGCAGCCCACCAGGCTCCCCAGTCCCTGGGATTCTCCAGGCAAGAACACTGGAGTGGGTTGCCATTTCCTTCTCCAATGCATGAAAGTGAAAAGTGAAAGTGAAGTCGCTCAGTCATGTCTGACTCTTAGCGACCCCATGGACTGCAGCCTGCCAGGCTCCTCCATCCATGGATTTTCCAGGCAAGAGTACTGGAGTGGGGTGCCATCACCTTCTCCGAGGAGAAAGATACATAGCTGTATTCAGTTGTGAAAGTCAGTCTGGTGGGCAACAGTGAACACATCAATTAAGTGTTAAACAGCTAAAATGTTTTAAAATGATTTGACATTTCTTCAACATTACCTTGGAGAAGGAAATGGCAATCCACTCCAGTATTCTTGCCTGGGAAATCCCACAGTCAGAGGAGCCTGGAGGTATACTGTCCAAGAGTCGGGCATGACTTAGTAACTAAACCCCTACCACCACCAACATTACTTGCCCTTCTGCAACCTTGCTGACTTTATTTCTTCTTTGCCTTCCTGGAAAATGTAAAAATGTTTTAATTTTATTTTTTTTAATGTTCCTCTTAAAAACACATTGTCTTGAGGCTTCTCTGGTGGTCTAGCAGTAGAGAATCTGCCTGCAGGGGACACAGATTTGACCCCTGTCCAGAAAGATCCCACATTCCATGAGGCGACTAAGCCACTAAGCCTATGAGCCACAACTACTGAGCCCACATATCCCAGAGCCTTGTAACAAGAAAAGTCACTGCAGCGAACTAGAGAGTAGCCCCTGATCACGGCAGCTAGAGAAAGCCCGCACGTAGCAATGAAGACCCAGCAAAGTCAAAAATAAAAACAAATTCATTTTAAAAATAAAAGAACACTGCAGGGCCTTCCCTGACAGTCCAGTGGTTAAGCCTCAGTGCTTCCACTGCAGGGCATAAGAGTTCAATTCCTGGTCAGGGAACTAAGATTCTACATGCCGCATGGCACGTCCAAAATAAATCAAATTTTAAAATCTTAAAAAAAAAAGACATTGTCTCACTGTGATTAATTAACTAGCCTCTTGGAATGAGTATCCCCCTTCCATTAACATGAAGCTGGGGAGAGGTAGCGTAAATAGAATTCTGGTAGATGGAATAAAATGAGCATTTTTTTCATCTCTCAAGCATTCCAGGCAGACAAGGTGTTCCTTGGGTTCCCCTCCAGCCAGGATGGTGCTCCAACACTCTTGTCTGAAGCTGAGGACTGTCTAAAAGCACTGCTTACCTAGGGCTCCTCACGGAGACCTGGGTTGGCTCTTACCAGATTTACAACCCATGGGATGGCGAGCCCTACAAATAAGCAAACAAGGGGATAGCTAGTAATGTAAGGAAGCTTCTGCTCAGGGAGATACCTGTGTGTGTTACAGGTACTGAAAAACTGGCCCATGTACCTCCTGCTGCCAGGATGGCTAATGAATACAGCCTCCTTGAGAGAAATATCTCTCAACTCTATAAATTCTAAGAAATTATTCCAGAAAATAACTGAGCAAGCATTCACCCCATACTAATTATATTATGATTTTTATTAGTGCTTGCGATAAATATGATGTTGGCCAAATCAACATCTTAGTCAGATACAAGTTAGTGTAACTGAATGGGGTAGTTGTAATCATTGCAAAAATAAAGGCTATTTTGAGACCTATAATTTTCTGACTGGCAGGTGAAGCAAAAGTCATTTTCTTATGGAATTTTGGGGACCAGCTTTCTGAAGAAATGTGTTTATATTCATCCTGGAATTCAGAAGCCAGGCTGAATTTATTGTATCTTCCAGGAACCAATTTATCCCCAAGGGCTCATACGGAGAAATGTGTCTTAATTCTGGTGGTGCAACTGGCACTCAATATTTTAATTTATTTCCTCCACAAATGAAAAATAAATTTGTCAAAGTTTATCATGCTGCAAGCTCCCTAATGGAAATTCTTGGAAACTTTTATTTATTTTTTTTGCTAGAATGAACATAGTTAGGTGGGTGGATAGAGCACGGTATCCAATAAATATTTTTTGAAATCACAAGACGTTTGTTGTAATTGTTTGTTGACATTCAGTCACTCAGTCGTGTTCAACTCTTTGTGACCTCATGGACTGCAGCACATCAGGCTTCCCTGTCTTTCACCATCTTTCAGAGCTTGCTCAAACTCATGTCCACTGAGTTGGAGATGCCATCCAACCATCTCGTCCTCTGTCATCCCCTTCTCCTCCTGTCTTCAATCTTTCCAGCATTGAAACAGAGCAGGATCCTATGACCCTTCCCTACCGCCCCACCACCAACCATGTCTTCTGCCTTCCTTTTGTCTGTGGAAAACTTTAATCAAAGAATAAATTTAATCAGAGAAGTGAGAAATGCTGAAACAATGGAAACCTTTGTAAGTGGATTAAGGAGACTAAATGATAATAATGTAGTCATTAAGCATAGTCAGGACCTTTAGTTCCTTCTCAAGGGCTCTAGATAATATTCTAAGCCACATCCTGTGAGCTGTCTTATAGATACCAAAACACCAGGTGGAGAAGCTAACTACGAGATGACCAGACTACACCCAGGACTTGAGATGCCACAATTCTGAGAACTGACCACAAAGAGATGGGAACAAGTGCACCCCGGAACTGAAGATGAACTGTACCTAAAACAACCAAGATGATGCTGGTTGGACCACTGATGACCAATTGAAGATGACTGTTAGAGATGATTATGCTGTTTCTGCCTGTAACCTCTCCCCGCCCTCCACTATGTCTATAAAGACTCTCACCCTCTGCCTGTTAGGCAGGGAGTTGACCTTTGGGCAGATGTCTGCCACCCCCCACCCCACCCCTACCCCTGTCACAGTTGCCAGCATCTGAAATAAAGCAAACTTTCCTTTCCACCAACCTGGCCTGTTTGTGGCTATTGAGCAGCGATCAGCCAGACCCCTCTCCAATGTTTACCTTTTAGTAACAGCATCAGGGTCTTTTCTAGTGAGTTGTGACTGCATCAGATGGCCAAAGTATTGAAGCTTCAGCTTCAGCGTCAGTCCTTCCAATTAACATTCAGGACTGATTTCCGTTAGGATTGACTGGTTTGACCTCCTTGAAGTCCAAGGGACTCTCAAGATTCTTTTCCAACACCACACTTCAAAAGCATCAATTCGTCAGCGCTCAGCCTTCTTTATGGTCCAACTCTCACATCCATACATGACTACTGGAAAAGCCATAACTTTGATCATACGGACCTTTGTTGGCAAAGTAATATCTCTGCTTTTTAATATGCTGTCTAGGTTTATTATAGCTTTTCTTCCAAGGAGCAAGCAGGTCTTATCAAATGCAAAATGGAGTTAATTAAATCAAGACTTGGTGGCTTCCCCTCAGGCCAGGGGAGGAATCAGGGGTCATTTTATCGGTTTGAAATTTCTTCTTATTATCCTGATCTCTGAGGTTCCTTCTCTTCTGTATCTTCTCTTCTGAGACTTCATCAAAAGACATCTGGATAGAGGCTGAGAGCAGACTGATCAGCAATTTTGATGGTAGATATAGCAAAAAAAAATGGCACCCCACTCCAGTACTCTTGCCTGGAAAATCCCATGGACGGAGGAGCCTGGTAGGCTGCAGTCCATGGGGTTGCTAAGAGTCAGACACGACTGAGCAACTTCACTTTCACTTTTCACTTTCATACACTGAAGAAGGAAATGGCAACCCACTCCAGTGTTCTTGCCTGGAGAATCCCAGGGACGGGGAAGCCTGGTGGGCTGCTGTCTATGGCGTTGCAGAGTTGGACACGACTGAAGCAACTTAGCAGCAGCAGGAGCAGCAGCATAGCAAAAAAAAAAAAAAAGCATTCATATGTCACACCTGAAATTCTGACCTATGGAGTCAAAGTCTAATGAAAAATCCTGAAAAGCATGACCATTTAGTATTATATACAATTTTATGCCCAGACCTTTATGACTCTATCTTTTTTATTATTATTATGGAAGGTTGTAGACAATTACAAGATCATCTCAGCTAACTTCAGGTTTATATTCAAAGGACGTTGTCAAATGTAAGTTTTATTAATGCTGAGTATGATGAGGCAAACAGATCAAGACAAGACAGTTATTGGAAAGATAGTGTGAAAAGAAAAGAAGTAAATGAACTTATTTACAAAACAGAAACAGATTTACAGATATTGAAAGTAACCTTAATGTTGCCAAAGGAGAAATCTGAAGGGGAGGAATAAATTAGAAGCTTGGGACGAACACACACACACTATTATATAAGATGGTTAGTCAACAAGGGCCTACTGTATAACACGGGGAATTCTACTCAATATTCTGTAATAACTTATATGAGAAAAGAATCTGAAAAAATAATGAATATATGTATATGTATAATTGTATATGTATATGTACATTTTGCTGTATACTTGAAATTAGCACAAAAATGTTAATGTTATACTTCAATAAAAGAAAATAAAAGGAAGTTATGACATAAGTCTCAGATAGAAAAAAGGTAGTTTGTTACCATTCCCATGAGGAAGGGGCATGTCAGGCCACCAGGGGCCACTTGGGGAAGCAGCAGTGTCGCTCAGGAGGCAGAGAAAGGGGAGAAAAATGTGGACAAGAGCCTTTGTTTTAATTTCAGTGGGAAGTAACAGGCAATGGCCAGTAAGCAGGCTTAGGATTGGACAGCCTGAATATCTCCATTGAACTTTAAGACATAAGGGCTGGACACATAGGGGTCCAGCAACTGGCCTTGTGATGATTAAGGCAGGTGAATGGTGCCCCTGAGTGTAAAGATTCAGTAGAGGAGGGGTTGGGTGTGGACTTTGGATTAGTTGGTTTACAAAGGAAAGATGTGAAGCCCTTTGCTATCTCTAGGAATTAGCTAATCCTGGGAGGGTGGTGGGGTGGGCAGTCTCTCCCTAATCAGAAAGATTCCAGATGTCAACTCAACAGAAAACAGAAATTTAAAAAAAAACACAAGCTAATACGAAGGACCCCCTCTGTAACTAATCAATCCTAAAGGAAATCAACCCTGAATATTCATTGGAAGAACTGAAGCTGAAGCTGCAGCTCCAATACTTTGGCCACCTGATGCGAAGACTCAATTCATTGGAAAAGACCCTGATGCTGGGAAAGATTGAGGTCAGGAAGAGAATGGGATGGCAGAGAAGAGATGGTTGGATGGCATCCAGTTAAGAACATGAGTTTGAGCAGACTCTGGGAAATGGTGAAGGACAGGGGAGCTTGGTGTGCTGCAGTTCAATGGGTCGCTGCAGTTCACTAGAGTCTAACATGACTTTGTAGTCGACTGAACAACAAAAATACAAAGAATCCCCTCTGTCCTGCAGCCTGGGGATGCAGAAGTTAAGGACTTCCCCTTCACCCTCCAGCATCCCGTGACATTTCACATGCTTGAAATTCCAGGCACAGAGACATGCAGAATGGAAAACTTGCGACTCCGGTAACTGGCATCTGAACTTCTTCACCTGCTAAACTGGCTGATTCCATTACCTGGAGGGGGGAAGACTGTTCTTTGTACATATTAAATGTTAAGTCTTGACTTGGTCACAAGGATAGAAAATGTCTTATTTTTCTCTGTCCAGGAGGTTCATTGGTTGAGTCAAGATAAAGTCCTTAAGGAAATTAGGGGTGCAAATTCCTACACTGTGTCAGTGGGTTTTTCTTAAACAAAATAAGAATAAATCTCAACATGGATACAACTTGCATCACAGGTCACAATTTCTCCTTTTCAATCCTGACCTGATAATGCAAATTTCTCATTCATGTTTTTGGTATCAAACTCAGCTCTGCCTTGTACTGTCTGTATAACACAGTCATGTCATCCACCTCTTCAAACTGCACTTCCTTCATCTGCAATGATGGGGGTGATAAGAGGTTCTCCCTTACATCATCACTGTGATGGACAAATTACATGATGTGGGCAAAACACAGTATTTCTGATGATGTGATAATGCTAACACTGACAATCTTGGGAATTATTAGTGCGGTAGACTGAATCTGCCAGAAAAGGCTACAATGTGTCCTCTCCCAAATTTGAGTTATTTCCCCCTCTCCCTTTGGGATGAAGTGGTCTTTGGTAACTAACTTTGAACAAAAGACTGTATCAGAAGTTGGGCTGCGGGCATTCTGATGTAAAGACAGAAAAGACAATACAACGTCTTCTTAGTCCTCCTGGGACTCTCCCACTTTTGAATCCAGCCATGATACTCTGAGAAAGCAAGCAGCCACATGGAAAGGTCCAGTGAGGACCCAGTGGGAGACCCTCATACTCCTTGGATATGTGTGAGCTGCCTTCACATGACTCCGTCCCAGGCTTCAGCTGGCCTGTCTGATGCTAAGTAAGAGCATGTTGATAAGTAAGAGATCAGCATGCTCCTTCTAGCTCAGAGCAGGAGGAATATTCCTGGGAAAATAAATGTTATTAATTTAAGCAACTGAGTTTGGATTTTCTCACAAAGAAACAAATTAAAATAAAATGTCTGTAATATATAAAAATCCCATTAATGTTCAAGCTATTATATTTTCTAATCAATTAACCTCAGTAGTCCTCCTCTCCCAAAAATTAAGATAGAAAAGTTCAAGAGTGAGAAGTAGTCTTGACTGTTAGCGATATGCAAAATTATGCATAATATGTACTGTCATGAGAACCAATATTTTTTTAATAAATAATATACTGAAAGGTCGGCTTTTCTAGTTGTTCTTATTTCTACATATGTGTGCTGGGCTTACCAGATGGCTCAGTGGTAAAGAATCTGTCTGCCAATACAGGAGACTCAGGAGACTTGGGTTCGATCCCTGGGTTGGGAAGATCCCTTGGAGGAGGAAATGGCAACCCAATCCAGTATTCTTGCTGGGGAAATCCCATGGACAGAGAAGCCTGGCAGGCTATAGTCTGTGGGGTAGCAAAGAGTAGACATCATTGAAGCAACTGAACATGAACATGCATATATATGTATACATATATGCATATATATACATACAGTATATATATATATATATTCATTTATGTCTATACATAGGTGTATGTGTGTGTGTGTGCTCAGCCACTCAGTCATGTCTGATTCTTTGTGACCCCACAGACTGTAGCCTGCCAGGCTCCTCTGTCCATGGAATTTTCCAGGCAGAAATACTGGACTGGGTTGCCATTTCCTCCTCTGGGGGATCTTCCCCATCCAGGAACTGAACCCTTGTCTCTTGCATTACAGGCAGATTCTTTACCACTGAGCCACTGGGGAAACCATATATATATATATATATGCATATGCATGTATATATATATACTTTATATATATAATATGTAATCTATAATATGTAATATGATACATATATACACACACATATAAAATCATTTTTTACTTCAGGTTTATCCACTTATCATTTTGTTCTATAATTAGGACAAAACACTCAAAAACTTAAAAAAAATTTAGGTGTATTCTGTATTTGATAGTAGTTTCACAACTTAAATAGTGTAAATTTCCTCTCTCAAAGCAAAAGAAAGAAATGGAATACTTCAAAGTCCATGGATTTGTTTTTCTTTCTACTGAACGGTTGTAAAAAATACAAAGGGAGCTGAAGAGTAGATTCAGGAAAAAGAAAAATGTGATTATCATGTGTTTGTTACTAGTATCTTTTTAAAATGCATATTTAAAAAAGAGCAAAGACTTCCATAAGGAGGAAGAACTCTCAATTTACTTTGAAATGACTGTTCTTAGCTTGTTCTGTAATTCTTTTCATCTCTGTCAGCCAAATGAGAAATAGAATATCCTTAAAGATGAGCCAGAGAAGAGTAAGAAAAATCATTTTCATTATTAACTCAGAACCAACATATCTTCTTTTGGAGGTAGTTTAATCCACTGAATATGTCTCTTACAATGTCTTATTTCTCAAAAGTGATAGCATCTTCTTTTTCATTCCTTAAATGATCTTTTATACACTTTCCCCTTTAATCATTTATGAATGCTTGCCACCCAATATCCATTATGGAAAAGCACTAGTTAAAATTAATTCACCACCTTTGATTAGAGAGTACATAAAGTATGAATGTCTTCTTTAAAACTGCCTTACTTTGTTCCAACATGTCTGCATCAATAGGAAAGTAGACAAGCAAATCTCTATAGCTGAAATTCTATACTACGCAAACCAGTGCTTTCTTTCCATCCAATTAGGAAGGATAAAATTTAGAATAAAGATCTTCCATTCACCAAACCATAGCTCAATCTGCATTTTGAAAGTAGGTGGTCCTATAAATTTAAGTGTGAATTTGGCAATAAGGAGCTCATGATCTTAGAGATACCAAGGGAACATTTCATGCAAAGATGGGCTCCATAAAGGACAGAAATGGTATGGACCTAACAGAAGCAGAAGATAGTAAGCAGAGGTGGCAAGAATACACGGAAGAACTGTACAAAAAAGATCTTCAGACCAAGATAATCATGATGGTATGACCACTCACCTAGAGCCAGACATCCTGGAATGTGAAGTCAGGTGGTCCTTAGAAAGCATCACTACGAACAAAGCTAGTGGAGGTGATGGAATTCCAGTTCAGCTATTTCAAATCCTGAAAGATGATGCTGTGAAAGTACTGTACTCAATGTGCCAGCAAATTTGGAAAACTCAGCAGTGGCCACAGGACTGGAAAAGGTCAGTTTTCATTCCAATCCCAAAGAAAGGCAATGCAAAAGAATACTCAAACTACCTCACAATTGAACTCATCTCACATGCTAGAAAAGTAGGCTTCAGCAATACTTGAACCATGAACTTCCAGATGTTCAAGCTGGTTTTAGAAAAGGCAGAGGAACCAGAGATCAAATTGCCAACATCCACTGGATCATGGAAAAAACAAGAGAGTTCCAGAAAAACATCTATTTCTGCTTTATTGACTATGCCAAAGCCTTTGACTGTGTGGATCACAATAAACTGTGGAAAATTCTGAAAGAGATGGGCATACCAGACCACCTGGCCTGCCTCTTGAGAAACCTATATGCAGGTCAGGAAGCAGCAGTTAGAACTGGACATGGAACAACAGACTGATTCCAAATAGGAAAAGGAGTATGTCAAGGCTGTATATTGTCACCCTGCTTATTTAACTTATATGCAGAGTACATAACGAGAAACGCTGGGCTGGAAGAAGCACAAGCTGGAATCAAGATTGCCAGGAGAAATATCAATAACCTCAGATATGCAGATGACACCACCCTTATGGCAGAAAGTGAAGAGGAACTCAAAAGCCTCTTGATGAAAGTGAAAGAGGAGAGTGAAAAATTTGGCTTAAAGCTCAACATTCAGAAAACGAAGATCATGGCATCTGGTCCCATCACTTCATGGGAAATAGATGGGGAAACAGTGGAAACAGTGTCAGACTTTATTTTTTGGGCTCCAAAATCACTGCAGATGGTGACTGCAGCCATGAAATTAAAAGACGCTTACTCCTTGGAAGAAAAGCTATCACCAACCTAAATGGCATATTGAAAAGCAGAGATGTTACTTTGCCAACCAAGGTCCATCTAGTCAAGGCTATGGTTTTTCCCGTGGTCATGTATGGATGTGAGAGTTGGACTATAAAGAAAGCTGAGCACCAAAGAATTGATGCTTTTGAACTGTGGTGCTGGAGAAGATGCTTGAGAGTCCCTTGGACTGCAAGGAGATCCAACCAGTCCATTCTAAAGGAGATCAGTCCTGGGTGTTCTTTGGAAGGAATGATGCTAAAGCTGAAACTCCAGTACTTTAGCCACTTCATGCAAAGAGTTGACTCATTGGAAAAGACTCTGATGCTCGGAGGGATTGAAGGCAGGAGGAAAAGGGGACAACAGAGGACGAGATGGCTGGATGGCATCATCGACTCGATGGACGTGAGTCTGAGTGAACTCCGGGAGTTAGTGATGGACAGGGAGGCCTGGGGTGCTGCAATTCATGGGGTCGCAAAGAGTCAGACATGACTGAGCAACTGAACTGAACTGAACTGAACTGATCCTATAAATTATTTGTAAATACTTACTGGGAATTAGAATACACCTTCAAAATAGCACCATCAGTGTGCTCTACATAATATAGAGAATGAATGAAGATAAAATTCGAGTGGAGAGAAACTTGGGATCTGGGGGAACTCAAGTTAGGATTCCGTGGGCTGGTTCTAGTAGCTGTGTGTGTTTTAGTACAAAGAATCCTGGTCATTTGTAGTCCCTGATGTTCACAATGACATCCTTTTTGAGGTATCCTTTCTTCTAAGATCTGCAAATAATACCTGAATTATTTGTAGGAGCTCTCTCAAGTTCTCGTTCTTCTTGTTCAAACTGATAAACTCAGTTGTTTCTTGCAACTCCGTTGCCCATCAACTCCAAAACTCTTAAAACCATCACGCCACTTTATATGAACTGGTAGTTGAATTTTGTCTTCCCATCAGGTAGCATCTGAGTCTCACAGTCTCCCCAGCAGTGACCAGTAACCCCAAGGCAAGTATTTCTATGTGTGTGACACATATTCTATTTCTCAATAAGAACAGAAGGGGGAAAAAAGACTCAAACATGTGGATGACAGTGCCCCCAAAGTTTAACTTAAAATATTTCAATAATCTGAAATGTGAGTGCAACTATGTTTTTAATTCCTGTTATGTTGTTTCTCACTCCACTATTATATCAGTTATATTTTGTTGTCTGTAGTCCTTAGCAAGGGTTTCCCAGGTGGCTCAGTGATAAAGAATCCACCCGCCAATACAGGAGATGTGGGTTCGATCCCTGCATCGGGAAGGTCCCCTGGAAAAATAGCAACCCACTCCAGTATTTCTTGCCTGGAGAACCCCATGGACAGAGTTTGGCAGGCTTCAGTCCATGGGGTTGCAAAAGTGTTGGCCCCAACTTAGCAAAACAACAGCAACCACAGTCCTTAGCAACCTAAACAGTTGTTTTTGTTCCTTGTTCATTTTAAGTTCCAAGGCTCACAGGTGTTCTTCTGGGGATAGACGGAATTATTTGTTGATTCCCCTATTGCAATCCTCTGATCTCTCAATTTTCTTGCTAGATATCCATAATCGAAGTAGACCACAGTAACATGCAAAATCATTACATTCATAACATTTGTTTTTCGTGATACTGCTTTAAGGCTTCTGTTGCTGGGTGAGAGTTACAGTTTATTCCAGACCAGATTCTGTTTCATTGTTAGAATCTCTCGATTTTCCAATGAGATCTTTAGCAGTAACAAATTCTCTGTTAACTGTGCAACTCATTTCCTAATCATGCTGTGGTAGCTGAGTCTTAAGGTCTGTGCCTACTGATAGCCCCACAGGAAATATTTCAGTGTGTGTTGAATATTTCCCTAAAGAGAAGAGAAGGGGAAAAAAAGAATTTACATGTATAAATTTTTAGGTGTGTGGATGAAAAATTCAATAATCTACTTACAACACATATTAACTTAGTTAAACCCATTTTGAATCCAGTGTTATATAGGGTGTTGGAAAAACTGCTTTTCTGATTCTATTTCCTAAATCATTTTATTTAAATCACCATATATATATATATATATATATATATATGTATATATATATATGTATATATATGACAGCAACATCTTTATTATTCTAGAGTACACCTTTCAAGTTGCTTGAAATAAACCATATTTGGAATGTGCATTTGATGTTTTGGCTAGAATTTTCATCCCAAATGATCAATGCCTATTTGTTTAAACTTAGGACACTTATGTCATTCCCTAGTCCAGTGGGTATTCCACAATCATGACCCAATAACTTCCACATTGCTTGTTAAGCAATATTTACAACGGTATTTAACGTCCTTGGTTTTTAGAGTCTTATCCTAAGAAATAGCCCTTAAATTTTGTTAAATGTCTCATTACTGTTTCTTTCCTCTTCTCCCTTCTCCTTCTCTTCTTGGCTTTTTTTTTTTTTTTCTTTAACCTTATCTCCCCCTCCTCCTCTTTTTCTCTTATTTCTTCTTTAATTAATGATATCAGGAGATATCACTGGTGTCTAAAACTATCATTGAAAGTGAAAGTCACTCAGCCGTGTTCTATTCTTTGTAACCATGGATGGTAGCCTGGCAGATTCCTCTGTCCATGGGATTTCCCAGGCAAGAATACTGAAGTGGGTAGCCATTTCCTTCTACAGGGGATCTGCCCAACCCAGGGATAAAACCTGGATC
Organism: Capricornis sumatraensis; assembly: GCF_032405125.1. Lineage (NCBI taxonomy): Eukaryota > Metazoa > Chordata > Mammalia > Artiodactyla > Bovidae > Capricornis > Capricornis sumatraensis. The sequence continues at coordinate 56,009,495 of NC_091085.1, read as the reverse complement.
TCCTGCATTGCATGCAAATTCTTTACCATCTGAACCACCAGGGAAGAACAAAACTAACATTAATTAAAGGCAATTAATAATGTGTTTACTCCAAATAGCATGTAAGTTATAAGTTAAATCAACGCAAGAGCATTCTTTAGTAAGAAAGGAGTAAAGCTCTCTTTACTGAGAGTTACAGGGTCTCTCACTGAATAGATGAGCATATATTATAGTTACCATATATCAAGTAAATCTGGGGACAAATTCATATGGTATAGCTAGCTGGTCAGCGTCTGCCACCAATGGGGGAGACCCGAGTTCGATCCCTGGGTCAGGAAGATCCCCTGGAGAAAGAAATGGCAACCCTCTCCAGTATTCTTGCCTGGAGAATCCCATGGACTGAGGAGCCTGGTGGGCTGCAGTCCACGGGGTCACAAAGAGTCGGACATGACTGAGTGACTTTACTTACTTACTTAGCTAGCTGGTCAGTGAACTCATTGTTGTCAATCAAGGGGCTGCCTGACTGACTGAAACTATTATCTGGGGAAATATTCAGCAGATTATTGAATATTATAATTAATCATCCAGATTCTTGGATCTTACCTGACATCTAATGAATCTGCTGCTGCTGCTAAGCTGAGTCACTCCAGTCGTGTCTGACTCTGTGCGACCCCATAGACGGCAGCCCATCAGGCTCCCCCGTCCCTGGGATTCTCCAGGCAAGAACGCTGGAGTGCATTGCCATTTCCTTCTCCAACAATGAATCTGAATCATATATAAATATGTACCTAACACACACCCCACTCCAGTACTCTTGCCTGGAAAATCCATGGATGGAGGAGCCTGGTAAGCTGCAGTCCATGGGGTCGCTAGGACATGACTGAACGACTTCACTTTCAATTTTCACTTTCATGCACTGGAGAAGGAAATGGCAACCCACTCCAGTGTTCTTGCCTGGAGAATTCCAGGGGTGGGAGAGCCTGGTGGGATGCCGTCTCTGGGGTCGCACAGAGTCGGACATGACTGAAGTGACTTAGCAACAGCAGCAGCAACACATCCTTCTCAGATATTTGGATGCTCAGCCAGGGTTGTGAACTAGTGATTGAGATTATAATGGAGCATCCTCTCTATACAGAGGTTGTTTGTTTGTTTGTTTGTTTTCTCTTTTCCAGTGTATCTTGGTGGTGGTGGTTTAGTCACTAAACTGTGTCTGATTCTTGTAACCCTATGGACAATAGCCTACCAGGGTCCTCTGTCCATGGATTTTTCTTCCAGGCAAGAATATTGAAGTGGATGCCATTTCCTTCTCCAGGGGATCTTCCCATCTCAGGGATCAAATGTGGGTCTGTTGCACTATGGGTGGATTCTTCAGTGACTGAAGCACCAGGGAAGCCCTTGGCAGTTGTGAAATTTCAGCCTTCCCAAAATCTTTCCTGATAATAGCAAAGTCCACCTTCTGTTTCAAATAAATTATAAATCGCTGAACATAAAGCATAGAACCTTTGCTCCAAGCAGATATCTCAGTATATTAGATATTTATTGTGGTATAACAAAAATAATTTCCAAACTTGGCAGCTGAAAGCCACAAACAGTTATTATCTCACCATTTTTTTTTGTGTGTGAGTCAGTAGTCTTCGAAAATCTTATGAGGTTGCCGTCAAAGTGTGAGACAGGAACATAGTGACTCCAAACTCAGCTTATGTGCTAACACAGATGGTCCTTGCCAACTCTTGGTTCTCTGTAACTGAAGCTCTACCAGCTGTCTCTGGCATATGGTTTCCTCCAGAGAGGCAAGAGGATGTGCTTCAAATTGCAGCAGTCTTTTTTATAACCTAATCTCAGAAGAGATATCTCATCACCTTGACATAGTCCAGTCGTTGGAAGAGATTCACTAAATCCAGCTCATACTGAAGGGGAGCAGATCATCCATGGGTGTGGGTACCAGGGGATGGGGATCTCTGAGGGTATTTTAGAGGCTAGTCCCCTCCCCATGTGTCACCCAGGGTTCTGGTGGGCCCAAATAGCCAAGATATTTATACCAAACTTAATTCCTCAAAGTTATTCCAGGATCAGATGAAAGCCTGTGCAGTTGAGAGTTCTAAAGCAAACTTTCTATTTCCACCAAAATGATGGGTCCAAAGAGTACCCTTCTATATTTATATAAAAGTCACAGTGGTGTTTAAAATATGCATATGTGCCCTATTACCAAAGTTCTAAGAGTGAAATTAAGTAGTTTGTAGATGTATTTTCATTTCAGCTTTCCTAGTAAATTTTACTTGTAATTACTAAAGTGGTTGTCAGTTACAGTTTGGCTAATTCCACAGTGTGCCATGGTAGATGTAGTACTTATTGTTTTTGGCATATGTTTCTGCACTCAACATAATAGTGTTCTAAATCAAATATAATTGTTTGGGGTTAGTTTCTGCTTCGTTAGTGTGGGTTATCTTTGTCTGCCAAGCTGGAATAAAAATTATCTGAGAATAAGGAATAGATCTTACTCATTTTTTTAGAACTTTCTTTCTTTCAGCTGTTAACAGTGAACCAGATTTTTAATTTCTTAAGTAATTTAAAAATTGTATTCATTTATTTATTTTTGGCTGTGCTGGATTTTCACTGCTGCATGGAATTTTCTCTAGTTTCAGCAAGTGGGGTTACTCTCTAGATTCAGTGGTCAGGCTTCTCATTGAGGCAACTTCTCTTGTTGAGGAACGCAGGCTCTAGGGTGCATGGGCTTCAGCAGTTGTGGATCACAGGCTCTAAAACACATGCTCAATAGTTGTGATGCACTGCCTTAGTCCAAGGCTTGTGGGGTCCAGTCCACAGCTTGTGGGGTCTTCCGGGACCAGGGATCAACCACATGTCTCCTGCATTGGCAGTAGGATTCTTTACCACAGAGCCACCAGGGAAGCCCTTTAAAATGTTTTAATGAAATCAATATGATGTCTGTTGCTAAACGTGGACACAAGGACCCAAAAAATAGGAGATGACTTTAAGATAGTTTAAGAGACAGGAGGCCCACTCTTATTTTGGGGAATAAGAGTGAGAATTTTGGGAATTTTTAGAAAATCTTCAGTTCAGTTCAGTTCAGTTGCTCAGTTGTGTCCGACTCTTTGCAACTCTATGAATCGCAGCACACCAGGCCTCCCTGTCCAACACCAACTCCTGGAGTTCACTCAAACTCACGACCATCGAGGCGGTGATGCCATCCAGCCATCTCATCCTCTGTTGTCTCCTTCTCCTCCTGCCCCCAATCCCTCCCAGCATCAGAGTCTTTTCCAATGAGTCAACTCTTCACATGAGGTGGCCAAAGTATTGGAGTTTCAGCTTTAGCATCAATCCTTCCAATGAACACCCAGGACTGATCTCCTATACCAGGAGGACTGGTTGGACCTCCTTGAAGTCCAAGGGACTCTCAAGAGTCTTCTCCAACACCAGAGTTCAAAAGCATCAATTCTTCAGCACTCAGCTTTCTTCACAGTCTAAATCTCATATCCATACATGACCACTGGAAAAAACTATAGCCTTGACTAGACGGAACTTTGTTTGCAAAGTAATGTCTCTGCTTTTGAATATGGTACCTAGGTTGGTCATAACTTTCCTTCCAAGGAATAAGTGTTTTTAATTTCATGGCTGCAATCTTAATGCCTAGTATATCTCCATTTCTAACCAAGTAAATCAACTTACAGTCTATCAACTCCCCTAATGTAAAAAAACCTAAGTATCTATTTAAAAATATACAAAAAGCATCATCTCTTTAGGGAAGCCCAGAAATATTAAAGAGCCGTCCCAAATCCAAAATTTGAATAAAGGAAAACCAGAAAAGAAGATCCAATTTGATAAGCACACCCTTCTATGCTGCTTTTCCTCCCAAGACATTTGGTGAATTACCAGTTATCCATCCCTATGTAATAATCCCCTCCCCCAAAGCATAATTGCCTAAAATATCATCAGTCATTGTGTGGCCCAGGAATCTTCAGTCTGCTCTATGGTGTCAGCTGTGATGCTGTGACTAGGGGCAGGGAATCTACTTTCAAGGGGACACACCCACATGGCTGTCAAGTTCGCGTTTGTCATGTGACCTGATCCACAATTGTATGGGATGGGGGAGGGTCCCGTTACTGCTCCCTAGGGTCTCACTAGCCCAGTTGCTTGGGCCTCCTCACAGCATGGCACTGATTCCAGGAGCAAACAGCAGGGCATGCGGCATCTCCACACACAGGAATAACTGCTGCTTCATCCCCACAAGTTCTGCTTGCCCATGTCTGCAGGGGATGCCAGTCTGCTTAGTCCTCAGTGGTCCATTCTCTGCCCAAAATAACAGCAAAGGCAAAATCTGCCCTCTAAAATGGGGACCTCTAGGCTGGATGCCTCCACCAATGACAGAGCCTGTGGCTTTGGCCTCTGTCTCCTTATTGGAGGACACACCTTCAGCCTCAGCAGGGGACTTAGAAGGAAGGGCTTCAAGGGTGGGAGAATGAGAGGTGAAGAGGAAGAAGGAGAGGCCTGTAACCTCAAGAAAAGCGGGACATTGGATAGTTCAAGAGCCCATCTGGGTGAAATTACTTAGTTTATGATTGCATTTTTAAAACTTTTGATTTGTGCATGACTTTTAATCTCTTTGTGTGTATTTTCAATTTTTAGATTAAACTGTATGATCTGGAGGAAAACATTATACTTCCTGGGAATCGGGAAATAAGGAATTAGATTGTAGGCTTTTGGGGATAATTAATTCTTGATGAAGAAAAATGTGTAATTGTGTTGTGTTTGTTTGGGGACTTTCAAGCACCTGAAATGTACACTGTAAATGAGTGTGTTGTAGGGACCTCCCTGGTGGTCCAGTGATTAAGAGCCTGCCTTGCAATGCAGGAAACAGGGGTTCAGTCCTTGGTTCAGGAACTAGGATCCCACATGCCGCAGGGCAACTAAGCCCTTACGCTGCAACTACTGGGTCCACATGCTCCGGAGCCTACGTGCCACAACTAGAGCGCCCATGTGCTACAATTACTGAACCCTGCACACTCTGGAGCCTTCATGCTACAGCTAGAGAGTCCATGTACCACAAGGAAAGATCACACATGTCCCAAGTCTTGACACAGCCAAAGAAATAAGTAAAATGATTAACAAAAAAATTTTTTTTAAATGAGTGTGTTGTAGGAAATTCCCTGGTGGTCCAGTGGTTAGGAATCTATGCTCCCACTGCAGAGGGCCTGGCTTCAAGCCCCAGTCATAGAGCTAAGCTCCCACAAGCCATATGGCAGGCCCAAAAGATGACAAAATAATGAAAGAATGTGTTGTATTGTATGCAAACTGTACCTTGGTAGATTTCATTTAAATGGGCATAGGGAAGCCATAGACAGCAAGGTCCAGATAGACTCCTCTGAGAGGTAGTATGAGGACCCTGTCCTCTGTGAAGGAGGGTACAAAGGAGCCAGACCCAAGCAGAAGCTCCAGGAAGAGGACAAGAAGAGCGAAGGTTGCGCAGAAGCTGGATGTTTGTTCCAGAAACAGAGTTGAGGGTATGCGTGTTGACTGTTTAACCAAATGTCAACAAGACCATTTATGAAGCAGGTTTGCAGCACATAATTTCAAAGTAGTCAAACAGAGAGAGTGTTTGATGATGTTTTTGTGTTTGTTTTTACTTCTAATAAGATGTCATTTGCTTCGAGGAGGGCATGTAAGGATGTTTACTGAAGCTACAGGTGGAGAAGCCTGCATCACAGAAGCAGGGTGGGCTTTCTGGTATCTGTCATTCTGCCAAGAACTCCCCCAGCACAACTTTTGTTTGACAATTGTTCTTGAAAACAACTGAAGCATCGTAACTATATTTAAGATCATGGGCTTTGTTTGCATCTGAGATAGTAGTTGCTTGTTAAACAAGCTCGGGATGCTTTGGGAATATTATAGAGTAATAAGATGCTAAAGTTCACTTTCTCAATTCAGTGGTTGTGGTTCACATCTCTGTTATGGCAACTCAAAGCTTAACATTTACTTTCATTCTTAATTTTTTTTTTTAATTAAATTTTAAAATCTTTAATTCTTACATGTGTTCCCAAACATGAAACCCCCTCCCACCTCCCTCCCCATAACATCTCTGTGGGTGATCCCCATGCACCAGCCCCAAGCATGCTGTATCCTGCGTCAGACATAGACTGGCGATTCAATTCTTACATGATAGTATACATGATAGAATGCCATTCTCCCAAATCATCCCGCCCTCTCCCTCTCCCTCTGAGTCCAAAAGTCCGTTATACACAGCCGTGTCTTTTTTCCTATCTTGCATACAGGGTCGTCATTGCCATCTTTCTAAATTCCATATATATGTGTTAGTATACTGTATTGGTGTTTTTCTTTCTGGCTTACTTCACTCTGTATAATCGGCTCCAGTTTCATCCATCTCATCAGAACTGATTCAAATGAATTCTTTTTAACGGCTGAGTAATACTCCATTGTGTACATGTACGAAAGCTTTCTTATCCATTCATCTGCTGATGGACATCTAGGTTGTTTCCATGTCCTGGCTATTATAAACAGTGCTGCGATGAACATTGGGGTACATGTGTCTCTTTCAATTCTGGTTTCCTCGGTGTGTATACCCAGCAGTGGGATTGCTGGGTCATATGGCAGTTCTATTTGCAATTTTTTAAGGAATCTCCATACTGTTCTCCATAGTGGCTGTACTAGTTTGCATTCCCACCAACAGTGTAGGAGGGTTCCCTTTTCTCCACACCCTCTCCAGCATTTATTGCTTGCAGATTTTTGGATCGCAGCCATTCTGACTGGTGTGAAGTGGTACCTCATTGTGGTTTTGATTTGCATTTCTCTGATAATGAGTGATGTTGAGCATCTTTTCATGTGTTTGTTAGCCATCCGTATGTCTTCTTTGGAGAAATGTCTATTTAGTTCTTTGGCCCATTTTTTGATTGGGTCGTTTATTTTTCTGGAATTGAGCTGCATAAGTTGCTTGTATAATTTTGAGATTAGTTGTTTGTCAGTTGCTTCATTTGCTATTATTTTCTCCCATTCAGAAGGCTGTCTTTTCACCTTGCGTATATTTTCCTTTGTTGTGCAGAAGCTTTTAATTTCTTTTAAAAGCAGATTTTATTTCTTCCATTCCAATACGGCAAGTCCCATACATATGTACAAGTTCTTTATAGAGAGTGCTTTTGTAAATCCAATTTGTTCATAAGTCCAACAAAGTTAACTTAAGTATCCAACTAACATAATCTGCTATATATATAGTACTATACTTATAATAGGTTTTAAATACTTTTCCCAAAAATAAAAAAACAAATAAAATGTAAAGAAAATATATTTTAATTTTACAGTACAGAACCTTGAAAAGTATAGTACAACAGCTGGCATACAGGGGCTGCATGGAGTGAACAGGCAAGAAGAGTTACTGATGTAGGGGCGTGAGGAGGTGGAGATGGTCGAGCTGAAGGATCGTCGGCAATAGGAGATGGAGGGCAAGCCGCAATGTCACTCATGCCTGACACTGGTGGAACACATGCTCGCATCTTTGAAGGTTTGCAATTTGAAGGTTTGTATGTAGGAGAATTACTGTACTGGAAATTTACATGAGACTGGTACGTGATTCTTATTTGAAACCAAGCTCAGCCTTGTTTGTCTCCACAGTTTAGTTATCTAGCTTGACTCCTACAGGAGACCAAGCTCCACTGGCATGATAGATTGAGCATCTGTGTATAGTACAGCAAAGATGGATGTAATTACAGGATTTGCTAAGTTTGGTGGAAAGAAAGTGGATTGAAAAACTGCCATACTCACGTTCGGGGGAAAAAAAATGCAGCATCGACTCATGATCTATTAAAGGTTTAAAAATAGGTTCAGGCATGCAGGGAATTTGAGCATTGACTAGATATTTGATGATATCAAGGGCATATTTTTATTGTATTTTAGAATAATAATGGCATCTTGATCATTTTTTAAAAGGAGTCGTAGGATTTTACTACCCATAAAGAAATGTCTGTGAATTATATGCTTTTTTAAAAGACACCCAACAAATCAAAGAAACAAAAAACTCAGAAGGGATTTTTCAACCCTTACAAAAATGTGCCAGTACATTTTCTTTCCAAATTTTGTTTTGTTTGTTATATTTTTCCGGGTAGGAGCATGCTGACCTGACCAGCACGCTATTTGAAATTAAACTCAGTATTTCTACAACCATGGAGGGAGGTCATAGGCATTATGCTTTATTCCTACACTCTTGAACATCTCTGCACAAATGTTCCAATCTTTAGGTCCTTGGCTACGGTTGTCCTCTGAATCTGTGATGATGAACCTTTTATAGCTAGTTTTGAATCTCATATACAACAGAAGCTTCTAAATGAGCTATTTGGCCACAATGAGAAATCTTTATTGAAAAAGGAACTCTGCATGGAATAATTAAATAGACCTAAGTACAAGGTTCTGTGCCACGTGAAATTGAAAATAGCCCTGACAAAGTAATTTATGCATCATTTATGACACAGCAGCTCGTTATGGCTTTGATTTTCATCCCCTTCCTTAGTCAAGCTCGTCTGTTTCTCTGATAGAAATTATTTTTATTTTATTTTCAGTCGTGTGCCCCTGGACCTACAAGGGGAAGGATGAGAAGCTTCTGAAATGGGAGCCACCAGCACTGGGGTGCTGGAACAGAGAGGGGTGCAAGTAGATGGAGAAAGCTCTAAAGGCATCCCTCACTCTCAGGTTGTCTTTGCCAAGATAGAATGTTTCCAGAATTTCCAAAATCAACCAATACTTCATAAAAAGCCAGAAGTTGAGAATTTTATATAAAATTGCTTCATTTCCCTATGTTGGATACTGATGAAGCATTTTTCTACATTCTGTGCACCAGACACAATGTGTTTGCGGAAGCATGTGGGAGGCTGGCCATCAGTTACTAACCTTTGTTCTGAAAGAATAGCCTGATGCCCATGGATTCTGTCCTCATTTTCATCAGAATGTTCAAACGCAAATGAACATCAAGATGTAGCTTACACTATATTCACCAAATAAGAAAATGAAAATTTGGTGCAATGAATGGAATTTGGGGGAGTAAATACAATTATCAGAATGCTGAATAGAGTTTCCTGTGTTATCCAGTAGGCCCTTGTTGAATATCTGTTTTGTTGAATATATATTTGTGTGTATATATTAATCCCAAACTCCTAATTTATCCCACAGGGATATCTACTCAATATTCTGTAATAACTTATATGGGAAAATAATCTGAAAAAGGATGGAGATATATATATATATATATATATATATATATATATATATATATATATAATATGTGTGTGTACGTGTGTGTGTATCACTGAATCTCTTTGCTAGACACCTGAACTAACACAACATTATAAATCAAATATACTCTCTGCTGTGCTTAGTATCTCAGCGGTGTCTGACTCTTTGTGACCCCATGGACTACAACCTGCCAGGCTCCTCTGTCCATGGTGATTCTCCAGGCAATACTGGAGTGGGTTGTCATGCCCTCCTCCAGGGGATTTTCCCAACCCAGGGATTGAACCCAGGTCTCCCACATTGCAGGCAGATTCTTTACCGACTGAACCACCAGGGAAACCCAAGAATACTGGAGTGGGCAGCCTATCCCTTCTCCAGGGGATCTTCCTGACCCAGGAATCGAACCAGGGTCTCCTGCATTGCAGGCGGATTCTTCACCAGCTGAGCTACCAGGGAAGTCCAACCATACTCTAATATAAAGTAAAAATTCAGTTAAAAAACAAGAGTATCAATGGTGGGGTTAGGAGCACAGAATTTGGAACGAGCAAGCTTCAGATGTGTTCTGGCTTTCATGACTGCCTCGGTTATTGAATTTACCTCCTGTGTAAGCATCAGTATTTTGTCTGCAAGAAAGGCTAACAATACAACACACACAGGCTTTTATGAGGGTCTCATCAGTACTGCAGGTTCCACCCTTAGGATATGAGCCAAACCCAGTGAGGTCCAATATAAATGACATTTGTTCCCAGGGTTCAGTAGTAGCAGCCAAAACCCTTAATTCGGTTCAAGAACACATCCTTTGTTTCACTGAGACTGGACTGTGAGGTAAACTACTTTTGATAGAAAATTAGGCTGTGTTTATTGCTCAGTGATTTGAGCCTCTGCAGAGTGCAATGGAACACAGGCCCAAGCGGCCCTGTTTTTTTATGTAAACGTGATATGCATTGCTCTGTGGCTTCTTGGAAGGGATGCATGTGTTTTGTGGGATTTTCATGCTTCCTGGCAAATTACAACTGCAGAGCCCTTTATAGTTTCAGGACTGGTGGGAACTGGCTCATTTAGGAAAATACATGGTGACGGGGGCCCCTTCTGTCTGTCTGCCGGATTTTATAGCCTTGCGTCCACTGTCTGTTTTCTCCATCCACAGCATTCATTGGAACTAAGATCTCAGCCACGCCGGGAGGAAAATGAACCAGTGGGAATGAGGCAGTGATAATTTTTCCCCCTGAGTTTTTTCATTCTCTTGATCATATTTCACCTTTTTTATTTACTTCGGATATTATTTTGGTGCACTTCTTTCTAAAACCCTTTCATAGGTATAACTATGAAATTCTTTGTTTCGTGACTGGAAATTGACACAAATTTTTTTGGTCACTGGTTCTTCAGGGAAATAGCTCATACTTTTATTTCCCCCGTTGTAACTGGCAGCCTTATCATGTCTGGAATATTGGCAGGGAGAGCTTGTTTGGAGACATTTTAACTGGTTTAATGGGTTTCTTCCTGATTTATAGTTTTTAAATGTTCAATTTGTTTAGAAGGATGGACACACAAATGCTGAGAATACTTATTGCAGGAAAAGAAAGAATGCTTTGCATTTTTTTACTTTGTCATTTTTAAAGTAAATTTCAAGGTTTTTGGAAATTATTTATGAGAGGCACTCACTTCTTTTATAAGAGAAAAAACATTAAAATACTGTATAAATTGTATATATGTTGTCTCAATTAGTGACACACAGAGGTGAGAGTTTTGAGTTACTTCTAAATGTTTGCAAAGCGCTGGCCAAGCAGATACTTGCTGGTTTCCCTGTGGTTAACAGACAAGATTTAGAATGAGTTCATGCTAAAGCTGAAAAGAAATTATAGATTATATGAAACCTCATCCAATTTGGGCTTCCCAGGTAGCTCAGCAGTAAAGAATCCACCTGCCAATAAGAGAGACATGGGTTTGATCCCTGGTTTGGGAAGATCCCCTGAAGAAAGAAATGGCTACTCACTCCAGTATTCTTGTCTGGGAAATCCTGTGGACAGAGAAGCCTGGCAAGCTACAGTCCATGGAGTCACAAAAGAGTCAGACATGACTTAGCGACTAAAACAACAATATCCAATTTGGTCCCATGTTTCCATGATTTAGTTCAGTGTTTTTCAAGTGGGAACAACGTCTTTCCCAGGAGACATTCAGCAATGCGTGAAGATAATTTAGTTTGTCACAATTAAGGGCTGCTACTGGCATCTAGTGGGTAGAGGCCAAGGATGCTGCTAAGCATCCTACAGGGGGCAGGACAGCCCCCACAATAAAGAATTGTCAGGCCTGTCATGTCGATGCAACGAAGACTGAGAAACGCTCATCGAGGTAAAAGCATCATAAATAAATGGATACTGAATCCTTTTGCTTTACTGATGGTCCGATGCAGTTACTATGGAGACCAAGCGATGCATGCATGCACTTTCAGTGGCTGTGCAGAAGTTTCAAGGTCAGGGTGAGGGAAAAAGACAGACAGTGATTGAAGCTGCAGAGGTACCATTAGCAAGCAGGATTCTGCAGGTACTGAGCCATCCACCAAGCTTAGAGATTGCACCGGGAGCGCCCCCTTCCGGAGCAGAGGAACTTCCAGGTAGACCTGAAAATTACCCTCAGGGGACCACCTCCTGTCTCTTCTGACCCATACTCAGAGAGGTCCCTACCACGAGAGAGTTGACAGCAAGAACTCTTTGAGAGATCTTTCAAAGCAGAGGTATTTCAAAGTATTTAAGAGTATAGGCTGGGTGGAAAGGTGGTTTGGAAATTCAGAAAGATCTAGAGAGTTTCCTAATTTGATCTTGGATCCATGGTGATATTTCTTCTTGTGGTGAATTTGACATTGAAGCAATCATCTTGAATGTTTTTATTCCCTTCTGGTTTCAATTTTCTTCTATTTGACTTTATTGCTACCTTTCAGAAAATATTCTTAAAAACTTGATCTTGATTTTCTCACCAGTGAGAATGGAAAACTGTGGCTATTTTCCTGGACCAGTATTAGTGCTAGAATGGACAACTACAAAAGGGCTTTCCAGGTGGTGCTAGTGGTCAAGAACCTACTTGCCAGTGCAAGAGACATAAGAGAGGTAATTCGATCCCTGGGTCAGGAAATCCCCCAGAGGAGTGTATGGCAACCCATTTCAGTATTCTCGTTTGCAGAATCCTATGGCCAGAGGAGCCTGACGGGCTACAGTCCATAGGGTTGTAGAGTTGGGCACGACTGAAATAACTTAACATGTACACACAGAGCGATAGAGGCATGTCTGTCCAAGGAGAAAGCTCCAGCTTCTTCAAAGATGATCCATCTCAGTTTATTCCTATTCAATCTCTCTCTGTCTCCTCTTTTTTTTTTTTAACACTTTTTCACTCTATCTGAAAGTTAATATCAGGGACTCTTTTAGCTATAATTGAATATTAGCTAATGAACTAACAGGCTAACACCCATAGAGAAAGTCTTTAGTTATCAAAACTCAACTTGGCATACTCTAAGTAATTTTATACACTTCTTTTTAAGGCTTTAACATCTTATATCATCAAAAAAGTCACCCAGGGTTAGTATCCAAATCAAGAGGCACATTTTGTTTCAAAGGACAATAATCAATTACATCAGAAGCATGAATGATGTATTTACACTTTGAATCCATATTTCACTTGTAAAATGTATCCTAAAAAAATAATTTCAATGATGTCACTATTGTTTTTGTCTGCTCAGGAAACATCATTACTACTTCCGCTACTGGCACCCCAAATTTCCTGGGGGATGCCCACCCTGACTTCCCCACCGTCTAACCATGTGTTTCAGTGGACCTGAAGACTTCCTCAACTCAGAGAGAGCAGCCTGAGACTCAGGTCTAAGAAATTAGTATATTTCATTCTTTTGCCTCCATGATCTGTTCAACTGGAAACTTGACCCAGTCCAGTCCTAGGCCAGGCATGAACCCAAAACACTGATGGGACTAAGGAAATTAGTTGTCTTTCAAGCACACTTATTCCTGGAAGGAAATAAGGCTAGAAAAACAGGGCTCACCATGTGGAAAAAAGTCTAAGAATATGTCCATCACAAAAATTAGAAAACCTTGGGGTATAAACCTATGTTAGACTCCTTTCCCAGCCCTAAATTAAGGTGGAAACACACGCTGTCTGTGGAAGCTACAGTTCCATGGTAGGAATTTAGCCACGCTATCAGTAATTGTAGGTCTGAAATCACAGGATAGATATTTTATGCTGATACTCTCTAATATGTTCCAATAAATTCCTATATTTCATAGTCTTCTGTTCCACCCAAATTGTCTTTTTTAAAAAAATTGAGATATAGTTGCTTTACAATGTTGTGTTAGTTTCTACTGTACAGCAAAGTGAATCAGTTATAGGTTGCTGGTGCTCAGTCACACCTGATTCTTTGTGTCCCATGGCCTGTAGCCCACCAGGCTCCTCTGTCCATGGGGTTCTCCAGGCAGGAATACTGGAACAGGTTGCCATTTCCTCCTCCAGGGGATCTTCCCGGCTCAGGGATCGAACCCACATCTCTTGTGTCTCCTGCATTGGCAGGTGGGTTCTTTACCATTGTGCCACCTGGGAAGCCATTGAATCAGCTATATATATACATATATCCCCACCCTCTTGGGCCCCACGCTTCCCATCCTACCCCTCTAGGTCATCACATAGCACAGAGGTGAGCGCCTTGTTCTATACAGCAGTTTCCTACTAGCTGCTTATTTCATACCTGGTAGTGTATATATATTAATGCTACCTTCCCGACTCATCCCATCCTGCCTGCCACGTCCACGTGTCCCACATGTCTGTGTCTCCTGCCCTGCAAATACGTTCCTGCCCTGCAAATATGTTCATCTGTACCACTGTTCCAGATTTCACATATATGTGTTAATATTCATGGTACATATATACAATGGACTATTACTTATCCATAAAAAGAAATGAAATTGGGTCATTTGTAGACATGTGGATGGATATAGAGTCTGTCATACAGAGTGAAGTAAGTCAGAAAGAGAAAAACAAATATTACATATTAACCCCCAAATTGCCTTTTATGTCAGCAGTTTTATCAGCACTGTAGGGAAGAGGTCAATGTCTTTTTCACTTCAAATGGCATTTCCCACAAACTACCCAATCATAAAGCCTTTCCCCTCCCCCAGGGTTCCTCGAAAAGGCCACTGTGGGCATTTTGCCAAAAAAAAAAGTCTTTATGTTCATGGGTCTCTCCTCCAGGATTGCTAACATCTCTGAGCACAGCCATCAACAACGTCTGCAATGCCAGAAGTCCTGAGGGTGCCTTACTTCCCCAGGGAGAGACCCACTGTGGGTCTGGTGACGCATCTTCTCTGTCTCATTCAGCATCCTTTTCTATCTCACCTGTGGTATGTTCTCCAGATTTGGTGATAATTTCAAAAAGTGTGGATCTGTATCATAATTTCATATTTTTAAATAAAGAAATTCCTGCACTTTGCTTTTTTAATTTATTATTTTTGGCTGTGCCACATGGCATGTCAGATCTTAGTTTCCTGACCAAGGATCAAACCCTTGTCCCTTGCAGTGTAAGAGTGAAGTCTCAGTCACTGAACTGCAGGGGAAGTTCCTATGATTTTCACATTTTTTAAGCACTCCAGCAGGAGATTGGTCCTGATAGGTAACCTTTAGCATTATCTTGGTGCCTCTAGAATTCTACAGAAGATAGTCTAGACTCCCTGCCAGAAAAACAGTTCTGGTTAGTATTCACGTCTAAGAGGCACTTGCGTGAGATTTCAAAGGTGGAAAAGACGGGAAGCCATTGTTTTCAGGTGGCAGGTGCAGAAAAGCAGATAGATAATGATGGATGATGAGAATGAAGTTCCTCCATCATCTTCTGGTTTGTTCCTGAGAATCAGATACTTGGGTGTTGTAGGCAGTGACATAGTGTAATTAAGCAGGACCATGTGGGAAATTCCTGGGACAGACTTGTCTCTTGTTTATAGAAAAGCTTTACCTTCTTAAGCCTCCCCAAGGTCCAAAGAACAAATTTAATCAGAGAAGTGATAAAATGCAGAAAGAAAGGAAAATAGTCAAGGAAGACAAAATAATGATAGTTTATCCATTAAATAAAGTCTAGAAAGAATATGTAGTTCCTTTTCAAGGACTACAGATAGTATTTTGAGCCACATCCTTGAGCTGTTTTGCTTGAGCTAAGATCCTTCAACAAGTGGAAGTTAACTATCTGCTGACCACCAGCATGTAGTCCCAGGCTGGTTAGAACCAGTTGACTGGTTGACTACCAATTACCTCACCACCAACCAATCAGAAGAATGTCCTTGAGCTGATTATGCATCCCACAACCCTCTCCCTCAACTGTCTTTAAAACGGCTTCCCTGAAAGCCATCATGGAGTTCAGGTCTTTTGAGCATGAGCTGCCCATTCTCCTTGCTTGGTGCCTGTAATAAATATTGTACTTTCTGTTGATGTATGGCAAAACCAATACAATATTGTAAAGTAAAAAAATAATAATAATACTGTACTTTCCTTCACCACAAACTGATGTCAGTAGACTTACTTTCCTCAGTATGAGCAAGCAGCCCCCAATTTGGTTCCATAACAATAGGAACTTCACTTTCCCCATCCTTCCCACTGTTCACTTTAGTTCAGTTCAGTCGCTCAGTCATGTCCGACTCTCTGCGACCCCATGAATCACAGCATGCCAGGCCTCCCTGTCCATCACCAACTCCTGGAGTTCACTCAGACTCACGTCCATTGAGTCAGTGATGCCATCCAGCCATCTCATCCTCTGTTGTCCCCTTTTCCTCCTGCCTCCAATCCCTCCCAGCATCAGAGTCTTTTACAATGAGTCAACTCTTCGCACGAGGTGGCCAAAGTACTGGAGTTTCAGCTTTAGCATCATTCCTTCCAAGGAACACCTAGGGCTGATCTCTTTTAGAATGGACTTACAGTCCAAGGGACTCTCAAGAGTCTTCTCCAACACCACAGTTCAAAAGTATCAGTTCTTTGGCGCTCAGCTTTCTTCACAGTCCAACTCTCGCATCCATACATGATCACTGTAAAAACCATAGTCTTGACTAGACGGACTTTTGTTGGCAAAGCAATGTCTGCTTTTCAATATGCTGTCTAGGTTGGTCATAACTTTTCTTCCAAGGAGTAAGTGTCTTTTAATTTCATGGCTGCAATCACCATCTGCAGTGATTTTGGAGCCCCCCAAAATTAAAGTCTGACACTGTTTCCACTGCTTCCCCATCCATTTCCCATGAAGTGATGGGACCAGATGCCATGATCTTCATTTTCTGAATGTTGAGCTTTAAGCCAACCTTTTCACTCTCCTCTTTCACTTTCATCAAGAGGCTTTTGAGTTCCTCTTCACTTTCTTCCATAAGGGTGGTGTCATCTGCATATCTGAGGTTATTGATATTTCTCCTACCAATCTTGATTCCAGCTTGTGCTTCTTCCAGCCCAGTGTTTCTCATGATGTACTCTGCATATAAGTTAAATAAGCAGGGTGACAATATACAGCCTTGACGTACTCCTTTTCCTATTTGGAACCAGTCTGTTGTTCCATGTCCAGTTCTAACAGTTGCTTCCTGACCTGCTTATGGGTTTCTCAAGAGGCAGGTCAGGTTGTCTGGTATTCTCATCTCTTTCAGAATTTTCCACAGTTTATTGTGATCTACACAGTCAAAGGCTTTGGCATAGTCAATAAAGCAGAAATAGATATTTTTCTGGAACTCTCTTGCTTTTTCCATGATCCAGCAGATGTTGGCAATTTGATCTCTGGTTCCTCTGCCTTTTCTAAAACCAGCTTGAATATCAGGGAGTTCACGGTTCACATATTGCTGAAGCTTGGCTTGGAGAATTTTGAGCATTACTTTACTAGCATGTGAGATGAGTGAAATTGTGCAGTAGTTTGAGCATTCTTTGGCATTGCCTTTCTTTGGGATTGGAATGAAAACTGACCTTTTCCAGTCCTGTGGCCACTGCTGAGTTTTCCAAATTTGCTGGCATATTGAGTGCAGCACTTTCACAGCATCATCTTTCAGGATTTGAAAGAGCTCAACTGGAATTCCATCATCTCCACTAGCTTTGTTCATAGTGATGCTTTCTAAGGCCCATTTGACTTCGCATTCCAGGATGTCCAGCTCTAGGTGAGTGATCATACCATTGTCATTATCTTGGTCATGAAGATCTTTTTTGTACAGTTCTTCCATGTATTCTTGCCACCTCTTCTTAATATCTTCTGCTTCTGTTAGGTCCATACCATTTCTGTCTTTTATGAAGCCCATCTTTGCATGAAATCTTCCCTTGGTATCTCTAATTTTCTTGAAGAGATCTCTAGTCTTTCCCATTCTGTTGTTTTCCTCTATTTCTTTGCATTGATCACTGAGGAAGGCTTTCTTATCTCTTCTTGCTATTCTTTGGAACTCTACATTCAGATAATTGTATCTTTCCTTTTCTCCTTTGCTTTTCGCTTCTCTTCTTTTCACAGATATTTGTAAGGCCTCCCCAGACAGCCATTTTGCCTTTTTGAATTTCTTTTCCTTGGGGATGGTCTTGATCCCTGTCTCCTGTACAATGCCATGAACCTCCATCCATAGTTCATCAGGCATTCTATCTATCAGATATAGTCCCTTAAATCTATTTCTCACTTCCACTGTATAATCATAAGGGATTTGATTTAGATCATAACTGAATGATCTAGTGGTTTTCCCTACTTTCTTCAATTTCAGTCTGAATTTGGCAATAAGGAGCTCATGATCTGAGCCACAGTCAGCTCTTGGTCTTGTTTTTGCTGACTGTATAGAGTTCCTCCATCTTTGGCTGCAAAGAATATAAACAATCTGATTTCAGTGTTGACCATCTGGTGATGTCCATGTGTAGAGTCTTCCCTTGTGTTGTTGGAAGAGGGTATTTGCTATGACCAGTCCGTTCTCTTGGCAAAATTCTATTAGCCTTTGCCCTGCTTCATTCCATATTCCAAGGCCAAGTTTACCTGTTACTCCAGGTGTTTCTTGACTTCCTACTTTTGCATTCCACTCCCCTGTAATGAAAAGGACATCTTTTTTGGGTGTTAGTTCTACAAGGTCTTGTAGGTCTTCATAGAACCATTCAACTTCAGCTTCTTCAGCGTTACTGGTTGGGGCATAGACTTGGATTACCATGATACTGAATGGTTTGCCTTGGAAATGAACAGAGATCATTCTGTCATTTTTGAGACTGCATCCAGGTAGTGCATTTTGGACTCTTTTGTTGACCATGATGGCTACTCCATTTCTTCTGAGGGATTCCTGCCCACAGTAGTAGCTATAATGGTCATCTGAGTTAAATTCACCCGTTCCAGTCCGTTTTAGTTCACTGATTTCTAGAATGTCAACGTTCTCTCTTGTCATCTCCTGTTTAACTGCTTCCAATTTGCCTTGATTCATGGACCTGACATTCCAGGTTCCTATTCAATATTGCTCTTTACAGCACCAGACCTTGCTTCTATCACCAGTCACATCCACAGCTGGGTATTGTTTTTGCTTTGGCTCCATCCCTTCATTCTTT
This sequence comes from Capricornis sumatraensis, assembly GCF_032405125.1. Taxonomy (NCBI): domain Eukaryota; kingdom Metazoa; phylum Chordata; class Mammalia; order Artiodactyla; family Bovidae; genus Capricornis; species Capricornis sumatraensis. The sequence goes on along the minus strand of NC_091085.1, from coordinate 55,990,721 downwards.
CTGGAGTTATTTCTCCAATGATCTCCAGTAGCATATTGGGCACCTACTGACCTGGGGAGTTCCTCTTTCAGTATGCTATCATTTTGCCTTTTCATACTTTTCATACTTTCATGGGGTTCTCAAGGCAAGAATACTGAAGTGGTTCTGTAAACCTTTAATTCCCTGTGCAAGATAATTCCTCTTAAAAGCTTCAAGTGGTTCCAGATTTATTGGTTGTCTGTTGTAAACCCTATATTTTCTTTTTAATTATAATAAAATGCCTATAACCTAAAAATCATCCATCCACCTTGATCATTTTCAACTGTCCTTCAGTAGCATTCAGTACATTCATATTGTTGTGCAACCAATCTCCATAACTACTTTCATCTTGCAGAATGAAAACTCTGTCCCCATTGAACATTAACTCCCTATCAGCCCTCTTCCAGGCCCTGGAAAAACCTCTTCTACATTTGCTTCCCCAAATTTGATTTCTCCAGGGACCTCCTATCAGTAGAATCATACGGTATTTTGTTTTCTAACTGGCTTACCTCCCACTTAGGAAAATGTCCCAAACAATTGTTTTTCAATTTGTTACATTTAATATATAGATTGTTGGCTGGAATAGAGGACATGCTTAGACTTAATAGCAGAAAACATATTCCTCTCCTAGAATTCCAAGTTGGATCATCCATGAAACGATTTTTACAAGAGTTTCTTGGTCCTTACTTTTTCAGTTAACATTACCCTGAGATAGAGTGTATCCAAGAGATTGTTCATAGGTGGGGTTAATCCACTGGAGAACTTGCACTGACTTTTATGCCCTGGGAGATCTCCTTTTATTGTGTGAGCAAGTATCTGAATTAGACATACTCTCATTCATGCTGAGTGTTATCTAGACATAATTTTTCTTCAAATTCTGTTACTGGCCTTTGGCTGCAGAAAAATAAGTTAATTCACATCCGTGTCAATAACTCAGTCACACAAAAATTGAATCAATGAATTTAATTAGGTCTCCATGTATGCTCTAATTTGGCAATGATAGCATTCCTAGTGAGGTGGTAAGATTAATCACTGGATGTCAGAAATGGAGCATGCTGGTTTGTGAAGAATTTGACACAAATTCTCTGGCTGGAACGGGGACTGTCAGCCATGGGTTTTCTTGGACAACATTATGGCCAATTACCACAAGAGGAGGTGACAATCTGAATTTTATCACCTGGAGACTCAAAGTCAAATGCTCCAACCTTCTGTATTGGCTTTGGAGGAATTAAATGCCTGTTTTGAGTAAGAAATCAGTGGTCCCTCACTTGTGGGGCCATATCAAACTAAAAGTCTTCTGCACAGCCAAGGAAACCATTAACAAAGTGAAAAGATAGCCTACTTATTGGAAAGAAATATTCACAAATCATATATCTGATAAAGGTTTCAGTTCAGTCGCTCAGTAATATCCGACTCTTTGCCACCCCATGAATCACAGCACACCAGGCCTCCCTGTCCATCACCACCTCCCAGAGTCCATGGACATGGGTCCATTGAGTCAGTGATGCCAGCCAACCATCTCATCCTCTGTCGCCCTCTTCTCCTCCTGCCCTCAATCTTTCCCAGCATCAGGGTTTTTTCCAGTTAGTCAGCTCTTCACATCAGGTGGCCAAAATATTGGAGTTTCAGCTTCAACATCAGTCCTTCCAGTGAACAGCCAGGACTGATCTCCCTTAGGATGGACTGGTTGGATCTGCTTGCAGTCCAAGGGACTCTCAAGAGTCTTCTCCAATACCACAGTTCAAAAGCATCATTACTTTGTTGACAAAGTAATGTCTCTGCTTTTTAATGTGCTGTCTTAACATTAGAAATATACAAAGAACTCGTATACCTCAACATCAAAACAAAACAAAACAAAAAAAAACTCGATCGAAAAAATGAGCAGGGGCTTCCCTAGTGGCTCAGTGGTAAAGAATCCGCCTACCAGTGCAGGACACATGGATTCCATCCTTGATCCAGGAAGATCCTACATGCTTCGGGGCAACTAAGCACATGAGCCACAGCTACCAAGTCGGAGCTCTAGAGCCTGGGAGATGCAGCTGTTGAGTACATGTGCCCCAGAGCCTGTGTTTCACAAGAGAAGGCCCCCAATGAGAAGCCCACACACCACAACTAGAGAGAAGCAACCACTCGCCACAACTAGAGAAAAGCCCTTGTGGCAATGAAGACCCAGCACAGCCAAAACTAAATAAATAAGCAAAAAACTGGTTTTTAAATGTACAGAGGATCCTCAACAGAGGATATCTATTTGGAAAGGTATCTTTCCAAAGAAGATGGCCAACAGACCCACGAAACCCTGTTCAACATCATCACCAGTCATCAGGAAGGAAGATAAAGTAACTTTGTTGAGTTCCGAGATTCAGAGTTAGGGGAAATGGAGTTTTACTCCTTAGACAGTCTTCTTTGACCTTGCAGCATCTCTCCAGAAAGCTTTTCCCCTTTATAAAACATTAAACATGACCACTAATATTAGTACAAAGAGCATCAGTGGAGGTGCTTAGGGCAGGCAAGGGCCAGACTGAGAGACATGAGTTCCCACCTTCACAAACGGGCATCACTCCATAAAAATGCCACCTCATTTGCCCAGTGTCAAGTAGACTAGTATTTCAGACCTAGAAACATTTGCCTTGCAGCATCAAAATAATTGAATACTGTAATGGTTCAGCAGCCTGCTTAGAGTTATAATACCAGGATTTACATTATTCTTAGCCACGGGCACATGGTCCCCAGATATTAACAACTCCCTTCCCTTCATCCCCCACGCAATAACTAGAATGTCTTGCCAAGCCCCTTTGCAACAATCCCTGAAGCATGTCAGCTCCTGGCAATGAATGCACTTAGCCAGAAAAAAAAAAAATCACATCAACTAGCAAAGGAAAAACTCCTGATTGAATACAGTTTGAAATTGCCACACTCTGTAAAGCACAGAGAGGAACAGAAGCTTTACCTGCCTGCCCATCTGGTTGGTTGTTGAGTCTCCATCTGATCTGCAGGGATTCTGAGGGGCTAGTACCTGAGACGAGGCAAGGTCATCCTTCAGAGTGGCTCGCAGAGTCCCCCAGTCTCTGCCTACATGGTGCAGATCACCGGGGCAACGACTCAACTCTCCATATGATTGCTTCTTTCAAGAGTCACAATCAGTGGAGACACAGACGTAGAGAACAGACTTCTGGACCTGGTAGGGGGAGGGGAGAGTGGGAGGAAGGAGAGGGTGGGGTGTATGAAGGGAATAACATGGAAACAGATACATTACTATATGTAAAATACATAACCAATGGGAATTTGCCGTATGACTCAAGGAACTCAAACCAGGGCTCTGTAACAACCTAGAGGGGTGGGATGGGCAGGGAAGTTCAAGCGGGAGGGGGACACGGGTATACCCATGGCTGATTCATGCTGATGTTTGGCAGAAACTAACACAATATTATAAAGCAATTATCCTTCAGTTAAAAATAAATGAATTTAATTATAAACAAACAAACAAAAGACTCACAATTTCAAGTTCCAAAGCCACCAGAGAAGTGACACAGATAGATGAAGTGGTCAGCTGGGGACTTGAGTTAACCAAAGAAGGTATATGCACCCCAATAAGGGGATCAGCAGGGACTCACCTCCCATCAGCTTTTCCCTACCAGAATGACCCACTGTTGATTGATTTCCTACACTTTCCAGGGCAGCAGGGATGATTGCTTTTAATACATTTTTTATTTTATTTTTTTTAATGTATTTATTTCTTTTTGGCTGTGCTGGGTCTTCATTGCGGCGTGTGGGTTTTCTCTAGTTGCAGTGAGTGGGGACTACTGTCTAGTTGTGGTGCTCGGGATTCTTATAGGAGTGGCTTCTCTTGCTGTGGAACACAGGCTCCAGGCATGTGGACTTCAGTAGTTGTGGCTTGAGAGCTCAGTTGCCTGAAGCATGTGGGATCTTCCTAGACCAGGAATTGAACCCGTGTCTCCTGCACTGGCAGGCAGATTCTTAACCACTGGACCATCAGGGGAGTCCCTACTTTTTTCATTTTAAAACAGCTTGAGATTTATGTAATTACTATGAAGATAGCAGAGAGTGTTCCCCTAGATGACACACTCACGTCCTCCCTATTATCCACATCTTACCTTTGTAAGGGGCTTCCCTGGTGGCTTAGACAGTAAAGAATCTGCCTGCAATACAGGAGACCTCGATTTGATCCCTGGGTTGGGAAGATCCCCTTGGAGAAGAGAATGGCTACTCACTCGAGTATTCTTGCCTGGAGAATTCCATGAACAGAGAAGACTGGTGGGCTACAGTCCATGGGGGTAGTAAAGAGTCGGACACCACTGAGCGACTAACACTTGACCTTGGTAGGGTGCATTTGTTACCCTTTACGGACCGATATCAAGCTTCCCTGGTGAATCTGTGGTAAAAGGTCCACCTGCCAACACAGATGTGAGGCCGATCCGAGTCAGGAAGATCCCTTGGGAAAGGGAATGGCAATGCACTCCAGTATTCTCGCCTGGAGACTCCCATGGACAGAGGAGCCTAGCGAGCTACAGTTCAGAGGGTCAAAAAGAGTCAGGCACAGCTGAGCCACTGAGCACACTCATACCATGAACCGATATTAGTACTTTCATTAAGGAAAGTCCAAACTTTAATCAGAAGGATATATGGTTTATAAGGTAAAGCTTGGGTATTTAAAAGTTGATCATTCTGGTAAGCAGAATAATTGCGCCTCATCAAGGATATCTATGTTCTAGCCCCCAGAGCCTGTGAATATGCCACCTTACATGGAAAAAGGGACTCTTCAAGGTATGATTCAGCTACAAATCTTGAGATGGAGAAGTTGTCCTGTATTATCCAGGTGGCCCAATGCAATCACAGCATACTTAGGAATGAAAGTTAGCAGGGTCAGAGTCAAAGAAGATGTGATGGAAGCCAAGATCTGTGGTGTACCTGTGAACCAAGGATGGTAGGCAGCTTCTAGAAGCTGAAAAGACCAAGGAAACAAATTCTTCTCAGAGACTCCAGAAGAAACACAGCCCTGACAACACCTTGATTTTATCCCTTACAATCCATTTACTTTTTGACTTGTAGAACTGAAAAAAAAATTAAATATTGTGTTCCTTTAAATTAGATTTATAAGTCAGAAAGAAAAACACCAATACAGTATACTAACACATATATATGGAATTTAGAAAGATGGTAATGATAACCCTGTATGCGAGACAGCGAAAGAGACACAGATGTATAGAACGGACTTTTAGACTCTGTGGGAGAGGGAGAGGGTGGGATGATTTGGGAGAATGGCATTGAAACATGTATACTATCAGGTAAGAAATGAATCGCCAGTCTATGTTCGATACAGGATACAGGATGCTTGGGGCTGGTGCACGGGGATGATCCAAAGAGATGATATGGAGTGGGAGGTGGGAGGGAGGTTCAGGATTGGGAACTCATATACACCCGTGGCTGATTCATGTCAACATATGGCAAAACCAATACAGTATTGTAAAGCAAAAAAAAAGTAAAAATAAAAATAAAAAAATAAAATGAAATTAGATTTATGGTCATTTGTTTCAGTGGCAAATCATCAGTGCAACCAGAGGTAAACACCCCACCTATAAAACACTAGTTCACCCCTCCCTGGCCTGCCACTTTTCAAAGGACCAATGTCTGCTTGGGAATGGAGAATGAAATTATATCCCCTCTGCATCACAAACCCTGGTACCATTCCTGACACATAGAAGATGCTTAATACATGTGTATTAAATGAATGCTTTTACCACATTTAAAACCACTAAATTAATTATTAATATCCTCCAACAAGGAACAATGAGCATTCTTTATTCTCCTTGGGTAAAAAGTGTAAGAAATAGTGATTCTATTTATTTCTGGCCACTTAGGTCTCCTGAACTATGCATCCATATTTCTAAGCTACTTTAAGTATGCCTTTGATTTCTTATTATGGAACAAAATGAGACACACGCTTAAACAGTTTGCCGGTGGAGTGTCATTACCGACAAAGTAACTATGCTTTTGAAAATGGTACAAGTGGTGAAAGCACCATTTCGAAGTTCATTGTCAGTCTTTCCAATTTCAAGAGCCTAGAGAAAAAAGGCTCCTTAGCCTATTTTCATTTTCCTCAGTTAAGACTTTAACTGCAAAGCTTTTCTTTTGTTGGGCTTGGGCCCCTGGAACAAGTGCCTTGTGAGTTAAAATCTGCACAAAGATAATATTAGGCTAACAAGAGAAACATCAAAGTCATTATCTTTCTACCTGCTGGAAAGCCCAGGGTGTTACCTTCCTTCAGAAGCCATTCACCCTTCGGAAATAGAGATGGATTCAGCATGAGGGGACTGTCACCAAGCCGGAGCTTGTCAGGGAACAGGCCAGTTAACAGAGGGATGAGGTCCTGGGGCAAAGAATAGAGACTTTATTCAGAAAGCCATCAGACCAAGAAGATGCTGAACTAGCCATTTCCTTTGCCAGGGGATCTTCCCAGCCCAGGGGTTGGGAATAACTCAAGAATCATCTTCTCTGAGTTAGAATTCAGGCTTCTTTTATGCCCAGAGTTGGGGAGAAAAGTCAAACACTTCCCGGTTCCCATCAGCCTTTGGATGAAATGTGCTCATTCCTTCTTTCCTGCAGTCATTCACAGGTGGGCCTGCTCAGGATATTTCCCCTGAGTTAAACAAAGATATTTTAGTTTAAAGCTTACTACCTGGGAGGTAGGGTTCCTGGAGATGGGCCATTATGTATAATTTAACCTCAAAGGCAACATTCCTTTGGGCTTCCCTGGTGGCTTAGAAGTAAATAATCAGCCTGCCAATGCAGGAGGCAGGGGTTCCATCTCTGGGTGTGGAAGATCCCCTGGAGGAGGAAATGGCAACCCACTCCAGTATTCTTGCCTGGAGAATCCCAGGGACCGAGGTGCCTGGCGGGCTACAGTCTACGGGGTCACAAAAGAGTCGGACACGACTTAGTGACTAAACAACAACAATGTTCCTTTAATGATTAACTTGTAGAAAAAGTAACAGAACACAAAGGTTAAAGGAAAAGAAACAGATCCAGGAGAGAGTCAGATTTGTACTTTTCCCTTTTGCAGGACCACACACACATAAAGCACAGAAACAGGGGTTTGAGTCTTGATACATTAACTTTCCTTTTCCAGCCAGGCTCTGATGGCAGAGATCCCTTTCTACTTCTTTCCCCACTTTTATCTCCCTCTCATCCCTCTCTTGGACATTATCGTGCATGCTTTTCCTGTTCATGGAAGGCAGCTGTTTTGCCCCCTCCAGTCCTTGTGTAGGCAGAGGCAGCCTGTGTCACAACCATCCCTCCTGGGTACAGTCCCTAATGATTGCTGGCGTGGTAGACTGCATTCCATATTCATCCCTGGATTCGGCATGGTTGCCTTTAACCAGTCATTCTAATCATCTCACTACTATGGTTTTAGACTGTCACTCTGAGGTTGTGTTTCTGTGGATCTTGTTCCTCGTGGGCATCTGGAAGAAACTCAAGTAGGTCTCTGAGTCACAGAAGTAGCTTCTTTCTTTTGCCTCTTTCAGGGAAACCTGGGTTCCAAGGTCTAGTTCTGCTGATACCTGGCTCTGGCTAAGTTCGATGTCCCAACCTCCATGGCCTCATCTATTTAAGGGGATGATTCTATCTGCCTATCAGAGCTGTGACACCCGCTAAGTTCTTGGCTTCCAGAAAAGGGCAGATGTAATTATTCATCATTCAGTCATACTTTCATTCATCAAACCCACCTTCAATGATGGGCACTGGGGTACAGGACCCCGAAATTCAGGCTTTGAACAGACTGTTTGGGATTCAAATTGCAGCTATGCCATTGGCTACCTGAGTGAACCCAGTCAGCATGTATATCTTTTATGTTTTTGCTTCAGTTTTCTCCCTTGTAAAATAAGTACTGTGCTGGTAGTGGCCTCAAAGAGGTGTTTCACAAGAAAACTGAGTGTATACAGAGTTGTATGCACAGTTTACCTTTACTAAAATTTAGGTAATAATACTGATACCATTGGAGAAGGCAGTGGCACCCCACTCCAGGACTCTTGCCTGGAGAATCCCATGGATGCAGGAGCCTGGTGGGCTGCAGTCCACGGGGTCGCTAAGAGTCAGACACGACTGAGCAACTTCACTTTCACTTTTCACTTTCATGCATTGGAGAAGGAAATGGCAACCCACTCCAGTGTTCTTGCCTGGAGAATCCTAGGGATGGGGGAGCCCTGGTGGGCTGCCTTCTCTGGGGTCACACAGAGTTGGACACGACTGAAGTGACTTAGCAGCAGCAGCAGCAACTGATACTATTAGAATTACAGTCAGGCTCAGGCAGCCTGACTCCAGAACCTGAGTATTCAGAATTGTGCAAAACTGCTTATATATTGGATTGGGCAAAATGTTCATTTGGATTTTTCCATACAATATTATAAGAAACCTTGAGCTTTTGGGTCAACCCAATTATTGTTAGTCATGATGAAGTCTCTTTAATGTATTTCCATTACTCAGGTAGGTTATGTCTTTGAAAGAGACCCTGATGCTGGGAAAGATTGAGGACAGAAGGAGAAGGGAGCAACAGAGGATGAGATGGTTGGATGGTATCATGGACTCAATGGACATGAGTTTGAGCAAACTCCAGAAGATGGTGAAGGACAGGGAAGCCTGGTGTGCTGCAGTCCACAGGGTCACAAAGAGTCAGACACAACTTAGCAACTGAACAACAGCAACAAAATGTCTTTGATGCTGGTGGCTTCAATTTTGTCCCTACCAGAGCTCTGGGTACCATCATATTGTGGGGTCACCTGTGGGAGGGATACTTGGCCATGGGAAGAGAGGCTCCAGTAATAGGTCGGGTGCTATATGTCTCCTGGGGAATTCAATTTGCTGACTTTAAGCCCTTTTAGGAGTCTGGGGCCAAAATTGCCATGAGCTACTCCTGACACTTTCTGGTCCTTTTGCTTCTGGTTGGGTCACTGATATTGAGATCCAGCTGGTGGTCACCCATGAAAGCATAAGGATAAGTGTTCAGAGCATAATTCAGCTTCTAGGGCTGGCAAGTCCAGAGGTTTCTGCATAAGTCAAGGAGAAAAACAAAATTGCTGAAATACTGAGTAGCAAATGCAGTGATCGAGATATTACAGATTTTGGAGCTTGTTCTGTAAACTTGTGTTCAACTCCCAGTGACTGAAACGTATTCAAGGTAAATAATCCCTGTGTGTGTCACTTTCATTGTCTGCAAGATGGGAACAAGATAGGACCTACCTGCTATTGTTCTTATAGGATACAATGAGTTAAGAGATACGTAACATTAGGGCAAATCTCTGCATATTCCTTAATAAATGAGAGTCATTATTAACTCTAAAAGTGTGAACACACACATACCCAAAAAAGCTATTTAATCAATCTGATTTGCTGCACAATATAATATACATCTCATATTTTTAGGACAAAAATCTCTAACTGGTGACAGAAGCTATTTCCTTTTTTTTTTTTTTTTTTTTTTTTTGCGTCTTTTCCCCAAAGTCCTGCAGGCAGCTGCAGAGAGCTTTGAGAAATAATAAATGTGCTATATATACCAACTTCTTTGATCCCCTGCCTTTATTCTAAAATATGGAAAGGCTTGGGTGTAAATATGGCTGTGAAGTCTTTTATGGCTCCCATTAACGTGAAAATGTGCTTGTGTAATGCACTCAGTTGTGCCTAAATCATCCTCACTCCCGCCTGGTTTCATATTGTCTGGGAAAGAGAACATTGGAGCAGGGCAGTCATCATGCAGTAACAAGCACATGGACATTGGTGGCCTAAAAAGCTTTTTAGTAGATTAATTGAAAGTCTCGCTGTGTGAGCCAGAGGATCACAGCCAGTGACACTGAATAGGCACTCTCACAATTTCACAAGTAATGGTGGCTAAAGAAAACGAAATCATGGGACATGTCTCACCACCAATTCTTGGATAAGAAAAGTCACTAGCCTGAGTTGCCCTCATTTCAGAACTTGGAGGCAGCCTGGATGGCTGCGCTGCATGTTGCCATAGGTTGAAGCCTGGATCCCATCACCCGGCCATCAAGGTTTAAGTACTGGCTCTGCTGCTTGCTTGCTGTGTGACCTTGGTGAAATTGGTTGCCCTCTCTGTGCATCTGTTTATCTGCAAGGTGGGAATGACAACAACAGCCATATTGCTGCCGAAACTCAGCTTCTGTTCACCAGTGCCAAATAGAAATTTGGAGACAGAGTTTTGGACGAAGTAGAAAAGAGTAGCCTTTGTTGCTTTGCCAGGCTAAAGGGGCCAGAGTGGGCTAATGCCCTTAAGATTGTGTAAACTGCCTGGAGGGAGTAGTGAGGAGTTTTATAATGCTCAATGGAGCAGGGTGTGGTCAGCATGTGGGCAGTTCTAGGATTGGTTGGCTTCAAGGTGAAGTTTCAAGCATCAGCTTTCTGGTTTCAACCAGTTTAGGGTCTGTGTTCTTGTGGTCAGCAATTTTCATCTAGAGGCAGGGTTCTGCTTCCTGTTTAAAAAAAAAAAAACCTTAGGAATGTGTGTCAGGCCTTTATCTGTATCTTTCAGGGAACTGGGAGTTTGGTGATGCTGCTATGGGGCAGAATTATAGTCTAAATTGTTAATAGTTCCCCAGAACAACAGCCATTCTTTGTTTCTACATTTTCCAATCATTAACTCTTGGGTCATCAATTTTCTTCAAAAGACAAGGACTCTGGGGCTTGTATACCATTTCAATACTTATCTCATAGGTCACTGAGAAGGCAAGGTTGAGCAGACTTTGGGAACACACACAGAACAGGACCTGGAGTATAAAAAACACAGGGTAAGAGCTGGCTATCATCACTGTATTGTTATTATTGTTGTATTAAAGTCTTCATAGAAAATACATGGTACTCTTAAAATAGGATGCCCTTAGTCACTCAGTCATGTCTGATTCTTTGTGACTCAAAATAGGACAGGATTTAATAAAAGTAGCATTTGAATGGCTTGGTCAGGGTAAGTAGACAGAGGATGGCCCCACATTCAGGACCTAGCATCGGGTGAAAGGCGTGACACTACTTCCTACCTTCACCCCAACCAGAGGGCCAGGGGAGGGAGCAGATTCCAGAGTGGCAGAGGGGTGACAGTGAGAAGTGCTCAAGAAGCACTCCCCCAATGGGAACTGTAGTTTCTGTGAAAGCAACACATATGATGCTAAATCATGGAAGGGTAGAGAATGAGAATCATAAGTCCCTTGACCTCTCCCATATCTTAACCCCTAAACCCCAGTGCCTCCCATTGCTGGTGTTCCATCGTTAAGTTGTGTCCAGTTCTTTGCAACCCTAAGGACTGTAGCCCGCCTGGCTCCTCTGTCCATGAGATTTCCCAGGCAAGAATACTGGAGTGGATTGTCATTTCCTTCTCTAGCCTCCCATTCGAAAATCTAACCAAAAACCAGCAGACATGGGAGTCCAATTAATCCATTATGAAAAGATCAGCTTCCAGCTTTCAGACTGGTACTGGGGCAAAGAGAAGATGTGGACAGTGATTAGAAATCCTCCAACTTCAAGAACAACAGTCTCTAAACCATCTGTATTATCTGTGCAGCTAGTAAGAACAAACTGAGCAGATATTCCCAATATAGTCACATACCCCACTGCCAAGAAATGCTAACAGGACAAATATAACTAACATAAATATTTCTCATTTTTCCAGTCTGCAAGAATTGCTTAGTGCCTTTTTGTTTTGGTTCCAGGCCACAGTGAGGAAGAGTGATAATCTTCATAAAAACAACCTGAACAAAAATAGTGACAGCAACTTGCATGTCGATAACACTAAACAATGATCAAATTGTTTTCATGCATTTAATTCCATTTTAGCCCTGTATAATAAATTTGTGGTAAAGAAGATATTGATTCCTTTTTGAAAAAGAAGGAAATTGAAGATGAAGAGTTCAGTTGACTAGGATCAAAACCCACTGTATCATCCTTGCTTAAATTTCTTAGAGAATACAAGGAGAAATGGTAACTATACAGAATAGTGTTTTGACTTCGCTGATGGTCCAGTGGTTAAGAATCTGCAATGCAGGAGACACAGGTTCAATCCCTGGTCTGCGAAGATTCCACATACCACGCAGCAACTAAGCCTGTAGGTCACAACTACCGACCCTGTGCACCTAGAACCCATGCTCTGCAACAAGAAAAGCCACAGCAATGGAAAGTCTGCACACAGCAACTAGAGAAAGGCCTTGCCCAGCAACCAGTGCAGCCAAATATGTATGTGAATAGGAACCGAAAGAGTTTTAAAGTACAAGATGCAAAATTTACTTATCTGTTTTATTTAAGAAATAAGTTGAGAAGTATTGTGAGGCATCAGACTCCAGGCACTGGACAGCAAAGTTGTGGAGAAATTGGAGTCCTTGAACACTGTTGGTGAGAATGTAAATAAAATAGTGTAACAGCTATGCAAATAGTGTGGAGATTCATCAAAAATTAAAAGTGGAACTAGCATATGAGCCAGGGATCCCACTTTGGGATATATATCCAAAAGAATGGAAAGAAGGGTTTCAAGAGACAGCTACACTCTTCAGTAAGTGGGAAACACTTTAAACACATGTAACATACTTTATTGTTGATTTTAGGACATAGACTACTCAGCCATAAAGCTTTCCTATGGACAGCTCTTCTAAAATATTTCTTAAACCTCCAAATTCTGTATTTCTAGTGTCATATATGTTACATTTTAAAATATTCTGTTGTTATAGTAATACTTTTGAAAAATGAAGTAGGAGGTGAAGACTTTCATAAACTGATAGGTTTGTTGGAAAGAGTAGGCTAGGTTGGGAAGTTACTGAGAGCTGTTGCAATCGATTTTACTATCTAGTGCTTCATGTTCCCAGAAAGGATCATTTAAGTGTGGCTTCCCTGATAACTCAGTTGGTAAATAATCTGCCTGCAATGCAGGAGATCCCAGTTTGATTCTGGGTTGGGAAGATCCCCTGGAGAAGGGAAAGGCTACCCACTCCAGTATTCTGGCCTGGAGAATACCATGGACTGTATAGTCTATGGGGTCACAAAGAGGCGGACACAACTAAACGACTTGCACTTTCAAGCAGGCTTCTAGCCCTCCTTACTGATCACTCAGAAAATTATCTTCTACAAATTTATGACTGCTTTGCCACTTGAAGAGTGGAAAACAACTGATGTTTTAAATGACTCAACTGAACTAAACAATTAGCTCTGGGAGAAATATTTTACCTGAAAGGCTCAGAAGGATAAGTCATGAAGTCTACAGGATACAATCACAGGTTTACACGAAAAAGGCACAGTTTAGATTTAGTGATTGGACACAGAATACAGAGCTATTACCGAGATGACAGTGCATTTATATGCAGCATCAGTGTGAATTCTGAAAAAGTAATAGGAAGCATCATCCCGGTGGGAGGAGGAGCCTTTGAATTGACTGGAATAATTTCATTATGGAAGGACTCATTTTCCAACCAGAAATTCCAGGCACCAGTGGCAATATGGTGGCCTTGGTAGTACACCTACGGGTCAGGAGGAAAGGGGTTCATTTGCATATAAATTAAATTTGCATAAACATTTCAGCAAAAATAAATGGAGCCAACCACAGTCTCTGTCTGAATTGTTCCTCTTTGGCAGATGTTAATAGAAGTATCCTGTGTTATTGTGACTTGTCCTGCTGTGCAGGTTGGGCTCTGGTACCCAGGAAAGGACCTAGAGTCCCAGCGCCTGAAATAACACATGCTCTCTTGAAATATACTCCAAGATAGAATGGGTTAAAGTCTTTCTTTAGTCCACTTATTCAAATCACTACTGAAGATGGCCCCATATATTTTCTTGACATTCTAAAAATTTCTAGAAATATCCCCCATTAGAACAGAGTGAAACTTGGATTTAATTAAATTCAGATGGAGAGGTAGGTAGAGGCAGAAGAGGACAGAAATCAGCAACTCAGTTTGCAGTTCAGGCCATTTATACAACGCCTGTCTCCTGCTCCTTGAACACTTAGGTCACTCTCATTCCCAGCTGGCAAAACATGAGAGCATCATGGAGGAGCAGGCAGAACTGGACTTCAGATGAGGACAAACAGTCATGATTTTTGGTTAAACCCATGGGACAACACAGCAACTGAAGAAGCCCAAGGCAAGGCTTGGTTCCTGGAGCCCAGCCTCTGGAATGGCTGTAACGGGATCTGACTAGAATCGACAGAAAATCTAATGATGTGCAGCTTCCAGGCTCCTGATACTTCCAGCTCAGGGATGTGAATTTGAGATCTGGTACTTCCAGCTTAGAATGTGAAGACGAAAGAGGAAGGACCAGAAGAGATTCACTCACATCTCTATAACTCCATTCACATGGAATTCTATATCAATAAAGCCTCCTGAAGATGTATGAGATGTGGGAGGAGGGGGGGTGCTTGGGAAATCGGACATCATATGTAATTTTGTCTAGAAGAACTGGTCTGAACTAAATGTATTTTTTCCATCTTCCTTTCAGTTCAGTATAATCAGTTCCTCTTAATTTCATTAGCTCTGAATACTCAGCTTTCCCCCATACACTGGCTCTTCAACAACTCAATCTTTACTTACAAAGAGCTCCTTCCTCAGAGCAAATGTATTTTAAATGTTTGTATTTGCTCATACTGAAGTGTACTTCTCCAGTTTGTGACTGCTACTGAAATGCAGATGATAAGGCTATAGCAAATAGCTGTGGATTTGAGGAGGTGGTGTTTTCAGTTGGCAGGAATTTTTCAACTCTTCGCATAGAGGAAATGGTTAGCAGTGTGAGTATTTACATTTCCAATTTAAAATGAAGATATGTGCTTGGCACATAGTGAGAAATCGACAAAATGCTGCTGAATAAATATCATGGGCTTCCCCAGTGGTGCAAGTGGTGAAGAATCCACCTGCAATGCAGGCGATGTGAGTTCAAGCCCTGGGTCAGGAAGATCCTCTGGAGAGGGAAACGGCAACCTGCTCTAGTTCCCATGCCTGGGACATCCCATGGACAGAGGAGCCTGGCGGGCTATAATCCATGGGGTCACAAAAGAGTCGGACACAACTTAGCAGCTAAACAACAGCAACAAAAGCTGTGGAGAAATTTTCATAGACTTCCAGAAGGGAGCTAAATCTGTGGAAAAATGCCAAATACCTTTCCATTTCTTCATTACATCACACATAGACACCTCTGGGCTGCACCTTCAAAAACCTGAGCCTCAAGACCAAAGAAAGTGCCCAGAAACAGCAACAGAGACATCAGTGATTTAATGGATGGAGGATCGTATGGGTCTGAAACAAGGTCCTGGAGCGACACCTCAGTGTTTGTGATAAATAGCAGGCAGCGTAGAGCAGCAATTTTCCCTTCCAGGAGGAAGCGGAGGTTACCAGTTTTAGGGACAATTGACCTCAGGGTTGGCTCATCAGTTGCCAGGGAAACCAGCAGAGGCGCAAGCCCCTCACCTTCCCTTTGATAAACTCTCAGAGTGGAGGTATTCTGATCCAAAGATTAGAGCAATCACTAGCTGGGACCAAGGTATGTAGGAAGGTCAGTCTCATGAGTAGGTGTAGGTGAAGCAGACAGTGGTCAAGGAGGGGATGTACAAAGAGCAAGAGAGCAGCCATCTTTGGTGCCTGGTCTCACACACACACACACACACACACACACACACACACACACACACAGAGTTATGGATTGAAATGTCAGTTTTGGAAAACTGACATACTAAGCAAAGAACTGTATTTATAATTTCTGTAATGATCCTTATGGATGTGTGCTCAAATATTCTGCAATTTTTATGAATGACATAATTTTTTATTGAATGTAGACTTCATATCTGTAGTGAAAAGTGTTGGTCACATATCCAAATTCTACTGCCTTCTGATTCCTTGCTTTATGAGATTTTCATGTCTGATCATGGCACCCAGAATTTCCAGCACCATCTTGCTACTAGTGGAAGGAGAAAGCCAACCTGAGGATGGGAAGCAGAGAGATGAAGGGACATGTCACATGGCTGAGCTGTTGAAATTTTCCAATTCTGGACTCCCAACTTCCTATCATGGTGCTCGGGCTTTTAAGAGATGATAAGACCCCTTATTGTAAAAGTCTGATGAGTCAGAATTTCTGTTACTGCAGCTGAAAGCGTTCAATAAATACAAAAACATCTTTGTAAATGGCCGTGTACTTGTCCTCTGCAATATGTCTATCACAACAAACTTGTTTTATTAAAGAAATTTATTTTTCTTCCCAGAACTCTGTAATCTTCTTGAGGGCTTTTTAAGTTCTTTAATTCTCAGAATCAGGTGCTGTGAATGCTTATGAATGTTTTTTATACAATTCAATTTAGGGATAACTGCCAATATTCTTTTTTTCTCTATGTCGGAAATTATTTGTAACAAGATGTCAATATTCTTAAGCCTTTCTTTTCAACTAGACTCTAGAAACTCTTTCTCTTTTGGACTCTGAAGAATACAGAAGTAAATAAGAGTTGTGTCTGTCTATAAGAACATTCAATATGGTAAAAAAAAAAAAAAAACAGATGTGTGTGTAACAAGATATAACCCATTGCAAAATGTGAAAACCATTGTGATATTTTCTACCGAACAAAATTGAGTTTATCCACAAGTGACAGTAAAATTGATCACAGTGGCTTACAAGTTAGTGATTGGTATCTCACATAATAAAATGTCTAGCGATTGTAGGAATTAGATGGGCAGTTAAAAGAAATAAATCCTTTGGAAGTCTTTGTTTTTTTCCACAGGCTTGCAAGATGACTGTTGCATCTCCAGCCATCACATCCTAATCAAAGCAAAAAGAGCCAGAAGAGGTGATGCCAGTCATGTATCCCCTTGCATTCAAAAACAAAAGCTTGCCAATAAATGCCCCAGAGACTCATGCTTGTGTTTTATTGACCTGGATTGAGTCGTGTAACCCTTCCCATCCTCAAAGGAGACCAAGGAAAAAGGGAATAGAACTGTCATGTTGAAATGCTGCAGGGGGCATCTGAATGCTGTGTGTACACACTTCCATGTCCCCACAGTATTTGAGCTGAATGAGATCTTAAGTCTTCCTGCTAACAACCCTATGAGTTAAGTAACCTTATTGTTCTATTTTACAGATGAAGGAAATGAGACTCAGAAGGGTCCTGAAACTTGCAGTTAGAAAGTGAAAAGTGAAAGTGTTACTCACTCAGTGGTATCTGGCTCTTTGTGACCCCATGGACTATAGCTCGCCAGGCTCCTTCGTCCATGGAATTCGCCAGACAAGAATACTGGAGAGGGTTGCCATTTCCTTGCAATGCAGGCAAATTCTTTACCACTGAGCCACCCAGGAAGCCCCAAGAAGGCAGAGTAGAAGGATATGCACCCATCTTCTCCTGTGAAAAAAACCAAAATCTCAACTAGCTGCTGGACAACCATTAACAGGAAAATGTTGGCTCTGCAGAAAAAAGGGAAGCCCCAGAAATTAGAAGTCATCTAATTGAATAAATGTAGTGTCAGCAGCCAGCTAAGATGGATCAACTCTGACCAAGATAATATTAATATTTCCTTCTGATTGACCATGGCGTAGGCTCTTCCTACGTCATGGCCCTGGACATCTCTTTTTTTGTTGTTGTTGCCTTTACTCTAGAAAACTTGTAATTGGAAATTCTTTCTCTACTCCTTTGAGATGTAAATCTTTTTAAAAGCCTCTTTTCATTTTTGTCATCCTTGGGATGTCTTTTTCCTGGACCTTGGAGTCAGCTCTTTGAAAACTAACATCAAGGAAGACAGCACTCAGTCTCCATGGGAAGGAAGAAGCCCAACTTTAGTGGGAGCCTGCTCCCAGCTGTGAAACTCCCTCCTATCATGAAGATATTAAAAAAGCCCACATTTCCCTGTGTAAAGCCAATTAACACACACAGATGACCTAAGAGCCCCCTTCCTCTGCTCTTAACAATTCTCCCACCCTTTGTTTTGATGAAGTTGAGCTCTGCATGAGTTCTGTCTGGTATCTTTTCTCTGTTACAATAGCTTTTTATAAAGTCCCCCTTTCCTTTTAAGCTTTTCTAGAGCATGTTTAATGGAGAAGGCGATGGCACCCCACTCCAGTACTCTTACCTGGAAAATCCCATGGACGGAGGAGCCTGGTAGGCTGCAGTCCATGGGGTCGCGAAGAGTCGGACATGACTGAGCGACTTCCTTTTCACTTTTCACTTTCATACATTGTAGAAGGAAATGGCAACCCACTCCAGTGTTCTTGTCTGGAGAATCCCAGGGACAGGGGAGACTGGTGGGCTGCCATCTATGGGGTCGCACAGAGTCAGACACGACTGAAGTGACTTAGCAGCAGCAGCAGAGCATTTTTAAAATGTTGACAGTTCAGAACAATGCACTCTGAGATGCCTTGGAATCAGGTCTTGAAAACTCAGATGCCTGCACAGACCAGGTAGGCAAGGTAAATGTGGTCAGATGCAAGACAGAAAAGGATACTAGTGACTGAGATGTTGGAGACCCAATTTCTATTACAGTACGTTAAATAGTGATCTTCCAAAAAATAAGTCCAACTCCTAACCCCTGGTCTCTGTGAAGCTTCTTTGAAAATAGGACTTTACCAGGTAAAACTACATTAAAGCTCTCAGAATGAATTGATGGCTACCACAGGGGAAGGGTGGCAGGGTAGGATAGTTAGGGAGTTTGTGATTGACAGGCAAACACTGCTATATTTAAAATGGATAACAACAAGGACCTACTATACGGAATGTAGAACTCTGCTCCATGTTATGAGGCAGCCTGGATGGGAGGTGAGTATGAGGAAGAATGCCTGCCTGCTAAATCGCTTCAGTTATGTCTGACTCTTTGCAACCCCATGGACTGTAGCCCACCAGGCTCCTCTGTCCGTGGGATTCTCCAAGCAAGAATACTGGAAGATTGACATTTCCTCCTCCAGGGGGATCTTTCCAATCCAAGGATCAAATCCTCATCTCCTGTGTCTCCTGCATTGGCAGGCGGGTTCTAGCACCACTTGGGAAGTCCCTGGGGGAGAATAGATACATATATTTGAGTGGCTGTGTTCCTTCCGTAGTCACCTGAAACTATCACAATGTTGTTACTCAGCTATACCCCAATACAAAATAAGAAGTTTCAAAAACTAAAAAAGTAAAAAATATGGATAACCAACCAAGGACCTGCTCTATAGCACAGGGAACTCTGCTGATATCAGGTAACAACCTAGTTGGGAAAAGAATTTGAGGAAGAATAGAAACATATATAGATATAACTGAATCGCTTTGTTGTACAACCAGAACTAAAGCTACATTGTTCATCAACTATATTCTAATATAAAATTGAAAGTTTTCAAAAAGGCTGTCAATATTTAGAGTGGACCCCCAAATCCAACAAGTGGTATCCTTACAACTGGAGGAGATCTGAGAGGTGGAGACACAGGGAAGAAGGCTATGTGAAAACAGAGAAAGAGATCCGAGTGCTGCAGACAGCCAGTGAAAGCCTTCCAGCCACTAGGAGCTAGAAGGGGCACTGAGACTCCCTCCTGGAATCTTTGGAGGGAGCTTGATCCTACAGGCACCTTGACTTCAGAGTCTGGCCTCCAGAGCTGTGAGAGAATATATTTCCATTGTTTTAAGCCATCAAGGTTTGGGGAATTTGTTGCGGCAGCCTCAGGAAGTGAAGACACCAGTCTAAGGTCTTTACTCGGATGAAACGTGATCCTCGATTTCGCAGATTTACCAGTGGAGTCACAGAAATCTGGAATTTGATGCCAAATACCTTTATTTTTAAATTTATGTTAGTTGGTTTATGATGTTATTCAGCAAAGTGATTCAGTTATATCTTTATACATACTATTTTCATATTCTTTTCCATTATGGTTCATCTCAGGATTTTTGATGTTGTTGCTCATGCTGTGCCGTAGGGCCTTGCTGCTTATCCATCCTGTATATGTCACTTTGCATCTGCTAACCCTAAACGCCCACTCCATCCCCACCTCACCCTCTTCCCTTGGCAACAATTCTGTTCTCTGTGTCTGTGAGTCCATTTCCGTAGGTAAGTTCACTTCTGTCATATTTTAGATTCCACATATCAGTGATATCACATGGTATTTCTATCTGACAACTTCACTTAGTAGGACAATCTCTGGTTGCATCCATGTTGCTACAAATGACGCTACTTCATTCTTTTTTATGGCTGAGTAGAGTTTAATTGCATATGCGCACTCTGTCTTCTTTCTGCATTCATCTCTCAGTGGACATTGAGTTTGTTTCCATGCCTTGGCTATTGTGAACAGTGCTGCTTTGAACATAGGGGTGCATGCATATTTTTGAAATATAGGTTTGTCTGGATATATGGCCAGAAGTGGGACTGTTGGATCATACAGCAACTCTGTTTTTAGATTTTTGAGGAAACTCTTTCCTGTTTTCCATAGTGGCTGCACCAATTTACCTTCCCACCGACAGTGTAGATGGGTTCCCTTTCCTCCGCACTCTCCAGCATTTGTTATCAGATATCTTTATTTTTTTCAATGTGGCAAGCAAGTCACTTTTTCTTATCTTGCAGGTCAACACTGCATGAGGCCAGCAGATTAAAACAGGTCTCAGAGAGCAGATACACCCTCTGGATAGCAGATTAAAAACTCTGTATTGGGGAATTGATTTTGGATTTGATCTACATAGAGTTGTTCCGGAAGAATTCTCCTTACACTGTTGAGTTCCGCTTGATGGGGCTGGCAGTGGCTGGTTCTGAATATTTTTCACAATCCTTGGAACTCAAATCTGGAGGGACCGTCTTTCCTACTTAAGCCATGGACTCATGCCTGTGCCTGGAGGCAAGGAAGGATACATTTGGATAACTGACAGTAAGGCATAAGCCTACATAGGATTCCCACCAATTAAAGATGGTTATCAGTCTAAAACATGAACTATTTCCACCTCCTGCTCATGGGGCGGCTTTGTCAAGTTTTAAACCTCAGCTTTGATTTATGAATTCAAGGGAAAAAAATGCTAGGAAAATATATTTATAACCCTTCCCCTTAACAGGAAGCCAGACTCCCTAGCTACTGTGTAGGCATGGTTCCCATTAACTTAATGAGAGTTTCAGTACAAAATTTAGTCCAGCATCCATGCTAGATGCTCACAAGTGTGGCTGAATTTTAATATTTCATGGACTTTCTCAAAACTCTAAATAGACTCTCAGAAATGTGTTTTGCAGTATAACAAAATGATCAAGTCTGACTTAAAGATGCATCTTTTTTTTTTCTATAGGCAGAAATGAAGCAGTTGAGAATTCCTTTTAACTCTCTGTATTACTTACTATCCTCTGCCAGCTCAATTAAATGTTATCATTTCCAGAGAAGAGAAATAACGTGCTTTCATTATGGAGAGACTGAGTCAAATGGACAGTTGTATGTGTGTTGTGTGTGTGTGTGTGTGCTCAGTTATGTCTGACTCTTTGCTACCCCATGGACTGTAGCCTGAAAATGGACAGATAGGGTCTTTTTAATAGAGAACTGTGAATCTCCACCCACATGACCCATTCTCAGAAATCAGTGGGTTTTATTGCATTTGAAGTGAATCACAGGCATTTTACTACACTGGAGTTTATTTTTTTGTTCTCTTTTCTAACAAATCGGTCATTAGGAGGTAGTTGCGTGGAGGGTTTGCACTCCACAAGGGTGGATATCATGTTGCTTTAAAAACCAATGTTTGCTCATTATCTTTCACAGTGATGGTTGCATAGCTGGTGGTTAAATCCACACATTGTTTTTACAAAGTAATCTGTGTTTCGGAACTTCAGAATTCTCCAGTATATTGGTGTTGATAAGAGGTGATGAGAGGCACTGTAGTGATCTCGAACTTAGAAGATAGGTGACTTGTGTCTTAGACCCTCCTCTGAGAAAAACCTACAGATCCAAGACTTCCCTGGTGGTCCTGTAGTTAAGAATCCACCTTCCAGTGCTGGGTACATGGGTTCAATCGCTGGTCAGGGGACAAAGATCACACGTGCTGCGAAGCAACTGAGCCCATGTCCCCCAACTGTTGCAAGATGCAACTGAAGATCCTGCCTGCCACCACTGAGACCTAACACAGACAAAAATAAATATACAAATAAAAGAAACATTATTTTTCTAAAAAGCCCTACACACCCTTCGTGAGCTGAATTTCTCATCTTTAAATAAAATTCTTGGAAATTTAAATAAAAATCAGTGGTGCTAAGACAGCAGATGTGCTTTGTCTGGAATGCAAGGTGCTCTCACATGGCACCAGTTCTGACAAGAAATAACATGAAGAGGAGTTATCCCCCATTGGCAACCCCTTTGAGCCTTTCTGTGATTTGGAGAAATAGTCTTTTGAGTGATAGCAATTCTTAACACTTTAATCTCCTGTTTAAGTAATGGAGATTCAATTCATGTTCATAATTTTGACAATATGATAGCCAGAATTTTATAATTTTTTTCATCATTATCATATTATTTTTATGGCAAGACATGGCCATTTTTCCCACTTCAATAACATGCCCTCTTTTAAATTAATGGATTTAACTAAAACAGTGTCAACTTATAGATAAATGCTAAGAAATAGAACAGGTAGACTAAGGTGTGATGATATTTGTAGATGGTACATACAACCCTGCTGCTGCTAAGTCGCTTCAATCGTGTCTGACTCTGTGCGACCCCATAGACAGCAGCCCACTAGGCTCCTCTGTCTCTGGGATTCTCCAGGCAAGAGTACTGGAGTGGGTTGCCATTTCCTTCTCCAATGCATGAAAGTGAAAAGCGAAAGTGAAGTCGCTCAGTCGTGCCCGACTCTTAGCGACCCCATGCACTGCAGCCTACCAGGCTCCTCTGTCCATGGGATTTTCCAGGCAAGAGTACTGGAGTGGGGTGCCATTGCCTTCTCCGCATACAACCCTAATATGCATTAAATTCTGCAGACTGATCTGAAAATCAGATATTTCTAATATCACTCTTTCTTCTTCACTAAAAGTGTCCTGAGTTTGAGGGAGTGGGACAAGAATACCTAAATAAACTTACAGACAAACAGAAATCACCTGTAGTGATTTCTCTTGCAGGCAGACATTGTCAATTTTGACCAATAAGATGCAAATGAATGTTGTGACATTGTTAGGTGAGACATCCAAAGAAAACTGCAGTAAAGAGTTGACTCAAATCACACTTGTCCTTTGGCTTTTCTCACTTTCTCCCTTTTCCTGTCTGCAATACTGCACTGATGGCTGGTGTCCAGAAGCCATCTTGTGATAGTGAGGTAATCTTGAGAATAAAAGCCAAAAGAGAAAGAGGAAAACAGGATGTGTGTGGACACTGGTAGCAGTAATACTCCACTATACTAGCCCTACTGCCTACCTTTGGACTCCATAATACATATGAGAGAAATTAAACCCCTACATTGGGAGAGATCTCTGTTATCTTCCACTGACCAGAATTCCTAACTGGCAAATTATCAGCGCCCCCAAAACTTTGTGAGTTTCTTCACATAAAGCAGACACAATCCTTATCCAATTACTTTACTCACAATCATTCACTAGATCAACCTTCCAAATCCTCATCTTTAATGAATAATAAAGAAACTTTTTTCTTTTTGTTCCACATTTCAAGGATCAATATATTTTATAACCAGGAAATCCTTCATAGTTCCCTTTGGTGAATTGAATATCTAACCAAAGGGACTGATGGTTTTTATGAAAGGACCAGCTCCTCTATAAATGCTGCCCTGCCTCTGCTCCTGAACCTAATGATAGCCTCCTCTCAGACAGAAACATCTCTGCTTGCTGCCCATTGATAAGGAATACATGTCAGAACATGATGTGTCTCTGAGCATCTAATAACAGTGTGCGATACTGTCTCTAAAAGGAATGTGACTATAATAAAATTAAACCACACTGATTCTTAACCAAGAGGAACACTTTTTTTTTTCCTGTTGCAGATAGACATTGTCAATTTTGACCAATAAGATGGAAATGGATGTTTTGAAGTTGTTAGATGAGACATCCAAAGAAAACTATAGTAAAGAGCTGACTCAGCTCACAGTTGTCCTTTGATTTTTCTAACTTTCTCCCTTTTCCTGTCCAGAATACTGCAGTGATGGCTGGGTGCAATGTTATTGAAGTAGAAAACAATCTTGTGGTTACCAGGGGTGAAATGGGGGGTGGGGGGATAAATTGTGGGTTTGGTATTAAAATATACACACTTCAGTTCAGTTCAGTTCAGTCGCTCAGTCGTGTCCAATTTTTTGCAACCCCATGAATCGCAGCACGCCAGGCTGTGATTCCCTGTCCATCACCAACTCCCGGAGTTCACTCAAACTCACGTCCATCGAGTCAGTGATGCCATCCAGCCATCTCATCCTCTGTCGTCCCCTTCTCCTCCTGCCCCCAATCCCTCCCAGCATCAGAGTCTTTTCCAATGGGTCAACTCTTCGCATGAGGTGGCCAAAGTACTGGAGTTTCAGTTTTAGCATCATTCCTTCCAAAGAAATCTCAGGGCTGATCTCCTTCAGAATGGACTGGTTGGATCTCCTTGCAGTCCAAGGGACTCTCAAGAGTCTTCTCCAACACCACAGTTCAAAAGCATCAATTCTTTGGCACTCAGCTTTCTTTACAGTCCAACTCTCTCATCCATACATGACCACAGGAAAAACCATAGCCTTGACTAGACGGACCTATGTTGGCAAAGTAATGTCTCTGCTTTTGAATATGCTATCTAGGTTGGTCATAACTTTCCTTCCAAGGAGTAAGCATCTTTTAACTACTATATATCAAATAGATAACTAGTAAGGACCTATTGTACAGCACAGGGAACTCTAGTCAATGCTCTGTAATGGCCTATATGGGAAAAGAATCTAAAAAAGAGTGGGTATATGTATATGAATAACTGATTCACTTTTCTGTACACTTGAAACTAATACAACATTGCAAATCAACTATAGTGCAACAGTTTTTTTTTAATGAAAATAATTTTTTGGTAATTCAATGTAATTTTATCAAAGTATTTTAAAATATTTATTCTTTATTGTTTCTGCATTTTCTTCCAGCTTTAGTGAGACACACAACTTAAGTGAACATCATCTTATATAGATACAAAATTAAAGAAATCGAAAAAATATTTTTCTTGTGATGAGAACTTTTAGGATTTACTCTCTTAACAATTTTCATATATAACATACAGCCTTGTCAATTGTATTTATCAGGTTGTACATTACCTCCCTAGTATTATTTATCTTATATATATCTTATATCTTGTACTTTTTGACTTCCTTCACCCAATAGTCTCTCCCCCATCCTTGTCTATGGTACCTACAAATCGGATCTCTTTTCTGTGAGTTTGTTTGTTTGTTATTGAAGCATACTAGATCAATTTTTAAATGGTGATTTTGTGAATGGTATATGCCAGCTTAAGTCCTTGAGAAAACCCAATATATTGCAGAAATTAAAAGATGACTCTTATCCAAACACATCTTAAATTCCTAACACTGTTGAAGTAGTGGAGGTTAGTGGTGGTTGATGGGGTTTTCAATGGCTTATGATCAAAGTGAAAGTGAAGTCACTCAGTTGTGCCCGACTCTTTGCGACCCCATGGATGGTAGCCTACCAGAGCTCCATACTATGTTAAGACAGGGCAAGAGTTGGGTTTTAAAGCCTGGATATGGTTATAAACACTGCTAATTTTCAGCCTCTCTAATGGCTTTTGAGATGACACATCAATTCTATTTTTTTTACAGATTTCATCAGTGTATTAAGAAGAAAAGCTTTCACAAACAACCTTCAGAAACCTTTTAGCTTTATCAAATTCAGCTAGTGAAAAACAGAGGTTTGCAACATTAATAACAATTATTTTCATAATATTAAAATGATTAAAAATGTTAAGATTACCATGTCCAGATATTATTTCTTCAACTGTGAGATAATTTTCAGAGATAAAAGTCAATTTAAAAAATAATAGTGTAAATCAACTTTCCTCTTCTTAAAAAAATTGCTTCCTTCATATTTTTCATTAGAGTGATTAAAATAAAATGAAAGATCTCACTCATTTCTCAGGCAAAATTTGACTTTGCCAGTCACTAATGTTTTGTCCTGTCTTGCAAACATCTATGTGTCTGGAATGAGAATGTTTTTATGCAGAATATTTGGTTTTAGTAAAGGATCCAGCAGGACACAGGCTTAGAATGACTTACATAGGTAGTAAACTAAAATGCCAACAGGTGTCAAGGAAAGCAATATGAGTGAGAATGGTGGGTGATTATAAGGCAATGGGGAATACAGTAAGTCCACTACCGAGGAAAGTTCAAGTTGAGCATTTTCAAAGATGTCCATTCACATGTCCAACCATGTAAGTTAGTTTACGTGTCTGGTGTACATTGTCACATGCGTGCGTCCTCTATAACTGATGGTGCTTCTGTGTACTTTCCTGTACAGTACTGTACGTCCATGTGTGCATGCTAAGTCACTACAGTTGTGTCCGACTCTTTGCTGCTCTATGGACTGCAGCCCGCCAGGCTCCTCTGTCCATGGGTTTCTCCAGGCAAGAATACTGGAGTGGGTTGCCATGCCCTTCTCCAGCGGATCTTCCCGACTCAGGGATAGAACCCGCGTCTCTTATGTCTCCTGCATTGGCAGGCAGGTTCTTTACCACTCGTGCCACCTGGGAAGCCTCGCAGTACTATATAGAATACAGCATCTTTGTTTCCAGTCCAGGATGTCCAGAAGCAAGGGAGAAAGCAGCAGTGATGTAGCTGGTACAGCTAAGAATCTCCAAGCGATCACAATGGAAATGAAAATAATTGAGAGAGTGCAGTAACAAGAAAAGGAAGAAGTAACTGATGAACCAAAGAGATTCTCAACACAGAAAATGGAGTTGCTTTATTTGAAGGGGCG
Organism: Capricornis sumatraensis; assembly: GCF_032405125.1. Lineage (NCBI taxonomy): Eukaryota > Metazoa > Chordata > Mammalia > Artiodactyla > Bovidae > Capricornis > Capricornis sumatraensis. The sequence continues at coordinate 55,963,836 of NC_091085.1, read as the reverse complement.
CTGTTGGTTTTTGAGGCTTTGGACCCAAACATAGAATGGCACTTGAAGGTTGCAGCAGCTTTACAGAAAGCAATCCGGTGCTACCCTGTAATCTATGATGAGAAAAAAAGGAGCTACTACCCTGATATCACTGTATCATTTTTTCAAGAGGGTAGATAGAATTGAATCCAGCAGGGAATCAGAACCTGCGCCCTCAACATCAGGCATGAGTGAAGCTGCAGCTTGCCCTCCATCTCCTGTTGCTGATGATCCTTCAGCTCTACCATCTCCCGCCTCCTCTCCCTCCTCCGGTCAGTAACTCTTCTTGCCTGTTCACTCGATGCCAGCTCCTGGATGCCAGCTGTACCACTGTACTTTTCAAGGTCCTGTATGGTAAGATGAAAAATGTTTTCTCTATTTTTTGTGCCCATTTTTTTATGTACTATTTGTGTGAGAAGTACTATAAGTCAATTACACTACAGTACAATATTGCCAATTGTGTTAGTTGGGTACCTAGGCTAACTTCACTGGACTTAAAATAACAAATTTGACTTACAAACATACTCTCAGAATGGGACTTGTTCATATGCAGGAGACTTACTATAGTGGAGACTGTGGTCCGCAGGGGAGCTCACTTCTTGCCTAAAATGGGGCAACTGGGGACTGACTCCAGATACTTTGTGAAATCTTCAGTTTTCAGGAAAGTGTGAGAAACTTATTGTATTTTGTTTTAAACACTGAACTCCACAAAAAACCACTCTGCAACCCACATCGCAGCCATGTGTCTACATGAGACTGGGGACCTCAGTGCCTGAGGACTAGTGAATAATCAGAGATTCAGAAAAAAGTGGGGAGGGGGCGCCAATGAGAGTGGACAATTGGTCTTTTAAGTGTAAAAAGATAAAGAGATGGAGTCCCATCTTTCAATTTACCTTCCTTCTCAGAAGTCAATCAAATAGTTGAAATGAGGACCTGGATTTAATGAAAGATGGGATATTATTTTATCTTTCTTTTAATTTTTATTTATTCATTTTAATTGAAATATAGTTGACTGATAATATTGTGGAAAGATGGACTTTTTATGACACTTTGCATGGCCTGTGGGCTTTTAATTCTCAGACCAGACATAGAATCCCTCTCCCCTGCATTGGAAGGCAGACTCTTTACCACCAGGCCTCCAGGGAAGTCCTAAGATGGGCTATTATTAGCTTCATACTTTAATTGTTATCAGCAGGCATTGTAATCTACACTCAGTCATCACACATATTTCTATATTAAGGATAATTCTCCTAATTTTTCTCTCTTCTTCCCATCAATAAATAGGAATCCAGAATAATGAAATTCAGTTTCTCTGACCTGGATCTCATAACCTATGCTATATACACAAGTCTCTTAAATTATGTTGCATGCTATAAATTTTTTTAAACATATAGCACAGTCTTTACAAGTTGGGATGATTCCAGCCATGAATGACAGAATTCTAGTTCACAGTGGCTTAATCATAACAACATTTTGTCGACTAATCTAGGAAGAACTCCAGAGTAAGAATGGCTTCAGGGCTAATTGTGTTGGGGACTTGATCTACCCTCAAGAAGCCAAGTTCTAGACTCACAGACAGAGAGAACAAACTTATGATTGCTGGGGGGAAGACGGGGGGAAGTGATAGTTAAGGAGTTTGGGATGGACATGTACACACTGCTATATTTAAAATGGATAACCAACAAGGAGCTACTGTATAGCAAAGGGAACTCTTATCCATGTTATGTAGCAGCCTGGATGGGGGTGGAGTTTGGGGGAGAATGGATACATGTGTATGTATGGCTGAGTCCTTTTGCTGTCCACCTGAAACTATCACAACATTGTTAATTGGCTATTTCCCAATACAAAATAAAAAGGTTTTAAAAATGCAAATGAATATATTATGTACTAAAATGTGTGGTACAGTTAAGAGCAGTGAAGAGATATATATCCTTAATTGCAATATGTTAGAAAACAAAAAGAAGTTCTTCCCATCCCTCTGGTCTCCATTCTTGGTGATGTCTTGTCCTCAAGCTGACTGCAGATGGCTTGAGTCGTTTCATGTTTCCACTCAGACATAACTTCACCATTCTCAGATTTACTAGGATTCCTGAAAGCATTTTTTCCCAGAACCTGTCGTTTCCCTTGACAAATAGAAAATAGCATGTTAACATTTTATACATGTTAACAATCTGCATTCTCCCCACCCCCTCAGCTCCTGGCAAGCACCGTTCTAGTCTCGGCTTCTACGAGTTTGACTATTTTCGATCCCTCATGTAAGTGGAGTCATGTCATGGTGTCCTTCTGTTTCCAATCTCTCACTTAGCATAATGTCCTCCAGGCTCATCCATATTGTCACATATTGCAGAGTTTCCTTCTCTTTTTTTTAAGGCTGAATTGTTCATTGTATGTAGAGACCACATTTGCTTTACCCATCCATCCATCTATGGACATTCAGGTGGTTTCCACCATCGGCCATTACTAACTGCTCTGATGAACAACGGAGTGCTAATATTGCTCCAAGACCCTTATTCAGTTATTCACAATGACTAAGTTCTAGAGACACACTGTGCAGCATTGTGCCTGCGGGCACTGTATTATGTACTTGAAAAATCTGTTCAGAGTGCAGATTTTATATTGTTTTACCATAATATAAAGAAAAAAATACTGCTTTTAAAACTCTGTATCTAAATATTCCAGTGTAATCTGTTTTTCGGTTGTCACAAAGCAGTCCCTTTCCTTTTTTGTGATTCTAGCACTTGTGTCTCAGAAGCCCAACGACTTCAGGACAGACAGTTGAACTTGGTCCAGTGTCTTCTAAGAGCTGTGAGGATGAGATAAAACTCACCATAAACAATGCACATTTATTAAATATGGTCAAGTCCTAGGTGCTCTGATAAGAGTGTTCATCCATCTCCTTAATCTCACTCACCCTACCAAATAGTTACTACTGTTAATTTATAGATGAGGAAATTGAGCACTAAATATGTTTAGTGACACCCCACACACACACACACATACACACACACATGCTAGATGGTGGGGACTAGGCAGGGAGAAGAAGGGCTTAGGCATCTCATCCATGGCAAGACAAGTACCAGTATAAGGCCAGGTTGTGAGTGACATTTTCAGAAAGATAAGCCTGAAAATTTTGTTCGGTGGTTCCTTAAGGAGCTTTTGGAAAAACTGAAAATTACAAGCTTGCTCCATTTTCTTTAATTCAGTGTTGGCTGGAAATTATAGTGAAAGCCAAGAGCTAAACATCCCAAGATTACTAAAGGACCCTGTAGACTCAGGTGCCTGGAGAGGGCAAGCTACAGGCTGTAGCTGGCATCACGTTATAGGGATAAAGGAAAGTTACTGAATATTTATACACCAGTTACCATGAAATTGAAGCTGACACTTAACCTGGTGTATTATCATCATAAAATTGAGATTCATTGAAATCATTTATACAAAAGAGCAAAGAGGTTTCCTGGGTGTTACAAAGGTTTGTTTCAATAGTGGCAGAACCGTGATTTATAACATTGAGATGATGAATACTTGTTGGGGGATGTGTTGTTTGTTAAGATGACTGTCGTAGAAAAATACGTTTGATCACTTGTGTGGTGAACTATACTCCATAGGAAATTGATTTCACCTCCCACTTTGTCATAAATAACTTACAGCCTGTTGGCCTCCCTGAGTTTATTCTGTAACTTCAGTGCTGTCAGAGTGACCTGAGCTCACATGACAGTCAAGAAGCAGCATGACTCATTGTCTGGACTTCTGCCCCATAGCCCATGGATAAATCCCCTGAAATTCCAATACACTCATGTCAAAAAAGCAATGCAAATGTGTGTCTTCCCTCACTGTTCTCTTTATACAGACAGGAAAACCCAATCTTGTACCCACACATTCTCATCAGAGGCTTGCTTCCCCACCATGGGCTTGCAGTCACACTGTTGTAGCCACGTGTTCCAGAAAACAAACGCACTCAGAAAGACAATGCAGATAGTGAAGTGCAGTTCGTTACACCAGCGGGCCCAAGGAAGAGTCTCCTCTTAGCCAAGGACTCCAACCAGTTTTTGTGAAAGCCTTATATACCTTAAGTGTACGTGTCCAAACCCACCTCCCCAAATTCCCTGAAACTAGTCTGAACAAAGGAAGAGAAAGATGCAATCAAAGTTAACCCACGATTCATATGCCTTAAGCCTAGGTGGTCAACAGTGGACAATTACCAATAGGCCTGTGGTCATACACCAATAAGCATAATAGAATTTATGATTCTATTTGGTTACACAGATAATTAGGGTATTCTTTTAGGCAATGGAGAGTCTAGGTATGAGCCCTGGAGTTCTTCCATCCGGGGTGCCTGGTTTTCAAGTTGGTATGTCATTTCCATAGATACTGAGCATATGGCTCAAAGTCCACAGTCTGACCCAAGGCGGAGTCCTGCTTTCAAGATGGAGCCTGTTCTGTCTGTTTCCTCCTTCAACATGGATACAAAAATAAAAGGGAGAAAACTTCCAAACTTGAATCATGTCATGGGGCAGTGTTAGCAATAGGAAAACCGCTTTGGTGAACCTTGTGCACAAAGCCTTGTCTTGGGAATGATAAAGTCTGTCTATAGATGCAAGTGATTGCAAATGACTTTTAAAATTTGTTTTTGTGTAGTTGATTTACAATGTTGTGTTAATTTCTGCTGTACAAAGTGACTCGATTATACATACATATGTGTGTGTGTGTGTGTGTGTGCGCACGCGGGTGCGTGTGTGTAGAAATTATAGTGAATATGGGGCTTCCCAGGGAGCACTAGTGGTAAAGAATCCACCTGCCAATGCAGGAGACACAAGAGACCAAGGTTTGATTCCTGGGTCAGGAAGATCCCATTGGAGGAGGAAATGGCAACCCGCTCCAGTATTCTTGCCTGGGAAATCCCTAGACAGAGGAGCCTGGCTGGCTACAGTCCATGAGGTTGCAAAGAGTCAGACACAACTTAGCAACTAAACAACAGATAAACCACTTGCTTCCACAAGGCATTTTGTTCACTTAAACAATCTTTTCATAACACCCTGCCCTCTACTTGGGGACTTTCCCAGGTGTCTCTTCCTCAGAGTTTCCCAGAAAGAGTGGAGCCAGATACATGTTGAAGCACATTACCTCTGACTGAGTAACTGTAGTGTTAAAAACAAAAATTTCACAAAAGAGTTCCCTAGAAGCCATTTTCTTTCAACCATGCTATTTCTAGGATGCCGAGGGCTTCATTCTTTTTTTCAATAAAAATCGGAAAGTTTAAAGAACTGTTTAAAAGGAAATGTGGACACTTTCTGTTCTGGGGTTGTTTCTGCTTTCATAGCACTCTAACCCCCTTTTCTCTATCCTAGAGGGACAATGATGTTTTCCAGACAGTGATTGATAATATGTAAAAAAAAATCTTGAAAACTACATGAAGAGCAGGTGGCACATTATGCTGTTGTCAAAGATTCAGTTCATGGGTTGAACCCTGGTACAAAACTCATTTTAATGAAATTCTCTTTGAAAACCATAACTGGAAAAGACGTGACCAGCATCACTGTTGAACAACCATCCATGAGGGTACTAAAACCATAATTACATTTTAAAAACTAAAATTTAAAGAAAGCTTTGTGTGAATAAAATGAAAATGATTAGGATTTAGATGGACAAGGACAGCCGAATTTAAAATGCTCATCTTTTATTAATCAATACATTTTGCATAGGAAGTTTATTTTACAAGCTTGAGCCAACATAACTCAATTATTTGACATAATCATGGGAACAATCGGGCTGTGACAATTTAATGCCATTCTGAAAAACCATAATTTTGCAGGGGCTTAGAGGAGTCAACTTCACAGAGTTGCCTTCTTAACATCTTTGTGACAGGCTATCTCTGAGACCAATTTTTATTGACGAGTGACTCACATGGCACTGAATTTTACTGCATCCCACTAAAGAATCCCACTCAATCCAACTTCCATCAGGATGTTTCAAGAGTTAAAAGAACAAAGGGAAGACTTCCCTATTGGTACAGTGGATAAGAATCTGCCTGCCAGTGCAGGAGACAGGAGTTTGATTCTTGGTCCAGGAAGATTCCACATTCCACGGAGCAACTAAGCCCATGTGCCACAACTACTGAGTCCACATGCTGCAAGTACTGAAGCCTGTGCACCTAAAGCCTGTGCTTCACACCAAGAGAAGTCACCACAATAAGAAGCCCCTGCACCACAACCAAGAATAGTCCCAGCTCACCGTAATTAGAGAGAGCCTACATAGCAACAAAGACGGAGCATAGCCAAAAAGAAACAAATAAATAATTTTAAAAAATAGTAGTTGACTCTGAATGGTAGAAGTGAAAAAAGAGAAAGAGAGAATGATGGACCAAAGCCAGAGTTTACCTGGGGATATATTTCCCTACCAGTAACCTCACCTGGGCTAAGTCACATAGTTCAAAAGTTTTTCTTACTTGAGTTCCGAAAGACTAGAAGATCATAACTGCATATTTTACAGACTGGGAATTTTCTTCATTACTCTTAACTTCTATGCATGGGTGTGTGTGAGCTAAGTTGCTTCAGTCATGTCTGACTCTTGAGACCCTATAAGACTGTAGCCCTCCAGGCTCCTCAGTCCATGGAGCTCTCCAGGCGAGAACACTGGAGTGGGTTGTCATGCTCTCCTCCAGGGGATCTTCCTGACCCAGGAATTCAAACCATGTCTCCTAAGTCTCCTGCATTGGCAGGTGGATTCTTTACCACTAGCATCATTGGGAAGCCCTTTGACTCCCATGGTGAATGTGATTCCACAGACACAAACCAAATAATAATAATAATAATAATAATAATAAAGCAAACAACATAAGGTTGATGGGTGTTGCAAAGAGACCACAGAGAACCATCTCTGTTTCAACTAAAAGTTGAGGAACCAGGACTCAATCTATGCTTATCAGACTCTAAATTTCACTGATTTTTATTAACATACCACTCTCTTTTTGTACATAGGAAGTAGAGTCCTTGTATTAAAAATAAGAAAGTTTCATTAAAAATGTAAATTTTAAGAGTTCCTTTATTGAGAATTAAGCCAAAAGATGTCATTTGTTCTTCTATAAGTGAGTACAAAATATTATTAGGTATTGTGTTTAACAGGAAAAACACCAATTCCTATTCAAGTAGCATAAATGTGTGAAGGAATTCTATTTTCACATAGAAATAGGAAGTTTAGGGCCGTTGTGATGGCTCATGGTTGCTATAAATACTTCAGTCTCCTGCTCCTGAGAGGTTGTTGCTGAGCTGTGAAAGACGCCAGGATTCTTGGCCTCCAGAGGAGAGGAATTCAATCTGGGACCAGAGATGAGGCTTGATTGCTCAGAGCTTTGTGTAATAAAGTTTCATTAAAGTATAAAAGAGATAGAGAAAGCTTCTGACATAGACATCAGAAGGGGGCAGAAAGCGTGCCCCCTGCTAGCCGTTAGCAGCATGTTATATACCTATCAGAAAGCTGTTAATTGGTGAAAGGAGATGTCTCAAAATTCAGAGTAGCACCAGACCCATCACCCACAACAAGTGTTTTGAGATAACACGGGCACCAGGTGAGTAATCCTGGGCCATAAAATGATAGACATGAATCTTGAAGAAAGGCAGGTTTCCATTTACTTAGTTTCATTAACATAGATAAGGAGAGTATGTTTACAATGTATGAGTAAACCATACAGGTTTGTTGAGCGTGTATCTATTCTGAGTCTTAAGTGGAACCAACTTGAAGAAAGACAGAGTATAGGGTAAATACACAGTTCATTAACATTCAGTTTAGTTCAGTTGCTCAGTCATGTCTGACACTTTGTGACGCCATGGACTGCAGCACACCAGGCTTCTCTGTCCATCACTAATTCCCAGAGCCTACTCAAACTCATGTCCATTGAGTTGGTGATGTCATCCAACCATCTTATCCTCTGTCATCCCCTTCTCCTCCCACCTTCAATCTTTCCGAGCATCAGGGTCTTTTCCAATGAGTCAACTCTTCACATCAGTTGGCCAAATTATTGCAGTTTCAGCTTCAACTTCAGTCCTTCCAAAGAACACCCAGGACTGATCTCCTTTAGGATGGACTGGTTGGATCTCCTTGCAGTCCAGGGGACTCTCAAGAGCCTTCTCCAACACCACAGTTCAAAAGCATCAATTCTTCGGCGCTCAGCTTTCTTTATAGTCCAACTCTCACATCCATACATGACCACTGGAAAAACCATAGTTTTGACTAGATGGACCTTTGTTGGCAAAGTAATGTCTCTGTTTTTTAATATGCTGTCTAGTTTAATCATAGCTTTTCTTCCAAGGAGCAAGCGTCTTTTAGTTTCATGGTTGTAGTCACCATCTACAGAGATTTTGGAGCCCCAAAAATAAAGTCTCTCACTGTTTCCATTGTTGCCCCATCTAATTGCCATCTAAATGCCACGATGGGACCAGATGCCATGATCTTTGTTTTCTGAATGTTGAATTTTAAGCCAACTCTTTCGCTCTCCTCTTTAACTTTCATCAAGAGGCTGTTGAGTTCTTCTTCATTTTCTGTCATAAGGATGGTGTCATTTGCTTATCTGAGGTTATGGAAATTTCTCCCACAAATCTTGATTCCAGCTTGTGCTTCATCCAGTCCAGCATTTCTCATGATGTACTGTGCATAGAAGTAAAATAAGCAGGGTGACACTATACAGCCTTGATGCACTCCTTTCCCGATTTGGAACCAGTCTGTGTTCCATGTCCAGTTCTAACTGTTGCTTCTTGACCTCCATATAGATTTCTCAGGAGGCAGGTCAGATGATCTGGTAGTCTCATCTGTTCCAGAATTTTCCACAGTTTGTTGGATCCACGCAGTCAAGGGCTTTGGCATAGTCAATAAAGCAGAAGTAGATGTTTCTTTGGAACTCTCTTGCTCTTTTGATGATTCAGCTGATGTTGGCAATTTGATTTCTGATTCTTCTGCCTTTTCTAAAACCAGCTTGAACGTCTGGAAGTTCACAGTTCACATACTGTTGAAGGCTGGCTTGGAGAATTTTGAGCATTATTTGCTAGCATGTGAGGTGAGTGTAACTGTGTGATAGTTTGAACATTCTTTGGAATTGCCTTTCTTTGGGATTGGAATGAAAACTGACCTTTTCCAGTCCTGTGGCCACTGCTGAGTTTTCCAGATTTGCTGACATATTGAGTGCAACACTTTTACAGCATTATCTTTCAGGATTTGAAATACCTCAACTGGGATTCCATCACCTCCACTAGCTTTGTTCATAGTGGTGCTTCCTAAGGCTCCCTTGACTTCGCATTCCAGGATGTCTGGCTCTAGGTGAGTGATCACACCATCTGGGTTATTTGGGTCATGAAGACCTTTTTTGTATGGTTTTTCTGTGTATTCTTGCCACCTCTTCTTAATATCTTCTGCTTCTGTTAGGGCCATACATTTCTATCCTTTATTGAACCTATCTTTGCATGAAATGTTCCCGTGGTATTTCTAATTTTCTTGAAGAGATCTCTAGTCGTTCCCATTCTATTTCTTTGCACTGATCACTGAGGGAGGCTTTCTTATTTCTCCTTGCTGTTCTTTGGAATTCTGCATTCAAATGGGTATATCTTTCTTTTTCTCCTTTTCCTTCAGCTTCTCTTCTTTTCTCAGCTATTTGTAAGGCCTCATCAGACAACTATATTGCCTTTTTGCATTTCTTTTTCTTGGGGATGGTCTTGATCCCTGCCTCCTGTACAGTGTCACGAACCTCCCTGTCCATAGTTCTTCAGGCACTCTGTCTATCAGATCTAATCCCTTGAATCTATTTCTCACTTCCACTGTATAATCATAAGGGATTTGATTTGCATCATACCTGAATGGTCTTGTGGTTTTCCCTACTTTCTTCATTTTAAGTCTGAATTTGGCAGTAAGGAGTTCATGATCTGAGCCACAGTCAGCTCCTGGTCTTGTTTTTGCTGACTGTATAGAGCTTCTCCATCTTTGGCTGCAAAGAATATAATCAATCTGATTTCATTATTGACCATCTAGTGATGTCCATGTGTAGACACAGCTTAAGAAGAACATTTCCATGAGAAAAATGCACTGGTTAGCTCAATGTTTGAGAAAAGTTAAGTTCAGGTGGAGCCATGTGTCATCGTGGCTACACAGAATTTTAAGAGACGCCTCCTTTTAACTTTTTATAAAGAAGAAAAAAAAAAAATCTGACACTTGTAGTTTGTTTCCTCCTGCCACTTAAAACACCTGACCCTTGCAGCCTATTTCCTCCATTTGGAGACCTCTGGCCTTCTTGCCTGTGACTCTCTCACTTTCACCCAGCATCACTATGTGATATTCATCTTCATGTTAGCAGGATGGCTGCTTTATCTCCATACATCACGCCCAAATTTCAAGAAAGGAAAAAGGACTATCAACAATGTTTTGTTTTGTTTGGAGGGGAGGAGATGTCTGTTCTAAGGATTTCCACTTTTCTGTCATTGGCTTAAGATGGACCCTGTGGCAATTCAGAATTGCAAAGGAACTTGGAAAATACATATGTATAAGTATAATAGTAAGATCTCTGCCCGCTTGTGCCATGATGCTTCAACTTGCTTTGGACCAAGATGCCCAGGGACCATCCACACAAGGGCAAAAATAAAGGTGCTACCCCAGTTCTAGGAAGAACTCCTTTTTCAGAAAAGCGATACATATACCTCCACCTCACAAACCTCTAAAATCTTGCTATGACTGCCACCTATACCCCACACAAGAAGCTGACTTGCAAACTAAGTTCCATTCTCTGACCATCGAATAAAGCTTGTTTGTCTTAGCATCCATTTTGTTATTGGCTATGCAAATCCAAAGGAAAAAAAAAAAAAAGAATCTTCACTGCCAGAAGCAGGGATCTTTGACTAGAATAAGGTCCAAATGAGGGCTCTATAAGACCAATTCCTTAACAGTCTTAGGAGAAAAATATAATGAAAGAGATTAACAATGATTAGATTTTGCAAGAGAAAAAGACTATTGAATTTTAATGCACAACAGTAGAAAATCTTTAGGGGGCTTCTCTGGCGGTCCAGGGCTAACACTCCATGCCTTTAATGCAGGGGGCCCACGTTCAATCCCTGGTCAGAGAACTAGATTCTATATGCCACAACTAAGAGTTCACAGAGAACCCCGTGTACTAAGAATCCAGCAACTAAGACTCAGAATAGCCAAATAGATAAACAAATAATAAATATAATAAAAATTTTAAAAAAGTTATTCAAAATGAAACACAGAGGGAAAAATAATTCCCCAAAACAGAGGATGAGAGCACCCATGAATGCTGGGACGAGACCAAGCAGCTTAATGTGCAGACAGAGAGGTAAGGAGAGAAAAAAGACATTTGAAGAAATAATATCTCCCAAAACGTCTAAACATAATGAAAACTATAAACTCACAAATCCAAGAGCTCAACTGACCTTTATGTGACTATATTTCATCTTTATCCAACACAGTGGGAAACTTCACAGGCGATCGATCACTGCTGGTTGAGGGGAATTAAATTGTTTCAAATGATAAATACACAGTAATCTTGGTTGAGAGTGGTTCATTTTGGATTAAACACCTTTTTGTTTTTTAATCTTCTCTTCTTGAGAGAATTTGTTGCAAGTTCTAGGATCAAGTATGACGATAAGCAGCCGCTCAGAATAGAAAATTTTCAAGGTAAAGAGAAAAATCACTGTTGATTCTGATGGGAAAGTCTTTGAAGAGGCATTTTGGGTTTTGGGGGAGAGAGAGTGTAGACACTGAATAAGTGTTACAATGATGCTATCAGCAGTTTACATACTGCAAAATAGTTTAGAAATATAGTTTTTAGTATAAGACTCTTGAGAGTCCCTTGGACAGCAAGGAGATCAAATCAGTCAATCCTAAAGGAAATCAACCCTGAAAAGTCATTGGAAGGACTGATGCTAAAACTGAAGCTCCAATACTTTGGCCACCTGATGTGAAGAGCCAACTCACTGGAAAAGACCCTGAGGCTGGGAAAGACTGAGGGCAAGAGAAAAAGTGGGCAACAGATGATGATGTGGTTAGATAGCATCACTGACTCAACGGGCAAGAATCTGAGCAAACTCCAGGAGATAGTGGAGGACAGGGAAGCCTGGTGTGCTGCAGTCCATGGGGGTGCAAAAAGTCGGACATGACTTAGCGACTGAGCAACAACAACAGCAAAATAATTTAAAAATATAGCTTTTAGGGCTTCCCTGTAGTCTAGTGGTTAAGAATCAGCCTACCAAGGCAAGGGACTCAGGTTTGATCCCTGGCTGGGGACGATCCCACATGCCTTGGAGCAACTAAGCCCATGTGACAGCAACTTCTGAAGCCCATGGGCTATAGCCCTTGCTCTGCAGCAAGAAAAGGCATTGCAATGAGAAGTCCTGTGGACCACAATGAAGAGTAGCCTCTACCCACCACAACTAGAAAAAGCAGTGAAGATCTGGCACAGCTGAAAATTAAATAAATAAATAAATCCATATATATATCTTTTAGTGCATACAATTTCAGTGTGTGAGAGAGAGATTTTTGACAAATGTCCCCCACTCAAGTATCATGCGGAAGAATTTTGCAGCCCTATATAGTTTCTGTTTGAGCTTATTGTGTTATTAGAGTGTAGAGTGAATCAAAGTCTTTCTTTTCCCCTTGAAGTTGTGATGTTTTGTAGCCCTCTGCAGCTAGATTTAGGGTCGTGGGGAAATCCAATTTTGCATTAGAAATTGTACTTGGCTTGAGAAAATTATGAGCCTCCTGTGTGAGAAAGGAGAGCTGAAAACGGTAGCTTTGTAGAAGTTATGTGTGCATTTAAATCTGTTCCACTTTCCCAACAGATAAAACTGTAAAATGCAGGTCAGGTCTACTTAAAAAGGACTCAGCTAAAAAGCTGTCCATAAATATACTCTGATTGCATATTTCATTTGATTATTACAAGAACTGACTTGACCGTAAGGCTTTTACTGAAGTAAAGCTGGCTTCTAGAGTAGTATTTGGGAACATAAACATTCTTCCCAAAGAATGCTTTGACTGAAATGCTACTTGAATCAAGTGAATCTAATTAGGCATCTCTTTTTTTCCACTGACTGTTGATTCACTGTCATTTTCCTACAAGAGTCAAAGTTAGGATGGCTGAATAATATCTGAGATTGCAAATAGGTTGACAAGTCATGGTTTGGAAATATTTTCTGTCCAAAAAATAAATATCATTTTTTCTATTTTTAGTGAAATTCCCCAGCTCTTCAAAGTTGAAATCATTATTGGGAAGAACAAATAGAGAATATTTCAGAGAGTAAATGTATTTTAGCTGTGAAATATGAAAAGAGAGAGCCTAAGTCATTGTATTAGACATTAATTTTGCCACTTATCCTTTACTGTTACAAATCTTGATTTCTTCCAGTTGAATGAAAAATAGGTAGAATTCTTAGATAGGTATTATAATTTCCCACTCTGTTTTTTTCACCTTCTGAAGTCACTGACAAAATTCTATTGAACCTTTTTTCAACGTTGTATTAACCTGCTGGGTGGCAACAGAGTTTATGATGATGGTCTCATCAGAGGTCTCAGCAACGTGTCTGCAGGAAGCTGTTGTTCAAAGTACAGAGGTGGGGGCTTCCCAGGTGGCTCAATGACAAAGAATCCACCTGCCAATGCAGGAGACATGGGTTCAATCCCAGATCTGGGAAGATCCCACAGGCTGCAGGGCAACTAAGCTTGTGCACCACAGCTATTGAGCCTGTGCTCTAGAGAGCCCAGGAACTGTAACTACTGACCCCTCTTGCTCTAGAGCTTGTGCTCTGCCACAAGAGAAGCCACTGTGGTGAGAAGCCCGCCATTGCGACTAGAGAGTAGCCTTGCTCCTGGCAACTAGAGGAAAGCCTTCGCAGCAGCAACCACCCAGCACAGCCAAACGTAAGTAAGTAAATAAATAATAATAATAAAAATTGCAGTGGTTCTTCACTGGTTCTACCTGTCTGGGAGCTCAGATCAACCCAGCCTCCTGGCAGAACAGATTCAGAAGAGGCTTTACAGAAACACTCAGGACTCTGTGCATACCTAGGAAACACAGGACCATCAGAATCATTGAGGAAACAAACATCTAAGATTCAGAATAATAAAACTGCCAAGACATCTTTTATGCTTAAACTATCTTTGAGTTTCCTAAAATTGACATTAACAAAATTAGCCCCCCAATTCTCCTGAGTGTAGTTAATTTCAAACTGTTACAAAGGCTTCTTTTTGGGTTCACAAAAATTGGGATTAGAGGGATTTACTTGGTGGTGCGGTGGTGAAAACTGCATTTCCACTGCAGGAGGCAATGTTTCAGTTCCTGGTTGGGGAACTAAGAGCCCTCATGCCATATAGTGGGGGGAAAAAATAGAAAAATAGGGAGGGATTTTCTTTTTAAAAAATTAGGATAAGAAACATATTTCAGAGAGTGCATCTTCCTAAATTAATTCTGCATACATACAATAAATGTAAATAAATATATTTGATGACCTAAAACAAAAATATCTGACCTATAACGGCCAGATATTTCCCCAGCAAAGATGGCTTTATTCAGGATCAGAATAAAATTGCATTTTGGGTCTGCAATCACGACGAACACATGCAAAACTCTGCACAGCAAAGGCAGGGAATGCTTTTATAGAGAGAAAGAAGTTGAGGAGGGGGCTGTTATAGAAAACAGAGACCCTGGCTTTTCATTGGCTGAGTCCTGGCCAGAGAAAGAGTCTTTCTTTCTTTTTTATTATTTTTATTTCTTTAATTGGCTGTGCTGAGTCTTAGCTGTGGCATGGGGGCTGAGGGATCTTTAATTGCAGCATGCAAACTCTTAGCTGTGGCATGTAGGATCTAGTTCCTGACCAGGGATGGAACCCAAGTCCCCTGCATTGGGAATACAGAGTCTTAGCCACTGGCCCACCAGGGAAATCCTGAGAAAAGGAGTCTTTGTTCTTTCTGTTGGGCTCTGCTCTCTTCTGAGGGTGTTGAGAATGAATAATGTTTAGGGCATGGATGAGTGATGATTCCTGGCCTTCACCTGCAGGCAAGGAAGCAAGGATCCTGAAATCATGTCTAAGGGAGTAGGTGAGCCAGGAATAACACCTCTTAGAACGTGAGTTAATGCAACAAGGTGGCCACATACTTTGATGCCCTTTCTTGGCTGCTTCAGAGATGCAGTGAGATATATGGACCCCTGTCATTGGGACCCTGAGGCTGATGTGCTGTTGACAACGAGTAAGTGCAGGTGGCCCTGAGATAAAGCACGTCTTGCCTCCCTACTCAGGCAACACTCCTCTCCACAGTGACCCCATATGTCTCTTTAAACCTGGATTAAAATGATGGGAAATGTCTGTCCCTTGTGGGCAGCCAGCTGAGAAACTGATGAGCTTGCCAGAGGGTCCTATAGGGAAATTCTCAGTGAACACAGAGTCGTTGTTTTATAACTACTGGAAAGAAAATGGAACATCCAATACCACTGCAACCAAGAAATGCCTTGGCCCAGAAAATGCAATCCATCAGAATTACTTTTCTTCCTTTCTTTCTCTTCCTGCTTATGTATTGCATTGGTAATCCACCGAGACAGGGAGATGGAATTAAGATCCTTTGTTGCTGTTGTCTAATAGAACATTCTTTTTCCACCCAGAGGAACTAGCAATGAAAAGCCTCCTATCTGTTCAGGGAATGTCCGCCTTGTGCCTAGTCAACTTAAGTTCAGGAAGTGCAAAAGCCAAGACACAGAGATTTTGCTCTCAAAGGTCGTATGTTCTAGCAAAAGAGCTTATTCTAATGATGATACCGCTAACATTTACTGCCCATTGAGTCTTTTCTAAGTCTTGCCAAGGGCATTTGCCATCTGCTGCAATGCTGCAGCTGCTGACCTTTTGACACATCCTAAAGGGAATTCAAGGTGGAGAAAAAGTCATTCTGTGCTCCAGGGAAATTGGTGGAACAGGTCTTTGGATAGTTAGATATTTTCAGGAACTGATTTCATAGTCCCAATCTTTGCATTTCCTCAAATTTGGAAAAGCGCTAAATCCCTTCATGGTGACATCAGCTCCTCGTGACTAGCTGAAAACATTATAAAATAAGTGCTTGATTGCATTGAGCTCCAACTTCACCAAAATCAATTATATCGACCTTCCCACACTGCCTCTTCGGAACAGTCTCTCAGAGCTATCTGAGGTACTGTCTCCCAGGCTGCAGTCCTCATTTTGCCCCCAAATAGTCAACAGTTTCTCCTAAAGTTAACACATTTAAGCACAGAGGGAAATATTTATTCTACACCCATTTCACAGATACACAAGACTGAGGAGCAGAGGTATTAAATAGCACACCTGAGGTCACAAACACTGTCTGACCCCAATTGCTGATACTCCCCTGAGATTTTCAGCCTTACCATTGATAGCTTCCTAAAGTACACACAGCTGCTGGAAGAAAGAATTCACAGGAGAAGTGCATTTTGAACTTGAATAAGTGACTTTTTTTTTTTTTTTCCAAAAAGTGAGTTTCTGATAGCAATTGAAGAATGGGTGGGGATTTGTAGATACCCAGAGATCAGGGGCAGGCTTAAGTGGTGGCTCAGACAGTGAAGAATCTGCCTGCAGTGCAGGAGACCTGGGTTCAATCCCTGGGTCTGGAAGACATTCCATTGTTTCCCCATCTATTTGCCACGAGGTGATGGGACTGGGTGCCATGCTCTTAGTTTGTTGAATCTTAAGTTTTAAGCCAGCTTTTTCACTCTGCTCTTTCAATTTCATCAAGAGGCTCTTTAGTTCCTCTTCTCTTTCTGCCATAAGGGCAGTGTCATCTGCATATCTGAAGTTATTTATATTTGTCCCTGCAATCTTGATTCTGGCTTGTGCTTCATCAAGTCTGACATTCTGCAAAATGTACTCTGCATATAAGTTAAATAAGCAGGGTGACAGTATACAACCTTGATGTACTCCTTTCCAATTTGGAACCAAATAGATGGCAAAAGAAAAAGAGAAAAAGGAAACAGTGACAGACTTTATATTAGGAGGCTCCAAAATCATTGAGGATGATAACTGAAGCCATGAAATTGAAAGATGCTTGCTCCTTGGAAGAAAAGCTATGACAAACCCGGACAGTGTATTAAAAAGCAGACCTATTACTTTGCCAACAAAGGTCCATCTAGTCAAAGCTATGGTTTTTCCAGTAGTCATGTACAGATGTGAGAGTTGGACCAAAAAGAAGGCTGAGTGCCAAAGAATTGATGCTTTGAACTTTGGTGTTGGAGAAGACTCTTGAGAGTCCCTTGGACAACAAAGAGATCCAACCAGTCAATCCTAAAGGAAATCAACCCTGAATAGTCATTGGAAGGACTGACGCTAAAGCTAAAGCTCCAATACTCTGGCCACCTGTTGTGAAGAGCTGACTCACAGGAAAAGACCCTGATGCTGGAAAAAACTGAGGGCAGGAGGAGAAGGGGACAACAGAGAATAAGATGATTGGATGGCATCATTGACTCAATGGACATTAGTTTGAACAAACTCTGAGAGATAATGAAGGAGAGGGAGCCTGGCATGCTGCGGTTCATGCGGTCACAAAGAGTCAGACACTACTGAATGATTAAACAACAACTCCAAAGAAACCCTTATGTGGACCATTTTTAAATCCTTATTGAATTTGTTACAATACTGCTTCTGTTTTATGTTCTGTTTTTTTGGCCTCAAGGCATGTGGAACCTCAGCTCCCCAGCCAGGGATCCAACCCACACCCCCTGCATTGGAAGGCAAAGTCCTAACCACTGGAACACGAGGGAAGTGCCCTGAATGATATTCTTAAAGCTGTTTGATCACATAAGTAAATTTTATTAAACATTCTGGTACGAACTGAATGTTTGTGTTTTCCCGAATTTTATTATTGAAGCCCAACTTCTAAGATGATGATATTAGGAGGTAGGGCCTTTGGGAACTGACTAGGTCATGAAAGCGATGCCCCCCACAAATGGGTTTAGTGTCCTTATAAAAGAGGCCCCAGAGAGATCCCTTGCTCCTTCCACCATATAACGTTATGAGGAAAAGACAGCTGTGAAAAAGTAAGCACATTCTCACCAGACACTGAATCTGCACACTCAGCCTCCAGCACTGTGAGCAATACATTGTTACTGTTCTGTGACTCACCAAAGCTATGGTACTCTGTTATAATAACCGGAACAGACTGAGACATGTTTCTTGTACATACATATAAAAGAACTCAAACACTACAGAGAAACTAATTTTTCCTGGACTATCACTCCATCCCCCTTCTCTATTCCCCGATGTAGCTAAGGGATCAGTTTGGTGTAGAGCCATTCAGATCTTTTTCTGAGGTTTTCCTAATGTATTTAACCAAAGGTAGGCATTAGAATGCATAATGTTTTTGTGGATGTTTGCCTACAACCTGTCATACTGTATGAGTTATTTAATGTTGGGTTTTAGAGCTACAGAACATGTATTAAGAATTCTATGGATCTCGGTATTGATAACTCTTCTTTTTAAAAAAATTTCTACAAAGTACTCCATGGAGTTGTAACAGTGTGATGGATTTAAACTTATTTCCAGCTTTTCGCTAACACAAAATATACTGCAAAGGACACTTGGGCATGTGTGTATGTGAAATAGTATCTTGAGATTTTTTTTTTTAAATGTTCAATATCAGGGTCAGAAGGCTCACCAATTTTTTATTTTAATAGATACTTCCAAATGGCCCTCTGCTGTAACTACGGCAATTCAGTTTCTATCCCCCAGTTTCTCACAGCCAGCCAATATTAGATATTATATTATTTCACACCCATGATCTTAATTTTTTTTTTTTTAGAATTTTAGTGACTTAAAAAAATCAGTTAATTCTCTGGTGGCTCAGATGATAAAGAATCTACCTGCAATGTGGGGGACCTGGGCTCGATCCCTGAGTTGGGAAGATCCCATGGAGGAGGGCAAGCAACCCACTCCTGTATTCTTGTCTGGAGAATCCCCATGGACAGAGGAGCCTAGCGAGCTACAATCCATGGGGTTGCAGAGTCGGACATGACTGAACGACTAAGCACTGCACACATTAATTAGCTTACCTTTTTGGCTTCACTGGGTCTTAGCTGTAGCACATGAGCTCTTCTTTGCAGCTCATGGGCTTCCCATTAGCTGTGGCTAGTGGGTTCCAGAGTGCACAGGCTCTGTAGTCGCAACACACAGGCTTGCTAGTTGTGGTACATGGACTCAGTTGCTCCACAGTATGTGGGAACTTTCTGGACCAGGGATGGACCCCTAATTTCCTGCATTGGAAGGTGGATTCTTAATCACTGGACCACCAGGGAAGTCCCCTTGAATTTTAGTGATTTTGATCATCTTTGCATGTTTATTGACTATTCATATTTTTCTTTTTGCAAGTTGCCTGTACATTCGTTTTACCCTAACAGTCTTCCAAGGGAGAGACCAGTGTCATCCTAGGGTTGTATACTGGTTAATGCTATTTGGAAGGAATGATGCTAAAGCTGAAACTCCAGTACTTTGGCCACCTCATGTGAAGAGTTGACTCATTGGAAAAGACTCTGATGCTGGGAGGGATTGGGGGCAGGAGGAGAAGGGGATGACAGAGGATGAGATGGCTGGATGGCATCACTGACTCGATGGACGTGAGTCTGAGTGAACTCTGGGAGTTGGTGATGGACAGGGAGGCCTAGCGTGCTGCGATTCATGGGGTCGCAAAGAGTCGGACACGACCGAGCGACTGAACTGAACTGAACTGATTGAGACATAAAATTGTATGACTACTGGTCTTTGATAAAGCACTAAGAACTAGGATACCCCTTATAACTAATATTTGGTAAGTATTCCCTATGTTTGAGGCACTATGCAAAGTGCTTAATAGTTATATGTCCCTACTTAATCCCTACTTAATCAGAGAAGTAAAAGTACTTGTTTAGGATCACAGAATTAGGAACAGCAGAGATGAAATTAAAACTAGAACACTGCTGTTAACCAACTTACATGCCCTCGGTTTTTTAGCTAACACCAAGAAATGAGCTAAAGAGGACTACAGAGTCTGATAATTCCATAGAATTATGAATTTAGGAAGCTGAAAATTTTTTAATTGGTTGCCTAAAACAGACCAAGATTAATTTTTAGTATATCACTCAACAGTCTGAATATTTTATCAAAGGAAAAGAGGTTAAAACTTGAGTTTTGAATCATAGTTTTAAAACACTCAAGCTGTGTGACCTTGAGCAAATCTCTTATCCTCTCTGAGGCTGCCTTGAGAAAATCTCTTATCCTCTCTGAGGCTGCCTACTTATGGGTCAAATGAGAATAATATTTCAATTGACCAATTCTATGATATTTGTGTAGATTTAAAAAAATCATTACATGAAGCACTTAACACATAATCTAACTAGCATCATCGGTCCTCCCTGAGATTGAACATAATTATTCCTAACAATAGGCATATTTATGGAGCCTTCAGGGCTGTGTGCAGAAGGTCAAGTTTGACTCTTGAGTAAAGAGAGGACATAGGTTAGAAAGAAATGATCCAAAACCCCTCATATGTCACAAAAAAAGAATGTGTCATTTCTGATCCATTTCAGCCCCGGCACTAAAATGTCATAAAACGTGAAGGCTCATTTTTATTCTTTGCCTCCACTAACCTCACTTCAACTTCTCCTTAACACACCAGACAGGCTTTCCCATCCAAGGCAATCTTTCTGAAGTCAGTCATGCCTGGCCCTCTGCACATCCAGCTTTGTCTCACTCCTGTGAAAAATTGAACACTCCGTTTCTAAAGCCCCAGTCATGGAAGGAGACACGTGCCTGGATGAATAGTGTTCTTCCCCTTCATCCCTGCCACAACAAATCTTAAACATTATTTTCAACCCCTCTGTTTCCAAAACAAGTAGCACTTTCACCTAAAACAGGATTTGAAAGCTGCTCTTTGCAAATTAGCCACTACCTTCGAGATGTGAGATTATTCCATCAGCAGTGCTCACCCTCTTCTCTGTCTCACTGCTCGTCTGGTCTGGAAGGAGACGCACATGCCCCACAATGACAAACATGCGCACGAAAATGCTAAGAGCAAAGAGGCCTCTCACGGCTCTTCCTCTGCATCTCCTCTCTGACACCCCACCATCAAGCCCTCTCCTTTCTGCAGCTTTCTGCTTTCCCCTAGCCAGGCATGCCTGTTAACAAATATGGATTCATTCTGTTCTCCTGGCTTCTCAGGTGGCTTGGTGGTAAAGAGTCCACCTGCCAATGCAAGAAGTGCTGCTTTGATCCCTGGGTTGGGAAGATCCCCTGGAGGAGGAAACGGCAACCCACTCCTGCGTTCTTGCCTGGAAACTTCCATGGACATAGGAGCCTGGCAGGCTATGGTCCATGGGATCACAAAGAGTCAGACACAACTCAGTGACTGAGCACGCACTCATTATGTTCTCACTTGGGATTTTTTTTTTCACTAGACCTTTACTGATACCTCCATCTCTCCGGATTGCAGAAGAAGCAGTGAACTGTAGGGTCCTTCCTCTTTTATGATGATAGAGTAGCCACGGTCACTGAGGCTAGCTGTGCCCTGCACACATCACTTTACCAGCACTCTTCAATTTAACATCTACCCAAGCCTGTTTTCTAGACTAACTTGCTTAGTCCAGGTGGTGGTCAGTTTGAGTCAGAATTTGAATTCCAGCTGGGAAACTCCAGAGTGTACGTTTTATTGATTTATTTTATTTATTTATTTTTATTAAAAAGCAAATTTATTTTTGCATTATTTTTCACACGTCTCAGTTCCATCTAGAATTTATCTGCTGCGACAATTTCTAACAGATTTAAGCTACTCTCTTACATTTATTTCTCTCTTATCATATGCTTATGTCTATTTTTTTTTAATTTTAAAATCTTTAATTCTTACATGTGTTCCCAAACATGAACCCCCCTCCCCTCCCTCCCCATAACATCTCAGTGTGTCATCCCCATGCACCAAACCCAAGCAAGCTGTATCCTGCGTCAGACATGGACTGGCGATTCAATTCTTACATTATAGTATACATGATAGAATGCCATTCTCCAAAATCATCCCACCCTCTCCCTCTCCCTCTGAGTCCAAAAGTCCGTTATACACAGCTGTGTCTTTTTTCCTGTCTTGCATGCAGGTTCTGATGAGATGGATGAAACTGGAGCCGATTATACAGAGTGAAGTAAGCCAGAAAGAAAAACACCAATACAGTATACTAACACATATATATGGAATTTAGAATGATTTACTTTATTTTTTTAAAAGGTATTCTTTTAAAATATTTATATATTTGGCTGCATTGGGCCTTAATTGTGTCATGGGGGATCTTTCATTGTGGGAGGACTCTCTAGATGTGGCGCTTGGGCTCAGTAGTTGTAGCACTGGCTTAGTTGCCCCAAGGCATGTGGGACCTTAGTTCCCTAACCAGGGATCGAACCCACATCCCCTGCACTGCAAGGCAGATTTTTAACCACTGAACCACTAGAGAAGTCTCTATTGATCTATTTTATAATTTATTTTATTGAAGTATAGTTGATTTACAATGTTAATTTCTGCTGTATAGCAAAGTTCTTCAGTTATACATATGTGCGTGCAGTCATATCTGACTCTTTGCCACCTCATGAACTGTAGCTCAACAGGCTCCTCTGTCCATGGATTTTCCAGCGAGAATGCTGGAGTGAGTGGCTATAGTTTTTTTTGTTATTTCAATTCTTTTTATTTCAGTGATTATAGGTGTAGCAATTTCTGGCCTTGGGCGCTAAAATCTACATTGTTATGAATTTCCATAGTGCCGGAAGCTTTCCAATCCTTGCTCACGGTATGAATTTAGAATATTTAATCTATCAGTGCCTAGGTTAAGCTGGGCTTCAAGATCACAGTTTATGCCAACCAAATTCCCCAGACTATATCACAAATCAAGACAGCCTTATATTCATTTGATATAAACTGCATAATTTATTATAGTTGCAGCAAAAGAACAAAACCACTCCCGTCTTTTTTAGATCTTTCCAGGCAGCGTTTGCGTGCATGAGTGTCACTGTGTGTGTTTATGCATAAATCTGTGTGTGTGTGTGTGTGTCTGTGTGTGTGCGTGTATGTGCATGTGTTAGTAAAAACATAGAAAATGTTCTGGTTAATGTTTTAAAAAATCATCATCTGAAAAACCCCTGTGAGATTTAGCAGGGGATACATCTTATTTGTTTCATATATTTCTAAATGTTTTTCTTCTGCAAAGCCACAGTTTTTGCTTCGTCTGAAGGGAAAAAAAAAAAAAATAGCTTTTGCAAACAGTTTTTGCAAGTTCCTATGGCTTTTCTGGTGGCTCAGATGGTAAAGAACCTGCCAGCCACTGGAGGAGACGTGGGTTCAATCCCTGGGTCGGGAAGATCCCCTAGAAGAGGAAATGACAACCCACTCCAGTATTCTTACCTGGAGAATCCCCATGGACAGAGGAGCCTGGTAGGTTACAGTTCATGGGGTCACAAAAGAGTTGGAAACAACCTATCAACTAAATAACAATACTACTTAGAAAAGTCTCTCTAGCCCATTATTAGCACAATGAACCTTAAAAGACAAGAGGTGAATATCAGAATTTATTAGCAGGGTTTGGTTTGGAACCATAGATATTGCTGCATTCTATACGTCTTTGAAACATTTTCCCCTGGACAAAGAAGACATTCCTGACAGCTCAAGCCTCTTATTTATTTTGTATATTCTGCCCTCATCTGTTTTCACAAATACAATAATACTCATAGAATCATTGTAACAAATGAAAGTAATATTGTGTGTCCACACCAATGACTCAAAGTCACTTCCTGGTTCTATTTTTAACATCATGTGCTTTGAAACATAAGAGGTCAACACTGAAGTTGAGTGGCAGGCTCTGGCACTAGAATAGTGAATGATACTGCATCTGGAAGCATCCTTGAGCTTCGTTGTTATATCGGATGTATTCCTGACTCCTGCGCAGAAGCAACATAGGCCTCCAGGGTGTGGTCATTCCAATATGTTGTTCTGATCCCTCCTGGATGGTCCTGGGAGACTGCCCTGCTGGAGGATCTAAATAACACCTCATGAAAAAGAGCGACTCAGACATCAGACAGGAGGACCAGAGCTCCCTGCACAGAAGGTCTGCACCATGATGCTCCGTTTATTAAGATTAGCAACTTGTCCCAGAACCATTTATTGGAAATAAAGCTCATTAGAAGTCATTCCAAAAGGAAAGATGGAGAAGTGATAAATTTATCTGAATAATAAACCTATGTGTGTGGATTTCAAATATGAAATGGTGCCAAGGAATTTCTGATTTGTTTTCTCTCTCTGCTTTGGAGAAAGATTATTTGATGTTGTTGACAACATTCCATGAATTCATCTCCATTAATTTTCAATTTAATGGGACCTACCAGTTCCCCATCTGACGCTTCTCCTTCTCTTTATTCTTTCAACTAGAATCCAAAGATAAAAGATATTTTAGTTCAAAGTGATATGAAGTCATTCTTCAAGTAAGCAGTATACCTGAATGCGTATTCTCAGACACACATTTTGAGAACACAGCACAGACCGTAGGAAATGTCCCTCATTTCTTCTCAAATCTCCATAAATCATCCCCTTTGGGGAACCATTAGCCTTGGCATCAAATTGAGTGATTTTTGCAAGTATCAAAAAACACATTGGCACCAGTCTACAAGGGTTGAGCCTACAAAAGAAGCCAAATATTGAAAAACTGCTCATGGGAATATAGGAGAGTGGATATAATGAAGTTGAGTTCACCCAATATTGGTTGTAAATCTGAGTAGAATCCAAGCTGGGTCACATGCATTGTCTCTGTGGGTTTTGTGGGTGCTGTTTCCAGGGACCCCTTCCACCACAGAAGACAGCCAACACAGCTGAGGGAGGCATACCAGGGGCAGAGAAGAGGACATTTACAGGACATTTACAGGTCAATTTGGCCATTGACGCACTGATCTCCCAGTCAATCCAACAGGATGGGGACCTGAAGGGCATGGCTGCTAGACTGAAAGATACAGTGAATTTCTTTTCCTTGATTTTGGCTGAACTAGAACACAGGTCTTGTACCCCAGGCACAGCTGTGTGGCACAGTTTGGTTTATAAGGAAATGATCATGTGTCCCTCAGTCAGTCCTTGGACTGAAAGGGCAAGTTGCATGTGACTTTGCAGAAGGGCAAGCTTGGGTTCATCCTGGCCTTGGTGTCTTTGCTCCAGGAGCTTCACCCCACAGATCCCGTACCTTCTTATCTATATTTGTACAGTAACAATATCTCTTCCAAGTGGTGTTGCAAAGGTTAACAGTGGTCATATCGAGACTTCCCTGGTGATCCGTTGGCTAAGATGCCATGTTCCCAATGCAGTGGGCCCCAGTTTGATCCCTGGTTAGGGAACTAGATCCTACATGCCACAACTAAAGATCTTGCACACTGCAATGAAGGCCTGGTGCAGACAAATATATAAGTAAATATTAAAACAAACAAAAAACAATGGTTATTGTCTGCCAGATAAGCCCCAGACATATCAGCTCATAAGTGCTCCATAAATGGTACCTGTTCTTGGTGTGTCTGTAGCATCATGATCCTATCAGGCAAAGCTGAGCACAGCCTATGGGGTTTACTTGAAAATCTTGTATTATTTAGCCATGACAGTCACCTGTAAATATTCCTCTTCACAGCCAGGCCAACCTGGGGTCAAAGTTCTAGATGTGTAATCCATAGTGGGGCTTCCTGGGTGGCTCATATGATAAAGAATCTGCATGCAATGTGGGAGATGGGTTCAATCCCTGGGTTGGGAAGATCCCCTGAAGAAGGAAATGACAACCCACTCCAGTATGCTGGCCTGGAAAATCTCCATGGGCAGAGGAGCCTGGTGGGCTACAGTCCATGGGGTCACAAAGAATCGGACATAACTGAGCAGCTAAGCTCAGCACAATCTATACTGACATATACAAACCTCACAGCTAGCTTTTCTGTTCTAGAGTCACACCCATCCCATGACATCAGCTGCCTCAGGGCTACATTGAGACCCAGGCTGCCCAGCCCAAGGCACTGCTGCTGCTGCTGATAAGTCGCTTCAGTCGTGTCCGACTCTGTGCAACCCCAGAGATGGCAGCCCACCAGGCTCCCCCGTCCCTGGGATTCTCCAGGCAAGAACACTGGAGTGGGTTGCCATTTCCTTCTCCAACTCATGAATGTGAAAAGTGAAAGTGAAGTCACTCAGTCGTGTCCGACTCTTGGTGACCCCATGAACTGCAGCCCACCAGGCTCCTCCACCCATGGGATTTTCCAGGCAAGAACACTGGAGTGGGGTGCCATTGCCTTTCTCCAAGCCCAAGGCACACGTGTATATAAAGCTCTAAAAAGAGAAAGAACAAGAAGAGAGAGCTAGAGGAGGAAGCCTGGAAATAAATTGAGTTCCTTAAGTGCAGGGTGAGCCGGGGCCTCCTTCCTCCCACCCCCTTATGTTGGGGGGTCTTATGTTGGGGGGTCTTATGTCGGGGCCACTACAAGAGCCACAGAATTGCGCCCATTTCCCTGATCCTCTGTCAGCTCCCATTCTGAGTGCTTTTGTTGTTGTTGTTCAGTTGCTGAGTCACGTCTGACTCTTTGGGACCCCATGGACTGTAGCATGCCAGGCTTCCCTGTCCTTCTCTATCTCTCAGAGTTTCTCAAACTCATGTCCATTGAGTCAGCGATGCCATCCAACCATCTCATCCTCTGTTGTCCCCTTCTGCTCCCACCTTCCATCTTTCCCAGCATCAGGGTCTTTTGGAGTCAGCTCTTTGTGTAAGGTGGCAAAAGTATTGAGCTTCAGCTTCAGCATCAGTCCTTTCAGTGAATATTCAGGCTTGATTTCCTTTAGGATTGACTGGTTTGATCTCCATGCTGTCCAAGGAACTCTCAAGAGTCTTCTCCAGCACCACAGTTGGAAAGCGTCAATTCTTTGGCACTCAACCTTCTTTATTGTTCAACTCTTATATCCGTATATGACTACTGGAAAAACCATAGCATTAGATGGACCTTCATCAGCAAAGTAATTCTCTGCTTTTTAACATGTTGTCTAGGTTTGTCGTAGCTTTCTTTCCAAGGAGCAAGTGTCTTTTGATTTCTTGACTGCAGTCACCACCCATAGTGACTTTGTAGCCCAAGAAAATAAAGTCTGTCAGTGTTTCTGATCTCTTAACAACCAACTTAAAAATCCACCAAAAAGAAAAAACTTTGCCATGATATTAAGTATTAAAGGACAAGAATTTGCAAAATGTGAAAAATTTCTGTGCATAAGAGAGTCAAATTCTCTATTCATCTCAGTAGATTTAAAGGAAATAATACAGATTTCATCATGGTTGTTAAGATTCCTAGAATTCTACATTGTTGATTATGTTTAGAATGTCTGGACAATGGAAATAATAAGGGACTTTATTAATTGTAAAGCAGGACATTACTTAGCCATCATAGAGAATGAAATAATGCCATTTGCACCATTGCAATGTATGAACCTAGAGATTATCATAGGGAATGAAGTCAGTCAGACAGAGAAAGACAAATATGGTATCACTTGTATACAGAATCTATAAAATAATACAGAAGAATTTATTAAGGAACAGACTCACAAAGCGAAAGTTGCTCAAGCATGTCCGACTCTTTGCAACCCCATGGACCGTAGCCTGCCAGGCTCTCCTCTGTTCATGGAATTCTCCAGGCCAGAATACTGGAGTGGGTAGCCATTCCCTTCTTCAGAGGATCTTCCTAACCCAGGGATCAAACCCAGGTCTCCAACATTGCAGGCAGGTTCTTTACCATCTGAGCCACCAGGGAGGCCTTTAAAGCAGACTCTTAGATATGGAAAATAAACTTACAGTTACGAAGGGGAAAGGTGGTGGGGAGGAGCCGTTTAGGAGTATGGGATTAGCAGAAACACACTGCTATACATAAAACAGATAAACGAGAAGGTCCTACTAAATGGCACAGAGAACTATATTCAATATCCTGTGATAAACCACAGTGGAAAATAATGTGAAACATATATGTATGTATGTATAGCTGACTCACTTTGCTATATACCTGAAACTAACACAATATTGTAAATCAGCTGTACTTCAATTTAGAAATATTTAAATAAGATTTATTATACTCTCAAGAAGAAAAGAAAAACAATTGAAACCTGGAGTTTTTAGATTATTTCCACTCATCCGAAGACATATTTGTTGTGTACATATGGCCAGAAAACTAAGAATGATTTATAAGATTCTGATTGGTTATTTAAAAAAGAGAGGGGGAGGAAGAAGAGGAGAAACAGAAAGAAAGTGTGATAGAAACTGTACTTGGCCCACAACATCTAAAATATTTAATCTCTGGCTTTGAAGGGAAAAGTGTGCTGACCTTTGTGATAAAAGGCATTTACAGAAAACTACATCAACCATTATATCTAATGGTCAGGTGATGAAATCTTTCTGAATCTAGGAATGACACAAACTTCCAGCTATCACTGCCTCTATACAACACAAAACCGAGGGCCCAGCCTGTCCACAAGGCAAGAAAAAAACTTTAAACTAAAACCAATATAAGGAATGCCAAAAAAAAAAAAAAAACCTCATTATTTTCACAAAATGTGTTCAATATATATGCACATGTAAACACATATTATGAATAAAGTCTAGAAGAATCTTAGAAAAAATATTAGAATTAGGGAGAAAATTTAGCAAGTTTTGCTGGTTACCAAATCAATGCATAAAAATCTATTGTATTTCTATATACTTGTAATATACCATAGCAATGAAGTGTTACAAAGTGATTTTTAAATGACATTTACAGCAGCATAAAATTGAAACGCCTAGGAATAAATCTAAAGAAACATGCTAGACTACAACTGTGAAACTGATAAAAGAGTACCATGAGAAGTTTTTTAAATGCGTGAATGGATGAGATACTGTTCATATACTGGAATAACTGATGCTACAAAGATGCCAATTTTCCCCTGCGATAATCTGCAGAAAGTGAAAGTGAAAGTCGCTCAGTCGTGTCCGATGCCATGGAATTCTCCAGGCCACAATACTGGAGTGGGTAACCTTTCCCTCCTCCAGGAGATCTTCCCAACCCGGGGATCTTCCCAACCCAGGCATCAAACCCAGGTCTTCCGCATTGCAGGCAGATTCTTTACCAGCTGAACCACAAGGAAAGCCCAAGAATACTGGAGTGGGTAGCCTATGCCTTCTTTAATGGATCTCCCCCACCCAGGAATCTAACTGGGGTTTCCTGCATTGCAGGCAGATTCTTTCACAACTGAGCCGTCACGGAAGCCCCTTATCTACTGAGTCAATGTGCAAAAGGCTCCATAGATACTTTTTAGTCAAAATTTACATATTGATTCAAAATGCATACAGAAATGGTAAAAGGCTAAGAATAAGAAAAAATACCTTGAGTAAGTTTTATGATCAATATTTATTTATTTATTTGGCTGTGCCGGTTCTTAGCTGTGGAATGCCAGGTCTTTTGGCTGCTACATAAGGGATCTAGTTCCATGACCAGGAATCGAACCCCAGCCCCCTGCATTGGGAGTGCTGGACCACCAGGAAGTCCCTCGAATAAGTATTGATAGAACAAAGTCAAAAGAAATCTTTCCCCAGCTATCAAGCCTTTTAGCTACTATTGTAACACTTAATTAGACAATGGGTTTCCCCATTGGCTCAGTGTTAAAGAATCTGCCTGCAATGCAAGAGGTAAGTGACTAGGGTTCAATCCCTGGGTTGGAAAGAGCCTCTGGAGGAGGGCAATTAAGACAGCGATATTAATGCAAGAAGAGACAAAAATAAAAGACAAAAACAGATGAATGCAACCAAGTAGAGAATCCAGAACTCTTCTCACACATCTATGGTTACTCAGTTCATGAAGTGTTAGTCCATCAGTCGCGTCCAACTCTTTGCGACCCCATGGACAGTAACCCACCAGGAATTCTCTTGGCAAAGATACTGTATTGGGCTGCCATTTCCTTTTCCACAATTCATGATAGACCTGTCAAAACAGAGAAGTGAGGAAAGATGATTTTTTTTCAGTCAATGGCACAGAGTCCATTAGATAGAGCATGGGAACATTAAGTTCGTGCACAATAATTAATTCCAGCTGGAATGTAGCTATAAAGTGAATATTACACCAATAAATTGTCCAAAAGAAAACATCAGGGAATAGCAACTCTGACCTCGGAATAAGTAGAGATATCTTAAACAGGATACAAATGCAATAACTATCCAGTAAAATTCATTAAATGGGCTACATTAAACTCAGAATCCAAAAGAAAGCCAGGGACTTCCCTGGTGGTCCAGTGGTTGGGAATCTGCCTTCCAATTTGGGTTCAATCCCTGGTCAAGTAACTAAGATTACACGTGCCCCAGGCAACTAAGCCCATACACCACAATGAAAGATTTCACTGGTTGTAACTAAGACCCTATGTGGTCAAATAAATAAATTATTTTAAAATATAAAATAAAAGGTAGCCAAAGAATAGGAGAAATTATTTTCAATACATATAAATATTTGTCAAACAGCTCACATCCAGAATACAGAAAGAATTCTAAAATTCACAGGAAAAGTATATACAACCCAATTTTAAAAAGGCGATAGACGTGAATTGTCAACTCATAAGAGATATCCAAGTGTCATAAAAAAATCTCAAAATGGATTCATCTTCTTTAACACAGTGAAAATCAAAACTGTGAAAGGTAATGACTTATCCTCCAAGACTACCTCAAGGGTTAAAATGGCAAAGTTGACAGTGTGTTTGTAAAGATGTTGAAAACTAAAAAGCTCAGTAACTGATGGTGGAAGTAAAAAGTATTTTTACCACTTTGAAAAAGTATGTTAGCATTATCTACTCAAGTAGAACGTATATGGGACTTCCCACCTGGCTCAGTAGTAAAGAATGTGCCTGCCAGTGCAGGGGACACCAGAGACACAGGTTCAATCCCTGGGTCGGGAAGATCCCTGGAGGAGGAAATGGCAAGCTGCTCGCTCCATTATTCTTGCCTGGAAAATCCCATAGGCAGAGGAGCCTGGTGGGCTATAGCCCATGAGTGACTGAGCATAAACTTATATACATCCCATGACTAAGCAATTTCACCCTCAAGTATGTACCCATCCCCCAAAGTGCATACACAGAATCACCAAAACACATGTGCAAGAATGTTCATGGCATTCTTTCTGTGTTTATAATCCTAAAGTGTTATTCAAAAGATCCCAAATTGGAAGCAATTTTAGTGTTTACAAAAGTAAAAGTGGTAAGAGCATATTGGTGTGCCCGTGTAATGATACAACATACTGCAGCACAGAGAATGAATGAATGGCACACCTGACCACATGAATGGCTCTCCCAAAGAAAATCTTGACTGTAGGAAACCCCGTGTAAAATTATGTATTCTTATGCAACTGTATTCTTGTATGTATTCTTTGTGTAACTGTAGAACAAGCAAAACTTATTTGTGTTGGGATAATGGTAGCATGAGTACCTCCAGAAAAGATGGGGTTGGTACTACTTATCTCTACGTACGTGTACATGTGTGTGAGCATGTGCATGCATGTTCAGCTCTTGCACACGCAGAGAGGTGATTAGTGAATAATACTTTGCTAAATCAAAAACTCTAAGTTATATATACACATTATCTATTACACAGTGATAAAAAACTGTAGAAAAAATATTGGAAGGAAGAAATGGCTCCCAACCTAGCATTCTGTATCTTGAAGCTACTCCATAAATGCCAAAAGTTCTGTAGCATTTACTATGAATTATGGAACTTTTTTTTTTCTAGAACAAATGAGAAAAAGGAGACCCAAATAAAGTATCATAAGTCATGAACTACATTCTTCTGAAACCCTTGTGACAACCACATTTGATGAATGAAATTTACATTGCACCTCTCCCTGGCTTCCATTTTAATGAATGAGAGAGGAACTGGACACCTTTATATATTTTACTGCAAGCAGAGGGTACCTATCATGATGATTACTTAACTAGTTTTCTGGAATGTTTTCTCACCAAGGTAATCAAAATCACAAGGATGTATTGTCAAAGGAGCTTGGTGGAAACCATGGTTTGCTGTTAACTCTGCAAAAGACAGACATGCTTCCGTTAAAATTAGCTGTGGACTGTACTACCAAAACCAAATGTGTCTCTTTTTTTAGACTCTCCGCATTCTTCCTCTTCAACACAGATACAGTGCAACTGGACCAAAATGAGTGATGCATGTCCCCACAGCTGAGCCACAGGACTCAGGTCATTTAACCGGCATTGGTATCAATTTTCTATTACCCTGGAGCAAAAGTAGGCATGCCTTCCTTATTCTTTTGTATTATAAAAGTTAGTTTGGTTACTGGAGAAAGAAAAAAGAAAGATGACATCTATAGAAAAAACTGTTCAGCATAAAAATGAAATGTTTTTCTAACAGTCTTTTGTTCCTTTTAGTAAAAGAGCTGTTTTGCTTTCTGATTTCCAGTCTATTGTTTTTTATTTACTTCTTTATGAAACCAGTACAATTTTAAAATAAACTTACCATTCTTTAGTGTTGATAGCGATATCACTGAGTTATTTTTTAACACATTTTTCACAGTACTTACTGAAACTCAATTTTTTCATTTGTAATATATATAAAACATTAAAATAGTCCAATAAAAAGTGTTAATAATGCAATTCTCAAAGGCCTATTAGGCATACTATTTCCTTATTTTAGCACAACATTAACAGTACATTTCTATGGATGATACAGATTCACACGACGGTGGACAAAATTTCCTTTTTCTTCATTAGCCATCAAGAGGGCACAAATATCAGAGATCTTCAAGAAATGCATGCACGGGTGTTAAGAACAATTTTCTACTAAGGTTGAATAATATGGAGAATAGTAAATACAAAACATGCAAATAATTCACAGTATAACTATGGATTTTTTAAATAAACTATGAAAAATCACAATATTGTCAAACTGTGGTAGGAAAAATGGTATTTGAGTATCAGAGGGAAGACATTTACACTTGTATTCATTAACTTAGGTCCTTGTTTACTGTGTAAGTAACTTCACTTACATGCTTTCATATTCTGATTTGTTTCCCCAGGCTGCAAACCATTTTCAGTGCTAAAATCAGCTTAGTAATTGCTAATGGAGTTTCATTCTTCATGGTTTCATTCACCAAATGTGTTTAGCACTGATGGAGCTTCGGTCAGAAACAAGAATTCCTGCCCATCCTCAGGGTCCACCCAAAGTGCTATCTCCCAAAAAACTGCACCTCCCTCTTCCATCCAGGCATTGGACACTGTTTATAACTGCTGATACCCAGATCTCTCCAAGGGTCTTCATTTTTGCAAAGTGATATAATGCAGGTTCCTTAAGTAGGGAAATCACAGTGTCCTCCCCAGCTCCTTCACATGAGGAAATATATATTTGCACCTGCAGGAGTCCACAATCTCTAGTCTGAGAAAAAGCTGCCTGAGAAGTTAAATGCTGTCCTAATCTGAATATCTGCATGTGTGTGTGTTAAATGGCTTTAGTCATCTTTGACTTTATGTGACCCTATGGACAGTAGCCCTCCAGGCTCCTCTGGAGGCATTTTCCAGGTAATGATACTGGAATGGGTTGCACACCCTTCTCCAGGGGATCTTTCAACCAGTGTCTCTTATATCACCTGCATTAGCAGGCAGTTTCTTTACCTGGGAAGTCCCTGATCTGAGTATCTCAATTCAGTTCAGTTCAGTCGCTCAGTCGTGTCCGATTCTTTGCGACCCCATGAATCGCAGCACACCAGGCCTCCCTGTCCATCACCAACTCCTGGAGTTCACTCAGACTCACATCCATTGAGTCGGTGATGCCATCCAGCCATCTCATCCTCTGTCGTCCACTTCTCCTCCTGCCCCCAATCCCTCCCAACATCGGAGTCTTTTCCAATGAGTCAACTCTTCGCATTAGGTGTCCAAAGTACTGGAGTTTCAGCTTCAACATCATTCCTTCCAATGAACACCCAGGACTGATCTCTTTTAGAATGGACTGATTGGATCTTCTTGCAGTACAAGGGACTCTCCAGAGTCTTCTCCAACACCACAGTTCAAAAGCATCAATTCTTCGGCACTCAGCTTTCTTTATAGTCCAACTCTCACATCCATACATGACCACTGGAAAAACCATAGTCTTGATTAGATGGACCTTTGTTGGCAAAGTAATGTCTCTGCTTTTCAATATGCTGTCGGGGTTGGTCGTAAGTTTCCTTTCAAGGAGTAAGCGTCTTTTAATTTCATGGCTGCAATCACCATCTGCAATGATTTTGGAGTCCCCCAAAATAAAGTCTGACACTGTTTCCACTGTTTCCCCATCTATTTCCCATGAAGTGATGGGACCGGATGCCATGATCTTCGTTTTCTGAATGTTGAGCTTTAAGCCAACTTTTTCACTCTCCTCTTTCAGTTTCATCAAGAGGCTTTTGAGTTCCTCTTCACTTTCTGCCAGAAGTGTGGTGTCATCTGCATATCTGAGGTTATTGATATTTCTCCCAGCAATCTTGATTCCAGCTTGTGTTTCTTCCAGCCTAGCGTTTCTCATGATGTACTCTGCATATAAGTTAAATAAGCAGGGTGACAATATACAGCCTTGACGTACTCCCTTTCCTATTTGGAACCAGTCTGTTGTTCCATGTCCAGTTCTAACTGTTGCTTCCTGACCTGCATACAGATTTCTCAAGAGTCAGGTCAGGTGGTCTTGTATTCCCAACTCTTTCAGAATTTTCCACAGTTTATTGTGATCCACACAATCAAAGGCTTTGGCATAGTCAATAAAGCAGAAATAGATGTTTTTCTGGAACTCTCTTGCTTTTTCCATGATCCAGCAGATGTTGGCAATTTGATCTTTGGTTCCTCTGCCTTTTATAAAACCAGCTTGAACATCAGGAAGTTCACAGTTCACATATTGCTGAAGCCTGGCTTGGAGAATTTTGAGCATTACTTTACTAGCATGAGAGATGAGTGCAATTGTGCGATAGTTTGAGCATTCTTTGGCATTTCCTTTCTTTGGGATTGGAATGAAAACTGACATTTTCCAGTCCTCCGGCCACTGCTGAGTTGTCCAAATTTGCTGGCATATTGAGTGCAGCACTTTCACAGCATCATCTTTCAGGATTTGAAATAGCTCAACTGGAATTCCATCACCTCCACTAGCTTTGTTCATAGTGATGCTTTCTAAGGCCCACTTGACTTCACATTCCAGGATGTCTTGCTCTAGGTGAGTGATCATACCATCGTGATTATCTTGGTCATGAAGATCTTTTCTTGTACAGTTCTTCTGTGGATTCTTGCCACCTCTTCTTAATATCTTCTGCTTCTGTTAGGTCCATACCATTGAGCCCATCTTTGCATGGAATGTTCCCTTGATATCTCTAATTTTCTTGAAGAGATCTCTAGTCTTTCCTATTCTGTTGTTTTCCTCTATTTCTTTGCATTGATCACTGAGGAAGTCTTTCTTATCTCTCCTTGCTATTCTTTGGAATTCTGAATTCAGATGCTTATATCTTTCCTTTGCAACTTTGCTTTTCACTTCTCTTCTTTTCACAGCTATTTGTAGGGCCTCCTCAGACAGCTGTTTTGTTTTTTTGCATTTCTGTTTCTTGGGGATGGTCTTGATCCCTGTCTCCTGTACAATGCCACGAACCTCCATCCATAGTTCATCGGGCACTCTGTCTGTTAGATCTAGTCCCTTAAATCTATTTCTCACTTCCACTGTATAATCATAATAAAGTCTTTCAGTCGTGTCTGACTCTTTGCAACCCCATGGACGGTAGCCTACCAGGCTCCTCCATCCATGGAATTTTCCAGGCAAGAGTACTGGAGTGGGCTGCCATTTCCTTCTCCAGGTATAATCATAAGGGATTTTATTTAGGTCATACCTGAATGGTCCAGCGGTTTTCCCTACTTTCTCCAATTTAAGTCTGAATTTGGCAATAAGGTGTTCATGATCTGAGCCACAGTCAGCTCCTGGTCTTGTTTTTGCTGACTGTATAGAGCTTCTCCATCTTTGGCTGCAAAGAATATAATCAATCTGATTTCGGTGTTGACCATCTGGTGATGTCCATGTGTAGAGTCTTCTTTTGTGTTGTTGGAAGAGGGTGTTTGCTATGACCAGTTCATTCTCTTGGCAAAATTCTATTAGCCTTTGCCCTGCTTCATTCTGTACTCCAAGGCCAAATTTGCCTGTTATTCCAGGTGTTTCTTGACTTCCTACATTTGCATTCCAGTCCCCTATAATGAAAACAACATCTTTTTTGGGTGTTAGTTCTACAAGGTCTTGTAGGTCTTCATAGCACTGTTCAGCTTCAGCTTCTTCAGCGTTACTGGTTGGGGCATAGACTTGGATTACTATGATATTGAATGGTTTGTCTTGGAAACAAACAGAGATCATTCTGTCATTTTTGAGATTGCATCCAAGTACTGCATTTCAGACTCTTGTTGACCATGATGGCTATTCCATTTCTTCTGAGGGATTCCTGCCCACAGTAGTAGCTATAATGGCCATCTGAGTTAAATTCACCCATCCTCATCCACACTGATCTTTGATGACTCACTGGTTCACTAGACTAGGGAGGGATAGAATAGCTTCTAGACTTGTCACCAACTTGCTCTTTGACTATGAGCAAGCTGATTGCCTTCCACAGGCCTCAGTTTGCCCATCAGTAAAATGACTACCAACTTCTTTTTCCCTTTCCCTCTTACTTCTCCAAGGTAAATATTCACACTGATCTCCTGCCCCATCTTCCATGTGTGGCCTTAGCTGTAAAGTGGTAACTATGAGCATGGAGGCAGGCAGAGCTGGGTTTGAATTCCATTCCCAGCTTTGTGACCTGTGATTTCACTTCTCTGAACCTCCATTTCATCTATAAAATGAGACTGATGAATACAGTACATTATATACAATAGTTTTGTATCCAGTCCTGTACTGAAGTTTCAAGGATGCTGTGAATATGTGTTCACAGGTCAGTGCAGCGTGCTCAGCCTCTGTGCATTCCCTTGTGAGTCCAGTGGCCTGTGATATATGACATTAGCTGCTTTTCTAAGAGGAACCAAACTTCTAGCTGCTTCTATTTGATGTCAAAACGATTATGAACAGCAACCCTAATGAAGAGCAAAAATGGTAAAACATTACTTGCCTTTCTTTTGGCCACACAGCATGTGGGATCTTAGTTACCTGACCAGGGATCAAATCCATACCCCCTTCATTGGAAGCATGGAGTCTTAACCAGCGGACTGCCAGGGAAGTACAGACATTACTTGCAGTCATCTATATGTACCAGAATACATCTGAAACCATGAAAATGTTTACAAAAGAAAAATTCTGAATTGATAGAAGTGTTCCTACTAACTGTTAAACTGAGAATTCTGAAGAGGAGAATAATGAGATACTATTTGACATCCATCAGGTGGACAGAAATGAGCAAGACAGATTGAGACCAAGAGCTGGTAAGGATGTAAGGACATGGGGACCCTTGTGCACTGCTGGGGCAGAATGAATATGGTTTGGCCATTCTGGAGAGCAAATCAGTGAATCAGATTAATTAGTGTGGTTAAATATATGCCTGCTCTTTATCCTCAATCCCATGTGCAGTATGTGACTTGGAGTCTTTGTTACATTGAGCTGGAGGTAAATGGGAATAAAAAAAAATCATCTCAGAACTATTAGTATTAGCTGAAAGATGGAAGCAATTGAATTTTCCATTATCAAAGGATGGGTGTGAAACAACAAGGCCCTACTATAGAGCACAGGGAACTATATTCAATATTCTGTGATATTATATAAGTAATAAACTGAAATAGGCAGGAAGGGAGCCAGGGCACAACCTTGTAAAGAATGACAAAGCCCGAGGACACAACATAAACTGATTAGAAACAAATGGGTCCAAGATGGCTGGCCAGTTGACATCCAATAGACCTTGAGCCTCAGTATACACTCATTCTAACACATCGGCAGGCTAAATGGCACAGTCACAGGTGCCGTGACAGTTTCAAGGCCAACCACGAAGGTCAAAAAGTGGGCAGTGACCCAACTTCTGGAACTCCCACCCCTTCCCCAAAATAGCTGGAATACTCCTTCTACTCATTAGCCTATGAAATTACCCACCTCTATCAAACCCACTAGTGGGCTCCCTGGTGGCTCAGAGGTTAAAGCGTCTGCCTGCAATGCAGGAGACCTGGGTTCGATCCCTGGGTCTGGAAGATCCCCTGGAGAAGGAAATGGCAACCCACTCCAGTACTCTTGCCTGGAGAATCCCATGGACAGAGGAGCTTATGGGCTACAGTCCACGGGGTCGCAAAGAGTTGGACACGACTGAGCAGCTTCACTTTCCTATCAAAACTGACAACCCCATACCCTGGGGCCACTCTTGCCTTCTGAGATGGCTCACACTCTGTCTGAGAAGTGTGAAAGTGAAGTCGCTTAGTCGTGTCTGACTCTTCGTGACCCCATGGACTGTAGCCTACCACGTTCCACCGTCCATGGGATTTTCCAGGCAAGAATACTGGAGTGGGCTGCCATTTCTTCCTCCAGAGGATCTTCCAGACCCAGGGATTGAACCTGGGTCTCCCGCATTGTAGGCAGACGCTTTGCCGTCTGAGCCACCATCCACTTCTTATCCGTCACTTTGTCTCTGGTTGCATTCTTTCTGTGACCAGGCATGTGATCTCAGTTAAAAAGCCCAGTCGGAGTCACATGGTTTCAAAACCATAATGGAAAAAAATATGAAATATGAAAAGAATATAGATATGCATAACAATTTGCTATACAGCAGAAATTAATGCAACATTGGTAAATCAACTTATATCAATAACCTCAGATATGCAGATGACACCACCCTTATGGCAGAAAGTGAAGAGGAACTAAAAAGCCTCTTGATGAAACTGAAAGAGGAGAGTGAAAAAGTTGGCTTAAAGCTCAACATTCAGAAAACGAAGATCATGGCATCCAGTCCCATCACTTCATGGGAAATAGGTGGGGAAACAATGGAAACAGTGTCAGACTTTATTTTTTTGGGCTCCAAGATCACTGCAGATGGTGATTTCAGCCATGAAATTAAAAGATGCTTACTCCTTGGAAGAAAAGTTATGACCAACCTAGATAGCATATTCAAAAGCAGAGACATTATTTTGCCAACAAAGGTCCGTCTAGTCAAGGCTATGGTTTTTCCAGTGGTCGTGTATGGATGTGAGAGTTGGACTATAAAGAAAGCTGAGTGCCGAAGAATTGATGCTTTTGAACTGTGGTGTTGGAGAAGACTCTGGAGAGTCCCTTGGACTGCAAGAAGATCCAACCAGTCCATTCTGAAGGAGATCAGTCCTGGGTGTTCTTTGGAAGGAATGATGCTAAAGCTGAAACTCCAGTACTTTGGCCACCTCATGCGAAGAGTTAACTCATTGGAAAAGACTCTGACGCTGGGAGGGATTGGGGGCAGGAGGAGAAGTAGACGACAGAGGATGAGATGGCTGGATGTCATCACGGACTCGATGGACGTGAGTTTGAGTGAACTCCGGGAGTTGGTGATGGACAGGGAGGCCTGGCGTGCTGTGATTCATGGGGTCTCAAAGAGTCGGACACGACTGAGCGACTGAACTGAACTGAGATGAAATCAA
Source organism: Capricornis sumatraensis (assembly GCF_032405125.1). Lineage (NCBI taxonomy): Eukaryota > Metazoa > Chordata > Mammalia > Artiodactyla > Bovidae > Capricornis > Capricornis sumatraensis. The sequence continues at coordinate 55,924,185 of NC_091085.1, read as the reverse complement.
TTTATGCTTCAACAAAATTTAAAAAAGAGGAAAACCAGCCTAAAAAATTATATTACTATATGAGTATGAAAATTGATATAGGAGCTTATAATTGAATGCAATGCAGCAATCAGAATACACATAACATACCAACAACATTGTAGACAGATTTTTAAAATAAAATATTTGGAACTCTTAGGTAAACTTCGAAGTAATGAGATGAAGGATTTGAGGCAGTGCTGTCTCCTCGTCTTGCCTTTAGGCAACAAATCGAGTCTTCTTTGATCATGTTGAATCAAGAGCTTTATTTCTACCACATTAAGAAGAATTTGGAATCACAGCGGCTTTCTCAGTATGTCGTAAATCAGAAAATAAGAGAGCAATGCATTAAAATACAGACCAATGGAACATCATTGACAGCCCAGAAATAAACACATGCAGATACAATCAACTGATGAGGAAGGGTGAGGAAATTAACCAATAGTAGGGATTCCTATGGACCAGTGATTATATTGCATCATGAGATGAGCATGATTAGGTATTTGCACCTGAGCCCTGCTCCACCCCAGATAAAAGAAGGAAGGCTGTTGTTGAAATAAAAGTAAATTTTAAGTACCTTAGTAGAAAATTGCCTCTTGGAAAATGCTGTGAATCTTCTAGAAGATCATGGTTTTAAAATTATTCCCTGGCCTGAGCACTGGGGAATAATTTAACAAGGGTTTTGAATCCTACTCCTGTCTCATGGACATGTGTCTGAGCCTTATTTTGCTCATCTGTAAATAAGATCTGGCTTCCCATGTGGTGTTAGTGGTAAAGAACCCAGCTGCCAATCCAGGAGACATGAGACACGGGTTTGATCCCTGGGTTGGGAAAATCCCCTAGAGTAGGAAATGCAACCCACTCCAGTATTCTTGTCTGGAGAATTCTGTGGACAGAGAAGCCTGACGGGCTACAGTCCATAGTGTTGCAAAGAATCCAATAGGACTGAAGTGACTTAGCACATAAATGAGATCCATCTCTCAGGATTGCTTTATCAATTAAATGAGATAATAGAATGGGTATTGAAGGCATTATGCTAAGTAAAATAAGCCAGTCACAAAGCGGTATTTAACTTGTTTGAGGTCCCTGGAGGAGTCAAATTCATAAAGACAGAAAGAATAGTGGTTGCCAGGAGCTGAAAAAGGGGGAAATGAGGAGTTGTTTCTTGGATATAAATTGTCAGTTTTGCAAGATGTAAAAGTTCTGGAGAGCTGTTGCCTAACAATGTGAATATAGTTTAAACTGCTGAACTGTACGCTTAAAGATGGTTAAGATGATGTCTTGTTTGTTTTTCTTAAAACCACAATTTTAAAAAGGTTAAAAGAGAGAAAATACAACAGGAAGAAATGAAGAATCAATAACTGCTTGTTGTTATGACCACTTGTGCTACACAAGGATCTGTGCATGTAACAGGCTGGGGTTTTCGAAAGTGAAAGTCACTCAGCGGAGTCCGACTCTCTGCGATCCCGTGGACTATACAGTTCATGGAATTCTCCAGGCCAGAGTACGTGAGTGGGTAGCCTTTCCCTTCTCCAGAGGATCTTCCCAACCCAGGGATTGAACCCAGGTCTCCCACATTGCAGGCAGATTCTTTACCAGCTGAGCCACAAGGGAAGCCCAAGAATACTGGAGTGGGGTTTTTGAAAGAGAGGTTTAACACAGTGAGAAAATCAAGGATGTTTTATCTGCTTTTTGCCTCCCCCACCCCTTGAGTAAGAATGTTTCATTGTAAATGAATCCTGGCAACAATGTTAAGTGAGACATAGGAAGCCTAATGAAGAAAAGGAAAGCGCTGTGGGATTTCTGGTCTGTAGAAAAGAACGTTTTCATATTCTTGGGGATAGGATGGCACATTGAAATGCTTCCAGGGTAGGTTTCTTGAAATCCACATCTTTCAGAGTTGATCACTGGCGCCTTCTTGAGAAAGACACAGGCAGGGGGAAGAATTCTCTCTCCTCTCTTCTCTAAGATGAGAAGCAGGCAAACACGATGATATTGCTATGATGTTGTCTCATCTCAAGAGAGAAATGGGGACAGGAAGAGACTGGCAAACCAGAGTCCTTCAGGGCACATCCTTCGAAAAGGGTAGGAGAGCCTCACCTTCCAGTAGTGGAGCCCATGAAGAAAGGCAGGCTAGCCTGGCAGAACTTCAGATGCTCTAGGAGACAAAACAAAAAACCTCAGGATGTTTATGAGAAATCTTCAAATATTCAAATCATGACTTGAAAATGTTTAAAACGCTTCAGTATGCCACGTGTTTGCAAACCAAACCTGATCCAAAGAAGTACAGCTCTTCTTTCAAGACTTAGAGAAGGAATCCTTCTTCCAGCACCCTTGTCATTCAAATCTGAGTTGAAGTCCAGAGACAGGAAAAAGCTTAACCAAGGTCATTGTGAACTAAAAATTAGCTCACACTTAATTCCATGTCCTCAATCCCACATCTCTCAAAGCAAGAGAAGAAAAATTTCCAGAGTACATCAGTGAGACTTATTCCTATGTGATGGGGAATTTAAACTCACATTCATGAAGTGAAAAATACCCATACACACACCACGTGAATTTATTTTGTTAATAGCATAATAATATTCAGGACTCCAGGATTTGGTGAGGGACAGGGATGAGGCCTGGCATGCTGCAGTCCATGGGGTCAAAAAGACTCGAGCAGGACTTGTTGACCGAACAACAAATAATAATAATATTGCAGTGTACTTTGTGGGGTTATTTTTTACACTGGTTATTTTTTTTCCAATGTAAGCCTTTAACACATACATGTTTTACCTTCCTGTTTGGCGTCTACACATTTTAGTTTTTAAATATTTATTTATTTGGTTTCATAGGGCCTTGGCATGCAAGTTCAGACATGTCAGGATCTTCGTTTCTCAACCAGGGATCAAATCCATGTCCACTGCATTGCAAGGCATGTTCTTAACCACTGGGCCACCAGGGAAGTCTCAGCATTTACACATTTTAAAGAAGGAGCCTCAACAGTGAGAGTGTTGTCAGTTTCTCTTGATGTAAGTGCAAAGACCAGTTTTTTTTTTATTTTGAATACTTATTTATTTGGCTATGCCAGGTCTGAGTTGTAGTAGGCAGGATATTTTAGCTGCAGCAGACAGGATCTAGTCCCCTGACCAGGGATAGAACCTGGCCCCAATACATTGGGAACACAGAGTCTCAGCCACTAGAGCACCAGGGAAATCCTGGGACTTAAGTTTTTTCATCTGTAAAATAAGGATGATATGGTCACCCTGGTATGATGGTGAGAGGTGAATACATGGCCTGAAATTGTTAAACCTGGCACATTCAAAGAGAAAATTCATACTTCACACATCAAAAAAAAAAAAAATTTTGATAATGTGCCCTCCTCCAAAAAGAGAAAAACAAAAAAATGAGATTTTCTCCAGCAGTGTGAGCTAATGCCTAAGACATAACTCTCATTGTTTTATTCTAGTAAAAGCATCATATCCATAAAAAGAAAGTCATAACTCAATTCTATATTCTTCAAAGAATTAACTTCAATGGCTCCTAATTGGTTTAAATGTTAATGTTTGCATAATGCATGATTTCTTTATTAAAAGGCCACAGCAGAAACACACATTATCCCATTTCCAAAAAAGCCTCGGGAAAAATCTTTCCCATAGCCTCAGATGATTTAAAATTGATCTCCTATAGCTTGCCCTACTTTTATATTCTTAACAGCAGACAAAATAGTTCCTTTCAATTTTAAGTCAAACTGTTTTGAGGACACAGGGTTGAGTTATGTTGCTATTTTCAGAGTATACTCGTGGGTTTATTTTATCTTTCTCTGGTAATTTTACTAGAGAGGAGATAAAAGGTGCTACAATGTGTATTTCAGATTCACTTAGGGGCCCTAAGCCTTGATTTTTCCAGTGATCAAACATGTATCCTAAGCAGATGTCTTTGCTGAGGGACACACTTGTCTGTGGTTAATTGCACCACACTTGCGAGGGAATTTATAATTGTCAGGGAGACCAGGCAGATTTGGGGTGGGGGAAATCAGTTTGACCCCTGCTCTGATCAAAATGGTCTCTACTTTTCCAGTAAGTTTTCTTTGATAATTTGTTGTCAATCCCTGTGCCAGAATGTGACTGTGGAAAACAGAATGGAGCTGGAACACAGCCCCTCCCCTCACGGATCTCATGGCTTAAGAAGGAGGACACAGCATGTAAAGAAGCAAGCATTGTCCCAAGTACACAGAACATGGGAATACTGGAGAGAGGGGTTGATGGACTGCTCTTGTATGTGGGAGCCTCAGCATTCAAGCAGAAAACAAGAATCTGGGTATTTGGAGAAAGGAGTTTTTGAGTTGGATTTTAAAGGACTTTCTTACCAAGAAGGGAAAGAAATCTGTCCATGGTTGATGGAAAACAGGGAGGGAAAAATCATCCTTCAGGACAATACTCAATAGAGAAGCATCCTTCACCCATAGGAAGCAAGGAAAGATTTTCTGAACTGGCTCAGACCAGCCTGAAGCTTAATGGATTGAAAGATATGACCCAATCCTGCCTTAGGACCTCAGATGACTGCCTTTGCTTAATCCTAAACCCCATTAACCAGAGGTTCAGGGAATATTTTATGATGACGGATTTTTCAAATATTCAGATTTTTTATTTAGGTTCAAGTACTCTCATGATTTAGAAAAGGCAGAGGAACCAGAGATCAAATTGCCGACATAAATTGGATCATAGGAAAAGCAAGAGAGTTCCAGAAAAACATCTATTTCTACTTTATTGACTACACCAAAGCCTTTGAATGTGTGGATCACAACAGTGAAAAATTCTTCAAGAAATGGGAATACCAGACCACCTTACCTGCCTCCTGAGAAATCTGTACGCAGGTCAAGAAGCAACAATTAGAACTGGACATGGGACAATGGACTGGTTCCAAATTGGGAAAGAAGTATTTCAAGACAGCATATTGTCACCCTGCTTATTTAACTCTATGCAGAGTACATCATGCAAAATGCCAGGCTGGATGAACACAAACTGAAATCAAGATTGCCGGGAGAAATTTCAGTAACCTCAGATATGGAGATGACACCACCCTTTGAATCATAAAGAAAGCTGAGCGCTGAAGAATCGATGCTGTTGAAATGTGGTGCTGGAGAAGACTCTAGAGAGTCCCTTGAACTGCAAGGAGATCAAATCAGTCAATCCTGAAGGAAATCAGTTCTGAATATTCATTAAAAGAACTGATGCTGAAGCTGAAGCTCCAATGCTTTAGCCACCTGATGCAAAGAACCAACCCATTGGAAAAGACCCTGATGCTGGAAAAGATTGAAGGCAGGAGAAAGGGATGACAGAAGATGAGATGGTTGGATGGCATCGCCGACATGAGTTTGAGCAAGCTCCAGCAGTTGGTGATGGACAGGGAGGTCTGGCATGCTGCAGTCCATGGGGTTAAGAGTCAGACAGCCTGAGCAACTAAACTGAACTCTTATGAAGCCAAAAGAAAAAAAAAAATCCCCTAGGTGGAAACATATATAAAAAATGTATCTAGGACTTCCCTGGTGGTCCAGCGGTTAAGACTCCATCCTTTCAGTACAGGAGTCATGGGTTCAGTCCCTGGTCAGGGAATTAAGATCCCATCTTCTCAAGATCAAAAATAAATAATTTTTTTAAATATCTAAGAAACAATATTGAAGCAGAAAATGTAAAAGGGGGCTTTTCTGATGGTCTAGTGGCTGCACCACTTTGCGGTACAGGAGATACGTGTTCGATCTCTGGTCTGAGAAGATTCCACATGCCATGGGGTAACTGGGCCCTGGTGCCACAACTGCCTGGCCTATATTCTGGAGCCTGCAAGACAGAGCTACTGAGCCTAAGTGCCACAGCTACCAAAGCCTGCTCACCGTAGAATCCATGCTCTGCATCAAGAGAAACCCCTGCAATAAGAAGTCTGCATTCTGCAACTAGAGAATAGCCCTCACTCTCCACAACTAGCGAAAGCCCATGCACAAAAATAGAGACCCAGCACAGCCAAAAATAAATAAATAAATATTTTTTTTTTTTAAAAAAGGAAAATGTAACCAAAAGGATGGGTGTGAAATATCAATTCAGTTCAGTTCAGTTCAGTCGCTCAGTCATGTCCGACTCTTTGCAATCTCATGAATCGCAGCACGCCAGGCCTCCCTGTCCATCACCAACTCCCGGAGTTCACTCAGACTCACGTCCATCAAGTCAGTGATGTCATCCAGCCATCTCATCCTCTGTTGTCCCCTTCTCCTCCTGCCCCCAATCCCTCCCAGCATCACAGTCTTTTCCAATGAGTCAACTCTTCACATAAGGTGGCCAAAGTACTGGTGTTTCAGCTTTAACATCATTCCTTCCAAAGAAATCCCAGGGCCGATCTCCTTCAGAATGGATTGGTTGGATCTCCTTGCAGTCCAAGGGACTCTCAAGAGTCTTCTCCAACACCATAGTTCAAAAGCATCAATTCTTCGGTGCTCAGCCTTCTTCACAGTCCAACTCTCACATCCAAACATGACCACAGGAAAAACCGTAGCCTTAACTAGATGGACCTTTGTTGGCAAAGTAATGTCTGCTTTTGAATATGCTATCTAGGTTGGTCATAACTTTCCTTCCAAGGAGTAAGCATCTTTTAATTTCCTGGCTGCAGTCACCATCTGCAGTGATTTTGGAGCCCCCCCAAAATAAAGTCTGACACTGTTTCCATTGTTTCCCCATCTATTTCCCATGAAGTGATGGGACCGGATGCCATGATGTTCGTTTTCTGAATGTTGAGCTTTAAGCTAACTTTTTCACTCTCCTCTTTCACTTTCATCAAGAGGCTTTTTAGTTCCTCTTCACTTTCTGCCATAAGGGTGGTGTCATCTGCTTATCTGAGGTTATTGATATTTCTCCCAGCAATCTTGATTCCAGCTTGTGTTTCTTCCAGTCCAGCATTTCTCATGATGTACTCTGCATATAAGTTAAATAAGCAGGGTGACAATATACAGCCTTGACGTGCTCCTTTTCCTATTTGAAACCAGTCTGTTGTTCCATGTTCAATTGTAACTGTTGCTTCCTGACCTGCATGCAGATTTCTCAAGAGGCAGGTCAGGTGGTCCGGTATTCCCATCTCTCTCAGAATTTTCCACAGTTTATTGTGATCCATACAGTCAAAGGCTTTAGCATGGTCAATAAAGCAGAAATAGATGTTTTTCTGGAACTCTTTTGCTTTTTCCATGATCCAATGGATGTTGGCAATTTGATCTCTGGTTCCTCTACCTTTACTAAAACCAGCTTGAACATCAGGAAGTTCATGGTTCACATATTGCTGAAGCTTGGCTTGGAGAATTTTGAGCATTAGTTTACTAGCATGTGAGATGAGTGCAATTGTGTGGTAGTTTGAGCATTCTTTGGCATTGCCTTTCTTTGGGATTGGAATGAAAATTGACCTTTTCCAGTCCTGTGGCCACTGATGAGTTGTCTAAATTTGCTGGCATATTGAGTGCAGCACTTTCACAGCATCATCTTTCAGGATTTGAAATAGCTCAACTGGAATTCCATCACCTCCATTAGCTTTGTTCGTAGTGATGCTTTCTAAGGCCCACTTGACTTCACATTCCAGGATGTCTCGCTCTAGGTGAGTGATCACACCATTGTGATTATCTGGGTCATGAAGACCTTTTTTGTACAGTTATTCTGTGTATTCTTGCCACCTTTTCTTAATATCTTCTGCTTCTGTTAGGTCCATACCATTTCTGTCCTTTATCGAGCCCATCTTTGCATGAAATATTCCCTTGGTATCTCTAATTTTCTTGAAGAGATCTCTAGTCTTTCCCATTCTGTTGTTTTCCACCCTTTCTTTGCATTGATTGCTGAGGAAGGCTTTCTTATCTCTTCTTGCTATTCTTTGGAACTCTGCATTTAGATGCCTATATCTTTCCTTTTCTCCTTTGCTTTTCGCTTCTCTTCTTTTCACAGCTATTTGTAAGGCCTCCCCAGACAGCCATTTTGCTTTTTTGCATTTCTTTTCCACAGGGATGGTCTTGATCCCCGTCTCCTGTACAATGTCACAAACCTCATTCCATAGTTCATCAGGCACTCTATCAGATCTAGGCCCTTAAATCTATTTCTCACTTCCACTGTATAATCATAAGGGATTTGATTTAGGTCATACCTGAATGGTCTAGCAGTTTTCCCTACTTTCTTCAATTTTAAGTCTGAATTTGGAAATAAGGAGTCACAGTCAGCTCCTGGTCTTGTTTTTGTTGACTGTATAGAGCTTCTCCATCTTTGGCTGCAAAGAATATAATCAATCGGATTTCAGTGTTGACCATCTGGCGATGTCCATGTGTAGAGTCTTCTCTTGTGTTGTTGGAAGAGGGTGTTTGCTATGACCAGTGCATATTCTTGGCAAAACTCTATTAGTCTTGCCCTGCTTCATTCCGCATTCCAAGGCCAAATTTGCCTGTTACTCCAGGTGTTTCTTGACTTCCTACTTTTGCATTCCAGTCCCCTATAATGAAAAGGACATCTTTTTTGGGTGTTAGTTCTACAAGGTCTTGTAGGTCTTCATAGCACTGTTCAGCTTCAGCTTCTTCAGCATTACTGGTTGGGGCATAGACTTGGATTACTGTGATATTGAATGGTTTGCCTTGGAGACGAACAGAGATCATTCTGTTGTTTTTGAGATTGCATCCAAGTACTGCATTTTGGACTTTTTTTGTTGACCATGATGGCTATTCCATTTCTTCTGAGGGATTCCTGCCCGCAGTAGTAGATATAATGGTCATCTGAGTTAAATTCACCCATTCCAGTCCATTTTAGTTCGCTGATTCCTAGAATGTCGATGTTCACCCTTGTCATCTCTTGTTTGACCACTTCCAATTTGCCTTGATTCATGGACCTGACATTCCAGGTTCCTATGCAATATTGCTCTTTACAGCATTGGACCTTGCTTCTATCACCAGTCACATCCACAGCTGGGTATTGTTTTTGCTTTGGCTCCATCCCTTCATTCTTTCTGGAGTTATTTCTCCACTGATCTCCAGTAGCGTGTTGGGCACCTACTGAGCTGGGGAGTTCCTTTTTCAGTATCCTGTCATTTTGCCTTTTCATACTGTTCATGGGGTTCTCAAGACAAGAACACTGAAGTGGTTTGCCAATCCCTACTCCAGTGGACCACATTCTGTCAGACCTCTCCACCACAGTATATATACATGCACACACAGACCCTACAGACCTTAAAATGCATGCGCTGTGTATTAAGGATGTATTTCAAACATGGTAGTATTGTGCTCACAGACCAAATGGGAATGGGGTGGGGTAGAGAATGACTTAAAACTAATAAAATAAATAAAATAGGAGTGGGGAGTATATAAACAATACGGCAACAAGTTTTGGACAGAAAAGTACCTGAAGTCCAGGGGTTCAGCCCCAATTTTTTCAAATTATAAAAATAGGATTTTTTAAAAAGTTCTCTTTAACTAACTTAAATATGTAAAATGTTAGAGATATAGATGAGTCTACTTATGTATTGTCATTCATTCACTCTCATGTGTGCTTTCAGAGTGACATTTATGCAAACACTCAAATTGTAACAGACCAGGACCCCACGAGGCCTTCCCAAAACAGACCCCTGCCCATGTCCTCCATTTACCTTGTGTCTATAGAGAAACTTCAGTCAAGAAATAAATTTAAGGACCAGTGGCCAAGACTCCATGCTCACAATGCAGGGGGGCCTGGGTTCAAACATTGGTGAAAGAACTAGATCTCGCATATCACAAAAAGAACTGAGAAAATGCATGAAGAGAGGAAAACAGTCAAGCAAGAGAAAATCGTAAGAGTTTACACATTATTATCTTAAGCAAAGTCAAGGACTTTTTAATTCTTCCTCAAGGACTGTAGATAATATTCTGAGCCAGGTCTTCTGAGCAGTTTTGTAGATGCTGAAACCTCCACCAGGTGGAGGAAGTTAACTATCTGCTGCCCACAAGAAGGTAAACCTCAGACTGGTTGGAACCAGAAGGTTGGTGATGCTGACTCCCACTTGCCTCACCACCAACCAATCAGAAGAATGTCTATGAGCAGACCACGCCCTGCTCCTTGAGCACTGTAAGACTCACTATCCCTCCAGATGGGGACACAATCTAGAAGGCATTAGCCCACTGTGGCTCCCTTTGCCTGGAAAAGCAATAAAGCTATTTCTTTCTATTTTACCCAAAACCGTTGCCAAGAGTTAATCTGGCTCCAGTGTACAAAGGCCAAATTTCAGCAACAATGCATTTTCCACTCACGTTTCATGAAACAATTTAATTCACTGTCTTTCCAAGTTTGCATCCTTTTCATCACTCTTGGACTCAACAAAGTCCGTTGTCCAGAGTATATCTCTCTTGTTGTTGTTCTTGAGTCGCTAAGTTGTGTCTGACTTTTGTGATCCCATGAACTGTAGCACAGCAGGCTCCTCTGTCCATGGGATTCTCCAGGCAAGAGTACTGCAGTGTTGCCATTCCCTTCTCCAGCGGATCTTCCTGACCCAGGGATCGAACCCACGTTTTCTGCATTGGCAGGCAGATTTTTTACTGCCAAACCTCTTCAGAAGCCCATGTCACTCTTACTTCTTGCTGATTTTAGGAAAGTTCATTGTATAATTCTTTGCTGAAAATATTGTTCCCAGACAAAGATACCTATCTTAATTACATTAGAACGTTTTTCTCCATTTGATGCCACCTTAGATGATTGTTCTTAAGAGGTCAACTCCCTAGGAATAATCACAGAATTTATACCAAATAACTTTGTCTGTTTTTTTTTTTTTCTTTCACTGAAAGGGTCAGCTGACCCATGTATATTTCCAAAACTACTGCTGAGTGAGGTCATTTCAAACATATGCGTCTTCTTTACTCATGTCAAGAAATACTATCTCAAGGGTAATTTGGGGAGAACCTTACCTTATATTTGCTCATATAAGGTATTTTTAATACTGCCATCTCAATGCCAACACTAAGTGTGCTTTTAGATGACTATGGAGAATATTGGATCTAACCAAACGAATTTCCTTTCCAGTGCTATTTTACTGTAATGATATCCTGCAATCAAGGTTTGGATGTAGAAAATTTATATCTTGAAGGTCCTAATAATCAGTATATTCTCTTCCAGTTTCTGTAAAAAACCGCTCACTCACTAGTATCATGTGGTCTCATAAGAAAGGCACTGTGACATTTACATAAGCACAGACCAATTTATCATTCAAGTGTTGTGTTATCTGAAGATACGTTGGCTATGTCCCACTACAAAAATGAACTAAGGGCAGAATCCAAGATCACTGGAGATTTCTGGAATTCACCTACACTTTACATTTTCCTGATATGCTTAGATGCCCACTCCAATCCTTAGAGACCCTTAAGGCACACTAACTCTAATTTCCACAAATGTGGAGTACTTCATTGCAATTCTGTCCAGTAATGTCTCTCTATTCCTGTACTTCCCTCCTGTCTTTCTAACTTTTTCTTTTCCTTCTTTTTTTTTTAAACATTACTTCTTTGTTTATTTTGGCCACACTGTGTGGCATGCTGGATTTTAGTTTCCCAACCAGGGATCAAACCCTTGCCTCCCACAGTGAAAGTGCAGAGTCTTAACCAGTGGACCACCAGGGAATTCCCTCTTTATAGCTTTTTAAATTCCTGCCCCACGTAACTCACTCTCAAGACCAGGAGTAACTGACTCATCTGTGATTTTAATGATATATGATTGGTTTGGCCAGTCACCCACAAATGGGAGATTATCATCAGATAAATGTTGATGTAGGGTTTTGTGCTTAAAGGTTCTTGCTGAAATGAGCCAGAGACCACCATGCCTTCATTCTCCTGTCCCTCTGCCCTCAAATCACCTGTCCCTTTAAATGGAATTCCCCAAACTCAAGCAACCATAAGCCTGGTTCTCTAATTTGAGGAGCTCTTGACGCCACTTCCCTAGCAAATCATAACCAGCCAGAAAAGCCTGTAGTAGTGAATGCAGTAAAGGGATTTTATATAGAGAAATCCAACTCAGACATCATGGGACATGGTCCTTGGGACCAAGGACAATGATGGAGACACTGTGCCCAAATGAAAGTGGCATCATGTTATTATTAATTCATGAAGGAAGAAATTAAAATCTGCCCTGTCATCACACTGAAGTGTCTTTAGAGCTTAGAATGATGTCACCTGCCTTAACACCATGGGGCAAGCCCCAAAGCTGTGTTGCAAGCATGCATACTTCAGTTCAGTTCAGTTCAGTTCAGTCGCTCAGTCGTGTCCGACTCTTTGCAACCCCATGAATCACAGCTTGCCAGGCCTCCCTGTCCATCACCAACTCCCGGAGTTCACTCAAACTCACGTTCATTGAGTCGGTGATGCCATCCAGGCATCTCATCATCTGTCGTCCCCTTTTCTTCCTCCCCCCAACTCCTCCCAGCATCAGGGTCTTTTCCAATGAGTCAGCTCTTCACATCAGGTGGCCAAAGTACTGGAGTTTCAGCTTTAGCATCATTCCTTCGGAAGAACACCTAGGACTGATCTCCTTTAAAATGGATTGGTTGGATCTCCTTGCAGTCCAAGGGACTCTCAAGAGTCTTCTCCAACACCACAATTCAAAAGCATCAATTCTTCAGTGCTCAGTTTTCTTCACAGTCCAACTCTCACATCCATACATGACCACTGGAAAAACCATAGCTGTGACTAGATGGACCTTTGTTGGCAAAGTAATGTCTCTGCTTTCGAATATGCTGTCTAGGTTGGTCATAACTTTTCTTCCAAGGAGTAAGCGTCTTTTAATTTCATGGCTGCAATCACCATCTGCATACTTAGTTGCCTCATATATGTCTGACTCTTTGCGACCCCCATGAACTGCAGCCAGCCAGGTTTCTCTGTCCATGGAATTCTCTAGGCAAGAATACTGAAGTGGGTTGCCATTTCCTCCTCCCGAGGATCTTCCTGACTCAGATATCAAACCTGGGTCTCTTGCATCTCCTGCATTGGCAAGCGGGTTCTTTACCACTAGCACCACCTGGGAAGCCAAAGCTGTGTTACCCATAAAGAATTTTGGTAAGACTTGACTGTCCTCAGATCAAAGTGTGATCTTAAGAAAAGGAATTTCGAGGGACTTCTCTGGCAGTCCTGTGGTTAAAAATTTGCCTTCCAATGCATGGGACATGGATTTGACTGCTGGTCAAGAGACTATGATCCCCACAGCCAAAATATATAAATAAAAGATTATGACTATTTTATTTTAAAATATCACCAAAATTAAAAAAAAGAAAAAACCTTTGTAAATGTTTAAACTTTCTTCTTAAAAAAATGAATTTTGAATGTTTGGCAATAACTGTACTTAGAATCAAATGTTTGTGTGTATGTGTGTGTGTGTGTGTGTGTGTGTATGTGTGTGTGTTTTAAATACCTTATTGCTTGTGATTATAAGCAGATTCTTACTTAGAAGCATGAGTAAATCAAAAATATGATGGGAAATACTTCTCAGGTTTGTATTGATTTAAACACAGGAGAGTTGGCAGGCAGCTGCTACCTTGGCATTGATCTTGGAAATGTCATACAAATAAGTCCTGCTATATAAGGACAGCTTTATTTTCACTCTCTGCTTCAGGGAGAACAATCACCTAAATGTCTTATTCATTTATGGCCATCTATAGTACTTAAAACCAATTCCAAAAACACAAAGGGCAATTGATCAAATACAAAACCAAAACATTGCTTCCCTAAACAATGCGAAAATATCAGGGGTAGGAAATTTCATTACAATTCATTCAGGGGACCCTCTTGGGCTGTACCATCAGGTACTATTTTATGCACACATTAAAAGGGCAATTTGAAAAGAATTCAATCTTTGTAATTAGAGGAAAACTCAAATCAGGTATTCAAGGAGGTATTTTATATATTTTTATATTTTGCTGAATGCTGGAAGTCAAACATTCACTTTTAAATAAAATAAGTTTGGGAGAGTAAAAGAAGTTTTCAGCCCCCCAAAAGACAGAAGCCAAGAAATGTAAATAACATTCAGATTATTTTTAAACTAGATTTCATATAGATTCTAATAGGCTCTACGTGGGATGCATCAACTGAAAATGATGAAGTTAAACTAAAGTGACTGAAGCAATTTTGTTTGTTTGTTTGTTTGTTTGTTTGTTTTGCTTGCAGGATCTCAGTTTTCTGATCAGGGACTGAACCCAGACCATGGCGGTAAAAGCATAGAGTCCTAACCAGCCGGCCACCGATGAAAGCTCAGTAGTTACAGAAAGCAGTAGAGTCTGTGTCTTATTTATCCAGTATATTTCCAGCATACAGAACAGACAACATACTTATTAAATGAATGAATGAATGAGTGATAGATAGAAAAACATAGGCATGAATCAGATTAAATGAGAACAAAATCATGGCACATGAGAAGCAGGTTAAACGAGCACAAAATTAAGGCACAAATGAGAAGCAGCTAATGGTTGGTAAACACGGAGGACACAGGCTCCAATCCTGGGTCTGCAACCCACTTATCACATTATGTTAGAAAACATCATAGGCTGAGTGCTGAGTATCAGTTAAACCCTCTATAATCTGGGGAACAGGCTTGGTTACCTTAGAAGGCACTGGATTTACATTCATGTTCTGATGCTCCAGGCCAGTCATAGGTACACAGATATATACTTAAGATTTTGAGGACATTACCTGGTGACTCAGACAGTAAAGAATCTGCCTGCAATGTGGGAGATCTGGGTTCAATCCCTGGGTCAGGAAGATCTTCTGAAGAAGGAAATGGCAACCCACTCGAGTACCCTTGCCTGGAAAATCCTATGGATGGAAGAACCTGGTATGCTATGGTCCATGGGGTTGCAAAGAATCGGACATAACTGAGTGACTTCACTTTCCTTTCCTTTTCCTGGTGGTTCAGTGGTTAAGAGTCCGCCTGCCAATGCAGGGGACACAGGTTTGACACCTGGTCCAGGGTGCCGCAGGGTAACTAAGGCCCTGTGTCACAGCTAGTGATGTCTGGGTGTGCTAGCCCTCGCCTTCTGCAACCAGAGAAGTCACCACAATGAGAAGCCCGTGTACCACAAGTGGGGAGTAGTCCCCCATAGCTGCAACTAAAGAGAAAACCCGCGTGCAGCATCAAAAGACCCAGAACAGCCAAAAATAAATAGATAAGTAAAATTAAAAGATTTTGAGCTGGTGATGTAACTCAGGAAACTCTCTTTAGCTCCATTCTGCTTGTTTTATCAAAAGACAGAACAAAGACAGAGGAGGCTACACAATTAGATTTTGTGATTCCCACTTTCTCACAGAGTGGATTAAGGGAGGGTTGATGGAACATCTTGTGTGTACAACAAGGCAGTGGAAACAGTCTCAGGATTCAAGGGCAATATGGTAGCATGTCCTCATTCATGAGTATACATGGCCCTGGAGATCAGACTACTAGTGATAAAGACATACTCTTTCATTCATCCATCTGTCCATCCAGGCAATAAGAATTTAGTTATCTCTTGCTCTGTCTGGCATCATGCTGGGCCTTGGAGGCATAAAGAGGAATGGACAGACTTGAAGGATCTCACACAGTCATACTCTAACTAAGGAAAGAGAAAGTAAAGACTAGATTCTGTTAGAAACACCAAAAATTGCTAGAGAGGTGGGCCTGGATTGTGATAAAAATGTGAGTAGAGCAGGCGCCTGATTCAGCCTCCCAAAGTAAAGGTGGGACGAGAGCACTAAGAGCATCATGAAAGATTTCTCAGAGGACATGAGGACCATGATGAATGCTGATCCAGAGTTAGCCTCCAGAAGAAATTGCAACATGATTTTGTAGGGAAAGGATCTGTAGAAACAGACCCATAGCTATAGAAATGATGGAATGTTCATTAATAATATTAAAATAGTTCCTATAAATATGTTCAACACAATCCAGGATTAAAAGAAAATTAAACTGCTTTATACTGTCCCAAATGTCACTGAGGCTCTGTTTTTGCTATTGTTTTTTGTTGTTGTTTTTTAATACCCTTTCTCTCTGTGCTTCATTTTATCTTTTCCTTGGGTTGGAGTGTCATTTATAATGTCTTCTTCTGTAGTGTCTAAGGGCTGTTCATCTTTTCCACTGAGATACTTGGTTAGATACTATATATTTAATTCTATAAGTGATTGAGTTCTAGAAAGGAGAGTGGAGGAACAGAATCCAAAAGCAATAGGAAGTATAAGGGCTGGAAAATTTCTAACCACAGTGAAAAAGTTGGCTTAAAGCTCAACATTCAGAAAACGAAGATCATGGCTTTTGGTCCCATCACTTCATGGGAAATAGATGGAGAAACAGTGGAGACAGTGGCTGACTTTATTTTTCTGGCTTCCAAAATCACTGTAGATGGTGATTGCAGCCATGAAATTAAAAGACGCTTACCCCTTGGAAGGAAAGTTATGACCAACCTAGACAGCATTTCAAAAAGCAGAGACATTACTTTGTTAACAAAGGTCCATCTAGTCAAGGCTATGGTTTTTCCAGTGGTCATGTATGGATGTGACAGTTGGACTGTAAAGAAAGCTGAGTGCTGAAGAATTGATGCTTTTGAACTGTGGTGTTGGAGAAGACTCTTGAGAGTCCCTTGGACTGCAAGGAGATCCAACCAGTCCATCCTAAAGGAGATCAGTCCTGGGTGTTCTTTGGAAGGAATGATGTTGAAGCTGAAACTCCAGTACTTTGGCCACCTGATGTGAAGAGCTGACTCATTGGAAAAGACCCTGATGCTGGGAAGGATTGAGGGCAGGAGGAAAAGGGGACGACAGAGGATGAGATGGCTGGATGGCATCACCGACTCAATGGACATGGGTTTGGGTGGACTCCGGGAGTTGGTGATGGACAGGGAGGCCTGGTGTGCTGCGATTCATGGGGTCGAAAAGAGTTGGACACAACTGAGCAACTGAACTGAACTGAACTGATGAGAACTATGAAACACAGATCAAAAGAGATGAATAAACCTAAAGCAGAAGAAACATTTTTTAAAAATGTATTAGAAACCACTATAATGTAGTTTCTGAAAACACTGATAAAGAATTAATTTTAAAAACAATAATATTTTATAATTATAATCTATATATCATATATTAATAACATTAATATACCACATATAAATATATATTTATATATCCTATGTTTATATAATTTATATATATATTGTGTACTGTAATATGTTTCATGTTTTTCACCAGAAATCACATAGGCTACTATAGAACCATATTTTTATAATCTTAAATGATTAAAAATTTAACAAAATTAACCTGTACATGCAGATTTTCACTGTACATACAGTGAAAGTGTTTTTCAAAAATAAAGGCAAAATCATGATTTTTCAAAGACTAAAAGAATTCAGCATTAGCAGATCTGAAGTACACTGAAGGCAGCTCTTTAAACAAAACAAGAATCTTTAATAAAAGTAAAAGTACTAGATTCCAGCAGATATGTAGATAAAATTTTTAAAAATATTTTCCCCAATTTTGTTAAAACACAATTTACTTCTTAAAGTCTAAATAAGGCAAATGAATCATGAGGTTTAAAATATCTGTGGAAATAAAATGTTTGATAGAAACACTACAAAGCACGAGATAAGAGACTCAGAAGTAGTCTCTTGTCAAAGTTCAGACATACAGGGCCTGATATAACATTATTTGAAGGTAGATTGAGATGAGTTAAAATGATCATTAGAAAGCTTAGAAGACTTTATTCTCTGTTTGTTTTTTTCCCAAAAATATCATTTGTGTGCGTTCCATTTCCATCCTGATAAAACAGCATCCTGGATAGATTTCAGAAACACGCAGAGCAACAATTAGTCAGGCAGTCAAAATGCATTTCCATTCATTTGAATCCTTTAAAAAGCAGACATCAAGGTGGAAGGAGATAGTGTAAGAGGTGCCTATAAAGACCAAGAGCTTCCCTGGTAGTTCAGGTGGTAAAGAATCTGCCTGCAATGCAGGAGACTCCAGTTTAATTCCTGGGTCAGGAAGATCCCCTGAAGGAGGGATAGGCAACCCACTCCAGTATTCACGGGCTTCCCTGGTGGTTCAGATGGTAAAGAATCTGCCTGCAATGTGGGAGACCTGGGTTTGATCGCTGGGTGGGGAAAATCCCCTGGAGGAGGGCATGGCAACCCACTCAAGTATTTTTGCCGGAGAATTCCACGGTGACAGTCCATGGGATCACAAAGAGTTGGACATGACTGAGTGACTAAGCATAGCCCAGCATAAAGACCAAAGAGATAAAAGCAAGTGTAACCAGTAAGTACCTTCATACTATGATACAGGTTTGATTCAGGTGAAAGATGAAGAGAAAGGAGGGAGCATTTTGGGGGAGTCTCAACCTGCAATGCAGTTCCAGGAAATGTTCTTCCAGATGTGTCTCCGAATAAAATATCCTATAATAAGAGTCCCATGGCAGTGGTCCAGCACTGGTATCCTTGCTCTGAGCATTTTTTGGCTGAAATCAGTCTTGTTATTGAGTCCAAACTCATTCTGCTCACTGCACGATAGGTTGATAAATTAGGACATGAGTTGTTGGGACAAGGAATAGGGACTTTATTCAGAAAGACTGAGGAGATGACAGACTAATGTCCTAGAGAATCACCTTAATCAAGTCAGAATCCAGGCTTATTTTATACTAAAAAGAGGAAATGCAAACTTCTTGGTGGAGGAATTCTTTGTTCTTGTAGCCATCCACATATGTCAGGTTATGATGTTCCTATAAACCTCCAACAAGACAAATGTTATTCTAGGTTCTGCAACATTTTACATCTATATGAATGGAAAGTGTTATACCTTGAAAGATCAGAGAATGGATTATCTTGTATATTTCAGACTATAGGTAGCATTCTCAGCTTGAAGCAAAAGCAATAGAATGCAAAGGTTAAAGTAAAAGAAACAGATCTAATATGGAGTCAAATTTGTCCTTCTCTATTACAGTCTGGAGTAAGAATGAGCTCTGTGCAAAGGCAATGGAGCCAGCAACTGGGAAAGAAGGGAGCAACTCTGCTCCCAGCAGCAGCAGAGCCAAGCAAGGCAGGCTGGTATTTGCCAGAAGCACGTACTATGTGATTTTATTTGCAAGAAATTTCAGAAAGGAAAATGTAGCCTCTGATGAAAGAACGGGTACAGGAGTAGCTCAAATGTAAGAACTGTACAAGGATGATCATAAGAAAGTGACATTTCAGGAATTTGGAGACCCTAGACAGGGGGCTAGAAGAAGGCAATGGCAGCCCACTCCAGTAAGTACTCTTGCCTGGAAAATCCCATGGGTGGAGGAGACTGGTAGGCCGCAGTCCATGGGGTCACGAAGAGTCGAACACGACTGAACGCCTTCACTTTCACTTTTCACTTTCATGCATCGGAGAAGGAAATGGCAACCCACTCCAATGTTCTTGCCTGGAGAATCCCAGGGACGGGGGAGCCTGGTGGGCTTCCGTCTATGGGGTCGCACAGAGTCGGACACGACTGAATCAACTTAGCAGCAGCAGCAGCAGCAGACAGGGCGCTATGGAGACACACAGGCCCTAAAATTGGTCAAGGATCACCATGGACAGTCGGGAAGGTTTTGCATTATACAACTCCAGAGGGGTGTCATTCATATTCATCTTGAGGTAGCCATCATAGCATTCTACGTTTATCATAACAAGTTCCTTGCAGATTGTGGCAAAGGGTCTTAAGGAAGAATGGCTTTTTCTAACTCACATTTAATAGTCCTACTGGGTAGCTATACTGGAAGTGGGAACCAACATGATACACATGTTTGAAAATAAACATCATCAAAAATTCTATGTATGTTAAAATAAGTATTTTAAGGGCAGAAGGTTTTGCTGAACAGAGGGGAGATACCTGGAAGAATCATTAGAAATATTCTGGCCTGGAAAATCCCATGGTCAGAGAAGCCTGGTGGGCTACAGTCCATGGGGTCGCAAAGAGTAGGACACAGCTGAGCAACTGAGCATGCATGCATGACCATTGACTAAATTTCACTTGATTATTTATATATAAGGTTTGTATTACCTTTAAATGGCTTCTAACTTTAAAAGTGCTTATTTGATTGGGTTTTACAGTCAAAATACACACTCTAATAGAGTGTTTCAAAGATGTGAAGGTGTGGTTTGAACATTGCCTAAATGAGATCATAGAATCAAGGTATGCTTTCAAGTTCTGTTGTTGTGTTTTGGAAAGATTTCCAGACCTAGAACAGATTTACTGTGACTTGCTAGCTTGACAAACTGTTTTCTCTACTTAATAATTTGCTTAGAGACTTCTTCTTGCCCTCGTGAATCAAAGAGATGCCAGCTTTTCTCACTCTTCCCATTTTCAGGCAATGACTAATGTAAGGTGGAATCCTGTTCCTTTGCAATTTTATTTATGAATATGCTGTAGATTAAATAAAAGGGTGTGTCAAAAAGATATATGCACCCCAATGTTCATAACAGCAACATTTACAACAGCCAAGACAAGGAAACAACCTAAATGCCCATCAACAGATAAATGGATAAAGAAGATACGTATCTGAAGATAGGTGGTACATATCTACAATGGGAAATTACTCAGCCATGAAAAGAATGAAATAACGCCATTTGCAGCAACATGCGTGGAACTAGAGGTGATCATACTAAATGAATTAAGTCAAATAGAGAAAGACAAATATATATGACAAGCTTATATGTAGAATCTAAAAAATGATACAAATGAACTTATTTACAGAACAGAAATGGCCCCATGGACCAAAAAAAAACAAACAAAAAACTTACAGTTATCAAAGGAGAAAGATAGGGGAGAGGTGAATTAGGAGGTTGGAATTAACATATACACACTATTATATATAAAAGAGATTAAAGAAAGCGAGTTCCTACTGTATACCACAGGGAACTATACTCAGTATTTTGTAAAAACCTATAAGGGAAAATAATCTGAAAAAGAAGAGCTATGGATAACTGCATCACTCTGCTGTACACCTGAAACAAACACAGCATTGTAAATCAACTATACTTCAATAAATTTTTTTAAATAAATGCAAAGGTGTCTGATGGTGATTATGACACAATTTTCAAATCCATAATCCTCCACGAATTGGTTTTTATTAACTGCAAAAGGAAGTCCACAGTCTATCAAACTCTGCTCAGATTCCCCTTTGGTATAGCACAAGCGAAATTTACTTATAACGATATGTCACTAGGGTTACTGCAAGGAAAAGTTTATGCCGAATGTTGAAATCGATTCCCCAGACCCTTCCAGAACCCACCTTGAGAGAAAGATAATGGAAACAAATTGTTCTAAGTCCAACTTCAGAAATGTAATTAGGGGCTGCCTCAGGCAGCTGCGCTTCTTATGTGCGGCTCTGAGGCACGCATTCAGAGTCTGGAATTACTTGCCAAATCTGTGAAACTGTTTTATTTTTTCTTTTCTTTTCTAAAGAATTGTTTGTTCAGATTCTTTGCCTTTTAAACCAGGTTCCAAAGTTAATGGAGGAGGAAGGGAGGACGGGTTTGTCTTTTGTTCAAGGTGGGACATTTTGTGCTTTCCAAAAAATGGTGTTGTTCTGTTCAGTATGTACAATGGAGCACTGGGTCCTTACATCTTACAGATAAACAGGAGCCAAGGAGATGGAAATCTTTCTTCCATTAAGAAGGTGGAGGACTTAGGAAAGCCCTTGCAATTGGGAGGAAAAAGCTATTGGCTACTTTTTTCTTCTTTCCTGCAGGAGGAATATAGAGGGGGAAAAATTTCTTCATGAAATGTCTAGAGTAGGTTTTGAACAGGTGCTGTTAAACATCTTCCAGGGTTTCCATACAGCCACGTGTGGCTGTGAGGGAACCTTATCAAGCCTGTGCCATCCTGCAAAGTTTATGATTAATTGCTGTCCAGGAGATAACACACAATGAATCTATTATTCAGGTAATAAACATAGAAAACAAATTAATTACTGCATTATGGACTTTTTGCTGGACTGTAAAGCATCTCTGGGTGAAGGGCAGGAACTAAGGGGAGGAGGGGGGCTTGCTGATCCTTAAGCCTTGAAAAAACAAAATGTTTTGAGCATCACTTGGGAAAATGGTACATCTGAGGGTTGGCTGTTGGTGGCCTAGGGTCACAGCGGGGGAGGGAACCCATGCTTTCTCAGTTCTGCAACTAAAATGAAGCAAGCTCATTCATTCAATGAGCATTTATGGAAAGCCAGGATAAGTGATGAATTTTCTAGTTTTTAAGCACTGAAGAATAAAGCCAACTCTAGAGACAGATGTTTATGATACATTACATGGCCTGTTATGATTTGAGCAGAGTATCATGGGAGCTCACAGGGATGTTTTATGATAGACCTTCCAACACATCTTCAAAGTGGGCTAGGACTTCCAGTCACCTCAAGATCTCTTTTCCTGATAATCTGATCCCTCCCCTTCAGATCACTGATGATCATAGCACACATTTCTCCCCTGCCCTATGCCCATCATGTTGACCCATCCCTAATTCCAGCCGCTTTGTTTCTGGTGGCCTTTTACGTAAATCGTTGCAGGGAGAGGACCTCCCCACCTGAGCAGTGAGAAATGGAGTGCATGCCGCTCAGTCTCATGGAAGTTGTGCTGAACTGAGCAGAATTCCAACCATCGTCTCCTCATCTCACTCTCCTAATTACGGGGAGAGGCACTCTGCAGCCTCTCTCTATATATAATTTGTCACTTTTCCTAGCATCCTGGGTGGAATCCTTGACCACATACATGCTGTTTGAGTCAAGGAATCCTCCTGTGTTTCTGTTCTCCAAGGAAACCAACTTCCCATCTCATCAGCCCTTCCCACACACTGTAAGTGTCTTTCTCATGACTTCTGTCTCTAGGAAAAATAACACCGCCTACTCTACCTCAGGCTTTCCCCTGATGGTCTTTCCACTGCATTCTTCTCCTTTCCATCCATAAGATGAGCTTTGGCAGGAGCGGGGGGCTTCTGTTCCTCTCAGACATAGACTTTACATCTGGTAAAACTGTATGGTTGGAGAAGGCAATGGCACCCCAGTCCAGTAGTCTTGCCTGGAAAATCCCATGGATGGAGGAGCCTGGTAGGCTGCAGTCCATGGGGTCACTGAGAGTTGGACACAACTCAGTGACTTCACTTTCACTTTTCACTTTCATGCATTGGAGAAGGAAATGGCAATCCACTCCAGTGTTCTTGCCTGGAGAATCCCAGGGACGGGGGAGCCTGGTGGGCTGCCGTCTCTGGGGTCGCACAGAGTCGGATACGACTGAAGGGACTCAGCAGCAGCAGCAAAACTCTATGGTAAGTCCCCAACATACAAATGAATTCCATTCTGAGAGCACATTCATAAGTCTAATTTGTTCAATAGGTCCAACAAAGTAAGCCTAGGTACCCAGCTAACACAAATGACTATATAATATGGTACTATAACAGGTTTATAATATTTTTTGCATAAATAATACATGAAAAACAAACACAAAAAATAAAGAAAACATTATTAATCTTACAGCACAAGACTTTGAAAAGTACAGTAGTACAGCTAGCATCCAGGGGCTGGCATCCAGTGAACAGACAAGAAGAGTAACTGAGTGGAGGAGGAAGAGGAGGTGGGGGATGGTAGAGCTGAAGGATCATCAGCAACAGGAGATGGAGGGCAAGCTGCAACTTCACTCATGCCTGATATTGATGGCAAGTTCACCCACCCCTTTGAAAGGTCAAGACTTTAAGTTTTGTTTGTAGGGGACTTATTGCCCGTTGAAAATTCTAATCAAGTTGCCCTCTGCTTTACTCTTTTTGAAGCTAAGATATTCCAGTCGCATTCACTTTCCTGTTTCACTCTCTTTTGAACCTGCATCAGGACCAAACAGGGGTTAAAGGAATTCCCGACTCAAGCGGAATTATCTCGCCAGCTCTATCCTTTTACGGAAGAGGAAACTGCGGCGCAATGATCTCAGCAAAGGACCCAAGGTCTCAGGGTGATTCAGTGGCAGAGCCAAGGACTGGGATTAGTCCACAACCTCCAGCCTGTGTGTTGACCCATGGATAGGGTAACCCATCAATCTGGTTTTCTCGGTATTGGGGTTTTCCTGGAATGCAGATGTTTTAGTGCTAAATTCAGCAATGCGTGCATGCTAAGTCGCTTTAGTCATATCTGACTGTGCAACACCATGGACTGTAGCCCACCGGGCTCCTCTGTCCTTGGGATTTCCTAGGCAAGAATACTGGAGTGTGTTGTCATGTCCTCCTCCAAGGGATCTTTCCTACCCAGCTATCGAACCCACATTTCTTATGTCTCCTGCATTGGCAGGCAGGTTCTATACCGCTAGTACCACCTGGAAAGCCCCTAAGTTCAGCAGAGTTCCAGCAAATGGGGATGGAGATGATCTGGTCACCCCAGTTCTGTACAAGCCTCTGGAACATATGCCCATCTGACAGGATGATGGGGAGGCAGAGGGTCATTCTGGAGCCCAACTGCCTGGATTTAAACCCAGTTCTCCCACCTCTAGCTGGTGATCTTGGCACAATGCTTAGCTTCTCTGGGACCAAACTGCATCATCCAAAGACCAGAGTCAACAAGTGAAGTTCCTACTTCCCACAGTCCTGAGGATTAAATGAGCTGACACCTGGAAAGCACTTGGAAAGCTCCTGGCACCACATCAGCACCTGGGGACCATCCAGCGATGCTCAGACTCAGGGCATCTCATCAGCCCCCAGATGTAATGACCTCAGAACAGTCCAAACACCGGGCATCTAGGGCTCCTTGGCAAAACTGAAGCTGGAACCCATGGATAGAAGTGAATGACATTGGCCCTTGAGCACAAAATTTAAGGGGCCACCCAAACACTCAACAATCAAGACACATAATTTAATAATTCAATCACTGAATCATTGTAATGTCATATGTTAAGTCAAAGTCAATGCAAAAAACTTAATGGTGGACAAAATGTCAAAATGTTGAAGACAGAGTTCAACAGAGTCAGGCCATGTCATACTGAGGTCAAGACAAAAGGAAACGTGTGTCCCTATATACATGTTTTTATGTGTTTAGTAGTTCATGGTTTTAATTAAATATTATTAGTGAGGTTGCTTCCACTAAAGTCAGGGAAGTAAAATTATCATAAATTATGTTTGGGGTGAAAATAAAATGTTTACATTTATTTATTTTTTTAACTTTTTAGTTTATATTGGAGTATAGCCAATTAACAATGTTGTGATAGTTTTTGGTGCACAGCAAAGCAACTCAGCCATATATATATATGGCTCCAATCTCTCCCAAACTCCCCTCCCATTCAGGCTGCCATAGAACATTGAGTAGAGTTCCCTTGGCTATAGGGTAGGTCCTTGTTGGTTATCCATTTTAAATACAGCAGTGTGTACATGTCCATCCCAAACTCCCTAACTATTCCTACCCCCTAAACATTTATTTTTAGAAATAATGTCTTTTCTTTTGACTATTCTTTCTTTTTTTTTTAAACTATACCACGTGGCTTTCAGGATCTTAGTTCTCTGACCAGGCATCAAGCCCAGGGCCCTGGTCAGTGAAAGCACTGTGTCCTAACCACTGGACAGTCAGGGAATTCCACACCCTGACTTTTCAATGTGCCAAGATTTTTTCGACTGGAAAAAGCAATCATGAATAAGATTCATTAAAATATGAACCCTTTTGCATCTGGCTGCATCATGTTTTGACATTCATCCATGTTGTAACAGGTATCAGAACCTCATCCCTTTTAATGATCAGACATAGTCCATTGTACTTACAGACAGACTTCTGTTTACCCACTCATCACTGAATGAACATTGGATTATTTCTACTTCTGCGGTATTATGAACAGTGCTGCAGTGAACATATGTGCCCAAGTGTCTACTAGAGCACTTGTGTATTATTTCATTTATATGAAATAGCTAGAATAGAAAAATCCTTAAAAACTGAATGCAGGTAGATGATGACCAGATGCTAGGGGAAGAGGCTTTTAGGGAATAACTGTTTAGTGGATACAGGGTCCATTTTGGGGTGATGAAAATATTTTGTAACCAAGTAGAGGTGGGTTTTGCACAACATTGTGAATGCACCAAATGTCACTAAATGGTTTGCTTTCAAATGGCTCATTTTATGTTAGGTTAATTTCACATCAGTTAATTGAATACATGTATGAGGCTGGACACTTTCCCTTGTTGCCTGGAACTCCAGTGTGGCTCAGGGTAGTGCTGTCTCCTGCTCATAAGTGGCCACATGGACGTCGTGCAGGATGCTCACCCAGTCCTGAGCATTACCACACAAACCAGGCTTTCTATGGTGCCCCCGAGCCTGCCCTTTCATGGTCCTCTCTTCATCCCCTGAACACTCTCTTCCACCTCAATTCTGCCTCCTTCTTTGTTCTCTACTGCAAAGAATAATGAAAATGAAGATGATATAACAACACTTGGCACTTCCCTGGGGGCTCAGATGGTAAAGAATCAGCCTGCAACACAGGAAGCCCAGGTTCAATACCTGGGTCAGGAGGATCCCCTGGAGAAGGGAATGGCTACAACACGACACTTGTGGCCAGGAGTTTTCTAAGTGTTTTATTTTCACAAGCACCCTATAACATTGGCTCCCTGTTTTGACAGATGAGGAAACTGGGGTGCAAAGAGTTTAAGGAGCTTGCCCATGGCTGCACAGCTGATTTCTGCTGGAATTGGAAAACCAAATGTCTTTTTCCAGAAACCTCTTTCTTTCCAAGAATTTGGGATGTATCTTGAACTTTCTTCTCTTTTAGTCAGTTGCTATTTTGTAATCATTCAACCACACTCATGTAAAACCATCACACTACCTTCTAGCCACGTTGCTCCAGTTAGTTTATCTCCACTCATTTTCACCTTAATTATTTCAGTGCCTCCTAACTGCTACAGGGAGATTTCTAAAATACAAATCTGTTCCGCAGAGAGAAAACTGATAAAACCTCATCCATTTGGCAGCCTTCATTAAAGCTCCAGCTCCGCAACACAGCTCCCCTGGGCCCTTCTGATCTGGATTCTTATTTTCCAGCTGATCCCAATCACTGGAAGCTTGCTTCCTATGCCTTCGTGTCTCTGAATTCTGCCTCTCTGCTCGCCCCTTCTGCCTGCGACTCCTTCTACACTCTACCTGTTTCTCTCTCTTCACTTGGCCCACTCCGCCCTATTCCTTGGGGAGGAATACAATACCAATGACAGCAGAAGTGAAACACAAGAAGACCACAGTCTGATGGCATCACAGGAGCCAGTTTCTGTAGCCATGGAATTTCTCCATAGCAGGACTCAACAGATCACCATTCTTACTGCTTACAACAAAGTCCTAACAAAGTTAGCACTGTTCTTGTTGGTTTATGGTTCTGTTGTCCTTTTAAACTGAGAGTTTTGTCCATGGACTTGTGTAATTGCCTTCCTAAACCCCTTATTTAGCACGGGAGGTGGTAAGCAGTATAGGCTTAGCTCACTGAATGAAAAATCACTACAGTAACCATCTACTCTTGGTTCATATAAAATCAGCCTTGTCCTTTCAGGGTAATTAGGATCCTGTGAATTTAAGTGGACAGACCCTTTGCTGACTAAGGTCCGTCTAGTCAAGGCTATGGTTTTTCCTGTGGCCATGTATGGATGTGAGAGTTGGACTGTGAAGAAGGCTGAGCGCCGAAGAATTGATGCTTTTGAACTGTGGTGTTGGAGAAGACTCCTGAGAATCCCTTGGACTGCAAGAAGATCCAACCAGTCCATTTTGAAGGAGATCAGCCCTGGGATTTCTTTGGAAGGAATGATGCTAAAGCTGAAACTCCAGTACTTTGGCCACCTCATGTGAAGAGTTGACTCATTGGAAAAGACTCTGATGCTGGGAGGGATTGAGGGCAGGAGGAGAAGGGGATGACCGAGGATGAGATGGCCGGATGGCATCACTGACTCGATGGACGTGAGTCTGAGTGAACCCTGGGAGATGGTAATGGACAGGGAGGCCTGGCATGCTGCGATTCATGGGGTTGCAAAGGGTCGGACACGACTGAGCGACTGAACTGAACTGAACTGAACTGAGCAGTAAATCTAATCTAGGTGGTTTTTAGGAGCAACCCTCTTGGAAAGCAGAGATGGCATTCTCGCTCCCTTCTGACCTAAATTCCGTTGGTCACAGAAAAGAAAATTCAGTCACTGGAAAATACTTGAGATTCTTTACTTGGGCTCTACTTCTCAGGCAGCCAAGAAATGCCCATTGGACTGATCTCATGCATGTTTCTTAAACAAAATGGCAGTTGATTTTTGGCCAATGTGTACCATAGTGCTCAACCTGAAATCCCCGAAACAACCACGCATACTTTGGACACAGACCTCAGGGTTTGATTTCAGTTGTTCAGTTTTCTTTTCCAAAGCCCCATGTATCAGCAGGCTGATGGAGAAGCACCTATTTAGAAACCCATTTGGAAGACACATCCAAAACATCCTATTAAGAATGACATGTGATACAGAGAAAATTCTTAATTTGTAAACCATATTTATTACTTGTCCTGTTGTGGATATTCAGGGCATTGTAAGTATAATACAGTGTGTTTGGGTGTGTGCGTGTGTACTCAATTGCTTCAGTCCTCGCTGACTCTTTGCAACCCTACAGACTGTAGCCTCCCAGGCTCCCTCTGTCCATGGGATTCTCCAGGCAAGAATACTGGAGTATGTTGTCAGGCTCTTCTCTGTAATATATTGCATGAACTTAAACATTTTTAATTACAGCACATAACTTAGTGATTTAATACTAAAATAAATTCCTAGAGATGGTGTGAAATCTATCAGATTCCAGGGCAGCCATCACAACAAGACACCTGCCCCACAGGTGCTGACTGCCATGGCAACTGACTCTTTCCCACACATGGCTTCTAGATTGGAGGAAGGAGAATTATGCCAGCACAATGCTCACACTTTCCTCATGCTATCAGGTTAGGCCATTCTGTCTCAGCTGCATTATATTGTTTTCCTCCAAGAGGAGGCCATGGACTGTTGTTAGTGTAACCTCCTGTTGACAGATATGGAAACTAAGACTTCTCAGAGAAGGCATCAGGCACAAGATAACACAGCTGGGAATAAAAGACAGTAGGCCAGCAGGATGCATCCCCAGGTCATCTGACTGCAAATGTCTTCCTTTCTCCCTGCTACCAGCCCAGCCCTCACTACACCCATTCCTTCTCATTCTACTATAGACCTGCCCCTGGTTTATCAAAGCATCTGCATGTTGGAAGAAGGTCGTGCCAACTTTTCCCCATAGATACATCACTTTCCTTACAAAAATTATTGATGAGAAAATCAAGAAGCAAATATATACAGGAATGAAAATATAGCCAGGAATGATCCACACTCTAATATTTTACCAGGAAATCTTTTATTTCCTCAATTAACTGATTCCCTTCAGGAAGTTCTGGTTTAAGGTGCAGACTTTTAAATTTACATTAAAGAGAAGAGTGATCTCAAGATGATAAGTGAGAGCCAGTGACTCCATTATGAGCCAGAGATAGACATAGGAGTTTACCTTGATCTGTACAATGTAAAGGAAAATTGTTATAGTCTTGACTGGTGGATATTGTTCATCAGAATCTCAAAGGCCAAATGCAGTATTTTTTCATTATCTTTTTCAACCTGCAATTGACCAGTTTAGAGTCAATACCATGTAAAAGGCTCAGAAGTACTTAGTTGTAAATCATGTCACATTTACAGGGAAGTTAACATTTAGATTTTGCAAAATAAAAAGAAGTCTCAGTTAGTAGGTATTGAGAGGTCACTTTTGGAGTTTTAGAGACAAAAGGTATTTATTACAATTCTATTTGTTAAGATGATAAGATGCAACTTCAATAAAATATGAATCCAGAAATACTAAGATAAGAAGAGTGCAGGCTTCAGAACTAGATGTCCTTGTGTGCACATCTGGTTCTGCCTCCCAGCCGAAATGAAATGCTCCTTTTTTTGAAACAGCTCAACTGCATTAAAACTCTATTTTATCATGTGAAAAATGAGGGTGGCCATGCCCTCTTTGCAGGATGTTGTGAGTATACTATGAGAAATAAATAATGCATGGAGGGGCAATCAAGGCCAATGATGGGAATGGAGTCTTTCTCTCCTTTTACTTTGCTTGCAACTTGTAATATGTTTGCCAGGAAATGATAACATACTGGCAGTTGGATAATAACAATAGCTAGCACATGTTTGCACCTTGGACTAGAGACTATTCTAAGCACTTTAAAACACATATTTAATCGTCTCCCTTCCCTGGCCAGTGGCTGTGATTATTATCATCCCCATTTTACATACGAGGAAATTGAGACATAGGGCACTTGGGAGACCACATTAGCTCTCACCACTAGGAAGCATCAGAGAAGAGAGGAAAATAAGAATTCCTCCTACGATGCTCAGTTGAATCTGATTTTTCTTTATTTTCTTTAAAATTTTTATTGGAGTATAGTTGATCTACAATGTTGTGCTCATTTCAGATGTACAGTAAAGTGAATCAGTTATTCACGTATATATAGCCACTCTTTTTTAGATTCTTTCCATGTAGGTCATTATAGAGTATTGAGTAGAGTCCCCTGTGCTATACAGTAGGTTCTAATTAGTGATCTATTTCATGTGTGTGTGTATTAGTCACTCAGTTGTGTCTGACTCTTTGTGCCCCTGGAGACTGTAGCCCACCAGGCTCCTCTGTCCATGGAATATTCCAGGCAAGAATATTGGAGTGGGTGGCCATTCCCTTCTCTGGAGGATCTTCTAGACTCAGGGATTGAACCCAGCTCTCCTGCACTGCAGGCAGATTTTTTTACCATCTTTTATAGTATCTATATATCAATCCCAACCTTCCAATTCCACCCCTCCCACTTTATTTTTGGCATCCATATATTTGTTCTCTGTGTCTCTATTTCTGCTTTGTAAATAAGATCACCTCATCTATACCAACTTTTTCAGATACTACATATATAAGTTAATATATGATTTTTTTTCCTTCTAATTTCATTCTGTATGATAGTCCATCCACATCTCTACAAATGACCCAAGTTTGTTCCTTTTTATGGCTGAGTAATATTCCACTGTACATATGCACCATGTCTTCCTTAGCCGTTCCTCTGTTGATGGACAGGTAGGTTGCTTCCATGCCCTGGCTATTGTAAATAGTGCTGCAGTGAACACTGGGGTGCATGTGTCTTTTCAAATTATAATTTTGTCCAGATATATGTCCAAGAGTAGGACTGCTGGATCGTATGGTCATTCTATTTTTTAGTTTTTAAGGACTCTTCATACTGCTCTTTGTAGTGGCTGTTGGTACTTTTCAACCCATGCACCCATATCCCTTCTACCTGGAAGGCAGGGGCTTCTAGAATTGTAAATAATTTGTCCATTGATCAACTGTTTCTAGGGCTTCCCAGAGAAGAAAACCACCTTGATTGAGTGAAATGACTAAATGATTCAAATAAGAGGTAGGAACAGGGATAAATATGGGATTAAACAGGGATTAATATGGCAGAATTAAAATCCTTCTGTTGACAAAATAAATAATAAATAAATAAAACCACAAGGTAAGTGCATGACAAACTGATGTGGACTTGCAGAAGCTCAGGGCAGGTTTCACTGTCTAAAAATTGGTGGTCATGACCCTTTGAAATCCAGGTTTTGACTTTTACTGACTGGGACATCTGAAGTTATTAAAGTTTCTGTACGTTTTGCCCCAGGATGATAATCATATCTACCTCATAGGGTTGAGGGAATTAAATGAGAGATTCTATGTCAGTGGTTAGAGTAGCACTCAGGAAACACTAGTGATGGTTAATATTACTATTTTCATGTTGTCACCATTTTTTCTAAAGTTTTAAAACTCCCATGGCCAGAAAAGAGACCAAAAATACACAATTATACTCCAATTATATATTAAAAAAAGTGGTCTTTATCACATGAATATAGGTTTTCAGTGTCAAGAAAAAGCTTTATCAAAAGGTATCATTTGCCCTATGGTTCTGGCATTAATCGACCCATTTGTTGTCTAACCTCTAGCAGATCCTCGACACTGGCAACATCATTTGCCAACAGTTGACAGCCTTCTGTGACAGTACTTTTCAAAAGATGTGTGTAGCATATTGACCTCAGCAGGGTATCTACTTAATGGTCGGTTGGTTTTCTTTGGGCACCATATTTATTATCTAGGGCTCCTCTAACAAAAATACCACAAAATGAGGGGCTTAGAAAGACAAACGTTTAGGACAGGTCCAATCCCAGGTCGAGGAAGATCCCATAACTAAGCCCATGTACCGCACCTACTGAAGCCCGCATGCCTGGAGCCCATGCTCTGAGGCAAGAGAAGCCTGCACAGCACAATGAAGAGTAGCCCCCACTGGCCACAGCTAGAGAAAGCCTGTGAGCAGCGAGAAAGACCGAGCACAGCCAAAAAGAAAGGAAGGAAGACATTTATTCTCTCATCAGTTTTGGAGTCCAGAAGCCACCAACCCAGGTGTTGGCAGGGCTGGCTTCTTCTGAAAACTCTGAGACAGAACACACCACCATTCTTCTCTTCTAGCTTCTTTTTATGTTGCCGCAATCCTCGCTGTCCCTTGTAGCTGCATCACAGCAGTGTCTACCCATGTTTTCACATGGTCGCCTTTTCCCTGTGTGTCTTTATCTTCTTATAAGAACACCAGTCTATGGATGTAGCATGCATGAGTGCTAAGTTGACTGAGTTGTGTCCGACTCTTTACACCCCTATGGACTGTAGCCCACCAGGCTCCTCTGTCCTTGGGATTCTCCAGGCAAGGATACTAGAGTGGGTTGCCATTTTCTCCTCCAGGGGACCTTCCCAACCCAGGCATCAAACCAGTGTCTCTTATGCCTCCTGCATTAGCAGGTGGGTTCTTTACGAGTGCCAGCTGAGAAGCCCCACTGGATATAGAGCCTACCCCAATCCAGTAAGACCTCACGTTGACTGTGTATATCTGCCAAGACCCTATTTCCAAATGAAGTCAGTTTCTAAGGTTCTGGGTTGACATAAGTTTGGCGGGGAGGAAGGACATCATTTAACCCAGTATAGGCAGTAAGGGTTGAATCGGGCCATGTTATGACCCAGACTTGAGCTTTTAATAGGTCCTTTTCTGGGGATGGCAAGTAACATTTCTATCTTTACCAGATCAGCTTTCCTCTTAATTAACAAGCTGAGCTCTCTTGCAAGTGATGGTGGTAAAGGATAAAAATCCACTGACAAGATGAACTAGAAGATAAACTTCAACTAGGCTCTTTGGAGGCTTTTTCCCCCAACGTGTTTCAAGCTGAAACCCAATTGCAGTGTCAGCTGTAATTACCCGAGCCCATTACACGGCCGGGGGCAGGTGGCACTTAAAGAAATTGTGCAGATGCTGAAACTGGGCTCTGAGAGCCCTCCACATAGCCCCCATCTGAGCACAGTTGAAAACACATCTTAAAATAGATCAGCGCTAAATCTGCAGCAGGCAGGTGAGGGCGGGTGTGCAGAACATGAAAGTGACAGGCAGAGCGGCATCTGAGTGGGAAGGAAAGTGGTTTCCTTCTGACCCATCTTCCTAACTCATAAAGGGACAGCTTTGCTTCTCTTTCAGACCCTTTGTCGTGATCCTCACCGTCATCTCTCTTGCTGTGCTTGCAACTACCAAGTGTCACCTTGGTCCCCTTTCAAGGAAGTGCTTTTGCACCAGCTGCTGGGAGAGTCATCAGCTAAAAGTCTTCTCCCCTTCAAGGATGGCCTTTTACACTTGCCTTTCCTGAGGCCACGCCCTTCCTCTCATCCAGCGATGGATCCATGCAGGGGCATCAATGCCCCTCCATCTCAATGGAGAAAGCTCTGCTTGACCGTTTCATTCCAGAGGTTGCCAGAGAAGTCAGCCGAGGCTGTCTTTGGAGCTGCTTGGGAATCAGTATTTGCCCCTGCCTAATCCTGCTTCCTTTCCCACCCTTCCGCAGGAGATGGTCCCAACAGCATCATTTATAAATAATAAACATCTCTGTGCTAAATGGCACCCGAGAGGCTTTTCCCAGGTGGTCCAACCTCCAACAATCATCATTGCTGACATTTTTCAAACATTAAGCTTTAACGATGGCCAGACAGGGTGCTAAGTGTAAGACACACATTATCTCAATTCACTGCACAAAATCCATAGAGAGTGTGCTCTTACATACATGTAACAGATGAGGACACTGAGGCTCAAGGGCTCTAAGCAACTTCTTTGTAAGTGATGAATTTGGGACTTTGAACCCAGCTCTCAGGGTACCAAATCCCTATCTCTAAACCGTATGCTCTTCTGTTTTTCTGATGTGCAGGATCAGATGTTTTCATGGGGATGACTGCATGTCAGTTTAGAGTAGATTTTGTGTTCCCAAAGGTGAATTGGGAAGGCAGTCTATGGTTGTTGCTGCTTAGTCACTAAGTCATGTCCAACTATTGTGACCCCTGTGGACTGTCTAGACTCCTCTGTCCATGGACGTTCCCAGACAAGGATGCTGGAGTGGGTTGCCATGCCCTCCTCCAGGGGATCTTCCCAACCCAGGGACTGAACTCAAGTCTCTTGTGTCTCCTCAGCTGGCAGGCAGATTCTTTACCACAGTGCCAGCAGTTACTTAAACTGAAATGCATACCACTAAATAAAAGAAGCTAATTAAAAAGGATTGCAAAATGTTTGATTTCAACCACATGACATTATGGAAAAGGCATAGCTATGCAGACAGGAACAGATAAGTGTTACCAGGGCTGGGGGAGGGGAGGGATGAATAGGTGAAGACAGGACTTTTAAGGCAGTGAAAATATTCTATATCCAGTGTCTCCAGCCCTTGAGCTATGGACCCATACTGGCTCATGGCCTGTTGGAAACTGACAACATAGCAGGAAGCGAGTGGCGGGCAAGCGAGCAAAGTTTCATCTGTATTTCCAGCCTCTCCCCATCACTCATATTACCACCTGAGCTCAGGAAAGCAAGCTCAGGGATCCCACTGATTCCACATTATGGTGAGCTGTAAAATTATTTCATTATACACCACAATATAATAATAATAGAAATAAAATATACAGTAAATGTGACGGGCTTGAATCATTGCAAAACCATTCCCCCACCTCCCGGTCCACAGAAAAATTGTCTTCCATGAAATCGGTCCTTGGTGCTAAAAAGCTTGGGCACCACTGCTCTATATGAGCCCATCATGATGGATACATGTCGTTATACATTTGTCCAAATGCATAAGATGTACAGCACCAGGAGAGAACTCTAATGTAAACCGTGTCCTTTGGATGACAATGATGTAGCTTCATCAGTTGTAACAAATGCACCATCTGGTGGGAGATGTTGGAGGTGGGGAAAATTGTGCACATGTGTGGGTAGCAGGGAGATGGCAATCTCTGTACCTTCCCCTCAATTTTGCTGTGAACCTAAAACTTCTCTACAAATAAAGTTTAAATAAAGTATCTATTGAGTATATAGAATGTTTAAATAAAAAATATTATATATTTTATTATTCATAAATTATGGGTTTATGGCTCTTATCCATATAATATATAATAAACTTCAGATAGCCTACAGTTGAATATCAATACACCACTGTTGAATGTATTATTTTGGACATCTAATTAATTCTAATCTGGAATGGCAACCACTCCAGTATAATTGTCTAGGAAATCCCAGGGTCGGAAAAGCCTGGTGGACTACTGTTCATGGGATCGCAAAAGAGTCAGCCATGACTTAGCAGCTGAGCATGCAATTAATTGTAATACATGCATACATGGTTTCTTTTTTAAAAAAATTCTTGGTAGGACAATGAGTGAAGTGAAGTGAAGTCGCTCAGTCATGTCCGACTCTTTGCAACCCCATGGACTATAGTCTACCAGGCTCCTCCATCCATGAGATTCTCCAGGCAAGAATGCTGGAATGGGTTGCCATTTCCTTCTCCAGGGGATCTTCCCCACCCAGGGATCGAACCTGGGTCTCCCACATTGCAGGCAGACGCTTTACCCTCTGAGCCACCAATAGCATATATTAAATATGTATGTGTAACTGACAAATATTTGTGGAATGACTTTATAGGAAAATAAAAGCCAATTCATCACACATTTGATCAAATACATGTAGCCTTTCCTTCTATGCAACTACTATGTACTCATACTTTCTATAGGGCAATGAAAAATGTGTAAAACTAGTTATTGGTTAGAGTAGTTTTAACCTGAAGAGTCATGCAGACAAAAAGATCCATAAATATTTATAGAATAAAGCATATTTTCTGAAATACAATTTTCTATTTCATCATACATATTTGGTTCTTTCATGACTCAAGCACAGAATTACTTTTAGGTAAAATATCTCATTCTTTAGAAAAGAAACTCACTGATTCAAGACATAAGAGGTTTAGTATTGAGTTACTACTTTATCCATGTAGAGCTGGATCAGTCAATGCCCATGGCATCTTGGGCATCCCAGAGTCTGAAGGGGGACTGAGATCCCTGAGTCCAGCCATTCCCCAACCCAGGGGATGGTGGGAAGACATGGGTGGTGCTCAGATACAATTTGCATTACTTTGTGAGGATGCTGTTGCCATTTCAGTTCTTTGAATCCTTTGGATGATACAGAGAGAGTCCCAGTGTGGGTCTCATGTGTCTTGAACCACATTAACTGTTGTGAATCTCCCTTTTCACAAAAAGACAGCAGCTCTCAGCTCTGAGCCTTCAAGAGGAAGTGGTGATGGTGGGGTCTCCAGCTATAGGTGAACAAGTTTGCTCTATAACCTTGATTTCATGGTTATCCTCTAAGCTGTTGAGCCCCTCCAGATCCAGACTCCATCTTTCTTCCCTCTCCCCAAGGAGGTCTGACCTGTATGGACACCACCAGTGGGCTCCATGGTCCCCGGATACTTGTTGGATTTGGTTGTGAGACCCAGCAAGAGACAGGAAAGAGAGTGGAGTGTGACCAGTAAGGTCATCATCCCAGACTGGCTCTGTCGTGGCAGAAACAACTGATGTTCTAAAGGTGGCCACCTCACATGACTCTCATCTTCCAATTTATGGTGACTCTCCTGTCCTTGCCCCTTTAAGCCCATAGGTAGTTTCAGGGATGCTGATATTAGCTTCAAATTCTCTCATTGTCCCAAGCACTTCCCTATGCCTGGATTGTTGCCATTAGTTCCTTTGGGAATACGCTTCCCTCATGTTATCCTCTTTTGTGTAGTCTGGTGGAGACTCTGATAAATCTACTATTGACATCACTAATGTTTGGTATCCACTTGCTTTACTGACAGAAGAAAAGACAGACTCAAGGTCAAGATCAGACCCAAGAACCTGAGTCTGCCCATAAAAGAGAACCCACAGTTCATCAGAGGCAAACACAGAACCTCCGACTGTAATCTTCTCTATGAAAGTGTAGAGTTTTCTAGAACAAGGATAAATATGCTAGCTCCCATCCTCAGCCTCCTCAAAAATGGCAAGCACAGCTTCCAACCTTAAGGGAAAAGCAGAGCCTTTTGCCATGAGATGGAAAAGAA
Source organism: Capricornis sumatraensis (assembly GCF_032405125.1). Lineage (NCBI taxonomy): Eukaryota > Metazoa > Chordata > Mammalia > Artiodactyla > Bovidae > Capricornis > Capricornis sumatraensis. The sequence goes on along the minus strand of NC_091085.1, from coordinate 55,886,687 downwards.
GTGAAAAATTGATGGTTCAAAGCTGGATGCAACATGCAACCTTGTTTTCTTGACTCACTGCATTGTGTGTGTGTGTGTGTGCATGCTCAGTTGCTCAGGCATGCCCTATCTTTGCAGCCCCATGGACTGTAACCTGCCAGGCTCCTCCATTAATGGAATTTTCCAGGCAAGAGTACTGGAGTGGGTTGCCATTTCCTTCTCCAGGGGATCTTTTTGATCGATCCAGGGATCAAACCTTCCTCTCTTGTGTCTCCTGCACTGGCAGGTGGATTCTTTACCACTAGCATCACCTGGGAAGCCCCAAATCGTGACATTAATTCTTGTAAAAACATCTTGGATTGTCTGCCCAAATCTACGAACTGGAAATTTTCCTACTAAAACCCAGATTTCTGCATCCTCTTGAAACTGGAAGAACTGATCCAACTCAGGGCATTAGCCCTTCCTGAGACTGAGCAGGACTGCCCTCCAGAATCGGGGCAGCACCTGTTTAGCTGTTATCCACCACTTCTCCAGAGGACTTCTGAGGTTGAGACCCAGGGGAAGGACAAGGTAGGAAGTGGGTTGTTGCTGGTCACTTGGGTCCATCTGCTTCCTTGGGCTCTTGTCATCCTCAGTCCTGGCTGATGATTGGCCAAATCATCAGACTCAGATTCCGAGGGTGTCAGCATTGGGAAGTGTGATTTCACGACTGTCTACCATATACTTCCTCCTTAGCAATATCCACCCCCCACCCAGATCAGCACTTCTTTTGAATCCCTTCTGCCTAGAATTGTATCCTTTTCTTTAATAACCACCTTCCTCTGTTCCACTTAGGTTAGGCTAATACGATTTCCCTATCATTTCCCTGTTGCTCTGTCAAATAAATCCATTTTCTGTCACCTTGTATTTCGAGCCAAACCAAAAATATACACTAATCTTTAATTTATAACAATCCAGTGATGCCCGAATGTCATTAAATCATGTAGGACTAAAAGACAGGCTTAGTTGTTAATCCCAAGATGCATTCAGTAAGACCCACTTAATTTCACAGGTCTTCAGTGAGTTGAATAAAAACTAGCCATGTTGTTGGCTGCCAAGGGTATTAAATTGGTTAGGCTCTGTTAACACATCTGTTGTTGGTTCCCACATTTTCTTGGAGAGAACTTTTCTTATTTCAAAATGAAATATTTTGAAATATTTCAATATACTGCAGTAACTTTTGCTCTGAAAACTTAATCATAGAACTGCTCACATATTCTATGTTATTAAAGAACTGTATTCCACCTACCTCATTATAGGCATTTTATTCACCGAATGAAACAATGAAGCAGAAATATTGAAATTATATTAACTGCTTACACTCTTCCTATACACACACACACAAGTACACACACACACACACATACACACACACACACGTACACACACACACACATAAGGCTTTCTGGTGGCTCTGACGGTAAAGAACCTGCCTGCAATGCAGGAAACCTGGGTTTGATCCCTTGTCGGGAATAGCCCCTATTCAACTCCTGCCTCACAAGAGGACATTCACTGGCAAGAGTGTTTCAGACTTAATCTAGAGAGCAGTTGACCAGCTGGGCAGCCTGAAGGAGATGTGGATAGCCAGGTTTGGCCAGCAACAGCCAGCTTCCTGCAGGTAATAAATCTGCCCATTAGACATGGACCCAGTCCTCATGTCTTCTGCCTGGGAGAGGATCTGTGCTTGTTACAAGTGCCATGTAAGACAGAGGGGATGCTTGTAAACACGACAGTGGGGGATCCTTTGTCATGAGAGCCCTTTTAACAGGCACTAGTATCAGTGGCATTTCATCTCCTAGAATGAAGGCTGTAACAGGGATGGGGCTATCACATCTCCATGTAACAGTTTCCACTGAATACACAGATGCAGAAGATCATTGATCTGTTGGGAAGTTAAGGGACCACCTTCATTCTGGACTCTTCACTGCAAAATCACAAAAACCAAAGCAGTGAAAGAATTAAATGGGGCTTTTGGTTCTAAAGCTGTATTCCCAGTAAAAGTGACTCTTTCAATATATATATTTTTAAAATTGAACACACATGGATGCACAGGCACACATACACGTAGTGAAAAATCTACTCAAAATTGATTTATTTCATGAAGAAGTTGCTCTTTTTATAAATTGATTTAAGAGTCTGAATTATAGCTGTTGAGCTGAAATATTTTAATCGGAAATGTTTTGCTCCCTGGGAAAGAGATCTAAAGGCTGTGAATTTTCCCAGTTGAGAGCATTACTTCTAGCCAATTAACTTGAGCACAGTTCAAGTTCTCCGGGACTGATGGGTCCCTCCCACACTTTCCCAGGCCATTATTGTTTGTAGATTTGTCCTCTAAATAATCTCAGAGGAGTGGGGGATGGGGCGTGAGGGACCCAGGGAGGACAGAGGATTTCTGAAACCCACTGTCTGCTTAGGGCCTCTGGTCCTTTTGGAATTCTGTTTCAGCAGAGGTGTAAGAAGTAAGCAGCACCCTCCATAGTGAGATGAGGGTCCTTCCCTCCCTGGTGTTTTCTATCAGGAGGGCAGGTTTCACAGCAGTAAGAAAAGAAATGGCAAATCTTTGTCCCACAAAGTCTCCGTGTCAAACAGCTGTCACTATTTGATGACTCAGGTTTCGATTTATGTCAGGCATGATGGAAAGTGGCTCCAGGAGTAATTTACAGTCCTGTGCCTCTGGCATCCACAGAGGGGAGGAACCCTAAGATGTAGCGCTTGGGGGTTTGCATGATTTAATGAACAACATGGTAAGCTCCTCAAAAAAGTCAAAGTGTTAGTTGCTTAGTCCTATTCTACTCTTGCCAGGCTCCTCTGTCCATGGGATTTCCCAGGCAAGAATACTGGAGTGGGTTGCCATTTCCTTCTCCAGGGATCTTCCCAAACCAGAGATCGAACCCCAGTCTCCCACATTGCAGGCATATTCTTTACAGCCTGGACCACCAGAGAAACCTTGGTGAGCTCCTGTAACACTGAAAGATTATCTAACAGCAAAGGAGGCTGGGAAATATGCTCTATCTGCAAAGGAAGCTGGGAAATATTTTCTAACCCTAAAGGAATCTGGGAAATGTAGTCTAATCCCAAGGGAGGCTGGGAAATACTGTCCAGCCAAGCGTGGGACTAGGGGAAAATGAAGGGGGTTGGTGAAAACATTGTCCTTGTCACATCTCCAGGCTAAGGCCTTGAACTTGTGCAATCTTCTCTCCTAGCCAGTAGTTACTATGCTCCATTTCCCCTCATCCAAGTGTGTTCAGTGGGGGCTGGTCCATTTCATGTACAGAAGCCAAGTAATGGCCATATCCTACTTTCTTTAGAGGCAAAGGAAGCTTTTTCTATTTGCTTCCTTGGAGCTCACCCTGGAGAAAAGTGAGAATTGTCAGTATATCCAAATGAGAGACCCTCCTGTAGGACCTCCGTCTTATCAGACTCGAACATTCTTTAATGGTTTGAACAAACAGAGGAAGCAAGGATCAAATAACTAATTGCTTAAGTTGATGAGGGTATAGCACCTGCTTTTCATCCAGCTTCAGACCTCAATTCAGGGAAAAGCAACAACACTCTTTAAACAGAAAATTAAATCTAATCTATACACGTAGATCTGAAAATAAAAACTCCACTCCTCTTGTAATTATCACTATAGCTCAGTGTTTATCAGATAGTGATCATAGGACTGGCATAAGAAAGTGGTTACTTTTAGAATCCAACCACCCAGAAATTCAATCAGCTTCCTTTTGAAGTGGATGAGTGTGAGAATCTTCACAACAACCAGTTTGCCATTTGCAATAAGAGAGCTGCATGGAGGGCCCTGAATGAGTAGACTCGGATTAGAATCAGACATTCTGGGAACTTCCCTGCTGGTACAGTGGCTAAGACTCTTCACTCTCAATTCAGGGGAACCCCCTGTCAGGGAACTAGATCCCACATGTTCCAACTCAGAGATTCCGCATGCCACAACTAAGACCCAGTGCAGCCGAATAAATAAATAAATATTTTTTAAAAAAGATGTCTTAAAAAGTCTTAGTCTGTTCATTTGTTAAGGCTTTCTGTTTTGCTTTGTTTTTTAATCAGGTATGAAGGTGTTTGCTTCCATGGTGGTTCGGTGGTAAAGAATTCATCTGCCAACACAGGAGATATGGGTTCAGTCCCTGAGTTGGGAAGACACCAGGAGAAGGAAATGGCAACCCACTCCAGTATTCTTGCCTGGGAAATCCCATGGACAGGGGAGCCTGGCACGCTACAGTCTATGGAGTTGAAAAGAGTCAGACATGACTTAGAGAATGAATAACAACCATAACATGAAGGGGTTTAAGTGACCACATATCTTACTCCACATCATGGTTATAGGATCACCCAAGGCCCCTATCTCACCATGGTTTCCCTTACATAGGTCCTATCGGTATGACACCTGACACACAAGAATCCCCCTTTCTGATGCATTTCAGATTATGCCTTCTGCTCAGCTTTGAAAAGAACATGGTGATGTGTGGATATGTGCACTTAAAAAAAATTATTTCTTTATATTTGGCTGTGTCAGGTCTTAGTTGGGGCATGCAGAATGTTTTTTTTGTTTGTTTGTTTTTTAGTTGCAACATTCAAACTTTTAGTTGTGGCATCTGGGTTCTAGTTCCCTGAGCAAGGATCAAACCCAGGCCCCCTGCAATGGGAGCTCAGACTCTTAGCCATCGATCCACCAGGGAAGTCCAGATGTGTGCATTGTTAAAGTTACCCAAACATCATTCACTCCAGGTCTTCATGTTGTGTTTTACAGTCTTAATGCTCAGAAATGTGCTCTGAAAAGCTCCCCAGGCTGCTGTCAGCTCCTCTGGTTTACTTCTTCTGCCAAATTCCAGCTGATGAAGTTGGCTCACCAACCCTGTCCTCACCTAAACAATCCCGGCTCCTGGTGATTCCTCAGCCCTCAGATTTTTTGATGCCTTAAATCTGTAGTCCAAGGAGAGAAAAAACTATTCATAACTATTTGTTTCGTCTTTGTTCTGAAACTTATAAAATTAACATTGCAAAGATGACTTTTACAGAAGCCTTAAAGTTCAACCTTTAATATTCTGTTTATAAATCTGTTTTATAACATTTAAACGATGATTTTAATAAGTTAGTAGATTCCTTTAAATATTTCAAAACACGTTCATAAATTTCATGTATCTGGCTTCCTTTAAAGCAATGTATATGCTTCATTAACATGGAAAGCTTTCTTAAATACTTAAACAGCCTTAGCAACTATAATATTAATAAATAAACTTACAAAAGACTCTCAATTTTTTGTAAGCATTCCAATCTTGTGCATACTTAAGGAACTTATACTTTTTCTCTTTCCTTTTTATTTTTTAAATTATGAAAGTATGATAACACAGTCACAGGAGACTTAGAAAATACAGAACATAGTTACATCTAGTTCTATCTACTATACAATTATTTTTAAGTAGATACATTGACATTTTTAGTTGGAGTTTCAATATGAAGCCTTCAAAAATTAATAGAAATGAATATACAGAAAAGTAGATGGATATAGTAGCCCTGAAAGGCACCATGAGCCAATTCAACATAATTAATATTTATACAATTTTCACACAACAGTAGGATACAAATTCTATTCAGGTAGGGAGCTTATACTTTTCCATTTAAAATTCCAAACAAAAAATCTATAGCTAAATTCTCTGTGTTGGCTGGAATCACATCTGAAATCTTACCTAATGTGACAAATGATCTTAAATATTATAAACACAAAATATTTCCCAACAATACTTAAGCTTAACACAAAATTATTAGTAACAGGTTTGATTTACTTAACAGTATACATTTTAATTATTACCCTTTCTGGATTTTAGACTCACTAAGGAAATAATTTTACCATTTCCAGCAAACTGAGGTTACAGACCTAAACAAATGCCTTCATCATCTCATAGTAATTAGGACTTTCTTCTCTATGGGCCACGAGGGCTTGTTGACAAAAAATTTTTGACTGGAACTGATGATCTGAAGCCTCCAAACACCTAGATTCTTACCACTTACACAACCTCATTCAGGATTTTTCTAAAATATTCCATCTCTTCCAAGTGGATGCCTTCTGTAAGCCACCTATTAGCTAAATCCAGCTGGAGTTTAAACCGTGTCCATCAGGTTGCTTCACCTCTGATTGGATTGAACTGGTCTATGGACGACTCCATCTGTTCTGATTTCTTGCCGTGTTTCTCCTGCCTGGAAGAGCCAATACACTTTCAGATGCTGGGATGACCTCCATTTGGATTCACTCTTTCCCTCATGCTTAGCTTGTATACCAGCATGCTCAGTCACTAAGTAGTGTCCGACTCTGTGTGATCCCATGGACTGTAGCCCACTGGACTCCTCTGTCCATGAGATTCTCCAGGAAAGAATACTGGATTGGGTAGCCATTCCCTTCTCTAGGTGATATTCTTGACCCAGAGATCAAACTCGCATCTCTTATGTCTCCTGCATTATTTACCAAGAGGATTCTTTACTGCTGAGCCACATGGGTAGCCCCATGCTAAGCTTATAGTCCTTGAATGTCTGAGATATTCCCAAACACTGGTGTATCTGCAGCTTCCTCTGCCCACTCTCACCTCTATATGACTGTGATGCTCTTTTTCTTTTTCAATTGAAGGATAATTGCTTTACAGAATTTTGTTGTTTTCTGTCAAACCTCAACATGAGTCAGCTATACGTATATATACGGCCCCTCCGTTTTGAACCTCCCTCCCATCTCTCACCCCATCCCACCCCAGTTTCCTGAGCCATACAGCAAATTCCCATTGGCTATTTATTTTACATATGGTAATGCACATGTTACTCTTTCCATACATCCCACCCTCTCCTCACCTCTCTCTATGTCCATAAGTCTATTCTCTATGTCTGTTTCTCCATTGCTGCCCTGTGAATAAATTCTTCAGTACCATTTTTCTAGATTCTGTATATATGTGTTAGAATATGGTATTTATCTTTCTCTTTCTGACTCACTTCACTCTGTATAATAGGTTCTAGGTTCACCCACCTCATCAGAACTGACTCAAATGTGTTCCTTTTTATGGCTAAGTAATATTCCATCGTGTATATGCACCACAACTTCTTTATCCATTCATCTGTCGACAGACATCTAGGTTGCTTCTATGTTCTAGCTATTGTAAATAGTGATGCAATGAACAATGGGATATATGTGCCTTTTTCAATTTTTATTTCCTCAGGGTATATGCCTAGGAGTGGGATTGCTGGGTCATATGGTGGTTTTATTCCTAGTTTTTTTTTAAAGGAATCTCCATACCATCTTCCATAGGGGTTGTATCAATTTACATTCCCACCAACAGTGCAAGAGTGTTCCCTTTTCTCCACACCCTCTCCAGCATTTATTGTTTGTAGGCTTTTTGATGATGGTCATTCAGACCAGTGTGAGATGACATCTCATTGTGGTTTTGATTTGCATTTTTCTAATAGTGAGCAATGTCGAGCATCTTTTCAAGTGTTTGTTAGCCATCTGCATGTCTCCTTTGGAGAAATGTCTGTTTAAGTCTTTTTCCCACTTTTTGATTGGGTTGTTTGTTTTTCTGGCATTGAGTTGTATGAGCTGCTTGTATATTTTGAAAATTAATCCTTTGTCAGTTGTTTCATTTGCTATTGTTTTCTCCCATTCTGAGGGTTGTCTTTTCACCTTGCTTATAGTTTTCTTTGCTGTGTAAAATCTTTTAAGTTTAATCAGGTCCCACTTGTTTACTTTTGTTTTTATTTCCACTACTCTAGGAGGTGGGTCATAGAGGATCTTGCTTTGATTTTTGTCATGGAGTGTTCTGCCTATGTCTTCCTCTAAGAATTTTATAGTTTCTCTGTTTTTACATTTAGGTCTTTAATCCATTTTGAGTTTATCTTTGTGTATGGTGTTAAGAGTGTTCTAATTTCATTCTTTTATATGTAGCTGTCCAGTTTCCCAGGACCATTTATGGAAGAGGCTGTCTTTGCCCCATTGTATATTCTTGCCTCCTTTGTCAAAAATAAGGTACCCATAGGTGCATGGGTTTATTTCTCGGCTTTCTATCTTGTTCCATTGGTCTATATTTCTGTTTTTGTCCCAGTATCATACTGTCTTGATGACTGTAGCTTTGTAGTATAATATGAAGTCAGGAAGGTTGATTCTCCAGCTCCATTCTTCTTTCCCAAGACTGCTTTGGTTATTGGGGGTCTTTTATGTTTCCATATGAATTGTGAAATTCTTTCTTCTAGTTCTGTGAAAAATGCCATTGGTAATTTGACAGGGATCACATTGAATTTGTAGATTGCATTTGCTAGTATAATCATTTTTCACAATATTGATTCTTCCTACCCAGTTATATGGAATAACCCTCCATCTGTTTATGTAATCTTTGATTTCTTTCATTAGTGTCTTATAATTTTCTGTGTACAGTTCTTTTGTTTTCTTAGGTAAGTTTATTCCTAGATATTTAATTCTTTTTGTTGCAATGGTGAATGGGATTAATTCCTGAATTTCTCTTTCTGATTTTTCATTGTTAGTATATAGAAATGAAAGTGATTTCTGTGTATTGATTTTGTATCCTGAAACTTTGCTAAATTCACTGATTAGTTCTAGTAATTTTCTGATACTATCTTTAGGGTTTTTTATGTACAGTATCTTGTCATCTGCAAACAGTGAGAATTTTACTCCTTCCTGATCTGGTTTCCTTTTATTTCTTTTTCTTCTCTGATTGCTGTAGCTAGGGCTTCCAGAACTATGTTGAATAATAGTGGTGAAAGTGGACACCCTTGTCTTGTTCCTGATCTTAGGGGGAATGCTTTCAGTTATTCGCCACTGAGAATAATATTTGCTGTAGGTTTATCACATATGGCCTTTACTATATTGAGGTAGGTTCCTTCTATGCCTATTTTTTGAAGAGTTTTAATCATAAATGAGTGTTGAATTTTGTCAAAGGCATTTTCTGCACCTATTGAGATTATCACATGATTTTTATCTTTTAGTTTGTTAATATGGTGTATCACATGGATTGATTTGCATATATTGAAGAATCTTTGCATTCCTGGAATAAACCCAACTTGATCATGGTGTGTGAGCTTTTTGATGTGTTGCTGAATTCTGTTTGCCAAAATTGTGTTGAAGATTTTCGCATCTATGTTCATCAGTGATATTGGCCTGTAGTTTTCTTTTATTGCGTTGTCTTTTGTGGTTTTGGTATCAGGGTGATGGTGGCCTCATAGAATGAGTTTGGAAGTGCTCCTTCCCCTGTAATTTTTTGGAAAGAGTTTTAGAAGGATAGGCATTAGGTCTTCTCTAAATGGTTTGATAGAATTCTCTTGTGAAGCCATCTGGTCCTGGGCTTTTGCTTCTTGGGAGATTTTTGATCACAGCTTCAATTTCAGTGCTTGCAATTGGGTTGTTCATAATTTCTATTTCTTCCTGGTTCAGTCTTGGAAGATTGAACTTTTCTAAGAATCTGTTCATTTCTTCCACGTTATCCATGTTATTGCCATATAGTTGTTTATAATAGTTTCATATAATCCTCTGTATTTCTGCATTGTCTGCTGTAACCTCTCCTTTTTCATTTCTAATTTTGTTGATTTGATTCTTCTTTATTTTCTTGATGAGTCTGGCTAAAGGTTTGTCAATTTTGTTCATCTTCTCAAAGAACCAGTTTTTAGTTTTAATCTTAGTCTTGTTTCTTTCATGTATTTTTCATTGCTTTCTGCTCAGATCTTTATGATTTCTTTCCTTCTGCTAATTTTGGGGGTTTTATCTTCTTTTTTCAGTTGGTTTAGGTGCAAAGTTAGGTTGCCTACTTGATGTTTTTCTTGTTTCTTTTGATTTCTTCAGTAACCTGTTGGTTATTTAGAAATGTGTTGTTTAATTTCCATGTGTTTGTGCTTCTTACAGTTTTTTTTTTTTTCTTGTAATTGATATCTAGTCTCACAGTGTTATGGTCAGAGAAGATGCCTGATACAGTTTCAATTTTCTTAAATTTACTGAGGTTTGATTTGTGACCAAAGATGTGGTCTATCCTGGAGAATGTTCCATGGGCACTTGAGAAGAACATGTATTCTTCTGCATTTCAGTGGAATGTTCTGAAGATATCGATAAGATCCATCTCATCTAATGTATCATTTAAAACTTGTGTCTCCTTATGAGTTTTCTGTTTTGATGATCTGTCCACTGGTGTGAGTGGAGTGTTAAAGTCTCCTACTATTATTGTGTTACTGTTGATTTCTCCTTTTATATCTGTTAGTGTTTGTCTTATGTATTGAGGTGCTACTGTGTTGGGTGCATAGATATTTACAATTGTTATGTTTTCCTCTTGGATTGATCCCTTGATCATTATGCAGTGTCCTTTCTTATCTCTTGTAAGCTTCTTTATTTTAAGGTCTATTTCATCTGAGATGAGAATTGCTATTCCAGCTTTCTTTTGCTTCCCTTTTGCATGGAATGTATTTTTCCATCCTCTCACTTTCAGTCTATATATGTCTTTAGGTCTAAAGTGGGTTTCTTGTAGACAGCTTATATATGATCTTGTTTTTGTATCCATTCAGCCAGTCTGTGTCTTTTGGTTGGAGCATTTAATCAATTTACATTTACAGTAATCATTGATATATATGTTCCTATTGCCATTTTCTTAATTGTTTGGGGTTGATTTTGTAGATTTTTTTTTCTTCTCTTGTATTTCTTGACTACATGAATCCCTTTAACATTTGTTGTAAAGCTGATTTGATGGTACTGAATTCTCTTAACTTTTACTTGTCTGAGAAGCTTTTTATTTCTCCATCAATTTTGAATGAGATCCTTGTCAGGTACAGTAATCTTGGTTGTAGATTTTCCCTTTCAGTACTTTGAATATATCCTGCCATTCTCTTCTGGCCTGCAGAGTTTCTGCTGAAAGATCAGCTGTTAGGAGTATGGTGTTTCTCTTGTATGTTACTTGTTTGCTTCTCCCTTGCTGCTTTTTTAAAAATTTTTTCATTTTTACTTTATTTTACTTTACTGTATTGGTTTTGCCATACATTGACATGAATCTGCCACGGGTGTACATGAGTTCCCAATCCTGAACCCCACTCCCACCTCCCACCCCATATCATCTCTCTGGATCATCCCCGTGCACCAGCCCCAAGCATCCTGTATCCTGCATCAAACATAGACTGGTGATTCATTTCTTACATGATAGTATACATGTTTCAGTGCCATTCTCCCAAATCATCCCACCCTCTCCCTCTCCCACACAGTCCAAAAGTCTGTTCTATACATCTGTGTCTCTTTTGCTGTCTCATATACAGGGTTATCATTACCATCTTTCTAAATTCCATATATATGTGTTAGTATACTGTATTGGTGTTTTTCTTTCTGTCTTACTTCACTCTGTATAATTGGCTCCAGTTTCATCCATCTCATTAGAACTGATTCACATGTATTCTTTTTAATGGCTGAGTAATACTTCATTGTGTATATGTACCACAGCTTTCTTATCCATTCATCTGCTGATGGACATCTAGGTTGTTTCCATGTCCTGGCTATTATAAACAGTGCTGTGATGAACATTGGGGTACATGTGTCTCTTTCCATTCTGGTTTCCTCAGTGTGTATGCCCAGCAGTGGGATTGCTGGGTCATATGGCAGTTCTATTTGCAATTTTTTAGGGAATCTCCACACTGTTCTCCATAGTGGCTGTACTAGTTTGCATTCCCACCACCAGTGTAGGAGGGTTCCCTTTTCTCCACACCCTCTCCAGCATTTATTGCTTGCAGACTTTTGGATCGCAGCCATTCAGACTGGTGTGAAATGGTACCTCCTTGTGGTTTTGATTTGCATTTCTCTGATAATGAGTGATGTTGAGCATCTTTTCATGTGTTTGTTAGCCATCCGTATGTCTTCTTTGGAGAAATGTCTATTTAGTTCTTTGGCCCATTTTTTGATTGGGTCATTTATTTTTCTGGAATTGAGCTGCATATGTTGCTTATATATTTTTGAGATTAGTTGTTTGTCAGTTGCTTCATTTGCTATTATTTTCTCCCATTCAGAAGGCTGTATTTTCACCTTGCTTATATTTTCCTTTGTTGTGCAGAAGCTTTTAATTTTAATTAGATCCCATTTGTTTATTTTTGCTTTTATTTCCAGTATTCTGGGAGGTGGATCATAGGGGATCCTGCTGTGGTTTATGTTGGAGAGTGTTTTGCCTATGTTCTTCTCTAGGAGTTTTATAGTTTCTGGTCTTATGTTTAGATCTTTAATCCATTTTGAGTTTATTTTTGCATGTGGTGTTAGAAAGTGGTCTAGTTTCATTCTTTTACAAGTGGTTGACCAGTTTTCCCAGCACCACTTGCTAAAGAGATTGTCTTTACTCCGTTGTATATTCTTGCCTCCTTTGTCGAAGATAGGTGTTCATAGGTGTGTGGATTTATCTCTGGGCTTTCTATTTTGTTCCATTGATCTATATTTCTGTCTTTGTGCCAGTATCATACTGTCTTGATGACTGTGGCTTTGTAGTAGAGCCTGAAGTCAGGCAAGTTGATTCCTCCAGTTCCATTCTTCTTTCTCAAGATTGCTTTGGCTATTCGAGGTTTTTTGTATTTCCATACAAATCTTGAAATTATTTGTTCTAGTTCTGTGAAAAATACCACTAGTAGCTTGATAGGGATTGCATTGAATCTGTAGATTGCTTTGGGTAGTATACTCATTTTCACTATATTGATTCTTCCGATCCATGAACATGGTATATTTCTCCATCTATTAGTGTTCTCTTTGATTTCTTTCATCAGTGTTTTATAGTTTTCTATATATAGGTCTTTAGTTTCTTTAGGTAGACATATTCCTAAGTATCTTATTCTTTTTGTTGCAATGGTGAATGGAATTGTTTCCTTAATTTCTTTTTCTACTTTCTCATTATTAGTGTATAGGAATGCAAGGGATTTCTGTGTGTTGATTTTATATCCTGCAACTTTATTATATTCATCGATTAGCTCTAGTAATTTTCTGGTGGAGTCTTTAGGGTTTTCTATGTAGAGGATCATGTCATCTGCAAACAGTGAGAGTTTTACTTCTTCTTTTCCAACTTGGATTCCTCTCATTTCTTTTTCTGCTCTGATTGCTGCGGCCAAAACTTCCAGAACTATGTTGAATAGTAGCAGTGAAAGTGGGCACCCTTGTCTTGTTCCTGACTTTAGGGGAAATGCTTTCAATTTTTCACCATTGAGGATAATGTTTGCTGTGGGTTTGTCATATATTGCTTTTATTACGTTGAGGTATGTTCCTTCTATTCCTGCTTTCTGGAGAGTTTTTATCATAAAAGGATGTTGAATTTTGTCAAAGGCCTTCTCTGCATCTATTGAGATAATCACATGGCTTTTATTTTTCAATTTGTTAATATGGTGAATTACATTGATTGATTTGTGGATATTGAAGAATCCTTGCATCCCTGGGATAAAGCCCACTTGGTCATGGTGTATGATCTTTTTAATGTGTTGCTGGATTCTGATTGTCAGAATTTTGTTGAGGATTTTTGCATCTATGTTCATCAGTGATATTGGCCGGTAGTTTTCTTTTTTTGTGGCATCTTTGTCAGGTTTTGGTATTAGGGTGATGGTGGCCTCATAGAATGAGTTTCCCTTGGTGCTTTTAATATTCTTTCTTTGTGTTCAGTCTTTGTTAGTTTGATTAAGTATGTGTCTTGGTGTGTTTCTCCTTGAGTTTATCCTGTATGGGACTCTTTGTGCCTCTTGAAATTGATTGACTATTTCCTTTTCTATGTTGGGAAAATTTTCAACTATAATCTCTTCAAAAACTTTCTCATTCCCTTCCCTTTTTCTCTTCTTCTTCTGGGACCCCTATAATTCGAATGGTGGTGCATTTGATATTGTCTTATAGGTCTTTGAGACTATCTTCAGTTCTTTTCATTCTTTTTACTTCATTCTGCTCTTCAGAAGTTATTTCCACCAACTTATCTTCCAGCTCACTGATTCATTCTTCTGCCTCAGATATTCTGCTATTGATTCCTTCTAGAGTATTTTTAATTTCAGTAACTGCATTGTTTGTCTCTGTATGTTTATTCTTTAATCCTTCTAGGTCTTTGTTAATTGATTCTTGCTTTTTCTCCATTTTGTTTTCAAGGTTTTTGATCATCTTTCCTATCATTATTCTGAATTCTTTTTCAGGGAGTTTGCCTATTTCCTCTTCATTTATTTGGACTTCTGCGTTTCTAGTTTGTTCCTTCATTTGTGTAGTAGTTCTCTGCCTTTTCATTATTATGTTTTTAACATCATGTTTGGGCTCTCCTGTTCCTAGGCTTCAAGGTTAAATTCTTTCTTCCTTTTGGTTTCTGCCCTCCTAAGGTTGGTCCAGTGGTTTGTATAAGCTTGAGATTTGTGCTGAGTTTTTGTTTATTTGCTTGTTTGTTTGTTTTTCCATTGACGTGAAAGGCTGAGTGAGGTGGTAATCCTGTCTGCTGATGATTTGGTTTGTATTTTTGCTCTGTTTGTTGTTTAGATGAGTTGTCCTGCACAGGGTGCTATGGTGGTTGGGTGATGCTGGGTCTTGTATTCAAGTGGTTTCCTTTGCATGAATTCTCACTATTTGATACTCCCTAGCACTAGTTCTTTGGTAGTCTAGGGTCTTGGAGTCAGTGCTCCCACTCCAAAGGCTTAGGGCTTAATCTCTAGATCTTTTGTGTGGCTACTCTTCATCCTGCTTTTCTAGAGGCAGAATTATGTGATGGAAAGAAGAGGTAGGCAACCAACCTTTCTGAGCCTCAGTGTCTCTTTGTCCCTCTATCCTACATACCAGATGTGGTAGGAGCTGTGTGAAGAGGATGGTGCAGCAGCTGTGGCAGGAGAACTGAGCTCAGTGCCATTGCGTGGAGGCAGGGGGGCGAGGCGGGATGTGAAGGAGTACACCCTGTGCCTGCGTGGAGGGCTGCCTGATGCGGTGGTGTGGCAGGGAGGTGTGAAGTCTGTGATGCTCTTATGACAATCTCTACTGTCCTCCTTTTAAAACTTTACTTATCCTTCTTCAGTGTGGGCACCACCTCTTGATGAGTGGAGTGCCCAAATATTTGTGGATCTTTTTAACAATCTCCACACCTTCCACTGATGCAGTGGTGATATCATTGAGCAGTAACAAAATAATAATGGTAACTGCCACAATTGCGGTTTATTGAAATGCAAAGTTTTTTAAAGACAGTGAGTTAACAGTGCTATTCCATAGAAAAAAAGTTGGCATTAAAGAGAGATGAAGTATAATGTTTTACTTGTTTTAATAAGTAGTGGGTGCTTGTATGCATGTATTACATTTCTTCTATTAATGAAATACATTCTTAATGTTGAGTTTAGAAATAGTGATAAAGTGAATTCACTCCACTGAGCTGACGTTTTAGAATGAGTTGAAGTCTAAAGTAATAATAGAGTCTTGAGACTCCTCTGGTGGTCCAGTGGCTAAGACGTCATGCTCCCAGTGCCTGGGGGCCCAGGTTCAATCCCTGTCAGGGAACTTGATCCCACATGCCACAACTGAGAGTTCCCATGCTGCAATGACGATCAAAGATCCCATGTGCCACAGCAAAGACCCAGTGCAGCCAAATAAATAAAATAAGGTCTTAAGACTATTAAAGCTTCATGTGTGCTCACTCATGTCTGACTCTTTGTGACCCCAAGGACTATAGCCTGCCAGGTTCCTCTGTTCATGAAATTTTCCAGGCAAGAATACTGCAGTGGGTTGCCATTTCCTTCTCCAGGAGTTCTCAACCCAGGGATCCAAGCTGAATCTCCTGCATCAACAGGTAAATTCTTTACCACTGCACCACCTTGGGAGCCCCTTAAGACTATTGGTTATAAGCAAATCACCAGGGCCAACCAGGATCTTCAGATTTCAGTTGCTATGCTAATATGTGCCAGTTTCATTCTCAGAGGGTAAAGCATCTCCTTGCAATGCGGGAGACCTGGGTTCAATCCCTGGGTTGGGAAGATCCCCTGGAGAAGGAAATGGCAACCCACTCCAGTATTCTTGCCTGGAAAACCCCATGGATGGAGAAGCCTGGTAGGCTACAGTCCATGGGGTCACAAAGAGTCAGACACAACTGAGCGACTTCACTTCACTCACTAGATGACAGGAAGTACAGGCAAGTGACAGGTCACCCTTCAGTTTCATTTGGCACAACTCAGGGACAATCTCAAACATGGAAACTGACCTGGATTTGATCTCAGGTAGTCCCTTTCCATGTAAAATTGTTTCTCCTTCATAAAGATACTCTTTGCTGCCCATTCTTTTCCCTACTCCCTGGTATTTCCACTCATCCCAGCCCTAGTCACTCCCTTCACTTAAATCCATGTCTGGAGCCTCAATTCAGTCCCCACCTCCAGCCTGTACCTAGCAGACAGTCGGCCCTCCTTGATGTTTCCATAGCACCCTGGGCACATTTTATCCGATTCACATTACGCTGTGCTATCAGCATGCCTCTGTACATCTATTTTTCTCACCAGAATGTGGGGCCCTAGGGGGTAAGGACTACATTGGATCAATTCACCTCTGAGCCCCCATCTGATAGAGTACATGGCATAGAATACTCATCCAATAAATCTTTATCTATTACAAAGAGGGGCAACTGGGATCTTGGATGAAACATGTAAATCAAAATAGTCTCCTTAATGGGCCTCAAAAGAGTAGCATCATTAACTTGATAGAGAGCATGGGAGAAAAAGTTGTGTCCTTGGATGAAAGCTCCCAGAAACAGCTAGCCCTTAAACAAATTGTGTGATTAGGTCAAAGAAGATACTAAGGGGGTAAAAAAAAAAAAAAAAGCTATTTTACATTTACCAAAAAAGAAAATGCATTTTTTACATATAAGGGCACTCAGTGTTTAAGGATTCAGAACTGATTCAGCAAATTAGATGAGGTTTCCTTTTAAGAGGTGATTAGTTATTCATACCAAGTGATATTTATTCTCTAGCTGCCTAGACATTTAAAATGATACTTTTGACAAGTAGAAAAATATGTTCCATGCTTTCCTTCTTAATAGGCAAAATATCAACTTGAAATAATTTATTTGTTTGTACAACTCAAAGGGAACATAGAATAGGAATGAAAAATCTGTGAAGAAAGAAATTCCATCTGGCTGTAAAAGAGTTACTTTTTTTGGGGGGGGGGTTGTTTAAATAAAGCAAAGAAGACAAGCATAAAGGAAGGAAGGAAAGAAGGAAGGAAAGATGGGAGGAGGGGAGGGAAGAGGAGGGGGAGGAAGGAAGAGAGGAAAATTCTGGGGATAATCTATTAAGGAAATATTTTAGTGTCTTTCACGGGTAGCCAAGATAAAAGCAAGGAACAGCTTTCTCCCGGGTATAGTAATAATATGGATCTCATTGTCTTTAATCGATGCCACTAAAATTAGAAATAGACTCAAGAGGAGTTTAGATAAATACATAGATAATGGCCAGGAAATTTAAATGACTTTAAATTAAATTACTTTAAAGGTATTTCATAAAAGCTTCTCTCCTACTTTTTGTTTCAAGGATGTCGTGCTGGAAATTCCACAGTAGCCTTTTTCTGGGACTAACTCTTTGACGCTGCGTTTCGTAATCAGTGCACCGAACTGAAGAGTGGCCACCCAAATCTCATGTCGCCAGTAATGCCACAGTGTGATCTTATTTGAAATAGAGTCTTTGCGGATGTGATCAGTAAGCGTGAATATAGTGGGCTGCTGCTGCTTAGTCACTCAGTCCTGTCCAGCTCTGTGTGACCCCAGGGGCTGTAGTCTGCTAGGCTCCGCTGTCCATGGGATGTTTCAAGCAGGAATACTGGAGTGGGTTGGCGCCTCCTTCTCCAGGGAGAGTGGACTAGGGTGGGTCCTAGATCCAGTACCAGTGTACCCATTTTATACAAAGAGAAAACCCAGAGGGATGGCCATGTGATGATGGAGGCAGAGATGGGCGACAAGGAGGCAGCCACAAGCCAAGGAACGCCAGGAGCCCCCAGAGGCTGGCAGAGGCAGGGAAGGTTCTTTTCTGGATCCTGCACAGGGAGCATGGCCTGCCAATGTCTTAACTGCAAACATCAAGCCTCTAGAACAGTGAGGAAAAAAATTCATGCTGTTTTAAGACCCCAGTTAGTGGTCATTTGTGGCTGCAGCCTAAGAAGCTAATGCAGGACTTCCCTGATGGTCCAGTGGCTAAAACTCCGTGCTACCAATGCAGGGGACCCAGGTTCAACCCCTGGCCAGGGAACTAGATCCCACATGCCGCAACTAAAGACTTGGAAGAGCCAAATAAATAAAAATAAATATTTTTTAAAAAGTTAATGTGATCAGATTGTAGAAGCTTCTGGAGAAATAGAGGCCCTGCTAGAATGTCTGAAGTGGGGATATCATATATAAGTATCAGGGGATGTACAGTAGTTAAGCACTTGGACACTGATTGGGGAGAAAAGTCCTTTCTTCTCTAAGAAGACAGGGAAATCACCTCCTTCCTGTGTGGCAAACAGATCATGGAGGAGCATGTGTATTTTAAGCACAGGTCCATCTTAACTACAGCCTGCCAGGTGACAAAGCATCCACCTGCCAATTTAGGAGAGGCAGAAGACGCAGGTCGATCCCCGGGTGAGGAAGGTCCCCTGCAGGAGGAAATGGCAACCCACTCCAGTATTCTTGCCTGAAAAATCCCATGGACAGAGGAGCCTGGTGTGTTACAGTCCATGGGGTTGCAAAGAATCACGGAGCACACACACCATCTTAACCCCTCTTTGTTCTCTCTCTCACCTCATCTGTGCAGAAGAGAGACAGGAGATTGGAGCAGGGCTTTAGAAAGCCAGGGTTCCCTATGCTTTGCCTCTGACAGTTCTTCAGCCCGCGTAAGCTCAGAGCTGTTTACATGTACAGCTTCCTGGGAGGCGTGGTGCGTGCTCTGCCTGTGTAAGCAGAAGCAACCATGTTCCCTGGATCTGTGGGGACCATACTGACATGATGGCCCAAGGTGTGGATGGAGCAGGTGTGCCCAGGTGCAGAGACCACCGGAACCCGGAGGTACAGACACAGTGGAAATAAAATCTTTCATCCCCAGGTGGTGCCAGTGGTAAAGACCCCACTTGCCAATGCAGGAGACATAAGAGATGAGGGTTCCATCCCTGGGTGAAAAAGATTCTCTGGAGGAAGGCATGGCAATCCA
Source organism: Capricornis sumatraensis (assembly GCF_032405125.1). Lineage (NCBI taxonomy): Eukaryota > Metazoa > Chordata > Mammalia > Artiodactyla > Bovidae > Capricornis > Capricornis sumatraensis. The sequence continues at coordinate 55,867,523 of NC_091085.1, read as the reverse complement.
CTCCAGTATTCTTGCCTGGAGAACCCCATGGACAGAGGAGCCTCACGGGCAATAGTCCATGGCGTTGCAAAGAGTCAGACACGATTGAAGCGACTTAGCCTGCCTGCATCAGTGAGGCCATAACAGAAAACAAAACAAAAATTAAGGACATAGGTACTGTATTGGCTTTCTGGAGCCGATGTAACAAAGGTGACTTAGAACAACAGGAATTTATTCTCTTACTGTTCTGGAGGCTACAAGTCCAAACTCAAGGTGTCCACAGGGCTGTGCTCCCTCTGAAGCACTGGGGAAGCGTGTGTCTCAGGCTGCCCTCCTAGCTTCTGATAGATTTTTCACGTGCAGCAGCACAAACCCAGTCTTCATGTGGCCTTCCTCCTGTGTGGCTGTTTGTCTCTACATCCAAATTTCCCTTTTCATAAGGACACCAGTCATATTGGACAAGGCCTGCCCTCATGACCCCATTTTAACTTGATCTTCTGCCTTTCCCTTGTTTCCAAATAAGGTCCCATCAAGAGGTGATGAGGCCCCTTTCTGGGGCACACAATCCAACCTATAAAAGGTCCTAATCTCTACAAGCCTTTTTTTCTTTCTTTCTCTGCACAGATTTGTCTCCATAATTTGAAACATATAACTTCAGGGCAATTCAGGTCCACTACTTATATAAAGGGGTTCCCTTGTAGCTCAGTCGGTAAAGAATCTGCCTGCAATTCAGGAGATCCAGGTTCGATTCCTGGGTCAGGAAGATCCCCTGGAGAAGGAAATGGCAACCCACTCCAGCATTCTTGCCTGGAGAATCCCCATGGACAGAGGAGCCTGGTAGGTTCCCAGTTCATGGGGTCGCAAGGGTCGGACACGACTTAGCAACTAAACCACCAACTGCCACCACTTATATAAAGGATAATTAATTGATTAATAATTAAAATGTTAGAAGTTAGAGACAATCTGAAAACTCTAAACAGTGGTGTTAACTTCACTATTCGATTTCTGTGGCCTCAAGCAAATCAATTAACCTTTCTGAACTTCTCTCCCCTTGCTTGCAAAATGCAGCTAACAAGACACAAAGTTGTCGTGAAGATTAAATAGGATTATCTGTTTAAGAACACCAGTAACATGGAAAACTGCAGCAAAAACTTCCCTTCTAGTTCCAATATTATTAATAAAATAGTCCTAATATTATTGATACGCCTAATCGTAACAGGAGGAATCTGGAGAAGGGCTGGAGGTTTAAGCACCCTGATGAAGGCAGGCATCGCCACCTGGTGGCAGCATCCTGTACCGTGGGTGTGTGTTTTCCCCAAGGTGCACCAGCCTCATTTCAATTATCAGCTGAGAAAAACATAAGAATCGATTAAAAGTCATTGAACTTCACAATTGAAAGTATGAAAGGGAAAGTCCTGATGCTCAGGCTAACCGCTGCTCAGAAGACTTCAAGAAGAAATTACCTTACCCTTTCCTCAACCATCCCTCTATATCCCTGTGGGAGGTGAAACCTGGGGGGAGTCAACCTTGGTCTGAATCAATTGTTCTTTTTGAATAAACTGCATTTTCTATCACCCTCCCACCTATAGGGTCTAGTAGGAGGGTAATGTCTAATAAATTTTTGTCTAGTGAAATAATGAAGAATTTACTATTAATAATATCAATCCTTGATATTCGCTGAGCCCTTAGGATATGCTATTTCTGTTCTAAATGGAAACTCAGTATACAGGGATTATTCAGTTGTCTTGGGGACTGTGGCATAAAACAAAGAGAGTCCATGCTCAGAATATTTGAAGGAGTTGATGGGGTAAAGAATCAAGACTAAACAATGACTTGGTAGAAGTTGATTTAAAAATGGGCTGACCAAGTGCACCGCTGACCTTTGTAGATGCTGAATGATTATAGATGCTGAATGATTGCATCAAAAAAATTGTTGTTCAGTCACTCAGTCGTGTCTTACTCTTTGTGACCCTGTGGACTGCAGCACGCCAGGCTTCCCTGTCCTTCACTATCTCCCAGAGTTGAATTTGCTCAAGCTCATGTCCATTGAGTCAGTGATGCCATCCAACTCTCTCACCATCTGTTTCCCCCTTCACCTCCTGTCCTCAATCTTTCCCAGCATCAGGGTCTCTTCCAATGAGTCAGATCTTCTCATCAGGTGGCCAAAGTATCAGAGCTTCAGCATCAGGTCCTTCAGTGAATATTCAGGGTTGATTTTCTTTAGGATTAACTGGTTTGATTGCCTTGCTGTCCAAGGGACTCTCAAGAGTCTTCAGCACTACAGTTCAAAGGCATCATCCCATTAAACAGAGACAGCTGATAATCATGGCAAATGATTTATAAATGTAATTCAGGAGCAAAGCTTATAATCCACGCAGGACATGTACATCCTCAGAGGAATGTGAGATTCAAGGTAAAACCATATCCCACATATACATCCTGGCAACAGGTAGGACACTGAGCCCAGAAGTGCCTTCAAACCCCACATCATGGGCAGCAGCATGAGCTGATGGCTGGAAAAGTTGGTTGAATTCATGTTTTTGTTTTGTTTTGTTTATTTATTTGTTTGTTTGCAGGGGTGGGGGTGGGGTCAGGAAGTGACATCTACTTGTATCCTCAAGGTATTCACCTAAAGACATTTAAAATGAGCAAATTTACAGTATTATCATCCAAAGATATGCAAGCAACAGACAAGAACAACACAATTGTCACGGTTCTGACTGGTACTGAGTTCAACTGGGATCAAATCTCTGGATTCCTGGGAAGTCAGTGCCTGAACCAATGGGGGGAACAAGGCGAGAAGATGCCTGAAAGATGCGTGACCCTGCAGTTTTCCTGGCGCCAGTTTGGAACCTGCACATGTGACCCTTAACTAAACTACCTCAAGACAAGCTGTCTTCTCCTGGAACTTCACTTGAGGGTGGCAGACACCTGCCGCTTTTGCCTCATCTGAGGACGCACTCCAAATGCCTTCGCAGGACAAGCAGGGACCACAGAGGAGCAAGGCTGGATGAGGGGATCTCTGGGAAACTGGGATGAGTGTTCCCCATCCAACGGAGATGGATGGCAGCTGCTGTCTGGAAGGGCTGAGCACAACGTTGGCAGATCCAGTTTTTCTGGAGAAGATAAGACTCTGGCTCTCAGTTGTTTCTTTTTAAGTTTTCAGAAGTTTATTTTTTTATTTTGGCACACTGGTCTTCGTTAGGGTCCATAGGATCTCAGTCGCAGTGCACAGGCCTAGCTGCCCTGCAGCATGTGGGATCTTAGTTCCTGGACCAGGGATCAAACATGTGTTTTCAGAATTGGAATGGGGATTCACCCCATCCACCAGGGAAACCCTCCTCAATTGTTAAATGTTGTCAATGGTATATTGCCCCCTGCCAAAATACAAGACAAATAAAACACAGCTAGTGGCCAGATTTCATACAGGAAAATTCTATATGGGATAGGACCCATCCACCTCTTGCCTACATAGTGAATTCTGGGATTCTAGTTGAAGTTGACCTTGATCTTATTCAGACTGACTTCTCCATGCTTATATTCTTCTGCTCCAATATTCTTCCACGGTTGATGGACAGACTTTTTTCCCTTAGGCTTGACTTTTCCTTAGGGGCACTTGTACTCACCGATTTCCTTCCTTTGCTGTTGTTTTCCTTTCTTGTGTGCCTCTTTTACAAATTCCCTGAGCATTTCTGTAAATATTGAGTTCTCCAGTCACACTACTATGAAACTCTTCCTTTTCTGGAGTTGTTCTCTTATTCATGACCTTATCATTTCCCCTTTTCTCCTGCTGGGCAAAGCTGCCATCTATTACAGAGACTGAAATGTCAGATGCATTTTCCTAGCTTTCTCTATAAGTATTGGTCCATAAGACAAATTCTGATCAAGGTGATTAACAGGACAGTTTCCTATTACTTTTGAGAAAGATTTTCTTCCCTGATGTAATGAAAGGCATGTGTAAGAAATTCTTTTATCCACTCCCTATTCTTCCTAGTTTAAAATGATGCTTTGTGAAGATGTGATGTCTGGGGCTATGGCAGCCGTCTTGCAACTATGAGGAAAGAAACTTCAGAATGAAAAAAAAAATATGATAAATATTGAGTAAAAGAATGGAAGTAGACTGGATCCTCAATGATGCTCTTGGGCCATCACACCATTTCTGGGGACTGCCTTCCTCTTAGATTCTTATCAAATAAAGTAACAACAAGCCCTATTAGTTCTGATACTTTTACTTGAGTATTTCATGGCTTGTTTTTGAAATCATCCTAACTGAAACATACCCCAATACTACTCACTATCTCCTTTAGCTCTTGGTATACGTCTTACCACAGGAAACCCTGTACTTTCATGCATTCCCTCAAAGACTTTAAGTTCCTGAGAGCACAGACTGTCATGTTGGCGTTTATGCCGCTATCTGTTTTTATGCTCATTTCTTTCTATATTTATGTGCTGTGCTATCTGTTAAAGTATGTATTCCTCAGCATATATGATCAGGATGGACCTGGTTTCCCCACCTACCATACTTCACTCACTGTCTGGTGCCAGGAGCAGATATATGCATATACCCAACACATCATTAGTCACTTCCTGGCCGCTTTGATTGATTCAAGGACAGATACATATCACAATCATAGGCAAAGAAACTCAATTCCAAGGCTTTGGTAGAATTGATAGGATGGAGGAAAATAAGGAAATCTTACTTCTGGGCTTACTGAAGTTTTTATGAATAAATTCAAGGGGAATGGCCCAGCAAGAATGGAATCCACAGACAGAAGAAAACAGCCAAAGATACAGAAGGAGAAAACCTGGTTTGAACGTCAGTGAAAATCTATGTGTGCTTAAACAGTATTAATTAGCAATTCCCTTTTCTCAAAACCAAGAATCCCAACTAATACATGTTTCCTTTAGTTCCTCAGTAGAAAAAAATGCATTTCTTGTAGCCTCTGTAATTCTTTGTCTGCATGAGTAAATCTTTACATATGTAGCCCTTCACAATTTGGAAATAATACAGGCCATTATAAGGTCTTCCCAGGTGGTCCAGTGGCTAAAGAACCCCCCTTCAGTGCAGGAGTTGCAGGAGACTCAGGTCTGACCCCTGAGTTGGGGAGATACCCAGGAGGAGGACATGGCAACACACTTCAGTAGACTTTCCTGACAGTGGAGCCTAGTGGACTATGGTACATAGGGTGTCAAAGAGTCAGACGTGACTGAAGCAACTCAGCACAAGCACACGCACAGATCATTATAAAACTCGTGACTAATGACAAGTCAAAAAATATTCAAAACAAGAATCCCTGATCCAAAAGACCATTAACTGGGACCTCCCTAGTGATCCGGTGGTTAAGAATCTGCCTTCCAAGGCAGGAGACAAGGGTTAAATTCCTGGCAGGGGAATTAAGGTCCTGCATGCCATGGCAACTAAGTCTGTGTGCCACGACTACTGAACCTAAGTGCCCCAACTGAAGAGAAGCCTGTGTACTGCAATAAAGAGTCCCACCCCACAATGAAGACCCAAGGCAGCCAAACAAATAAATGCTTTTTAAAACACAGAACGAAGAACTCCAGAAAAACCATTTGCCAATGATTATCCTGAATACCATCCAAGGGCCAGAGAGACAACACAGGAGAAAGCCAATAGCTCAGTGAACATGTATGTGACTGCATCAGCATCAGTTCAGTTCAGTTCATTTCAGTCGCTCTGTCTGTCTGACTTTTTGCGACCCCATGGACTGCAGCACGCCAGGCCTCCCTGTCCCTCACCAGCTCCCAGAGCTTGCTCAAACTCATGTCCATTGAGTCAGTGATGCTATCCAACCTTCTCCTCCTGCCTTCAACCTTTCCCAGCATCAGGGTCTTTTCCAATGAGTCAGATCTTCGCATCAAGTGGCCAAAGTATTGGAGCTTTCTCTTCAGCGTCAGTCCTTTCAATAAATATTCAGGACTGATTTATTTTGGGATTGACTGATTTGACCTCCTAGCAGTCCAAGGGACTCTCGAGAGTCGTCTCCAACACCATACTTCAAAAGCATTAATTCTTCAACCCTTGGCTTTCTTTATAGTCCAGCTCTCACATCCATACATGACTACTGGAAAAACCATAGCTTTGACTAGACGGACCTTTGTCGGTGAACTTTTTTTGGTGGAAGCTCTTGGTGCTGCTTCTGCACCAGGGGAATGAATACAAATCTGGAAATTTGATTCATCCTCCTCATATTCAGTTTGATGTGTTTAATGTGCCCAACAAGTTAGAGCTGCGCATTCCAAGGTCCAAGGCTCTCAAGGAAGCCACCCGAGATCTGTAGGGAGAAAGAGGTCAGGTCTGTTTCACCTGTAGAGCCGACCAGGACCCACACTTTCCTTTGAAGAAATAAACACATGTGAAACTTCCAAAATGCAGCATCCCTTCTGCCTTGGCAGAAAAAATACGAGAGCATGAGTTCCTTTCTTTTCCTTGCAGCTGACTTTCCTTGTTATTGTTCCTGGCACTAGCAGTTCAGGTGGGTTGGTCCTGCTTGTAGACCCCAAGAGTACCCATCCATCACTGTCCTGCTGAGCATCCTTGCTCTTCTTCAGCATCCCAAACACCCAACATATTTGGCACTTTCTGCAGCTCCTGTGGAGTCTGGAAGCTCCTCATTACCCAAAACAAAGCCCCCCCACCTCACCCCAGCAAATGAGGTTTGCCCACAGAAAAGACACAGGAGGGAACGAACACGTCTGCGAACAGAAAATGAGGCAGGGCAGGGAGAAGAAGAGAGAAGCATAGAGGAAGACGCTGCTATTTTTAAGCAGAACATTCTTTTCTCTTTAGAATCCACGTGTGGCATTGGACGAGAGGCAAACGCATGCGAAAATGGATTTTTATTGACAGGAAAGTACTTGTGAATGGGAATCTATTTTTGACTCGAGCTAAAAACAAAGTTCTGCTTGGGGGAAATAGCCATGATTGGCACTGGGCTTTGTTTACCTTGTGCGCACCATTGTCTCCAACAGAAGGAGCAGCGTCTTTGTTTTATTTACTTAATCGGGCAATTCCCTCACTTCTTACCTTTGCAAGATTCCTGATTCAAGTGTTAGCAGCATCCTCTGAACAATGAGAGAAGGGAGGCAGATTCCGGGGCTCCTGGAGTCCTGTTCTAAGCTCATTCTGCAGGTCTACCCATTGCGACTCTCTCACTTGTAAGGCTTCACCACCATCATTAACTACTGGAAATACTGGTTAATTTTTTGCCCCGTGTAAGACACCATGGGAGAGCCCAGGGATGGGGGAAGCTCAGATTCCTCAGCCTGAAGTCTGGGATCTGTCAATGACAAATTGGCACTTGCCATGAGCACTTGCCATCTACCTCTACAGGGATTAAATCAAGTGCAGCTGCAAATGCTGAGTTTCAACCCCCCTGAAAGGAGTTCAGCGTGGAGAGCAGAGATGGGGCATTCTGTGCTCTGGGAAAACCTGGCCGGAAAGGTCTTTAGACAGATATTTCCAGGAGCAGATTTTTTGAGCCCAATTCTTGCATCTCCTCATATCTAGAAAAGCATGGATATCCTTCATGGGGACAGCTGTTTCTCATGATACTAAACATCATGATACTATCAGAAATCTGCAAAAAAATATGTGCTTGACCTTTCCCCAGAGTAGTTTCTCAAGGCTATCTGAGATGCTGTCTCCTGGGCTATAGTCTTCATTTTGTCCTCAATAAAACTTAACTCAAAACTGTCATATTGTGCATTTTTAAATCCACAGATCCATCAGAGTGTGGCTGCCATGATTCATCTTTGTTGGAGCCTCCGAGATGTTCAAGTGGCCCTTTTCTCTTTAATCTGACCTCTGAACAAGCTGAGACAAAAGATTCAAGCTGGTAGAAGAAATATCACCTTAATTTCTGGCAGAGCCTATGGTAGGTAGACTGATGCTCTCCCCTCCTGGACTCAGCCGTCCATGCCCATGTACTAATCCTTGAAACCTGTGAGTATGTCGGGTTAAGTGGCAAGGAGCATTAACGTTCCAAAGAGGGATTAAGGTTGGGTATCAGCTGACTTTGCCCGAGGGAGATGATCCTGGGGAAGCCCAGGAGGGTCCACGGTTGTCCTTAAGAGGAAGAAGAAGTCAGGGGAGACATAACTAGGGAAGAAAGGCACAAGGGTGTGACATTACTGCCTTTGCAGATGAGTAGAGGGGGCCATGAAGCAAAGAATGGGAGCCACCCTTCGAGGCTGAAGAAGACACCCCAAGTCCAGAGCTCACTTATCTATCACTGTGTCCCAATAATATCTTCCCTGAGGTAGAGCCAGGTCTCTGTCTGTCATCTGGGAGGACATAGAATGTGCCTGGAATGTTAGCCTGAACCTAAACAAACGCAGGATCCGTCAATCAGAGGATGGATCCAGCCCTCCACCTGACCACATCCCTAGGATTTTCCCAAAGTGCATTCATTCAAAGGGCCTCCGGAAAAATTTCCTATTCCCTCCCCTCTGGCCCCTAACACCTGTTTCTTTTTAAAAATATTTATTTATTTATTTTGGCCACACCAAGTTTCAGTTCTGGCATGAGGGGTCTTTGACTTTTGTTGCAGCAGGCAGGCTCCTTAGTGGCAGCATGTGAGCTCTTAGCTGCAGCATGTATGATCTAGTTCCCTTACCAGGGATTGGACCTGGGCCCCCTGAATTAGAAGTGCAGAGTCTTAGCCACTGGACCACCAGGGAAGTCTCTTTTTTTTTTTTTAAATTCTCTAATTCATCCCTATCCAAAAGAGATCTAATGCTAGCCACCTATGAAATCGTAATCATTCCACATTAAATGTGGCTACATATAAAACCTGTAAAAAGAAACAGATCAACCTAATTTTAACAATATTTTTTGTTTCACCAGAGATCCCAAAATATGATTTCAGAGTATTATCAATGCACAAGTTACTAATGAGATAGTTCAGATTTTTTTCATCCAAGTTTTGGAAATCCTGTGCATATCTTATACATCTTACTAGCACATTCCATTCAAACCGTCTCGTGGCTGCTGTGTTGGACAGCACAGCTCTGAGTCCTTTAAATGCTGACCTTCTGACTTTTTCTTGTTTGCAAGTTTCATTTGTTACCAACTCATAGGAGACAAATTTTATCTTCTTCTCAGAGTAGTGGGTATGAATTTCAAGCCATACATTTGATTATGAGTGAAAGATTATAATTGTTAATTTTCCCCAAGTTAACTTAAATCCAACACTAAGAGCCCATTATGGGCCTCCCAGATGGCTCGGTGGTAAAGAATCTACCTGCCAATGGAGGAGATCCCAGGAACATGAGTTTGATCCCTGGGTTGGGAAGATCCCCTAAAAAGTAAATGGTAACCCACTCCAGTAATTTTGCCTGGAAAATCCTGTGGACGGAGGAGCCTGGCAGGTCACAGTCCATGGGATCACCAAGAATCAAACAGGGCAGAACATGCAGGTATAAAAGAGCCCATTACGCTGGATTGGCGAAATATTTACAATCAGCTATTACTGGGGATCCCTCACCCCGAGTTACGCAATGTCTCTCAGTCAACTTCAAGGTTGACCTCGCATGAATCCACAAGGCTCTCCTCCCCTGCATATCTTAGAGGTAGTGTAGCAGAAATTCAGCCTCTGTACGTGGGTACTGAGTTGAATCTCAGGGACAGAGGTTTGGGTGAAGTAGACAAGAATTGCTTTATTGCTTTGTCAGGCAAAGGAGGCCACAGCAAGCTGGTGCTCTCAAAGCTGTGTGTCCACCCCTGGAGGGGATAGTGAGAAGTCTTATAGCAACGGTTCAAAGAGGGCATGGTCAGTCCGTGGACATTCTTCTGATTGGTTGGTGGTGAGGTAAATGGGAGCCTGCATCATCAACTTGCTGGTTTCAACTGATCTGGGTTCTCTGTGCTTGTGGGTGGCATACAGTTAACTTCTTCTACCTGGTGGGGGTTTCAATATCTGTGAAACAGCTCAAAGATACTGTTATTTTATCCCTTGAGGAGGCACCAGGACCCTGCTCCTGGGTTGCACCAGAGCTTCTCTTGACTGCTCCTCCCTTGTGTCTGCATCCCCTCTGTCCTGATTAGCAAATATCTGAACCGACCCTTTGGAACTCAGAGAAGGTCATGGAGTCTGAATGAGGCCTATTTTCTACAAATGAGAAAGGGGGACACAGAAAAGCTTTTGTGCCTAGAAGCTCCACAGGGTCCTGCTCAGTTTTAGCAGCTGCTGTCTCAGGTCATCAAGTCCTTGGAGTCTACTAGTTCTGAGCAGAGGCTACCACCAGGCCATATGGAACCTTTGTTTGAATTTAAAAGATACTGTCTCTGGGAGCTTATGGACCCAAAATTACTTAGCTTGGGGACAACAGTGCTTTGTGGCAAATTGGTAAAGCTACTCTGAAGAATGGACTCAGCTCAAGCCTAAGCCTTTTGTTTGACTACTTCTAGCACAAGCAGCGTTTAGGTTCCTCTCATCCCTTGAGCTGAGCACGCTTGTGCAGTGACCAACCTGCGCAACTGTCTGCTGCAGCCCTCTGCTGTGACCACTCAGAGTCAGGTCAGGAGGACAACTGTATGCTTTCCAGACTCCACAGAATCTTACACAGTGACCTTTCTGAGGTGGGAGTGGCTCTCAGCAGTGGACCAAAGATGAGTCCTGACTATTTTACAAGTAAATCCAATGCAAGCCCTGCCTCATCTCCTTGAATCCTTCCACCTCACTCCTCAGTGTCTTTTGAAGGACTCCTCCATCAGCCCTCCCCGAGACCAGAAACTCTTCCATGGATAACTCTCCATCGAAATGCAAAGATGAGCACCTTCAAAACAATTCCAACGCTGGAAAATCTCCTGATGAAGGACATGTAATAAACTTGAAACTAGAGGAAAGTAGAAAGCCTCAGGGTCCTTGGTGCCTATCTAAATGCCTTTGGATCCCTTATCTAATCTTTGCTTTGGGTGTCAGACTCCAAAGAATCAGGAATGTTGGGGGCTGAGATGCTGAGAAACAGAATATTTCCTGCCATATCAATAAACAAAGATGTCAGTTATCAGCAATTCCAGTCTGTGAGCTGGTGAGCCCTAGGGGCGCTGAGGAAGGAGAAGAGTACAGAAGAATACCTGCAATCTAGCAGCCATTATTCTACAGCCACTTCCTACGGTGAGCCCCAAGAGAGCTCAGGATGTGAAAAACACAGGATACTGGACCCAGGTAGCTGAGATACATATGAAAGAATGATTTCAGTGAGCCCAGACTCTTGCAACTGGAAAAGCACTAAATTCCTTAACTTGGGATACCTGGTTTTCCTCATTTCACAATGATTTTTGATGTTCAGACTAGCTGTGCTTTGTTGCGAAACTTCTATTCAACCCGGCTCCCCTCCTCAACTCCCCAGAGCAGTTTTCTCAGGGTCACTTGAGATGCCGTCTTCAGGTCTTGCAGTCCTAAAAATGCCCATTGAATAAAATACAATTGTCAACTTTTCAGTTCAGTTTAGTAGCTCATTCGTGTCTGATTCTCAACTTTTAGGTTGCTGATATTTTTTAAGTCAACAATGCCAGAAAATCCCAGCCTCAATTTAAAAAAAGAAATGTTTCCAGAGGTTGGTACTTTGGGGTGGACGGTACTGGGAACATCGGTACTAGCATCAGGCTATGGTTCTATAACCATCACAGTCCATCTGTAGAGGCTGTGCTTGCCTGTCCACATGATGCTGTGGAGACAGCATTCTGGGCTCCCCTGGTGGCTTAGCCAGTAGAGAATCTGCTTGCAATGCAGGAGACTCAGGTTCAATCCCTGGGTTGGGGAGATCCCCTGGAGAAAGGAATGGTTACCCACACCAGTATTCTTGCCTGGAGAATTCCCATGGACAGAGGAGCCTGTTGGGCTATATAGTCCATGGGGTCAAAAAGAGCCGGATATTACTGAGCAACTTACACTTGCACACTTTTTTCATATGCACTGCAGCACATATGAGACAGCATAGCAACAGAGGTTGTTCAAATTTAATCCTGCTGCCTGGCTCCCGAGCTGTGCAAACCTCTACAAGTTATTAACCATTCTGTGCCTGTTCTCTGCTATAAAGCAGGAGTAATAAAATCACCCATCTCCTGGGGAGGCTGGGCGGGTGTGAATGAGTCAAAATGTATTAATCCCCTATGTTAACGGGCTCAGCATGAAACGAATTCAGAGCTAACTTTATTTGGGATTGGCTCCAACTGTCTGCTCACCATCGGTCAGTCTGAATTTTTACAACATCATGGCAGGTTTTTGTGTATGTGGAAAACACTGAAAGAGATTTCAGGAGTGGCCAGCTTAGCCAAGCTTCAGGAAACGTTAGCTGTTTCTCTTGCTGTTCTGTGCCACTGCGATCTTTCCTCTGTTATAAAGGTCTCCATCACAGCCCCGGAGCCCTGGGCCCATGCTGCCTGTCTGACATTTGCAGGAAATGATCAGTGACCCCTATTATCCGGAGTCAGACCAAGTAAATGACCCCTATTATCTGGAGCCAGTCCAAGTCGATGGGACTTAGAAAGCTACTGGAGGGTCTTCTTGACCACCCTCTGGGTACAGCAGCCAGCTGAAAATGGGGTCATTGTGGGAGGATGAGAAAGTCATAGTTCAATGCCAGACGCAGCCACTGACAACTCCCAAGGCCAAAAAATGACCTTGTGTGCCAACTTGGTGCCTGCGTGTTAATTCTAGCATCTGAAGAGCTCTCTTTCTTTCTTTCTTTCCTTCTTTCTTTCTTTATTGTTCAACTGAAGGATAGTTGCTTTACAGAATTGTGTTGGTTTCTGCCAAGCATCAACATGAATCAGCCATAGGTATATATATGTCCCCCTCCCTCTTGAACCTCCTTCCCTCCTCCCTCCATCCCACCTCTCTAGGTTGTTACAGAGCCCAGGTTTGAGCTCCATGAGTCATATAGCAAATACCCATTGGCTATCTATTTTATATATGGAAATGTAAGTTTCCATGTTACAGAGTTGTGTTTCTTATCTATTCAAATCCTCTGCCTCCTGGTTATTTCTAAGAGGACTGACACTTCTCCAAATGAGGCCATTTGCAATTGAACTCAGGCTGAGATTTGCTGAAAGTTGGTGTTCAACAGGTATACACCATCCATAATGAAAAGTGGATAGATTATAGAGATCTATTGTACAACATTGCACCTATAGTTAATTCTACATTGTGCACTTAAAATTTTAAGAGGGTAGATTTCATATTAAGTGTTTGTACAGTAAGAAAAAAAGAAGTGTTCTTACCATTCTTACCACACATCAGGGACCAGTCCTTCTTGGGCAAGAGTTAATTAAACTACACACAAGAGAATACTTCCAAAAATGTAAGAACATTCTGAAAGGAGTTATAATATAAATTAACTGAATCATTAAAATAATAAGAAATTCAAACTTCATATATGTGTGTGAGTGTGTGCCTGTGCACTTATCTGACTCATTATGGTACCTCCAAATCAGTGGAGAAATGCAATGTGAAAAAAACTTCTAATAAAGATGGGTCACAAGTTAGGGGAGTTGAGTGGGAGTCCAGTGGTTAGGACCCCACACTTCCACTGCAGGGGACACAAGTTCAATCACTGATTAGGAACTAAGATTTCACAAGCCACAGAGTGGGGCCAAAAAACAGGGAGGAGTCACAAGTTAAAAAAAATATTTCAAGGTCCTTAACTGAACTACAGCTGCAAAGTCCCTTTCTCCATGTGAGTGAAAATATTTCTGGGTTCCTGAGAATAAGATGTAGACATCTTTGGAGGGACATTGGCCAGCCTACTATAGTTCTCAAGGGTCATAAAATGATCAATAACCAATCAAAATTTTTTCTTCAAAACCAGTAGCCTGCCGTCAACGAATCCCCCCAGTCGTCTCCTATTTGTGCATGCATCACGGTTACCATCAGAAACAAGATTACATCCGTATTCAGCGTGCAACTGGAGAAAACGATTGACTAAAGCCATATTGATCCACACAAAAGCCTTTACACAGTCATCCATGGCAGCCTTATCTCTAAAAGCCAAAACTGGAAACAATCCAGACGTCCTTCACCAGTTGAATGTTTAAACAAGCTGTGGGAATCTCCATGGAATATTATTCAGCAACAAACAGAACTGGATTATCTTTTTAAATTAATTTATTTTTTATAGAAGGATAATTGCTTTACAGAATTTTGCTGTTTTCTGTCAAACCTCAACATGAATCAACCATAGGTATACATATGTCCCCTCCCTTTTGAACCTCCCTCCCATCTCCCTCCCCATCCCACCCCTCTAGGTTGATACAGAGCCCCTGTTCGAGTTTTCTGAGCCATACAGCAAATTCCTGTTGGCTATCCGTTTTACATATGGTAATGCAAGTTTCCATGTTACTCTCTCCATACATCGCACCCTCTCCTCCCCTCTCCCCATGTCCGTAAGTCTATTCTCTATGTCTTAAACAGAACTGGATTATTCATACAGCTTGGATGGATTTCAAAAGTGTTACGTGTAAAAATAGCCAAGGTTGAAAGGTCACAGCATAAATGATTCATTTTGATGACATTCTTTTTTTTTTAGCGATAGTGGAAGACGTTTATCAGTTTTCACAGTCAATAGCCAGACAAAAAACAAAAGATCATTACAATTGCAAGCCATAATGGAAACATGATTAACCTAACAGTGTAAAATAATTACATACAATCTGGGAGGTTAAGTAGAGTGATGTGGTAAGTGGAAGTCCATACATGCACATGTTTTCATCTGTCCAGCTTGTCTATGTCTTTTGGTTCATGCATGTAATCCATTTATATTTAGGGTAATTATAGATATGTATGACCTTATTACCATTTCCTTAATTGTTTGGGGTTTGTTTTCTGTAGGTCTTTTCTTTGTCTTGTGTTTCCTGATTGGAGAAGTTTCTTTAGCATTTGCTGTAAATTCTTTGGTGGTGCTGAATTATGTTACCTTTTGTTTTTTTTGGAAAGCTTTTGATTTCTCTGTCAAATCTGAACAAGAGTCTTTCTGGGTAGAGTATTCTTGGTAGTAAGTTCTTCTCTTTCATCACTTTAAATATACCATGCCTAGATGACATTCTTGAAATAACAAATGTTTAGAGATAGGGACAGATTAGTGCCTGCTGAAGGTTGGAGATGATGGGGAGCTGGAGGGTAGGTGTGACTGTAAAGGGGTCGATGAAAGGGGGTACTTTTGTGATGATGGCATAGTTCCCATTCTGGTTGTGGCACTGCCTAGGTGACTCTCCATATGGGAGGGACAAGATGAGTGAACTGACCACACGCAGGGTTGCAATGATGGCTGGCTGAGTGATGGAGTTAGAGACGTGACCACTGGGAAAATGAGCCCAAGGGACCCAGGCCTCCCTGTACCTTTGCCGTAACTCCTTTTTGTATTTTAAAGTAAAAAGATATAAGGAACAGACTTCTGGTTGCCAAAGAGGACAGAGGGGAGGGGAGGGGAGGAATGGGAACTTGGGATTAGCAGAACAAATTATTACATATAGGATAGACGGACAGCAGGGCCCTCCTATATAGCACAGTGAGCTGCATCAACATTCTGTGATAAACCATAATGGAAAAGAATATGAAAAAGAACACAAACAAATATATTTTTATATACATGCTCAGTTGCTTCAGTCATGTCCAACTCTTTGTGACCCCATGGACTGTAGCCCTCCACGCTTCTCTGTCTATTGGATTTCCCAGCCAAGAATACTGGAGTCAGTTGCCATTTCCTCCTCTAGGGGATCTTGCTGACCCAGGGATCCAACCTACATCTCTTGGTTTCCTGCATTGGCAGGAGGATTCTTTACCACTGGGCCACCTGGGAAGACCAAATCAACTATACTTTAATAAAATTTATTAAAATTTTAAGTAAAAGAAAAAAGAATGTATTAAACTACACTACATATTCTCAACTGTATTTCTATGGCAGGTCAAAGGACCATGGACTCAAAGAGTATGCCACTAGCCTTGCTTATTGTATACTTCTGCTTATTTTGATTTTTTTAAAATTTACACACAAAAGGCCATCTTTAATGTGAAATCTCCCATTAAAAACAGTGATAGGTTGTGTGTCAAACAAAACATGGGTATTGGCTGCATCTTGTCAATAGACGATCATTAATGATCTGCTCTGACCACAATGTCTGCTGGAAACAGTAAAGGTGAGGTTAGGGGCATGGGGGCTTCCCAGGTGGCCCCAGTGGTAAAGAACCCGCCTGCCAATGCAGGAGATGTAAGAGAGGCTGGTGTGATCCCTGTGTTGGGAAGATCCCTTGGAGGAGGGCATGACAACCCACTCCAGTATTCTTCCCTGGAGAATCCCATAGACAGAGGAGCCTGGGGGGCTACAGTCATAGGGTCTCAAAGAGTCCCGCAGGACTGAAGCCACTTAGCAGGAAGGCAAGCATACAGGAGTGTGGGGGAATGGGGAATAGGTCCCCTTGTAACAAACGCAGCGACTGCTCCCTGCAGGAAATAGGAGACACTGGGTAAATAGAGTCAGGATAGAGGTCGTGGGACCAGGGCACTCCCTGATCGATGCGAATGTAACAGAACAAGGTCAGAGAAGTGCTTGATTCTTCAAACAGGCAGAAATGTGACCACAGTAGAAGTCAGTGATGCTTTTAGAGATGCTTTAAGACTCTGATGGTCTGTAACAATGTTTGCTGGCTAAATGCTACTGGTTAGCTTAACATTACGTTCTGTAAGCTTTTACATATTCCATGGCCAACAGAGGTGAGAATTCAACTAAATTTTTGTTGTGTTTTGTATTGTACTGTTTTGTTCAGGGGGGAGGGTATGTTGCAGTTTGTGGATCTTAGTTCCCCTACCAAGGTTTGAACCTATGACCCCTGCAGTGGGATGGTGGAGACCTAACCACTGGACCACCAAGCAATTCCCTCAAGTAAGTTTTTTTTTTTTTTTAACACACATACATGCTAAATATCATGCAAGATTACTGTGCTACCTACAGGATATTTATAGATTTATCTATAAATGTTAATTTATGTAGCTACAGTCTGGTTATAAAACAATAACTGAATATTTTATGAGCATCTCACAATGCTCTGGTGGGCCTCCTTGACTGAGTGCATGAAGTCCTTGAGAGTTTAAATGTAAAGCCCTTTATAAATGGCCCTGTCTGTGATGAAGTCCAAGGTCACCAATGGGCATGCATAGATTTTTTAATACAATCCTATCCCAAAAAAGAATATGCAAAAACACTCAGGTTGCACATTTCTTGTTGGGAAATTCTAGCTTTTGTTATTAATTTTTCTTTGAACATTTTTAGCCCTGAATACTCTTCTCCACCAGCCACACACCCACCCCCTGCTTCATTGTGCCTGTGAAACACTTGATTGAATTTTGCCATCGATGTCTGCTTTCACCTCAGTGGATTTTCCCCTCTTTGGCTAAAAAAATGAACAAAAATAAAAATTCTGAAGAAAATGCAAAAAAAAAAAAAAAAGGAAAACCTAACAGAAAAACCACTGCTCCTCTGAGGGAGAGAACAGTCAAATTTTGCCTAGAATTCACCCATTCGTTTAAATAATCAGATCCTAGACTTTTGTTCTCAAATTAGCATTTTGCAAAGCTAAATTAAAGACTTCAGTGCCCATTTTATGTGGACACTCAAAAAACTTAAGATGATGTTAATGTTGGATTTTTTTTTTCATTCTGCACTAAGGACAAAACAACTACATTAAAACACACACACACTGGTAATTTATTTGCAATGCAATCTCTTTAATCATAGATTAAGCTTTTATGGGAGACATCTCATCCAAAACAAAACCAGGAAGGCGCACTAGGTGCTGTGTTTTATTTCTGAATTTATTTCCTGGCCTAACAGAATTTGAAGCTGAGTTGATGCTCAATGTAAAACATACCCAAAAGAATCCTAGTTCTAGGCAGCTTTATTCTTATACTTTTTCCCCCTTAAGAATGAAAGACCAGATTTGGGCAAAATACATCACTAATGGGAATCTGCAAACATGGTGACAGGAATCCAGGCTAATTCATGTTGAAATGACTTTGTCAATTAATTAGAATTGTCATCGGCTGATTTGTTTACTGTTACTTCGCTGTCATTTGGAATGATCTTGTATAATAGTGTTGGTAAACTAACTTTTCAGTGAATCAACAGATAAATGAAAAATCTGTCCATGAGCTATGCCACCTGGAAACGTAACTGGTTGAAAGGATTAAGTGTCCCCGACTCTGCTTTTATGAAGTGCGGGCATGTGTGTGATTCACTCAGGATGGATTAGAAGTTGCTGTGCTAAAGAAACAAAATTAAAGTAATGCTCTTCCCCCAAATCTGAGGAGCACACAGATGGGGGTATTTCTCCACACACAGCATGCTCCCCATGGATAGGATGGGGGCCCTCCCTCTACATCACCTATGCTGATCCAGGACTCCCTCTTAATATATCCTGCTGTAATCCTGTGTGCTGACGGCTGGTTCTGGGTTTTCATGCTTCTTTCTGTCATTTCAGCGTATTGATAGCTGATCCTTCCACTTTTGTACTCCTAAAAGCATAATGGTAAAGTTTCACCATCTTCTGCCCAAGTTGCTGAAGAAGCAGGTGGAGACCAGGAGGTAGGTTAGAATATATATGTTCAGGGACTTCCCTGGTGATCCAGGGGCTAAAACTCTGCACTCCCAGTGCAGGGGCCCATATTCCATCCCCGATTAGGGAACTAGATCCCACATGCTGCAACTAAGTTCCCACATGCCACGACTAAGTCTAATTAATTCATTAATTGCAAAAAGAATACAATATTCATACAGATCCTTCTTATTTGGGAACATACCTGCCCAGTGGGGAACAAAGGCAGAAGCCAGTGAAACTATTCTTAAAATGCTGCGTTGAGGACTTGTGGTGGCTCAGTGGTAAAGAATCTGCCTGCCAATTCAGGACACATAGGTTTGATCCCTGTTCTGGGAAGAGCTCCCACATACCATGGAGTAACTGACCCCTTGCTCCACAACTACTGAGTCTGTGTTCTAAAGCCCAGAAGTCCCAACTACGGACACCCGGCTGCCTAGAGCCTGTGCTCTTCAACAAAAGAAGCAACTGCAATGAGAAGCTCATACGCCACAACTAGAGAGTAGCCCCCAGCTGCTAAATTAGAGGAAAGCCCACGCACCAACAAAGACCCAACACAGCCAAAAACAAATAAGTAGATGAAAATTATTTGTTAAAAATGCCGCCTTGAAACTGTCCAGCTAAGATTCAAAGGTTAAAAGGCACAGACAAACGTGGTCATTTGGAAAACTGATTGGTGGCACTCTGCTCATTCGATGAGTCAGGTTTGATGGAAGCAGCTTTTGGCCAATTCCAGTATATTCTCCAGGAGGCTTGTGCTCCTAGATTCTGCTGATTGAGAAGCGTGAGAACCATTTTTGATGGTCAAGCATTCATTCAGTAGAAGTTTATTGATCATTGTGGGAGAAATAATCAAAAAAATCTCCAGCCCATCCAAGAAAACCTCTGCACAGAATATAGAGGGGAATGAAATAGTTTTATTATTGAATAAGTACTAAACCAGAATGTGATGTGCATCACAGGCGATTGGCTAAAGACATGGCCAAGACAGAAAGAATCGCTCCGTTCAGATATCGAGGCAGATACAATCCATCACATGACATGCCTGTTGCCTTTATCCAGAGGAAACGTAAAACCCCTTGTATCTTTGAAGGAAGTAAGCAGTTACCTCTGGGAGCCAAGTATCTTTAAATTCTCACAGATACAGGGTAACAGGATGACCACCTCCTAGAGGTTTTTATTTGTGAATGAAAAATATTGCCTACCCCTGAAGGACTGATGCCAAAACTGAAGCGCCAATACTTTGGCCACCTGAGGCAAAGAACTGACTCATTGGAAAAGAACCACATGCTGGGAAAGATTGAGGGCAGGAGGAGAAGGGGATGACAGGATGAGATGGTTGGATGGCATCACTGACTCAATGGACATGAGTTAAAGCAAACTCTGGGATACGGTGATGGACAGGGAAGCCTGGCGTCCTGCTGTCCATGGGCTTGCGAAGAGTCAGACATGACTGAGTGACTGAGAAACAGCAACTTAGTAAATAAAGGTTATTGCAGACCTCAACCCATCACATTCTAGCTGCTCTGATGGAGAGCCCTGAGGGAACTCAGGATAGAAACAGGATGCCCACTATCTCACAGTCAACTGCAGCATCCACCCCCAATGGTGATATCAGGGGGAGGAGAAAGGACAGGATCCTGGCCCCACATAGCTGAGGTACATATGGAAGGAATGGGTTCAATGAACCCAGACTCTTTCCTCTTCCCATACATGGAAAAGCACTAAAATCATTCACTTGATATGTCTGAGTTTCTTTGATTGACGGTAATCTTTTGATGTTCCAACTATCTGGTTTTCTGTTGCTAAAACCCCTATCTATCCCGGTTCCTCCTCTTCCCTCTTTAGAACAGCTTCTCTGCATTTTCTGAGATGCTGTGACCCAGTCTTGAAGTCCTCAGAGTGTCCACTGAATAAAACATAACTCTCAGCATTTAGATTGTGTGTGTTTTTTTCAGTCAACACATTCCAAAGAGGTAGCTCCAGGAAAGACACCCTTAGGATGTAAAGCCAGCAAGAGGCTTATTTAGAAGATCTGCTT
Source organism: Capricornis sumatraensis (assembly GCF_032405125.1). NCBI lineage: Eukaryota > Metazoa > Chordata > Mammalia > Artiodactyla > Bovidae > Capricornis > Capricornis sumatraensis. Next base: position 55,846,893 of record NC_091085.1, on the reverse strand, counting down.
CTCCATCTTTTTACTGATGCACATATGTCTCCAATCAACAGGGCAAGGATTTACAAATAGAACCTTCCCAATATATGGGAATACCAGACCACCTTACCCCCATCCTGAGAAATCTGCATGCAGGTCAAGAAACAACAGTTAGAACTGGACATGGAACAATGGACTGGTTCCAAATTGGGAAAGGAGTACATCAAGGCTGTATATTGTCACTCTGTTCATTTATATGCAGAGTACATCATGCAAAATGCTGGGCTGGATAAAGCACAAGCTGGAATCAAGACTGCTGGGAGAAATATCAATAACCTCAGATATGCAGATGACACAAATCTTATGGCAGAAAGTAAAGAAGAACTAAAGAGCCACTTGATGAAAGAGAAAGAGGAGAGTGAAAAAGCTGGCTTAAAACTCAACATTTAGAAAACTAAGATCATGGCATTCAGTCCCATCATGGCATTTAGATGGCAATTAGATGGGGAAACATGGAAACAGTGAGAGACTTTATTCTGGGGGGCTCCAAAATCCCTGCAGATGGTGACTACAGCCATGAAACTAAAAGACGCTTACTCCTTGGAAGAAAAGCTATGATCAACCTAGATAGCATATTAAAAAGCAGAGACATTGCTTTACCAACAAAGGTCCATCTAGTCAAAGCTATGGTTTTTCCAGCAGTCATGTATGGATTTGAGAGCTGAACTATAAAGAAAGGTGAGCGCTGAAGAATTGATGCTTTAGAACTGTGGTGTTGGAGAAGACTCTTGAGAGTCCCTTGGACTGCAAAAAGATCAAACAAGTCCATCCTATAAGGATATCAGTCCTGAATATTCATTGGAAGGACTGATGCTGAAGCTGAAACTCCAGTCCTCTGGCCACCTGATGTGAAGAGCTGACTCATTGGAAAAGACCCTGATGCTGGGAAAGATTGAAGGCAGGAGGAGAAGGGGGTGACAGAGGACAAGATGGTTGGATGGCATCACTGACTCGATGGACATGAGTTTGAATAAACTCCAGGAGTTGCTGATGGACAGGGAGGCCTGGCTTGCTGCAGTCCATGGGGTTGCAAAGAGTTGAACACAACTGAGCAACTGAACTGAACTGAACTCAAAGAAAAGAAGATTCTTTTTGCCTCTGCAGTGTCTCTAGTTAAATCCCTGTGATGCACATCACAACCTGGTTTAGTGCTTATTCAATAATCAAGCTATTTCATCCCCCCTTTTTTGGCATCTGGGAACATTTATAATTTTTTGATTTGTGTTTCTTTTTTCAGTGGCTGGATTATATACCATCATTTGCATTAATGGGAAGGAATCCAGCGATGATCTCTGACACTTTGGGAAAATTTAGAAAAGGTGAATTGGAGGGACTTCCCTGGTGGTCCAGTGGTTAAGAATTCACCTTGCAATCCAGGGGATGCAGATTCGATCCCCAGCTGGGGAATTAAGATTCCACAAGCCTCAGAACAGTTAAGCCCATGTTAAACAACTAGAGAGCCTGCACCCTGAAACGAAAGATCTCCCATGACATAACGAAGATCCCACGTGCTGCAAGTAAGACCTGGTGCAGCCAAATAAACAAACAGGGAAATAAATAATTTTTTTTTTAAGTAAAGGTGAATTGGAATTAGCAAATATCAGTCAGTATCAATCAATCCATCAATTTAGGCTCCGGTGGTGGGCAATCTGTGATGTTTCAGAAGCCTGGGACTCACAAGTGAGGAGGAGTCCCCAGAGACCCCTCCAACCCTCCTGTAGAAGAGCCCTCTCTGACCTCATAATCAAGCAAGGGCCTTCTCAATGTGGTCCGTTAGGTTGCACATCCATAAGCTTCTCCCATCACATTCACTCCACTTCCCACCCTCCCCTCTACCTCCACCTCGAGTGGAAAAAATCCTTTGCTATCCTTGGAGGCAGGAAACCCGTCTCTCAATAAGCATTGCTCTTGTGCCCTGCCGATTCCCCATTCCTCTTTGGAATCTTCACAATCAAAGAGACTCCTTTTGTTCTGCTATAATGTTCCATCCTGGGGCATAAAACAGCATGTAGTCAGTTCCTGGGCAGACAGCAGGGCCAGGTGAGGTGAGATGAAGCGACATGGGGATTAGAAAACAAACACCAGTTAGCATTTCCAATGGTGCTGTGGGCAGCAGAGCTGGGCGCCAGGGTGACTGGACCAGCTGTGAGCAAAGTCCCTCTGGCCTCCTCCTCTCTCTCCTGTCCTCCTTCCTAGAATCCAATGAAATGCAGACTTTTTTTTACCTATTGAGGATGGGTCAGACAGTGGAGACCTGGGTTCGATCCCTGGGTTGGGAAGATCCCCTGGAGAAAGAATGGCAACCCACTCCAATACTCTTGCCTAGAGAATACCATGGACAGAGGAGCCTGGTGGGCTACAGTCCGTGGGTTCGCAAAGAGTTGGACATGACTGAGCAACTAATACAATATCAGTTTATAACATTTTATATATTTTGGTTGTACAACATTATATTTTTATGTCTATATACACTGCAATGTATATACACCAAAAATTTGGTTTCCATTTGCCATCATAGTACTGACCCCCTTAACATAAACCATGTTGTCCTCCCTCTACTCCTTCCCTTTCCCTTCCCGGGAAGACCGCCAGGACCCTTCCATTGTGTTCAGAACTTGCTGTCTGTTGACTCCATGAGTTCAAAGCATCCTTAGGGATACAGTGAGGTGTCAGCATCTCCTGTGTTACTTTCTGTCCCACTGTCTGGAAATGCTGTGCTTGCTTCTGAAGGAGAAGACAAGAAAGGACCATGTTCAATGTCAAGGGGTATTGGTGGAACTTCAGTGAGTTGTCCATTTTGATAGGGGCAGAAGATGGCTTTGGCTGATGAATCAAAGAGTGATAATGTTTCTTTTTCTTGAGGTCCTTAGCCACAAACTTCCTGAAGAACTAGCTTAGAATATCAGTGGCTTCAGGGGAGAGTTGCCAGTGTGAAAAAAAAATCTTGTCTAAAACCCAAAGGTCCACCAAAGTGTCTTTTGTTGGCTCACAGAAAACAGTTTAGCACAATATAAACTTGGACTCACAGCCAATGGCTGTCCCAACTGAGTCCATGGACATGAGTATGCAGCTTTGAGTGGTGTCCCTGATGCCGAATTTCAGCCTCTGTGCACCTGTGCCTGATTAAATCTTGGAGACACAGTTTTGGGTGAAGCAGAAAGAAATAACTTTATTGCTTTGCCAGGCAAAGGGTGCCACAGCAGGCTAATGCCTTCTAGACTGTGCCCCACCTGGAGGGGTTAGTGAGGAGTCTTATAGTGCTCAACGAGCAGGGTGTGGTCAGCTTGTGGACATTCTTCTGATTGGTTGGTGGTGAGGCAAGTGGGAATCAGCATCATCAACTTTCTGGTCCCAACTGGTCTGAGGTCTACATGCTTGTGGGCAGCAGACAGTTAACTTCTTCCTCTCGATGGAGGTTTCAGTATCTGCAAAACCGCTCCAAGGACATGGCTTAGAATAATTATCTATAGCCCTTGAGGAAGAATTAAAGGTCTTTGACTTTGTTTAATGGCTAAAGTACTTTTTTGTCTTGCTTGATTGTTTTCCTTTCTTTCTGCATTTTCTCACTTCTCTGATTACATTTATTCTTTGCCTAGTTTTTCTGTAGATAAAAGACAAGAACTGTCTTCTGTCTACAGCAGGGGACATGGGTTGGGGTCTATTCTGGGAAGGTCTGATAAGGTCCTGCTCAGTTACACCACCAATGCCGAGGGAGTGGAATCAGAGCAAAATGCTGGATATGGACAAGGATAAGAACAAGGATATGGACAAGGATATAGACACAAAATGGAGTACTGAGTCCACATTAGAGCCCGGGGACCTGGTTTTCCAGGGGATTCTGGACAAGGGTAAGCCAAAAGCAGTGGCCAACATTTGCTAACTGTCCCAACAGCAGGCAATGTTCTTCCTTCCTGACCCCCTAGCTGTCAGTGTGAACTCTGACAGCTAATTACCATCCTCCAGATGCCCTCCCCTGTCTGACCCTCATTTTCCTGGCTTCCTTTGCAGCTAAGATGGGCATGGTACTTAAGAGAATAAATCAGATATTCTGAGAGGCTCTGAAGAAAACCTTTTAATTTTTTTGAAGTCTCTCTGTTTTTTCCCCATTTCTTTCTGTTGTGGCACAGTTATTGGAAGCTACTGCTTTGAAGTTTTGGGTTTTTTTTTTCAGCCTCACCACGTGGCATATGGGATCTTAGTTTTCCTACCAGGAATTGAACCTGTACCACCTACAAAGGAAGCAGAGTCCTAAGCACTAGACCACCAGGGAAGTCCCTTGGATGTTTTTCTACTCACTTGTGCCCATAGACAATAGCCTTGAAGTTGAAAATCTGACATGGGTGGCATAAGAGCGTGGATGAAAAGGGAGACAGGCTGATAGGGATGGTTCAGGTGGGATGTTTATCCTTTCAGCCTTTTTAAAAAAATAAATAATTCACGCTACTGCTTAACCATTAAAAATGTCAAAACAAACAATAAAACAATCACTTATACTTTTATGCACGTGTGCATGTCCGACTCTTTGAGACTCCATGAACTATAACTTGCCAAGCTCCTCTGGCGATGGCATTTTTCAGGCAAGAATATTGGGGTGGGTTAACATTTCCTACTTCAGGGGATCTTCCTGACCCAGGGATTGAACCCAAGTCTGTTCTTGATCTTGAGATTTCACTTCTGACAAATCTCATTCCCTACCTGGAACCAGCAGCCACGTTTAGTTTTCAACTTCTGTCTCCTGTCTCCCCTGGGCCTCCCTGGTGGCTCACACAGTAAAGAATCTGTCTGCAATACAGGAGACCCAGGTTCAGTCTCTGAGTCAGGAAGATCCCCTGCAGGAGGGCATGGCAACCCACTCTAGTATTCTTGCCTAAAGAATTCCATGGACAGAGGAGCCTGGAGGGCTATAGTCAATGGGGTCACAAACAGTTAGACATGACTGAGTAACTTTCACTTTTCTCCTGTCTCCTCCAGCCCTCCCATTCCCAGATTAGAAAAAAACCATCAGTGTGAAATAACCTCCAAAGCTTAACTTCAGTCCTGGCCTCTTGCACGGTTTCCTGGTGGTTAGAGGTATGGAGGGGCCCTGGGACTGTTCTTTGAATGAACAAGCAGCACATTGGAATTTTCCTGTGTCCCAGGAGCCTCGGTGGAGGCAGCTTATATACACTCACAGATACTCACTTGTTAGCTTATCTCTTGAGTTTCAAGCACAATCTCTTTGGAGGACTGGCAGGCAGAGGGGACAGCAGTTTAATGCCAAGATAATCCAGTCACAATGACAAGCAAACCTTCGGAAGGACTGAAGCCTTTGTGCATGAAGAGCTGGCTCTGAATAGTAATTAATGCAGGAGCAGGTGGCTTCTGGGGGACCCTCTCTGGCCACAAAGAAAGCAGCCTCTGGGCTGATAAGGGGAGACTTTCCAGTTGCTGGAATTAAGTGGCCTTGACGGAAAGTTTAGATGTTTACTGATGCAGTGGGAAGATGGAAAAAAAAAAAAAAAGAAAGAAAGAGGGGACATCAAAGAATATTAAGAATCGTTTTGGATGCGATTGGATGGATGCGCACAAACTTGAAAACATGCTGCTAAAATAAGATGCCTGATTCTTTACGGGAGGCACCATTATCAAAACGTGGCTGAGTTTAACAAAAACCTGAAGGCTACGTTTGTTGAGCTTTCTAATGCTTATGGATGCTGCATTGTTGAATTTTGTGGTATGTAAATCTGGGCTTAGAAGGATGGAGGATGCTTATTTAGCAAAAGCACAAACAGAGCTCTTTTGCCCTCAGAATGGAGAGACAGAAATCTGGCTGGGGTGCATGGTGCCCACAGCCACCACTCTGTCACTTGTCTGGCTTGGGCCAGTGACAAGCACAATGAACACAAACACATCACCCTCTTCAGGACAAACGATCCTTGGCTGCTGCTGCTAAGTCTGCAATTAGCTCATTTATTGTGAGCAATACTGTCCTTAACAGTAACATTATTTTTGCTCATGCATGCTCAGTCCTTTCAGCTGTTCTGACTCTTTGTGACCCCATGGACTGTAGCCCACCAGGCTCCTCCGTCCACGGGATTCTCTAGGCAATAATACTAGAGTGGGTTGCCATGCTGTCTTCCAAGGGATCTTCCCAACCCAAGAATTAAACCCATGTCTCTTGGGCTTCCCTGGTGGCTCAGATGGTAAAGCATCTGCCTGCAGTGCAGGAGACCTGGGTTCAATCCCTGGGTCAGGAAGATCCCCTGGAGGAGGAAATGGCAACCCACTCCAGTACTCTTGCCTGCAAAATCCCATGGACAGAGGAGCCTGGTAGGCTATGGTCCATGGGGTTGCAAAGAGCTGGACACGACTTCACTTTCACTTTCACTTTCTCTTGCACTGCAGACAGATTCTTTACCCACTGAGCTACCTGGGAAGCCTCTCTGTATCTCTAGTTTTGTTTTATTTATTAGCTTGTTTTGCTTTGCGATTTCATGCATAAGTGAAATCACATGACATTTGTCAGACGCTGGCTGACACTTCAATTAGCATTCAGTTAGCATAATGCCCTTCTGGTCTATCCATGTTGTTACAAATGGCATGCTTTCATTCTTTTTTATACCTGAATAGTATTCTAACACACACACAATAGAATAGGTATACACACACAATAGATATACACACAATAGAATATATAGAATATGTATTTCTATATATTCAGATATACATGCCACATCTTTCCTATCCATTTATTTGTTGAAGGACACTTTGCCAGCTTCTTTATTTTTTATCCCTACTTCCTGGTTGGTCCTTTTGAGTTTGCCTCGGACAGGGATTCTGCAATAGAATGATGGATGCTCTAACAACTTGAGGGATAAGACAGAACACTGTGGAGGGAGGGATTCTCCCAGAGGGTTTGTGTCTCTTTCGGTGGTCAACAGTCACCATCCACTTGTGCTAGAGATGCTCCTTCCATGCAGAGAGAGCCTCTTGTTGAATTTTGGAAACCCAGGTTCAAGCACCATCTGACATTTGTGGAGTCTCCATTTCCAGGATGGTGTGCTGTGGTGATCAGAGTTAAGGGTTGAGTGGCATGTGCTGGTGTTTCTGCACAGAATTATTGGTAAAACCAAGGGCTTTGGAGTCAGATGAATCTATCTTTATTCAGATCGCCATCTTCCACTCATCAACTCAATAACTTTAGGCTAACTAACACTTTAACCATTCATTTTCTCCTTTGTAAATTCAGGAAATAATAGTTCCTCCTTAAAAGAGTGTGTTTGTTTGTGTGAACTAAATTCAATTATGAGAATAAAGTGCTTACCTTATGCATGATACAGTCAGCCCTCAGCAGGCTCTGACCTCTTCATTCTTTAGGATTTTTCACTCTGTCACCAAAACTTTCCTTCTCTTCATGTACCTTGGTCTCTTCATCTGTTAACAATCATTGTCTTAACCAAATCCAGTGTTTCTCCATGTTTTAGTCAATATTTTCCACCTGTCAAACTTCAGTTCTTGATGAGCAATAACACTCGTCTTTTATCACAATTGCATGTGATATGACAAGGTCTTACTTTTTGTTTTCATCAATACCCATATATTCATAAATATATGAATGTGCAATAAAATAAGTCAACAATCTCACGTTTTCTATGAGGAGGAGTAATTGATATCCTATCAAATTTGCACCCTGCTGTATTCCAGAATCTTCTTACTGTGCTAGTTTTTCATGATGCATCACTTGTAACATACAATGAATATAAGTATTTGTGATGTTAATTTTGTTGTACCTACACATATTAGGGCCAGCTACATGATTTGAGAGGACTAGTGCAGAGTCTTGGAACTACACAGTGCCTTGTACAGAGGCAGAAAGAAAAGTCAAAGGTACTAAGACATAAAGACTTTTTCTTTAGAAATAAGATAACGTTTGGTATCATAGTTTTACACTATGCATAATAATACTTTATAATGTGATATCTTGATTGACTGTAAGACTTTTTTCTGGCTTGCTTTTCTGCAAATTCATTTATTAGATAATCAAAATTTATACTTTTAGCAATATCATTTTCAGTGGCTCTTGACAAATACAGAAGACTTTGGATCACTTTTAATTTAGAGAAGGATATCTCTGTTAATGTAACTGTTATTGAAACTATTAAGAATGGTGAATATACGTAACAATACTGTCTTATATTTTTGAAAGTTGCTAGGCAATATGGTAAATGTTTCTACAACATAAAAAAAAAGAGTAGTTATGCAAGATGATGGATGTGTTAACTAACCTTAATGTGGTCATCATTTTGCAATACATGTCTGTATCAAATCATCATAGTTTACACGTGAAACTTACACAATTTTATATGTCAATTATATTTCAATATAGCAGGGGAAAAGAGAATATTTTATAGATTGTGACAAATTTGGCATAAATTTCTGGTAAATTATTGTGATATATGTTTTAGTACATCATGAGGTAATCATTCTTGCAAACCAATTTTTCTAAAAATAGTTAACTCTTTATATAAATCATTCTGATATGTCTAAATTTAATTTTAAATGATAATTTACATAAAGGCATTTTAATGCTTCCTCAGTCATCTGTAACTTATGGAGACCTTACAAGAAACCAAAAGTGGCTTCATGACTTGCTTATATTTCAAAATACGTTGCATTTTGAATATCTTGGATATTGGGTATCTTCCATTAAAAGAAATCATTTTAATTGCTCTCTCACTAATAACTGGCTCATCAGAAGCATCATGTGAAAACATATTTTTCCCACTGAATGCAGGTGGTCCAGTGGTAAAGAATCCATCTGCCAGTACAGGAAATGTGGGTTTGATCCCTGGATTGGGAAGATCCTCTGCAGGAGGAAATGGCAACCCACTCCAATATTCTTGCCTGGAGAATCCCATGGACAGAGGAGTCTGGAGGGCTACAGTCCATGGGGTCACAAAGAGTTGGACACAACTGAGCGGCTGAGCACACACTGAATGCAATGATCTTTAGACATAATATCTATATGTAAGCCTGTGAATATTTAGTTTGCAATGTTGCAGCAGTTTTCAAAAACAGATTCTAAATTCAGCTGAATTCTCTAACTCCCTGGTATGCATTATTGACATGTTTCTGTATAAGCATTCATTTGGTAACAATTTACTGACAAGTTTCGATCTTTGCACAGATGTCAGAGAATTGAGTTCCAGGGACTGACAGGTAAGCCGGTCGCCCACTGGATGTCCATGTGTCACCAATCTGAGCCCATGTCCTGGCCCCATTGCTCCTCTGGGCTTCTGGGTACCCCGGATTGCCACAGGCACGTCTGTGCAGGTGAGGCCACCCTGCCAACACTCAGCCCCATGCTGCTCACTGCTTTAATTCAAATCTCGTACCTGCTTCCTTCAGTTCACTTTTCTTCCAGAACCGTGCCCGCCCCCCAACATTCAAAAAGCTAACCCTCCTCATCATCAGCCATGAATGCCTTTGGTGGTGGACTCCGCATCCCAGAACATCTGGAAATGGTCCAGGAAGAAAAACGCAACACCAACTAGGTCACAAAACCTTTTCTCATGTAATGTTCAGGAGGCTGAGAAGGCTGTCTTTCCCCTTTGCAATCTCTACGTATGATGACAGCTATCAGTGTATCTTTAAATGGATAGAATAAAGGTTGAATTATGTACCTGGTCTCCACCTGATTAAATCTACTTGGCAGCATTACTGCCTGACAAAGTTGCCTTGTGGAGTCGCCAGGTAACAGGGGACGGACGAAGGGGATTTTATGTTCAGTGATGGAAACAACTGTTTTCACAACAAAGGGATCGTGACCTTGTGTTCCCAAATAATACTGCTGATTGAAGACTGCGCACTGCCACTTCCTTCGTGATCCTGAACACAATGGGGTCCTTTTGTTAAAAAAAAAAAAATTTACTGTAGCTGTAATTGTGAGGACAAAGCAGGCTGGGCTCTTTTGCTCTTGAAGGTATCACTCCAAAGGAACTGGATTTTATTTGCTTGCTGTGCAATCTCTGGTTAACCACTGAACCTGGAGTTCTCTGCCTCTGGGTCTCAATTTAAATATTCTGAAGGATTCCACTACATCGCATCTGAATAAGCTGTCTTTCCCATTCAGGTAGGGGGGTGGGACTTGAAAAATGTTATGAAATGCCTTTCCACCTTTAAAAAAAAGCAATTTTAAATATATTTTATTTATCTGGCTGCACTGGGTCTAAGTTGCAGCCCCCAGGATCTTGGTTGTGTCATGCGAGATCCTTCAGGCTTCCCTGGTGGTTCTGCAGTAAAGAAACTGCCTGCAATGCAGGAGATGTGGGTTTGATCCCTGCAGGAAGATACCCTGGAGAGGGAAACAGCAACCCACTCCAGTATTTTTGCCTGGAGAATCCCATGGACAGAGGAGCTTGGAGGGCTATACTCCATGGGGTCACAAAGAGTTCGAAATGACTGAAGCAAGTTAGCAGACAGGCAGTCAGGATCCTCCATCGCACAAACTTTCTAGTTGAGGTATGCGGGCTTAGTTGCTTTGCAGCATGAGGATCTTAGTCCTGGAATAGGGATTGAACCACATCCCCTGTATTGCAAGGTGGATTCTTAACCACTGAACCACCAGGGAAGTTCTTCAACCTTGTTTTTAAATGCAGAGCCTCTTCTATCTTAAGCAGTATTTGAGAAGAGACTGTCTATCCCAGTGATTCACGGTGTCCTTACACATTGCATCCTTCTGTGTATACTTCATTTGAGAACTATATATTGAGTGCCAGGCAGATAGCTGGTAATTTACATGAACCAGATAGCTGGTTCATTTGGAAACAAAAATAAAGCATTGATCCCTGTGATTTCTTGCCTCATGGGTCCCATTGTTCCCAGTGAATTTCAAGTTCTCTCTTCATCACGAAAGAATTCAGAAATGAAGCAAGGAGGTTAAGAAAGTAAAGTGAGAGTTTATCTAAGCAAGAATACATCCTCAGAGGTGGAGTGTGCAGACAGGTGAGGAGCTGCTGCCCTGGGTTTCTTCAGCAAGTTGGTGATGAGGGACATACAAATGAAGGGGTGGGATATTCAGTGGGGAAGGGGGAGTTGGGGGGAGTCCCTGATTTTCATCCTAGCTCCATCTTCTTGAGGGGAGACGGGATTTTTGTCCTTATTTATCTTGGACCAGAAGTGCCATGGCCTCAGTGCATGATGGGAACTTCTTATTTGCTAGGGTAATTTTATTGTAATGAGACACAATAAGCAAAAGGTTATACTGGACTAGGAGATCCTGCCTTTCCTCACCTCTCTTTGTCTGCTTCCAGGACACTTATCACCCAAATGTGTGGTTTCTTGTCCGTCTGGAGGTTCTTTTTCTTTGTCTGCCCACAACCCCCTCTGTTTACAAGATGTGTGATTTCCTGCCACATGGCCCCTGCCCCTATTTCTACACTCATACCAGCTACCTGCCTGCTATAACGCCACAGTGAATATGGGGAGATGATCAAATAAAAATTGAATAATAAGGCATACTCAGTGATATTGAAATGGAGCAGGACCCAGTAGGGCTCCCCGGGGTACAAAATCTGTGTCCCCCATTTCTTATCTGTAAGAAATAGGCTACATTCAGCCTCCATGACCTCCCGTGAGTAGCAAAGAGCAGATTCAAACAGCTACTAATCAGGGAAGGGAGAGGATGCAGAGACCAGAGAGGGTAGTCAAGAAAGAATAGTGCAGCCTTGGAACAGGGCTCTGGTTCCCCCTCAGGGGATACACACAACAGTATCTTTGCACTGTTTTGTAGACACTGAAACCCCCCCCCCCCCCACCAGGTGGGGGTAGTTAACTGCTGTTCACAAGCACAGAATTTCCAGACTGGTTGGAACCAGAAGTTTAATAATGCTGACTCCTGATTACCTCACCACCAACCAGTCAGAAGAATGTCCACAATCTGACCACGCCCTCTTTGAACCATTTCTATAAAACTCCTCACTAACCCCTTCAGGTCCGGACACACAGTTTTGAGGCCGTTAGACCGCTGAGGCTCACTTTGCCTGGCAAAGCAATAAGGCTATTCTTTTCTACTTCACCCAAAATTTTGCCTCTGCAATTTAATTCGGTTTTGGAGTAAAGAGGCCAGATTCAGCATTAGGTTCTTCCTTCTCTGTGTGGTTGTACTCATATTTGGGCTTCCCAGGTGGCACTAGCAGTAAAGAACTCCCCTGCTAATGCAGGAGACGTAAGAGACATGGGTTTGATGCCTGGATGGGGAAGATCCCCCAGAGAAGGGCATGGTAACCCACTCCAGTATTCTTGCCTGGAGAATCCAATGGACAAGAGGAGCCTGGTGGGTTATATAGGCCATAAGGTCACAACATACTGAGTCAGACACGACTGAAGTGGCTTAGCATGCATGCATACTCATATTTATATTAATTTGGAGCAAGCAAATTATTTAGATGTCCAGTTAAATCCACTTATTAAATCACACAGAAGAAATTAAAAATGTAAAATCAGTACCTGGAGCAATTTATTAATCCATATAGATCTATGACTGCCGTGTACCCAGGTGAAGGAGGTCTCTCCATGGGGACAGTGGGTCCTACTCTTGGAACCTACAGCCTTTTACAGTTTGTGTAGAATTTTAGCATCTATCAGTTTAATTATGAAAAGATTTATATGGTGAACAAAGCAGAAATAACAACCTCTATTAATCAGGTGTAAAAGGCATAATCAGAAAATTTTCATACACTGATGCTGGACGCCGCTACTGCTGCTTGGTTGCTAAGTCTTGTCTAACTCTCTGTGATCCCCTGGACTGTAGCCCACCAGGCTCCTCTGCCCATAGGATTTCCCAGGCAAGAATACTGGAGTGGGCCACCATTTCCTTCTCCAGGGGATCTTCTCAACCCAGGGACTGAACCTGTGTCTCCTTCAATGCAGGTGGATTCTTTAACACACCAGGGAAAACCGTACAGTGGGCGGCACTATTTATTTTTGTAAAAATCCATATATAAGTGGAACTTCACTTTTCAATCCTGCTTTGTCCAAGCGCCAACGGTATACTTGGAGTTATATTATGATGATAACATTTTTGACAAACTTGTCCATATCTATGTCAGTACAATTCTGTTTAAATTATTTTAACTTTACTTCCTATTTGAGTGGCTAATAATGCTGACCGTTCTAATAAGTTTTCTTTAAAGTTTTCTGAGATTTTCTTTCATGCCAAATGAACTTTTAAAATGACTTGTCAGAATTCAGTACATCCACAGCATGTCCACACTGCTGTATTTAAAATGGATAACCAACAAAGACCTGCGGCATAGCACAGGGAGCTCTGCTCAGTGTTCTGTGGCAGCCTGAAAGGGAGGGGAGTTTGAGTGAAAATGAGTACACGTATATGTATGGCTGAGTCCCTTCACTGTCCAGTTGAAGCTATCACAATATTGTGCTAATCAGCTATATTCCAGTATAAAATAAAAAGTTTTTAGAAAAGAATTCAATAGATCCATGTTAGAGTCCTGTAAGAGTTAACTTGAATATACAGATTAATGTGGGGAGAAAGGACTTCTTTGTGATATAGACTCATCCCATGAAAATGTACATCTTGTTGACTAAAAAAGGGATATGAGTTGAGAGTTAAGTTTTACTAGGAGCAAAAATGAGGACTTCAGTCTGGGAGACAACAACTCAGATAGCTCGGAAAGACTGCTCCCAAGAGGTAGCGGGGAAAGCCAACATAGAAGATTCTGCTGAAGGGGGAGTTAAATACGATTAAGCACTCATTTTACCAAAGATTTTCTGCTAATCAGGAGGACCTGATGTCTTCATGAAGGGAATTTACTGCTTTTCTAGATATGAGGAGATACAAGGATTAGAATCATGAAATCAGTTCTTGAAAATATCCAACTATCTAAAGACCTATCCCACCAGATTCCCTTAAGCACAGAAGTGCCGCACTCCCCCCTGAACTCCTTCATGGGGCGTTGAAGGTCGACAGCTGCAACAGTACAGGATTCAATCTCTGCAGAGGCAGATGGCCGATGCCCTTGGTGTTCAGACACTGGCAGTGCTCTTGGTAAGTGCCGATTTGTAGTTGACAATCTCACAGGCATCAAGGCTTCTTAATGTTCTACAGTTTTCTTCATATAATTCACACATTCATTTAGATTATCCTTACTTATTTAGAATTTTTGGTGCTATGGTGAATATTTTTCCTATTCTACTTTCCCATGAAACAAAAGAAGGAGCATCAATATTGGCTGAGAGAAATCAAAATTCTTCTTCTTTACTGGCAATATAATCCTTTGTGGGACAGCCCAAGAGAATCTGCTAGAATGTAACATTAAGGACAATAAAACAATTAAAAATTATTACCTTTCTATAAAACAATTGCTTCAACTTTATCATTTTATAGGGAAAGAATTTATAGTTTTCTTTTACATAAAAGCTTACTGTAAATCATGAGCTTAGTTTGAAAAAAAATTGCCTAAACAAAATTTCAGGCATTATTTGAACTTATAAATTTGTACTGTTCCTATCAACTTGAAGTATTTTGCATACTAGGATCTTTTAGTATTATTTTTAAAACTCACATCATGCCCAGAAAACCAAAAAGCACAGTTCTTTGCCAGTATTCTATGTGTTCATCTTTCACTTGCATGCAGGTCTACCCAAAGTTTATATATCATCTCCACTTTGAAAGACATTTGTGAGGATATTGACATTGACTAGCACTAACTGGACATGGAACAACAGACTGGTTCCAAACAGGAGTACATCAAGGCTGTATATTGACACCCTGCTTATTTAACTTTTATGCAGAGTACATCATGAGAAATGCTGGGTTGGAAGAAGCACAAGCTGGAATCAAGACTGCAGGGAGAAATATCAATAACCTCAGATATGTAGACGACACCACCCTTATGGCAAAAAGTGAAGAGGAACTATTTTAAAAGCGTCTTGATGAAAGGGAAAGAGGAGACTGAAAAAGCTGGCTTAAAGCTCAACATTCAGAAAACAAATATCATGGCATCTGGTCCCATCACTTCATGGGAAATAGATGGGGAAACAGTGGAAATAGTGTCAGATTTTATTTTGGGGGGCTCCAAAATCACTGCAGATGGTGACGGCAGCCAGGAAATTAAAAGACGCTTACTCCTTGGAAGGAAAGTTATGACCAACCTAGATAGCATATTCAAAAGCAGAGAAATTACTTTGCCAACAAAAAGTCCATCTAGTCAAGGCTATGGTTTTTCCAGTGGTCATGTATGGATGTGAGAGTTGGACTGTGAAGAAGGCTGAGCACCGAAGAATTGATGCTTTTGAACTGTGGTGTTGGAGAAGACTCCTGAGAGTCTCTTGGACTGCAAGGAGATCCAACAAGTCCATTCTGAAGGAGATCAGCCCTGGGTGTTCTTTGGAAGGAATGATGCTAAAGCTGAAATCCAGTACTTTGGCCACCTCATGAGAAGAGTTGACTCATTGGAAAAGACTGTGATGCTGGGAGGGATTGGGGGCAGGAGGAGAAGGGGACGACAGAGGATGAGCTGGCTGGATGGCATCACCAACTCAATGGACATGAGTTTGAGTGAACTCTGGGAGATGGTGGTAGACAGGGAGGCCTGGCGTGCTGTGATTCATGGGGTCGCAAAGAATCAGACACAACTGAGAAACTGAATTGAACTGAACCGAACTGAACATGAAAATTATGTTACAAGGAAGAATAGAATCTGACTCCATGTTAGATCTGCTTCTTTCACTTTAACCTTTGCTGTCTCCTGCTTTTGTTTCTATAATCACTGAAATAATTCTATCTATAACTATAAGCATATATAATGATCTGCCTTAGGGAACCCTGCCCCTCTGCTTGAATGTTAAACTAAAGAGACTTTGTTCAGCCCACAGGGAGACATTCTGACCCTGCCCATTTGGGAATGGGTGCAGGAAAGAAGAAACTAACACATCCTGTCCCTAGTGCTGGCTAAGTCAGGAGACATTTTGCAAGACGAATGGCCTTTCAGCTGAGCACCAAAGAACTGATGCTTTCAAACTGTGGTGCTGGAGAAGACTCTTGAGAGTCCCTTGGAAAGCAAGATCAAACCAATCAATCCTAAAGGAAATCATCCCTGAATATTCATTGTAAGGACTGAGGCTGAAACTGAAGCTCCAATACTTTGGCCACCTGATGTGAAGAGCCAACTCATTGAAAAAGACCCTGATGCTGGGAAAGATTCAGGGCAGGAGGAGAAGGGGGCCACAAGGGATGAGATGGTTGGAAGGTATCACTGACTCAATGAACATGAGTTTGAGCAAACTCCAGGAGATAGTGAAGGACAGGGAAACCTGGCATGCTGCAGTCCATGAGGTCGCAGAGAGTCGATACGACTTAGCGACTAAGCAACAATAATGCCCTTTTTACTTTACTTCCTCACCTCGTGTCCTGCTCTATTCTATAAAAGAAACTATCATCCAAACCCTGATAAGATGGTACTCTAGGGCACTAGCCTGCCATCTTCTCAGATGCCTAGCTTTCTAGATAAAGTCGGTATTCACCTTGTCTCCCAATTACTGGCCTGTTGTGCGGCAAGCAGACTCAACCTGGATTCAGTAACAATTACCGTAGAACTGCATGACTAATGTTTAGTGATCTGAGTTATAGAAGAACCGTTTTAGAAGCTTTTCTGCCCTTTTCCCCCATCCCTCATTGCGATTCCCCTAGCTAAACCTGCTCTACCAGCCTCTGCATTTCAGTCAATGCCAACCTCATCAGTGAATTTCATCGGGCCAAGACCTCTTTCACTCTCACACTCTACAATCCATGACCAGGTCCAGCTTCATGGGCACATGTCCTGGGCAGTCACAGAGGCTGTCTCATCTAGCAGGGGTTTTGCACACTGTGGCTGCCATCTTAAAAATTCTTCAACATTGTAGAACATGGGGGCCAATATTTTCATTCTGCACAAGGTCTGGAAAATTATGTAGCTGGTCCTGGACATTACCATCAAAATATACATGGGCTTGATGCCAAAAACTCAGCCCCTATACAGTAGTGCCAATCAAATCTCAGAGACAGAGTTTTTGTTAAGGCAAGTTGGTGTGCCCAAAGCACAGGAAAGCCAAACAAACTGAAATGCTGGAGTCTGGAGCAGAGAAAGGCTTATTGCAGGGGCTTGCAAGGAGATGAGTTGGCTCATACCCTAGAAAGCCCTGAACTCCCCAAACGGTTTTGGCAAAGCACTTTTTAAATAACTAGGTTGGGGACCGGCAGTGCAGGGGTATCCCAAGGTCTGTGATTAGCTCATGCGCTATTCGCTGACTGGATGATGGTGAAGTAAAGGGATGGTGTCACAGGGTTTACTAGGAGGCTGGAAGTGGTGTGCCTATGGGCTTGAAGTCATTAGTTTCTTTCATTTGTTGGAGAGGGGGAGGTCTCTTTACATCTGCAAAACAACACAGGATATGTGCATCAAATACTATTATCTCGGGTACTTCAAAGAGCTGAAGCAGAGGATATAGGGGAAGGCCTGTCCCTGGGAAGGCCCCATGGGGTCCTGCACAGTTACATTTTGGGTGAAATAGCAAAGAATAGCTTTACTGCTTTGCCAGGCAAAAGGGGTCACAGTGGGCTAACATCCTCAAGACTGTGTGTCCAAACCAGGGAGGATTTGGTGAGGAGCTTTTCAGCAATGGTTCAAACTTGGAGTTGCTGACAAGGGTCAGGGTGTGTGCAGGGCCTGCACCTCTTTAATCTGGACTCAGGTGGTCTCCTGATGAGCCTCTGTGGTTATCAAGCTTATCAAACTGTGACCTTCTCTCTGAAATGAAGAATGCTTGATCCCCCTGCCATGCAGGAGACCCAGCTTCGATCCCTGGGTTGGGAAGATCCCCTGGAGAATGGATTAGCTATCCATGCCAGTATTCTTGCCTGGAGAATATCATGGACAGAGGACCCTAGTGAGCTACAGTCCATGGGGTTGCAAAGAGTCAGACACGACTGAGTGATTGAGCACACGTGTATGCATACCTCAATTTAAAAAAAATGTTAAAAATATAGTGAACAGTAGTAGCTGCCGGGCCCAGGGAGGGAAGAGAGAAGAGAGATGCATAGGTAGGGAACATCAGACTTTCAGGGAGGTGAAACTATTGTGGGTGGCACTGTAAGGGTGGATATGGGACTTTATGCATTTGGTAGAATCCAGAACGCGCCTGTCAATGCAGAAGACATTTAAGAGATACAGGTTTGATCCCTGGGTTGCAAAGATCTCCTAGAGGAGGGCATAGGAAGATCCCTTAGAGAAGGGCACTCCGGTATTCTTGCCTGGGAAATCCTATGGACAGATGAGCCTGGTGGGCTACAGTTCATAGTGCTGCAAAGAGTAAGACATGACTGAAGCGACTTAGCACACACATGGAATATAACGAGCCCTAATGGAGCCTATGGACCTGAGACAATAATCTTGTATAAATAGTGGTTCACCCATCAATCATAATGTGGACCACACCAGCGCAAGAAGTCAATGAGACAAACTGGGCTGTGGGGAATACACAAAAACTCTGTCCTACCCGCTTAATATTTCTATGAGCCTATAACTGATTTTAGAAAATTAAAGTGTATTATAGTTGATACATACAATGGAATAGGATTCAGGTTTAATGAGGAAATTGACACCTGTTCTAACATGAATGAACCTGGAGGACATGATGCTGAGTGAAAGAAGCCAGACACAAAGGGACAGATTCTGAATGTTTCCATTTATCTGCACCCAGAGGAATCAAAATCAGAGAGACAAATAACAGCGTGGGTGCCAGGGGGCTGGCTGGGGCAGGGAATGGGGTTCCTGTTTAATGAGGACAAAGTTATAGTTCAGGAAAAGGCAAAAGTTCTGAAGCTGGATAGTGGGGATGGTTGTACAATGGTGTGAATGCAGTTAATACCACGAAATTGTATACTTAAAAATGATTAAAACTGTGAATTTTGTTATGTGTATTTTGCCACTGTAAAAAGTAAAGCTTAATACTTTTTTTTAAAAAAACTGGATCGGGTAAAGACTAAGCTCTTTGGTGTTCACCTTGCCTGTCCGCCCTTCCCCGCCTCATTTCCTCCTCCCGTTTCTTTCTTTTCCCCCATCCTCACCCCTTAGATCCTCTGCTGCTGTTCATCTTTCCTCCAAAGAGCAGGGAGCTCCCCAGGGGCCCCTGTGCATCCTCTTCTGGAGCCCCCACCCCACCTGGGACAATGCTTTTAATGTCTGCATTCTCTGTATCCTCCATGGGACCATGCACCACCCTGGAAGTGTCTCCTTCTCCAGACTGGGCTCTCAGGCAGCCACCATGGTGTGAATTAATGAAGGAGCTTTCTCCTTCTGAGGGGATGCAAGTCCAGCAGTAGATGGATGTCAGGGCTTTTCTTCCCAGCAATTCATGACTTTTCTGCTTCTCAGGACATCTGTAGCCACCATCACTCATTAAGTGCAATGACCACCCTAACTACTGGAGTGGCCGCATCCGCCCTCCAAGGGAGACAGACTCTTGGAAGTTGAAACCTGTCAGGTTTGTTTCTTGCTTTTTAATTCTGCTTCCCCATCTGCCTGGAACTTTCCTTTCCAAGCAGAGAGACACCATGGGCGTCTCAAGTGACTTTTCTCGGTTCCGCTACCCTGGCCCCAGAATCGTGTGGATTCTCAGGGCTGTGATGCTCTAACGGGGCTCAGCCAGTCTGCAGAGGGAGATACCATCGGCAGCAGGTAGGCTTGCCAGGAAAGCAACGCCAGGGGACCAGAGGTGGCAGCTGTCAGGCGGCACAAGAGTGGAGGACGCTCCAAACTGTCCATGTGTGTGGATGGTGACCCGTGTGCTCTCTCCTTGGGGACATCATTCAGCCTTACCCTTTCAGTTTAGGAGAAACAGGGTGTATCCCTGCTGGCTGCTATTGGCCCTGTCATTTATCCCAGAGTGAGCCAGACTCCCCACAGACAAGTCCCCTCCAGCACTGCCTCCGGAAGACAGAAATTACTTGTGTAGCAGAAAAAAAATAATAAACTGTTCAGCAGCATAATTAATCCCCAAGCTGCTCAAAGCAGTAGCAGCCAAGATACAGATGGAGAAGGGAACTGAGGATACAGTTCTGTACATTAGTATTTTTCTTAATAGAAGGAGCGAGAGATGGAATCAGGCCCTGGTAGAATTAAGAAGGCTTTTGTAAAGTCAGATTCCCCATACATCATGCAAGGGGAAATTGCCTGGAATTTCAGAAAGTGGAAGAAACAATTCTTGAATCTCACCATCTTTTTCTCTTCAAACTCTTGAATAGAAAAATAATACGTCTCCTGACTGAATGTGGTTCCTAAGCAAAAAAGTTATTCCAGAGAGTTAAGGTTTCTAAAAAACCAGAAGTCATTTAAGTGACTTTTTAAAAATGTGAATATTTCATGAGCACCTTAAATGCGCCACGCTAGGTGTGGGACCTAGCCATGAATGCCGCAAGCTGCTAAAAAGGAGAGCTACCTGAAACTCTGGGAATCGCGAAGGCTGCTGCTCCAGGTCCTAATCATTTAGTTGTCGAATCCACGCTCAAGTTCCTGATGCACAGTGAAGCTAAACAAACAGAAACATTGGAGTTTGGAGCAGAGAAAGGTTTACAGCAGAGACGAGCAAAAACAGGCAGCTCCTGCTGAAAAGACCCAAACTCCCTCATGGGTTTTGGGAAAGAGTTTTTATTGTCAAAATTTGGGGTGGGGGAGGGCTGTAGGGTTTGTGACTTTCCTCTGAGTGGTTGATTGGAAGGTAGTGGAGTGATATTCTGGGAATCTCAGTCTTAGTCTTCTGGTTCCAACCAGTCGGGGATCCATGTGCTTATGCATGCATGCTTAGTCGTGTCCAACTCTTTGCAACCCCATGGACTGCAGACTGCCAGGCTCCTCTGTCCATGGGATTTTCCAGGGAAGAATACTGGAATGGGTAGCCATTCCCTTCTCCAGGGGATCTTCCTGACCCAGGGTTCAAACTCAGGTCTCTTGCATTACAAGCAGATTCTTTACCATCTGAGCCACCAGAGAAGCTCCCCATGTGCTTGTGCTCGGCTTGAAATCACGATCCTTCCCCTGGGTGGGGGCCTTAGTTATTTAGAAGAACTCAGAGATGGAGGAACCAGTACCCTGCCCCAAGGCTGCACTATTGCTTCTTGACTGCCCCTCCTTTGCTTCTGCACCCTCTCCCTTCCCTGATCTGCAACTGTTTAAATCTGCCCTTTGGAGCTCAAGGAAGGTCTAGGAGGCAGAAATCTCTTTTCCTACAAACAAAAAACAGGGAACACAGAAAGGTTTTTGTTGATCGGAGGGCCCCACAGAGTCCTGCTTGGTTTCACTTCAGTTTGTGGGTACGTAAATCTCACGCTGGGGAACTTTTCAGGTTTGTGCAATGACGCGTCCCTATAGTGACCACCTCCCATGCATTTGGTTTGCTTTTATTGCTCTTAAACGGCATCCTTTTAACCAGCCCTCTCTTTTTTCTCCCTGAGACCACCTCTAGCAGTTTGTCCTCCTAATTTGCTACTTAACAGCTGCTGGGAACTAAAACGTCCAGATAACAAAAATGGGTGATGTTAAGTATAAATAGATTCTGATGTTGAGTATAAATAGATTTTGAGCTGAAATATTATAAAAAAAATTTTGGGGGAATATTTTTGGTTATTATTTCCTAAAATATCCAAATGGTTCAAAGTCAGGGGAAAGAGGTAGATGTGGCTTCTGGGTCCCAGATACCCAAGTCGGTCTGAAATTGTGTTCTCAGACCTTTCTGCCTTCGCCTCAGCAATGCTTGGTGAGGTTGGCTCCAATCTCTGGCAGCCTCAAGCTCTGAGCCTGCATCCTTCCAGCTCAGCAGCCCCTAGAGAGAACTTCTCCTTGTCAGCAGATAAAGCAAGAAACCCAGGATTCTGTTTATCCCAAACTCAGAGCTGAGAGCAGGAGAGAGAACAGACAGGAGAGGAAGTCCTGGGAGATAAGAACAGCTCTGGGGCCAACAGAGGGGGTGGATGCGCATCCCACACACCCCTGCCAGACAGAATGGGAGGGAGGGAGGCCGAGTCCTCATGGGAATTTGAGCAATCTTTACTGGAATGTGGAAGACAGTACTGAGTGAACAAAACACAGATGTTCACAACTGCCTTTAATTTTTCTCTTTTACCCAATTTTTTTCATGTGTTCATATATCAGGAAGCTGAAAGTAGCTCTAATTTGAGCTGTAAATGCAGTTTTGGTGTTAATGAATCATTTCTATCATGCCTTGAATGGTTTCAATGAGCCTAGACTCTTGCATCTTCCCATACATAGAAAAGTGCTAAATTCATTAACTTGAAATGTCTGGTTTTCTTTCTTTAACAGTAATGTTTTGATATTCTGACCACCTGGTCTTTGTTGCAAAAATGCCCATATATCCTGGTTCCCCATTTACCTCTTTGGAGTATGTGGTCATCCAGCCATGGCCTCTCAGAGGCTGCAGGAGGTGTGAGGCTTGCAAAGTGCAATGGTTTACATTAGGGTTACGCTCTTATGTGGTCCATCCTGTGGGTTTGGACAAATATATAATGACATAGGGGCTTCCCAGGTGGCTCTAGTGGTAAAGAGCCTGCCTGCTGACATGGGAGACATAAGGGTTCAATCCCAGGGTCAGGCAGATCTCCTGGAGAAGGACATGATTTGCCTGGCTCAGAGTCCGTATTTGGCATATCTCAGGATCTTCCCATGTGTGAGCATCTCTCAGCCAAGATGTTTTGCACTGAAGAGGCCTATGGGTAATTAGCATCACTTAGCATCACTCCCCTTTTGACCTTCAAGGAGCTTTTCTCTGCCTGTGTAGTTGGGGAGGTCTCCTGGCTTTGAGAATGAGAAATATGTGATCTCTTATCTTCTATCTGGGCAGGGCACAGCCTCTTCTCTCAATCATCTGCTAGTTTCATCTTGGAGTGCCAACTGACATGGAAGGAATCTCCAACTGGCTTACCCTTGGTGGGGCATCTACCTCCTGCCTCACCTTAATAGTGGAGGAAAGGCAGCCAACAGCCAGAATCCTCCTCTCTTCTCTGAGGCTTAGAGCAATAAAAGCAGGGATCAGCAAACTAAACAACAACAACATCCACCATTCCTGAGCCCTGTGAAGCAGGCTGGGGGGTGCCTCCACTTGCTCCTACCATCCCGCCCTTGAAGACTGGACCAGTTGGATGTCTCTAGATGAGGAATTACTTCATCCCCTTTGATGCCTGCCTCACGAGCAACCAGGTAGGAACCCTGATTGCTCCTTTATCCTAAATTGCTCCTTAACCCTAAATTGCTCCTTTAAAGGGTTTATCTCCTTTCATATTTTTCATCTTATTTACTTTGCATTTAATATTACATGTTCTTGTGTCTTTCTCTTGTACTTTCTCATTTGTATCCTTAAATCTCTCCAGATGTGTTTGAATCTATTCAGGCAGAACAGAAAAGGCAACAATCCTATTTATCTTTTTCAATGTTACCATGCAGTAGGATGTTAAATTACTCTAATACTATTTTATATTCACAACTAAAATAAACAAAAGGTGATAGATGACATTTAGGTCTTGCCAAGTTTTTTTTTTTTTTCCTTGTCCAATAAAAGTGCAGGTCCCCTAAAAAAAGTCTTTCCAGGCAGTTATAAATAAGGAAGAATAAGGTAAAATTTTGGCATTGGAGACTGAGGCTGTAGTAAACATTTTAAAGCTGTTACAGACACATTTATGAGTAAATATACATGCACAATTTTATGTGCTACCAAGAGCTGATGTAGTCAAGTTCATTTCTGAGACACTCTTCATGAAAAGCATTGTTTGCTGAGCAAATTGTTAGGATAAGATCAGTGGGTGGAAGAATATTCATATCATTGATATAAGTCCACGTGGATCATGGGGAGAGCTAAGGATTCGGGTGGTGGAATCTCTGCCAAAATAAAATCCTAGGAGTCTTGGATATGACCTTCCCTGTTTGTCCAGTTCTTGGAGTTCACATTTAACACCTATGTAGGTCAAAGACATGAAAGTCTTTCAACTGGAATTGACCAAAATCAATTTCATTAGGAGTGAACTTCAGCAGATGGGTGAATTCTTTGTTCTACATGATCTCTAACACCCTAGTCTTCCAGGATAAGAAACCCAGGAGATTCTAAGATCCATTGCTTAGAGGAGTGTCAACATATGTATTCCAAAAAGGGCCAGAGAGTACTTATTTTATGCTTTTCAGGCCAGACTGTTTGTCACAACTATTCCACTCTACAGGTACAACAGGAAAACAGCCTTAGATAGCAGACAGGCAGACAGGCGTGACTGTGTCCAAAAGACTTAACTTATCAAACATCAGGTGCCCGGATTCAACATGAGGGCTATAGTTTGCTGGCTCTGATTTACAAGATAGTCATCTGTTTGTTTCTGCCTCTTTCAC
Source organism: Capricornis sumatraensis (assembly GCF_032405125.1). Classification (NCBI taxonomy): domain Eukaryota; kingdom Metazoa; phylum Chordata; class Mammalia; order Artiodactyla; family Bovidae; genus Capricornis; species Capricornis sumatraensis. The sequence continues at coordinate 55,822,447 of NC_091085.1, read as the reverse complement.
ATTTTTAAAATATTTATTTATTCAGCTGTGTTGAGTCTTAGTTGTGGCACACAGGACCTTCGTTTTGGTACGTGGACTCTCTAGGTGGGTCAATCCCGCTCAGTAGTTGCAGTGAGTGGTCTTAGTTGCTGTGAAGCATGTGCGATCTCAGTATCTCAGGTGGCAGAGTGGTAAAGAATTTGCCTACCAATGCAGGAGACGTAGGCAACCTGGGTTGGATTCCTGGGTCAGGAAGATCCTCTGGAGAAGGAAATGGCAACCCACTGCAGTATTCTTGCCTGGAAAATTCCTTGGACAGAAGAGCCTGGCAGGCTACAGTCCATGGGATCACAAAGAACACAACTGAGCACACACACACACACACACACACACACACGGGATCTTAGTTCCCAGACCAGGGATGGAACCTGTGTGCCTTGCACTGAAAGGTGGATTCTTAACCGCAGAACCATCACAGAAGTCCTCTTCCCCGCCCCCTCCTTTTTAATTCCCCACCTTTTTTATTTCCTTTTTTTTTTTTTTTTTAACAAATGTATGTGAGCAGGGGAGAAAGAAAGAAAAAGGAAGCCACTTCTTTTCCCTACCCTGGGCAAAAACTGGAGATAACTCATATTTTTGTTTAGGGATTTAACAAGAATTTGCAAAGAGTAATTTCCAAACTTGGATCCTGAGAGTCAAGGTTCAGGGCAGGGCATGAACTGAACTGCAGAGTAGCAGAGGGGAAGGAAGTCCCCATCGTTGCAAAGGAAAACATGTGAGTTTTGTTTTGGGTTTAGAGTAAGGTTGGGATTCATGATGGGGTTATCAGAAGGGAGACGGGCGAGCGGAGGGCTCTGCAAGCCAATGAGGGACCACAACTTGCTTCACAGAAGTGTTCCTGGGATCCTTTAAAAATCACGATGCCAAATATTCACTTTTGAGTTGTCTCCTGGTCTGAAAGTTCTGATTCGCCACCTCTCAAAGTTTTCAGCAAAATTTATGACATATACCAAGGCTTTCGGAGGGCGGGAATTAAAATGGGAATTAAGGAAAGAGCTGGATTTTCAAATCCAGGATATTCTGAGGACAATCAGATGATTCATAAAGTGAACTAAAATCAACAGAAGGAGCAGGCTAAAGCCAGGGGGCAGGAGGGGACTTGCAATGTGGTAGAAAGAGCACTGAGCTGTCTGCTCCACATGGGACAGCCTGGAAACCATGATCTGGATGTCTCAAAACCATATACTCAGGCTAATCTTAGTAACAAAGTTTTGGGTCTTGTTATTCGCTTGCTTGTCTATTTACTGTGATGGGTACTTCCTTGATAATGAACTATTGCTTGCAATAAGTGGCTCCCCACAGAAGGGAGATGGTAGGACCATAATGTCCAGTGGTTTTCTTTTCCTCCAGCAGAAAAGGGTGCAGTGCCACTGGACAGCCCCTGTACATCCATCCTGCTATGGGTAACCACCCTCTGCTCATCTGCTGGTAGAGTGTAAGTTGGTCAGGACCCAGACTGGGTCAAGGAGCTTTTCTGGTGGCTCAGACAGTAAAGAATCTGCCTGCAATGTCGGAGACATGGGTTCAATCCCCGGGTTGGGAAGATCCCCTGGAGAAGGAAATGGCAACCCACTCCAGTATTCTTGTCTGGAGAATCCTGTGGACAGAGGAGCCTGGTAGGCTACACAGTCCATGGGGTCGCAAAGAGTCAGACATGACTGCAGTGACTTAGCATGCATGTATATATATATATACACTACTCTGTGTGCATATATTTATATATATTTATACATATTTATATGGCTGAGAACACTACTCAGCCACAAAAAATATTGAAATACTGCCATTTGCAAAAATATGGATGCAACTAGAGATTAACATACTAAATGAAGTAGATCAGCCAGAGAAAGACAAATATCATATGATATCGCTTATACGTGTAACCAAAAAAAAAAAAAAAGTAACACAAATGAACTTATATAAAAAACAGAAATAAACTCACAAACATAGAAAACAAACTTATGATAACCAAGGGGGAAAGGGTGGGGAGGGATAAATTGGCAGTTTACTATTAACATATACACACTACTGCTGCTGCTGCAGCTAAGTCGCTTCAGTTGTGTCCCACTCTGTGTGACCCCAGAGACAGCAGCCCACCAGGCTCCTCCATCCCTGGGATTCTCCAGGCAAGAATACTGGAGTGGGTTGCTATTTCCTTCTCCAATGCATGAAAATGAAAAGAGAAAGTGAAATTGCTCAGTCGTGTCCGACTTTTAGCAACCCCATGGACTGCAGCCTACCAGACTCCTCCATCCATGGGATTTTCCAGGCAAGAGCACTGGAGTGGGGTGCCACTGCCTTCTCCAACATATACACACTACTCTATGTAAAAGAAACAACAAGGTACCACTGCATAGCACATGGAACAATCCTCAATATTTTTTAATAACCTATATGGGAAAAGAATCTGGAAAACACATATATGAAGTTGAACCACTTTGTGTTCACCTGAAACACAACATAAATTAGTTATCAGTTCAGTTTAGTTGCTCAGTTGTGTCCGACTCTTTGCGACCCCATGAATCACAGCACGCCAGGCCTCCCTGTCCATCACCAACTCCCGGAGTTCACTCAGACTCACGTCCATTGAGTCCGTGATGCCATCCAGCCAGCTCATCCTCTGTCGAGCCCTTCTCCTCCTGCCCCCAATCCCTCCCAGCATCAGAGTCTTTTCCAATGAGTCAACTCTTCGCATGAGATGGCCAAAGTACTGGAGTTTCAGCTTTAGCATCATTCCTTCCAAAGAACATCCAGGACTGATCTCCTTTAGAATGGACTGGTTGGATCTCCTTGCAGTGCAACGGACTGTCAAGAGTCTTGTCCAACACCACAGTTCAAAAGCAACAATTCTTCGGCGCCCAACCTTCTTCACAGATCAACTTTCACATCCATACATGACTACTGGAAAAACCATAACCTTGACTAGACAGACCTTTGTTGGCAAAGTAATGTCTCTGCTTTTCAGTTAGTTATACTACAATATTAAAAAAATGCAAAAAACAATAGACACCTGTTAGAATGTTGTTTTTAATTAATTACAGTACCAAGTGCAACAAAACAGTGCAGCCACTTTGAAGATTAATTTAGCATACCCTCTATGTTTAAACATGCCCTCTAGCCCCCAGATTACACATTAGGTATTTGCCGAAGTGAAATAAAAACTGCAATTACACAAAAGCTTGTAGGTGCAGATTTGTGACAGCATTATTCTCCACCGCACAAGACTGGAAACTACTCAAATGGACAAACCGTGCTGTGCGCAGACAATAGAATACCTCTGCTGTTGTTTAGCTGCTATGTCAAGTCCGACCCTTTTGTGACTCCATGGACTGTAGCCCCACCAGGCTCCTCTGTCCATGGGATTTCCCAGGCAAGAGTTCTGGCATGGGTTGCCATTTCCTTCTCCAAAAGATCTTCCTGATCCAGGGATGGAACCCACATCTCTTGTGCTGGCAGGCAAATTCTTTATCACTGAGCCACGTGGGAAGCCCCAGGGGAACACTGCTGCTGCTGCTGCTGCTGCTGCTGCATCGCGTCAGTCGTGTCCGACTCTGTGCGACCCCATAGACGGCAGCCCACCAGGCTCCCCCATCCCTGGGATTCTCCAGGCAAGAACACTGGAGCAGGTTGCCATTTCCTTCTCCAATGCATGAAAGTGAAAAGTGAAAGTGAAGTCACTAAGTCATGTCCGACTCTTAGTGACCCCATGGACTGCAGGCTACCAGGCTCCTCTGTCCATGGGATTCTCCAGGCAAGAGTACTGGAGTGGGGTGCCATTGCCTTCTCCAAATGGAATATTACTCAGCCATAAAAAGGAATACATGTAGAAACATAGGTCAGATGGTTTTTGATGTTTGAGAAAAGCCAGTGATGCAATGGTAAAGAACCTACCTGGCAATGAGGAAGATGCAAGAGATGTAGGTTCAATCCCTGGGTCAGGAAGATCCCCTTGAGCAGGAAATGGCAATCCACTCCAGTATTTTTGCCTGGAAAATTCCATGGACAGAGACTGGCAGGCTACAATCTATAGGGTTGGAAAGAGTGAGACAGGACTAAGCACTACACGCAGACTCAAGTCTCCTACTATAGGATTCCATTTATAAGGCTTTCTCACTCAGGGACATCTATAAGGACAAAAGCATCCATGACTGCCAGGTTTAGAGGTTAAGTATATATATATACAAAATGAGCCAAAGGAATTTGGAGAGAGTGATGGACTTTTTCTATTTCTGGATTGTGATGGTGGTTACACAGCTATAGACATTTGTCAAAACTCAGAATCATGCACTAAAAATGGTGTCACTTAATAAGTATAAATTACATTCAAAAAATAAATTCAATATCACTTTCAAAAAAGAGATAAGGTGATGAGCTTTAGGAAAGGAGTAAAAAATTAAGAAATCAGAGAAATGAACAGAATGTATTTTCTCGAAATGGTGTTGAAGTGGGAGAGGAAATGGAGGGAGGGGGAGAAAAAAAAAGGAGAAAAGAGAGTCCAGAGTTAACAGAGGAAGAGCAAGGTCTGAGACATTTTGTGATTCTAGAAGTAACAGCACCATTTGTGTCACCAGACAATGTCCCAAAACATAAGATCACGCTCAAAGTTGTTTTCCCTAGATCCAGAATCCTGAGCTACCCTGGCAAGCCTCTGCAACCCTGCCAGATCTCTGCCAATGGGCACAGTCATTTTTTTTTTTTTTTTTAAGATAGGTGACTCATCCTTTTGTTTAATTCATTTTAGCTGATCCATATGGCACATGGGATCTTAGCTCCCTGACCAGGGATGGAACCCAGGCTCCCTGCACTGGAAGCTCAAGTCTTAACCACTGGACTACCAGCAAAGTCTCTGGGCACAGTTTTGATTTTCTATCTGATTAATAATTTATAAATTTGTAGTCATTTCAGACACTAAAACATGGTATCCTACACTTCACCATGTGTCTCATTGATTTTCTGGCTTTCAATTTTTCTATTAAGTTGCTAATACTAAATATATACCTCTCATGCAGATGTTGGCTCAGGTGAACTTCTTTTTTCTCATGAAGAACTCACAGGGGCTTTGCACTTTGTCCATCTCTCACTACTCATCTTCAGCTCAATGTTTTGGCTTTCAACCTGGCCACAGTCCTGAGGGTGTCATGTCTTTAGGTAGACTTGAATTACCAGATCCTTCCCAACTAATTAAAACCAGTTACAATTCAGTCTGCTTAGTATATCAGATTCTCATCAGTCAATGAACACCATATTTCCAATGCCTCCTACATCAGTTCAGTTCAGTTTCTCAGTCGTGTCTAGCTCTTCGTGATCCCATGGACTGCAGCATGCCAGACTTCCCTGTCCATTACCAAGTCCTGGAGTTTGCTCAAACTCACATCTATCAAGTTGGTGATGCCATCCAACCATCTCATCCTCTGTCATCCCCTTCTCCTCCTGTCTTCAATCCTTTTCAGCATCAGGGTTTTTCCAATGAGTCAGTTCTTCGCATCAGGTGACTGAAGTATTGGAGTTTCAGCTTCAGCATCAGTCCTGCCAATGAATGTTTGGAAATGAGTTTCTTTAGGATTCACTAGTTTGATCTTGTAGTCCAAAGGACTCTCAAGAGCCTTCTCCAACACCACAGTTCTAAAGCATCAATTCTTTGGTGCTTAGCTTTCTTTACAGTCCAATTCTCACATCCGTACATGACTATGGGAAAAACCATAGCTTTGACAAGATGGATGTTTGTTGGCAAAGTAATGTCTCTGCCTTTTAATATGCTGTCTAGGTTGGTCATAGCTTTTCTTCCAAGAAGCAAGTGTCTTTTAATTTCATGGCTGCAGTCACCATCTGTAGTGATTTTGAAGCCCAAGAAAATAAAGTCTGTTACTGTTTCCATTGTTTCCCCATCTATTTGCCATGAATTGATGGGACCAGATGCCATGATCTTAATTTTCTGAATGATGAGTTTTAAGCTAACTTTTTCACTCTCCTCTTTCACTTTCATCAAGAGGTTCTTTAGTTCTTCACTTTCTGCCATAAGGGTGGTGTCATCTGTGTATCTGAGGTTATTTATATACATACCCAGATGGATATCAAGTCAAGGAATATAAGAAATGTTTCCTTCAATGAGGTCAGTCATAATCTCATTGGGAAAACAAGACTCACATTGGGAAAACAAGCAAATTCTCACACGTGATTATTAAACAATGTACTGCAGACTGAAAGTATTCGAGGGCCTCAGGGAAAAGAAGAGAGCCAGGAATCAGAGTGGGCTTTGCACAAAGGCTGGACTGAGACTGGAGATGCGGAGTGTAAAGATACGTGGTAAGAACAGGAAAGGACATTGGAAGAAAGAGAATTTGATGTAAACTGATTCTTACTCTGTAGAGTTTCAGTACTTAGGATAGTCACGGTTGTAAAATACAGGATTAAAAAAACATGGACCAATTCTTCCCTTTCCCAAAACACATACATACACATGATCTATCCCATCACTGCCTTCTTGGCCATAAAGCAAGGGCAACATCTGATTTTTAATAAGGAGCTTTAGTAGAGTGACATATGGGAAACACTGTTTCATGCATCTTGCTGTCCCTGAAAACAGCCCAGAGACAACTGCCTGTATCACATACACTTGGATGGAAAAGCAAATGATGGTGTTGGACTTTTTATAATTATTTTTTAATGTATATTTATGTGTTGACTGCACTGGGTCTTAGTTGTGGCATGTGGGATCAAGTTCCCTGACTAGGGATCAAACCCCAGGCCCCTGGGGGTGAGGAGTCTTAGCCGATGGACCACCAGGGAGGTCCCAACCATGGTGCTGACTTATGAGATTTGTGCCCAGGACATGGCATTATCCCTGCTCTTACAAATGTTCAGGTGGATATCACTCCTTACCAAAAGCCTTCACTGCTAAAACCATCCCCTGTCTGTAATTAGGCTCTGGGACACTTCTTGGTTTGGGATATCATCATCACTTACTTCCTGGGGATATGCATCATTGCCACCAAGCCTGTTCTCCAAAATGTTAAATACACCAACTATCCTACCTGCTGATAACATTTTCTCAGACATCACCATCCCAAGGGAATGGAACTCAGAACAATCAAAATCCTTAGGGGAAATAAATAATGAGAAGTCACTGCATGACATTTTGACTACGAAAACCTATGATAATAAACATCTCCCAATTATTAGGATTTTTTTTTTTTCATTTCAGCATTCTCAGCAAAACGAAGGACTTAGAATTCACATTGAAGTTCTTCCTCATATAAAGCTGGTTTAAGTAATTATTTTGGTAAGTCACTGATGATCCTTAGAGATGTAGTGAACACATGACCTTTTTCTACAATGCTGGTGGGTTGTAATTTAGTTCATAAGTCATAGCACCAAACCACTTACATTTAGACATCATAGCGCAAAATTTACTGAATTTTCTAAACTCATTTACTAACGATATTCTTCATAAATATTTCATGGAAATTGCAGAGAATGAGAGTGAGAGAGAGACAAATTTTTAAGTACCGAGAGTAAATTTTGCATTATTTGACATTTAAAAGAACAGTCGCAGTGTTTGTGTCCATAGTATGCTTTGAATCAGAGTGCTCTTTGAGGAAAACTCAGAAGTGACATTTACTTATTTGTGCTTTTAGGTTTGTACCTTACACGAATGATGCATAATTCATGCCAGAAACCATTTGGCTCAACAAAAAACTAATTTAGTTTATCCCCTTTCAATACAACTTCAAATACACATATGACAAAATGTGCGGATCCAGGACTGGGATGTGGATGTGTGTAAGAGCCCAGAAAAGCTAAATTAAATATTTCGCTTTGGTCTTTTTAGGAGAATTCAAATAGGATTTCTTTTGTTTTATGAGTGTCTTTCTTTATTTTCTTTAAAATAAATCATTACTCATGAGTTGTATGCAAATTTAGTTACTGGCATGATCAGAGATAAGAGAAAATGAATGAAGGTAGCATTCTATGGACTGAAATGTCTTTGCTACTACTGGCATAAAAATGTAATTACTCCTCTTTCCGTGATGATAACCTTTGTAATGGAAAACTAGGTGTGTCTGACCAGTTCACTCAAATGTCTAACAAGTGACGTAAGCAAAATGGCGAAATAGGCGTTTTCTACTACCTTGCTCCCATCTATACCCCCATATATACTGCAGCATTATTCACAATAGCCAAGATGTGGAAGTAACCCAAGGATTCATGAACAGATGAATGGCTAAAGAAGATGTAGTGTAGGGACTTCCCTGGTGGTCCAATGGCTAAGACTCCGAGCTCCCAATAAAGGAGGCCTGGGTTTGATCCCTGGTCAGAGAACTAGATCCCACAGGTCAAAATAAGACTCAGCGTGGCCAAATAAATAAATAAATATTTTTTAAAAGATGCAGTGTATACATGCAATGGAATATTAATATTATTCAGACTTTTTTTTTAATGAGAAAATTTTGCCATATGCAACCATATGGATAAATCTTGAGGGAATTATGCTAAGTGAAATTAGCCAGACAGAGAAAGGCAAATACCATATGATTTCAATTATATGTAGAATAAATAAAAAGTCAAACTCATAGAAAATGAGAGTAGAATGGTAATTAGCAGGGGCTGGGGTGGGGGATAAGGGGTTAGTCAAAAGGTAAAACTGCCAGTTATAAGTTGAGTAAGCTATAGGAAGCTAATGCATGGTCGTGACTATAGTTAATAGTACTGTGTGTGAAATGGATAACCAAGGACCTACCGTATAGCACAGGGAACTCTGCTCAACATTATGTGACAGCTTGAATGGGAGGGGAGTTTGGGGGAGAATGGATACATGTATATGGATGGCTGAGTCCCTTTGCTGTCCATCTGAAACTATCACAACATTGTTAATTGGCCATACTCCAATATAAATTTTTTTTAAAAAAGTTAAAAAAATAGTACTGTGTGTACTTGACACTTGCTAAGAGAATAAGTCTTCAGTGTTTCCAAAACAAAACAGTGCCTAAGGATGTGATGGGTATTAAATAATCAAAGGGTAATCCTTCCACAAAGTATTCCTAAGTAGTCAAATCATCACGCTGTACACTTTAAGAGGGCACAATTTCTATTTTGTAGAGAAGTTCATTTTTGCCACAATGGAAAAGGCTATATAAAAAAGAATGTATATATGTGTATAACTGAGTCATTTTGCCATATAACAGAGATTGCCACAACATTGTAAATCAACTATACTTCAATTAAAAAAAAAAAAGAATGGACAGTTTTGTCAGTCATACTTCAGTAAAGCTGAAATGATAAAATGAAATGTTTAGCAAAACCCCAAGTTGGGAAGACTAACATACAGAGATGTGTCAGCAAATCCCTGGGCGGCACTTCTAGGAGGTCCAGCCTGCCAGATCCTACAGGCAACTGAATTTATGATATTTGGTCAGACACACAGGTGTATGTTTAAGACCTTTATCTCAGGGGAAAAAGGAATTGGTGTTTTGGAGGCCGTGATGTATCACTGTTTTCCTAATTCTTCTTTCTCATCAACTAGGAAACTGTGTTTCTCAGTGGAGCAAGAGTGGATTTAGTAGAAAGAAACACACTTGTCAGAGGAAATGGTGATTTTCTGCAGGACCAAGTGTCACACTGCTAGGCACATATGCTAGGCCCCTTAAAATCCTCAAATGTAATAACCTATGAGGGAAAAGAATCTGCAAAAGAATAGATCTAGATTTAGTTACATTATTCATGTAGATAAATAAATAACTGAATCCCTTTGCTGTACACCTGAAACTAATACAACATTGTATTAATAAATCAACTATACCTCAATTTTTAAAAATTAAATTGAAAACCAGAAAGACTCCGCTGGTGGCCGGTGGCTAAGACTCTGGGCTCCCTGTGCAGGGTGCCTGGTCAGGGAACAGATTCTACATGCTGTAATTAAGACCCTGTGCAGCCAAAGAAATACATGAATACATATTTTAAATGAATTAAAAAAAATTAAGTTAGACTTTCCTGGTGGCTTTGAGAAGACTTTTGAGAGTCCCTTGGACTGCAAGATCAAACCAGTCAATCCCAAAGGAAATCAGTATTGAATATTCATAAGAAGGACTGATGCTGAGGCTGAAACTCCAATCCTTTGGCCACCTGATGCAAAGAACTGACTCATTAGAAAAGACAATGATGCTGGGAAAGATCGAAGGCAGGAGGAGAAGGGGATGACAGAGGATGAGATGGTTGGATGGCATCACTGAGTCAATGGACACGAGGTTGAGCAAGCTCCGGGAGATGGTGAAAGACAGGGAAGCCTGGCGTGGTGCGGTTCATGGGGTCACAAAGAATTGGACACGACTGAGTGACTGAACAGCAACAACTGGTGGCTCAGTGGTAAAGAATCCACGTGCCAGTGCAGGGGACATGGGTTTGATCCCTGGTCTAGGAAGATCCCACATGCCGTGGAGCAGCTAAGCCCAACCGCTACAACTTTTGAGCCTGCACACCAGAGCTCAGGAGCCGCAGCTACTGAGCCCACGTGCTGCAACTACTGAAGCCTGCATGCACTAGAGCGTGTGCTCCACCAAAGAGAAGCCCCTGCACAAGTCTGTATCCCGCAACTAGAGTAGCCCCAGCTCGCCACAACCGGAGAAAAGCCCTGCAGCCATGGAGACCCAGCGCAGCCAAAAATAAATAAATATATAACATTTTTTAAATTATAAAAATAAACTTAATTTTTAAAATGAAAGAAAAAAAAACCTAAAATGAATGACACCCCTGTGGTTCTCTATTTTTTTATTTTATTTTTTTAATTTTTATTCTTACTTTATTTTACTTTACAATACTGTATGGGTTTTGCCATACATTGACATGAATCAGAAAAAAAGATGAAGTGTGTATCTTTGCTAATTAGAAAATAATGAACCACTATTGTGTTTGTGGGGAGTGGAATCCAGGAAGGAATAAACCAGGAGACACAGCATCTTTACTTCTCATCTCCCTGAGATAACTGCAACTGAAAATTATGGCCTATTTTCTGCTAGTGGTTGATTTATATAGAGAGATGCTATAAATAGAATTCCATACCCTTCTTTTCCTACTGAAATTGCCTCACAAGCATTTTGTACACTCTGAAAATATCTTTGAAATGTTGATTTGAGGTATTATCTTATTTCACTGTAAGTAAATATTATAAAATGCTATTTTGGAAAAAACTGCTAAAATGACTATAAAACAATGTTCATAATTTCATTGCCCATGTCCAGTATCTTCCAGCCACCCAGTGTTTTCCTATGTGGACCAACACATTCAGCAAAGCTGTGTTTTTGGAATAGCAGCTCATGTGATGGATACATTAGGCAGAGCTGGGCCTTGGCCTGGCTAACCTACACAGCTTTTAGCAAAGACCCTGATGTCATTTGGAATCCAAAGCAAAAATACTCCATGGCTTCAAACAGGTTCTGCTCAGTGGTGATGAATCCCCCTGCCAGTGCAGGAGACATGGGTTCGATCCCTGGGTCTGGAAGATCCCCTGGAGGAGGAAATGGCAACCCACTCTAGTATTCTTGCCTGGGCATCCATGGACAGAGGAGCCTGGCCGGCTACAGTCCATGGGGTCACAAAGAGTCAGACACAACTGAACGACTCAACAACAACAACACCTTGTCAGTAGCACAGAGTCCTTTCTCCCTGTGGTTCTCATGCTATAAAATGTAGAAGCTTGAATTAACCTGCAGAGGAGAGGTGGGGAGTTTTACTCTCAAAATAGCAGTGGTTTTCTTCAAGTTTCAATAATAAAGCTGATTTTAAGAGCCATAGGCCTTTAATATTATTAAACTAAATCAGTCTTTGATAATAACTATAGCAAATTTAGTTGTAAAGAAACCCAGACAGTTTCTGCCCTGCAAACATCGCTCTAAGCACCATATCCAGATTCACTGTTTTGCCATTTACAGCCACAAAGACATGATTATTAAACCTTGAGAATCACCAGGCAAAGCTATCCCCTCTTTTGATGCCCATGGGCTTCATTTGGTAATTCTCAACCATGTCTGCTGTGGAGACAGCAGTGGTCATAAGTCATTTGTGATTGTAACGTGGTTTAGAACTACTTCCAAGACGGAAATCCATCTCTGTGCACGGAGATGGCCTGAGAGAAGGAGATCTTTCTAAAAATGTATTTAAGTACAGTTGATTTATAATGTTGCATTAATTTCTGCTGTACAGCAAAGTAGAAGAGTAACTTCAATTATCTCAGTGGGATCAATCTAAGCCCTTAAAATCAGAGGACTTTTCCAGCAGGAGGCAGAAGAGAGAGCAACAAAAGTCAGAGATCCCAAGCACTGAAGGGATCCAGCATCTCATTGCCGGTTTGAAGATGAAAAGACAGGAAATGTACCTGACCTTGATGAGCTCAGAGGTTTCCTGCTGGCAGTCATCAGGAAAATGGGGACCCCAGCCCTGAAACCCCAAAGAACAGACTTTGCCCAAACTGAGAATCTCTCCCAGAGCCTCCAGGTAAGAGCTCAGGTCAACAACACAGGAGAGGCTGGAGTCCCACCTGGACTTCTGATCCACAGGACAGACAATCCAGGTGTGCAGTGTAAGCTACCCCGACTAAAGCAGAGCTAGAAAACCAGTACAGTTAGGTGAATGACCCAGTCTTACACCTACTACCCAGAGCCCTACAAGAGAGGGAGCAGGCTTTGTGTTTCCATGCAAATTTAAAACTTTTTGTTCCTAGTTCTATGAAAAATGCCATTGGTAACTTGATAGGGATTGCACTGAATCTGTATGTTGCTTTGGGTACTATAGTCATTTTGACAATATTGATTCTTCTAGTCCAAGAACATGGTATTTCTTTCCTACATGTTTGGTGGGAACATAAATTGGTGCAGCACTATGGAGAACAAGATGGAGGCTTCTTAAAAAAGTAACAAAAGAGAGTTTCTATGTGATCCTTCAATCCTACTCCTGGGCATATATCTGGAGAAAACTCTAATTCAAAAATATACCTGCACCTCTATGTTCATTGCAACACTATTTACAATAGCCAAGACATGGTAGCAACCTAGGGAACATGAATGGACCTAGAGATTATCATATTAAGTAAAATAAGTCAGATAAAGACAAATATCATATGACATCGCTTATATGTGAAATTTAAAAAAAATGATACAAATGAAATTATATACAAAGCAGAAACAGCAGACTGACAGACACAGAAACAAACATTGTTACAAAGGGAAAAACAAGGGGAGGGAGGGATAAATTAGGAGTTTGGGACTGACATATTTGCACTACTCTATAGAAAATAGATAACCAATACGGATCTATTGTGTAGCACAGGAACTGTATTCAGTATTTTGTAATAACCTGTAGGGGAAAAGAATCTGAAAAAGAATACATATATATATATATATATATGTATGTACGTATGTGTGTGTGTGTGTGTGTGTGTGTGTGTGTGTGTGTATTTGAACGACTTTGCTTGTATACCGGGGGGCTTCCCAGGTAGCGCTAGTGGTAAAGAACCCGCCTGCCAATTCAGGAGACATGGGTTCGATCTCTGGATCGGGAAGGTCCCCTGGAGGAAGAAATGGCAACCCACTCCAGTATTCTTGCCTGGAGAATCTCATGGACAGAGGAGCCTGGAGGGCTGCAGTCCATGGGGTCGTGAAGAGCCGGACACGACTGAAGCGACTTAGCTTGCTTGCTTGTCTGCTGTACACCTGAAACGAAGACAACATTGTAAATCAGCTATGAGTGAGTGAGTGAGTGAGTGAAGTCACTCAGTCCTGTCCAACTCTTTGCGACCTCATGGACTGTAGCCTACCAGGTTCCTCTGTCCATGGGATTTTCCAGGCAAGAATACTGGAGTGGGTTGCCATTTCCTTCTGGAGATCTTCCCAACCCAGGGATTGAACCCGGGTCTTCCTCATACTTCAGTTTAAGAAAGAGAGAGAGAGAAGGAGAGAGAGAGAGACAGACCCAGCTGAAACCTCCCAAGAGAAAGAACTGACTGAACCCTCCCAAGATAGCATATGATAAGCTGGGAAGCATTTCTTGGACTTCATGTTGTTTCACTCCACAGATGCTGGACCTGCAGAGAACTTTTCAGAACACACTGAGTTATCCTGGAGGAAGCAGGAGGTCCCCACTGGACCCTTAAACTCTGATAGAGAAGATGAGGAGTGAATCAGTGAGTATAGGACAGGGAAACCCTCATTTCATGTATTTCTCTGGATCCATCTAGGGTTGAGTAATGAATCTTTTCATGGAGTTCAACAGCCTTATGCAGCTATTTCTTTGGGGAAATTTTTTTCCCTTGTTTAAATAGGGAATAAAAAAAATCAATCTACATAACAAGGACATTTTAAAGGCTAATTTAGTGAAAATTATATAAAAAGTGTAGAAAATCATTTTCCCTACTATCATAGATCTGAGGTCTTTTCTATTTATATGCAAATGTCAGATGCCTGAACCTATTTTATGTTTTACAATTTTGAAATATTGCCTATTTCAAATGATATATTATATTGCCTATAAACATTAGATTAATGAAGTCCTGATAAGGTAGTAAGGGCTTTTAGAAAGCAGTTTTAAGCAATTGCCCTCCTACAAGTACCATCTCTAACAGATATTTCTTTGTATAAAGCCACAAGGAGCATTTTAATTTTTAGATGTAATCTATTCTGTTTTTTTTTTCCACATTACTCTAAGAACATGTTGATCCTTTCTTAAAGCAAAACAATTAAATGTGACATTTAAAAAATAGACACCAGCTTCATAGAAGCAAATCCGAGTAGCCACTACTCCAACTTTGCCTGAAATTATCTGCAAACTTCCCCTTAAGTAATGACCTTCTGTTCAAAGAGTCTTTTCTTAGTCCTGGGTTTTATTTGATTGTCTGAGCTTTAACTCTACTTTAGGTGTCCCCTTGAAGAAAAACAAAATACAGATTAAATGAATTATTTGTTTTTAATCCACTGCATAATATTTCTGCATAATAATAAGCTGCAAAACACTTTGGTTCAGGCAGAAAAATGATCGACCCCCAAAAAGTTGTTATTTGGACAAAGTTTGCCTTATTTGCAACTGTTATGGGGAAGAACTAACTCCGTGTGTGTGGATAGTCGCTCAGTCATGTCCGACTCTTTGCAACCCCATGGACTGTAGCCTGTCAGGCTCCACTATCTGTGGGATTCTTCAGGCAAGAATACTTGAGTGGGTTGCCAGTTCCTTCTCCAGGGGATCTTCTGACCCATGGGTTGAACCCAAGTTCCCACATTGCAGGCAGATTCTTTACCATCTGAGCCAGCAGGGAAGCCTGACTCCATGTAGGACCCATTTCTTTAACTTTGCTTCCTGTTGCTTTTGTTCACTAAAAGGACACTGTCCATACCTAACAGCCTGTTTAGGGAACCCTGCCCCTCTGCCTGAAGGTTTAACCAAAATGCTTTTGTTCAGGACCTTGTCCACCTGTGGATGGCTACAGGAAGGAAGAAATGAACACCACCCCTTCCAGAGGCCAGCCATTCTGAGAGATATTTGCAAGACTAAGGGCCTTTTTTATTTGTTATTTTTTTAACTTCCTCACCTCCTCTCTCTCTCTCTCTGTTTTTATAAAAGAATCTGGCATCCAGACCCTGAAAAGGTGGTTGTTTTTGAGACATTATTCTGCCATCTTCTCAGTCTGCCAGCTTTCCAAATAAAGTCATATGCCTTGCCTCAACAACTTGTGTTTCAGATTTATTGGCCTGTTGTGTGGCTAGCAGAACAAGGCTGGACACAGTAACACAAAAATCTTGCTGCAGGTAAGCCTCTCAAATGAATCCCGCCTTACTTCTATAGCTCAGGGATGTGGTTGGAATATAAGCCAGAGAGAAAACAAAGAAGTAACGCTTTGGCTGGTGTTCCTGGTAGATATTCCAATGCAGAAGTGGGTTGGGAAGACCAGAGGACTAATGCTGCTAAAGATTCTGAGTGGACTACATACCCAGCCTGGCTGGCTGCACACAGTGTAGCTTCTATTCCCTTTCCTGGCAACTGCCCCCCTGGGTCTAAGTAATGTGTGCGTGCGCGTGTGTTTGCTTGTATGATCATTTTTTTTGCTTGTATGCTTATATATTTCTTTTTTTTTTTTTTAATTTGGATTTTTTTTCCTCTCTGCAATATTTAGGGTTCTACTGCTTAGCTTCCCACTCTTGTTATCGATCAGAAGTCACTGTGGCAAATGCACAATGAGGCTCAGTTCAGTTCAGTTCAGTTCATTCGCTCAGTTGTGTCCGACTCTTTGCGACCCCATGAACCGCAGCACGCTAGGCCTCCCTGTCCATCACCAACTCCCAGAGTCCACCTGACCTACGTGGACAGCTGCAAAAACAAAGGATTCTGACACCAAGAAATTTGAAACAATGAACTGTATCAACCCAAACCCATGTTCATTGAGGCAGTGATGCCATCCAACCATTTCATTCTGTCGTCCCCTTTTCCTCCTGCCCTCAATCCTTCCCAGCATCAAGGGCTTTTCAAATGAGTCAGCTCTTCTCATGAGCTGGCCAAAGTATTGGAGTTTCAGCTTCAAAATCAGTCCTTCCAATGAACACCCAGGACTGATCTCCTTTAGGATGGACTGGTTGGGTCTCCTTGCTGTCCAAGGGACTCTCAAGAGTCTTCTCCAACACCACAGCTCAAAAGCATCAATTCTTTGGCACTCAGCTTTCTTATAGTCCAACTCTCACACCCATACATGACCACTGGAAAAACCATAGCCTTGACTAAATGGACCTTTGTTGGCAAAGTAACGTCTCTGCTTTTGAATATGCTGTCTAGGTTGGTCATAACTTTCCTTCCAAGGAGTAAGCGTCTTAATTTCATGGCTGCAATCAACATCTGCAGTGATTTTGGAGCCCCCAAAAATAAAGTCTGACACTGTTTCCACTGTTTCCCCATCTATCTGTCATGAAGTGATGGGACCAGATGCCATGATCTTAGTTTTCTGAATATTGAGCTTTAAGCCAACTTTTTCATTTTCATCAACAGGCTTTTTAGTTCTTCACTTTCTGCCATAAGGGTGGTGTCATCTGCACATGTGAGGATATTGATATTTCTCCTGGCAATCTTGATTCCAGCGTGCGCTTCCTCCAGCCCATCATTTCTCCTGATGTACTCTGCATATAAGTTAAACAAACCGAAACACAGGAGTTTGAAGGGGGGTAAAGGTCATTGCAGGCCTATGCAAGGAGATGGGTAGCTTTACCTAAAGACCCTCAAGTCTCCGAAGGGTTTCAGCAAAGCTGCTTTAAAAGCAAGGTGAGGGAGGGGTACAGTTCATTGTTGCAAATTTCTTGGTGTCAGAATCCTTTGTTTTTGCAGCTGTCCACGTAGGTCAGGTGAGAATAGTCTTATACACCTCCAACAAGACAAATATTATTCTCTGTTCTGCAACTTTTTAAAAATCTCTGTATGAATGGGAAAATGCTATACCTTTAAAGGTCAGAGCCTTGAGTATGGGCTCACCTGTATATTTTAGGCTCTAGGCAACATTCTCATTTTGAAGCTAAAGCAATAGAATACAAAGACTAAAGTAAAATAAATAGATCTAATATGGAGTCAGATTTGTTCCTCCCTATCAGTTTCTCAAGTCCCAACCCTCATTATCCTGGTTCTGTCCTAGGAGATGATTTTGAGAGGATGGCTCAGAAGGAACCCATGCCCAGGGTCCTGTCTGCAAGCCCCTAGTTTGAGTGTGTGATACCTTCATCGGAGACCACATTTCAGTTTATTTTGATCAACACCATAGCCTTACTTGTAACTGCTGGAGGGAGATTGCTGTTGGGAATGACAACACTTGTGATGGCCCTTGAGAGCCATTTCCCAGAGGTCTTGATTTGCCACATGCATTACTTCTGAAAGATTTATTAGGGAACATTACACGCTGCTGCACCGTCTCCTGAATTCTTTGCTTACAAAGATGCTCCATGGGGGATTCCCTAGTGGTCCAGTAGCTAAGACTCCTTGCTCCCAGTGCAGAGAGCCAGGTTCAATCCCTGGTCAGGGAACTAGATCCCACATGCCACAACTAAAAGATTCTACACGCTGCATTGAGGATTAAAGGTCTCCCATGCACTAAGACCCAGTGCAGCCAAACAAACAAATAAATTAAAAAATATATATTAAATAAATAAAAAGATGCTATACACAGTTGAAAATTTTTGCAGAGCAAACATGAGACCCCCAGGTCCTTCCTCTAGCCTCTCTTAACTCTATCTTATGGGGCTCTCAGCAACCCCCAAACCGGGCTGGTTTACTTGGCCCTGAAACCTGCCCAGAATGGAAGCGAGCATTTTAAAATTAAAGTTAAGGTGGGAAGGAGACAGAGGAAACCAGACAGCATTGAGGTTTCTGAGGCTTAAGAAACAAATTGCCAAGGCACGCTACAACAATCACTCACATTTGATTGACTGCTTGTCTTTGGAGGTGAAAGCATACAAATGCTTGCAGAAAAGAAACATGCTTCAGATAGTACATATCATATACTTAATTTTCTGAAGGGAATTTTATTTTCCCCACTGTACAGGTGAGGAAACAGAGGCTCCTAGGGGTTATACTCTGAGAGATTAAATATACACGCAAAATGACAAGTTTAGAGATGACAACAGAACTCTGAGATACCACTTCTGCAACAACCAGGCCAGTGAAGAGAAACCCTAACCTGTGCAGCTACAATCAGCCCAGAACATTTAGAACTTGGTCCATGACCGCCAGCTTCCATATTTTTGCCCCTGCTTCTAAGTCAGAACCAAACAAAGAAAACAAAATATGCTCCCTAAACTGACCACCTAGGACACTCCACTTCTACTGAACCCAACTCCACCTTCCCCATGGCAACAGCCTCCAATCAAAGCACATCAGAATCCTTCTCCTTTTCACCCTAAACTTCTCCGTCCGCGAGTCTCTGCCAAATCAAAGTGATGGTGGCCGACTCCCTTGTTACAATGAGCTCCGGAGAAATAGCCCCTGGCTTCCCATCTGAATGTTCTTCCTTTCTTTCCATAACCACTTGCCCTGAATTCACAGGAAGTGCTGCTAGAGTGAGGGTGAAGAATTCATCCCAGTTGGCATGGGATTTACTGTGTTTGAGCTCAGAAAGTCCTGCAGCTCCAGCAGCCCTGAGTCCCAGGCACTTGGAGAGGCCAGGTCACTTTGGCAGAATTGGCATTTGAATGCCAATTCCAATTGGCATACAGACTCAGGATGGCTTGTCTGTAAAGCCTGTGCTCTTTCCTTGAGGGACAGAAAGTATTCCATCCCCTGTGCTGTGTCCAGTAGACTGGCGGGAGCTGCCAGCATTCTGCGTCCAGAAGAAAAGAGAAGCACGAACAGCTAGCAAAGTCAGCTCTGTAGCAAGTAAGGACAAGGGACAGGTTTTGGCAACACAGGGAGCAGACATGCTGGATGATCTCCTAGGAAGACTCCATCCAGCCACCCTCCTTGGGCAGCACAAGCTGCCCCTCCCATTGGGATGCAGAATGAGTTCTCCTCCCCCTGAACCTAGGCTTCTCAGCTTCAGCTTCAGCTTCTTGGAAGCCACCTGCCCTGAGTGAGGATGCTCCGACAACATGAGAGCCCCTGGAGGGCGGCCCTGGAGGATGAAAGTCTGTTTGGGTGGCCCAGCTCCAGGAGAACCCTGAGCTGAACTCAGCAGAGACCTCAGGCAAGTCACATGAAACAGAGCTGCCCCTGAGAAAAGCCAACCCATAGCCTCACTAGGAAGAGTAAATCCTAGTGGGTCTTTTTTTAAATGCACATTTTCTCATTCAGGTGAAATTCACATGTCATAAAAAGAACCATATTAAAATAAAGAGGAGACTGAGCCATAAAAAGGACAGAAATAAGGCCATTTGCAACAACATGGATGGACCTAGAGATTATCTTCCTAAGTGAAATAAGTCAGAAAGAGAAAGACAAATCCCATATGATACCACTTATATGTGGACTCTAAACTAGGACACAAATGAACCTATCTATGAAAGAGAAACTACTCCCAGACTGAGAAATCAAATTTGTGGCTGCCAAGGGGGAGGTAGGATGGGAGAGAGATGTACTGGGAGTTTGGGATTAGCAGATACAAACTGCTATATAGAGAACAGATAAACAACAAGGTCCAACGGTAGAGCACAGGGAACTGTATTCAATATCCTGTGATAAACCACAGTGGGGAAGAATATGAAATATGTGTGTGTGTGTAACTGAGTCACTTCGCTGTACAGCAGAAATTAACAACACTGTAAATCAACTATATTTCAATAAAATAAATTTCAGAAAATTAACCATCTTAGAGTGAATAGTTCAATGGTATCACATTCACGATGCTGTGCAACAACCATCTCTATCTGATTTCAAGACATTGTCCTCTCTCCAAAATGAACTCTGTACTTGTTGGAAGAAAATTCTTCATGACACTTGTCAAAGATGGTAAGGAAGATTTCATTCAAGAGGGGCTATAAAGGGACTTCCCTGGCAGTATAGTGGTTAAGACTCTGGGCTTTCATGGCCAACGGGGCAGGGTTCAACCCCTGGAAGAGGAACCAAGATCTCGCATGCCACACAGTGCAACCAAAACATTAAAAACAAAAGAGGGACTATAGAAATGGGGTTTGGCAGGAGGGAAGAGGGATTGGGCCCAAATGTGAATTCAACAGGGCCAAGTGGGGGTTCCTGGCCAAGGAACACGATGAGGAACAGAGGACAGAGAATTACTGAGAGGAAACATCGGCAATAAGGAGGGGGTTCTGGCTAAATCAACTTGACAAGATTCTTGCTGATGGCGGGCCAGAGGGATGAGAGTGGGGAAGGGAATTTGATCAGATATCAAGAATGGTCTAATACCACAGGTAGGTTTTTTTGCTAAACTGAACCAACAGGATTCTTGCTCAAACTGGGCTAACTGGGTAAAGACCAGGGGCTAAACAAGAAGAAGGCTCAGAGGAGCCTGACTCGGGATGGGTGAAGGAGAGGGTGTTCCTGGTGCTGATTTCCTGGTATAGATCCTTGCTTAGAATTGTGCCACATGCAAATGTAGGGAATAAACATATGGGCACCAAGAGAGGGGCGGTGGGTGGGATAAACTGGGAGACTGACATTGACATATATGCACTATTATGTATAAAATAGATAGCTAATTAACAATGCTGTGATAGTTTCAGGTGTACAGCAGAAAGATTCAGTTATACATGGATATGTGTTTCAGTTCAGTTCAGTCGCTCAGTCGTGTCCGACTCTTTGCGACCCCATGGACTGCAGCATGCCAGGCCTCCCTGTCCATCACCAGCTTCTGGAGTTTACTCAAACTCATGTCCATTGAGTCAACCATCCAACCATCTCATCCTCTGTCGTCCCCTTCTCCTCCCACCTTCAATCTTTCCCAGTAACAGGGTCTTTTCAAATGAGTCAGTTCATCGCATCAGGTGGGCAAAGTATTGGAGTTTCAGGCTCAACGTCAGTTCTTCCAGTGAATATTCAGGACTGATTTCCTTTAGAATGGACTGGATCTTCCATCCAGTCCATTGGATCTTCTTGCAGTCCAAGGGACTCTCAAGAGTCTTCTCCAATACCACAGTTCAAAAGCATCAGTTCTTCAGTGCTCAGCTTTCTTTATTGTCCAACTCTCACATCTAAACATGACTACTGGTAAAACCATAGCTAAAATAGATGACCAGTGCAAGCTCGATGGGTGAAGCAAAGCACTCAAAGCTGGTGCTCTGGGACAATCCAGAGGGATGGAGTTGGGAGGGAGGTGGGAGGCAGGTTCAGGATGGGGGGACAGGAGGTGGGAGGGAGGTTCAGAATGGGGGGACAGGAGGTGGGAGGGAGGTTCAGGATGGGGGGACAGGAGATGGGAGGGAGGTTCAGGATGGGGGGACAGGAGATGGGAGGGAGGTTCAGGAGGTTCGGGGGGACATAAGTGTACCTGTGGCTGATTCATGTCAATGTATGGCATAAACCACCACAATGTTGAGCTAATTATCCTCCAATTAAAATAAATAAATTAAATTTTAATCAGCATTTTAAAGAAGGAGGAATAATTAGAACCACAGGGTGAAAATTCTAACCTATATTGTTCTTGGTTCAGAGAAAAGGTTTGTGATTCAATCTCTCTGTCCACACGCAGCCAGATCCAAGACCACAGAGGGCCCCATGCATCTTTGAACAAATCCAGGTGACTTTTCACCCTGTTCTCATTGGCTTAGAGAGATGAGAGCCCTTGTACCCTGTATCTTCCCATTTTGTTCTATTTATATCTCATTTTTAAGTAAAATAAGAGCTGTTTTATTGAGTATAATTTTATCTATATTAACAGATAAACTCAAAAAATCAGAAGGAATGATTATTTTTACCAAAAATAATCTAAGTTACAGCAACATGTTCATGGTCAATGACTTAATTCCTGGATAGTCATCATTGGCCTACTTTTCAGTTTATCAAGAAGTCATCATTCAGGCTGTATTAATTAGGACATGATGCAGTTAACTTTATTTTACTTTCATTTAGTCACACTAAGACACTATGTTTTCCTTCAGCAAATGCCTGGTTTTTGTCACACAAACCTGTCACCTACATATTCATTTTACTGTATCGTGCATACTTGATATCCACAAGAGTTGCCTCAAATTACTTTCACCCTGGAAAGCCACAAAGGCATGAGACAGTGTGCTCAATGAGCTTTTAAGTCACAATAATTCGGAGCAAAACAATTAACTTTCATACAGGCCAACACAGCATGGAAGGAAAGTAAATATTCAATAATGGGAGTTGAGGACAATGTCATAAGATGAAGCCAGGGTTGGTGAAGCTCATAAATATATTCAGAACCATCCTGTGAGGGGTGATTATCTGCACATCAGAGTCAAGGTGGAATAAGGGGGAGGAATGCTCTTAGTCAGGAGAGTTTGCTGAGCACTCAGCTCATTCGCTACATGTGACCCAAGGTGAGACGAAGAGATCCAGGTGCACTGGGTACCGTTAGGCATCCTTGTCACTCTTCCTCTGGATTCTTGGGATTCTGATTTCAGCTTCAGCATCTGGAGTTGGTCCACTCTGTTGGCTGGGTTCCATGCTTCCTTTGGTTCTCTGGTCTGAAATTCAGGGAAGCATTGGCTCAGTTCCCAGCACAGTTCACAGTTCAGCCGCTCAGTGGTGTCTGACTCTTTGCGACCCCATGGACTGCAGCACGCCAGGCCTCCCTGTCCATCACCAACTCCCGAGGTTTACTCAAATGCATGCCCTTTGAGTCGGTGATGCCATCCAACCATCTCATCCTCTGTTGTCCCCTTCTCCTCCTACCTTCAATCTTTCCTAGCATCAGGGTCTTTTCAAATGAGTCAGTTCTTCGCATCAGGTGGCCAAAGTATTGGAGCTTCAGCTTCAGCATCAGTCCTTCCCAGTGTAGTCCTACAAATACTTTCCTCCATTTCTAATGTCAATGTTCACTCACTGCCTTTAGCAAAGGCCCTTAAATCACAGCTTCCATTAGAATGGCCAGGAAGGCTCATCAAGCTTGCCAGTTCCTGGGCCCACCTGCCACAAGAGATTCTGCTTCAAAGTTTCCACGTGGGACCCCAGGAAGGTCATCCACTACAGAGTGACCAATAAGATTTTTAAGCAGGTCAAGAGAGGCTCACCATCTACAATGTCAGAGTCCAGACCACTCCTCCTGGATTTTGTGATGCGTTCTCTGGTTCCACTTCTTTTTCCCTCCAAACTAGGATCCCTCCTTCCAACTGAGACAGCCTTCTTTTATTGAGCACTTACTTACTCAGTCCTTTTCCAAGCTCTGGGAATACAGATTGAAAAAGACAAAATGCTTTGCCTCTACCCAGGCAACTGAAGGGGAGACAGGGGTTAAACAGGATGTTAAGAACTTTGTTTGTATTATCTCATTAAATCATCACAACAATCCTTTGGAGTAGGTACTATTCTTTTTCTCCATTTGATAGAAGAATAAAATGAAACTTAGAATCAAGTCATTTGCCTACTGTTCCAAGCCGACCAGAGGCAGAGATCAGACATCAACCCAAGTTTGCCTAGAATCAAAATCTTAATTTTGTCAGTGCCTCCACACCACATTAATCCTGATTCTATACTGCTTTCCCCTTTACCATGCCCCATCCTTGTGATCTGGAGAATACTATTATATTCACATATAAATTCAGGGGATCTGGCCATATTCTTGCCCATCTTGGGGTCCTAAGATGCTGAGCTGAGCTCATGCTATTTCCCCTTAACTGTACAATTACATTAGATTCAATGCAATCCACTTCTGCTAAAAGTGATCATTTGTTAGCATCTACAATTGCCAGGTCTTTTTCCAAGTTTTGGGGGAGCTAAATAAAAATGAAAAAGTGCCTGTTCTCACTCAACCAGCAGGGGAGACAGATGGGTCCAACACTAGTATATCACCAGGGAACTGGGGTGAGCTCCAGTGGGGTGACCATGCTGAGATAGGAATGAGGGAGCTGGGATTTGGGAAACAGGCATCAGGAGGGCTTCATGAAGAAGTCCGTATTTGCTGGGGCCCAGCCCCGGTGGATCCAGGGTGATTCGAAGGTGGGGACGGAGTCAGCGTCTTTGGAAAAATACATATTTAATCACAGATATAGAGAGATTAGAAATGGATAGTGTAGTAGGAAGATTCGTGGAGAAAAAGAGGCTGAATAACTTGGATTACGTGGAATAGCATCCATGCTCCAGATGGGAATTCAGCCAGAAAAACAGGAGCAAGAAAGAAGCGACATGGGGGAATCAGTCTTTCCGGAAACTGATCCGATTTCTTTATTTTGGGGTTAGCTTATATACCTTTTGTTACACATAGGGATGAATATAGAGTCACGCGGGGGTCAGCAGTCCTGACCTTTATCAAAATCAGGTGCTTCACATAAAAAGTTCTTAGGGATTCTATGATTCTTTCTTTCTGATAACCAAAAAACTTATTTTTTCCAAGGGTGTTTTTTCTTAAACCAGGCACCACCCTCCAAATAAAGTTACATTCCTATAGGGTGAGGGTGTAGTGAGTTACAATCAAGAAAGGAATTTATTTAACCCAAGGTTAACATGATTAGTCTTAAAGGTTAATACTTATTTCTCCTATATGCTTAAAGGTTAATACTTATTTCTTCCTATATGCTAGTTATATTCATTATAAGGGTAGGGAACATGGAGATTTAGCAGCAAACATCAGCCCAACAAATGAAAATCCTTTCATCAATGCTCCCCTTAAGATCTATTTAGTCTTAAGATAGTGATAAAGTTACATTTTTACATAACAAGGACACAGTGATTTATAACAAAGTACAGTGATCTATTACAAAAGAGAAAATCCATTAGCTCAAAAAGTCTAGTATTGCTAACATCAAAACTACCATATTTCCTTGTCTATAGTCCAAATATATTGATTAATATATTCCCAGGTGCCTAAGGATATGGAGGCCTGGCGGCAATCATTGACTCAACAAGAAGAAAAAGCCCTATGCTAATTAAGACTCTCAAAATACTCCAAAACTCTCTGTGCTGTTTATGGTTAAGAGGGAGTAAACAATCATGTGCATAGTGGCAGGAGTATGGATAATCCTGTCACACAAGCTAGTCTGTCAGCAGAGAGGTTTGACCCACCCAGGGCAGGGAATTAGCAGCAATTATTGACACAACAAATGAAAAACCGTTCACCAATATAATTCCTAACCAACCCACTATACTAATAATTTCTAACTCCCCAAAAGAATTTGCCTTTAGTAAGTCTAAAACATCTCGTGCCTCTCAGATTGGGAGGCTGTAAACAATCACATGTGGCCGGACGAACCTATACAGGTGGGCTAGATAACCTTCAGAGGAGTCCGTAAGCTGAAACACTCTTGTCACGCCCAAGAATTTTTATTGCCTTGGAGCTGCACGTTTACTCCTTCTCCGAGAGAAATGGTTATGGGGGAGAGCCCCCCGTAAAGTCAGAGGTGTAGGTGAGAGCATAAAACAGACTCTGGTTTTGGGGTAGATGCTCGGGAACAGGGGGTTTCCTGAGGCTTGATCACACCTTTGCGTATGCCAAGCCTCGTTCCTCATGACCTTTGCCATGGGCGGAGTTCCTCACGCTGGCTCCCGGCACGTATTGAAGGAGTTCCTAAATATGCAGATAGGATGTATATACAAACAATGCATGAGTGCGTGCTCAGTTGTGTCTGACTCTTTGCAACCCTATGAACTATAGCCCATCAGGCTCTTCTGTCATGGAATTTCCCAGGCAAGAATATTGGAGTGGGTTGCCATTTCCTTGGCTATGCTATACTGAATGCTTGCAGTGTACCCATCAGGCACCCTATGTGCATTTTCTCATGAATCCCACAGCAGCCCTGTGACTAGATACCTCAGCATTCCCATTTGGCAGATGAATGCCTAAGCCTTGGAAGAGTGCACTCATCAAGCCAGACCTTAAGCCAGAGATCACCCATCTAGGATGATAGACAGATCAGGTTCAAACCCAGGCAGTTTGATTCGAGAGCACTGGGGTTGAAATAATAAAGAAAGGCATATGAAATTCTAGAGTGATCGGAAAACGTCAGGTAGTGCTGTGAGGATGTGCATGTATGGAAGGGTGCCGAGATGGAAAGTTAAGTGAGGGCAGATTTTGGCGGGCATGGGAGTACTTGCGAGAACTTAGCATTTACTACCCAGGCTACACAGGCTCAACTCAGATTCTGTGGATTTTTTTTTTTTTTTCCGCCACATCATGCCACTTGCAGGATCTTAGTTCTCTGATCAGAAATTGAACCAGGACCCCTTGCAATGAAAGTATGGAGTCCTAACCACTGAACCACCAGGGGAATACTCATCTCAGTTTCTAGCTTCTCCATCAAGCCTGTGCAAGGCATCCCAACCCTCAAGGGTCTCCCCTTTCCCTGGAGTCTTGGTCTGGAATAAATATAAAAGCTCTTGTGTCTTATTGGGCATTTTTCTCCTACTGCAGACACGAGGCCATCTAAGCTGTTTTATCAAAATTAAGGATGCTCTGCTCTATGACCCAGGAGGCTGTATATTAGATCATACAGGATCCCTTATCCATCATCTAATTAATGGATCTAAAAAGTGAGTTTCTGATCTCATCAGTGGCAGACCAGAGGATGGGTAAAGATAGAGGTTGGAGTCCTTTATTCCCTTGACTTCTGCCTTAGGTATCATTTTGGTGTGGTCCATGTGCTTCTAGACAAGATCATGGTGTTACCAGGCTGCCCTTCCTGGGGTTGTGCTTCCCCATAGGCACTGACCCTCACTCTTTCCTTGCTTTTTCCTTCTGGCCTGGAGGAGGTACAGACTTCCATGCTTGCTAGCTTCAGTGATTTACATTGTCTCATCTCATTGGACAAGACTTCTCATATCATTGTCAGTGGCCCTTTCCTTAAGCTGCTACAGTCTGTGTGTATCACCTCTTTCCTTCTAAGATACTAATTAGTATAGGATGGTTTTGTTTTTTGTTCTTCAAACTTTCTCAGAACCCTTCCATATTCCTGATTTCATTTCTTCTTGATCTGAGTCTGAAGGCCAAGGTTTAACTGCCCAATAGTGAGGTCTGGCTGCTTGCCACTGAAAAACCAATGAAGAGACCAAGTTGGTGGGAAGGAACGTTTGCTGCATTTTGGATGCTGGCAACTGCTTGGGGGAGCAGGAAGGACTCCTATCCAAAGACCAACTCGCCCCAACACCCACACACTGACTGTCAGTGAATGAGAGCTTTTATAAACACAGGGAGGGGGCTACATGCAGAAACAGCAGTCAGCTCTGACAGTCATCTTAAAATTGGTCATCAGTAGTCTGACTGGCATCACTTTGTATTAAGTACAGTTAATCTTCAGTTCCATGGTCTATTACTTCCCACTTCTTTGAGGCCATTTCTTGGAATTGTGGCAGCTTACGTCATGGCTACAATATGGTCATCTTGTAGTTAACTTCTTCCACCTGGTGGGGGTTTCAGTATCTATAAGACAGCTCACAGGAGATGGCTCAGAATATTATCTACCGCCCTAGAGAAGGAACTAAAGGTCCTTGACTATGCTTAGTGACTAGAGAGCTATTGTTTAGTCTTGTCAGACCATTTCCCTTTGTTTCTGCATTTTCTCACTTCTCTGATTAAACGTATCCTTTGGTTAAAGTTTTTCCACAGGCAAAAGGCAGGCGGAGGACATGGGGTTGAGGGGGAGGACATGGGGTTGGTGGGGGAGGACCATAGCATCCTGCTCCATCCCATAATGACTAGCTGACCCTTTCCCAAATACCAGGAGAGGGATCACACTACGTGGTTTGGAGCTCCCTTCCCCGCTGACCAAGGGAAGAGGCTTCTCTGGCCAGGTCTACAAGACCAACGACTGCCATCACACGGGCATCTCCAGGACACACACACATCTTTAAGAATCGACATGAACATCTTTTGATGGATCAGACTGGTCACAGAATATATATAAGAGAATAATGAGAATAGAAGCAAGTTCCATAAACATAGCCACTAGACACTTCCATGCAGCTGGAGTGTCCCTCTGAAAGAAACTCTTCCAGAAAAATCTAAGGAATGAGCCCCTTGCTGTGTTGGCTTTGACAACGTATGTGTGGTCTGCTGTTGCACAGCTCGGGAAGCTGCTGAAAGAAATGGTTGGAGAGAGGCCGGGAAGCATCTTCTGGGTCTCCCTGGAGCACAACTCCACTTGTGTGATGAAAGAAGTGGTTCTCTTCTGCAGCAATGGCAGTTCTAGTGAAGCAGGGGAGACAGCAGGATGTCAGAGGGCTCTCCATCCACGTGGGCTAGCATTCCTTAGGCTGTCATCATAAGCCAAACTCAGCATCTTCACTGGTTCCCACGAGCAAATGACTCGCACAGTCTGCAAAGTCTTTGATCGATTTTGTTGAAAGTTTGCGGGATGGTGGAGCCAGGTCATATCATTGAGTACAAATGCCCTCCTCACTCTTCCTCTACCCTCTTAGGTACCCCCGTGCCTCCTTTCACTGTTGCTGAGGGACAGTACAGCATGGTAACTGCTGGAGATGATCAAGTACTTCCAGTTCTGTATCTCTAAAGTGCAGTTGAGTTGGGGCCACATGACTATTTCTGGCCAGAAGACTGTAACCGGAAGTGATGCCTATTGTGTCTGAGTGGGGCAATTTTATTATCATTTTAAGACTCTGGAACTCTCTCTTTTTTATGTGGATAATTTTTAAAGTCTTTATTGAATTTTTTACAGCACTGCTTCTGTTTTATGTTTTTCGGGGTTTTTTTGCCATGAAGCATATAGGATCTTGGCTCCCTAACCAAGGATTGAACCCACATCCCCTACACTGGAAGATGAAGTCTTAACCACTGGACCACCAGGGAAGTCCCAGCTCTCGGGAGCTCTTTATCCCTCTTCTACAGTGACTGGTGAACAGGGAAGGATGGATACACGTACACCCTCACACTATGTAAATATCCCATAATGAATCTCAGAAAATATGGAGAAATTATATACTACGTTTTTCTTCCATTTTAGACAATAGGAGCTTAGCATCAATATTGAATTATATGAAAAGATTGTATTTCTTTCAGTTGAGTCAATACGCTGGGTTTCACTGCAGAGAGATTCTGGGACCAGCTGTCAAGAGAATACCCTTTCTCCATCTAATTACACACACTTTGCTGATACCTGACTCAAGGAACAAAGAAGGTGCAAATGGCAGAGGTAAGCCTCTAACATCAGCGCATTAAGAATCACTGCTAACTCCTGGTGACAGATGAAGACAGGTTACAGTGTGCATGGGCTATGGCACCAACTCACACAGGGACAGTCTGTAGCTTGATAATATCTGCTGAGACCTTCACTGACCAAGCACACGAACGCACCGGGGAGCCCTTGGCCTCAGCACTTTATAATCATCATCTTGCTTAATCCTGAAAAGTGTAGACCCCACATCTTCTCAGGCAAGTGCTGGCATCAAAGTTGATTATGATAGTCAATTTAATATTCTATAAATCAATGTCTTGCAAAATGAATGTGTCCAAACCAATCGTGTCAGCTGTTACACTGTCTCTCCCAGACCAGGGAACATTTGTGTTCAGACCAATTTTCTTTGCTTCTCTCTGGTCTCCTTGAATTTTCACTCACAGCTCCGAGTGGTGATAAGTGATGAACAGTCTAAGTTATCCAAAAAAATTTATCCAAAAAACAGAGAAAAAACCTTTGAGTCAGAGGTTACTCAGTGACGAGATGGCTGATTAGTTTTTACCTTGAACAAAGCCTGGGGAAATTAATTTGATAAGCATCTCATCTCCAGCGAGGAAGTTTTAACTTCCTAACTTCCTGATCAAAGCCCTCATTGGAGGGCATTGTTAAGAACACAAATGCCAGGTTCTACCCTGGGACACACTGGTTGGTGAGGTGTGAAGTGGGACCCATGAATAGGCATGTTTATGAAATCTTAATGTAATTGTGAAGGTCGTGCCAATCTGGGCAACTCTGCCATGGGAACATGGGCAGGCTGAGATGGGCAGCTGTGTCTTTTCTCTCTCTGAATTAGAGAGATTAATAGCACCAGCCAGGGAGAGCTGTTGTGATGATTCAAGAAAAGTCACTCAATGGGCATTTAGTGAGCACCTGCTGAATGCTTGGCTTTGAACTGTGAATACAGCACAGCCCTTGGTGATGACTGGGAGACAGGGGTGGATGGACAGATAGATATACATTACTGGTATCCAGAGCTGAGGCTGTCATATGGCGGGCACATGGTCCAGAGGAAGCAGGCTCAAGGAGGAGCCAGGGGCGGGCAGGAGCACAGCAAGCAGGGGGCATGGACAATGTCCCTGAGAAGCAGCCTGGGATGATGGCCTGTTTTTTGTGTTAACTTAGAGGTGGCACTGGATGCCCAGAAGACTGGCAACACATTATTTCTGGATGTGTGTGAGGGTGTTTGTAGAGGAGATTAGCATTAAAATGGATGAAGGGGACTTCTCTGGTGGCTCAGTGACAAAGAATCGACCTGCCAGTTTAGGAGACACAGGTTCAATCTCTTGCTCCGGGAGGATCCCACGTGCTGTGGAGCAAATAAGCTCATGCGCCACAACTATTAAGCCTGGGCTTTAGAGCCCAAGAACTGCAGCTACCAAGCCCAGTTACCACAACTCCTGAAGGCTGCAAGCCCTAGAGCCTGTGCTCTACAAGAGGAGCCACCGCAATGAGGAGCCACCGCAATGAGACGCCTGCGCGCCACAGCTAGAGAGTAGCTCCCTTTGGGGGCAACTAGAGGAAAGGCTACCCAGCAACAAAGATCCAGCACAGCCATATATAAATAAAATTATAAATAAAATAAAATTTATGCAGCGAGTAAAGCAGGTGGTCCTCTCTGTGGTAAGTGGACGTCCTTCAATACATTGCCTGGAGAGAATCAGCCAGAGGAAGTAAGAATCTCTTTTGAACTGGAGCTTTCAGCCTTCCTGGTTCTCAGGCCTTCAGAACTGAACAGGAATCTTTCCCATCAGTTCTCAGGTTCTCAAGTCTTCAGCCATAACCACCAGCCCTCCTGGGTCTCCAGCTTGCAGGAGTTGTGTCCTGGGACTTCATAACCACATGAACCAAAACCTCATGTCTCTTTACTACGCTCACACACCCTCTATCAGCTCAGCTGCTAAGGAGCCCCTCACCACGCCTGCACTGGGGTTGCAGCAAGTGTCAGGATCAGTCAGACAAGGAAGGACGATGGGAAGAATGTCTCAATCAGATGCCTGAGTCCAATCACACAAGGCCAGTTCAGGGGTTACTGATGAGGGTTCTTGGCCTCCTGAATCAATGAAGGCTGACTATAGGCCAGACAAGAAATTCAGGCAAGGCTTTATTGAGGCCCCTGCCGCACAGCGGGGCAAGAGAACAAACAGGTTTCCTTGCTTGCTCACTGAGGCGGGTGAGCTGGTTTCTTATATAAGGTGAGGGTTGAGGGCTTCCGTGGTGGCTCAAATGGTAAAGAAACTGCCTGCAATGCAGAAGCCCTGGCTTCGATCCCTGGGTCAGGAAGATCCCCTGGAGAAGAGAATGGCTACCAACTCCATTATTCTTTCCTGGAGAATTCCATGGACAGAGGAGCCTGGCAGGGTATAGTCCATGGGGTCAAAGAATCAGACACGACTAAGAGACGAACACAGGGGTGTGTCCAGTGGTCAACCCAGAGGAGTGGCTTAGGTGGTTTGCCCACCCTTAGGTGGTGTTGTGTGCAGGGGGGCATGCCCAGTACTCCGCTTTTCTCCCGATACCCTGACCTTGTTCTAGGCTCTCCAAAAGTAACAGCTGGGTGTTTTGGTCTTTTTTCATCTTTTGTCCAGAGATTGTTTGAACTGCACATGCAGCCTGGAAGAAGGCAATGGCACCCCACTCCAGTACTCTTGCCTGGAAAATCCCTTGGACGAAGGAGCCTGGCAGGCTGCAGTCCATGGGGTCACTAAGAGTCGCGCTTGCCTGAGCGACTTCACTTTCACTTTTCACTTTCATGCATTGGAGAACGAAATGGCAACCCACTCCAATGTTCTTGCCTGGAGAATCCCAGGGACAGAGGAGCCTAGTGGGCTGCCGTCTATGGAGTCACACAGAGTCGGACACGACTGAAGTGACTTAGCAGCAGCAGCAGCCAGCATTCTTGCCTGGAGAATCCCAGGGATGGGGGAGCCTGGTGGGCTGCCTCTGTAGGGTCGCACAGAGTCAGGTACGACCTAGGCGACTTAGCAGCAGCAGCAGCAGCGCGTCCACCCAGTCGTTTTCTAGTCCTCATACAGTTTCTGTGTATTTTGTTGCTCCAGGAGGGGTGTGTCCAGGTGCAAGCATTGCAGTGAAGAGTCCCAGGTCCCAGGCTGTCTCTCAGGGAGGTGGAAGCACAGGGAGGAGAAGCCAAGGACCACCTGAGCAGTGGCCGGTCCCCACCCACTCAGCAAAGGAAACCCTGGTACTACTCTCAGGGGGGTGAGTGATGAGACCACATTTGCTACTGTCAGAAATAAGGGTAGAGGCTGCCCCAGCACGCTTGGATGTCACTCCAGCCCCGACTGAATGTGACCCAATCTTGCGCCTGGCACTTCCTGTGTTTCTGGACTCCTCCTCCTTGGGGGTGTCCTCAGTTGGACTTTCGACAGGAGACCTCATGCTTTGGTCTTGAGTCACTCGCCCAACAGGTTGACCCTCTGGTTCTCAGTCCCCATGTCCTCCATCCCCTTCTGTTCACAGGTCCCAGGACATCCCTTTCTCTACTGATCAAAATCCTCTGTATTCCTCTAAGGCCATTTCACATAGAAAAATGTCCCTGTGTGTCCTGAATAGAGGTACTTGCCTCTCCCTGGTGATGCCTCCTCCATCCCTCTGTTGATACATCTGGGACCCTTAGGGTAATTACCTGTGCCCATCGCTGTCTGCACACTGAGCTCCTGTCCACCAGGACCCAAGTCTTGTTCACTGCAATCTCTCAGAGTACAACACAGACTCAGAAATTCAATTCCAGAAAGAGAAGGTGGCAAAATGAAAGAGACACACTGTTAAACATGATTATGCTGCTGCTGCTGCTACTGCTAAGTCACTTCAGTCGTGTCCAACTCTGTGCGACCCCATAGATGGCAGCCCACCAGGCTCCCCCGTCCCTGAGATTCTCCAGGCAAGAACACTGGAGTGGGTTGCCATTTCCTTCTCCAATGCATGAAAGTGAAAAGTGAAAATGAAGTCACTCAGTCGTGTCCAACTCTTAGGAACCCCATGGACTGCAGCCTACCAGGCTTCTCCATCCACGGGATTTTCCAGGCAAGAGTCTGGAGTGGGGTGCCATTGCCTTCTCCCAAATGTGATTATAATGACGGGTAAATGCAAGAAAGAAAGAAAGTAATGGAAAAGAATAGTTTTTATAAGGAATATATACATATATATAAAACATTTGTGTATAAATTATATATATAATTATATGTATATAAAAAGAATGTATATGTGTATATAAAAAGTATATATATATGTGTGTGTATATATATGTATCACTTTGCTGTACAATGATAACACAACATTGTAA
Source organism: Capricornis sumatraensis (assembly GCF_032405125.1). Classification (NCBI taxonomy): domain Eukaryota; kingdom Metazoa; phylum Chordata; class Mammalia; order Artiodactyla; family Bovidae; genus Capricornis; species Capricornis sumatraensis. The sequence goes on along the minus strand of NC_091085.1, from coordinate 55,788,349 downwards.
ATCAACTGTACTTCAATAAAATAAAAATTAAAAAAGAAAGAGAGGAAGGATAAAATTAAGGAAGATGGGGAAAACATTGTGGAGAGAGAGTGATTTATACTAAGTCATCAAAAATACTTTAAGGGATTTTTTTTCCAAATTTTAATTTTATTGGAGTATAGTTGATTTACAATGCTGTGTTAGTTTCAGGTGCACTGTAGAGTGATTCAGTTATACATATAAATATATTCATTATTTTTCAGATTCCTTTCCCATATGGGTTATTACAGAATATTGAGCATAGTTCTCTGAGCTATACAGCAGGTCTTTGCTGGTTATCTTCTTATATACAGTGGTGCGTGTGTGAATTCATCCCAAGCTCCTGATATACCCCTCCCTCCCACTATGTTTCCCCTTTGGTAACCATAAATTTGTTTTCCATACCTGTAAGTCTGTTTCTGTTTTGTAAATAAGTTACTTTCAGGGATTTAAATATAGTGCCATGAATTGAATCTCAATAACAAAGGAGAACTGTAATAACTTTGCCTACTGCATCTCAGCAGCTCAAATACCACTGAGGACAATCTGAAGGCCTCATAAACATTACATGAACCATTTAACTCCACCCAGTAACCAAGCTCGCCCTCGCCTCGAAGCAAGTCTTCAATGGTCGCTCCCCCAGGTCCAGTCTGGGTCAATTGAGAAAGACGTGCAGAGAAGTCATACACTAAATGCCCAGCATGGGTGAGAAAGCATCTGAAATATTTCTGAAATAAATGAAATGCTAATGATTGTTTTGATGGATGACAGTGGATTCGTGTCGTTTTTCTGGCGGGGCTAATCGAAAAGGGATCTCGCTTTGCACCATCTTCTGGGCTGCTACCCTCCCTGCTCTGCACAGATAACCAAGTTCAGGTCACGCTGAAATTCCAAAGGCCACGATGTGCACTTGATTTAATAGGGTGACACCAGCCAAGAAAAACAAGGCCATAAAATAAAGAGAGACGATGCTCTCCTAACTCATGTCACTGAAAGGACAGTAATAAATGGGTGAGAAAAAAAAAAATAGAAGAAGGAATGATTAGGAGAATATAAACCCAACTTGGTCCTCTGCCCACGCTGCTGTCAACAGCTGATGATGGAAGATTGTATGAGCACCTTTTAAACTTGAGGTGAGGACCCTTCCTCTCACCTGGAGGCAAATAAAAGTAATAACATGTACACATCGATGGTCAGGCTTCAGGTTTTAATGCTCAGAAAATTCTGTGAATATGTTATACAATCATCCCCCCTCTTTTCTACTTGAGAAATGCAAGCACAGAGAAGGTTAAGAAATTTATCCAGGGCATCCCTGCCTGTCCAGTGGTTAAGACTCTGTGCTTCCAATGCAGGAGGCACTAGTTCGATTCCTGGTCAGAGAACTAAGATCCCACATGCCGTGTGGCTCGGCCAGAAAACCAACATTATCCAGTCACACAGCCAGGAAAGGGTGGAAGGTGGGTCTGAGCTTAGGCGTCTGGTTCCAGAAGTGATGACCGTAACCACCGCACAGCGCAGTCTTCCATAGGATGAGAGCTTTGGTGAATTTGCTCAGGCTAGGTTCTTCAATAAAGTGAAGCCAGTGAGCAACCAAACAAACCTGGGGCCAGGATGCAGAGAGCAGACTGTGACCAGAGCTGGAGTGGGTCTGCCCTGGTTTAAACTCTACTCCAGACTAACAAGGAAAAATCCAGCTGGTTTCAGCTCTCTGCCTTCGCCTTTAAGGCCTAATGGATTCTGCCCCCTCCCCAAGGTTGCTAATTAAAAAATACAATTTTAAGGAGAAAAAAAAAAAAAAAAGCAGTGCCTAAAAGACAAGGAAAATAGAAAAGAATTAACACACTCCTGATCCTCCTTGAATACAACCCGGTCCAGTGGACAAAGAGGCCAGTTCAGACTCAGGCTCCCCTTAATCCTTTCCCAAAAAACCCCAAATGATGACAGTCCAGGAGTGACAAAGGGAGAGAACAGGAGCATAAACAGGAAGACAAAGCAATTGGGAAAAGGGAGATGTGAAATCTCTCTGCCTTTCTGGCAGATTTGGGAAAAGGATGGAAAAAGGTAGAGATTCGGGAAAAGGATGGAAAAATGGTAGCTGATTAGAGAGGGTGCAGAAACCCAGGCTGGCTTTGGGATTCCCCAAAGCAAGCAGGCTGCAGTGAAGGCCCTCACAGGTCCCAGACATTCAAGGCTCCCGAGTGTCTGAGATTTGAACTCCAACCTCTTTATCTCACTGCACATGAGGCCAGGGAGCCCCCAACCTGCTCTCTGGGAGAAGACTTGAGCTTACCACATGGGAAAAGAGAAACCAGGGGGCATTAGGGACTCAGACTCCAAGCCCTGTTGAGGGAACAGGTACCAGACTGGGAACAGGGCTTGTGTGAAAGTCCCAGGACTAAACAGAGAATGTCCCCAGGCCCCTCCTGCTCCCAGCTCCACGATGCAGGCAGCTAGAGGCACCCTCTCTCTGCCCTCCAACCTGCTCCAGGATGGAGAGTTGAGGATGTGGTTCCAAGGAGACCCCAGAGCCTGGAGAAAAAGACCAAACTACAAACACTGACAGTCACTAGATGTCCTGCAAGGCACAGCCCAGACTGATCACACTCAATAAAGCCCCAGATGTCAAGCCCTGTTGGTGCCTACAGGGATTCTAGTTTGCTCTTCAGTGACTCAAGCCTAAATGTGAGTGGACAGCGAGGACCCAACAAGACAGATTTAAAACAAAACAAAAGAGTCCAGAAAAGAATCAGGAGAAGGCAGGCATATGAAATCTCTAAGAAACACTCATTCATACTTTAATTTTAGTCCTTGGTCCTGTTGATGTGCTTTTAATGAAAATAAGCATTCAGAAAACAAGAAGATTTTGAAAATTAAAGCTGAGATATAAAATATGTAAAGGATTGGAAACAGATGTTTAGGAAATCTTCTAAAGATTAGAACTTAAAAACACAACAAGATAAAATTTAAAAATGAACAGAAGGGCAAAGAACACGATAGAAGGAGAGAGATGTCAGGTTTAGAGAGGTCAGGAAGTTTAATATTTGAATAATAAGAGTTCTGAAAAGAGAGAAGAGAGAAAACTAAGTAGAGAAAATTTATCATATGAAAAAAGAAAATCGTGGGCAATCTGGAAGAGAATTATTGCCAAGTTAAACGTTTTCACCAAGCACCTATAATCATGAATTAAAAAAAAAGAATAAGAAACAAAAAGGGGCAAAGAAAAAAAAAAAAGACACATCCAGGCATATCATCATAAAATTTCAAAACAACAGATATAAGAATACTCTAGAAGATTCCAGAAAGAGAACACAATTTGCATATCAAGGATTAAGCATCACAGACATCTGACTTTCCAGCAGCAACACTGGAAGCTAAAGGAGTGACTAAGATCACAAAACACTGAGAAAAAGGTGGACACATGGACGATGATATCGCATAAGTGCTTTATTTCATAAATTCAAGGTGCTCAGAGAAAACTGGGCCTGAACAGTTCATTCTGAGGTGTTTACCTCCAGATGAGAGTGCCGTCCATCATTTATGATCATGGTTGACATCCCTAGGCTGGAAAGCACAATCACCTTTCATCTGTGATCTATTCCTTCCCCTTCTCTTGTCTTGATCATGGTCCCAAGGAGTCACATTGCTCTGGACAACTGGTTTTTTGGTTGGAATCCTCCCACCCTGGTCGATAAGATCCCCTGGAGAAGGGAATGGCAACCCACTCCAGTATTCTTGCTGGGAGAATTCCATGGATAGAGGAGCCTGGTGGGCTACAGTCCATGGGGTTGCAAAGAGTCGGACACAACTGAGCAACTAACACCTTCGTTTCACTCCCACCCTGGGGTGGCTCTGGTGGGAATTTGGAGAGTGGAAGGAAAAGAATCAGGGGCACCCCTCTTCCTTCCTCTCCTTCTCCCCTTCCTTTCCTTCTTCCTCCCCTTCCTCCACCCCCTATCCCTTCCCTTCTTCTTCCTACTCCTCCTCGCCCTGGTCCTCCTTTTCCTCTGCCACACTTCCTCCTCCCCCTGCTTCCCATCCTCTTCCTCCCCTTCCTCCTCCTCATGCTCGTCCTCCTCCTTGCTCTCTGCTTCAGGTGGCATCTCTAGCAGTAGTCCCATTTCCTCCAGGATTCTGACTATATCACAGCCCCTCCCTCCATGGTCTGTTTTCACTGCAACCCTCTAGGGTTCCAGCCTCCACCTGTCCTTCAGCCCTCGTGGGACAGTGGCACCCTGCAGATACTTATCCATTAGTTGCTTTGTAATATGCATTTGGCTTCTCATTCTCAATCACCTGCAAAATCAGTCTCTTGTATTAAGCTCTCTGTTGGAAACTTGTAGAATAGTGTCTGTTATCATGGCTGATCCTGACACAGACCAGTGCCTGCCAGTCTAAACTCTGGCATGCATCATTAGCCTCTAATCTCCACAGTCAGCTTGGGTGTGGTTGCTGTTCAGTTGCTAAGTCGTGTCCAACTCTTTGCGACCCCATGAACTGTAGCACACCAGTCTTCCCTGTCCTTCACCGTCTCCTGGAGCTTGCTCACACTCATGTCCATCGAGTCCGTGATGCCATCCAACCAGCTCATCCTCTGTTGTCCCCTTCGCCTCCTCCCTTCAATCTTTCCCAGCATCAGGATCTTTTCCAATGGCTTGGCTCTTCGCATTGGGTGGCCAAAGTATAGGAGCTTCATCTTCAGCATCAGTCCTTTCAATGAATATTCAGTTTCAAGAGTTCCAGCACCAAGAATTCCAAGTCTTCTCCAACACCACAGTTCAAAAGCATCAATTCTTTAGCTCTCAGCCTTCTTTATGATCCAACTTTCACATCTGTACGCAACTACTGGAATTGACCATATGGACCTTTGTTGGCAAAGTGATCTCCCTGCTTTTAGGGCCAAGATGTATCCATTTCCCTATTTTTCACAAGGAGAAACTGAGGCCCAAAGGAGTCTTGTTGCCTAAAGTTCTGCAGGCTCACAGTGGCCTAATTAGTGCAGGAGCAAACCAGAGCCTATGCTTTACCACTTGTCAATTACAATACCACCTTGGTGGACCTGGGGCATCCTGGATTAAACCAGTCATGGCATCATCAGCACTAATAAGACAGACTAATTACTCTGCTACGGGGATGCATGAGGGCAGAGATGCAGCAAATTAAACAGACCTGGGTCACACATGTCTTAGAGTCTGAATCACACCCTGCTGACTCTCTTCCATGGGAGTCTCAACCAGCCTTGGAGGTAGAGACCCAAATCCTAGGCCTGCATCAATGAGATGTGTGAACATCTGGATTTTGCGAAATAAACATCCCCAGGCTGTGTCTTAGAATCTCCGTCATAATCTAGGTAACAAGATGCTGCACATCATCAACCATTAGAGAAATGTGAATTAAAACCGTAATGAGATACTACTACATTACCTATTAGAAGAGTGAAATCAAAACCAAACTAAAATGGTCGAGTTCCAGATAAAGGGCATTATATAAAAAAAGTATTTTTAGATACTGGCAATGAAGATTGGAGACCATATTAATACCATTTACTCTGGAATTTAAAATTATATAATAGGGATACATTTCATGAAAAGAACTTTACAATGAAAATGACAAACTGTTGCTGAGGGACTTCCCTGGTGGTTATACTTTTGTTATACTTTGTGTATCTGCCTTGCTTCTTGCTATATGTATTCAATAAGATGTGTAATTCAAGCATTTTAGTTTGGTCTAGTCATTAAAAATCCACCTTGCACTGCAGGGGTGTGGGTTTGATCCCTGGTTGGGAAACTAAAATCCCACATGCTTCAGAGCAACTAAACCCACGTACCACAACTAGAGAGTCTGTGTACTACAACTGAAGATCTTGCGTGACACAAGAAAATCTCATGTGCTGCAACTAAGACCCAAGGCAGCCAAGTAAAGATATTTAAAAATCCAAATTAATGGCAAGATACAAACTCTATTCATGGACTGGAAAATACAGGATTGTTAAATTATCCATTTCCTCCAATGTATTCCAGAGAGTAAACACAGTCCAATAAAATAAATACTCCACTGTATGCAGATAACTAAATTCCCAGGTAGCTCAGTGGTAAAGAATTCACCTGTCAATGCACAAGACACGGGTTCAATCCCTGGGTCAGGAAGATCCCCTGGAGAGGAGAATGGCAACCCACTTCAGCATTCTCGCCTGGAAAATCCCATGGACAGAGAAGCCTGGTGGGTTACAGCCCATGGAGTCACAAAAGAGTGGGACAAGACATGGCAACTAAACAACAACAACAAGGGGGTAACATACTTTGCATATTCATTCACCAGGTTATTGACTACACCAAGGCCTTTGACTGTGTGGATCACAATAAACTGTGGGAAATTCTGAAAGAGATGGGAATACCAGACCACCTGACCTGCCTCTTGAGAAATCTGTATGCAGGTAAGGAAGCAACAGTTAGAACTGGACATGGAACAACAGACTGGTTCCAAATAGGAAAAGGGGTACCTCAAGGCTGTATATTGTCACCCTGCTTATTTAACTCATGCAGAGTACATCATGAGAAATGATGGGCTGGAGGAAGCACAAGCTGGAATCAAGATTGCTGGGAGAAATATCAGTAACCTCAGATATGCAGATGACACCACCTTTATGGCAGAAAGTGAAGAAGAACTAAACAGCCTCTTGATGAAAGTGAAAGAGGAGAGTGAAAAAGTTGGCTTAAAGCTCAACATTCAGAAAACTAAGATCATGGCATCTGGTCCCATCACTTCATGGGAAATAGATGGGGAAACAGTGGAAACAGTGTCAGACTTTATTTTGGGGGCTTCAAAATCACTGCAGATGGTGATTGCAGCCATGACATTAAAAGACGCTTACTCCTTGGAAGGAAAGTTATGACCAACCTAGACAGCATATTATTTTTTTAATAAATTTATTTATTTTAATTGGAGGTTAATTACTTTGCCATATTGTATTGGTTTTGCCATACATCAACATGAATCTGCCACAGGTATACACGTGTTCCCCATCCTGAACCCCCTCCCTCCTCCCTCCCTGTACCATCCCTCTGGGTCGTCTCAGTGCACCAGCCCCAAGCATCCAGTATCATGCATCGAACCTGGACTGGCGATTCGTTTCATATATGATATTATACATGCTTCAATGCCATTCTCCCAAATCATCCCACCCTCGCCCTCTCCCACAGAGTCCAAAAGACTGTTCTGTACATCTGTGTCTTTTTTGTTGTCTCGCATACAGGGTTATCATTACCATCTTTCTAAATTCCATATATATGCATTAGTATGGCCTATTAGACAGCATATTACAAAGCAGAGACATTACTTTGTCAACAAAGCTCCGTCTAGTCAAGGCTATGGTTTTTCCAGTGGTCATGTATGGATGTGAGAGTTGAACTGTGAAGAAAGCTGAGTGCAGAAGAGTTGATACTTTTGAACTGTGGTGTTGCAGAAGACTCTTGAGAGTCCCTTGGACTGCAAGGAGATCTAACCAGTCCATCCTAAAGGAGATCAGTCCTGGGTGTTCATTGGAAGGACTGATGTTGAAGCTGAAACTCCAATACTTTGGCCACGTGATGCAAAGAGCTGACTCATTGGAAAAGATCCTGATGCTGGGAAAGATTGAGGGCAGGAGGAAAAGGGGACTACAAAGAATAAAATGGTTGGATGGCATCACCGACTCAATGGACATGGGTTTGGGTGGACTCTGGGAGTTGATGATGGACAGGGAGGTCTGGCGTGCTGCGATTCATGGAGTTTCAGAGTCGGACACGACTGAGCGACTGAACTGAACTGAAATGATTCATCAGGTGGTAGGCGTTTGGTTATTTCCTTATTTTATGACTAAAACTGACATGGGAATTTGTTATACTTTGTGTATCCTCCTTGCTTCTTGCTACATGTATTCAATAAAATGAGTAATTCGAACATTTTAATTTGGTCTGCAAGCCTTACTGATCTGTGGCCTCTAGAAGAGCTTGTTTGGCAAGTGTATTTGGAGACTCTCATTGCCTCTAGGTAATTTCCCAGAAGACAGTTCTCTTGTGTGACCACCCAGAACGTTGCCACCCAGGTCATGCTTGGCCATGGGAAAATATGGCCATTTCATGGGCTGTTACTAAATGGGGACTAACATGCCTGAAGTATGGTGCAATTCAAAAAACCTTCACAAAGAACCAGAGAAAAGCAGGATCAGAATTTAAGCTTCCATTGTCTAACGGATTACAGCCCAGCTTCTCTGACCCCGGACTGGCCAGACCAAGCCCACTTAACCCTCACAAAACCTGGCAAACATTAAGTGCAGGTTCACTGCTCTTTGTGCAATGAAGAGGTTCCCACAAAGCCTGTGTGTGCGTGGACAGCAAATGGACATCTGCATAGCTGCCTGGCTACAGAAATGTCGTATTTCTTATAGATAAAAATTTCTGAGCAGAACTTAGCAAGTGGAAGTCTGATAGGCCACATGACCATGCCTGAACCAATAGCCAAAGCCCAGGGGAATGGCCCGCACCGACTGGCCCAGAATGATCATGTGATTCTACTGGAGGTGGATTCAGAGTCCTAAAGGGATGGATTGCCAGTGAAAATCTGGGGGTTGTTTCCAGAATCTGGGGAAAGACCTCAGGCTGGAAAAAAATAATACCACAGTATCCATGCTGAATATTTGCAAACATTTCTGAGTTTTCAGGAGGATTTGTCAAGTAGAACATCAATTCTGGGAGGATCCATTAGAAACTAAACCACAGGACAGTTTCTGCTCTTCAAGTAGCAAACACTTTAAATGATTTTATTCTGTAATATATTGTCTTCAGAAGAAAACCACAGAAGCATGGAACTACATCAAGATATTTGGGGGGAAGACACAGAAAAATTGGGTGCATGCATGAAGCACACACACACATGAGTCTGAACAAAGATGTCCTCTAGCACATCAGATTGCCTGCCATGTGTTATTCGGGGGGGCCACTGTTCTCTGATGCCTCACTGTCCATCAGCTGGTGTGTGTCTTTCTTTTCCCCATCCCTGTTTCTGAAATGCCTACTATGATTAAGAATTTGTAAGAGATTTTCCCAAAGCTGCCTGCATGGGTGCATCTTTCAGAATGTTAAGTAACCCACTTTTGACATATGCCCTTGGAATGAGTTTTCAAAGATCCTTGACAGTTATTGACAGCCAGTAATTAGTCTGTAGAAGCCCAGCTTCTGCCAAGAGCCTGACTTACCACCTCTGAGTCATCTTCTCCATCAGCCTTCCCCTCCATGTCATCATTTACAGGAAGGCAAGCTCTCCTGTTCTCAATTCCATGCTGGGCTCACCCTGGCCCACTATGAGGGTGGCTGCATACTGTCCTTCTGAATGGATCTTGAGAATATCAATATGGGAGAAGGAGGCTTAGGCCGTTGGCACTAAAGAGTGTGTTAGAAAAGAATTCAAGCCCTGTATTCAGAACTCATGAAAATTAGGGTGAGTAAAGTGTAGTTATTTTTCAGGTACCGTAGGCAAAGTGAAATTGCTTAATTTAGAGTAGAAACCAGGATAGATCTGAGAAGGAAATCGTTCACTTTTAACAGATAGGCTGTGAGAGTGGACCTAAGTGGATTACCCCCAGGAACCGGGTGGTGTAGACACCTGTCCCTCAGTGGCACATCCCCGGGTCCACATTTCGGTTCTTCTGTCCTCTCACTCTGCATGTCTTTCTTCTTGTTGTCACACTTTCAGTGGTTCAAAGGCCATCTCTTCATATTCTGTCCAGTTTCAGAAGTTTATCCCTCTTCATGAGCCTAGTCATTTTCCTTTGTGCTTTTAAAGCCACTTTGGGTGACAAATGTGAGGAAATCGCTTAACCTCAGATCCAATGTTGTACTTCCAATTCTCAGGCTAAGGACACACACCAACAAAGTGGGTGAGTCCCACAAGGGGTCATTTGAGGCCTTGTGGCTACCAAATGCCTTGAATGTGGACTTCCCCGGTGGTCCAGTGGTTCAGGATCTGCCTGACAATGCAGGGGACACAGGTTTGATTCCTGGTCTAGGAAGATTCCACATGCCATGTGGCAACTTAGCACATGAACCACAACTACTGAACCCATGCTCTAGAGCCAGTGAGCTGCAACAAGAGAAGCCACCACAATGAGAAGCCTGCACACCGCAACGAAGAGTAGCTCCCACTTGCTGCAACTAAAGAAAGCCTACGTGCAGCAATGAAGACCCAGTGCAGTAAAAAAAAAAAAAAAAAAAGTAAATAAATAAATCTTTTAAAAGCCTTCAGTGATTCACATATATTTGTCCTCTTTTCTTCTAAAAGCTTTATGGCTTTACATTTTTCGTCTCACATATATTTCATGTGCCATGAATGTTGGTACCTTATGTATGTTCAGCGGACCACAAACATTCAGCCCTTAACAGGCCTCATGCACATTTAGTATATTTAGCCCTTCTATCCTTTATGGTTAGCAAGCAATGCTCTACTTACTTTATCTATGTACAATACCACCCATATTTAACTTCTTCAATCTGCTTTATCTGTTTCTTTCTCTTATTTTCCCTAGCAGGATTGCATAGTCTCAAATACAAGCCAACACACAATACAAGCATCAAACTATCACTCCATCTTTTTCTCCATCCTGAAAAGGATAGCTTTTCAGGTGTTTTTCTTTTGGATGAACATTCTCTCTATTTAGAAGAGATGGAATGTTTTATCCCTTCCATTAAAGAAGCCCCCCAAAGATCCCTTCTTCCCTCTGCATTCAGTTCAGTTCAGTTCAGTTGCTCAGTCATGTCCGACTCTTTGCGAATCGCAGCACGCCAGGCCTCCCTGTCCACCACCATCTCCCGGAGTTCACTCAAACTCATGTCCATCGAGTCAGTGATGCCATCCAGCCATCTCATCCTCTGTCGTCCCCTTCTCCTCCTGCCCCCAATCCCTCCCAGCATCAGAGTCTTTTCCAATAAATCACCTCTTCACATGAGGTGGCCAAAGTATTGGAGTTTCAGCTTCAGAACCAGTCCTTCCAATGAATACCCAGGACTGATCTCTTTTAGAATGGACTGGTTGGATCTCCTTGCAGTCCAAGGGACTCTCAAGAGTCTTCTCCAACACCAGTTCAAAAGTATCAATTCTTCTGCACTCAGCTTTCTTCACAGTCCAACTCTCACATCCATACATGACTACTGGAAAAACCATAGCCTTGACTAGATGGACCTCTGTTGGCAAAGTAATGTCTCTGCTTTTGAATATGCTGTCTAGGTTGGTCATAACTTTCCTTCCAAGAAGTAAGCATCTTTTAATTTCATGGCTGCAGTCACCATCTGCAGTGATTTTGGAGCCCCCCAAAATAAAGTCTGACACTGTTTCCACTGTTTCCTTCTGCATTAGTTCTCCCTGAAACTGGAATCTGACCAATTTCAGATTGGTGGCATGAGGTAATGAATGTCCTTCCAAATGACTCCTACCAAATGTGAGCTCCTCATTCAAGGAGAAGCTTGGGTCTGCTCCCCATCAGCAGGGGCAAAGGACCAACATCAACTGATTTCAGCCAGATAATCAGTGTCCAAAAGACTTTAGATACCCCACAGAAGGGATGGCTTCCATTCATGAGGAAGCAGCAGCCTCAAGAAATCTCCAAGATGACTGGAAAACCAGGCTCCACAGACACATTAGAAGAGTCTGCAGCGGCTGCTTCAAAACCTAGCATTCGATTTCAAACAGGATACCAGGCCACAAGTGGTTTACATACTAGGCTTAAAGAAGAGACTTAAATCTATACAGTTTCATGGTTAATTTGGTGGATGAGCCTCTCTGTGATGCTTTTGGAATTTTCCTCATGGCCACAAGAGGGCTGCCACAGCTCCAACTGTCTTGTCTTCATGCAACATCTCACAAAAGCAAAACTAAAGGAAGAAACCTCTGTCACATGTCTTTTACTTTCTGTTAGAGAGAACAATAATGCCCAGGAGCTCTTAAACGGCTTCTTTCTGTCCCACCAGCCATAAATGGTGGCACTCTCAAGCTCCAGCTATAAAAGAGCCTGAAGTAGTGGGTGTCTGGCATTTTCAGGCTTCAGGGAATGAGCAAAATGGAATATGAAGTAGGAAGAAGGTGCTGGGAATAGCCTCTGGGTGGGCAACCACAACTCTGTACCCCAGTGAGCCCTGAGGTCTGTATAAGCCTTGTTTGTGGATGCTGTAGCTACATCTCAGCATCTTGCCAGGCAAACAGGAAGGAATCAATGTATGTACACCAGTATTAACAGTTCTGCCCCTCAGGACAGGGAGACCAGACCCCTCAAGGCCACTTCCTGCAGCACACCCATCAACCTGAGATACCCCCATCGGTTAGATTTGGCTCCCAGGGAGTTCTGGGCCTGTTTTTCCAATTCCCATTTTTTCATTACCACCCTCAGGTCTCTGGGCACTTTCACTCATGACCCCTGATAAATTTCCCAAGGCTGGGAAACTTTCTGAATAAGTTCTATTTGGAGTGGGTTTTTTTTTTTAATTTTTAATTGAGGTATCGTTGATTTACAATGTGGTGCCAGTCTCTGCTGTACAGCAAAGTGACAATTACACAGTGACTGGTCATTCCTTTTTCACACATTCTTTTCCATTATGGCTTACACAGAATATTCAATATAATTCCCTGTCCTAAACATTAAGACCTTGTTGTTCCTCGTGGTTTATCCATTCTAAATGGAAGAGTTTGCACATTCATGTCTGACTATTTGTGGCCCCGTGGACTGCAGCACACCAGGCTTCCCTGTCCATCACCAACTCCCGGAGTTTACTCAAACTCATGTCCTTTGAGTCGGTGATGCCATCCAACCATCTCATCCTCTGTTGTCCCCTTCTCCTCCCACTTCAATCTTTCCCAGCATCAGGGTCTTTTCCAAAGAGTCAGTTCTTTGCATCAGATGGCCAAAGTATTGGCATTTCAGCTTCAGCATCAGTCCTTCCAATGAATATTCAGGACTGATTTCCTTTAGGATTGATTGGTTGGATCTCTTTGTAGTCCAAGGGACTCTTAAGAGTCTTCAACATCACAGTGCAAAAGTATCAATTCTTTGGTGCTCAGCTTTCTTTGTAGTCCAACTCTCACCTCTATGCATGACTACTGGTAAAACCATAGCTTTGACTAGATGGACCTTTGTCAGCAAAGTAATGTCTCTGCTTTTGAATATGCTGTCTAGATTGGTCATAGCTTTTCTCCCAAGGAACAAGCGTCTTTTAATTTCATGGCTGCAGTCACCATCTGCAGTGATTTTGGAGCCCACCCTCTCAAAACAGTCTGTCCCTGTTTCCATTGTTTCCCCGTCTATTGCCATGAAGTGATGGGACCAGATGCCATGATCTTCGTTTTCTGAATGTTGAGTTTTAAGCCAGTTTTTTCACTCTCCTCTTTCACTTTCATCAAGAGGCTGTTTAGTTCCTCTTCACTTTCTGCCATAAGGGTGGTGTCATCTGCATATCTGAGGTTATTGATATTTCTCCCAGCAATCTTGATTCCAGCTTGAGCTTCATCCAGCCCGGCATTCCACATTATTTACTCTGCATATAAGTTAAATAATCAGGGTAACAGTATACAGCCTTGATGTACTTCTTTCCCAATTTGGAACCAATCTGTTGTCCCATGGTGGGTTCTAACTGTTGCTTCTTGACCTCATGTACCAACCCCAAATTTCCAGTGCATCCCTCTCCCTCCCTCCTCTTGAAGTTTTTTAAAAGATTAAAATTTCTAAATTCATAAATAAAGAGACTCATACACACACACACACACACACACAAACACAAAACAATATAAAAATAAAAACCATGGACTCAAGTTTGAGGAAAGAACTCTGATTGGGGAAATGCATTTCTAGACATGGTTGACATCTGGGTCCAGGTTGTCAAGACCAGATGGAGCCCTGAGAACGTGTCCATCTTATTTTCACCTGGTAAATCAGCCAGATAAATTGGCTGCTTTCATTCAGGAGGAAGCAGCATAGTGGAAATGCTCGCCACTCACTAAGCCTGGTCCCTCAGTCAGTCCCCATCCTTGTGGTCACACGCTCTGTCCCTTCCTGTTCGCCCAGCTGCTGCCTGATCGCACCCATCTCCTGATCTCCCACACCTCCTGGAGGGTTCCTCTTTGCCGCAGACTGATGGTGAAGAACAGCGTGCAGTCTGCAGGAGACTTTGACCTAAGAGAGGAGAGGAGCCCGTGTCAAGCCCAGTAAGGTCACTTCCAGGTAGCCAGCCACAGCCTTCACCCCGGGGAACAATGGGGACCACAGGGACAGGACAGGAGCCTCGGTCCCTAACCTGACTTCCCACTTCCCCCGGAAAGGTGAGGAACATCTGCTGTCAAGAGAAGTCACTTACAGCACAGCGACCTTGGGTCTATCAGTTGATAATGTTCATATTTCTTAAATGAAGGCCAGGTGATTTGCCCCTGACAAGTGTCAGAGAGCATTCCAAATTCTTCCTCTTAGCTTTTGGAGCTGGGTGACAAGTACCTTCATTGGTCCTTCTTATTAACTCTTGTCCTATGCAAAATCTGAACCTTCTTACATGTTTATCAAGCCTCAGACTCCCTCATCATTTCTCTTTTCCAGAATAAAGTTCTCAGGCCTCTTGTAGACAGAGGAGACAGTGGCATCCCTAAAGAGAGCAGGTAATTCTCCCATCGGTGATACCGCCAATGTTGCGATATCCTTGACTTCACTTCATTTTGGCTTTCAACCCCTCCATCTGCAGGGAGAATAATTAAGTGCAGCAAACGCCTGTTGGTTCCAAACAGCAGTTGGAAATTTTTGCAATTAATTCTTGCCTAGAAAAACTAAAACCATTCAACTAGAGAAACTCATTGGATAACTACTAAGACTTTGTGGTCATTAAGTGGTATATTCAGAAGTGTATTTAGAAAGCATGGGACATCAGTTGCTTTCAATACAGTGTTGGTAGACATCTGACACTTGTCAGTCCAGGGTCAGGAGTCCTTATGTATCAAGCATCTTCCTGTTATGATTAATGACATGATTAGACTCCAGCCCCTGAGTCTAAGGGAAGTTAGATCTGAATCGTCTTTGGAGAAAACCGCTGAACTCCACAGAAAGGAAAAAGCATCACCCAGAATCAGATCTTATAGCGGTGAGGACAAAGAGCATTTATTCTGTGATGAATGCACCAAAGGAAGCTGAGAAAACGTCTAAGTCTTGTGTACATGGATTAGACTGCCCTGGAGAGCTGGCACTGGTTGTTCTAAGCTGGGGTAAATCAGATGAGTTATGCCTGGACTAAGCGTCCCAGTCACTTGGCAATGAATATCCAACCTTTGATCCCCAAGACTGAACAGCCTTCTACAGAGTGGTTTATTTCACTTCAGGTCACTGATGAAAAAGTAACTGGGTCATTTTGATGGAGGTGACACATGACAAATATGCAAAATGGAAAAGGGGCAGCCTCACGAATTTCAGTGAACCTCCTCAGAGCTCAGAAGAGAGTCGTGTAACAACATCTTCTTGCTGGTTTGAAGTGGCCTTGTTAAACGCTTCTTGGTTTCAGATAGGAGACACCAGGCTCTGAAATTCCTGATTGTTCCGTTGATTCCTACTGGGTGCCTGTGAATGATGGGGTAGAGTTCAACAGGCTGTGAATTTCTAACAAATGTTAAAGTGCACTTGGCCATGCCCTGACTTCGAGAGGCTGTGTGATACTCAGAGAAACAAGCTCCCAAAAGCCTGACTTAGAAAAGAGACTTCAGACAGTCAAATACAGTCAAGGGCTAGAGGTTGCCAATTTGCATTTGTGTTAATGAGGCCAGTGGACTTGGAACTAGAAGTGATTGAGAAGATTGATCATGAAAAATCATTCACCCATGAGTGCCATCCATGGCAACAGTTATGGCAGGTGGTCCAAGGGATGCCAGCTTACTCAGTTTGCCCAGGAGGCCATGAAAGGCAGGCATGTGAGACAAAGCTATCTCTAGTTGGCCATGAACTGCATTATCAAAGCACAGGCCAGGGTTCCTCTGTTAGGGGTTGCTTTAATGCACAGAAGAGGAAACTTGTTCCTTGAGTCAGCTTAGGAGTCTGACTGCTCTATCAGGACAAGTGTTCCTGATCATGTTCTCTGCTTTACCCCACCCTTGAGACCATGGACCATCATCACATGAGCAACCTCAACTCTGACTTTCAACTTGGTTCAGCCACTAAGAGGCTCCTGCAGCAGATGAGAGAAGGATGTGTATTTTTTACATTTTTCTGAAGGATGTTCCTGCCCCTTGGGACACGAGGATGAGGACTCCTCACCATCCCTAACCCATATTTGTGCATGGATGGCCTCTTTTCCCCAACATCTTACCCACTCCTTTGCAAATAGCTTCTCTACTAAACTTTCTTCAGGTTTAAGTGTACCACCTGTTTCCTGCCAGGATGCTGGCTGATACAGAGCAAGATGAGAACACAGAGGGAGAAAGAGGGCCTGGGACAAGGAAGAAAAGGAAGTGGTAAACGAAACAGAGAAGAGGAAACAAAAGTAATCATTTGTCTGGTTTGTATTATGTATTTAGATTAGTGCAGATTTCTTTTTTTTTTTTTCCCTCTCCTTGCTGACCCATTTTTTAAAAATATTGAAATGAAATTCCTCTAACATAAAACTTACTATTGTAAAGTGAGCAATTCAGTGGCATTCAGTGTAGCCACAAAATCATGCCACCACCACTTCAAGCTGGTTCCAAAAGATTTTCATTACCCCAAAATAAAACCCCCTTCCAAGTCAGAGTTACCCCCACCCAGACCCTGGCAACCACCAGTTGGTCTTAGGCTTGCAAATCATAGGAATATGTTGTCCAATCTCTATGGAATCAAACTAGAAATCAGTATAACAGAAAGATGACAGGAAACTCTCCCAACACTTAGAAACTAAACAACACACCTCTAAATAATCCACAGATCAAAGAAGACTCAGGTCTTAATCAGAAAGTGTGTTGGACTAAATAAAAATGAAGATACAGAATATACAAATTGTGAGACACAGCTAAAGCTATGTTGTGAGAGAAATGTATAGTATTAAATGCAAAGATTCAAAAAAGATGGAATTTAAATAAATCATCTAAGTTCCTTAGAAAGGGAAAATCAAAATAAACCCAAGGCAATCAGATAGAAAGAATGGAAAGAAAGGAAAAAAGAAAAAAAAAAACAAAGAAATCAATAAAACTGAAAAGAGAAATAAAGCTGAAAATTATAAAGAAACTGGTTAAATCTAAAGAAAGAGCTTAATTTATTTTTTAAAGCATTAATCAAATTAACAAAGAGAAAAAGGAAAGGAAAGCAAATGGAAAAATCACTAATATCAGGAATGAAACAGGGGATATCACTACAGTCCCTGAAGAAATCAGAAGGATGATGAGGGGATACTACAAACTACTCTACACACAAAAATCTGACAATTTAGACAAAGTGAAAAAATTCTCCAAAACACAAATTATCACATTTGGTAAAAATTGATGAGTCTACATTAACACATCATCACCCAAAGTCTGTAGCTTACCCTAGGGTTCAGTCTTGGTGGTGTACATTCCGTGGGTTTAGACAAATGTATAACAAATGCTACTGGTAAAGAACCTGCCTGCCAAGGCAGGAGATGTAGGAGATGCAGCTTCAACCCCCAGGTCGGGAAGATTCCCTGGATGAGGGCCTGGCAACCCACTCCAGTATCCTTGCCTAGAGAATCCCACGGACAGAGGAGCCTAGTGGGCTACAGTCCGTTAGGTCGCAAATAGCTGGACACACACACACACACACACAATGATATACATTCATCACTGATATCATGCAAAATATTTTCACTGCCCTAAACATCCTCTTGCCAGGAATATCCCATGGGTGGATCCATGGGGTTGCTAAGAGTCGGACACGACTGAGCGACTTCACTTTTCACTTTCATGCATTGGAGAAGGAAATGGCAACCCACTCCGGTGTTCTTGCCTGGAGAATCCCAGGGACGGGGGAGCCTGGTCGGCTGCAGTCTGCGGTTGCACAGAGTTGGACACGACTGAAGCGACTTAGCAGCAGCAGCAGCAGCAGCAAACATCCTCTGGGCTCTGCCTATTCATCACTTCCTCCCCCAATCCCTTGCCACCTATGATTTTTTCACTGTCTCCATCATTTTGCTTTTCCAGAATGCCATATAGTCAGAGTTATACAGTACAGTCTTTCCAGATGGCTTCTTTCACTTTGTAACTTGCACTTAAGCTTCCTTCCATGCTTTTTCATGGCTTGATAGCTCACTTCTTTATAGCACTGAATAATACTTCATTGTCTGGATGTACTACAATTTGTTTTGCATTAACACTGAAGAACATCTTGGTTGCCTCCAAGTTTTGCCAACTAAATATATAAATAATTGCTGCTGTAAACTTCCATGTGCAAGTGTTTTCATGGATACAAGTTTTCAACTTTTTGGATAAATACCAAGGAGCAAGATTGCTGATCATATGGTAACAGTATGTTTAGCTTCGTAAGAAACTGCCAAACTGTTTTGCAAAATGGCTGTACCATTTTGTATTCCCACGAGCAAGGAAAGACAGTTCCTATTATTATTCCACATCCTTCTTAGAATTTGGTGTTGGATTTTGGCAGGCAAGTATAATGAGGCTGTGTATACATGCTAAGTTGCCTCAGTTGTGTCTGACTCTTTGTGACCCTATGGACTGTAGCCGACAGTTTCCTCTGTCCATGGGATTTTCCAGACAAGAATACTGGAATGGGTTGCCATGCCCTCCTCCAGGGGATCTTCCTGACCTAGGGATTGAACCCACATCTTCTATGTCTCCTGCATTGGCAGGCAGATTCTTTGCCACTAGACTCACCTAGGAAGCCCTGTGATGAGACTATTTTTATCTGTGTTCCTTCTCAGAGCCACCCACTATTTCAGGTGCTGGAGATACAGAGGTCCACAAGGCAGGTAAAGTAACAGTGCTCTCAGGGCTTCCATCTGACAGAAGAGCTCCTGGTCATAAGCAACACTTTATTTATGATTATCCTGATAATCAGATGGCTAGAGGCAGAGGTTTTTTGTTTTTAATATTTATTTGCCTGTGCCGGGTCTTAGCTGCAGCGTGTGGGATCTTTAGTTGAGGCATATGCGATGTAGATCCCCATCCAGAGATCAAGTCCAGGACTCCTGCATTGTGAGCACAGAGTCTTAGCCACTGAACCACCAGGGAATTCCCTGGAGGAAGAGGTATTTGCATTTTAGATGTAAATTTCTTCCATTTTAGATTTAAGTTTCTTAGCAGTGCAACCCATAGGTCAAAGGGAAATAGAAAGTTCTAGGACATTCTTGAATCCAGGGTGCCTGTTAGCTTCAATTAGGATTCATTTATTTATTTTTATGGAAGAATAGCTGATTTACAATGTTGTCAGTTTCTGCTGTACTAACAGTTATACGTTATGTTATTCTTAATATTCTTTTCCATTATGGTTTATCACAGGATATTGAACCTAGCTCCCTGTGTTATATAGTAGGACCTTGTTGTTCATCCATCCTATAAATAATAGTTTCCATCTGCTAACCCCAAACTTCCCCTTCATCCTTCCCACAACCCTTTACCCCGTGGGAACCGTCAGCCTGCCCTCTGTCTGTGAGTCTGTTTCTGCCTCATAGCTAAGTCCATTGTGCCACGTGTTAGATTCCGCGTGTAAGCGATACGGTATGGTGTTTGTCTTTCTTTTTATGACTTCACTTAGTGTGATCATCTCCAAATTCATTTCTGTTGCTGTCATTCGCTGCTTTTTCTTTATTTTTCCCCTACTTACCACCAATAGGGAACTATTT
The DNA here is from genome assembly GCF_032405125.1 of Capricornis sumatraensis. Lineage (NCBI taxonomy): Eukaryota > Metazoa > Chordata > Mammalia > Artiodactyla > Bovidae > Capricornis > Capricornis sumatraensis. Next base: position 55,768,508 of record NC_091085.1, on the reverse strand, counting down.
GTTTTTACTGTACGCATGAGTATTTGGGATTTTTTTCAATCGTGTACGTTTTAAGTTTTTTAAATATTGAAATGTTGCTTTGTCTACATACAGTATGTCAATGTGAGTGAGAATTCACATTTACGGGGATTTTTGTTGTGATTACCGTTGCCTGGTCTGCTTTACTGGCAAGTAAAGAAACTCACCCTCATTTCACTTATTTCCTATTGTGACATGCTGTTTACTCCCCAGGATCCTTTGCATTACAGAGCTGTCACTGGCTCCCACAATAAAATGTTTAATACCACACTACTTGTGATATTTCTCCTCCATGTGCCAGTATATGCTGTTACTAATGTATTTCTGTTAGCTCTGTGATTGTATTAATTTATTTCCAGGCTTGAAGAACTATTATCTAGAGCAGTTTCCTATCACATTCCAATATAGAGTATGTTAGATTTACATAAACAGAAATCTATATTTTTTTCTTATGAAATCACTTTACAGTCATTTCCAGTGTCTAAGTGATAAAAAGTGCTTCGATTATTTTTATTTCAAAAAGAAAAAAAAATCTCCCTGTGAAAAAGAATGAGTGTCCTTCTCCAGCAGATTTTATAAGTGAGCAAAGAAGTACCTCAGGCTTGGTTTGCGGGAAACGCTGAAAGAGAAAAACCTAAGTGACATTTCTTGGGCACAGTATTTTCCATGGGGTATTATTTTATTTAATCTGCAGGCAAGATCTCCCAGTGCCCACCTGAAGCTGCCATTCTTAGAAAAGTCTGCTTGCAAGGTTGACCTTGAACTGAGCTAGCATGGTAAACAGGTCCCCATGCTGATATAAAACATCCTCTAAATGGCAAGGCAGTTCAATGCCTCCGGAATGTACAGTCTGTTCCGTTGTCCTGACATCTACTCACCTTTGGGGAGTCTGGAATCTGGGTCCGTGCCCCAGGAAACACGCTGGGTGCTAAATTTATACTGGATGTTCCTGGTATTGATGTGATCTGCCTTACATCATAACTCATTTCTGGCGAACCAAATGCATCGTCTGTGACTGACTTGGGATAATGTTCTGGAAGCCTGTGCCTGGTTCTTCCAGACTTCACCTTCACCTCTTCTCTCTGCTAACTGTGTCATGTATTCCTTCACTGTAATACATCAAAACCCTGAGTGTGACCATATGCTGAGTCCTGGAAGTCCTCCAGGTGAGTCACAGAACCCGAACGTGGCGTGAGGACTACGAGCACAGACGTATGGCATCATCGTGGCTGCTGATACGGCTGAGGAAGCAGAGCCCAAAGCCACACAGCTGGGAAGGGGCAGAGCTGGAGGAAAAGTGCGATCTTAGTTACTGGGCTGTGTCCAACTCTTTGTGACCCCATGGACTGTAGCCCAGCAGGCTTCTCTCACAATGGGATTCTCCAGGCAAGAATGGTGGAGTGGGTTGCCATTTCCTTCTCCAGGGGATCTTCCTGACCCAGGTATTAAACCTGAGTCTCCCGCATTGCAGGCAGAATCTACCGAGCTGGAGGAGGAACCTCCAAAATCTAAGGAGGATCTTTCATTCCTCAAACAAACAAAAGCATGTCAGAGACAAGTCTGGGACCCGGGACCCTTTGCTACAAAGCTTGCACCCAGACACAACTCTCCTTGAGCTACAAAATAGAAAGAAACTGCTGCTGTTGCTGCTAAGTTGCTTCAGTCGTGTCTGATTCTGTGCGACTCCATAGATGGCAGCCCATCAGGCTCCACTGTCCCTGGGATTCTCCAGGCAAGAATACTGGAGTGGGCTGCCATTTCCTTCTCCAATGCATGCATGCATGCTAAGTTGCTTAGCGTGTCCATGTCCAACTCTGTATGACCCCATGGACAGCAGCCCACCAGGTTCCTCTGTCCACAGGACTCTCCAGGCAAGAATACTGGAGTGGGTTGCCACTTCCTATTTGGGACTCAAAATAACTGTGTGCATGCACAGCTGGGGTAAATTCTGGACCAAAAGACAGAAAGACAAAAAAGCGCCCAAATGCCATTTCTGAAATGCTGGGAGCAAAAATCTAGGTGTTGGGAACAAAAGTGGGGTCCCGTGCATGCCCTTCTGCACACAACAGCAACAAGGGGCGGGCCAACCACCTGAGCCACTCCTCCAGAGCGAACCCTGGACACACTTCTGTCCTCACCCCATTTAAGGAAGCAGCTCGCCCCACCTCAGGAAGTGAGCGAGGGAACCTGTTCCATGTTCTCGCTGCCCCCCCTGCTGCAGCAGGAGCCCCAGGAATGCCTTGCCTTAATTTCTCATCAAGTGTCTAGTCAATTTCTACTGACTGGGGAAGAATAAGAACCCTAGTCGGTATCACGTCTGTGGCAGATCCCAGATTGCAACGCTTGGAAACTTAAGTTTAACTTATGACTGATCAGTTCTGCCAGTCTGGGGCTTGAAGCCTGTCTTCAGGAGGAGTTTGTGGAATCTAAATGTCAGGATCTAGAAAAGCACAAGAACCTTGACTCTAGATTCTAGAGGTCAACAGGCCCCACAAACAAGCAGGCAAGTTGTATACAACCCATCACCACCCCTTCTCAAGGGTCAACATTCATAGCTGATTTCACAAATCTTTGGACTCCTATCCAAGATACACATTGTCACACTTGAACTGTCCTTTAATTAGGAAGCATTTTAAAACAATGGTGGGCTTCCCTGGTGGCTCAGACTGTAAAAAATCTGCCTGCAATGCAGGAGACCTGGGTTCAATCCCCTGGGTGGGGAAGATCCACTGGAGGAGGGCACAGCAACCCACCCCAGTATTCTTGCTTGGAGAATCCCCATGGACAGAGGAGCCTGGCGGGTTATAGTCCATGGGGTCACGAAACGTCGGACACCAGTGAGCGACTAACACTTTAAAACAATGGTATCTGTCCATGGTGACTGCCAGCATTTTTGGTTAGTGCTGTATAAAATCTTGATAAGTCTTACAATAGGAGCAATCTCAGATTTGATAAAACGGGGTATTTAGTCTGAGCATTTTTTTTTTTTCTCCCTGATGGCTGTTTCTTATTCTAACAAACTCCATGAATTAAAATTATTTTCTGATAGATGGCAATAAAAGTGTCATCAGAAAGTGTTGGCATGTTTTAAAAACTTTTTGAAGTCCCTGTATGAACTAGTAGTTGTTCCAGAGCTCAAACTAATAGAAAAAGAACTTACTTCCTGTGTATAGGCGCTTCATGTCCCTCATTCAGGCTAAAGAGGTGGGTCTCCCCTTTTCAAGTTGCTACAGTTCAGTTCAGTTCAGTTCAGTTCAGTCGCTCAGTCGTGTCTGACTCTGCGACCCCATGAATCACAGCACACCAGGCCTCCCTGTCCATCACCAATTCCCAGAGTTCACTCAGACTCAAGTCCATCGAGTCAGCGATGCCATCCAGCCATCTCACCCTCTGTCGTCCCCTTCTCCTCCTGCCCCCAATCCCTCCCAGCATCAGAGTCTTTTCCAATGAGTCAACTCTTCGCATGAGATGGCCAAAGTACTGGAGTTTCAGCTTTAGCATCATTCTTTCCAAAGAAATCCCAGGGCTGATCTCCTTCAGAATGGACTGGTTGGATCTCCTTACAGCCAAGGGACTCTCAAGAGTCTTCTCCAACACCACAGTTCAAAAGCATCAATTCTTTGGTGCTCAGCCTTCTTCACAGTCCAACTCTCACATCCATACATGACCACGGGAAAAACCATGGCCTTGACTAGACAGACCCTAGTCGGCAAAGTAATGTCTCTGCTTTTGAATATGCTATCTAGATTGGTCATAATTTTTCTTCCAAGGAGTAAGTGTCTTTTAATTCCATGGCTGCAGTCACCATCTGCAGTGATTTTGAAGCCCAAAAAAACAAAGTCTGACACTCTTTCCAGTTTCCCCATCTATTTCCCATGAAGTGATGGGACCAGATGCCATGATCTTTGTTTTCTGAATGTTGAGTTTTAAGCCAACTTTTTCAGTCTCCTCTTTCACTTTCCTCAAGAGGCTTTTTAGTTCCTCTTCACTTTCTGCCGTAAGGGTGGTGTCATCTGCATATCTGAGGTTATTGATATTTCTCCCGGCAATCTTGATTCCAGCTTGTGTTTCTTCCAGTCCAGCATTTCTCATGATGTACTCTGCATAGAAGTTAAATAAGCAGGGTGACAATATACAGCCTTGAGGTACTCCTTTTCCTATTTGGAACCAGTCTGTTGTTCCATGTCCAGTTCTAACTGTTGCTTCCTGACCTGCATACAGATTTCTCAAGAGGCAGGTCAGGTGGTCTGGTATTCCCATCTCTCTCAGAATTTTCCACAGCTTATTGTGATCCACACAATCAAAAGCTTTGGCATAGTCAATAAAGCAGAAATAGATGTTTTTCTGGAACTCTCTTGTTTTTTCCATGATCCAGTGGATGTTGGCAATTTGATCTCTGGTTCCTCTGCCTTTTCTAAAACCAGCTTGAACATCAGGAATTTCACAGTTCACGTATTGCTGAAGCCTGGCTTGGAGAATTTTGTTGCTACAGTTCCACTAAATTTACATTTGTTAAAGAATAATTTATGGGACTTCCTAGTGGTCCAGTGGTTAAGACTTCACCTTCCCATGCAGAGGGTGTGGGTCTGGGAGCTAAGATCCTACATGTCTTAAAAATTTTTAAAGTCTTAAAGACTTAAAACTCCAACACATTTGAGTCAGTCTGTCCTAATGAGGTGGATGAACCTAGAGCCTGTTATACACAGTGAAGTAAGTCAGAAAGAGGAAAACACATATTGTATATTCACACAGATATATGGAATCTAGAAAGATGGTACTGATGAACCTATTTGCAGAGCAGCAACGGGGAATCAGACATAGAGAACAAACTTGTGGACACAGTAGGGGAAGGAGAGTGGGACCAATTGAGAGAGTAGCATGGAAACATACATTACCATATGTAAAATAGATGGCCGGGGGAGATTTGCTGTGTGAAGCAGGAAGCTCTGTGACTACCTAGAGAGGTGGATGGAGGAAAGGGGATGGGAAGGAAGTTCAGGAGAAAGGATACCTGAGGGTACCTAGGGCTGATTCACGTTGATGTATGGCAAGAGCCAACGCAATATTTTTTTTTTTTTTGAGCCAACGCAATATTGTGAGGCAATTATCCTTTAATTAAAAATTTAAAAAGTTAAATGAAGCTTAGAATTAAAAAAAAAAGAATAAATGGCAAAGAAATGGGAGAAATTAAACAAGAGAGAGAATAATTTGCATATTTAACAGTCTCTCACCGGAGCAAAGACCGAAGTTTCTTTTTAACCTTGGCACATTCACACTTCTGTGTTTCTTCATTGCCTGCTTGAATCCATCAGCACACAACTCTTTCACAATATTTTAGTTATAGACATGACATTTCCATTTCACGTCTCACTGGGTTTTGTCATCTGGGCCAGCACGGGTCCCAGAACATAGATGGGGGACCCCGGAGACTCATCTACCAGTCCCATCTCTCAGCAGCTGATGTCGGGGCGAGGGGTGTTCTGAGCAGTGGCCACTATGCTTGGTGACTTGGCCTCCAAGCTCTGTGGATGGGCCCCCACGATAAGCAGTCATGTGGGAGTCCCTGTTCAGGAAACAGCCTTGTGGTTGCCAAGGAAGAGAGGGGGAGGGGGAAGGGATGGGATGGGCTGTTGGGGGCAGCAGATATAAACTGTTACATATAGAATGAATGAACAAGGTCCTACTGCAGAGCTCGGGAAAATATATTCAATATCTTGTGATAAACCATAATGGAAAAGAATACTAAAAAAGAATATAAACATGTAATGGAATCATTTTGCTGTACAGCACAGCATAAATTAACAAAACATTGTAAGTCAATTATGCTTCAACTTTTTAGAAAAAGGAAAACAAAACAAAGGAAAAAACAGAGAGAGTCCATGACAGCCACTGCCAGTCCTCAGAATTGAAAGCTCCCACGGAGAAGGCAATGGCACCCCACTCCAGTATTTTGCCTGGAAAATCCCATGGATGGAGGAGCCTGGTGGGCTGCAGTCCATGGGGTCGCTAAGAGTCGGACACAACTGAGCGGCTTCCCTTTCACTTTTCACTTTCATGCATTGGAGAAGGAAATGGCAACCCACTCCAGTGTTCTTGCCTGGAGAATCCCAGGGACGGGGGAGCCTGGTGGGCTGCTGTCTCTGGGGTCACACAGAGTCGGACACGACTGAAGTGACTTAGTAGCAGCACCCTAGAGGTTGTTAGTGCAAAGCGGCAGGACAGAGAACTCTTAATTACAAAATGATTTCAGAGTTCCAAATTCCAACTTCATTAATCTTGTTAGCTCCATATCCTTTCAAATCTTTCACCAAAAATAGTACAATTTCAACATATTTACAAACCACCTGGCTCGTGTTTCATTTTAATTACTCAGTCTGTAAAAATGCATGTCAGTTCCCCATAATGAAGGGCGGGAAGAACAGTGCTAAACGATCACTTTGGGTTTCAGACTCCACACTGCCTTCCAGCCAATGACAACACCGAAAGCCTTTTCATTTCTTGAGTGTGTGATTTTCTTTTCTTATCTTTTTTCCTTTTGTCTTACGATCACTGCCAGGTGTGACCTCTCTCTTCCCACAGCCACCTTCTTCGTGTGCTTCTTCTCCTCGTTTTATAAGGACACCAGTTGGATTCAAGGGCCATCCTAACCTGGGATAGCCTCATCTCTCATCTGAATTGAACTGCATCTACAAAGACCTCATTTCCAAATAAGCTCTCACGCTGAGGGTCCAGGTGGAAGTGCAGTTTTGGAGGACTCTGTTCAACACACACTAAAGAGTAAGGCACAGAAACAGACAAGCCTGTTGTCTTTTCTGTTTTGGTTGCGCTGGGTCTGCCTTGCAGTGCTCGGGGCTTCTCTAGGTGTGGCATGGGGGCTTAGTTGCTCCACAGTATGTGGGATCGCAGTTCCCCGACCGAGGACTGAACCCGAGTCCCCTGGATTGGAAGGTGGGTTATTAATCAGTGGACCACGAGTGATGTCCCAGGTCTCTCTTCTTCATGAGCAACTTGGCTAGATAGATTCTCTGCACCTTCAACAATGCTGAAGACTAGAACACGGAGGGGGCTGAAGACCTGCTGGTGACAGCTGTTATCGTCATCTTTTTTCCTTTTTTTACCCCACGCTGTGTGGCATATGGGATCTTAGTTTCCTGACCAGGGACTGAATCCATGTCCCCTACACTGGGACTGTGGAGCTTTAACCACTGAACCACCAGGGAAGGCCTTGTTATCTGCCCTCTTGATGGTAAGTTTCTTCTCAATACCTTTGGGCTGCATTCGAGGTTCCAGACCTTCCTCACCTCACTCCATGTGTTCAGGGTGGAATGGCCCCCATGAGAACCCTGGGGCCCAGGTGGGAGAATCGCATTTCCTGGCCACAGTCAGTGTCAGATCTGAAACAGTGACTTGTAGACCTGACTCCAGATCTACCAATGCAGATTTGGTGAATCTTGTTTGTCAGAGCCATGGCCACGTCAATAACCCTTGCTGTGTTTGGTGATCCTCCAATGGACACTTGTTCCCTTCAGTTCTTTAATCCCAGGGATCAAGAAAAAAAAATAATTCATAGAATGGAGTGGAGGTGGGTCTCAAAATTCCAAATAGAGGTCTGGGGCTCAATCCTTAAAATTAGGCCACTGGGGATCTTTCTGATCATGATTGAGAATTAGTATAAAGTACATATTTAACTCCTCTCTTCCCTGGTGGCTCAGATGGTAAAGCATCTGTCTACAAAGCGGAAGACCCGGGTTCGATCCCTGGGTTGGGAAGATCCCCTGGAGAAGGAAATGGCAGTCTACTTCGGTACTCTTGCCTGGAAAATCCCATAGACAGAGGAGCCTGGTACGCTACAGTCCATGGGGTCGCAAAGAGTTGGGACACGATTGAGCAACTTCACTTTCGCTTTTCTCTTTCACACATTTAGCTTTACTTAGTGAGGTGCTAAAATTGGCTGTGCATGAACTGGGTGTCATGAATGTTCACAGCAGAAGCGACCTTGGGATCATCGCTTTGTTATAAAGACAGGGAAATGGAGATCCTCTTGGCAAGTGATTGGCACAAGGTCCAGGCAAAGACAGAACCAAGAATGACCTGAGAGCTCTTGAGGTCTCAGTTTGGGGTTATCTCCACCACAGGGGTGGATTTTATTGTTTTTTTTTAATTTTTAGAATATGTATTTAGATTATGTTATTTATTTGGCTGAGTCAGGTCCCAGCTGTGGCAGACAGGATCTCTGCTCTTTGGCATGTGGGATCTTATTTTTTCCCCTAATATTTACTTACTTGTTTACTTGGGTGCATTGGGTTTTAGTTGTGGCATGTGGGATCTAGTTCCCTGGCCAGGGATCGAACCCAGCCCCCCTGCACTGGGAGCATGCAGGCTTAACCACTGAACCACCAGGGAAGTCCTCAAAGGGGGGGATGTTAAGCTTATGGTCAATGCAAGGTGTAGGTGAAATGTGGATGGAAGGAGAAGTTATTCAGGGTAAAAGGATGAATTTGAGTGAAGAAAAAGGGAGAGGGATTCTCCCTCCAGCTCTTCCCGAAGCCAAAAGAAAGGAGGTCCTTGGGGATATGCTTGCCTTTATACCTGACCTCCTTCCAAAAATGAAGACCACTGTATGTCACTGACACACTCTTCAGACTAAATTTGAATAAAGCATACACAGTCCTTTTCCAACTCACATACATTAATGTGTCACCGAAGTGTTCTCTCTTTTTCTAGTTGTCCAAGCAAACCTCGCTTTGAATCCTTAATTTCTCATGCTCCTCCATACTAGACTTTTCATTTTACATGACCCAAATGTAACAAGAATGCTTCAGGTCAGACTTTTATAGCTCATGACCCATAAACAACTAGCAGCCCATGCCCTTCTTCTAAGAGGTGACATTTGAAGAAAGAGTGTCTTCAAACTGTGACCAGCCAGCAGTGAATTTACTCATTCTCCAAGCGCAAGCTTTAGGATCTTCTGAAACGTGGGTCCTTCTAAGGTGCGATTTGACATGTGGTAGCCCCATAGGCTGCTACGACACCTAAGACCCAAGTACAATTGCAGACAGATAGTTGGCGTTGAGTGGTTTGCTAGAAGATGCTGTGTGAGATTAAAGAACACATAGCCAGTGCCTGGAGGGGATTCTCGGTTGATAATAGCGTGTGCTGAAAACAAAACTAAGGAAAGATGTGGTGACAGAGAATCTGAGCCTTGCGCTTGGGAGAGACATTTGAAGATTTCAACCCATGTTCCCCTTGTTCCCCTGCTAATTTCCTTATTGGAGGTGTCTTTTCTCAGTGATCTTAGTTGAAGGCTTCAGTACCCTAGGGACACCAAGCGCTAATTATCAGTGATCCTCTAACAATTGCTTCCTTCTTTAAGAGCTACAGATGGAAAACCTCCTTCCACACACGCTTCTGTTTGTCACCATCTCTTGAGTTAAAGTCTGTTTTCTCAAAACCCCAAACTCTCTTGCCTTGGAAACAACACAATCCCTTCAGAAGCAGAGATGTTATTGCATCTTACCTATATCTATCTGATTTGGACAGACGTTTCACACCGTCAAAAAATCAAAAGGTTAAAAATGCCAGTTCTCTTCACTACCACCAGTGACATAATTCTGTGCAAAACTCATGGTTTCAGACACCATTACCATGTGTCTGAGTACCTATCAAATGACACTTGCAAACTTTCCTGTTAAGTCTTTGTTAAAATTGCTACTAAAATTTAGTGTGGATTGGGACTTCCCTGATGGTCCAGTGGTTAAGACTCTTCCACTGCAGGGGGCATGGGTCCAATTCCTCGCCTTAGGGAACTAAGATCCCACAAGCCACATGGCATGGCAAAAAAAAAGGAAGAAAAAGAAATTTTGTGTGGAGTATATATTTTTTTCCCCATCCAAGATGGATACAGTCTGAAAAAGTAAAATAATCTGACTTTTGAACACTCCCTTGGACCAGTAGCTATCCATCCGTGAACAGGTGTTGGCTGGTGGGTAACCAGACCAACACACTGTGTGTCAGAAACCTCAGCAGTGGTAGAGGGGCTGTGTGGACTTCCCTGGTGGCTCAGATGGTAAAGCGTCTGCCTACAATGTGAGAGACCCAGGTTTGATCCCTGGATTAGAAAGATCCTCTGGAGAAGGAAATGGCAACCCACTCCAGTACTCTTGCCTGGAAAATCCCATGGACAGAGGAGCATGGTAGGCTACAGTCCATGGGGTCGCAAAGAGTCGGACACGACTGAGTGAATTCACTCAGGCCTAGTAAATTCCAGGTTAATATCTCATAACACTTTCTCCCCTTCCCCTATTCCCTACATGTGCACATATATACCAGTCACCATAGTTCTCAGCCTCTGTTCATTTCTCATTAAACACAGTGTAAACTCCATTCTCTGTACAGTGGATGTCCTGACATGGAGATTCAGGGCATCTCCTGGCATAATAGTACCCCTGGGGCACATGAAAGATACCTGGAGGGGGGCCAGGTTTACAAGAATGTCAAAGAAGGCTTCAGAGAAGGGGAACATGGGGATTTGAAGGATGAGAGTCCTACCACCTGATGGTGTAAAGGAGGGGCCTTTTGGCCTCAATTCTGTCTAGCCTATATGGATGAAACCACATCACCCGCCAGAAAGCAAAGGATGTTGTAGCCATCATCCACTACAGATGCCCCAGTGGTGAGCCCTGAGGGGACTCAGGATGGAGAAGAACAGGATACTGACCCTGGATAGGTAAGGTGCATATCAAAGGAATGAGTTCAGTGAGCTCAGACTTCTTGCATCTTCCCATACATAGAAAAGGGCTAAATTCATTAACCTGAAATGTCTGGTTCTCTTTAATGAACAGCAATCCTTTAATGTTCTGACTGGTCTCTGTTTTAAAAACTCCTATGTCTTCTGGTTCCTCCTCTGGGCAATCTGAGAGGCTTCCTCCAGGGCTTAAGTCCTCAAAGTGCACCAAAGAAAACACAATTCTCAACTTGTAGGTTGTGCATTTTTTTTCAGTCAACAATTCCTGCTTGATAGGTCTTCCCAGGTGGCTCAGAGGTAAAGAATCCTCTAGTGAATGCAGGAGACTTGAGGAGATGTGGGTTCAATCGCTGGGACCAGAAGATCCCCTGAAGCAGGAAATGGCAACCCACTCCAGTATTCTTGCCTGGAACATTCCATGGACAGAAGAGCCTGGCAGGCTGCAGTCCATGGGGTCACAAAGAAAGGGACACGACTGAGCAAGAGAGCATGACCAATCTCTCTAAACTAGGGAGAAAGGAATTTGAATTTGTCTTCTATAAAAACATAGAAATGTGAACATTTTAAGTTATTTTAGTATAGAATTGAATATCGTAAAAATGCAAGTTTTGCTCATAAAGCCTGATGAGGTCAAAGTGGTCTGAAGAACTTAAGGAGAAAAATGGAGATTTACCTTTTTTGGATAATTTGACATTTCCTTTTTTGGTGTCTTTGGCTTATTAAGGACTGCCTGAGTTTGCAGAGGGGAATTTGGAATCTTGATGTCTCCATTCAGGGACCCTTCTCAGGGAGGTGGAGCGTGAGCCTTGAGAACACAAAACGAGTAACCAAGGATGCTCATTTCACAGGGTCAGTGATGGGGGACAGGATTTGACCTCCCCTAAGAAATCTGCACTTTCTTCCAAAAGAGAGAACTCCCACTTGGAAGTAATAGCTTGAGAAATCAAGTCAAAGTTTCCCAAGTGCTCACCTCAGATCCAAGCAAGGTGAAAAAATTCTGAGCTTGCAAATGAATTCAAAATAACCTTCTCCACCCTAATGGATGGGTTCCTCATTTCCATAGCTGGTTTGGCCACCATCTCTGATGTGCAGGAACCCTGCACCCTCCTCAGGGTGGCTAATCACGGAGAAAATGTTTTCTGATTCGATGAATTAACTTTTCACTCTGTCTTCAGAGGGCAGCACTGTTTATCATACTGTCTTTCACAACACATCTCTTCCTTTCCAGGTCTGGGTCCATCAGTGCTGCACCAACTCATCGGAAACTTCTGCAGCGTTGGAGCTGAAGCATCAGCTTGTTCAATGTTGCCAGGTGAGGAAGAGGGAGGGCTGATTCTCCGCCAGGAATAGAAGGAGGGAAAAGGCTCTGAGCTATGGTAAGAACCTCTGAATATTAATCCGTGCTCGCAGCCAAGCCAGAGGACTGCAGTGGAAGCGTGAAGAAGACTTGCATCTTATTAATTCCATCGTCCGCCGTCCCTGTAGGACCATTCCACAGGCTTCCCAAAGTCCAGCTCTCCAGCTCTGTGTGCCTGCAGACACACGCAGGACGCACTCAGCACACAGAGATAATCCTGGGTTATCTGGGGGAACCCAATGTAATTACAAGGGTCCTTAAAATGGCAAGAGGGGGCCAGAAGAGAGTCAAAGGGATGCAAAGTGAGAAAGATTGGACTGACCATCGCTGGCTTTAAAGATGTGGAAAGAGGAGCCAAAGAAGGCAGAACAGGGACCTCCTTGGAGGTCCAGTGATTAAGACTCCGCCTGCCAATGCAGGGGGTGTGGATTTGATCCCTGGCGGGGGAAATGAGATTTCACATGACTCACGGTCAAAAAACCAAAACATAAAACAGAAGCAATACTGTAACTAACTCAATAAAGATTTTTAAAATTGCCCACATTAAAATAAAAACATCTTTAAAAAAAAGAAGACAAAGGCAGGAGGTTTCTAGGAGCTGGAAGGAATGGATTCTTCCCTAAGACCTTGATAAGGGAAAACAGTCCTGCAAACACCTTGATTTTCTCTCATGGATGCTCATTTCATCAACAGTTGCAGTTCTAACCTCCAGAACTGAAAGATAAGGGATACGCACTGTTTTAAGCCATTAAACAGGTGGTAATTAGTTCAGGAGCAAGGAAACTAGTATGGGCTTCTCTGGTAACTCAGCTGGTAAAAAATCCACCTGTAATGCAGGAGACCCCGGTTTGATTCCTGGTTTGGGAAGATCCCCTGGAGAAGGGATAGGCTACCCACTCCAGTATTCTTAGACTTCCCTGGTGGCTCAGACATAAAGAATCCTCCTGCAATGGGGGAGACCTGTCTTCGATCCCTGGGTTGGAGAAGATCCCCTGGAGGAGGGCATGGCAACCCACTCCAGTATTCTTGCCTGGAGAATCCCACGGACAGAGGAGCCTGGTGGGCTACAGTTCATGGGGTTGCAAAGAGTCGGACACGACTAAGTGACTAGGCACAGAACAGCACAGGGAACTAGTACAGGAAGCGTGTGGCCAGTTTACCACAGTCCCCGCCATTCCCTATCACCTCACCCATTTCAGTTCTATTTCCTGCCTGGTTCCCATAGGCACATGAGTGCTCAAATGCTATCAGTCTTTCCCTGAAAACTTGAGAGCCATGTACTTTCTGAGGACTCTAGGAGTCAATATTTGTTTGCTGCTAATACTTTTGGAGGGAACAAAGAATTCTCAAAAAATGGATACCAATCATCCACGTTCTCTTTCTATGTTATCATCTTTATTTCGCTGTGTGTATATCTTAGCATTGCATTCTAATTCCCGCCCCCTCCCAGATCTGCTTTTTAACTGGTTTTGCCAAAGAACTAAATCTAACAACAAAGACAGGAACTATTTTCTCGGCAACCCTGGGCCCTCTGGAGATGCAAAGCAAAGGGGGAAATTCATAATACAAGATATAGTCCTTTGGGCCCTGAGCCATGATCCTCTGGCAGACCACGCTGAGAAGGCTGCTCTGGGGTGTGAGGCAGATGAAAGGGCAAGTCTATTCGCATTTGATGGATAAAAGAATGAGCTATTGGGAACTTCCCTGGCAGGTCAGTAGTTAAGACTCCATGCTTCCAGACTTCTCTGATGGCCCAGTGGATAAGACTCTGCCTGCCAATGCAGGAAACACGGGTTTGATCCCTGGTCTGGGAAGATCCCACATGCCATGGAGCAACTAAGCCCATGTGCCACAACTACTGTGCCTCCAACTCTAGAAACTGCAAGCTGCAACTACCCAGTCCGAGTGCTGCAATTACTGAAGCCCGCACCCCTAGAGCCTGTGCTCCAAAACAAGAGAAGCCACTCCAGTGAGAAGTCTGCACACTACAAGGAGGAGTAGCCCTCACTTGCTGCAACTAGAGAAAGCCCATGCAAAAGCAACGAAGACCAGCATAGCCAGAAAGAAAGAAATTAATTAATTTTTAAAAGAGACTCCATGCTTCCAATGTGGGGGACGCGGGTTCAATCCCTGGTTGGAGAACTAAGATCCCACATTCCACAGGGCATGGTCCAAAAAACAAACAAACAAATGAGCTGCTGAATCTCACTGACTTTCGTAAAGTCACATAGCAGAGCAACCACCAGACCAGAGAGAAACTCCTCTCTCATCCCAGACACTCCCACACTAAACTCCACCCTGCATCTTGGCGTGACATTACAACCAACCATGAAGCTCCTGACCCAGCACCCCAGAGCATCCCCCATCCCTGGAGCAAGAAACAGCTCCTGCATGGCCCACATTCATCTACTTGAGCTTTTCACTCTCCCAAACATAATCACTGTTGTTTAATCACTCAGTCATGTCCAACTCTGTGACCTCATGGACTGTAGCCCGCCAGGCTCCTCTGCCCATGGGATTTTCCAGGCAAGAGTGCTGGAATGGGTTGCCATTTCCTTCTCCAAGGGATTTGCTCAGCCCAGGGATCAAACCCACTGAGTTACTCAGTTTTCTGGGCCTTCCTGGTGGCACTAGTTGTGAAGAACCCGCCTGCCAATGCAGGAGACATAAGAGACTTGGATTCGATCTCTGGGTCAGGAAGATCCCCTGGAGGGGGATAGCAACTCACTCCAGTATTCCTGCCTGGAGAATCCTATGGACAGAGGAGCCTGGCGGGCTACAGTCCATGGAGTCTCAAAGAGTCAGACACAACTGAGCAACTCAGCATGCACACAGCCACTTATCAGAATCTATATTTTATCTTCCTAAATGCACAAGCTGTCCCAAATGTGACTTAAACATTAACTGCTTGTGTTTCCTCTACTTAGGGGAGGAATCTTGCTGCCGTGAAATTGAAGTTGTTATGGGCACCCAGAGATTCTGTCTTTCCAATCCCAACCTTGGCGCAAAGCAGCAAATATGAAGTGCCTGGTACCTTAACGTTAAACGACAAAGTTTTGAGGATGATGCCCCAGGGATTTTGAAATACTTGAGGAACCTACTTAGGATCATCTTTCAGCAAGTTTTATGATCCAGCTGGTTTAATATACACATCTGGAGACAGTATGCACGGTTATCTGTTTGAGGAAGCTCAGCTCTGTGAGGCAACAATATTAGGAGAATTTCCAGGGTTCAGGAAAGGAAAGGCATGCACTTGGAAATCTCTATTTAACTTTCTCACTCAGTACAAATGATCATAGCCAAAGGCACTTCCTTGTTTTTTAAATAAAAGAATTAGTAACTGCTTAACAGACACAGCGTTTCCTTTGAGGGTGATGAAAAAGCCCTGGAACTGGAGTGTGGGAACGGTTGCACAGTATTACATGTGGACAAGATGTCACTGAACTGTTCACTTTAAAATGGTTAAAACAGCAAATGAAATGATGCTCAGCATCCCTCATTATCAGAGAAATGGGAACCAAAACTACAGTGAGGTACCACCTCATGCCATGCCATTCGTTAAAATGTTTACAAGTAACAAATGCTGGAGAGGATGTGGAGAAAAGGGAACCCTCCTACCCTACTGGTGGGAATGTAAACTGGTGCAGCTTCTATAGAGAACAGTATGGAATTTCCTCAGTAACTAAAAATAGAACTACAATGCGCTCCAGCAACCCCACTCCTGGGCATATAGCTGGACAAAACTCTAATTCAAATAGATGTGTGCATGCCTATGTTCACAGCAACACTATTCACAATAGCCAAGACAAGGACACAACCGAAACATCTATCGCCAGACGGATAACAAAGGTGTGTTGCATATGTACAACTAAATAAAAATAACTAAAAATAAAGAAAAAGAGCTAAATCATGCCATTTGTAGCATACAGATGAACCTAGAGATGATTGTACTAAGTGAAGTAGGGCAGAAAAAGAAAGACAAATATTATATGATAGCTCTTATATGTAGAACCTAAAATATGACACAAATGCATTTATCTATGAAACAGAAAGACTCACAGACATGGAGGACAGATTTGTGGTTGCCAAGAGGTAGGGGGTTAGATTAGGGATTGAGTGGGAGGTTGGGGGTTCACAGATGTAAGCTATACTATGTAGAATGGCTAAACAACAAGGTCCTACTACACAGTACAAGGGACTATACTCAATATCCTGTAATAAACCATAATGGAAAAGAATGCAAGAAGACTGTGTGTGTGTAATATACATGTATATATATATTTCACACTTAACTGCTGTACCACAGAAATTAACACAACATTGTAAATCAACTGTACTTCATCAAAAAAAGTTTTTCTTTTTTGTTTTTCCAGTAGTCATGTATGGATGTGAGAGTTGGACCATAAAGAAGGCTGAGCGCCAAAGAATTGATACTTTCAAACTGTGGTGCTGGAGAAGACTCTTGAGAGTCCCTTGGACAGCAAGGAGATCAAAGCAGGCAATCCTAAAGAAAATCAACCCTGAATATTCATTGGAAGGACTGTTGCTGAAGTTGAAGCTCCAATACTTTGGCCACCTGATGCAAAGAGCCAACTCATCGGAAAAGCCTCAGGTACTGGGAAATATTGAGGGCGAGAGGAGAAGAGAAGAGGGTGACGGAGGATGAAGATGGTTGGATGGCATCACTGACATGAATTTGAGCAAACTCTGGGAGACAGTGAAGGACGGGCAAGGCTGGAGCGCTGTGGTCCAGGGAATCGCTGAGAGGGGGCCATGACCTAGACTGAACAACAACTTATTCAGGCTACCACATAGCATTGAGTAGAGTTCACTAGGCTATACAGTGGCTTCTCATTAGTCATCTATTTTACACATAGCACCAATAGTGTATATGTGTCAATCCCAGCCTCCCAGTTCCTCCTACCCCAACCCCAGCATGTTACATTTTTCAGAGGAAAAGTGGACCTCTGATAGATAATACAATCCCCACCACCACCACATCCTCCACACTGCAGGAATTTAATAGCTCTGAGACCACCCTGGCAACTTCAACCAGCTTCCTTTCCCTGGTGAGTTCTCGGCACCCAGAGTCCCAGGCCCTACCGCACCCACCTGCCCTGCCCTTATCCCTGCCTCCTCCTTGAACACAGATGGGTCTTGTCCTGTAGCTCGAGGTCAAGCGTCGCACCTTGACTGCCCATCAGAATGACCTAGACAGCTTTCAAAAGTGTTCGTGTCTGGCCGGCCTCACCCTGGACCCATTGAGCCATGACCTCTGGGGCACGTTCTAGGCACTGGACACCCCAGATGGTCTAGGGCATCACTGGGCTTTCCGCTGTTCACTGACTCTTTCTCATTTTCATAGTTACTCTATTCTCTCCCAAGTAAAACACACAGACTTACATAACTCTTTTCAGATGATGCATTTAACCTTAATACATGACTTCCCTACCAAGAATCTGAGGTTCAGGGACACCCAGTGGGGAAGAGCACTGTGGAGGGGAAAGTTTGGATGTCCTGAGATGATCATAATTCCACTCATATATGTGGAAATGGGGGCTGTTTTCCCTGCAGAGCCTTGTAGAGACGCGTGGGAGTGATGGAGTGATCGAAGCTGGCTTCTGGCAAAGCCAGTCCCTGATTCCTGCACCTTGGATGGGGAGGAAAGTGAGCCATGTTCTCCCCGCAAGGAGGAAGCTGTTTCTGCCTCTTTAAATATATAACCTTATTTATTTATTTTTGGCTGTGCTGGGTCTTCACTGCTGGTCGGGCTTTCCTCTAGTTGGTGCGAGCAGAGGTTACTCACTAGTTGCAGTGTGTGGGTTTCTCCCTGAGGTGGCTTCTCCTTGTGTAGAGCGTGGACTCCAGGGTGAGTGGGCTTCAGTTTAGTTGCTGCTCCTGGGCTGTGGCACATGGGATCAGTTGCTCTGAAGTATGTGGGATTCTCCTGGACCAGGAATTAAATCCACGTCTCCCGCTTTGGCAGGCAGATCCTTTCCCTCTGAGCCACCAGGGGATCCCAGGGGTGCCTCTGCTTTTCTCAGTGTACTCCATCAATGGTACTTCCTGGACTTGTGCCTTCATGGCCCCGTGCAAACTCCTCTAATCCTCACAATAGCAATGAGATAGACCTTCTTATCCTCACTGCATAACCGGGGAGACAAAGACACAGAGAAGGCCAGTAACTTGCCAAGGTCACACCGGCGATGAGCAGCAGATCCCTGTTTTGGTCCTGGGCAGAATTTACCCTCTGAATTGCCCCACGATGCTGCCTCGTCCTGGCTGGCCAGGGCTCTTTGGAATGTGGACAAAATGCCAGGGGAAAAGATGGGCATCTCAATGGTCCCTCCCAATAGAAATACCTGGACTTAACAAAAGTTGGATTTCTTGTTCTCTGGATTGTGGGACTGAAATGTTTCTCTGCTGAAGTGCGCATCCCCGGGGAAGCCCAGGAGAGAAACGCCTGGGTCCTCCCCCAGAGCCGCCTCCCAGCCCCAGGGTCCTCTGCCTCTCTGTCTTCTTCTCTGTCCCTTCTTCCTCCATCTCATGGTTTCCACTGTTTGGTGGCCATCAGAGACTGCCTCTTTCCAAGTCAATTAATCCTCATGGCAAGTTTGTGAGATCACACTTATGATCAGCCCCATTTTACAGAAGGGACAACTGAGGTTCAGACATATAAAGGAACCTGCCCCCCAATTTTACAGTGAGTCAAGGGCCAAGATGGCGCCCACTTGGCCTCAAGTGGTCTTGGCCAGAGTCCTGCCTGAAGCTCTCCTTGTCCCCCACGTTGCCTCCTCTGCTTGCCTTCTTTTTATTCTTCTCCTTCCCTCTGTATGAGTATGTGTATCCTTATTTTCTAATAAAGGAAGATGAGGCTTGGTTAGGGGAAGAAAAGACGAGAAGGAAGAGGGAGTTAAAAATCACTTCTCCTTGTTATCTGATTACAAGATTCTTTGGCTGCCCTGCAGCTGTGGTTCCGGATAAAGGCAGCTTCCAAACCCGCACCATGGCGAGAACGTTTTCACAGTCATCATGCAAAATCTATTTATTCTTGTCTGTTCATGTGTACACAATCCACCCCTTCATATCTGCATAATTAAAGGGACAGTGGCAGAGAGAAGCCACTCTCAGCAGAAGCTAATCTTATAGATGCCAAGGGTCCAAACCACTGTCCCCGGCACACGTCTTTTAATTTTTTGTAATATTTATTTATTTGGCTGCACTGGCTCTTAGTTGAGGCACCTCAGATCTTTAGTTGTGGCATGCAAGCTCATAGTTGCAGCATGTGGTATCTACTTGCTTCACCAGGGCTCGAACCCAGGGCTCCTGCACTGGAAGCATGGAGTCTTAGCCACTCAGCCACCAAGCCACCAGGGAAGACACCCAGCACACTTTTGAGGTGTCTGCTTGTCAACTTGGGGAAGGCAATGGCACCCCACACCAGCACTCTTGCCTGGAAAATCCCATGGACGGAGGATCCTGGTGGGCTGCAGTCCATGGGGTCGTGAAGAGTCAGACACGACTGAGTGACTTCATTTTCACTTTTCACTTCCATGCATCGGAGAAGGAAATGGCAACGCACTCCAGTGTTCTTGCCTGGAGAATCCCAGGGACGGGGGAGCCTGATGGACTGCCATCTATGGGGTCGCACAGAGTCAGACACGACTGAAGCGACTTAGCAGTAGCAGTAGCAGCTGCTTGTCAACCTAGAAGGGGGGGCTAGTGTGGGCTGCTGCTGGAGTCCTTGACCTTGCGCTGCACTGAACACCTGATGGTTCCACCCACCATTTCCCTTTAAGAACCTGCCCCACTGTCTCACCCTCAGCCCCCAACCATGGTCAGTCCATGAGGGCTGGGAGGCTAAGGCTGCCATCACTGCCAGGTATTGATACTGTTACCAATCCCAGGTCCAGCTGCTCACTGCTCAAAAGCTATTAAAGAGGCCAGGTTGTGGAAAGGAAAGCTTGCTTTATTTTGGATCCTGGCAAGCATGGCAGGGGGAGGGCAGATCTCTGTCCAAAGGCCAACTCTCCCCACTCCCACCCTCTATAATCAGCGGGCAAGAGCTTTCATAAGTGGAGGGAGGGGGCTACGTGCAGAAACAACACAGTCAGCTCTGACAGTCACCTTGAAATTGGTCATCGGTGGTCTGACCTACGTCATCTCAGTTTTTTTAAGTACAGTTACTCTCCAGTTCCATGGTCTGTTTGTTCACATTTCCTTGAGGCCACCTGGTGGGGTTTCAGTATCGACAAGACAGCTCACAGGGCATGGCTCAGAATATTATCTATATAGCTCTTGAGAAGGAACTAAAGTCCTTGACCTTGCTTAATGACTAAACTATATTATTTGGTCCCCTTGGACTGTTTTTCTTTGTTTCTGCGTGTTGTCATTTCTCTGATTAAACTTATTCTTTGGTTAAAGTTTTCCCACAGACAAAAAGGCTGAGGGCATGGCAGGGAGTCGCGGGGGAAGGACCATAGAGACCTACTTCATTTCAACATGACCCTCAACCCCAGCCAAAATGGTCATGACCCAAAGCCAGCCCATGAGCACATCCTAAGGAATTCCAGTCTAATTACTGGGGAAGCTGTTGTCTTCTATCCCTGGACTTGTGGGCTGCTGGACTGGGAGCCCGTAGATATGATTTTCCATCCAGCCGTCCAGAGTTTACTTAACACCCTCCACGGTGCTTACATGTGTGTAGCGGGGGAGGGGAGGATCTGTCAGGGAACCTGCTTTCTCCAGTGGTGGCACCTCTCCTAACGTCTGTTCATCTGCTCAGTGTGGGTTGTTAGAAGCAAAAGCGCTCCGGGGAACAGTTCCCACTGCAGACTCCCTAGGTGGGGTCTGACCACACACACAGCCAGGGGACGGGGTTCAGAAGCAGTTCTCTGGTATTTGCTGTTTTATTTGTTTCTCTTTCATGGGCATCCCTGGTGGCTCAGAGGTAAAGAATCCACCTGCCAATCCTGGAGACACAGGTTTGATCCGTGAGTTGAGACGATCTCCTGGAGAAGGAAATGGCAACCCCCTCCAGTATTCTTGTCTGGGAAATCCCATGGACAGAGGAGCCTGGTGGGCAACAGCCCATGGGTTCAAAGAGTCAAGACACGACTTAGCAACTAATTGGGCCCACACTAAGTCAATGGTAGGATCTTTCAATGGGTCACAATCATGGTTTAAAAATGATGCACCTGGACTTTCCTGGTGGTCCAGTGCTTAAGACTCCACCAGCCAATGTAGACTCACTGGTTTGATCCCTCACCCGGGAAGATAATCACTTGCCTGTGGGGCAACCAAGCCTGCGTGCCATAGAGCCTGTGCTCCACAATAAGAGAAGCCACTGCAAGAAGAAGCCTGCGCACCACAACTAGATAGTAGCCTCCTCTAGCCACCACTAGAGGTTCAATCCCTGGTCAGGGAACTAAGAAAAAAAAATATAATGAAGTATAAATACCCTCTGTGGAAAGGCTGCTCTTCCAAAGACCTGGCTAGTTTTGTAGGTTGACAAGCAACATGACCTTAAATAACATCTATTTCCTTTTTATGGGGGATTATAAAAGAAATATATGTCACTAGGAAGAATTTGAAGGAAGGAGTGGAAAGAAAACAATTGCCTATGGTCCCATCACTTGGAATATTTTTAGATAATTTCCTTTCTGATTCTTTGCCTATGTGTATTTTTCTTAATACTTTGGTGTCATATTATTATAAGTATTTAAGCTATATACATGGTAAGAACATGTTTGGCCACAAGGAACAGAATTTTCCACTCATGATGGCTTCCAAGAACGATTCATGTGTTTACAGGGGAGCCCATGGCTGGGACTGACTTGGGTCTGTACAAGGGCCCTCTCCTTCCTTCCCCATGACCTGTTCAGTATACTGATTTCTTCCTCATTCACAGTTCATTCATTCTTACTTTCTATATGAATGACTGTCTTGATGGTTTTCTTTAAATAAAATGTTAACAGAAAGTAAGAGTTGGGGTAGGGATGGAGTGGGAGGATGGGTTAGCAAGTTGTAAGCTTTTATATGTAGAATGGATAAACAACAAGGTCCTACTGTATAGTGCAGAGAACTATATTTAATATCCTATGAGAGACCATAATGGAAAAGAATATTTTTAAATGTACATATATTTATCACTGAATCACTCTGCTGTAATCACTCAGCCGTAATTAACACAGCATTGTAAATCAACTACACTTCAATTTAAAAAGAGAAAAAGAAGGAAAAAGAAGTCGATTTGCACTAAATATACATTGAACTTGCACTTGCACTAATTTGACTATATCCTCTCTGTTAAGATGAGCAGAGGGAGAGAAACGACAATTTCTAGAATGAGGGTGATTCTGTCTTCTCTTCTGTCCCCGGTTAAGGGCAGGGACTATAACTGTCCTGTCCCCTCAGGTGGCCTGACCTCCAGGAAGCCTTTCCTAAATTAGCATCTCACAGCCCTGAGCACTGTATTCTGTATCTGGGTAACAGCTGAAAGGACTTTTCAAATCCTATGCACTAGGGGTTGGAAGAACATTTCCAAAAGTCAGATAATGCATTTAGCTGTGCAGGAAACATGGTCTCTGTCACAACTATTCTGCTCTGCCTTTGTGGCAGGAAAGGAGCCAGGGATGAGATGTCAATGGATGGACATGACTGTGTTCTAATAAAACTTTATTGACAAAAACAAATGGAGGGCCAGATTTGGCCCAGAGCTATACGTGGCCAATTCCTGCTCTACAAAAATTTTAAATTTTGCCTTAACGAGGCGGCTGCTTAACTCTCCCAACTCCCATTTCGACAGAGGGAATGGAGTGTCCTTCTCAGCCCATCCATCGTGAGGGCTGGGAGGTAGCTTCCAGCTCTGCCTCTCCCTGACTCCTGCCCATGGCGAAGGAGTGAGTTCTTAGATGGAGCCAGGAGGAGTCCAGCCCTGGCCCTGCTCCTTTCAGAGCCTCCTCTCCTCTGATCTCTGTTACCACAGGTCTCATCTTCCAAGCTCACCTTTCCAGTAACAGAGCCCAAGGATTTTTCTCTTTATGTTTGGCTCTTGTGTTTGCTTCTTAACTGATTCTGACCTGGGGAGGTGAGTGGTATCTTCATTTTCCCTACAGGTCCTCCCAGTTCTGTGTCCAAGGAGGCTGTCTCCTCTGCAACCAACCAGCATGGTCCCCAGCTCCTTCCCTGTGAGGTCTCCCTGGCTGGGCTGCAACATCTAGCCCAATGCCTATCTAATTGCCTTATCCCTGTGTGTGCTCAGTCACTCAGTTGCCTCTGACTCTTTGTGACCCTATGGACTGTAGCCCACCAGTCTCCTCTGTCCATGGGATTCTCCAGGCAAGAGTACTGCAGTGGGTTGCCATTTCCTTCTCCAGCGGGTCTTCCCAACCCAGGGATGGAACCCACATCTCCTTTAGCTCCTGCACTGGCAGGCAGATTCTTGATCACTGAACTACCTGGGAATCCCCAGAACCTCAGAACATAATCTTATTTGGAAATAGGACCTTTGCAGATGTAATTAAGGTAAGGTTGGAAAGGAAATCACACTGGATAAGAGTGGCCTTAAATCCAGTAAGAATATTCTTTTAAGAGACAGAAAAGGATGCCCAGAGACATCCAAGGGAAAGTGCCATGTGAGGACAGAGGCAGAGATGGAGTGATGCTCCTAAAACCAAGGAATGCTTGGGGGCCCCCAGAAGCTGGAAGAGGCAAGAAAGACTCTTCCCTAGAGCCTTTGGAGGGAGCACGACCCTGCAGACACCTTGACCATGGACTTCTGGCCTTGAGAACCCTGAGGGAATAAATCTCTGTGTTTTAAGCCACTCAGTTTGTAGTAATTTATTGCAGCTGCCTCAGGACACTGATGCAGAACCTAACTGACACATAGCATACAAAATCTCTTTGTAAAGTGTCTGTATTTTCCACAAAACATACCAAAATCTTGTTCTCCATGGGTGACAATGATGAAGAGCATTTCGTTTCTTAGGGAGACTTATGTGATGAGCTCCCAAGACAGGCTTCTTTTCCAAGCATCAGTACCTCTGAGATCTGACACCAGCCAAGCCCAGGAGGGAGGGCGGCCTGGGCTGACAGCAGGGCCACGTCTGCAGGAAGACCCCAGTCACTCTCCGCTTCTGTTTTCCCCTGATTGCAGAGTGCATCCGCTTTTCGTTTATGACAACATCTCAGGCAGCCTCGCTTTCTTATAGAGCCCAAACCCACACATCTTCCAAGTATGAGTCCAGGACATTTGTCATTCACTTTTTCTTCTCTTGGAGTATAGTTGCTTTACAGTGTTGTTGTTTTCTGCTATGCAGCAAAATGAATCAGGCTTACGTATACATATATCCCCTTGTTTTGGATTTCCTTCCCATTTAGGTCACCACAGAGCATAAAGTAGAGTTCCCTGGGCTATACAGTAGGTTCGCGTTAGTTATCTATTTCACACATAGTATCCATAGTGTATATATGTCAGTACCAATCTCCCAATACACCCCGTCCCCTTATTCACATTTTAATCACAGGAAAGACCAGTGCTTCTTAGAATCTACAAGTTTTGTCCACCCCCATGCCAAGGAGTTTTAGAATTTTACACCCTTCCATGTTAAGGCTGGTGGTTCAGGGGTAAAGAACACGCCTGCAATGCGGGAGACGCAGCTGGAGTCGCGGGTTTGATTCCTGGGTCGGGAAAATCCCCTGGAAAAGGAAACGGCAACCCACTACAGTATTCTTGCCTGGAAAATCCGACGGACAGCCCACGGGGTCAAAATATAGCTTGCATACATGCTAGCTATAATATGCAAATGGGAAGGGTAACTTGCTGACAAGTTTCCTATGAGTATTTTTAGGCAGTGTTTTCCATGGGGTTCTGTTTGTTTCTTCGGGACAAAGATCACAAAGTCAGAGTCAGAAAAAACTCATGGTCCCACAGACTTTCTTCAAAGCTGTTTCACATTTTAAAGACATTAAATTAGTGGCCAACACTCATGCATTAAGACATTTTACATAAAACTCAGTGGGTTCAGCCACCCCAGGCCTTCACTGGTACCTGGCAACAATTGGCTAGGGTTGAATACTGCCTGTCTTTTAACCCACTTATCAATTTGCCACAGTCCTCACTGCTCCATAACGCCTGACACTTGCTCTATTTGACTCTACAAAGTGGTTCTCTAGACCTGAGGTTATAGTCTCTGATACGGGGACTGCTTCATTCACATATTCTTCAACAAATATTTATTGAAATGTGTAAGTTGTGCCAAATACCATTGTAAGTGCTGAGGATACAAGAGTGAACAAGACAGACACGGTCCCTGCCATCAAGGGGTCTATGTTCAAGCAGGTAACTCAGTATTGTGACAGGGGAACAAAATGCAACATTTGCAATGCCATCTCAAAGATTTAGGACTTGGCATATAGGGTTCGCTGTATGTTAATTTTCATTTCTCGGGGGAAAGATACACAGTTGCTGTCAACCTGGAAAATTTCTTGTCCAATTTTGGTCATATCTGAGGTTCTTATTGGTTTCTGGAATGTTTTATAGCCTGTCTGAATTCCTAGCATTCTTCCATACCATCTGGCCTCCTGCTGATACCCTATCTGATCACTCAGGATTATAGCTAGCCTAAAAATGAGCATATGTTTTGAACTTGTTGGCAATCATAAAAATTCTCATCTAATTAAAACTCCTTCACCAACCTCCAGGAACTTCAAACTCAAGAATCTTTGTTTATTGTCCAATCAGAAGGTTGACTACCAAAATTCATAATATTTTAAGATAGCTGTTGGATGTATTTGAGAAATAGCCCTGCATTAAGGTATATCGATGGTAACCCCCAAGATGAAAACCAATCTATCCTAAAGGAAATAAACCTTGAATATTCATGGGGAAGGACTGACACTGAAGCTGAAGCTCTAATATTGTGGCCACCTGATGCAAAGAGCCAACTCATTAGAAAAGACCCTGAAGCAGGGAAAGATTGAGGGCAGGAGGAGAAGGGGATGACAGAGGATGAGATAGTTGGATGGCATCACCAACTCAATGGACATGAGTTTGGGCAAACTCCAAGAGGTGGTGAGGGACAGGGAAGCCTGATGTGCTGCAATCCATGGGGGTCACAGAGTCCAGCATGATTGAGTGACTGAACAACAATTTCTATGCTCACTAAAGTTTCCTGATCTTCCCAACACCACTCTTTCTGGTTTCACACATCCAGAGAATTCCTAGGTGGAATCCTAAACCGTCTCCAGAACCCAGAGGGTAGGGAGAGACAGAAGGAAGACACAGCCTCTGCAGATGGGGAGGTGGCAGGTTTAATAAGCAGATGACTTCCCTCCAGGGCTGGTCTCAGTTGCCCCAGGACCAGGAGGTCACTGCCTGCCCAACTGTGGCATCTTACGAGTTCATAGAGAGACCTTCTTGGGATTCAGGTACCCACAGCATCCCAAGGTCTCCACACCTGCTCTTTCAAAGTGCATCCTTAAAATAGCTCCCACAATGGGCACTAGGGATGGTAGGAAAGGGCAGAGCAGCCATCCCAAGGACAGGGGGGTGGTGAGGGGCCTCTGATGCCTGGGATGAGCTCACAGGTCAACCAGAGGTCATGTCCTCTGCGGGACCTCCTCCAACTATAACTATTTCATCCATTACAGAAAAAGAAAGCGTTTCTGAAAAGTGATTCCTTACTAAAGATCTCAGATGTGAACAGCACTTGTAACTTCTCTGTGAATTTTCATGTCTCCTTTCCAATTAGATCCTTAAAATAGCACTGATGGCAGTTTACTCACTAAGTCGTATCTGACTCTTGCAACCCCATGGACAGTAGCCCGCCAGGCTCCTCTGTCCATGGGATTTCCCAGGCAAGAATCCTGGAGTGGGTAGCCACTTCCTTCTCAAGTGGATCTTCCCAACCTAGGGACCTAACCCAGGTCTCCTGCATTGCAGGCAGATTCTTTACCAACTGAGCTACGAGGGCAGTCTTAAAACAACTGTTAAGTAACTATTGCAAGTGACACCACCCTGGTTTTTCCAAGTGGGTGAAATCCACCCCCCATCCAGGGGATGGAGGTGTAGGAAGGTGTGGCTGCCCCATCCAGGCTCCTGTGAATTTCCACCTTGGTCAGAAGGTGGAATTTTCTCTTCACCCCCAAAAGGACATATCCAAACCCTCCACATATGTTCATGGTGTTCATGTGCATCGGAGGTCATCGGGTCAGGGGACATCCACTGGTGACACAGCCACAGGCAGGGGGTCCCCACTCGGCCCAGCTCAACTTTAAGTCACTGTGGCTGACTTAGGGTCTCTCCTCCAACAGGGGCCCTACCCAGCCGCTTCACCCCTTCCCTACTGCTGCAGCCACTCCTTCCCACAATCTCTCCTTCCCTCAGCCCTACTCATATCCAGTTGATGGGGACAAAGAACGCGCCACCAGCAGACTTCTAGAATTTTCCATCGCAACCAAGTTTGGGCTCTGCCTCAGCTCTCGAGGGTGGACCCCAATGTGCTGCTTCTGGTTGTGCCACATGGCCATAGCCTGGCACACATTTCAGAAGGGCCAGAGGCGGGGCTCCTGTAACCTGCCCCAGGCACTCCTACTGTCCAGAGACGAAGGATGCTGCAGGAATGAGGACTGCTCAGCACCCACGCGCACACCAGATTGCACGGGGTTCACACACATGGGGCGAAACTATGGCCAAGCAAGGTGGGAGTCGGGGGTCAATTCTACTTATTTCCTTCTTCACCAAGAGCTACTTTCACACACCCACTCCTGCCTACCCTCTCTCGGAAGCCAGGTCCACTGGTGAAACAATTAGATCCACTGTATACTAGGCAGTGGCCAGCTTGGCAAAGACCTTCCTCTCTCTTATCTCCCCCAGTTTGCACAGCCTAGTAAAGTCAGCCTGCTGAGATATCGCAGGGGTTTCACCTCCAGGTGTGTTCACTGGTGGGCCCACGACCCACAGTCTAGTTAGCTGTCTGCTGGGGAGGACCTCCCATCCCAAATAATATACCTTCCTAGGTATATATTAAGTTTCTATTGCAATTGTAAGCCTGAGCCACCTCAGTAATTATCATAAACACAGCAACTTAAAACAATACCTACCTGTTGGCTCCCAGTCCTGGAGATCACATGCCCAGGTGGGCTCAACTAGGTTCCCTGTAGAGGGTCTCACGTGGCTGAAATCAACATGTCAGCCAGTCTGGGCTCTTACCTTGAGGATCTAGGGAATCACCTGCCTGCAAGCTCATCCAGGTGTTTGGAATTCAGTTTTGTGCAGCTGCAGGACTGAGGTCTTGTTCTCCTGGTTGGCTGTCCTCCCAGAGTCCTTTGTGCTCAGTTCTTAAGAGACAGACCCCATTTGATTAGATTACACCCACCAAGATAACCTCCCTTTGGAGGAAGGCAAAGTCAACTGATTTTATATCCTGATTACATCTGCAAAATTCCATTTATCATGTAAAGATCACAGGCAGATATCTCATCATATTGACTGCCTGGGATTAGGGCAGAAAATCTTTAAGGGTTATCTTAGAATTATGCCTGCCACAGAAGGTCTTTTGCTTTTTTCCCTTCCTTTCTTCCTCCTGCCTGGGATACAGTCATGATGGCTGGAGGCAAAGCAGCCATTTTGCATCCATGATACAGCCAAATGCAAATGGAGGTGGCAGAAAAATAGATCCTGGGTCTACGTGACAAAATTAAACCACTGCATAACATCTGAAATCCCTATCTCTTGACTTTTATTACATGATTCAAAGAAACTCTGCTTTGCTTTATGCTACAGCTGATAAAGTGTTCTGTTAATTCTCCATCCCCCAACTCAATCCTCTCTGACTACCAGAATTGGCCCTTTCTGTTTTCCGTAGGTGATCGAATCCACCCAAAGTTCTCATGTGTTTTCGTGATCACGGATGGAGTAGGTAGTGAGGGCAGCTTCCAGACCTGTTTCTCCATCAGCCTTGAACTTCAGTGCCCTCGGTGATGGAGCACACAGTCAGAGGGGGAAAAAGGACTTTCTCCAGGTTACCAGTTTCCACAGGTGGCTCAGTCCAGCCCAAGTTACAGGCTCCCCTCCTGCGCCTGCCCACTGCACATCTGAATTCAGAGCACCAACCCCCACAGAAAATTGCATCATCTTGTTCTATGCATCTGCTAGCAAGGAGCCTAACGAGGTCAGACAGGTAATGTAATTCTCTCAGGCTCCCCAGCCAAATCTGTAAAACGGAGCTTGATTTGATTTTTATTTCATAAAGCAGCCTCAGCATATTGGTTCAACAAGAACTTCCCTTTCTCATTGGTGCAAAGACTTTTTCACCTTTGCATTTGTTTATGTCCTCAAAGAGGAATCTCTGGCCTTTTGACAGAGCCCATGACCTTATACTTTTGAAGCAGTCATTCACCTTGCACTGTTGGGGGAAATCACTTCAGAACAACTGGGATCTTAAAGATGCTCTTCTTTACCTGTAAGGACAGAAGCCACCACCTGTCCTGGGGTCCCAAAGAGATGAGTCTCCTGGAGCAGTGTATATGGTTAGGCATCCTCGTAGACGGTCGTGATTTCCATTTTGATCCTGTCTACTGTGTTACAAGGCTTTTTGGTCATAGTTAACATGAACAAAGAAAATTAAATGTGATCAAATGTAAGATCCAGGCAGGTTAAATCCATATATCCAATGACTGTGTGCTTATGCTAAAGCCCTCCCACACTTGACTTTTAAAGTCTTTTTTTTTTTAATGTGGACCATTTTCAAAATCTTTATTGGATTTGTTACAATATTGCCTCTGTCCTAGGTTTTGGTATTTTGGCTGCAAGACATAGGATCTTAGTTCCCTGACCAGGGATTGAACCCTCACCTCCTAATTTGAAATCTTAACCACTGGACCTCCAGGGAAGTCCCTAAAACCCCCCTTTTAATGATAAGAACAAAGGAGCCCAGCTAAAAAGCACTAATAAAATACTTCTTATTTTCCTGATCAAATTAATGAAGCCATGAGTTGAATCTCCATGGCTTATGAATTGCATTGTCTGCCAAGTCCACTGGACAGCTGAAGGACCTGATTGAATTCAGTGCTGATAAGAAGTTATGAGATGAAGGCAAATCTCTGAGAAAGAAGCCAGAGGTTGCTAAGAGGCTTTTCTGTCATTTGCTCTCCTCGTGGCCAACTTTAGGCTCACCCAGGCGGCCTGCTGCAGAAGAAGAACCAGACGTGGCCATAATACTGGCCAGATGTTGAAGCCTCTGCTGGTTTAATTCTCTGTTCAACCTGACCATCTTGGTTTTATAGTGGCTTTAGATGTGGAAAAATATACACGCTAAGTCGCTTCAGTTGTGTCCAGTTTTTTGTGATCTCATGGACTGTAGCCCACCAGGCTCCTCTGTCCATGGGATTCTCCAGGCAAGAAGGCTGGAGTGGGTTGCCATTCCCTTCTCCAAGAGATCTTCCAAAGCCAGGGATCGAACCCAAGTTTCTTATATCTCCTGCACTGGCAGCCTGGTTCTTTACCACTAGAGCCACCTGGGAAGCCCCCAAAATATACAGCTCTAGTGAAATCTGAAAATCTGGTATGTAAAACTTCCTTCCGCGGAGTTTGGGGTTAGCAGATTCAAACATTTAAATATAGAGTAGATAAACAACAAGGTCCTACTGTATAGCACAGGGAGCTATATTCAATATCCCATGATAATCCATAATGGAAAAGAATGGATAAAGGGATATGTGTGTATGACTGAATCACTTTACTGTGCAGTAAAAGTTAACACAGCATTGTAAATCAACTATACTTCAGTTAAAGTAAAAGTACACACCCCAAAAAAACAACAAAATTTATTTCCTTGAAGGTCTTATAGGGGGTGATTCTTCTTCCTCTCCCTGAGAGACAGAAATAGCAAAGTCAAGGGCATTGGGATTTGGAGAAACCACAACTCAAGATCCACCTCTCTCACTGTCCAGCTGTGTGACCCTGGGCAAGGGACTCAACCTCTCTGGGCCTTGGCAGTGTCAACTATAAAATGCAAAGAGTACTAGCATAGCGTCGGTGGGACTGCTGAGCTGGATTTCATGAGATGCTTTGTTAAAAGGGCCCAGCACATACCCACCGGCTGTTCCTTCCTTCCCTCTGCTCCCTCCAGGCGATGGCCATAAAACAGCATGGCTGCTGGGAACAGCCAGTTCTTTAATTCCTGAGGCCCAAATAAATTAAACCAAAGGAAATTAAGCATCAGGGATCATGATGTCCCTGAGACTGTCTCTGGAGATGTTCTCACTCTGAGAGACAAGCTAAAGAGGTCAGGTGACATGTTCAAAGTCACCGCCTGCGGGCAGCAAGGCAGAGACATTCCAGCAGGTGTAAAGGCCCCACATCCTTTCCGGCACAACCTACTGACCGCTCCAGCTTCAGGAAGTTCCTCTGACCTGGCTTGTCGGATGCTGCAATTTATTACCCCATTAATAAAGGGGCACCTGGGCTGGCTACTTTAAAGTGACATGTTCATGCCCTCTTCTGGCTCTGCCATCCCGGATGCCAGCTTCGTCCTCAGGTCGACCCTGTCGTGGTGATACATTCAAGATGTCACCTCCACTCACGGCCCTGCTCGTAGAAAGAAGAGTCATCTGGGATAGTGATGCAAAAGAGCAACAGAATTTTGATGCATCAGGTAGGAAGGGAATGATGAAGGGTTTGGAATGGATCGCTTGAATCAAGAGACATAACCCTAACCTCCAACCACCCTAAAAGCTTCTCACAGAACACCTATTAGTGACAAGAGATCCCAGGATTGGATAAAGATGGCTTTTAAAGAAAAACAAGCCAACACAGAGAGTCTTGAAGCCAAACTCAAATGAAATATATAAAACAAGCATATTGAGAAAGCTAGAAGGACCTACCTGCATCCGAGAGAAGAAATAATGCGTCTTTCCAAAGGCCCGCAAATTTCCCACCCTTTTTAAAAAATCCAACACGTGTTTATTGGGATGGTTTCCTATTCATCTTGACACAGGGTACTTTTAGTGCTGCTTCATCTGAAGGAACATTCTTCTGTAAGCTTGCTCTTCCTCCTGTAGCCTGGCAGAGAACAGCACAGCAGCCAACACGCAAAACTACTGTTTCTGCGTGGCTAAAGACAGTGGTGACTGAAAAGCATCCTGGGCATTTCACATCCATGAAATAGGAACTGGGGCTCCGCACCAGCTGCTTCTTCCCGTGTTTGCTCTTCTCTTCTGGAGAGCGATGAAGGAGATCCTTTGCAAGAGGATGTGAGGTCTGGAAAGGCCCCACCCTTTAAAGACAATATCTTGTCACCCATACAAAGGCTGAATGGTTTATGCTAATAACAAGGAAACACTTAGAGCTGTAAAAAAGAAAAGAAAAGAAAAGTCTTCATAACATGCCCTATGTCTTCGGGAGCACTGTCTTTTGCTCTGTGCCCTTTGCTATGATATCTGCATGCCTTCAAGCAATGGAAAGTCTCGGGGAAGGGGAAGTGCCCAGTGTGGGTTGGGGGTGGCCGGAGGGTCTGATCAGAATGAATGCACTTCCCCTGTGAGTTACTTCACCAGCACATTTATAATTTACATGAACAGGTTCCGGAGCAAGAAGACACTGTTTCTCTCTTACTTCTAATGAAATTCTCAGGGAGTGGATATTTCCCTGGATGAATCTTTAGCAAAGTGGAGCTGATCCTGGGACCCTGTGAGCCCAGGGAAGAAGGTGATGGGAGAGACAGAACCCAGGCATTTGAGGTGGCTCTCACTCCCTGCTTTCGTCTCCTTCAGACTGCCTGTGGCTGGTGCAAGCAGTGTAATTCGCGTTTTCTTTTCTTGAAAACTCCCAGTTTCTCTTGCCTCACATAATGCTAAGAAGTCCC
Source organism: Capricornis sumatraensis (assembly GCF_032405125.1). NCBI lineage: Eukaryota > Metazoa > Chordata > Mammalia > Artiodactyla > Bovidae > Capricornis > Capricornis sumatraensis. Next base: position 55,735,522 of record NC_091085.1, on the reverse strand, counting down.
ATTAATGTGTAGCCACCACTGGCTATTCCCTTCTCTGCAGTAAGGCCTAAATAAACCATTTCATTGCGAGGTGTGAAATCCTTAAGTTTATCACATTCAATAGCATTTGGTTTGTGGAGAAAACTGGAACCCCGCTTAGATAATTCTAATTCGTCGTCTACTGTTGATTACTTCAGTGGGAATCTCAAATGTCGGAAGAGGAGACATTTGACGTTAGTTTGCATGAGCTCTGTCCCCTTCAAGGAAAATCATGTTTTACAACCAAGGTACCTGAGGCATTTGGGTAAGACAGTTTTTCAACATGTGGGACAGGCATTCCCATGGCACATGTGTTCCCAACCCTGGCCCCTGCCTGATGTATTATGTATGGTAGTGCCTCCAGCCCTCTGGGATGAGAAAAGTGCCCCACAACATCCAAATGCCTCCTAGCCACACAGGAATCATCCAGGTAAGAAAAAAAAAATTGAAAATGAAAGGCATGAATAAGACACTGATGCTCAATCTCAACGTCCTCTCTCTGCCCTTCCTCCCTCTTCTTATTTTTTAGGGGCAGCGTCACATAGCATGTGGGATCTTATTTCCCTGAGAGGGTTCAAAGCTATGCCCCCTGCATTAGAAGCATGAGTCTTAACTACGCACACACACTACTTATAGGACTTTGCCTCCCAGGTGACAATGACTTGGGGAAAATCAGGACCTATGACTAGTTGGGCTAGTCAAAGCTCCTTTCCTGGATTTTCTCCAATTCACAGTGAAAGAACAGGAACCTAAGGGCTTCCAGCACTCATGGTTCCAGGTTCTTGGAAAACAAGTAGTTTTAGTGAAGGAATTGTTCCATAGGAAGGCATGAGGGGTGGAGGAAGAAGTAGGGAGAGGAAAGGAGAGAGAAAGGAAAACCTACATGGATTCAAATCCCCAGTTCTAGACAGAGGATGAGATGGCTGGATGGCATCACCGACTCGATGGACGTGAGTCTGAGTGTAACTCCGGGAGTTGGTGATGGACAGGGAGGCCTGGCGTGCTGCAATTCATGGGGTCGCACAGTCAGACACGACTGAGTGACTGAACTGAACTGAACTGAGATGATGCTAAGCACAGGCTGCTCTTCCTAAAGTCAGTAACACAGGATACTCCCTGCCCCACCCCACCCCCGTTTTTGTGGGTTTCATGCCAATTTCAACCTACCAAAATTGACAACTACAAAGGAAGGAGGAGTGATTAATATCAGTGTCGCAGTACACGAATGAACAAGTGACCTCCTTCCTCTTGTCCATCCAGCATATTGCAGGAGGCTGCTCAATTTATGGAGGTGGAATTCTTATGCCAGTCCTGGAGTAAATCTCACTGCAGGTGTATTGATGAAAGAAGACACCACAGAGCCTCTCTTCCCTGCCAGGTCTCCCGGGTGCTGACGTTTGAGAGGCAGTGCTGTGCAAACTCCATGTCTGTGGCATCCATCAGGAAACTCCTGCTGGACTATTACAGCATAGAGACCAAGTACAAGTCTTCAGGACCTTGACACCTGCCCTATCTCAGCAAGCATGTGCCCCATCCCATCATTCTGTCCTTCAGAGCTTTTAAAATGACAGTTCTTTATTATGTGACATTATAATGCCCATCAGTTGTAATTCATAACTCAAGAGAATATTTAAACTGTATTTAATTTGCAGAATAAAATATTGACACATGTTGGGACAATCATTGGAAACTATTTCTAGATGATGGTTTTGCTCACCCAGTTTTAATTTTCTGTTAAAAACACCCCTTATTTTCCTTTGGGGAAGGACTCATTCTTCATTCTTATTCTGTGTGGTTTATTGTTGTTGTTCAGTTGCTAAGTCGTGTCCAATTCTTTGTGACTCATGAGATGCACACACCAGGCTTCCCTGTCCATCACTATCTCCCTGAGTTTGCTCAAACACAAGTCCATTGAGTCGGTGATGCCATCCAATCATCTCATCCTCTGTCATCCCCTTCTCCTCCTGCCTTCAATCTTTCCCAGCATCAAGGTCTTTTCAAACGAGTAAGCTCTTCACAACAGGTGGCCAAAGAATTGGAATTTCAGCTTCAACATCTGTCCTTCCAGTGAACACCCAAGACTGATCTCCTTTAGGATGGACTGGTTGGATTTCGCAGTCAAAGGGACTCTCAAGAGTCTTCTCCAACACCACAGTTGAAAAGCATCAATTCTTCAGTGCTCAGCTTTCTTTATAGTCCAACTCTGAATCCATACATCACTACTGGAAAAACCATAGTCTTGACTAGACAGACCTTTGTTGACAAAGTAATGTCTCTGCTTTTTAATATGCTGTCTAGGTTGGTCAAAACTTTCCTTCCAAGGAGTAAGCGTCTTTTAATTTCATGGCTGCAATCACCACCTGCAGTGACTTTGGAGCCCCCAAAAATAAAGTCAGCCACTGTTTCCACTATTTGCCATGAAGTGATGAGACCAGATGCCATGATCTGTTTTCTGAATGTTGAGCTTTAAGCCAACTTTTTCAGACCAGGCCAAATCAGAGCTTAGTTCTTGATGGTGGCCGATGGGGACTGATTCAGGATAAACACATGATTAAAGCTTCAACCAATGAAACACAGCCCCAGGACTTGTGATCCAGTTGCTGGGCAACAGAGTTTTGTCTACTGAGACAGATAAGTTGGTAGGATGCATATCTGGAATCTTCATAGCCCCCCATCTAAGGCCACCCCACTAGAGAGTAAAGCCAGCTGAGAAGACAAGAAAGGTGAAAGGAGAGTATCTCTGTATCTTTGTTTGAGCCCCAGGATCCAGCCAGGCTGAGGGATAGCCAACCTCTTGAATATTCAGTGGTAAGAACCCATACAGTTCCAAGCAGTTTAGGTTAGGTTTCTGTTCTTGCAGCAAAAAATTTAAAAAAAAAAAAAAAAAAGCCCAGCTGGCACCACATGCCTTTGTTCCATGGAATCTGAAAGAATGGGGAGACCTCAGGTGCATTGGAAAGAGTGCCAAATCAGAACTTAGATGATCTGGAGTTAATCCCCTACTCAGCAACTAACTCATGGTTCATCTCACTGTGCATCAGTTTACTCACCTGCAAAACGGGGAGACTAATATAGATCTTGCCTCCTGTTCAGTAAAGAATCAGCCTCCTTCTTGTTTAGAGGGACTCTAGGGGAGTACTGCATGAGGAGTCAAATGACTCAGGAAGGCCCAATGGATTCACCCAGGAAAAGTTGCTTAAACCAGAACCTGGCATGTTGTAAGTGCTAATACATACTAGTTCTTCTTATTTTTGTTTAGGTATATTAGGAATAGACGGCAAGCAAGGATAGAGGGCTGAAAGGAGAGGCCCCAGGTTACTGAGGGCAGGAGGGAGGTCCAATTTTCAGAGGAGGCGGGTTCCATTTGCTGGAGAAGAGGCACCCTATGATAGCAAATAACTCCAGAGCCAGGCCTCCCCTTCACGAGGGCAGGTATGCTCCATCTCTGCGGTCCTCTTATTTTGAGCCCCATGGCTCAAGGGCACAGAGGCCACCATTCTGATGGGGCAGGGATAAGCCAAGGAGCCTCTGGCTCCATCGTCAGCTTTCCCTCCCCCAGACCCCAGTGAAGCTCTTTGGCAATCTCATTTCTTTCTGCCAATTTTAGTGCTGATTGTCTTTCAGACCAGTGTCTGTGCCCACAGGCAGACTTCCTGGAGCATCTCTCAGTTCCCCATTCAGGCACCATGGGAACAGTTGACATTAGTCACCCCTAACTTCTCTGGGACATTCATACCAGTGACATTGTCATGCTCAGAATTAAATTAATACTCTGTCCTCTCTCATTGTATTCCTAGCAGTTTCCTTCAAAAAAAAAAAATTCAGATCCTTCTTTTTTAAAAGAGGAAGGCTATTTTAAAAATATTTATTTTTATTTGTTTATTTGGCTCTACCAGGTCGTGACACGAGATCTTTGATCTTCATTGCAGCATGTAGGATCTTTAGTTGTGGCATGCGAATTCTTAGTTGTATCATGTGGGATCTAGTTCTCCAATGAGGTAGCTAACTCAGGCCCCCTGCACTGGGAGCTCAGAATCTTAGTCATTGGACCATAAGGGAAGTCCCTTCTTAGCAGCTTCTAAGGTCCACTGGATTGCCTAGAAGGGTCCTGCTGCTGCCACTGCTAAGTCGCTTCAGCCGTGTCCAACTCTGTGCGACCCCATAGACGGCAGCCCACCAGGCTCCCCTGTCCCTGGGATTCTCCAGGCAAGAACACTGGAGTGGGTTGCCATTTCCTTCTCCAATGCATAAAAGTGAAAAGTGAAAGTGAGCTAGAAAGGCCCAGTGAATATTTATTATTGAAGTAACAGACACGTGTTTTGCCTTAACACCCATACCCATATTGGAATATAATTATAATAATGATAGTAACTATGATTTTTGATCCCTTACTATGTGCTGGTCACTGTACTTCTTGAATCACACAACATATGAAATCTTAGCACCACTCTGAGGACAGCAGTATTGATATTCTATGTTACAGATGAGCAAATTGAAGCTCTGGGAAACTAATTTGTAGAAGATGAAGCTAATACTTTAAAAGAAACAAAGTAGATAGAGAAGGAAAAAGAGATACATCAGGCATAGGATTCTTTCACTGACTTGATTCAGCCATACCTGAAGCCTCTTGCATCCCTGAACTTCCCATTCATGGGAGCAAATTCATTTTTCCTTTGGTTTGAGGGCATCTGAAAGAGTTGTGATTAACCAGAACAACCTGCAAGGTGAGTATAATTATCCCAAAGTTTAGTAACATTTTAAAATGAGGCTTAGAGGTTAAGAGTTCCATAAAAGCAGGGATTTCCTCCCCTAACTTGCTGATTATGAAATATGCATCTCCTAAGAAAATGCTTGATATTCACCTTTGGTCAAGATGAGAAGAAGGAGGGACTGAGAAAAGGAAAACGGAAGATTTATTATACAACAAAGAGGTGGGAAAGGCAGGACTTTAAAGTTCATTTTTCTCCATGAGCATTTGAAAATATACATATCATCCCTCCGTCTGAACCTATTTATCTCTTAGTTTTTCCTCTTGATCCTATGATCACTCTCTCTTGGTTGCAGGAATGCAAGATACTTACGAGTTTCCCCTTGTGCTATGTCACCACGACTTTCACTGCTTGTTTCAGGCAAGAAGCAGGGCAGGAAAACAGAAACCATGGCAGGGTTTCCTTGGTGGTCCAGTGGATAAGAATCTTCTTGCCACCGCAGGGTACATGGATTTGATCCCTGCTCCAGGAAGATCCCACACACCATGGAGAAATGAAGCCTGTATGCTACAACTACTGGGCCTGTGCTCGAGAGCCCATGAGCTGCAACTACTAGGCCCACATGCCGCAACTTCTGAAGCCCGAGCTTCTAGAGCCTGTGCTCCACAAAATGAGAAACCACCGCAATGAGAAGCCCGTGCACCACGACGAATAGCCCCTGCATGTCCCCATTCCAGGTGCAACAACTAAGACTCACCACAGCCAAAAATAAAATAAATAAATCTTTTTTAAAAAGAGAGAAAGAAACCACTGCAGATATTTTAAGCATAGTTACCTAATGCAGAAATGAGCACCAAGAAAGTCACTGAAATGGCCAAAGGAGGGGTTGTAGGCTCTTCTTTCACACTTTTCTGGCTTTTGAACTTCAAATTATTTTGGATGCTTCTCCATACATTGTAAATGTTATGCTGTGTGGACTCTGGGTTCTGTTATATTCCTCAGGAAAGCATTAAAAATTTTATTTTGGTTGGATTAAAAAAAAAAAAGTGTCTTGTTCTGCAGCTCAAGTCAGTACAGTTATTTTATTCTCCATGTGCTCATGGGTCCCTCAACCACATGGGCTAAGTTTATACCTGGAATTTGGGGATCTTCTTTTCTGACTCTCCTTTTTTTGGATTTCCCCATTCTACTTTCCTACCGGAATGGCTGTGATGGTTCCAAACTCTGGCCTCCAGTCCTTCAGCCCAGAAAGAGTGGGTATCAACAGGAGTAAGGGGTGTCACAAGCAGCAGCAACTGTGACCTCTTAGGGGAAAAGCTGCAAAAACAGGAAATGTCTTCCACACCTTTTCCTCCTTCCGAACCTCAACCTCCTTCTGGAATCTGCCTGCTTCCGTTCATACTTAAGCATCTTCGGGGAAATGGTTTTGTTCACGTGTTTATGCTTCTCTTTTTGTTTTGTATTTTATGCAGAATTTATCATTGTTACCTAAGTGAAGATCTATCCCATAGGTGTCTAGTTGGCCAGGAAAGAAGCTGAACTCCTTCACATAATCTCTGAACAGCCTACCCTGGAGTGTGTGCACACCTGCCTCTCCAGATTCTTCTCCAAGTTCCAGTATGTTCACCTTGAAGGAGCTGAAAGCACAGCCTGTTCTGAATCATGTGTCTAGTTAGTGCTTCCGGGAAAGCTGGTCGGTGATTTTTACTTGTGCTCCAGCTCCCCCTTCTGGACGGTTATATCTCCAGCTTCTCTCACAAATGACAGAAGGTCTCATTCCTAAAATAAATTCCCTATTCGTAGCGGATCTGCTTCCCTGACTGGACCTCAATGAATAGTGGCATTTGGGTTCCATCAATAACTATAATGCCCAATATTTAGGATTTCTGTGTACATGTTTTATCTTCTCACCAGCCTTGTTTCTAAACCCAGCCATCCTGAGCTTTAATCTCTCCAATCCTCCATAGGGATCCAGTGTCAGTCTCCTGGGCTCCATTAAGGCAACTGGTTCAAATGGGAAATGCTATTGACTGAAATCCTGTAGGAGATGGGCCACCCCCTGGACATAACCTGAACTTGTATTCACAAGTCAGGGGCAAAGGGGCCTATAATGACCAGTATTGCCTCTTGAGAAGAAAGACACTCATTAGTGTGAAATGTTGCTGAACTGAATGGCACTGGTAGCCTGTGCGTCTGCCTGCCCCTTTAGCTGAGGCCCAGCAATCTGAGCTTTTCTTTTCCTCTCTGCCATCAGAATATACCAGCTGCCGCCACCAGGGGGAACTGTTGACTCTATAACCATTTGGAGGCTGCCTGCCGGTGGGTTAGGGAGCAGAGCTGTTTCAAACATAAATTAAGGGCATTGGCGTTCCAAGGTTCTAAGTATTCGAAACAACATAATTTTGGCAGTTTTCCATTTGAGGCTCAATCTTTGTAAAAGGCCATCAGAGAGTTTTAAGGGGAGTCCAGAACATTGTAGTGGGTCTAGCTATTGGATACAAAGTTCCTTTAGTTACCTGGATGGTCTCAACCTGAGAAAGGTGGTTGAACACAGTGAGTCATATGTAAAAATTATGAGTATCTCTCCTTCCCAGAAACTGGCTGGATCTGTAATGAATCATAAGCCATGCCATAGCTTGAGCTACTGATCACAGGCGGCCAGGAGAGGCTCTAAAACGCGGATTAATAACACCATATAAGTGCTATGTTGCATCCCGAAGTCGTGCCTGAGTTTGAATTGAATTACTTCCTATGGAAAAATGCAAAGTTTAGGTCCTGATGAGTCATGACTATCAGATGGAGAAAACAAAACCAAAAAGCCTTAGAGGTGAAGAGGGTGAAACCAGTATAATGACAGAAGCCGCCGGAGGTCAATGTCAATGACCTTGGAGCTAGTTTCATCTGTTTATTCTCTCTGGTTATTATGGGGATCACCCGGGAGTAACAATTGCTCTTCATGTTTTGGGGTCATACTATCTTCCTGTCTTGTTCTTCCTTCCACAAAGACTCTGCCATCCTGTCTGTCTTTCTTTCTTTCCCATCTTCACTGTTAATCTTTCACCATCCCTGTGATCAAACACTACTTCCTCAAAGGTATCAATCAGAAATTATTCAACAATATTTCTTGAGTTCAGGGTATGTCCTGGCTCTGTCCTGGGTCCTGGGGAAGTGGTTGCAGGGATAAAAAAAAGAGTCACCAAAGGAGGACATTTGAAAGGAGAGGAAATGATAAGGACAGAGACTCAGGGAATGAAAACAGCAGGTGCAAAGTCTCTGAAGGGAAAATAAGCAGAGCTTTTAAGGTCAGTGTTGATGGAGTGTAGGTAGGTAAAGAAGTCACTCTGATCTTTCCCAGGCTCTTAAAACACATGCTATATGCCTGTTTTCTGAGGTATATTCAATCTCCTCTATTATGCTCTCTGAGGACAGGCTCCAAACTCAATGCTTACTCATCATAATTACTCATCAATTGGCTACTGATTTAAAGATTGACAAGATACGGAGACTATTATTCCTGCAATGAGACTTAATACTCCACAAGGAACAAGGGCAAAGCTGAATTGGATGAATCATGCAATGCACGTGAATGCCTGATGTTTCGGTGAGGATGGGTTATGTTATGGGGCAATAGCAAACAACCCCCAAATGTCAGGCTGCCATCTCTCATTCATCATGTGCGTGTGTGTGTCCACTGCCACTTTGCCAGGGACTCTGCTCATTGCAGGCATTCAGGTGATGGAGCTGTTACCACTTTGACCCAAGCCAGTTGCCATGCTGACTATCAGGTTCAGTGACAGACATGTACTTAATAACTGGTATTAACTGACTGCATGGCAAACTCTCCAATCTCAAGCTGCTCTTGGAATGATGTGAGGTGTTGAATGTGTCTAGGATTGCTTTGTGTTGAGAAGCAGGGAAGAGTTGGAAATTTGGTGACATTTTCAAATATACATAGTTTGGATAATATAACTCTGGATTAAGATAAGGGAGCGGAATAAGGTAAAGATTTAAGCAATTGCTACACAAAAGATGGTTCATGGAGGTGCAGCATCAAGATGGTCTGGGGTCTTGATAGAGAGGCAGAAGAGTGGGTCTCCATGCCCTTTCAAGTGAATTGGAGTCAACATGTTAACAAGTCCTCAAGGCGATGAGTCTGCAGAACAAAGGCTGAGGATTGATTACTCAGAGCAGAGATTCCAGAACAGCTGGGTTTGAATCCCAGCTTTGCCAACTACTAGCTCTGTGACACTGGATGTGTTACCTAAACTCTGTATGTCAATTTCTTGGTTTGTAAATGGAGTTAATAACAACAGTCAAGTCATAAGATCATAAGTGAGTTGGTCGCTTGGCCATGTCTGTCTCTTGCCACCCCATGGACTGTAGCCTGCCAGGTTTCTCTGTACATGGAACTCTCCAGCAAGAATACTGGAGTGGGTTGCCATTTCCTTCTCTAGGGGAATCTTCCTGACTCGGGGATAGAACCCAGGTCTCCTGCATTGTAGGCAGATTCTTTACCATCTGAGCTACCAGGGAAGCCAGGTCATGGTAAGGATTAAATGAGCAAACACCAGCCAAAGTACTGAAGATAGTGCTCGGCACAACGCAAAAGATCTATAAATGTCAGAGATGAGGACAGTGACGCAGCAAACAGTTAAGGAAATGTCAGTGTGACCACTTCCATCTGCAACCTAATCTGAAGCTAGATTAGCCAAGTTCTTTTCCTAAATGGACTATGTACTGACTTTGAACCCCGAGAGGAAAGGTGATGAGAACCCACTCTGTAGGTCTCTACCAGGACAATGTGAGTCTGGGAATGTGGCAGGTACCAGGAAGGAAATTGAATCAGGGTCAGGTGTGGGGTCATTTGAGCATCAGTTCTAAAAGTTGTTCTCACAGGCTGAAAGCCACCTGCACCTTTCATCTTACCTGAAGAAGCCGGGTCCATGTTCCCTTCAGGGGAAATTTGTCTCCATAAACGCTGAGTTCCAGTAGAGACACGGGGGCAGCCCAAGGCACCAGGGAGTTGTCTGCAAGTTTAAGTGAAAATTCCAAAGGCATGATTTTTCAGTGTTTGTCAAAAATAGAAAGGTCTAGCAAGTGAAACTTGATCGAAGGTACTGGCCTGGCCAGTGACCAAGATGCCTCGGGTAGGGAGTGGGCAGACCAAAGCACACACAGGAACACACATGAACAGTGGGATGAATCATTATAGATCCAACCCCACTTCTGCAACTTCCCAGCTGGGTGACCTGGAGCAGGGCACTTCACTGCTTGGACATCAGTTTCCTAGTCTGTATAATGGGATAAAAAAGACTATGTCTTATGGGGTTGTCAACAGGATTATTTGTCAGTTCACAAGCACCTAATGAATGATATTGTCATTGTCATTGGTGTTTCTATTACTGGTTAAGTGAGCTGAAGGTAAAATATGCGAATCTCAGTTTCCTCATTAGTAAAATGGGGCTGGTAATCTGCGTTCTCAGGTGCGTCTGACTCTTTGAGACTCCTTGGACTGTAGCTCGCCAGCCAGGCTCCTCTGTTCATGGGGTTTTTCAGGCAAGAATACTGGAGTGGGCTGCCATTTCCTTCTCCAGGGAGTCTTCTCAATTCAGATATCTACCCATGTCTCCTGTGCCTCCTGCATTGCAGGCAGATTCTTTACCTGCTGAGCCATCTACAGCGTCACAAAGGTCATTCACTGGACAAGTGCTTATTTTTGTGCATATACTGGTAGGGGTTGGGAACACAGGGGTGAGCGGGTCAGCTGTCACCCACCCTCCATGGAGGTGACAAAGGGATGGGGGAAGCTGTAGATACAAAATAAGCAAATAGGGACACAGTTGATCAAGGGTGGGTGGTCATGGCCTTCCAGTAAATATCCCTTAATAGTTACATTCTTACTGAATGGCACAAGGTTGGAATCTTTATCCACAGTGCAGCTGGGAGTGGGGGGAGGGAGGGAGGAGGACGCGCTGTTTCTACAGCCCCCCTACCTACCCAGCCCCACCTTAACCAGGCAGAAACCCTAGAATCTGCTGAACGATGGGACTTCCCTGTCAGTCCAGTGGTTAAGACATCACCTTCCAATGTAGAGGATATGAGTTCAATCCCTGGTCAGAGCACTAAAATCCCACATGGCAAAAGTAAAAATATAAAAGCAATATTGTAACAAAGTCAATGAAGACTTTTTAAAATGTCCACATCAAAAACTCTTTTAAAAAAAGAAAAGAGAAATAATACTAGGGTTGTGGGTCTTACCAACATAAAACCCAATTTTAACTCCTGGTTGTGGCTACAAGCTGACCTCACCATCTCTGGGGCAGAAGGGGAGCTGCTTTTCAATGTCACCACTGCCATGTTCTAGCAAGTGACTTAACCGCCTCTTGGAGCCTCAGTTTCCCCACCTGCCCCAATATACTCCAAGACCGCTTGCCCCCCAGTCTTTCCTACCTCCCTGAAAGGTACCATTAGGTGTCCACTTGCTTGGGCCAAAACCTTGGACTCTTCCTACTGTCCTACAGCTCACATCCACCCATCAGCAAGGCTCCTGCCTCCACCTTGATCCAACAGCATAACTGGTCCATACTTCTTCTTCATCACTCCCACCTACCTCCCCAGTCTAGGTCTCCATCACTCCTGCCCTCCTTTTGACTAGATTCCAGGCTTCCTCTGCTGCCCCCTACAGACCCTGTACTGAAAGAGGTCAGAGTGCCTCTTCTGGGGGAAAAAAAAAAAAGATGATTAAAAAAAAAGATGATTCTTTCCTCCACTTCCTGGCCTTTGTACTTTTGGTTTTCTCTTCCTTAAAAGCTTCTCTCCCAGAAATCCACCAGCTTACCCACTCCATCTGCCTTCTTTAAAGCTGTACCCCCAAATCAGACCTTCCCCTTACTTTTAGTTTTATTAGTTACACATACCACTGTCTTACAGAATGGATTCATTTGTATATTTTTTGAGAGTCTGTGCCTTAGAATCCAAGATCCATGAGTTTAGAAACTTCTGTCTGTTTTGTTCACTGCTATTACCCCATATTTGGGCATGACAAATGGTAAGCAGTAGACAGATATCTGTTGAATGAATGAATGAATGAAATGTTAAAGGACAGTAGTAGTACTCCCATTAGAGTTATTGTGAGCCTTAAATGAAATGATGTCTATAAATAATAAAAGTGCCACCGCAGAGAGCTAGACAAATGCCTGCTGCCTTCCTTATTTTTCATCCCTAAGAGCAAGCACTATAGTCAGGACTTGCAGTTACATCAGCAGAATGACTATAGCTGCCTCACGAGGCCAACAGATAGCCCTTCTTTCTGTGTTCTTAGTAATATACACCTATAGGTCTCCTGTCTGGAGGCAGACCTTATAAGAAATTCCTGAGCTAAATTCTCAAGTTCTTCCCCTCATTTTATGTGAATTTGAAATTTAAGGCTGAACAACAACAACAACAAAATCTGAACTTGCCTTTTTGACTTATGCACCACTGGCACATGTGGAAACCACGGGTTTCCTCTTTCTAATATCTCCTCTCTCCTATAAATCATGTTAATTGTCTCCATGTGCCCACAGCCCACAGGGAGTTTTGCAATAGCCTTTGAGGAGATTAGTGGCCTCTGATGTTTTTATGAAGTTCAGAAAAGCATCTGGAAGTAATTTAAGTTCAGGAATTAATTATTTGGGGGGTTAAAAATACATGCCTTTAAAAAATAAATACAGGAAACTCTTTGCCCATGAACCTCTAAGTTCACACCTCTATTTGGTGGGGGTGGGGATTCCTAAAGAAAGATAAATCAGCCACATCATCCCTTTATTTGTTTGGTTTTGGGTGTGTCTGTTTGGGTTTTAGAAGGTCATATGGTAGATTGCATGGGATTCTAAACAGATTTGCAGGAGAGAGGCATTCCTTACCTGGGTCCCCTGTGGTCCAATCTGGAAGAAGCAGGAAGGAGTCTCTTACAGGTGTTGCTAGGAGACTTTGTGGTCTCAGGTCAGGTCCGAGACTCAGAGCACCTGAGGACCGCACATGCCTTTGGGGCCTGGGGAGTGGATTTACCCTACCAAGACTCCTCCTTGCCTTTCTCATTTTGAATTCTCCTCTATTGCCCTGTGGTTTGTTCAGTTTCCCCTTTCCTGGTATTTGAACCATGGAGTCTCAGACCAGGTAATTTGACTTTACAGTAGAGAGGGCGATATTTTGTGCCAAAAAGGGAAGAAAGGATGTGTGTCTGAGGAGGGTGGGAGGACCACATGGTAAATCTACAGAGGAGAAGATCAGGGGAGTGGCCAGCAAAACTGGGGCCTTTTTCTTTTGTTCTCTTATCAGACAAGAGGGAGAGAGGATGAAGCTGATTTTCTAAGCTCTCAGTCAGGAAATGATAGGCTATGTTGTATTTCTCACTGAGGCTAGAAACATTTAAATGAAAAAAAAAATCATTCTCCAGTGACTTTCAAGCTAACAAACAAAAACGAGAAGGAAATGTGCCTTCCATTTTAGGAACTCAAATCTACTATTTTTTTTTTTTGCCTCCCAAGATTGTGTGTACACTAGCTGAATGAACTGAAGAACTGGGCAATTATAGCATAGTTCCCTTAAAAAATGAAGTCACTGCTACCCAAGTCTATCAGAACCAAGGTTTTGCAGTGCTCTTTCTGGCCTGGCTAGTTTTTCCAGCTGCCTTCTCTCCTCATCATGTAAGCCGAGTGGATCAGTGAGCCCTCTTCCTCCTTAGGGCTGTCCAGCTGGAAAAAAAGCTCCAGGGATGGGGAGTGCCCTTGGAGTCTCTGTCTCCACCCCTCAATTTCTCCATATGCTTGGCTCTTGACTCATTGTAATTGAGTTGGGACAAAAGAAACAGATGTGTTTAACACCTTTCACTTTAGTTTCTTCTCATCTGATCAAAGATTTTTTTTTTTCTTTTATTTTGAAATTCATTCCTGGCTCTGGTGACCACATGATTCAATGGGCTTCCCTTCCGAGGTTGGACGAGTCAGCCCAGCACACCAAGAGATCTCTAGGCAGGCTGTGGGATCTGGGGGTAAGTGTATTAGCTAGGGGAGGGCTGGGCCTCCAGGACAAGGCTTCTGGGTTCAGGACATATTGTTTTCCAATCACGAACACGAGGGGGAGTTGGGGTCCTGAGTGGGGACTGTTCAGATCCCCCGGTGGCCAATGAGGCCCGAGCATCAGTAACTATGGAAGGCAGGCAGGCAGCTGGGATCCACGCGAGGAGGGAGGGCAGCGCTGGGAACGACACAGAGAAGACATTTGGAGCACGAACTGGGGTGGCGAGTCCTTGGAATCTGCAGAGAAAAAACTATTGGAGGAGCAAGTCTGGCAGGGAAGGGGAGCATTCCCTCCCTCCCCTACCCCCGAATAGTTAATAAAAACACATGCGGAGAGGGGGAGAGGGCGAGATTCAACAATGTAGAAGGATCCACAGTGGAAAATGAACCTTTCTTTCACCCTGGCTTTCCAGTCCCCGTCCTGAGACACCGCGGCTGCCTTTTGCTTAACCCTCCAGACAAATATACACATACGTGCACACGCCTGTGTATAAACCGTGTTCTTGAATCTGTTCTGCACGTTGCTTTTTCCCACTGAAGAATCTCTCCGGGAGATCTCTGCGCATCAGCTGTGGGGGATTTAATTCCAGATGCCCCCGGTCTCAAGGCAAAGAATCAGGGTCCGCCCTGAAGTTGAGGTGCGAAGAGGCGGGCGAGGGGAAGGGCTCGGCTCCATCTTGAGTCGCGGGTACCTGCGCAGAACTCTCCGGGACTCTAGCCACAGGCCCTGAAGGCGGGAGGCTGCGGGGAGGCAGGGAGACCCCACGGGCGCAACCCTTGAGCCTCCGCGCCTCACCTCCTCTTCTGCGCGCCCGCTCCCAGACCCGCGCACTTTCTCCCCGGCGTCTTTCACCAGCCTCCGGCCAGGGGCGGGGCCCAGGGGTGGGCGGGGTCGAGTGGGCGGCCCGGGGGGCGGGGCGGGCCCGCGGCCGCCTTGGAGGCTGGAGAAAAGTTGTCCCGGCCAGAGAGCTAGCCGCCGCGGGATCCGGAGCCGGCGCGGCTTGCACTCGGCAGCGGCGGGGCGCGACCACCGGCTCTGCAGCCCGGCCGGCCGACTCGCTGCCGGGGGTGGCCCCGGGGCATGGGACAGCCGGCGGGGGCCGCGAGCGGGCGCTGCGCCCCGGGCGGGCGGCGGGCGGCCTGAGCTGCCGGGACGCAGGATGCGCTCCGAGGGCGCGGCCCCCGGGCCGGTGGCGCCACTGTGTGGGGCGCTGAGCCTGGTGTTGGGCGCGCTGCTGGGCAGAGGTAAGAGGCCGGGGACCCGGGGTGTCGGTCGCCCCGGCGCTCGGAAAGTTCCCCGCGGTCCCCGGGAGCCTGGGCAGGAGGGGAGCCGATGAGTGGGGTTGTCTTGGGGACCTGGGTGAGATTGCTGGTTCCCGGGCCCGAAACGGCCCCTCCAATAGATGGGCGACCCCAGTTGGGCGCCGCATAAGTGGGATTGGAGCGAGTTCGGCTGATCCAGTATCTCTGGGTTCGGAGTGCTTCCCTGGGGTGAAGAAGGGGCGTGGCTGAGGGACACTGTTCATCATCACCGAGTTCCATGAGGACTTAACGCAACCCCTGTATTAAGCTACGTGGAGTTGGGCGTCTGGGAGCGGGCAGCCCGGCTCTTTGCACCTCCTTTGCTCCATTCTAGTATCCCCCTCCCCAGCTCAATTGGACTGGGGCTAGTGACCTACGAGGGCACACCGGCCCCTTTCCCCCACCGTGGGGTCTCGAGGGCCGGCGTTAGTCCACGCAGGAATGCCCGCTCACCACGCTGCCTCCGGGGATCTCGGCTCGGAAGAAACCCGGGATCCCCTCGGGGTACCCCGTAGAGGTCCTGTGTGGTCTAGGAGCGCGCAGAGGTGATCGCGCGGGTGGGGGAACTGCATCTCGGAATCAGATCTGGGCTTCCTAGCAGTGGGTCCTGGGGGTGGCCTTTTACCTCAGTCTCCTCATCTCTGCAACGGAACTGACCACTCTGCCTTGGGTTTAAGAGAATTCAGGGAGGGGACGACTGGCGCCCAAAGAGCTCAGGAAAGGTTGGTATTATTATTCCGGTTATGATTACGTGCGTGTGGGACCCGGGCCGGCGGCGCTAGGGGCCGGGAGCGTGGTCTTGGAGCCCGGGAGCCGCCGGCACCGCGCGCCTTCCCTGTCCGGCACCGGCACTAGGGGCCGCGAACTCGTGCGGAGGAAGCTCCGCTCCTGTGGGAACCGCCGCTGCGTCCACCGCGACCGGGCCGAGAACCGGGTGCGGGTGAGCGCGTGGGAAAAGGGTGCTGGGAGCCACTTTACCGCCAGCGGCGCCTGGGCAAGGGTCTTGGGGCCATCGGGTGAAACCGAGATGCGCACAAGTGTCCCTGTCCTTCGCTCTGCCTCGCGGTTCCCGCCGCGGCCCTGGGCCCTGAGCCGGCAAACCAAGTCCAACCTGATGAAAATCACGGGCTCTCTCCGGCCTCAGGCTGGGCTGGAAATACATTCGGAGAGACAAGTTGCCAATTGATGTTACAAAGTAGCGTTTGCTTTTCCAAAGTCCTTGCGCACCGGCTGGGATTCCAGAAAAATCTACGTTCCTTAAGGCTGCAGGTTCCCAGACACACCAACCGGACAAAATTGCTGTTTTAAAGTGTCCCTTTTCCCCAAGAGCTCCAGGTAAACAGGAGAGAGAGAGAGAGAGAGAGAGAGAGAGAGAGTGTGTGTGTTCCCGTTCGCGCGCGCGCACGTGTGCGCGCATGGGCACGCGCGCGCGTGTGAAGGGATGGGGAACATTTTTGGTTTTATTCCAGAGGAGTAAAATCTGGTGACTTAATTCTGTCATGAGCTCTGAATTCTATCATTTCTAGGACTCGGTTTTCCTAAATGTTAAGTGGCCATTCAAAAAAAAAAAAAAAATTCCTTCCTAAAATACTTCCCGGAGATATTGTGGTGATAAAGCGATCTAATGGGTAGAAAGCACTTCGTTAAGAAAGGTTGTGTCATTTTAAACTGAGCCAACGGTGAAAGTCCCCATCAGCTTCTCTCCCTCTGCCAGGAGATTTAATCAGGGTCAGCTTAGAACTCTGACTGCTGAATGTGCTTTTCAAAGTAAGTTGTGGACTTTTCTTAATTAAAGCTCACATTCCTTTTTCTCCCTCCCGGCCATCTAGAGGATTTTACTTTTGATTTAGAGGAGTGGCGGTTAGAAATGTCCGTGGTGAAGAGGCTAGGGACAGCAATTTTATTGGAAAGTGGAATTGGGAATTTTGTTTTGAAGATGCTATTTAGAGGGCAAGGGGTGGGGAGGGGGGTTGGAGGTTAAGGGGAGCTGTCCCATTCCTCCCCCCGAAAGCCACCCTTCCCCCTAACCTTGGGCAACTTTGACTTAGTTTTTCTCTTCCCACTTTTGCTTGACAGTTTTCACCACGTGATTTGGGGGCTTATGGGTCTGCAAATTGTTTTCATTTTGTTTCTGGTGGCGAAAAGTAGTAGTATATTCACTCCCTTAGATAGGTCTGCAAAGAAAATGTTTGCCCTGTAGATTTCTCATAGAAAGGGAAGCTTTCTGACCCTTGTTTAAATTTGTACTGTCTTAGAAAAAAATCATCGCTGACTCTTCTGGCCCAAGGATTTAAGTGCTGATTTCTGGAACCCTTGAAACCACTGATCAATTTTTAATACCAATTGTAAGCTGATGTTCAACTGTGGATTTAAGACTCTGCAATTCCTCAGGGTTTGGAACAGAATCATTGTTCTTGGGAGGTTCCATAAATAGACCAGGGCACTGAAAAAAGGGAGTCTTCCTAAGATTTAAGACTTGGGCTGAGGTAGATGAAGCGAAGTGTCCTTGAGTTACTGGTTGAGGAATTGGCCCGGTGTAAAGAAGAGGGAAGGGTGGGGGGTGGGCTGAGATGCTGTCAGAGGTGAAGTAATGCTGTGAGAGGTGATGGTTGTCAGTCAGACAGGGGGCCTCTGGGAAGGTCACACAGGCCGGAAATCACTTTCTTGAAATCTGGGGCCAGGTGTACTTCATGATTCAGAAGATAGGTTTGTAGGGAGACAGAAACCCAGGATCATCCATAGATATTGTTTGAGACACCCGAGCTGGCTGTGGAATTGTGTCCATAATTGGACCCATAGCTCATTTTGCACGAAAGATGTCAGTATTCACAACAAGAAGTCCCCCAGTAGCCTCACAGCACTTTAGAGCAGTCTTGGTCCCCAGAGGAATTAAAAGCCAGGCAGCCAACCTTCGGATTGTCAGAGCTTTGGGGATTTTCAATTGCTGATTTGGAATTTGCAGCTTGGGGCAGTTGTCATGAGTAGGAAGAGGTTGTTAGCGAGCAGAGGTCCTTCTCGGCTCCCTCGGTGCACGCTTAACACAGGGAAAGATCCTTATACCTGGTCCTTCCTACACTTAGAGTACACAGACATTTTTTTGCCCTAAGCACACACCCCTTCCTCCCCAAATTAAAACTCCCAATGCATGGGAGCTTCTTAGAAGTGATTTCAGCTTTTGGGAAGCCGTTCTGTGAAACTGCCAGGCTCCTGGGTCTGTCCTAGTTCTCTGCTCCACACCCACAGCTCTGAACTCACGCTTGCAAACTTCATGACCTGCAGGCAAACACTGTTCTGTCCACGGTGTTTATAAAAAACTGAACAGTCTCCCCCAAACTGAGAGACTTCACATATAAAAATCGGAATTTCCAATTTCCCCTAATAAGGGTGTGGGTACTCTGCTGACCTTGGCACCAAAGCTATGCGGAGGTGTCACCCTGCCCCTGGATAAGGTGTTGATTGAGGGCTTCTCTTCCCTCCTTACCTGCCTGCCCCTTCCCCTTGGCCACTTGAATTTGCACCTCTGACCCTTCTTCCTTCATCTCACTTATCATTCATCCTTAGCTTCATCATAAGGGTGGCTAGAATCAGGCAGAGAAGAACCCAGAACTCTCAATTACATTAGCAGTTAGCACTTTCATGAGCAGGGGTTAAAACCAAAGCCTTTGGATGTATTAGCTATTTCATACATCCATAGTCATGAGAAGCGAGGTTAATAAAAATGAATCTTTGGTATATTAATTGGAGTGAAAGGGAGTATTACTGAATTAATGGAATAAATGGAAAGTCTGATGGATAGAATATTTTTACAGCAATCTGCTTTGTTTAAAAGTCAGGTTTATTAATGTAATTTGCATACAGTAAAATTCACCCTTTTGAGGATAGAGTTTTAATTTTGATGAAGGCACATGGTCACATAAACACCAATACAATTGAAGTATAGAAAGAACATTTCCATCACTTCGCCCAAATCCCAGGGGCTCCTGTGTTGCCACTTCCCTTCCTCTATCTGCAACCCCTGGCAACCATGACTTTGTTCTCCATCTTTATGCGTATGTGTGTGTCAGTCGCTCAGTCGTGTCTGACTCTTTGCCAACCCCATGGACCAGCTCACCAGGCACTTCTGTCCATGGAGTTCTCCTGGTGAGAATACTGGAGTGGATTGCCCTTCCCTTCTTCAGGGTATCTCCCCAACCCAGGGATGGAACATGGGTTTCCTGCATTGCACGCAATTCTTTACCAACTGAGCCACCAGGGAAGCCTCTCCATCCTTATAATTTGCCTTCTTCGTAGTTCCATAAACATGGGATAGTGCAGTATGCAACTTTTGAATCTTATTTCACTTACCACAATGCATGTAATATTTACCTATATGTCAGTAGTCTATTCCTTTTTCTTCTTTTTTATTTTAAAATTGAGGTATATTTAATTTACAGTATAAGTTTCAAGCATATAACATAGTGATTCAAAATTTTAAAAGTTATTCTTCATTCATAGTTATTATAAACTATTGGCTCTATTCTCTGTGCTTCATAATATATCCTTGTAGCTTTTATATTCTTATACATAACAGTTTGTACCTCTTAATCCCCTGCCCTTATCTTGACCCTCTACATTTTGCTTTACCCACTAGTAATCACTAATTTGTTCTCTGTATTTGTGAATCTCTTTTTTTGTTATATTCACTTGTATTTTTTAGATTATGCATGTAAGTGATAATATATAGTATTTATCTTTCTCTGATTTATTTCACTAAGCATAATACCCTTCAGGTCCAGCCAAGTTATTACAAATGGAAAAATTTTGTTCTTTTTATGACTGAATAGTATTCCATTGTATATATACAGTGCATTTTCTTTATCCGTAAATCTGTTGATGGACACAAGTTGCTTTCATATCTTGACTATTGTAAAAAATGCTGCTTTGATCATGAGAGTATGTTATCTTTTTGAATAAGTATTTTTGTTTTCTTCAGATGTATGCCCATGAATGGAATATCTGGATTTTATGGCAGTTCTATTTTCAGGTTTTTGAGGACCCTCCATACTGTTTTCCACAACAGCGACACCAATTTACATTCCCAGCAATAGTGTACAAGGGTTCCCTTAATCGTCAAATCAAAACCACAATATCACCTCACCTTTGTTAAATGGCTATAATCACAAGTAGTCTATTCCTTTTTAATACTCCGTAATCCTGTGAATGGATACAGAGCCATTGTTTATTCATTTCCTAGTTGAAGGACATTTGGGTTACTTTCATTTGGGGGGTATTATGAAAAACGACACTACGTTGTTTGGTTGCTAAGTCATGTGCAACTCTTTTGCAACCCCATGGACTGTAACCTACCAGGCTCCTCTGTCTATGGGGCAAGAATACTGGAGAGGTTTGCCATTTCCTTTTCCATGAAAAATGTCACTATAAATATTCACAAACAGGTTCATATATAAATATATTTTCATTTCTTTTAGGTAAATACCTAGGACTGGAATTGCTAGGTGGTATGATAACTGTTCACATAATTTTATCAGAAATTGCAAACTTTTCAAACATGGAAGCAATATGCATTCCCACCAACAAGAGCGCCAGTTGTTCTGTATCTCGGGGACCACTTAATGTGATCCCTTTTGTCTAGTTTGATTTTGTGTAGCAGTTCTAATAGGTGTGTAGTAGTATATCTTTCAAGTTTTAACTTTTATCCTATGACTTATGATGTTGAATATTCTTTCTTATTTCTTACCGTTTCTTATATCTTATTTGGCGCATGTCTTTTTCAAATCTTTTGCCTATTTTTTTTTTATTGGTTGTTATTTTGATATTATTGATCTTTGAGGGTACTTTATATAGTACTTTATATAGTATGGATACAAGTTTCTTTTCAGATGTGTGTTTATATGATTTCTCCCAGTATGGATCTCTGGAAGAGCAAAGGATTTTTAAACGAAGTTTGGTTTGTTAATTTTTTTCTCTTAGTAATTACACTTTTGGTGTCATATCTAAACATCTTTACCTAAGATTTATAAGGACACTCCAGATGCCTCTAGTGATGTTTGGGTATTTTATATCCCTGCTTATTTTTCATCTTTCTGTTCTGTCAGTTATGGAGAAAAGTGTTGAAGTCTCCATCTCAAAGTGTTGAAGTGTGTGAGTTTGTCTAGTTTTCATTTCAGTCCTGTCAGCTTTTTCTTTATGTGTTTGAAACACTGTTTTAGGTACATACACTCTTAGAATTATAATGAATTCTTGGTGAACTGACTTCTTTCTTATTATGTAATATCTCTCTTTATTCTTGGAAACATTCCTTATTCTGAAGTCTGTTTCATGTGATGTTAATACAGCTACCTCAGCTTACTTTTGATTAGAGTTTTCATTGTAGTATCTTTTCTTGTTTTTTTAAAAAACAATCTGTATTATTTTATGTGGATTGTTTATAGACAGTATATAGTTAGGGTTTGCCTGTTTATCCAGTCTGATAATCTCTGTCTTTTAATAATTGTATTTAGACCACTTATGTTTAATGAGATTATTGATATATTTATATTAAAATCTGTCATCTTGCTTTTTTGCTCTAGGCACCATCTGTTCTCTCCTCCTTTTTCTGCCTGTTTTCATTCTGAGTATATTCTTTATGATTCCATTTTATCTCCGTATTTGTTCATTATTGGCTCATTATTTATGCCTCTTTAAAATTTAGCCATTGCCCTACAAGATATATCTTTAATTAATCAAAGCCTACATTCAAATTGTATCAAACCACTTTATATGCTATGTAAGAACCTTAAAACAATATATCCCCAGCATTTTTTCCTCTACATATAATAATCCTTTCCAGGGCTTCCGAGGTAGCTCTTGCGGTAAAGAATTCACCTTTCAGTGCAGGAGACATAAGAGATGTTGGTTCGATCTCTGGGTTGGGAAGATCCCCTGGAGAAGGGCATGGCAACACTCTCCAGTATTCTTGCCTGGAGAATCCCGTGGACAAGCTACAGTCCATAGGGTTGCCAAGAATTGACACGACTGAAGTGACTTAGCACGCGCTAAGTCACATCGGTTGTGTTCTACTCTGTGACCCCATGGACTGTACCCCACCAGGCTCCTCTCTCCATGGGATTCTCCAGGGCATGGAGTGGATTGCCATGCCCTTCTCCAGGGGATCTTCCTGACCGAGGGATTGAACACATGTCTCTTGCGTCTCTTGTATTGGCAGGCAGCTTCTTTATCACTAGCACCACCTGGGAAGTGACTTAGTAGGTATGATCCTTTTCAGGTACATTCACTTATACCCTGGGCAATGGCTAAGGGAATTTTTCACTTAGAGATTATTTGTGTATACTTTGAAGAAGGATACCAATTATGTTTAATTGGCTTGCCTTTGTTTCTGAGTGGGTACTTCTAATATCTTTGAAACTGTTTTCTCTTTAGGACTTAATTCTCTGTCCTACCTGTGTGCTGAGCTGAACGAAAGTGTTTCTATGCCTTAGGGATTTAGAAATCACTGCCTTTAAGGAGAGGACAAAGGTAAAATACAACCCAGCCAAAGTCTGAGCTAGCAAAATTTCCAAGAGAATAGTTATAGCTGTCTCCGAGAGTGACTCCTTGTTTTCTGCAGTGTGTACATTTCTTTTTTCTATTTAATAATGCTCTTAGTGGCATATTCACAGTTGCAAATGTCTGGAACCCTCAAGGACTTGATGTAGAAGACCATGTCATCCCTATATAATTTTTTTTGCTATTGAAGTATAGTTGACATATAGTATTATTTTCAGGTATACAACATAGTGATTGGACATTTATATACATTATGAGTTAATCACCATGAAAAGTCTGATCATTTATCACCGTTATTGCAGTAGTATTGACTATATTCCTTATATTGTATATTACATTCCCCTGACTTATTTATTTTATAGGTGGAAGTTTGTACCTCTTAATCGCCTTCCATAAAATATTTTTTCTTTCTCTCTTCACACCCTTCATGTTGTTGGCGACATGGGGAGCTATCGTTTATGAATTGATTAAGGATGCCCAGTATCGTGGAAGCGTTAGCTTAGTTTTGAGCATCTGTTCTGCCAGTTCCTGATTGAACTGGTCAGAAGCCTCTGGCGTTAGCAGCAGAAACAGATCAGCTAAGGGATCGGGATCTTAGGACCCTTAAGCTATACTAAGGGACCAGGTTTCTAAAAGTCTGAAGTTGCCAGTTCAAGGGTTCTGGTACTTGTCATTGATATCTGGCTTCAGGGTACAACTGGGACACAGGGACTCTAATTACTTTATGGGTTTCTATCTCCATGCTCATGTTATTTTTAGGTTCCAGTGGGGCATGCATGCATAGTCGCTCAGTTGTGTCCGACTCTGTGACTGTATGGACTGTAGCCTGCCGTCCATGAGATTATCCTGGCGAGAATACTGGAGTGGGTTGCCATCTCCTTTTCCAGGCGAATCTTCCTGACCAAGGGGCTGAACCCTCATCTTTTGCATCTCCTGCATTAGCAGGTGGATTCTTTACCACTGCACCACCTGGGAAGCCCCAGATTCCAGGGAGGAAGAATCCTTTATCCTTGGCTGAACTTTAGAATCATCCTGGACGCTTTAAAAATGGCTAAATAACCTCCAGACTCTACACCTAATGGACTGAACCAAGATCTTTGTTGCAGTGGAGTCGAGGTGGGCAAAGAAGCAGTGTTAATCATTTTCATTTTTAAAAAGCTTTTCAGGTGATTCTCAGGTATAGCCAGGAGTGAGAATAGCCCCAGCCCTGGTCTAGAAGAGATTAAGATGATCTGACAGACAGTTCCACCATATTGTACTCAAGGGAGAAAGACATTTCTCCCAGAGAAAGATTGAAGAACTGTTACAAAAGGAGGCAGGATGCTGGATGTGTGTGCGGCAAAAATTAGAGGAAGGACAGCTCTTCTGAGCTTATTTTGTAGGACTGTGAGACTGTATTATTGAAAAAAATGGGCATGAGCCACTTAACACAGTGCCTTCATTTCCAGATAGTTTAACATATCAGAAATTTACTTTCTCCCAGTTTTGGAGCCAGAAGTCCAAACTCAAATCCAAACAAGGCTGTGCTCCCTCCACAGATTCCAGGGGGCTGGGGGCATCCCTCTTTTGCCTCTTTCAGCTTCTGATGGCTTCTGGCTTCCTTGGCTGTGACTGCAGCCCTCCCATCTCTGCCTCCAGCTTCCCGTAGCCTTCTCTGCACATCTTTTCCCTTTGAGCCTTGTAAGGATGCTGGTCATTGATTTAAGGCCCACTCTTATCCAGAATGACCTCATCCCAAGATCTTTAACTCAATTAAATCTGAAAAGACTCTGTTTCCCAGTAAGACCACATCCATAGGTTCTAAGGGGACCAGTCTTTTGGAGGCCACCATTCAGCCCATTACACATGGTAATAGTCACATGAGTAAAAGGTCAATAAATCATAGCCAGGGACTTCCCTGGTGGTCCAGCCATTAAAACTTAGCCTTCCAGTGCAGGGGTTGTTGCTTCAGTCCCTGGTCAGGGAACTGAGATCCCACATGCTGCAGGGCCAAAAAGCCAAAACATAAAACAGAAGCAATATTGTAACAAATTCAATAAAGACTTTAAAAATGGTCCATATCAAGAAAAATCTTAAAAAAATAATCATAGCCATTATTATATGTATAGTTATCAAAGCCATGGAGAAGAATCATCATCCCAAAAATCTAATAGAAATTACACATAAATGTTTCTTAAATGATGGAGACTAATGTAAAAAATAAAAAGCATTAGAAGAACAGTGGATTTGATGACATCAGGGAATAGGAAAATCTCCTAGAGTGTACCGTGGTGTCCATTTATAATCAACCTAAACAGAGAGCCAGTGGTTTATATTCTGAGACATCCCTTGATGTACTTCATGCTTAAATACAGCTTACACCTAATTCCATTTGGCTTAGTTTCATAATACTCTTGATACTGTCTTAAACAACCCTTTTCCCTCTGGGGTCTCACAGCCATCGGAAACATCCAGAGCGGCTTCCATGCCTCCCTGAAGTTCATTTTTCCCCCCCAACTCTGCAGTTGACTCTTTTCATCTTTCTTGCTCAATCGGTCCCTCTGGCCCCTTAATTATAATGTTGGCTTTCCACCGCATTTCCTCACTGTCTCTGTGGACTCCGATGCTGTAGAAATAGGGATATAACACTGCCCACTTTGGCACGTGGGGGTAGATGAGCGGTCCTTTGAGGCAATAAGGGATTCTCTTATTCTCAAAATAAACAGAAGAACTTTAAGACAAGCACCCCACCCCCAGGATCCCCATGGAACAGAAGGCTGGCTTTGTTCTTATTATGGAATTCCAGCTTAGTGATGATTTTAAGCTGAAATTTAAAAATTAAAAACTCACACCTTAAACAGGAGGTGGCACTGGAAACATGGTTTTGTTTTCAGTGGAAACAGTGAGGTTGTGTTTGAGGCCCTGAGACAAGGTTTCTGCACCTGCCCAGTAGAAATGATCTCAGTGTCAAATGATTCAGTTCATTTGTCATGACGCCTTTAGTTGCATATGCTGGAAAAAAAACCCAACTTATACAAATGGTACCAAAGCCAAAAAATAAAAATACATAAGTAAAATGGGGGTTGTTTAAAAATGTCTTAGGTTAAGTAACTTAAAAAAACTCAGAGAGGCTTCAGGCATGGCTGCATCCAGAGATCTGTTAATGTCACTAGACTCTGTTTCTTTCCATCTGTCTCCTCTGTTTTCTGTGTTGGCTTCATTTCTGAGTGGTCATCATTGTCACCAGCAGCTCATTCTGTCCACACAGTACAGCTCAATGAGAATTAAGTGGCTTCCTAAATGATTGTAGAAAAGGTTGATGGTGCGAATCTCTTGGTGCTCACTGGAGTCCCTGGCCCAACCCTTACCCAGCCACTGTGATGGGAGGGGATGGAGTCTCTGATTCATCAGGTCTGGAACACACCAGTGCGGGAGCCTCAGGTCAACTGCATCCGAAATACTAGGAAAGAGAGTGCTGGTGTCCAAAGACAAATCAGGCTGTGTCAGATGAAACGGAATGGATGTTAGGCAGGCAGGACCCTATCCAGCCAACCAAAGAACTAAAGGAAAACAAAGACGAATTGTATGTCTGCTTCTCAGAGGTATAGTTAAAGCCACTGGGGCAGCCCATGGCAAGGTCAGCTTGCTTCTTTTTTTGCCATTGCTGCAAATGGCATTATTTGATTCCTGATCATTTCCACTGTGTGATCTTCTAAGTCAAGGACATCTAACTCCAAACACACCTTTTGTTCTGGGGAATCTTCTCTGTTTTCTGTCTGCTTTGCCTCTCTTCCTTTCATTCATTCTTTCCCCCATCAAACATTCCTCCATAGCAGCGCTGTTTATAATAACCAACACTTGGAAGCAACCTAAGTGTCCATCGACAGAGGAATGGATCAAGAAGACGTGGTGCATATATGCAGAGGAATATTACTCAACCACAGAAAAGGATGAAATAGTGCCAATTGCACCAACATGGATGGACCCAGAGATCAGCATACTGAGTGAAGTAAGTCAGGCAGGGAAAGACAAATACCATATGCTATCATATCTTAAAAAATGACAGAGATGAGCTAGTTTATAAAACAGAGACAGACTCACAAAGCAGACTTTTCTTCTCTGCTTTCAAACTCGGCACTGTCATCTGTCGTGCTGATTGTCCCTGCTATGGGCCAGTCATCTCCCCAGCTATGGCCTAGCTCTTGGAGACCTCCCTCAAGTGTTGGTGACTGGAGGTGTCTGCCAGCAGTGGCTTGACTGGGAGGTTTCCTATGAGTCCTGAGATCCACTCCTCTGCTTACAGAAGCAGGAAGCCTGTCAACGTCATCTTCTGACTCCTCCTCAGTGATCCAGGAGTCCTTTTTCTTTTATTGTGGTGTTGCTGAGTTACAGTCTCGTGTTAATTTCAGGTGTACAGCAATGATTCACTTATATTCATTCATTTTTAGATTCTTTTCTCATTTTACATTATCACAGAATACTGAATAGAGTTCCTTGTGCTACACAGTAGGTTCTTGTTGGTTATCTGTCTTATGGATATCTTATAAGAATGTATGTATTTTCATCCCAAGCTCCTGATTTATCCCTCCCCACGCTCCCAGTACTTACCCTTCAGTAACTATAAGTTTGTTTTCTATGACTGTAGGTCTGTTTCTGTTGTGTAAATGTTTGTGTGTATCACTGTTAAAATTTAGATTCCACATACAAGTGATATTATATGATATTTGTCTTTCTCTGTCTGACTTACTTCACCTAGTATGGTAATCTCCAAGTCCATCTGTATCACTGCAAATGGCATTATTTCATTCCTTTTTATGGCTGAGTAATATTCCATTATGTGTGTGTGTGTGTGTGTGTGTGTGTGTGTGTGTGTGAGGGTGTGTGTGTGTGTATACACACACCACATCTTCTTTATCCATTTCTCTGTGGTTAGGCATTTAAGTTGCTTCCATGTCTTGGCTATGGTGAACCTAAGAGCACATAAGAACATGAGAGTGCTACAAACTTAAGAGCACAAGTATCTTTGTGAACAAGAGTCCCAGATCTGAGGGGGTGGTGCTGTGTAACTTGGCTTGCAGGATCTTAGTTCCCCAACCAGGAATTAAATCTAGGCCCTTGGCAGTGAAAACGTGGAATCCTATCCACTGGACCACTGTGGAATTTCCAATCTGGGGAATTTTATTCTCTTCCTCCAAACACATGTGTTACCAAATACACATGTTACTCAGTTTCTTATCCAATTACTGTGACTCCTGTGGAGACAGTCCTTACTTTGATAACCCAGGGGGAAGCCCACAGTGTCCTCCATCCTCAACATACATCAACTGTGTCTTGCTTAGGAACATCCTCCATTCAGACTCTTCCTGACTATCAGTGAGATTGTGTTGTCCTCTTCTCAAAACCCTCTAGAAACTCCCATCATATTTAGAGCTAAAGCCACAGTGCATTCCATGATATACAAGGCACTACATGAACTGCATGACCGCCAGCATCCTTCTGACCTCATCTCAACCCCAATGCCCTCACATAGGCACTTTGTTCCAGTCCCATGGGCTGCCTTGCTGGTTCTCACCATCACTAGGCTCCCACCTCAGGGCCTTTGCACATGCCTGCTGTTGGGTAGCATCTAGATATCCACTGGAACCATTTCCTTTGTCTGTGCCATCTGCTCTTCTTCACTGTGGGACTTTCTGTTTCCCTTTTCTATTGTACTTTTGTTTTTTCACTTATCACCACCTGATAACCCATAAATTTCATGTACTTGGGTTTTGTTTTTTCTTTTGGCTGCGCTGGGTCTTTGTTGTGACATATATGGGCTTGGCTTTCTCTAGTTGCAGCCTGTGGACTTTTCTTGTTGCGGTGCAAAGGCTTCTAGTTGCGCATGGGCTTCTCATTGTGTTGACTTCTCTTGTTGTGGAACACAGGCTCTAGAGCATCCAGGCTCACTAGTTTTATCTTGTAGGCTCTCTGGTTGCCCCCAAGGCATGTGGGATCTTAGTTCCCAAACCTAGACTTGAACCCATGTCCCCTGCAGTGGAAGGCGGATTCTTAACCACTGGGCCACTAGGGAAGTCCCTCACTTATTTGTTTAGCCGTCTTCCTCTCCCCTAGAATTTAAGCCCTGTGAAAACAGAATTTCTCTTCTATTTTGTTCACTTCTGTATGTGTCTGTTTTGCTCGTTAACCTCAGTGGCTGGCACATATGAGGCCCTTACTACTTGGTGAATGAACAAATGAATACATGACTTAATTCTCTCTTTGGCTTCTCATACTATCTGCTGTTACCTGAACTCATCTCTTTCAGTCTTGGTTGCACAGAAAAATGGGTAGGTACGTTTGATGAGCTGAAAACCTCTAGATAGCCACCATTTTATCAAGAGTCGCCAACTGAGAATCAAATCCACCACGGTCCTTTCTCTGCATCAGTCACTCCAGGAGGTTGTCCCTTAGCTTGGAGGTAAGAATGTTCATAATAGTGTGATGCTCAAAGGAGCTGGCCAGGTGCAATGTTTTCAAGTCACTGAATTTATTTCTAAATGCCCATCCTTCTCTGTATTCTCTGCCTCTTCCTTTCAGGGGAGAGAAAGGAGGGGCCCCTGCTTTGCAGATAATAGTTTCTCAGAAATGTACACATGAAACAATCAACTTAAAACAGAGACCAGAATTTCACTGTAAACAGTGGAAAGCATCCTTGATTAGGGCTTTCTCTTAACAACTGAGTAAATTACTACAAGAGTGGAAAGTGGCTGCAGACGGGTACAAGATATCTTGTGGGGTTGATGGAATTATACCAAAATTAGTATCAGTTATGGCTTGATCCAGGTGCTCAGTTATGACAGCAGAATCTTTTTTTCCCTTTGGTTCTTAGCGTTGCCTGTTATGGTGTTGACTTCGTTTTTAGGTTCCATGTGGTGGGTCTTGGCTGTCCTAAGTTCCCACCCTTGCAGAGTCAAGGTTGACTATCCTTTACCCAATATCCGATGAACCCAGGAAAGGTCATACTCTGTCTGCTTGGCGATGTTTGGTTCATGAGCACTTCTGAACCAGTCAACTTGGTCTGTAAAAGACAATGTGCTCTAATGATCCTGTCTGGGGGCTGTGGGAGGAGTTTGCGAGGACTGTCAGTGGGGTGCAGAGGAAAATTGGGGTGCTGTTACCAGAAAAAGGGTGTGTGATTGGGGCCATTCAAAAACCCAATAGATATTCCTATGTCTCCAAATTCCAGAGTGTAAGCTACATGGGTAGGGAAGACAGAGAAAAGTCATGCAAACAAATTGTCTTTCCTGCTCAGAAATCTATCTGAGTTTCGTGTGTATGAACAGGAGGCAGTGCCGAAGATGTGTTTTCCTAACTGAGTTTGTGTCATACTCGCCTGAACCAGCGATAAGCAAGCATCATTTATCATTTGTCTGTCAACCCCGCCGTCTCTTCCATATCAGAGGCAAAAAGATGCAAGAGATGGACCTGAGTACTGCGTGGAGAGACAAAGGCAGGACCCAGACAGAGCTTAGTTCAGTATGTTAGCACCTCAGCCTCACCTGAGAACTCCTAATTGAGCGCAAGGCTTGGGGTTCACACCAGCCTGAATCAAATTTCTGCTCTGTTGTATATACGTGCGTGTGTGTGTGTATGTGTGCTTATTGGCTCAGTTGTGTCCAACACTTTGTTACCCCATGGACTATAGCCCCCCAGGCTCCTCTGTTCATGGGGATTCTCCAGGCAAGCATACTGGAGTGGGTTGCCATACCCTCCTCCAGGGAATCTTCCCAACCCAGGGATCGACCCAGGTCTCCTGTACTGCAGGCAGATTCCTTTACCATCTGAACCACTAGGGAAACCCTAGTGTAGAAATTGGCGTTATTTAATCCCATGGACACTCAGGTTCTGATCTATGCAGTAGGGCCCGGAAAACACATCTCATGGAATTATTGTAAAAAATTCCAATGGGCTGTTGTATGTATTTTCTAAAAATCTTTTGGCTGGCAAAGCTTGTGGGATATAGTTTCCTGACCAGGGATCAATCAAATCCTTGCTCACTGGCCTTGCCAGCGTGGAGTCTTAACCATTGGATGCCCAGGAAAGTCCCTGGGCTGTTGAGTATCTGACTTTTCTTTTCTATTTGCCTACATTCCAGCCACACTCCCCATCCTACTCTGTACCCTGGGAGGCTGACCTCTGCAGGGAACACTTCCTGTGCCTGCTGCTTGCCATCTGGAGTTGCCCAGTGGGGGTGCTTGTAGGAGGTCAGAGAGTAGGAAGAGAGGCTGGAATATTTCTTCCCTACCTGCTCCCTGTGCCTCTGTCCTCCGTGACCCTGACTCCTCTCTGGAGTCCTCTGTCCAAGGCTCCTGCTCTCACTGGGATCAGGAACACTTCCTTCTCCTCCTGCCTCTTTATTTTGATTTATATTTATTTTATTGAAGTATACTTCATTTGCAATGTTGTGTTAATTTCTCGTATACAGCAGAGTGATTCAGTAATATATATGTATGTGTGTATACATTCTTTTTCACATTCTTTTCTATTATACTTTATCATAGGGTTTTGAATATAATTCCCTGTGGTCCACAGTAGGATCTTGCTGTTTACATATTGGATGTATAATAGTGCTAATCCCAGCCTTCCAATCCATCCCTTCCCATCCCCCTTCCACCTTGGCAAGCACAAGCCTGCTCCTATGGCTGTGAGTCTGTTTCTGTTTTGCAGATAAGTTCATTTGTGTCTTATTTTGAATTCTACGTGTAAGTGATAATCATACGGTATTTGTCTTTCTCTTGCTGACCTGCTTCACTTAATACGATCATCGCTAGGTCTGCCCATGTTGCTTTAAATGGCATGATTTCATTCTTTCCTATGGCTGTGTAATATTCCATTGCATATGTGTACCACATCTTCTTTATCCATTCATTTGTTGATGGACATTTGGGTGTTTTGCATGTCTTGCCTATTGTGAGGAGTGCTGCTGTGAGCGCAGGGGTGCATGGGTCTTTTTAGATTAGAGTTTTGTCTGCGTTTGTGGCCAGGATTGGGATTGCTGGGTCATACAGCAACTCTATTTTTAGTTTTCTATAGGAACCTCCATACTGCTTGCTATAGTGCCCCCTTGTCACTTTAGATGATACTTATGTTCCCCCATGTCTTATCTTAGGAGCCAAAATTACTTTCTTATTTCCTCCTTAAGTAGTTCTTAAAGGCACTTGAACCATCTGCACTAGATTCTATTTTCTCCTGATGGACACATACGCAAATAAAACTCACACATATAGTGGAAAAGAGTTGGATGCCTATTGTTGCTATGTGTAAACAAGCTTAAACCTATAGACAAGTTGTAAGAACAAGTGCCTAGAGCTTTGATCCCCTGAGCTGTCTCAGAGTGTCTGACCAAATACATGCTTACCACCTTTGAATAGTTGCAAAGACTCTCTCTTCTAGAACCAAAGTATATCTTGGAGATCAGGAATAAACATTGCTGCCTGACTACTGTACTGTCCTCAGACCCTAACTCAGCATCCTTTATTGTCTCAGTAATATCCTTCATGTCATGGGACTTTGTTTTCCTTCATTCTTTTCCTGAATTTCTTGACCTTAAGAGTTTTGAAGATTGCAGGCTGCTTATTTGTGGCTTGTATCTCGATTTAGGTTTGTCTGATGTCTTTCCATGCTTAGATCCTGATTAAGTACCTTTGGCAGGAGTGTCCCAGAAGGGATGCTCTGCTCTCACCATTTTGCATTGGATCAGGCAGAATATGATTTAAATCTGTCACAATATTAATGGTGCTCACTTGATTGCTTGGTGAAGGTGCTGCTTGCCAAGCTTCTCTACAGTGAAACTACCCTTAGTTGCTTTAAAATTAATAAATATTCTATGAAAAGGGGTTCAGGGACAATGTAAATGTTTCTTATTAGAATTTCAGTATTTCATTGATGAATTCATTAACAGAATGGATTCATGGATTTCATCTGTACTCTGTGGCTTATATTTCATTACTATTACTGGTTATTTTGATGCTTAGAGTATCTTCAGTTTGGCAGTGGGAATCATTTTATAATGACTTCTATGTCCTTTTGATGTGTCCTGTGTCCTCAGTGTTCTTTAAGCATTTTCTTTCTTTCTAAATACAAGAACTTCCAGGCTTATCTTGTAGTTTCACTGTCCCAGTCCTAAAATCAGCTCAGTTCCTTTTAGTGAGAGATTGGTGCTTAGAAACCAAAGTTTAGGCTCTAGATGTGCTCATTGCTACTTGGGTTCTCTAATCAGAAACTAGTAGTACAGTAACATCTCTGTCTCAGAAACCATGAGTTCACACGGATATCTCAATGCACAACAATGCAAGGCTCATATAGGCTTGTCTGTATTTTTTTCTTTGTAACTCTTGTCTCATCTCTCTATACAGGTTCATCTACCTGCTGTCTTCACCTCGGTGATCTCAGATTCACCGCCTGGTGTTGACTGCCCCCTGGCCCCACTAAGGCTATGATACCCAAGCTCCCCATCCCAGGTGGCTGCTCTTCCAGCCAATCAGCCTCTGACACCCAGCTCCGGGCCCCTACATCCCTCCCTATATCCTGCATCAGGACACTCCTGATGGTGTTGGTCTGAGTTATTCTGAAAGCGGAAGAATCAGTTTGTGTTCTTATTTGGATTCAACTGTATCATCTTCTTAGAAAATGTCTGTACATTTTAAACCAAAGGAGTGTGCCGCAAGCGCTCTGTATCAAGGTGTCCATCTCTGACCAAAGATGACTATGGACCACATCACACTGGACAGCTGCCTTGTTTCAGACACTCTTCCACAGGATAAAGAAAGAGTTTGTGATGCCCCTTTATTGTCTCTGATAAGCATCAGTGATTACCAAGATACCAGGTGTAGGGGATCCTAAACAAACTCAATTAAAACATCTTTGCTTTTGCAGTACCTAAAAGAGGGTATTTTTATGCAAATAAACACTGCTCTCTTTTCCCTAATCAGTGAGCAGTGTTCTCAAAGGAGCTTTTATGTGACAAATATACTTATTTATATATGTATGTATGCATGTATAAACTTATTTACTCCTCACAGTGACCCCAGGAGATGAGTACAATCCTTATATCTGTGAGCACCGAAGTCTTAATGATTCAAGTAAACCAAGAAATCGGGATTTTAGAAAACTGTGAAGGGGCCCAGCTTTCCAGTTTGGGCAACATTTCAAAATATGTTAAATGCGCTTTGATTTAAACAGTCTACGCTATGGCCTCAGGTTAGCCAATTGTCCATTCCTGCCTTGGCCACTGAACTTTGGTAGGAAGGGTGAGGGACTAGAACTGGCCCCGTTGGGATACAGTCTTGTGTAGCGACATCAGTTACATTGGAATACTGAAGTTCCAGTCCACATGGTTGAAATTAGGAGAAGACCCCTTCTCAGAAGAAGCAATGTGTTGGTACCAGAAGAAGGGAGAGAAGGGGTGTTAGGCAGACCAAATTAATGTCCCTTGAAATAGGATCCAGGTGCACTTGGCAGAGATGGGAGGAATGAGTAAAGATGTTGGATGAGAGAGAGAGAGGAAGCTTGAAGGGGAGTGCTGGCTTTGTCGAATGAGGATGGTTTCCTAATACTCCCATGGCTGAACTGATGTCTGGGAAGAATTTTGCTGTTTTTTCTTTAAATACTTCAATCAGGGTTTCTCAACCCTACTGACATTTTGGGCCAGATAATTCTTTGTTGGGGAGATATCCTGTGTAGGACTAGATGCCAGTGTCACCCAACTACCCGTGTAGTGACAACTAACAGTGTTTCCAGACGTTGCCAAGTGTCTCCTGGGGGAAAACAGCTCTCATTGGGAAACCTGAGTTTAAACAATGCCCACTGTGTATAAAGGACTTCCTGCACCGTAATATTATTTTTAAATTTTTTTGACTTGGAAATAATTTCGGACTTTAAGAAAAGTTGCAAAATCTTACAAAGAATCCCATATACCTTTCACCTAAATTTCCCTAAATTAACATTTTACCACATTTCCTTTAGCATTCTTTTTCTGTTTATGTCTCTCTCTAAATACTTTATTTTGTTTATTTATTTTTATTTTTTTGACCATGCTGTGTGGCATGAAGGATCTTAGTTTCCCGACCACGGATCAAACCTATACCTCCTGCAGTGGAAGCACAGAGTTTTAACCACTCAACTGCCAGGAAAGCCCCCTCTCTGTATATATTTTAAATGTATATAAGTGTATATATTTTTTCTCAACTAATTATATTCATGATTGCTTGCACATGACTCCTTTTCTTGTATATTTCCTTGAAGCAAGGGCTTTCATTTATTGCTTTACAGTGATCAAAATCAAGAACAGAACTGTCTTTACAGTACTATTACCTCTACGTACTTTATTCAGATGTTGCTTATCGTCCCATCATATCATTTATAGCAAAAAAGAGCGCTAAGTTTTTCATGGTTTGGAATGCAATCCAGGATTCTACCTGCACTGTCAACTTCTTTCTGTGTTTTTAAATCACAAACAGTTCCTCAGCCTTTGTTTGTCCTTCATCATCCTGAAGAGTGCAGGCCAGTTTTTTTCGTAGAATGTCTCTCCATTTGATCCGTATTGATTTTGAAGTCATAGCTGTATTCCGTTTGAATAGATCTGGCCCTCTGGACACTGGGTTCTGAGTTTGGATGATTATATATTAGGTGTCATCTTGGTATGAATCAGACGTCACCCGCAACTCCTGAAGGACCCATTCTCTCCTTTAATGTCCTGGTTAGCGTAGCAGAGGTCTTCCAAGGGGGCTCTGTGGTGAACAGTCCGCCTGCCTATGCAGGAGAGACAAGTTTGATCTCTGGGTTGGGAAGATCCCCTGAAGAAGGAAACGGCAGCCCACTCCAGTATTCCTGACTGGGAAATCCCATGGTCAGAGGAGCCTGGCAGGCTACAGTCCATGGGATCGCAAAAGAGTCGGATACAACTTAGCGACTGAACAGTAACGACAATAACATGGTAGAAGACCGCAGAAGCCTACTCATAGGAAATCCCTTCTCCCCTCTCCTCCAATCCAGCTATTTCTGGGGTGGTCTGACCTCAAGGCTGCTTTGTTTCTTTTGCTCCCACCTCCTTACAGAATTCTGTTGCTGGGAGTCTCTTAGAGACAGACATTCGGAGGCACAGCTGGCTCTGTGGCTTGGGTCCCACACTCCCTCCAGCTGCGGGGAAAGGATCCTACACTCCGCTTTCCTGGCACAACAGAGTTCGGGTTGTGAGGTTTTTTTTTTTTTTTTTTTTTAAACTAGTTTTGGTAGTTCTGCTAGTAAAGAATCCACCTGGATTGCAGGAGATCCTGGTTTGATTCCTGGATTGGGGAGATCCACTGGAGAAGGGATAGGCTCCCACTCCAGTATTCTTGGGCTTCCCTGGTGGCTCAGCTAGAATCCACCAGCAATGTGGGAGACCTGGGTTCGATCCCTGGGTTGGGAAGATCCCCTGGAGAAGAGAACAGCTACCCACTCCAGTATTCTGGCCTGGAGAATTCCATGGACTGTATAGTCCATGAAGTCGCAGAGAGTCAGACACAACTGAGTGACTTTCCTTTTAAAAATGTAATCTTAATTAATTAATTAATTTTTGACTGTGCTTGGTCTTCATTGCTGCCTGGGCTTTGCTGGAGGTGAGGCTTTGCTGGAGTTGCGGTGTGCAAGCTTCTCACTGTGACGGCCTCTCTTGTTGTGGAGCGCAGGCTTTAGGGTGCCTGGGCTTCAGCAGTTGTGGCCCCCACGCTCTAGAACGCAGGCTCCGTAGCTGTGGTGCATGGGCTCAGTTTCTCCAGGCATGTGGGATCCTCCCGGACCAAGGATTGAACCCACGTCTCCTGCATTGGCAGGCGGACTCTTCACCACGGAACCACCAGGGAAGCCCCCAGGTTGTGAATTTATGAGAATGTTCAGAAAGGTGAGGGGAGCACAGGAGACCCTGTGTTCCTGCTGGGAGCAGTTGTTGTGATATGCTGCTGGGTCCAGGTCCGCTCCAGTCTGAGAAGCCTGACACACATGACTGTACCCAGGTGTCACCTGGTATACAAGCCCCTCGTCACAGACTTCTGTTCAGTGACAGTTGAAGGGGAAAAATGTTCAGCTCCCTGCTTCTCCCCACTGCCTTTGCTGCCCAGGCATAAGCCGCCTTGCCTGGTGTTCCCGCTGCTCCTGGAGAAAGTGCTTACACACTTCGGTTGCTCATACCCTCAGGACATATATGTTAGTTTTCAGACACCAGGGAATCTAAACCCATATTTAGGGAAAAAAATAAAGTTCCCGTCTCTATGAGTCATCGTCCTGTTACTACATCCATTTGCCTAACTACATAAAACATTGGACATCTTCATTGGGTTAAAGGTGACGTCACAGTTTTCTCGAGGAACTTAGGGTCCTTGGTGTGGAAGGGTACAGCTGAAAGCATGCAACACATATACACACATGCAACATCACACACACACACAAACACAGACCCATTTTGGAGGATTTTTTGGAAAGGAGGTATGCCCAAGAGGTGTATTTAAATCCCCATCTTCAAAGACAGAAAATTGCTCATAACTTTTAAATCAGTATTTTCTCATTTGCAGTTTATATTCTGTGATTCTCAACAATTCTTGTCATCGTTAGCATCATCCATGCTTCATCCGTGCTTCCATTTACTTAATGACGGTCTTTCTCTATATCACATCTTTTAATCTGAGCTTTGCCCTAAGCGGTACTTTCCACGAAAGTCACTGTTTTACGTGCTAATTGTGTTTTTCCCCCAAAGAGTAAAATACATAACTGCTAATATGTTTAAAAGTCCTTCTGCCTTTACCCCAATTTATCTCAGACTCCAAACCTTGGCAGATACTGGCCTACAGGGCAGCAGCAGCAGCTGGCAATAGGCAACTTTGATAACTGTTGCTTTTTTTCCCCATGGTCTGAATTTTCTGATTGCATCCACCATTGTATAACTTGGAACCAGGGCTTCAGGACCAGGTGGAAGAATGATTTCCTAATATTCCAAGAGAGTGAGTTTGAAAGCAAAAAAAGGGAAGTCTTCTTTGTCACCATAGACACACAGTGGAATGCTTGATTGCAGAACATGGAATCATAAGTGATGAGTTACCATAATACCAGGAGGTTCTCCCATTAAACTGTGATCAGTTTGGAGGCTCCTCAGTTGGGTGTTGAATTGTTCCAGACGTGGTTCTCATCCATATATGCAGTATCGAAGACTGCGTTTCTCAACTATAAACATATATGCTCTTTTCAAATAAGTCTAAAAACCCAGAGGTTTTTCTCCACTCCTTCTCTCAGAGGGATATACCGTTCCTTAAGA
This sequence comes from Capricornis sumatraensis, assembly GCF_032405125.1. NCBI lineage: Eukaryota > Metazoa > Chordata > Mammalia > Artiodactyla > Bovidae > Capricornis > Capricornis sumatraensis. The sequence continues at coordinate 55,697,588 of NC_091085.1, read as the reverse complement.
CTCCTCTTCCATTGATGAATTATTTTTTAAAATGTATCTCTTTGGCTGCACCAGGTCTTAGTTGCAACATGAAGAATCTTTGATCTTTGTGAGGCATGTGGAATCCGCTTCTCTGACCAGGGATCGAACCCGAGCCCCTTGCATTGGGAGCACAGAATCTTAGCCACTGGACCCCCAGGGGAGTCCCTAAGACGTCTCCTTTCATTGCCTGATGTTCCTTCCCGCCAATGCTGAAGATGAGGCTAGGAGCAGCCATCTCAATTGAGTGAATGGAGCTCTTCCTTGAGTAGGAGGAACTGAAACTGAACAGACGAGAGACAATGAAGTGTCTTGATGGGGTTTGAGTCCCTGGGTTATTTGCTGTTTTCTTCAAGACTTGATTCCTGCACCTGGGTGATGACCCTGAGGATGCTTCCACCAAGCCCCTGTACTGGTCTGCCCTCAGGCCCATCCCTGTTTCTCCCAGCTCACTTCTGCATCCCTGGGAACTGGACCTCCCAGGTTCCCTAAACACCTACGTCCATTAGGAGGCAACAAAAAGGGCCCTAGGAAGAATGAAGGTGCGAAGCGGAAGAATTCCTTTCCTTCTCTTGCTTTGCTTCTCTCACTGCCTGTGGCTCCGGGCTGGGTCTTCTTAGTGACTCTGGTGGCCACAAGGTCACCCCACCCTCGTGTCCTGTTTGGCACATTGGGCCTGGCCCTGGTCTCAGGGACACCACTCCCTGCACTGACCCTCCATCGCTGGGGCTGGCGATGGTTCCTGGGGCGGCTGATAGCTGGCTGCCTCGCCATCCGTCTTTGGCTTCTGAGCTTTTGCATCCCTGTGTCACGAAGTCTTTGTGGTCCAATCCTCGTGTCAAAATAACTCCAGCAGTTTCTGTTTTTCCAACTGGATCCTGACAAAATCACCTTTTTTTTCTTCCTCACTCAGGTTCAAGTTCGCTTTCTGCTTCTTGCAACTGAAAGAAGCCTAACCAAAGAGAGTGTAAGGAAATATATTTCCTTAGGTGAGGCCCTTGGACATGGCCTGTCTTCTTCAGGTTCCAGCCCTTCCCCACTCCCAATCTGAGTCTGTGTCCATGGATTGGCTCTGCTAGAACGTAAGCTGCCCAAGAGCCACGGGTTTTGTTGTTTTCATCTACGCTTAATCCTCGGTGCCTGGAGCAGGGCTGGGTACATAATAGTGTCGACTGAAAAAAATATGCACAACCTAAAACTTAAGAATTGTGTTTTATTGGGTGGACTTGCTGAAGACTCAACCCCAGCATACAAACTCAGAGAGCTCTGAAGGACTGCTCCAAGGAGGTAAGAGAGGAGCTGGGATGTGTAGTTTTCCCAACAAAAAACAAAAAGTCAGAAAGTGGAAAGATTACTGTTAAAGAAAAACAGACATCTCAAGTTAATGAATTTAGTGCTTTGTATTGGAAGATACCAGAGAAGGCAATGGTAACCCACTCCAGTACTCTTGCTTGGAAAATCCCATGGATGGAGGATCCTGGTAGGCTGCAGTCCATGGGGTCGCTAAGTCGGACATGAATGAGCGACTTCACTTTCACGCATTGGAGAAGGAAATGGCAACCCACTGCAGTTTTCTTGCCTGGAGAATCCCAGGGACAGGGGAGCCTGGTGGGCTGCCCTCTATTAGCAGTGGGAGGATACAAGAGCCTGGGCTCATTGAAATCCTTCCTTTGATATGCATCTCAGTTATCCCAGGCCGATATGCTGCTTTTCTCTGTCCTGAATCCCCCCCAGGGTGCTCTGTCAACATCCTTTGTTTACTCCTGGAGCAGGCTACATTCTTCATTCACAGCAGACTTCTTATACAAACCTGTTAATTAAGGCTTTCCTATGGCTCAGTGCTAAATAATTCACTTGCCAGTGCTGGAGACGCCGGAGACTTGGATTCAACCATTGGGTCAGGAACATCCCCTGAAGGGGGAAGTGGCAACCCACTCCAGTATTCTTGCCTGGAGAATCCCATGGACAGAGAGAGGAGCCTGGTGGGCTACAGTCCATGGGATCCCAAAGACTTGGACATGACTGAGGACGCACCCACATTAACCGAACGCCTAGAAAGGCAGCAAAATCAACTTTAATATAATACATGGAAGCGAATAGATGCTCTCAGAGTACATTACACATGGTAGGTCTGCATATTCTGGGTGTGTGTGGGGTGTGTGTGTGTGTTGGCTTGCATTGTAAAATATACTTCTTACAAAAGATCTTAAGAAAAAAGTTTCAAAGCCAAGGATCAAGACTTCAGGGCAGGTCCTTGCATGTAAACAGTAAGGAGTTGTGTAAATCTAGCACGCAGTTTCTCTTGAATTTTTCTCCATCAGCATCACGAATCTCCTTTTTCGAGGCCCCCAGCACCTCTCTGGCATTAGCGTGCCTCTCTCCCCAGTGTATACCCTGCTTTCCGACTTGTCCAGTTAACTTTAATTCTGCAATCTAGGTTAGTGTTACTGCAGAAGTGCTTGTTTGTTCACCAGCTTAAGATTTTAAAAACAAAAGCTTTTAGTGATAATGAAGAAAAGTCACAATGTATGTAGATTTTCTGTCTTGCCTTGAATGCAAACTATCATTCCCTTTACCCAGAGCTTTTCCATTAATTGGGAAAAAAATATCTGCCCACCCTGGGGGGCAGAAAAATTGCATTTATTTTAGAGCTTGCTCCGTATGGAATTTTGAAACACTGGGGGACTACTTGAGGAAGCACCCCGTGTCTCTCTCTCTCTCTCTTTTTTAAAATAAAAACAGGACCAAGACTTCCCTGGTGATCCAGTGGTTAAGACTCTGAGCTCCCAGTGCAGAGAGTACAGATTCAATCCCTGGTCAGAGAACTAAGCTTTCACATGCTGCAGGGCAACTAAGCCTGAGTACTGCAACTGCGTACTGAGCCTGTGTGATCTGGAGTCCACGAGAGGCAACGAAGATCCCAAGGGCTGCAACTAAGACCCAGCTCAGCCAAATAAGTAAAACAAAAATAAAACGTCAAAAAAAAAAAAAAAAAAAAAAGACTCAGGGGGCACAGGTTTAATCCCTGGTCATGGAACTAAGATCTCACATGCCACACAGTGCAGATAAATAAATACTAAAGTAAAATAAAATAAAAATCTATCTGTTACCTCATCTTTATCCTGGATTTACCTTTAAGGAAAAAAAACCAAACCAGGATTGATTGCTTTTTCATCTTTAAGAATCTTCGTATGCTGCTGAAAGACGATAGAAACTTGAACTTGTTTTTGTTTGGGGATAACATCTTTTCAGAAGTGGGGCTCATTCATAACCTTACAGGCCTCTTATTGTCTTTATTTTCCCACCTGCTAAGGTCAGAGATAATTCCTGACCATGAGGAATGAACCTTCTGGTGACGATTCAACCTCCCTCAGAATAAACACGAGCATCTATCTTTTGCATCCTCCCCATCACTTCCCTGGGTTTTAATTGCTGCTCTCTCGAAAAGCGCAATTCTTATTAAATTATTCATGCTGGTATAATGTTTATGTGATCAGAGTAATTATTATAATTATGCATTGTGAATTTTCATAATTAATTACCTCACTCAGTTTTCATTTGGCACAGAATCTTTCCAGAGGGAATCAGATGATCAGATCTCCTGGGGAATTAGGATGAAATAGAGGAGGCAACCTATCTCTGGTTTTGCTAAGTAGCAGCAATTTCAGGCATTCACCTAGAGAAATGGAGTATTTCCTGCAAGAGATGCAGGTTCGATCCCTGGGTCAGGAAGATCCTCTGGAGGAGGGCATGGCAACCCATTCCAGTAGTCTTGCCTGGGAAATCTCATGGACAGAGGAGCCTGGTGGGCTATAGTCCATTGGGTGACAAAGAATCAGGCAGGACTGAGGTGGCTCAGCATGACTTAGCTGTGGCAGATCAGTGAACAAGGATGTCATGGTTATCAGGGACTGCAGCCCTCCAGTGTGAGTTCGTGAGCTCTGGGGCCACTCACGAAGAAAAAGAATACCTGCTACCTGGCAGCCATCAGACTGCAGCCACTCCCTACGGTGAACCCCATAGGAAGTTCAGGATGTGAACACACACGGTACTGGCCCCAGATTGCTGAGGTGCATGTGAAAGGGGTGATATCAGTGAGCCCAGACTCTTGCATCTTCTCGTACATAGAAAATTGCTAAATTCTTTAACTTGGGATATTTGACTTTCTTTAATTAACAATAATCTTTTGATGTTCAGATTAATTGCTGTTTGCTGTAAAACTTCCATATAACCTGTCTCCTCACTCTGCCTTCTACACTTCTTTTAGGGTCACTTGAGATGTTGCCTTCTGGACTTGAAGTCCTAAAAATTCCCACCTAATAAAACATAACTCTCAACTTTTAGATTGTGAGTATTTATTAAATCAACAACCTCCAAGAATGGAGGTGGAGGGAGTGGGAAGTGTCATGAAGAGATGTAGAAGGAATGGAACAAAAATTCCAACTCTTTATTACTTGATAACCCCCTGTATTCTACCAGGATATCTTTGGGCAACTCACACTGCACAAGATATCCTGGTAGAACAGCAGGATTCAGGGGAATGGCCATATGACTCATGTCCCATGATGCTCTTGACCAATACTGGTCCCTGGAATGCTCTTCTCACCCAGATCTACTAAAAGCACCTAACAATAGGCAACAACAGCGAAACCACCCCCCCAGGACTCCTGGGAGACATTGCTAAGGACATAGTCTTCAGCTAGTTTTCCTCCTGTTTTGGAAAGAGTATGAAATGCAAGTAGCTGGGGGAGATGGCTAGTAGCCTCCTGAGCATGGAGAGACATTGGATGTTTGCCAGTTGCTCCTGTGAAATATTTAACATTAATACCCCAGTTCCTTCACTTTGGGCTTGTATCTGTGGAACCAGCATTTGCTGTGCTTGCTCAGTCGTTCAGTCATGTCTCCACCCTATAGACTGTAGCCTGCCAGGCTTCTCTGTCCATGGGCTTTTCTAGACAAGAATACTGGAGTGGATTGCCGTTTCCTCCTCCAGAAGGTCTTCCTGACCCAGGGATTGAACCTGAGTCTCCTATGTCTCCTGCATTGGCAGGCGGATTCTTTACCGCTCAGCCACCTGGAAAGCCCCAATATTTGCTGTGAACCCCAAATCAGTCTCTCATAGAGCTCTTCCCAAAGACCTTTCACCTCTGTTAGTTCATCTCAGCCTCAAAATGACTTGAGAGGGATTTAACCCTCGTCCTTCCCATGTGAGAGATAAGGTCCCTGAGATGCATAAATGTCACAGAGAAAATAAACAGTGGCTACATTGAGCTTCTAGTATCCAAGGCTGTCTCTGCAACAGCCTACCCTCTTCCACTCTCCACTGCCCCCTTCCACTCTCCACTAGGTGTGATCCAAACCTTTATTTGACTGCAGGTATTTTCCTCCAGTCTTATGGAGGAAGCACAGACTTCCTCCTGTGCTTATCAGTTCCCTCAAGGAATTTTTCAGTTTTAAGCACCACCTTGGTTAGCTCAAGTCCACCGACCTGTCTGTCTTTATCCATACAGATATTGCACTTTTCAGATCTTAGTTATTTGTCCATTTTTCTGTCTGTACCCTCCAATCTATGATTTCTTGAAGACAAGGACCTTGCCTTGTTAATGTCCACACCTCTAGGATGCTGTCGAGTAAGATTCTGATGCATAATAAGTGAGGTACCTCTTAGAAGAATGCAAAAGCATTGCTTTCCCCTGTCCCTCTCATTGTCTCCCTTTCTTCCTTGTGTTCAAGTTTGTCTCTCTCATTTGTTTCTTATATTTATTGCAGGAGCATCATATTTTAGAGAGTATTTGATGATTTGATCTGCAGAGCTTATGTTCTGAAACCTGAACCCAAGAGAGAACCCACTGGGGCAGATCCAGTATTTAGACCAGAGTTTTAAGTTCAGGTGTGTTCAGGTGTGAATTCAAAGTTCATGAATGTGCTTTGAGCTGCAAGTAAAAGTGGCTTTAATATGATCTGGTGCGAAGTCCAATAGTAGAGAAGTGCCCACATTAATTGAGTCTGTGGCTTCTTTCTAAAAACACATTTTGTTCTGTTTTATTTTTTGACCATGCCCCGTGACATGTGGGATCTTAGTTCCCCAACCAGGGATTGAACCCACACCCTGTGCAGTGGAAGTGCAGAGTGTTAACAGCTGGACCACCAGGGAAGTCCCTCTTCTGTGGCTTCTTGTTGCCCTGGATGGTCAGCATCTTCTGGTCTCTCCCACATCATTGTCAGGACTGGCTTCATCCTCAAATTGGTTGGTCCTCACGGTCCCGGGATGGTTGCCTATAGCATTTCAGGGTGCATAATTTATTATTATTTTTTGGCTGTGGGGAGAAATTGGCTTTTCAGAATTTTCTTTCAAAAATGGGAAAGAACCATCACAGAAGTCCCCTCTCTTCTTGTTTGTTCATATTTAAAACTCAGCGCCACTTCCTAGACAGTCACAGGGAAGGGAAACAGATTCTCTTAGGCAGATCAGAACCTACCGCTGAACCTAAGCAGGTTCACGGCTGTGACGGTAGCAGAGCAGAAAGTGAATAAAAATCAGGAGTAGGCAAGGAATTCATTTTTTTCTTGAAACGGACTCATTTCTTGAATTTAGCAAACAGACTTCTAGAATCTCAGGGTTTAATATGGAATCATTTCTTCAAATAGGCATTAAAATAAGTTGATAACAATGAAAGTAAAAGATATTTATCTGTGTGACATTTTTGGAGTCAGTGGATTGAGTCTAGACTTTCCAACTTGCATATGTCACCGAAACTCATCCTGTGATCTTTGGATGGAATGAAGCCCATGTTTTTACAGACGTGGGAGATACAAGTATAATTCTGCCAACTAGTTTTTTTTTTCTCCTAACAGCAGTGGACCTATAGTTTTTTCCTTTTTAAACTTTCATGATTCTATAGGAAGAGTCAAGAGGTTGTTTTCCAGGGTTGAACTGGCCAACTTTTCACTTGGCACTGCCTTGAAATGAAGAGCAACAAATAGAATAAATAACTGTGGTGTGAGAGATAATAAAATATTGACTTCTTGCCTCTGGTTAATTTTCTCTGTTATGAACATGAGGCAGAGGTTAGGCTAGACGCGATGGCCCCCTGTTGACTTGGGGCCAGTCGCTGTGAATATTATAGGTTTGTAAACTCAGAAGGGCTTTAGTGTGGAGCCAGATTTATTTAAAGTCATAAATGGATTATTGGATTATTCCTTGGCCATGCCTCTAAGTCATTTATGGCCTCCTGCATGGCTTCAAGTCTTTAATAAGCTTCACTTCCCTGGGGTAGTGACTGTCTTGCCTTAATTAATGCTGAATCTCCCCCCATGATGTTTCTCCTGCATTGGGTTAACATTTAACTGTGGAAGCTGGCTAAGGAGGCACCCTGGGTTTGAACTGAGAAGATGGGAAAGTAATTCTTAGTGCTCTGCAGAGATGTCCTTTCAGAGAGCTTGAAGATATTAACGGATGAGAACATTTTTTTTTTTTTTAAGGTTTGGTATCTATCTGAACTTTTTTCTTCTGACACTCACAGGATGCTGAGGGAAAGCTCTCTTGAGTGTAATGCTTTGTTTTAATGTAATTTATTTTTAAATTTAAAAACTTAAATTATTTATTTAGCTGTGCTGGGTCTCAGTTGCAGTATGCAGGATCTTTTTTATTAAAAACAATATTTATTTATTTATTTTTGGCTGTGCTGGGTCTTCGTTGCTGCTCAGGCTCTAGTTGCGGCGAGTGGGAGTTACTTTCTACTTGCAGTGGCTTCTCTTATTGTGGAGCATGGCCTCTCGAGCATCCAGGCTTCAGTAGGTGTGGTGCACGGGCTTAGTTGCTCCGTAACATGTGGGATCTTCCCAGACCAGGGATCGAACCCGTGTCTCCTGCATTGGCAGGCAGATTCTTTACCACTGAGCCACCAGGGAAGTCTTGGCATGTGAACTCTTTAGTTGCGCCATGTGGGATCTAGTTATTTGATCAGGGACTGAACCTGGCCTCCTGTATTGGGAATGTGGAGTCTTAGCCACTTGACTACCATCGAAGTCCCTGTTTGAATTTTAAAACCTGATCCTTAAACAGAGTTTAATAGTGGTGCTGGAGTTGAGGGCTGGGCAAGATGGGGAGATGTCAGACCAAGGGTTAAAACTTCGAGCTTTATATGAGGAAGAAGTTCTGGAATCTGATATACAGAGTGATGACTGTAGTTGACAATCCTGTGTTGCATACTTGAGTGCTGCTGAGAGAATAGACCTTAAAAGGTCTCATTCCAAAAAAATACAGTAGTTATGTCAGGTGGTGGAGATGCCAGCTAACCTTAGTGTGTGGTCATCGTTTCACAAAACATACCTGGATCAAATCACCACATTGAACCCCTTACACTTACAGTGTTATATGCTCATTATGTCTCAATGCTGCTGCTGCTAAGTTGCTTCAGTCGTGTCCGACTCTGTGCGACCCCAGAGATGGCAGCCCACAGGCTCCCCCGTCCCTGGGATTCTCCAGGCAAGAACACTGGAGTGGATGCTGAGAAAAAAATAAAACATCATCCTATACCCTGGGCCTGATCCAATGCCTTAGAGACACCAAACTTGGAAACAAATTATAGGCCCCTGCTCGACCACGCTGCAACTCAAAATTAAAACAGTACTTAGCCATAAAACGAATGAGAGACACAGTTCAGCAAAATACTTATTTCCTCATGATTCTGACTTCAATATCAAATGCTTTAAATTATGTTCCCCCTTACTTTAGGTTCCCTGATCTGCTTGCACTTGAAATAACTGCCTGTACTTTCATGCATTGGAGAAGGAAATGGCAACCCACTCCAGTGTTCTTGCCTTGAGAATCCCAGGGACCGGGGAGCCTGATGGGCTGCCGTCTATGGGGTCGCACAGAGTCGGATACAACTGAAGTGACTTAGCAGCAGCAGCAGCAGGGTAATCTAATGTTTCATTTAGCTGTGAGTGTAGTTTTTAAATTTTTTTACTGAAGTACAGTTGGTTTATAATAACATATTAGTTTCAGGAGTGCGGCAAAGTGATTCAGTTATACATACATATGCATATATATATTACATTATTATTATATATATATATTTTCAGATTCTGTTCCCTATAGGTTATTACAAAAAATTGAGTATAGTTCCCTGTGCTATACAGTGGGTCTTTGTTGTTTATCTATTTTGTATATAGTAGCATGCATGTTGGGGAGAACCTCTGGAGGAGGGAATGGAAACTCACTGCAGTATTCTTGCCTGGAGAAGCCCATGGACAGAGTCTGGGGGGCTGCAGTCCACTGAGTGGCATAGAGTCGGACATGACTGAAATGACTTGGCATGCACGCAAAGCAGGCATGTTAATCCCAACCCCTTAATTTATCCTTCCACTCTCCTTCCCCTATAGTCAACATAAATTTGTTTTATATTTTTGTGAGTCTATTTCTGCTTTGTAAGTAAGTTCATTTGTATCATTCTTTTAGATTCCACGTATCAGAGATACCATATGATATTGATCTTTATCTGACTTACTTCACTTAGTACAGTAATCTCTGGGTCCATCCATGTGGCTGCAGTCCGTGCAGTCTTTAAGGTTACAAAGCATTTTTACATTTTTCTCCCGATTTATCTTCTAAACAGCTCGAGTGGGTGTCTCCACTTCTGCCCAAATCTCCGTTTAGGATGTTGTCAGAGAGAGCCTTTAAGAATGCACACCAAATTATGCTGTTCCATGCTTCACCCCTCCTGTGGCTCCCTGTTGCTCTGAAGATCAGCTCCAGGTTTCCTGTGTGGTCTGGTTTCTGTCTAACCTCCCCGACCTCAACCCCTGTCCCTCCCCCCTCCCCCTAGCCCTGAGCCATCGTGCTTTGTTTAATCTGCCAGATTTTCTTCCTACCTTCTGTTTCTCCAGGACAATTTGTTATTCTGATGTTTGTGTATTTCTTGATCCGTTTTCATTTTTATTTTGAAATAATTATAGAGTCACACAAAGTTTCAAAGTTGTGAAATCTAGTACAAAGAGCCCCTGTGTACCAGCTTTCCCCAGTGGTTACATCTTGCATAACATCAGGACCAGGAAATTGACATTAATAGGGTGCCTGCGCACTGAATCTCAGGTGTACATTCCTGCAGCTGCCAGGATATGGAAGATACTGAATTCTGCCATCGCTGCAAAGGTTCACATCTTTTGAGACTTCCCTGGCGGTCCAGTGGCTAAGACTCCATGCTCCCAATTCAGAGGGCCCGGGGTTTGATCCCTGGTCAGGGGAATAGATCCCACATGCCGAAATTTAAGAGTTCACATGCCAAAACTTAAGAGTTTGCATGCCACATTTAAGACCCAGTGCAACCGAATAAATAAACTAATTTTTAAAATGAGCTTAATTCCTTTAAAAACAATGAAAGATTCACACCTTTCTCCCACCTTTCCTAACCCCTGGCAGCTACTCATCTGTTCATCGTCTTCTCATTTTGTCATTATGAGAATATGATACAAATAGAATCATATAACATGTGACCATTTGAGATTCACTCTTTCACTACTCATCCTTTTTATTTATTCTTTTTAAATTAATTTTTTTTTTTTAAATTGTGGCTGTGCTGGGTCTTTATTGAAGTGCATGGGCTTCTCTAGTTGTGGCGTGTGGCCTTAGTTGTCCCATGGCATGTGGGGTCTTCCCCGATCAGGAATTGAACCCCTGCCTCCTGCATTGGCAGATGGGTTCTTAACCACTGAACCACCAAGGAAGTGGTTATTTCCCAGGGAACTCCCTATTTATTCTTAATTTTAATCATGTAAATAATAAAGGAAGCCCTTCCCTTGGGCTTTCAACACTGCAGATAAGGGTAAAGCCCTCTTGGACACACACCTACTCACAAATGGGACCTCATCGCACTTCTTCAGGGAACTTTTTTTCCCAGGCAGGAGGGGACCAGGGCCCCTGTTTGAGCACCAGGAGCACACCCTCACAGGACTTACCCAGAGTGCACACGTGTAAGTGTATACTGCCCTGTTTAACTTGAAGCTCTGTGGGAACAGGGGTTGGATCAGTGTGATTTACTGTTATTTCCCTTGTGTGGGGTTGGGTTTATTGTAAGCATGGCCTTTAATGCTGAGAACAACTGCACAAACATTTGTGGGATGAATTGAGAGAAATGCCTCGTGGTGATTAATGATGGTGTTCATAATGAAGTCCACATATCCTGACTTGGTCCTATGTCCAGTGTTTCCCTTTAACTATCACTGGGGGTCTTTGACTGTTTTCTGAAAACTCAGAATTGTTTGTGCTGGAGATGTTTATTGGTCATGAGATTCACCATGCTTCCGACTCTTTCCCGGGGCCTCTATGCGTCCTCAGAGCCTGATGTGGGGACAGCCACGTTTCATACCATGTGATTTTCATTCTTCTACCTGAAGCCACAACTGGTTTGATGACAAGAAACACCTGATCCCAGGGCAGTGAATGGATATTTGGGTGCTAGGCTTGAAAAGATGAGCTGGTCCAGCCAGACTATCCATCTGGGTTAAGTAATGCCTACAGAATTGGGCAGTTAGGGGAGGAGTAGCAGCTGAGATGCTTTTAAGTAGAATGAGATGATGGTGCAAGTATAGAGAAACCAGATGTAAGAGTGAGTGTGTGAGAGAGAGAGAGAGAAAGAGAGAGAGGTTGACAAGAGAGACAGAGACACACAGAGAAAAACAGATATGTAGGGAAGTGGTTATTGCTTCTTCTAAGAAGTGAGGGAAGATGCAATTTCTTGTTCTTTAATTGAAGTATAGTTGAATTACAATGTCATGTTAATTTCTGCTGTACAGCAAAGGGACTTAATTATACACACATATACATTCTTTTTTAAAATTTTCTTTTCCATTATGGTTTAATCATAGGTTACTGAAAGATGCAGCTTCTTAAGCAGAGGCAACATTTGGTAAAGGGTTGCAGAGCAACAGACAAATGTGTGTAGTTGGGTTATATTCATGTAGAACATGACCGTGAAATCTCCCAGCCACATTCCCAGAGCTGACTGGAGCCCAGGACCTCCCTTTGGGTCTTAATTCCAAGGGATGTAGTTTCCGATGTGGCTGAAATCCTTGGATTTCTGTGAAGCCCTATGGATATTCCCCACCATGTGACTGGGGGTGGGTTCACAGAACCCTAGGGTATTAGCACGGAGTTGGGTATGCAAAAGCCAAACCTCAATGGGCCAGAAGTTTGGTGCCTGGAGACCCAGAACAGGAAGTGAGTGTCAGGTTAGATTAATATGACAGTGTCTAGAGTGAAGGAAAGGGCTTCCCAGGTTGCGCTAGTGGTAAAGAACCCATCTGCCAATTCAGGAGACATAAGAGACATGGGTTCGATCCCTGGCATGGGAAGATCCCCTGGAGCAGGGTATGGCAACCCACTCCAGTATTCTTGCCTGGAGAATCCCATGGACAGAGGAGCCTGGTGGGCTACAGTCCAGTCACAAAGAGTCGGATACGACTGAAATGACTTAACACATACACACAGTGTACGAAATACCCAGCTCAGGAGGGTAAGAGTAGGAGTAAGCTTTCAGGCAAATTCATGAATAATGGGTTACTAAGGAGATCGGACAAGATTTAGTCAAGGTCCGTGGGTTGGTTGCAATAACTGTTCATTGTGACTGGACTTCTCTTGAAGCCTTCTGAGAAGTCCCCCACTGTTTTTCTTTTTTAAACTTTAGCATCATTTTATTTAGGAGTATTTTAAATTCCAGTGTCTATTATCTTGTTAGTTACACAGTCTTTTACTATTTTATTACTTAAACTAAAAGTTACAGCATTCATTCTTTTTATTTAGTTATGTTTTAATTGGAGGATAATTGCTTTACAATGTTGTATTGGTTTCTGCTGTACAACTCAAATCAGCCATAACTCTACATATATCCCCTCCCTCTTGAGCCTCCCTCCTGCCCACCCCATTCCCATCCCTCTGGGTCATCACAAAGCACCAGGCTGGACTCCTTGTGTTTTCAGAGATAAGCCTCTGAGGTCAAAAAATTGGGAAAACTCACCTTTACCTCACTAGGTTCTTGGTGACCACAGAGGGAGGAGGATGCGAGAGTGTTGGCTCAGATTTTGGCTTCAACAGCTCATCTCCCTTGAACCTGGGACCTTCCGGAAGGTCAAGAGCTCACTGTTTTCCTTCTTGGAGAAGAGTCTATGATGAGAAGGACAGAGAAGTCCCTACCAGCATGTCCTCATGTGTCTTGTGTTCTTTCTCTTATGGACAGAATTTTTAAAGTAGAGTTCTGAGAGTCATACTTTGGGATGTTTACCTGGGTTATAGTGACATCTTTTCACTGAGAGTCCTACACCTGGGAGAGAGAATGGAGCACCTCCATTTCTGGTCCCCAATCCATCCAAACAAGCAGGTGTGAACATCTGTGTCCGGGTGGATTACGAAGATGCTCCTCTCTTAGAAATCTGGGGTTTGGATGGATACCAGACTTGATTTAGAATGTGTGTGTGAGTGTGTGAAGTTGCTCAGTCATGTCTGACTCTTTGCAACCCTGTGGACTGTAGCCTGCCAGGCTCCTCTGTCCATGGGATTCTCCAGGCAAGAATACTGGAATGGAGGGATGCTAATATCCAGACTCAGGGACCGTGGAAGATGGAAGAGGTTGCAGATGGGGCTGGAGCTTGAAAACAGAGAGCATGGAGAGAAACAGCCAGAGTCAAGGATGAAATGGAGATGGAAACAGAGCAGAACAGAGAGACCGGAGCCAGTCGTGGCTTGTCCAGCTGATTTCCACATCCTTACCTCTGGTTCCTGCCACGCTTCTATGTTGGGGTCCACAGATGACCCTTAAAACAAGTCTCCCGGGACTTCCTTGTGGTTCAGTGGCTAAGACTCTGCGTGCTGGTGCTGCAACAAAGATACGTTGCAGCTAAATAAAGATGAAAAGATAATCTGCCTAAGCAACAACATGGAGAAGGAAATGGCAACCCACTCCAGTGTTGCCTGGAGAATCCCATGGACAGAGGAGCCTGGCAGGCTACAGTCCGTGGGGTCACAAGAGTGGGACATGACTTAGTGACTAAACTACCACCACCACCAAGGAAAAGCAGGGTACTGAGCACACACACACCATCACCTAAGGGTTGGGCAGACTGCCTAAGCCACCCCTCTGGCCCGACCCCTCAGCACACCCTTACCTTTACTGCATATAAGGAACCAGCTCCCCCACTTAGGGAGTGAGGGAGTAAGGGAACCTGTTATTTGTTCTTGTTCCCCACTGTACAGCAGGAGTCCCAATAAAGCCTTGCCTAGAAAAAAAACAAGTCTCCCTGTTTTAAGAGTCCCTTGACTTGCATCCAGAGACTTTTTAAACATTTTTGTTATTCTGTGACCAGCCTGTCCAGTGTGCTTCTCTTTTCCGCTGGCCCCAGTATCCACAAGATGTTGTCATGCTTCTGCCCCTGGGAACCATATTTCTCCCAGAGCCTGGGTATTTGCCATATTTTTTTCCTATTTTTTGGCAGGATCTTATTTCCCTGACCAGGGATCAAACCCATGCCCCCTGCAGTGAAAGCATGGAGTCCCAACCACTGGCCACCAGGGAAGTCCCTTGCCTTGATTTTTGAAGAACTGGCCATCAATTAAAAGATGATGAGTTTCCCACGTGGCTCAGTGGTAAAGAATCCACCTCCAAATGCTAGAGATCGCCCCCAGGAGATGTAGGCTTGATCCCTGGATCAGGAAGATCCCCTAGAGGAGGAAATAACAACCTGCTCTAGTATTCTTGCCTGGAGAATCCCATGGACAGAGGAGCCTGGCAGGCTATAATCCATAGGGTCATGGCAAAGAGAAGGACACAACTGAAATGACTTAGCTTGCATATATATATATACACAAACATATGTATAAAACACATTATATGAGATTGCATAATACACATGCTGTATACATGTGCACACACACACACTTATGTGTGTATGTATGTGTGTATGTGTGTATGCATATATTATATATAAGTTTTATACCTACTATATTTTGCAAAGCAAAGAAGAAAAAGAAAATGAAAGGGGGAAAAAAATCTATTCCTCTCAGAGGGAAAAAGAATTTGATTCAAAGACGCTTGCTAGGAAATGAAAGACACGACTTGAGTGTTTCATGGTATCACTTAAAGTAACGTCTCCACCAGGGGGCTTCCCTGGTGGTTCAGGTGGTAAAGAATCTGTCTACAGTGTGAGAGACTCAGGTTCAGTCCCTGGGTCGGGAAGGTCCCCTGGAGAAGGGAATGGCTACCCATTCCACTATTCTTGCCAGGATAGTCGCATGACGAGAGGAGCCCTGGGCTACAGCCCATGGGGTTGCAAAGTGTTGGACACAACTGAGCATGCACGCAAGCTTGTATAAGATGGTAGTATCTATAGTTTAAATCTATTTGATTTCACATACCTCCATCACCACCGAAAGAGAAGAGAAAATCACGAGGATCAGAGGAAAGGGGTCCATTTAATTCATCTTGATTTGGTAAACAAATGTAGAATAGACCCAGCAGAGGATGCCCAGTCTGAATGGTGCCCACTGAGGTGGCTAACCAATGAGTAAGTGATGGCACTTGGGCGTGTCAAAGACTCACCCGTCTTTGAACCTGACACTGATGTCGTGGGACCTAGCGAAATGCCTGTCAGAGGAGTCTGGGAGAAAACTCTGTGTTTCCCTCCTTCCCAAAGTGGCCCCTCAGATTTTTCATGGTGGAAGTTCAGGGGCCTGTATTCTGAGAGTAAAACAACACAGAGATCCGATGATTCTGACCCTGACTTCCAACGTTTTCTTCCTTCAGGAAGAGACGGCAAGCAATCATAGTCATACCTGCTGCAAAATGTCAAGCTGGTCTCTAAAAATGACTCCCGGCTGTGTAGTCATTGGACAATCTAAGCATGATTGTTCATCCCATTACTGATAAGCAGAAAGGGGCCCATCATTTCATGGCAAATAGATGGGGAAAAAGTGGAAGCAGTGACAGATTTTATATTTCTGGGCTCCAAAATCACTGCAGACAGTGACAGGAACCATGAAATTAAAAGACTCTTGCTCCTTGGAAGGAAAGCTATGATAAACCTAGACAGTGTATTAAAAAACAAAGACATCACTTTCCCAACAAAGATCCATCTAGGCAAAGCTATGATTCTTCCAGTAGTCATGTACGGATGTGAGAGTTAGACCATAAAGAAGGCTGAGTGCTAAAGAACAGATGCTTTTGAATTGTGGTGCTAGAGAAGACTCTTGAGAGTCCCTTGGACAACAAAGAGATCAAACCAGTCAATCCTAAAGGAAATTAATCCTGAATATTCATTGGAAGGACTGATGCTGAATCTGAAGCTGCAGTATTTTGGCTACCTGATGGGAAGAGCCAACTCATTGGAAAAGACGCTGACTGCTGGGAAGGATTGAGGGCAGGAGAAGGGGATGACAGAGGATGAGATGGTTGGATGCCATCATCAACTCAATGGACATGAATTTGAACAAACTCTGGGAGATAGTGAAGGACAGGGAAGCCTGGCATGCAGCAGTCCATGGGGTTGCAGAGAGTAGGACATGACTGAGTGACTGAACAAGAGAGAGGGATGTGAAGTCGGTCCTGAACCCTAGGCACCAGGGGAAGTCTGCACGTGGGTCATTTATTTGCATCATTAGTTGTCACAGTAGATTGCAAAGTTGGCCACTGTTCTCCTTACCTCCTGGCATGTGCACCACCTTGTAGCCTGTTCCATCCCAAGGCGGAGTCTCATCTCCCTACATCCAAATGTGGCTGGCCTTGTGATGGCCGAGAGAACATGATCAGAGTGATGGTGTGCCTGTCAGTTTGGTCTGAGACCTTGTGAGATTTTGCATGCATCTACCAAAGCTCAGCATTCAGAAAACAAAGATCATGGCATCCGGTCCCATCACTTCATGGGAAATAGATGGAGAAACGGTGGAAACAGTGTCAGACTTTATTTTTTGGGGCTCCAAAATCACTGCAGATAGTGATTGCAGCCATGAAATTAAAAGACGCTTACTCCTTGGAAGAAAAGTTATGACCAACCTAGATAGCATGTTAAAAGCAGAGACATTACTTTGCCGATCAAGGTCCGTCTAGTCAAGGCTATGGTTTTCCAAGTGGTCATGTGTGAATGTGAGAGTTGGACTGTGAAGAAAGCTGAGCGCCAAAGAATTAATGCTTTTGAACTGTGGTGTTGGAGAAGACTCTTGAGAGTCCCTTGGACTGCAAGGAGATCCAGCCAGTCCATTCTGAAGGAGATCAGCCCTGGGATTTCTTTGGAAGGAATGATGCTAAAGCTGAAACTCTAGTACTTTGGCCACCTCATGTGAAGAGTTGACTCATTGGAAAAGACTCTGATGCTGGGAGGGATTGGGGGCAGGAGGAGAAGGGGACGACAGAGGATGAGATGGCTGGATGGCATCACTGACTCGATGGACATGAGTCTGAGTAAACTCTGGGAGTTGGTGATGGACAGGGAGGCCTGGTGTGCTGTGATTCATGGGGTCGCAAAGAGTCGGACATGACTGAGTGACTGAACTGAACTGAACTGAACTGAACTGAACTGGACCTCTCCTGGAACCTTCTGGAAGGTGAGAGGCCAGAGAGGATCTTCCTGGCTGAGGTTACTCTTGACCAGCTGGTCCCAACTAGCCTGATAGTCACTGCAGACCAATGCATGACCCCAGCAGAGCCCAAAATCATGAACTAAATACCCTGGCTAGGAATTTCCTTGGTGGTCCTGTGGCTAAGATGCCATGCTTCCAAGGCAGGGGACCCAGGTTCAATCGTTGGTCAGGGCACAAAGATTCCATGTCCCACGTGGCGTGGTCAAAAAGAAGACAGATGAAGAAACTAAATGCTTCAGACTGTGTGTGTGTGTGAAGCTCAGTATGTCCTACTCTTTGTGACCCCATGGACTGTAGCCCACCAGGCTCCTCAGTCCACGGGATTCTCCAGGCAAGAACACTGGAGTGTGTTGCCATTTCCTCCTTCAGGGGATCTTCCTGACCCAGGGATCAAAATTACATCTCTTGTGCCACCTGTATTGACAGGTGGATTCTTTACCACTGCATCTTCTGGGAAGCCCACTGTCATACTCAGAATATTTAAAAAATAAAATAAATATTCCAGCCATTGTTTTGAGCCAAGTAAGTGTTGAGGTGTTTTGTTGTGTATAAAAGTCAGCTGATGCAGTTTTTGTCCCCAGAGGTTGTGTTCAGTTCAGTTCAGTTGCTCAGTAGTTTCTGACTCTTGTGACCCCATGGACTGCAGTATGCCAGGCTTCCCTGTCCATCACCAACTCCCAGAGTTTACTCAAACTCATGTCCTTTGAGTCGGTGATGCCATCCAACCATCTCATCCTCTATTGTTCCCTTCTCCTCCTGCCTACAATCTT
This sequence comes from Capricornis sumatraensis, assembly GCF_032405125.1. Taxonomy (NCBI): domain Eukaryota; kingdom Metazoa; phylum Chordata; class Mammalia; order Artiodactyla; family Bovidae; genus Capricornis; species Capricornis sumatraensis. Next base: position 55,679,177 of record NC_091085.1, on the reverse strand, counting down.
TCCCAGAATCAGGGTCTTTTCTAATGAGTCAGTTCTTCACATCATGTGGCCCAAGAATTGGAGTTTCAGCTTCAGCATCAGCCCTTCCAATGAATATTGAGGACTGATTTCCTTTAGGATGGACTGGTTGTATCGCCTTACAGTCCAAGGGACTCTCAAGAGTCTTCTGTAACACCACGGTTCAAAAGCATCAATTCTTTGGCACTCAGCTTTCTTCACAGTCCAACTCTCACATTCACACATGACTACTGGAAAAACCATAGCTTTGACTAGACGGACCTTTGTTGGCAAAGTAATGTCTCTGCTTTTTAATATGCTGTCTAGGTTGGTCATAACTTTTCTCCTAAGGAGTAAGTGTATTTTAATTTCATGGCTGCAGTCACCATCTGCAGTGATTTTGGAGCCCCAAAAAATAAAGTCTGTTGCTGTTTCCATTGTTTCCCCATCTATTTGCCATGAAGTGATGGGACCAGATGCCATGTTCTTAGTTTTCTGAATGTTGAGTTTTAAGCCAACTCTTTCACTTTCCTTTTTCTCTTTCATCGAGAGGCTTTTTAGTTCTTCATTTTCTGCCATAAGTGTGGTGTCATCTGCGTATCTGAGGTGATTGATATTTCTCCCAGCAATCTTGATTCCAACTTGTGCTTCATCCAGTGCAGCATTTTGCATGATGTACTCTGCATATAAGGTAAATAAGCAGGGTGACAATATACTCCTTTCCCGATTTGGAACCAGTCTATTGTTCCAAGTCCAGTTGTAACTGTTGCTTCTTGACCAAGAGCTGTGGAGAGGATAAACACATCCCTTTTCTTTTGCAAATGCATCTTATTCTTTTTTCTTTGCCTGAGAGCAAATGTAGCATGTATGAGCATCCGTAAGGATGCAGAAATGGCATTTGCTAAAATTGTCTGTGGGAGAGAGTGTTGTCTGTGCGTGCACATAACATGAGTGTGTGTAAGCATTAGAAACAGTCTTCTGGAAGCCTGGAATATAATCTGTTTGAGGAGAAAGCATCAGCAGACACAGAACCATGATGGGAAATTTTTCTTGCAAATTTCAAAAGTCTTGCTTCAGTGGTCACTTCAGACAGTTTCCACTCAAAGATCCTCTAGACATGAAGGTTCAGAGGTGGGGAAGAGTGAATCTGGCCAGTTGGGTTACAAAGGGTGCCTTAAACAGGGCAGCGTGGATGGGAAGAAAGGCTGGTTTGAATGTGGAATGTGGCTGGAGGGCACATTCTAATCTGAAAATGATGGGAACCATTGTGCAGAGTGTGGAGTTGTCATGGATGGGGGCTAAGAGGAGGGCTGATGGCCAGTGGGTTCATCCCCAGCAAAGGATGGGACATGGGGTTTGCATTCATCCCGTTCTTGAAACCAACCCTTCCTTGGAAGCATCACATGTGATATCTCAGTCTCAAGAGTGAGGGTTTTATTAGTAAGGAGAAAGAGACAAAAACAGATAACATTTTAATGATTTGCGTATGGCCCCCATCTTTTAATATTATTTCTTATTTTCTGTTTTGGCAGTGCCATGGACCATGCAGGATCTTAGTTCCCCAACCAGGGATTGAACTTGGCTCTCTCCATTGGGAGCATGGAATCTTAACCACTGGACCACTAGGGAAGTCCCCATATAGCCCCCATCTTGACCATTCTTTCCCCGAGATTGCCCAAGCTCCCCCCCCTCCTCCCCGGAAGGCCTGAATCCTGCAGTTACTATCAAGTCTGAGAGTTGAATGCAATCTTAAAACTTCAAGTTTTCACTGAACTTTAGATGATTCTGCGGCTTCATGTTGTGGTTTTTGTGGGGGTTTTTTTGTTCAAAATTAAATTATCTGGAATGACGAAACCACAGCTGTTAAACAGTGGGCATTAGATGACATTTCAACATCATTATCTTATGCTCTAATGGAAGAATTGGCTGGTGATTAAAAACAAGACCTCCCCACAGCTATCTGAAGAGTTGCCATTTGCAAATTGCTTATGTTAAGAAGACTCCCCCAGCCTGTTTCAGAGAAAATATAATGCCAACTTCTGTGTCTGGAGAGTTTTGAAGACTCTGCTGACTGCTGGCAGGAATGTCCAGTTTGATCCTGAACATTTATGTTTGCTTCTGTGGACCGTGTCATGACCCAACAGTAACCTGGTGATATTCTTAATTATGATGTGACTCTTATTTTAGAATGATCTCAAAGAGTCAGTAATCTATTATCAGGGTTTACTTGAGACTTAATTCAGGCATTCAGAACCTCTCACCGTGTGCAGTTAATGAAGTTTGTCTAAGTCTCTATCCATCCCAAACTGTCCTATTTGGTACCAGTGACAGTAAGTATCATTTTCCAGCCAGGAATGCAGTTTTTTTTTTTTTTTTTTTTAATCCCAAGAAAAGCTTCTGTCCTATTGACTTCAATTTAAAAGGTTTAGAAGTAAAGATGTCAACTTAGAACACTCACCTCTTTGCCTTGTGAAGAAATTCCATTGTGCAGTTTGGGGGTTTCTGCTTTTCCTTTTGTAATTTTTTCTTTTGAAAGGCTAAAGAAAGATCTAATGATTGTATGAAGTATAATGTTTATGTGACACAGGATTTCTGTGGCAAGTAGGTAGTTGTTATTAGTGTTCTGGGAAGCCTTCAAGAAGGACTTAGAAAAAGAAGAGGACTTCACTTGAACTCAACCACAGTTTTCCTGTGTATTAAATAGATTATGCCTGAGATTTGGGAGAAAAGCAGAAATGAAAGAATTAACGTGGGCTGCAGTGGCCTGCATGTTTGCATACAGCCAAAATTCAAACATTGAAATCCTGTCCTCTAAGCTGATGGTGTTAGGAGGTGGGGCCTTTGGGAGGTGATTAGGTCATGAGGGTGGGGCCTTCACAAATGGGGTTAGTGCCCTTATGAATGAGATTTAATAAAACTCTCTAGCTTCTTCCACCATATGTGGACAATGGGGAAAACTCACCAGAAGCTAGCCATGGATCCCTCTGATCTTGAACTGCGAGCCTCCAGTACCAGGAGAGATAAATGCCTATTGTTTACAGCTGTCTAGACTGTACTGCTTTGTTATAGTGGCCCAGAAGGGCTCAGAAAAGAGTTTTCCGAAAGTTAAATTTTTCTAGAAGTAAGAGATGCACTTTTTTATTTTCTTCTTCTTCCACATTCCTGTCTATTCAAATGTGGTAACATAGTTGGTATGTTGGAAAAGTGTGGATGCTTCAGCTTGATTAACTGTTGGGTGAGCTAGGGTTCTTTGACTATAAGCAAAGTAACAGCTCTGGCTATTGTAAGCAAAGAGGATATGGGTTGGCCCTTGGCATTGAGGAGATGATGGATAACGCCAAATTGTTATTACAGAAATTGAAGGAAGGAAGGCATTGAAATCTTTCACCATGACTGGAATGAATAATCCCCTTTTTTTCTGGCATCTTTAAGATTCAAAGGCTTTGACTAGAATCTATCCACAGTTGACCACATGCCTACCACTGGGTATATGGCACCATAAAGAGGAAGGCAGCTTCCAGGGATCCTGGCAGCCTGGTGGACTTACTTTTTCACATAGACTGGATGGAATGGAGGAGGGGTTATATCCTCCCCACTAGGATGCCTTCAAGGAGATAGACAGGATGCTGAGTTATCAAATGTACAAATATCCACCCCAATTGGGGGGTGAAATGTGTCTTAGAAATTTAGGAATGTTTGAGTACATTCTTATATTTGATATTAAGATGGTCAAATCATCTGAACATAAAGCTGTAAGCTCCAGCTCTCATAATTTGGAAAAAAAATAACAAAGCTATCAGGGGCCCATATTTTAATGTACATTGTTACATTTCACAATTGTTTTGCAGAATAAATTTCTATCAGGTGACATGAAAATGAGGCCAGCTATTTCCATAATCTCCTGTGACCCAAATGTATTATGAACTCCTTCATCCAGTTTTAATATAACTCTAAATTATTCCTCGATGTCTATTAATAATTAAGGAAAGCAAAATCTGTATTATCTCTTAATGGCATTTTGACTTTTCTGTTTCTTTTTGAAATGAATGTTCCTGGTGCATTTCTTGCTGACATCAGCATTCTGAAGAACTCCAGATTCCACAATTCTGGTAACCTCATGCCCTTGGTTTGTGAGTCTGGGTCACCTGTGAAATGCCCTCCTTCCCACCCACTCCTTCACCTTAGTGGATTTTCCTTACCCAGAAGTCACTGTGCTCTTTGCAAAAAATCATCACCTCTTGGTGAGGGGTGTGTGTGTGCGGTAATGCCCCTTCTTGCTCTAAGTCCCTCGGTATGAAGGTTCTAACTCCCAATCTCTGGGGGCAGCCACATGACTGGCCCAGCCAATGAGAGTGGAATATCTCATAGGAGTTAGTGACTTGTTCATGAGTTGGTGGTGCCTCAGAGTGGGGCCAATCAGAGGCAATGAATAAGAGTCCCGGGACTTGGTCTGCAACAATTAGGAAATGCATTTTTTTCCACCTGGGGTGTGACTCTTGGAGCCACTGGTGACCACCCAGATGGAAGCAGCCTAGAAGGCTCTCTTGACGTCATCTGAGCTCTTACATCCAGCATCTTGTGGACTAGGGTGCTGCCCTCTGGAAATTTCCCACCATTTTCCATCTCAGGAGCTCATGCAATTTCCTCCTCCACTTAAACCTCAGTGAATGAATTTGGTTTCTTTCTATGTGTCTCTGAGTCTTATCAAACATCCTGTCTTCTTCCAATCCTTTTTTTTTCCTTTTAGATCTTGTAAATCACTCTCTGGAAATTCATTCCCTTTTTGGTATTCTGGTCCAACAGGTCCTGAGGAAGGTAATCAAAAGGATATAGGGGCCAGTGTACAAAAGAGACTGAATTTGTTGGGCAAGTCGGTGCTCAAGAAAGCTTTGCTGGATGGATGGAAGGACAGGAAGAATGTTAAGTGTGCCCTTGGTGTGAACTCAGAGAGGCTGCCATCTCTCCAGTAGGAAGCAGACAGAGAGGATGGGGCAGATGGGAGCCTGTTAATTGCCATTCTTATCCTCAGGGGGTGGCTGATTTTTAGATTTGTTCCCTGGTGTCTTCAGAGGCTCTCTGGACAGCTCTGCAAGAGATGCTAGGAATCTTCCCTGTCTCATCCTCTTGGACTGAGGTCTCCCTTCATGTGAACTAATTAACTCATAGGTCCAATACCTTGCCTCTCTTGGTCCCCATACAGGAAGATGGCATTTAAAAAGTGTGATGAAAAGCCATTTCCTCCAGCTGTGGTGACAGAGATCATTGTCATCTTTGTGCTGGGAGGCGACAGTCTTTTGGAATATTTGGTGGATCTGTGATGACAGAAAGCCCGGCAGACACTTGAGGGGGTCTTCACTCAAGCAAGGAAAGGATCCCTCCCACTTATGTTGTCGTCTGTTCCCTCTGAGTCATGGCACAGCAGGGATGGGTGGAAGAGATGTGGATTCAGAGCTGCCCTGAATTTTTGTGTTGGGAGTCATACCCAGAAATCAGGAGCCAGAAGAGAAGGATGTGCATCTTGGTTGTTGTTGTTTTTTTTTTTTTTTTTTTTTACCTCTGTGACATTTGGTAAATTACCTCTCCTCACAGAGTCTCAGGATCTTTGTCAGCCAGAAATTCATAGCACACAGTAAGCACTGACATGTGCAGTTTTTCAAATTGAGGTGAAATTCTCACAACATGCAATTAACCTTTTTAAAATGTACAATTCAGTGGCATCAAGTGTGTATGTAATTATCACCTCTCTTTAGTTTCAAAAGTTTTTCTTCACCCTAGAAGACCATGGATATCCATGACCACTCATTCATTCCCCGGTATCCCCTCCCCCAACTCCTGACACCCATTAATCTACCTTGTGTCTCTATGGATTTGCTGCTCCTGGGTATTTCATATAGAAAGATTCATACAACTTGTGACCTTTATGTAGGGTTTCTTTTATGTAGCATAATGATTTTGAGGTCATTCCTATTGTAGCAGGTAACAGTTTTGCATCCCTTTTTGTGACTGGATAATATTCCATTGTGTGGATTTAGCACACTTTATTTATCCACCCATCAGATGGACATTTGGGTGTTTCCACCTCTTTTGAAATTAATTAGCTTACTTATTTGGCTGCATCAGGTCTTAGTTGTGGCACTCGGGGTCTTTGTTGCATCTTGTGGGATCTTTTCTTTACAACGCACGGACTCTAGATATGGCGTGTGTGCTCAGCTGTTGTGGCATTCGGGCTTAGTTGCTCCAATCGTATGGAATCTTAGTTCCCTGCCCAGGGATCGAACCCAAGTCCCCTGCATTGTGAGGCAGATTCTTAACCTCTGAACTGCCAGGGAAGTCCCTGTTTCCACCTTTTGACTATTGTGAATAGTGCTGCTGTGAGCGTTTGAGAACAAGTCTTTACATTTTGATGTTGCTGCTGCTGAATACTATTATTACTCATTTATATTAATTATGTGATGATGTAAATGCTATTTAATTAATGCTGTTAAATTGTATTTTAAAATACAGTTGACCCTTGAACAACACAGGTGCAAACTATGCAGGTCCGCTTATACACTCATGATCTTCAGTAGTAAATACTATAGTACGTGATCCAGAGTTGGGTTGAATCCAAGGATTCAATCCTCAAATTTGGAGGAACCACTGATATGAAAGACAGATTCTGAGTTATACCTGGGTTTTTTACTATGAAGGGGTCCGTGCCCCAATGCCTATGTTGTTCAAGGGTCAACTGTACTATTATTAACTCTCTATATTGGTTGATTCTCATAATGTTAAGAGAATAATATTAATATGATTTATACTCATAAATGCAGGACATGGCCTCAGAACTAAGTAGTCAGACCCAGGCACAGGAAGCCTGCTCATTCCTTGATGTCATCCCCATTTGCCAGGTGTTCCAGCCAACAGACTCAAGTGTACTGGTCAAAGGTGGTCCAGTCTACTTAACAGCCATCACTTATTAACTCGGCTAAGGTGGCACAGTGGTAAAGAATTCACCTGGGAATGTAGGGGACTCAAGAGACATAGGTTTGATCCCTGGGTCAGGAAGATCCCCTGGAGAAGGAAACGTCAACCCATTCCAGTATTCTTGCCTGGGAAATCCCATGGACAGAGGAGACTGGTAGGCTACAGTCCACGCGGTCGCAAAGATTCAAATATGACTGACCACGCGCGTGTGCGCACACACACGCACGCGCGTGCACACACACACAAGCTGAATGCAAATATCATAGGCAGCATTGTCTCCTTCCCATTGTATTCCTCCCAATACTCAGGGTAATTATGGGATTTGAGATGTTACCTACTCAGTGTACCAGATGCTGGGCTTTCCTCCACCCGCACCACTTAATGTGCCTGGCAGGGAACTGCTACAATGGCCCTAAATGAAAATGATACAACAGGGATGGTAAGAAAAGGTCCCATGTCTCGGGCTCTCTTATCTACTTTTGTTTTCTAAATGTACAAGTCCAAACCTGTTGCCATGGTTTCAGAGCTAACCACCCCCCGCATGCCCACCAAACATTGATCAGGTTGATTAGGTTTTCCCAGAGCTGAATTTTTTCACCCACTGTACATCCCCAGTGGCTCAGATGGTAAAATCGTCTGCTTGTAATGCTGGAGATCTGAGTTCAGTCCCTGGGTCAGGAAGATCCCCTGGAGCAGGAAACGGCAACCTGCTCCAGTACTCTTGCCTGGAAAATTCCATGGCTGGAGGGACCTCATAGGCTATACTCCCTGGATCGCAAAAAGTCGGGCAGGACTGAATGACTTTGCTTTCACTTTCACTGTACATCCAGCATCATGATTTTCCCCCTACTCTCCCTTGTGGAACAGGTACAGCTGCCTGCTCAGCTGCACCTGCATCACCTCCAGGTGATAATTCACCTGGAGATACCCTTATTGACCAGGTTATCTACTCAACCTTCTTACCCAAGAGGGTCCAGTGAGGCCCCACTTCTCTGCGAGCCACACCACATTCTCAGCCTTTACCAAACCACTACGGAGCATGTTTCCATGCTGTAGTTGGCTGTACTCTGCTAGCGGTGACAGGACCTCAGAAGCTGAACTGCATCCCTTGGCCTCCTTCCAAGCTTATCCCAGACTGATTTAATCAAGATTCTGAGTTACATGTGCCAGAAATCGAACTCCAATCTGCTTTGAAAGGGGTCCATGAAACCTGATGGACTCGTCATTCACAGAGTTTGATAGTGGTGTTGGTTGCAGGTATAGCTGGATCCAGGTACCCAGAGGATACCTTTGAGAGTCCTCTGTCCTTCTCTTGGTTCTGATTTCTTCTGGGTTGCCTTCTGTGGTAATAAGTGTAGTGCCTCCGTACCCCCAAATCCCTGTCTCTACTTGGGGCCTCAGAAGGTGACCTTATTGGGAAATGGAGTCTTTGTAGATGCGATTAGTTAAGATAGATACATCTGTGAGTGAAGAAACCCCTGAGATTCTCAGGAATCTCCAGGAGCTAGGAAAGGAACAATTCTTTCTCCAGGAGGAGCCAACCTTGCTGATACCTTGGTTTCTGGCCTCCTGAAGACAGATTTCTCTCATGGTTGATGGTCATTTTTATTGTAAACCTGGGCAAGTGGTGTATCTTCATTTTCAGTCTGGTTCTCACTGAATAGAATCAAAGATGGTTTCTGACTGCAGCAGGCTTGCCACCTGCAAACCAGGGTTGGGGAGGAGACATGCTGTTTCCCTTATTGTTATGTTTGCCCAGTAAAAGGACCACACAGGTCATACATCCAGGCCGATCCTCAACTCTCCACATACTCCCTAACCTCATGGGAGGAAGACGAGCTGAGAGATGAAGTGAACCTCGGCACTCCCAAATGCCTCCTATTGGGTTTTCTGTATGCTCTGGGCCAGGAGGCAGGCCCAGCAAATGGGGGAGATGTGTTTAACCCAGGGGAGGTGTAGGGTAAGCCCTTTTGAACCTCATCCCAGAGCTGCATTTTCAGAGATCACTGAAAATGATCACTGATGTTTTCACCTGCACTGTCTGACTCCTGGGTGGATGATATCATTTCATTTCAAAGCCAACCCATGAGGAAAGCACAGAAAAGCTGTGTGACTGGTCCAGGGTCACTCTATGACATTAAATGGCACCAGGCTCTCCGTCTCTGAGCCGGGAATCCCCATCCACTCTGCCAACCTGCACATGGTCTCCTGAAGGAGGACGGGAGACCCAGAGCAGTAAGACTTCTTTTCCAGAGATCAGAACTGACCAGTTATGTTGACAAGCTATTCTCTGTCTCTGTGGAGAAGAAATCAAGCACATTTTTGGACTTCCCTGGTGACTCAGTGGTAAAGAATCTGCCTGCCAATGCAGGAGACATAGGTGTGATCTCTGTATTGGGAAGCTTCCCTGGAGACAGAAATGACAGTCCACTCCAGTATTCTTCCCTGGGAAATCCCATGGGCAGAGGAGCCTGGAGGGCTACAGTCCATAGGGTGTTAAAAAGTCAGACACAACTTACCGACTAAACAACAACAAAGCCATTTCTGATGGCCAAATTGTGGATTAGCCAGAGCTAACAGGCAGTGAGGTTTCCTTTCTTGAGGTTCTGAAAGATTAGCTGAGAAAAATGGGGCTGGAGGGCCCTGGGCCAGAAGAGAAGAGTAACTAGTTAGCTTAGGATCCTGTTAGGAAAACTGGAGGGAGGTTGGCAATGGCCTTTCGATACTCCTGTTATTATATATGTAAGGGACTGCATAGCATTGGTGCTGTGAGCACAATTACAGTGTGGACATAGTGTATGGAACAAGTGAGTTATAACTGGGAGAGCACAGAAATGGCTGTCTATGGGGATTAATTTATTTTATTATATTTTTTCCCCTGAGAGAATCTTTGAGTTCCCACAGACACACACAAAAAGACCTGCCCCCTTGTTTGAGGCTAGATATTCTCTTTATCCCACAAGTTGTCTGAGACGTTGATTAAATCCATCACTCACAGCTGAGAAGAAAGGGTGGGAAACCCTAGAAATGCTTAGGGTCCCTGGGAGACACTTGAACTTGGAATCTATTTAATAGCTCTTGGCACAGAAAGCAAACAAGAGTCTCTCAGAGATCAAAGAACTTTTATCTCGCTCAGTGGAGAAATCTGTTTCTTCAATCACTTATTGTTTGAGCCAAAAACATCCCTGGAGTGAGAAAAGAAGGAAGAAATGTGTTCTCCATTTCGGTCCTTATTGCAAATCTGAGTGTTTGCTTTCCAGGTGATTTTTGTGGTTTATAAGGAAAAAAAAAAGTTTTAATGGGTAAAGGCATGAATTAATAGATGACTTTCAGACTTTCAGTTTGGGGCTGTTCAAAGCTACCATGGAATGTCATTGGCAAAAAGCTCACTGACTTGTTGATTCTTTGACATTTAATTAAAGGTCTGTGATGGGCAGCCCACTGTTGGGAGAATTTGGTGGTGGAATGGATTGAATAGTGTTCCCCCAAATTCATATTCACCCAGAACTTCAGAATATGACTCTGTTTGGAAATGGAGTGTATGCAGATGTAGTTAGTTAAGTTAAAATGGGGTCATATTTGTCAAGGGACCCTAAATCCAAAGACTGGTATCCTGGTAAGAAGAGGAAAGGACACACAGAGAGACACAGATAGGCCATGTGATGAGGGAGGCAGAGACTGGATGGATGCCCCTCCCAGCCAAGGAATGCCAAGGATGACTGGGGACCATGGGGAGATAAGAAAAAGGGCTGGCACACAGCAGCCTCTGAGCCTTTAGAGGCAGTGGGAGTCCTGCCGACACCTTGATTTTGGACTTTTGGCATCAGAGCTGTGAGAGATTAAATTCCTGTTTTTGTAAGGCACTCACTTTGTGGTGCTTTATTATAGCAGCTCCAGGACACCAATGTCATAGCCCACAGGGAGCTCGTCTTCCTTTAGGTGACAATCTGTGTTTGAAAAAGGTCCAAGTAGGGAAAGGAATGCTTTTTTAAAATTAATTCATTTCTCTTGATGCCGAACAGCGTCACAGTCATGGGAGCACATTTCTCTCTTTGCCGCTGAATCAGTGACCCTGTGCCTGTGGACATCCCCATAGACCCTACTATGCCCTTGGTCAGGGCAGCTCTGAGCATGTGGGATCCTGGGAGGTCTGTCCATCTCAGCTCTGCTTGCCAAGCTCCTGGGGCAAGCTTCCCTTCCTCTGCCTTCCTTGGTTTCCATTTTTCCCCTCTTATACAAACAGACCCAACAAACAGCTTTGAGAATGTGGAGTTGATTTTGGAGACATGCCTTCTCTATTCCAGGTAAGGGAGAACAGGTCTTTAGAAATGATCCAAACTAAAGGTGCGAAATCTGTGAAGGAAGCTGGGCTTTACATTTAAGAAAAATGCAGCTTTAGAAAGCCAGGGAAACCCTCTTGGTGGTTCTGCATGTTAGAGACATGGAACAACCACAGTGCAAATTAGAATGAAACCCTCCAATGAGCCACTGATACAGGAGCAAAAGAGATTGTCTCTGTCTCATTACGATTAACAGTTTCTAGTTTGCTTGTTTTATATTAAATATTTTAATGTTATAGCAACTTGGTTTACTTTTTGTTCCATTTTTAAATTTTTTAACCACAGGTGCAGAATTGGCTTCATCATAACTCTTGTTCCATGACATACTTTCTTCTTTGCACCGTGTGTGACTCACTTGCATTTATATAATAATTGAATTGGTTATGTTTTAATAGTGTACTAAGCACCTGTGAACCCATCACCCAAAACAAAAGCTGGCACCTTGGCATACTTCCATTCAACCTGAATTTTTTGAGTAGCTATCACCGATAAGTGTTTTAAAATGTAGTTGCATAAATATTCTGAAGGCGTGATTTTATTTTTCTGTTTGCTCAAAAAAACTAAACTTTTCCCCAGACACGTCTTGAAATCCCAGGTAGGAGTTCTTAAGTGCTCGAAACCAAATGTTTCATGATTGTCTTCTGGGTAAATTGTTTCTTCTCTATTCATCTGTTCAAAGTGCAGTAACGTACTCATTTTTTTTCTAAGCAAAACTGTCTCCTTTCTCAACTGATTTCTTTGAGGAACAAAGCCAGGAGGAAACCCAGGGTGCCATGTGGTTATATAATAAAAAGAAGTAAGAACAGACACTCAGCAAACTCAACTGCTTGCAAATTTATCTTTTCAAGCCAGAGATGTTTATTAAGTGTTCTAGGGTTCCAGATCGTGGTACTTGATGTTCAAATACCAGATGATAAAACATAAAACAAGTAGACAAACTCATATCTATCAAGAAACAAACTAACCAACAAATAAAAGGTGAATCAATAAGCTTAAAAGAAAGTTTGATATATTCTGTGTTTCTCTTCTGTTTCCTTTTCCATCATTCCCTTAGGGATTTTTACAGCAGCAGTGCTCTGTGGGGGAATGAAGGTTATCAATCAGTGGAAATTGTAGAGATTTCAAAAGCCAGTCAATCTGGGCTCTGCTGTTTATTTATTCTGTGATCTTGGATAAGACACCAAAAATATCGTATAGACACTGTGGCATGTTTGTGGATTCATGGTATTTGGCAAGACGTATTTATTATCCACTATATGCCAGATTGGGGTTTGGCTTTAAGGAGACAGTGGTGAACGCAATAGCCATGGTCCCAGCTCTAAAGTTTATTCAGGAGTGAATTCAGAACAGAAGTTTGGGAAGGGATGTTAAGCTTGACTTGTGTTTGAAGATAAACTCCTACAGGAATCCTTTTGAGTTTCCTCTCCTGTTGCATTAAACCACAAATGGCTCTTTATCAGTCATGAGAAACAGTTCCAAATTTCTAGTTCCCCAGATTCCCAGGAGCAGGTGCTTGAAAAGTTATGTTGTGTGTATTTCTCTGGCATTGTAAATGTAACCAATCTCTTGTCTAAAGGCCCATTAGAAATTATTTTATGTACTTAAATGATAAGTAAAAATACACACACTCCCCCAGAGGAATAATTTGTCTCACCAGAGGCTTTTCTTTTTTTTTTTAAGAACAAGGGTCATTATGTGATCTCGTGTTGTATGACATCAGGACAACTTCAATAGTTAATTACATTCTTAATTACAGCTTTGTATTGAATTAGGGAACTATCATCCATAGCATAATTGAAACCCTGCTGAGATCACGTCTGTTGCCAGCTAATTGCATGCCATTTTTAAAACTAAACTTTAAGTTTAAAAAAAAAAGCAGCATTTTGTTTGTCTAAGCTTTAATTAATTGACAGGAGAAACTTAATTGGGGGTTTGTCAATAGATGGGATTTTTTTTAAGATGGAATATTTTTAAATGATCACTGAGAGATGGTTACAGTATAGCAAAGTAACCTTCAAACATGAAACTAAAGGTACTTACGTGGAATTTGGGAAAGAAACTCGAATAGAAGTACTGTGTTCCTTGGTGAGAGGCAGAGTTGCCAGAACAGCATTAACTAGGAATCCGAAGTTGTGGGTTCTAGCCCTGCATGGGTTCCTTTCTCACTATGACCCAAGGCACATCACTTCTCCTGTAGGACTTGTGTCTGCATTTCAAGCATGAGAGTTGGGGACTTCCTGGTGGTCCGGTGGTCAAGAAGCCACCTTGCAATGCAGGGGATACGGGTTCGATCCCTGGTCAGGGAACTAAGATCCCACATGCTGCAGGGCAGCTAAGCCCAAGTGCCACAACCTAGAGAGTCCATGTACTGCAATGAAAGATCCTGTGTGCTGCAACTAAGACCCAGTGCAGCCAAATACTTTTTTTTTTTTTAAGAAAAGATGGTTAACAAAGATTTTTTAAAAAGAATGAGAATTGAGTAGGTCTTAAAAATCCATATTGACTCAGATTTCCTACATTTGTGACTTAAGATGTTCTAGCAGTAAGGGGTGGATGTGATGATGGTCATAAAACAAGATGTTTAAGATGCTGCATCACTGATCTTCCATAGAGTAGGACTCCTTGGTGGTTGACAACAGGGCTTCCCTGTTGGCTCAGAGGTTAAAGCGTCTGCCTGTAAGGCAGGAGACCCGGGTTCAATCCCTGGGTCGGGAAGATCCCCTGGAGAAGGAAATGGCAACCCACTCCAGTATTCTTGCCTGGAGAATCCCATGGACGGAGAAGCCTGGTAGGTTACCGTTCACGGGGTTGCAAATAGTTAGACACAATTGAGCGATTTCACTTTCACTTTCACTTAATAGAGAAGTAATTCCAGGAAAGGTAGTAGGATCATCACCACCAGTAAAACCCAGACATAAGACTCCTGCTACTAACCTAGTAAGCAGAAACCTACCAGGGCTCATCTCTGTATCTGTGCACTTCGTACCTTCATTCCACTCAAGAGTCACAATCCCTTGAGAGAGGCTGATGGCTAAGGATGGCTCACGTGCTGTGTTTTGGTAGAGGAAGAACAGGATACTTTCCTGGCAGTTCTGTTAAATCTCATGCAAATGAGAGAGAGGCAGTTACTGTAATAAGAAACCGGGGGGCTTCCCTGATGGCTCAGTGGTAAAGAATCTGCCTGCTAATGCAGGAGACACAGGTTCAATCCCCGATCCGGGAAGATTCCACGTGCTGTGGAGCGATTAAGTGTATGAGCCACAACTACTGAACCTGTGCTCTAGAGCCCATATGTCACAGCTACTGAGCTCATGTGTAGCAACTACTGAAGCCCACGCACTGAAGAGTCTGTGCTCTGCAACAAGAGAAGCCACTGAAGCCCAAGCCCTGCAACTAGAGGGAGCCTGGACGCAGCACTGAAGACCAGAGCAGCCAAGAATAAATATATACATTTAAAAAAAGAAATCAGGGTGCTGTCACTAAAAGGAATATTGAATCCTGGGCAGCCTAAACCAACAAACTCACTATCTTTCCCCTTGTTAAAGAAAGTGAAAGTGAAGTCGCTCAGTCGTGTCTGGCTCTTTGCGACCCCATGGACTGTAACCTACCAGGCTCCTCCATCCATGGGATTTTCCAGGCAAGAATACTGGAGTGGGTTGCCATTTCCTTCTCCAGGGGATCTTCCTGACCCAGGGATTGAAGCCGGGTCTCCTGCATTGCAGGCAGACGCTTTAACCTCTGAGCCACCAGGGAAGGCACTTTCCCTTGTTAAACCTCCAACAAATAGGCTCTGTGTTTGCCTCTCATCTTACAAAAAAGTCCTGCTCTGTGTGAGACCTTGGACGTTTCTCAGTGGTGAACACGTTAACAGTAGTGTTGAGAAGAAAAGATTGTGAGTGTAAAGATGGTGAATCTCAAAGACCTTCAAAAAGAAAAGAAGGAATAACTTTCTTTAATCATGGTGCCCAATGATCTAATTATTCAAATCGAGGGCCCCAAAGTTATTGTTAGAAACACTTCTGGTTTTGTTCTTGTGGGCTGTTTTCTCTATGTGTGTTTTTCACAGATGGATCGCCCTGGTCATAAAATCAATTCATTTTATTTCACTAGTCAAGCTGCAGTGAAATATAAGATCACATGGGATTCCACCTGTAAATTTCCCTGTTCTGCCTGTAACTGTTTTTTCTTTCCTCTCTTGTTTTTTGATTTTGTTCGTTCTGCATCTGAGTATCTACCGATCTTCATTTTGTAGAACCACGGAAGTCAGTTTTGTTAGGGTTGACTTTTGTTGATTGGGAGAGTGTGACTTTGTCTTGAAATGTTTCTTGGGTTGAATAGATTTAGAATTTTGTACCTCTTTTCATTATTTTGCTGATTCTCTTTTTTCTTTTTAATGTCCAGTTGATAGTACATCCAGAAGGTGAATAAGCTATAAGGGATAAGATAATAAGAGATTTTAAAAGAGGTTTTCAAAACATTGGAGACTTTTGTCAATATCCATTTCTTGGATTGTGTGAAACCCTTGCATGTAGAGGTGTGTCAAGTGGGATTCTTTGGTTGCCGGCAATAGAAACTGATTAGGGATCATTGATGAAAAATAAAACCTGCCATAAGGCTGTCAGGGATGTAAAAATATGACTTGGAAAACAGATCTGAGAATTTCAACTATGGTTTCCAATGGGGGGCATGATGCTCAGGGTGCCATTCTTAAGAAACAAGCAAACCAACAACAACCAACCGTGTCATTGGCCCTCATGTCATTGTTTATGAATTGAAAGTCTAGGGAAAGATGTCTGTCAACAAGGGTATGGTTAACCAAACCGTCATTTGTCCACACCATGGAATACTACACAGCCATGAAAAGGAACGAGTGAATACGTGCAACAGTTTGGATGCGTCCTGAGTGATAAACAGCTATTTTCAATAGGTTATGTACTGCGTTCTTCCATTTAAATAAACTTCTGAAAAGACAAAATTTTCAGAAATACAGAATGGGTTAGTGATTGTCAAGGCTTAGGGAGGGGTAGTATTTGAAGGAGGTGAATCAGTTACAAAAGGGCAGTGGGAAGAGTCCTTGTGATGGAACTCTGTATCTTGACTGTGATGGTGGAAACATAAACCTAGACACGTGACATTTTGATAAAGTTGATAGAATCATGTAGAAGTAAATGCAAGCACAGACACGTGTCTACAAGATGGGAGAGTCTGCATGAGACAGGTGAACTGTATCAGTGTCAGTTTCCCAGTAGGGATATTGTAGTATTGCTTTGTAAGATGTTGCCATTGGGAGAAACTTGGTGGAGTCCACTGACATCTCTGTACCATTTCTTACGACTTCATGTACATCTATAATTACCTCAAGCTTTTCTTTTATTTTCAAGGTGTTTTTTGATGTGGGCCATTTTGAAGTCTTTATTGAATTTGTTACAATATTGCTTCTGTTGTTTGTACTCTGGTGTTTCGCCAATAGGTATGTGGGACCTTAGCTTCCCGACCAGAGACTGAATCCACACCCCCTGCATTGGCAGGCGAAGTCCTAACTACTGGACTGTCAGGGAAGTCCCTCAAATTTTTCAGTTAAGGACCGTCTCGGAGAGAGTATGCATTTGGTCTATTGCCTCTTCTTAACTGAACAGAAGACATGATGAAAAATCTATCAGAGACTCTGTGGGCTTATGTAGTAGGAAGCCAGGACCTTGACTCATTTCATGTGGCAGAGTATAGTCCCCTCAAACAGGCCACAGTAATAGTTCCAGCTCATAATTCTTCAAGAACCTTACTACTCAATAAGAAGTGGAAGCTATTTCTATTCCCCTTGAATGTGGACGGTCTTGTGATTTACAGGACAGATGGAATCTACTGGTGATGCTAAGTGACATGAAGACCAAATCACAAAAGCTGATGTGGTTTCTGCCTGCATCTCCCTGTCTTTCCTGAGTCAGTGGTCCTTGGAACCGCCATGTTGTGAGGAAGCTCAAGCCACCTGGAGAGGCTGCCTATGACTGTTCTAACTGATGGGTTCAGCTGACAGATCCATGGCCACTCACGTGAGTGAATCTTCCAGTGATTCTAGGGCTTTCCTGCTGACTTAGTGGTAAAGAATCTACCTGCCAGTGCAGGAGACACAGGTTCCATCCCTGGTCTGGGAAGATTCCACACACTGCAGGGCAATTAAGCCTATGTACCACAACTACTGAGTCCATGCACCCTAGAGCCCATGCTTTGCAACAAGAGAAGCCACCGCAACGAGAAGCCCAAGCATTGCGACTAGAGAGTAGCCCCCACTCGCCACAACTACAGAAAAACCCAGGAAGCAACAAAGACTCGGCACAGACAAAAATAAAGAAATGAAATTATTAAAAAAAAAATGATTCTAATCTCCAGCATTGCATCTGCCTGTACCATTGTCTTGTGGAGCTGAGGGAAAATATTGTGGCTGAGCTCTGCCCAAATTCCAGATTTGTGAGCCATATAAATGCTGTTTTAAGCCAGAAACTTGAGAGATGGTTTGTCACACAGAAATAAGTAACTGGACTACCTCCTTTCCAAACACTACATGCACTGGGAAAGAGGAAATTCCCTGTTACGATGAAGCTGGAGAGCAAAAAACAACATACGGCTTCTCTGTGGGATATGGACTGGCTTCGTCTTTTCACACACGCGTCACTTGAAAGAGCTCACTTCAGGAGCTGGGGGAGTTTGGAAAACCTCAGTGACCGGAAGAAATCAGGACCAAGAACCTGCCCAAGAAAATCCTTCAGAAGCATCTAGGGGGTGCTATTCTATTTAATATTTTGTGCATCAATTATAAGTAAACACTGAATCATTGCTAGCTGAAACATTCCTGTTTTCTTTAGGGTTTATTGACTTTTCTATGGACGGCTTCACCCTGCCGCTCTATCCATATGGAAGGGGAGATAGCCATGAAAATGAGAAGCAGGAGGAACAGACTCAGGGAAGGTTAAATATGCAGTATTATTATGTAAAGTAACGCAGAACTCATCCACTCATTCCGCATATATTTTCAAGTGTCTGCCGTTTTCTGGGGCTGCAGATTCAGCCGTGAACAGATTGGACGGGGTCCCTGCTCCTGTGGATCTCACATCTTGATGGTGAAGAGGGGGTGGAATGAATGAAACAAGCAGACCAGTTACTATTCCCCCCCCCCCTTTTTTTTTTGGTGAACCATGGAGAGCATCAGGGAAGAAAACTTAGAGGAAAATGCAGAATGCAAACATCAACCACAGGACGAATATGTCAGTAAGGTCCTGGCTCCATGGACATAAAGGGAAACAGGGGCCAAGAATTCTATCCATTAGAAGCAGCTGAGTTTCCCAAGCCTGGACTGATTGGGAACGTGAAAGACTAAGTATTAAGTCCATCAGCTGAAGATTGGCCTGGAGCCACTGGACACAGAATGGGGAGCCCACCGGCCTAAAAGGAGAGATTGTCAGGCATGACGAAGCAGGAATTTTAGCCGAAGAATATTCACAAATTGCGAGCCAAGAGGGAAGTGGGGGAACTTTATCTTCCCTTCACAGCCTCGCTCGTCGGGGGCCCGGCTGTCCTTTATGGTTAATATAAAAATCAATATAGCAAGAAGCGCGTCTTTGCCGCGATAATATTGGCTCCTTTCACCAGGCGTGCGGAATTAGATTACTGATAGACACGCTTCTGTCGCCTCCCCAGGCTCAGATAGAATCTGCGGGGTCTGCGGATGAGCACAGTAACAGAGCGGGCATCGTGGACCAGCGGACGGCCAATCGCGGAGGAGAAGATGTAATTCCCTTGCAAGACATCATCCTGGAGGGAGCCGGGGAGGCAGCTTGCCTGACTGAGGATGCTCAGCCGCTCTGCGGCCAGACTCCTCCGCAGAAGCTCTGGTACCTGCGTACAGCAAAAACGTTCCGCGCAGGGGAGGTGGCATCGATTAGGAAGAGGAAAGGAGGAAGAAAGCAAAAGGAAGGGAGAGAATCCACCTGGGAAGGAAGGGAACTTGCAAGCAGTAGTTTCAGGACACTTGCCGTAAAGACCTTGGGTTAAAATGGAGAACTTTAAATAAAGGGACATATAGTTCATGCATCCACCCCGATTTGCCCTGTGCCACATGGAAATTCATTTTTAAACACACGTGGTCTGGCTTAGAGAATCTCCATGGGATCACCTTTCTCAGTGTCTCCAGAGGCCCCCGCCGTCTATCAGCCTGTCCTCCATCAGTCTTCCCTAAGATCAGGCCGTAAGCCCAAAGGGAAGAAAACAGCAGCTTGCAAGGGTTGAGATTACACAAGGGCACATTTATGGTCATGTTTTTTCAGATTCTGAAACTAACAGAACATGTAAAAAATGTAACAGGGACTTCCCTAAGGGTCCACCCTCCCTAGTGACTCAGACGGTTAGGAATCTGCCTGCAATGCAAGAGACCTGGGTTCGATCCCTGCATCGGGAAGATCCCTGGAGTAGGGCATGGCTATCCACTCCAGTATTCTTGCCGGAAGAATCCCATGGCAGGCTACACTCCGTAGGGGTGTTAAAGAGACGGACAGGACTGAAGCGATTTAGCAGGTAGGCATGCATAGAGGTATATATAAACAATGTATATTTATTCAGTACAAAGTTAAAACCAGATGATATTTCTAGGTTTTCACAAGTTTGTTTCTTTTGGACATTTAATTTCATTTTTTGAACATTTCCTGACTTGAAATTATCTCTGAGAACAAGACTTTAATGATTATGTCTTATATTCAATCACACGGATGGACATTTAAATTACTTCAGTTCTTTACCCTTTTAACACTGCCTAAACAGATTTCAGTGTAGATCCCTGTTTTTCTAAGTCAATCAGAATAAATCCTTAGGGGTAAATTCCTTACACCAGATTTCTCAAAGCTGGACTCGTGAGTTAAAGTTGAAATGAGGTGCTTCCAAAGCAACCCCCAAGGGAGGTCTGGTTATTTTACAGAAGGGCCCTGGTGGGCCACACGCCTACCAGCCTGTGAGTCCTTCATCTCATATAAAGACTCCTTTATTTCCTGTTTCCATTCATTGTCTTAATAATTATTGCTATTGCTGTTGTGTATCTTGTATAGGGAAATATAAAGAGATCAACTAATAATAGGTGCATGAATTCAATGCCCAGATAATCCCTTAGGAGTTTAAAATAATATCACCAGCATCCCAAATATCTCTGTCTGGTCCAAAAATTGAACTGTGGCGGAAAAGACAATGTGGAAATCGAAGGCTGACCTTGCTGCATATCTTTCCTTATGTTCATCATTAACAGTTTGTGTGTATATGTGCTTTATATACCTAGATAGATACATGCGAAATCATGTATGCTCCTTTTATTTTTTATTTATGTATTCATTTTTTAAGTCAGTTAAAATTTTTTTCTATGTGTGCCATTTTTAAAATCTTTATTAAATTTGTTACAATATTGCTTCTGTTTTATGTTTTGGATTTTTGGTCGTGAAGCCTAGGGGATCTTAAACTCCCCTACCAGGGTTTGAACCCATACCCCTGCACTGGAAGGCAAAGTCTTAACCACTGCACCACAGCAGGGAAGTCCCTGTTGTTTTTAAATGTTACTTAAAATATTCTTCACCATGCACTTCCATGTGCCTTGGAGATACTTGC
Organism: Capricornis sumatraensis; assembly: GCF_032405125.1. Taxonomy (NCBI): domain Eukaryota; kingdom Metazoa; phylum Chordata; class Mammalia; order Artiodactyla; family Bovidae; genus Capricornis; species Capricornis sumatraensis. The sequence goes on along the minus strand of NC_091085.1, from coordinate 55,658,241 downwards.
GTTTTAACACATACTTGCCTGCATTGTTTTATCATCATTTGGCAGTTCCTTATGGAGAGTAAGTTATTAAACAACCATAAACTATGGTTGTTTCCAGTTTGGTGCCATTACCCAAGGGACCTGGTATCCCCACCGTACCAGCCTCTTGGTCCCCCACATGGTGACCAGAAGTGGTCTGGAAATGATTTGCCCCAGAACCTGACCACCATGCTGTGCTTTCAGTAAGAAAAGGACTTACTGTACCACCCAGGACTTCACTGGTGGTACAGTGGATAAGAATCCACCAGCCAGTGCAGGGGACACGGGTTTGCTTGATCCCTGGTCTGGGAAGATCCCACATTCCACGACAACTACAGTGCCCATGCTCTAGAACCTTTGCTCCACAACAAGAGAAGCCATTGCAATGTGAAGCCCGTGCGCTGCTACTAGCCCTTCTGCACATCGCAACGAAGACCCAGCACACCCAAAAATAAATTTAAATTAAAAAAAAAATCCAAAGAAAGCAATAAGGCAGAAATCTATCTTGGTTTTCCATCTCCATTCATCCCCACCACCTTGCTCAACTAAATATCCAACTTCCTTGGACCCTCCATCATCTAGTCCTCTAGATCCGAGAGGCTTGTTTCACCCAGCTTGGCAGGGTTGCCGCTTTCAAGTTGCCAGAGCTGCTAGAAACAGTTTACCAAGATGAATCCTTCTGAGCCTCCGGCTGACACTAACCCACCTTTGGGTCATGAATCTTTCCAAATGCAGCTGCACAAATCATTCCAGATCTTCAGAGGGGTCTGGGTTTTTCATCCTGCCCCAAGTCTACTGATGGTTGAACAGCCAAGGAGTCTCAATATCTAGAACTGAAACTGGACCAAAGGAGGGGAAAAAAATGTGCTTGGAGACAGCTCCTACCAAGACCTGTCCAAAGCCTGCATAATTAGTCTTGTCACTTTCAGGGAGGCAGTACTGAATCAGAATCTCTGTGAGCCCTTGTGGGATCTTAACCTCCTCCCAGGCCTGTGTAGAGTGGAAGGCAGGGAACAGAAATGTTTGGAGACTCATTGTATGTCTCCTTGGCCCCCAAAATCTCATTACTTCACAAATTTTTTTTTTCTTTCTCGACTGCTCATAAAACAACACTCAGGAATTAATTCTGTTTTCACTAAAGCAGTGTCTCAGTTTTTATTTTTTGGATGGATTGATTTTTAGCTTGAATTTGTATAATTCTGGGAAGCTCAAGACTGCCTGTGTTGTAGGTGGAAAATGTTAAAAAATGTTTTAAAAAACTTAGAAATCTTGCTGATCTTCTTTTTCCCTTTAAGATCTTTTCTCTCCAAACCTCTTGGGCTATGTCACAGGTTACATCATAAGGCAGGTTGAATCAGCATCTTACCATACCATCCATTCATTCATTCATTTACAGATCTGTAATGGGCAGCTGATTCATTGGAAAAGACCCTGATGCTGGGAAAGATTGAGGGCAAAAGGAGAAGAGGGCAGCAGAGGATGAGATGGTTGGATAGCATCCCTGATTCAATGGACACGAATTTGGTCAAACTCCAGGAGATAGTGAAGGACAGGGAAGCCTGGCGTGCTGCAGTCCATGGGGTCGCAAAGAGTCGGACACTACTTAGTGACTGAACAGCAACAACATGGACAGGTAGTTCTCAGTGTGGGGCAACCCAGTGAGGGAGACAGCTGGAAATGAACAAACAATGAACAGGGAAATATCAGATGTGATGACAGTTAAACAAGGGATGAGAGAGGTGGTGATTGGATGGCTCTGTTTTCAAAACTGTTTTAAGCTGAAGTATTTCAAAATAACTAGATCATCCAAACTTTATTCATATATATATATCTGATAGCAAGGCTAATTTTTGGATGAGTTGGTAGAAAAGATAATTATTAAGTGAAAAATATTGATCATACACGGACAAGACCAAATTGGGATTGTGGATTTCCGAAGACTCTGGGGAAGGAAGTATTGCCATAGAGCTAATGTTTGCCCCCGAGTCTGTATCAGATAGATAGAAGGACAGAGGTGCTAGCTGTCTAGCGTGAGTATATCCAGGTCTGGAATATCACTGTGACTGAAACCAGCTACAGAATAGCCAGGGTTGTATGGACTTCGGCTACCCAAATCTCCCTCTTCACTCCTAGGAAGCAAAGATTTGGATCAGTGTTGTGATTTCTCTTTTGTTATCCTTTTAGCTCTGCGTTTTTTCTTCCTGCTTCCCTCCCTGGTGGTTTCCATGGGAACTCCCATTGCTATTTTCTTGAATCAGAGATTTTCTGCCTGGTCCCTGGGACTTGCAAGGGAATGGGGCAGCCAGGCCGCCAAGTGGCAAACCTGGTGCAGGTGTCGCTGGCCAAGGAGAAGGTTTGGTAATGTAGGGATCTGAAAAGCATCTCTCTTTGTTCCATCTAATCATTTAGCATTTCACTCTTAAGACACCCCGATACAGTTGAACTTGGGGATAATTTCGGAGATGGAAACTCTAGTATTAGCATGGTTCAACTTTTTTTTTTTTTTTTGCCTTTCTGTTAAAAAGTTGTTGTTATTGTTGTTGTTTTAAATACCCTGATCTTAGTAAACTCCATCAGGTAGTTGGGAAGAAAGGAAGCAGTTGAAAAGGCTGAAGAAGAATCCTTTGAGGGTCTGGGACCTCAGAGCCCTCTGGCCATTTGTATTTTGCCAAATGCATGGGGTCAACGTTAACAGTGCAGTGAGAGGATTACCTTTTATGGGTTTGTGAAAATATCAGTTCTTCCTAGAGAAGTTGAACCAACTTGTGCTTTCTCTGTTTGGGCTCTATGGAGGGGCCGGGTCCTGCAGTTCCTTTCTTCTTTGTGTTTGTACACAGGGAGATGGTTTAAATTATCATGCTGCAGATGGATGCCCCTTGATCTTCAGATGGTATGCAGAGGTCTGGCAGCCCTGGAGGCCTGAGCTTTTGGCAGCCTCCTGCTGTTTCTGTAATGGAGAGGCAGGGATGCGGGGGGCTGGGGGAGACACACAGAGTCGGACCCCATGGAGAAGGCATGTGGAGCCCATTATGCTGGTCCCAAGATGTCTGGGCTGCTACACTGGAAGAAGAAAAAAATGATCCTCAAATAATCTAAAGCCAAATGTTTAGTGAAGGTCACCCTTAATTAGAGGTGCTGAGCTTTGATTCATCGTGTTGGAAGGAAACTTGGGAAACGGGGCCTTGATAAAAATTCCTGACGGCCTCATCGCTAAGATGCGAGCATGCATGTGTATTCCCTAACCATCATGTCACATGAAACGCTGCTCTCTTTGTCTGGAGTCCAGGCCCTCTTTGGTTCCTATTGTGTCTGTATGACACCAAAGAGAAGTCAGGGGTCTGGTTAAGCCAGAGAGCAGGAGAATAAAGCCTCACCCCAACCCCCATGATGTCTCAAGACCTAAGAGAAATAACTGCTTCTTCATCTGAGTTCAACTTTGTCTCATGGCAAGAAAAAGGGCCTAATTCGCAGTAGGCACAGCCTCTAGGTATCAAATCGCAGGTGGTGCTAGTGGTAAAGAACCAGGCTGCAGATGCTGGAGATGTAAAAGACATGGGTTTGATCCCTGGGTTGGGAAGATCCCGAGGGGATCTTCCAGTACTGGAGTGGGCTGCCATGCCCACTCCAGTATTGTTGCCTGGAGAATCCCATGGACAGAGGAGCCTGGTGAGCTATGGTCCATGGAGTTGCAAGGAGTTGACACAACTGAAGCAACTGAGCACACAGCCTCTAGGTTCCTTTACGGAGTTTGCAGCCATGTCTAGGTATCAGTACATTCACATACAATGTACCTAATGTGTGAATACCCCCAGCTGATACCTCTGGGAAGCTCCTAAAACAAATGCCCACATGGTGATTCTGTTTACACTTCCGTTGCCATGGCAAGCAATGTGATTGAATAAATAACAGGATTCCCAATCTCCTGTAAGCTATGTGTCACCATAGCTAACCTTAGGCATGTGATTGCAGAGTTGTTTCAAGTCTATATCTAATCCGTTGATGTGAAGCTCATCTTATAGACTGCTCTGTTTAATCAGAATGCCCCTGTTTTCTTTTGAAAATCATGCTCGCATGTCTGTCATCACTTGTGTTTGGTGTCCCTACTCCGAACCTCTAGTAGGAAGAAAAACTTCTTTTTGCAGGAAATTGACATCCATTGGTTTTCAGTGAGCAGGGAAGAATTTAAAAGGGAGCTGTTGGAAGCATCAGATTTTTCATATACATGACTGTTAGTATTTTCTTGTTATAAAAATGAAAGGGAGAGTCTTTTCAAAAACTGGAAAGTAAAAAAAATATTGACTGTATAGAGAATGATATTACGGACATTCATCACGAAGCTACAGATGTTCAAAATTTATCATGTTGGCATCAGATCTTTGTAATATAAAGGAGCGGGAGTGGGGGCCGGAGGGAAGTCCCTGGTGGCCCAGACGATAAAGAATCTGCCTGCAGTGCGGGAGACCTGGGTTCGATCCCTGGGTCGTGAAGATCCCTTGGAGGAGGGAATGGCAACCCACTCCAGTGTTCTTGCCTGGAGTATTCCATGGACTGAGGAAAAGAAATCAAACAATACTGATAGCATTGTACCCTGCCCAGAACATGTTTCATCCCTCTTTTCCTCCCTCCCATCCCTCCCTCCCTCCCTATGTACTCCCTCCCCCACCCCCAGCAGCAACTACTAACATGAATATGCTGTTAATTTTTCAGTCTTTAACTTTTTGGTGGCCACACTGTGCAGCATGTGGGACCTTCGTCCTGACCAGGGATCAAACCTGTGCCCTCTGCAGTGGGAGCCCAGAGTCAGCCACCAGGCCCCTTAAGAGGTCCCCATCCTCTAATTTTTATTAATATAGGCATCTTCACAAGTAAAAAGTTCTTGGTTTGTTTTGAAACGGGGTATACAGAATATCGGGCTTACCAGGTAGCTCTAGGGGCAAAGAATCTGCCTGCCAATGCAGGAGATGCAAGAGACGTGAGTTCGATCCCTGGTCTGGAAGATCCCCTGGAGGAGGAAATGGCAACCCAGTCCAGTATTCTTGCTTGGGAAATCCTGTGAGAGGAGCCTGGTGGGCTACAGTCCATGGGGTCACAAAGAATCGGACATGTCTTAGCGATCGAACACACATGCACACACATAGAATATCACAGAGCATCTTTCTCAGTTTGCTTTGTTCCCCAAAGGGGTGCTTTTAAACTCCACCCCTGAAGACACCTATGGGTGGAGCTTATGCGTGTCAGCTTTTGGGTTTTAATGCTTATGTGGCAGTGCTCTCTGCTCGCAGCCAGTTCTTCGGTGATAGACAAATCTAAGAAATTTTCAGTTTTTCACAATTGCACTGAATGATGCTCTAAGTAGCCAGCACTCATGGGGATGAACTTCTCAAGGAGACGATTTCCAGTGTTCTCTTCCTGTCTCTGAGACATCTCAACCTCTTTTGGTTCTTTGGCTTCTTGAAAGGCAAAATCAGGTGTCTTGTTCCAGGAAGGTGGGTCTCCTTGATCCTCTGTTACCCTTTTTCTGTTGTTAGAAAAGCTGTTTCTTCACCCAGCCCCGGGCCTCTCATCTCAAAGTATTAATATGAAGAGCCACATCCGTTTGCTGTCTTCGGGTTCAAAGTTGTTAACAGCTCTCTTTGTTGAACAAGTCTTTTTTTCTCTCTCACTCTCTCTCTGCCATGAGCCGCAGTGGCGTTCTGGGAAGTGATAGACCGTATAATTCTCACATGTCAAGGTTCTAAGCCCAAACCCTCCGGCAGTGCCTCTGATTTTCTTGAAGGATTAAAAATAAAAGGACATCACCCTCTCAGCCGCAGTTCTTACAGCAGCTCTTACCGCACCTGGCAACGTGACACCCCGGAGGAAGGACTTCACGTCCTGTGCTCTGGAAACAGGCTGGTCCCAGGGACCTGCCTGCCCTCTCTGGGGTGTCTCTGGAGCCCTTGATCTCTCTCAGCTTCCTCCAAGCGGGAGCCGGGCGTTTCCCCGTCATGTCGTCTCTGAGATGATCTTTATTCTTCAAGGAGCTACAGTTGCCTGAGCTGTGCCTCTGGATGTCTTCCAAGTGGCCTGGGATCTTGGAAATCTGCCCAGAAATTGTGGGTCTTAGAGTCCTGTGCTAGAAAATAAGATGAGATGGGCACACAGGGTTCTGCTTTGGGAAGTCAAGTTTAGAGGTTTGCTGGTTATTTTTTTAAATTGAAGCATAATTAATTTACAATGCTGTGTTAATGTCAGGTGTACAGCAAAGGGTTTCAGGTATTCATACATACATACACACACACACACACACACACACACACACACACAGTATATTCTTTTAAGATTCTTTTTCATTCTAGATTATTACAGGATATTAAGTAGAGTTCCCTGTGCTATACAGTAGGACCTGGTTGTTTATCTACTACGTGTGTATATGTGTCTGACTCTTTGTGACCCCATGGACTGTAGCCTGCTAGGCTCCTCTCTCAATGAAATTTTCCAAACAAGAATACTGGATGGGTTGCTATTTCCTCCTCCAGGGAATCTTCCCCACTCAGGGGTCAAACCTGCATCTCTGTGTCTCCTAGATTGGTAGGTGGATTCTTAACTGCTGAGCCATGTTTATCTATTGAGTTGGCCCAAAGATTTGTCCAGGTTTTTCTGTAACATCTTATGGAAAAACCCAAATGAACCTTTGGGCCAACCCAATATTTTGTACATAGTAGTGTGTATCTGTTAATTCTAAACTCCCAATTTATCTCTCGCCTACCATTTCCCCTTTGATAACCATGAGATTATTTTCTATGTCTATGTCTGTGAGTCTGTTCCTGTTTTCTCAATAAATTCGTTTGTATCCTTTTTTATAATATATTCCACATATAAATGATATCATATATTTCTCTTTGATTGACTTCACTTAATGTAATCTCTAGGGATTTGCTGGTTGTATATGTGTGTGTTATGTTTGTGCATGTGTGTAGATTGGGTAGATGCATGTGTGTATGACTATATGACAGTATGTGTTTCTCCGTGGGAAGGAAGAGGTGGGAGAAGGAATCCACTGCTTTTCTCTCATCCCTGGTTTTTATAACTGCCTCCATCTCACCCCACCTCAACAGAATTTGGAAACTTTTGGATTTCATGAAAAAGCTGGAAGGAATCTTGAAGCCTACCTAATTTTATTACAGACACTCAGCTGCTATGACCTGGAGAGGTGGCAACAGCTGCAGAAATACTGAAGTGGCCACTGCCCTAAGCCCCATCCTCAGCATCAGCCCAGTGTCTCTCCTGAAACACCCCCCACCTGTGTCCCCAAGAGTCAAGTTATTAAGAGACCCAGCAGGGGTCCCAGGGCTCCACTCTGACTCCCCAGCTCCTGTGCTTGACAGATGCTGAGTATTTTTACTATCTCCCTATTGAGCCCTAATGATTTAACTCCCTGTAGAGAATATAGAGAGAATATAGGGAATATATAAACATCCACTTCTAATTTCATTAGCAAAAAACTTTGATCATTTCTAGTTTCTTAAAATTTTGCATTATTTGTTTACTGATATTCTTTTTCTGTTTTCTAATACACACACATATAAGACTATGAATTTTCCTTTAGTGCCACAATGGCTGAAACTTAAAATGAATCTCTTAGCTTTAAATAGAAGTTTTCATTATATATTTGTATTTAATTCAAGAGTTACTTGGATGTATCCTAATTGCTGAAATTAAAAGGACTGATTCAGAAATTTTTTTTTTTCTAATTCAGATCTGCACATTGAATTATGTCTCATCCCTTTCTGTACTCTCAGCTAAATGTTGTATAAACCTAGATGCTACTAATTTGTGTGTGGCTAATATTCCTTGTCATAATGTTCTGATAGTGGACTAATTTGATGACCTTAGGGGTAATATCTGACTTTTTAACTTTTGTGAAGGAATTTTAGCTATGTGTACATTCACTCAAATATCCTCTTCCTTATTGATTAACTGTATAATAATCATTATAGGTTTGAACTTTATACAGTAAGTGCACAATGCCTTTTAAAATGTCTTAGATATTGGTATTTAAAAGAGAGATTAGGGACTTCTGTGGGTCCAGTGATGAATCCACATTGCAATGCAGGGGACGTGGGTTCGATCCCTGGTGGGGGAACTAAGATCCCATATGCCGTGGAACTAAGCCCACGTGCCACAACTAGAGTCCATGCACCACAACAAAAGACCCGTATGCTGCTGCTAAGCCCCAAACGCAGCAAAATACATAGATTAATCAAAAAGAGAGAGAGATTAACAGTTACTGATAGAGTCTGACTTCCCAACATGGCATTGGTTGAGGTTGGTTGAGGTGAAGAAGATCACATAGAGATAGCCAACATTTGTAAAAATAATTACTATGCTGAGCACCACTCATGCTCAGATAATCTTTTTCTGTTCCTATTGTAGCCTATGAAGAAGAGCCAGTAGGGACCTCCATTTTACAAGGGAGGAAAATTGAAGCAAAAAAAAAAAAAAAGCAAAATAACTTGTCTAGTTCATTCAGTGACTGAGTGATAAAGCCAGAATTAACTTCTTAATACTCACAACAGCTGCATTAAGTAGGTACTTGCATTACACCCACTCTACAGATGAGGCTATCAAGGCACAGAGAAAGTAAGTTATGTGGCGAAGGACACTCAGCTGGTAATGGGGTGGGGGCGGGAGGGAAGCTGGGATTCAGATCTAAGCAAGGTGCAGGCTCTTAACCTTTTCCTGGGTATGCAATGTGAGAACCCAAGCCTAACCCATTGCCTCCCCCTTGACTTCTTTCTCTCATTCTAGATCATCTCTGACAGGGTTATTTTATTTGCAACACACAGTATACATACTCTCCCAAATCTGATCCTTAATTATCCACAGTGCTTTATCCCAGCTCATTAAATTAGATCAATAGAGGGGGACAAAAGTGTTATTTTGCCTCTGTAGTATTTGAGTTTAAGTGATCAGGGTAATTTTCCATTATAATTTTGTGTTTTAAATAAATAGAACCAGCTTCATTGTGAAAACACTTGTCTAATATTGGGCAATAAATGTTTAAGTGGTTTTCTTTTAATTACTACTCATAGTATGGCACTGGATGAAACAGAATTGTTTCTGAGTTTGTTCATTAGATGGGAAGAGGCTGAATTTATAAAAATATATGCATGCCTCTGTGACTGTATTTGAATGCGTGCATACGTAAATAGGCACTTATTTATATACATGGTCATTATAGAGCTTTGTGAGGGGTAGAATGTTTCTCAGCACAATCTGTAGTTCTGTGGAAGGGGGACTGTGCTGGTACTCTGGGCCCATTTCATAGCAGAGCGTTTCCAGTTAAGTAATTATACCATGAAGACGTCCCAGCTGCAACTCTATATTTAAAACTGGGTTACTATTCCTAGCAAGACCATTCTTTTGAAAGGTTGATAAGTCATTCCCTTTATTCAGCTCAAAAATTTAAATATCAAATGTGTATCAGTTTTCTTAAATATGCAGCCCTACCTCTAAGGGGTTTACTACTGTTGTTCCCACGCAGAAGGATGAAATCAACCAACCGTGGTAAGAAACCATCCTGGTCTGCCATCTGTCCCCAAGCTGCAGTCCATTTCCTCTTTTCAGCAGCAGGAGATAGACACTGGGTCATTGCCATTTCTTAGGCAAAAGTCTCCAACCCCTAGCTCATCCTGGACCATTTAAAGAATCCCATGTCTCTGCCCTTGTCTTCCTTTCCCTTCTGGAGCGAGCACTTCCCAGGCAATGTCCATGTATCAATAGCTCAGAGAGGCTTCCTGGAGACGGTGGCAGGGAGCACAGAGTGTGCTCACGTCTCCTCCAGCGTTGGTGTAGCTGTTGGTCTGAGACTCCACTGCTTTTGAGTTGAAAGTTGCTGTTTTATCTAGAGTTTGGCCTCTTTCCAAGCTGGCGTGACACGCTTAAGTCTAAAGCCAGGGAAATCAGAAACCAGTCAGCCTTGAAGAGGATGCTTCCCCAGAACAAGAGGAACAAGGTGTTAGAGAAATTCAGCTTAAAGGGAGAGAGAGCTTCAGGAAGGAATGGGCTGGGAGGGTCTTGTTTTCTTCTTCTTCCTCTTCTTCTTCTTTTTTTTTTTTTTTTTCCTTCATGGTCTCTGACCTTGTTAGCCCGTGCTTTCATTATTACAGCTGTTTCTGCAACATTTCGCCTAAAGATTAAAGCATCTGGTTTATTCTATTCAATGAGGGAATGACAGGATCACAATAATTATCATGTGCTGGGGTTTGAGTCCTTGATTATATTTTCCCATTGTTCCCGGAGAGTCCTGGTGTCTTCACAGCCCAGCCTCAAGGGTTACTGGGCTTTTGATGCCAAGTCGATGCTGAGTTGCATGAGAGCCTTCAGAAAAAAAGTGTGGGTTTATCCAGGGTGGACTTTCCATCTCATTCCCACCTTCTTCTGGTTTCTCGGGTTGAAATGTCACTGATAACACAATGTCTTGAAGCCATGTGCCTTCCTCGAATAGAGCAAAAATCTAAGAACTTTATTATCCAGTTTCTGGAATCCAAATTAGCCTTTGCCCAGCGGTTCTGGATGTCCAATTACAGTTGCAAAGTGACGGGAGGCCGGGGGGGGGGGGGGGGTGGGGGGTGGGGTGGGGACGGGCGGGGGGTCTTGGGGTTTGAATGTTCTTTGCCTGGCTTCCTGCATTCTTTTGTTCCCTGCTGCCCTCTGCAATTATATCAGCCTCTTCGCTGTTTCTTTTCTTTGGGAGAGTTCATAGCACCCCTTCTCAAATTTCAAACACTCTCCATCAGAGTCTTTATCCTCCTGTTTGGATGATTTCCTGTCTGCTTAATTCCTTCCTTGTGGAGCTCTGGAAATGGATGCATTAACTTGAAGGCAGGTTTTTTTTTTTTTTAAATCCCAGTTCACAAACATGTGAGACTCTAATACTGTAGTAACACTGAGGGTTGTAACACCCCTGGAATATCAGCTGTGTGACGTTGTTGAAATAACAAGCAGGAAACGTGGAACCTATATTCCCCACTTTCACACTCCTTTTCTCTGCATTCAACTCCTTGAGCTCCAGTGCAGTTCTGTCACCTGTCTTTTCTGCCTCCTGGAAAAGCTCTCCAAGCTATAGGATCAGTTCAGTTAAGGACCAGACATCATGTTTTCCCTTTCATGGGTAGACTTACGTCTTGAGCAGCTTGGGAGGTCTGAGCATAGCATCTTTTAGAATCACAGTGAGAGGACACGGGGCTTCTCCATCGGCTCAGTGGTAAAGAATCTGCCTGCAATGCAGGAGACCCAGGTTCAATCGCTGAGTCAGGCAGATCCCCTGGAGGAGGAAATGGCAACCCACTCCAGTATTCCATTTCCAGAGCTCCACAAGGAAGGAATTAAGCAGACAGGAAATCATCCAAACAGGAGGATAAAGAACTCTGATGGAGAGTGTTTGAAATTTGAGAAGGGGTGCTATGAACTCTAAGAGGCTGATATAATTGCAGAGGGCAGAATCCCAAGGATAGAGGAACCTGGTGGGCCACAGCCCATGGGGTCACAAAGAATTGGACCCGACTGAAGCAACTTAGCATGCACACAAGTGAGAGAGGACACTACTTGTCTTGACAGGTGGAGGCAAAACTTGTGCACGTGGGCCCACTGGAATATCATTTTGAGTGTACATTTCGACTGTTAGAAGCTTAACTCTTCAACCGCCAGGGTCGTAACAGCTTAACCTTTCAGGGTGGAAATGATCTCTACCCACGTGATATAGACTTCTGCTTAAACAGTGAGGAGGATCCTAATTTTGAAAGATAGTTCTGTTCTGGTTCAGAATAAGTAATGGTAAGAGAGTGCTCTTATTGAAACCTGTCGAGGTTTGTTGTGTAAGTTTGTTTGTCCTTATGAGAAATGACTTCACCCAGACTTGGATCCGAGAACATCTCAGCAACTGCCTTCTTTCCTGTCTTCTTTCATTCTTAGTGACATGTTTTACTTCCTGCTATTGTCCTTTGGTGGCTGGAAGAGTACTCTGGCTTGAGTACTCTAACCATCCCATTTGAATCAACTTTGCCCATGAAGTCAAATGATCAAGTTAGTTCAAATTGCTTGAGAACAGTAAGAATTTTAAAAAATACGGTCTTCTTTTCCTAGGTGTTTCTCTAAAAGATCAACTCCGATATTAAAAGTGCTGGTGGGAAACTCCTGTGTAACACAGGGAGCCCAGCCTGGTGCTGAGTGATGACCTAGAGGGGTGGGATGAGGGAAGGGGTGGGAGGGGCAGTGATGGTTTAGTCCCTCAGGCCTGTCTGACTCTCTGTGACCCCGTGAACTAGCCCCCCAGGCTCCTCTGTCGTTGGGATTTCCCAGGCAAGAATACTGGAGTGGGTTGCCATTTAATTCTCCAGGGAATCTTCCTGACCCAGGGATTGAACCCAGGTCTCCTGCATTGCAGGCGGATTCTTTTCCAACTGAGCCACCAGGGAGAGAAGATACACACACACACACACACACACACACACACACGCATTCAGTTCAGTTCAGTTTCTCAGTTGTGTCCCACTCTTTGCAACCCCATGGACTTCAGCACGCCAGGCTTCCCTGTCTGTCACTAACTCCCGGAGCTTGCTTAAACTCATGTTCATTGAGTCTGTGATGCCATCCAACCATCTCATCCTTGGTTGTCCACTTCTCCTCCTGCCTTCAGTCTTTCCCAGCATTAGGGTCTTTTCCAATGAGTCAGTTCTTCGTATCAGGTGGCCAAAGTATTGGAGTTTCAGCTTCAGCATCAGTCCTTCTAATGAATATTCAGGATTGATTTCCTTTAGGGTGGACTGGTTGAATCTCCTTGTAGTCCAAGTTTCTCTCAAGAGTTTTCTCCTACGCCACAGTTCAAAAGCATCAATTCTTGGGCACTCAGCTTTCTTTATGTCCAACTCTCACATTCATACATGACTACTGGAAAAACAATAGCTTTGACTAGACAGACGTTTGTTGGCAAAGTAATGTTTCTGCTCCTTAATATGCTGTCTACTGTTGGTTACATTATATATGTGTGTATATATATATATACTAAGCAACTTCTGTTTGGTAAAGATTGATTATACAGTCTGCCTCTCCAGATAACCAAGATATTCTTGGGGTATGCTAGCAGTGATCTAGAGTTTCAAAGAGAGTGTCTCTTTGGTAAAGGAGTGAAGAGGAAAGTGAAAGATAAAGCTGATTAGAGAGGAAATGTACAGTGACAGCCCTGTCTGCTGAGGTCCACTGTTGCCGCAGAGTTTACCATGTGTGGGAAGAAATCCTGTGTGTCCTCAGAAGCCTGGGGTTAGAAATACAGCTTGGCTTTTAACATGACGAAAGTACGGTAAACCTAGAAACGGCAATGGGACCCACCTCTTATTTTTCTCCCCGAAAGGTCTCAAACTCCTCGGATTTGGGTAGGATTTGAGTGGCATTATTACTTCACAACATTCTGGGTATGTTTGTATATTCCTTCTTTAAAAATTCATTGGGATATAGTTACTTGACAGTGTTGTTTTTCTGCTGTGCAACACAGTGAGTCAGCCATATGTACACATATATCCCCTCCCTCTTGGACTTCCCTCCTTCCCCACTGTCCCATCCCATCCCCCTAGATCATCACAGAGCACCGAACTGAGCTCCCTGTGCTAGCCAGCAGCTTCCCGCTAGCTGTCTATTTCCCACATGGTAGTGTATACATGTCAACCCCAATCTCCCAGTACACCCCACTGTCTCTCCCCTGCTCAGGTCTGCATGTCCATTCTCTGCATCTGCGTCTCTTATTCCTGCCCTACAAAGAGGTCGATCTGTACCATTTCCCCATGTTTCTAGCATAATGGTCACATCCTCCCCATGCTCCAAAGAAGCGACATTTCCTTTTTATGCAACTTACATACAAAAAAAGAAAAAAAAAATCAATCCCTAGAACCAGATTTTTGTTAAGTCTGTGTGACTTCCTTGTTCGTGTCCATCAAATCTTTGTTCACTGTCACCTTCTCAGAAATCATCTTACATAGCACCCTATCATGTCTATACGTCCCCTGCTGCTGCTGCTGCCAAGTCGCTTAGAAGGACTGAAATTGGAAACACTGACAAACATGTAGAGCCATGGGAACGCTCCTTCACTGCTGGTGGGAGTGCAAAATGGGGCATTCACCTTGGAAGAAAGTTGGGCAGTTTCTTGTAAACTTTTCATATTATCCAGCAGTCTTGCTCCTTGGTCTTTACCCAGATGAATTGAAAAGGTCTGTCCACACAGAAACTTGCACACAAATGTTTATAACAGCTTTATTCAGAATCGCCCAAACCTGGCAGCAACTAAGATGTCCTTCAGTAGGTGAATGGATAAACAAACTGTGATACATCCACACAATGGAATATTATTCCTTGATAAAAAGAAATGAGCTAGCAAGCCTTGAAAAGACATGGAGGAGTTTTAAATGCATATTGCTAAGTGAAAGAAGGCAATCTGAAGAAGGCTACCTACTGTATGATTCCAACTCTGTGACATTCTGGAAGAGGCAAAACCATAGAGACAGCAAAAAGATCAGTGGTTGTCAGGGACTGTGAGGGAGATGAGGATCAATAGATAAAGCACAGAGGGCTTTTAGGGCAGTAGAACTATTTTGCATGGTACATGACATTGTGGATATACATTACTCATCTGACAAAATCTATAGAACTATGCATCACAAGTGAACCCTAATATAAACTATGGACTTTTAATTAATAATAATGAATCCGTGGGAATTCCTAGGTGGCGCTAATAGGAAAGAACCCACCTGCGAATGCAGGAGACATAATAGACACAGGTTCACTTCCTGGGTTGGGAAGATCCCCTGGAGAAGGGCATAGCAACCCACTCCAGTACACTTGCCTGGAGAATCCCATGGACAGAGGAACCTAGTGGGCTGTAGTCCATAGGGTTGCACTGAGTTGTACATGACTGAAGTGACATAGCATGCAATTAATCCATATTGGTTTATCAATTGTAACAACATATACCATATTAATGGAAAATGCAAATAATGGGAAAGGGAGGATAAATATATAGGACCTCTCGTTCTGCCTAATTTTTCTGTAAACCTAAGGCTACTCTTGGAGTAGGAAATGGCTTCCCCCTCCAGTATCCTTATCTGCAAAATTCCCTGGACAGAGGAGCCTGGTGGGCTACATACGGTCCATGGGGTCCCAAAGAGTCAGACATAACTGAGCATGCAGGCAATGCAATGCAAAAAAAAAAAAAAAAAAAAAGGTGGCTCTAAGAAATTAAATCTGTTAAAAAATTGCAGCTACACCCATAGACTTAGTCAATTCTCCCTTATTTTTCCATGGCACTTAACAATTTAGCTGTTATGAAATGTGCTTATTTACTGTGTATCTTGTTTATTGCTTATCTTCCCCGAATCCTTGGGATGGGAGCCTCCTGGAGCAGGAGTCAGTCGGTTTTGCTCACTGATGCACCTTGTGTGCCCAGCACAGTGCCTCGTACCTGGCGGGCCTCCAGTAAACATGGCTCAGTAAATGGACAGAGGGAATGGCTGGGAAAGTTTTCCAAAGCAGGCGTTCTCAGCATGTCCCTCCTACCCCTGCCTGAGCCTTTGACTGTTTGATCAGTCAAGGATTACCCTTACATACTGTTCTTTCTTTGTGGGTTTTTTGTTGTTGTTGTTTGTTTTGCTTGTTGTTGGTGGTTTTTTTTGAAAATGCAATTATTTTAATAAATGTCTTTTTATACTGTGACAGTTATTCATAGTAATTAGATTTATTATTGTTATTCTTTAATAATTTACATTTTTATGGGCATATAGTTGATTTACAGTGTTGTGTTAGTTTCAGGTGGATTGCAAAGTGAATCAGTTATCCATATACGTATATTCACTCGTTTTTTAGATTCATTTCCCGTATATATCATTAAAGAGAACTCAGTAGAGTTCCTTGGCTATACAGTAGGTTTTTATTCGTTATTTATTTTGTATATAGTAGTGTGTATATATAAAACCGATTATCCCAATTTATCCCTCCCCTCTTATATCCTGTTCTTTCTTATTTCCCTTCTTAAGATATATGCATAGGTGTGTGTGTGTGTGTGTGTGTGTATTTTTCCCTGCACAGAAGATGAAATCCATCCCAAGGTCTTAAGATTTATTAACTGTTGCCTGAGTCATTCCACATGATGTCAGGGGAGGAGGCAAGCTGAGTCTGTACTTAGAAATACCCTGCATAGAGGTCTTTGGGTAATTCCCTCGATTTTGTAAAGATGTTGGTTGGCTTAAGTGATTAGCATGAGATCCTTAAGGAGGACTTAACTTAAGCATTTAAGGATCTTCTGTGTCTCTCGGAGTGCCCCTCCTGGGTTGTCTGGATTTGCACATCTGGAAGGCAAATTTCAAAAGGGTTTCCAGCCTCTCTGCTTATTTTCTGAGCCCCATTGGAGTGTGTGTGTGTCTGGCTTGGGGGAGGTTTCCGCCTTCAAAGCACTGGAGGTCAGCCTCCCCCTGCAGGCATGTGGTCTGCGTTCAGGGAGACCTGCCAGGCCCCTCCAAGGGCCTCTAGCTCTCAGAGGCAAAGGGGATCAAGTTACAGAAGCTTCTCCTTTTAAGTTCATCTGCGGGGGCAGGATGTCAGCCCAGGGGGTCGGAGGTCTGTCTCTCTCCTGGTCTAATCTTGCCTTTGCTGGTTTATCCGGAGGAGCCAGGAAGTTTGGGGCAAGAAGGGGGCGGGTCCCCAGATTTCATTTCCCTGGCAGATCAAGAGCTATGATTCAGGGAGGCCTGCTGGTTTCCGTGATGTACCTGTTTGGCCTGATTCAAGCAGAGAGGCCCTTTTTCTGCTCCACTCACTTTTAGATGGGGAAAAGTGGGTGCCTGCAGAGGGGTGTCAAGTGGTCCCCAATGCTCAGAGCTGCTCCTGCTTCTGTTCATTATCTTTCCATAAAGATGTGACTGCACAGAGGGAGGTCCCATCCCATGCACCCCACACTGGGTCTTTCCACTCCCTGGGTCTCAAACACAGTACTTCAAAAGAAACATGTACACACTACTATATTTAAAAGAGATAACCAACAAGGACCTACTGTATAGCACAAGGAACTATACTCAACATTCTGTAATAACCTAAATGGGCAAAGAATTTGAAAAAGAATGAATACATGTATGTGTATAACTGAACCACTTTGCTGCACACTGAAACTAACATAACATTGTCAATCAACTGTGCGTATGTGTGTGTGCTAAATCGCTTCAGTCGTGTCCAACTCTCTGTCCATGGGATTCTCCAAGCAGGCCTATACTGCAGTATAAAATAAAATTTTTTTTAAAAAGAGAGAAATTCGAGCAGCATGGCTTGCGATTTTCCATGTATCCCAAGAGTCTTTAGAACCTGGATCCTGAGCCAGGGTAGAAGGAAAGTCGCCAAACCTTTCTTCAACTCCAAGCAACTGCTGGGAAACTTCAAGGACCCCCTCCCCAACTCCAGGAAGCTGCTCAGAAGCTTCACAGGCCCAGAATCCTGGCAGAGTTATGTCCAAACAAATATGCTCTGGAGGACGATTCGAGACCACTTCCTCTCCCTGTTCCTCTAACACAGACATGGTCATGGATGCAAGTCTTTGTGCAAACAGTTGGGCAGCAAAAAGAACAATGTCTTGATCTTGCTTTGAGTTTGCAAGCCGTTTTCACATACCTTCCTACATTCATCCAAGGCACCAGGAGCACCTTAAAATGACTTTTCACTGCTGTGTTTTGCTTTTTCATTGGATAAAGACATTTGGGGATGCACTGAAAGTCTCCATAGTTTGGGGACACAGTTGTTTCAACCATACTGAAGCCCTAAGAGTGATGTTCACACAGAAAGGGTGTTTGGTTGTCTCACATTTGCTCTTGCCTAAAATCATCATCTTATTTCTCTGGGTCAAAACATTTTTCAGCCTAATTCTGTTCAAAACTTGGAATCTCATGGGTCTTCATTCTGAGCTTTTTTTAGAAGACTCAGTTGTTTTGTTAATGCTAATGTTGATGTCAACAAGATGACAAGGGCATTTTATCTTTAATATATAAAGAGTTGTTGCAAATCAATAAGGAAATAGAAATAATGTAGTAGGGGAGTAATAATAATGTAGTAATAGTCAAAGCAAGGACCTAGTATTTTAAGTGAATCAATTGATGAATCAGTTTGCTAATGTTAGCATCAGCTGCCTTCACGGACGGAAACCAGTAGTCATGTACTGAAATGGGGTTCTCTGAAGATGAGATGAAACATACATTGTTTGGGGAAGTATGCTGCTCATGATCTTGCTACTGTCTGTTTTCTCTTTGAGTATCTGCTGATGAAGGCTCTGACCACCTTCTGTGTTGCTTTTCACTTGTTTCCCTGGAGTCTAGGATGGAAAGGTAATTTGACCATTTTTGCTCTCTTTACTGGTTGTCAGGAGAATTTTCAGGAAGTATTGTAAGTTGGAGTAGTAAAAGAAAATAAAGCTAGTCTATTGATATAAAAGAGAAATTACTGTTACTATAAACTGTTTATCCCCCATGGTATTTTATTTTACTCCAAAGGACTTTGAAGTATTTTAGCTCAATGTCAGCTACACTTTTAGGCAAAAATGTATAGTTTAGCAGGAAACAAGACTATATTACCCAACATCCGCTGGAGATGGATGGAGCTAACTAATCTCTACAACAGATGTAAGTGTACCTGGGATGTGCAACTTTTAAGAAATATTTCTAAAAGGACTGGGGACAGGCCTCATCTCTTTTTTTTCTTGCTGCTGTTTAGAATATAGACACGATGGCTGGAATTGGTGCAGCCATCTTGGGCCATGAGTTAGAAATCATAGGCAGAGAATGTGAATTTGTGGGTCTCTCATATCAGGGAACCATCCAACCAGCATGGACTACCTTACTTCCTTGGATTTGAAATGAGAAAGAAATATATTTCTACCTTCTTTATAAACCACCTTTGCTTTTGGAGAAGACTCTTGAGAGTCCCTTGGGCTGCAAGGAGATCCAACCAGTCCATTCTGAAGGAGATCAGCCCTGAGATCTCTTTGGAAGGAATGATGCTAAAGCTGAAACTCCAGTACTTTGGCCACCTCGTGCGAAGAGTTGACTCATTAGAAAAGACTCTGATGCTGGGAGGGATTGGGGGCAGGAGGAGAAGGGGACGACAGAGGATGAGATGGGTGGATGGCATCACTGACTTGATGAACGTGAGTCTGAGTGAACTCCGGGAGTTGGTGATGGACAGGGAGGCCTGGCATGCGGCGATTCATGGGGTCACAAAGAGTCGGACACAACTGAGCAACTGAACTGAACTGAACTGAACTGATATTTATATATTATTCTCTCTGCATATCTCTCTTTCCTCACCCCGCACCTCTGGGATTCTGCAGCCAACCCCATCTCCCTCATTACAATTTCACCCAACCATAGTTCTTTGAAGTTATTTTGGTAGGAAGAAGCACAGGAAGAAAAGTATCCTTTTGTGCTAAATTCTTTTTCAGAAAACCTACTAACTACTGCTCTTTGAAAGTATTAGGCGAGGAATTGAGTTATTCTGACAGTGTAAGATAGAAACTCCCTTGGACCTTTTTGAAGCTTGAGAGAGGCACTGAGGGACTGCTCCTAGCAGACCCCCACCCCCCATCTGCTGAAGTGTCACTCACCACTGTCAGAGAGTTTGATCACCCAGCCACCATTTCCTCCTTCTTTTTCTCCTCTGCTGTGGGGGTGCTTTAAAAGCCAGGCAAGTGTTGAGAAGCCTTTACATCTGATTATTCTCCATGAGCCAAGGCTCCTCTCTAGACCAGATGGGTTTTGTTTCATCCTGCTTTGATCCTTCCCAGGGATGGCAGGGCTGGAGTTCTGCTGCCTGCCGTGGCTGCGCCCCTCCCCCTGGAACCCCTGTGCTTGGGGATGTTTTCTATTAGTGGTCAGAGAGCTTTTCCTTCTCTTTTCCTTTCATGTACAGTGAGGACCTTCTCTGGGCAACAGTGATGTGAATGGGCTTTGATTGCCTAATGAAGAGGATGCTGATGGAGCCAGGTCTTTGTGGTTTTCAGGGGGTCTGAACATCCTGTTCCAAGTGCAGAGTCAGCAGCATCTTTGAGATGCCCCCATGGAGACCTAGCAGCATCCTTGAGATGCCCCCATGGAAACTTAGCAGATGGCAGCCATAGGGTCTGTATGTAGGTGGCTGAGCAGAAGTTGAGGTTAATAGATAATGTCAGGTGGCGGCTGGAGAAAGCTTATCACAGTTCAGGGATTGGAGAATCAACTACTTTCTTATATCTTTAGATACTCAAAAAGTAACTCTATATAGTTCCAAGTAACTTTTTCAGAGGTTTGGATCTTATTGAGCATCCTGTTCTATGGTCCAAGAAATGACTGGATTATTCCACTAATTTCTTCGTAAGATTTTTTTTTTTTTTGACAAGGACTATATTTTAAAGTCTTTATTGAATTTGTGACAACATTGTTTCTGTTTTGATTTTTTGGCCCTGAGGCATGTGGGATCTTAGCTTCGCCCCCAGGCATTGAACTCGGATCCCCTGCATAGGAAGGTGAAGGCTTAGCCACTGCACCACCATGGAAGCCCTCCACTAATTTTTAAAATAGTTTTATTAAGAGGTTTGCCAGCAGCCCAGGTGAAAAGGGAAACATGTTTAGACCCAAGATTCTCTCTTGCGTAGGAGAAAAGCCAGTGATGTGATGGCAGCAGAGATTTCCTGTGCCTGGGCTTGCAAAGAGAGGTTTCTTATGGAACAGAGGTGCTTATCAAGCTGTCATCTGAGACCTTCAGAGTCTGTCCCCCCTTACAGTTCTGCCAGTGGTCACTGCTCTGGAAAATGCAGCTGTAGTTTGTATGAAGCTCTTTTCCATAGAGCTTCCTTAAAAGCCCAGGACAGGACCACAGAGGACAGCTCAGAAAGAGCCATTTCATTTCAGGACCTGAATTTGTCCAATTCCTCCTCCCATTGAGGCTATTATTGGGCTGTGTACTTCCTGTGAGTAGTGTCAGCACAGTGATGCTCTTTGCTTCCCGGTGGGGCTTGAGAGCAGAACGGGGACAGCTTGGCTCTGCCCGACTCTGTGTCCTAGAATGAGTGGCTCGAGCTCCCGGGGTCTTCCCTTTCTCCTCATCAGGGCAGCGTGAGAATGAATGCGGGGAGAGGTATGAAAGACTGGAAAACAATGCCTGGCCTAGAGATGCAGAAAGTCAGCATCACTTCCATCACTTCACTGTGACTTTTGTAATTGTTTGCAACCTGTTTTACCTTTAGGAAAAAATACTTGGTTATTTGAGCTGCCTGATAGATGTCAGGCATCTTGACACAAGGAGTTATTAAAAAGGTGGATGCTCTGATGAAGGTTTCTGTACAAATGCCAGTGTCAGCAGAGAAGAGAGGCCCCATGGGGGGCATGGCTTGATCCCCTCACCTCCAGGGAGACCAGTGTGAATAACTTTTGTCTGCAAACTGGGGCACCGTTATTCATGTTTCGCTTGAGTGAAATAAACTGGCTATGCTCAGCCAGAGAGACAGAGGGACAGGCTGACTCTCACCTACGGGTACCCCGCATGCCTGTGGACTCAGGCGAGCGTGTGTGGGTCTGAAGACCCCATCCTGAACATTTGCTCCCTCATCACGCTCAGTAGAGGGGGGCAGAGATGGAATAGGGGTTTTTATATCCATCTCTCTCCCTCCCTCCCTCTCTTCCTCCTCTCCCTTTACAACAGAATACCTATTTTTAAATTTTTATTTTATTGAAATATAGTTGATTTACAATGTCATGTTAATTTCTGCTATACAGCAAAGTGATTCAGTTATATGTATATGCGTGCATGCATGCTTGTTTGTGCAGTTGTGGTGGACTCTTTGCAACCCCATGGACTGTAGCCTGCTAGGCTCCTCTGTCCTTGGGATTCTCCAGGCAAAAAGACTGGAGTGGGTTGCCATGCCCTTCTCCAGGGAATCTTCCCGACCCAGGGATCGAACCCACACCTGCCTTGAAAGGCGTGTTCTTTACAAGTGCCACCTGGGAAGCCCTATCCTGTGATAAGGCTTGGAAAAGAATATGAAAAGGAATATACATGTATATATATATATATGCATGTACACATGTACACACATATGTATATGTATGTGTGTATACATATGTATATGTATACATTCTTTACATATACACACATGTATGTGTGTGCGTGCATGCTTATGTATGTATATATATTCTTTTTCATATTCTTTCCCCCCATGATGGTTTATCACAGACACTGCATAGAGTTTCCTGTGCTCTATGGCAGCACCTTCTTGATTCATTCTCTATCCAATCATTTGTATCTGTTGGTTCCAAACTCTCAGTCCATCCCTCCCTGCCCTACTCTGGCAATCACAAGTCTGTTCTCTGTGTTGGTGAGTCTGTACAATATGGTATCTAAACTGAAATTCATGGCTTGATCTGGGGCTTCATCAAGAAGAGAAGGACGCTGTGCTGGGCTTAAGGATCAACGGAACTGCCCTGTCCTTTGGAGGTGATTTCAGAAGACTTTCCAGAGTCATTCTGGCTCTGTGTGTTTTACATGTTACCTGCCCACTTTAGCACACACTGTAGCGTGCTGTGTGCGTCGTGCAGGACTCCAAGTGTGCATAGAGGCTTCATGAAGAAGACTGAGGGAGCATTTACACAAGCTGGAGGAATCCCCAACCCTACTATCACTCCCTCCACCCATACACATCTTGTCACCAGGTAAGTTGAAGCCCAAACCAGCCTGGGCTGATGACAAGTGCATCTTCTCAGTTTTGGTACCAGACAGCATCGCATCACTCTACACGACCACCAAGAACTGTGGGTGCGCCATCCAGTGGGTGCGCCATCCAGTGGGTAAACCATCCTGGTTTGAGGAACTCCTTTCTTCCTGGGGACAACCCTAAATCCCTCCCACTTAAATCCAAAGACATGACATCTGAAGGAGAAGAGGAAAACCCTCTTGGGATATTACATTTTAAGCTGGGGAGGAACCCAGAGAAGAAACAATCTTCTCTGGATTGAAATAGAGAAGCCGTGGACTTCTGGTGGTCCAGTGGTTAAGAATCTGCCTTCCAATGCAGGGGATGTGAGTTCAGTTCCTAGTCTGGGAACGAAGATCCCACATGCTGCGGGGCAACTACTGAGCCCGTGTGCCACAACCAGAGAGCCCGCACTCTGCAACTAGAGAGAAACCTGCACACTACGATGCAAGAAACTTCATCCACAACCAATACTTGACACAGCCAAAAATAAATACATAAATATTTTAGAAAAAGCTCAAGGATGCTTAAAAAAAAGAAATAGAGAAGCCTCCATTTTCAAAGGCAGACAGGATCACGAGGACAAGCCAAGAGTGAAAGCCTGGCTGAATTCTCATCGTAGCTATTGGCAAAGAATCAAGTCTTCTTTGGAATAGCTCTGGTTGCCAGCCCTTTGGACATCTAGATAACAAAGGACCAGGAAGAAGAGAGGGAGAGGGAAAGCTTATTATCAAGAGGAGGGCAAGTGAGGATAGCAGAAGGATGCTCTAGAGAGCACAGAGTTTTCAGCGGGGCACAGCATACATGGAGCTGGATCTGAGGACTGTCCCCGCAGAGAGGCTGTCCCCTGTAGTTAGGGGTATACCAGAATCCACTTCTTACAAGAGGCTACATTTCAGGGGTCCTCAGGGGAAAGCCACCATTGTCTCTCACCTGGATGCTTATGAGAACCTCCAAATGGTTTCCTGCTGCCATATTGCTCCTGTTCACATTCTCAGTTCAATGATCTCTTAAAGTCTGTCTATGACAGACTTGTCTCTGCTTGACTCTTTCCATGGTTCCCATCTCACTGAAAATGAATACCGAGCCCTTACCATTGCATGCAAGGCGTGATCTTTACCTGCCTCCACACACACTCCTCTCCTAATCCCCTCCCCTCCTCCTCACTGGCCTCAAATGTCTCAGTCAAGCTCCTACCCCAGGACCTTTGCACGTGCTGTCTCCTTTGCCTACAAAGCCCTGCAAACTCTGAGTTTGTCTCCTCCAGGGCTTTACTTAAATCCTTTGGGCTAAGTGAGGCTCCCGGGGTACCCTATTTAAAATTGCCTCCCCACATTCCTTATCCCCTGTCTGTCTTGTCACCATGTCATCTACTCTACACCTTATTACCCATCTTTTTTGGTGTTGGTTTTCCACTATAAACAGGTCATCTCCAGTAGGGAGGTCTTTTGTCTGTTTTGTTCTCAGCTGTGTCCTCAGCACCCAGAACAGTGCCAGGCATCCCATGGGCACACAACAGATATGTGTAGGGTGAATGGGTAAGTAAATGAATGATCGAATGCATGAATCACCCTTGAAAAATCCTTAGGGCTTGAAAAGTTGAATTTGTTCTCTGCTCTTGGAACCAATGGTTTTTTTCTTGGATGGAGCGCCAAAAGAAATATTTAGCTTGTATTTCATGGTCACATTGAATAAAGTTGAATGACAAATGTGTCTTAGAGACTAGAATAACTGAACAGCAGGGGAGACTGACATGGAAAGAAGCTGGGGTTCTGAGACTGACCTACCAAGTGAATCAGAATCCAACCTATCTCCCTAGAGCACAGAATCACCGTGTGTTATGACAGCAGGATCCATGCCACTCAGAATTCTTCTGTCTTTCCTAGAGAGCTGAATCTTTATCAACTCAATGTGATGACCCCATTGGACACACAGGTATAAACGTGATTTTTCAGCTACGTTATTTTTTTTAACATTTGTTTATTTGGCTGTGCCAGATCGTCACTGTGGCATGCAAGATCTTTAGTTACAGTGTGTGGGATCTAATTCCCTGACCAGGGGATCCAACCCGGGCCCCCTGCATTGGGAGCTCAGAGTCTTAGCTACTGGACCATGAAGGAAGTACCCTGATTCTCCGACCAACCACAGCTCCCCCGAGGAGAGGACATTGACATCTGGAAACTACAGAGTTAAAACAGAAAGCTAGAGAGGCAAGAGGGTGTCTCTGCATTTAAATAGCTTCCACACTATAATTAGTGATTTTCCAGCATTGAACAAGATGCTTCCTGCTTTCATGGGAAAATCAAGTTGCCGCTGACCATCCCTAATTTCTGGAGCGCTGGAGGAACCAGTCTCTAATTCGGTTGTAATGAACCATGTGTTAATGTCACAGCCTCTTGCTCGCCCTGGAGACCCCACGCCAGGTCCGGCCTTGTAATGAGTCTTGTCAGCTCAGCGGTTCGCTTTTCTTGGGAGGTGGCTTTTGTTTTTCTGCTCAAAGTGTACTTATTTCCACCCAAAATAGAGGTGGATTTTTATGAGGCTGGCCAAAAAGTTCTTTGGGATTTTTCTGTTACATCTTACAGTAAAACCTGAATCAATTTTTTTGGTCGACCCAATGCAATTTACTGAAGATAAGTAGAGGAGATAGACATCTCGACCCCATGGACTGTAGCCTGCCAGGCTCCTCTGTCCATGGGATTCTCCAGGCAACAATACTGGAGTGGGTTGCCATTTCCTTCTCCAGGGGATCTTCCCAACCCAGGAATCGAACCCAGGTCTCTTGCATTGCAGGTAGATTCTTCACTGACTGAGCTTCAAGGGAAGCCCCATTTATATTGAAAGTCATGTAGTCTCTCCATCCCTCCCTCTGTGTCTGTCCCTCTTTCTGTCTCTCTTTTCTTCTCCATCTCCCAAGCCACACACCTGCACCCCATACCTACATATTAAATATCTCCATACATATATTGGGTTAGGTAAACCAGTCGAGTTTTCTGTAACATTGTATGGAAAAACTCAAATGAACTTTTTGGCCAGCCCAATACTGAGAAGCCCAATACTGAGAATCCCAATAAGCTGAATACCAGGATGACTGTATGCCCCTCCCTTAAATCAAATAGGTGTTTGGGGGTTCCTGTATCTAACCTGATCATGTTGAAATGAGAAGGGGATTCTTGGGGGAATGCATGAAGGACCTCTCTGTCCCCTGGCTGTCACTTGCTTATATACCTGGCTTGTATCTGCTGCCCTTTTCCAAGCTTGGCTTTCCTACCGATCCCATCACTTGCATTCATGGAAACTGCCACCCTGGGGTTTCCCAATATGTGTGTGGTTTTTCTGCTTCAGTGCAATCAGATTGCTAAATTCAGAGAGGTCCAAAGGATGCAAGGGACCCCCAACCCCCATCACCAAGGACAAGATCCCCAGTCCCATGGTTCTGCTTCTTTCTTCTGCTTTTGGAGGTGAGAAAAGAAATGTGTCCCCCTCTGCCCTTCTCTAGTGTGTCCATCACTCCACAGCAAGACAGGTGCAGCCACCACTCTCCAGCTGAGTTTCTCTCCAATTCCCACTGAGGATTCTGAACACAGGGACAGGGGCCCGCACAGTGCCATCAGGGATCTCAGTCCACTGGGCTACCCGCGTTAGGGTAACTGCTCCTTCTTGAGAGGTGGTATGGCAGCAATTACTTCTGTAGGCAAGTCAGGCTCCTCTGAATCCCCAGAAACCCCAGGGATGCAGCCCCCAGAGCAGAGGCCCAGCGTGGGGCAGGCTGCCTGCCCTGGGTGGATGCTCACTAGCATGGGAGGGTTGAAAAGTTTTCTCAAATGGTAGAAAGAGTGTTGTGGCCCCAGGTCACGACTACTCAAAGAAGGCTTATACAACTTCTTTTGTAAAGAAAGAAGTCTCCACTCTATGTAATCATAGAGTGGATTTTAAATCTTTAATATCTGCTTATGCATGCGTGCTTAGTCATGTCTGACTCTTTTGAGACCCTGTGGACTGTAGCCCACCAGGCTTCTCTGTTCAAAGGATTTCCCAGGCAAGAATGCTAAAGCGGGTTGCCATTTACTCCTCCAGGGGATCTTCCCGATCCAGGGATAGAACCTGCATCTCCAGCATTGGCAGGCAGATTCTTTAGCACTGAGCCACCTGGGAATTAATATCTACTTACCCAGCTCAAAAGTTGGGAATCTGTGGCTTGGATCAATGTTTGCATTGATGATCATGCTTCATGAGCAAAAGAAAGTACTGCTATTCTTTTTTCACATTTCCTAATGTCAGAGTTTTTTTTTACTAAAAAATTGGTAGTAAGTGGTATAAAGTAGTATCAGAATGATATCATAACTACTTTTTAAATTGTGTGTGTAGGTGGTTGTGTATGTGTGTGTTTGTGTAGGTGGAATGTATGTGTAGATAGTGGTGTGTATATGTGTCTGTTTTTGTAGGTGGTGGTGGTGGTATATAGGGGGGTTGGGTATGTGTGTGTATAGATGTATGTGTGTGTGTGTATGTGTGTGCATGTTTGTGTAGGTGGGATGTGTGTGTGTGTATAGGTGGTGGGATGTGTGTGTGTAGAAGGTGATGGTATGTGCAGAGGGGTGTGAGTTTGTGGAGGTAGAATGTGGATATGTGTGTGTAAATGTGTGTGTGCACATGTACCTGAGCACCCTACAGAAGCAGTCCGGGGCCTGCTAGTTTTGGGGTGAGTATCTTGACCACCAAGGACACTGGAGTAGGGCCTGGACCAGTCCTGTAGCCCCCAAGACAGGAGCACATGACTGGGGGTGAGGCTTTGGAGGACCTGTGTGCCCCAGAGCCCATCAGGGCTCAAGTAGGGGAACTTTGTACAGGAGTCGTGTAGGAAGTGGACCTGAGAACCACTGGGGGAAACTGACAAGACCTGAATGCTTACCTCAGCCTTCAGAGGAGTGTGGTAGGGAAACCTGCTCACACAAGGATGCACTTGAATCTGTGCCCCTTGTTCTAACGGAAACAGGAAGAGAAACACAAGCTGGCAGGAGGCACACACATGGGAGCTGCAGACACGTGTTTCCATGTGCTAGATGTGTGCACATCACTGCCGAGTGCCCTGATAAATCCCCTCGACAGCAGGGAAGCGGGAGCATCCCCATCTTGCAGATGAGAAAACTGAGGTTTAGAGAAGCTGGGGGATGCCCATGAGGTCCCAGGAGTATCCCCGGGACAGAGTCTAGGCTCACCTCCTCATCACTGGCCACTCCACATCCCTTTCCTTAGGAAGAGCTTCCTTGACCTTTTGCTTGTCATTTTCTGTAGCTGCGTGGGGAACCAAGCCACCCATCCTTTTGAACAAGTCCTTCCTCTGACTCTATTTGGAGAATAAATAAACACAGAGATGCTTGCTTCTGTTTGGGTTCTCTGAAGCTGGTCTCATCTTGCGATCCTGCCAAGATGCCATCTCCAACCTCTTCCCTGGGCAGCTCGACAGACCTCCAACACCCAAGGAATGTTTTGTTCCTTTAACAATTTTTTTTTTAATTTATTTAGGCTGTGCACAGGCTTTTCCCAGTTGTGGCAAATGGGGGCTTCTCTTGTTGTGAGCATGGGCTCAAGAGCATTCGGGCTTTGGTAGTTGTGGCTCATGGGGTTAGTTGCCCCAGGGCATGTGGGGATCTTAGTTCCCAGACTGGGGATCGAACTCATGTTCCCTGCATTGGCAGGTGATTCTTAACCACTAGACCACCAAGGGAATCCTATTTTGTTCTTTCTTGGGCTCTCTCGTTGGTCTTACTTATCAAGCCGACACTGCTCTACAGTCCGATGATGGGTACAAAATTAAAGACAGCCGTTCTTTAGTCTTTAAAGGAGGATTGAACTGATTTGAAGCCTGCTAATGAGAGTGATGTTTTTGAGCAGCAAAGGCAAAATAACAGTTTAGAGCCCAAGAGGACCGGGGATGAAGAATATTTAATTTTTAAAATAATTTCTGTTAAATTGCAGGAATGATCATCTTGGTGGTGGGTTTGAAATATTCATCATGTGTTGGTTGGCAGATATTTATGGAGTGCCTGCTTCATGCTCAGGTTTCCCTCAGTGCCAGATATATAGCAATAATGCCTGCACTTGATGGTCTGACATCTCAAAGAAGAATCAGATGCGACATGGACAAATCTGTGATCATAATTTTGCTTAGTTTTTTAAATTTACTTTTTATTTTATATTAGAGCTTCCCTCGTGGCTCAGATCATAAAGAATCTGCCTGCAGTGCGGGAAACGGGTTCGATCCCTGGGTTGGGAAGATTCCCCTGGAGAAGGGAATGGCAACCTGCTCCAATATTCTTGCCTGGAGAATCCCATGGACAGAGGAGCCTGACAGGGTATAGTCCATAGGGTCACACAGAGTTGAACTCAGCTGAGTGACTAACACTTACTTATTGTTGATTTACAGTGTGTGTTAGTTTCAGGTGTACAGATAACTGATTCAGTTACACATATATCCATTCTTTTTCAGATTCTTTTCCCACATAGCTTATTACAGATTATTGAGTAGAGTTCCCTGTGCTAGGTGATGACAATTTGAGATCAATGCATTGTGTGCACACACACATACGCAGACACACACACAGAGACACAGCAAATCCACAGTAATAAAAGAGAGACTAGCAAAAGGAACCTGACCTTGATGGCAGCAGTGCTGTTCAGTAGAACTTTATGTGGGGACTTCCCTGGTGGTGCTGTGGCGTGTGCTCCCTGTGCAGGGGGCCTGGGTTCAATCCCGGATCAGGGAACTAGATCCTGCATGATGCAACTAAAGATCGCAAGGGCCACAACTAAGACTCAGCACAGCCAAATTAATTAATTTTTCAAGAAGGACTTTGTGTGACCGTGGAAATATGCTAAGTGTCTGGGCTATCTACTAGGGCCATTGGACACTCAAGATGAGGCCAGTGACACTGAGGAACTGAATTCTTAATTTTATTTAATTTTCATTAATATGAGTGTTAATGGCGATGTGTGCCTGCTGATAACGGCCCCTGACATGCCTGAAGGAACCATGTGTCCCTCACGCTTTCCCCATGTGATTGAGTGAAATTGATGCCCCCTCTGCTAACTCCCCATTAGGGCATAGGTGTCAGGCTTGAACCATCAAAGGGATGGAATCACATGGCTATGATGAACGGTGAAGAGAGATATTACTCAGATGCTGTATTCGTGGCACATGAATCTTGCAAGGCTTTAGAACTGATTGATTCAGGGCTGAATCCCTGCAAAGACACTCAGTCAGTGTGAACTTTTGGATTTCAGGAGTTCCCCTTACAGTTGTTCTTTCCATGCTTGCTTCTTTGAACTGCTCCATCCATTCTCCAAGCACCCTTCTGGCTCTGAGGGTACACATGGCAATTCTTTCTATCCCTATGGGAGCCAGTATTGTTTTCAGTTATTTGTAAGCAAAGACTCTTTAACTTCATGGTATCTCCTCTTTGACTACCTATGTCATTCACTTACTCAATATCCATCAGACAAATACCTGCTATGTGCTCGGATCCAGAAATAAGACAGAGTTTTTGCACTGATGTACATTTATTCATTCATCTTTTTTTTTTTCTTTAGCCACTCCATGGAGCATGTGGGATCTTAGTTCCCTGACCAGGAATTGAACCCGTGTTCTCTGCAGTGGAAGTGTGGAGTCATAAGCAGTGGACCTTCAGGGAAGTCCCACTTGGCACTGATGCATCTCAAGATGCAGGATCAGGGCACACAGGACATCCTTAAATCTGATTTTGGTTCTAGTTCTTCCCAAATGACTGACCTCACCTGTGCACACCTGAGTTCCCTCCTGTAACCTAAAGGGTTGGCCAAAGTGGGCCAGAAAAATTCCCCTATCTTAAAACTTCTGTTAGACTTCCCTGGTGATAGAGTGGTTAAGAATCCACCTGCCAATGCAGGAGACATGGGCTCCTTCCCTGGTCTAGGAAGAATCCCCATGCCCCGGGGCAAGTAAACCCGTGTGTCACAACTACTGAGCCGGTGTGCCTAGAGCCTATTTTCTGCAACGAGAGAGGATACCATAATGAGGAGCCTGAGCACTGAACTAGAGAGTAGCCTCCGCTCACTGCCACAACTAGAGAAATGAAGACCTAGTGTAGCCAAAAATAAATGCATTATTTAATTAAAAAAAACAACAACAACAGCATCACTCCAAACCAGAGAGAGGGCTGATGCAACAGAACATTTGTGGTGGTCCTTAGGAGTGCAGAAACAGGGTAGGGGGGACACTTGAAAAGCTCGAAGATGACTGTTTTCTATTGCCCATGTATTGGCCAGAAGTTCCAACGGTGTCTCTGAGTCTGTGTGTGGGGAATCTCCAATTAGCAGGTTCCAAGGAAAACAGAGCCTGCCTGCCTGGCCCTTGCCGTCACTTCGCCCTCAGCGAGAACAGACCTTTGAAGTCAGGACTTCCCCAAATAGCAAATGTCTCCATTGGTGGTCTTGAAACATTTAGTCATTGGGCAAAGAAAATGCATGGTGACTGGTGGCTTTGATGGGTAGCATCTTGAACTGTTTTCAGACGTTGGAGGCGCTGCAAAAAAACTGAAACATATTTCTCCAAGCTCCTCTTTCTTTTCTTTTTTTTTCCCCCATTCTTGTGTCTGGGGGAGCAGATGAAGGCCATATGCTTCCAATTCCGGAGGACTTAGCTCTCTGATTCAGACTCGAGGAAAAGACGTTTGATGTGCAGCCATCCCGAGGAGTTGTTTGGATTAGTCTCTTTCCTCTCAGCATTTTGCTTTAGGAAAGAAGAGAGGCTGCTTTTTTTCTTTTTCATGTTAGGAGACAAATGAGAATCACAGGAAGGTATGAAACACCACAGTTGTGCGATCTCAGCAGTTTAAACCCTGGGGAGTTCATTCATCAAAGTGAAGGAAGGTAAGGAAGCCAGTGACATGGGGAACGAGGAACTCGGGTCCAGGCACATGGAGTTTTGTCTGTCCTGAATTTCTCAAGGACAGGAACATTGGCTTTAGACGCAAGAGCCTGCCCTGCCGTCTGTGATGCTGTGTCTCCATCCACATCCCACTCGCTTACTGGGGGATGGCCAGCTTAACTAAACGGCTGTTAGGGGCTCAGCTCAAAACCAGCTCCAGGGTCTTCCCTGGTGGTCCAGTTGTTAAGAATTCACCTGCCAATGCAGGGGACCTGGGTTTGATCCCTGATTCAGGACGATTCCACATGCCGCGGGCCAGCTAAGCCCATGAGCCACAATGACTGAGCCTGTGCTCTGGAGCCCAGGAGCCACAGCTGCTGAGCCTGAACGCCTAGAGCCTGTGCTTCGCAACAAGAGAAGCCACTGCAACGAGAAGCCCACACACAGCAACTAGACAGTAGCCCCCACTCACTGCAACAAGAGAAAGCCCATGTGCAGCAACAGAGACCCCGCACAAAAACAAAAAAGAGCACCACCACCAACAGCAACAAAACCCAGCCCCTGTGCCTTTCCCAAAGGCAGCATAGGAAAACGGTAGCAATAGACATCCACAGACGGTACCTGAAATTTCGTGAAGGGGAGCAAATAGGGTCTGGAGATGGGATGCTGAAGAAGGGTGGCTTCATTTCTCCTAAGTTCTTGCGATGTGTTACCTCTTGGGAGCCACACAGCTGTGATCTTGTTTCCAGTTATGAGACTGTGTTCAAAGGCCAACGTTTTCATCTCAGGCAAAGATTCCTTAATGACGTGAGTAGTTAAAAAGCTAGTTTAAGTGTTGAAGCTATTGTCTGTCAAGAGTCTTTCCTTGATCATTCATTAATTTAAGTGTGTTGGAAATATCCACCAATATAATGCAAAGCAGTGCAGTGTTTTACAAAGTGAGTTTTCAGATGTAGAAGTTCTTCAGATGCACAGAAGTGATTTTTTTTTCTTTTTTTTTTTTTTTTTTTTGGTGAGCTGCTCCAACCACATGCACAATCACTGAAGACAAAGCCAGGGGGCGTCTGGTGGGGGTTCTACCAGCTCACCATAGAAGAAAAGAGAAGTAAAAAAGAGTGATTTGATTATCAAGAGAGGGCCTTCTTCACATTGATGACATGCTAAGCCTTTGCCAAAAAGTGTCCCTCTTTATGATGGAGCTACAAAAGTCAAATATAAATATAAACTATTTATCTAGTATCATCAGTTTTGTAGGAATAAGTCAAGTTGCCATTTTTTCGCTGAAAGTAGCATTTCATTCTGTTTTTTGTTTGTTTTAGTGAACAAGTGGTTTTAATTACGATGAACTTTTGGTTAAAAGGCAGATCGGATGTAATTATTTTCGTAACTTTGACTTTTTAAAAGAAAGTCCCAATCAAAGCCTTTTCCACCAAACACACTTCAACTGTTTACAGTAGAGCTGATGACCTGGTAGGTTCTTCTATACAAACAAGCCCACCTTAGGGTTCTGATGGGAGAAAGTGAGGCAGGGGACACAGGGCAGTTTTCCGAGGTGAGGACCCATCCAGGTGGAGTCCCGTTGATGTATCCTGTGTCAGGCCTGCCCCTCCCTGGGCTCTCTGAGTATGGGTAGTTTCCTTTGCCCCTTAAGCAAAACAGGATCATCACAGTGCCCACACCGTAGGGTCGTCAGAAGGATGAAGGTTTCATTTCTGTCACTATGTCTATGATCAAATATGGTATATATTAATATTATCACAACCTCAAAAAGATTGTGAAATCTGAAAATAACAAAGTGTTAAATTAAGTTTCGGGGAAACTGAAACTTACACAGTGTTACGTATTAATTCTGTATCAGTGAAGCTTGGAAAAAAGATTAAGGAGATGATGATGTCCAATGTTCGAGCACCTGGCCAGCTTAATGTGAAGGCTCGATGAAACTGTCACCCACTGTTGTCATTGTCGTTCTTACTATACTATTAGGTGTTATACGATATTGTTATATGATTGTTGTTGTTGTTGAATTGCATAGTTGTGTCTGACTCTTTTGCAACACCATGGACCTAGCCCGCCAGGCTCCTCTGTCCATAGAATTTCTCAGGCAGGAACACTGGAGCGGGTTGCCATTTGCTTCTCCAAGGGAATCTTCCCAACCCAGGGATCCAGGCCACGTCTCCTGCGTCGGCAGATGGATCCTTTACCACTGAGCCCCCAGGGAAGCCCATTCCATGATTACTATTATTAATTTACCAACATGCTATTTTTACTATCAATTGATCAGTGACTAGTGATTTTAAAATCATCATCTCTGCCAGTCAAATGCACTTGTCTGTTCCCTTTACTTAGAACCCGAAAGGTCTGAAACCTCGATATTTCCGTCCATCCTCTGATCTTAGCGTTGGATTTGGAGCTTCCTTCCAACTGAAAGTGTGGCTTCCACTGAGCCCTCAAACCCAATAAAATGCAAATCTTTATTAAGGAGGGCTTCCCTCCATGCCCGCAGGCGTGCTCAGAATGGTGTGTGTCTCATTGTTTTTTTTTTTTTTTTTTTTACAAAGGGCCTTTAAAAGCTCCCGGGGCCCCTGGAAAAGCCCCAGCCCCCTTTGTCCAGATGGGGATGGAGGTGGCCGGGCTGCCCCATCGATTGTACGCTGAGGAGCCCTCCCCGGGAAGGGCTGTGATTTATACGTGCAGGCTTGTCACCGGCTGAAAGGAAGGGCCACTTTTTCATTTTGATCAAATGTTAGGTTTGAAAGCCACCCACTGCTGTAAACTCAGCTGGATCCGCGGGCCGAGATGAAACACATTGCCCGCTTTGTTGCTGAGATGGCGTTTGGGAAGAGGATGTGAATCGCTTCCCTTTTTGGGGCTCACAGAGACAAGACGTGTGCTGATGAGGGTGAGGGGCCGCCCCCCTCCCTCCCAGAGTCCGGGACGCAGGGGGTGCTGTGATCTGATCCTCTTTACTTTCCCCGGGGATATTCCAGCCATCAACCTCCCAGGGTGCCAGCCTTTGATGCAGTGAGGCTGTTTGATGCAAACTGTTATCAACCGTTTTCTCCGACCTGGCCAAGTGCACAATGCATGCTTGGTTACTTCCCTTCGCTGGTCCTGTGGGAACAGGTTTTTAAAAAGGGCACCAGTCTGTCACCAGGACATGCAGTCACCCTTAATGACATTCCAGCTTCTTAGGTGCATAGGGTGTCTCTGTCCCTAGATCACAGAGGTTCTGGATGGCTTCCTGGATTCCCCCGTGGCTGTCTGACCCCTCAGTAAGGAGGATAGAGAAGTAGCCCTTGTCTCCCTCCCATTCATGAAGTTTAAGCTTGTGTGATGGAAATGC
This sequence comes from Capricornis sumatraensis, assembly GCF_032405125.1. Lineage (NCBI taxonomy): Eukaryota > Metazoa > Chordata > Mammalia > Artiodactyla > Bovidae > Capricornis > Capricornis sumatraensis. The sequence goes on along the minus strand of NC_091085.1, from coordinate 55,623,195 downwards.
AGTCCAGCCTCCGCCAGGCAGCATGAGAGACAGATCTCAGAGTGCTCAGATCCTCAGAAATAGTCTCAGAGTCCTCCCTCATGAAATCTGGGGACTGCCCTAGAAGTGTCTTGTGACACTTCCCAGACTTGTTCATAACCTGCATTAACTGAGCACCTGTGATGTGTTGGAGTGCCACGTTACAGAACAGGGACGCCAGCCCAGAATACCAAGGACAGAGACCCTGTGGACAGGGACAGAAGATAAGCGAGCACACACATAACCATGGTTAAGTCAGAAGTCTAAGCGATGTACCAGGTGACCTGACTGAGAGAACCTGCAAAGAACCATGGGCTTAAAGCTTCCTGAACAGTGTCGCCAAAGAAAGGCTTTTTGCACAGGTGACTTTGGAGCTGGGAGTAGCGGGGAATGATGGAGGTAAAGGCCTGAAGAAGGAGAAATAAACGCCTCTGGACTGTAAAGAAAGGCAGCCACTGTGATGGGTCTTAGAGAGCAGAGGGAGCAGGGGAGTTGCCCACTTGCAGTGACTGGCCAGTTACAGAACATTTGTCCATTTCAGGAGCAGTGGTCTCCAAAGGTGTGTCCGTTCTTGGAGCACTGTCATTGAGGAGAGTTTCCTCCAGATAATATATGAGCTTATGGTGCACAAATACCCTCCTGTAGGGGAGACAACTAGCTTTTCTGGTGGGTTGTTTCTAGGCAGCTTCATCGAGATGGCATATCCCTCCCCCACCCCTACCAGCTCCCTGACCCAAAGGGTTGAAAGTGGAGCTGATTCTTGAATTAACACAGTCCCATGGGACACACCCCGCCTTGGGTCACTGACCTCCCCAGCACGGTCCAGATTCTCTGAAGATACTGTTCTTGTCCTTGGATAATGACATCACCCGTGAGCCAACCCAGAAACCTGGGAGCCTCCCCACCCCCTCCTGCCCCTCCCATGGGTCACAGAGTCCCGTGGATCCAGCCTCTTTGATTTCTCTTGCATCCGTTCTTTCTCCACCCCACTGCTCTGTGCAGCTCCTCAGAGCATCCTGCCTGGACATTTGTCTGCATCCTCTGTTTGTTAAAATACTTTTATTCTGACATAATTCCAGATTTATAGAAGAGTTGTAAGAATAGCACAAAGAATCTGGTACAGCCTTCACCCAGATTTTTCCTCTCCAAATGTCCAAGTGTTAACATTTTTATCACATTTGCTTTATCCATCTTCCCATGTGTGTAAAATATGTATATATATAAAATATCTGTAATATATACACACATACTTTCTTTCTAAACTATTTGAGAGGATATTGAAGACACAGCACCCTTTTATCCTGAAATTTCCTAAAAGCAAAGACTGTCTCTTACATCACCATAGTCTAATGAAAATCAAGAAACTAACATTGACATACTATTACACTCAATTTACAGACCTTGTTCCGATTCCTTCAATTGTCTCAATAATGGATTTTACAGCAAAAGAAAGTCATTAACAGATACACACTACTACATATGAAATGAACAACAAAAGCCTACTGTATAGCACAGGAAACTATATTCAGTATCTTGTAATAACCTATAATGGAAAAGAATATGAAAAAGTATATATATGAAATGTAAATATGAAAAGTATGTAATCAAAGTATATATATATATAAAACGGAATCACTTTTCTGTACACCTGGAACTAACATGATGTTGTAAATCAACTATACGCCAATTTAAAGTGTTTAAACAGGTCTCAGATGATGTGTTGCCTTTGGTTGTTACGGTTCTTCGATCTCCTTTAATCTAGAAGAGTTTTTTGGTCTTTCTGTGACTTCACAAACTTGTTATGTCCAAAGAGTAGAAGACAGTCATTTTCCAGCATGCCTCTCTGTCTGGTTTAACTGGTGCTTTCTCCCGCTTAGATGCAGACGGCACGGCTGGCCTGACACCTTGCAGGAGACGTGCCTTGTGTCTGTAGGAGTGTGCGGTCCACCTGTCTCCTCCAGACATGTCGATTGCTTCTTCTTCCTCTGTGAAGTTGCCATGTGGAAATAAGTCACTTTACTATACCAAATAACCAATAAGTATTTTGTGGGGAAATACTTCAAGACAACATAGAGACCTTGTAATTCCTCCAACTATTACCACTGTTTTTTACATCCATTGATGATTTTTGCCTAAAGTAATTCATTACTGTGAAAGTTGCTCAGTCATGTCTGACTCTTTGTGACCCCATGGACTATACAGTCCATGGAATTCTCCAGGCCAGAATACTGGAATGGGTAGCCTTTCCCTTCCCCGGGGATCTTCCCAATCCAGGAATCGAAGCAGGGTCTCCTGCATCAAATTCTTTGCCAACTGAGCTATCAGGGAAGCCCAATTATTACTGTGGTGGTTGCCAAACACTGATTTTGTTTTTTCTCCTAACGAATACCTTCCTATCTTTCTTTTACGTTTGTCACTCTTTGGGTGGCTCTAAGAGCTTTCCCTTACCTCTCCCCCATTTAACTTATGTAATTGTTTACTTATCTATTTGTTTATGTTAGTCTTGAATCCTTTTTTAATATAAATTTATTTTGTGCAGTGACTGGCAGCCTCTTACAATAGCAATTTTTGGCAATTAAAATAAATACATTTATATTAAAAAATAAATAATTTAAAAAATAAAATTACTTTGCCAACAAAGGTCAAAAAAAACAAAAAACACCTGCATCCTGTGTTACACAGCAGCTTCGCACTAGCTATCTGTTTTACCTCTGGTAACGTGTATGTTTCAATGCCACTCTCTCAATTGGTCCCACCCTCTCCTTCCCCCTACCCCATGTCCTCAAAGTCTTTTCTCTTCCTCTGCATCTCTCTTCCTGCCCTGCAGGTTGGTTCATTCAGTAGCTTGGGAGCTCATCCTGTCTTGGACTCTGTGAAAACCTAAAGGGGTGAGATGGGATAGGGTTGGGAGGGAGGTTCAAGAGAGAGGAGACATATGTATACTTATGTCTGATTCACGTTGTTGTATGGCAGAAACTAGCACATTGTGAAGCAATTATTCTCCAATTAAAAATTAAAAAACCAAACAAGCAAACTGCATCCTTCTCAACCCAGGCTCCTGGGTTTAAATTCTGTCTATTTAAAGGAGTTTTTACCCAGACAGGGATCTAAACCTCTTGCTTTTCCAAATTTAAGTCTTTGTCAGTGGTTTCTGATTCCCTGGAATAAAAAATTAGGAATCTTAGTGAGTAGAAGTAAGGATCCGGGTCTCTTTCCTGCTACGGAGGCCCATAGGCCAATCTGGTGATCATTTCCTGGTGACTGTTCATCAGCTCTGTCCAGGACAACAGTCACGTGTATGCTACTGAGACCTTGAAATGGGACCGGTCCAAACTGAGATGTGCTGGAAGTGAAAAATACACACCACATTTTGAAGAAAAAAGGATGCAAGTCTCATGAATAATGCATATAATGATTATAGGTGGAAATGATCATGTTTTGGATCTGTTGGGTTAAATCAAATATGTTATTTAAATTCGGAGACTTCCCTGGAAGTCTAGTGGTTAAGACCTTGCCTTCCAATGCAGGTTCTGCAAGTTTGATCCCTAGTCTGGGAGCTAAGATTTCACATGCCTTGTGGCCAAAAAACCAAGTCATAGAATAGAAGCAATATTGTAACAAATTCAATAAAGACTTTAAAAACTAATTAATTTCACCAGTCTCTTTTGACTTTTTCAGTGACAACTGGGAAGTTTACACTGTATTGCCCTATAGTTGAGGCACTGGTCTAAGCAATGCCAAACACACTTCCACTGTACTTGAGAGGTGAAGGAGGTAATATCACATAGGATGTAACCAGAACCTTTGCTTTGTACCTGGAGACTTGGTGTAAATTAGAAAAATCTGCTTATTCTGCACATAAGAAGGAGAAAATAGCCCTTCTTCCATGAAGACCCAGCCTCCAGCCAAGAGTACATGAAGCTTAGAGCAGCATTCAACACTCATCAGTGCTCTCCTGGCCAGGAGCCCTTGTGCAGTCTACAACCTCCACAACTGCACATGGCAGCCCCTCTGCTTGGCTGTGGAGCCTGAACCAGTGTTATCTGTTTTGGGGACCAGGGAGCCTTACTAGAATCCAGGTTGACTAGTGGGTAAGACTGCTGTCCCAGGAGTCAGATAATGTCTGAATTCCAATCTGTCTCTGATAACTAACCACCAGATGTCTAATCTTAGACTGATGACTTCCTTAAACTCTGTGTCTCCATTTCCTCACTAATAACACAGCAATGACAATAACAGGACCCTATGAGCTTGATGAAAGAATGAATTATTCTCCCATGTGCCTGGTCCCTGACACATAGTTGCCACTCCACAAATGTCACGATTATGCTTGCCCTTGCTTTAGAGTGGGCGGGAAGGCACGAAGATTGAATGGGTATGCTTGGGGAGGGAGTTTCACCTCTAGCTTTAGAGGAGAACCCTCAGTCCATTGGTTGGAAAGTACTTTGCTCCCACAGAATGATCCTGTGAGATACAAGGCATGTTTACTGCTTGTCATTTTTAAGTCACTGTTTAGTATTGCACACTCAAAGCAGGTACTGTGAGCCCATTTTGCAGCTAGAAAGACTGACGGTCTGGGTGCCCTTTTTCAAAGTCAGTGTACTAAGTTAAGAGGACAGACAACATAAAGAAGAAAGACAGGCTTTGACCTTCCCCCAGACTGTTGAGAGCTTGCTGCATCTTGGGTATCGAGGGATGTCTTTGGAGAGGTACATATCAGTAAAGTGTGTTCCCTGAACCCCCATGGGGGCATTGCAGCGTCCTGAGGGGGACTGGGTGGCATGAGTAGGTGGTTGTTAGTAGGTGTTATGTACTGGGCAATTTTAATGGTAATGAAGGTGAAAATGAGATGAGGATGGTCATGGCGGTGATTGGTGATTAAGCCCCCTTTTTAATGTACTTCTTTATTTTGAAAAAAAACTTTATTTATTTTTGGCTGTGCTGGGTCTTCATTGCTGTGTGGCAAGTGGGGACTGCTCTCTCGTTGTGGTGTGCAGGCTTATCATTGAGGTGGCTTCTCTTGTTGCGGAGCACAAAGCCCTTCTTTTTAAAATTGACGTGTAGAGAAGGAAATGGCAACCCACTCCAGTATTCTTGCCTGGGAAATTTTGTGGACAGAGGAGCCTGGTGGGCTACAGCCCATGGGGTCGCAAAGAGTTAACAGCTAAATGACTTAGCAACTAAACAAGCAACAGATGGTTGGTTTACAATGTTGTATTAGTTTCAGGTATACTGCAAAGTGATTTGGTTTTACATACATATATATACACACACATATTTCAGATTATTTTCTATTATAGCTCATTACAAGATATTAAATATCGTTCCCTGTGCTACTATAGAAAATATATAACTATTGAGTCCTTTTTAAAATGTCAAATGCAGGAGTTCCCTGGAGGTCCAGTGGTTAAGACTCTGTGCACTCACTGCCGAGGGTCCAAGTTCAATTCCAGGTCAGGAAACTAACTAAAATCCCACAGGGGCGGTCAAAAAAAGAAAAGTCAGATGCTATATTAAACACTTTGCAGAGATGACCTTACTGAAACTCAGAACAGCCCCCAGGAAGTTCTGTCCTAGTTCCCCTTTTATAGCTGAGAACAGGGAGGTGTGGGGTGAAGTCTCAGGTCTGCAGAGCCTGACACCGTAATGCTGGGCAGGTGACATCTGGGTCGGGAGCCTCGGTTTTCTGCCACATGAGATGGGATGGTGGCAGCATTCACGGAGCAGAGATACAGGGATACTGAATGGGGTGCTGCTGACGATCATCCATCAGGCGCAGGCGCAGTGATTGCCCCGTATTGTGACCTGTCTGTGGCTTCCCTGGTAGCTCAGCTGGTAAAGAATCCACCTGCAATGCAGGAGACCCCAGTTAGATTCCTGGGTTGGGAAGATCCCCTAGAGAAGACATAGGCAGCCCACTCCAGTATTCTTGGGCTTTTCTGGTGGTTCAGTCAGTAAAGAAATCACCTGCAATGTGGGAGACCTGGGTTCAGTCCCTGGGTTGGGAAGATCCTCTGGAGGAGGGCATGCCAACCCACTCCAATATTCTTTCCTGGAGAATCCTTATGGACAGAAGAGTCTGGTGGGCTACAGTCCATGGGGGTCACAAAGAGTTGGGCATGTCTGAGTAACTAAGCACACACACACACACACACACATCCTTAGGTTTCAATTCTGTAACCTTGAGGCATTTACAGCTTAGATTTTGATTTGATTGGCTCAGACAAAAAGAATCCGCCTGCAATGCATGAGGCCTGGGTTCAATCCCTGGGTTGGAAAGATCCCCTGGAGAAGGGAACAAATACCCACTCCAATATTCTTGCCTGGAGAATTCCATGGACAAAGGAGCCTGGCAGTCTACATATAGTCCATGGGTTGCAAAGAGTCGGACACGACTGAGTGACCTGTCTGTATCACCCTTCGTTTGAATGAAGGGTCCCAGGATTCTCACCTGGATAGGCAGTGATCACCCAGGTCGTTATTGTCTCCAAGTCCAGGTCTTGGGACCGACCTGTTTCTCCTTCAAGGGTGGTGTCTCATCCTGTCCTGAGGGTGAAGTGGCCTGGGTTTTGAAGCCATGCTTCTTGGGGATGTCTTGACTCTCGAGTGCTTCGGTCCTTGGTGAACATATATTGCTTCTTACTTGTTCCTGTTGTGGGGACACCCATACCTGATCCTGAATTAGTATATGCATCACGGTGGAGCCACTCACACATTTCTGGGGTTTTCTGGCTAACACTCCACCTCAAACATGAGTGGTGTAGATTTAAAATACAGAGTTGTGCTCTATGCTCTGTTTTTTGGTTGAGTTTACATTTTGTGAAAGTTTTTCCTTTTTTAAAATTTATGTATTTATTTTTAGCTGTGTTGGGTTTTCACTGCTGTTCTCGGGTTTTCTCTCCTTTTGGTGCGTGGGCTTCTCGTTGCAGTACACAGGTTCTAAGCACGTGGGCTTCAGGAGTTGTGGCACAGGGGCTTAGTAGCCCCAGGAGTGTGGAATCTTCCTGGACCAGGGATCAAACCTGTGTCTTCTGCATTGGCAAGCGGATTCTTAACCACTGAACCACCAGGAAAGGCTGAAAGTCTTTCCTTTCCTCACTGATTTTCCCCTGCCCAGAACTCACATCTACTATCTCCATTGCCCTCCTAGGGGCTCTGGCTTCAACTGGCAGATGCCCAGGCCACCAAGCCTCCCACTGGAGCCAGAGCCCTAGGAGTGCAAGGGGATCCATGCTTTCCTGCATCAGTAATCTGGCCTGTGCATGACGACCACCTCATTCCCTGGTTCTGAAATGGTTTCTTTCAGGCAACAGTAAATGGATGAGTTGGACTATTAAGATGCTTTAAACATGGCATAGGCATGATGAGGGAGTATTCCTGTAGTAGACAGCATCCCATTGTTCTGTGCTTAGTTGCTCAGTCGTGTCCGACTCTTAGCAACCCCCTGAACTGTAGCCCACCAGGCTCCTCTGCCCAAGGGGATTCTCAAGACAAGAATACTGGAGTGGGTTGTCATGCCCTCCTCCAGCAGATCTTCCCAACCCAGAGATCGAACCCAGGTCTCCCGCATTGCAGGCAATTCTTTACCATCTGAGCCAACCAGAGGATCCTGGACAGCATCCCAGAGAGAACCAGATCTTTCCAGTGTGGAGCAAATGAAGCATTTTTAAAGATATTTATTTATTCGACTGCCCTGGCTCTTAGTCATGGCGTGTGGATCTTTAGTTGCAGCATATGGGACCTAGTTCCCTGACCAGGGAACCAAGGTACCCTGCACTGAGGGCTCGGGGTCTTAGTCCCTGGACCACCAGGGAAGTTCCGCAAATGAAGTTTCTTTCATGAAGGGACTATGAAATGGTTTGTTAGTTTTAGGAGCTGTGCTGTAAATACCTGGAGAAGGCAATGGCAACCCACTCCAGTACTCTTGCCTGGAAAATCCCAGGGATGGGGGAGTCTGATAGGCTGCAGTCCATGGGGTCGCACAGAGTCGGACACGACTGAAGTGACGCAGCAGCAGCAGCAGCAGCAGCAGCTGTAAATCCCTGGTCTAGCCACCCCACATCTGGCCCGTTCTCTACCATCCATTCTCTACCTTTCTCTGTCTTTCAGCTGATTGTGTTCTGGGTGCAGTCAAGGGAACAGATAAGCTACTTTGAGGTGCCCAGGGGTCCACAGCAGAAGGAAGCTGTGTATCCCTGGGTGATGTTGAGAGCTGGGGAGGAGGAGCCTAGCAGGAGGGAGATGTAAACAAGCAAGGAAGCAGCCGCCAGGAGAGGCACATCAGGCAATCCCCTGGCGGTCCAGTGGTTAGGACTCAGCACTTTCACTGCCAGGAGCCCAGGTTCCATCTGTGCTTGGGGAACTAAAATCTCATAAGCCATGCAATGCAGCCAGAAAACACACACACACACACACACACACACACACACACACACACACAGCATCAAAAACAGGAGGATGTGCACAGTGGAAAGGCATCCTGACTTCTCACTCTTTCCACATCTCCCATCCCATCACTGCCTTCCTCTGAGCCAGCAGGTCCAGGGATCTAGATGATACACTTTTGGGTCAAGTCCTCGGGAGTGAGAAGGGAGATGACTAGACCGGGCATTTACAGCACAGCTCCTAAAACTAACTAACCATTTCATATTTATTCATAGCATTCCACCTCTCCAGCACAACCCCGGAATCATAGCAAACACTCTCAAAAAGCACTTCTTCTGCCTCAGGCATTGTTCTGAGGACTCTGGACAGCTGTTTTCATTCCCACAGTAACCAATTGAGATCAGTGTTCTATTGTCTTCGTGCAGATAGAAGTGGTGAAGCTGGGAACTGCAATCTGTGTATTTTGGCTCCAGAGTAATCCATGGCCACAGTGCTCAGGAGCCTCGCCGTGCTGTGAGCAGGATGGAATTTAAGTGAAGAGGATGCCATGAGTGAAGGGTTGCATCCTCGTGTGGGCAGAAGGTGTGTTGGTGTGTGGATATTGATGCTTTGCCTAATGAAGATCTATTTCCACTTTTCTGGTAGCAGCACTTTTCCCTGGGGAACTGCCCCCTCTCTAACTCTCTGTCAATGTAACTCAAGTGCTGCCAGACCTGTGAGCTGGCTCCTGGGAAGGCATGTGACCCCGAGCTGTCCAATCAAAGCATTCATCCCCTCAGCCAAAGTGATTGGTCCAGAGGTGGGCGTGTAACACGGATTAGACCAGTCAGAGCCAAAGAGACTCATCCTGGGTTTTTAATAATTCTGTTGAGGAAGAGGCATGGTCCTTCCATTGGGACTGCAGAGATGATGGAATGTGAGCTTCCAAAAGCTGTGATCTTTTTTTTTTTTTTTCATTTAAACAGACTTAAAAAAAATTTTTTTTTAATTGGCATTTAGTTGCTTTGGAATGTTGTGTTAGTTTCTGATGTACAGCATAATGAAGCAGCTATAACATATATCCCCTCTTTTGGATTTCCTTCCATTTAGTTCACCACAGAGAATTGAGTAGGTTCTCTTTCCTTATCTATTTTATACATAGTAGTGTGTAATTGAAGTGTAATTTACATGGTCTAAAATTTCCACTTGTAAGTGTACAATTCAGTGATTTGGGGCTTCTCTGGTGGCTTGGGCGGTAAAGAATCTGCTGCAATGCAGGAGACCTGGGTTCGATCCCTGTGTCAGGAAGATCCCATGGAGAAGGGAATGGCAACCCACTGCAGTATCATTGCCTGGAGAATCTCATAGACAGAGAAGCCTGTCAGGCTACAGTCCATGGGGTCACAAAGAGTCGGATACGACTGAGCGACTAACACTTTGACTTCAGTGATTTTCAGTGACTTTACTGAATTGTGCAACATCACTGTAACTCCAGTTTTAAGACATTTCCATCATCCCAGTAAGACTCCTCATATCCCTTTGGGGTTAATCCAAAATTCCACTCCCCACCCCAGGCAATCTCTAATCTATTTTATCTTTATTGATAGCTAGCAGCCGTCTTGCTGTGCTGAAGGGTGGTCCTGTCTGAGATGAGCAAGAGAGATGGGAAAATGAGGTTGAAAGCTGGAGAGAGACTGAGTCTGGTGAGATCACATGGGCACCAGGAGCTAGGCATTACTGAGTCTCTGTTACTGGAATTTCTATTGCTCAGAGGCAATAAAAGCCCCTTGACTGTGAAAGTATGTGTATTTGCACCTGTGTGCATTTCTTTGTTGTTTTCTGTTTCATGTAACTGGAATGATCTTGACTTCCATATCTAAATTATAAGTTTTACTCCAGAAGGAAAGAGAAAGACAGAGAGACAGAGACAGACAGAGAGGAGAGAGATCTCAAGATGAAATAAATGAGTATAAAAGAGAAAGGTTGAGTTTGCTGGTGACAAAAAGCCAGATAGGATATATAAATTAATTACTCCTAGGTAAGTGGGTGATGTGTTAACTACTTCTTTGCACAATAAATTTTTGAATGCCTGCTTATTAATTTCTTATATTGTGTCCTGTTCAAAAAGGAAAACTTACAGAGATGCTGACAACAGTGAAAATGAAGTCAATTTAAAGCAAGAAAAATGAAGCAAAGAGAAAATGTGGGCTGGGAAGGAAGCTAAAACTAAAAGCTTAGTAAACACAATGCTTAACTTGAGGACTTGGGCACAATTACCAAAAGATGGTGAATTCTAGGCTTCAGAGTGACTGAAATTAAGAAATATGCTTAGTTTTGGGATTTCCCTGTTCTTCTACTGCAGGGGTGCAGGTTTGATCTCTGGTGAGGGGAACTAAGATCCCCCCATGCAGCATGGCCAAAAAAATGTCAAAAAAAAAAAAGAAAAAAAAATTCATAGCAAGTGGAAAAAAGAGTTCTAAAAATTTTTTTAAAGAAATATGCTTAGTAGAAATTTGTAATGTTTATACCTAGTAATAATAATTTATACAATGTTAGTGTTATTTAGACAACTATAATAATGGTGTAAATTTCACAAGGCCATTCATGAGTGATGAATCTAGGGGAGACAATCCCCCTTCAATCTGTGTTTATACCTTATATCCACCTTAACATCCCAGAGCCCCCACAGAAATGTTTTGATTAAATGAAATTTCTAGTTCCAAAAAAATGTGCTTAGTTTCTAAAACAAGATGTCTGTAAGTTTACAAAGTCAACCAGCTGCTAAATTTCTCTCTTGAGCCACTTCATCATGCAATTTGCTAAAAGTAGTCTTAAAGGAGGCAATATGACATCATCCACGGAGAACACAGGGTCAGATTCAAGTTCAAAGACTAGGTGCTTTGTGCTAAGTACCATCCAGTCAACACTAACAGTATTAGGAATGCTTTTGGTTGCAAATAATAGAATGTTAAGCCACAAAGGCCATAGTTATCTTTAATAACAAGAACTGTGGTAAAGACATGGGGAGAATTCCTAGGCGTGAGTGGTGCAGTGGCTCAAACATACCTCCAGAAACCCAGTATCTTTCTGTCTTTCTGGTTGGCTTTCCTTGGATTTTTGGCTTCCTCTCTCAGGATCAAATAGTTATCTCTGTACCACCAGGCATCCCATCCTCAGTCAGGAAAGGAAGAAGAATGGGGTCAGTCCTCCCTGTCCTTCCTTATCAAGAAACGAAAAGCCTTCCCCATAAGTACATTTGTCCTTAATTATAATTGACTGGAATTAGATCACCTCTCCCTTCAAAGTAGGCTTGGGGAATAGAGAAACTGTTTGAGGGAAATGGGACTGGGGATTGACAGACCAATTATCACCACACTGCTGAGTTCAACACAGCCAGGTTTAGGTGCCAGGGAAGAAGGGGGGAGTGAATACTGGGTAGTGAGCGAGCAGTGTGTGCCTAAGGGAAGGTGCTGAATGCAACCAGTTCCTGGGTAGACGGCGTCCATCTCCTGTGCTTCGGCTAGAGATATGTACAGAGTACCACAGAGCAGGGAGGTGAGCACCTCACCCGCTGGGGGATCAGGGAAGGTCAAAAGTTACTGATGACTGAGTTTATCTTAAAGGCAAAGTGAAATCACTTGGGGATGGGGGAGGGGAGATAGGCTCAGCATGTGGAGGCATGAGCTAAAAAAGGGGAGTGTAAGATGGTCCAGGGTGTTAAAAGAAGCTCTAGCAATTTTGTATTGATATATCATATGGGAGACAGGGAGAAAACTCGAAAGGAACCTGGGGATGAGGTCATGGGTTGCCTTGTGTGCCCTGCTTTGAGCTTTTAGGTTCTATTCCTGGAGCAACAGGGCAAGTGGTTGGATTTTAAGTATAGAGCTGGTAGGAACACAGGCTCTGGAGCCCAGATTCATAGGTTGAAATCTTGCTTCTCTCACCTACCCTCTCTGTGCTTTATTTTTCCCATCTCAAAAGGGAAACATAAGAGAGTCTTCATCCTTAGGATTGTAGTGAGGCTTAGTCAGTTAATTCAGGTAGAGTTCAAAGAATGATGACTGGCACATAGTAAACCTTTACATGTGGTCATGATGATGATGGTGCTGGTGCTGATGCTGGTGGGGATGGTGATGATGGTGGTGATAAAGGAGAGGTTTAGAATCAAAGGAACACTATTGTAATGCTCCATATGAAAGTTGCTAGAACTCAAACTGCTGCTGCTGCTGCTGCTGCTGCTAAGTCACTTCAGTCGTGTCCGACTCTGTGTGACCCCATAGATGGCAGCCCACCAGGCTCCACCGTCCCTGGGGTTCTCCAGGCAAGAACACTGGAGTGGGTTGCCATTTCCTTCTCCAATGCATGAAAGTGAAAAGTGAAAGTGAAGTCACTGAGTCGTGTCCAACTTTCAGTGGCCCCATGGACTGCAGCCTACCAGGCTCCTCCGTCCATGGGATTTTCCAGGCAAGAGTACTGGAGTGGGGTGCCATTGCCTTCTCCGGAACTCAAACTGGGACACTCTTTAATTGGTGTGTGACATAAGTTGTTGTTGTTCAGTTGCTCAGTTGTGTCCAGCTCTTTGTGACCCCATGAACTATAGCACACCTGGTTTCCCTGTCCTTCACCGTCTCCTGGAGACTGCTTGAACTTGTGTCCATTGAGTCAGTGATGCCATCCAACCATCTCATCCTCTGTTATCCCCTTCTCTTCTTTCAGTCTTTCCCAGCATCAGGACTTTTCTGATGAGTCAGCCCTTCACATCAGATGACCAAAGTATTGGAGCTTCAGCTTCAGATCAGTCCTTCCAATGAATATCGGGGTTGATTTCCTTTAGGATTGACTGGTTTGATCTTGTTATCCAAGGGACTCTCAAGAGTCTTCTCCAACACCACAGTAACATAGTAGGAAATAAACTTTCAAAACCTGCTGATTAATGTGATGAGGGAATGAGAAGGGTCAAGAAGAACTCCCAGGATTTCGATTTTGTTGCCCCTTGGGTTTTGCTGGTGATGTCCCTCAGATTTGGGGCCTAGGGTGTACCTACAAAAGTGAATCTAATTGTTCACCACAGTGAAGGGTTCACAGGTGGGTGTGGGAAGAACAGCCAGCATTTACAATTTGGATTTGCATGATGGGCCGTGGGTTGACCTGAGCCATTTGATGCTCATGGGCTGTCATTCATTCGTCCAGTATCTCCTGAGCACCTTTATGCCAAGTGCTGTTTTAGGCCTCTGGAATGTCATGTGAAGCAGTGCACAGTCCCTGCTGTCCTGGAGCTTATCTTCTGTCTGAAAAGATGGAGTAAACCAATAAACGAAAAACCACACAATACCCATCATACAGAGATAAGGATACAAAAAATAAAGGACTGTAAAGGATTAGAACAGGGTTTCTCAGCCTCGGCACTGTTGACCTTTGGCTATTTGATTCTTTGTTGAACAGATTCTTGATTCTGTTCTGTGCATGGTGAGATGATGAGCAGAATTCCTGGCCTCTGCCAACTGGATGCCAGGATCATTCCCCCGACCATTGCTCCAACTAAAAATGCCTTCAGATCTTGCCAGATGTCCTCTGGGGAACAGAATTTCCCTGACTGAAAATCTCTAGGTGGAATGGAGTTTGACTGAGGGAGATGAGTGTGGTGTCCAGTTGGGAATTTAAGAGAAATCTCCCCAAGTACATTTCCTGGGCCCACATACTTGATGTCTTAAAGCACAAGAAATGTCTGGAGACCAAGAATCTGAAATCAAGGTGTTGGCAGGGTTGGTTCCTTCTAGAGACTGTGAGAACATTCTTTCCAGGCCTGGCTCCCAGTTTCTGGCAGTTACCAGTGGTCCTTGGCTTGTGTCCACATCAGTCCCATCTCTGACCCTTTCTTCACCCTGGCCCTCTCGTCTGTGTTTCTCCCCTGTGTCTGTGTGTTTCAGAAATCCCTCTCCATCCTCTGATATGGAAGCCAGTCTTCGGATTTAGAGCTTACTCTATCTCTAGGATGATTTCATGTTGAGATCATGAACTAATTATATCTACAATGATCCTGCTTCCAGATAAGGTCGATTTCACAGAACCAAGACTTAGGACTTGGACGTATCTTTTCAGGAGACGTAATTCAACCTTCTGTGCTTCTTCAGGAGATGAACAGTGAACGTAGATCCAAACCAAGTGCGGGAATGTGGCATTTAAATGAACGTGTGTGTGTGTATAAGTGTGTGCGTGTGTGTGTGTGTGATGTTCCAAGAAAAGGTGATGGATGCAAAGGTGAATTGAGACATGAATGAGAATGGTGTGTCTGGGAAAAAATGGTGACCACTAGGTCTGGAGTGCAGGAAGCAAGGGGAAGATTTAGAGGGTGAGTTTGGAGTACTAGGCAAAGGCCAGACCATGTTGGACCTCGGAGGCCACAAAAAGAAGTTTGGATTTTATTCCAAGTGCAGCAGGGAGCTTTGGGCTTTTAAGGGGGGAGCAGTTGCTGTGGGTTTGTTCTGCTTTCTGCCTTTTCCTTTGGAGCAGGCTTAAGAAGATAGTGATGACTTTGCAGCTGTTAATCATCAGCAAACTGTAATCACTAAGAGAATGTTTGAAATCATAAGTTAAGGATTTTTAGAAGGAAGCAAACCAAAGAAATACTGTGAGAGCCTGCCCTAATTATTTCCCGGACTCCAAGTAACCAGGTGCATCGGAGAGATTATTTTTCTTCCTCTGATTTATGAAGGTCTCGGGGTCTAAATTTTGAAACTGCTGATAGAACATGTTCTGGGATGGTGGGATAATACTCTGAAACTTTTCTACTTGTCTCACAATAAAATTTTTTTGATTATTTATTCAAGCTCTTTTTTTTTTTAAGTATTGTTGTTTTACAGTACTGTGTTTCAGGTGTACAGCAAAGCAATTCAGTTATGTATATTATTTTTGCAGATTCTTTTCCATTATAGGATATAACAAGATATTGAGTATTGTTCCCTGCATTATACAGTAAATCCTTACTGTTTTATCTATTTTGTATATAGGGATGTGTATCTGTTAATCCCGTATTCCTAATTTATACCTCTCCACCCTCCTTTCTTCTTTGACAACTGTAAGTTTTTCTTCTATGTCTGTGAGTCTTTTTTCTGTTTTATAAGTACATTCATTTGTATTATTTTTTAGATTCCAATATAAGTAGTAGTATATAATATTTGTCTTTCTCTCTTTGACCTATTTCAATCAGTATGATAATCTGTAGGTCCATCACGTAGCTGCAAATGGCAATATTTCATTCTCTTTGTCCCATTATGCATACATACACACACACACACACACACACACACACACACACACGCTGTATCTTCTTTATCCATGCATCTCTTGATGGATATTTAGATTGCTTCCATATCTTGGTTAGTGTAAGCTGCTATGAACATCGAGCCTGGTGGGCTGCCATCTATGGGGTCGCACAGAGTAGGACATGACTGAAGCGACTTAGCAGCAGCAGCAGCATGAACATTGGGGTGCATGTATCTGTTTGAATACCAGTTTTTGTCTTTGCTGGGTATATACCTAGGAGTGGGGTTGCAGAATCATGGTGACTCTATTTTTAGTTTTCTGAGGAACCTCCATGCCGTTCTCCATAGAGCCTGCCCCAATTTACATTCCCACCAATAATGTAGGAGGGTTCCCCTTTCTCCACACCCTCTCCAGCTTTTGTTCCTTGTAGACTTTTTGATGATGGCCATTGTGACTGGTGTGAGGTGGTACCTCAGTGTGGTTTCGATTTGCATCTCTCTAATGCACCCATGTTGTCCCTCAAGGTCTTAATAGGGAAAAAGCCTTTATTTGGTTAAGTATCAACTTCAACTATCAAAGAATCATGTGAAATTTGCTATTATAAAAGGGAAAATAAGGGTCATGGACTTAAAGAATTGAGGGAATGAAAAGCTCAAGAACTTGAAGCATGAGATAAACCACTCCGATTCCGGGGGTCTCAAGAGTTGTGTGTTAGTATGTGACTCAACTTACAATGGATCAAATTGTGACATGATTTAGAGGCTATTGGGAATTTTAAAGCTAAACCATGCTTTGATGATAGGATGCATTCCAAACACCTGGTAGGATGAATGAATGCTTGTTTCACAGATGAGAAAACATGACTTATAAAAGCTTGGTGTCATTTCATGTTGACAACAGGAAACCTAGGAGAAGGGTGATTCCCTTGGCTGCTGTGCTCGTGGGCACATGCCCTGAGGTGGGCATGAAATGCCAGTCTCTCCTACTCCCATAATTCTCTGTGCAGCTGCATTTTCTAAAATCTTTTTATTTTATATTGGCATGTAGCTAATTAGCAATGAACAGCAAAGGGACTCTGCCATACGTATACATATATCCATTTTCCCCCAAGCTCCCCTGCCATCTAGGCTGCCACGTAACACTGAGCAGAGTTCCCTGTGCTCTATAGTAAGTCCTTGCTTGTCATCCATTTCAAATAATCCTGCAGCATTTCTCATCATATGAGTTTACCGCATAAAGATGCATGATCCCCAAACCTGCTGACCGCGCTAAGGCATTCAACTTAGAAACATGATTTCTCTGAAGCTCAAGGGAGAAACTACTGCACCCATTAAACTAAGAAATTTTGTATTATTCTCTGCCCTGATGCTTTCCTGAGACTTTCTCCAAGGATATATTTGACTGTGTGTTTTTGCCTTACAAGCTAACTATAAAATCTACGTACCATATAAGATAGGATGCCATTGCACGATTGACTGGTCTTTTTCAAATTGTAAGTGATGACCCTTTGGAAGGAGGTGAGATCATTTTAGTGGGTAATTTTGAATAAAGGAATTAGAATAGCGTGGGATGAAAGGGAACCAAATGTAACAGAATATATTGCAGTAGCATAGGAAGCATTTAACACTGACTTTATGAAAATTTCATTTTGCTTGGATGAATTTATGCATGTGTGTGTGTGTGTGTGTGTGTGTGTGTGTGCATGTCCCATTCAGGAGGAAAATGTTTCAGATTTTCAAATGATGGGCATGTGTACATGCTAAGTCGCTTCAGTTGTGTCCAACTCTTTGCAACCCTATAGATTGCAGCCCTCCAGGCTCCTCTGTCCATGGAATTTTCCAGGCAAGAATACTGGAGTGAGTTGCCATCCCCTCCTCTAGGGGATCTTCCTAACCCAGGGATCGAACCTGTGTCTCTTAAGTCTACCTGTATTGGCAGGTGGGTTCTTTACCATTAGTGCCACCTGGGAAGCCTACCAAATGGTGGGCACACCCCCAAATGTTTGCAAACCAGTGTTCTATATTCCACTTGCTAGCTCCTCATTGTTAATCCCTGAAGTAGAAAAGGCACGTAGATTGAACAGTTCAGGTTCCTAAATAGTCGTAGTGTAGATTTTAATCAACATTTCTCTGGAATCTTCATTTTCTTTCGAGAATAGCATTGTTCCTTCTCTCGAGCTGGCACTTTGAGGTGTGAGGGCAACTCTAAGTTCTAATGTCTCCAGCTTTATGACTCAGATTTCCCCTCTGCCCACACCATTTCCATGGATGAGTTATCTGTGCTTATGTGAGATCCAGCTGGACTTGGGAGGCATGAATGCCTTCAGCAGGGATCCAGGACTCTAAGCTGTTTAACCAGCCTTTTAGAGTTGTTACTATACCCATTAAAAAAAAAAAAAAACACCTTGGAGATTTGAAAAAACAACAGAATTTTAAAAATAAGAAAGCATTACTTCCCTGGCAGTTCATGGTCAAGACTTCGCCTTCCAGTGCAGGACGTGCAGGTTTGATCTCTGGTCGGGGAGCTAATATAAAACAGAGGCAATATATTAACAGATTCAAAAGACTTAAAAAATGGCCCACATAAAAAAAATCTTAGAAAAAAGCATTAGGTACATCTGTTCATTTACACCTTTGTTACCCAGAGACAAGATCAAGATTTCATAAAACAAGTATATTTCACATCACTCAATTTTTGACAGGAGAACACAATTTCAAGGATGCCCTCATCAAAGCACTATCTGATGCTATTAAGGCATCTCTCTCCCTAAGTCATCGCTGCTGGTGAAAGGAGTTGTCATAGAGATGCTGATTTCTTCAGAGTCATGAGTAGGATGAGGACCAGTTCATGAGACACAAACAGTGACTTGATTTCCATCTGCTCTGGACCATGGGAGATGTGAGAGATGCTGGACTATGTTGCTCCTTGGAGCTGTGTATCACATGCCATGCATGTACCATGTCTTCATACAGGGTCAGGCTCTTGATGGTTGAGGAAAGGAAAGATGTGGGTTGAAGGGTAGGTGGTGGGGAGAAAGAGAGATGGATTTCCTGGGTGATGTTTATACAGACTAGCTGAGCAACAGCCTCTGTGTCTGTCTTTTATCTGCTTTGATCAACCAGCCCACACAGTTAGGGTGGTTTCAACTGGTTTTTCTTTGTGAGGCTTTTTACAACCTATGTGAGTTTTGGAAGACTCCTCTAACGAATGGCCATAAACTGGGTAGATTAAAACAACAGACACTTACTCTCTTACTATTCTGGAGGCCAGAAATCTAAACCCTCTTTTCTCTGGAAGCTCTATGAGAGGATCCTTCTTGCCCCATCCAACTTCTGGTAGCTCCTGGCATTCCTTGACCTGTGGCCATACCACTCCCATCTCTGCCTCCATCTTCTTGGCCCTCCTATCTCTGCGTCTTCTCTTCTGTCTCTTAAGAGGATACTAATCACTGGATTAAAGGAATTTAGAAATGCAATCTATAGAGACAGTCTGTGGATTAGTGGTTGTCTAGGGCTCAAGGAGAATGGGGGAAGTGGTGCGTGATTGTTCATGAATATGTGTCATTTTGGGGTGATAAAAATGTTCTAAAAATAATATTGATGACTGCACAACGCTGTATATATAGTACAAAACACTGAATCGTATAATTTAAAAGGGACTAGTTTTTATGATATATGAATATTTCCATAAAGCTTTTATTAAATATCTAAAATTTGTAAAAAATGAGTCTACCCTAAATCCATATGGTCTCATCACAAAACCCTTAACTAGATCCCACCTGCAAAGACCCCTTTTCTAAGGCAATAAAGTCATGATCACAAGGTATGGGGTTTGGAAGTGGACATATTTTGGCGGGGGGAGCTACCATTCAACCCACTGTACAACCTACAAAGGGAGATATACTCTAATGGGGTCAGAGTAGAACTCTGCTCCATACTTATGCACCAAGAGTGTACACTGTGCTGTGAACTGGTGTGGTGTATTATTATGACAGGCAGGAATATAAAGTCAGCCAGCCTGTGAAGTGGTTATGCTATCACAGCCCTGCCTCTGATGAACCCAAGAACTTATAGCAGACCTCAATTTCCTTATCTGTGAAATCTCCTTCCTTTAAATCTTTTTCTCAGTGAGATCTTCTCTGATCATCCTATCAAGATTATACCAACTTCCTGTCCTTCTGATAGTCCTTATCATACTCCACAGCATTTATCAAATTCTTACCTGCTACCTGTGGTATTCATTTATTTGCTTATTATCCTGTTCTCCCAACACAAAGGAAGCTCCAGAAAGGCAGATTTTTTGTTGTTTTCTTCACTGTTATAACCTTGGTGTCTAGAGCAATGCTTGGCACACAGTAGTTGCTTCCACTAAGCGTGGAAGGCAGGTCTGAGGGGTGAGGGTGCCTGGGGGCCATCTCATGAGATGGGGATGTGAATTAAATTGCTACTAAATCAAACATGGGTCCGCTCTTCTGTTGCACAGCAAAGCCAATCTACTGACACTGGGTTGCAATGAAGGAAGATACAGTGTTTATTGCAGACACCAAGCAAGGAGAATGGGCAACTCATGCTCAGAAGATCTAAACTCTTGGATGGCTTGTAGTAAGTTTTTCAAGGTAACATTAGGAGTTGAGGGAGTGGATCACAGGGTGAATGGTCAGCTTGTGCACAATTCTCTGATTGGTTGGTGGTGACACAACAGAGTGCTTTTCCAGGAATCTCATACATCAACCTTGCGGTTCTAACTGTCTGAGGTCTGCGTGCTGATAATCAGCATGCAGTCAACGTCCTCTACCTGGTGGGAGTTTCAGTATCTGTAAAACAACTCAGAAGTATGGCTCAGGATATTTTCCATAGCTCTTGAAGGGGAACTAAAAGTTCCTAACTTTGTTGAATAGCTAAACTAATACTATTTTGTTTTGCTTGACAGTTTTCCTTTGTTTATGCATTTTCTCATTTCTCTGATTATATTTCCTCTTTGGAGCTAGGGAAAGGCCTAGAGGGATAAAGCTTTTCTGCAAACAAGAGTCCGTGGACATAGGATAGGGAGAGGGGGAGGTGAGGTCTGTCCCTAGGAAGGATCTGCTTGGCTTCAAAATCAGAGAATCCTTGGTGACTTCCCTGGTGGTCCAGTGGTTAGGAATCTGACTTCCAATTAAGGGGCTGATCCCAGGTTGGAGAACTAAGATCCCACCTGCTACGGGGTAACTGATCCCGCTCACCTCAACAAAGACCCAGCTCAGCCAAAACAAAAACAAAACAAAATAGACAAACAAAAAACAAGACATATTTAGAGAATCTCTATCAAGTGTTATAGCAGATTTTATGTAAATGTGAGTTTCCCTTCCTTTTCCCCCTCCCATTTCTTGAACTATTTCTTCCACACAAGATCCATAATGCTCTGTGTGTCATTCATTCACAATAAGAAACAGGCCGCAAGGTTTTAAATACTATGGTAGCAAAATGTGTTATTTCAACTTCTCTTTTCCAAGGCAGAGATACAGTGAGAAATACAGTCAATACTCATCATGCTTGTTATTCACAGTAGTTCTGTTCTCGAAAGTGGCCGTGAACACTGAATTAGTGAATACTATCCACTGCTGGATGGAAACACTATGGGGTCAGGTTCTGTGAGCCTCTGGTCACAGCATCTCAGTCAACCAATCAATATATAACCTGATTTGACATGTGTTTCTGTTTCAAGACACCTGATTTAATACATATTGCGGATTTATTGACATGGAACTCAGAGCCAACAGCATCATAACTCACGCTTGAATAAAGTGTGTCTAACATGCGTGTTTTCCCTATAAGGCGTGTCACAGCGTTCTTGCACTTGGAGACGCTAGCCAGCGCTTCAGCAGTATGCCTTTTAACAGCATGTGTATTTTTTATTTATTTGGCTACATCAGGTCTCAGCTGCAGCATATGGGATCTTTGATCCTGCTATAGCACACAGAGTCTTTAGTTGCAGCATGTGGGATCTAGTTCCCTGACCAGGGATCAAACCCTGGCCCCCTGCACTGGGAGCACAGAGTCCTAGCCACTGGACCACAGGAAAGTCCCCTGTCATTTTTAACAGTGGAAGTAGCAACATAAAGGACAAAAAGTTGAAAAAACATAACATTAAGTTGACCATGAAAGGACATTTGTTTAAGTTCAGGCTGAGAACTAAAACAGAAGGCAAAGCATCAGTTCAGACCTCAGCTGGGAACCTGAGAATTCAAAGTTTTCTCCACTTGGTCTTGCCTGCAAATGATTGTGAAAGCACCTCGATGGTTGATTTTGACTCTGCAAATGAACTTCAGTAGGTGGGGGCACTCAGGAATATGGAATCTGTGAGTCGGGAGGTTGGCTGCGTATCCAGTGCAGCCAGGTTGAAGAGTTCCACCAACTCTACCTGGTTTTGCCTTCTCCTCCAGTCCATAGAGTCAGAAATTTCAAAGAAAAGTAAAACTGATGATGCTGAACACATGTACTCAGGACGGGGGCGGGTGTGGGGGTCGCTTGAATCACTGCAGAGAAACAGCTCCAGCTGGTCTGTTGTGAGTGCTCTTTTGTGAAATGGCTTACAATCACAACAGCAGACATGTAGTTGTGAGAAAGGAAGTATACGCATTTTCAGCCCTTTCAGAGAGTAACTTCTAGGGTCTCCTGCCTGGGAAATGCTGCTTTTTAAAAAAAATTTTCCAATTCCATTTATTTACTACTTTATTGAGGTGCATCTGCATACCATGCAGTTCAGCTAGTTAAAGCGTCCAACTCCATGGTTTTTAGTATAGGTGCAACATCACCACAGTCAATTTTAGATTTTTATCACATCAAAGAATTGCCTGTTAACCTTTATTGTCACCCCCTATTCCCCGTCTCCCAGCCCTAAGCAACCACTACTCTATTTTCCGTATATTTAGATTTCCCTGTTTTGGACATTTAGTATGAATAGAATGAGGTCTCTTGTGATAGACTTTTTCATGCAGCAAAATGTTTTCAAGGTTCATCCATATTGGAGCATGTTTCAGAACTTTATTCGTGACAGACTAGTGCTTCATTTTATGACTATACTACATTTTTAAAAATGTATTTATTTGGCTATGCCAAGTCTTAGTTGTGGCATGCAGGATCTTGAGCTGCAGCGTGTGGGATCTAGTTCCCTGACCAGGGATGGAACCCGGGTCCCCTGCATTGGGAGCACAGCGTCATAGCCACTGAACCGTCAGAGGAGTACCTACATTAAAATTTTTTTTTAAATTTATTTATTTTTGGCTGGGTTTAAGTTGCTGCACGGACTTTTCTCTAGTTGTGGCTAGTGGGGCTACTCTCTAGCTGCAGCGGGCTGGCCTCTCATTGAGGTGGCTTCTCTTGTTGTGGAGCACAGGCTCTAGGGCATGTGGGCTCGAAATTGTGCTCTAGACCACAGGCTCATTAGCTGTGGCACACAGGCTTAACTGCTCTGCAGCACGTGGGGTCTTCCCAGACCAGGGATCAAATCCCTGTCTCCTGAACTGCAGGTGGATTCTTCACCATGTAGCCACCAGGGAAGCCCCTGGCATTTTTTAAAGCATTTTTTAATTGGAGTATATTTGATTTACAGTGTTGTGTTGTCAATAGTTTCTGCAAAAATACTGGAGTGGATTGCCATTTCCTCTTCCAGGGGATCTTCCAGACCCAGGGACTAAACCCACATCCATCTCCTGCGTTGCAGTCAGCTACTTTACCCTCTGAGCGATGGAAGAAACCCTATCAATAGTTTCTGGTATGCAGCAAAGCAAGTCAGTTACACATATACATATATCCACTCTTTTTTAAATTGTGTTCCCGTGTAGTCCCACTTTGAAGACCCCCATCTGCAGGCAGTAATCACAGGGCAGGCTCGGCAGAGACAGATCGGAGAAGGAGCTTTCCCAAGCTGGGAGGCTGGAGGGGGCTTAATACCAGGACAGACACAAAGAGCATCTCAGAAGGAGATGACATCTGTCAGCTTGAAAGAGCGCCAGGGGCAAGACATAAACTTCAGTGGCTCAAAGAGAGCACTTCTCAGAAACTTCCCTTGCCTTTGGAAAGCAGTGAAAAGTGATGGAATCGCCACTTTGTACAAGGAAGGGGCACCTGCCTTGGTGGAGGGGGTTGGGGGCTGGGGGTGGGGGGTGACTGCAAAGAGGGAACTGTCCTGATATGGTTAGGTCCTCCAATTTCTTTTATGTCCATGTCCTAGGGGAACCCCCCCACCACACCCCTCCTCACACACACACTCAGACACATCTTTTCTTGTCTTCTGTATTCATTTTTAACTTTGTTTTTAGGAACACAAATAATGCGTTAATACCGTGATGGCTAAGCTAGTTGCCCGTTGCCTAGCAACCTGCTGCCACTCCAGGATATGGCAAGCAGCCTCTCCTTGGGCAAAGGAATCCACTGTTTTGAGCTTGTCGTGAACCCCAGACCCCCTTCACACTTTGCACCTCCACAGATCCATGACCATGAGAAAATGCAGTGTGATTTTCTGAGTTTTGAAAACCTACACAAAAGCCACCTTACGGTATACACCATTTTTCGTTTTTCTTTAAACTCAAGATATTTTTTAATATGGTGGCCATCGAAACTACTACAATAGTGATCATGACCACTGAGTGCTGGCAATACGACAAGGGGAAATGAATTTTTAATTGTATCTGATTTTGGCAAATATAAATCTCAGTAGCTACACGTGGCTGGCTGGTAGCTAACGTACTGGACAGAAAGCAAATACCCCAAGTCATTCTTTTTATTACTTTTTAAGTTAACGTTTGATTATGGAATGTTTTCAAACATATTAAAAAAAGAGAGAATCATATAATGAATTCCCATGAATTCATCCTTCAGCTTTAATAATCACCAGTATGTCACCATTCCTGTTTCTAGGTTCTTCTTTTTAACTAATCTATGGTATTTCTTTGCTTAAAAAGTTATATTTTAGCCATCTTGCTCCTGGTGATAGGAGGCCATTTCTAATTTTCTACTAAAACATGTAAGAGTGAACCTCATTGCACATTTCCCTTGGTGCATGTGGCATGTATATATCTATGCACGTATATGTATATTTGTGTGTATAAGTGTATAAATATATATGTTTATCTATTTGTATTTGTATATGTGTGTGCATTGGACTGCAAGAAGATCCAACCAGTCCATCCTAAAGGAAATCAGCCCTGAATATTCATTGGAAGGACTGATGCTGAAGCGGAAACTCCAGTACTTTGGCCACCTGATGCGAAGAACTGACTCATTGGAAAAGACCCTGATGCTGGGAAAAATTGAAGGTGGGAAGAGAAGGGGATGACACAGGGTGAGATGGTTGGATGGCATCATCTACTCAATGGACACGAGTCTGAGCAAGCTCCAGGAGCTGGTGATGGACAGGGAGGCCTGGCGTGTTGCAGTCCATGGGGTTGCAAAGAGGGACTGAACTGAACTGAACATAGCAAACATTCACACACTTACAGAACATATGCATACATACACATGTATGCACACACATCAGTTCAGGTCAGTTCCGTCGCTCAGTCATGTCTGACTCTTTGAGACCCCATGGACTGAAAAGGATGCCAGGCCTCCACGTCCATCACCAACTCCCGGAGCTTGCTCAAACTCATGTCCGTTGAGTAGGTGATGCCATCCAACCATCTCACCCTGTGTCATCCCCTTCTCCTCCTGCCTTCAATCTTTCCCAGCATCAGGGTCTTTCCCAATGAGTCAGTTCTTCGCATCAGGTGGCCAAACTATTGGAGTTTCTGCTTCAGCATCAGTCCTTCCAATGGTCACCCAGGACTGATCTCCTTTAGTACTGACTGGTTTGATCTCTTTGCCATACAAGGGACTCTCAAGAGTCTTCTCCAACACCACAGTTCAAAAGCATCAATTCTTCGGCACTCAGCTTTCTTTATAGTCCACCTCTCACATCCATACATGACTACTGGAAAAACCATAGCTTTGACTAGATGGAACTTTGTTGGCAAAGTAATGTCTCTGCTTTTTAATATGCTGTCTAGGTTGGTCATAGCTTTTCTTCCAAGGAGCAAGCTTCTTTTAATTTCATGGCTGCAGTCACTATCTGCAGTGATTTTTGAGCTCCCAAAATAAAGTCTCTCACTGTTTCCATTGTTTCCTCATCTATTTGCCATGAAATGATGGGACCAGATGCCATGATCTTAGTTTTCTGAATGTTGAGTGTGCTATGTATGTCAAGTCGCTCAGTCGTGTCCAACTCTTTGTGACCCCATGGACTGTAGCCTACCAGGTTCCACTGTCCATGGGATTTTTCCAGGCAAGAATACTGGAGTGGGTTGCCATTTCCTTCTTCAGGGGGTCTTCTCAATCCAGGGATTGAACCCTGGGTCTTCTGCATTGCAGGCAGGCACTTTACCATCTGAGCCACCAGGAACCTATGTATGTATGTATGTGTATGTATATATGTGTGTATATGTATATATATGTGTGTGTGTATGTTTATCTGTGTGTATATGTGTTTATGTGCATATGTGTCAGTAAGTGTGAATGTGTATATATATATCTATGTATATATCTACGTATGTGTGTATAAGTGTATATGTAGGTATTGGGTTGACCAAAGATTTCATTTGCAGTTTTGTGTAAGATGTTATGGAAAATGTCAAGTGAACTTTTTGCTAACCACACACACACACACACACACACACACACATATGTGTGTATATATATATATATATATATAAAGTGAAAGTCGCTTAGTCGTGTCTGACTCTTTGCGACCCCATGGACTCTACAGTTCATGGAATTCTCCAGGCCAAAATACTGGAGTGGGTAGCCTTTCCCTTCTCCAGGGGATCTTCCCAACCCAGGGATCAAACCCAGGTCTCCTGCATGGCAGGCGATTCTTTACCAGCTGAACCACAAGGGAAGCATACACACGCGCACACACACACACAGCCTGTGTATTTGTCTCTATGTGTGTGCATATGCACACGTGCATGTCTTTCTCTAGGACAGAAACTGAGAAGTGGATCATGGAGTAGGTACACTGTTAGCGTGCACAATGCCATCTGCCCATGCGTTTCCATAAGCAGTGAAACAGACACAACACAGAAACCTGACCCGGGCCCTGGTAGAGCTCACAGGGGCGCTTGCTCCACCCAACCAGCTTGATGGATGCTTGAGCCAGTTCCCATGGTGTTCAGCCTCTGGCCACCCCACTGGGAACCCCTGGGGGTCCCTGGATTCAGGGCAGGATAAAGACAGGTCAGATTAGTGACACAAAGTCCCTCTGGTTTCCTAATCATTTTATCATTCCTAAATTTCTCTCTCCGCCCCCAGGGATTTCTATTTCTCCCTCCCACGGCCTTGTCTTTGCAGGCAGGGGACCATCAGTGTCTTTAGATGCTACTTGAATGAGTTTTTCCAGGCAAATACTTTCCCATAAATAGATGCAATTAACACAAGGAGTCTGAAGCTTGGGGATGAGAAAACTTAAACCACTTTGCTTTTCCAACAGCTCACAAAGTTCTGCTCTGCTTTCAGGAACCCTGGTGCTGCAAACACACGCTTTTCACTGAGAAATACCTCCATGTTGGAATGCTTAGGGATTATCTAAGTAACTCTGCATTTTACATTATTAAGAGAACTAGCATCTGTTTAGCTACTGTGGTCCCCATTGCTAATGCCAAGGCGGGGATTTTCACTAAGCTGATCAGTTAAAAAAAAGAAAAAAAAAAAAAAGAAAGAAAAAAAGTTTTGTTTTGTTTTTTTTTAAATTAACAACACAAAAGAAGGCGATCAGGTTCTAGAAAAGGGAACTAAGGAAAAATAGGATGAGTGACCTAAATTATTACTATCCCAGGGACTGAAGTCTGGCCTTTTCCTTCTTGGAAGATGAAGGAAACCGTTTAGAGAGTAAATCGTGAGTTGATTAACTCAAGTCATTGGTTTTAGGTGCTGGACCTGGGCCCTGGTTGTGAGTGGGAGAGGAGATGGAACAGACATCCCTTCTGTAGACCCTGGTGGGGACAGGCAGTGCTGTGATGTGGTCTGGGTGGGTCCCCGAGGAACCTGTCTTGGTGATTGTGTCTGCAGGACTTGTGCTATTTGGTTTCCATCGTGGGAAGAGGGGGCTTCCCTTGTAGCTCAGCTGGTAAAGAATCCGCCTTTAGAATCCCAGGAGACCTGGGATCAGTTTCTGGGAAGATCCCCTGGAGGAGGGATAGACTACCCACCTAGTATTCTTGGGCTTCCATGATGGCTTAGCTGGTAAAGAATCCTCCTGCAGTGTGGGAGACCTGGGTTCGATCCCTGGGTTGGGCAGATCCCTTGGAGAAGGGAACGACTAGCCACTCCAGTATTCTGGCCTGGAGAATTCCAGGGACTGTAGAGGGGTCACAACTGAGCGACTTTCCCCTTCACGGGAAGAGGGCTTAAGAGCTTTTAAGGACCCCTTTTAGTGGTTAACGGAGGCATCCTCATCTCCAGTGTCAGAGATCAGACACTAAAGTTTCTATGACTCCAAGAGAGGTGAGCCTGGGGCCCAGCATCTGATGGCCTTCCCATCACTTCCATGAGGGCCCCGTGTCGGGGATGTGAGTCAGGATTCCTTGTTACAGGAGCTCCCCCAGGATCTCCTGAAATCACAGAGTGATACAGGAGGTTTTTCTTCTTCTGAGTTCATCTTGTGCAGTTCTGACTTTTCCGTGTATTTCTAGAGACTTCTGGGTACATCTGATCAGGCCTCATTGAGTAGGTGGGTATTCACTTCACCCCCACCCCTTCACGGTGGTGGCACCAGAGACAAGTGAGGGGCCTTCATCTTCCTCCACTCTCTCGTGATGACCACCAACCGCCCCTGCTTCTCCAACACACACAACTGATACTTAACCAGCCTAAGGCCGAATGCCATGTGAATGGAACCCCCAGTAACCACCCTGCCAAGTAGAAGACGACCCAATCCTGCACCTAACACCTTTACGGTCACCTGAGCTATTCATGTCTCCAGAGGCTGGCACAGACAGGCCAGAAGCAGGACACAGCCTGCCCTCTTGATTTTTCTCACTTTTTCTGGAAATATCTGAGACCCCTTAAGGGCTGCTTCTTCAAGTTTTTACAGTTTCAGGTAGCAGAATATCATAAAAAGGGCTTAGGTATGGAATTTGGGTGGATCTCAGTTTGGAATCCTATATGGCTAAATGTTAATTAACCTCTCAGCCTCACTGTTCCCACCTGTAAAATGGAGATAACAAGACCTAAGAGTTTTTTGGTAATTGAGATGCAATTTACTTATAAACATATTCATTTCTAAGATATAGCATGATGATTCAATATTTGTATATTGTGAAATGATGACCGCACTAAGTCTAGTTAACATCCATCACCACACATAGTTACAACATTTTTTTCTTGTAGTGAGGACTTTGAAGATCTATCTCTTAGTAACTTTCAGGTATACAACACAGTATATTAACTATAGTCACCACACTGTACATTATACCTTTAGTTCTTATTTAACTTCGAGTTTGTACCTCTCGACCTCTCCTGCCCATTTCGATAATTCTAGGAGGATTAACCATTTCACGATCACTTATAATCCTAGAGGGATTATCAAAACCTTAGAAACACAAATACCAATTCCTGATGCATGATCAGCCATCATCCGATTTTTATTTCCCACTGGAATTTTGTTTTTGTTCAGTTAAAGTCAGCACCACTATAAGCATACCCAGGCCATATGCTGTTTATGATACGTACAAAATCACAACTCCGTTTTATGCAGGATACATTTAAAGATTCACTTCAGAACCTTTTATTTTTAAAAATATTTAATTGAAATATAGTTGCTTTACAATAGTGTCAGTTTCTGATGTACAGCAAAGTGATTCGGTTATATGTATACATATATCCCCTCCTTTTTGAATCTCCTTCCTGTTAAAGGGATTGCAAAGAGTTGGAAATGACTGACCACACACACACGCACACACGCATGCCCATTTAGGTCACCACAAAGCACTGGGTAGTTCCCTGTGCTCTACAGTCGCTTCTCATTAGTTACCGACTTTATGCTGCTGCAAAGTCGCTTCAGTCGTGTCTGACTGTGTGCGACCCCATAGACAGCAGCCCAACAGGCTCCCCCGTCCTTGGGATTCTCCAGACAAGAGCACTGGAGTGGGTTGCCATTTCCTTCTCCAATGCGTGAAAGTGAAAGTGAAGTCGCTCAGTCATGTCCGACACTACTTCAGATACAGCTAAGGAGACAGCAACAAAAACTCAATCTAATCGTAAGATACATTAATATCATGGATCGTCACCAACTTTATACATAGTGTTAATAGTGTATATATGTCAATCCCAATTTCCAAATCATCCCACCGCCCCTTCCACTTTGGTATCTATATGTTTCTTCTCTATGTCTGTGTCTCTATTTCTGCTTTGAAAATAAGATCGTCTATACCACTTTTTTCAGGTTACATACATATGCATTAATATACAGTATTTGTTCTTCTCTTTCTGACTTCCTTCACTCCGTATGACAGACTCTAGGTCCATCCACATCTCTACAAGTGACCCAGTTTTGTTCCTTTTTATGGCTGTGTGATACTCTATTGTGTATATGTACCATCTTCTTTATCCATTCTTCATTGATGGACATTTAGGTTGCTTCCATGTCCTGGCTGTTGTAAACAGTGCTGCAATGAACATCGGGGCACTTTGGCGCCTTTTAGATCACCTATTATCATGAGAGAATTGGAGTTAGGAAACAAGAAAAGGTCCATGAAGTTGCAGAGCCAGACAGGAGCTGTAAGAACCTCTCTTGTGCACTGCTGTCCTTCCTGACAACCCACTCCAGAAGTCTTGCCTGGAAAATCCCACGGACAGAGGAGCCTGGTGGGCTAGAGTCTGTGGGGTCCCCAAAGAGTCAGACATGGCTTAGTGACTAAGCTTGCACTCATCCTTCCTAGCATCTCCATGGCATAAAATGCAATACACACAAAACAGCTTGAGAAGGAAATCTGATCTGCAGCTTGATACACAGCAGAGAACGGGAGTAGGTGGGGAGGTTTGAACATGGGTGAGGCTGGCTGGTGTCTCCACAGCCTGTTTCCTATTCTGAGCTAGGACTGTCGACCTCCTGCTGGACAGCCTACTGCCCTCAGGTCTAGAAGGGCTTGACCCTGGCTGGCTGGACTGTAGACGGTGGGACCACTCCTGCCCAGCCCTGGGTGTTGTGTGTTATTCCTCAATTATTTCATGGGCATTTTACTTAGCGGAGCCTGAGGTCAGAACCCTAAGACTCGTTGTTAACCAGATGGGCTTTAATCGGCCATTCACGTAGGTTCTGTGCCACCTTCCCAGGTGCTGCTTCTAGAGCTCAGTTCTGTCTCATCTGGACAGCTCTCCAGGTCAATCCACAGTTCCTTCTTTGACCACCCTTTAACCAGTTATCTCCTCCACTGCCAGGAGGCCAACACTTGCCTTTTGGCTGAAGAGGGGGACTCCCTCTTGGCTCCCCTCCAAGGCCAAGGATGTCTCTAAATCATACACAGTCTTATGGAGAGGTGGCCCCTGAAAGAGACTCACTCTTGAACTTTAACTCCACTG
The DNA here is from genome assembly GCF_032405125.1 of Capricornis sumatraensis. NCBI lineage: Eukaryota > Metazoa > Chordata > Mammalia > Artiodactyla > Bovidae > Capricornis > Capricornis sumatraensis. The sequence goes on along the minus strand of NC_091085.1, from coordinate 55,591,960 downwards.
TCATTCCACACATGGGGTCCCTGAATGAGAAAATGTGGGCACTTAGGCAAACCAAGCACCTAGCATCTCTCAGCTCAGGGAAACATGTTCCTTAAACTACAGCCAACAAACCCAGGCATTTACCCCTTAGCACTTGAGTTTTCTGAGTTCTTTTGTGCATGCCTCTAGTAATTCTAAAGTGCCAAATGCTTTTCACTTGTTAACAATGAAAAATTCCGTAGAGACCCCTAGCGCTGCAGGGAGAGCACTGGGGGTGGCCGGAGGCTGGTTGCTGCAGAGCTGGAGGATGGGAATGGATGGATGGCCAGACTCTTTGCTGCCCTCTGGCCTGCAAGTGTCCACAGACCTCCTCTCCTGGGCTCCCCTAGAGTGCATCCCCTGGTGGCTGCACTTAGAAGTGTGCCCTGCACCCGTGACCAGTCAGCTCCCATGCAGGTCCTGGGACTTCGGAGAGGATGCCAAGTCTTCTAGAACATCGGAAGCCCCCTCCACTTCTAAGAGCCTAGGCTGAGGCAAAGCATGTGTGTCCAGGATCTATCTGTTTGGTTGGGAAAGAAGGCCAGAATTAGCTTTTTTCCTCTGGAATGGGTGGGCTGTGGCTGGATTGACCAAGACAGAGATCCAGGGGCCAGCCAGGTGGGCATCTTGGTGACCTAGACACCCAAGAGGGCAACTCCTTCCTGGCTCTAGCCAACAGCTGCCAGGCAGGCAGACCAGCCTGGTATGGCCCCAAATTCTAACTTTTCAAACCAAACTAAAAAAAAAAAATCTACATTTTTATGTATGACCTCTAATTTCAGAGAACTGATAGCTCACTTCTTCCTTTCGTAATCCTTCCTCCCTCTTTCCTTGTCTAGCACCCTCGCTTGTTCTCTCCAGCCCTCCCTGTCTTTCTTTTAAACATTGTACTTTGCCGTACACTTGTCTGAGGACCAGCGGGGCCCCCTGTACCTCTGGAGAGGGTTCCTCTGGGTCTGAGCTCCTTGGCTCCAGCCAGCATCTCTGAAGCATATGCTGCCGATAAGACAGCCAAGGTCCGGACATCCCGCCGGCCTCATTATTACTGCCAGCAAGGCTGCTTTGTGGGCTGCCCCAGGAAGGAGGTTTAATCGTCCTCCAAGTAGGTTGAGCCGGTACATTCCCCGCAGCTGAGACGGCGCGTCCCCCATGTATGTTTTCTGTTGTTTGTTTCAGTCGCCCTGGTTTTGAAGCCATAACTGGGAGGATCTTGTTTCTACTTTTTAACAGACTGTTGGCTTCACACATAGCTTGAGGAAAACAGTGGCAGCTGCCTAAACACATACCGGATACTGAAATCACAGGAGGCAGCTCTGAAAAAAAAGTCAGTGCTGGCAGCCACAAGGAGGGGGACCCAGTGGGTTTTGCCAGGCTCTTTGACTACCTGCACATGCCATGAGAATCCTGGGTGGGGAACCAAGATCAGAGATGTTGGCAGGACAGGGGAATTAGTTCATGGCATTCAGGCACTGGCCACCTGTGGCTCCCAGGGCGCTCACCCATTCATTCAGTAAGTAAGTATTTACTGAAGGCTACCATGGTTGATATGGCCCAAATGCTGGGGAGAGAGAAGATAAAGTCTCTCTTTCATGTGTTTTCCTGTCTAGTGGGAGAGGAGACACACTTAGCAACTTCAGTTCAGTTCAGTCGCTCAGTTGTGTCCGACTCTTTGCGACCCCATGAACCACAGCACGCCAGGCCTCCCTGTCCATCACCAACTCCTGGAGTCCACCCAAACCCATGTCCATTGTGTCGGTGGTGCCATCCAACCATCTCATCCTCTGTCGTCCCATTCTCCTCCTGCCCTCAATCTTTCCCAGCATCAGGATCTTTTCCAATGAGTCAGCTCTTCACAACAGGTGGCCAAAGTATTGGAGTTTCAGCTTTAGCATCAGTCCTTCCAATGAACACCCAGGACTGATCTCCCTTAGGATGGACTGGTTGGATCTCCTTGCAGTCCAAGGGACTCTCAAGAGTCTTCTCCAATACCACAGTTCAAAAGCACCAATTCTTCTGTGCTCAGTTTTCTTTATAGTCCAACTCTCACATCTGTACATGACTACTGGAAAAACCATAGCCTTGACTAGACGGATCTTCGTTGGCAAAGTAACGTCTCTGCTTTTTAATGTGCTATCTAGGTTGGTCATAACTTTCCTTCCAAGGAGCAAGCGTCTTTTAATTTCGTGGCTGCAATCACCATCCGCAGCAATTTTGGAGGCCAGAAAAATAAAGTCAGCCACTGTTTCCACTGTTTGCCCATCTATTTGCCATGAAGAAACCAACAATAAATGAGCATCACTTTGGAGGGAATAAGGAGAACTAGGAAGACAGTCAAATGAGTTGAGTCCAGGGAGATCGACTGGAATAGGGTGAGAGCTACTTGGGCAGGAATGACCATGAGGTCAGCTCCCGCCTTGATGCACTTCTTTTCTCCAGACTTCCTAGCATCAGCCAGTATTAAATGCAGTTCTGTTTTCTCCTGCCAGAAGGTAGGCACCATGATGGTGGGAACTGTCTTTCCTTCTCTGTCGCTTGTCCAGTGCCTGGAACAGTGTCAGGCATGTAGTGAGTGCTCAGTAAGCTGTGTTGGAGGTAATGAAAAGGAGCCTACTCTGTGCAGATCTAGGGGAGAGCACACAGGGACAGGTGACCACAAGCCAAGCATCTTTGAGGAGGAATAAGCAGGTCGGTGTGGTCCAGGTGGAGGGCAAGCTGGGCAGGTGAAATCAGGGGAGTCCAGATAGACATAGATATCAGCCTCTGCTGTACTGAGAAGTTTAGATTTTATTTAACCACAAACAGGAGCCATCAGATGCTTCTGAGTTTTCTGGGGCTATTGTAACAGGTCACCTCAAGTTGATGGGCCTAAAACAACACAGATGTATCATCTCAGAGCTCTGGAGGTCAGAAGTCCACAGTGGGTCTCATGGGGCTAACATCAAGGGGTCTGCAGGGCTCTGTTCCTTCTACAGGCTATAAGGAAAGGCCTGTTTTCTCACCTTCTCCAGCTTCTAGAGGCTGCACACACTTCTTAGCTCATAGACCTTTCCTCCGTCTTCATAGCCAGCGAATATGAGTTGTGTCCTTTTCATGAGGCATTATTTCTTTTTAATTTTACTTTTTTATTTGGAGAGCAGTCAGGTGGCTTAGTGGTAAAGAATCCTCCTGCCAAGCAGGAGATATGGGTTCAATCCCTAGTGGGGAAGATCCCCTAGAGGAGTAAATGGCAACCCCCTCCAGTATTCTTGCCTAAGAAATCCCCTGGACAGAGGAGCTCAGTGGGCTACAGTCTATAGCGTCACAAAAAAGCCAGACACAGCTTAGCAATTAAACAACAACAGCTTATTTATCCATCCCTTTGACTGCACACCAGGTCTTACTTGTGGTATGTGGGATCTTAGTTCCCTGACCACAGATTGAACCTAGGGCCCCCTCCATTAGGAGTTCAGATCCACTGGTCCACCAGGGAAATCTCCAAGGCATCATTCTGACCCTCCTGTCCTTCCTTCTGCCACTTGTAAGGACCCTGTGGTGACACTGGGCTCACTAAGACATCCCAGGAGCAGCTTTCCATCTTAGAATCAGCTCAGTTATCAAACTTCATTCCGCCCGCAGCCTGAATTGTGTTTCTTCCTGCAGTATGTGCACAGATCCGGGGATTAGGATGCAGTTTTGAGGTCCTGGACTGAGGTTTCCAGTGTAGAGATCACTCTGACTCTGCATGGGGGGATGGGTCGCCATCCAGCCACACACAGTGGTGCTCTGGCCCGAGGTCGCAGGGGACAGAAGAGAAGGCAACGGGTTCCAAGTCTCTTCAGGGATCAGAGTCTGTGCTAGCCTTGTTGGGGGTTTCAGTAGAAGCTGTCATTTCAAAGAGCTTTAGCCTGTCCTTAAGATGTCCACCAACTTCTGGAGAGTGGGCTCTGGTGTCTTACAGCAATGGATCTCAAGGCTGCTCCCAGACCACCAGCAGCAGCATCCCTTGATCTCGGGAGAGCTTTTTAGAAATGGGCATGCTCCACCCTGCCCTCAAGACTGGGGAAGGGGCAGCAGTCCTATGTGCAGAAACCATCATCAGAACATCTGAGCCAGCTCAGGTCTATTCTAACATCCAGAGCCTGGAATTCTGCTGTGCACGTGATTTGAGGCAGCCAGCCAGCAGGGTGGCCTTTGGAAAGGTCAGGAGGCCCTTTCTTACCTTTTTCTGCAACACTGCTCATTGTGGATATTGCGGGTGGAGCCCCTGGACAGAGGCTACCTGTAGTGAGTCCCTGGGCCCTGGATTTCTTCGTGGAAACATCTGCAAACTGGACACTGACATGATCTTTAGGAAAGATGTTCTTAATACTCATCAGCATTCCCCGAGGACCAAGACTCTGTAAAAGGATTAAGTAGCTTCATTCTGTGTGCTGGGCTTCCGAGGTGGCTCAGACTGTAAAGAATCTGCCTGCACTGCAGGAGACCGGGGTTCTATCCCTGTGTTGGAAAGATTCCCCTGGAGAAGGGAATGGCAGCCCAGTCCCATATTCTTGCCTGGAGAATTCCATGGACTGTAGTCCCCTGGGCTCTTCAGTCTTTGGAGTCACAAAGAGTGGGACAAGACTGAGCTATGGACACTGACTTTCTTTCTCATTCTGTATGCTGGACCTGAGGAGGGAACAATAATTGAACACATCCTGGACACAGAACACTGTTTTAACCATTTTATGTGCATTGACATATTTACTGTCTCAGGAGGGAGATATTATCATTACTGTCCCCATTTTACAGATAAGGAAATTGAGGCACAAAGAGACAAAATGCCTCACTCTAGACCACACAGCTGCTTAGGGGTGGAGACAGGATCCAGCCAGGGGTAGCCAGGCTTCAGCCCCAGAGAGTTTGCAGACCCGAGCTGCACTCTACACCTGGTGGCCTGACTGTGGCCCCTGGGCTCTGCCTCACCATCTGCTTGTAGAGCCTGCAGCTGAGAATTGTGTCTACATTTTTAAATGGTTGCATTTGAATGGTTATATAACTGCTTACGTAATGTCCTAGATTTTTGCCTCTTGGTCTAAAACATTGGCTATCTATAAATGCCTGCTATCCGGACCTTTAAGAAAATTTTGCTGCTGGTGCTGTCTGTCTCTCCCTCTTCTTTTTACTCTCACTGTCCCTCTGTCTGTCCGTCTGTCTCTCTGGAGAAGCTGTGTGCACACGACACAGACTCTTCCCTCCAGGGAGAGAGGGAGTTAGTGCTTTGAAGAACTCTGGGGGAAGAGATTTCTATAAACCACTGCAACAGGCCCTGGGGATAGATGGTTACCATTCCCATTTCACTGATAAAGGAACAAGCTCATGAAGGTAGTCTTTTGCCCATCAGCCAGATTATCAAGCTGGGATTTCAACTCCAAAGCACATTTCCTTCTCAGTCTCCTGTTCCTTCTGAGCTGAGGGAGTTTGTATTCCAGTTTGACAAATAGGACTTGAGCGTGAGAGAGCCTGACCCCAGGGCATCAGAGAGGACCACAGTGTATGGACAGACTGTGGTTAGGACAATCAGGGAGGGTCAATACTGGCCAGAGATAGCAAGGAAGACTTCCTGGAGGAGGCAAGGCAGGAACAAGTGGTATTCACACTGCCTTACACAAAAAGGAACTTATATGCTCCTCTTTCTCAAAGCTGTGTGGCAATTTCTGGCTTCAGGTTTAGAAGGTTCAAAGTGCACAAACAATGTCATTGTAAATCTGCAGGCAGTGGAAACCTGAAAATACGTGGTTCAAACAAATGAAGGGCTTTTTTCTTCTTACACAGCAAAAAGTCCCAGGAAACTTCTTGTCGTGACAGGCAACATCTCAGCATCATTACTGTAAACAGCACCTGACTGATCCCCCACTTGTTCCAGGAAATGACTGGCCACACCCAGCCTGTGACATTGAACAGACTCCCTCTTTTGAAATACCCCCACACTCTCCCTTGCCCTGAGGCAGACAACCAAAGATTGTCACATGTAGAAAAAGGCCTATTGGGAAGTCTCTCCCAGTTCGAATTTCCCAACATTATAGAACACTTGTCAATCTGACACTGTCATGGGCTTCCCATCTTTTATTCTGTAAAATTTCTTCTCGTTCCTAAGATCTCTGAACCCCTGCTGAAAGAAAGCTGACAGTGGATGGGTTTCCTTTCTGCAAGTGTATGAATTCACAGTCTTTCTTGTCTCAGAATTAGTTTTGTCATTGATGGTCCAAAGTTTAGTGATACAGGTTGGCATGATGCTTCAAGATGCCAAGTGGGATTCAGACACTGCTGGGTGTCACTAAGGCCCACCCACAAGGGCTCAGCCATACCATCTTATGAAAGAACCCAAACGAACTTTTCGGCCAACCCAAACGAACTTTTTGGCCAACCCAAAAAGTTGGCATCAGGACTCCGAAATCTGATTTGGATGACTGACACATATTAAAATATTGTAATATTTTATGATACCTGTGTGTAACTGTGTGATAATATGCACTGTCTATATAATCTCTCTTCTTGTGCCCTGGTATTCTGGGGGTACCTCTGCGCCTCACCATGGTAGATTCATGATACCACAGGCAGGAAAGGGAGCATTTCACAAGGACTTTTAATAACACAGGGAGGAAAAAAGAGATGATCAGAGAAATAAAGCAGCAGATATACCTGTGCAACTTGGATTTACCCTCCACATTGCTACCAGGGATGCTCACAAGGAAACCCTCTGGTCAGTCCAGCGTTTACTGAACCCTGTCTGGTCCCAGGATGAAGCTGAGGCACATTGGATGCACCAGTATTTATGTTAAACTCACTACCTTCCATCTCCTTAGAAGCTGGGTATTAGAAGAAATCACAAAGAAAGGGGAGGGAGGGGAAAAGTAATTCTACCTTTAAACGATGCACCTGTTGAGAAATCACACACAGAACTATTTACACATGTTTGTTGTGTCAGTCGGCCAAGTCAGATTTTGGAGCCCTGTTGTCAAGGGAAGCTGCCTTAAAATAGCACTTTAATTGCACAACTAATATTTGAATACATGGTCTCATTTTGTCAAAGGAAAAAAAAAAAAAAGAAAAGAAAACAATCAGGAAAGCTAAAATGTATGACCATCCAAAAGATCTCATCTCCCTTTAGGTTAATAATCACTTTTGTAAGTGTGCTATTACATGAAAATTTTCTCCTAAACATTTAGGTGTATGTATAGGTGGATGATAGCTAGTGTGTTTCAGTTTGTTCTTATTTTAGCATAATTATTTTGTGAAATTTACTAGTATTTATTAATGTTCATAAATATCAATGTTGATATAGTTATTATTTTGATGTAAATATTTTAATAACTGTGTGATAATATGCATTGTCTACACAGTCTCCCTTCTTGTAGCCCAGTACTCTGGGGGCACCTCTGCCCCTGCCCATGGTAGAGGATGTTTCTCTCCTCACTCTTCCTCCCCTCCTCCAAGCACCCCTCCTTTCTGGGAGGGATGGTGTGCTGTTCCTTCTTCAGCTTAAGGCTTTTGTCCCAGGGCAGAGACAGGGAAGGGTCTGAGTGGGGCTTTGCTAATTGCTTTCTAATATACTCCTTACTTTTTTCTTGATTTATAGTTGATACTCAGAGTTTCAAATGTGCTGCAAAGTGATTCAGTTACATACATATACATAGATACGTATCTATTCCTTTTCAGATTATTTTCCATTATAGGTAATTACAAAATACCGAATACAGTTCCCTGTACTCTCCAGTAAATCCTGTTGTTTCTCTCTTTTATACATAATAGTTTGTATCTGTTAATCCCAAACTCCTAATATACCCCTCCCCACCCATTTCCCTGGTAATCGTATGTTTGTTTTCTGTATCTTGTACATGCCTTTTAATTTTATTTTTTTTGGTATTTTTAAGTTTTTATTGGTATAATTGATTTACAATGTTATTTAGTTTCAGGTGTACCGCAGATTGAATCAGTTATACATATGCACACCCTTTTTTAGATTCTTTACCCATATAGGCCATTACAGAGTATTGAGTAAAGGACCCATATGGTAGGTCCTGTTTAGTTATCTATTTTATATGTAGTAGTGTGTATATCGGAGAAGGCAATGGCACCCCACTCCAGTACTCTTGCCTGGAAAATCCCATGGATGGAGGAGCCTGGTGGGCTGCAGTCCATGGGGTCGCTGAGAGTCGGACATGACTCAGTGACTTCACTTTCACTTTTCACTTTCATGCACTGGAGAAGGAAATGGCAATCCACTCCAGTGTTCTTGCCTGGAGAATCCCAGGGGCAGTGGAGCCTGGTGGGCTGCTGTCTGTGGGGTCGCACAGAGTCGGACAAGACTGAAGCGACTTAGCAGCAGCAGCAGCACCAGCAGTGTGTATATGTTAATCCCAGTCTCCCAATTTATCCTTCCTCTGCCTTACCCCTGGTAACCATAAGTTTGTTTTCTACATCTGTAACTCTCTTTCTGTTTTGTAGATAAGTTCATTTTTGTACCTGCCTTTTAAAGTTGGTGAATTTCCAAAGAAAGGTGTCTCTTTCTGCAACAACTGCAAACAGCGTTCAGTGCAAAGCTCCAGCTGTATACCCTTGCAGAAACAGTAGAGGGCCCAGAGTGAGAGTGTGTGAGTGAAAGCTGCTCAGTCGTGTCCAACTCTTTGCGACCCCATGGACTGTAGCCTGTCAGGCTCCTCTGTCCATGGAATTCTCCAGGCAAAAATACTGGAGTGGGTTGCCATGGCCTTTTCCAAGGGATCTTCTGACCCAGGGATCGAACCCAGGTCTCCCTCATTGCAGGTAGATTCTTTACTGTCTGAGCTTGCAGGGAAGCCAAGAGGGCCCTGAACGGTGCCCATATTCTATAAAGAATTCAAGTGGAAAGTGTTAGTCACTCAGTCGTGTCCGGTTCTTTGTTACCCCATGGACTGTAGTCCACCATGCTCCTCTATCCAAAGGATTTTCCTTGGCAAGAATACTGGAGTGGGTTGCCATTTCCTTCTCCACAGGATCTTCCTGACCCAGGGATCGAACCTGGGTCTCCTGAATTGCAGGAAGATTCTTTACTGTCTGAGCCACCAGGAAAGCATAAACAACTCAAAAATAGCAACAAAGCTGAGTAAAAGTTGCTCCGCCATCCTGAACACTTTGGGCTGGAAATTACTTATACCACTTGGAAACATCAAGAGTGGTAAAATATTTCACCCTCCATTTACTGCCTCGTATAAACACCTCCTCCAAGATATTGGTCCAAGGTGCCTGTATCACTTCCCTTCCCAGCCTGGCCAATGAGAAAGCACTGTGTCATCACATGACCATCTTATACTTGTAAACAATTACTAAGGCACACATCTCAGCTACTGTATCACATCGGCCTGGTTATTTCTACCCATCTTCATTCTCCCCCATGGCTGGTGTCCTTGTCTGAGCTTAGAGTTCTATGAGCTTGATAACCATGGTTTATTTGTCTGTATATTCCCGACAGAAACCAGGCAGCACAAGGCACAGCAGAGGCTCCCCATTAATATTTATGAAATGGAGAACATTCCTCATAATATCCCTCAGTTGGGGTGTTTTTCTTTTCTGAGATTAATGTTAAGACCGAGTTAGAAGTCTTGGCCCTGCAATATTAAATAAGAACATTTGTAAGCTCAACAACCTCATCAATCAAGAACAGGATATTGAGGATCAGTTAGTTCAGATGGGAAGTGCATCTCAGACAGACTTAAGCCGTGAAGAGAAACATCCAGAGACGCTCTGGCTTCGGGCGTGGATGGATTGAGGGACTCAGGTTCCTGACTGTTCTTTCCTCAGTGTTAACTTGATAGATCTTCAAGCTTCAGCATCTCTAGACTGGCATGGCAGGAGATGGTAATAGTCCTCTCACTGTTATTTTTACCAAGCTGACGCTCTATAGGAAAAACATAACTGGAAAAGAGATGGGAACTTAGAGAAAGCAGATGCCCTGAAGGAGGTGAGCACGTGGGTCCTGTGTTCAAATACTGATTCTAATACTCTTAGCTGGGTTGGTAGGTGAGCCAACATGGGTTATAAAAGAATTCACATAAGTATTAAGAAGGGAAGAAAAAAGTTTTTATTCACTTTCCAAGAGAGGAAAGGGACCAGGCACACAGAGTGGCATTGGCCCTGAAGGATGGCTGGTTGAGTCTTTTATGGAGTTTAAAAGGAAAGATGCAGGAAAAATGGGGTGAGTTCATATCTGTTTTTTGGCCCACAGTTGTAGCCAACCTGGCTGTACTTCTGTGGGATGTGTTTTTTTGGAGAACAGAATTGCTGTCTTCAATAAATTTCAAATTTGAAAGAGACTTGAGTGTGACCCTTGACAGCATTACCCCATTTTGAACCATATTAGGTGGACTTGTGTGGGTGATTTACATAACCACAGTTTCCTTGTATGTAAAGGAAGAGTACTTAGCATATGAAAGCAAAAGTGTTAGTCTCTCAGTCCTGTCTGACTCTTTGCGACCCCACGGACTGTAGCCCAACAGGCTCCTCTATCCATGGGATTTTCCTGGCAAAAATACTGGAGTGGGTTGCCATTTCCTGCTCCAGAGGATCTTCCTGGAGATCGTCCCTTTGACCCTGGGATCAAACATGCATCTCCTGTATTGCAGGAAGATTCTTTATGGCATGAGACATTGAGGCCATTGCTGCTATATTCATCCCTCTGTATTCATAACCAAGGTTTATGAGGTTAATATTTCACTTGTTGTCTAAGGGGGCTTTTTCCCCCTGAATGTTCAGAATTCTCTCCTCTCACTTCTCCATCCTTTGTGGAAGTCTGTTTAAATGTCCTCTTTCACGATATGAAGAGTTAAAGCCCATATATAATGAAGGAAAACACTTTCATCTTCTGATGGATTCTTTCCTCTTTTTTGTTTATTCAACCATCAGGAAAGCATTTTCTACTTTGGAGCCTAAGACTTCTCATTAATATAATCATCCAAAATACTGGTATAACCAAACAAAACTATAGATGCTAACTAGCAAGTAAATGAGATTCATATGTGGGGGGAGAAATAAGGATGACTCAGTGGGTTACAGAAGGATTTTTTTAAATTATCTGTAATTAGTGGAAAAGAAAATATGTGGACTCTATTAAAAATAAGCTCTTTATTTTTTTAGGGGAAAAAACCATCATAAAGAACAGGAATGCTGTTCCCTTTTATTTACATGAATTGAGATAATTGGGACTCTCAGGATTAATGTAAGACTCCATCATAAATAATACCACCATCTGTGATAAATAGATGCTTCTCTTTTTGAATAGATACAGCAAAACATCCCCAAACCGTATGCTATATGAACATCAAATGCTGTATAAATTCTGCTGTAAATGCTTAACATTAAGCAACTTGAAATCTTTCCCGATGTTTGAATCTGATTTTTTTTTTTTTTTTTGCATTCATTTCCAACTGTCTTGGAGGCATAGTAAGAGGCATGTTTACATTTTGGATCAATGAATAAACCGGGTATCTTTGTCAGATTGTAAAGAGCCCTGAAGAATGCCCAGGAAAGTTCTCACCTGCAAGAAACACAACTCTTAGAAAAGCCTGGTCTTTATCAGAGGTCAGCATACAATGGCTCACGGGTCAGATCCAGCCAATCCTGCATTTGGCCGGCCCCTGAACTAGGAATACTCTTACATTTTCAATTGGTTGTACAAAATGCATTTTAAGAAAGAATGTCTCTGACGTGATCATTTTATGAAATCCCGATTTCAGTGCCCGTAAGTAAAGTTTTATTGGAGCACGGGCAGGCCCATGTTCACACTGGTCTCTGGCTGCCCTCTTGATGTAACACCAGGGATGGATAGCTGCAAGCGAGCACATTCAGCTCACAAAGCCTAGAATATGTATTATCTGGGCCCTGACAAAGAAAATGTGCTGATCCCTTCTACCTGTGACTCGTGAAGCCAAATCACCTCGGTGGATGAAGCCAGGTTACATCATTTTAGAAGATTTTGGCTGAAAGTAAGAAAAAACCCCTGTGTCTGGAAGGTAGGTGGGTTTGATAGGAGAATGGATACACGTATATGTATGACTGAGTTTGTTTGCTGTCCAACTGAAACTATCACAACATTGTTAATCAGCAATGAAAAGTGAAAGTCGCTCAATCGTGTCTGACTCTTTGCAACCCCATGGACTGTAGCCTACCAGGCTCCTCCATCCATGGGATTTTCCAGGCAAGAGTACTGGAGTGGGTTGCCGTTTCCTTCTCCAGGGGATCTTCCCAACCCAGGGATTGAACCCAAGTCTCCTGCATTGCAGGCAGATTCTTTACTGTATTAGCCACAAGGGTAGCCCAAGAATAATGGAGTGGGTAGCCTATCCCTTCTCCAGGGGATCTTCCTGACTCAGGAATCGAACTGGGGTCTCCTGCATTGCAGGCAGATTCTTTACCATCTGAGCTATCAGAGAAGCTTCAATATAAAATAAAAAGTTTTAAAAAGTTAAATGAGATAATACCATTAATAGAGCATAGCCGTTAGAGATTGTTACACAGACACATACAAAAGGGAAAACCCTGATGGTTTTGTGCTTGTGTGCTGGTTATGGTTGTGTGCTGGTTTCGGTAATAGGAAGGCCAGTGGACAGGCAAGATTCAGGGTGTGTGATTCACCCTTTGATCACATTCAGTGATCCCCTCTTTGTTGTGAAGACCCACTATTCTGTTATTGTGCCTGTTCCATCCTGGCTTTGTCTCTGGATTTCACTGTTTCAGGATGGATGGCAGTATTAGTAGAATGACCTGGTCTCTCACTTGCCCCTGGGAAGAAAGGTGTTTCCTGCCATGGGTCTCTTAGAGGTGAGGGCTTCTCTCCCAAGAGTCCCGGCAAACTTTTCCTTGCAGCTCCTGGGCTCAAAGTGGCCCAGGGCATGATTCCCCGACCTCAGTACAATTGACCTTTGGGACCATATAATTCCTAGCTGTGGGGCTGACCTGTGCATGCAAGATGTTGAGAGGTGTCCCTGGCCTCTGCCCACTAGAGGCCAGTAACATCTTTCCCCATGACCATGAGAGTCAAACCCTTTCCATGTGAGGAAATCATAAGGTATTTGTCTTCCTCCATCTGACTTATTTCACTTAGCAGGGGAGTTGGTGATGGGACAGGGGGCCTGACGTGCTGTGATTCATGGAGTCGCAAAGAGTCGGACATGACTGAACGACTAAATTGAACCAAATGCTGTCAGGATCTATCTGTGTTGTCTCAAACGGCAAGTGTTTCATCCTTTTTATGGTTGAGCAGTATTCCATATATATGTGGGTATCTAGATAGATGGACTTCCCTGGTGGCTCTGCGATAAAAGAATCTGCCTGCTAATGCAGGGGACACACATTCGATCCCTGGATTAATAAAATCCCCTGGAGAAGGAAATGGCAACCCACTCCAGTATTCTTGCCTGGGAAATCCCAAGGACAGAGGTTCATGGGGTTACAAAGAGTCAGACACAACTTAGCGACTAAACAACAACAACATTCAGATAGATAAGTACGTCTATAGGGACACTGATACATAGATACCTATATAGACATCGCTATCTCTGTAGATAGAAATATAGATATTACATATTTTCTATCCTTTTGTCTACTGATGGGCACTTAGGTTGTTTCCATATCTTAGCTATTGTAAATACTGCCACAGTGAACATAGGGGTGAAGATATCTTTTCAAATGAGTGTTTTTGTATTCTTCAGATAAATACCCAGAAGCAGGATAGCTGGGTCGTTTGGTAGTTCTATCCTTACTTTTTTGAGGAGTTTCTGTACTATCTTCCATAAAGGCTGTACCAATTTACATTCCTACCAACCAACCAGGCAACCGACAAGAAACCAAAATAAGTGAACAGAGCAAACCAAACAGAGACAAATATGTAGATACAGGGAGCAGAGTAGTGGTTACCAGAGAGGAAGGGGAAGCGGGGTTCGGCTAAAGGGGCAAAGGGGATTGACTTGTGCTGATGGATGGAAACCAGTTTTTGGTAGTGTATACAGAAGTGAAAATACCATGTCATACACATGAAACTTACATATTGTTACAAATCAGTGTTACCCCAATTAGAAAAATACATTAAAAAAAAAAAGAACAGTTGCCTCAAGAAAAAATTGTCTCCAAGACATTTCCAGATATCGCCCAGGTGGCAAAATTACCTCTATATAGGAACCACAGGTTTGGGTCTGTGCAGAACTGAACCAGTTAATGGAAGCAGATCTGGGGTTACTCTGTGTGGTTTAAACCAAGGATTGGCAGACATTGGCCCATGGATCAAAGCCAGCCCACCACCTGTGTGGCCAACAGGCTAAGTCTGGGTGATGTGAAAATATAAGAATGCTAAAACATAACAATTTAAATAGTTACATTTTAAATAGTTCCATGAGCACCTATGTAATCTTGATTTTGCCTCTCAATCTACAAAAGGTTAAATTATTTATTGTATGGCCTTTTAAGAAAAAAAAAAAAAAGATGTGCCAAGGAACCATGGTTTAGACCTGTGGTTCTCAACCTCTATATAGATCATAAACCTCAACCTTTTATAAAGATCATAAAATTAAGTCCATAATCTCATGAACTATCTATCTTTATGTCTGTCTATATATACATATATATATATATATATATATATATATATATATATATGTATGATTAAAAGCAAATCAGTGGAACCTCCCTGGAGGTCCAGTGGTTAAGACTGCAGCATTCAATGCAGCAAGTGTGGGTTTGATGCCTAGTCGGGGAGCCAAGATCCCATGTGCCTCATGGCCAAAAAACCAAAACCTAAAATGGGAATGATATTGTAATAAATTCAATAAAGACATTAAGAATGGTCCACATCAAAAAAATCTTAAAAAAATAGTGCCCTGTCACTGAGATGAAAAATATGACCAAAGCAATCCATAGTAAAATAATATTTTAATATTTGTACATATGGGCTTCCCAGGTGGAGCTAGTAGTAAAGAACCTGCCTGTCAATGCAGGAGATGTAAGAGACAAGAGATGTGGGTTTGATCCCTGGGTCGGGAAGATCCCCCTGGAGGAGGGCATGGCAACCCACTCCAGTATTCTTGCCTAGAGAATCCCATGCGCAGAGGAGCCTGGCAGTCTACAGTCCATAGGGTTGCAAAGAGTTGGACACAACTGAAGCGATTTAGCACGTGTATATATAGAGAAGAGCAAAGGAAGTCATCAGATACTTGCTCATGTCTTAAGAGTTGGCATGAATGTGTCAGTCACAAATACAGGCTGGTATAGCTATGTTTAGGTAACTTGGATTTCACAGGCAGATTAGACATTGCTAATGTTATTTTCCAAAAAGATAAACAACTTTTTACTGAAGTTCAAATCCATCAAATCAAAGGACAATCTTCACCCCAGTAGTTGGCAATACTGGAAAATGCATAATAGGTTACACTGTAGCCCCTCCCCTAATTTGTAGGAGGGTGTTTGAGATAAGTTTTTGGCTTCAGTAGTTCTCATAGGTTCCTCACCTTGTGAGTGTCCAGTGGGGCAATCAGAAGTCATTCAGGACCTGGGTAATCGTTTGTTGCCTGGGACCATGTCAGGCCTTGCGGAATATCTAAGGGAGCTAGACCCATTCTCTAAGTGTCATTGTCTTCCTCTCTCCAGTCATTATGATGACAAACTCTGCCTCTGTGAATACCCCAAATGCCGTCTGTGGTCACCAGAATAACGCCCCCACCTGCCCCACGCAAAGACGTCTTTGCCTCTGTTATCCCAGCCTATGAATATGTGACTTTCCCTGGCAAAGGGACTTAGCAGATGTGACTTTAGTGGGACATTTTGAGATGTGGACGTAGTCCTGGATCACCTGGATGGGCTGATGTAACCACAGAGGTCCTTATAAGAGGGAAGATGGAGGTCAGAGTAAACAGAAGCTGTAGACTTTTGGGGGCTTCCAGTTGGCACTAGTGGCAAAGAACCCACCTGCTAATGCAGGAGATGTGAGAAATGCAGGTTCAATCCCTGGGTTGGGAAGATCCCCTGGAGGAGGGCATGGCAACCCACTCCAGTATTCTTGCCTAGAGAATCCCATGGACAGAGGAGCCTGGTGGGCTACAGTCCATGGGGTCACAAACGCTGGACTGAGCACACACACATGATGGTTTTGAAGAGGGAGGAAGGGCCCAGGAGCCAAGAAATGCATCTTCCTCTGGAAGATGGAAAAGACGAGGAACCTGACTGTCCCCTGAAACCTCCAGAAGGATTGCAACCCTGCTGACTGCTTCATGGTAGACTTTTGACCTCCAGAACTATAAAGAAAAATCTTTGTTGTTTTTCTACACTACTTTGTGGTAATTTGTTACAGCAGCAATAGGAATCGAATGCAGACATCATCTCATGGGGGACTTCTGTGTTGAGCCAGTCAGAGCCCCTCGTGGACCTGGGGTCTGAGCCATGTTACAGGGATGGACTGGGAGAAATTGGCCTCGCGGGCCATTTGTCAAGATCAAACCATTCGCCGAATGCAGCAGAGTTAAAACATTGCGTTTTATTTATTTTTAAAATCTTATTTATTTATCTGTTTATTTACTTATTTGTTTTTGGCAGCGCTGGGTCATCATTGCTGCCCGGGCTTTTCCCTAGTTGCGGTGAGCAGGGGCTACTCTAGTCGTGGTGCGTGAGCTTCTCATTGTGGTGGTTTCTCTTTTTGCGGAGCACAGGGCCTAGGGTGCATGAGCTTCGGTAGTTGCAGCCCCCGGGCTCTAGAGCACATGCTCAATAGTTCTGGCGCTCAGGCTTAACTGCTCTGTGACATGTGGGATCGTCCCAGACCAGGGATCAAACCCGTGTCTCCCACATTGGTAGGAGGATTCTTATCACTGAGCCACCAGGGAAGCCCCCAAACGTTGCATTTTAGGTTTAGAACTTTGCCTGGCAAACGTTTCCCTCTGTGCCTACCCAAGGCACTATTCTCATGCTGATAAAGTTTAAGATTCTGTGTGTTTAGAGAATTTCTCTTTGAAAGGCATGACTCCTTTGCTCCACTTCCAGGAGCCTGATTGAGGAATACCTGAGTGTGATTACCCACTTCTCCCAGAGAAAAGGCGGGGGTGGGGGGTGGGGTGAGGGGGGATACTCCCCAGGGCCTCCAAGGGGAATATAAATACATGCTCTTTTAAAGGAGAGTTTTACTGTTTAGAAATTGCAAACCACACTATGTAATTTCAGCAGAGGATATTGAGGGGTTGGTTCAGAAGAGGCATTGAAATCAAATAATCCACTTATCAAGGTGCCTTTTGTTTCAAGAAGAGGTAACAATGAACCATATTTAGCAGAGAGAGACCTTCAGTGTCTGGTGAATTTTAATAAATCGCAAACGGTGGGGAGAGAGAAAAATTCTCAAAGTCCTCCGGCCAGCTTGTGTTTCAAGTAAGCTTGCAGTGACTTGGAAGGAACATCCAATCAGGGTTTTCTTTGAGGCGTGTGGGGAAAGGCAGGCTTCTGCTTTGCAGGTTTCTGATGTCATTTTCGTGAACTAGAGATGTCTGGGCGGGATAGGCCATTGAAGTTATGAAAAGAACCCACCCCTCTTGATTGCAGATTTCTTTTCTCGCATGGCTGTTCTCAGTTTTTTTGTTTTTTAATTTTATTTTTTTACTTTACAATACTGTATTGGTTTTGCCATACACTGACATGAATCCACCACAGGTGTACATGAGTTCTTTTTGTATAAATTATGGAGATCACCTGTTTTTTTCATGTTCCTGTAACCTGAAAACCTTTTTACCCTAACATATCAACAGGATTGAAATAATGCCAATGATCTAATGATATATAAGAGGAACAGAAACTTCTCCTCAATTAATAGGTGTGTTCTACGTGCTGGCTACTTTGTTTATTGCCTTAAGTGAGTTGGTTTTGATATGATTCCCACTATAAAGATGAAGATTTTTAAACAAAACTTTATTTAATGAATTGGCGATTGTTTCTGTGGTTGTTTAGTGCCTACATCGTGGCAGACTCTTTGTGACCCCATGGACTGTAGCCTGCCAGGCTTCTCTCTCCATGGGACTTGCCAGGCAAGAATACCTGAGTGGGTTGCCATTTCCTTCTCCAGGGGATCTTCCTGGACCAAGGACTGAACCTGTGTCTCCTGCATTGGCAGGTGGATTCTTTACCGCTGAACCACCAAGGAAGCCCATGTGGGCCAGGGATTAATTTGGGGATGTGATCCTGCTTTGGGAATGCTCTTCACCACTAGGATGCATTCCTCTTCCTGGTGCTGGAGAGGGTTTGGTTAAAATCCTTCTTCTTGTCTCTTTGTCACCTGTGCCAAACCACTGAACACCTGCGGTGAATCAAGTTAGATCAGGGTTTCTCATCTGTGGCACTACTGGCATTTTGGGCTGGAGAATTCTTTGTGGCGGGGGGGAGCGGGGCTGTCCCTTGCCTTGTAAGATGTTCCCCGGATCACTGGTCTCTCCCCACTAGGTGGGAGTAGCACAGCCTCCTGCCTCATTGTGAAAATTACAACTGTCTCCTGCAGACAGTGCCAAGTGTCTCCAGGGTGCAAAGTCACCCTTTGTTGAGAACCTCTGATACTATTTAGGAAAGACATTTGCACGTCCGGAAAAAGCAATACTTGTTGATTTGAGTAATTCCTCGGGCAGCAGGGGTGGGGCGGAGGGGAGTGGGCGGAGTGGGGGGTGGGGTAGCGGTTCTTTTTATCTTTTTTAATCGACGAGGATAGTGGGACCTAACATTTCACCAAGGTACTTTATAAAGTGACCTACTTTATTTTCTTGGGCTTCAAAATCATTGCAGATGGTGACTGCAGCCATGAAATTAAAAGACGCTTGCTCCTTGGACAGAAAGCTATGACAAACCTAGACAGCGTATTAAAAAGCAAGAGAACATTTTGCCAACAAAGGTCCATCTAGTCAAAGCTATGGTTTTTCTAGTAGTCATGTACAGATGTGAAGTTCAGTTCAGTTCAGTCGCTCAGTCATGACCGACTCTTTGCGACCCCATGGACTGCAGCACACCAGGCTTCCCTGTCCATCACCAATTCTCGGAGCTTGCTCAAACTCATGTCCATCAAGTCTGTGATGCCATCCAACCATCTCATCCTCTGTTCTCCTCCTGCCCTCAATCTTTCCCAGCATCAGGGTCTTTTCCAGTGAGTCAATTCTTCACATCAGGTGGCCAAAGTATTGGAGTTTCAGCTTCAACATCAGTCCTTCCAATGAATATTCAGGACAGATTTCCTTTAGGATGGACCGGTTGGTTCTCCCTGCAGTCCAAGGGACTGTCAAGAGTCTTCTCCAACACCATAGTTCAAAAGCATCAATTCCTTGGCACTCAGCTTTCTTTATAGTCCAACTCTCACATCCATACATGGTTACTGGAAAAACCGTGGCTTTGACTAGATGGACCTTTGTCAGCAAAGTAATGTCTCTGCTTTTTAATATGCTGTCTAGGATGATCATAGCTTTTCTTCCAAAGAGCAAGCGTCTTTAAATTTCATGTCTGCAGTCACCATCTGCAGTGATCTTGGAGCCCACATCACAGATGTGAAAGGTTGGACCAAAAAGAAGGCTGAGCACTGAAGAATTGATGCTTTTGAATTGTGGAGAAAATTCTTGAGAGTCTTTTGGACTGCAAGGCAATGAATCCAGTCAGTCCTAAAGGAAATCAACCCTGAATATTCACTGGACTATAGCTGAAGCTGAATCTCCAATATTTTGGCCACCTGATTGGAAGAGCTGACTCTTTGGAGAAGACCCTGTTGCTGGGAAGATTAAAGGCAAAGGGAGAAGGGGGTGGCAGAGGATAAGATGGTTAGACAGCATCACTGACTCAATGGACATGAGTTTGAGCAAATTCCAGGAGGTAGTGGAGGATAGGAGTCTGGTGGGCTAAGGTCCATGGGGTTGCAAAGAGTCGGACTCATCTTAGTAACTGCAAAAACAAAAACTACCTTATGAGCATCCATCACTTACCACATTTAGAGATATATCAGGCCCCAACCTGCCTTCGTAGACGAACTTCCCCCTCCTCACACACCCAGGTCCTGAGCTTCCCCTTCACTGACCCTTTCCTCATGCCACCCCCTGCGCCTCCTGGAATCCTTCCCCTATTCCACTCACCCTCCCAAGATCCAATCCATCCTTCATGTCACAGCTCAGAGAGAATCAACACTAAAGAATCCATCTCGGTTAACACATCCCAAAGCGAGCATCACAATGAAGGGGGCACATTGTGTTGGCTGAAGGGCCATTTCCCCTGGGGGTGTTCTGTCTGGGTGCTAAGTGACATGGACACCGCCTGCGTTCATTATCTCAGAATCTCAAAAACTCAATTTCCGGCAGCGGCTTCGCAGGAGAGTTCTCTGATGAACAGCTGATGGAGGACACAATATCCCCAACACTGACAGGCAAGCACAGATAAAGAAAATGGATAAACAGGCAGGGCGACAGCAAATGAACGTGCTGTCAGCTAGGAGGCCAGATGTAAAGGTGCAGCTGTCAGCCTCTCTCCTCTTCCCCGCTCCACGTCCTTAGGAAACCAGCATCGGACTTTTCCAGGGGTATTGTTTCAGATCAGTAAAAATGACTCAATAATCCTGTCTTTCTGGGAGACGCTGCTGTGAGCAGATGAGCCAGATTTAGAGGGTGGATATCTGTCTGTGCTTCACTAGGTCATGGCAATCAGGAGATAGTTTTCAATCAGCAGATAGAGTGTCAGGAGAGAAATGCCACAAAGTCTGGTAATCACCTCTGCTTCCTTAATCCTCTAGATCAGGGCTCCCCGAAATGTAGGATGAGCTTGAGAAAGGCACACGCTGTCACAGCACCTGAGGGTGCAGATGGGCTTTGGACAATTCTAGGGAGGCCATTCTCATGAGTGTCTACAAGGTTGGCTGTTGGAGGTACATCTACAAGATGGGGGAAATACCTGAGTCTCACCAATGAGAAAGTGAGTCCCTTTTCAATTCTGTTTGAATTATTCTAATTCCATCTAGGAGAAAGTTCACATTGGTGTCACTGTATCTTTTTAGATTCTTACACTTGATAACCTCTTGATATTTGTTATCTACCCCATTGGGTGTTGCTACATTTAAAAACCACCCCATATTAAGAGACTTAGTTCACTTGTCATTTCATATAAGTTTTGGAGTGACTGATCTTGGCTGGACTTGGCTAATTTTGGCTCGTCTCTCTCTCTTGTTTGGCGGTGGCTGCCGGCTGTGGATTGGCTGATCTAGGATGGCCTCCATGCAGTTAACTCTCCTCTCCTCCACATGGTCCCTTATCCTACAGTAGTCTAGCCTAGGCTTGTTCTTTTGGGTTGCTGGCGGGAGTCCAAAAGAGAGTTAGTGCAAGTGTGCAATGTGTCCTGAGACCTGGCTTTGGAATAAGCACATTGTCACTTCTGCCATATTCTGCTGGCCAAAGAAAATCCAGGGCCAAACTAAATTCAAGGAGTGGGGCAATAGACTTCTAATTTTGAAGGGAAAATTGCAAAGTCACACACAAAAGGTATAGATATAAGAAGAGAATGGGGGCTATTTTGTAATTGTTCTACTACAGGTACTATTGGATTCAATACAATGAATCTATCCACCTGTGTACCCATCCTTCCATCCATCTTCCTATCCATCCAACCATTGATCCATTCATCCATCCAAACATCCATCTATCAATTGATCTCTCCATCCATCTAAAGATTTATCCAGCCGTCAACCCATCCATCCAACCACTGATCCATCCATCCACCCAAACATTCATGGAACCATTGATCCATCCATCCATCCATCGATCTATGGAAACTAAAACTATCCAAGAAGGTACAAACTTGCCTAAGATCACTGTTGACTAGATCAACTCTAGATCTCCATAGCCAGACTTCATCTTTAACCGCTATGCTAGACCCCTACTCCTGTCTTTAAAATGTCTCTTTTTGGCTCAAGTTAAATCTCTCATGAGCAGGGAAACTTCAGATCCAGGTTTAGCAGGAAGATATGAGCCAGGCACTTTTTGATCCATGTGAAGGATAAACAGAGACTTAAATAGTGGAAGAACCCTAAGAGAGGAGACAACAAGACAACAAGCCCACTCCAGCTTTATTTTCTCAACAATAAACTCAGTATTTGCTTAAAAGTGAAAGTTCATTTTTAAGGATGTTTTTAAAGATAAAAAGAGAAAAGGAGAGAAAAGAAATTTTTATGTGCAAGAGAGTGGAAAATGGTGAGCACGCTTGTTGACAAGCTTCCCTGTTGTGGAATACATCCTACACAGATGGACCTTAGAATCCTTGCTCCATTGCTTCAGAGAGTCCTTGGCCCACCATCTTTTCCAAACAAATGACTCTCTAAATCTCTACGCTTTATGATTTAAAAGCTTTTTTGGAGAAGGATGAATATATCAGAATAAAAGCATCAGATGTAGCAATTAGTCTCTTGGTTTTGACACAATTCTACAAGTTGCTTCAAGTCAATGATTTTATTTAAAGACATAAAGTCAGAACCGTTTCTGGAAGGTTGTACAGGGACTTTTGAGAGTGTTTTAACGTGGCCCCAAAGTGAGTGGGTGAAAGTGGGAGCAGCAAAACATCCCTAAAGAGAGAGGGACAAAGTACCCATGTTGCTGGTGACCTGAGATCAATGCCTCTGGGCAAAGAACAGGGAAGGAAGCTATTTCTTTGAAAAGCCATCTTGACAACTCAAGTCCTTTTGGCTGCAGTACCAAAGGCAGCTTTGATCTGCTAGCCAATGTCCCCGCTGGGAAAAGGATTAGGGGAACTTCCAGAAGAGAGTCATGGGGTAGCCCCATAGGCCGGATGGGCTGTGCTGGCTGCAGTTTGAAGTAGGGGCAGAAGGGGAGGTTGGAGCATCAGTGGAGAGAGAGGAACACCTGTCTTCTCTTTCAGTATATGAGTGGGGGCTTATGTGGATTTTCTGGTCTGGTTTTGAAAGATAAGAGTCAGGCAGAGGCTTTCTTGGTCTTTTCAAAGCTAGCATTTGGGGAACTGTAACCTCTTATGCCCCAGGTCAATAGTGAGTCCTCAGTGAAGCCCCAACAGTGTAAGTATAAACCTAAGGGGAAGTTTTAGAGGACAATCTTCAATCAACAAGGAGGTGGCTGGTTGTACTGCTAATGATGGAGGCAATGAACAAAGAAAGACAGGAAGACAGGGATGATGTGTTGCTCTTTCCCGGCCCAGTGTTGAACCTTCAGCCTCCAGTGTACATTGACTTACCCAGCTGAAGATTCTAAGTCTGCTTGTTCAAACTCAAATGCACCTAAGGGTCCAGCAGGAAATGTCATTGAGCAAGGCAATCTGCTGTGTATCTTATCTTACTGTTGCCAGATGGGCAGACAGCCTGCATCCTGCCACTTCCTCCCATGTGTGCGAAGCTAAAAACCCAGATACTCCTCAGTTTTTCATACACATATTTTTAATACATTCTTTTTTTCATAGTCTTTTCCATTATGGTTAATCACAGGATATCAAATATAGTTCCCTGGGCTATACAGTAGGACCTTGTTTATCCATTCTAAATGTACTATTTTGCATCTACCAACCCCACACTCCCACTCCATCCTGTCCCTCTCCCCACCTTGGCAAACACAAGTCTGTTCTCTGTGTCTGTGACTCTATTTCTGTTTCATGTGTGTGCTTCATCACTCAGTCACGTCCGACTCTTTGCAACCCCGTGGACTGTACACTGCCAGGCTCCTCTGTCCATGGGGATTCTCCAGGCAAGAATACTGGGGTAGCTTGCCATGCCTTCGTCCAGGGGATCTTCCCAAGCCAGGGATCGAGCCCAGGTCTCCTGCATTGCAGGCAGATTCTTTACCATCTGAGCCACCAGGGAAGCCCATGAATACTGGAGTGAGTAGCCTACCCCTTCTCCAGGGGATCTTCCTGACCCAGGAGTCGGGCTGGGGTCTCCTTCATGGCAGGCGGATTCATTTCCAGCTGAGTGACCAGGGAAACCCTTCTGTTTCATAGATAGATTCATTTTAGATTTCACAAATGAGTGCTATCATATGGTATTTGTCTTTCTCTTTCTGACTTGCTTCACTTATTATGATCGTCTCTAGTTGCATGTATGTTGCTACAAATGACATTATTTCATTTTTTGCAGTTGAGTAGTATTCCATTTTATATATGTACCATATCTTTTTTATTGGATAAAATAATAAATTTTAAATTGTATAGTTGCTTTACACTACTGTGTCAATTTCTGCTGTACAACAAAGCCAAACAGCCATATGTGTGTGTATGTATATATATATATATATATATATATATATATATATATATATATATATATCCTCCCTATGACAATCCTAGACAGTATATTGAAAAGCAGAGACATTATTCTGCCAACAGAAGTCCATATAGTCAAGGCTGTGGTCTTCCCAGTGGTCATGTACAGTTGTGAGAGCTGGACTATAAAATAAGGCAGAATGCTAAAAAATTGATGCCTTCAAACTATGGTGCTGGAGAAGACTCCTGAAAGTCCCTTGGACAGCAAGGAGATCAAACCACTCAATATTTAGGGAATACTTCTTGGAAGGAATGATGCAGAAGCTGAAGCTCCAGTATTTTGGTGATCTGATGCAAACAACCGACTCATTGGAAAAGTCCTTGATGCTGGGAAAGAATGAGGGTAGAAAGAGAAGAGGGTGTCAGAGAATGAGATGACTGGATGGAATTACCAAAGCAATGGACATGAACTTGGGCAAACTTTGGAAGATGGTAAGAGACAGGGAGGCCTGGTGTGCTGCAGTCCATGGGGTCACAAATAGTCGGACACAACTGGGCAACTGAACAACAACAATCCTCTTTCTTAGATTCTCTTCCCATTTACATAACCACGGAGCACTAAACAGAGTTCCCTGTGCTCTACGTTAGGTTCTCAGTAGTTTTCACTCTCCAGTTTTAAAAAATGATTCCCATTCACAACCATCTTTTAAAATACTGTGGGCAGAATGGAACCTACCTGCCAGCTGAGCTGAGCACCTTAAGTGAATAGTCTGAAATTTCTCCCAGTTTGCTGTTTTTCCTTTTGACTTTGTTTATGATACATGTGGCTTTGTGAAAGGTTTTCTCAATTTTTTTATAGGGATAGTTATCATTCATTTTTATACAGGGATGGCTAAATTTCATTCAGAGTTTGAATCATAATTAGAAATCTCTCCCTAGACCCAGGTTATAGAAGAAATCACCCACTTTTTCATTCTGTATAAAAAATAATGTCATTTTCTTACATCTGGATCACTCATCCATTTGAAGTGTATTCTTGTGTTTGGTGTGAGATACGGACCTAATGTTATCTTTCTGCCAAATGGCTGGCCAATTGTCCAAGCACCATTTACTAAAAACTCTGTCTTTGCCTCATGATTTTTGGTTCTACCTTTATCATATACTAAACTTTAGATGTACAGGAGCTTATTTATGAACTACTCTATTCCATTGGTCTATTTTTCTCTTTAGGTACCAGTGTCATTAAATATATTTGAAACTCAGGCAAGTTATTTACAAATATTTCCCACTTTACACTCATAAGTAACTTGCTAGCTTTCTGTCAGATCAGATTCCATGTATTTGCCGCTGTTCAACAATTGTACAAAAATTATACAATTGTACATTGTTCAACAATGTACAAAAATCTCCTTTTTTAAAAGAGTGGAACTGTGAATTTTATTTTATTGTATGTATTTTATTTTATTTGGCTTCGCCATGCAGCATGTGGGATCTTGGTCCTCTAACCAGGGATCAAAGTTGTGCCCCCTTCAGTGGAAGCATGGAGTCTTAATCATTGGACCATCAGGGAGGTCCCCCAAATTTCCCTTTCATATATTTCAACCGATTGAACTGGTTGAAAGACAATTCGGCCAATTCACAATTTTGGAGCATGTGATCATTTACTGGCTGATCCCCAAAGGAACCTGAAGATTCTAGACAAGTGGACTGCAAAATGTTTGGGCTTCCCCCGTGGCTCAGCGGTAAAGAATTCACCTACACGGCAAGAGACAATGCAAGAGAGGCGGGTGGGATCCCTGGGTCAGGAAGATCCCCTGGAGGAAGACATAGCAAGCCACTCCAGCATTCTTGCCTGGTGGGCTACAGTCCACATGGTTGGAAAGAATCCGGCATGCCTGAAGCGACTGAACAAGCATGCGCTGCAGTGTTAACCCCTCATTTCTAAATCACTTGTCAACTTCCTCGGGTTGCCAAATGACCTCTAAGGAGCCCAGAAATCACCGCATCTTTGTCTTTTTCTTTTCTTTCTTTCCCCTCTGCAGTGATCGAGGGCCGTGGGCTCACAGACAACATCCAGCGATTTTCCTCGCTGCCCCCTTATCTGCCTGTGACCTACCAGGTGCTCAGAGCCGAGACGTCCTTCTTCCTGAAGGAAACCAACCAGGACTTGACACGCAACTCCAGCCTGCAGTCCCGGGTCGAGTCCTTCTTCCCCTACAAAGCCAGACAGCTGCCAATCTTAAATGCCAGCTATGGGCCTTTCTCGGTGGAAAAGGTCGTGCCCCTGGATTTGATGTCGGCTTCCAACTTTTTAGGTCCCACCGACAAAGTGAGTTTCAACTGGAAGCTGAAGGCGCACATCCTGCGGGACAAGATCTACCTGAGCCGGCCCCGCGTGCAGGTGCTCTTCCACCTGGTGGGCCGGGACTGGGACGACCCCGGCCCCGCGCAGAGCCTGCCCTGCCTGCGGGTGTTTGCCTTCCGGGAGACCCGGGAGGTGCGGGGCAGCTGCCGGCTTCGCGGGGCCCTGGGGCTGTGCGTGGCACAGCTGGAGCTCCCAGCCAGCTGGTTCGGCACCCCCACCGTGGTGGCCGGGAGGAAGAAGGCGCCGGAGCCTCCCGAGGGCAGCCCTGTAGAGCTCTACTACGCTGTGCAGTCCGGGGACGAGCGTGGAGACTGTTCTGGGGGTGACGTCCGCAAGGGCAATGCCATCCGCCCTGGCAAGGATGGACTGCAGGAGAGCACGTCCCACCTGCAGAGAATCGGCGCCGTGGGCCTCTACCGCGCTCAGGACAGCGCCCAACTCAGCGAGCTGCGTCTGGATGGCAACGTGGCCATCTGGCTGCCCTCCAGGCCTGTCAAGCAGGGAGATGTGGTCACTGCCTATGTCACCGTGGCCAGCAATTCCACCGTGGACTTCTTCATCTTGAGGTAGGTCTGCACTTGAGACAGGCTTAGGCACGCCTGGGATGACACTGGATGGGAAGTTGGGGTGTATATACCAGGAGATGCCATTTTCATCACCTTCAGGGCCCCTCCTGCTTCACACTGGAAGCCAGTTTCTGCACCTGACCACATGTTTTCAGCAGCTGCACTGTATATATTAGGAGGTTGGAGAAAATGGGCCGAAATTGCACCCCAAAGAAACAAGACTAAATTAATCACCCTCTTTTGACCTTGAATTACCACTGAACTTGAAGAGGGATATAATTTTTTTTGAGGGGGAGGCATAAACAGATTTATGAAGTATTAAAATGTTCCATGGCCAAAAGGGTGATCAAAATACAGTTACTTTATATTTACGGGCTTCCCTGAAAGCTCAGTTGGTAAAGAATCCATCTGCAATGCAGGAGACCCCAGTTCCATTCCTAGGTTGGGAAGATCCCCTGGAGGAGAGCATGGTAACCCATTCCAGTATTCTTGCTTGGAGAATCTCCCGGACAGAAGAGGCTGCCAGGCTACAGTCCATGGGGTCACAAAGAATTGGACACGCTGAGCAACTAAGCATACACACATACATACACACACACACACACACACACACACACACACACACCCCTCCTTAGGTTTCAATTCTGTAACCTTGAGACATTTACAACTTAGGTTTTGGTTTGATTGGCCCAGACGTAAAGAATCCGCCTGCAATGTGGGACACTTGGGTTCATTCTTTGGGTTGGGAAGATCCCCTGGAGAAGGGAACAGCTACCCACTCCAGTATTCTGGCCTGGAGAATTCCATGGACTCTATAGTCCATGGATCGCAAAGAGGTGGACACGACTGAGTGACTTTCACTTTATATTTATAAAATTTTTAAATTAATTTCTGTTGGCATATAGTTGCTTTACAGTGTTGTGTTGGTTTCTACTGTACCGCTCAATGAATGAACTATAGGTATACATGTGTGCATGCCAGTTATGTCTGACTCTGTGCGACCCTATGGACCCTATAGAACACCAGGCTCCTCTGTCCATGGGATTCTCCAGCAAGAATACTAGACTAGATTGCCATGTCCTCCTCCAGGGCATCTTCCTGGGATCAAACCCACATCTCTTTGTCTTCGGCATTGGGTAGGTGGGTTCTTTACCACTGGCGCCACCTAGGAAGCCCATATATGTACATATAGCCCCTCTTTTTTGGATTTCCTTCCCATTTAGGTCACCACAATGTGACTTTTTTTTAAGCTTTAAAATTTTTTATAGACATGCAGATACTTGGTTAAATGACAAAGTATATGTTCAGTGGGCTCAAGGAAAGATATAGACATATCTCACCATCTGCCATCTCACTTTGAGTGTAAGCGTGAAAAAAAAAAAGCCAAGAATAATATCTTTTTTTATTTGGTAGGGTTAAATCTCGGAGAAGGCAATGGCACCCCACTCCAATACTCTTGCCTGGAAAATCCCACGGACAGAGGAGCGTGGTAGGCTGCAGTCCATGGGGTCACTGAGTCGGACACGACTGAGCGACTTCCCTTTCACTTTTCACTTTCATGCATTGGAGAAGGAAATGGCAACCCACTCCAGTGTTCTTGCCTGGAGAATCCCAGGGACGGCAGAGCCTGGTGGGCTGCTGTCTATGGGGTCGCACAGAGTCGGACACGACTGAAGCGATTTAGCAGCAGCAGCAGCAGGGTTAAATCTTGCCAGTTAGGAACTGAGGAAACTCCAGTTTGTGACAAACACTATTTAACTTATTTGTTTTTTGGCCACTCTTCATGACTTACAGGGTCTCAGTCCCTTGAATAGCAATTGAACTCAGGCCACTACAGTGAAAGCCCATAATCCTAACCACTAGGCAACAAGGGACATCCCTCAATAGAAAGTTCTTTATCAGAGGTATTTCATCTCATAATAAAAGAAAAAAAAAATTAAAACAACCACAGAATAACCCACCTTCCATGACCTCTGCTGGTTCAGCACATCACACGGAAGATGTAATGGGCTTGCTCTGTCACTCTGGATAATGATTCTGGGGTTTAGATCAGGGCAACCTGTTATGTGAGGATAATTAATACTGGGGGGGAAAGCCACTTAATGCAAATCCTCTTAAAATGTGGCCCAGAATTTCAGAATAATGAAAAAATATTTACTTGAGATTTGTTTAAAAGATAAAGATGACCAAAATCAGACTTTTTTAATGATTATCATTAAGAATGACTTAGGTTATAATTGCAGCAATGCTTTAGTTCTTTTTAGAATAAAAAATTAATCCCATGTGGCTTGAGTTGCTTGGGAAAATATTCACAAAATAGATTGATGACATCTTCTGGCATATTTCACTTTGGTTTAGATTTGGTTGTCTGAAGATAAGAATGGTCCTTTTTAAAGAGTTTGTTTGTTTTTACCAAAGGCATTCAAAGGTTTGATAAGTTTCTCGAGGCATTTCTTAGTCCTTTGGATTTGGATAATTTTCTTCTGAAGTGTCTAATGATCATCCTTATAATTTTTTTCTTTCAATTTTTAAGTGGACTGGTTTTACCAGATCCTTCTTTGCCAGTGGTTTGGGATATGAACAAGTGTTTTACAGAATCTCTTTCCATGATGTTATGTAATCCTACATCTTCTACAAAATACAAAATGTACCCTCTGGGGAATTCTCAATCTCATTTGTACTGAGGGGTGGTCAACCTGATGCCTGCTGTCTCTGGGGTAAGGGAAAATAAACTAGATGTCTTAATGAAAGTGCCAATCTTATAACTGCAGGAGAGGAGGCATTTCGATAAAAGGATCCAGGTTCGCTTCCTCCTGCCTTGGATGGAGAAAGATACTGATCTAGAAGTTCTGAGTTTTATTTCCACTGAGTCTCTTGGCACCTTCGTTTCATGTCATTCTGTTATAAAATAAATATATCCAGCCCGGGCATTGGAAAGGAGCTACAGAAGACAGGGAATCAATAGTACTGCTAACA
Organism: Capricornis sumatraensis; assembly: GCF_032405125.1. NCBI lineage: Eukaryota > Metazoa > Chordata > Mammalia > Artiodactyla > Bovidae > Capricornis > Capricornis sumatraensis. The sequence continues at coordinate 55,561,792 of NC_091085.1, read as the reverse complement.
AGTTTTTAAAATTCCAGAGTCATAAGAACCTGGGTCTCCTGCATTTCAGGTGGATTCTTTACCAACTGAGCTATCAGGGAAGCCCCCTTCCCATCTGTACTTATCCCTAACTTCCCTCTTTCAAAAAGCAAGCTCGCGGGGTGAGTATGTGTGAACAACTGCGTCCCCGCAACTAAAATGCAGAGCTTTCCACGGCAGGTGGGGCAGTCAGACCTGGTTCACTGGAGAGGAGGAGTTGTTGTCTTTGTTTTCCTTCACAAAGATGAGGGTGATGTTGGAGAAATCAGGTCCTGCAACCAGCTGGTCTCGATTCTGGTCCACTTCCCTGGCCTGCCGTCTCATCTCCATGTGCCTTGGTTTCCTCATTCTGATGTTGGTGCCTACTGCCATAGGGATGGGAGGATTCAGTGGCTCATACTTAGTTGTAAGGTGCTTAAAACAGTACCTGACATGTAAAAGTGCTTCTACAAGTGTTGGCTATTACTATCAGGGTTGTTTTTAAACATCTATCAAAACTTCAGTAAGCATTGAATTCTATTTTGGCAGTAAAAGGACATCATGCTTTGCATAAAACAACAGCTACCAGGTCTGTTCTGAAAGCTGTATTGATTCTCATTTTACTAGGATTTTTTTAAAGAGCAAAAAAAAAAAAGAAAAATGGTTTTATAATGACAAGAGCTTTGGGGGCACAGAGGATGAGAATGACAGGGTTCTGGGTGGAATATTGGTTGATGCCGGGAAGGGTAGCAACCCCATTTCTGCCTTCCTGGTCTTTCCAACCATGGCTTCGAGTCCTGGGGAGAGAAAAGTGGGAGAAACATGGAGTAAAGGATGACTCCAAGACATTGGAAGTGAAAAATGCAGCTGCCATGATGAGAATGGGAAGGCTGTAAGGAAAGCTAGCATTCCCTTTCCAGATAACATATTTCATTGTATTTTAATTTGTATGTGCTCAGTTGCTTCAGTCATGTCTGACTCTTTGTGACTCCATGGACCCTCCAAGCAGGTCAGTTCAGTGGGTTTAGGCTCCTTGTCTCTTGGCACATGGCTTATACATGCTCGGTTGCTCAGTTGCTCAGCCATGTCTGACTCTTTAAAGCTATATGGACTGTAGCCCTCCAGGCTCCTCTGTCCGTGGGATTCTCCAGGCAAGAATACTGGAGTGGGTTGCCATTTCCTTCTCTAGGGGATCTTCCTGACCCAGGGTTCAAAACTGTCTCCTGCATCTCTTGCATTGCCAGTGGATTCTTTACCTTTGGGTAAAGAATTTTACTTTGAGCCATTGGGGAAGCCCATATTTTAATTTTAATTTAATTAATTCTTCTAAGAAGTATTCAGAAACACAAAAAGATGTATGTGGCGAAGTAATTAAGTTTGTGTGAGGCTCACTGAAATTTAGGGAACACCACTTTCTTCCTTTCGAAAGTAGCAGCGCATGGAAATGCTCATTTATTTATCCAGTTGCCGTCAGCAGTAGTCACTGGTTCAATCACAGGAGAAATCCATCTGGCCCATCACTGGAACCCAGCTGAGAAATTCACGGGAAACTTACAAAGGGACTGGGATTTGAAAGACCCCTCTTGACCATGAAATCCAAAAATGTTCTCCATCATCTCTGTGGAAGATGGCTTTGCTGACAAGGCTGTGATGCTTGGACTTAGCCTGGACTTCTTGGGAATTTTTATAGGATCAATAACAGACATGGAAACTTGACCTAAGCCTCCTTTACAAGACAGGTTTTCACAAACAACACTCTCTTCCACAGGCTTGAGGAAGCAGCCTGCATTTCGTTAACTACTTCATGCACCTAATTCAAAGGCAACCCCCACTTTATAATCAGACAGGTTCCTGAGACTCAAAAGTCAAGGTGTGGAGGTTGAAACTTTGTTTCCTGTGGATAGAACGTTATTTTACAAAGCTTTTTTGAAAAATAAAAAATAAAATAATGAACAACATAAAGGAAGAATACCTACAGGTATGTTTTACAAATACTTGTAAGCAGGTCAGTTCCATGGGTTTAGGCCCCTTGTCTCTTGCATATGGCGTGTACATGCTCAGTCACTCAGTCATGTCCGACTCTTTGCAGCTTCATGGACTGTAGCCCGCCAGGCTCCTTTGTCCATGGAATTTTCCAGGCAAGAATACTGGAATGGTTTGCTACTTCCTTCTCCAAGGGATCTTCCCGACCTAGGGATAGAAGCCATGTCTCTTGCGTCTCCAGCATTGGCAGGTGGATTCTTTACCACTGTGCCACCTAGGAAGCCCAAAGATGACCACAGCCATCGACAGTGAAGGAGTCAGAGGAGGGGAGATCTGCGTGCAGTAGGCAGCTGAATTAGAAGAGCAAAAATGAAAACTAGCAATGATTCTGACCTAGGAGTTGGCTAGCTTAAATGTTTTGCCACTGGACACAAGCTTTTCACGAGGAGATACAATCATGAATGCAACAAACTCAGATGAGTTCTCGGTGGAGGGTGATTCTGCTCTCAAACATGGGGCTAAACCTGTTCCTGGGAGAGGAGGGATGAAGGGGTGGAATCTGAGCATCTCAATAAGTTACCTGGCAGCTCTGGTCACTTTGGACATTTCTGGGGAATACATGACAGCTCACTGTAACAACATAACACACTCTGATACCTGTTTGTTCCTCAGGATTAACACCATAGTAAGTTTTTACTGCCTTAGCTTAGAGAGACACTGTTTAGTCCAAGTTACAATTAGATTTCACAAAAGAGAATTTGACTACATAGATATTTGTAAAATACATGTGTTAAGAAAAAAAAATACAGGAGGCTGGAAGTCAGGAAAGCTATAATACTACATGCCAGTCCTCTCTGCTGCTGTTCAGCTGTGTGAACTTGAAAATGCCCTTTAATATCTCTGGGCCTGTTTGTTCATTTAAGGCTAGTGCATGGGGATGACCCACAGAGATGTTATGGGGAGGGAGGTGGGAGGGGGGTTCATGTTTGGGAACACATGTAAGAATTAAAGATTTTAAAATTAAAAAAAAATTAAAAAATAAAAAAAAATATGGTAATGAATCCTTGTTACTATATGACTTGCACGCGTGTGTGTTTAGTCGCTCAGCCGTGTCTGACCCTTTGAGACCCTTTAGACTATAGCCCGCCAGGCTCCTCTGTCCCTGGGATTCTCCAGACAAGCATACTGGAGTGGGTTGCCATGCCTTCCTCCAGGGGCTCTTCCCAACCCAGGGATCGAACCTGTGTCTTCTATGTCTCCTGCATTGCAGGCGGATTCTTTACTTGCTGAGCCATCGGGGAAGGTGACTGTATGGCTTACCACAGAGTAAAGGACCAGTAAACATTTACTGAGTTAATGCAAAAGCAAATACCTAATGTCAAATCTGTATCATGAACGATCCTTTTCATGGATGTTTTCCTTCGTGATTTACTAACTAAAGTTTCTTGAAATAATATCAAGATTCCTTTCAGCAAACATAAGCATTATTTTCTATTCTGAGTGTTTTCAAAACATTGACAGTTGGAGTCATCATCCCTGAAGATTCCCATTGCTATCTCTATGTGCCTGAGTGCTAATGACAGCCCCAATGCTGAGGACCGCACTCCTCACTCAAAGCTCAATCTTAGGACTGAGGCTGTGAAATTACTCTCTGTGTTCGAACCAGTGTTCACATTGTCTCAGGTCGCCAGTGTTAGAGCAAGTAGATCTCACTTGACCTCACAGGTCTTTAAAGGGAAGACTTGAGGAGGCCATGGCACCTCTGGTCTCTTCAGGAAGCAGCTGAAATGGATCCCTAAAGAAGCTAAGGCAGTCCTCTCCCATTAAAATAAGCTTGCTTAATTGAAATCCGTAATTCACAGAAATGCAGGGGAGATGTTCTCCTCCAAGTGTAACTAATTCAGAACCCTGCAACTCTGTAATTGGAATTAGGGATGCTAAGAGAGTCATAAAGAGTCTTTCCTCATTACAAGATTACATTATGCTGCTGCCATGAGTTTACACAGAGCATATCTCGTGTCTCATAATGAAAAGAAGATGAGTAGCGTACGGGCTGGTTTAGTCTATGCCAGGATTTCCCAACCTCCGCAAGATAGGCCCTTGGGGCTAGATCATTCTTTGACATGGGTGCCGTCAGATGCTTAACAGTACCCCTAGCTTCCACCTAGTAACATGGTACCTTCTCTCCAGTTGTGACAACCACATTGTCTCCAGACATTGCCAAGTATCCCCTGAGGACAGAATCACCCTGGTAGACAGCTATTCATCTACATCTTTGAGGCTCAGAGGGTATGGATGGTCTGTGTACAGATTTGGGTGGGAAAATAAACAGTTTATCTCATTCCCACAGACAGAAGAGCCTGGCAAGCTACAGTCCATGGGGTCGCAAAGAGTCAGATACGACTAAAGCGTACACACACGTCTCATTCCTAGGCATTCCTTTGGTCAAAAGCTGCCAAGACTGTCTCCCTGATTTCTCTTCTGACATGTTCCTTCATTCTGTTCCTTTCCCACCAAGAGTTAAGTATCTGACCAATATAATCAATTATAAATCAAAACATCCAAACTATTGATGTTGGCCAAAAAGTTCATTCAAACAACCTCAGTATTTCAGAGGTGACCAAGAAAGAGAGAAAACAAGATACTTGGCATCACCCATCTTGGATTCCTTGTGTTTCTGGATTTCTGTAGATCTCAGGTAGTTACCCCAAGTTCTATCAGCTGGTGATCTGTCCACCAAGCTTACTCTCAAAGATAGCTGCCTCTTCAACTCAAGTCACTACCCTGAAAAGCAAAAAACAAAACAAATAAACAAACAAACAAAAAAGGTATCTCTCTATCTCCTTTTCTCAAGAAGAACTAAGAAGTATACAGCTGATTACATGACTGCTTTTCCCCTTTCTGAGTAAGATTTGTCTGCCAGCTCTGATCATGGACATTTCAGGGTCTAAATCCTAGAAGGTGATTTTTCTCCTGTTTAAGTAAAACATGATGAAGTAAAGAGGTAGCCTTCCCAGAAGAATAAAAAAGGAAAATAAGAGAGGCAAGTCTATACCAAGCATCCAGTCTTTAATAGGCCTCACTTTGCAGAGGCAGGTCTCAAAATAAGGGAGCAGTAAGGCTATGGTTTTTCCAGTGGTCATATATGAATGTGAGAGTTGGACTGTGAAGAAAGCTGAGCGCCGAAGAATTGATGCTTTTGAACTGTGGTGTTGGAGAAGACTCTTGAGAGTCCCTTGGGCTGCAAGGAGATCCAACCAGTCCATTCTAAAGGAGATCAGCCCTGGGATTTCTTTGGAAGGAATGATGCTAAAGCTGAAACTCCAGTACTTTGGCCACCTCATGAGAAGAGTTGACTCATTGGAGAAGACTCTGATGCTGGGAGGGATTGGGGGCAGGAGGAGAAGGGGATGACAGAGGATGAGATGGCTGGATGGCATCACCGACTTGATGGACGTGAGTTTGAGTGAACTCCGGGAGTTGGTGATGGACAGGGAGGCCTGGCGTGGTGCGGTTCATGGGGTCACAAAGAGTTGGACACGACTGAGTGATTGAACTGAACTGAACTCAACTCAACTGAAGAGGCCTTCATTGGATGTTGAACGTGAGACCTATTGATTCATTATTTCCATTCTAGTGTGACTGGTAGGGATATGGACAGTCATTCTTGTTAATTATGAATGTCTTCCCAAACAAATTAACACATCATGTGCATTTAAGAGCTGCTATAGGTTCCTAGCATTTTTTCCAATAAAGAAACAAAAAGGATGAAGCATGAAGGCAGAGAAAAAGCTTTTAAGGTGATGTCCTATAGGAAGAAGCTTGCTGTATGCAAGAATGTTAAGGGAGCAATATTTTTTCCAGCAGGATAAGATTTGTAGATGAGTTCATTTCTAGAATCTCAGTGTATGACAAGGGAATGCAGTTAGACTGCAGAAACTCACTCTCATCAACTCTAGAAGGGCTTTATGGGGTTCATCTTTTTTTAAATTAAAGAACGTTTTATTTCCATATATCTGGTTGTGTTGGATCCTCATTGCGGTGTGGGCGTTCTCTAGTAGTGAGGGCTGCTCTCTAGGTGTGGTGCGTGGGCTTTTCACCGTGGTGGCTTCTCTTGACGCTGAGTATGGCCTCGAGGATGTGTGGACTTCAGTAGTTGCAGGTCCGGGGCTCCAGAGCACAGTCTTGAGTGTTGTGGCACACAGGCTTAGTTGCTTTGCAGCATGTGGAATCCTCTTGGATCAGGGATCAAACCTGTGTCTCCTGCATTGGCAGGCAGATTCTTTACCACTGAGCCACCAGGAAAGCTCTTGGTTCATCTTGTAGAGACAAACCTTGTTTCTCAGCCACCCAGAAGAGGGCAGAGTCTCAGGATACCCCTGGTGCATGGATGGTGGGATTCAGGGAGCATCTCTCTCCTAATAGACTGAAGCCCATCAGGGAGCTTCACAACTGAGTCTACTTAAACTTCCTCTGGCACAAAATATGCCCAAAATACATGCTTACAGCAGCATTATTCACAACAGCCAAAACACGGAAACAAACCAAACATCCAGCAACAGACGAATGAGTAAGTGAATTCTAATATATTCCTGCAATGTAATAGAATACGGCCATAGAAAGAAACGAAGTATTGATAAAGACTACCATTGCGGATGAACTTTGAAAATAAGAGGCTGAGTGGATGAAGCCAGACCCAAAGGACCACATATGGCACAGTTCTTTGTATAGGAACTATCTAGAGTACCCAAGGCCATAGTGACAGAGAGTACAGTGGTGGTTGCCAGAATCCAGTGAAACAGATGATGAGTGGTGAGTGATTGCTCTAGGATGGGAGGTTTCTTTTTGGAGGGGTGAAAATATTCTAGAATTAGATTGTGGAGATGGCTGCATAACTATACTAAACACCACTGAATTGTATACTTAAAATGTAAGCCATATATATATAGGCTTTTATATATATATAGGCTATATATATATGTATAGGTTTATATATATATTGGGCTGACTAAAAAGTTCATTTGGATTTTTCTGTAAGATTTATGGAAAAACCATAACAAAATTTTGGGTCAACCCCCAATGTATATTTCCCATGAGATGATGTGTGTGGCAGAAAAGATTGTTGGTTTTGACCTTTCTTTATTGCCTCTAAGCTTAACCACACATTAAACATGGAACCAATTTTTAAAAAATAAAAAAACCTCCAGTTCAGTTGAGGTTTTTTTTCCATCAAGTGATCAAACGTTCACTGTCTTTCCCACACTTAGCAGTATTCTTAGGATCTTGCCAGGTTGAATCTTTCCCACCAGTACTAAAGCCTTTGTTCTACTTCGTACCATGTCATGATTAGAAGCCTCCTCAGTGTTTCTGATGAATAGAAATGACCAAAACAGAGACGGACTGGCTTACATCAGAGGTCTATTATCGGCTAGCCAGGGAATATAGATTAGGGCAGCTCTGTAGGGGAATGGAGTGCTAAGAGGGCATTAGCAGCCCCCATAATGTCAATTAGTCACCCCCGAGACCTCCCCAGATCAACACATTATGTAATAGAAAGCATTTTATTTTGCCCACACAGTCCACCACCTCCATGCAGTAGTCAGTCTGACGTGTGCACCCTCTGCTGTGGAAGTGATGGGGGTGGTGGGAAGCAGCAAGCAGTGGGGGACTCGGTTCATGCGCATTTCCTTGTTTATTTGTTTATATATGTATGGCTGTGCTGGGTCTTCGCGGCTATGCACGGGCTTTCTCTAGTTGCATCAAGCAGGGCTCCTGTCTAGTTGTGGTGCACGGGCTTCTCATTGCGGTGGCTTCTCTTTTTGCAGAGCACTAGCTCTAAAGGGTTCAGGTTTCAGTAGCTGTGGCCCATGGGGTCAGTAGTTGCGGCTCCTGGGCTCTAGAGTACAGGCTCAATAGTTGTGGGCTTACGGTCTTAGTCGCTCCGAAGCATGTTGGATCATCCCAGATTGAGGATCAAACCTGTGTCTCCTGCATTGGGAGGCAGATGCTTTATCACTGAGCCACCAGGAAAGCCATCTGTTGTGTTTTGTTTTTTTTTTCTCTCATGTGCATTTTTAAAGGGAGCAGCCTCTTCTCACCTCCAATAATGGTTGCCACGTTTCCCGGTCTTGAAGAGAAGCTGGAAACGCGGGCTTTAAATACAGTCTTTCAAACAGAATGACTTTTCAGCCATCACCATGCAGGCCTGGGGACCCGCTTGTGTCTGCAGGCTGCCAGGTTGCGTCTCCTGATCCATAAGTCAGGGCTCAAAGCAGAATGGATTCGTGTCCCGGGGCTGCTGTAACAAATTGCGCCAAACTGGATGTCTTAAAACAACAGAAATTTTTTCTCTGACAGCTCTAGAAGCGAGAAGTCTGAAATCAAGGCACCGACAGGGCCGTGCTCCCTCGGACAGCCCCAGAGAACAGGCTTCTCGACCTCTTTCAGCCGCTGGTGGTGGCTGTCAACCTTGGGGTTCCTGGACTTGTGGCCACATCCCTCCAGTCTCTGCTGCTCTCTTCCCATCACATGACCCTCAGTTTCTCCTTTGCATCTGTTCTCACATTGCCTTCTCCTTTCTCTTATAAAGAAATCGGACATGCAGGTATCACTTATCATTTACATGTGGAATCTAAAAAAAAAAACACCACCACAAATGAACTTGTTTATAAAACAGAAATAGACTCAGAGACTTAGAGAACAAACTTATGGTTACCCAAGGGGGAAGGGAGGGAGGGATAAATTAGGGATTGGGGATGAACATATACACACATTTACAACAACGACCTGCTGTTATATTTGCAACAACAACCTGCTGTATAACACAGGGAACCCTGCTTAATACTCTGTACTAACCTACGTGGGAAAGGAATCTGAAAAAGAATAGATACATCTATGTATATAACTGAATCACTTGCTGAACGCCTGAAACTAACACAACACGGTAGATCAACTATACCCTAATATAAAATAAAATTTTTAAAAACTGAAAGAAACCATTCATTGGATTTAGTACCCACTCCAATCTAGAATGGTCTCATTTTGAGATCCTTAACTGGTCACATCTGTGAAGACCCTCATTACAATAAGGTCACATTCTGACGGTCTAAATGGGCATGAACTGGAAGAGGGGGCATTCGTTCTTCAACCCGCTCCAGGGTGATGATGGGTGATGATGTATTTCAGGACCTTCTGTTATGCCACCCTTGGTTCCTCTGAATTGCTTGGTGCCCCTTGGCAGCTCCAATTAGAGAGTTCCCCGTGGGGGAACGGTGATGCTATGAATAGGAATATGTGCCTTCCCCACATGGAAGATAAACCCTTCTCTACGAGGGGAGTCAGACCTACAGGTTCACATCCATGCCCCTCATTTCTGAGCACAGTCTGTGTATGTGCTGTTGTAATTGAATTTTAGGGGAGTGTGTTTTTCTTTCTCCTGATCCCTTTTATGTCTGAGAATACCAAAAGCCCTCAAAGGCAATTTCCAGATGCCTGGCTTGCCCTGGATAATTGTCAGGCCTCCATTTCCAACGGAGCTTCCATCTGCAGAGTCAAGTAGAACCCTCAAGAATGACTGGACAGTCCCCAGACTCATCCTGAAGAGGAGGAGACCGTCCAACACAATGGTGTTTGCCTTGACTGCCAATTTGGAGCTAATTCAGAAAATTCTGGAAACTCATTTTCCCACACTTGTGTCAAAAATGCATTTCCCTGTTGACGGTCTCCCAAGGAAAGGTTTGTTTTCATTTTCTCCAGCTTGTCATTTTAAATGTATTCTGCTGGAACAGAGAAAAGGAACAATTTTCTTTCTGCTTGGGAAGAAGTGAAGAAATAATGTTTCCTGCCTGGGGCCCCCTCCCCAGCCCCCCTCCCTGCCCCACAACACATCTGGGTTGCCAGGCAGCCCCGCTTCAGTGAAACATTTGAGAACGATTTGAGTGTTGTGGGAAACATTTAAACATAAAATTGACTCCAGTTCTGTGAACAGAGAAAAAAGCAGAGTCCTTCTGACCAAGTCCTGACTCCTTTGTTCCACATTCTTTCAACCATTTAAAAGTCATCTTAGTTTTCGAGTTTCCCCAGATCACAGCTTTGTCTGTTGCAAACAATTTAGCACATGCATAAGTGGCCCTGTGACATATGGTCCCTTTCTATCCGGGCACATTTTAGAGAAGAGAGGCCAGCTAATGGAGTGAGTAGTCGCTGCAGTAAAAGATTTTTCCTTCCTTTTTTGAGTCCCTCTTTTTATTTATTCTATTTTTTAAATTTGATTTTTAATTGAAATATAGTTGATTTACAATGTTGCAGGACCTTCAGGTGTACAGCAAAGTGATTCAGTTTCATATATATATATTATATATTTCATATATATATTTCTATATATATTATATATTTCATATATATTATATTTCATATTATATATTTCACATATATATTATATTTCATATATATATTAAAGTCCAGATTTGCAGCTGCTTTGGTGTCACGTCACTGCTCCAGGGTTCCTAAATATCAGAAGTGTGAACTGTTTATTTCTTACAACCCCAAGAGTTAAAATCTGAATTAAAACCTCAGAGAGGGGGAAGAAATCTCACCTGATTCAAAAGCATTCCGATTGCATGATTTAAAACCTTTTGCTGAGTGAAATAAGACAGAGAAAGTCAAATACCATATGTATGATATCACCTGTAGGTAGAATCTGAAAAATACAACAAACTAGTGACTATAACAAAAAAGAAGCAGAATCATAGATACAGGGAAGAAGTTAGTGATGGCCAGTGGGCAGAGGGAAGGGGCAGGAATAATGTAGGGGTGGGGAGGGGAGGTGCAAACTATTAGGTATAAGGTAGGTTCAGGGATGCACTGTGTAATACAGGGAATAGAGCCAATATTTTGTAACAGCTGTAAATAGAAAATACTCTTTAAAACTTGTATTAAAATTAATTTTAAAATTTGAAAACCAAGAAATAATTTTTTCCATGAAAACAATTAAAACCTTTCTTGGAATCTTGTTGCCCTTTCCTCTTTCATATCCTATGTTTCTAGGGATGTTGAGTATGTTTTCTTGTATTTCTTAGTCTTGTATGTGTTGACCTCCGTCTACTTAGTTGATTGGGCTCCATCTACTTTCAGAAGTGTGATGCACTGTTTTATTTAAAAGGAAAGAGTCCTGGAAATTAGGACATCAAGACAGAGAGAAGGCTCTGATGTCAGAGGGGTAGAAGGGAAGGGAGAGAGGGGCTGTGGATCTCAGGATCAGTTACCAACTGTTTCCCCAGTTGAACTCAGTGATCTCACTCCCCCTGTGACTGAGTCCCATTGCCCCTGCCACCCTCTCCCCTCTTTCTTCCAGTGTGGATCCACATTCTCAAGTCCTGACCTTGCTACCTTACCTTAACTTACATCAACTGGGACTTCCTTCCTCCATCATCTTGAGACTATCCAGCCAGAAAGACCAGCACCCCCAGACCCGGACGATGACTGTCCCTCAAGTGGGACCACTTGTGAGGATAGTGCATAGAAGATAGAGAGTGCATTTTACAGGTCCCTAAAATACCACCATCCATTGGCATTTTGCAAGCACTTTAGACACGCCTTCTTGAGTCTTCTCTTCTTTTGAGTTTTTCAGAAGCATCTTTAAAAAAAAAAAGTAAATTGCTACAATAAAATAAAGGAATGCATGGCCTTTCCAGCAGCTGTCACTCAGGGTCATGCAGATGGAATCAGTTGTTCCTGAAGTCAGAATCCTGGCTGCTTCTGGGCCTGCTGCTTGGATGGCCCTGTTGGGATTCTAGGAGAGTATATGTGCATAGTGTTTGATGTCTCATTCATTCATAACTTGCTGTGCAGTCCCCTCAACAACATGGTGGGATTCAATCTCTTCACTCCATCAGCCAGATCCCTTTCTTACATGTTGTTCGAATTCTCCTGCTGACTCCTTACATGGTGACCCCAATGGCTTCCCAGTTCCTATCATGCTGAGAGTTTAGAAGTGATCTCCTGCATAGAAATAGCACCTCACACCCGTTAGATTGGCTGCTATCAAGTGCACAGAAAATAGCAAGTGTTGATGACAATGTGGATAAGTTGGGACCTTGTGTCCTATTGATGGGAATGTAAAATGGCGCAGCTGCTGGAGGCTGCTTAAAAACAAGATGGAAGCTCCTTAAAAAATTAAAAATAAAACTATCATATGATCCAGCAGTTCCTCTTCTGTGTATATACCCAAAATAATTGAAACAGGGGTCTTGAAGGGATATTTATATACCCATGTTCATTGCAGTGTTCCAACAGCCAAGAAGTGGAAGAAACCCAAGTGTCCATCAGTGGATGAATGGATAAACAAAATTTTCAATGGAATGCTATTTCTCTTTAAAAAGGAAGGGAATTCTGACACCAGACACCTGCTGCAACATGGATGAATCTTTCTCTTTTCGGTTGTGCTGGGTCTTCATTGTGGTGAGCAGGGGCTATATTGCAGCGCTTCTCTTGTTGCAGAGCATCAGCTCTAGGCTTGCAGATTTCAGTAGTTGTGGTGTGAGGGCTTAGTTGCCCCACAGCACATGGGATCTTAGTTCCTGGGCTAGAGATCAAACCTGTGTCCCCTTCATTGCAAGGCAGGTTCTTAATCACTGGACCCCCAGCACAGTCCCCACTCCTGTCTTTATTGTAGCATGTACATCCTGCTGGAGGAAGGATGCCGTTGTGTTCACTTGGGTAAACCAAGAATCAAGTTTAATCGCCCCTCCCAGGACACACTTGGAAATTACCTGGAGACCTTGGTTGTCAAAACTGGGGAGGGGGTTTCTACTGGTATCTTATAGGTAGAGACCAGGGATGATGGTAGATCACTTACAAGACATAGGACAGCCTCCCTGTTCCCCACCAAAGACTATTTACAACTCAGAATGCACATCAGTGATGCTGAGGTTGGAACACCCTGAGAAAAACAACTGGTTGACCATGGCATGCATCACTACAACCGTGGGTTATAACCAGTTGTCTCTCGGGCTTCAAAGTCAGCCGTGGTTCTCAGTGAGTCAGGGATGTACCCACGGACATCTGGGAAAAGCCATCTGTCGGGAACATCATGGACTTGCCTGACAACGGAAGAAACCCTGCTTCTTTGAAATGCTCCTCCCAGTTGTTGGCAGCAGATAATGCGACCATAAGCCATTGAAATCAAGGCCAGTTTTCATGTTTACCAAAGAGCATGAATCTAATATAGTTTGTCTGTATTTTGAGATAAGTGTATCTTAATATCCCTTCTGAAACAAAGAAGAAAAGAAGAAGAAAACAACAAGAAAAGGGCTTTGATAACATCAGAGAGGTCTGTTCAAAGATGGAGCCATCCTTGACATCACACTGGCAGAAAGAGTATCACACTTCAATTACTACTCATTTCATTAGCGGTTAATGAGTCCTTCCCAGAACAGGCTCCGTGGGCACGGGACTGGCTCTCAGAATTGATAGATCAGTGTCAGCATGTCTCAAAAGGAAGGGCTAAAGACTGAGTCCAGCTGACAAACCCAATTATGCCATCCTGAAATGCACAGGAGAGTGCAAAGGCTGGAACGTGGCAGCTGCATTCTAATGGGCAGTGGAAAGGTGCCGCCTCCACTTAGTTGAGCTGTTGGTTACAGGACTGGGGAGTAGCTTGGGCTCCCCAGGAACCACTGGAGCTACAGAAATCTCTAATGAGTTCAAGAGATAATCTCCCCAATCTTAGGTGGGTATCTAACTTTGCCCCATTTCTCTTATGATATTTTTTAAATAAATTTTTATGGAGTATAGTTGCTTTACAGTATGTTAGTTTCCGCTATACAGCGTAGTGCATCAGCTATAGGTATGCATATATCCCCTCTTTTTTCTTTAATTTCCTTCCCATTTAGGTCACAGCAGAGCACCATGTAGAGTTCCCTTAGCTAAACAGTAGGTTTCCATTGGTTTTCTACTTTATACATAGTATCAATAGTGTGTGTATGTCAGTCTCCATCTGGGAGATGATATTTCCATCTAAGGGATATTTCATCCCATGTGCTTCTTCTTTCTTTCTTAGTCCATGATTCTTTCCAAGATTCACACCACAAAGAAAACATGTTACATTGATTTCTAGGAATGATGGGCTGTCATAGCACAGATGGAAAACAAGAGAGTGAAATCCTGAAGTTTTGAGTTGGACCACAAAATCTGGGAAACTCTTATCAGGTTTGTTCTTATTCCAAAAAATTAGATGCTGGTTTCCTAAACCGAGAGTGAAGCCAAAAAAAGGGACAGATGAAATTAGAAGGACTTAAATATTGATTGGATCTTTGAACTTTGTATAGTCCATCTGAAAAATTTGGGAAACCAGAAAGCAGTGGATCTCTCTTCTCTCCTTCCTGATAAAACACAGGAACAAGCAAGATCTCCGAGTTCTCTTGTGCCCAGCATGGTAGGAAAGAGCGGTAGAATAAAAATGGTAAAAAAAAAAAAAAAAAGCCTTTGCCGCATGCAATTTCCCATATTTTCTGTGTAGCATAAGGACCATAGAAGCAGCTAAAGGAATGCTCGCTTTGTTGTTGAATAAACAAGGAATATCATTGGACCACTTGTCAAGTTGCTCCGTTGACTGAAGAATATGCCTTTGACATGTATGTGCCTGAGTAGACACACAGACAGTTTACAGATGCCAGTGTGGTCTTATGCCACAAGGACTGATGTCCCCCCTGACCACCGACCTCCCCCCCCAAGAATGGAGATGGTCCTCAAGGACTGAACGCCATCAGCTCAAAGTCTTCAGCTACAGGGAACAGTGCTCCACCAAGGGTAGTTCACATCAGTGATTCCCACCTTGGGTGGACATCAGAATGTATATAATTAATGTATACATAATATGTATTGGGCTTCCCTGGTGGCTCAGATTGTAAAGAATCTGCCTGCAATGTGGGAGACCCGGGTTTGATCTCTGGATTGGGAAGATTCCCCTGGAGAAGGAAATGGTAGCCCACGCTAGTATTCTTGCCTGGACAATTCCATGGACAGAGGAGCCCAGCAGCTACAGTCCACGGGGTCACAAAGAGTTGGATGTACTAATTATTTTAAAATACACATGTAATTCATATGAGGGATATTAATTAATTTTTTCAGAAGGGATATAAACATACATAGAGAGAGAGGAAGGGAAACAGAGTCAAGAAGACAGGCAGGGAGAGAAACAGACACAGAAACAGAAAAAAGAAAAAAGTGATACCTGGCAGATTTTCAAAGTTTGTCAATTCAGATGAAGAGTAGATGAGATATTCTTTTCATTTTTCCGTGGCTTTAAAATTCTGTGAGAAAAAAAAAAAAACATCCAATGTCTGAATCCTACACTGATCTAGGTAAATCAGAATCTCTGGGGATGTCCCTGGATGTCATCAGTATTCTTAAAAATCCTTCCAGGTGATGCTGATAAACAGTGAAGACTGAGACCCACCACAGCAGGCTTGCCCATCTCTCCAGCCTTATTTTTTTTTAACGCTGTTTCTCACACTCATTGCACTAAAGCCTCACTGCTTTCTGCTTGCAACATCAAAACTCATTCCCATCCCAGGGCCTTTGCACCTGCTGTGCTTGCTCCCCAGAATGGTCTTTCTTTTGCCTTCAGGGAGTTGGCTGCTTCTTGTTACCGTGGGCTTGGCTTACAGTGGTCCTCATGCCTGTTCACCTTCTGGGCCAGATAAGAGCACCCTCCTTCAGGCTTTCTGAAGCATTCTGTTTTTACCACCCTTTGTCCTTGATCATCTTGGTATTACCCTGTTTGGATTTGCAACCTGAAAATACCTGTGTCTATGTGGTTGTATTCCCTACAGCAACTCTAAGCGCTTCCTCCCAGATGAAAGCTCCCTGCATGCGTGTTGCTCAGTCACTTCAGTCGTGTCTGACTCTTCGTGACTGTGTGGACTGTAATCCGTCAGGCTCCTCAGCCCATAAGGTTCTACAGCAAGAGTGCTAGTGGGTTGCCATGCCCTCCTCCAGGGAATCTTCCCGACCCAGGGATGAAACCTATGTCTTCTGCATCTTCTGCAGATGGAGTCTTTACTGCTGAGCCACTGGGAAAGCCCAGATCTAAAACATACTTAATTCATGAACATACTAGTGAGCTGGTAAGAGTCTGGGTCAAGGGTGGTCTTGTGACTTCCTGGAAGCTTTCATGGTTCCATAACGATCTCTTTAGTGTTTGCAAACAAGGGAGGGAGCAGACTGGTAATGAATTTAGTGAATTTTTAGATTCTCTTATCATTTGATTGTTAATGACAGCCATAGTTGCTCAAGAAGGGACTTGTATGGAGGAACCAGAGCTTAACGTTAGATTCTGGCTTTCCAGTTGGACCACACTCAAGCAACTAGACTCTTTTAGGAAGAAATAATCTCAACTCTTCTTTGACCAAAGATAGTGGCAATAAATATCGTTCCTGTTTGTTCAGAGTAAAGGACATGGTCCCCCTTCTTGGCACGTAAAGTATTTGATTGGATTTCTTCTTCAGTTCCTCCACTGCACTTAAAAAGTGCAATTAACCCTGTGAGGCAAGGCCATTAAGAAGTAGTCTTAAGTCGAGACCCAAAGAATTCATTAAGAAATTATATTTTTCAGTCTGGAGATAGGAGAGACTAAAAGGAAGAAATTTAAACATTACACAGAGGCGTGAAGGCCATTATATTAGGCTCTCTCACCCTTGAGGTTAATTGAAACCACTGAAAGCATTCTCCAAAAAAGAATGGAAAGTTACCCATGTCTGCCACAGACTCATACAAAATTCTGAAATACAGGCACCTGGCATTGCCGCCGCTTGTCCTTAATTCTTGAACTGTCTCCAGAAATGCAGGCAGCACGACTGTTGCTATGGAAATCAATGTCTTTGTGTATGTGTGTGTGTGTGTGTGTGTGTGTGTGCATAAGAAAAGTTAAAGAAAACGTTACTTAAAAAACACCTACAACTTTTTTCTTTGCCTCCAGATTGCCATAATTTGTGCCAGCTAATTTAAACAGTTCAGGGGTGAGCACATTCCTGTGGAACTGAACAAAGGAAACGGATTAGAAGAGAGAGGTGCAATTTACAAGGTTCAAGTGGCCTCTTTTCCCCTCTCCTTCCTCTCCTAAGATTTTGTTCTCCTTGCTCCTGCCTTTCTTTCTGCCATTTCACTGCATGTGTTCAGAGCTCTGGGTACACAGGAAGCAGAGTCACCCCTGGATGATATGACAGTCACTGATATTTAAGTGTGGATGCCTTGGCCCCAGGGCACTCCAAATCCACAGAGGGGCCAGGAGCTTGGTAGAGCTGGAGTCCTCTCAGAGAGCTGGCTTCTCTTCTCTGGGTCTTGGGTCTGTCCCTCCTGTAACTGGCGGACATCCCTGTGGCTGCCACTGAGAAACACTTCCACGCTGGCGTATAGAGGGCTTGCTCTGAGTGCCTGGCAGCCACGAAATCTCTAGAGAGCATGTCTCTGTCAGGATTCTGGCACTCGCTGCAAACTCTGTGTGGAATAAGAATGAACTCCCTATAATGGAGTAAGCAGCGATTAAAAACCACCCCCTGGGGATGTTACACTGGCTTCTAGAATGTTCTGTCTCCAAGCACAGCCAAGCCCCTGTGTGTAGAACATGAAAGAGGAGACCACAAAACACTAAAGAACCACAGTAATGGAGTCATAATGAACGTGAGATTATTAATCTCTGTCATCTTCAAAGCCGTGACAACTTTATAATACTGCATTTTCTTTCCCCTAATGCTATGAAAGGTAAAACGCAAAGAAACACTGCATGGAAAGGTTGGTGAAATGACCCAATATATAACTTTGGTCAGAATTATTTGGCCTTTCAGATATGTTAAGGTAACTCTGCTTTCAGCAGTTGAATGCATGATGCTACCCATTGGCTGGGTGAAATTGTCACTCATTTTTTATGTTTTTAAAAAGCAAAAGGTTTTTAAAAAAATTTTAATTTTATATTGGAGGCTAGCCAATTAACAATGCTATGATCGCTTCAGGTAGACAGCAAAATGACTCAGCCATACATATGCATCGATCCATTCTCCCCCACACTCCCCTCCCTTCCAGTCTTCTACATAACATTGAGCAGAGTTCCTTCTGCTTTACAGTGGGTCCTTGTTGGTTAGCCATTTAAAATATAGCAGTGTGTACGTGTCCATCCCAAACTCCCTATCTCTTCCCTCCAATCTTAACCCCTGGCAACCGTAAGTTTTATTTTTTTGAAGATTTTTTTTGATGTGGACTGTTTTTAAAGTCTTTATTGAATTTGTTGCATTACTGTTTCTGTTTTATGCTTTGGTTTTTTTTGGCCTCAAGGTATGTGGGATCTTAGCTCCCCAACCAAGGACTGAACCTGCACCCCCTGCACTGGAAGGTAAAGTCTTAACCACTGAACTATCAGGGAAGTCACTTATCACTCATTTTAAAGACATCAGACTCACAGGGCAAGGAAAGGTGCAGTTGACCTCCCTTTCTGTTTACTGAACTTAAGTCTCAGAACAATGAAATTCTGGATCCTGGGCCATCAGGGATACAGCAGGCTTGCCAGTCTTTGGGGTAAGTGAGCAGCACACAAACCGTGGTTCTCCGCAGGGTGGAGACACAGAGTGTCTTACACCCCACCCGCAAGGGATGAACATCCTGTCTTCGGCCAGCTCCTGACCCTGGAGACACAGGGTGGAGACACAGAGTGTCCTACACCCCACCCGCAAGGGATGAACATCCTGTCTTTGGCCAGCTCCTGACCCTGGAGACCACACATCTAGGGAGACCAGACTTCTCAGATCATAAAACACTTATTGTTCCATTTCCCCAGAGGCATCTTCATTTCTTCATCACATGCTCTTGATCAACTGTATAGCAAACATCTATTGCCTGGATACAGTTGTCACCAGGAAAGAAAACAGCACAGATTAGCCTGTTAGGTAGATAAGCTCTGTGGACGTCTGTCTACCTTCAGTTCAGTTCAGTTCAGTTCAGTTCAGTCACTCAGTCGTGTCCTACTCTTTGCAACCCCATGAACTGCAGCACGCCAGGCCTCCCTGTCCATCACCAACTCCTGGAGTCCACCCAAACCCATGTCCATCAGGTTGGTGATGCCATCCAACCATCTCATCCTCTGTCATCCCCTTCTCTTCCTGCCCTCAATCTTTCCCAGCATCACAATCTTTTTCAAATGAGTCAGCTCTTCGCATCAAGTGGCCAAAGTATTGGAGTTTCAGCTGCAACATCAGTCCTTCCAATGAATACCCAGGACTGATCTCCTTTAGGATGAACTGGTTGGATCTCGTTGCAGTCCAAGGGACTCTGAAGAGTCTTCTCCAACACCACAGTTCAGAAGCATCAATTCTTCGGCGATCAGCTTTCTTTATAGTCCAACTCTCACGTCCATACAGAAGCTGTCTTCTACCTGGTTGCTTTGCATCCCACTATTACGTTAGGTCCAGTGCCTGAGCTACACAGGGACTGGGGGAATTCGGGGACCCCCAGCTGAGATCAGTACTCACTTAAAACATGATGGAGTAAGAAAGTAGCCTTTTTAAAGTGGAAAATCCCGATAGTACCTTCATGTTTGCCTCTGGGGGCTGATTGTACTATTGTTTTCTAAAAATGCTTCCATAGCTGCAAATATAAATGAATAAAGAACATGCAGGATGCGAAAGTCCAAGGTATAAGAGAGTATATGGCTTTTTTCTTTTTCTTTTTTTTTTTTTGACTGCACTGTGTGGCATGTGGGATCTTACTTCCCTGACAAGGGATCATACCTGTGCTCCCTATGGTGAAAGCGTGGAAGTCTTAAGCACTAAATCACCACAGAAGTGTCTTTTTAAAGTTTTTATTTATTATTAATTTATTTTAGTATATGGCTTTTTTCCACCTTCAGTTCCTCAAAGTTGCTCTTGAACCAGGACTGCATACATTGGATAGGAGATAATTCCATCAAAGGAATCCAGTACCAATAGGAATGGGAAAGCAAATGGTTATGAAAGAAGGGACCAGATGGCTGGATCAGTATGTAAGGGATACATGCAGAGGTTTACAGATATACATTTGATAACAAGCTTTCTAGAAAGGGGGAAAGAGAGGGCTCCTATTTATGGTATTGGCCTATTTCTGTGGTGTGAATACTCTGACCATTCACATTCCTACATGGCTAACAAAGTTCCTGAAAATTTGATACATGGGCCTCAAGAGCCAGGATGTGCCAGCTTCAGAACACACCTGAGTGCATCTCATTATTAGTTGCTTTTTAGAACACACACTAATATAACCCCCAGATCAAGTATCTACATATACTCAACTTCTGAAACACTTGGCCTGCTAAGCATTAGAGCAGGGACATTTTCAACTTTTTTAAGTTGTTACTGATTAAAATGGATAGCAAGTCTTTTTTGAAACACTGGGGAGAAGACAACAAAGTTTTCAGCTGATAATAACTTACCAAGACCTTATGTGTGCCAGGCCCCAGTCTAAATACTGTGCATGGATTGTGCTTTCTTAATAAGTTCTCATAAAGGCCCTAGGAAGTAGGCATCATCGTCGTCATCGTCATCAACTTTATGTTAGAAAAGAGGAAACTGAAGCACTGGAAGTTAAGTTACTGTTCCAAAGTCACAGAGCAAGTAACTAGTGGAGGTGGGATTTGAACCCCAGTGATATAGCTACTGAACTGTATCAGTAGCTAAAAAGGTATAATGTAGCTTTTCCTATAATAAGCCACTCCAGAAAATAGAGGTTTGGAACAAGAGCTGTTGCTTTATCTCTTTATTCTTTGGGTCTGTAATCTGTGCTGTGCTCAGCTGGGTGGTTCTTCTGCTCTTGGCTGGACTCACCCATGCATCTGAGATCAACTGCCAGGCAGTCCTGTGGTTCTGCTTCTGCAGGTTAGCTGTTGACTGGGATAATGGGGGCCTCGAGCCAGATATGTTTCATCATCTTGTTCATGGTGTGGTCCCAGGGCTACAAGTAAAAGCAAGGTCTCAACTTGAAATCAATCTAGGATGGCTTTTGCCACCTTCTTTTGGGCAGAAGAAATCAGAAGGCCACCCTGTGTTCAAGGAATTGGGAAAGGACCATCACTTTATTTTTTTCATTAAAAAATGTTTAATTTTTATACAGTTTTTAAAGGTTATTGTCCATTTACAGGTATTATAAAAGATGGTGATATTCCTCATGCCGTACAACACGTCCTTGAGTCTATTTTACGTGCTATGGTTTGTACCTCCTAGTGTCCCACCCGTATATTACCTCTCCCTCCATCTGGCAGCCACTGCTTGGTACTCTCTGTCTGTGAGTCTGCTTCTTTTTTGTTATATTCACTAGTTCGTTGTATTTTTTTAGACTACACAGGTAGGTGGTGCCATACAGTATTTGTCTGTCTCTGTCTGACTTATTTCACTTAGCATACTGCATCCATGTTGCTACAAATGACATTATTTCATTCTTGTTCATGGGTGAGTAGTATTTCCTTGTATGTGTGAAATATCTGTTAGTGAAGAACCTTACCTCTTAATGGGGGCTTCCCTGATAGCTCAGCTGGTAAAGAATCTGCCTGCAATGCAGGAGACCCCAGTTCAATTCCTGGATCAAGAAGATCCACTGGAGAGGGGATAGGCTACCCACTCCAGTATTCTTGGGCTTCTCTTGTATCCCAACTGGTAAAGAATCCACTTGCAATGTGGGAGACCTGGGTTCCATCTCTGGGTTGGGAAGATCCCCTGGAGGAGGGAAAGGCTACCCACTCCAGTATTCTGGCCTGGAGAATTCCATGGACTGTATAGTCCATGGGGTCACAAAGAGTCAGACACGACTGAGTGACTTTCACACTCTCACCTCTTAATGAGAGAACTTCAGAGTCACATTACAAAAGATCTCGTTATGGGGAAGGAAAGAATTATGACCATTTTCACAATCTATCACAAGGAATAGCCTGAACAAGAAGTTATATTCTCTTTTATTTATTAACCAATTCATAAAAACATAACTTAGTACATGGTTTAAGATCTCATGGCTTAAAGAAGTGTTTTCTCAGGCCTTCATAGCATTTTAAAACTAAGAAATTTTATGTAAGAACCTGGTGTTTTGTTTTCTTTTAAAAATCAGGAGATCTGAAAATTGAGCCCATGTTTTTTTTTTTTTTTTCTATCCAGTAGTTAGGAGTCAGCTCATGGTGGCTTTGGTGGGGGCGGGGAGGCTTTTGTTTCCTACTCATCACAGGCCCCAGCACTTCCTCTAAGACCTCCCAGTCAAGCCTTCCTCACTGCAATTACTTTCCTGACCCCTGGAGGCATTTTCGTTTAAGATCCTGCTTTAGCATTTCAGTAGCTGTTGTGGGCTTCCACCTTTCATCAAGTTAATTTGTTTTAACCTACTCCACTGCTAGAAATAAACTGACCGGATAGCTTCTTATTAGTCTGTGCTTTGGGTCTGTTTCCAGTTTATTAAGATGACTTCTTCATTTGGACCAAAGCCAGGATGAGACCTCATTCTTGTTTGATGTTATCACCATTCCATTATGGAGGAAGTAATAATAGTTTTTCAATATGTCATGTGTGAAGACACAGTCTTATGAAAGCTTGGCTAGATATGTACTACAGTGTCCCCTATCTGAGTGCAAGATAATAATGCTGTCTATAATCCCAAGACCTCAAAAATAGCCGTGATTTTATGGCAGGTGTCTTTTTAAACTGCAGGGAGTAAAGTGAATCAGACTGCTGCTTCCTGGTAAAGTGACTGGAAGGTTCCACGTGGAAATCCTTAGGGAGGAGATGAAGGTATATTTGACACACAGAAGCAGAAATGAGGCAACTTCCTAGAAAATGGAATCAAGTTCAATATTCCATAGGTTCTAGAATCTTCCAGGGAAATATCCACAATGCCTATGAAGACTTGGGGATCCCAGCCTGTGTGTGGAGGGATGTGGACCCTGCATTTCACAAGCAAATGGCTACACATAGCTTCAGGTTATGAAGCGAATGTTCTGTGCTCTCTGGAGGAGAACGTCACAGGACGATGGCAATGGTCTAAGTCAGCAGGTGCTGTGCGGTATAGCAGCCTCTTGGCACGCTTCCTTATGGAGCCCTTGAAAGGCGGCTGGTGAGATGGTGACACGGCATTTTGGATTGTATTTCGTTTTAATTCATTTTGACTTAAACAACCGCATGTGGCTAGTGGCTACCATACGGAAGAGCACAGAGACCTCAGAAGCCTCATCTTCTTTCTTCCGTTTTAGTAAAGTGATTTTATGCACATATATAGTCTTTCTCACTTTTTTTCCCATTGTGGTTTATCCCATGCTACTGAATATAGTTCTCTGTGTTATACAACAGGGCCTTGTTCATTTGTTTTATATGTGATAGTCTCTGTCTGCTAATCTCAAACTCTCAGTCCGTCCTCCTCCCAGCATAGGCAGCCCCAGTTCTGTTCTCTGTGTCTGTGAGTCTGTTTGTGTTTCATAGATAAATTCATCTGTGTCACGTATTAGAGTCCACATATAAGTCGTATCGTACGGTATTTGTCTCTGACTTATTTCACTTAGCGTGATAATCTCTAGTTCTATCCATGTTGCTGCAAATGGCATTATTTCATTCATCTTTATGGCTCTCTAATATTCCATTGAATATATGTACCACATCTTTTTTATCCATTCATCTATTGATGGGCACTTTGGTTGCTTCTGTGTCTTGGTATTGTTAATAGTGATTCAGTGAACATTGGGGGTGCATGTATCTTTTTGAATTAGAGTTTTGTTCAAATACATGCCCAAGAGTGAGACTGCTGGATCCTATGATAATTTTATTTTTAGGTGTTTGAGGAACCTCCATACAGTTTTCCATAGTAACTGCACCAACTTACATTCCCACCGACAGTGTAGGAGGGTTCCCTTTCTCCACATCCTCTCCAGCGTTTGTTATTTGTAGAAATTTTAATGATGGCCGTTCAGATTGGTGTGAGGTGGTACCCCATTGCAGTTTTGATGTGCATTTCTCCAATCACTAGCAACACTGAGCATCTTTTCATGTGCTTATTGGCCATCTGTATGTCTAGGAGATGCTGATCTTAAACCCTGACTCTGGGTGTTCCATGTCTGGAATGAATAACAGTGTGATCCTAACTCCTTTTTTAGCTGAAGACCCACAAAAGATGAGGCTTTGAGATCAGGCTTTTTCTCCCTCTCTACTGCCCAGCCCCTCAGCAGATAGGGTCCTCTATCAATGACTGTTTCATGAAGGTTAAAGGCCAATGAAATGCCCAACAACTCTCTCCAAAAGTATGGTAAGCACACCGCTGGCAATATACCAAATTTTAATTACTTCTTGCTCATGCTTCTTTCGTTTTACTAATTAAATTTGTTTCAGCATGTATAATGAGAGGATAATTAGTTGATCAAACTATTGATGTCAAAAATAAGAGTTGAGGCTCAGCATCTAAGAAAAAAAAAAAATTCAGTGGGATTGAATTCATTTACAGCAAAATATTACGTAAACAATGAGGTAGTTTGTCCTCAGACAGGACACACATTGCAAAGTCAGTGAAGAAAGAAGTGAAATTCAAGAAATGCTGATGGAGACCCTGGCACTTTTTGTGCTCTGATAATTGTAATTTTTTTTCTTCTTTTTTTTCAACAGATGCACATGTCTTAAAACATAAAATCTTGTCCTTCAAACCTTTGTGCAGCTGAGTGAACTACTTTTTATTTTTTCTTGTTTCATTTGGCTTCTCTTGTTTTTATTTGGAAGTAAGCCGAAAGCATGAATATTCATGATGCTGTTAAACAAGATTTTTATTGAAAACAAAAATGGATCCGAAGTTTTTCATTTGTGCTTCTCCAGTCAGAGGGTGAAAGCCCCATTGAAAGATCAGTATCAGAGATTTTGATTATTTGCTGTTTTCTTTTGCAAAGAATATAGATTTGAGGCTACTGAGGGGTTACCCCATTCTGCAAAAGAAAAATTTAAGCATTATACTTACATAGTTCTATTTTCTATCCTTGAACAGCAGAAGAAGAAAGAAGATAGTTAATGAAAAGAAGGGAAGTGTTTATTTTCTGATTATCCTAAGTAAGAGAAGGAAAATGCTAAAAAGCTAAAAAGGTGCCTTTGATTTCTCCCAGGCCGTTTGCTTTCTAATACCTAGAAAATTGATCCTCTTCATCCTTTTCAATTTGTGTGTGTCTCCACCCACTACCCTCTACAGGAAAGAGGGCTGCATATTTTGTGAGGCTGATTAATCAATGTATTATTCTTTCTCCCTCTTTCCAGCAGTTCAGGGCTACCCATTTTTCATCAGACCTATTGTTACTTGGCAGAAAATAAATACACCATCAAAAATGTATTGCCATACCAACTAAACGATGAAGGAGAGTGAACATTTCACTTTGGGTTTGTGCAAACAGTATTGATTTATGCAAAAGAAATTCCCAGGAGAGTCTTTATCATCACACAAGTTTATTCCTGATTGGTGGGGTGAGCGGGAAACTTTGAGCCGTAAATCATTAATTTATTCATTTATTCCTTGAGTTAATAAATATTTATGAAGCACCTACTAAGCGCAATCCCTGAGTACAAAGCAGACTAGACCAAAAAGGGTTCTAATGGAGCTTACATTTTGTGGGTTGGCAGGTAATTATCAGATAGTAAAATAGAGTAACTTAAAATACAGTGAAAAGTGCACCGACAAAAATGAAACAAAAAGTAAGCTTTCTTAAGTAAGCGTTAACAAGTTTTAGATCCAGAAATGATTTGAAAAAGAAGGAGAAGACAAAAGAACAGAAGAACAAGCAATTTTCACAAGTGTACTTGAGGCAGTATTCCCAAGCGTGGTTTGTGCATGGCTGTAGTCCATGGGTGATTATCTTTAAATGGTGATAATTGCATATTTAGTGTCAGGGTAACCTTCCGTTTGTATCAAGAGATGCAAGTTCTCCATTCCTCATAGTATAAAAAGTTTCATTTCCTAATGCATTTATAAGTCGAAAAGGCAAATAGTTGTAAGAAAATATTAAATAAATTATAAAAGGTTTCGTGTGTGCATATGAGAGCATTTGTGTTGGGACAGCACATGGCTGTCCCAGTGATCTGAACGGGAACTTGTTTTTCTGTCCAAAAACAAAACAAAAACTGGAGAAAAAAATACAGTAAGCCCCCTACGTAAGAACCTTCAAGTTGTGAACCTTCAAAGATGCAAGTGTGCGTTCCCTCAGTGTCAGGTGTGAGTGAAATTGCAGCTTGCCCTCCATCTCCTGTTGCTGATGATCCTTCAGCTCTACCATCCCCCACCTCCTCTTCCTCCTCCAGTCAGTAACTCCAGCCCCTCTATGCCAGCTGTTGTACTGCACTATTGTACTTTCCAAGGTACTGTATGATTCAAAATGGTTTCTTTATTTTTTGTGTCTGCTTGGTTTTTGTGTATTATTTGTGTGAAAATAGTATAAACCTGTTATAGCACAGCACTGTATACCTGATGGTGTTTGTTGAGTACCTAGGCTAACTTCACTGGGCTTAAGCACAGATTTGATTTATGAACTCGCTCTTGAAATGGAACTCATTCATATGTAGGGGACTTACTGTACAAGGCAACATTGTTGATTCTTCCATCACTGCACTGTGACCAAGAGTCCCACTAAGGTGGCTTACCTGTCTCAATTTTCAATCACTGCATAGTATCCCATCCCCAAACTTGGTGATTTAAACAATTTTGGCTTGCCCTTGATTCCCTGTGTTGGTCAGACAGGGCTCAGCCAGGATGCTGGCCTCTGCTTCATGCTGTTACAAGCTGGGTTCCTCATACTTCTATGATGTGGGCTACAGGCTTTAAGATGGCCATACCCATCTTTCTGTCCTCTCAGCTGGGCCTAATCTCTCCTTGTTCTCTTTTTATCTCTGAAGTGTCCCTCCCTCTGTGTGGTCTCTTCAGAGCTTCAGGAGAACAAATGAGAAATTGCCAGGTTCCAAATTGGTCCTTGAGCCTACCCAGAATCAGGGAGAGAGGGCATCATGATGGGAGGAATTTCAAAGCCTCATTACAAAGAAGACGGGAAGCAGCCAGATTGGATGGAAATGCACAATAACTGTACGACCGCTTGTCCTCTAGGATTAGAACTGGCCGCAAGGAAGTTAGCAAGCGTGCGAAAAGAAGTGCACGGCTTTGGCTGGTGTGAGTCTGTGTGTGTTTATGTGTGTGTGGGCAGACCTCAAGAGTCAGAGCTGTTCCAGATAAGAAGAAATAAATGGAGAAGTGGCTCTTTGGCCATTTACAGGCAACCAAGAGAAATAGACGGGCATAGCAAGATTCAACATCTTAATACTTAGGCCTGATTTGTTTAAAAACAGTGCTGGTAGGGGAGAGACTGCTCAGAAAAAGTAGGGGAAAAATGTGTAGAGACCATGAGTCAGGAAATGGCGAAGGAGAAGCAAAAGACTAAATGAAAAAAGATTTGGCTTTGGGGTCCGTTTCATTTGAAAGAACAATTTATTTGTCTCAGCCTCTGCATATTTTTTCCCATCTAGATCAGCAAGGAAGTAGACCAGATAACTGAATTTTACTTGTGAATTCTTTGGGAAAGTATATAAGAAGCTCTTAAGTACATTTGCACATAGAATAATAATAGAAATAATGATCATTTATCAAGGCTTTGTTACATGCCAGACACTATGTTAATACTTTGTACAAATTGACTCATGGGAGGGTAGTTAATAGAAATTACTGCTGCTTGCATGCTAAGTCACTTCAGTCCCAGATATACCAAAACTGATTCCTGATTTGGCTCAGGATCTTATACGTACCCTTCTTACTTACCCATCCCCATGCCTCAAGGAATGTCAGTCCCTCCTCAAGCTCCAGAAGTTAATACGATTGGTTTTCTGGTTACTAGTATTATATAAAAATCACCCTGTCATTTAAAACAACCATTTTATTTGGCTCATGGTTTTGTGGAACAGAGTTTGTCTGGGCATGTTTCCCTTGGGGTCTGTCATGAGGTTGTAGAGATATCCATTGGGGCTGAAATGGTGTAAGAGCTCTACAGGCATCCAAGGTGGTGCACTCAAATGGCCAGGTATTGGCCCTTGTTTGGTGCTTCCCAGGTAGCCCAGCTGGTAAAGAATCCGCCTGCAAAGCAGGAGACCCCGGTTCGATTCCTGGGTTGGGAAGATCTGCTGGAGAAGGGATAGGCTACCCACTCCAATATTCTTGGGCTTCCCTTGTGGCTCGGCTGGTGAAGAATCTGCCTGCAATGTGGGAGACCTGGGTTCAATTCCTGGGTTGGGAAGATCCCCTGAAGAAGGGAAAGGCTACCCACTCCAGTATCTGGCCTGGAGAATTCCATGGACTATATAGTCCATGGGGTCGCAAAGAGTCAGACATGAGTGAGCGACTTTCACTTCACTTCACTCAATGCAGGAAATGCAGGTTTGATCCCTAGATTGGAAAGATCCCCTGGAGCAGGGAATGGAAACCCACTCTGGTATTCTTGTCTGGGAAATCTCATAGAGGAGCCTGGTGGGCTACAGTTCATTAGGTCACTAAGACACACCTGAGCAACTAAAACAACAACAGTAACATTCTCCCTATCTCATCTCTTGGCCCTTGTCTGACCATCCTCTGAGAGCGGACAGATCACTCCAGTATGGTAGCCTCAGGGTAGTCAGATTCCTGCTGGGAAGCTGGCTTCCCTCAGAGGAAGCATTCCAAGACACTTAGCCTTGGAATTCACATGCATGCTTTCTACCATTGGCTCAGAGGTTAAAGCGTCTGCCTGCAATGTGGAAGACCGGGGTTCAATCCCTGGGTCGGGAAGATCCCCTGGAGAAGGAAATGGCAACCCACTCCAGTATTTTTGCCTGAAGAATCCCATGGAGGGAGGAGCCTGGTGGGCTACAGTCCTTGGGGTCGCAAAGGGTCGGACATGACTGAGCGACTTCACTTTCTTTCTTTTCTTTCTTTGCTACCATTCTCTACTGGTTGAAGCTATTACAAGCACACCTAGATTCATGGGAAGTGACAGAGACCCCTGCCTCTCTTTTAAAATTTTGTTACTGTTTTTCCAGATAGTGATTCTCAGAGCATGTCTTTTATTTATTTATTTTTTTGTCACACCTTGAGGCATGTGGCATATCGGTTCCCCAACCAGGGATGGAACTTGTGCCCTCTGCAATGGAAGCACAGAGTCTTAACCACTGCACCTCCAGGGAAATCCCCTCCCCTCGACTGCCACCCGGCCGCCTCTTTTTGAAGGGGATGTCAAATAATTTGCAGCCATAATGTAAACTCTGACAGCTGGTCTAAGAGGGATCCATCCCTTTCACCACAAAGTGATTCAGGAATAGATATAAGTCCCCATTTGTGCTCCTTGAGAGAAAGCTCCCCTCTTTCTCTGGGCATCATTGTGTCTTATGTGACACTTAGAATTCAACAGCTTAAGGATGGTGTATGGGGTGTGGCAGAGAGGAGAGAAGAAAGGAAGCAGAGCCCTTGGTGATTGGCTGAGCCTTTAGGGCAACTCTGAAGCCATTGAGCTACCCACCCTTGGAGGCGATACATTTCTTTATCAGTTATGCCAGTTTGAGTTGGGTCCATCACTCTCACCTTGGCAAATAGATCTAAATCTGTAACTCTTCTGACTTTAGTGAATGAGAGAAAATGGCCAACCGATGCTTACAGGGTGCATTGCAGACCTCAGTGGGCTGCCAGATATTGGCCTGTCACCCTACTTCCATCAAACTGGTAGATTTAGTGTAAGAGGAAAGTTGCTATTTGAAAGTAACATTTTCTTGCCCTCATTGTCTTCCTTTCATTCTGAGTGTTTTCTGGTTCTTTCTTTTTCCTCCTTTTTCCCTACCTCTGAATCCATTTTTGTTCATCTTCCCATCTCCCCTTTCCTTGGCTTCGCTTTGATGTTTTAAAATGCCTACAGGTCCTTTGCCTACTTATGACTTTCTTTGTAGGAAGTCTGGAGCTCTTAAGATATAAAAACATTATAGATATGTGCAATCATAGTGTTTCAAGCATTTCCTCCCAGGGTTAAATGATATTTCTGAGAATGATCCATTTATTGCTGAGCAGAAGATTAAAATTAGGTCAAGGTGATTAAAAGAAAACTGTTTTCTATTTTAAACATGTTACTAAACGAATATGAAATGGAACCCCACGGAATCCTTCCATCTTCCACCTTCTGACATTTGTAGAATTCATTTTAAAAAGGAAATGATTCATCTGCTCTACATTCCATCTGAGCCAAATATGTAAATAAATGTGTCGAGTTCTCCACATTTATCAGCAAGGCAGCGGGTGTGCTATGTCCAGTAGACCCGAGATGATTGCTCCTCACTGGGTCTTGATATTTAATGAGTTGCCCATACTTGAAAGACAGGTGCTTAATCATAGCATCTGAATCCATAGATCTTCTTCATAATCCAGGAGATACCAGGGTCAGGCATTACCCTCCCCAGGTAAAGTACTTCATCTGTCAGTGGAGGTAACTAGGATTGCTAACCGTTCTAGGATTAGTGTGAGTGGTCAGAGGGAACATGGGAGAAGCAAGCATTGGGAGGACGATGCTGCCCCCAGTAGCCGCCCCAAACTGGGCTTCATCCCCAAATACTGATTAACACGACCCCGTTGGGTCCTACATTGTTGTCTCATGCCCTGTGACCATGCCCATCTGTTCCAGGATTTAGACAGTTGCTGAAGTCCCTGAGGGTCTTTCTCTTTTATTGGGAGGTTCACTTGAATCATGTACTCACATCCCAAGAAAAGTGCTATCTGAGCTCTTAGAGAAGCCTGATGAAAAGCAATCTCCTATTTATGAAGGCACCCACACATCACCCATCATTATTCTTGTCCTTGACCAAAAGCCCCCAGAGGATGGGAGCTGAGTCTCATCCATTATGGCCTTCCTAGCATAGGGGAAGAACCAGGGGGACATCCATCAAAAATTCATCCATGAAGAAAATTCCCTTCCATTGAAGTTTAAATGCAAATGAAACAGTCCTACAACCTTCAGGACACTTCATTTGATGTAAAAGTCACTTAATCTTGGAGCCGGTGGGGTCAAACCCCTCTGCTGCTGCTGCTGCTGCTGCTAAGTTGCTTCAGTCATGTCCGACTCTATACGACCCCATAGACAGCAGCCCACCAGGCTCCCCCATCCCTGGGATTCTCCAGGCAAGAACACTGGAGAGGATTGCCATTTCCTTCTCCAATGCATGAAAGTGAAAAGTGAAAAAAGTGAAGTCGCTCAGTCGTGTCCGACTCTTAGCGACCCTATGGACTGCGGCCTACCAGGCTCCTCCCCCCATGGGATTTTCCAGGCAAGAGTACTGTAGTGGGGTGCCATTGACTACAGCCTGAGGGTTGCATCCAGTCTGCCACCTATTTTTGTATAGTCCAGCAACTGCAAATGGTTTGTACCTTATTTTCTTGATATTATGCTCTGAGTTTACTTTTTTCAAATATTTTATTTATTTATTTGGCTGCACAGGGTCTTTGTTGCAGCATGTGGGATCTTTAGTTGTGGCACACAAACTCTTAGTTGAGACATGGGATCTAATTCCCTGACCAGGGATCAAATCCAGGGCCCCCTGCATTGAGAGTATGGAGTCTTAGCTACTGGACCATCAGGGAAGTCCCTGTTCATTTTTTAATGACTGGAAAAAAAAAAATCCAAGGAAGAATAATGGTTCACAATGCATGAAAATTGTATGGAAATTCCTATTCTTCAATCACATAAATGAACTTTTATTGGAGTATGGTCATTCCCCTTCCTTTCTGCATCACCCGTGGCTTCTTCTGTGTTGTAGTGATGGAAGGGAAGATCTCACATCAGGCACTCTTTTTTTTTCACTGCTGCTCAGGGCACTGCTAACTGCAGTGAGGCACTTCTAACTTGACAGCATCAAGAAAAATCTGGTAGACATTTGCTTCCTCTCTTATTATAGGAGTCCAGATATAATACACTTGATTATGCCTCTCAACATGCAAGGGCTAGAATATTTCCCCTCTGGCTCTTTCCAGAAAAAGTGTACCAAGCCCTACACTTGGGAGCACATGTGGAGGCTGATCTTAGACGTCATACCTACGCTAACAGCATCTCAGTAAGATTAGCAAATGGTTGAAGAGAGCAAGGAGAGGAAAGACCTTTCTGGTTTGCCCTTATGGGAAAATTGACCGAGGTATCAGGCATTATTTCTCTTACTCTTTCCTTCTTCAATGTGCAGTTTCAACCCCAAACAGGGTAATGAAACCAACGAAAGGCAGATATATTCAAAAACAGGCTTGTACTCAAACAGATGTTTTACCATATCCTGGTTTATGGCACGTGCCTAAGTAATGATGTCCCCTGCTCTTTGCTAGGTCCTCAGAACAGATTGACCCAAGTAGAAAAGGGGGCTCCAGTCTTCCTCAAGAAGGGGACCAATTCTGTTCCCTTTTGAAATTGGCATCCAGACAGAGAGCAAGTGGGGTGACTTGCCTCCCTGCAAGGCAGACTACAGAGAGCAGAGTAGGGATGATGTGAGCTGGCTGCCTTCTTCCTTGGACCCACTGAACCAATGAATGTAACTGGGAAAGATGAAAACTTGGGGCCATAAAACTGGATTTTTAAAAACAGGAGTTCCTTGTGGTATTTCCCCTTCCCGCTCCCTCTTTTACAGTAACTGCAGAATGTCAGGAAAAATTTGAGTTTTTGGTACTCCAAGTAAGTCTGAGATAAGATGAGGCTTAAGTGTGATTATGGCTGGAAGCAAAGCATTGCTTGGTAAATAAATCATGTCTGTCACATCCAATTAAGAGGGCCTGCAGTGACTAGACCCTTGTCTGTATTCAGTGTCACTCCAGACCCAGACTCTCTCCCTGCATGGAGGTGGCTAATTTCAGAAACAATAGACGTGGAAACATGGTTCAGCCACCTCGGATTGGGTTTGGGGTGGGAATATGTGCATTTTACCCAGGAAGGTTGGATTCTGGCCCCTTGAAATGATAAGGAAGCCAATGGGTAAGAAAGATTGGGACAGACTTATTCGTTGGGAGAAATGTGATGTTACGTGAATCTGAACTTGCTGGTGAAACGGACACAGTTAATTACAGTATGAGGTGGAACAGATTTTCCACCATCAAGTCATTTTAATCAGCAAGGGAGAAATAGAAGATATTGTTCTGTGGCTAATGAGTAAGCATGACCTCCATTTTATTGGTGCTTATAATTGGCAGGTTTGTGTTCTTCCCGCCCTGAGTGCTAAAAGCCAAGGCAACAAAGTCAAGGAGAAAAAGATGAAACAAAGGCAAAATGTGTAGGGACTAGGGAGTGACAGCAGAGACATGCAGGGAATGGGGCAGGTGTCAGGTAAGCCCAACCCACCTGAGCGCATGCTCTGACTGTTTAAGGATGCTTAAGGATGCTTGTCACTGTATCAACTCAGCATTGCATACATAAACTGGGTATTTGTAAAACAGAAGTGGTCTAGATGGTACCCTGACTCTGTGAGCTCATGTTTCTGGTCCAAGATGGCACATATGTGAGCTTTGATCTGTTTTCAGCTGATGCATGGAATGTGTTGAGAAGGATCCTGAGACCTGAGTGGAGTGAAGAAGCCAAGGGTGCACTCACTGTTGCTATGGGCCATGCACCAAGAAAAGGATGGCAGCCTGCAAGCCACGTGTGCTATTTCAGGAACTGTAACTCTCTTCATTTCAGAAATCATTCGAATCTTGACAGAGGCTGAAGACCAAAAGTTTGAGACACAATGTAGTCTCTAGATGTGATTGTTTTATTTGAGTGGAAAACATTTCCCCCTTTTGTCCATTTTTTTCAGTTCCTTCCTTCTTTCTTTATGGAGTAAACAGGCATTCTTATGCATTACATGTTTCCTATTTTTTTATTTTATGATGATAATTTGCATACATTAAAAGGCACAGCTCTTTTAATTCTATAGTGTGATTACTTATGACAGATGGATACACCTGTGTTCCCCACACCTCTCTCAAAATATAGAACAATTTCATCGTGCCAGAAAGCTGCCTCGTGGTCCTTCCTGGGCAGTCATCTCCCCCATGTCCTGAAGCAGCCAGTGTTCTGATTTCTACCACCATAGATTAGTGTAACCTGCCCCCTAACTTCATATAAATGGACTTATAAGTAATATTTTTATCTGGCTTCTTTATCTGAGCATCTTTTGAGATTTATTCATATTGTTGTGTGTATCAGTACTCCATTCCTTTTTATTGCTGAGCTGTACTTCATCCTGCATATGTACTACAACTGGTTTATCCATTCATCTGGTTGTTTCCAATTTGAGCTATCATGCATAAAACTGCTATGAACATTTGTATGCAGGATTTTGTGTGTACATGTGTTTTCATTCATTTTGGAGTGAATTCGCTGGGTTATAGGGTAAGCAGATGTTTCAGTACTTAAGAAACTGCCAAACAATTTTCCAACGTGGGTAGGCCGTTTTATACTCCTGTCAGCAATATTTAACAAAATATATAACAACATATAAATTTATCTTCTTGAAATAGTTTCTTTCTTTCTCACATAACATCCGGGAATCAGCAGTTTAGGGTTATACAATCACTTCACAGGGTTGGGGAGACCCTGGCTCCTTCTACTGTTTTTCCTGACCATCCTTGGAGTGTTGCCTTCCTTAGAGCAATGGCTCATCACCACACCCTGATTCCAACCAGTGCAAAGGAGGAAAAATGGGAAGAGGTAGGCTTACCCCTTCACTTTAAAGCAGTGGTACCCTGGTGATATGTTACAACCAGCTTTCAGATGGAGCACAGTAGGTTGATTTGTTGTTCTTGCCAATGTCCATGGTGTAAATATCTTAATGTTGCCAGTTTCAAGCCACCAACAAAAATGTGGTATTGGGAAGAAACACCCTTCCTGCCATCAGTTCCAGGCCTACTCCATCCCACTGCTGTTTTAAGAGCACCATCCAGAAGTTGCTCATAATCACTCCTACTCACAGTCCACTGACCAGAACTTTGACAGGTGGCTATACCTGACTGCTAGAGAGGCTAGGAAATGTAGTTTTCAGTCTAAATTTAGTCTGGTGGCCAATGTGCCGAGGGGAAAATTTAGAGTCTTATCTTATGGAAGAAAGAGAAGATAAGTTATATGAGACCCCTGGAAGTCTGTGGTACAAGGGATTTAAAACAGAGGAGTATCCCATGACTGGGCTTCCCAGGTAGTACAGTGGTGAACAATCAACCTGCCAGTGCAGGAGACGCAAGAGACATGGGTTCAATCCCTGTGTTGGGAAGATCCCCTGGAGAAGGAAATGGCAACCCACTCTAGTATTCTTGCATAGAAAATTCCATGGACAGGGGAGTCTGGTGGTCTACAGTCCATAGGGTCGCAGAGTCAGACATGACTGAACACACACATGCACGCATGCATCCTGTGATTAAAGTTACATTTGGGAAAAGCCCTTCTGGCAGGGTACAGAGGAGGGATGGAATATGCAGGGCTGGAGCAGGGAGACAAAGGAGGAAGGAGCTCATTGCAGTTGGGGTAGAAAGAACAGTCTGGGCTCTCCAGGATTTGGCCATTGGTTGTTAGAAGCTGGTGGTAGAATGTTAGGATTAAAAGGGGTGAGAGGGTATAGGAAGGTTTCCATATCTCCAGCTTGGATGACAGTGGTGCCGTTGTTTGAAATTTAAAAACCAAGTTTTGAGGGGAAGGGGAAGACTTCTCTTGAGGTGCTATTGGCATCTCTAGGTATTATCCAACAAGTATCCAAAAATAGTGTCAGTTGTTCAGTTGTGTCATACTGTTTGTGACCCCATGGACTCCCTGTTCATGGAATTCCACCAGGCTCCCTGTCCGTGGAATTCTCCAGGCAAGAGTACTGGAGTGGGTAGCCATTTACTTCTCCAGGGGTTCTTCCTGACCCAAGGATCGAACCCAGGTCTCTTGCATTGCAGGTTGATTCTTTATCATCTGAGCTACCAGGGAAGCCCTCAAAAAATAAGATCTGACCTGTCCATGGAATCCCACCAGGCTCCCTGTCCATGGAATTCTCCAGGCAAGAGTACTGGAGTGGGTAGCCATTCACTTCTCCAGGGGATCTTCCTGACCCAAGGATCGAACCCAGGTCTCTTGCATTGCAGGTTGATTCTTTATCATCTCAGCTACCAGGGAAGCCCTCAAAATATAAGATGTGACCTGTCCATGGAATCCCACCAGGCTCCCTGTCCATGGAATTCTCCAGGCAAGAGTACTGGAGTGGGTAGCCATTCACTTCTCCAGGGGATCTTCCTGACCCAAGGATCGAACCCAGGTCTCTTTCATTGTAGGTTGATTCTTTATCTTCTGAGCTACCAGGGAAGCCCTTAAAAAATAAGATCTGAAACTCAGAGAGGGCAGATTGAGTATTGATCAGCGTTCATATTCATAGTTTCCAAATTTGGATTTTCTCCCGTCAGTTTCACAGAAGAGATCTGCTTGGGGTATAACAAATAGTCTGGACCTTTTATCTTATGATAACAGAAACTCAAACTGTCTTAAGGGAAAAAGAAAGGAAAATAGTGGTTCATGAAAATTGGACCTCTCTATCCTTGAAAAGTTTAAGGATAGAGCAAGCTTTGGGCATGGCTGGATCAAAGGCCAATAACAGTGTCACTAGGACATGTATTGTCTTTATGTTCAGTTCTCGCCCCTGCTTTCTTCTATGTTGAGTTTGCTTCTTCTATGATGAGCCTCTATTCACAGGGTAACCAGGTAGCTAACAGAAAACTCAGATCTATATCCTTTTAGCATAGCACGTCCAGCTGCTCAAACCAAAGTCTTGGGACTCGTTCTTAGTGTGCCAAATTGGATCACGGGACTGTTCCTGAACTGATCGCTGTGAACAGTCTTGGTCTGGCTTAATTGTTGCGCCCACCCTCTGAGCAGGAGGGTGGATCAGTCTCAGCTAACCCACACTGAGTAGTGAGGGCTCCCCTAAAAACATGAAAGACATAACCAAGAGAAGAGAGGATGGACAATGGACAGCCACAGCAGCGGATGTCAGTCAATAAAGCCAGCTCCAAGAAGGAGCTGCTGTTTTTACTCAGCCCATGCTTTGTCAGGGAAATTAATGGACACTCTTGCCGCTTCCCTACCTGATCTCTGCTTAGTTCTTTTCAGTCATTATTAGGTCTTGGGCTTTTGCTACTAGAGTTTTTCACAGTGTAGCAACTCATTAGCTGGTGGGCAGGATAGACCCCTTACCAAAGAGAAAGGGAAACAGGCCAAGGGTAGCCCTTAGCTTCTGATGGCTCAGCCTGCAGTGATTCCTTAATTTGAAAATGGGTAGCTAGGGAGAGGAAGTATCATCATCAGTCATCTTGGACATCTTTGTACTATTTTTTAAGAGAGTTAAGGAAGGCTTGTTTGAAAAAATAACAATAACACAGCGTTATTGGTGACCTTGTCAGTGACCCAAATTAAAAAACCATTTATCTTCTCTGTGTGTAAATTTCACTTTGGAAAGCTTGCTCCTGGCAGCTGTTAATTAGAAGGGGGAAAAGAGGTAATTGGCATTCTAAAATCTTTTCCTACATGTCATCTTTTTCTTCATTCAGATGCTGCAGGAAACCAGACAGGAAACATAAGATTGTGCACGGGGAGGAGTATAATTAGCAAAGCGGAGTGGGAGGATCTATGGATCTATGGACAATGGATAAGCAGTCATTGCCCCCACCAAAAGAAATAAAGGAAGAGGTCTAGGGAAAGGATTTGGCCTGAAGACTGTTGACTTGAGACCCCTAAAAAGTGAAACAAAGTTTTCATTACACCTCATTTCAGGGAGCTCCCTGCTCACTCCCCAGGACTGCTGTGCACAGTTGTACAGGCTGTGCACTGCTCAAGTAGGATCAGCTGAGGAGATGATGGGTGCTGAAATGCATCCCAGTTATTGCTCAGCAAGCCAGGGCCCCATGGGTTTGTGTCCATCCAAAGGAAACTTTTTTTCAAAAATTCATTCAAAAGAGATGTGTGTTGCAGTAGACTGACTTCTCGCCTGAAGACCCCAGAAGAAGCCTCACTTTTGCTTTGGTTCACTTTCCAATGCTCATTATAAATTCCATTCTCCAGGAATAGTGTAGTTCCTGGCTTAAGGCCCATTCATAAAAATACATCTAAGTTAAATTCTTCAGTACTATTTGGGTGCTACTTCATTCTATAGCTGAAGAGTTTCTGCTGCCTGTTAATTGTTTCATAAAATGACAGTCACAGCCTGCTTTGGGCATCTGGCTGGTGCTTATGTGTCCAGCAGGGGATGGGAGCTTTCTTCACCCTGCAGTCTAACTTCTTTGGAGCTCTGGGAATAAATACAGGTCCCCCTTTGCATCAATGTGTACAAAAGCAGAATTAAATACAGTAGCCTGTATTAAGAAACAAAAAAAGTATCTGTGATAATGATGTAAGCTTTTTTATTTTTCAACAGAGATTTCCTGAGCACCTATTATGCTGCTAGATGCTTTGGTAGCATGTCTGTGAATAGGAAAGTTCAAGAATTATTTCTCCTCGGAGCTTACATTCCAACAGCAAACCACGTTCAATAAATAAGTAAACAAATGCAGACATAAGATAGTTTCAGATACCAAAGAGGGTTTTGAAGACAAGAAAGTCGGATTGTGACTGTGGTTATTTTTGATTGGGTCATCAGGGACCTCCTTCCTGAGTAAATGACATTGGGAGCAGAATAGGAATAGCAGGAAAGATCTGGCTGTGTGAAAATACAAGAGAAGGGTGAGCCAGAGGGTGAGAACAGCCAGTGCAAAGGCCCTGAGATAGGACCAAGGTGGGCCCATTCAAAGGACAGAAGGATAATTGTGGCTGGAGTGTTGAAAGAAGGCGAGGAAAGAAAAGGAGGCGGGCGGTGCAGAAGAGTTTGCATTGTACTCATCATGTGGAGGGAATTCCTAGGCTCCTTGCTCTGTTCCTGCCTTATAAATCCAGCCTTGCATTTGAGGCTTCTGTTTAGGTATTTACGTTTCATCGCAAGTCAGGCAGACAAGCAAAACCCTGGTCCCACCCGCAAACCACCCCATAATGAAAATTCAGCAGTCATACATTCTACCTATGCATTCTCCATCTCAGTGAAAGTACTGCCATCTGCCTGGTGCTCAATCTCCAAGCCCACAAGTCATGCTGGATTTCTTCCCCTTTACTGTTCAGCACGTCCTGTTCACTCCAATCCAGAATATATCCTGGTTCCAACCCCAGCCCCAGACCTCCTCCATCATCTCTATGCCCAGCCTGCATTATCATCTGCCTGGACAACCTCAAAACAGCATAGCTGCTCCCCAGCATCAACCCTACTCTATAATCTATTCTCCACATGGCATCCTTGGGGGCTTTTTTACAGTGTAAATTAGAAGATGTCAGTTCATTCTGCTTAATACCCTCCACATTTTTCTCGTCACATTTGGGGTGCCAATTCTGATGGGGGTCCCTCCTTCCATTCCGTAAGAATGCAGCCATGACTTTATATAATATTTTCTATTTGCCCCCATGAATCCACTCCACCCCATGACACCCGGCTGGCAGGGGCTGACTCCTCTTCATCTTGCCTCTCCCCCCCCTCCCTAGATCATTGCTTGGCATGTGGTAAGAGGTCATAACCATTTGTCAGATGAATTGTCTTCCAGGATCATGCAGAGTCTCAGATGAAGTTACTCACTGGAAGCCACTGAGAATTCTTCTCTAATATAAAGTCCTGGAGCTGGGCAGCACACATTATCATCATAGATAACTCCTTCGGGGGAAATCTAAAAGGTGGGATTGGTGGAGGCAGCCACACATCTGAGGAAGAGAAAAAGACAGCTTCCAACAGGCAATTGAAATGATCCCTAGAGAAATAACTTTGAAATTGGACTTTTTATTTCCTTATTTGAGCATTCATTGTTTTCCCTGGTAGCTCGTATTCCCAGAACTGTTTGTAATGTGAGGTATAAAGGCTAAATATTTATATAGAAGCTAAACTTTTACCAATGTGAAAACACAAAAGGACCCAGCCATCCTTCTTCCTGCAAGAGCGACGTGGAGAATTACCAATCATTTGTGAATAGACAGTCACAGAAAGAAAGGAGACAAGTGAGTTCACTCTGGGAGCCACAAACCCAAAAGTCCACGTGGCCTGGGGGAGGGACCTATCATACAAGCAAAAGTGTATGATGGAGGGAGTCAAAGTGTCAGCTATTGGTTCCTTTAGATGCGTGAGCATGTTTGCTTGGCTTAGGTAAAGTTTCCATTTCATTCATTCTGTTGCCAACATTTCAGCTTTTCATTTGAAAACTCACCTTTCTGAAATCTTACAGAAATTCACAGCGTTTAGCGATATGGATCATCTAGAAGCAAGGGGAGCCTGATTCCCCCTCCACGTCTGAGTTT
This sequence comes from Capricornis sumatraensis, assembly GCF_032405125.1. NCBI lineage: Eukaryota > Metazoa > Chordata > Mammalia > Artiodactyla > Bovidae > Capricornis > Capricornis sumatraensis. Next base: position 55,521,426 of record NC_091085.1, on the reverse strand, counting down.
TCTCACACCTGGACAGCTTCAGCTCTTAACGTTATCTGTTAACGTTATCTGTTCAGGTTGGGGAGCCCTGACCCACTGCTTCATGTAGAATGAGACAGATGCTAGAAGCACTCAGGAGGGGCTGGAGAGGGGCAGAGGGATTGGATGAAGGTGGTGAAAAGGTGATGGCACCCCACTCCAGTACTCTTGCCTGGAAAATCCCATGGACAGAGGAGCCTGGTAGGCTGCAGTCCATGGGGTTGCAAAGAGTCAGACACGACTGAGCGACTTCACTTTCACTTTTCACTTTCATGCATTGGAGAAGGAAATGGCAACCCACTCCAGTGTTCTTGCCTAGAGAATCCCAGGGACAGGGGAGCCTGGTGGGCTGCCCTCTATGAGGTCGCACAGAGTTGGACATGACTGAAGCGACTTAGCAGCAGCAGCAGCAGGTCAAAAGGTACGAATTTCTAGTTATCAGATAAATACACACTAGGATTGTAATGTAGAACATGATTAGTACAATGAACAGAGATGTATGTTATATATGAGAGTCGTGAAGACAGTGAATCCTGAATTCTCATCACAAGAACAATTTTTTTTCTTTTTCTTTTAATGTTGTATCTATATGAGGTGATGGATGGTCACCAAACTTATTATAGGGACCATTTTGTGATGTTTGTAAGTCAGATCATGATGCTGTACACCTTAAATGTATTTAGTGCTGATGTCTATTATATCTCAGTGTTGTAGTTGTTGTTCAGCCACTAAATCATGTTTGACTCTTTTTGACCCCAGGAACTAGAGCCCGCCGGGCTCCTCTATCCATGGGATTCTCCAGGCAAGAATACTAGAGTGAGTTGCCATTTCCTTCTCCAGGAGATCTTCCCAACCCAGGAATGAAACCCACGTCTCCTGCATTGGCAGGCAGATTCTATTCTGCTGAGCTTCCTGGGAAGTCCATCTCTCAGTATTTCTCAGCCATAAAAAGGAACAAAATTCAGTCATTTGTAGAGATGTGGATGGATCTAGAGTCTGCCATACAGAATAAAATGTCAGAAAGAGAAAAACAAATACTGTATATTAACCCATATATGTGGAATCTAGAAAAACAATACAGAGGAACCTATTTGCAGGGCAGGAATAGAGACACAGGCGTAGAGAAGGGACTTGTAGACGCAGCAGGGGAAGGAGAGGGTGGGACAAATCGGGAGATTAGAATTGACATCCATACCCCACCGTGTGTATAACAGATAGTGGGAAGCTGCTGTTTAGCACAGGGAGCTCAGCTCGGTGCTCTGTGATGAGGGTTGGGATGGGGGTGCGGGGGAGGGAGGCTCAGGAGGGAGGGGATAGATGTATACATACAGTTGGTTCACATAGTTGTACAGTAGATACTAACAGAACATTGTAAAGCAAATGTACCCTTATTTTAAAAAAACTGGAAGAAAAAAATAAAAGTGCTGTGGACAGAGGCATCGATTCATCCTGATAAACCAGTAAAGAGTTTAGAGAGCTCTTGAGCTGATGCTTGAATTGTGAGTAGTGTTTCAACATGATAAAGACAGAGGATGGTTTATAGGTAAAAGACAGAGAAAGGGCAGATATTCCAGTGTCTGGATGTGTGAGCAAGGAAGGTAGACTGGTCCTTGGCTTCCCATCTAATTGGGCATTTGCTGCATTTATAATGCAAGGATCAGACACGTTGCTAATTTGGAAAGAAAATCCTCCTTAGGAACTGTTTATACCCGCTCTCATCTCATACTCCGAGTGTGTTTGGGTGGCTTCTTCCTTAATCGCTTTGTTTGAGAAATTAGAAAAAGATGCTGTTGGCACACGGGGACAATGGAGAAACAGCAGCTGCCAGAGATTTTCTTCCCTGCACCAGCAGGAAATTCATATTCTTAATAAAAAATGCCAAATTGTCATGTCTTGTAGAGAGTGAACATTATGGAGTTTTTGATGATAACGCCTGTGCCAGCTTGGGCTATTGCTTAAATGATTGAATTAAATTAGTTTATATTTTAATGAGGTGGCTAATCAGAGGCTGATTGTTACGGGGGATTGTGAGCCAATTGAGCTAAGTTTTGTTTTCTTTGCCATTCTTTCTCGTTTTTGTTGTTATCCCGTGAACTGGAACTAATATGCTCCAAGCTGCCCTCTAAGCCTCTCAGTAGCAGGATTCAGGCTCAGATTTTGGGCTCTGAGGAAGCAGGGGCCTTCCCCACACTGGCCTGGGGCTAATTTGGAAGAGATTCTTGGATGGTTTGCCTGAATGCTTTTCAGGTTTCTGTGAGGAGCCGTGGCGTGTCAGGGAGAGCAGGATCTGAAGCCGAGATTTGAGTTCTAATTTGTGGCCTCTGATGAGCTGCATTAGAGACAAGCCTTCACTCTCTCCAACCCTGTTTCTGCTCCTGTGAAAAGACACCTGCATCTGTCCATCTGTCTGTCCATGCATCCAGTAGACATGTGATGTGTGCCCGCCATGTGTTCCTCCCTACCCCCGTGAGGCTTCCAGTCCAGTGGAAGAGACAGGAGTAGACCCAGTGGGCACACTAACACAGTTGCGTGCAAAGGGGCCATATGGCTGTTGTTTGGGTGCGAATGGGAGGGTCTGGCTCTACGAGGAGTCAGCAAAGGGCAGGGGAATATATGATGAAGATGCGATGCTAGTTTATGTTCAAGGTTGAGGGTGTGCTAGCGCAGCTGTTCAGGGGAATACTTAGAAAGCAGGGTGAAGGTGTTGCTTGGGCAAAGAGTGGTCCGAACAGAAAGACAAGTCTTGGGTGACAGGGGTGATGGAAAGTTAGGGGTTATGCCTGAAGCCCTGGTGAAGGGGCCCTAGTGAAGCAAGGGCAGGGTGGGGGTCGGGGGCTTGGCCCTTCTCCTGAGCACACCAGAAAGCGATAGAGTAGGGGACTGATCAGATTTAATTAAAAAAAATTTTTTGTTATTGTAGTAGAGTCAATTGACAATGTTGTGTTAATTTCTGCTGTATAGCAAAGTGATTCATATATATATATATATGTATAAACACATATATGTGTATATATACTTATTTTTCATATTCTTTTCCTTGATGGTTTATCACAGGATATTGAATATAGTTTCCTGTGCATGCACGTGCTATACAGGAGGACGTCATTGTTTATCCGTTCTATATGTAATAGTTTGCATCTGCTAACCCCAAACTCTTTATCCACCCCTCCCCCAGTCCCTCTGACAGCCACAGCAGAGCATCAGTGGGGAGGGCTGAGCAAGCTTGAGATTTCCCAAGTTATCAAGTGTACCACCTATTTTGTTGTTTAGTCACCAAGTCGTGTCCCACTCTTTTGCGACCCCATAGACTGCTAGGCTCCTCTGTCCATGGCTTTCCCAGGCAAGAAGACTTCAGCGGGTTGCCATTTCCTTCTCCAGGGGATCTGAAAAAGAATATAAATATATATGCGCAAAGTATATGTTATAAATTGTTATAATAAATTTATAATATATAATTAAAATTTATAATAAATTGTTATAAAGTGTTATAAATTAACTGTAGTTCAATTAAAAATGGTTAAAATAAATAGAATAAAATACATTAAAAACCATCTGGAAATGTCCACACCTAACCAACCGGAAGAGTTACCTGGGAAGAATATTTTAGCATTTTTATGAAGAAAATAAATTCATGTGTTACCTTATAATTAAAAACAAATGCTACAAATAATACTAAAAACAGAAACACGTATTATCTTATGACTTAGAACACATATAAGTGTGAATGTACAAAACAAATAATATGTAAAATGTGCTCTTCTATAATGTCTTTGAGTTTGTCTTTACACATATATATACATGTGTGTGTATATATATATATACACACACACACACACACATGCCTATATATGTGAATGTACATGTTTATATCTAAAAATCAAGTTTCACAAAACAATATATACTTTTGTTTTGTGTAAGAAACTGATATTTTTTCCTACCTGTTCTCCTTCATTCCTTATAAAAGGCTGCTTGACAACTACTAAATTGATTTCAAAACTCAGAATGGCCTGCCATTGGAAAAACACTGATTTGAAAAATCCTGGGTCCTGATGGGCCAGCTTTTGAGAAGCTGGAGTGGAGTGCGGACGGGCAGGATGCCAGATTGGCCAGTGGCCATTCATTTCATTTTTGCTGGGTGATGAGAAGAGGGAAAAGGTCACCCACCGAGGCAGAGACAGTGGCTTTGCTGACTAGCCACTCTGTCCTGGTGATGACAGATGATTCCAAACCACTGAACTCTGACAGAGGAGAAATATTTGTTGCCTTCTGTCTGAATTTCCTGTGGTTCCCAGGACCAGTTTCTGCCCAGGTTAATTGATTTCTCTTTGGTTTTTTAGCGCAGGCAGGGGCTAAAGCATCTTCTAATGGCTTGTTAATCATGCACTTCTCTCTTACCTCCTGGTCTTGGCAAGCCAATCTTCCAACAGTTGCTAATTGGACAGGGAAATATGCAAGAGAGCAGAGAAAAGGATGAAGAGGGCTAATGCAGTTACTGATTCAGCTAGTAATGCAAGGATGGATTAATCGCGCATATGTTGAAGAGCCGTTCAAATCTCAATAGATCCCATTGATTCTATGAGGCACACCCAGATGAGCCGGTGGGGCTTAGAGCAGGTAGACTCTGTTAGATTGAACTTACTATTAAGAGGAACGTTGTTCAAATTTTAATGGAGCCCTTGCATGGAGTGGGCAAACTTTTTCTGGGAGTAAAGGGCCAAATAGCACATATTTTAATCTTTGTTAACTGGAGGGTCTTTCTCCAAACAAAGTACAATTCCACCATCAGATTTCAAAAGCAGCCATAGACAATACATAAGCAAATGTCAGCTTCCCTGGTGGCTCAGATGGTAAAGAATCTGCCTGCAATGCAGGAGACCTGGGTTCGATCCCTGGGTTGGGAAGATCCCATGGAGAGGGAAATGGCAACCCACTCCAGTATTCTTGCCTGGGAAATCCCATGGACAGAGGAACCTGGAGGGATACAGTCCACAGGGTCACAGAGTTGGACATGACTGAGCAACTAACACTACCCTGCTACACTAAACAAATGAGTATACTGTATTTCAATACACTGTTTGCAAAAGTAATCAATCATCTCTTCTGCACTTAGACTTTTCTGCAGTGGACTGTGTTACAAGTAATCTTTGAACCAGGGCTTCCCAACCTAGCAGTGTTGACATTTTGAATCGGGTATTTCTTGGTCTTGTGCATTAAAGATGTTTAGCAGCATCCCTGGCCTCTACAAGCTTGATGCCAGTGTAGAGAACACCAGACATTTCTCCAGGCATGGCAGAGTTCCCCAGTGGGGGCACAATCACCCTTAGGTGAGAACTCTAAACCCTTCACTCTTATTTCCCTTCATTTTGTATCTTGTGTGTTTGTTCTCTCTAGCCAAGATATTATGGCTGAGGGGTTAGCTTATAAGATTAATTCTTCTGTCTGAATCTCGGTCTTCGATCTTCTGAACAAAATGAGAGGGTGTTGTCAAGCCTCGCTCCTAAATCTGAACATTGCTAGGGATAATAGAGATAGATGTATGAGATAAAAGTTTTAGAAGTTATCTTTACCAGACAGGTTTAAAATGGGAGGAACATTTTGAGCAAGAAGCAGCATCACACAGTATGGTGCTTATGTGCACAGATCCTGGAGTCAGACTGCCGGAAATGCGATACAGATGCCGACACTTTCTGACTGTGACCTTGGGCAAGCTACTTGAGCTCTCTGTGCCTCAGTCATTTCATCTGTAAAATGGGAATAACGTTCATCCTTTCCTGGTAGGGCTGTGTTGAACATTGAACAAATTGAACCTCAAAGTATCTGGCCCTGAAATAAGCCCTCTGTAGAATAATATAAATAAAACAAAAACTAAAGAGGGCAAGGATCAGTAAACTAGGAAGTTTGGAAATATTTGGTAGAATGTGGAAAGCAGTGTTTTGAGAACCCTGAAAATCAAACCAGGCTGTATAACTATAGACTGGGGGTGGTTGGGGGTTTGTTGTTGTTCAGTCACTAAATTTTGTCCAATTCTTTGTGACCCCATGGACTGCAGCATGCTAGGCTTCCTTGTCCTTTGCTATCTTCTGGAGTTTGCTGAAACTCACGTCCATTGAATCAGTGATGCTGTCCAACCAAAGGAGAAGATGGATGAGATGGTTTAGGAGTAATACCAATGAAACCATACCAGGGCTTCCCTGGTGGCTCAGCTAGTAAAGAACCCACCTGCAATGTGGGAGACCTGGGTTCAATTCCTGGGTTGGAAAGATCCCCTGGAGAAGGGAAAGGCTACCCACTCCAGTATTCTGGCCTGGAGAATTCCATGGACTGTATAGTCCATGGGGTCACAAAGAGTTGGATATGACTGAGCAACTTTTGCTTTCACCTCCTTTCATGGCATTTCCTAGATATGCACACAGGTTGGGCTTCCCAGGGTGGCTCAGTGGTAAAGAATCTGCCTACCAATGCAGGAGATAGAAGAGTCGTGGGTTCAATCCCTGGATAAAGAAGATTCCCTGGAGTAGGAAATGACAACTCACTCTAGTATCCTTTCCTGGGAAACTCCATGGACAAAGGAGCCTGGTTGGCTCCAGTCCATGGCGTCTCAAAGAGTTGGACACGACTGAGTGGGCACACACAGACACGCACACACATGTACACAGGTTGCCGGGGAGTTACTGATGTTTTCAAGGCATTTTGAGGTTAACTCTCCAGGAGGAGAGTGGTATCCTGCTTTTAATGAGCTTCTAGGCCAATTGATGACACAGTGTGTGGATTGGCATTCGGAGCAATGGGAAAATGTAAGACAAAAAAACTCTTGGTAGCCCCCTGTATCTCTGTGCCTGTAACCCTGCTAAGTAAAGAGTATAATCTTCCCCAGCTTTCCCTGTCTGTTTCAGATAACACACATGCTTTGCAGGGTGCTAGCAGTTCTTGGGCAGAAAAGACCTGCAGCCACACAAGCTTGAAAATTAGTAAAGGGAATTATGGCTCTTCCTGGACCTCTCAGAGCCGACTACACAGGGACTCTGGGGTGCGGGTTGTAGGCAGAAGTTTCTCCCTACCTTCTATCCAGTTCCTGTTGATATTGTACTGCTGGGGAAAGTCCACCTCTGACAGCTCTCCTTCCTCGTGTGGACTGAGAACTTGGGTGCAGCTGAACAACTGGCAAAAGCTTTGATGATGTCAAGCTGAGTCCTCAGTATATCATGTTTTCTGTGTTAACAATACGTGCTGCATCCCTGCTGTGAATTTCAAGCAGGAATGATTCCATGTTAGCATTAGGAAGATCTGCGGCTGACACCCAGTTATGGGATGGAGCGGGGCCAGAGGACCACAAGCATCAAAGGCTCAGCTTTGACCTTCGCCTTCGTCTATCGGCGCTGCTCTCAGAATATCACAGACTGGGTGCTTGTACAGCAGATATTTATGTCCCCCAGTTCTAGAGACTGGAGGTCCCAGATCAAAGTACCTGTGGATTCAGTGTCTGGAGAAGACCCACTTCCTGGTTCCTGAACGACTATCTTCTTTGTGTCCCCATATTGCGACAGCAGGGGAGCGCGCTGGCTTCTCTTTAATAAGAACACTAATCTCATTCATGAGGACTCCCCCCTCATGACTTAATCACCCACCAAAGGCTCACTTCAGATACAGTTGCACTGGGGGGAGTCAGCTTATTTATTTATTTATTTAATATAAATTTATTTATTTTAATTGGAGGTTAATTACTTTACAATATTGTATTGGTTTTGCCATACATCAACATGAATCTACCATAGGTATACAGAGCCCCCCCTCCCTCCTCCCTCCCTGTACCATCCCTCTGGGTCATCCCAGTGCACCAGCCCCAGTATCATGCATCGAACCTGGACTGGCGATTCATTTCATATATGATATTATACATGCTTCAATGCCATTCTCCCAAATCATCCCACCCTCTCCCTCGCCCACAGAGTCCAAAAGACTGTTCTATACATCTGAGTCTCCTTCGCTGTCTCGCATACAGGGTTATCATTACCGTCTTTCTAAATTCCATATATATGTGTTAGTATACTGTATTGGTGTTTTTCTTTCTGGCTTACTTCACTCTGTATAATAGGCTCCAGTTTCACCCACCTCATTAGAACTGATTCAAATGTATTCTTTTTAATGGCTGAGTAATACTCCATTGTAAATATGTACCACAGCTTTCTCATCCATTCATCTGCTGATGGACATCTAGGTTGCTTCCATGTCCTGGCTATTATAAACAGTGCTGCAATGAACATTGAGGTACACATGTCTCTTTCCATTCTGGTTTCCTCAGGGTGTATGCCCAGTAGTGGGATTGCTGGGTCATAAGGCAGTTCTATTTGTAGTTTCTTAAGGAATCTCCACACTGTTCTCCATAGTGGCTGTACTAGTTTGCATTCCCAGCAACAGTGTAAGAGGGTTTCGTTTTCTCCACACCCTCTCCAGCAGTTATTGCTTGTAGACTTTTGGATCGCAGCCATTCTGACTGGCGTGAAATGGTACCTCCTTGTGGTTTTGATTTGCATTTTTCTGATAATGAGTGATGTTGAGCATCTTTTCATGTGTTTGTTAGCCATCTGTATGTCTTCTTTGGAGAAATATCTATTTAGTTCTTTGGCCCATTTTTTGATTGGGTCGTTTATTTTTCTGGAATTGAGCTGCAGGAGTTGCTTGTATATTTTTGAGATTAGTTGTTTGTCAGTTGCTTCATTTGCTATTATTTTCTCCCATTCAGAAGGCTGTCTTTTCACCTTGCTTATAGTTTCCTTTGTTGTGCAGAAGCTTTTAAGTTTAATTAGGTCCCGTTTGTTTATTTCTGCTTTTATTTCCAGTATTCTGGGAGGTGGGTCATAGAGGATCCTGCTGTGATTTATGTTGGAGAGTGTTTTGCCTATATTCTCCTCTAGGAGTTTTATAGTTTCTGGTCTTACATTTAGATCTTTAATCCATTTTGAGTTTAGTTTTGTGTATGGTGTTAGAAAGTGCTTTTTTTTTACCTATTCTTTAACTTTTAATTGTTTTGGCTGCGCCAGGTCTTCGTGGTGGCATGCGGGATCTTCGACCTCTTTTTTGGCATATGAAGTCTTCGTTCAGCCATATAGGATCTAGTTCCTGACTGGGGATCAAACCCACCCCCTCCCCTGCCTTGGGAGCAGGGAGTCTTAGCCAGTGGACCACCAGGGAAGTCCCAGGAGTTAGCTTTTTAAATATGAATTTTTCAGGGACACAGACATTCAAACGATAGTAGCCTCGATTCATTGGAACAAGTATACCTAGCTTCCTTGAAAACATGACCATAAAACAACTTTTCTCATTCTACATCCTTTAGTTTTAAACTAGTACCTCATGGTGTACCATTCTTGTGGTTCACGTAGACAAGATTCTGCTTCATATACAAGGTCAGGCTGTGTGTTTAGTTTCTAAGAGCTGCCGTAACAAATTACCCTCTACCTGGTGGCTTAACACAACAGAAGTGTATTCTCTCACGAGTTCTGGGGACTGAAAGCCTGAAATCAAATTCTTGGCAGAGCTTCTTCCTTCTGAAGGCTGCAGGGGAGAATCTGTCCTCTGCCTCTTGCCGCTTCTGGTGGCTCTAGACACTTCTCAGCATGTGGTTGCATCACTCCTGTCTCTGCCTCCATCGTCACCTGGCTTCTCCCCCTTCTGGCCCCTTTTCTCCCTGTGCCTTAAAGGACACTCATTGATGGATTTAGAATCCACCTGTATAAGCTTGGATAATCTCATCTTTCAATCTTTAATTACATTGGCAAAAACTCTTTTTCCAAATAAAGTCACATTCGCAGTTATCTGGGAAATGGACGTATCTTCTAGGGGGTCACTGTTCCATACAGTACAGGTCATGTCATCTTGAAAACTGCTGATGTCGCTAATAACAACTTACTATTAGCTCTGTTACGTGACTTCTTGGCATTGATGGATCATTCTGTCAGAAAACTCTAGAACTGAGGTCGCTAAACTGGAGTGAATATCAGTATGTTCTGAAGGGCTTAACCTGCCTGAGAATGAAATATAGATTACTTGGCCCAGCCCCATAGTGTCTGATCTGGCAAGTCTTGGGTGGGAATTTGTTTATTTAAGAAGTTTACAGGTAATGCCAATGCTGTTGGTCCAGGGACCCCACTATAAGAATCATTGCCAAATAGGTTTTCTCCTGGAGAGAATTCACCAACATTCTGGACCCTGTGGTCTGTGTTCCTGGATAAACCTCCAGTTCCCTAAATTGTAGCTCAAAGGCTTGACTACCTTTACCACACCCTGTGATGCTCCAGAAAAGCATCCCTCCCACCAAGGATGCCATTGGTCCATAAGGATGTGATGCAGCCAGCTGCCAACGGCTCAGCTTCAATGGAGATGCAATTTACTTGCAACAAAGCTGAAGAACAATGCTTCTTAAAGTGTGTCCAACTCTTTGCAACCCTTTGAACCATAGCCCGCCAGGCTCCTCTGTCCATAGGATTTTTTTCAGGCAAGAATACTGGAGTGGGTTGCTGTTTCCTCCCCTAGGGGATGTTCCTGATCCAGGGATGGAGCTCGCGTCTCCTGTGTCTCCTGCCTTACAGGTGGATTCTTTACCCACTGAGCCACTGGGAAAGCCCTAAATTCAAGCACATTTTCTCAAGTAAGATTACATTGACAACAGAGGTAATATTTTGATATTTGTCAGAGTAATTAGAATGCCCGATGAGAACGCTCATTGAAGTGGAAAAAATTTGACATACCTGGGAGGTAAATTATAGTATAGCCGGCTTGTGACACTCAATGCAACCCCTTATTTTTGTTATGAATTCCAGATTTATGACTACACCTCTCCTTTGAACCATGGTCTGTTGAAAACTCCACAGTGGCAAGCTGCACAAATTGGTGAAAAATAGGAAATCTCAGGGGAAAAAAAAAACAAAAAACTACCCCTCTCTTGAAAACAGCAGCTTGGTGCAAAACTCCCAAATCATCTGGGCAGTGCCTTCTGTGGAATCCTTCTCCGCTCAAGACAGTGGACTGTCCAGCTGCCTTTCCATCAAAGCACAGGAGAGCCAAAATGAGGTCAGATGGTAAGGAGCAGGAGGCAAGGAGGTGAGAATAAGGTAACAATTTTGCAGAGCAGCTGGGGGAAAAGCATGGCAGGGTTTCAGCCACATGAGCTTCATTTTCCAAATTCAGTGCACGCAGCCAGCAGGTGGAGAAAGCGGGTAACACAGTCAGAAGACAAGGGGTGGGTCATCCAATCACAACAGCCCCCCCATCCTCTTCCACACGTCATTTCTTGGGCATCCAGGAAGTTACTTGCAGGTTTTGTTTTTTTTTTTCCTGATAAAAAAAGCTGAGGCTAAACACAAAAAGCCACACACTGTATTTATTTCCATTCCATTTATACATAATCTTATTTATATCATATGTCCAGAATTGAGAAATCCAAAGAAACAAAGTAAATTAGTGGTTGCAGGTGCCGGGAAGAGAAGCTGGGGGAGGGAGCTGCTGGTAGACACAGGGTTCTTTTGCGTGGCGCGGGGGGTTGATGGTATGCTTTGGATAGAGATAGTGGTAAGAGTTGCACCATTCTGTGAAGATGTTAATGCACACTGCTGCTGCTGCTGCTGCTAAGTCAGTTCAGTCGTGTCTGACTCTGTGCGACCCCAGAGACGACAGCCCACCAGGCTCCCCCGTCCCTGGGATTCTTCAGGCAATGCACACTGGCTATCCTTTAATACTGTGAGTTTTACAGTGTATGAATTATACCTCAGTTTTTAAAAGTTGTTTAAGGGCTTCCCGGGTAGCTCAGTAGTTAAGCATCTGCCTGCCAACGTAGGAGACACCGGTTCGATCCCTGGTCCAAGAAGACTCCAGATGCCACAGGGCAACTGAGCCTGTGCTCCACAACTACTGAACCCATGCTCCACAACAAGAGAAGCCACCACAATAAGAAGCCTCTGCGCTGTAGCCAGCCTCTGCATTCCACAACTTGAGAAAAGCCCATGCAGCAAGGAAGACTCAGCACAGCCATAAATAAATAAATAAAATTATGAAGAAGTTGTTTAGGCTTGAGATTATACTGAAGACCACTTTCTCCAGGAGGGAGCAGACTACAGAGAAAAAAGGCAAATAGCTCAGTCAAATCTTCTCTCTCTCTCTCTCTCTCTTTTTCCTACATTTTTGTAGCTCTTTTCTTCAAACTAGCATCTGTTGAGGACATAGTATGAGCAGGGTGAAAACATCAGCAGCACAGGCTCAGGGGTTGCATATGTAACATCACCGAAGAGTCCCAGCTCTTCATGGATGTAGGCCGTGTGCATCCCATTCTACAGGTGAGAAGACTGAGGTACTGCCGGCCCAGGGCCCAGAGCTACCAAGTAAGCACATTGGGATTGACTGGCATAATAGGAGGCTAGTTTTCTCTGCTCACTTCCACATCTTCCTTCTGACTCAGAAGCCTTCCAGGAATCTCTGCCCTACCAGTGACTTTTGGTCTCTAACTTCATCTGGGTGATAAATCAAGCTGCCTTTTGGACCATGGGTTGGGAGTTAGCACCTGAGTGCCTCCTGCCTCCCTCTTGGCAGGCAGCAAAGGGCAAACCCACCTTTCCAGCGGGTCTCTGATAAGCCCCGCGCCCTTCCCTCAGTCACCGGTGCCTGGCACGGGGCAGCAGAAAATGATTGCCATTGATGAATTGACTTGGAACTACAGCAGTGCAGTCGCATATCTGTGCCCACAAGATACAGAGTTTGCATTCCCGGGATTGGGTAGCACTCCTGGCAAGTTTGAGGAAGGATCATAGCATTCACACGGCTGCACGGAGAGATGCTCACATGTCAGAATGTGTGCCATGCAGAAGGAAAGTGAGGCCACGGAAGGACATTTAATGACTCTGGGAGACTTTAAGGAGAGAGAGAGGATGAAGGAAGGAACATTTCTCATGGGGATCGCAGTTGCCTCCAGCATGGAAGCAGAACATGTTCTGTCGACATCATAAAATCATGTAGGGAAAAACCTGCTGTCTGATCTGATATGGAGGGCGCCTGTGAGATACATTTAGTATTAAGGGGGAAAAAAACACAGAATTTGCTAAAAGTCTATCACACCATAACTCTTTAGATCTCAGCCTTAGCTGAGATACAGGACCACTTAAGAAGCTGTGTAAAATCATTAGTTCCTTGTCCCCATGGCAGTGGATTCCTGATCCGTGAGTGTGGGGCCCAGGTGTCAGATCTTTAGGTAAATCTGTTGTGCAGCCAGAACTGAGAAACACTGGATGTTTATATAATATAAGGATATAAATGTTGGGACTTCCCTGGTAGCTTGGTAGTAAAGAATCCACCTGCCAATGCAGGAGACACGGGTTCGATCCCTGGAATGGGAAGTTCCCCTGGAGGAGAAAGTGGCAACCCAGTCCAGTATTCTTGCCAGGATAATCCCATGGACAGAGAGGAGTCTGGCAGGCTACAGTCCATGGGGTCAGACACGACTGAGCAACTAAGCAGCAAGAGAAAGGATATATGTCATACCATAATCCCTGTCAGGAACTTCATGATGCTTTGCACAGTCTATAGGGTGGATCTGATGCTGATGATTTGACATGGAGCTGATGCAATGATAATAGAAATAAAGTGCACAATAAATGCAATGTGCTTGAATCATCCCCAAACCATTCCCCACCCATCCATGGAAAAATGGTCTTCCATGAAATTGGTCCTTAGTGCCACAAAGGTTGGGGACTGCTGATGTATAAGACAAATTCTCACTTATCCACTTAAATGCTAGTAAATCCAAACCTGTACATAAAATGAAGCCTCACTTTCACTTTGATTTAGAATAGAACACCGTTATTGTCTCCAGGAAAATTAGTCTCCTGTTGGTAGTTTGCTGGTGTTTAACTGAAAGTCCACTGAGGTATCAGTTAGCTACTGCTGTGTAACAAACCCGCTTCCTCCCCCAACCCGCCACCAAAAACAAAAACAAAAAAATCTTAGTTGCCTAAAATAACATTTATTTGTTGTTTCTCACTGTGGTGAAATTTGGCTGGACAAGAAATTCAGTTGATGTTGGCTGGCCTCCCTCTGACATCAGATGGGCAGATGCCTCTTGCATTGTATTTCTCCTCTGGAGGCCAGCAAGTTAGTTCGGGGATATCTTCTCGTGGCAATATTGGAGCACAGCAGACCACAACAGAGCAAGCAAAACCCTCCGTGGCATCTTGAAGCAAACGTTTGGAACTGGCTGGTGATCATTTCTCCCTCGTTCTGTTAGAGCAGCTACGACCAGGGTTAGAGATGAGGACTAGGAAAGAAACCCCTCACCATTCACTCATTGGAAAGGCACTGCAAACCACATGACAGGGCTACAGGAAGAGATAAAGAATTAGGCAAGCAATTATGTCTAGACTATTCTGCCAATTGACGATGAGAAGGCTTTCTAAAGGGAGGCCGGTCTTGGTCACCCCATGAGGAAGATTGATGGGACTGTGCTCTTAAACAATGCATCTGTTTTGTTGTTGCTGTTATTTGTTTAGAGGTTTTTTTGTTTTTGTTTTGTTTTAATTTTTTATGCTATACTGGGTCTTTGTTGCTGCAGACTTTCCCTAGTTGCAGGAAGCAGGGGCTACTCTCTGGTTGTGGTGCGTGGGCTTCTCATTGTGGTGGCTGCTCTTGTTGCAGAGCATAGGCTCTGGCTAGGCAGCAGTAGTTGCAGGCCCTAGTTGCCCTGTGGCATGTGGAATCTTCCCAGTTCAGTTCAATTCAGTCGCTCAGTCGTGTCCGACCCTTTGCGACCCCGTGAACCGCAGCCCGCCAGGCTTCCATGTCCATCACCAACTCCTGGAGTTCACTCAGACTCACGTCCATCAAGTCTGTGATGCCATCCAGCCATCTCATCCTCTGTCATCCCCCTCTCCTCCTGCCCCCAATCCCTCCCAGCATCAGGGTCTTTCCCAATGAGTCAACTCTTCGCATGAGGTGTCCAAAGTACTGGAGCTTCAGCTTTAGCATCATTCCTTCCAAAGAAATCCCAGGGCTGATCTCCTTCAGAATGGACTGGTTGGATCTCCTTGCAGTCCAAGGGACTCTCAAGAGTCTTCTCCAATACCACAGTTCAAAAGTATCAATTCTTCGGCATTCAGCCTTCTTCACAGTCCAACTCTCACATCCATACATGACCACAGGAAAAACCATAGCCTTGACTAGATGGACCTTAGTCGGCAAAGTAATGTCTCTGCTTTTGAATATACTATCTAGGTTTTGGTCATAACTTTTCTTCCAAGGAGTAAGTGTCTTTTAATTTCATGGCTGCAGTCACCACCTGCAGTGATTTTGGAGCCCCCAAAAATAAAGTCTGACACTGTTTCTACTGTTTCCCCATCTATTTCCCATGAAGTGATGGGACCAGATGCCATGATCTTCGTTTTCTGAATGTTGAGCTTTAAACCAACTTTTTCACTCTCCTCTTTCACTTTCGTCAAGAGGTTTTTTAGCTCCTCTTCACATTCTGCCATAAGGGTGGTGTCATCTGCATATCTGAGGTTATTGATATTTCTCCCGGCAATCTTGATTCCAGCTTGTGTTTCTTCCAGTCCAGCGTTTCTCATGATGTACTCTGCATAGAAGTTAAATAAGCAGGGTGACAATCTACAGCCTTGACGTACTCCTTTTCCTATTTGGAACCAGTCTGTTGTTCCATGTCCAGTTCTAACTCTTGCTTCCTGACCTGCATACAGATTTCTCAGGAGGCAGGTCAGGTGGTCTGATATTCCCATCTCTTTCAGAATTTTCCACAGTTTATTGTGATCCACACAGTCAAAGGCTTTGGCATAGTCAATAAAGCAGAAATAGATGTTTTTCTGGAACTCTGTTGGTTTTTCCATGATCCAGCGGATGTTGGCAATTTGATCTCTGGTTCCTCTGCCTTTTCTAAAACCAGCTTGAACATCAGGGAGTTCACGGTTCACGTATTGCTGAAGCCTGGCTTGGAGAATTTTGAGCATTAGTTTGCTAGCATGTGAGATGAGTGCAATTGTGCAGTAGTTTGAGCATTCTTTGGCATTGCCTTTCTTTGGAATGGGAATGAAAACTGACCTTTTCCAGTCCTGTGGCCACTGCAGACCAGGGATCAAACCCTTGTCCCCTGCACTGGCAAGCGAATTCGTAACCATTGGACCACCAGGGAAGTTCCTACAGGTCTGTTTTATCCAGAGAAGAAAATGATGGTGTGATAAGACTAAGATACGTTCTTGCTATGTCTTCCAGCTTCTCCTTAGTCCTACAAATGACATCTTACATCCCTGGGTGACTGAGTAGCTTTTTCCAAAGTTGCCACAGTTTGCAGACTCAACTTGAAACCCAAACAGGTGAAGCATCTCTGGCAGAGAAAAGTAGGTCAATGCATCATTTCCTTCAAAGCCCGCACACAGTACCACATGCAGATAGACACTTAATGAATGCTCATTCGGAATGATTACGACTGCATTTCCATCCGCAATTTAGCCATCAGCTGTTTATTGAAAAACACTGATTGTTTTTTTTTTCTTTTAATTTCTAAGCTCTTATGGTTCTTAAGGAAAATAAATCATGAAGCAAACTAGCAAAGGCTCACTTCCACCTCTTTTAACTTCAGGAGGAGACAGTGTGGCTTAACAAGGGGGTAATAGACAGGTGACCCCTTTCAGGGCAGAACTCCATCCCTGTGTGTTCATCCAGGGAGCGCTCAGAAATGTTGTTTACAGCTGTCTTACCCACAACTCTCCTTTTATCCCACGGGCAGATGAGAGCATTCAGTTTCCACTCACCTTCTGCTTCTGATTCAACCTGAGATGTTCTTACCTGTTTTGTTCTTTGGGATGCTCTGGGTACCAGTTTGAGCTCAGCAGAAGGTGGTAAAACAATGCCTCAGCCAGCCATTAAACACACCAAGACAACTTCTGTCTCTAAATTAGAGCATGAAGGGAAAGGAACCTCTCAGTTATCTGCAAAACCATTGGTCTCATGGCGGAATCAGATGCATCGATTCACTTAATCACGTCTACACTGTACTTCTTACTTGTATCACAAGATCTCATGATAGAGCCTATAGTAGTCAATGATGGGGATGTTGGAGATGTAATCTATTTTCTCCACTTTTTGTGTGTGGCTATGAATTCTCGTAATAACAAGGTAAGAGGGAGATTGCATACATGCTGGCCTATGACAGTGTCCTTCAGGTAAATCCAAATCATTCAGTGTCTAAATACAGGGAACGAAATATATTGGTTAAAAGTAGGGAGACGGACTTCCTTGATGGCTCAGTGGTAAAGAATCAGCCTGCCTATGCAGGAGACATGGATTTGACTCGTGATCTGGGAAAACCCCATGTGCTGTGGAGCAACTAAATCCCTGTGCTGCAACTATTGAGCCTGTGCTCTGGAGCCTGGGAACCACAACTAGCGAGTCCACGTGGTGCAGCTCCTGAAGCCTGAGCGCCTAGAGCCCCTGCTCTGCAACAAGAGAAGCCACCACGACCACGAAGAGTAACTCCCACTTACCGCAACTAGGGAAAACCCTGCACAGGAACAAAGACCCAGCACAACCAAAATAAATAAATAAAATTATAAAAAAAAAAAAAGGAGGGTTGGCAAACCATGGCCCACAGGCCAAATCTGGCCTGCCACCTGGTTTTGTACAGCCCATGAGCTAAAAATAGCTTTTGCATCTCCAAATGATTTTTTTAAAATGGAAAGAAGATAATTTGTGACAAGTGAAAATTATACAGAATTCAGATTCTGGTGTCTATAAATAAGGTTTTACCCAGTCATGCTTATTTGTGATATGCTGGCAATGACTGCCTTCATGCAGTGAGGGCAGAATTTAGTAGTGGCTGCGAAGAAACCTTAAATACTTATTATCTGCCACTTTGCAGGAAATTTTGGCTGACCCCCATCTAACAGCATAAATTCAGAAACCAGACTTGCTGGGACAAGCCTAGCTTTGCTAGTTACTCACAGTGTGACCTTGAACTTCTCTGTCCCTCAGTATTCCTTTCTATACAATGGGAATGATGGTGACAGTCTCATCACGTCCTTCTCGCATGAGAATATTGTGAGGATAAAAAAGAACTAATAAACTCTAAGGGCTGTAAATAGTGCCTTATACATAAAAGTGATCCTTTCAGTGATGGAAAAATTCTGCCAGGAAAACCTTTGATGGAAGAAGTCTGAACCAAATCCCCTCTTTGACCTTCCTCCCAGAATCCATGGACAGTGGGACCTAGCTTAGCTGATACAGTTCTACTTCCATGATCATTTTATTTAGGCCTTCCTTGCTGAATCTGTATTTCTTCTCTGTTTCCAAAGCTGGGGAATTAGGAAGTTCTCACTCTCTGCTAGGGCTCTAGACCCAGTGAATGCAGAAACAGAAACTTTCCTGGGATGCCCGGAATAAAGTGAGAGGAAACCTCTCTTCTTTGAGAGCCTCATCAGAGCTGAATTTCTGGCATTCCCAGGCACTCCCCAGATTACCATTCAGGATCCAGATTTGTCATCTCGGTCAAGGGTATGGACCTGACCAGCCTCCTAAGCAGCCTCCAATCCACATGGAAGCAGGCTGGCAGGAGGTGAATAGATCCTCCTTGTCAGCTCAGAGAGGGTGGGGACCAAACCTAGGTTTTTTATCAGTGCTCCCATCTCCCACTCTTGTGCTGGGCAAATTGTAGATTTTTTTAACTTTTTATTTTATATTGGGGCTCCAAAATCACTGTGGACAGTGACTGCAGCCATGAAATTAGAAGACATTTGCTCCTTGGAAGGAAAGCTATGACAAACCTAGACAGTGTATTAAAAAGCAGAGACATCGCTTTACTGACAAAGGTCCATAGCTGTGCAGCCAGGCTGGCAGGAGGATGCCCATGCCTGTGGGGGAAAAAGGGAAGAGCATTTGGCATGCTTGATTCAAATTGTTTGAGCAAGAATGACTCAAGCGCATGCATCATCTTTCAGCCAGTTATGCATCGGAAAAGGCTTTAGCTCTTTGAAAAGGGTCTGTGAATAGATCCTCCCTGTCTGCTCAGAGGGGGTGGGGCCCAAACCTGGGTTGTTTATCACTGTTCCCAGCTCCCAGCCTTGTGCTGGGCAAACAGTAGATTTTATTTAAACCTTATATTTTGTATTGCGGCTCAAAAATCACTGTGGACAGTGACTGAATCCATGAAGTTAGGATACATTTGCTCCTTGGAAGGAAAGCTATGACAAACTTAGACAGCATATTAAAAGTAAAGACCTCACTTTACCGACAAAGGTCTATAGCTGTGGAACCAAGTCAGAGCTATGGTTTATCCAGTAGTTATGTACAGATGTGAGAACTGGACCGTAAAGATGGCTGAGTACTGAAGAATTGATGCTTTCAAATTGTGTTGCTGGAGAAGACTCTTGAGTGTCTCTTAGGCTGCAAGGGGATCAAACCAGGCAATCCTAAAGGAAATCAGCACTGAATATTCATTGAAAGGACTGATTCTGAAGCTGAAACTCCAATATTTGGACACCAGATGTGAAGAGCTGACTCATTGGAAAAGACCTTGATGCTAAGAAAGATTGAAGGCATGAGGAGAAGGGGGCGATAGCAATGAAATGGTTGGATGGCATCATCGACCCAATGAACATGAGTTTGAGCAAGCTCTGGCATATGGTGAAGGACAGAGAAGCCTGTTGTGCAGTAGTCCATGGGGTAGCGAAGAGTCAGACACGACTAAACGACTGAACAACAATATACTTTAAAAGCCCACAGAGCCCTTTTACTTGTGGGACCGCTCCTCGATCTGGCAGAAGGAGCCCTTAGCTGTTACCTTAGTACTTTTCTGATGTTATTATTACCGCTGTTGTTATTACTTTAGTAATTATTGCCATTGCAGTCATGATAGAAGCTTTCTTTACTCTATCAATGAGACATTTAAGCATCCAGATACGCATCCAAGGACTTTGCAGGTAACTCAGTGGTAAAAAACCCACCTGCTAATGCAGGAGATGCAAGTTCGATATCTGGGTCAGGAAGATCCCTGGAGGAGGAAATGGCAACCCACTCCAGTATTCTTGCCTTAGAAAATTCCATGGACAGGGAATCCTGGTGGGCTACAGTCCATGGGATCCCAAAGAATCGGACACTGAGCAAGCACACAATATCCATCCAAGCAGAGTTAACCGTGCATAAGCCTGTGTTCCATTAGCCATGGAGGGCCTCAAGTTTTCCACAGTGGCCTTCTTCAGTGTCCTGAGCATGGGGTCCCTTATATCTTGAGCAATGTGTGTGCCTCTCTCGTTTCCCAGCACAGAGCCTTGCACAGAACAGGAGCTCAGCGTTTCTGGATATGTGGATGGACAAGTGAGCACGGGAAGAAGGGGCAGAGTGAAAAATTATGTTCACTCCAGGGGAGGAACAGCAGCTAAGGGGGTCCCCAGCTTATCTACGCACTGAAGGAGTCTAGAAAATTCCCTCCACCTTTAAAAAGCCCTGCACATATACCATGTGGGTTTCCCTGCACCATGACTTAGCTGTGTGAATGTCAGCAAGTTCCCTACTCCCAGAGCCTTTCTATCCCTGATTGTACAATACAGTTGCTATGAGGAGGATTGGGATAACGTATGCAGAGTCTGGCCCAGTGTAAGCTTTTTTTTTTTAATTGGAATATGGTTGCTTTGCAATGCTGTGTTAGTTTCTGCTGCACAACAATATGTGTACTTATACCCCTCCCTCTTGGACCTCCCACCCACCCCACTCCATCCCACCCCTCTTGGTCACCACAGAGCCCCGAGCTGAGCTCCCTGTGCTCTGCAGCAGCTTCCCGCTAGCTGTGTGCTTCGTGCATGCTAGTGTATAAATGCCAATGCCACTCTCTCAAGTCATCCTTCCCCCGTGTCTACACCTTCTCTGTGTCTGCGTTTCTATTCCTGCCCTGAAAATAGGTTCATCGGTACCATTTTTCTAGATTCCATATATGTGCAGTAATATACGATATTTGTTTTTCTCTTTCTGAATGTGGGTGAACCTAGAGCCTGTCATACAGAGTAAGCTTTTCGGAGGTTGTTTGTTAAATACACTTGTGTGAATCAAAGGCATGATTTGTGGGAATCAATAGCTCCTAAGAACAAGCTTTAATAGTTACTCGTGGGAATGGAGTGCTATAGCAAGGGGCAGGTGCTACAAACTGCTGGGTGTATGATGGGCTCAAGGATGTATGTACAACACAGGGAATATAGCCAAGATTTTGTAATAACTGTAAATGGAAAGTAAACCTTAAAATTGTGTAATATAAAACATTTTGAAAATTAAGAAAAGCAAGGGTCATAAATAATCGAAACTCATTACTTTTCAATAATAATTCTGTAAGATTAATGTTCTCCATGATCTTGAGATGGTTACATCTGTTGTATCCAAATATGGGAGAAAATAATATGCTTCTCAAATCACTTCCCAGCTCTGCGTCAGTGTCCTCATGCTGGCAGTCTGAACTCCATTGTTGTTGTTTAGTCACTGTTTAGTCTGACTCTTTGCTACCTCATGGACTGGCCCACCAGGCTCCTCTGTCCTTGGGATTTCCCAGGCAAGAATACTGGAGTAGGTTGCCATTTCCTTCTCCAAGGGATATTCCCAGCCCAGGGATTGAACCCACGTCCCCTGGATTGGCAGGTAGATTCTTTACAGCTGAGCCACCAGGGAAGCCCCCTGAACTCCACTGTGCTGGGAATTACATGACAGAAATTAACAAATGCTGCAAAAAGGAAAGACGTTGGTCTGCTCCCCAGCCCTCCACCCAGCCCTGCTTCAGAGAGCCGGTTGGTAAACTTTAGCAGCACACCACTGGAGGAAGTCATGCTGATTCCAGACTGTTCTCTTTCAAATGCAGAAACCCAGAGGAAAGGACATTTTAAGCTGCTTTCCCCATTAACTTCTCAGTGTGAGCAATTTTATCAGATCGCAGATGTGGCCAAGGTTTTGAACTTGGGCGGAGGCAGAGAGAGATGTAGGAGAACTCCCGCCAGAGACTGTGGCTCTAGGGAAGAGCTTCAGTGGGGGGTGTTGTGGGAGCGGGGTGATGTGGGAGGCAGGTGGCAAATGGGCTTTGCAGATTTCCCAGGAGCTTGCTGACCCCCGTGGGCCATCACATGTGTTCCTGAAGTCCCATTATTCCTGCATGTTGGTTGTCTCTCCCTCCCAGACCTCTACCTGCTCACAATCCCTTATTTCATCTTGTAATGGCTCTTCTTGTGGGAGATGATCGAATACCAATTCTCAAATATTAAAAAGGCTATTGTATAGGAAACAAAACAGCCATGGAAATAAGTTTCCAAAAGAGAGCGTTCAGTTCAATTAACGAGAGACTTTTTAGTAGCTAGAGGTGAACTCCCAAGAAACAGACTTTCTCCTAAAATTCACGGTTGTTGTTCAGTTGTTCAGTCATGTCTGACTCTGCAACCCCATGGACTGCAGCACATCAGGCTTTCTTGTCCTTCCCTCCTAAAATAAACATCTTCAAATAGCTGGAGCAGAACCCTTGGACCCTCAGAAGAGGATCCTGGAGAAGGCATCGGGGCTTTGAGACTGACCTCATACATTGTACTAAGGCCACGTTCTAAGTCTAAGATTGTGGTTCTTAGGTTGAGGTGGGGGCGAATTTGCTCCCCAGGGGAATTTTGAAATGTCTGAAGATGTTTTTGGTTGTTACAATGCTGCTGGCTTCTAGTAGGTAGAGGCTGGGGGCAGCAGAGGGGGGATACCAAAGTCTTACAAAGCACAGGAGGCTCCCACAGTGACAAAGGACCCCATCCCCAAATGTCAGTAGTACCAGGATTGAGAAGTCTGCTCTAGGATGTAATGAACCTCTTCTCTCAAGCCTTTATAGGATGACACAGAAGATTTTTGTGTTCCCAAACTGTTGATTCTCAAGCATAAACAGACTCACAGACACAGAAAACAGTCTTATGGTTACCAAAGGGAAAAGGTGGGAGGGGAGGGTTAAACTGGGAGTTTTGGACTGCCATATACCCATTACTATACATGAAATGGAGAAGGCAATGGCAACCCACTCCAGTACTCTTGCCTGGAAAATCCCATGGATGGAGGAGCCTGGTAGGCTGCAGTCCATGGGGTCGCTAAGAGTCGGGCACGACTGAGCAACTTCACTTTCACTTTTCACGTTCATGCACTGAAGAAGGAAATGGCAACCCACTCCAGTGTTCTTGCCTGGAGAATCCCAGGGACGGGGGAGCCTGGTGGGCTGCCGTCTATGGGGTCGCACAGAGTCCGACATGATTGAAGTGACTTAGCAGCAGCATACATGAAATAGATAACCAACAGAACCTACTATATAGCACAGGGAACTCAGCCCAATATTCTGTGATGACCTAAATGGGAAAAGAGTTTGAAAAGGAACAAATACATGTTTATGTATAACTGAATCCCTTTGCTGTACACCTGAAAGGAACACAGCATTGTTCATCAACTCCACTCCAATATAAAATCTTAAACATTTTGAAACTTTTGATTCACTCCTTTTCCATCATCCTGCTGAATCCCATTAATGCACTGATGGAAGTGGAACAGATTTCTCAGGGTGGCAAAGCCTTTTCCCATTCTCTCTCCTCCTCCTTTTGATTTTTATCCACTCTTCCTTTTATAGCAACTGTATATCATATTTATAGCATGTAACGTTTCAAGGTTACATCTGAGATGTCAAGTCAAAAAAAATGGCCTCTCCCTGCACCCTTTGAGATTTCTCTTCATTTGAGGAGAAAGAGATTGACACATTGTGGGTCTGTTTCATTTTAGAAATAAGACAACAGGACGATTCATGAAGATAGAGTCCACCTAGCTGTACCTTCTAGGCCTAGAATCTTGTCAGGTTGGCTGCATGGCAAGGCCATTGTAGACACACCTGGTTGTTTTATATTCCATGGTCTTATAACAAAGTATTACTGTTTCAAAGATCCTTGTCACCTTGATCTGGAGCCCTAGGTGAAATTGTCTGACTTTAGAAACCACAGCCTTAGTGGGGCACGTCTGTCTTCCACTTTCCAAGACTGACACCATTGGTGAGTGAGTCAGGATCTGGAGAAATCGAATATTTCTCAAGTAGAAGAAAAGTCATTCAGGGAACACACAAAACGAGACACGCAGAATGAAAATAAATTAGGTGGAAATGGACCCAACATACATCTACAGGCAAAGAGGCTAAGAGTCATCCATCCCAACAAATAAGGCATCTTTCCTCCCAAACGTTTAGCCTAATGGATTTTTCCAAATCCTTGCCTTGCAGATTCCGTGGGTCAGCAAGGCTG
Organism: Capricornis sumatraensis; assembly: GCF_032405125.1. Taxonomy (NCBI): domain Eukaryota; kingdom Metazoa; phylum Chordata; class Mammalia; order Artiodactyla; family Bovidae; genus Capricornis; species Capricornis sumatraensis. Next base: position 55,497,103 of record NC_091085.1, on the reverse strand, counting down.
AAAAGACTTACTACTTCGGTTTCCTTGACAACATACCTGCCTTCTTTCTTTCTCCTTCACCTTTTTATATTCTTAAACCACCTTTGAAGAACAATGACAACTAAATTATGCTATGGGAGGGGAGGTTTGGACAGGGAGGGTCCCTCACTCCTTGGAAAGCCCAGGGGAAGTTTTGGCTACCACTCAATCTCATTGTGTGAACTGAGTGTTTGCAGAGAATTTACCACACCTGCTGACATAATTGTAGATTTGCCAGGGTGTATTTTTAGATGCTTTAGATACACGTGAGTGTGTGCACATACTCAAGTAAGCACTTTCAGTGCTGGAACTGGTATGAAATCCAAGAGAAAAAGAATATCAAGGGGCCATCATGTTCCTGAGGGTGTGAATTTCTCCTCTAGTCTGGAAACTTACTATTTAAACCCAGTTGACAGCAACAGGGAAGAAGAAGGCATCAGGACATTCTAAAAGTGCAGGAGGCACTTTGTGAGCTTATGGACTGTAGCCAGCCAGGATCCTCTGTCCATGGAATTTTTCAGGCAATGATCCTGGAGTGGGTTGCCATTTCCTTCTGCAGGGGATCTTCCTAACCCAGGGATTGAACCCTGGTCTCCTGCCCTGCAGGCAAATTCTTTGCCGTCTGAGCCACCAGGAAGCCCTTAGGAAGCACAGGTCAGGGCAACTTCTGGGCTGACTGCCCTCCTTTGCTCGGAGCTGGGATGTAATGCCTTATTGATTAGTTTCCTGTGGCGGCCATGGGTCCGGCATGGAGCCGGTATCTGGTTCCATGGAGCTCAGTGAGCTTTCCTTCCTATGCTTCCCCTACCCCTCCTCCTGGTTCTAATGAATCCCTTACTATTATTACTCTTTTGAAGGCATTTATTTCACCCCCTTCCCTGATTTCCTTTGTGATGTTGTTCTAGCTCTCAAATGGAGAATTCAACCGGGATCGAACTACTTTTTAGCAATTTCGTCTCAACTAGGCAAGAATGACCTACTTTTATCTCTCTCTAGACTTTGGAATAGTCTTTTTTTTAAAAAAAAAAACAAAAACATGATGAACAAACAGTGAAATGCATAGATCTTGAGTACCTCATATAAACCAGTTTTGACAACTGCTAACCAAAACATGAAGCTTCCCTGATGACTCAGCAGTAAAGAATCTGCCTGCCAAATGCAGGAGACACAGGTTGGATCCCTAGGTTGGGAAGATCCCCTGGAGAAAGAAATGGCAACCCATTCCAGTACTCTTGCCTGGGAAATCCAGAGGCGCCTGGTGGGCTACAGTCCATGGGGATCACAAAAGAGTCAGGACACTTAGTGACTGAAAAAAAAACAACAGCCAAGATACAGAATCTTTTGTTGTTGAAGTAAGTTGATTTACAGTGTTGTTTTAGTTTCAGGTGTACAGCAAAGTGATTCTATTATAGGATCCTATTTAATATTCTTTTCCATTATGGTTTACTACAGAATATTGACTATAGTTCTCTGTGCTGTGCAGGAGGACCTTGTTGTTTATCTGTTTTATATATAGCAGTGTGTATCTGCTAATCCCAAACTCCTAATTTATCCCTCCCCCACCCTGCTTTTCCTTTTGGTAACCATAAATCTGTTTTCTTTGTCTGTGATTCAGGCTCTATTTCATAAATAAGTTCATTCGTGACATATTTTAGATGGCATAAATGTGATATTATATGTATTTGTCTTTCTCTTTCTGACTTCACTTCATAGGATAATCTCTAGTTCCATCCATGTTGCTACAAATAGCATTATGTCATACGTTTTCTGGGTGAGTAATGTTCCATTTCAAGACACAGAGCTTCTCACATGGCTCCACAAAGCTCCTTCATGCCCCTTTGTAGTCAATGCATGCTTTCTCTCTTAGAATTAATCAGAATGGATCTGATGTCTGACTCCACGGGTCAGATTTTCCTGCCCATAGAATTCCATACCCATGGCATCAGACCATACGCATCCTCTGTGTGTGACTTCTTTCACTCAGTGTGATGTTGATTTTGGTCCACCTTCTTGCATGTATCAGTGGTTCATTCCTTTTTACTGCTCAACACTGTTGCATTGTGTGGATGTACCATGGAAACCCAGACCGTTTCTAGTTTTTGGCTATCTTGAGAGAACCTGAAATAGTCTTTTAGTTGGTTTCCCTACACCTACACCAACCTTCCTCCTTACTGTTTAGACTCTGTCCACAACACAAGAGGGAAAGTGAGTCTTTAAAATAGTAATATTAAAATATCTGATTATGCTGCTCCTCTGCTTAAAGTCCTCCCAGACTTCCTCATCTCACTTAGACAAGCAAACCTAAAATGAACCTATTTGCAGGGCAGGAATAGAGTTGCTGACATGGGGAACAGACATGGGGGGAAGAGGAGAATGGTACCAACTGGGAGATAAGACTGACGTATATCCACTACTATGTGTAAAATATTGATAGTTAGTGAGAACCTGCTGTATAATACAGGGAGCTCAGCTGGGTGCTCTGTCATGACCTAGATGGGTATGATTGGGGTGGGGAGGGGTGTGAAAAGGAGGTCCAAGAGGGATGTATGTATACCTATGGCTGATTCACTTCATTGTATAGCAAAAACTAACACAACATTGTAAAGCAACCATACTCCAGTTTTTTAAAAAAAGATGACTGTATTTACCCACTGAAGGAAAGTCACAAGGCTCACAATAGCCTGGAGTTAAACTCCCCTCCAGCTCCTCCCCACCATTCTATGCAAAACAAAGAACTCTCTCACCCAAAGAAAAAAAATGGACATTAAGGTTGATTACGCCCAGCTCCCAGCTGGTCCCAGCCTCTGGCCGATCTCCAGAATTCTTTGCTGCAGCCATTTAAGAGATAACTAATCCAAACAACCTTAGAGAAGAACTGGCCCCCTTAAGACAGTAGATTTCCACATATATGTCTATATGTGCTCACTCTTTTCTTGGGTTAGTGCAGCAGCTCACTAATCTGACTGCTGCCCCTTCTCGCCTCATTAAAGGTGATCTGTGCCTGTAAAGTGCCTGTCTTGTTCTTTTTCTGAACCTCGCCTTCTCTAACTCCCTTACCCTATCTACACCCACTGCTTGCAAATTGTAACTAGTGGATACCGTATTGAACAGTGCAGACTATTTCATCATGTGAAGAAGTCCTGTTAGGCAGATGTCCTATGACTGTTAAGCTTGACGGACAGATGGATCAATTGATTGCATTTATGATCAGCTGCCAACTTAAGTATTTATATATATTTGTTTATGATCTGCTCTAACAGCTAGCAGCCCATTCCCTGCAAATTGCAGAAATCTTGTCTGCAACACTGAGGACACAGAGGGCTCTTAATATATATTTATGGAATGAATGTTTGAGCTTCAGCAAGTCCTTTTCCAAACAAAACCAGAGCAGCTTTTATAAATAAAATTCTCTTTTCAGTTCTCATCTGAGTGCCATTTGTCCCAGCTCCATTGATGAAGGCTACAGTTCATCATGAACTGAACTATCTGAATTCACAAACACTTGTTGAGGATTAGGGTTAACAGCCCTTCAAGGCTGTTAACTCAATGTACCTTGGAGAGCTCCAAACCACACAGTTCCTTGAAAAGACCAAGAACTCAGAGGGGCAGGGTTGGTCCCTCAAAGAGCAGATGCCTGGTTTCAGCATTCCCCTCCCCAACTTTTCCTCCCTCCTGCATCTCCTTCCCATCAGCACTTCCTCTAAGCATGTTTTCCTGCTGTGTGAGGGTTGCCAAGGCTGATGTTGACATCATGAAGTGATGAAGTTGTAGCTCCTCATTCCAGCCCATCTTTCACTGCCTCCTTGCTGGCTGTGCTCACGCTGATGTAAGGAGGAAAAGAAGAGAGAAAAGGAGAAGAAAAGCATCAGAGAACAAAGCTGAATGAGACATGGCCCCTTGTCGTGGATTGTGTATAGTAGACCATAACTGCTGTAGCACCAAGATTACACCGGCTGCTCTCATGGTACCATGACACCTGTGGGTGGATGTTGAGCTGAGCAATTGTGAGAAGGAGTGTGGGGCAGGCTCGTGAGACATAAACACAAGCTAGTACTAACAAAAATCACAGATGTACTCAGTTCAGTTCAGTTCAGTCGCTCAGTTGTGTCCGACTCTTTGTGACCCCATGAATCACAGCACGCCAGGCCTCCCTGTCCATCACCATCTCCCGGAGTTCACTCAGACTCACATCCATCGAGTCCGTGATACCATCCAGCCATCTCATTCTCGGCCGTCCCCTTCTCCTCCTGCCCCCAATCCCTCCCAGCATCAGAGTCTTTTCCAATGAGTCAACTCTTCGCATGAGGTGGCCAAAGTACTGGAGCTTCAGCTTTAGCATCATTCCTTCCAAAGAAATCCCAGGGTTGATCTCCTTCAAAATGGACTGGTTGGATCTCCTTGCAGTCCAAGGGACTCTCAAGAGTCTTCTCCAACACCACAGTTCAAAAGCATCTAGAACATGTAAAATCTTTGTATTGTGAACATCTTAGGCATGATGGGTAGGGTACCGAAAAAGCAGGCCTTTGTAAAGGGCCACTGAGGGAATAGGGTGGTAACTGGGATTTTTTTTTTTTTTTACAACATCCTAAAACATGACTTTTGAGCAAACAAACAATCTAAAGAACCTAGAGACCTGTATTTATACTCTACCAAGATTGTAGTGTTTGAAAATGTGTCATGACCCTCAAAAGACTGGGTACCATCACCTTACTGTCTAAGACTGGAAGTTCTCATTTTATCCATTCTTTCTAAGTAGAATTCTAATAAGGGGATGAAGTGCGGAGCCATAAGAATTAATGGAAAGCAGATGGAGAAGAAAGAAAAGAAAGAAGAAATACATCCAAGTGGATGTTTGGGGAAAGAAAGTCCTTATATCTCGGTGATATACGTTCTCTTAATCAAATGCCCATGAAAGAGAATAGTTTCTCAGCCAAAAGCTTGGCGTTGTCTCAAGAACTAGCTCAGGTCAAGGTGATTTCTAGAACTCACCTTGTATTTGGCTTATGTAGAAACTAGCCCGACTCTTCAGTGGGTCCACTGACCTTACGTCTCAGTGGAATCAGCTAGAGGCAAGGTCAGTGGATGCCCTAAGTCATTCTCTATGAGATCCACAGTGGTTTGTGATTGTCACATCGAATAATGGCAGATACAACAAATTCTCTTTATCTAAAATATCCGGAGCCACTTTACAGTGTATGCACCTACTGGTCACCTCTAAATCACAAATCAGTCACAGTGTAAAAAGCCTAAGTAGTGGAGTGGAAAGAAAATTGAATATAAATCAGGAGAATGGGGTTTCAGAACTAGCTTTGAAAAAAGAAAAGAAAAAGAAAGAAAGAACTAACTCTGGTCCTATCTGATGATGGTATTCTAGCAAAGTTCCTAAGTCCCCGTTGCTAACTCGGAATCTGTATAATAAAGATAATAGTATCTGGTCCTTCTATCCCATGAGATCACTTGTCAAAGCTAATTATTTTCCTTTCTTTAGTGATTACTTAATACCAGGGACTCTCACTGCCTTATTCATTTATCCATAAGAACTCTTCCAGTTAAAAGACCCATTTTTCAGATGGGACAACCAAGAGTGACTTTTGATGACGTAGCTGCAGAGTGCAGTTAGTTAAATGTGGCACTGATGTCCAGCCCAGCATTGTCTTTGAAGAGAGTAATTTTTTTTTCGGATGGTCAAGCAATTTATTTATTTATTTACCTGACATGGATTTAGCTCTTTCTTTCAGCTTTATTTATGTGTTTCATTGGAGTATCATTCCTTGACAATGTTGTGTTAGTTTCTGCTGTACAGCAGCGTGAATCAGCTCTATGTATACACATATCCCCTCCCTGTTGAGACTCTCTCCCACTTCCCCCCAACCCACCCCTCTAGGTCGTCACAGAGCACGGAGCTGAGCTCCCTGCCCTATGCAGTAGTTCCCCAGTAGCAAGCTGTTTGGCATATGGTAGCGTATATATGTTAGTGCTACTCTCTCACTTCCCCCCAGCCTCTCCTTTCCCCTTCCTGTGTCCACCAGCCCATTCTTTACATCTGCATCTTTATTCCTGCCCTGCAAACAGGTTCATCAGTACCATTTTTCTCGATTCCACATAGAAGCATTAACCATAGTGCTATTCTGTTGATGGGGGTGGGAGGGGAATAGAAGGAAGGCGTGATGAGAACCCATGAGCCGAACAAAACAAACTGCACCATTTTAGTGACATTTGTTATCATGGATAAGGAGTAGGAATGGTGGTTGTCTCGAACCTCCTTTGTTTTTTTTTGTTTTTGTTTTTTCTTAGAAAACAGCTTTGAAGTTGATGGATTTGGCTGCAGCTGAACATTTTGGGCATCGTAAGAAGCTCAGAATTAGCAATTGATTCTGCCTATGACCTTAGCTTCAAACCACCCTGCCTTGTTCAGCCAAGAGCAGCACATATGTTCCCAGCAGCGTCTGCTGGCTGATTGCACCCAGAGGAGTGAGGGTCAACTGGAGAGTAGTCCCTACACTGAGTCTGCGACTTCTCTTTGGCTCACATTTAAATTTTAAGCATCTGGATCTCCTCCCTGAGAGTGGCAGTTGCTCGAGAAGCTTTCCTTTAACCACGTGGGGTCTTTTTACTTTGTCATCGACTAGCTCCTGTTGCAGCTCAGATCCTGGTGTGCTTGACCCTGACCTCTGTGCCTCATCTGTGAGCTCACTCTTGTCTTTTAGACATAGCACTTATTTACATCACGCTCCTGGACTGCCTTTCTGGCTCCTTCTCCAGGGCTTTGGGTTGTATGAGTGTCGCCAGCTCTCCCCTTCTGGTGTCCTCCAGCCGTAAGCTTTACCGTGGCTGTGCTCCCATTGGCTACCTGCCAGTGACCTTTGTGGTTCTACTAATCCCCTCTAGGGGGTGTTTCAAATGGAGTCTTCCAGATCAGCAGTTCTGCATTCTTCTCAATTCATCCTCATGGTCTCTGGGCTAACTCATAAGGATTTATAAGTTCTATAAAGATCTAAAAGTTGTGTGTTGTTATATTGATGAAATGATCTCCTCATATAACTGTAATCTCTTTAAAAGCAGAAAAGTGAAAGTGAAAGCTGCTCAGTCATGTCTGACTCTTTACGACTCCTGGACTATAGAGCCCATGAAATTCTCCAGGCCAGAAAACTGGAGTGGGTAGCCTTTCCCTTCTCCAGGGGATCTTCCCAACCCAAGGATCGAATCCAGGTCTCCCACATTGCAGGCACATTCTTTACCAGCTGAGCCACCAGGGAAGCCCAAGAATACTGGAGTGGGTAGCCTTTCCCTTCTCCAGGGGATCTTCCCAACCCAGGGATCGAACCCAGGTCTCCTGCATTGCAGGCAGATTCTTTACCAGCTGAGCCACAAGGGAAGCTCAAGAACACTGAAGTGGGTAGCCTATCCCTTCTCCAGTGGGTCTTCCTGACCCAGGAATCGAACCAGTGTCTCCTGCATTGCAGGTGGATTCTTTACTAAGCTATAAAAGCAGAAACCTTTATATATATTGCTTACTAGTTTCTATAAAATAGAATTCTGGATGATCTGGAACAAGACAAGGATGTCCTCTCCCTCAGTTTCTATTCAACATCGTAGTATAGGTTCCAGCCAAGGCAATTAGGCAGGAAAAAAAAATAAAAGCTATCCAGATTGGAAAGGAAGCAAAATGATCTCAGATGTGATCAGATGGCTTGATGATGTATGTAGAAAATGCTAAAAAAAATCAATTTAAAAAATTATTAGAACTAATAAAAGTGTTCAGCAAGGCAGCAGGATACAAGATCAATATTTTAAAATGTATTTCTGCACCCTAGCAGTGAGCATCGGAAAAGAAATTAAGGAAATGATTCCATTTACAATAAATAGCATCCAAAAAATGCCTAGGAATATATTTTTTAAAGAAGGGCAAGACTTGTACTCTGGGAACTACAAAATCTTGTTGAAAGAAGTGAACAAATATATGAATAAGTGCAAAGACACCCCCCATTCTGGAACTGTTGTTAAGATTACAGTGCTCCCCCAAATTGATCCACAGATTCAATGCAATTCCTGTCAAAATCCCAGCTGCCACTTTTCAGAAACTTTCAAACCCAACTTAAAATTCATATGGAAATGCAAGGGAACCAGAATAGCCAAAATAATTTTCAAAAAGAAGAAGAAATCTGGAAGGCTTGTACCTCCTGGTTTAACACACGTAACACAAAGCTTCAGTAAGTTTTGTAACACAAGAACTGTGTGGTACTAGCGTAAAGACAGACATACAGATGGATGGAATAGAATTGAGCCCAGAAATAAACCCATGTGTTTATGGTCAACTGATTTTCATCAAGGGTGTCAAGAAAATTCCATGGGGAAACATGTCTTTCAACAAATGGTGCTGTCCTCGGGCCAAAGAACATTCCTTCATCTGATAACTTTGATGGTACCAGTGATCGTTAATTTCATGTGTCAGCTTGACTTGGACCAAGGGATGCCCTGACAAGGGTAAAATATTATTTCTGGAGTGTTTGTGATGGTGCTTCTAAAGGAGATTAGCCTCTGAATGAGTAGAAACAGTAAAGAAGATCCATCCTCAGCAATGTGGGTGGGTACCATCCAATCCATTGAGGGCTCAGATAGAACACAAAAGTGGAGAAAGGGAGAATTCCCTTTCCCTCTTCTTCAGCTGGGATGTCCATCTTCTCCTGCCCTTGGGCATCAGAGTTCCTGATTCTCTGACCTTTGGACTGTTGGAAAAGATGCCGCCACCACAGCACCCCCAGGCTGTTAGACTCAGACTGTGTTGGACTGGCTTTTGTGATTCTCCAGCTTGCAGAGGGCAGACAGTGGAACTCTCAGCCTCCATCATTGTTTAGGCCAATTCCCATAGTAAATCTCCTCTTGTAAATCTCTATCTAGCCTATTAGTTATTTTCCTATGAAGACCCCCAATAGATCCGCAAATGGGTGACACCACCCACAAAGCCCCCGACACTTGTGGAGGAGGGCTTGGCAGCCTCTGCTTAAGCTGAAATGCTGTCTTCTTTTGCATAGAAAACACGAGCCCATCGAATTCTACTCTGTTCTCCTGAGTGCTCCCCGTTCCGTTCCACTTAACCAGTCACGGAGCATTTTAGAAGGCTCTGTCAATCGGAGGTTGGAATAATAGCACTGCCATTACCTCAAGCATTGTTGAAACATGAAGGATAAAATGTGTCTCATTATTCAGGTTCTCAGAAGTGATGGCATCGAGCCAGAATGGTCCCATTAACTCTCAAGGCCTTACTTTTGATGCTCTCCACCTTTAAATAATAATTTCTTCTCAAGGAAGGGAAGAAAAGTTGAAGGCTATCATTGACCTCAAAACAGCAGAGTTTCTCACATCTGAGGAAGCATTTATCTGCAGATGAGGCTTTTGGAGTTTCTCTGATGAGAGTCTGATGTACAGTTTTTAGAGTCAAGAAAATTCTCTCACTTTTGATTTGAAACAATGAAGAATTCAAAAATGCAGGCAAGGAACAGAAGTTTCTGGTCTTGTTGGGAAGAGCCAGATGACACCTTTTGGGGCCCACTTCCTGCTAAGTTCCACAGTAGTTTTGCAGTCTACTTTTGCTTCCAGTAGACCACTTATGTATGCATTAATAGATGTATCTATAAAGTAAGAAATTGAGCTAGACTGTATATCTTATGAGTCTGAACTTTAGTTTTCAGATCTTTTTATATTGGCCTAAGTCTTAGCTTGGTACATTAAAGCTACAACAATAATAGCAATAGCTAACATTTAATTCCTGGGCTCCAAAATCACTGTGGATGGTGACTGCAGCCATGAAATTACAGGATGCTTGCTCCTTGGAAGGAAAGCTGTGACAAACCTAGACAGTGTATTAAAAACCAGAGATATCTGTTTGCCAACAAAGGTTCATGTAGTCAAAGTTATGGTTTTTCCAGCAGTCATGTATAGATGTGAGAGTTGGACCATAAAGAAGGTTGAGCGCCAAAGAATTGATGCTTTTGAAGAGTGGTTGCTGGAGAAGACTCTTGAGCATCCCTTGGACTGCAAGATCAAGCCAGTCAATCCTAAAGGAGATCAACCCTGAATATTCATTGTAAGGACTGATGCTGAAGCTGAAGCTCCAGTACTTTGGTCACCTGATGCGAAAACTCGACTCACTGGAGAAGACCCTGATGCTGCGAAATATTGAAGGTTAAAAGGAGAAGGGGGTGGCCAAAGATGAGATGGTTAGATAGCATCACCAACTCAATGGATGTGAATTTGGGCAAACTCTGGGAGATAGTGGAGAACAGAGGAAGCTGGTATGCTACAGTCCATGTGGTTGCAGAGTCAGACATGACTGAGCCACTGACAACAAGAAGAGCATTTATCGGGTGATTACATTTCTTACTCTGTTCCTCTTGGTCCCTCATCAGTGCTCTGAGTAGGTTCTGTCATTCACTCCCTCACACAGATGAAGACATGGGGGCTCAGACAGGTTTGTATTTTGCCCAAGCACACACACCTATTAAAGGTCAGAGCTGGCATTCAAACCTAGATCTAACTACCAAGTCTTGGCTGTGGTCTAATTATCTACTGCTGTTGAGCAAGTCATCCCAAAACTTAGTGGCTCACAACAATGCAATCATATTATTATCTCCCATGGTTTATGTGGGTTGGGAATTTGGGAGGGGCTTGGCTGGATGGCTTAGCTCATGGTTCCTCTTCAGTGGCTGGAGCTAGAACCACTGTAGTTGGGAGCTACTGGGCCCTCTCCTCCCTCTCTTCCCTCCTGTTCTCCAAGGGCTCCAAGAGCAAGTGAACTCAGGGACAAATTAGAATCGAATAGCCATACATGGTGTGTGTGTGTGTGTGTGTGTGTGTGTGTGTGTGTGTAATGGAATACTACACAGCCATGAAAAGAACAAACGCATGCCATTTGCCGCAACATGGATACAACTAGAGATTATCATACTAGGTGAAGTAAGCTAGAAAGAGACAGATAAATACCATATGTTATCACTTATATGTGGACTCTAAAATATGACACAAATGAAGCTGTCCATGAAAAAGCAACAGAACCATGGCCGCAGAGGGCAGACAGTGGAACTTCTTGCCAAGGGGGAGGGGTCGTGGAAGCAGTGAAGTGGGAATTTGGGGTTAGCAGATGAAAGCTTTTATATATAGAATGGATAACCAACAAGGTGCTGCTGTATAGCATGGGGAACTACCTTTGATATCCTGTGATAAACTGTCACGGAAAAGACTATGAATAAGGAATGCGTATAGGCTTCCCTGGTGGCTCAACCAGTAAAGCATCTGCCTGTGATGCAGGAGACGCAGGTTTGGTCCCTGGGTTGGGAAGACCCCCTGGAGAAAGGAATGGAAACCCACTCCAGTATTCTTGCCTGGAGAATCCCATGGACGGAGGAGCCTGGCGGGTTACAGTCTGTGGGGTTGCGAAGAATCGGACACGACGGAGTGACTAAACAACAACAACAAAATGTATAACTGAGTCACTCTACAGTAGAAATTAACACTATATTGTAAGTCAGCTTTACTTCAATAAAAATATGTTGATGAGAATCAAATAATCTTTTGAATCTGCTTCTGTTTCATAGATAAGTTCATTTGTGTCATATTTTAGAGCCCACATTCAAGTGATCCCATATGATACATGTTTTTCTCTTCCTGACTTCACTTAGTATAATCTCTAGTTGCATCCACGTTGCTGTGAATACTGGAGTGGGCAGCCATTCCCTTCTCCAGGGAATCTTCCCAACCCAGGGATCAAACCCAGGTCTCCTCCATTTGCAGGCAGATTCTTTACCGTCTGAGCCACCAGGGAAGCTCTGTTTTCTTCATTACCCTAAGCCAGACAAGCAGAACTCCGGTGACGACTTTGTAGGTGTAATTGTGACCTGGATGTCTCAGTAAGACTGTGTTCTGGGACTGCTTCCAAAGATGGAAGGAAAAGAACACTGTCTTTCCACCAGGATTATGAATGAGTGGTTGCCAGATTCTTGCCTCCTAAAAAGATCATGCCCTAATGCTTATCCAGCAGAGAACAGGGTCAGGAGAAAGAATTCAGTCCTCATGTTTTGCTGGGCTCTGTTTTTTCCTTAAATCTATCTTCACTGGGCTTCTGATGCTTTGTTGTTATTGTCTAAGTCACTCAGTCATGTCTGACTCTTTGTGATCCCATGGACTGCAGTCCGCCAGTCTCCTCTGTCCATGGGATTTCCCAGGCAAGAATACTGGAGTGGCTTGCCATGCTCTCCTCCAGGGGATCATCCCAATCCAGGCACTGAACCCGAGTCTCCTGCTTGGCTGGTGGATTCTTTACCACTGAACCACCAGGGAAGCTCTCTAATGCTTACAACCCCCCCCAAATTCCCCTGCAACACAGGATGCCCTCCACCTGCCATGGGTGACCCCCTCCTGTTTTACGTTTTATTCCTTTCCTTCTATACTTCACCTGGAGACCTAGTTGTACTTGAGAAATGTCGGACCACACTGGAGAGGAATGTGATAATGAGATTTTAGGATCAAGAGAAAGAAGCAACGGAAACTCTTGCAATCGTGTGTGACTATTTGTACAGGCTGTTTCTTTTTATAAGACCAAACCAACCCTGAGGCTATGTCTTTCAGATGAGAACCCAAAGGACAAGATTTCTCTCAAGGCATCGTCTGCCTGCTTCATTTCCTTGGATTATCTTTTAGAAAAAACTCCAGAAGTGTTGGTGAGAAATCTTTGAAAAATCTCCGACTTTTACAGAGATGGGCTATGACTCAGAGCCGCTGTCTGTTTCTTTCTTGGGCAGCTTTTCAGAGATGCCAACTCAGCCAGCCATCCTAAGTCATCAGATCCTTTAAACATTTTATATGTTTCGAAAGGTGTGGGGAAAAAAAAAACCCTCTCCTGCTGACAAATCCATGATAAAGTGAGCAAGCTCTGCTAGGAGCATGTTTTGAAGGAGAAAGGGACTCCCGAGACTGCCTAAATTTCTCCGTGAGTGATTGAACATATTGATTATGGGCTGGGAAATAGAGGAAATTGACAGACTAGCATTAGAGATGATGAAACTTACTACTTGTAGTGCTAACTGGCTTAGGGCATTCGGGTACCAACGTATTGTCCCATCTCTGGATATTTGTGGGATGTGAACGTTGCTGCAGCTCCATCAGTTTTGATAGCCCTGCTTTGTCTGGGAGTGACCCCCCTTTGTGACCCTTGAGACGCAGAGTTCATGACTGTTTTGTCCTCTTGACAATAGGTGCAGGGAAGACGATGTCAGGTGTCAGGGGCTTTGGAGCCTGGGCATCCCAGAGCGTGGCTCCTGCCTTGGTCTGGGTGCATAGCCTCTTCCTGTGGTCACCACAAATGTTCTGCTCCATTCCCCAGCCTCAGTGCAGAGTGGACCTGGCTCTGATCAACCCGAGGACCTCCTTGTGTGGAATTCCCTTGTACCCAGTCCCCCTTCTACCTATGAAGCTCTCCTCTGCTCCCCATTCTCCTTCTGAAGAGTAGATGCTCGTGTCAGCCGAGTGCCACTCCAACTGGTGGTTCCTGTGTCCCCCTCCCTCTTTCCTGCACCATCTGGAACATGAGACCTGATGGGCTGGGCACTGGCATGCCCTCCCTCCAAGGCTGCCTGTGAGCCCAGCTGGTGTCCGTTCCCATCTGAAAGGGGTGATTCACCCCTGTCTCAGATGGTTTTACACTGGCTGACTTTTTGGAGTTGTCAACCAGCTCAGAGCCTGATGGGAGATTAAATAACATTTTTTTTCTCTTTGGGTTTGTATTGTAAACCAATGCTTATACCAAACCTTTCTGTACCAATGAATTTCCAATTGAAACATCTGCCTCTCAAATCTTGATATGGGACTCAGTTGGTTTCTAAAATTTTTTCCATGTGCTTATTTAGTTCTTAGGAGCCTTTTACCAATGTGTCACACACCTACAGAAAAGTGCACCAATTTTTAGGTGAGCAGCTTCCAATTTTTGTAAAGTGCACTCTTGTGTAACCAGAATCCAGTACAAGAGATAGAATACTGCTAGGCCTCCAAAGTCACCCCACACTCCTTCAGGTCACTTGCCATTGCTCCCCTCATGTACCTGTCAAAGTAACCATCAGTGTACTTTTTCTCTCCCAGTTTTATAGGGATGTAATTGACATACAGCACTGTATAAGCTTAGAGTATACAGCACACCACCTCATGAAAGAAAGTTTGAGCACAGGAGGAGAAGGGGGTGACAGAGGATGAGATGGTTGGATGGCATCACCGACTCGATGGACATGAATTTGAGCAAACTCTAGGAGATGGCAAAGGATACGGAAGCCTGGCGAGCTGCAGTCCATGGGGTCGCAAAGTTCGGACACAACTGAGCGACTCAAGAACAACACAGTATATCACAAAACGATTCCCACAATAAGTCTGGTGAACATCCATCATCTCATATACACAGAGAATTAAAAAATGGAAAGAAATTTTATGTGTGTGATGAGAACTCTTTAAGATTTACCTGTCTTAACTTTCAGATGTGGCATACAGCAGTGATAATTATATTTATCATGATTTATATTACCTAGTACTTTAACTGGAAGTTTGTGCCTTTTGATTGCCTTCATCCAATTCCCCCTTCTTTCAATCCCCTACCCTTCTCTCCGGGAACCACAAATCCAATCTCTTTTCTATGACTTTGTTAACACAACAAGCAAAGTTGTTTCCTGGTATACAGGAAACAGTTGATTCCTGGTCTGCAACTTGGTGAGTCAGTATTTCCATACATTTCAAAACGATCATTGCAGTAAGTCTAGTTCTCATCACACAAAGATATTACATTATTATTGACTCTATTCTCTATACTGTACACTCCATCCCGTGATTCATTTCTTTTAATGAGTGAAAGTCTGTGCCTCTTAATCTCCTTCACTCACTTCTGTCCTCTCCCCACCCTCCTCCCTTCTGACAGCCACCTGTCTGTTCTCTGTATCTATGACTCTGCTTTGGTTTTATTATGTTTATTCATTTGTCCACAGAAAAGTGAAGCCATACAGTAGTTGCCTTTCTCTGTCTGACTTATTTCACTTAGCGTAACACTCTCTACGTCCATCCATGTTGTCACAAACGGCAAAATTTAATTGTTTAATGGATGAGTAATATCCCAATGTATTTAATTGCTTCTATGTATTGGCTATTGTGATAATGCTGCAGTGAACATTAGGGGTGCATATATCTTTTCAAATTCGTTTTTTCGTTTTTGTGTTCTTCGGCGAAAGTAACCATTGTTGTAAAGAAAATTTAATGCAAGTGGTAGAATCTCCTTTTCAAGAAGTATTCATCGATAATCACATGAGTATAGTTAAAACTTATTGAGATCTGGGAATTCCCCAGCAGTCCAGTGGTTAGGACTCCAGGCTTCCACTGTATGGGTCATGGGTTTGATTCCTGGTTGGGGAACTAAGATCCTGTATGCCAAGGTGTGGCTGGGAAAAAAAAAAAAAACCAACTTCCTAAGATCTTCCTATGTGGCAGATTTTGCAAACACAATATAAATTAACTCACTTTATCTGTATAGTCACTCCATGGCATACGTTATGATTATTATTTTTGTCATTAGTCTCATTTAATAGAAAAGGAGACAGATGCAAGAAATTGTCCTATTTTCTCCCTGGCTTTTTAAACTTGCTTTACAGCATTTAAGAGATTTTATTTTATTAAAATATATCTGTTTCCTTTTAAGTAAACTTGTAATTCTATTTGTTCTTAGTTTTTTTTTTTTTTGGCAATTAAAGAATTGATACATTTGAGAGGTAACAAGAACTCACTAGAATATTTGTAGTCATCCAATCAAGTATTGAAAAATGGGCACTTCCCTCGTGGTCCAGTGGTTGAGCATCCGCCTGTCAGTGCAGGGGACACTAGTTCAACCCCTGGCCCAGGAAGATCCCACATGTCACGGGCCAGCTAAGCCAGTGCCCCACAACTACCGAGCCCACGCTCCACAGCTGCTGAGCCTGCGAGCTCCAGAGCCTGTGCTCCTCAACAAGAGAAGCCACCACGATGAGAAACCCATGCACTGCAGCTAGAGAAAGCCCACACACAGCGACAAAGAACCAGTGCAGACAAAAGTCCGCAAAACTTTAAAAAAGGAAGAAGGATCTCCACTGAACTGGATGCTGATATACCAGAGGAAGACGTTGATGGGAAGAGTCAGACAAGAAAAGTCTTTAATCCTGGATGTTTCTTGAGACAGGTCAACTCCAGTTCATCCTGCAAGGCTGACTCCCACCTCAGCCCCCCAGTTTTCCCTCAGAGAGGATCCCGTGGTACCCTGTATTTCTGCATCACAGAATTGCTTGCCAACATAGTTGAGTTTCGTGGTTATGTGTCTCCCAACATGAAGCAAAGCTTTTGAGGGCAGGCTTTCCAGCTGACAAGTTCCCCTCTGTCAATCTGGTACCCAGGTTACATTGGAGCTTTGGGAGATGTCTGTGGGATGAATGCATGAGAGTGAGAAAGAGGAGGAGAGAGGAGAGAGTCATGGGCTGATTTGGGTGTGTGAGGACCAGGCCAATTCACTGCAGAGCATCCACGACTCACCCATCTTACAGCTAGTAGCTCGGAGAACGGGGTGGCCAAGGACCCTGCAGGGAGACGTCCGAAAGGAGGTTAGATGGTTGGGAGGGACCCATCCTGCTCAGAGGGTTCACGGGATATTTTGTGATAATCCTTCTTCAAAATAAGGCCAATGAGGCTTTCTGTACCATGTCACAGGTCTGAGAACATTTTCTTGCTACAAAAGATCGTATTCTGTTATCAGCAGGTCAAACAGAATGGCTCTATCCCCATTCCTGTTTTGTTTTGTTTTTTAAGATATTTTTTGGTGTGCACCACATTTAAAGTGCACGTTAAAGTAACACATTCTATTGAATTTGTTACAGTATTGCTTCTGTTTTATGTTTTGGTTTTTTAGCCACAAGGCATGTGGGATCTTAGCTCTGCTACCAGGGGCTGAACCTGGCACCACCTGCTTTGGATGGGGAAGTCTTAACCACTGGATCAGCAGGGAAGTCCCTCTGCTTTCCTGTTTTGTCACATTTTCATTACACCTTAGTCTTCATTGATGAACAAAAAAAGAGTAGATGGAGGCCTAGTGAACATTATAGGAAGGCTAGAAATTGTTATTAGGATGCTAGCTGGCACTCTTGAGATGGGTCTTCTGTCTGGACCCATAAAGAGGATGCTGATGCAGGGGCAGCCGGTGTTGGTGTACTCAGTGTGGCAGGGTGGGGAAAGAGTAGGGCTCCTGGGTCAGTTTTCTTCCTTCACCTGGTATTTATCAACTTCTTTTTGTTTTGTAACTTACTCTTTTGAAATCTGGGATCCCTCTTGGTTGATGGGTCCCAAAAGCAACCACCCTTTGAACACATTTCCAGGCAGAGAAAACAGCAACCAAGAGAGACTTTCGAAGACAGTCAGGCACCTGGCGAACTGCTGATGCATTTGGCCACGAGGCAAGAATCTTCGCTGATTTAAAATAAATAAATGCATGTCAAGATGTGGGTGCCTTCCACTCTGTATCTTTTTCCCAGGCTAGTGTCTCTCATATGTTATCTAGGTAGGCCCGTTCTGATTTCCGCCTCACCCCCCGCCTTTGTAAATTCCCGGAGCCTGTCATCCGGAAGGTTCATCTTGCATTTTCTGCATCGCCGGAGTTGCTTGGCAGAGAACCCAAAGCTCTCTGGCTCCGGGCCGGCTTCCATCAGATGGATGTGACCCTGGGAAACCACAGTGTTCACTGAGTTGCCAGAGGGGGCAATGAGGCAGGATGGTGTGGGAGTCTCCCCGAGCAGGATTAAAGGACTTTGGCAGGCTCTGGGTTGCTGAGAGGGAGAGAACCGTGGGTGGGCATAGAATGCCCTCTGAGACATCCCTTGCCAGGCAGCTGGCAAGCACTCTTAGCCAGACTTGCTGTCTCTTTCTCTCCAGACTGGAGAAGGCCTGTGACTTGATCCTCTGTGACCCACTGACCCATCTGTGGCCACTCTGCATCCTAGGAGCTCCCTGTTGCCTTTCTGCTGGCCCATGGCTGTCCCCTTCTGGGTCCTGCTAGCAGGCCCCCTCCATGGACAGGTAGACAGCCAAGGAGATGGGGTAGTGAGTCATGGACACCTTGGCCATGGACACCTGGCCTGGTGTTTGACCAAGGGTTTCCACAGGTGACTGATGGCTGGGGTGAGAAGGGTCCAGCCATGCCCCCCACCAGGCGGGACGCAGCCTCTGTCACACCTCCTGGGCAGCTGGTGCTCATCTCGACTCCCAGGCTCACCTGCTCATGCGCATTCATCAGATACTTGGGAAGCACCTGCCCCCATGCCATGACTCTCTATGTCATTGTTTTGTGAAAAATGAAAATATTTCAAAGGTCATCACAGTGTGAAAAGACAAAGAAAAGTCCTTTTTCCCCTTCCCTCTGTGTAGCCATCTCCAGACCATCCCAACGCCCCTGACCACCCCCCGCAAGAGCTCATCACAAACCTTTCCTGCATCTCCTTCCAGTGTTTTTTAAAAATAATTTTATTTGTTTACTTATTTTTCGCTGTGCTGGGTCTTCATTGCTATGCGGCTCTTCTCGGGTTGCGGGGACTGCTCTCTAGCTGCAGTGGCCTCTCACTGCGATGTCTTCTCGTTGCAGAGCACAGACTCTGGAGTGTCTGCAGCTTGGACTCTGGAGACTCTGGAGTGTCTGCAGCTCCAGTAGCTGCCGCGTGTGGGCGCTAGAGCACAGGCTCAGTAGTTGTGGTGCACCGGCTTAGTTGCTCTTCGGTCTATGAGATACTCCTGTCCCGGGGATGAAACCCATGTCCCTGCATTGGCAGGCAGACTCCCAACCACTGGAGCACCAGGGAAGTCCCATGCCTCCGTCTTTGAAAAGTCAGGAGCCAGGAGTGTGTGGTTGTCTGAACTCTCGGTCCGACATCATTGAACAAGCCTAACACACTGAACCCCGGCAGAGCCAAGCAGTATTATAGGCATTGAGATCCTGGGAAGTGCTCTCAATGATGGTCTATTGTCAGGTCAGGAGACACAATAATGACTCCGCAGAGGAGGAGCAGGAAGAGGGAGGGGCCCAGAGATGATGGAGAAGGGGAGACACAGAGGCGGCTGGACGTGAGCAGCGCCCAGTGCTGCCGCGGTCTCTCAGAGGAGGTGACGTTTGTGCAGACACCTGCCCGTGGGGGAAAGACTGTTCCAGGCAGAGGGACGTACATGGAAAGGCGGGGCATGGGGAGGTGTTGGCGGGAGCGAATGAGTATAGATAGACCTCCCTTCTCCCCCAGATCTCAAATGTGGGGGAGAGCCAGGAGACAGGCTATACCAGGAATGAAAGTCACATTGTTCGTTTTTCAGACCAAATCCCGTGACCTCTTCTAAAAAGGAAAATCTCTCTATTTCCTTGTCTTCTGCGCTTGTCAGGGAGAAAGGGAACATGCTCCATAGACACTCTGTGCAGCCCTGCCTCTTAACCTCTGGAAAAGACTCCTAGCTCTGCAGGTATGACATCTTGGTCTGTATGTTACTTAGTAAATGTGAAGTGAGTCCTGGGGAACCGCGAGGAAAAGATTCTGGCTCGTTCAGGGCAACCTTGACATCTCCAATTATAATGGAAAGTCTGCTCCTTGGCGAGGAAGGGAAATACTGATTAGAGGAGATGACAGTTACAAAAATGAGATGTAGACATGGGAGAGACTTCTTTTCACTGTAGAATTGTCTGGGGGATGCGAGGGCTTTTCCTTTAACTGGACAAATACTTTCAGACACTATGCCCCACCTCCCTTTGGCAAAGCCCACACATTCTCAATGGCCAGCGGTGTGTGGTCCAGGCTCCACGACTTTGTCCTCCTTACAGACAGCCAAAAGGAGATAAAGCCGCTTCAAAGGACAGACTGCTTCCAGCCTCTGCCATCCCTGCAGCCAGCGAAACGGTGCAGACGGCAGCATTGCCACTTGTGTGATCTAAGTTAACTTTGCCTTTCCTGAGGTTTCTGGGCTCAGAATCTTGCCCGAGCTGAATAACCACCAAGCAGAATAGTCAGAAATGCCACCACCCTGTCCAGCATGCAAAGACAGAGCTAAATCCCTTTCTTGCAAAGACGGAAGGGTTGGTTCCATCCATGAAAGGAGAGTGGACCCATCCAAGTTTAGGGCACCCCTGATGCTGCTACTGCTACTACTAAGTCGCTTCAGTCGTGTCCGACTCTGTGCAACCCTATAGACAGCAGCCCACCAGGCTCCCCCGTCCCTGGGATTCTCCAGGCAGGAACACTGGAGTGGCTTGCCATTTCCTTCTCCGATGCATGAAAGTGAAAAATGAAAGTGAAGTCTCTCAGTCGTGTCCGACTCCTAGCGACCCCATGGACTGCAGCCTACCAGGCTCCTCCGTCCATGGAATTTTCCAGACAAGAGTACTGGAGTGGGGTGCCATTGCCTTCTCCGAGGGCACGCCTAACGCACTCCAGTATTCTTGCCTGGGAAATCTCAAGGACAGAGAAGTCTGGTGGGCTACAGTCCATGCAATCCTGAAGAGTCGGACACGATTGAGTGATTAAACAACACCCAGGCACCCAGAAATGCTTATGAAAGAGTTTTATAATTGGATAGTTTGAGGGAGATCCAAGCAGTAACAATGGGGAAAACCTATTTCTATTTATCTTTACCAAGCACTCTATATATCTGCCCCACTGTGTTCTGAACACCTTGGTAATACATCCTCATTTAACTCTCCTAAGGATTTGGAATGTGGGCTTTATTATTCTGTTCATTGTAAGACACAGAAACTGTATCACAGAGAGAGAGAGGAACTCATCTATGGCTGAAATGACTTCCTGCCGCTTATTTCATGACCTTGTCTTATTTTGATTTCCATCCATCTGGATGAGTGGGTATGAGGACACGATTTGTTCAGTGCTTTGGATTTCAAAGGTCTGATTTGACCCCAGATGCAAAGTCTACACCCCAAAGGACAAGTCTGTGTATTGGATATTCATCTGGGAGAGACCACTGTGAGCAGCAAGAGGTGACAGTAACAAAAACCCTAAGAACTGGGCTTCTTTCTATGTCTTCATTGTGCAGGCTGGCCATTCATTTTTTTAAATTTACATATGTTATTACTTAAAAAAATTTTTTTGGCTGCACCCCACAGCATGTGGGACCTTAGTAGTTCCCCAACCACACCCCCTGCATTGGAAGGTGGAGTCTTAACCACTAGACCACCAGGAAAGTCCCCAGGCTGGGCATTCATTCCTTGCATCTTCCTAATAGGCGACATTCATTCACTCAGCAAACACTTCTTGAGCTGTATTTATCACAGCGAATAGAAGAGTCAGTACAACGGATGAAATTGCCTGCTCCACATTCTGGTGAGGAAACCCAGACCGTAAACAAATTAAGAAAATTAGATAGGTCAATAGAGTGGACAAACTGCTAGCTGTTCCCGAGTCCCAGCAGAACAAAACACAAGATGATAACTTCCCTCGAGTAGACCAACTTTGTACTGTACCTACACTGCCAAGACAGTTTGGGCGCTGATAATGCAAAGCTATATAAGCCTTATCACGTTTATAACTTGATCTGTAGCAGATTGGACAAGTTCTCTGTTAAAACTGAAGGTTTGTTAAAAACTTCTGTAGCAGACGTTTTTTGATCAGCTAGCCAATGTAATTTTTTTTCTTCCTTTCATGGTAGAGATCACCATAGAACCCATTTCTGGTGATTTAAATATACAGGTACCTTCTGGGAATGGAGAAGGAAATGGCAATCCACTCCATTATTCTTGCCTGGAAAATCCCATAGACAGAGGAGCCTGGCGGGCTACAACCAGGGGATTGTAGAGTTGGACACAACTGGGTGACATCACTCACTCACTTAGGGGAGAATGAGTCTCAATCCCCCCTCAACAGAAGATGCTTTACTAGCTACATGTTTTGTGGGCTCTTAGGGGAGCATCTCATGGACAGAGGAGCCTGGTGTGCTGCAGTCCATGGGGTTGCCAAGAGTTGGACACAACTGAGCGACTTCACTTTCACTTTTCACTTTCATGTATTGGAGAAGGAAATGGCAACTGACTCCAGTGTTCTCGCCTGGAGAATCCCAGGGACGGCAGAGGCTGGTGGGCTGCATAGTCCAGTCTATGGGGTCGCATAGAGTCGGACAGGACTGAAGCGACTTAGCAGCAGCAGCAGCAGCAGCAGCAGCAGCAGGGGAACATAGGGCTTCCCTGGTGGCTCAGATGATAAAGAGTCCGCTTTCAGTGCCAGAGACCGAGGTTTGATTCTTGGGTTGGGAGGATCCCCTGGAGAGGAAAAGAGAAACCACTCCAGTGTTCTTGCCTGGAAAAATCCCATGGATGGAGGAGCCTGGCAGATTACAGTCCATGGGGTTACAGAGTTGGACATGACTGAGCGACTTCACTCACCCTGGGAAACGCACAGAGAGAAAGGCATAAACAGATAGCTCTCCTGTACTGCCAGTTTTGCACTCACTCCTGCTTTCCGCATTTGCACTTTAAGGTGTGAAGATGTGATATCAGGGGCTGTGGCAACCTTTTTGTGAGCATTTAAGGCAAAGTGCAAAAGCCATTGAAGATGACCAAATACAAAGACTGAATGCACCATGGCCTTGAAACAGTAAGCAGCAGAATTAACAGTGGGACTACCTCCACACCTTTGATTCAGTTTTCTTTGATTTGTGGTTGAAATTATCTTTAACTGATATTTTTTAAAACAAACACAGCTCATTAAAACCCTAGGATATCCACAAAAAGACTTGATTCAAATATTGTAAAGTAATTAACCTCCAATTAAAATAAATAAATTTATATTAAAAAATAAAATATGTATAGCAGCTATATTCATAATAGCCATAAATCAAAAATAGCTAAGGTGTCATCAGTAGAATAAATAAACAAACTATTCGTATATTCTTACAGGGAAACCCTACTCAGCAGTAGAAGGAACAGGCAGCTAGTTCATGCAGATGCACAGACGATTCTCAAATGCATTGTGCCGAGTGAAAGACGTCATACATAAAAGATGACTTTCTGTATGGTTCCGTGTGTGTTGTTGCTGTTTAGTCGCTGTCATATCTGACTTTTTGTGCCCCCATAGACTGTAACCTGCCAGGCTCCTCTGTCCATGGAATTCTCCAGGCAAGAATACTGGATTCGGTTGCTATTTCCGATCAAACCTGCGTCTCCTGCATTGGCAGGCAGATTCTTTACCACTGAGCCACCAGAGAAGCCCCATGATTCCATGTTTAGAAAGTTTTATAACAGGCAATCTAATCTATGGCAGAAAAAAAAAAAATCAAGACACTGAATGTGTCTAGGGGGTAGGATGAATTGTAACTGGGAAGGGGACATGAGGGAGCTTTCTGGGGGTGATAGTCATGTTCTGTGCCTTGATAGGAATTAAGTTGCATAGATGGGTACCACATGTTACTGCCGTGATTTTGTGCATTTCATGGTATGTGGGTTGCCATTTCCTTCTCCAGACATTGTACTTCAAAAGAAAACAAAAAAGGACCTTTAAAAATATTGAACTCAAGTGAAATATTTGCATGCTAAAGTGTTTAGAGGCAAATTGTACTGAAACAGAAAGGCATCCAAAGATTGATGAAGGGATGGATGAAGGGATGGACACAGCATGAAACAGAATGGGATGCTCACAGTAGAATTTAGGTAGTGGGTATATGAGTGCTGACTGTACAAGTCTTTCAACTTCTCTGTACCCTGGACCTTTTCATAATAAAATTGGGGAGAGGATGTTAGTGTAGACATTGCAGAAATTATTGATCAAAATTTTCCATGGCTTACCTGGTAACTCTGCCCTTCTAATGATGAAGGCAGTTTTATGGAAATGAGAGTTGGTCTTTATAGTTTAGATGAGCTGGGGTGGCATTGAATGTGTTGCGACTGTACTGTTTATGCAAAGCTTCATGTAATGCCAGGGACGCATGTCTCCGACAGATACCAAAGGGGGCACGTCAGCTACCAAAGGAGCTTAGCCTCAAAGACCAGAATAAACCTGTAAGCCAGGGACCTCGGGATTAGGCTGCATTGAAAGTTTCAGCGAGCAACATTGAGATTCAGGTACCGGAAGACCTCACCCTGGGGGAAAAAGCATGGTTAAGCCCCAGCCTTTTCTCTTTGATTAGAGTCGACATCTTATGTGACACCAGCAAATGTGCAGTGAAGGCTCTGCGGCTTAGCCCTGCCCTTTCTGGGCCCTTGGTGGATAAAGCTTGCATCTTCTGGGCCACTGATTTATTTGTGCAGAAATGAAATAATGTGATGACAATTAACAAGATTGAAGTGGAAGGCACCTGAGCGTATATTCCAGGAGTCTTTTATTTTGGTCCGGAGTTGCTTTGCAGTTAACCTGCAGGTTTTTCCAACAATAGCTCAGACAGAGCTACAGACAGGGAGAGAGAGGACAGTTCAATGGTGTCTGTGTTGTGCAGACTTCAGGACCATCCTGTCTGCAGTCACCGAGCCTACAGTTTCAATGACTTGATGTCCACGTGCTTAGGGAAAGAGATGTTAATTCAGAAGGACACGTGTTTCAGGGTGGACAGAACTGGGCCTAATGCTACATGTGAACTTACTGATGAGACACCAACTCTTTTCAATGGATTTTTAAAATACATATGTTATTGAGAGGGGGAGATAAATTGGGAATCCAGGATTAACACATATGCACTGCTGCTGCTGCTGCTGCTGCTAAGTCACTTCCGTCCTGTCCGACTGCGTGCGACCCCATAGACTGTAGCCCACCAGGCTCCCCCGTCCCTGGGATTCTCCAGGCAAGAACGCTGGAGTGGGTTGCCATTTCCTTCTCCAATGCATGAAAGTGAAAAGTGGAAGGGAAGTCGCTCAGTCATGTCCGACTCTTAGCGACTCCATGGACTGCAGCCCACCAGGCTCCTCCATCCATGGGATTTTCCAGGCAAGAGTACTGGAGTGGGCTGCCATTGCCTTCTACTATATATAAAATAAGTAAACAAGGCCCTGGTGGCTCAGACGGTAAAGAATCTGCCTGCGATGCAGGAGACCGAAGTTCAGTCCCTGGGTTGGGAAGATCCCCTGGAGAAGGGAGTGGCAACCCACTCCAGTATTCTTGCCTGGAGAATCCCATGGACCAAGGAGCCTGGCGGGCTACAGTCCATGGAGTCGCAAAGAGTCACTCAGGACCGAGTGACTAACACTTTCACTTTCACTGTATAGCACAGGGAACTCTGCTCAATATTCTGTGATAACATATATGGGAAAAGGATCTGGAAAAGACTGAATATATGTGTCTGCATAACTGAACCACTTTGCTGTGCACCTGAAACCAACACAACACTGTAAATCAGCTCTACTCCAATAAAGTGAAAAGCGCTGAGCTAAAAAGTTAAAAAATGTTTCACTGGATGACTCAGTGACCCAGTTAACCCAAGCAGCAGTTCTGCTAGTAGCCCCATTTCACATATTTGGAAATTGAGGCTCAGAGAAGTTAAGCCACTTGCCTAAGGTTGTACAATTAATTGGAGTGTGTGCATGCTAAGCTGCTTCACTTCCAGGCAAGAACACTGGAGTGGGTTGCCATGCCCTCCTCCAGGGGATCTTCCCAACCTAGCAATTGAACCTATATATCTCTTATGTCTCCTGCATTGGCAAGTGGGTTCTTCACCGCTTGTACCACATGGGAAGCCCACAGCTAATTAGCAGCAGAGTTTGAATTAAATTCCCATCAATCACAGGTTAGAGCCCATGTGCTTAACTGCTACATGGCTTCGCCAGTAGCATAAGGATGCTACATAAATAATACACTGAGGACTTCTTGTCGTTATCCTACCATGTAGCTAGATGCACAAGTTCTTTGTCCAGTGATTTCCGAGTGGTGTCTGAGCTAAGGAGATCGTGTTTTCTGGACCCAGACTGGGGATACTTTAATTTGACACATGGTCAGACGACAGGGAAGGAAGTCTGAACTCCACGCTATCTCAAGAACACTGGGGTGTCTGTTCCCTATAGCTATTACACGCATGCCCTTGTAACATCTTGTCACAACAATTAGCAATGCACAGGGCAAGTAGGGAGCATCTTCCACTAAGCTCAGAGTTTATGCTGGGACATCCATGGGTATCATAGGAGCCACACAGCTCTGCTTTAATAAATGTGGTCGGTTTCTAGATCTGCTCATCACAACACTAGACCCAAACACAGCCTTCTCCATGAACGCTGAACAGATTGTTCACACCCCCTAGTAGGACTGTCTCTCCCTTTTCTATCAGGGTCCCTTATGAACATCGCTCAGTCATGTCATTTTATTTACATTTTCTGTTGGACTTCAGATTCACACAGTTGTGATGACGCCCAGTCCCCAGGCCGTCTTCATCACTGACCTATAGATGCCCGTCTTGTTTTGCTCATTTGCTCATTCTGTTTCTTGCTTTGTTTATGTGGCACTAAGTCTTCCAGCATCATCCATGTCTGTTACTGCATATTTAGGCCACTAGTTCTCCAAGTGTTTGCTCTCAGTATATTTAAAAATTATTGAGAACCACAGAGAGCTGTCGTTTACTTGGGTTATATCCATGAGTGTTTACAATGCATGCACGCTATGTCCCCTCAGTTGTGTCCAGCTCTTCGCAACCCTATGGACTGTAGCTCACCAGGTTCCTCTGTCCATGGGGTTCTCCAGGCAAGCATACTGGAGTGGGTTGCCATAGCCTACTCTGAGTATCAACAGTACTATAAATTAAAACCTAATTTTTGAAAATAATTTTATGATAACTTGTATAATAATAATCCAGTTAAAATACAAATATAAGCCCATGAAAATAATGTACTTGGTGAGATATAACTGTTTTGCAAGATAAAAAGCAAACTTAATGAGAAAAGCTTCACTTTACATGTTTGTAGACCTGGTGTATTAGAAGGGTTCTCCTCTCAGATTGTGCGTTCAGGCTGGTTTGTTGTTGGGACTTCTCTGGTGGTCCAGTGGTTGAGAATCCATGCTTCCAATGCAGGGAGCATGGGTTCCATCGCTAGTCAAGGACTTGAGATCACAAATGCCACACAACTTGACCTAAACAAACAAACAAAAAAACTGATTTGATGTAGTTGAATTGGGTATAGAACATCCAACCTCTCAGAGATAGATGGATGAAAGAGGGCTGACTTCATGGACAGCTGAAAGGATTTGGGGGAGCCCTAGACATCTTTGGGAATAACACAAGAGAAGACTCTACACATGGACATCACCAGATGGTCAACACCAAAGTCAGATTGATTATATTCTTTGCAGCCATAGATGGAAAAGCTCTATACACTCAACAAAAACAAGACCAGGAGCTGACTGTGGCTCAGATCATGAACTCCTTATTGCCAAATTCAGACTGAAATTGAAGAAAGTAGGGAAACCACTAGACCATTCAGGTATGACCTAAATCAAATCCGTTATGATTATACAGTGGAAGTGAGAAATAGATTCAAGGGATTAGATCTAATAGAGTGCCTGAAGAACTATGGACAGAGGTTCGTGACATTGTACAGGAGACAGGGATCAAGACAATCCCCATAGAAAAGAAATGCAAAAAAGCAAAATGGCTGTCTGAGGAGGCCTTACAAATAGCGGTGAAAAGAAGAGAAACGAAAAGCAAAGTAGAAAAGGAAAGCTATAAGTATCTGAATGCAGAGTTCCAAAGAATAGCAAGAAGAGATAAGAAAGCCTTCCTCAGTGATCAATGCAAATAAATAGAGGAAAACAACAGAATGGGAAAGACTAGAGATCTCTTCAAGAAAATTAGAGATACCAAGGGAACATTTCATGCAAAGATGGGCTCAATAAAGGACAGAAATGGTATGGACCTAACAGAAGCAGAAGATATTAAGAAGAGATGGCAAGAATACACAGAAGAACTATGCAAAAAGGATTTTCACGACCAAGATAATCACGATGGTGTTGTTACTCACCTAGAGCCAGACATCCTGGGATGTAAAGTCAAGTGGGCCTTAGAAAGCATCACTATGAACAAAGCTAGTGGAGGTGATGGAATTCCAGTTGAGCTCTTTCAAATCCAGAAAGATGATGCCGTGAAAGTGCTGCCCTCAATATGCCAGCAAATTTGGAAAACTCAGCAGTGGCCAAAGGACTGGAAAAGGTCAGTTTTCATTCCAATTCCAAAGAAAGGCAATGCCAAAGAATGCTCAAACTACCACACAATTGCACTCATCTCACATGCTAGCAAAGTAATGCTCAAAATTCTCCAAGCCAGGCTTCAGCAATACGTGAACCGTGAACTTCCAGTTGTTCAGGCTGGTTTTAGAAAAGGCAGAGGAACCAAAGATCAAATTGCCAGCATCTGCTGGATCATGGAAAAAGCAAGAGAGGTCCAGAAAAACCATCTATTTCTGCTTTATTGACTATGCCAAAGCCTTTGACTGTGTGGATCACAATAAACTGGAAAATTCTAAAAGAGATGGGAATACCAGACCACCTGACCTGCCTCTTGAGAAACCTATATGCAGGTCAGGAAGCAACAGTTAGAATTCGACATGGAACAACAGACTGGTTCCAAATAGGAAAAGGAGTACATCAAGGCTGTATATTGTCACCCTGCTTATTTAACTTATATGCAGAGTACATCATGAGAAACGCTGGACTGGAAGAAACACAAGCTGGACTCAAGATTTCTGGGAGAAATATCAATAACCTCAGATATGCAGATGACACAACCTTTGTGGCAGAAAGTGAAGAGGAACTAAAAAGCCTCTTGATGAAAGTGAAAGAGGAGAGTGAAAAAGTTGGCTTAAAGCTCAACATTCATAAAACGAAGATCATGGCATCTGGTCCCATCACTTCGTGGGAAATAGATGGGGAAAGGGTGGAAACAGTGGCAGACTTTATTTTTTTGGGGCTCCAAAATCACTGCAGACGGTGATTGCAGCCATGAAATTAAAAGACGCTTACTCCTTGGAAGGAAAGTTATGACCAACCTAGATAGCATATTCAAAAGCAGAGACATTACTTTGCCAACAAAGGTCCGTCTAGTCAAAGCTATAGTTTTTCCTGTGGTCATGTATGGATGTGAGAGTTGGATTGTGAAGAAAGCTGAGCGCCGAAGAATTGATGCTTTTGAACTGTGGTGTTGGAGAAGACTCTTAAGAGTCCCTCAGACTGCAAGGAGATTCAACCAGTCCATCCTAAAGGAGATCAGCCCTGGGATTTCTTTGGAGGGAATGATGCTGAAGCTGAAACTCCAGTACTTTGGCCCCCTCATGCGAAGAGTTGACTCATTGGAAAAGACTGTGATGCTGGGAGGGATTGGGGGCAGGAGGAGAAGGGGATGACCGAGGATGAGATGGCTGGATGGCATCACCGACTCGATGGATATGAGTCTGAGTGAACTCCAGGAGTTGGTGATGGACAGGGAGGCCTGGTGTGCTGCGATTCATGGATTCGCAAAGAGTCGGACACAGCTGAGCGACTGAACTGAACTGAGACATCCTTGAACCATCCTTTGAATACCATTGACTACTGTGTGTTACTATTACCTTAAGTGGGATCTGACTTCTCATTGTTTTAAGGCCAATAAAGAGGCAAGGTTGGTGGAAAGGAAAGTTTGCTTTTGGAGGCTGGCAACCCTGGGTTGCCAGCGTAGGGCCTACTTGTGTCCAAAGGCCGGCTCCCCACCACTGACAGTCAGGGGGAAAAAGCATATATAGACAGGGGGAGGGGGCTACATGCAGAAACAGCACAGTCAATCCTGCAGTTGGCCATAGGTGGTCTGATCAGTGTCGTCTTGATTGGTTAGGTACAGCTGATCTTCAGTTCCAGGGTCAGTTTCCTCGAGGCCAGTTCTCACACTTCTGGCAGTTCATGTCATGGCTACAGTCTGATCATCAGGTTATTAACTTCTTCCACCTGGTGGGGGTTTCTGTATCTACAAGACAGCTCCCAGGAGATGGCTCCAAATATTATCTATAGCTCTTGAAGAAGCACTAAAGCTCCTTAACTTTGTTTAATGGCTAAACTATTATTATTTCATCCTGTTTGACTGCTTTTCTTTGCTTTGGTGTTTTCTCACTTCTCTGATTAAGTTTATTGTTTGGCTAAAGTTTTTCTACAGACGAAAGGCAGGCAGAGGACATGATGGGCAAGGACCATAGGGTCCTGCCCTGTCATAGTACCTACCACATCGACAGCAACCCTGTTTCACCCATCTGTTCCCCCAGCACTTGTTCATCTACGTGACATTCTGCTTCCTTCCCCATGTGGGGAGCTCACAGGTATCCTGATTCTGGGGGATTTGGCAGGTTATGTGCAACATTTAGCACAATGATCGCAACTGTGTCTGCAATATTCATTCACATCATTTATACATGTTTATGGAATGCCTTCTTTAATTGGGGAAATTCAGCCACAAACAAGACAGGCAAGGTCTGTGTTCTCATGGTGCTCATATTGAACTGGGAAGAGACACTGCAAAAAATAAACAAATACATAAACGAGAGTGTTCGCTTAACAGTCTGTGCTATAAGGAAACTAAAATAGGGAGCTGTGTCAGTAAAACACGGTGGTCAAGGTCTCTCAAATGATCAGAATAAGCCAGCCCTCCCCCCAAAAGAAAACTGAATAAGAAGTGTTCTAGGAAGCAGGAACAGCATATGCAAAGGCCCTGTGGTCAGAACCTGTGCTTAAAGCCTGGAAAAATGAATGAATCATCTACCCTGCTTGTGTTCTGCCACATTGACATGGGGATGTGTCGTTCCTAATTTCTGTGGCAAACAGAGCAGTCACAACAGTTCCCGAAACTTTAGAAGTGTATTCCTGTTTAAGAAATATTAAACAAAGTTTGATATCCAAATTCTTTATCCAAAATGATTACTGAGACATGGTTAAAAACAAGCCGGACCCAATTTCTATTGCAGAATATTCTGACACCCTCAATGCCATGGATATTGGAGATGTTATTGGTACTGGTTAGGATTCTCTTAGTTGTCCTCAACAGAATCGCAACTGAAAGTGTTCAAGCAAAATCAAAAGGAAATTGAGTCATCTGGCAATGCACCTTCTGGGACTAGACACAAAATAACTGAAAGCAAGGACTCAGAGAAATATTGCATACTAGTGTTCATAGAGGCATTATTCAGTAGCCAAAATGTGGAAGCAACGTATGTGTCCATTAGCAGATGAATAGACAGAATGTGGTCTATCCATACAAGGGAATATTATTCAGCCTTAAGAAGGAAATTCTGACATATGCTGCAACATATATAAACCTTGAGGACCTTATGCTAGGGAAAATAAACCAATCACAAAAGGACCAATTTTTTGCTAGCACTGAATAAATGCCTTTTTAATACTTATATACATAAATATACAACTGTGTGAACTCTGATTAGCTCTCTCCTTTTTTCTCGTTTTCAGTGGCTTTTTACTTGGGGATTTAACCTTGTTGCACTGACGGTCTGTGCTCTTATTTTCTTTGGATTCTTTTGTGGTTCTAAAATGACTGTTTCTTCTTCAGTGTTTGAGAAAACTACAGGGGCTTCTTGTCTTCCTCCAGTATTAGAGATCTACTCCCATGTCCATTTTTATACTAGCAAGGATGGTAGCTTCATCACTGCCACCTTCATCCCCATCTTCCTTCTTAAGAGTCTTCAAGATCACTGCAGGGGTTTTCTATTCCCTCTCCAGTTTGGGAGGTTCCAGGAGTCCATAATCCTGTATATTCCACTTGTATGAAGTACTCAAGAGTAATCAATTTCATAGAGCTAGAAAGTAGAATGGTGGTTGCCAGGGTCTTGGGGGAGAGGGAATGGAAGTTATTTCTTGGTGGGTACATCCCATCAATTTGGGGTGATGGAAAAATTTTGAACATGGATGGTGGCAAGAGTTGTACAATGCAGTGAATATACTTAATGCCACTAAACAGTACATTTTAAAAAATAGTTAAGAAAGGAGACTCAGAGATAGTGAGAACACACTGATGGCTACTGGGGGGAGACCAAAAGGGGGGTGGGCAATATAGGGACAGGGGGAAAACTGGGGTTATTATGGGATTATATAAAATCATGTGTGTGAAACTTTTGAAAATTGCAAAGTGCTATGAAATTTTTAAAAATCTTTCTTTCAATGAAAAGTAGATTTTAAAGAATGGTTAAGGTGGAAAATTTTTCTGTTATTTTACATTTTTTAAAAAAGGAAATTGATTCACTCTCCTAGCCAAAAAGCCCCAAGTTGATATCTAGTTTCAGGCAGAGCTGGCTCGGGGGTTTGAATGATGTCATCAAGCTTCTGCGTCTCTTTCTCAGGAAATTTCTACATAGTAGACCAGATGCCACCAACAGTTTCAGACTCACAACCTCCCAGCTGAATGACCCTTGCAAAGGGACCCTCTTTCCTGTTAGTAGATCAGAAAAATCTGTAAAGAACTCAGATGGGTCGAGAAAGAATCTGAGGTCATGACTTATTCTTGAACCAGTGGTCATGGGTGTGGTAGTTCCAATGAGTACAAGTTTAACTACACTGGGTTGACATAGGGTGGTGATTCCTTCAAGGCAGGTGTGTGTCTGCTTAGTTGCTCAGTCCTGTCCGATTGTTTCAACCCTTTGGACTGTAGCCCACCAGGCTCCTCAGTCCATGGGATTCTCCAGGCAAGAATACTGGAGTGGGTTGCCATCCCCTACCCCAGGGGATCTTTCCAACTCAGGGATCGAACCCATGTATCCTGTGTCTCCCGCATTGCAAGTGGGTTCTTTACCTGTTGAGCCATTTCGAGGCAGGTGGGTTCTGTTATTAGAAAGGAAGAGGAGTCAACTTCCCTGAAGAATCTGCCTGCCAATTCAAGGGACACAGTTTCGATCCCTGGTCTGGGAAGTTCCCACACACCAGAAAGCAACTAAGCCCAGGCACCACAACTACTGAGCCCGTACTCTAGAGCTCTGGAGCAAGAGAAGCCACCTCAATGAGAAACCCAGGCACTGCAGCTAGAGAGTAGCTCCCACTCACTGCCACTAGTGAAAGCCTGTGCACAGTGACAAAGACCCAGTGCAGCCAAATATTAATAAATAAATTTTTAAAGAAATACAAATTATTTTT
The DNA here is from genome assembly GCF_032405125.1 of Capricornis sumatraensis. Classification (NCBI taxonomy): domain Eukaryota; kingdom Metazoa; phylum Chordata; class Mammalia; order Artiodactyla; family Bovidae; genus Capricornis; species Capricornis sumatraensis. The sequence goes on along the minus strand of NC_091085.1, from coordinate 55,463,957 downwards.
TTAAAAAGAAAGGTGTTATATAATCAAGGTCGATTGTACCGGAGGCACCTTTGGAAAAAAAAAAAAAATGGAGGAATCTGTAGAAACTTTAGTCCCTATATATTGATAACTTTATAATATTGAGTATGCATTCAAATAGTGGTAGCAGTGGTATAAAACATCTCTCCAGGACTTAAGTGTTGCTGAGTGATATCTATAAAACAGGAGAGCCATCCTTTGAGACATGTGACTTTTCTGCAGAAAATCCTCCCTGCTGGTGCTAGCCCTTCATAGCTCATCTTTGTTGTTTTTGTTCAGTCGCTCAGCTGTGTCTGACTTTTTGTGACCCCAGGGTCTGTAGCCTGCCAGACTTCTCTGTCCATGGAATTCTCCAGGCAAGAATATACTGGAGTCATTAGTCATTCCCTTCTTCAAGGTATCTTCCAAACCCAGGGATTGAACCCAGGTCTCCTGCATTGCGGACAGATTCTTTACCATCTGAGTCACCAGGAAAGCCTCTTCATAGCTGGAAAACCACATAAATCTGGCCCCTGCCTTTTAAGAACTCACAATCCAAGATGGCAGACATACTTGGACCAGTCTCCACAGGCTGCTTCAATGAGAGCAGAAAATAGACCCTCAACCAAAATATCGAATGTCACAGAAGGAGGTTTCTGTGGGTGTGACTCTGGGTCTTATCTCTGTATTTCAAAAACCAAGCTCGATGCCAGTCCTTGGACAATCACTTGAAAAGCCAGTATTTATTAAAATTACTTAATAAATACTTCTGAGTGCCTGTTGTGTACCAGGCACTATTCTAGATCCTGGAAATATGATGGTGAAGAAAGGAGCAAAGTATTTTTTTAAATAGTTGTTAATTATTTATTTGGCTGTCCTGGGTCTTAGCTGTAGCATGAAGGATCTTCCATCTTCATTGTGGCACACAGGATCTTTAGATTCAGCATGCAGTGTCCTTTTTAGTGGCAGCAGGCAAGCTCTTAGTTGCAGCATGTGAGATCTAGTTCCCTGACCAGGGATCGCACCCAGTCCCCCACGCATTGGGAGTGTGGGATGTTAGCCACTGGACCGCAAGGGAAGTCCCAGGAGCAAAGTCTTGACTCTGATGAAGTTTACTTTCTAGTGGGGAAGATGCATTGACAAACAATAGTTATATGTATCAAATGATGATGGAAGCTACGGAGAAAAATAAAGTGGGTAAAGAGATAGAGACGGTGGGATGGGTCCCATTTTATCTAGGCCTCTCGAAGGTGGGACTTGAGTGAAGAGGGTGTGAGGATGCCAGCCATGCAGTTATTGAGGGAAGGGCATGAAGAGGAGGGAAGAGTGAGAACGAAACTCAGAGGCAGGAGCACCAAGACCCCAGCTTGGCTGAATCGTGACTGAGGGTTGCACAGTGAGGTCAAAATTCAGGTAGGAGGGAGGATATGGGAAGTCTGACCACGTAGGGCCCTGAATGAATGAACAAGAGTAGAAAGCATCTAGAAAGTGAAAGAGACAGGACTTGAACCCAGATGGTAGACTCCAGGGCACAGGCTTGCTCTCACCCCACACTGCCTGACTTCCTGGAAAGCTAGGGAAACATATCAGTCCAGGCACCTTTTTTTTTTTTTTTAATTGAAGTACAGTTGACTTACAGTGTTTCAGGTGTACAGCAAAGTCATTCAGTATACATACATATATTCTCTTTAATACTTTTTTACTATAGATTATTATGAGACATTAAGTATCATTCACTTTGCTATACAGTCAGCCCTTGTTGTTTATCTGCTCTATACACAGTAGTGTGTATTTGTTCATTCCAAGCTCCTATCTTTCTCGCCCCCCTTTCCCCTTTGGTAACCCTAAGTTTGTTTTCTATGTCTGTGAGTCTATCGCTGCTTGCAAATAAGTTCATTTGTATTATATTTTCAAATCCCACATATAAGTGATACCATACTGTATTTGTCTTTCTCCGTCTTACTTCATTTGGTATGACCATCAGTGGGTGCATCCGTGTCGCTGCAGATGACGTAATTGCCTTCTTTTTTATGGCTGAGTAGTATTCCATTGCATATATGTACCGTATCTTCTTTATCCACTGTTGATAGACATTTAGATTACTGCCGTGTCTTGGCTATTGTAAATAGTGCTGCTATGAACACTGGGGTGCCTGTATCTTTTTGAATTAGAGTTTTCATCTTTTCAAGATATATGCCCATGGGGACTTCCCTGGTGGTTCAGTGATTATGACTCTGCGCTTCCAGTGCTGAGGATGCGTTCTTTTCCATAGTCGCTGTACCAACTTATATTCCCCCCAACAGTGTAGGAGGATTTTTTTTCTCCACACGCTCTCCAGTATTTATTATTTGTAGATGTTTTGATGATGGCTGTTCTGACAGGTATGAGGTGATATGTCACTGTAATTTTGATGTGCATTTCTCTAATAATTAGCAATGTGAAGCATCTTTTTCTGTGCTGTTGACTATCTGTATGTCTTCTTTGGAGAAATACCTATTGAGGTTTTGTGCCCATATTTTGATTGGGTTGTTTGTTTGTATAAGTTGTTTCTATATTTTTGAAGTTTCTCTTGATCACCCTCCAGAGAGACTCTCTGCTGCAGCTAAGAAAGGCATCTTGAGAAGTTTGTGCAATAATTAGAAAGCAGCAGGGGTTGGTCCCTGTGTCCTGAATTGCACCGCCATGTAAGAACAAAAGAAAGATGAACTCTGGGGATACCAGGTTGGGAAGGGGGGCCAAGACAGCAGCTGTGATGCAGTGCTACCCCCACCCAGAGCTTGGTGGTATTATTGCCTTCTTGGCTGGTTATTAAGAAGTTTTTTCTTTCTTGCCAGGAAAGCAGTGCTACGGAGAGACTCAGGGCTCCTTCAGGGGCGAGTTACTAGGTCAGCTCATCAAATATTGATGGGCCAGCTGCACCAAAGCCATCTTCCACCTAAAGTTCCTTTGTGACTGGCCACGGAGTCTCTCAAGGAGGCCACAAATACCTGCAAGGAGTTACTTAAGGAGCCATTACAGATTTGATGGATGGGCTCTTTTTCCCTTTTTGATTTTTATTATTAATACATTCTTTTGCATCAGTGGTTCTTGACTCAGGAGTAGCCTGGTTGCCTATCAAATTAGGAGTAGGTTGTCTTTGTGTGTGTGTGTGTATGTGTGTGTGTGTGTGTGTGTGTGTGTGTTACACCCAGACAATGCCCTGACTGCAGATAAGTATGAAATCAGGGACAATAATTCCAAGCCAACACTTTGTGATGGAGCACCAGTCCCTTTACTGGGACAAGGAATAGACTAGTTGTTCTAACTCAGGAATCAGATGGCGCGGATCAAATACTAACTCTGCCACTTAACCACTGTGTGATTGTGAGCGTGTTACTTTGCTGTTCTGTGTTTTCTCACTTCTTTAAAAATAGAGAAGAGTCATGGCACCTATTCAGTGAAATTATTGCATCTTTATTGTTTTTTAAGACTTGAATTTTTAATAGTAGATTTTAATTCTCTATAGCTTTTTTTTTTTTTTTTTTTTTTGGCCTTGCCACACGGCTTGCAGGACCTTAGTTCCCCAGTCAGGGATAGACTGTAGGCCCCAGCAGTGAAAGTGCTAAGTTCAGGTTCTAAGCATTGGTCCACTAGGGAATTCCCAAGACTTAAATTTTTAGAGCAGTTTTTCGGTTCACCACAAAATTGAGAGGAAGGTACAAAAATTTCCCGTCTACTCCCTGCCCTTACCCATGCACAGCCTCCATCATTATCAACATCCCCACCAAGTGGTACCTTTGTTACAACTGATGAACATACATGGGCAAATTATAATCACCCCAAGTCCTTAGTTTACCTTAGGGTTTACTCTGTGTGTTTGTTGTACATTCTGTGTTTGGACAAATGTATACACCATTAGTTTATCTTACAGGGTAGCTTCACTGTCCTGAAAATCTGCGTTTCGTGTATTCAGACCCCCTCCCAACCCCTGGCAACTGCTGACATTTCTGTCGTCTCCATAGTTTTGCCTTTTCCGGAATGTCTGTAGTTGGAATCATATAGCATGTAGCCTTTTCAAATCAGCTTCTTTCCCTCAGTAATATGTATTTAAGGCCCCTCCATGTCTTTTCATGGACGTGATAGCTCATTTATTTTTAAACACTGAATAATATTCCATTGTCTGGATATATCACAGTTTGTTTATCCATTCACTTACCTAAGAGCATCCTTGTTGCTTCCAATTTTTGGCAATTATGAATAAAGCTGTTCTAAACATCTGTGTGTAGGTTTTCATGTGGACATAATTTTAAGCTCCTTTGGGTAAATACAAAGGAGAGTGATTGCTGGATTGTATGGAAAGAGTATTTTAGTTTTGTAAGAAGCTACCATAGAGCAAAGTAAATCAGCTATATATATACATATATCCCCTCTGTTTGGATTCCTTTCCCATTTAGGTCACCACAGAGTACTGGATAGGGTTTCCTGGGCTAGACAGTAGGTTCTCATTAGTTATCAATTTTATACATAGTGTTTGTATGTCAATTCCAATCTAACACAACATTGTAAAGCAACTATGCTTCAAAAAGAATTAATTAAAAAATAAAGTAAGATAAAAATCACTCAGAACTAGTTTGCAAAAAAAAAGAAAAGAAACTACTGAACTGTCTTCCAAACAAGCTGTACCATTTTGCATTCTCACCAGCAATGAGTCAGAGTTCCCATTGCTCCACATCTTTGTCAGCATTTGGTGATGTCAGTGGTCTGGGTTGGGGTATTCGGATAGGTGTGTGGTGGTATCTCGTTGTTGTTCTAATTTGCATTTTCCTAATGACATACCGTGGTGGTGTTGCTGTTGTTTAAGTATCACATGGGAGGCACTTTATAGAGAGCCTGGCTGACCCAGAAATGTGAATAAAATATATAAGTTGTTTGTTCGATATCCTCACAAACACTGCACAGCACAGACTCCGTGGCCTGTTCCTTGCCTTCTCAGAACCTAGTAAATGAAAACAGCAGAAAAGACATGGTTTTGTTTTCTGTTGATGAGAACTCAGACACAGCCAGGTGAGTCCCACCTTTGGAGTTTGTGTCCTCGCTCATCGTGGTCCCTGCTCTGAATTGCGCCTGGCACATAGCATGAACTCTCTTCCCGATGGTTTATTCTCTCATAATTGAATTAGCATTTCGCCAACATACTCTCAAAAATAGATAAGGTGAGATCATAAAAATTTTTTACTGTCTGCACGTGTAAGATCCCAGCACGGTAATCTCAGAGCAACAGATGCATGGAGTGTCTGGGGATGTGCATTAAAGTTAATTTGGTGATTAGACTTTTTCCATGTACCAGGCTCATTCTGCAGAGCTGTGCTCTGCCTTAGAGAAGTATTCCTCACCCCCTTGATATTGAGAGCTGGGACTAGATAATCCTTTCCTTCGGTGGCTCAGATGATAAAGAATCTGCCTGCAATGCAGGAGACTTGGGTTTGATCCCCTGGAGAAGGGAATGGCTACCCACTCCAGTATTCTTGCCTGGAGAATTCCATGGACAGAGGAGCTGGGCGGGCTACAGTCCATGGGTCACAAGTCAGACTGGACTGAGTGACTAACACTTCACTTTCAATCCTTTGCCACAGGGGCTGTGCTGTTTATTGTAGGGCAGTCAGCACAGTTTCGGCCTCTATCCAGTCAATGTCAGCTGAACCCTCATCTCCTAGTTGGATGATCAGACACATCTTTGGATATTACCAAGTGTCCCCTGGGGGGCACATGTCCGTGGCTGAGAGCCACTGCTGGAACACTGTTCAGAGTGATGTTTGGAACAAATGTTTTGTAGCGGTGTAGAACTGGGGCTCCTTGAATGTACATCACTGCAGACTTCTCCATGCAAGGCTGGGTGAATGGATTGCTCGGCTGGATAGACAGATTTCCTGCCTCAGAATGAGTTACATAGGGATTTCCCTGGTTTCCCAGTTGTTAAGACTCCATGCTTCCAAGGCAGGGGGCATAGGTTCATCCCTGATCTCGAAACTAAGATTTTGTGTCCCTTGCTGTGCAGCTAAAAAATAGAAGAGGGAAGGAGTTGCATTAAAATGCTGAGACTCTGCAAGGATTTTAGTTTCAAAGCTAAAAGTTCACTCTACTCTTTGATCCTTTCCAGAATTATACATCATCTCACAGTCATTCTAAACTAGTGTCTGACCAGCCTGTCTAACAGATCCATATATCATCTCACCCTGCTTTGTAGCATGCAGATTTATTAGGGTGCTATTCATCCCAGAACTATTTATACAAACTATGTAATATAGGTTGATGCCATCTGAATTTGGCATATGATGCAATAAGAAATACAGAGCCCCACCCATGAAGTGTTCTAGCCTAAAGCATCCAACATGTATCTAAACACATTTCTATATCTAAAGACCAATTTAAAGGAAATGCAGGCATAAAGGAACACATTAAACAGCAATGAAAATACACCATCTGATAAATCCAGAATGTGGATATTCTCTAGGACCAAAGAGTTAGTATTTCAAAAACATCAGTTGCTTGAATGAAAGGAGGAGGGTAACAGTAGAGTAAAAAGGAGGAGAGTAAAGGAGACTTCAGCCTAAAGGCAGAAGAAGAAAGGCAATCATAAAGATCAAAGAGACATTAAATGAAACAGAGGTTAAAAAAAATAGAAAAAAATCAATAAAACCAAAAGCTAGTTCTTTGAAAGGGTAAACAAAATTGATAAACCTTTGGCCAGAGTCGCCACAAAGAAATGAGAGCAAACCCAAGTAACAAAATAACAAATGAAGAAAATGAGGCAACGCAACCAATATGGTAGAAATACCAAAAAAAAAAAAAAAAAAAAAGAAATACTATGAAAACTTTTATGTCAACAAATTTGACAATCTAAAAGATATGGACAAGTTTCTAGAAACATACAGCCTACCAAAACTGAATCAGGAAGAAATAGATAACTTGAACACATTGATCACTAGAGGTGAAATAGAATCTGTAATTTAAAAAAAAAAAAAACTCCCCACAAATAATAGAGACTTAAGAACATAACAACCAGATACTGTACATGGACCTTGTTTAGATTTTGATGGGAACAAATCAATTCTATAAAATATCTTTGAGATAAGAGGGTACATTTTTATCATTAATTTTGTTGGGTATAATAATGGCAAGGTAATTATGTTTTTTTAAAAATCTTAAAGTATTTATGAGTGAAATGGAACACAATCTGGGTTTTGGTTTTAAATAGTTCATCATAAAGATGTTGAGGAGGATGAACGAAACAAGAATGGCTAGACGAAGTTCATTGTTGGAACAGACCAATGAGTACGTATATTTCACTACTGATAGTTATGTTAATGCCTATTTTTCTCACGGTAGAGCGACTGCTGTCAAACCCACCTACACAAAGAAAATCAGTGGACTGAGCTACTTTCTTTAGCCTGGGTGACCATTTGTCATGACACTTCCTTCTGCCCTGGTTCTGCTGAATTATTTTAATCCATAATGGTTCACCAGACTTACTCAAGAGATAGCCTAGGTCTGTTACCGGAATGCCAGGGAAACTTATATAAAGCTGAATGTTAAGATATAGATTCTGGTGACTTGCCTGGTGGTCCAGAGGTTAAGAATTTGCCTTGCAATGCAGGGGATGTGGGTTCGATCCCTGGTCAGGATCCCACCTGGCTGCTGAGCAACTAAGCCAGAGCACTCTAACTGGAGAAGCCTGGGCCTGGCAATGAAAGATCCAAAGAATGCAACAGAGATTCCACGAGCCACCGCTAAGACCTGACGCAGCCAATAAACAAATAAATGTTTGGGGGAAAGATACAGATTCTTTGGTGACTCAGGGAAGCAACTGTGAGGAAGCATGGTAAGATGAGTTATTGAGGGATGGGAGATGCGCTTTGTCATTATGAATAGCATAGTAAACATCACTTCAGTCTTGGAGGAACTGGCCAAAGACTGGATGGCCCATAGACGGAGGACATCTCAGCACAGCCATCAGGCTCCCCACCCCAAGTTTAGTGGAAATTATCTATTATTAAGGAAACTGTTTATAGCGGTGTAGGCAGGTTTGGTGTGAATATTCTCACCGTAACCACCTTCAAGCTACTGATGTGATACCACTAAACACAAAGTTGGGAAGAGGGGTCTAGTAGCACTGCATAATATAGGATTTCCTCCACGCACACATGTAAACATCGCCTCAAGAGTCAAGATCATTGTAAACTGGTAAAATCATTCAGTTCAGTTCAGTCGCTCAGTCGTGTACGACTCTTTGCAACCCCATGAATCGCAGCACACCAGGCCTCCCTGTCCATCACCAACTTCTGGAGTTCACTCAGACTCGCATCCATCGAGTCAGTGATGCCATCCAGCCATCTCATCCTCTGTCGTCCCCTTCTCCTCCTGCCCCCAATCCCTCCCAGCATCAGAGTCTTTTTCAATGAGTCAACTCTTCACATGAGGTGGCCAAAATACTGGAGTTTCAGCTTTAGCATCATTCTTTCCAAAGAAATCCCAGGGCCGATCTCCTTCAGAATAGACTGGTTGGATCTCCTTGCAGTCCAAGGGACTCTCAAGAGTCTTCTCCAACACCACAGTTCAAAAGCATCAATTCTCCGGCGCTCAGCCTTCTTCACAGTCCAACTCTCACATCCATACATGACTACTGGAAAAACCATAGCCTTGACTAGACGGACCTTAGTTGGCAAAGTAATGTCTCTGCTTTTAAATATGCTATCTAGGTAAAATCATTAGGGAGTCATGATTTTGAGTATTACTACCTTTGTTTTCTAATGCAGATTATTCCCTTATAGGTTTGTATAACTTACATTTGAATAACTGCTGTTTAAACACCAGCTTGCCGTATTTCAGCCAGCGCATCACTGGTTTATAATGACCAGCGTGAAGTTTCCAAGAAGACAGTGGTAGATGTGGATGATGGATTTGGAGGTTTTCAGAACAAACCTATGAAAACAGGATATTGGTGTTTCTTCTTATGAATGAACGATTTTTGTGCCAAAGTTTGCAATGAAAGGGGCGAGAAGCCGTGTGCCTGAGAACAGATCAGGGGGAAAAAAAGAAATAAGAGAGTTTGAAGAAGCAACAGTGCTTAGGAAAGCCCCCAGTGTGCTCTGAGTTATGGACCTGGTTTCAAATATTTGATGAATTGCTGATAAAGAAATTTTTATGAACATCCTAGAGCAGAGGCATATTGAAGGCAGCAAAAGGTAATGACCAAAAGGGGACAGTGTTTTCTAAGCTAAACAGATAATGAAACAAGACAGTGAATTGGAAAAGCATTTGATCACAGCTGTTTTCATACAGATCTGAGAGAGGTGAGGGATGTCTGGTCCAGGAGAACTGGCCATGACCGCTGTTTTTAAGTCAATTAAGGAACAGGGAGTTTATATCCAAGGGAACGAGCTGGGTTTCAATGGCCACAGACACATTCCAGTGGCATATTCACAAGGCAAATAGAGCATTTTTCACAGGCATGCATGCCCGTGCACACACACAAGCACAAACCCACAACTCTTTTAGGAAATTAAAGTGATGATCATTGGAATGTTTTTTCCCATCTTTGGAATCCATCTATGGCTTCTCATTCCCTGGGAGCCCCCCAGGGTCCTCGTCTGGGAAAGGCATTGTCCCCACAGAGCTCAGCTGTCCCTAGCTCAGGAAGTCACTGGTTGGATGGGGTGATGGCTTTCACAGGGTTCCTGATGAGTGGGGCGGGAGACAGAAGCCAGCTCATACTACTAAGAACAGAACACGAAACAAGTGTGTTCAGTGTTTTTACTGCAAGGACCCTTTTGATTCCTCTTCCCTCCTGTGTCTTGAAAGATGGTATAAGATTGCATGGATGAAGGAAAGCTCTGCTTTTTTTAAGTTATATGTCTACTGGTGCTTCCCTGAGTGTGATATGCATGGTCATAGCAAGTGATGCTTTTTATTAGATTCATGAGCAGACATTTTTTTTTTGTACCATCTTGTATTTATTTTAATATGCATTTGGAAAAAGGAGTTTGGCTTTTTTATGAGATAGTCACATATAGTTTCTTTCTTTTTTTTCTTTTTATTTTTTTTAAGATTTTTTTTTTAAATTTTAAAATCTTTAATTCTTACATGTGTTCCCAAACATGAACCCCCCTCCCACCTCCCTCCCCATAACATCTCTGTGGGTCATCCCCATGCACCAGCCCCAAGCATGCTGTATCCTGCGTCAGACATGGACTGGCGATTCAATTCTCACATGATAGTATACATGATAGAATGCCATTCTCCCAAATCATCCCACCCTCTCCCTCTCCCTCTGCTAAAGTAAATAAAAAGTGGTAGTTCATTTAAAGAAATATATTAAATGATACTACATAGAGTATATGAATATGTCAGCCATTTGAGGGTGGGACTTGAGGAGACTCAAGTGGATATTTCACATGGATCAGCCCCTGGTACCCAGCGTAGCCACTGTGGCTGGAGGAGATGATTGGAGCAGAAAGAGCACCTCTAGTCATCTTAGTTGTATATGGACCTCGATCCCAGACAAATATTTTCTTTTGAGTGCTTGGAAATACTGAAAGTCTTTAAAGTCTCTTTTGTCTGTCCTGTTAGCTTTATAGGACCTCTCAGGTTACTGGGTGAATAGGGATATAAATGTATGAGTCTGATTATTTTCTTTTTCTATTTATTGAGGTAGAGTTGCTTTACAATATTGTATTCATTTCTGCTGTACAATGAAGTGAATCATCTGTATTTACACATATATCCCCTCCCTCTTGGTCCTTCCTGTCCCTGCCCTCCTACACATCTAGGTCACCACTGAGCACTGAACTGAGCTCCCTGTTCTATACAGCAGGTCCCTACTAGCTGTCTATTTTACGCATGGTAGTATATACATGCCAATCCTAGTTTCCCAATTCATCCCGCCCTGCCCCACCGTATCTACACATCCATTCTCTGCTCCTGTGTCTCTATTCCTGCCCAGTAAATACGTTCATCTGTACCATTTTTCTAGATTCCACAGATATGCATTAACTTTTGATATTTGTTGTTCTCTTCACAAGTCTTATTATAATGAAAGAGCCAACATCAGTGTACTGTTCCTTTATGTACAGTATGTACCAGTTGCAAAATGCCATCCACTCATTTTATTAGTGGCAGAAGCTGGTTTGCATGCCTAGCAGGAAGCTTTCCCACTGCAGTGCCCAGAGTGATGTCGGTGGAGAGTAAACTGACCTGCCTGGCTGGATACAGTGGATGTTGATTGCTCTGCTTGTTTAGCGATATCATGATTTTGCTTCAGGAACACCATGTAGGGGCCAGGCCAGCGGTGGGCTGCTTCAGTGACTGCTGGCTTCCTTCGTCCCAGCCAGCCCCCTGAGGAAGCACGTAGCAGACACCCTGAAGCAAGGTGGAACATTTGGACAGACATTTATCACAGAGAAATTTCGCTGACCTTCCTCTCCATCCATTCCATCCTTTGGGGAGGGGGCTCCATTGCATTGGGTGCAGATGAGTCTTTTTGAAAAATATTTATTTATTTGGGTGCTTCGGGTCTTAGCCATGGCATGCAGGATCTATGTCGTGTCACACGGGATCTTTTCTTGCAGTGCACAGATTCTCTGGCTGTGGTGAGTGGGCTCTGGAGCGTGTGGGCTTCAGTAGTTGCTACAAGCAGACTCTCTAGTTGTGGCAGTCGGGCTTTTGGTTATTCTGCAGCACATGGGATCTTAGTTCCCCAATCAATCAGGGATTGAACCTGCATCCTCTGCATTGCAAGGCAAATTCTTAACCACTGGACCACCAGGGAAGTCCCCAGCTGAGTCTTTCCTCTGCATTACCTAGAGCTGGGCAAAACTTTCATTCTCTGATTTGGGGGAACCATTCATTACTGTCCCTTGCTGCACAGTTTCCTTCACCTGCCTGTTGGATAAGCATGCTGCTGATGACTACTCTGAGGTGCCAGCTGTAGATCCCCAAGGACACAAGAAATTTAAAAATCCTCTCCATGGCAGAGAAAGGTTAGCACCCTGAGTCTGCATCTTTCTTCAAGGTCTCTAAGGAAAGAATGAATGGAAGTTTCCAGCAATGAAGCATCCAGCCTGCCCTCCCTAGAAAACCAACTGTCTTCCTGGGTGGGTATCTAGTAATTCAGTCCTCACCTTGGGACAAGAACATGCCTGCTCAGTGTTAAGAGAGGTCATATAAATCAGTGGCTTTCAGCTAAGAATGTAGGGTTAACTACAGAAAATATTTGGCAATGTCTGGAGATATTTTTGGTTGTCACAACTGGGGAAGGATACTACTAGAATCTAGTGGGTAGAAGCAACTAAACATCCCACAGCACACGGAACACTCCCTTTCCCCAAAGAAAATAGTGTCTGTCCCAAACTATTAATAGGCCAAGGTTGAAAACACCAAATATCAGTGAATGAAGGAGGGGGCTTCAAGAGAGGGCCGTGATGAGCTGCTTTGAAGCACACTTGCTGACTTTTTACTGAGGACCACTGCTCATATCCGCCCCATTTTCGTTTGTCATCAGATTTCACATCCCAGACCCTCTGTTCTTGCACTTTCTATCCCAGCCTCACTGGGCTCATTGCTGCTCCTGCAGCATGGGCCTATACTCTTTTCTAAGCCATGTAACAAATCTCGACATGTTTGGCAGCCTACAGTAGCATCCATTCATTAGCTCAGGGTACCATGGGTCAGAAGTCTCAGTAGGCCCAGCTGAATTCTCAGCGCGGCTATCATGGGCTGAAGTCAGTGTACCAGCCAGGCTGGTCCTTGTCTGCAGGCCCCGGGGTTGATTCTGCTTCCAAGAACACTCGCTTGGCTGAACTCACTTCTGGCGGCCTTAGGACTGGGGACCCTGTTTCCCTGCTGGCTGTCAATCAGGGGTTGCGTTTGGCCACCCTCATTCCTTGGCTCATGGCCCCTTCCATCTTCAAAGCCAGCAACAGCCACCAAATCTCTCATGTAGAATCTCTCTGACATCTCCATCTGCCACCCATTGGAGAAAACTCTACTTTTAAAGTGTTGGTGTGATGAGATCAGTTCAGTTCAGTTCAGTCTCTCAGTCGTGTCCGACTCTTTGTGACCCCATGGACTGCAGCACGCCAGGCTTCCCTGTCCATCACCAACTCCCGGAGTTTAACCAAACTCATGTCCATTGAGTCGGTGAGGCCATCCAACCATCTCATCCTCTGCCATCCCCTTCTCTTCCCACCTTCAATCTTTCCCAGCATCAGGGTCTTTTCAAATGAGTCAGCTCTTCGCATCAGGTGGCCAAAGTATTGGAGTTTCAGCTCCAACATCAGTCCTTCCAATGAACACCCAGGACTGGTCTCCTTTAGGATGGACTGATTGGATCTCCTTGCAGTCCAAGGGACTCTCAAGAGTCTTCTCCACCACCACAGTTCAAAAGCATCAATTCTTCAGTGCTCAGCTTTCTTTATAGTCCAACTCCCACATCCGTACATGACTACTGGAAAAACCATAGCTTTGACCAGACGGACCCTTGTTCAAACCTCCCTAAACCTGGTTTAGGACTTCATGTTTTGGCTGTGCTGGATCATCCTTGGTGCTCCTGGGTGTTCTCTAGCTTCGGGTATCAGGTCTAGAGTGTGCAGGCTCGGTAGTTGCAGCAGCCAAGCTTAGATGCCCTGTGGCATGTGGGATCTTAGTTTTCCCGACCTAGGACCGAACCTGTGTCCCCTACGTTAGAAGGTGGATGCTCCCACTAGACCATGCAGGGAAGTCCTTGGTCTGGGACTCGAATTCCCAACCGCAAAAGCCCTTAATGGCAAGGTTAGGGCTTAAGTAACCAGGGACAAGAATTGTGGGCAGTATCTTTAGAGTTCTACCTACCACGGAACCTTTGCTATGAACTTTTCCTGCTGGAAATGACCATCCCTGGCCACTACCCCATTGTCCACTTGATTCTCCCACACCATCTCCGAGTCTTTTCAGAGCAGTCTTCCCCAGCCATCCTATTAAAAATTGCACCCCTTTATTTCTTCCCATATTCTCTCCCCAGCTTTATTTTTCCTTACAACTCTTGCCAGCATCTGACATGCTGTTTATTTTGCTTATGTTTTGGTGTAAAGTCTGTCTCTTCCAACTGGGATGTGAGTTTTCCAAATGAAAAAAATGGGCTCATTGGATATTCCTCACCAAGAACAGCAGTTAGTTCTTGTGACACATCCAGTGGTGCTTGCCAAATGAGTAAGCATCATAATGGGTTAAAAAGGAGAACTCCAGATTTTTATACAGAAGCTTTGGATTTTATTTCAGTGTTGGCCACTTGTGTTCATCTTCTGGGGCTGCACGAAAAAAAATGACCGTGGACTGGGTAGCTTAAGTAACAGATGTGTTGTTTCAAAGTTCTAGAAACTGGAAGTCCGAAATCAAGGTAAAGGCAGGCTTAGTTCCTTCCTAAGTGTTCTGAGGGATCACCTATGCCAGGCTTCTGTCCTTGGGTTATGGATGACAATCCCCATTTTCACATGGCATTCTCTCTGTATTTTGTTGTTATTTAGTCACTAAGTCATGACTGACTCTGGGACCCCATGGACTTTAGCCCACCAGGCTCCTCTGTGTACAGGATTCTCCAGGCAAGAATATTGGAGCGGATTGCCATTTCCTCCTCTAGGGGATCTTCCTTACCCAGAGATCAAACCTGGGTCTTTTGCTTGGCAGGCAGATTCTTTGCCATGAGCCACCTAGGAAGTCCCTCTCTCTGTATAGTGTCTGTTAGAAATTCCCCCTTCTTTTAAGGTGCAATCATCTTGGATTAGTGTTCTTCCTAAGAACTATAACTGGATCACCTCTGTAAAGGCCGTATCCCCATGTAAGTTACATTCGAAGGTACTGGGGGTTACAATTTAACATATGAATTTGTAGGGAAAAGTACAGTTCAACCCATAATAGCAGCTATTTATATTTTTCCTTTTTTTACCTACACTGAGGATCAGATTCAGCCCCTCCACAGTCTTATAGGGCCAGAGACCAACTGGTACCTTGCTCCCTCCCACAACCCCCACTCAAGACACACAGATGCTCACACATTCCAGGATCTATCGCGGCATCTTCTAGAAGTTCAGTGGCTTTGAGAAGCTTCTAGAGAGTGCTTTTCACATGGTAATTAGAGCTGACCCTGAGATGGATGGCTTGGAAGATGGAAATTAGGCTTCCTGTGTTCAAAAATTTGCACTGAACATTGATTTTCTTCAAGGAACATTTAATCATCCCTGTATTACACCTGAGTCGGGCACATTTTTGAATAGAGGAGGAAACGTTTAACCACTAGAAAATGTGATCATATAATAGCATCAGTTATAAACATGTGGTGTGCAGGAGCCAGCTCAGGTGCAGTCAGGCAGGACAAGAAGCACCACCAGGGCTGGTCCACACTGGAGTCTTGTGTTGATGCATCTCAGTATCCCAGTATCCAGCATGGTATCTGCTGGGAAAAGTTGGTCCTCAATATTAACATGATAGATGAAAAGAACATGTCAGTGTTATTCAGAGCTGTCTCTGAAAATCTAAAATCATCTCCCCAACAACCAGCAGCAGCAGCAGCCCTACACATTGGGGCGGGGGTGGGGGGCAGTGTCAGTGGACAACCAGTGAATTAAGGCCATCCCCTTGGGACAGATGATGAAAAAGAGCAAGGTCAACTGCATGACTTTCCTAAGGTCATGGAGCTCATCACAGCAGATGCAGGACCGGAAGCTGGGTTTCCTGCATCTGGTTCACTGCCTTCCCCTCCACACTGGATGCTGAAACAAAGGCTGCTCTCACATCACCATGGACCAAGGGCTCCAGCTCCTTCCCTAGAAACCAGGCATCCTCATGTCTTATCCTCTAATCCCACTGTTCTAACACCGACTATCCTTGTAAAACTTCTCATCCTGGGTGGGACCCAAATTCCTGCAACTGCTAGTTTCTTGAAGTAAATAGGAACACCCATTGACCTCAGTAAAGAAAACACTTAATTAACAAGATCTGGCCCTTTAAAACCTGTGCCTTCTTCTCATCTCAGCAGCTCATCTCCCCACCCAAGTCAGAGATGAAACCAGCCTCTGCACCCGTCAACAAGAATCCTCCTATTTTCTTGAACCATGAAGTGGAAAGAACAATTTGTAGCTTCAGTGAAACCTCCAGTCTTGAGCAAAATTCAGATGCAGCAAAATGCAATTTCAAGCGAAGTCATATTTCATGAGGCAGTCCTTGTGGACAGTCGAGGTGGGAGGCATCCCTGCCTTAGGACAAAGGAGGGGCTTTTATGTGCTAATGTGTCTTTAATCTTTGTCACTTAAGCATAACTTGGTCTTCTCAGGGCCATGGTGGCAAGTATGTTTTAGCAAAATCATTTAGCAAATCATTTTAAAGTAAGACTTGGAAGAAGTTTCTAAAGAAAAAGTGCAGCTGCAGCTGATAAGCTCTTGCTGCTCTGTGTGTGATGCTGATTTGGGCACCCCAGGCCTGAAAGATGGAGATGGGGTTTATCATCACTTCCCACCCTGCTGGTTCCCTTCTGGTAACCACCTTTGCTTGGCGACATCTCAGTTCAGTTCAGTTCAGTTGCTCAGTCGTGTCTGACTCTTTTCGACCCCATGGACTGCAGCACGCCAGGCCTCCCTGTCCATCACCAACTCCTGGAGTTTACTCAAACTCATGTCCATTGAGTTCATGATGCCATCCAACCATCTCATCTTCTGTTGTTCCCTACTCCTCCCACCTTCAATCTTTCCCAGCATCAGGGTCTTTTCAAATGAGTCAATTCTTCACATCAGGTGGCCAAAATATTGGAGTTTCAGCTTCAACATCAGTCCTTCCAATGAATATTCAGGACTGATTTCCTTTAGGATGGACTGGTTGGATCTCCTTGCAGTCCACGGGCCCCTCAAGAGTCTTCTCCAACACCACAGTTCAAAAGCATCAATTCTTCAACATTCAGCTTTATTTATAGTCCAACTCTCACATCCATACATGACTACTGAAAAAACCACAGCTTTGACTAGATGGACCTTTGTTGGCAAAGTAATGTCTCTGCTTTTTAATATGCTATCTAGGTTGGTCATAACTTCTCTTCCAAGGAGCAAGCATCTTTTAGTTTCATGGCTGCAGTCACCATCTGCAGTGATTTTGGAGCCCCCAAAAATAAAGTCTGACACTGTTTCCACTGTTTCCCCATCTATTTGCCATGAAGTGATGGGACCAGATGCCATAATCTTAGCTTTCTGAATGTTGAGTTTTAAGCCGGCTTTATCACTCTCCTCTTTCACCTCCATCAAGAGCCTCTTTAGTCCTTCTTCACTTTCTGCCATAACGGTGGTGTCATCTGCATATCTGAGGTTATTGATATCTCTCCTGGCAATCTTGATTCCAGCTTGTGCTTCATCCATTCCAGCATTTCTCATAATGTACTCTACATATACGTTCAATAAGCAGGATGACAATATACAGCCTTGACGTATGCCTTTCCCAATTTGGAACCAGTCAGTCTGTTGTTCCATGTCCAGTTCTAACTGTTGCTTCCTGACCTACATACAGATTTCTCAAGAGGCAGATCAGATGGTCTGGTATTCCCACCTTTTGAAGAATTTCGACAGTTTATTGTGATCCACACAGTCAAAGGCTTTGGCATAGTCAATAAAGCAAAAATAGATATTTTTCTGGAACTCTCTCACTTTTTTGGTGATCCAGTGGGTGTCAGCAATTTTATGTCTGGTTCCTCTGCCTTTTCTAAGTGCAGCTTGAACATCTGGAAGTTTACGGTTCACGTATTGTTGAAGCCCGGCTTGGAGAATTTTGAGCATTACTTTGCTAGCATGTGGGATGAGTGCAATCGTGCGGTAGTTTGAGCATTCTTTGGCATTGCCTTTCTTTGGAACTGGAATGAAAACTGACCTTTTCCAGTCCTTTGGCCACTGCTGAGTTTTCCAAATTTGCTGGCATATTGAGGGCAGCACTTTCACTGCATCATCTTTCTGGATTTGAAATAGCTCCACTGGAATGCCATCACCTCCACTAGCTTTCTTCATAGTGATGCTTTCTAAGGCCCACTTGACTTTACATTCCAGGATGTCTGGCTCTAGGTGAGTGATCACACCATCGTGATTATCTGGGTCTTGAAGATCTTTTTTGTACAGTTCTTCTGTGTATTCTTGCCTCCTCTTCTTAATATCTTCTGCTTCTGTTAGGTCCAGACCAGTTCTGTCTTTTATCGAGCCCATCTTTGCATGAAATGTTCCCTTTGTATCTCTAATTTTCTTGAAGGGATCTCTAGTCTTTCCCATTCTATTTTTTTCCTCTGTTTCTTTGCACTGATGACTGAGGAAGGCTTTCTCATCTCCTTGCTATTCTTTGGAACTCTGCATTCAAATAGGTGTATCTTTTCTTTTCTCCTTTGCCTTTTGCTTCTGTTCTTTTCTTAGCTATTTGTAAGTCCTCCTCAGAAAACCATTTTGCCTTTTTGCATTTCTTTTTCTTGGGGATAGTCTTGATCCCTGCCTCCTATACAGTGTCACAAACCTCCGTCCATAGTTCTTCAGGCACTTTATCAGATCTAATCCCTTGAATCTATTTGTCACTTCCACTGTATAATGATAAGGAATTTGATTTAGGTCATACCTGAATGGGCTAGTGGTTTTCCCTACTTTCTTCAATTTAAGTCTGAACTTGGCAATAAAGAGTCCATGATCTGAGCCACAGTCAGCTCCTGGTCTTGTTTTTGCTAACTGTTTAGAGCTTCTCCATCTTTGGCTGCAAAGAGTATAATCAATCTGATTTCAGTATTGACCATCTGGTGATGTCCATGTGTAGAGTCTTCTCTTGTGTTGTTGGAAGAGGGTGTTTTCTATGACCAGTGTGTTTTCTTGGCAAAACTCTGTTAACCTTTGCCCTGCTTCATTCTGTACTCCAAGGCCAAATTTGCCTGTTATTCCAGGTGTTTCTTGACTTCCTACTTTTGCATTCTAGTCTCCTATAATGGAAAGATCATCTTTTTTGGGTGTTAGTTCTAGAAGGTCTTGTAGGTCTTCATAGAACCATTCAATTTCAGCTTCTTCAGCATTACTGGTCAGGGCATAGACTTGGATTACTGTGATATTGAATGGTTTGCTTTGGAAATGAACAGAAATCATTCTGTCGTTTTTGAGATTGCATCCAATTACTGCACTTCAAACTCTTTTGTTGACTATGATGGCTACTCCATTTCTTCTAAGGGATTCTTGCCCACAGTAGTAGATAGAATGGTCATCTGAGTTAAATTCACCCATTCCAATCCGTTTTAGTTCACTGATTCCTAAAATGTCAACGTTCACTCTTTCCATCTCCTGTTTGACCACTTCCAAATTGCCTTGATTCATGGAGCTAACATTCCAGGTTCCTGTTCAATATTGTTCTTTACAGCATCAGACTTTACTTCCATCACCAGTCACATCCACAACTGGGTGTTGTTTTTGCTTTGGCTCCATCTCTTCATTCTTTCTGGAGCTAGTTCTCCACTGATCTCCAGTAGCATATTGGGCACCTACCGGCCTGGGTAGTTCATCTTTCAGTGTCCTGTCTTTTTGCCTTTTCCTACTGTTCATGGGTTCTCAAGGCAAGAATACTGAAGTAGTTTGCCATTTCCTTCACCAGTGGTCCACATTTTGTCAGAACTCTCCACCATGACCCATCCATCTTGGGTGGCCCCACACAGCGTGGCTCATAGTTTCACTGAGTTAGACAAGGCTGTGGTCCATGTGATCAGATTGGTTAGCTTTCTGTGATTGTGGTTTTCAGTCTGTCTGCCCTCTGATGGAGATGGATGAAAGGCTTATAGAAGCTTCCTGATGGGGAGACTGACTGAGGGGGAAACTGGGTCTTGTTCTGATGGGTGGGCCCATGCTCAGTAAATCTTGCCTGTTAATTAATCACAGCAATGTATCTCCTCCAACTAGTAAGGTTAGCAGGGCAGGGCTGTGTGCATGTATAATTTTTTAAGCTATTCCTTTCATAAGATAACTTTGTATGTAATTTAAGAAATCAAATAATTCTGCAGAGTTTGTTGGTAAAAACTGTATCTAACATTCTCGAAGTGACAAAAATACAGGAATAGAGAACAGATCAGAGTCTGTGGGGGCTAAGTGGTGGGCGGGTATGACTATTAAGGAGTAACATTAAGGAGTGTCTTTATGATGGTGGAATTCTTCTGTGTCCTGGTTGTGGTGATGATTCCTTTAATCTACACATGTGATGTGATTTTATAGAACTACACCACTCCCCCAAAGATGCAGGTGACAGATGTAGAGAACAGGTTTGTGGTTGCCAAGGGGGATGGGAGTAGGGGAGGGATGCGTTGGGAGTTTAGGATTAGCAGATGCTAACTATCCTGCACAGAACAATAAGCAACAAGGTCCTACTGTATGGCACAGGGCACTCTATTCAGTATCCAGTGATAAACCATCATGGAAAGGAATGTGAAAAAGAATATATGCATATTTGTATATATATATAATACATAACTGAATCACTCTGCTATACAGCAGATATTAACACAACATTATAAACCAACTATACTTCAGTAAAATAATAGTTTTATAAAAGCGCACATGAATACAAGTGACATCTAAACAGGGTGTGAACGTGAATTCATAGCATAGTAGCAATGTCAGTTTCCTGGTTTTGAAAATGTACTATGACCATGTATGAAAGCATTACAGGGGAAAGCTGGGGGAAGATGTATAAGAATTCTTTATACTTCTTGTTAATCTCAAACTATCAACCTATTTCAAAATTTAAAATTATTTTGAAAAATACTGCAGTAAGTTGTTCCCTTCTACAGCCTTTCTCCACAGACAGAAGCAAAATTCCTGCTTGTTTGGCATTTGTGGCCATATCACTAAGCAACATAAGGTTGATAATTCTTCATTTTTAAAAATTTATTTCATTAAAGTGTAGTTGATTTTCAGTGTTGTGTTACTTTCTGCTGTACAACAAAGTGATTCAGTTATACATATATATACAATCTATTTCATATTCTTTTTCATTATGGTTTATCATAAGATGCTGAATAGAATTCCCTATGCTCTACAGTAAGACCTTGTTTTTTATCTATCTTATATACACTAGTTTGCATCTGCTAATCCCAATCTCCCAAACCATCCCTCCCTCATTCATTTGTTTAGTTTTAGGCAATAGCTATAAAATATTTCACTATGAAGAATAAGAATCTATCTTTTCTCCCCATCTTTTCTGTGTCTCCATCTCTCCGATAATACAATCATATTTTATCTAGATTAATAATTTGTGTTTAAAATATTATAAGTACGTGTACTACTCACAGTAAACCAAGTATTAAATAATGATGACTCTTCTGCATAATAATGGTGTAGTCCCAGAATTAAAAACTAATTTGGTTTTATTATTTCTTCATTTTCTGTTTATTATTTTTCTTCATTTTCTTCATAGTCCCCAACTCTTTGCTGATTATCTAAGTCTCCATTCAAATATTTTCACATCAACTTTATCAGGAAATTTGCAGTTTCCTGGAGACATCATAGACTGTTGTCCATGCTGGTGCTCAGTTATCATCCAGGACCTCTGTTCACCATGAACCTACCATGCATCTCTGTCATGTTTTTTTTTTAATTTCACTTCCTGGGTCTCACAATTTTTTTCTATATTTACCCCCTTGTTTGATGGAGCACATCCTCAAGTAGTTTTCTGAGCAAGGGTGTAGGAAGTCAATTTTTGGAGAACTTGCATATCTGGAAACATTTTCTTCATCAGTAGCTGGATATCAAATGGTAGGTTGGAAATCATTTCCCCTTTGATTTTTGAAGATTTAAAAAGTTGTTCTTTCTCTAGTTATGGCAAGTAGGGGGCTACTCATTGTGGTGGCGTCCCTGTTGCAGAGATGTGTTCTAGGAAGGACGGGCTTCAGTAGTTACAGCTCACAGGCTTAGTTGATCCGCAGCATGTGGGTTCTTCCCAGACCAGGGATCGAAGCCATATCCCCTGCGTTGGCAGCTGGATTCTTAACCACTGGGCCACCAGGGAAGTCCTGAAGGTATTTTTGATCACCTTGTAGTTCCCAGAGTGACTGTGGTGAATCTTGTATCCATTCTGATCCCTGATCCTTTCTCGGTCTGGAGGAGTACAGAATTCACCTATCTGTATGCAGTGTCCTGAGCTGTATCAGTCCTCTGTCTTGGGTTCATCACCCAGTAAGGCCTTCCAGTTTGGACACTTCTATCCTTTCATTTGGGTAAATTTCTTTAAATGACTACATTGGTGATTCCTGCTCTCCCTTTTGTGTGTTTTTATATTGTTCAGATGTTGAACCTCAAAGTAATTCTCTTCCATTTCTTTTTTTTTTCTACTTCCTAAAACATATGTCTTCAACGCTATCCATCAACCATTCCACTGACTTTCCATTTCTGTGTGTGTTAGTCGCTCAGTCGTGTTTGACTCTGTGCAGCCTCACAGACTGTAGCCCACCAGGCCCCTCCGCCCATGGGATTCTCCAGGCAAGAATATTGGAGTAGGTTGCCATTTCCTTCTCCAATTCTGCTATTGTATTTTTTAATTTCCAAGGGCTCCTTTCTTCCCCCTTTTGCGTTTACTAGATAGCAGTCTGTTTTTGTTTCATGACTGCAGTATCTTCTCTGATGGCTCTGTGAATGTGAACGACTGTGTATTTTATTAATTTTGGTCTTTCCTGCATAGGCTATATTTTCTACAGATTTCTTTTGCTTTCTTTTTTCTTTTTTACTTTGTTCCTGTGTCATGTATAAACTTTTCTCAGAGTCCTAAGCTTCTTGATTCTTGTTTGCTCATGTAAAGAAAAAATGAGAGCCTAAAAGTCCATTAGAGGCTCTGAGTCCATGAGTGGGACTTGCTGACTACAAGCTTTGCTGAAAGGCAACCTGGCTGGCTGGCTGGAGAGGCTGCAGGACCAGTACCTGATGACCTAGAATATGGTATTTTCCCTAGAGGGTGAAGGTCCAGCTCTGGGGACAGAGTCCCAGGAATCTCCGTGTTCAGTGTGCGTTGTGTCGCATGACTCCACACATGCTTTGGGGCATGGTAACCTGAGTCTCGGGTCTTCGTGGTCCCTCAGGCCTGATGGGAAGTCTGGCAGTCACCCCGAGACAGAAAGGCATTTGTATCTGGTTGCTTCATAAACATACTTTTAGCTAATCCTCCATATTAGCCCACATAGACTCCCACTTTTAGTGGTCCCACTGAGACGGGGAGATTTCATGGTCTAAACTCTTATCGGTTCTTAGCTACTCTTGCCAACAGCTCACAACTTAGTTTGGAAGTTCAGCTGACAGTTTCACCCCTTTGGACATCAGCGTTCAGGTCTCCAGGTCGTTTACGTTGGCTGCGTCTCTCCTCCTCATCTTCGTGGGCCTTTACAAATAGTCCCCTCATACTTCTCTGGTGGTCCAGTGGGTAAGAATCTGCCTGCCAATGCAGGGGACATGAGTTCGATCCTTGGTCTGGAAAGATCACACAGGCCATGGGGCAGTCGAGCCTGTGTGCCAACTACTGAAACTCACATGTCCTGGAGCCCATGCTCCACAACAAGAGAAGCCACTGCAACGAGTAGCCCCCACACAACTAGAGAGTAGCCCCCTCACTGCAACCAGAGAAAGCCCGCATGCAGCAATGAGGACTCAGTGCCACCAAAAATAAACAAGATAAAATTTAAAAAATTAATCACAATAAAAATAGTCCCCTCAACTTCCCTTTAAATGGAATTTGGGAAGAAAGGAGAAGTCGGTATTTCTGTTCAATCTGCTACTTTTCTCACCGGTTTATTGATGGGAAGACTGAGGTTCAGAAAGGCTAAGAGATGTGGCCAAAACAATTCTAAGAGAAGCACCTTGCCTTTTTAAAAAGTCCATGGATAGTGTATTCAGCTGAGCTTATTTCCAGAGGAGACCTGGCAGGTCACATGAAGCAGGTCGGGGACCTCCCTGGAGTGATACAACAATAACGTTTATTAAGTGCTTGTTGTATACCTGGCACTGTTCTGATTTCTTTATATGTGTTATTAATAATACATTTCATCATCGCAACAGCTTTATAGCATAGGTTACTATTAACATATCCATTTACAGAGGAAGGAAGGAAGACAAAAGAGTTTATCGTTTACCCAAAGCCACACTGGACAAAGTGGAGAAAGCAGCGTGTACACCTCCACCAGGGTTTCTGAACTTGGGCACGTTGGGCACTTGGAACTTGTTAACTCGTGTTTGGGGACATGTTCTGTGCCTTGGGAGGCTCTTTTAGCTGCTCCCTAGATGCCAGCCCTACCCCCATAGTTGAGACAGCCAAAAATGTCTCCAGACATCAGCACGTGGTCCCTGCAGGACACAGCCGACCCTGATTGAGAATGGCTAGCCTGTGCAGACGTGCTTTTCTCCTGACCCCTTGGCTGTGCTACTCCTTGGTTTGGGGGTCTGTTGGGGGGCCCTCTTCCTTCATCAGATCTGGACAGCAAATTCCACGAGTCCTGGGTCTGTGGGTAGATCGCCTCCCACTCCAATCACCAATCCTCATCCTACCCCTCTGGGGCCCCTTGTCTGTCTGTGCCACTGGATATGAAAAAAAGAAGAAAAATGAAAAGGCAGGGCACTCAGCTGAGCGGAGCATGAGCGCATTTGGAAAGGCCGAGTCATTGATCTCTCGATTCTCTCTCTCTTGCCTTCATCCCCGCAGAGCCAAGGTGAAGAAGGGGGTGAACATCCTGAGCACGCGGACCAGTGAGCCTCGGCAGTGGGACGTCAAGCAAGAGATGGGGAACGGAGGCAAACACGCCACCACCGCCGTGGTGTGCCAGCGACTGGCACCAGGCATGCGCAACAGGTAAGTGGGAGGGGCTCCCTCTCGACTGGCGACCCAGGCTTCCAAGACCCGGTCTCCGCCTAAGAGCCCTGCCTTAGACTCAAGTTAACCACTGCTTAGCAGAGCTGTCACACCTTGGTTTGGCGATCTGGAGACACTTAACATCACCAGCAGGACCTTTTGGCATCTCCAGTAGGAAGGGCAGGGCCCTGATTCCCAGGGTCTCTCCTTTTCGGGTTTTGAAACAGAGATTAGTTTGCAAGGTCTAGTCTGCTTTGCAGGCTTATTCATTCTCCTCACCTACACTCATGTCCTGGAGGCTGTGTCATCTCCGGTTGCCCTTGCTTATCAGAGGCTGCTTTCTTTACAATGGTTCGCCCTTTGTGCAGAGGGTGTGATTCTGTGATTTATACTAAGAAATACATATTTGGTCTTCGTGTCTGTTCCTGGCACAGAGCTCTGAAAACCCTTGGACTTTACCAGGATGAAAGCATCAAGGTGTCTCTTGTTTATGTCAATAAGGTGACTCTTGGAAAGCCTCCTAGTGCACCTTAAGATCCAAACTGGTTGCCAGGGGAACCAAGGCTGTGATTAGAAGGCTGGAGTATTCAGTCCCACCTCCTGGCCTCCTGGTTGGAGAGGGGAACTGAAGACTGAGTTCAGTAACCAGTGGCCAATATGAGTTAATCAATGGTGCTCATGGAATGAAGCCTCTTTAAAAACAAAACAAAAAGACTGAGTTTGGAGAGCTTCCGGGGCAGTGATTAGGTGGAGACTTAGGGACAGTAGCGCCTGGAGAGAGCCTGGAAACTTGCCCCTTTCCCCATACCTCACCCTGTGCGTGTCTTTCATCGGGCTATTTCTGAGTTATAGCCTTTCATAATAACCGGTATTTTAGTAAGCGAAGTGTTTCTCTGAGTTCTGTGAGCCACTCTAGCTATTTAATGGAACCCAAGGAGGGGGTCATGGGATCCTTCGATCTAAAATCGATCGGTCAGAAGCATAGGTGACAAGTTGAGCTTGCAGTTGGCATCTGAAGGTGGGGGCAGTCTCATGGAACTGAGCCCTCAACCTTTGGGATCAGACACTATCTGTTGGTAGAGAGTGTCAGAATTGAGTTGAATTGTAGGACAGCCAGCTGGTCAGAGAATTGCGTAGTGGTGGTGGAAAAAAAGACACGCAGCAGAACTGGTGTCAGGATCATAAAGGATTAGACTTAGTCTTCAGAGAGGAGGAATATAAAGATGAAAGGTGACTCTCAGTGGCAACAGTGCATAAAGGATGCTCTGTGAGCTTCTAGATAGACATCCTGGATTATTATTTAACATAATTGCTTTCTCTGTATAAAATCAACAATTACTCATCTGGGAGTATTTGTGAAACTAGTTAGACAAGAAAGAAGCTAAAATAATGTATCAGTATCTCTTCTACCTAGGGACTTCCCAGGTGGCGCTAATGGTGATGAACCGACCTGCTAATGCAGGAGGCGTAAGAGACGTGGGTTCGATCCCATGCCTTGATTGGGAAGATCCCCTGGAGGAGGCTTGGCAACCCACTTCAGTATTCTTACCTGGAGAGTTCTACAGACAGAGGAGCCTGGCGGTCTACAGTCCATAGGGTCGTGTAGAGTCAGACACAACTGAAGTGACTTAATATGCACACACGCCTCCCTTCTACCTAAGGATAATCCACTGCTAATATGTTGGTTCATTTTCTTCCCACATTTTATACATAGATAACATTTGTGTATGATAAATATGTAGTAGATTTATTTTTTAAACAAATCTGGTATCATAGTATATATCCTGTTGCTTAATATCTTAAACATCTCATATATATGTATACACACACACACACACACACACAGATTGTGTGTGCTCAGTCACTCAGTAGTATCCAACTCTGCACCCCATGGACTGTAGCCTGCCTCTGTCCGTGGGATTCTCCAGGCAAAAATACTAGAGTGGGTTGCCATGCCCTTCTTCAGGGAATATTCCCGACCCAGAAATCAAACTTGCGTCTCTTGCATCTCCTGCATCAGCAGGTGAATTCTTTACCATCAGTGCCACCATGGCCAATATGTATGTACGTATATATAATATATAGTTGACTTGTCCATTTCTCTTTTGCTTAAGGTGGCTTCTTAGAATCAAAAAGTTTGATTGTGTTTTAGGGCTCTTGATACAGTCTGTCAGCGTGTTTTCTTGACAGGATTAACTATATATATATTGCCCATGCCATGCAACATGTGGGATCTTTGTCCCCAACCAGGGGTCGAACCCCTGCCCCCTTGCATTGGAAGACTAGAGTCTTAATCACTGGACCACCAGGGAAGTCCCTAAATTTCAGTTATATTGATAACATCTTCCTTTGACATTAATTATATCCTCAAAAAACTTTTAGGATTCCATCACATAGATTTCAGAAAAGGCAATGGCACCCCACTCCAGTACTCTTACCTGGAGAATCCCAGGGACGAGGGAGCCTGGTGGGCTGCCATCTATGGGGTCGCACAGAGTCGGACACGACCGAAGCAACTTAGCATGTGTGCGTGCAAACTACCTTCTACAGGCAGGAGGCGACTTGTCCACTTTTGTTTTGCTTAAGGTGGCTTCTTAGGCTCAAAAAGTTTGATCATTTTTTAGTGATGCAGTCTGTCAACATCTTTTCTTGAAGGGATTAGCACTATAGGAAGAAATATCCAGCTCCATTATTGGACATATTTTCTTCAGTGAATACTTCAAGGCTGCCAAGAAAAACTCTGCAAATGCTCCAATTCATTGAGAAACACCCAGTTCTTTTACCTGTAAAACCTCTTCCTCCATCCTGCCTTCAGTGTGCAGCCAGAAAACACATCTGGTGTCCTGAACAGCTTACTAGATCAAACACCAGCCTTCACCACCACGCTCCCAAGAAAGATTCTTAGTACATCTGGGGGTGAGGGTCGGGTGTCCAAATGTCTCAACTTGTGAAAACATGGCCAGAAGGAGATGTGTGCATGGGTCCCTTGCTCTAAGCAGGAGATCAGAAATTGAATTAAATCTCCTGAATCAAATGCACATAAAATCTAATTAACCCCACAAGATTAGTGTTGATTATGCAGATTAAAGGGAATGTGTTCATTAACAGGCAGTGGATTTATGTATGTAAATAGCTCTTTTAAAAAAAAAAAAAGTTTTTTTTCATTTATTTATTTATTTATGGCTGTGCTGGGTCTTCTTTGCTGCACTTAGGCTTTCTTTAGTTGCAGCAAGTGGAGGCTACTCTCTAGTTGCAGTGTCCAGGCTTCTCATTGCAGTGGCTTCTCTTGTTGTGGAGGACAAAGCTCTAGAGCACAGGCTCGGTTAGTTGTGGCACACAGGCTTAGCTGTCCTGCAGCATGTGGAGTCTTCCCAGACCAGGGATTAAACCCATGGCCCTTGCATTGGCAGGAGGAATCTTTACCACTTTGCCACCTGGGAAACTGTGAGGATATCTCACTAAGCTATAATCACAGTGTTGGTCAGGCTTGGATGGTCTCATCTGAAGGCTCAAGAATCCACTCCCTAGTTCATGTGGCTGTTGGCACGATTCAGGTTCAGGGATTGCTGAACAGAGGACATCAGTGTCTTGTTCCTTACTGGGCATCCCTCTCCATCATGGAATGACGCAGGGAGAAAGAAAATGCCAGCAAATGGAAGTCATAGTATTTTATAACCTAATCCTGCAAGTGACATATTGGTTGCGTCTTATTTCATTAGTGATCCGAGCTCCACTCAAGGGGAGATAATGACCAAGGGGAGGGTGGATGAGTACCAGGAGATGGGGATGACTGGGAGTCATTTCACACTGCCTGCCTCACCTCAAATACTCTGCAAATTGGAGAGGACTTGTCTGTGAACTCTCCCAGGGCAGAAGGAAATAATTGAATATGCAGAGATAAAGCATGATGGCATTCCAGGCACAGGAGGAAGATGGCAAATGTTTAGATGTGTGAGGATGAGTGATGGTCCTGGGCTGGAAGTAACACCATAAGGAGTTTCAGGGATTAGTCTGGAAAGGTAAGCTTGGCCCTCTCATGCAGGATGTGAATTACAGACCCATGGTTTAACCTCTCATTTTCTCAGTAGTTTATCTCCTACCCTAATCTTCCAATTGATTTACTCTTTCAATTTGACTTAAGCTAGTTGATTAAAAGGGAAATTTTATGGTTCTACCTGTATTAGTGAGAGTTCTTAAATGCTCCTAAAGTGATGATCCTGACTTATTTCAGCAGAAGAGGGATTTATTCAAAGGATATTGCAGGGAAGGCTGTAGAATCAGCTTAGAAAACGGTCAACACCAGCGGAATCTTAGCAATAGCCAAAAACTTGTCCCAAATCGTACTTTTTCATGTACCACTTGGACCACTACGCAAGAGTTTTCTCTTTTATAGTATTTATTTTCACTTATTTATTCATTTTGCTGTGCCGGGTCTTAGTTATGGCACACAGGATCTTTAATTGCAGCATGCAGGATCTAGTTCCCTTACCAGGGATTGAACCCAGGTCCACTGCATTGGAAGCTTGGAGTCTTAACCACTGAACCACCAGGTAAGTGCCAGGAGTTTTCTTTAAATCGTCTATTTATTGCTCTGGTTTTTAAAAGTTTCTCTTTATTCTTAGTAATAATGACCTTGAAATTGTATACTTAAGTTTCGAATATGCATTACAATAAGTACAAAACTATAAGAATTGTTTAAAGTCATTTCCTTGGTGATTAGAACGGGGCCATAATTTATGCATATTCTTATCATAATAGGAAATTTGGCCAATGAGTCACCCAATGTGGTGGTCACTGCCCTGTTCAGGTTCCTCTTGAAACCTTTACACTGCCTCTCTGCACCTATGTGACTGTATTAGTCAGCTAGAGTTGCTGTAACAAACTGGGTATTACAGCACAAACTGTTACACCACAAACTGGGTGACTTATTCAGCACACATTCATCCTTTCACCATTCTAGAGACCAAAAGTCCAAGATCAAGGTGCTGTTAATGTTGGTTTCTGGCGAGCCCTCTCTTCCTGACCTTCTTGCCTTGTCCTTACATGGTCTTTCCACTGTGTGTCCATCTGGAAAGAGAGAGAGCTCAGATGTCACTTTCTGTTCTTGTTGGGACACTAGTCTGGTCAGATTGGGACCCCATCCTTATAACTCCATGTAGCCTTAATTATATGTATCTTTCAAGGTTTGTTAAACAAGGAGCTGATATATTTCAGATTTCCCAATAACATTTGATACAGTGTAAGTTCTACATCTAAAGAGTGTCCAGAATTTTTCCCCTCTGCCTCGTTTTGTTTCTTTGTGGCAAAATATACATAACATAAAATTTGCTGCTTTAACCATTTTAAGAGTAGAGTTCTGTGACATTAAGTGCATCACATTGTTGTGCAGTTGTTGCCACTGTCCAGCTCTAGAACTTTTCCATTTTTCCAAACTGAAACTCTGTGCCCATTAAACAATCATTCCCCACTGCCTCTTCCCCCCAACCGTGGCAACCCTTATTCTACTTTGACTCTCTGAATTTGACTATTCTAGATGCTTCATATAGGTGGAATCATAATATTTGTCCTTGTGTGCTGGGTTATTTCATTTAGCATAATCTCTTTAAGGTTCATCCATATTACAGAAGGGGTCAAATTATCTTCCTTTTTAAGGCTGAATACTATTCCATTGTATGATGCTGCTGAATCGTTTCAGTCGTGTCTGACTCTGTGCGACCCCATAGACGGCAGCCCACCCAGGCTCCCCCGTCCCAGGGATCCTCCAGGCAAGAACACTGGAGTGGGTTGCCATTTCCTTCTCCAATGCATGACAGTGAAAAGTGAAAGTGAAGTCGCTCAGTTGTGTCTGACTCCTAGCAACCCCGTGGACTGCAGCCCACCAGGCTCCTCCATCCATGGGATTTTCCAGGCAAGAGTACTGGAGTGGGGTGCCATTGCCTTCTCCACATAGTATGGTATATGTATACATATCGTTGATTCACTTCATTTTACAGCAGAAGCTAACACAACATTGTAAAGCAACTCTGTGCATGCATGCTAAATAGCTTCAGCCGTGTCTGACTCTTCGCGACCCTATGGACAGTAGGCGCCAGGCTCCTCTGTCCATGGAGCTCCCCAAGCAAGAATACTTCAGTGGGTTGCTGTGCCCTCCTCCTGGAGATCTTCCCAACCCAGGGATTGAACCCACGGCTCCTGTGGCTCCTGTGTTGTGGTGGACTCTTTACTGCTGAGCCCAGGGATGCCCAAAGCAACTATACCCGCCCCCCAAAAAACCATGAGTTAATTACATTTTTAAAGCCCTGTCTCTAAATGCAGTTACATTGAAGTTCCCCTCTCCCTTACGTTTTTCCTGGAAAAACTTCCCTTCTCCATCACTTACAAGTGACTCCTCATCTTAAGGTTTGCATCTAACAAACCCAACTTGTGATTCTCAGAAATGTAAAGACCCCTGCTGGGGTCTTCCTTCCCTGGGGAAACAACCTCTTCTATGTACAGTTGGGGAGAAGGCAATGGCAACCCACTCCAGTACTCTTGCCTGGAAAATCCCATAGACAGAGGAGCCTGGTAGGCTGCAGTCCCTGGGGTCACTAAGAGTTGGGCACGACTGAGCGACTTCACTTTCACTTTTCACTGTCATGCATTGGAGAAGGAAATGGAAGCCCACTCCAGTGTTCTTGCCTGGAGAATCCCAGGGACAGGGGAGCCTGGTGGGTTGTGTCTCTGGGGTCGCACAGAGTCAGACACGACTAAAGCGACTTACCAGCAGCAGCAGCATGTACAGTTGGGATGGAGAACTTGGTAGGAAGACCATCCATTAAAATAGCTGTTTCAATGGCACTCTTTTCTCCTGAAGTCCAGCAGCTCTGAACCATCCTGTTCACTCTTTCCTGAAGCCACGTCCATAAGCCCTCAGATCCAGGACGTTAGCTTGCACGTGATCCAAACACACCCCTAACTGTGTTGAATTTTGTTCCACTCCTCCAAGATCAATGTTGTAACAGTCTGAGCATCTCCACAATCACACAACATCAGCACGCAGCCTACTAGACTGTACTTCATCCATCGGGATTGTGAGGCCAATGGAGCAATTAACATCCTCTCTGAACCCCATAACTGAGTGAATCAACAAAGCCAATGCCTCTTTGCGGGCAAAGAGGATGAAAAGCACAGGGACCACATTTTGTGGTTCTCTTGAGTGTAAGGTTTATTGTTGCGGTTTTGTGGGTTTTGTTTTGTTTTGGGGGAGGGGTTGTTTCTCTTTGGGGGCTGGGCAGTGGCATGCAAGATCTTAGTTCCCTGTCCAGGGATTGAACCTGTGCCCCTGCAGTGGAAGTGTGGAGACTTAATCACTGAACGTCCCTAAGGGGGCATTCCTTGAGAGGAATCTTCTACTTGCTCTTTTCTCTCCCTTCCACATTCTGAAGCTTTTCCAAACCTGGGGCTTGGGCTCATCTGAGCATCAGAGGATCAAGAATTTCATAAAGCCCGGGAAGTAAGTCCATCATGAAGGGAGGGCACAATTGAGTCCAGGCTCCACAAGTTTGCACCTTTATCTAATCCATGCTTTTTCCCTAAGCTTTCTCTTAGCCTTACTCTCCCAAGTTCATTCCTTCAAGAGAAATGCCAAAGATTAGAGTTTTCTGTAAACTGTGGGCATTCATTATCTAAATTTTACTTATTTAATTTTTTGAAGTATAGTTGATTTTTGTTTACAGCAAAGCAATGCACTTGTACATATATGCATGTGTTTATATATATACATTCTTTCATGTTCTTTTCCATTATGGATTATCACAGTATATTGAATATAGTTCTCTGTGCTGTATAGTAAGACCTTGTTGTTTATCCATACTCTATATCATAGTTTGCATCTACTAAGCCCAGCCTCCCCGTCCTTCCCTCCTCTACACCCCCTCCCCCTCAGCAACCATCAGTCTGTTCTCT
Source organism: Capricornis sumatraensis (assembly GCF_032405125.1). Taxonomy (NCBI): domain Eukaryota; kingdom Metazoa; phylum Chordata; class Mammalia; order Artiodactyla; family Bovidae; genus Capricornis; species Capricornis sumatraensis. Next base: position 55,431,149 of record NC_091085.1, on the reverse strand, counting down.
CTGTCTGTGAATATGTTTCTGTTTCATAGATAAGTTCATTTCTGTCATATTTTAGAGCCCACATGTAAGTGATACCATATGTTATTTGTTTTTCTCTTCCTGACTTCCTTTAGTATAATCTCCAGTTGCATCCACATTGCTGCAAATACTGGAGTGGGTTGCCATTTCCTTCTCCAGGGAATCTTCCCAACCCAGGGATTGAACACCAGGTCTCCTGTATTTTAGGCAGATTCTTTACCATCTGAGACACCAGGGAAGCTCGAAAATGGCATTATTTCATTCTTTTTTATGGCCATGTAATATCCCACTGTGTGTATGGACCTCATCTTCTTTTCCATTCATCTATTGATGGATATTTAAATTGTTGCCATGTCTTGGCTATTGTAAATAATGCTGCCGTGAACGTAGGAGTGCATGTATCTTCTCGAGTTTTGTCTGTATATATGCCCAGGAGTGGGGTTGCCAGATCGTTTGGTAATTCCATTTTTAGTTTTCTGAGAAACTTCCCTATAGTTTTCCACAGTGGCTGCAACAGTTTACATTTCCACCAACAGTGTACTAATCTTCCCTTTTCTCCACAACCTCTCTAGCATTTATTACTTGCAGATTTTTTGATGATGGCTATTCTGACTGTTGTGAGGTGATAGATACCTCATCATAGTTTTGATTTGCATTTCTCTGATCATTAGCAGTATTGGGCATCCCTTCATGTGCCGGTTAATGGACATTCTTTTAAGTTAACTGGTAACTCTATATTGGGGATCTTCTACTGCTCTGAGTGAGACTGACTCTCCCATGAGTGTCACTGAGTGCCACCTGAAAGACCCCCAGCCTGGCCACACACACCTGTGCTCTTATCTCCTGAACACCTGTATTTAAATGAGTTCACTTATGCATTTTAAAAGTTCCATATTAGTTTAAAAAAAATTATAATTCATTCAGGGGGAATATATCTCTCTGGGGAAGCAAACACATTATCTCAAAAATAGAAACTTAAATAACAGTAATATTCTGCATGTTTTGCAATGCTTGACAACATACAAAATAATACTCTGTATTTCCTAGTTCCTGGCATTTTACAAAATGCTTTGTGTACGTTATTTCAGGAACTCTTTCCCATGGTTTCAGGAACTGAGATTCACGCCATTGGGCAGATAAAGAAAAGAAATGAAGACACTCAGAGGCAGAAAGCATCCACTTGGACATTTGTGCAAATGATTTTTTTTTAATGTTTTCTTCTAAAATAATCTTCCTGTCTATAAATACACAGGATAATCTCATATTTATTGGGTGAATTAAAATTCAATATACAGGAACAAATATTATTGATGTCTATGTTCGTGTCCTCTGTCGTTCAGTTGTGTCCAACTCTTTGCGACCCCACGGGCTGTAGTCCTCCAGGCTTCTCTTCCCATGGAATTTTCCAGGCCAGACTACTGGAGGGGCTTGCCATATCCTCCTCTAGGGGATTGATGTCTAGCTGGCTGGTATTACCAACAGAAAGCTTGGCACTTGACCTTGGGGTTCAATTCATTTCAGTCGCTCAGTCGTGTCTGACTCTTTGTGACCCCATGAATCGCAGCATGCCAGGCCTCCCTGTCCATCACCAACTCCCGGAGTTCACTCAAACTCACATCCATCGAGTCGGTGATGCCATCCAGCCATCTCATCCTCTGTCGTCCCCTTCTCCTCCTGCCCCCAATCCCTCCCAGCATCAGAGTCTTTTCCAGTGAGTCAACTCTTCACATGAGGTGGCCAAAGTATTGGAGTTTCAACTTCAGCATCAGTCCTTCCAATGAACACCCAAGACTCATCTTCTTTAGGATGGACTGGTTGGATCTCCTTGCAGTCCAAGGGACTCTTAAGATTCTTCTCCAACACCACAGTTTAAAAGCATCAATTCTTTGGCGCTTAGCTTTCTTCACAGTCCAACTCTCACATCCATACATGACCAATGGAAAAACCATAGCCTTGACTAGACGGATCTTTGTTGGCAAAGTAATGTCTCTGCTTTTGAATATGCTGTCTAGGTTGGTCATAACTTTCCTTCCAAGGAGTAAGCGTCTTTTAATTTCATGGCTGCAATCACCATCTGCAGTGATTTTGGAGCCCCCAAAAATAAAGTCTGGCACTGTTTCCACTGTTTCCCCATCTATTTCCCATGAAGTGATGGGACTGGATGCCATGATCTTAGTTTTCTGAATGTTGAGCTTTAAGCCAGAGATTAGCAAATACCCAGGTGATATTAAAGATACACTAGTCCCAAATGGCGGAGAAGGCAGTGGCACCCCACTCCAGTACTCTTGCCTGGAAAATCCCATGGGTGGAGGAGCCTGATGGGCTGCAGTCCATGGGGTTGCTAAGAGTAGGACACGACTGAGTGACTTCACTTTCACTTTTCACTTTCATGCATTGGAAAAGGAAATGGCAACCCACTCCAGTGTTCTTGCTTGGAGAATCCCAGGGATGGGGGAGTCTGGTGGGCTTCCATCTATGGGGTCGCACAGAGTTGGATACGACTGAAGCGACTTAGCAGCAGCAGCAGTCCCAAATGGAGACGTTCTCTTTTTTTCCCTCCTTTATCTTTTATTTTCTTCAGTGCCCCAATGTCACTTATAATCAGAAACATGTATGAAAAGCACATTTTAAACCCATATTCCTGAGACTTCCCTTGTGTTCCAATGGTCAAGGCTTTTCCCTCCAATACAGGGGGTGCGGGTTTTACCCCTGGTCATGAAACTAAGGTCTCTCATGGCTAAAAGACCAAAACATAAAACAGAAGCAATATTATAACAAATTCAATAAAGACTTTAAAAACAGCCTACATCAAAAAAGTCTTTTTAAACAATTAAGAAAATAAACCCATATTCCACATCTTATGTAACTATCACCATAAATATAAATAGAAGTAGTAGCTTTAGTCACTCAGCCGTGGACTCTTTGCGACCCCATGGACTGTATGTAGCCGGCCAGGCTCCTCTTGTCTGTAGAATTCTCCAGGCTAGAGTACTGGAGTGGGTTGGCATTCTCTTCTCCAGGGGATCTTCCTAACCCAGGGATTGAACCCCAGTCTGTAGCATTGCTGGCAAATTCTTTATCGTCTGAGCCATCAGGGAAGCCCCATAAATATAAATACTTTTATACAGTTGCCATCAGTCTGTGACAGAGCCTCTTTAGTAACTTAACATTGCCAAAGCCCTTTGCCTGCCCCAAACTTAATTTGTTAATTATCTTCCTAACAACTTATTAAGCAGATGAACCTGAATTAATGTAGAGAGCCATATATTGTAAGGCTTCTTGGTGGTCTGTTCCTACCTTTTTCATATAAATAAGTCGGTGGTGTACATTTCCATGACTATATAGTACCTTTCCATCCCTGTCTTCCTAGGAGACTGCAAGGGGTCTGGAGATGCTGCAGGTGATACGTGCAAACCTAGGTTACAGATGTGGGTGACCAGCTGCCAGCTGAAAGGGTGCCCACATGACAGACCTCAAGCAGAGGTGCCCACGCGGGAGTTGGACCATTTAACCAGGGGCTGCGGACGTAAGGGAGCCAGACAGGGAGCCTTGCGTGGGGAGAGGTAGGAAGGGGGCAGGCAGGACTGCATCCACTGAGGGGGGAACGCTGGAACCTTCCCGGGTGAGAGCACAGGCCCAGTGCTGCCTGACCTCTGGAGTTTCTAGAAGAGCTGAAAACCCACACCGTCCTAGAAAATCTCGTGATTTTTAAAAGTTCGGATTTTTAAAATCATTGTGCAGATCAAACAAAAGGAATATTGTTCAGGAAGATAGTCCATCAGGGAGTGAATTGTGCAAAAGTGGCCAGTTTGAGCCCGTGGTACATTACGCTTTGGGTAAAATCATGCCTGTTTTCTTTAGGGGGTTAATTGCTTGTGTCTTTCAGGCATCAAATCGACAGCAAAATAGCCCACCTGGGCGTGGATGGTGTGTCTCTTTAGGAGGGACTTATAAGTGAGGCCAGGCCTTTTGAAGACGCAGCTCACCTTCATTGTATACCACATACAGGAGCTCTTGTAAACAGATCAAGTGGCATGATACCCCTTTGGTTCTAGCACCTGTTATAAACTCACCTCCATCCTCCTGTACCTTTTTCTCACTCACCATTCGCTTTCATTAAGCATCAGCCCTACCAGGAAAGCTGTCTGGGACATAGTATTCCCTCCTTTCCAGCCAGCGTCCCCCAGCCAGGCTAGACAGGGGATATCTTCTGGGTCCATGCACTTCCCTAGAAAAACCCAATGACACTCATCTCACTCTTCCTTCTGCCCAGAGCAACAGCTACTGCTGCCACCTCCAAGCCCCTCAGTCATCACACTTCAGGGATGCTCTGCCTCTGGAGGAGATTAGGTCATTCAGGCAGGTCATAAAAGGAGAACGGCTTTTCCAAAAGCAAAGATCATTGAAACTGGTGAATAAGATGCCCGTTGGTATTCATTTTAGCAGCCTCGCTCGCAGACCTTTCTTCTATTCACAGCTCTTTGTTTTTGGGAAATCTGGAGCATGCTTAGAGCTGCTGCATGTAAACACTTTCAGCAGAGCTTCTGGGAATGATCCACGAAGATCATCTGCTTTTCCCTGAAAAAAATGGCCCAGACTGAGTTCCTTCTTTAAGAGCTATTTGAAGATAGCACAGAAAATCTGCAAGGCAAACTCCTACGAATGAAAATCACCCAATCAATGGGATGAAGCCTGCTTTTCAGGCTCCCCAAGGAAGAAGTCAAAAGCATCCTGACTCAGCCCACCCTAAACTCATAGCAGGCTCCTGTCAATCTCTGCGGCAGAGAATTTATTGACGTACATATTGTGTGTTCTACGTATTGTGTGTTCTCTGCTTCCCTCCCACTTTCAGCTGTGACAAAGGTTAAAGCCCAAGATGGTTGTGGTTATTGGTATTTTCTGTGATTTATAGAAGCTAAACTCTCCCAAGGGAATTTGCTGGAAGCCCCCAGGGGTGGGGGAATAGGCAAAGAAGAGGCTTGAAAGTGCTTGAGAGAAGAAGAGGTTTTCCTTGGAGACCTGAGAGCTGATTCTGTCATCGAGCCTTGATCTGATGTCTGAAATGAGCATTTGTTTTCCTATTGCCTGGTGCTGTTTAAAATCAGAGTATCCAATCATAGTAAGTGAAAGAGAAAGACAGAGACAGAGAAAGACAGAGAAAGACAAATACCATGTGATATCACTTATATGTGGAATCTAGAATATGACAGAAATGAACTTATTGAAAAAACGGAAAACAGACTCATGGACAAAGAAAACAAATTTACGGTTACCAAAGGGGAAAGGGGGAGAGAGGGATAAATTAGGAGTTTGGGTTGAACATATACACACTCAGTTCAGTTCAGTTCAGTCACTCAGTCGTGTCCGACTGTTGGCGACCCCATGAATTACAGCACGCCAGGCCTCCCTGTCCATCACCAGCTCCCGGAGTCCACTCAAACTCACGTCCATCGAGTCGGTGATGCCATCCAGCCACCTCATCCTCTGTCGTCCCCTTTTCCTCCTACCCCCAATCCCTCCCAGCATCAGAGTCTTTTCCAATGAGTCAACTCTTCGCATGAGGTGGCCAAAGTACTGGAGTTTCAGCTTTAGCATCATTCCTCCCAAAGAACACCCAGGGCTGATCTCCTTTAGAACGGATTGGTTGGATCTCCTTGCAGTCCAAGGGACTCTCAAGAGTCTTCTCCAGCACCACAAAAAGCATCAGTTCTTTGGCGCTCAGCTTTCTTCACAGTCCAACTCTCACATCCATACCTGACCACTGGAAAAGCCATAGCCTTGACTAGATGGACCTTTGTTGGCAAAGAAATGTCTCTGCTTTTCAATATGCTATCTAGGTTGGTCATAACCTTTTAATTTCATGGCTGCAATCACCATCTGCAGTGATTTTGGAGCCCCAAAAAATGAAGTCTGCCACTGTTTCCCCATCTATTTCCCCATCTATTTCCCATGAAGTGATGGGACCAGATGCCATGATCTTCGTTTTCTGAATGTTGAGCTTTAAGCCAACTTTTTCACTCTCCTCTTTTACTTTCATCGAGGGTCTTTAGTTCCTCTTCACTTTCTGCCGTAAGGGTGGTGTCATCTGCATATCTGAGGTTACTGATATTTCTCCCAGCAATCTTGATTCCAGCTTGTGCTTCCTCCAGCCCAGCGTTTCTCATGATGTACTCTGCACAGAAGTTAAATAAGCAGGGTGACAATATACAGCCTTGATGTACTCCTTTCCCTATTTGGAACCAGTCTGTTGTTCCATGTCCAGTTCTAACTCTTGCTTCCTGACCGTATACACACAACTATATGTAAAACAGATAAACAACAAGGACCTTCTGTGCAGCACAGGGAATGGCACTCAATAGCTTGTAACTTATAAGGGAAACAAATCCTTTAAACTGAAGAATAGTTTATTCACAGTGTTTCAGTTATACAACAAAATGATATGCTGTATATCTGTTTTGGGTGTACAACGTATACTATATATATTAATATGTAATATGATATGTATGTACATATATGTTTTGGGCTTCCCCATATACTATAAATATTGATATATAATATAATGTGTTGTGCTGTGTCGCTCAGTCACGTCCGACTCTTTGTGATCCCGTGGACTATAGCCCGCCAGGCTCCTCTGGCCATTGGGATTCCACAGGCAAGAATACAGGAGTGGGTTGCCATGCCCTCCTCCAGGATGTATATTTAACATATATATTATATACATTATATAGTATAGGTAGATTATATATATGTATATATATGTATGTATGTATGTTTTGAGCTTCCCCAGTGGCTCAGTAGGTAAAGAATCTGCCTGCAGTGGAGGAGGAACAGGAGATGCAGGCTCAATCCCTGGGTTGGGAAGATCCCCTGGAGAAGGAAACGGCAACTACTCCAGTATTCTCACCGGAAAGATCCCATGGACAGAGGAGCCTGGTGGGCGACAGTCCGTGGGATCGCAAAGAGTCAGGTACAACTGAGTGATTAAGCACAAGCATGTAACTTTCAACTGTACAGCAATATCACTTTACTGTATACCTGAAACACTGTAGATCAACTATACTTTAAATTAAATTGAAAAAGAGAGTAGAGCATCCATGGTTTATCATCCCATCAAGGCTGCAGACAGTGAAGGTCATCAAATTCTCCAAGGGCACTGCTTCCACAGAGAAGGGGTAGATGCTGGGAGTCAAAACCAATGCTTAGGGCAAGGCACCTGGGAGTCTGCACCATGGTGGATGCTTTGGACACACAGTCCCCATTTCCCCAAACCCTACAGTCATAGTCACACAACCAGCTTTCAGATGATGGTCTCGTGTACAAGAGGTTGTGTTTTCCAAGGATGTTCTCAACAGGTCTGTTCTCTGATCCCCATCCTGCCTACTCTTCCTGACCTTATTTCCCACGAAGAGAATTCCTTGTCTCCCCTCCTCAAACCTGGGGAGACCTTAGTGACTGCCCGGCCTCCAGTGTCAGCAGAAGTGATGCCACGTGATTTTGAGAGAGCCAGGTCACTGAAGAGCCAGAAGACAACACGTGAGCATCCGCGTGCCTGGAGGCCACCGGACTATGAGAAAGTCCCACTCTGCCTGTGAAAAGACCACAGCAAGGCGCCCTCATCAAGGGAAAGAACAGTGTCCAGCCACCACCCAGCCAAGCCCTTCCTGAATTTTTTTTTTTAATGTTTATTTGGCTGCATTTGGTCTTATTGCAGCACGTGAGGTCTTTGCTTTGGGGGCATGTAGGATCTTTAGTGGTGGCATGGGAATTCTTAGTTGCAGCATATGGGATCTAGTTGCCTGACCAGGGATCGAACCTGGTCCCCCCTGCATTGGGAGCACAGTGTCTTAGCCACTGGACCACCAGGGAAGTCCCCCTTTCAGAATTCTTGGTTTACAATGAAAAGACCGTTTTGTGCCACTACTTTTGGAGGGTGATTTATGACATCACAGTCAGTAACTGGGACACAGAGGGTTTGAACTCCTCACCAACCTCACACAGCTATTCAGGGCCATTTTAACCCTGTTCTGTCCGATCCTAATCCCTCTACACACACACACACACACACACACACACACCCTCCTGCCACAAGGAAGAGAACCCTAAATGAAAAGATGCTGAAAGACTTGCACCGAAGGGCCCTTCCCAGCCCTTCATCACCTTTAGAAGCTTATTTCTTGGCTTAATGCACCCCAGCCTCATTGAAAGCCTTTCATGGCCAGAAAGAGGAGTTTTTCTGTTTTCTTCTTTTCATCGCAGCCTGACGTGTGGTCCCCAGCTCAAACGGAAAATGTATAAATACATCTCTCAGCATCTGTCCTGAAATGACTTATTGTCGTGCCTTAATGAGTCCCTCAAGCTCTTGCCAGACCAGTAATTAACTGTAGCGGGAGGATGTGGAGCTGACGCTGTGGCCTCTGACTAGAGCAGGTGCATTTCAGAACCCATTCCCATGCCCCCAAAACCCCATCTGACCCAGAGGTGTGGATGAAGTTGTTCCTACGTTAGTGGTCCTCAGCAAACTATGTACTAGACAGGTCCCCCCCCTACACCTTGTGGGGACAGAACTGTCATGCCTCAAAGCTCCATGTATTATTACATAGGATGTGTTCAGAATCCTCCTGGCCACCACCAAGCTGCCATGAGACCCTGGTTTTATCCATGTTGTCTAAATCCTTTTAATCTGGGGACCGTTGTTCAGATTGAGGGTTCTTCTCATATCTGACTGGTCTTTACCAGAAAGTGGCAAACTGCAGTGGAAATGAACTGTTTCCCTTTATAGAAAAGAAATTTTTAACATTTTTATTGGAATATAGTTGCTTTACAATGCTGTGTTAATTCCTGCTCTCAAGCGACGTGGCTCAGCTACATGCCCTCTTTTTTGGATTTCCTTCCCATCTAGGTCATGACAGAAGATTGAGAAGAGTTCCCTGTGCTATTCAGTAGGCTCTCATTAGTTATCTGTATTATACAGAGCAGAGTATGTGTGTCAATTCCAGCCTCCCAGTTCATCCCTCACCCTTAGCCTCCTTAGTGCCATGTATTTGTTCTCTATATCTGTATCTCTGTTTCTGCTTTGCAGATAGGTTCGTCTGTACCATTTTTCTAGATTCTACATACATGTGCCTTAATATACAGTATGTGTTTTTAATGCTGTTTTGTTCTGCACCAGAAGTAAAAGCTTTGCTCACATGGTGCCTCCATTTGCAAATATCCCATGAAGCAATATGGTACTGTGAATACTAACATGCCCTCTAGAGTCAGCCAGGCAACTCGGGTTGAAGACTCAACTTTTCTTCTTGGACGCTGTGTGTTTTTGTGCATGTGAGTCCATCTCCTTGCGTCTTATCTGATAAAGTGAAGTAAAGTCGCTCAGTCATGTCCGACTCTTTGCAACCCCATGGACTGTAGCCCACCAGGCTTCTCCGTCCATGGGATTCTCCAGGCAAGAATACTGCAGTGGGTTGCCATTTCCTTCTCCAGGGGATCTTCCCGACCCAGGGATCGAACCCAGGTCTCCCACATTGCAGGCAGATGCTTTAACCTCTGAGCCAGCAGGGAAGCCCCTTATCTGATATGTGAGATGATAAATAACTGTAATACCTTCCTCATGGAGTGCTTGTGAGGATTAAAGGAGTTGGTTTATGTGAAGAACCCATGTAGAGTGTTGGTTCTTGTATTTTCCATGGAGCAAATCTTCCTTCAGTTCTTCTTGACTTCCTTACACAGCAGTCCAGACTTCCTTGTACTCTTAAGTGTGACCGAGGCACAGTGTTCTTTCCCAAGTGTAGCAAATGTCAGCCGCTGAACCACACTGTCCTGCTGGCTAACCCACTGTCCCCGGCATCCCCCTGGAAGCTCCATTCTGCCCACCCTCCTCCTCCTCCCCATGCTGGTCCTCTTGGCTCACGATGGATGCTGTTTCAGTGGCTGGTTGACTGTGGACTCTGCTCCCACCCTCAGGGCAACCTGAGCTTAGAGGGGGGGAGAGACGTACATCAGAGAAACTGCAGTCGCCCCTGGGCACCTGTGGGTTCCTTGCTTGGACTATTTATAAGCTAAGGTCTAAGGTTGATTGTAATTTCTCACTTACTAAGGCACATTTTCCCCTTCTGCTTTTATTACATATACTCTTCATTTATTTTGGGGAGAGGAGGGCAGGTAATACATCCACACATTTCCAAACTCAAAATGTAGACAGATCAACATGCCGAAATCTACATCTGCCCTCCCCTTACCCAGCTCCCTTCCCCAGAGGTCATCCGAGTTCACACTTTATCACATCCCTTTTCAGAGATATTTTATACATATGAAAACACGCACATATATATATATATATATATATATAAAACCCCCACATTTCAATTTTAAACAATGTTGCTTCCTTTTTCACCTATTAATAATAATATACCTTGTAATTTTTCCATATTAGTGCAGAAAGTTCTTTATTCTTATATATATAAAGAATATATAAAAGATATTCTTTATATATATAAAATATATAAAGATAGTTTGTATATACCTTTATATATAAAAGTATAAAGTTCTTTATACTTTTCTAAATAGTATCACAGGGACTTCCCTGGTGGTCCAATGGCTAAGACTCACCACTGCCAATGCAGGGGGCCCGGGTTTGATCCCTAATCAGGAAACTAGATCCCACGTGCTATAACTAAGAGTTCGCCTGCCATAACCAAAAAATCCTGCATGCCACAACCAAGATCAAAGATCCCATGTGCTGCAACTAAGACCCATCACAATCAAATAACTAAATATTTTAAAAATATCTTTGTTGTTCAATCGCAAAGTCGTGTCTAGCTCTTTGTGACCCCATGGACTGCAGCACACCAGGCTTCCCTGTCCTTCACTATCTCCCGGCGTTTGTTCAAATTCATGTCTGTTGAATCAGTGATGCCATCTAACTATTTTATCCTCTGTCATTGCCTTTTCCTCCTGCCTTCAGTCTTTCCCAGCATCAGGGTCTTTTCCAATGAGTCGGCTCTTCACATCAGGTGTCCAGGGTATTGGAGCTTCAGCTTCAGCATCAGTCCTTCCAATGAATATTCAGGAGTGATTTCCTTAAGGATTGACTGGTTTGATCTTGCAATCGAAGGGACTCTCAAGAGTCTTCTCCAGCACCACAGTTCAAAAGCATCATTATGTTCCTTTTTTAAAAAGCATCTCATATTATGGCATATGGCATCGTTTATCTGAACCAACACCCTATTATTAGCTGTCCTTGAGGTTCTACCACTTTTTCCCTGTAAATGTGACTTTGAATCACTTTGTCCAAACACCATCTTGAACATCTGTGATTGTATCTGTGAAGTGAATTGCAGAAGTGAGCTAGCTAGGAAAATGGTAAAGGCATTTGCAAAGGTGATGAGTATTGACATGTTACATAGAAACTCTATTGATTTACACCACCATCCACCTACACCCACATGTTGCTAACAAGCCCTTTGATCTCTTGATGCTTGCATTTTTTCCCCACATGAATGATTGGGCTAGCAAGTAGCCTGAGAGTAAAACTCTACTTGTAAATTGTGGTATGGATTTTAGGGTGTCAGTTCACCCTGGTGACTCCTGGGAAGTTCTGGAGTGGCATTTGTGGACCTGCCATGTCTCTGGAGTATCTCCCCTGGGTGTGCAGTGGGTCTTCCATCTTGATAGCTACATTCATAATTTATGAACATGTGTGTTGTACAAGGGTTTCCCTGGTGGCTCAGGTAGTAAAGAATGTGCCTGCAGTGTGGGAGATCTGAGTTTGATCCCTGGGTTGGGAAGATCCCCTGGAGAAGGGAATGGCTACCCACTCCGGTATTCCTGCTTGGAGAATTCCATGCTCTTTTTTCCTCTTTGGCTGTGCTGGGTCTTTGTTGCAACCCGCAGGCTTTTCATTGTGGTGTGTGGGCTTCCCTCTAGTTGCAGAGTGCCCAAGTTCAGTAGTTGCAGCTCAAAGGCTTCTCTAATTGCAGCACACAGACTTAGCTGCCCCACAGCATGTGGGATCTTACTTCCCAGACCAGGGATTGAACCCCTGTCCCCTGCATTAGAAGGCAGATCATTAAGCACTGTCCCCCTCCTTCAGGGAGGTCCCTATATTAGGTCTCTTCTAAATTCTCACCTAATCTGAGTTCTGTATTTTCTCCCAAGTCCCAGCCCCCCTCATTCTTCTCCAATGGCCAAAGTGTTTTCTTTAAAACATAAATCAAATCATGCAACCTCTTATTATTTCACCTTCCAGAGCTTCTCATCTTCACCTGGAGAGTCACATCCAGCTCTCACATCATATTCAGTTCTTCACCATGAACTCCAAGGCCCTGGAGATGCTCTGGCCCCTGCCCACCTCTCCATCTTTTCCTTTTATGTTTTTCTCATTGGTCACAGTCTTCTTCCACCCTGGCTCCTATGGGGCCTGTCACTCATGAGTCAAGCTTGTTCCTGCCACAGGGCCTTTGCATCTGCGATTCCCTCTTACTGGACTCTGCAAGACGAGATCGTTCAGCGTTTTAGGTCTTGGCTCAAGTGTCTTATTCTCAGAGAGAACGTCTATGACCACTCACATGCATTGCTGGTTTTCTCTTCTTTCTAGAACTCACCAGTATGAAATTACCTGTTTGTTTATGATCATCTCTCCCCTCAAGAAAGTAGACTCTATGAAGGAAAGAAGAGACGTATCCATTCTTAGCACTTAGATCAGCTCTTAACACAGAGCAGGGACTGAAATCATCACTCAGTGAATAAGCACATGAATGATCTTTGCAACAAATATCAAATGATCTTACCTGTAGTTTATAGATGAAAAACAGGGGTCAGAGGGCCCTTGTGCTCAGAGTATGAGGTATTTGCTGAATGACTTAATAAATAAAGGATGCTAGTTATGCTGTATTGCATTAGAGCATGTTGACCCATTGTACATATGAAGGAATAAGCTGAGAGAGTCTGTATGAGCTGGAAGAACCATGTCCTGGGAGCTGGTGATGGGAGCCCCAAGGTTTTGCAAGAGATATATGAGGGGAACCCAAGCCCACTGTGCTCCAGGCTTCCTCCCCACCCTGAATACACTTTTCTAGTTTTCATCTTCTTTGCAGCTGTGAAAGAGGAAGTGACATCCTGTTCACCCACTAAGGGATTTATGAAACAATTCGCGTAATATATGCCAGCACTGCAGTAAGAATTCCTAGACTTACAGACGTTTCCCTAAAATGTCATTCTTATTGGTGAGAGCTTAACAGCTTCGTCCAAGCCTGAAATGTGCTAGTCATAAAGGAAATATTAGATTGGCCAAAAAGTTCATTTGGGTTTTTCCATAAGATGTTATAGAAAAACCCAAAGAGATCTTGATATCTCATGCTAGGCTGCCATGCAAGACTCAGAGACATACAGGAAGCACGACTGTTTGGGCTGTGCCCCACAGTGCTTGGGGACTAAGGAGGCTTCCAATCTTGCATTCTGATTACCTGTTAAACCCTCACAGGAGGGAACCTTTAACACACACATCAGCCTGATTGGAGTGTCTCAGAGTGAAGACCTGAGCTTTTGTGTTTGTCTTTGTATTCAAGTCTTAAATAATTATCCTGCCAGGCACTGGGAATATATATGAGGGGCCATAGAGCAGTTATGGACTCTGACCTCAGGCACCTCGCTGTGCATTTGAAAAGATGGAAAATGTTTACATAAGCACACCAAGACATAATCTCTAGCAACACCAGGAAATGCTCTGAAGAAAAGGTATGTAGCATTTAAGAATTCACAATAAGACAGTGTGTTACTTAGCATACGGGTCAATTGCTTGCAAAAGGGCCCTTGGTGAAGATGGTGTGAATTATAGATGAAAGAAAACATTATCCTCCTGTTACAGAGGGGTCGGCAATGGTTTTGTGCCTCTGCTCTGCACTGCCATCAGAAACCCAGGTTCCTTCCTAGCTGCTCAGCTACCACAAGCAGGCTGCCCTTGCCCACATGATCCAAGATGGCACAATAGCCTAGCCAAGGGGAAGATGACGAGGAGAGAGGGCCGTGGATGCCAAACCATGGAGAAGTGTTTCAGTTATTACCTGAGGGGCGATGAGAAGTCTTTAAACTATTTGAAGCAGGATGATGGCATGATCACATTTATGTAAACAATATTACTGGTAAATGTATAAGAAACACATTGGGAGAGAGGGGTCCAAGAAGATACAAGCATCCAGTTAGGAACTTCCCTGGCAGCCCAATGGCTAAGACTCTGCGCTCCCAATGCAGGGGGCCCTGGTTCAATCCCTAGTCAGGAAACTAGATTTCAGTCCCCACTGAAGGTGGCAGAGAAGAGAGAACTAGATCCCACATGCAGCAACTAAACATCCTGCTTGCCACAAAAAAGACTGAAGATCCTGAGTGCTGCAATTAAGACCTGGGTCAGCCAAATAAATAAATGTGTATGTGTGTATGTGTGTGTATTTTAAAACCATGCAGTTAGACTGGAATACTGGACCAAAATAAGGATAAGGTGTCTGTTCTGCCTCCTCACCACTGTCTTCTTCCACACGCCTCTGAAAGACCAGAGACCTCAACCCACTGTCTCCTCTGCCACCTTCCATGTCGACTGGCACAGAGCATTCTGAAAAACAGCCAAAATCCCTGAGTTGGTCAATACGCTTGATATTTTTGTTCAGGGGGAAAAAGAGTCTGGCAAAGAGGCAGTCACTTAGCAAAGAGAGATTATTCTAATAACCTTAAATTGGTCCTCTAGACTTCTCCCTACCTTCTCTCCTCCAAGACATAGTGACAGCTTGTTCTGTAGGCTGCTCTCCATGCCTCTCCTGGGTAACCTAATAACTTTTTTCTTTCCATTTTCCACATCACATTAATTCTTCATAAGTGGTCCTTATTATTCCTTACATGTTCCGTCTCAAGTGCAGTCTTTTCTCACCAGCGGTGTGTAAACTAGGCCAGCTAAATGGCAAAGACACCTCATCCATCATGCTTTTAATTTTCCACCTTGGGAGGAAGCACTGAGGCTTAAGTTAAGGATAAAAGCAAGTCACCTTACTACTTCGCTGGCTCTTTGGCCAAGGATGTTACCCTCTCATTTCTGCACTGGAGTGAACAAAAGGAAGCTACTCTCTAGAAACCACATGGATTACCATGTAGGTTTGTGTAGCTTTGGATAAAAGGGTCAACTGATAGAGCTTCCCTCCACCCCAGATCATGGATTTAGAAAGAAAGAAAGTGATTTATTTTTTTTTGTTTAAATGTTTGAGTTTGTGAGGCAGGTCCAGTCTGCAGAAGCATCAGGGGCCCAGACTCCTGCCAACTTGTTACTCCAACTAAGTTGTCACTGTGGCGGACACAATCCAAGATGGCTCTTCACCATGGAAAATTCTGGCCTCTGGGGAGAGACCAAGGGAAGGCAGGGGGCCTGCCTCTTCTCTTTAAAGGCAGAATCCAGAAGTTGCACATGTCACTTCCACTCCCAGTCCATGAACAGAATGTACATACGTGGTCATACCTAGCTGCAAGGGAAGCTGGAAAGTGTCATCTCTTATCCCAATTACTCGTACACCATGCTAGAAGAGCATAACAGAAGGAGGGGGAAGATAGTGTTCTCTAACACTGTAGGAGCCTGAAAATGTGCAGAGCAGGAATGTTGAAGGAAAACCGAGATGGGAGCAGGGGAAGGAAGAGTCACTCTGACATAGAAGAATGTCCAGTAATCAGACATCAGAGCCAGTCTGAACTGTTGTTGTTTTCTCATTTGTTTACTTACTTTTGGCAGTGCTGGGTCTTCGATGCTATACGTGGGCTCTCTCTAGTGGTAGTGCTCAGGCTCCTCACTGTGGTGGCTTCTCTTGTTGCAGAGCACAGGCTCAGTAGTTGTGGTGAATGGGCTTAGTTGCCCTGCGGCATGTGAAATCTTCCCAGACCAGGGATCAAACCCACCTCCCCTGCATTGCCAGGTGACTTCTTAACCACTGGACCACCAAGGAAGTCCTCAGAGCCAAAGTCTTGGCATCCTCTGGAGCACAGGCTGGAGGGAGATCACCCAGCCAGGAAGAAGAGAGGTCAAGTGCAGATAGCAGCCCTGGGCAGAGTTTTCAGAAGTCTTCGAAGATGTGATCAAGAGCCAAGAAGGCACAGGAGAGCTGGTCAGCAATACACAGTGCTGAGTGTTTCAAGCTGCATTAGCCTCAAACAAGAACTTTTATTTGGTCCCTATAATGATATCAATGTGCATGTGTGTGTCAGTCACTCAGTCATGTCCAACTCTTTGTGACCCCATGGACTGTAGCCCACCAGGCTCCTCTGTCCATGGAATTCTCCAGGAAAGAATACTGGAGGGGGTTGCTTTTCCCTTCTCCAGGGGATCTTCCTGACCCAGGAATTGAACCCAAGTTTCCTGCATTGCAGGCAGATTCTTTGCCATCTGAGCCACCAGAGAAGCCCAATAGTGAAAATAATCCTATAAACATCAGATACCCCTATTTTCAGAGCAGCTGCTGCATTACTGGCACTGTGCCATGTGTATGATGTGCCTGAATCCTGCCTCTGGGCCATCTTGGAAAATTTTCTCTTTAGGCCTCTGATTTCTTGTCTGTAGAATGGGGATATCATAAGACTATTGCAGGGATGAATGACAATTTAATATTTACACACTTAAAATTGTCTTGTTACATACTCGCTAAATGTATGTGCAATCACTCAGTCATGTCCAACTCTCTGCAATCCCATGGACTGTAGCCCACCAGGCTCTTCCGTCCATGGGATTCTTTAGGCAAGAATACTGGAGGGGGCTGCCATTTCCTTCTCCAGGAGGGTCTTCACCACCCAGGAATTGAACCCATGTCTCCAGGGGCTTCTGCACTGGCAGGCAGATTTACCACAAAGCCACCTGAGAAACCCACTCACTTAATATTGCCTTAATAATAATTCTCATTTCTAGCCGCCTTGCTAAGAAGCAAGGTTCTTAAGAGGAGCTTCAGGCAACCTTGCAATATCTCTAGCAGTCCCTCATGCCAACATAAAATTCAGGCGAAAACACTGCCTCACAGAGCACCAGGCTGGGCTCCCAGTGTTATATAGCAACTTCTCACCAGCCGTCTATTTTACACATGGTAGGGTATATGTGTAGATGCTACTTTTGTAAAGCAGTTTTCCTCCAATTAAAAAAAAAGACACTGCCTTGATTCCAAAACAGCTTCAAAGCCAGAACTCTGCCCCACAGTGCCACAAGCTCCCTACAACTGATGACTACCCTATGATTTATCGACATAGAAATTCTGGTTCAGTCACTAGTGACCTCTGATTCTTCCAGTAATCCTGAGATACAGATGTTACAAGTGCTGTCTTACAGAAAAACAATGTAAATTCAGTTGAGAGGAAAAGATCTGCAGTTTGAAATCAGCTCTGCCTGATTTTGCTGTGCAGCATTGGGGAAGACACATAACTTCTCTGAGCCTTAGTTCCCTAGCTCTGCAATAGAGCCAGTATTTCCCACCTCATGAGGTTAGCCTCAAGGGCAAATGAGTTGATATGTGTCAAATGTTTGACCCATCCTGACAGCTGGTATTGTTAAGAAAGCCAAGTTTTTGTGATTTTGGTAGGCAGCCTCTGACATGGTGGGCTTCCCAGATTGCTCAGTGGTAAAGAATCCACCTGTCCTACAGGAGATGCAAGAGACATGAGTTCGATTCCAGGGTTGGCAAGATCATGGGAGTAGGAAATGGCAACCCACTCCAGTATTCTTGCCTGGAAAATTCCATGGACAGAGGAGCCTGGTGGGCTATAGTCCATGGGGTCACAAAGAGTCAGACACGAATGAAGCAACTTAGCACACACACACACACAGTAGCAGGTAACTCATGCAGGATTCTTACAGATGCTCTGCTGCTGCTGCTAAGTCGCTTTATTCGTGCCGACTCTGTGCGACCCCAGAGACAGCAGCCCGCCAGGCTCCCCCATCCCTGGGATTCTCCAGGCAAGAACACTGAAGTGGGTTGCCATTTCCTTTTCCAATGCATGAAAGTGAAATGTGAAAGTGAAGTTGCTCAGTCGTGTCCGACTCCTAGCGACCCCATGGACTGCAACCCACCAGGCTCCTCCGTCCATGGGATTTTCCAGGCAAGCGTACTGGAGTGGGGTGCCATTGCCTTCTCCGACAGATGCTCTAGGGTTGCTTATATAATCTTATGGGATAAAAATATGATACTGAGTAAGGATACATAAATGTACAACATAAAAGTTCCTTGTGTCTTTATGGAACTTTATAATTTGCAAATGCATTTCAATAGATACATTGAATTTGATCATCACAGGAAAACCTTGAGAGCTGGACAAAGGAAGGAGTTTTATCTCCATGTTACAGGTAAAGAAACTGAGACCCAGAGGCATTAGAAGTAATTAATTCAAAAACCCCCATATGTGGAATCTTTAAAAAGGGTACAGATGAACTTATCTACAAAACAGAAATAGAGTCACAGATGTAAAAAACAAACTTACAGTTACCAGAGGGTAAGCGGGGGAGGGATAGATTGGGGGAGACCTTGACTGACATATACACACTATATTTATATCTAAAATAGATGACTACTAAGGACCTACTGTACAGCACAGGGAACTCTACATAATAGCCTGTAATGGCCTATGTGGGGAAAGAATCTAAAAAAGAGTAGACTCACATTTATGTATCACTGATTCGCTTTGCTTACACCTGAGACTAATACAGCATTGTAAATCAACTCTGCTCCAATAAAAATTAAAAACAAAAACAAAAACACACACCTAGCAGGCTAAGAGGAGCAAATTAGATTTTACCTTGTCACTAGTGGTAAACAGCCTAACTGCCAGTGCAGGAGACATGAGAGACATGGGTTTGATTGATCCCTGGGTGGGGAAGATCCCCTGGAGAAGGAAGTGGCAACCCACTCCAGTATTCTTGCCTGGAGTATCCCATGGACAGAGGAGCCTGGCAGGCTACAGTCCATAGAGTCACAAAGAGTCACACACAACTGAAACAATTTAGCACACACACACACACACACACGCACTGTGCTTTTTTTTCTTTCTTTGTATCCTATGTTCTTTCCAAGAAGCTCACCACCTATTGGAAGCTTCCTGTTCACAAAGCCCAGAGCAAGTATCTTTGGCTGTAATTTGACTAACCTCTAAGACTTGGATGAAGGACAGGGATAGACTATAACCTGAATAGATAAACTTTAAAGCAATCATTAGCCATCTCTGATAGTTTAGATTCCCCACATCCTAGGTTCTCAGTGTAAGAAGGCTGAAAATGATGAGCGAGAACAGAGAAAATACAGAGGAAAAATGATTGACCTTCTGTGTACATATTTCTGACAACCTGTGTTGTCTGGGGGAGGTTTGCCTAAGAAAATTATTGACTTCTTGCACCTGAAGACATTGTTTCTTTACTCATTTTATTTACATGTGTTGGGTTAGTTCAACCGTTTCCTGAAATTCTGAAATGGTTTTCTGGCCCTGTATGGATGGCAACCATATCATGGAGGGAAATAATTGGGACTGTGTTTGCTTTTGCTTTTTCCAGTCTAGAGTATGTCAGGCTGAGATGATTTCTGAGCGTGAAAAGAATAAGGATGCTCTTTTTCCACCAGCTTCATCCCTATGGTCTAATCACCCAGTGATTGAATATGTAGCCATATTTCCAGCTATCTTGTGATGTCATGAAAGTAATACAGCGTGATGGTTCAGGGCCCAGGCTCAGAAATAAGACTGCCCAGGTTCCGATTCTTACACTTCAGTTTAATAAGTGAATATTGGCAATTTACTAAATGTCTCTACATCTGTTTCCTCATCTGCAAAACGGGTCTGATAGTAACAGCATCTAACTCCTACAGTTGTTTGAGAATTCTACAAGAGAGATTATAAAAGTGCCTGGCAAACATCAAGCATATAGCTTTATTGTTGGCATGATCACAGGACAGCAACTGGAAATGGAGAGTGGAGGGCGTATAGTACCAGATGGATAGATCATTTTGAAGAGCAAATTCAGATCACTGACCCTCAGAAGACATCCAGACCCACTTCCAAACCTTCCTAGGACCACTCAAGCACGGCTGGTCTTCTGAGACCCACAGATCAGGGGATCGTCGTGTCTCATCAAACATGGTCTTTCAATTCGTGAGAAGGAAAAGCCAACCCAAACCGGATGGAGAGAAAAAGAACTGGAAAGCTAGGGGTAAACTTGAATTCCACACAAGGGAGTTTGGCTTTAAATTATGTCAGTGGAAAATGGCTTCCACATTCAGATCTTTGATTTTTCTGTTTCCCTCCACTGGAGTCGCTCTAGTGGCTCATGCTCATATCAGCCTCAGTCTTACGACTTTCCCAAGTTCCAAGTCAACGGGGCAAAGGGATGCTCCCTTCCTGAGGCCACGGCCAAGTTCTGAGGTCCATTCTGCCGTTTAGATTCTGAGATCTGACTCTCTAAGCCTAGGGTCATGGGCTGCAGCCCTGGACCCCATCTGGACCACATGGGCCAAGAAACAGGGACGGGAAGAATCCTAAGTTAGAGGAAGGAAGAACCAGCATCCATTACACAGCCCTTCTTGAGGACCACATGGAAAGACATCATGTCTGCTACCGCCACCGTCCCTGAGCATTCAGAAGAGTCTGATTTCGAGAGCAAATGATGTTGGGGATGTATTTACTAAACATCATGGGTGCTTCATTTCCTTCCCCAAACATCACTTAATAATGTCATCTCACAGTCATAGAGAAAAGCAGTTCCCTCTCAGTAAGAGACCAAATGTGTTTCGTACAGCCCCTGAGGGATGAAGACCTTCAGTTTCAAGGTTCATAAGAAGCAGAGGGTTTCAGTGAGAAGGAAGGGGCTGAAATGTATGCAGCTGAAAAAATGAAAATGAACCATAGGTGGCGCCAAGGAGATGACCTCTCTGGCTTCCTTCCAACAGGTTTATTATTGATGCCGACACCCTGCTTTACAAAGAATTTTAGGTAATTTACAATATTCCATCCAATATGGGAAGCCAAAAGAAATTTCCAGGAAATAACAATAGCAAATATGTCTGCTCTGCACCCGTAATTATTCTAAGTACTTTACACCAGCTTCCCCAGTGTAAGTAGCTCAGTGGTAAAGAATCCGCCTGCAGTGCACGAGACACAGGTTCCATCCCTGGGTAGGAAGATTCCCCTCGAGGAGGGCATGGCAATCTCCTGGACAGAGGAGCCTGGTGGGCTACAGTCCATGGTGTCACAAAGAGTCAGACACGACTGAAGTGACTTAGCACAGATGCACACACACCTTAACATATAGTCCTTTAATCTCAACATCCCTGATTATCTGTGGTTTATGGATGAGGACACTGAAGTGCAGAGAGATTAAGAAACTCTCCAGGTTTACACAGCTGGCAAGCCAGGATTTCCAGCCAGGGCAAGTCTACCACAGAGTCAAGGCTCTTAACCTCTCATGATAACCCGACAAGGAGAAGATGGAGGCAAGAATGTGAGGTCAAGGCAAGAGCAAAGTGGACACATAAAGCGGATGCCATGAAACCCTGTCCCCTTGCTGGGGTCGACCAGGGACCTTTAGCCTTTTAGCCTTCCAGCAGCCCTCAGTCATCAGTGCTACCAGGTGAAAGGTTCAAGGTGCCTATCTCTAAGGTAGATGGAAACAGTTGGTCAGGAGAAATGCATAGTTAAGATAACATCGGAAAAAAATGGCTATGGTGGGTTATTTTGTGCAATACAGTTCAATGGCCAGTTTCATTCATTCATTTAATGAATGCGTTGAGCTGTTTCTCTGTACCAGGCACCCATTGTTCCTGGGTGATTTGAGTGCACTGATTAGATTAAGATGCTCCTCTCATGTGACTTCTGATCCAGAGGGGAGAGAGGAAAGAGAGAGAGGGGACAAATTAGTATATGATATATTAGATGAAAACAAGTCTGCTGAGTGATGCTGAGGTATAGGAGGGTGTGCTGGGTGAGTCTGAGTCATCAGCCAAGTCCCATCTTGGAGGAAGTGATGTCTGACACGAGAATGAAGTCCAAGAGGAAGCCTCTTGGTTCTGCGGGGGAAAGCTGTTCCCAGTAGAGGGACAGCTAGCTGGATTTTGGAGCATGCTAGGTGTGTCCAGGGCCCAGCAGTGTGGCTGGAGAAGGATGCATGATGGAGCCCTGGGGTTAAGGTCAGGGAGGAGAGAAAGGGATTGTTAACCGTGTGGTCAGTCCAGACAAGCACATCAAGGGCTGAGGAGGCCCAATTCTTTTGCGTTCTCCTCTCTGTATCTGAAAGCAGATCCCAATGTGATTTTTCACGGTGCCTCTCTCACAAAGACAGATGTCAAAAGCCCTAATGAGCTCTCAGATGAGGAAAAAGAAAAAGTACTTTCACCGCCCACCTCACCCCACCCTGCAAACGTATATGCCTGTATTTCTATAGAACGCAGAACAGGACAGAGATTTTCCTAAACAGCAAGTGAAGAGTGGAGGAAAGGCGGGCAGAAGGGAAAAAATGAAAGTGCAGTTTATGTTTTCCATTTATACCATCAGCTTTTTATTAGCCAGGTGACACAGAGACAGAGCCCACGCTCAGCAGGGCTGGCGGAGAGAGTAGTAAAACCTGACAGGTAATTTGGTAAATCAAGACAGTCAGCAAACATCTGTTGGGGATGATAATATTCAAGGGGTTTCATTGTTTCAATGAAAACTTAGTTTCGCTGGGCTTGAATTAATTTTTCATTGTCTCCAGTTAAACGAGCACTGCTTACACAGCTGCCTCAAATAGAACCTTGATTGCATTCCATCTTTTGCCAAAATCATGAAAGACCCAAAAAAAAAAAAGTTAAATACAATCAAAGACCCCTGTCAGATGCACTGAAGTCATTTCTGCCCTCCAAACCCCCTGGATTCTTTGTTTCTCCACCACATTCTCTCTTGATCAGTTCTGATGCTCTTTTATTATCAGCCTGTTAACATGAGAAGGGAGAGGGGAAATACAGAATAAACTGTGGCCATATTAGGCAAAAATGTGAAAAAGCATGCAACTTGGAGTAAATGCACATGGGTTTGTTGTTTTTTTTTAATTGTGGAACCCCTTGGCACCAAAGAGGAGTGGGAAGGTAAAAACGCAAGGACTGAGAAATACACACACATGCGTGTACACGCGCAACACACACACACACACACACACACACCGCCATTATCACATTGAGAAAAGATGAGAAAAGATGCAAGATGCATTTCTGACGTTTCACTGGAGCACAGCCATTTGGGATGTTCCCTCTGTTGTCAATTTCCTTTGCAAATAATTAACAACACTTGAGTGCATTCATGGGCCTTCACAAATCTTGTTTTGACATGATTGTCAGGAAAAACTCACTGATGAATGAGTCTTGAGTTAGACGTCATTCCAGAATCTGTTTTTTTTTTTTCCTTCTTCCGTTTCTATGCATTTGCTGCCCTAATGGATGTTTTGCTGATACCAGGAACAGAAACCAGACTACAGTGGCCAAATCAGTTTGAGGGTTTTTGCCCTTTGAAACAGCATGAGGTTCAGAGGCTAGGGCTAGGCTGGGGCTGATGTAGTGGCTTCACAAAGCCATCAGGGACCCGGGCTCCTTTTCTCTTCCTGCTCTGCCCTCTCTGGCATGTGCCACCCTTCCTCATGTTCACAAGATGGAAGCTATACCTCCAGGCATCTTATTTATGTTCCAGGTGGGATGGAAGGGGTAAGATGTGTAGCAAAAGCAGCAGGTGAAGTCTGGCCAGGTCTGTCTCTTTTGATCAGAAAAACAACTTCTAAGCCCAGCCAGTAGCCATCAGCTTATATAGCTCGTGGCTCAATAGGACCCAACCAGCCACCTCTATCTAGCAGCAGGGAAGACTGACGAGGTGAAAATTCTTACTTTGGGCTCATCACACACTGAGCAAACAGGTTCTGTTAGTAAGTTAGAGGGGAAGAGTGGACGTTGGGTACACAACCGACAGTGGCTACTCCAGAATTGAAGGAAGGACATCCTTTCTCTATGCTTTTGGGCATACTTGTGTGAAGGTGTAATGGTTGGAGTTGACTTGAAAGTCTGCCAGGAAAGCCGGAAAACAAAGGCCAGTGTTCTGAGGATGGCAGAAGAGAGACTTGGAGACTGTATCTTTGGTGATATTTCTGAGTCACTGGATCAGGCAGCCCTGAACCCACCCCCTTTCACTCTTCCTCTTTGGCGAAGTGATATATTTCACATCATCTAATTCAGTGTTAGACTTTCCAGAACACTCAAAGTGTTGGAACTGACACAGTTCCATCTTCCTCGGGGAAGCCTATATACCCTCCTATATACAGCAGAGTGGGGTTTTTTTTAAGTAATTTTTTTTAATTGCAGTAAAATAGATAAAACATAAAATTTACCATTTTCACCGTTTAAAAATCTGTACTATTCATTTGGCTGCGCTGGGTATTAGTTGTGGCATGTGGGGTCTTCATCTTTGTTGTGGCACGCTGGATCTTTTGTTGCCACATGTGAACTCTTGGTTGTGCCTTGTGGAATCTAGTTCCCTGACCATGGGTCGAACCTGGGCCCCCCAGATTGGCAGCACAGTCTTAGCCCCTGGACCACCAGGGAAGTCCCTTAACCATGTTTAAGTGCACAGTTCTGTGACATTAGGTACATTCCCAGTGATGTATAGCCATCACCACTATTCACCTCCAGAAATCTTTCATCATCCCAAACTGAACCTCTGTGCCCACTGAACAGCCCTCCACCTTTCTCCTTCAGCTCCTGGCAACCACCATTCTGCTTTCTGTAAATTTTAGCCCTAGTTACCTTGTATAAGTAAGACTGGACACTATTTGTCTTTTCAACACATGCAGGTGGTAGGAAAACCCAACTGAAATATGTTTAAGAATTGTTTTCAAGAAATATATCAGCAGAACAGAATAGGGTGCAAAAATAGGTCCACATATAGCCGTCTATGGGGTCACACAGAGTCGAACGCAACTGAAGTGACTTAGCAGCAGCATAGAGGATTATTTGATTTATCACAGAAGTGCCAATCAAATTCATGGGGAAAGGAATGACTTTTTAATATATGGTACTAGTTCAAAGGATGTGCTTCCCAGGTGGTGCAGTAGTAAAGAAAAAATATATATATATAGACTCATGAAATCACAAAATCCTTGGGAAAGCTGGTTTGAGGCATGACTGAATACAGCAGTCACAACTGTGTCTTAGGGATGTGCCTTCCCTTCCTACAGTAAGCTCTCTTGTCTCCTGTGCAGACGCCATTCAGAGGCAGATTCTCCTCTCCTGGTGCCTATTTCAGTATAAATTAGGTGAAGAGGAGGTTATGGTCGTCTCAGTTGATTCCATAAAAATCCCAGGGTAGAGACTTATTGGCCCTGACCTGCTGCTGCTAAGTCGCTTCAGTTGTGTCCGACTCTGTGCGACCCTGCAGATAGGAGCCCACCAGGCTCCACCATCCCTGGGATTCTTCAGGCAAGAACAGTGGAGTGGGTTGCCATTTCCTTCTCCTAGTTTATCCGTGAACCAATTGTGTAAATTCTGCTGGCCCCTGATTGGTCTGAACCTGGGTCACATGACCCCTTGTAACTTCTACTATCCTCTGATTGGCCAGGCCTAGAGCACATGCCCGGTTCTTTTTTTTTTTTTTAATTGGAGCACAATTGCTTTACAATGTTCTGTTAGTTTCTCTGTACAATGAAGTGAATCAGCTATATTTATACATATATCCCCTTCTTCTTAGACTTCCCTCTCACCCCCCTATCCGTCCCCGTCTAGATCATCACAGAACATGGAGCTGAGTTCCCTGATCTATACAGCAGCTTCCCACTAGCTATCTATTTTACACATAGTGTATATATGTCAATCCTAACCTCCCATTTCATCCCACCCTCTCCTCCCTCCCCCTCTCCATGTCTGCATGCCCGTTCTCTACGTCGGTGTCCTTATTCCCGCCCTGAAAATAGGTTCACTGGTACAATTTTTCTAGGTAACACATACATGTGTTAATATACAATATTCTCTTTCTGACTTCATAACCTAAGTGTCCATTGACAGACAAATGGTTAAAGAAGATGTGTGTGTATATATGTACAGTGGAATATTACTCAGTCATAAAAGGAGCAAAATTGGGTTATTTTGTAGAGGTGTGGATGGACCTAGAGTCGTACAGAGTGAAATAAGAACAAGAAAAACATGCCCAGTTCTTGAATTGGGTGTTGACTTAGTCCCACTGGAGACATCTAGGCTAAGAGGGATGGAGATATGACCCCATGGTAAAGCCCCTCATCCCCAAAGAGGAGTGAAAAGGCTTCCCTAAGGAAAACTGAGTCCTGTTATTGTAAAAAGAATATGTGCTAGACAGGCAGACTCAACAGATACCCTCCGCAAAGGTGCTTTCACCGTAATGTAGGAGGTAGCCCGTGTTCCAGTGGGGGTCAGAGGCTCCCCACACCTGAGCTCTTACACAGCACTGCCACTTCCTCATTCCTGGTTTACCTGACTCTGCTGCTGCTGCTGCTGCTGCTGCTGCTGCTAAGTCGCTTCAGTCGTGTCCGACTCTGTGCGACCCCATAGACTGCAGCCCACCAGGCTCCCCATCCCTGGGATTCTCCAGGCAAGAACACAAGTGAAATAGAAGTCGCTCAGTCGTGTCGAACTCCTAGCGACCCCATGGACTGCAGCCCACCAGGCTCCTCCATCCATGGGAGTTTCCAGGCAAGAGTACTGGCATGGGGTGCCATCGCCTTCTCCTACCTGACTCTAGACAGGTCTATTTGCCCCCTTCCAATGTACCCGCTTCCTTATTCACCTTTGTATTTCCCAAACTGTCACACCCCTACATGGTGCTAATCAATGCTTACTAATTTTGAGCACTTCCCTGGTGGTCCAATGGTTAAGACTTCACCTTCCAGTGCAGGGGGTGTGAGTTCGATTCCCTTGTTGGGAGCTAAGGTTTCACATGCCTCTCGGCCAAAAAACCAAAGTGTGAAACAGAGGAAATATTGTAACTGATTCAATAAAGACTTTTTAAATGGTCTATATCAAAAGATCTTTTTAAAAAATACTAACTTAGATTCACTCTAATGGTAATATGTGGTGATTCGCTTTTAGAATAATAGCTATTGAGTTGTGACTGCCTACCATAGCCTGAGTACTGGAGGGGGGTCACTTTACCCCTCACATTTAATCTCTGCAACAGGGAAAAACTATTAATTTGCAGATAAGGAAGCTGAGGCTGAAACAAATCAAGAAGAGTTTGCTCATAGTTCATTGTTACCTGGTAACAGAACAGAGTCTCCCACCCAGATCTGACTGATAATGTCATTCTGCTCTTCTAGACAGATCTTAGATTCTCCCTTGCCAGGGGCAGGTGAGAACATTCATTCCAGAAAATTGGCAGAGCTTCCACGTAGAAAGCTTCCATGTATCTTTCCACGAGGTCCAGATCAATGGATTCAGGGAATTCCAAGAAACAACAACCCATCACGCTCCCCTGAGTCTCTCGGTACTGAATGCTCAGCCCTCATAGAGGAAAGGCCTGGATCTGTATCACTGGGTTTGGGCAGCTCAGGTAAAGACACAGTCTTCAGACATCCTTAGCATCCCTTATTATTTTAAGCCCAGCCTCCCCACACATTTTCAGAATGTGAATTTTCCCTGAAATGCTTGTACTTGTGCCCCCTTTCCTAAGGGGTCAGTAGATGAATAAAAGCAACCTGTGGTCAAGTAAAGGACTGACCTCTAACGAAGTTTCTCTCCAAACTTTCTCATCATAGACGCCTTCTTTTAAGTACACACTTTACCCTTCTTTGGAGCATGGATCACCCTATACTTCCTTGAATTTTCCTGGCAGCAGGATTATGGAATAGTGACTCTGATCAGCTTTTACATTGTTATAAGATAAACCCCTCCACAGATGGTAAAATTATAATTCACTTGGAAATGTAAAATGAGCACATGTGAAAAGTTTTAGCCCACCAGCAATTAATAAGGGAAACTGGGAATGTTATAACCATTCAAAGAAGCATTTATAAAGTGGAGACATCTATAGGCCATGAAATAAATTTATAAGGAGATGAAAAACTGCCTTTTCTCACCTGGCTGGGGGGAGAGAAATCAATTTTCCCTCCATTGGACACACTTTATTTATATGTCTATTGAAAAGAATTATTTGCATTGCTGCTTGCCAGCACGCTTAGTTGCTTCAGTTATATCTGACTCTTTGTGACCCTATGGACTGGCTTCTCTGTGCATGAGATTCTCCAGGGTTGACATGCCCTCCTCCAGGGGATCTTCCCGACCCAGGGATTGAACCTGTGTCTCTTATGTCTCCTGTTTTGGCAGGTGGGTTCTTTATCATCAATGCCATCTGAGAAGTCCATTTACATTGCTACCATCTATCGGGCTGCAGAGCTTTGAAGGCAGGTCATCAGACTCCTGGACTGAAGCTTTTGTTGTTGATGATGATAATGATGGTGAAATAGATTTGGAGAAGGGGGCAACAGGATGAGATGTTTGAATAGCATCACTGACTCGATGGAGTTGAATTTGAGCAAACTCCCAGAGATAGTGAAGAAGAGGGAAGCCTGGCATGCTGCAGTCCATGGGGTCGCAAAGAGTCAGACATGATTGAGCAACTCAACAACAACAACAAGAAAATGCTACTCAGAACACTTTAAAGAGGCTTTAAAAATTCACCTCTGTCTTGACTTCTGTTTGTCATACAATTTTTTCTGCTGCTAACAAGCTTTTTAAAGAATTCTTTTTCATTATGGTTTATTACAGGATATTGAATATAATTCCTGGTGCTATACAGTAGGACCTTAATGTTTATCTGTTCTGTGTATATATATATATACACATATACATGCATACTTATATATACATATATATAGTTTGCACCTGCTAGTCCCAACCTCCTAATCCGTCCCTCCCCCAGCCTGCCCTCCCTCTTGGCAACCACAGGTCTGTTCTCAATGTCTGTGAGTCTGTTTCTGCTTCATAGATAAGTTCATTTGTATGGTGTTTTAGATTCCACGTGTAAGTGAAATCAGGATTCCCTGGTAGCTCAGATGATAAAGAATCTGTCTGCAATGTGGGAGACCTGGGTTTGATCCCCGGGTTGGGAAGATCCCCTGGAGGAGGGCATGACAACCCACTCCAGTATTGTGGCCTGGAGAATCCCCATGGACAGAGGAACCTGGTGCTACAGTCCATGGGGTTGCAAATAGCTGGACATGACTGAGTGACTAAGCTCCGTACAGCATAAGTGATATCATGGTATTTGTTTTCCTGACTTACTTCGCTTAGTGTGAGAGTCTCCAGGTCCATCCATATTGCTGCAAATGGCATTATTTAATTCTTTTTATGGCTGAGTAGTATTCCATTCCACAGTTTTTTTTAAAAATCCATTCATCTCAATGTGCATTAAGGTTGTTTCTTTGTCTCAGTTATTGTAAATATGTTGCTATGAACATAAGGCTACATGTATCAGTTGGTTTTGTCTGGATGTCTGCTCAGGAGTGGGATTGCTGGATCACATGGCAAGTCTATTTTTAGTTTTTAAAGGATTCTTCATACTGTTCTATATAGTGGCTGCACCAATTTACATTCCCACCAACAGTGTTGAAAGATTCCCTTTTCTCCACGCCCTCTCCAGAGTTTATCGTTTTTGATGATGGACATTCTAACCACTATGAAGCTGTATCTCACTGTAGTTTTGATTTGCATTTCTCTACCTGAAGCGAAGAGCTGACTCTTTTGAAAAGATGCTGGGAAAGATTGAGGGCAAGAGGAGAAGGGGACAACAGAGGATGAGATGGTTGGACAGTATCACCGACTCAATGGACATGAGTTTGAGTAGACTCTGGGAGTTGATGATGGACAGGGAAGCCTGGCGTGCTGTGGTTCATGGGGTCACAAAAAGTCGGACACAACTGAGTGACTGAACTGAACTGAATAATTAGCAATGTTGAACATTTTTTCATGTATCTATTGGCCATCTCTTTTCACACAATTCTTATTGAGATATAATTTACCTGCCATAAAATTCAGCCTTTTAAAATTGTAAAATCCTTTAGTATACAAGCAGATTTGTACAAGCCTCACTGTTACATCGTTCCAGAACATTGTCATCACCCCAAAAGGAAATGCCACACCTCTCAGCAGTAACTCAATTTTCTCTCCTCCCTCCCCCAACTCCCTGATAACCACTAATCTTCATTCTGTTTCTATGGATTTGCCTGTTCTGGACATGTCATATAAATGGAATCATACTACATGGGGCCTTTTGTGTCTGGCTTCCTTCACTTGATCTGATGTTTTGAAGGTTGTTGCACGTGTCGGTGATTCATTCCTTTTCATTGCTGAGTGCTATTCCATTGCACGGGTGGACCACAGGTACCTGGGCACTCTTCCCCCACAGCCTTATTGACGTATAATTGAGAAAATTGTATATTTAAAGTGTACAATGTGATGACTTTATGTGCATATACATTGTTAAATGATTACCATAATCAAGTTACACAGTCACCTATTCACAGCTTCCTCTTTTTTGGTGAAAATGCTTAAGATCTACTGTCTTAACAGAGCTCAAGTCTACACGGTATTATTAACTACAGTCAGCATGCTGGACATTAGATCCTCAGAACTTATCCATCTTAATAACTGGAAGTTTGTGCCCTTGGATTAGTGTCTCATCCCCACCCACTGCCAACAGCAGCTGACAACCACCATTCTACTCTCCAGAATTCAACATTTTTTTAAGATTTTACGTAGAAGTGATATCAGAAGTTAGATGTCTTTATCTGGCTTATTTCATTTAGTGCAGTGCCCTCCAGTTTCATCCATGTTGTTGCAAATGGCAGAATCTCCTCCTTTTCGTGACTGAATAATATTCCACTGTGTATATGGACCACATTCTCTCTCCCCCTTCATCAGCAGGGACCTGTGCTCATTTTATATTATTTATTTATTTGACCATGCCACATCTTAGTTGCTGCCTGCGGGATCTTTTTTTCTTTAGTTGTGGCATACGGGATCTTTAGTTGTGGGATGGGAACGCTTAGTTGCAGCATATGACATTTAGTTCCCTGGCCAGGGATTGAACTTGGGCCCCCTTCATTGAGAGTGTGGAGGGGAGACCCTGGGAGGCTGAAAGGCACACCTTCCCTGAGCCAGGGTGGTGGAACTTGTTGCCCAGGCATCTTTGGAGCCCAATCCGTGCTCCCATGAAATAGCAAAGCACTGAGCCCTGGGTTGAGCATCTGTTCCCAAGCCTTGGAAGCATTCCTCTTGTAAACTAATTGGCCCATAAAGGGATTGACTAGTGCCTCTGGGCACTAGCATACTCTGCGCTTATTAACTCAGTTCTCCCTTTGGCCTTGGCCTCCTGAAGTGGCTATTGATCTTTTTAAAGTTGTATGATGTTATCTTGGGGTCACAAGAGAGCTATTACCTTTAACTCCCCTCCAGGGCAAGAGATGAGCCCTCTTTACTTCCCACTACCCGGGGTGTCACTTTTGGTCCTACCCACCTGCCACCCACCTTGTTAGAAGCCTGGAAATACCACCTTCCTCCTTGCTGACCCCAGATGACTCTACAGTGACTCGAAGACACCCAGGGCAGAGTTTCCTAAGCGCCATTCATGATTCTTGCCCTATCCGCAGAACCTTCGTACTGTTATTATTCAGTCAGTATTTTAAATGAAAGCCAACTCATCTTTTCTTCTGAAATACACTGATTTCAAGAGGAAACTGGTTGTTATTCCTGAATACGAAAAACCCAGTCTCAGTTGCCGTAAATAGGAGGCAGACATAAAAATAAATGCAATTAAATTCTTGGCCTGGGGCAGACTCCACTCCAGTGGAGACTTGTGATCCTAAAAGGCTCCCCTCCTCCTCTCTGAGGGCCCCAAGAGAGCTTTCATCTTAATCTTTCTCTTTGGTAGGAACAGAAGGATGCATTTGAAATGAGAATGTAGGTCATGCCTTGAAGCCAGGCAAGCTGTATGCCTCCCACCTCCCCACCCTAGAGACTCCACTTAAAATCATCTTGAGTGCTAACTGCTATGTGGGTACCTCACTATGGGGAATGCTGGGCTATGGGACGGTAGTTTTGGTACCAGAAGTGGGGTCCGGCTGATCTCCACTCAAAAGCCAATGAAGAGGCCATTGCTTTATTTTGGATGCAGGCAACTAAGTGGGGAGAACTCCTGTCCAAAGGCTGACTCCCCCGCCACTGACAATCAGTGGGCAAGAGCTTTTCGTTTTGTTTTGTTTGGGGCTCTGCTGTGGAGCTTGTGAAATCTTAGTTCCCAGACTAGGGATTGAATCCTAGCCCACAACAGTGAAAGCATAGAGTCTTAAGCACTGAGCCACCAGTGAAGTTTCCAAGAGCTTTTATAGATGGAGGGAGGGGGCTACATGGAGAAACAGCAGAGTCAGCCCTGACAGTCTTCTTGAAATTGGTCACACAGTGGTCTGACCAGTGTCATCTTGATTGTTTTGAATACAGTTAATCATCGATTCCAGCATTAGTTTGTTTCCATTTTCTTGAGGCCAGTTCTCAGAATTGTGACAGCTTACGTCATGGCTACAGTCTGGTCCTCACGTAGTTAAATTCTTCTGCCTGGTGAGGGTTTCAGCATCTACAAGGCAGCTCACAGGATATGGCTCAGAATATTATCTCTAGCCCTTCAGGAGGCACTAAAGGCCCCTGGACTTGGCTTTATCATTAAACGGTTATTATTTAGTCTTGTTGGACTGCTTCCCTTTGCCTCTGCATTTTTCATTTCTCTGATTAAATTTATTCTTTGCTAAAGTTTTTCCAGAGACAAAAGGCAGGCTGAGGACATGGGGGGCAAGAACCATAGAATCGTGCTTCATTGCCCTGTGATTCAAGGCCTCATCTAAAGGTCACTGCCAGTCTTTTCCTTCCTCCTTAACCAGCCCTTCTTCACCTCCATCCAGGCTCCTTGGATGCCACATCATAACTTGACGGTTCCTGGTTCCCTCTCCAGTAACACCCATCCAATGTCATCCCTATCTTGAAAGCCTACTTCCTATCTAATGATTGATTATCCAATGCAAGTTATTTCTCAAATATTGATAGATCTTTTCTTCCTATTAATTTTGCTATGGCTGGGAAAGTTTAAGGTTGTGTGCTTGGGTTGTTTTTTTTAAGTAATAAAGACAGTTGTAACCTGGTGCTCTGTGACAACCTACAGGGATTAGCAACTGTTACTGAGTCACTAAGTTGTGTCCAACTCTGTGACCCCATGGATGGTAGCCCACCAGGCTCCTCTGTCCATGGGATTTCCCAGGCAAGAATACTGGCATGAGTTGCCATTTCCTTCTCCAGGGGATCTTCCCAACCCAGAGATTGAACCCAAGTCTCCTGTGTATCCTGCATTGGCAGGAGGATTCTTTACCACTGAGCCACCAGGGAAACCCAGGAATTAGAGATGAAACAACAAAAAAGGAGTTTAAAATAAACACATTATACTAGAAATCTAGATTCCTGAAGCCTCTTGCAATGGACAGAGCAGTGCCATATCCATAGCAGTGATGGTGTGGGACTAAGAAGCAGCTGGGTATGACCGTTTACCTAGCAACAGTCCCCATCACCTGCCTATTAGGAGACCTATACTCCCCACTCACTTGCCTGCTTACTATTGGTCATGTGATTTACCCTGCCCACATAAGCATGTATATTTTTACTTTGACTCTATTGATACTTTGGGCAGGATAATCCTTTGTTGTGGGCGCTGTCCTCTCCCTTGTAGGGTTTTTAGCATCATCTTTGGCCTCTACCCACTCGATGCCAATAGCACTTCTCCAAAAATGTCTCCAGACCTTACCAAGTGTTCCCAGGGGTGGGGGACAAAATAGCCTCTGTTTAAGAACCACTGGTGTACCCCTAAACCCTCCTACCCTCCAGAGGTTGAGGATACCATGGAGAAGAATTTTTTTTATTGGAGTATGGTTCTCTACAATGTCTAATTTCTGTTGTACAACAAAGTGAATCAACTATACATATACATATGTCCCCTCTTTGTTGGATTTCTCCCCATTTAGAAGAAATCAGTAGAATTCCCTGAGCCATATAGTAGATTCTCATTGTGTGTGTTCAGTCACTCAATTGTGTCCAACTCTTTGTGGCCCCATGGACTGTAGCCCACAAGTTTCCCCTGTCCATAAAATCTTCCAGGCAAGAGTACTGTGGAGTGGATTGCCATGCCCTCCTCCAGAGGATCTTCCCGACCCAGGGATCAAACCCTCGTCTCTTTCATCTTCTACATTAACAAGTGGATTTTTTAACCACTAGCACCACCTGGGAAGCCTAGGTTCTCATTAGTTGTCAATTTTATACGTAGTATCAAGAATGTATATGCTGCTGCTGCTGCTGCTAAGTCACTTCAGTCGTGTCCGACTCTGTGCGACCCCATAGATGGCAGCCCACCAGGCTCTGCCGTCCCTGGGATTCTCCAGGCAAGAACACTGGAGTGGGTTGCCATTTCCTTCTCCAATGCATGAAAGTGAAAAGTGAAAGGGAAGTCGCTCAGTCGTGTCCAACTCTTCATGACCCCGTGGACTGCAGCCTACCAGGCTCCTCCGTCCATGGGATTTTCCAGGCAAGAGTACTGGAGTGGGGTGCCACTGCCTTCTCCAAGAGTGTATATATGTCCATCCTAATCTCCCAAATCCTACCGCCCAAAGGGCATCAAATTAATGGGGGGAACACTGGGGCTCTAGATGCTGGGAGAGCTTTGCTCCGGTTGGGGGAGGCAGATATAAAGCCGTTGCAACGATGCATGTGTACATGGAGCCGGCACTCAGACTGGATAACAGCGCTGTCGGAGTACTCGTTCTGGGATTTTTTTCCCTCTTTCTTTTCAAACTACACATTCACAAAAGAAATGTCTAATTTGCAAATCACAGTGAGCTCCCAAACCCAGCCAGCCCTTGAACAAGCATACAGCATATGTCAGCCATGAGGACTCTTGCAGACTTCGGCTGCCCTCACTGAGAGAGGAAACACTCTTTATGGTATTTGCAAGGGGCTCTTTGCATCAGTGGGTTTAGCAATCTTTCATAGCTCACTTTGACTTTCCTTTGAAGAGGATGGATTCTCAGCCCAGCAGTTACAGGGGAAAAAAAAACCTGGCTCCTTCAATCTGAACTTCTTTCCCAGTCTTTAAAATGCAAAGTTCGCCATTATAATGACCAGCCAGGATATTAGGCAACATTTGAGGCCCAGCTGGAGTGTATTTCAGAGCCAGGCAGCTGATGTCAATTTTCCGAGATTCTCATCTTCTCTTTCGACTGCATTAGCTTGAGGGGGCTCTGGTTCAGGGCAATCGAGTGGTGCCAAGTCATAAAGGAACGAAGTTATGAGGAAATGGAGAAAGCAGATGTTTTATTCACATTCCCTGAAGAGATGAATTAGGGGGTGATGTATAGCTGATGGTTTTGAGCCACTGAGAAAGGTGGAGATGTGAGCCGACTCCACAGACCTGAAGAAGTGGCTTCAACCCCACAAATCCTCTCTGCGTTTTCTCAACAAACCTGCCCCCAGACCATGTGGCAGATGGGAAACAAGATAACAGAAGGATAAAGATCAAAGCACCATGATCCCAGGTTTCAGTGACCACAGGGCTTTGATGGAGAGACAAGCGTAGAAAAAGGAAGCTGAAAATATTTGCAGCCCACATAACAGACGTGGAGTAGAACCAGAAATAAGAAAGAGAGAAACAACTGGATGGAAAATAAGCCAAGAATATGAACAAGATGTTGGCTAAATGGGAAATAAGCCTTGCCAATAAACGTAAGGAAAAATGCTCAGCTTGACTGGGAATTAGGGAAGTGTACATGAAAAAAAACAAGACGCCAGTTCTCACCTATCAGATCAGTGTCAACTCAGACCTTTAATAACACCCCATGTTGTTGAGGGTGTGCGAGGAACAGAGACTTACACACCCCATGTGGGGCTATAAGTTGGCACAGACTCTGTAAAACAGTTTGGAATTTTTCTATTCAATGTGTAAGTGTTCGATTCTTAGAAGGCATACTCATGAAAAAGCATCAAGACCTTACTATATATGATGGAATATTACTCGGCCACGAAAAAGAAGGAAACAGTGCCATCTGCAGCAACGTAGGTAGACCTAGAGGTTATCATAGGAAGTGAAGTAAGTCAGAGAAAGACAAGTACCTTAAAACCAACAAAACAGTGTAACAGCTTCAAGGTCTATAATGGTAAGTGTTGTATAGAAATATATTCGAGGCAAAGTTAAGTTGATGTCAACTGTATGTATGTTGCTGATGCTGTAAATTATTTTTAATAAAGAAAATTGTGTAACCACAAGAAAGACAAATATCCTATGATATCACTTATATGTGGAATCTAAAAAATGATACAAATACAAATGAACTTATTTACAAAACAGAAACAGACTCACAGACATAGAAAACAAACCTGCAGTTTCCAAAGGGGAAAAAGGTTGGGGGAGGGATAAATTAGGAGTTTGGGATTAGCAGATACACACTACTATGTATACAATAGTACAGAGAACTATATCCAATATCTCGTAATATCATGTGGTGGAAAAGAATATGGAAACTAATCTGAAAAAGAATATATACAGACATAGATATAGACATGTATAACTGAATCACTTTGCTGTAAACTGAAATAAACACAACATGGTAAATCAACTACACTTCAACTAAAAAATAAAAAATAAATGGTTAAGATGCTAAATTTTGTATTGTGTGCATGCTACCACAATTAAAAATAAAAAGTAAGAAAATAAATAAAATAAAAAGTAAAACAAAGGTGTATATCTGTAAATGGCTAGCAGCCCTCTGGAAAGCTGTACAGTGCAAGGGGATTCGAGAAATTAAGGGTCAGAGATGGGCGGGAAATTCTGTTTGCACTATATTCTTTTTTGTCTTGTTTGATTTTTTTTGTTACTATGCCTGTGTGTTGCCTTTAAAAGCATCTTTAAGTGTCAGCTCTTTGCAACCCCATGGACTATACAGTCCATGGAATTCTCCAGGCCAGAATACTGGAGTGGGTAGCCGTTCCCTTCTCCAGGGGATCTTCCCAACCCAGGGATCAAATCCAGGTCTCCTGCATTGCAAGTGGATTCTTTACCAGCCGAGCCACTAAGAAGCCCAAGAATACTGGAGTGCGTAGCCTATCCCTTCTCCAGCAGATCTTCCTGACCTAGGAATCGAACCAGGGTCTCCTGCATTGCAGGTGGATTCTTTACCGGCTGAGGTACTAGGGAAGCCCCTTTAAGTGTCAAAAAATGGTAAATAACTTCAGTCACCAAGTATTCTTTAACAACATAGGTTATAAATACATAACGTATATTTATATGTCATTTGTATTATGTATTTATACTAGTCTATTGTGTTTATGTAAGTAAATAGTCTATATTATAAAGATTTATTTAGTTGTATATATTTAGTGATCTCTGACCTAGTTTGCAAGACCCGAATTCTTCTCTGTTGTGGTTAAAAGGATTATAAGCTGCAGGGTAAAAATGGGACTTAGACTTGCATTTTTCCACCATTACATAAGCAAACAAAACTGCCAAACTGCCGTCTTTACTTAAATATTCCTTAATGATGTGTGCGACTTTGCCTCCGCATCCTCCTTTTTTTTCTATTTTCTTTTTCTTTCAAGAAAAACAATCATGCCT
This sequence comes from Capricornis sumatraensis, assembly GCF_032405125.1. Taxonomy (NCBI): domain Eukaryota; kingdom Metazoa; phylum Chordata; class Mammalia; order Artiodactyla; family Bovidae; genus Capricornis; species Capricornis sumatraensis. Next base: position 55,393,427 of record NC_091085.1, on the reverse strand, counting down.
TTTATAGAAAGAAAATTGTGGCAAATATTAACCAGAAACTAAACTGAAGCAAGAAAGAAGATGTTTGTCTCTTAACATAAAAGCCAGTGTGAACGCACATTGATACTTAGTTGAAAACAAAGACCCCTGGCCGCCAGCATGCTAGGCGGAGGGTTTTATTTTTTTCTGCCCAACTTCTCTCCATCCTGAAAGCATCTCTTGCAGCCACATGGGACTCACGTCCTGGAGACCTTCTCCCCGACCCCACCCCTGGCTCCCCTCATCCCAGCAAACTGGCCTATTTGGGAGAGAGTCCTGTGCAGATGTTCATCACCTCTGTGGGTGCGGGGATGACAGGGAGTGAGAGAAAGCTCTGCACTAGGGACTAGGAGATGCTGAGCCCAAGTTCCTGGACTTCACTTTTCACTAATGCACGATACACAGATGCTTTAGGCCAGAAAGGAGGAAGGAGATGGAGGCCGTTTCTTAGTGCCCCTTGGTTTAACGAAGTTTTTTATCACTGATAAGTGGAAATTAAAAAAAAAAAAAAAGGCACAAATGAGGTACAAATGAACTTATTTGCAAATGAACAGAAATAGAGTCGAGGATGTAGAAAACAAACTTGATGGTTACCAGGGGGGGAAGAAGGAGAGGAATAAATTTGGAGATTAGGATCAACATACATACACTGCTGCTGTTGTTGTTGTTTATTCCCTAAGTTTTGTCCGACTCTTTGCAACCCCATGGACTGTAGCCCACCAGGCTCCTCTGTCCGTGGGATTTCCCAGGCAAGAATATTGGAGTGGTTTGCCATTTCCTTCTCCAGGGGATTTTCTTGATCCAAGGGTTGGACCCGAGTCTCCTGCTTGGCAGGCGGATTCTTTACCACTGAGCTACCTGGGAAGCCCCATATATACACTGCTGCTGCTGCTGCTAAGTCGCTTCAGTCATGTCCAACTCTGTGCGACTCCATAGACAGCAGCACACCAGGCTCCCCCATCCCTGGGATTCTCCAGGCAAGAACACTGGAGTGGGTTGCCATTTCCTTCTCCAATGCATGAAACTGAAAAGTGAAAGTAAGATCGCTCAGTCGTGTCCAACTCTTAGCGACCCCATGGACTGTAGCCCACCAGGCTCCTCCATCCATGGGATTTTCCAGGCAAGAGTACTGGAGTGGGGTGCCATTGCCTTCTCCGCATATGTAAACTGCTGCTGCTGCCGCTGCTAAGTCTCTTCAGTCATGTCCGACTCCGTGCGACCCCAGAGACAGCAACCCACCAAGCTCCCCCGTCCCTGGGATTCTCCAGGCAAGAACACTGGAGTGGGTTGCCATTTCCTTCTCCAATGGGTGAAAGTAGAAAGTGAAAGTGAAGTCACTCAGTTGTGTCTGACTCTCAGAGACCCCATGGACTGCAGCCTACTAGGGTTCTCCATCCATGGGATTTTCCAGGCAAGAGTACTGGAGTGGGGTGCCATTGCCTTCTCCGATATATATACACTGCTGCTGCTGCTGCTGCTGCTGCTGCTGCTGCTGCTGCTGCTAAGTCGCTTTAGTCGTATCTGACTCTGTGCGACCCCATAGACGGCAGCCCACAAAGGTCCCCCATCCCTGGGATTCTCCAGGCAAGAACACTGGAGTGGGTTGCCATTTCCCTCTCCAATGGGTGAAAGTGAAAAGTGAAAGTGAAGTCACTCAGTTGTGCCCGACTCTTTGCGACCCCATGGACTGCAGCCTACCAGGCTCCTCTGTCCATGGGATTCTCCAGGCAAGAGTACTGGAGTGGGGTGCCATTGCCTTCTCCATATATACACTACTATATATAAAATAGATAACTAATAAAGACCTACTGTACAGCACAGGGAATTCTACTCAATGCTCTGTAGTGACCTATATGGGGAAAGAGTATAAAAAAGAGTGGATACAAAAAAAAAAAGAGTGGATACATAAATATGTATACATATATACATAAATACAGATACTTTTTGTACACAGTTATAACTAAGTCACTTTGGTGTACACCTAAAGCTAACACAATATTGTAGATAAACTGTACTTCAGGAAAATGTTTTTAAAAAGATGTTTTCTCCTGGGGGCGGTATCGACAACGGATGTTGGCAGTGGTAAACACTGCCAGCCAAATAAGCCACAGAAGCAGCATTCCAAAAGTACAACATGAGATAGCTTGATTTGGATCACACACGTGGGGACATCAAATCAGTCAAGTCACAGAGGTTGAAAGTGATTTTCTGCCCCTTGTCCTCTGAGTCCTTCTGGGTTGCCATTTCCTTCTCCAATGCATGAAAGTGAAAAGTGAAAGTGAGATCGTTCAGTTGTGTCCGACTCTTCGCGACCCCACGCATGTAACACCGAAAGAGAGCTGCCTCTGGGTCAGAGTCAGTTGCATGTGTCTATATTAACTCATTTCATTTATTCTTGTGAATATCCTATGGGATGGACATGATGATGTATCCCATCTTAGAGACAAAAAAAAAGTGATCTAAGCATCTAGAGTATGAAAAAATAAGCTCAAAATAAGAGACATGAGTGCTGTAAAGTCCCCCTCCAAAATTACGAGTGTATGCACTTCTTTATCTCTTCACTTACTTTATTTGTGAATAATTGGAGCCTTTAAGTTGTAAATCACCTTGTGTTGAAAGAACAAAGCTTTGACCTGGTACGTGAAGGACAGCAGAGAGAAAGTCAGGGATTGTGTTTGCAAGCTTACGAGACCATTTCTTGCAAAGTTTCCACTGATTTGACGGGGATATTTATTGAAGGGCTCCAGGCTGGAGCTGCCTAGCTCAGCTCTTGGGATTGGATAATAAAGAGGGTTGCCAGCATGTGTCACACTTGGTGATAGGTACCAGATTTTCATGCCTGTTGCCCATGTTGAGAGGCATCAACAGACTCCTCAGCTGGACAGAAGCCAGGGGCAGCTCTCTCGATATGAGACACAAAGGCAAATATACAAGGAACAAGCAGGAGTTAGAAACAGAGTATGACAGCCTCGCCCATCAACCATCTCCTGACAAGCTGTCCTGCTGCTGCTTACCCCACAGTGGGTCAGGTTCAGTCCTTTGTACATCCTGCTCTCTCTGCCTTGACCTTCATCCACACTCACTCTTCTGTTCTGCCCCCTCCCACCTGTCCCCACTCACCTCAGGGTCTTTGCACATGCTGCCCTTCTGCCAGAAGAGCTTTAGCAAGGTTTTCTTCACCTCTCAGATTTCAGTTTAAATGTCCTTGAGCTTCTCTACCTGCATTCTCATCTCCCATCCCCGTACAAGCTCCCTAAATACCTTTTCTTAGAGCATTTCGTCACTGTTTATAATCATTTGTTGTAGTTGATTCACTAAGTTGTGTCTGACTCTGCGACCCTATGCACTGCAGCAAGCCAGGCTCCCCTGTCCTTCAGTATCCCCCAGAGTTTGCTCAAACTCATGTCCATTGAGTCAGTGATACCATCCAACCATCTCATCCTCTCTTGTCCCCTTCTCCTGCCCTCAATCTTTCCCAGAATCAGGGTCTTTTCCAGTGACTTGGCTCTTCACATCAGGTGGCCAAAGTATTGGAGTTTCAGCTTCAGTCCTTCCAATGAATATTCAGGGTTGATTTCCTTTAGCATTGACTGATTTGATCTCCTTGCAGCCCAAGGGACTCTCAAGAATCTTCTCCAACACTGCAGTTCAAAAGCATCAATTCTTCAGCACTGAACCTTACTTATGGTCCAACTCTCACATCTGTACATGACTACTGGAAAAATCATAGCTTTGACTATACAGACCTTTGTTGGCAAAGTGATGTCTCTGCTTTTTACTACACTGTCTAAGCTTGTCATAGCTTTTCTTCCAAGGAGAAAGCATCTTTTAATTTTATGACTGCAGTCACCCCCAGTGACTTTGGAGCCCAAGAAAATAAAATCTGTCACTGTTCCCATGTTTTCCCCATCTGTTTGCCATGAAGCGATGGGACTGGATGCCATGATCTTAGTTTATAATCATAGATTTACATAACGATGTATTGCCTATCTGTAGCATTACTTTGGGAGACAAAAGTGAAATAGGCAAGCATTTCCTAAGGTTTGCTTGCCACACTTCCATAAATTCAACTAGTACATAAACAACAAAACCCAAAATATTTAGACAGTTAATTACTCAGAACACAGTCAGCAGCATGAACTCCATGACAGCAACAGTGCCCCGAAGCCTGGGCAGGGTGGGTGGGCCCTAGAGGCTGAATGTGTTCCCCCCAAATTCACATGTTGAAGCCTACCCCCCAGTGGGAGGATATACAGAGATGGGACCTTTGGGGTGATTAGGTCATGAGAGTGGAACCCTCATGAATGAGATTAGTTCCCTTATAAAGAGACCCCAGAGAGCTCCCCTGCCCCTTCTGCTAGGTGCAAACACATCAGGAAGATGACCATCAGTGAACCAGAAAGCAGGTTCTCATCACTGAATCTGAAAGTGCTTTGATTTTGAACTTCCCAGGCTCCAGAACTGGAGAAATAGATCTCTATGTTAATAAGCCTCCAGTATATGGTGTTTGTCAGAGCAGTCCAAACAGTGGGGGTGACACAGAGCAGTTCCAGTGGAATAGGGTACACACTCTGAGAAACACAAAGCTTATGAGGACACCCCCAAACTCACAAGGGCTGTTGGCACACCTGCCCAACACTTGTCCTGCCGAACCAGAAAGTGAAAGTGTAGTCGTTCAGTCATGTATGACTCTTTGCAACCCCCATGGACTGTAGCCCGCCAGGCTCCTCTGTCCATGGGATTCTCCAGGCAAGAATACTGGAGTGGGTAGCCATTCCCTTCTCCAGGGGATTTCTCCTGGTCTGGAAACAAATCTGCCCTATGCTGCTGGAGGGAGACATTATCTCTAGCTTCCAAGGTTGTTTGCAGAGCATGAGAGGCTGGTGTCAGACATGCAGAAAGGCCAGAATTTGTTCCCAGCACAGAGGCGGCAGCTGTTTTGCTCGGCATGGGTTCTCCACGGATCGTAGTGGCTATTTGATGCCCAAACAAAGGACAACCTGGATCCAAGTTCCATTTCCTCCTCTTCTCACCCAGTTAGCCTTGGGCAATGCACTTAAACTTTCTGGGCCTCAGTTTTCTCATCTGTAAAGTGGGGATAGCAAGGATGCTTATCCCAAAGAAGTTTCACGAGTATTAAAGACTCAGTACACATAAAATGCTTAGAAGGGTGTCTGATACACAATAAGCCCTATGTAAGTGATAAGTGCAAAGTATTACTGTTACTGTTTGATGGTCATGGTGATAGTGAGGATGATGGTGAAGATGGTGGTGATGGATGATGATGATGATCAAAGCAGCATGGAGCTGCAGGTTCCAAGTCACTCTTGTCTCCACTGCTCTTTACTGACCGTCTCCCAGTACCAGGCGGAGCAGAAGATGCTGTTGCACGTGGTGCTTCTTTTTAGCTCTTGCATACCTGGGCCAATTCATTCATTTCTATTTGCTATTCACCCTCCTTCAGGCATTCAATTCTAGGACTTACCTCCAGCCCACCCCACCAGTATGAATGGAAGCTATACCATTTTTAGCCTTCTCATTCAGCACAAATCTCTAGCACCCTTCCTAATCTATGGCAAGTGCTCTGAATAGGTGTTCAGTGAATGAACAGTTGATCAGTTGATTGAATGAATGGACAAATGAATGAACGCATGTCTCCAGTTCCCAAAGCTGAACCAGGGCTACAACTAGACGTAACCCAGCATACTTCCGCTTAATATAAAGAAGAGCTCTCAAACCATCAGGCTGCCGACAGGGGAAATTGGCTGCCTCAGGAAATGCCAAGTTCTGTTCTGGCTGGAAGCAGGGAGCCGAGGCTGAGGAGTCACCTGTCAGGACAGGCACAGAGAGAACACAGACTGAAGGGATAGGCGCAGAGGAATGACCCCCAGGGCTCCCCATGGTGAGGGCTCTGAGATCCACTGAGTGCCTTTCCTTGTGGATCATTTGACATCAGGGTCCCAGCCTTGCTATTAATCATTGTCAAGGACTGAGAGACTTGAGCCCTTTGTTGGGGGGGGCGGTGCAGGGCACTGGTTGCTGAGCACCAGGTTCCCTTTTGTAGGAAGCCTGGCTCCGCTACGGGGACACTGACAGCGGCCGCAGCAGCTCCTGCATCCTCAGGCTTCTCCCCTCTTCCCTCCTCTCCACCACTCCGTTCCCTTCCATCCTCCCCCTGCTCCCCTTTCTTGTCCTCTGCCTCTTCCTCCTCTCCCTCCCCTTCCTTCTTTCTGTCCTTCTCCCTCCACGCCTCCTTGCCTTCCCCGTCTCTCTTTTCTGTTCTCTTTCATTAAAGTAAGGGAAAGATCTCTTCTCTCAACTAAACTGGCAGCCTGGTGCTTTTTCAGGAATCTTCTTAAACATTTTTGTTGAAGTATTGTTGGTGTATAAGACTGTACAAGTTCCAAGTGTGTGATACAGTTTCTCATAGTTTTTAAAGGTTATACTCCATTTATATGTATTAGAAAATATTGGCTACATTCCCCATGTTGTGCAATATATTCTTGCAGCTTATTATATATGTATAATAGTTTGTACCTCTGACTCCCCTACCCCTGCTTGCCCCTCCCACCTTCCTTCTCTCCACTGGTAACCACTAGTTTGCTCTCTAGATCTGTGAGTCTGCTTCTTCTTTGTAATATTCACTAGTTTGTTGCATTTTTTAAAATTCTACATATAAGTGATATCATACAGTATTTGTCTTTCTCTGCCTTACTTCCCTTACCATAAGGCCCTCCAAGTCCATCAACATTACTGCAAATGGCAAAACTGTGTACGTGTACCACATCTTATTTATCCAATCATCTGCTTGAAGGACACTTAGGTTGCTTCCATATCTCAGAAAACTGGTGCTTTAAATATTCAGGCCAACTCTATGATGTGATATCACTCCCATTCTGCAGATCTCAGCATGGAGAGACACTTTCCCAGCATAACACCATTTAGGAAATAGAAAGTGGATTTCACCTGGATGTGTCAGACATCCGTGTGGGACTTGGAGTCCAGCAGATCTGGGTTCAAATCCCAGTTTGAAAGCTTTTACTTGTTCTTACAAGTGTCCTTACTTGTTCTGTGTGAGCTGAATAGGATCACATTATAGGACTGTCTTGAGACAGGGGGAGCTGATGGACAGTAAACACCCAGCATGGTGCTTTACTGGCTCACATCTCTTTCCCCGCCTTATCCACCCATTTCCAATTCAATGGAAAGTTTTGAAGAGAGGAGACCTATCAGTGTGTTTCCTGTCAACCAGCTTCCACTCTCCTGTACTCCCTTCCATGCATTTTTTATAAGTTTTTAAAATTTTATCTCTTTTATTCTTGGCTGCACTGAGTCTCTGTTGCTGCACATGGGGTTTCTCTGGTTGTGGTGAGCAGCAGTTACTCCCTAGTTGTGGTGCATGGGCTTCCCATTGCAGGGGCTTCTCTTGGCCACTGGGCTCAACAGTTGAGGCACACGGGCTTAGTTTCTCCACCACATGAGCAATCTTCCCAGACCAGGAATCGAACCCATGTCCCCTGCATTGGCAGGTAGACTCACCCACTGAACCACAGGGAAGTTCCTCCCTGTGCATTTTTTCCCTCTCCCTTGGATGGAGTGTTTCATGCTTGTCTACAGAATCATGGAAAGAGTGCTGGCTGGTGTGTGAGGAGCCTAACTTCCAAACTCTGGCTCTCCTGAGGTCCAGGGAAGGACATGGGGCTCCTGTCTGTACCACCAGTAGGAGGCTTGCCCTGAGCCCTCAGTTGAGGAAACAAGAAAGGACAAAGAAATCCAGCCAAGTGAGGACTCTTCACTCACTAACAGCTTTGGCAGCCCCTCTGGGATCAGAACATCACCAGTCACCAGGTTACACCGAGTCACCTGCACAGAACTCCCAGCCAGGTGCCTACAACTTGGGAGGCCGAGGGCAAGGATGGGGAGGTGTGAGACGATGCTTCAGCTACCGTCTTTGAGTACTTATTCAGTGCTAGGTCACATGCTTCCCATCTACAGTGAAGAGGCACTTTGACCCCGTGCTGGTCTGTTTCTTGTCAATTTCCCCATCTCCCCTCCAGCCCTGCAACTTACATACAGTAGAATGAAACCTCCAGGAGAAGCAGGATCTGTTCTGTCACTACTGTGTCCCCAGTTCCTCAGAAATCCCCTCACATCTTGGAGGCACTCAGTAGCGATTTTCTTGAAAGAAGGCACATTGCTCGGAGCAAGAGGAGGTGGCCAAAGCCCTCCCCATCCTGCAGCTGGAGGACTCAGAACTGCAGTCCCTGGCCAGCAAGGCTGGGAATTGGGGAAAGTAAAAGAACAGCTGTTGCGGCTGCTTTGTAACATACTTCAGTGACGAAGGCTCTGGGATTGAAATGATTTTTCAGCAAGGATGATGTTTCCATTTCCAGTGTGAACACAGTATTATTCAATTCCCCACAGCCCTCCATCGGGGGAGTCCACCTAAACGGAGTTTACTCTAAGATGAAATTGCAGTCTTTAAACTGATTTCTCAAAGGATGAAGTTCATTTCAGCATCTTTGCTCTCTTTTTGGGCAGTTTCCAAGACACCTAAGAATGACTCTTATTTTTTCTAAATTGGAGGTCCCCTTGGGGTGCCTCAGCTAAATAGTTTGACTCCGGTGCCTTTGATGTGAAAAATCACCCCCCACCCCTTTTTCTTCATCGTGGCTGCTGGAGGGAAACCAGATTTGATGGTTTGGTGGCTGCATCCTTCACGTCTGATGAGAGAGGGAGAGCTGCTTGCCAGCAAGCATTCCTTTCTTACGATGGGTCAAAATGGTCAGCAAAGCTGGAGGAAAAATACTGCTCCCCAGAGAACGGAGTGGGGAAATATTGTTTTGATCCTCCGTTGACTTTTTCATCCTCTACATTTTTTCCTGATATCTGATTCTCTGGCTGTGTCTGGTGATGGCTCCCAGGGGAGATGTTTGTTCACGGCATCTGCCTACCTTTCAAGCCAGAACGCCTTGGTGTTAGAACACAAAGAACCGTTTAGAGATGAAAAGGTTTGATGTTGCTTCCAGGTAACTTGAGGAAGGTGGAGATGTCTCCTGAAGCTGATTCTCTAGGCACTGGCTTCCCGAAGTGCTGACGTCTGTCTGATGTGGGATAAACACCACTGTGTCCAGAGTGTGAAAACATAGCTCAGAGATTATTTGGTCATCTTACTTCCTTTAACAGACAGGGAAACTGAGGCCCAAGGAGGGGCCAGGGTCAACCAGATGTCTCAGTCAGAGTTGTTGACTGCAGAGCAAGAGAAAGCAGAAGGATGGACTTAGGAACCAGCTAGAGCCAGTGAAACACAGAGAAAATGGCAGTAGTAACCAGAGCAGGGGCTTTGAGGCAGCGAGGTCAGCCGGAGTCAGCCATTCAGCCTCTCCTTCCTTTTTCTCTTCTTTGCAATACTTGTGGTCAAGGTCCCAGACGAGCGCATCTGGCTGGTTAAGAAACCGTGTCGGCCATACGGCGCTGGAAAAACGGAAGACTCAGTCACTTCATCTTTAGAGTAGGGGCCAGGAGGCAAGGGTAATGACCAGAAATTACCCTCCCATCACAGCTCAGGTGTACCCTCCCACCACAGGTGTAATGGGAGGTTAATTCTCCAAGAGGAAACTGACATGCTATTTAATCATATTAAATGAAATGGCTGCTCTCTGAAAGGAGAAGCAGCCACTCGTCAGGGTTATGACCATCTCTTGATTCCCATTCCAGTGTTCCATCACACTGGGCTTTCCTCTTTGTGGGTCCCAAGACGATGGGAAGCATGGCTTGAAGGATCTGCCTTCCCCGTACATATAGCATGATAACCCCCTCAGACTTAAAGTCACCACTCACAGGCTGTTCTGACTAAAAGCCCTCTGTTAACATTGATTTGGTCAAGTGCTTTGTCATCCCCACAGTGCAAGGCACTCATATACCTGAGGACTTGACTCTCAGATGCAGGTGGTTCTTTTTTGCTCATCTGTTTTCTTTTTTTTTTTTTTAATTTTTTTTAAAATTTAATTTTAAAATCTTTAATTCTTATAAGGGTGCTTTCAGGGCACTTAATAAAGGCTTTTCCAAAATTGGAAATGCCAAGTGGTGCAAAGACACTTAGTTGAGTTGAGAGGGGATGGTTTGGTGAGGAGGCTTGTCCCCATGCCTGTCTTTAGGAGACTGAAGGGCCTCTGGAAACTAAAAGGAAGGTTTGTAAGGGCAAGCTGGGCTACCCCTTTGACTTCCCCGTTGAGCAATGACAAACTGCAAATTCTGAATGAATTATCAAAGCTCTGCATTTTAACAGTCCACCTCCAGAAGTGAGTTTCCTTCTTGTCACCTTTTCTTCAGCTGACTTTGCCTTTCCCAAATCAGTTTAACCAGTTGGATGTGCCTTTGGGGGATGTTACCAATAAGAGGTGCTAAGAAGAACAGAAGTTCGTTTGCAGTATGGCCGGCTGATGCAAACAGCAATGGTCTCCATGGATCTTGATGCTGGAAGGCCATGACAAAGGAACCTATATTCATTCGACTAATAAAGATTTATTCATCTCCTCCCGTGTTGCCAGACACTATTTTTGGCATTGTGGGAGAGGGGACAACAGATAACAAGATGGAGAAAGGGTTTCATCTTAAGAAATGTACATCTCAATAGGGAAGATAGAAATTGAGCAAAGGAAAACTAAATAATACCTTCAATCTTGATAAATGCAATAATGACAGAGTGAAGTAAGTCAGAAAGAGAAAAACACGTATCATGTATTAATATATATAATAACATATACATATATAACTGCATGCAGATCTAGAAAAATGGCGTTGATGAACCTATGTGCGGGGCAGGAATAGAGACACAGACTTATGGACACAGCAGGGGAAGGAGAGGGTGGACTGAGCTGAGAAGTAGCATGGACATACATACGCTGTGTGTGCCTGCTAAGTCCTTTCCGTTGTGTCTCACTGTTTCGATGCGCCATGACCCTATGGACTCTAGCCAGCCAGGCTCCATTCACGCGATTCTCCAGACGAGAATACTAGAGTGGGTTGCCATGCCCTTCTCCAGGGGATCTTCCTGACCCAGGGATTGAACCCACATCTCTCACATCTCCTGCGTTGGCAGGCAGGTTCTTTACCACTGGCTCCAGCTGGGAAGCCCACACCTCCATGTATCAAATAGATAGCCAGGGGGAAGTTGCTGTATAACACAGGGAGCCCAGCCTGGTGCTCCGTGGTAATCTAGACGAGTGGGATGGGATGGGAGCTGGAGAGAGGTTCAAGACGGAGGGGACATACGTATACTTTTTTGGCATTGTTGTATGGCATGACCAACACAATATTGTAAAGTAATTATCCTCCAAAAAAAAAAAAAAATGATGACTCTCTAGTCATGTGACTATTTCCAGAGGAAGGGTTTTGGAAAATGCCTGCTTCAGTCACTCGTCCAAGTGTTTGAAGGTGTTGGTTAAGTGCCAAAAGGGAGGCATCCGTGCAAAGAGCAGCCAGGGAGAACAACAGAGATGAAGTGGGAATGAGCTTGGCATATTCGTGGAGCAGACAAGAGTCTCAGTGTAGCCGAAGCATCGTGATCCAGGGAGAGGAGGCAAAAGATGAACTCAGAGGGAGAGGATGGGTCCAAGGAATGGAGTTCAGGTTCTGTTCCACCTGCAACAGGAAGCCAGGCAGGCTTTTAAGGACACACATGGCCTTAGGAGGTGTGTATTATAGAAAGACTCCCCCCTCTGACTCCTGGGAAGAGAACCGGTGGTGGAAAACCAAGAGAGTAGAATCTAGTCACACAGGCAGCCACAGTGGTCCAGGAGGAAGATGAAAAGGGCTTGGATTCAGGAGGTCACAGTGAACAGACAGAAGTGAATTGACTCAAGATGTATTCATAAATAAATTCATTTGTAATTTGCATCATTTTTTTAGGCTGCACATATGAGTGATATCATATGATATTTGTCTCTGTCTGTCTGACTTCACTTAGTATGATCATCTCTAGGTCCCTCCAAGTTTTACAAAACAGAAACAGACTCACAGACATAGAAAACAAACTTACAGTTACCAAAGGGAAAAGGGTGAAGGGAGAGAGAAGTTAGGAAGCTGGGATTACCATATACACTACTGTATATAAAATAGATAATCAAGAACCTTCTGTATAGCACAGGAAACTCTTTTTGATACTTTGTGATAACCGCTATGGGAAAGAATCTGAAAAGGCACTGGGCTTTGCTGGTAGCTCAGACGGTAAAGAATCCGCCTGCAATGCAGGAGACCTGGATTTGCTCCCTGGGTGGAGAAGATCCCCTGGAGGAGGGCATGGCAACCCACACCAGTATTCTTGCCTGGAGAATCCTCATGGACAGAGCATCCTGGTGGGCTACAGTCCATGGGGTCACAAAGAGTCGGACGCGACTGAGAGACTAAGCACAGCACAGCACATATATGTATGTATAACTAATGACTTTGCTGTACTCCTGAAACTAACACGGCATTGTAAATCAGCTATACTCCAATATAAAATTTAAAAACTGATTTGGTGAAATGAATAAAATGGCAAAAAAAGGAGAGAGGGATTTGAAGGCAGAGTCAACAGGATTGGTTGAAGGAGTGAGTAGGGGGAGGAAATGTGGGAAAGAGAGAAATCAATCATTGTTTTGTTTGGTGGATTTAAGGTTAGGAGGGTTATGGTCCCGCTTACCACAGTGGAGAAGATCAATGATCGAAGGATGACAGTGTAGGAAATGAATAATAAAACCTGTTTAAAGAACTAGAACTCTCAGTATCAGCCAGCACCTTCCTCCTTTTAATCTATGTTCTAAGTGGCTGAAGAAGATGGCAAAGAGAAGCTACTTATGCTGAGTCGCGTTACCCCTTCTCTAATCTCCCCCATCCACTCCATCGAAAGTACTAATGATTTCTTCTCTCCCTAACTTCCATCTCCCCCTTCCATGGCGCCTCCCAATGCAAGCCACCATGACTCTTCCCTTAGGTTATCTCTTCTTCTCCTTGCCCTTCCTGAGCCACTACATTCTGCTGAACTGCTGCTGTTTGTGTGGGAGTCGTGTTGGAAGTGGGCTTCCCCTGTGGCTCAGAGGTAATGCAAGAGCTGCAGGAGATGTGGGTTCAATCCCTTGGTCAAGAAGATGCCCTAGAGGAGGGAATGGCAACCCACTTCTGTACTCTTGCCTGGAGAATCCCATGGACAGAGGAGGCTGGTGGGCTACGGTCCATAGGGTCGCACAGAGTCAGACACGACTGAAGCAACTTCGCATTCATGCACATGTTGGGAGTGTATGTCAGCTTTTTGCCTGTTTGATCTCTTCCCTGCCCATCCTCCAAAGTATGTGTCAGGATCCCTCACCAACTGAATTATGGCTTGCTGCCCAGATGTTAGGATATGTCTATAACCAGCTTCATTGCACTCCAACCAGGCTTCTTTTGATCCTGAAAAGAGCTCCACCCACAGTGTCCCCTCTTCCTAAATTCCCTTGCCTCATTTCCTCTGACTTAACGCCCACTCAGAGTTCAGGTCTGAGCTCAAATGTCCCCATTTTAGGGAAGCCCTCTCTGATCCTCTTGGTTGAGTTATGCCAGTGTTGGGAATTGCACTTGATTGTCCTTGCAGCCTAGTCCTCAACACATCTTGCTGTCATTGCCCATCTCTGCTCCTACAGTAAAGCCAGTCTCAAGAGAAGAACCTTGGGCTTCTCACTCAGCATCACCACACAGGGGCAGTGCCGGGTCTTATAATAGGTGCTCATTAAACATCTGTTGGACAGATGTGTTATCATTCGAGCCAAACAATCAGCAGATTCTACAGTGGATGTGAGGGTACCTTCTGCTGAGCTGCTGGTGCTTGCGTGGGAGCCGTGCTAGGAGTGTGTGCCGGCTGTCTGCCTATTTGGCCTCAGATCCCTTCCCTGCCCTTCCCTTGCTCTGTGATCCTCCAAACTATTTGCCAGGATCCTTTACCAACTGAATTATGGTGATGTTTAGCCAGTGGGAGGCACCAGTGAGAGATCGAAATAGGATAGGAGAAAGAAGTCAGGATATTTTGCTGCCCTCCCTGCTTCCTTTGGTGTCTCAAGCAGTGGGTTCTTTATCTCCTTGGCTCTTCTCCTGCTAGGCATTTCTTGACTTGGCTGCAGCCCTCCCCCAGTGACCTAGCTCCTGGGGTCACCAGTTTCTCCCTCTGGCCATTAACCCTGGAAGGAGGAGCATCTTTTCCCATTGGTAGTCTCTGACTGCCTTGCCATCTCCCATTTGACCTCTCTGACCCTCCAAAACCTTGATAACTAGAATTAAATCCTCTTTACAGAACTCCTGTCACAGGCCCGATTTTCTGACTGCTGGCCCCAGTGCAGAAAGCATCCAGAGGAGAGTCTAGTGGGTGGAGCTTCCTGCAGCCCTGGGGAACCCAGGGCAGAGACGAGGGACCAGGGTGCTAGAACCTGGCTCTGCATGTGTGTTTTGGATGGGATTGTGGTCTTGGTGCTTCTGAGTTTGGCACAAGAGTAAGGTCTCTGTATTTGAAACTGTTCCTGTAAACAAAATATAAGAAGAATTTCTCTCTCTTTTTTTTTTTTTTACCAATTTTATTAGGATATAACTGACATGTGCATGCTAAGTGGCTTCAGTCCGACTCTGTGCGACCCTGTGGACTGTAGCCTGCCAACCTCCTCTGTGCATGGGATTCTCCAGGCAAGAATACTGGAGTGGGTTGCCATGCCCTTCTCCACAGCAGTGTAGAAGTTCAGGGTATACAACATGATAATTTGACTTGCATACATCATGAAACAATGCCCAGAATAGTTTCACTGAACATCCGTCATCTCATATAGATACAATATTACAGAAACAGAATATATATATATATTTCTTTTTGATGAGAACTCTTAGTATTTACTCTCTTAACTTTCATTTATAACATTCAGTAGTGCTAATTATATTTATCATGCTAACCCTTACATTCTAGTGTTTAATTATCTTATAACTGGAAGGTTTTTGACTATATTTATTCAATTCTCCTCCCTCAATCCCTGGCAGAATAATTCTACTTACCTCTGACTTCACATGGGGATAACCGTGGAAGCTTTATTAGGGGAAAAAATATGATATCCAGGCACACCACAGACCATCTGAAGAGAGGTGAGAAAGGTGTTTTTGAAAAGCCCTGGTGTTTTGGAAAAGCTCACCAAGTTATTCTGAGATGCAGCTGGGGTTGAGGACATTATATAGAAGAGCAGAGATTGTGAGTATAAATTCTTTCAGAATGAGGATGATATGGACCCCAAAACCAGAGGGAAATGGTAGAGTGAGAATCAGACTACCTTCTCACCTCAGCTGGAACCCCACCTGCTTAGAAGACACCAGGGCAGCGGGATGCTACAGAGGGGAACAGGGACCAGAACAAAGCCACTCCAAGACGTGTCACATCTGGCTAGTCTTCTCCCTGTATGAGGAATTGATCAGAGGCTGTAGGAACACTTGCAGAGGTCTCTGAGCCACTGTGGACCATATCACATTCACTTGTGTATCTCAAGCACCAAAGCACATGCCTGGCACAAGAGGGGAGCTTGCTAAGTGCTTGATGGATGGATGAATGGACAGACAGGTTGGGTGGTGAGTGGAGCACACTCCTATTTTCTATTTGGAAAATAAAACTTGCCTTTATCCCCTCTAGTCCTTTTAGTCTTGGCTGTTCATGCTGCCACAGAGACCCTCAGCTCATCAATTACAGACATTAACTGTAAATTATACTTTTGCATAGTTAATTCAGCCTCTTCATTATGTATTTAGTGGGGCTCAGCAGGCATAAAATTCAATAGCAAGCTTTGGAGCACATCCAACTTCTGTCTTCTATGGTATTTGGAAAAGGCGAAGTTTTAGTAGTGGACCTTGGAGCGTGTCTTTCCTGGAAGGGCTCCAATGGGCTCTGCTTTTTGCTTCTCTCTTGGAAGGAGTTCAACCCTTCTGGGAAGGCTGATAGCTTCAAAGGCTGCATCTCCCCTCCTCTTCAACTAAGTGGGGACTCCTTCTCCCTTCTTGCATCGAAATGAATTTTAACCTGACTAGTGGAAGGAAAGAAGAGTGTGAATATCAGGGAACCTGGCTTGGGGAGCATCACTCTCATTCATTATTCATTCAACAAATATTTATTGAGCTTCTCCTGAGGGTCAGCACCATGATGTATCACAAGGATATCACAACAAACAATACAGTGTCCTTGCTCTCGTGGAGTTCGCAGTGGAGAAAGGGTAGACGGGCAGATGGTGAGGGACCCAATGCATGCAAATGTAGAAAGCATTGTGTGATGATGTAGATAAAGTGGCTGGCTGAGCCATGGATAACAGGGTGAAGATAGTGATGAGTGAACCTCAGTGATGTTCAGGGAGAAGCAGGTGCAAAGGCACTGAGGTAGAGGGGAGCTTGGTGGCTTTGAGTGGAATAAACTAGAGAGAAAAATGGTAGAGAAAG
Organism: Capricornis sumatraensis; assembly: GCF_032405125.1. Classification (NCBI taxonomy): domain Eukaryota; kingdom Metazoa; phylum Chordata; class Mammalia; order Artiodactyla; family Bovidae; genus Capricornis; species Capricornis sumatraensis. The sequence continues at coordinate 55,376,948 of NC_091085.1, read as the reverse complement.
AAATTGGTGCAATAATGAAGAGAGAGAGGCATTGTATTATCAGGATCTGGGAGACAAAAGCATTGCTGATCCTAGGGCCAGGCTAGAATGGTCCCTCAAAAAACACTTAAACTCTGGGACTTCCCTGGTGGTCCAGCGGTTAGGAATCCACCTGCCAACAGAGGGGACATAGGTTTGAATCTCTGGTCTGGGCAGCTCCGATATGCTACAGGGCATCTGAGTCCACATGCCACAATTACTGAGCCATCACTTTACAGTCTGTGCTCCACAAGGAAGTGAAGAGTAGCTCCCACTTGCCAAACTAGAGAAAGATTGCATGCAGCAACAAAGACCCAGCAGAGCCAACATAAATTGAAAAAGCACTTGCTCCGCAATATTTAACTTCCACCAACAAATGTAGTAGGTGTGTTTCCAACCTACAAATCCATTGTGCAAACTGTGTATATGTATGTGTGCCTATATACACAACTCTATTTCTCTGTCAGTGCATCCAATGTCTGCCTTAAGCCCCCATTCTGCCTGGAGGCAGAAAACTTAATCTGGTTCATTTCAAGTCTACTAAGGCATTTCAGGTTTAAACTCAAATGATAGTCTTTCAAACTCTGCCCTACTTTCTTCAAAATTGACCCAAGTGGGAAGGATGATGGCTTTGAACTGTGAGGGAACCTTAGGTCTTCAGATACGGTGCCCTTGCTAGGTGGAGGGCACATCCTTCAACCTTCAGGTCTGGCTGGTACGTTTCATCTACAGTAATGCTGTCTGGTACTGGGATGTGATCATGGTTCAGTGCTGATGTTCATGAGGTTTCCATGTTTCTGCCTAGTCTCGGAGGTGTTTTCCATGACATGTTTTCCTGCAAGATGCTAACTTCAGTAACCTTGCCTGGAACCAGGTGAAAATTCCATTGCTTTCCTGTACTTCTCAGACCTTAGGAGGCTGGGAAGTGGGGTAGGCTCCTTCTCAGGCCCTCCCTGCCCCTGGCATCTTGAAATAATCCTATTTGACTTCTGCTGTACCCTGCTGGAAACATACGCGGGAGATGCTAGGGTCCCTTGGGAATCAAGGGAAAGACTTGGATCAGTCAGCGCCATCATGTGTTATCCATTGCTGTGTAACAAACAGTCCCAAATTTACCATCTTGAAACATCTATTATTTCTCAGTAAATGGGATTTTCTGGGCAATTCCTCTGTTGGCTTTTCTTAGGCACTTTTATGGAGCTATATTTATCTGATACAATAGTTTGGGGGTGAGATAACTGGACATTTGTCTCTCCACATGATCTTGCATCTGGGCATCTTCATGGCCTGATTGGACCCAAGGGATGGATTCAGTGTGTTCCCTGTAGAGTAAGGACCACCATGGCAGCACCAGCAAGCCAGCCAGGTGCTAAAGAGCCCTACGAGTCTGCTGGGCAGTGTGTAGGTCCAGGGTTATTCCACCTGCATCTCTGAGGCCCTCTTAGCACCTATACTTCCTAAGGGCCTCCCAGGTGGTGCTAGTAGTAAAGAGCCCACCTGCCAAAGCAAGAGACTCAAGAGACGCGAGTTCAATCCCTGGGTCAAGAATATCCCCAGGAGGAGGGCATGGCGGCCCACTCCAGTATTCTTTCCTGGAGAATCCCATGGACAGAGGAGCTGGGCGGGCTACAGTCCACGAGGTTGCAAAGACTCGGAAACAACTTAAGAGCCTGCTGCATAGTGTGTAAGTCCAGGGTTCTTTTACCTGCATTTCTGAGGCTCTCTTAGCAGCTGCACTTCCAAAAGTGTAACCTAAATTTAGCTAAAATTTCAGCAGCTTGAGAAATAATATTTTACACATTCCTCATATCTTGGGTCCATATAAGCCTCAGGTTCCACAGCCAGGAAAATAGCAGCCAGCAGGAGTGTGTGACCACAACTGAACCTTCAACTCTGTGGCCAAGGGCTCCCTGAAGCCCTTGTGGGAGACTTCCACACAGTTGGTGTCTAGAAGAACTAGAACCTTCCATGCTCTTTCTCTCCACCTAGCAAGGGCACCACTTGGTCCCCTTTTGTTTGGCTTACCTATGATCCATCTCACCAACTCATTTCTTTCCTTTAATTTTTTAAAGATTTTTTTTATGCAGATCATTTTTGATGTCTTTATTGAATTTGTTGCAAATTTGTTGAATTTGTTCATTCTATGTTTGAGATTTTGGGCCAAGAAGCTTATAGGATCTTAGCGCTCAGACCAGGGATTGAATGCACACCCCTTGCATTGGAAGGTGAAATCTTAACCACTGGACTGCTAGGGAAGGCCTCATTTCTCTTAGTAATCATGTTAGAGACATTACTCATGTCTCGAGGGTCAGTGTGAGGCTAATACAGAACTTTGATTCCAAAAACCATGTATTCATGCTCACCCACCATACTGAAGAAAGAAAAACAAGTGACAGGATCTAGTCTAGTCAGATTCAAGGGCACAGCAGGATCCATACTGGCTGCCTGGAAAAGATGCTTAGACCAGGACCCAGGGACCTCAGAGAAAGTCTTATCTTTGCCCATCTGCTGTGTTCAGCAAATCCCAGGACACATGGCCTTAGGAGGAAAAAGATATACAAGTCCAGTGAGGTTATTGAACAGGAGAAATACTGTTGCTGTAACAACAGCTACCATTTGATGGATAGTTGCTGTTGTATGTATTCAGCTCTACACATGTTCTACCTTTTATACTTGCAACAGCCTCATAAGGGTGGCTTAAGACAGATCAAGAAACCAATTTTCCTGCCGGTAAAGTTAGAGATTCTTCAACTTTGCTGCATATTAGAATCACCTGGGGGCTTCCCTGGTGGCTCAGCAGTAAAGAATCCACCTGCAATGCAGGTGTTCAATCCCTGGATTTGGAAGATACCCTGAAGGAGGAAATGGAAACCCACTCCAGTATTCTTGCTGCAAAATCCCATGGACAGAGGAACCTGGCAGACTGTGTAGTCCACAGGGTCACAAAGAGTCGGACATGACTGAGCATGCATGCACTGACTGAGAACCACCTGGGAAGTCCTTAAGAATCCCAGTTCCCAGGTTCCACTGCAGGCCAGTGAAAGAAGATCGTTGGTGTGGGACCCAGACCTTAGAATTTGTTAAAGCTCCTTCACCAAATAATAACAGAATGTCATCAAAGTTGAGAACTAGTGGGTTTGTTAGTTCCCATATGGGTTCATTAATGCCCCATGTCACACTCATACTAAAGAGCAGAGTCAGAATTCACACCCAAGTGTGTCTTATTTCAGAGTCCATTGCTGGAACACCTGTCCAATACAATTGCTGTGTAGACCCTAGGAAGCAAAAAAATAATATTAATTATAACCATTTAGGAGCAAAATGCTTGGTGATCACAGAGGGAGAGAGCCGTTTTTGGTGGAGCAGTAATGTTCAACCTTGACCACACATTAAAATCGCCTGAGCTCTAAAAATACTACCATCTGAATGACATCTCTTGAAATTCTGATTCCATTGGTCCAGGGTAGACCTGGGTATCGTTATTATTTTTTAATCTCCCCAGATGATCATAACATTCAGCAAAGGTTGAGAGCCCTCGTTTTATAGAAAGGGAAGGCTCGGATTACTTCCTTAAGGGTTGCAATTCTCCTTTGAAGCAATGTCATTGCATCAATATGATTTGTAGTAAAGTATTCTCTTCCCTCATCCTTCCACATTTACCTGCACCTATAAATTTTTAAGCTGTGGGGACTGGGATAGAAGAGAAGATAGAAAGAATTTAAGTCTGAGCTCAGTCTAATCCAAGGGTGTCTGGAAACAGGACAACCTTCAACAGCTTTTCCCCTGTCTCTGCCTTTCATCATTATCCTGCATTCTGATTTCTGCCTTGTATGCTAATTGCAGGGAACAGGAATGGAAGAGTTGACTCTCTCAATAACAGATCAAATCCTTTCTCACTGTCCTGACATATTGGATTAGGCTATGTTATCTCAGCTCAGCCAATCAGATATCCGCACTCAGCACTTTGAATGTGGGATTAGTGATGCAAAGCACCAAGGACAGTAGAAAATCCGTTTTGGCATCAGCAGTGGTGTCCCATCTAGATAGAGATGGTTTTGTTCAAGTTTCTCATTATCTTGTAACTTTCCTTTTCTCCCACCTATTCTCCATGTGTTTTTCTCCACACTTCCTAGTAATTTTGAGACATGTGTTAAGTTCCCTTTTCTTTGTCGGTCAGCCCAAGGTGTTTTCTGTTACTTGCAACTTGCAGCCAAACTAATATACTTCAGCACTGTGGAGAGCTCCCAGAGATTACCAGGGCATTCATGTGGATGGTGGGGTCAGTGGAACTATCTAATAAAGCCTTTCCCAGAGGGGATATATGTGTCCTTTGCCTTCATGAAATACACATGAAGTAAAATGAAACAAATGAAGTAAAATAAAACAAAGCCTGAGCCAAATTATTCTGTTCTCTAGGAGCTGCTTCCCTATAGTAAGGTTGATTTCTTCATTTTGTTAGTCTCATTTCTTTCTGCAGTCATTAAGCTGTCAAGATTGGCTGATGGCTTTGAAGCTGAAATTCCTTACACCCTATAGTGGAGAAGTAAAGTCCTTTTGGCTTCTTAAGATACACCAAGACTTCATTTTCTTACAAGACAGAGTTCAATAACTAAGAGGTTTGGTAAATTGGGTTTCCAGTAGTCCAAACTTTATTGTGACTGTTGGGGGAATTTATTTGTTTTTTAGTAAGAGCTTTTTTTAAGCCAATTTTGAAAATTTCTTTCAAGAGTTACTATTGTAAATCTACACTATTGATTTTGCAAGTGGTCGTTCTTGGTCGCTCTCTGGAGTCAGTTAAATGTTTAAATTTCTCTCTTTATTACTCCAGTGATATCATAAGCCCCATATAGGCTGGCATGAAGGGTTCTTGGTTCCTCCAAGGCAAAAAGCTTAACAAAGATTTCGGTTGGCTTAGAGAGAAGAGGAGAGCACAGCCACAGACAGAACTGCAGGCAGATTTCTTTTCTTGGCCCCATCTGCGAGCAAAGTGGATTGCACCATGGCATCAGGTCTGACAGGAATAGCTACTGAGTAAATGCACTGTATCCAAATCTGAAGAGGTTCCAGTTCAGGATGAATGGCAGAGAGTCAGCATCTGTAGTCTGACTTGTTCTCAGGGAACTCCTAGACCAGCCCTATAGGGCCATGTTTCTTTGTTTCGTTTTTTGGCTGTGCTGGGTCTTTTCTGCAGCACAAGGGCTCTAGAGTTCTTGGACTCAGTGATTGTGGTATGTAGGCCGCTCTGGTTGTGGCGCCTGGGCTGAGTTACCCCCACAGCCTGTGGGGTCTTAATTCCTGGAGCAGCGATTGAACCTGTGTCCTCTGCACTGGAAGGCAGATTCTTAACCCCTGGACCACCAGGGAAGTTCTTAAAGAGGTATGTTTTAAAGGTGGCTTTAGACCAAATCTAAAGTCACAGAGAAGGAACATACTGTCAAGTCCTGCTAAAAACAGGAAGAACTCACATTTACTGATGTTTCGTAGTGTTAAGTTCTGTTCTAAGTGCCTGAGACATATTTGCTCATTTGTTTAATCCTCATATCAACTGCATGAAAGGGAAAGGATTTGAGTTCCCACTTGCCAAGTAGGGGAAAGAGGGTAGAGTTGCCCAAAGTAACCCAGCCAGTAATAGGTGATGCCAGTAACAGGTGACCTTTTGACCTTAAGCTCAAAAAGTCTGTTTGGCAGGTGACACCATATGGGTCGTGACACTGGCTATGTTCCCCTGAAAGAGTCATGGGTCATCTTCTACGGGTTCTACTCTCTACATCTCTATGAGAGTAGAACGCATAGAGTCACAGATTCCATTCTCTCCTTCCCTTTCCCACTTCCTTCCTGTTTTCATTCTTCAATAAAATACTTCTTGAGACTTCCCTGGTGGTCCAGTGGTTAACAGTACACCTTCTAGTGCAGGGGACGTGGGTTCCATCCTTGGTTAGGGAATTAAGATCCCACATGCCATGAGGCAGCTCAGCTCTCTTGCTGCAACCACTGAGCCCATGGGCCACATTTAGAGAGACAGCTATAAGCCGCTATGAAAGAGCCTACATGCTGAAACTGAGACCCAATGCTGTCAAAAATTAAAATTAAAATAAATAAATATTTTTTAAAATAAACTACTCCTTGGATGCCCAATATTTACATGTATCAGTGAATCTGCTTTAGCCTTAGTGGTTGCGATATGGAGGAGAGGAGTGTCTTAAGGACCAATTTCACCCCCATAGCCAGCATCATCACATCCCCTGGGTATACACTAAGGGTCCCATGGACCACAGTTTGGAAATCACCACACTGCATCATATTTAGGGGTCTTCCACCTCAAAGAGAGAGATAAGTTAAAGGGACATGGCCAACTCTGCAGCATTATTCTCAGTGTAAGCGTTCCTTCAGGGCCACAATAGGATCTTTGGACAACTGGATTTTGGCCACATGCAGTACTCAAAAAGTGAATTTTATTGAATAGTCTGTCAAATAACCAACAGCTATGTCCCCCAGCAAGCACAGCCAGTGGCCAGCTCTTCTGCAGATAAGGAGATACCAAGGATGAGTGTTCTTGCTAAGAAGGCAAGGTGAAAACCCCTGAAATGAGAGATGTCTTTAGCCCAGTGAAAGGAGTGGCTGGCCAGAGTGTGTGGGAAGGATGTCTAGAAGTTAAGCAGACCCAGATTCCTGCAGGCCTTACCTGCTGAACCAAGAACACCAAGAGGTCTCCAAGCTTGGAACACTCCAGGTTCCAGACACATCTCGCTCATTTTCCAAGGCAAATAATTTACCCTTTAAAAAAAAAAAAAAAAAAAAGCTTATTTGTCTGCTCAAAGTCTTAGCTGTGGCACTCAAGATCTTCAGTCTTCCTTTTGGCGTGTGGGATCTCCAGTTGTGGCATGCAAACTCTTAGCTGCAGCATGCAGGATCTAGTTTTCTGACTAAGAATCTAAGCCAGGCCTCCTGCACTGGGAGCTCAGAGTCTTAGCCACTGGACCACCAGGGAAGTCCCAGTAATCACTCTTGATGTTGTACAGACCATGACTTGAGGTTCCAGACACTGGGTTTGTTTGCCCTCCCAAAGGGATAGCCAGCATCTCAGAAATTGCTATCCTCCGGTCCCCTCTTCCAGCCCAGAAAGGGAGATTCAGGAGTCCTGCCAGGTGCTTTGGTTGGCCCGACAACCTTGCTGTTAACCTCTTATCCCAGCCACTGAGCAGGGCTAAGGGTAACAGAGTGAGGAACAAACTTTCTGGCTGTTGGGCAAGCTGTGAAAATTGAGTACATGTATCCTTAACTGATGATCATCCCCAGAAAAGGGGAGGGTTCTCCACCACTCTAGACAATGGTACCAGCACATGCTTGAGATACAGTGTTACCATCTTTGGTGTTTCTTTCTTGATGTGCCATGGAAAATCCCCCTCAATTCACCCGAAAGCACAAGGCATGCCCAGTAGCTGCCAGCTGAGAAAAATGCTGTTGACCCACCACTTACAACAATATTCAGCCCAGAGGCAAAGAGCACAGGGGGTCCCTCTGCCTGGCTTCAGGGCTTCCCAGGTAACTCAGTGGTAAAGAATCCACCTGCCAGTGTAGGAAACCCGGGTTCCATCTCAGGGTCAGGAAGATCCCCTGGAGAAAGAAGTGGCTACCCACTTCAGTACTCTTGCCTGGGAAATCCCATGGACAGAGGAGCCTGGTGGGCTATAGTCCATGGAGTCACAAAAAAGTCAGAAAAATCTCCCTGGCCCGCCCTACAAACCCAGCTATATGCCTGGTATAGCCTTCTTTCTTGTTTCCACCAATATTGATTCTTTTGATTCAGTAGCTCCAGAAAACCTCTCCCATTTTCCCATCTCTAACCTCCTAAAACAAGGGCTGGCAAACTTTTCCAGTAAAGGTCCAGATAATGAATACTTTAGGCTCCTAAGGATATATACTACCGACATAATTACTCACTCGTGTCCTCATAACACAAAAACAGCCAGAAACAAAACACAAACAAGTAGGCAGGGCTGTAATTCCAAAGAAACCATTTACAAAAAAAACAGGCAGCAGGCTGGATTTGGCCGACAGACCACGGTTTGCCCATCTCTGCCCAGGAGAAATCTCCTGGTGTCTTGTAATTTCATACTCAACTCCCCAGCTGAATTAGAGGAGAATGTTGAGAGCACAGAGCTGGGAATTGGAAGACGTGATTCTCGCTCAGCCTTGCTCTAACTCGGGTACGACTCTCTGCAACCTCATGGACTGTAGCATGCCAGGCTCCTCTATCTTCCACTGTCTCCCAGAGTTTGCTCAGATTCATGCAGGTGGCTCAGTGGTAAAGAATCCTCCTGCAAATGCAGGAAACATGGGTTTGATCTCTGGATCAGGAAGAACTCCTGGAGAAGGAAATGGCAACCCATTCCAATACTGTTGCCTGGGAAATCCCATGGACAGAGTAACCTTTTTGACTAAATGGCCAGATAATGAATGTTTTAGGCTTTAGCCTGGTGGGCTATAGTCCATGGGGTCACAAAAGGGTCAGACACAGCGACTAAAACAAAAACAACAGCAATGGAAACCAGGTAATGGATCTAAAATAATTAAATCTATGGGAGATTCTACATTCAGCTTTTTCTGCCTCCAACTAGCTGTGTAGTTATGCATGAGTGATTTATGCTACTTGGGCCTTCATTTTGTCATGTGAAAAATAAGATCTTTGTACTGTCAGCCATTTCCAAAGCATCAGAATTGCTGGGACAAGCTTGCTAAAAATACATATGAAAGAAAAAAGTGAAAGTGTTAGTCCCTCAGTCGTGTCCAACTCTTTGCCACCCCATGGACTGTTGCCTGCCAGGTTCCTCTGTCCATGGAAATTCCCAGGCAAGAATACTGGAGTGAGTAGCCATTCCCTTCTCCAGGAGATCTTCCTGACTCAGGGCTTGAACTCTGGTCTCCTGCACTGCAGGTAGATTCTGAACCACCAGGGAAGCCGTGTCAAGTCCCCGGTGCTATGCCTGAAAAGCATTTTCTTTGTCCTTATATTCTAGTTATAATTGTGAGGGAGTGAGCCAAGGGATTGAAAGGTTTTGCCACTGAACAAAGTCAACTTAAAGCTCTTTTCCTTTGCTCTCTTCCAGAAGCAGCAGTTTATTCAGTGAGGTTGTGCAGATGAACTTTGAAATTGCCAGCTTCAGCAGCCTCTCGGGGAGCCAGCCCATCACCTGGCAAGTGGAATACCCACGGAGGGGGACCACGGACATTGCAGTGTCAGAGATCTTCATCAGCCAGAAGGACCTGGTTGGCATCGTGCCCTTGGCCATGGTAAGACTTTCGTGAGCATGGATGCACCTGCATTCAGCTGTCTGATTGCACCTTGATGTCCTTCTTAGCTTCCCCTGAATTGTTGGCTGCAATTGTTTTATGGGATGCTTGCATTCAAAGTTTTCCATCTTCCTACCCACTTGGACAGAGAAGGCAATGGCACTCCACTCCAGTACTCTTACCTTGAAAATCCCATGGACGGAGAAGCCTGGTAGGCTGCAGTACAGGGGGTCGCGAAGAGTTGGACATGACTGAGTGACTTCACTTTCACTTTTCAGTTTCATGCATTGGAGAAGGAAATGGCAACCCACTCCAGTGTTCTTGCCTGGAGAATCCCAGGGACGGCGGAGCCTGGTGGGCTGCCGTCTATGGGGTTACACAGAGTCGGACACGACTGAAGCAACTTAGCAGCAGCAACCTACTTGGAAGTCGCTACTTTTCATTAATCCAGCCATTCTCAACTTCAGCTAATTTTATACTGGCTTTATGACATTTGCTATTTCCCTGTGCCAGATATATAGTATTTACTTACTTCTTCTCGAAGTCTACACCAGTTCTTTTTATTTCTGTTCCCCTTTTATAAGGAAGATTTAAGCCCCTACCTTATTAGGACGAGTGTGGTTTGCTGCTGCTGTAAACCACCCCCAATATTAGGTTCCTTATGCAATCTAGGCTCTCCTTGCTTATACCACATGGCTTAGATGATAAGGGACTCTTCCAGGCAGTCCCTCTGGGATCTGGGCTGATGGATATGTCATCATCTTGCAGCTAAACGGCAGAAGCAACACAGCCTTCTTGGAGGCAAAGACGGAGAAACAGTCCGAGTCACATGCAAGCGCTTTTAAGCAATGGCCAACAAATTACAAGTGACACTTTCACACGCATCCTTGGACAGAAGGAGTCCCCATGGCCCCATCAGATTTCAAGAGGGCTGGGAAACATAGGTGCAGAGGAAAAGTTAGATGACTACCCTGGTCTCTGTCTCACTGCACAAGAAATCAACATACAATTGACACAAATAGAACACAGCACAAATACAGTACGTGCAAACCCCTGTTGCCAACTTCCTTATACAGCTGGAAGTGAGGAAGGGAGAGACAGAATGGTAAGGGGGTAGAAGGATCACTCACCCACATCTGCCAAGCCCTGAAACTATTCTCAGGAGCCATTCCTAGGCTTGTGCACAAGTGTTAAGACCCCCTTCTAGGAGATGTAAAGAGGATGGCATTTCAAAGGCATGGGGAAAGTGTTCTGAAGTGTAGCTCCAACTGTTTTTGCCAGAATTCACTTTCACGGACATGGAGTCTGGTGTGGATGTTCAAAAACTAATTTCTGTTCGGCTTTGGTGCCTCAGCCAGTAAAGAATCTGCCTGCCATGTATGAGACCCTTGACCTGACCCTGGGTTGAGAAGATCCCCTGGAGAAGTAAATGGCAATCCACTCCAGTATTCTTGCCTGGAGAATTCCATGGACAGAGGAGCCCGACAGGCTACAGTCCATGTGGTTTCAAAGAATCAGACACAACTGAGTGAATAATTGCATTAGAAATTGGAATGAGCAGGCTTTATTGACACTGGGTTAAGAAATATATCAATTAGAATTCTTTGAGTTACATGTGACAGAAAATCCAACTCAAATTGGCTTAAGCATGTTGAGTTCACCAGCTCAGGTAACTTAAAAAGTCTAGAAAAGTGTTTCTCAGATGTTAACATGCATATAGGTCACCTGACAATTCTCTTCAGATGTAAATTCTTATTTAGGAGGTCTGGGTTGGGTATTTTCTTAAAGTTCCTAAGTTATGCCAGTGCTTCTGGTCAGTGGAGTACAGGTTGAGTATCAAGTATGGAGTGTGTGCGTGAGTGTGTGTGTGTGTGCAAATGATGTCATCATGGAAGGTGGCTCCTTGTCCCCTCTAAGCTTTGTGCTCTTCTTGGCTAGAATCAGTGTCCAAGAGACTCTGTCCTAAGGTGGCCCCTGGTAGTGCCAGGCTGATATATTCACAGTATTATATCCATCAGGAAAAGAGTGAAAACTCATTGCCAACCAGTCAAGCAAATTCTTAGGACTGCGCTGATTGGAGCTGATTGGCTGCCTTGGGTCATGTATCCAAGCTGAGAAGCCAGTCATGGAACCCAGACAAAATGTGATGCTCTACACCTTCCCCTGGAGCATGTTTGGGATCAGACTAAGAGCTGGTAGGCATGGGGCATGATGGGAAAATCTGATTCCACTGAAAGGAGGGATGGATGCTAGTCAGACATAGCAACAGACATACCCATAGGAGGTATTCCCTACCATAGACTTCTCTTGACTTTTCATGTGCTAGAAAAGAGGCCTCAACAATCTATAGCCCGTGGGCTAAATTCAGTTTCTGCCTGTTCTTGTGCATCATGCAAGCTAGGAATTTCTTTTTCATTTTCAAATAGATACATTCTAAATGGTTACATAAGTAGTTTGTTAATCTACTCAGTTTTGCCTCTTGGTTCACAAACCCTAAAATGTTTTCTATCTAGCCCTTTAGAGAGAAGATTTGCAGCCCTATGTTAACATAAATTATAGCCTATAAGTGCTTAGATTTACGCTATTTCAAAAAGATAAGACATCCAGATACTGTGAAAAGTAAAGTCATTATTAGGATATGAGATATTATTTTGGCCACAAGAAACCCCTCTTTGAAGCAAGGTATTATTATTGTTGTTTGTGTGATTTTGTAATACCTTTAAGGTAAAATGAAATGATGACTTACACACCAGAATCCTATCGTTTGCAAATAACTGTAAAAGAATTCAAACTGTTTGCATCCAAGTAACCGCAGAGTGGCTGACCACACAACGGAGTAGAGTTCAGAGTTCTGATGGCTAGATTTGAACTCATGTGATGCCATTATTTTTCTTCCCTTCGAATGTACAATTTAACCTCAACTCTGCAAAGAGATGTGAACAATTAGGAACTGTATTAGCAAGTAGAGTATAAAAGCATCAGCTTGGAGTAATTTCTATTCTCTTATTTTCTGTGTTTTCAAAGTTTATTCTAGAATGAGCTTTAGTACATTAATAGGCAACTGAAATAGAAATTTTTACTTGGAAGAAAGTAGCAAATTAAACTGCAGCTTGACTGAAGATGAGACATTTAAAAAAAAACTGAATAAGAGACAAATCTTTAGGTCATCTTTAGCAGCCAGTAAGGTCTTTGAAAGAAATGAATTCCCCCAATTGTTGCTTATTTTAAAGTAAAGCAAACTGCAGAAAGGCAAAACAGATGATTACCAAATCGAAAATGGGCCTCTTTGGGGAAGTTCTCTTAGAATCAAGCCTTCTCAAGCCTCTTTCTAAATCCAGGAAAAAAAGCCATGAGCCCACTGATGAGAGTTTCAGTGACCTTCTGTCTCACTTAGCAGCAGCTTCTAACTTCCCATGAATAAATGAGATGGAAGGAGCAGAGGACAGGGCCCTCAACTCTCTAGCAGACTGATCCTTCTGGGAAGGAGCCCCCTGAATCACACTGCCCACTCCTTACAGCATCCTAAGTCAAGAACTTGGCCCTGCAAAGCCTTCTTTTGTCCACCCCACTGTCACTTACTTACTCAGCGATGTGATCCTCTCTTTCCGCAGTGGCAGGAAAGCTTCTGGGTCCAGCTTCGAGCATCTCCCACCCCTCCAGTTCCCCCTGGCCAAAGCTCTAACATCAGCTGGGGCAGGAGAAGGGGAGGGGTCTGGCTGCGGAGACCAGGACCGAAGGCTGTCCGGGACAGCCTGGGGCCAGCACAGACTGGGAGCTGGAGCCGTAACTTTCGTTCTTGGGCTTCTGTTCTTCTTTGATGTAAGAAAAGAGTACTCACGTGTCTAGTTGAGACCCTGTGAGCAGAGGCCAGGCGCAGACCTCCGTGTGGCAGTTTCTGCAAGCTGGCAGTGCAGATGTGGAGATGCCGGTCTCTTTTCAGGATAAAGAGATGCAGAATCCACTTGACCTCACCCTGAGCTCTTACGACATGCAGACACTGTGGGTGTACATTGTAATCCATCCTGAAGAGTCAGCAGTAAGCAGACAGGTCTTTCACTCAGAGGACTGACACTCGGGGCCAACAGACAGCAAATAAGAAGCTATTTCTTAAGCGCTAAGACCAGTCATGAGAAGATGAATGGCAATATATGAAGATACATGAAGACAAATAAGGCTGAACAAGGGGATGGCGTGTAACCATTTCCCAGTTCTGTTCACATCTCAAAGCTTCTCCCTGCAGTTTATTTAAAAATACAAAGCCAGGGGAGTGTCCCAGTGGTCCAGTGGTTAGGGCTTGGCGCTTTCACTGCCTGGACCCAGGTTCAATCCCCAGTCGGGAAACTAAAATCCCGCAAGCTGTATGGTACAGCCGAAAAAAAAAAAAAAAAGTAAATTTTACAAACATATAAAGCTAAATTTTATGCCAGCAAGAACAGGAGCCCCTAATTTTGACAGGTGTCAGAAGAGACCCTTTGTTCCAGGACCCAAGTGACTTTATCCTGGATTGACTTTCCTGGGAAGTGGCAAGATTTACTGAGAATTTTTAAGAATTTCAAATGATTATCATTTTCTACCTTTGCAAACTTAGGATGAAATATTCCCTGACCCCTGAAATATGGTGAGAACTTGGGTTTTTTTTTCTTCCATCAAGCTTTCAAAATTCCTGGATTGTGCCCGTATCTCTCTGCATAAAATCAAATTTAAAATAAAGTGGCTATCACTTGGGCTGTTTAAAGGAGAAATTGCTACTTGTTCTCAGGCCTGCAAAGTGATGATCTTAATCCTCACCTCTCCAGGGTGTCACGGAGATTCATTAAGGTTTGAGAGATGCTTGGAGCTTCAGGGCAGAAAGTGCAGCAGGAAAGGATTGTGGGGAAAGAGATAGCAGGGTCTGCCCCCCTCTTCTGCCCTGCTCTGCCCTGCTCTGGACCCTGGGTGCTGACTCATGTGGACCACAGCCCTGGCCTCCCTTGCCCTCTGGCTTCTGGTGGGGTTTTTAGCCAGTGGGCGGTGTTGATGCCCTAACCCCCTTCCACCCCCATCCCACCCTTTGTCTATGAATATCATCTTATTTGGAAATAGCATCTTTGCACCTGTGATTAAGCTAAAATGAAGTCCAAGGGAATTTCCTGGTGGTCTAGTGGTTAGGACTCGTTGCTTTTCACTGCAAGGTCCCAGGTTCAATCCCTGGTCAGAGAACAAAGATCCATTGAAGCCACGTGGTATGGCCAAAAAAAAAAATGTGTTCTTCATTTGAAAAGTGAGGTCCAAAATCCAATGACTGACATCCTTACAAGGAGAGCTAGATTTGGACATCTGGAGGAGACTACGGGGAGGAAGGCCATTTGAGGAAGGAGACAGAGCTCAGAGGGAGGTGTGTACAAACCAAGGAAAGCAAAAACTGCCAGCAGCCTACAGAGTCTAGAACAGATGCAAGGAAGGTTCTCTCCTAGTGCCTTCAGAGGGGGGCTTCAGAGGGAGGCTTCAGACACCTTGATTTTGCACTTCCGGACTACAGAATCCCAGGAGAATTTCTGTGGTTTTAAGCCACCCAGTGTGTGGCACTTTATTACGGTAGCTCTGGAACACTAACCCAGCGTTGTCCCTTCCCTTCTTGTTCTATCCCTAATCCCTCCCTTCCCTCTGGCTGCACATCTACCAGGGGCATGGTCCTCTCCGCATACAGCTCTGTGCTGTTTGATTCTCCTCTCTCTGGGTACCAGTAACTGGGCTGCTTACCCCAGGCTCCCAGCTGGGATGGGCATCTGGGTGTTCCACCATCCCTGGATGTTTCCCCTGATCCTGTCCACGGCTCTGTCATCACACGCTCCCCAGTTCTACTCCATTGGGTGGACCATCTGTTTTCAGCCAGGATGCTGAGGGATACTGAAGGTTAGGGTTAAGGATACAGGCTCCAGACTCCTTCCCAGAGGATACCCAGTGATTATCCTCAGTCTGTGAGGGAGTGATTAAGGTATCTCACTGGGGAATCTGAACTCCATGGCTGGACTTCACCCAGCGGCATCACATGGCTACTTCTCTGCATCCTTTGCCGTTGCTAAACTCAGAGAACTGGACGTGGGGAATGGACTGTGCATTCGCTAGCCTGTGGCTTTGCAGAAATGCTCTTGGTCCCCCTTGTCAATCTACAAGTGATGGATGACTTAACTGTGCTCTGAGATCTGTGGGGAAGCGTGTTAGCAATATCCTGTGTTGGCGAAAGGCAAAGGCAGGCATTCACTCTAGAGAACCAAGGGACATCTCCTTTGATGGGGATGGGAGAATATTATTTTTAAAAAGACAATGAAAAAATAATGTGTTCTTATTTTCCCGAACACCTTGATCTCCACGCTCCTTCTCCAACTTGAAGATTTTACATTTCTAATTCCCTCGGAGTATTTTAAGGATGGCTTTGATGCTCTTGGCAATTGAAAAATGTTTGCTCAGTTGAAAAATAACTATATGAGCAGAAGAAGTGTTTCCTTGTCACAGCTGGAGATTTACTTTGGAATTCAATTTTAAAGTATCCCTCCCTCCAAGTCACCAGTGCAGATTTGTGTCTAAAAAGCTGATCTATGATTAATCTGAAGCTGTTTTGACAATGGTTTCAAGGTTGCTGATTAATTATCCAATACATGGTACCTTATTCACTGCCTGCCACAAAGAAAATGCTCCAAAAATATGATTATGATTGCCATTCATATTTTTATCATCATTATCTGATCTTGGGTTTCCCCATCAATAAAAGGAAGGGATGGGAATAAACAATCAATCTAGTCTCTTCCAAGTTTATACTTTGCCTCATTTTACTTACATTATGCATATAGAAAGTAAAAGTTGTGCTCTAATTTTAAAGATTACAGAACTTCACTGGGGATGAGAGACAGAGATGGAGAGAAAAGTGATGCTGACCTAGGAAAATTAGTTGGAGGGACTCACAGGCCAGCACTGTCTTCTTCCTTACCCTGAATGTCAGTCAGAGCCCATGTACCATAAGAACAGAGCCCTAAAGAGAAAAATCAGAGCTCAGCGCAACTAACTGCCAGACCATAGCACACCAACTTCTCATTTTTACTATGTCCATCTACCACTGAGTTTATCGTTGACTTAATATTTTCTCTCATCAGAGAACAATCTAGGAATTGAGAGCCAACTATGTTGGCCGAAGTCCCAGCTCTTCCTTTGAATGACTGTGTGACCTTCAGTTCAGTTCAGTTCAGTCGCTCAGTCGTGTCCGACTCTTTGCGACCCCGTGAATCGTAGCACGCCAGGCCTCCCTGTCCATCACCAACTCCCGGAGTTCACTCGGACTCTGCCTTGGACAAATGCAAATGATAATATTTTGTTCTTTTTCCTGACTGAGTAATAGTCAATTGTATACTTGAACCAATCTTTACCTACTCATCTGTCGATGGAATTTAGGTTGTTTCCATGTCCTGGCTGTTGTGATAAGTGCTACAGTGAGCATTGGGGTGCATGTATCTTTTCAAAGTATAAAGATTTTATTCTGAGCAGGATTCTTAGGCTTCACCAGCCAGTGAGAGATGCCCATGACCCAGAGATGGCTAAGAGCTACTGCTGCAGAGAATTAAACCTTCACCCCAACTTCTCCAGCACCCCCACCTGCAGGGAGAAGGATGCACCACCATCTCCTTATTACCTACTTATACCTACTGTGTGCCAGGCATGGTTTTATTTTTTATTTTTTAAAAAGATTTATTTATTTGGCTGCACCAGGTCTTAATTAAGGCATTCAAGATCTTTTAGTTATGGCCTGTAGGATCTAGTTCCCCGACCAGGGCTGGAACCTGGGCCCCCTGCATTGGGAGCGTAGAGTTAGCCACTGGACCACCAGGGAAATCCCCAGGCAAGGTTTTAGATGCTGCTGGGCGCGTCCCCACTCAGCATCTTTGCCCTTGCTGAGCCCTCGATCCCCTGCTGAAAGGCTCCTCCATCCCTGCATGCCTGGTTCCTGCAGACTCAGCCCCGACTTCATCCCAAGAGGGTCCCCCTCCCCCATAACATCAAGAGCTGCCCCCTGACACCTCATACTGTCATGTTCCCATATCTTAGTCTCCTCATATCTGATGGAATTCCTCTTTGATCATCCCCAACACTGTCTTTCTTACATTTTGTTTCTGTATTCGTCATAACATAAACTCCGCCTCCACCAGCGCCCCCTCGATCTGGAATGTTGGCTCTGTGACAGCTAGGATTTTGTCCCTATTTCATTTGGGCCTAGAGTCCTTTCCTGACCATTCATTCCATGCGTGCATGCTCAGGCGTTCAGTCATATCTCACTCATTGCGACCCCATGGACTCTAGCCCACCAGGCTCCTCAGTCCATTAAAATTTCCAGGCATGAATATTGGAGTGAGTTGCCATTTCCTCTTCCAGGGGATCTTTCCAACCCAGGGATTGAACCTGCATCTCCTACATCAGCAGGTGGATTCTTTACCGCTGAGCCATCAGGGAAGCCCCTTTTCATTCCATCTGCCATTAAATATTGGCTGTGAGCCGGCTGTGTGTCAAGCTGGGGAAATAGCAAAGAACAGTCCCGTGTACAGCATCCCAGGGATTATCTTGCAATGTCCACTTTGAAAGCCCCCGCGTGCCTGGGTCCCTTGTTTCTCTGGTTGCCTCTCACCTAAGACGGCAAGTTCTGTGGTGCAGACGCACCCCTGTAGCACCACGCATCTGCTCAGTCCCAGCGCCCAGCATCCGAGGAGGCAGACCTCCACCTCCAGAGGGTGCTGGTTCCTGGTCAGTTCCACAGGAAGGAAGGCGAGAGTGGCCTGGAAACTACTGAACAGGCTAGCAGCCTGCATCTTAAAGACTCCTGGTGGCCAATGAGATGCTACAACAGAGATAATGAATTGTGGGCACAGAATTCTACTCCCTCCCTGCTGGCTCCCCTAACCCCTCTGATGTGGTACCCACCCATCTGTGCTGCGTTTCAAACTGGTCTCCGAGGCAGCCGCGTCCCCTGCCTTACAGCCACCAGCCTCATTCAGGCCACCGCCATCTCCCTGCCTCTGTCCTGACCCCCAACAGCTCATTCCTCTCATTGAGAACCTGACCAGATGTCTCTCCGCTGGGCAGTCACTCTTCTGATAATTCCTATTGCACTTAACAAAAAGAAGGAAAGAAATACAGTGAACCTCACCAAGACCGAGGCAGCCCTGAATGTCTAGCCCACAGCTGCTCTCTGATCTAAAGACCTTTCTCAGGATTTCCTTGGCAATCCAGTGGTTAAGATTTCACCTTCCAATGCAAGGGGCGTGGATTCAATCCCTGGTTTGGGAGCCAAGATCCCACATGCCTTGCGGTCAAAAAAAAAAAAAAAAAAAAAAGCAAAACATAAAACAGAAGCAATATTATAACAAATTCAATAAAGACTTTTAAATGGTCTACATCAAAAAGAATAAACTTTAAAACTGAATAAACGAAGAGACCACCTCCCCTTCCACTGCATTCCAGCCCCAGGGCCTTTCCACCAGCTGTTTCCTGTGTCTGGATCTTCCCTCCAGATTCTATACTGCATCTTTCCCCCACATTATACAAGTCCCTGCTTAAATCTTCCCAGACTGATTTTAGTGATTTCATCTTCTCACTCTTTGCCTCCTGAGTATCTTGATTGTCTTTCACAGCAAGACAGAAAATCGCATATTTATTTACCTGTTCATTGCCTGATTTTCCCCACTGGCATGTCAGTTCCAGGAGGGCAGAGACCACTCTGTCAACACCATCGAGAACAATGCCTTGCACCCAGTAGGTGCTTAATAAGGAACTGTTGAATGAATGAATGACCCACTGCATCTGTTTTCCCCACTTCAGTGTAAACTCCTCGCAGTTAAGGACTCTTGTCTCTTTCAACAGCGCCTGGCGCTGCCCCTGCCAAAAGGACACCACTCCAAAATACTTGTTGCCTAAATTTCTCCAGCCCAAAGGAAGATGTATGATTCTCATTGTTTGCTGAGTGCAGGTTACTGATGCCAAGGCGAACATTCAATAACTGTCAGCCCTTCTTCTACAGCCTCGTAATTATGTCAGCCCTTGCAACAGGTTAGAGCACTCATCTAGGAATGAATTTACGGTTCATTTGCAGTAATTGTCATACAAGAGGGAAAAAGGAATATTTTGGAGGGAAAGCAGAGAAGATGTGTCTGTGATGGAAGTAATGAATTCTCTGGAGCCGTTTCAATCACCTTTACAAATAGACTGCATATTTAGACCTGCTTTATAGTGTCGTCCACTCACTTTTTTCAGATGGGGAGAAAGTTCAATGGCTACTCAGAGTCTTTTGTTCAGCTTTAGTTCATAAATTTGAAGAATTTAAAATCAATTTGTGGGGACTTCCCTGGCGGTCCAGTGGTTAAGACTGCACTTTCTACTGCAGCCACGTATGCGTTTGGTTTCTGGTTGGTAAACTGAGATCACGTATGTTTACATAGCCAAAAATAAAATAAATGCAAACTGTGAACTGTGAAACGAGTGTGGATTGTGCTATTTCCATGGTTCTCAAACCTGAGAATGGTAGACATCACCTGGGGGCCTTATGAAAACATGGATGGCCAGCCCCACTCCAGGGTCTGGAGGTTGTGGGAGACCCCAAGACTTGGCATTTCTGACCATTTCCTGGTGACACTGATGCTGCTGCTCCAAGGACCACTGCCCTGCTTCAAGGCTTCCGCTGCTTGGTTTCCCCTTTGCAACACCCACCTCTCCCCACCACGATGTTCTGGGTGTGCTTATTGGCCAGTCATCTCTATGTGGGTAAGTTCTTGGACTTGTTCATGGCTGGGTCCTCAACTTCTAGAACATTTCTCAGCACCTAGAGATATTCAGTAAATATCTCCATTGAGTTAATGAGTTCTGATAATGTATAAGGACTTCCCAAATGGCTCAGTGGGTAAAGAATCCACCTGCAATTCAGGACACACAGAAGATGCAGGTTTGATCCCTGGGTCAGGAAGACCCCCTGGAGGAGGGCATGGCAACCCACTCCAGTATTCTTGCCTGGAAATTATGGACAGAGGAGCCTGGTGGGCTATAATCCACAAGGTCACAAAGAGTTGGACACGACTGAAGCAACTGAGCACCACTCAAAAATGTATATACCTTCTGCTTTTGCTACACATTAGTAATTTCAGTTACAATCTGGGGAGGAAAGAGACATATTTAGAAGCTTATAAAGCAGTATTGTCCTGTGAAACTTCCTGTAGCAATGTTCCATACCTGTACCACCAGCTACATGGAGTCCTCGAGCACTTCCAATTGGCTGGAGTCACAGAGGAATTGAATTTTTAACTTGACCTAAATTTAATTCATTGTAATGTGAATAGCCACATGTGGCCAGTGGGCCCTTTATCAGATGGAGCAGTGATACAGGGGATGGTGATGAAGATGATTGGATGGGAAGGGTAGGTCCAGATTCTGTCCTGCTGTGAGTCCAAACCTTTCCATTACTCTTCCTCTGTTCAGCCCTCAGTGTAGCTCCTATGGGACTGTTCAGTAATGGGGCTACATTTTTTTCCGTATTGTATATGATCGGATCTGATCCGTTAAAAAGAAAAGGCATGATGAAAGATCTTTGAATTCCTTGTGCTTTATCAGCATAGTTTTGGAGCAGATGTCAAAAAACAAGTTCCACTGGCTTAACCCAAAGGGAGAGTTAACTCCATTGTCCAAAGGCTTCAGGCAGAGTTGGATCCAGGCGCTCAAGCGATATTTCTGACCATTTATCTTTTTTTCCAAGTTCTGCTTTTCTGTCTGCAGACTTTCCTTTTCAGGCAGGATTTCCCAAAGTTTACTGCAGGCTTCCATTCAAGTAACTTAGCATCCCTAGGAGAAAGGCTGCCTTTCCCCCAACAGTTCCAATGGAAGCCTCAGATCTCATCCCAGGTCACACTGATTCTGATTGGCCAGGCACACTATGTGTGCCTCAGAATAAGGCCGGGTCCAAAAAGAACTACAGATAGTTGGAGGGGAATGGGGGAAGCATGGATCAGGGGGCTTAGCACACAAAGCCCAAGAGATACCAATTACAGAGCTTCACAGACACCCCAGGCAGGGCTCAGCTTACTGCTGCCTTGGTTTGTGAGTCATGACTCCAAGGAATGAGCACTCAGGAAAAGGGTGAACCCCAGCCTGGGCTACACGTCGACTTTCACAGCCTTTCATAGAGCTTTGATCCTCTCAGCCTGCATTCTGCCTGGCTCACCTCTTGCCCAGCGTTATAAACACAGAATAGAGGATAAGGGGCAGTCAAAGGCTAACCTCCTAGACTGTGGCAGATGCTTGGCCTCCAATCCCAGCTCCACTACTTTTCGAGCTGTGTGATCATGGGCAAGTCACCTTACCCTGTGTGTGTGTTTCCTCACCTGTGAAATGGAGATAATGATAGTCGCTACCTCACAAGGTTGTCATGAGGATTAAATCAGATGATGCATAGGAAACCCTCAGAAGAGTGCTTTCTTCTCTTTGTCTTCGTGCGCGCTCAGTCATGTCTGACTCTTTGCGGGCAAACCCATGGACTGTAGCTCGCCAGGCTCCTCCATCATGGGATTTCACAGGCAAGAATACTGGAGCAGGTTTCCATTTCCTTCTCCAGGGGATCTTTCTGACCCAGGGATTGAACCCACATCTCTTGCATCCCCTGCATCAGCAGGTGGCTTCTTTACCAGCTGAGGTACTGGGAAAAGCCCAGAAGAGTACCTGGCACATATTAAATGCTGTATAAATGCCAGCCATTATTATTGAGGAGTAGCCATTGTAATAGAAGTTTCATTAATTAGCTCCACCACATTCATAGTAAAATGCCTTATTTACTACCCAAGTGCAAATTCCTGTTATTTATTAATCCATACAGTCTATTAATGCTCCAAGTTCATTAATATTATGCACATTCCTGCCCTGATACATCTGGTGGAACCATGCCCTTAATTACTGTGTGAGTAGAAGAACAAGAGGGTTTCTTTTGTGGTTTGTTCTCTCCAAAACTATGAAAACGAGTAGATAATAGAGTCAGAGGAGCACTCCAGAGCATGACAAGCTCCTTTCTCTACACTTCAGGTGTGTGCACAGCATCGAGGAGCTAGTTGATAAGGACATCCCTTCCACACTTAGTCTTGTTGCATTTCATTTCTTCTTCCCGTCAAATGCTTCTCCTTGGATCTTTGTGACATACTTCTCCTTAAGTTCTGCCTGCCCTTGTTCATCAGTTGGCAGAGTGTGGAATAGGAATCCTTGGGTGGGGTGGCCCCTGAGACCCTTTTATGGAGTCTGAGATGAAAACTGTTTTCATAATAATACTATCAGTTCAGTTCAGTTGCTCAGTCAGTCCGACTGTACTATGCTGCTGCTGCTGAGTCGCTTCAGTCGTGTCCGACTCTGTGCGACCCCATAGACGGCAGCCCACCAGGCTCCGTGTTCCCTGGGATTCTCCAGGCAAGAACACTGGAGTGAGTTGCCATTGCCTTCTCCAATGCATGAAAGTGAAAAGTGAAAGTGAAGTCGCTCAGTCGTGTCCGACTCTTCGCGACCCCATAGACTGAAGCCTACCAGGCTCCTCCGTCCATGGGATTTTCCAGGCAAGAGTTCTGGAGTGGGATGCCATCACCTTCTCCGACTATACTACAATAGCTATCTATTGATGTATAACATAAAGAAGGAAATGGAAACCACTCCAATATCCTTGCCTAGAGATTCCTGTGGACAGAGAAGTCTGGCGGGCTATAGTCTATAAGGTTGCAAAAAGTCTGACACAACTGAAGTGACTTAGCATGCATTGATATATAACAAATTATCCCAAGATGCAATGGCTTAAAATAACAAGGGGCCAGGAATTCAGGACTACCTCTGCTGGACCAACTCTCCGTCTCAAGGTCTTTCATGAGTTTGCTGCCCAAGTGTCGGCTGGAGCTGCATCATCTGAAGGCTTGAGTGGGGTTGGAGGACCCACCTCCAAGGTGCCTCATTCCCACGACTGACGAATTAGGTCTCAGCAGGAGGCTTGAGTAGCCTCGCAACATGATGGCTGGCTTCCCTCAGAGACCAAGGTGGAAACTGCAAAGCCTTTTATAAAAGACTCAGCAGACACACACTGTTGATTCTCTGTATTCTATTAATTACATCAACCATCTCTGATTCAGTGTGGGAGAGGAATACACAAGGGTATGACTACCTGGAGGCAGAGATTACTGGGGGCTGTTTGGAGAGACTGGCTCTCCAAGTTGTGATGATGTGATTTGCTTCATCCACTCTCTTTCTGTCTGTGTGCAAAGGCATAGAATGATGTCCTCCTTTCTTGTCTTTGAGTTTTTTATTGTTATTTATTGAAGTATAGTTGATTTGCAACATTGTGTTCATTTCTGCTATACAGAAGAGAGACTCAGTTATACACATATATATGGGTTTTTTTAATGTTCTTTTCCATTATGGTTTATCTCAGGATTTAATCCAGTACCCTGTGCTATACAGCAGGACCTTGTTTATCCATTCCGAGTGTAGTAGTTTGCATCTGCTAATTCCAAATCCCCAGTCCTTCCTTCCCCCACTCCCCTTGCTCTTACTCCCCCTTGCTGCTGCTGCTGCTGCTAAGTCGCTTCAGTCGTGTCCGACTCTGTGCGACCCCATAGACGGCAGCCCACCAGGCTCCCCCGTCCCTTACTCTCCTCTTACTCACAAGTCTGTTCTCTATGTGTGTGAGTCTGTTTCTGTTTCTTAGATAAGTTCACGTGTGTCATAGTTTAGATTCCACACATCAGGGATATCACATGGTGCTTGTCTTTCTCTGCCTGACTTATTTTTATTTAGCACGATAGTCTCTAGGTCTATCTGTGTTTCTGCAGTTGACATGGTTTCATTCTTTTGTATGGCTGAGGAATATTCCATTTATTCCATTGTATATATGCACCACATCTTCTTTATCCATTCATCTGTCGATGGACGTTTAGGTGCTTCCACATCTTGGCTGTTGTGACCAGTGCTACAGTGAACATTGGGAAGCGAATCAAAACGAATTAGAGTTTTGTCGAAAAGGATGATGTCGTCCTTCTAACAACTTATGAGATGCGTGCTTTTGTCATCCTGAGCTTTCAGAACTCTCCACTTTAGTTTCTAATACAATAAACACTGATCAGCATAACCTACATAGGCAACAGCTCTTTTTGTTGTTATTCAGTTGCTAAGTTGCATTCAACTCTTTGAGATCCCATAGACTTCAGCACCTCAGACTCCCCTGTCCTTCGCTCTCTTGGAGTTTACTCAGATTCATGTCCATTGAGTCAGTGGTACTAACCATCTCATCCTCTGCCTCCCACTCCTCCTTTTGCCTTCAGTCTTTCCCAGCATCAGGGTCTTTTCCAATAAATCAGATCTTCACATCAGATGACCAGTGTATAGGAGCTTCACCATCCTTCCAATGAATATTCAGAGTGATTTCTTTTAGGATAATGGTTTGATCTCCTTGCAATCCAAGGGACTCTTGAGTCTTCTCCAATACCACAATTCAAAAGCATCAATTCTTTGTGGCCCCTCTCACATCTGTACATGACAGGTCCCCAATAATTTTTAAGACTGTAAATAAAAGGACCCAAAGACCAAAATGTGTGAGAACCCCTGACCTGGTGAGGAGGGCTGGAAGAAATGGGTACTAGTAATAAAAGGAGGTGTTTAGGTAGAGTTAAATTCCAGATTTTATCTTCTTAACCAAATAGTTCTTTACAGATGTGTAAATTACGTGTGAACAGAGACTTTTTTTTTAACCTTAAATGTAAATCATTTCACATATTTTATTTTTTGCCACTTTATTTTTTTAATTGAAGGATAATTGCTTTACAGAATTTTGTGGGTTTTTGTCATACATCAATAAGAATCAGCCATAGGTACATCCATGTCCCCTCCCTCTCAAACCTCCCTCCCATCTCCCTCCCCATCCCACCCTTCTAGATTGTCATAGAGCCCCTGTTTAAGTTCCCTGAGCCATACTGCAAATTCCCATTGGCTGTCTATTTTACACATGGTATTGTAAATTTCCGTTTTACTCTCTCCATACATCTTACCCTCTCCCTCTTCCCCTCCCCCCCCCCGTGTCCATAGGTCTGTTTTCTAAGTCTCTTTCTCCACTGCTGCCCTGAAAATAAATTCATCAGTACCTTTATTCATTATTTACCTTTCCAACTAGAAACCTCTTCACATGACCTTTCCTCCAGAAAAATTCGTGATTAATGATTAATATTCTCAAGGCAATGGGAAAACAGCCAAGGGCAGATGTCAAGTTATCTGTGGCTTCATATACAGAATGACCTATTGGTTCATTCATGGAACAAACATTCACTGAATGTTCAAAATATGCCAGGTGAATGTTCTAGACTTTAAGCATAATGACAGAACCAGATAACCAAGGTTGCTGCTGACATGCTCCATGAATCAACATGCCCTTCATTAATGAAATCACAAAGGAAAGAGGGTGGATTTAGAAACTAGTCTTCTCCATCTGAGCAGAGATGGCTATAAAAATACACGTATGCTTCCTCTTCCTAATTCATGATGTTCTGGGCAGAGTCTTCATGCAAATCAGAAAGAGGTGCCCTTCCATAAGACACTCGACTTCCCTCTGTCAGAAAATCAACCATATCTGCGATGTGAACGTGGAGCCCTTGTGCAGTGCACAAATTGCCCAGCTGTGCTTGGCAGCCCTGCCTGAACCCATCTGCAGACCAAGTAAAACTCACTATTCTTAGTTACAGGGAAAAGGATTCTGTTCTATCTGTTGTTCATTCTGTTAGTTTCCCGTTCACCCTCATTTTAGGTTTTAGCACCAAACTAGAGATTGATTTCTGCCTTGCCTATGCCTGAGTCTAAAGTGACAGTCATTTGTGGCTCGAGGTTCTCAGTATGCCTTTTACTTCCTCGCCTCCCAAAGGGGCCTTGGGAAGGGGGGATTTACTAGAAAACTAGTATGTGAGCAGTATGTAATTCCTTTTCCCAACCACCACTGTCAGGTAGTCATAGCTGCAGAAACTATCTTCACTCTTGCTGATAAATACTGGGTTGGGTGGGTGTATCTATCACCCACAAAAAAAGGGATAAATGATCCAGTTGCTCAGAGCAGGAATTTTAAATCACTCACTGTCATCAGACCTAAAATCCACTAACAAATGTGAATAGTATCTCAGATACCTGTTCGCTTAATGTTAAGAGGCTCTAAATAACAAACTCTGAAATACTGCATTGTGTCCTGTAATGGAAAAAAAAACAAAAACCAGTTTTCCGAATGCTTACAGAATCCCTTTTGTGCTCAAGTACAGAATCACTGCAGCCAGAGTCCCTGCATACTAAAAAATTCTTGAAAGTAAAAATGAAAGAAATTGTTAATGGAATTTCATTTTCAAGAACCTTAGGTGGGTGCAGATTTGAATGAGAATTAATCTTGGTATTTTGCTTTATAAATTAATATAAGAGTGTGTAGATGAAACGAGATTTTTTTTGTCTCCATCTAGATGTTGTCACAGAGTTTAAAAAGGTCAAAATCAGCACATTCATTTATTTTTATTGAAAAGTGTTCCCTTTGCCTTCCAAAACATATATCCGGGAGCATTCTCGCTTTCCCTTTGAGGGGCCACCTGCCACCAGGTGACATAGGAACCCCTGAAACTGATCTCCATTAACTAAAAGCAAGCTGCAGTGAAGTTATAACCCCTCAGGACTGCGGCATATCATCCTAAGAGCCCTCGGCAATTTGTAATTCTGGATATAGAGAGAACTTCTGAGCAGCCATGGCAGATCAAGTGGGTGTCCTTTCCACAGAGCACAGTCCTGCCATGCCGCCTTCTTACCCAAATCCTGCCCTTGTCCACAGATTGTGGGAAGACTCAAAGTTTAGGACAAAATGTGTACTGCACGTGGTGCATTCAAGGACCTCGGTAGGTGAGACCAGCTACCTCCTGAAGCCCCCATGAGCCCCACCTCCCTCACTGAACCTCCCCATCTCAGCTCCAATATTCCCCTTGCCCAGGTTGGATAATCATTTTTCCCTCTAACCAACCTAGAATCTCAGCGATGAGCTGAGAGGCTGTAACTATACTCTAAGGTGTTTTTTTTACCATAACCTTTGTAAAAAAAAAGATTGATTGATTGATTGATTTTAGGTCTTTGTTGCTGCTGCAGGCTTTCCCTAGTTGCAATGAGTGAGGCTACTCTCTAGTTTCAGGGAAGCCCCTACCATAACCTTTTCCGGATTATACTTGCTGACTCATTTTTAAGGTGTCACCTCCATGCCGTCTCTCTGCTTTACAATCCTGCTTCTGGGAGACACAGCAAACAAAATAAAGCCTCCTTAGCTACAACCATCCCCATTGGGATCCCACATTGGACACAGAGTGGGAATTCCCAGAATAGGGCTTTGCCAAGTTCACTGTGAATATTTGCCTTTCTGTGGCCTGATTTCTCTGCAAGCTTCTGTGTCTAGGTAGGGACTCTGGAACTTTCAGAATAAGCAAACAAAAAGGTCACCAGTAATTTGGGGGCTGATTTTAATTGAGATTATTTATGACATGAGTTTGGAGAAGGCAATGGCACCCCACTCCAGTACTCTTGCCTGGGAAATCCCATGGATGGAGGAGCCTGGTGGGCTGCAGTCCATGGGGTCGCTAAGAGTCGGATACACCTGAGCAACTTCACTTTCACTTTCCACTTTCATGCTTTGGAGAAGGAAATGGCAACCCACTCCAGTGTTCTTGCCTGGAGAATCCCAGGGACGGGGGAGCCTGGTGGGCTGCCGACTCTGGGGTCACACAGAGTGGGACACGACTGAATTGACTTAGCAGCAGCAACAACAAATGACGTGAGTTTCCTACTGAAGGACACCATGGGAAATAGGAGAGTGCCTTCCTTTTTTGCACAATCTCCAGAAGCTTCTAGCTTAACGTGAAGCTAGAAGGAAGGTAAAGCTAGAAGGGAGGTGAAGCTAGAAGGGAGACCTGGTTTGGGGTGCTTTGTCCTCAGTTCTGCAAAGAACTGGACTGGATACCCTTCTTGGTTCTGTGAGTGGCCAAAAGCT
The DNA here is from genome assembly GCF_032405125.1 of Capricornis sumatraensis. Classification (NCBI taxonomy): domain Eukaryota; kingdom Metazoa; phylum Chordata; class Mammalia; order Artiodactyla; family Bovidae; genus Capricornis; species Capricornis sumatraensis. The sequence goes on along the minus strand of NC_091085.1, from coordinate 55,348,576 downwards.
AAACAGTGCATTGTAGCCCCCATTCCCTGACATCTGCTCAGCACTCTACAGTTTATAAAGGACTTTCCCATATTTGGCCTTGTTTCATGTTCCTCAGTGTCATTCATGGAGAATCCTCTTTGAAGGCAAACCTCACCAGTCATTGATGTTGTTCAGTCGTTCAGTTGTATCTGACTCCGTGTGACCCCATGGACTGTAACCCACCAGGCTCCTCTGTCCATGGAATTCTCCAGTCAAGAATACGGGGGTCAGTAACCATTCCCTTCTCCAGGGGATCTTTCTGACCCAGGAATCGAACCAATGTCTCCAGCATTGATAGGCGAGTTCTTTACCACTGAGCTACCTAGGAAGAGCAGACATCACCAGCATCCCTCTGAAAATGTCGTGTCATCCCAAGGAGCCTAACCTGAGGATCAGAGGCAAAAACTATCAACAATTCCCAGAAATTAGAACTGCCCCTGTTTGGTGAATCTCTGAAAGCCGAGTTTACTGTATCACATTGAGATCCATTTCCATGATGATAGTGATTAATCCTTACTGAGTGCTGGCCCTGTGCTGAGTGCTTCAGAGTCATTGTTTCATTTTATCCTTAGAGCAGCTGCTTCCTCATTGTCTGAGCCTATATTATCTTCAACTTATGGGTGAGGACATTGAGCTAATAATACTAATACTAGCTACAATATTAGTATTGTAGCTAATACTTTTGCAGTGACATGGGTTGGAAATGGTGCAAGTGGAGTATGAACCCGTATCTAACTCCAGGGTCTCTCTTCTTCACTTTCATACTTCATCCTGGAAAAGACTGATGGTAGAAGGATGCAGAGGAGGAGGTGAGTGATGATGAGGCTATTGATGATAAGTGGTGGTGATGGTGATGGAGATGGAGATTGTGGCGAAGGTGACGATGATGATAGTGATGGCGAGGGTGATGATGGCAATACCAATGGTAATGATGGTGATAATGATGATCGTGAACATGGTGATGGTGAGTATCATGGTGGTGGTGGTGTGGTGATGATGTTGATTCTGGTGACAGTGATGATGGTAGTGATGGTGATAGTGATGGTGGTGATGGTGATAGTGATGGTGGTGATGGTGATGATGGTAGTGATGGTGATAGTGCTGGTGGTGATGGTGATGATGGTAGTGATGGTGATAGTGATGGTGGTGATGGTGATAGTGATGGTGGTGATGGTGATGATGGTAGTGATGGTGATAGTGATGGTGGTGATGGTGGTGGTGGTGATGGTGATGATGGTAGTGATGGTGATGGTGATGATGGTAGTGATGGTGATAGTGATGGTGGTGATGGTGGTGGTCGTGGTGGTGATGGTGATGATGGTAGTGATGGTGATAGTGATGGTGGTGATGGTGATAGTGATGGTGGTGATGGTGATGATGGTAGTGATGGTGATAGTGATGGTGGTGATGGTGGTGGTGGTGATGGTGATGATGGTAGTGATGGTGATGGTGATGATGGTAGTGATGGTGATAGTGATGGTGGTGATGGTGGTGGTCGTGGTGGTGATGGTGATGATGGTAGTGATGGTGATAGTGATGGTGGTGATGGTGGTGGTCGTGGTGGTGATGGTGATGATGGTAGTGATGGTGATAGTGATGGTGGTGATGGTGGTGGTGGTGATGGTCTTGGTAATAATAGTGATATCATCATTGAAAATAGCCAAAAGTCAGATCTGATGAATGAGAAAGTTGGAGAAAGAGAATGGTGTCTTGGATTCAAAATCAGGACTCAATAAAGAGAAGAAATTTACTTCTTTCTTTTCTTGTGTCCATACCTTCACTCTGAGAGTAGTTCTCAAGGGTGAGCAACCACAATATCCTGTATATGGGCACCTCAGAGGAATAGACTGGTCCCCCAGTACAGTGACCAGCCATGTCAGAAGATTCCTAGGATAGGGGACTTTCAGTTTTAAAACTGAGACAGTCTGGGCAAAACCAGAGTGAGTCGGTTACTCTTCCTGCCAAATTGACTTTGGGGTTACAAACAGTCATGGTCTGCTGTAGTTATTTAAAGACCATCTTTTTGCTTTATGATTTCCTGATGGCTCAGATGGTAAAGAATCTACCTGTGATGCAGGAGACATGGATTCGATCCCTGGAACAGGAAGATTCCCTGGAGAAGGAAATGGCTAGCCACTCCAGTATTCTTGCCTGGAGAATTCCATGGACAGAGGAGCCCGGCAGACTACAGCCCATGGAGTTGCAAAGAGTCGGACACTGCTCAGCAATTTACTCTTAACTTTTGTTACTTTACAAGCAGAGAGTCTTAAGACCCTGTTGACTACAAGCAAAGAGATCAAACCAGTCAATCCTAAAAGAAATCAGTCTTGAATATTCTTTGGAAGGACTGATGCTGAAACTGAAGCTCCAATACTTTGGCCAGCTGATGCGAAGAGCTGACTCGTTAGAAAAACCCCTGATGCTGAAAGATTGAAGGCAGGAGGAGAAGGGGATGAACGGAGGATGAGATGGTTGGGTGGTATCACCGACTTCATGGACACAAGTTTGAGCAAGCTCTAGGAGTTGGTGATGGATAGAGAAGCCTGGTGTGCTGCAGTCCATGGGGTTGCAAAGAGTCGGACATGACTGAGTGACTGAACTGAACTGAAGGACTGTAAGAAGTCCTTTGTCTGAATCCAGCCTGAAAGTGAATTTTATTTGGTGTATATATATATATATATATATATATCACTTAGGAGATTTCACACAAACAAATAAATCCATATTTCTGACTTATCTCAAAAGAATCAGAAGATCTGGAAATCCATGGCCCAAATTCTTTTAGGTAATAACTAACGGAGTCCTTTGGATTAGCATGAACTAGGGTTCTTAGTAGTTTCTACCAAATCTGTTTCACCTATTTGTTTTGCCTGCCCAAACTCTGTAGGCATCTCAGTTGAAATAATGCATATAATTTGCACAATGCTTGGAACTTAGGAAGTACTTGGCTATTTTATTTTGATTCCTCCTAAGTAGTTATACCTCTCAACTCAAGAATATCACAATCCTTCAGCAATAAAAAGGAATGAAGTGTGTTGCATATTACAACATGTTTTAGCCTTGAAAGCCTCATGCTAAGTGAAAGAAGCTAGTCACAAAAGACTCCATATTATATAATTCTATTTCTGTGAGATGTCAGACTAGGTAAATCCATAAAGAAAAAAAAGAAACTTTAGTGTTGCCTGGTCTGGGAGGGATCAGGGGAGACAGCTAGAAGATTCAGGGTGTCTTTTTAGGGTAATGAAATGTTCTAAAATTGATTGTGGAGATGGTGGCATCATTCTATAAATCTATGAAATATTATTGGATTATACGCTTTAAATGGGTAAATGGTGGAGCATGTGGACTGTATCAAAGAAGCTTTTGTTTTTTTCAAGTGCCGCAGCCTAGTCCAGCTCCAAGTGCAAATACGGCACCCTTCCGAGGTCATAACGTTATCAAAAGGTAGGGTCTGGCTGCTCACCGCTCAAAAGCCAACAAAGAGGCCAGGTTGGTGGAAAGGAAAGTTTGCTTTAGTTTGGATCCAGCAACCAGGGAGTAGGGAAGACACCTGTCCAAAGGCCAAATCCCCCTACTTACAACACAATCAGTGGGCAAGAGCTTTTGTAGACAGAGGAAGGGATCTCCGTGCAGAAATAGCAGTCAGCTTTGACAGTCATCATGAAATTGGTCATCAGTAGTCCGATCTGCATCATCTTAATCAAACAGTTAATCTTCAGTTTCAGGGTCAGTTTGTTTCCGTTTCTTTGAGGTCAATATTCAGCCCTGTGGCCACTTATGTCATGATACAGTCTGGTCATCATGCAGTTAACTTCTCCACCTGGTGGGGGTTTCAGTATCTACAAGACAGCTCACAGGAGATGGCTCAGAATATCATCTATGTAGCTCTTGAGAAAAAACGGAAACATCCTTGAGTATGCTTAGTGAGTACATTATTATTATCGTTTGACTGTTTTCCTTTGTGTCTGCATGATCTCACTTCTCTGATTAAACTCATTCTCAGACAAAAGCAGGAGGAGTCGGGGCAAAGACCACAGGTTCCTGCTTGTTTTAGTCTGAAGGGATGAAGACAGACACAGAAGGCTCGTGGTGCAGGGTGGTGGGGTGGGGTCTTGAACTAATCCCTGGTGGGAATGCAGACTCTAGAGGCAAAGAGCCCAGGTTTGAGTCCTGAAATGGGGACCACCAGTCCATCCTGGCACCAGGTTCCTCCCTTGTTTCAGCCACATTTCAGCTCCACCCCAGCCAGTGAGATGGGTCTCCTTTTACACAACCAGTTTCAGCCTTAAACCTTTGTCTACATCATCATCTCCATGGGGACACATCTTCTGTCAACTTCCTCACTGATCCCTGTCCACCACCTCCTTCGATAATAATAATAAACTAGTAATTGCTGATGCGTCCTCCCAGTAGCCCCATGTGATGGGTGCTGGCCTGGATATGATGACCAGATCTTACCCTCTGGAAACAATGCATGTGACCTTATTGGGAAATGGGGTCTTTGCTGATGTGATTAAAGTAAGGATCAAGGTGAGATCATGGTGGATCAGGGTGGCCCTAAATCCTACCAGAGAGTCCTAAGAGATGAAAAAAGGGGGGCCCAGAGAGACAGAAGAAGGCCATGTGAAGCAGAGGCAGAGATGGAGTGATGTGGCGACAAGCTAAGGATTGCCAGGGATGTGGCCTCCACAAGAAGCTGGAAGAGGCAGGAAGGGTAGGGCACCTTGACTTCTGGAGACTTTCGGCCTCCAGAACCAAAAGAGAATAAATGTCTGTTGTTTAAAGCCATCCAGTGTATGAAGATCTGTAGCAGTAGCCATGGGAAAGTCAAACAGGATGGTACTCTTTTTTAAATGATTTTATTTATTATTTATCCTTGGTTGTGCTGGGTCTGTCGTTGCTCCAGGCGGGCTTTCTCTAGTTGTGGTTTTTCACTGCGGTGGTTTCTCTTGTTGCAGAGCACAGGTTCTTGAGCATGCAGCCTTCAGTAGTTGCAGCACACGGGCTCAGGAGCTGTGGCTCCCAGGCTCTGGAGCACAGGCTCAGTAGTTGTGGCACTAGGGCTTAGTTGCTTCATGGCTTGTAGGATCTTCCCAGACTAGGGACTGAACCCATGTCCCCTGCCTTGGCAGGTGGATTCTTTACTACTGAGCCACCAGGAAAGCCACCGGATGGTACTCTTATTATCCCCTTTTTAAAGAGGAGGAAACTGAGGACCAGAAAGGTTAAGTAATTTGCCAAGGACATACAGCTAATGAGTGGCACGCCATGGATTTGAATCAGAGTATTACCTTGTCCACCCCACCCCTCCACCCCAAGACAGCTGGGCAGAGACCCAGGGAGGGTTTCAGCGACCATTAGACAAACAGGGGGTTAGCGCCTGATGTTTGATTATCTGAAGGTTGCTCTGTCCTTATTACAGTAATCATCTCTCACCGACCCTCAGAGAAGGCTCCTTCCTTGAATTTGCCAGAAAAACCGCAGAGGTGACAAACTAGCTCTTGTTCCCTTAATCATTCGAAAGGGAGAAACAAGGTCTCTTTTCTCCCCAGGCTCTTATTTATCCAATATGTCAGGAAGTCCGCGTGGGACACAGGATTTTTACGACCAGATTACTGCTTATGCTTCTCGAAATGAAACCTACAAAGCTGAGCCTCGGCAGAGGAAACTAGAACATTTCTTCACTAATTTGCAAAAGGTCTGCTTTAATCGCAGGGATCAGCCCAGGGGCAGCCGGGGAGGCTCTTGGCTGCTGCTGTCTGGCTGTGCCCTTTTGATGTGGACCTCACATTCTAATGGATTCTCCCAGACTCCTCAGCAGACACACTCGTTAACGATTAAGGAGGAGGGGATGAAACCCTGGCTGAGGGACTCGGCTCACCCGGGGCAGAGAGGAACCACCCAGCCAACAGCTCCAGTGCAGACACCAGAGCCTGCATCTGGTACCCCGAACAGCTCATAATTCAGACACTGTATTTACTGGCATTGACAAGAGGCAGATTTTCTTTAAATCCCAATTTTACAAGGATATTTGAGATAGGGAATGTGAAATACTTCTAATTATATGTGTGCGTGTGGATAATGAATTTAAATGGTTGATGTCATAAAACGTATTATTGTTATGTTTGTTCCATCATCCTGCTTTGAACTACCCTTCTCATTTTCTTCAGATTTTTTTGGTGGTCATGGGCCAAAATGCCTCCTTGCTGTGTTATTATCTGGTTCTTTCCAAATCCTACTGATTAAATTTGATGCTAGAGCAATGGTTCCGTGACTCTAAGATTGACCATAGTAATTCATTTAATTCTGAAGTGTTAGGGGAATTGAAATGCTTGATAGAGTTAGACATTGGGAGATGCAAATTAAAACACAATAACACTCATTCAGTTCAGTTCAGTCGCTCAGTCATGTCTGACTCTTTGTGACCCCATGGACTGCAGCACGTCAGGCCTCCCTGTCCATCACCAACTCCCGGAATTTACCCAAACTCACGTCCAGTGAGTCGATCTCTGTCATCCCCTTCTCCTCCCACCTTCAGTCTTTCCCAGCATCAGGGTCTTTTCCAATGAGTCAGTTCTTTGCATCAGGTGGCCAACATATTGGAGTTTCAGCTTCAACATCAGTCCTTCCAAAGAACACTCAGGATTGATCTCCCTTAGGATAGACTAGTTGGATCTCCTTGCAGTCCAAGGAACTCTCAAGAGTCTTCACCAACACCACAGTTCAAAAGCATCAATTCTTTGGTGCTCAGCTTTCTTTTTAGTCCAACTCTCACATCCATACATGACTACTGGAAAAACCATAGCCTTGACTAGATGGACCTTTGTTGGCAAAGTAATGTCTCTGCTTTTTAATATGGTGTCTCATTTGGATGGCTAAAATAAAAAAGATGGATAATAAGTGTCGGCATGGAGGTGAGGAAATGAATCTCTGTACTGGTGGTGGGAATGTAAAACGAGAAACTATTGCTGGAAAACGGTTGGGCAGTTGATGGACACATTAAATGTCCACTTGCCATACAATAGTGATGCTACTGCCAGGTTGTCCAGAGAAATGAAAATACCTGCCCACACAGACAAATGGGCAAACATTAAGACACAACACCATTCATCATCGCCAACTACTGGAAATTAATGCAAATATCCCTCCACTTGAGAAGAGTAAACAAACTGAGGGGTAGTCAGAGGACTGAACACTGTTTGGCAATAAAAAGGGAAAACACCACTGATGAACCAAGCAACTGGGATGAAAGAATCCAAGCACAAAAAAATGACATACTGTAAGAGTCCATCATATGAAATTTCTCGAAAAGACACATCTTTAGAGACAGAAAACTGATCAGTGACTGTCAGGGGCCTGTATAGAAACAGAAATTAATTGCAAATGCTTCAAGGGGAACTTAGGCTGATGGAAATGTTCTGAAAAGGGATGGTGGTAATTTTTCCACAGCTACATAAAGTCACGAAACTAGTTAAATGGTTAAACTAGTTGAAATGGTTAAACTTTATAGGGCGTATATTTTACCTCAAAAGGGCTCGGGGCAGCCAACAGGCTAAGGGAGTAAATTCCATTCTACTCTGATCAGGGCTGCTGGCTGCGGCTTATGTTTGTTCAGAAAATTCAGTGCCAGATAAAACCTCTCCGTCGGCTGCAGTGCTTGTACTACCGAGGTCCCCACTAGGGGGCGGTATCATCCATTACTTACGAGGTCCTTGCCCAGTAGTCGACATAAAACTATCAGTTCAGTTCAGTAGCTCAGTCGGGTCCCACTCTTTGCAACCCCATGGACTGCAGCGTGCCAAGCTTCCCTGTCCATGACCAACTCCCAGAACTTGCTCAAACTCCTGTCCACCGAGTTGGCGATGCCATCCAACCATCTCGTCCTCTGTCGTCCCCTTCTCCTCATGCCTTCAATCTCTCCCAGCATCAGGGTCTTTTACAGTGAGTCAGTTCTTTGCATCAGGTGGCCAAAGTATTGGAGCTTCAGCTTCAGCAGCAGTCCTTCCAGTGAGTATTCAGGACTGATTTCCTTTAGGATCTCCTTGCCACCCAAGGGACTCTCAAGAGTCTTCTCCAATACCACAATTTTACAGCATCAATTCTTTGACGCTCAGCTTTCTTTATGGTCCAACCCTTACATCCATACATGACTACTGGAAAAATGGTAGCTTTGACTAGACAGACCTTTGTCAACAAAGTAATTTCTCTGCTTTTTAATATGTTGTCTAGGTTGGTCATAGCTTTTCTTCCAAGGAGTGAGCGTCTTTTAATTTCATGGCTGCAGTCACCATCTGCAGTGATTTTGGAGCCCAAGAAAATAGTCTCTCACTGTTTCCCTTGTTTCCCCATCTGTTTGCCATGAAGTGATGGGACCGGATGCCATGATCTTCGTTTTTTGAATGTTGGGTTTTAAGCCCGTTTTTGCACTCTCCTCTTTCACTTTCATCAAGAGACTCTTTAGTTCTTCTTTGCTTTCTGCCATAAGGGTGGTGTCATCTGCATATCTGAGGTTATTGGCATTTCCCCTGGCAATCTTGATTCCAGCTTGTGCTTCCTCCAGCCTGGCATTTCACATGATGTACTCTGCATAGAAGTTAAATAAGCAGGGTGACAACATACAGCCTTGAGGTACTCCTTTCCCAATTTGGAACCAGTCCATTTTTCCATGCCCAGTTCTAACTGTTGCTTCTTGACCTGCATGCAGATTTTTCAGGAGGCAGGTCAGGTGGTCTGGTATTCCAATCTCTTTAAGGATTTTCCCCAGTTTGTTGCAATCCACACAGTCAAAGGCTTTGATGTAGTCAATATAGCAGAACAAGATGTTTTTTTGGAATTCTCTTGCCTTTTCTATGATCCAGCGGATAACTGTAGCCAAGTAGAATCCATGTCCCTCCCTCTCACCCCTTCACCACCACCAGTGAGAGCACAGCACCTAAACTCGGCAACTGAATACTCTGATCCTCTACTGCCACAAAACAACTACTGACCTTCGTCCATTAGCGTCTCCGTGGCAAGACACGCGGCAGCCTTTGTTGCCCAGATTCAGCCATGGTACCTGTCCTGTTCCCGAGCCTGACCACCAGTTCTGAATCCCAGGATCCTTCTGACAAATTCCCCGTTGGCTTCAGTTATCCAGAGTTCGTGTCTGTACTCACAACTGCAAATTCTCACTTGATAAAGCCTCCCCGTATGCCTTTTCTGGCTGTGCTGGGTCCTCTCTGCCGCGTGGGCTTCTCCCTAGTGGTGGCGAGTGTGGACGGCTCTCTGGCTGCGGCGCACGAGGTCCTCAGTGCAGTGGCTCCTCTGGTTGGCTTTAGGCACGCGGGCTCAGCAGCTGTGGCACACAGTCTTAGTTGCCTCACGGCACGTGGGATCTTCCCAGATCAGGGATCGACCCCATGTCTCCTGCATTGACAGGCAGATTCTTTACCACTGCGTCACCAGGGAAGCCCTGGTGAGAAAAACCATCTCTCCCCTTAGAGCCCAGGGCTCTGTCTCAAAAGTTCAGCATTGGTAACTCATGCCTTTGAGTTTAGTATTTATTCCGCTTTTCCTGTGGTTCTCACTGACTCCCCAGTGTCCCCAGCAGGGGTCGTCCAGTGAGTTCAGTCCATTGTGCTTGAACGTGAGTGTGTTTACTGGAGAGTCCGCTTGTTTCCGGGTGGCCACCATGCCTGGATTCTCTGGGAATTGTGTCACCATAATCCAGCTCCCACAAATCCCAAGACCTGGGATTTTGGTGATGCACAAAATGTATCCATCACGCTCACACAAGGCTTGATGCATGTCAGTCTGGGGTCTACTCCATTCAGTAACTTAGGGATTTGACTCACACCATCTTGTACCCAAAGTTACTTCCTCCATGGGGAGAGAAAGCAAAGAGCTGGCCCTCTGCTCTTATCTGCCTTAGCCTCAAAAGGATATACATCAATTGCACTCATGTTTCATTGGCTGCAAGGGGTCTGGACACCTGTTCTCCCCAGTGACTCAGGCAAAACGGGAGGTCCGGGGAGCAGAAGCAATATAGGGACCACTGGCTACTTCTGCCCTCCCCCATAATATTGCTGGCATGGGCTCTGATCTCAGGACTGGCCTTGGAAGCATCTTTGTCTCCTAGCAATTCATCTGTCTATGCTTCCAGGAGGCAAAAATATTGAAAATGAAAAGCGACTATAACTTTGGAGAAATAAAGTACATTTCTTATTTCTCAACTGCCTCCTTTCTTAGCTAGGTGGCAAAAAAAAAAAAAAAAAGGTGACATTACCCAGGGAAGTTGATGCCTTCTATTCCACATGCCATCCCAAAGGGCGATCCCATGTAATAACTCAATTACAGCCCTGGACCTTGTGGGTACACTTGCCTTCCTAAATTGAATTGTTTTCTTGTTTTAAATGAACATTTTGGAATAGAATCTCCATCTTGTATTAGAAGCAAATAGACGGATAAGTAAAGTTGGGCTCCCTCACCCCGATCTGCACTGAGGATGAATTGAAGGTAAATGAGATGGGAGTTGGGTTTCCCGGTGCTGACAGAACCCAGAATTATTGGTCTGTTACTGCTAGCCCACAGTGCTGTTAGCAGAGGTCCTCGGGGAGGGAGGGAAATTTGCTTAGCTACCGAGTGAGACAAGTTGCAACTCCGCAGGATTGATCTGTTAAACGGTTTACTATTGTGCGTCGGTGTTTCTTCCGTGCTAACTGCTGGCAGAAACTTGAAGCTGCAATCCGAAGAAGAATGAAGCTTGTTTTTCACTTTTCGTGACTAATGTAGTTAGCACAGTCCTCTACAGTTGGAAACCCACATGGTCATTTCAGCAAGACCAGCTACTTCTGACCCTCCGGGTACCAACCAAGAAAACCTGTGAAGACTCACAGAAGAGTCTCATTAAGAAGTAATCTCTGGAGACTTCCTGGTGGTCCAGTCGCTGAGACTCCGTGCTCCCAATGCAGGGTGCCTGGGTTCAATCCTTGTTCAGGGAACTAGATCCGGAATGCCACAATTAGAAAAATTCCAAATGCTGCAACTAACACCCAGTGCTGCCAAATAAATATTTTAAAAAAAAAAAGTTCTTGCTGGACCACTTCCAACCAGAGATTAGGGCGTCACTGAGGCCACATGCCCAAGAAAGTGCAAAACATTATTTGCTGCCTTTTATTTTCCATGTGCACTGGGTACAAAGGATGGGATTCGAGCTCTTTTCCTATTGGATTGGAACAGGCTCCAGCCAATCAGAGCAGACCAGAGATGTGACACTGACCAATCAGAAAGGGCGTTGGTGACCCCACAGAATATCAGCAGCAGGTGTGACTCTCCACCTGTCAGATCAGGTGTGCAAAAACAAAGCGTCACTGGCTCTCCTGTAAGTTGCCCTGATTTCTGACTCTCACTTCCCATTCCATCAGGCCAGTAAAACCCAAGTTCATCACAGTCCTTATCGGAATTTCTATCCCTTGACATTTTTGTTAGAGTCCCCGACTTTCCCACTGCCCAGGCCAGTGCTACAGCAGTGAGATCCATCTGGGTTCCTGGTCCTGACCCACACAGGTGTCCCTGGGGAGGGGGCGGGTGTGAAGTCACTCAGTCGTGTCCGACTCCTTGCGACCCCATGGACTGTAGCCTACTAGCCTTCTCCGTCCATGGGATTCTCCAGGCAAGAATAGTGGAGTGGGTTACCATTTCCTTCTCCAGGGGATCTTCCCGACCCAGGGATCGAACCCGGGTCTCCCGCATTGGAGGCAGATGCTTTAACCTCTTAGCCACCAGGGAAGCCCCGAGCCTGCATCATTTCTGGATCATGATCTCTGTGCCTACAGTTGTCTCTATGCGGAGCCCAAGGCCCCAGCCTCGTTGCCAAGGTTGGCGTCATTAAGCAACGAACAGCTCCTTCTAAGATCTTGATTTTGTTCTCCAGGGGAGCCAGGCCAGCATTCCTCTTCCTTACCCAAATCAAGGCCGTTTTCAAAAAGCCCTCCAATTTTCTTCCCCAAAATGCTTTTAGAGGGCTTCCCGGGTGGCTCAGCAGTAAAGAATCCTCCTGTCAATGCAGGAGACGCAGGTTTGATTCCTGGATCGAGAAGATCCCTTGGAGGAGGGCATGGCAACCCACTCCAGTATTCTTGCCTGGAGAATTCCTGGACTGAGGAACCTGGCGGGCTACAGTTCATAGGGTTGCAAAAGGACTGGATGTGACTTAGTGACTAAACAACAACAACCAGAACAAAATGTTTTTAGAACCTCAAACTAGACAGACTTGCAGACAGGATCTTTTTCCTCATCTCTTCCCCACGAGATGGAGAAGAGGACACCTCCCTTCATGGAGCCCCCATCCCAGACATGGTTCCAAAGTTGACAAGAAATACGTAGTGTCATGGGTGATCAGAGCCATGGAACTCACAGCAGAAAATGGGGAAGGGGGTGATGGGGGTAATGGGGGTGGGGTGGTGTCATTTGGACAAAGATGCTCAAGAAAGAGGATGAAGCCATGTAGGTGTCTGGGGAAAGTATTCCAGGCAGGACAGTGGATGCAACGATTCTGCCATATTCAAGGCGCAGCACAGAGAGGGTGTTGTCTGGAAAGCACGTGCAAGGGAGTGAGGCAGAAGGGGAAACCAAAGAGACCAAGAGCGTCCTGATCCTGCAGGACTTTGCCTCTCACTCTTTGTGGGGTGGGAACCAGGAGACGGTTTGAGCAGAACAGGATGGTGTTCCATCCCTATCTGCTGTGTGGAAACTAGATTCTCTCAAAGTAGGATCCAGCCAAGGTCATCTAGTCAAAGCTATGGTTTTTCCAGTAGTCATGTACGGATGTGAGACTTGGACCATAAAGAAAGCTGAGCACCGAAGAATGGATGCTTTCGAACTGTGGTGTTGGAGAAGACTCTTGAGAGTTCCTTGAACTGCAAGGGGATCAAACCAGTCAATCCTAAAGGAGATCAGTCCTGAATATTCATTGGAAGGACTGATGCTGAAGCTGAAGCTCCAGTACATTGGCCACCTGATGGGAAGAGCCGATTCATTGGAAAAGACCCAAATGCTGGGAAAGATTGAAGGCAGGAGAAGGGGACAACAGCAGATGAGGTGGTTGGATGGCATCACCAACTCAATGGGTATGAGTTTGAGCAAACTCCAGGGAATAGTGAAGGATAGGGATGCCTGTCATGCTGCAGTCCATGGGGTCGCCAAGAGCTGAACACGACTGAGCGAGTGAACAACAACAACAACAAAACAACCCAGGTTAGGTAGCACTGGAACCCAGTGACAGCCTCCTCCACATGTCAAGGGCTCCCTTGTTGGCTGTGGGGTGGGGTCTCTGCCAGGATCAGAGCCCATCCTATACAAGGATCCTTTCCTGTTCCCAAAATGGGAAAGGAGACAAGCTCGCCTCACAGCATCCCATTGATTGTGCTCTGAAAATCAGAAGAGGCACGAGTTCCAACAAAGAACTCCTGTGCTAAGAAAGAGTTGGCCAGGAACGGTCACTCATTAAGATGCAGCTGGAAAGGCAGCCAATGGGCTGAGACTATAATTAATGAGACACCGTCTAGGAACGTTCAGGGCTCAGAACACAGCGTTCTGAGAGTCACAACAAGCGACATTCACAGAAGAAGGAGCGGGGGTGTCACCCAAGTGCCTGGAAGTGGAAAGCAGACCGGGGACCCGGGTACAGACGCCTGCCCCGTGGTCAGCATCTGCTCAGCCCAGCCTCTGGGCTCAGACCTGAGGCAGAGGCCTCTTACTGCCTCTGTTGCTTTATGAAATGACAGTAAAAATCCCTTCCCTCTGCCCAGATGCCAGAGAGATGAATCATATAGGATTTTTAAAAGTGCTTGGACCACTTTGGAGGAAAGGAGATTCATAAATTTGGAGGATTATTGTAACTTTTACAGTGCAAAGAAATTAAAGACAATTCATCTTAAGAAACAGTCTAGGTAATTACCTGTTTTCAAAAGACTTTAGGAACTTCCCTGGTGATCCAGTGGTTAAGACTCCATGCCTCCAATGCAGGGTGGGGAGTGGGTTCAACCCCTGGTGAGGGAACTAAGATCCCACATGCCAAATGGCACAGCCAAAAGAGTAAATAAATAAAAAGGCATTTCCACATCCTCACTCCTAGGTATCCACACCAGAGAAATGACAACCTTCATCCACATAAAAAACTTGAACTCAAATAGTTGTAGCATCATTATGCATAGTAGCCAGGAAGTGGTCCAATAACAACCCAAATGGCCCTCAGTTAATGCATGGACACATGCAATGAGGTCTGTTCTTACTCTGGAATATTCTTAGGCAATAAAAAAGAGTGAAGCACTGACTCAGACTTTAACACGGAGGAACCTCAGAAACATGGTGCTGAGTGATATAAGCCAGACACAAAGACCATACAGTGTACTATCCCTTTTATAGGAAGTGTCCAGAAGGGGCAAATCCATGGAGACGGACAGTAGATTGGTGGTTGCCAGGGGCTGGGAGGAGGGAAGGCGGGGGAGTGACCACTATGGATATAGAGTTTCCTTTAGGGGGGATGAAAATGTTTTGAAACTAGAGGCGATGATGGGGCTTCCCTGGTGGCTCATCAGTAAAGAATTTGCCTGCAATGCAGGAGACTCGTTTCAATCCCTGGGCTGGAAAGATCCCCTGGAGGAGGGATGGGCTACCCACGCCAGTATTCATGGGCTTCCCTGGTGGCTCAGATGGTAAAGAATCTGCCTGCAGTGCAGGAGACCTGGGTTTGACCCCTGGGTTGGGAAGATCCCTTAGAGAAGGAAATGGCTACCCACTCCAGTATTCTTGTTCAGAGAATCCCATGGACAGAGGAGCCTGGTGGGCTACAGTCCATGGGGTCACAAAGAATTGGACATGACCAAGTGACTTTCACTTTCAGTGCTGGTTTGGGCTTCCCTGGTGGCTCAGTAATAAAGAATCCACCTGCCAAAGCAGGAGACATGGGTTCGGTCCCTGATCTGAGAAGATCCCATGTGCGACATAGCAACTAAGCCGTGTGCCACAACTTTTGAGCCTGCGCTCTAGAGCTCGGGATCCGCAGCTCCTGTTGCTGTGTGCCCTTGAGCCCGTGCTCCACAACAAGAGAAGCCACTGCAAAGAGAAGCTTGCACAACACAGCTAGAGAGTAGCCCCGTCTCGCCACAACCAGAAACAAGCCTGCACAGCAATGAAGACTCAGCACAGTCAAAAATAAATAAATAAAAATAAAATTATTTTTAAAAACCCCGATGGCATTTTTAAAGGCCCTTCCCTGAGATGTTTAATATGTGCATTTGCTTTTTCAAAGTCAGTTTACAGTATCTTTATGGATATTGATGTCGGAGAGTATAAGGGGTTCAGAATCAGGGTTCCATCTCTGCTCACCTCCTCATTCTCAGACTTACCATTTGTAGATTCTTTAGCTAGCTACTTGAACTTTCTGTGACTCCATTTCTTCTTTTTTAAGCTGAAAGAAAATTGCTTCACCATGTTATGTTAGTTTCTCCTGTACAACGAAGTGAATCAGCTCTATGTACATGCATCTATATGTGCATACCTATATACATACATCCCCTCCCTTTTGAGCCTCCCTTCCACCCCGACCCTCTAGGTCTGCAACTCCATTTTCTCACCTAGGACAGTGGGCAGGGGTGGTGGTGGGAGAATGGAGTTACCTGCTTCTTGGGATTGTTGGGAGGGAAGGAAGAAATCAGCACAGGAAAGGAGGCTGGGAGAGCATGCAGTACTTGGAAAGGCTTGGAATCATGACGGGCTATGAGGCGGCGCATGGTGGGATTGGTACTGTCGCTGGTCAGGGCAGTGTGGACAGGTTCAGTTTGGCATCAGTTCAGAGGGCTCTTCTACATAAACGAGGGAGCTCATGGGAGGGCTTGGCTCTCAGAAGATGGGAGGATTCAAGTACAAGTACTCTGGGCCTCAGTTTCCCCTACTGTGGCAACATCAACCCTTTCCACTCTCCCATGTTGATGATCAAAGTGGCAATATCCAGTAACTTCCCTGGGGGTCCAGTGGCTAACGCTCTGCACTGTCAATGCAGGGGACCCAGGTTCAATCCCTGGTCAGATAAGATGACCCCACATGCTGCAACCAAGAGTTCATGTGCTACAACTAAAAATCCAACATGCTGCAAAATCTATGAATGTGACCTTAGTTGGAAAGAGGGGTTTTGCAGAAATCATCAACTTAAGATGAGATCATGAAGGTAGGCCCCCATCCAACAGGACTAGTGTCCTTGTGTGTGTGTGTGTGTGTGTGCGTGCATGTGTGGGTGTGCGCGCACGTGTGCATGTGTGTGTATTAGTCGCTCAGTCATGTCCAACTCTTTGTGACCCCATGAACTGTAGCCCACCAGGCTCCTCCATCCATGGAAATTCTCCAGGCAAAAATACTGGAGTGGGTTGCCATTCCCTTCTTCAGGGGATCCTCCTGACCCAGAGATCGAACCTGGGTCTCCTGCATTGCTGGCAGATTCTAACATCTGTGCCAGCAGGGAAGCCCCAGTGCCCTTATAAGAAGAGGGGATTTGGATATAGACCCCACAAGGAGAAGACCACAGATGATGGAGGTAGAGATTGGAGTGATGTGTCTACAAACCAAGGAGCACCAAGGACTGCTGGCCATGCCCAGAAGCTGGAAGAGGCAGGGAGGATTCTCTGGGAAAAACCTCTGGGGCTGAGACCTGAGGGGCCCCCACCAGTTTCAGAGGGAGTGTGGTCCTGCCAGCACCTTGATTTTGGACTTCTGGCTTCCAGAGCTGTGAGAGGATAAGTTTCTGCTATTTTAAGCCCCTCAGTTTGTGATCCTTTATAAAAACACCCCTAGATCATTGGTAGAGACATGGATGGACTTAGAGACTGTCATACAGAGACAAGTCAGAAGGAAACAAACAAATATCGTATAGTCATGCATATACCCCAGAGAAGGAACTTGCAACCCACGCCAGTATTCTTGCCTAGAGAATCCCCATGGACAGAGGGGCCTGGCAGGCCACAGTCCATAAGGTCGCAAGAGTCGGACATGACTTAGCGACTAAACCAATGTGTATATGTGAAATCTGGACAAATGGTGTAGACGAACCTATTTCCAAGGCAGGAACAGAGATACAGATGTAGCGAACAGACATTGTGGATGCTAGATGGGGAAATCGGGGGATGGAAAGAATGAGCAGAGTGGCGTTGACATATATACACTACTATGTGTAAAATAGCTAGCTAGTGGGAAGCTCTGTGATGACCTCGTTGGATGAGATTGGGAGGTATGAGGGAGGTGATATATGTATACACACAGCTGATGCACTTCATGCTACAGCAGAAACTAAGACGATGTTGTAAAGCAACTATACCCCAAGCTTAATTTTTTTTTTAAAGAAGGGTCCTGAAAAATTAACACAGACATAAACATAAATGCTGATGGTGATGATGGTGATGATGTGAATGCCTGACACATTGTAGTTGCCCAATAAATACAAGCAGGTCTGATTATTTATGATCACCCCCTGGGACCTGTGAACCAGCCAGTAGGCTCTTCTGGCTCAGCTGCAAAAGCCCCCTGCTGCACTCTGCATTTCAACACTGGGCTCAGATACCTTCTGTTTATAGACACGGACCTTCCATTGGTCCACTAGGACAGGGTCCCCAATCCCCGGGGCCACGGACCAGTACCAGTCTGTGGCCTGTTAGGAACTGGGCCACACAGCAGGAGGTGAGTGGTGGGTTAGCAAGTGAAGCTTCATCTGTGTCTACAGCCACTCTCCATTGCTCCCATTACGTCTTGAGCTCAGTCTCCTGTTCAGATCAGCACCAGCATTAGATTGGCATAGGAGCGTGAACCCTACTGTGAGTTGTGCATACGAGGATCTAGGTTGCTTACTCCTTATTAGAATCATCCTGAAACCATCCCCCTCCCCATCATCAGTGGAAGAACTGTCTTGCACTGAGCCAGTCGCCAGTGCCAAAAAGGTTGGGGTCTGCTGCACGAGGCCATTGTGCTAAGATTTCCAGAAGGAATTGCCAAGTGAAGACAGAGATGACAGAGGAGAATATGGGTGGACCTGTGGGGTCAGTGATGGAGGAGACCTTTTCTCTTGCTCCCTGGAATGTTAGGAAGAGAAAGCTTTCCCTTGGGAAACACCCTCTCCTCTTCCCTGGCCTCTCCACCTCCCAGCCCTCACTGCTCCTTGGAAATCCCAAAGCCGTTGCAAAGCGGAAATGATGAGAATATTATTTTCTGTTTCCCCATCAGCCATGCATTTCCCCATTGGCATCTCTGGGAGCATTTTAAAAATCAATTCTACCCTCCAAAATCGCACAGAACTCTTAGGGATCATTTCATTAGGAATGGGAGAGAAACAGGCAGTGTAGTTCGTCAGCAAGTCCAATCTAGCCCACTCCATCAGGCCTGCGGTTCGCACATCAACCGGTAATAAGGTTTCCCTTCTCTCCCTGATGAGAAAAATTGCCACAGAGCTGGGTGTCTGCACTCAGCCTGGTTATAAGGAAAATTACGTTAGCAGGAGGAATTTCCAGAGGTCGCCCCTTCAATGCCTGTGTGTGTGTACATAATGTATTCTTCATCACAGGATTATGTAAATAGCTGGTTGCACCTAACAAAGTCAGCCTGTTAATCAGATGGCACTTCCCTGGGCTCATCTGCCCTGAATCCAGAACCCTCATTTCAAGCACCCTCACTAATCAGCATGGCTGCTGGGCTACCATGCATCATTTTAACTGGGATGCCTTGAATTGGGAAAATGAAGCGCCCTCTTGGAGTAATATTCCTGGTGCTGTAAATTAACACTGAATTGTCTATCTCTGCTTGGCCCTTCTCTCATAATAGCCCTGTCGTCAGCCTTGTCCCCACCACCACCACCACCAGCCAAAAACAATGGGATTGCTACCATTCCCTGCCATTCCCCAAGTGCAAGCCATCTAGCTCCCTTGCCATGGAGTCACCTTCTGGTTACAAAACTGGAAATGTTGTGTGCAAGTATAGTGAATAATCTTTGTTCACCATCTCAAGCATACAAAGAAATATCTACATGGATTAGCAGTGGGTTCAGTATAACAGGAGACAATCAAAACTAGTAGCTGAAACATGGTTTATCTCAGGTACTTAAGTAAGTCTAAGACTACTCCTTAGGCATCAGAGATTAAGACTGCTCCTGTCTTGCTACCCCACGATCCTCTGTGGGTGGCTTTCATTTTCAAGTTTGTCTCATGGCCCAAGATGGCTGCTAGTGTTTCAGCCATTGTATGTGTATTCCAGGTAGCAGAAAGAAGGAAAAGGGCAAAAAGAACATACCACGTACCGAGTCCAGCACCCGTTAAACAGATTTCCAAAAATGTTGCAGAACATTGCTGCTGCTTGCATTTAAACTAGAACAGTGGTTCTCAAACTTTCAACAGCATCAGAATCACCCAGAAAGACTTAAAACAAAGGTGAATGGGCTCCACCGTCAGTTTCTGACTAAGTGTATCTTGGGTGGCAACCAAGATTTTTTTTATTTCTAACATGTCCCCCAGTAATGCTGAGGCTGCTAGTCTAGACACCACACTTTGAGAATCGTTTTGGGGCTTCTCTGGTCTTGAACCCCATTCCATGGCCAACCCCAGTGGCAAGAGAGACTGAGTTTAGATTTCTCTGAGGTGGGTACTCTTCCCCACTCCACCTGCCAAAAATTCAAGGTTCAGTTACGAAAGAAAAGGAAGATAATGGGTATTGAGTCCCAGCCTACTCCTTTTGGCTGCAATACTTTGGGTCTTATTCCTCCGAACCTGTTCAATTTATGTTGCTATCCTCTGCCTTTTTCAAGCCACCACTGGAATCCACAGATCTTTGCTGTTTCTCTATAGTCGTACCAGACAACCACCGTCTCTTGCGTCTTTGCAGAGATGCCATCCAGTAACAGGACATTTGCTCCCTTCCTCTCTCTCGAAATCCAAAGACCTCTTTCTCACAGACTGATCTTCCCAGAGCCTGCCACGTGAGCTGGGGAAGCTTCCAGCTGCCTCAAATGTCCTTCCTCCGGCTGCGCTGTGTGTTTTCCCAACCCACTGCATTTCAGCCGAGATGGAGGAAGAAATGATGGGTTTTTTCTACTCACATACTTTTTTTAAAAAATGGGAGTATAGTTGCTTTGCAATGCTGTGTTCGTTTCTGCTGTTCAGCAACGTGAATCAGCTATATGTATACATATATCCCCTCCTTCTCGGACCTCCCCCCACCATTCCATCCCATCCCCTTAGGTCATCACAGAGCACCGAGGTGAGCTCCCAGTGTTATACAGCAGCTTCCCACCAGCTATCTGTCTTACACACGGTATATATGTCAATCCCAATCTCCTGATTCGCTGCTCACTCACCCCCTCCCCCGTGTCCACGTGTTTGTTTTGCACATCCAAGTCTCTCTTTTTGCCCTGCAAATAGGTTCATCTGTCACATTTTTCTATAGCTCACATATATGTGTTAATATACAGTATTTGTTTTCCTCTTTCTGTCTTACTTCGCTCTGTATTAACAGACTCTAGGTCCATAATTAGAGACACGCAAATCAAAATTACAATGAGGTATCACCTCATACCGGTCAGAATGGCCATCATCAAAAAATCTACAAACAGTAAAGGCTGGAGAGGGTGTGGAGAAAAGGGAACCCTGTTGCACTGTTGGTGGGAATGTAAATTGATACAGCCACTATGGAGAATGGTATGGAGGTTCCTAAAAAACTCACATATGTTTTAAATACGTTTTATATTGAAGTACAGTGGATGTGCGGTTTTGTATGGTATAGGTGTGCCACATAGTGATTCACAACTTTTGAAGCTTATACTCCACTTATTTATTGTTCAGTCACTAGGTTGCTGTGTCACATTCGACTCTCTGTGACCCCATGGACTGCAGCACGCCAGGCTCCTCTGTCTTCCGCTGTCTCCTGGAGTTTACTCATTCATGTCCACTGAGTCAGTGATGCTGTCTAACCATCTCGTCCTCTGCCACCCCCTTTTGCCTTCAGTCTTTCCCAGCATTAGGGTCTTTTCCAGTGAGGCAGTTCTTCCCATCAGGTGGCCAAAGTATTAGAGCTTCAGCTTCAGCATCAGTCCTTCTAATTAATATCCAGGGTTGATTTCCTTTAGGATTGACTGGTTTGATCTCCTTGCATTCCAAGGGACTCTCAAGGGTCTTCTCCAGCACTATAATTCAAAAGCATCAATTCTTCAGTGCTCAGCCTTCTTTATGGTCCAACTCTCACATCTGTATGTGACTACTGGAAAAACCATAGCTTTGACTATATGGACCTTTATTGGGAAAGTGATGTTTCTGCTTTTTGATACGCTGCCTAGGTTTGTCGTAGCTTTTCTTCCAAGGAGCAAGTGTCCTTTAACTTCATAGGTGCAGTCGCCGTCCACAATGATTTTGGAGCCCAAGAAAATAAAATATGTCATTGCTTCTGCCTTTTTTCCCATCCATTTGCCATGAAGTGATGGAACTGGATGCCATGATCTTTGTTTTTTGAATGTTGACTTTTAAGCCAGCTTTTTCACTCTCCTCTTTCACCCTTGTCAAGAGGATCCTTAGTTTCTCTTTACTTTCTGCCATTAGAGTGTTATTATCTGTATACATGAGGTTGTTGATATTTCTCCCAGAAATCTTGATTCCAGCTTGGGATTAATCCAACCCAGGATTTCGCATGATGTACTCTGTATTGAAGTTAAATAAACAGGGTGACAATACACAGTCTTGGCATAGTCCTTTCCCAATTTTGAACCAGTCAGTTGTTCCATACTCTGTTTATAGTTATTATAAAGAATGGGCTTTATTCCCCATGTTGTACAATATATCCTTTTAGCTTGTTTTATACCTAACAGTTTGTACCTCTTACTCCCCTACTCCTATATTGCCCCTCCCTTTTCCCCTTCCCAGTCCCACTGATAAGCACTCGCTGGGTCTCTGTACGTGTGTCTACCCATACACTTTTCCTTCTGAAGCAGTCATTTGTAATGTTATCCACCATGCTTAAGTCTGGAAAGATCAATTGTAGGGGCTTCTTATTTTTCAAGCGGTTATACTCACTCTCCTTGAGCTAAAAGTGTGTGCAGAGAACCAAACACTATCATACCATGAAACTAATCATGACTGCACATTAGCAAACACAAAATCAACCTTGATTCAAAGACCTCTTCCTGAACACAAGCTTCCCTGCTCTAGGGCCATCCTTCTTGTGGGTTCAAAGCCCCCAGGTCTCCCACATACAATGAAAATTATTGCCAGATGCAGATCCATCCAGTTTGTGCCAAGAATCCAGGCTTCCATGCCAGTCACGGTGCTGATGGTCAACTGTAGCTGAAAACAAAGTCAATCAGTGGAGATAACAGTTGAAGTTTCCTTCAAAGTGTAAGGATAGCGACGGGAGGTAGCACCTACAAGGATGCTCAGTTCTACAAAGCAGAATGACTTGAACACTAGAGGGTTAGGAAACACCCTTGGGGACATGAGAGCCCCGTCATTTGGGGAAAATGATCTTCTTGTTCAGAGCTTGCAGAATTTTTCTGTAAAGGGCTAGAGAGTAAACATCTTAGATTTTACAGAGACATTCACAGTGTCTGGCAAATTCTCTTTCTGTATTTTTTTTTTTTTAGCCTTGACTAGTGTAAAGCCGTTTCCTTCTCCAAGGGTTCTTCCCAACCCAGGGATCGAACCTGATTCTCCCTCATTCCAGGCAGATGCTTTAACCTCTGAGCCATTCTTGGCTCACCAGTTCACATAAAAATACCGACCATGGGCAGAATTTGGCCCCTGGATCTTGTTGATCAGATGGTAAAATTCTAATATGCCAAGAAAGTTATCATTAAGGCTCTCAGAGATGTCTCCTCTCCCTGCAAAAATGTAAATAAATTCAATTAAATGATCTTTAATTCTAAGAAGCAATACACGATTGCAGTGTCTATCTCAGCACTGACAGTGTGTGACAATGAATCGGTAAACCGTAGACTATCCTAGTCATTGAATCACTCTAAGCCACCTTCTTCAGGGAAAACATGAAACTCTTCATCTGCAATCACCTCCACATTCCCGAGCTCTAACGTGTCTGTTCTTCTAGGCAATGTGTTCACATGCTTGCTACATGCTGTCTTATTTTCATTTGATTATATTTTCTATGCCTCTTGCTCCAAAGCCAGTAGAGAAAAGAGAGTTTCAGGAGGACATGTTGACTTTTCTCCATCTGCCAGTTGCCTCAACCCAGACACTTCACATTTGTGCTTAATAGCTGCCCTTTTAGTCAACTAGGACTTTGTTCCAAGCCCTGACAGGCCATTCATAAACATGACATTTAATCTTCACAACAACCTTAATGATTCCCCAGGTTCACAGCCGAGGAAACTGATGCTTCGGGAATTTATTTATTTATTTTAGCAAGGTTAATCAATTTTTTATTTGTCTTTAAATTTCTTTTTAAATTGGAAGATAATTGCTTTACAGTGTTACATTGGTTTCTGCAATGCAATAATGTCAATTAGTTGGGTGTTAAGTCGCTTCAGTCAGGTCCAACTCTTTGCAACCTGATAGACTGTATCCCTCTAGGCTCCTCTGTCCATGGGGATTCTCCAGGCAAGAATACTGGGGTAGGTTGCCATTTCCTTCTCCAAGAAATCTTCCCAACCCAGGGATCAAACTCGCATCTCTTATGTCTTCTGCACTGGCAGGGGGTTCTTCACCCCAAACGCCCCCTGGGAAGTCCCTGGTAGCATATATGCCAATGCAACCCTCTCAATTTATCTCACCCTCTCCTTCCCTGCCCCTCAGTCTCCACAGGCCCATTCTCTACACCTGCATCTCCAGTCCTAATTGCATCTCTATTGCAAATAGGTTCATCAGTACTATTTTTCTAGATTCCATATATGTGCATTAATATACGATAGTTGTTTTTCGCTTTCTGACTTACTTCACTTGGAGAATTTAAAACACAGCAAAGAAAGAGCAGAGGCAGAACCAAGGCAGTTCTGTCCCGTGTGCTAGCTCCTCAGTGTCGAGCAGGAGGAGAGACCACGTGTCTCAGCCCTGGAGGTCCACATTTAAACCTGGCCAGGCCACCGCGGGGCTGTGTACCCTGGACACATCACTCAACCAGCTCAGGCCTCAGTACCCCCATGCGTAAGACCAGGCAAAATAAGACCATGTGCTTCATGGGTTGATAGTAGAGATGAATGCGTTTAGCAGTGCCTATTGTGTAGGCAATGCTTCCCACATGGAACCTTTTTTAAAATTTTTATTAAATGGTGTTTAGACTTCTAAATGACTCCCAGGCACATACGCATTGAGAGAGATTGTTTTCTTTTTTATCATTGAAATATAGTTGATTTACAGTGTTGGGTTAGTTTCTGGTGTACAGCAAAGCGATTTAATTATATATATATATACTTTTTCAGCTTCCCAGGTGGCTCAGTGGCAAAGAATCTGCCTGCCAAGCAGAAGAACATGGGTTTGACCCCCAGGTCGGGAAGATTCCCCTGGAGAAGGCAATGGCAACCCACCCCAGTATTCTTGACTGGAGAGACCCATGGGCAGAGGAGCCTGGTGGGCTGGAGTCCATGGGGTCGCACAGAGTCAAACACGACTGAGCAACTAAGCCACCACCACCACCACGTATTCTTTCTCATTTTTTTTCCATTACGATTTATTACAAGATATTGGATACAGTTCCCTGTGCTCTATAGTAGGACCTTGTTATTTATCCATCCTACATATACTGTTTTGCATCTGCTAATCCCAAACTCCCAGCCCATCCTTCTCCCACCACCAACTTCCCCTTCTCCAGCTTGGCAAGCACCAGGCTATACCCTATGTCTGCGACTGTTTCTGTTTCATAGATAGGTTCATTTGTGTCCTGTCACTTCATATAATGTCAGTGACATTATACGATACTTGTCTTTCTGCTTCTGACTGCCTTCACTTAGTATGATACTCTCCAGGTCCATCCGTGTTGCTGCAAATGCCATTATTTCATTCTTTTTATGGCTCAGTAGTATTCCACTGTATACGGATGCCACATCTTCTTTGCCCATTCATCTGTCGATGGACATTTAAGTCGCTTCCATGTCTTGGCTCTTGTGAATTGTGCTGCTATGGACACAAGGGTGCAGGTACCTTTTCAAATTATAGTTTTTTCTAGATAGATGCCCAGGAGTGGGATTGCTGGACCCTGTGGCAATTCTAGTTTTAGTTTTTTGAGGACCTTCCATACTGTTTTCCATAGTGGCTGCACCAACTTAACATTCCCACCAACAGTGTAGGAGAGTTTCCCTTGAGAGAGGTTGTTTTCTACCTTCTGGAATATTTTAGATTAAACTTGCCTCATCCTCAGCCTCTCAGAAGATCTGAACCCCCAATGTCAGTATAGAAGGCCAGGCAACTGATCTTTGACCTGAAAATGCATTTTATCTTGGCCTCATTTCTGGGGTGAGTGAACGGAGGATGGATGGATAGATCGATCAACTTATCTGAGGCCACATGGTCAGCCAAGAAGCAGAACTAGGTCTGAACCTGGCCATGGCCTCTCCGTGGGGTTCTCCAGGCAAGAACACTGGAGTGGATTGCCATTTCCTCCTCCAGGGGATCTTCCTGACCCAGGGGTCAAACCCATGTCTTCTGCTTGGCAGGCAGATTCTTTATCACTGAGACACCTGGGAAGCGGAAAAATAATATATATATACATATGTATATATTTCAAATTATATATTATATATATATTTTTATATATATAATTAAATCACTTTGCTGTACACCAGAAACTAACACAACATTGTAAATTTGTACTAACCCATCTCCCATACACTTTTCCTTCTCTTCTTAAAGTGGGCTTTCCTGGTAACTCAGACAGTAAAGAGTCCACCTATAAAGCAGGACACCGGGTTTTATCCCTGGGTCAGGAAGATCCCCTGGAGAAGGGAAGCCTGGTGGGCTACAGTCCATGGGGTCGCAAAGAGTCAGACACACCTGAGCAACTAACACACGCTGAGATGTAATTCACACAGTATAAAATGTACCATTTTTTTGACAGAACTATAGGGTATTGTTTATTTATTTTCTATATTTAATATTTTTTTATTTTTTTGTTGAGGTGTGGTTGATATACAATATTATGTGTTTCAGATATATAGCATAGTGATTCACAAGTGTTAAAGGTTGTGCTCTGTTTATAGTTATGAAATATTGGCCGTATTCCCTGTGTTGTACAGTAAATCCTTACAGTTTATTTTACACTGAACACTTTGTAGCTCTTACTCCTGTGCTCTTATACTGTCCCTCCCTCTTTTCTCTCCCCACTGGAAACAATACTTTATTCTCTGTATCTGTGAGTCTGCTTCTGTTTTGTTGTATTCCTTAGTTTGCTTCATTTTTAGATTCCCCGTATAAGTGGTAACATAAAGTATTTGTCTTTGTCTGACTTAGTTCACTCAGTTGAACAATCTCTAGGTCCACCCCTGCTGCTGCAAATGGCAAAATTTCATTCTTTTGATGTCTAATATTCCATTGTGTGTGTCTGTGTGTGTTTGTATCACATCTTCTTTATCCATTCATCTGTTGACGGATACTTAGGTTGCTTCCATATCATAGCATTAGTAAAAACGCTACTATGAACATTTGAAGCACATGTATCTTTCCAAATGAATACTTTCTTTTCTTTGGATAAATACCCAGGAGTGGAATAAAATGTACCATTTTAAAGTCTTTAGTGAATGGTTCTTAGTATATTTACAAGGTTGTGGAGCCTCACCGCTGTACAATTCCAGAACATTCCCATCACCCTAAAATGAAAATCATACTCTTCAAGCAGTCAGTCTGCCTTCCCACCACACCCACCCCTGCCAGGCTCCTGGCAACCATCAGTTCATCAGTTTGCTTTCCATCTCTATGGATTTGCCTATGCAAATAGGCATTTGCATAAAATAAGACATTTTATATAAATGGAATCTTACAATAATTGTCATTTTGTGTCTGCTCCTTTCAGTTAACATTATGTTTCAAGGTTTATCCACATAGTCCCACATTTCAGCACTTCATCCCTTTTTTGCAACTGAGTAATATTCCACTGGGTTGACATGGCACATTTTCATTCTTATTTCTCTCCTTGAGATGTCTCTGGGGAATCTGCAGTGGGCATTTCACACCCACCCCTGGGATAAGTACTCCATCCCCTGGCCATTTGGGCTTTTCTTGTCTTGGCTGCACCACGTGGCACCTGAGATCTTAGTTCCATAACCAGTGCTCCTTGCATTGGAAGCATGGAGTCTTAACCACCAGACTGCCAGGGAAGTCTGTGGACTGCTCTTTTCCATCAGTTCACACACCTTCAACTTTTTCAACCCTTCAGAAGCAATTCTGTCTTCTCAATTTATTTAAAAATTAAAACTCCAATTTGTAAAAAAAAAAAAAAAATTGCAGAAAGTGGCCAAACCAATTTACATTTATGAAGGCAAATCAAACAAAGTGCGTTTTCCCTGAAGCCTTGGGCTTTTTCCAAGTTTGAAATGACAGTGATTTAAAAGTACCTTACTTGATTGATTCTTTTCAGAAACACAGAACAGTTCTCTCATTCCTTACAGAAGGGGGCGGAAGGAGGGGGGAAAAAAAAAACAATAAAAGCAGAGAACAAACATTTAATAACACGTAAAGTATCCAAGTAACAGTTCTGTCTTAACCATGTTCTGCAAGGCTCTGAAACGGTGTTGATGAGTGGGATCTGATGTGTGCTGGGGGACAGGAGGTGTACACCTACCTACTTTCAAGAGAGAGGGCTCCATTCATTGATGCTGAGCATCTCATACCTCAGGGGGCCTGGAGAAAAGGTGGCTCGCAGCCTGGCCTCCAGAGCAGCGCTATGTAGAGGATGAAGGCAGGCAGCACCTGCTCCTGGCTGGCCCTGCACAAAATGAACTCTTCCAGGTCCAGCTGGGGGTTTAGAAAACCCACAATTGTATGTGTTTAAATAGTGTGCCGGGGGAGTTTCCCTGGTGGTCTAGTGGTTAAGAATCTGCCTGCCAATCAATGCAGGGGACCTGGGTTAGACCCCTGTTGGGGAAGATTCCACATGCCACGAGGCAGCTGAGCCTGTGTGCCACAACAGCTGAGCCCACACTCTAGAGTCTGTGCTCGAAAAACAGAAGTCACTGCGATGAGAAACCCACTCACTGCAACTTGAGAAAGCCCGCACACAGTAAAGGTTCAGGGCAGCCAAAAATCAGTTAATTAATTAATTAAAATAAATAGTGTGTTGGGCATATTGCTGTGAATTGGCCTCAACTCGAAAAGGATTTGAGGGGAGTAACCAGCCCCATATCTGTAACCTGCAATGTCAGTTTCATACACATACTTGTGCACACACACATATTTTTAACTCGCCAGAAAAGGTTCCCTCCTTCCCAGCACAGCTTCTCTCCAAGTCTCTGGGAGGGGACAAAGGAGATTTACAGTGAGACCAGGATAATGTGCCCAGTCCATGCCTGGGTTCCTCACTGTCCCCTGCTTCTACCTTGTGTGTTGTTGGTTTCGCTAATCCCACAGCTATGCCCGTAATTAGGAGAAAGCAGAAAAGTGCAATCCAACCTGAAAGTTGTTCACTCCCACCAGAATCCGAGGATGGTGTGGGAGTTCTTCATTCCCCACCCCTCAAATGCACCAGGCCTACCTTGGAAAGGCAGCCAAAGATTCTTCTTCAGTGACTCAAGCCCATACCCACTAGGTGTTTCATCTCCTCTCTTCTCTCTCAGAATTCCAGATTCACAACCTAAGGATCCCTGGAGTATAGTGCCCTCCAGACGCACAAACATTGGCTGCCTCTCATAACATCACTCCTCCGTGATTTTATGCCAACAGATTCCAAAAATCTTCTCCACAATATCAAGGACCCCTTCTCAGGTTATGATAAAGGACATATCTTACTTTCCAGGGTTACTGTAGCAAAATACACGACTGGGTGGTTAAACAACAGAGCTTTAATTTCTCACAGTTCTGGAGACCAGAAATCCAAGATAAGGGTGTCAGAAGGTCTGGTTTCTCCTGAAGCCTCTGTCCTTGGCTCTCTAGGCCCATCCATGTTGCTGCCAGTAGTATCGTTTCATTCCTTTTTATGACTGAGTAATATTCCACTGTATATTTCTATAAGGTATAGGTTTTAGTACGTGTATGCGTTGTGAACTGACAGCCACAGTCAAGCAGTTAATGCATCCATCACCTCACATAGTTACCATGTGTGTGTGCGTGCATGTGCGGGCACATTGAGAACTCTTTAGATCTGCTTTCTCAGGAAATTGCAGGTATTTGATACATGTTATTAGCTACGGTCACCGTGCTGTACGGGTGGTCTCCAGAACTTATCCATCTTATAAACAGACTCCCAGCCCCAGACCAGTCTGCTTTCTGATTTTATGAGTACAACTTTTTTTTTTTAGATGCCACATATAAGTGAGATCACACAGCGTTTGACTTCTGTGTCTGACTTTTTTCATTTAGCAAAGCATTGTCCAGTTTCATCCATGTTATCACAAATATCAGTATTTTCTCTTTAAATTTTTTAGCTTATTTACTTTATACTAATTTTGGCCTCACTGGGTCTTTGATGCTGAACACGGGCTTTCTCTAGTTGCAGTGCCCGGGATTCTCTGGGTGCAGAGCAAGGCTCCAAGTGAGCAGCCTCAGTAGTTTGCAACACATGTGCTCAGTTGCCTCAAGGCATATGGAATCTTCCCAGACCCGGGATCAAACCTGGGTCCCCAGAATTGGCAGGTGGACTCCCAACCACTGAACCACCAGGGAGGTCCGCATGTTCTTTTTTGATGTTGACTAGTATTCCATTGTATACATATATATCACATTTTCTTTGTCCGTTCATCTGTAGACAGACACTCGGGTTGTTTCCATATCTTGACTACTATGAATAATACTGCCATGAACATGGGGGTGTAGATAACTCTTCAAGATGGTGATTTCTTCTTATTAGGGTATACTCAGAAGTGAGATTGCTGGATGACATGACTGTTCTATTTTTAATTTTCTGAAGACCCTCCATCCTGTTTCCCATAGTGGCTGCACCAATTTACACTCCCACCAACAGTGCATAAGGGTTTTCTTTCTTCCAGATCTTCACCAACAAGTCATCTTTTGACTTTTGGATAATATCCACCTAAACAGGTGTGAAGTAATATCTTTTTGTGGTTTTGATTTACACTGGTTAGTAATGTTAAACATCTTTTCACGTATCTGTTGGCCATTTGGATATTGCCTTTGAAGAGTTGTCTGTTCAGGTCCTTTGCCCATTTTTAAATTGGGCTATTTGGGGATTTTGTGTGTTTTTTGCTGTTGAGTTCTTTGATGGAAGAACACAGATTTGAGCCATGGAGAATATAGCTGGAGGTCTACTGTATAGAAATAGTTTACTAATTGATGAAGCCAAACAGTGAGAAAGAGAGTCAAGAGATGGAGAGACGTAGGAATTAATTGCAATTTTGTTTTGAGAACCTGGTTCTAGCAATACCTGAAGCTGAAATCTTCCCTCAGATACTTGAGTTGTACAAGGCAATAAGTCGCCTTTCTGCTTAGACTGAATTGAGTTGGATTTTTGCCACTAGTTAATGAGAAAGTCCTGTCAGACCCAATATTGTGGTTGCCTGCTTGCTTGTGCCTCCCAACCCCACCATCCGATACATCTCTGTGAATGGGGGCTTATCACTCTGGCTCACTGTGTTATAACCCTGTGACAAGAACATGCTGGGTGCACAGTAAGGGTTCATTAAATGGCTGGTGGATCTTCATGGTTATGTAGGATTTGACAGGTGGAAAGAGATGCGGATGACGTGGTCCAATAGAAGATGTGGTCCAATCCCTTAATTTGTAGAATGAAGAAACCAAGATCCAAACAATAAGAGTATGATGAAGGCCTTATAGAAAATTAAAGCATAAGGTAGAATCTGGGATTCCAAATGCTCCATGCCCACCAAGTAACAAACATTCACCAAAATGGTTGATCAGGAAGGGAGTCTTTTTCTTTATTTCTTTTACTTAAAAATTATTTTATATTGAAGTATCTTTGATTTACAATGTTGTTTTGGTTTAAGGTATACAGCAAAGTGATTCAGTGTATCTATCCTTTTTAAAATTCTTTTCCATTTAGGTTATTATAGATCATAGAGCAGAGTTCCCTGTGCTCTATAGTAGGTCTTTGTTGATTGTTTTAAATATAGCAGTGTGTACATGTCCAACCCAACCTCCCAATCTATCTCTCCCTGCACCGTTTCCCTCTGATAACCATAAATTCATTCTCTATGTCTGTGAGTCTATTTCTGTTTTGTAAATAAGCTCATTTTGTATCATTTTTTAAATTAGAAAGGAATTTTTAAATACAAGGAACTTCATCCCTGTGGCTTAACCAGATTATCCAAAGATCAATGCTTTCTTCACTCATTTGGTTTTTTTGTTATTTTTAACTTTTCATTAAGTGTTGGAGTATAGCTTTGTGATAGTTTCAGGTGGACAACGGAACTCAGCCATACATACACATGTATCCATTCTGCCTCAAACCCCCCTCCCATCCAGGCTGCCACATAACACTGAGCAGAGTTCCCTGTGCTATACAGTAGGTCTTTGTTGGTTATCCATTTTAAATATTGGCATTTCTATGACTGTTCATTTGTGTACCTGAAGTTGATCTGGGTTCACGAAAAATATCTAATGACCCACCAATGTTAATCTTGGTGTAACTCAGTTTAGGGATAGGAAGTCTTAGGTGAAAGATAGTGTGTGCATGTGTGTGTGTGTGTGTGTGTGTGCATGTGTGTGTGTGTGTGTGTATGTGTGTGTGAGAGAGAGAGAGAGAGAGAAACTGCAACGACCATTAGCAAACTAATCACAATTAATCCACGAGGGAGTTTGCTGCTTTAATGAAGCCATTAGCCAAAGACCATTCTCAGAAAGAAAATGTTAAGACTGAACTCTGAGCACATTACCTGTAATGAACCTGAAAATGGACTTGGGGAATTTCTGCAGTATTCTTGGCATCGGTAATAGCCAATGCGCAAGCTGCCCAAATGGCAGCTCCAGCTCCAGGAATCCCATGGACCCAAGAGAAGACATGGCAGAGGGTCGATGGGCACCAGTGTCGAAGAGAGGCTGGCGCTCCCCTTTGTAACTGATGGCTCTTTCAGCTGTGCACTTGGTTAATGCAAAAGGTCACTTCTGTGTCAATTGTTTCCCTGGAGGAAGAACTGAAAATATCTCTTTCCTTGCATCTCCTGCTTCAAAGTAGAGCAGTAGTTTTGGAGAGGGATTTGGGGAGAAATTGACTCAGAGGTAAAAGGTGCCAATAGCCATCCCAAAGCCACAGACCCCTTTTCATCTTCGTTTGACCATAAGGAACAGGATTGCACAAGTGCCAACAGGGAGCGCCTACAGATTTAAGAGAGAAGGCATTTTCTTCATCACTTTTCAAATCATAAGACACATGAGAGGTGTAATGCTAATCATTTTGCATGAAGTCAGTATGAACAGGATAAAGCAAAGCCCCCAGACCTCCGAGGGAATGGGCCACAGTGGGGCAACAGGAGAAGACTGGTGTGCTACACCAAGCAATGAGGCCAGTTGCCAAGGTGTAGCAGTGACGATGGACATTTGGGGTAAAAATTACCTAACTCTTTGATTGCTCTTGAAGTGAATATCTGGGGCTTCCCCGCTGGCTCAGGAGTAAAGAACCTGCCTGTCAATGCAGGAGATGCAAGAGATGAGGGTTCAATTCCCAGGTGGGGAAAATCCCCTGGAGGAGGGCTTAGCAACCCACTCCAGTATTCTTGCCTGGGGAACCCAGGGACAGGGGAACCCAGGGACAGAGGAGCCTCGCGCGCTCCTGCCTTGGCAGGCAGGTTCTTTATTAGCTGAACCACCATGGAAGCCCAAGATCCTTCATCATAACTGTAAAGTCCCTTTTACCGTATAAGACAACAGACATACAGGTTCTGGAGATTGGAACATGGGCATCTTGGTGATTCCACCTTCCACAGTACTTTCCTGCACAAAGTAGCCAGGCAATTTCTGTTGCTTACAACTGAAACCTCACTGACGTGTACCTTTTACTTGGTCTCTGCAACAAAGAAAAAGGATGCATTTTTTTTTATTGTCATAGTTGAAAACTAGACAATCACAAATAAACTAAAAGTAAATTGTGAAACAGCTAGCACCCGGTTATCTTTCTAAGGTTTGAAAGATTTTTTACTACAAATCTATCATGCGATTTTGCACCTGGATCTGATCAAACAAAAATTTAACTTGTTTGTGAGAATAGGCTACAAAGAGGACAGGCTTTATTACAATGAGACCATTCACCCAGACATAACAAGAAATGAACAAGTATACTAAAAATCCCCACGCTGTGCCTTGCAGATTCTGTTTGAACATTCATTTTTATTTTGTTTTTTAAATTTCTTTTTAATTGGAGGATAATGGCTTTACAATGTTGTGTTGGTTTCTGCCATACATCAACATGAATCAGCCATGCATGCGTGCTTAGTCACTTCAGTCATGTCCAACTCTTTGCCACCCTGTGGACTGTAGCCCGCCAGGCTCCTCTGTCCACAGGATTCTCCAGGCAAGAATATTAGAGTGGGTTGCCATGCCCTGCTCCAGGGTATCTTTCTGATCCAGGGATTGAACCTGTGTCTCCTTCATTGCAGGTGGATTCTTTACCTACTGAGTCACCTGGGAAGCACCCCTCCCTCCCACCCACCTCCCATCCCGCCCCACGAGGTTGTCACAGAGCACCGGGCTGAGCCCCCTGTGTTATACAGCAACTTCCCATTAGCTATCTACTTTATATATGGTAATAAATATGTTTCAATGATACTCTCTCAATTCGTACCCCACCTGCCGCCCCTGCTGTGTCCATAAGACTGTTGAACATTCATTTTTAAATCGTTTCTAAACCACAAATTTGACTCCTCTAGAAACCTCCAAAACACATAATTTGAACTTGCCGCTCATTTTCACATATAGACACAGCACATAGGGTCCTTGACCTTAAGATGATCTTCTGTCTAGCAAGCAGGACACCTATAACCCTTTTGCCCAGGTTCCTAAGGTAACTGCAGCCATGTCTTGTCTAAATGAGAAGAGGCACACACTGTGGAAGGCTTCCCCTAGTCTCCGAGAGAACCAAATAGCTCCCTTGACCCAGGTATGTCTCGTTCTTCCGGCAGGACACTGAGATCCTGAACACCGCCATCCTCACGGGAAAGACAGTTGCCATGCCCATCAAGGTGGTCACCGTGGAGGAGAACAGTATCGTGACAGATATCTCGGAGTCCGTGGAATGCAAGTCCACAGATGAGGAGGTCATCAAAGTAAGTGATTCCAGGGAGTTTCCTGGCAGTTAAGGGTTAGGACTCAGCACTTTCATTGCCAGGGCTCGGGTTCAATCCCTGGTTGGGGAACTAAGATCCTGCAAGCCAGGTGGCGCAGACAGAAAATAAATATGCAGCGTAAGTGATTCCATTAGTCATCTGGATTGAGCTGGTGAAAACTTCATGGGGGCATCTTGTTCACCAAGAGAAGTTAGCCTGGTGAAATAAGAGGTCTGGTGAGTTGGTTTGTGTTTACAACCTTTCTGGGCTTCACTAAACTTTCCCATTTCCATCTCTTAATTTGACATCATGCCAGCCTTGTTGCCATCAAGTGTGCTGTGGACCATAAGTCAGACCCAAGTACCTACAGTAACCAAGCGGGTGATTTGAGTGAGTGAAGTGGTAAATCAGACAAGCTCATTTCTGGAAGGGCAGCCATGGTCAACTCCTGCCAACTATAGGGGGCTTCCCTGGTGGCTCAGACCTGGGTTCAATTCCTAGATTAAGATCCCCTGGAGAAGGAAATGACAACCCACTCCAGTACTCTTGCCTGGAAAATCCCATGGATGGAGGAGCCTGGCAGGCTACAGTCCATGGAGTCACAAAGAATTATGGCCACGTATAAATGTGAGTTCAGGATTGGTATGCCTTCAAGAGACGCCTCAAATTTCATAAAAGTCATCTGTTTTTCAATGTTGGCAACAAATAAAAAAAAACTACAATGGGCAAAAAATAAAATATAAAACACACCAGCCGCATGCGTCCAAACCATGGGGCAGGTGTTGAAACCACTGTTCCATGAGGCAAATTATGAACACTGGGTCAAATTCAGCCTACCACCTGCTTTGTAAATAAGTTTTACTGAAACATGACCACTCAAATCTATTTTTTTAAATAATTTTTTGAAGAGAATATACTTTAAATCCTATAATATTTTGCAGTTCACATGATTTCATATAATCCCATAATAATCCTTTTGTCTGCTACCCCTGTCACCCCTGCCCCCACTGGTAACCACTGGCTTGTTCTCTGTCTGCAAGTCTGCCTATTTGTTGTTTTACTTACTAATTTGTTGTTTTTTTTAGATTTCACATATAAGTGATATCATACAGTATTTGTCTTTCTCTGTCTGCTGTATTGCACTTAGCATAAGGTCCTCCAAGTCCATCCATGTTGACACAGATGGCAAAATTTCATTCTTTCAAATCTGTCTCTATATTGTCTGTGGCTGCTTTTGAGTAAGTTTCCATGGAGACTATGTTGTCTGCTGGTCTAAGATAGTTACCATTAAAAAAAATCTTTTTTAATTTTTTAAATAAAAATAAAAGTTACCATTTTGTCCTGCCAAGAGAAAGTTTTCCTCGAGAATCCCTGCCTTAGACACTATCTTTTTTTTTAATTTTATTGGAGTACAGTTGATTTACAATGTTGTCTTAGTTTCAGGTATACAGCAAAGTGATTTGGTTATACCTATACATATATCTTTGGAGAAGGCAATGGCAACCCACTCCAGTACGCTTGCCTGGAAAATCCCATGGGCAGAGGAGCCTGGTTAGGCTGCAGTCCATGGGGTTGTGAAGAGTCAGACATGACTGAGCGACTTACTTTCACTTTTCACTTTCATGCATTGGAGAAGGAAATGGCAACCCACTCCAGTGTTCTTGCCTGGAGAATCCCAGGGATGGAGGAGCCTGGTGGGCTGCCGTCTATGGGGTCGCACAGAGTTGGATGTGACTGAAGCGACTTAGCAGCAGCAGCAGCATACGTATATCTATTTTTTTCATATTCTTTCCCCATATAGGTCATTACAGAGTATTGAGTAGAGTTCCCTGTGCTAGACAGCAGGTCTTTGTTAGTTATCTGTTGTATATATAGCACCCCAGCGTTCATTGCAGCACTATTTACAATAGCCAGGACATGGAAGCACAGTCCTAAAAGTCCATCAATCAATGAATGGATAAAGAAGATGTGGTACGTATAGAATAGGATATTACTCAGCCATATGAAAAGAGTGAAATAACGCCATTCGATGGACCTAGAGATAGTCATACCAAGTGAAGTAAGTCATACAGGAAAAGACAAATATCATATGACATCACTTATATGTGGAATCTAAAGAAAGATACAAAGGAACTTATCTACAAAACATAAATAGAGTCACAGATGTAGAAATCAAGCTTATGGTTACGAGGAGGTAAGTGGGGGGGGATAAATTGAGACTGTCTTGAGGCAAGGACCCTACTTTCTGATCTTTCCTACCAACATTTACCTTGATCACGCGCCTGCGATGCTTGCTCAAAGAATAAGACAGTGAGGGTTTTTTGAAGCCAGAAATTAAGCATTTGGTTTTTCTGTGTATTTTTTGAAATCAATAGAAACATATCCAGAAAAAAAAAAAAACATACATATCCAAGAGAAAGCATCCAGATAATGTTTCCCTCTTCACCCGAACTGACCGCGCCCCCGCCCCCACCCCCAAATCAAATCTGACAAGTAGCAATCAGTCTTCTCTCTGGAGTTAAAAACAACATGTCTGCATGGAAGAGAACCTTACAGGCCATGGAAGGGGAGGATTGGAGTGGAAAATTCCTTCGCTGCAAACCCCACCCCCAGAATGGACACGTGCAGCCCAGCTTTGTTGAGATTGTTCACTGCACTGGATGCCACGTTCACGGTTGTCTAAATTGTTACACAAACCTTCCAGTAGGTGGCAGTAAAGCATCCCAGCAATATGCTGCTACTGCGGCTAAGTCGCTTCAGTCATGTCCGACTCTGTGCGACCCCAAAGAAGGCAGGCCAACAGGCTCTCCCGTCCCTGGGATTCTCCAGGCAAGAACACTGGAGTGGGTTGCCAGACCACCATTTTTTGACT
Organism: Capricornis sumatraensis; assembly: GCF_032405125.1. Taxonomy (NCBI): domain Eukaryota; kingdom Metazoa; phylum Chordata; class Mammalia; order Artiodactyla; family Bovidae; genus Capricornis; species Capricornis sumatraensis. The sequence goes on along the minus strand of NC_091085.1, from coordinate 55,311,308 downwards.
GTTGGAGGTACTGTCTCAAAGAAGAGATGCTTTTTTCTAATTCACCCAACAGAGGTTTATGACCTGATGGTAACCCTGATCCCAAAGTCCTTTACAGAAGACCTCGAAAGCCTGTGGGAGGAGAAGAGGAAGTGGTTTGAAGTTCTTAACAACACTGACCAATAGAAATATAGCATGAGCCACATAAGTAATTTAGATTGGCTAGTTGTCACATTCAATAAAAAAGTAAAAAGAAACAGGTGGATTTTATTTTTAATGCATGTGTCTAACCCATTATATTTAAAATATTGTCATTTCAACAGGTAGCCCATGTGAAAATTATTAATAGGACGTTCACATTTTGGGGCGCTAAATCTGATCACCGACTCAATGGACATGTGAAAAGTGAAAGTGCAAGTCGCTAAGTCGTCTCCGACTCTGCAGCCGCATGGACTTTACAGTCCATGGAATTCTCCAGCCCACAATACTGGAAAGTGTAGCCTTTCCCTTCTCCAGGGGATTTTCCCAACCCAGTGATCAAACCCAGGTCTCCTGCATTGCAGGCAGAGTCTTTACCAGCGGAGCCGCAAGGGAAGCCCAACGGTACTGGAGTAGGTAGCCCATCCCTTCTCCAGCGGATCTTCCCGACCCAGTAATTGAACCAGGGTCTCCTGCATTGCAGGCTGACTCTTTACCAACTGAGCTATTAGGGAATCCCCAAGGGACATGAGTTCGAGCAAACTCCGGGACATAGTGAAACACAGGGGAGCCTGGCATGCTATAGTTCACGGGGTCACAAAGAGTCAGACACAATTTAGCAACTGAACAGCAACAACTTTCAAATCCAGTATATGTTTGACACAGAGCACACCTCCATCTGGGCCCCATTTTAAGTGGCCCAGAGCCACGTGTGGCTCATGGCTGCTGTGTTGAACAGCAAAGTCCCAAGTTCAGAGACAGGATTTGCAACCCTACCACTCTTACTATTTTGTGCCAGCTAATTCTTTGTTATGGGGACTGTCCCATGCATTGCAGGATGTTTAGAAGCCCCTTTGACTCCTTCCAATAGATGTCCATAACACTCTGAGTTGTGACAAACGAACATGTCTCCAGACATTATTATATGTCCCCTAGTAGGCAAAATCACCCCCACTGAGAATCACTGCCCTGAGGGATACCTCCTTTGCTTGTGGCTGGACAAGCAATGCTCTTTCCAGTGGCCGAAAAGTAACTTTGGGAGGAGGGGCAGGGGAGAGCTACTTGGTTTTGGATCTAGACACCCCCTCCCCCCAGTCATGGTCACGTACTAGGTCCTTGCTGATCATTGGTCTTTATTACTGACTCGCAGCTTCCCTGGTGGCTTAGCAGTAAAGAATCCGCCTGCAGTGCAGGAGATGCGGGTTTGATCCCTGGGTAGGGAAGATCCCCTGGAGAAGGGAATGGCAATCCTCTCCAGTATCCTTGCCTAGGAAATCCCATGGACAGAGAACCCTGGTGGGCTACAGTCCATGGGGTCACAAGAGTCGGGCATGACTTGGTGAGTAAACCTCTACCATCACTGATTTGCAATCTCCCTGAGAGACAGTTGTATCTAATTCAAAGGGTTATTGTGAGGATTCAGGAGTTTCATTTTTCAAGTAAAGGGCTTAACTCTGAGTTGGGTAATTCCCTTGAGGACCCTATTAGGTAAGCCAGGGGTTACAGACTGGCTGCCTACAGGTATATTTTTGTGGCAGGAACAGTGTTATTTAAAAATTAGCATGGATTGCAGCTTACTTCCAGTGTATGATTCAGTGAGATTTTAGGAGATTGACTGAGTTGGGTAACCATTGCCATGACCCAGTTTTGGAATATTTTTGTCACCCCATTTGCTGTTAATCCCCATTCCCACCCCTAGCCCTGGGCAACCACTAATCCACTTTCTGTCTCTGTAGGTTTGCCTTTTGGGGGGCATTTCACATAAATGGAATCATACAGTATGTGGTCTCTTGCTGAACGTTTGGCGATCATTTTGTACGTAATCTCTTTTGACACTCTATGGGTAACCATCTAGAGAGCGATCTTATTTTACAAGAACGGGATCATATCATACAAACAATTTTTTACTATGGACTTTTTAATTAGGCAAATCAAATGAACTTATTTACAAAACAGAAATATACTCACAGACATAGAAGACAAACTTACAGTTACCAAAGGGGAAAGAGGAGAGGGATAAATGAGGAGTTCAGGATTAGCAGAGACCCACGTCTATATATAAAATAGATAAATAAGGACCTGCTGTATTCAGTATCTTGTAGTAACCTATAATGGAAAAGAATCTGATAAAGAAAAGATTTCATATGCATATATATATATAAATGTATAACAATCACTTTGCTATGCACCTGAAACTCACACAATATTGTAAACCAAAAAGGAAAAAAAAATTTAATTAAATTGGGAGATCTACAGATACACACACACAGACACAGACACACACAAGGTATAGCATACCTTTCCAGCCCTCAGGTAATCCATGTTAATTACCTACCTGATCTCGTTCTATACCTTTCTTCATGCTCATACAATCATAAACATATACATGTCAAGGCGTGTGTGTGTGTGTAAATGCACATGTAGAAGGGGTTTTTCTGTCCTGGCTTGTTTTGCAGCATTTGTGTATGTTTGCTCAGTCGTGTCCAATTCTTTCCGACCCCATGGGCTGTATGTAGCCCACCAGGCTCCTCTCTCCATGGGATTTCCAAGCAAGAATACTGGAGTGAGTTGCCATTTCTTCCTCCAGGGGATCTTCCAGACCCAGGGATCAAACCCACGTCTCCTGAGTCTCCTACATTGGCAGGCGGGTTCTTTAACAACTGTGTCACCTGTTTTGCAGAGGTGGGGTCATATCACATGCGCATTTCTGCTTCTTCCTCTCTCTCATCTTGCAGTGCTTCTTGAATATCCCTGTCTGGTGGGCATTTGGGAAATGAAGCTTCACCAGTGAGGGACGTAAAGGAGCAGCGAGTGACAGGGGGTCTGGTCTGCCGTGTGTTTGGGGTTTAGGTCAATTGGAGTAATAACGTGTGAGTGGCAAGACCTGCAAACATCAGCATCTGTGTTGATTTATGTGCAAGAAATGAAAAGGCAACAGCCCAGAGAAGGACAACCATGTGCCCAACAGAAGCCCAGGAGCAGCACGAGGAGAGAAAACACATAAGAGGGACAAGCGCTTCCAACACCTAAGTTATCATCATCATAGAGTCCTTGCTATAAACAGCGGCCCCCAAACTTTCTGGCACTAGGGCCTGGTTTCCTGAAAGACAATTTTTCCATGGACCAGGGAGGTGGCAGAAACGGTTTCAGGGTGATTCATGCACATTACATTTATTGTGCACTTTATTTATAATATTATTACATCAGCTCCAGGAGACCCAGGTTTGATCCCTGGGTCAGGAAGATCCCCTGGAGAAGGAAATGGCAAGCCACTCCAGTATTCTTGCCTGGAGAATCACATGGACCAAGGAGCCTGGTGGGCAGCACCCAATGGGGTCACAGAGAGTCAAACATGACTGAACGACTAACACACACGTGCACACACACACACCCCTCAGAGCTTTAGGCATTAGATCCCAGAGGTTCTGGACTCCTGCTATAAATATTTGTCCACACTTGAACATCCTTGGAATAAAGATGAGCCTTGCATGGATGGCACTGCATAGGTTAATTTGCACAGCTTTTCTTACTCGTGACTCATGAAGTAATGGTATCTCAGATTCAACAACATAACATACAGTATTTTCTACAACCACCTAGTGATTCATTCAACAAAGATGCATTGCCCTTTTACTAAGGACCGTTCTGGTACTGGGTACTCAGCAAGAAATAGAACATGCCCTCCCCACCCCGTTCTCATGGAGCCTGGCATTCTAGTGATGGAGGGAGTGGACAGTAGCAGATAAGTGTATATTACATGTAGAGATGAGGACCAAAAAGGAAGGGCGTGGCCTTGGGCTAAAGGATGACTCCAGATAGGGTGGCCTCCAAGGAGGGGATATTCAGGCCAGTTAGCAGAGAAAAGAATGACTGTCAGTGCCTGCTTTGTTTCTCTTAAATAAATTTTTTAAAAAATATTTGATTATCCGTTTTTGGCTTCACTTCGTTGCTGTGTGAGGACTCTCTCACGTTGCGGTGAGCGGGGGCTGCTCTCCACCTGTGGTGCTCAGGCTTCTTATCATGGTGGCTTCTCTTGCTGCAGCTCATGGGCTCTAGGGCCCGTGGGCTCAGGGATTGCGGCACATGGGCTCTAAAGCACAGGCTCAGTAGTTGGGGAACATGACTTGTGGGATCTTCCCAGACCAGGGATCAAACGCATGTCCCCCGCATTGGCAGGCAGATTCATAACCATTGGACCATCAGGGAAGTCCCATTGGTGCCTGCTATTGACAGTGTGTCCTTGATTTTCACAGTGCTCTACGAATCCACTCATCTTAACCAGGCTGACTCTAGGAAACACCACCTTCTGCTTCCTGGGTGACCTCTATACTAGTCTGCAGCCCTGCATGTCTTTTCTCTGAAGCTCCTAAGGCCACAGGGGGTAGGCACCCCCCATGACAGGATAGGAATGCTGAGATTTAAAGCATCCTTTTAAAAGCACATTTAATGAATTTTCAGTGCAGCCTGTTTAACCTCTAGGGCATGGTTCCAGCTAACGGATCCCATATGTGTGTGCTAAGTTGCTTCAGTCGTGTCTGACTCTCTGAGACCCCATGGACTGTAACCTGCCAGGCCCCTCTGTCCATGGGATTCTCCAGGCAAGAATACTGGAGTGAGTTGCCATGCCCGCCTCCAGGGGATCTTCCAGACCCAGGGATCAAACCCACGTCTCTTGCGTCTCCTGCATTGGCAGGCAGGTTCTTTGCCATTAGCACCACCTGGGAACTCCCTAATGGATCCCAGTGCAGAACTAAAAATAATGCACATGGGCAACCAGCAGCACCTCCTTTCCCCCGCTGACCAAAGGAGTCCACCTTAGTTCCAATACTTGGAAAGCAATCGCGCATAAGCAGTAGTCCTATTTTTCCTGGTACACTGGCTCCCTTCAGCACAAAGCTTTATCCCTGCCGAATTTACTATTGATCCCACGAGTTCTGAGTCCTTGAGAGAGCTAAGTTCCTTAATAACAGCCTGAAGTTTTTAAAGAGTCATGAGATTAATAACCACTGTGAGTGGCAGCCCCTTGCCCAGTAGGAAAAGGGGCATGCCTTTTCCAAAGAAGGGAAGAGAGTTCCTTATTCATGCATCTTGTATCATACAGGCTCCGGAAGAAACATAGAAAGGTCTTTATCCTCAAGAGCCATTTGGTTCTAAGAATGAAAGAAAATCAGGAAAAACAAAGGAGTCCCGGGTGTCAGCATAGGCTGAGAGACATTGCCCAGCCATGCCTCCTTCTGGGCCAGGGGTCTCCAGTGTAAAGCAAGGAAGCTCCTTTCATGAAAATTTCTTCTAGCATCAGAATGCCCTCCAGCTGGGGCTTCCCTGGTGGTCCAGTGGTTAAGAATCCACCTGCCAGTGCAGGGGACACAGGTTCGACCCCTGATCCGGGAAGATCCTACATGCCCCAGAGCATAGTAGCCCGAGTGCCACCGCTACTCTAGAGCCTGTGCTCGGCAAGAAGAGAAGCCACCACAATGAGAAGCCTGACCACCACAACTAGAGAGTTGCCCCCACTCACTGCACCTCGAGAAAGCCCTCACACAGCAATGAAGACACAGCTAAACCAAAAGTAAATAAATTTAAAAGAATGTTTAAAGAATTCCCCTCTAGCTGGGATGCAAAGTGCAGTTGAAATAGCACATCTGAGAGCTAGCGTTCTGCAAGTTCTTCAGGCCTCAGTTTATTCATTTGTAAAATGGGCACATACTTATAGCAACCTCCTGAGATTGCTGCAAGTTTTCACATGTGTGCTAAGTCGCTCAGTGGTGTCTGACTCTTGGAAACCCCATGGACTAACCCACCTCTGTCTGTGGGATTCTCCAGGCAAGAATACTGGAGTAGTTTGCCATTTCCTTCTCCAGGGGATCTTCCCGACGAACGGATTGAACTTGTGTCTCTTATGTCTACCACTAGCACCACCTGGAATCCTGAGTTTTAACATATGGTCACAAAGAGTCGGACACAACTGAAGTGACTGAACACACACAGAGAACACATAGAAATAAAGTGTGTAGGACAATACATTCAGTTAGCTCTTCTTACTACCCAGATAGAGTTAGAGCAGGAGTTCTCTCCCTAGGAGGATCGCATCCTTTGCCAGGGAACATTTGGCAATGTTTGGAGACATTTGTGGTTGTCACACTCAGAGAGGGTGTGACTGGCCGCACAGGTGACTCGTGGTTACCATGTTGAATAGCACATTGGTAGGGCATTGGACGGCCCAGGTGTTGGACGTTTCTATCATCCCAGATGTTATTCAAGAAGCACAGACCCAGAGCCCCCAGCCAGTAGGAGCTAAGCCAAATGGTCGTCCCTAGGAGAGGTGGCTAGGCAGAAGTGAATGACTGGGGCTGGCCAAGAAAGAACAGGTTGGTCTGATGCTCTGTCTTAAGCTTCCAAGAACACTATGTTCTAATAAAAGACTTTTGCAAAAGATAAGACCATTTATTCATGAGTCAGACTTCACTTGAGCCAAGGGAGGCTCCATCTAGATTTACTTAATTGGGAAGAGAGGTTGTCAAGCCCCAGAAATCCTGAATCTGGGAATGTACGGCCCTTGCCTTGAAGAAAAGTTTCTGGCCAGCTCCAGGAAGCACAGGGTAGAGAATTCGTTTGCCTTGGCGGAGATTTAGATTTGGAAAACACTTCTCTCCTGTGTCTGCTTTTGCTCCTGCCAGATACTAAAATTTTTACCCCTCATTGACCTCCCTATTGAAATCCATCTGATTACAAAGATTCTGTCTCAGACAGCATCGTATGTCAACTTCCCAATGGCCCATCATATCTTTATCAAGGATGATGTGCTTGTTGAATGATGAAAACTCTCCAATTGACTTAATAAGTTAAGAGAGAAATTGTCTTATAAATGGAAAGCCTAGGGCACTGCAGCCTTCAGACACAGATGGATTCAGAAATCAATTTCTCTGCACCTCTGAGCTCTGCATTTGACTCTCTTTCTTTCACTATCAAGCCAAACACTCCCTTCTCTCCTCTTTTTTTCTTTTTTTGGCCACGTCAGGTGTTAGTTGCAGCACGCAGGATCTTTGTTATGTCATGCGAGATCTTTCATTGCCACACATGTACTGTCTAGTTGTAGTTCAGGCTTAGTTGGCATGTGGCATGTGGGATCTTAGTTCCCCAATCAGGGATCAAACCCATGTCCCCTCCATTGCAAGGCAGATTCTTAACTGCTGCACCTCCAAGGAAGTCCTTGCCTTGGACTTTCTAGAAGTGGTTTCAGAGGCCATACATCCACCGCTTCTCAGATCCAAGTCCGGCAGAAATGAGATGCTACTTTCCCTCCATCAAAAATCCTGGGACTTCCTGTTATTGGGCTCGACAAGAATCATATGACCATCCCTGGACCAACCCCTGTGGCCAGGGCAGTGTGATGTGTTGGGGTATGCCCCACTGTATAGCTGGTTTCAAGACCCTTGAAGTACATGAGCTGAGCATGAAGACTTAGGGAGATTCCCCTGAAAAATTCCTGAAAACCGATACAGAAAATAAGATGATTGTGTTCTGGGCAGTAAAAATAACTGTCCACTGAACCTGATCTGGAATTCTATTAAATTACTTCTGATTTACTCTCATTTTTCTTTCTCTGATTGTCAGTTTCTGAGCTGTCAGAGGATTAGTAGTCACCATGCGGTGTCAGCTTAATGACAATGGTGCCTTTTTACCTGTTTATCTTGTCTTTCTTGCTGAGATGCTTAAGGACAGAGATACACACAGATGGGTCTGGGCTGGTCCAGCAGATCTTGCCTCTTGTATCTGAGAACATGTTATTGGCTAACAGGTAGAGTGACCCAAACTGAATTAAACCCCAAGAAAGGAACTTTGAGGGCTTCTATATTTGTACAGCAAAGCAATCTGGCTTCAGGAAAGGCTGAATCCAGGAGCTCAAATGAGGTCATCAGTCAGTATTTTACTCCTGCCTCTCTGTCTTTTGGTTCAGTATTCTGTACCTGTACTGACTGAAATCTTGGATGAGCTGTACTGTCCCAATGTGGCTGCAAACCATCTCTTTACATGTAGCAGTCTGGCATGAAAAATTTTACATTTTAGATATTTCGGCCTTGCCTGAAAAATTCCTGAGATTCCCTCTGACTGTGCCAACTTAAGTCATGCATTCACCCCTGAGCCAGTCGTTTGTGGCCTGAGAAATGTGAAGCTCTGATTGGCTTAGGTCGTGGTCACATGACCCTAATTTGGAGGCTGGAGGTGGAACTTCACCCGAACCTCTGGACTGATGTGGGGGAGGGGAGGGTTCCCAAACGCAACTAGGGCAGGGGCCACAGAGAAGAGAACTGGGTGCCTGGAGTAGAGGCTCCTCCCTTCCCATCCCTTGTTCTCAGCTACCCACCCTTTCCCTGTCCTCCTGTCCCAGGGCCTTTCTCAACTTGGCCTGGGTTAGGGAAGAGCCCTAATGTCAACCAAGCCATGAACACATTGACATTAGCTAAAGCAGTGATCAGCTCTGATGGAGGCAAAGGACACGAAGTGGAAGAGTCTAAACTCTCCCTGTAAGACTCTGCCCTGAGCTCTCCCAGGAGGATAGGGGTCCTGTGCTTGGCTATTGAAGGCATGAGGATAGTTGACAAGGAAATTGACACCATGTAGAAGGCTGTCATGGAATGATTCCAGATCAGAAAAAGAAAATGAAGAGGAGGAGAAAATGCGTGACTTGTAACAATGTAAAGGACTTGCTAGAAACTCAGACTCACCCTTCCAGCTTCACCAGAGCCCCTGAGCTTCTGAGGGAAGACAGGTGTGGTCACGACCAGCAGACATGGTCCTGGGGCTTTAGCACCATCCCTCCCCAAACTCCCGTTTCAGCCTGCATGGCTGGACCACTCATCCCTGCTGCCTGGTTTCCTCTATAACTAAGCCCTTTCTTCCTCACTCTGCTCCAGTGTTCAGGTGGTGGCTGCAGCTTTTGAAATAAATCTTCTCTAGCTGCCGTCTATGGGGTCGCATAGAATCAGACATGACTGAAGTGACTTACCAGCAGCAGCAGCAGTGGGGAAGCTCTTCTCAGTCTAGAGGTTCAAAGAGAAGCCATGAGGCACTCAGTCCCCTCAGCAGGACAGCCCTGGACCTCGAATCTTGGGTACCAGGACTTTAGGATCTCAAGTGACATCGTTAGGCAAAGAGCCGGGCTGACGGCACAACCGGTGGCCCAGGGCACAAGGTACTGGAGAGAGATGTGCACACACAGGAAAGACAGTGCTATATAAGTTCAGCATCCTGGAAGCTTCTCCCCACAGTTCAAAGCATGAGAAAAATGAAAGCCCCTTATCTACACACTTCCGGAACTAATACAATCCACTTACCCAACAAATCTGCCAGGCACCTGTGTGATGTGTCTGCCTGTATGTGCCAGACACTGGGCTAATTCCCTGTATTTATGGGGTTTTCAGTTTAATTCTCCTGGCAAATTTGGGATGCCGTTCTCTCCCTGCCCAGCACACCCTAGCCCGCTCCTCTAGCTTTTAATTTACCAACCTTCCTTCCGTTTCTGCAAAAGGTCAAAATATTACTACCTTAGGGTCTTTGCACATTATAAGAGAGCAGTGAAGGACCAGGGCTTATTGTACTGGACACTTGAAATTTGCCAAAGGGATAGATTCTAAATTAAATCTTCTCAATTCACTGTACACACCCACGATAATAACTGTGTCAAGAGATGGATACATTGTTTAGTGTAGATTATGGTGATCTTTTCACAGTGGATACATATATCAAAGCATCAAGTTGTACATCTTAATTGGATACATTTTGATATGTCAAAGATATCTCAATAGAGATGTTTAAAAAAATCAAAGGATTTGTTTTTCTTCCAAAAAATTACGTTGCCTCTGATTTTCCTTTTAGCAGTATAATGAAGATGGTGAGATGATGAAGATGGGTCCCTGAACTTACACAAGTTATTGAGCATAATTATATGAGACAAACTTTTTAAAAAAGAAGAAAAGAAAGACAGTTTAGTAAAATTATTGTCTACTAGTGTCTGGGAATTGGAGAAGGTCACAGGAAGAAAGAAGACTTGATCACAAACCTCAAGGACTTTCTTGTTAATTCTAAAATAGAAGCACTGAGATAACGTTCCACCAACTAAATTGACAAAGTTGTTTTTTTAAGGGAAAGTTTCTGGAACTCAAGAACTGCTTTCAGATCCAAGTCCAATACGATTGGTTGTGTGACCTCGGACACATTAACCAACCTCTCTGTGCCTTGGTTTCCTCCTATGTAAAATGGTTTGTGTGAGGACAAAAGGAGTCAGTCCTTAATGTCCTCTTAGCACAGAATCTGACATACAGCAGGTACTTAAGAAATGCTAGGTAAGGAAGATAAGAATATCTGCCTGGAAATTTCTCCCCCACATCTCACAAGGCTGCCACCTTCTTGATAGTTGGAATCCTCCCTCTCTTGTTCCCTTCTTTTATTTTTCTCATGGTATTTATTGCCCACAGGTGTCTTCTTATTGACTTGTTATCATCTACCCAACACTCCCCATATCAAAACATCCTTAAAGTCTCCTTATCACTCACATCTACATCTCCAGTGCCTGGGAAAATGCCTGGTGCATAATAGCAATACAGGAAGTAACTGTAAAAAGAAGGAATCCTCGTGTGCTAGCTGAAGAATGTGAAAGTCGCTCGGTTGTGTCTGACTTTTTGTGACCCTATGCACTATACAGTCCATGGAATTCTCCAGGCCACAATATTGGGCTGGGTAGCCTTTCCCTTCTACAGGGGATCTTCCCAACCCTGGGATCAAACCCAGGTCTCCCGCACTGCAGGCAGATTCTTTACCAGCTGAGCCTCCAGTATTCTGGCCTGGAGAATTCCATGGACTGTATAGTCCATGGGTCACAAAGAGTCGGACGCAACTGATCCACTTTCACTTTCAGATGAAGAATAGTGAGGGGTCAGCCCTGACTCCAGTGCAAGCCTGGTCATACATTTGGAGCCTCTAACGAGGAAATCCAGCTTCCTCTGGGCTTGACCACCCTGGGGAGGGTCCTGCTGTCCAGTTGGCCTACATGGGCCAGGTTCCACCCAGCACCACCAGATCCAGGGTGGACAGGAGTCCTGAGCTGAGAACCACTCAGTATCTCCCAAGTCCTGGCAGCATTTTGCACTGTCAGCCGGAGAAAGTGTGATTTATCACAGAACAGATTTCTGTTTGGCCATCCTTAAGCGAGGAGCAAGAAGCAAAGAGGAGGGAAGCAGAGACATCGTCCCAGAAATACTGCTTAGCCCTGCCTTCCCCCACCTTTTCCTGTTCTTCTTTTCCAGGGACGTCAGAAAAGTAAGTGTCAGGCGCTTTTGTAGTGAAGGAACTGCTGAAATGGCAGGAGACCTCCTGCAAACATAAAACTTTCTCTCTGGCAGCTGCAGGGGAAGGGCAGATAGTGGGGAAGATGCTAGATAAGCCAGAAGTTCTGTGAGAGAATAGGACACAGAGAAAGGAAAGGAGTTCTCCCAGACCAAAGCTAGGGCCAGGCAGAAGTCACTGCCCCTGGATGAGAAGCTCTGATGTGGAGAATTTCCAAAACCATGGGCTCTTCCTGCTGTGGCCTCTCTAATGCCTAAGAAGGAGAGAAGGGGTATGGGATAAAGGGAGAATGGAGTGTGGAGGGGAAGGAATATGAGGCCTCCTGAATGGTACAGGCAGTGTTCTCTTCACCGCAGCACTTAGAAGAATAACTCAGTCAGCTCTGCTGCGTAACAAGTGACCCCAACATTCGGTTGTTGAAAGGAATGATCATTTTCTCTTGGTTGTGCATTTGCAGATCGTCTGGTGGTCTCTGGGCTCAGCTGGGCTGGATCCCTCTCTGCACATCAGGCAGTGATGGAGTCCAGATGCTTCATCCCAGGGCTGGGCTGAGAGGTCTCAGCTAGTTTAAGTTCCTCTGGTGGCAAAGTTCGCAAGGGCTGTCAGAAACACATGACAACTCTTCAGTCTGAGCTTGGATAGGTTAGCTGTTGACTTTTTCCTCATTCTCTTGGCCAGAGCTACCCACATGGCCAGGTCTGCCATCAATGCAAAATAAAGCCTGTCTGCTCATAGTAGAAGAAAAGGAATAAGAATCAAAATCAACAACTCAAACAGCCCATAAACCAGGAGGCACCATGGTTTAGAGCGGAGCTCTGGGGTTGACTGTGTTTAAATTCTGACTCACTAACTACCATCTGTGTGTTCTTGGGCAAGTTACATCACTTCCCTGTGTTTTTGTTTCTTCATTTGAAATATGGATGTGATTCTTAAAATGTAGCTCTGTCCTGTGTTCATGGTGAGGATTCAATGAAATGATCCATGTGACCCCTTAAAATGGTTCCCAGTTTACTGCAGGCACTCAGAGAACAATTTTGCTGCTATAAAACGGTTATCACCCATGAGAGTCCATCTCCTTAGATGTGTATGTTCCCTGTGTGTGCAATGGGTGGGTGAGTGTCAGGGGCAAAGTGGTAGGGGCAACCCTGAGGGTCCCCTAAGGGGAAGAATAGGGGCCCGGGTACCTGCATGCCTCTTCTTCAGCAAGGGCACGTGCATGGCTGCCTTGGAAACACTCTTCTCTGGAGATGTTGCGGCAGTTTCTGGCCATTTAATTCCCCACTGAGAGAACCTCACATTGGTTGCCAGTAATTTGCATGAAGAAATAGTCTGCCAAACAGTCTCCCAGGGCATAGCTCCCAGTCACCCCACAGCCTGCCCTGTCAAGGATCGCTCAGCCTAGCTCTTGGTGGGATGGGGTTGACACTTTGCATACTTCCCATGAGGACATTGTGCAATAATTAAAATTAAGAGAATAATAACAAAATAAATAAATAAATCTGGGCACTAACTATGATAGGTGGTAGGATGGAGAAAGCATGGGAGAAAAGCAGGCGCAGAAGGGGAGGCAGCCTGCTGTGGGATGTGGGCACCTCTGGGGCTGGCTTTCAACACCTCCAAGACCAGCTGCTACCCACTGTCCCTTCCAATAGCACCCCCCAAATAATTTGAAAAAGAAGATATATATATATATATATATGTATATATATATACACACACACATACATATATATGTGTATATATATATATAACTGAATCACTTTGCTGTCCACCTGAAACTAATACAGCTTTCCCTGTCCAGTATTCCAGCCTGTCTGAGTCGGCTTATTTGGGATGGGCCAAGAGAGTGAGGGAGGGCCAGGGAAGCTGATGGAAAGGATCTGAGCTGGTCCATGGGCCAGTGGCCTGTCTCAGGGCCCATTTCCTTGGTCCCCTTGCCCAGATGAATGAAAAAGATTCTAATATTCACATGGCAGGAAGGTGATTTCTAAGGCCACAATCTCAGGATATTACCTGTTCAGAAAACATAGTAGAAGCAGTCTGATCAGGTCCTGCACTAGCTGTTATAAACCCTCTTCTCCACCTTGGGCAAGCTACAACCTCAGTGCTCCTCAGTTTTCTCATCTCTAAAATGGGATCCTAGGACATCCCTGGTGGTCCAGTGGTTGAGAATCCACCTCCCAAGAAGGGGATGAGGGTTCAATCCCCAGTTGGGGAACTAAGATCCCACAGGCTGTGGAACAAGTAAGCCCAAATGCGGCAACTACTGAGCCCACACACCACAACTAGAGAGAAGCCATGGGTCACAACGAAAGATCCCACATGCCACAACTAAGACCCAACACAACCTAAAATAAATATTTAAAAAATAAAAATAAAATGAGATCCTGATTGCTGTCCAGAGCTCTAGAAAGGACCAAGGGCAAGAATGATGGGGAAAGCACATGGCAAATGTAAAACAAGGCATCAGCACAGTGCAAGGACATTTGACATTTTATGTCACCAGAGCAGGTATACACACTCAGGTGCACAAGAAGTGCAAGTCATTTTTCTGTATCTGAACTTGATTTCAGTTTGCAACCCTCGGTCTCCTAAGACACAAAACCTATACCTGGAGCTATATTTCTGAACATATGAAGTTGGAGATGTTAATTAGAGAGCCAAGTAGAGATGTTGAATAAGCAGTTTGTTATCTAGAGATGGGATTTGGGGAGTCATTAACACAGTGATGATATTTAAAGCATCAGAGCTAGATGATTACAATAATGAAAGGAGCAGGTATGGACTGAATGTTTGTGTGGCTCCCAAGTTCTTTTGTTGAGATTTTAAACCCTCATATGATGGTATTAGAAGTTGGGGGGGGGGGGGAGGGGAGGAATGGGGAGGTGATTAGGTCATGAGGGTGGAGCTTTCGTGAATAAATTAGTACTTTTTTAAAAAGATTGTTTTTTATTTTGTTTTTTTGTTTGTTTTTTTTACTGCGAGGTTTGTGGGATCTTAGTTCCCCAACCAGAGATTTTTTGGGGATCTCCACTGATGCATAAGCTTTCTCTAGTTGTGACTCCCAGGCTCTAAGGCGTGGCTTAGGAGTTGAGGTGCATGGGCTTGGTTGCTCTGAGGCACGTGGAATCTTCCTGGACCAGAGATCGAACCCATATCTCCTGCATTAGCAGGCAGATTCTTAGCCACTGGACCACCAGGGAAGTCCCTAAATTTATGCTTTTATAAGATGCTCCAAAGAGCTCCTTCACTGCTTCCATCGAGTGTAGACACAGACAGAAGACAGAATATATGAGTCAGGAATCGGGTCCTCACCAGACGCAGAATCTGCCGGCGCCTTCATGGTGGACTTACCAGCCTTCAGAATGTGAGAAGTAAATGTCTGGTGTTTAAGCCCCCCATCCTCTGGATATTCTGTAATAGCAGCTCCAGCAGGCTAAGACAGGACATATATGACGCCATGGAATCATAGAGGGACCAATTGCGTTATTTCAAGGAGTGAATCTCTTCACTGTGGTCCTCAGACCTGAGGCATCAGCATTTCCCAGGCACTTGTTAAAAGCAACACTGTGGGGATCCCCCTAGACCTGCTCAATCTGAGACTTTAGGGGTAGACTCAACCATCTGTGGATACTTGACAAGCCCTCTCTGATGCATACTCAAATTTGAGAACCTGCTTGGCTGCAGGAATCCAGGCAAAAGTCTCATTGGATGTTGGTGGCTGACCAGCAGATACCTTTTGCTTTCCTCATGGAAAGTCGTCCCCAGCCTCTACCTTAGGAAGCAGGTGACATCCTTGGGAAGTTGCCAAAGTCTGAATGACAGAAGATATCAACCAACCATATGCCACGCATCCAGAACCCTTGTGACCCAACCTGGCCCGTCAAGATCCTTAAGAGCAGACCGGTTGATTCTGTGGCCACCAATGCTTTCAAAAGCTGTAGTTTAAATGTCACAGTGAGGACTTCCCTGGTGGTCCACTGGTTAAGAATCCACCTTCCAATGCAGGGGACATGGGTTCAATCCCTGGTCTGGGAAGATCCCACATGCTGAGGGTTGGCTAAGCCCAAGCACCACAATTGCTGAGCCCATGCTCTAGAACCCGTGTTCCACAATGAGAGAAGTCACCATAACGAGAAGCCTTCCCACTGCAACTAGAGAAGAGCCCCTGCTTGCCGCAGCTAGAGAAAGCCCATGTGAAGCAATGAAGACCCAGCACAGCCAAAAAACATAAATAAATTTTTTAAAATAAGTTTATTTTTAAAAGTCACAGTTAGCAGTAGCAGCAGGAGGTAGTGTTCTTAATAGGCAGACCACCCACAATGAGAAATTTAAGAGATTCCCAGAAATGGATCAGAGGGGCTGCAAAGATTCCTGTAGTGGGGTTGGATTCTTTTTTTGCAGACGAGCCAGCTCATTTTGTGATACCATGGTTCCCACTGCTAGCCACTTAGGAGATGATTAATGCAGCCTGCGACTTCCCCAGACATTTATGGCACCTTCAGGAATAACAGAGACAATGGCTCTATCATGCCCGGTGGCTGCATACCCTTGGCGTTCCTCTTAATTATTTATATATTCTGGAGCGGCCAGGTTCCCTCCCACCAGAGCTCAGAAAGGTAATAAATGAGGAAAGTCAATGGTCTGTAAATTACAACATTGATTAAAGAAGTGATTACTGATATAACTCTTGCTGGGCTATTATGCTAATGCCTGCCCAGATCCAGGACAGTGTTTACATGCTAATGACAAGTCTGGGACAGCAATGAAAATTGGTTTCCACCCTTAATCAGTATGTAAACTCTTTTAAACCACTCTGACCATGAGTGAGAAGATCCATTCGTGTGGTCCCCTCCCAACTGCCCTCTGCCACTATCCCCAGCAGATGGAAGAAATTCACTCAGCCCAGCCCTCACCAGCTGCCCCTCCAAACAGAAATGCAAGTTGAAATTGAAAATTGGGCCCAGAGTAGTCATCTGTAGTTCCTAGAAGCTGGGGAAAGAAAGTGCAATCACAGGAGTTCATTGCTCAGCATCGGATGTTATTTAACCGGAGCCATAGACCCCCTGAAGGAGATACTGTTCCTTCCAGAGTATACAACCTGGACAGGAGACAGATAAGCACATTGGTTATTACCACTTAGTATATAAGTGCTGCTCAAAGAGTCCATGTGTGACTTTAACTCTGGAATGCTACACAAAACTCTGTGTATATGCAATTCTATGGCAAGAATTAACTTTATGTGTATTCCCAAAGGAGTCGATGACTCCTAAAAGGTTAGGAAACACTGCTCTAAAGCTTTCTGGAAGTTTTCAAAGTAATTTCTTGTGTTTCCACTGTTCTTGATTCCAAGTTATCTCAATATTTTGCATCTCCTCTTGCCCCAAGATCTATGGCTATGTTGAAGCAAACATCCCCATGAAAAAAGAGCCCTGTTCATGCATCCAACTGGCTGTTCGTCTATCCATCCTTCTATCCATTCATCCGTGTATGCATGCATCCATCTATCCACTCATCCATCTATCCATGCCTGCATGCATACATGTATCCATCCACTCATCCATCTATCCACCCATGCATATATGTATTCATCCATCCATTTATCTGTCTATCCACCCATGCATCCATCCACTTAGTAATTTATTCACCCATCCATTCATCCATCCAATCATCCACCCTCCATCCATCCATCCACTCACCCATTCATCCATCTGTCCCTCTACTCACTGATTGATCCATCCACCCATCCATTCATGCAACCATCCATTCAGTCCACTTTGCTGAGCTCCTGCTTCAAAGAAGGAAAAGGTATACTTACTGCCTTCAACCGTTTTACATTTCTGCAGCTGAAAATGCAAGTTTACACAAGGGGTCAGTGTGATCCCATAAACTTTGCTATGCAAGATGGGTCATGTTGTGTCTCTATAACCCATCTTGATTTCTATTTTCAGTTTTCAATTCATTATGGTGGTGAAACATCATCCCAGTCTAATTTCTAGAAGACGTAACTACTATCAAGGCCTTGGGGAGGGGGCTTCTAGCCTTAAAGTGCTCTGTTCACAGCTCCTAGGGGCCACCCATTATCAGCTGGAATCCACGTGGGTTACCTCTGATGTGGTCCCATCCTTGCACATGCTGCTCCTTCCAGCCTCCTCCCAGGGAGCACAGGCATCCTCAAGCTGTTTCTGAGTATCCATGGGGCTGTAAATAGATCCATCTTCCTAAGGGTTCAGCAGAGGAACACAAAATCTAGATGCTTGCAGGCTTTTATTTTTATTTTGTTTATGTTGGTTCTGCTTTGTGTTCTGTCTTACCTCTTTCCTGAGGCCATGATCTGCTAGAAATGGGAAAAGAGAGGGAATTCAGGGGAAAGAAACAGGTTGATCTTCACTAATGTGATGCTGCCATTCACAGAAGGAGCAGCAACAGTACAGATACACAAATAATCCTAGGGGGTCAGGGGAAGTGCTGCAAGCAGAGAAGGAACGGCGTTCCCAGGGAAAAGGAACATCATGTACGAAGACCTGAGTGTTCTGGGGAACCATCAGGGCTGCATGTAACTGGAACAGTGGATGTAAGAACTGGGAGTAGAGCTTTGCTGAGGAAGAAGGCTCTTCTTCTTCCACTTCTTCTTGAGGAAGTACAAGCCCTTCAGATCTTGGGGGGCTGGATGGGGTGGGACGTGAGTGTGGCTGATCTTCTGGACAGACATCAGCCTGGAGAACAGACACCCTCTGGTACCCGCATCACATTCCCTGAATCCACCCAGAGTTCAGTCCCAGCTGCAATTCTGACAAGTTCAGGTTCGCTTGGTGACTGCTGCTTCTCCCACACTGCTCGTGCGTTCCATCCCAGGGCTTGTGCCTCAGCCTGGAAGAGGGGGAACACGTGGGCAGCACTCACCCAGCGAGAGAGAGGAGAGGTAGATTATATGTCTGCCTCTCATCCTGCAGGTTGACAGTTCTGGAGGCTTTCCACAAGATCCCTGAAAAGCAGAGCTCAATGGTCACAGCACCAAATGCAAAAATGGACCTTTCTACTGACCTTTCTCGTTTCTCTGGCTCCCTCAGTCTGTTCCCTGGTCCCCATTCCATAGGGTCACCTCCCAAGTAAACCGACTGCACCAAATCCTTGTCTCAGTCTCCGCATTGAGGAGAGCCTACATTAAGCCTGTGTGCTTTGCTAGAGACAAGGACAAATGGCTGAAAGGTGGTCTTCAGATCCCAGAGAACTTCTCCTCCCCCGTCCCCTCTCTCTTGGCAGGTGTCCGACCATTGTGACTATGTCTTTGTCAATGGCAAAGAGATGAAAGGCAAGGTGGATGTGGTGGTGAACTTCACATACCAGCACCTAAGTGCCCCCCTGCACGTCACCGTATGGGTGCCCCGACTGCCCCTGCAGATCGAGGTCTCTGACACGGAGCTGAGCCAGATTAAAGGCTGGAGGGTGCCCATCGTGGCCAGCAAGAGGTGAGTCCGGGATGGGGAGACACATCAGAACCATGACGGCAACGGCTGTGGATACTGATGTCAACAAAGGAGTCAATGCAGGAGGCAGTGCAGGGCCCAGGCGATGCTGTTACCATGGTGATCACATGATGCGAAGTGTGCATGCCTCTGCAGCCTAACAACAGTCCTCTGGGAAAACCGAGACTCAGGATAACCCAGCCAGGCAGGAAGGCTGCTAAGCTGCCACGTCAGTATCAGATCCAATTGCTTGCACTCTACACGGGCTCCTAGTAATCTCTCTCCTGAAAGTGCCCCTCCAGAAGGAAGCCACAAAAGTAACATAGTTTTCTAGCCTTTCAACCCCCAGAGAATTAAAGTTTGGGCTTATTTTGTCTATGTGAAACAGCGATTGCTTTTCTGTTCTGGGTGAATATCTATAACCTTAAACTCTGTGCATATCAAATTATTGGATAAAATCTAAATGCATTTATACTGGACCATCGGGGCGCTGTCTGTGCATAAACCAAAAGAAAAACTTCTATTCCATGTGACTCTGGATCATCCTGTGTGGGAATCTGGAGTCTTGTTTCCTCAGCTCTGTGGCCCCCAGGTCAGCTACATAACAGTTGTTGCTGAATTATTGGTTTCCTGTATGACATCTTCCATCAGGGCTATTTTCCTGACTGTCTCCCAGGCACCAGAGTCTTGATTTTTAAGGAACAAGTAGTGTCTATCTCAAGAAAGATAAATAGGACAATGAGATGGTAAGTCAACTTTCATAGAATGAACTTGAAGGAATTTGTCCTCCTCTGATGAGGAAGACAGCTGTGAATCCAACCAAGACTTCAGACCATTTAGTGGTCTCAAGTGACCAAGATGTGAGTTTGTTCCATGTCCCTGAAGAAGGAAAAACTGACATTTGCTGGTTTCAAATCCAAGCTTGGCTGCTTTCTAGCTTTGTGAGTTTGGGCCAGCCACCCAACATCTCTGACTCGGTTTTCTCATCTGGACATAAGAATAATTACAGTTTTGCCTCATCGTGTTAAGAATCCATCCATGAAGCTCTTAGCATGGGCACATCTCCAGAGCATCACACCACTTCGACAAATAGACCTTTCTACAGTGGTAGAATGTTCTAGAACCACAGTATCCAATACAGTAGCCACTAGCACAAGGGGTTATGGAGTGACTGAGAAATATAATGCTGGGATTTGCTTAATTTTCTTCTTTTAAATTAAATTGTAAATAGCCACACGTGGTTCTCAGCTACTTCATGGACAGTATAGGTTTAGTATTAATAAACATTAACTCTTACATCTTTTATTTGTCAACAGATGCCTTTGAGAGAGAGTGTGTTTTGTGGGCTACATATACAGGAGGTGGGATATGGGGAAATTCTTGGAGATATGGGGTCGTGCTGTTAAGTGGAGAGAGATGTTTATCTTTCCTTCCCAATGAAGTCTTACCTTCCTCCTTTGCCAAGTACAATAAAGCTTCTTTGCATTGTCTAAAAAAGAGCTGGTGCTTCTGTGTGGTCCTGAGTCTCTTGCCTGGGATGCTATCTCTTGGCAATTGATGGGGAGGTATCTGCTTTGCAACTCCAGAGCATCATGAATTCTATCCCCTGACCCGAGAGTCTCCTCTCCTTCCCCATCAGGCCCACACGAGACAGCGAGGATGAGGACGAGGAGGAGCGGCGGGGCCGGGGCTGTGCCCTCCAGTACCAGCACGCCATGGTGCGGGTCCTCACCCAGTTTGTGTCCGAGGGGGCCGGCCCCTGGGGCCAGCCGAGCCACCTGCTCAGTCCCGACTGGCAGTTCGACATCACCCACCTGGTTGCCGACTTCATGAAGCTGGAGGAACCGCACGTGGCCACTCTCCAGGACAGCAGGATCCTGGTCGGGCGGGAGGTTGGCATGACCACCATCCAGGTAGGAAGCTGGAGCCAGGAACCTCTGCACACCCATCACTGAGTGTGGTGTGCCTTGGAGGGAGGCAGTTTGCTAGCAGGGGTGGGTCCTCTGATGACATCCTCTGGACACCAGAAGGTGAGTCTGGACCAGCTCTTTGAGTCCCAGGTAAAGTGGAGTGAAGTGATAGTCATTCAGTCATGTCCGACTCTTTGTGACCCCGTGGACTGAAGCCCACCAGGCTCCTCTGTCCGTGGAATTCTCCAGGCAAGAATACTAGAGTGGGTTGCCATTTCCTTCTCCAGGGGATCTTCCCGACTCAGGGATTGAAGTTGGGTCTTCTGCACGGCAGGCAGATTCTTTACTGCCTGAGCCACCAGGGAAGCCCCTTTGAGTCCCAACCTCCTTCCAAACAAACGAGAAGGTGGCGCTGCACCCCTTAGCACCTTCTGTGACCCCAGGCTGTGCTGCGTCCTTCATTCCACCCACCCCCACCCCAGCCCACCCTGCCTCTGCTTCTCCACCGTCGGCGCCCCCTCTCCAGTCCGCACCTCCTACACCCTCTTAGAAAGCACCTGCTCCCCACTCTGCAGTATGCGTGCCAGTGGCCAAGGCAGGCTTCCTTTCTTCCTTTCCCCCCTTCTTTCCTAAGTCAGCCTGTAGCTTATATGTAGTCCTTCAACCAGCTCTTCAAAATCCTGCTGTTTCTTTTGCCCAAGGAAATGAATAGAAGGGTGGGATTTCAGGGCAGATGGGAGGGCACAGAAGGCCTTTTATTCAGCCCATCAAGTCCCACACTACTGACTCCACCTTTTGTGGAGGGTTTTTGTTTGTTTGTTTGTTTAATTTTACTGAAGGATAGTTTGATCTACATTGTTGTGTTAGTTCTAGGTGCTACAGCAAAGTGACTTAGTTACACAAATACACATGTCTTTTGTTTGTTAGACTTTTTCTCATGTAGGTTATCACAGAATACTGAGTAGAGCTCCCTGTTCTGTACAGGAGATCCTTCTTGGTTATGTCTTATGTATAGTAGTGTATGCAACTTCACCTTTTTGAAGTGTCCTTCTGGATCTTTTCACAACCGCCCCAGATGGGAAAGATTGATATATTTCTACCATTTCACCTGGACATCCCAAATCCAACATTTGGTATATGAGATGAAGCAGAAGGGCATCCCAGGTGGCGCTAGTGGTAAAGAATCCACTTGCCAGTGCAGGAGATGTGGGTTGGATCCCTGGGTTGGGAAGATGCCCTGGAGAAGGACATGGCAACCCACTCCAGTATTCTTGCCTGGAGAATCCCATGGACAGAGGAATCCGGCAGGCTAGATAGAGTCCCATGGGTTCCTGAAAGAGTTGGACAGGACTTAGCAACTAAACAACAAATGAGGCAGAAAGTAACATTTCAGCAGAGGATACATTGTACCCGGGATTGGAGGGGAGACTAGGCTGTCTATTTTTCAGTTCCCTGGTTGATGGCCTAATTCACTTGGAATGGGACTCAGGCTGAACAGAGTCGGTTGGTGCACCACTCTTTATGAGTCCAGGCAGTAGGACTGCCACGTATGGTTTACCAGTTTGTGCAGTATGCAAAGAGGCTTCATCTAAATGGGGAGGGTCATTTCCTTTCAAAGACGCAATGGATTTTAATAGTTAGGCCAAGTTTCCAAAAGATAGAGCTAGAGTGTCACAGGAAGAGTGACTCTATCTGATTCTCACATAACACAGGATAATGTATAGGGGGACGTTCTTGCTCCTTCCCACTCTATGCTGTACCCTGTAGGGATGGGCAAAGCATAGCTGGGAAAGGTTCCAACATCCATCCGGAAGCAGATGTGATGGGTTGGTCTGTGTCTGCCCGTCCCCCAGGTGCTGTCCCCTCTGTCTGACTCCATCCTGGCTGAGAAGACCGTCACTGTGTTGGATGACAAAGTCGCGGTGTCAGACCTGGCCATCCAGCTCGTGGCTGGGCTGTCTGTCGCCCTCCACCCCAGCATGGAGAACAGCAGGGCTGTCACAGCTGTGGCCACAGCTGAGGAGCTGCTGCGGGCCCCTAAACAGGTAAGGGCCCGGATGCCAGGAGGGAGCAGGGTCCCTCCTGATCTAGTCAAAGGGGATGGGGGCAGGGTAGCCAAACCACGTTCCAGGAGGAAGTGATGCTGGCTGTGTAAAATCCACGTGGCTTTGAAATCCAAGCAGTGGGGTCTGTGATGAACTGGAAGAGTGGTACCCAGTGCCCAGAGGCGGATGAACCATCTGGGCAGCAAACTCTCAGAAAGCCAGCTGCTTCAGACAACACCCACTGTCATTCACAGTTCTGTGGGTCGGGAATCCAAGTGGGCTGAGCGGGGTGCCATGCTCTGGGGTCCACAGGCTGAGAGCAGAGCATCTTAGCAGGATGCTCTGGGGACGAATCCACTTCCACTCTCACTAGAGTGGTTGGCGAAATCCAGCTCTGTGCAGCTGAATGCCTGAGGTTCCTAGGTTTGTTGCTGCTGGCTGGGGAGCCTCTCTCCACTTCCTTCTCTCTGCCCACACCCTGCACCATCTTCAGAACCACTAGAGTCCTTTCCATGCTTGCAACCTCTGAGTTTCCCTCTGTCACCACCCAGAAAAGCTCTTCTTCTTCCAAATGTTCATGTGACTACAGCAGACCCACCCAGCTCAGCTAGGCAGCTCTCCCTAACTTCACCTGTGCCTATAACATCATAAGAGGGACATCTCATCACGCTCTCAGGTTCAAAGGAATAGGGTGGACCATTCCAGAAATTCAGCTGTTGCTACCTGGCTTTGTTCCAGACTATCACCAGCAGGGACCTGGAAATAGAAGGGGGAAAAGTAGGAACAGTGAAAGACTTCATTTTCTTGGGCTCCAAAATCACTGCAGACGGAGACTGCAGCCATGAAACGGAAAGATACTTGCTCTTTGGAAGAAAAGCTATGACAGACCTAGACAGCGTATTAAAAAGCAGAAGCATTACTTTGCCGACAAAGGTCCATCTAGTCAAAGCTATGGTTTTTCCTGCAGTCATGTTATGGATGTGAGAAGGCTGAGCACTGAAGAATTGATGCTTTCAAACTGTGGTGCTGGAGAATTCTCTTGAGGGTCCCTTGGGCAGCAAGGAGATCTAACCAGTCAGTCCTAAAGGAAATCAGTCCTGAATATTCATTGGAAGGACTGTTGCTGAAGGTGAGACTCCAATACTTTGACCACCTGATGCAAAGAGCTGACTCACTGGAAAAGACTCTGATGCTGGGAAGGATTGAGGGCAGGAGGAGAAAGGGGCAACAGAGGATGAGATGGTTGGGTGGCATCAGTGACTCAATGGCCGTGAATTTGAACAAACTCCCAGAGATAGCAAAGGACAGAGGATTCTGGCGTGCTGCAGTCCATGGGGTCACAAAGACACGTGACTTAGCAACTGAACAACAACCACCACCTGGCTTTGTTCCAGAGCATCACCAGCAGGGACCTGTAGGGAGTTCTCATCCACATCCAGCTCACAGTGCTGGCACCTCTGCTCACCTCTCCCGGGGACAGGACACTGGCATGGTGTTGGCTGGTTTAGAAACAGCAGAGGAAGAAAGTGGGGAGACAAAGCAGAAGGCATGAAGCTATTTGCCGAGAACTGGTAATTAATTAGGGGACGATTGGCATTGCCACCTCCCTGGCGTGGGGCAAGGCCACCCATCAGCTTCCAGTATCACCCATCTGTCTTCATCGGCTGATGGTAATTGGAGGGCCCCGGCGCTGCCTACCGGGATTTATGGATGGAGTTCATTCAATTTGCAGACATGACTCTTGAAAGAATAGGAGCTCTAAATCATGCCCAGGCGTGTGTTATTTTAAGTATTTCAGAATTTCTCATCTTTAGGGAAATGTGCTGGCTTCTCCCCAGACAACCCCTATGTTCCAACCTTACTGTCATGAGCTAATGGAAAGACCTGGTCTCAGTCACACAGCAGGGCTGATGGAGATGGATGCTGGCAAGCCTGCAGTGTTCTGAGGGCTTAATTCGGATTGTCTGCTGTTCAGGGGGACTTGTTTGATGTTAAGTTCGTTCGCTGTCTCGAGTTGGTAAAGAAAAATGAACTCTAGATGAAAAGTCAGCCAAGATGAACTGGCACAGTGCGTTAACAGTGTTTTATCTCAGTCCTTGGAGTGTGGAAGGCTGGCCTCTTGTTCTTGATATTTCCAACTTTGAAATTCAAAAGGTTTGCCATGAATATGAGGGCAATCGTATTATACTTCCCTGTGCCCTATTAGTTCTGAAGAAAGCTAGAATAGTCAAGAGAAATGAGGTCTCCCGCAGCACGAATGCATTCAGCTGAGGCTTTAGAAGGGAGTCTGTCCAATGGTGTGATTTCTCAGTTGATGAAGCTAAAGGAGAGGAGGGCAGGAAACAAAATTCCTGAGCCAGTCGTGTCTTAGGTTTGGTTCCCCCCGGAAGCTGAGCCTGAGATAAGGATCTGCATGCCAGGACTTCATTTGGGCAGTGAAGGGAACCCTAGAAGGGAATCTGGAAGTGAGGGAAGGGAGGAAGGTAAGACAGCCAAAAGAGTGTGTACCCTGCACTTGTGGTTGCCAGGGGGAAGGATGGGGGAAGGAATAATTAGGGAGTTTGGGGTGAACATGTACCCATTGCTCTATTTAAAATGGATAACCAACAAGGACTTACTGTATAGCACAGGGAACTCTCCTCAATGTTACGTGGCAGCCTGGATGGGAGGGGAGCTTAGGTGAGAATGCATACATGTATATGTGTGGCTGAATCCCTTTGCTGTCCACCTGAAACTATCATAACATCGTTAGTTGACTGTACTCCAATATAAGACAAAAAGTTTTTTTAAAAAAAAGTGTATTCCCAACTCAGGCACCACTGTGGGGTACTGGAGCCTGGATCTCCTGGGAAACCATCGGCCAGTATAGAAAAGACTGCAGCATCATTATACCTGAGGGGCAAGGAGCTGGGGTATTTACCACCTTTCCCATCAGCCCTTAGTGGAGGGCTGCTTCTGGGGGGTGCTAATTTTTCAGCCCTTTCGGCTATGGGCATGACCACGTGGGTTTCAGAAGTTAGAACGCTTCTTGGCAAGACCACCTTGCAGGTTTGACAGCTGAAAGTCGAGCAGGCAGGTTTTGTGGGGTAATGGGCAGATGCCAACAGCAAGCACACACCATCTTTAGATTTCAGGTACATTCTCACTCACTCCTAACAGGAGGCTGGTGTTAGTCTGGGCTTTCCATCAGTGATAGAGACCTAACTCGGGCTGGCCAAGACAGATGTAAGAATTTATCAGTTCATGTCCAAGCATTTGAATCTTCAGGTAAAGCTAGATCCAGATGCTCCAGTGGTGTCAACAGAAACTTTCATTTTTAAGGACTTCTCTGGCGTCCAGTGATTAAGACTCTACACTTTGACTGAAGGGGATACGGGTTCAATCCCTGGTTGGAGAACTAAGATCCCACATGCCAAGCTGCATAGCCAAAAAAATAAATAAGTAAGCCTCCATTTTTTAAAATGAAATGTTCTTTGTAAAAACAAGTTGTTGTTTTTTTTTAAAGAGAAACATTTTGGCTGCACCCTATGGCATGTGGGATCTTAATTCCCCTACCAGGGAGAGAACCCACACAGAGTGCATTGGAAGGCAGAGTTTGGACCACCAAGGATGTCCTCAGGAGCCTTCATTTTTATTATTGGCACTTGTTCTCAATTCTGGAAACTGTCCAGCCATTAATTCTTTGACTTTTGAAGTTCTCCCATATTCTTTCCTTCTGTAACTCTTAACAGAAGACTGTCGGTCATTCTCTTCCTCATTTCTTCAACCATCCTTTTCCGTGCTTCATCAATTTATGTTCCTGAGGTTACATTCTGGGTGAATTTCTGGACTCAGTTTCCCAGTAACTAATTCCCACTAACTAATCCTCTCCTCAACCATGTCTAATCTGCTATTCAGACTGAGTAATGAATTTCAACCACAAGATTTTTCACATCTAGAAGTTCTGTTTGGTTCTTTCCACAGCTCCCTGTTCTCTTTTCCAGTCTTTCCCGCGAGTAGTTTTTACTCTTTGTAACTCCCTTTAACTGTTGTCTTTCATTAACTAGTTTTTGTTATTGGTTTGTTTTATTTTGATTGTCCTGTCTTCTGATCTTTGTATGTGAATTTTTTACGATTCTCTCTCATGGTAGTGCCTTCTTTTGTAGGGATTGTTTTTTCTTTTTTTTCTCTTGGGCACCTCTTGAGCCATGTTGCTTTGCTCTATGTGGTTCCTGAGAAAGTCCTGTACATTTTTGCATGTGTGAGAGTCTAGCTTCAAGTTAACATCTTTGCTTGCAGCTCCTGCAGCATCAGATGGTATAACTTCAGACACCACACCCAGTTATGGGGAAGGGATGGAGTTCTGATTTCTAGGGAGGCATTTTCCCACCCCGTGCTCAGAGCAGAAATGAGCATATTTGCTGTGTCTCTGATCCAGTGGGTAGGATTTCTCATCTCCCTATGTGGAGAGGAAACCTAGCTTTATGTTGAAGGTCTCATGCCCATTTGACACTTGCCCAGGTGGGTATCAACATCCCAGTCACTGGCTGGTGGGTCTTCTGAATAGTTCTATACCCGCTCAAGCAATCTCAGTAACAGTTACCTATGTGTATCACTGTAGAATGCCTTCTTTTTTAATTTCTGATTCCTAGGAATTTGCATCTCTTATTTGTATTTTTTCATAGAAGGCGATGGCACCCCACTCCAGTACTCTTGCCTGGAAAATCCCATGGAAGGAGGAGCCTGCTAGGCTGCAGTCCATGGGGTCGCTAAGAGTTGGACACGACTGAGCAACTTCACTTTCACTTTTCACTTTCACTCATTGGAGAAGGAAATGGCAACCCACTCCAGTGTTCTTGCCTGGAGAATCCCAGGGACGGGGGAGCCTGGTGGGCTGCCGTCTCTGGGGTCGTACAGAGTCTGACACGACTGAAGTGACTTAGCAGCAGCAGCATTTGTATTTTTTACCTAGTTTTTGCCTTGATTCATAGACCTAACATTCCAGGTTCCTGTGCAATATTGCTCTTTACAGCATCGGCTCTTGCTTCTATCACCAGTCACATCCACAACTGGGTATTGTTTTTTGCTTTGGCTCCATCCCTTCATTCTTTCTGGAGTTATTTCTCCACTGATCTCCAGTAGCATATTGGGCACCTACCGACCTGGGGAGTTCCTCTTTCAGTATCCTATCATTTTGCCTTTTCATACTGTTCATGGGGTTCTCAAGGCAAGAATACTGAAGTGGTTTGCCATTCCCTTCTCAAGTGGACCACATTCTGTCTCTTGATGAAAGTGAAAGAGGAGAGTGAAAAAGTTGGCTTAAAGCTCAACATTCAGAAAACTAAGATCATGGCATCTGGTCCCATCACTTCATGGGAAATAGATTGGGAAGCAGTAGAAACAGTGTCAGACTTTATTTTGGGGGCTCCAGAATCACTGCAGATGCTGATTGCAGCCATGAAATTAAAAGACACTTACTCCTTGTAAGGAAAGTCATGACCAACCTAGAGAGCATATTCAAAAGGAGAGACATTACTTTTCCAACAAAGGTCCGTCTAGTCAAGGCTATGGTTTTTCCAGTAGTCATGTATGGATGTGAGAGTTGGACTGTGAAGAAAGCTGAGTGCTGAAGAATTGATGCTTTTGAACTGTGGTGTTGGAGAAGACTCTTGAGAGTCCCTTGGAATGCAAGGAGATCCAACCAGTCCATTCTGAAAGAGATTAGTCCTGGGATTTCTTTGGAAGGAATGATGCTAAAGGTGAAACTCCAGTACTTTGGCCACCTCATGCGAAGAGCTGACTCATTGGAAAAGACTGTGATGCTGGGAGGGATTGGGGGCAGGAGGAGAAGGGGATGACAGAGGAGGAGAAGGGGACGACAGAGGATGAGATGGCTGGATGGCATCACCGACTCGATGGACATGAGTTTGAGTGAACTCTGGGAGTTGGTGATGGACAGGGAGGCCTGGCGTGCTGCGGTTCATGGGGTTGCAAAGAGTCTGACACGACTGAGCAACTGAACTGAACTGAACCTACTTTTTAACTAGTTTATACTCAGCCATCTGCTGAGTATGACATTCTCTGTTGTTGTCACATGCTCTTAAGAGTCTTTCTCTCTCACTATGTCAACTTTCTTTCTCCTGTGCTGGTCTCAGATTCCAGCAGATTGCTTAAGATTGCAACCACTTAAGCGGTTGCAGAAGGGCCACTCCCGATTCCAAGCTTGCATCCCAACTCAGTAGTCCCAGAGGAAATAAAATTCTTCTCTAATTTCAGCAAAAGTCCAGAGATCACATCCCATTGGCTGGTTTGGATCATGTGCTCCTTCCTGAGCCAATCACTGGGATCAGAGTAGTGGAATGTTGTGATTGGCCAGACCTTGGACACATGCTCACTTCTGGAACTGGAGGGTGGGGTCCATCCCACCCATGCTCCTTGGACTCCGAATGGAGGAAAGACATGGGTCTGAAAGGAAAATTAGTGTCCTAGCTCCCATCAGAAAGGAGGAATGGAAACTGGATGGGCCAAATAGATGTTCATCTCAGAACCTTTAGGTACTTAAGTCCTCTACACGTGAACCTTCAAGTTTTAAACTTTCAAAGATGCAAACGTGTGTTTGCATGTCCAATCACATACCTTAGTTCACGTGTCTGGTGTCCATTGTCACATGTGTGCATCCTCTACAAGGGGTTGTGCTTTTGTGTACTTCACTGTGCCCTACTGTATAAAGTACAGTAGTGCAGTATCTTTATTTCAAGCCCAGGATCTCTGGAAGCAAGTGCAAAAGCAGCAGTGATGTAGCTGATACTGTACTATACTTTTCAAGTTCCTGTACTGTAAAGTTAAAAATGTTTCCCTTATTTTTTGTGATTGTTTGCTTTTTATGTATTATTTGTGTGAAAAGTATTATAAACCTATCACAGTACAGTAGTATATAGCCAATTGTGTTTGTTGGGTACCTAGGCTAACTTTGTTGGACTTATGAACAAATTCACTCTTGGGACTGAACTTGTTTGCATGTAGGGAACTTACTGTATTCACCTTCCCACTTTCAGTTGGGGGAAACTGAGGCCAGAAGAACTGGTTTAAAGAAAGATGTTCCCAGGGAAGCAAAGGATCCATGCATTTAATTCAAAACTCCCACTTCAAACTTTGTGCCTTTTGTCATAGGGTCCAGCGGCCAGAATTAGAAGAAACACTGATCCTTTACCCATAGCAGACCCCTGG
This sequence comes from Capricornis sumatraensis, assembly GCF_032405125.1. Lineage (NCBI taxonomy): Eukaryota > Metazoa > Chordata > Mammalia > Artiodactyla > Bovidae > Capricornis > Capricornis sumatraensis. Next base: position 55,281,161 of record NC_091085.1, on the reverse strand, counting down.
AGTTCCATTAGCTCTTCCCAAACATAAGATCACTGCCCTTTCCTTCCCTACTCTGCTTTCTTGCTTCTCCTTCATAACATCCAGTAGATTGTCCAATAGGAGTTACCCTAGTCATTTCACAGCCAGCACCCACCCATCTCTCTCCTGATCTCCAATCACCTTCTTTCCTCCCTGTCATTAAACCAAACATTAAAAGTAAAACTTAGCACGTCAAACTTATGCAGAACTAACACCCCAGCCCAGCTCCAGTAAACATCCCAGCCTGCCATGATAAACAGTTGTGTATTGCTTTTTTTAAATTAATTTTTATTGGAGTATATTTGCTTTACAATGTTGTGTTAGTTTCTGCTGTACAGCAAAGTGAATCAGCTCTATGTATACATATATCCCCTCTCTTTTGGATTTCCTTCCCATTTAGGTCACCACAGAGCACTGAGTAGAGTTTCCTGAGATATACAGTAAGTTCTCATTAGTTAAACTGCTGTGTATTGTTTATTATCTGTCAATTTGCTAAAGACTACTCAGTGCTGGCACGTGGCCTGACACAGAAGAGGCTTTTAATACATGTCCCTGGAATGATCAGATGAATGAAAATTGGACCACTCAGGGCCTGTTCTTAGAGGACTGGGAAGAATTCCAGACACAGCACAATTGTCTCCTGTAGTCCCTGGCCTGGTTGGTGACCTCAGAGTCAAAGGCAGCCAGGAAACTAACTAGCAACCATGGTTAAGACTCAAGACAAACTGCCTGGACTCAACCCCAACTCTGTCAGTTAGCTCTGCAAACTTGGGCAAGCCTTGGGTCCTTACCATGTTTCAATCTACTCACCTGCAGAATGAGAAATATGGATAATAGAATCTACCTTGTATAATGATGGGAAGATTAAACGAGTTGCTAATGAAAATGACTTAGAACAGGGGCTGGTACCCAGGAATCACTATGGACATCTTAGCTACCATCACTCCCATGGTAGGTGGAATAATGGTACACCAAAGATTGCCACATCTAATTCCTAGACCCTGTGAATAAGTCACCTTATGTATCAAAAGGGACTTTGCAGTGGTGGTTAAGGATCTTGAGATGAAAAGGTTACCATGGATTTTGCAGAGAATGGAATACATTGAACTCATTGTCATCACAAGGATTCTGATGAGAAGGAAAGCTGGTGCACCAGAGTGAGGGGCAGGAAATGTGAGGCTCCAAGGACACGCTCAAGTAAAGTCTTCTTTAATAAATGTAATGGAGCCTTAATTCAGTGAGGGCTTTTTATGGGGTCTTTTCCCCCTGGTAAGGATTATGCTGGAGCTGTCATTGCCTATCTGCTTTTGTTCTTGTTTCAATTAAGCTGTCTCTCAGATCTTGATATAAACTCTGGATGTTTTTTCTCCCAGCTTCAACATCAGGTCTGGATTTTCAGTCCTGCCCCTGAGTCTTTGGGTTCTCCGCTAGGATTGGTAGGGGCAGGAGCAGGATGCAGGATCCTAAGAGAAGAGGCGTCTCCCCCATTCTCACCTCCTCCTATCCCCCGTGGATTTTCTAACTGCCTCTCTCCCCACAGGAAGCTGTGGTCAGCACTTGGCTCCAGTTCAGTGATGGCTCCGTGACGCCCCTGGACATCTACGACACCAAGGACTTCACCCTGACGGCCACCTCCCTGGACGAGGCCGTTGTGTCCATCCCCCAGCCCCGCTCGCCCAGGTGGCCCACTGTGATGGCCGAAGGCGAAGGCCAGGGACCCTTGGTTCACGTGGACCTGACCATCGCAGAGGCCTGCCAAAAATCCAAACGCAAGAGCGTCCTGGCGGTCGGCGTGGGGAACGTCAGGGTCAAGTTCGGGCAGAACGACGCCAACTCCAGCCCAGGTGTGGACTACGAGGAGGCTGAGATCAAGAACCACGCCAGCGACCGGCGCCAGAAGGCCCAGGAAGGACCCTTCTACGGCAGCTCCTCCGCGGAACGCGAGGAAGGGGTCCTCCGAAGGGGCAACCCCACGGCCAAGTCACTGCTGGACAACAAGGTGGGCAAGAACAGCCGGCTGGACGGGGGCCGGCTGGCGGGGGAGGGCCAGCTGCAGACCATCCCCATCGACTTCGCCAACTTCCCTGCACAGGTGGACCTGCCCCAGGCGGGGGGCGGGCGCGGGGCCGGCGACCTGGTGCAGACTCCCCGCGGCCTGAGCGATCTGGAGATCGGCATGTATGCCCTCCTGGGGGTCTTCTGCCTGGCTATCCTCGTCTTCCTCATCAACTGCGCCACCTTCGCCCTCAAGTACAGGCACAAGCAGGTGCCCCTGGAAGGCCAGGCCTCCGTGACCCACTCGCACGACTGGGTGTGGCTGGGCAATGAGGCGGAGCTCCTGGAGAACGTGGGCGACGGCTCTCCGCCGCAGGACGAGCACACGACCATCATAGACCGCGGGCCTGGGGGCTTTGAGGAGAGCAACCGCCTCCTGCTCAACGGAGGTTCCCAAAAGCAAGGGCAGAGCCAGATGCCCAGGCCGGCCGACTCGGGGGTCAGACAGGGCAGGGACCAGAAACACGAGCCCCTGCACTCGCCCACCTCCAAGAGGAAAAAGGTGAAATTCACCACCTTCACCACCATCCCCGCCGACGACGGCTGCCCCACCGTCAACTCCATCCTGGGTGGGACGGAGGAGGACATCAAATGGGTGTGCCAGGACGTGGGCGTGGGTGCCCCCAAAGAACTCAGAGACTATCTGGAGAAGTTCAAGGACAAAGTGTAGGCCCCTCTGATCGAAGGACCAGCGCGCCTGGACGCCCTCCTTCAGCTCCATGGTAGAACTGGGACTCAACAGAGACTCTTTGGGCCCCGTTTTCGAAACTATTCATAGTTGGAAGTTCTGAAGCCGGGAAGGGACAATTTTGTGATCAGAAGTCGATGATGGCAGACCTTTCAAGTCGGCAGAAAAACACTCTGGGAACGGAGCTGATGGAGACATTTTAACTGTGCAAGGCCAAATTAGGAAGGTTATTTTATGAGTCAAAATATAACCCAGACAAGCTACCAAAAAGTATTTGTTAAAAAAAAAAAATGCAAAAAAAAAAAAAGACAAATAAAAAGAGACAGAAGTAATCATCTGTTTATATTTCTAATAAAGGATCAAAAATATAAAACTAGGGCCTGCTTAGAGACATTTTCCATTTTAATTCAATTTTCTTTTTCCAAGGACAGCCCTTGACTGTAACCCTGGGCTTGGGGAGGAGACATTTCTGAATACGGGTTGTCTCTTGGGATAGACTTGAAGATTTTTACATCTTAATAATCTTTTCTTTTGCCATATTCTCTTTTTTCCCTTTTTTTTCTTTTTGTGTCTTAGACTTCCATTTGATTTGTGTTTAATGTTTATTCCTGAGGATCAAATGGTATATTTTCCTAAATTAAACAAGTTATATTCCTATACAACAGATACATTTTTAGAAATGATGTCAGTTAATCCATTCTTTAAGTATTATGTTTGATGCTTTGCTTTATCCATCCAGCCTTGTTGATATCTGCTGGGTTTCTACAATTAGAGGGAGTTCTCAAAGCCTTTGTGGGGATGGGGGGGAAGGTCACCTTCACCCTCCTCAGGGCCAAAAACAGTGGGTGGGACAGTGGCAGGGGCCAGCTGCCCAGAGCCCAGCCAGGGACCCCTGACGCCTCAGTGACTCCATCAGTGGTGCCCTAGGGATACTTCTATCAGAGGAAGATGAGGTCAGAGCCACAAGCTGGAATCTATCCACACCAGTAATCAGCGCCAACCTCAAAGGGTAGACCTGACCCAAGACACACTGATATCATGAAATGAGCAAGGATCAAAAAAGTGCTGGAGGGCTTTTCTGTTGTTTTTCTCACTTTGTTGAGCAGGGCATACCAGCATAAAGGGAAAAGACAAAAATCTATGTTAGATTGTCATTCAACTGTGGTTTTTTTAACAGCCTAATTGTGTAGCAGCACATTGCAAAATGCATTCATCCAAAGTGAAGCATGATCCCATGGACAGTGGAGCCTGGCAGGCTATGGTCCATTGGGTCGCAGAGAGTCGGACACTACCGAAGCGATTTAGCACACACAAAGAGACGCCTATGAGGCAGAGAGAAACTAGGGTCATAAACCCTCAGAGTCCGGTCTGCCGGACTCTCAGCGTCTGCAGACGCTGGCGAGGAAGACTCCAGGCGGTCACGTGATCCTCTCAACGTAGCGGTGCCTGCAGCTACTGGGGTTACTTCCTGTTTTTATTTTTTTAAGTACTAAAAGTGATAGCTAAGAAAGGGTCCTGGAAGCCTCATAACCTAGACTGGACCTTTTCAAAAGATATTTCTAGCACATATTATAGACAGCAAAAAGGAGCTATTTATTTATACCTGTGATGCCAATTGTCATTAAAACATTTTCCGTGGCTTGACAAGTCAGTGTCTTGTGGGCTGTCTCTTATTTCACTTAACTCCTATTACTATTTCTCCCCATCAAATGTACAACGTGCTGAAGAAATAAACCTGTCTGCTAGGCTGGAAGGAAAACAATACTCTGTTTGTTGGCTTGTTTTCCTCTTGGTTTCTTGGCTGATCCAAGTAATTCCTCATAAGGAAACTTTCAGTCATCTGTCCGCTGTTGTCTACACCAGGGGTTCTCAACTGAACGTGCTCGGGATCACCAGGGGGAAATGTGCATTCCTCAAGAGTTCCAGAGTGATGCTGATACCGTTGGTCAGAGGTGCCCCACTTGCGAACTTCCAATTTACATCAAACATGAAAGAGAGCCTTGACATCGAACGGAAAACTGTGTTGAAACTCTCATCTGGGGAAAAGGTGTACTTTTATTCTAACTGGTTTTGCATGTATTGTTGCTTGAAGTTTCGGTGGGATTGTGGTGGCTGTTGGCTAGTTGAGGGAAGAGAACATTTTGGTTGAAGATGAAGCTTTTTTTTAATAGCTTTTTTTTTAATTTTTAAAAAATTTTGAATAACTTTTAAAGATTACCTTCTGTCTGCAATTATTACAAAATATTGGCTACATTCCCTGGTGTTGTACAATATATCTTTATAGCTTATTTATACCCAATAGTTTGTACCTCCTAATCCCCTCCCCCTATTTTACCCTTTCCCACTTCCCTCTCCCCACAGGTAACTACTAGATTGTTCTCTCCAAGTCTGCTTCTTTTTTGTTTTATTCACTGGTTTGCTGTGTTTTTTTGATTCCACATGTAAGTGACATCATATGGTGTTTGTCTGTCTAACTTATTTCACTAAGCATAATACCCTCCAAGTCCATCCATGTTATTGCAGATGGCAAAATTTCACTTTTTCATCGCTGCGTAGTATTCCATATATACTTTATCCATTTATCCACATCTTCTTCATCCATTCATCTGTTGATGGATACTTACGTTGTGTGCATATTTTGGCAATTATGCGTAATGCTACTATGAACATTGGGGTTCACTCATCTTTTTAAATTAGTTTTTCTGTGTTTTTCAGATATAAAGCCAGGAGTGCAATAGCTAGATTATAGGGTAGCTCTATTTTCAGTTTTTTGAGAAAACATACTAATAATGGCTTTATTGAGACATAATTCACATAACATGAAATGGACTCATTTAGAGTATACAGTTCAATGGTTTTTAGTATATTCACAGAGTGGCATCACATCAATTTTAGAAACTTTTCATCATCCCCAAAAGAAGCTGCATACTCGTTAGATTCACTTCCCATTCGCCCAGAACCAAATTCCCAGCCCCAGGCAACCACCAATCTACTTTCTGTCTTTATGGATTTGCCTGGGCTCGGGGGCTGGTGTCTATATCATTATGGGGGAGTCTGTGAGAAGCCAATGGAATTAATATGTTGTGAGTATTTCTTAATTGAGGCACCAGAAGAGTTCTATGCTCCCTCAGTGTGCCTGTACATATGCAGCAAAAGAAAGCCTGCAAGACCTCTGTGGGAACCACATCCGCTCCTAAATCAAGCTCTCTGCCTAGCTAACTCACAGTTTGCTTTTAAGAAATTCAGGCTTCACATAAAGAGAAAGAGGACTGTGGTTGAATCTAACGCTAGTTGCTTCATTTCTGCCCCAAGTTATACTCCAAAAGGGCCAGCTGCTGGCCTTGGGCAGATACCTCTGTGGTCCACTTGGTCCGACTGAGTGATCCAGGTTCTGAGCACCCGAGTCGATGAAGATGGGTGGCACCTTCCTCCCTCGGGGAGCACCTGCTCTGGTGCCCGTAGAGCTGAGTCCATGGTGGGGACCAACGGATCCCATTGCCCCTGGAACTGTCCTGCTTTTAAAACTGGAATCTCATCAGAATAAACGGAGTACTTGGCTACTCTGGTCTACATTAGTGACTCCAACAATCATTAAAAATCTTCTGGTAATCATTTCAGGTGACCAGGGTCTCGTTGTATCAGACTAAACAACAACCGCGGATCTTTCAGACTGTAGCATTCACTATAGAAAAAAATCACATATAAGTGGACCCTCACGGTTCAAACCCATGTTGTTGGAGGGTCAACTATAATATTTATTAGCATTAATTCTTATTATTGTCAATAATAAGTTATGACAGTAATTTAAAAATATTAACAATAACTACAAGGAGAGTAATAATGAGACTCCACTTAACAAGTCTGGGGCAGACTCAGCGTTAGGCATCCTTAAATGCATGTTGGCATTCACTTACAATGACTCTCTGAGGCGGGTGTGTTACCCCTCCCCCCCATATTAGAGATAAGGAAACAGACTCAGACCGTTCTTCTCAAGGTCAAGACTAGGGACTAGCCGAGCCAGGGCTCAAACCCAAGATCATGTCTCCAAAGACTGGTCTTAATTATTACACTAATACAAGCTTCACGTATCTTTTCATGTGTTAAAAATATAATAAAACCGACAAAAAGAGTAATTCAAGGTCATGATACAAAATCCAGAAAATGAAGAAAAGTAGAAGAAATGAAGAAAAAAAGGCCTCTGGCCCCTCCTCCTAGAAATAAAAATTAATACCTCATCTTTTACACATGCTTCAGTGTTTTCCCCCAAATGATGGGCATAATTTTCCATAGTTTTATTCATATTTTGAAAGTATATCATTATCAATATGACTTTTAAACTATCTTTCTGATTTTAAAAGTAGCCCAAGAGTACTGTAAATCATTTGTAAAAATGACCCAGCTCACCCCTGTTGGAGCTTTGCTAATGTCCCGCTAAGATTTTTGCCCTCACATTTCTTTTTTCTTCCACGTTTGAGATCAAAGTGCAAATATTGATTTTTAAGTATAATTAACAGGAAAGGTTCCACAGCCCTCGATTGGAGGTGATCAGGCTCCCAAGTGGGTGGAACAGACTGTGGGCTGCAGGAGAGGACCCCTCGGGGGAGAGGGAGATGGGGGACTAAAATCCAGCCCAGTCGTTACTTGTCTGTATGCTCCCACCTGGAGGAAAAGCTTCAGCTCTCCTTTGAACAAGAGCACCATTTGTTTCCACGTGTACAGCCTCGGCTGCACTTTCCAAAAGGAAGCTGCACTTTACAACTTTCCCCCGAGGGCAAACCTGGAAGATGAGGTGAAAGGAGCTGAGGTTGGCCAGCTTGCATCAGTGAGTAGCCTGCTTTCTGGGCTTGCTCTTACAGAAGTGCTCTTCCAGACTTCCCTAGTGGCTCAGTGGTTAAGAATCTGCCTGCCAATGCAGGGGCTCGGATCCCATCTCTGGTCCGAGAAGATCCTGCATGCCTTGGGAAAGCTAAACCCATGTGCCACAGCCACTGAAGGTCTCGCGCCCTAGAAGCCCGTGCTCAGTGATAAGAAAAGCCACTGCGATGAGAAGCCCACACACCGCAACTAGAGAAGAGCCTGCATGCAGTAACAAAGAGCCAGTGAAACACAAAAATAAATACATAAATTTTTTAAGAAAATAGCTCTTCCATAGATAATAATGACACAAGTGGCCAGAAGCCCAAAAACCAGCTATTTCAAGGTGTTGGAGAGCAACTGCGCTTGAGACAAGCTTGGATCTAGGACCTGAGACCCTTTGCTGCAGTGTTTGCACCTGGACAAACAGTTTCTCGAGCAACAAAATACAAAGAAACTATAAGGGACTAAAACTAACTGTGTGCATGTGCAGCTGGGGCAAATTATGGACCACAAGACACAAGAGACCAAAAAAATGCAACTGCCACTTCGGCAGAACCCAGAGCAAAAACAGGGTGTTGGGAGCAAAAGCAGGGTACTTCATATGCCCCCTGCACTCAATACCACCTCAAGGGTGGGCAAACCACCTAGGCCACCCCTCCAGCCTGACCTCTGAACACACCCCTACCCTCACCCCATGTAAGGAACCAGCTCACTCCCACCTTGGGAAGCTGGTGAGCAAGGAGCTTGTTGCTTATTCTCACTCCTGTTGTAGCAGGGGCCCCAATAAAGCCTTGTTTGAATTTCTTGTCTGGCCTCTGATCCATTTCTATTTAGTAAGGAGGCCAAGAACCCTGGTCTGTATCACAGGTGATCGAGAGAGGAGGCAAAGATCCCAGAGAAGGGGTTGGGTACTGAGGCTTGGCCCACACTGGTCCCCGCACTGTCCCCTGGGGGTGTGATCTATGCATACTGCGTTGCTCAGAGACTGCAGGAGATATGACATCCCAGAGTGTGCAGCAGGCTCACTGGGCTGAACTGACAAAAACTATATGCAGGACTTTGGAGGCAGCAGGGAACTGAGGGTCTGAAATTCCTGAGATAAGAAACTTGCAGGGAACTGAGCCTAGCACACACTTTCCTCTTCAGGCCTTTTCTGGTTCTTCCACTGGACGTGCGGTGGCTCACTAATAATAACCTGGCAGTGATGCAGGAGATGCAAGAGACGAGGGCTCAGTCCCTGGATGGGAGAGTTCCTGGAGGAGAGCATGGCAACCCACTCCAGTACTCTTGCCTGGAGAATCCTATGGACAGAGGAGCCTGGCGGGCTACAGTCCATAGGGTCACAAAGAGTCGGACACAACTGAAGCAACTTAGCATGCACACACTACTGGGCATGAAACTAAGAAAGCAAGATAGGGAGGCATTCAAGGCTAAGCTGTGATATGAGCGAGCTCCTGTAACTCTGGTTAAGGGTTGCCTTGCTAAAGCTGAAACTCCAGTACTTTGGCCACCTCATGCGAAGAGCTGACTCATTGGAAAAGACTCTGATGCTGGGAGGGATTGGGGGCAGGAGGAGAAGGGGACGACAGAGGATGAGATGGCTGGATGGCATCACTGACTCGACGGACGTGAGTCTGAGTGAACTCTGGGAGTTGGTGATGGACAGGGAGGCCTGGTATACTGCAGTTCATGGGGTCGCAAAGAGTCGGACACGACTGAGCGACTGAACGGAACTGAACTGGGAGGATGTAGATCCCAGGCATGTTCTGGCATCTGCACAGGTAGGCAAAGTGGGATTAGCTAAGAAAGTCTCAGGTGCTGGACCTTGGAAGGGAAAGCAGATGGAAATTGGGCAGATGGGGCATGGTACCCAGAGATCTGGATCTGGGCACTCTTCATTATGAATATTAATCAAATATTCACATCAGTTCAGTTCAGTTCAGTTCAGTTCAGTTTAGTCGCTCAGTCGTGTCCGACTCTTTGCAACCCCATGAATTGCAGCACGCCAGGCCTCCCTGTCCTTCACCAGCTCCCGGAGTTCACTCAGACTCAGGTCCATCGAGTCCGTGATGCCATCCAGCCATCTCATCCTCGGTTGTCCCCTTCTCCTCCTGCCCCCAATCCCTCCCAGCATCAGAGTCTTTTCCAATGAGTCAACTATTCACATAGACCTTTTATTTTTAAAAAAATTATTTATTTATTTTGGCTGTATTGGGTCGTTTTTGTGGCTCATGGACTCTCTAGTTGTGGTGCACAGGCTTGGTTGCTCCAAGATATGTGGGATCTTAGTTCCCTGATCAGGAATCAAACCTGCATCCCCTGCACTGCAAGGCAGGTTCTTAACCACTGGATCACTGGGGAAACTCCTCACACAGACCTTTGCAAAAGTTTCAACTGTGGCAACAACAACAAAAAAAGAGTTCAGTGGGGCAAGGACAGTTCTGATGGGACACTCGAGGCGGCCATGGAGGTCAAGGAAGGCCACTCCGAGGACATGAAACCTGAAGCATGAGATACCCTCGAGGCACTAGTATGTGATCCAGATAAAGCACCAGGCAGAGGGAAGCACAGATTCAAGGACCCTGCACAGAGAGACAAGCGTGCATCAGGGACCAGCCACTGAAAAAATGCATGGCTGGAGAGATTGATTTCCCAGAGGCATGAAAATGGATTCACACAAATAAAAAATTCACTCTCTTTCCTCACAACAGTGGAAGACACAGGTCTACTGGGGATGGAAGCCAAAGGCCCAGATAATATGTTGGCTCTTAAAATGAGCATTTTTTCCAAGTGTTTTGTTCAAGCCATTGGCCAAATACTAGTGTTTTGGATTGGTCTCTGCATCTCAAAACTTCCAGCTGGAAGAAAAAAACTTGGGTGATTTTCCTAAGTGTGGGTTCAGAAAGGTTTAGTAAGCCCTTCTAAACAACAAGTAAATAAAGAAAAAGAAAACCCAAAGGCTTTGAGAGTCAAGTCCTATTTCAGGAATTCTCTGACGTGGAGATGCTTGCTTAAAAATTTGGATCTACAAATGAACTTATTCACAAAACAAACAGACTCACAGGCATAGAAAACTAACATATGGTTACCAAAGTAGAAACTGGAGGAGGAATAAATAAGGAGTGTATGTTTAATAGATACACATTCAGTTCAGTTCAGTTCAGTCGCTCAGTTGTGTCCAACTCTTTGCGACCCCATGAATCGCAGCACGCCAGGCCTCCCTGTCCATCACCAACTCCCGGAGTTCACTCAAACTCACGTCAATTGAGTCACTGATGCTATCCAGCCATCTCATCCTCTGTCGTCCCGTTCTTCTCCTGCCCCCTATCCCTCCCAGCATCAGGGTCTTTTCCAATCAGCCAACTCTTTGCATGAGGTGGCCAAAGTATTACTATACAGAAAATAGGTAACCAGCAGGGTCCCACTGTATAGCCCAAGAAACTATACTCAGTATCTTTTAATAATCTGTAATGGAAAATAATATGTAAAAGCTTGTGTGTGTGCGTGTGCATGTGTGTGAGGGCTTCCCCGATCACTCAGCAGGTGAAGAATCCACCTGCCACACGGGAGGCACAGGAGATGCGGGTTCAATCCCTGGGTCAGAAAGATGCCCTGGAGGAGGGCATGGAAACTCACTCCACTGATTTTGCTTGGAAAATCCCATAGACAGAGGAGCCTGGTGGGCTGCAGCCCATGGGGTCCTAAAAAGTCAGACACGACTGAAGCAACTGGCATGCACACGTGTATATATATATATAAATATATGTATATATGTATATGCCGTATATGTGCACATATGAATCATTTTGCTGTACATCTGAAACTAACACACTATTTTAAATCTATGATAATTCAATGAAAAATAATAAAAAATAATAAATTTGGATCCAGAAGGGTTTGCAAAATAGAACTGAGAAGAAGAGGAAAGTCAGGTTATCCTGTTACCATTCTCTTTTAGGGAGAACATTAGATAATGTTTCAAAGAATGAAGCAAATTATGACATTTCTTTTCCAATTTATATTCTACCAACCAAAATGTTCTGTCCAAAAAAGCCTTTTTGTCCTCCGTCAAAGAGGGCATTTGGGTGGAAAGAAATTACCAGACTGTGAAATTTCATTGATTTTAAAAATTCAGGTTAAGTTCAGGGCCCAGATTTGCATTTTCTCTCTTTTCTGTGGTGCTCTGAGTGTGGGATTGGAAGAGCTGGGCCGGGTGGCATGGCAAGAACACAGTCTCAGGATGCTGTGGCTTTCAGAGTTTCAGCCGTGGAAAGAGAGAGTCATTACATAAAATGTGAGTCTAGAGTTAGCCGTGATATAGTCAGGAAAACCAGGGCGCTGACAGGATGAAATTCATTCACCTGTTCATTCAATAAATACCTACTGAGAACTTTCTGTAAGACACTCAATAGATTCACATTACTATATAGAAAATAGATAACCAGCAAGGCTCTACTGTATAGCACAGGAAATTACACTCAGTATCTTCTGATAATCTGTAAGGGAAAAGAATCTGTATAAAGAATGTGTGTGTGTGTGTGTGTGTGTGTGTGTGTGTGTGTATGTGAGGGCTCAGCAATCTACTCCAATATTCTTGCCTGGAGAATCCCATGGACATCGGAGACTGGTGAGCTACAGTCCATGGGGTCACAAAGAGTCGGACACGACTAAAGTGACTTAACACGCACGCATGATCTATTAGCAAATACTGCTGGTCCTGCATCTTAGATTGAGTTCCTCCAGAAGCAAAAGCTGGGACAAGGATGTGGGAGAGAGTGATTAATTTGGGGAAAGGTCATTCGAAGGAGGCACATAGCTAACAGATACGTATCTATTAAGACCTCCCTGGTGGTCCAGTGGTTAGAACTCTGTGCTTCCACTGCGGTGGGTGCAGGTCTGACCCTTGATGAGGAAGTAGAATCCCATATACTGCATGGTCAAAAAATAAATAGATAAAAGGCACTCATCTACTTTGAATAGTAGACAAGGGGGTTGGTATCTTTATCCACATAGAGCATATAGTCTTGTAGGAAAAACAGATAAACAAACATGAGCTTAATCTGAAATGCTGCTGGTAAAGAATCCGCCTTCAATACAGGAGACCCCAGTTTGATTCCTGGGTTGGGAAGGTCTGCTGGAGAAGAGATGGGCTACCCACTCCAGTATTCTTGGGCTTACCTGGTGGCTCAGCTGTTAAAGAACCTGCCTGCAGTGCAGAAGACCTGGGTTCAATCCCTGGGTTGAGAAAATCCCCTGGAGAAGGGAACAGCTACCCACTCCAGTATTCTGGCCTGGAGAATTCCATGGACTATAGTCCATGGGGTTGCAAAGAGTTGGACATGACTAGGTGACTTTTACATCAGACTGTGAAAAAACAGTGCTATGAAGGAAATAAAGAGTAGTGAGGAATCACTGGATGCCAGGTGTGAAAGGGCACCACTTCCCACAGGGTAGGCATGAGAATTTAGTATTAAATCCAGATATTCCTGGGTAACAAGACAAAGAATGGCAGGTGGAAAGTCCTGAAGCAAGAATGAGTGGATTGTTGTATTTGAGAACTAGAGAAATGCCAGTGTGTCTGTGAGGCAGAGAGTCCAGAAGGAGATGGTGGAGAAGGATGCCAGCCCAGAAGGGCAGAGGAAGTGGATCGGGCATCATGGGAGGCCTCTGGAAGGTTCTAAACAGGAGAGTGAGTTTCGCTGAATGGTGCCAAAAATATCAGTAGCGTCGCAGGAGAGGGAAGCTTTGGGGAGAGATTTCCATCAGAACAGAGCTCACCACTCCCTGCACTGGCTCCCTTCTTTTTCTCCTCTCGCTTCCCCAGCTCCACTTGGGTGCCTCCTTTGAATGAACATTTGTCCGACTCTTTGTGACCCCGAGGACTGTAGCCCACCAGTCTCCAATATCCATGAGATTCTCCAGGCAAGAATACTGGAGTGGGTTGCCGAGCCCTCCTCCAGGGGATCTTCCCAACCCAGGGATCGAACTCACATCCTTCATGTCTCCTGCATTGACAGGCAGGTTCTTTACCACTAGCACCACCCTAGGGTGAAGAAAAAGGAAAGAATGCTGGGACTTTTACTTGTGCAATTGGCCAACGGCCCAACCACTTACTAAGATGATGACTGAATAATCTTAAAAAAATACCCCAACAAACGGCTTCTCTAGAAATTCTGCGGAATTTTCAATCCCCTAATCAGCAGAATGCCAGTTCTGTGTGAAATCAGGGTCAGAATATCAGCGGTGTGAAGTCATCATCCTTCCTCAACGTGTCAGGGTTTGTGTTGTGTATTTTGTGTGTATTTTTAATAAGTTGTGATCTTATTTCCCAACATTTCCTGTGTCTTTCTATCTGGTATAAGTGAAGTGCCTTACTCCAGGTGAGTCTATGATCATTTCACACCCAGGAAAGCACACATAAATTACAGCAGACCCTGCGATTGTATAAAAATTTGAGGACTAGAATTACTGGGATGCAAAGCATTGTTTAAAAATTGACCAGGCATTTCCCAATACAGGAAGATCAATTACATGAGAAAGAAAAGTTGTAATCACTCAAAGTTCAGAAGCAGCAAATAAGATGCCGTTCCTCATTTCTACCCTAAATTATTACTATTCCCTGTCTGTATCATGGACACTCATGGCCTCAAGCTGACATAGAAAGTTCCAGAATCTTCTACTTCTTAATAATTGACTTAAATAATAAATAAATGACTTCAGTAAAAGCACATGGGCTTCCAACTCAAACAACCTCAAGATATGAAAACTTATTTCTGATGGAATGGCTTTTAGGCCACAAACTCAGTATGGAAAAAATATATATCATTTTCTTTTTTTCCCCTCTGTAACTGAAGTTAATTTTTCTTATGAAGTCTTTTACCTTTAGGGACAAGAACTTAATTTCAAGTAATTCAGATTTTCCTCCTTGCTCCCCAAGGATGCCTCTAAGATTCAATAAGCTGAAGTATTACCAGGGGAGCGGAGGATGGGGACCATGTCTACTCGGGCCATGTATCCATATAGTCATCTGCTGGGTCATTCCTCATCCCAACGCAACTTTCCTCTAGGTCCAGCTCACGGTCAACTTACTCCCAGGCTGCTCTAGGATACTCTAGGATTATCCTGATGCATCTATTCCTTACCAGGTCTGAAGAAAACTGGATGGGGCTATGGAAGACCGTTCCCCACTTCGACACCACTCCTACATGCAACAAAGTCCTTTGCAACAAATCATGTTGGTGGCTAAGGAAATTCTTTGAGGGAGGTTTTACGTATGTCTGCCTTAACAGAGAGCTTCCCAGGTGGCACCAGTGTTAAGGAACCCGCCTGCCAATACAGAGACTTAAGAGAGATGGTTTCAATCCCTGGGTCAGGAAGATCCCCTGCCAGAAGACACTGCAACCCACTCCAGTATTATTGCCTGGAGAATCCCATGGACAGAGGAGCCTGGCGGGCTGTAGTCCATAGGGTCGCAAAAAGCTGGACACGGCTGAGCGACTGAGCACGCACGCACTCCTTAACAGAAATCGAATGATTGTAGAAAAACTAAGATGTGTGTATCACAGACTTGAGCTGAAATACTGCAATCTGTATTTGCTACATTTAATTTTTTAACTTGGTATTGATCAATCTCGGTCCTCAAAGCTTTGCTCCACTAAAGGACCCATAGAAGAGTCTTTAGAAGAAACATATGCGCTATATTTCTAATGTGATTTTTGCTCAACACATAATATTCAGGAACATACTGGCATATAGAGCAAAGTACACAGGGTTACAGGAGGCAGGGTTAAAGATAAAGTGAATTCTGAATGGGCCGTGCACTTTGGAATTTATACCCTTAGCTCAACATCTAGGATTTAAGATGCCTCGGGAGACCTCACTTGAATTCAGGCAAATGTCAAGATAAGGAGCGGCCTGGGTGAGCTGTTGGTTTCCAACTAATTTCATTTGTGTGAAGGATTCAGTATATCCTTTTCACAGATGGTGGTTCAGGCAAGATTCAAGAATCAAACAGACCTCGTGCCAATCTGATTCCACCACTTGGATGGGTTAGAATGTCTGACTCAGTCCTAAAATAAAGAATTCTTCGGCACAAACTCTTAAATTCCACCATTATTTAGAGTACTCTATGTATGGGAAAATGTTGAACAATATTTAGTTAGTAACAGCTAGTTGCTTAACTTTACAATTAATTTTGTTGAGGCATAATTTACACTTAATAAATACAATGCACTCATTATAACTATTCATTGTGATAAATTTTTATGAAAGGTATATATTTGTGTAACCACTATCACATTCTGATTTCTGTCGTTTTCCATGAGGTAATTGAGTTTTATCTATAGGGTGTGTATCCGTAGTTCATTCCTTTCAAATGCTGAGTAGTATTTCATTGCACGACTATACAATTTATCTGCTTACCTGATGAAGAATGTTGCTTCTACTTATTGTCAATAAACCTGCTGTGAATATTAATGTAAAAAAAAAAAAAAACTCCACCATTGTGTTTATAATTTCAGTTAGGAGTGGCCCAAATAAACCTTCCTAGTTGGCACCCCACTCCAGGATTCTTGCCTGGAAAATCCCATGGACGGAGGAGCCTGGTGGGCTGCAGTTCATGGGGTCGCTGACAGTTGGACACGACTGAACGACTTCACTTTCACTTTCATGCATTGGAGAAGGAAATGGCAACCCACTCCAGTGTTCTTGCCTGGAGAATCCCAGGGACGGGGGAGCCTGGTGGGCTGCCGTCTATGGGGTCGCACAGAGTCGGACACGACTGAAGCGACTTAGCAGCAGCAGCAGCAGTTATTTTTAAGGAAGACATACTGATGTTTCAGGTATAATGATGATGATAATGATTATAATAATAATAACAACAGCAACAATTTCTGGTGGTCTGAATAATGGCTCTCCAAAGAAGTCAACCTCCTAGCAGCTGTGAACTTTCCCCCTTACTTGGCAAAAGGGACTTTGCAGGGCCTCCTTGGTGGCTCGGTAGCGGAGAGTTCACTTGCCAGTGCAGGAGACACGGGCTCGATCCCTGATCTGGGAAGATCCCACATGTCGTGGAGCAACTAAGGCCACAACTATTGAGCCGTGTTCTAGAGCCCAGGAGCCGCAACTGCTGAGCCCAGGTGGTGCAGCTACTGACGCCCGCATGCCCCAGAGGCTGTGCTCTGCAACAAGAGAAGCCACCACGATGAGAAGCCCGGGCACTGCAACTAGAGAGCACCCCCCACCCACCACGGCTAGAGAAAAGCCTGCGCAGCAACAAAGAGCCACTGCAGCCACAAATAAAGAAAAATTTAAGTAAATATAAAGAAAAGGACTTTGCAGATGTGATTAAGTTCAGGGTCTGGAGATGGAATGATTACCTGAGATATCCAAGCGGGTTCAATATCATGACAGAGGGCCTTCTAAGGGAAAGAGGGAGACAGGAAGGAGATAGAGAAGAAGAGGTAACTGGGGAAGCAGAGGGCAGAGAAATGCAAACAAAAGATCAGAAGCTAAGGAATTCGAGGCTTCCTCCAAAAGGCAAAAGAAACAAGAAAACAATTCTCCCCTGCAGTCTCCAGAAAGAACGTGGCCCTGCCTACACCTTGATTTGAGGGCTTCTGAGCTCCAGAACTGTGTTTGTTTGTTTTTTTTAAGTTGCATCGTTTTAAGCCACAGAGTGTATCATTCCTTACAGCAGCAAGTGGAATCTCAAACCCTATTTCATAACGTTGTTATGAAGATTTGATACTCATAGTAACAAAGAACACTGACAGAACTATGGATGTGCTGGGTCTGTCTCAAGCCCTTTAAACATATCTACTCCTTTTATTTTCTACAACAAACCTATGAAGTAAGTAGTAGAATTATTAGTGCTGCCCTTTTGCATATGAGAAAAGTGGATCAGTGAGAGGTCTCACTGCTATATAATGAGCCATCTAGCTATTTACTAACAGAAGGTGAAGTCAGCACTGGAACAGGGCAGCCTGGATCCAGTGCCAAGCCCCTAACCACTGCGCTACACTGCCCCTCACATAGAACAACACGCGAGTCAGCTATTTAGCGCTGCATACCTGATGAGTGTCCAATAAATGTGAGCTGTCCATGAGTTTGCTCTGATCTCTCTGAATCAGGGAAGGATGAGGCACTGCCGATCGGGCTTTTCTTGGACCTGAAGCACAAAAGCAGCTTTCAAACGAGGAGTCAAGGGACTCCCCTGGTGGTCCAACGGTTAAGCATCTGCCTTCCAGTGCAGGGGACACGGGTTCCATCCTAGTCGAGGAACTAAGATCCCTCAGGCCGCACAACAACTAAGCCTGAATGCTGCTACTACCAAGCCCATGCACTCTGCAGCCTTCATGCCCTAACTAAGATCCAACACAGTCACATAAATAAATGAATGAATAACAGATGTTGAGAGTGGAGTCAAATCCCCAGACCTGCAGACCTTACTGTCACTCCCTCTCCTGACCCTGCAGATTTCCTGCTGCAGGTTAGGAGACACTCTGCAAAAAGAAGGTGTGCCATCCTCACTGCCTGGAAGGCCACACACCAAAGGCCTAACTGAGGAACACTGAGCCCATTGTTTGGGAAAGATCTTAAGCTCCATTTCAATTCCGAAATGAAAGGTCAGAACCAAAGAGTCAGCCACAGAGAGGCTAAGCCTGATTACCTGTGAAATCTCCGAGTAGCTGCCTGCTGGGACCCCATCCCACCTTCGCTCCCTTCCCAAATCTAACACCCTGTGATGTGCTCGCTTCGGCAGCACATATACCAAATCTTACACCCTGTGTTATCTGCTTGGGTCTGTTTTCTCTCTTTAGTTAATTGAAGAGTCCTGCTTCTTCTTGAGCAACCAGTAAGATAACTGCTCCTCTCGGCCATCAAGCAAGTGCAAACACCTTTTGCACTTTCCTGTCCCCCAGGGCCGCTAAGGACCCTAGGCTGCTCTGGACAGGTGGGCAGGTACTGGGTCACTCCCCAGATGGTGAGGGAGTGAGAAAGGATTTGAGAAGTTGAGGGCTCTGTTTTCTAGACACACTCCTCTGTAAGTGTCTGCAACAATTCTGTGTGTCCAGAGATTGGGCAGACAACACATAGGCCCATGGCTACCCACGCCTGCTCTGACCCACACCTATGATCACACAGAGCCACTTGCTTCCTGCTCCAACCTTCCCAGGACAGACTCATTGTTGGGAAAGTACAGATGATGGATGGGGGTAGGGAAACTGTCCTGATGAGATGGAGAGGATGTGGAATTCTAACGATAGATCAAGGAGAAGGTGATGGGGGAGTTTGTACAATTCAAAGGCCTGGATTGGAAGCCTGGATCAGTCATTTCCTAATTCAGGGGTACCCTCAGCACAGGGGACCTGATTCTTTCCTTGTTCCCTCTTGGGCATCCTGTGCTTTGCACATACCAGCTTCTCAATAAATATGTTGGCTGTGGGATTAGATTTGAGACATTGCACGGTGCTCTTAGACAAGCTCTGTCTAATAAAAACATAGTGAGTAACCAATAAGTACATACTGCATAGCGTGGGGAACTTGCTCAGTGTTACGTGGCAGTCTGGGTAGGAGGGCAGTTTGGGGGAGGAACGTATGTATGGCTAGGTTCCTTGACTGTTCCCCTGAAACTAGCACACCATTGTTAATGGACTATACTCCCATACAATGGAGAAGGAAATGGCAACCCACTCCAGGATTCTTGCCTGGAAAATTCCATGGATATGGGAGCCTGGCAGGCTGTAATTCATGGGGTCACAAAGAGTCAGACATGACCAAGTAACTGAGCACACTCCCATATAAAATAACCACTAATCCCAGGTGGCTCTAGTGGTAAAGAATTCGCCTTGTCAATGCAGGAGCCACAAGAGACGCGGGTTTGATTCCTGGGTTGGGAAGATCCCCTGAAGGAGGGCATGGCAACCCTCTCCTGTATTTTTGCCTGGAGAATCCCTTGGACAGAGGAGCCTGGCGGGCTACAGTCCATAGCATCGCAGAAGGGTTGGACAGCGACTTAGCACATAGCACACACAATATAAAATAAAAAGCTTTTCAAACTTGACTATAAAAAACATAATGTAAGCCATATATGTGAGTTAAATTTTTCTAGAAGCCACATTTTAAAAAGTAAAAAAAAGAGATTAATTTTAATATATTTTGCTTAATTCAATTACCTAAACTATTATTCTTTTGACATGTAATCAAGTAAAAAATTGTTAATGGATATTTTGTATTTTTGTAGCAAATCTTCCAAATCCAGTTCATCCTCTCTAGTAAAATACTGAATGTGTGTCCTAGGTTGCTTCAGTCGTTTCTGACTCTTTGCGACCCCATGGACTGTAGTGCGTCAGGCTGCTCTGTCCTTGGGATTCTCCAGGCAAGAATACTGGAGTGGGTTGCCATGCCCTCCTCCAGGGGGTCTTCCTGACCCAGGGATCGAACCCGCATCTCTTACGTCTCCTACATTGGCAGGTGGGTTCTTTACCACTAGTACCCCCTGGGAAGCGAAATCTCAATTTGGACTCACCATGTTCCAAGGACTCCGTGGTATTTGAAAGAATTCAGAGTACGCCACTCCAATTATTTTGAGCTGAAAACAATTAAAAAAAGAAGTAAACATAAGCAAAACTTGCTGTCCTTCCCCTTCAGTAAGAGCAGGAAGATTCTGAATCACCAGACAAGACTCTAAATAGAATCTTAGCCCAGAGACAGCACCAGGGAAATTTACATAACAAACCTTACTGACTAGTCCTTTCCCCCCTTTAATTCCCCCTGTATATTCACCTTCAAACAATGCGCTGTCTCTAGAAGCTCAAGGTCCCTTTCCTTTGTCACATCGCTTCTATACAAAATGGCTGTCTTCTTGTTAAGAGACTTTATAAACCTGGACTTTCTGGGTGGCTCAGTGGTAAAGAATCCGCCGGGCAATGAAGGAGACATGGGTTCAATCACTGATCCAGGAAGACCCCACAAGCCACAGAGCAACTCAGCCCCTGTGCCACAGCTATTGAGCTTGTGCTCTCGAGCCTGGAAGCTGCAACATGAGAAGCCCAAGCACCTCAATTAGAGAGCAGAGACAGCCCATGCACAGCAACAAAACCCCAGCAGAGCCAAACATAAAAAATTAAGAATCATTTTAATTTACTTAATTTTTAGGATAATCGCTTTACAGAATGATGTTGTTTCCTCCCAAACATCAGCATGAATGCTTTACAAGCCCAAGTTGTAACCACACGTTCAAGTTACTCATCACTAAGTTCTTGCCAGCATAAACTTCCATGTGTGTTTTCTTGTTATTCTATCTTCTCGCAGTCTGGTTTGCAAGGCTCCCTTCAGCAAACTGAGGTATCTGCAGTCATGTCCCATTTGTTCCTGACCCCGATTTGTGTGCCCAGGTCTGAATAATTTTAAGCGTGCCCAAATAATGAGGGCTTTCTGTCTGATCCAATATGTGCCTGCATTGCTAAAGAGCTGGCTTTATGACTTCCAAAGAGGTACCTCTGGAACTTGGTGATTTCTCTTCATTTGGAGCATTTTAATGAAAAAGGTAGAAATTTCAAATGTAGTGGCAAGAATAGATCAGAGAAGACAAAAGAGAACAGCGTCCAAAAGAGCTCCTTTCTCAGCAGCTGAGCAAATTCTGCAGCTTTAGAGAAGGCATTGTCTCCTCCTTGGTCTTGATTAATTTGTCTCTCTTCCCATTTGAATAGAGTAACTCATCTCGCTTACTTATTATTACTTCTCATTGAGGGGAAGTGAGACGAGGCAATGCCAAGCAATTCAGACTTGGGGAGCAGAGAAAGAAGAATGATTTTTTTAGTTTATTCAGTCTTTTATTCTATATTAAAAATTCAAATAAATATGTTTTACAAAAGCAGGGTCATACCACACTGTTTTATAATCTGCTGTATTTCAATAACGATGACAGTTTTCTTGGAATCATTTTTAAGTAGCTGCATAGCATTCTATTTTGTGGCTATAGTACAATTCATTTAAATCAATATTTTTGATATTTAGGTAGTTTCCAATTTTATGTTATTATATATGGCATTTTAGTGAGCACCTTGAGGCTTTACAAGTAGCATACACTTTAAGTGCCTTAGGTATATATTGACAAATGGCCCTCCAAAAATATATCAGTTCTTGCTCCCAAGTGGGATGGTATTTAATGTGAACTTAGGGATGTCAAAGGATTTCTCTTCTGACCCTCTTTTCCTTACTTCCTTGCTGTTTTATTTATTGACCAGTTACTTAGGGCAAAAGAAGATATATAAAGAATCTATAAACATCTCAGAAATAGTCAAATGATTGCAAACAAAAGCGGTCCATCATCTGCCCTCTTCTACATTGGTAACGATTATTATTGTGATTGCTTTACTGAAGTCACTCCAAACTGGGGAGAGTGTGGAGACAGGAATGTCACCCAACAGGCTGGTAGGTGTTTCAAGGTTGTAAAATATTTGGAGAGCAACTGGCCAATTTTTTAAATGCGGATAAGCTGTCCCCAAAGATGGACTGCCTGCCAAAGAGAAGCAGACACGTAAAGAAAAGCAAGGATTAGTAAAAGTAAGCAGATGGATTGACCAGGTAAGAAACCCAAGATATTTCAGAGAATAGAAGAGAGCTTAAGAAAATCCGAATTACCATTTTCAAAGCAACTACCTGGAAAATAAGACTATGACAAAGAAGCAAACAGGTAACAACAACCAAAACAGTGCTCTTGGAAATTTAAAGGTAACATTGCTGAAACTAAACTAAAAATTAAGCTGAATGGCTGGGAAAAGAGCTGGAGGAATTTTCCCAGAATATAGAGTAAGGCAGCCACTATGAAGAGCCGCTAGAGCTAATGGAAGGAAGGAAAAATATCAAAGAAACAATAAAACTTTCCAGAGCAATAGAGAGACATAAGTCTTAGAATAAGAGAGTTCATCTCATGGAAACAGAACATATTCTTAAAACACCCACATTATCCTCATGAGATTTAAGAACTCTCAAGATGAAAAGAATGTCCTAAAAGATACAGGAGGGAGAAAATTCACCTAGAAAGGAACTTAGAATCAAGCTTGCATCAATCTTCTCATCAGCAACGCTCAATGCTACAAAAGTGTGGAATAATTCTTTCAAAAATCTAAGTAAATAGACAACTAACAAGGACCTAGTGTATAGCACAGCAAACTATACTCAATACCTTGCAAAAATCTACAATAGAATAATATGGAAAAGAATAAATATACATGTATGTATAACTGAATCACTTTGCTGTACACCTGAAACTAACACAGGAAATGCTTTGGAAGTCTAGTAGTTAGGACTCAGAGCTCTCACTGTGTGGGCCTAGGTTTGACTGCTGGTTGGGGAACTAAGATCCCCTAAGCGAGCAGGGGGAAAAAAATTAATCGATTAATTAAATTAAAAATTTTAAAACCCTAACACAACATTGTAAATCAATTTCAATAAAACTTTTTTTAAAAATTCTAAGAAGAAAATCTCTTTGGATTTAGATATTTAAGCCTTGCCAAACTATCAAATACGGGTGAGGGTAAAGTAAGCTCATGTTCAAATATGAAAAGACTCCTAAATGCAGCACATTATTGAAGATGTAAGCTGTGGATGAAGATGAGGCTGAAAACCCCAAAGGTAGAGGGCCCAAGAGAAGACAGAACCAACCTAGGCATTCACTAGAAAGAAAACTGCTTATCTCTGCAATAGGGGAGGGAGCAGTCATTCAAATTAAGTAAGAGGTCAAAGCCTCACTGGGGAATTTCTTCAGGAAGAAAAAGGGAGGGATTTATTTTAACATTCCAGGAAATGGAATGAGGGGAAAACTGAAAGATCTTGGCAATTATATATATACATATACATATATATATATTTTACGTGTCAATCATACCTCAATAGTTTTTTTTTAAAAAAAGAAATGAAAATGGGTATTCACACAAAAACTTGTATACAAATGCTCACAGTATCACTATTTACAATAGCAAAGAGACAAAAGCAACCCAAATATCCATCAACAGGTGGACAAAATGGCCATGCAATAAAATATTATCCAGCCATGAAAAGAAATCCAATTCTGACACATGATAGGGATGCGCCTTAAAATTCTGATGCCAATGAAAGAAGACAGGTTCAAAATACCTGTATTGTTTGATCCCATTTATACGAAGTCAAGAATAGGCAAAACCAGACTTTCCCAGCAGTCCAATGGTTAAAACTTTGCTCTTCCAAGGCAGGGGACATGGGTTTGATCCCTAGTTGGGGAACTATACCAAGTGCTCAGCCAAAAAAGAGAAAGAAAAAAAAAAAATAGGCCAATCCATGGAGACAGTAAGTTGTTGTTGCTTAGGGCTAAGAAGAATTGGGACAAGAAAATGAAGAGGTTTCTTTTGGGGATGATGCAAGTGTTCCAAAATTGATTGTGGTGATGCTTTTCCAGTTCTGTGGATATACTGAAAATCACTGGATTGTACACTTTTTTAAAAATGGGAAAATCTGATTGGCCCAGGTCACATCCTACCTGAGTTGTTGTTGTTTAGTCACTAAGTCCTGTTTGACTCTTTGCAACCCTACGGACTGTAGGCTACCAGGCTCCTTTATCCAGGGGATTCTCCAGGTAAGAATACTGGAGTGGGTTGCTATTTCCTTCTCCAGGGGATCTTCCTGACCCAGGGACTGAACTCACATCTCCTGCATTGGCAGGCAGATTCTTTACCATTGAGCCACCTGCCACAGTTTAGCAAATTCCTCAATGACTTTCATCCTCAGTTTGCTCAGCTGTGAAATGGAAAGATGCCTAACTTCAATGTCACTGGAAAGGTGTTCTCTTTTCGTGCAGCACAACACTTAGCCCAGGGCCTGGCTCATTTAAATGACTCAGTGAGGAGGGATGTTGTTAATAAAACTCCTAATTCCAACAAGGAGGAAACGTGTTTGTTTGGTTTTTTTTTGCCATGTTGAGACTGGATCAGAAGACACAAAGGTGCATCCTGGGGATATAGACATGTGATAGACTGGGAATTTTCTTTGATGATTTGTGTTCAGCAAAATCTACCATTTTTGTCTTCGTTCCTGGTCAGAAAGGTTGAAGCAGAGTTATCTCCTGTGAGATTTGTCAGACCACAGGACCCAGCTGCAGCAGGTCGGCAAGTGTAGCACGTGTCTGCTGTACTGGTTTCCGTTTTGCAAGGAGCCTGCAAAAGGGGAGTTGACTGTTTGCTAATTTTTCCATTTTCTCTAATGATCAAACTCAGCTCAAGAGAGAGAGCAGAAACATCAGCCTCAGTTCTGTGTACCCTTGGCCCAAATTGTCAACTCTGGATCTTTAGATCAATCAAGAAGAGCTTTTCCACCAGAAATAGTGGTTTCTGGCTTCTCCCTGGTGATGAGAACTATACCCTCTTTGAGTAACGGCTGCTTTTGCCATCAATAACACAGGTCGATTTCTTTTCCTCTTTCCTTTAGTTCTGAAAATGATGAATCCTGCAACAGATGTGTGATTTTCTATGAACTGAGCACTTTCTTTCTTTCTTGTAAAATGTATTTATTATTTTAAAATTTAATTCATCTAATTAATTTTTATTTAGTAGGATCTTAGTTCTCCCACCAGGGATGGAACCCACATTCCCTGCATTTGAAGACATATTCCTTTTTTTTTTTTTTGCAGTGGTGGTGGTGGAAGAGACATTCTTAACCACTGGACCACACAGGAAGTCCTGAGTGGACTGCTTCCTTTTACAAAATGTTTTACTTTATTATTTTTTTAATACCATAAACCTTTTTCATTGAGGTATACGTGATTAACAATGTTGTGGTAGTTTCAGGTGAACAGCAAAGGGACTCAGCCATACATATACACATGTATCCATTCTCGCCCCAAACCTCTTCCCCATCCATCCAGGTTGGCACATAGCACTGAGCATGGCACATGTACTATACCATTTTCAAGTGGACCGATAGCCCCTTAATATCGGCAAAATGCCACTGCGTCCCAGCCACACTCATCATTGAATAAGTGTGACAGGCAGATACAAAAGTGTTCTGTGTCAAGGAGGATCTGAGACTAGCATTTAAAGGATCCAGCTGTGAGAGGAGGTCACCAAAACCAGGGGACCAGACCATTAGCTTTAGTGGTGAGCACACAGAAAGCCCAGCAGTACCCTCCCAGCTGGGTACAGTGGGCCCACACTGCAGGGGGGACCCTGGCCTGGCTCTCCTCCACCTGGGTATTATTACAGACCTGTGTCCCTCCCAGGAAAGGAGGCAGTTATGTGATGAAATATAATCTCCCTCAGTTTCATACGTTGAAGCCCTAACTCCCAATCTCTCAGAATGTATCTGTATTTAAAGATAGGCCCTTTAAAGAGATGACTGAGTTAAATTAGGCTATTAGAGTAGCCCTTAATCTGACGTGACTCGTGTTCTTATAAGGAGAGACGATTTGGTCATAAAATGAAACACCAGGGCTTCCATGGTGGCTCAGTGGTAAAGAGTCTGCCTGCCAAGGCAGGAGATACAGGTTCAACCCCTGATCCAGGAAGATCCCACATGCCTTGGAGCCTGCGCTCTGGAGCCCGGGAGCCGAAACTACCGAGCCCACGCGTCCCAGAGCCCGTGCTCCACCGCAAGCGCAGCTACTGCAATGAGAAGCCCTCGCACTGCAACTAGAGAGTGCCCTGCTCGCTGCAACTAGAGAATAGCCCACGCAGCAACAAAGGCCCAGCACAGCCACAGATAAATCAATCAAACAAGAAAGAGACCCCAGGGCGAGCACACACAGAGGAAAGCCCACATGAAGACGGAGCAAGAAGCTGTCCATCTGCCAGCCAAGGAGAGAGGCCTCAGGAGAAACCAAACCTGCCGAGACCGTCCTCAGCCTCCAGCGCTATGAAGAAATCAATTTCATTTTTTAACCGCACCAGGCGGCATGTAAGATCTTAGTTCTCCAATGAGGGATCAAACACGTGCCCCCTGCAGTGGAAGCAGGGTCCTGACCACTGGACTGCCAGGGCATTCCCAAGAAATTAATTTTTGAACTTTATGCCAGTCAGTCTTTGGTATTTTGTTATGGCAGCCAGAGGAAATTAATGCCAATGGAACATGCCTACTAGGAGTTCAGGGCTCCCCTTTGGATCATACTCCAGGTATCTGGACCACAGGATCCTCAATATAACAGTCCCAGCCTTACTTCCAGGCCATCCTCTGAAGGGAGGACAAGGAAGCCTGGGTGCCCAGCCCTGGCCATGGGGGCCGATGTCTGCAGGGGGTCTGAGGAGAGGGTGCTTCTGCAGGACACGTGGTCCAGGTGTGCAGGTAAGTTCTCTGCAAGTTTGAGAGACAGATGTGGGAAGGAGGAGGTGGGGAAGGACCATGGGCCAGGCATCGGGGCCGGATTTCCTTGTTCAGACATTTTCTGCAGGTGCTATGAAGAATCTTTAGGCTATTCCATCAAGCCTGACTGTCTCAGTTGTCATAAAGGCACAGTGTCAAGGTCAGGGGCTGGCACACATTTCATTCAATGATTAGCCTGATCAGTGCAGAAATAGAGACATAGAAATCAGATGTGGACCTCAAAGGGGAAAGAGGGGATGGAATGAACTGGGAGACTGGGACTGACATATATACACTATCAATACTATGTATAAAACAGATAACTAATGAAAACCTGCTGTGTAGCTCAGGGAACTCTACGCAGTGCTCTGTGGTGACCCAAATGGGAAGGAAGTCCAAAAAAAAGGGGGATAATATATATGCTGCTGCTGCTAAGTTGATTCAGTCGTGTCCGACTCTGTGAGACCCCATAGACAGCAGCCCACCAGGCTCCCTCGTCCCTGGGATTCTCCAGGCAAGAATACTGGAGTGGGTTGCCATTTCCTTCTCCAATGCATGAAAGTGAAAAGTGAAAGTGAAGTCGCTCAGTCGTGTCTGACTCCTAACGACCTCATGGACTGCAGCCTACCAGGCTCCTCCGTCCATGGAATTTTCCAGGCAAGAGTACTGGAGTGGGGTGCCATTGCCTTCTCCGGATAATATATATACGTATGGCTGATTCACTTTGCTGTACAGCAGAAACTAATATAACATTGTAAAGCAGCTATACTCCAATGAAAATATATTATAAAATAAAACTACATAAGATTAAAAGTAAATAAAACTGTATGTGATAAAAATACATTAAAAAATAAAACTATAGAGGATAAAAATAAATTTTTAAAATAAATGAAACTATACACAATAAAAATAAATTTTAAAATAAAGCTATATATAATAAAAACTATATACATAAATTTATACATATAAAATTATTTATCACTTCAGTTGTGTCCCACTTTTTACATGCTCATGGACCATAGCCCACCAGGTTCCTCTGTCCAAGGGATTCTCCAGGCATGAATACTGGAGTAATTTGCCATTTCCTTCTCCAGGGGATCTTCCTGATCCAGGGATCGAACCTGCAACTCTTGAGCCTCCTGCATTGACAGGTGAGTTCTTTACCACTAGTGCCACCAGGGAAGTCCTATATACAACCTAAATTTATTTATATACAATAAATAAAACTATGTACAATAAAATAATTGGTCTGATCAATAACATTTAAATATTTACACATAGTATGTGGGCCTCCATAATGGTATCCAACCAACACGGCAGTTGAGCTGGGGACCCTCCCCCTGGCCTTGGGCAGCCACATTCTCATCCTTCTGATACTTAGTGAGGGTAAATGGGGCCCAGAGACATCGGTGGATTCTCCCTCCTTTTCCATCCTCTTAAAAAGAAAGTCAGCCTTAACATAACCAAACTTGGTGAGTTATAAATGATATTAACAAAGTTCCGTCTAGTCAAAGCTACGGTTTTTCCAGTAGTCATGTATGGATGTGACAGTTGGACTGTAAAGAAAGGTGAGCACCGAAGAACTGATAATTTTAAACTGTGGTTTTGGAGAAGACTCTTGAGAATCTCTTGGTCTGCAAGGAGATCCAACCAGTCCATCTTAAAAGAGATCAGTCCTGAGTGTTCATTGGAAGGACTGATGCTGAAGCTGAAACTCCAATACTTTGCCCACCTGATGTGAAGAACTGACCATTGGAAAAGACCCTGATGCCGGAAAAGATTGAAGGTGGGAGGAGAAGGGGACGACAGAGGATGAGATGGTTGGATTGCATCACTGACGCAATGGACATGAGTTTGAGTAAGCTCTGGGAGTTGGCAATGGACAGGGAAGCCTGGCATGCTGCAGTCCATGCGGTCACAGAGAGTCAGACATGACTGAGCAACTGAACTGAACCATTTGAAAATACAAATGGGAGATGCCCATTCAGGAACAAGGAATAAAAGCAAGATTTCAGTCAAGAAGGTGGATCTTGTTCGAAAGAGCTAGCCACTCATTTGTGATCTCTGTGGTTGGTGTAATCAGCCAAGCAGTGTTGCCATGGAAACCCCTTTCCGGCCCCGTGGCCCTATTCTGGTCCTTGTCACCCATGACGTCCAAATGCTCATAAAAATTGTAATGTATTCTAATTATTCTGAGTCTGCCCCCTGCATAACTGCTCTCCATGTAACTGCAGTGTGCCCTGTGCTTCTAGTTCAAAGTGGAACTTTACCTTTCTCAGGAGCAAAATTCAGTTCAGTCACACATTCAGAGACATGGCCCCCAAAGGGAAGGTCAAAATTCTTTTTCCTCTGCTTCTGGGTATTGTCCAGCTGGTCTCTAGAGTAAGGCCATAACTTCTGCGTTATTCACTCAGTTGTGTCTGACTCTTTGGGACCCCATGGACT
Organism: Capricornis sumatraensis; assembly: GCF_032405125.1. NCBI lineage: Eukaryota > Metazoa > Chordata > Mammalia > Artiodactyla > Bovidae > Capricornis > Capricornis sumatraensis. Next base: position 55,251,769 of record NC_091085.1, on the reverse strand, counting down.
GTAGACTGGCAGGCTCCTCTGTCTATGGGATTCTCCAGGCAAGAATACTGTTGTGCGTTGCCCTCCACTCATGCAGGGGATCTTCCCGACCCAGGGATTGAACGGGTCTCCTGCATTACAGGAAGATTCTTTACTGTCTGAGCCACCAGGGAAGACCAACAGCTTCCATGGGCTTCATTAAAGGTTTCCTTTTGTGAGAAGGAAGACAGATTACAAAATGAGATTTCTTCTCCCAGCAGAAATATTTATTGCACAAATGCCAGGCGTCACAGTGGAATCTGTTCAGTTCCAAGTGCAGGCTTTCAGGATTGTAGACTTATCATTCAGTTTTGTAAGCATCGTAGAAAACAGGGAAAGGAAAACAATGACTTTCCCTTAGAAGCACAAACTTGAGTGTAAATATTAAACCTTTGGTGAGCCCTTCAGTCCACACCCCTGTGTGTAAAAAATCAGCTTTCAAAGGAGGTATCTGAGCTTAGAAAAACAAAGCTCAAAGTGGCCACTGCCAAAGCAACTTTGGACCAGGGACAACTTTGCCCAAGGTGAAGTCCAGGAATGTCTTCATTTGTGTGTGGTCAGTCATTCAGTCATTTCCCACTCTTTTTAGCTCCATGGACTGTAGCCCCCTAGGCTCCTCTGTCCATGGAATTCTCCAGGCAAAAATACTGGAGTGGGGAGCCATTTCCTTCTCCAGGGGATCTTCCTGACCCAGAGATCGAACCCACGTCTCTTATCTATCTCCTGCATTGGCAGGCGGGTTCTTTACCCCTAGAACCACCTGGGATGTCCATGTCTTCATTTGGATGCTGTTTAATAACACCAGTGCCGGATTCATTCATTATAATCTGAAAGAAACATGACAATATTGCTAGCAGAGAGCTGAAAATTTGAGTGGAAGGAAAAACACATAAGAACAACAGAATTTGAAATTTTGAGGGTCAAACAAGATTAAAAAAAAAGAAAAGAAACAAGAAATGAAGCAAAGAATGGACAATATGGCATTAATTTTTGCGGCAGAAGTTTTTTTGGTTCTAAGTAATGAGATATCCAGTGCAAAATGGTTTAAGAGAGAATAGGAAGGGTGTGACTAGATACAGTTAAAAGCCCAGGAACCTTCAGGTATAGCTGCATCCAGGCTCTCCTGTGAAGTCCTCCAACTGTTGCCACTCTCTCAGGCTCTCAGTCCTTTCTCTGTGTTAATTCCATGCCCAGGCAGGCAGAACGATGGCCACCAGAAGCGTCAGACTAGCTCTATAATTTCTCAGTTGTTGTTCTTGTTTAGTCATTAAATCATTAAGTCTTCGTGACCCCATGGACTGTAGCCTGCCAAATTCCTCTGTCCATGGGGCTTCTCCAGGCAAGAATACTGGAGTGAGTTGCCGTTTTCTCCTCCAGGGGATCTGCCTGACCCAGGGATCAAACCCAAGTCTCCTGCATCTCCTGCACCAGCAGGCAGATTCTTTATCACTGTGCCACCTCAGAAGCCCATGATCGCTCAGGACCTTCAGTGAAAACAACCATTCTTTTTTGCTAACCATTCGAACAAAATACTCAGAATTGAATCTCTTTAGATCACAGTATTGTGTGTCTATTTATCAAGCCACTGCAGTGTCTAAGAGTATTTGATGCTTTTGTTACCTGGGTCAAATGCCTGCCTCCAGAGCCAAAGAAAACTCAGATTAAAAGTGGGCTCACTCCCCTCCTCCACAAAGTATATGGTTTTGCTAACAGAAGGACAGAAATTAGATGCAGACCGGATGAAGATGGTCCAGCTTTACCTAACATCTTAGCACTCAGAATATCAGTGCCCTTCAGGGGCCACAACAGTGCTCACCTGTGAAGCCTGCACTGGTCATAAATGAGTCCCGCTGTGCTCACTTCCTCTACCCAATCAGCACCTGGAGAATGGACACAATTTCGAACATCTGCATCTTATTCACTGCTGGCGCTGTACTCCACACACAGGCATTAAAATTAAAAAGTGCTTGTGTGTCTAGATAGAGGATTCAGAAGTTACTGAACAGAAGTGAACGTATGTTTTGTCATTTCTTCTTGCCTTAGTTAATATTTTTGTGGTTTTGACAGCCAGTCTTTAAGAAAATGGCAAATCCCTCTTTTCACTTTCCTTTTCTTTGCTCCCTCCATCCCCACACCACCACTCTGATAGCCAGTGATGCTGGGAAAAGATAACAAGATCTTGGGTATGATACAAATGCATGGGGTTTGGGGCTGACAGCTCTGAGATGCTGTTGGATCTCTCAAGGGGAGTTCTGCACATTCTCACTGGGGCAGCGCTAAAACGGCTGATAAAGTTGCGTTCAGCCTTCATCGGAGCAAGTAACAACCTCTCCAAACAGAAAGTAAATCAATAGCACTTGAAGGCTGGGTTCCTGGTTCAGAGGCAGAAAATGTTAATCACGTTTCCTCTCTGATTCCCTTTTGCATCTCTGCAGATACCCATGTAGAAGAGTCAGCAGAGGAAACGGTGAACTGGGAGATGAGTATATTTAAGGAGGTATTTTCACTTACTGAACCAGCAGGACCCTGAGACACATTTTATACCATGTTTTTACAGGAGTCAAAATAGCATAAAATTGGGCTAACTTCTCCTGGTTTTCCTTTGCTAAGTTCACATACACACACACACACACACACACACACACACACACACACACACACACGCACACACACACATCCCAGTTCCCACATTGCCAACAAAATAGCAGATAAGCAAAAGAAGAGACAACGGTCCATTAGCCAAAAGTAATATTTTAAGAATAGCTTCCTTGGGAATTTCCCTGGAGGGTCTAGTGGTTAAGACTTCATGCTTCCTATGCAGAAGGTGCAGGTTCAATCCTTAGTCAGGGAACTAAAATCCCACATGCCACAAGACCACAAAAAAAAAAAACAAAAAACAAAAAACAAAAAAAAACGCTTTTGTTGAGATACTTGTGACTTTCTTGGTCACAAGTATCAGGAGTTGACTCTAGCTACTGAGCTCAAAAAAGTGTCCTCCACAGCTGTTGGGGAGCTCACAGAACCCTGGGCAGGACAAGAGAAGCAGTGTGGAGGCTAAGATTCCAAGAACCACATCCAACGTCACACAGCAGACCCAGCCAGATACGCAGAAACTGACATTGCTATTGCTGGTCCATGGAGCCCTAGAGAAGACCCCCAGCTGGTACAGAACTCCCGCTCCCCTCAGTGATCCCACCTCTGCCCCAGGAGCATGTCCCTGCATCACTGACAAAGGACCAGAGACACTCCTACCGCCAACAGCTACGCCTTGCTTCAGCCAACAAAAATGACAGTGCTATGCTGAACTTTATTCATGGTGCCGACGTTGGAACCAAATAGCATTGAGTAAATCTCAGTGATTCAGCTCAGGTGCTTGCCCTTGTTGGGAAAGGCAGTGCCGTGGCCCTGGAGCATCTATCTCTGTGCGTCATTGCTGCAAGAATTATCACACCCTGATAGTGAGCACTCTCAGTAGCTAATCATGTAGGCAGCCAAGAGGGTCATTAGATACATGAGCTTGGTGAAGAGGGTGCTGCTGCTGCTGCTAAGTCACTCCAGTCGTGTCCGACTCTGTGCAAGCCCACAGATGGCAGCCCACCAGCACACATTTTGGCAGAAGATGGCTGCTGGTCACAAGGAACAGCTGTCTCCATTCATGATGTTAGTGTTTTTCTGCATCTAAGAAGATGGAAGAAATTGGACTCACAAAGTCTTCTCCTGAAAATGTCTATCTGAAGCCCTGTTCTGCCAGTTTTTCCCAGAGTACAGAGTATTTCCCTCCTGATCTCCACTCTGAACTTTCAGGGTGTGTCGAAGGTCCGTGGCTGCAGTGGCCAGTGACTTCATCCCTGTGGAACCAGATGGAGAGTGACAATTTGTAGTCACTTGCTGTGAAGGGAAACATTAGGAGTAGACCCCAGTAGTGAGGACTCAACTCCTCAAAACTGAGTCCCGACTCCCCTCTCTGCTCCATCTCTGTACTGTACCCTGCCACCTGCTAAGCTTCTCTACAACCTCTTCACCAGCACCCCCTCCTCTGAACCCCACAAACTTAAGTCCCCTCTACTTTGCCCTGTTCCTTTCCAACCACCCTTCTGGTGCCACCTGAGACTTTGGCTGGAAAACATAGAACTTAAATGGAAGATGATAGGGGTGTTTCCAGCCAGGGTTCTTGGCCTTTCCCAATCAATAGAAATTGATCAGAGGGCGGACAAGAAATTCAGGCAAGGTTTTACTGGGGCTCCTGCTGCAGCAGTGGGGAGCAAGAACAAGTAACTGGCTCCCTTGCTCACTCCCAGTGGAGGGGGGTAGCGAGTTGGTTCCTTATGTGGCATGAGGGTAAAGGGGTGTTCAGGGGTCGAGTCTGAGGGGAAGCTTAGGTGGTTTGCCCACCGCTCTGGTGGTGTTGTGTGTAGGGGTTATGTACAGTACCCTGCTCTGGCTCCCAACGCCCTGTTTTTGCCCCCAGCTCCTCAAAAGTGATAGTTGGGTTTTGGGGGGTTTTGTATCTTTTGGGTCCAGAATTGGCCCAACCATGCATGCATGCAGTTATTTCTAGTCCTATATAGTTTCTTTGTATTTTGCTGCTCAAGGAGAGGTGTATCCAGGTGCAAGCTTTGCAGCAAAGGGTCCCAGGTCCCAAGCCTGTCTCAGGGGCAAAAAGCAACAAAAATTATTTGGAGGTATGGGTGAGAGTCGTGATCTGAAAGGTTTGAAATACATTTTCCTTTGCTTTGTGGAATTGAGAAAAGTAATAAAATAAAAAAATATATTACTCTACGGTTATTACATTAGTCAGGGTTGCCCAGAGAAACAGAACCAATAGGCTCTATAAAGAGAAAGATAAGAGGAGATTTGTTACAGGAACTGACTCAGGCAATTACAGAAGTGGAGAAGTCTCGCAATCTGCCATCTGTTAGCTGGAGATTCGGGAAAATGTGTTAGTCACTCAGTCGTGTCTGACTCATTGCGACCCCACGGAGTGTAGCCCGCCAGGCTCCTCTGTCCATGGAATTCTCCAGGCAAGAATACTGGAGTGGGTTAGCCATTCTCTTCTCCAGGAGATCTTCCTGACCCAAGGATCAAACCTGGGTTACCCACATTGTAGGCATATCCTTTTTTTATTATTTTTAATTGAAGGATAATTGCTTTACAATATTGGTTTCCGTCATACATCTACAGGAATCAGCCATAGGTGTACATAGGTCCCCTCCCTTTTGAACCTCCCTCCCATCCCCCACCCCATCCAGGCAGATATTTTACTATCTGAGACACCAGGGAAGCCGGTGGTGAAATTTAATGTAGATCAAAAGGTCTGAAAATCAAGAGGCGGATGGCGTGGGTTCCCAGTCTGAGGGCGCTGACCTGAGCAGAAGATAGATGTCTCAGCCCCCTGGGGAGACAGAATTTACATTTCCTCTGCCGTTTTGTCCTCGGTGTATGCGATGAGGCACACCTACCAGGTGAGGATGATTTTTTTTTTTTTTTTTTTTGCCACAGCAGATCTTAGCTTTGGCCTTCAAGATCTTCAAACTTTGCTGCAGCACATGGAATGTGAGTGTACAGATTCAAATGCCCATGTCAGCCACAGACACCCTCACAGATGCCCCTAGAAGTAATATAGACCAGATACCTGGGCATCTCCTAGCTTAGCCAGTGAGCACATAAAATTACCCATCACATTGGAATTCCCTGGCGGTTCAGTGGTTAAGACTCTGTGCTTTCACTGCAGGGGGCACAGGTTCGATCTCGGTCAGGAAAATAAGATCCCACAAGCCTCGAGGCTTGGCCAAAAATAATTAATAGAATTAAATTAACCATCACAGTGATAAGACAAGACCCACATTTCTAAGTAAGCTCAAGATGGAGATAGGTGTCTGTGTTTTGAGGTGTGTGTGGCGGTGATAGTTTAGTCACTAAGTCGTGTCCGATTCTTGTGACCCCGTGGACTGTAGCCTGCCAGGCATGTGTAAAATTGTTGAAAATACTTCATGAAGATTATATTTAAAAGATGAGGTGTGATTACAGATTTTATAATATTTTGTTATGATTTTTTGCTGAGAATAGGCATTCCTTATCTTCAAGGTGCACTTATCCATAAGACTATTGCTTGGCAATTTTCAGGAATTGGACAGGAAAACGAAAGGGCTCTTTGGGCTTGGATGATGGAAGGTTCTGGAATCTAGCAGGTTTGCACTTCCATTGGGCTACTTGAGTCTCTATTTACATTAAGAGAACTTAGAGCTTAGGCTGTAATTAACCTGAATTTGAAATATGTGAACAAAATTTTTTTAAATGTGGCAACCATAGGGTGTCGATAAAATTTCAATTATCAGCAAAATTTAAAACAACATGGATCTCATAAATGTTTCAAAAATCACATACATTTAAAGCTGTCAGGTAAAGTCAGTTGTGTGCTGTAGGCTGTCTAATGATATATTTTGATTCCATTTTTTTTACCAGGTAAACAGAATTAACCACCAACATCTGTTAGGAATCTTGAACAAAATGTCAGGGTACCCCAGGCCTTTGGAAATGCATTCTCTTCTAAGAGCAGTTTTCCTAAATTCTCATGTGTATAGTCTCGGGCTTCCCAGGTGGCTCAGAGGTAAAGAGTCTGCCTGCCATGCAGGAGACACAGGAGGTGCGCGTGGGTTCAGTCCCTGGGTCACGAAGATCCCCTGGAGGAGGGCAAGGAAACCTGTGGGGCCCTAAATGGGAAACCTTAAAAAAGAAGGGCTAGCTTTGCGGTTTAGAGCTAAGATGGCACCTGGCGGAAGACATGAGGGTGTGGCGTAAGTTGTTTGTCAAAACTTTTGATTGGCTCTCTTGATTTCCAGCAGGTGGACAGCACGATCACCATAGACTCCTGTTACAATGAAGTGCATGACGACTTGACCTTTAACGTGATTGGTGCAACTATGGTATATTAAGACTTGACCTTTAATGTGATTGGTGCAACTATGGTATATTAAGATTTGACCTTTAACGTGATTGGTGCAACTATGGCATATTACGATTTGACCTTTAACGTGATTGGTGTAACTGTAGAAAGTCCCTCGCAAAACCCCCTTGCTTGCCTATATAAACCAAGAGTTTGTGGCAATAAAGCGGAACTGCTTAGACGGAACCGCTATGGTTTCTGGTTGTGTCTCGCTAGCTGAGGGGCTGGGTTGGCGGACAGCAGGCTCACCTCTCCTTGGGACCCCTCGGCCTTGCTGAGGGAAGTTCCACTGTCTCTCTCTTTCTGTGGAGCGCCCCCCACAGAAACCCACTCCAGTGTTCTTGCCTGGAGAATTCCATGGATAGGGGAGCCTGTGGGCTACAGTCCATAGGGTGGCAAAGAATTAGATATTATTTAGCAACTAAACAACAATGCTTATCATCTCAAATGCAGAAATACCCTGGCCATTAAATCTTTGAAAAGATTCTCAGTTGTAGTTAAGATGGGGGAAATACACAAAGTGAAAGTTAAGTCGCTCAGTCGTGTCCGACTCTTTGCGATCTCGTGGACTATAGCCCACCAGGCTCTTCTGTCCATGGGATTCTCCAGGCAAGAATACTGGAGTGGGTTGCCATTTCCTTCTCCAGGGTATCTTCCCAACCCAGGGATCAAACCCAGGTCTCCCGCATTGCAGGCAGACGCTTTAACCTCTGAGCCACCAGGGAAGCCCAATATACAAAGGAAAACAAAATATTTTCGACTTCTTAGATAGTAAAAGATGATAACAAGATCACATGCCAGGTATAGTACCTACATTGTTTGCAATCACGTAAATGGATCTGATTCATTCGGAGGGCAACTTAGGAATGGCTCCAAGTGTGACAGGGCACAGGGAGTGACTATTGATAACTTGATTTCTTTCTGGGGTGGTGAAAACTTGCATTGGTTGAAATGATTGCACAGTTATGTGAATGTACCAAAAACGTAAGCATGTGTACTTGCCCAGTCGCTTCAGTCGTGTCCAACTCTTTGTGAACCTATGGACTATAACCCGCCAGGCTCCTCTGTCCACAGGACCCTCCAGGTAAAAATACTGGAGTGGGTTGTCATGCCCTCCTCCAGGGGATCTTCCCAACCCAGGGACTGAACCCCCATCTCCTTCGTCTTCTGTATTGCGGGAAGATTCTTTGCTTACTGAGCCACCTGGGAAACCCAACAAAAACTGTATAGATTGTCAGTTCTACTCTAAAAAGTATTAAAAGGTATTTGAACATGTGTAGCTTTCCTCCACTCTTCTGAATCACAGAATATAATAAGTGGCTACTTTATCAGTTTTCCCAAAAGTGCGATATACACTAACACCATTTTAGATGCGTGGGAGAAAAGTTAATTTATTACTTACAATGGACGCCTTAGGGCAAAGGGTGTAATTCTCGTGGAAACCCTAGTTGAGAAAGCTGTGGATTTCTAAAATGCTGGAAAATTGGAAACAGCCTAAAAGTTTCAGCAAAGGGGTAATGACTGAACCAACACATTCACCTAATGCACTAGCCTGAAGCTATTCAACAGAATAATAGAAGTAGCTACACTGACCTACTAATATTTCCATGATTAACTGCTAAGCTTAAAAGAAAATTGTACCATAATGAGATACCGCTTCACACCCACTAGAATGACATTCATTTTAAAAGGCAGAGTAAAACAAGTGTTGGCAAGGATGTAGAGAGGTTGGAACTCACACACTGCTGGTAGGAAGGTACAATCAGATGGTCACTTTGCAAAACAGTCTGACAGTTCCTCAAAAGTTCAAACATAGAGGTACCCTTGTGCTTGCATGCTCAGTAGCTCATTGTGTCTGACTCTTTGGAACCTTATGGACCAGAGCCCCCAAGCCGCTCTGTCCACAGAGTTCTCCAGGCAAGAATATTGGAGTGGGTAGCCAAGTTCTCCTCCGTAGGCTCTTACCACCTCAGGGATCAAACCCGTCTGCTGCTGTCTCCTGCATTACAGGCAGATTCTTTACCACTAAGCAACCAGCGAAGCACAGAGCTACCCTTGTGAACGCAATTCTACCCCGTGGTATATACTCAGCAGAAACAAAGACACACGTCCTCTCAAAACGTTGTACATAAATGTTCATGGCAGTGTTTTTCATGTTAGCCCCAAAGTGTGAATAATCCTAATGTCTACCCACAGATGAATGAACAAAAGTGGTATAACAATACAATGGAATATTGCTCAGCCAAAAAAAAAAAAAAGGAATGAAATGCTGATACATGCTATAACCCACGTGAACCTTGCAAATATGATGCTGAGTGAAAGAACTCAGTCACGCAAAGTTCCCTAGCAGTCCAGTGGCTAATACTTTCAGCTTCCAATGCAGGAGGCAAAGGTTTGATCCCCGGTTGGGAAGTAAGATTCCACATTGGCCAAAAAGGTTTTTTAAAAAAATTTTAAAAATTGAAAGAAACCAGGTGCAAGAGATCACCTACTGTGTGATTCCATCTGTATAAAATGTCCACACAGGCAAATCCATAGGGACAGAGACTAGGTTAGTAGTTACCTGGGACTTGGGAGAGGGCAGTGTGGGGAGTGGCCATTGATGGCTACAGGGTTTCTTTCTCAGGTGGTGAAAATGTGCCTTGATTGTGGTGATAGTTGCACAATTCTGTAAACGTACCAAAAGCCATCAAACTGTACACTTTAAATGGATGCATTGTATGACATATGAAGTGTCTCAATAATGCAAGCAAGAAAGTTGCAAGTGAGGGATTTCCCTGGTGGTGCAGTGGTTAGGACGCCAAGCCTCCACTGCAGAGGGCACAGGTTCAATTCCCCATCGGGAAATTGAGATCCCACATGCCACACAGCGCAGTTAAAAAAAGAAAGTTGCAGGTGAAAAAGACAAGGGCTGGGGAAATGAAGGTTCAGAGGCAGGACTGGGCTTGGTTCTGGGCTGAAAAAACGCTGGAGTTGGGTAAGGAATACATGAGAGCCCACACATGTCTCTCTACTTTGCATAAAAAAACAGTCAACAAATACATGTATGTATATGGTAGATCAAACCTTCCCGGCAGAGTGTTGATTCCTGGAAGCTGAATGATGAACGTGTGAAGTAAGATTTTTTTATTGAAGTACAGATTTTTTACTGAAGTACAATTCATTTAGGGTTTCCAAGGTGGCGCTAGTGGTAAAGAACGCACCTGCCAATGCAGAAGACATAAGAGACACAGGTTCAATCCCTGGATTTGGAAGATCCTCTGGGGGAGGGTATGGCAGCCCACTCCAGCATACTTGCCTGGAGAATTCCATGGACAGAGGAAGCTGGCGGGATATGGTCCATAGGGTTGCACAGAGTCAGATACGACTGAAGCAACTTAGCATGCACACACACACAGTTGATTGACAATGTTTCAGGTTTACAGAAAAGTGATTCAGTTATGCATATATATATTCATTTTCATTTTCTTTCCCTTATAGGTTATTACAAGATATTGGATATAGTTTCCTGTGCTATATAGTAGGTCCTTATTGATTATCTGTTTTATATATAGTATCTACTCATCCCAAACTTCTAACTCATCCCTTCCCCTCTTTCTCCTTTGGTAACCATAAGTTTGTCTTCCTTGCCTGTGAGTCTCTTTCTGCTTTTTAAATAAGTTTATTCATATCATTTTTAAGATTCCACATGCAAGTAATATCATATGATGTTTGTCTTTCTCTGATTTATTTCATTAGTATGACAATCTCTAGGTCCATCCATGTTGCTGCATATACCATGATTTCATTCTTTTTATGGCTAAGTAGTATTCCATTCAGAGAAGGCAATGGCACCCCACTCCAGTACTCTTGCCTGGAAAATCCCATGGACGGAGGAGCCTGGTAGGCTGCAGTCCATCAGGTCGCTAAGAGTCAGACACGACTGAGCGACTTCACTTTCACTTTTCACTTTCATGCATTGGAGAAGGAAATGGTAACCCATTCCAATATTCTTGCCTGGAGAATCCCAGGGACAGGGGAGCCTGGTGGGCTGCCGTCTATGGGGTCGCACAGAGTCGGACATGACTGAAGCGACTTAGCAGTACTCCATTGGATATTTGTACCACATCATCTTTATCCATTCCTCTGTCGATGGACACTTATGTTACTTCTGTGTCTTGTAAGTAGTGTTATAATGAACACTGAGCTGCATGTGTCTTTTCAAATTATGGCTTTTGTCTTTACTTTTTAAATTTTGTTAGGAAATTCCATACTGTTTAGGAAGATTTTTTCCAAGTAAGACAAATAACAACATTGATTATAATTTCCTCTTAGCTAAAGTAATCGCAATAATCCAAATACAACTAAAACATGCAAAGAAGGTTATAATCAGTACCACTGGTTATCTCTGATGTGCTGGGCTGGGTTATAACAAGGTACCCTCATTTTGTAATTTATATGTTTTTTCATTGTTTGAATTTTTACAACTAGTAGGTACTGTCTGAGAACAAAAATAGAGATCGGGTATTTTTTAATTTAATTTTTGTTTTATACTGCAGTATAGTTGATTTGGGCTTCCCTGATGGCTCAGATGGTAAAGAATCCACCAGCAATGTGAGAGACCTGGGTTCGATCCCTGGGTTGGGAAGATCCCTGGAGAAGGGAATGGCAACCCACTCCAGTATTCTTTCCTGGAGAATCCCCATGGACAGAGGAGCCTGGTGGGTTATAGTCCGAGGGGTCACAAAGAGTCAGACACAACTGAGCGACTTAGCACAGCACACACACATGGTTGATTTACAATGTTCTCTTAGTTTCGAGGGAACAGCAGAGTGATTCAGTTATACATATACAGATATCTACTCTTTTTTAGATTCTTTTCCCAGATAGATTTTCACAGAATATTGAATAGAATTTCCTGTGTTATAAAGTAGGTCTTTGTTGATTATCTATTTTGTATATAGTGATGTGTATCTGCTAATTTCAAACTCCTAATTTATCTCCCCCCTCCCACCGAAGCTTTCTGATAGGGAATATTTTTAATTGCACAAATAAAACCAAGAGCACCCCAGCTCTTAGTCCTCCTGTGCTCTGTGTCCTCAGCTAGACCACATGTGTTCAAAGCACCTTGCAAAGTTCTTGTGAGGTTGAAATGGACTCACACACCCAGGCACTTGGCCAAGAGCAGCAGAAACCATCTCTTACCTCCCCTCAATCTTCCTTCACAGAGGCAGCGATCTTGCACAGAATTTTGACTTTGGTGAATGGCCCGCCATTCACCCAAATACCACATCACCATCTTTCTTCCTTGTGACGTGTCCTCTTTGCCCTAGCCCCTAAAAGTCCTTCTCATAGGTGTGAGTCAGGTGCGTCCATTACATCTGGTAAGTGTATCTGCTAAGTCACAGCACAGGTGACCCGTCAGCGCTGGAACACCAAATGGTTCTCCAGGGGTCTGAAAATTATGACTCTCCCCAGGTGTCTGCCCTTCAACAAACCAGCATCTGTACAGACAAGCTCCGACCTTCAAAAGTTTGCTGAGTGTCAAGGAGGGTCAGGAAAGTACCTCGGGCTGACACAGAGCCCAGGGCTCTGATGTTGACTCAGACGTGATTACATCTTACAACTAGAATCTTATCCGGGTGATTTGTGGCTGGACCTGTGACTCTTCTCCAGCCTGATGAAACGATGCTAATAAAGGCTTTTCCAATCCCATCGAGGAAAACAGATCACAGCTGGACCCACTGCCGACAGCGAGTTTTGAAAATGAAGGACATTTTTTTTCTTTAAATGAAAGACTTTGTCAAGGTTTATGGTGAGGCAGGCCTAAATAACCTTGTAATTCATTCCCACCAGGGCCCTGGAATTAAAGTAAACGCGTGGATAGCCAGGGTGGAGCGTGGCCTCCATCATTCCCGAGAATGTACTTAGAGATGGAAAGTGATGAGCAGGTGTGGGGAACATTTTGCACCCAAGGCAAAACTAGTCTCGTTACCAGGTAAAGAAATATCCCTCATCTTCCACTGTCAATTCCGTCAACATTGCCAGAAGCAAAAGAAGAGATTTTCTTTTTGTTGTTATTGTTGTGCGTTCATGATCAGTCATGTCCAGTTCTTTGCGACCCCCTGAACTGTAGCACACCAGGCTCCTCTCCGTGAGATTTTCCAGGCAAGAATACTGGGGTGGTTTGCCATTTCCTGCTTCAGGGGATCCTCCCATCCCAGGGATAAAACCCAAGTCTCCTGTGTCTCTTGCACTGGCAGATGTATTCTTTTACCACTGAGACACCTGGGAAGCCCGTTATTGTTGTTAGTGTCCAACTGCAAAAAGCACTGTTGCTCTGTTACAGACTGGAACCAAAAGGGATGAGGCTTGAGAGGGAAACAGCTGCTCCTTGGATCTGGTGGCCCATACAGGGTGGCCTGATGGGGATCGAGGTCCTCACTCTGCCACTATGTGACAATGACATCCTGAGACGTGGCCTAGATCAGACAAGCATATCACTCAGTAAAGCCCCCAGCCCTTCAAATACTCACTCAACATTTTAAAAACTTTTCTATGGGGACATCCTGGCAATCCAGTGGTTAAGACTCAGTGTATCCACTGCAAGAGGCGTGGGTTCGATGTCTGGTTGGGGAACTACAATACCACATGCCTCAAGGAACCACTAGAAAGTAAAAAATAAAATAAAATAAAATAGATAAATTAAAAAAATTAAAACTTCCCTATTAATCCATTCATTCACTGAAAGAGTGTTCTGTGTGTAATGCTCATTTCTAGGCAATGAGGGTGCTGTCATAAACAAGACAAGCAAACTCCCTGAATACATGAATCTTACATTTTCTGGGAAAGATAGATTGCTAATAAGGAAGCAACTAAGTAATACTCTTAATATAAAAAAAAAAGTTATATTGTTAGCTATATTACCAGTGTGAAAGAACTTCAAAAACATTATGCCAAGTGAAAGAAGCTAGGCACAGGAAGACGTCTATTGAATGATTCGACTTACACGAACTGTCCAGAGGAGGCAAATCCATAGGCAAAGAAAGTAAGCCAGTGCATGCCAGCGGCTGGGGGAGGGGAAATGGGGGCCCGCTGCTGGGTCCTGGTGTCTTTCTTGAATGATGAGAATGCTCTAAATTTGGTGTGGGCATGAGATACACGTATATGTATGGCTAAGTCTCTGCTGGCGACCCGAAACTATCACAACACTGTTGATCAGCTATGCTCCAATGCAAAGTAAAAAGCTTCATAAAAAATAAATTATTTATTTAAAATAAAAATTAAAAAAAATTTAATAAAATTGATATGGGCATGGATCTACAAGTTTGTGAATGCAAGAAAAAAATCACTGCGTTGTATACTTTAATAAGGTAAGATGTAATAGACATGAACTATGTCTCAATAAAGCTGTTCAAAGAAAGTGATGCCCTGGAAATAGGTTCATCTGTGGTGATCCAGATGGGCAGGATGGGTTGGGGGGGATGGTGGGAGAAAGGCTCAAGAGGGAGGGGATATATGTATCCATATAGCTGTTCACTTTTTTGTACAGCAGAAACTAACACAACCTTGTAAAGCAATTATACTTCAATTTTTAAAAAATCTATATACCTGAAAAATAGATAAAGACAGTGGTGATGGCAGCTGTATGTTTTTGCTGAGTAAATGCTACCCCAAGACAATGTGAGTTAATAACTGCTTATTGTTGATCCTGAGCTTATGGGTCAGTTCAGGGGCTCAGTTGATCTTGGCCGGCTGCCCGTGAGTCTGCAGTCAGCCAAAGAGGAGGCTGAGGGTGGTGATGGCCTCACTCACCTGTCTGGTCGTTGGCATATTCTTGGCTGGGCAAGGGGACATGAGTGGGCCATGTGTCACCTTCCACCAGGCTGGTCTGGGCTTATGGTGCCCACAGGATCCTAAGAAACAGTGTGTGAGGCTTTTAGAGACCTTGAAACTGACAAACATCACTTCTTCTACATCCTTTGGACTAAGGCAAGTCCCCCAAATAGCCCCAAATCAAGACTGGAGACTCTTTATTAACAGCTCTATTTGGCTATAATTCACACACCATCTAATTCATTCATGTAAAGTGTCTCAGTAGCTTTTAGTACATTCACAACTCTGCATCCACCACCATGATCACTTTTAGGACATCCTTATTAGCCCCAGAAGAAACTCTTCACCCTTTAATCTGACGTCCTATTCCTTGAATCCCCAATCCAGGCCTGTCCAAGCCCTAATCTCCTTTCTGTCTCTATGGATTCGCTTGCTCAGGATATTGGATAGAAATGGAATCTAACAAACAGCACTTGGCCTTTTGCATCTCATTTCTTTCACTTTACACATTTTCAAGGCTCATCCATGTTGCAGCCTTCATTCTCTTAAAAAAATACTTCTATATATATTCACTGCTGCATGCGGGCTTTCTCTAGTTGCAGCAAGCGGGGGCCACTCTGTGGTTGCAGCACACGGGCTGCTTGTTATGGTGGCTTCTCCTGCTGTGGAGCACGGACTCCAGGCATGCTGGCTTTGTTAGTGGTGGCACGTGGGCTCAGTAGCTGTGGTAGACCCCGCTTCCCAAAGGACTTGCCTGGTGGCTCAGTCAGTAAAGAACCTGCCTGCGATGCAGGAGACGTGCGTTTGATCCCTGGGTCAGGAAGATCCCCTGGAGAAGGGCATGGCTACCCGCTCCAGTGTTCTTGCCTGGAGAATCCCATGGACAGAGAAGCCCGGCAAGCTACAGTCTGCAGGGTCACACAGAGTCAGACATGACTTAGCAGCTAAACCACCACTGTTCCCCCAAACTAGAGAAAAGCCTGAGCAACCACAAAGACTCAGCACAGCCAAAGGAAAGAAATGAAATTATTTTTAAAAAAGAAGAGGGAAATTCAGACACAGAGACACGGGAGAAGATGAGGAGAGCAGAGACCAGAGTGATGAGTCTACACTCCACGGATTGTCGGCATCTGGTTGCCACAACCCAAGCCTGCCGCCACCTTGACTTTGGACGTTTACCGTCCAGACTGAGAGGGACTGAGTTCCCATGGTTTTAAGCCACTGTGCTACGGTACTCTGTTATGGCGGCCCTAGGAATGGCATGTACCACGAATTCCAGAATTTTGTTTTTTAATTCCTTACAACAAAGGGACAGGAATGAGAGCCTGTCTGGAGTTTAGAGGTGGAAATAAAAGGCTTGCATCACACCCTCCAGCCTCATGCTCAGGCCTTCCACTCTCAGAGCATTGCTCACCCCCAGCTCAGCTCACCTGTGACGGGACAGCGTGTTTCTCTGTCAGCAAGTGAGTGACCTTCGTTGTGATGACTAGAGCAAAAGCTGCCGCACGCTCGTCTCTCCTGCCAGGACAGAGCCTTTTTATCGTAGGAAAGAAAATATACGGTTTCTCATTTTAAAGGATTATGGGCCGTGGATGCCTGCTTTCTGTACCTTAGAAGCATATAAAAATGTAGGAGCGATGAAAGTGAATAACTTGAAGTCTGCATACGATAAAGTAATTTTATTTTTATTATAAAGCAGTTTGACTTGAGGTGACAAAAAGATGTTAATATTTGGGAGGGCTGGAGTTTTTCCTTTGGTCAAGGACAAGGGTTGGTTTGGGGGAGAGCATTCAGTTACAGACAATTGAAGCTTTGGACTGACTCTTCAAATACGAACTTGGATGAGTTGGACATCCTAGGGAATGGAACCCATGTATCATTATTCTCATGTGATACCCTGAGCTTGTCCTATGCTATCACATGATATCCTTGAGACTGTGTCTGCAAGGTTGACACTTAGCTGATCTGTGCCCATGTATGCACACACACACACACCTCACAGACATGCCCCCACGCAGATGCACACACACACTTGCACGTGAATTCACATACACACACATAGATATGAAAAGATACATGTGTACACATATGCATAGGTGCATATGCACACACGCACACACAAATAAACGTGTGCACACATGCGCACATGTACAGACAGAGTTGTTTAGTTGCTAAGTTGTGTCTGCCTCTTTGCAAGCTCATGGACTGTAGCCCGCTAGGCTCCTAAGTCCGTGGGATTTTACAGGTGAGAATACTGGAGTGGGACACACACACCTGACAGTCATGGGCTGAACACACATGTACATTCAGATGTACAGATACATGAACCCATAAACACACATGAATGGTCATGCACACTCATATACACACACTGACACGTGTGCACGCACACAAACATAGATGTGCCCATATACGTGCACACGACTCTCCCTCCCGATCACCTGTTTCCAGATCTCACACTCAGTGGGTGGGTTCAGTCTGCTCTGGTGGGTGCTTTGCTTGGGATCTTTCCTGGAGACCCCAAGAAAAGGTGGACCTCCTGAGGCCCTGCTGCTTCTCTGTTGACTATGTGGACACCTTCTTTGGGAAGGGTCCTAAGATGGAATTCCTAGATTGTGATAAATCGCATGGATCCTGCCCCCCACCACCACCCTTCTTCCTGTAGCTCCGTCACCTGGGAAACTTGCAGGCAAGGCCCCTGACCGTGCAACTGGGACCCGGAAGATCAAAGGCATCAATAGGACACAGTGCCCAGAGGCCCGCGGAGAAGATGCCTCCCAGGGGAGTAAGCCTGGGAGATGGGGTCCTTCCCGCCTCATGGAGTAATTGCGTGCATGCTCAGTCGTGTCCAATACCTTGCAACCCCATGAACTGTAGCCCGCCAGGCTCCTCCATCCATGGGATTATCCTAGCAAGAACACTACAGTGGGTGCTGCTTCCTTCTCCAGAGGATCTTCCCCACTCAGGGGTCAAACCCTTCTTTTTCCTGCATTGGCAGGCGGGTTCTATTACTGAGCCACCTGGAAAACAAACGCTTCGTTATCCACCGTTATCTCTTCTTATCGCGAGGGGGCGCTCAAAACATTGCCTTCTCCTGTGGAGGTGACCTCGTGATGTGATGATGCAGAGATGTTCAGTCCATTCACATCCTTGTGCGGCCACCACCTTCAACAAATCCAGAGCAACTTCAGCCCCTAAAAGGGAAACCCTGTGCCCACCAGTGCTCACTCCCCTTCCCTCCCCTTCCAGCCCCTGGCACCCACTAGTCAGCTCTCTGTCTCTACTCTAGACATTTCACATAAATGGAATCATACAGAATGTGGCCTTTTGTGTCTGGCTTTCACTTACCGCCACAGTTTTGAGATTCATCCTTGCAAATATTTGTATGAGTACTTCATGCCTTTTTATGACTGAATACTGCTCCAGCGTGGATATATCACAGTGTGTTTATCCACTCATCCATTAATGGGTATTTGCACTATTTTCACTTCTTTTCTGTCAAGAATATTTGTGTACAAATTTTTTATCTGAACACTTGTTTCCATTCTTTTAGGTAGGTGGTTCAGCAGTAAATAATCAGCCTGTAATGTGGGAGACCTGGAGACATAGGTTCGATTTCTGGGTCAGAAAGTGCCCTGGAGGAAGAAATGACAGCCCACTGTAATAATCTTGCCCAGAAACTCCCACGGGGGTTGCAAAAGAGTCGGACGTGACTGAGCGACTAAACAATCACAACGGGAGGAACGGAAGTGCTGGGTCATATGATCGTTCCGTTTATCGCCTTTCTCTTTTTTTGGCTGTGTGGAGTCTTAATCCCCAGACCAGGGATCAAGCTTGCATCCCCTGCATTGCACGAAGGATTCTTAAACACTGGAAGCCAGGGAAGTCTCTGTTTACCTTTTTGAGGGTCTGCCAAGCTGTTTATGCCTTTTTTTTCCAGTTTATACATTTTAAGTAATTAAATAGAACACAAATACAGAAAGCTGAAATGATACATTGCAATCTATTATTAAATTGTAATTTACATAAATTACTATAATAATACATTATTCTAAGATGAACACCCTGGTAACTAGCACCTATACCATCTAACGCAGAAGCTCTTTGCCCTGTGTGTGCCCCCACAATTGTAATCCCACCTCTTCCTTAAGGATAGCCACTACCTTGACATTTAGGCATCATTTTTTCAAGTAAGTGAACACTATAGCTCGGTGATCTTTTCAGTCTCAAACATAAGGTTCATTCCATTTAGTCACTGCCTATGGTGGCACAATAAATAATCTGCCTGCCAATGCAGGAGATGCAAGAGACCGGGATTCAAATCCCTGGGTCAGGAGGATCCCCTGGAGAAGGAAATGGCAACCCACTCCAGTATTCTTGCCTGGAGAATCCCATGGACAGAGGAGTCTGGCGGGCTTCAGTCCATGGAGTTGCCAAGAATTAGACACGACTGAGCTCACATATATACCAGCACGACACGACTGAGCGACTGAACTGAACTGAGCTGAACTCTGTGTGGATGAGCTATCATTATATATGTGAGATACATTGTAATCAGTATCTGTCCTTGAACATAAGGATTGCTCCCAATGCTTTGCTATGACTTTTAGAGGACTCTCCATCCCTCTAAGGCCATTAGCTCCTCTTCTGTGGAAGAAGAGATGGGATGATAATAACTTCCCCATTTGAAAGGAAGTCAGGAAGAGGATCTGACAAAGTGTAAAGCATCACAAAAACGTAGGTCCGGGTCCTGTGCTGGATCCTGAGAGAACCTAGGTGTCCAGGGAATGATTGTGGAGTGGAACGTGTTCATTAGGGAGCGCCTTGCCAAGTCCAAGCAGCAAAGGTGTGCGTGCATGTGTGCTAAGTCTCTCAGTCATGTCAGATACTTTGCAACCCTGTGGACTCCTCTGGATCCCCGTGGACTGTAGCCCACCAGGCTCCTCTGTTCATGGGATTCTCCAGGCAAGAACCCTGGAGTGGGTAGCCATGCCCTCCTCCAGGGGATCTGCAAGGTGAATTTTCCTAAATAACCACACCACTTCCCACATTCCACCTGTTCTTAGAATGTAACAGAGGCTCCTTTCCCAGGGAGGTAGTCTCAGTTCCTCTTCATGTATCGTGAGGGGACCCGGTGACTGCTCCACTGACAGCATATGGTGGAATTGATGCTACATGACTTTCAAATTAAGGTCTTAGAAATAATATCGCTCCTATTTGTGTTTCTCTCATAATGAACGATGCTGAGCACCTTTTCATGTGTCTGTTGGCCATCTGTATGTCTTCTTTGGAGAAATATCTGTTTAAGTCTTCTACCCATTGTTTGATTGTTTTTTTTTTTTAATATTGAGTTTTTATATTTTTGAGGTTAATCTTTTGCCCCTTACTTCATTTGTAAATATTTTCTCCCATTCTGAGCATTGTCTTTTCATCTTGTTTATGCTTTCCTTTGCTGTACAAAAGCTTTTACGTTGCTCTGTGATGACCTAGAGGGGTGGGATGAGGGGTGGTTGGAGGGAGGCTGAAGAGGGAGGTGATATACGTATACCTATAGTAAGTAAGTGTTAGTTGTTCAGTCGTGCCCGACTCTTTCCGATGCCATGGACTGCAGCCCACCAGGCTTCTCTGTCCATGAGATTTTCCAGGCAAGGATACTGGAGTGGGTTGCCATTTCCTTCTCCAGGGAATCTTCCCAACCCAGGGATAGAACCCAGGTCTCCTGCACTGCAGGCAGATTCTTAACTGACTGAGCTACAAGGGAAGCCCGTATGTATACTTATAGCTGATTCGTATTATTGTGCCGCAGAAACTAACACAACACTCTAAAGCAATTATATGCCAAATGAAATTTTTCTTTAATTAAAATTAAAAAAAGAATACAGTTCCTGCCTGGCTGTATCTGGAAAATCCTCACTTCCTGGAATACACTTGCTCCACCTCGCTGTGAGGAAGCCCACGCACTGACAGAGATCTCCACGGAGAGATCACGTAGAAATACCACATGACACACCCACGTGGAGAGGGTCACGTGGGGCCTTCCCTGATCTCCCTCTGTCTGGAATGGTTTCATATCCTCATTCCCAAGCCAGACCTGTCAGCAAAACGAGATTCTCATGACTGATTTAGGAAAGCATACAGCTCTGTGGAGGGACAGTCATTAACCCAATAAAGACAGGTGCTCTTTACAAGAAGGAAGGCAGGTGGATTCTTGTTTTTTCCTATTTATTTATTTATGGCTCCCGTGCAGGAGACCTGGGTCAGGAAGAGAATGGCAACCCACTCCAGTATTCTTGCCTGGAGAATCCCATGGGCAGAGGAGCCTGGTGGGCTACAGTTCATGGAGTTGCAAAGAGGAGGACACGACTCGGGAACTAACACTTACACTATGGCTGTGCTGGGTCTTCATTGCTTTGTGCAGCTTTTCTCTAGTTGCGACTAGTGGGAACGACGCTCCAGTTGCGGTGCCCGGGCTTCTCATTGCAGTGTCTTCTCTTGTTGTGGCGCACAGACTATAGGCGCTCGAGCTTCAGTAGTTGCAGCCCACAGGCTCAGTAGTTGTGGCACATGGGCTTAGCTGTTCCATGGAATGTGGGACCTTCCCGGACCAGGGATCGAACCTGTGTCCCCTGCATGGGCAGGTGGGTTCTTATCCACTCTGCCACCAGGGGAGTTCAGCAGGTGAATGGTTTAGGAGATTCCTACAGTATCTGCTGGAAGGGAGGAGGGGGAGGCCAAGTGCAGGTAGAGCTGAGCTGGTCTTTGAAGGATATAATGAACGGTGGAGAAAAGAAAACATTCTTTTGTACAAAAGAGTTCTGTTGAGACTTTTTAAAGCTAAAAACTCCTAAATCTTCCTTCCAGTCCTTGTGAGCGTCAATCCTTTTACCTGACCAGCATTTTAAGACATTTGTCCGTGTTCAGCATTTTACCACTTGGATCAGATGTCCGCAGACTACTCAGCTGTTTAAATACCCAAAGAGTGGCACTTTCTTATCTATTAGCATCCTCAGCAGGGCTGCAGAATGTGTGAACCAGAATGAATTTCCCATCAGCCTTGAGCTTCCCCTTAGCGGCAATCCACTCCCAGGGAGAGAAATCAATGGAGCGGTAATTAAGGATCATGTCGTATCGGGAAATAATTACGGGGGGAGGAGGACCCCAGACAGTAGTTCTCAGATGTTGTGTCTTGCCAGGTGATTCATCAGCAAACAAAGACATGAAGATTCCTTTGTGGGAAGGAAGAAAGGTGTTCTCAATATGGCAATCAAAGGGATTGAAGATGGCAACGGAGGTGTCATCCTTCTAGGAAAGAAACCGCCCTTCTTCACAGAAGGTGTGTTGGAAACCTCACAGGCTTTGCTTGCTGTGAGTGCGGCAGGGTGGGGTGGGACTTAGAAATATCTTTCAGATATTGGTAGAAAACAATCTACTATGTGTTAAGCTCATTTCACTTGGAATCCAGGGAGCAGCTGAGCCACTGTTCTCCAGAACAGAGGTTAAATTTGACCCCAGTCCTTTTTCTTTATAACCATAAAAGCTTTATACATCATTTCAGCAAATTCTTCATCCCCCAACTCCCCAGACATACAGCTCTGGCCCTTCCCTAGAGAAAGCCAGTCATGTGAGCTTCTTGGATTTCATCTATGTCTTAAAAAACTACTATTATGGTAGCAAATCTCCATTGTCTTGGTAGCTTGAGTGGTCAGTTGCTCAGTCGTGTCTGACTCTTTTTGGCCCCATGGACTGTAGCCCTCCAGGTTCCTCTGTCCATAGAATTTTCCAGGCAAGAATACTGGAGTGGGGTGCCATTTCCTACTCCTGGGGATCTTTCCAACCCAAGGATCAAACCTATGTCTCTTGAGTCTCCTACACTGGCAGGTGGATTCTTTACCACTAGTGCCACCTGGGAAGCCCCCTTGGTAGCTTACTGCAGCTCAGATTGGTTTCTCACTTACATTCCCATCCAAGGCAGGGCAGGAAGGCTTCTGTGGACACACTCATGAAGCACGTGACTTCCAAGATCACTGTGGCAAAAGATGAGTGTGATCGCCTGAATAAGAGACCCTTGAAATGTCAATATTCGAATCCCAGAAACCCTTGAATATGTTTCATTCCATGGCAGAAGTGATAGGATTTAGCATCATTGTTGAAGAGATCATGTTAGATAATGTGTGCTGTGCTTAGTTACTCAGTCGTGTCTGACTCTTTGCGGTCCCACGGACGGAGCATGCCTGACTCCTCTGTCCATGGGAATTCTCCAGGCAAGAATACTGGAGTGGGTTGCCATACCCTCCCTCCAGGAGATCTTCCCAACCCAGGGATAGAACCCAGGTCTCCTGCATTGCAGGCAGATTCTTTACCATCTGAATCACCAGGGAAGCCCAGATAATGAGGGTACTATTACCACCAAGTACTTGTAAGAGGGAGGCAGAGAAAATGGACAACCCAAGAGGAGTGTCAGAGAAGAGTCAGATGGCAGAAGCAGAGATTAGAATGAGGTGGCTGGACCATCACCATATTGTAATTATCATCCAAATAAAATTTTAAAAGAATGAAATGATAGGGAGCCAAGAAATGCCAGCAATCTCTGGAGGCAAAGGACAGAATCTCTCCCCGGGAGCCTGTAGAAGGAGCCAGCCCTGGCTGCCACCACATATCAGTTTGTAACTGCACCCATGTTACAATACACACACATAGACACACACACATACACACACACACACACACACACACACACACACACACAGGGGAAGCCAATGTGAAGAGACAGGGAGAAGATGGCTGTCTACAAAGCCAAGGAGACAGCCCTGGACAGACTCTCCTTCACAGCCTTCAGAAGACATCAGTCTTGGGACTTCCCTGGTTATCCAGTGGTTAAGAATCCACTTTCCAGTGGAGGAAACTCAGGTTCCATCCCTGGTTTGGGAAGATCCCACATGTCCTGGAGTGACTGAGGCCAAATGCCCAACTACTGAGCCTTTGACCCATAACAAAAGCTCTCACGTGATGCAGTGAAGATCCTGAGTGCCACAAAGACCCAATGAGCCAAATTAATAATAAATAAATATTTAAACAAAACAGAGAGAGAGGGGACAGCCTGCTGAGACCTTGGTTTTAGACTTCTAGCCTTCCAAATTTCAAACCTGTACATTTCCATAGTTATGCCAGTCTATTTTTTGCCACTTCTGTGTTCTCTCGTCAAGGAGACTTGTTCCAAAATTAACCAGTGATCATAGCCTTTAGAAATGTAGTCCTTTAACCAAAGTTCTGGTAGTTGAGAAATCTTTAGGACTGTGGACTCTGAGTTTCCAGATATTTGGGAATATAATGGGAATGGGAATGGCTGGGCAGTTTTTCAGTTCAGTTCAGTTCAGTCGCTCAGTCGTGTCTGACTCTTTGCAACCGCATGAATCGGAGCATGCCAGGCCTCCCTGTCCATCACCAACTCCCGGAGTTCACTCAAACTCACGTCCATCAAGTTGGTGATGCCATCCAGCCACTTCATCCTCTGTCGTCCCCTTCTCCTCCTGCCCCCAATCCCTCCCAGCATCAGAGTCTTTTTCAATGAGTCAACTCTTCGCATGAGGTGGCCAAAGTACTGGAGTTTCAGCTTTAGCATCATTCCTTCCAAAGAAATCCCGGGGCTGATCTCCTTCAGAATGGACTGGTTGGATCTCCTTGCAGTCCAAGGGACTCTCAAGAGTCTTCTCCAACACCACAGTTCAAAAGCATCAATTCTTCAGCGCTCAGCTTTCTTCACAGTCCAACTCTCACATCCATACGTGACCACTGGAAAAACCATAGCCTTGACTAAACGGATCTTTGTTGGCAAAGTAATGTCTCTGCTTTTGAATATGCTATCTAGGTAGGTCATAACTTTTCTTCCAAGGAGTAAGCATCTTTTAATTTCATGGCTGCAGTCACCATCTGCAGTGATTTTGGAGCCCCAAAAGGATCGCCTATCTCCAAAGAGGTGCTGCCAGAGAGAATCAAAATATGAGCTCCACTGACATTCAGCCATATTCATCTTTGTTCTCTTTTCCCACCTGGAATAGCTGGAGACTCTCTCCGTTTCCTGACAGGGAAGGAAACAGAGGGTGCTCCATGTAAAGAAATCCCACCAGGAAGATTCAGACCCAGAGAGGGGCAAGGACTGTGTTAACAACCTGTGCCTTGGTTTCTCCATCTTACCATGAGTCTAATAGGGACTTTCCTGGCAGTCCAGTGGTTAAGACTTCACCTTCCAATGCAGTGAGTGCGGGTTCAATCCCTGGTCCAGGAGCTAAGATCCTGCATGCTCCACAGCCAAAAAAAAAACAAAACATAAAGCAGAAATGATGTTGTAACAAATCCAACGAAGACTTTAAAAATGGTTCATATAAAAAAAGGAAGCTTTTTAAAAAAATGAGTCTAGTAAAAGGATGCACTGTGTAGGGTTGCTAGGAGTATTCGGTGACTTAAGGCAGGGCCAAGAGATTAGATTCATGTCTGGCGCTTGGCCAGCATTCAACAATGAGAGCTTTGCAAACTAGAATTGTGAGCATTTGGAGACCAGTCCATCAAAATAAGAGAGGAAGGGGAAAAAAAGCTCTGCAATTAATTGCAAAGTCATAACAACATGGGTAAATTTCATGTTTCTTTTGAAATTTTTCAGACTTCCCGATTCATTTTTGTGGATCTTTGCCATTCTGGTCTAGACCTGATTATAGCATAAAGGCATATTACTGTTAGTGAATATTGGTATGTGTTTATACTCTGGACATATGAAAATGCTCTGTAATGAAACGCTACCCATCTTTGATTTATAAAAGCTAAGAAAACAAACCCAAAACACAAGGGACTTCCTTGGCGGTCCAGTGATTAGGATTCTGCACTCCCAATGCATGGGGGCCAAGTCCGATCCTTGGTCGGGGAACTAAGATCCCAAATGCTGTGCCGCGCAGCCAGAACACACACACACACACACACACACACACACACACACACACACACACACACACACCAGCAACAAAAGCAGGGCTTCCCTGGTGGCTCGGTCATGAAGAATCCAGCTGCCAATGCAGGAGACTTAGTTTCGACCCCTGACCCAGGAAGATCCCACAGGCCACAGAGCAACTGGGCCAGCACACCACAACTATTGGAACTGTGTTCTGGAGTCCCAGAGCTGCAACCACTGAAGCCCGAGCACCCTAGAGCCTGTGCTCCGAAACAGGAGAGGCCACCGCAGTGAGAAGCCACACGCCGCAACTCGAGAGTGGCCCCCGCTCGCTACAACTAGAGAAAGCCCACGCCCAGTCGGAAGACCTCGCACGGCCAGAATCATAAATAAATAAGTAAAGTAAAAAATGTTGTACAATCTGGCACTAATTAGGCACTTGTGAATATTAACTCCCCAATGCCAGCTGGTCTTTGCTCAGCTATGGGATTTTTGAGGTTGTTGTCATTTCTCTGAGAGAAACCAGTGTCTGCTGCAGCCTTTTTGCCTAATTATTCTCAGTTCATTTAAAGCCACCTGAATAGCAAGGTCTGGCCTCGTGGGCGGTGTCCCCTCACTGACTCCTCCTGTTTATGGAGAATTCAACAAATCTCACTCTCCCAGGCTTCAAACCCACAGAGTTGCCACAAATAAGAACACTTCAGCATATCTCTTGCTTCTGTTTTCACTCTCCATGTACTTGGACAAAATATTTACTCTCTCCTTCCAGGAGTGATTGGAAAAAAGATTCTGAAGTTTGATCCAGCATCTGCTGCTTCCAGAGAGAATCAATCTTTAGATAACACCAAAGCCAAATGAAAATAACCCAGTAACAATTCATTCACAGCTCTGGAGAGAAGGCGGAGGGGCTGTGGGAAATTTCCCTCTGTGGGACTTGAAAACTGCCTATCGTGGAAAGAGGCAGGGTTGCTGGCAGGGCCTCCAGGCTCTGAGGCAGCCCAGGCCCTGTGGTTTCTTCATCATGCAAAATAGGACCAGGACTTCCCTGGTGGTCCATGATTAAAAATCCACCTGCCAATGTAGGGGACATGAGTTCGACCCGTGGTCCGGGAGGCTCCCACATGCCGTGGGGCAATTAAGCCTGTGCGCCACAGCTACTGAGCCTGTGCTCTAGGGCCAGTGCGCCACAACAAGAGAAGACACCGCAATGAGAAGCCGTCGCACTTCACCTAGGGAGTAGCCCCTGCGTGCCGCAACTAGAGAAAGCCCACAAACATCACCAAGGACCCAGCACTGCCAAAACTATAAAAGATAAAATGATAAACATTTTAAAAAATTAAAATAGTGGGTCGCAAAGAGTCTGACATGACTGAGCAACTGAACTGAACTGAAAGCAAAGATCTGGTTCCAAAGAAGGACAGTGGAAAGATGCTGATGATCATGGATATTTGTGTCTTTGTTTCGGAGAATTCCTCCCCTCTTCACCAGGAGAAGGTCCCTGTCTTTAGGTGGAGACTCACTTCTGTCCACTTTCCATCCCTTGCTTTTCAAGGACCCCCTCTACCTGCCTCGTCCCTTCACAGGGCGCATCGTGGTGTTCATCCTTAAGGCAGCCAGTAACAGTTCTCACTCTGGCCTCCAGGCTTGGTTCAAGGGTAAACCTGTGGCCTGAGTGTATCTCACACCAGCAGATCTCAGAACTCTTACAGAAGAAGCTGAAAGAAAGATGTTCAGTCTCCCTGTTGTCCACGGAGCTGAGAGGATGTGAGGCTCTGGGGTGCCATTTTGCCAACTCTTAGAGCATTAAAAAGACTCCCCAAAACACCATGTATAACTTGAACCTTGAATGGAGGCAGGTTTGTGGGACCTGAATGGAAGCAATAGAGAAAAAAGATCCAGAAATGAAATAAGTATGTTTATCACTCAATGGAAATGCAACCTTATATGGAACGTGACTCAAACAAACTATAAAAATAAATATGTACATTAAACACTTAGGAGTCCACGGAAAATCTGAACAGTGGCTGGGTCTTTGATGATATTATGTGCCAGGAGCCAGAGTGAGGAATTCCGCCCATGGCAAAAGTCATGAAGAAGGAGGCTTCGGCATACGCAAAGGTGGGATCGAGCCTCAGAAAACCCCCTGTTCCCAAGCATCTACCCCCAAAACCAGAGTCTGTTTTATGCTCTCACCTATACCTCTGACTTTACGGGGGGCTGTTCCCCCACCACCTCTCTCGGAGAAGGAGTTAACTTGCAGCTCCAGTTAATAAAAATTCCTGGGCTTGACAAGAGTGTTTCAACTTACAAACTCCTCTGAAGGTTTTCTAGCCTGCCTGAGCAGGTTCGTCCAGTCACCTGTGATTGTTTACAGCCTCCCAACTGTGAGAGGCACAAGATGCTTTAAAACTTTCTAAATACAGATTCTTTTGAGAAGTTACAAAATTATTAGTATAGTATTAGTGGGTTGATTAGAAATTATATTGGTGAAGGGTTTTTCATTTGTTGAGCCAATATTTGCTGCTAAATCTCCATATTCCCTGCCCTTATAATGAATATAACTAACATATAGGAGAAATAAGTATTAACCTTTAAGATTAATCATGTTAAACCTTAGGCTAAGCAAATTCCTCTTCTTGATTGTAACCCACTACACCCTCATCCTATAGGAATGTAACTTTATTTGGAGGGTGGTTTAAGAAAAAATCATCCCTGGAAAAAATAAGTTTTCTGGTTGACTGACCGTTATCAGAAAGGGCCATAAAATGTCAGCAGGCCTCATGGCCAGAAGATGATGTAAAATCCCTAAGACCTTTGTATAATTTTATATGAAGCACCTGATTTTGACAAGGGTCAGGTCTGCTGACCCTGCATGACTCTGTATTCATCCCTATGTATAACAAAATGTATATAAGCAAACCTGAAAATAAAGAAAATGGATCAGTTTCTGGAAAGACGGATTCCCCCGTGTCGTTCTTTCTTTCCCCTTCTGGCTGAATTCCCCCTGGAGCATGGGTACTCACCAAGCCTGCTAATTTTGCCTGGGCTTCTAAGATCTGACCGGGGAGGCCTCAGTGTCTCCTCTCCTTCAGGAGAACAGAAAGACGCCTGTGGCCTACGTAGGTGGTGCAAATTCCTTGTCTTGGAGTTTTATTGGTATTCCACATAAACCAAGTTATTCAGATTCTTTTTCTCCACTAATTTTCCTACTACACTATTCTTTTCTAATCTCTCTTTATATCTGTAATTAAATAAGTTTTTTCCTAGGACACTGATTCTGTCTCCCCTTTGAATTACCCTGGATCCACCGGGGCTGGGCCCTGGCAATTATGGAGCTACTGTTAATTTTTTTAGGTGTGATCATGGTGCTGTGTGCATGCTAAGTTGCTTCAGTTGTGTCCGACTCTTTGCCAACCTGTGGACTAAAGTCCGCCAGGTTCCCCTGTCCATGGGATCCTCCAGTCAAGAAGACTGGACTAGGTTGCCATGTGCTCCTCCAGGGGATCTTCCTGATCCAGGGATTGAACCCACTTCTCTTATGTCTCCTGCATTGCCAGGCGGGTTCTTTGCCTCTCTGGTGCTACCTGGGAAGGCTGGTCATGGTATCATGGAGTTTTTAACAGGTCTGATATTTTAGAGATACAAATAAAATTTTTATGAACACCATGACATGAACAATGTCTGGGATTTGCTACAAAATAATACATGTATTAATCTGAAGGAGGCAAACAAGGTTATAAAGGAACAAGAGTAACCAAGAAATGATCATTGTGGGCACTGGGTTTGGACTACATGAGTGTTTTATTTTAAAGATATGTACATTTGACGCTTTCCGTAATAAAGATTTTGAACAATTGGTAGTTCTTTAAATGTTCTTTTCCCCCAGATGGAGCTATTTCATTATGAAGTATGACATTTCTGTTAAATCAAATAACTGCTCTGCTCCGTTAAATTTGCTCATTAGAAAAAAAAAAAAAAGTATTCACTTGGCTGCCCCGGGTCTTAGTTGTAGCATGTGGTATCTTCATTCTTTGTTGCAGCATGTGGGATCTAGTTCCCCAACCAAGAATCAAACCCAAGCACCCTGCATTGGAAGTACAAAGTCAGCCACCGGACCACAGGGAAGTACTTAAGCTTGCTCATGTTTGATTCCTTCATTTCTTGCATATGTTCAAACAGTGGACCAAAAGGGTATTGTATTGGCTTCTCCAGTAGAAGATGAATTTCTCAAGCAGATAAATGATGGTGATTTTACATCATATTTTGAATAAAAATCTGTTTACAATAATGGTTCAAAATTTTTCATCCAATTCATGAAATCAAAGTTTTTGGAAGTTTGTTCAGTTGAAGATCTAGTATGAGCGTCAGTGCTGCTTTAAATTCAGCAAGAAGTTCAACACTGAAGACCAAATAGTTATTTGTCTTTATGAGAATAATATGAATACAAATTTTAGTGTAGTAGAAGATTCTGATTTTAAAAAGCAACCTAAATGTCCATTGACAGATGAATGGATAAAGAAGATGTAGTACAGGAAATGCCTGTTGGTCCAGTGGTTGGGAATTGGCACTTTCACTGGCAGGGCCTGGGTTTGATTCCTTGTTGGGGAACTAAGATCCTGTAAGCCTAGCAGTGTGGGGTTAAAAAAAGGTGTGAAATATATATATATATATACACCAGGGCTTCCCTAGTGGTTCAGACAGTAAAGAGTCTGCCCTCAATGCAGGAGACCTGGGTTCAATCCTTCTAGCAGGAAGAACCCCTGGAGGAGGAAATGGCAACCTACTCCAGTATTCTTGCCTGGAAAAATTCCATGGATGGAGGAGCCTGGTGGGCTACAGTCCATAGGGTTGCAAAGAGTTGGACACAACTGAG
Source organism: Capricornis sumatraensis (assembly GCF_032405125.1). Classification (NCBI taxonomy): domain Eukaryota; kingdom Metazoa; phylum Chordata; class Mammalia; order Artiodactyla; family Bovidae; genus Capricornis; species Capricornis sumatraensis. The sequence continues at coordinate 55,221,184 of NC_091085.1, read as the reverse complement.
TGACTTAAGCTATATATATTCCATTACATACATACATTCTATTACCTACATGCACACATATTCCATTACATACACACACATATAGTCCATTACATATGTGTATGTGTAATGGAATATTACTTGGCCATAAAAAAGAATGAAATGCTATTTGCAGCAACATGTATAGACCTAGAGATTATCAAGTGAAGTAATTCAGACAGAGAGAGACAAGTATGATATGATATCACTTATATGTGGAATCTAAAAAATGACACAAATGAACTTATTCATAAAATAAAAACAGACTCACAGGCATGATTACTAAAGGGAAAGAGGGGGAGATAAATTAGGAGTTTGAGATTAATATATGTACACTATTATGTATAAAATAAATAAACAACAAGGTCTTACTGTATAGCACAGGGAACTATACTCAGTATCTTGGTTTTTGCTTGTGATTATGCCTGACAGCTTGTGGGATCTTAGCTCCCTGACCAGGGACTGAACCTGCGCCATTGGTAGTGAAGACACAGAGCCCTGAGCATTGGACACCAGGAAATTCCTTCAGTGTCTTGTAATAATATATAAGAGAAAAGAATCTGAAAAATAATAAAGATATAGAAGACATACAGATAGCTAATAAACACATGAAAAGATGCTCAACATCACTCATTATTAGAGAAATGCAAATCAAAACTACAATGAGGTTTCATCTCACATATAATGGCCATCATCAAAAAAATCTTCCAACAACAAATATTGGAGAAGGTGTGGAGAAAAGGGAACCCTCTTGCCCTATTAGTGGGAATATAAATTGATGCAGCCACTATGGTAGACAGTATGGGGATTCTTTAAAAAGCTATGAATAAAACTACCATATGACCCAACAATCCCACTCCTGGGGGTATACCCTGAGAAAGTCATAATTTAAAAAGACACATGTGCCCCAGTGTTCATTGCAGCACTATTTACAATAGCTAGGACAAGGAAGCAACCTAGATATCCATCAACAGGTGAATGAATAAAGAAGCTGTGGCATATACACACAATGGAATATCATTCAGCTCTAAAAAGGAATGCATTTGAGTCAGTGCTAATGAGGTGGATGAACCTAGAGCCTACTATACAGAGTGAAATAAGTCAGAAAGAGAAAAATATCATATATTAACATATATATTATGCTAATATATATATTAGCATATATATGGAATCTAGAAAGACGGTATTAGTGAACTTATCTGCAGGGCAGCAATGAGAACACAGACACAGACTTATGGACCTGAGGGTAGGGAGGGAAGGAGAGGGTGGGACGAAGGGAGAGAGTGCGTGCAAATATACACACCACCATATGTAAAATAGATGGCCAGTGGAAATTTGCTGTATGACTCAGGGAACTCAAATCGGGACTCTGTGACAACCTAGAGGGGTGGGATGGGCTGGGAGGTGGGAGGGAGGGTCAAGAGGGAGGGGACACGTGTGTACCTATGGCTGATACATGTAGGTGTATGGCAGAAACCAACACAATATTGTAAAGCAATTTTCCTCCAATTAAAAAAAATAAAATTTTTAAAAAGGATATAGATAAAGATGTATAACTGAATTCACTTTCCTGTACATTGGAAACAAATACAACATTGTAAATCAACTATACTTCAATTTTTTAAAAAGGGGAGAAAAAAGCAATAGTGTCCTAAATTTAAAAAACCTTAGGAAGTAGAACATGACTTGATGACAGCGCATAAACAATCCATAATTGTGTACAATCTGGTTGTGTATTTAACAGTAGTACACAGTGGGTTAAAAAGCAGAGACACCACTTTGCCAGCAAATGTCCGTAGTCAAAGCTATGGTTTCCAGTAGTCACAGATGTGAGTGTTGGACCATAAAGAAGGTTGGGCACTGAAGAATAGATGCTTTCGCATTGTGCTGGAGAAGACTCTTGAGAGTCCCTTGGACAGCAAGGAGATCAAACCAGTCAATCCTAAAGGAAATCAATCCTGAATATTCATTGAAAGGAGTGATGCTAAAAGCTGAAACTCCAATACTTTGGCCAGCTGACGCGAAGAGCCGACTCAATGGAAAGGACTCTGATGCTGGAAAAGATTGAAGGTAAAAGGAGAAGGGGAAGACAGAGGATGATGAGATGGTTACATAGCATCACCGACTCAACGGACATGAATTTAATCAAACTCCAGGACATAGAGAAGGACAGGGGAGCCCAATGTGCTGCAGTCCATGAGGTGCAAAGAGTCGGACACGACTCGGCATCTAGACAACAACAGAGGTTGCGGTAACCTAGCAGCACAAGCGACAGCTGAGGCAGGCAGCCTTTTCAGTGGACCTCAGTGATCCCTGCTCCCACCAGCTCGTCAACGCCCTTGTAATTCTTTCCCTAAGTGTGGGCTGGATGAAGGGGCTTCCATCTAATTGCTGGAATGCAGCAAAAGTGCCTCTTCCTTTGGTTTGTCACTTTGTTTCTCTGCCTCTGCTCCCTCTCTCCCTGATCTCCATCTCTTGGAGAAGCAAGCTGCCAGGTTGGGACACCCTACGGAGAAGCCATGTGGCAAACATCCGAGGTCCTGCCAAGAGCCGCATGAGTGAGCTTAGAAGTGGGTCATCTACCTGTCCAGCCTTCATTTCCACCTGACAGGAGGACCCAGCTAAGTTCTGCCTGGCTCAAAACTGTCTCGTAACCACTGTGTTAAAGCGCCTCTTGATGAGGGTGAAAGAGGAGAGTGAAAAAAAAAAAAAGCTTAAAACTCAATATTAAAAAAACTGAGATCATAGCATCCAATCCCATCGCTTCATGGCAAATAGAAGGGGAAAAGGTGGAAGCAGTGACAGATTTCCCGTTCTTGGGCTCTAAAATCACTGCTGACCGTGACGGCAGGCATGAAACTAGGAGACGATTGCTTCCGTCAGGAAAGCTATGACAAACCTAGACAGTATATGAAAAAGCAAAGACATCACTGGAAAGACTGAAGCTGAAGCTCCAATACTTTGGCCATCTGATGAGAACAGTCAACTCATTGGAAAAGACCGTGATGCTGGGAAAGTTTGAAGGCAGGAGGAAAAAAGGGCAACAAAGGATGAGATGGTTGGATGCATCACCAATTCAACAGACATGACGTTGGGCAAACTCCAGAAGATGGTGAGGGACAAGGAGGATCAGTCTGCTGGAGTCCATGGGATTGCAGAGTCGGACACGACTTGGCTACTGAACAACAACAAACAACTGTGTTTTGTTTTAAATGGTCCAGTTTGGGGGGTAATCTGTGCCGCAGCCCTTGATAACTAATACCAAGCTCTAGTTGTAAGCGCTCAACTATATTTCTATATATTCAGAGTAAGCGGGCCTCAGTGACATTTAGCTGAGTAAGAATAATTCACCAGTGCAGAACACATGGTCTGTTTGGTGCCACTGTTTCATCCGATGTTAGGATGTCTGAGTCTTTGGAAAAAGTGAAAGTGAAAGTCGCTCGGTCATGTCCAACTCTTTGTAACCCCATGAACTATACAGACCATGGAATTCTCCAGGCCAGAATATTGGACTGGGTAGCCTTTCCCTTCTCCAGGGGATCTTCCCAACCCTGGGATCGAACCCAGGTCTCCTGCATTGCAGGCAGATTCTTTCCCAACTGAGCTATCAGAGAAGCCCTAGAAAACTGCTTTGTCAATTCATCTGCCTGTCCTACGAAGGTCTTAAACTGTTTTGTAAAAATTTGAGATTCTGTTTTCAAAACCAGATGCAACTCTGGAATCAGAGTATTCAAACAACTGAAGCATAGCAATTTGCTTTTAGCAATTGCAGTCAGTGGGGTGGGAGGTGGGGGTTGGGAAGAAGGAAAATGCCCTGTGAAGGCACGTGATTAGCAGAGCAAATGAAACAATAAGGGTGCAACCCCACAGGCAAGATTTAATTTTGAAACATCGGAGGATTTCGCTTTGAAGGATCCTGAACTGGAAGGAGAATCTTGTGATAGAGTTCCTCTATTTAATTAGAGAAATTGATATTCTGGGTCACAACGGAGTATGATTGAGAAAGCCTGCAATTTTGCAGACTCTAAATGTGGTGGAATATTAAAAGAAACCTTAAGGAGAGGTCATTCATTTGATAGGTTTTGTGTGGTAAAAATATTTGTCAAAGAAAGGTCTTCCAAAGGGAGGTGAAAAGCACATTGCTTGTGAAAATATTTGGACTGAATATTTTATTATTAATTGCAATGTTCAACATCTTAGTAGGGGGGAAATCACTTTTATGTAGCAGCTTTGTTTCTGAGCTTGGATTGATTATATTAAAGAATCTTTTGTCTTCTTTAGAAAACTAACGGGGCCATAGTATTCAGGACATGTGACCAAGAAATGAATGAAAGGATGTGAGTATGTGCTATGGTAGTCAACGTCACGGGTCAGTTTGACTGGGTTTCCCAGATACCTGGTTAAACACTTTCTGGGTGTGTCTCTGAGGGTGTTGCTGGAAGAGATTAACATTTGAATGGATGAATTGAATAAGGCAGATGGTTCTTTTCAAACTGGGAGGGCATCACCCAGTCCACAGAGGGTCTGAATAGAACAAAAATGCAGAGGATGGGAAAATATTCTTTCTCTCTCCCCCTCCATCCATTCTTCCCTCCCTCCCTCCCTCCCTCTCTGCTCTTCTCTCTCTCCTTCCCCATCTCTTTTTTCTTTCTTCCTCTCTCCCTCCCTCTCTCTCCCCTTGCCTGACTTTTGACCTGAAACATCCATTTTCTTATGCCCTCAGAATGGGACTTCCACCATCTGTTCTCCTGGTCCCCAGGCCTTTAAACTTGGACTGAATTATACCATCGGCTTTCCTGGGTCTGCAGCTTACAGATGGCAAATCGTGGGACTTCTCAGCTTCCATAATCACATGAGCCAATTTCTCATAATCAGCCAGTTAATATATCAATCAGTCATTGGTTCAATCAATTAATATATCAATTCCATCATTGGTTCTGTGTCTCTGGAGAACTCTCATCAATACGGGCACTGAGAATAATTCACCTGCTTCTGTTATCTTTCAGTTAATATAAAACATTCATACAAAATGTAATATACATTTTAAAAATTTATATATTTTTTGGCTGTGCTGGGTCTACAGGCATTCTCTAGTTGTGGTGAGCAGGGTCTGCTTTTTCTTGCTGTGCTTGGGCTTCTCACTGTGGTAGTTTCTCGTGTTGTGGATGGAGCTCAGGCTCCAGGGCGTGGGCTCAATAGTTGTGGCCCGGGGGCCCAGTTGCTCCACAGCCTGTGGAATCCTCCTGGACCAGAGATCAAACCCGTGTCCCTTGCGCTCACAGGCAGATTCCAATCCACTGTGTCACCAGGGAAAGCCTACACTTTTAAAAATTAATGTAGAGAATTTAACATTTTTTTCCTGTCATGGACACGGGCATCTAACCCGTATGTTTTAGGCAATATTGTTATATTTTCAAAAATAATTTTTGAGTGGATTTTATAGGTGCATCAATATAATAAAGGCAGTATTTTCTAGCTCTGTTCACAATTACAAAACACTCAGTTCAGTTGAGTTCAGTTGCTCAGTCGTGTCCGGCTCTTTGCGACCCCATGAATCGCAGCACACCAGGCCTTCCTGTCCATCACCAACTCCCGGACTTCACTCAGATTCACGCTCATCGAGTCAGTGATGCCATCCAGCCATCTCATCCTGGGTCGTCCCCTTCTCCTCCTGCCCCCAATCCCTCCCAGCATCAGAGTCTTTTCCAATGAGTCAACTCTTCTCATGAGGTGGCCAAAGTACTGGAGTTTCAGCTTTAGCATCATTCCTTCCAAAGAAATCCCGGGGCTGATCTCCTTCAGAATGGACCGGTTGGATCTCCTTGCAGTCCAAGGGACTCTCAAGAGTCTTCTCCAACACCACAGTTCAAAAGCATCAATTCTTCAGCGCTCAGCTTTCTTCACAGTCCAACTCTCACATCCATACGTGACCACTGGAAAAATCATAGCCTTGACTAGACGGACCACCCAAATGCCACTAACTGGAGCCTGGATAAAGAAATCCTGGCAGATTAGTCTAAAAGAATACTAAGCATACTGTAGAGCACAGAGAACTGTATTCAATACCTATAATGGAAAGGAATCTGGAAAAGAATATTTACATATATGTATAACTAATCACTTTGATATACATATTTAGTTACATATATGTACAGATTATCACTTAGTTATACATATTTGTATAACTAATCACAGCAGAAACAAACACAGCGCTGTAAATCAACTGTACTTCAGTCTTTTTTAAAAAAGGAAAAAAAAGAATACTGAGTGGAAATGAATGAATGGCCACATCAGCAGAGCTGACTCTCATATGTGAAATAACTGAAGCACGTCATCAAAGGATGCATATGGTGAGTTGACTTCTGCAAAACTTAAGTGCTTATGAAACTAAAAAGCAATGCACATACACATGCAGACAAGAAAGAGTGATAAATACAAAACTGACGGTGGACGAGGGCCAGGGATGCGGGTTGTGGGCACACGGATGCTCTGAGGGTTTTGGTAAATTGCTGTTCCCATCACTGGATGGTGGGGACATGGGGGCTTATTTTATTCTTCTAAGTTTGTGTGTTATTTTTAAGTATGGAATTTTGTATAATTTGTGTAGTTTAAAAGGGAGGAGCCTTCCATGTAGAAGGAACGTATGCATGCTTAGTAGCTCAGTCGTGCCAGGCTCTTTGCAACCCCATGGACTGTAGTCCGCCAGGCTCTGCAGTCCATGGGATTCTCTAGGCAAGAACACTGAAATGGGTTGCCATATCCCCCTCCAGGGGATCTTCCCAACCGAAATCAAACCCACGTCTCCTATGTCTCCTGCACGGTAGGCTAATTCTTTACCCGCTGAGCCATCAGGGAAGCCCCTTACGAAGAAGGAAACATGCATGAAAAGTTTAGGAACCCAAGGAAGGTGAATTATTAGAGAAAAGGGTAACATCATCTGAAACACAAAACCAGTGCTCAGCTCCACCCAGTCTTCATGGCTTCCCTTCTCCCTTAACTCTCTTCTCCAATCTCCTCCCACCAGATTCAGGAGGCGTGATCCTCACATGCTTTTCCGCCGCTTCTCCAGGCTTGGCTTCCCTGATGGGGAAGCTAGTGGGAGCCAGAGGCTAAAGCTGACATGTGTTTCTGCACACTGAATTGTGCACGTGTGCATGCATACAGGAGATTGTTGTGTGTGTGTGTGCATTTGTGTGCATGTATTTATGCTTGTATCCATGTGCGTGTTCATTCATGCATGTGTACACACATGCATGAATGTTTATGTATGTGTGCAAGCATATGAGTTTGTATTTGCATACACATAGTTGTATTGTGCACACACATGTGTGCATGCATGAGTTGGATGCATGTGTGTAAGTGTATGCATTTGTGTGTGTGCACTCACATATGTGTATATGTGTGTTTTTGTTCATGAATGTTTACATGTGGGTTTCCCTGGTGACTCAGATGGTAAACAATCTGCCTGCAATGTAGGAAGACCTGGGCTTGATCCCTGGGTCGGGAAGATCCGCTGGAAAAGAGCATAGCAACCCACTCCAGTATTCTTGCCTGGAGAATTCCATGGACAGAAGAGCCTGGTGGGCTACAGTCCATGGGGTCACAGAGAGTCTGACAAGACTGAGCAACTAGCACACACGTGTGCACATGCATACATGACTACATGTATGCATGTGTTTCAGCATATGCATGCGTGCATGTGTGTTTGTGTGTGAGAAGAGGCAGTCGCTAAGCTCTGCTATTGGCAGGTCCTGCTGTCTATGCAGAATCTGGAGACAAAGACAGCCTTTGTTTCACAAGCTTCAACAGCTGACATCACCGCCAGGGCTGCCGCTGGGGCCTGAAGACCAAACACCCCCACCCCTCTGGGGTGAGCCAGGCCCACCCCTTCCTGCAGCAGCTGGACCATCTCCGGGGAGATGGCTGAGCGGGCCCTGGTATGTGGGCTTGCTGCTGGTCTGGTGAGGCTGCCCCAAGGATGTCTGACACCATTCTTATAATCTCCAGAATGAAGCCTCTGGGGGAACCTCACCGCAGCCCCTGCTTACCACCACCCCAGCCCTGACTGACCCTAGGCACAAAACAACATTGATCCAGATCCTGAGAAAAGTACTGCCACCTAAGTCCTCCCTGTGGGTCCCAGAGGCAGCCTCAGTGGGTGCTGGCTTGCTTTACCTCTTAAAATAACTGCCTTGTTTTAAGTCCTGAGCCATTGACAGGCAAGAGTATGCAGCTGTCTGTGGAATATGAAGGTCTCCTTTTCCCTGCAGGGTGAGGGGGACTTCCCTGGTGGCTCTGACAATAAGAATCTACCAGCAATGTGGGAGATCTGGGTTCAATCCCAGAGTAGGGAAGATCCCCTGGAGAAGGAAATGGCAACCCACTCCAGTATTCTTGCCTGGAGAATCCCATGGACAGAGGAACCTGGTGGGCTGCAATGCAGGGGGTTGCAAAAGATCAGACTCAACTGAGTGACAAACACTTTCACTTTTCACTTCACTTTCTTTTTTTAAAGTAAAATATATATATATATGTATTTATTTATTTGGCGGCATCAGGCCTCCACTGCAATGCACACGGGCTTTTCTCCAGTTGTGGCACTCTGGCTTAGTTGCCCCACAGCCAGCATCCTCTGCTTTGGAAGAGGGACTCTTAACCACTGGACCACCAAGGAAGTCCCAACATTGTATTTTATTTATTTTAAATTAATTTTGGCTTCACTGGGTTTTAGTTGCAGTGCATAAGGTCTCTTTGTTGAGGCATGTAGGATCTTAGTTCCCTGACCAGGAATCAGACCTGCATCCCTGCACTGGAAGGCTGATTCGTAACCACTGGACCACCAGGGACGTCCCTTGGTGGTTCCCTTTCATTGGTAGTACCAGGTTGTGGTCTGCACTTTGAGGCAATGATACCACTTCCTTTTACAACAAATCCTGTGATGACTAGAGCTCCCCTCTCCTGTGTGTTAGGCGCCAGTTAGGGCCTGTGTATGTATTCCTATATTTAATTCTCGTTACCAGCTTATGAGGCAGATGCCGTTATCACACTGAAAAGGACACAAGCACACAGAGAAAAAGCAATGTGTCTCTTTCCTCACCTAGAAAGTGGAAAAGTGGGATGTGACCCACCCCCAACCTGCAGGGAATCTGTTTTAAAAATCTGCTTCCCACCAGCTCTCTGCCCACTCTCACTTAGGCAGGAAAAAGAGTTGGCTTAAAAATACATATTAAATAAATAATACCCAGTGTCATGGGTTGGAAGGTGTCCCTCAGAAGAGATACCCAAGTCTTCCCTGCTAGGACCTGTGAACATGACCTTATTTGGAAATAGGGTCTTTGTAGATGGAATCAGGCTGAGGTGATGTGTTTACAGCATGAGGGTGGGGAATCGTCTCCTGGGTTGAGCCTCTGTGTTGTGTTGTTTTAATTAGAAGATCTCATTTAGTTCTGATGAGAACTCGTGAGATGGTTGAGAGGTTCAGTTTTGGGAGATCTTGTTTAGACAGTAAGATAAAGCAATATAGGCAAGACTGTGAGTAAAATGGCTAGGAGATTTCCCTGCTGGTCCAGTAGTTAAAATCCATCTTCCAATGCAGAGGATGCGGGTTCAATCCCTGGTCATGGAACTAACATCTTACATGCCTTGGGGCAACTAAATCCACACACCTCAACTACAGAAACCCCCATGCAGCAACCAAAAATAAATAAATGTATTTATTTATAAAGACCTGGTGGAACCAAAAATGAATAAATATTTTTAAAATAAAGAAAATGAGTAAAGTCTTTGTATTGACTGCTGAACTTGGGTGAAGGGCTGAAGTCCTAAAAGAGTCCAAACAGATAAAATGAGTAACAATATATAACACTTATTAGTTTGCTAAATTTGTTTCCCCTTCCTGTGGAGACCATCTCCCAGACTTTCCGTGGAGAGCCACCCTCCCCTAGTCCTTATTTGTGCGGTTTGGAGGAGCTGAGTCTGACCTTGTCTCCAAGGTGGCATGAGATACAGTCCTGGGCAATCAAAACGCTGTACCACCCTGGCCGAGGTGACGGACATGTGTCTGTAATCCTGCTGGTAGAGCCAATGAGATCAACTCCAAGATTTTCAGTGGAGTTTTGGGAAACAGCAACTCTATTTTCATGGGATTTAAAGTTGGTAGAATGAAAGCATATAGCTCCTAGGGATCAGGAACTCTTGCAGTCTTGTGGGGAAAGATGATCTGAGAGGGATGCCAACACATATAAAACCACATCCAAAAAATGGGAAGAATTGGAGTCCTGACAACATAATGTGAGCTGCTGGACCCAGCCATACTTGCAATTCATGTCTGGGCTTCTCATAGCCTTAAACCAATGAGTTATGTCTCTTATAACTTCATGACAGTAACCTATTTCTCCAGGACTGAATCTTTGCAGGATAATGGGCAACATGAGTCAGATTTCCTCTTACCAAGGACAAAAATTTAAGACCACACAGAATCCGTCTCGTGGATGGACTTTCCCTCTCCAGGAGGGAGGCGTTATCTGGGCTAATGAGTAAGATAAAGAGAGTAAAGCAGTGGCTTTACTTCTTCGGAATGATACAAATGTCCGTAATATGAATTGTCTGCCCCCAAACAGAGAAATCCATCGAGGGACTATGTTCTAACTTGTGACCCACCATTAAGAAGGTTCTGAAGACAGAGATGTGAATGACTACTTTTTATACTGATGCGCTGTTTGAGACGGAGAAGGCAATGGCACCCCACTCCAATACTCTTGCCTGGAAAATCTCATGGATGGAGGAACCTGGTAGGCTGCAGTCCATTGGGTCGCTAAGAGTCAGACACGACTGAGCGACTTCCCTTTCACTTTTCACTTTCATGCATTGGAGAAGGAAATGGCAACCCACTCCAGTGTTCTTGCCTGGAGAATCCCAGGGACGGGGGAGCATGGTGGGCTGCCGTCTATGGGGTCACACAGAGTCGGACATGACTGAAACGACTTAGCAGCAGCAGAAGCTGTTTGAGAGAGGTGGTTTTGTTTGATTTTGGCCACAATGAACCATAATAGTCATTCTCTGCTATCAAGTGAATTCTGTCACATAAAGGACTGGAAACTTGCCCGATCCAGGCAGATGATATAAATACAGTAACCAGCCTGGCCAAAGGTGTGTACGCATGCCTCCTTGGAGAGGCAGGTACCAAGACAAACCAGAAAACATCCCTTCCAAAGGAGGCGGTTCCAGCTTATACCCCAGGGACTAGAATCCCATCTTGACCTATTTCCAAAAGTATGGACGTTTTTAAATAGAAAAATCTCATTTTCCAGTGCTGGGTGTAGTGGTTTGAATAGTATTCCCCCTAAATTCACATCTACTTAGAATTACAGAATCGGATCTTATTTGGACATGGGGTCTTTAAGGATGGAGATAAGATCACACTAAATGAAGGTGACCCTAAATCCAACGAGTGTCCTTGAGCCATTCTGACCTCCCTCCAGCCCTCAGGGAGGACCGCCTCCAAGAGGCCAGCAGGCAGCTCTGGGCACACGGCTCTCAGAACCTGCAGGGGTAAACACGGGTCCCTCGAGACCCTCTTAGGAAATGTTTTTGCAACTGGAAGATGGGAAGACCCCTCCATGGAACACTCCAGGGAAGGCTCTGTTTCTTGTCACCAGGCGCTTTCCTTCCTGAGAAGCATCCGAGTGGCGTTGGGAGGGGGTTGTCTACTCCAGTGCCTGCCCCTGCAGTCTCCTTCTGTCTTCACTTGTGAAAGCTCCCTTGGTCCCTGAGATACCTTCCTGGGAGACTCCCAGGCTAGCCAGCATACCCTCCCAGTGCCCTGGACACTTCTCCCCATTTAAAAACCCTCCCAGTGCCACTAGGTGGGCCAGGAAACCTCCAGAAAAGGCTGGGATCTTTCTGTCTCCACTGGGGTCGAGGAGTTGAGGAGTGATGCATGGAGACCTACTCAGCACTCACCCTTGGCAGCTCAGAAACAGTCAGGGAGCGGATGCTTCACTGGAAAGGGTGGATAGGTGGTCCCCGTGTCCCCAGCAGACAGCTCTGAGATGCACTTCAGCTTGTTGCTGTTCAGTTGCTCAGTCATATCCACCTCTTTGCGACCCCATGGACTGCAGCACACAAGGCTTCCCTGTCCATCAGAATCTCCCGGCGCTTGCTCAAACTCATGTCCATTGAGTCAGTGATGAAATCCAACCATCTCATCCTCTGTCCTCCCCTTCTCCTCCCACCTTCAATCTTTCCCAGCATCAGGGGTTCTTTTAATGAGTCGGCTCTTCATATCAGATAGCCGAAGTATTGGAGCTTCAGCTTCAGCATCAGTCCTTTCAATGAATATTCAGGACTGGTCTCCTTAGGATTGACTGGTTGGATCTCCTTGTGGTCCAAGGGACTCTCAAGAGTCTTCTCCAACACCACAGTTCAAAAGCATCAGTTCTTCGGTGCTCAGCCTTCTGTATGGTGACAACTCTCACATCCATACATGACTGCTGGAAAAACCACACCTTTGACTAGATGGACCCTTGTTGGCAAAGTAATGTCTGCTTTTTAATATGCTGTCCAAGCTGGTCATAGCTTTGCTTCCAAGCAGCAAGCATCGTTTAATTTAATGGCTGCCGTCACCATCTGCAGTGATTTTGGAGCCCAAGAAAATTAAGTCCCTCATTGTTTCCATTGTTACCGCATCTATTTGCCATGAAGTGATGGGAGGGAATCCATGATTTTCATTTTTTGAATGTTGAGTTTTAAGCCAGCTTTTTCACTCTCCTCTTTCACCTTCATCAAGAGGCTCTATAGTTCCTCTTTGCTTTCTGCCATAAGGGTGTTGTCATCTGTATATATGAGGTTATTGATATTTCTCCCAGCAATCCTGATTCCTGTTTGTGCTTCGTCCAGTCTGGCATGTTGCATGATGTACTCTGCATATAGGTTAAATAAGCAGTGTGACAATATACAGCCTTGACTTACTCCTTTCCCAATTTTGAACTAGTCCATTTTTCCATGTCCGGTTCTAACTACTTGACCTTCATACAGGTTTCTCAGGAGGCAAGTAAGGTGGTCTGGTATTCCCATCTCTTGAAGAATTTTCCACAGTTTGTTGTGATTCACACAGTCAAAGGCTTTAGTGTAGACAATGAAGGAGAAATAGATGTTTTTCTGGAGTTGTCTTGCTTTTCTATGATCCAACAGATGTTGGCAATTTGATCTCAGGTTCCTCTGCCTTTTCTAAAACCAGCTTGAACATCAGGAAGTTCATGGTTCACTTATTGCTGAAGCCTGACTTGGAGAATTTTGAGCATTACTTTACTAGCGTGTGAGATGAGTGCAATTGTGCGGTAGTTTGAGCATTCTTTGGCATTGCCCTTCTTTGGGATTAGAATGAAAACTGACCTTTTCCAGTCCTGTGGCCACTGCTGAGTTTTCCAAATTTGCTGGCATATTGAGTGCAGCACTTTCACAGCATCATCTTTTAGGATTTGAAATAGCTCAGCTGGAATTCAATCACCTCCACTAACTTTGTTCGTAGTGATGCTTCCTAAGGTCCACTTAGCTTCTCCCTCCAAGATGTCTGGCTCTAAGTGAGTGATCACACCATCATGGTTATCTGGGTCATTAAGATCTTTGTAAAGATGCATTTCGGGAGGACTCACCAAATCCTGTGCCAGGGACCATAGTGGCAGCATCCAGCTCAGTAACTTCTGTTGCCTGCTCTCTCTCCTCTCCTGTTTCTCTTCCTCTTCCTCCTTTCCTGCTCTGGGTTCGCACTGCAGGCTCTCCCCATGGAGGTGCAGGTTCAATGAGAGAAAGTAAAATAAAGTTAAAGACAAAGGCAACTTAGCTCTAATAAATTCTTCCTCGGTCACTCAGCTGTAAAGAATCCACCTGCAGTGCAGGAAATGGGGTTCGATCCCAGGGTTGGGAAGATCCCCTGGAGAAGGAAATGGCAACCCCCTCCAGTATTCTTGCCTGGGAAATCCCACAGACAGAGAAGCCTGGCTTGCTACAGTCCATGGGGTCACAAAGAGTTGGACACAACTGAATGATTAAACACACAAAGCACACAATAAATTCTAAGTAGATCTCAAATACTTACATTGACTCTAAGAGGTTTTGTGGAAAAAATGACTTGAGGGACCAGGATTCATACATTTTGGTGGATTCTAACTGTTTTTCTTCTCTTCGCAATTAAAAAAAATTCTTTGTAACACAAATATAATTAACACATGACATTGTATCAGTTTAGGGTGTCTATACTGATTTAATGCATTTGTGTACTGCACTGTGATTACCCCCAGGTGCTTTTGTTAAGATCTCATCTCATTACATAATTATCATTTCTGTTTTTGTGGTTGGGATCTATCAAGAACTGGTCTCTTAGCTTCGAAGTTTATATCACAGTATTGTCAACTAAAATCACTATGCCGTGGATTTGAACTCCAGGACTTGTTTATCTACCACTTTGTACCCTTAACCAATGTGATTTTTTGGTATCAAAACTTTTCTATTTTTAGGAAAGAAGTCTGTAGTTCTATTTCCAGCCACTAGATGGCAGGGCAAACAAGAAATGGCAGACAACTTACCAGCTTCTCAGTAGCCTGACCGGAGGAGGCAGGACCATCCTGAGAAGTGTTTTAAGTCCAAGACTTGCTCTGCATTCTCATCACGGGAGATGATGCCACCCTATCATCTTATACTGTTTTCGGCAGAACCCTTATGCTTTCTGGAGTGTTATTGTTTGCTTACATGTTTATTGTCTCCCGCATTAAGACATGAGTTCCAAGAGAACTGAGACTTTGTTTTGTTCACTGTAGCTTCCGCCCAAGTTTAGAACAGAGCCAGCACACACTAGGTTCATAAGGGCGTGTTTGCTGAGTGACTGAATGAAAGGACTGAATGCGAGCAGACCGATTCTCCTTCTCTGACTTTGCTGCTTCCAATGGCATCGTGGCTCCTTGTGAATGATGACTTGCACTTAACACGGTATCCAGGAAATTAGAAAACTGCTGAATTCTGTGGTTTGGTTTATGTCTCTGAAATATCTGAGCCCTGAAGAGCAGTAAGCAAGAAGTCCTCTGGGTCTAACTAGCTTGCTTCGAGTTTAAAATTTAAAATGGCACGCATAAATCCACTCAGAGTCTTCTCCAACCATCCCTGAAGTGTGTCCAGTCCCTTTCAGCTCTGGGAACGACAAACGGCTCAGACAGGAGGGAAGCTGTAAATTCTGGTGCATTGAGGTCGCTTGAGATAAATCACCCATCTGCAATTAGTCAAAGCAGGCAGAGATTTTGCTGGATTCCCGGGGAACGCCGGGGATGCCCCATCCTGAAAATGAACAAGCCGCAGGCTGAGAGATGGAGTGAATTCACACAATGGGGCCAGAATTAAGGGTGAGGAGAGTGAGAGAGTGAGGTTGAGTCTTGTAAAAAAAAAGGTGGGGGGCTTGTGGGGGACTTTCCTGGTGGTCCAGTGGTTAAGAATCTGCCTGCCAGTGCAGGGGGATGTGGGTTCGATCCCTGGTCAGGGAACAAAGATCCCACATGCTGCAGGGCAACTCAGCTTGTGAGCTTGGTACCTGTGACCAACTAGAGAGAAGCCCGCACTCCAATTGAAAGATCCTGCAAGCCTCAACTAAGACCCAAAGCAGCCCCAGATAAACAAACCCCAAGAAGAGCTTGTGGTCCCTCCTTCCTTCTTTGAAGCCAGTGACTGTATCCTCTGCCCCCTCCTGTCCTCACTTCTGATGCTGAACTCCAGCCTCCTCATTTATGAGGACCCTTGTGATTCCAAAGGCTCTCCCAGGTAACCCAGGGTACCATCTCCATCTTAGGATCTCTAATCACATCTTCATCTTTTGCAACATGAGGGAACATAGCCCAAGTTCCAGGGATCTGGATGTAGACATCTTTGAGGGAGGGTGGTATTCAGCCTAACACAAGGCTGATCTGAACTTCTTTTTCTTTTTTGCCTCCGTTAGGCCCTGGCTTCCTCACACAGGCACATGGGCTTCTCTCTGGTTGTGGTGCACAGGCCCCAGAGCGAGCGAGTCAGGAGTTGCCAGGCATGGGCTTAGTTGCCCAAGTCATATGGGATCTTAGTTCCCAGACCAGGGACTGAACCTTGGTCCTCTGCAGTGGAAGTGCAGAGTTCTAACCATTGGACTGCCAGGGAAGTCCTGAACTTTCAGCCTGTTGGAATTTGCTTGACTCCAAAAACACACTACTTTTGTGTTCAGAATGTAGGAAAATTAAAATCCTGGACCAAAAATGAAAAGGAGGGACTTCCCTGGCGATCCAGTGGTTAGGGCACCTGGTTCTCACTGCCAAAGTCTCAGGTTCAATCCCTGATTGAAGAACTAAGATCCCACAAGCCACATGTCAAGGCCTAAAAAAAAAAAAAAAAAAAAAAAATGGAAACCAGGTGACGTGTCCATGGCTGTTCTGCTTATCTGACCAGCATGCTGTGCTAGGTGGCTTGGATGGATGCCTCGATGGAACCAGGTGTATGAGGGAATGTCCCACTTTCTAAGTCAGTTTTCTACAACAAATTCAATTTTTCATATGCACATCTGTACCCATCAAATGCATTTATGCCATAATACAAAGTATAAAAATTCATGTCTGGATCTGTCCAAAAAAAATTAATTTTGTTGGCTATTAGCACTGCCAGAACAAGAGAGGGCGAGTTGAACATTTTTACCAGCTATGTGTGGAAGGTAGTTTTGATTGATGACGGGCTTCTCCTGTGGCAACATGTCTCCTCACACAGTGGCTTGAACATTCGAAACTGACTGCGGTCCGCTGCTGGGAGCCAGCGTGAGGAACTCCGCCCGTGGCAAAGGTCACGAGGAAGGAGGCTTCGGCATATGCACAGGTGGGATCGAGCCTCAGGAAACCCCCTGGTCCCGAGCATCTACCCCCCAAACCAGAGTCTACCTACTTTACTGTTTCATGCTCTCACCTACACCTCTGACTTTATGGGGGGCTGTTCCCCACCGGTTCTCTCGGAGAAGGAGTAAACTTGCAGCTCCAGTCAATAAAAATTCCTGGGTGTGACAAGGGTGTCTCAGGTCAAACCTCTCTGCTGGCAGACTAGCTTGTGTGACAGGATTATCCATACTCCCACATGATTGTTTACTACCTCTCAACCATAAACAGCACAGAGAGTTTGGAGTATTTTGAAAATCTTAATTAGCATAGGGCTTTTCTCAGGTTGAGTCAATGATTGCTGCCAGGCCTCCATATCCTTAGGCACCTGGGAATATATTAATGTATTTGCAATATAGAAAAGGAAATATAGTAGTTTTTGATGTTAGCAATACTAGATGTTTTGAGTTAATGAATTTTCTCTTTTGTTATAGATCACTGTACTTTGTTATAAATCACTGTGTCCTTGCTATGTAAAAATGTAACTTTATCACTATCTTAAGACTAAATAGATTTAAGGGGAACATTGGTGAAAGGTTTTCATTTGTTGGGCTGATGTTTGCTGCTAAATCTCCATATTCCCTGCCCTTATAATGAATATAACTAGCATATAGGAGAAATAAGTATTAACCTTTAAGATTAATCATGTTAACCTTAGGTTAAATAAATTCCTTTCTTGTAACCCACTACACCCTCACCCTATAGGAATGCAATTGTATCTGGTACCTTCAGAGGGTGGCACCTGGTTGAAGAAAAAACACCCTTGGAAAAAATAAGTTTTCTGGTTAACTGACCGTTATCAGAAAGAAAGGGTCGTAAAACGTCAGCAGGCCTCATGGCCATAAGATGATGTAAAACCCCTAAGACTTTTCTTTTTCTACATTTATGTGAAGCACCTGATTTTGATAAAGGTCAGGACTACTGACCCCCGTGTGACTTTAAAATTTCCATTTGTCTCTATGTGTAACAAAGGGTATATCAGTTCAGTTCAGTCACTCAGTCGGGTCCAACTCTTTGCGACTCCATGAATTGCAACACACCAGGCCTCCCTGTCCATCACCAACTCCCAGGGTTCACTCAGACTCATGTCCATCGAGTCAGTGATGCCATCCAGCCATCTCGTCCTCTGTCGTCCCCTTCTCCTCCTGTCCCCAATCCCTCCCAGCATCAGAGTCTTTTCCAATGAGTCAACTCTTTGCATGAGGTGGCCAAAGTACTGGAGTTTCAGCTTTAGCATCAGTCCTTCCAGTGAACACCTAGGACTGATCTCCTTCAGAATGGACTGGTTGGATCTCCTTGCAGTCCAAGGGACTCTCAAGAGTCTTCTCCAACACCACAGTTCAAAAGCATCAATTCTTCAGCGCTCAGCCTTCTTCACAGTCCAACTCTCACATCCATACATGACTACTGGAAAAACCATAGCCTCGACTAGACGGATCTTAGTTGGCAAAGTAATGTCTCTGCTTTTGAGTATGCTATCTAGGTTGACCATAACTTTTCTTCCAAGGAGTAAGCGTCTTTTAATTTCATGGCTGCAGTCACCATCTGCAGTGATCTTGGAGCCCAAAAAAATGAAGTCTGACACTGTTTCCACTGTTTCCCCATCTATTTGCCATGAAGTGATGGGACCAGATGCCATGATCTTAGTTTTCTGAATGTTGAGCTTTAAGCTAACTTTTTCACTCTCCTCTTTCATTTTCATCAAGAGGCTTTTTAGTTCCTCTCCACTTTCTGCCATAAGGGTGGTGCCATCTGCATATCTGAGGTTATTGATATTTCTCCCGGCAATCTTGATTCCAGCTTGTGTTTCTTCCAGTCCAGTGTTTCTCATGATGTACTCTGCATATAAGTTAAATAAGCAGGGTGACAATATACAGCCTTGATGTACTCCTTTTCCTATTTGGAACCATTCTGTTGTTCCATGTCCAGTTCTAACTGTTGTTTCCTGACCTGCATATAGGTTTCTCAAGAGGCAGATCAGGTGGTCTGGTATTCTCATCTCTTTCAGAATTTTCCACAGTTTATTGTGATCCACACAGTCAAAGGCTTTGCATAGTCAATAAAGCAGAAATAGATGTTTTTCTGGAATTCTCTTGCTTTTTCGATGCTCCAGCAGATGTTGGCAATTTGATCTCTGGTTCCTCTGCCTTTTCTAAAACCAGCTTGCAAACCTAAAAAATAAAGAAATCGGATCAGTTTCTGGAAAGACTGATTCCCCTCTGTCGTTCTTTCTTTCCCTTTCTGGCTGAATTCCCATCTGGAGCGTGGGTACTCACCACGTCTACTTACTTGCCCTGACTTCTAAGATCCGTGAGAGAGGGAGCCCAAGGTGGGGCACCCTCTGATATTCAAACGGGCGCTGGTGGCCCAACGTAGATGGTGCAAGTTCCTTGTCTTGGAGTTTTATTGGTATTCCACATAAACCAAGTTATTCAGCCTCTTTTTCTCCACTAATTTTCCTACTATGCTATTTCTTTCTAATCTCCCTCTATATCTTTAATTAAGCAATTAATTCCTAGGATGCTGACTCCGTCTCACCTTCGAATTACCCTGGATCCACCAGGGCTGGACCCTGGCAGTCAGCCACAGTGATGGGCAGAAGAAAGGCCCCCGAAGATGTTCACATGCGAACTCTCGGGACCTGTTTACAGGTCCTTATCGGGCAAAGATAACTGCATTTATTAAACAACTTGAGATCAGCCTGAGTTATCTGCATGGTCCAGGTGTCATTGCAAGAATCCTTAAAAGTGGAAGAGGAGGCAGAGGTCAGAGGGATGTGGGTGACTCCACGTGCAGACACTGGCTTTGTAGAGGGAGGGAGGGGGTCCTAGCCAGTGGATGCAGGCAGCCTCCTGAGGCTCAAAAAGGCCAAAAAAGTCATCTCTGGTAACTCCCTGGAGGCCCAACGGTAAGGACTTGGTTGTGCTTCCACTGCAGGAGGCCCAGGTTCAATCCCTGGTGGGGGAACTAAGATTCCACACACCGCGAGGCACTGCAAAAAAGAATAATCTTTCCTGGAGCCCCCAGAAAGGGACACAGACCTTGACTTTGGCCCAGTGAGAACTGTGTCAGATTCCTAACCTGCAGAAGCCTGAGAAAA
This sequence comes from Capricornis sumatraensis, assembly GCF_032405125.1. Taxonomy (NCBI): domain Eukaryota; kingdom Metazoa; phylum Chordata; class Mammalia; order Artiodactyla; family Bovidae; genus Capricornis; species Capricornis sumatraensis. The sequence goes on along the minus strand of NC_091085.1, from coordinate 55,201,141 downwards.
TACCTTTCTATGGCACGTGGTGAAGGCAGTCCTGGGAAGGTGTTAATACAATCATTTCTTCTTGGGACTTTCGGGTGGTTCAATGGCTAAGACTCCAAGCTCCCAGTGCAGGGGGCCTGGGTTCCATCCCTGGTCAGGGAACTAGATCTCGCATGCTGCAAGTATTAGTGTTTGCAAGCTGCAACTAAGGATCCCACGTGCTGCAACCAAGATCCAGCTTAGTCAAATAAATAAATAACAAATAATTAAGAAATGTCTTCTCTCCAGGTCTAGAGGCGTGGGTGGGGCCATGCCCTCTGAAAGGTCTGGGGGAGGGTCATTTCTGGCTTCTTCCAGGCCTGGAGTTGCCGTGTCATCCTCAGTGTCCTTGAGTCGTGGAAGCATCGCTCCACTTGCCTCAATCGTCACATGCAGGGTGTCTCAGCCCAAACTGCCCTCTTCTCGTAAGGACACCAGTCATATTGGATTTACGGCCCACCTTGCTGACCTGATCTTACCTTGATTCTGTCTACAAAGATCCTATTTCCCAACGAGGGCACACTCACAGGGTCAACCCAGCACAGCAAGCTGTACCTCTACAGGGATGGCTAAGAGGCAGGTCTGGTACAGGGAGGGTCTGGCCTTTCATGCTCTCAGCTTTGAGTCTGGGGGCCCGTCTAGCCACACTGTGCAGAGTTGTGGTGGGTGCATAGATTTTTTATGTGTCCTCTTCTCTTCTCCCTCCCAAGTTTGTGGTCCTGAAGGCTTTGACTAACAGCATGAGGACACTGAGAATGTGTCCCCGACACACTGGGGGTGGCAGGTTCGGGCTCCTGTGGGGGAGGGGCCTTTGAAAACCTCCACCCCCATTATTCCCTTCTTTTCTCGCTCATGGGATCCAAGCCCAGCCCCAGCCCCACCCCCAGCAGCGAAAATGTCACTTCAGGCTTCCACCACTTTCCCAAGACACTTTCCCAAAGTTCACTTTATACAAATGCTGGGATTTCATAAAGCTTTCCCTTTCCTCCATTCTCAAAAACAGAAGGAACGCAAAGCCCTGCCATGCCCCACTTGGTCCCTGGCTACCACCCATCGTTTCTGGTTCCCTTTAGGGTGAAGTTAGGGTGATTTTCGGAGAAGGCAATGGCACCCCACTCCAGTACTCTTGCCTGGAAAAATCCCATGGATGGAGGAGCTGGGTAGGCTGCAGTCCATGGGGTTGCTAAGAGTCGGACACGACTGAGCGACTTCACTTTCACTTTTCACTTTCATGCATTGGAGAAGGAAATGGCAACCCACTCCAGTGTTCTTGCCTGGAGAATCCCAGGGACCGGGGAGCCTGGTGGGCTGCCGTCTGTGAGGTCACAGAGTCGACACGACTGAAGTGACTTAGCAGCAGCAGCATGATTTTATGGGTGTGTAGCCCTCCCCTCAGCTGTCTGCAGACCCTCCGCTCCAGCACACCAGCCCTCGACCGTGGTCACCAGGGTCCCCACCTCTGATTCATCGCTCAGCAGGAGAGACTTAGTGTCTCTGCTTCTTTCTGGAGACACGCCCACCCCTCATCCCTCTGACCTTGGGACATGGGAGCAGCCAGGTTATGTCCCTTCTGTGTTCTCACAAACTGAGGCTTCAAGCATTGCCTACCCACTAGAATCTCCTGCCCACATTCCGTGGTCGGTCAGGCAGAAACCACTGTGGTTAAGATATTGGTCTATTTTTAAGAACAACTCATGACTGCAGCTCCGAGCGTCACAAGTTAGGGGAGGATTCGGAGAACTTTGAGCAAGTGAGAGATCCTGACTGGCCCGTCCACCTCCAGCTCTGCTGCTGGTGTCCCAAGATCAAGGGCTTCATCATGCATTTCTTTAAAGCATCATGCTTGGGTGCCTTCTTCTCCACTCCTTACCCAACCTGTTTTGCCAGGAGCCAGAGCCGCTGGAAAATCAGCCTGGCACCGGGAAGAGAATGTGGTTCCTGTTGGGTCGTCGTCACTATGGAGTCTTGGCTGCGGTGAAGTCGCTGCCGTTTGGGTCTGCTCAGCTGTCAGCCTTAGACCCTCTTCCCTGTGCTGGGGTCTGGAGGAGGCACTAACATAGGTGAGACTGCAACTCCCTGGCCCTCGCCTGGCTTCCTTTCCAAGGTGTGTGCCTCTTTTAGCCCATTTGGAAATTAACAAATGTTGACATTCCAGTTATGCAGTCTGGAGGTGTTTTGTTTTTTCCTTTGCATTTTGTATTGCTCCCTTAATTTGTCTTAGTTTCAAAAGCACTTTTAAACATGTATTATTTCCCCTAAAAGGCCTTATTTTCAAAAGAGCAAGGTGTTACAATGAACATTTGAAAGTATCTGCTCAAATGATTTCTACTTGAAGATGCCCGTAAACTGTGTGGCAATCTCGGATTATCACAGTGCTCTGCTCTTCTTTAATGTGCTTTTTCAAGCAACGGGATTGTTTTGCGCTGAGTGGAACAGTTCACTAATATTGAAGATCATCCATTCTTTATTACCTGGACTTAAGAAGTGATTAGAGTTTCATAAAAGGCCGCCTGTAATTTTGAAAGGACTTGTTGCTTTGAAACTTCGCAGTGTTATATGTATCATTTTGTGCTTTCCCTGCTCTCCCAAGAAGAGGCCACCTCCACATCCGGATGTTGAGGTGGGGGGAGATGCTCCAGTCGCCCCTTGGAGGTGGGACTCCCGCCCCTGAAGCCAGACATACAGACAGCAGCCTGGGAGCTCCGTGAGAAACCAGGATATGTGTGAACTCCTGAGAAAGAACTCGGCCATATGACAAACCTTCTCTTTAAACCCGCCCATGAGATTGTGCAGAAATAGAGCGCTCAGTTTCATCCACCTTCAAGGAAGAGGAAGCAGGGACGAGTGTCTTCTAATACAGGCCAACACACACTGGCTGGGGACCCACATTGAGGTCTCCAGGGCAGGCATGTGTTTGAATGAGAGCCCTGTGACAGCATACTGGTTTTGTGGATTTGTTTATTCAACTGCTGTTCAGCGCCACACAGCGAGCACAACTGTACACTCAGTTCAGGTGGAAAGTTAAAAGGCTGTCAGTTCTTTAACCGATTGGCTTTCTAGACAGCTTCCCCCTGATGGGAGAGTGTGTACCTGGCTACCTGTACAGAGTCCCAGTCCATGTAAGGCCTGGAGGCTGGGCAAGGACCTGGACCCCACAAGCCTGGGGCGCACCCACCACACAGAGCCCAGGGACAGGCTGGGTTCTCGTCACACAACCCTTTTCCCTTTTGTGCCCAATTCCTTACAGGAAAAAAATGTGATTTTCTGACAACATGGGGTAATGGTTTTCAATATGTAATAGATCCTGAGGGCTGAAACTATACTCCTGGAGGATGATGTATTTATTTCCTAGAGCAGGGCTTTCCAACCCTTATTTAACACAAACACACACCCAGATGAATAAGGTGTTTGCTTTTTTGTCCTCCAAACAACATACATAATATAAAATTGTATTTTAGTACAGAGCAGGCCAAGTATACTCTCCTAGAAAGTCAAGAGTTGCATCAGGAGGAGGCATTTTATTGAGACTTTTCACCAGTTCCTGCCGGCAGATCCCTCACACGGTCTACGTGACAGCTGAGGAATTCACATGAAGTCCACACAGAAAACGCACATACATGACGATGGTGGGCAGAGCACAGAGAGAAGCAGTCAGTGGGTCTCAAAATCAAGGTGTTTTTTATAATAAAGTTATACCAAAAGCACAGCAACAAATGAAGAAGAGTTTATTAGACAAAACGAGAAACCCCCCATCATGTAACACCCCCGCCGCCCAGAGCCTGCGACTGTCAACAGTTCAGGTTCACAGTGAACACTGCCAACCGCCCCTGATTGCGCCAGTGCTCTTCAGGGAGGGTCCCTCCCCCTTCAAGCGGGTCTTCAGACTCAGTGGTACCACAGTGAAATCGTACACGAGCATTGACTAGGCGAGGTTTTAAAACACATGTCAGGCTGCTTCACAGGTTGAGATGAACACACGGTCTTAAACAGTTCTTAGTACAACATCATGTTCTTAAGGAAACAATAGGAAAGCAATCTCAACGGTTTAAAATGTTAGCACTATTTGCAGCAGCAGATAAAATGCATTCACTGCCGGCCTGTACCGAGGAACTTGGTGTTGGCAAGATTTGCGGCTTAGGAGAGAAACCATGAGCAGGACTTCTCTATAAAACTTCGCGGCACTTGACCACCCTTTCATTTCTTAACAAATCCTCCTGTTCTTCAATGGAAACAGGTGTCTATTCATCAAGAAAGAAGAAGGTGAGCGCAGTTTTACGGGAAGGAGATGAGATACTTGTTTAAAATACTGGGATGCCAACCCGCATAGGTGTCGTCTCCGGAGACTCGGTGTCACTGTCTGCGGGTGTCTGCCAGAGGAGACTAGCTGCAGGGTGAGCCGGGGTCTTCGGTGGCGAGAAGCCTGCGGCAGCCTGTGCATCTGCTCCAGGAAGGCCTGGGCAGCAGGAGATGAACCGCAGGAAGGCACTCACCTAGGTCACCGTAAGAGAAGAGACCAATCCCACTGTCACACCGAGTCTCAGGAAAGTCAGCCATCCACTCTCCGAGCCCCCGCAGCCCCTTCCCCCGGATCCGTCCGTCCATCAGACCCGACAGGGGCGCGGGAGGGTCAGGTCCTCCTGCTGGCGGGCGTGCCGTTCGCTCTTGACCGCTGACGGTCGTATCTCACGGAAACAATAAGGAAAAGCAGGAGGGTGGCCCCTTGAATGGCCGCCAGAAGGAAAAAGTAATAGTTCAAATAGCAGCCGTTGATGTTGCCTGGAGAGAAGGAAAGGAAAAAGAAACAGAGTTTAGAAAGAAAGTTTACAAGATTTTCTTTCTTTTAACTTAGTTCCTACCAAGGTCAGGGTGACTTTTAATGTTGTCATTAAAACAAAAAGGAAGAAAAAGGAATACCCTACCCCTAATTTGAAGTACACAAGTGCTTTGCTCCCAGAGCCACCGTGAAGCTAGCCGACGTCAACACCAGCTCCAGGCCGGGGCCCTGTCACCAGCCTCTCTTGCTCTACAGACAAGGAGCCCAACTGTCCCCAAGTCCGCTCCAGAAGCGGAGGGTCTTGGTGTCCTGGGTCCAGAGTCTGTACATTTATCAAGACCACACGGCGGGCCAGGACCCAGCCTGGACATCACGTCTCATAGGAGTCCTGGACCCCTGCACTCCTGCGTTGTCACCTGACATTAGACACACTCCAGTGTACCCTTCACAGGCCAGGGCAGGTGGCTGAACACACAAGCCACACGCTACGGGGAGACCCAAGTCTGCTTTTAAAATTTCTCCTTAAAAACTTCAGGTTGCCAAAGAGCTGACATACTGAATGCCCGAGCACCACGCAGGCATCCTATGTGCAAGGTTCCATTTAATTCCTGATAAACCCTGAGGAGGCAGAGGTTAAGATCATGGACCTCAGAGCTCAACCAACCAGGCTCAAACCCAGTGTCGTGGTCTCTGGGCCCAGTCTCCTCATTTGTAAGATGTGAAAACATGGTGGCCAACCCCCTACCCTGCCCCCAGGCAGGAACAGCGCTGCCGTGAGAAGCACCCAGGGCCTGTTACAGCGCCCAGGGCCTGAGGCCGCCTCCTCAGCAGTACCCGTGAGGAGCCTCAGTCTTCACGGAGGTCTGGGGTACCAGGTCTGCACACCAGAGAGAACTGAGGTTTCACAGCACCACCCACCACGGCCCCTTGGCGTGGAGACGCAGGGCTGTGGGTGAGGGACCACGTCACCCCAGCTCCCTGCAGACGGCTGTCCCCACAGGCCACAGGTGGCCTACCGCTTACACTGCTTGTCACCAACTGAAAAGGGCCTGACACATGGTCAAGCAGAGGGCCGGGGAGACACGGCCATCAGCAACATGTCCAGAGGAAGCTGGCACCTCGGAAGGAAAGCCGCGGTTCTCTCCGACAGGCTTCACAAGCACTTCCACTTAGCTTACTTAGAACACCAGACTTCCTTCCCTCTGATGGTCTCCTTCAGGCTGGGTTATTCTGGAACTTCCTTTTTCTGTCTGAACATACACTCATTAAAATTAGACGTTCGACACTGCTCTCATTAAACAGAATGAACGAACAGATATAATACATGTGTTTTTAAAGAATTCTCACTCAGGTTGTAGAAGACAACGATTTGCTATGTTTACTGCTTTGGGAGGAAATCCAGTAATACCTAGAATTTCTACTAGACTGTGCCATTTATTCAACAGATACTTAAAAGCCGTGGTTAGGTCCTCACTGCCTGCGGGGCTCCACCCTGGACAGAGACCCCCGCTCCTGGAGCCTGGTGTGCCCGCGCTCACCATGGCACTGGTGGGTGGTGCCAAAGTGCCAACCCTGAAACATTCATCTCCCCAAATGACACAGGCGATTAAAACTAGCAAAGCTGAAAGCCGGCAAGCCGAGCGGACTGTACACGGCGTTTTCGCTGTCAGGGCGAGTCTCAGCCTGGGCTAGGAAGGGTGTTCAGAACTGGGTCCACCACCTAAAAGCTATCACAATCAGCCTTTGCTTTCTTGGGCCTCTTCTCAGACAGAAGGTAACTGCATACGAAGGTGGTAAACTCTGGGTGTTCTTTATTTGATAAGATAGACTGCTGGGCCCCAAGGAACAGGCTCACGTGTCACCAAACACATGCACGAAAGCATTCCCAGCTGCTCTATTCATGACAGCCTCCAACGGGCGCCACCCGCAACACCCATGCACAGCACAGTAGATAAATGAACTGTGACTTATTTGTACAACAGATACTCCGCAGAAATAACAAAAGAACCGGTTACTGGGGACGACTTGGAGAACTCAGCACTGAGTGAAAGACGGCAGCCGCGGGAGAGGACTGGGAGGCCACAGGACTCAGTGGGCTGACATCACAGCAATTCATCCTGCCAGGGCCTGGGGGCTTAACGCAGCAAGGACAGGAGGAAGGCTTCTAACCGTCCTGCACTTGGGTCGGGATGAAGAGCACACCGAGCTGTGCCAGAGCCCCTCACAGCACAGATGTGCTTCCCAATCTAAACACAGCAAGGACAAGCAGGCCAGGCAGAGGACGGGGAGAGCGGGACACAGTGAAGAGAAACTCAGGCCACAGCCCAGGGACCCGACAGGAAGTGATCCACACATCAGTCGGGAAGCACTGAGTCAGCTCCCACCGCCACCTGAGCCCTGGCGGAGCAGGGAGGAGCAGGGGCGTAGAGAAGCTGGCCTGCTGCTCCTCCTCTAGAAGAATCTGGCACGGCTTGGGGGTGGGAGTGGAGTGCCCCGGGCCCATCCTGTCCCCCATCCCCGCCCCAGCGGCCCTGCCCCTAACCGAGAGGGAGCCCTGCCATGCCCTCCTGCGTCACCGTCATTGCACCCAGCTCCCGGGGCTCCAGGCAGAAGGGGCGCAAGCTCTCTGCACTCGAGGGGAACAGGGGAGACCACCTGCGCTCCTAGACAGGGCAGGCGATCCAGGACACACGACCCGGCGCCTCCCTCTCGTAGAAATAACATCAACACACAGGACCCAGGTCCAGCGCCGGTACCTGTGTGCATCAGTGCTGGAGGTGACCCTCACAGCTTCAAGTATTAAAATTACCTGTCAGAAGGAAAGGATGAATGACAGACAAACCACAAGTTATTAAATTAGTAGTGGGGGGATTAAATCACTGGAAGGCAACAAGGATAACCAAAGCCAACCAATCTATGATGCATTTAAAAATGAAACAGAAACTAAGAAACAGCATCTACATCTGAAGAACTACAGAGGTTTGATCTCTGTAACAAATCTCTGAAGGAGGTCTGCTCTGTGACACCAAGAACCCAGGAGAACTCTCAGAACCCCTGTGTAACTGAACCTTACCCTCCAGGAGGGGGGCAGCCCCTCCTCACCACAACCAGGCTGGGCCTGCCCACTCCCCATAGCCCTGGTGCTCACAGCTTGACCACATCACCCATGGCGCCCAGGCGCTGCTGGGGGCTCTGGTTTCTGTTACATCAGGGCTTCTCGGGCCTAAACCCTCACCTCAGGACAGGAATTTTAACTGAATCATGGGAGGGCTTTTGGAATTCTGCCATTTCTGGAGAAGTCTCTAGGCTTGCATCAGGTTTCCAAAGGGATTTAGAACCTAAAACCAGGGGACAGCAAATACCACACAACTACACAAGGAAAAGCAACCAAAAGCAATGGTGGTTTTTACTGGTGAAACATATAAAGAAGAAAGACGCCTCCATCTCTGGGTCCGTTACAGGCGACATCAATCTGCAAACAGCAGAGCTCTCATCTCTCGCCAGTGATTTTGCTCAAGATGCCACCTACTGGCAATGGCTGTAAAACTCCATTATGATTGATCACGAGTCATATTTGTTTTTAAAAAGGCAACTTATTGTCTATCTTTATTTTAACCGCAAGGAATTAAAAGGTACTGTCAGGGAAAGAAAATACAAAACTAAGATAAATGAAGGGAAATTTGTGATACAGATTTTAGTTGCCTCCTAATGAAATAAAGACAATGCTGGACCTGACGGTAGAGAAAGAAGGCGGTCCGCCCATCACAGATGTGGGAACAACAGGGGCCACTTGGCCGCTGGTGGCGGGTGTGGCCAAGGCTGACCTGGGCAGGAGAGGCTCACCTGCCTCAGGGAGATAGCGCGTGACATGGGTAAACAGGGTGAGGTCTGATGCAGCTCGGGGAGCAGGGTGGGGGCTCCTGGCCCAGCCCAGACACTGATCACATCCGGTCCCAGCTGCCCCACATGACCCAAGGGCTGGGGCTCTGGATACTGGTCATTGATGATGCGGTGGGCAGGGGTGGGGTGGTCCTTACCGAAGTCCGTGTGGCTGCTCATCCACCCGATGGCCTTCAGAGACACCAACGCCAACAGTCCTGAGCCCACGAAGGATCCGACGCCAGAGAAGAAGAAGAACAAGCCCATGATGGCGCTCTGCATGGACTTGGGGGCAGCCGAGTATGCAAATTCCAGGCCTGAGGGGGTGGAGGATGAAGGTTGTTTCTGAAGAGGACACAGCGCTGCCTCCGCACTGCGGCCCTTGGGGACCTGGGACTCTGGGCACAGCCCCTCCCTGCCCTGAGACAGCCCCCAGCTGGCTGCTCGTGTCCCACCACAGCCCCTGGAAACCCCAAGAGGTGGTGGTCACCCCCACCCTCACATCAGAGGGCAGCATTTGACTTGACAGCTCTTGGAATTTCCTGTCCCTCATGGAAAGAAGTTGAAGAAGCCAAATTTCCTATATTCTTAATTGATGTGAGTTTGCAAATGAACCACTGACACTAAAATGGGGAAATCTACTCAGGAATTCTACCTGAAAGGCAAAGTGCTTGAGAACGGTTTTGGCAGGCGCATCTATAACCCAGTTCTTGCTGTGATAACCAGACACGGAGATGTGCGCTGGGCTCTAAAAGAAGGGCCACCCTCTTTGATCTATTCCCTCCCAAGTTCATGAGCCAATTCCACGTGAGCACAGGGGGAGGGGCAGAGAGGAGAAAACCACTGCCCACAGCCCGGCTGGCTCTGGTTATCACTCATTTCCTCCTTCCCTCACTCCAGGAAGCGGGAAACAGGCCTGCACAGAACTCACTTGTCCACATGCCACCACAGGATCTCAGCAATAGGGAAGAGAGGCCTGTGAGAACACGCTCTATAAATGAGGTTTCTCCCTGACACATCTAAAGGCAGATACCGCTAGCCCGGCAGCAAGGGACCCGAGGCCTGGCCGCAGCCGCGGGACTGCAGGGCTGGGGAGCCAGTGCCAGGCCAGGCAGCCAAACCCCCCGCCCTCCCCGCACCGGAACGGGGCTCGTCCTTCTCCTTTCCTGTCTCCTGTGGACGTGCTGCAGCAGGTGATTTTCACGTTGATGTTGTGGGAATCCTACTTTTACATCAAGAAAGGGGAACCTCAGCCATAACGTCACCCTTTCCTCACCGATTCCCATTCTAAACCACACCTGCCCACCAACACCCCCCAAGCACTCTGCGGTTCCATCTCGACGCAGCCTAACAAGGGAGGAAACAGCACGGCCTTACTCATGCAGTGAGGGGACTGGACACAGATGCCCCCAACAGGAGGAAACCTCACCTGCGATGCTGGCGAATATTTCACTGACGCCAATTAGCACGTACTGCGGGACCTGCCACCAGATGGGCAAGTCCGCGGCGTAGTACACGACGTTTCCGATGGTCTGGTTGATGGTCTTCTCCTTCACGAGGTCCAGCCTCTTGCTTTCCAAAATCCCTACAATTCATAAGTAGCTTATGAGTATTTATTCACTAACATTTGTAATTAAACTGAAAAACCAGATCCTTGGGACAAGATGCCTGTCGATGATTCTGAGAAGCGCATGAAAGGTTAACACCAGATGACACATATCCCCCCAAGCACCCAAGCTCAGGAATTACCCTTTCCCCCTTTCAGCTTCTTAAGTAGGTCACTGAAAACCAGAGGTCATGTCATCCATATCTCACATGGGTGTTCTGCAGTGCCTTATAAAACCAGCGTTCAGCGTGCTTAACACAATCCTCAAAGCTCTGGATCGCTCACCTAAACGCCTTTTGCTTCCTTCAAAAAGAGGAGCGAGAGAAAGCTACACAGTACTGCAATAAAAAGATTAATCATGCTATTTACTTACCAGAAGGTAATAAATCTGGAGATGCTTTTCCCTTCAAAGTAACATATTTATGCTGATTCACTGACTGATTATCCTGACTACAACGACTACCACTACCACTACTAATGCCAATTTCCCCATTAGACGGGCTCAACCTTATCAACAAACTACAGTAGTCCCCCCTTATCTGTGGGGGATACGTTCCAAGACCCCAGTGGACGCCTGAAACCGAGAACAGTTCCACATCCTACATATATACATATATATATACATATATATATACACTATTTTTTCCCTGCCCACACAAACCTCTGATAAAATTTATAAATCCGGCACAGTAAGAGATTAACAACAGTAACTAAGAATAAAACAGAACAATGATAACAACACACTGTAATAAAAGTTACGTAAAGTTGGTGGTCTCCCCAGGTATCTCACTGTACCGTAGGTATTTTCAGACTGGTTGATCCTGGGATCACGGAAAAGATGGGAACCCCAACCAGGGATAAGGAGGATGGCTGCACACTGGGCCTCGCCCCCCACCAGTGGCCTCCTGCCCTCAGCAGCAGCCAGGACTCCCTGGACTATCAGTCGTCTGTCAGGTGGGACAGACGGACACAGGAAAATAAGCAAGATCAGAAATAGCTACTCTGCAAAAAAAAAAAAAAAAAGATCGAAATGAAGTTTAAAACAACAACCCATAGGACCAAGTTCTTAGAGTAAAGATGTTTTTAAGGAATTCTAGTTGCAAATGAAATAATGGACTCTCATAGCTAATGTATACGTAATAATTATATGTTTAAAACAGTATGAGGAAGGACAGGAGTCTGGGTAGAGGAATAATGGAATATACATACATAAGGGGCTTCCGTGGTGGCTCAGAGGTAAGGAATCCTCCTGTCGATGCAGGAGATGTGGGTTCGATCCCTGGGTCGGGAGGATCCCTTCTAGAAGGAAATGGCCACCCCCTCCAGTATTCTTGGCTGGGAAATCCCATGAACAAGGAGCCTGGTGGGCTACAGTCTACGGGGTTACAAAAGGGTCAGACATGACTGAGACACTAAACAACAAATATATATATATATATATATATATCCCTTTTAAGATCTGAGCATGAAAAAGGACCAGGATTTGACGGACAGAGTGAAAGAATCTGCCCCCCACACCACATCTCAAATATCCAAAGAGAAAACACATCAAAGGCCCAAGAGAAGGTGAGGCCTCCTAGCTCATTTCCACGTGGAAAGCCCGCGTCTCCTCCCTGATAGTGGGTGACAGAGGCAGACCTCAGCCCTCACAACTGTCCTGTGACTGAGAAACAGGAGCAGACCAGGTCTGCAAAGCGTCTGCTGCTCTGGAAACGGGAATATGAGGCTCAGCCCAGCAGTTATCTCAGGAAACTGGTGGCGGCATTAAGGGCCTTGCCCCAAAACAGCAGCTTTGCTGGGCAGCGGGCAGCACCACTGGGCCCGCAGTGTTACCCTGGTTGGAGCACCTTCAGACGCCAGGTGCTACAGGCTTCCCCTGGGTCAGCCGAGGTCCAGCCGGCCCTGGGCCACCGCCCTCAGACTGGAAGATCACTGCACTGCACGGGCCACCAACCCTCTAGCTTGGAAGGGTTAGATTTAAGTACAGAGAGAGGGAAGAATTCACTCAGCCTGGTTTAGGAGAATAAATACTGAAGCTGGATAATCTCTTGCCCTTCAGAGGAAAGGCAAGGGAGCATGAAGACACCAAGTGTGCGTGTTTATGGCGGGGTGTCACTGGTGGGAACCATATACGGGTTTAGTACCAGGAAGAGAAAAGATATCATTGACTTCTGGCAAGCTGGCAAAGAACAGGAATTTTTAAGCCGTAGGACAGAATCTGCGGTGGTCTCATCAGTTAGGAAAACGCAGACTCTTGTGAAGGCTGAGGGTGAAAAGGTAACAGAAATCAAGGGGCAATGGCAAGGGGGACATAAACAAACCAGGACCAAGCCCTGAGACAAGAACATGAGAAATCAACAGAGCGCCTCTTTGGTGGGACCGGAGGAAGGATGGGGAGGTGTGGAGCACACGGCTGACACTACAGAGAACAGAGGAAGGAGCAGGGTCCTGAGAGAGGCTGACAGAGAACCAGAGCGGTCCTCGGACAACGGCGGTCCTGCGGGGTCTGGGCAGGCCTGTCCCTGAGAGGCTGCAGAACTAGTGACGGAAGAGACAAGAAGCGTGCGTACAAACCAGTATAAAGACAGAAGCTGGGAGAACCAAGACAGAAGGAAGAGGGGCAAATTCTTCAATTAACAACGCAAACTTACATCAGGCCAAACACAAAAGAAAACCCAACACTGTGGGTGAGAAGGAAATGAAGTGTGGCAGCCGCAAAGGTAGGATAAGAGGAGGGGCGGGCAGTCACCTGGAGGGAGACGGGACAACGGCAACACAAGGGCAGGAAGGAGGCATCAGGAAAATACACCGAGGGTCAGCAAAGGCCCTCTGTGCCCCCTCGACCCTGCGCCTGCTGCTCCCTGCTGCCAGCTCATCTACACTCACGACGAGGCAGAGCGAAACACGCAGCAAGAACACCGACCAGGGGCGTTGACTGGGCTTTCACTGGGCCTCCCCACACGGTGCCACTCCCTCATAAACCTTTATGAGTAAAACACCATCACAGGCTAGAAGTGCAGCGAGAATCTGAGGCACACCAGGCCTGCTGGTCATCAGAGCACGTGGACGGAAAGGATGAGGCTTTGTCTTGGCTTCCCAAGTAGCGCTAGTGGTAAATAGCCCGCTTGCCAATGCAGGAGACACAGGAGACGCAGATTCAATCCCTGGGTCGGGAGATCCCCTGGAGGAGGAAACGGCATCCCACTCCAGTATTCTTGCCTGAAGAATCCCATGGACAGAGGAGCCTGGCTATGGTCCATAGGGTCACAAAGAGTTGGACACGACTGAAATGACTTAGCACGTAGCACGTGCTAGAAATGCAGTGAGAATCTGATGTACACCAGGCCTGCTGGTCCTCGTCAGAGCAAGCAGATGGAAAGATACAGCTTTGTTTGGTGACGTGTTGCTAACTGGAGGAGACCCAGGGTAGACCCATGTCCTGAACTTTAGCGACACTAACATCTGTGCCTCCTCGGGGCTTAGTTCTAACAGACTCATGCTGCCTAAGAGAGAACAGTATCTCTCTAAGGACACTGTCCCCTGGACTGGACAGTGCTTCCCATTCACCGGAGCCTGCACAGACCGTCGCATCCCTGGACACACGTCATCCCCGTCACCCCAGGCAGCACTGGACTCCAGGGCTCCTGCACACAGGATCTGAACTACCACAGCTGACAGCATGCAGCTACCCTACCATCCTGTGCAGCACCCCACAAACACTTTTAGAAAGGAATACTGGCCAAAAAGGAAGCCTTGAAATGCATGATACAGGAATCATAAAGGCACGATCTCGCTCAACTCCTCAACTAAAGCCTTCTCGGTAGCAAATGGACAAACAACAGCATCAATTATTATGAATTGAAAAAAGTTCTTTAAAAGTACTCCTGGATCAAGAAGAAAATAAAAACCACAGTTTCAATATTCTCCCGGGGAAAAAAATAGAAACCATTACAACAAACCAAAGTGCAAGAGACCTTGACAGAAAGGCAGTAACAGGCCAATTAAAAGAATAACATGGTCTTTACTGTTAAGCAGGAACGAACAAACAGAAGTGAAGAATTTTAACTCAAGTGATGAGAAAAAGAAACCAACAAGACACACTGAAGGTAATAAAAGTTAATATCTTAATTATTCACTGAAAAACAACAATAATCAAATGATAAATTCAAGAGATACAGCTAAGGAAAAATTGTAAAATACAGTTTGGGGCAATCTAATAAAAGAGAACACATAAAAAAGTGAAACTGGAAAAGAGGAAGGAAACGCAACAGATTTATTTAAGTGACCATTTTTATCTCCTCTCAATTTCTCTAACTCAATAAATTATATTCTAAGGACACTAAAAAATAAAAAGCTTAAGTGATTCAGCAAAAAACAACATCTGTACAAAACTGAGAAAAAGGTGGAAAAATGATCATATTTCCTTTCAGAGAAGTGATGCACCCTTGTAATTTTCTAGGTAAAGACTTGGAACTTCCTGGAAACAGAAAGAAATTTCTCATCCTGTTAAACACACCCCGCCTCCAGAAACAGGGCATTTACCAACCCTTTAATGAAGCTGTGCAATCCAGACACCAAACCAGAATGCTGTTGGTTAGACAGAGATGTGTAGTCACTCAGCAAAACGGCAGCAGATTCCAATCAGACCATCAGGGTCAACCCTTTTAACAAAGAGGGTTTATTTATTTCAACAGTTAAACACCAGAGGTTAAAATAAATAAAAACATGAGCTGCCAAAGGTGGAGAGGGGAGGGCATGTCATCCTCCTGAAAACCAACGTAAGATATCTGAGAAAAACTCAACATTCATTTCTGCCAAAAATACTCAGTAAACTTGAAATAAAGTTTAGATAGTTAACATCATCATAAACACCTATTTCAAACTAAGAGGTGAGAGTGAACTGCGAACAGTGAGCAGCTGAAGGCATTCCGTCAAAGTCTGGGATAAATGGAGGGAGTAGGACTTCCTTGGGGGGGATTCGAGAAGCAAAGTAACTTCACTGGGCATGGCAACCCACTCCAGGATTCTTGCCTGGAGAATCCCAAGGACAGAGGAGCCTGGGTACATCCACGGGGTTGCAGAGAGTCAGACATGACTGAAGCGACTTAGCACACACAGATGCATGATGGTAACAGTGAGAACTAGAATCCTAAATAACCAACAACAAAGGACTGCAGGTGAATGTTTGACATGGAAGGATGCTTTAGTTTTTTTTTTTTTTAACAGCGGGTGACAAAGGAAATACACACACATCACATCATATATAATTTTTCTCATGCACTTGCAAACTGATAGTAGAAGATAGCCTTGGGTGGAATTATAAGTGCTTAAATCTCTGTGTGTGTTGAGACAGACACAGAGACCGAGGAAGGAGGAGAGCAATGAGGGGAGATGCTCATCTGTATTTGGTGGATTCTTTGTTTTAACCTGCCTACAGTTAACAAGTGTTTCTTTATACCTTTAAGGGTTTCTTAGGTTTAATTTTTAAATCAGGCTCAAATCACTGTACACAACAGGATTTCATTTCTGCAGATACACAAAGTCAGACAGACATGCACCATCACAGCAGTGAGCATCTCTGGGGAAATTACAGCTGATCTTTATTTTCTTCTTTATGTTAGCATCTATTAGTAAGTTAAGAACACATACAATTTTGACGGGGAAAGCACACTTCTTTTTTCCTCAAGCAGAATGGAAGAAAACCTGTTGGGTGTGCCTGGTTCTCACCTGAGAAACTTTAAAGATAAAGACCTGTTTCCAGCAGGGATGGCACTAAACAGAAGATTCTGATTTATTATGGATGAACGTAGCAAGTTAAAAGGCAAAATCATCTCTTTTCTATTAAAATGTTAGTCTGCTGTTACAATTTCTGGTTTCCATTCAAAGTTCATTAATGCCCCAGTTAAATAATATTCACTAGAGCTGGAAATGAAATGGCATGAAACACCAGTCACTGCTTACATTAAATTTAATAAACTGTGCCTAAGTCAAGTTATAAGACATTTAAACTCTGTGAATCAGTGATGGTTAAGTTCCTTCCTAGTATCCGGTCACTCAGCAAAGAAAGCCTCTTTAAGACTGTCAGCACTGGAGGCATTTTCCGTGGCTAAGCAAGTGATCTGGATGCTGACATTCAGAGCGGCCGCGGTCACACAGGTGCAGAGCACCTGCCTCCCCACAGGTGCCCGCAGCCACCTGATGGCAGCCCAGTCCTGCTGAGCAGGAAGTGAGCTGCTGGCACTGCTTGTGCTTTTAAAAGGCAGCACTGGGGCTCCCTGCGATCCAGTGGCTGAGACTCTGCACTCCCAACACAGGGGGCCCAGGTTCGACCCCTGGTTGGGGAACTAGATCCCACATGCCACAACTGAAGATCAGAAAGACAGAAAGAGAGAAGAAAAAAAGGAAGAAAGAAACGGCAGTGCTGCCTGCCCAACTGGACCCGCTCAACAGACTCCTGTCTGCCGTCACTTCCTACAGAAACAGGCACAGAAACCACCAGGAGGGATGACCCCAGGGTTCTCAGGGCCCAAGAAGCTATTCAGCCATAAATGAAACTGAAAGAGAAGACGGTGTATTAAAGGAACCAAACCCAGAGTCTGCTAGATGATGCTTGGGAAACCAGCAATCTCTCCTTTCCCACAGGCAGCTGACAAGGATAGCTATCCGTGGGGTGCGACTGGCTGGCTGGGGTAGAGGGGGGGCTCTCCCACCCAGAAAGAGCAGAGGTGCTGAGGCTGAAGTTGCAACTCCACCCCCCGCCCTGCCAGCACAACTGCTCTGCTCCAGGGCGCCTCGCCCATCGCCGATTCCGCGTCAGGAAACCTGCCACCAGAGCCCTGCTGTGACCCAGCTCTTGTTTGCTCAGGCTTATTTGCCCACGTGCACAGAACTGGAAGGGAAACAGGTCACATGGCCAGCACACGGCAGGAACTTCATCCAGAGACGACCTCCCTTTAATCACCTATTTCATTAAGAAAGAAATGTAATTGTCCCTATGATGTCCCAGCGTCTAGAATATAGATTTCTTAAGCCTAGAGATTCATTTCCGTAAATCTGTTAAGTACTATATCAGTATGTTCACCTGGGCGACAGCCAATGGAGGCTGCGGTGAAGCCTTGTCAGAGAATATTAAATTCCATCTCAGCAGTGCTTAACATTAAATTCCTCATAACGGAGATGATATATAGGTGATTCAGGAATATCAGCTTTTCTTGTCTTGTTATATAACTAAGCTATTTTACGGTTCAATAATTTTCAAATATTAATGAAGGAAGAGTGCCAAAGCAAGGTAAGAAAGTCAGAAACACTTCAGCCTTATTGGCACAAGATAATTCAGCTTATACTTCAGAATCTAAGAATTATGAACTCAGAACCGAGCCCCCAGTAGATGTTAGAATACCTGAGCATTAGTTCTTAACAGCCTTTTTTTTTCCCCTGGGGGATGGAGGCTGGTTCCAAACCTGTATTTGATTTTTAAAAAATAACAAAACTTTCTCTCCAGAAAAACGCACATGAAATTTTACATAAAAGTGCAAAGGGTTCAGGGCATATGACACTGATTAATGGACCTGACGTTAAGAATCACAGGTCTGAGGATGATTTAACATCTTTAATTTATAAAATTTCCTCTATCTAGCAATTACAAGTGGTCTAAAATCGAAATCAGTAAGAGACAATAAGTCTCCCTTGACTCAACCCAAAAGTCATCTTCCAGAGCATTTCACTGGTTAAAATTCTTCAGGGAAAAAATATTAGGACTCGTTGGTGGTCAGGTGGCTAAGACTCCAGGTTCCCAATACAGGAGGCCTGGGTTTGATCCCTAGTCAGGTAACTAGTAGAGAAGGTGATGGTACCCCACTCCAGTACTCTTGCCTGGAAAATCCCACAGACAGAGGAGCCTGGTAGGCTGCGGTCCATGGGGTCGCAAAGAGTTGGACACGACTGAGCGACTTCCCTTTCACTTTTCACTTTCATGCATTGGAGAAGGAAATGGCAACCCACTCCAGTGTCCTTGCCTGGAGAATCCCAGGGACGGGGGAGCCTGGTGGGCTGCCGTCTATGGGGTCACACAGAGTCGGACACGACTGAAGTGACTTAGCAGCAGCAGCAGGTAACTAGAAACCCATGCTGGAACTAAGAGTTCACTTACCACAACCAAAAAGCTTCCACAGCCAAATAAATAAAATACATATTTTAAAAAACGTAGAAGAGCAAATCCTTAGAGAAAAAATCTTAAACTTCATATACTACTCCAGTTTAATAAAATAATCCTTATATGTACACGCTTCCTAAAGAACACATGAGTGACTACCATATTCTGAATCACCCACAACGGGAAGCAGGTAGGAGCAGAAACGGAGCTGGCTTCTCACCTGCGGCGAAGGCTGAGCACATCACGAAGAACATCCCCACGGCGATCCTTTTCAAGGATGATGGGAGCAGGCCGTTTCGTTTCAAGATGGGATCGACTAGTTTATCTTTCAGGGGAATTAACAGGAGGATGAGCACAGCATCAAACATGGTCAGCCAGGCTGCCGGAAACTAGAATTTGGAGATGCAGAAGACACGGGCTTATTTTCCTGCGGTGTCAGCAGCTGCTTACTTGACAACTAACGTCTAAATGGGAAAAGCTTATTTCAAAAACAGCTCATTTGTACAAGTATGACCTCCTAGGAAAATAGTCTGTCTCAAGACACTGGATCTGAAGAAAGGCTTTCATTTCTAAAGGGACGTGATTTGGGTTTTCTATGCTTTCTGGGGGGAAGAAGAAACAGGTCAAATATTCATGTTTAACTGACAGTAGCAACTTAGTTTGGGCTTCCCAGGTGGCTCAGTGGTAAACAATCTGCCTGCCAAGCAGGAAACGCAGGTTCAATCCCTGGATCTAGATGATCCCCTGGAGAAGGAAACTGCAACCCACTCCCGTGTTCTTGCCTGGAAAGAGCCTGGCAAGCTACAGTCCATGGGGTCGCAAGAGTCGGACACGATTTCATGACTAAATAACCACCACAAAGTCAGTTTAATCTAGTAAAGGACATAACCAATGGAAAGACAGTTTCAGAAGTGAGCAAAAATTCCATTGCAATAGGAACATGTTTAGTTCAAGCTACCTATATCATTTACAAAGTATCTGTGACTGGCAGAAGAAATTCTGTCACGTAAACCCCCAATGACAATTTTCACATCATTTCAATTGTTCTCACCGTGTGAGGATTGGTTGTAATACTGGAAATTTCTGGAATCTTCAAATGAAGACTCTGTAAAACATACGTCGTCTGCATCTGGGTGTAAAAAGCAGTGTCATTACACGTGCACGGCTGTCACAGGCCTGCAGCGAGCCGCCCCGCCCCCAGAGTACTCTGTGATGAGACTCGCAAAGGTCAGGTTGGCAAACGGGCAGGTCAATCTCTTGGCCACCATAGAAGTTGTCTGGAGGTGAACTTTAAAAGAGAAGTAACGACTACCCCACTGAGAAATTAAAAGGTGGGGCCTGGAAAAACAGAGGTATGCCCATTCTTAGCTTCATTTTTAAAAAGGTTTTCAAAACATTTAAGTCCACAAAAATGAGTCCATAACTAACATCAAGATTCCAAGATCCTGGAGACTTATGGCAAGGAAAGCAGGGAACCCAGGCACCTGAGTGCCGGGGCAGTGTTCACGGTGGGGGGAAGAGAGGAAATGAAACCTGAATATAAGACTCACTTGAAAATACACTGTCCAGTAAGGTATCAAAGCCAAGAAAACGGGGACAATCTTGACAAGAGCTTTCACATCTTCCACTTTATCTTCCGGGAATGGCCCTCCTCGAGACATCTTACATGAATCAAACAGACTGTGTTTAGAAGATTGCTGAAAGACTCCAATGCCTTCACTTTGGGAAATAAAATGAAGGAATTAGTTTTCTTCCACCCCCAGAAATCAGTTATTTGGTAACAAATTAGGTTTGGGGATAGGAAATGAGCTTGCTGCACTGAATCTGCTCAAAGCCCCTTCCGTTACCTACTAATCATTGCCCACCCAATGTGGCCACCCAGATTACTCCTCAAAACAGGGAGACGTCTGGAATCAGCAGATGGAAGCGCTTCCTAGCCAGAGTGCGATGCTGGCCGCCATCACGGTGGGATCACCCAGCGCTGTCTGGAAGGTGGCCGACCTCATCCCCAGCTTTGTCACACTGGCCACTGGTCCTGTGGTGTGGAGGAAGCCTGCAGCTTCATCTGAAGCTGGTGACACCTACATCAGCTACATCACCGGGTGAGCATTTGAAAAGACGACTGTCCCGATTGTTTGGGCCTTAAATTAGGCTATTTATCAGATGTCAAGACTCGATGACCAACACAAAACTCTTACAAAACCGAGCTGCTTTACTGTATTGCAGTCACACTGGTGTGACTGGGAGGGAGGGCTCTGTTACAGCAGAGAAGACATCAGCTCTTCTCTTAAGGCAAAGCCGAGACGGGGAGTGGGTGATGCTCCTGGTGATAACCTGACGGTGTCACCTGGGGGAAGATGACAGAGTGCCCACTGGCGAGCCCTGATCACCACCCTATCAGGGACCAGGACACTCATACTAGCATCCCCCTCCCCCCGCCGCAAGGAGGAGGAAGTCAGGGCACAGAGAGGGTAAGAAATGTGCCCAGGGCAACACAGCCAGGGAACGCGGCCGGGATCTGACCCCAGGCGGTCCTGGCTGTAGAACCTGAGGTCCCAATCACTGTACAGCCACCTGTCCCTCTGCTTGCCCCCTCAGGCCTCCCCTCCATGCTCTGGCCCGCCGGTCACAGTCCAGAGCTCTCGGCTGGCTCTGGTACCAGGAGGCCTTCCGGTCCTGGCTCCGGTGCTG
The DNA here is from genome assembly GCF_032405125.1 of Capricornis sumatraensis. Taxonomy (NCBI): domain Eukaryota; kingdom Metazoa; phylum Chordata; class Mammalia; order Artiodactyla; family Bovidae; genus Capricornis; species Capricornis sumatraensis. The sequence goes on along the minus strand of NC_091085.1, from coordinate 55,180,021 downwards.
GCAGCCCTGCCCACTTGCTCACCCTGGCCTGCCTTACTACACTATTTGTAACATGCACAGGTCCCAGGTCTCAGAGGTACCCAACCCAAAACACTCTTAACTGAGAAACAGGCTCTAAGGCCCTTTGTGGTAAAATAGGAAAAAAAAAAAAAGTTTTAATTGCACACCCTTCTCTAAAACCAGAAATAAATTACCATTAAGAATGCTTGCAATTCTGGGACTTGGATATAAATGGGAGCTGTCAGCTTTCTAGTTTATAAACTCCCGACCCATTTGACTGAGTCACCAACTACTGTGAATAATTTTTGTCTTTTAACACTGACATTTTAAATCTGAACTTTCTGAGCACGGAAAAATTGAAAACTATAAAATTTAAACCAAGTTTTGGACAGAAAAAGTAAATGCAACAGACATTTACTGAGCACCTACTATATGCCTCATTCTGTTTCTGAGTCCTGAGGAAACACACATAAATAAAAAAAAAGATACATCTCTTGTCCTTATGGAGCTGAGTCCGGTGCGGAAAAATACTTAGAAAAATACACTTAATGTGAAAACACTAAATTCCAAACATATTATTATTCATACTTTTATTTGAAAAAATTCATAGCTTCTCCTTTTTTTGGCCAAAGGCGTAAAGTACCTATAAACCTAATATAGATTCTATCACTGATTACTACATCATACTGCCGACGCTTCTCTAAATAACATTCAAATGTCAAACAGCAAATTCACTTCACAGAGTCATGCACACAGGTTGCTGGCTATAATGCTTACGTTTTCATATCATTAAAGTATTTTAAAAACTATTTTAAGTCACTACACATCTAAAACTTTGCCCAGGGCACACACATTGTTAGTGTTATTATTCTGTAACATACAAGGGTCCAACATGGAGCCACAAGTCACCAACGGCAAGGCACACAGACAAGTGCTCCCTGAGACCCCCGCCCGAGGCTGTGTGTGCAGCTGTGCACCCTCTCCCGGGAGGAGGGGTGGGAGGTGGGGCTGTCAGCTCTCAGATCCTCAACTAACAGAGGCGAAGTCTCTCACAAAGGTGTGGCACTGTTTCCACTCACCAATGAACTGAACTGGCAGGCATGGATTTCATGTCTAAAACAGCATTAAAACATCTTCAAAACAGAGACCCCCCCCCGCCCTCAAAAAAAAACAAAACAGAGACCACTTAGAGCAGAAAGAAACTGGAATTGGGCCAGATGGAACCGGCCCCATAAATAAGGGAATGCTGGGTGACGCTGTGCTTCCTTCGCTTCTAGAGCGACATTCTGCAAAAGCATCCTCATCAATTAGTCACCACTGACTGGCCTCTTATCAGCTTACAAGGCCTCACAATGATCCTGTGAGAGGGGACCTCTCCAACTGCACAAGAAGGAAAAGAAGGCTCTGCAAGGTCATTGACCTGCCCAAGATCAGACAGCCCCATCCCATGCATAAGGAGAGTACAGTCAAGAGAATTTGTCAGACCATCATCTTCTCTACAAGCTGGTCCTCTTTGAATTGTGCCAAGGAAGACATCAAAAACCAACATAAAGGGAAAACAGATTCCCAAGTCCCAGTAGTCTTTACCCCGCCATTTGTGCATCAAAACCCACATGTCCACAAAGCAACAGTGTCCTCTTACACAGGTGTACCAGGTATCATCCAGAAAGACACTCTGAAACTTTAATGATACATTTTTCTAGTGGGTATTTAATCTATAGGCCAAACATCTGGGATCTGAAATCATGCTTTTGCTGAATTAAAATGAGGCCCCAGTAAAGCACTACTGCCGGCTGCAGAGGCAGCAGGGCTTCAATCGTTAAAAATTCTTCAGTGTGGTCCCACCATCAGCTGCTCTGAATTGAGTCTGAACGCGACACTGAATGAGTCTGCGGAGGCCTACCCGGGGACAGCTAAAGCAACCAGAGGCGTTGAGCCTGGAGTGAAGGGGCAGGGCTGTGGGAGCTGTTTTGGTACAGCTTCAGATCCACCACGTGGGAAGAACATGAGACATCTGTGATGGCTCCAAGGACATAAACAGGATACAGGCAGACAAGCCACGAGGAGGCAGACAGACGCGGGTCAGTCTGCAGAACATTCTTGCAACATGGGCCCTCCTGGTGGAGGGGCAGGAGGCTCCCCAGGGCTGAGCAGTCCCTCTCCAACTCAGGGACTGAGCACCCATCTCAATGCTCGTCTTGATCAAAATCCTCCCTGAGAGGCTCAGCTCCAAATGGTCCTGAGGACTTTTCTGGGGTGATGGACATTCTACGTTCTGACTGTAGTTACCTGACAGAATAAATGTCATAATTCCCAGAATAGTACAGTTAAAAGGCAAGTCTTTTAATACACGTTAATTTACACGTCAAAAGTAACACCAAAAATTTCTGAGGGCTTTTTGTGAGCTAAGTTCTGGACTTTTCTTCATTACTCTGCAACTAGGGTGACCGAACTTCCGCCAGAGCTTGCCCGGGATTCCCTGGGACCCGGGACTTATGGCTTTAAAACCTCAGGTCGTGGGCAGACAGTACTCCACCTGGGAAGTCCCGTGTTAACGGGACGATGCCTTACCCTACCAGCATCTTAATTCTGCTATCCTGTCCTCAGAGAGCGGCTGACATGACCACTGGAGGATGGCCCACGCTGACCTGCTCAGCTGCTGGCCCTGAAGTGGGAGGCAGCGGCTCACTGCTTATGGAGCACCACATGCATCTACACCTACAAACTAAGCAACTGCTCGGTTTCTGAGCCAAAGGGCTGTCCAGGCCTTCTAAAATTCAGATTTCAGTGTTCATAAATAAAGTTTTGTTGGAACATTGAAAAAAATAAAATAAAATAAAGAGAAATGTATTAAGTTTAACACTGTCTCTTCGATGCCCTCGGCAAGCCTCTGTCTTTATCCTCTTTACACAGCTAAGCAGGCGTGGGCCTCCGTCTACATCAGCAGTAAGTGGAGGGTCAAAGTGCAGGTTAGAAATGAAAAAGCGCCAAGCTGGGGAAAGAGGGAGGCCGCTGGCTCATCTTTAAGATGGAGATGGGACACCTCACACTCCTGGCGCTGCTGTGGGACATTTCAACTCCAGCCCCATGGCCCTCCCAACGGTGAGCACAGGACAGACAGAAGCGAGCACTTTAATTTTAGAGTGGTTAATAAGTCACGTGGAACCGTCTGTGATGAGAATAAAGCCGCTCACCCGCTAGGACTGGCCTCCCTGATGCGCTTCTGGGGGCGGCAGGAATACACCAGTATCCTGAACATGTCGGTGAAGGCACTGCCGTCGGGCGGCTTGGTGATGAAGAAGGTCTGGCCGCACAGGAAGACCGCGAAAGCAACACCGATGCAGACAGCAGGGATGGCATAGCCGGTGACAAAACTCACGTTCTGCTGGATGTAGGCAATGCCCCCCAGCGAGACGATCGCTCCCAGATTAATGCTCCAATAAAACCAATTAAAAAATCTTCGCGTGGCTTCTGGACCCCGATCTTTAACCTAAAATAGCAGGGAAGAAAAAGACTTAAACCCGTGTGATCACCTTTAAGGATGAAAAACATATATTATGTTTTTATATAAGTTGTTTTATGTATGTGTGTGTGTGTGTGCTCGGTCATGTCATTCTTTGTGACCCCATCAACTGTAGCCTGCCAGGCTCCCTTGTCCATGGCATTCTCCAGACAATACTGGAGTCGGTTGCCATTTCCTCCCCCAGGGGATCTTCCCAACCCAGGGATCGAACCCAGGTCTCTTGCATCTCCTGCACTGGCAGAAGATTCTTTACCATTAGCGTTACATGGGAAAACCACTTTACACGTATATATAAAATAGTATGATAAATTGATACAGCTTTCTATCAATTACTGTTGTCATCATAGTCTTTAAGAAATGCAGCACATGGGAATTCCCTGGCAGACCAGTGGTTAGGACCTGGTGCTTTCACTTCTGGGCCCCAGGTTCAATTCCTCTTTGGGGAACTAAGATCCCACAAGCCACGGCCAAAAAAAAAAGGGAAAAACAGCACCACAATCAAATGGTGTTTACAGGTAAGCTCAAGGGTCTCTTGACAAAAAATGTGTTTTATACTTTCAATTATTACAGATTTGTTAAATATACTTAAATCTTAGAGCATTTCTCAAAGTAGCTCCCAGGGACCACATGCTTTGGGAATGCCACGAATGCTCCTTAAAAATGCCGATTCACAGGACCTATTATTATCCAGGACCGGCCACTCATCATCTCTCGGGTTGGGGCCCAGGAGTCTGCGTTTTAAACAACTTTCCAGAGAACTTCTACTCAAAGCCATATAGCTCCAAGGCTTGATACATCTGGAACCAGAGGAAAATTAGAGAGTGCAACTAAAACCACGTGCTGTTTTCAGACCAGGAAGCCTCTCGGGAAATCAAGAGAAGTTCTGATAAGAACAGGATTCCTTAAAGGTTCAAAGATCACTGACTTCCTGAACATAGACAAACAGGTGCCAGGTTACACAAGCACTTTCCTCAAGACCTACCCAGTGGGAGCCTGTCCTGGTGCGGACAAGACAGTCTGCGTGGGCACGGGCACCCTGTAACATCCCTCCCTGAAGATAGCTTTTCACATCTACGTGACACCCCAAGAATGTGCTTGAGCCAGTCATTGCTAGCCAGTTCCATCTCATAAGACGTTTAAACAAACCTCCTGGTTTAAAGGCTGATGCTGGATTGTGTACAAAGACTGCCGGGTGTTACTGTCTCGGGAACCTCTTGTTGTCTTGTCCTTACATTACAGGTTATGAAAAGGTTGGACAATTTCTGGTCCGGTAACAGATCTGAATTCTGATCCACAGAGTAATCTCTTCTAAGTAAGAAAGGAGGTTCTCATCGGGGGCCTAAACAACCAGTTATAATGCACAAAAACCATCTTTTTAGCAGCCATATTATATGATATGACATTTTAACTTCTATTTTTTAAGATCAAAGTACAGGTGTAAATACAAAATCAGAATCATGTGCCCCTCCAAAAAATTTTAATCCAACATGATTAAATATGCTATGGGGTCGCAAAAGAGTCAGATACAACTTAATGACTAAACAGCAACATGGTAAAAGTTAATATGCGTGAAGAAATTATCTGGTAATCACCGTCTAAAACTGAAAATCTGAGTTTTTAAACAAACCTCACGTCATCAGAATGAGCTTAAACTTGACTCCCTTCCACGTCAGAAATGAACAGAGATCCAAGAAATGATGGCAAGACTAATGAGTGAATAAATGATTTGTATGGAGGATGTCTTATGTTTCTAAGAAAGAGAGCTCCCTCTGAGGACACAATGCATTTGTTTGTTTATTTAGGCTGTGCCATGTGACTTCTGGACTTTTATTTCCCCATCCAGGGGTTGAACCCATGCCCCTGCAGTAGAGGCGAGTCCTAACCACTGGAGTACCAAGGAGGTCCCCATAATGCATTCCAATGTCACTAAAATGGACTCAAATATTCGTGATCTCCTGGGAACAAACCAGAGGAAGAAAAAATTGTAAGCAGGCCAATGGCTACAGAGAAAATGTAACTAAAGATAAGAAAACAAGTAATTAGGGTGGGGGACAAACTTAAAAGGGAAGAGGGCCAGTAAACAGAATATTGAAAATTAACACAACTTCTGCATTAACTGAAATATATCAGGGCCCTCCCCACCGTCTATAGAGGCGCTGTGCACATCCCAGTGAACTTGGCAATCAACTGATTTGAACATCGAAGTGTAATGCACCCAAATTACTTTAAAAACCTAAGCCTATTACTAAAGCCCTAAATAACCATATAACCAGTAATTTTCTGGAACAAATGGGAAGCTGCCCTTGTAAACTGCAGATCACATGCCTCCGTGCCCTGGACTGACACCCTCAATTCACATCAGTCACATTACATCACCATCTCTACCCTCGCCTCTCGCCCCACCAGATCATGGGCAAACAAGACCATCATGTGACTGGTCAAAAGACACCACTACACCACTGCTGCAACTCAAAGAGCAGCTGCAAGAACAGGATCCTGTGCAGTGAGTCCAACAGTAGGCTGATTTGGAAAAATTCCTTTAAACACACATGAGCGCAACTTTTCTTTCCTCTAGGTGAAATGTAGCTTTGCTCTTGTTGTAAAATAAGTTCTTTCAGTCTGCTATTTCAAATACAGGATTCATCCCTTAAGAATGATGGTGACCTCTGAGAAAGGTTAAGCACTGGGGGAAAGGTGGGGCTGACAGAATTCAGATCAGCATCGCCCCTGGACTCTGTGGTGTAAGTCTTAATTCCAAAGCCAGCCAAGGCCTCCTTCTCAGAGCTGCATAGCCTGACCCCATTCATCTCTCCCTCAGACTGCTTCCCAGAAGCCCTGTGTCACAAAGGCGTAAGTGATAAGAGAAGCCTAAAAGGTACCTTCTGCGCACCACTCAGCCACAGAAAAGAATGAAAAAATGCCATGTGCAGCTACATGGACGGACCTGGAGATTATCACACTAAGTGAAGTCAGTCAGGCAGAGAAAGACAAATGCTACGTGATATCACTTATATGTGGATAAATGAATTTATTTATAAAACAGAAACAGACTCACAGACACAGGAAACAATCTTACGGCTACCACAGGGAAAAGTTGGGGGTGACATAAATTAGGAACTTGGGATTAACAGATACTCACTACTATACATAAGACAGATAAACAACAAGGTCCTACTGTATAGCACAGGGAACTATGTTCGATCCCTTGTAATAGACTATAGTGGAGAAGAAACAGAAAAAGGATATGTATAAATGTATAACCAAATCACTTTGCTGTATACCTGAAACACAACATTGTAAATCAATCATATTTCAATCAAACAAAAAAACTCCCGGGAGCTCCCTGGTGGTCTAGTGGTAAGGATTCAGCAGCGTGCAGTAGCCCAGGTTCAATCTCTGGTAAGAGAAGTGAGATCCAGCAAGCTGCAGGGCACGGCCAAGATTTAAAAAAAAAAAAAAGAAATCCTGAAAAATACAAATAGATTTTCTTCAAACTCAGGCCAGGAGATGCCAAACTAGCTCCTCTTGAAGAACAGATTACAGGCCTCATGCCCAGAGGGCAGGCTCCTGGCCATACCTCCCCACACCTGCGAGGGAGGGAGGGGAGACTTCTGAAATCCCCTTCAACCAGCCAGCACCTGGCACAGAGCAAGCACTCCAGCTGAAGGGTACCAACATTTTCGTTTCCACTGAGATTCAATTCTCACTATAAAATTCACCCTTTTGAAATGTACCACTCAGTGTTTTTCAGTCTTCACAGATGTCCAACCACCACAGCTTTCCAATTCTACCTTCTCATCACACCAGCAAGAAACCTGGTTCTGGTCACAGTGGCCTCCCCTCCCCCATTTCCTGACTCCCGGCAACCACTCATCTCTTAAATCTTTATGGATGTCTATTCTGGACATTTCATATAAACAGAATCCTATGATATGTGGTGCTGGTGCCTTGCATCTTTCAATGGCATGATGGTTTCAAGGTTCATCCACACTGAAGCAAGTACTTTATCTCTCTTTACTGTTGAAGCCTATCCCGCATATGTCCATCCATCAGTTGATGGCCATCTCCTTGCTGCTGCTGCTGCTGCTGCTGTTTAGCGGCAAAGTTGTATCCGACTCTTGCGAACTCATGGACCATAGCCCACCAGGTTCCTCTGTCCACAGGATTTCTCACAAAGAATACTGGAGTGGGGTGCTATTTCCTTCTCTAGGGAATCTTCCCACCCAGGGTTCAAACCTGGGTCTCCTGCTTGGCAGGCAGATTCTTAAGTTTAAAAAATTTTTAAACATACAGAAAAGTTGGAAGAACAGTAAACCATACACATCCTTAGTTCTTTTTCTGTACATATACAAAATACTCTTTTGGCTGAACTATTAAGTTGCAGCATATTTCACCCTAAAGATTTCATCATGAATCTCCTAAAAATAAAGCTGTCTTCTACAAGACCACAAACCATCATCTAAGAAAATTAACATCAATGCAACTTTATCTACTATGTGGTCTAATCAAGTTATCCCAGTCATCCAGATAAATGACTTTTAAAGAAGGTGAGCTACAATCGCAAAGCATGCGCTGTGTATGGTGGTCAAATCTTTGATAGCCCTGAATCTGTTCTGCATGACAGTGTCAGGTTAGAAGAGATTGGGTCAATTCTCTTGCAGAACAGCACATTTCTTTTTAATGTCCACATTTAATTACACATCAAAAGAGTCCAAATTCTGTCATGCCTTCTACAGAACTTCTATGGGAGCACTCATTCTTTTAAGGAGTATTGATCACTTATCTATTATCTACTGGAGAGCAGTCATTTTTAAGTCAGACTTTCTGGGTTCAAATCCAGCTTCCCCATTCACTTGCAGTGGACCAGGGCTGGTCAAACCTGCTAAGCCTCTGTTTATTGTAAAATAAGGATAATTATGGGATATAAATTGTTGCAGGGTTTTATATAAGAGTGTAGGAAGAGCACTCAGTACAGTGGGGCATAACCTACACGCTCAGCACGCGCTGTAGTCCTGTGGCCTGCTCTTTAGAGATGGAGCGACTGCCCTGGTGGTCCAGTGGTTATCGATCTGCCTGCTAATGCAACTACTGAAGCCTGAGCACCACAACTACTACCGCGCCCTAGAGCGCGTGCTCTGCGATAAGAGAAGCCACCACAGTGAGAAGCGTGGACGACGAAGAGTATGGCCCCCAATCCCTGCGACCAGAAAACGCATGAGCACTGCAATGAAGACTCACCATAGCCAAAAAAATACTAAATTAAAAAAAAAAAAAACAAAAACCCAAAAACACAAGATGAAGAACTCCCAGTCCTGGGCCTTGAAAGTTGGCAGAACCATCACAGAATGCCCATCTCAGCTAAAGTATACATTAAGAAATCAAACCTGCACATAAACCATGGTGTGCCACTCACTGCCTACAAAACAAAAGAAATACATCTTTTTGCGCTTCCATTTCCTCATTTTAAAAATAGGTCTAGATTCATAAGAGATTCAAATGAGTTCAGGTATGTAAAGCACATTCCATGGTGCAGAGGAAGGAGGTTAAGAATTCAGGACATTAGGCAACTATTATCTCCAGCATCATTATAAGGAATCACGTTACCATAACAGCCTTTCACAGGTGTGATTAATGTTCAGATTCAAAGGATGCATTCTTGCATCCTGGCTCAGTCACATACTAGCTCTGTAACTTTGGGCAAATGATTTAACCTCTCGAGTTTTCATTTCTTCATCTGCAAAATGGGCACAGTTAACAGCAGAGGCGTCCTATAAACTGGGAAAGTATTCAGCACAGGGCCTGACGCACAGTAGGCTCTCTGGAAATGCTGGCAATCACATTGCTACTTGGCCCAGAAACCTAGGAGTTGCCTTCGCTGCTGCATAAGATGAGCCAGCAATTCTGGCACCCTCTCTGCATGCAAGGCAGGAGACCTGGGTTCGATCCCTGGGTTGGGAAGATTTCCTGGGGAAGGGAATGGCTACCCGCCCCAGTATTCTTGCCTGGAGAATCCCATGGACAGAGGAAGCCAGGCGGGCTACAGCCCATGGGGGGTTGCAAAAGAGACACACACGACTTAGCCACTAACCAACAACCATCACCTTCGTAACATCCTAAATCCACCACTTCATCCCTTGTCCATTGCCCCTGTCCTACTGCAAATCTCTAATTTCTCACCTGGCCAGTGCAACAGACTCCTACCTGATCTGCCTGGTGTCAGCACTTTCCATACAACTGAGGCTCTATCAGTTCAGTTCAGTCGCTCAGTCGTGTCCGACTCTTTGTGACCCCATGAATTGCAGCACACCAGGCCTCCCTGTCCATCACCAACTCCTGGAGTCCACTCAGACTCACGTTCATGAGTCAGTGATGCCATCCAGCCGTCTCATCCTCGGTCGTCCCCTTCTCCTCCTGCCCCCAATCCCTCCCAGCATCAAAGTCTTTTCCAATGAGTCAACGCTTCACATGAGGTGGCCAAAGTACTGGAGTTTCAGCTTTAGCATCATTCCTTCCAAGGAAATCCCAGGGGTGATCTCCTTCAGAATGGACTGGTTGGATCTCCTTGCAGTCCAAGGGAGTCTCAAGAGTCTTCTCCAACACCACAGTTCAAAAGCATCAATTCTTCCACGCTCAGCTTTCTTCACAGTCGAACTCTCACATCCACACATGACCACTGGAAAAACCAAAGCCTTGACTAGACGGACCTTTGTTGGCAAAGTAATGTCTCTGCTTTTCAACATGCTATCTATACCAGACTGCAAACTTTTTCTGTGAGGGGGCAGGGTGTAAACAGCTTACATTTTAAGTAACATTCAGTCTGTCACAACTACTTGATTCTGCTATCCTATTGTGAAAGCAGTCCCAGCATGGATGATAGGCGACCAGGTAGGTGCAGGTCTGTGGTCCAATAAAACTTTATTTATGGAGGCTAAAATTTGAGTTTCCCGTCAGTTTCATTTGTTACACACACACACACAAACTTTCTTTTTTTCAAAGACAAAAAAAAAAAAAAAAGCACCTAAGAATCATTCTTAAGAAAGTTGCGGGCTCTCCAAAAACAGGAAGTAGACCAGATTTGGCTGGCAGGCCACAGCTGCCAGGCCCCTGCCCTACAGAGACTGAATATTTTTGAAACTAAATCAGATCACATTACCCTCGGCTCAACCCCATAAAAGGCTTCCTACTGTATTCAAAACAGACCTCAAACTCTTTACAAAGCGTCACATCACGAAGCCCTACCTGCCATCTCTGTTTCCATTTCTTTTCTGTTTGAGACATACTTGTCGACAACCTTCTGTAAGTTCAAGGCGTACAATACGTGTACGTGTTGTAGGTGTTGTACACAATACGTGTACTGAAGTGTTCCGTGCTGCAAAACGACAGCTACTGCAGCTGCTATGACAACCAGAGCAGCCCTCTCTTCTGGCCCCAATCTGCACTTGCGGATGCCCAGTACAGAAACGCCTCTGTCCCCGCCCCCGGGACTCAACTCCAAAGGCCCCTCGGTTGGAAGGAGGTCCCCCGAGTTTGCAGCTCCGCTCGCTAGCGCCCACCGCAGGCAGCCCGGGTGGTAACCTGGGTTACCGGGTCCACGACCAATCCCGCCCCCTCACCTCGCACCTGCGGACCCCTCACCTGGTCTGCGCCAAAGGGCGTGATGTTGGCCTTGACCGCGCCCACGCCCAGGCCCACTAGCGCGAGCGCGGAAAGCACTGCGGGCGCGCAGTAGCGAGCGGGTGCGTCGGTGCACGGCGGCGCCGAGCAATTGCGGACGTTCGTAGGGCCGGGGGCCCCGCAGAGCGCCGAGCGTGTAGCGGGCGCGGCCAGCAGCGGGAAGGCCAGCATGCCGAGCAAGTAGAGCGCCAGGCTGAGTAGGATGGCCCGCGCCCGGCCAAGCCGCGCATCGGCGAGCCAGCCCCCGAACGGCGACACCAAGTAGGTGAGGCCCATGAAGAGCAGCAGCGCCTGGCTGGCCTCCGCGCCCTCCCAGCCGAACGCCGTGCCGTTGAGGAACAGCACCAGGTTGGCCGTGACGCCGTAGAAGGCGGCGCGCTCCAGCAGCTCCGTCAGCAGCACGGCCGCGCACGCTGCGCGCCGGCCCGCGAACGCCGTCCGCCGCGCGCCCAGCAGCGGCGCCCGCTCGTCCCCAGCGCCCTCCATGCGCCCACTCGCGCGCCGCCCGCCGGGCCGCTCTGCCGGATTCTGTCTTGCTCTGCAGCCGCCTTCGCCGCCGCCCTTCTCGCGAGACTTGTCCCGCCAGCCTCTTCGCCCCGCCCCACGACCGTCCCCATAGGGCGAGCCCGCCGCGAAGGCCGCCTGGACTTCCGGTCGCGCCCCGGAAGTCTGCCCGGGAGGTGGCCCGGCTTCCGTCAGCTGCAGTGCGGGAGGGTGGGGGCGTGACTCCAGAGAGGGTTTTAAAAGTAAAAATCAGAGTCACTCGCTCGGAGGTTCCCAGATTTCTTGCAGTGATCTCAGCCTTCCTTGCCCTCCAGGCCAGTGTTAATAGTGTTAACAGTGTTCCTTGCCCTCAGGCTGGCCCCTGCACCCGCGCCGGCTTCCTGGCCCTGGAATGTTGTCTCTCTTGTCTCTGGGAGCAGATAGTTCTTTTGGCTGTTGTCCTGTGCATTGTAGGATGAGAAATGGCATCCCTGGCCTCTAGTCTCCATTAAATGCCCGTTGCACTCTGTTCTCCAGTTGTGACAATCAAAACTGTCTCCAGATGTTCCCAAACGAGCCATGAGTGCAAAGTAGTCGGCACTGAGAGCCGCTGCCTGAAAACGAGCTCAGAGCCGATTTCCTTGTCACATGGCTAGCATTCTGTTTTCCTTCAGCCCTCAACTGGAGTGGTGACTCCTTGTAAACATTTCCTGACCAGTCCATCTAAAGTGGATTCCACGCCCATCCTATTAACCTGTTTTAGTTTCCACATACTCTCCGCCATGTTTTTATGCTTATTCCTTTGTCCGCAGTTTGTACGTGGCCCCCACAATTATGAACTCTATGGCGGCAGGGTTCTTGTGTGTCTTTTTCATCACCGTGCTTCACCCCCGCTCCCATCCTCCCCACCCCACCGCCGGGCACCTATGTGAGACACTGTCACAGTGCCACGGGTACTGCGTGGGATACTGCACCAGTGGTGCAACTGAAGAGGGTCCTGCAGAAACAGTCCTCAGCATGCTTCAGAAACTGGGAAACAGGGCTACAATGATTCAGTTCGAGCAAGACCACATCCTCTTCTTCATCCATCCTTAAATCCAGCTGCTTCTGCTGCTGCTGCTGCTGCTGCTAAGTCGCTTCAGTCGTGTCCGACTCTGTGCGACCCCATAGACGGCAGCCCACCAGGCTCCCCCATCTCTGGGATTCTCCAGGCAAGAACACGAGTGGGTTGCCATTTCCTTCTCCAATGCATGAAAGTGAAAAGTGAAAGTGAAGCCGCTCAGTCGTGTCTGACTCTCAGCGACCCCATAGACTGCAGCCTACCAGGCTCCTCCCATGGGATTTTAAACTGTGGGCTTGCTGGTAGGTCATCTGGGTAAGTAGTCCTTCCTAAAAGGTTTGAAGCAGCATGTATTAACTTTTTATTTTTCAAAATGTCTGACATCTTGACTGTAGCAGAGCAAGGTGCTGGCACACAGCGGGCAGTAGATAAATATTTAATGAGAGATAACTGAATGCCACCATAGGACTTTTCCCACCACATCCATTAGTGCTAATTTTAAGCTGTCAGCTCCAGTGTCCTTTCCTGATCTTCCCAGATTTGAACAGATCCCCCTTTTATATGTCATTAGAAGACAGGATACAATTTTCTTACACACCACCCATGATAATTTATGCTTATTTGTTTTGTGAAGATGTTTAGTAGCTGTCCTTAAAGCTCAGAGTGCTAAGATTTTGTTTTTTCTGCTACTATATTCCTACAATCTAGGACAGTACCTGCCAGCGATAGATATGTGTGGAATTAAATGAATAAATGAATGACTATTTGTTGAATTGTAAATGGTGTTGGAAGAACTTGTTATGTTCACCTATTCTTTTTTTTTTTTTAAGACTCTTGTGATGTTCTGCAGCATATATTAGTATCCAAATTTTGCTAGTGGAAAAAGCAACCCCCTCGAGATTCCTGTCCCGAATCCTACATCTAGTAGGCATTAGAATTTAGACTTGAGTAAAAGGCTCCAAAACTAATTCCTAGTCCAGTGCTTCTTCCACCCTCCAGCTTGTAGATAAGTCAAAAACTATGAGTCTCTTTTTTAAAGACTGACAGCATGATACACTCAGACAAAGCACAGAATAATATTAGCATTAAACATGGAATGAAAATAAAGCTCCTCAAGTGGAATCACATGGTGACTTAGTAATGGAGCTCTGCCCAAAACAGATGTGCCATTTTGAATGACAGCCAACTAACCCAATTAGATTGTCTCATTTAAGAAGGATAAAGCCAGGCAAAATGGGGGACAGTGGGGTGGGGGGAGGGGAGAGGAAGGCAGTTATAGAATTCAGGATGTGCACCTAGGACTGGTGAGCACTTGTACCTGGTCCTCGGGAGGTATGCCATGCACCCCAATGTCTGTACCCAGAGGCTGCAAAATATATTCAGTGGACAGGAATGTTTTCCTTTGATTGTGGTGTTTAAAAGAAGTGAGTCAAAACCACATAATGCAAGATTCAGTTTCTTTGAAATGTCCAAAATAGGCAAATCTATAGGGACAGAACTTAAGCTAGTGTGTGATACCCAGGTGCTGGGGGGATGGAAAGATTGAGGGGTGACTGGTAAAGCCTGTGCATTTCGTTTTGCGGTAGTGAAATATTCTGAAATCATGATGATAGTTGCAGAACTCTGTGAATATACTAAAAACCATTGAATTGTACATGTTAAATTAATGAACCAGATGGTATGTGAATTGCATTTCAATACAGCCATTGCCAAAAAAAGTGAGCCAACAGCTAAACACTGGGAGGTTTCACATGTAAAGTTAGATGCCCTGCTGCTCTTGAAAAAGCAGGCGGAAGCCCTGGCAACATTGGGACTTGTGGCTGCCTGTGACACGAGTGACCACTCCCCCAACCCCCTACTTGAACTACGATGCTGGTATTTGTGACTTTACATATTCTTTGCAGGCCACAGTGCCAGAGGGCTGTCTGTGACCTGCCCTTGGTGAAGAAACTGTGGCAGAAGTATCCCTGAGCTAGGTCTCAGGGTAAACCTTGAGAAGTTCTGGCAGCTTCCACTTTTGTGCCTTGGGAGTCCTGGACCAAGCTACCTTGCTGGAGAGACCATGTATTGGGAAAGATTCTGCAACTCCATGGAGAAGGGGTCCCAGCACCCCAGCCTTCCAGCAGGCCTTCCTGCTGAAAGAAGACACATAAGTAACCACCACCAAGAGCAACAGGAAAAACTGCCCCACTGAACCTCCACCCAGATCACAGAAAAATGAATGGATTGAATAGTTGTTATTATTTATTTTTTTAATCGTTTTGTCTGTGTAGCACGGGAGATCTTAGTTCCCCAGCCAGGGACTGAACCAGCAGTTCCCAACAGGGAAGTCTTAACCACTGGACAACCAGAAAGTGAAAGTCGCTCAGTCATGTCCAACTCTATACAGTCCACGGAATTCTCCAAGCCAGAATACTGGAGAGGGTAGCCTTTCCCTTCTACAGGGGATCTTCCCAACCTAGGGATCGAACCCAGGTCTCCCACATTGCAGGCAGATTCTTTATCAGCTGAGCCACGAGGGAAGCCCAAGAATACTCTAGTGGGTAGCCTATCCCTTCTTCCACAGATCTTCCCAATCCAGGAATCAAACCGAGGTTTCCTGCATTGAAGGCAGATTCTTTACCAACTGAGCTATGAGGGAAATCTGGACCACCAGGGAGGTCCCTAAATAGCTGTTACTTTAAACCACTAAGTTCTGTGGAGGTTTGTTAGGTAGCATAAGAAAATGAAACATGCCTGCATTTTCCCATAGCCACCATCTGTGACTCCAGGTAACCACCCAGTCTTTAGATGGAGCACACACTGTCTAGCTCACACATGTCATCCCAACTCTCTGTCGTCTTATTTTTTTCACAGTAGAGAAATTGTTCCCATGTCTACACTGACTGCTGTCCAACTGAAACTAGTTCAAATTGAATAAAATGAAAAATTCTGTTTCTCAGTCACACCAGCCACATTTCAGGTGCGCAGTGGCCCCAGGTGATGGGTGGCTGCCATTGTGCACAGCACAGTCGGGATCACGCCACAGCTACAGGAAGTTCTGCTGCTCTATGTGAATGTGCAACAGGCATGGTTGATTACTTGTTACCAATGTCCACACCCTCTTTCTCCTTCCAAACAATCCTAACCCCACCCTGCTCTCCTTCAACTACCCATGTAGTTCAGGAGAAACTAACTTCATGTTTGTTTCTGGATCTGACTAGTCTGTACCAGTGCTAGATCTCTGATGCTTCTTCCTTTTTAAATTTAGTTTTTATTTTCTATTACTTATTTTTTGTCTTCACTGTATGGCATGTGGGATCTTAGTTCCCCGACCAGGAATCGAACCAGTGGCCCCTGTGTTAGGAGCACAGAGTCTTAACCACTGGACCACCAGGGAAGTCCTTCTGATGCTTCTTCACAGCTTTCAGAAACCCAGACTGTAGCCATTCAGGATGTGAATTTCCACCAGGGCCCAGGAGAAGACAAGTGACATAGATGGGCCCAGTCAGGCTAAAGGAAAGGACTCTTACTCAATAACTGCAAGAGAAATACACTCTTCCAGACAGGGCGTGAATGAGAATGCCCATAGACCTAGTTGCCAGGGATGGCTGTTTCACAATCACGTGATAAATCAGTGTAGGATGGGCCAGCTTTGTGGATGGTGCAGTGATGAATCAGGGAGATGTCACATAGCAAAAGAAACAAAAGATAGTAAATCTGACATTGTTTAAGCCACTCTGCTGGACTTTATGTTAGTATGACCCAAAACCACCTGTTGTGATTCGATCAGAACATGGGAAAACTGGGATTTCCCTGGTGATTCAGTGGCTAAGACTCTGTGCTCCCAATGCAGGGTGCCTGGGTTCTATCCCTGCTCAGGGAAGTAGACCCTCGCATGCTGCAACTAAGAGTCTGTATGCCACAACTAAAGATCCTGCACACTGCAACAAAGACCGTGCAGCCAAAGAAATAAATAGATTCACACTGGTGTAAAGCAGAAACTAATACAACATTGTAAAGCAATTGTGCTCCAATTAAAGTAATAATAAAAATTTTTAAAATGGGAAAATAAAAAATAGAATAAGGGAAAGCAGCCTGATTTCCTACCCCTTCCCCCCAACACATGGTCCAATTCGCTCTTAGAATTTTCCAACTGGTCCCTGTAATCAGTGACTTTGCAG
This sequence comes from Capricornis sumatraensis, assembly GCF_032405125.1. Lineage (NCBI taxonomy): Eukaryota > Metazoa > Chordata > Mammalia > Artiodactyla > Bovidae > Capricornis > Capricornis sumatraensis. The sequence continues at coordinate 55,163,118 of NC_091085.1, read as the reverse complement.
ACTGCATACTAAGCCCACAATGATTGTATAGCTAAAGGGTTGATATACATTGACTCTCACCTCTTTGTTGGGTACATATATGATCCATGCCCTCTTCCTGAAAATAATTGTATAAGTCTCTCCCCTGCACCTAAAACAAATAAATATGTAAAGGACCAAACTCATGCGGCAAGCATCCAGGGATAGGTGACATCACCTTATTATTAAGTTCTTTGGGCAGCTTCTCCCCCTCCAGGGCCCTCTGGGAAAGAGGATCTTACTACAAGGACACTTGTAGTATAGATTGACTTTGGAAATGCCCTGTTGCTCAAAACACAAATGCCCTGTTTTCTCCACCACCACCCTGCCCCCTGTGCCTTGCTCAATGCAGAGCTCAGAGAAGATTCTCTCAAAAGGGAGGTGTTCAGAAACCACCAGAGGCTGAGGACATTTCAGGGGCTGCCCAATCTCTCTGACTCTTTTTCATGACATTTCTGCTTCTTGTTTCACATCTGTGTGGCTCACCCCTTGCGACCAGACAGTGGCATGTACTTACTTAGTTTCAGCTTCCTCAAAGTGCTGGTTTACAAATAGTCATCATGGACTTTCTGCACGTCCGTACATCACTCATTTGTTCAACAGATTGCCGAGCACCTTGCCTGCATGTCACAACAGCTCAGTGTCAGCACCCACGGCCGATCCTTCTGCTTTTCTGGTTTCCCAGTTCCCTACAGAGGAACTCAGGCACAGCTCATCTTTCGTGCATCATTAGCTTTATTAGACTCACAGGTCATGTCATTGGTCTTCCAACACTCCATGGAGAGCTATCAGAAGTTCTCTTTATTACAGGGAATCCCTATTGCAACAGTTCTATCTGGCTGCAGATAGTCTAGGTAGAAGCAGAAAACAGGACTGAAAACAGAGTCAGCCAACAGAGTGGAATCAAGTCTTATTTTCTGAAGCCCAACCAAAGCTACCCAAACCTGCCTTGGTGGGAATTAACTCAGCTCTCAGAATGACCTGTATTTTATTTTTACAGAGGATGTGAGAGTGTGTGACCACGAAGATGGGTTTTGATTTGACTTTTTCGAAACACTCGCTATGTTGGACCTTTGGAGTAGCAACCTCTGCTTCTTGGGTTTTTTCCCTCCTGGCTTTTAAAAACCTGTGGGACATCTGCAAAAGTCAGACATTCACCAATAGAAAGGGGGAGGTAGAAGATGGAGTGAGAGAGTAAGTGAAAGAAAATGAACTTCTGTTTCCTCCTATTTGAAGAAGTAACAGATGTGAACACATAACAGATGCGGACCACGCCTAGCCATTCTCTTTGCACTCCCACTTTAAAACGTTTCTTATAAATACCTTAATTTATGTTGCAGTTGTAAAATAATTGCTAGTTATAAGTGTATTTATTTTTTTAATTAGGCCTTACAGGAAAGATAAATGGAGATGAATCCAAAGGACAAAAATTGAAGCACGTATTAATACATAAAGTAACTCAGCATGTGAAAATTAAAGGCATTTCCAATCCATGGGGAAAATAATAGATTATTCAGTAAATTTTGTCAGCAGAGAATAAACATGTGTGGGAAATAGGCTTCACATATTGTACTGACATAAATTCTAGATAGACAAAATAGTATCATGGACAAATTGAAAAGATAAAAGCGTTAAGGGAAAATATGGGCAAATATAAAATCTCAGGGTGGGGAAAGCTTTTCTAAGCCTAAGGCTAAAACCATAAAGGAAAAGTTAATTGATTTGACTCCAAAAAGATTTAAAACATACTTGTAGAAAAAAAAAATTGCAGTTGACAGCAAACTGAAAAAAAATTTTTGAAATACATATGACAAAGTTATTGTCCTATTACACAGAGTTCTTTGGAATCCTATGAAATGTATTGAATAAGCATCCAGTAAATAAAACTGGCAAAGTGAATGTCCAGGCATTATTGAAGAGAGCTGTCCTTTGGGCTTCACCAGCCTCTGTTCCTGCTCTGGCAACAGTCCCTGGATTTTCTAGGGTCATCCATGCTCCCTGCAGTTCCAGTAGGACTGGCAGAGAGTGATCAGAAGTGGTCGTGTGACCTATGCCCATCCAATCAACAGTAGTTCATCTATTGCTCTACAGTGATTGGATCAAAGATAGACATGTGACCCAAGTCAGTTTAATCAGAGCTAACCCCATGACTTATTCTGGAGTAACCAGGAAGAAACATTCCCCTTTCTCCTGGATTTGGAATTTTAAGGATATAAGCCTGGAGTTGCTGGGGACCATCTCATAAAACCTAAGGATGAAGCAACCCAGAAGCAGGCTGAAATGAAGAGAGAAAGCCCTTGTTTCAGCGTGGCATTTTCTAGGTCTTAGTTCTGACCCTGACTCCCTTGCCTCCCACCCCAGACATTTCGATTTTGAGTCCATAAATTCTCATTTTGATTAAGCAAGCGTGACTTTCTTTATTTGCAGTTGAAAAAGTGCCAGTTAATACAAGCAATACATACACAGAGAGAAAAGCAAAAATGCCAATGCCTTTCATGGAAGAAAAAAAAAATCACATTTCACCAATACTTTAAAAATGCAAAAAGAGAGAACGTTTCATCACTAGAACAGAAAAATACCCAGAATTGGCAAAGCTTAGGGAGATGAGTGTGCTTGTAAATGACCAATACAAAGTCAAATTGTACAACTTTTCTGGAGGACAATTAGTCATTTGTATCAAAATCACATTTGCTTAAACTTGGAATGTGCAATTACATTTCTTGGAACATAAGAATGTGGCAGAGACTTAGCTATAAAATGCTCATTGCAATGCTGCTTGAAATAAGAAAAAGATTAGAAACAGCAAAGATTTCCAATCAGTTCAGTTGAGTTCAGTTCAGTCTCTCAGTTCTGTCCAACTCTTTTCCACCCCATGGACTGCAGCACACAAGGCTTCCTTGTCCATCATCAACTCCTGGAGTTTACTCAAACTAATGTCCATCGAGTCGGTGATGCCATCCAACCATCTCATCCTCTGTTATCCCCTTCTCCTCCTGCCATCAATCTTTCCCAGCATCAAGGTCTTTTCAAATGAGTCAGCTCTTCCTATCAGGTGGCCAAAGTATTGGACCTTCAGCTTCAGCTTCAGTCTTTCCAATGAATATTCAGGACTGATTGCCTTTAGGATGGACTGGTTGGATCTCCTTGCAGTCCAAGGGACTCTCAAGAGTCTTCTCCAACACCACAGTTCAAAAGCATCAATTCTTCGGTACTCAGCTTTCTTTATAGTCCAACTGAGAGGGTAGGAGACAGGAAGGCCAGGGGTCTCCAAATGGAGGAAATAGGCTGAAAGTGTCAGACATTTTTATATCTCTTAAGTGGCAGGAGGAAACAAACTAGTGATATTTTTTCCCTTCTCTATACAAATTTAAAAGGTTTTTCTTAAAATATTGTGTTGCCATAATGACACATGGTTTCACCTGAAGTTAACTATTCTCAAACCTTGACTTAACCAATTTTGAAAACTCAGTAGTGTCCACAGGACTGGAAAAGGTCAGTTTTCATTCCAATCCCAAAGAAAGGCAATGCCAAAGAATGCTCAAACTACTGCACAATTGCACTCATCTCATATGCTAGTAAAGTAATGCTCTAAATTCTCCAAGCCAGGCTTCAGCAATACGTGAACCGTGAACTTCCAGATGTTCAAGCTGGTTTTAGAAAAGGCAGAGGAACCAGAGATCAAATTGCCAACATCCACTGCATCATGGAAAAAGCAAGAGAGTTCCAGAAAAACATCTATTTCTGCTTTATTGACTATGCCAAAGCCTTTGACTGTGTGGATCACAATAAACTGTGGAAAATTCTGAAAGAGATGGGCCAGACCACCCGACCTGCCTCTTGAGAAACCTGTAAGCAGGTCAGGAAGCAACAGTTAGAACTGGATATGAAACAACAGACTAGTTCCAAATACGAAAAGGAGTACGTCAAGGCTGTATATTGTCACCCTGCTTATTTAACTTCTATGCAGAGTACATCATGAGAAACGCTGGACTGGAAGAAACACAAGCTGGAATCAAGATTGCTGGGAGAAATATCAATAACCTCAGATATGCAGATGATACCACCCTATGGAAGAAAGTGAAGAGGAACTAAAAAGCCTCTTGATGAAAGTGAAAGAGGAGAGTGAAAAAGTTGGCTTAAAGCTCAGCATTCAGAAAACGAAGATCATGGTATCCGGTCCCATCACTTCATGGGAAATAGATGGAGAAACAGTGGAAACAGTGTCAGACTTTATTTTTTGGGGCTCCAAAATCACTGCAGATGGTGACTGCAGCCATGAAATTAAAATATGCTTACTCCTTGGAAGAAAAGTTACGAGCAACCTAGATAGCATATTTTAAAACAGAGACATTACTTTGCCAAAAAAGATCTGTCCAGTCAAGGCTATGATTTTTCCTGTGGTCATGTATGGATGTGAGAGTTGGACTGTGAAGAAAGCTGAGCACTGAATAATTGATGCTTTTGAACTGTGGTGTTGGAGAAGACTCTTGAGAGTTCCGTGGACTGCAAGGAGATCTAACCAGTCCATTCTGAAGGAGATCAGTCCTGGGTGTTCTTTGGAAGGAATGATGCTAAAGCTGAAACTCCAGTACTTTGGCCACCTCATGTGAAGAGTTGACTCATTGGAAAAGACTTTGATGCTGGGAGGGATTGGGGGCAGGAGGAGAAGGGGACGACCGAGGATGAGATGGCTGGATGGCATCACTGACTTGATGGACATGAATCTGAGTAAACTCCAGGAGTTGGTGCTGGACAGGGAGGCCTGCCGTGCTGTGATTCATGTGGTCGCAAAGAGTTGGACACAACTGAGGGACTGAACTGAACTGAACTGAAATGCCCTTCTACAAGATTCACGTCAGTCGTTTTATGGCCTGGGATGAATCATCTGGTGCCAAGACTATCCCAAAATGCATCTTATGGATGGTGGACCTCGTGCCATTCTGGGTTTTAAGACATTCCTTTCTTTCATTAACAGACTGCCAGTGACTATATAGGGGCTTCCCTGGTGGCTCAGACAGTATAGCGTCTGCCTGCAATGCGGGAGACCTGGGTTCGATTCCTGGATCAGGAAGATCCCCTGGAGAAGGAAATGGCAATCCACTCCACACTCTTGCCTGGAAAATCCCATGGACTGTATGTCCATGGGGTCGCAAAGAGTTGGACATGACTGAGTGACTTCACTTCACTTCACTTCAGTGACTATATAACATCCAGCTGAAGACTAGCAGTGGGGTACTCTCTGCCCCCTTCTGATGCCTGTGTTAGAAGCTTTCTCAATCTCCTTTATACTTTAATAAAACTTTATTACACAAAAGCTCTGAGCGATCAAGCCTCATCTCTGGCCCTGGATTGATTTCTTCTCCTCCAGAGGCCAAGAATCCTGGCATCTTTTTGTTCAGCAACAACCTTTCATCTTGGGGGCTCATCCGGGATCCTTCAGGACAAGGTAAGGATGCTTGGAGCTCCAGTTCTTTGTTCTCCTAGTGAACACATTTTCTGCTGTACATTACTAACTGTACGGTGTGGTTGTGTGAATGAATGAAACGCCGTGCACGAAGCAAGTGAGGAACCCTGCTCTGCGGTTCGACAGTGATCTCATACAGCTTATGGCAGAAACCTGTTGGAGGTTTATACTGACCTGCCAATGCCAAAAGGCACCCAACGTCTCCTTCGGGACCGACCAGAAACGGGAAAAGCATGTGGACTGAACTCTCCTTTCTCGGTCAAACTTTTCAGTCTCTTTGACCATTTCATAACTCCTTGGGAATTAGAAGTACTAACCTAATCTATCAGATCATAGACTTTCAAGGGACTTGTGATCTATGCTATTAATTACTGTGTACTCTTACTTAGGTCCCAAACTTTGATTGGTAGTCAGTCAGGAAGCGCCTAGCCTCACTAGGAATCAAAAGTTTGGAAGCTAGATGGAGCTCTAGCTCCAAGAGCATCTCTAGGGTTAAAAGGTTACTCAGATTGGAACTGCAATGGGTTTTTTCCTTTGGTAACGCTGGCTCTGCAGATGGTGACTGCAGCTGTGAAATTAAAAGACGCTTACTCCTTGGAAGAAAAGTTATGACCAGCCTAGATAGCATATTCAAAAGCAGTGACATCACTTTGCCGACTAAGGTTTGTCTAGTCAAGGCTATGGTTTTTCCAGTAGTCATATATGGAGGTGAGAGTTGGACTGTGAAGAAGGCTGAGCGCCAAAGAATTGTTGCTTCTGAACTGTGGTGTTGGAGAAGACTCTTGAGAGTCCCTTGGACTGCAAGGAGATCCAACCAGTCCATTCTGAAGGAGATCAACCCTGGGATTTCTTTGGAAGGAATGATGGCTAAAGCTGAAACTCCAGTACTTTGGCCACCTTTGACTCATTAGAAAAAACTCTGATGCTGGGAGGGATTGGGGGCAGGAGGAGAAGGGGATGACCGAGGATGAGATGGCTGGATGGCATCACGACTCGATGGATGTGAGTCTGAGTGAACTCTGGGAGATGGTGATGAACAGGGAGGCCTGGTGTGCTGCGATTCATGGGGTCACAAAGAGTCGGACACGACTGAGCAACTGAACTGAACGCTGGCTCTTAGTGGACCAGAGGAGCCTCCTATACTGGTGTGGTGATGCTTGGAAGGAACATCTCAGGTTTATGTTGGTATTGGTCTTATTGTGGTCAGAAATATACTCAGGGTTGTGCACAGGCACTCAGGTGATGAATGTTTCCCCCAGCAGTCTTAGCTTGGGAGGCATTCCGGAAGGTTACTCTGATTGCACCCCGGGTGGCATCAAAGACAAGCAAGGTTTTAATGGTGAAGAGCTGGATGTCAATCAGGGATGCCCATCAGGTCTACCCCTGGTGCATCTCCACCCTGTCTCAGTGGTAGAACTGGGAGGGACGAGTGTGACACCTGTAAAGTCTTGTCTACACCCCCATCTAGAGCAGGGAGGGACACCTTCGGTAGAAAGATGGCCCTGGTCGCTTTTTTTCTCTCATACAGATGGAAGCTAACAACTCCAGCCTCACTCCTTTGAACTGTATCCTGAAAAACGAATAGATCTGATCCCCAGGGCTTAAAGAAGACACACCTGGTCTTCCTACGTGATACTGCATGGGCGCGGTACCCACTGGAGGATGGCGAATGGTGGCCAGTTGGAGGGTCTCTTAAGTATAATACTGTTTTACAATTAGACCAGTTCTGTAGAAAACAAGGAAGAAGGGATCAGAGTCATTTTGTCAGATAAATTCTTGAAGGACTCAGGCAGGCGCGTTCTAAGCCTTTCAGTTCAGTTCAGTTCAGTCACTCAGTTGTGTTTGACTCTTTGTGACCCCATGAATCGCAGCACACCAGGCCTCCCTGTCCATTACCAACTCCCGGAGTTTACTCAGATTCATGTCCATCAAGTCAGTGATGCCATCCAGCCATCTCATCCCCTGTCGTCCCCTTCTCCTCCTGCCCCTAATCCCTCCCAGCATCAAAGTCTTTTCCAATGAGTCAACTCTTCACATGAGGTGGCCAAAGTACCGGAGTTTCAGCTTAAGCATCATTCCTTCCAAGGAAATCCCAGGGCTGATCTCTTCAGAATGGACTGGTTGGATCTCCTTGCAGTTCAAGGGACTCTCAACAGTCTTCTCCAACACCACTGTTCAAAAGCATCAATTCTTCAGGTGCTCAGCCTTCTTCACAGTCCAACTCTCATATCCATACATGACTACTGGAAAAACCATAGCCCTGACTAGATGGACCTTAGTCGGCTAAGTAATGTCTCTGCTTTTGAATATGCTATCTAGGTTGGTCATAACTTTTCTTCCAAGGAGTAAGCATATTTTAATTTCATGGCTGCAGTCACCATCTGCAGTGATTTTGGAGCCCCAAAAAATAAAGTCTGACACTGTTTCCACTGTTTCTCCATCTATTTCCCATGAAGTGATGGGACCGGATGCCATGATCTTAGTTTTCTGAGTGTTGAGGTTTAAGCCAACTTTTTCACTCTCCTCTTTCACTTTCATCAAGAGGCTTTTTAGTTCCTCTTCACTTTCTTCCATAAGGGTGGTATCATCTGCATATCTGAGGTTATTGATATTTCTCCCGGCAATCTTGATTCCAGCCTCTTCCAGTCCAGCGTTTCTCATGATGTACTCTGCATAGAAGTTAAATAAGCAGGGTGACAATATACAGCCTTGACCTACTCCTTTTCCTATTTGGAACCAGTTTGTTGTTCCAGGTCCAGTTCTAATTGTTGCTTCCTGACCTGCATACAGATTTCTCAGGAGGCAGGTTAGGTGGTCTGGTATTCCCATCTCTTTCAGAATTTTCCACAGTTTGTTGTGATCCACACAGTCAAAGGCTTTGGCATAGTCAATAAAGCAGAAAGAGATGTTTTTCTGGAACTCTCTTGCTTTTTCAATGATCCAGCGGATGTTGGCAATTTGATCTCTGGCTCCTCTGCCTTTTCTAAAACCAGCTTGAACATCAGGAAGTTCACGGTTCATGTATTGCTGAAGCCTGGCTTGGAGAATTTAGAGCATTACTTTACTAGCATGTGATATGAGTGCAATTGTGCTGTAGTTTGAGCATTCTTTGGCATTTCCTTTCTAAGCCTTTAAACTATGGCAAATTGGCAAACAGAACAGGAGGAGAAGGAAGCTCCTGGTAAATTCCTGGATAGACTGAGAGAAGCCCTTCGCAGATTCACTGAGATTGATCCCAAAAGTGAAGAGGGAAAAGTGATCTTAAAAGATAGATTTCTCACTCAGCCGGCTCCAGATATCTGCTGTAAGCTATTAAAACGGGTGTATGGACCAAATCAGTCTTTAGATAATCTGTTACAACTGGCTCAGACAGTCTATTATGGTAGGGAATATGAGGGGAAGAAAGAAAGGCAGAGAAAGACAAAGGAACAGGCAGAAGCCTTCCCAGTGGCTAAGAGAACTGTTCTTCAACAGTCTGAGAGTAATGCCCAGAGGGACCCAGGTGAAAAGGGGTGGGCTTGCTATTACTGTGGAAAGGAGGGGCACCTCAAGCGGGATTGCCCTCAGGCATCTAAGCCACCTCCGGCTCCATGTCTGGTCTGCAAAGGACCATACTGGAAGAGAGACTGCCCCCAGAGGTATAGGTCTCCGGGGTCGGACTCTCAGGACAATCAGGACTGAAGGTGCCTGGGGGTCCCCACACAAGCTCCCATCCTAATTACACCTGAGGAACCCCGGGTATTAATAACTGTGGGGGGCCAATCTGTCTATTTAATTTTAGATACTGGGACAACTTACTCTGTGCTTCCTGAAGCCCCTGGCCCACTTTCTTCCCGATCTGCTTCTGTAATGGGACTGTCTGGACAAGCCAAAAGGTATTATTTCAGTTATTCTTTATGCTGTAACTGAGAGTCTATGCTATTTTCACACAAGTTTCTGACTGCCAGAATCTCGTATCCCTTTACTGAGCAAGGTCCATGCCTCTGTTTTCATGAATATGGAGCCCTCCCTTTCTCTCCCTGAACAAAATGTAAATCCTAGAGTATGGGCTGGTGGAAAATCTGTGGGTCGAGCACAAAATGCTATTCCTGTAGTTGTCAAGTTCAAAGCCCCACACTTATTTCCACATAAGAAGCAGCGTCCACTGAAACCTGAGGTTAAGGAAGGGTTAAAACCCATCATCAAAAATTTAAAGGAGCAGGGACTATTAGTTCCTGTAACAGTCAATGCAACACTCCTATTCTGGGTATAAAGGAGCAAGCATCTTTTAATTTCATGACTGCAGTCACCATCTGCAGTGATTCTGGAGCCCCCCAAAAAAGTCTTTCACTGTTTCCATTGTTTCCCCATCTATTTGCCATGGAGTGATGGGACCAGATGCCATGATCTCAGTTTTCTGAATGTTGAGTTTGAAGCCAACTTTTTCACTCTCCTCTTTCACTTTCATCAAGAGGCTTTTTAGTTCTTCACTTTCTGCCATAAGGGTGGTGTCATCTGCATATCTGAGGTTATTGATGTTTCTCCTGGCAATCTTGATTCCAGCTTGTGCTTCTTCCAGCCCAGCGTTTCTCATGATGTACTCTGCATAGAAGTTAAATAAGCAGGATGACAATATACAGCCTTAACATACTCCTGTCCTGATTTGGAGCCAGTCTGTTATTCTATGTCCAGTTCTAACTGTTGCTTCTTGACCTGCATACAGACTTCTCAGGAGGCAGGTCAGGTGGTCTGGTATTACCATCTCTTTCAGAATTTTCCACAGTTTGTTGTGATCCACACAGTCAAAGGCTTTGGCATAGTCAATAAAGTAGAAGTAGATGTTTTTCTGGAACTCTCTTGCTTTTTTGATGATCCAGCAGATGTTGGCAATTTGATCTCTGGTTCCTCTGCCTTTTCTAAATCCAGCTTGAACATCTGGAAGTTCACGGTTCACATACTGTTGAAGCCTGGCTTGGAGAATTTTTATTGTCACTTTGCTAGCATGTGAGATGAGTGCAATTGTGCAGTAGTTTGAGCATTCTTTGGCATTGCCTTTCTTTGGGATTGGGATGAAAACTGACCTTTTCCAGTCCTGTGGCCACTGCTGAGTTTTCCAGATTTGCTGGCATATTGAATGTAACACTTTCATAGCATCATCTTTTAGGATTTGAAATAGCTCAGCTGGAATTACTTCACCTCCACTAGCTTTGTTCATAGTGATGCTTCCTAAGGCCCACTTGACTTTGCATTCCAGGATGTCTGGCTCTAGATGAGTTATCACACCATCGTGGTTATCTGAGTCATAAAGATCTTTTTTGTATAGTTCTCCTGTGTACTCTTGCTACCTCTTCTTAATATCTTCTACTTCTGTTAGGTCCATACCATTTCTGTCCTTTATTGTGCCCATCTTTGCATGAAAATTTCCCTTGGTATGTCTAATTTTCTTGAAGAGATCTCTAGTCTTTCCCATTCTATTGTTTTCCTCTATTTCTTTGCATTGACCACTGAGGAAGGCTTTCTTATTTCTCCTTGCTATTCTTTGGAACTCTGCAATCAAATGGGTATATCTTTCCTTTTCTCCTTTGCCTTTGGCTTCTTTTCTTTTTACAGTTTTTTGTAAGTCTTCCTCAGACAGCCATTTGGCATTTTTGCGTTTCTTTTCCTTGAGGATTGTCTTGATCCCTGCCTCCTGTACAGTGTCAAAAACCTCCGTCCGTAGTGCTTCAGCCACTCCATCAGATCTAACCCCTTGAATCTATTTGTCACTTCCACTGTATAACTGTAAGGGATTTGATTTCGGTCATACCTGAATGGTCTCATGGTTTTCCCTACTTTCTTCAATTTAAGTCTGAATTTGGCAATAAGGAGTTCAGGGTCTGAGCCACAGTCAGCTCCCAGTTTTTGCTGACTGTATAGAGCTTCTCCATCTTTGGCTGCAAAGAATATGGTCAGTCTGATTTGGGTATTGATCATCTGGTGATATCCATGTGTAGAGTCTTCTTTTGTGCTGTTGGAAGAGGGTGTTTGCTATGACCAGTGCATTCTCTTGGCAAAACTCTGTTAGTCTTTGACCTGCTTTGTTTTGTACTCCAAGGCTAAATTTGCCTGTTACTCCAGGTATCTTTTGACTTCCTACTTTTGCATTCCAGTCCTGTATAATGAAAAGGACATCTTTTTTGGGTGTTAGTTCTAGAAGGTCTTGTAGGTCTTCACACAACTGTTCGGCTTCAGCTTCTTCAGCATTACTGGTTGGGGCATAGACTTGGATTACTGTGATATTGAATGGTTTGCCTTGGAAACAAACAGATCATTCTGTTGTTTTTGAGACTGTATCCAAGTACTGCATTTCGGGCTGTTTTATTTACTATGACGACTCCATTTCTTCTAAGGAATTCTTGCCTACAGTGAAGTGAAGTGAAAGTGACATCGCTCAGTCGTGCCCGACTCTTTGCGACACTGTAGACTGTAGTTTACAAGGTTCCTCTGTCCATGGAATTTTCCAGGCAAGAGTACTGGAGTGGGTTGCCATTTCCTTCTCCAGGGGATCTTATAATAATGATTATCTGAGTTAAATTCACCCATTCCAGTCTATTTTAGTTCACTGATTCCTAAAATGTAGATGTTCACTTCAGAAGGCATTGATTAAATGAATTACAGTGCATACATACTCTGTAATATTATGTAGTTATTCACACGATACTATAGAAGTGGGTTCTAAGTATTGCTGATATGTTTTTGTATTACTTTCCTGTGAGTGAAAGTTGCTCAGTCGTGTCTGAATTCTCCAGGCCAGAATAGTGGAGTGGGTAGCCTTTCCTTTCTCCAGGGGATCTTCACAAGCCAGGGATCAAATGCAGGTCTTCAGTATTGCAGGTGGATTCTTTACCAGCTGAACAACAAGGGAAGCTGCGTAACAAATGACCACAACCTTAGCTGCTCAAACAACACTGACCTATTATCTGGAGGCTTTGCAATTCAGGAGACTGGGCGGGACTGACTGGGTTCTCAGCCCAGGGTCTCACACAGCTGACATTAAGGTGTGGGACAAGGGTGAGAGGTCACCTAGCGCTCCTGTAGTAGTGGTTGATTCTAGTTCTTTGAGGTGGTTGTGGGAGGCAGGGAGTAGGGGTATCCATTTCCTGCTGGCCGGCATCTGAGGGTTGCTCTCAGCCTCTACTACCTTCTAGTACTCCTTGTCATGGGACTTTCTTTATGCCCAAAGCCATCATTAAAGAATCTCCCTGACATCAAATCCTCTCTCCTACTTTGCACCTTTCCATCATCAGGAAATGCCCGGTCTCTTTAAAGAGACAGTGGGTTTGACTTAGCTTGCATAATCTCCCTATGGAGGGCAACTGATTAGTTTTGTTTGATTTTTTTGCTTGTTTGTTTGGTTTTTTTGTGGACCATAAGTCTTTACTAAATTTGTTCCAGTATTGCTTCTGTTTTGTGCTTTGGTTTTTTGGCTGCAAGGCGTATGGGACAGCTCCCCAACCACAGGTCAAACCCACACCCCCTGCATCGGAAGGCAAAGTCTTAACCACTGGACCACCAGGGAATTCCTATGGGTGACTGTTTTGGGGATTTAATCACTTTTGCAAATTCTCTTCATAGCATCACCTGGATAAGTGTTTAAATTGGAAGAATGTAAAACAAGAAGTGGGAAATCTTGAGGTAGAATGTTGCCTATCATAATTGTCAAAAGAGCAGTGACCTCCCCCCCCACCAAAAAAAGTGTACAGTGTTTGTACCTTTTGTAGCAGTCACAAACACAAAACAGAATAAAAATCAGCCACAATAAAATAGTGAGTCCAAAGCAGAGCTAAAAAAAAATCACAGTAAAAAATCCACACTCCCTGTGTTACTTTGGGAAGTTTCTATGCCTGTTTCCTCATCTGGAAAGTGGTGAGAACCATAGTACCTACCATCTAGGACTGGGGAAATGTCCAGGAGTATGCTGAGTATTTAGAACGTTGCCAAGCTCAGGGTCTGCAACCACTGCTAGGATGATTATATTTGCCTGTTAAGTCTGGAAAAACCTGAAACAGTATTAATAGCGCTGCTCTCAGTGGGATGCTGTGAGATTTTAAAAACCTGTTTATCTGTATGGCTGTACAATAAAACTTGGTCATGTAATAAAAATAAGTTGACAACCTGGAAGAATAACTATGGGCCTCTGCAAGCAACAGGTTGTTACTGGAACATCTTCCGTTTAGTAAAGCTCCAGTATGCCCATAATTGGACCTGTGTCTCTTGCATAATTAGAAATAGGAAGCCATATATGTCAGACCCACTGTCTCCCTCAGCACTGATGAGGATCTTTAGGGTGAGCATCCTCCTGCTGAAAAGTTATGAAAAGAGTCTGCTCAGCCATCAGAACAGCAGTGGGAATCAAAGGCCTGCTTTCTTGCCCAAAACTAAAAGGGAGAAGCACTTAGTCCTGGTTGACTTCCTCCTGTTCATTAAACAACACTAGAAAGAACTAGTTACTCTCAGACTAACAGCTTTTTTTTTTTTTTAATCACTTTCAAGTGCTGTCAGTGAAAGCCAGGAAAAGGAAACATAAGCAGCACACTTAAACCACAGTTCTAGATATATCTTTTTTTTTACTTTTAATGAAGATTTCTCACTTTCCTTCTCTGTCCATCTCTCTCTCTCATACACTCACACACACACACACACACACACACACACACACACACACACACACACCATATTTGTAGTTCTCAGTACTAAGGAGAGGAATGAAGATGCAAAGATGGAAAACTCTGGGGACTTCCCTGGCTGTCCAGTGGTTAAGACTACACTCCTCCACGCAGGGTTTGATTCCTGATTGGAGAACTAAGATCCCACACGTCAGGGTGCAGCCAAGGGTGTGGGGCGGGGGTGGGGGTGGGGGGTAGAGGGAGGAAATAAAAAAAGATGGAAAACTCTGATGGAAACAAAGAAGCAGAATACCTCATTTATTAATGTCAAGAAGCGTTGGGGGAGGGGAGATGAGGGAGTGGGGGGTGGGGGGGAGATAGATGTAAGTGTTGACCTTTTTTCTAAGTCATAGAGCCATTTTTAAAGTCAACATGCCCACAGTGACCTCCCTTGAAAATGCTATCACTTTTATGCAGGGTAGACAATAAATTTTCATTTTTTTTTCCCACCCAGAGCTAGGAACTAGTGAAATAGTCTGAACAAACACTATGATCAAAAAAAACCACACATACATGTTATGCCCAGAGTCCAAGTCCCCAAAACTGAGAGAATAAGACGTCCACAGCAATGCAAAAGCATGAAGGGGTTTTATTTCTAGCTCGAGCTAGGGCTCCCCCCACATCCAACGCAGTGGAGTGGAGCAAGGAGCCCCGAGCCCAGATTTATAGCAGTATCTATAGGTTTTAGAACAGAGAGTTGGCAAGGGCTGATTGGCTGCAGGAGTTTCCTAGTATTTACTAATTGGCTAATCTTTATTGGCTGCAGGGGGATGTCTTTTACGTCCTGATAAACTCAAACCAGGTTATGGGGAGTATGCCGATTAGGTAAGTCCTGGCATCCGCGGGGATGACCTCACTGGGCAATGACTCAGCCTTTCCCGTGAGTCCTACCTTAGTCCCTGAAGCCTATCATGGCGTTTGTTAGGTCCCAACAATAAATAAATTTTGCATTTTGTATATTTTAAGACCCTTATGTTAGAAGCATCTGGAGAAAACTCCTACGAGACGCCAAGTTCTACCTCCTCTCCACCTCATAATTATTTCTATATTATTCAATAATAACACAGTTGTCTTCGTACCCTTTTATATTACCTACCTGGGAAAATCATAAAAGACTTCATCAAAATGAATGAATTAACTATGATTCTGTTTATAGCTTTTCTCATTTTACAAATGGGTAAACGAAAGCCATGAAAGGATAAAGTAATGGTCCCCCAAAGATATGTCAGAATATCTTACCTCATGCAACAGGTGTATTCCAGGAAAACTGAATAAAAGCGAGTTTCAGCCTAGCAAAGCCTACTGTGGCAGCACTGACTTTAACTAAAAATATCAGAAATGCATTCTCAAGGAAATAAAATCTCACAACAGAGCAGATTCAGTGATTTTACTTAACTTAACAAGCATCTATTGATGTCTGTTTTCTGGTGCCAGACAAGCAAAGGTGAGCACTTCACCCTGATCACAAAACATAATGAGGTCAGTAGAGAAGAGACAGAGAGCATTAGGGGCGGGGAGGTAGAGAACAATCCCAGATGAGTCATTGGGGACCTTCATACATGCAGCCATCTGTGAAAAGGAGCCTCTGAAATGGATTAAATGGCGGGCATGAAAAAGAATATTTTTGGTCACCCAAGGTCACTGTTTTATTCAGGGTGGCAATATACCCAGCTAACAGACTGCATTTCCTAGCTGTCTGGGATGGATGATGTGGTCATGCACACAGTAAGATAAAGTCATAAAGGCTGTGTGAAATTCCAGGAGGAGCCCTTAAAATGAAATACAGTATTATATCCTTCCTTCCTGCTGACCTGGAATGTGCATGTGATGGCTGGAGCTCCAGCAATCATATTACACCTAGAAACTATCAAGAATAAAGGCCAGACATTATGATGCTGGAGTAGAAAGAAAAAAGTCTCTGTCCTTGGTGACTATGGAACCAAGATATAAACTTCAACTTCTAACAACAGGAATACAGATTGAGCGCACAAAGAAATTGAAATGCACCTACAACCGCTGTGGTAAACTGGGAAGCTCAGGTCCCATCTGTTAAACAAGGAGGCCACTTGACTGAGGGCTTAAATGCCCCAGTGCTTCCTTAACCACACCAAAAGAGAAAAAGTGAAAGTGTTAGTGGCTTAGTTGTGTCCCACTCTTTGCAACTCCATGATTGTAGCTCACCAGGTTCTTCTGTCCATGGAATCCTCCAGGTAAGAATACTGGAGTGGGTAGCCAGCCATTCCCTTCTCCAGGAGATCTTCCCCACCCAGGGATGGAACCTGGGTATCCAGCACTGCAGGCAGATTCTTTCCATCTGAGCCAATCAAACCAAAACCTAAGGTGTAAATGCCTCCAGGTTACAGAACTGAAACCTAAGGATAACCAATCACAGAGAGCCAACTAAGCTTTCAGCAACAAGATAAGACTCTACACATGGACATCACCATACGGTCAATACCGAAATCATAATGATTATATTCTTTGCAGCCAAAGGTGGAGAAGCTCTATACAGTCAGCAGAAACAAGACTGGGAGACTTAAATTGAAGAAAGTAGGGAAAACCACTAGACCATTCAGGTATGACCTAAATCAAATCCCTTACAATTATACAGTGGAAGTGACAAATAGACTCAAGGGATTAGATCTGATAGAGTGTCTGAAGAACTACGGACAAAGGTTTGGGACATTGTACAGGAGGCAATGATCAAGACCGTCCCCACGAAAAAGAAATGCAAAAAGGCAAAATGGTTGTCTGAGGAGGTCTTACAAATAGCTGAGAAAGAAGACACAAAAGGCAAAGAGGAAAAGGAAAGATATACCCATTTGAATTCAGAGTTCCAAAGAATAACAGAGAGAGATAAGAAAGCCTTCCTCAGTGATCAATGCAAATAGAGGAAAACAACAGAATGGGAAAGACTAGAGATCTCTTCAAGAAAATTAGAGATACCAAGGGAACTTTTCATGCAAAGATGGGCACAATAAAGGACAGGAATGGTATGGACCTAACAGAAGCAGAAGATATTAAGAAGAGGTGGCAAGAATACACAGAACTAAACAAAAAAGATCCTTATGACCCAGATAATCATGATGGTGTGATCACTCACCTAGAGCCAGACATCCTGGAATGCAAAGTCAAGTGGGCCTTAGGAAGCATCACTATGAACAAAGCTAGTGGAGGTGAAGTAATTCCAGCTGAGCTATTTCAAATCCTAAAAGATGATGCTATGAAAGTGTTGTACTCAATATGCCAGCAAATTTGGAAAACTCAGCAGTGGCCACAGGACTGGAAAAATTCAGTTTTCATCCCAATCCCAAAGAAGGGCAATGCCAAAGAATGCTCAAACTACCACATAATTGCACTCATCTCACATGCTAGTAAAGTAATGCTCAAAATTCTCCAAGCCAGGCTTCAACAGTATCTGAACTGTGAACTTCCAGATGTTCAAGCTAGTTTTAGAAAAGGCAGAGGAACCAGAGATCAAATTGCCAACATCCGCTGGATCATCTGAAAAAGCGAGCGTTCCAGAAAAACATCTCTTTCTGCTTTATTGACTATGCCAAAGCCTTTGACTGTGTGGATCAGAACAAACTGTGGAAAATTGTGAAAGAGATGGGAATACCAGACCACCTGACCTGCCTCTTGAGAAATCTGTATGCAGGTCAGGAAGCAACAGTCAGAACTGGACATGAAACAACAGACTGGCTCCAAATCGGGAAAGGAGTACGTCAAGGTTTCATATTGTCATCCTGCTTATTTAACTTCTATGCAGAGTACATCATGAGAAACGCTGGGCTGGAAGAAGCACAAGCTGGAATCAAGATTGCCAGGAGAAATATCAATAACCTCGGATATGCAGATGACACTACCCTTTGGCAGAAAGCAAAGAAGAACTAAAAAGCCTCTTGATGAAAGTGAAAGAGGAGAGTGAAAAAGTTGGCTTCAAACTCAACATTCAGAAAATGAAGATCATGGCATCTGGTCCCATCACTTCATAACAAATAGATGGGGAAACAATGGAAACAGTGAGAGACTTTTTTTGAGGGGGCTCCAAAATCACTGCAGATGGTGACTGCAGCCATGAAATTAAAAGATGCTTGCTCCTTGGAAAAAAAGTTATGACCAACCTAGACAACATATTAAAAAGCAGAGACATTATTTTGCCAACAAAGGTCCATCTAGTCAAAGCTGTGGTTTTTCCAGTAGTTATGTATGGATGTGAGTGTTGGACTATAAATAAAGCTGAGTGTCGAAGAATTGATGTTTTTGAACTGTTGTGTTGGAGAAGACTCAGCAGTCTCTTGGACAGTAAGGAGATCCAACCAGTCCAACCTAAAGGCAATCAGTCCTGAATATTCTTTGGAAGAACTCATGCTGAAGCTGAAACTCCAGTACTTTGGCCACCTGATTCAAAGAACTGACTCATTTGAAAAGACCCTGATGCTGGGAAAGATTGAAGGCAGGAGGAGAAGGGGATGACAGAGAATGAGATGGTTATGGCATCACTGACTCAATGGACATGATTTTGAGTAAACTCCAGGAGTTGGTGATGGACAAGGAGGCCTGGTGTGCTGCAGTCCATGGGGTTGCAAATAGTCGGACACAACTGAGCAACTAAAGTGAACTGAACTGAACTGAAGTTCCTTACTTTGCTTCTGCCTTTTAGTTATAATAGCCTCTCCCCTGCTCCTGTCTGTGGAGAGCTCCTGGCCACTTCTGGTTCGGTACTGCCTAATGGGAATGAATTTTTGCTTAAACTTAAAATTATGCCTTCAATCAGTTCAGTTCAGTCACTCAGTCGTCTGACTCTGCGACCCCATGAATGACAGCACGCCAGGCCTCCCTGTCCATCACCAACTCCCGGAGTTCACTCAGACTCACGTCCATCGAGTCGGTGATGCCATGCAGCCATCTCATCCTCTGTCGTCCCCTTCTCCTCCTGCCCCAAATCCCTCCCAGCATCACAGTCTTTTCCAATGAGTCAAATCTTCACATGAGGTGGCTAAAGTACTGGAGTTTCAGCTTTAGCATCATTCCTTCCAAAGAACACCCAGGGCTGATCTCCTTTAGAATGGACTGGTTGGATCTCCTTGCAATCCAAGGGACTCTCAAGAGTCTTCTCCAGCACCACAGTTCAAAATCAATTCTTTGGCGCTCAGCTTTCTTCACAGTCCAACTCTCACATCCTTACATGACCACCGGAAAAATCATGGCCTTGACTAGACAGACCTTTGTTGGCAAAGTAATGTCTCTGCTCTTCAACATGTTATCTAGGTTGGTCATAACTTTTCTTCCAAGGAATAAGCGTCTTTTAATTTCATGGCTGCAGTCACCATCTGCAGTGATTTTGGAGCCCCCCAAAATAAAGTCTGACACTCTTTCCACTGTTTCCCCATCTATTTCCCATGAAGTGATGGGACCAGATGCCATGATCTCAGTTTTCTGAATGCTGAGCTTTAAGCCAACTTTTTCACTCTCCACTTTCACTTTCATCAAGAGGCTTTTTAGTTCCTCTTCACTTTCTGCCATAAGGGTGGTGTCATCTGCATATCTGAGGTTATTGATATTTCTCCCGGCAATCTTGATTCCAGCTTGTGTTTCTTCCAGTCCAGCGTTTCTCATAATGTACTCTGCATATAAGTTAAATAAGCAGGATGACAATATACAGCCTTGACGTACTCCTTTTCCTATTTGGAACCAGTTTGTTGTTCCATGTCCAGTTCTAACTGTTACTTCCTGACCTGCATACAAATTTCTCAAGAGGCAGGTCAGGTGGTCTGGCCCATCTCTTTCAGAATTTTCCACAGTTTATTGTGATCCACACAGTCAAAGGCTTTGGCATAGTCAATAAAGCAGAAAGAGATGTTTTTCTGGAGCTCTCTTGCTTTTTCAATGATCCAGCAGATGTTGGCAATTTGATCTCTGGTTCCTCTGCCTTTTCTAAAACCAGCTTGAACATCAGGAAGTTCATGGTTCATGTATTGCTGAAGCCTAGCTTGGAGAATTCTGAGCATTACTTTACTAGCGTGTGAGATGAGTGCAATTGTGCTGTAGTTTGAGCATTCTTTGGCATTGCCTTTCTTTGGGATTGGAATGAAAACTGAATTTTTCCAGTCCTGTGGCCACTGCTGAGTTTTCCAAATTTGCTGGCATATTGAGTGAAGCACTTTCACAGCATCATCTGCCCCAACCAGCAACGCTAAAGAAGCTGAAGTTGAACAGTTCTATGAAGACCTACAAGACGTTTTAGAACTAAGACTCCCAAAAGATGTCTTTTTCATTATAGGGGACTGGAATGCAAAAGTAGGAAGTCAAGAAACACCTAGAGTAACAGGCAAATTTGGCCTTGGAATGCAGAATGAAGCAGGGCAAAGACAATAGAGTTTTGCCAAAAAAATGCCCTGGTCATAGCAAATACTCTCTTCCAGCAACACAAGAGAAGACTCTACACATGGCCATCACCAGATGGTCAACACCAAAATCAGATTGATTATATTCTTTGCAGCCAAAAATGGAGAAGCTCTATACGGTCAACAAAAACAAGACCAGGAGCTGTCTGTGGCTCAGATCATGAACTCCTTATTGCCAAATTCAGACTTAAATTATGCCTTAGTCGATCTCAGTACCTCCAAAGGGGGCAACGCTTCTTAGCTCAGGCAACTGTGGGAATGGTGGCTGAATATTGCAAGATGTCCCATTTTCAAAAGAAATCAGAAATCCCTTGTGGTGGTACCCATGGGAGTGGACATCAGGTCAACCTGATCCCCTTGGGAGTCCACTTGTGGCCTCCTCTGGTTCCTGTAGGAGGGACTTGGTCATCACTCCTTGTGACAGCCGCCGTGGAAAGGGACTCGCAACCCTTGGTCCCCAGGGGAGCAATGGGCAGCCACCTGGTTCGTGTGTGTGTGTGTGTGTCTGTGTGTGTGTGTGTGTGTGTGTGGGGAACCTGCGGCTAACCCTGGTCCCTGTGGGAGGGGACTGTGGCCACCCAGCCCTCCTTGTCTAAGCGGGAAGGGACCTGTTATCATCTCAAGTTACAGGCCATGGGATGCAGAGCTATGGTCACTCTGGGACCACCAGAGGAGCCTCTTTGGGTCCCCACGGAGGGGACCCGCGGATGCCCCGGTGCTGGTCCCATGGGAGGGACCTCCGGACCACCCCCACCCCTCACCTTCCCGGGCACGCGCCCCACTCGCTGCCCCGCTCGCCCCAGACCCCCGGCGCCGGAACCGGAGAGCGCGGGCGCGGCCTGGGGAGCGGCGGGCGGACTGACTCAGCCCGGCCGCCCGCCGCCGGGGTCCGCGTCCCCGCCCCCGCCCCGGGCCGGGCCTCAGCGGGCGGTGGATGGCCGGGCGGCGGCGGCGGCGGCGGCGGCGGCATGCGGCTCCTGTTCCTGGCGGTGCTGCGGCGGCACACGGGCAACGCAGTCACCGCCCAGCGCGTCCGGTAGGTGCGGCGGCGCCCGGGGCCTCGGCGAGGGCACCGGGAGGGGACGGGGAGGGGGTCGGCCTGGCTTCCCCGACCGAACCGCTCGCCCAAACGGACCAGCCGGCGGGCGCGGGGCCCGGGGAGAGCGGGAATGCCAGGCGCGCGCTGGCTCTGCTCAGGCGCGGGGGCTCGGGCCCTAGCCTGGCGCTCCGATTCTAATGAGCCCCCCGGGGCCGCTCGGCGGGGGATCCCGGTGATACCCGGCATCAGGGTGGCCCCGCGAGGCAGCGCGGCGGAGGCTTCTCGGCGCTCTCCGCGCGCATCTCGCCGGGGCCGCCTTCAGGCATGCCCCCTATAGATTGTGAGTGCCTTAGATTTGGGGAGACAGCAACGAAACCCCAAGTCGGGGCTTCCGGACGCCACATTTCAGTGGGGACGCTAGAGAAAGAATAAAAGCATATGGGTCCATGTATACAGTGATACCTATAGACCCGTATAGGCACAGGCCAGGGGCCGCGTGTGCGCGTGTGCTGTTTCAGGCAGGATGCTCAAGGAGGCCTCCCTGTTGGAGTGACATTTGCGCAGAATCCTGGGTGCCGGGAGCGTTCCTTGAAGCCGGGCGGCCTGGCAGGGTATGGGGGGAGGGCGGGTGGCTAACCAGGATTTCCAGGCAGAAGGCGCAGCAAGAGTACAAACCAGTGTTCCAGCATCCTGCCATCCTGAGTACCTTCCCTTGGGCTTCCCTGGTGGTCTAGTGGTTAAGAATCCACCCTGCAATGCTGAGAATGGAGGTTCAATCCCTGGTGGGGAAGCTAAGATTCCACAAGCGCTGTCACATGGTCAACATACCCACCTCTCCCACCCACACACTAAGAAACAAACTAGTCTTCTCTCTTCCTTACCTACCCCTCTCCCTGCCTGGTTATCGTCTTAACATTTATCTTTTAATGCAGTTGCAATTTTCTAGATTTACCCCTCTACTTTTTCTCTTCTCCCTGCTGGAAGGTAAAAGTCCTCAGGGCAAGGAGGGAACTGATTAGTGCCTGAAGCTCAGTTCAGTTCAGTTCAGTCATTCAGTCGTGTCTGACTCTTTGCAACCCCATCAACACACAAGGCTTCCCTGTCCATCACCAACTCCCAGTTGGTGATGCCATCCAACCATCTCATCCTCTGTCGTCCCCTTCTCCTTCCTTCAATCTTTCCCAGCATCAAGGTCTTTTCCAACGAGTTGGCTCTTCACATCAGGTGGCCAAAGTATTGGAGCTTCAGCATCAGTCCTTCCAATGAATATTCAGGATTGATATACTTTAGAATGGACTAGTTTGATCTCCTTGCTGAAGTTTCATAGCAGACTTTTTTTTTTTTTTAAGGCAGAGTGACTTGCTTCATATAATTTCTTAATTGACTTCCCCTCTGTGAACCTGCTTTCTCATCATGAGAATGAGTGATGGGGCCTCACTTACCGCTTCCTGTCCCTGCTTTCTCCTTCGAATATGTTAGTTCTCCTGAAGTGCATCAGTGAGAATGGCCCACCAGATACATCAGTGTTCTGAAGTTTATGGTTTTTCCGACTAGAATTTTCACCATACAGGTTTAAGATAGTGACACTGCCATCACTCGTTTGGAAGGCAGCTGTGCTTGCTGCTATTTTTTTTTTTTTTTTTCCCATGCTGTGCCACATATGGGATCTTACTTCCCCGACTAGGGATAGAACCTGTGCCCCCTGCAGTGAAAGTTTGGAATCTTAACCCCTGGACCACTGCAGAAGTCCCAGTCATCACTCATTTGGGCACAAGTAGCCAGGAGGCACACAGTGGTCTTCACCTTCATGGAGCACATTCCGTGAAGGGAAGAGAGATTTGGGGATATTAACCAGAAATAAAGGAGGTGATTGAGGCTGTGGGTTCAGAGAAGGGCTCTCTCAGGAGGTGACATTCAAATAAAGACCTCAGTGACAGAAGGAGGCAGTCTCTTGGGGATCTGGAAGGGTGGATGGTCCCAATATAAGGTAATAGCTCAACATAGGTCCTGGGAACAGAATAGGTTCTTGAGGAACAGAAAGAAAGCCATACTCCCTGGACTGTGGTGAGGAAAGGAGGTCAGAGAGAGTGGCCAGCCCAGCAGAGCCTGCCCCCATAGTTTATGCTTTGGAAACCAGAGAAAGCATCCATTATTTAACACTCCACTTCTTAACGCTAGCCACATGTGTGTGCAGGCTAAGTCGCTTCAGTCACGACCAATTCTTTGCAGCCCCATGGAGTGTAGCCCACCAGGCTCCTCTGTCCATGGGATTTTCCAGGCAAGGATACTGAAGTGTGTAGCCATGCCCTCCTCCAGGGGATCTTCCCGACCCAGGGATCAACCCGTGTCTCTTATGTCTCCTGCATTGGCAGGCGGGTTATTTACCACTAGCAGCACCTGGGAAGCCCCTCGAGGGGCACATGTCAAGCCAAATTGCCCAAAGGCCCTCTCCCACCAAAGGGCTTCCAGGGGCACCAGACAGACACTGCCACAGACATTTAGCAAGGGTGCAGGGCCCTTTAGTTACTGTGTTCTTTTTTTTCCCTGATGGTACAGGATGCAAAATATTGTTCTCTGCTTTGGTCTGTCTCATCAGATCCAGGCTTTGGCCTCCCCTTCACTCACTCAGGAAGATTGCTGGGGATGGGAGTAGCAAAGGGGAAAAGCAGAAGTTGCTGGAAGATATCTTTTGTCTTGTGAAAGCCTGGGTTCCTTGAGGAAATGATGCTGTGTATCCTGAAGGGGAGGGGAAGGTTTCCTTGGCAACAAACTTCCCTGGGAGCCAATTATCGGAAAACAGTGAGAGCCAGAGGTTCAGACTTTCTCTGAGGGAGACTCCTGTGATCCTCCAATGACCCTGGGCCATGGGGAAGGGAGCCCCCCAAATGAATAAGATTGGGGTTCCGAACCATAAGTCTACCCAGGCAGGCTGAGTTAGACAAGACTGGGCTTACAAAAAGGAGAAATGGGTCCGTTCTTGCACACTCAAGCTTGTAGTTGCAAATGAACACCCAATATATAAACAGTGATGCTGACTTGCTATGGGCACACCCACGCGGGACAGGTCAATATACAGGGCACTCTAGGAAGCTATCCTGGGCTAGACTTAGGCTGGTTCAGATCTCACTTGCCAGCTTCCCTGCTTAAGATCTCTAAGATCTAGGTCAAGTTACATAATCACAGCTCAAACCTGCCACATAGGCTTGTTATTAGGGTCAAATGTGAGTGTTTTGAAACAGGGCTTGGTACTTAGTACGCACTCAGCAAACATGGGCTGGTCATGAGAGTATGTACCTAAGTTGACAAAGCAGGGAAGGGTCAGTGTGAAGGGGCTGGTGTCTTGGGTTGAGGGGCAAGCAGGTGGGATGTTGGTAAAAGCATATCCCTTCTGAACCAAATTGTGCAAACCAAGCAGTATAGAATATTCTAGGTCAGTGATTTTTTTTTTTTTTGCTGCATCTTGAGCGATGCAGGATCTTAGTTCCCTGACCAGGTATTGAACTGGTGATCCCTGCAGTGGTTAAGCTTGGAGTCTTAACCACTGGACTGCCAGGGAAGTCCCATAGGTCAGTGCTTCTTGATGGGAGCAGAGGCCTGAAGGAGGAGGGAGTGATTTTGCCCCCAGAGAACATGGAACAGTACCTAGAGGCATCTTCGGTTGTCACAGCTCCTGGCATCCTGTGAGTAGAGGCCAGGGATGCAGGCTTCAGTTATTCATTTATTTTTGGCTGTGCTGTGTCTTCATTCCTTCGAGGGCTTCTACTCTTTGGTTACAGTGTACCGGCTTCTCATTGCCGAGTTTTCTGATGTTGTGGAGCCAGGGGTTTTAGGGTATGTGGGCTTCAGTAGTTGCAGCTCATGGGCTCTAGAGCATAGGCTAGTAGTTGTTCAAGGGTTAGATGCCCCACGGCATGTGGAATCTTCCCAGACCAGGGCTCGAACCCATGTCCCCTGCATTGGCAGGCGGATTCTTATACACTGGACCACCAGGGAAGTCCTGTTTGCAGAATTTTAAATACCCTAATCAAGGCCTACTCTCTGGGATTGTCTCCTAAGCCCTATGAATGTTAGAAACCTGCATCAGAGGTTTGTTCACCAGCATGCAGCGTGTCATAAAGAAGAGAACTGTTTAGGGCACGTGGTTTGCTGCATGGTTATGGGGGCTTTTGTGTGGAGGAGAATCAGGGAGCCCTGCCCACCCAGCAGCCCTGCTGTCTGCATCTCCCTTTGGTCAGTGTCCCCACTGTGTCACCTGGCTCAGCTGGAAGCCAGGTCCAGCAAGGGGATCCATGTTTGCCTCCTCTCACTTCTAATCCCCTGAGGCTGTCAACAATTTCCAGAAGAACCCCCAAATCCCGAGGATCCTCTGAGCCAGGTGAATGGGTTCAGGTCAGTTCCTCACAGTACAGGTGGAAATTTAAATTGCACAAGTGAAAAAAAAAAGTCGTACCATTCTCTTTGGGACAAAGTAACGGGAGATCAGTGTCAAAGGACCCCTCCTGTTAGGCTAAAATCGATAGCAGGGTCAAGTAGTAGGTCAGAGACCCTCCACCTCTAAACTCAAAGGTATTTACCCTCTGGCCGTTTCCAGGGAAGGGTGCTGACCCCTGGTCTAAATCACACCATCGGAGACTTGATAGATTACTACGTCCCATACCTAGAGTTTTGTCTGCAGTGTTGTAGCCACGCGTTCTGGGGAACAAACTCAGTCAGAAGGACAATGCAGATAGTGGAGTGCAGTTTATTACACCGGCGGGCCCAAGGCAGTTTACTACTCCTCTTAGGCAAGGACCCTGACCAGTTTTTGTGAAAACTTTATATACCCTAAGTGTACTTGCTCAAACCCACCTCCCCAAATTCCTTGAAACTAGTCTGGACAAGGTAAAAGAGAGATATGATCAAAGTTAACCCATGATTCATGTGTCACAAGACTAGGTAAACAGTGGACATTTATCAATAGGCCTGTGGTCACATCCCGATAAACAGAATGGAATTGATCGCTTTGTTCTGTTACAGAGATAATTAGCATATTCTTTTAGGCAACGGAGAGTCCAAGTATAAGTCCTGAGGCTCTTTTATCCGGGGTGGGGTCTGGTTTTCCATCGGTATGCCGTTTCTACAGACATCGGGCACAAAGTTCAGAGTCCATTGGGAGGGTGACGATGCGTATAGCGTAACGTTGGCAGCCTGGCCTAAGATGGAGTCCAGCTCTGTCTGTTTCCTCCTTCAGTGTGGCTAAAGGTTTAAGGATGTCAACGGCAAATTGGCACTTGCCAAGGGCGCTGCCAGCGACTGAACAAGGGCATTTGCCATCTGCCTCTGTGGAGACTGAACCCTGTGCTGCTTTAGCTGTTGACGTTCAACAACCCCTGAGGGAGTTCAGGGGGGAGTGAGGACTCTGTGCTCCAGGGAGTCTGGTGGGACAGGTCTTTAGACAGTTGGATATTTTCAGGAACAGATTTTATGATCCCAGTCCTTTTTGTTTGTTTTGTTTAGTTGCCCAGTTGTATCTGACTCTTTGCAACCCCATGGACTGCAGCACCCCAGGTCTCGCTGTCCCTCACCATCTCCCTAAGTTTGCCCAAGTTCATGCCCATTGCATTGGTAATACCAGCCAGCCATCTCATCCTCTGATGCCCTCTTCTCTTTCTGCCCTCAATCTTTTCAAGCATCAGGGACTTAATAATGAGTCAGCTGTTCCCATCAGCTGACCAAAACACTGGAGTTTCAGCTTCAGCATCAGTCCCTCCAATGAGTATTTGGGGTTAATTTACTTTAGGATTGGTTTGATCTCCTTGCTGTCCAAGGGACTCTCAGGAGTCTTCTCCAGCACCACAGTTTGAAGGCATCAATTCTTTGACACTCTGCCTTTTTTACGGTCCCGCTCTCACAACCATAAGTGACCACTGGGAAGAGTACAGCCTTGACTATACAGACGTTTGTCAGCAAAGTAATGTCTCTGCTTTTCAGCGCACTGCCTAGGTTTGTCATAGCTTTCCTGCCAGGAAGCAAATGTCTTCTGACTTCATGGCTGCAGTCACCATCTGCAGTGATTTTAGAGCCCAAGAAGAGGAAATATGTCACTACGTCCACCTTTTCCCCTTCTATTTGTCATGAAGTAATGGGGCCGGATGCCATGATCTTAGTTTTTTTAATATTTAGTTTTAAGCCGCCCCTTTACTCTCGTCCTTCACTCTCATCAGGAGGCTCTTTAGTTCCTCTTCTCTTTCTGCCATTAAAGTGGTATCA
This sequence comes from Capricornis sumatraensis, assembly GCF_032405125.1. Classification (NCBI taxonomy): domain Eukaryota; kingdom Metazoa; phylum Chordata; class Mammalia; order Artiodactyla; family Bovidae; genus Capricornis; species Capricornis sumatraensis. The sequence goes on along the minus strand of NC_091085.1, from coordinate 55,135,257 downwards.
TCTGCATATCTGAGGTTGTTGATGTTTCTCCCGCTTCTCTTGATTTCAGCTTGTAACTCACCCAGCCCGGCATTTCTCATGATGTACTCAGCACATAGGTTAAACAAACAGGGTGACAGCCCTATCACACTTCTTTCTCAATCAGGTACCAATCAGTAGTCCCGTACTGAGTTCTGACTGTTGCTTCTTGACCCTCATGTAGGTTTCTCAGGAGACAGGTAAGATGGTTTGGTATTCCCATCTCTTTAAGAGCTTTCCACAGTTTATTATGATTCACACAGTCAAAGGCTTTGGTGTATTCAATGAAACAGAGGTAGATATCTTTCTGGAATTCCTTTGCTTTCTCTAAGATCCAGCAAATGTTGGCAATTTGATCTCTGGTTCCTCTTCAGATCCTCGTATGACTAGCAGAAAGCCTTCTGTAATATGAATGCTTAATGGTATTGAGCTCCGCCTTCACCAACACCTTATATGTTAATCTCCCCACTGCCTCTTTGGAGTAGTCTCTCAGAGCTATCTGAAGTGTTGCCTCTCGGGCTGCAGTCCTCATTTTGCCCCAAATAAAACTTAGCTCGCAACTCTCAAACTGTGCATCTTTTTAGTAGAAAAGAAAATGCAAGAAAAGAGATGGAGAAGAAGGAACTTCCCTGGCGATCCAGTGGTCAGGGCTCAGCACTTTCACTGCTGAGGGCCCTCGTTCAGTTCCTGGTTGGGGAATTAAGATCCCACAAGCTACCTATTTTGGCCCCCCCCCCCCAAAAAAAAAAAGAAGAAGAACAAGAGACGGAAAACAAGAAAAGGTGGTAAAAGATTGAGGCTTGCTGGGTCCACAGTTCTGGGACTTCCCTGGGGGTTCAGTAGTTTAGACTCTACGCTTCTAATGCAGAGGGCATAGGTTCAATTTAATTTTTAATTTTTTGATGGGGCCAAAAAATTAAAAACAAAAACCCAGAATCACACGGCAGAGTAGGGAGTTCTAAAAGCTAGTGCTTGGACTAACTTTTGGAGTTAGGGCTCTGACACCAGAGTGAATGCAGTGTCCCTGTGTTGAGAGAGCCAGACTTTGTACAGGAGTGTGTGGCTGTGTGTTCTCTTTTTCCTCCATCTGAAACACAGTGTGAAGTGATTTTATTTGATGGGAAGTAGTTTAGATAACAGAAGCAAATAGAAGACTTTGTGGAAATGCACTGGAGGGGAAAAAAAAAAGGAGGAAAGCAAATATCATCACATCTAGTACAGCCCTGACCCTACTGCCCAGGGACCCTCTGCTGGTATAGGTCTGAATTCTGCTGTAACCACCTGCTGGGGGTTTGGCTCTGCAGAAGAGCTCAGAGATATTGTTCTATGTACCCCTTGACCTGGAACCAGGACCCTGTCCCAAGGCTGCAGTATTGTTTCTTCACTGCTCTTCCCTTTTCTCCGCAACCCCTCCCTTCCCTGATGAACAACTGTTTGAACCTGCTCTTTGGAACTCAGGGAAGGTCACCGAGGCTGTATGAAGCCTATTTCTTGTAAAGGTTTCCACACCCAGCAGCCCCGCAGGGTCCTGTCCAGTTTCAGAAACTGCAGGTGTACATTAAGTCAGTGGGAAGAGGCTCTTTCATCTTTTCCCCTGATAAAATCATTGTTGCTTATTGTTTTCATTCAGCAAATATTTATTATTGAGCATCTCCAGGGCCACAGCGCTGGGAAGGCTCTGGAACAGAGGAAAACAGGTGAGCCCTGCAGAAGCCAGCAGCTGCTCAGCCAAAGAATTTTTAGCACATCAGCTCAATGCTATGCCCTGTCATTTGAAAGAAGGTTTCAGCATTCTAGCACGAAAGTACAATCACACAGATTCTTTAATTACAATATGATCAATGCTAGGAAGACCTGCCAGGTGGTAAGACTGTGTTCCACCTGCCAATGCAGGAGACACAAGAGACGTGGGTTTGATCCCTGGATTGATCCCCTGGAATAGGAAGTGGCAACCTGATCCATTATTCTTGCCTGGAAAATTCCACGGGCAGAGGAGCCTGGCAGGCTACAGTCCGTGGGGTTACAAAGAGTTGGACGTGACTGAGTGCGCTCACACACACACACACACACACACACACACACACACACACACAAGAGTGTGTTCAAAGGACAGACCTATTTCTAGAGGGTCTGGGAGGCTCCCCAGAGAAATAGCTTTTCCTTTCTCATGCAGTTTTTTTAATTGAGATATAATTCACATGCCATAAAATTCACCCTTTTAAAGCATCCAATTCAGTGGTTTTTAGTATATTCATAAAGTCACACAACCATCACCACTATCTCATTTCAGAACATTTTTAGCCATTTCAAAAGACACCCCAGACCCATTAGCTGTCATTCCCCCCTCCACCCCCCAGTGCACCTCCCCAAGCTCCAGGCAGCCAATAATCTTTCTGTCCCCATGGATTTGCCTCTTCTGGACATCTCATATAAATGAAATCATACTCTATATGGTCCTTTCTGAAGACTCTGCAGAATGCATCAGTACTTAATTCTTTTATAGCAGAAAAATATATTCCATTTATGGACGTATCACATTTTGCTTGTCCATCCATCAGCTGAAGGACATTTGAGTTGTTTGTACTTACTGGCTACTGTGAATAGGGCTGCTGTGAATGTTTGCATATGAGAAAAAACTTTTATTTATTATTTTTTATTATTTATTTACTTTGGCCACACTGCACAACACGTGGAATCTTAGTTCCTCAACCAGGGATGGAACCCACGCCTCATGCATTGGAAGTATGGAACCTTAACCATTGGGTCACCAGAAAAATCCCAAGAGAAATAACTTTTTAAGCTAGAGCTTAAAACCTGTGGGTTAACTGGGTGAAGAGGGAGAAAGGTTGGGAACAGCATTTCTGGCCAAGGGACCCTCCTGTGGGGATGCCCTGAGACAGGAAGCAGCTTGTGGAGTTGAGAAGTGAAGGCATCTGAAGAGTTAGCAAGAGAGGGCAGCTGCCAGGTGAAGGTTCTGGACTGAATGCTAGAAAGATTTCGGAGTGAGGGGCTGAGGTGGCTGACATAGGAACGAAGGGAGAGTACAGTCTTGAAAACGACTTGGGAGGACCTGGGATGATGTAGCAGAGGAGAGAGATGATGTAAGGGATGTGAAAATTTGAAATTTCCTGCCATATCAGTAGACAAGGACGTCACAGTCATTGGCGATTGCAGCTGCCACTGATGGTGAGCTGGTGAGCCCTGAGGAAACTCAGGAAGGAAAGAATACCTGCCATCTATTAATAGCAGACATCAGACTGCAGCCTGAGGAATCTCAGGATGTGAAAACCCAGGATACTGGCTCCAGATAGCTGAGGTGCATACCAAAGGAATGCTTTCAGCAAGCCCAGACTCTTGCATCTTCCCAATACATAGAAAAGTCCTCAATTCCTTAACTTGAGATATCTGGTTTTCTTTTTGTTGTTGTTGCTGTAATTTTCTTTTTTTAAAACTTTTTATCTTGTATTCGGGTATAGCTGATTAACAAGCAATGTTGTGATAGTTTCAGGTGAATAGTGAAGGGACTCAGCCATATGTATCCATGTATCCATTCTCCCCTAAACTCCCTTCTCATCCAGGCTGCCACATAACATTGAGCAGGTTCCCTGTGCTATACAATAGGTCCTTGTTGACTATTCATTTACAATATAACAGTGTGTATAAGTCAATCTCAAACTTTGAAACTATGCTTTCCCTTCATCCATCCTCTTGGCAACCTGTAAGTTTGTTCTCCATGTCTGTGAGCAGGACTCTTGCTTTATCACTAAATTATCCTTTCTTATTTTATTTTCTATTTTTGGGAGTTTGTTTTTCTTTTTAAAATTTTTCTTTATTGCTTTTTTGTTTTGAGCAATTGATGGTTGCTTCTATTGTTTCTATGTTCCCTCCCTTCCCTAATTAGTAACTGCTTGAGTCTGTTCTTTGGAACTCAGGGAAGGTCTAGGAAACTAAAGCCTTTTTCTACAAACAAGAAATAGGGGACAGGGAGGGGCTTTGTGACCCTCTGAGGTCAGAGAGTACTGTTGCTGTGGAAAGGATGAAGGGCCTTGGGGAAAGATCACCTCTGTGATTAGAGACCCTGATGGTTTATGAGAAGCTAGACAGGATTTTAGATCAAGAATAAGAAAGGCTCTAATCCGATGGTCTATAATAGTAGCAGAGATTTGCAGCCTCATGTCACTGAAAACCCAACCCTAATCGCCTGGACAAGGAAGGGGATTTAGCTGCTTATCCTATAAAAAGTCTGAAGGTAGGGCAGACTGCAGGCATGATATTGCTTTTAAGATGGTGTGGATGGGAGTCAGTTGCTCTCTGCCTCTTGGATCCACTTCTCATTCTTGTCAGGATTTCTTTGCTGGCACCTCCCAACTCTATATCTGTTCAGTTCAAGCCCAGCAAGAAACAGAACTCTCCCTGGTGGCTCAGACGGTAAAGCGTCTGTCTGCAATACAGGAGACCAGGGTTCTGATCCCTGGGTTGGGAAGGTCCTCTGGAGAAGGAAATGGCAGCCCACTCCAGTATTCTTGCCTGGAAAATCCCATGGATGGTGGAGCCTGGTAGGCTACCATCCATGGGATCTGCAAAGAGTTGGACACAACTGAGCGACTTCACTTTCACTTTCAGCAAGAAACACAAGTCTGAGTCCCTGAAAGTGCAATCCCAAGTCTCAAAGTGCCTGCCCCAGGCTGGTTGTATGCATAGGTGGCGTGCTCTGATTGGATCCTGGAGTTCAGTGCTTCACACTGAAATGAGGGATGCGGATGTTCAAGGAAGAGGGGAAGTGGAAATGGATGTTATCAAAGTGTCGACAAAAAAGATGTGCAACGTGAGAGTTGCGAGCTAAGTTTTATTTGGGGTAAAATGAGGGCTGCAGCCTGGGAGATAGTACCTCTGATAGCTCTGAGAGACTGCTCCAAAGAGGCAAGGGGAAGAAGAAAGGTCAATAGGGGAGTTCAATGCAATTGAGCGCTTACTTTACACAAGGTTTTCTGCTAGTCACGAGAAGCTGATGTCACCATGAAGGGATTTAGTGCTTTCCTAGATATGAAGAGATACAAAGTTTGGGATCATGAAATCAGTTCCTGGAAATATCTAACTGTCTAAAGACCTGCCCCACCAGATTCCCTGGAACACAGAGTGTCTCATTTCACCCTGGATTCCCTCAGCCGGTATTGAGGATCAGTAGCTGCAGCAGCACAGGGTTCAATCTTGCAGAAGCAGATGGCAAACGCCCTTGTTCTTGTTTGGTGGTGGTGGTGGTTTAGTCGCTAAGTCGTGTCCGACTCTTGTGATCCCATAGACTGTAGCCTGTCTGGCTCCTCTGTCCATGGGATTCTCCAGACAAGAATACTGGAGTGGGTTGCCATTTCCTTCTCCAGGGGATCTTAACTGACCCAGGAATCGAACCTGGGTCTCCTGCATTGCAGGCAGATGATTTACCAACTGAGCTATATAGAAATTGGCAAATGCTCTTGGCAAGTGCCAATTTGTAGTTGACAGAGGTGACACATTTCAGAGTGAAAGCTTTACTGATACTTATCAGTAAAGAAAAGAGGAAAAGCAGACCTCTGAACTTTTGAAGTTTTAGTTCAGTTCAGTTGAGTCACTCAGTTGTGTCTGACTCTTTCTGACCCCATGGACTGCAGCAAGCTAGGCTTCTCTGCCCATCACCACCCCCCAGAGCTTGCTCCAACTCATGTCCATCGAGTCAGTGATGCCATCCAACCATCTCATCTTCTGTCTTCTCTTCTCTTCCTGCCTTCAATCTTTTCCAGCATCAGGGTCTTTTCCAGTGACTCAGTTCTTCACATCAGATAGCCAAAGTATTAGAGTTTCAGCTTCCAGTGAATATTCAGGACTGATTTCCTTTAGGATTGACTGGTTTGATCTCCTTGTAGTCCAAGGGACTCTCAAGAGTCTTCTCCAACACCACAGTTCAAAAGCATCAATTTTTGAAGGTTTAAGGGAAAAATAAATGCTGTAAGTATCTCTTGACTTCCTACTTTTGCATTCTAATCCCCTATGATGCAAAGGACATCTTTTTTTTTGGTGTTAATTCTAGAAGGTCTTGTAGGTCTTCATGGAACCAAACAAATTCAGCTTTTTCAGTGTTCGTGGTTGGGGCATTGACTTGGATTACTGTGTTGTTGAATGGTTTGTTTAGAAATGAACAGAGATTGTTCTGTTATTTTTGAGAGTGCACCCAAGTACTGCATTTTGGACTCTTGTTGACTGAGGGCTACTCCATTTCTTCTAAGGGATTCTTGCCCACAATAGTAGACATAATGGTCATCTGAATTAAATTTGCCCATTTCTGTCCATTTTAGTTCACTGATCTTAAATTGTCGATGTTCACTCTTGCATCTCCTGCTTGATCATGTCCACTTTACCTTGATTTGTGGACCTGACATTCCAGGTTCCTATGCAGTATTGCTCTTTATAGCATCAGACTTTACTTTCATCACCAGACACATCCACAACTGAATGTCATTTCCACTTTGGCCCAACCACTTCACTCTTTTTAGAGCTATTCATGATTGCCCTCCACTCTTCCCCAGTAGCATATTGGACACCTTCCAAACTGAGGGGCTCATCTTCTGGTGTCATATCCTTTTGCCTTTTCATACTGTCCATGGGGTTCTCTCAATAAAATACTGGAGCGATTTGCCATTCCCTCATCCAGTGGACCACGTTTTGTCGGAACTCTTCACTGTGACCCATCCACCTTGGGTGGCCCTGCATAGCATGGCTCACAGCTTAATTGTTAGGCAACACCTTTCTCCATGCCAAGGCAGTGATCCATGAAGGGGGTCTAGAGCTGAAGAGGATGTAATTCCATGTGTTTAGGCATAAAGTGAGCCACGTGTGTCATTTAAAACATTCTAGTAGTCACATTAAACAAAGCAGAAACAGATCAAATTAATTTTAATAATACAGTCTTATGACCTCAGTATATCCAAATATCATTTCAACATGTCTTCAATACAGAAAGTATGATTGAGCTGTATTTATTTATCTGGTTGCGCCGGGTCTTTGTTGTGGCATGCAAGATCCTTAGCTGTGGCATGCGAACTCTTAGTTGTAGCATGCGGGATCTAGTTCTGTGGCCAGGGATTGAACCCAGGCCCCCTGCAGTGGGAGTGCCGTCTTAGCCACTGGACCACCAGAAAAGTCCCTGTATGCATATTTTATACTCAGCACATCTTTTTTCAACTTGCCACATTTCCAGTGCTCAGTTGGCTTTATTATTAGACCAAGTAGGACTCACCCTGCAGATGGGACCTGTCTCTTCCATCTGGTGTAGGACTCCTCACTTCTTGTTGTCTCCCCTTGCCCTTAAGTTCATTTACTTCATCAGTCTGAGCTCAGCAGTCTTTTGGGTTCAGGAGACCTGATCTAGATGCTTTACCTGTTTTGTGACTGTATGTTTGCATTCTTTTAAAAAGAGTGACTTCCTAACAGGAATCTCTTGAGTACAAGAATCCACTAGAATCACATTAAAAATTAGATTCACTTTACAGTTTGCAGAACTCACCAAAGGAGATAATATGCAAGGTAACACCATGTCCCACAAATGTGCTGTTATTATCTCACCGCATTTATGGAGAGGCAAGAGGGGCAGTGTTCTCTCCAGTTCATTTTTCTGAGCTAGGGCTCACGGGTTCATGTGAGCATTGCCTTGACAGGTCTTCTTCATCTTGCTGAGCTTCATCGTGGTTTCAAGATGAGCATGGTTTCTCTTAACTTATCTGAACTTCCTTTCTTAAAAAAGTTTTTATTTACTTAATTATTTTTGGCTGAATTGGGTCTTTGTTGCTGCACGTGGGCTTTCTCTAGTTGCAGTGAGCAGGGGCTACTCTTCATGGCGGTGCACGGGCTTCTCATTGTGGTGGCCTCTCTTGTTGCAGAGCTAGGGGTCTAGGGTGCAGGCTCAGTAGTTGTGGCTTGTGGGCTCAGTAGTTGTGGCACACAGGTGTACTTGTGCCGAGGCATGTGGGATCTTCCTGGACCAGGGACTGAACCCATGTCCCCTGCATTGGCAGGTAGACTGTCAACCACTGGATCACCTGGGAAGTCCCACGTCTCAAAACTTCTTGAAATATTATCAGAGTGTGACATCTTACACGTCAGCACAGGTGACTTCACTCCACCAGTGACGTGACATTCTTTCCCCCCAGGTGAACCATAGTTGAGCCAGGTTGACATCACGAGACATTAATGTCAACACCAGGTTGACATTAGGTGCAATGTTCTATGAGAATCAATGGACCCAGCCAGCTGCTCGCACTTAAAGGGCCACAAGGTGAGATGGCCTTAAGGAATATTAGATTCCTGTTTCCTATCTTAGGATCATGCAGGGGCTCGTGGCTATGGAATGGGATGCAGTTTGTGTTGCCTGCCCTGTATCAGTTTTTCTTGCTTTTTTTTTTTTTAATGGAGACATCGTAGTTTATCAAAAATCCACATAGGATAAACACACAAATGATTAAGCTCTGTTTGTACACTCAGTTAAATAGGATGGCTTTCAGCCATGTGGGAACAGGTAGAGTCCTACTGAATCTTTGAATCTTGAGTCAGGGATGTGCAAGGAGGTTCAGTCAATTTCTAGAACATGCTCAAAGTCTCTTAATTTGTTGGAGATGCTTTTGTTCTCAAAAAAAGCCTTCGTTAAGCCAAATAAGCCAGAGTTCCTGGGACATAACAGGCGCTCAGGGAATTTATTAGTTGAATCAAGTTGTCACTCATGACAAGTGAAAAGTGAAAGTCGCTCAGTCATGTCTGACTCTTTGCAACCCCATAGACTATACAGTCTATGGAATTCTCCAGGCCAGAGTACTGGAGTGGGTAGCTGTTTCCTTCTCCAGGGGATCTTCCCAACCCAGGGATCGAACCCAGGTCTTCCACATTACAGGCAGATTCTTTACCAGCTGAGCCACCAGGGAGGCATAAGAATAATGGAGTGGGTAGCCTATCCTTCTCCAGTGGATCTTCCTGACCCAGGAATTGAACCAGGGTTTCCTGCATTGCAGGCAGATTCTTTACCTGCTGGGCTACTGGGGAAGCCCAGTGATGCTGAAAGGTCAGCCTCTGTGCATGGGTGCCAAATCTGTTGCAGGAAGAGGGATCCCTTCCAGGGCCTGAGAGTGGGCGCTTGTCTAACATGTGACAATGAATTGTTGGAGGAAATACACGTGCTGACAAAGCAAGAGACTTTATTGGGAAGGGGACTTGGATGGAGAGCAGTAGGGTAAGAGAACCCAGGAGAACTGCTCTGCCACATGATTCGCAGTCTGAGTTTTATGGTAATGAGGTTAGTTTCCAGGTTGTCTCTGGCCAATAATTCCGACTCAGCATCCTTCCTGGTGGCAGTTGCATGGCTCAGCTAAGATAGATTCCAGTGAGAAGGATTCTGGGAGGTTGGTAGGACCTAGGTACTGGCGTCTCCTCTTTCCTTTTGACTTTTCCTGAATTCTTCTGGTTGATGTTAACTTGTTAGTTCTACATTCCTTTCGAGGACCTCCTGCTTAACACAACTCATGCACGTGGTTACTATGGTGCCTGGCCAGGGCAGATGGTTTCAGTCAGCGGTTCCCCTAACAAATCAAATCTCGGAGACAGAGTTTTGAGTGAAGTAGAAAAGAATAGCTTTATTGCTTTCCCAGGCAAAGGGGAGCCCTTGAAACTGTGTGTCCCAACCCTGATGAATTTGGTGAGGATTTTTATAGCAGTGGTCCAAGGGTAGTGTTGCCGACAGGATTAGGGTGTGTGCATGGCCTGTACTCAGCTAATCTCAAACTTTGACCAGAAGCAAACAGTTGCTTCTTGGCTGTTCCTCTCTTGCCTCTTAACCCCTTCCTTCTCTGATTAGCAACTGTTTGTATCTGCCTTTTGGAACTCAGTGGAGATCATGGAGATTGAACAGAAAGGCCCCTGTATCCTGGGCAAAGCAATTTGAAAGTGTTATTTCCTTAAGATCTTATGGAAAAGCCAGAAAGAACTTTTTGGCCAGCCTGATACAAACCAGCAGGAAACAAGGCTCAAGTCTTGGTCCATAGAGAATTAAGATAAAAAAAAAAAAGACTATTTTAAAATATTTATGAGATCATAAAGCTAGTGTTGAAATGCCATTTGAAAATGTGTTTAATAGACAAAGAACAAGGCATTGTCTATACCCCGTCACCCAATCTAATGTGCCCTGCCCTATAGATTCTGCATCAGCCAGAAATTTCTCAGGTATAAATTTCCTAAGTAGAATTCAAACTGTTTCCTTTCCATTTCCCAACACCTTTGTTTTTGGCTTCTCATTTTAGAGTTTTAAAGATGGAATAACAGTCATTTCGCAGTTATGCTCTGAAGTTCATTGTGTCCTTATTTTTGCATGATGTGTATTAGGCTGAAGTGAGCAGATAACTAGACAGCCTGCAGGCTTCTTTCCTGGTTCTGCTTAATAGTTGCCATCATCATTTCCAAAGGAGTTGAGGGGGTTAGGTGGTGGTGGTCGGGGGTGGGGGTGAGGGGCAGTGACCGTGGTCAATCAGCATTAACAACAGAAATGATAAGATAAAGATACTCAATACGTTGTAAGAGCAGAAGCCAACTCAAGTCTCCAGGCCTTAGTTTTTCTTTCTTGGCAAGGTGATAGCTGCAGCCTTATGCATTTAATTTACAACACAAACGAGAAAACAGAGAGAGAAAAAATTTATCCTTCGCGTAGTAGTATCGGTGATGATTCTCACCATATTTCCCAGAGTGGAGGCGGGCTTGAAGATTTGAATCTAACTTATCTTCTGAAGACCTGAGTTCTCCTGAGGCTCCCACTGTGTAAGGAAGTTGATCATTTTATGATCATTTGGATTGAATGTTCTAGATCCTTGTTCTTCTATGTTTACTCTTATTATTTCATACAATATTGCCCCAAATGCCACCCAGCTAACTCCTCTGATGTTCAGCTGAAGAATAACCATCTTTATTATCTCTGGAAATAGGGGGGAAATAGCTGTGTTAGGTTTGAACTTTGTACTCCAGTACCTTCTGGATGATTTAAGAACTTTTCAAGAGTAATTTTAAGTGTCCTTGATTGCCACCAATGTGCTGATTTTGTGTTTTTCTGTTTGTTCTTTTTCGATTTTGTTTTTGGAGTATAGTTGATTTACAGTGTTGTGTTCATTTCAGGTGTACAGCAAAGTGATTCAGTCATAGCTATATATTCTTTTTTCAGATTCTTTTCCCTTACAGATTATTACAAGATATTGAGTATAGAGTCCCCTGTGCTAGATTATTACAAGGTATTGAGTATAGAGTCCCCTATTCATTTCTGTAATAGGAGCTCTAAGTATGATGTGACTCGCTCATATGACTGCAGCCCAGAGGGATGGTGGTAGCGATAGGCTTGGAGCACAATGGAAATAGTGAGGGGACAGCTGCTTTAGGAGCAGAGGCTGTCAAATTTTACTGACGGGAGCTGGTGTTGGGGAATGTTGGGGCCATGTCAGGGGGCTCAGAAGGCATGATGCATTGGACATCCTCCAGATGGAAGGGCAGGACTGGAGCTAAGGATGGCAAGAGTGGGATGCACTTGGCCTTGCAGGGGAAGTGGGATATGAAGGGTGCTCTGTGCTAGGCTAGGGCGCTTGGACTTGATCCCAGAGACACATCCAGCCATCACTGCTTGCTTTATCCAGTAAGCAAGACAGGTGTATGCCCCATTCTCGCAGAGTTGACAATTGAGCTGGCTAGTCTTATAGCCATTTGAGGGTTTTAATCAAGGGAGAGGCCAAGTTGGATTGGCTGTACATTCACATGCTCACACACACACACCTCAAGCAATTACAATAAGTTCCACTTATGAACATTGCAGATTTTTAAAAATGCAGAATGTGCGTTCACATGTCTAACCATATAAGTCAGTCCTGTGTCCTTGCCACATGCCATACATTGTCACACGTGTGCATTGTCTACAAGTTGGTTATGCTTCTGTGTAGTTTACTGTGCAGTACTGTATAGAGGCTGGGGAAGGAAATGGCAACCCACTCCAGTATTCTTGCCTGGAGAATCCCATGGATGGTGGGCTACAGTCCGCGGGGTTGCAAAGAGTCGGACATGACTGAGCGACTTCACTTCACTTCACTTCTTCACTGTACAGAGGACAGTGGTGCAGTATCTTTAGATTAAGCCCAGGATATCTGGAAGCAAGTGCAAAAGCAGCAGTCATATAACTGTTACTGCTGTACTTTTCAAGGTTCTGTACTGTAGGGTTAAAAATGTTTTCTTTATTTTTTTGCGTTTGTTTCCTTTTTATGTATTATTTGTGTGAAAAGTATTATAAACCTATTACAGTACAGTAATATATAGCTGATAGTATTAGCTGGGTACTCAGGCTAACTTTGTTGGACTTACCAATAAACTGGACTTAGGAACGTGCTCTCAGAATGGAACTCATATGTGTGTTAGGGACTTACTCTATTAAAAATCATATATGCACCTGGTCAAAGTTTCTAGCCATGCAAAAAAGCTCTGGTCCCTGGTTCTCTTTAGACAAAATCATTGTTACCTATTTCTTCTAAATCTTTCTACAGATATTCTATGCACACATGCTATATATACACAGGGTTTTTCACTTTGCTGTCTTTTCATTAACAGTGTGTATTGAGTTCATTCTAAATAACGTCACAGTGATCTGCGTTTTTGTCATAGAATCAGGGCTTGATGGCCTCATATGCACTGTAGGATAACTGGTCCCCTCCTGTTGCACACTGAGGATGGCTTAAGTTTTTTTGCTACCTCAGTGCTTACTCTTGGATGCATGTGTTGCACTCATACCCTAGTGTGCTTTTAGAGTCAATTCTGAGAAGGAAAGTTATTTGATCACAGAGTTTGTGCATTTTAAATCTACTAGTGGTTGCTACTTTGCCCACAGAAGAGCTTCTTCCTGTTTCCCCAGTTTCAGTTCAGTTCAGTTCAGTCTCTCAGTCATGTCCGACTCTTTGGGACCCCCTGAATCGCAGCATGCCAGGCCTCCCTGTCCATCACCAACTCCCAGAGTTCACTCAGACTCACGTCCATCAAGTCAGTGATGCCATCCAGCCATCTCATCCCCTGTCGTCCCCTTCTCCTCCTGCCCCCAATCCCTCCCACCATCAGAATCTTTTCCAATGAGTCAACTCTTCACATGAGGTGGCCAAAGTACTGGAGTTTCAGCTTCAGCATCATTCCTTCCAAAGAAATCCCAGGGCTGATCTCCTTCAGAATAGACTGGTTGGATCTCCTTGCAGTCCAAGGGACTCTCAAGAGTCTTCTCCAACACCACAGTTCAAAAGCATCAATTCTTCAGCACTCAGCTTTCTTCACAGTCCAACTCTCACATCCCTACATGACCACTGGAAAAACCATAGCCTTGACTAGACGGACCTTAGTCGGCAAAGTAATATCTCTGCTTTTGAATATGCTGTCTAGGTTGGTCATAACTTTCCTTCCAAGGAGTAAGCGTCTTTTAATTTCATGGCTGCAGTCACTATCTGCAGTGATTTTGGAGCCCCAAAAAATAAAGTCTGACACTGTTTCCACTTTCCCCATGTATTTCCCATGAAGTGATGGGACCAGATGCCATGATCTTCGTTTTCTGAATGTTGAGCTTTAAGCCAACTTTTTCACTCTCCACTTTCACTTTCATCAAGAGGCCTTTTAGTTCCTCTTCACTTTCTGCCATAAGGGTGGTGTCATCTGCATATCTGAGGTTATTGATATTTCTCCCGGCAATCTTGATTCCAGCTTGTGTTTCTTCCAGTCCAGCGTTTCTCATGATGTACTCTGCATAGAAGTTAAATAAGCAGGGTAACAATATACAGCCTTGATGTATTCCTTTTCCTATTTGGAACCAGTCTGTTGTTCCATGTCCAGTTCTAACTGTTGCTTCCTGACCTGCATATAGGTTTCTCAAGAGGCAGGTCAGGTGCTCTGGTATTCCCATCTCTTTCAGAGTTTTCCACAGTTTATTGTGATCCACACAGTCAAAGGCTTTGGCATAGTCAATAAAGCAGAAATAGATGTTTTTCCCCAGTATAGTAGTGTTTATTTCTTGAAGCCTATGGCAGACTTTCCAAATAGTGTACATTGAAAAGGTGATCACATTAAAAAGTTGATCACCATTTCGTGTATGGAAAAGCCCAATTGTATTATGAGGGATATGGACTGTAATTTTATACTGATCTCTATTTGGGTTTACTGAACTTCCCTGGTGGCACAGATGATAAAGAATCTGCCTGCAATGCAGGGGACCCGGGTGTGATCCCTGGGTTGGGAAGATCCCCTGGAGAATGGAATGGCAACCCACTCTAGTATTCTTGCCTGGAGAATCCATGGACAGAGGAGCCTGGTGGGCTACAGTCCATGGAGTCACAAAGAGTCAGACACGACTGAAGCAACTAACATTTACTCTTTCTTTCCTGCTACCCTTGGTCTCAGCCCTGGTCCCCGTCCCAGTTCTGGTATTTGAGGCTGATGGATGCATGTCTTTTAGGTGGATTGCTTCTAGAGGACAATTCAGAAGATATGTATTATTAACTTTTGGTTTAGTGAATCTTTTGATTGATTTAAAGTTTTGACCACAGCAGCAACCTGTTCCATTTTAATTTTTTGTTTTCCTATCTTTTCTCTCTGTTTATTTTTTTGATAAAGGGACCATCTAGAAGCTGCAGGTCATGTGTGCATTCTGAAAGATGCCTTTGACTTTGAAAGTCCATCTGAAATCTCAAGCTTCATCAAGGCAGAGAACTTGGAGGCAGCTGTGGGTCTGCATTTGTATAGAGGAGGCAGACTTCTGCAAGGTAAGCCCTTCTCTTCAGGGTGAAACGCTAGGGGCCTCGAAAACCACCAGTGCCTATAACGTCAGCTTGAAACATAGATGAAACAGTTTATCCCATTTATCCGGCTCCGAAATGGAAGGAACACAATCATCTTTTCGGTTTGTTCTTAACAGAGTGATTTTCTAAAATGATGTAACTACGCCAGTTGAGATTGGATGTATATTGAAGCTGTTTTTACTGCATTAAGAGTCTTATCGTGAATGTTTTTGATGTGTTTTTCTTCACTCAAAATCTAATGTTCAAAAGTTAAAAATGGGACTCTTTCACAAAATGTAGAAGTGAGCACATAGAGAGTTTATTCAATTGATTTATTAATGAGGGAACTACTAAGGTGCTAAAGCCAGTTTAAAGAGCATTTGGGAAACTGAGACTTGAGTAGGTAATTTAGTAAAGAATATTAGGATAAGGACTTCCCTGGTGGTCCAGTCGTTAATGCAGGGGACATAGGTTCAATCCCTGGTATGGGAAGATCCCACACACCTCGGGGCAACTAAACCTGTGTTTCACAACTACTGTGCTCGCATGCTGCAATTACTGAAGGCTGTGCACCCTGGAGCCCATGCCTCACGGCAGGAGAGCAACTGCTGTGAGAAGTCTGTGCACCCCAACAAAGAGTAGGCCCCCGCTTGCGGCAGCTAGAGAAAAGGCTGCACTTAGCAAGGAAGCCCCAGTGAAGCCAAAAATAAATAAATAATAAAATTCTAAAAAAGGATATTAGGATGGGGTTGGCTGTAGAACTGGTTAATGTCTAGCAAGGCAATCAACTGTAAGCTTCGGGGCTAAGCTCGCTGTCTGTACAGCAGCTTCCCACTAGCTGTGTGTTCTATACATGTGTGTATATCATTGCTACTCTCCCAGTTAGTCCAACACCCACCCCCTCACCCCGGCGTTACCCACCCCATGTCCACATGTCTGGTCTCTATGTCTGCATCTCTATTCCTGCCCTGAAAATAGGTTTATCTGTACCATTTTTCCAGATTCCACATATGTAAATTGATACAGCCACTGTGGAGAATACTATGGAGGCTCCTAAAAAACTAAAAATAGAGCTATTATATGATGCAGCAATCCCATTACTGGGCATATACTCTGGGGAAACCATAATTGAAAAGGCCACATTCCCCAGTGTTCACGGAAGCTCTGTTTACAATAGCCCCAACAGGGGAACTACCTAACGGCCGGTGACAGATGAAGAATAAAGACGTGGCACGATGTACAGTGGAGTGTTACTCAGTCGTAAAAAGGGATGAAACTGAGTCATTTGTAGTGATGAGGATGGACCTAGAGTCTGTCATACAAAGTGAAGTAAGTCAGAAAGAGAAAAACAAATATTGCGTATTAACACATATATGTGGAATCTAGAAAAAAAAAATCCTGATATTTTTCTTGAGTGCTTGTTAACTTACAGTGGTCTCCCAAAGTTCCACTGGTGTCCCTCTCTATCTATAATTCCCTACTGGGAACTCTACAACTACTTATATAACTATCTTAGTCCATTCCTAATTACAACTTCACAGAGTAAGAACTTTTAATTAATAGTAAATACTGAAGTCACACAACAGTCTTAGAAAACTAATCCACAGGGAACCTTTAAACACTGCTTTCTTGCACCTTGAAAGGATGTGCATGCAATCATTCTCTTGGCTTTATCTACAATTTTTGGATAGTTCTTTTCCCTTCCAAGGTTGGCTTGACTTCACCAAGAGCCCAGTGGCTACCGAGTGGAGGCAAGACAGATAATTTTGTTGTTGAGCCACAAGTGTCTTTTTCCAAACATGAATTAAATGACATGGCAGTGGCAGCTTTTCAGGAGATAGTATGTCACTTGAGGCCCCACATTATCTGTAGTAATCGTCATACAGGGGTAACACTTCACTCAGCAAAATGTATCAACCTCTGAAATTTTCAGACATTTCATTGCTAAAGGTGAATTCCTGTTTCCCTGCACTAACAGTTCAGTTCAGTTCAGTCGCTCAGTCGTGTCCGACTCTTTGCGACCCCATGAACTGCAGCACGCCAGGCCTCCCTGTCCATCACCAACTCCCAGAGTTCACTCAAACTCATGTCCATCGTGTTGGTGATGCCATCCAGCCATCTCATTCTCTGTCATCCCCTTCTCCTCCTGCCCTCAATCCCTCCCAGCATCAGCCTTATTAATCTTCTAGCTCTGTCTCCTGCTCCTGCACCATAGGAAGTAGGACCCTCTTTTCCCATATAGGTATCACTCAATGGTGCAGCGGTAAAGAATCTGCCTGCCAAAGCGGGAGATGCAGGAGACAAAGGTTCAATCCCTGATCTGGGAAGATCCCCTGGAGAAGGAAATGGCAACCCACTCCAATATTCTTGCCTGGGAAATCCCATGAACAGCGGAGCCTGGCAGGCTACAGTCCGTGGGGTTGCAAAGACTCAAAACATGACCGAGCGTGCACACATACATGTGGTATATTTAAGCACATAACTTAGTGATCTTTCCAAATCAGTGCTTCTGCTGACCATTTGTCACTCCAAATCGTCTGCTGAGAAAGAAAATTTCATGGTTTCCTGAAGCTGGCTTCTTAAAGCCACCTAATGTCCTTGCTAGATTCAAGCCTAAAGCCTATCCTCAACAAGAAACAAAGGGAAAGATTTGTCAAAACCATGATTTCTCCTTCCTGTGTAACGTATTCACAGATTCTGGGAATTATGGACATCTTTCACACCCATTATTTTAACTGCCACAGACCTTTCTCTGGTCCCCCAACTGTTCATGCCCATCCCATGTGCTAAAATCTGAACATCCCCCAAAGTCTAAGCCCCTGGCAGAGGGCAAATCATCTCTATATGGGGTGCTTTTCCACGTCTGGCTGTATGTATTTTTGGAAAAGGTCACAGCTGTCAATAGTAAGAAAGGCAAGCAATATAAAATGTTATAGAGAGAAAAAGTAAGTTTGTCTACCATCCCAGATTTGTGATCTTCTGGGTTCCTTTTTTTTTCTTTTTGCCTGCCACACCAAGCAGTTTGTGGGATATTAGTTCCCTGACCAGGGATTGAACCTGTGCCCCTGACAGTGAAAGCATGAGTCCTAATCACTGGACCATCAGGGAAGTACCCTGGGTTCTTTCCATAGAGGCAATGGCAGCTAGGTTTTTAGGCTTATATTTTCACAGATATTCTTTATACAGAGAAATGTATGTTGATCATTTTACTATACACATTGTGTTCATCAAAATGCTCTTGATTTTTTTTTTTACTTAAATTCCTTTTTAAAGTTTTCATTTGAATTTTTACTTACCGCCTTTCTGTACCTCCTGTGTGTTGTCAGAGTGCTTAGTATCTAAAGGCTGTGAAGTGAGAGGCACTTCACCAGAAAGAAAAAAGATAAAATCTGCTCCTTTTCATGACAAAAGACTTCTAAGGTAAATACTAGGAAAGATCACTACCTTTTCGCTGCAATGTTGAATCTCTGTAGCGATGGTTTGTTTGAGAAACCCCAGTATGAACTCAAATTAGATCTGGTCTGTTTAGTGGTTTGCTTTTGCTCTTTTGAAATTTTTATTGACCTTTGGAAGTCCTTCTGGGAAGCCCTATTTGATGAACACGCTGTTTAACTTGATCTGTGCATGCTCCATCGGAGAAGGCGATGGCATCCCACTCCAGTACTCTTGCCTGGAAAGTCCCATGAACGGAGGAGCCTGGTGGGCTGCAGTCCTTGGGGTTGCGAAGAGTTGGACATGACTGAGCGTTCACTTTCACTTTTCACTTTCATGCATTGGAGAAGGAAATGGCAACCCACTCCAGTGTTCTTGCCTGGAGAATCCCAGGGACTGGGGAGCCTGGTGGGCTGCCGTCTCTGGGGTCACACAGAGTCGGACACGACTGAAGCGACTTAACAGCAGCAGTGCCCGCTGCGTGCCTTTTGAGATTACCAAGGTAGGAAATGTGCCATCAGGTTTGGGCTCATCTTTCAGAATAAATATGCTCCCGGCAGGGGGAGGGAGTGGAATCTTTTTGCACTTGACATTCGCAGCATCTCAGATATTTTTGGTTCCCATACATTTGTGCCCTCCGTGATTTATCATACTGCATGTTCCTGGAAGATACAGTCTATGTCTCTTTCCTTTCCTTCCTGGTTCCTCGCCATCATGGTGACTGATATTATGAACAGCAGGTCTACATTTGAAGCCGTCTTTTTCCGTCATAAACACCAGCAGTTCCAGATGAGCCCATTTCCCAGGGACGATACACTTGGCTTTATTTATTTATTTTAATTTAAATTTTTAATTGGAGGATGATTGGTTTACAGTGTTGTGTTAGTTTCTGTGGTACAACAATGTGAGTCAGCTGTTTAATATGTGTATAGAGATTCCCTCTCCGCATTGAGCCTCACTCCCACCTCCCCCATCCCACCCCTCTAGGTCATCACAGAGCAGCAAGCTGAGCTCCCTGCGATCTGCAGCGGGCTCCCACTAGCTGTCTGTTTCACACCTGGCAGTGTACATATGTCCGCTTCTCTCTCAGTTCACCCCACCCTCCCCTTCCTGGCTATGTCCACGTGCTCATTCTCTACGTCTGTGTCTCTGTTCTTGCCTTGCAAATAGCATCATCAGCACCACATTTCTAGCTTCCAAACATTTGAGTTAATATTGCTGTTGTTTAGTCACTAAGTCATGTCTGACTCTTTCGTGACCCTCATGGATTGTAGCCCATCAAACTGCTCTGTCCATGGGATTTCCCAGGCAATAATACTGGAATGGATTACCATTTCTTCCTCCAGGGATTCTTTCCAAAACAGGGATCAAACCTGCATCTCCTGCATTAGCAGGCAGATACTTTACTACTGAGGCACCAGGGAAACCTCATGCATTGACAGACAATATCTGTTTTTCTTTTTCTGACTGACTTTACTCTGTATGACAGACTCTGAGTTCATCCACATCACTACAATTGACTCAATTTCATTACTTTTTGTGGCTAATATTCCATTATATATTTGTATGTATATATATACATATATACATTACAACTTTTAAAAATTAATCAATTAATTGTAATTGGAGGCTAATTATTTTACATTATTGTGGTGGGTTTTGCCATGCACTGACATGAATCAGCCACGGGTGTACATGTGTCCCCCCATCCTGAACCCCCCTCTCACCTCCCTCCCCATTCCA
Organism: Capricornis sumatraensis; assembly: GCF_032405125.1. Lineage (NCBI taxonomy): Eukaryota > Metazoa > Chordata > Mammalia > Artiodactyla > Bovidae > Capricornis > Capricornis sumatraensis. The sequence continues at coordinate 55,115,227 of NC_091085.1, read as the reverse complement.
TCCCTCTGGGTTGTCCCAGTGCACCAGCTCTGACTGCCCTGTGTCAAACATTGAACTTGGACTGGCCATCTGTTTCACATACGGTAATATACATGTTTCAGTGCTATTCTCTGTAATCATCCCAGCCTCGCCTTCTCCCACAGAGTCCAGAAGTCTGTTCTTTACATCTGTCTCTCTTGTTGTCTTGCACATAAGGTCATCGTTACCATCTTTCTAAATTCCATATATATATGTGTTAATATACTATATTGGTGTTTTTCTTTCTCACTCTTACTTCACTTTGTATAATAAGCTCCAGTTTCATCCACCTCATTAGAACAGACTCAACTGCGTTCTTTTAAACAGCTGAGTAATATTTCACTGTGTCTCTGTGCCACAACTTTCCATCTGCTGATGGACATCTAGGTTGCTTCCATGTCCTAGGTATCGTAAACAGTGCTGTGATGAACATCGGGGTACATGTGTCTCTTTCAATTCTGGTTTCCTCAGTGATATCACAGCTTCTTTATCAACTCATCTATCCGTGGATACGTAGGTTCCTTTCATGTCCTAAGTATTGTAAATAGTGCTGCAGTGAACATTGGGGTACATGTGTCTTTTTGAATTATGATTATACTCGACTTTGATAGATAGAGGCTAACAACATTTTTCACATGTTGAAATTTAAAGTGTATTGATTTAAAATGGCCTTGCCTCACATGAGTAACCCCATGTCATGATCACAATGGTGATACCTCTTCTATTCAGGGGAGTTAGATGTAATTGAACAAACAGCATGACATAGTCCATATGTTTTGGGAACTTTGGTTTTTTTATCAATGCTTGGGGATAATTAGTGAGAAGGTGTTTTAAAGGTAAACTGTGCTTTGTTAAGTATCCTAATTTTGCAGGTAATGGAATTCCTTTTGGAATCATCTTTGGTGGAACTGATTTAAATGAAGATGTTAACCAGGGAGATAAAAACAAAGTGATGGGAAAAGTCCTTGAAGAAGCCAGGTAATACTTAAGAGAATTTCACAGGAGTTAAGCGTTTAACCCTTTTGGATAAAATTCATTAACACAAAACGATGGAGTAAACCAGTAGTTTGGGAGTTTTTATGTCTTACTCTAAAAAGACAATTTCTTTCTTTCTTTCATTTTTTAATTCAGTCTGCACATGTTTATTTTACCAGGAATAGTCACTGTAAACAAGTTACTGGTCTTGAGCAATTCTTTGACTTCAGTTAATATTGGATGAATGTTCTTAGAATGTTTGTTGTGGTGGAAGAGATAGAATTATTGCTAAGAGTGAGTAAGGGTAAACTCAAGCTTTATTAGCACACAGTTTAGGGTCAGCTTTGCATCGGGTTTGCCCAAGTAGAATGTTTTCATTTTTCCAGTTTTATTGAGATATAATTGACATGCAGAACTGTATCCGTTTAAGGTGGTGGTGTCTTGCTAAGTCCTGTCTGACTCTTGTGACCCCATGGACCTTAACCTGCCAGGCTCTTCTGTCCATGGGATTTCCCAGGCAAGAATACTAGAGTGGGTTGTCATTTTCTTCTCCCAAGGATCTTCCCAACGCAGGAACTGAACCCAACTTTCCTGTATTGCAGGCAACTTCTTTACTGACTGAGCCATCAGGGGTGAATGGCATAATGATTTGATTTGAAATGATTATCACAGCAAATTTAGTGAACACCCATCATCTCCTATAGCTACAAATTTAATTAAGTAGAAAAGAGATTTTTTTTTCCCTTGTGGTGAGATTTACTTAAATGCTTAAGATTTACTCTCTTAGTTCCCCAACCAGGGATAGAACCGTTGCCCCTTGCAGTGGAGAGCATGGTGTCCTAACCACTGAACCACCAGGGAAGTTCCTGAAGCTTTGTGCCCTTTGACTAATACCTTCCTGTTTCTCCCTCCCCTACCTTCTTTCATCTTACTCATGCTTCCATGAGTTTGCCTGCTTTAGATTCCACATATTGATGGAGTCACCCACCCCCCTCTGCCATTTGTGCTTCAATGTCTGGCTTGTTTCTCTGAGCATAAGTATGCCCCAGGTTCATCCATGTTGTTGCAGACGACCGGTTGTCCTCCTTTTTAGAGGCTGAATAGTATTCTAGTGTATGTGCATACCACATTTTCTTTTATTTTTTTAAAATATTTATTTATTTAATTTTGGCTGCTCTGGGTCTTCAGAGCACACAGCCTCTCTTGCACACAGCCTTTCTCTAGCTGGGGCAAGTGGAAGATACTTTCTGTTGCAGTGTGTGGACTCAGTGGTTGGAGTGCATGGGCTTCATTGCTTTGTGGCATGTGGGGTCTTGCCCCACCAGGGATCCAACCCCTGTCCCCTGCATTGGCAGGTGGATTCTTAACCACAAGACCACCAGGGAAGTCCCATGCCACATTTTATGTAGCCATTTGTCTGTTGATGTGTATTTAGGTTGCTTCCATGTCCCCAGTATGTGGGCAGCCTTGGTTTTTTTGTGGCTCATCTGTCACCCTTCCATGACTGAGGAACTGTGGTCAGGGAATCCTGGCCTCTTCAAGTCTGTATAATTGTCCCATTTCTGATCCATACCAAGGACAGAACTCCAGGTTCTATTGTACAGCCTAGTTCAGTTCAATTCATTCGCTCAGTTGTGTCAGACTCTTTGCAACCCCATGGACTGCAACACATCAGGCTTCCCTGTCCATCACCAATTCCCAGAGTTTACTCAAACTCATGTCCATTGAGTCGGTGATGCCATCCAACCAGCTCATCCTCTGTTTTCCCCTTCTCCTTCCACCTTCAATCTTTCCCAGCATCAGTGTCTTTCCCAATGTGTCAGTTCTTCGCATTAGGTGGCCAAAGTCTTGGAGTTTCAGCTTGAGCATCAGTCCTTCCAATGAATATTCAGGACTGATTTCCTTTAGGATGGACTGGTTGGATCTCCTTGCAGTCCAAGGAACTCTCAAGGGTCTTTTCCAACACCACAGTTCAAAAGCAATTCCTTGGTGCTCAGCTTTCTTTATAGTCCAACTCTCATATCCATACACAACTACTGGAAAAACCATAGCCTTGACTAGATGGACCTTTGTTGGCAAAGTAATGTCTCTGCTTTTTAACATGCTGTCTAGGTTGGTCATAACTTTTCTTCCAAGGAGTAAGCGTCTTTTAATTTCATGGCTGCAGTCACCATCTGCAGTGATTTTGGAGCCCCAAAAAATAAAGTCTGACACTGTTTCCACTGTTTTCCCATCTATTTCCCATGAAGTGATGGGACCAGATGCCATGATCTTCGTTTTCTGAATGTTGAGTTTTAAGCCAACTTCTTCACTCTCCTCTTTCACTTTCATCAAGAGGCTTTTGAATTCCTCTTCACTTTCTTCCATAAGGATAGTGTCATCTGCATATCTGAAGTTATTGATATTTCTCCCGGCAATCTTGATTCCAGCTTGTGCTTCATCCAGCCCAGCATTTCTCTTGATGTACTTTGCATAGAAGTTAAATAAGCAGGGTAACAATATACAGCCTTGACGCACTCCTTTCCTGATTTGGAACCAGTTTGTTGTTCCATGTCCAGTTCTAACTGTTGCTTCTTGACCTGCATACAGATTTCTCAGGAGGCAGGTCAGGCTGTCTGATATTCCCCTCTCTTTAAGAGTTTTCCACAGTTTCTTGTGATCCACACAGTCAAAGGCTTTGGCGTAGTCAACAAAGCAGAAATAGATGTTTTTCTGGAACTCTCTTGCTTTTTTCGATGATCCAATGGATGTTGGCAGTTTGATCTCTGGTTCTTCTGCCTTTTCTAAAACAAGCTTGAACATCTGGAAGTTCACGGTTCATGTACTGTTGAAACCTGGCACTCCCAGTGTTTTTTGGTTAAGATAGGTGTCAGTCTTGCTTCTTAAAACTAGGGTCACAGTTGGATGTAGTTGCATTGCAGGACCTTGCTTCTTCCTGAAGACTTCCTGGAAACAAATGTGGCAATACAACCTTTTTAACATAAGGAGTACCTTCTGTGTATGTGTTTGTGTTTTACAACAAATATAGGCATGAAAACAGTGCAGCTCACCTTGAAAGGCGATGTATCATTGTAGGTTTTCTTCTTGTTGTTGTTCTTACACCCTAAAAATTTAATGTCTTTAGATTCCTTCAGTCTGTAATGTATTGCCTTTTAGAAGGAAAATCATTCTTCTTGGGATAAACAGTATGGAATGAATCATCTTATGATATTATCATTAGTATTATTCATTGTGTTATTATTAAAACACACATTGATTTTTGTTTGGGGGCTATTGATTGAAGTTAGTGGGCAGGGAAGTTGCATGAATCATAGATTTTTTTGGTCTGACATGATACAGCACTGTTTTCTATATACAAAGTATTGAACTTGTCTAGCTTTATGACAGGTGTTTCATTTGAATACTTATATTTTTCCTGTAAGGTATACTTTTCAACTTTAAAATTTTATTTATTGATTGGCCCCACCATGCAACAAGCAAGATCTTAATTGCTAGACCAGGGATCAAACCTGTACCCTCTGCAGTGGAAGCTCAGAGTCCTAACCACAGGACCACCAGGAAATTCCCTCAACTTTTTTTAATATTTAAAACTTCTTTTTTCCTGTATGGTATAGTATGTGAACTTATTTTAGCACTTACTTTTTTGGCTTCTGAACACTGTAGTAAGTATTTGGTAGTTATAAATACCAAAATTAAATAAGGAGTATTTGAAATTTGTGAAAATTGCTTAGTGAAGGCTCATCCAGTTGCCTATTACAAAAACTTAACCTTGCCAAGCAAGTGACCAGTAGTTTGTATGGAATAAATTGCCTCATAAATATTTCCACGATTATGAAATCTATAGCATATTAGTAGGTTAAACCACACGAAATTACTGTTTTGTAGCTCAAAAATGGTTGAATGGCAGTAATTTCATATGGCTTTTGAGCTACTTAGTGTTACTGAAGATGTTTTTGACAAACAGAATTCTTTGTCAATGTAAATATGTTTTGAAATGGCAGTATTCAAGCAAAAGTACAAAAGTGGTAGTTTTTATATTTTTCCTTTGTGTTTCTGTTTATGGTTTCCTCAGATAGTATTTCTTTTATTTTTATTTTTTATAGTTGATTTCCAATGTTGTGCTAATTTCTGCTGTAAAGCAAAGTGATTCAGTTATACACATATATATTCTTTTTAAATATTCTTTTCTGTTATAGATTATCACAGCATACTGAATATAGTTCCCTGTACCATACAGCAGGACCTTAGTGTTTATCCATTTTATATATGATGGTTTGTATCTGCTGACCCCAACCTCCAATCCATCCCTCCCCCTGGCAACCATAAGTCTGTTCTCTATGTCCCTGAGTCTGTTTCAGTTTCATAGATAGGTTCATTTCTGTCAAATTTTAGATTCCACATAAAAGTGATAAGACATATTTGTCTTTCTCTGTCTGACTGACTTCACTTAGTATGATAATCTCCAGGCCTATCCATGTTGTTGCAAATGACGTTATTTCATTCTTTTTTGTGGCCAAGTAATATTCCAATGTATATATGTACCACGTTTTCATTATCCATTCATCTGTTGATGGACATTTAGGTTGTTTCCATGTCTTGCCTATTATAAATAGTTGAAATGAGGAAATGGCAACCCACTCCAGTATTCTTGCCTGGAGAATCCTACGACTAGGGGAGCCTTGCAGGCTACAGTTCATATAGTTGCACAGAGTCAGACACGACTGAAGTGACTTAGCACATGTTATTTTAAATGTCTTTTTCTTCTGGGGATCTTTGGGCTAAGAACTCTTTTAAAAGGTTATTTGTTAGGTGAGTGTAAAGCCAGGGCTACTGTTTCTATATAAAGGGCCACAATAAAGACTGTGTTATCTGCAGCTCTGAAATAAATGACATGTCCGACAAGTTAATTCCAGTTGACCCTCCTGACTCCTGGAACATTATCCTGTGCACCTTTGATGAAAACCCTCCCGAGAATCTCATCCTTCCCTGTTGTCTTAAATATGCTGTAGCTCCTACTGATGCCTCATCCTGGGTGTCAAATGAGCAGGATGTGATGGTGGGGACCATTACGTAGGTAGGAACAGTCACTGTCAGCCTCCAGGCTATGATACACACACAGTCTGCTCTGCATACCTGGGGCATTTTTCATTTATTTTCTCCCTCTCTCCATTCTTTTTTCACCCTCACCTGTTTGGATTTTAGGGCAAATTCCTGTTGGAATTTAGGGCAAAACCGTTCCTTCTCTTGCTTAGTCACTCATTCAGCCAGCAGGTATTTTTGCCTCCTGGGTGCCAGACGCTCCAAGGGGCTGGGGCGGTGGATGTGAGCAGAGCAGTGTTCCAGCACATGTGGAGCTGACATTCTCACAGGAAGCGAGAGCGTCAGGCTTGCCGAGTGAGTGGATTTCCCTTCCCACAAAAGCCTGAGGACTGCACTTGTGCATGTATTCGTCAATGCTGTTATGAGGTACAATGCACAGTCTTAGTGTCACTGACCTCGTTCTCTGTTCAATGGCTCTTCTTGGTTCTTGGGATCTTTTCTTTTTGGACAGTGTGAGGCTGTCACTGGCCATGGAGGGGTGCCCTAACCTCTTGCAGATGTTCTGGTAGTTGTGTGAGTACTAGTGGAAAATAATAATAGCAGATGTGAAATGAACGAGGGACCAGGAACTGTGGCAGGCAATTTACAGGCTAGATGCTCTTTGTTTGGTTCTTAAGTTTCTCAGCTTCCCTGGCTTGGGAAGATCCCCTGGAGAAGGAAATGGCAACCCACTCCAGTACTCTTGCCTGGAAAATCCCATGGACTGAGGAGCCTGGTAGGCTACAGTCCATGGGGTCGCAAAGAGTCGGACATGACTGAGCGACTTCATTTCACTTCTAAGTTTCTCATTTTTGCAGTTTTCCGCCAATGAAAGTTTCTACATTCCTTGTAACTGCTGTTTAGCTCCTTGTCTCTCCTTTTTATCCCCATTTTTTGGAAAAAAGCCGATGGCCTTAGAATACAGTTGATGTTATCAATTCACCAATGTTTGAGGGGGGAGGCATAGAGAGCATCTCACTGGATTCTCCAATCCCTACTGGACTCAGATGCAAGGTTTAATGTGGTCTGGTCCTCGTTGCTCATGTTTAACATACACAAAGGGAAGGATTCCGTATTTCTCCCTCAAGTAAGGGGCATACGATTGGCTGTGTCTGGGATTGGTTGCTGGTTGTAAAGGTGGGAGGGGAGAAGGGAAGGCTTGGAGAAGACACAGACAGGAGAATACAAGCTCCCCTTTCTGGGTCATGCCACAGGGGAAGAATCACATAATAATGCCTTTCTTTTGTTGACTCTGCTGTGTGTGCAGCTTGCAGGACTTTGGTTTTGCAACCAGGGATCATATCCGGGTCCTGACCACAGAAGCACCAAGTCCTAACCACTCAACTGCCAGGGAATTCCCTATGAATGGTTCTTTGCTCCAACATTCTTTACTGTGCTGTTTGTCTAATGATGATTTTCTATTTCTACCACTCCTACATTGGTTAATTGGAATTCTACTACAATAAGAGTTGTCTGTTTGACCCTAGTTACTTGTTCAATTATTTATATAGTTACATCAACATGAACTCATGGCTATTTATTTTATTTTATTGGGTTGGCCAGAAAGTTCGTTTGGGTTTCTTCGTGCTATCTTACAGAATAAATTTTTTTAAAATAAATTTATTTATTTTAATTGGAGGCTAATTACTTTAAAATATTGTAGTGGTTTTGCCATACATTGACATGAATCCGCCATGGGTGTACATATGTTCCCCATCCTGAAACGCCCTCCCACCTCCCTCCTCATCCCATCCCTCAGGGTCATTCCAGTGCACCAGCCCCGAGCACCCTGTCTCATGCATCGAACCTGGACTGGCGATCTGATATATGTTTCAATGCCATTCTCCCAAATCATCCCACCCTCACCCTCTTCCACAGAGTCTAAAAGACTGTTCTATACATCTGTGGCTCTTGCTGTCTCTCATATAGGGTTATCATTACCATCTTTCTAAATTCCATATATATGCATTAGTATACTGTATTGGTGTTTTCCTTTCTGGCTTACTTCACTCTTACAGAATGAATTTTTGGCCAACTCAATATTTGACTCTGTAGCTCATATTACCTTTTTTGCTGCCCAAATCACCCCAGCCACAGCTATCGGAGATATTTTGAGTTGACTTCTGCATCCTTTCAACAAGCTCTCTCTGTATTTTGAACTCTCTTACTTTCTGGCACCATACCTAGTTCATTCTGTGGGTACCCAGTCCTGCTTCTGGAAACACGCAATTGTTAATGAGTAGGGGCATTCACATTCTTTGTCCATGAACATTCAATGAATCTTGAGCACATCAGCCTAATCTTCCTTTAGTGAAGCTAGTGAACCACATATCCTGCCCCTGAATATCAAGAAGTTCCTTGCTTCTGTCATCCATCTTGCTTTCTGTCGTTATCTCTGCTTCTCTGTCCTTCCATAAAGGAACAAGAAAAATAGGAAGCGTTGAGCTTGATTTGTTTATTTCCTGCCTACACAACTTCTTTTTTTGGGATGTGAGTGGAGATGAGACCTAATAGCCAATGACCGCAGCTAATAAAGATTGATTGCGCTGTAAATTCCGCTTCTCACCTGTCTGTCACCATTTGTTCCAGAGCGCTGTTTTTCAGTTATGTTGGTTAGATTCTGGCCTAATTGTTATCATTCTTTTTGTTCGCTTTCCTAGATTTGCTGTCGCTTTCACGGAGTCAATGAAGGAAACGGCCCAAAGACAGTGGGTAGGTGTTCCTTTCGTGTTTTGATTTGGGCAGGGCTGGCGAAGTTGCAGGATTGGAGAACAGGAAGGCAGTTTTATTAAAAGAGCTAACAAACTTCCTTTCGGCACTGCCCGTCCTTGGTGGCCATCATGGTGTATTATATTTCTCATATATTGACTTTTTCTTTTTTTTTTAATTTGTGTAGGTACTCTTAAACCTTCACTGATTTTTTTTTTTCTGATGTTCTTCTTGAATAGCAAAAATAGCCCAATACCCAAATCTTTTCATGCTTTGTCAGTTCTCCTTTTGTGTGCTGCTGCTAAGTCGCTTCAGTCGTGTCTGACTCTGTGCGACCCCATAATAGACGGCAGCCCACCAAGTTCCGCCGTCCCTGGGATTCTCCAGGCAAGAACACTGGAGTGGGTTGCCATTTCCTTCTCCAGTGCATGAAAGTAAAAAGTGAAAGTGAAGTCGCTCAGTCGTGTCCGACTCTTAGCGACCCCATGGACTGCAGCCTACCAGGCTCCTCCGTCCATGGGACGTTCCAGACAAGAGTACTGGAGTGGGGTGCCATTGCCTTATGGTTTACAAATCACACTGTAAATGTGGCAGCATCCTCGTACACATTGAGAAAATCTGATTGCACAAGTAGTCCCTTAGGTGGCACCTGGAGTTTCCTAGGCTGGACTCTTACTAGAAGAGCAGTAACAAGCAGAGGGCTTTGTCGCTCTGTGAGTTAATGCCCTTATTGACTTTCTAAATTCATTACAACTTAGGGGACGGGTGAGAGGAGCTGGCCGGAGTCTAAATCCTCTGTAGAGCCCTGGTGGAGCCGGTGTATGCAAAACTAGAGAAAAAAGCCAGCCGAAATGCCACTTGCCTTGGGTGGTCCATAGGCGCAAGGCTATTTTCTCAGGTGGTGGCCCCCTGCAGTGTGCCTGGGCCACCAGGATTGCTGGCGCCTGGGCTTTGCCAGCCAGTCATTGTGCTGGCACACTTACACTACAGCACTCACACCCTTGTCATCTGGAAGCATTATTCCTGTTGGTGGCATTTTGCTGGCTATGTGCATTCTTTATCTATAGGATTTCAACTCATAAAACCTTATGCTTGGAAACGGCTACAGTGCAACAAGGGCAGACACAGTCTTTTGTGGGAATGGTGGTCCTTTACCAAAGCCCAGAGTACCGTGTGTACTTGAAGATACCCTGCAGCCAGAGTGGGGAGTCTTTTTTTTTTTCTTTTCACCTCGAACTTCCCAGGTGGAGAATCCGAGGGGGCATTTTGCAGGGCAATGTAATGAGTGAAAAACAGCAAGCTTCCTGGCTGCCAGTTTCATGTCTGTATCAGTCTGACTGTTCATCAGCCTTATGGTGGTGATGTACCAGTGGTTCTCAAAGGGGTTTCCCCGGGACTCTCTCAGGATCTCTACAGAGTCAAACCAATTTCCTTCATAATGCTCAGACTTTATCAGAGGCATGATGAAAGGCAAAAACCTTTTTCACCATGTGGAGAGCACTGCTGAGGAAAACACTGATGCCTTTATCATCATGAAGGCAGGGGTACCCATGGATTATTCACCACCACCCACTTGTAGTTAAAAAACAAGAGCTAGTTTCGCTTACAGAGAAGGCAATGGCACCCCACTCCAGTACTCTTGGCTGGAAAATCCCATGGATGGAGGAGCCTGGTAGGCTGCAGTCCATGGCGTCACGAAGAGTCGGACATGACTGAGCGACTTCCCTTTCACTTTTCACTTTCATGCATTGGAGAAGGAAATGGTAACCCACTCCAGTATTCTTGCCTGGAGAATCTCAGGGACGGGGGAGCCTGGTGGGCTGCCATCTATGGGGTTGCACAGAGTTGGACACAACTGAAGCGACTTAGCAGTTTCGCTTAAGAATGTCCTTGATGAAGCACAAAAATTATTGATTTTCTCAAACATTAACCTTTGAATACATTTAAAAAAATGTTTTGTGTGATGACATGGGAAGTATACATCAGCTGTTTCTGCTGAGTCTGAGTGAAGGATGGGGTTATCTTGAGCAAAAACCCTGGTGGGATGTTGAGGATAGACTGAACCAGTTACTTCTTCATAGGATTTTTTTTTTTTTAATCTGAAAGACTGGTAGCCAAATTATGTTTCCTCAGACTTGGGCACCTGGCAGTCATTTAGTCATTTCCTTAAAAATGAGATAATTGAGTGAGTTGCTTCCAGAAAAACAACGAGTAGTATTTACTGCCAATGATACCATTTGAATTTTCAAGCAAAAATTAGAATTTGGTAGATAATCCCAAGGACAGAAGAGCCTGGCGAGCTATAGACCATGGGATGGCAAAGAGTTGAAGGTGACTGAGAGATGGAGCACACATACAGGCTGCCAAGAGGCAGACTGCTTCCCTGTACAGCCTTTCCTGATGACATCAGTGGTCATGTTAACAAATGTGATTTTTTTTTTTCAAATGCTGTTTAATGAAATGGTTCCATGTTAGGAAGACCTGTGCCACTCAGTGAACCAATACTTTTCAAAAGACTAATAGGTGGCACTGCAGAACGATACATAGATAACAGAACCATCAAAGTGCAAGGTAGACCTATGGATTTTAATATATCAGAATGTGATGTCATTTCAGGTTCCGTCTTGCAACTCACATTTTAGAAATAACCATTTGTTGAGTTTCGGTGTCATCAGTTCCGTCGCTCAGTCATGTGTGACTCTTTGTGACCCCATGGACTGCAGCACACCAGGCTTCCCTGTCCTTCACCAACTCCCAGAGCTTGCTCAAACTCATGTCCATCGAGTCAGTGATGCCATCCAACCATCTCATCCTCTGCTGTCCCCTTCTCTTCCCACCTTCAATCTTTCCCAGCATCAGGGTCTTTTCTAGTGAGTCAGTTCTTTGCATCAGGTGGCCAGAGTATTGAAGTTTCAGCTTCAGTCCTTCCAATGAATATTCAGGACTGATTTCCTTTAGGATTGACTGGTTGGATCTCCTTGTAGTCCAAGGGACTCTCAAGAGTCTTCTCCAGTACCACAGTTTAGAAACATCAATTCAGCTTTCTTTATAGTCCAACTCTCACATCCATACATGGCTACTGGAAAAACCACAGCTTTGACTAAACAGACCTTTGTCTGCAAAGGAATGTCTCTGCTTTTTAATATGCTGTCTAGGTTGATCATAGCTTTTCTTCCAACAAGCAAGCGTTTGGTGTCAGATCCAAGAATAAAACCCATAATGATCTGAAAAGGCTCAGATCAAAATACTCCTCTCCATTTCAACTACCTATCAGCAAGAATTTTCTTTCCATACTTCAGCCTAAACAACATATGGAAACAGATTGAATAGAGTAGTAAATATGAGACTCCAGCTGTCTTCTGTTAAGCCAGACATAAAAGAGAGGTTTTCCTTGTTGAAGCATTTTTCTCCCCCATGAGTTCCCCACCCCCTTCTCTAATTTCTCAATTAAAATTTCTTTTTTAATCAGAGAATAATTGCTTTACAATGTTGTATTGGTTCCTGCCATACAGTCATAACTATATGTGTATATACATATATCCCTTCCCTCGTGAGCCTCTCTTCCACCCTACCCTCCCACCCCTGTAGGTCATCACAGAGTGCCAGGCTGGGCTCCCTTAACTTCTCAATTTAAATGTCACCTTTGTCCGTAAAATCTATGTGTCTCCCCAATTGGTAGAGATCTGTTCACTGCTGTATCAGTTATTTTTTGCTACATAACAAAGCTCATCAAACATAGTGCTTTAAGACAAACATTTATCCTGTTCTTTGTGTTGTCTGGGCATTTCTGGCTGAGGTCAGCTCAGCAAGGCTGGGTGCTCCAGCGTGGCTTAGCTCACCTTCTGGAGCCCCTCAACTGGGCTGGCTGGGACACTTGCTGTCTCTCTCTGCGTGGTCTATTGCCCTGTATTAAGCTCAGTGGCAGGAGAGTGCAGGCACCAGTGCCTGAGCTGGCTGCACGCTACTGCCTGTGTGATGTTTGCTCCTGTCCTGTTGGCCAGAGCAAGTCAAGAATGGAGACGTTATCTCCTCCTCATTATAGGATGATCTTCAAGATAGCCTTGAAAAAGCTTGGATTCAAGGAGGTGGTAATCTGTGGTCCATTTTAATGATCTGCCACACTTAGCGTTTGTCCCTCACGATTATAACACTTCTTTCCTTTACTTTTCTCTCCGTGTGGCTGTGAGCTCTTTGAGGTCAGGAACCAGATATGATTCACCCCGTTATCCCCAGAGGTAGCATAACACCTCCCATTCAATACATTTTTGTCCAGTTGACTTTGTCAGGAATGGATCCTTCTTTAAAACTTTTAAATACAGAAATGTCCAAGCACGCACAAAAGTAGCAAGAATAGTCGGGTAAAAATCTATACACGTACTGTCTACTTACCATTCTCCAATCCTTATTTAATCGACTCTCATTCTCTACTCACAACTCCTACACACACACACACACACACACACACACACACACACACACACACACACACACAAACTTCTTTTTTCTGGAATATTTAAAAAAATCACAACCACCATGCCATTTTATTGTTTTAACTTTCTAACCCAGCTTTTTTTCTGAACAACTAATTGCCATAGTTAGCTTCCAGTTTTTGAGTCTATAAACCCCTTTGGCTGGCCCCGATAAAAGTCCCCTAAGTAGCATTACAATTTTTTTTTTTTTAACAATACTGTATTGGTTTTGCCATACATTGACATGAATCCACCACGGGTGTACATGCGATCCCAAACATGAACCCCCCTCCCACCTCCCCCCCCACAACACCCCTCTGGGTCATCCCCGTGCACCAGCACCAAGCATGCTGTATCCTGCATCGGACAGAGACTGGTGATTCGATTCTTACATGATAGTATACATGTTTCAATGCCATTCTCCCAAATCATCCCACCCTCTCCCTCTCCCTCTGAGTCCAAAAGTCCGCTATACACATCTGTGTCTTTTTGGCTGTCTTGCATACAGGGTCATCATTGCCATCTTTCTAAATTCCATATATATGTGTTAGTATACTGTATTGGTGTTTTTCTTTCTGGCTTACTTCACTCTGTATAATCGGCTCCAGTTTCATCCATCTCAACAGAACTGATTCAAATGTATTCTTTTCAACGGCTGAGTAACACTCCATTGTGTATATGTACCACAGCTTTCTTATCCATTCATCTGAGTAGCATTACAATTTGATGAATGTTTTATGTTTCATTACGTTTTTTAAAAAACTTTTTATTTTATATTGGAGTATTGATGATGAACAATGCTGTGATGGTTTCAGATGCACAGCAGAGTGACCCATTCCATTTTATCTGTGTATATATGCCATTTACCTGCAAATATTCCTTGGGTAAAAGCTTTTTTTTTTTTTTTTAACATAAGCTCCATGTTATGGATCCATTTGTGGGCAGGAAGATCATACTGTGTAAGGAAGAATAAAAAAGGGCTCAGGGATGTTAACATTTTATGAATAAGTTGGAAGAACTTGAGTCAAGGAGTTTAGATGACGAAAGGGAGGAGTATGGAGCCTTTGAGTTGCAGACACATTGAATTAGAGACAAAGATGGAACCTGAGGGGTAACTATCTAGCTGTGGTCAGAAAGGAGTGCAACTGGAGATAACAGATGTAGGAGTCAGCAGTGTCAAGGTGATACTTGAAGCGTGGAAATGATTATTCTTAGATGGGATTAACTTTTAGACGTGATGATGAGAAAGCAGTGTTAAACGCATAGTTTAGTTACATTTGGGGCCGACTTTGCAGTCCTGGTGATAATAGCCAGCAGTATCCTATATGAAGAGTCATTTCTTGTGTTTTAGGCTGGGCCGAGGGGCTTGCTGGATCTTAGTTCCCCTTCCACTGCAGTGAGCCCTGAGCCACCGCAGTACAATGAGAGCAGAGTCGTAACCACTGGACAACCAGGGAATTCCTGGAAGGATCATCTTACATTTCAAGATTAAGTTGGCCATTTGCCTGTCACCCAGGAGGTCAGTCACACTCTAAGCCTGGGTTAGCAGTCTTTGTTTTCAGAAAGATACTTTCCTGAATATAATAACAAGGCATTTGAAGAAAAATGGGAGAAGTCAGCAAAACTTGTTTGGTTTTGGATGATGATATCAGAGGCAGTATCATAAAAGCTCATAGCAGAAAGGATGAATTTATTTTTATAGTTTAAAGTGGTGGGGTTAGTTATTAAATTCGAATGTGAACCTGTTTTTTTTTTTTTTAATACAGCTTTATGGAATTTTTTTTTTTGGTGGATGATTTTTCAATAAAGTTAGCTCAATATCTTTATTTGATTAGTTTTTAAAAATAAAAACTATATAGAAATAATATAAAGGTTAACTGTTCAGCCATATCTTCGGAATTCTTTGAGATGGATTTTTGTGGAAAGACTGTTTATAGTTATGTGTTCTGAACAGTGATGCAGTTTTTGAATAATTAAGGTTTGTTCTTCATTATTGAACTGCCAGCTCTTGTTTTTAATTCTTTCTTCTTTATTTTGGTGAGCAGGCTTGACTCAGGTATAAATATAGTTAATCCTTTCTAATTATTATCAGACCAGAATCAAGTTCCAATAATCCCGGATTAGAAAGAAAGACTTACAGCCTTTGCTTCTTACTGCTTTTGTGATTTTCATTAAAGTCTGTGTAGATAAATACAGTTTTGAGCATAAAAGCTGGCCTAAAACTGATATTTTCTTAAGCTTCATTTGTATAAAAACACATGCACGCTCTTATAAAATTTTAATTTTATTAAAAAAAAATCTAATTTTATTAAAAAAATTTTTTTTTGCCTCTGCCATGTGGCATGTGGGATCTTAGTTCCCTGGTCAGGAATTGAACCCGTGCACCCTGCATTGGAAGTGTCCTCGCACCGCTTAACCACTGCATCACCAGGGAAGTCCCCATAGGCACTCTCTCGATACCAGCACTATACTAGAAGTTCAATGCAACCGACAAAGGTGAGCCATAGATCCAATTTAAAATTTTCTGGTAGCCACATTTTAAAAAGTAAGTGGAAACAAGAAAAATCAGTTTTAATGGTCTGTTTGACTTAATCCACCTCCTGCAGTTAGCCAACCTGTGAAAGATCAGCCAGCCTGCAAAGACTGCCCTCACTTTTGACATCAAGTTCAGGGGGTCCCCAGAACCAGCCTCAAGTTTGAGAATTTCCTTGCAAGATTCAGAACTCAGTGAGTGTTATTATACTCACAGTTGTGGTTTACTGCTGGGAAAGGATACAGACTAAAATCAGCCAAAGGAAGAGACACAGGGGCTGATCCTCCATGGCCTTCTCCCTGGTGGAGTCAAGACTGTGTGCCCTCTGGTTATCCACCAGTGGTCATTTTAACCTCCAGTTATTTTAAAACAGATTTTATTGGTGTATAGTTGCTTTACGATTTTATGTCAGTTTCTGCTGTACAACAAAGTGAATCAGCTGTATGTATACATATATCCCCTTTTTTTGGATTTCCTTCCCATTTAGGTCACTACAGAGGACAGAGTAGAGTTCCCTGAACTGTACAGTAGGTTCTGGTTATACATAGTAGTATATATACGGGACTTCCCTGGTGGCTCAGATGGTAAAGCGTATGTCTACAATGCAGGAGACCCGGGTTCGATCCCTGGGTTGGGAAGATCCCCTAGAGAAGGAAATGGCAATCCACTCCAGTACTATTGCCTGGAAAATCCCACGGACAGAGGAGCCTGGTAGGCTACAGTCCATGGGGTCGCAAAGAGTCGGACACGACTGAGCATGGGGTCGCAAAGAGTCGGACACGACTGAGCGACTTCGTGGTTCGTGGTTGGTAATTGAAACCTTTTCTCTCTGCAGAACCAATGAGTGTGGTTTAATTTGTCTCCACTGAGTTCAAAACCCCACAGGCCTGTGTAAAGTTTAACTGCACTGTTTATGTGCTTTTTTTCTAGTAAGTACTCAGCTAAGAGGACTTTTTCTAAATTCAAATGTTTATTTGTTAACTATTTTTACAAAATCGTGAGCTTGAGTCAATATTGCTTGATGCAATTATCAGATTCAGAACAACATGTCACATGGGTACTCTTTGCTGAGTTTAGTGCTGAGCTAAGTTCCCTGGCATTGTTACTTTTCAGTGGGTTTTTTTTTTTTTTTTTTTAGTTGGAAACTGAGTCACTGCCTCCAGAGCCCTCGTGTATCTACCCTGCCTTGGCACTCCTTAAAGAAAAATAACTTTCTGGAAGCAGTTAGGTGATGCTTAAAGAGTAATTTTCCTTTCATTGTGTACCTATACTCATCAAAGTTCTTTTGGAAGTTAAAATACAGAAAGCAAGACAGATCTCATTGGCTGTCATATGCCCGGTTCATGGCACAGGTGAGCTCAAAAGGCCAATGTCCGTGTTAGTTCTGTTCTAATCTGAATGGGCTGCCTCTTGCCTAATCGTTGAAGTTTGTTGTCCTGAGAATTGCTTATTTCTTCTTCTTCCTGCATGGCCTACTGCTTTATATCTGATCATCTTTGAAAAATCACATTGACAGAAGCTATACAGACCACATCTTTTATTATGGCTTATACTATAGTGGAATCTTAGGAAACATTTGCTTCCTTTGTTTCATCTTTGGAAACCCTAGTTTGTAATGCTGGCCCTCCCTGCAAATAGGCTGCAAAGGAAGCTCCAGGGACTGGTCATATCCTAGGGAGCTAATCATTTCTAATAACTTCTATTATGATTGGCTTCCCTCAGAGATTTCTTGATAGAACTGCAAGTGTTCTTTGCATTTTTCCCCCCATGTGAGATCCTTGAGAATTGAAAAATTTTAAAGTTTTTCCAAAGAATAGAAAAACTCATCATTTTCAGAGTATAGATTCTGAGTTAACCTTTCCCATAACTTGGGGCACAAACTTTTGGAATGATCTGAAGCATTGCTTCTAATTCAAAAGATTACTAAGGCACAGAACAGCAGGGGAAGCTTGTGAATAAAATCAGCAATGCGTGCATGAATAAAATCATCTGTACATACGTGCTAAGTCGCTTCAGTCGTGTCTGACTCTTTGTGACCCTGTGGACTGTAATCCACCAGGCTCCTCTGTCCATGGGATTTTCCAGGCAAGAATACTGGAGTGGGTTGCCATGCCCTCCTCCAGGGAATCTTCCCGACCCAGGGATGGAACCCCACATCTCTAATGTCTCCTGCACTGGCACGCAGATTCTTTACCACTAGCGCCACCTGGGAAGTCCCAGATCACCAATGATTCCACTTTATTTGCTCCATAGATTTAACTGTATTTTTTAAAATCTTCCTGGGGATTTTCCTGTTGGCATTCCTATTTCTTGAATCGCTGGACTAGATTACCTATTACACATTCATGCCTTGATGTTTGCCCAGGGTTGTTTGTTTCATTTTTATTGCCTGTTCCAGATTGGATCCCTGAAATCGGACCCCAATTTAGTTTTCAGATTTCTCCCCCATCTCATTCGTGGATTTTTTTCCTTTTCTTGAAAAGTCTTGGCTTGGTTTAGTTGTAAGAATTCTGTGAAAAGGTCATGCCCCCTCCTTTTTTATTTTTAACTCTTTTTTATTTTTTAGCCTTGCCTCTTAGCTTACAGGATCTTAGTTCCCCAACCAGGGATTGAATCCAGGGCCCCATCAGTGAAAAAGCTGAATCCTAACCACTGGACCATCAAGGAATTCCCTGGACATTATTTGCTTTTCTTGCTTAAAAACAATTTTTAAGGGGAAAAAGAAAAAGGAGAAAAGAAGAGACCTGTGTCACCTGAAAAGTGCCCAATTTCTGTGTTTTGTGATATATTTCGAGTTTTACACTTATTAGTCATGATTTCTTTGAACTCACTTATAACTACTTTAAGAGGACTTTTAACAAATCCATCATCAGAAATTGAAAATAATTAATGATTTTTGCCACCTGTAGAGGATGAAACTATGCACAGATTTTTAAAAATAATATTTATTGTGCTTTCCACTTAGCATAAACTTTAATTTCAGGTCATATTAATCAAAGAGTGGGAAATCTTTCTGTTGTTTCCATCTGTCTGGTATTCCATTATAAAAAGGCATAGATGAGTATTTAAGTTTGTTACAAAGTCCCATATACTTATAAGTATTTATCCAAAAGGGCCTTGGCTTTTTATATCTAGTAGTGGGTCAAATTAAGTAATGGTTTCACATAGACATTAAAAATGGAGAAAAAAAAATGGAGAATCTTCCTTCTCCATCCTTCCTACACACACACATATACACAGTCTTCTTTTTCGTTTTATGCATCGGTGAGCTCATTTTGCAAAGGAAATGATATATATGTAAGGACTTCAACTCATGTTATTTCAAGGCAAGTGAAACAACAGTAAATATTGAGCAAAGAACCCTGATTTGTATTTAGAATATTTTAATACAGAGAATGATTTTCAAAATCAATATAAGCCAATTGGCTTTTGCCAGATAGCTTTTTAGTGATTGAAAATAACTCAGATGCAGAGTTCTTTTATATTGTGCCTCTATTTTCTTGATTTGCCTGGGTAAGATCTTCAGATATCATTTATGCCATGTTTTAAAAGCTTATGTCAGACTTGAGGGGGTTCAATAGATTCTGGGGAAATAATCCTCATAGACATAGGTGAAGATTAGCAGGTAGACCCAGATGTTTCTACATAGAGTCAATTTATTCTGTTTACTGAGTTGAAATACCCATTTAATTAATTAATCTTTGTGCCCAAAAGAGCTTTCTTGAGAGGAGCTTTTGGGGTTTATTTATTTATTTTTAAAAATCCTGCATATCTTTTAAAAAATAAATATTTATTTATTTATTTGGCTGTGTTGGGTCTTACCTGTGGTGTGCAGGCTGAGTTGCCCCACGGCATGTGGTATCTTAGTTCCGTGATCCCTCAGCAGGAATCGAACCCATGTCCCCTGCGTAGGAAGGTGGTCTCTACTCACTGGAACACCAAGGAAGTCCCCAAAGGGGTTTTATGTGTTTCTAGTTGCACAGCACAGTTCTAACGAAAACAGTAGCAAGGCTATAAACTCCATGTTGCCGGACTTTCATGAATCGAATTTATATAGAATTATATTGAAGCTGTTTTTGTCAAAAACATTGTATTACCTTTAAAGTTGAAATGCCATCTGGGTGTATTTTTTTTACCATGCTTCAATATCTTTTTTATAGGCATTTTCTAACCCAACGTTGTAGCCTTTAGGGCTGGTTAAAGAAGAGATGCTCTTAAGCCTGTACTGCATTCCAATACAATTTTCTTCAGTTTTCTAATGAAATTATAATTAAACAAAAAGGAATGTTTTAGGGCTCTGAGCTAAATTCTGACATCAAATGGTTACTATTATCCTTTTTTTTTTTCCCATTTAGGTTAACATCTTTTTTAACTAGTAGAGGTTTTTGAAACTTGTGTGTGTGTGTGTGTGTGTTTTGGAGGCTTGCTATTTTAAGGGTTTTTTTGTTTGAAGGATGCCTCTCTGCTCTATGGTGAATTGAGGAGGATACGCAAGACTTTTAGAGGTCTCAGATGCCTCTGATGGTTAAATGTAACATGTCATGCTAAGGTGAAAAGCGAAACGAGACTGGTCTCCCTGTACCAAGTTCCAATCAGCCGTCGTCCTAGCATGGCTGGAACGTGCCTCTCCCAGAAACTTCCCGTCCAGCAGGGAGAGGGCAGGGTAACTTCTACTTCTCCTCATTAGTTATCTCTCCCTTCTTGGGAGTGCCTCATCTTAAATTTGTTTCCTAAAACATAAAACTGATTTGAGGATGAAGGTCAAAGTGGACCAGCAGATCACATGCAGTACATGGGCTCCAGATCACCTTAAGGAACACTCGGAACACTGCCCCCACCACACACACACGTTCAGAGCTCAGCGTGGGGGACGACTTCTGGGATGGCCACTCTTTACCTAGTTTAGTCATTTCATGCATGGAGCTCAGATTTAGGCCTCTTGGCCAAAAAGTACACCTTTTAAGACTTTTTCACCCAGGTGACCATATCTTTGGCTATGTACGAGAAACACCCATCGGAACCTACCTGGCCCTGCTGCCCTTTACAAGCGGATGTCTCCCTTCGCTCTTGCAACCTCCATCTTGGAGGTCTAACCCTGATTTTAAAAATATTAATGTCACTGTTTCAATATGAACTCGAGAAATGGATTCTTTTTCTTTCTAGCAGTTTTGTGAAGTCCCACCAGAAAACATCACCAGCAGTAGTGAGTTTATCTCTGGGGACCCATATCTAGGTTATCATGCAAGTATTGCCTTGTCCCTTGATGTCAAAGAGGCTCTTGGGGAGATGCTTTACAGGGTCCTTGAGACTAGTCCATTCACCTCCTGGAAGAATCTGCCCCCTGATGCCTGTCCTCCCGTTTCTCAACATATTTGGTTCCCTTCCTCCATCTCCACCTTCTCCTCCATCTTTGTCTTCATCTCCTTCTCACTTCCCCCTCCTCCTTCTCACTTCCCCCTCCTCCTTCTCCTCTGCCCCTTCCTCCTTTCTTCCCTAGAGGTGGGGAATGTACTCTCTCTTATTCAAGGACTTGTATCCTCAAACCACATTTCCCCCCAAAAACTTCGACCTTCAGCCTCAGCTCCTGATGGGCACTTGATGGGCTTTGTCCCTGCCATGTTTTCTGTCTGAGCTTCATAACTTTTCGACTAACATAGCAACTATATTACAGATATCTGTAATGTTGCATAATGCTTGATTTAAGGGAGATCTTTGTGCTTCTTAGCTTAGAAATGCTGCATTTTTAAATGGGCTAACACCCATTAAAAATAGAGGTAACTCTTTGCTCTTAAAAAGTAACTAGTCTATGAGCAGCTGTGTAGATGATTCTTTCCGATGTTTCCAAGAAGATATTTTTATGACCTTCATTTTATTTCTAAGTAACAATGGGAATGGATTATCAAATTTACTTTTTTTTTTCTTTCTCCCCTTTTCAAAAGCCACATGCTAAGGATAAGATCTATGTCCAGAGTCAAGGTAAGAAATTTAAAATATATATATTTGAAAAAAAAAAGTCTTTTATCTTTTAGAGACATGTACTGAAATGGAATAATATGATGTCTGGGATTTACTTGAAAATAGTAAAATGGGTACATTTTTATTATTTTTATCATTAAGATAAAAAAAAGGAGAACCTTATAAAAGAATAATTTAAATTGCAGATAGCAGATCACTTAACAGAGTACAAATACTCTATCAGTGATATGTTTACCAAAGGAAAAGGATGAGATTCTCCATTTATGTTGAGTTGAGATGGGGGCCCTGGAACCCTCTGCCTCCATTCCAACTCTTCCTGCCCTCCTCAGGGTCCTGCCCTGGTTGTGATTTATGACATCCTTTCCTGAGACCCTCAGTTCAGTTCAGTTCAGTCACTCAGTCGTGTCTGACTCTTTGTGACCCCATGAATCACAGCACGCCAGGCCTCCCTGTCCATGACCAACTCCCGGAATTCACTCAAACTCATGTCCATCTAGTCGGAGATGCCATCCAGCCATCTCATCCTCTGTCGTCCCCTTCTCCTCCTTTCCCCAATCCCTCCCAGCATCAGAGTCTTTTCCAATGAGTCAATTCTTCACATGAGGTGGCCAAAGTACTGGAGTTTCAGCTTTAGCATCATTCGTTCCAAAGAATGCCCAGGACTGATCTCTTTTAGAATGGACTAGTTGGATCTCCTTGCAGTCCAAGGGACTCTCAAGAGTCTTCTCCAACACCACAGTTCAAAAGCATCAATTCTTCGGCGCTCAGCCTTCTTCAGAGTCCAACTCTCACATCCATACATGACTACTGGAAAAACCATAGCCTTGACTAGATGGACCTTTGTTGGCAAAGTAATGTCTCTGCTTTTCAATATGCTATCTAGGTTGGTCATAACTTTCCTTCCAAGGAGTAAGCATCTTTTAATTTCATGGCTGCAATCACCATCTGCAGTGATTTTGGAGCCCCCCAAAATAAAGTCTGACACTGTTTCCACTGTTTCCCCATCTATTTCCCATGAAGTGATGGGATCAGATGATCTTCGTTTTCTGAATGTTGAGCTTTAAGCCAACTTTTTCATTCTCCACTTTCGCTTTCATCAAGAGGCTTTTTAGTTCCTCTTCACTTTCTGCCATAAGGGTGGTGTCATCTGCATATCTGAGGCTATTGATATTTCTCCTGGCAATCTTGATTCCAGCTTGTGCTTCATCCAGCCCAGCGTTTCTCATGATGTACTCTGCATATAAGTTAAATAAGCGGGGTGACAATATACAGCCTTGACGTACTCCTTTTCCTATTTGGAACCAGTCTGTTGTTCCATGTCCAGTTCTAACTGTTGCTTCCTGACCTGCATATAGGTTTCTCAAGAGGCAGGTCAGGTGGTCTGATATTCCCATCTGTTTCAGAATTTTCCACAGACCTCTCCTAAACACACCTAGTAAAACACTGACCCACACAATAGAAATCAGAGAATCAATAGTTCCAGGAAGAACACAGCTTAATCCAAGCTGAGATTATAACCAATGCTGAGCCCAGGGTCACAAGTTCAGTTCCACATTATACACATCACATTATTGTTATTGTTGTCGTAATTCATTCGCTAAGTCCTGGCCGACTCTTTGTGAGCCCATGGACTGCAGCATGCCAGGATTCCCTGTCCTTCCTCATCTTCCAGAGTTACACATTTCATTGTCATGGTATAAATGCAGTAGTGGTGTCAGGGATGATTTCAGCAGCAGAATCACTCATCCGATACACTTTTTGTCGGAGCCCCCATTTAAAAATGATGCGCTGACTCAGTGTGTATAAAAGGAGTGTGTCTGTGTCAGGGCAGGCCTGGAGTTGAAGCTCCCGTTCCTCCTCCATGGCCCCTGGTTTATAGCCACAGAAGATGGTGGTGCAGCAGGAAACACACGGGCTTTGATGTACCACGTGGGTTTGGACGCAGCCTCTAACACCTACACACTGAGTCATTTTGGATCCGATTAACCTCAGTGAACCTCAGTTTCCAGCCGGATAAACTGGAGGAATCAACCTGCTTAACGGAGTTTAAGGGTTTCCAGGAGGGCATGGAATATACCCACCCAGACTCTGTGCCAGGGCCAGCATGGGGTGGGCACCCCTTAACTAGCTACTCTTTGTTTAGTCAGTGTGAATGGCCAACTTAGAGGTGTCTTGGAGAGGTGGTTCAACAACGTAATCTATACTCCATAAATTTTTAAATCTTTTCTACTCTCAAGATAAATTGTTAAATGTTGCCTCTGGACTTTCAGACATTTTAGTGTTCATTTTTACAGAGCATTTTAAACGAAAATCTGTCTGAAGAAGTGACACAGCTAGCAGGCGGTCATGTATGATTTAGACGGATGAGATGAGGAATTTTAAGTACAGATATAATTTCTGTGTAGTTCTTAAAAATATAATTTTATTCATTTATTTTTGGCTGTGCTGGGTCTTCTTTGCCGTGAGGTCTTTTCTCTAGTTGTAGCAAGTGGGGGCTACTCTCTAGTTGCATTGCACGGGGTTCCCACTGTGGTCACTTCTCTTGTTGTGGAGCACAGGCTCTAGGGCGAGAGGGCTCCAGTAGTTGCAGCTCCCGGGCTCTAGAGCACAGGCTCAGGCTCAACAGTTGTGGCACTCGGGCTTAGTTGCTCCACGGTGCGTGGGATCTTACTGGACCAGGGATCAAACTCATGTCTCCTGCATTGGCAGACGGATTGTTCACCACTGAACCACCAGGGAAGCCCTGATAATTTCTTTTAGAGTTTAGCTGGTAGTGGTTTGGATACTTGTTACCTAAGTGAATTTTTTTTACGAACTCAAGCTTTCTGTGATCTAGAGACAGTTTGACCCAGGAATGGGTGGTGGGGTTGAAAGCAATGTATCTTTTCTCCTTGGGAGCTATGGGCTCATTTTATTTTATTTTATTTTATTTTTTTTGCCACACCATGCAGCATGCAGGATCTTAGTTCCCCTACCAGGGATCAAACCTGTGCCCCCTGCAGTGGAAGCATGGAGTTCTAACCACTGGAGCACCAGGGAAATCCCTCATAGGCTCATTTTAAACCTAAGGGGCTTGGAGAGATTAGTGGGAATTCAGTGAAGCCCTCAGAACTTTAATTCTGTGTGAGAGCCGAGTGTGACAGTTTTTAAAATGTCAACACAAAATAACCATCTATGTTTCAACAGCGTGAACTTTCCTCTGTCCTCTTTCTTTTGACCCAGGAATTGCAACAGTGCCGAACACCTCCTTTAACTGGAATACTTTTCTTCAGTGTTCAGGTAAGAGATGAGATCTTCCAGTAGGACTTTTACACGTGCATCTTGTCAATGCATCAGTTTCTTGCTAGGTTCACGTGGTTTTGAAGAAGGAGCTGTCAGGGTCAAAGAAACTGCATGAAACAGTGGGAAGGGGCAAGGCACAGTTAGAACAAGCTTTGTTTCTCTCCATCAGTGGTCTCATCCCCATGAACCTGGGGATGCAGGTGGAATGCAAGAGGAAGAGTAACACCAGCCTTTCTGATGCTGCTCTTGGGACAACCCCTCAGATGTTTAGCATCATGTGACAGCTGTTCTTATTAAGGATGCTGACCTCCTGTGTTCATTTGATGTATCTTTATTAGCTACACACATAGTAAGTCACCACGATAAAAAATTTTTGAAAAGGATATCATATTGAGAAACAAAATTTTAAACCACTTGAAATCTCAGCACCCAAAAGGAACTGCTATTAGTGTTTTGATTTATCTTTTTAAAAAATTTTATTTAGTTTTCAATTGAAGGATAATTGCTTTACAGAATTTTGTTACTTTCTGCCAAATATTGATATATCTTTCTCAACAGTTTTATATACATATTAATGCTTTTCATAAATTTATGTATAATACCAATATTGTGCTCTGTGTGCTGTGTACTAAATTGCTTCAATCATGTCTGTCTCTTTGCAACCCTATGAACTGTAGCCCTCCAGGCTCCTTAATCCATGGGATTCTCTAGGCAAGAATACTGGAGTGGGTTGCCATGCCCACCTCAATATCAATGTTATAGCTGTATTAATGTATTATATATTTAATACATTAATATATATTAATGTATTAATATCATTATTATATATTGTGATGATATTATCATCATATATTAGATATATAAAGATGTGATATTTATTATACATGCATAATTATGTGTGATATCTATATTATTTATATCGATAAGATATGAATTATATACAATGTAGATATGGTTTTATATTTTAATGTTTAAATAATACATGTGTACAAATAACCCTATATATAATGATTTTTAAAGACAAAAGTGCAGTCAAGCTATATTTACTGCCCTAACATGCTGTATTCATTGTGTTAATAACAATACGCTCTAACTTACTCTTTCTTAAAAATTTCTGAACTAAAGTAATATTTACATGGAATGAGATATAGACTTCTCATGTAGAATTAGATGATGTCTGACAAATGTATACATACCCTGATCCAGACAGATCACCATTCCACGACTCAGGAAAGTTCCCTCTTGTGCTTTTCCATATTTAATTCCCATCCTTCTGTAAAGGACTCTATTCCAGTTTCTATCACTGTCAGTTAGTTTTACCTAGTCTTAAACTTCTTCTCAGTGGAATCATACAGTAAATACTGTTCATGTCTGGCATCTTTTTTGCTCAACATAATGTTTTTGAGATTCATCCGTCTTGTAGGATGAGGTATCTGTAGTTCTTCCTTTTTTATTGTTGAGTCCTATTCCACTGTCCATTGTATGGATCTGTCGCAATTTGTTTCTCCATTCTCCTATTGATGGACTCTTGGGTGGGCTTCCCTGATAGCTCAGTTGGTAAAGAATCTGCCTGCAATGCAGGGGACCCTGGTTTGATTCCTAGGTCAGGAAGATCCCCTGGAGAAGGGATAGGCTACCCATTCCAGTATTCTTCAGCTTACCTTGTGTCTCAGCTGGTAAAGAATCCACCTGCAGTGTGGGAAACCTGGGTTTGATCCCTGGGTTGGGAAGATCCCTTGGAGAAGGGAAAGTCTACCCACTCCAGTATTCTGGCCTGGAGAATTAAATTAAATTAAATTAAATACTAAATTAAATTCTAGTCCATGGGGTTGCAAAGAGTCGGACATGACTGAGTGACTTTCACTTTCTTTCACTTTGGCTTGTTTTCCATTTTCAGCTGTTATAAATAAAACCACTCCCCACATGTTTGTACAAGAAATCTGGTGACCTTTGTTGGGCTTTCTCTTGGATAAAGCCTGCAAGTTCAATAGCTTGAGTATAGGGTGGATACATGCTTAACTTTATAAAAGAACAGTCAAACACTTTTTGAAAGTGTTTTATACTTTACACTTTCAAAACTATTTTACACTTCCACAGACACTGGTGAGAGATCTAGTTATGGCACATCCTTGCCAACAATTGGTGTTTTCAGACTATTCAATTGTAGTTATCCTAGGTGATCATGAATTGGTATCTGACTATGGTGTTGGCCATTCATGTGTCTTCTTTGGTGAGATGTCTAGCCAAGACTTTTGCCCAAATTTTTTAGTGTGTTGTCTTTTAATTCTCAATCTGCAGATAGTTTCTTAATTTATTTATTGTTGTTGTTTTGGATAAAAGCTCTCTCTCTATATATATACATATATTTTTAATGTTGACAGATTTGTCTTTTTTTTTTTCGGTTGTGCTGGGTCTTGGTTGCTGTAAGGGGGCTTTCTCTAGTTACGGCAAGCGGAGGCTACTCTAGTTGCAGTGAGCAGGCTTCTCATTGTGGTGGCTTCTCTTGTTGTGGAGTACAGGCTCTAGGTGTGCAGGCTTAGTAGTTGTGGCACACGGGCTTAGGTGCTCTGCAGCTTGTATAATCTTCCCGGACTAGGGGTTGAACCCACGCCCCCTGCATTGACAGGTGATTTCTTAACCATTGGACCACGAGGGAAGCACATGGGTACAAGCTTTCTGTCAGAAAAAGATTGTGATACATAGATTGTGAATATTTTCTTTCATTCTCTGGTTTACCTTTTTGTGTTCTTAACCATCTCTTTCAAAGAGCAGAGGTTTTAAATTTTGTTGAAGTCTAACTCATCAATTTTTTCTTTAACGGTTAGTCTTTTGGAGTCCTGTCTAAGAAATCTTCTTACCCTAAGGTCAAAAAAATATTTTCCTTATTTGCTTCTCCAGAAGTCTTAGCTTTTCCATTAGGATTGTGATCCTTCTGAAATTAATTTTTGTGTTATGGTAGGAGGTAGGGATTGAAATTCATTTTTTTCCTATAAATTCCAATATCACTGAAAATGCTTTTCAATGAATTGCTCTAGTCGCTTTGCTGAGAATCGGTTTACTGTATGTGTTCCTTTTATGTACCTGTATGTTGTTGTTAGTCGCTCAGTTGTGTCCAACTCTTTGTGAGCCCATGGACTACAGCCCACCAGGCTCCTCTGTCATTGGAATTCTCCATGCAAAATACTGGAGTGGGTTGCCATTCTCTTCTCCAGTGTATCTGTATATACCCACTCTGACGTCAGCATCATGCTGTCTTGTTGCTGTAGATTTATGGTAAGTCTAGAAATCAGGCAGTGTTAGGCTATGACTTCGTTTCAGAATTGTTTTAGCTCTTCTAGGTTTTTTGCATACCCATATAAAAATTTTAAAATCATCTTGTCAGTTTCTATAAAATCTTGTTGCACTGAATCTACAGATCATTTTAGAAAGATTTGATATCTTAGCAATTCAGTTCAGTCCCTCAGTCGTGTCTGACTCTTTGCAACCCCATGAACCACAGCACGCCAGGCCTCCCTGGCCATCACCAACTCCCGGAGTCCACCCAAACCCATGTCCATTGAGTTGGTGATACCATCCAGCCATCTCATCCTCTGTCATCCACTTCTCCTCCTGCCCTCAATCTTTCCCAGCACCAGGGTCTTTTCCAATGAGTCAGCTCTTCGCATCAGGTGGCCAAAGTATTAGAGTTCCAGCTTCAGCATCAGTCCTTCCAATGAACACCCAGGACTGATCTCCTTTAGAATGGACTGGTTGGATCTCCTTGCAGTCCAAGGGACTCTCAAGAGTCTTCTCCAACACCACAGTTCAAAAGCATCAATTCTTTGGCACTCAGCTTTCTTTATAGTCCAACTCTCATATCCATACATGACCACTGGAAAAACCATAGCCTTAACTAGATGGACCTTTGTTGGCAAAGTAATATCTCTGCTTTTGAATATGCTGTCTAGGTTGGTCATAACTTTCCTTCCAAGGAGTAAGTGTCTTTTAATTTCATGGCTGCATTCGCCATCTGCGGTGATTTGGGAGCTCAGAAAAACAAAACCAGCCACTGTTTCCACTGTTTCCCCATCTATTTCCCATGAAGTGGTGGGACAGATGCCATGATCTTCGTTTTCTGAATGTTGAGCTTTAAGCCAACTTTTTCACTCTCCACTTTCACTTTCATCAAGAGGCTTTTTAGTTCCTCTTCACTTTGTGCCATAGGGTGGTGTCATCTGCATATCTGAGGTTATTGATATTTCTCCCGGCAATCTTGATTCCAGCTTGTGCTTCAACCCAGCCCAGTGTTTCTCATGATGTACTCTGCATAGAAGTTAAAGAAGCAGGGTGACAATATACAGCCTTGACGTATTCCTTTTCCTATTTGGAACCAGTCTGTTGTTCCATGTCCAGTTCTAACTGTTGCTTCCTGACCTGCTTACAGGTTTCTCAAAAGGCAGGTCAGGTGGTCTGGTATGCCCATCTCTTACAGAATTTCCCACAGTTTATTGTGATCCACACAGTCAAAGGCTTTGGCATAGTCAATAAAGCAGAAATAGATGTTTTTCTGGAACTCTCTTGCTTTT
This sequence comes from Capricornis sumatraensis, assembly GCF_032405125.1. Lineage (NCBI taxonomy): Eukaryota > Metazoa > Chordata > Mammalia > Artiodactyla > Bovidae > Capricornis > Capricornis sumatraensis. The sequence continues at coordinate 55,085,621 of NC_091085.1, read as the reverse complement.
TCCATGATCCAGTGGATGTTGGCAATTTGATCTCTGGTTCCTCTGCCTTTTCTAAAACCAGCTTGAACATCTGGAAGTTCACGGTTCACGTATTGCTGAAGCCTGGCTTGGAGAATTTGTCTTAAAATCTCTGAACATGATATATCTTTCCATTTGCTTGGGTCTTATTTGTCTTCATAATGGTTTGTAAAGAAATATAATGGTTTCTTTCATGTCTTTTAAAAATATTTGTAAGGATTTTTTTATTTTTGATGTATTATGAAGATTTTTTCTCTTTCAGTTTTGAATTTTAGTTGTTGCTAGTATATAGAGGTACATTTGGTTTTTGTACATTGACATTATATCTTGAAATCTTATTATTTATTGATTCTAATTACATCATGTTCTTAATTCCATTTTTATATTTTAAATACTATAAATGTATCCTAACAATCCTTTTTGTTGGACATTTAGATTTTTATTATTTATTTATTTATTAAGTAATTTTATTTGTTATTTTTATTTTTGGTTGCCCTGGGTCTTTGTTGCTGCATGAGGGCTTTCTCTAGTTGCAGTGAATGGAGGCTACTCTTCATTGTGGTGCACGAGCCTCCCATTGTGGCGGTTTCTCTTGCTGCGGAACACAGGCTCTAGGCACACAGCCTTCAGTAGTGTCAGCACTTAGGCCCTAGAGTGTGGGCTCAACAGTTGTGGAGCATGAGCTTTAGCTGTTCCATAGCATATGGAATCTTCTCAGACCAGAGATAGAACCCATGACCCCTGCATTGGCAGGCAGATTCTTAACTACTGTACCACCAGGGAAGTCCAGGGCATTTAGATTTTTTAAAGCCTTTTTGATATGCAGTGATTGCCCAGGTCCAGCCCGGGTGGATCCAGGGAATTCGAAGGTGGGGATGGCTTGGTGTCTTTGGAAATAACTTGTTTAATTACAGATAGAGAGGGATTAGAAGATTAGCAGAGAAAAAGAGGCTGAATAACTTGGCTCACGTGGAATAGCATCCATGCTCCAGATGGGAATTCAGCCAGAAAAACAGGGAGCAAGAAAGAAACAACATGGGGGAATCAGTCTTTCCGGAAACTGATCCGATTTCTTTATTTTGGGGTTTGCTTATATTCCTTTTGTTACATATAGGGATGAATACAGAGTCACGTGGGGTCAGCAGTCCTGACCTTTATCAAAATCAGGTGCTTCACATAAAAAGGTCTTAGGGATTTTATGATCCTTTCTTTCTGATAACCAAAAACTTATTTTTTCCAAGGGTGTTTTTTCTTAAACCAGGCACCACCCTCCAAATAAAGTTACATTCCTATAGGGTGAGGGTGTAGTGAATTACAATCAAGAAAGGAATTTATTTAATCCAAGGTTAACATGATTAATCTTAAGGTTAATACTTATTTCTCCTATATGATAGTTATATTCATTATAAGGGCAGGGAACATGGAGATTTAGCAGCAAACATCAGCCCAACAAATGAAAATCCTTTCACCAGTGTTCCCCTTAAGATCTATTTAGTCTTAAGATAGTGATAAAGTTACATTTTTACATAGCAAGGACACAGTGATTTATAACAAAGTACGGTGATCTATTACAAAAGAAAAAATTCATTAACTCAAAAAGTCTAGTATTGCTAACCTTAAAAACTACTATATTTCCTTTTCTATATTCCAAATACATTGATTAATGTATTCCCAGGTGCCTAAGGATATGGAGGCCTGGCGGCAATCATTGACTCAACAAGAAGAAAAATCCCTATACTAATTAAGACTCTCAAAATACTCCAAAACTCTTTGTGCTGTTTATGGTTAAGAGGTAGTAAACAATCATGTGGCAGGAGAATGGATAATCCTGTCACACAAGCTAGTCTGTCAGCAGAGAGGTTTGACCTGAGACATCTTTGTCCCACCCAGGGGAGGGAATTAGCAGCAATTATTGACACAACAAATGAAAAAACCCTTCACCAATATAATTCCTAACCAACCCACTATACTAATAATTTGCAACTCCCCAAAAGAATTTGCCTTTAGTAAGTCTAAAACATCTCGTGCCTCTCAGGTTGGGAGGCTGTAAACAATCATATGTGGCTGGACAAACCTATACAGGCAGGCTAGATAACCTTCAGAGGAGTCCATAAGCTGAAACACTCTTGTCACGCCCAGGAATTTTTATTGCCTTGGAGCTGCATGTTTACTCCTTCTCCAAGAGAAACGGTTATGGGGGAGAGCCCCGCGTAAAGTCAGAGGTGTAGGTGAGAGCATAAAACAAACTCTGGTTTTGGGGTTAGATGCTCGGGAACGGGGGGTTTCCCGAGGCTTGATCACGCCTTTGCGTATGCCAAGCCTCGTTCCTCATGACCTTTGCCATGGGCGGAGTTCCTCACGCTGGCCCCCTGGCAAGTGATGAAAGTGCTAGGATTTTAATCTTCATATGTCTGCCCAAATGTTTTCTTAGGAGCAATTCCTAGAGAAAGAATTGCTGGATTAGATTATGCATTTAACCAGAGCTTTCATACATTTTGTGTGATGGTCCCTTGGAGAGATGCCATCAGGATGCGTGTCCATGAGTGAAGCTCTGAGAGTTCCATTTTCCCTACGTATGGTGCCATTGTGTTTTTTGTGCTTGGTATGATCAAAGGATAATCATGGTATTTAAGCAAAATCTTATTGTACAGGATCTTTAAGTGTAGAACGTTAAGTTGTCCACAGATGAAGCCCATAAGCGTAAGCTTCTTGGGATTATTACTGCCTTACAGGCTTATCAGCCCAGTAATTCTGATGAAGGTGCTAGAATACCTATCTAGCAGTCTATCTAGAATCTCAGCAAGGACTTCGCTGGTGGTCTAATGGTCAAGAATCCACCCTCCAATGCAGGGGACATGGGCTCAATCCCTGGTCAGGGAACTAAGATCCCACATGATGCAGGGCAACCAAGCCCACTAAGCCCATGTGCCACAACTAAAGAAGCCGGTGCATTGCAACCAAGACCCAAGGCAGCCATGAAATTAAAAAAGAAAATATAGAATTATCTCAGGAAATGCAATTTGAAGCCTAGGGATTCATCTCTTTTAACCTGAAATGCTTCTCCTTAAAGACAACAATGCAAGGGTATCTTTAGAGGGAGCTGAAGTTGCAGGTCCTGCTATAAATGTCAGAGAAGAGCGTGAAAATGCAAAATCAGTGCCCTACTCGCCGCAAACAGGAGGACACCCCAGGCCTGTTTTTGCTCCAGAAACTTCAAACAGAACCTCCATCACGTACTCCAATCCCTTCCCTTGCATTCCATTCCCTTGAAAAGAAGAAATTTTCAAGCATTTGATGAAAAATAATTTTCCAAGTGTTTTACATCAATCTCGGCTACAATGGCAGAGCTGCTGTCAGCATTACAAATGAACCCATGCAGTCCAATTGCTTTATCATGTCAGGAAGTGTAAGCCATTATTCAGAACCAGGGGGCCTGTTTTAAATCGCCTGCTATAAGGTTATTCCATCATCTGTATATCACAGGTCACCGTTGCAGGGTAACTAAGATTCATAATTTCCAAAAGAGGGTGATTTGTCATCCAGTTCTGTAGCCTGATGTTTGCTTGTTTCATCAGTCTAACTGTTGAGTGATTAACGGAACAGCCAGGAGATTTTAAATACTCCTTAGACAACATTCCCTCTGGAGACCTGCTCGGCTGCAGTCCATTCTTAATGTGTGCAATTAGAAGGTGTAAATGCATTCAGAATAGATGGGCTTAGGGGAGCTGTGGTTGTGGCTGCGGGAGCTGACTGTTGGATAATGGCTTAAGGATAAGATGGAGAACTCAGCAGCAACTCTGGGTTTTATGATCAGATGTCTGTTCTCATTTGTATGGTCGTTCATCTTTGTCAGTTCTGCAGTTCAGACCCCAGAGATGGACCATCTTTCTCACCCATCTTCTGTCTTAACGCTGTCCTCTGGAGAATTCGAAATCTGTGATGGTGTTTTGTCACTTCCACCCTGAGACAGTGAAAACAGAAGTTACAGTGAGCGACTTCTCTGGTGGTCCAATGATAAGGGCACTACACTTCCACTGCAGGGGCCATGGGTTCGATTCCCGGTCGGGGATCTAAGATCCCGTGTGTGCTGCAGTGCTGCCATTAAAAAAAGGTTGTAATGAAGTGATGAAGACTGTTAGTGATCAGTTACTCACCTTCTGGATTCCTATGAATTGTTAACCTTAAAATCAAAGGTGTTTTTTTTTTTTTAACTCTTTATTCTATATGGGAGTGTAGCCGACTAACAATGTTGTGATAGTTTCAGATGGACACCTAAAGGACTCAGCCATGCATATACATGTATCCATTCTCCCCCAAACTCCCCTCTCATCCAGGCTGACATATAACACTGAGCAGAGTTTCCTGTGCTATACAATAGGTCCTTGTTAGTTATCCATTTTAAATATAGCAGTGTGTACATGTCCATCCTAAACTTTCCATCTCTTCCTCCCATTCTTCCCTACTGGCCACCACAGGTTTCTTCACTAAGTCCGTGAATCTGTTTCTGTTTTGTAAGTAAGTTCATTTGTGCCATTTCTTTTCAGATTCCTCACATATAGGATACCGAATTTCTCCTTCTCTGACTTACTTCACTCAGTATGGATGGGTTGGGAAGGGTCTTAATGAATACTTGGTTTAAATAGGTAGATAGCTAATTAATCCCCAGGGTTTATAGTCACCTTCTTAAACATCTGATGTCAATTTTAGGATACATTCTCCTTTAAGGTACACCTTAGGTTTGCTGAGAATGTTCAGTTATATTTCTAAATCTCCTTTGTTTAAAACATTAAATCAGTTTTATGCCAACCAGATTTCATGTTCAAACAGGTCTACTAGGAACAAATAAAGAATAAAATAGATTAAAGGCACTAAAGAAAGTAAAATGTTAGTTGCTTAGTTGTGTCCAACTCTGCTACCCCCATGGACTGTAGCCTGCCAGGCTCCTCTGTCCATGGGATTCTCCAGGCAAGAGTACTGGTGTGGGTTGCCATTCCCTTCTCCAGTGATCTTTCCAACCCAGGGCTTGAAACCAGGTCTCCTGAATCACAGTCAGATTATTTACTGTCTGAGCCACCAGGAAAGCCCAAAAAGGCACCAAGTGGCATTGTTACAATTTTTTCACGTGATAGTCACCATAGCACTTCTGATCCAGAGGTATGTGTTTAGACATCAAGTTAGTGACCTGGTCTTTGAGTTTTCAGGTATGTCTTAAATGTTGTTATGGTTCTATCATCCATGATTTTTGCTTTTATTTTTGTTTATTTGTTTGGCTGCACCTGGCCTTAGATGCAGCATGTGGGATCTTTGATCTTAGTTGCACCATGTGGCTTAGTTGCAGCATGTGGTATCTAGTTCTTTCACTAGGGATTGAACCCAGGCCCCTCTGCACTGGGTGTGCAGTCTTAACCACTGGACCACTGGGGAAGTTCTAATTTTTGTTTTTAAATACCAGTAACTAATGCATGTAGAGTAATGGTGCCTTGAAGGTCATCAATCCTGAAACTGTAAAACTTAAACTTGACCTGGCCACACCTTCTTGGGTTTTATTCTCACTTTCTTTTTTTTTTCGTTGTTTATTTGATTTTCTCTCTCCTTTAAAACTCAGTATTCCTATATGGATTCTCTAACATGCCAACTCAGATGGTCATATTTTCCTTCCTCAGGCTGCTCTGAGGAAAACTCACTTGTTTTTCAGATGGAAAATTCCTGTTATTAGATCTCTTTTTGCATTCACAGCCCCCCAAAACAGATTTTTCAACTTAACATTCACTAAGTCTAATCACTCAGCAGAAGTTCTTGAATTTTTTTCTCCCTATAATAACAAGAAAAAAAAAACAAAAACCCCAACAAAACAAGAGCTGCTGGAATAGAAAGCAGCAAAGAAAGTGACTTTAAGAAGGACTGGGCTTCTGTTCTGGAACAAACTTAGAAGACTTGGAGTGCGGTGTTTAGTCTGTCATGACCGACATGGTGTCAGACCGTGAAAATGACACATTTTGTTTACAAGATAAAAATACCATTCTCCAGGAAATGGTACTGTTGGAAAGACACGCAAATGGGTGTTTAAAGGATGAGTTCAAACCTTGGTTCATGTGAATCCTGGATCTTAGAGGAAAAGTCAAGAGAAGAAAAATAAGTTTCGTGTTAAAATGAGGAGATGAAATCCACTGAAAAGTTTAGGTGGGTCTGTGCCTGACCTCCAGACCTCTACAGGCCAGTCTGTTTTGTTCTTTTTTAAAATCTGAGAATGAACATAGTACATTTCCCCAGGAGAGGCTGAAATGGAATTACTCCAGATTGATGCACTCCCGAGGTGGGCCTGAGACCTTGGTTGTTTGATCAGGATTTTTGAACTTCATTTCCTGAAAATGATATTGGTATATCTGAAAAATGCACATAAGCTCTCAAACCCAGGTGCTGTCTCTGCATTTAATTTAAAATTTGTTTTTAAAAAATTCCTAAAATAAGACAAAGCATTTGGTTCTTTGTTTGATCCTGTTCTAATGTCCTTTTCTAAATTCCTGTGACATTTAATCTCCAGCCCATGAAGAAGTGGGGGAAGAGAAGCAAGGGGATACGGGATTAACTCTGTCTCCTTCTAGAGTCTAGTAGGTCGGGGAGGTGAAGGGCAAGGAGGATCTCAAACTCAGTTTAGTGAGTTGGGTACCAGCACTTTTAAAAAATGAAGTGAAATGGAATAGAAAATATCAGAGTGCCTGGTATGTAATATGTCTAAATTATTCTTTGAGACCATACTGTGTATGTGTATATCTGTGTGTCTGTGTGTGTAAACAGTTATATCTCATGTGTGCAGGGTGGCAATATAAGTCACAAAACATTCTAAAGATCAATGTTACTGATTATGGATTATTTTCTTACAAGGTTGACTTCCCTAGGGACCCTGGGGTACAGATACGTCAAAGATTGCTTTTTTTCAAGGGTTTTCCGAACCTGCTTTTCTTAAGAGGTTTAAGGGTTTTCTAAGAGAACATCTGAATCTCAACATTTCAGTTAAGATTTTCTCCAGAGCTAGTTATACATTATTCTTATTATTAGCTTTTGTGATTGTGTCAGAGTGCTCTCAGTGTATCTTATTACATTTATTCTAATTATGTTACTTAAAAAACCACAGAGGAGGGATTTCCCTGGCAGTCCAGTGGTTAAGACTCTACACTTCCAATGAAGGGAAAGCGAGTTCAATCTCTAGTTGGCTAACTAAGACCCTACATGCTTTAAGGCATGACCAAAAGATTAAAAAAAAGAGAAAAAAGTCACAGAGGAAATGAACTTGTTTCCATTGAGAATTCGATGAATGAGGGGACTTCCCTGGCAGTCTAGTGGTTAGGACTCGGTGCTTCCACGGCAGGGGACACAAATTTAGTCCCTGGTTGGGGAGACCCCAGCCATACCCACATACCCATACCATACCCGACCATACCCACATACCCACATACCATGCAGTGTGGACAACAAAACAAAACAAAACCAGAAGAGTACAACAAAAAGAGAACTGGATGAATGAAATGAAAGGTATGAATGAACACGTTCTCCTTGCATGCTTTTATGTCCAGTTACATGCATTTGCAAATGATGAAGTTTTAGGTTCACTTGGGTTAATGATATTAATACAGTCTGTTGACCCTGTGATATGGCTGTGTAACAAACCACCTCAGATATGATGACTTAAAACAACCACAATGTATTTTGTTATGATTTTGTGGGTCAGTGGTTTAGACTTGGGGCTTTCCTGGTGGCTAAGATGGTAAAGAATCTGCCTGCAATGCAAGAGACCTGGGTTTGATCCCTGGGTTGGGAAGATCCCCTGGAGAAGGGCATGGCAACCCACTCCAGTATTCTTGCCTGGAAAATCTCATGGATGGAGGAGCCTGGTGGGCTACAATCCAAGGAGTCAAAAAGAGTTGGACACACGACTGAGCGACTTCACTTTCACTTTCTTTTCACTTTCGAGTATTCTTGCCTGGAGAATTCCACAGACAGAGGAACCTGGCGGGCCACAGTCCGTAGGGTCGCAAAGAGTCAGACATGACTGAAGCGACTTTGCACACACGCACAGTTTGGACTTGGCTCATCTCTGCTTCCTCTGTGTGTATTGGGCTCACTTGTAAGTTAGGCTGAGGCCTGAAAGGTCCTGCATGAGTGTCTGAGTCTCTCTCCTCCAAGTGTACTCGTAAGGAGGCAGCCCAGCCTGACTATGAGGCAGTGGTGTCCCAATGGGTGGGGGCTTCCCAGGTGGCTCGGTGGGTAAAACATCTGCCTGCAACACAGGAAACGCAGGTTCAGTTCTTGGGTCCGGAAGATCCCCTGGAGGAGGGCCTGGCAACCCGCTCTAGGATTCTCGCCTGGAGAATACCATGGACAAGAGGAGCCTAGAGGGCTACAGTCTCTAAGATCACAAATTTGACACAACTGAAGCGACTTAACATGCATGCTCACGTGTCCCAACGGGTGAGGGCACTGGACACCACCCTTCAAGACCAAGACTTGGGAATCACTTCCACTTGCTCTGTTATTTTTAAAATATTATTTCATTTGGCTACACTGAGTCTTAGTTGCAAAATGTGGGATCTAGTTCCCTGACCAGGGATCAAATCCTGACCTCCTGTACTGGGAGCTCAGAGTCTTAGCCACTGGACCACTAGGGAAGTCCCCCCTTGCTGTGTAATTAATGCAAGTCACCAGGTGAGCCCAGTATCTAGGGGTGAGAAAATGGGTTCCACCTTTTGTTGAAAGGGACCACAAAGAATGTATTTTACTTGTGTGTGTGTGTGTGTGTGTGTGTGTGTGTGTGCTCAGTTGTGTTAGACTCTGTGGCCCCATGGACTGTTGCCCTAGGAGCCTGGCAGGCTACAGTTCATGGCATTTTCCAGGCAAGAATACTGGAGTGGGTAGCCATTCCCTTCTCCAGAGGATCTTCCTGACCCAGGGATCAAACCCATGTCTCTTAAGTCTTCTGCACTGGCAGGCTGGTTCTTTACCACTAGCACCTCCGGGGAAGCCCCAGTCTTACATGATAGCTTTCAAATGGCAAACCAAAATGTTTCTCTATCTAGGGGTGTGTATATGTACTAATATATGAACTTAAGAGGACATTCCTATATAAACCGTTTTTCTGATTTCATAAAGAAGACATTCTTCTTAACTGGGATTTCACTGAAATATTTTCTATGACTGATGGCTGACATTTCAGTAATAACTGAGTCAGTTCTCTGTTGCTCCCTCCCCCTGCATTGCAGTGGGCAGTACCTTTATGTTTATTAGGCCAGGCTCAGCTCAGGTTAAGCCATCAGAAGAACTGTTAGTTCATGTAGTGAAATGAAAATAAAGGTTTGGTATGGGCACAGCTGGCTGAAAGGGCAAAGCCGAACAGCTTCTGACCTTTCATTGTCATCAGGTCATGGAGCTGCGTTCTCTCCTTTGAATATACCCTGAACTCTTCTGTTGCAGAGATTAACCAAAGTGCTGACAATCTACACGTGTTTCTCCTGATCTGTGGACTCAGACAAGTGAAAGACCCTCTCTATTTGGTGGATGCATTCTCCGGTATGTGTTCTTGGGTGACCCTTCGCCTGCGGGATTCCACTGGGGTTCCCATCTTCGAAAATCTCTCCTTAGGACTTTGAGATTTCTCATTTGTTTTTGCCCACCAGCAGAACTGTTTCTAGACTGTTGCTTTGGAAACAACCAGAAAAATAATCACACCGTGTAGTCATTTCAGTTGTTTTCTACTTTCCTGTAACCTCGGCTTCCGTTTTACTGTTGTTGTTTAGTCGCCCAGTCATGTCTGACTTTTTTGCAATCCCATGCAATCCCACCAGGCTCCTCTGTCCATGGGATTTCCCAGTCAAGAATACTGGAGTGGGTTCCCATTTCTTTTCTCCAAAGGATCTTCTCAGCTTCTGAGAAAATCATAAAAAATAGCCAATAATGATAAGCCTAAAATAATTGTACCTGGAAATAATTTACACATGCTGATTTGCATCATACATTTGGAGTTTTGTTGCCCTGCTTAAGTTAGTCTATAGACTCCAGTGTATACTAAAGTCCATATTGAGTTACGATGGCATATGCATCCTAACTACCTAATAAATTAGATATCTGAATAATATGCGATGGTCTAGAAAAAAAATTTTTCCTTTAAACCATAAAATGTCCAATACTTACATTTCAAATAATTATAAGTTGACTAATATGGAAGCAAAAATGATATGAAAGAATTTATATTGTAGCACAATTAATACTGAACTGACTTATGTTTTCAGCTGTGACTTAAAACCATTTTAAAAGTCTTTTTTTTTTTCTTTTTTCTCCCCAAGAATGGCATCAAGAAGAGGCCAACGTTTACATGGTTATTGTTGGTCCTGAAGTAAGTTGATTTGCTGTGACCCTTGATCTCATTTCTATTTTCCTCCATTCTTTTTAGACATTTTGTAAAATTAGTTGCTTTTCTTACCCATATTTGATTTCTTTCTTAAGCAAATAAAGCCTGTTTGCCTTCTAAAAAATGAACAGCAGATCAAGGTTAGAGATGATGATGCTTTATAAGTCTTTACAATTAAGTTAATGCTACAAAGGGTAAGTAATGGATTCTCTCAGGACTAGAGGCATATAAAGAAAGTTTGTCTAAGTCGGTGTATAAGATAGATGTTACATGTGGTCCAGATCATCTTTGAAACTCATTGGAAGTGCTCAACAGACTTGGAGCTGTTTACCCTAGCACTGGATTAGGTAATTGACAAGCAGTTAGAAGCCAAGTAGGGTGGAGAATAAGAATCTATAAGCATGAGAAATAAAGTCTTCACTGGGGGATGTCCTTGGCTGACCATGGCCATCGTCTGGGGAACAGAGGTCAGTGGAAGGGCTTGGGGGTGCTGCCTCTCATCTCCCTGGGACTCTGGACACCCCCGCTCCCCTTTGGCAGATCTGGAGGAAGCAGGTGATCTGTTATGGAGTCGATTCTTTTTTTTCAGTTGTTACCAAGGCTGTGCTTTTGTTGTTGTTTTATTTTATCTTTGGCTAAGCTGATCTTTGTTGAGCTCTTCTTTTCTGCAGGGACTTTCTCTAGTTACTGTGAACAGGGGCTACTCTCTAGTTGTGGTGCGGGGGCTTCTCACTGCGGTGGCTTCCTTTGTGGCAGAGCACAGGCTTAGTTGCCTCGTGAAATGTGGGATCTTAGTTCTCGGACCAGGGATTGAACTCACGTCCCCTGTGTTGGCAGGCGCACTCCCAACCACTGGACCACCAGAGAGGTCCCCGCCTCCGCAGAGTCAATTCCAAGCGCTCAGGACTCAGAGAGTCTGGGTGGCAACAATGGTCATCTCGTGAAAGCAAATGTTGATTGGCTCTGTCCAAGCAGTTTAGAAAACAGAACTCTCATCCCAGCAGTTGGGATGTAACCCTGTAGTAAGGATGTCTTGTTTTCTCTTCATGGGGTGTCTGTATCAGGGCTGCGTCTTCTGTTCCCATGAACGGCATCTCCCACGGCCTCTCCCTTCTGCCTAGCAGGCTGAGTCTGGGCATGTTAAGTGCATTCGTGACATCCTTTCTCTATCCTGTCATTTCTCATCTTGTCCGTTTACTAGTTCCCTAGGGACCCATGAGGTATGCAGTGGAAGTGGCAGGCTTTTCTCAGTATTCTAAAGACCTCTGGAATACTACATTTACCTGGAGAAAGGCCCCCTAGCCTAAAACATACACCAAGAGCTAGAATTTGTGGGGCCACACTGGTTGCCACATGGAAGATGAATCACCCCACCATCCATGTTGTTTCTTTGTATAAGAGGCACTCACATATACACACCTGCACGCACATACACACAATCACACACAGGCTCAGGCCCAGCCTTTAGATGGTTAGCAAGATAATTCCCAGTGCACTAATGAATGTTAAGTCACGTAGTGGCAAAGCTATTACTATTATTATTATTTTCATTCTCTTATGTCCTTCTGTTTGAGCAGCATGATTGAAAAAGGTTTAATTTGATACTGAGATTCTTGCTAACCAAGAGAGAAGGCTGCAAGCTTAGAGCCGTGGCAGCAGCAGTTATCTTGAAAGAATTTAGTAACGTGGCTTTCCTTTTCACTGCTTTTGTTTTTCTGGTTTGGTTCCATTTATGATGCATGATACTGGTTTTCCAACTCTGAAAATTTCCTTTAAAAATCAGTTGATTAAAAAAATGAATTTATTTCACAGAAGTATTAAATAAACAATAGTAGAGAGGGGGCACAGATGTGATGAACTGCAAAAGTACGCAAATAGCCAGTTTGGGAAACCGTTTTTATGAAGACTCAGTGTGCCTGGGAGATGCAGGTTTGAACCCTGGATCAGGAAGATCCTCTGGAGGAGGAAACGGCAGCCCATTCTGGTATTCTTGCCTGAAAAAAATCTCCTGGATAGAGGAGCCTGGTGGGCTACAGTCCTTGGGGTTGCAAAGAGTTGCACATGACTGAGCACATGTGCACACGCACGCACACACACAGTGTATCTGGAGGCAGAAATACCAGAAGAACAATACTTGGTGGAGAAAAATGTTCACAAACAACTCTGGCCTAATGACGACCTGATTTCTCTGTTTGACTTTTTCTGTCACGCTTCCTTTTAAGGAAGCCTGGAGAGAGGTGGCAAACTTCAAAGTATAGCACTAAACATGTGCCAGAAACGCTTTTCCAGGAACATAAAGACTGAGGCAGCATTGTAGCTGGTACTGGAGTCAGAGAAGAGGGAGCGGCTAGGGCACGTGTTGTTTCCTGCATCTGTTAGCACCTTCCTGTTCAACTCACCTGCCTACGAGACAGGGACGCCATTGGTTTCATAGAGACTTTCTAAGTCGTGGTCTCTTAGAAGAGGCACTTCTTTTGTTTTTGCTTTCTTGTGGCCGTGTCAGGTCTTCGTTTGACACAGGGCTATGTTATGGCGCTGGGACTCTTAAGTTGTAGTACAGGGCCAAGTAGTTGTAATGAGAGGGCTTAGTTGCTCCGAGGCATGTGGGATCTCAACCTGTATCAAACCCACGTCCTCTGTATTGGAAGGCAGATTCTTAACCACTGGACCACCAGGGAAGCCCCAGTTGTTTTTATTTTCTAAACAATTAGGAAGGCTTTTCTATCCCCAGGGGAAAGAACCATATTTTCCCATTTGTTTTTGAAACATTCAAGCTTCCCTCTAACTTTAGTTGGCCTACTTTTGAAAGAACAGTGATTGTAAAAAATGTGTTTCCTTCCTCCTAATTTCACTGCAAAGAAATTACACTCTCGGGCTCTGGGTTGGGAGGCAGTAGGGGAGGGTGGAGACTGTGGCAAACTGTGGCATGACTGACTGGGAGCATGATTCAGCCACAGCAGGATTTGCATCCAGAGATGCAGGCTCCCTTGTCAACCTTCCAAGAGAAGTCACAGCCCAGAGGCCTTTTTATTCCTTTTGAAAAAAATGTATGTATGCGTGTGTGAAATTTTTAAGTGCTTGCAACTAGCTAGACAAACATTCATGCGCGTCCACACTCTTTCTCTCTCTCTTTGCCTTGTCGGTCCTACAAAATGCATCTCTATATTTTCTTTCTGTTTTTAGAAGTTGTATTTATTTATTTATTTTGATCACATGAGTCTTCTTTGCTTCACATGGGCTTTCTCTAGTTGCAGCAAGCAGAGGCTACTCTCTTGTTGCAGAGCATGGGTCCTAGGCCTGAGGGCTCAGTAGTTGTGACTTGGGGGCTCAGTTGCCTTGCGGCATGTGGAATCCTTCTGAACCAGGGATGGACTCCGTGTCCCCTGCATTGGCCCATGGATGCTTAACCACTGGACCACCAGGGAAGTCCCTGTATTTCCTTTTTTTGTAACTTCCAGAGGGAGGCAGTGACTTTGACTCATGACTTTGCCTGATGAGAATCAGGAAACAGATGGTGACTTGAGCTGGCCGAGACAAAGGTTTACGGGGACCCTGGGAAAGTCGTGTCTTGGGAAGCTTTAGTGCTGCCACAATTTCTAGTGGAATTTCTCCTTTCCCCTTTTCTCCTCCCCTTTTCCAAGCTCGTCTAATACATCTCTGACATACCTGAGGATGTATTTCTTCCTGAGCCAATGCAGGTCCAGAACAAGTCTCGTAGAATGCCCCAGCCCTGAGGCCCCTGGAGCTCCCTTCTGAAGCTGCATCTTCAGCCACTGACTTAGTTTGTGTGGGTGGAGCCAGGAAAGCAAAGCAGCAAGGGAATACAAGAGAAAGAGGAGCCTGGAAAGGGAGCTCTTGAGTGAAGGGCTGTGAAGGGTTATGAGCTGAGAGTTACTGGTCCTTAAGTTCATTGCCATGAATTAGTAATAATTCTCAAGCACTTCTTCCACAAGGCGCTCCACTATCTGTAATTAAAAACCCTCTAGGAAACAGAGGAAGGCATCTTGGGTTGCAAATTTGCCACTTGGAAAAACCAGTTGTAAGCATCTGGCACTGTGCCAGGGCCATACTCAGTCTGAAGATTTCCTGGGATCTGCTCACTTCTCCTCCACCGACCAGAGAAACTGGATCTTCCAGATCTAACTCTGCCTCTGGGGATGTGGCTGCCTTCTCAGGCTTGCACAGACCTGAATGCAGACGTGAGCATTTGGGACCTGATTCCTGTTTCTTTGTCTTGGTCCATATGGGTGGCTATAACCACGTACCGCAGACGAGGTGGCTAAGAAACAACAAATTTATTTCTGACGTTCTGGAGGCTTTGAGTCCAAGGTGAAAGTGCCAGCTGGGTCATTTTCTTCTGAGGGTACTCTTCATCTATTTTTTTCCTTCAGTTTTTGGCTAGACTGGATCTTCATTGCTGCATACAGACTTTCTCTAGTTTCAGCAGGCAGAGGCTACTCTCTAGTTGCAGTGCCCAGGTTTCTCACTGTGGTGGCTTTGCTTGTTGCAGAGCGTTCTCAAGGGAGGGCTCAGTAGTTGTGGTGCACAGGCTTAGCTGTTGAGGCATGTGGAATCTTCCCAGACCAGGGATCGAACCCACGTCCCCTGCATTGGCAGGCGAATTCTTTACCACTGGACCACCTAGGAAGTCCAGAATGCTCTTCCTTGCTTGCTGAGTCCTCGGAGCTCTCTGGGATCTTTTATCAGAACACCAGTCCCATTCATGAGGGTTCCTGCATCACTTCCCAAAGATCTACGCTCCCAAATATCATCACCTTGGGGATTAAGATTTCAGAGTGTGAATTTTAAGGGGGACACAAACATTCAGCCCCTAGCAATATCCCCGCCTTCTAATGGATCTTGATCAAATCTAAAGAGAATCAGTAGCCACCATCACAAACACCTTAGTGTTGTCTTAATAGACAGAATAATTTGAGTTTCTGAAATACTAAGGCAGCACTGAATATGATTAGTCACAAATTCAAAACCACTTGTTTCCTTCTTGGCTCCCTCTTCCCTACGAAAGTTTTCTTTTCTCTTTTTTTGGTTACACTGCCCGATTTGTGAGATCTCAGTTCCTCAACCAGGGATTGAACCTGAACCCCTAGCAATGAAAATGCAGACCACCAGTGAGTTCCTCAGAAGATATAAAACCAATATATTGATATGTAGACACATATTTCATATCCTCCAATAATTCAGATAAACTAGTATCTCTTAAGTGTTATATGTTTCTTTGCTTTTTCTCCATAACCAGTGGTATGCTGGTCAGTGTTGAACAACTGGTTCTGTTGGGATGGGCAAAGTGGTAAACCCTATTTTTTTTTAAAAATCTTTTTGATGTGGACCATTTTTAAAGTCTTTATTAAACCTGTTGCAATATTACTTCTGTTTTATGTTCTTTGGGTTTTTTTTTTAAGCTCCCTGACCAGGATTGAACCTGCACCCTCTGTATTGGAAGACGAAGTCTTAACCGTTGGACCAACAGGGAAATCCCAAGCCCTATTTTATAAAAGCCCTATTTGCCTATTTCTATAGAAAGGTTTTCCCATGGCCAGTTTCAAATTACCAGACAGCAAGTAAAGCCAACTCCAGCACATTTTACATGGTGACCCACCACACACACAAGAAACAAGCTTAATTAAATAATCCTCTTACTTCATGTATTTCACACACTCTGATATTTCTTTAAAAATCTGTTCCATGCCTCTGCTTTGATATTTCATGTCATTAAAACAGTGCCTATTTTTATTCCAAGATTGATTTCGTGATGTGCTCCATGATTCAAAGTTTGGAAAACACTGACTTGGGCCACACTGGATGGTTGTGTGTTTGTGTTTGTGTGTGTGTGGCCCCTAGACATACTCCCTCTTGAAAGCCAATGCGTTGGCTGCTTCCTTAACGAGATTCCCTCCCCGTATTGTGGCCTGGCTTCGACATGCTTCTCTTGACTACTCAACTTAAACAAGCTGTTTCCTATTATCCTTACAAGATTTCTAGGCATCTATCAGTTTTCAGTGTCAAGAATTCAATTTAACACCACTTTTGAATACAGAAGTAGGAGGAGACTAAAAGGGTTTTACACTTGACATTGAATCTTTGCTACAGTGTTATGGGTTAATACACTGATCTTTTGGAAATGAATTTGAGAAGTGGGTCAGAGGTCAAATCTTGGGACACATTGCAATTCATCTTTTAACCATTATCTCTTAGAGCAGATTAAACACCCAAGTACCACAATTATTTTTGACATCTGATGTGAATGCACTCTTCTTCCATTCATTTTTTTTTCTTTGTTAACTGCTAAGCTCAATGACTGAATAAACACTTTAGGTCTAAATTGCACCCTTTAGGAGGACTGTAGCCTTTCTGGGTCATGTGCAGGGCTTCTTAGAACAAAATTGCATTGACTCGGTTAGTGAATATGTCTTGAGAAAGAGCTCAGTCTGTTTTTAGGGTGTGCTCACAGTGCATACAGCAGTGATTCCTGCCTTCTTTGTCCATGTCTCTGCACGCAGCCTGGTCAGATAGGAGATCCCAGTGAAGAAGCTACACAGCTCAGCCTGTGCCCCTGGGCTGCAGCCTCAGACCAACTTCATTGCAAGGACATGTATTAGGAGATGATAAGAGCTTCTAAGAGAATTGTTGGGGAGGCTGAAGACCAGGTTTGACTGCATCCATTTCTTAGTCTCTGGGTCATTCCCTTCAAGGTCCATGGTCTGCCGTGGGTTACCTCTGCCGTTTTGTAAGGAGAGGACCAGGCACCTAATTCCACTTCCATCAGACCACACCCAGGGGGCAGAAGTGAGAAGATGCACAGGGGAAGCAGAAGAGGTGAAATGGAAGCCAAATATTCAAAGCAGAAAACTGATGATCATGGCATATGCAAATTACCAATTTGTTTGTATGAACGATCAGACAAGAACCAAATACTTTTGTAGGTCACTTAATGGATATCAATGTGGCCCTTATGTTTAGTCCCAGAGAATAGAATAGACTTGGCCCCTGCCTGAGTGGACATGAGGTCTGGTTAGGAAGAGAGATGAGGGCAGGTAACTCTAGACTGGAGGTGTATCTGCCAGGACAGGGGAGCCCATGGGCTGGGCTGCATATAACATTCACGTTTGTTCCTACCATGTTCCATGGTCCAGCTCAGAAGGCAGTTATCACCCTCCTCCTTGGAATATTATTGCTCTCCTTTTTAATCAACACTCATCTCTCTACCAACCATTTATAAAATGCTAGAGTGTATGTTCGGAGAAGGCAATGGCACCCCACTCCAGTACTCTTGCCTGGAGAATCCTATGGATGGAGGAGCCTGGTGTGCTGCCATCTATGGGGTCGCACAGAGTCGGACACGACTGAAGCGACTTAGCAGCAGCAGCAGCAGCAGCAGCAGAATGTTGTTCTTCCCAGGTGGCACTAGTGGTAAAGAACCCACCTGCCAATGTAGAAGATGTAAGAGACGCAGTTTCGATCCCTGGGTTGGGAAGATACCCCAGAGGAGGGCATGGTAACCCACTCCAGTATTCTCGTCCAGAGAATCCCATGAACAGAGAAGCCTGGAAGGCTACAGCCCACAGGGCCGCAAAGAGTCGGACATGACTGAAATGATTTAGCACGCACACAGAGAGAGTGTTCTTAGATTGCTTTTTAAAAAATGGTGGTGCCGTGTATGTTACACATCTAAAAAATAAAGTGATCATTCTTAACAAGAACATTTCAAAAAGTAAGATCCCAGTCCCCTGTTAAATCTACTTAATCCTTCATTACTTCTTACTGCTGGCAAGTTTGTTAACATCTTTAGAACAAGATCGAATCATCCCTGTCAGGCAAAGGGTAGTTCTTCATGGCTGGCTAATAGAGTGATTGCATGCTAGCTGGGTACCCTTCACTGCTCTAGGCCTCAGTTTCTCCATCTGTAAAGTGGGCATGACTCAGAAAACACTACCTGCCTCATAGTTTCCTATGAGGCCAAAATAAGCGAATACTTGGCATAGCACCTGGTTCATTGGCAGCATCATAGGGGCGTTTAATTAAAGAATGAAAGAACTTTCTGTGCTGATGTTTCCTTTGTGTGTTGATAGGCTAAGATTCTGTTTTAGCTGCAGGATGGTTTGAGTTAGACGCTGATTTTCTATTAAAGCTTCTTTGATCTCTCTATCCAACCATTTTGGCAAAGCATTTGGTTTCTGCTTGCAGGGGCGTATGGAGTGGGTGCATTTTATGGTTCTCTTTGATAAGCAATGTGGTAGGAACATTCAGCTCGTGTGTGACAGCTTAATGACTTCCCACGATAATTTCTTATATCTAAGATGATTTTCCTTCAGCCTGGGAGTTGAGACAATGTATTTTGCTAGAAAGTAAATAAGCTTAGAAGGAGGAAATGAGAATTTTCTTTGCTGCTTGCCATGCTCTCGCTTTTTAAAATTTCATAACATGCACTTTCATTAAATAAAAATATCTAGCCTTCTTTTTTTTTTTTCTTTATCTTGTGTTTTGTTCCCCTTGGCTTCACTAAGAGATTTGGAAATGAACTGATGTGGAAGCCAAGCCGAGAAAAGTTTAATGCAGTTTGTACTTTCAACTTGAAAGTTGCTGTTACACCTTTGGCTAAATTTTAGTTAAAGGGTTATGTTAGTTGCTCAGTCACGTCCAACTCTTTGTGACCCCATGGACCATAGTCTGCCAGGCTCCTCTGTCCATGGAATTCTCTAGGCAAGAATACTGGAATGGGTAGCCATTCTTTTCTCCAGTTAGGTATTTCAGCTGTCTTATTCAATTTTTTTTTCCTTGATGAAATCTTTTACCCTAATCATGAAAGAAGACACATGTTTAAAAATTAAAAACAAAAGGAATTTATGTTTTTTTCCAATAAGAAAAAAAATTTTTGGCCACACCATGGAGCATGTGGGATCTTAGTTTCCTGACTAAGGATTGAACTGGTTGCCCTTGTATTTGAAGTACAGAGTGTTAACCACTGGACCACCAGGGAAGTTCTGAGGAATTTGTAACTAAAAATTATCATAAGTAAAACATATATGTCAGAATTCATGGTGGTAGTTGTTTAGTTGCTAAGTCATGTCTGATTCTTACGATCCCATAGACTGTAGCCTGCCAGGCGCCTCTGTCCATGAGATTCCTCAGACAAGAATACTGGAGTGGATTGCCATTTCCTTCTCCAAGGAATTGAAGCTGGGCCTCCTGCATTGCAGTGGGATTCTTTCCGCTGAGCCACCAGGGAAGCCTCATCAAAATTCATAAGCAAGTGTTAGTTTGTTAGTTGCTCAATCGTGCCTGACTCTTTGCGACCCCATGGACTGCAGCCCACCAAGCTCCCCTGTCCATGAGATTTTCCAGGCAAGGATACTGGAGTGTGTTGCCATTTCTTTCTCCAGGGGATCTTCCCAATCCAGGGATTGAACCTGGGTCTCCTGCGCTGCAGGCAGATTCTTTACTGACTGAGCTAGTCAAAATTCATATGTAATGCCAAAAGAAGGCTTTCATGAAATTGTTTACCTTTTCATGATGAGATATTAGGGTTATAATGTAATTGAATGGCTTAGGATAATTTAAGTGAAAAAAATCAAAAGTGGGAAACAGAAAGATAGAACCAGTTGGAAGTCATTCATTTAGCAAATATTATCCAGCATAGAACTAGCATGACCTTGGGAGGAAAATGAAGAATAAGGAGAAGAGTTGGACAAATACCCAACAAGTACCAAAAAAAGTAGGTCCATGTTTTATAGGAGGTGGTAGAAAAGTTTGAGGGAGACTTTACTTCCTGTTTGGACGATCAGACAAAGTTTCTCAGAGAGGGAACATTTGCCTGTGCAGTGGGGGATGAATGGATTTTAAGGATTGAGGTTGGCCTTCCTGGTGGAGAAAAAGACATGTAATTAGGAGAGAGGTGAGAAGTGGAGAGTAAATGTTACTGAGTCCGAGTTCATACTGCCTGCTGCACAATAGGCCAATAAATCAAGAAACGAGTTGTTGGGGCAAGAAATAGCAACTTTATTTTGGAAGGCCAGCAGACTGAAAAGATGGTGAACTAGCGTCCCAAAGACCCATCTTCCGTACAGATCTGCATCTACAGAGCGCAGCTCTCCATGCTTGGCAAGAGACAAGTGAGGCATCTGGTTGTCTTTTTAGAAGACACCAGTCTGTGGGCGATTCATGCCAAATGTGTCACAGTTATGCCGAAGGACATTAACCCAGCATGTTGCATACACCGAGAATATCCCTAAGACCCTACTAGGACAGAAAGCATTCTTAAAAAAAAAAAAAATCTTCTTGTTTGATAGTTCTAAATGTTACACTTTTCCCCCATGGGGCCAAAAGCTACCTGTGTGATTTTGAGTGGAAAAATAGGGGGCAGAAATCAGGGGTCGCAATTTTTCCATTTCCATTTGTTTGAGAATAGTATTAAAAGCAGAGACATTAACACAGGTCAGAATGTTTCAGGAAGCAAATTTCAGAAGTTGAATTTTATAACAATAAACCTGTTAAAATATTGCCAGCATTTGGATTTTCTTAAAACAAGTGTCTTAAAAAATTTTTTTTATTGATCTGGGTGTACCCATGGCTCGTAAAAAGCCTCTTGATGAAAGTGAAAGAGGAGAGTGAAAAAGTTGGCTTAAAGCTCAACATTCAGAAAATGAAGATCATGGCATCTGATCCCATCACTTTATGGGAAATAGGTGGGGAAACAGTGGAAACAGTGGCTGATTTTGTTTTTCTGAGCTCCAAAATCACTGCAGATGGTGATTGCAGCCATGAAATTAAAAGACGCTTACTCCTTGAAAGGAAAGTTATGACCAACCTAGACAGCATATTCAAAAGCAGAGATATTACTTTGCCAACAAAGGTCCATCTAGTCAAGGCTATGGTTTTTTCAGTGGTCATGTATGGATGTGAGAGTTGGACTGTGAAGAAAGCTGAGCGCCGAAGAATTGATGCTTTTGAACTGTGGTGTTGGAGAAGACTCTTGAGAGTCCCTTGGACTGCAAGGAGATCTAACCATCCATTCTAAAGGAGATCAGTCCTGGGTGTTCTTTGGAAGGAATGATGCTAAAGCTGAAACTCCAGTACTTTGGACACCTCATGGGGAGAGTTGACTCACTGGAAAAGACTCTGTTGCTGGGAGGGATTGAGGGCAAGAGGAGAAGGGGAAGACAGAGGTTGAGATGGCTGGATGGCATCACCGACTCGATGGATGTGAGTTTGAGTGGACTCCGGCAGTTGGTGATGGACAGGGAGGCCTGGCGTGCTGCAATTCATGGGATTGCAAAGAGTTGGACACGACTGAGCGACTGAACTGAACTAAACTGATGACTGATTCTTGCTGATATAAGACAGAAAACCACAAAAATTCTGTAAAGCAATTATCCTCCAATTAAAAAAATTAAGTGGCAAAAAAAATTTTATTGAAATATAGTTGATTTACAAAGTTGTATTTCAGGAGGTGTACAGAACAGTGATTCAGTTTTATATATATATATATTCTTTTTTAGGTCCTTTTTCATAATAGATTAAGTGATTCAGGTACACACACACACACACACACACACACACACACACACACACACACACACACACATACATTTCCCTGGTGGCTCAGACGCTGCACTGCCTGTAGTACAGGGTTTAATCCCTGGATCAGGAAGATGCCATGGAGAATGGAATGGCAACCCACTCCACTATTCTTGCCTGGAGAATTTCATGGACAGAGGAGCCTGGTAGGGTACAATCCATGGGGTTGCAAAGAATTGGACACAATTGAGCAACTAACACACTCACACAAACACACATTAAATATATTCTTTTAAAGGTTCTTTTCCATTATAGATTAAGTATTGTTCCGTGTGCTATACAGTAAGACCGATTGTTTATCAGTTTTATATACAGTAGTGTTTGTGTGTTAGGCTTCCCTGATAGCTCAGTTGGTAAAGAATCCGCCTGCAATGCAGGAGACCCCAGTTTGATCCCTGAGTTGGGAAGATCTGCTGGATAAGGGAAAGGCTACCCATTTCAGTATTCTGGCCTAGAGAATTCCAGGGACTATATAGTCCATGGGGTCGCAAAGACTCAGACATGACTGCTCTTAATATATCCCTCTCTCCACGCCTTTCCCCTTTGGTAACCATAAGTTTGTTTTTTTTTTTGTCAGTGAGTCTATTTCTGTTTTGTGAGTAATTTCATTTACATCATTTAAAAAATTCCAAATATAAACAGTATCATATGATATTTAAAACAAGTACGTTTCTTGTTGATGGCAACTAAATGGTCTTTGCAATATTTTAATCATATGGTAGGTTCCATCTGTTCAGTACACTTTTGAGTTGCTTTACATACATGTGTCTAGTGGTGTGTGTCTTCTCTACTGTTCCTGCAAGTTTGCTGTTAAAGTATATTAAGCTTTTAAAAAATCTAGGAATAATTTCCATTTGTTATACCCCCAGATTTGCTGTGTCCACCATCAAAGTGATGTCATGACCTCAGGGAAATGAGTGAACTTTGCGTTACTGGTTCTTTGGGATACATCTTCGGCATATGAATAGTTTAAAGGATCTGGGCTCTACCACACATACACACACACACAGCATTTCCTTGCCAGAGGAAACCAAAATGAAGTTTTTGGAAAGCACAAAATTATTTCAGTATGACAAACTCTAGGGATATCATCATATTCATTAAGTCGACTTGGTTTGTAATTCCTGATACCTACTGGTGAGGTGTGAATGAGAATAGAAATTGAATCTGCCTTCACTTCTAAACTCATCTGCAGTAACAGGAAGAGCTGGCAGACACTGTATTTGTAAAATGTGCTTACACCCTCATCTACCTCT
This sequence comes from Capricornis sumatraensis, assembly GCF_032405125.1. NCBI lineage: Eukaryota > Metazoa > Chordata > Mammalia > Artiodactyla > Bovidae > Capricornis > Capricornis sumatraensis. Next base: position 55,062,356 of record NC_091085.1, on the reverse strand, counting down.
ATGTCTGAAGACATGTTCAGAATTTTGTCTTACACTTGCCTAAGTTTAAGAATATTTTCTCAGTTATTTTAAAATTGTATTCATTGTTAATAAAACCTGGGGAGGGATGCAGGGGAAAACCTATCTACTGATTGTTTCATTTTAATAGTTTGCAGTCGGATGAAACAGATGCGATAAACATGCACTGCAGCTTCATCCTAATAGGCTTGTAGGGACCCTATGACAGGTGGAAAGTTATCTGTAAAGACCCTCTTGGTACTTCAGGAAGTAAATTTACCTGAGAAGAGGTCATTGTGCATAAAGAGTACATTAGTTTGGCTTCTGATGGTCAGGAAAAAGGTGTGTTTTCTGTGGATTCTGTGATGACCTTCAAGTGTGCAGGTGTCTTGCTGAGAAATATGGCAGTGTCACTGGGAAAGTACACATTTGAGATGAAGTGTATAGATATTTTTGTATTAGTGCTGCAATCTGCAACAGTTACTGTGTTTCAGAAAAAGTTGTAACCACTGAATGTGTTTTAACTATTTGATCCTCCCAACAGTCCCACAGTGCTGTTATCATTCTCTTCTTACGCATGAGGAGCCTGAAGCCCAGAGAGATCCATTAATGTGCACATGGCCATGTGGCTAGAAATTAGTTTGGGAAGGATTTGACCCAGGTGGTCTGTCTCCAGAGCCCTACTCAGTCTGGACATCTACATATGAGTTTTCTTAAAAGCATGTGGAATCAAAATGTTGGTATAAGAGATCAGTTTAAGAAACATTGCTATTAATGTTTGCATTAATTTAGCAAACATAGTGACTACCAGGGATACAATGGGATGAAACAGGGTGCCTGGGAGCTCCACTAGTAGTCCAGTGGTTGAGAATCTGACTTGCAATGCAAGAGATACTGGTTCAATCCCTGGTCTGGGAACATCTCACATGTCACAGAGCAACTAGTCCCGTGAGCCACAACTACTGAAGCTTGTATGCCTGGAGCCTGTACTCCTCAACAAGAGAAGCCACTTCAATGAGAAGCCCATGCCCCATAACTAGAGAGGAGCCCTCAATCTCCACAACTAGAGAAAGCCCACATACAGCAAAGGAGACCCACCATAGCCAATAAATAAATCTTAAAAAAAACATGGCACCCGTCTCATAGGACGTATTTCCTCTAGATATGAAAGAGGAGTGAAGTGCAGACTCAAGAGTATTACATTGTAACTAATTAAAAGGTTGGACCTGGCTTTTTAAAAATGGAAATATAATTTGTATGTCATACAATGCACCATTTTAAAGTATTTAATACAAAGTTTTGCAGTCATCACCCCTATCTAGTTTGGGGGCATTTTTATCATCTCCCCAAAACCCCAGACCCGTTAGCAGTCACTCCCATTCTCCTCACTTCCCGGTGCCTAGCAACTAACCTACTCTCTTTCTTTATAGATTTGTCTGTTCTGGACATTTCGTATAAAAAGAGTCACAATTTAGGGCCTTTTGCGTCTGACTTCTTTCACTTAGCATCATGTTTTCAAGGTTCCCCCCTGCTGTAGCATAAATCAGTACTTCATTCCGTTTTGTTGGCTGAATAATATTTCATTGTATGGACAAGACCCCACTTGTTTTTCCATGTATCAGCCCATGGGCGTGCCTTTGCTTTAACATTGTGTGTCTGGAAAGGCTCCCTGTTAAAAATAAAATGTTAATTCAGTCAGATCTTTTATTTTAGATCTACCAAGGGTTCTAACTCCTTCTACCTCAAAGGTTTTATGACAAAATCCACCACTGTAATCAACTAGGCAAAACTTTCATTGAAGTATTATGTTTTTGTCAGATTTCCCCTTGACTGTAAATGACTTCTGTTTTAGGACCTTGAGTTGGGTGGATAATTCTTGACATCCCATACCTGGAGCTTCACCAGGCTCTTAGCTTATAGACCAAACAGGAAACAGGAATGCAGTTGGCCCTGTGTGTCATCAGGTTCTGTATTCTCAGATGCAGCCAACCATGGACTGAAAGTATTCAGGAAGAGAGATTCCAGAAAGTTCCAAAAAGCAAAACTTCAATTTGCTGTGCATTGGCACCTATTTACATTGCATTTATATTAGTACTGTAAGTAATCCAGAAATGATTTAAAGTATACAGGAGGATGTGTTTCAGTTAGATGTAAATACTATACCATTTTATATAAAGAACTTGAGCATCCACAGCATTTGATATCTGAGGGGCTCCTGGAGCGGTGGATACTGAAGGACAGCTGCATGTGTCTGTGTCTTTATATTTTCTCTCAAGTGCTTCTTTTCCTTATTACTTTGCAGTAGCTGGACTCCGGGGTATTCTTTTGTATTGGATTTACTTTTTCCTTTTCTGAGTTGTTACGTCTGGCTCTGTTGCCATGATCTGCAATTCTCTTGAGACTTAGATTCATTTCTGGCTTTTCCTAAAATTCACCTGTGTCAATTTTCAGGTCGATCCAGTCTTCACAAGGGAAGTGAAAGCCAAAGTAAAGAGGTAAGTATGGGAGTTCCCTGGTGGCCCAGCAGTTAAAACGCCAAGCTTCCAATGCAGAGGATTCGGGCTTGATCCCTGGTCAGGGAATGGTAAAGAACCTGCAGATGCCCTGGAGGAGGGCATGGCAACCCACTCCAGTATCCTTGCCTGGAGAATCCCGTAGACAGAGGAGCCTGGTGGGCTACAGTCCATGGGGTCACAAAGAGTCGGACATGACTGAAGCAACAGGGAACTGAGGTCCCACATGCTGAGTGACATGATGAAATACATTTTTTAAAAAAGAGACAGAGAAGCATAGGGAGTGAACAGGTTTTTTGCAGGAGAGGAAGCCTAGTGACTGATAAATAATCCCTGTTCCCAGCATTCACCGTGTCCCAGGCTCTGTTCCCAGCACTTCATTAATAATTCCTCCTTTAATCTCATGATGATCCTGTGAGAATCTGGGTGCTATTCCTTTCCCGATTGACAACCCTGGAAGCTGACATGCTGGGAGCATCAGCAATTCCCTAGGGAGCAGTCGCATGGATGCACGTGTGAAGACATACAACCTCGCTAGGTCAGGAAATGCCCAGGAAACCCACTTTGAGGTTATAATTGTCCCTTACCTCATGGGTCAAAACCGAAAAAAAAAAAAAAAAAACCTAACTAAAAATCTGCGGGTGAGGGTGAAAATCGCAGCCATTCCTCTGGAAAGCAATTTGCCAGGGTCTTTGCTATCAATTGCGTTTGTCTGCCCGTAACAGAGATCAGGGCTTCCCTGGTGGCTCAGTGGTAAAGAATCCTCCTGCCAGTGCAGGAGATGCAAGTTTGATCCCTGGGCCAGGAAGATCCCCTGGAGGAGGAAATGGCAACTCACTCCAGCATTCTTACCTGGAAAATCCCATGGACAGAGGAGCCTGGTTGGCTACAGTCCACGAGGTCCCAAAACAGTCAGACACGACTTAGCGACTAAACAGCAACCACAGAGACCCAACAATGCTGGCTTACACACCCAGGGGTTTTAACTGCTCACATCAGAAAAATCGGATGTCATTGGTCCAGGACCAAGTAAGACTTCAGAGACGTTGTCTCCTGTCTCTCTTTCCTGTGCTCCCTACCTGTGACTTCCATTTCTAGGATGACTGTAGCTGTAGAACTCACACATCACTTTCCATGTTCCAAGTGGGGAGATGGGGCAGGACCAGAGCCAGAAGGATCCTCTCCCATGCGGGTCAGCCCCCCGTTATGTGTATATCCTCACCCTCCCAGGATCCCAGCTCCTCCTCCTGGCCACTCCACCACCCCGGAGGACTGGGAAACACTGATTTCACCCCCATATGCAATCAGGTGTCTTTCTATTGCTCACAGATACAGAATGCATGTATGTAAAAGTATAACCAGTTACGTGAAATGATAACCTCAAAACCGTGAGACTGGAGAGGGTTGGCGGAATGGGGAAGAATGTCCATACTATCAAGTGAGAAAAATAAAACAAGCAAAATCTCTGTGACAAAGGTGTATTACACTCTTGGTTTTACTATTTCTATTTCTCTCTGTTTATGATACATCTATGATTATCTCTTTGAGTATCTTTTCTAATATTTATTTTTATTTATTTATTTGACTGAACTCGGTCTTAGTTGTGGCATGTGGGCTTTAGTTCCCTGACCAGGGATTGAACCCAGACTCCCTGCATTGGGAGCATGGAATCTTAGCCACTGGACCACCAGGGGTACTCACCCTCTTTGAGTATCTTTTAAAAAGCACTGGGACTGTTTATAATAGCCAGGACATGGAAGCAACCTAGATGTCCGTCAGCAGATGAATGGATAAGAAAGCTGTGGTACATATACACAATGGAGTATTACTCAGCCATTAAAAAGTATACATTTGAATCAGTTCTAATGAGGTGGATGAAACTGGAGCTGATTATACAGAGTGATGGAAGCCAGAAAGAAAAACACCAATACAGTATACTAACACATATATATGGAATTTAGAAAGATGGTAACGATAACCCTGTATGTGAGACAGCAAAAGAGACACAGATGTATAGAACAGACTTTTGGACTCTGTGGGAGAGGAAGAGGGTGGGATGATTTGGGAGAATGGCATTGAAACATGTATAATAATCATGTAAGAAACGAATCGCCAGTCTAGGTTCGATGTAGCATACCGGATGCTTGGGGCTGGTGCACTGGGATGACCCAGAGAGATAGTACAGGGAGGGAGGTGGGAGGGGGGTTCAGGATTGGGAATTCATGTACACCCATGGCGGATTCATGTTGATGTATGGCAAAACCAATACAGTATTGTAAAGTAAAATAAAAAATTAAAAAAAAATAAAAATTATGTCATATTTTAAAAAAAAGCATTGGGAAAAAGGCTGCATTATTAGGAAAGGTTTGTTTTCTAAATCATTCAGAGAAAAATGTCAAGAGCCACATCTCTGACGTCCAGTATCTGAGAATCATGTGTCTTGTTGGTCAGAAGGATTCAGGATGGAAGCAGCTGTGTTCACAGGCTTCCTCCCTCCCTTATCAGGGATGGAAATAGAACGGATTCTCACTCCAGTATGGTTTTCTGTACTGAACCCTTTATCAATCATGCTTCCCTGGTGATCTAAGATATTTCTCCAAAATTGTCATCTTTCCTCCCAGCCTCTCCCTGTAAGATTCCCGGCCGTAGATGCTCTCTGCTCCCTGTTGTTTCAGGAGCCCTGGGGTACGACTGATCAGGGAGATGGCTCAGGAAGACCTCCATGCTGTCATGAAGAATTGCTTCGCGCTGGTGAATAGCTCTGTCTCTGAAGGCATGTCAGCCGCAATTCTGGAGGTAATGATCTAACGAGCCCCGAGAGTGGAAATATGAAATTGTCGATCACCCCTTTTCTTAGTTGTGGAGGTGATGCATTTGTCAATAAAGCTGTGTGCTTCTTAAAGCTAACAAGCACAGCGGCGTCTCTTTGGGACTTCTAAAGTAGTTTTGAAGTTCTAGCTGGGATTTAAAAATACTATTTTATTTCTCCTTGCCATTTTTCCTTGCCAGTGACAAAATGAAATAAAACTAGGATAGCGTCGCCTCTCTGACTCACCAAGTAGCTTCAGTGGGAAGGTGACGGAGACTATGAAGGGCTGGGACAGGATGTGGATAAAGGTGTGTTTTGTAGGAAGCCTTCTTTTGTCTTGATTTCTTCTCCCTCTTTTCAGTGTGTGCAATGATCCCAGAATTGAGGGGATAAGAAAGGGATGGGCTTGTGCACAGGGGGTGGGTGTGGTAACAGAGGAGTGGTTACAGATGCACAGGAGGGTGGGAATGAGGGTGGACCGAATCTCTCCATCTAGTGCTCAGCTCTGAAAAAATCGCTTCCTGGACTTTGCTGGTTGCCCAGTGGTTAAGATTATACCTTCCCCTGCAGGGGACGAGGGTTCAACTCCTGGTTGGGGAACTAAGATTGCACACACCACCGTGCTGCGCAGCCAAAAAGAAAAGGAAAATTGCATACTACTCTACTTGGGCTAAATATGCACATCCCAGCACAACCTTGCAGTCCATTGCTGGAGTTTTCTGCATTGAAATAAGCCCCTGCTCTTGAAAACCTGGCAGGTTCTAGTTTGACTGTATCAACTCTTGGGTAGAGGACTTAATCCAACCTTGAAGCCCTTTGCAGTCTCTTCTTACTGAGCGTTTTCCATAATTGGGTGTTTACACAGGATATCTTTTTTTTTTTTTTTTTTTTGGTATCTTAAAAAATATTTGTTTGGCTGTGCAGCATGGCATGTGAGATCTTAGTTCTCTGACCAGGGATTGAAACTGTGTTCCCTGCATTGATAAAATGGAGTCTTAACCACTGGACTGCCAGGAAAGTCCCAACCTGGATATTGTTTAAAACTTTTTCTGCTTTTTTTGGCCGCGCCCTGGAACTTCAGGGATCTTAGTTCCCTGACCAGGGATTAAACCCTGGGCCCACAGTAGTGAAAGTGCTGAGTGCCAACCGCTGGGCCATCAGGGAATTCCCTTACCCAGGTATCTTAACGGCTTTGTGCTAGTGACTTGAGGTCATCACCAGTGTGCACTTAATACAGAAGGGTTTTTGCTTTCTTTTATTTTGCTGTTGGTTCATGGCATGCTGGGTTCCTTTAAGAGTGATATTAGTAAAGAGGAGATGCCATCTGTCCTGTCATAACCAGCTTTCAGTGCTGAGTTGTCTTCATATCCCTAAATCACAAGCCATTGGATGTATGGAATTTCCTATAGTTCTTTACACATGCCTTACAGACAATGGATGCCACAGAAGTCCTATGGATTAGCACTTGATAAAACCCCCTGTTCAGTTCAGTTCAGTCATTCAGTAGTGTCCAACTCTTTGCGACCCCTTGCAGTACAGCAAGCCAGGCCTCCCTGTCCATCACCAACTCCCGGAGTTTACTCAAACTCATGTCCATGAGTCAGTGATGCCATCCAACCACCTCATCTTCTGTCACTCCCTTCTCCTGCCTTCAATCATTCCCAGCATCAGGGCCTTTTCCCTGATATGAGTGAGTCAGTTCGTCCCATCTGGCGGCCAAAGTTTTGGAGTTTCAGCTTCAGCATCAGTCCTTCCAATGAATATTCAGGACTGATTTCCTTTAGGATTGACTGGTTGGATCTCCTTGCAGTCCAAGGGACTCTCAAGAGTCTGTCTCCTCTAACACCACAGTTCAAAAGCATCAATTCTTCAGTACACAGCTTTCTTTATAGTCCAACTCTCACATCCATACATGACCACTGGAAAAATCAGTTTTGACCAGATGGACCTTTGTTGACAAAGTAATGTCTCTGCTTTTTCATATGCTGTCTAGGTTGGGCATGACTTTTCTTCCAAGCAGCAAACGTCTTTTAATTTCATGGCTGCACTCACCATCTGCAGTAATTTTGGAGCCCAAAAAAAGTCTCTCACTGTTTCCTTATCTGTTTGCCATGAAGTGATGGGACCAGATGCCATGATCTTCGTTTTCTGAATGTTGAGTTTGAAGCCAACTTTTTCACTCCCCTCTTTCACTTTGATCAAGAGGCTCTTTAGTTCTTCACTTTCTGCCATTAGAGTGGTATCATTTGCATATCTGAGGTTATTGATATTTCTCCTGGCAATCTTGATTCCAGCTTGTGCTTCATCCAGTCCAGCATTTCGAATGATGTACTCTGCATATAAGTTAAATAAACAGGGTGACAATATATAACCTTGATGTACTCCTTTCCTGGTTTGGAACCAGTCTGTTGTTCCATGTGCAGTTCTAACTATTGCTTCTTGACCTGCATACAGATTTCTCAGGAGGCAGGTCAGGTGGTCTGGTATTCCCATCTCTTGAAGAGTTTTCCAGTTTATTGTGATCCACACAGTCGAAGGCTTTGGCATAGTCAATAAAGCAGAAGTAGATGTTTTTCTGGCACTCTTTCCCTTTTTCGGATGATCCAATGGATGTTGGTAATTTGGTCTCTGGCTCCTCTGCCTTTTCTAAATCCAGCTTGAACAGCTGGAAGTTCACGGTTCATGTACTGTTGAAGCCTGGCTTGGAGAATTTTGAACGTCACTTTGCTGGCATGTGAGATGAGTACAATTGTGTGGTAGTTTAAGCATTCTTGCCTTTCTTTGAGATTGGAATGAAAACTCATGTTTTTCAGTCCTGTAGCTGCTGCTGAGCTTCCCAAATTTGCTGGCATATTGAGTGCAGCACTTTCATAGCATCATCTTTTAAGATTTGAAATAGCTCAACTGGAATTCCATCACTTCCATTAGCTTTGTTGGTAGTGATGCTTCCTAAGGCCCACTTGACTTCACATTCCAGGATGTCTGGCTCTAGCTGACTGATCACACCATCATGATTATCTAGGTCATGAAGATCTTTTTTGTATAGTTCTTCTGTGTATTCTTGCCACCTCTTCTTAATATCTTCTGCTTCTGTTAGGTCCATACCATGTCTGTCCTTTATTGAGCCCATCTTTGCATGAAATGTTCCCTTGGTATCTCTCGTTTTCTTGAAGAGATCTCTAGTCTTTCCCGTTCTGTTGTTTTCCTCTGTTTCTTTGCACTGATCACTGAGGAAGGCTTTCTTATCTCTCCTTGCTATTCTTTGGAACTCTGCATTCAGAGAGGTATATCTTTCCTTTTCTCCTTTGCCTTTTGCTTCTCTTCTTTTCACAGCTATTTGTAAGACCTCCTCAGACAGCCATTTTGCCTTTTTGCATTTCTTTTTCTTGGGGATGGTCTTGATCACTGCCTCCTGTACAATGTCACGAACCTCCGTCATAGTTCTTTAGGCACTCTGTCAGATCTAATGCCTTGAATCTATTCCCTTTGAATCTAATCCCTTGAATCCCTTAAATCTATTTCTACCCCCTGCAGAAAAGGAAATGTTTGGCCATCGGTCCTCCGAGTCTTTGAATCACGTTTCACGTCTGCATTCTCATAACCCTAGTGTTTTACTTTAGGGTGTACTTAATTAGAGTGATGCTATTATTGTATTGTAAGTGTTTGTAACATCCATTTATTCATTTGAACACTAGTTGAATTTACTGACCAAAGGTACAATTTGTGAATTTTGATGTTTCAGAGGTCATGGTAAATAATTAAAGCAGGAAAAAACAATCATGCTCCATAAACTTAAGAAATGACTGATGTTGTATGCCTAATATTCTCTGCAAATGTGGCATCATTTAAAAAAGCAAACATAAAAAAATAAAATACTGTAGGCTGGGGTAGAAGCTATATACTGACGCCTATAATTCTTGTGTTCGGAAGCTTTTAGAGCACAGAGCCTGGATTTGTGACATGTTCTTCTTCAGCCAGATGTTGAATGCCTCAATATCTCAATCTGAGCTTAATGATTAGCATTAATCTCCTTTGTGGTTTAAAATCAGCTTTCAAGTAGTGTTACTGGAGCAGTACATTGTACTCTTCATATTAGCTTTTAAAATGTACATTCTTAGAGTACCAGTCCTCAAGCCTTGCTGAATCGCTCCTTTGTATGTAAATACACATTTCCTCTCCCACACCTTCTTAAGAAAGGGCAAAGTGGATTTGGGGAATGATTTTGTAGCCAGCACATACAGCGTTTCATTGCAGATGAATTGCTGTCAGATCTCATTTACTTCAAAGGAAAGGCAGCTCTGAGTAATTCCGTCTGCTTTCAGATGCCGACCCTGTGTTCCTTTTGAAAACTCCAAAATAACCTTTGGGATGAGGGTTTTGAATGAAACTGATTTTAGAGAAGCCGTGGAGGGTGGATTTCATTTGAATCAATTCAAAGACCCAAAGTGGTTAATCACAGAATAAGTGCATCTCACTTTGGAGGGAGGGGATCTTTTGACCTTTCAGAATTAGCATTGTTTTGTCATGCATGGGTTCTTGCTAAATCTCTTCAGTTGTGTTCCACTCTTTTCGACCTTGTGGACTGTAACCCACCAGCCTCCCCTGTCAATGGGATTCTTCAGGCAAGAATTCTGGAGTAGGTTGCCATAACCTCCTCCAGAAATTCTTCCCAATCCGAGGATCAGCCCAGTTCTCTTCCATATTCTCCGTTGACTGGTGGGTTCTTAACCACTAGTGCCACCTGGGAAGCCCTTGTTTTGTTTCAGAGGCATGTAAAAATCCCATTTGTTAAGAAATTTCTTTTAAACGTGAACTGTCACCCACCAGGCTCTTCGGTCCATGGGATTTCCCAGGCAAGAATACTGGTGAGGGTTGTATTTCCTCCTCCAGAGGATCTTCTCGACCCAGGAATAGAACCCATATCTCCTGCATTGGCAGGCTGATTCTTTACCACTGAGCGACTTGGGAAGCCCAATATAGACACCTATATAAGGCACCTTCAAAAGCTCACGTACTGTGTTGATACAGAGCCCGGGTGGCTGTGTTTCCAAACACTGTGCTGCAGTGCTGAGGATGGTGCTGAGGATCAGCCCTGCTGAGGATGGTGCACCAGAGACAAAGCTTTTAAATTTATTTTTATTTGTTCATTTTTTTGGCCACAACACCTGGCATGTAGAATCTTAGTTCCCCAACTGGGGATCAAACCCACACCCCCTGCAGTGGGAGGTGGAGTCTTAACCGCTGGACCACCAGGAGAAGCCCCAACAAAACTTTTAAAAGTTCAAATGTGAAGCTTGTACCCACTTGCTGGGTGCTCGAAGAGCTCATGGTGGGCAAGAGAAATCCAGTGACTGCAAACTTGACTAAGTGTTCGGTACCTCTTGAGCTCTGATGTTTCCTCTTCTTAGTCCCCAAATGGGGCCCCAGGTACCAGATTTGAGATGATTTCTGCTCCAAGTGCCCCTCCTCAACACTGTCCCTTTCCCGGATCATGACCTGAAGGGATTCAGAGGGTAAGCTCGCTCATCTCCAAACACTATCTCCCCAAGACATTACCAGGCACTGTGTTCATCAGGACCAGCGTCACAGCACAGTCATATTCTGAGACTTTGCCTTTTTGAAGAGGTAACTTTACACCTAAAGAAAGTGACTTGAGAATCAACCATCCTTAATGTCACATCTTGGCTGAATGAAAATAGCATTTCCATATGCTTTTTAAACGACATTTTTTTTTTCTTTCTCTTTTATTGAAGTATAGTTGATTTACAATATAATATTAGTTTCAGGTGTACAGCAAAGTGATCCTGTTATATGTAGGCATCTATATTCTTTTTTTCCAATTCTTTTCTATTACAGGTTGTTATAAGATATTGAATATACAGTTGATTGTGCTATACAGTAAATCCTTGCTGTTTAAGATGAACTTTGTCTCCCCAAAATGATGGTGATGAGCAATGGATTTGAGACCCCTTGTCAGTCGAGAGCAAAGCTTCCACCAGGGCAAGACCACAGTTTTGTGATTCCTGGCCTGTGATCTTTTCCAAAATGCCAGATGGTGCTCACTGGAGGTCAGAACCCAAGGCCCAAACAGTGGGCTCATAAGGTGGCTGTGACCCTAATGTTGAGATGCGGAGCTACTTTCTGCCTGTGCTGCTGAGTTTTCTTGTTCCCAAGTGTAATGACAGTTGTTGTTGTTCAGTCATTAAGTCGTGCCCAACTCTTTGTGACCCCATGTCCTGCAGCATGCCAGGTTTCCCTGTCCTTCACTATCCCCTGGAGTTTGCTCATGTGTTGAGTCAGTGATGCCATCCAACCATCTCCATCCTCTGCTGCCCTCTTTTCCTCCTGCCCTCAATCTTTCCCAGCATCAGGATCTTTTCCAATGAGTTGGCTCTTCACATCAGGTAGCCAGAGTATTAGAGCTTCAGCATCAGTCCTTCCAAGGAATATTCTGGGTTGGTTTCCTTTAGGATTGACTGGTTTGATCCCCTTGCAGTCCAAGGGACTTTCAAAAGTCTTCTCCAACACCACAGGTTCAAAAGCATCAATTCTTTGGCGCTCAGCCTTCTTTATGGTCCAGCTCACATCCATACATGACTACTGGAAAAACCATAGCTTTGATTCTAATGACAGTGGAGGGTCCCAATCTTTACCCTACAAGATGAGAAGGGAAATTCATGATGTGGAAACTTTTATCATCATGAGGAACCCCATGCTGGCTGATCCCAGGCCTTTGAGACTGGAAAGGTTGTTTAGTGGGTAATCAGGTGATAAATCTTGTTCCTCCTTACGTCTGTATCCATGCCAAAGGGATATGTACAGACCTGGTGGCATTTGTATGGCTGGTGCTGAAAGAAAATTACCCATCAAGGAAAGTGAGAATGATGGTAATTAAAAAATGTACACTCCAAGGACTTGCCTGCTGGTCCAGTGGCAAAGTCTCCATGCTCCCAATACAGGGTGCTGAGGTTTGATCCATGTCAGGGAACTAGATTCCACATGCCACAGCTAAGTTCACATGCCACCATGGAGATCCTGCGTGCAGCAACTAAAACCCAGTGCAGCCAAATAGATAGGTAAATATTCTCAAAAAGTGTACTCCAGGCTGCCACTGAAGAAGTGTGAACTGAAAATTGGAGAGAGAGAAGGTTTCTTTGTGACATTGCAGTAAGACAGGCCATTGCAGTATATAATTTCCCAACATTTGCAAATACAGTCAGTCATTAAGATTCAGTGTGTAGTTGGAAAATCCGGGGTTTGTGTTGGGAAACCACTTTGGGCAAAGTTTTGGGGTGATTTTTGTGTGCTGCCAGAGCTCCAGTGAAACCAAGGAGTCATTCTGTCACAAACTGGCTCATCTCACCACACAGACTCTGACAGTGATCGTCCACCTGTCTCCTTTACTCTTTACATCCTTTCAGGCAATGGATTTGGAAGTCCCGGTGTTGGCGAGGAACATCCCTGGAAACGCCGCAGTGGTGAAGCATGAAGTTACAGGATTGCTGTTTTCAGACCCTCAGGTAAAGGAGAGCGATTTCCCTGTGTTCACCTGTGCGGTCTGAGTCGTTTTCATCCGCCTGTAGTTCAGAGAGTCTGTAACTGGCATCTATGTGATTAGCTCTCAGTGTTCCCTTTATACAGTAAGTCCCCTACATACAAACAAGCCCAATTCTGAGAGCACATTCATGAGTCCAGTTTGTTCATAAGTCCAGCAAAACTAGCTTAGGTACCCAACTAACACAATTGGCTATATAGTACTGTACTGTGATAGGGTTATAATACTTTTCATACAAATACTACATAAAAAGCAAACAATTAAGAAAACAGTTTTAATCTTACAGTACAGGACCTTGAAAAATACAGTAAGACAATTGACATACAGGGGCTGGCAGTGAGTGAACAGGCGAGAAGAGTCACTGACTAGAGGAGAGAGAGGAGGTGGGAGAAGGCAGAGCTGGATTGTCAGCAACAGGAGATGGAGGGCAAGCTGCAACTTCACTCACGCCTGACGCTGATGGCTCAGGTTCCGGTTCCTTGCTGGATTTAATTCTATCGACCCTCTTAAAAAAACAATCCAGTGATGTCTGGGTGGTAGCTCCTTTTTTCTCGTCATAGATGACACAGTAGCACTGGATTGCTTTCTGAACGGCTGCTGCAACCTTCATGTACCATTCTACACTAGGATCCTATGCCTCAAAACCTACCAGTGCCTCCTCAAGTTAAGAAAATCCCCGGGCCATTTCCTGCATCATGAATCTCTTCAGTTCTTCAGATACTCCTTCTTCCTCTTGTCTCTCTTCATCCTTTCTCTGCCGCTGCTTTCAGGCTTGTTTCTGGGCATCCTGGACTTGAAATAAAGACGCTGTACTCATGTACGCTATACAGTGCTGTGCAGTAAAGTTCACAAAAGTACAGCCACTGGTAGAGGATACATGCACGTGACAGTGTGCGCCAGTGGTGGTGGTTTAGTCGCTAAGTCTTGTCTCGCTCTTGCGACCCCTGTAGCCCACCAGGCTCCCCTGTCCTTGTGGTTTTCCAGGCAAGAATACTGGAGCAGGTTGCCACTCCCTACATGACTGAACTTGCGAATGCGAATTAGCATCTTTGAAAGCTAGCAACTTGAAGGTTTACATGTAGGGGACTTACTGTAATCAGTAGATGAGTATATGAAACACAGGGTCACTTTGTCACTTGGGCAGCCTCCTAGACATGTGACTAAAAGAAACCTAGGGACTTTCCAGAAACATGAGACCTGGGTTCTCTTTCTGATGCTGCTGGTGTTGATTACCATGACCTTGAGCAGGTCACTTCCCCTCTTAGATGCTTGAATTACTAGTTTCTTTTTTTAAAGTTTATTTTATTGAAGTATAGTTGATTTACAATGTGTTAGTTTCTGCTGTATAGCACAGTGATTCAGGGATATATGTATATACATGTATGCATTCTCTTTCATATTCTTTTCCATCTTGGTTTATCACAGGATATTTAATATAGTTCCCTGTGTTCTACAGTAGGATCTTGTTGTTTATCCATGCTATATATAGTAGTTTGCATCTACTAACCCCAAATTCCTAAATAGATTTCTGGTTTCTGAAGCAGGTGTTCTTCAGGTATAATCCTATGCTTCTGGAATATCCCCTGGTGTTCGGAAGATGCCATATATCTGATCCCTTGCAGTTCTTCAGAACAATGTACAGAAGAGGCAGCATGGTTGTGTTCATACATGTATGGGTCTGATACATGTGTGCATCTGAAATCAAAATAAAGGCCAGTGCAGTTGACAGTTAGCACAGATGATGGGCACAGTGTCATCCGGGGCACATGTGTATGCCAGGACCTTCCAGGACATGTGTGATGGGGTTCCAGTCCCAAGGTCTGAAGTTCCAAGGATGTGTCTCCCTTTAAACCCCTGGGACCCTGTGCAGGGCGTGTAGCCTTAACCTGAGTCTCCAAGCTCTGTCCTCTCCTCGGTACAAGTGGAACTAATTATAACAGCACATAGAGGTGTGTCATGGGCTAAAGCGGCTGACATACAGGGCTGAGCCGTGGGTACGGCACGCAGCCCAAGGCTCTAGGTACCATTATCAGCAAAAGGAGAGCCCTTGATGCCCTGTAGCTCGTGTCATTGTTGTTTGGTCAGTAAGTTGTGTCTGACGCTTTGTGACCCCTTGGACTGTAGTCCTCCAGAATCTTCTGTCCATGGAATTCTCCAGGCCACAATACTGGAGTGGGTTGCCATTTCCTCCTCCAGCAGACTTCCAGATCCAAGGATCAAACCCACATTTCCTGCATTGCAGGCGGGTTCTTTATCACTGAGCCACCAGGGAAGCCCTTTCCTTTGATTGTAGTTGTTGTTTGAGGAGGGCATGGCAACGCACTTTAGTATTCTTGCCTGGAAAATCCCATGGACAGAGGACGAGGGAGGGGGGTTCAGTATGGGGAACATGTGTATACTTGTGGCAGATTCATGTTGATGTATGGCAAAACCAATACAATATTGTAAAGTAATTAACCTCCAATTAAAATAAATAAATTCATATTAAAAAATAAAGAGTCGGACACGACTGAAGCGACTTACCACGCACGCAGTGCACGTTATTTTTTAGTTGCTAAGTCATGTCTGACTCTTTTGCGACCCCATGGACTGTAGCCTGCCAGGCTCCTCTGTCCATGGGATTCTCCAGGCAAGAATATGGGTGCAGGTTGCCATTTCCTTCTCCAGCGGATCTTCCCGACCCAGAGACCGAACCTGTGTCTCCTGCATTGCAGTCAGATTCTTTACCACTGAACCACCAGGGAAGCTGAGCCATTGGGGAAGCCCTTTCCTTTGAACAGTAACCCCTAAAAGCCAAAACAATACCAGGAAATGAAGAGTGTGTAGTGGTTTCCTGCTGATTCTCTAGACAAAAGCGTATTGCTTTTTACCACGTTCTGCATCTCTCCACATCAGCACCAGCCATGCCGGAGGTCATAGGATATTGTCTCCCCGTGGGCAAAGAGATTTTTTTTTTATCTTCCCAAACACACTGTCTATTTATTTTATAGCTCAATTTCAAACCACTGCAGTTTTATCAGCAAGTGTCTGAATAGCCATCACTTATAAATGGGTGTATCAAGTCCAATGTTAGAACAAGTGCAGTTTGGCTCTCCTGACTTCATTTCATGTTCCTTGTAAGACATTCCTTTTAATATTTGCAAATAATGATCCTGTCGCTGACACATCCAAGTTGTTTCTGCTGGTTACCAGCTTTCTGTGAGTTATCAGACATAGCCCCAAAGCACTGACAAAGTTAAGGCTTGGGCTTGAGTCCAACCCTTTAATGTTACTTTTACAAAGGATGTTTAAAAAAAAAAAAAAACTGCTCTATGTTTCATACAGAGGGAGGCTGTGTTTTTTTTTCCCCCTTTTTAATATCACATTTTGAAACATGTGCTAGACACAGATATCACACGTAGCTTTGTTTCATAGTCGTGATCAGACTTGACCTAGCATGGAGTGGGAGGTGTTGCTTTAAAAACAAATGTGCATTTTCCACAAGTCAGTGCCTGTGGTTGCTGTCATCTCGGTTCAGGAGCTCAGATGAAATTAACCACTGATTGGTTGTCAGTGTTTGTGAGATTTATTTCGAATGTGTATTCAAATATGTCCTCAAAGCTCCATCTCATTTATTAAGAAGGGACTTCCATGCAAGGGTGTCAGCCTCATAAAGTTAATATAGATAGATACATACATAGAAACATAGATCGATACATAGTTACGTAGATACATAGATACACACATACATACACACATGTACATTTGCTCTGGCCTGTCCAGCTCTTTGCAACCCCATGAACTGTAGCCTGCCAGGCTCCTCTGTCCATGAGATTTTCCAGGCAAAAATACTAAAGTGGGCTGCTATTTCCTGCTCTAGGAGATCTTCCCGACCGAGGGATCAAACCCTTGTCTCTTGTGTCTCCTGCGTTGGCAGGCGAGCGGATTCTTAACCACTGAGCCACCTGGAAAACCCGCATACATACATATAAAATGCAAAAAGTCATATTTTGAATTTTCAACAAAATGATGATTAAAAATATTCAGCTGTGGTAGGAACAAAATAACCTCTGTTTTTATACACCTCAGCCACGGAAAACCTTAATTTACATGAAGCTTTCCAAACCTACTAAACATTGATTTTTGTTGTTGTTACCACGACAATCTCATTCTTTTTCTTTTTAGGAAGAAAAGAGCTGAGCTATTTTATGGAACCATTTTATAGCTTCAGAATTAAAATCCATTTGACATTTAGTAGAAACTGTGAATCCATATTCTTTCTCAAGGACAGACTTTTGAAGTGTGGTCCAAACCAATTTTGCTGGGAGGTTCTGTTTGATTTTTAGGCAACTGTAAAGAAAATCATAACTTTTGGAATAATGATGATGACAGCTAACATTTATCGTGTGTGTATTTTGTTCCAGCCTCTCTTCTTTTGTGTTCACCATACACTTTTACTAAGAATGTTTAATTTTCAAACTTTGATAGTCAATCAAAAGTTTCAGGTTTGGAAGAAGTGAGGCGTGTCGGAGACATAGCAGCCTCCTTCGGGCTGTGTTTGGAACTTGAGTTTTCTGCTTGAAATATGAGTGATCCTGGACACATTTCTTCTTCCTGGGCTCAGTCCTTGATCTGTAAGATGGAGATAATGGTGCTGGCCTTTGGGGAACAGCAGAAAGCACGTGGGGTTGAGTTCCGTCCTTGGTCTCAGAGGAGAGCTGTGTGGATACAGAGTTAATCATATTCACGGTGCTGACCCCTGGGTGACATCATTGGCTGCCCCCTGGGAGCTATATAGTCTGTAGAGCTCTTAGACTTAAGCATTGGAATTAGGCTCAATACAGCGAGATGTTCTCCTTGTGAGATCTGGCCAGCGTCATGCAAAATATCATTTCTCTTTTTATTCAAAACAAGTTTTTAACTTTTTAATTCGATTTATTTTGATTGATGATTGCTTTACAATATTGATTTGATATCTGTCATACATCAGCATGAATTAGCTATAGGTGTACATATGTCCCGTCCCTCTTGAGCCTCCCTCCCACCTTCCACTCTTTCCCACCCCTCTCGGTTGTTACAGAGCCCCGGTTTGAGTTCCCTGAGTCATACAGCAAATTCCACTGGCTAGCTATTTTTCATGTGTCCATGTATATGCTTCTATTCTCTCCATTCATCTCACCCTCTCCTTCCTCTCCCCCACCTTGACCACAAGCCTGTTCTCTGTGTCTGCATCTCCATTGCTGCCCTGTGAACAGGTTCATCAGTACCATCTTTCTAGATTCCATATGTATGCATCAATATATGATATTTGTAAAGCAAATTTTTAACTTTTTAGTCAAACATTTAGGATTCTTGGATATTAAATAAGTGGCGCTGGTGGTAAAAAGAACCCGCCTGCCAATGTAGGGGACATGAGATGTGGGTTCAGTCCCTGGGTCGGGAAGTTCCCCTGGAGGAGGGCATGGCAACCCACTCCAGTGTTCTCGCCTGGAAAAATCCCATGGACAGAGGAGCCTGGAGGGCTAGAGCCCACGTGTCAATACGCAGACACGACTGAGTGAACTTAGCACGAACACATGATGTATAAGCCCCCAACCAGTCCCTTCAGATGTAAAAGCACAGATGAATGTTCAGTGTTGATCGGATTTCCACTGAAGCCCAAAGGAAACTCAGGGCAAACTCAGTTCAGTTCAGTTCAGTCGCTCAGTCGTGTCTGACTCTTTGAGACTCCACGGACTGCATCAAGCCAGGCCACTGTGTCCACTGCCAGCTCCAGGAGTTTACTCAAACTCATGTCCACTGAGTCGGTGATGCCATCCAACCATCTCATCCTTTGTTGTCCACTTCTCCTCCTGCCTTCAGTCTTTCATCAGGGTCTTTTCAAATGAGTCAGTTCTTCACATCAGGTGGCCAAAGTATTGGAGTTTCAGCTTCAACATCAGTCCTTCCAATGAATATTCAGGACTGATTTCCTTTAGGATGGACTGGTTGGATCTCCTTGCAGTCCAAGGGACTCTGAAGAGTCTTCTCCAGTACCACAGTTCAAAAGCATCAATTCTTCAGAGCTCAGGTTTCTTTATAGTCCAACTCTCACATCCATACATGACTACTGAAAAAACCATAGCTTTGATAAGATGAACCTTTGTTGGCAGAATAATGTCTCTGCTTTTTAATATCCTGTCTAGGTTGGTCATAGCTTTTCTTCCAAGGAGCAAGCATCTTTTAATTTCATGGCTGCAATCACCATCTGCAGTGATTTTGGAGCCCCCCAAAAATAAAGTCTGACACTGTTTCCACTGTTTCCCCGTCTATTTCCCATGAAGTGATGGGACCGGATGCCATGATCTTTGTTTTCTGAATGTTGAGCTTTAAGCCAACTTTTTCACTCTCCTCTTTCACGTTCATCAAAAGGCTTTTTAGTTCCTCTTCACTTTCTGCCATAACGGTGGTGTCATCTGCATATCTGAGGTTATTGATATTTCTCCTGGCAATCTTGATTCCAGCTTGTGCTTCATCCAGCCCAGAGTTTCTCATGATGTACTCTGCATGTAAGTTAAATAAGCAGGGTGACAATATACAGCCTTGATGTACTCTTTTCCCTATTTGGAATTAGTCTGTTCCATGTCCAGTTCTGTTGCTTCCTGACCTGCATACAGATTTCTCAAGAGGCAGGTCAGGTGGTCTGGTATTCCCATCTCTTTAAAAATTTTCCAGAGTTTGTTGTGGTCCATACAGTCAAAGGCCAGGGCAAACTATGGGTGAACTAAATTGCAAGTCAATACAACATTTATTTACTTGGATTTGCCCTTTTGGGTGACCATATTGTTCATTGTGCAAAACCAGGATAACTTTGAGAGTGAAGGTGGTGTTATTGTGGTGTTATTTAATCTTTTGGCTGCACTTTGTGGCATGTGGGATCTTATTTCCCTGACCAGGGATTAAACCCATGTCCTCTGCATTGGAAGTGCAGAGCCTTAATCACTGGACTGCCAGTGAAGTCTCAAAGGGGGTGCTATTGATAATTATGTTGAGATGACAGCTTTGAACCTGAACCAAATGACTGTCTGCTTGAAAATCTGGGATCAGGTGCATGGCTGGTATTTGTCCCGGGACCAGGGTGAGTCCAACCACATGTGGGAGTTACAATTTCCTAATAGCCACGTTCAAAGAAAATGGAAAGAAACAGATGAAATTCATATCAATAATACAATATGTTTTATTTAGCTCCATCTAGCCAAACTTGCATCCTCTCAACGTGTAATCGATAGAAATTTTTTTTTAAAGATTTATTTATGGTCGGTCTGGTTCTTCGTTGTTGCATCTGGCCTTTCTCTAGTTTCAGTGAACAGGGGCTTCTCTTGTTGCAGAGCACCGGCTCCAGGCATGCGGGCTTCAGCAGTTGTGGCACACAGGCTTAGTTGCTTTGTACCATGTGGGATCTTCCTGGACCAGGGATCAAACCCATGTCCCTGCACTGACCAGTGGACTCCCAACCACTCGACCACTAGGGAAGCCCGATATGAATACTGTTTAATGAGTTCTTTACATTCTTTTTTTTTTTTAAGTCTCTGAAATCTTGTATTTTACACACCAGCTCATCTCCATTTGGAGATTAAATTTGTATTGAACTACTTGGTTTGCATTGAGACTCCATGCCGTTTGCAGTTGGGAAAGCAGATGCACGTATGCAGGCTGTTCCAAATATACTTGAAAAGCTTTGCAATACCTGACTCGAGCACCAGTTTTCAAATTTAAATTTAAGTCCACTCAAGTGAATAATTAAAAATGCAGTTCCTCGGCCGCACTGGCCACACTTCCAGAGCGCAGAGTGGGTGGTGGGGCTGCGTGCCTGGTGGAACTGCTCTCAAGAGAGGGCGTGAGTGATGGGGCAGTTGCCCCCGCCTGACCTCCTCTGGGTGCTGGGTGCCCTTGGACGGACTTTGCACATTTCTCTTATGATTTCTCACAAGAACCCCACACAGGCGTTACCATGATGTGCCCAGAGAGAGTAAGTGGTTTGCCTTAGAAGTCCAGCTGGAGGTGGTGGGGCAGGGACTCGAACCCGCAGCCTGATGGCAGAGTCTGCTCGGCCGTTCCTGAGAGCCTTTGTGCAGGGTTCCTCCTGTGGCCGCCTCTCCCTCTGCCTGTCTCCTTCTCTGTGTCCATGTGTCTCTTGGTCTTTCACTCGCTCTGTCTCTCCTTTCTCTGTCTGTCTCTCCTTCTGTCTCTGTATGTCCTTGTCTCTCCCTTTGACTCTGGCTCTCACTCTCCGCCTCTCCCGCTTCCGTCTGCGTGTCTCTGTCTCTTTCTCTGTCTCTGGGTCTGTGTCTCTGGAGCCCCCTCCACTCTGTGTCTGTGTGGGTCTCTCCTCTCGGTCTCTCCTTTATCGCTGTCTGTTTTTGACTTTGCCTCTGTTTCCGTCTCTCTCCCTCTATCTGTGTCTCAGTCTCCCTGCCACACATCTGTATCTCTCTTTCGATCTCTGTCTCCCTCTCCATCTCTCTCTCTCTCCCTCCCTCCCCTTCTCTCGTTTGGGGAGATAAGGGACACTTTCTCACAGGACCATCCTCTAAAAGGATTCTGCTCATGATTTTGTCCAAGTCCCTGGGGAGAGCGGACGTCTTTCTAAGTTCCAGTCTTCCTTGGCTTCTCCACCTGTGGCTGGTCTGTGGGATCAGAAAGACACAGATGGCAAGGGATGCCCCCGGTGGGCCCAGCACTGAGCGATGCTGCACGGAGCCAGACTTGGCCAGGTGAAGACGAGCGGAGAGCCACCAGGTGGGGCTCAATGCTCAGGAAAGGCCAGGCCAGGCCAGGCGGCGTGTCAGGGATGGAGCGCAGGGCCCTTCCTGGCTCTGGTCTAGGCTCTTGCTTCAGGCCATCAGGCAAAGTCTGACATTCCCCTAAAATAGCAGGAAGATGGGACAGGTGGTTTTGTTTTGTTTTGTTTTTCCCTCAAGTGTAGAGTCTTCATTTGCCTTTCCAGGGCAGGAGAAAGCATCTTGGACTTGACCTTCTGGCCTGACCTCTGCCAATGGCCTGCTTCTGGGCTTCTGGGACCCACCCGCTGTGCAGGTCCACTCTGCTTGTTAACAAGCACATTATAGTTTGGGGGCTTTTTTGTTTTTTGAAAGTGAGAGGTTTTCGTTACTTCATTAAATATGAATATATTCAATTTCAAGGCTTTGACCATCCCTAGTCACCATGATGCAGAATATGTGTCCCTGTGTAAAAAATACCCATTCAACATGCTTTAAGAGGAATAACTGTTTTGCAATCTATGCAACATGCAATAGAATTTGATTTAAAAGAGAAAAAACAAGGAACTGGGGACTTCTCTGGTGGTCTGGTGGCTAAGACTCCATGCTCCCAATGTAGGGGTTTGATCCCCCGTCAGGGAACTAGATCCCACATGCTGCAACTAAGAGTTTGCATGTCAGAACTAAAGATCCAGTGTGCCGCACCTAAGACCTAGCACAGCCAAAGAAATAAGTATTTTTAAAAAATTGCATTGTAGTTAGGGGGCTTGCAGTTAGGAGAGTGGCCTTTGTGACCTGGCCTGACCACACCGAAGGGACCCTCTGTCCCCAGTGAGTGAAGTAAGTTGCTCAGTCTTGTCCAACTCTTTGTGACCCCATGGACTATACAGTCCATGCAATTCTCCAGGCCATAATACTGGAGTGTGTAGCCTTTCCCTTCTCCAGGAGATCTTCCCAACCCAGGGATCGAACCCAAGTCTTCCACTGTGCAGGCAGCTGAGCCACCAGGGAAGCCCAAGGATACTGGAGTGGGTAGCCTATCCTTTCTTCAGTGGATCTTCCCCACCCAGGAATCGAACTGGGGTCTCCTACATTGCAGGTGGATTCTTTACCAACTGAGCTGTCAGGGAAGCCCATCTGTCCCCAGAGCTGCCAGCCAATGCCCTGTCCATCACTCTGTGAGTTCTTCTTCCCAGGGGCCTGGTGGACTCTTCTAGTGACTAGATGTCAGGACAGCAAATGCGGTACACAGCTCGCCCTAGCAATCAGCCCTGTAGGTGC
This sequence comes from Capricornis sumatraensis, assembly GCF_032405125.1. Classification (NCBI taxonomy): domain Eukaryota; kingdom Metazoa; phylum Chordata; class Mammalia; order Artiodactyla; family Bovidae; genus Capricornis; species Capricornis sumatraensis. Next base: position 55,039,463 of record NC_091085.1, on the reverse strand, counting down.
CTTTGAAGTTGATCCTGGAGTTCAGAGCAAAGAGATGCCGGTGACTGCTTAGCACTTGCAAAATTCAGCCAGGTGGCCTGTTTAGGATCTTTGGGGACTGCAGCCACGAGGGGTGATGCTATAGGAGAAGGAAGGGGGACCCTGGCAGCCGACTCAAGCCCCCTTCCCAGGGGCTTCCGCCTTTGTCTGCGGCAAGTGAGGCAGTGAGTGCACACTAGGAGCCCCGCACCTCTGTTTTGGGCTCTGTATCTGCGTGCTGCTTCTGTCTGTCTCTCCGGGCTCTGTCCCCAGAATACTGCTCAACCGGGACTCTTCGGAGGCATGACTGGGTCTTGTCTGGATGGTTATAACAGCCTCCACCATTCCACCTATGCACTCTCCTCCTGGCCGCCAAAGGGACCTTTATACAGTGCAGATCTTGGGACTTTCAAGGTGGTCCAGTGGTTAAGAATCTGCCTTCCAATGCAGGGGACACAGGTTCCATCCCTGGTCTGGGAATATTCTACATGCCACAGAGCAACTAAGCCCGTGGGCCACAACTACGGAAGCCAGCACGCCTAGAGTCTGTCCTCCGCAACAAGAGAAGCCACCGCAATGAGAAGCCTGCGTACCACAACTAAAGAGTAGCCCCCACTCCCTGCAACTAGAGAAAGCCAGTGTGCAGCAACGAAGACCCACAATAGCCAAAACATACAAATAAATCTTAAAAAAAAAAAACCTCAGATCCTGTCCATCCATTCCAGTAGAAAAACCCTGGGTGACTTCCCGTGGCTGCAGAGAAGATGCAGCTCCTGTCTCAGTTCCCCAGGCCCCCATCAGCCCCCTCACTCCCCTGCTCTGATCTCCCTGCCCCTTCCTCCTGCCCGGTTCCACTCACATCCAGGCCCCCAGGAGCATCCTTCCCCCTCAACTTCACTGTCTCTTTCCTGAGAGGCTTTCGGTGGCCCCTGATCTATCACCCCATTCCCCACCCCATATACTCTATCCTCGCATCCTGTATTTTTCCTCCATAACCCTCTGCACAGTTCAGACGTGCGCACTTGTCCACAGCCTCACTCCCCCACCCCCACCCCAGACTGGATGCCCCCCAGGGTGTCAGTCGTGCTTGTTTTTTCATGCAGCCCCCTCGTGATGGTCCTGGCACAGATGGGTGCCCAGTAACTAGTGGGAGACTTACTTAGCCCAGGGCATTAAAGGGATCATCTTTCTGGTAAACACCTTCGGTTATTTGAGTATGATGGGACTCTACACTGCGTGCTGTCCAGGTGTGATTGAACTACTGTCTTTCCCTGTTTTCTATGCAAAGTAGCCGATGACAGCCTTGGCCCCTGAGCTCTGCCTGGACTTCGAGGTGTCCCTGCTTAGGTGGTTCTTTCCACGTCCTTACTGAAGTCAGCGATCCTTGGGTGACACTGTCAATGTCGTGGTCACGGCATCCCCCCAAAGCATGACCAGGATGACTTAATTGCAGATGAACTTGCACATTTCTTCTGGGTTTTGCTCTTTCCCTCTGACATTTCACTGCTAGTAACGTATCCACCAGAACCATCTCCCGAGTCCACCTCTTCTCTCCAAAATCACTGCAGATGGTGACTGCAGCCATGAAATTAAAAGACGCTTACTCCTTGGAAGAAAAGTTATGACCAACCTAGATAGCATATTCAAAAGCAGAGACATTACTTTGCCGACTAAGGTCCGTCCAGTCAAGGCTATGGTTTTTCCTGTGGTCATGTATGGATGTGAAAGTTGGACTGTGAAGAAAGCTGAGCACCAAAGAATTGATGCTTTTGAACTGTGGTGTTGGAGAAGACTCTTGAGAGTCCCTTGGACTGTAAGGAGATCCAACCAGTCCATCCTAAAGGAGATCAACCCTGGGTGTTCTTTGGAAGGAATGATGCTAAAGCTGAAACTCCAGTACTTTGGCCACCTCATGTGAAGAGTTGACTCATTGGAAAAGACTCTGATGCTGGGAGGGATTGGGGGCAGGAGGAAAAGGGGACAACAGAGTATGAGATGGCTGGATGGCATCACCAGCTTGATGGACATGAGTTTGAGTGAACTCCGGGAGATGGTGATGGACAGGGAGGCCTGGCGTGCCATGATTCATGGGGTCGCAAAGAGTTGGACACGACTGAGCAACTGAACTGAACGTGTCTACCAGAACCATCTCCCGAGTCCACCTCTCCTCTCCAAAGCCGTTCCTCATTTTCTTCCCTTTCCTTCCTGCCATCCTCCTCTTCCCTGCCTCCAGAGCTGCCAGCATAGCAAGGGCAATGTTCTGCCAGCTCGTATATTTGAGCTGATGCTCTGAGAAGAATCTGGGAAGCAAGAGAGAGAGAGAATGTCCACCATCCTTGCCTTTAGCTTCATCAGTAGGTCCCGAGTCCCGTGGATCCATGTGATAGCTTTGTGGACTTACTCCATCCTGCTGTGAAGCAACCTTGGCTCTGAGGCTGCACGGTCCGAGTTTGCTTCCCATTTCTGATACTTCCTGCTGTGTTACCTCGGGCAGGTTCCTGGACCTCTCTGTGCCCCCGTGTTTCTGTGAAAGGAGTCATAGTCATAGCACAGAGTTCGTGCCCTTTTCCTGCAATTCCAAAATCCCAAAAAACACTTGAAAAAACAATTCTATTTTTAGTAAATTGGGTGCCAAAACTCCCTTGGCAGCAAACTCCTATCTGAGCTGATGTGAAGTTATTCGTGGCTTTGTTTGTCCTGCTGGGTGGGACTATTTATAGTTTGAGTCGGAAGTTTCATTGTGTTGTTTACGGGGCTCTGTCTTAGACCTGCTGGAGGGTATATGTTAATAAAAGGGTACTTAAGCATCTTATTGGGCTTCACGGGATGGCTCAGTAGGTAAAGGAAGTGCCTTCAATGCATTAGGCGCAGAAGACAGGGGTTCAATCCCTGGGCCAGGAAGATCCCTGGGAGGAGGGCACGGCAACCCACTCCAGTATTCTTGCCTGGAGAATCCCTGTGGGCAGAGGAGCCTGACAGGCTACGATCCATAGGGTCTCAAAGAGTTGGATATGACTGAAGCAACTGGGCACACACACACGTAACCCCAAATCCTGTACGCTGAAACATGATCAGTGTCGGCTGTTGTCATTGTCAAATTCTGCCTGATTCTGGCCACCACGGAAGCCTTTTGGCCACAGACATCAGGAGTCATCGTTGAGAAGTTAGGGAACAGGCTGGCATCTCACTGAGGTCTTCTGCCTGACTCAACCAGGAACAGACGAGAATTGAAAGGCGGTTCACTTTCTCACCAAGTGGCCCAGGGCACTTATGCATTTGAAAAGATAACGTGCACCCCAGCGTTCATAGCAGCACTATTCACAATGGCCAGGACATAAAAGCAACATGTGTCCATCAACAGATGAATGGATGAAGAAGATATAGGGACATTTATGCAATGGAATACTACTCAGCCATAAAAAAGAATGAAACAATGCCATTTGTAGCAACATGGATGGACCTAGAGATCGTCAGATTAAGTGAAAAGTAAGTCAGACAAAGACAAATATCATGTGATATTGCTTATATATGGAATCTAAAATATGGCACAAATGAACTTATTTATGAAACAGAAATAGACTCACAGACATAGGAAACACATTTATGATCACCATAAATTAGTGGTAAAGAACCTGCCTGCCAATGCAGGAGAAATAAGAGATGCGAGTTTGATCCCTGGGTTGGGAAGATCCCCTGGAGGAGGGCATGGCAACCCACTCCTTTGTTCTTGCCTGGAGAATCCCATGGACAGAGGAGCTTGGCGGGCTACAGTCTATGGAGTCGAAAAGAGTCGGACACGACTGAAGCTACTTAGAACGCACACAGGCTGGAGGTTTATGCTGAGTAATTCCAATACTATTTGTACATTCTTATTGAGTGGCCCCCACTTTACTTAATGGCAGGAGTCGAGAGAATAGCTAATATATGCAGACAGTTGGGAGTATTATGTAGTTATGTTTACATACCCATCGTTGCAAAATGTGGCATTTAACTAGAGCTTAACACTAGACCAATGAATGGTGTTGCAGATAAGAAAAATAGACTTTTATAGGTGGATCTTGAAGTGGGATTCTCACAACTGGCAGTTTCCAATACGATCAATCTATTCTGTGGCTTAATAACTTATGTAAAATAAGGTAGGCACAGTGGTCCATCTTAGGCCAGAATCACCTGGGGAGGGGCGGAGAACTATTAGAAAACACACATGTATCATGGACCAAATGTTTGTGCCTCCACACACTCACCCTGAAATCCACATGTTGAAATTCTAACGTCTCCTGTGATGGTGTTAGGAGGCAGGGCCTCCAACAGTCCATTAGGACGTGAAGGTGGGGTCCTCATGAATGGAGTTAGAGCCCTAATAAAAAGGACCGTACATGGACTTCCCTGGTGGTCCAGTGGTTAAGAATCTGCCTGCCAATGCAGGGGACACAGGTTCAGTCCCTGCTCTGGAAAGATTCCACATGCCGAGCGGCAGCTGAGCCCATGCAATGCAACCACTGAGCCCTTGCTCTCTAGAGCCCACGAACTGCAACTCCTGAAGCCCTTGTGCCTAGAGCCTGTGCTCAGCAACAAGGGAAGCCACCGCAAGGAGAAGCTCTCACACTGCAGCAAAGAATAGCCCTGCTCAGTGCAACTAGAGAAAGCCTGTGTGCAGCAACGAAGACCCATTGCAGTGGAAAATTAACCAATTTTTTTAAAAGGACCCCACAAAGATCTCTGATTCCTTCTGCCACATGAGATTATAATGAGAAAATGGCCATCTGTGAATTAAGAAACAGATCCTTTCAGCCTCCGGAACTGTGCGAAGTAAATGCTTGCTGTTTGTGAGCTACGCCCACCCCCCGCCCCCCACCCTGCCCAGCCTCTGAAATTCTATTTTTGTTGTTGTTGAGTCCTGTCCCACTCTTTGAGACCCCATGACTGCAGCATGCCAGGCTTCCCTGTCCTTCACTGTCTCCCAGAGTTTGCTCAAACTCATGTTCATTGAGTCAATGATGCCATCCAATCATCTCATCCTCTGTTGCCCTCTTCTCCTCTGATGCCCTCAGTCTTTCCCAGCATCAGCTTCTCTTCCAGTGAGTCAACTCTTTGCATCAGGTGGCCAAAGTATTGGAGCTTCAACTTCAGCATCAGTCCCTCCAACGAATATTCAGGGTTCATTTCTTCTAGTATGGACTGGTTTGATCTCTTTGCTGTCCAAGGGACTCTCAAGAGTCTTCTCAAACACCACAGTTCAAAAGCATCAATTCTTTGGCGCTCAGCCTTCTTTATGGTCCAATTCTCATATCCATACATGACTACTGGAAAAATCATAGCTTTGACTAGATGGACCTAAGTGATGTCTCTGCTCAAACAGACTAAGACAACACTCCTGGACCCCATCCCCAACCTATCCAATCAGAATCTTATGGCAAAGTTTGAGAACCAGACGTACAGACAGAACCTTAATTAACTGCAGGATTCCATGCAAGAAAGCCCTGGGGAAAACCACAGTCTTAATGACAGCACATCTGTCAGTCTTCAGAAAGCTCCTTGTCAATTTCTCCCATCAGTGAGTTGTACTCAGAGCATCTGCAGAAGCAGCTTTGCTGCTGCTGCCAAGTCGCTTCAGTCGTGTCCGACTCTGTGCAGCCCCATAGACTGCAGCCCACCAGGCTCCACTGCCCCTGGGATTCTCCAGGCAAGAACACTGGAGTGGGTTGCCATTTCCTTCTCCAATGCATGAAAATGAAAAGTGAAAGTGAAGTCGCTCAGTCGTGTCCGACTCACAGAAGCAGCTTTGGGGCTGTTTAGTTGAACATACACCCCGAGCCTGAAATGCAGAGTTTTTATGTGATTGACGTTTGCTCTTCCAGTAAGAATAAGTATGTATCACTCACAGAAGGTTTTCGGAATGCAGTGTTCTTTAAAACCAGCCCATGTTCAGTCTGCTAGCTCTCATGTTCTCTCTATGTGGTCATTTGTTTCCTGTTGAGGGGTTTCCCTCTGCCCAAGGCTTTCAGCTGACATGGTTACGTGAAGGCTCCCAACAGAGGTCTAACTATCCATCCTGTGAAATGGACAGCTTCTCATGCCCTGGATCTGGTTGTTGCCTCAGGGCAACAAGGCAGGTTGAAAAGAGTCAGTGATAAAAAAAAATTAATTGAAATATAGTTGATATACAATATTAAATTAGTCTCAAGTATACAATGTGGTGATTCATTATTTTTACACAGTATATTCTATTTAAAATTACTATAAAATATTGGCTGTATTTTCCCGTGCTGTGCAATATATCCTTGTAGCTTGTTTATTTTGTAACAGCTTGTACCTGTTAATCCCATACCGCTGTCTCACCTCTCCCCACTTACCTCTCCTCTCTGGTAACCACTGGTTTGGTCTCTGTATTTGTGAGTCTGTTTTGTTATATCCATTCCTTCATTTTATTTTTTTAGATTCCACTCCTAACTTACATATAGTATTTATTGTCCTCTCTCTGACTTCTCAGTGAGAAGTTTTTCCGCCAGTTTTTCCACCACTCAGAAAGGAAGAAAACTCTGAAAATGGTCAACACCTAATTGAATAATTATGAAAGCAAAACTCTACTTATTTGCATGATTAAAAAAAAATTTTTTTTGAAACCTATAACCTATGCCAGGGTTTGCACACCCCTGGTCCTGGGCCAGATCTAGTCTGCAAACATGTTTTGTTGAGTTTTGCTGTATACTTAAGATTTTAAATTAGCTGTTGATATTTAACCTGGAGTGCCTTTACATAAAGATTCAGAATTTCAACTTCTCTTGAAGATAATAGGAAATGTGGAGACAAGCAGAGGCCTCTATTCACCAAGGCAGCTGGGGTTTGACTCTTCCCTGCCAGGGCCTAGGAGGCAGGCATCTGAGTTTCCAACTCTGATTTTAAGAGGTGGGATCCTAATATTTGGTTTCTATTTTCTTTTACTTGTTTTAGTGTTACAGTTACAGTTCAGTGGCTCAATCATGTCCAACTCTTTGCGACCCCAAGGACTGCAGCACACCAGGCTTCCCTGTCCATCACCAACTCCTGGAGCTTGCCCAAACTCACGTCCACTGAGTCGGTGATGCCATCCAACCATCTCATCCTCTGTCGTCCCCTTCTCCTCCTGCTCTCAATCTTTCCCAGTATCAGGGTCTTTTCCAGTGAGTCAGCTCTTAGCCTCAGGCGGCCAAAGTATTGGAGTTTCAGCTTCAACATCAGTCCTTCCAATGAATATTTAGGACTGATTTCCTTTAGGATGGACTGGTTTGGTCTCCTTGCAGTCCAAGGGACTCTCAAGAGTCTTATCCAACACCACAGTTCAAAAGCATCAGTTCTTTGGCACGCAGCTTTCTTTATAGTTCAACTCTCACATCCATACATGACTACTGGAAAAAACCACAGCTTTGACAAGATAAACCTTTGTTGGCAAAGTAATTTCTCTGCTTTTTAATATACTGTTTAGGTCAGTCATAGTTTTTCTTCCAAGGAGCAAGTGTCTTTTAATTTCATGGCTGCAGTCACCATCTGCAGTGATTTTGGAGCCCAGGAAAATAAAGTCTGACACTTTCCACTGTTTCCCCGTCTATTTCCCCTGAAGTGATGGGACCAGATGCCATGATCTTAGTTTTTTAAATGTTGAGTTTTAAGCCAATGTTTTCACTCTTCTCTTTCACTTTCATCAAAAGGCTGATTAGTTCTTCTTCACTATGCACCCTTTAATGCCTCATAACTTATTATCATGAGTAATTTTTAAGAATAGATCATTACATGAGTGATGAACACTCCCCTTCCCAACCAGGATTTGGCAGTCAGATGGTGAGTGTTCTGGCGAGTTCTGCAGGTATGTAGACGCCGTGGGGCTTTGGTTGGGATGATGATGAATTGGCATTTGTACTTGTTTCCTAGAATTTTTTGAAAATTTTTTATTTAGTTAGTTTTGGCTGCACTGAGTCTTGTTGCTACACTTGGGCTTTCTCTAGCTGTGGCCAACAAGGTCTGCTCTCTAGCTGTGGTGCACGGGCTTCTCATTTGTCATGGCTTCTCTTGTTGCAGAGCACAGGCTCTAGCCATGAGGGCTCAGTAGTTGTGGCGTACAGGCTTAGTTGCTCCACTGCATGTGGGATCCTCCCGCACCGGGGATCGAACCTGTGTCCCCTGCATTGGCAGGCAGACTCCTAACCCCTGGACCACCAGGAAAGACCCTGGAAGTTTTGCTACAGCTCTTATAGCATGGTTCTTTGGTCCATTGGATGAGTGTCTGGTTGTGATGCAGGTGGTAGCCAGGCATCTCTGTCAAAGTGGCCTTTTGTCTTCAGGAGGCTATCTCAGGCTTCTTTGTGGGGTGACCTCAGGGCCCCATGATGGCAAGAGTGGGAGCTGTAAGGCCTTTTGAAGCTTTGTTTGAAAGTCAGACAACATTACTTCTGACCTAGTCTGTTAGTAAAAGCAAATTTCAGGGCCAGCCTAGATTCAGGAGATGGGGAAATAGATCTCCTCCCCACTTTATGGGAGGAGTGGGCAGGTCCTATTGCAAAGAGACGTTCATGAAAGGGGTGGAAGGGCTGTGGCCACCATCTTGCACAGAGTGAATGACAGAGTGTGTCAACATACTTTTCTCATTGTCCGCATGAGTGTGTTCAGAATATTGCCTTACTTGAAATGGGGAGCTGTTTCAGCTCAGAAGAAAAAATTTCAGAGCCTCAGAGAGTGACTCTCAACATTCCAGAGTGCGATTTTCTTCTTTCTTTTCTTTCAGTCCATGTCCAGGTTTCTATGCCAGCGGCAAAGACATTTCTCTCTCCTCACCCGACTCTCTCGTGCTTTATTTCAGTCTGTGCTTTTTTTTGTTGTTGTTCAGTCTCACATGCAGAGAGAAATAAACAGTGTGCTTTATCACATCCTGTTCCTAGAAACTCTATCAGTCAGGACTCTGTTGTAAAACGGTCATAGATTCTACAGAAATCATAAGCTGGGCGGGGGGTGAGTTTTAGCCAAAGTCTCTGTATCGGTAAATCAAAGATATGACCAGCATCTTAAAATAATGTACCAAAGCTATAAGCCTCTAGAATAACTTTAATAAGGATGTTGTTATCCTATGAGATGAGAATAAATATGTTATATTTTTATTATAAAAAGAATACCAATTTACCATAAAGTATATGCATACTGCTTAAAAATAAAATTCTACTCTATTGTAAATATTGCTATTTATATTGCTAGCTATAAAAATCATCCAACATTTAATTAACAATAATTTTGAGACTATGTGGATGTTCCTTGCAAACAGCAAAGCATTATGTATTAATCTCTCTTGTTTTATTGGAATTTACACAAGTTGGTGAATCATAATAATAATGATAGCTAAGTCTGTGCTAGGCTCTGCCCTGAATTCTTTGTATTAACTCATTAAATCCTCTCAGCATGCTACAAAGCAGGTACTTTTTTTTTTTAGTTGTTTAGTTGCTAAGTCGTGTCCAACTTTTTACCATCCCATGGATTGTAGCCCCGCCAGGCTCCTCTGTCCATGGAATTCTCCAGGCAAGAATACTGGAGTGAGTAGTCATTCCAGTCTCCAGGGGAGCTTCCGAACCCAGGGATCGAACCTCCATCTCCTGCACTGGCAGGCAGATTCTTTACCACTGAACCCCCTGGGAAGCCCTAGGTACTGTTATTATTCCTATTTTAAAGATGAAGAAACTGAGGCTCAGGTTACAAAATGCATCCAGCATCACTTCTGTGATTGTTTTTCATTAATTTTTATTGGAGTACAGTTGCTTTGCAATGTGTGTTAGTTTCTACTATACAGCAAAGGGAATCAGCTATATGTATACATATATCCCCTCTTTTTTGGATTTCCTTCCCATTTCGGTCACCACAGGGCATTAAGCAGAGTTCCCTATGCTATGCAGTAGGTTCGCGCTAGTTACCTGTTTTAACCACAGTATGGTATATATGTCAATCCCAACCTCCCAATTCATCCCACCCTCTCCCCCCACTTGGTATCCACACATTTGTCCTCAACATCTGTGACTCTATTCCTGCTTTGCAGATAAGTTCATCTGTATAATTTTTCTAGATTCCACATATTCATTATATTCTATGATATTTGTTTTTCTCTTTCTGACTTACTTCACTCTGTATGATAGCCTCTGGGTCCATCCACATCTCTGCAAATGGCACAGTTTTGTTCCTTTTTAGGGCTGAGTAATATTCCATTGTATATATGTACCATATCTTCTTTATCCATCTCCTCTTGGACATAAGTCACAGCAAGATCTTTTTTTGACCTACCTCCTAGCGTAACAACAACAAAAAATTAAACAAATGGGACCAAATTAAACTTAAAGACTTTTGCATAGCAAAGGAAACTATGAGATGAAAAGACAACTCTCTGAATGGGAGAAAATATTTGCAAACAAGTTAACTGATGGCTCAGATGATAAAGTGTCTGCCTACAATGCGGGAGACCCGGGTTCAATCCTTGGGTCAGGAAGATCTCCTGGAGAAGGAAATGGCAACCCACTCCAGTGTTCTTGCCTGGAAAATCTCATGGATGGAGGAACCTGGTAGGTTACAGTCCATGGGGTTGCAAAGAGTCGGACATGACTGAGCGACTTCACTTTCACTTTCTTTAACTGACAAGGGGTTATTCTCCAAAATATACAAATAGCTCATGCATCTCAGTATCAAAAAAAAACAACCAACCCAACCAGAAAATGGTAGGGTATGAATTTAAATGCAGGCCTCCTGGCTTATGAGCACTGCTTTGACTTATGTGCAAGCATAATAAATAATGCATATTCCCTTCCTCTCTCTGAATACTCTTTTGCAATCAAAACAATTCTAATTCTTTCCAATTATGAAGGGTTTTGATTAAACCCTTAACCCTTAAACTCTTAAAATTCTTATTAAAAAGCGGCCACTTTGGGATTTCTCTGGCAGTCTTACTTTATTTTGGGCTTCCTTGGTCGCTCAGGTGGTAAAGAATCTGCCTGCAGTGTGGTCCAGTCACGCAAGGCTGAAAGATAAGCCTCTTTTCATTTTGTTGCTGCTGCTGCTGCTGCTGCTGCTAAGTCACTTCAGTCGTGTCTGACTCTGTGCGACCCCATAGACGGCAGCCCACCAGGCTCCACCGTCCCTGGGATTCTCCAGGCAAGAATGCTGGAGTGGGTTGCCATTTCCTTCTCCAATGCATGAAAGTGAAAAGTGAAAGTGAAGTCGCTCAGTCCTGTCTGAGTCGTAGTGACCCCATGGACTGCAGCCTACCGGGCTCCTCCGTCCATGGGATTTTCCAGGCAAGAGTGCTGGAGTGGGGTGCCATTGTCGTCTCTGTATTTTGTCACTATACCGCTCTAAGTATGTGGTAACCTTATTGTCATGTAATTTTAAGTGACCCTCAGGCTTCACTTCTCCTATCCCATGCTGGGTCCATATCACCAGAAATGGAATTGATGTATAAAGGAAAAAATATTGCAATATCACGAATCAACCACTTATTAGCTGAATACATTGGGTTTCCCAGGTGGTTAAGTGGTAAAGAATCCACCTGCTAATATAGGAGGTGCAAGAGTCATGGGTTCAATTCCTGGGTCAGGAGTAGAGAATGGCAACCTACTCTAATATTCCTGCTGGGAGAATTCCATGGACAGAGGAACCTAGTGGGCTATAGTCTATGAGATCTCAAAGAGTCAGACATGGCTGAGCAGCTGAGCACACACAGACACAGAATGCCATACCTCAGTTTTTTTCCTTTTCTTTTAAAATATGCTTAGTGACATTTAATATATACCACAAGATAGAAAATACAGTAAAAAGAAAATTATGTACTTATTCCCCAGTGTGTGCATGCTAAGTCACTTCAAATAAAACATTACTAATGTAAAAAAAAAAAAAGAATCTGCCTGCAACACAGAAGACCTGGGTTCAATCCCAGGGTTGAGAAGATCCCCTGGAGAAGGGAATGGCAACCCACTTCAGTATTCTTGCCTAGAGAATCCCATGGGCAGAGGAGCCTGATGGGCTACAGTCCATGGGATTGCAAAGAGTCAGACACAACTGAGCAACTAAGTGTGCACTTGGGGACTTCTCTGGCAGTCCACTGGTTAAGACTCTGTGCTTCAAATCCAGGGAGTGCAGATTTGATCCCTGGTCAAGGAGCTAAGATCCCACCTGCTCACATTGAATCCAAAACAAAAAAAACCATTTTTAATTATTAAAAGAGGTGGCCACTTTTTATTGCATCAGTGTCTACAAAAAAGTATGGATAAACATAGAGCAATGTAGACTTCCTCACTCTGAAGCTGAGCACCAGAAGCAAAGTCTAGAAAATTGAGGCTGGTTAAATCCCCTCTCCCCTATGGAATCAGGGGCAGGGCAGGGCTTATCTGTCAAGTGCTCACTGACCCTTGAGAGATGATCAGTGTGGGATTCAGAGAGGTTAACTAGTTTGCCCAAAGCTGCACAGCTAAGTTATGTGTTTCAAAGAGGATTTGTACCCAGATCTGGGCCAGTAGAAGCCTGACCTTTTCCACTCCATCAGATGATGTCCATGATTTGAAGACATGCTCTGTGCCCAGAAAAGATGAAGGAATATAATGAAAAGCAAACAAAAACAGAAACAAAATTGGGCAGGGGTACTATTGTCTATAATATAGGAGCTCAGATCCTGGAGTAAGACCTGACCTCATCTCCCAGCTGAGTACAAAGGAGGGAAGAAATAAATTATGGATCTAAGAGTCACTGTAAGAACTCGGTTACTGTAAGAAACAGCAAATTTGGGCAATCTAGAAAAGAAAAATGGAGGAAGCATAATTGATGGCTCCAGTATTTTTCCGCGATGTTCACCCTTGCGCGTGCACGTGCATGCGCGTGCGTGTGTGTGTGGTTTGTGTATGTAATTTCTTATTCAGTCCCAATGTTTGCACTAACTTGCATCCCTCTGAAGGGCTATTTTTTTTTTCCAGAATAAGGGAGGTGGGCAAAAGAGGGACCAGGAGCAAAGGCCAACCTGGGCTTTCACATGTGTTTGCATCCCCCATTTCACCAATTACTTACCTCTCTTTCTCCTCCACCTCCTTCTTTGCAGGAGTTTGTTCAGCTGGCAAAGAGACTGGTGAGCGATCCGGCATTAGAGAAAAAAATCGTGGCCAACGGAAAGGAGTATGTGAGAAAGTATCATTCGTGGCAGGAGGAGAGACAGACCTACAGGCAGCTGGTCAGGACGCTGGAGAGAAGCACTGAGGACTAAGTACTTGCCTGGTGCTGTGAGATGCTCAGCCGTGGGCGGATACCCTTGGACAGAGCTCTGGGCAAGGGGCCTGGCCAGTACAAACCAAGCCCAGTTCATTGGAATCGTAGACCTATCAGTCACAAGACGATTCATCCAAAAACCTCTCTGTGCTTCCAAGTAACATCCCAGATGTGCTTCCGGATCATACCTCCTGGAGATGCAGTCCTCACTGGGTTGGGGGCGTGGTCACTGGTTTTAAGGGGAGTCAGGGAGAGAGCTGGATTAGCTGCTTTAGGATGTTCCTAGGGCCAACAAGGACTTATTTTGTAAGCCCTCACAGGGTAGACACCTCTCTCCTGTCTTCTGATGACCTGTAGCCCATCACTGCCTTCTCAAGGAGCAAAAGCAAACATCAGACACGTCAGCTGAGAGGGGTCCTGGCAGTGATTTTTAACATGGTACAGACCCTGCAGCAAATCTGGGGCTGACAGATGTCTGGCTGCACCCCCAGGCTCTGCAGGTTTGCATCTCTAAACACCGGAAGCAGGGCTGTGTGTAATCAGTCATGTAACTGTAAGATAGCCCGGACCTCTTTAGATAAGCAGGCAGGACCACCCCCACTCCCCCACCCTGTAGGCTCCACCTACCTCCGGTTGAATTGGGGTTGAAAATCAGTTGGCACTAAGGCCGCATCACCCATGTCCTGGAAGACACTGGAACTGACTCTGGGTTCAGTATCAGGGACTCAGCCTTAGAGACCCAGCAGTGAGTGGAGATCAGGTCACCAGCCTCCAGCCCATCTCAGGACCGGCACGTGGTGACCTTATCCAACGTGGGGCGAGTTTAACCAAGTGTTCCCATCACTGTAAGGACATCCTGACCACACCAGTGGGGCATCCCCCAAACCCTGGGCTTGTTTTCTTTGGTGGCAGCATTTGCCTCTGTTGGATCCTGAAACCCCCACTTTCCAGTGGACATTCCATGGTGACTGGGCACGATATGCTGTTTCTTGGGTAAAGTTGGAAGCCACAGGATCCAAAGGAGGAGATGAAGCCAGCTCTGAGTCCATCCGAGGAAGTGTTTCCTTAGGGTTTGTTCTGATGCCCGCAGACCCTGGAGGGGGCAGAAAGACCCACGCTATCTTTGCTTCAGACTTCACAACATCTTGGGCTTTTTTCTTTCCAATCATCCTGTTTTTATAAACAGTCAAACCTAAAAGAGGAAGGCTCTGACTGAACACCTTAAATTCTATTGCTAATGACGTGGAGATGAAAACAGCATATTTATAGATTCTGTCCCGTGTTATTTCCAGTTTAATACTACTCTGACAACAGAGTACCTTCCCAAAGGCAGTTATCTGGTAAACCTACTCCTCATGCGCAGGATTCTCTAACAATACCCATCACCATCCTCCTCCTTTTTTTTGTTTTTTTTTTTTTTTTTGGTGGCATCTGAGGGTCACGAGAGTTGGGGCTCCCCTATGGCCATCGAGAAAAGAGGAAAGGAGAATCAGAGTCCAAACTCCTAGTGGACAGATCCCTCTGAGTCTGGAATCAGTGATGCCAACTTAAGAAAAGGCCAAGTGTTGTCCTGGGTACTGACCAGTGATGCTGCTGCTGATAAAATACTGGTCCTGGTCCACTGGGAGTCTCTGCTCTCATCCTGGTTGAATGATATTGTATGTGCTTGGCTCCACTGAACCGCGGCGTAGTTCTTCCATATCTTTATAGAAACACACACACATGCTTCATGCCCTTTGGGGAAGGGCATGTTTTTAAATGAATAAAGTGTCACCATCTGCTGTACAGCAAGATTCCCTGTGTGTTCCTTTTGTGAGCCTGATTCAACAAGAACCAGACCCACCCCACCCTCCAGTTCCTGCACTTTAAAAGCAGATATTAGTACACTGATGCAACTCATTAAGAAGGGTTTAAAATACAATTGCTATTTTAATACCAAAGTATAGACATAAAAAGAATGCTTTTCTGTAAATGTTCTAGATGCTCTCAGTTTCATACTCCGTTAACTTTATGTTTAAACATTTTGCGTATAGTTTCCAATTTGCTGATGTACAGGTTTGGATGACTCAACGAGTCAATTTCCAGATAGAACTAAGACACTATAACCTTCACATGTGGAGGGAAATTGCATTTAACGCAGCATGGTGTTCTCTAGCAAAGAGACACTGCTTGTACCTGACTTGCAATTGGTGTGATGGGCTGGCTGGCGCTCACTGCTTCTGCCAGAAGAGCCCTCCGCACCCCTTCAACCACACTTTTGCAATGAAGTTAATAGCTTTGTTTTGATCTGAAAGTTTCATCAGGTGTCTTCAGGTTTCCAAAGGCAGACTGTGCAGGCTCTCCACGCCGATGGGAATGGGTGGTCCACACGGTGCCTTGGGCGCCCCGCAGACTGGAATGCGCCGCTAGCTAGTTTCCGTTCTGATGGCTTCCCTCACTGTGGCTCAGATGCTAAAGAGTCCGCCTACAATGCAGGAGACCCGGGTTCGATCCCTGGGTTGGGAGATCCCCTGAGAAGGCAGTGGCTACTCACTCCTGTATTCTTGCCTGGAGAATCCCGTGGACAGAGGAGCACAACAGAGCGACTAACACGCTCACACACACTATCAGTTCGGGATGGGATTTGGAAATCCTCTGTACTCTCAACCGGCACGTGGCTTCAAGTGGTCATTGCATTTCTGTGTCATCTTCAGTAACAATACTTGGCAGAGCTGCATAAACTCTTCCCTAGAAGCTTCCTGGTGCTTGACCTTGCACTTTGTTAATTGCAGCCCATTAGGCAACTGAGCGACTTCACTTTCACTTTTCACTTTCATGGATTGGAGAAGGAAATGGCAACCCACTCCAGTGTTCTTGCCTGGAGAACCCCAGGCATGGCGGAACCTGGTGGGCTGCCGTCTATGGGGTCACTCAGAGTTGGACACGACTGAAGCAACTTAGCAGCAGCAGCAGCAGCAGCAGCAGCAGGAGATGGGGAGAGCCAACTCTTCTTCTTCCTCCTCCCACCTCTCTCTCCTCCCCCTTTCAGGTACATCTCTCCATACCACCCCCCCCCCCAACTCCCTTCCCCTTTCTGACCCAGTCTCCTCTTGGAAAGTTAGGAGTCTGATGTGGGAATGACACACAGGAAGTCCTCCCCAGCCAAAGCCTGCCTTCACCAGGGAGGCCAGGTAGTAAAAGCAGCAGTTCCCCAGCCTCAGCTTTTATTTTTAATTTTATTTAATTTTTTAAAATAATTTCATTTATCTATTGTTGGCTGTTGCTACCTGGGCTCTTCTCTAGTTGCAGAGTATGGGCTACTCTCATTGCCGTGTGTGGGCTTCTCGTTGTGATGGCTTCTCTCATTGTGGAGCAGAGACTCTAGGGCGTGTGGGCTTCAGCAGCGGTGGCTCCCGGGCTCTAGAGCACAGACTCAATGGTCGCAGTGCATGGGTTTAGTTGCCCCGCAGCGTGTGGAATCTTTCTGGAGCAGGGATCGAACCTGTGTCCCCTGCATTGGCAGGCAAATTCTTAACCACTGGACCACCAGAGAAGTCCCCCCTCTCACTTTGAAAACTCCTGATGCTTGGGCTGCCTCTCAGACTGATTACATCAGAGTCTTGGAGGTGGAGGCACCCAGGCCCGAAGTTTCCCTGATCCATCCAATGTGCAGCCACAAGGGACAAGGACTGACTGGAAACATCCACTTGAGTATGGACCAGAATTTCAGGAAAAACAAGGACCGTTGAAGTAAAGGTTGGTTGTGACTTTGTATTCAAAACTGAATCCCAACATTAGGAACATAGAGTACATTCGTCGAATGTTTACTAAGATTTATTTCTGCAGATAGAATTGAAACTCTCAGCACAGTGCCAAGAAATATTTCACACAAACAAGTAAGCAAAACCCATCCACTGGGACTTCATCAACATTCCTCAGAGCTTCTTTTCTTCGTTTGATGTTGTGGTTTTCTTTTGCAGTGTCTGCCCTGTCATCATCCTTAAGTCACTCATTACCTGGTTCCATCCTGCCACAGCCTTCTTTGCCTGGGTTTTAGGTAATTTGCCAGCATCCGTTTCATCCATTTCAGGAAATTCCTGCATCTTCTGCAAGGTTTGCTATTTCACTTTCTAGCTGACTTACATTATGTTGACATGTAAACATGTTGAATGTGGAACCATCATTAAGAGGGACCAACTCTATCCTGGGTATGGGGAGTAGAAGGGTATCATTTAGAATTAACATTTGGGTATGACTGACAGAAAATCCAAAATAATAGTGACTTAAGCAGAAGAGAAATATATTTTTATCTATCAAGTAAAGAGAGTAATTCAGCTCAGATTGTGTTTCCCAGGGTCAGCGACCCCCCTCAGCAGGTGTTCCTTTCTACCCCCATGGTATAAGGTGGCTGCCCAAGCACTGCCATCATACCTGAATTCCAGGCTGCAGGAAGATGGAAAGTGGGAGCAAAGATTTATCTCTTTCCTTTCAGGAAAATTCCTGATTCTAGTTACATACTGTGCCCACATCCCATTGTAAGGGAAGCTTAGGATTGCAGGCTTTTCTCTCAGCAGCCATGTGCCCAGTTAAAAACCAAGGGTCTATTATTGAGACTTCCCTGGTGGTCCAGTGACTAAGACTCTGTGCTCCCAATGCAGGGGGTTCAGGTTCGATCCCTGGTTTGGGAATTAGATCCCACATGCCACAATTAAGAGTTCACATGCTGCAACTAAGATCCAGGGCAGCCAAATAAATAAAGTTTTTAAAAACAAAATAAAACAATGATATACAATCAAAAGGGAAGGGGTGAACAACCAGAGCAGACTATCCTAGAGCTATGGGACAGTTTCAAAAAGTATAACATGCATAATGAGAATGCCAGAAGGAAAAGAGAGAAAGAAACAAGAAATATTTGAAACAATAACTCCGCTGGTTCTCCAAGATCAAGGTCAGACACCAAACCACAGATTCAGCAAACTCAGAAATCATCAAGAAAGGTAAATGCCAGAAAAATATACATGTAAGCTTAACACATTCAAACTACAGAAAATCAAAAATAAAGAAATACCTTGAAAGAAGTCACAGGGGGGAAAAAACCCCACTTACATAGAGAGGAAAAAATTTATAAGAATTATATCTGACTTCTATGGAACCATGCAAACAAGATGAGAGTGGAGTGAAATATTTAAAGTTTTTTTAAAAAGAAAGAGGGACTTCCCTGGTGGTCCAGTGGCTAAGAATCCACCTTCCATCTAGAAAGATGGTACTGATTAGCCTATTTGAAAGACAGCAAACGGGCATCCCAAGTGACGCAAGTGGTAAAGAACCCACCTGCCAATGAAGGGGACATAAAAGACGCAGGTTTGATCCCTGGCTCGGGAAGATTCCCTGGAGGAGGGCATGGCAACCCATGACAGTATTCTTGCCTAGAGAATCCCTTGGACAGAGGAGCCTGGCAGGCTGCAGTCCATGGGGTCGCACAAAGTCGGACACAACTCAATCGACTTAGCACAACGGAGATGCAGATATAGAGAACAGACCTATGGACTGGAGTTTGGGGGAGGAAGAGGGTGGGACAGAAGGAGAGACTAACATGGAAACATATACATTACCATATTTTAAATAGATAGCCAGTGGGAATTTGCTGTATGACTCAGGGAGCTCAAACTAGTGCTCTGTGACAACTTAGAGGGGTGGGATAGGGTGGGAACTGGGAGGGAAGTTTACGAGTGAGGGGTCATATGTGTAGCTATGGCTGACTCATGCTGATGTATGGGAGGAACCAGCGCAATATTGTAAAGCAATTATCCTTCAATTAAAAATAAATTTAAAAAATCCATCTTCCAGTGCAGGGGCACAAGTTCAATCCCTGGTGGAGGAACAAAGATCCCACATGCCAGGGGGCTAAAGCTCCTGTGCTCTGACTACTGAGCCTGTGCACCATACTTACCGAGAAACCCACAGGCTGCAATGAAAGATACTGCATTTTGCAGTGAAGATCCTGAGTGCCGTAACTAAGACTCGACACAACCAAATAAATAACTATTAAGCAATAGATAAATAGAAGGGGAAATGCCTATTTGGAACAGCTTGCAGTACAGTAGCCACTGTGAAAAACTGGTTTTAAATTCTGTAGTGGTTACAGCTGTATGACCTCTTACTAATCACTGAAGACCTTTTAATGCCAAGAAAAGTGTTTTACATAAGGTTTTGATTAAGTTTTGAAGGCCATCCCAACACAGTTCACCTTTTCTTCCCAAGATCTCATTTGTATACAAACCCTCAGCTGGGGCCAGGTATTGATTATTGCCTCAAACCCTGAGTACAAGGGTTTCCAGCTGAATCTCCTACAATGTTTCTTTGTGTGAGGTGAGACACAGTCCTGGAAGACATAATAAAATAAAATGTATTGACTTTACATGTAATCCCAGTCTTTCCAGTTCTCCTGGTTCCCCTAAATAATAAGCATGGCAATGCTCATGTCGGAAGGTCTTGGGAAATAGAAAGTTTCTGAAAAGATTCATGAGTCAGTTTGACTGAGACGAAACAAAAATTTGGACTAAAAAATAAGATCATGCAGTATTTGTCTTTCTCTGACTTATTTTGCTTAGCCTAATGCCCTCCAAGTCCGTCCATGTTGTTGCCAATGGCGACATTTCACTCTTTGGAGAGTAGTAGCCCGTTGCATATATGTATCACGTCTTTATCCATTTGTCTGTAGATGGACGCTCAGGTGGTTTCCATATCTTTGGTCAGTATTTCTTTCTTTTTTAAAATAAAATAAAAATTTATTTTTTGGCCATGTCACTTGGGGCATGTGGGATCTTAGTTACAGGACCAGGAATCAAAACCATATCCTCTGCACTGGAAGCATGGAGTCTTAACCACTGGACTGCCAGGGAAATCCCCTAAGCCAGTATTTCTTTTCGCAGTTGAGAAAGGCACTGCTGTCTGGTATGGATACCATAATGAACACTCCTTATCCTTATCAGAGGGGTCACTTCCTAGCGGGCTCAACCATTCACACAGACATGGATGGATTATTACAAGCAGTCAGCGAGCATGCAGCCAACACTCAGAAAGGGATCAGATCAAAAGTCTGTGAGAATATGATCCATAAGGCAGTTATGCCTCCAAAGTTAGAATGAAAACCCCAGCCAAGGCTCTACAGGTCATTTCCAAGAGAATTGTTGTAGACTGTAAAGGAACTTCTGGTAAAAATGATTACCAAAAAAATCTGTCAGGGGGAGGGTGTCAATTTAAAAAAATTAAAATGACTTCATCTTTATCTGTGGCCACAATCTATTTTAAAGAGATTATTTTACAATCTACTTCTTTCTTCAAACTCACTAATAGTCCTTAAAAATTCAGGCTGAAAGAAATATCTTCCCTCCAAATTACACAATTCTGCTAAATTACAAAATCTTTCTTCTTAGGAAAAAAAAAATAACTTCATAATGCCATTCTCAGTAGAAGCCTTCGAACTCTTTCTACAGTCTTTAGAAAGCCCCAGCTATTAGGAGAGTCGTGGTTCATTTAAAGTGGATTTTCTTCTTTAGCATCTAATGTAAAAATATGCTAAGTATTTCCTCCAAATCAGAAAGGTTAATAACCAGGCATTTGCAAGAAGTCAGAGAATGAGGAACCAAGTAATACTTCCTAGTATTAGCTTTCTGACTTGGTATTTGGTGCAAATTCCCCCATTTTAGAAACAGCTGGAAAAACAACTCACAGAGTCTAAAGATCTTTTAGATTTCTTCTTGCTAAGAAGGGTTTCCTGTCTGTGTTACAGAGTCTAGGCTCATATTGCTCACTGTACAAAAGGTCAGTATATCAAGAGGGGAGATGCTGGGGCAAAGGATAGCGACTTCATTTAAAAAACCAGCAGATTGAGAAGACGGTGGACAAGTGTCCCAAAGAACCATCTTCTCGAAGTTAGAATTCAGACTTCTTTGATACTAGAAGGGGAGAAGGTGTGGCTGGCTGTTGCAAACTTCTTGGTGTAGGAATCCTTTGTTCTTGCAGCTGTCCTAGTAGGTCAGGTCACCATGTTCTTATAAGAGTCTAACAAGACCAATATTATTCTCTGTTCTGAAACATTTTATCTCTGTATGGATGGAAGTGTTATACCTTTAAAGGTCAGAGCCTTGAGAAGGGCTCTCCTGTATATTTCAGGCTCTGGGAACATTCTTTTACAAGAGGTGCAGGGCCAGCATGACTCAGCCCAGGCAAAAGAGCCCAAGAGTTGGAGCTAAAGGAATAGATCCAACATGGAGTCAGATTTGCCCTTCTCTGTCGCATTGTTCCTTTCCTGTCCTATCTCTCCCAGTGTCTAATTCAGACACTATCCAGTGTCTAAATGAGTTTAGAGGCTCAGTGGGCATATAAAAAATGATAATACACAAGGTGATTGAAAAAACATCTGTGTTTATGACTTAAAATGGTGTCGTTACTCCAATTTTGTCAGTAATCACAAACATTAATTGGACCCTGTGTGCTGGGCGGGGTGCTCAATGCTGATGACCTTGAACTTTACCGGAGCTATGTGTTCCTGGAAAGCAGCAAAGGTTAAGAAATGCACTCCCCACATTTATGTTCAGGGAAATGGTTTACTGCAAAGGACTTCCCTTTTCCACATGGCTTACATGAACTCACAGATTGCCTACTCCCCCAACTTCCCATGCACTTCTCCTTCCTCAGGTTCTGGTCCAGCCTTAGTCAGAGGCAGCAGAGAGCTCATCCATCACAGCCCCCCAACCCCGCCCCCAACAGCCTAGTCTCAGGACACAGACATCTCCCGCACATCCCACTTCCCCATACCGGGCTCTTTCTAAGCCTTGTTTCCTCTTCCTAGATTTAATTAAAAAATCCACTTTGCAAAATGCAGGAAATGCTTGCTAATCTTATTGTCAGAGAGTCCTCTCTATTGTAAGAAATCCTCACAAATCCACTCCAATAAAATCTCTCTTTGCTAACTCAGGATTTGCTGCTTTTTGACAGTGCCTTAGCTGCGGTGTCTCAATCCTCACATCAACCCCATGACTTAACAGATGAGAAAACCGAGGCTCTGAAACTGGTCCTGAGTCACAGGCATGGAAAGAGATAGAGCCAGAAAGCAGACTTGGGGCTGCTTAGACTGTTTTCTCGCCTCTCTCATTCCCTGCCCCCACCCCTTCTCTCTCTGTCTCATATTCTCTCTCTCATTCTCTCCTTGTCTCTCTCTCCAACCCTATGTGTGATTGTCTCCTTATCCCATGCACTTAATTGTCAGCTAGACTCTAAGGAATTTAGTTTGCACATGAACTAGATAACTGTTCAACCCAAGTCAACGGGAATTGGAAAGGATCAGAGTATGTGACACCCAAATATGCCTCTTGGTCATATAGATTATTTTGAACTGAAGTCGGTGCCAAGATGAGTGACTGAAAGTGGCACAGTTGTGTCTGACTCTGTAACCCCATCAGCTACAGCCTGCCAGGCTACTTGGTCCATGGGATTTTTCCAGGCAAGAATACTGGAGTGGGTTGTCATTTCCTTCTCCAGGGGATCTTCCCAACCCAGGAATCAAAACCAGGTCTCCTATTTCACAGGCAGTTTCTTTACCATCTGAGCCATCAGACAAACTTTACTAAATAACATTCATCTTCCATTAGTTTCCCTATCTATTTATTTTCCCACAACTGATTGCCCCTAGAATCTCAAATCCCTTTTCCATTTGAGGCAGGAGGTAGATGCCCACCTGCCATTCCAGGGTAAAGCAATTGGAGATTCAATCCTTGTGGACTGAAACTCCAAGACAAGAATACCAGAACAATTAAGAGAAGGCTAGACCCTGCCCAGATCACATGTTTCTCATTCTTGAAGTCAGGAGACCTCCCTGACCAACGTGAGCAGAAAGTCTCCTTGGAGGTCAAAGGGGAGTGACGCTAGCTAATGCCAGGCTACCTATAGGCCTTTGCAGTAGAATCCATCTTGGCTAAGAGATGCGTGCACACACTTGGGAGGATCTGGAGAGACACCAAAAATGGACTGTGAATCAGGCAAATCAAAATGATTGGTCAAAGGAAGCTAGGAGAAATGCCCTGTATAAGTGACTTAAACATGACTCAGGGACTCTCCCTCTGAGTCTAACACATCCTATACTCTTTTCCTCTTAATGAATACTTTACTTGCTTCTCTACTTTCCGTCCTTGAGGAAATTCTCTGCAGAGCTGAAAGGCCAGGGCCTTGTCACTGACCACTGGTCGAGTGGCTAGGATCTGGTGCTCTCGCCGTGTGACCCGGCCTCAGTCTCTGGCTGGGAACCTGAGCCCTACTTCAAGCCACTGCAGGCTGAGGCCACCAGAGGTCACTTTGTCTTTTCACGGCTCCAGATATATCTTGCCCTTTGTAGAAACTGTATGTAGGTCTCTGCCTCTGTAGGATTCTCACTTCCGTGAGCCTTCATATGCATGTGAATAACCTTGTTCCTCCTATTCATCCACCTTTTGTCAGATACGCAGGATTCCGGCCCACGGATCCAACAGGGTAGAGGGGAGAGCTGTTTTCCCTCATGTAAGTTTTAATATCAATATGTTTATTTTGAATGAATTCCATAGTTAGGAGTATTGTTATTTGTTGATCAGTAGAACCGAGATAGAATTTTGATCAACAGGTCTTAAATAGCTGTGAAAGCATGCTAAGTTCCTTCAGTCGTGTCTGACTCTTTGCAACCCTGTGGGCTATCCTCTGTCTTTGGGATTCTCTAGGCAAGAATACTGGAGTGGGTTGCCGTGTCCTCCTCCAGGGGATCTTCCCAACCCAGGGATTGAACCCACGTCTTTTATGTCTCCTGCATTGGCAGGCACCACTAATGCCATCTGGGAAGCCCAGGTCCTAAATATAATAAGACTTAATTGTTTTTAGAATGTTTTTAGCAGCCTGAAAACAACTGTTCTTGAGATAACCTCATAAACTATGATATTGCCTTTATTCAAAATTTTTCCTATTTTGTGGTGGCAGAATACTACACCAATATATAAACTAAGCATATATTTTTTGCACGCACCCGTACAGGTACACACTTACATTAATTCTTTGTGAAAATTGGACCATTTTGAGCTTATTGCATTTGGGACTGGCGGTAGGCATTGTCAGACCAGATTCAGATACAAGAGTCAAATTCTTGGCGTGAGTTGCTAAGAAGACTTTGGAATTTCCAGAGAGAGAAAACAAAGAGTCTTGAAAACCAAGGCTTTTGAATTGCAAAGCAGATGTTTTTGAGAGAGACAGAAAGGTTCTGTTGGTTCAAAACAGAAGGTCTAGACAGTTCTCAGAAGCAAAGTCCTGAAGGACTCAAGGCATAATGTCTGTGCTTTAATGATCAGATTGGAAAGAAAACAGATGAGCACTCGGGTCACCTGGGCCTTGAAAACTTGAGGTGTAGCAAGGCAACAAATCAGCTGCCATTCAAAAACACTGACTCACTGTTGCCAGGTGGAGGGGGCACACTGTGCCTTGAGGACCCAAAAGGAAGCACCAGGGTACAACAGGAGGCAGAGGGAGCTGGTGAAGGGGATATGTGCATTACGCCCACATTTTGGCCAGTCATGAGGAGCAGAAGCCTCCAGTAATGATTGTTTTTTAATTGGACAATAAATTTTTAAAAATATTTATTTTAATTATTTATTTGGCTGCTGCGGGTCTTAGTTGCGGCACACAATATCTTTAGTTTTGACATGTGGGATGTCTCAACCACTGGACCATCAGGGAAGCCCTGGAACACAGTTGATTTACAATGTTGTGTTAGTTTCAGATGTACAGCAAAGTGATTCAGTGATTCATGTATATATTCTTTTTCAGATTCATTTCCCTTACAGGTTTTTACAAAATACTGAGCGCAGTTCCCTGGGCTATACAGTGGGTCCTTGTTGGTTATCTATTTTATATTTAGTAGTGTGTTTATGTTCATCCCAAGCTCCCAGTTTATCCCTCCCTACTCTCTATTAATGATTTTAGTGCTTTTCTAGGTATGAAAAGATGTAAAAAAAACTGGGCTTATAAAATCTTCTCCTGGAAAGGTCTTATTATCTGAAGGTGTGTTCTGCCAGTATCTTCTAGAGCACAGAGGGCCTCCTTCCTGACTTCTGCTCTGAATTCCTTTCAGGGTGTGTTGAAGATCAGTGGCTGAGTGGCCAGTCACTTTGTCTTTGTAGAATCAGAGGGTGAGTGACAGCTTTCAGCCATCAGACCTAGGACTTGGAACTCAGGAATACCTCCAATTCAGTGTCTATTCTCCAAGCTAAGTCAGTTCTATGCCCCATTTTGATAGGAAGTTATCACAGTTATAGTTGCCTTGTTGTTGTGTTGTGAAGTCGCTCAGTCATGTCTGACTCTTTGCGACCTCATGGACTCTAGCCCACCAGGCTCCTCCCTCCATGAGATTCTCCAGGCAAGAGTACTGGAGTGGGTTGCCATTTCCTTCCCCAGGGGATCTTCCCAACCCAGGGATCGAACCCAGGTCTCCTGAATTCCAGGCAGACGCTTTAACCTCTGAGCCACCAATAGTTGCCTAGTTCCCTAAATTAAAACTGAGCAGGTCTCTGTGGGGCTCCGGAGTACAGATCTGTGTTCTGCATTTCTCGTCTGTATGATATAGGCTTCATTCAGCCTCCTTGACCTTCCCTGAGTTCCAAAGGGTGGATTCAAACAATTGCTAATCAGGGAAGGGAGGGGATAGAGAATCAGAGGAGAAACAATCAAATGGTGGTACAGCCTTGAGACAGCATCCTGGTTCCTATTCAAAAAATATGCATAACAATATCTTTTAGTTCTTTTACAGAACTGGGGCTCCCACCTAGGTGGAGGATGGTAACTTCAGGCTGAGCACAAGATTCCTGGAGCACAGCTCTGTTGCCTCTCCACCAACCAATCAAAGTCACAAACTCTGCAGCCCTCACCCCAAATGTTGCCTTCTGTTTCTGGGGACCAGTGATGACCATCCTGTTAGGTCTCCTGTTTGGCCCCTGTCTATTGCATCCCTGAGAGGAGCCAACAGTTTCAAACTAAATCGCTCTTATTACAAGGGTGAATGCTGGTTTCAGACAAAAAATACCTTGGCTTAGATCAGGTAGAGAGAGACTTCTGCTCTGCTAGGCAGGCCTACACCCATGCACAGCAGGAAGAAGTTACAGAAAAAAAAGAGACCTCCGCCTCAATTCCCAAGAAGTGTCTTGAGTATGAAGTCTCTTAGGGGGAGGTTGTTAGGGGAAGCACACTGACTGAAACCGCCCACCTTGACCAGGCACCATAGTAACCATTTGCATGAGTTGTTTTACAACAGGAGGTCCTGGTAAGGAACAGGGAACTAATAAGCCACCACCAACTGAAAGAGTGTGGGAAAGGTCAAAAGGAGACACCACATGTCCAACCACCTCTCAGAATCCTTCTCTCTGGCATCCATCTTGGCTGAACAAGGCGTGCACCACCATGGACTCTGAGTCAGAATGATTGGCTAAAGACAACCTGGAAGCTAATCCCATCACCATAAAACCAGAGACTGCAAGCCACAGAGCGGCACTCCTGGGTTCCCTTACCTACTGCTCGCCACCCGGGTGCCCTTTCCCAATAAAATCTCTTGCTTTGTCAGCACATGTGTCTCCTCAGACTATTCATTTCCAAGTGTTAGACAAGAGCCCAGTTTCAGGCCCTGGAAGGGGTCCCCCTTCCTGCAACATTTCATATTTAGTAGTGTATGTATGTTCATCCCAAGCTCTCAATTTGTCTCTCCCTACTCCCTATTAATGATTTTGGTGCTTTTCTAACTATGAGAAGATGTAAAAAACTGGGCTTATAAAATCTTCTGAAAAGGTCTAATTTTCTGAAGGCATGTTCTGCCAGTATCTTCCAGAACACAGAGGGCCTCCTTCCTGACTTCCGCTCTGAATTGCTTTCAGGGTGTGTTGAAGATCAGTGGCCAGTGACTTTGTGTTTGCAGAATCAGAGGGTGAATGACAGCTTTCAGCCATCAGAGTAAAGTCAGGTCCCTGATACTGGGCCTGCCTGTGCAGGTAATGAGAAAGAATTCCCCAGGTGTCACCTCATTTTTTTTTTTGCGTCTTTTAAAAAAATTATTCATTTCTTTTTGGATGTGTTGGGTCTCCACTGTTGCACGTGGCCTTTCTCTAGTTGAGGCAAGTGGGGCTACTCCCTACTTGCAGTGCTTTGGTTTCTCACTACGATGGCATCTCCTGTTGTGAAGCACGGGCTCTAGGGTGCAAGGGCTCAGGAGCTGTGGCGCATGGGCTTAGTTGCTCTGCAGCATGTGGGATCTTCCCTAATGAGGGATCGAACCCATGTTCCCTGCATTGGCAGGCAAACTCTTAACACTGGGACACCAGTGAAGTCCCACCCCATCTCTTTAACTCTCTCTGTTGGGCTTTCCTTTCTTACATTTATTTATGATGACCCAGCACATGCAGGTGAATCTGTACTGAGATGGGTGTTTTGCAGTTACCCACTCTCCATCGTCACAACTCTCTAATAATTGTCCTACTCTTGCAACCTCCAATCCATGGGCATGGGTAATATCACAAATAGAATTTTCAAAGTGTTAAAAACATAATTCTATGAATGAGACTATGTCAGGTTTCATTTAACACATTAGTGAGGGAACCAGTGGGAAATCAAAACCAGTTTAAAGGACATGAGGAATTGATGTCTGTGCATCAATAAAATTCTAAAAATTATAAAATAGGATCATGTCAAATGGTAGGTTTAGTGGATCGCTTCTCTAAATAATTTGTGTTGCACCTTGACAAAAATTATTTTTAATATCTAAATTTGAAACTTGTAACATATCTGACTCCTAATCTATTATACACACACACACGAGTCTCTTCCTCAGAACTCTTAACACTGGCTATGATTAGCTGGTCCAGGAATGAACATTCGATCCAAGATAGGCAATCAATCTTTCTCTGAGAATTTTGAGCTGGAAAGAGAGAAAACTGCAACAAATGTTACAGAAAAGAGCAGAATGTGAAATGAGAGAGAGAGAAAGAGAGTTTTAAAGAATTCAGTTACCAGAATTTGGTTATTCAGGCTGTATTTTTTGTCTTTTGTTTTAAAGGGACACCTCTTTAAAATAAATTCTCTGTTTTGCTTACATTAGTTTGGGTTGAATGGAAATGGCATTCTTGTAACCACCTGAGTGCTGTTGCTGAACAAAGCTACTTGGATGGCTGCAGTCATTAGTACAGGGCACCGAAAGGTCAAACTGAAAAGATCTAAGTTGGGTCCAGCCTTTGCGGCTCCTGGCATTCCTTGGCTTTTAACAGCGTCACCTCAATCTCTGCCTCTTTCTTCACAGGACACCCTCTGTTTGTCTGGATGTTATGAACTGAAGTGTATCAAATTCATATGTTGAAGCCCCAACTCTGAATGTGACTGTATTCAAAGATAAGGCTTTTGTGTGTGTGCTCAGTTGCTTCAATTGCATCCAACTCTCTGCAACCCCATGGACTACAGCCCACCAAGCTCCTCTCTCCATGGGATTCTCCAGACAAGAATACTGGAGTGGGTTGCCGTTTCCTCCTCCAGGGCATCTTCCTGACCCAGGGATTGAACCTGAGTCTCTTGTGCCTCCTGCACTGGCAGATGGGTTCTTCACCGCTGAGCCACACGGGACATCCTTTCATAGATAAGGCCTCTAGGGAGAGAGTTAAGAATAAATAGAATCATTAGAATGGGTCCCTAATCCAGTAGGACCGGTGTGGAAGATGGAGGGGAGGGGACACCGTAGGGGAGGAAGAACAGAAGCCAGAGGAAATATCAGAGACATTTTGCTCCCACATGCTCAGAGGAAAGGCCACCCGAGGACACAGCAAGGAAACCGTGTGTAAGCCAGAAGATGGGTCTCCCTAGAGACCAACCCTGGTGGCTCCTTCATCTTGGACTCCCAGGCTCTAGAACCTTGAAAATAAAGGTCCATCGTGTAAGCCACCCCATCTTGTATTTTACCGTGGCACTTGAACTGATACACTATGTCTTCTTTTCTCTCTTCTAAAAGGACACTCATTGTTGGATTTCCCCTCACCTTTATCCATGGTGGTCTCATCTTGAGATCCTCATCTTATTTACATTTGCAGAGATGCTTGGTCCAACAGAATCATGTTCCTAGGTTCTAGGTGAACATATCTCCTGGGAGCCTGATTCAACCTGCTTCACCAGCACATATCATTTTTTAGCCAGTTTAAGACCACTTATATATAATCCAAGGCAGGGCCTCAGTGTTCATAGAATGTAATGTGCCCGGCACACTTCTGCATTTATGCAGGGCAGCAGCCTCCTTCATAGATACATGCAGCCATTGTGAATGTGGGTTATTTAGGCAACAGGCCACAGCGTGGCTAGGAGGGCAGCTCTGGCAAGGGTGGAGAGTGGGGCTATTTGATATCAAATCCCATGAGATCAATCAGAGCGCTTGTTAACTGCCTCATGGAATTAGGAGGTGGGTGCACAGAAGAAAGGAGAACATCAAAGCTCCAGCTAAAGATGTGAGCACTTTAAATATCATCAAATTCTTGAGTGCTTGCTTATCCTGGAAGTGTAATGAGCGCAAACTTTCTTTAGGACTATTTGGTTTTATATATGTGTATAAAATTACTGGAGTGGGTTGCCGTGGCCTCCTCTAGGGGATCTTTCTGACCCAGGGATCAAACCCACATCTCATGTGTCTCCTGAATTGGTAGGCAGATTCTTTATCACTGTGCCACCTGGGAAGCTCCATATATAAACTCAGTTCAGTTCAGTTCAGTCGCTCAGTCGTGTCCGACTCTTTGAGACCCCATGAATCGCAGCATGCCAGGCCTCCCTGTCCATCACCAACTCCCAGAGTTCACTCAGACTCAAGTCCATCGAGTCCGTGATGCCATCCAGCCATCTCATCCTCTGTTGTCCCCAATCCCTCCCAGCATCAGAGTCTTTTCCAGTGAATCAACTCTTCTCATGAGGTGGCCAAAGTACTGGAGTTTCAGCTTCAGCATCATTCCTTTCAAGGAAATCCCAGGGCTGATCTCCTTCAGAATGGACTGGCTGGATCTCCTTGCAGTCCAAGGGACTCTCAAGAGTCTTCTCCAACACCACAGTTCAAAAGCATCAATTCTTCGGCGCTCAGCTTTCTTCACAGTCCAACTCTCACATCCATACATGACCACAGGAAAAACCATAGTCTTGATTAGATGGACCTTTGTTGGCAAAATAATGTCTCTGCTTTTCAATAAGCTATCTAGGTTTTCTTCCAAAGAGTAAGCATCTTTTAATTTCATGGCTGCAGTCACCATCTGCAGTGATTTTGGAGCCCCCAAAAATAAAGTCTGACACTGTTTCCCCATCTATTTCCCATGAAGTGATGGGACCAGATGCCATGATCTTCGTTTTCTGAATGTTGAGCTTTAAGCCAACTTTTTCACTCTCCACTTTCACGTTCATCAAGAGACTCTTTAGTTCTTCTTTGCTTTCTGCCATAAGGGTGGTGTCATCTGCATATCTGAGGTTATTGATATTTCTCTCAGCAATCTTGATTCCAGCTTGTGCTTCTTCCAGTCCAGCATTTCTCATGATGTACTCTGCATATAAGTTAAATAAGCAGGGTGACAATCTACAGCCTTGACGTACTCCTTTTCATATTTGGAACTAGTCTGTTGTTTCATATCCAGTTTTAACTGTTGCTTCCTGACCTGCATATAGGTTTCTCAAGAGGCAGGTCAGGTGGTCTGGTATTCCCATCTCTTTCAGAATCTTCCACAGTTTCTTGTGATCCACACAGTCAAAGGCTTTGGCATAGTCAATAAAGCAGAAATAGATGTTTTTTTCCAGAACTCTCCTCCTTTTCCCATGTTCCAGCGGATGTTGGCAAGTTGACCTCTGGTTCCTCTGCCTTTCCCAAAACCAGCTTGAACATCTGGAAGTTCACAGTTCCCGTATTGCTGAAGCCTGGCTTGGAGAATTTCAAGCATTACTTTACTAGCATGTGACATGAGTGCAACTGTGCGGTCGTTTGAGCATTCTTTGGCATTGCCTTTCTTTGGGATTGGAATGAAAACTGATCTTTTCCAGTCCTGTGGCCACTGCTGAGCTTTCCAAATTTGCTGGCATATTGAGTGCAGCACTTTCACAGCATCATCTTTCAGAATTTGAAATAGCTCAACTGGAATTCCATCACCTCCACTAGCTTTGTTCATAGTGATGCTTTCTAAGGCCCACTTGACTTCACATTCCAGGATGTCTGGCTCTAAGACAGTGATCACACCATCGTCATTATTTTTGTCATGAAGATCTTTTTTGTACAGTTCTTCTGTGTATTCTTGCCATCTCTTCTTAATATCTTCTGCTTCTGTTAAGTCCATACGTTTCTGTCCTTTATCGAGCCTATCTTTGCATGAAATGTTCCCTTGGTATCTCTAATTTTCTTGAAGAGATCTCTAGTCTTTCCCATTCTGTTGTTTTCCTCTATTTCTTTGCATTGATCGCTGAGGAAGGCTTTTTTTTTATCTCTCCTTGCTATTCTGTGGAACTCTGCATTCAGATGCTTATTATCTTTCCTTTTCTCCTTTGCTTTTTGTTTCTCTTCTTTTCACAGCTATTTGTAACGCCTCCTCAGACAGCCATTTTGTGTTAATTACTGCTGCTGCTGCTGCTAAGTCGCTTCAGTTGTGTCCGACTCTGTTGGATCCCACAGACAGCAGCCCACCAGGCTCCCCTGTCCCTGGGATTCTCCAGGCAAGAATACTGGAGTGGGTTGCCATTTCCTTCTCCAATGCATGAAGGTGAAAAGAGAAAGTGAAGTTCCTCAGTTGTGTCTGACTCTTAGCGACCCCATGGACTGCAGCCTACCAGGCTCTTCCACCCATGGGATTTTCCAGGCAAGAGTGCTGGAGTGGGGTGCCATCAATGACCAACAATTCCAACAATGCAAATATCCAGAAATAGCAAGTTGGTTGTTGCTGTATAGTTTTAACATGGAATAATGTGCAGCTTTTAGAATTTAAAATATAAATGATATGACTAGACAGGGAAACATAGACTGCCTGGTATGTAAAGTTTGATCTCAGTCTTCTTATAAATCAGAACTTGTAATGGCTCACAGGTGTATATCTGGGTGATGAAGTTATGGGTAGCATTTATTTTCTTGTGTGTTTTTCTGTGGTCTTTCAGCTTCCCAAAGTGAACATATTTTATTTTCGTAGGTTAAAAATGATTTTTAAAAAATTATTATGAAACAGTAATAATGATTATAAAATAATAAATGAAGAAGGAAAAATAATCACAAAGCCCCCAAATCTCCATCTGTCAATGACTAGTCTCGAGTTCCATTAAATCAAAATACTGATATGAAATGCTACACAGGTTTCTGGAACAAACTAGCTGAGGCCACTACATAAAATGAAAGACATCATTCCCTCTTATTCCTAAATGTCCCACTGGAACTATCTCTTCGAAAAAGAGTCTTAAATATCTTCATTGAGAACAAAAACCATGCTTCGTTTAAGCATTTCATTGGCTTCTGGCTTAAGACTGTATTTCCGTTTTCTTGGAAGTGGGTAATAAAACTGTAGTGAAGCAGAAGTTGGACATAGACACAGGGCACATTTCAGATACACTGCCATAGGCTTGAAAGTAGAATTGCTTATTTCATCCACAGACTAGCACCTGACTTTTATCTGAGAGGGTTTACGGAGAGATTTGGAGTCTCCTTCTAGTAAACTATGGCATGATGGGTAAAGGATCAATATGACCAGTGTTGAAATTAACCTAATTGAAAGTAATGGTTCTGTGACTGTTGCTGTCAGGCGTGTCAAGTCCACATAGAGCCTACCTGGTGAAATCCTGGCATTTGTGCCAAGTGTGCTCCGTGGATTCATCGCAGGCATTTGGGATGTTAGCTTCAATTCAAAGACAGCTTTGAGTACCCGCAAAGGAAAATTCTACCAGTTGCTAAGCCTGCTCTGTTTTAGGAGCCACTATATACTTTTTTCATGTGTTAATAATCAAGATAAATTAGAATGTGACCATTTTGTTAAACTTAAGAGACTTGCTATTCTGAATTTTGGTTAAAGGTTTTGGCTGATATAGAAATGTTATTTCAAATATATTTTGAATTATAAGAACAGAAACTTTTTTATTTTCCCCCATTTAATTGGAATGATTTCCAAATTTCTGTAAATAAGGTAATTGTAAATTTAAAGAATTAAGCATTTATTGGGGAATAATGTATATCTTCTCATTCTGAGAAATATAAGTGGGTCAAGTCAAAATAAATCCTTTAAAGCTTACTATGCTGTCAGTAGTTTCACAGTCATTCTCTTGTATTTATTTTTCAGTTAAGTCAAATAAAAATGGTTAAGACTGAAAAAAAAGTGGTGGCCAGAGTCACCTAAGATTTAAGGGCCAGTCCAGGAGTACTAAATTAACCAACTGTGGGTGATTTCTGAGCTCTCAGAACTCATCTCTCGTTACCTCATAACCTCAGTTATTTGAATTTGAAAATCTCCAAAGAAGACGCTTTAATTTTCCTGGTGGAAGTCAGGGGTGGTAAACTACACTGGAAAAGAAGAAACAAGCCCTCTTTCTATATGAGCAATTTGTAACGCAAGTCCCTTCACACACACAAAAAAAACAGCAACAACAGCAACAAAAAACAACACAGGATTAATACTTCATTATCACTGGATAGGAAAGTGTCATCTATCTTTGGACCTTCTGGTCCTGCCTCTGGCTGTGTCTTGACTGGTGAGCAGTGAAGCTCAGACAACAAGGCTGCAGTCGGGGAAAGCCTTTTTGGTTAATCTTTCTCCTCCGTAACATTTCCATGAAAAAATAAAGAAACAGTTTGTCAAGAGCTTGTCACAAGCCATGGAGGCTTCCATGTGGAAACCAACAATTTAATGCCTCAGTGGCAGCCGCGAATTTTTCATTAAGTTGTCCAGTATAATTTCATCATTCTGGGAAGCATTCTGCTTTCTTCCGTTCCTTTGGGTTGGAGAGAAGCCAGTCATTGGAAAGTTGACAGCCTTATCTAGGTGCACGGTCAGGGTGAAATTCTTGAAGCATTCTCTTAAAATTCACTATTTACCACTTTGTTTTTAATTGATCTGTGAGTCTATCTTTTCATAATTTGTTCTTTCATGATGGACACTAGGTTATTATCTCCGTGTCTCCAACGACAATCCATTCTGATCTCTTCTAGCTTTGTCTTGAAGGGGGTTCACCCATTTACCCATTATCTGTTCACTCCACAAGTAATCTTTGATCATTTGTCATGGATCAGACACTGGTGTAGACTCTGGGGAAGGTGGCCGTGAACCAAGGAGGGAAAGACTCCTACCGTCACAGTGGGGTATATTCTAGAGCAGGGCTCCCCAACTTCCAAAATCTAATGACTGATGACTGATACTGAGGTTATGAGGTATGAGATGATCAACTCTGAGGTGGAGTTGATACAATAATAATAGAAATAAAGTGCACAATAAATATAACACACTTTAATCATCCAGGCTTCAGCAATACGTGAACAGTGAAGTTCCAGATGTTCAAGCTGGTTTTAGAAAAGGCAGAGGAACCAGAGATCAAATTGCCAATATCTGCTGGATCATCAGAAAAGCAAGAGAGTTCCAGAAAAACATCTACTTCTGCTTTATTGACTACGCCAAAGCCTTTGACTGTGTGGATCACAAGAAACTGTAGAAGATTCTTTAAGAGATGGGAATACCAGACCACCTGACCTGCCTCTTGAGAAACCTGTATGCAGGTCAAAAAGCAACAGTTAGAACTGGACATGGAACAACAGACTGGTTCCAAATGGGAAAAGAAGTACATCAAGGCTGTATATTGTCACCCTGCTTATTTAACTTATATGCAGAGTACATCAGGAGAAACGCTGGGCTGGAGGAAGCACAAGCTGGAATCGATTGCTGAGAGAAATATCAATAACCTCAGATATGCAGATGACACCACCCTTATGGCAGAAAGTGAAGAAGAACTAAAGAGCCTCTTGATGAAAGCAAAAGTGGAGAGTGAAAAAGTTGGCTTAAAGCTCAACATTCAGAAAACGAAGATCATGGCATCTGGTCCCATCACTTTATGGCAAATAGGTGGGGAAACAGTGAGAGACTTTCTTTTTCTGGGCTCCAATGTCACTGCAGATGGTGATTACAGCCATGAAATTAAAAGACGCTTACTCCTTGGAAGGAAAGTTATGACCAACCTAGACAGCATATTAAAAAGCAGAGACATTACTTTGCCAACAAATGTCCATCTAGTCAAGGTTATGGTTTTTCCAATGGTCATGTATGGATGTGAGAGTTGGACTATAAAGAAAGCTGAGCACAGAAGAATTGATGCTTTTTGAACTGCAAGGAAATCCAACCAGTCCATCCTAAAGGAGATCAGTCGTGAGTGTTCATTGGAAGGACTGATGTTGAAGCTGAAACTCCAATACTTTGGCCACCTGATGCGAAGAGCTGACTCATTGGAAAAGACCCTGATTCTGGGAAAGATTGAGGGCAGGAGGAGAAGGGGATGACAGAGGATGAGATGGCTGGATGGCATCACCGACTCGATGGACATGGTTTGGGTGGACTCCAGGAGCTGATGATGGACAGGGAAGCCTGGTGTGCTGGGGTTCATGGGGTCACAAAGAGTCGGACACGACTGAGTGACTGAACTGAACTGAACTGAATAGTCCTGAAATCATCTCCCCCAAGTCCGTGGAAAAATTATCTCCCTTGAAGCTGGTCCCTGGTGGCAAAAATGGTTGGGGAGCCCTGTAGAGGTCCATGCTCCTCCCATTCCTGGGCATGAAGACCTATTTCTAGACGTATCGCGGCTTTAGGGAGATGTAAACCAACGTCACATCTATCTCTTTACATGACACATCTTTGATTTGTGTAATTGCCCTTCTACATAAAGGTTATTTATAGTTTAAGCTTAATTGAATCAAGCATTAGCAGATATCTGATGGGATCTGAACAATTTTCAGAGATTACTTGTACTGCAGAATGGCTCAGGTTATTAGTGGGGCCCTGGGGAAATAAAATGAGAAGCCTTTAACATAAGTGATCCATCAACATTACATGTGCAAATGAGCCCATACACGTGCACACATGCATGTATATCTCTAAGAATTTCCTAGAGAAACATTGCAAATAGCTTCTTCTATAAAGAAGCTATCATTTCTTCACTTGTCTTTGGATTCATTATGAAATGGAAATATATTACATGGACACCAGCTCTTTTGGCTTTTACTTTTTAATATGTTTTAAAAATACATTTTTTATTTATTTGTCTACATTGGGTCTTAGTGGCAGCATTCAGGATCTTTAGTTGTGGCATGTGGAATCTAGTTCCCTGACCAGGGATCAAATCCAGGCCCCCTGCATTGTGAGCTTAGAGTCTCAGCCACTGGACCATCAGGGAGGTCCCTTCTATGTCTTTTAAATGTATGTCTTTAAAACATATGTTTAAAAGTTCCTAGGAATGAAGGCTTTGTGTTTAAATTTTTAACACTTTATTGAGGTAACATTGTTTAAAACACTATTTGTTCACCATGTACTGACTTCTGTATACACTGCAGAGTGCTCACCACCTAAAGTTTAGGTTCCCGGAGTTTCCTGGTGGTCCAGTGTTGAGGACTCTGCACGTTCACTGCAGCCGGCCGGAGTTCAATCCTTGGTAGGGGAACTAAGATCCCACAAGAGAGAAACTAAGGAGTTATCCAACAGACCAACAGTTTTTAGTTTTCATCTGTCACAATACAGTTGAGCCCCTGTACCCATTTCACTGCCCCCAACCCCTTACCCTCTGATAACTACTGCTCTGTTCGCTGTATCTGTGTTTGCTTTTGTTTGGTTTGTTCTTTTTCTTTCCTATTTATGTCCCCATATAAGTGAAATCCTAAGGTATTTGTCTTCCTCCATCTGACTTATTTCACTTAGCATAATACGCTCAAGGTCCAGGCTGTTCCAAGAGGTAAGATTTCATCTTTTAGTATTCTATTGTGTGTGTGTGTGTGTGTGTGTGTGTATCTCACATCTTCTTTATCTATTCATCTATTAATAGACACTTAGGTTTCTTGCATGGGATTTCCTGGTAGCTCAGCTGGTAAAGAATCCGCCAGCAATGCAGGAGACCTGGGTTTGATCCCTGGGTTGGAAAGAACCCCTGGAGAAGGAAATGGCAACCCACTCCAGTATTCTTGCCTATAAAATCACAGGGACAGGGGAGCCTGGCAGGCTACAGTTCATGGGGTCACAAAGAGTCAGACATGACTGAGCAATTAAGCACAGCACAGCACAGGTTGCTTGCATATGTTTGCAGTTGTAAATATTGTTGTAATAAACATGGGGGCTGTGCTTCCTTGCTCCATCCTCAAGTTCAGTTCAGTTCAGTTCAGTCACTCAGTCATGTCTGACTCTGCGACCCCATGGACTGCAGCACGCCAGGCCTCCCTGTCCATCACCAACTCTCAGAGTTTACCCAAACTCATGTCCATTGAGCTGCTGATGGCATTGAACCATCTTATCCTCTGTCGACCCCCTTCTCCTCCCGCTCTCAATCTTTCCCAGCATCAGGGTCTTTTCAAATGAGTCAGCTCTTTGCATCAGGTGACCAAAGTACTGGAGTTTCAGCTTCAACATCAGTCCTTCCAATGAACACCCAGAAATGATTTCCTTTAGGATAGACTGGTTGGATCTCCATGCAGTACAAGGGACTCTCAAGAGTCTTCTCCAACACCACAGTTCAAAACCATCAATTCTTCAGTGCTCAGCTTTCTTTATAGTCCAACTCTCACATACATGCATGACTACTGGAAAAACCATAGCTTTGACTAGATGGACCTTTGTTGGCAAAGTAATGTCTCTGTGTTTTAATATGCTACCTAGGTTGGTCATACTTTTCTTTTAAGGAGTAAGCATCTTTTAATTTCATGGCTGCAGTCACCATCTGCAGTGATTTTGGAGCCCCCCAAAATAAAGTCTCTCACTGTTTCCATTGTTTCCCCATCTATTTGCCATGAAGTGATGGGACCGGATGCTGTGATCTTTGTTTTCTGAATGTTGAGCTTTAAACCAACTTTTTCACTCTCCTCTTTCACTTTCATCTGGAGGCTCTTTAGTTCTTCACTTTCTGCCATAAGGGTTATGTCATCTGCATATCTGAGGTTATTGATATTTCTCTCGGCAATCTTGGTTACAGCTTGTGCTTCCTCCAGCCCAGCGTTTCTCATGATGTACTCTGCATAGAAGTTAAATAAGCAGGGTGACAATAGACAGACTTGATGTACTCCTTTCCCAATTTGGAACCAGTCAGTTGTTCCATATTCAGTTCTAACTGTTGCTTCCTGACCTGCATATAGGTTTCTCAAGAGGCAGGTCAGGTGGTCTGGTATTCCCATCTCTTAAAGAATCTTCCACAGTTTCTTGTGATCCACACAGTCAAAGGCTTTGGCATAGTCAATAAAGCAGAAGTAGATGTTTTTCTGGAACTCTCTTGCTTTTTCGATGATCCAGCGGATGTTGGGAATTTGACCTCTGGTTCCTCTGCCTTTTCTAAAACCAGCTTGAACATCTGGAAGTTCATGGTTCACATATTGTTGAAGCCCGGCTTGGAGAATTTTGAGCATTACTTTACTAGCGTGTGAAATGAGTGCAATTGTGTGGTAGTTTGAGCATTCTTTTGCATTGCGTTTCTTTGGGATTGGAATGAACACTGACCTTTTCCAGTCCTGTGGCCACTGCTGAGTTTTCCATATTTGCTGGCATATTGAGTGCAGCGCTTTCACAGTATCATCTTTTAGGATATGGAATAGCTCGACTGGACTTCATCACCTCCCCTAGCTTTGTTCATAGTGATGCTTTCTAAGGCCCACTTGACTTCACATTCCAGGATGTCTGGCTCTAGGACAGTGATCACACCATCGTGATTATCTGGGTCTTGGGAGATATTTTTTGTACAGTTCTTCTGTGTATTCTTGCCACCTCTTCTTAATATCTTCTGCTTCTGTTAGGTCCATACCATTTCTGTCTTTTATCGAGCCCATCTTTGCATGAAATATTCCCTTGGTATCTCTAATTTTCTTGACGAGATCTCTAGTCTTTCCCATTCTATTATTTTACTCTATTTCTTTGCCTTAATCACTGAGGAAGTCTTTCTTATCTCTCCTTGCTATTCTTTGGAACTCTGCATTCAAATGGGTATATCTTTTCTTTTCTCCTTTGCTTTTCACTTCTCTTCTTTTCACAGTTATTTGTAAGGCCTCCTCAGACAGCCATTTTGCTTTTTTTGCATTTCTTTTTTTGGGGATGAACTTGCTCCCTGTCTCCTGTACAATGTCACAAACCTCCATCCATAGTTCATCAGGCACTCTGTCTATCAGATCTAATCCCTTGAATCTATTTGTCACTTCCACTGTATAATCATAAGGAATTTGATAAATAAAATCATATGTGAATGGTCTAGTGGTTTTCCCTACTTTCTTCAATTTCAATCTGAATTTGGCAATAAGGAGTTCATGATCTGAGCCACAGTCAGCTCCCAGTCTTGTTTTTGCTGACTGTATAGAGCTTCTCCATCTTTGGCTGCAAAGAATATAATCAATCTGATTTTGGTGTTGAGCATCTGGTGATGTCCATGTGTAGTCTTCTCTTGTGTTGCTGGAAGAGGGTGTTTGCTATGATTAGCGTGTTCTCTTGGCAAAACTCTGTTAGCCTTTGCCCTGCTTCATTCCATACTCCAACGCCAAATTTGCCTGTTACTCCAGGTGTTTCTTGACTTCCTACTTTTGAATTCCAGTTCCCTATAATGAAAAGGACATCTTTTTTTGGGTGTTAGTTCTAAAAGGTCTTGTAGGTCTTCATAGAACCCTTTGACTTCAGCTTCTTCAGCATTAATGGTCGGGGCATAGACTTGGATTACCGTGATATTGAATGGTTTGCCTTGGAAATGAACAGAGATCATTCTGTCGTTTTTGAGATTGCATCTACGTACTGCATTTTGGACTCTTTTGCTGACTATGATGGCTACTCCATTTCTTCTAAGGGATTCTTGCCCACAGTAGTAGATATAATGGTCATCTGAGTTAAATTCACCCATTCCAGTCCATTTTAGTTCGCTGATTCCTAAAATGTTGACGTTCACTGTTGCCATCTCCTGTTTGATCACTTCCAATTTGCCTTGATTCATGGACCTAACATTCCAGGTTCCTATGCAATATTGCTCTTTACAGCATTGGACCTTGCTTCCATCACCAGTCACATCCACACCTGGGTGTTGTTTTTGCTTTGGCTCCATCTCTTCATTCTTTTTTTCCATCCTCAAATCTCTTGGCATGTCTTCAAATCTTGCTCTCTGCCCTCTGCTCTGTCTTCACATCTCTTGCTATGACCCTCTGTTTCCCTCTGATAAGAATTTCTGATGACACTGAGACTACCTGAATGTCCAGGAGCATCTCCCCATATTAGGATCTTTCACTGAATCACATCTTCAAAGTGTCCTTTGCTCTAAAAGGTAACAAATCTACAAGGTCCGTGGATTAAGATATTGGCATCCTTTTGCTGCTGCTGCTGCTGCTAAGTCGCTTCAGTCATGTCCGACTCTGTGCAACTCCATAGACGACAGCCTACCAGGATCCTCCGTCCATGGGATTCTCCAGGTAAGAGTACTGGAGTGGGTTACCATTGCCTTCTCAGGGGCATCCTTTTAGGGGAGGTCATATTCTATTAACCGCACTGTCTAAATCAAGAGTTAGGAGGGCAGAAACACAGAACTGATTTCGTTAACCCACATTCTTGGCTCCTGCAAATCCATTTATTCTAGGTCCACCCTAAGAATGTGTCATTTTGAAAACTGAATGGTAACGTGATTGGCTAATTTCTACTCAAAGTCATTGTTCAGTCACTAAGTCTGACTCTTTGCGACCCCATGGACTGCAGCACTCCAGGCTTCCCTGTCCTTCACCATCTCCTGGAGTTTGCTCAAACTCATGTCCAGTGAATATTTATTAAACCTTACTGATACCTACCAGGGTTCTTGACCTTTTCCAATCAATAGAAACTGATACAAAGCCAGACAAGAAATTCAGGCAAAGTTTCATTGGGGCTCCTGCTATAGCAGAGAGGAATGAGAACAAGTAACAGGTTCCTTTGTTCATTCGCTCCCTGAATGGGTGGCAAGCTTGTTCCTTATATGGGGTGTGTCCAGAAGTCGGATTGGAGAAGTGGCTTAGGTGGTTTGCCCACTTCTCTGGTGGTGTTGAGGGTAGGGGACATGTTTTTGTTCCCTTCTCTTCAGAAGTGGCAGTTACATTTTTGGTCCTTTTTTATCTTTTGTCCAGAATTTGTCCCAACTATGGGTACATGCAGTTATTTTTAGTCCCTTAGGCTTTCTATTTTGTTGCTCAAGGGGACATTTGTTCAGGTTCAGGCACCGCAGCAAAGGGTCCCAGGCCCCAGCCTGTCCCACTACAAGGCACA
Organism: Capricornis sumatraensis; assembly: GCF_032405125.1. Taxonomy (NCBI): domain Eukaryota; kingdom Metazoa; phylum Chordata; class Mammalia; order Artiodactyla; family Bovidae; genus Capricornis; species Capricornis sumatraensis. The sequence goes on along the minus strand of NC_091085.1, from coordinate 54,997,710 downwards.
CTTGTGACATCTTGCACTAAGTAGGTTCTTAGTAAGATTTTTGTGGAATTTATGAGTGATAATAGTGGTAGCTTGCACTCACAGTGTTCTTCCTTTGTTTCAGGCCCTGTTCTATTCCATTAATACATACCTGCACATTCTAGGCAGAAGGTAGTAAAAACTCTCTCTGGAGGGTTACAGTGTTAATATATTACTGACCTTTTATTTTAGTTAAGCCTATTCACTTTTTCCATTATTTTTGCAGAGTGCAATCTATAGAATTAACTCCCAATGGTGTTGGGCTTCTAATTGCAAATTCCTTAGGTGACTATTTCCCTGGGAAGGGGAGCAAAGATTAAAATTGGGCCGGGACAGTGGGAATTTATCAGATGGCAATGAACCATTTTACTTAATAGTTTTTCTGGAAGCCTACTTGTTGTTTTTCCATACTTTGTCTTCTGTTAAATAAAACAATCAGCAATGATTTGAGAGAGGAGCTCAGGAAGAGGAGGTAGGAAGGCTACAAAAATGACCCTAGTGTCTTGTCAGTACACTCATCTAGAGTCTTATTTTCTGGACTTCTATGATGGTTCAGTGGTTAAGAATCTGCCTGCCAGTGCAGGGGAAACAGGTTTGATCCCTGGTCTGGGAAGATCCCACATGCCACGGGGCAACAAAGCCTGTGAGCCACAACTACTGAGCCTGTGCACCCTAGAGCCTGTGCTCCGAAACAAGAGAAGCCACCTGAATGAGAAGCCCAATTCTTTAGGCAACTAAAGAAAGCCTGCACACAGCAACAGAGACCCAGCACAGCCAAAAGAAACAAGTCTATTTTCCTGCTTCTGGGTGGGAAACAGACTGGCCTTTTGACCTGCCTTGGAGAGAAGAATGCAACAGAACCGGTGTCTTATGAGTCCTGAGTCTGGACCCAAGAAGTGTTCCGTGCTCTTGATGAAGCTTTTCTTAGAAACCTGCAGAACCACTACATAAATAAGCCCAGGCTAGCTGGCTGGAAAATGAGTCTTGGTGGAGCATAGAGAAGTCATTCCAGCTGAGGCCTCCTTAAACCATCCAGACCACAGCTGACCAGACACCCGCCCTCAGAAACATGGGCGATTCCAGCCACAGTCAGCCAGCGTGGCTTAGATCAGTGGGACCACAGATTCCTGAGCAATAATCATAATAATTAACAAATCATTACATGCTTAGTTGCTCAGTCATGTCTGACTCTTTGCAACTCCATGGACTGTAGCCCACCTGGCTTCTCTGTCCATGGCAATTCTCCAGGCAAGAATACTGGAGTGAGTTGCCATGCTCTTCTCCAGGGGATCTTCCCAACCCAGGGATCAAACCCAGGTAAATCATTATAATACATTATAATTTGTAAGCCATGTCATATTACAGTTAATAATAACAAAACGTGATAATGGAAAATAAGCCATCCATTTTCATTCTAGGTCACTGACATTTGGTGTGTGTGTTTTATGCAATAATAAACAGCACAGAGTTAACTTCAGTGGCACTTCAAGCTGGATATAAAAGAATCACAGAGATGTCCCTGACACTCCAGCGGTTAGGATGCCACACTTCCACTGAGGGGGCCCAGGTTCAGTCCCTGGTTGGGGAACTGACATCCTGCATGCCACACAGCCAAAACAATAATAAAAAATATAAAAGAATCACAACTATGCTGGTCATGTTTGGGTTAACCTTTTCAAGCATCATATTATCGTAGCAAGTTCTAACTCAGAAGTTGTAATGTGATCTATACAGTTATTAAAAACCAAACTGAATCAATACATTAGCACTGAGACATTTTATAAAGAAACCCTAATTTTAGTCTCTTTCCAGAAAACAAAACATCTATCGATGCTGAGTGTGCCTTCCCCAAAGGCAACAACTGATTCTCGACTATTGCTTCTGGGGGATGAAAGCTCGCATCCTCACCACCTGATTCTGACTCCTCTTGTCAGTTGTAGTGTTTGAAAACCAAACTAGATTGTGTTCAGATGTCAGGATTTCAGCTCCTGACTGATTTCAGGCATGTAAGGTCATGCCTTCTGCAGCTAGACTGCTCTGTACTGAGCCCAAGACCTGCTGTTTTCTAGCTGTGATAGCAGGTACACTGCTCAAGCCCTTTCTGCCTTGGTTTCCTCATCTGTAAAATGGGGCTATAAAGGTAACCTACTTTCTGAGTTTGTTGTGAGAATCCAATAACTTATGACATGCAAAGTGATTGTCCAGTCCCTGGCACCCTGACAGCACTACGCAAGTGTTTACTGTTCTTACCATTATGATCTTTATTAATTCCTATTCCCTGCTATGCTCTATAGCTAGGTGAGAGGTTTTTGAAAGTACTTAATTAATTAATTTATTTGGCTGCACTGGGTCTTAGCTGTGGCCCTTAAGATCTCTGATCTTCGTTGCAGTATGCAGGATCTTTAGCTGCATCATGGGGGATCTAGCTCCTGACTAGGAACTGAACTCAGTCCCCATGCATTGGAAGCATGGAGTCTAAGTCACTGGACCACCAGGAAAGTCCCACTATGTGAGTTCTAAAACTTCTGCTCGAATTCCCTCTTGCTGATTTATTTCCTATCCTATTCTTCAGGACAGCAGTCTAGAATATAGATTTGGGATACTGTAAGATTCCTAAGATACAGATTTTCAATTCTGTGTGAAGTGTTTCCATCACCTCCATGGTAGGAAACCTCCTTAAGGCTACATTGCTTTTAAGAACACGGCATGAGTGTAGCCACTGTGAAGGGCAGTCTGGCAGAAAATATTAAAAGTGAAGATGTGATGCCTTGTGACTAGGAAATTCCTCTTCTTAAAGGCCACTCCAGCTCCCCCTCCCGTGGTGCATGGGTAGGCAGAACAGCAATTGTGCAAGAGGAATAATGTTTCAAATCAACTTAATTAAAAATTAGCAAACAATAAAATGGGCTTTCTTTGTGTATAGAGTTTCATGAATTTCAGATGAATGGATTCATGGAATTAACACCAGGATCAGGATACAGAAAATTCTTTGTGCCTTCCTTTATTTTTACAAGTCAAATAAGTAGTTTTTATTTCAAAATTGAATCTCTTTTCTAGATCTTTGCCTCCTTTATTTTTAATAATTTTTTTTTATTGAAGTGTAGTTGATTTACAATGTTGTGTTAGTTTCAGGTGTATAGTAAAGTGAGTCAGTTCTGTATATACATATATCCACTCTTTTTTAGATTCTTTTCCCATATGGGTCATTAGAGAGTATTGGGTAGAGTTTCCTGTGCTCCACAGTAGGTTCTCATTAGTTATCTATCCTATATATAATAGTGTGCATGTGTCAATCCCAATCTTTCAATTTATTCCTCCCCCATTTCCCCCCTGGCACCTCCCTTTATAATTACGCCCTCCCTCCCCCACCCCTTATCTCTGATGACCACAATATCTTCTCCATAGGCACAGCTTTTTTGAGGCTATCACAGAAATGGAATCGTACATACATCATGTAAGCTTCTGAGATTTGGCTATCAATATTTATAATAGTGCAAAACTGAAAACTAACCTAAAAGTATACCAATAGGGGAATGATTTAATAAACAGCACATATATCCTATGAAATACCATGCAGCAGTTAAAAAAATTAGGTAGTGCTATATATGCTAACAAGGATAGAATTCCATGACATATCCTATTGGGTAAAAAAATTGCCAATGGGTATATTTGACATATTATCCATTTATGCTAATTTCTTCCCTCATATATAGGTTCTACATAAATGCACAGAGAGGGGCTTCCCTGGTGGTCTAGTGGTTCAGACTCCATGCTCTCAAAGCAGGGCCACAGATTTAATCCCTGGTTGGGGAACTAAAATCCTGCATGCCTCACAGCTCGATCTTTAAAAAATTACATAGACGAAGAACTAAAAGGAAGAGCACCAAGTAGATAACAGTGGGATCTTTTCTTTTTTAACCTCCCCAGCTGATATTGACATCCATCCAGTCATTGCGCTAGTTCAGTAGTTTGTCTTCTTGACTGTATATTAGCATCATCTGGGGGCTTTTATTTCTTTATTATTATTTTTGGGGGGCATGCTGCAGGGTCTTAGTTCTCTGACCAGAGAGCCAACTTGCACCCCTACGTTGGAAGCATGGAGTCTCAACCAATGAACCAGCCGGGAAGTCGCAATAGTGGGTGTCTTATAAGACACCCACCTTGTTCTCCTCCTTGTTTCCCATCCTTGTCTGTCTCCCTCGCCCCCCACTGCCCTTCTCACCATCCCCTAGCCCTGGGGCTGTGCTGAATATTTCCAGTTCTGTTACAAGTATTGTGAAAACAGAGTTTCCAACATGGCGTCCAGTGATCCCTGCCATTTCCATCGCTATATAATTCCCCTCCCATGTAGACTAAGCCTGACCTGTGTAACCTCTCAAGGCTCCAGTAGGGGAAGAGGGAGATGCTTCTAAGTCCACCCATGTGGCTGCTGATCATCCTCACTGCTTTGCCACATGGACTTCCCATCAGGCTGCCACCAGAGCCGGCAACCCACGAGAGAGTCTTTTTTTCTCTTTCTCTTTAAAGAGAGTCTCTTTGAAGACTGTAGCTTTCCATTCTTCTGACACGGCAGCTACAGCCTTTTTATAACCTTTTTATAATTCATCTCTTCTGCCACATTGTATTAGTTAGAATTGGGTTGATAAGTCCAGATCACACGTAATGGGAGGGAATGGCCCAGGGTGTGAACATCAGAAGCCCAGGGTCACAGATTGGGGCAGGGGAAGCTTTAGAGACTGTGGCTACAACATCTGTAGACATCAACATAAATGACACAAAGCAACTTTCTGAATACATTTCACTTCGATCTTTTAGAAACATTCAAACTATACTGGGATTTAGAAAACAGTACTTTTGTTTTGTTTTTAAAAATCTAACCCCTTAGGGACTTCCACGGCAGTTCAATGGTTAAGACTGTGCTTCCACCTCAGGGGACACAGATATGATCTCTGGTCAAGGAACTAAGATCCCACATGCTGTGTGGCATGTCCCCCTCCCCAAATCTAACCCCTTAAATATACAACACATTTAAATGGTTCAAAAATAATATCCCTGTTGCTCTTCCTCCTTTTACCCCCAACAGGCCATTATTTTAATTATTTGTGCTTTATTACAGAGCATCTTCATGCAAGCAGAAGCAAATACAAAATACATTCATATTTCCCCCATTTTTTCATATAACTAGTTGTAGTGCTATGCATACTATTATGTAACCTAATTTTTTTCCCTCGCTGAAATGTGTCTCTGTCTACATCAGTACACATTTTCCTCTTTCCTTTTCTTTTTCAGATGCACTCTTTTTGATTATATATTCTGTTGCATATAATGCAATTTATCCAACCAGTTCCTTGATGATGGACATATGGGTTGTTCTCGATTTTTTGCTCTCACCACAAAAATGCAGCAGTGAACAGTCTTATGGACATGTATTCCTGCATTTCATATATATGGGTGGGATATATTCACAGCAGAAGAGTAGATGGGTCAAAGGTATGTGTATTTCTAATTTGATGAACACTGCCAAATTAATCCATATGGAGCTTGTATCAGCTTACGTTTCCACCATCTACGTAGGAGCGTCTGCTCTCCCTCAGCTTTACCAGCACAGCGTGTTGCCAGGCTTTGGGATCTGTGCCAAGCTGCTAGGTTAAAAACATAATATTTCAATCTGCTTCTAGTCTATACTTGTGATGCTATGGAGTCAAGTTGAACCTTTTCCCATATGTTTGAGAGTTATTTTTTTTCCATGTCTATTCACAAATGGCATTTTCAAGTCTCTGTATTTTCCCATACCAAAATTTTCAATTAGAATACCTTTGCCTCCCTATAGCTGGGGAGTTCCTTAATCCCACCCTCGAGTTCATGACTCATTAGAACTCCCAGAACTCAGCAAAACTATTATACTCATATTGTTGTTGTTCAGTCGCTAAATTGTTTCCGACTCTTTGCAACCCCATGGACTGCAGCACACCAGGCTCCTCTATCCTTCACTATCTCGAGTTTGCTTGAACTCATGTCCATTCTGTTGGTGATGCTAACTGTCTCATCCTCTGCTGCCCTCTTCTCCTCCTGCCCTCAGTCTTTCCCAACATCAGGGTCTTTTCCAATGAGTCAGCTCTTCGCCTCAGGTGGCCAAAGTATTGAAGCTTCAGCTTTAGCATCATTCCTTCCAGTGAATATTCATGGTTGATTTCCTTTAGGATTGACTGGTTTGATCTCCTTGCTGTCCAAGGGATATACTCGTGCTTATGTTTTATTATAGCAAAAGGATACAGGATAGAATTAGCAGGTGGAAGACATATATAAGGATGAGTGAAGAAGTACATTGTGGGTAGCAATGGCACCCCACTCCAGTACTCTTGCCTGGAAAATCCCATGGATGGAGGAGCCTGGTGGGCTGTAGTCCATGGGGTCAAAGAGTTGGGCATGACTGACCGACTTCCCTTTCACTTTTCATTTTCCTGCATTGGAGAAGGAAATGGCAACCCACTCCAGTGTTCTTGCCTGGAGAATCCCAGGGACGGGGGAGCCTGATGGGCTGCCATCTATGGGGTCACACAGAGTTGGACACGACTGAAGCGACTTAGCAGCAGCAGCAGCAGCTCAGCTTAGAGTGTAGTATTCCAACATGGGCTCTTCCAGGGATTCCTGGAAGACCCAGTTGAATCTGGGAATAGAGTCGGACATGACTTAGCAACTGAACAATAGAATTGAGTACGAGGAACACTGGGTCAGGAATTTTGTATTAGTCAGGATGGGTTATCTGACATAAACAGTGGCTAACACAGTTTGTTCCTAGTTCATTTAACAGTTTGGAGTATGTGTATAGTAGGCATCTTCCACACGGTGACTCATGAACCCAGATTCTTTCCATCTTGTTGCTCTGCCCTCCTCTAAGGCTTCACCATTTAGCTGGTGGATGGGGGAAAGACAGAGATCATACCCACAGGCTTTCTTTGCTCCATGCTTTAATTGGAAGATATCATTTTCTCCCATATTTCTATTGACCACACCTCAGGCATTTGCTTTCTTCCACCACAAGGAACCCTGAGAAATGTAGCTGTGTTCCCAAGTGGAAAGGAAATTAGGGTTTGGTGACCCCTTAGCAGCATCTGCCAGAGCCCCTGAACTACACAGCTTTATCTCCTTGCTTTCCCCTCACTGTTGGGGAGGATGGCGTTCACCTAGGCTCGCTAGTGTCAGAAGCAGGAGTGTGAGGTCAAGGGGAGGATGATGCAGGAGGCATGAAAGCACTTCAGATGGGGCGGCGGACAGGCAGCCACGGGGTTCCCTGATGAATTCGCAAACACCAGCTCCAGAGTCTTCCCTGGATCACCTGTAAGTGCCTTCCTTGCCATGCAAACCGTTGGTAAGTATTTTCAGAAGGCCAAAGTTCCTTTAAGAACCGTAATTATCTCCATTGGAGATGTCAGGAGAGTTTACTGTTAAAGCAGGAGTTGGCTTTCCGCCAGCATAAGAAAGTACGCTCTGTGCTGTGTTATATCTTTGGGACAGAGTGCTCCTGCAGAGATATTACAAATGGACTGGGGACTCACTTGTCCTTTGGGGGAACCAAAGAGGCATCATTTGTCTTCCGTAGAGTAGGGTAGGGTACGTTATTCTGACCCGCATCGCTCCCACCTCAGGAGGGAAGAAAATCAGTCGACACTCTGTGCAAAAGCTTCCCTCGTTACACCCAGCTCTGATGAGAACCCCTGGGGGTCTTGCTGGTCTGAAGGCAGCACCCAGGCTGGATTCCACAGGGAAAAAAAAAAAAAACACCTGAGGTTATGCAAGAGAGCTGTCTCAGAAACTAGGGACTCTGTACAGAGAAATAGAACGTGAGTGTTTGGATCCACCAGGAGAGAAGTCATCTGTTGAAATAAATGGGCTGAGAGAGAGGAGGTTGATTGTGAGGATCAAGAGAGTATGTCTGGGGGAGTCAACCCCCCGAGATCTGAGGTGAGGCTCTGCCAATGACCAGCTCTGTGGCAGTGGGCAGGTCCTCTGTTACCTCATGCATATACATGGGAGCCTGTAAGGTAAGTCCGTGACTAGCCAGCTGAGGCTGATTATTTTCCAGTAGCAAACAACCCCCAGATCCAGAGACCTACAACCCCTGAGATTCATTTCAGGCTCACATCATATGTCTACCATGATAGAATGTCTCCCATTCACGACGCTTCCAATTTTGTGGCAGAAGAGAAAGAAGAAGAGTGGGGATCAGTCAGTGATGCTCTGTCTGGGAAATAGTGAAAGGCATGTCTATTCACGTCTTATTGCCTAAAGCAAGTCAGTGGTGATGCCTGACCGCATAGTTCTCCCATAGAAACTGGACCTTAGGGGAGGAGCAGGAGTGACTGTTTTAAACAACAACACATGGCACACTGGCTTAGTTGCCCAGCAGCATCTGGAATCTTAGTTCCCAGACCAGGGATTGAACTCATGTTCTCTGCATTGGCAGGTGGATTCTTAACCACTGGACCACCAGGCAAGTCCCCCTCTAGTAAACCTTTTTCTTTAATTTATTTTTGATTGGAGGATAATTGCTTTACAATATTGTGTTGGCTTCTGCCATGCAGCAACGTGAATCATACGTATACATATGTCCCCTCGTTCTTAAACCTCCCCCTCCACCCCTTACCCCATCCCACCCCTCTACGTGGTCACAGAGTGCTCCTTATGCTACACATATGTTGGTTTTATTTCTAGTTTTTAAGGAACCTCTGCAGTGGCTGTATCGATGTATTCTGCTTTGTGTCTCTGTGAATTTGAATTCCAGGTACCTTGCATAAGTGGAATGATGCAGTGTTTGCCATTCATATCATGTATTCTACCAAGCACAGTGTTTTCAAGGTCCACTTATGTTATAGCATTATATCAAATGTTCATTCCTTTTAAAGGCCAAGTAGCATTCCATTGTAGATAGACACCACATTTTGCTTAACCACCACTCATCTCTAGATGGACACTTGGATTGTCTCTACCTTTTAAATATTGTGAATAATGCTTCCAGGAATGTGGTATACAAATAACCTTGAGTCTCCACTTTTAAGTCTTCAAAATTATTCTTTGTTTAAAGAAAAAATGTATTTGGCTGTGTTGCCTCTTAGTTGCAACCTGAGGGATCTTCAATCTTTGTTGTGGTATATGGGTTCTTTAGTTGCATCATGCAAATAGTTACAGCATGTGGGATCTTGTTTCCTGATCAGGGATTGAACCTTGGTCCCCGGCATTGGAAGCACAGAGTCTTAGCCACTGGACCATCAGGGAAGTCCTCTTCAAAATTATTCTTGCTGATTCATTACCATGCTGGAAAACTTCATAGCACGCTCTCTCTCTCAGAAAACCAACACATACATCTTCATATTTCTCTTACTGAACAAGTGTTGATGAATCTGCTCAATTTAATTGTCTCTACTTTCCTTTGGGGTTCTTCTGAATCATGAGTTTTCAGCAAATCTCTGTCATTATTTCCAGAAATTTATATGCTCATCTGTAACTGTAAGCCATTCTCTTCCTGCTATTTCCCCCTATCTTCAGTAAAAACTTTCCAGGCCCGTGTGCCACCTCTCCAAGTCTTGCTAAATAATGACAATCAATTTTACTGAATCATGTCAAAAATAATGGATTAAAATCACTCCTCCCTGGGAACACATTTGCATCTGCCTAGGATCTAAAGAATCTTAACTTAGGGCAGTGTCGAATGCAGGGAGTTTTGACATCCAGCTACCATGATGGAGGGAAGGGTAATTGGAGTTTGCGGACTTTTCTAGGTTAGGAAGCCCCCTCATCACAACAATTGACCATCAGTCATGCTGTCAGCTTTGCACCAAGAAAGATGTGCAGTCAGCCTCAAAGTCTGCCCCTGCCCCTAACCCTGGCTTGCTGCTTACATCTGCTTTGCCAGGGAACCCTGTGGATCCTGAGAGAGAAGCTGTTTTTCACGGCCCCTCTCTCCCACCAACAGCCAGGAAATCCATTCAAAGGTCAGTTCTGTTTTTGAGAGATGTGACATTTTTTCAGTCAGTTAATGACAAACTGGGGAATTGAAGTGTGTTGGTCCGTGATGCTCAGATCAGGGGAAGACAGATGGCTCATATTTGAACTTCAGACTTTAGGTGAAAGAGTAGGAATCTGCTTCTGCGTGCACACACACACAAACACACATACAGTCTCCCCAACTGGCCTCCATGAATCACAGCTGGTGACACACAAGAGCCAGCTGGTCCTCTCAGGTGAGTGCTTTGCCTTCTTCTAGAGGTTTAAGTTCTCTTTGTACCTTTCATGGAAACCAGCGTATTCCAGAAGCACTGCTTACATTCCTCATCTGTAAGGGGGTGGAGAGGTGAAATGGTAAATACCTCTTACATCTTAGTGAGTCCATCCTGACTCACCGCTCTCCAGCCCATGCTTCACACAGCACTCAGAGGCATGTTGTATTAATACAAGTTGCAAACAGGATGATGGCCCAACTAAGAGCTTCTCATTGTATTGAGAAGAAAAATCTTACCACCCAGCACAGCCACAGAAAGTAAAAAAAGTGTCAATTGCTCAGTCGTGTCCAACTCTTTTTGACCCCAAGGAGTGTGGCCCACCAGGCTGCCCTGCCCATGGGATTCTTCAGGCAAAAATACTGGAATGGGCAGTCATTCCCTTCTCCAGGAGATCTTCCTTACTCAGGGATCGAACTCAGGTCTCCTGCACTGTGTGCAGATTCTTTATTGACTGAGCCACCAGGGAAGCCTCTAGGATGGCCCTGCCTCTCCTGTCCTGACACTGCACCTTCACCCCTGCCATCCTCTCTCCTGTGGTAACTCCTCCCCCCATGCTCAGACGGCTGACTCTTACGTCACATCCTGTACAGAGACCTTGTTGTTCACCTTCTCCAAAAAGCTGTCTACTTAGGACTTCACTGTATCACCCAGTTTTATTTTTTGTTTTTAAATTTTATTTACCTATTTTTTTTGTCTGTGCCAAGTCATTGTTGCTGTGTGGGCTCTTTTCTAGTTGTATCGAGTGAGGGCCACTCTTTTTTGCATGGATCACCCAGTTTTATCTTCTGTATGGCACCTGTCAGTGTCTGAAATGACCTTGTCCATTGATGGCTTTCTTTGCTAACCGTTTGTCCCACCTCCACCCACTGTGCCTGACCCCACGCTGGTAACGCTACGCCCCAGCAGGGGCACTCCGGAGAGGCGTGAAAAATGAATGAATTCTTCAGTTGAGTTCAGTTGCTCAGTTGTGTCCAACTCTTTGTGACCCCATGGACTGCAGAATGCCAGGCCTCCTTGTGCATCACCAACACCTGGTGTTTACCCAAACTCATGTCCACTGAGTCCATTGATGGCCATCCAGCCATCTTATCCTCTGTGATTCCCTTCTCCTCATACCTTCAATCTTTCCCAGCATCAGAGTCTTTTCAAATGAGTCACTTCTTCGAATCAGGTGGCCAAAGTATTGGAGCATCAGTCCTTCCAAAGAGCACCCAGGACTGATTTCCTTTAGGATGGACTGGTTGGATCTCCTAGCAGTCCAAGGGACACTCAAGAGTCTTCTCCAACACCACAGTTCAAAAGCATCAGTTCTTCAGCACTCAGCTTTCTTTAATAGTCCAGGTCTCACATCCACACATGACTACTGGAAAAAACACAGCTTTGACTAGACAGACCTTTGTTGGCAAAGTAATGTCTCTGCTTTTTAATATGCTGTCTAGATCAGTCACAACTTTGCTTCCAAGCAGCAAATATCTTTTAATTTCATGGCTGCAGTCACCAATTGCAGTGATTCTGGAACCCAAAAAAATAAAGTCTGTCACTGTTTCCATTGTTTCCTCATCTATTTGCCATGAAGTGATGGGACCGTTTTCTGTGGAAAATTCTGAAAGTAATGGGAATACCAGACCACCTGACCTGCCTCTTGAGAAATCTGTATGCAGGTCAGGAAACAACAATTAGAACTAGACATGGAACAACAGAATGGTTCCAAATAAGAAAAGGAGTACGTCAAGGCTGTATATTGTCACCCTGCTTATTTAACTTATATGCAGAGTACATCATGAGAAACGCTAGGCTGGAAGAAACACAAGCTGGAATCAAGATTGCCGGGAGAAATATCAATAACCTCAGATATGCAGATGACACCACCCTTATGGCACAGAGTGAAGAGGAACTAAAAAGCCGCTTGATGAAAATGAAAGTGGAGAGTGAAAAAGTTGGCTTAAAGCTCAACATTCAGAAAACAAAGATCATGGCATCCGGTCCCATCACTTCATGGGAAATAGATGGAGAAACAGTGGAAACAGTGTCAGACTTTATATTTTGGGGCTCCAAAATCACTGCAGATGGTGACTGCAGCCATGAAATTAAAAGATGCTTACTGTTTGGAAGAAAAGTTATGACCAACCTAGATAGCATATTCAAAAGCAGAGACATTACTTTGCCAACAAAGGTCCGTCTAGTCAAGGCTATGGTTTTTCCAGTAGTCATGTATGGATGTGAGAGTTGGACTGTGAAGAAAGCTGAGCGCTGAAGAATTAATGCTTTTGAACTGTGGTGTTGGAGAAGACTTGAGAGTCCCTTGGACTGCAAAGAGATCCAACCAGTCCATTCTGAAGGAGATCAGCCCTGGGATTTCTTTGGAAGGAATGATGCTGAAGCTGAAACTCCAGGACTTTGGCCACCTCATGAGAAGAGTTGACTCATTGGAAAAGACTGTGATGCTGGGAGGGATTGGGGGCAGGAGAAGGGGACAACAGAGGATGAGATGGCTGGATGGCATCACTGACTCGATGGATGTGAGTCTGAGTGAACTCCGGGAGTTGGTGATGGACAGGGAGGCCTGGCATGCTGCGATTCATGGGGTCGCAAAGAGTTGGACATGACTGTGTGACTGAAATGAACTGAACTGAACTGAACTGATGGGACCAGATGCCATAATCTTCATTTTCTGAATGTTGAGCTTTGAGCCAACTTTTTCACTCTCCTCTTTCACTTTCATCAAGAGGCTCTTTAGTTCTTCTTCACTTTCTGCCATAAGGGTGGTGTCATCTGCATATCTGAGGTTATTGATATTTCTCCCGGCAATCTTGATTCCAGCCTATGCTTCACCCAGCCCAGAGTTTCTCATGATGTACTCTGCATAGAAGTTAAAGAAGCAGGGTGGCAATATACAGCCTTGACATACTTCTTTCCCAATTTGGAACCAGTCTGTTGTTCCATGTCCAGTTCTAACTGTTGCTTCCTGACCTGCATACAGATTTCTCAAGAGGCAGGTCAGGTGGTCTGGTATTCCCATCTCTTAAAGAATTTTCCACAGTTTATTGTGGTCCACACAGTCAAAGGCTTTGGCATAGTCAATAAAGCAGAAGTAGATGTTTTTCTGAAACTCTCTTGCTTTTTTGATGATTCAACAGATGGCAATTTGATCTCTGGTTCCTCTGTCTTTTCTAAATCCAGCTTGAACATCTGGAAGTTCACGGTTGACGTACTGTTGAAGCCTGGCTTGGAGAATTTTGAGCATCACTTTACTAGTATGTGAGATGATTGCAATTGTGCAGTAGTTTGAGCATTCTTTGGCATTGCCTTTCTTTAGGAATCCTTGTAGACCTGTAATCATATTATATATTATCGTACGTCAATTTTAAGTAGTTTATCAGTTTAAATCTCAACATTTAATCAAAAAAAGATTAATGATAAATAAGAGCATGAATATGAATACAAAAAATGAATAAATGAATGAATGGATAAGCAGCAATTTCCGATGTTGCCAGAAAACTAAGCGACACAAGGTATATGAAGCTCTCAGCACCAGGACTGGTTTTGCAGTTGGTGTCACATTAATGTTATTTATCATTATTACCATGGAAAAGTTTCACTGGAAGGTAGCGCTCACAGCCTGAACTACAGGCTGACTTGATGTAATCTGGGGGATTTTTAAAAAATATATGTTTATATATTTATTTATTTGGCTGCACTTGTCTTAGCTGCACCGTGCAGGATCTTCAATCTTCATTGCACATGCAGGATCTTTAGTTGTGCCAACTTTTATTTGCTACGTGTGGGAACTAGTTCCCAGACCAGGGATTGAACCCAGGTCCCCTGCATTGGACCACCAGGGAAGTCCCATTGGAATGCTTTTTTAAAATTGAGCCACTCACAAAATGTTGGAGGGTTTACATTAAATCCTGATTTCTACATTCTTTTCCACTCTCTATCACCCTCCAAAAATCAGAAAATCTGGTGACACCAGACTCACATCTCTCATGGCAACAACGGCTGGCTGGTGCTGGACAGCACAGGCTGCTTTCCCTGGGGGGTCTGGCCAGGTTGCCGCTGTCTCCACTGTCATTGGGACTGTTCACCTGGCCCCTGGGTGCATCTGAGTTTGCAGGATGAATAGGGATCTGATGATCACAGTAGAAACCTGATGATCACAATAGAAACCTTGATTCCTATGGATCTACTTCTTGGAACCAAGGGCTAGGTTGAGGTGGGGGAACCGTAGTAAGCCTAAGCTCCCTCTCCTGACCCTCCAGGGTCACAGATGTCTCCTCAGGCCCCTCATGGCTGTGTGGTGTGGTCCGCAAAGCTGTGATGTTTGGGTTTCCCTCTGCTGGAAGCAAGTTCCCCAGGGTCTCAGATCTGGCTGACCCAGCCCTGGGTGATCCCTCTCTAGCCCCCAGCTCTCTGCATTCATCTTATCAGGGAGAGTGCTCCCTCGATTCCCATAAACTGCAGCCTCCTTCCAGATCTCGGATGGTGGGGAGTTTCACTGCTGGTAAGGGGGCAGCATCCCACCATCTAGCTCAGCCTGCAGCAGGAGAAGGGCAGAGACACATGTGGGTCTGACTGCTGGACAGAATTAACAATCAGATGCTCTGGGAGAGGCCCTGTTGCTCCCAATTATCATCTCTGGGCAGGACCCACCACACATACAAATGGTTCAAATCAGCAAATAATAAAGAACCCCATCCCTAATGTCTAGCCCCCACCCTCCCTCCCCTCAAGGCTCTGCACACAGCTTGGACAAACCAGCCTCTAACAACCAATAATCAAGTGGCCTTTCTGAGTATAGGGGACTTACCAGCCCTGCCATAACTCAGGTAGGGTCTCTTCTGACACAGGAGTGGTCCACGGAGCAAGTAGGATGAAAAAGTGGTCTGGCTGCTGGTGGTTAGGAAGCTTTCCACACTGTCACCCTGGAAATGTATGTTGCTGTAGAACGTTATGCTAGGGTTGCTGGTGCCAGGGGCTGTTTGAAAGTGCCAGAGTTGAACACATTTCTCCCCATTCCATGAAAAGCGGACGGGAAGAATGGCCCCACACATGCTTGTTCTTTTATTAAGAGCTAATGGCTATAGTTTGTTGGCGTAACTAGGATATGTTATATCTTTCCAGGTATCTCAGGATAAAGCATTGATTGGTAAGATGCTTTCTCTGGAGCAGATAAAACTCTTTCCTGGAACTTCCCAGGCGGTCCAGTGATGAAGAATCTGCCTCGCAATGCAGGGAACCCAGGTTCCACCTCTTGTCAGGGAATTATGATCCCATATGCCCCAGAGCAACTAAGCCTGTGCATGGCAACTACTGAGCTTGTCTGCTCTGGAGCCCCTGCATTGCAACTAGAGAATCCTTGCATGGCAGTGAAAGATCCTGCAGGATGCAGCAAAGATCTTCTCTTGAAGTTCACACTGGTCACAGTAAATATTTTATTTTCAACAGACTTTTTATAACATCTTAAGAGTCTCACAGTTACAGAATTTCTCCCTAGTTGATGCTTCCTGATGACAAATCAAGAGGCATTTTAATCTCATCCATAACTCGTCTCCAAGCTGTATTTTCAGGAAGATTTGCTTCAGGGAGGCATCCCTACAGAGAACTAATTCCTTCTGTGGAGTATGACTCCTTGTTACAACCTCATGGATTGATTTATATCATCGCTAGTAGATTAGGGGACTCATCATTTGGAGTTCATTTGTTACTGAGTTCAAGCTCACTCTGCTTGCCCCATGAGAGACCAGTGAATCTGAGAGACCAGGTGTGGAGGCAAGAACTGTGACTTTATTTGGAAAGACAGCTGACCAAGGATACAGCAGACTAATGTCTCAAAATAACCCTCTCGTGGGGGTCTGGATGCCAGGTTCCTTTATGTATCAGAGATAGAGGGAGGTGAGGAAGCAAAGTAGTCTTTCAAGTACCTCCTAGAATGGCAAGCTTCAGGCAGGGGGATGTATTAATTTCTTCCTTTCTGCCATCTACAGGTGGACAGGATTCTGAAAAAAGGCTTTAGCTTGAGTGGCTCAGACAGTAAGGAACCTACCTGCAATGCAGGAGACCTGGGTTCGATCCCTGGGTCAGGAAGATCCCCTGGAGGAGGGCGTGGCAGCCCACTCCAGTACTCTTGCCTGGAGAATCCCCAAGGACAGAGAAGCCTGGCAGGCTACAGTCCATAGGGTTGCAAAGAGTTGGACATGACTGTGTGACTAGGCACAGCAAGCACTCAGGCAGAGGGGCAGGATTCCCTGAGACAGGCCGTAATGTCTGATTATAATAAATGTGGCCAAAAACACAGGTCTAGCATGAAGAGTCAAAACTGACTCTTTCCTGTTAGAATCCAACATTCTTTTGCTGTAACAGAAAATGATTTTGACTAATTCTTCCCAGGTCAGCGTTTTTTTTTTTTTTTTTTTTTTGCTATTGGAGTATGTGTGTGTGCTCAGTTGCTCAGTCATGTCTGACTCTTGTGACCCCAAGGGCTGTAGCCCATGAGGCTTCTCTGTCCATGGGATTTTCCAGGCAAGAATATCAGAGTGGGTTGCCATTTCCTCCTCCAGGGGGTCTTCCCCACCCAGGGATTGCACCTGCGTCTCCTGCATCTCCTGCATTGGGAGGCAGATTCTTTACCACTGAGCCACCTGGGAAGCCCCTTATTGGGTGAATAGTTGGTTTACAATGTTATGTTAGTTTCAGGTGTACAGCAAAGTGGTTCAGTTATACATTCAAGTATACCTATCTGATATGATTTTGACTGACTTAAAGAGAAATAGCCTTTATTAGAAGGTAATGGGGTATCTTACAAAATAGAAAATTGGGGGGAGGGATAAATTAGGAGTTTAGGATTAACAGATACACACTACTATAAATAAAATAATCAACAGGGACCTAGTCTAGAGCACAGAGTACTCTACTCAATAGTCTGTGTCGACTGAAAAATCAGTCACCACCTGAAGTAGAGAGCTATTTTATTCGGTGGGAATGTTTAGTACCCGAAGCCCTGGAGACAGCATCTCAGTAGCTCTGAGAAAACTGCTCAGGAGGCAGGAGGGGGAGTCATGCTCTATACTTGCTTGCAACAAAGCGGGGCAGGCAGTCTGAACATCAAAGATTATTGTTAAAGTTAAGGTAAGGTAAGGTAAGTTAAAGTCGCTCAGTCGTGTCCGACTCTTTGCGACCCCATGGGCTGTAGCCTACCAGGCTCCTCTGTCCATGGGATTTTCCAGGCAATAGTACTGGAGTGGATTGCCATTTCCTTCTCCAAAGATTATTGTTAAGTAGTAAGAAAACCTAGATACCAAGTAAGGAATTCATTCCTTTCTTTTGCACCTCAGCTATCTGGGGCCAAATCCTGTTTTTTCTTTTTTTCTTTTTCCCCCTCACGTCCCCCAGGGCTCTGCAGAAATCACTGTAGTGGGGTGACGGCATCTGCTGGCTCTCAGGCATTGTGTTTCCTTTTGGGAGCCTCAGTCACATTTGGAGGCTTAAAGTCACTGACGGCTGTTACATCCTTGTTTATTGATATGATATTCCATTTCACATCTGTAATAACTTATATGGGAATACAATTTGAAAAAGAATGGACACATGTATATGTATAACTAAATGGCTTTGTTGTATACTTTAAACTAACACAACATTGTAAATCAACTATACCACAATCAGTTCAGTTCAGTTCAGTTCAGTCGCTTAGTCGTGTCCAACTCTTTGCGACCCCATGGACTGCAGCACACCAGGCTTCCCTGTCCATCGCCAACTACCAGACCCTACTCAAGCTCATTGTCCATTGAGTCGCTGATGCCATCCAACTATCTCATCCTCTGTCATCCCCTTCTCCTCCCGCCTTCAATCCTTCCCACCATCAGGGTCTTTTCAAATGAGTTGGTTCTTCACATCAGGTGGCCATCAGGTTCTTCAGCTTCAGCATCTGTTCTTCCAATGAACACCCAGGACTGATTTCCTTTAGGATGGGCTGCTTGGATCTTCTTGCTGTCCAAGGGACTCTCAAGAGTCTTCTTCAATACCACAGTTCAAAAGCATCATTCTTCAGTGCTCAGCTTTCTTTACAGTCCAACTCTCACATCCATACATGACCACTGGAAAAACCATACCCTTGGCTAGATGGACCTTTGTTGGCAAAGTAATGTCTCTGCTTTTTAATATGCTGTCTAGGTTGGTCATAACTTTTCTTCCAAGGAGTAAGCATCTTTTAATTTCATGGCTGCAGTCACCATCTGCAGTGATTTTGGAATCCCCCCAAAATAAAGTCTGTCACTGTTTCCATTGTTTCCCCATCTATTTGCCATGTAATGATAGGACCAGATGCCATGATCTTAGTTTTCTGAATGTTGAGTTTTAAGCCAACTTTTTCACTGTCCTCTTTCACTTTCATCAAGAGGCTTTTTAGTTTTTTGCTTTCTGCCACAATACTAAATAAAAATTAAATTAATAAAAATTTAAGAAGATAATAATAGATTTCTTTGAAATGGGAAATCAGGCTGAAACCTAGACTTAAAATGGACAGGAAAGGACCAAGGGATCAGAACATCAGTATAATGCAGAAACTGGGGGCACCTGGGTGGACATCCTCTGAATAGAGGAGGCCCAGGCAACTTGACTGAGAGCTTCACCAGACTGCATCCAACTGGGCTCAGCCAGTAAAGAATCTGCATGCAATGCAGGAGACCCAGTATCCATCCCTGTGTTGGAAGATTCCTTGAAGAAGGGAATGGCTACCCGCTCCAGTATTTTTGCCTGGAGAATTACATGAAAAGAGGAGGCTGGTGGGTCACAGTCCATGAGGTTGCAAGGAACCAGACACGACTGAGCGACTAACACTTTCACTTTCCTCTTCCTCAAAGCAGATTTGAGATGCTGTCACCAGAGAAAGAGTGATACTAAAACTGCAAAGTAACATGTGACCATGATGTCCTGTTTTATCATTGTTTTCACTTTGTAATTTTTTAGATGTAATGCAATGCCTTTCAAAAGGCAATTTTTAAAAATAAACAATATTGATAATGCCAAGTTTTGCTATCTAAAACTTACTGTTCCAAGTTGATACACTTCATGCAGGCATTCCCTATTTAGAAAAATGTGTTTTGCAAGCTTCATAGAAACACATTTGAACACATTAAATATCACTGCAGCAATGAACAGAGATCTCATATTCCTTCGATCTCCTCCTCTTCTGATTTCTGCATTTTTGTTTATCTATTTATTTGGCTGTGTTGAGGTGCAGTTGTGGTATGCAGCATCTTTTGTTGCAAGCGCATGGACTCTCTAGCTGTGGCATGTGGGCTTGGTGGTTGCGAGGGCTTCCCTGGTGGGTCAGAGGTTAAAGCGTCTGCCTCCAATACAGGAGACCCAGGCTCGATCCCTGGGTTGGGAAGATCCCCTGGAGAAGGAAATGGTAACCCAGTCCAGTATTCTCACCTGGAGAATCCCATGGATGGAGAAGCCTGGTAGGCTACAGTCCACGGGATCACAAAGAGTCGGACACGACTGAGCGACTTCACTTTCTTTCACTTGGTTGTTCCGAGGCAAGTGGGGTCTTAGTTCCCCAATCAGAAATCAAATCCACATCCCCTGCATTGCAAGGCAGATTTTTAACCACGGGACCACCAGGGAAGTCCCTCTATATTTATTATATTATGAGCAGACATTGCCAAAGAAAAGGCAATAAATTACTATAAACGACAACATTGATTCTTAGGGAGAAAGGATAGCAAGAATCAGCTCTTTTATGTGACCAAAGAATCTCTTTATTTAATGTTCTTATTAATGTGAACTGAATCTAAAAATGTGAACATCTAAATATATATAAATATTGCTTAATTCGAGTTTTACCTGCATTGTATAAACTGCCTATAACTTCTTTTCTTAAGGAATAGTTGTGTATGTTTCTTTTCCTCAATTTCTCACTAAACGTCAAATCATTTTGGAATAAATAGTACAGTAAGGTATTATATAAATAGGAAAAAGTTGAATACTACATAAGACATTGTAAGATGCCTTCTTTTACATTTATTTTTTATTGAAGTATAGTTGATGTACAATGTTGTGTTAATTTCCGCTGTAGAGCAAAGTGACTCGGTTACACACCTATATTATACATTCTTTTTAAAATAATATCCTCTGCCATTATGGTTTATCCCAGGAGATTGGATATAGTTCCCTGTGCTATACAGTAGGATCTTGCTGTTTATCCATTCTATATATAATAGCTTGCATCTACTAACCTTAAACTCCCAGTCCATCCTTCTCCCTCCCTGCCCGCTTGGCAATTCAAGTCTGTTCTCTATGTCCATGATTCTATTTCAGGGATAAGTTCATTTGTGCCATATTTTAGATTCCACATGTAAGTGAAATATGGTATTTGTCTTTCTCTGACTTATTTCACTTAGCATGATGATCTTATGCTGCTGCTGCTGCTAAGTCGCTTCAGTTGTGTCCGACTCTGTGCGACCCCATAGACGGCAGCCCAACAGGCTCCCCCGTCCCTGGGATTCTCCAGGCAAGAACACTGGAGTGGGTTGCCATTTCCTCCTCCAATGCATGAAAGTGAAAAGTGAAAGTGAAGTCGCTCAGTCTAGTTGCATCCGTATTGCTGCAAATGGCATTATTTCATTCATTTTTAGTACTCCAGTATTAATGTGTAAGACGTCTTTATTCATTCATCTGTCGATGGACATTTAGGTTGTTTCCATGTCTTGACTGTTGTGAATAGTGCTGCTGTAAACATTGAGAGTGCATGCATCTTTTTGAATTATGGTCGTGTCTGGGTATATGCCCAAGAGTGGGATTGTTGGATTCTATGGTAATTTTACTTTTAGTTTTTTAAGGAGCCTCCATACTGTTCTCCATAGTGGCTGCACCAACTTACATTCCCACCAACAGTGTAGGAGGGTTCCCTTTTTTCTACACCCTCTCCAGCATTGGTAATTTGTAGACATTTTGATGATGGCCATCCTGACCACTGTGAGATGATACCTCACTGGAGTTTTGATTGGCGTTGCTCTAGTAATTGGTGATATTGAGCATCTTTTCACTATGCCTTCCTTTTTAAACTGGTCCTCTCGTTAGATGCAGTGGCTGTATTCAAAATACTTAATGAGTAGTGCGAATCCTGACCAATCAGAGTGGATGTGGGACAGCCCTGCAGGGACACAGCAGTGAACACCAGCCCCACTGCAGGCACACAAGTATAATCTTATAGAAGTTTTTCCCTCTCCTGAAAGCTGGAGAAGTCAAAATAAACACACACTGGTTTCTTGTTTGTATCGTCTTCCTTTTCTGTATATTCATCTCTGGGTAATTTTGGAGCCAGTGTGCCTAAAGAGATGAGCATTGGGTTAGGAATTCTGACATTCTGTCATTTCGACTCATCTTCTTAAATCAGTCTTGTTGTTTTACCAGGGGTCTCAGGGTTCCCACTGTGAAACTGGGCCAAGGGACCTTTAAATCCAATTGACCTCAACAAGTTTCTTAAAATCCTGTTCACCTAACATCTCTTAGCAACAGTTGATAGTCATTAATTGTAGAAAAGCAACACTTTCTGAATGAGCTGGCCACTCGGATTCTTGATCAGCAAGATAGCCTAGAACTGAAAGATTTCTGTCTCTCACATGGACAAAAGTTAAAACTGCACACACATTACTGCCTGTTTAGCATCTCTGCTGTCACAGTTAGCTTCACCTGGAGAAACCTTCCCCTCCAAAAGAGAAAAAAAAAAGACTAAACAATGCCAAAACAGGGTCCCTCTTCATCTTGAAGAACAACAGCTTAATTGGCTCAGCCATTTAGAAGCCAAATCATTGATATGTTCACTAATGAAATGTTTCATGCTCTTTGGAGCCTTTGAGGGGAAAAAAGAAAAACGTTCACGCTGATCTATAAATCACGTTAAATAATTTCTCTTCCCTTCCAAGGAAACTTTTTTTCACTCTCTCTGTGTTATATTATCTGCATGAAACAGACACTGGCAGAGGGGAAAACGACAGGACACTCTAAGCAAATTTAATGAAGTGGCTCCAAATATTGTATCAAAATAAATGAAGTGAATAATGCAAGAGCTCATTCCTGGGTCTCTTTTCACAACAATAACCATTGTATGAAACACACACCAGAGGGGATTCAGATGGATGGCTGAGTCTGAAGGCGTCACTGTGATGTAT
Source organism: Capricornis sumatraensis (assembly GCF_032405125.1). Taxonomy (NCBI): domain Eukaryota; kingdom Metazoa; phylum Chordata; class Mammalia; order Artiodactyla; family Bovidae; genus Capricornis; species Capricornis sumatraensis. Next base: position 54,975,242 of record NC_091085.1, on the reverse strand, counting down.
TACATACCAGGACACAATAGGCAGCTTCAATTGCTATATTTAATTTCAGTAATTCTTTGAGCCTGGTAATTGGGAAGAGGTAGGAAGGGAGGGGAGAAGGACAATGACAGCCCTTTCGAGCTGTCTACAAACAGTGTTTGCTTTGGCTTCCATCAAAAAACCTAGATGGGTTCTTGAGTTTTATTATTATTATTATTTTTAATTCTATCGAAGTCTAGTTGATTATAACGATGTACAACAAAGTGACTCCATTGTACATTTGTTGTTAGTGGTGGTGTTTCATCGCTAGTCGTGTCTGACTCTTTTGCAACACCATGGACTGTAGCCCACCAGGCTCCTCTGTCCATGGGATTTGATTCCCATCTGATTCCTTCTCCAGGGGATCTTCCCAATCCAGGAATCAGACCTGCACCTCCTGCTTGGCAGGCGGATTCTCTACCACTGAGCCACCGGGAAGCCCCCAGTACATATATATATGTCCTTGTTCATATTCTTTTCAATTCTGACTCATCACAAGATGTTAAATATAGTTCCCTGGGCTGTGCAGCAGGACCTCGTTGTCTATCCATCCTATACATGCTAGGTTGCATCTGCTAACCCCCAAACTCCCAGTCCTTCCTTTCCCTCCCAACTTTTGGCAGCTGTAAGTCTATCCTCTCTGTCCGTGACTCTGTTTCTGTTTTGTAGATAAGTTCATTTGTATTGTATTTTAGATTCCACGTATAAATGGTATAAATGGTGTTTGTCTTTCTCTGACTTACTTGGCTTAGTATGATAATCTCTAAGTCTATCCATGTTGCTGCATGGGGTCTTTAGGTTTTTTTTTAAGATGTTTACTTAAATTTATTTCTATTTATCTGTTTTTTGACTGCACCACCCAGCATGTGGGATCTTATTTCCCCAACCAGGGATCAAATCCGTGTCCCTGCAATGGAAGTGTATATTCTTAACCACTAGACTGCCAGGGTTTAGACTCCCTGGATCTCTTGGTGGGACTCCCTCCATTGTCTGAGGGAGCATTGCTTAGAAATTAGTGGCTCCTGCGTCATCTTTTGGTTGTCCAACACTGGTGATTCCCTCAGGGATGCCCTCACTGTGAAAGAGTGAGATTCCATCTCTGACAGTGAGGGGGTCCACACGTGTCCTGGACTTGGCCAACCTCATTCTTTCCCAAGAATTTTGATTCTTGAGTAATGGGTGCAGGGAGTCGGGGAATATGGGCGGCCACACACTATTGTGACATAGAAAGGTCACATATAGAGGTGATCACTATATGTCCTATAGCTGGGTCATAAGTGGCTTTTGTCATCTTTTCTGTGGTCCCCAATAGTTGGTTCTCTTGGTTCCTGCTCATTTCTCAGGTTTTTAATCTCTGCCTCTGATATCCTTCTAATAATGGGTCACTTGCTGTTGCTTGCAACCAAGAAAACCAACTCACTCCAACAAGCTTCTTAGAAGAACATGCCCCCCCTTTTTTTGTCTCAGGGAAAAAAGAGGTGTGAGATATTTTGAAAACATCCTGAGGCTGAAGATAATATGCCGCAAATTCATTAAACTTGTGCTATGTGTCAGAAGTGGTTCTAAGCAGTGTGTATCTATGAGCTCAATTCTCACCATTATATTTTAAAGAAATGTATTATTCTTCCCATTGTAAAGATTAGAAAATGAAAGCAGAGAGATGATAAATAAATCACTTATGTGCGTCAAAGTAAAAAGTGGAAGGGCCAGAAATTGAAACCAGGGAGTCTGGGTCTAGCTCTTGTTTTTTAAGGATATTCTGTTGCTTCTCTCAAATGATAAAACTGTCCAACTTTTTCAAGATGGATTCCAGCCCAGAGGCCTCTGGGATCACATATTAGCATTACATATTATGGGTTGGTGCCCTCTCCCTTTTGATGCCCACAGAGCCTTTCTGCACATGTGCGGTGTCTCCCTTGCCCCAGGGATGGGAAATATGTGAGGTTCTGATCCTTTGCTCAGACAAGGTTTAGCCCATCTCTGTTCCTGCCATGACCATTATTGTACAGTGTCCACAGGAGGCAAAGCTTGGCTGTTTACCCTGTTTCAGTTGTTACTTCCATTCTGGAGAGAAAATAGCAAGCTGGTTATAAATGCCTAAACTGGAGCCTGTCTATCTCTTATTTCACTATCATAGCACAGTAGGCTAGAAATATTATAGTTTGGATATAATGGAGGTGGTTTTTGCTGCTTTTAGCAATTATCTGGCAGCTGTGTGCCCTCTGTTTATGTCTTGGCTGAATTTGCTGTACCTGGTCCTTCTCAAACCTTGTAGAATTAAGATTCCTCTATTTAAGGGCATCATTATGCAGTTCCATCACAATCTCGCACATGTGTTACTTGTTGTTTTTATACTGTTAGTGAGCAGCATAGCACAAGGCCTAAAATTTTACTCAAAACAGCATGTGAGATTTAGGAGCTGTGGCTTGCTCAAAGTTGTCTTTGAGGGGACTTTCCTGGCAGTCCAGTGGTTAAGACTCCACACTCCCACTGCAGAGGGTATGGGTTCAATCCTCAGGGAACTATGATCCCACAAGCTGCATGCTGCAGACAAAGTATCAAGCAGGTTTTTTTGTGTGTGTGACTTTGAAATCAGGAAAGATGGTTTTCGGGTAGTTTCAGAGGAGCACAGCTGGGGATATAAGAGGCTTGAAAACCTTTCCTTGGGGCTTTCTGCAGTGCTGGACAGACAGAATGCCACTGCCACTATTTCCCTTGGGGAAAGAGAAGGCTTTATTGATTATCACCCCTCCCAGGCCTCGGGAATCCATTAATAAAGATTTATCTTTTGCATTGACTGCAGAAGTTGTAGCTTGTGTAGGATTTATGCATCAAATTACTCCTTCCCCCTTGTACCCCATGCTTCTGCTTCCGTTCTTCATGGGATTACTTAAGCTTTACCTGGGGGCTTCCCAGGTGGTACTAGTGGTAAAGAGTCCGCTTGCCATACAGGAAAGCTGGGTTTGATCTCTGGGTCAGGAAGATCCCCTGGAGGAGGAAATGGCAACCCAATCCAGCATGATTGCCTGAAAAATCCCATGAACAGAGGAACCTGATGGGCTACAGTCCATAGGGCTGCACAGAGTTGGACATGACTGAAGAGACTTAGCATGCGTGCAAACTTTACCTAGCTACTTTTTCTCCAGGTACAGCTTTTCTGGCTTGGCCAACCTCCCTCTAATCTTGCAGATTTGGAAATACAATCCAATTACTCTCAATTTCTCCCAATTACGGTCCAAGTCCTGCATCTGGATAAGCACATATTTTTATTCTTTTTTATTTTCCATTAAGTTGACAAGCACCATGCACAGGCCTACTCATCTGCTTCTATTATACCTTGTGGTAATGACCAGGCTGAATGAGTTTTGGGCTCAGCCTTGGTATCTGAAGTGCATTATCACCAACCTAACCCTGTTAACAGATTGAGAAGCTGTAATTAATATGATAACAACTTTTCACAGGACATTTCATCTACAGACATAAACCACAAGAAACATGTATCGCTTTTAGTTAAGGTGAACTTAACTGAATTACTGAGACGTTATGGCCTCACTGGGAGAGCTGAATGCCTTGAAAACAAAAGTAGAAAATGAATTAAAGTGAGTCTTAAGTAGACATACACAGATGTAAGTTGGGATTGTCACCTTGAGTTGCTCTGTGTATGTGTGTGTGTGTGTGTGTGTGTGTGTGTGTGTGTGTGTGTGTGTCTACATGCCACATGTATCTATAGAACAGGGATTAAGAATACAGGCTTGGGAGGCAGCCTGTCCAGTTTCATATTGTGGGTCTGCTAATTATGAACTCTATGATCTGGGGTGTGTACCAGTGAACTCAGAATTTGAGCCCAAGCATTCTGGCTCCAAGTCCATACCTTAAGCCACCAGCTCTACTGCTTCTCCAGTAGGATAATAAATAATAAGTCAAGAAGACAAACCAAGTGTCCTTCCCATATTGCCCTTGGTCTTCTGAGTCTTCTCAAACAAACTTGCTAGTTTCTTATTTTTTTAAATTTATTATTGCTTTTAAGTTTTTAATTGAATGGTTCAGGTGTGCTGTGCATATTTGCATAATTTTGAAATGATCACTGTGATAAGTCTAGTAACCATCTGTCCTCATACAAAGTTATTACAATATTGTTGACCATATTCCTTATGCTGTATATCCCCATGACTTATTTAATATATGAATGGAGGTTTGTACATCTTCATCCCCTTCACCTATTTTGTTCCCTACTCTCTCTTCTCTGGCAGTCTTCTGTTTGTCCTCTGGTTCTGTGCATCTGATTTTTGTTTGATCTGTTTTTAAGAGTCCACATATAAGGGAGACTGTGGTATTTGTCTTTCTCTGACTTATTTTGTTCAGCACAGTACTCTCTAGATTCACCCATGGCCACAAATGGAAGGATTTTATTCTTTTTTTATGGCTGAGTAGCATTTCATTGCGGATAAGGCAATGGCACCCCACTCCAGTACTCTTGCCTGGAAAATCGCATGGATGGAGGAGCCTGGCAGGCTGCAGTCCATGGGGTCCCTAAGTCGGACATGACTAAGCAACTTCACTTTCACTTTTCACTTTCACGCATTGGAGAAGGAAATGGCAAACCGCTCCAGTGTTCTTGCCTGGAGAATCCCAGGGACGGAGGAGCCTGGTGGGCTGCTGTCTATGGGGTCACACAGAGTTGGACACTACTGAAGTGACTTAGCAGCAGCAACAGCAGCAGTATTTCATTGTGTGTGTGTGTTTGTGTGCACACGTGTGCATGTATGTGCTGTGCTGTGCTCAGACACTCAGTTGTGTCCAACTCTTTATAACCCCATGGACTGTAGCCTGCCAGGCTCCTCTATCCATGGAGATTCTCCAGACAAGAATACTGGAGTGGGTTGCCATGCCATCCTCCAGGGAATCTTCCCAACCCAAGGACTGAACCCAGGTCTCCCACACTGCAGGTGGATTATATCCCACCTAGACCATCAGAGAAGCCCATGTATAATATGTGTGTGTGTGTGTGTATATATATATATATATATATATATATATATATATATATATATAAAATCTAAGTCAAAATGTTTTGTGTTTGTTTTTGTATATTGTGTGAGAAATTAGTCTAATTTTATTCTTTTGCATAGAGCTGTCCATTTTTCCCAGCACCATTTGTTAAAGAGGTTGTCCTTTTTCCATTGTACATTCTTTCTCCTTTTGACATAGGTTGATTGACCATGTAAGTATGGGTTGAGTTACTGGTTTCTTACGTACTGCTCCAGGAATATAGATTTTAATTAAGCATGACCTAGTCCTCATAGCTACATGTTTGGCTTAACAACAGAACATAGAGTGTTCATGTTATGTAAAGACACCCTTCATTCCTTTTAGTATGCTTTTATTTAAACTCCACTGAATAGAGCTGGCCCTGATGTGAGACAGGGTGTCACTCCTGCTAGAGTGACATCATGCTTGTGAACAGAGTGTGAGCAGCTCAGCCAACACCCGGGTTGGCTTCTCCAAAGCCACTCACAATGACAAGACCCCCTGTATGGCTGTGGTGGCCTTGTGGCCAGCATCTTCCTCAGAGACATCTATTTCAATGATGATGGAAAGGAGTTCCTGGGAGCCTGTGGTGTCTTTATATGTCCAGGGAGATCTTATGGACTCTCTATTACCATGAAACCTATAGGTTCTACGTGGCAAGAGGAAGCCACACGGACTCCACCAGTTAAGGAATCATCATGGTCTTACCAAGCTGTATCAGTCAGCTATTGCTGTGTAACATACAAGCACAAAAAATCCTATTGCTTAAATTAACAAACATTCTTTAGCTCCTGAGTCTGTGCATTGGCTGGACATTTCTTCTGGCCTTGGCTGGGCTTATTGATATCCCTATGTCAGTTGGTGAGTCAACAGTTAGATCTATTTTGCTGATTTTGGCTGGGCTCTTGGGTGTTTGGAGGTTTGACAAGACAACTGCATTTCCTCTCCTGCTATATATGACTCATTCCTCAGCAGGCTACCCCCGGCTCATTGATGTGGAGGCAGAAAGTTCCAAGGAGTGAGCAGGAGCAGGGCTCTTGAAACCTAGGTGTGGAAAGGGCACAATGTCACTTCCACTATACTTTGTGGGCTAAGGCAAGTAACAAGACTAGCTCAAATTTGAAGGGTGAGGAAATATACTGGAAATATATTCTACCTCTTTTTTATCTTTTTAAAATCCTAATTGTTTACCTTAATTTTCCCACAAGCTCTGTTCTTTTTTTTAAAAAAAATTATTTATTTATTTATTTTTGGCTGTGCTGGGTCTTGATTGCTGCAGTCTTTCTCTAGTTGAGTTAAGCAGAGGTTACTCTCTAGTTGGGTGTGGAGGCTTCTTGTTGCAGTGGCTTCTCTTGTCGTGGAGCGGGGGCTCTAGGATGTGCAGGGGCTTCAGCACTTGCGGCACAAAGGCTCAGTAGCTGCAGTGCCCAACAGTCGTGGCACATGGGCCCAATCGCTCTGTAGCATGTGGGATCCACCTGGACCAGGGGACCCATGTCCCCTGCATTGGCAGGGAGACTATCCACCACTGAGCCGCCAAGAAGGCCCTCTACCTCTTAATAGAGGAAGCTTCAAAGTTACATTGAAAGTGGTGTGCACCTGGGGAAAAGAATTGGAGCCCCTTTTTACAATCAATGCATCACACGAACTAGAATATACTGTCCCAGAAGCTTGGAGACACTCACAGGTTGAAAAAAGACCTTGGAAGCCTCTACTGACTGTTAGCAGAAGTTCATGTTCTTGACACACAATGAGGCCAAGCAAACTGAAATGACAGAGTTTGGAACAGAGAAAGGTTTACTGTAGGACCATGCAAGGAGACGGGTGGCTCATGCCGTAAAAAATCCCGAGTTTCCGAAGGGTTTTGACAAAGCGCTTTAAAAATCCAAGTTAGGGGGGTGGGGGTGGGGGTCATGGGATATATAATCAGCTTGTCAACAATTCTATGACTGGTGAAGCAGCAGGGTGGTGTCACAGGGGTTGACATGATCAGTCCTTAGGCTCCAGGAGAGCTGAGGCTATGAGCTCATGAATGTCAACTAGTTAACATCTTCCATTTGGTGAGAGGTTTTCACATCTGCAAAACAATTCAGGAAATGTGCATCAAATACTATCCTCTAGGTACTTTGGAGAGGAGCTAAAGCAGAGGATATGGAGGAGGGCCTGTCCCCCCACCTTCAGGAAGGCCGCAAGGGGTCCTGCTTGGTTACATGACCACTTGGGGCCTGAGAAGGTAGTTATAACCCAGAGAGCCAGAGGTGCCCTTTAGACTCTGCAGCCAGTTCCCTTTTGATTGTTCCCCAGTATTTTGTCACTCCAAAGAGCTGAGCGAGAAATATCCTGGCTCCATCTGTCTTTGTGCAAAAGTTCAGACCCAGCTGTAGGATAACTCCCATGGACAGAGGAGCTTGGTGGGCTATAGTCCATGGGGCTGCAAAAGAGTCGAATATGACTTAGCGACTGAACAAGAAAAGGGGGCCCTTGAAGAGAGAATCCTTCTTTTGGGGGGAGGAGTGTTTGGTAAGGTAGCTAAATAACTCCATGCAGGCAGGGGCTTCCCAGATGGCTCAAGAATCCACTCGCCAGTGCAGGAGACACAGGTTCAGTCTCTGGGGTTAGGAAGATCCCCTGGTGGAGGAAATGGCAACTGGTTCCAGTATTCTTGCCTGAAAAATCCCACGGACAAAGGAGCCTGGTGGGTTCCTCTGCCCATGGGGGTCACAAAGAGTCAGACACAACTGAACGACTGAGTGTGCACACACACTGGCTCCATGCAAAACAGTTCTCCTTGAAACCTGTTCCTAGAGGCTGATTCATCATCAGAGGCACCAGTGTCTAGCAGCAGTGGTCATTCTCTGCGTCCAAGCTCTGCTATCCATCCCTGCCAGCATTCAGCATCAGTCTTCCAGACAACGTTCCATGGAGGGCCTCTCCCCTCAGCCGGGCACACAGAACCAAGGACTGCATTAAACCAGATCTCGGTTGAATGGCTCAGTATTGCAGGGTATTCTGATTCCAGCCCTGCAGGCCAGTGCTATTGTTGAAAGAGAGGATTCTTTGCCCATCTCTGACCTTGGGAACTCACCCAAGGCTTGCTGGTGAATGCCAAATGCTAAGAGGAATGCTATTGATCAGGACTGGAAGGAGGAAGGAAAGCTGAGTCATAAATGCTTATTAATGGCTGCAAAAGGGACTGACGCTGGGATTTTTGGCATGATGATAAAAGGGCAGAGAGCGAAGTTAAAGAACTGGAATTAAAAATCTCTGCCTTGGGGGAGCCAGGACTCAGACGAGGTTTACATCAGAATCAACTGGGGAAGCTTTTAAAAATACAAATTCCCGGCCCAGACCCAGCCTTATCAACTCAAAACTTCTTGGGGGAGAGGGCGTAGATTTTTCAAGTCATATTTTGTAAAAGCTCTCCAAGGGTTTTAGGAACTGCTGACGTGGTCCAATGCTGTGATCCACTCCTCATCACCCTTGAAGGATGAACCCAGTGATATTTACAACCATAGTAAGTCCTGTTTATGAGGCTGACTGTGGCCAGGCAAACTGCATTATTTCATCATGTTTCCTATCTATTTGTGTGTTGTTTAGTCACTAAGTTATGTCCAGCTCTTTGCAACCACATGGACTGTAGCCCGTCAGGCTCCTCTGTCCATGGAATCTCTGTCAGGAATTCTTTAGGCAAGAATACTGGAGTGGGTTATCGTTTCTTTCTCCAGGGGATCTTTCTGACTCAGGGATCAAACCCACATCTCTTGCACTGGCAGGCAGATTATTTACCACTGAGCCACTAGGGAAGCCCCAATCCTATCTATAGGTACAATATAATCATTATTCCCATTTTCCCCATAAAATAATTGAGGATTAGAAGAGATGGAGTAAACAAAGGTACACAGAAGGGGAGTGGCAGAAAGTGAAAGTGCGAGTCTCTCAGTCATATCCCACTCTTTGCGACCCCATAGACTGTAGCCCACCAAAGAGAATATATATATTGGGCTACCCAAAAAGTTCATTAGGGTTTTCTGCAATACATCTTTTTTTTTATGGCTGCGCTGGGTCTCTGTTGCTGCGTGCGGGCTTTCTCTAGATGCGGCTAGTGGGAATCACTCTTCATTGCAATGTGTGAGCTTCTCATTGCAGTGGCATCTCTTGTTGCGAATCATGGGCTCTAGGTGTGCTGGCTTCAGTAGCTGTAGTTGCAGTAGCCAGGCTTAGTTGCCCCTTGGCATGTGGGAACCTTCCAGACCAGGGATCGAACCCATGTCCTCTGCGTTGGCAGGTGGACTTTTAACCACCGGACCACCAGGGAAGTCCTTTCCCATAAGATCTTACAAGAAAAAAAAAAGAGCTTTATGGCTAACCCTATATATAATATTTATATGTATTTATGCTTATATATATATTGGAGAAGGCAATGGCAACCCGCTCCAGTACTCTTGCCTGGAGAATCCAAGGGATGGGGGAGCCTGGTGGGCTGCCGTCTATGGGGTCGCACAGAGTCGGACACAACTGAACAACAAAATGCATATATATACAGTGTGTGTATATGTATACACCCAGATGTGTATACAAATGTGTGTATATATGTATGTACGTGCATAAACATTTCTGTATCTGTATGTGGATATGTATGCATGTATAAATATATCTATCAATGTGCATAAAGGTATATGTGTTTATATTGTGTAAATGTACATATATGTGTATATGTCTATATATCATCTCCACACATAGCTAGCTAAGGAAACTGCAATCTGTGTGTCTTCTTCGTATCACGTCTAGGAAATCCCATGGGATGGCCTTTCAGGGCCTGGGGCAGAGCTTACCCATTGCCCCCAGAATCCATTTTTCTTATATCCCCTTTAGGAAAAGGATCCCCGCCTCTGAGCCAGGCATAAGGCAACTCAGGTGGTCCCCGCCTTTGAGCCAGGCATAAGGCAGCTCAGGTGGTGACATTTCCCAGCATCCCTTGCAGCCCTGGGTGGACCTGAGACAAGTTCAGGCCAGCGGGATGTGAGTGGAGGGGAGGTGAGCAAAGTCAGGGTCATGACCTTCTGAAAGGAGATTACTCACTCTCTACTGCTTTTCGTTTCTCCCTTTCCTCCCTGGAGGCTGGAATGAGGACCCTGTGGTGGTCACACAGCACCGGGTGGTTCTTGTCCAGAAGCAGTTTTGCCCACCTCCACCACTGGCACCTGGGAATACCTGGAGACACATTCTTCTATCACACGGCAGAGGGGGTTGCTGCTGACATCTCATGGGTAGAGATGCTGTAAAATATCCTGTGATGCACAGGAACCCCCCTCTCCCAAATAAAGAATTGTTGTTGTTTAGTCGCTCAGTCACAATGGACTCTGCGACCACATGGATGTAGCCTGCCAGGCTCCTCTGTCCATGGGATTCTCCAGGCAAGAATACTAGAGTGGATTGCCATGCCCACCTCCAGGGGATCTTCCTGACCCAGGGATTGAACTTGCATCTCCTGCATTGACAGGAAGATTCTTTACCACTGAACCACCAGTCCAAATAAAGAATCATCCAGCATTAAAACGTCAACTGTGTGGAAGTTGAGAAAGGTTGTAGTAAATGTCTCTACATAAATATTTCCTTTTTCCTACAAGCTTAGCTTGTACCACGATATGGGACTTTATTGAAGTATAGGGCATCAGAGATCCCCAAATGATTGTGGACCAGATGCCATTCTGGGAGAACAGAGAAGCCCTTTTTATTATGAGGAAGCATAGCAGAAAGACCAGTTTTTAAAGATAAGATGTCTGATGGAAGGCAGGAAACTGACATGCTCATTAATACAAGCAAAATATAATTTCCTGGAAGGCCACTGAGAACTGTCAGAATCACTGGGGAGGCTGGAAACAGGCAGGGAGCAGGAAAGCTTTGGAGACCAGGAGGTAGAAACTACAAAAATGGTCCCTAGCAGGAACAAACTGGATGACTGGGTCCAGATTGGGTGGATGCAATTTCATCTGCTTCTTCTGTCCTTCGGTCGCTTGTTGGAGAGTTAATGGCTCTAGTTAGCATCTACCTGGTTCAGTTCAGTTCAGTTCAGTTGCTCAGTCATGTCCGACTCTTTGCAACCCCAGGAACCTCAGCACACCAGGCCTCCCTGTCCATCACCACCTCCCGGAGCTTACCCAAACTCATGTCCATTGAGTCAGTGATGCCATCCAACCATCTCATCCTCTGTCATCCCCTTCTCCTCCTGCCTTTAATCTTTCCCAGCATCAGTGTCTTTTCCAATGAGTCAGCTCTTCGCATCAGGTGGCCAAAGTATTGGAGTTTCAGCTTCAACATCAGTCCTTCCAATGAACACCCAGGACTGATCTCCTTTAGGATGGACTGGTTGGATCTCCTTACAGTCCAAGGGACTCTCAAGAGTCTTCTCCAACACCACAGTTCAAAAGCATCAATTCTTCGGTGCTCAGCTTTCTTCACAGTCCAACTCTCACATCCATACATGACCACTGGAAAAACCATAGCCTTGACTAGATGGACCTTTGTTGGCAAAGTAATGTCTCTGCTTTTTAATATGCTGTCTAGGTTGGTCATAACTTTCTTTCCAAGGAGTAAGCATCTTTTAATTTTATGGCTGCAGTCACCATCTGCAGTGATTTTGGAGCCCCAAATAATAAAGTCTGTCACTGTTTCCACTGTTTCCCCATCTATTTGCCATGAAGTGGTGGGACCAGATGCCATAATCTTAGTTTTCTGAATGTTGAGCTTTAAGCCAAATTTTTCACTCTCCTCTCACTTTCATCTAGAGGCTCTTTAGTTCTTCTTCACTTTCTACCATAAGGATGGTGTCATCTGTATATCTGAAGTTATTGACATTTCTCCTGGCAATCTTGATTCCAGCTTGTGCTTCCTCCAGCCCAGCATTTCTCATGATGTACTCTGCATATAAGTTAAATAAGCAGGGTGACAATATACAGCCTTGACATACTTCTTTTCCAATTTGGAACCAGTCTGCTGTTTCATGTCCAGTTCTAACTGTTGCTTCCTGACCTTCATACAGATTTCTCAAGAGGCAGGTCAGGTGGTCTGGTATTTCCATCTCTGGAAGAATTTTCCACAGTTTATTGTGATCCACACAGTCAAAAGCTTTGGCATATTTAATAAAGCAGAAATAGATGTTTTTCTGGAATTCTCTTGCTTTTTCGACGATCCAGCAGATGCTGGCAATTTGATCTCTGGTTCCTCTGCTTTTTCTACCTGGTTAGCCAAGCTTAGACTTTGAGCCCAACTGCTGGCTGGGTGCCCAGTAGAGATAGGAGGGCAGTCACTCAAGAACTCTCCAGGTGACCTCTGACCTCTGTGGCAGAAGATCCACCACCTCCCTATACTGTCTGACCAAGAATGCACACAATGGGACCTCCCTGGTGGTTCAAGGGTTACGAATCTGCCTTACAATGCAGGGGACATGGGTTTGATTCCTAGTCAGGGACCTAAGATCATGCATGCTGCTGGGCAGCAAAGCCCTCATGCCACAGCTGGAGAGTCTATGTGTTGCAACGAAAGATCCACACAATGCAATGTAGAGTCTGTGTGCCACAACTGAGGCCTGATGCAGCCAAATAAGTAAACTAAAAAAGATAATAATAAAATAACACTAAAAAGAGTCTTAAAGAAAGAATGCCCACAATGGAATAAGATAATTGCAAAGGAATTTGGAGTCACAGTGAGAAATGGGATTGAATGCTACTGTAGCCCTAACCAATGATTCATGTTAGGAAGTCAGGAGAGGAGATTCAACCACTGGCTTGGCCACTTCCTAGCCATGTGACTCCAAGAAAATTCCTTTGATTTTTGGGGGGCCTGATCATCAAGGCTAGAATCTCAAACGATCCACATCCTCCAACTTGAAGTATCTCAGATCCACTCAAGCAAGTGCAAAAGATGATTAATAGCTGCTGGTAATAGATTACCCTGCTTGCCAAGATCTATATATTGACACCTACAGCTCAGGCTATTTGTCTGTCCAATTACACATCCAAAAAAAGAGGGAACATTTTAATTGCACATATTGATTTTGTCTCAGAGATTTGAGGGGCATGGAGACGGACTGGGAATTTTCTTCAAAGCCTTCATGTACTTGAAAGCATCTCAGAAGTTGGGAAGAAGCAGAGCAAGGTCTCCTGTGCTGTGAATAAGCCATCTAGCCATAGAGAGGCAGTGAGGGAGTCTCATCATCCCATTCTTGTGCTTAGGGACTTCCCTCGCAGCTCAGTTGGTAAAGAATCTGCCTGCAATGCAGGAGACCTGAGTTCAATACTTGGGTCAGGAAGATCCCCTGGAGAAGGAAATGGCAACCCACTCCAGTAGTCTTGCCTGGGGAATCCCATGGACAGAGGAGCCTGGTGGGTTACAGTCCATGGGGTCGCAAAGAGTCGGACACATTTATCCTACTCTAAATCTCCTGAGTTTGAACCACAGATGCTCATTATCCCCTTGGGCTGTGTCTAATTACACAGCCCCGAGAAATGTGGACTTTCTAATGCTTCTAATGACACAGATCTTCCGAATGAGATTGTCTAAGATGAATCTTGGCCCATCCAGTTCTCATTAAAACCCTTTCTTCTTGGCACGGTGATTTGGCTTCTGTTTCCATGGGGGAGGCAATCAAGCCGTAGACTCATTATTTAACTCATGCTTCTCTCGCTCTCTCCTCTCTCTGTCTCTATCCCAACCAGTTATTTTCAAACACCTTTTTTGAGAACACGGAGTTTTGCATATTCCTTGAGGCTTTTTTAAACAGGGAGGATTGAGATTTTGTTTACTTACCCATGGAGAAAAGTGTAATTTGGGAACTTTTCTCATTTGTCGGTACCTGAGTTCTGCCCCAGGGGCCCCTCCAGGCTAGGTGTCGAGCTCTCCTTTGTGGTAAATCGTAGGTGACAGTCATGTCTGGGAGAACAGAGATTCACACCAAGAGCATCAAGAACTGCCTGGTGTAGTGTCAGAGGCAGCCACGGATGCCAGAGCAAGCGATGGCAGGGGACCAGCCAAGGATGACCAGGAAGTTACCCTCTTCAGAACAGAGGGGGCCCAGAATCATCCCAAATAGTGGAAATGGATGGTTCCATTCAGAGCAATGAAGATTTTGAAAAATTTGAAATATCAATGTGATATTAAGCTTAACCTGGTGACTCGATAGATATTCTTGGGTCTATGTTTTCCTAAAGTGGTGGGGAGGGGGGAAAGATAGGGCTAAAAGAAAAGCAAGGGTCTCATCTTCTAGGACTTCCATCAATCTACTGGGAAGTTACAAAACTCCCCTTCCACCAGGGCCCAGGTTTCCTGGGCTGCAGCACTCTCTCACTGTTCTAAGGCTGAAAAAACCCTTATCCGTTTTGGTAGATGGATACAAAACTCAAATAGGTGGTTGGCTGCAGACCATGACCTTCTATAACTTCAGCTCCTGAAATATCTGGGGCTAGAGTGGTCAAAGGGCGAAAGAATTGGTGCCAGGCTCATGGTCAGGCAGAGAGGATGCGACCTTGCAGGGTCCCCAGGGATACTCGTGCCCCGTTTAAGGCACTCACCTTCATCAAGGGCTATTGATGTCCTTGTTTAAACAGCCCTTTCTGCATCCACATCAAGAAGAGCTTGCTACTTGGCAAAGATGTCATGGATAACCTTACAAGGTCACCCCAATCATCGTAATGGGGCAGCTGTGGTCTTCTCATGACAGCCTTGCCTGTTACGGCAAACCTTTGCATCATGGAACAGGAAGCACAGGAGAGGGAGAGGAGAGAAAGAAGCCTCCCACACTGTCGGTGGGAGTGGAAATTGGTGCAGCTACTATGGAGAACAGTATGGGGTTTCTTTAAAAAACTAAAAATAGAGTTACTTATGATCCAGCACTCCCACTCCAAGGCATGTAACTGGAGAAAATACTAATTTGAAGAGATATGTCCACCCCTATGTGCCCAGCAGCACAATCTACAATAGCCAAGATATGGGGAAAACCTAAATGTCCATGGATAAAGAAGATGGGGTACAATGGTACAATGGTACAATGGAATATTACTCAGCCATAAAAAAGAATGAAATGATACCATTTGTAGCTACATGGATGAATCTAGAGATGATCATACTAAATGACATCGGATAGAGAAAGCCAAGTATCGTATGATATTGCTTATATGTGGAATCTAAGAAAATGATTACAAATGAACTTAATTATAAAACAGAAATGGCTTCCCTGGTGGCTCAGTGGTAAAGAAACCACCTGCAATGTGGGAGACACGAGTTCAGTTTCTGGGTTGGGAAGATTCCCTGGAGAAGGAAATGGCAACCCACTCCAGTATTTTTGCCTGGGAAATCCCATGGACAGAGGAGCCTGGTGGGCTTACAGTCCATGGGGTCACTAGAGTTGAACACAACTTAGAGACTAAACCACCAACCACCATAAAACAGATACAGACTCACAGATATAGAAAACAAACTTATGGTTATCAAAGGGCAAAGTGGGGAGAGAGGGATAAATAAGGGGTTTGGGATTAACGGATACACGCTGTATGCCTGTGTGTGCCCAGTTGCTCAGTCATGTCCAGCTCTTTGTGACCCTATGGAATATATTAGATAACCAACAAGGACACACTGTATAGCGCAAGCTACTCAATATCTTGTAATAACATAATGAAAAGGAATCTAAAAAGGAACATATATGTATAATATTCACATATTCATATACACATTGTGTGTTGTGCTTAGTTGCTCAGTCATGTCTGACTGTTTGTAACATCGTGGACTATAGCCCGCTGGGCTCCTCTGTCCATGAGGATTCTCCAGGCAAGAATGCTGGAGTGGGTTGCCATGCCCTTCTCCAGGGGATCTACCCAACCCAGGGATGGAACCCAGGTCTCCTGCATAGGAAGGGAGATTCTTTACCACCTGAGCCACCTGGGAAACCCATATATACATACACATATATGTAAAAAACCAAATCCTAATTTTAAGAAATACAATTAAAAATTTTTTTAAGTGAATCAGTTTTACTGTCCACATGAAACTTTATAAATCAACTATATTTCAATTAAAAAAATTTTTTAAATAAAAAAAAAAACTAAAAATAAGCAGAAAGCATAGATTCCAATCAAATAAATGGGGTCAGCTGAGGTCAGTAGGCAGGAAGTGAGAGTTTCTCTGGCTCCCTTATGATAAGGGTGGTCCCTCAGACAGCAGCAGTGGCCACTAAGGAAAGCACAGGAATGGGGTCCACAGAGACTCTTCCAGGCAGGACCACTGCTATATTTTCAAAGATTCAGTGGTGCAGGCAAAGAAGTGGCACTCAGCAGGTGACATTCTCTCCATGTTGCAGGTGATACTTTGAGGCTGGCTTGTGTCGGTTCCTGGATACCTTACAGAATCTGATCTTAGCAGCACGAAACGCTTCAAACAGCAGCAAGAGGGAGCTTCCCTGGTGGTTCGGCGAAGACTTTGCACTCCCAGTGTGGGGGCCTGAGTTCCATCCCTGGTCAGGGGACTAGATCCCACATGCTGCAAATAAGTTCACATACCATACCTAAAGATCTTGCGTGCTGCAACTAAGACCCGGCACAGACAAATACATTTAAACAGACAAACAAACATCCACACAGGAACACAGGAGATTTCAGGCAACCTCAGCTTTCCTCCCAGCAACTGAGGCCACGTGGAGGTCCAAGCCTGAACGTCTGCCCACATCCGCCGCTCATAGGAGTGGGAGTTGGACCCAAGCTGCCTCCTTCTGTTTCTTGACCTTAAGCTGCTTGGTGGGTCTGAGAAGCTGGGACAGGAGCTTGGAGGGATGGCTGAGCGGAACTTGCCTTCTCAGAACTGTAGTACCCACGTCCCCATGTATCACTGATATGTGTGCGTCAAATATTAGCTTTGGATCAGGGCCACCAGTGGAGCAGGGACAATCAACCAGTACAGAGGCCTTTGGGGAAGGTCGGGCTGCTGAACGACATTGTCACAGACAGAGCAAAGCAGAGATGCTCCGTTCTCAGCCGCCTAATTAGTTCACACCACCTACAAGACACTGGCAAGAAAGTCCCCGGTCGTTTCCCTCAGGTTGGTAATAAGAAGCCCAATTAGGCCTCCAGAGACCTCGTCCCTCTCAAGATGCCATGCTTGTTCTGCTCCTTCAGGCCAAGCCAGCATGAGCATCCAAGTCACGCGGACCCTCAAAGGGGAAAAAGAACCTGGTTTGGCATGAATCCGGTCCCCCTCCCTCTGCACTCCCATCTTTACAGGAAGGTCAGCTCCCCGGAATCCAGCCACTCAATAAGCCAAGAAGCTTCTACCGTACGGCTAATGCATTAATCAGGCGGGAGTAGGTACTGCTGTAAATAAACCAGAACAGCCATCAGTGAAACAGAATAAAGGGCTGTTTCTTGTCCAGAAGGGTCTGGGAGGGTCCGATCCTCTCTAAGGCCATGAACCTCCCACGTGTCCCTGGGTCCTTGGGGACCTGGGCTCCCTCCAACTGGTGGCGCTACATATTAGCGTGTGTCTTCCCCAAACACCATAGGATGCACTTATATGTGGAATCTAAAAGATGACAGATGAACCTACCTAGGAAACAGAAATAGAATCGTGGCCGCAGACAACAGACTGGTGGTTGCCAAGGGGTGAGAGTGTAGAGGGAAGGATTGGGAGTTCGGGGTGAGCAGATGCCAACTACTATATATAGGACGGATAAACAATAAAGTCCTACCGTAGAGCACAGGGACTTGTATTCAACATCCTGTGATAAACCACCATGGAAAAGAATATACATACAAATGTATGTCTGGATTACTTTGTTGTATAGCAGAAATTAACATTAGAAGTCAACTATATTTTAATAAAGAAAAAGTCCCCAAGCATCTTCCCAGTCACTGAGGCAGGATAGGGGAGAGCATGCACACTCACTCACCCTGGCTCCTGACTGCCCCTGCTGGGAGTGACCTGTCATCACTGTTCACAGTCGTTGCCAGAACTACTAGTCATGCAGACCCAACTGAACTGCAAGCCTGGTTGGGAAATGTATTGAGCAGGTGTCCAAGCATGCCCCAAGGATGTGGGGGGTCTACACAAAGAAGGTAATCCCCTTCCTTTCCTGCGGGATGTGAAAAGGCCAGAGAGAGGTCTATTTGTTTTTTCACTAGACTCTGGAAATTCTGATTGAATGGAGCATGACTGGCAAGATTTCAACTCAAGTGAAGACCTCCACACAGTGAGGTTGATCTGGGAAACGGGGGGGATGTTTTAATTCTTACATGCTTCACTCGCAGAGGGCTAGGCCTGGATGGCAAGCCAGCAAGGTCTGTACAGAAACAGGACAAGGAGTATTGTCTTCTGTGCTCCTCTTGAGAGCAAGAGTTGCATCTAACTATTTTTTATTGCCCCCAGAGTGACCAAATCTACAGACTCAGCGGAAGATGCTGGTGTTACATCCAAGTGGAAACACACCTACACTGCATTAAAAAAGCCTCTGGCAGCAGTTTAGTTCCTGGTTCCCACTAGGCGCCTAGCTTAATTTATCAGACTGTGTTTCTGTCATTCATGCTCTGCAAACCATTCATTGTCTCTTGCCCATCCATCCATTCATTCGAACATCCATCCATACATCCAAACATGTGTCTATCCTTTCAAGCATCTCATCATCCATCTATTCATGTGTTTATTCACCCAAACATCCACTCACTCAACCAACCATCAATCCATCCATCCATTCATTCACCCATCCAAATATCCACTCATCCAT
The DNA here is from genome assembly GCF_032405125.1 of Capricornis sumatraensis. Lineage (NCBI taxonomy): Eukaryota > Metazoa > Chordata > Mammalia > Artiodactyla > Bovidae > Capricornis > Capricornis sumatraensis. The sequence continues at coordinate 54,956,437 of NC_091085.1, read as the reverse complement.
CCAAACATCCATCCATCTCTTTTCATCTACCCATCCAAGCATTCATCCATCCACCCAAACATTCATCAGTCCATCCAAGAATCTAATCATCCATCTGTTAATCCATCCATCCATTCAAACATTTGTCCATCTATTCAAACCTATAATTGTCCATCTTCCAACTGTCCCTCCATTCAAACAACCACTCACTCAACCATCCATCAATCCATTCATCCATTCACTCATCATCCAAACATCTATCCATCCAAACATCCAACCATTCTTCCAAACATCCATCCATCCAAACATCCTTCCATTCTTCCAAACATCCATCCATCCAAGTATTCATCCATCTCTCCAAACATTCATCTATCCATTCAAGCATCTAATCATCCACCCGTCCATCCATCTGTCCAAGTAAATGTTTACTGATTGCTGACTCTTGCTAGGCATGGCTCTAGTCATGGGTATATAGCAGAAGACAGGTAGGACTAGATCCTTATTCTTCTGGAACGTATCTTCTATGAGGAAACACATATAGCAAACAAAGAAGCAAATACTTGGAAAAGACAAAGCCAGAGTTGTCTAGGAGATACAAGACTGTAAGATGGGATGATAACTGGGGGGGGGGGGTACTTAAATGGAGGGGATGCGAAGCTACTCTCAGGTGGCTAGAGAAAGCCTCACTGAAGAAGCAACCTATGAGCTAAGACCTGAATGGTGATGAGGAGTCCAGCCCGTGACAATCTGGGAGAATAGAGTTCTGGAAAGAAGAGGGAAAGGGGGCATAAGCTCCAAGTGGGGGGTGGGCATGTTTTGCCAGAAAAATAGACAAAAGCGAACCAGTGGGACTAGAGTTAGTGACCAAGTGTGGCTGTGGTGGGAATTGAAGGTGGGGTGATGGGCAGCGCTGGTAACAAAGTCCAGATTTCATTCCAGGATTTATGAGCATCTATTGGAGGGTTTTAAGCCGGGGAGTGACCTGATGTGAATTATGTTTTTAAAAGGTCACTCTGTTAATTTTCATTTAGCAAACATTGATTGTCTGCTTAGTAGATTCATTTAAGAGGCATGAAATGGTCTGGAGATAGGGGAAGCAGAGAAGAGCAAGACAGAAGCTTTTAAAGTTATAAAACAAACATTGGCCATCGTGCTTTGACTCCATTAGCATCATTGGCGGGCTTGATTGAACATCAGGGGAAAATGGTCATGAGACGTTCGAAGTCTGAAAGTCCTGGACAGAGGAGGTGACCCAGAGCCTGATGCCCCCAGGACTCTCTACTGGGTACCCAGCCAAGAGTGACAGATGGGTTTCCACGGTGGATCCACACAGTTTGCTTGTTGCTTGTGAAGGGTGTTTCCTGTCTCCTTCAGCCTGGACCTCAATCTTCTGAGGTTCTGTACATGCGGTTCCAGAGTCTTCCTCAAGGTCCAGAAAGCAAAGCTCATGGGAATGGATTGAGGGTGGGGAAGCCAGGAAAAGGCAGTGAAAGGAGGAAGGAGGTCCATTGCTTTGCAGGGCAAACATCCATTTTTATTGCAAAAATATCTTGATTTTCCCTTGGAAGTTAGTCCTTTCTCACTTTACTTTTTTTAAACCAAGATTTAATGTACATTTATTCTGTTTATTTAAAGCTAAATTTTATTTATTTATTTTTAAATTTTGGCTGTGCTGGGTCTTTGTTGTAGCATGAGGGTTCTCTAGTTGCAACACTCGGGCTTAGTTGCCCCGAGACATGCAGGATCTTAGTTCCTTGACCAAGGATGGAACCTGCTTCGCCTGCATTGGAGGGAAGATTCTTAACTCCTGGACCACCAGGGAAGTTCCTTGTACATTTATTCTTAATGTGTGGAACATATAGTATAAAAGTTTCATACTGAATAAAAGATATTCTTTAAGCCAAAAAGGGAGGAATTCACATCAAGTTTTAATTACCTTGTTTGCAATACAAACATGCAGATTTTATCACTGAAAGAAATCTCACTTGTGTTTCTTCATCAGAAACTTCAACTGAACCTAGAACTTTTCACACTTCAATCAGAAACAAAATAAAACAAAAATACAGGAAATAAAAAAATGTAAGGTGATTGTTGAGACAGCAAGGCACTAATCTCTCCCCCTGGCACTAATCAGGCTCCAGGGTTGGAGGAAGATGCCTGTGATGCAGGCCTGGACATTGCATCTTGCAGGTGGCAGATTTGACTTCTGTTCAGCTTGTGACTCCAGCCGGACAATAGGGATTATCGGAAAGTGTCAGGACACTTACTGCCTTTAACTCAGAATTTCTTTCATGGGAAATTGCCAAGGCTAGAGTTTCCGGAGGCCACCACATGCAAGAGCTTTGCCTGAGCCTGAAGTCAAATAAGCAAAGACTGGGCCAAGATTAGGCGAGGGGAAGAGATAAAAGCCTGGGTCCAACTGTTTCTGAAGCCAGCTTCACCTCCGCTTGTCCAGTCCTATGCTGTGTGTGCTTAGTCACACACAATTCTTTGAGGCTTCATGGACTGTATGTAGCCTTCAAGGCTTCTCTGCCCAAAGAACTTTTCAGGCAAGAACACTGGAATGGGGTGACATTTCCTCCTCCAGGAGATCTTCCTGACCCAGGAATCAAACCTGCATCTCCTGCACTGGCAGGCGGATTCATTACCAGTAGCGCCACCTGGGAAGCCCGTTGTCCAGTCCTAGGGAGCAATAAATTCTGTCCACTGCCCCTATCATTCTTCCTGAAGTTTGGTTAAAAAATAATGTTTAAAATCACTTGCTGCATAGATTTTGTCCAAAGCAAACATCAAAAAAGGACTTCTTCCCTCCTAAGGGGACTACTTCCTCCCTGGAGTGGGTAGAATTGCCTTCCTGAAAAGATATGTTGAAATCCTAACCCTCAGAACCGGGGACTGCAGCCTTATCTGGAAAGACCATTTTTGGAAAGAGCTAAAGGATTCCAAAGATTGCTAGTGACCAGCAAAACCCAGAAGCATGAGACAGATTCTTTCACAGCCAAGAACCAATTCGATTAACACCTTGGTTCTGGGCTCCAGAATGGAGAGTAAATACATTCCTGTTGTCTTAAACTCCTAGTTTGTGCTACTTAATGATGGTCACTCCAGGAAAAAAGTACACCTCTAAGAGGACATGTAGCCTTAGTCCTTTCAATTCTCTTATTTACAGGAGGCTAGATACACAGCTCAGCACTTTCCCCCATGTCTTGTGATAGACACAGCCACTGGAGCCAGATGTAGGCAAAGTGCACCACAGAGAACGTACGAGGCAGGCCTTTGGGGGCCATGTAGGGGTCGAACTTGCATCTGGACCTCTGGCCATAGCATGCTCTTTGCTCCAAATCCCCTGTCCATCACCCCTCAGGTCATCAATGATGGCTGGGTTTGAGGAACTGACAGAACATCCTTGTTTCACCCACATTTCTGCCAGAATCTCCATGGCTGCAGCCACAGCAAAGAGGGGGAGTGGTCCCCAGTGAGGAGCCGCTGCTGCTGCTAAGTCGCTTTAGTTGTGTCCGACTCTGTGCGACCCCAGAGACGGCAGCCCATCAGGCTCCACCGTCCCTGGGATTCTCCAGGCAAGAACACTGGGGTGGGTTGCCATTTCCTTCTCCAATGCATGAAAGTGAAAAGTGAAAGTGAAGTTGCTCAGTCATGTCCGACTCTTAGCGACCCCATGGACTGCAGCCTACCAGGCTCCTCCATCCATGGGATTTTCCAGGCAAGAGTACTGGAGTGGGGTACCATTGCCTTCTCCGAGTGAGGAGCTAATGACTGCTAATGACTGTGTCTTGGGAAGTGACACATGGGGTAATTAATTCACAGTTCTGAGCTTCCCCAGAGGGAAACAGATAAACTGTTCCCTTGCTCTCCCAGGGTGTCCTTGCACAGCCTCATTTGTAAAGTGGGTGTGAAATTGAGGATGAGGTGAGGCTTTTCAAAATAAGACAGTTTCCTGGAAGCCCAGTGCCCTGGTTGGTCCATGGAGCAGTCAGTTGCTCTCAGCCTGCTCATGAGTTTAGCTGCCTTAGACCTCTGGCCAGAGGCCAGTGTTATGACTTTATTTGTGCCCCTCACATTAATGGATTGAAGTCCTAACTGCCCAGTAACTAGACGTGACCTTGTTTGGAAATAGGGTCTTTGTGGATGTAGTTAGTTAAGATGAGTCTTCCTGGAGCAGGGCGGGCTCAACTCCAACTTGCCTGGCGTTCATTTATAAAGGGGAAATTTGGGGACCTCCCTGGCAGTTTAGTGGTTAAGACTCTGCACTTCCAGGTTTGAATTCTGGTCAGGGAACTAAAGGGGATTCCCTGGTGGCTCAGATGGTAAAGAATCTGCTTGCGATGCAGGAGACACGGGTTTGATCTCTGGGTTGGGAAGATCCCCAGGAGGAGGGCCTGCAACCCACTCCAGTATTCTTGCCTAGAGAATTCCATGGACAGAGAAACATGGCGGACTACAGCCCACAGTGTGGCAAAATGTAGGACAGGATTGAGTGACTAGCACTTTCACTTTCAGGGAACTAAGATCCCATGTGCCTCATGGCCAAAACAAAAAACCCTGATGCCCAAAGAACCCGCAAAGCAGCCCCGAATGCAGACCTTCAGTCCTCTTCCCTATAAGAGAGAAATAAAATACAAATAAAAAATAAAATGAGGAAATCTGGACAGGCACACGCCCATCATGTGGAAAACGCCATGTGAGCATGGAGGGAGAGATGGGGTGAAGCCTCTGCAGGACAAGAGCCAAGGAGGCAGAGAGGGGCTGGATCAGAGCCCCGTAGAGCCTCAGAAGGAACCGACCCTGTGGACACCTGATCTCGGACTTCCGGCCTCAAGACTGTGAGCACATTTCTGTTGTTCAGGTCACCGAGTGTGTGGAACTCTGTTCAGGGAATGGATTGCTCAACTCTGGGGCACTAAACGCTGCAGGAAGCCACGGTGTCCACCAGGGGGCGCTGATGATCCTGGTTTTTGTGGGCTTGGTGTCTAAGTCTACTGGGTCGGAACTCACCACTTGGTGGGATGGGGGGCCCACGAGGGGTGGAAATGAGCAAGCAGGTCAGGCTAGGAGAAACTGCGCAGCATCCCTTATTTTATTCGCACCCCAAGAAACTCTGTTGAAGAGTCAATGCGTTAAGGTGTTCAAATCATTTCTTTCTCCGACTCGGCACACAGATCACATTATGAGCTGTGTGAGCTGTGTTTTTTAAACCAGCGGTCCCCAGCCTTTTTTGGCACTAGGGACCGGTTTCGAGGAAGACATTTTCCCATGGAAGGGGTGGGGATGGTTTTGGAATGTGTCAAGCGCATTAACATTTACTGACTTTTCTATTATTATTATGTCAGCTCCATTTAGATAATCAGGCATTAGACCTCTGCGACTGGGAATCCCTTTAGACAACAATCTCTATTTCCCTACCGAGGGTAGTACCTACCGAGGGTACTCTCTTTAACATAACAATATACTTCTCCTAATTTTGTCTAGAGAACACACAGCTCCCTCTGTTTATTTTTGTTTTCAGCACTTCTGGGTAGAGACAGCTGGGGAGAAATATTTCCTTATTAGAAGAAAAATAGTGAAACAGATGGCAAATGAAATTTGCCCTCTGGGTCAGGGAGACAGTCTGGGTGTGGAGGGGCCTGCAGGGGTGAGGGGGTGTCCTGCCTGGAGGCCACAACAGTAAATTCAGGATGTCCAATTAGAGCCAAGGTGGATTCTAAGACCCATCTCGCCAGAGTCTGAATTTTTGAGAGAAAACAGAAATTCAGATTTTTTTTTTTTTAGGTGCAATGGCCAAAGTCTTAAGCATTGACCCAGTCTTTTTCTATACCATAACCTATTTTATTATCCTTCATAGAATGTATGATGATCTGAAAATTATATTGTTTGTTGTTAATCTCCTCCACCCCACACTAGAGGTCTTTGAGAGTAGGCATGGGTCTATTTACCACTCATCCTTGGCCTGCAAGATCAAACCAGTCAGTCCTAAAGGAAATCCACCTTGACTATTCATTGGAAGGGCTGATGCTGAAGTTGAAGCTCCAAAACTTTGGCGACCTAATGCGAAGAGCCAACTCATTGGAAAAGACCCTGATGCTGGGAAAGATTGAAGACAGGAGGAGAAGGGGGTGACAGAGAATAAGATGGCTGGATGGCATCACCAACTCAATGGACATGAGTTTGAGAAAGCTCTGGGAGATGGTGAATGACAGGGAAGCCTGGTGTTTGCAGTCCATGGGGTTGCTAATAGCTGGACATGACTGAGCAACTGAACAACAACTAGTATACAGTAGGTGCTCAATAAACACCAGTTGAATAAGAGAATCATACATCACTTGATACTGCTTGCATGAAGACAAAGATTTCATGCAACTTCTTTTTCTGTGGAATCATCTTGGGACTGCAACTGATTATCAGAGGAATCTGAAAATCAACCTTTAAAAAATTATTTATTTGGCTACATGAGGTCTTAGTTGCTGCACTTGGGATCTTTGCTCTGGCAGGCACACTTCTCTCTAGTTGAGGTGCAAGAGTTCAGTAGTTGTGGCATACAGGCTTAGTGGCCCTGCGACATGTGGGATCTTAGTTTCCCGAGCAGTTACCGACCCCAAGTCCCCTGCACTGGAAGGTGGATTCCTAACCATGGGGCCACCAGGAAATTCCCTGAAAAATCAACCTTAAAAAAACCAACAACCCAGTCCACAGTCACCGTGGGCATATATATCCTTCAGGAAACTGACCTCTGAACGTACATGAGTGATCCAAAGGGATGACAGAGCCCGTTCGTCCCCTCACTCCAGCCCAAAGGGAAGCTGGGATACACGCTTGCCTGCCATGGTTCTCACTTACCGCCATCAGTCAGCAGGCTTTTAGCAGAGAATTGCATGTGTGATTGATTTGCAAATCCTTTCAGGTCCTGAAGGAGAGATGCTTAGTACACAACGTACTTTGTCATCATGTGTCAACATCGCCTCAATGCGGAGAGCAGCATTACACGATGTAAGCGTGTAATTGGATTGTTGCTGGGATCTTTCCATCTGCATTTTCATTTACCCAAAGCCGCAGCTTTGGAGGGTCATTTGCTGAGGATGCCAGCCACTGGGGCGGGGGAGGGGGTGGTGTGAGTGTGTAGAAAGACAAGGGACAGCCATAAGCCGCAGAAGGCAAACTTTATATTTACAGTCGGTAAGTTTATAAATATATATTACATTCTTATAATCTACAATATATTCTGCACGCAGACGGATTGGAGAGGGGGCATTGACAGCGGTATGAAAACAAGGGAAAGGCTGAAAAGAACAGGAGTGGGTTACTGAAAGCAAAGGATTATCATTGAAAAAGGGGTGACCGTTTAGTTACCCAGCCAGACAATGTAAGTCAACTTGGGGACAGGAGCAGGTGGCTGATGGCTCCTGGACTCTCAGTGTTGGGGCAAATGGACAGCACCTTAGTTTTAGGGAGAGTGCTGAGGTTGAGAGGATGAACTGGTGGAATTATACACTTGATCTCAGGAGAATTCAATTATATGCACAGAGAGAGACCGAGACACAGAGAGAGAGGAAGCAGAGAGATAGGTTCAGAGAGACACAGACCGAGAGACAGAGAAAGAGAAATTGACCTTAGAACCCAATGCTCGAATAACCCAGCTCTCTGCTCCATAGGCAGGTACCACGGGTCCCTCTATCCCTCCAAGGTGAAGAAGCAGCAGCCTCATGTTCCCCCCACATGTGAGTGGGGCCAGATTTCCTGCCCGACCCTCGTCACACACACTGAATCTCAACTCTCCTCATCCTGTACCCCTCTATGGGCATGCCCAGATTTATCTCAGCAGCCTTGGGCAGCAGACCAGATGGGACTGTCGAAAGACCCATCACAGACCATTCCTCCCTTCTTTCCAGAAAAGCCAGGAGAATGAGCATCCTTGGGTGCCGAATTCCTTTTGAGCACTGCTGACCCCCAAAGACTAGCCTTTTCAAAGGAAGACACGTGTGAATTTGGCCCCATGGGGCTTCAGTGTAGACTATTACCTGCTGTCTGACACAGAGGCCGCAGTGGAAGAGCCTCAGCAAACAGTGACACAGCTCCCCACTGCCCACGAGTGATCAATGACTTTTGCAAAGGTGGCGATGCAAGGAAGGGTACAAATGTGAACTGAGTAAATTTGCTTAAAAAAAAAAAAAAAGCCTGATTCTTTGAACCTGATTGAAACTCTATGCCCAGGATCCCTAGTTTACCGAGAAAGGGATGCTCCGAATGGCTCAGAGGGTTTAGTTTCCTGGGTGTTTGTTCTTGACATCTAGTTACAAAGGTATTGGTGACCTGTTTGCCCTCTTGTTCCCTTTCAACCCCTTGTCAACGATTGCCTTGGTTTGTCAATAACCCTGGGGTTTACCCTGACCCAGCCTTTGAGAGATAACTGGAGATCATACTTCCCAAGAGCTGACACTAGGCGGCGCTAGACTCCGCTTCTGCTCAGGCTCACAGCCAGGTGAGTTTCCATGACGCACTTCCTCCCATCCATCCCGCCCAACCTGAGTCTCCTTTTTCTCCTGTGGTCCGCAACATTGAATATTGCAGCCATGTGGCTTTGGCTGTAACCAAATTGCTTCGATGAAAGAAACAGAGATAGCAAGAGAGGGACAGTTCTTTCCTGGAGGCTGTTGGAAGCTCAGTGACTCAGAACTCATTTTTCTTCCAAGTTGAAAAGAAATCTCGCCATGCTTGATAAACCTCTTTTCATCGACTGAGACATCGGACCCTGGAATATGGACATCGATTCCAACTCGGGGCCTCCCTGGGGGAGCCAGGGTCGTTTTCTGGGGCTCTGTGGATAGTGTCGGCCTGATCGTGTCCTTTTTTTTTTTTTTTTGCCACGCCTGGAGGCATGGGGGACCTTAGTTCCCTGACCAGGGATCAAACCCACACCCCCTGCAGTGGAAGCGTTGAGTCCTAACCACTGGACCGCCAGGGAAGTCCCCCCTGTCTTTTCATTCCCCGCACTTCGGGTCCCCATTGCCCCGAATCCCCAAGTTAAAGGCCGAAAGGTGAGTGAGAACCAATGTCTGCGAATGCCCAGTTTACACATCTTCACGTAATCCTTCCCTGTAGCTGTGTGACTCTTGGCTTCCCCCAGGGTCCAGATCCTGGCCTACCCAGTTCACGGTATCCTCGCTGCTGGCCGCTAGGGAGTTCACGGCAGGGCATCCATCCTCTGGAGAGAGGGTGGCGAAAGTGGTGAATTTGACTCTTTTCCTTTTTGAGGTAGGGGACGTTGGGGGCTCGCTTTTCTGATCTTTCCCATCCGCGAGGGTGGGTCCTGAAGATCTGAACAGCTGTCCGTTGATGCTCTTTTGGGAGTCTGTGCAGAGCAGATACTTACTCTCTTCGAAATCCATGCCTCTGTCGATGGCGGTGATCTGCTCCTCTTGGGAGGAGGCAAAGTGGAGCTGGTTCTCCAGCAGTTCCGTTCGGTGGCTCAGGCCGACCCAGTCGTGGGAGTGAGTCATCCCTTCCTGTTCTTCGAAGGGGACCTGTTTGTGCCTGTACTTTAATGCAAAGGTCACACAATTGATGAGGAAGACCAAAATGGCCAAGCAGAAGACCCCCAGAAGGGCATACATTCCGATCTCCAGGTCACTCAGCCCTTTGGAGGACTGGGGGTCGTTCTCCTCTGTCTCCCCGTGGCTTCTGGGCAGGTCTACCTGGGCTGGGAAGCTGGTGAGGTCGATGGAGATGGTCTGCAAGTGGCTGCCATCATCCAGAAGGCTTTCCTGGCCCCTGTTCTTCTGGAAGGTGGATCTCTCCGTTGTGGAGCCCCTGCCTTCCATGAGGCCCATGGAGGAACTGCTGTAGTACTCTCCCTCCTGACTCCCCCATGCCTGCAAGGGCTTTTTGGGTCTTCTGTCACTGATGTTATTATCCAGGGGCCCTCCTGCCCCTGTGTGTCTGCTGTCACTGGTGTTGGGGGTGGCGTCGTTTTGGCCAAACTTCACTTTGATGGTGGCTGTCCCCACAGCCAGCACGCTCTTCCGCTTGGATTTCTGGCATGATTCGCAAATAACCATTTCGACTTTCACCAGGGCCCCCTGTCCTTCAGCTTCAGCGGCGATTATAGGCCACTTGAATTTGGGGTCTTGGTGGATGGAGACCACCTTCTCATCCAGGGATGTGGCCATCAGGGAGAAGTCTTTTGCATCATAAATATCCAAGGGGGTGACGGAGCCATCACTGAATTGGACCCAGCAACTGATGGCTGCTTCCTGTTGAAAAGAATAAGTAAGCTCATCAAAGATGGACACAGAGGGCGAAGGGGAGGATGGAACAAACTGAAAGAGTAGCGTTCACATATACACACTACCATGGGTAACACAGACAGCTGGCGGGAAGCTGAAGCGCAGGGAGCTCAGCTCGGGGCTCTGTGATGACCTAGAGGGACGGGATGCAGTGGGGGGTGGTCCCAGAGGGAGGGAATGTGTGTGTACTTAGAGCCGATTCATGTAGCTGTACAGCAGAAACTAACACAACATTAGCACTGTAAAGCAATTATACTCCAATTAAAAAATAAGCTTAAAAAAATGGGTTCCAAAGCTCATTGCACACACAGACACTCTGTAGCAAAGAGAATGCTACAAGAACAAAGGGAAACCTGGTACACAGTATAGAAGCAAGAAATACAAAAGGTATAAAATAGAATGAATTCTTGTAAAGACAAGAGAACCTAAAGAAAAGCCACAACAGTAAAATGACCACCACGAAACACGACCAGGAATAAACACCTCCTAATAAGAGTTGCTTTCTTTCCCGAGGTGTTGAAAGAAAGGCTTTTTTTTTTTCCCCCTTTGCTGCAAGATCTACTTCTGCGCAATAATAGATTGCACGTCAAAGAAGATTTACTGGCCAGTGGGTCATTCACAAGTGTTACACATTTAAATGAAACATATTTATGACATGACTTTTACGTTGCTTTAATACCCAGTCTCTGAACATTACTCACAACACAGATGAAAGCCCCTGATCTACACAAGGGCGCTTCAGAGGTGCTGCTGGCTTTAGGCTTTAGTTGTTTTGGGTCCTGCCACATACGCATCTAAGGATAGGCTTGTATTGGCTTGCAGACACAGTCCTGGCTTGGAGGTGAGGGGTAATGCCGTCCAGGCAGAGAGAGGGGTTGGGGTGAAGATTAAGGTTAGGAAGCTCTCTATTGGGAGAATCTTTGTATTCCCATCCAGCCTCCAACCCACCCATTGGGGGAAACTGGGAGACCAAAGAGTAGCCAGGGCCAAGGTTTGTGTATATCTGAATTTCTTTTCTTTTTCCTTTGTTGCTTTAGATCTGATTTCCTTGGGACTAGTCTGACCAGGGAGATCATAAGAGATGAGATAATCTCCATGCCTTCCAATTCAGTGAAGATGTCACTGGCCTTGACAGCGAACTGGCAGGCCCGTTGCTCCCTCCTTCCTCCTGTCTCCTGGAGAAGCTGCTGCAGCCCAAGCCCAGAGGGGTGCTCAGCCCCAAGAGGCTTAGGCCCCTGCCCACCTGGCCCGGAGAATGGCTGGTCAGAGCCATTCATCTCGGCAGCTCTGAGCCCGCCGGCATCTCCTTCTCCAGTTTGAAATAAGAAAGACAGGACTGAAGCACTTCGTTGTGGGCAGATGAGTGGGAGCTTGTATGAAACTGGAATGAAGCCTCACTTTGGAGCAACTACAATGGATCGGGTACAAGCAAATGTCTGGGCTCAGCATTTATCTAATGAGATAATGGATGTGAGAGAGACTGCTGAATCCGTTTCACCAAGTTCTTACAGCTGGGCTTCCCTGGTGGCTTACACCGTGGGGGATATGTCTGCAATGAGGGAGACCTGGGTTTGATCTCTGGGTTGGGAAGATCCCCTGGAGAAGGGAATGGCTACCCACTCCAGTGTTCTTGCCTGAAGAATTCCATGGACAGAGGAGCCTGGCAGGTTATGCAGTCCATGGGGTTGCAAAGAATCAGACATGACTGAGCGACTAACACTTTCACAAAAGCCTTGCTAACCTTATAATAAATCCAGTGTTATTTCAGCTTGCTTGAGTGGATTTCTCTTTCTTGAAACCAAGGCACCCCAACCACAATAGAGTAAGTGTTCCTGGTGGTATCTGGTCTTCGGAAGTGAGAAGGAAGCTTCTCACATGAGGCTGGTGGCTCCTGCTCCTTCTTCCGCTCAGTTGGTAAATCCTGACCTTGTTAGATATTGGCTTGGACTGGCTGCTAGGTGGAAAACACCACCAGGAGACAGTGCAAAAGCCCCTGGGCATAACCCTGGTTTACAGGGTCAATTTTTTTTTCAAGCTGTGCTGGGTCTCAGTTGGGGCATGTAACTTCTTAGTTGCAGCATGTGGGATCTAGTTCCCTGATCAGAGGTCAAACCCTGGCCCCCTGCATTGGAAGCACAAAATCTTAGCCAATGGATCACTAGGGAAGTCCTCTACTAGGGTCTTCCGATTGCATGAAATCACAGCAGGAAAGTCAAATGCACACTGGGTTTCTTGACACTGAAATGTCAGAGCCAAGTTGCAGGCAGAGGCCAGCCTCCATCCGAACCAAGCACGGAGCAAACCTCAGGGTCACATGGCTTGCTCTGCATGTGGGAAATGGGTCAGCTCTGTGGCCTTATTGTAACTGTGTCTTATCACTTCCTTAACTCCTCACTGGCCATCATCTGATTAGATCGCCCCAGGAAGACAGAAAGAAGCCTCAGGTTATTTCTCCTTTGCTACCTGGATTTGCATCCTGGCTGGCATTGTGCCGTCAGAAGAGGGAGGTTTGCCTTCGGCAAGAATTCGTATCTGTTACTGAGCTCACCCACTCTCAAGTGCTAGTCCAAAGCTTTGCGCACAGAGACCACAGTGAAAGGGCAAGCAATTAGCTAACACCTGATGGAGGAGCGTTCAGTGATGGATACGGGCTGGGGAAACTGCAAGACTCTGTGCTTCCAGGGGAAGGTCTGGCTTAGCCCACCTTCCTGTCCGAACATAGTCACAGCCTCAGTGGGTGCACAAGGGGGCCCACGTCGTAACATACCTGCTGAGCATAGAGCTGCTGGGAAAAGGGCTCTTGATTGACAAGGGAAATTGCCCGAAAACTTCCTACAAGGACTGGAGGCCTTCCAGCATCCCCTCGGGAGGACAGTCTGTCTCATGGGGCACAGAGAGTCAGCAGCCTGAGACCACTGTCCTTGAGTGTTTGGCAAACAAGGCTCCTGAGAGTCACAATCCATGTTCTCTCTAAGAAATAATGTTTCTCCACCTCTGATGAGGGGGAAGATCAGATAACATTTTCAAGTGCCCTGTTTGTTTGGAAACTGTGGCATCAACACACAAACATGCGCTGCACGATACACACAAAATGTGCACAACATGTGCACAACACACAGGAGACACAACACACACAGTACAGGCATACACATACAGGAAACACACACACACATTCTATTAGCACATGCTATTTTCCAATAAAGAGAAAGAACACCATATACAATGTAACCAGCAGTTTGTTACTTCTGTTCCGGGCTAAACAATAAATGTGGAAGCAACTCCTCTAATCTCCTTCTGACCCCCCAGACCTGTGGCCCCATCATAGAGGGGCAGGGACTTCACAGGAGTTTGGACACTTCCTTAGGGTCTGTTCCTGCCCTCGCCTTCACCCCACTGCTCGGGGAGCTCAGCGTGGTGAAGAGCCAGGACCATCGTGATGTGGAGAAACAGCACATGTGATGTCCAGTGGGATGTGGAGCCTACGTCGAGCTCCTCTGGCTCCTGGTGCCTAGAATCCATCACGCATGGCAGTCTTGTTGTTCAGTGTCTCCATTTAGGGGGGTAGGAAGCCTGAGGCTGAGCAGTCACTCCTTCACAAACCCTTTTCAAGACTAACAAGGACCTACTGTATAGCACAAGGAGCCCTCAGCACTCTGTAGTGACCTGTATGGGGAAAGAATCTAAACTAAAGAAAAGAGTAGATATACGTATATGTATAGCCGATTGACTCTTCTGTACACCTGAAACTAACACAACATTACAAATCAACTATAGTCCAATAAAATTTAAAAAATAACAACAATTGAGGAACACCCAATGTGCAAACCTCACTTGTTGCTTTTGTGGGACACCCCCCCCCAACTGGTGACTCCACCAGACGGGCAACCTCACCTGCTATGTGACCTCAGCTGGTGTGTGACCTTACTTGATGCACGTGTGACCTGCTCAGGGCAGGACCCCACTCAGTGAATAAACCCACCAGTGTGTGACCCAACCCCACCATGTGACTCCAAGACACATAGGATTTCCCCCTGGTGTGTGACCCTCCCAGTCATGTGGCCTCCCCGAGAGGCGACCCCCTCCCCACAGCGTGCCATTCCTACTCCCACACCTGTTTGGGCCTTTGCAGAAGTTCTTGAGCCACTGCGGTGGCAAAGATGGCTCTGTTGCTCCCTGGGCTGAGTTGCAGGGAGAGGGACAGTCCCGTCACCAGCTGGACCCCAAGGTCCGTGATCGTCACCTTCTCATCCAACACGGTGACCGTCTTCTCGGCCAAGATAGCATCTGACAGAGGTGACAGGATCTGAAAGGCAGAAATGACATAGCTCTCTGTGGTTTCAGAAAGCCCCCCTTCGGTGTAAAGGATGCTCCATGTGGGGGAGGGAGAGATATAGACTGCAGGAATTTATATCTTTTTAAAAAATTTTATTTATTTATTTTAATTGGAGGCTAACTACTTTACAATATTGTAGTGGGTTTTGTCATACATAGACACGAATCAGCCATGGGTGTACATGTGCTCCCCATCCTGAACCCCCCTTCCACCTCCCTCCCCATCCCATGCCTCAGGGTCATCCCAGTGCACCAGCCCTGAGCGAGCACCCTGCCTCATGCATCGAACCTGGACTGGCGATCTATTTCACATATGGTAATATACATGTTTCAATGCTATTCTCGCAAATCATCCCACCCTCGCCCTCTCCCACAGAGTGCAAAAATCTGTTCTTTACATCTGTGTCTCTTTTGCTGTCTCACATATAGGGTCATCGTTACCCTCTTTCTAAATTCCATATATATGCATTAATATACTGTATTGGTGTTTTTCTTTCTGACTTACTTCACTCTGTATAACAGGCTCCAGTTTCATCCACCTCATTAGAACTGATTCAAATGCATTCTTTTAAATAGCTGAGTAATAAGGAATTAAGATCTTTTGAGCAAAAGTCAGCTGTGAAGATTGCAAGCACTTGTCTTTGGGGCAGGTATGTTTTGTTTGATGTACTACTCTAAAATGGGATGAATGGCCATCCTTAAAAAATAGAAGATTTCATATTAATGATAGCTTTCTAGCTTTTCTGGAAAACTGGCAGTATCTCTCGATGCTGGGCTCCCGTTTCCCCTGTGGGAGCCTTTGGAAAGGAACAGCAGCCTCTTCATCACACTCCTCACCACTCCCTATTGTGCGCCTCACATTTAGGTTCCAAATCAGTCATCGTCTTTCATCTGACACCCATCCTGCTTTTCTCGCTGATGGCTCCTTCTCAGCTTTATAGAGAGCATTGGAACATGTGACTCCTGGGTCCCAGTTCAAAGCAATCTATTTTCCTCCTCGATAAAATGATCTCTTTTACTGTCACTTTTTTTTCCAGTGGCAAAAGTACTTTATTAAATTATATCATTTGCAAGTGGTTTCATAAAAATATCTAAGAGGAAAGTTATACAACATTCTCAAAAAATTATAGAGTTAACAGCAAAATTACATTTTCTTGATCATATAAATAAAAACATTTTGTTTCAATAGGCTGTCTGAATATTTTATAATGTATGCCCCAACTGACAGCTGCAGTAAATCTATTTTAATGAAAAGTCCCATGGTTAATTAAGTCATTTGTTAATAACGGGTTCAAAAATGATCTCTTTTAAGTTCGAGCCCATTTCCCAGAGTGATTTAAATTTTCCACAATCCAATATAGTTTCACTTATAAATCTTTGCTGTGCACAAATATTTTAGAAACCTCACTTGTTGCTTAAGAGGATGATTGCCTCTCCTACAAATGGGGCAGCCACTGAGGAATAATATTTGGTCTCAGGAGGAAAATGACTAGACCCTAGTGGCCCCGCTAGAACCATGTCTTGTGAAAGTGTTTGCTTCAAAACTCCCATTCCGCACACTGGTCAACCCCACCCATTCCCAGCAGGAGGTGCTCACAAGACCTGTGGAGACACTATAACTTTGTTCCTTCCTTCCGCACATTTCTGGAATGTGTGGGAGGGTGTGACCTGGTGAATGCAGCTGAGCATCAAGGCAGGATGCAAAGCTTTCAGGTGACAAGGGTCAGTGAGGTAGACTGACAGAGCGAGAAGCTGCTGGCCACGCCCTGAATTTTCATGAGGTTAGTTCATCTCGAGAGCTTTTCAATTTTTTTTTAATTTAAAAATTTAATTTTATATTGGGGTAGAATTGATTTACAATGTCGTGTTAGTTTCAGGTGTGCAACAAAGTGATTCAGTTACACACACACACACATATACTTATTCTTTTTCAGATTCTTTTCCCACATAGGTTCTTACAGAGTATTGAGCAGAGGTCCCTGTGCTGTACAGTAGGTCTTTGCTGATTGTCTATTTTATATATGTCGTGTGCATATTTTAACCTCAGGTTCCTAACTTATTCCTCCATCTACCTTTCCCCTTTAATAACCACAAGTTTGTTTTCTATATCTGTGAGGCTGTTTCTATTTTGTAAATAAGTTCATTTGTATCATTTTTTTTTGATGGTACAAATGATCTTAATATCATATGATATCTGTCTTTCTCTGACTGGCTTACTCCATTTAGTATGCTAATCTTTAGGCCCATCTATGTTGTTGCAACTGGCCTGATTTTGTTCTTTTTAATGTCTGAGTAATATTCCAGTATATATATGTGTGTAAGTGTGTATATATATATACATCTTTTTATTCATTCATCTGTTGATGGACACTTAGGTTGCTTCCATATCTTGGCTATTGTAAATAGTGCTGCTATGAACACTGGGGTGCACGTATCTTTTCGAATTAGAGTTTTTGTCTTTTCCAGATATATGCCCAGAAGGACAATTGCTGGATTATATATATAGTGGCTCTATTTCTAGAGATTTTGTCCCAAGATGGTAATGTCCACTGTGTCTTACAGACAAGTAATGTCTTGAAGTTTCAGACATGATTCAACCCAAGAAGTCAGGCCAGTGTAGCTCAAATGAAAGGAATATGTGAGGAATTTAAAAACTCTTGTCACATTATTATACCATTTATTTTATTTACTTGACAGTTCCTTTCAACTTACTCATTCTGAAAATGGGCATTGTCAAATAGAGTTACCACATGACCCAGGGATAGCATTCTTGGGCAAACATCTAGAGGATACTCTAATTTGAAAAAATAAACATACCTCTATGTTCCTTGCTGCACTATTTGCAGTAGCCAGGGCATGGAAACAACCTGTCAACTGAGAAATGAGTGGATAAAGGAGACGTGGTACATGTATGCCACGGAATACTACTTAGTCATAAAAAATAATGGAATAATGCCATTTGCAGCAACATGGACAATCTAGACATTATCAAACTAAGTGAAGTAAGCCAGATATAGAAAGCTGAATAACATGATATTCATATGTGGAATCTAAAATATGACACATACATATATACTTACTACTACACACTACTATATATGAAATTGATAAACAGCAGGGACCTACTGTGCAGCGCAGGGAACTGTATTCAACATCATAGAATAATCTATAAGGGAAAAGAATCTCAAAAAGAATAGAAACATATGTACGTGTAACTGAATCACTTTGTTGCACACCTGAAACTAACACAATATTGTAAATCAACCGTACTTCAATTTAAAGACTGGATATTAGTCTAAGAGACAAATAACAGAGTTCTCACCTGAGCTGTCTTACCTGAATGGTGGTCATCCCCAGTTCCTGGCCAATCAGGACTTGTCCCCCTTGCAGCTTGGCGATCCGGGGCTCCTCCACCTGCATGAAGTCATTTACCAGCTCCGTGATGTCCACCTGCCAATCAGGGCCCAGCAGGTGGGCCAGCTGCCCCCCGGGCTCAGCAGCTTCCGCCACAAACTGAGTCAAGACCCGCACCATGGCATGCTGGTATTGGAGCGCGCAGCCCCTGTTCCTCTTCTCGTCTTCATCCTCCTCCTCGCTGTCCTGAGCTGGCCTGTCAAAGGGGCGGTTCGGTTTAACAGATGCTGATTTGTTGGGTCAACAGGGGGCTGGGTGTGAAACGTGGCAGGGGCTGCAATGGTGAGTGGGCGTAAGTCCTGCTGGTATGGAGTTCATGGCCCGGGGTGGGCTTTGACAGACATGCAGGGGTGATACTCAGAATATTTGACCACTGCTGCAGCCTGAGGACGGGCTTCCCCAGTGGCTCAGCAGCAAAGAATTCTCCTGCAATGCAGGAGATGCAGGAGACTCGGGTTTGATCTCTGGGTCGGTAAGATCCCCTGGGGGAGAGCATGGCAACCTGTTCCAGTATTCTTGCCTGGAGAATCCCATGGACAGAGGAGGCTCATGGGCTACAGTCCACGGGGTCACAAAGAGATGCGACGGCGCGCCCACCCACACTTATGGCCTGAGTACAGACCTCCCTAGTGGCTCGGCTGTAAAGAACCCACTTGCCCATGCACGAGACACAGACTGGATCCCTGGGTGGGGAAGATCCCCTGGAGAAGGAAATGGCAACACACTCCGGTCTTCTTGCCTGGGAAATCCCATGGACAGAGGAGCCTCACATGGCTACAGTCCGTGGGTCACTAAGAGTTGGACGCGACTTAGCAACTACACAACAACATGGCCCGAGTACTGACCAGTCAGAATGGACTGGTGTGGTCAGCAGAGGTCTAAGCTGTCCCTAAACCACCCTTCACCTCCTAGTATTCATTTTGTGAAATTCCCTTCTCTTTGAGTGTGGGCTGGACCTAATAAATTTCTCCCGAAGTAAGATAAGAGCAGAAGTTACAGGATGTCACTTCCAAAATCAGATTTTAAGATACTCTCTTGTTTGGCTCTCTTTCCTTGGTTCTTCTCTCTTGCTTGCCCTGATGAAGCCAGCTGCCATGCTGTGGGGATCCCTATGAGGACATCCCACAGCTCGAAACTGAGCAGCCTCTGGCCAGCAGCCAGTGCGGAACTGTGGCCCTCAGCTCAATAGCCTGGGAGAAGCTAAGACTGGCCCGTAACCACGTGAGCTCAGTTGCAGGTCCACCCCACCGAGCCTCATGATGAGACCACAGCACTGGCTGACAACTGGATGGCACCCTGAGAGAGACCCAAGCCTTGCCTGGGTTCCTGATGCAGAAGAAATGTGAGATGACAGGCTTTTCCTTTAAGCCACTTGGTTTTGGGATAAGCCATTATATCATGTCATGGTAGTCAATACAATAAGGCTCTGGATGACCAGTGTAGCTCTATAAACCAGTACACAAGGAAAGTGAGCATTTCACTCAAGGTATTTGGTGACAATAAATGTTGAAAAAACAAGGATGGCAGCCAGGAAGCAGATGTTAGTTGTTCCCTCAACATCTGATGCCTTATGCACTCTCAGCCCTTCCCAGCACCATCATGATCGCCATCAAGCCAGCTGTTGATTCCTTGAAATAGTTCTGTAGCTATATCTGAGCTGAAAAGTTGTGACAGCATCTGGACTGTCCATAATGAGACTTGGTCAGTTCTTTCTTTTTCTTTTTTTTCAGCCAAATGGCATGTGGGATCTTAGTTTCCCAACCAGGGATTGAACCTGCACTCCCTGCATTGGAAACATGGCATCTTAATCACTGGATCATGAGCAAAGTCCCCAATTCCTTGGTGAGTCTCTCCCTGCAACTGCCTGCCCTCAGGAGCATCAGTAATCATGCCAAATTCCATTCTCCCAACTCAACATTAGAAACCCCTGTGGTTAAGAAAAAGATCATGGCTGAAACCATCTTCCAATTGCACATGGAACCCAAACCTCCATTCCTGAAGTCACACCCTCTCCCAGGGGCCACAAGAACTCAAAGGGGTGGACTTTCAAGGGTAAGAATGTGAAAGCTATCCCTCCCAGAAGTACAAATTCTCTCCTCTCTGTTGAGTACCCAGACTCCAGGAATATTTCCTTGTCTAATTCTGCACATGCTTACTTTTGTCTTTCTACATATCACTTGTATATGATTCTTTGAGCATGGGTCTCTCTGAGATGACAAAGTACTCTGATCAAAATTCTCTTTTTATCTGATGCCTGCTTATTTGCCTCATGTGGATAGTGCAGACTTGCCATTCCATCAAACACCATCAGGGTGATGTACCAGGCACACAGGCGACAAGCTTTGGACTTCATCTCCCCAAGGGAAAGTAATCTCAGAGTTTCTGGGCTGGGGCACAAAGAGACTGCCCAGGTCAGGCAGCATCTGTTCAGACAGGTCTCTAGTGAACCTCTATGGCTTGGGTCCTCCCAGATCAATTTTCCCTTCTCCTGATATTGATCCCTTGGTTTAGGCAGGGTTGACCTTCTTTCTTGCCAAACAGTATATTCTATCTGCCCCCCTTCTCCTCCTCCACGTCTACAATGATTAGATCAGGCATGGACACACAACCCAAGTAAGAAAGTAGGAATTATTGGGGAAGAGAGGATGTACTTTTTGCAGAGTTGCAAAGAAGGTAGACTAGAAGTCTGGGACCTCAGGAGCAAAACTTGATAGGGAATGAAGCTGATATAAAGCAAACTGTAGCTGAGAAGGGGATAGACACACACACCCTTAGGCTACCCCTGAACCCCTGGAATGAGACATGCCTGAAGTTAGCTATCCTGTAAATTTCCACCTTTAGCCTAAGTGTACTTGACCTGGGTTTCTGCTCTGGAGCCTGATCAACATACCCACCTCTTGTTGGAGACAATGGGGACTCTCCAGCCCTTGATCTGGTTGAGCTCAGTGTCTGAGATCTCGATTTGCAGGGGCAGCCGGGGCACCCATACCGTCATGTCCAAAGGAGTGCTCAGGTGCTGGAAGGTGAAGTTCACCACCACGCCCACCTTGCCCTTCATTTCCTTCCCATTGACAAAGACGTAGTCACATCTGTCAGAAACCTGGAAGAAGAGAGAGAGTGGTGGGGGCCCATGAGTGAGTTTTCATCACATCCCAAAGTGGTAGTGGAGAAGACTCTTGAGAGTCCCTTGGATGGCAAGGAGATCAAACCAGTCAGTCCTCAGGGAAATCAACCCTGAATATTCATTGGAAGGACTGATGCTGAAGCTGAAGCTCCAATACTTTGGCCACCTGATTTGAAGAGCCGACTAACTGGAAAAGACTCTGATGTTCAGAAAGATTGAGGGCAAGAGAAGTGGGCAGCAGACGATGAGATGGTTGGATGGCATCACTGACTTAATGAACATGAGTTTGAGCAAACTCAGGGAGATAGTGAAGGACAGGGAAGCCTAGAGTGCTGCAGTCAGTGGAGTCACAAAGAGTCAGACGGGACTTAGTGACTGAACAACAGCAACACAGGAACAGCAAGAGAAAGCAGAGGAGAACACTGAAGCGGGTCCCAATCATGAGAAGTAAGTGGACACTGCTCTTTTTTTTTTGGCCACACCACATGGCTTGTGGGATCTTAATTCCGGATCAGGGATCGAATCACGCCCTTGGCAGTGAAAGTGCAGAGTCCCAACCACTGGGCTGCCATGGAATTCCCTGGATACTGGTTTTTGCTTACTGATACAGCAGAGGCTATATGACAGATACCATGGGCCCCACCCACCTCTCCTTTGAGCTCTTTGACTAGTTGAGGTCACTCATCCCCACCAGCTGCAGGTGTTCTGCTGATAATTTATGCTGCCCCTCCTCTGGGAGACTGCCCTTAGCTGATGGAGCCGTACCTGCAGAGTTACTTGTGTGTTACATACCATCCCATCCCATCGCATCTCCTTGCCCAGTGATGACTTCCTGGTTTGTCTGAAGGTGGAGCAAAGTGCGTGTTAACACATCCAGGCACGTTAGCTCATTCCATCCTCAGAACAACCCCGAGATGGGTGTTAGTCCCATATTCCAGATGAGGAAACTGAGAGTAGAGGAGTCTGACCACAGTCCCCTGCTGGGCAGGAGTCAGCCCTGGGGTCTGGTTTTGGAACCCACATTCTCCCCTTGTGCTCATGTATGGGATGGCTCCTCTCTGCCAACGTTTGAGAGAAGAGCCAAGTTCAAAGCACCTTGTCCCCTCATCTTTGTGTCCCAGCTCTGCAGGGGAGCCCATGCTCGTCCTAAACAAGACTTGGGGCAAAGCTTTGGAGTCGTGCAGTAGGATCAATGATGGCCCTCAAAGATACCAAATCCTAACTTCCAGAACTGGTACATTAGTTTATCTGGCAAAAATGACTTGGCAGGTTTGATGAAGTTAAGGGTCTTGAGATGAGCAGGTAGTCCGAGATTGTCCAGGTGGTCCCTAAATGTAATCCGAGTGTCCTTACAGGAAAGAAGCAGAGGGAGATTTGAGAACCTCAGGCGGAGGAAGGCTGTGTGTCACCAAAGCAAGATGCTACGTGACCAGCTTTGTGGATGGAGGAAAGGGTCAAGGAGCCCAAAGAAACCATCTGTAGGAACTTGGGGGGGTCAGGGAAGTGTTCTCTCCTTTAGAGTCTCAGGGCTCGGGGGGAGTGAAGCCCTGCTGACACCTTGTGAAGCTGATGAAGGGCTTCCTCTCTCAGAACGTGTGGGAGAATACACGTGTGTGGTTTTCAGGAAACTTTTATTTATTTTTGACTTGTGGGATCTTAGTCCCCCAACCAGGGCTTGAACCCACGGCCCTTGCAGTGGAAGTGCAGGATCTTAACCACTGAACCACCAGAGAAGTTCCTCTACATGGCTTTTCTTCCCCAAGATTTTTTGATGTGGACCATTAAAAAATCTTTACTGAATTTGTTGCAACATTGCTTCCTTTTTTACCCCTCTGGCCACCAGGCATATGGCATCCCAACTCCCTGACCAGGGGTCGAACCTGTATACCCTACATTGAAAGGTGAAGTCTTAACCCCTGGACCACAGGGAAGTCTCACATGTATAGTTTTAAGTCATCCGATGTGTGGTCATTTGTCCCAGAAGCCACAAGAGATGGACACTGAGAGGGAGAAGAGGACAGAACCAGAGACCATGAGGGTGTCTTCCCTGCTCGGGGCTTGGCTGGTTGAGCTTGGAGCAGGATATGAACTGGAGTGAAGCCCTTGGTTTACTGAGCACCTAATACGTGCCCAGCCCAGCAGGTGACCACCTCCCACGTGTGGTCCCAGTTACTAGTCAGTCACAAGAACCCAGGAAGTGGGGCCATTACTGTCATTTCACAGGTCCAAGAATTAAGTACCTTTTCCTAAGGACACTTCCCAGGTGGCGCTAGTTGTAAAGAATTTGTCTGCTAATGAAGGAGATGCAAGAGACGCAGGTTCGATCCCTGGGTTGATAAGATCCCCTGGAGCAGGAAATGTCAATCCACTCCAGTATTCTTGCATGGGAAATTCCATGGACAGAGGAGCCTAGTGGGCTCCTCCATGGGGTCACAAAGAGTCAGACATGACGGAGCACACACATACACACACACACAAAGGACGCATGGCTAGAAAGTGGAAAAGACCAGATTCAACCCAAGTCACCTCCCAGCTGCCTCCTGCTTCGGTACAGGCATCACTCTTGCCTGAATGCTCTGTTGTGGTCTGTCTTTTTTTAAGGATGCAAACCTCCTTCCAGCACTTGAAGGGGCATGAAGAAAGCAAATGCAGAAATGACTAGGTTGTTCAAACACCTTAGAGACATCTTAGAAAGGATTGCTGATGATGGCTCCTTGATCTTCCCGGTGAGGCAACAAGGGGGCCAGGGAGGCCCACGGGGGGCTCGGCATCCCGGCGATGGTCAGTGACTTGGAGGGAAACGTGGGCCCGGGTCCGTTTCTGAGTGGAGCTGGTGGTCCTCCTAAAGGTCCGCCAATAGTGGGAGTACTGAAATCTGATTGGAAAGTGGAATGGAACCAGCTCAGGTAATTTTATTGTAATTTGTCCTGATCACTGACATTTCATCTTCAGGGCTGCCGAGTCTTGAATCTTAGGTATTTTCTTCCTTTAAATATTTTATTCTTTTTGATGCTTTTGTAAATGGAAATATTTTCTTTGTAAATTTTATTTTGGCTGCACTGGATCTTTGTCATGGTGCTTGGGTTTAGTCGCCCTGAGGCAGGTGGAATCTTCACAGATCCAGGATCAAATCTGTGTGCCTTGCAATGGAAGGTGGATTCTTAACTATGGACCATCTTAGAAGTCTTAGCTTTTCGCTTTTAAGCCTTTCAATTCTGAATGAGGCTGAACTGCCAGAGGTAAGCTGAGAAACAGAGAGAATGAGAGACAGAGGGAGCAAGAAAATACTTAGAAGACTTGCTTTCAGAAAAAGAAGCTGGGACTTCCCTGGTGGTCCTCCTGCCAATGCAGGAGACACAGGTTCGATCCCTGATCCAGGAAGATCTTGTATGCATTGGAGCAACGAAGCCTGTGTACCACAACTGTTGAGCCGGTGCTCTAAAGTCTGGGCACTGCAACCATTGAGCCTACGTGCCACAACTAGAGAAAAGGTGGTGCAGCAACAAAGACCAAGCACAGCCAAAAATAAATGAATGAATAAAAATTTAAACAGGCATTAAAAACAAAAAAAGAAAAAGAAGCTGTTTTATGACTTTAATTTTGTGGGCCCTTTGGTCAAATCAGGGGTTCTAAGAAAAGGTGCGTGAAGCTCATTGTGGTGAAAAAGCCCTATATCCTCCTGTGGATGAGAGATGCTTGGTGTGTTAGCCAAAGCTGTGAGCACAAAAAATGAAGTCTATGTGTTTTGTTCTTTAAAAAAAAACAAAAAAACAAAACTTAGTGTTTCCCCCCGAAGCAATGAGGAAAGTGGGATTTAGACTTTGATACAAAGGACAGGGAAGGTGAGCAGAGGGAGAGCAGGGTTTGACACTTAGAAGGTCACTCTTAGTAGAGATGAGTGGAGGCAACTGATGCTCGGGACTTGGAACAGGAGTGCTAGGTAAGCTGGGCTGAGCACTGAGATGGAGACAGTGTGTGTGTGTGTGTTTATATCAACTAATAAGGACAGCATCTGCATTTGATAAGAGGTTTGTAAGTTTGATTTAAGAGTAAACTCTAGTTATTAAGTACTTTAAAAAAGAAATCCAGAAGCACTTTTTTTCTCCCCCTGCACAATCAAGTTACAAAGTTCAAAAGTGTTTCTTATGCTTTACCACTCAGTTTTTAGATGACATGTACCACAATGTGCAAGCTTCCCTGGTGGTTCAGACAGTAAAAAACCTTCCTGCAATGCAGGAGACCCAGGTTCGATCCCTAGGTTGGGAAGATTCCCTGGAGAAGGGAATGGCTACCCACTCCAGTATTCTTGCCTGGGAAATTCCATGGACAGAGGAGCCTGGCAGGCAACGGGGTCTATGGGGTCACAAAGAGTTGGACATGACTGAGCGATTAACACACACCTGGGTGTGCACTGCAGCACTGTTTACAACAGCCAGGACATGGAAGCAACCTAGATGTCCATCAACAGGTGAACGGATCAAGGAGATGTGGTGCATATATACAATGGTGTATCACTCAGCCATAAAAAAGAATGAATTTGAGGCAGTTACAGTGAGGTGGATGAACCTAGAGCCTATTATATAGAGTGAAGTAAGTCAGAAAGAGAAAAACAGATATAGTATAGTAATACCTTTATATGGAATTTAGAAAAATGATATCGATGAACCTGTGCAAGGATGGAATGGAGACAGAGATATAGAAAATGGGCTTGTGGACACAGGACGGGAAGGAGAGAGTGGGATGAACAGAGAAAGTAGCATCGATACATATACACGGTCATGTGTAAAGCAGATAGCTGGTGAGAAGTTGCTGTACAACACAGGGTACCCAGCCTGGTGCTCTGTGATGACTTAGAAGGGTCAGGGGTGGGGGAGGGAGGCTCCAGAGGGAGGGGATATATGTATACTTACGGCTGATTAGCATCGTTGTACAGCAGAAACCAACACAACATTGGAAAGCTATTTTCCTCCAATTAAAAAATTAAAAAGATAGTAACTAGGAAAAAACCTCAGTTTTTAACTTTGTAAACCACATCTGAGAGACTTGGCACTTCTGCGTTATCATGTTTAATTTATTTATTTTTTTTCTGTGTTGGTTGAGGACAGTAGATTTTCTGGCATCCTTGTTCAGTTGGTTACATTTGTCTAAACTGAACGATTGCCAGTTGCTCAGATAGCAAGTGACAAGGCAGAATTCTTTAAAGTGTTCGAGTTCCTTGAACCTGAGGCTAAATCCTGAATACAGTATTGAATTCTTTAATATTCTGATGGCTAGCATTGACAGGTGCACGTGCGGCATGCTTTGGTGTTCGGTTCTTTTGGACTTTATTTTTCATTGCAGGTTTATGTGGTAATGTACAGTAAATTTTTTAAACTTGCATCAAGTTTATGAATAAAGAATCAGTAAAAAAAGCAAACGGCCCTTCTGGTTTTCCATACCCAGCGTCTGTCCTTGCTCTGGGCGTGGAGGCATCACTAAAGTATTTGCCAACCGCACCTGGTTCTTTGGTGACACAGTATGGGAAGGAGGGGGGAAAGGAGAAGGGAGGAAGGAAGCGGGGGAGAGAGAACTTAGGAGCATTCCTCTGGCTGGCTGGGGGTGGAGTCTTCCCACCCATGCTTATCCCCTAGGCAGCCTGCGGCCAACCACTGGTTGTACGAACACACCTCAGGACAACGTCTCTAGTACATTTCAAACTCCAGAGCTGGTGTGGGGCAGCAGGGTCTCCCGAACCCTATGCGTGGAAGGCTGAATAATGGTTCCCAAAGATGTCAGATCCTGATCCTTAGAAACTGTAAATGTCACCTTCTATGGAAAAAGGGTGTAATTAAGTCCAGGATTTGGGGAAGAGAGCATCCTGGATTATGGGCCCTGAATGCAATTCCAGAGTCCTTATCTGGAAGAGGGAGAGGAGGCTGGACATGGACGGAACAGCGGCCCGTGTGGAGAGGAGCGGCGGTGTGGCCACGAGCCAAGGAAAGCCGGCTGTGCTGCCATAAGCAGTTGGAGCAACTTCTCCCCTGGGGCTCCCAGAGAGAGCATGGCTTCAGTCTTTTGGCCTCCAAGACCAAGAGCAAAGGCTGTGTTTTTTAGAGTCCCTTTTTTTTTTTTTTAAAGAGTTTATTTATTTGTTTGTTTACTTATTTATTGGCTCCACCGTGAGGCATTTGAGATCTTAGTTCCCTTCAGTTCAGTTCAGTTGAGTCGCTCAGCCATGTCCGATTCTTTGCAATCCCATGGACTGCAGCACGCCAGGCTTTCCTGTCCATCACCAACTCCCAGAGCTTGCTCAAACTCATGTCCATCGAGTCAGTGATGCCATCCAACCATCTCATCCTCTGTCATCCCCTTCGCCTCCTGCCTTCAATCTTTCCCAGCATCAGGGTCTTTTCCAATGAGTCAGTTCTTTGCATCAGGTAGCCAAAGCATTGGAGTTTCAGCTTCAGCATCAGACTTTCCAATGATCAAACCCATGCCTCCCACATTGGAAGGCAGAGTCTTAACCACTGGACCACCAGGCAAGTCCCAAGGGGTGGGTGGGGGTGTTTAAGACTCCAAGCCTGTGGTCATTTGTGACAGTGGCCACAGGAATCTAATATGCCATCCTGGCCCATCTCTTCCCTTGCCCTGTTCTGCCCTGTCACCCCTCACTTCCTTATTTCTTGGAGGGGGGGCAGTTCATCAATGGGTCTCATACACACAGTGCCTCAGCTACAGGGAATCTGATCTAAGACTTGGTGACTGTCAGTTGGGAAGACACCAGTCTGGTTTCCCAAGGGCAGACCTGGCCCCTGACCATTTCTTTGGTGTCTGCTCGGGACAGACGAGCTGAACTGTGTTCTCACAGAAGCCGATGGGGCAGAACTGGTCCTTCTAGCTCGACATCCATCTTTCCCTCCATCTCCTTGGCCACTGAATTCTAGCATTAATTCCTCCTCCCCGAGGAGCTGAACCAGAGAATTAGGATAGTCTAGGTGAGCTGACAAGACCTATTCATTCCCTCTTGTTTAAATACAAATGACTGTACATGTGCAATAATTCATTAACTACCACTTTACAATGCTGCAGGTTTGAAGGAAGGATCCATTAAAACGCTTCAATCCCTCTCATAATACATTGCCAGCCAGCTGCACTGTTCCATGACGGGAAAATGGTTAATATTTCTGACTCTGGGTGTGTACAATCTGGCACTTTCATCAATTTAATGCCATTTGCTTCTTTTCTGTTTAAATGCTATACAAATTTAAATCTTATTTAAATATCACCAACATTTGTGGTGAAACGTATGTTCTTCTGATGTTTTTCTTTTTTTTTTTTTAAGAGTGAGAGCTAAGGATATTAAAATTCCATCCCCCTTCCCTTTAAATTTGGCAAAAAGACACAGTCTGCAGGAGTATTTGTATCCAATTCTCAAGTTAGGCATTACCTTCCTGAAATTAATGTTCATCTTGGACAAAAATGGTACCATTAATAACAGCAGTAACAAGAAAAGCAGTGACTGATATTTATTGAATGTTTTCTGTATGCCAGGCACTGGGTTAAGCATCATTCCATTTAATCCTCATGATAAATCTATTAGGTAAATGCTATTATTCCATGTTTCAGAGGAGAAACAGGTGCTGTGTCCTATGGGCTTCCGGGACATGTAGTGAAGTGACAGTTACTCAGTCATGTGCGACTCTTTGCGACCCCATGGACTGTAGCCCACCAGGCTCGTCTGTCTATGGGATTCTCCGGGCAAGAATACTGGAGTGGGTTGCCATTTCCTTCTCCAAGGGACATGTAACACTGGGCTAATTAATGGGAAGAGAATTTCCCAAGCTTGTGACACTGGTTAATTTATTGAGAGACAACTTTACCTCAGCAGTGTCTATAAATGCATAATAGACACTTTTTGGGCAAGAGAAAAGTTCTACACGAACACACTGGAGGAGGAAGAGCCAAGGCAGGGAGTATATGCAGGTCCTGAGGCTGACACTCAGGTGGATGGAGGTGCCTGGTGTTGTTATTGTTTATTCAGTAAGTAGAGTCTGACCCTTTGCAACCCCATGGACTGCAGCATGCCAGGCTTTCCTGTCTTGCACTATCTCCTGGAGTTTGCTCAGATTCATGTCCTTTGAGTTGGTGATGCTATCTAACCATCTCATCCTCTGTCATCCCCTTCTCCACCCGCCTTCAATCTTTCCCAGCATCAGGGTCTTTTCCAATGAGTCAGTTCTTCACATCAGGTGGCCAAAGTATTGGAGCTTCAGCTTGAGTATCAGTCCTTCCAACGAATATTCAGGGTTGATTTCCTTTAGGATGGACTGGTTTGATCATCTTGATAGCTTGTAGGAAAAGGTTTTCAAAACAACATGAGGGGTGAAGGTTACATGGGTGAACATCACTTGGGTCATTAGGTAACAGGGTGATGTTTCAGGAATTTCATTCAACAATTTTATGGCTCTAACAGGTCTGGGGTCTATGTGCTGGTGGTTAGCATACAGGCAACTTTTTCCACCTGGTGGGGATTTTAGTAAGGATATGGTTCAAGAAAATGGCTCAAGATAATATCTGTAGCCCTTGAGAAGGAACTAAAGGTCATTGGCTCGCTTTATGGATAAACCATTATTATTCTGTCTTGCTTGACTGCTTTCCTTGGTTTCTACATTTTTCTCACTTCTCTGATTAAATTTGCTCTGTGGAGACTGGGGAAAGACTAGGAGACTAAAGCTTTTCTACAAAGAGGCCAGGGATGTGGTGGAGTCTGCACCCAGGAAGGTCCTGTAGGGTCCTATTTGGTTCCAAGAGCCCTATTTGGATGGAGCATCTGAGGTCCCTTCCATGTCACCACAATGAACCTCTTCTTGAACAGGGATATTTTCACATTTTGGGAATCATTTACATTAGATCCTATTTTTCTTCCATTAATAAAACCCTAAATTTAAGTTCCCAAGAAGCTCTGTTATTTTTAACTCAAAACAGAACATTTTTACACAAGGCTACTTTCTCACTTTCCCTCTTTCCTGGGTCAGGAATAACACATTCAGTGAACGTTCTCTTTTCTTTGTTCTTGAAATTGCCCCATGTGGTTTGGGTCACCACTGTTTTCTCACAGTTGCCAATAAGCGCTCTGATAGAAAAGAATTTTCATACCAACCCCCCCAAGCAGTCTCGGCACTGTCATCAGCTGGGGATGGATACTTCTTTGTTACAAAGGGCTGTTTCGGGCGTGCTAGTATGTTTAGCCGGAGAAGGCGATGGCACCCCACTCCAGTACTCTTGCCTGGAGAATCCCAGGGACGGGGGAGCCTGGTGGGCTGCAGTCCATGGGGTCGCTAAGAGTCAGACACGACTGAGCGACTTCACTTTCACCTTTCACTGTCATGCATTGGAGCAGGAAATGGCAACCCACTCCAGTGTTCTTGCCTGGAGAATCCCAGGGATGGGGGAGCCTGGTGGGCTGTCGTCTGTGGGGTCGCACAGAGTCGGACACGACTGAAGCAACTTAGCAGCAGCAGCAGCAGCAACAGCATGTTTAGCAGCATCCCTGATCTCCAATAACCACATGCCAGTTATGACAATAATATTGTCTCCAGTCATTGTCAAATGCCCCCTGGGCTGAAAAGTCACCCTCAGAGAAGACCTGTCATTTTGAGCACTTCTAAATGATTCCTTTGAGCATCACAAGACCCTATGTCACAGATTGTACAACTGTGTACAGAGGGAGGCACTCTTTCAATTAAAAAACATTTACACGTTTCTACACTTTGCTTTTTAAAACCATGTGATATCGAATGTCCTTGTGCACACTCCCTGTGCCCCAGTGCATGCTTGGCTTCAGTGCAAACTGAGAAGCTTGCCCTAGGGAACTCCACTAGGTGCTTCTGCTTTTGCCAGCAGTCCTGGGAGGTTGATGTGATGACACTGATATTTTTTTCCTGGGTAGAGAACTTTGAGACTCAGGGATGCAAGGGAATGTGGTAGATTGTATTTCCAAAGGTGGCCACAATTTCTTGCAGCTCACATGCTCTTCCGCATGGGGCCTCACTGTACCCCACAGAAGAGGTGGAACGCAATTCCTCTCCTTGAGTTTGGACTGGTCTTAGTGACTCTCTGGACTTACAGCATGTGACACAAGTGGTAACCTGTGACTTCTGATGCCAGGTCATGAGAAGCCCTCCACCTGTGGTTCCTGAAACATTTGCCCTTCAGATGCCCCCCCCTCAGAACTCATGTGCCAATATCCTAGGAAGCCTAGGCCAGGTGGAAGGCCACCTGCGGACTCTCCCATCTATAGCTCACACTGGGCTCCCAGCTAACCACCAGCACCAGTTGCTATCTGCAAGGGTGCTCCACCTTGGATGGTGGCCTTGTTCAACCTTGAGGTGGCTCCATCCAGGAGCCACTGATAGCAGCCACATGAGGTCATGAAAACCACTCAGCTGTGCCCAGTCAACCCACAGAACTGTGGTCTGTTGTGCAGATAATCAGAACGAGAAAGCATGCGTGGAAACTGAGAAACTGGCCTTGAACCAAGACGTGCTTTCCAATTCTTTGTTCTCAGACCCCAGGACAGCCATCAGTGTGTCTCCTGTCCCAGCTGTGTCACATGCCTAAGAGAGCCTGCTCTCCTGGCTCTCCTGGATAATGTCTCAGGAGCACAGAATCTTTGTTCTGGCTTTCCATCCCCAACGTGCTCAGCACGTTGCTTCACCACATCCCACTGTGTCAGAAATTTCAGATTTCCCCTTATATGAATGCCGTCCGGCGCCTTGGGTTCTTGTCAGCTCTGCCCCACTGCCCCATCTGCCTCAGAGCTTGGTTCCTCAGCCTGGCCTCACTGCTTTCAACTCTTCATTGAGACTTCTGAAGCCAGAAGATCTAACATTGATATGTTCCAGTGTCACGGACTTTGTAGACCAGGACCTGGGGACTAGAGTCGACGAGAAGGATGCAGGGGACCCAGGTCTCAAGTGAAACAAGGGCGCTTTATTTGCAGCAACGCATATTTATATATCATCATACATGGCAGCTTTTGGCAGTAAAAAAAAATGAGCAAAAACAAAGCCAAGCAAATAACAGTCTTCAAAGGGCCAGAAAGCATTCCATATCCTGAGTAAGGGGGTATAACTGAATAGATTACCTTTAAGTAAAAAGTCACTGAAGGGGGTCACTGAAGGGGGTCACTGAAGGGAGTTGCTGAAGGGTCACTGAAGGGGGTTGCTGAAGGGGGTGGCTGAAGGGGGTCGCTGAAGGGGGTTGCTGAAGGGGGTCATTGAAGGGGGTCACTGAAGGGGGTCACTGAAGGGGGTCACTGAAAGGAATCCAAGCAGGTGCCCTTCTCATGATCTCAGTCCTGAGAACTGCCTGCAGCTCTGCTCATTCCTGCTTTCCAGGAACTGATAAGGAATAGAAAGTCCTTGGGAAACCACACACAAAAGAAGAAAATAACATATTGGATCTCTTAAAGTTGAACGTCCCCTGACGGTCCAGGCTCTGCATTAACCACCTTACATACATTCACTTACGTCTTATGATAACCTTCTACATAAACAGAGGAGCAGGAAGGGAGGCCTCATTGCTGAAGAGTTGCAAATTAAGAATACAAAATCTCTGTATACTTATGGTTACCAAAGGGAAAAGGGAAGGGAACAGAAAAATTAGGAGCTTGAGGTTAACATATACACACTGGGCCTCCCTGGTGGCTCAGATGGTAAAGAATCCACCTGCAATGCAGGAGACCCGGGTTTGATCCCTTGGTTGGGAAGATCCCCTGGAGAAGGGAATGGTTACCCACTCCAGTATTCTGGCCTGGAGAATCCCATGGACAGAGGAGCCTGGTGTGCTTTAGTCCACAGGATCGCAAAGAGTCAGACATGACTGAGTGACTAACACCACTGAACTTTTGATACACACACTACTATATATAAAATAGATAACCAACAAGGACTTATAACTATACTCAATATCTTATAATAACCTACTATGGAAAAGAATCTGAAAAGAATATACACACACATACAAATACACACACATATAAACAAAACTGGATTGCTTTGTTGTATTCCTGAAACTAATATAAGATTGTAAATCAACTATACTTCCATAAAAATTAAAACAAAAAGAATAAAAAATTTCTTTTTAAAAAAATTTTATTGAAGTATAGTTTATTTACGATGATTCAGGATTATGGCAAAGTGATTCTGTTTTATATAATATATATGTATGTGTGTGTGTATATATATTCCTTTTCAGATTCTTTTCCATTATAGGTTAATACAAGATATTGAATATAGTTTCCCATGCTTACAGACTTGTTTATCTGTCTTATATGTAATAGTGTGTATCTGTTAATCCCAAATTCCTACGTGCATACATGCCAAGTCACTTCAGTTGTGTCCGACTCTTTGCGACCCCATGAACTGTAGCCCGTCAGTCCCCTCTGTTCTTGGAATTCTCCAGGCAAGAATACTAGAGTAGGTTGCCATACCCTGCTGCAGGGGATCTTCCCAACCCAGGGATCAAACCCATGCCTTCTGTGACTCCTGCATTGCAGGTGTATTCTTTACCGCTCAGCCATTAATCCCAAATTCCTAGTTTATTCCTAATTTATCCCTGTCCCTACTTTCACCTTTGGTAACTATAAACTTGTGTTTTGGGTCTGTGGGTCTACTTCTTTTTTTATAAATAAGTTAATTTGTATCATTTAATCTGTGCTGGGTCTTGGAAGAGAGCCTGGGTAAGGGAGGGGCCGTCAAGCTTAAGCTGCATTAGCTTCATGGAAGATCTGCCTCTGGGTAAGAATGATTAAAGTTATGACCAACCTAGAGAGCATATTCAAAAGCAGAGACATTACTTTGCCAACAAAGGTCCATCTAGTCAAGGCTATGGTTTTTCTTGTGGTCATGTATGGATGTGAAAGTTGGACTGTGAAGAAATCTGAGCACCGAAGAATTGATGCTTTTGAACTGTGGTGTTGGAGAAGACTCTTGAGAGTCCCTTGGACTGCAAGGAGATCCAACCAGTCCATTCTAAAGGAGATCAGTCCTGGGATTTCTTTGGAAGCACTGATGCTAAAGCTGAAACTCCAATACTCTGGCCTCCTCATGTGAAGAGCTGACTCATTGGGAAAGACTCTGATGCTGGGAGGGATGGGGGCAGGAGGAGAAGGGGACAACAGAGGATGAGATGGCTGGATGGTATCACCAACTCGATGGATGTGAGTTGGTGATGGACAGGGAGGCCTGGTGTGCTGCAATTCGTGGGGTCGCAAAGAGTCAGACACGACTGAGTGACTGAACTGAACTGAACTGAAGAATAATTATTATCTCCAGTTTACAGATGAGGAAACTGAGGCATGGATTGTTTATTTGCCTTGAAAATATTTATGTAAGCTAGAAAATGACAGAGTCAGAACTCTGTCCCTAGAAGACTAACAAGTTGTAGACACTGAGTCACACCCCCTCTAGGCAGTGGTCTTCTAAACAGTGTGTAAGTGTGACAACCAGCTTTCTGTGAAATAAAGACAAGCCTTATTTATAGCATGTGATTTCCATGGTATAAATGCTCCTGCTGCTATGCTATCAACCTAAAGTCACTGGATGCAGACTTGAGAAGAGATGAGCAAGGATGAGTCGTGCTAGATTAGCAAGCCGACTCCCATGCACCTCCGTCCCCAGCACTCTCAGTTCATGGGGTCCCACCACCCGCTACTGTCTTGCCACCAGCATTGGATTGGCAATCCCTAAAAGAGAGGGCATCACGAGAGGGAGAGAATCAGCGATGCTACCAGACTTCAGATGAGAGAACTGTCCGAAAGAGGAAGCCTTCAGGGCCATGAAGAATCACATACATTTCCCAGTGTTACTCAGCCATTAAATTGTGGATATGAGATCTGACCCAAAGGTTTCCCTGGCCCTGGTGTCCTTGCTCATTTCATCATCTCATGCTGTGTTTCCCCCTTAGTCCCATCAGTGCAGTCCTTCCATCCATTTATCAGGAAAGAGCTGTTCCAGAGAGAACAGCATTTGTACTGACAGTGAGAAATTGGAGGAGAAATGCTGATGGCAACCTAGATCCTTTGGCAACTTTCTGGTTATAAATGAGAACCAGTAAATACAAACAATGCTTACAAAAACACAGAGCAAGAGCTGGTCTTCTGGGCATGTCATTCGTAAACCTCACGCAACCTCACCATGTGCAAGTGATGAAGCCTGTGGATCAATGTCGCTGCCTTCATTCCCCATAGAATGGAATGGACATGGGAACAAGCCAGCTTCAGGGCACGGGAGGCCTTGGACATGAGACTGAGAAGGTGGCAGAAGAAGCTCTTGTCCGACTGATGGAGCTCTTGACTCCATCCTCATCACCAAGGAACACAGAAGAGTAAACCGATGATGTATTTGTGAGTCAAACCAGTGAACTGTCAAGAGCCA
Organism: Capricornis sumatraensis; assembly: GCF_032405125.1. Lineage (NCBI taxonomy): Eukaryota > Metazoa > Chordata > Mammalia > Artiodactyla > Bovidae > Capricornis > Capricornis sumatraensis. The sequence goes on along the minus strand of NC_091085.1, from coordinate 54,920,876 downwards.
CGTGTGTAGAAAGACTCTGACCCATCTCCTTCTGGGGTTCATACAGAAACACATTCATCATTAGTCACACACACACACAGATGAAAATATAAAGAGGGGAAATTGGAAACCTGAAATCCCTCAAGGGACGAATGCTTCTTTTGCTACCAGCTGTTGAGTTTTGTCTCCCTCCCTTGCTAAACCTTTCCTTAAATACCTTTATAAAAACCTTATTCATGTATTTGACTTTGATGGATATTAGCTGTGGCAGTTGGGCTCTGGAGCACATGGGCTCAGTAGTTCCAGTGTGGGCTTAGTTGCTCTGCAGCATGTGGGATTGAACTAAGGATTGAACCCATGTCCCCTGCCCTGCAAGGCAGATTCTTAGCCTCTGGAGCCCCAGGGAAGTTCCTAAATACCTTTTAATAGCCCTTGAATGCAAACACTGCAGCCCACTTTTGGAAACCACTGCTCCTTTCTTTTCTTTTGGATCACACAACATCCTCAACGTTGAAGGAGCAGCTGTTTGGTCCAAGGGTCCATTTTCTATTTATGGTCTCTGGATCTCTTATGGAACCAAAGCCAGGTCTTGGGAGGACTGAGCCTGTGTCTCATAGCACATTTAGTAATCATAAGACAGAAGACGCAGCATAGGAGAGACTAGCAGGTGCTGAGTTTTGTTTTGTGAAAACGAGATACAGGACATTGTGAGGATCAGTGCATTAAGAAATGAAATGTTTTGGAAGGTGGTTATTGTCACTGAGCTCAAGCTTGCCCTGCCATGTCCTGTTCCAGGACTCTCTAAAGTCAGCTGTGCTCTCTCATAGGTTTAGCCAATAAGATGATGAGAAGGCAACTTCCAGGCTGGTGGAGGAAGAGCTGGCTCCTTCCTATTTTCTTCCCAGGAGCCTGTCCTATCACCTGTTGGACCTGTGGGCATCACTGTAGCAATGCCTCAGGCCGTAGCAGCTGTGCCTCCTGTGGGGCATCCAGCCCACAGCTCCTTTGACATTTCCAGAACCAGCCTCATCACACCTCTTCAAAGACAAGAGCATTAGCCAGCCAGCATGTCCTCCTACAAGCTCTGGCTTTACAAATGAACTTATTTGCAAAACAGAAATAGACACACAGACATAGAGAACATGCCTATGGTTACCAAAGGGGAAAGAGAGGCAGGCATAAATTTGGAGTATGGGTTTAACAGATACACACTACTGTACAGACTGTGGCCTGCCAGGCTCCTCTGTCCATGGAATTTGTAAGAATATTGGAATGGGTTGCCATGCTCTCCTCCAGTGGATCTTCCAGACCCAGGGATCAAACTTGCATCTCTTATGTCTCCTACATTGGCAGGCAGATTCTTTACCACTAGCGGGGAAGTGGGAAGGCCACTATATATAAAACAGATAGAAGTGGGAGGCTATTTTACATATAAAATTGACAATTAATAAGGGCCTATTGTATAGCACAGGTAAGTCTACTCACTCCTCTGTAATGACCTATATGGGGAAAGGATCTAAAAGAGAGTGACTATTTGCATATGTATAACTTGGGTTTCCCTTGTGGCTCAGCTGGTAAAGAATCCACCTACAATGTGGGACACCTGGGTTCGATCCCTGGGTTGGGCAGATCCCTTGGAGAAGGGAAAGGCTACCTACTCCACTATTCCGGCCTGGAGAATTCCATGGACTATATAGTCCATGGGCTTACAAACAGTCGGACACAATTGAGCGACTTTCACTTCACTTCATAACTGATGCACGTTGCTGCACAGCTGAAACTAAGACAATAGTGTAAAGCAACTAGACCCCAATTAGAAAAAAGAAACCACAGCATCTAAAAAGAGTCATAAGGAGTAGGCAAGTCTGCACACAGTCAGGGATGGCTACATCTCTGACCTCCTATCTGGATATTAACTAAAAGCTTTCATGGTTGAGTAAAATTTTCGAAGGTGTTTTTTGGGGACACTGAGTCCACTATCTCCCCCAGATTGCTGGCTTTCTGATTAAAAGCATCTTTCTTTCTACCAAAATTTGTTTCTCTCAAGTGTTGATTTTTGAGCAGCAAGCAGCCAGACCTGAGTCCGGTAACACAGGTAGACCTTGTTTCTAGTTCTCATCTTTCTTTTCATCCTTGACACTCCCCACCTCCTTGACTTAAGCATGGCTGTGAGATTTACTGTGGCCAATAAGGCAGGAATGTGTTTCACTTCTGATCAGAAGCATTTAGGAGCCAGTGTACATTCTCTGAGTCCTTTTCCCTGCTGGGAGTCCCAAGATGCAAGTGCCCCCAGTGGAAGTGGCCTGGGAGGCTGTGCTGTTGCTCCATGAGGGATACCTCCCCTGGGGAGCGGCCAGCTGCTGTCTCTGTGAGTGAGAGGAAAAGTCAACAGTGGAAAGCTGCCGAGGTTCTGGTGCCATTTGTTATCTCAGCATCTTCTAACCTATTCTGACTAATTGCCTGTTCATCCTTTGTATCCACCGTGCCCAGAATTGGACCTGGCATATAACAGGTACACAAGACAGAATTGTTGAATGGATAAATAAAAAGAACCACTTTGCAAGAAAGTCTTAACTGCAGCTAAGATAAAGCACACACTTCCTAACACTGCGGTTTTCAACCTTATCAGACATAATACCTCCACTGTTCAATGAATATTTTATAACGCCTTCAAAATTCCAAAGTGGAATTCACAGATAATGTAACCCATCCGCAAGATCTTGTTATTAAGATAAATATAATGCCCTAACTGGATATCAAGTAAAATAAAAATTAATTTATAATAGAATGATACATATTTCAACAAGTACCTTCTTAAGTATAATTCACTAGGAAACGTAGTGAAGGCAGATTCTCCCTCTTCTCCCCCTTTCAACGGAGGCATCATAAATGCTACAGCTATGAGGGTGCTGGTACAGAAGGTGGAAGTGGTGGGTGGGGAAATTCTCCCTGGTGGGCACACTCTTGGTAAAGTTACAAGAAAACACAAAATATTCTTTTTTAAAAACATTCATTCATTTATTTTTGGCACTGCTGGGTCTTTACTACCGCATGTAGGGCTTCTGCTAGTTGCAGGGAGCAAGGGTTACTCTCTAGCTGTGGTGTTACTCTCTTGTTGCAGTGGCTTCTCTTGCTGCAAAGCATGGGCTGTAGTCAGTATGCAGGCTCCAGGATTTGTGGTGCACGAGCTCAGCTGCCCCTTGGCATGTGGGATCTTTCCAGACCAGGGACTGAACCTGTGTCCCCTTATTGTCAGGTGGCTCCTTCACCACTCGACCACTAGGGAAGTCCGAGTATTCTTTTGATTTACCCTGAGTTCGCATTACTGAGAAATTCCCAGTTGTGTGTACTAAGCTACTGTATAGATAATAACAGTTCCTCCCCCTCCCCCATTTTGAAGGGACATCTAAAAGTCAAGGAGGTATGGAATAAATTTCTATAGTGTGGAGCTGTCCTGGACTTTACAGGGCATTAGTACCTCTGATGTTTGCCAACTAACTATTGGTAATCCCTAATCCTTATGAACAACAACAAACTATTCTCACAAATGTGCCAAACACCCCTGGATCTCTATCACAGTCTAGGGCCTCAGACTGAATATTTTAGCCTTGGACCATGCCCAGTCACTGCCCCCTGCTCGGTCCATGTCCGGCACTCCAGGACCATGATGGATGTGGCTAGTTCTACTGTCCTGATCCCAGTGACCAAAAGGAAGATGTAAGTGGATATAAGGGGAAGAGGACCATCTCTTTTGGGTGCATGGGCACAGGAGTTAACCACAGTGCATTTTCATTCACCAAGTTCTGGGGGTGTGGGCCAGGTGGAACACTCTGTGTGCCTTATGTTTGGGTGGCAGGAAAAGAAAGAAAAAGAAGCTTCTGGGAACTGCAGAGAAAAAAACACATCTCTCTTCCACGCAAACAGGAACAGGGCAAAGCTTTCCTATTAATAGCCATCCTTTCTCCATCACTCTCATCCTGACCTCCTCCTTTGCGATGTGATTGGCACAAAGCAACCACGAAATAGCCTCTTTACATTCAAGAAGCCAGCTCGGTCCCCTTCTCTGGATATCAGGAAGCGGCTGCTTCTGGCCCCTCTATTGGCAGAGGGTGGCCAGGTGTGACTCAGGTCACTGCTCTGAGTTTTTCTTTGGGAAGGAGAGGAGGGGGTGCTGTTCAAATCAAGGCATCCATGTGAATGACACCCTCCCACCAGAGTTGTGCAGTGCACAACCTATTCAAACATACACTGCAATTCCAGAAGGCAGTTCTTGACTTTATAACACTGGGAAACAATATTAAGTCATCCCATCACTGGTCCTTTTGCCAAATGCATCATGGACTCTTCTCGGTCAATTTCTTTCCCGGTGATGAGTCCTCCCACGCTAAATGTGCTGGGCATCCCCTGCAGTCATTCTGGCAGTTGCAAAGCACAGGGTTTCTGGGGCTTCTGTGTAGGATATGTTTTGGTTAATATTTACAAGCAATTAGAACTGCCCACTCTTGTTCCTGAAACCATACAGACTTTTATTTTAATCAGTCAACCTTTATGAAATAATGCCATTTGCAGCAACATGGATGGACCTAGAGATTGTCACACTGAGTGAAATAAGTCAGACAGAGAAGGAGAAAGAGCATAATGTAGCCACACATGTGAAAGCTAAAAAGAGATGATACAAGTCAACTTATTTACAAAACAGAAATAGACTCACTTTAGAGAACAAACTTATGGTTGGCAGCAGGGGTACAAACAGTGGGAGGGGATAGTTAGGGAGTTTGGGATGGACATGTGCACACTGCTGTATTTAAAATGGATAACCAACAAGGACCTACTGTACAGGACAGGGAACTCTGCTCACTGTTATGTGGCAGCCTGGATGGGAGGGGAGTTTGGGGGGAGAATGGATACGTGTATGTGTATGGCTGAGTCTCTTTGCTGTCCACCTGAAACTATTATTACATTGTTAACTGGCTATACTCCAATATAAAATAAAAGTTTCCTTTTTAAAAGGAAAAAAATCGTCCTTTGATGTTTAAAAGAGGTGTGGATGCAGAGCATAACAGACGTTGAGGGGCACGGCTCTAGAAGTAAGGGAATAATCAACAGAAAGTTTATACCCTTGAACCAAGCGACTCTCTACCAGTCACCGAACAGGAAGACTTTCTTAGTTTCATGGATGACTTTTCAGACTTTTAGAGGGAGAAATCCCACTAACATCCCAAAGAGGGCAGCAGTACAGAGAGGCAGAGTGGGGACTCTGCCCTCGCTCACAGATCTGGCATCACAAGCAAGTGGCCTCCCCTCTCTGCTCCTCATCTGAGCTGGTATTCACTTCACAGGGATGGAGAGTCCCGTGGTGCCCTCACGGCACTTACAGCAGGTCCAGAACACAGTGAAGAGCACACATTTATGAATACTTAGAACTTTGAAAACGCAGGCTGATTCCCAACAAATCCAGAAGCCTGTGGCAGCCCCTGTGTCTTTACCCCAGGTAAGGCAGCTTTTCCTGAAGTTGAAAGTCTAGCCGGAACCCGTGTTGCTGCAGAGTGTATTGATACCTGCCTCACATGCTTGGCCCTCATGTACCATCTGTGTTGTGCTTAGTCATTCAGTCGTGTCTGACTCTTTACAATCCCACAGTCTGTAGCCACCAGGCTCCTCTGTCCGTGGAGATTCTCCAGGCAAGAATACTGGAGCGGGTTGTCATGCCCTCCTCCAGGGGATCTTCCCAACGCAGGGATCACACCTGGATCTCCCTCATTGCAGGCGGATTCTCTACCGTCTAAGCCACCAGGGAAGCCCCACGTACCGTCTCCCACACAAAAATGCCACAAACTCTTCAGGGGTGCTTCCTGCGACCCTGGGTTTGCCTTAGACTGGGTAGCTTCGAGGACACTTTTTGCTAGTTCATTTCGGCTCTGATTTTGGCAGGTGGGCGTGACTCCGGCTGCTTGTCTCGCATCCTGATCTGGTTCTTGGCAGCATTACTGGGTTTGGGAAGATGGCTCAGATGTGACAGCTGTGATGTCTGCAGGAAGAGGGGAGACCACACTGGTCAGATTAATGGTCCCTCTTCCCCCTGAAGCTGAAGCTCCCCTGCTCCCAGTCAGGTCCAGGGAAAGCCTGAGCTGCTTGCTTCATGCAGACTTTTCTGTCTCCTCTACCATTTGGGGGTAGACCTCTCTAGCCATCACTCACAACTGCACTATTTCCCAAACTCCAGCAATGCTCAGTCCACCCACAGGATGACTACTAATCACACATCACCTACAGTTTACGGTTTTGATTAAACTGTTGACCTGCTGTTTTCAACCATTTGTTATGACAAATTTTGAACAAAAAAGAATGGAATCATACAGCAAACACTCATACACCCACCACCAAGCTTCTATCATCAACACAATCTGGATGGGCTTTATCACACATCTATCCACTTGTCAGCCTGTAGTCCGTTTCCTTTTATGATTAATTTCAAAAGAAGTTGCAAGCAATCAGTTTTCCCTAAATGCTTCAACCTGCCTGTTAATAACTTAAGTTCAAGAATCATTTTTTTTTTCACTTAAACTTTGTACTATTGTCAGAAATAGAAAACTATCATCAGAATGCATAAATAGAACTAATTTCTCTTAAATAAGGATAATGGAAATACTGCAGGACTAGAAGAAACAAGAATTTGTTCAGAACTCTTACATGATGGAAAGGTCTGTGCGAGTTTTTCCTTCTGGGTAAATCCCAAGGCAGTCGAGTATCACTAGGTTCTGGGTCCAGATATTCCAGGCATTTTACATTATACCAGCTCCTTCATTCACTGGCTGTGTGACCTCGGACAAATTACTTAACCTCTCTATGCCTTGGTTTCCTCACCTGTGAAATGGGAGTGGTGAAGGGTTCCAGCTTCATGCACAGTTTGAAGAGTAAATGAGTTAATATACATGCAGTTCTGAGGCTTCTGCATGCAAGACGGCAAACGACGAAACTATTGACCACTGTTTGCCTTAGGGTCTACTCTGATGAGGGTGGCAGAATAGATGCTCAGCAGTGGTGAGGAGTGCCATTCAGATTTCCCTTCAGTGGGAGTCCACCATCAGGAGTGTCATTTGCTGACTCCATCTGCCTACAGGGCCCTCAACATCTGCTAGCCAGTGTTCAAACACCATAATGAGCAAGGATGACCATTTTGACCCAGTGTCAGTTTTCCAGGTCATCTGCTTAATGGCCTGAGAATTTTGAGATTTGCTGCAGGCAGGCTCCTTCTCCTCTTTCTGTTCCTACCCCTCTCCTTTCATAGGGATCAAACCCTCACTGCATTCTGAAGCTCACTCTGCTAACTTCCACTCCTTCCCCACTTTCTCCTTCCCTCTGATTAATCTCTTGCACTTCTAGCTCTGCCTGCTTCTAAAGAGGTACACTGATCTTGAGGGTGACCCACATGCTGGGATCTGAAACCTAGAGTCAAGAGAGGAAAGAGGACTCATTGGAAAAGACTTTGATGCTGGGAGGGATTGGGGGCAGGAGAAGAAGGGGACGACCGAGGATGAGATGGCTGGATGGCATCACTGACTCGATGAATGCGAGTCTGAGTGAACTCCGGGAGATGGTGATGGACAGGGAGGCCTGGCATGCTGCGATTCATGGGGTGGCAAAGAGACGGACACGACTAAGTGACTGAACTGAACTGAACTGAACTGAACTGATCTTGAGGGTGACCCACATGTTGGGATCTGAAACCTAGAGTCAAGAGAGGAAAGAGGAACCTCTTCCACCCTTCCAACCTCATTTAGAAAATTCACTATTAGTGATTCATTGCTTTGGCTATAGGGCTTATGTACCCTATTAACCACAGAGAGAGTCACACTTATGTCTTTAGAATTTTTTTTCACATCATTTTCTGTGTAGTTGTAAATGTAACATATACAAATGAATATTAAACACACAAATAGGGCTGAATGAATAATTATGATGCAAATCAGTATACTGCCAAGACAAGAAGTAACTATTTGTATATAAGCATGCTCATAATTTTCTCAGGTGGTGCAGTGGTAAAGAACCCAGCCACCAATGCAGTAGATATAAGAGATGCATTTTAATCCCTGGGTTGGAAAGATCCCCTGGAGAAGTTAATGGCAACCCACTCCAGTATTCTTGCCTGGGAAGTTCCATGGACAGAGAAGCCTGGCGGGCTACAGTCCATGGGGCCACAAAGAGTCAGATATAACGGTGCTTGGATGCACGCGTCCTCAATGTTGTAATAACAATGTTCTTCCTTTTAGTCTTATCAGAGGTGTCTATGTAAGAGGAGAAGAGGGAGGGAAACGCTGACAGAGGAACAGGAGGACCAAGGATGTGCTCCGCCTGCTTCCTGACTCTGCTCAGTATCTCCCTGTTGGCACAGGTAATGTGAGGGCCATGCTGCTCAAGTGGACCTGTGACCTTCTATGTGAATCACACACCTTGTGGGCTATGGACACAACACTGGTAGAGCAAGAGGCAGGCTGGTCCTCTGCCCATTGCAATGTAGGGATCCAGGATACATCCCGAAATGAGAAAAGCCAGTGCCCACACAGAGGCCATCCTGGCTGATAGATCATCAAAAATCTGAACTGGATTCTAGATCATCACTGTCCTCAGTCTCCAGACCACCCCTGCCACCCCTGGGAATCCTGGAGCCTCTCCATGGCAGAGCAAGGAAGGGGTTTCTCTGTCTTGAAAGGAGTCTTGGGAGTGAGATAAATTGGGAGATTAGTACTGACACATATACACTATTGAAACTATGTATAAAATTCATAGCTAATGAGAACCCACTGTGTAGCACAGGGAACTCTATTCAATGTTCTGTGGTGACCTGAATGGGAAGGAAATCCAAAAAAGCAAGGATATATATATGTGTATATATATATAGCTGATTCACTTTGCTGTATAGCAGGAATGGATACAACATTGTAAAGCAACTATATTTCAACAAAAAAATTTTTAAATGACCAACTGGGTGGTTTATAAACAGCAGACATTTATTTCTGACAGCTCTGGAGATGGAAGTCGAAGATCATGGCCCCATCAGATTTGGTGCCCACTACCTGCTGCATAGGTGATGTCTTCTCTGTGTCTTCATGTGGTGGAATAGGCCAGGGCACTCTCTGGGTCTCTTTCATAAGGGCACTAATCCCAAAGTAAGGGCCCCATCCACCTGACCTAATCACCCCCCCAAAGGCCCCACCTCCTGCCACCATCACATTGGGCACCAGGTTTTAACGTATGAATTTTGGGGAGGACACAGACCCTTAGTCTAGAGTACCACCTATGATAAGAGCCTATTTTTTTAAAAAAAGTATTATTTATTGATTGATTGATTTTTGGCTGCCCTGGATCTTCATTGATGGGTGTAGGCCTTCTCTAGTTTCAGAGAGCAGGGGCTTTTCTCTAGTTGTGGTGCATGGGCTTTTCATTGCAGGGGCTTCTCTTGTTGTGAAGCACAGGTTCTAGGTTCATGGGGTTCAGTAGCTGCAGCATGCAGGCTCAGTAGTTGCAATGTGCAGGCTCTACAAATGCAGGCTTTAGCAGTTGCAGCACGTGGGCTCAGTAGTTGTGGTGCCTGCATTTAGTTGCTCCATGGTATGTGAAATCTTCCTGGACCAAGGATTGAACCTGTGTCCCCTGCATTGGCGGGCAGATTCTTATCCACTGCACCACCAGGCAAGTCCCGATAAGGGTTTCTTATGTGTCTTTTCCTCCAGACAACCTTTGGTTTGTCTTGCTTTAGTGCAGAAGAGTTCATATCGGCAGCTTCCTCACCTCAAATGGTCATGGACCAAGGTCATGGTTCTGATGGCTGAGTTTCCACTAACAGGGTGCTACATAAGATGAGGACTGCCTGAACTTCACTGTTATTTGAGGTCATGTGGACATATACCCAGATAAGGAAAAAATATACAACAAATACAAATCCCTAGGATCTTTTGCAAATCTATGATACTGGATTGAATCCTCCCAAATTCCTGTCTACCCAGCAGCTCAGATTGTGACCTTATTTAGAAACAGGGTCCTTGCAGATGGAATTAGTTAAAATGCAGTCAGACTGGATTAGGGTGGATTCTAAAGCCAAGGAGAGTGTCCCTGTAAGAGACAAAAAAGGAGACACAGGAAGGCAGGCCACATGAGGATGGAGGCAGAGACTGGAGGGATGTGGCTGTGGGTCAGAGAATGCCCGGAGATGCCGGGAGCCGGAAGAGGCAGGAAGCATCCTTCATTGGACCCTCTGGAAGGAGCACAGCCCTGCCCACACCTTGAGTTTGGAATTCAGACCTCCAGAATTGTGAGAGAGGGAATGAACTGATCCAGTTAGTGGCGGTTTACTACAGTAGCCTCAGAAAATGAGCAGACTTCCTAGGCAAGCCCTCCCAGTTAAGCCAGTGAATCTGCATTTTGACAGATGCTGTGGCTGATTCTCACTTAGTTGACAGTTGAGAGCTACTGATGGGAGGGTGTTCTGTGCCCAGAGAAGGGATAGTGATATTACCCTCTCGCTCCACAAAGAATGGGCTAATACTAGTAACTTCTTTCACAGATGAAATCCACCCATCTGTTCTGAAAGGCTTGGGCTTTGATTACAACTTCTATGGTGAATAAGAACTGATGATGAATATCTCCCTTCCTGTCAGTCCCTCAACAAAAGCTCAGTTTCCCTGGCTGCTTTGAGCTGGAAGATTCTTTGCCTACTATCCAGTGATGTTGGACAATAATCCTTACCGGGCTAACATGAATGCCATCTAAAACATGCAATGCAAATGCAGCCTGACGATGCGTCTGTCAGCTCGGTGTTACCTACTTAATGTGTTTACTCACTGCCGCTGTAAGTGATGTTACTGGTGGTACAGGGGCCCTGGACCAGCAGTTCGGGGGTGGAGATGGTGAGGTGGCAGTGCTATGACTAGACATGTCTGCTACCTCTCTGACATCCATCCATTCTTCCCTTGATCCATTTGTCCACCCCTCCATCTCTCCTTCCATCCATTCATCCCTCCCTCCCTCCATCCATCTCTCCTTCCATTTAATCATCTCTCCATCCCTCCCTTGCTCCATCCCTCCCTCCATCCATTCATCCTTTCCTCCATCCATTTATCTCTCATTCCATCTATTAATCTCTCCAACCTCTTCCCTCTCTCCCTCCCTTAATCCCTCCATCTCTCCCTCTATCCATTCATCATCCCTCCATCCATCCATCTCTCCTTCCATCTAATCATCTCCCATCCCTCCTTCCAACTCCCTCCCTCAGCCTATCCACTCATCCATCCATCTTTCCTTCTTTCCCCTCCTCCCTCCTTCCTTCCTCCCTTTATTATTTAAAAAATCTTGGGACATCCCTGGTGGTCCAGTGGTTAAGGCTCACACTCCCAATGCAGGGGGCCTGGATCTGATCCTTGGTGAGCAAACTAGATTCCACATGCTGTGACTAAGAGCCTGCACACCACAGTTAAGACCCAACACAGTCAAAGAAATCAATTAAAAAAAATCTTTTTAGGAGCTCATTTTCTGTTGAACTTTATTATCTTCAGATAAGCGTACATTCCACGACTGTCTGCTCAGTGACATTTCACAGTGAACAAACTCATAACCTGAACCCGGCTCAAGAACCAGAGCACTGTGGTTCACACTGGAAGCCCCTCGCACCCTTCCAGTCCTGCTCCACCCCCACCACTGAAGTAAAGCGAACCCCTTTACTGATATCATAGCTTGGTCTTCCTTGTTTTGAGTCAGGAATAACGAGTCAGCACTGGGTGGACACCAGGAGCCTGGAGGCACACTGACCTGGCAGGAAGGGTGAGCACTGTCCGCAGGCTTGTGGAAGCCAGAGCCCAGGACAGTCAACGTCACAAGCACCAAGGAGGCACATGAGCACTACCTGGAAGAGCTCGTGTCACTTCCTGGCAGGACTGACTGCAGGCTTTGGTGCAGGGGGCCCTGCACACAGCAGGTGAGGCCAGCCACACCTCCTTTTGGTTAGACACACTCTTTTTTATTTCCCCTACTTTTTAGTTTCTATTGGAGTATAGCCAATTAACGGGCTTCCCATATAGCGCCAGTGGTAAAGAGCCTGCCTGCCGATGCAGGAGGCTTTAGCGACCCAGGTTTGATCCCTGGGGAAGATCCCCTGGAGGAGGGCACGGCAACCCACTCCAGTATTCTTGCCTGGAGAATCCCCATGGACAGAGAAGCCTGGAGGGCTACAGTCCACAGGGTCCCAAAGAGTCAGACATGACTAAATAGACTTAGCATAGCACAGCACAGGACATAGCCGGTTAACAGTGTGTGACAGTTTCAGATGAACAGCAAAAGGACTCAGCCATACATATCCCTGTATCCATTCTCCCCCAAATTTCCCTCCCATCCAGGCTGCCACATAACACGGGGCAGATGTCCCTGTGCTATACAGTAGGTCCTTGTTGGTTATCCATTTTAAATATGGCAGTATGGACATGCCGGTCCTGAACTCTCTAACAGCAAAAACCAACCCTTGTCATTTATTAGTGAGAAAGGCATTCAGTTCAGTTCAGTTCAGTTCAGTCGCTCAGTCGTGTCCAACTCTTTGCAACCTCATGAATTGCAGCACGCCAGGCCTCCCTATTCATCACCAACTCCCGGAGTTCACTCAGACTCATATCCATCGAGTCAGTGATGCCATCCAGCCATCTCATCCTCTGTCATCCCCTTCTCCTCCTGCCCCCAATCCCTCCCAGCATCAGAGTCTTTTCCAATGAGTCAACTCTTTGCATGAGGTGGCCAGCATTAGAACACGGCAAATCTAAATTTGCGTGACTGATAGAGAATAATAGTAATAACAGCTAATGTTTAGACAAATGACAGGCTGGGAGAAAATTTTTGCATGCATCTGATAAAGACTGGCATCCAAAATATACAAAGGATTCTTAAAACTTAACAATAAGAAAAAAAAAATTTAAATCAGTGCAAGATCTGAACAGATACCTCACCCAAGAAGGTATCCAGATGGCAAATAAGAATATGCAAAGATGCTCCATATGTCATCAGGGAATTGAGAATTAAAATAACAATGAGATGCCGCCACACACCCATTAGAATGGCTAAAATCCAAAACATTAACAACACCAAATGCTGGCGAGGATGCGGAGCAAAGGAGACTTTCCTTCACTGCTGGTGGGAATACAAAACGGTACTCAGCCACTTGGAAGGCCATTTGGCAGTGTCTTACAAAAGCTGAGCACATTCTTACAATATGATCCAGCAATTGTGCTCCTGGGTATTTACCCAAGCGAGCTGAACAACATATGTCTACATGAAAACCTGCGCACAAATGTTTGTAGCAGTTTTATTCATCTTTGCCAAAATCTGGAAGAAACTAAGATGTCCTTCACAGCAGGTGAATGGATGAACACACTATGGTCCATCCAGACAAAGGAGTAATTAGTGCTCAAAAGAAATGAGCTACCAAGTCATGCAAAGACATGGAGGAAACTTAAATGCATATTGCTAAGTGAAAGAAGCCAAACTGAAAAGGCTGGGTACTGTATGATTCCAACTCTGTGACGCTCTGGGAAAAGCCAAACTGCAGACCATAAAAGGATGAAGCGTGAGGAGGAAGGGAGGAATAAGCAGGCAGAGGACTTTTAGGGCAGTGAAATTATTCTGTATGATACTGTGAAGGCAGATATGTGTCGTCTTGTTATTGTTCAGTTGCTAAGTCATGTTCAACTGTTGGTGAACACATGGAATGTAGCCCACCAGACTCCTCTGTCCATGAGACCTCACAGGCAAGAATACTAAAGTGGGTTACCATTTCCTTTTCCCAAGGGATCTTCTCAAACCCAGGGGTCAAACTAGAGTCTCCTGCATTGGCAGGTGGATTCTTTACTGCTGAGCCATCAGGGAAGCCCACACATGTCACATACATTGGTCAAAATCCACAGAAGCTACAATGTAGACTTCACCAAAAATGAAGTAAAGAAAATGAAATAATGTGATATGCAGCTACATGGATGGACCTGGAGACTATCACCCTAGGTGAAGTAAATCAGATAGAGAAAGACAAATATCACATGAGATCACTTACAGGTGGAATCTAAAATATGATACCAAGGAACTATTTACGAAACACAGACAGACTCACAGGCAGAGAAAACAAACTTATGTTTACTAAAGCGGATGGAGGAGAGATTAATTAGGAGTTCAGGATTAGCAGATACACACTACTGTATAGAAAATAAATAAACATCAAGGTCCTACTGTACAGAACAAGCAGCTATTCACATATTCAATATCCTGTAATAAACTATAATGGAAAAGAATCTGAAAAAAATGTGTATAAGTATACATAACTTTGCTGTATGCCAGAAACTAACACAATGCTGTAAATCAACTATACTTCAATAAAAAAAGAGTGGAAACTATGGACTTCAGTTAATAAAGTATCAAGATTGGTTCAAAAAGTCCCCTAATGTTTATTATAGTATTTTTTACATTGCAGGCACTGTTTTAAGTGCTTTCCATGTTTTATTGAATCTTCATAACAACTCAGTGAGGTAAGTATTTTTATCATGATTTTTTTTTCATGATTATTTTTTTGAGAGAGGAAACTAAAGCCCTGCATGGCCCATGTCACAGCTGGCAAGAACCTAAGCACTCTTGTTTCCTGGGATCGCACCGTTAGGCTCTCTCCTCTAACAGCCTCGGAACACACCCGAGTTCCCAAAGGACAGTCTGAGCCCGGACTCCACAGCCATGCAAAGGAACACATCTATCCATGAGTACAGGTTTCCCTTCAATGATTTTTTAAAATTCATAAAACTTTGTCGTGTATTCTAAACATTTCAGATTGGCTTGTCAAGTCTGAATACCTCATTGGAGATTTTCAACTGTTACTTATTTTTCAGTATAAAAATGGAAAGTTGGTACCGGTTCATGGTTTAAAGTCAAATAGAACAGGAAGAAGCATTTGCAGTGAAATAAGCATAAATCCCTCCCCCTCCCAGCTGGAGCTCCCCCTGCTTCCCACCCTGAAAGGAACCATCATCAGCAGTCTCTTGAGCCTCCTTCCAGAAGAGTCTATGCATGGACAAGCATTTAAGTATATATACTTTTCTCATTTTTTAAAAATATGATGGCCAACATTCTACATTCTGAGCTTTTCCCTTAAAAATACAGCGTGTGGGTAGTTCTAAGTCCTTCTCAGTCCATTTCAGATTTCTAACATTCAGGAATCTAAGAATCAAAACCATACTTGTGAGTTACCATATATCCCACTCCTGGGCATACATCCAGACAAAACTATAATTCAGAAAGATACATGCAGCCTTATGTTCATAGAAGCACCATTCTCAATAGCTTAAGATGTGGAAACGGTCTAAATGTCCATCTACAGATGAATAGATAAGGTTGGTATTGCATATAGACACAATGCAATACAACTCAGCCATAAAAAAGAATGAAATAGTGCCATTTGCAGTAACATGGATAGATCTAGAAATTATCATCCTAAGTGAAGTGAGTCAGGGAAAGACAAAGGTCATATGACATCACTTATATGTGCAAACTAAAATACAACGCAACATGAACTGATCTACAAAACAGAAGCAGAGTCATGGACAAAGAGAATGCCCTCGCGGCGGTCGAGGAGGAGCTGGGTAGGGAAGGGATGGACTGGGAGTTTGAGGTTAGCAGATGCAAACTATACATATAGAATGGATAAACAACAAGGTCCTACTGTATAGCACTGAGAACTACATTCAGCATCCTGATAAACCATAATGGAAAAGAACACTTAAAAAAAGAATGTAGATATTAATACATGTATAACTGAGCCACTTGGCTGCACAGCAGAAATTAAACACATTGAAGACGAGTTATACTTCCATCAAAGACTTCATCAAAATCATACTTTTGAAGATGATGGTTAAATGGGAAATGAACACCAACTTTCTTTTAAACATAGGGGAGGGAGACTGAAAAGTTGTCGTGAATTATGAAGCATCTGGTGCAGTTGGAGTACAAGGCAGCCGCAGAGTGGCTTCCCCAGAAACTCTGGGATGTGTGTTCTCAGTCAGCAATGAATACCCATGGTGAACCCCCTAGCCATCTCACTCCCCTGGGGGAGGGCACTGCACCCCTTTCATCACCTGCCCCTTCTATAGCACTGGTTCCCAGTACCCCGACTGCTTTGGTTTCCAGGGATGCAGAGATGCAGGAATGTCAGGCTGCCCAATGGCCCACTGGAATGGTGTGTGTTCTCTAACACCTTCTATCTTTTTTATTTTTAACTGGAGTATAATCACTTTACTATGCTGTGTTAGTTTCTGCTGTGTAACAACGTGAATCAGCTATAAGCATACATATATCCCCTCCTTCTTGAGCCTTCCCCCAAGCCATCCCAGCCCTCTAGGTCATCACAGAGCACTGAGCTGAGTTCCCTGTGTTATACAGCAGCTTCTCTGATAACTTCTGCATACAATGACCAACCTCAGGGCCTTTGAGAGGACATGAAATTAAACAGTGCTGCTTGCAATGAATGTCAAAGCAGAGTGGACTTGGGTGCTGCTGTTTGGAGATCAAAAAAGATCTTTGTGAGATGCTCTGGAATGAGACAGGCCATGGAGTATACTCAGTGATGTCCTGGCAACTCCAGGCAAGGGTCCATGTCTCAACAGCATCTCTCCTCTGTGGTGAGAGCTCTGATGTGTCATATACCACAGCTCACACACAAGGGTGCCGCAGAGAAAGGGACTCCGGGAGAGCACAGGACCTACGTCTCTGCTGCTCAGATGCTCATAAAAGATCCACTTGTCTTTTCTTCTGTCTGCAGAGGCAGCCTCGCTGCTCTTACAAATGAGCTGTCCTAAAAGCAGGCTTCCTGAACTAACACTGTCCCCAGAGAAAAAGAATGCAAGCCATGTCATCCTTGCCAATTTTTTTTAACTTTTAATTAATTTTTATTGGAGCATGGTTGATTGACAGTGTTGTGTTAGTTTCAGGTGTACAGCAAAGTGAATCAGTTCTACATATATTCCCACTTTCTTAGATTCTTTTCCCATATAGGTCATTATTTCCTGGTTGCTCAGAAGGTAAAGAATCTGTCTGTAATGTGGAAGACCCAGGTTTGATCCCTGGGTCAGGGAGACCCCCCGGAGAAGGAAATGGCAACCCACTCCAGTATTCTTGCCTGGAGAATTCCATGGACAGGGGAGTCTGGCAGGCTATGGTCCATGAAGTCACAAAGTCACGACTGAGCAGCTAGCATACACACACACACACACGCAGGTCATTACAGAATACTGAGTAAATTTCCCTGCTGTACAGTAGGTGCTTATTAGTTATCTATTTTGTATATAGCAGAGTGTGTATGTCCATCTCAGATTCCCAATTTATCCCTCCCTCCTTTCCCCCTTGATAACTGTAAGCTTGTTTTCTACTAATGTGACTCTATTTATGTTTTATAAATAGGTTCATTTTTTTTTAGATTCCACATTTTTTTAAAAATAACAGCTTTATTGAGACCTTATACTATACAATTCAGTTATTTGAAATGTACAGTTCAGTGGTTTTTGGTCTATTCAGAGCGGCGCAATCACTGTTTTAGGCTATTTTTGTCTTCTTGTTGCCAGAGTGTTTTTTTTTTTTTTAACTTTACGTATTTTTAAATGTATGTACTGAAGTCTAGTTGATGTACAACATTATACGTTACAGGTATACAGGAGAGTGAGTCACCATTGTAAGTTATACTTCATTTACAGTTATTGTGAAACATTGGCTATATTCCCCATGCTGGACAATATACCCTTGTAGCTTACTTTCTGCCTAATAGATTGTACCTCTTCATCTCCTCTGCCCATCTCACTCCTCCCGCTTCACTGTTCCCACTGGTAATTACAGTCTGTCCTCTGTATCTGCAAGTCTGTTCTTTGTTGTTATATTCACTAGTCAGTTGTATTTTTCAGATTCCACATGTAAGAGATTTGACATGGTATTTATCTTTCTCTGTCTGATTTATTTCACTCAGCATAACGCCCTCCAAGTCCATCCATGTGGCTGCAAATATGTTGCCCTTGTTTTTAAGCATCTTCCATAAGTTGTTCCATGACAGGAGACTGACCACAGTAATTGAGGGGATGCTGACGGGGGGCCATAGGAGAGGCTGAACTTTAAGCAATTGGTAGAATTCCAGTGTGGGAAGACAAGGCTTAAAAAGGGTATCTCTTGACCAGCTTTTATAGGAAGGCATTATGTTACCAACTCTGGAGGTGCTAGAATTAGGGGTCCCTTGGAGTCTGAAAAATGTTGTTCGAATCGATGAAGTGACGTACTCCTTGATCTGATGTTGGCTACAGCTATGAACAGGGTACAAGGGATTAAAGGAATTCATTTATCCAACCAATGTTTTATGAGCACCTTTTTTATGAGTACTGTCCTCAACACCAGAGATAAAGCGGTGAATGGTAAATCAAACTGAAAAAGACAAATATCATATGATATCACTTATACACAGAATCTTAAAAAAAAAAGCAAATGGATTTATTGGCAAAACAGAAATAGACTCACAGAGAAAACAAATTTTATGGCGCATATATATATATATATATATATACACACACACACACATATATAAAACACTGAATTCACTTTGCCATAAACTGGAAACTAACACAACATTGTATGTTAACTATACTTCAAAAAAAGCAGTGGATGGTAGAGATTAAGTGTTTGATTTGAAGAAGCTTATAGTGGACTTCCCTGGTGGTCCAGTTGTTAAGAATCCACCAGCCAATGCAGGGGACACGGGTTTGATCCCTTGTCTGGGAAGATGTCACGTGTTGCCGGGCTGCTAAACCCATGCACCATAATTACTGAGCCCACACTCTAGAGCCTGGGAGCCCCAGTTACTGAAGCTTTCGTGCCCTTGAGCCTGTGCTCCACAGTAAGGGAAGCCCCTGCAATGAGAGTAGCCACAGCTTGCTGCTACTTGAGAAAGCCCACATGTAACAGAGAAGACCCAGCACAGTAAAACTTACATAAATACATAAATAATAAAAGGAAGAAACTTATGGTATCATCGGGGGCAAAGACATGCATTCAGATAATGGTGGGATTTGAGAAAATGAAATAGAACCCCGCTCTTGGCCACAGAAGAATGAGAAAGGTAATAGAGACAGGGAAGGAGGCAATATTTTAACTGAGATCTGAATTCTAAGCCATGGGTCAACCATGAGAGGACCTGAGCAGAAGGTGTTTAGGAAGAGGGAAAAGCAAGTGTAAAAGTCAAACAGAAATGAGCATGAAATCTTGAAGAAATAAACCAAATGCAGAATAGGATGACCGAAGCGGAAGGGAGAGAGGCAAGGTGGGTGAGGGGAATTTGGCAGGGCCAGATCATACAAGGCCTGAAAGGTTAAAGTGAGGAAGTTAGATTTTAGTAAAACCACTGCAAAAGGCCCTTAGGATGCTTTCTGCATGGGAGCGATACAGCTGACTTACATGTTTAAAAGCCACTTTGACTACTTGGTGAGGTGTGGATTGTGAGGAGGAAGGGCTGAAGGGAACATCCCTGGGTGATGTTAACGTCAGTGGGTGAACGTCTAAGGAGAAATGGGATATTTGCATGGTATCAGGATATTACCCAGAGATTAACTGCAAAGGGAAAGAAGTAACTTCACAGTGGAGAAACCTGGCTGACACTACCTTAGCCACATAATCAAAGTGAACATCGCCAGGAAGAAAGCATATTGATATCACATCACCTCATTTCTGTGCTCTGTTTGCCAGAAAACAATAACTTCTAATCAGGAGAAAATATCAGACAGACCCATATCGGGAAACACTCTTCAATGTTTCCGACCGGGACTTTTCAAAAATGTCAAGATCATGAAAAATAAGGAAGGATGGACAGATTGTCCAAAGTGCCCACCTGGCCCCAGGAGGATCAGTTTCACCCACATCTTGGACCTCCCAGTCTGACCTGCACACACAGGTAGTTCAAAAAAAAGTTGAGTCGTAACTTACTACCTGAATGAGCACACATCTTACCTGTACAACTTGGTGGACGCCTGCATGTGTACAGACATGCACAGCCTCCCAACTCCAGATCACCCGCAGCCCTCTCAAAGTCTCCCTCCTCCTCCTCTTCATCACTCCCCGAACAGTTCACAATTAGTTTGGCTTTTCTTCCCAGGGATTAGTTTTGCGTGTTCTAGAACTCCCCAGAGAAGAAATGATGCCACGTCTCCTCTCTTCTTTCCAGCTTCATTAGCTCACCTTTAAGCTTGTGGGCTGTGTCCATGCTCACTGTTCTCTTTGAGCAGCATGTTGTTATATGAACCCACAGCCGTGTGTTTATCTATCCTCCTAAAGATGGGCGTTTGGCTCATTTCCAGCTTTGGGCAATCACACGAGATGCTGCTGCGAACGTTCTCGCACACAACTTCTTTTTTCTTCTCTTTTTTAATTAAAAATTTTTTTTTAATTGAAGTGTAGTTCTCAATGCTGTGTTAGTTTCAGGTGTACTGCAAAGTGATTCAGATTCTTTCCCTACATGAGTTACTACAAAATATTACACCATACAGTAGGGCCTTGTCATTTATCTATTTATATACAGTGGTGCGTATGATGCTTTTGGACTGGGGTTCTGAAGAGGACCCTTAAATCTCTTGGATAGCAAGGAGATCAAACCAGTCAATCCTAAAGGAAATCAACCCTGAGTATTTATTGGAAGGACTGATGCTGAAGCTCCAATGCTTTGGCTACCTGATGTGAACAGCCAAGTCACTGGAAAAGATCCTGATGCTGGGAAAGACTGATGGCAGGAGTAGAAGCGGGTGAAAGAGGGTGAGATGATTGGATGGCACCATCGACTCACTGGACACGAGTTTGAGCAAACTCTGAGAGACAGTAAAGGACAGGGAAGCCTGGTGTGCTGCAGTCCATGGGGTTGCAAACAGCTGGACACGACTTAGTGGCTGAACAACAACAGTGTGTATCTGTTAACCCCAAGCTCCTATTTATCCCTCCCCACGGTCCTTCCCCTTTGGCAACCATAAGTTTGCTTTCTCTTATTGTTTAAATTATTTTTTTTATGGCTGTGCCAGGTCTTCACTGCAGTGCCTGGGCTCCTCGTTGCAGCAACTGCTCTTGTTGTTGAGCACAGGCTCAGTAGTTGTGGCACATGGGCTTAGTTGCCCTGTGGCATGTGGAATCTTCCCAGACCAGGGGTCAAACCTGTGTCTCCTGCATTGGCAGGCAGATTCTTAACCACTTTTGGGACATCAGGGAAGTCCTATACGTTTGTTTTCTATGTCTGTGAGTCTGCTTCTGTTCTGTAAAGTTCCTTTGTACCACTTTCTTTTCAATTCCACATTTAAGTGATATCATATTATATTTGTCCTTTGCAGTCTGACTTATTCAGCCATAAAAATGAGGAAATAATGCCATTTGCAGCAAGATGGATGGACCTTGAGATGACCACACTAAGTGAAATAAGTGGTATACAATTTTTGATGACACATTCATGCCCTCATTTTTCTTGGGTGGATTTGCTCGGTTCTG
The DNA here is from genome assembly GCF_032405125.1 of Capricornis sumatraensis. NCBI lineage: Eukaryota > Metazoa > Chordata > Mammalia > Artiodactyla > Bovidae > Capricornis > Capricornis sumatraensis. Next base: position 54,899,342 of record NC_091085.1, on the reverse strand, counting down.
GACAGACCTATGTTTCATTCCGCAAACACTTCCCCTTGGCCAATAAACTCAGTTTCTGCTCTGAGAGGAAGTCTGGTGCCCACTATTAAGGTAATTACATTTCCCCATCTTGTTACAATGAAGTGGCTGCCGCTGTAACTAATCCCAGGAGGAAGACGAGAGGAAAATGGACCGCTTGCCTTCAGAATGAAGCACATCCAGACAAGCCTGGGAGAGACGGGGAGATGCCTGATGTTTATTAACGATGTTTCATGCTCTTCTGTTGGTTCCCAAAGAGCGATAATGCGACCCAGCTCAGAAATAATGGGACATGTTCCTGGAAGTATGCTCATTTCTAGAGGGATTACGTATGTTCATATTAGAAAAATCTAGACCCGCCATTAAGCACTCTTCTGGGACATGATCTCCCAATAGAAATTCTACTAGAGATGTTGAGAGCCACATCCCATAAACTCATCCCCAAAGTTTAGTAAGAAACTAGCTCAGTGGGTCTGAGTTGTGTCAACTCAGTTCTTTCAGCTCGGGGCTCCTTCATCTCTGTGTGATAAAGAAAGTTGATTTTTTTTTTCTTTGATTTCCAATCTAGCACAGACTAACATTTTTGTAAAACACAATGAAAATGTATTTGGAATCTAAAAAGAAATGATATAAATGATCTTACAAAACAGAAACAGACTCACAGACTTAGAGAAGGAATTTATGATTGCTGTGCAGAAGGCTGGGGGGGAAGGGATGGACCTGTACACACTGCTGCATTTAAAACGAACAACCAACAAGGACTGACTGTATGGCACAGGGAACTCTGCTCACTGTTATGTAGCAGCCTGTATGGGAGGGGAGTTTGGGGGAGAATGGATCCATGTATATGTATGGCTGATACTCTCTGCTGTGCACCTGAAACTATCCCAACACTGTTAACCAGCTATACTCCAACATAAAACAAGAATTTTTAAAGAATGTGTTTGGAGGATGTGATGATGCTGAGTTGCTATAGCCTTACTGAGGCAAGAGATGTGATGATGTCTTCTTGGCCAGAGAGTTCCTATCAAAACATCATTATCATGGTGTTCCTTGCCCTTCCCAATCTTCTGCTAATTTACACAGTGTTCAGGGCAGGTGACCTCCTGGAGGACATGCCCTGCCTGCCCAGCTGTGCCCGACCCAAGCATACCCCTCTGTGAGGTGACAGGAGCTTGCAGCATTGAGTGCATCGTAATTTTCCTTTTCTTTTGTTCAATGAGAAGCAAGAAGTACATGGGCTTTAAAGTTATCCCAGGCCAGACATACAGACAGAATACTGAAATGCACTGATATTAATATCTATAATCGCTCTGTCTATATTTATAGCTATATACTTGTATTCATGGACTTCCCAGGTGGCACTGGTGGTACAGAACCTGCCTGCCGATGCAGAAGACTAAGAGACTAGGGTCAGTCCCTGGGTAGGGAAGATCCCCTGGAGGAGAGCACGGCAACCCACTCCAGTATTCTTGCTTGGAGAATCCCATGGACAGAGGAGCCTGGTGGGCTACAAAAGGTTGCAAAGAGTTGGACACAACTGAAGTGACTTAGCACGCACATTCATATTCATGTAAATATCTGTGGTATCTATTTCAGTGGCATTCCAGAGCCTATTAAAAATCTTTGTATTCAGTTATAAAAAAGAAAGAGATAATGCCACTTGCAGCAACATGGGTGGACCTACGGATGGTCATACTAAGTGAAGTAAGTCAGACAGAGAAAGACAAGTATTATATGATATCACTCACATGTGGAACCATAAAAATGATACAAATGAACTTATATACAAAAGAGAAACAGAATCACAGACAGAGAAAACTAACTTAGGGTTATCAAAGTGGAGAGGTTGAGAGGGGGATGGAATAAATTAAAGAGTTTGAGATTAACAGATACAAGCCACTATATATAAAATAGATAAACAACAAATAAGGTCCTGCTATATAGCACAGAGGCACATAATAACCTATAATGGAAAAGAACATGAAAAAGAAGACATAGACATACATATATATATATCTGAATCACTTCACTGTACACCTGAAATTAACACAACAATGTAAATCAACTATGTGCTAAGTCGCTTCAGTCGGGTCTGACTCTTTGTGACCCTATGGACTGTAGCTTGACAGGCTCCTCTGTCCATGGGGTTCTCCCTCCCCCATTGATAAGGATACTGGAGTGGGGGGCCATGCTCTCTTCCAGGATCTTCCCCACCCTGGAGTCAAACCCATGTCTGTTGGGTCTCCTACATTGGCAGGCAAGTTCTTTATCATTAATGCCACCTGGGAAGCCCCAACTATACTGCAAGAATAATAATAAAAAATCTTTGGGTGGTTCTGAGACCTTGGGGCCTTGGTTTTCTCTCCATTGTCTCTACTTTTGCCTTTTCCAGCAAGATCTTGTTTGCAGTTTCTGGCCCCCAGGCCTCTCCTCCAGCAGAAGCATTTGAATAAGGAAGGGACAGACCTCAGAAGCAGCAAGAAACTCTCTGGTGGGTTTTTTCTATCTTAGTTTAATTAGCGTAGATAACATCTCGCGTACAGGAACCCACTCAACGCTGTAAGCCTCTCCTCTGTATCTAAGGGATCTGGCTAATTGAAGAACAAAAATATGCCAGCGCTATCGGGCTGGTGGGTGAATGGTATGGGAATAACTACATCACAATATGTACGCATGTGGCAGGAATTTATATTAGGGAGTGAATTAGCATTCCTTGAATTAACTCAGGGTTCTAGTTTAATACATTTTCAAGACTCTGATAAAATGAGCTAGAACAGAGAGTTTTTCCTCTTAACAGCACTACATTTTTAAACTTAAGAGAGAGCTATTCTCTTTCTTATTAGCATCAGGCAGTTACAAGAGAGGACCGAGTTCTACATGAAAAGACGTGTCATTAGGGCTAACAGATCTGTCCCTGGGATGGGAGATGCCAGGAGTCCTGAGAAAGACGTCGCATCTGATTCTGGGGTGTGGGATGCCCTGTAGTTGCGGATGACGTTGGAGGGAGGCAGTCTGAACTAAGCTGGTGGCCTCAGAGAAACATTCAGAGGAAAAACATTTGGCACCAAGGAATGACATCCATCATGGAGCCAAGAGGGAGAGGGACTCACAAAGTGAATGACATTTGCATTGTATCCTATCATACTCCCTAAAGGTACCGGAGCGGATGCGTACCAGAGCGTGTGTGTCCTTGATGAAGATTTTCCATATTTCCAATCACTTGCACGCCAAGAGCACTTGTTCTCCACAATTTAGGATTTTTTTTTTAAAAGAAAGACTAGCTCATGGTGTGAAACAGTGCACAAACGTCTCCTGCCTTCTCATGCCAAATGCCTCACTAATCCCAAATCCAAACAGCCCCAGAGCATCTGAGGCTAATTTCATTATAGCAGCTGAGATTCAATAACTGTCAGATGTGGGGAGACTTGGCCCGTGCCGGTGGCTTCCAGCAGGTATGGAAGGTTTCCCAGGAGCCAAATTTTGGTCCTTATGCATACACAGATAAAAGCAAATAAGCCAAATGCCCAGGAAAATTGGCCGTTCAAGGGTATGTAAACAGCCCACACTCCAGGCATCTGCTAAATACTGGGGCTTTTGAAAATGCTTCTATTTTACCCTAGGTGTTTGGCCAGATTGAAAGCAGAAAGCCACAGAAATGGTCCTTCAGCCAAGAAAGAAGCAGTTAATTCAAACACAGCAAAATAGATTTTTGCCTAATTGGTGCATCTAAGTTTAAAGGTTCATATAGTCAAAGCTATGTTTTTTTTTTTCCAGTCATGTACGGATACGAGATCTGGACCATAAAGAAAGCTGAGTGCCAAAGAATTGATGCTTTCAAACTGTGGTGCTAGAGAAGACTCTTGAGAGTCCCTTGGACATCAAGGAGACCAAACCAGTCCATCCTAAAGGAAATCAACCCTGAATATTCATTTGAAGGACTGATACTGAAGCTAACATTTCAATACTTTGGACTCCTGAAGGGAAGAGCTGACTCACTGGAAAAGACCCTGATGCTGGGAAAGATAGAAGGCAGGAGAAGAAGGGGATGACAGAAGATGAGATGGTTGGATGGCATCACCGACTCAAGGGACATGAGTTTGAGCAAGCTCCGGGAGACGATGACAGACAGGGAAAGCTGATGTGCTGCAGTCCGTGGGGTTGCAAAGATTCAGACACAACTTAGGGACTGAACAAAAGCAACACATTTCTAAATGAAGATGTCTGGCTGATCAAAAGGAAGGGTAAGAATGGCTGGTGTTTTGTACTGGACACCTCCTGTGCCCTGTCTCATATGCTCTTGCCTGCATTTTAACCTCGGGGGTTGCTGCTAGGATCAGCATCCTGCAGGACCAGCCCAAAGGCTTCTCTCTGGTTGCCACCTGGTGCTTGGAGGAATCCATCCAAGGGGTGACCAACCGTTCTGGGTTGCCCATGATGGAAGAGTTTCCTGGGATGTGGGACCTTCAGTGCTCAAGCTGGGGCAGTCCTGGGCAAATCAGCTGGTCACCTCCTTTGGCCTTAGGAAGGCATGTGCATTCTTGAAGTGCAAGGGAGCTGACATCCCTGGTGGGCCCTGGACCAGTGGGGGAAGGAAGCTGGTAGGGAATTACTCCCCTTCCTGGAGTCATGAACACATGATTCCCAGATGTCTTCTGCATGCCTCCTCTGAGGGCTCCGAGCAGGATGGAGCCCTGTGGCCCACAGCTTGTTGTGTTGTTTTAGTTATTAAGTTGTGTCTGACTTGTTGCAACCCTATGGACTGTAGCCTGCCAGGCTCCTATGTCCATGGAATTTCCCAGGCAAGAATACTGGAGTGGGCTGTCATTTCCTCCTCCAGGGGATCTTCCTGACCCAGGGATTGAACCCACATCTGCTGCTGATATGAATAAATACATCCTTCACTCTCCCCCAGTCCTCCAAACCTGTTCCTTGGGTTAACTCTCCAAGATGAAGTTTGTAAGCCTGAAGATCAATGGTCTGTTTTGGGGTATGGGGAAACAGTTACTTTCTGAAGTAGTTTTGAGCACTGTGATGCTTGCCATGATGTGCCCCCCACCTCAGACCCCCAACTCCAGGAAGAAAGGAAGGGTGAGTTTACTCAGCTGTCAGTGGTGCGGCTAGAAGATGGTCCTTCACTGTCAGCCCTCAGGGGATGGCTGCAGCTGAAGAAAACCACCCCCCACGCCCCCGCCCTGCCAAGGTGGCTCTCCTTCCAGGGATGCCTGTACCTAGTGACTGATCAGTGTGGGGGTGTAGAGGTCCAGCCATCTTGCTCTAACTTGGCCCCAGGTCCTCCTGAGGGCGCCTCACTGAGCCCTCCCGGGGGCTGCAATGCACCCAGCTTCTCCCTCCTCCCCACTGTGCTTCTGTCCCCTCTCTTTCACAGGTGTGGATCCCTAAGGAATATCCTGCAGGCTGACCTCCATCTTGGGGTCTTCTCAGGGGAGCCCAACCTGCTAAAGCACTTTCTTGAATGTTCTAGACACTTGAGACATAACAGCGAAAAGGTCCTGTCTTCATGGAACTTTATTCTAGGAAGGGATGTGGGCAATAATCAGAGACAGACAGATTTAGGGGCTTTCCTGGTGGTCCAGTGGCTAAGACTTCACACACCCAATGCAGGGGGCCTGGGTTCGATCCCTGGTCAGGGAACTATCCTGTGTGCCATAACTAAGACCTGGTGCTGCCAAGTAGAGAAATAATTTCTTTTTTTTCAAAGAAAGAAATAGATTCAGAGCACAGTGTCAGAGAGTGAGAGGCTCTACAAAGATCAGTAAAGTCTGGTAGGGTGTGGAGAGTGAGGGCTGTTCTAGGCAAGGTGATTAGAAGGATGTTCTGGGGAGGGGCTATGCTTTAAAGAATCAGTGAGGTAACACTGGCTACAGAAGTTAGCAAGAACCTCACACCTGCTGGTTATCCTGGATGCGCACTTGGATGCTGACTAAGACTAAAATGTTGGGGCTGAGCCCAGAGTGTGTTTTTCCACCCATTAGAATCATGTGGATAACTTTAACAAGGCAAATTCCTGGGTTTCCCAGTGGTTCAGTCATTAAGACTCTGTGCTTCCACTGCAGGGAATTCGGGTTTGATCCCTACCGGGGAACTAAGATCACACATGCTGTACAGAGCAGCCAGAGGGGAAAAAAAAAAAAAGCCAATTCCCAGGGCCTGTTCCAAGAGGTTCTGATTCAACTGGACAAGAGCAGGGCCCGGGAATGAGCATCGTAAGGCCCCTGAGTGTTTTATGTGCATTTGGGTCCATACCAGTCACCTAAACACTCGTTCAGTTGATCTACCTGGAAGAGTGTAACATACAGATAACAAAAATTACTAATGAGAAACTGAAACACAAATTGTGTCTTTCCATGCAATTATATTATGTTTATAGTCATATTCATCACATGTGTGCACGCTCAAGTTGCTTCGGTCATGTCCGACTCTTTGTGACCCCATGGACTGTAGCCCATCAGGCTCCTCTGTCCATGGATTCTCCAGGCAAGAATACTGGAGTGGGTTGCCATTCCCTTCTCCAGGGGATCTTCCTGACCTGGGGATCAAACCCATGTCTCCCACATTGCAGGTGGATTCTTTACCGTCTGAGCCACCAGGGAAATCCATGTATCACATACACAACCGCATAAGTGTGTATGAACTCAGAACACAGTGGAGCGGTATTCCAGATTCCAGTGCATTTTCCAGCTTTTGGGGTCCAAAGATGCCTGCTTTGAAAAGAATCTGGCACCCTAATGTTAGAGATTCTCCTAAAAATTGCAGGTGGTGAGCAGGTGTCAGAATCCAGTACACTCAAAATACGTTTAACGAAAAAGTCATGAAAAGAAATCACCAAGCAACGCTGACAACTTTATGCTTAAATAACAACCAGCTCTATTTTCCAGAATTTTCATGGAGTCCATTAGACCCCAATAACTTGCTCTAATAATTAAATTCCTACTAAGAGCTCTTGGACACTTTCAATGAACTAACTAAAATTAAACGCAAATATTTTCTTAATATTTTCAAACTTTTGCAGGAGGACAAACATTGAATTTTTAGCTAGGCTTCACTTGAATGCTTTCTCATTTAGCCACCCCAAATTGTTGAAATCAACACTGCAAAGATTCATGGGTGTAAAGCAATTATGCTCTGTGTACAAAAGAGTTGAATTCTAAGTTTTATCCTACCTTCACTCTCGTTTTTACTTGCAATGAGTAATTTAAAAATGATTTTTAAGGGAAAGAAAAGCTAGTATAATTCTATTGCTCTTACAGAAATGCTTTCCTTTAAATATGTTTGCTAGGAATATGTTTGCAAAGTAGTAAGAAAAATACACACACACACATTACTAATATATATATATGTATATATATATACATATTTAACTATGTGTGTGTTAGTTGCTCAGTTGTTTCTGACTCTTCGCTACTGCATGGACTATAGCCCACCAGGCTTCTCTGTCCATGGATTCTTCAGGCAAGAATACTGGAGTGGGTTGCCATTTCCTTCTCCAGAGGATCTTCCCGACCCAGGGATCGAATTCTAGTTTACAGCATTGTAGGCAGATTCTTTACTGTTTGAGCTACAGCGAGATCTCTTTATATATTACTATATACATGTACATATAAAATGTATAACATATCATATACACATCATATAATAAAATATAAATTATATACTGTGTATATAATTGCATAATGTAATAATAATATTATAATATATCTCTATATATTTATATTATCTGTATCTTAAGTTCCTAAATTTCTAGCAGTCAGTCTTAAGGGAATAGGAATGTAGTTCTCATACTTACAATTTTAAAATAGTTAAATTATGAGCAATTGTTTCTCTTGTCAATTAAAAGCAACACTTTTCATTTTCATTGATATTTAATAAACAGATAAAAAGAGATTTGTCCCAAGCAAATGTTGAAAGACAGAGTGACCTGGCGTGCTGCAGTCTGTGGGGTCACAAAGAGTCAGCCACGGCTTAGCAACTGAAAAACAGGCCTTGACTCCAAGTCTCGGTGACTGCGTGTCCCATATTCTATTCACCCCTCCTCAAGCCTGGTGTTCACCCCTTTCTGCCCCTACAGTGTTTGGTGCCGCAGTGTGTCTTTCTGCCTTCCTAATCTTCCTTGAAGATGCCAGTGGCTATGTGATACCTTTTGGACAATAAGAAGCAGGCTGTTAAGTTCTGGAAATGTTTTGCTTCCCTCATATAGCCTGTGCCCCTTTCTGCTTCATTCTTTTTCCTACTTAGAATGTAGACTTGTGGCTGGAGGTGTGGCAACCATCTTGTGACCATGAGGAAACAGACCTGAGCAACAAAACCATCATGCTAAAGACAGTGCTGCAAAACAAAAGGAGAAAGAGACGGCTCCCTGTTATCGTTGCTAAACAGCAGCAACAACTCTGGACCTGAACCTCTGGACTCCTTGTCAGAAGTCCAACCCTAAAAATAGAACTTGGGTTCTTCTGCATGTTGCTATTGTCAGATCCTTGTTATTTTAAGCCACATGTGACCCTAATCTGATCCCCAAATACAAATACAGCTTCCTTATGTTTCAGGAATGCTGGTTTCTAATTTTTTCCCTAAAATTTTAAATTGAATTTTGGGGTCACCAAAGTCCAATAACTACAGAGGGTTTATATACATAATATAAATAGACGAGTTAAGTGTAAACTAAAAAGCTCTCTCCCAGGCAGAAGAAGAATAGCTGTTAAGATTATCCGACTGCTGCCCTGTTAAAAAAAGGGGTCACTGCTGCCAGCTATTTTATTTTCTAAAAAAAGCTATAAATCCCATTTTAAATGCAACTTTTAATCTAACAATCCCAGATTTCAAAATTTTGGCCAATATTAAAAAACTTTAAGGCCAAACACAACGTGTGTATTGGCTGCACGTAACCCAAGGACCTCGAGCCAGCAACCTCTGACTTAGAATATAAAGCTGGCATCGTGACATTTAGTTTAGGATACTGGAGAAGCAAAGAGCCATAAGAAAGCAGGCTGGGACTCTGTGATCTTTGAGCCAGTCGTAAAAACCAACAGCAAAAACATGTTGACAAATAGAATCTTCTCACATTGCCATTGTTCATCACCATCAACACAGAGACTGGATACCATGAAATATTGTGACGGGAAGCCCCTTCTTCAGCTTCTGCTGTGTCTCTAATCGTAGTACCCACACCAATGACCCCATCTTCATTCTGAAGATAAATGACTGCCCCCAGACTTAAACTTGGATGCTGATTTCTAATGCTGTAAACAGCAGCCCTGACTATTTTAGTAAGAGCACATTAAATCCTCCCCTTGCACAAACACTTTTTTTTTTTTTTTTGGCATTATCAGCTGAAGCTTGCAGGAAGCAGGAAAGATGAGTCCCAGTTCAGTTAGGAAAAGAGAAAGGGGGAAAAAAATATCAATTTTCCAAGGTCCTGCAGGAGGGAGTCTGATGCTGCCTGGACTTGCTTGCATGACTTTAATATATATATAAATTTATTTTAATGGTAATTAATTTTTGTTGGAGAATAGTTGATTTACAACATTGTGTTAGTGCCTGCTGCAGAGCAAAGTGAATCATTTATGCATACACATGTATCCACTCTTCTTTAGATTCTATCCCCATCTAGATCATTACAGAATACTGAACCGAGTTCCCTCTGCTATAGAGTAGGTCTTTATTAGTTATCTATTTTATATACTTTAGTGTGCATATGTCAATCGCAATCTCCCAATTTATCCCCTCCCTCTTCCTTAGTAAGAGAGTCCCTTGGACAGCAAAGAGATCAAACCAGTCAATCCTAAAGGAAATCAACCCTGAATACTCATTGGAAATATGATGCATGCTGAAGCTGAAGCTCCAGTACTTTGGCCACCTGATGTGAAGAGCCCACTCATCGGAAAAGACCCTGAAACTGGGAAGGACTGACAGAAGGAGGAGAAGGGAGCGGCAGAGGATGAGATGGTTAGATAGCATCACAGACTCAATGGACATGAGTTTTAGCAAACTCCTGGAGAGAGTGCAAGGCAGGGAATCTTGGCAGGCTGCTGTTCATGGGGTCGAAAAGAGTTGGACATGATGACAACTTATCAACAACCATAAGTTTGTTTCTACTTCTGTGACTCTATTTCTGTTTTGTAGATGGGTTCATTTGTACCATTATTTTTTTAGATTCCACATGTAAATGATATCATGATATTTGTCTTTCTCTGTCTGACTTACTTCATTTAGTATGATAATTATGACCTCGCCCACTTTTTTGCTCCCAGAAGAAATTCCCTGGACATTTAATTTGGAGCTGTCTTATAACAGCTGAGTGGCACTCCATTCATTATTTAGCTTTTCTGTTGTTGGACCCTTATCTACTCAAAGAGCTGATCAGTGGCCTGAGGGCTAAGATGGTATCTTCTCACCTTGCTTGGTACCCTCTCCCACACCTAGCATCAAGGTTTCCTCTCAGAATTTCAATTAATGAAGAAGAGAAGTGGGGAGAAAGGAAAACAGGGATGCACCAGGGTGAAGGACAAGCCTTAAAACTCCAGAACAGGCAGAGCATGGAAAAGACACCCCAGGAATTACATACTAGTCACACTACAGTAAAGGCTGTGCTAATGGCTGCTAATCACTCACGCCTCCCAGTGGCCAGATCCTTGGGGTTAGGGTCCCTTTCCATATTGACTCGGCTTCATGTCAAAATGATGATTTTCCAAGTTGTTCTGGCCAAAATAGCTTTGGTGAGCACAACACAGAGGCTTGCTAGGTGTCTGGAGAGGAAGCCCTAGTTGGCCAAGCGGAGAAGCCTGGTGCAGGAGAACCAAGGCCACCAGCCGACAGTCTGGCTGATGCTCAGACCTGTGAGGGGGCATCTGGGACCACCCAGCCCTGATTGGGCTGCTGGACGACTCTAGCTACCCGTGTGTCCACAGCAGAGGTAAGTCCAATTTGCAGTTATACCTATATTTATGCAACTTAAGAGACTGAACAACAACAATATATTAAATATATTTACATATAAATGATTTGTTATTTGAAACCACTCTGGCTTTTCTGCAGTAGTAGATAATTGGTGCACACTCCATTTGCAATGATCTAAAATGGCAACCCACTCCAGTATTCTTGCCTAGAGAATCCCACGGACAGAGGAGCCTGGTGGGCTACAGTCCATGAGAGTGACTTCACTTTCACTTTCACTTTTCTTTCAAGGCAGTGTATGTGTGTGTGTCTGTGTTTATATATCTGTATATATAAATACAGGGCTTTGATGGTGGTTCAAAGGGTAAAGAATCTATCCACAATGCAGGAGACCTGGCTTCAATCTCCCCATGTCAGGAAGATCCCCTGGAGAAGGAAATGGCAACCCAGTCCAGTATTCTTGCCTGGAGAATTCCATGGATAGAGGGGCCTGGTAGGTAACAGTCTTAGGGTTGCAGAGTTGGACACCACTGAGCAACTAACATACACACATATAAACACATAAAAGAATTTATATGCATGCATTGTTTTATATGCATATAGACTGAAACACAAGTGTTCATATGTAAGCACATATAACCAAAATGAAAGTTGTAAAAATAAGACTTGCTTCTGTTACATGCATGACAGTATTTTTTAGGCCTTTCCTTTCCTTTACTCCATTCTTTCATTCCTTCTCTCTTTTTCTCTAATTCTGATCAAAAACCCACTGAATCAATTTTATAACCCACTAATGGCTCATTACTCACACTTGGAATCCCTGACCTGGAGAAGAGCTTTTTAACTTGGACAAGGAGGGAGGGACTTCCGGGATGACCTTGCAGGGTCATTCCTTAAATTTACATGAATATTTTTTAGGGCAAGTGGGCTTCCAGGAGAGAATCCCAGATTTCATCAGATTAAAAGAACCCACCACTGATCTTCAGAGTCACCCTACCGGGTGATGTCATACACAACAGCATTGTCATTAAGGTGATGGTGGTAACTCTGAGTCTCTGTCTCTGACACTGAGCTCTGGGCTCACAGCCAACAGCCCACTGGACATTTCCATCTGATGTCCTTCAGTTCAGGTCAGTCGCTCAGTCGTGTCTGACTCTTTTCGACCCCATGAACTGCAGCATGCCAGGCCTCCCTGTCCATCACCAACTCCTGGAGTTCACTCAGACTCATGTCCATCGAGTCAGTGATGTCATCCAGCCGTCTCATCCTCTGTCATCCCCTTCTCCTCCTGCCCCCAATCCCTCCCAGCATCAGGGTCTTTTCCAATGAGTCAACTCTTCGCATGAAGTGGCCAAAGTACTGGAATTTCAGCTTCAGCATCAGTCCTTCCAATGAACACCCAGGGCTGATCTTCTTTAGGATGGACTGGTTGGATCTCCCCACAGTCCAAGGGACTCTCAAGAGGCTTCTCCAACACCACAGTTCAAAAGCATAAATTCTTCGGCATTCAGCCTTCTTCACAGTCCAACTCTCACATCCATAGATGACCACTGGAAAAACCATAGCCTTGACTAGACAGACCTTTGTTGGCAAAGTAATGTCTCTGCTTTTCAATATGCTGTTTGGGTTGGTCATAACTTTCCTTCCAAAGAGTAAACATCTTTTAATTTCATGGCTGCAATCACCATCTGCAGTGATTTTAGAGCCCCCCAGAATAAAGTCTGACACTGTTTCCACTGTTTCCCCATCTATTTCCCATGAAGTGATGGGACCAGATGCCATGATCTTCGTTTTCTGAATGTTGAGCTTTAAGCCAACTTTTTCACTCTCTTCTTTCACTTTCATCAAGAGGCTTGATGTCCTTAGGGCACCCCAAATGCATTAAGTTTCCAAAATTTTTCAATTTTTTTATTGTGCAATTTTTGAAAAGAATGTAATACATTCAATGCTTTTTCTTCTGTTTACACTATCATCCAGTATAAAATAGTGTCCACTTCACAACATAAAACCATTTCCAGATAATTTTTGACTATATCAAAAGGTAGGTAAGCTAAAACCAACAAATCTGTACAGTTGGGAGTCATGATAATAGCCAGGACCCAGCAGAAGCATTTTGAACCCTTCTGCCTCCACACTGTGGAGTCCATCTACAGCCTTTAGGACTTTTCAGGATGACAGCTGCACATCCTCCACCCCAAACCAGCTCCTCCTGCCATTTTCCAAGCCAGAAGCCTGGAAAGACATTCATTAAAAAAAAATCATTGAAGTATAGTTGATTTCTCACATCATGAGAAATGCCAGGCTGGATGAGTCACAAGCTGGAATCAAGATAGGCAGGGGAAATATAAAAAACCTCACATATGTGGATGATACCACTCTAATGGCAGAAAGTGAAGAGGAACTAAAGAACCTCTTGATGAGGGTGAAGGAGGAGACTGTAAGAGCTGGCTTAAAACTAAATATTAAAAAAACGAAGATCCATTACTTCCAGCCCCATTACTTCATGGCAAATAGAAGGGGAAAAGGTGGAAGTAGTGACAGATTTTATCTTCTTGGGCTCTAAAATAACTGTGGATGGTGACTGAAGCCATGAAATCAGGAAATAATTGCTTCTTGGCAGGAAAGTTGTGATAAACCTAGACAGTGTGTTGAAAAGCAGAGACATTACTCTGCTGACAAAGGTCCGTACAGTCAAGGCTATGGTCTTCCCAGTGGTCACATATAGTTGTGAGACCTGAACCATAAAGAAAGCAGAATGCCAAAGAATTGATGTCTTCGAACTGTGGTGCTGCAGAAGACGCCTGAAAGTCTCTTGGACAGCAAGGAAATCAAATCAGTTTATCTTAAGGGAGATCAACCCTGAATATTCATTGGAAGAACTGATGCTGAGGCTGAAGCTCCTGTATTTTGGTCATTTGATACGAACAGCTGACTCACTGGAAAAGTCCCTGATGGTGAAAAGATTGAGGGCTGAAGGAGAAGAGGGCATCAAAGGAGGAGAAGGCTGGCTGGCATCACCAATGGAATGAACATGAACTTGGGCAAACTTCGACAGATGGTGAGGGACAGGGAGGTCTGGGATGCTGCAGTCCATGGGGTTGCAGAGAGGGACATGATTTGGCAACTAAACAGCAACAATAGCTGATTAAAATGTTGTGTTCATTTTAGATGTTCAGTTATGTATACATTCTTTTTCATATTCTTCTCCATTCTCATTTATCACAGAATATTAAATATAGTTCCCTGCGCTACACAGTAGGATCTTGTTTATCCATCCTATATATATATATATATATATATATGAGTTTACATCTGCTAATCCTAAATTCTCAATCTTTCCTTACCACTTGACAACCACAATCTGTTTTCTATGTCTGTGAGTCTCTCAGTTTCATAGATAAGTTCATTTGTGTTGCATTTCAGATTCCACTTATAAGTGATTTTCTACGATATTTGTCTTTCTCTTTCTGACTGACTTCACTTATGACTGATGATAGTGTCTAAGTCCATCTGTTTTGCTGCAAATGGCATTATTTGGCCCTTTTTTTCTGGCTGAGTAATATTCCACTGTATGTATACACCAGATTTTCTTTCTCCACTCATCTGTTGATGGCCATTTAGGTGGTTTCTATCCCTTGGCCGTTGTGAAGAGTGCTGCTATGAACATAAACTTGCATATATCTTTCTGAGTCACAGTTTTGTCTGGATATATATGCCCTGGAGTAGGATGGCTGGATCACATGGTAACTCTATTTTTAGGTTTTTTAGGAACCTCTGTCAGAGAAGGCAATGGCAACTCACTCCAGTACTCTTGCCTGGAGAATCCCAGGGATGGCGGAGCCTGGTGGGCTGCCGTCTATGGGGTTGCAGAGTCGGACACAACTGATGCGACTTAGCAGCAGCAGCAGGAACCTCTGTCTGTTTTCTTCAGTGGCTGTACAAATCAACATTTCCACGAACAGCATAAGAGGGTTGGGCAGGTATTCTTGATGTTTCCTCATCACCCACCAAATCACGTTACTCAAACTGTGCAGATTCTACTGACTGTATCTACTAGACATCTCCAAATCCTTTCCTCCCATTTGGCCTTCCTGCAATTTCACTGGTTCCAATTCTCATTATCTGTTCCCTGGATGGTCACCATCCCTAATGACTTGCTGGCCTATTATTTTGATTGGTCAGATCCATTTTCTACGATGCCCACCAGGGTGGTCCTTGAGAATTACAAATTTTATGCCACCACTCACCTGTGTGAAGTGAAGTGAAGCTGCTCAGTTGTGTCTGACTCTTTGCAATCCATGGACTATAGCCTACCAGAGTCCTCCGTCCATGGAATTTTCCAGGCAAGAGTACTGGAGTGGGTTGCCATTTCCTTCTCCAACTCACCTGTGTGGACCTACATTAATCACACTACAGAACAACTAATAGGCTTCCTTTGTGTGGGCGAGAGGCTCTTCATAGTCTGGCCACTCCTCACCTGTCCATCTTGTACCACATCCCACCCCTCACTGTAGTTTTCAGCAACATTTCTTGCAAATCGGCAATGCTCTTATCCTACGTAGTCAGCAGGCAAACTTTGACACATCCTCCAGATCTCAGTTAAATGTTACCTTCCCTGGGGATAATAACACAGGCAGTTCTGCTGAGCACAGAATCCTCTTCCAGGGGCTTCACATGAATTAGTTCATCTGAGCTACACACAGTCCAACCAGGGAGGTGCTGTAAAAATCCTTATTTTACAGATGGGTAAACTGAGGCTCAGGGGAATCACAAAATGGGCTGAAGTTAACAGAGAGAATGAGAGGGTACAGCTGAGACTCAATCCCAGGCAAGTCTGGCGTCTGAGTTCACACTGTGTTCATTAAAAATTGCTTTTCAGTTGGAAATAATGTCAAGCTTATAGGAAAGCTGCAAAAGTAAACAAAGAGGGCTTCCCTGGTGGCTCAGTGGTAAAGAATTCACCTGCCAATGCAGGAGACACCGGTTTGACCCCTGGTCCAGGAAGATCTGACATGTCGCAGAGCACCTAAGCCCCTGCACCACATCTACTGACCCTGTGCTCTGAGTATGGCTCTAGCCATACTTTGGCAACAAAAGAAGCCACCACAATGAGAAGCCTGTGCACCCCACTCTCTGCAACTAAAGAAAAGCCTGAGGAGCAATGAAGACCCAGCACAGCCAAAAATAAATAACTAAAATTAAACAACAAACGATACTACAAAGAGTTTTCTTGACCTACATTCATCTACTGTCAATATTTCACCCATTTGCCATAATGTGTTCTAACCATGAATCCACTATCTATCATCAGGTTATTAATCATCTTCTATTCATCTCTCTATCTATAATCTAACATCTATCCACAATTTCTTTTTGAACAATATGAGAGTGAGTTACATACATCATGGCCTATTGCTCTTAGATACTCAAGTATGAATTTGTCAAGAGCAAGGATATTCTTGAGAAATTCATATTTGAGTATTTAAGAGCAAGGGGCCGTGATAACTACAGTATAGTTATCAAATTCAAGAAACAACCTTTCAGTTAAGTTCATCTGATCTTCCATTCATATCCCAAGAATGTTTTCATAATTATTTTTTCTTTCCAGTACGAGAGCCTGGAGTCTTAGATTGGGCATTGCATTAGGTGTCATAGTTTTTCTTTAATTTGGAACATTTCATCATATGATATCACTTAAGTGTGTGTGTGTGTGTGTGTGTGTGTGTGTGTGTGTGTGTGTGTGTGTGTGCATGCATGCACATGCTCAGTTGTACTTGACTCTTTGAGATCCCATGGACTGTAGCCTGCCAGGCTCCCCTGTCCCTGGGACTTTCCCAGGGAAAGAATACTGGAGCGGTTGCCATTCAGAATTTTTAAAATGATACAAATGAACTTATTTAGAAAACAGACTCAGCAAATGAATTTATGGTTACAGGGAGGGAGGGATAGTGGTCAGGAGGGAGTATGGGATGAACAATGTATACACTGCTATGTTTAAAATAGATAACCAACAAGAATCCATGGTATAGCACAGGGAACTCCGCTCAATATTCTGTAATAACCTAAATGAGAAATGAATTTGAAGAATAGGTTGAAGAACTTGGAACATTTCCTTGACCTTTTGTTCTCTTTCACAATGTTGACATTTTTGAGGAATCTGCCAATTTTTAAAAATAGGATGTTCCCCATCTGGGGCCAGTCTAACAGTTTCCTCATGATTAGATAACTCTACGCCTTTCCATCTGGGATGCTGCCCAGGGGATGCTGTATCCTTCTTGGGAGAATTCCATCCACAGGCATGGGATGTCCATCTGCCCCTTAATAGTGATGTTAATTTTAATCACCTCTGGTCAAGGCGTGGTTTGATTTATTCACCCCAGAATTCCTACTTTTTCTTCTTATTGTAACTTATAAGCATTGTGAGACACCTAAGACTGTGAGAGTGTCCCACTCCATCCAACACCCTCCTACCACCCTAGATATAGCGTGACTGACAATTGTTGTCAGAACTAACTTGAGTGTGATCATTTTGAAATCATGACTTTCCATTTCTAGCACTATCTCCACAATTCCTGGCCAGCACCTGCACAGATGCCATGATTCCTTTCATTCTTCCAGATTTAGGCATCCCATATTTACATCCCCATGCTACTATGACCGTAATTTACTGCTTTGTGATTGCTTTGTTGACCTAGCCTTTTCTCTATTAAACCTCTGAGCTGACTGAAGGCAAACACCCCACCTTTTCCTCTTTGCATCTACAGAGCTTTTAAAGAGCTTGTCCTAAAATAAGCACTCAGAATTTGTTTTTTTAAAAAACTACTTTTATTTATTTAGCTGTGCTGAGTCTTAGTTGTGGCGCATGGGATCTAGTTCACTGTCCATGGATCGAACCTGGAGCCCCTGCATGGGGAGAGTGTAGTCTTAGCCACTGGACCACCAGGGAAGTTCCAGCATTTGCTTTTGAATGAGATAAAATCTGTAGCCTAGTAGGGTGGACAGACGAATGTCTCCCCTGCAGCCCACAAGATGTCCACATCCTAAGCCCTGGAACCAGGGAATATATTGCTTGCACAGGAATGGGAACGTTACAGATGTGATTCAACTAAGGATCTTGAGATGGACAGATTATCTGTTTGGCTACCCCAACCCCTTCCTGGGACCCTCCCTCTAGACATGCCTAATTTACAGCAACTAAAGGTCCATCCTAAAGTAAGTCAATCCTGAATATTCATTGGAAGGACTGATGGTGAAGCTGAAACTCCAACACTTTGGCCACCTGATGCAAAGAATTGACTCATTGGAAAAGACCCTGATGCTGGGAAAGATTGAAGGCAGGAGGAGAACGGGAAGACAGAGGATGAGATGGTTGGAGGGCATCACTGACTCTAAGGACATGAGTCTGAGCAAGCTCCATGGGTTGGTGATGGACAAGGAAGGCTGGCGTGCTGCAGTCCATGGGGTCACAAAGGGTCGGACACGACTGAGTGACTGAACTGAACTGAACTGAAAGGGAAGGCCAGGCTTCTGGCATTGAATCTGCTATCGCCTGTGCTTGGTTAACAAAGGCACCTTTGTAACATATCTGTATATCATCAATCCACATCCATATGCCTTTAATTTCATTATTAGTTACTCTGTGCCTTTTATAATTTCCAGCTTTATTGAGGTATAATATTACAAGATATTAGAAGTGTACATGGTGGTGATTTGATATACATACAAAGGATTCTGCATTCTAGTTAATTAACACATCCATCACCTCACATATTTATCTTTATTGATTTATTTTTTGTTGTGACCATTTAAGTTTCTGCTCTCTTAGCAAATTTCACTGATACAATACCGTGTTCTCACCTGTAGTCATTGTACCTCCAATTCTCACATCTCATTCATCCTATGTACCTTTGAATCAAATTACTTTTGAAGTCAATTTGCTTTATGAATTACATGAAATATTTAAATTGCTACATAGTTAAAAAAATTTTTTTAATATCTTTTTTTTAGCTTTGCCCCTGGCTTGTGAGATCTTATTTCCCTGACCAGGGGTCTAACCTGTGCCCCCTGCAGTGGAAGAACAGAGTCTTAATCACTGGACCCTCCAGGGAATTTCCTTAATCAATTCACTTTAAAGCAAACAGGCAGTGCACTCTGGGCTTCTGTAGATGGGCTGGGACTTTTCCTGCGAGGTGCTCCAGTCTCTCTGTTACTGGGTGACAGGGTGTTGAAATAGAGCGTTTTCCCATATTCCTGCCAACTTGAAAATACCATCAGCTGAGGTGGTAATGCAGAGCCTCCAACCCATCTCATGTCAATCTGCCTTTTGATCAGTGTCAGGGGAGGGGAAGCAGGGGCAGTTGGGTTGTTAACTCTGCAGTCCTCTTAACCTTCTGTCCAGTAAGGCAGGAGCACCAAGAATGTGCTCGAAAATCCCCCAGGTGGGGCCTGAGATAGGTCTGGGCTCCAGTGGGAAGGCACTGCTGTCGCCAGCACTTTGTCTTGGAATGGCTGCCCTTGCGAGACTCTCCAACCATTGCGAGACTCTCCAACCATTGCTGCAAGGGTATTTTCTAACCAGGAGGTGAAAGAGGTCTCCCAGCCAGAGGGGTTCTGGAGCACCCAAGGGGAGAATCAAGATTCTGGGAGGAAGGCTCTCTCTCTCTTGTGTAACATAGACGTTATATCCTGGGTGCCTGGAATTTCCTCCTGTGACTTTCACTCCCCTTCTACCCCCACCAGCACTGCTCTGAATGGTCAGCTGGCTTCCAAGTAGGTTCAGCCAAGTGGAGACACTGGTGGGGGTGGAGAGGGGTGGGGATACTGGGGGAGATCTAACAATATGATGCAGGATTATCACCTATAGTTACATTGTACCTCAAATCCTCACACCTCACTCTCTGTGCGTTCAGAACAGCATCTCTGGTAGGGCTGGGTGAGTTCATGGTTATGGAGATATCACCTCATCCATCCATCCTTCCAGACCTACTACTCATGGTGCTTGCTGCCCGCTACTGCTAGTGTCTCAATTCTTTCGCGATCTCTGCTTGGCCCTTTCAGCTATTTGACACCAAGCCTGCACCTTAAATTCCCTCTGCAGAGGCTTTTTGGTGTCCTGATTGCATGTGGCTTAATGTACCAACTTTGTATCCAGCCTGGTGCCCAGCACGGGGAAAGAAGAAGGATTCAGACACAATGATGTATAGACCAGAGAGATGGCTGTACAACATCCTTGGGAGAGTTGATGATAACTGCAAGGGCACCCCACTCCAGTACTCTTGCCTGGAAAATCCCATGGACGGAGGAGCTTGGTAGGTTGCAGTCCGTGGGGTTGCTAGGAGTCGGACACGACTGAGTGACTTCCCTTTCACTTTTCACTTTCATGCACTGGAGAAGGAAATGGCAACCCACTCCAGTGTTCTTGCCTGGAGAATCCCAGCGACGGGGGAGCCTGGTGGGCTGCAGCCTCTGGGGTCACACAGAGTGGGACGTGACTGAAGCGACTTAGCAGCAGCAGCAGCAGCAGCAGATCATAGACTTTAAATGTGATGCTGCCCGTAGTGTACAGAGTCTGAATATGATGGAATCAGGGATTTCTGCCTACACATATGGAAACAGATGTTCTGAAGCTTTTCTGTTTCCCCCTCTGAAGCTGGAGTTCAGCATTCAGGTCCCAGTGAAATGCCACAGTCTCCTAGGTTCTGAAGGCAAGGATGGAAGGACAGCTGTGTATACTAATTATTTATTTCTACCTTTGACTTTTCTGTGCTTTCCTTAATGATTCTCAGAAGCTGACTTGGTGAGGAATTTTCACACTTGTAAACAGATATAATAAAGATTGCATCTGAAAAACTAACAGATGCTTTTCAAAACTGCCAAATCAGAAGGAAGGAAGGTGACTTTTCAAAGAACCCCGGGCTTGGCTGGTGATGACCACCACTGCCAGCCAGGACCAGGAGTTTCTGGGAACCTGATCATTTTAGTTGAGAATCAGTGATAGAGATAGAGGTATCAGGTGGAGTTTATTGGGATGACTCTGGGGGGTGGGGATAGTGGTCCTGCATCTTCTCCTGTGTGCCCAGGATGATGTTCACTCTTATTTCAGTTGGGAATCATTTCACAGACTGGAAAGTGACATAGGAAATGTATTTTGCAGGAGTGGAGCCCATTAAAAGTCAGAAGATGATACATCACAGCTGCCCATTCTAGGCAAGACTTATTCAGAACATTTACTAAGTTTCTGGTTATTCTCTCAGTGTCACAATTTTCTGTGAAAATCATAATTCATCTTATATTTAAAATGCATGACATTTGGACTTCCTTGGTGGTTCAATGGTTAAGAATCCATCTTGCAATGCAAGGGACACTGTTTTGACCCCTGGTCCTGGAAGATCCCACATGTTTCAGAGCAACGGAGCCTGAGCACCACAACTACTAACCCAGTGCTCTAGAGCTCTCGAGCCACAATGACAGCCCACGTGCTGCAGCTACTGAAGCCTGAGAGCCTAGAGCCTGTGCTCCACCATAAGAGAAGGCTCCGTAATGAGAAGCCCACACACTGCAATGAAAAGTAGCCCCTGCTTGTTTCAACTAGAGAAAGTCTGTGCACAGCAACAAAAACCCAGCATGAGCAAAAATAAAGGCATCTAAAAAAATGCATGACATAGTCACGACAAACAGGGACAGTGTGATAGATTCCTGGGTGGTCCACAGACTGCAGTTTGAGACATTCTGGGGATGCGGTGAGAGTGAGCGAGAGACAGTTCTCCGGTGGGATTACAGTGTAATAGGATAGTAGAGAGACAGGCTGGAACAGCATCCAGAGGACCACATGTATCATTCCCATCTGAATACTGCTTTCCTTCCTATTTTTAGAAATCGTGGAAAACATGCTTAAGTTTCCCCAATTTTGCAATGTACATTACAGAGCTAGGATGAGATGATATAGAGTGATTCATTAATTCCACAAATATTGACTCTTTAGCATTGATGATGATTCAAGATGTACAGAGTCGCATAAAGGGTGGATTTTGTTTTGGGGTACTATGTCTTCAACATTTGGCATCCTCAGATCATTTAATCAGTGTTTTGATGCGGAGCACAAATTTATAAATAAGATATAATCTTTTGAGATTTAATAATAATGATACTAATATTACTAAGAATGATCATATTTCTGATGATTACACCTCTGAGTCAATGACAGATAGCTTATATCCTAAGCTTGCTTGCTTTCTTTTGCTCTTTATTTCTTCCCCTTTTTCTTTCCTTCCTTCTTTCCTTCCTCCCTCCTTTCCTTCCATTCTTTCTTTCTCCTGGCTCATCAGAGACAGCAGGTAGAATGAATTAGTTCTAATACTTCTGGATGTCTGAAGTGACCACAGACTCAGAGCATTTGCTGTGGCTTTTAATTGCCAACTGCTTCCTGAGAGTTATGTAATTCCTGCCCCTTTTGCTGCACACCCCTTGAATGGACACATTCCCATTCCATCTTTGATCATGTTTACATTTCTCCAACATTAGAGTTAAGATCAGGTAGCATATTGTCGACCACAAAATAATGAACAGAATATGAAGTCATTTAATATTTCTTTCTCATACACACGAGAAACAGCACACACACTGAGAGATGTTTGGTATGAAACATGCATTTGTAAAATAAAATATTTGCAAGAACACACTGATACAAGTAATTGCTTTTCTGCAGAGAAAGTTGTCTGATAGAGGAACTTACCAACACTGTACTGCACTCTCTCTCCAAGTATATCTGGTATTCAATTTGCACCTGACTTTGAAGCTTTCTTAGAACTAGTGTGCAAGGTACTCATTTTACTCTACAAGGAAGACATACATCTTTGATGGTGATTATGTAATTTTGATTTCTTTACCTTTAACCATGATGCTAATTTGGTATAAAACACATTATGTTGCTTTTGCTATAAAATGATTATTAGAGAAATACTTCATTTTTGAAATGTTACAAACATTTCCATGGCTTCCTGTTAGTTAAATAAAATCCAATTTTCAGGGAGTCATTATTATTCTTACTAGTTACTCTTTTCTTCTTCATGAAAGCTCATCATATTTTCAGATTCACTGGCCTCAGTACATTCAGATCTACGTTTGGGATTTGCCCACTCTTTATGTTCATATCATCATTCTAGATAAAATACCAATATTACTATTTTAATCACTAAGTTTGATACTTAGTTAACCTGTGTGGAGTCACTGACCTGTTTTTATGATTTGGATTATAATGACAACACGATAGCAACGATCCACCTTGCAAACTTAACAAATGTCAGTGAAAGCCACAAATTATATAAAAATACATTAGCTGATATTAATTCCAGCCTGATCACTGAACATTCAGTGCAAACAAAACCCCAGACCATCTGGTCTTCGCAATGCCTATACAACTTTAAAGTTGTAACGGTTATTAAGAACATAATGTAGTTTCTTTGATAATCACATTTCATCTTACATTTAAAATTTATGACATCTCTAACTCCATTGCCTTTTCCTCTGCAGCTGTCAAGGCACTAGCTAGATGGCTGGATGTAATCTACTAGGAGAAGAGGAGTGAAATTTATAGCACAGCGTGTTGGTGGAAGTGTAGTTCAGTTTGGCTGGAAAAATACATTTTGACAGGTGAATGGGGACAAGGTGGGAGAAGGGAGGGAAGCAGAGGCCAGATCGTGACATACTTTGGTACCAGAGAGTGATAGGTCAGGTTTATATTTTAGTGGCTTGGCGAGGGTAAAATTGGGGACCCAAGAATGATGTAGGAGGTTGTTGTAGGTATGCAGGTGAGAGGTGATGGTGGCCTGGTTGAGGAGAGTTGTGACAAAGAGGAGAGAAGGACTTCCCTCATGGTCCAGTGGTAAAGAATCTGCCTTGCAATGCAGGGGATGCAGGTTCTATCCCTGGTCAGGGAACTAAAATCCCATATGCCACAGAGCAACTAAGCCTGCACACTGCAACTACTGAGCCTGTGCACTCTGGAGTCCGCCTCACAACTGTAGAGTCTGTGTGTCATAAGCAGAGAGTCCATGCGCCACAAGGAAAGATCCCATGTGCTGCAACTAAGACCCAATGCAGCCAAATAAATAAATAAATAAAAGGAGAGAAGAAGATAGCTTGAAGATATATTAAGGAAGATAAGCCTCAAATCAGTGGTTGACTCCCAGTGATCAAGCACACATATGTTTTGCAGGTAGGAGGAGAAAACTGAAGAAGAAGGAGGAATCAGGAACGACTCTCCTGAAACAGAAAATGCAGTTGGATGAGGAGGTTGGGAGTGTGTGTGTGGTTTTGATTCTGGACATTTTGCATTCAAGCAGTCCACGTGACAAGTGAGCAGGTATGTGGCCCAGACACTGGAGTTCAAGACAAGCAACTGGGTTGGAATTCATACTTGAGGATCACCAGTTGATGTATGACACTGGAAGTGGGTGGGGACTCTCAGAGTGAGTGACACCATGAGAAATGAAGAGGCAGAGGATGGGACATCAGTCTTTAAGTTGCCAACTGAAGAATGTTGCCTGGCCACCAGCTCTATAGGGTTGAGTCATTTGCCACTGCGGTCACTGACTATCAACACACACTGAAAGGAATTCAGGGTGGAGATCAGAATTAGGGTCCTCTGTGCTCTGGGAAAACTGGCAAAACAGACCTTCTGATAGATATTTTCAGGAGAAATTTTTTGTAAACATGGATTCTTGCACCTTCCCATACATTGAAAAGCACCAAAACCATTAACTAAGACATCTGTTCCTTATGACTAGCAGAAAACTTCTATCGAGATGTATGACTGCTTGTAAGTATCCCCTTCAGCAAAATCACATATATATTGACCTCCTGCCTTATCTCTTCAGACCAGTTTCTCAGAGGTATCTGAGAGGCTGTCTCCCTGGCTATAGTCCTCAGTACGATGCTGAATAAACTTGACTCACAGCTTTTACATCATTTTTTTTTTTAAGTTGACAAAGTCTTGGCCAGGAGGATAAGAGCCAAATGAAGGAACAGGAGAAAAACTGGAAGAATGTATCATGGAATTTCAGGGAAGATGGTTTTTCAAGGAAGAGAGAGTGGTCAGTTTCACTAAATGTTGTCGGGAGTTCAAGCAGGATGTGGATGGAAAGTGTGTCTTTTTTTAACAGCAACTATTTGGTTCTGTGACCCAGGCAGGAGCATTTTTAACCCAGTGACATAATAGATGATAGTGGGTTAGGGGTTGAGATTGAGTAGGGTATATGAGAGGACCTCATGGGTGCAGACAATGCCTACAAGATTCTAAGCTGTGAAAAAGCCCCAAACTGGCCTCTAGCAGGAGGATACCCTACCTAGAAGGTCACTTTTCCCCCCCTTTTAACATGGTAGGAACTTAAACATGTTGATGCCTGGGGAAGAGAGAGAGATGAGAAAGACAAATATCACACGACACTGCCTATATGTGAAATCTAAAAAAAAACAGATACAAATGAACTTATAACTGTAATCAGAAATCTTCCAGCAAACAAAAGCCCAGGTTCAGATGGCTTCACAGCTGAATTCTACCAAAAATTTAGAGAAGAGCTAACACCTATCCTACTCAAACTCTTCCAGAAAATTGCAGAGGAAGGTAAACTTCCAAACTCATTCTATAAGGCTACCATCACCCTAGTACCAAAACCTGACAAAGATGCCACAAAAAAAGAAAACTACAGGCCAATATCACTCATGAACATAGATGCAAAAATCCTTAACAAAATTCTAGCAGTCAGAATCCAACAACACATTAAAAAGATCATACACCATGACCAAGTGGGCTTTATCCCAGGGATGCAAGGATTCTTCAGTATCCATAGATCAATCAATGTAATTCACCACATTAACAAATTGAAAAATAAAAGCCATATGATTATCTCAATAGAAGCAGAGAAAGCCTTTGACAAAATTCAACATCCATTTATGATAAAAACTCCAGAAAGCAGGAATAGAGGGAACATACCTCAACATAATAAAAGCTATATATGACAAACCCACAGTAAACATTATCCTCAATGGTGAAAAATTGAAAGCATTTCCCCTAAAGTCAGGAATAAGACAAGGGTGCCCACTTTCACAGCTACTATTCAACATACTTCTGGAAGTTTTGGCCACAGCAATCAGAGCAGAAAAAGAAATAAAAGGAATCCAAATTAGAAAAGAAGAAGTAAAACTCTCACTGTTTGCAGATGACATGATCCTCTACATGGAAAACCCTAAAGACTCCACCAGAAAATTACTAGAGCTCATCAATGAATATAGTAAAGTTGCAGGATATGAAATCAACACACAGAAATCCCTTGCATTCCTATACACTAATACTGAGAAAGTAGAAAAAGAAATTAAGGAAACAATTCCATTCATCATTGCAACGAAAAGAATAAAATACTTAGGAATATATCTACCTAAAGAAACTAAAGACCTATATCTAGAAAACTATAAAACACTGATGAAAGAAATCAAAAAGGACACTAATAGATGGAGAAATATACCATGTTCATGGATTGGAAGAATCAATATAGTGAAAATGAGTATACTATCCAAAGCAATCTACAGATTCAATGCAATACCTATCAAACTACCAGTGGTATTTTTCACAGAGCTAGAACAAATAATTTCACAATTTGTATGGAAATACAAAAAACCTCTAATAGCCAAAGCAATCTTGAGAAAGAAGAATGGAACTGGAGGAATCAACCTGCCTGACTTCAGACAATACTACAAAGCCACCGTCATCAAGACAGTATGGTACTGGCACAAAGACAGAAATATAGGTCAATGGAACAAAATAGAAAGCCCAGAGATAAACCCACACACCTACTGACACCTTATCTTTGACAAAGGAGGCAAGAATATACAATGGATTAAAGACAATCTCTTTAACAAGTGGTGCTGGGAAAACTGGTCAACCACTTGAGAAAGAATGAAACCAGAACAGTTTCTAACACCATACACAAAAATAAACTAAAAAATGGATTAAAGATCTAAACGTAAGACCAGAAACTATAAAACTCCTAGAAGAGAACATAGGCAAAACACTCTCCGATATAAATCCTCTATGACCCACCTCCCAGAATACTGGAAATAAAAGCAAAAATAAACAAATGGGATCTAATTAAAATTAAAAGCTTCTGCACAACAAAGGAAACTATAAGCAAGGTGAAAAGACAGCCTTCTGAATGGAAGAAAATAATAGCAAATGAAGAAACTGACAAACAACTAATCTCAAAAATATACAAGCAACTCCTGCAGCTCAATTCCAGAAAAATAAACAACCCAACCAAAATATGGGCCAAAGAACTAAATAGACATTTCTCCAAAGAAGACATACAGGTGGCTAACAAATACATGAAAAGATGCTCAACATCACTCATTATCAGAGAAATGCAAATCAAAACCACAATAAGGTACCATTTCACACCAGTCAGAATGGCTGCGATCCAAAAGTCTACAAGCAATAAATGCTGGAGAGGGTGTGGAGAAAACGGAATCCTCTTACACTGTTGGTGGAAACACAAACTAGTACAGCCACTATGGAGAACAGTGTG
This sequence comes from Capricornis sumatraensis, assembly GCF_032405125.1. Classification (NCBI taxonomy): domain Eukaryota; kingdom Metazoa; phylum Chordata; class Mammalia; order Artiodactyla; family Bovidae; genus Capricornis; species Capricornis sumatraensis. The sequence continues at coordinate 54,871,839 of NC_091085.1, read as the reverse complement.
GAGATTCCTTAAAAAAACTGGAAATAGAACTGCCTTATGACCCAGCAATCCCACTGCTGGGCATACACACCGAGGAAACCAGAATTGAAAGAGACATGTGTACCCCAATGTTCATCGCAGCACTGTTTATAATAGCCAGGACACGGAAGCAACCTAGATGTCCATCAGCAGACGAATGGATAAGAAAGCTGTGGTACATATACACAATGGAGTATTACTCAGCCATTAAAAAGAATACATTTGAATCAGTTCTAATGAGGTGGATGAAACTGGAGCCTATTATACAGAGTGAAGTGAGCCAGAAAGAAAAACACCAATACAGTATACTGATGCATATATATGGAATTTAGAAAGATGGTAAGGATAACCCTGTATGCAAGACAGCAAAAGAGACACAGATGTATAGAACAGTCTTTTGGACTCTGTGGGAGAGGGAGAGGGTGGGATGATTTGGGAGAATGGCGTTGAAGCATGTATACTATCATGTAAGAAGCGAATTGCCAGTCTAGGTTCGATGCAGGACACTGGATGTTTGGGGCTGGTGCACTGGGATGATCCAGAGAGATGGTACGGGGAGGGAGGTGGGAGGGGGGCTTCAGGATTGGGAACACGTGTACACCCATGGTGGATTCATGTTGATGTATGGCAAAACCAATACAGTATTGTAAAGTAAAATGAAGTAAAAATAAAAATTTAAATTAAAAAAAAAAAGAACCACAAACATAGAAGACAAACTGACAGTTACCAAAGGGAAAAAGGGGAAAGGATAAATTAGGAGTTTGAGATTAACAGATACACACTATCATTATAAAGTAGATAAACAATAAGGTCTTACTGTATAGCACAGGGAACTAAATTAAATAATTTGTAAGAACCTGTAAGGGAAAGGGCTTCCCAGGTGGTGCTAGTGGTAAAGAACCCACTTGCCAATGCAGGAGCTATAAGAGAATCCAGTTTCATCTCTGGGTCAGGACGATCCCGTGGAGAAGGGCAAAAGAACCTATTTCGGTATTCTTGCCTGGAGAATCCCATGGTCAGAGGAGCTTGGTGGGCTATAGTCCATGGGGTTGGACATTACTGAAGTGACTTAGCGCACATGCATAAGGGAAAAGAATCTGAAGATTTCATACATATATATGTGCTGTTCACTTGAAACTAACACAACATTGCAAATCAGCTATACTTCAGTGAAAGATGCAAGGGGGTGGAATGACTATAGATGCAGGTGGGTGTTTTGATCTGACTCTTTCTGGTTTCTCTGTGGACTAAGTACTGAGTTGTTGCCTGAGAGGGGTGAAGTGGCAGAGCCAGAATAGAAAAGTGTGCTGCTGCTGCTTCTGCTAAGTCACTTCAGTCATGTCCGACTCTGTGTGACCCCATAGACAGCAGCCCACCAGGCTCCCCCATCCCTTGGATTCTCCAGGCAAGAAAAGTGTGTGTCACATGTAAAATATCCACAGCTGTACATGAGGTGATCCGTCATCAATTAAAGAGTACATCACAGTTGACTGTGTTTCTGAAGGAATCTACACTTTGGTAGAGCATCAGTTCCTAGTGGGTATTTGCTGGGCATCTGTTGTTTCGTTCTGTACCAGCCCCACTGCATCCTCTCTTAGATACAGAACTCCTATTTCCCTTGGGGAATCATCTTTCTCCCACTCTCAGGCCAGGTGGTTCAAATGGCTCACTTCAAAAGAAGCATGCACCCATGTCTTGCCAGTCAATCAATCCCATTCTGTCTGGTCACATGGATTGGCCCAGAGATGGGCAAAGAGCTCAGAATACACAAATCAGACTCAGTTCCAGGGTACCAGTTTGAATTATCGGCGAAAAGAATGTCTCTTTCAATTGTACTGCTGACTGTGTGGATCATGTAACTGAAACTGCTGACATCCATTTTATTTGAGAATGAGGTCAACCTGTGGGCAGCCAGAGTCGTGAGATGGGTAGAGACTCATATTGATGAGATTGTTTGAAGTCCTAGTTCAAGCCGTACCTGAAAGAAGCACCCCTATATTTTCAGTTACACAGGTTAACAATTCCATTGGGAATAAGTTTTCTGATCTTCCAAAGGAAGGGTCCTGGCTACTACAGAAGGATACAGCCTGATAGATTTGGGCACGGAATGGAAAGTTATCTGAGGTAACTAAAGAGAAGAAAGAAACAGGACTTGATGACTGACTGAATATGAGAGATGGCAAAAAGGGAGTTTTCCAGTATGAGTGCCTGAAAGAACAGAGATGCTATTTACAGCAATGCAGATCACGAGTTGAGGGAGATAACACATTCAGCTGTAGATGAGCTGGTCTGAGATGTGGTCAGATCACTGTAGGCAGACAAGTCCACACTAACACAACTTGGAGAATTCAGGGGATGCAGTGTTTAATGGAAAAATTTGGTTCCTTTCTCTTAGAAATGAGAAGTGAAGCTGCAGGAATGGATCAGTAACCCGAGGGAGAGAAAGAGAGAAGGAATAAGGCTGAAGACAGGACTTTGTGAGGTGTCCAAGTTGCAGGATGAATGGATAGATGCAGTTATAGAGGCAGCTGAGAAATCAGGGGTCCTGGCAAGTGGAAGGATGTGAATGTTGGCAGATATTATGAGAAAAATAAACAATTTACCAACAACACCCAGAAAGATGGAAGATAGATGATGGGGATGGTCTGAGGTGGGGGTATGGCAAAGAAAAGATGTCATTTGATGGTCAAGACAGCAACTGGCTGAAGGAAAGGAATAGGCTGAACTGCTGAGCAGAGGGTGTGTTCTGGGATCAGAGAGGCATGTGTAAAGTTAAGGAGCTGAAAAGTGGCACAGACTAAACAATAAATTCAATATGTATAGAGGTCCTCTGCTGTTTTTTTTTTTTTAATTCCTCCAGCTTCATTGAGATTTAACTGACTTGCAACATGGTAGAAGTTTAAATTGTAGACTGTGATGATCCAAAAGGGGTTTATGTTGCAGAATGATGACCACAATAAAATGAGTTAACATTTCCATCACCTCATACAGTTGTCATTTCTTTTTGTAGTGAGGACTTTCAAGAACTATGCTCTTGGCAACTTACAAGTATATGATACATTATTGCAACTATAGACCCTTTGCCATACATTAGCTCCCAGGCCTTAATCTGCTTATAATTAGAAGCTTGTACCCTTGGTCCCACATCTTCCCATCTATCCTTTGCCCCATAACTCCTGGCAAACACCATTCTACTCTCTGTTTCTATGAGCTCTCGCTTTCTCTCTCTCTTTTTTTTTTTTTTTTGTAAAGAAAGAGTTTCTATGTAAGTGATTTCATGCAGAACTTGCCTTTATCTGATTTCACTTAGGGTAATGCCCTCAAGATTAATTGATGTTGTCTCAAAGAGTGGAGTTGTTATGACTGAATAATATTCCCTTGGATATATATACTACATTTCTTTATCTGTGCATCCATACATGGGCACTTAGGTTATTTCCACACCTTGGCTGTTTTGAATCGTGAACATGTGGATGCAGCTGGGTCTTCAAGAGAGTGCTTTCCCTTCCTGAACACACGATGGAATGTACATTTATTACTTATGCTTACTACACTGAAAAAAAAATCAGAGTGGAAGCATTTAACTGAGTACCTTAGACTTTTGGAAGAGGCTTCCAAATATAAAAATCCAGAACTTTCTGGTGAGCAAAACTTTCTGTGGACATTTAGCATGATAACTGATTTATCTCAAGGCTCTATTTCAGAGGGCTGAGAAAAATTATAATAGATTCTTTTTTTGTTAACAAAATGAAGCATATAATATCTCACTTCTAAACCAATCCTTTATGCATTTCCAGTAATTTTGCAATCTCTTATGTAACTGCTCATGTGTAAGAAGTTAGATCATAATCCTACTCTGCTCTTTCAGCTTCTAGTAAAGCATTACTTCCTAAGAACTTGCTGGTTTTCTGTCGAACTGCTAAGTTCTTCCTATATTTACCTTATCGTTTGGACAATTTCACTTTTTCCCTGACTTTTTATTTTTCACAGCACCAGCAACGCCAAGATTTTTGTTAGGATTTTGTTTAAAAGCTAAAACGTTGAGCAGATTCGGAGAAGAAACATTCTTCTTCCTTCATGTGCCCACAACTAGTTCCTTTCTGGGGGGGGGGGGGATGAGTTTAATGTGTTACCTTTACCTTTTAAAAAATTATTTATTTTTAATTGAAAGATAATTGCTCTACAACATTGCATTAATTTCTGCCATACATCAACATGAATCAGTCATACAACTAGTTCTGTCTTGTTATATCCTAAAGCCCCATGTCATAAATTTCTCTTTGCTTCTCTCTACAACCTGGATTGATTCTGACATGGTGGGTACATTAACATGCTGGCTGGCTTCTGTTCCAGTTATTTGGCTTGTTGTTGCTTAGTTGATGAGTTGTTGCTTAGCTGATGACTCTTTGTGATCTCATGGACTGTCCCTGCCAGGCTCCTTTGTCTATGGGATTTTCCAGGCAAGAATACTGGAGTGGGTTACCATTTCCTTTTCCAAGAGATCTTCCTGATCCAGGGATTGAACCCATGTCTCCTGCCTGGCAGGCAAATTCTTTACTGCTGAGCCATCTCAGTACCTTGGCCATTGGGAGTCAGACATGCTACCTTTGCATGGTGAGGTTGTGGTACACCTGGCCATTCTGGACAATGAACTGCTTTAAATACCAGCTCTTCTACATAGGAATCAGCTAATCAATCCCCTGAATCCTCTGTCCTCTTCTTTCTCCTCAGGTCCTGGAATGAAAAACTTATTATCTCCTTTTGAAAATAGTTGTAATAGACAGGAAACATCAAAACACCCTTCATTAAGAAACTGATTAAATAAATCATGATGCATCCATGCCACAGAATGCTACAGAGCAGTTACAGCAGAATGAGGCAACTCTATGCATGTTGGTATTGTGATTTATAAGAAATCACATTAGAAATATACATTTGGTCTTCTCCATGGTTCCTGGCTCATAGCCCCCCAGACCTTTGAGATTTCCTCAGCTACTAAAACAACGGGAGCAACTTTTGCTATAACATTTGGCCTCTTGTCCTCAGTTCCTGAAAAACTGCTTCAGAACCATGAAGATTAAATGAGTGTCTTATTATTCATAACAAGCCCCTGTCAACCTCAACAGGGTTCATGCTAATGAGGCAACTTTTGGAAATCCTTTAAAGATGGGGAAGCTGGTTGCCAGGGGAACCAACCTTGAATAGAAGGTTAGAACTTTCAGTCCCATCCTCTGATTTTCTGGAGAAAATGGGAGAGGGGCTGGAGGCTGAATCAATCACCAACAGCCATTGATTTCGTCAATATTGCCTGTGAAATGAGGCTTCCATAAAACCCAAAAAGGATGAGGTTCAGAGACCTTTCAGGTTGAGGTATCAGAACATGATTTTATGCCTTCTGCTGGGGCTCAGACTCCCCTAGGTCAGAAGCTCCTTTGTTTGGGACTCCACCATAAATATCTCTTCCTCTGTTGATTTGTATCCTTTAATACCCTTTGTAATAAACCAGTAATCCAGGGAATAAACTGATTCCCTGAGTTATGTGAGCCATTCTAGCAGAAGAGTTGAACCCAAGGAGTAGGTGCAGGAAACTCTGACTTACAGACAGTTGATCAAAAGCACAGGTGATGACTATGGACTTGCAATTGGTGTCAGAAGTGGGATGGGGGTGTCTTGTATGATTGAGCCTTTAACCTGTGGGATCTTATGTCCCCAGGTAGAGTGTGTCAGAATTGAGTTGAAATGTCGGACACCCAACTTGTGTTGGAGAATTGCCTGCTGGTGGGGAATTCCACCCAACTCCCCCAACACATACACACATTTGAATTGATTCCAGGACTTTTAGTATGCTAATCTGATGTGATCACTGAGTTTTAGGGTCGAGTAGAGAAAGTAAGATGCAGGACCCTAGAAACAGTGTGATACACTTTTGTATCAAAAAGGAGGGGGCTAGATATACAGAGGTCTCGCAGCTCACTGAGCATTGGAACTGGATGCTAAGTAGAATGGGTGTCTCGGGTGGATGAGCTGGGCACCTGGGTTCAGGTGTGTCTTTACATCATTTCACTCATGAGAGGGCATTAAAGTCCTATACATGAGTTGATGTTAACACATGAGTCCTATAAACAGATAGCCTGGGTACCAATCCCAGCCTCTCCACTTACCATGAGTCACCACACACAAGTTATTTAACTTCACTGAGGCTCAGTTTTTCTATCTCTATAGTAGAGATAATAATACTACTTACTTTATGTGGTTGTCACAAAGATTATATGAATTAAGGCATGCTTTTTTAATTGGCTCATATTAAGTGCTATATGAGTGTTAATTATTATATGATCCCTTGCTGGAATGCTTTATCATAGACATGTAAAGCCTCTGTTAAATTATGTGTGAAAATGTGTGAAAATAGATGAAGGCAAAAAAGTAAAACATTTCACACATAGACTGACTGGACTCAAAAGGACCTCTTGTCAAGCCCAAGAAATGAGCGATCTTTTCTCTTCACTGCCTGCCACCTCAGCTCCCAGCTTCACCAAAGATGAAAGCAGAGAGAAGCAAGGCTGCCCACAGAAAAAGACAGCACTTTTGAAAAAGACTGAATAACTGTGTCCAGATGCAGGCAATGCCAAAGGAGATGGAACCCAGAGGTTCTCAAGTCAGGGGGTTCCAGTTGAAAGGTGACTTGAAAATTCAAATAAACTGGTTGGAGCCTCCATCCCACCTTCTACGGGGAGACCTTCCTGGCCTGAGAAACAAAATATATCACACTCTTCCGGTCAGTTCCGTTTTGAGCCCACTTCTTCTTTACCTTGTGGCCATGGTCCTGTGGTTCTTTTGTACATCCTGTCACCCCTGTGGAACAATGCCAAATTCCCTTCCTCCTCCTCCAGAATACCTCCATGAGGTAGCAAACACACCAGACTTTTACTGATCTTTTGGACTAAAAGCGAGGTCTGCTGGGCAGAGGGCAGACCTTTACCCTTTCATCCTGGACATTGGGCCAGCACATGTAGTTCCAAGTCCAGCCACTGGGGGGTGTTGACTGGTCGGTCACCGAGCTCTATTGTTTCTTCCTAGTCCTTTTTCTCGGAGAAGGCAATGGCACCCCACACCAGTACTCTTGCCTGGAAAATCCCATGGACGGAGGAGCCTGGAAGGCTGCAGTCCATGGGGTCGCTGAGGGTCGGGCACGACTGAGCAAATTCACTTTCACTTTTCACTTTTCTGCATTGGAGAAGGAAATGGCAACCCACTCCAATGTTCTTGCCTGGAGAATCCCAGGGACGGGGTACCCTGGTGGGCTGCCCTCTATGGGGTCACACAGAGTTGGACACGACTGAAGTGACTTAGCAGCAGCAGTCCTTTTTTTCCCTCCTCCTTCCAAATGCCAGTCTCCAACCTCCACTTGGTGGCTTCTATGCTTACAGCACTCACTTCATATTCATCCCCTCCTTCTAGACCATACCTTGTCCTTAGGGTTAAAGACGGTAGCAGGGAAAACAGTGCAGGGTGGAGGGGGGCACTGGCTTATTTTCTGCCCTCTAACAGCGATTAAAGTGGTTTATTAAATCTATCAACACTTTCCTGAACACATCTTCTCTGATAGAGCTTTGCCTCTTTCTCCATCCCTCTAACAGGCAGAGATGTAATTGGAGGACCATTGAAATGGTCATGGTCCAAATGAGGCCAGCCTGTCCTATGCAATGAGTAGTAGCCACAGGCCCCCTTGAGGATGACCTACTTTGCTGTATCAGAATCTCATCATTCTGAAAATGGAGCACTATGAAGCATCTATTGTCCTGGAGAAAGCAGATAGTAAAAATTCTTGTGGGCTTCTGAAGCCGAGCCCTCCTAACACTCCTTTAGGAAGTGTTAGGAAGTGCTAGGAAGGGGGCAGATTTTTAAAATCAAGTGAGGGTATTGAATGATCCAAAGAGGGATGTTAACCAGTAAGGATAGCCTGACTTGGTGACTCAGGATTAGGACAAAACCTAGTGGTTTGGGGACTTCCTTGGTGGTCCAGTGGTTAAGAATCTGCCTTGCAATGCAGGGGACCTGGGTTTGATCTCTGGTTGGGGAACTAAGATCCTACATGTCACAGGATAACTGAGCCTGTGTGACTCAACTAGAGAGAAGCCTGACACAGCCAAATAAATAAAGTTTTTAAAAAAGCCTAGTGAATGATTTTGTTGCAGAGTATGTAGTCTCACCCTCTGAAGTGACGTGCTTTCAGGATTAACAATTTTACCTGTAGACCAAATTGTGTCTTTTCCCTACCTTAAGTTCCTATGTTGAAGCCCCAACTCCCAATATACTTGGAGATGGGTCCTTTAAGGAGGTGATTAATGTCATGAGGGTGGGATTCTAATTCAATAGGACTAGTGTCCTTAAAAGAGAAGGGGGAGACATCAAGTCCTCCCACCCCGCCCCTTTCCTGAATGCACAGAGGGAAAGCCATGTGAAGACAGGGCAAGGAGGTAGCCCTTCGCAATGCAGGAAGAGAGAGGCAGGAAACCAGCACTGATAGCCCCTTCATCTTGGATGTTCAGCCTTCAGAACAATGAGAAAATAAACTCCCGCTGCCTAGTCTCGGATATTTTGTAACAGCAGCTCAAGGAGGGTAAGGCAGGGAACATGTGAAGTGAGTATTGATCTTGGAGTCTGAGAAGCCTTGTCTCAGTCCTGGTTTAACAAGGTCTCCACCCCAACATCAATCACCAGGCGGCTGACTCTGCGGACACACTACTCGGCAGTGCCGCCAAGTGGCCGCAGGATGCAACGGCGGACGTGAACCCGTTGCGGGGAAACCTCCCCCGTGCTCCCCCTCGCCCATCCTCCTTGTTCTCTGCAAGCCCCTGTAGTTCTTGGACAATGCATGAGTGGGTGGCCATTGAAAGGAAGATTCTAGACATCCTGATAATAAGGCAGGTGTGTGCTTAAGAAATTAGTTTGCAACAATACAAGAGGTAAATTAATTGTATTTGTGTCCAAATTGGTGAAGCGTTTCATGAGATAACAATGCTAAAGCAGCTGCAGCAGTTATTGTTTTAAATAGCATTTTAATTTCTTCTTCCTACATCGAAGTAACAGCTTCTATGATTTCAATGAGCTTTGGGATTGTACTTTCTTTTTACTCTCTACCTCTCCTGATACATTCTCTACCCTTCCCATCCCTTGTCTTCCCCCAGGAAGTCAACTTCCATGAATCAGATCAACAGATTTCCTTTTTTTAAAAAAATATAATTTTATTTATATATTTATTTTTGGCTTTGCTGGGTCTTTGTTGCTGAGTGGGTTTTTCTCTAGTTGCAGTGAGTGGGGGCCACCCTCTAGTCCTGGTACATGGGCTTCACTTGTTGCGGCGGCTTCTCTTGTTGCGGCGGCTTCTCTTGTTGTGGAGCATGGGTTCTCGGCCATGCGGGCTTCAGTAGTTGCAGCTCCTGGGCTCTAGAGCACAGATTGAGTAGCTATGGTGCACAGGCTTAGTCTCTCCACGGCATGTGGGATCTCGCCAGATCAGAGACTGAACCCCTGTCTCCTGCATTGGCAGGTGGATTCTTTATCACTGAACCACCAGGGAAGTCCCACCAGATTTCCTTTTTCCACTAGATCCTGGGCTGGGTTTGACCAAAGGAAGACACTGACCGGAAGTCTGACCAGCAGCGGAGAAAGGCTGGATATTTATTCTCCCAGCTCCTCCCTGCTGGCTGCTGATTTGTCCCTGATGCCTTACTTCCTGTATCCATGTGCACAGCCGCTCCTGAGCAGCGTCTCTCCTGCTCTGACTTTGTCTGGGGTTCAGCACCGGCAACCTTTCCCTGGCCCTTTCCCCCAGGAGTTAACAGCTTCTCGTTGTTACTATTTCCCGGGTTCTGCATCATGTTTGCCCACGCCCGTGAAAATGCCCTTCATTCAATTCTGTTCAGTTACCTCTGCAAGTCTCCTGCTAACCCTGAATGTTGTTGTTCAAGTCGCTCAGTCTTGTCTGACCCACTGCGACCCCATGGACTATAGCACACCAGGCTTCCCTGTCCTGCACCATCTCCCGGAGCTTGCTCAAAGTCATGTCCACTGAGGCTGTGATGCCATCCAACCATCTCGTCCTCTGTTGTCCCTTTCTCCTCCTGCCTTCAGTCTTTCCCAGCATCAGGGCCTTTTCTAATGAGTCAGCTCTTTGCATCACGTAGCCAAAGTATTGCAGCTTTGGCTTCAGCATCAGTCCTTCCAATGAATATTCAGGACTGATTGCCTTTAGCAATGACGGATTTGATCTCCTTGCAGTCCAAGGGACCCTCAGGAGTCTTCTCCAGCACCACAGTTCAAAAGCATCAGTTCTTCAGGGCTCAGCCTTCTGTATGATCCAACTCTCACATCCATACATGACTACAGGAAAAACCATAGCTTTCACTATACGGACCTTTGTAGGCAAAGTAATGTCTCTGCTTTTTAATAAGCTGTCTAAGTTCTTCCAAGGAGCACGCATCTTTTAATTTCATGGCTACAGTCACCATCTGAAGTGATTTTGGAGCCTGAGAAAATAATAAACCCTGAATGGTACAGGATAATTGACTCCTTATTCTACTCTAGTTCAACCATCTTTACTCCTTAATCTTCTTCACCCAAAATCTACTCTGCGGGAAAGAGAAACGTTTAGGTGAATTAACTGGATGGAAAATGACACCACATGGATGGTCTGTTCTTTGTCCAAGCATGTGGTTTCTGTGACACTGCATGGCCTCCTGTGTGACCAAGGACCCCCAATACTGCAATCTTCTCTACCAAGGTTCCCCATGGCAGCTGGATTAATACACAAAGTCAATCAGTTGTGGGGAAAACCCACGATGCATGCCTAGGGTCTGGAAGCTGATGGGGCATCGTTTCAGCTTCCAGCTTTGTGTCCCCAAGAAACACATTCCCCAGGCAGCTGGTGGTAAGAACTGGATATGATGCTTTCGTTCTGAACCAAGTCAAGCATTGTTGTCCCTGATACCCACTGCTCTGCCCTGTTCTGGTGGCTCCTTCTCCCCTAGATCTGACAGTGCACCCGCTGCAGTGGCTGCAATTAAAAGAGCTGAGAGCATCATTTAAATATTGCTTGGATGTTGGCAAGAACATGGAGCAACTTGAACTCAGACCTGGTGGGTGGGGAGTTTGGCTCTTTCTAATTGTAGGGCTTATGACCCAGATGTTTCACTCATATTTACAGAACAGCAATGAAAATCATGTCCACATAAAGATTTCCATATGGGGCTTCCCTGATGACTTGGTGGTAAACAATCCACCTGCCAGTGCAGGAGACACGGGTTCCATCCCTGGTTCGGGAATCCCATGTGCCTCCGAGCAACTAAGCCCGTGCATCACAACTACTGAGTGCTTTCTCTAGAGTTCAGGAACCACAATCACTGAAGCCCGAACTCCCTAGAGACCATACTCCACAACAAGAGAAGCCACAGCAATGAGAAGCCCAGGCCCCACAGCTAGAGGGTAGCTCCTGCTTGCTGCAACTACAGAAATGCCCATGTAGCATTTAAGACCCAGCATAGTCAAAAATAAACAAATAAAATTATTCTTAAAAGGATTTACATATGAATGTCCCTCTGTCCATGGGGATTTTCCAGGCAAGAGTACTGGAGTGCGTTGCCATGCCCTTCTCCAGGGGATCTTCTCAACCCAGAGATCGAACCCAAGTCTCCCACTTTACTGTCTGAGCCACCAGGGAAGCCCCAAAATTATTTAAAAAGGATTTACATATGAATGTCCATACCAGTACTCATATGAGCTAAAAACTGGAATCATCAACAGGAAAGACACAAACAGTGGGATATTCAGAGAAGAGAATGGAAAACTATCTAGCCTTTAGAAGGAAAGAATTATTGATTCACATGATAACATGAATAAGCCTCAAAAATATTGCACTAAATGAAAGAAGTGTTCCATACACGATTCGATTTATGTGAAATTTTGAGACAGGGAAACTAATCTATTGAGAAGAATCTCAGAATAGTGGTTGCGTCTGAAGAACGCGAGGGTTGACTGGAAAGAGGGATAAAGGAACTTTGTTTTTTTCCTAATTTTACTTTCATTGGAGTATAGTTGATTTATAATGTTGTATTAGTTTCAAGTGTTCAGCAAAGTGACTCAGTTGTACAAATACAAATATTCACTCTTTTTTGGATTCTTTCCTCACATAGGTTATTCCAGAATATTGAGTAGAGTTCTCGGTGCTATGCAGTAGTTGAAGGAACTTTCTTAAATGGTGGGAATGTTCTGTCTTGACAAGTGTTTTGGGTACAAAGGTATATGCTTTTGTCAAAACCCATCACTTAAGGGGACTTTCCTGGTGTTCCAGTGGTTAAAAATATGCCTACCATTGCAGGGCACATTGGGTTCAATCGCTGGTCCAGGAAGATCCCACATGCCATAGGACAGCTAAGCCCATGAGCCACAACCACTGAGCCTGCACTCTAGAGCCCAGGAGCCTGCATGCTGCAACTACAGAAGCCTGTGGGCCTAAAGCTTTGCAACAAGAGAAGCCACCACAATTAGAGGTCCAAGCATTGTGGTGAAGAGCAGTCCCCACTTCCCTGCAACTAGAGAAAGCCCATGTGCAGCAATAAAGCCCCAGTGCAGCCAAAAAAAGTAAAAATAAAATAAAATGACTGTTTCCTTTAAAAAAATCACTTAGTACTGTTAAGATCAGTGCATTTCATGCCATAAATTTCATGGAAATAAACTGAAACAAATACTGAACTCCAGTTAATGATAGACATACTTAAGTGTTCAGAGGTGAAATGGACTGATATCTGCACTAACCTTGAAACATACAAATAAATAGGTCAGCAGGAGTCGGTATGAATAGATAATTAAAAGTATAATAAAGTAAGTATAGCAAAATATTAATTGCAAAAATTCAGTTCAGTTCAGTTCAGTCGCTCAGTCGTGCCTGACTCTTGGCGACCCCATGAATCGCAGCACTCCAGGCCTCCCTATCCATCACCAGCTCCCGGAGTTCACTCAGACTTGCGTCCATTGAGTCAGTGATGCCATCCAGCCATCTCATCCTCTGTCATCCCCTTCTCCTCCTGCCCCCATCCCTCCCAGCATCAGAGTCTTTTCCAATGAGTCAACTCTTCTCATGAGGTGGCCAAAGTACTGGAGTTTCAGCTTCAGAAAATTAGACCTTTCCTAACATGGTTTCTCCAACATTATTCTCTAAATGTACTCCTGTGCTGTATGCTAAGTCGTCTGAGTCATGTTCAACTCTGGGTGACCCAATGGACTATAGCCCTCCAGGCTCTTCTGTCCATGGGATTCTCCAGGCAAGAATACTGGAGTAGGTTGCCATTTCCTTCTCCGGGGGATCTTCATGACCCAAGGATCGAACCCAGGTCTTACAAATTGCAAGCAGATTCTTTACCATCTGAGTCAAAATTACAAACCGATGAAACGTACTCCTACCACCTCCCAAGTGGAAACAGGCTGGCATTACAAATGTAGATTTGGCCATGGGCAGGGCAGTGTCACAGCTTTCTACCCCTGCTCTTTTTTTTTTGGCCTGCAGAAGACATGCACGTTAGAAACAAAGCATTAGAGAAAGTTAAATAATGACACCAAGAACGCCATCCCAGAGAGCCTTAATTCTTCTGGCTAGATGTTCCCTAGGTTGTTTCTCTTGGTGTGTAAGTACAGGAAAAAAAAATCATAAAACTGATGCCTGTATGATCATTGGCAGAGGCAGGCACTGCCATGGGATGCATAATTTATGACTTTTTCCTTTAGAAGAATCGTCCTACAGGGTCCTAGTAACTTGACAACAGCTAACATTGCAGAGAGAAGTCAATTCTGATTCCGTGTCAAACCTGCTTCTTTGACTTGCTTTCTGTTGCTTTTGTTATAATCACACATAAAGGCCCACCTCAGAGAATCCTGCCCCTCTGCCTGATACTGTTAAGCTAAAGTGCCTTTGTCATAACCCTGTCTACCTGTAGATGGTGGGAAGGAAGAAATCAACACATCCCCCTGCCTGAGGCTTGCCATTCTAGGAGATATTTGCAAGATTAATGCGCTTTTTAGTTTGTTTTCTCCCCTCCCATCCCCCACCTCTGATCCATAAAAGAACGTGGAATCCAGACCCTGACAAGATGGTTATTTTGAGACTTTAGTCTGCCATCTTCCCGGTCAGTCAACTCTCCGACTAAAGCTATATCCCTCGCCCAACACCTCGTCTCTCAGACTCATCAGCCCATCGGGCGGCAAGCAGACCTTGGACTCAGTAACACTGAGACCAGTATCTGAAGCCAAATGATGATGTTCTTGACTAAGGACTGAATATTTACTTCCTCCCCAAATTCATATGTTGGAGCCATATCCCTTAACATGTTGATGTTAGGAGGTGGAGGCTTTAAAAGGTTTAGGTGAGGTCATGAGAGTAGGGCCTCCGTGATGGGACTGGTGGCCTTACAAGTAGAGGAGAGTGACCAGAGCTTGCCGTCTCTCTCCCCCAAGTGGGGACACAGTATGAAGATCATCTGCTAGCCAGGCAGAGGGCTCTCCGCAGGAACTGAACCTCCCAGGCTTTGATCTTGGACTTGCCAGCTTGGAGAGCCTTGAGAAATAAATGTCTGTGGTTTATGCCACCAGTGTATACTATTTTGTCACAGTAGACAGAACCAACTAAGACGTTCATGACATTATTAATAGCAACCATTCATTTTACAGCTTACTTTGGGCTGGGCACTGATTTATCTTATTCACATGTATTCTTTTTAATTCTTACAGCCACCGTTTGAAAGTACAGTTAGTATGAACATCATTTTAGGAGTGATCAAAATGAGGTTCAGCGAGGTTATGTAAGTAGCTACGTCACACAGTGAATCATTAGGGGACTGGGACTTTACAACTAGTCTTTAGGATTTGAAACCCAGTGTCAGAAACTCAAATGCCTGCAGGGCTGAGGCAGGAAAAGAGAAGCAGTGGGCTTTGTGCAAAGGGGAATGCCAGTTCACTCTTACTTGATTCAGTGTTGGGGTTGAACTTGGGTTGGTGGGGACTGCAGCAAACCAGACCCCCTTGCTCTGCTGCTGTTTAAAGGGCCAGATTGATTTCAGCTCCAGCTGACGTCTGATGGGCGTGGATGTGGACTGGGTGTTGCAGGCTTTTTGGTATCTCCACTGATGCCAAATCTATATTCTGACCCAAAATACCTAAATACTTAAATATCAGAAATGAATTCAATACTAAAGTGCTGTAAATTATCCAGCATTACATTAACCTTAAAATACAGTATTAAAATATAGAAGTGTACACGCGTGCACGCTAAGTAGCTTCAGTCATGTCTGATTCTTCGTGACCCTGTGGACTGTAGCCCACCACACTCCTCTGTCCATGGGATTCTCCAGGCAAGAATACCAGAGTGGGTAGCCATTTCCTCCCCCAGGGATCTTCCTGACCCAGGAATCGAACTCCCATCTCTTACATCTCCTGCATTGGCTGGTGGGTTCTTTACCACTAGTGCTACCTGGGAAGCCCAAAATATAAAAGCGAACAATAACAAAACACTAAAACTTGTTTCTGAGCAGAACAGGGAACTTCTGTTGTAAGACTCTGGCTGTAACTGCTACATAAATTGCCAGGCATTTCTGGCCCTATGCAAAGGCCCACTTATGGTGGGTAATGGTGGTCAGTGGCAGAGACACAAGAGACACCATGCTGTTGCCTGGGATTACTGGGCAACCACGCTGATGCTGAGATGGATAGCAAGTAGAATATTTCTTAAGTGACCTCAGGAACTCCATATGTTCCTTGGCTAGCAGACTCACTGGGGCCAGTGGTTCTGGCCATTGCGCAGAGGGAGGCACGCAGTAAACTCAACATCTTATGAGATCAAGGGCTTGTGCCCCCCGCCAGGAGGGGTGGCAGAGTCACTACCTACTAGGCAGCTCGCTTCCCTGACGAGTCCTATAAATAACTGACATCTAAAACCAGACTGCTGCTGTCTAGGCTGTCTGCTGCTCTACCAGCTGACAAGGTTGCCTGACACCTGCCAGGTAAAAAGCAACTGCGGCAGCAGGAATCAGGGCCCCTCTGCAGGTTCCCCGCAGCCCTTGGTCTCAGCACATCTCTCCATGGAATGAGGGAAGATCGGGAAACTTGCCCTCTCTAGCTGCTGCTTCTTTTTTTTATCTTTTCACTTTGTTTATCTACTTTGGCTGTGCTGGGTCTCCCTTGCTGTGTGCGGGCTCTCTCTAGTTGTGGGGAGAGGGGGCTACTCTCCAGCTGCGGTGCGTGTGATTTTCACTGTGGTGGCTTCTCTTGTTACGGAGCACGGGCTCCAGAGGGTGTGGGCTTCAGCAGCTGTGGCACAAGGGCTTAGTGGCCCAGCAGCACGTGGGACCTTCCCGGACCAGTGATCGAACCCTCGTCCCCCACACTGACAGGCAGATTCTTATCCACTGCGCCCCCAGGGAAGTCCCTGTCTTGCTGCTCCTTGATTCATGACTTTCCCCATGAAAGCCCACCTCTGAAATACACAGTGTGGAATTTCCACATTGACATTGTGGAATTTGCCTGAACCCATTTTGCACGATAGTAGCCATAACATAGGTCTACAGGATAATGCGAGCATTTATGTAACATTTAAATAATCGAATTTTGAATTCAGACAGCAGCCGGTCAAACTGGGAGCCAGCCCACGTACTGCATTTGGAGTTACTAAGATATGCAAGCTTGGGGAAGAATTACCTTGACCCCAAATACTACAGAGGCTGCAGTGAGCACAAAGGGCTCCTGCACTTCTAGCTGCTTAAGGAAAGCATGAGGATGGGTGGAAGAAGAATGCTGTTGAAAACAGTCTTTTTCATAGCGATTACCAAAACAATCAAGCTTTTTGCAAGAAGCAAAAATAATAGCCATATTCACGGAGATAAGATGACATATTCAGAGCTAATAGAAGGAAAAGTACCCAGTCGTGATGATTCTTGGAAAAACGTATTCTCTTTTGAAAAAAGCTAGGTTATTAACAGCGGGAAAATTGCAGCTTTTTCTATGAGATAGCACCATGGTTTCTCAACAGAAAGAAAAGTCTTCAGCACGGGAAACAGTTTTACTAAAGAGTTTTCGGTTTAGGCTTTTCAATTGATCCCCCCTTTTTCTTCCCCCCAATAACAGCTTTATTAAGGTATTGTTTCCATACCATGAATATAATCCTCTTAAGTGCACAGTTAAGTAATTTCAACTATATTCACAGAATTCTGTAACCATCAGCACTTCCAGTTTTCATCACCCCAAACAGGAAACCCCCAGAGCCATTAGCAGTCAATATTCTTTACCCTTCGTGCCAACTCTGGGCAACCAGTAACCTACTTTCTTAAGGATTTGCCTCTTCTAGACCTTTCATACAAATGGAATCCTACAACACGTGGCCTTTTGTGTCTGGCGCCCTTCACTTAACAGAATGGTTTCAAGGGTTAGCTGTGTCGTGACATCCCCGGAGCATCCCAGGGTTCCCCAGCCTTGGCACTATTGACATTTGGGGCTGGATAACTCTTTCTTTTGTGGCGCTGTCCTTTGTACTGTAGGCTGTTGAGTGTCATTCCTGTCTTTCATCCCCCCTAGATCTCCCGTAGTGTCTCTTCTCATGGCAACCAAAAACATCCCCAGATACTGCCAAAGGTCCCTCGGTGGGAAGAATTGCTCCTGGTTGAAAACCACTGATCTGATCAAACCTCTTCTCAAAACTTCCCCCGCCCTTGCACTCCTATCACTGTTTAAATAAATGAAATCTGGGAAGTTAACTTAATTCCTGTAATCACACAGTTAGCTAGTGGCCAAGAAAGGGACCAGAACCCTAGCACTTGATAACCTGCTCTATGTCTTTTTAGCATCTACCTTTCAAATTTAACTTGACTAAAATCAGGCTGCTTTTTACCCAAACAGCATTTTTCTAAAGCAGTGGTTTTTAAGCTTCATAATGCAACCAAGGGTTTGTTAAAATACAGATTACTGGTCACCACCCTCAGAGTTCTTGATTTGGTTGGCCTGGGGTAGGATCTGAGAATTTGCATCTGTGCAATTTCCAGGTGATGTTGACACTGTGAGTCTGGGGATCCTACTCTGAGAATCAATGGCGGAGAGTAAACTCATCCTACCCTTTATTATGGACAATCACAAACATCACACAGAAATATCAATCACAAATATCTTCTCTGGTCAGGCAGGAAACATAACTATGGGACATGGTGGTGTGAGGATGTTGTGGTTGGAGCTGTAGCAGCCACTATGTGACAGTGAATAAAAAACCAAGAGAATCACTGGACGCCAGGTTGAAGCCCTGATATCAGGGGCTGCTGGCACAGCTGCATCTGGAACTGGCAACCTCTGAACATGTTGTCTTGTAGAATGGATTGCCAGTTTGGTTCAGATGCTCAGTCATCTCCGATTCTTTGAGACCTCATGGACTGCAGCACGCCAGGCCTCCCTGCCCATCACCAACTCCCAGAGTTCACCCAAACTCACATCCATCGAGTCTCTGATGCCATCCAGCCATCTCATCCTTTGTTGTCCCCTTTTCCTCCTGCCCCCAATCCCTCCCAGCATCAGAGTCTTTTCTAGTGAGTCAACTCTTTGCATGAGGTGGCCAAAGTACTGGAGTTTCAGCTTTAGCATCATTCCTTCCAAAGAAATCCCAGGGCTGATCTCCTTTAGAATGGACTGGTTGGATCTCCTTGCAGTCCAAGGGACTCTCAAGTCTTCTCCAACATCACAGTTCAAAAGCATCAATTCTTCGGCGCTCAGCTTTCTTCACAGTCCAACTCTCACATCCATACATGACCACTGGAAACACCATAGCCTTGACTAGACAGACTATGTTGGCAAAGTAATGTCTCTGCTTTTGAATATGCTATCTAGGTTGGTCATAACTTTCCTCCCAAGGAGTAAGCATCTTTTAATTTGATGGCTGCAGTCACCATCTGCAGATTTTTTATTATTTCTGTATTTCCACTATCTAGAAGAAGAGCTGACATTCAGAGGGTATTGAAGATGTACTTACTTACTGAATGAATGAATTTACTGCTTACCCTTGTCAAACTTCAGTCATCCATGTATACCATTTTTACTTTTGTCATGTATCTAAGCACCATTTCTATTATTACCATTTTTTTTTTCTATTTTTTGGTTGTACCCTAGGGCTTATGGGATCTTAATTCCCTGACCAGGGATCAATCCAGATGCCCCTGCAGTGAAAGCATGGTGTCTTACCACTAGAGCACTGGGGAAGTCCCTATTACTATTTTTTTTTTTACCCTAACCTTCTTCCAAGTAAAATATTTGCGATCCCAGTTTTGACATGTTACTTACAGTTTCTAAGAGATTAAATGAAACACATAAATATTGTGTTTCAAAAGCATCCAACTATGATCTCTGTACCACCTAGAATTCTTATACTGGCTATGAGTTGAATCATGTCCACACTTAGGGATACCCTGCTGGACTGCAGCCAGTCCTTAATTGGGTCCAGGGCGGTCCGACTTTTTTATGAATAATCAGGAAGTCTCCAAATCCCTTTCTCACTTAGAGCTGCTCTTGCTAGGTTAGGAGTGAAGCAATGAGGGGAGATTGTTTCTCGAATGCTCTTAGCGTATGCACTATGAATAAATAAAAGATGATGACATCTGAGGCTGGCAGAGAAGATCCTCGAGGCAGTAACTAATCACCAACAGATGTGAGGTACGAATTACAGTGAAGAGAGCAAGCAAATATGCCCAGGATTTATTGCTATAAAGATGAATAAACCTTGCCTCCTCCAAAAGTCTCTAAAATGGACTGTATTTTAAGAAAAACCACTTGTGAGACGAAGGGCATGATACTTTGTGTCCCTGGACATTTCTCCTACATTGTACCTAAAAAATTGTAAAAAACATCTCATTAGGATGTTCTCTAATGAGACATTATTTCTCAGGCCAGCTCAATAGCCTGTTTCTAGCTGCCTCCTTTTGGTTCAGACCCTGCTTATTTCTCATCAAAGATTCCCAGCCTGGGGGACTCTTCATCCCATGAGTATATGATCTTTTCAACATCAGCAGGGCAGTTTCTGACTCTCACACTGCATTAATGCAATCTTCTTTTGTGATTTATATTTATGCCAGTGTTCAATTCTTCCACTTTCTCCTTCCCACAGCCTCAATTTCCTCTCCAATTCTTTTCATCCTGATAATATCATTTTGGTAGCTAAGTCATAGGCTGTCACTTTGCATTTGTGAATGGAGACAGAGATGTGTGTGATTATTTTTATGCATGTCCGTAATGACTAATGCATTGAGTGAATTCTGGGGGAGGGGCTTTAACTTCCACCTAATGGATTCTCTCCTCCCCACCCACGAAATGCTCAGCTTTTTAACAATCTGCCTGTGTGGAACAGGTGATGAAAACCTGTCATTCTTTTTCAGGGTTTTCAGAGATTGTGAAAAAAGCCAAGCCTATCTTCCAATTGCTTGAATTTCAGAATCATTTTAAGTTGTGGTTCAAAAGAAGAAGGAAATGCGCTTCTATTTTAATAAGAATTGGACCAAAATGAGCTTAGCCTGGCTATATAAATACTCCTTCGAAGTCATAATCAGGCCGTCTGAAAAAACGATGACCTGGTTTTCAAGGGAAAGGATCATGGTGGGCTGAGACAACCCTAGCACGTGATATCCAGAGCTAGGTTTCTATGTCACTTCTGACTTGGCCATCAGATACCAAGAATGTCATTTACCATTATGTGTTTCCGCTTCCTCATCTGTCTTACATGTTTCTGTAAATGAGGAGAATATAAGAAAGAATTTGGAAACCTATAAAGTGCTATATAAATGAAATCATGCTAATTAAGCAAGGCTGCTTAACCAAATTGATTATTGTTGCAAATGCAATGATGCTTTGTCTACCTAACATCCTGGAATTAGGATCCTTTGCCTTCCAAGTTTGTTCTTTTAAAGAGAAATAATTTTATTCATTTTTGACTGTGGTGGGTCTTTGCTGCTGCCGGGGCTTTCTTCCAATTGCAGAGAGTGGGGGCCGCTCTCTAGTTGTGGTTCGAGGGCTCCTCATTGCGATGGGTTTTGTTGTTGTGGGTCTAGGGTGAGAGGGCTTCAGTAGGTGCGTCTCCTGGGCTTAAGAGCACAGGTTCAGTAGTTGTGGTGCATGGGCTGGGTGATCCACCACATTTGGGATCTTCCTGGACCAGGAATTGAATTGATGTCTCTTGCGTCGGCAGGCGGATAAGGCCCCAAGTTTGTTTTTGTCATGCCCAAGAACCTTCTAGTTTTAGCAGAATGAAATCTCCTATAGGGGTGAGGATGTAAGGCAAAATATTTTGCAGAACATACACCTCCCCTCCCCCTTCATTGCAAACTCCTTTGAGAAGCATTGCATTGGATCCAGAGACTGTCTCAGTAATTTCAACATGGTCCAGCACCCTCCCAGCTCTAGAATTGGTCATCATTTTTCAGTTGAGTGCTGGATCCAATGAGGGGGCTTGGGTCAGGGACCATGCTGTGTGAAACTAGGCATTTTCAGAAGCTACTGCAGGGAGATGCTCACATCCTGAGAACTGTCTGCAGAGGGAGATCATCGGGGAAGAGTAGATTCTGGCTTCCTTCTCCCCATTGCCCCCAGGAAGCTGCTCTGCACCTAGAAGGTGTGAAATCTCCTTATTATTTGCTTAGGACTTTTCTTTTGAGGGACTTCCCTGGTGGTCCATGATTAAGACACCAATGCAGGGGGCACAGGTTTGATCCCTGGTCCCAGAACTAAGATCCCACAGGCCTCATGGCATGGCAAAAAAAAAAAAATTTTTTTTCTCTCTCTAAGCTCATGTGTGTACTTGAATTTCCATGACAAATTCACACACGATATGGTTCTACTGGGGTCAGATGCAGCTGCCATTTATAACTCCTGAATATTCATTGGAAGGACTGATGCTAAAGCTGAAGCTCCAATACTCTGGCCACCTGATGTGAAGAACTGACTCATTAGAAAAGACCCTGAGGCTGGGAAAGATTGAGGGCAGGAGGAAAAGGTGGTGGCAGAGATGAGATGGTTAGATAATATCACTGACTCAATGGACATGAGTTTGAGCAAACTCTGAAAGATAGTGAAGGACAGGGAAGCCTGTGATGCTACAGTTCATGGGGTCAGAGAGTCAAACACGACTTAGCAGTTGAACAACAACCTGAACTTCAGAAGATCTTCCCACCACGTGGCAAAAGCCATAGAAGAAATCAGGTCTCCAAGAGAAGTCTAAATATTAATTTAATTTTTAAAAGAAACTTATTATTTTTTGGCCACACCAAAAGGCATGCACGATCTTCACTCCCCAACCAGGGATTGCACTTGTGCCCACTGCAGTGGAATCATGGAGTCTTAACCACTAGACTGCCAGGGAAGTCCCGAGACATCTAAATATTAGAAACATCACTTTTTTGTTTTCTGTGCTAGAACCAGGTGAATCCTGGTCTTCTGGAACTCTCCATCCCCTATTCACTTTGCTTGGATGACTTTCTACAACCCTGCAGAGAATACATTTCTTTTCATTCAGTTCAGTTCAGTCGCTCAGTCGTGTCTGACTCTCTGCGACCCCATGAATTGCAGCACGCCAGGCCTCCCTGTTCATCACCATCTCCCAGAGTTCACTCAGACTCATGTCCATCGAGTCCGTGATGCCATCCAGCCATCTCATCCTCGGTCGTCCCTTTCTCCTCCAGCCCCCAATCCCTCCCAGCATCAGAGTTTTTTCCAAGGAGTCAACTCTTCGCATGAGGTGGCCAAAGTACTGGCGTTTCAGCTTTAGCATCATCCCCTCCAAAGAAATCCCAGGGCTGATCTCCTTCAGAATGGACTGGTTGGATCTCCTTGTAGTCCAAGGGACTCTCAAGAGTCTTCTCCAACACCACAGTTCAAAAGCACCAATTCTTCGGCACTCAGCCTTCTTCACAGTCCAACTCTCACATCCATACATGACCACAGGAAAAACCATAGCCTTGACTAGACGGACCTTAGTCGGCAAAGTAATGTCCCTGCTTTTGAATATGCTATCTAGGTTGGTCATAACTTTTCTTGCAAGGAGTAAGCGTCTTTTAATCTCATGGCTGCACTCACCATCTGCAATGATTTTGGAGCCCCCAAAAAATAAAGTCTGACACTGTTTCCACTGCTTCCCCGTCTATTTCCCATGAAGTGATGGGACCAGGTGCCATGATCTTCATTTTCTGAATGTTGAGCTTTAAGCCAACTTTTTCACTCTCCTCTTTCACTTTCATCAAGAGGCTTTTTAGCTCCTCTTTACAGGCATTAAAATCCATTTTGAGGCTTTTGCTGGGGCCTCTGAGAAAATGTGAAGATGTCACTGTCAGTAATTAGCTTTGCTGAAGGGCAGACAGTGATGGCAGCCTGGCCCTGCCCGTCACAGGTGTGAGAACCAAACTCAGCAATTAGTGTCTGAGAAATACAGCTACTTTCCTCGACATGCGTCTCGGGCATTGCCCAGTCCCAGCTGTGACCAAGTAAAGTGCTAGGCATGGAGGTGTATTCAGGCTGAGGATAAAAGCTGCCATTTGGGAAACAGTCTGTCAAACACATTGGAAGGGAAATATGCCAATAAAGCCAAGGGTTGCCTTCAATGGCTTTGCCCAAATACCATAGCTTTCTCTCTCTCTTTTAATATGTATTTATTTATTTGGCTGCATTAGGTCTTAGCTGTGGCATGCAGGATCTTTCCTTATGGTTCATGTGCTCAGCAGTTATAGCGCATGGGCTTAAGTGGCCCACGGCATGTGAGATCTTAGTTTCTGGACCAGGGATCAAACCCATGTCTCTTGCATTGGAAGGTAGATTCTTAAGTGCCAGACCACTAAGGAAGTCCCACTAGAGCCTTCTCTTTAACATGGCACATGGTTTGGAGATTCCTAAGTCCTGAAAATTATCTTTTGGCAAAACCACAACAGGTGATATTTAATTCTCATGAAATGGGGAATTAATAGGATGAAAGAAAAAAAAATCATTAAATACTTACAAGTGGAATCACAAGGAAGGTTTACTCTCCCTTGTACGTTGTCAATGAATTCATTCATCAAAACAAATATTTTATTGAGGCCCGAATGAGTGCTCAATGAGAAATGTTCCTACATGGGCTCCATCAGTCAATAAGACAAAAATTCCTGTTCTTGTGGGGCATGTATTCTAATGTGGGTAGAGACAATAAACAATCAATATGATAAATAAGTACATTATGTAGTAGGTTGGAAAATGATGAATGATATGAAAAAATCAACCAGAAGATGGAGAGCCCACATGGTTTTAAATGAGTAGGGATTCTCTGGTGGTCCAGGGGTTAAGAATCCACCTTCCAATATAAGGGACATGGGTTTGATCCCTGATCAGGGAACTAAGATCCCACGTGCCTTGGGGCAACTAAACCCACACACAACTGCTGAGACTGAGCGCCACAGCTTAGAGAGCCCTCGCACTGCCACTGTGTCAGCACTGACATACTGAGCTCCTACTGCGTGCTCTTCACTGTTCTAGGCATCCAGGAGATGCTGGAGCCAAGGACGTCAGGTCTTTGCTTTCATGGATATCACAGGGAAGCTTTTGGCTAGCATGGCACATAGATGGGAAAACAATGGAAACAGCGAGAGACCTTGGGGCTCCAAAATCACTGCAGATGGTGACTGCAGCTATGAAATTAAAAGACGCTTGCTCCTTGGAAGAAAAGCTACAACCAACCTAGACAGCATTTTATTTTATTTTATTTTTATTTTTTCTTTTTTAAAATCTTTAATTCTTACATGTGTTCCCAAACATGAACCCCCCTCCCACCTCCCTCCCCATAACATCTCAGTGGGTCATCCCCATGCACCAACCCCAAGCATGCTGTATCCTGCGTCAGACATAGACTGGAGATTCAATTCTGACATGATAGTATACATGATAGAATGCCTTTCTCCAAAATCATCCCACCCTCTCCCTCTCCCTCTGAGTCCAAAAGTCCGTTATACACAGCTGTGTCTTTTTTCCTGTCTTGCATACAGGGTCGTCATTGCCATCTTTCTAAATTCCATATATATGTGTTAGTATATTGTATTGGTGTTTTTCTTTCTGGCCTAGACAGCATTTTAAAAAGCAGAGACATTACTTTACCACAAAGATCCATCTAGTCAAAGCTATGGTTTCTCCAGTAGTCATGTATGGATGTGAGAGTTGGACTATAAAGAAAGCTGAGCACTGAAGAATTGATGCTTTTGAACTGTGGTGTTGGAGAAGACTCTTGAGAGCCCCTTGGACTACAAGGAGATCCAACCAGTCAATCTTAAAGGAAATCAGTCCTGAATATTCATTGGAAGGACAGATCCTGAAGCTGAAACTCCGGTACCTGATGGGAAGAACTGACTCACTAGAAGAGACCCTGATGCTGGGAAAGATTGAAGGCGGGAGGAGAAGGGGACGACAGAGGATGAGATGGTTGGATGGCATCACTGACACGATGGACATGAGTTTCAGTAGGTTCTGGGAATTGGTGATGGACAGGGAAGCCTGGTGTGCTGTAATCCATGGGGTTGCAAAGAGTTGGACACCACTGAGTGACTGAACTGAAAGTGAACTGAAGGTTTGTGAAGGAAATGATGGGAAAGATTAAGTAGAGCAATGAGACTGCTTAAGATGGGGGTGGTCAGGAAAGGTCTTTGAGAAAGTGACATTTGAGAGTCAAGTGATGGGAAGGAGGTAGCCAACCCCAGATGTGGGGTAAGAGCACCGCAGACAGGAAGCAGAAAGGGCAGAGAGCAGAAGCCCCTTCTGTTGTCTCCTGGCCCATCAAGCACTGCCCTCCAAAAGAAAAGGAAAGCAGACCAGGGTAGTCATAATCTGGTAAGGGGAGCATGGTAAGAGTTAGGGTCAGATGACATCGAGCCTTATAAACCATGGAAAGCAGTTTAGATTTGTTTTTTCCCCCTGGGGGGTATGACAAGATACTGGAGGGCTTCAGCAGAGAGAGGACACGATTTGATGGACTTTATGGGATCACGGAAGGAAATATGGAGACCCATAAGAAGGATGTTGCAATTATCCAGGTAAAGGATGATGGTGCTGGACTCAGGTCGTAGCAGTGTGGATGGGATTTGTGAGCAGACACAGGAAACGCTGCAGGCAGCACATACTCATTATAAACAAACTAAGTTCATTTCTCTTCAAATTTGTTTCTTCTCTTGCTTAGAGGTCAGGTGCTACTCTCCATCCAGAATTGTGGAAGCTGACTGAAATTCCTCCTCCTCCTTCATTTCTGATACCTGATCCGTCATCCAAGCTGGCAGACTCCATCTAGAATAGAGCCTCTAAAATACGTCCTCTTCTCTGTATCCCTACTTTATCATGTCTCACCCAGACTATTACAATGACCTCCAGATTGATCTCTCTGCCTCTGATTCCTCACTCTGCTTTGACTGATTTTGTAACATGAGTGAGAGTTTTCTGAAGTGGAAATCTGAAGATGCCATTGCGTTTCTGAAATCTACACAATGGCTCCCATCCCTACAGGATAAAGACCAAACTTTAGCAGGGCACATGTTTTGCTCTCTAGACGATCCCTTCCCACCTCTCCTGCCTGATTTCTCAGTGAGGTCCCAGCTCTAACTCTAGGTTAACCTGCCAGATGTAGGATCCAGGCTGTTTTCCCCACTGCTTTGTGAAAAGCCATTTCCTTTGCCCAGGATGCATCTCTTCTAAAGCACACACTGGATGAGACCCTGTTTAATCTCAGCTGATCCAGCTTCAGACTCATTCTTTGATCACCCTCTTCCTCTGTGCAGCTGTGACTGTTCCCTCCTGTGCAGACCTGTTACGCTCCATTCATTTTTCTATCATCTCCCATGTAATACTTTAGTGCACTGATTTGAAAAGCTGTTTTTCTTTTAGTGCAGACAGATTCCTCTGTTTCTTACTGCCACCATGTGTTTTATTCATCTCAGTGTCCCTAGTACCTAGCAAAGCTTCTGACACACATCAAACACAGAACATAGGTGGGGGTAGGCATGAGCGAAGGTATGAAGGATTTCTCTGCCGCCGTATGAATGAAATGTGGAGCAAAAGCAATTGACCTTCCTGTTGAATGGTGGGTGCATCCTGCAACCACAAAATAAGCAAGACCAAAACCACCCCCACTTGCCTTGGAGGGATGGTGTATCAATCGGGGTTCTCTAGAGAAACAATGTGTGTCTCCGTGTGTTTGTACACGTACATTCATATCTACTTCTATAGATATCAGCAGATGTCTATATCAGCTCTCTATACCTTGTGTGAATGCTCAGTCCTGTCTGACTCTTTCCGATCCAACGGACTAGACTTTCAGGCTCCTCTGTCCATGGAATTCTCTAGGCAGGAACACTGGAGTGGGTTGCCATTTCCTTCTCCTGGGGATCTTCCCGACCAGGGATCAAACCCACGTCTCCTGCTTGGCAGGTGGATTCTTTAGCACTGAGCAGGGAGAAAAGCCCACCAATAAAGCTGTTACCCACCAAAAGAGAGAGAGATATTCTACCCAAGAACCTGGATTTCTAGTTTCTCTTGAAGAGTTACTAGCTCTGGCAGCACTGGGCCAGTGTCTGGTCACAGGGATGATTATTTGGGGGTGTGTGGTGAGAGAGTCAATTCCTAGGCAGGTTGATAAAAAGTCTGGGGGTCCCTGAGGAGAGAGGGGTTTGGGGTTCTCGAGGGGGAGATAGGGGTCTGGAATTCTCCAGGAGGAAAGGACAAAAATTTATTTTTTTCTTTACATTCCTTAGTCTTGTCACATTAAAACTTTTTTTTTTTCTTTAAGCCTGGAACTGATGATTAATAACAAACAACTCTGTTGTTTAAACTCTGTACTGAGGATTATATAACGACAATGTATCCCGCTTGAGGACAGTATCTCCTTCCTGAAAACCTTCTGACTAATCCTGATTTCTTAGAATGTATATTATGGGAGTGGGTCTGGTAGGATCTTTCTATTGCTGAGTTCTAATCCTGTTATCCTAAAATGTAAATTGTGGGAGTGGGTCTGGTAAAATTTTTACAATCTTGAGACATTCTTTTGATTTATTGTAATAACTAAATAAAAAAATATGTAATTCCCTTCCTTGCTAACTCTAGCAAGGGGAGCGTTCTCCATCCCCCTGCTGATGTCTATGTCAGAAACTTTCTTTGTCCCTTTTCATTGTAATAAAACTTCTGCCACACAAGAGCCTTGAGTGGTCAAGCCTGGTCTCTGGTCCTGAAACTAAATCTTCTTCAGAGATCATGAGTCAGACATCGTTCATCGTAAGCTATCGGTGGTGGCTTTAGTGGGGACCTTCTGCCCAGTTTTATAGAAAGCCCTCCATGTTTTCCCTCTTAAAAGAAGTTACATGCTGGTTGCCATTTATTGTTGAGCTAATGTTGATGTTTTTCTTTTCATAGAGGTAAATTTCCCTGCGGACATGGTTTTATTACAAGAGAGACAACACAAACGGCCTTGGGAGAACTGTGCACACATGTGCCCTCCACATCCCCGCTCCCCAACCGCTCATGTCACCGTGCTCCCTGTCCACCACTGAGTCTGTGGTCCTCAGCAAGGCAGACTCTAATGGAGCCAGGCAACCATGCATCACACCAGCAACAGGGCAAGGAAGATAGAAGGATCTGGACGGGCTCCAAGAAGACTAGGGATGCTCTCCTATCTCATGCCTCTCGCTGTCAGAATTCCTCACGTCCCACAAATAACCAGGACTGAACGCAGAAGCTGGTCTTGTTTCAGGAGTGCCCATCTGCTGTTGCATTTCAGTAGAGGACTGAGCTCTTCCGAGCTCCTCTCCTCTGCGGGCAGTCCTCTGTGTGGGCTGTTCCAAAGCAAAAGAGAAGAGTACCAGCTGATGGGGTTTTGTGGGGCCAAAATGCTTACAGGAATGGGGGGTTCAGGGGCTATGTCAGTCCTGGGCATATTCATGGCATCCTCGTAACATACAGAAGAGATGGATGTTAACATACTGGATGTTTGTCTCTTCATGGCTTTATATGTGAAGTTCAAGACCATCCATCCTCAGGCACAATCCACTCTAAGAATATACACATGTGATCATATCTCTGGGACTATTTTTTTTCCCTTCTTTTTCCAGTGACTTGTTCTCTTCGGCCCTGTATTATCTGGTGATCAAGAGAAGGTGCTGAGTCTGACTCAGAGGGGGCTTCATGCCCTGCCCCCCCTTAGCCTACTTCCTCTTTCCTATAAAAATCTCCTTTGGTTGTTTCCTCAGAAATGTTTCATGCATTAAATTCAGTTGAAAAACAGGACAAGCGTTTGGGCAAAGCCAGGAGGTGGGAGTGTGCACTTCTGCTTCAGGTGACCTGAGCTGACCCAAGGCTGAGCCCCACAGGAGAAGAGAGGGGACTAATTTGCTAAACAAAGCGAACAGAACCTGGATGGAAATTATTTCACAGAACCTCAAGTCTAACACCAATGAACGTGAGCCGGGTTGAATCTGGGCTGAACTTGTTTATTTTCTAAAACTACAGAATCATCTTGGAAGTGAACTTGAAGCTGATCAGGTTAAAATTCCCACTTCTACCTCCAGAGAGAGAAGATGCAGGAGCTTGTTGACATTGACGCAAGGAAAGGAACAGAGGATACACAGAGCATGGAGGAGGCTAGAGGACCACCTACAGAGGAAAAAGCGTTTCTAAGGTTTCAAGAAAAGACAGTTTCTATTACCTGTCCGCACTAGGACAAAGGGTATAGCAGGACAGAAAAAAGAATCGCATTTTCAATCAAAAGAGCATTTAAAACACACAAAGGAGGACTTCCCTGTTGGTCCAGTGGTTAAGAATCTGCCTGCCAATGCAGGGGACATGGGTTTGATCCCTGATCCAGGAAGATCTCACATGCCATGGGACAAGTAGCCCCCTGCGCCAAACAGCTGGGCCCACATGCTGCAACTACTGAATCCCGTGTACCTAGAGCCTGTCCTCTGCAGCAAGAGAAGCCACTGCCACCTATGCCCTGCAACTCGAGAGTAGCCCCTGCTTGCTACAGCTAGGGAAAGCCTGCTCAGCCGCGAAGACCCAGCAAAGCCAAACCTAAATAAATAAGTAAGTAAAAACAAAGGAACTGATGAAGACAAGGCACCACATTGCAAATTCTCGATGAATTTCTCCACCTAGAAACTCAAGCTTTTCCCCCTAGCCATTTCCAAATATGTCAACAACTGGGAATTGAGTATGCACAACATTCTAAGTTTGTTTCTCAAAATCGGTTGGTTTAAGATTTCCCAAAGGAATGCTTATAGTTTCTTTCTATCATTCTATTTATCTAAAAGAAAGTGAAAGTTGCTCAGTTGTTTTTGCCACCCCATGGACTATACAGTCCATGGAATTCTCCAGGCCAGAATAATGGAGTGGGTAGCCTTTCCCTTCTCCAGGGGATCTTCCCAAACCAGGGGTCAAACCCAGGTCTCCTGCATTGCAGGCGGATTTTTTACCAGCTGAGCCATCAGAGAAACCCAAGAGTACTGGAGTGGGTTGCCATACCCTCCTCCAGGGGATCTTCCTGGCCCAGGAATCCAACCAGGGTATCTTGCACTGCAGGTGGATTCTTTACCAACTGAGCTATCAGGGAAGCCCATCTCTCTCTCTCTCTTTCTCTCTCTCTCTCTCTATCTATCCATCTAATCACATGCACATTGCTGAATTTAAGCAACTTCACTCTGAAGTAGACTGCATGGGGGTTTCCCAGGTGGCTCTAGTGGTAAAGAACCTGCCTGCCAATGCAGGAAACATGAGACACAGATTCAATTACTGGGTCAGGAAGATCCCCTGGAGGAGGGCATGGCAACCCCCTCCAGTATTCTTGCTTGGAGAATCCCAGGGACAGAGGAGCCTGGCAGGCTACAGTTCATGGTTGCAAAGAGTTAGACATGACTGAAGTGACTTAGTACGCAGCCATGCATAGACTGAAACAATCCAGAGGCCCTGGAAATGTGTTCTGTTTTAATAAAGAGATTTTCCTCTGACAACACCATGAAAAACCTCTCAATGCAGTTGCCACTAGAAATGCTCAGACCTGTGGAGGGTTGCACTAAAAAGTCAAGATTAAGCGTTGAGCCTGACTCCCATCAACAGCAGGGTTCAGAGAGGCTTGAAGTCTGCAAAAGGCCAGACCCTTCTGTAGGGTCTTGAGGAGCTGCTGGGAGCCCCTTGGAGGGGAGGGAGTAAGTCCAAGGGGGTTCTGCTTGTTCCTCTATTCAGAGTGCAGAAATATCTGCATACCTGAAGTCCAGGTGAGCCAAAGGCCCCTGTCTGGTGTGCCTCTGGTTTAAGTTCTGCTTGTCGAGCCTGATTTGGGCGGTTGTGTTTTGTAGCCACATTCAGGAACCCTCTGAGTGCAGCTGCCTGTGGCTCAGCTTCACCTGCTCTACTGGGGCCAGACTCCAACCTTCATTGCTCCCAGGCCTCTGCATATGGTTGTGCTCCACTGGAAGGGGTCCAGGAATCTCCTGTGCAGCAAAGGGGTCTGCTTCCTCCCTGCCCCATCCTTTGTGTGATCACCCACCCCATCCCTCGGCCGGCTGCACTGTTACTGCCTCCCCGCCTCCTGAAAAAAGGCCTCTCCCTTCTGTCTCCTCCTTCGTCACAAATTGTCTTCATCTGTGATGAGCATCCTGGTGAAGCCTGGAGTCAGACAGCCTGAGTCCAAGCTTGGGCACATGTCCCTGGTTCCTCATCTATAACACAGGACCTTCCTAATGGGGACAATAGGAAGGCAAAGTGAGTGATGGGTCTAAGTCCTCAGGACAGTGCTGGGACCAGCAAGACCATGAGAGGTTAGTGTGTACTCATCATTACTTGCTAAACTGCAACAGCAATTACAAATTCATGGCAAAAGGACAACTTCATTTCTTTACAATTGATTTTGCATGATATTAGTATCCTTTTTTTTCTTTTTGGCTGCACCGTGGAGCATGTGGGAATCTATGTTCTTAGACCAGGGATCAAACCTACCCTCCTTGCACTGAAACTGTGGAATCTTAACCACTGGATGGCCACGGAAGTCTTAGTATAATATTAGTATGTTATGAAGGTTCAGAATTTATTAAAACAATGTTTATTCACAGCAGCACTATTTACATTGGCCAAGACATGGAAGAAACCTAAATGTCCATCAACAGATGAATGGATAAAGAAGATGTGGTGCATATACACAATGGAATATTGGTGGTTTAGTCACCAAGTAATGTCTGACTCTGTGCGACCCCATGGACTATAGCCCACCAGGCTCCTCTGTCCATAGGATTTTCTGGAGAAGAATACTAGAGCGGGTTGCCATTTCCTTCTCCATAATGGAGTACTGAAGTGAAGTGAAGCCTGGAGAAGGAAATGGCAACCCACTCCAGTACTCTTGTCTAGAAAATCCCATGGACGGAGGAGCCTGGTGCAGGCTACTGTCCATGGGGTCCATACGATTTTCCGAAGAATACTGGAGTGGGTATTTCCTTCTCCACAATGGAGTATTAGTTAGCCATAAAAAGGAATAAAATAATGCCATTTGAAGCCACATGGGGGGACCTAATGACTATTATACTAAGTGAAGTAAGCCAGACAGAGAAAGACAAATATAT
Source organism: Capricornis sumatraensis (assembly GCF_032405125.1). NCBI lineage: Eukaryota > Metazoa > Chordata > Mammalia > Artiodactyla > Bovidae > Capricornis > Capricornis sumatraensis. The sequence goes on along the minus strand of NC_091085.1, from coordinate 54,839,167 downwards.
GATATCACTTATATGTGAAGTCTAAGATATTATACAAATGAACTTATTTGCAAAACAGAATTAGACTCACAGACATTGAAAACAAACATGGCCACCAAAGTGAGGGTGGGGGATAAATTAGGAGTACAGGATTAAATATACACACTACTGTATAGAAAATAGATAATCAACAAGGCCTTGCTGTATAGCACAGGGAACTATATTCACTATCTTGTAATAAACTAAAATGGAAAAGAATCTGAAAAAAAATACAAACACACACATATATATATGTATATACATGAAAAAAAGAATCACTTAACTGTACCCCTGAAACACTTTAAATCAACTATACTTAAATTTAAATTTTTAAAAAGTGAATAATACATTTTAGATATCACATTTTTATGAGTTATAAAAATCTGTGGTAAATCATACCTTTCTAACATGACACATGTCAATTTTATATAAATAATTAGCTGCCTATAGGCTCTCCTACTTCTTTAGACCTGAGTCGCCTCCACCCAGAGAACTTCTTTGTCAGTACACACCTAGCCTCGCTTGCACTTAGGTAAGACCACGTGATGGTGTTCCAGCCAATGACAGGAGAGCAGAGGCACACCTTGCTTAGGCCTAGCCATCAACCATTGTGCGTGATTCGCCACGCTCTCCGCAGCTCCACCAGATGGCGCCAGAGGAGCCTCAGGGGATGGAGAAGCCACAAGATGGAAGGCGCTCTGATCCCTGAATCACCACGTGGAGGATGACAACCAATGCCAAGACTGTAGAAAGGAAAGTAAACTCTGATTGTGTTAGGCTTCTTAAATATGGAGCTTTATTTGCTACAGCAGCAAGCCTTACTGTAACAGATACAGTTGGAGAAGGGGAGATGGGAGAATACTATTAATAAGTGAGTATTGCGAGCTGGCGCACTAAGCACGGCCGAGAGGAGCTACCCCACGTCTGAGGTCAGGGGCAGAGGCCTAGAGTGCCAGGCTGCGACGGCGCAGGAACGGGCGAGAGGAGCTACCCTGTGTCCGAGGTCAGTGGCGGCTGGGAGGAGCTACCCCGCCTCCGAGGTCAGGGGCGGCCCGGAGAAAGCCACCTCGTGCCTGAGGCCATGGGCAGTGACCCTGAGGAGCCACCCACGCCCGAGGCAAGGGCCGGCGGCCGGGAGGAGCAACCGGAGGAGCAGTGGCTGCGCAGGCACAGGAGGGCCTAGAGGAGCTATCCCACGTTGAAGGTCAGGACAGCGGCGGTAAGGAGATACCCCTCGTCCAAGGTAAGGAGCAGCGGCTGCGATTTGCTGGAGCAGCCGTGAAGAGATACCCCACACCCAAGGTAAGAGAAACCCAAGTAAGATGGTAGGTGTTGCAAGGGGGCATCAGAGGGCAGACACACTGAAACCATACTCACAGAAAACTAGTCAATCTGATCACACTAAGACCACAGCCTTTTCTAACTCAATGAAACCAAGTCATGCCTGTGGGGCAACCCAAGACTGCTGGGTCATGGTGGAGAGGTCTGACAGAATGTGGTCCACTGGAGAAGGGAATGGCAAACCACTTCAGTATTCTTGCCTTGAGAACGCCATGAACAGTATGAAAAGGCAAAATGATAGGATACCAAAAGAGGAACTCCCCAGGTCATTAGGTGCCTAATATGCTACTGGAGATCAGTGGAGAAATAACTCCAGAAAGAATGAAGGGATGGAGCCAAAGCAAAAACAATACCCAGCTGTGGATGTGACTGGTGATAGAAGCAAGATCCAATGCTGTAAAGAGCAATATTGCATAGGAACCTGGAATGTCAGGTCCATGAATCAAGGCAAATTGGAAGTGGTCAAACAAGAGATGGCAAGGGTGAACATCAACATTCTAGGAATCAGCGAACTAAAATGGACTGGAATGGGTGAATTTAACTCAGATGACCATTATATCTACTACTGCGGGCAGGAATCCCTCAGAAGAAATGGAGTAGCCATCATGGTCAACAAAAGAGTCCGAAATGCAGTACTTGGATGCAATCTCTGTTCGTCTCCAAGGCAAACCATTCAATATCACAGTTATCCAAGTCTATGCCCCAACCAGTAACGCTGAAGAAAGTGAAGGTGAATGGTTTTCTGAAGACCTACAAGACCTTTTAGAACTGACACCCCCAAAAGATGTCCTTTTCATTACAGGGGACTGGAATGCAAAAGGAAGAAGTCAAGAAACACCTGGAGTAACAGGAAAATTTGGCCTTGGAATGTGGAATGAAGCAGGGCAAAGGCTAATAGAGTTTTGCCAAGAGAATGCACTGGTCATAGCAAACACCCTCTTCCAACAACACAAGAGAAGACTCTACACATGGACATCACCAGATGGTCAACACCGAAATCAGATTGATTATATCCTTTGCAGCCAAAGATGGAGAAGCTCTATACAGTCAACAAAAACAAGACCAGGAACTGACTGGCTCAGATCATGAACTCCTCATTACCAAATTCAGACTCAAATGGAAGAAAGTAGGGAAAACTGCTAGACCATTCAGGTATGACCTAAATCAAATCCCTTATGATTATACAGTGGAAGTGAGAAATAGATTTAAGGGACTAGATCTGATAGATAGAGTGCCTGATGAACTATGGAATGAGGTTCGTGACACTGTACAGGAGACAGGAATCAAGACCATCCCCATGGAAAAGAAATGCAAAAAAGCAAAATGGCTGTCTGGGGAGGCCTTACAAATAGCTGTGAAAAGAAGAGGGGCGAAAAGCAAAGGAGAAAAGGAAAGATATAGGCATCTGAATGCAGAGTTCCAAAGACTAGCAAGAAGAGATAGGAAACCCTTCCTCAGTGATCAATGCAAAGAAATAGAGGAAAACAACAGAATGGGAAAGACTAGAGATCTCTTCAAGAAAATTAGAGATACCAAGGGAATATTTCATGCAAAGATGGGCTCAATAAAGGACAGAAATGGTATGGACCTAACAGAAGCAGAAGATATTAAGAAGAGGTGGCAAGAATACACGGAAGAACTGTACAAAAAAGATCTTCACGACCCAGATAATCATGATGATGTGATCACTAATCTAGAGCCAGACATCTAGGAATGTGAAGTCAAGTGGGCCTTAGAAAGCATCACTACAAACAAAGCTAGTGGAGGTGATGAAATTCCAGTGGAGTTGTTTCAAATCCTGAAAGATGATGCTGTGAAAGTGCTGCACTCAATATGCCAGCAAATTTGGAAAACTCAGCAGTGGCCACAGGACTGGAAAAGGTCAGTTTTCATTCCAATCCCAAAGAAAGGCAATGCAAAAGAATGCTCAAACTACTGTACAATTGCACTCATCTCACACGCTAGTAAAGTAATGCTCAAAATTCTCCAAGCCAGGCTTCAGCAATACGTGAACCATGAACTCCCTGATGTTCAAGCTGGTTTTAGAAAAGGCAGAGGAGCCAGAGATCAAATTGCCAACATCCACTGGATCATGGAAAAAGCAAGAGAGTTCCAGAAAAACATCTATTTCTGCTTTATTGACTATGTCAAAGCCTTTGACTGTGTGGCTCACAATAAACTTTGGAAAATTCTGAAAGAGATGGGAATACCAGACCACCTGACATGCCTCTTGAGAAATCTGTATGCAGGTTAGGAAGCAACAGTTAGAACTGGACATGGAACACAGACTGGTTCCAAATAGGAAAAGGAGTATGTCAGGGTTGTGTATTGTCACCCTGCTTATTTAACTTCTATGCAGAGTACATCATGAGAAACGCCGGGCTGGAAGAAACACAAGCTGGAATCAAGATTGCCGGGAGAAATATCAGTTACCTCAGATATGCAGATGACATCACCATTATGGCAGAAAGTGAAGAGGAACTAAAAAGCCTTTTGATGAAAGTGAAAGAGGAGAGCGAAAAAGTTGGCTTAAAGCTCAACATTCAGAAAACGAAGATCATGGCATCCGGTCCCATCACTTCAAGGGAAATAGATGGGGAAACAGCAGAAACAATGTCAGACTTTATTTTTTGGGCTCCAAAATCACTGCAGATGGTGATTGCAGCCATGAAATTAAAAGACGCTTACTCCTTGGAAGAAAAGTTATGACCAACCTAGATAGTATATTCAAAAGCAGAGACATTACTTTGCCGACTAAGGTCCGTCTAGTCAAGGCTATGGTTTTTCCTGTGGTCATGTATGGATGTGAGAGTTGGACTGTGAAGAAGGCTGAGCACCGAAAAACTGATGCTTTTGAACTGTGGTGTTGGAGAAGACTCTTGGGAGTCCCTTGGACTGCAAGGAGATCCAACCAGTCCATTCTGAAGGAGATCAACCCTGGGATTTCTTTGGAAGGAATGATGCTAAAGCTGAAGCTCCAGTACTTTGGCCACCTCATGCGAAGAGTTGACTCATTGGAAAAGACTCTGATGCTGGGAGGGATTAAGGGCAGGAGGAGAAGAGGATGACCGAGGAAGAGATGGCTGGATGGCATCATGGACTCGATGGATGTGAGTCTGAGTGAACTCCGGGAGATGGTGATGGACAGGGAGGCCTGGCGTGCTGCGATTCATGGGGTCACAAATCGCGTGCTGCGATTCATGGAGTCAGGACACGACTGAGCGACTGAACTGAACTGAAGTGTGTAGAGTCAAGTTTCAAGCTTCAAGCTGCAAGAAGATTCAACCAGTCCATCCTAAAGGAAATCAGTCTTGAATATTCATTGGAAGGATTGATGCTGAAGCTGAAACTCCAATACTTTGGCTACCTGATGCGAAGAACTAACTCACTGGAAAAGACCCTGATGCTGGGAAAGATTGAAGGTGGGAAGAGAAGGGGACGACAGATGATGAGATGGTTGGATGGCATCACCAACTCTGGACATGAATTTGAGCAAGCTCCCGGAGTCAGTGATGGACAGGGAAGCCTGGCGTGCTGCAATTCATGGGGTCACAAAGACTTGGACACCATGGAGTGACTAAACTGAGCTTCAGGGTCTTAGAAAATGGGGCTGGAGGGATTTAGGCAAGGGTGTCAGGGAGGTGGTGGTGGTGATGGAAGGGTGAGCAGGGAGAGACTGGAGTGAAAGTCTCAGATTGTATTACTTAAAAGGTATTTTAAATTTAGCTTAGGTTATAAACCTCTATTGTAATCATGAAACTGGAACTTTTAATTTAAAAAAAAATATATATATATATATTTGGCTGCCTTGTGTCTTAGTTGTGGCTCATGAGGTCTTCAATCTTTGAGGCAGCAAACAGGATCTTTAGTTGTGGCATGTGGAATCTAGTTCCCTGACCAGGAATTGAACCTGGGCTCCCTGCGTTTGGGACTGTGCTCTTAGCCACTGGACCATCAGGGAAGTCCCCAGAACCTTTACTTTTTAAAAATACTAATAAAGTCAGCTATACAAAGTCGAGGTTTCTTTTTTGTACCACTGAATCCTCACAATTAGAATGATAACCTATAGTTCTGGCATTCTAGGAAGTGATGATGAATCATTGTATAACACCAGGGCCTTACTCGTGTCTTTTCCTATAGAATCATACTTTTAATGAGTACACAAACAAAGCCATCTCCCATCTCCATGAAGAGGGTAACCCACGCTTATTGAAGAAGGTAACAGTTTCTCCACTTTAATGCAATCTTATGTCAAAGCGGCATTGTCTGATCCCTTGTGTACCACCTTCACTGTTTGTTATTCTTCCCACGTACCACCTGTATTATCATTTACTAATATGTTTCTTTACATCTTCTTTATACTAACAACTTTTTAAATTTAGTCTGGTCCCAAGGAAGAATATCCGTAAAATCACAGTTGGATGTCCCAGACATATGTTAGCCTAGTAAACATTAAAATAAATAGAAACTGCTAATATAGAAAGTGTTCTTCTCACCCTCTAGAAAAATGTTATATATTCTACCTTAGAAAACACTGCATGAAAGGATCCAGGACGTGAATTTTCCTTAAACTGAACAGCTCAGTGTGTGAACCCCAGAGGCCTTCCAGAATCACTATCGTGTCTCTTCCAAGTCTAACCTCAGGGGTGACTTTTCCTTTGGAAATGGCATTCAATTATAGATTGCTATTCAGTGAGAGACTGCTTTCCGGCTCTGAGCCACAGAAAACACATCAGTGCTCACGGTTCAGTTTCTCTGAGCTCAGAATTCTTGCCCTAAATATCAGATGCACCCCACCCAGTGAAGCAAGCACAGCCCCTTGGCTCCTATTCGGGATCATTGCACACCCTGGTTTGCCCAGGACAAGTCAGCTTTACATCTTTCATCATGAATACCATCTCCCTCTATTCTCAAAAGTGGCCCAATGTAAGAAATATACTAAATTACATTCTACCTATTAGCTGTCCTGATTATACTATTCCTTCAGCATCTGAAATATCAAACATGGTGTGGCTATACTGTTTGAACTTCACATCTCCTCCTGTCCCCACGGACCTGCTTTTCAGTATTTTGGTGAATGGAAACACTGTCCTCCAATACGCTCAAGTCAGCCAGGGCTGGTCAATGAGGGGATTGGGATTGCAGAATAAAGGGTTGTTTTATTGTGGGAGGATAGTGTTTCTGAGAGGAAAATCTCTCTGGTCCTCAGGCCCCCAGGAGAGAGGAGAGGAAAGTCCTTGAGAGGTTACTGTCCATCAAACCATCAGAAGGAAGCCCCCCAAATACCTACAGCATTTGGAAGCATCCAAACTATCCCCCTTGACAATGTCAGAGGCTGGTGACCCATACTCTGAAAGTGTGGGAGCCCCTGAACCAATAAAGTGTCTGATACTGCTTGGAGATACTGAAAGTGAGCCTGAAAGGGTGGTTTGAGGTGAAAATTCTCAGGTCTCCAACTGCTGAGAAGTAAGGGAGAGGGTTCCTGCTCAGGCTTTGGAATTAAAGCCAAGGGATTAGGTGATTGTGGGGGTGAGCTTGCAAGAGGCAAGAGGGACCTGCAAAGGATTATGGCACATGGCCACCACCCACTCCTGCAAAGTGTAGCTGGATATGAAGGGCTGGGCTGGGCTGACCCAGTCCCCGCTACTGATGGATAAAACGTGTGATGTTCAATCTGGAGGAAGGTGGGCGTGGCCATCGCAAGCCACAGGAGACCATGTTTGGTTTTTCTCTCCCCTGTTGTGTCACCTTTAAGCCAGAGATGTTCATTAGGAGAAAAGGGTGTATGTGACACTTTGTTCTCTAAGTATCAAGAGAAGCACCTCAGGTTGGCTGAGATGTTGGCAAGGTTGGGCCTGGGTTGGGCAGGACAACATGCCCCCAAGGATGTCAACATCCTCCTTCCTAGAAACTGTGCACAGATTGGGTTGCATGACAGAGGTTGTAGATGGAACCTCTACAAGTCTGTGATCAGCCGACTGTGAGACACAAAGACCATCCTGGGTGATTCAGGAGGGCCCAGCGTAGCCAGGGGGCCCTTGGAAGTGGAGGACAGAGGCAGAAAAAGGGAATCAGAGCGGGCACAGATATGCAACTCTGCTGACTTCACCGATGGAGGGAGGAAGGGGCCACAGACAAGGAGATGAGGGTGGTCTTTACCTACTTTCTTAAAGGCAGATTTTCAATTTTAAGTGGGAACATCTTTGAAGTATTAGCCAATATGCCTCCCACTTTGAGCAATTAGACACACCTTCCCTAAGGATACTGAAAAGTAAAACAAGCAGAAAGAACCCTTTTAAAAATCTAGCATTTGCCTAAAGCAGACTTTACAAGCCTAGTAGGATTCTGTCCCTAAGAAAAGGACTGAGTTTCATCTGTCCTTAGACTGTTCTTCTCGCCTTCTCTCTGTAACATCACCGAAACCAGGAGGTGCTTCACAATCAACAGTGTCAGCCTTGGGTCACGTTTCACCTCCAGTATTTTTCTTTCTTAGCAGTATTTGAAATCAGTGTGAAAATCAATGATGGATTAAGTCGGATGAAATATGAAAATTGATTTATTCTTTGATTTTATAAGCATCATGAATCCTTATTTAAGTTTATTGTACTTTATTACTTTGTTATTACAGCTATCGTAATCCTTCCTGTTTTTATGCATTTTGTTTTCACAGAGACAAAAAACCAGAATCACCCCTGGTTTCAATATTAGACCTGTTTTTTGCTGGCTTTCCCCTCCTTGCTTTAATGAGATGTACTCAACATGTAACATTGTGTAAGTTTAAGGCATACAACCATGATGATTTGACACATGATCCCACATGCCACAACTAAGACCCTGACTTAGCCAAAACTTAAAATTAATTGATTAAAAAAGATGAAACTTTCTATAGGATATAAATAGATTATATATATATAGATTATATATAGAATATATATACAAATATGCAATATGCAACTGTAAATAAACAATATGCAAACAGGATATTTACATATATATCCTATTTTTCACCTCCATGGAGAAAACTATATATGTGAAACTTCATATATATGAAAGTATGTATATAGGATATATATCTGCCTACACATGGGTGTGTGCTAAGTTGCTTCAGCTGTGTGACTTTTGTGACCCTATGAATTTTAGCCCATCAGGCTCCTGTTCATGGAATTCTCCAGGCAAGAATACTGGAGTGGGTTGCCATGGCCTCCTTCAGGGGATCTTCCCGACTCAGGGATCGAACCCACGTCTCTTATGTGTCCTGCATTGGCACGTGGGCTCTTTACTGCTAGTGCCTCCTGGGAAGCCCATATCTGCTTATATATGAAACTATATATTACAGGTTGTATCAGCTATAAAAATTATAAGAAAATATCTCCTACTTTACTCCTCTGTAAAGTATATGAAATTATATTTGTGAAGAAATATGTATAAGATATAGGGGATATAGTATATATACGTGAAAATAGGATTTTCTTTTTTCCTCTTGTAATCATGAGGGCAGGACTTTGTTTTGCTCACTCCTGAATCTACAGCTTCTGAAAACCATGCCTTCTGTGCATCAAAAACTCGGTAATTATTTGCTGAATGATTTATGTTTATAATTAAGCTCTTCATTAGACTAGTTATAAGCCTTTCAGTGCAGTTTTAATTTTGAATACCATATGGTAGCCTCCACAATATTTTCTGAACTTTGGGCCTCTAGAGTCTTAATCTGACTCTGGGGGAAAAAAAAGATATTTCCATGGAGAGTGGTGGCCTGAAATCATGCTTACCTCTGGTTTTCGTCAATATCTGAGCATTACCTGGGCTGGCCTCTGCTATTTCTTATGGCCTGAGTTGTGCCCAGACTGGAGAGGCCTGGGACCTGCGATGGATCTCTGAATACTCCAGCCAGTTCAGTGTTGCTCAGAGACTTGAGGGTCCAAAGAAGGTCTGCATGTGGGATCTGAAACCACACTGATTCTACTCCTTGACTGTGCCCACTGCCTCCAAACTGAGAAATCTGACTCACTAGTTTTACTTGCAAGGGCCCCAAGCTGGGTTTTTGTCTCAGTCACAAACACTCATTATGCTCCTGGCATTTTCTCTCCTCTTCTTGGATCAAAGATCATTCCCTCGGGGAAAAGCCAGCAGAAGCTTCTGTAACTCACCCTAAAATTAAAGTCAAGGCTCTGTGTCAAGTTCTTATAAAGCAGAAACCCTCAGTGTCAGGCCTGGAAAGACAAATAATGGAAAAAAACAAAAAACAAACTCTACAACTTTTGGCTAAGTATAATATCAAATGTCAGATTTTGTATGTACACTTTTGCCATCATTTCCCCCTCTATTAATTTTAACTCTATAGAAGCAGAAGGTAAAGATGTATTGATGGGTTGGTACTAATTATCTCCTGCTATCTTCATTGATGAGAATTTCTGACATGAGTTGGGGTTTGAATCACAGCAGTGTGTTCACTCATATCCATTTTAGATGTGATTTGCGAGCTGCCAGCTGCATGCCTCATTTTACTACCAATGGAGGTTTGACTCCTCAATCAGCATGCAGAACACCATCGTTCTTACGTTGGGTTTCAAAAGAAAAGTGCAATGGCTCTGTGCCAACAACATGCACCCTGTGCAGGACAGCGTTTAAATGTCTGAGCATTGACTCAGAGGATTTAAAAGGGCTTAGGACCTCTAACTCATGCCTTAATGCACCTGTTGTCAATATGTTTTCCTTCTTCATATAACAATGTACTTGTAGTCACAAAATTGTAAGTCAAAGTAATAATTTCTACCACAGAAGTGGAGGGAGGTTGAGCCAGGATGGCAGAGAGGGAAGACCCAGGGTCAGTGTCTCCCCACACCTAGGACACTCACCAGATGCTGGTGGGGGGCCTCTGACAACCAGGTGGGCAGGAGGAGCCCCTGAGTGACCAGCACTGTTTACAATAGCCAGGGCATGGAAGCAGCCTAGATGTCCACCAACAGAGGAGTGAGTGAAGAAGATGCAGTCCATGTATACCCTGGAATATTAGTCATAAAAAGGAGTGAAATTGAGTCCGTTGGAGTGATGTGGATGAATCTAGAGCCTGCCATACAGAGTTAAATAAGTCAAAAAGAGGAAAATAAATATCATATATGTATTATTGCATACATATGGAATCTAGAAAAATGGTACTAATGAACCTATTTGCAGGGCAGCAATAGAGACACAGACAGAGACAATGGACTTGTGGTCACGGTGAGGGGGAAGAAAAAGTGGTGAAGTGAGAGAGCAGCACTCACATGTACACACTACCATGGGTAAGACAGAGAGCAGGTGGGGAGCTGCTGCAGAGCACAGGGAGCTCAGCTCAGTGCTGTGTGATGACCCAGACGGGAGGGACGGGAGGATGGAAGGGAGGCTCAAGAGCGGGGATATGGGTATACATATGGCTGATTCACTGCGCTGTCTGGCACAAGCTGACACAATGTTGTAAAGCAATTATAGTCTAACTAAAAATAGAAAAATGGAGGGGAATTAGTTACTCTCACCCTTATAGGCATTTTAGAATCCTGGAAGGTACTATGCCTGCAATTTGGGCTTCTGCCTGACCAGGCAGTGCTCATCAAGAAACCTTTAGCTCATAATGAACATCTGGCTCCAGGTGTAGACAGATGATGTCTCTTGGCATCCAGCAAACAATACATCCAAAATCCAAATTTCACCAAGTATGTGTGTTCACAAAAAGACAGTGTAACAGAAAATGCTATGGCAAGGGAATGGAGAGGATCTGATACTTTGTGCCTCACTGGATGTTTATCAATGCTCAGTACAAATATGGGTTTATTCTACCATGGATGCATTCCACAGACATTTATTTATTAAGAAACTGTTACACACCAGACTCTCAGTTAAGTCCAGGAAGACAGAAATAAGTCAGAAAAGTCCCCAACCTAGAATGTCTCCAAACCTAACATGTAAATAACTGAGGATAACCACATTCCTCACAGAGTCACATCTTACCTAAGAGTTAAAGTCTAAAGAAGGGTGCATCCACCTAAAGTGAAAATTACCCTTGAAAATCTTTTAAATTGGGATTTTTTTTTGGACCACAGATGTATTGCTTGACTTCTAACATCTGACTTCTGTTATTTTGATCTTTAGCATCTTGGAAGTAACAGTGTACAGTTCTCTTGCACAATCTAATTGCCTACCCAGTATCTAAGAAAGAACGCTCAGCCCCTGGCTTCTTGTTACCATTTAAGCTGCCAAAGAATCCTAATTAGCTGTCACAGTTCCTTCTTCATGTAGAAAACAGAAAATATGGGAGTAGCAATGGAGCTGGATCCCTTTCCTTCTGACCTTGCCTTTATAGCCAAGGTAGTATCTCTCGAGCCACTCTCATCATATCTTTACTGTTTTCTGAGTCAAACTAACAGAGCCACTTAAATACAATTCTGAAAGTTGTCCATCAACTCATTATCCATCATCAGTTGGAACTCCTGCATGTTTTCTCTTGGTTCTGGAGAAAATTCCCACCCGCCATCCTTTAAATGACCTTGCTTTTTCATATAAAAGTTTGGAGAAATTCTGCTGCACAAATGAATATATGCGTGGCTCCTCACTTCAAAGAGGAGAATGCTGAGCTGGGTTACTTGCTGATTTTTTCCTACTGTAGGGAAGTTTCTCTTGGATATCTGAATCTTCCATGTCACAATCAAGATAGATGGAGCTCTTCTCCTTTATCCACCTTGTGACTCCGTAGATTAGACCCTTCCTTTCAAAAGTTATTGACAAAGCAGCAGGCATTGTTCTAGGCATTGGAAAATCATCAATGATCAAACCAAGAAGGTTTTGGCCTCATAAACGTGGACAGCAAATAGATGAACAAGGTGATGGTGATTAAGTTCCAGGAAGAAAAATAAACCAGGGAAGGTGGGGTGGAGAGTTGGGGAGTGATGGAGCTGGCTTATTACCCTGTGAACTGGGGTCTTTGGAGCTAAGACCTGAAGGAAGTGAAGGGGTGAGCTGTGTGTGGATCTGGTAGAAGAGACAGATGTTTGAAGGTCTTAGGTGGGAGCATGCCTGCAAGGTCTCTGCAATCTTCAGAAGGCAGTCTGGCTGAAGGCAAGGCAAGAAATGAGGTCAGGTGGTGAAGATCCTGAGGACAGGGAGATTGGATGGTCTTAGTGGCAACTGTAAGGCATTTTAGCTTTTATTTTGAGAAAATGGAGAAGCCACAGGACAATTTTGAATGGAGGAGTGATGTGATGTGTCTCACGTTTCTAAAGGAATACTTTCACTGATGAGTTGAGAGTAGTTTTGGGGGTAGTTTTGGAGAGTAGTTTCAGGACAAAATCAAGAGCAGTAACATGCTTGAGGAAGTTGTAGAAAGTTCATTTTACCTTCTAATCTTGACCCCACTTACTAAGTTCTAAATGAAACTTGAAAAGATTTTGTGCAGATACTTCTGAAGTTAAGACTGTAGCTCAGAGGCGAATTCCTACTTATAAAGCAAATATACAAGTGATCGAAGTGGCTCTGATAGATTGCTTTCCCAGCACAGTGCAGAATCAAACTTGTCATAAGAATGTTATATCCATCTTACAACTGAAGAAACTGAGGAAAGGGAAGTTTACATATCCAGACTCGATCTCATTTATAAAGAGCTAGGATTTAAATCCAGACAATCTGACATGAGAGCCCAAACTCTAAAGCATCATGTGCCCACCATGTGCCCACCATGCAATAATCACACAGGATGTGGCACTGGCTGCACCTTTAGACAGGATATAAGCTGCTCAGTTTGCTGCAGTCTTTGCTACTTCCTATCTCCTTTACACATTTAAGTTATTGTGTGGATCCTGTTTTCTGGGGTGATGATCCTTGGTCTAAATGTTTTCTGAGATCCTTTGTGTAAATTCTAGGTCAAAGATGATGAAGAGGTTTCACCTCTTAAATCCATGATTGATGGTGTTGAGAAGAGTTCCCAGGAATGTCTGAACATAATAGAAAGATGTGCTATATTTGACTGGTGATGCTGAGTATTTTGTATGAGGTAGGTTTGCTGATGCTGCTCTTGGCTAACCCAGGATGGAAGGCAAGGTTGGTTTGCCCTCTCTGACCCCATCTATCCCATTTCCCCAAAAGGCAGAATCTTTGCTTGTCCTGATTTTGACTACCAAATAGCAAAGTTGATCTAAGCAAGTTCATTCTGACAAAATTTCAGGAAGGGATAAATATACAGTCTCTCCCAGAAGTATGTTCAGTTTGACAAAAGAGTGTAGGGAGAATGAACGGTTAGTGCAATAGTATGTCTTGTTGGAGGGATTGCAGGCATCCATGTGTGGAGGAGTTATTTTTGGCTGGGAGTGTGGGCTTTCCATGTGCCCTGGTAAATGATCACTCACAGAAGGAAAGCCTGATCGGAGTCCTTGAACAGAGGTGGGCAAATATTTTCTGTAAAGAAATGGATGGTAAGCATTTTTGGCTTTGTGGACTGTGTGATTGCTCTCACAGCTACTTAAGTCTGCCACAGCAGTGCTAAAGCAGTACTGATAAATGGATGGTATGCTCCCAACCTGTTACTATGGCAGCCATAGTTTGCCAACCCATATCCTGAATGATGAGTGACAGAAGCAAAAGCAAAACAGGCCTTGGAAATGGGTATCATGGATCTTGGTTTCTGATGTGTTAAAATTCTTTGCATTCATTTTCCAAGAGAACTTTGCAGGCAGAAATCTTGCCCTAGCCCACTCCCAACAAAATCCATTTAGAAATACAAAAATCCAACCAGATTTAATCCAATCTCATAAAATCCTGAGCATGTACAATTTTAAACATGTGGTTTCTTTAGAGAATATCTCAGGGTGGCACGAAGTACCTTCAGTTTCCTAGATACCTTTAATCTCTCAGCAAAGGGAAGCCAATATTCAATAATTAATGCTTTAGTATCTTATTTCATTTGGAAATGACCTACCCATTTAAAAAACTCGGCCCCCAAATCCCCCCAAAAACAAACCAAAAAACTGTGTGTTCACAGCAGCCAATTGACAAAAGGCTGAAGCAACCCAAGTTCCCACTGATGGATGAATGGATAAATGGTCTGTCCATACGATGGAATATGACTCAACCTTGAAAAGGAAGGAAATTCTGACCCATGCAAAAACATGCATGAACCTTGAGGATGTTACAGTCAGTGAAATAAGCCAGATACAAAGGACAAATACTGTATGATTCCACTAATACGCGGCACCTAGAGTGGTCAAATTCACAAAGACAGAAAGTAGAACAGAGGCTACCAGGGGCAGAGGGAATTAGTGCTTAATTGGGACTTAGTGTTTAAATGGGTACCAAATTTCAGCTCTGCAAGAAGAAAAGAGTTCTGGAGATGGATGGTGGTGACAGCTGCTCAACAATGTGAATATACTTGACAATACTGCCCTGTATACTTTGGAATCGTTAAGATGGTAATCTTATATGTATTTTGTCACAGTTTAAGCAAAAAACCTCTGGGTGCCTCAATATTCTTATCTGAAACATAAGATTAAAAAAACACTATTTCTTGGGGTCATTGTGAGGACCAAAGAAATGCTACCTGCTGTGTAATGAACACCCAGGATACATGAAAACATTGCTATTTCTATTATTATTAAAATACTTCTCATGTTTAACCTGGATCAGGAGTCAGGACCTACTGACGACTCTGAAATGATGCTTTATATATTAGAAACTGGCAAGTGGGTAGAAAGGAAGAGAATCAGGGTCTAAACACTGGGTCCAGGTTTGAGGATGAGAAATACTGTTTTCTCTAAACTGAAACATTTACTCTCAATCAAGCAATAAAAATGTTCTGACACTAGTAAGTCAACTTCAGGGAAGGAACACCGTTATTTGGTGTCCAAATAGGATGCTGCCACATGAAGAGGCGGCAGTAGATGTGCAGGCAGAGATGATGCTGTGCAGCCTATCGGCCCTTTTTCTGCCTCTGCTGTTTCATTTGCATCCAAGAGTGTCTCTACTGATGGCGGGGGGACAAATACGAGTCCCGACTCTGCATCCAGCAGGTGGCTTCACCCCACTCTCTAGCTACAGATTCTATTCCTATATGTGAGGTTTATTTATTTTTTAATATAAATTTATTTCTTTTAATTGGAGGCTACTTTGCAATACTGTACTGGTTTTGCCATACATTGACATGAATCCGCCACAGCTGTACATGTGTTCCCCGTCCTGATCCCCCCTCCCTCCTCCCTCCGCATCCCATCCCTCTGGGTCATCCCAGTGCACCAGCCCCGAGCATCCTGTATCATGCAGCGAACCTGGACTGGTGATTCGTTTCACATATGATAATATACATGTTTCAGTGCAATTCTCCCAAACCATCCCACCCTCGTGAGGCTCTCCCACAGAGTCCAAAAGACTGTTTCATACATCTGTGTCTGTTTTGCTGTCTTGCATACAGGGTTATCATTACCATCTTTCTAAATAACCACTGATACAATCTAAATGTTCATTGGCAGATAAATGGATAAAGGCGTGGGATATTTATACAATGGAATATTACTCAGCCATAAAATGAATGAAATAATGCCATTTGCAGCAACATACATGGACCTAGGGATCATCCTACTAAGTGAAGCAAGCCATGCAGAGAAAGACAAGTATCATATGATATCACTTATACGTGGAAGCTTTAGAAAACAGAGACAAATGAATTTATACACAAAATAGACCCACAGACATAGAAAATGAACTTATGGTTATCTAAGGGAGAAGGAAGGGGGGAGGAGGGATGAATTCAGAATTTGGGATTAACAGATGCGTGTGCTCAGTCACTCAGCCATGTCCAACTCTTCAGGACCCCAGGGACTTCAGGCCGCCAGGCTCCTCTGTCCATGGGATTTTACAGGCAGGAATACTGGAGTGGGTTGCCATTTCCTTCTCCAGGGGATCTTCCTGATCCAGGGACCGAACCCATGTCTCCTATGTCTTCTGCACTGTCAGGTGGATTTTTAACCTCTGAGACACCTGGGAAGCCCAATTAACAGATACACGCTACTATATATAAACTAGATAACCAACAAGGACCTACTGTATAGCACAGGGAACTATACTCAATATTTTGTAAAACTCTGCAAGGGAAAAGAATCTGACACACACACACACATATGTATACATATAACTGAATCAGTTTGCTGTACACCTGAAACTAACACAACATAGTAAATCAATTATACTTCAATAAAGATAAAATTAAAAAACAACAAATGCTAAAAAAGGATATTGAGGAAACAACAGGAACAAATAACTATCCATTGCATGCAAGATGGATTGAAGAAGGGGAATATTTGAGAGGTTATTCTAATCTAACAGCCTTGCTCAATGAAGGAACTCAAGGGATATGTGTTCACCAAATGAAAAGTGTGTTGCCTCTATCAGTGCCTGAAAAGCATCATGCTCCTTCTTGGAGGATGCCATGTCCTACAGCCGAACCGCTTCCCAGGAGCTCTTCCCCTGCAAGTAACACAGGAGAGTCTGAAGAGGAGGCAGCAGGGCTGATTGAACAGGCATAATCCACACGATTTCCCGATTCCTTGGCTGGTATTTAAGAAACCACTTTGGGGACTTTCCTGGTGGTCCAGTGGTTAAGAATCCACCTTGCAATGCAGGGGACGTGAGTTTGATCCCTGGTTGGAGAGATAAAATCACATGTGCCGTGGAGCAACTAAACCCACACACAACTAGAGAGAATCTTTATACCAATGAAATATCCTGCATAATGCAACAAAGATCCCACGTGCTGCAACTAAGACCCGAAAGAGCCAAGTAAGTAAATAAATAAAACAACAAAAAAAGGAGCCACTTCTCTCTGGGAGAGGACAAAAATGATGAGCCCCAGTAAAAGATCAGCAGACTGAGAAAAAAAAAGGGACTCAAGAGGATGCCCTCTCCTCGTGGCTCTCTCTGTGGCTGATCAGGTGATGGGAAGTTCAGCAGGGGTCCCCAAAGCAGGCTGCCTGGCGGGCAGGGCCCCCACTACCCTCCTCTCCTCCTCTGGAGCAAGGCCACTGCCAAGACAAGCCATAGCCTGCAGCCCACAGCACAGCACCCCACTGGGGAGGCAATCTCTGCTACTCCTTTGCTCTCTTGGGGTTGTTAAGTGTCTCATTCCAGTCCTGAAATCACACTCCTTCCCCCGGCAGCGGCGGTCTGCTCCTGTGGCAGGAACACTTCTGGCTGGATCAGCCTTGGGAGAACACGTCAGGATTGATTAAGCCCAGTTTCCCACCCTTGTGAGTTTCTGCTGGAAAGCAGGGTAGGTCCTGATGCTGTCACAGTATTAGAAGATGCTGAAGCAGGCTCACTGAATCCAGCTGCGATGTGCAGGGGCTGACCTCCCTTCACTGGTAACAGAGGACTTTTCTGCCATTTGGGGAAGATACTTGTCTGTTTAGGAGCAGTTAATGAGCGCTTTAAAAACAACTCAGCAAAAAAAGGAAACCTCCTACACTATTGGTTGGAATGTAAATTGGTGCAGCCACTATGGAGAACAGTATGGCGGTTCCTTAAAAAACTAAACATAGAGCTACCATATGATCCAGCAATCCCACTCTTGGGCATATATCCAGAGAAAAATCTAATCTGAAAAATACATGCACCCAAATGTTCACAGCAACATTACTTACAATAGCCAAGACGTGGAAGCAACTCAGTGTCCACCAACAGATGAATGGATAAAGATGTGGAATATATACACTGAAGTGAAGTGTTAGGTGCTCAGTCCTGTCTGACCCTGTGACCCCATGGACTGTAGCCCACCATGTTCCTCTATCCATGGAATTCTCCAGGCAAGAATACTGGAGTGGGTTTCCATTTCCCTCTCCAGGGGATCTTTCCAACCCAGGGATTGAACCTGGGTCTTCTGCATTGCAGACAGATTGTTTACCTTCTGAGCCACCGGGGAAGTCCGTATCTACACTGGAATATATTAAAAAAAGAATAAAATAATGCCATCCATAGCAACATGGATGGACCAAGAGATTATCACACTAAGTAAAGAAAGAGAAAGGCAAATATCACATGACATCACTTATATGTGAAATCTAACTTTTGAACTTATTTGCAAAACAGAAACAGACTCACAGATAGAGAAAATAAAGTTATGATTACCAAAGGGAACATGTCGGGTAGGGGAGGGATGAGTTAGGAGTTTGGGATTAGAGATACACACTACTATATATAAAACAGATAAACAATGAGATCCTACTGTATAGCACAGAGAACTATATTTAATATCTTGTAATAACCTATAATGGAATAAATGAAAAAGAATCTCTCTATATATATCTATAAAATATGTGTCTCTCTATATTCTACTACCATATATCTGAATACCTTTGCTGTGCAACAGAAATGAACTCAACATTGTAAATCAACTGCTGTTCAGTCATTAACTCATGTTCAACAAGTCGTGTCCGACTCTCTGAGACCCCATGGACTACAGCACACAGGCTTCCCTATTCTTCACTGTCTTCCCGGAGTTTGCTCAAACTCACGTCCATTGAGTTGGTGATGTTATCCAACAATCTCATCCTCTGTTGTCCCCTTCTCCTCCTGCCTTCAGTCTTTCCCAGCATTAGGGCCTCTTCCAATGAGTCAGCTCTTTGTGCATGAGGGGGTGTCAAACTACTGGAGCTTCAGCTTCAGCCTCAGTCCTTCCAATGAATATTCAGGGCTGAATTCCTTTCGGATTGACTAGTTGGATCTCCTTGCTGTCCAAGGGACTCTCAAGGGTCTTCTCTAGCACCACAATTCAAAAGCATCAATTCTTCAGTGTTCAGCCTTATTTATGGTCCAACTTTCATGTCCGTGTTTCAAGTAAAAAAAAAAAAAAACAAAACAAAACTCAGCAAGCATTTCAGGAGTGACTCTTGAGCCCAAATCAGTCTTCTTTGCTATGTGTAAAAGTGTAGTTTGGCTTTGCAGTACAGCCACTTCCCACAGGGCAACTATGGGGCTCTGTTCCCTGACCTCCATAGCTCTGCCCGTCCTAAGTGGCTGCATGCAGTATATGCTGTTTCTGTTTCTCGGAGGCCCCCACCGTATTCTGTGGTGAGAGCACAGAGTTCCTGGGGCTGGAGAGGGCCTGCCCCTCTCCCCCAAACCCCTCCTTTTTTAGTTCGTGTCCTTTGGAGTGATGTAGGCAGAGAGTCAGACACGATTGAGCGACTGAACTGAACTGAACTGAGGCTTTGGACAGTCGGTGTTTTAGGCTGTCTAAGCTTCAAGGATAAGGAGGTGACCTAAACAGGTCCCATGAGAGCATATCCCAGGTCTTACACTGGACTGGCCCAGCAGACGTAGATTCTTTCCTGTTGGATTTGAACTGGTTCTGAGGCATCCATTTTGCTCCCACAAGGGCAGCCTCTGTCAGAATGAAACTCACCCACAAGAAAGTGTGGCTATATGTGAGGGGGTGGGAAAGAGAGAGAGAATGTTCGTGTGGTTCTGAACAAATCCCTCAGAAATTAGTCCTGACTGAACTCTCCAATGACGTCAGCCACACTTTTTTCCTATTTAAACTGAAGTCAGTGTGGGTGGAATTTCCTGTTATTTCCAACTCCTAAGAATCACAATAGATATTCTCATCAATATCTGAAATGCATCCGTGAGGGACCTGCTGCCTTCTTAAAAACCCAGCAGCCTTGGGAGACACAAGGTAACATGCCTTCATGTAATTTATGATTCAGACCAAATGAGTTTTCCAGTGGGTCTCCTGAGAGATGGTTTGGTATGGAGGGAGGAGAATGCAAGAGGTTATTGGGTCTCTGGCTAGAGAAAGAAAAGAAAGCAAATGAAAATAAAAAGATGTTGGGGGTGGGGATAGATGGGCGTTAAAGACAGACCTACTGCTTAGAGATTTCCCAGGAGCCTCTGAGCAGGTGTTGAGATGCTTCTCCAAGGATTTCTTGGCTTTCTTTCTCAAGGGCTTCCGAATGGCACCAAAACATTATCTACAAAACATTATCTCTCTCAACACCTGTGATTCATAGAGCAGCATGGTGACAGCTGTGCAGGCTGTGGGGTTTGATTTTCAAGTTATTCACCAGGTGGTGAGGCCTGTGGATGGACGTGAAACTGAACACAGGAAGGTTTTCCACTTTCCTTGAGTCTCTGCATTTCTGACAATGATTTCATGGACTCCCGAGACAACCCAAGTCATTCTGTACTCTTTAGGGCACAAATATAAACACAGATTTCTTTGGTGACTGGTATTATAAGATAAACAGAATTGCTTTACACAGAAAAGGATTCCATTGGTTTCTGTTTAGGCAGTAGTGCGGTGGGATTCGAGGTCTTGAGCAGTATCATAAGTTCTTGATTTTTCTGCACAGTGGTTCTGACTTCCTCTATTGTTTCTAATTCCCTAGCAGGTTCCTTTCTCAAGATGGAATCTGGACATCCTTGGTGGTACAGTGGATTAGAATCTGCCTGCCAATGCAGGGGACATGGGTTTGATCCCAGGTCCAGGAAGATTCCACATGCTGTGGAGCAACAAAGCCTGTGCACCACAGCTTCTAAGCCCACAAGCTGCAACTGCTGAACCCATGTGCTACAATTGTTGAAGCCTGTGTGCCTAGAGCCCGTGCTCCACAGTAAGAAAAGCCGCTGCAATGAGAAGGCTGTGCTCTGCAGTGAAGAGTAGCTTCCACTTGCAGCAACTAGAGAAAGCCTGCACACAGCAACAGAGACCCAGGGCAACCAAAAATTAAAAAAAAAAAAAAAAGATGGAACTTAATAACTCTGGCATATCCTCTCAAGGATAAGCAGTAAGAACGAAAGGAGAGAAAATGTTCTCTTACAGGAGTTTCAGCCAAAGCCAAACCCACCGATTGGGATTCAATACCGTGTCTCCCCCTGAGCCAATGAAAGTCTCTGGAGGGATGCAGTGCTGTGATTGGCCACTGTGGGTCACATGGCCACTGGAAGCTGGGTTGGACACCATACCATTTAAATTGCATAGATTTAAAA
This sequence comes from Capricornis sumatraensis, assembly GCF_032405125.1. Lineage (NCBI taxonomy): Eukaryota > Metazoa > Chordata > Mammalia > Artiodactyla > Bovidae > Capricornis > Capricornis sumatraensis. The sequence goes on along the minus strand of NC_091085.1, from coordinate 54,817,813 downwards.
TAAATGAGGCATGGTTATGAAATACACAGCATGGGAACACAGTCAATAACTATGTAATATCTTTATGTGATGACATAATAACTACACTTAGCGTAGTGATCATTTTGAAATATATAGAAATCTCGAATTACTCAGCTGCATAACACAAACTAACATGGTGTTGCAGGTCAACTATACTTCAAAAACAAACAAACAGACACAAAAGAGATCAGATTTGTGGTTATCAGAGGTGTGGGGTGAGGTGAGAGGGCATTGGATGAAGGCAACCAAAGATAGACTCCTAGCTATAAGATAAATAGGTGCTAGAGATGTAATGTACAACATGATAAATAGAAGTAACACTGCTGTCTGTTACATATGAAAGTTGTTATGAGAGAAAATCCTAAGAGTGCGCATCACAAGAAAAAAAATTTTTTTTTTTCTATTTCTTTATTTATGTATCCCCCTGGAGTGAGAAGCAACTCGCTCCAATATTGCCTGAAGAATCCCATGGACAGGGGAACCTGGCGGGCTCAGAGCAGCAGAGCACACAATTATATATCCATGTGAAGTGAGGGACATTCACTGAACTTATCATGGTCATCATTTCGTAATGTACGTAGGTTAAATCATTATGCTGGACACCTTAAACCTATACAGTGCTGTATATCAATGATATCCCAATCAAACTGGAAGAAAAAATTTAAATAAATTTTTAAAAGTAAAATATTCAAGACTCTCATACAGTGAAGTTAAGTCACAAAGAGGAAAGCAAATACCGTAGATCACGTATAAGTGGAATCTAGAAAAATGGTACAGATGAACTTACTTGCAAAGCAGAGACAGAAACACAGATGTAGAAAACACAGATGTAGAGAACACACGTATGGATACCAAAAGGGTGGGTAGGATAAATTGGGAGACTGAGATTGGCATATACACACTACTGTGTATAAAACAGATAACTAATGAGAACCTATTATATCGCATAGGGAACTCTACTCAGTGCTCTGTGGTGACCTAAATGGGATGGAAATCTGAAAAAGAGCAGATGTAGGTATGCATATAACAGATTCACTTTGCTGTATAGCAGAAACTAACACAACATTGTAAAGCAACTATACTCCAATAAAAATTAAAAAAAAATAAAATAAAGAATTGGGGGGGGGAAGCAAAAAAAAACTTGCATGAATTCAGTGGAGAGATTTTTAGAGAATATCCGCTTATTGTTATCAGAAAAAAAGCAAATGGAAGCTGCAGGACAAAGCTCCCTGTCCTCTGTAGGAATCAGTAGGACTTTCTAAAAGCAGTGCAAACAGGAAGAAACTCACAGTGAATGATTTACTTAATTCATAATAAATAACCAACAAAGACTGTCTGGAATATAACATGCCACCCCCAACATTGCAAACTGAAAGCTGGTGCAAGTTTTAGCAACAGACCTCCCCAGGGGTATTTATGGTTTCTGTGATCTTTCTCTTCTGTAGGTTCATCTTCAGAGTTTCCTTAGTGTTTTCCTGGAGCCATGATGGAGAGGATCCTTAGTAAATAATAAGCTAGATCGAATGGCATATGATTTTTACAAAATTTTACAGCACTTACTCAGAGGGCTTCCCTGGTGGCTCAGTGGTAAAGAATCCGCCTGCCAATGCAGGAGACACAGGTTTGATCCCTGGCTCGGGAAGATCCCACGTGCTGCAGAACAACAAAGCCCCTGCCCCACACATCCTGAGCCTGTGCTCTAGAGCCTGGGAATGGCAAATACTGAGCATACGTGCTGCAGCCACTGAAGCCTGCAGGCCCTAGTGCCCACACTCCGCAACAAGAGACGTCATCACAATGAGAGGCCTATGCACCACAACTCAAGAGTAGCTCCTGCTTGCTGCAACTGGAGAAAGCCAGGGCACACCAACAGAGACCTAGCATGGCCAAGAATAAAATAAATAACATCATATATATATATATATATATATATATCTTGCTCAGGAAAGACTTTAGCAAGAAGATGAAGTCTGGCAACCATCGAGGGGAAGAGAGTTAGGAGCAGAAGGGTGTCTGACCTGTTAGAGGAAAAGCGAAGTCCACAGGGTGCTGGGAACAGAGGTGGCGAGAGGGAGCATGACCAGAGTGAGGTTCGAGTTGAGGCAGGCATACCGGCTGGGCTGTACTTCCCCTGTCCTGGTAAACCCTTTAGCTTTACCTTTGAGGTGGGAGGAGGCCAGTGGATGGTTCTGAGCTAAGGAATGACATCACTAGGCTTCCATATGAATCAGCCCAGCTGCCGCAGGCGGCCACTGGGACGCCAACAAGAAGGTCACTGCTTTGATCCAGGAGAGTTATGGTGGCTTGGGCTGGGGTGGTGGCTGTGAGGACTGCTTGGCTCCTGGGTGTGTTTAGAAAGCACTGCCAATGGGGTTTGCTAAAGGACTGGATGTGGGGAGAGAGAGAGAACAAGGAATATGGATGTGCTAAGAATGTGCCAAGATTCTGGTCTGAGCCACTGGGGAGATGAATGTACCATGTACTGAGGTGAAGGGAATTCTGGGTGGGATGTGTTGTATACTGTCACATGGCTTGGTCATCTTCTCACAGCACTGCCTTCTCTCAGAGACACTAAGGACAGGGCCGTGCCTCTAACCTGTGCCCCAACACCTGAAACTGGACCCAGCGCTCAGCGACGACTCAATCTGTGTTTGTCCACTGCTTTCTTGTGAGTGGAAACGCTCCCTGGGGTTCACGTGGGGTCAGAGAGGCCCTTCAGTCCCTGAGCAGAACAGGCAGGAAGGCTGGCGGGCTCTGACAAGTCCTGGGACCACAAGGATGGGAGGCCCCCGCCCTCCCCACTGCATCCCTTCTGGGATGGGGGCGTTTGCTGGGAGGCTGGCTCAGAGGAGGTGCCAGGAAGCTCTGTCTGCACAGTGGGTGGTGACAGCGTGACAAACCCCTCTCCCCTGCAGACTGGCATCACAGTACAAGCTGCTTGGCAGAGCAAACGAGGCGCCCCCTCCCTCCCCAGGCATCGCATCCCCCAAAAGGCCTTTGTTTTAGATCACTTTTGCATTCAATTTAAAAGGTGAAAGCAGCAGCCAGAGAGGAGGGGGTCTTCAGCATTTAAACCAGGGATGGGGAGAGCTGATCACCCCGTCACTAACTCATGGAGAATCCTACTGGTTAGCTAGGGGAGTGGAGCCACTTGTGAATCCTCACCGATCCTCCAAAAACGCTTTGTGCTATGAAATCATCCTAGAGCGTGGCCGCATACACATCAACCTAGTATCTGATGCTGCCTTCTCTCCCCTTCCTAGCCGGTGCGGTCAGCGGGGGTCAGTAAGCTCTATTTGGATGGTGGTCCCTCATCCCTCGGCCATCCTCCCTAGGCGTGTGGAAGAGGTCACAGCAGTTGGAAACACAGACGGTCAGGACCATCGCCAACCAGGACTAACATTCCCCACCAACCCCCGACCACCTCCTGAAGCACCATGTCCTTCTCATCCTGATCTAATCTCAGGCAGGGAATGGAAGCAACAGGATAATCAGAGTGGGATGGGGGATGGGGGATCTCGGGGGACCCTGTGGTCCCAGCCGGTTGAGGAGCAGTGATGCTGACCCGACAGTGGATTTCTGCAGGGAGCCGGGGTGTCAACTTGCCTTAATGACGTCTTCATCAGACGATCGACACTCCACAGACTTGAGGTCTGTCACCGCGCCATCCTCCTCCACAGAGACTACCTTCACGGGCACGGCCACCGTCTTCCCAGTGAGGATGGCTGTGTTCAGGATTTCTGCCTCCTGGAAGAGCAAACGTATTCCACCATTACATCCTGACACTCAATGCAGACCGCCTTCCCTCGGGCTCCCTGTGAAGAACCTGCCCCCACTCAGGCTCAGGAAGCCTGGCATTCTGCACCAGCCGAGGGGTCCTGGTGGCCCAGGTAATGTTCCTCCATCACCCAGACTTTCGAGGAGATGAACATGATGGAGAGGGGGTATGGGATGCGAGGCGGGGTGGGGGGGTGGAGCAAATTCATCATGAATATTGTATTTGACAAACTTCACCATGCACCAAGAACTGTCCTAGCACGTGTAAGTAAGGACATATGAAGTCTCACAGAATCATTTCACGTGCACTCAGATTTGCTCTACTCTGTGGGTGGCACAGAGAGGTTCTGTTACTTGACACAGCTAAGAAATGGCAAAGGTGGGATTAGAACCCAGGATGTTCAACCCCTGAGTCCACGTGTTCATGTTCCAATTGGTCTAAACTCACACAAAAGGATTCTGATGCAAGCAGTCAACTGCTGGCCAGGGAACAGGATGCCTAATGCGCGGGACATAAGGAGACTGAGAGGCTGTCACTCTGTACGCTGTGGCTCTTGCTTCCTTTCACTTCCTGTCACTCCTCCAAGGTTATCCCAGACTCTGTATGTGTCTGGAATGCTATGACGACCCCAGTGACACCCGCAGAGCCCCATCGATGTGACACACGCACGCACAACACTCACCCCAACATGCACTCTCCCTGCTAAACACTTCCTCCACAGCTCAGCTCAACATGTGTCCTTTGGGACCTCCCTGTTTGCCTCTGTTATTTGCTTTCAGAGCCAAGAACATGACAGTCCCTGAGAGCCCAGGAAAGAAAGGCATGGGCTGTCCTTTGGGGCATCTGACACCACTGCAGTTTTGCTATTCCTTATAGCAAAACTTATAGTTGTTCAATCCTTTCATTCTTCGACACGGTAAGCTCTGTGGGGCTGCCTCTGCTTCCTGCTCAGCAGAACCTCACCCAGAGCCTGTGGAAAGCATGGAGAAGAACCCAGCAAGAAAGGAACTGGAATCCACACTAGCATCTTCATCTCCTTGTTCTGTACGTTAGCCTTCTGTGCGTAAGTCCCTTCCTTTTAATTTTTTTATTTTTTACTGACATATAGATGCTTTGCAATGTTGTGTTATTTGTGGTACATGGCAAGGTGATTCATATATGTATATATATATATATTACTTTTCAGATTCTTTTCCATTATTGGTTATTCTAAGGTACTGAATATAGTTCCCTGTGCTATACAATGGGTCCTTGTCGTTTATCTCTTTTATATATAGTAGAGTGGAAAAGGAAATGGCAACCCACTCCAGTATTCTTGCCTGGAGAATCCCATTGACAGAAGAGGCTGGAGGGCTACAGTCCACGGGGTCGCAAAGAGTCGGACACGACTGAGCGACTCACACATGCACACACACATATAGTAGTGTGTACCTGTCAATCCTAAACTCCTAGTTTATCCTTCCCCTGCCTTCCTTTTTGGTAACCACAGTTTGTTTTCTATGCCTGTGAGTCTATTTCTCTTTTTGTAGGTAAGTTCATTTGAATAATTTTTTTTTAGATTCCACATGTAAGTGATATCATGTGACATTTGTCTGTCTGAGTTCTCTCTTCTTGGCAATGGGTACCTTTTCTCTGTGTTGGGAAGATCCCCTGGAGAAGGAAAGAGCAATCCACTCCAGTATTCTTGCCTGGGAAATCCCATGGACAGAGGAGCCTGGTGGGTTACAGTCCATGGGGTTACAAAGGATTGGATATGACTCAGCAACTGAGCATGCACGCGCCTTTTCCTGGACATCGAGCAAGCATCCTCACTCTGCACTTCTGTCTCCAGCAAGCCCATGCCTTCTAGGGTTACTGTCACACTCTTGCGGTTTGTGCGCAGTCCCATGGGATCCCATGAGCCTGTTTCTCAGGTGGAGAACACTGAGCCCCAAGCAATAAGAATCTCATTCCTCTCATTTGCCTCCTCTAACCACATGAAGATCAAAATTCCCATATAAGCCTCAGTCTTTGTGCAACAAGACATTCAAGTTCTAGCCCTCAACATTCTTGGTTCAATCCCCATTCATCACATGTCAGTTGTGTTCCTAAGAGATCTTATGTGAGTGTGCACGCTGAGTTCCTTCTATTCATCTGAACTTGACCAGCTGAGCCTTTTATGTCTTTTAGAGACAGGCTTGCAGAGATTCTTGTTAATTTGGTTTTCATGTGAAATTAAAAACGCCCATTTAGCTCTATGCCAGAAGAAGGCGTAGAAGTTTATCAGCTTAAAATTATATAACCGTTTCCCTTATGTTAACTTTCTATTTCTTATGTAAGATTTTACTTTTCCTTTATAGGACTCAGTTCATTTTATAATTAGTTCATTTGGCTTAGCCTTTGGATATGATAATATATATTTATATACACATACATGGATATATATGTGTGTGTATATATACATATATATATATAGTTTCTTTAATTCTAAAAGACAAGACTACAGTTTGTAATGTTCCTGAATTTCAAAGACTATGCCTCAAACTGTCTGAATATGCATAGGCCGTCAAATGCCCCATTGCTTATGCACCTTTTTTCCCTTCCCTGTGGGTTTCCAGCGGATTTTTATTTTATTTTGGGTACAAACATAGTAAAAGAATGAAGGAACCCAATCAGCATGGTGTTGCTACTTCCCGCTGCCTCTGGGGAGGAAAAAGGCCAGGCATATTTTTCCACTCTAAAGGGTAGAGATCAAAAGGAACTGTTCACACTTTGAGAAGAAGTGGAAAAACGCAATTTAACTCTTGGGCCCAAACTGGCTCATCTCTAAGGGAAAAAGCAGACTAGAGAAACAGCATTAGAACATCAGCTTCAGGGAAAACAATTTTGCACACCAGAGGTAGAAACGTAAAGAGCATCTCTGCCCCAACAATAAAGCTCAAAAGGCCTGTAACGCATTTGCAGTCAGGTCAGCATTGTGAGAAATGACCCTGGGATAACCACTGAGCAGCTGTGAGCCCACAGGTCTGGGATGTTTTCTTATCCTCTAAACAGAATGCATCTGGAGAAGGAAATGGCAACCCACTCCAGTGTTCTTGCCTGGAGAATCCCAGGGACGGGGGAGCCTGGTGGGCTGCCGTCTGTGGGGTCGCACAGAGTCGGACACGACTAAAGTGACTTAGCAGCAGCAAACAGAATGCATCGGTCTGTCTGCAAGATCTCAGTGGGGATTAGGGACCAAGCTTTCAAGCCTGGCATTTTCCTGCCTCCTCTGTGTGATTCTTTGATATCAAGAAACCTCTCTTTACTCTGCTTAATATTCAGCAACAATCTAAATGGGAAAAGGAATTGAAGAAGAATAGACACACGCATATGTATCCCTGAATCACTTTGCTGCACACCTGAAACCAACACAGCATCGTTAACCAGCTGTGTGTGTGTGCTCAGCTGCTCAGTCACGGCCGATTCTTTGTGACCCCATGGACTGTAGCCCACCAAACTCCTCTGTCCATGGAGTTTTCCAGGCAAGAATACTGTAGTGGGTTTCCATTTCCTATTCCAGGTTATATTCCTGACCCAGGGATCAAACCTGTGTCTCCTGCATCAGTAGGCAGATTCTTTACTGCTGAGCTACCTGGGAAGCCAACTTCAATATAAAATAGAAATTAAAAAAGAAACCTAGATCTAATCCATGCAATAATTCATGGACTTCATGGTTATACAAAGCAATATATTTCCTAGTGCTTCAAAAAACAAAAAACGTTCTTGCTGTGTTTTTTGGAATTAGTTACGTTTGGTTCTTTTGCTTGTATTAGTAAGGTTTTTAGGGATAAAAGTGAAAGAGGAGAGTGAAAAAGTTGGCTTAAAGCTCAACATTCAGAAAACGAAGATCATGGCATCTAGTCCCATCACTTCATGGGAAATAGATGGGGAAACAGTGTCAGACTTTATTTTTGGCGGCTCCAAAATCACTGCAGATGGTGACTGCAGCCATGAAATTAAAAGACGCTTACTCCTTGGAAGAAAAGTTATGATCAACCTAGATACCATACTGAAAAGCAGAGATATTATTTTGCCAACAAAGGCCCATCTAATGAAGGCTATGGTTTTTCCTGTGGTCATGTATGGATGTGAGAGTTGGACTGTGAAGAAGGCTGAGCGCCAAAGAATTGATGCTTTTGAACTGTGGTGTTGGAGAAGACTCTTGAGAGTCCCTTGGACTGCAAGGAGATCAACCCTGGGATTTCTTAGGAAGGAATGATACTAAAGCTGAAGCTCCAGTACTTTGGCCACCTCATGCGAAGAGTTGACTCCTTGGAAAAGACTCTGATGCTGGGAGGGATTGGGGGCAGGAGGAGAAGGGGGCGGCAGAGGATGAGATGGCTGGATGGCATCACTGACTCGATGGACGTGAGTCTGAGTGAACTCTGGGAGTTGGTGATGGACAGGGAGGCCTGGCATGCTGCGATTCATGGGGTCACAAAGAGTCGGACACGACTGAGCGACTGAATTGAACTGAACTGAACTGAAGGACTTCCCTGGTGGTCCAATGGTTGAGGACCTGCTTTCCAGTGCAGGAGACAAGGGTTCGATCTCTGGTCCAGGAAGATCCCATATGCCATGGGGGCAATGAAGCATGTGTGCCACAACTTCTGAGCCCCTGCTCAAGAGCCCATGCTCCGCAGCAAGAGAAGCCTGAGTCCCACAGCAAAGACCCAGCATAGACAACAAAGAAAGAAGGCAACATAAATACAGTTCTGAGTAGTGCAAAAAATTAAGAAAAGATGAAAAAAGAAGAGCGTCTTCTCTTGTGCATTGCTGACTTTCTCCAGGAGGTGACTGTTGTGTGGACAGCTCACAAAAGTCTCTGGACAAGAAGATGGTGGTGAATGTGCCTGCAGAGGCCTGGCATGGGTTGAGATGTGATCCCATAAAACCCTTGAAGGCTCAGTTGCTTTATTGCTGTGAGTTCCCCTTATCACAGCCCCTGAGCCTCGGAAAGAAAGGCAGGCATGTCTTGAGAAAGCCCTGTCTCCGTTCTTACTGGTAGCTCTATGCTTGTCTTCTGCCATTTGGACACTATGTTCTTGAGTCCTTTCTGGGAATTGGACCACATGGCTGCAGAACTTGAGGGCCAGCAGAGGCTAGGAGAGGGCAAGAGGGGGGAAGAGATGCTGACTGTGGCACCAGGAAAAGGGATGACCTCGTGAGTAAGGGTACAGATCCTTTCTTGAAATGTAACTCATTATCCTCTATTGTCAGGCAACAATGACTGTCCTCGTTTCACTTGAGAAACGATGACCCACATCTTAGTTTGGAAAGGCCCCAGAAACAGATGCTGGAATGAGGATTCAAGAGCCATTTGTTGCAGAGACTCAGGAAACTTCAAGAAGGGAGTAGGGAAGTGATACAAGGAAAAGTAGGCAGCCAACAAGGATGCATGTCCTGCTGGAGACCAGAGTTGGGGGCTGGAGGCTAATTGTGCGGGGCTTGAGCCCTATGATGAAACATATTGGGTATGTTACATATTTTAACATGTTGAAATGTCTTATCATATATTTTCCTGCAGGAGAAGCTACCTAAAAGACACAGCTGAGGGGCTCCCCTGGTGGTCCAGGGGTTAAGATTCCATGCTCCCAATGGAAAGGGGCCCAGGTTCAATTGCTGGTCAGGGAACTAGATCCCATATACCCCAAACTAAGAACCCTAGTGGCGCAGCCAAATAAATTAAAAAAAAAAAAAAAAGCACCAAAATAAACAGCTAAAAATACTTACGGGGAAGGGAGAGGGAGCTGGAGTTTTATGCATCAGCTCCTGCAAGCTGACCATTCCCTGGCTCGTCCAGCCTGCTGTGTGTGCAGACAGACAATCTCAGCAAAAGATCCTGGCAGACGGTGACGCTAGGAATTGGTCTGGAGCACTCTGGCAGGATGTAAGGGAAATGCACATAGCCCTGACAGTCTGCTGTGACTCAAGTGTGAAATACTTTGTCATATGGAGATCTGACGGGTTGGAATCAACGTTAGAGTGCTTGTTGTTGTTTTTTTTAATTTCCTCGTTTCTAGGGTTCTGATTTTGTGTATGAACACAGTCATTTCTTCATGTGCACTCTTGAAAATTATTTTTAAAACAGAGGAGAGGAAGAGAATGGATACAGGAAAACAGTACTTTTGAAGGGGTCCCTCTAAAACATGTCAAAAACAGAAACAGACTCACAGGCATAGAAAACAAACTTATGGTTACCAAAGGGGAAAGGAGGAGAGGAATAAATTAGGAGTTTGGGATTAACAGATACACACCGCTATATGTAAAATAGATAGTCAACGAGGTCCTACTGTGTAGCACAGGGAACTATATTCAATATTTTGTAATAACCTATAATGAAAAAAGATTCTAAAAGAATATATATGCATGATTTAATCACTTTGCCGTATGCCTGAAACTAACAACATTGTAAACTAATTCTATTTCAATAAAAATTTAAAAAGAAAAACACATCAAGAGATGGATCTGTGTGTTATAGGCGGTTTGTAACTCATCCAGTGCATATCCTGCCTTCCTGCTTACCTAACAAAATGCCAATTTCCTTTAAGGCTGTAAAATGCCCAGCTAAAATTATTACATCTTTTTGGCTGCCCTTAATCTGTGATATGGTTTTGGTCCATAAGATATAAATGGCAGTCTCTGGGTGAAGTTGCCAGGGAAGTCTGTTTTAAAAAAGCAGATTCTGAAGGTTTGTTTCGCATTTTCCTTTTCTTCCAGCCCACCATGCACAGTCGGGGCTGTCTCTTGCACCCCCAAAGGTGGAGCTTGCTGTTAAGACCCACATGGTTCAGTGTAGTACAAAGGTTAAGAGCAGGGAGTCTCTTGTAGGACCACAGGGTTCAAATCTCACTTTTGACACAACCCACTGGGTGACCTCAGCCAACCTACATAACTTTTTTTAAAAATCTCTTATTAAGTATGCTATTTTTTCTTTCTTTCTTTCTTTCTTTCTTTTTTTTTTTTTTAACATTTTGGCTATGCTTCACAGCATATGGGATCTTAGTTCCCTGAACCCACACCTCCTAAATTGGAAGCTAACAGTCTTAACCAATGGACCGCCAGGGAAGTCCAACTAACTTAACTCTTGGTGCCTAAATTTTCTCAACTATAAAATGAGGATAACAGTGCCCACGTCTTGCTTTTGACCTGGGTTTCAGTGGGTTAAGAATTGCCCAGTGCCTAAGAAGTTCAAGTTGGAAACTTGCAAAGATGCTAACGTGCATTCCATCAATGTCAGGTGAGAGTAAAACTGCAGTTTGCCCTCCATCTCCTGTTGCTGACAGTCTTCAGCTCTGCCATCTCCCACCTCCTCTCCCTCCTCCAGCCAGTAGCTCTTCTTGCCCGTTCACTCGACGCAAGCGCTCGGATGCCAGCTGTTGTACTATACTACTGTACTTTTCAAGGTCCAGTCCTATAAGATTAACATTTTTTTTTTTTTTGGTATTTTTAATGTATTATTTGTGTGAAAAGTATTATAAACCCATTATGGTATAGTACTATATAGCCGATGCTGTTAGTTGGGCACCTAGCTGATTTTGTAGGACTTAGGAACAAATTGGACTTTGTGCTCTGAGAGCAATGTGCTCTCAGAACAGAAGTCATTCATACGTAGAGAACTGACTATACCCAAAGGTGCATGATGACTGTGATGGGGTGAACAGTGTTCCCCAGAGTTCCTTTCTACCCAGAACTTCAGGACCTGATTTTATTTGAACAGACAGTTTTGGCAGATATAATTAGCTAAAATAAGGCCATGTTGGGTTTGAGTGGGCCCTAATCCAACAACCAGTGTCCTCATAGGAAGTGAAAACACGGTCAAGAGGCACAGGGAGAATGGTCCTGTGAAGACAAAATCAGAGATGAGAGGGATGCAGCTACCAGCTAAGGAGCATCAAAGATGCTGGCAGCATATGGGATCTTAGCTCCCCAAACCCACATCTCCTAAATTGGAAGCTCAGAGTCTTAACCACTCGACCGCCAGGGAAGTCTAACTAACTCAACTCTTGGTGCCTAAATTTTCTCAAAGATACAATGTGAGAAAGTGGAGGAAGCAGGAAACGTCCTCTTCAAGAACAATCAGAGGGAGCGTGGCCCTTGTTGACACCTGAATTTTGGGATTACTGAACTGTGAGAGAATAATTTTTTTTTAATTGAAGTGTAGTTGACTTACAACATTGTGTTAATTTCTACTGTATGGCACAGTGATTCAATTATACATATACATACATCCTTTTTCATATTCTTTTCCATGATGGTTTATCACAGGATACTGAATATAGCTCCCTGTGCTATAAAGTAGCACCTTGCTGTTTATCCATTCTCTATATAGTAGTTTGCATCTGCTAATTCAAAACTCTCAATTCTTCTTTTTCCTCTGCCCTTGGCAACCACCAGTCTGTTCTTTACATCTGTGAGTCTGTTTCTGTTTCACAGATAATTCCATTTGTGTCATCGTCTAGATTCCACATGTAAGTGATACACTATTCGTCTTTCTTTCTGACTTACTTCACTCAGTATGATCATCTCTAGTTGCCTTCTGTTGCTGCAAATGGCAAGATTTCATCCTTTTATATGGCTGAATAATAGTCCATTGTACCACATCTTTATCCATTCATCTGTCGATAGACATTTAGGTTGTTTCCATGTAAATTTCTGTTGTTTGAAGCCACCACGTTGGAGGTACTTTGTTACAGCAGCCCCAGGAGATGAGGGCCATGGCTGAGTCTCAAAGAGAAGCAGCCTGATGGCAGATGCCTCACAGCACATGAAACTTGGACTGCTTCCTCTGAACACATCTGGAGAGGAGACTGAGGTCCTGCCTCTATCATCCTTTGTGTGTGTGGGTCCCTGTCACTCAGATAATCACAGTCTTATCTGGCACACCTTGGAAGGAAGAACTATTCCTCAGTTTTCACAGGTCTTGGGCTGAAAGAAGTAAGTTAAATTGCCTGTTGTTCCTAATGAGAAGAAATGATTTGGTAACTTCAACATTACTGTGGCTTTGGGAAATCATTTTCATATGTGGTTTTGAAATGATCCCACAAATGTTAAACTCAATGAATGAGGTTGGAATAGAATAAATGTGGTGTTAGCTGGGTTCATTCCTTCTTCTCTAAATAGAAGCATCATAGACAGAGCTTCAGGTGCCCCACTGGAGCAGGGCAGAGGAGGGCAAACATCCTATAAAATAAACAGGATGAGGGACAAGTGGAAGCCCGGCTCTCAGCTGTGATGTGGGAAGCCTGGCTTAGGGTCAGCATTTGCAAAATCAGAGGCTTATCTGATCAGGGTGCACATGATCCCATCCCCTTACCTCCAAGCAGGGCATTTCACATCTTTTTCACTCAGAGAGAAATTTGAAAGATGGGCGTTATGAGGAGGTGGCAATAAGAGTGAACTGGCACACTCAGCTTGATTTTACTTAGATTTGCACAAAGATAGCATTTCCTCTGGGGGCTCATGAGGACAGAAGAAGAGCGTGCAAGCTCTCCAACAAATGGGGTTTGAGTGAAATATCAAACTCAATTTCCTTATATTGACAAAAAATTTGTTCGGATTTTTCTGTAACATCTTTTGGAAAAAGCCAAATGAACATTTTAGCCAATGCAGTAATATTTTTAAAGAAATATAATGAGTTTCTTGGATGAACAGCCTTGATTTTCACCTGCCCCAAGTCCTTCTGCATAACAGGACTTCAGTTTTCTTTTGGAAATACAATCCCTTTCTTTTTTTTAAAAAAAAATAAATTTATTTAATTGGAGGTTAATTACTTTATAATGTTGTATTGGCTTTGCCATACATCAACATGTATCTGCCACAGGTATACACGTGTTACCCATCCTGAACCCCTGAACATGATTTATTCTGGAGCTTCATACTATGGGTTAGCACTGACATAGGGACTGACAAGTACATCTGTGTAACACACTAGAGAGCCTACAAACAGATTTCTATTATAAACAGCAATGTATAGTATCAATATAAATAAATTTCTATTTACTAGAAATTGGTACATGACATGGGTCGATTTAGAAATATCCAGGGGATAGCTAGACTGGCTGAAACCATCCCTTTTTTTAGGACTGAAAATCAGCATAACCCTCTGCCCCTGGTGATCTCTGAAGCTCTGAGAAGCTCTCAAACCCTGGGATTTGAATTTCATTCAAGGAGACCGAGGCAAGAGTCAAGAATGTTTGGATTCTATTTGTTGCATTGGGGGCACCTGGAAAAGTCTGTCATTTGTCCTGTCATCTGTATTTCCACTAAGTCCTGGTTCCTGCCTTCTAAACTGTGTTATACATGCTCCAATAGAGCCTGTATACATTGGTAATTACCTTTTCAGAGGGTAGTGAAAGTGAAAGCAAAAGTGTTAGTTGCCCAGTTCTTTGCAACGCCATGGACTATAGCCCACCAGGCTCCTCTGTTCATGGAATTCTCCAGGCAAGAATACTGGAGTGGATTGCCATGTCCTTCTCCAGGGGATCTTCCTGACCCAGGGATCAAATCTCTTGCATTGCAGGCAGATTCTTTACCATCTGAACCACCAGAGGGTACAGCGTGTGTTAAATGTCCTCACCACATATATGAGTAAAAATAATGACAATGATGATAATAAAGGGGGAGGGAGGAAACACTGAGAGGTGTCGGCTCTGTCCATGATCTTAGTGGTGTCGATGGCGTCACAGGTATACGTGTGCATTCTAAGCTTCTTCAGTCCTGTCTGACCCTTTGGAACCCTATGGACTGTAGCCTGCCAGGCTCCTCTGTCCATGGAGTTTTCTAGGCAAGCATACTGGAGCGGGTTGCCACACCCTCCTCCAAGGGATCTTCCTGATCCAGGGATTGAACCCATGTCTCTTTTGTCTCCTGCATTGGAAGGCTGGTTCGTTACCACTAGTGCCACCTGGGAAGCCCTCACAGGTATATGTGCTATGCTTTGCTTAGTCGCTCAGTCATGTCTAACTCTTTGTGACCCTATGGACTGTAGCCTGCCAGGTTCCTCTGTCTTTGGGGATTCTCCAGGCAAGAATACTGGAGTGGGTTGCCATGCCCTCCTCCAGAGGATCTTCCCAGGGATCATACCCAGGTCTCCCACATTGCAGGCAGATTCTTTACTGTCTAAGTCACCAGGGAAGACCAAGAATACTGGAGTGGGTAGTCTATCCCTTCTCCAGGGGAACTTCCTGACCTAGGAATCAAACTGGGGTCTCCTGCATTGCAGGTGGATTCTTTACCAACTGAGCTACGAGGGAAACCCAAAAGTACTGGAGTAGAATGCCTATACCTTCTGCAGGGTATCTTCCTGGCCCAGGAATCCAACCAGGGTCTCCTGCATTGCAGGACCATCAAAGGCATATCAGTTCAGTTCAGTTCAGTAGCTCAATCGTGTCTGACTCTTTGTGACCGCATGGACTGCAGCATGCCAGACCTCCCTGTCTGTCACTAACTCCTGGAGTTTACTCAAACTCATGTCTATTGAGTCGGTGATGGTTGAATCCAATCATCTCATCCTTTGTCATCCCCTTCTCCTCTTGCCTTCAATCTTTCCCAGCATCAGGATCTTCCAGTGAGTCAGTTCTTCATGTCAGGTGGCCAAAGTATTGGAGTTTCAGCTTCAACAACAGTCCTTCCAATGAACATTCATGACTGATTTCCTTTAGGATGGAGTAATTGGATCTATTTGCAGTCCAAGGGACTCTCAAGAGTCTTCTCCAACACCACAATTCAAAAGCATCAATTCTTCAGCGCTCAGCTTTCTTTATAGTCCAACTCTCACATCCATACATGACCACTGGAAAAACCATAGCCTTGACTAGATGGACCTTTGTTGGCAAAGTAATGTCTCTGCCTTTTTTGTTGTTGTTGTTTGTTTTGTTTTTAAATTTTTATTTTTACTTTATTTTGCTTTACAATACTGTATTGGTTTTGCCATACATTGACATGAATCAGCCACAGGTGTACATGAGCTCCCAATCCTGAACCCCCCTCCCACCTCCCACCCCATATCATCTCTCTGGATCATCCCCATGCACTAGCCCCAAGCATCCTGTATCCTGTATTGAACATAGACTGGCAATTCGTTTCTTATATGATAGTATACATGTTTCAATGCCATTCTCCCAAATCATCCCACCCTCTCCCTCTCCCACAGAGTCTAAAAGTCCATTCTATACATCTGTGTCTCTTTCGCTGTCTCGCATACAGGGTTATCATTACCGTCTTTCTAAATTCCATATATATGTGTTAGTATACTGTATTGGTGTTTTTCTTTCTGGCTTACTTCACTCTGTATAATTGGCTCCAGTTTCATCCACCTCATTAGAACTGATTCAAATGTATTCTTTTTAATGTCTCTGCCTTTTAACATGCTGTCTAGGTATATACTTATCCCCAAACTCATTGAGTTATATTCATTAAATATGTACAGCTTTTTACATGTCAATCATACCTCAAGTGTGGTTAAAGAAGAAAAATTAACCAGCATCATTTTCTTTTGGTTACAAAGAATCCTAATCAATAAAGTTGACCAGGCAGGTAGTTAGATGAAAGCACCTTGGTTTACAAAGTTTCCTTCTACTTCTCATTGAGATGCAGACTTGGTGTTTCTTTAACCATTATCAAGCTCATTTTGCCAATGTGCAAATTGGATATTGCATTAGTCTGAGTTTTCCCCAAAGCAGAGCCTGAGCCAAGGCTCTGGATGAAGTTGATTTATTGGGAGGGGGCAGGAGTGAGGGGCGAGGCATGGGAGGTAGGAAAGAAGGGAAAGCTGACTGTAGGGTGTGTGGGGCAGCCTGCAGCTGTGGGTGGGGGGAGCAAGATTCTGCAGAGGCCTGGCCTCCCATAATTGGCTACTGGAATAGAAGCTCACATCACCCAGGGCAATAAACTGCACACCTGGGCAGAGGCTCCTGGGATGTAAGCAATGCCCTGGACCAACCTGCGGGAAGTTGTCTGGACGACTCAGTCAGGGAAGTGCCCAGAGCAGGGCTGAGGGCATGTGCCAGGCCAGCAGAGGCAGCAGATTCAAAATGGACCCAGCTGTTAGAAAGTTACTCCCAGGTTGGGTGAGAAATTTCCCAGGATCAACTCTGGGGCAAGCATTTCACTTAATATTTTAAAAAAGAAACACACCTGGACATTCTCGTTTGCATGGAGATATATGTCTAGAAATTACACTAATAAAGCTGAGCACCGAAGAATTGATGCTTTTGAACTGTGGTGTGGGAGAAGACTCTTGAGAGCCCCTTGGACTGCTAGGAGATCCAACCAGTCCATCCTTAAGGAGACCAGTCCTGGGTCTTCATTGGATGGACTGATGTTGAAGCTGAAACTCCAATACTTTGGCTACCTGATGCGAAGAACTGACTCATTGGAAAAGACTTTGATGCTGGGAGGGATTGGGGGCAGAAGGAGAAGGGGACGACAGAGGATGAGATGGCTGGATGGCATCACCAGCTCCACGGACATCAGTTTGAGTGAACTCCAGGAGTTAGTGATGGACAGGGAGGCCTGGCGTGCTGTAGTCCATGGGGTCACAAAGAGTCAGACACGACTGAGTGACTGAACTGTACTGAACCGAAACAGCAGGTTTCAGAAGTAAAACTTCTTCACTTGTCTGTTTATCAGCCTTGGAGAGACTAAAATACTCAGAAAGACTGTATCAAATGCTCCACTGAAGCAAAGACACAAACAAAATGGCATCCTTATGGATCATCAGGAGAGGAAGAATTTACACAGCCTGAATTAAGGATCCACACTGGAAGCCTTGGCCCCATCTGAGGAGAACCTACAATTTGCCACCTTCTTACTCTCCTCCTGATACTTCTGCAACTTCTTATATTGCTAATAGATTTTTAAAATAGTTACTTGATGTCTTACAATATTTACCCATTCCTCAAAGTATCTTGGAAATGATGTTCAGTTTTGAGAAACACTATGTGAGTCAGGGATCTTAGCTGCACACAACAGAATCCAATATAGCTCAATTCAGCTGAAAGGGGTTTGTTGAGTGTGGACAGAGCCCTGCACTGTTGACAGGATTGAAGGAACAGGTGCCAGCCCCACCTGCGAAGCTCAACGTCTGGAAACACAGAGTTGGCCCACTTGCTGCTTCTGCCTTGATTAGGAAGCTGACAAGTCAGGAAGATTGTTCTAGAATCTCACTGCCTCTTCCAAAATCTCAGGCACACATGCTTTCTCATCGCAGCATTGGAAACAAAGCATCACAGGTACATCCAACTGCTGCTGCTGCTGCTGCTGCTAAGTCGCTTCAGTCGTGTCCGACTCTGTGCGACACCATAGACGGCAGCCCACCGGGCTCCCTCGTCCCTGGGATTCTCCAGGCAAGAACACTGGAGTGAGCTGCTATTTCCTTCTCCAATGCATGAAAGTGAAAAGTGAAAGTGAAGTTGCTCAGTCCGACTCTTCGCGATCCCGTGGACTACACCCTACCAGGCTCCTCCATCCATGGGATTTTCCAGGCAAGAGTACTGGAGTGGGCTGCCATCACCTTCCCCGTACATCCAACTGGCAGAGACTAAATCATGATCCTAAATCCCCATGGACACTTTGAGCACATGCGCTCTCTCTCTCCATCTTTCAAGGGAGGCTGCATGAAGCAGGTTTTAGGAATTTACCTAGAGAAGATGAGATTTACACTGTGGGGTACAAAGAAGGTACCTTTGGGGCAACTACAAATGATAGTTTTCCACACTACATGCACTGGTATTTTCCTGATGTTAAAATACAAAGAGTATTCTATTAAGTCTGTTAACACTCTTAAATGAATATTCTATAAAGGCATGATTCACCCTCTGCTCTTGATGACACCTCGAACGACAAAAACAGTGTTTTATGATTCTTTGTCCAGAGCAGACTGAATTCTAGGAGCTCCAATGTCAAAGGGATATAAGGAGTGAGAATTTAGGTTACACACTAAAATAAGCACACTGTTGAGTTAAAGATGGATGTCCAAATCAGGTATAGAAATGATTTTCCCCTTCTGCCAAAACAGACCATATTCAAAAGTGACAATTAAAATTTGGACTGGGGCAGGGGTTCCCAACGTCTGGGATCTAACGCCTGATGATCTGAGGTGAACCTGATGGAATAATAATAGAAATGAAGTGCACAGTAAATGTAATGAACTTGAATCATCCTGAAACCACCCCCTCCAACCCCAGTCCATGGAAAATTTGTCTTCCATGAAACCAGTCCCTGGTGCCAAACAGATTGGGGGTCACTGGGTGGAGGGACCCTAAAACTTTGGTATGGCATGGGTACCAACTGATCAGAAGGGATGCCTGGCCAGTTAGACTGGATGTTGGTAAGTATGCCATGCAAGTGAATTCCAGTTTATACCAGAAAAACAAGGCTCAGCCAATACGTCATCTGCTCTTTTATATTTTCCGTACTTTCTACCCTTGCAGATAGAGCCACGCGAACACTTACAGCCACTAAAACGTGAAAGTCAATGTTATTTGCTACTTCTGGGCTGAGGCACTAAAGCTTTCATAAATGATTATCTGTTCTTTCTCATCACCTGCCCTGATGACTGAAAAGGCTACACTTCCCAGTTGGTTCAGCTCCAAGATGGCAGAGCATGTTAAATCTAAGTCAGCATTGGAGAAGAGCTTCCTAGTGCCCCGTGTAAGACACGAAGCAGGAGTAATAAAAATGCATTCCTTGTCTTAAGGCAACAAGCTGGTGGAGCAACTCGTTACTGCAATATAACACAATCCACTCTGACTAATACACAACACTTCTCAACTTCATTTCAAAAAATATATATTCACTGAGTTCTGGACTGTGCCCCAGGCCGAAGTGTTTTAATAGACAGCTCAGTTATGACAAGTCAACACTGCTGGGGGGCTGGCTCTTCATCTCCTGGTTGACTGTCCTGATTTTTGTTGAAATGAGCCGGGGCAAACACAGAACAGGAAACTAACATCACCAATGCCATGCTTCTCCTCAATGTGATTCTTTCAATGTAGTTAATTTCTTAAATCTTTTCAATTCACTTCCCAACAAAGATCAACAACCTAATAAATAGAATAGTGACTCATCATCTTGTTGACCTCTTGCTTGTTTGGACAAGGTCTGTTATTCCAGCTCCCCCACCTGCACCCTTCATGAATACCACACAGGCCAATTCATATCACATTAAACAGAAGAGCCATTAGATGACCATGGAAATACTCTATCTCATTAGTGATAATGCTGCATCATGATAAATAACCTCTGTGCTTCTTTTAACAAGTGGGAGCATCAGTCACTTTGGCACCTGCTTTGCAAGCAAATTTATAAACCACTCTGTTTTTGAAGGTACATCAGCCCTCAGGCTTAATGGTATAGCGTGGTATGGAGAATTCTTTTAGCAGCCATACAGGCTGCTAAGAAAATAAAAATTTTCTCCCTCCCATGGGGAAGCAGAGAAACGTCATACCACAGAGCCCACAGGAGACTGGCGGTCTGTTCGTGCCTTTCACAGTTAGGCTAAGATGCAAACCCAGTGCATGGTGTGTTTACTTTTTTATGTGAATTAAAAAATCTTAGCAAGGTTACATAACCTCATTGTTAAAATTTTGCATTTGTGAAAATGTTTATCATAAAATACCATAAAAAGTCATCTCATCCATCCCACTTTCAACTCTTCCACTATGTTAGGAAGGCTTTTCCCCTGTATATCTAAATAACACGCTCTATTGCAATTTCTTGACATAGTATGCTCGAATATTATCTACTGATTTTCTGGGATGACATGGATGAACTCTCTCTCCCTCTGCAATTTCTCCTGTCCCAGTCCACACAGTTAAGTTCCTGGTTTGATTCTTCTATTACCTGTCTTTTTTCTTTTTAAAAACAGAACCTTGCTGTATGGCAACATTAACTTCTTTTTTAAAAAATATTTATTTATTTGACTATGCCAGGTCTTAGCTGCAGCATGTGGGGTCTTTGATTTGGCAAGTGGGATCTAACTCCCTGACCAGGGATTGAACTCAGGCCACTGGCATTGAGAATGCAAAGTCTTAGCCATTGGACCACCAGGGAAGTCCCTCGATAAGTTTTTATTTTTATTTATTTTTATTTTCATTTTAAGCGAAACATACCTCTCATCAAGAGACAAAGTGTTGATTCCCAAGTGTTTTAAAAGTCTGTCTGTTCAGTTTTTGACTCTGCCTATGCAGAAGTGGAGTCTAGGGAGCCTCCCCTGAAGTACAGCCTGGACTTAGTGACTCACGTTCTGAAGTTGAGAATGCAAAGGAAGTGATATGTTTTCTTCTGAGAGTCAGTCATCTAGAGCAATATAACTTCTAGTTTTCTCCCTGGGGATCCTTGTTCTTGGAACTCAACCGCCATGCTGTGAAAGAGCCCAGGCCACATGGAGAGGCCACTGGCATGGAAGCGGCTGAGTCAGCAGCAAAAATCCAGCAGTGACCCACCAGCTACATCAGTGAGGAAGCCTTCGAGGGCACTCCCCAAGCTGAGTAGGAGCCAGGTAGTGAGTCCTGCCAACTCCCAGAAACAGGACAGAAACAATATGAATGACAATCACCATGTTATGCCACAACATAATGCTGTTCTTTCTAATGCAGAGAGAGGTAACTGAGACCCCACACACTTTATAAGATGAGAATATTGCACGGCTTAAAGCCCCTTCAGCACGTAATACCACATTGACCTCTCAAGTTTTCTTTTCTAACTGTTCCTTTTATCCTCTTCAGGTTGATAATATCTCCGTTGTTTCCTGAAATATAATAAAGCCTCCTTTGCTTGGCACAAAGGTTGAATCTACAAGTTGAAAACTGGTAATGGATCTATTACACTCATGCAAATATTGTTCATTGGGGAGCAGAAGTTCTCCATCTAGACTGTTGATGTTTGGGGCTAGAAAAGTCTCTGTGCTCAGGCTATTCTGTACACTTTATATATTTAGCCACATCCCCGGGCTCAGCACAGAGTGTCATTCTCCTGTCGTGACAACCAAAAATGTCTCCAGACTTCCGATGTCACGTCAGTTGAGAACCGTGGTATGGCAAAATACTGCACTACGTTTCATTGCTTTCCATGCTACTGATAATACTGGGTTGGCCAAAAAGTTAGTTTGGGTTTTACATAAGATGGGATGGAAAACTCGAATGAACTTTTGGGCCAAGCCAGTATTCACAGATGCGGGTGTCTCTGAGCGCCTATTTCTTCTCTTGCCTTTCACAATTCTCTTTATCATAGCCTTAATTGTTGTCAAGCTCTTCACTGACTTCTCCATTCTCCTGGGAGTGTTCCCAGCAGAACTTTCAAGTGCTTCTGCTCCTGCTAAAACATCCTCCAAGCCTACTGCATAGATTTAATTTGGGGACTTTCCTTTCCTAGATTCAGGCTTTAATAAATACATGCACCAAAGGATAGAAAAAAGTTTATTGTTAAAGCAGGAGGGAGGGAAATCCTTGATTTTTTTCATGTCAGCAACCATTACAATAGCACTGGTTATCTGTAGGAGATGTGCCTTTGAAAACTGAATATAAACAAAGTTGAAAAATCATACTTTTTGTGCCAGTGGAGCTCACTGTTAAGAATGACCCTAAAATGCTAAGATCAAGGTCCAGCTCAAATGGGACATCTTTCTTAATCTCTCTGGGTGGAAACAATCAGTGTGCTATTGTGTAAAGTTTATTACAGATATAGAAAATAAATTATATATGGAGAGAGTAAATCAAAAAGTAAAGAATACCGGCTCTGAAGCCAGACAGGCTGACTCTGAACTCCACTTGCTGTCCCTACTAGCTCTGTGGCTCTAGACAAACCAGTGCCTGCACTGTGCCTCAGTTTCTCATCTGTACAATGGGAGTGGCAAATATTTCCATATTATTGAGTTGCTGTGAGGACTGTATGCATGAAAAGTACTTAGATCTGTGACTGGCTTGTGGCCAGCAAAAATGCATGCTAGCTATGTTTAAACACAACTCTAATTCAAAAAGATACATGCCCCCCTATATTCATAAGCAGCACTACTTAAAATAGCCAAGACATGAAAGCAACCTAAATATTCATTGAGAGATGAATGGATAAAGGAGATGTGGTGCCTAATGGAATATTACTCAGCCATAAAAAAGAACAAAACAATGCCATCTGCAGCAATGTGGGCAGAGAGGTAATCATATTAATTAAAGTCAGTCAGTCAGAGAAAGACAAATATCCTATGATATCATGTGGAATCTAAGATATGACATAAAGGAACTAATTTACAAGACAGAAATAGACTCACAGACATAAAGAACAGACTTTTGGTTGCTCGGGTGGAAGTGGTGGGGGAAGGATGGATTGGAAATTTGGGATTAGTGGATACAAACTATTATATGGAGAATGGATAAACAATAAGGTCTTATTGTATAGCACAGGGAACGATAGTCAATATTATATAATAAAACGAGTCGGAGAAGGCAATGGCACCCCACTCCAGTACTCTTGCCTGAAAAATTCCATGGACGGAGGAGCCTGGCAGGCTGCAGTCCATGGGGTCTCGAAGAGTAGGACATGACTGAGCGACTTCACTTTCATTTTCACTTTCATACACTGGAAAAGGCAATGGCAACCCATCCCAGTGTTCTTGCCTGGAGAATCCCAGGGACGGGGGGAGCCTGGTGGGCTGCTGTCTATGGGGTCGCACAGAGTCAGACATGACTGAAGCGACTTAGCATCAGCATCAATGGAAAAGAATATGAAAAAGAATATGTGTGTGCTTAGTTGCTCATTTGTGTCCAACTCTGTGCAACCCCATGGACTGTAACCCACCAGGCTCCTCAGACCATGGAATTTTCCAGGCAAGAATAGCGGAGTGGGGTGCCATTTCCTGCTCCAGGGGATCTTCCTGACCCAGGGATTGAACCTGCATCTCTGGCATCTCCTGCATTGGCAGGTGGGTTCTTTACCATTGTGACACCTGGGAAGCCTATGTCTGTCTATCTATATCTGAATTGCTCTGCTGTACCGCAGAAGTCAACACAACACTGTAAATCAACTACACTTCAATACAATTTAAAAAAATAAAACAAAATCATGAATTTATGGCCATGTTTATTCTTCTTGCAAATCCACATCAGGTTTATCTCTGGAGAAAACATCTCGGCAGGACTGCAGGACCATGTGCTCAGACCTGGAGCATTTTTACTCATGTCCATTTTTCCTATTGAGATTTTCAGAGCCTCCAAGTGAGAGCTCACATATCTCAAGGGACAGGGAAATTCTCATACAGTTTGCTCTTACCTTGAGTGGCATTGTCTCTTGATCCAGACAAATGTCCCCGGACTTAGTAACTCAGGTGTGTGTGTGTGTGTGTGCACTTAGTAATGTCCAACTCCTCTTGACCCCACGGACTGTAGCCCTCCAGGCTCCTCTGTCCACGAGATTTTACCAGCAAGAATACTAAAGTGGGTTGCCATTTCTAACTCCAGAGGATCTTCTCAACCCAAGGATCAAACCTGTGTCTCTGGCATCTCCTGAGTTGGCAGGTGGGTTCTTTACCACTGCACTACCTGGGAAGCCCTGGTGTCTCGGGACGTGGTATCAAAGCTCTGGTTTCAACCAGCCTGGGAGGTGATGATGGTAACATGAGGACCCTGGTTTTCAAATCTGATCAAAGGTGGGCAGTTTTAGCTCCAGCTAAGGGCTACCATGTAAAAATGTGGATCTGGGGTTTGCATGTTTTCTGATTTTCCAAGAGACACCAAGAATCAATAGTTTTATGTGTTGTTGTTCAAGCTCTAAGTTATGTCCGTATCTTTGCAATGCCATAGACTGCAGCATGCCAGGCTCCCTTGTCTTCCACCATCTCCTGGACTTTGCTTAAATTCATGTCCATTGAGTCGCTGATGCTATCTAACCATTTTATTCTCTGCCACCCTCTTCTCCTTTTGCCTTCCATCTTTCGCAGCATCAGGGTCTTACCCAGTGTGTTGGCACTTCGCATCAGGTGGCTAAAGTACTGGAGCTTCAGCTTCAGTTATTCCATTGAATATTCAGGGTTGAGTTCCTTTAGGACTGACTGATTTCTATGTGAGATCTGATTTTTTACCATTGGTGAAAACCACCGGGAAGCCCAAACAAAACACATTTACCAGTTATGTTGACCTATGGGCTCCAATTTGTGACTTCTGTCCTAGTAGATAATAATCATCCCTAACAGAGAAGTCCCTTTGGGATAAAAAGGGGAAAGTTCGAACTTGACTTGTCTGCACTCCCCAGCGGGGTAAGCATTTTCCCAGGACCCCAATTCATCTCTCTGGGTCACCCCATGACCCCTACTGGCTGGGAATAAGGTCCCCTTTATTCTGGGCTATGAGAAGAAATCCCCTGGTATCACAAAAGCACCACTTATTTTTGCATCACTACTTTCAAATCTCATTTAGCATCAAGTTTCAGAATTAAGAAACTAAGTGACAGCTGTTTAATTAACTCCTTAAGCTGATTAGACAGCATTACTGAAATCCCCTCAAGGAGGAATGCATAACTGTATGGAGAACCCAGGACCATGCTGCCGCTGCTGTTTAAATTGTGAAATATGCTAAAATTGGCCAAGTGTTCTTGACATCCCCAAGGATGTGGTCAAACAGAGATTTTTATTTATTACATTAAGTGCTACAGAACACTCCAAATGATAACAATAACATGAACTTATTTATATCTGTTAAGCAAACGTTTCCTGCATGTGAAAAAGAGCAGGAAAAGGAGTGAATTGGGGTTTTCAAAGAGCACTTTAAGATGCACAGAAATCCCAAGTGTTTAGTTGTGTTGTTTAGAAGGATTTGGATTAACCCTTGTTCCTCACATAATGGGTTGTATATCCTCCTCCTGATTTATAAGATAAAAGCATATTAAAAAATTTAAGACTTCAAGCCAATTTTGTCCTTAAGATTTCTGTTTCTAAAGTGAAATTTCTAAGGAAGAGAAGAAATCGTCATTTTTGCCTGATTTTACATGTGAGTCTGAGGTTGGTTGGACACCCCAGCCTTGGAGAAAGGGTACAAAACGATGGATTCACACCCCTCCCATTTTCTAATCCCTATTTGGGGAACATTGAGCAGATGACAGTAAAGCACAGAGTGAAGAGAATGTCGAAGATCTTGCAGACAGAGAGCCTAGCAGAGTAAATTCTCATTTGCCTAAACTTTTCAGAAATAGAAGGTAAGTTTAACTTCCATTTTTAAATTTTTCCTAAATTGAAGTATAGTTGATTGACAACGTTGTGTCAGTTTCTGCTGTACAGCGATTCAGTCATACATGTATGCATGCAGGCTCAGTTGCTTCACTGACTCCTTGTGATCCTCTGGACTGAAGCCCGCCGGTCTCCTCTGTCCATGGGATTCTCCAGGCAAGAATACTGACATGGGTTGCCATGCCCTCCTCCAGGGGATCTTCCCGACCCAGGGATTGAACCCACATCCCCTGTGGCTCCTACATTGCAGGCACATGTTTTACCGCTGAGCCACCAGGGAAGCTTTCTACATGTTTTCTTTTAAAAATTCTTTTCCATTATGGGTTATCACAGGATACTGTATATACTTCCATGTGCTCTACAATAGGACCTTGTTGTCTTGTTTATCCATTCCATATATAATGGCTTTTATCTGTTGTAACTTTAACTTTTTTTTTAAATTTAAATTTATTAATTTATTTTTTTAATTTAAATTTATTTATTTTAATTGGAGGCTAATTACTTTACAATAGTATATTGGTTTTGCCATACATCAACATGAATCCTCCACAGGTGTACACATGTTCCCCATCCTGAACCCCCCTCCCTCCTCCCTCCCCGTACCATCCCTCTGGGTCATCCCAGTGCACCAGCCCCAAGCATCCTGTATTCTGCATCAAACCTGGACTGGTGATTCGTTTCTTAGATGATATTGTACATGTTTCAGTGCCATTCTCCCAAATCATCCCACCCTCTCCCTCTCCCACAGAGTCCAAGAGTCTGTTCTATACATCTGTGTCTCTTTTGTTCTCTCGCATACAGGGTTATCATTACCATCTTTCTAAATTCCATATATATGCATTAGTATACTGTATTGGTGTTTTTCTTTCTGGCTTACTTCACTCTGTATAATAGGCTCCAGTTTCATTCACCTCATTAGAATTGATTCAAATGTTTTCTTTTTAATGGCTGAGTAATACTCCATTGTGTATATGTACCACAGCTTTCTTATCCATTCATCTGCTGATGGACATCTAGGTGGCTTCCATGTCCTGGCTATTATAAACAGTGCTGCAATGAACATTGGGGTTTGAATTGAGTTTTAAAAGGATGTTTCTAAGAGGTTGAGGACACGTGGTATGATGCAGATATGGTGGGCTGGTTTTGTACGCTTAAGATTTCAGTTCCTTGCTCAAGGCAAAGAGGTCTGTGTGGTTATTTATTTTCTAAATGGGCTTCCCTGGTGGCTCAGTGGTAACGCAGGAGATGTGGATTTGATCCCTGGGTCGGAAAGATCCCCTGGAGGAAGGCATAGCAATGTACTCCAGTATTCTTGCCTGGGCAATCCCATGGACAGAGCAGCCTGGTGAGCTACAGTCCACAGGGTTGCAAAGAGTCAGACAGGACTAGCGACTAAAGAACAGTAATTTTTCAGACAGCTTCATGGAGATGTAATTCACACATTATACAGTTCACCCATTTAAAGTGTACTCTTCTTTAGTTTTTAATATATTCACAGGCATGTGCAACCATTACCATTTCAGTCAATTTCAGAACATTTCTGTCACCTCAAAAAGAAACCCAGTATCCTGTAGCTTTTCCCCCCACCTCCTCCAATCACTACCCTTACTCTGACCTTAAGCAATTACTAACCTGCCTCCTGTCCCTATGGATTTTCCTGTTCTGAATATTTCATAGGAATTGAATTATGCAATGTGTGATCTTTTGTTTCTGCTTTTTTTACTTGACTTTTATCCTTTTTAATTTTTAAGAATTGATGTACAATATTACATAAGTTACAGGTGTACAATATGGTAATTCATAATTTTTAAAGGTTATACTTCAGTTTAGTTATTATAAAATATTGGCTATATTCCTTGTACTGACTCACTGAAGAACAGACTCATTGGAAAAGATCCTGATGCTGGGAAAGACTGAAGGCAGGAGGAGAAGGGGACGACAGAGAATGAGATGGTTGGATGGCATCACCGACTTGATGGACATGAGTTTGAGCAAGCTTCAGGAGTTGGGGATGGACAGGGAAGCCTGGTGTACTGCAGTCCATGGGGTCGCAAAGAACCAGACATGACTCAGCGACTGAACTGAACTGAATATTCCTCGTAGTATACAATATATCCTGGTAGCTTATTTTATACCTAGTAGTTTTTATTTCTTAATCCCCCACCCCTGTCCTACCCCTTCCTCCTTCCCTCACCCCACTGGTAACCACTAGTTTGTTGTTTATATCTGTGAACCTGCTTCTTTTTTGTTACATTCACTAGCTTGCTGTATTTTTCAGATTTTATATATAAGTGACACCATATGGTATTTGTCTTTATCTGCCTGACTTATTTCATTAAGCATAATATTCCCTAGATCCATCCCCATTGCTGCAAATGGTAGAATTTCATTGTTTTTTTTAATGGCTGAGCAGTATTTCATTGTGTATATGTATCGCATCTTCTTTCTCTATTCATTTGTCAGTGGACACTAAGGTTGCTTCCATATCTTGGCTATTGTGAATAATGGGGCTATGGACATTAGGGTGCACATATCTTTCTGAATTAGTGCTTTTCTTTCTGCTTTTGTTTGGATAAGTACCTAGGAGTGAGTGGAGTTGCTGAATCATACAGAAACTCTATTTTTGGTTTCTGAGGACCCTTCATACTCTTTCCCACCGTGGTTGCACCATTTTACATCTCTACTGACAATGTATGAGGGTTCCCTTTTCTCCACATTCTGCCAACATTTGTTATTTGTGTTCCTTTTGATGACAGTCCTTTTGACTGGCTTCTTTTACAAAGCATAATGCCATCAAATTTCATCTGTGGTGCAGCGTGTATCAGCAATTCATTCCTTTCATGGCTGAATAATATTCCTCAAGGCATGGAGTTTTACTGTCCCCCATTTTGTAAAGGTCGATTCTAATGCTGTTCAAATTAGAGTTTGTAAATTTGGGCTCTGTGGACTGATTCCAGCCCACAGATATACTTTGCTTGGATTGTACAGATTTAATTCTTTTTAATAGATAACAGCATCTAAAAATTGGGAGATATGCAAAAATCTGGATTTCTGATTTGTCTTGAAAAATGAGAAGTGGAGGCAATTCTGGGACATCTTTCAGTGGGCATGAAGTAGTAACTCTCCATTTCACCAAGGTCCACTTCTCCTTTGTACAACATAGCTGGCTTTTTGGAGGCTTTGAAGCTGGGGTCACTTGTTTAGATGTTTGGAGACTGGCAACGTGTATAATTCAGCAATGCCAGGATACAAATATTGCCCAAGCCCAACAACTAAAGCTAAAATGTATAGGAAAGTATGAAAGGCACAAGAGTTAAGCACTCAACTTCCTTTATAACACTTTTTTTGCAAAACAAATTATAAATCCAGTGATTCATTGCCCTCTCTGGTAAGAAAGGTCTGACATATGACAAAAATACTACTGAGCGCACTCAACACTTATCAAAGATTGACAACTCTGGATGTTAGTGAGGGTTCTTCTAAGAAACTTAAACTTCATTTACTTCATTTATAGCCTCCAAACAGCAATTCCATGAAACTTGGCATGAATATTTAATTTATGTCTGTTGATAGAATCCTCTTGATATCATAAAGTATTTGCTTTTTGAAACTAGGGGAGTTTTGCCTGTAGCCCTGAATGAAACCAGCTGTTGGACCATTTTCCCTATAGCTATAGAAAAATGCATGTCAAATTGTCAAAGGCAACAGAATTTTCTGTAGGCTGGAAGAAGCCTACTGGTTTTCTGAAACTAAGGAATTAATTCAGTTAGTGCGGAATGGACATACAAAATTAAGAAACATGAAAGGATTTAATTTCACTGAGTGGGTGTACCTAAAAGTGGGTCTAGAATCTCAACCCTCCAGAGGGACTGTAAGTGGTTCTGAGTGCATTTCTGACCTGCAAGCTACAGGGATCTCAACAAGACTTATTGGTGGGGCTTGGAGCCCAGCCTTGATGATCTATGCTAATGAGGATTCTGCAGTACGCCTAATTTGAGATGGTGTAAAGTCCAAAAGTCATTTGCAGTTTGGCCCCAGAATACATTATGTGCTTTTTCTTTTTCTTTTTTTTTTTTTTCCAGCAGACAACTTCTTAATTATGTTTTTCTTGGGCTAATATAAAAATGAATTTGCATGTCTTGAGCCCAAACTAATTAGGAAGAGAGGGGATGCAATTAACATTATTTTGGGAGGCAGGGGACACTCCATTTGGGATTTTAAATTGGCTACAGTCACCCATGCATTGACTTCAGTCCCATAATGTCTTGGCCATGAACATGCTTTTCAGGCATTGGTGGTGGTGGTCGGTGCTACCTTTGAGAGGAACAAAATCAGTATTTTCTCATTTTGTCTTTGTATCTTTCAGTCTTTTCTCAGTATGTAAGCCTTGGATTCTATGATTCCTGGGTGTGGCTGTCCTCAGATCAGAAAGACAGATGAGGATCACAGGAGCTAGATGCGAATAAAGATGCTTACAGACCCTATTTCAAAAGGAAGCTCTATGATCAAGCTCATGGACACTGATCTTACTCTCAATCTGTCTGAAAATGCAGAGAAATGTGTGATCCTTTGTGGGCCACATTGCCATGGAAGACAGCATGGAAGGTGATTCATCCAGTCCCAGGATATTGAAACCAAAAAGAACCTTGTGGGTCTCCTGATTGCAAAAGCCCTTCTCTGTTCCCATCCTTAAGTTCCAAAGGGCAGGTTCAAACAGTTGCCAACCAGGAAAGGAAGGGCATATAAAGATATGGGAAGAGCAGTCAAGAAACAGCAGTGCAGCCTTGTGGCAGGGCCCTGGTTACACCTTAGAGGATACACAGAATGATATCATTGAGCTCTTCTGCAGAAATAAAACCTTCCCCAGGTGGGGTTAAGATGTTAATTTCTTGATGAAGCATTATTCAAGCCAGAAAAGGTCACAGTTTGAACATCACCACCTGATACCCAATGATCTCTAGATTAATCAGCAATCTTGCCCCTAGACTATAAAACTCCTGACAACCACCTCTCTACCCCAGGTGCAAACACAGTTTTGAGGGCATTAACCCACTGTGACTGCCTTTGTTTGGCAAAGCAATAAAGCTATTCTTTTGTATTTCACTGAAACTCTATCTCTGAGATTCAGTTTGGTACTAGTGTACAAAGGCTGAATTTTTGGCTACAATATTCACATTCTGTTCATTTCCAGATTATGTATCCAGCTCTGACCTCTCCCATGAGCTCTAGACTCCCTGGCTATTTGACCTCTCTCCCAGGGTGTCTCAAACTCTCTGTGTTGTAGAAGACAGATCCCTTCCTGAGCCCAAGAGTGAGCTGTTGTCTAACACTTGGAAATGAATTGTCTGAGGAGACATACGTGCTGACAAAGCAAGAGACTTCATTGGGAAGGGTAGCCCAGACAGAGAGCAGGAGGGTAAGGGAACCCAGGAGGACTGCTCTGCCACATGGCTCACAGTCTCAGGTTTTATGGTAATTCGGTTAGTTTTTGGGTTTTCTCTGGCCAATCACTCTGACTCAGGGTCCTTCCTGCTGGCACGTGCATCGCTCAGCCAGGAGGATTCTGGGAGGTTAGTAGGACATTGCACTGGCATCTCCTTTATTCTTTTAATATTTCCTGAATTCTCTTGGTTGGTATTAACTTTTTAGCTCTGCATTTCTTACCAGGACCTCCTGTTGTAAGATAACTCATGCAAATGGTTACTACGGTACCTGGCCAGGGTAGGCAGTTTTGGTTGGTGTTTCTCCTAACATCTGGGTCCAAGATAGAACTCGTGATAGCCTCCCTCAAACCTGCTCCTCTTTCAGTATTCTTAACAGCAAACTGTGCCACTGGGCACGTGGATGCTCCAGCCAGAAACCTCAGGAGTCATCCTTCACTTTCTTCTTTAGCTCATTCCCATACCTCATCAATCCATGAGGTCCTGTGAGCACTGTCCCAACACATTCTGTCAGCCCAGCCACTTCCTTCCACCTCCACTGCCATCAACTTAAATTAAGCACCATGATGTGAATCCAAGGTTATGAGAAAGTCTTTGAAACCACTCATCTTGTTTATTTCACTCCATTTACGACAGTATTTGTCCCTCTCAGAAATTATTTTTTCCCCTATGAATTTATTGCCTGTTTGACCAGATCAGCATAAAAGCTTCAGAAGGGCAAGGCTTTTGTGTGACTCCACACGCAATCCAGAGCTGACCCCAGGAGGCAAGTGGGACTCACATGTCAAACTTCGAAGTGTCACATGCTTAACGCGGGACTCATCAGTATGCCTGGAGTCAGCATCTGAAGTCCTTCCCTCAATCTATCTTCAGCAGATACTCTGTATTACAATCAGGTTTTCTGCTCCCCCTCTCTTTTGTTTTTAAATGATGGGTATTTTAAAATTTATTTACTCATTTATTTTTGGCTGCCCTGGATCATCATGGCTGCATGCCAGCTTTTTCAAGTTGTGGTGCATGGACTTGTCCTTGCAGTAGCTTCTCTTGTTGTGGAGCAAAGGCTGAGGATACACAGGCTTCAGCAGTTGTGGCACATGGACTCTAGAGTGTGCACGGTATGGTGCACAGGCTTAGTTGCTCTATGACATATGGAATCTTCCTGGACCAGGGATCAAATGCATGTCCCCGGCATTGGCAGGGAGATTTTACCACTGGACCACCATGGAAGTCCAGCCAGATTCTCTTGGATATTTTGTTCCACAGTGAAAGGTAAATACATCCTTAGTGGACCCTTGTAGAAACATCTCTAGCTCTCCACATTTCCTGGCTGGAGTTGGGAAATCTTGTCACATCCATACACCTCAAAGTGAAAAATAAGTCACACATTTAAAGTGACCAGACTTCATCCAATTCAGAGCAAGAATTTAAGGCACGTTTACCTCATTTGCTGGAATCACCACGTTATCACCAGTGTGTGTCATCATTATCATTATTTTTTATTTAATTGAGCTGGACTTTGGCAGAAGTCTTCCAGTTGATGGGCAGCCAAGGAAGCATCTGTCGTTGATGAGTTCAGCTGGTCAGAGCACGGCGTTAATGAGTCCAAAGCCACGGGTCCATCCCCACCTGGCTATAGGTTTGCTCAAAATTAGCCAGCTGAGATGATAACAGTAACTCTGGCCAACAGCTTAACGCATAGAAGAGGAAGCATGGACACATGAGAGCCAAACCATCTTGTCTTTCTTAAGGCTCTGGGGCACCTGAAGTTGGGTCTAGAGCACTGCTTCTCAACCAAGGCCATGGAAGATAATCCTGCAGGGAGGTGTGAAAAATACCAAAGCCAGGAACCCATCTCAAACCAATTATATCACCATCTCTAGGAAGAGAGGAGCTTCCCAGGTGAGTGGTAAAGAAACTGCCTGTCAATGGAGGAGATGCGAGTTCAATCCCTGGGTCAGGAGGATTCCCGGAAGAAGGGCATGGTAACCCAGTATTTTCCAATATTCTTTCCTGGAGAATCCCAAGGACAGAGGAGCCTGGTGGGCTGTAGACCATGGGGTCACAAAGAGTCAAATATGATTGAGCACAAGCACGAGGGACAGAGACTCAGACACCAGTCATCTTCTCATATCTTCATGGGTGATTCTAACCTAATGGTCCTCAAACTTCGCTGCACGTTAGAATCACCTGGGGAACCTAAATATACTGATGCTGGATCCTGTACTTAGGGATTCTGATTTAATTGTTATGGGTTTCAGTCTCAATTCTGAGAAGTTTCAACTCTCCCCAGAGTTCTCATGAGACCTGCTGAGAATCACCTCTGTCCATAAAGGGTGGTCACTTCACCAGCCCACTCAGTCCAATGTATAAAACACGTGCACACACCAACATGGCCCATGACAAATGACTTGACAGAGAGGGCAATCGGCAAAGCAGTGTGAGGCAGAAGGTTTACTGCTCAATGTGCAAGGAATATTACAAGAGAGTGATGGTGCCATAAAGGAAACACAGGGGCAAGGAAAGTTGGCTGAGCAGAGAGCTAAATTCAGAAAGAATCATGTGGGCTCGGGCTTGCCAGTCCCACCCAATCTGGTCCAGAGATTCCAAGATGCATCCTTGGGAGGCAAGATGTCAGGGGCGAGGCATTGCTTCCTTCCCTCAGTCCTGTATTCACGTTTTCATTCAAATATCATTGCCTCAGAGGGGCTTCTCGAACTGATCTACTGTTAGTTGCCCTCTGCCTCTGGCTCACAACCACCGCCCCTCCATGAGGATGCCTCCTTTTTCGTTTTACCTTGAAAATGATCTTACTTTTACATATATTTAGTTTTAAAATGTAATTCATTAAATTAAATATTATTAAAGGTCCATCTAGTCAAGGCTATGGTTTTTCCAGTAGTCATGCATGGATGTGAGAGTTGGACTATAAAGAAAGCTGAGCACCGAAGAACTGATGCTTTTGAACTGTGGTGCTGGAGAAGACTCTTGAGAGTCCCTTGGACTGCAAGGAGATCCAACCAGTCCATCCTAAAGGAGATTAGTCGTGAATGTTCATTGGAAGGACTGATGTTGAAGCTGAAACTCCAATACTTTGGCCACCTGATGTGAAAAGCTGACTCATTTGAAAAGACCCTGATGCTGGGAAAGATTGAAGGCGGGAGGAGAAGGGGACAACAGAGGATGAGATGGTTGGACGCTATCACCGACTCAACCAACATGAGTTTGGGTAGGCTCCAGGAGTTGGTGATGGACAGGGAGGCCTAGCGTGCTGCGGTTCATGGGGTCGCAAAGAGTCAGACACGACTGAGCGACTGAACTGAAGTGACTGAAACACAAAAGTAATTAAAATAATCAAATAATTCATTCAGATGAATTATTTGAACTTTGAAAGTTGTCTGCCTTCTATGCTAGACTTTAAAATGTGTGAGTACAAGGATGGTGTGTGTTTGCTCACTGCTCTGATCCCATACCCAGTGCTGGCTTTCAGTCGTCCTTGTATGAATGGATGGATGAGTGTTCCCACAGTTTTTAGAAAAAAAGACTCTTTTCCTCCCTAGGCTTGTGCTTCTTTTTCATACTCAGATCCCCCAAACAGTAATTTATCTTTTAAAATTTTAAAATGAAGTCCTGTTTTAGTGGTTTTGAAAGCTCTTTATGTCTGGTGTCATTACAGGATATATTTTTTGGTGAGAGCAGGATTTATTCTATGAAATATGCTTCCTAGTAGACTTCCCTGGTGGCTCAGATGGTAAAGCATCTGTCTACAATGTGGGAGACCCGGGTTCGATCCCCGGGTTGGGAAGATCCCTTGGAGAAGGAAACGGCAATCCACTCCAAGACTATTGCCTGGAAAATCCCATGGACAGAGGAGCCTGGTAGGCTACAGTCCATGGGGTCACAAAGAGTCGGACACGACTGAGTGACTTCACTATATCACTATATACTGGAGAAACTGAAGCAAACAAGGTGATAGATATCAATGTACCTTGGGAGGACAGACTGAAATCACGAAGTGATAGTACTAATTTTATTTCATTGTGATTGAGTCTCTAGGTTTCCAAGGGTCAATGGATTAAAATAAAAAGAGCAAAGTACATATTTTAAAAATCACAACCTGGCTAATTGTTACAATAAGTAGTCTAAGCAAAACAGAAAGAAAGAAGATGACACTGGATATAAATGTGTCCCATGACTTTCAAGCCAAATCTTTAATGAGGGTTGTGAAGGGTTCTTTGTTTTCCAGACCCCTAAATCAGATATGTGCATAAATACAGGTTTTGAAATGTAAACTCTGTTCAGCCTGTGGCAAAACGCGACTTTAGGAGTTCGAGGGTTGAGACGAATTTCTAAAAGTGATTGTAGAAGAAAAGTAAACCCACTCCATATCATCTCTATTGCCATGCAGGAAGGTTGCTCAGAAATTAAAGAACGGAAATTAAAATAAGGGAAAATTATAGAGATCATGCTGCTGGTTATTTGCAAATCTAGGGAGGTTTGGAAATGGGGAACTGGAGAAGCCATTATGAAGAGACAGAATCTGTCTTGCAATAACATTCTTAGAAAAGTCCTGCAAGTAAAGGCTTGCAAGCCTTTCTCACTGTAGGGTCTGCAGCAACAGTTAACTAGCTCATCTTTTCCGACTGCTTCCAAGAGAATTTACGTTAATGCTCACTATGTGCTCAAGAAAATAAATCTGAGCTTGACTTTGGCTTTTAAGCCCATGCCTTGAAAAATCTACATTTCTCCAAAATCTGATTTATAATGACCTGTAATCTTGTTCTCACCTGCCCTGAACACAAAACCAGTATTTCTTTTCTGCTCCTTTACCAGAAGGAAGTACATTTTGTGAAATATCCTACTTTATCTAAATCTCTTTAAAATACCATAGGCACACAGAATCACAAATCCATAAAGAGAGCCAATAGTAATGACTTCTTGTTTTAATTGGATAGGTTTTTAATAACTGATAGCAATAGAAGTACTATTATTATGGATGAATATAATGATTTTTATTCACAAAGGCAATCTATGTGAGTGAAATCCATTATCTTAGAAGTATTTTGATAAGGATAAATCTATGGAGAAAGGGCTATGTATCTTGCCTGCAATTGTTGAACTCCATTAAACATGCTTAATAATTAGTTGGCCAAAGAATCTCATTAGATGTACATTAAATGTGTATTTAAGTCATATTTGAGACACTTCATTAAGAGTGACATGGTAAACTTTACTGCAAGACTTTAATAAAAATTCTAGTCAAATTAAAACTTGAATTTATGGTCAGTCTTACTATAGCTTTGAGAACAGAATACTGCCTTGAATACTGTTTGTTTTTTTTCTCCACAAGGACCAGTCCTGGCCATGATACATATTTCATAACTTCTATATTTAGATATAATTTACATATGATAAGGGCTTCCCTGGTGGCTCAGATGGTCAAGAATCTGCCTGTGATGCAGGAGACCCAGGTTCAATCTCTGGGTTGCGAAGATCCCCTGGAGAAGGAAATGGCAACCCACTCCAGTAGTCTTGCCTGGAGAATTCCATGGGCAGAGGAGCCTGACGAGCTATAGTCCTTGGGGTCGCAAAGAGTCAGACACAACTGAGCGACCAATACTTTCACTACATACAATTAAGTCAATGACTTTAAAGAATTTGATGTTTTAGTAAAAGTATACAATTTTGCAACAATCCCCATCATCAATTTCAGAACATTTCCCCAACCCTAAAAAGTTCCTTCAGCTCCCTTAGTAGTCAATCTTGACTCCCAGCCCACAACTCTGATTTTTTTCACTAGCTTTAGATTTTCTGGAAATTTCTTATATGTGTCTTCATACAATATATTGCCTTTTGTGACTAGTTTTATCTTAGTGTAATATCTTCATGTAATCTGTGTAATGTAACTTTTGTTGCTGTGTATGTCTGAAGGTCATTTTCTTTTTCACTGCAGAGTAATATTTCATTATGAGGCTATGTCACAACTGGTTCATACATTTGTCAGTTAATAAATATTCTGGCTGCCTCCTTTGGCTATGATAACTTTTTTGTTGAGGGGAGGAGGCCTGCACCATGCAGCACGTGGGCTCATAGCTCCTGACCAGGGATGGAACCCATGCCCTCTTCAGTGGAAGTTTGGAGTCTTGACTACTGGATTGCCATTTGGCTATGATGAATAATACCTATTTGAATATTCACATACAAGTCTCTGTGTGGACATATGCTTTTATTTTATTTTATTTTTTTGGTTCGGTTGGGTGGAAATGCTGGATCTTATGGAAGTTTATGTAACTTTAAAATTCTGCTAACTCTTTTCCAACAAGACTGTACCATTTACATTCTCACCAGAAAAGATATGGGTTCTAGTTTCTTCACGGCCTTTCCAACACTTGATATTGTCGATCTTTCAAATTTTACCCATTTTAGCAAGTGTGTAGTTGCATCTCATTGTGGGTTTATTGTGCATTTACCTAAAAAAATGATGTTGAATATGTTTTTACATACTTATTGGTCACTTATATATCTACTCTCATGAAGTGTTTATTCAAAAAGTTTGGCTATTTCTATAGGACTGTTTGTCCTGTATTCTGATTTATAGGATTGACAATGGATACAAGTTCTCAAAAAGATGTCATTTTCTGAGTCCCTTTGGTGTCTTTGTGTGGCTACAGTATTAGTAAAAATCCTGGCCTTGTAAAATAAAATGGAAAATTATTTTTAATCTTTGTAAGGATCACAGATTGGTATTAGTTTTTTTTATAATTAAACACCTTTCTTGGGGTATATATGTCATGTTCCTGCATGCTAAGTTACTTCAGTTGTATATGACTCTTTGCAACCCCATGCAACCGCATGTAGCTCACTAGGCTCCTCTATCCACAGGACTCTTCAGACAAGAATACTGGAGAGGGTTGCCATGCCATCCACTAGGGCATCTTCCCAACCCAGGGATGGGATTTGCTTCTCTTGTGTCTCCTGTGTTGGCAGGTGGGTTCTTTACTGCTAGCACCACCTGGGGAGCCCATATATGTCATGAAACCAACCACATATATTTAAAGTCCACTGTTAAGTGTTGTATGTATATCAGTGATATACACCATCACTGTATACACCGTCTCTACAAGCAATCAATACAATGAACATATCCATCAGCCTCAAAATTTCCTCGTAACTGTTGGTCATTTTTAACTTGCACCTCTTTGCTAACATCTCTGTTCCCCACCCCATCTCCTGGCAAGTATATTTGTCCCTATTTTCTAGAGTTTTATATAAATGGCATCATGTAGTATCATTGTACTATGCAACTGAGTTTGAGAACACCCCCCCAAAAGATATGTTCCAATCCTAATCCTCAGTTATCTATGAAGCTTATTTGTAAATGAGGTAATTTTTATGGAATTAAGGTGAGCTCCAACTGAATGAGAAAAAGTGAGACGTGTTAGTCGCACAATTGTGTCCAGCTCTTTGCAATGCCATGGGCTTCAGCCCGCCAGGATCCTCTGTCCATGGGATTCTTCAGGCAAGAATTCTGGAGTGGGTTGCCATGCCCTTCTCCAGGGAATCTTCCCAATCCAGGGATCGAACCTGGGTCTCCCCGATTGCAGGCAGATTCTTTACTGTCTGAGCTACAAAGGGAAGCCCTGACTGAATAAGGGTGGACCCTAATCCAATGACTGGTGTCCTTGTGATGAAAGGGAAATTTGAGCACTGACACAGAAAAGGGGGAATGCCACACAACAGCTTGGGCAGAGACTGGACTAATGCATCTACAAGCTGCTGCTGCTAAGTCACTTCAGTCGTGTCCGACTCTGTGGGACCCCATAGACGGCAGCCCACCAGGCTCCCCCATCCCTGGGATTCTCCAGGCAAGAACACTGGAGTGGGTTGCCATTTCCTTCTCCAATGCATGAAAGTGAAAAGTGAAAGTGAAGTCGCTCCGTAAGTGTCTGACTCTTCATGACCCCATGGACTGCAGCCTAGCAGGCTCCTCTGTCCATGGGAGTTTCCAGGCAAGAGTACTGGACTGGGGTGCCATTGCCTTCTCCGATCTACAAGCTAAGGAATGCCAAAGATTGCAACCACCAGGGTTAGAGTCAGGGTTAGAGAGGAAAGGAAAGATTCTTCCCTAGAACCTTCAGGGAGAAAGCATGGCTCCACTGAAATCAGACTTCTATCTCTAGAATCTTCTTTTGCTTTAAGCCACCCAAATATGCAGGAATTTGCTAAGGCAGCCTTGTGTGTGTGCGTGTGCATGTTCAGTCATGTGCAACTCTTTGCAACTCCAGGGACTGTAGCCCTCCAGATTCCTCTGTCCATGGGACTTTCCAGGCAAAAATACTGGAGTAGGCTGCCATTTCCTACTCCAGGAGGTCTTCCTGACCTCAGGATCAAACCCACATCTCCTGCATTGGCAGGCAGATTCTTTACCACTGAGCCACCCGGGAAGCCCAAGGCAGCTTCAGGACACTAACATTCTTCATTTTGAACAACTGTGATTTCATTTCCCTGGGTCTGGACCCAGATTTCCTGAACCTATCTCCTCTCAATAGCTTAACAAAATTGGTCTTGTTTTAGCCAGAAGGGAGAAATGACCATTAGGTCAGTGATTAATGATGCCTGCCTCCCTGTCCAAAAAGATGGACATCCTGTCTTTTGCATTAGTGATAAGCATTTACTCAGCATGAAAACTCTAGAACATTTGGAAGCTACATGGAAGCATAAAGAAGAAAACAGACATAAGCAGGAATCCATCCAGACAGAACCTCTGTTAATTGTCATTGCATATCCTCCAGGACTTCCCATATGTAAGAATATT
Source organism: Capricornis sumatraensis (assembly GCF_032405125.1). NCBI lineage: Eukaryota > Metazoa > Chordata > Mammalia > Artiodactyla > Bovidae > Capricornis > Capricornis sumatraensis. The sequence continues at coordinate 54,777,527 of NC_091085.1, read as the reverse complement.
TGTTGGTTTCATGTATAAAATGACCCCTTAGCCTAGTTGTGTCATGTGGATGCCTCTCATTTCCTATTCTATTGCTAACGTACATTTCTTCAATCCTGGTCCAGTAAATTGGTTTGAATTTCCCCCAGGGTAGCAATGATTATGACATTCAAGTAGAGGTTATATCACAGAGAGACTGAGCTAGCTGGGACCTCGTCAATTCTCAGACAATTTGTATTGAATGAACAAGAACTTTAGAATTGTTCCAAATGACTTCCCTCGTAGTTCAGTGGTTAAGACTATGCATTTTCAATGCCGCGGGCATGGATTTGATCCATGGTTGGGAAATTCATATCCCATATGCCGAACAATCAAAAAAAAAATTAAAAATAAAGAATTGTCCCAAATGAGAATGTATGTACTTAGACAATGTAATGTGTCTAAACTGTAATATCAAGAAGCAGAAGAATGAAGGGAGTTATCAGAATCAGCATGCAGAATAACCTCTTGATCCACGATTTTTTAAAAAAGGCTTTGTGATTTGTGAGTATTGAATCCACCTGTGTCTTCATTATATTTTTATGGGTATTTTCTCCCCTAGACTGAACTCTTCAAGGTCGAGGCAGTGAGCCTTGTTTATAATATTTACATGGATGCCCAATCTCTAAGGTACCTACATCAAATTCAATATATGCATACCTATGAACTGCCCCCATAAACTTAGCACACTTGAATTTTTCTCATCTTTGAGAAGGACATTACCTTCTCTCCAGGTGTTCAGGCTATCAGCCTAGGAAGCTCAAAGTCATCCCTTCACCTCCCTGTCCATCCATCACTGTGTCCTGTCTCCATTCAACCTTCTGAATCTCCCTCTATCCCATCCCCTTCTCTCCATACCCATCCTATCCATCCCAACCCACAAACACCATCATCCAACCCGCATGTTTTCCTGCCTGGATTTGGGCAATAGAGTGGACTCAGTCGATGGCCCACCCACCTCTAAACATACTCTAGCCTCAAAACTCCTTTTCATCTCCTGGTTCCCTGTTCCCCTGCCCTTCTGCACCTCCAGCCCCAAACCAACTTCAGTACATTCAGTTGCTCCTGGAACAGAAAATCTTCCTTGATCTGACCCACAAGGCTCTGTTTATGACACTCTCCCTGCTCTCCGTTCTCCAGTCTTAGTCCTGCTTCCAGCAACCCTGTAAGATGCTCCCTCCTGCCTCAGGTTCTCTGCATGTGGTATTTCCTCACCCTGGAACATGGCACCCTCCCCCGGGACCCTGGTTCCTTCACATCCACCTTTCAGATCTCTAAGCCATCACTTCCTTGGAGAAAGCTCCTCCGACTTCTCTTAACAGGTCAGCCTCAGTACTGTACCTCTTCTAGCACATTTTATCTCCTTCATAGCACTTGTCAGAGATAAATTTTTATATTTGTTTATGTAATTATTTGATTAGGATCTATCTAGATCATCGAATTCTGTGGTCCCCGGGGGCAGAGACTGAGCACGTTCTGTTTTCCATTCTATCTTTGGCGTGTAACAATGTGCTTGGAAAAGGGCAGATAACCAAAAATATTTCCTGATTAGATGACGCATGTCCTCACTTGTGTCTGAGGACACAACCCTGTGGACTATAGCCCGCTAGGCTCCTCAGTCCATGGGATTGCCCAAGCAAGAATACTGGAGTCGGTTGCCATTCCTTCTCCAGAGGATCTTCCTGACCCAGGGACTGAAACTGCATTCTCTTGTATCTCCTGCATTGGCAGGCAGATTCTTTAGCATTGTGCCACCTGGGAAGCCCCCATACAGATGATGCATAGAAGGTGCCAATAAAAGTAAGGAAGAATGCATGGAGAGAGAAAACCAAACTTACTCAAGGAAAGAAAAAAGGCATTATCCCCTTCGACCTCACTATTCTGAGTGTGTGTGAGAGAGAGAGACAGACAGAATAAGGGAGAGACACCTTGAAGATTGATCCATTGATCCTGAGCTGTGCTCTGTGACAATCATTCCTAGTGTTCAAATGGGTCTCAATTGGGACACTAGGGTCTTTCAATCAGAATGTCATTGAAAAATGGCTGCCAGCTCGATTCTTTTCTTTTTATTGCAGTATAGTTGATTACAATTTGTGGTAGTTTCAGGTGTACGGCAAAGTGAGTCAATTATATATATACATATATATATATATATATATATATGTATGTATATACACACACATATACACTTATTCACTCTTTTTTAGATTCTTTCCCCATATAGGCCATTACAGAGTATTGAGTAGAGTTCCCTGTGCTATTCAGTAGGTCCTTATTACTTATTTTATATATAGTAGTGTGTGTATGTGGGAGGAGGGAATGGCAACCCACTCCATTATTCTTGCCTGGAGAATCCCATGGACAGAGGAACCTGGTAGGGTCACAAAGAGCTGAACACAACTCAAGTGATTTAGCAGGCAGGCAGGCATGCAGTGTGTATATATCAAGCCCACTCTTCCAGTTTATCATTCAGCTGGTAAAGAATTTGCCTGTAATGAGGGAGACCTGGGCTTGATCCCTGGGTTGGAAAGATCCCCTGAAGAAGGGAATGGCTTCCAACTCCAGTATTCTGGCCTGGGGAATTTCGTGGACTGTATAGTTCATGGAATCATAAAAAGTCGGACACGACTGAGCGACTTTCACTTTTCACTTTGGTAACTAGAAGTTTGTTCTCTACATCTGTGATTCTATTTCTATTTTGTAAATAAGTTCATTTGTACCATTTTTTTTTTAAAGATTCGAAATTTAAGCGATATAAGCCCATCTCTGGAGAGTGGGGTTTTATAGCCTCTCCCATTGACTTATTCTAGAGTTTAATCTTCCTCCACTTCAGGAAGGTTTCCTAATGTCTAATAAATTTGCTTTTCATCCCAGGAGAGGAATAAGGTTTCAGAAGCCTGTTATTTTTGATGAAATATACATGAATGCAGAAAGGGTATAGAATACATATATGTGGGTACATAGATGGATAGATAGATATGTCTACTTACACTTTTGCTTCAAAATCTATTCACTAGATAGTTATATACCAACACTAATTTTTTTTAACTAGGATTTGCTTTATATATAATTTCCAACCATCTACTTTCGATCTTTCTTTGTGTGTACATGTTGAATGTGTGTGTTCAGTAAAAACATATAACTGGAGTATTATATTTAAATAGTCTTATAATCATGATCTTTAGTTGCAGAGTTTAATTCATTTTTATTGGTTATCATTATCTATATATTTGAATTCATTTATTTCATGCTTTGGGCTTCCCAGGTGGTGCTAGTGGTAAAGAATCCACCTGCCAATGCAGGAGATACAAGAGATGCGGCTTTGATCCTTGGGTTGGGGAGATTCCCTGGAATAGGAAATGGTAACCCGTTTCAGTATTCTTGCCTGGAAAATCGCATGCACTGAGGAGGCTGATGGGCCGCAGTGCATGGGGCTACAAAAGTTGGCCACAGCTGAGCATAGCGCTTTTGTGCTTTATATATTTTTTGTTTTCTATTTGCCTAGGCTTTTAAAATGTATTTGAGTTCTTATTTTTCCTCTTCTTGCTCTTTGTTTGGCTCTTTTTTTTGTTGTTATTTTCTCCCTTCTTTCAATTTTTTCCCCTCTATTTTCTATACCCTTATCTCCCCTCATTCCAATTTTCAGTAATTACTCCAGAGATTTTATTTTTAATGGTCCACTGATTTGTTCTTTAATCATTTAATTGTTACTGAACTGTGATGAAATGCCAGACCCTGGAAATGTGAAAATAAATAAAGCATCCTTGAGGACACAATCACTTAGTGAGATGGGCAATAGTTTTAAATCAGGGTCTATAAGGACAGCATGGAGGCTGGCTTTCCCAAAGCTTGTGTATGGAAACACTATTCTTAACTTTTTATTTATTTATTTTTAGGCCCCACCATCAGAAGTGCAAAATCTTAGTTCCCAGACAAGGAATGGAACCAATGCCCCCTGCAGTGGAAGTGCATATTTTAATCACTAGACAACCAGGGAAAGTCCTTGGAAAACCCTGTTAATGGGATGCAAAATCTAGACTTCTTTTCATGATTCTCTTAAAAGCCAGTGGTTGGATTTAGCCCTTCAGCATAGTCTGGAGAAGCTAAGCAAGCACATGGATGCACCTATTCACACATTTACACGCATACTTTTGCCACCTCTGGTCAGAATGGATAAACCATAGTACAAATCACTAGATGCTTTTTCAAATATGATATAAGCATATGGAGCCTTATAGTTGTAGTTAAAAGCACTTTTACTTGCTCACAGCTTTTCCCCAAGGTTGATAATTTTTTTCATTTTCTATCTTTCTTCTTTAACTTTATTTTTGGCTGTGTGGGGTCTTTTCTGCTGCCCATCGGCTTTTCTCTAGCTGTGGTGACTGGGGGCCACTCAGTTGCAGTGTGTAGACTTCCACTGGCGGTGGCTTCTTTTATTGTGGAGCACAGGTTCTAGCCACGCAGGCTCAGTAGTTGCGATGTGCAGGCTTAGTTGCCCTATGGCATATGGGATCTTAGTTCCCCAACCAGGCATTGAACCTGGCTCCCCTGCCTTGGAAGGCAGATTCTGTTTCACAGTGGTTTCTGAGTCCATTTTACAGATGAGGACTTGCGAGTTTAGTAGTCAAGAGAGATGAACCCAAGATTTATGAACAACGTGGCCCTCTTTCTATTCTACTGCTGTTGTTGGATAAGCATAATTTGCATAAAGACATATTTAGATGATATTTGCCTTGTGTGTAGGCTGTAAAACCGTATATGGGTTTGAAGCCGCTAGGGTGGGGGCGCTGCAAATCCAGCTCAGTGGAGTCCTACTCTTTGCATACACATGCAGCTGCTGAAGCAATATGATTTTGCACCCTAGATTAGAATAGCTGGAAAGAGTATGACCTTTGGCTGATTTCTTTGTCAACACAGGGCTTTATCTCCAGGTATTTTGTGAGTCTCATTCTTGTCATCAGGTGAGATTTGGTTTTCATTCTTGTAAAGGTGAGTTTAATGCAAAGTAAATTAGATTCTGTAATGGGATTTTCTTTAGCATGAATGAGAAATAGAAAAATGTCAATATCAAATAGCAAATTATTCTTGATTAATTTTTTAATGGGTTTAGCTAACAACCGATTGAATACATCTTAGATAATTACTTCTATGACTCCTGCATCTTGGAATTTTAATTAACTGTTGAAATGTTCTCATTTTGATGGATTTCGTCTTTTTTTCCCCCCTTGGGTAAATGAAGCAGGTACCTGGCATAGTTTTACATCTGGAATCTTCACACCCCTCAGGGAAGGAGTACTAGGGACTCCTATATTGACAGTCACTGTTCCCCCAACGACAAGGACAGTGGTGAATAGTTAGGGGGGTGGTCACAGAAAGTGACCACTACTGATCACAAAATCAAGGACAAATATTTCACTGTCTGCATGCATTTTTGAATCTACCATGGAGAAAAAAGCGCAAGAAATGATTAGCAACTAGGAAAAATGAAGAGGGTGAGCTTAGAAATATTGGCTTATTGTGCAAGAAAATAAAAATCTTAGGAGCAACTTAACATTATAACTCTCTTAAAGCCCTGAATAGTATTCCATTGTCTGGATGTGCCTCGGTTTGACTTATTTACCTGCTGAAGACTATCTCAATTGCTTTCAATTAGGGGTCAATTATGAATAAAACTACTATAAACATTTGTATGCAGCTCACTTCTTATTATATTAGAACATATTTCTGGATAAAGAGAGTTTTTCCTCTCGGTCAGTTTCTGATGTCAGCTGATATATTAATAACTTACACTCCCCATATTTTGAGGGGGTCGCAGTTTGTTTATAAAGGACAATGACAGTGAGTGAAGCGGGAGACTGGGTATTGCTATGGCTACAAAGCCAGGAGAAGACAAAGTGGCAGAGAGAGAAGAAAGTTGACACAATATAAAACAGAATGTGAGAACTGGCGTCCCAGAAGGCAGACCTGGCCTACAGATGGGTTCTGTTTAGCCTGCCTGGTTTTTTTTTTTTTTTTTTTTTAACAAGAGAGTTACTTGCCAACTTATAAAAATCAGGAAGTTTCACAGAAAAATGGAAAATTGGGACTTTTTTTGAAAAAATATTGGAGAATATGTCAGCTTGAGGTACTCTTCCGGCAGGACATTAGCTGACCGATTTGAGAGGCAGCTGTCTCCTCTTAGCTAGAATATGTATTGGTGGACTTATCATCTTTCCTGTGTGACCCTTTTCATAGCATCCCTTGACTTCTATGGTCATTTAAGGTTTTCATTTCACAAAGCAGGTTACCATGTTCATAGACAACTTCAAGCAACTCTAAGTCCTTTTAGAGGGAAGATCACTAGAAGAGAAAGAATGGTGTAACCACAGCAAGACAGCACCAAGCAGAATCACCGAGGCTGCTTTTTCTTTTCAACATACAAACCTGAGCTGGTAGAAAAAGAGACATGGAAACCTATGGAAAGAGATCAGGTCACAGCTCAGTAAGGTCACAACTGAGGAACTTCCTGGTCACCCCATGGCTGAGTCTCTGTGCTTCCAGTGCGAGGGGTGCAAGGTTTCATCCCTGGTGGGGGAACTAAGTTCCCACATGCTGCATGGCCAAGAAAGGGGAAAAGTGAAGAAATGGGATAAAAACATGCTCTACATCCAAAGACAAAGAAGCTGTCTTCATCAGGACTTACTCCTTTTTTGTCTTTGAATGTAGTGTATCTTAAAAAAAAAAAAAGGTCACAGATGAGACAGTACATAATAAGATCAAAAGTTCTCATGCCCAAGACATGCCAAATATATTATTACTGATAGGTCAGTTCTGTTTATTTACTGGAATTGAAGGGTCTTTTATGGTCTAGAATAAATTATATATTTATGCAACCATTTTTTTCGTTAAGTTGGTATCGAAGGTGTGAAAACTGTAACCACTATAATATGGATTTCCTTTGTTTACATCCCTTGTTCCTTAATCAAAAAGATGCTTCAAAAACTTTCTAAGTAGCTCATTTTACTTTCTTGTAAAATGTTTATTAGCAAATCACTAAAGCTAAAAATCTGGAGGTCAAGGTAGATTTTCTTCGGGAAGTGGACACATTGTTATCAAGTTATATTTCTCTAATTCTTCAGATTTGGGCTTAGTCATAGAGGTTTTTCTGCATTTCAGGCCAGACATAAACGAACAGACCTCACATGTGCAGAAGGCAAGGATTGAGACCAACATGTAAAATAATGACATTTACAAGAGATATACAGACCAGATTGCCAGTTTCTCCCTCCCCGGTTTTCAGAATCACAACATATATTAAGCTATCAGCCTCTTAAAGTATTACTGAAATAGGTCATGCTCTGGATTTGGCAACTAAATGGCATTTTCTGGTATTTAGATGACCACAAAAATCAAATCCTGAGCTGCTTTCTCTCCTGTAATATTTTTCTGTGCTTCTCATTCTTTTTCACAGACAGGGAACAAAATTTCAATGTAAATTTTCCTGATAAGATTCATACGAATGTGGAATAAAGATAGACACGATACTATTGAATATAACTACACAGAGTTCTATCTAGAATAATGGTAGATAATATTGTCTAGAATAATGAGGCAGAATATTATCTAGAATCACTGAAATAGTCATTAGCTCTCAGGAAAGTTTCCTCATTGTGGATGAGATGTTTCAAGACAAGGTATGGGGTTGGCTAATGTGGAACCCGAAATGGTTTTGCCTGGTTAGAAAGGTGTCACTGAAATTGGAGGCTTTCAGCCTCAAGGAGCAGTTTTTCATGATAAAACCTGAAGAACAGGAAACTTGTGCTTTGAAGCAACAAAGTTCCAAGATAGCAATGACATCTTAATAGATAAATAAGATTGCATTGATTATTTACATACCAATAACATAAAATTCACTTCAACTCTTTAGTTATTCTCTGTCTCAATATCATGGACAACTTCTGCAAGTCTCTTTGCAAAGAAGGGCAAAATGTCGTCATATCAAATTCAAATACTTAATAATTTGAATCACTTTTGACTTATGATTTTGAGACAAAGGATGATCTCTGAGGAATCTACCTGTGTTGAAATGTTTGCTGAAAGAAATAGCATTTCTTCACTTAATACTGAAACTGTGTCACAGGTGGTTGATTTCCCCATCAACTTTGTGCCAGAACTCAATATAATCCTTTGATCTCACACTAATTAACTCAGCTATCATGAAAGGCTGCTGCAGATACTCTTAATATTATAAAATAATGAAGATGTTCTGCCTTGCAAAATCCATTCTACAAGTGAAATGAAGACAACTCTAATGGATTCATTTAAAAATCGAATTCAGAATCCTCATTGTGGTATAGCATAGAAATCACTGAAAGTGCTAAACAAGAACGAAATAAATGGCTATTTACTGCCATACAAAGGACTTAGAAACTAATGAGAAGAGAGGGTTTTTTTTCTTTTATTAAAATGTCTGTTTTAAATTTCTTTTCAGACAAGATCAGTATTACAGAAGCTATCTCTCTAAAATCCCACGATGCTATAGGACAGCTCATTAAGCATAATAAAATCACCTTACAATCATGGAGGTACTTTGTCATGTTTTAGAATACTGAATTAACTTGAAAAATCATGTTTACAATCAGTGCTTCCTGGGGAAGCCCTAAAATGCTTTACAAATCTCTGATTATCTAAAGTACCCTGTCACATCCAGACGTCATACAGTTGCTTAAAGAAGGTCTTCTTAGCATTGAGAACTACTCGCAATTAATATGTTCATTTATAAGTTTACTCACTGTCCTGCCCCCCGAAGGAGGTACCAACAAAAAGGGGCTGCAGAGTACACTAGTTTGTGAAGGGTGAATGCATGAGGTCACTGTGGGACAGAGGTGTTGCTGTGGTCCTGGCTGCCAAGCCTCCTTCTGGCTGCCTCCACCGGCCTTCTCCCACGCCCCCTTCCAGATGGAATCTCCCTTCTTCTGTCCTTGCTCGGTGACCTGGGTGGTGACTTGTATGGAGTCCTTTTGCCTTACTGGCTTCTGGTTTGGTTCCTGGGTGGGTTCGGCCCATGGGAAGCACCAGAGAAGACCTGATGGAGGGAAGTTAGCACCTGGTCCTCCTCCTTGCAAGGTGTCCCTGTTGGCGCCATCCTTTTTACTCAGTAGTTCTAAGTCAGCTTTGACCACACAACCCTCTCTGTCTTCCAGTCCTGGTAGTTATTTTCTCTTCTCATCCAGTCAAGTCTCAGGGGTCGGTGAACATCTTTGCTAAATTCTTTGTTAAACTTGCCTCAGATCCTCCTAATGTGAGTGAGCCATCTGTTTTCTACTGGGTCTGTGAACCCACTGTCCAATTTCTAAATGTGGTTCTAAGTTTTCCCTCTGTGATTCTTTGAGCCATTCAGTATCTTTTAACTTAAACTCCTTTTCTGTCTCTATCAGCCAGGGGGAATATCTGTTATTGCAACTGAGAGCCCCGACGGACATAGAGATTGGTCACTCCGCATGGGCAAGACCCTGGCCCATATTACCTGTACCTCTTATGGGGACTGCCAAATAGAAGGAACTCAGTATGTATTTGCTGAATGACTGAATGAGTGTGGCCAGTGAAAGAAGACTGATGATTCAACACATGTCACAATGATATGCAATGCCTTCTGGGACCATCAAAGTTGTTCCTGTGGAAAGTCATCTATTTATTTCATTGCTCAAAGTATTCTTGGAATATGATGTGACTGACATAATTTAATTTCCAAAGTATACAAACAGCTCATTCAGCTCAATAATGAAAAACCAAACAAGCCAATCAAACAATGGGAAGAAGATCTAAACAGAAATTCCTACAAAGAAAACAGATAGATGGCCAGTTAGCACATGAAATGCAAACCAGAACTACATTGAGATATTAGCTTATGCTAGTCAGAATGGCCATCATTAAAAATCCTACAAATAACAAATGCTGGAGAGGGTGGTGAGAAAAGGGAACCCTCAGACACTGTTGGTGAGAAGGTAAATTGGTGCAGCCACTATGGAAAACAGTATGCAGGGTCCTCAGAAAACTAAAAATAGAATTGCCATGTGGTTTAGCAATCCCACTCTCAGGCATAGATCTTTTCTTGGGAAAAGATTAAAACTCTAATTTGAAAAGACACATGCACCTCAATGTTCATAACAGTCACAATACCCAAGACATGGAAGCAACCTAAATGTCCACTGACAGATGAAAGGATAAATAGGATATGACGCATATATACAATGGACTATTACTCAGCCAAGAACAATGAAATGGTGCCATGTACAGCAACATGGATGGATCTAGAGATTATCATACTAAGTGAAATAAGTCAGAAAGAGAAAGACAAAGATCATTGTCTTGATATTATTTATAGGTGGAGTCTAGAAAAATAGTAGGAATGAACTTACTTACAAAATAGAAACAAACTCACAGAAATAGAAAATAAACTTGTAACAAAGGGGAAAGAGGTAGTTCAGTTCAGTCGCTCAGTCGTGTCCGACTCTTTGCCACCCCATGAATCGTAGCACGCCAGGCCTCCCTGTCCATCACCAACTCCCGGAGTTCACCCAAACTCATGTCCATCGAGTCAGTGATGCCATCCAGCCATCTCATCCTCTGTCGTCCCCTTCCAGTAACGGTGAAGAAGCTGAAGTTGAACGGTTCCATGAAGACCTACAAGACCTTTTAGAACTAACACCCAAAAAAGATGTCCTTTTCGTTATAGCGAACTGGAATGCAAAAGTAGGAAGTCAAGAAACACCTGGAGTAACAGGAAAATTTGGCCTTGGAATGCGGAATGAAGCAGGGCAAAGGCTAATAGAGTTTTGCCAAGAAAATGCACTGGTCATAGCAAACACCCTTTTCCAACAACACAAGAGAAGTCTCTACACATGGACATCACCAGATGGTCAACACCGAAATCAGATTGATTATATCCTTTGCAGCCAAAGATGGAGAAGCTCTATACAGTCAGCAAAAACAAGACCGGGAGCTGACTGTGGCTCAGATCATGAACTCCTTATTGCCAAATTCAGACTTAAAATGAAGAAAGTAGGGAAAACCGCTAGACCATTCAGGTATGAACTAAATCAAATCCCTTATGATTATACAGTGGAAGTGAGAAATAGATTTAAGGGCCTAGATCTGATAGATAGAGTGCCTGATGAACTATGGATGGAGGTTCGTGACATTGTACAGGAGACAGGGATCAAGACCATTCCCATGGAAAAGAAATGCAAAAAAGCAAAATGGGTCTGGGGAGGCCTTACAAATAGTTGTGAAAAGAAGAGAAGCGAAAAGCAAAGGAGAAAGGAAAGAGATAGAGGGAGGGATAAATTAGAGGAGTTTGGGATTAATAGATACAAACTACTATGTATAAAATAGATAAACAACAAAGTCTTAGTACATACCACAGGGAATTGTATTCAGTATCTTTTAGTAAACTATAATGGGAAAAATATACATGTGAGCATATATTCATATATATATATGTGTGTCTTTGTGTGTGTGTGTGTGAATCAGTTTGCTGTGCAACAGAAACTAACACAACATTGTAAATCAACTATACTTAAACTTAAAAATTCTTGGAAACTCTTCCTTTTGGAATTACCTTTAGAAGAAAACAGTTCATCATTTGTGTAAGTTGCATGGAAGCAAATGCTTACTTCAGTTTGTTCAACAGCACAAATCCTTCTCTATTCCAGTCTTCCTGGATCTCTGATAAGGGTCCAGGGCAGACAGAGTACTTCTGCACAGATTAAATAAAAAGAGGACGTTCAGTTCAGTTCAGCTGCTCAGTCATGTCTGACTCTTTGCAACCCCATGAATTGCAGCACGCCAGGCCTCCCTGTCCATCACCAACTCCCGGAGTTCACTCAGATTCATGTCCATCGAGTCAGTGATGCCATCCAGCCATCTCATCCTCGGTCATCCCCTTCTCCTCCTGCCCCCAATCCCTCCCAGCATCAGGGTCTTTTCCCATGAGTCAACTCTTCGCATGAGGTGGCCAAAGTATTGGAGTTTCAGCTTCAGCATCAGTCCTTCCAATGAACACCCAGGACTGATCTCCTTTAGAATGGACTGGTTGGATCTCCTAGCAGTCCAAGGGACTCTCAAGAGTCTTCTCCAACACCACAGCTCAAAAGCATGAATTCTTTGGTGCTCAGGCCTCTTCACAGTCCAACTCTCACATCCATACATGACCACTGGAAAAACCATAGCCTTGACTAGACGGACCTTTGTTGGAAAAGTAATATCTCTGCTTTTCAATATGCTGTCTAGGTTGGTCATAACTTTCCTTCCAGGGAGTAAGCGTCTTTTAATTTCATGGCTGCAGTCACCATCTGAAGTGATTTTGGAGCCCCCCAAAATTAAGTCTCTCACTGTTTCTACTGTTTCCTCATCTATTTCCCATGAAGTGATGGGACCAGATGCCATGATCTTCGTTTTCTGAATGTTAGGCTTTAAGCCAACTTTTTCACTCTCCTTTTTCACTTTCATCAGGAGGCTTTTTAGTTCCTCTTCACTTTCTGCCATAAGAGTAGTGTCATCTGCATATCTGAGGTTATTGATATTTCTTCTGGCAATCTTGATTCCAGCTTGTGTTTCTTCCAGCCCAGCGTTTCTCATGATGTACTCTGCATAGAAGTTAAATAAGCAGGATGACAATATATAGCCTTGATGTACACCTTTTTCCTATTTGGAACCAGTCTGTTGTTCCATGTCCAGTTCTAACTGTTGCTTCCTGACCTGCATATAGGTTTCTCAAGAGGCAGGTCAGATGGTCTGGTATTCCCATCTCTTTCAGAATTTTCCACAATTTATTGTGATCCACACAGTCAAAGGCTTTGGCATAGTCAATCAAGCAGAAATCGATGTTTTTCTGGAACTCTCTTGCTTTTTCAATGATCCAGAGGATGTTGGCAATTTGATCTCTGGTTCCTCTGCCTTTCCTAAAACCAGCTTGAACATCTGGAAATTCACGGTTCACGTATTGCTGAAGCCTGGCTTGGAGAATTTTGAGCATTACTTTACTAGCGTGTGAGATGAGTGCAATTGTGTGGTAGCTTGAGCATTCTTTGGCATTGCTTTTCTTTGGGATTGGAAATGAAAACTGACCTTTTCCAGTCCTGTGGCCATTGCTGTGTTTTCCAAATTTTCTGGCATATTGAGTATAGCACTTTCACAGCATCATCTTTCAGGATTTGAAATAGCTAACTGGAATTCCATCACCTCCATTAGCTTTGTTTGTAGTGATGCTTTCTAAGGCCCCCTTGACTTCACATTCCAGGATGTCTGGAGGGCCCCAAATGCTCTTAGACCAATGGTCCCTCTTAGACCAAATGTCTACTTATGTAGAAAATGAGTGATTCATTCATTCTCTCTTTGGGGTTGTTGAAAACAATTTAATGAGAGAGCTGCCCAAGTGTTCCAAGAGTATTCCCCGATACATATGGGCTGCTGGTGGTAGCTGGCCCTGGGGAGAATGACCAGATTCACCAAAGATAAGAATTCAAGCCTAAGTGGAGTCAGGCTCTGGTCCATTGGGGAAAGGTCATGCACCCCATGTTCACGAGTGGGAAGAGAGTGTAGGAAGCTAACTCATAGATTTCCACACACAGATTTCCTCATGCAGAGGAGTTATATTTTATATAAGAGGTAGTTTATGTCAGCAAGTGCATATGATAAAGCTGTGTGTAATCAAAAGAAGTTTAGAAAATCAGCTTAGTTGCTCATAAATTTCAACTTCCAAGGTTTAATGTGTGCAACCCTGCACAAAAAATTCTCATGCATGCTGAAGTTTGGAAGCACTGAACAAGACAAAAGGAAGGAGTGGAAAGGTAGCTCCAATATGATCATTGAAATTCCTCTGCCCTGAAGTTAACTATCAAATCCCTTGCATGGATGAAGGATATACAAATATTTCTTAAGTGTTCTGCTTGTCAGCAGGAAGTCCCTCATTTTACCTTATTATAAGCCTCTAACTTTTACCTATTTACATTTATCTTGAGGACGCAGTGAGATAGAGGAACTGAATATGGTGTGAAAGTGTTGAGGTCAGTGTTTTTAGCAGTTTCTAATCACCTACCTTTATTCTCCTCTTTTTTCCAGGACACAAGGCTGGACTACATTTCCCAGCTTCCCTTGCTGCTAGGTGTGGTCATGTGACTTAGATCACCAATGAATGAGTTGAGAGAATAATTAATGCTCTTTGGAACATCTCCTTTAAGAGAGCAAGGGTGCCTGTTCCATGTTCCTTATTGGCCGTTGGGCCTGAACCCTGGATGTGATGACTCCAGGGACATGGCAGAGACACAACAGAGAAGGAACCAGGCCCCTAAATCACTACTTGGATGAGAGCTCCTTGGTAACTGGAAGTGTCCACCTGTCCACCCTCTACGTTTATGCAAGTGAGAAATACTTCTATCATGGTTGTGTCATTGCATTTGGGGGCTTATTTGTTACAGCAACTTAGTTTCCCTCACTAATACAAAGTAGTCAAATCATCCACCTGTTTAATAAATATCTATGTATCTCCATATGATTTGTAGCACAGAGCCTCCCTGACTCCTATATTTCAAATTTACAAAATCTTAGAAAATGAGAGGATTGTTTAGAAAATAAAAGGAGAGACATAGGCCTAAGATCTCGGGTAAATAAAGAAAGAGAAGAACCAGAATATGGATAGAGTGCTTTGTCCAGAAGTAGAGGACTGGGTGTGGGATCTGCTTGTGCCCCTGAGATGGAGGGCTGTTTTCCTGGGTGCGTATCGTTGGCTGTATCTTTGGATAAGGAAGCAGGGGCCAAGAGGATGGGGCACCAAGAGAAAAGGTGATTTCTGACTTCAGGCTTCTTGCTGACACTGCTGCGGATGCAGCAGGAATCCATAGACGCAACTGATGGCGAAGCCAGGCAGAGGACCATGGGTTGCCCCCTAGAAGGATTCCAGGTTCCCAAGCAAGGCCTGGAATCCTCAGAGAACCCCCAGTTCATGCTGGCAAGATGACAGAGGCAATGGCCTCCCAGCAGCGCCCTCACAGGGCAGTTGATCTGAGGATCTTATGGGCCCACACCACCCAAAGTCCCAGTACTCTCTGAGTTCATTCACCACACGTTTCAATGACCTCAGAAACAAACCAAAAGACACCAGGGTTAATTTTCCTGCCAAACCATAAATAATGGGGTCTGGGAAAAGTAATTAAGTTGAGTTACAGAAAAACAAAGAAATAAATATTTCTTGATGACTTGAGCCTGTCCGCTGAGATTTATATTCACTGGAGTCGGGCTTCGGCTGTTGAGCAAAAGGAAGACCTCAGACCTACCAGCCAGGAGCAAGTTTCCTGTTGCGCATCTCAACTGAACTCAGCCTGTTGCAAAGGGCAGGTGTCACAAAGCAGGGATGCATTGAAAGGAAGGGCAGATTTAGCTGACTCCTTTCTGGAGCCTTCTGAGGACTATCTGCTTTGTTTTCACTTCTCTTTGTGGGAGGGTGGGGAGACCGACTTTCCTGCAAACTCAAAGACTCCTAGCTGAGCATCTGTGCTTCTAGGTGAGATGGGATCTGGTGATTCTTCCCACAGTAATAATTAGGAAGAGAAATAAAGGCGCAGTTGTGAAAAATTAATTTCCTAGTGAAGCCATTTGAATCAAAAAGGCTCTTTGAAAAGAGGTGGGAGTCAGTGGGCAATATAAAAGCTGCAAACAAAACCCATAGACTCTCTTAGAGTCATAGACTCTCTTAGAAGTGATCAGACTTAGGGACGTTGGCATTCTTGTCAGAAGTGGAGGAACCGATGTCGCAATGAGGCCAATTATTATTGTACCGTGGGAGGTCTGGTGCCTAAAAGACCTGCAGGCACAAATCCTTCAGCCAGGACATCCTCATCCTGTGGGAAGTTGTAGGAAACTCCCCAAATGAGAAAGTTGCATAACGAAGCTATACTCAAAACTGAGGAGGGTTTTTTTTTTTAATGTTTTCATTATTTTGGTAAACGTCATATAATATTAAAAATACTATTTCAATCGTATTTAACTGTACATTTCAGTGGCACTAAGTACATTCAAATTGTTGTGCAACTGCTACCATCATCTATCTCTTGAATTTTTCACCCTCCTAAACTGAAACTCTGTCCCTATTAAAGACTAACTCCCCATCTCTGTCACCCCATCTCACCCTCAGCCTGTTATAACCTTCCTGTTATCTACCAATGTACTTTCTGATTCTATGAATTTGATTATTCTAGGTACCTTTTTAAAAAATTTTACAATGTTATGTTGGTTTCTGCCATACAACAATGCGAATCAGCCATAATTACATATATATTCCCTTTCTCCAGAGCCTCTCTCCCCTCCCCCTTCCTATGCCTCCAGATCATCACAGGGTGCCAGACTGGGTTCCCTGTGCTACATGGGAGGATTTTTTAAATGGTGCTGATGCTTCATAGCATCCCTTAGAAGAACAGAGAATTTAAGGAGGAGCATGGATTTAGATGGTCTGGTTCAATCCCACTCTCCCACTTCCTGTATCTGGGACTTAGCAAATTAATCTTCTCTGATTAATCTATCAGATCCCTCAGTTATCAAATGGAAATAAATAAGAGTATCTAAATTGTAGAGCTGCAGGGAGGATTGAATGAGATCACATCTGTAAGGAGCTTATTTGCAGTGCTTGGAGCATTCAAAGGCTCAGTGAATATTATGGAGCTTTGTTTTTCCTCAGAAGGCACGCCTGTCAAGGACAATGCTCTCTGACCACTTCTGGGATGGGTCCTACTCAGGGACACTTCCGTGAATCTCTTTACTCATTCTCCCCCACCACCTGCCTCCCCTTCCTGTTTATACATATCTTTATGTTGTTGTGTGTGTTTAGTCACTATACAATATTTGAACATACTTTTCCTAAAAAAATAATTTTTTTAATCTGAAATTCAGTAAATTTTACTTGCTAACTCTTGCCACCTTATAAAGCTGATACTTGGAGATGGAGAGGGATCAAGTCCCTACACGGGGACAGTTTAAGCTTCTGGATCAAGTCTTGCCTGAACACATCCATTACAAAAACAAAAAAATCCCCTTTCAGGTTAAGCTTGAGTTGGGTTTTCTGTGGCTTGCACAGAGTCCTCACTATTTTCCACAGATGGTGTAAAGGGAAAGGTGAGACTTGTAGGCTAGAATGACTGGATTGCAACCTGGTTAAGCTCAGTGGTGAAGAACCCATCTGCCAATGCAGGAGACATGGGTATGATCTCTGGGTCAGGAAGATCCCCTGGAAGAGGAAATGGCAACCCACTCCAGTATTCTTGTCTGGGAAATTCCATGGACAGAAGAGCTTGGTGGGCTACAGTCCATGGGGTCTTAAAGAGTCTGACATGACTGAGTCAACACACACGCATGTGTATAGGTAATATGCAAACATTACACTAATATTACATAGGCAATACTACAGATGGATATGTGACCCAGACAGAGATATCAAAGTGCAACAATTTTGATTTTCTAAGAGATGATTTTCTGGAGTTTCTAAGAGAGGCCACTGGAATTGAATCTAGGAGGACTCAACTTGAACTACTGTAGGCATCCCGACACGACATAACTATGTATAGAGCTATCCGAGAATGGAGCTGGCTCAAGGGATAGAGAGAAAGCAGATCCTAGTGGCCTTGTTTGAGCTCCTGGATCAAACCATATCTGAAGTCAGTGTCCCCAACTGTTCTATTACATGCTATTTACATGAGCTGTACAGTTATGTGAGCCTTTTCTAAGCTATTTTGGGTTAGGTTATCAATCTCTTGCAGTGAACAAAGTCCTAACTGATACAACAATTAAGACAGGGTGCACAGCCTTTTCACACCCCACTGTTTAAATAGAACACTTTTTTTTCATAAAACTAGACACATGTGTTTGAATTCTATTCCAGTCCCTTCTGGATGGCTCATCCTGGCCAAGTCATTTAAACTCTCTGAGCTTCAGAAGTCTCACTTACAAAGCTGGGCTAGATCCCACTTAATTTACAGGGTTGTTTTGAAGATTAAATGAAGTCACCTATGTAAATCAGATAGTACATACATGAGCCACTGTCAGAACACTCTATCAAGGGTAATTATTATTATCAATGTCATTATTAATAGTAATTGGAATATCCTACATACATGTAGGTAGGGTGACTATTCTGGATCTTTTCTGCAAAAATGGCACATTCCATGCCTACAAGCTGCTTATTCCCAAATTAAGGAATAGATCATTCCTAATATATATTGGCTTATAGACAGCCATTGGGAGAAGTCATTTCTGAATGGGAAGTTATGTGATGGTCCTAAATGAATTCTGACTGACATCTGCAAGGGGAAGGATAATGACCCCAGCCATGTGTTCACTTTTTGCCTTGGTGCCAGAAGCCAATCAATTTACTAGTCAGTCACGCAAGACAGGCTGTCTGCTTTGCATGGACTCATTTGTTCAATTTTTCATTTTCTCTTGTAATATTTCTGGGCACCTATTATCCACCAAGCACTGCTCTGGGCTTGACTGGCATTGGACATGGATCTCCTCTTTTCACAGAACTTACAGTGAGAGTAAAGGACAGGAAATAAGCAAACAAATAAATCAACTGGATAAATTCAGAAAATGATCAGTGATTCCCAGTGGCTCTGCTGATAAAGAATCTGCCTGTCAATGCAGGAGATACAAGAGACTCGGGCTTGATTCCTGAGTTGGGAAGATCCCCTGGAGAAGGAAATGGCAACTTACTCTAGTATTCTTGTCTGGAAAATTCCATGGACAGAGGAGCCTGGTGAGCTATAGTCGATGGGGTCGCAGAGTCAGACACAACGGAGTGTACATGCTTGCACACACGCATAAAGTAAATAAATAGGATAATGGGACAATGTGTGTCTTGGGCTCAGTTTCCAGGAACAGAGGCAGAGATGAGGTATGTGGCTTTTCAAGGGTGTGGTTTTCTGGAAATTTCAAAAAGTAATGAGGGAAACAGGTGAGCAAGAATGTGTTTCATGTACAGAATGGACTTACGGACCCAGAGAGGGAAGGAGAGGGTGGGACGAATTGAGAGAGAAGCATGGACATATATACACTACCACGTGTGAAACAGACAGCTAGTGCGAAGCCGCTGTATAGCGCAGGGAGCTCAGCTCGGGGCTCGGTGGCGACCTAGAGGGGTGGGAGGGAGGTCCAAGAGGGAGATGATGTATGCATGCTTACAGCTGATTCCTGTTGTACAGCAGAAACTTGCACAATACTGTAAAGCAATTATCCTCCAATTATTTTTAATAAAGAATGTGTCTCAGGTGGAGTCTAGGATTGGTAGAGCCTCATGGGCTCCTGGGGCATCAGTCATACAGCATGAGTGTCCACAATTAGATCCAGACGTCAGCCATCCATTGGCTCTGAGCCACTCTTGGGAGGACCACTGCCTCCCAGGTTAGGTGAGACCAGATTGCGAGAGGTGGGGATCAAGAGTCTCATCTGAGCACGCTGAGTCTGAAATGCATCTGACATCCTCGAGGAACTATCGAGTAGGTCAGTCAGTCAGTTCAGTCGCTCAGTCATGTCCAACTCTTTGCGACCCCATGAATTGCAGCACGCCAGGCCTCCCTGTCCATCACCAACTCCCGGAGTTCACTCAGACTCACGTCAATCAAGTCAGTGATGCCATCCAGCCATCTCATCCTCGGTCGTCCCCTTCTCCTCCGGCCCCCAATCCCTCCCAGCATCAGAGTCTTTTCCAATGAGTCAACTCTTCCCATGAGGTGGCCAAAGTACTGGAGTTTCAGCTTTAGCATCATTCCTTCTGAAGAAATCCCAGGGTTGATCTCCTTCAGAATGGACTGGTTGGATCTCCTTGCAGTCCAAGGGACTCTCAAGAGTCTTCTCCAACACCACAGTTCAAAAGCAGCAATTCTTTGGCACTCAGGCCTCTTCACAGTCCAATTCTCACATCCATACATGACCACAGGAAAAACCATAGCCTTGACTAGATGGACCTTAGTCGGCAAAGTAATGTCTCTGGTTTTGAATACACTATCTAGGTTGCTCATAACTTTTCTTCCAAGGAGCAAGCGTCTTTTAATTTCACTGCTGCAGTCACCATCTGCAGAGTAGTTGGAGGCAAAGGTATGAATGACCGTGGAGAAGTCAGGCTTAGATTTGGAGTTTCAAGCTTAACAATGAAAGGAGAGAGCTGTGGATGGATGCCTGAGACACTCTAAATTGGGGAGTTGAGCAAGCTATCCAAGGAGACTGAGAAGAAGTGGTCCTGAAGGTGGAAGGAGAGAAAGCAGGAAAGCCTGAGGATAAAGATGCTGAGACAACAGCAAGTGTCTGGAGGCTGACGGAGGCACCCACCATCTTAATTTCACTGAGAGGCAGGGTGAGATGAGAATAGAGGGGCCACCACTTGACCAGCCACACTGGAGTTCCTTGGCGGCTGTGAGAAGAGTGGTTTCAGTCAATTGGCTGGGGTCATAGCTGACTTAGACCACATAGAAGAACGTAAGAAATGAACAAGGGATTGGACTTCTCTGGTGATCCAGTGGTTAAGACTTTGCCTTCCAATGCAGGGCATGCATGGTTGATCCCTGGTTGGGGAAGTAAGAGTCCCCACATGCTTTGGGGCCAAAAAACCCCAAAGTTAAAACAGAAGCAATATTGTAACAAAGTTAATAAAGAGTTTAAAAATGGCCCACCTCCAAAATCCTTGAAAAAACAACAAAAAAGAAGTGAGCAAAGGCTCAACATTCAGAAAACTAAGATCATGGCATCTGGTCCCATCACTTCATGGCAAATAGATGGGGAAACAATGGAAACAGTAAGAGATTTTATTTTTGGGGGCTCCAAAATCACTTCAGATGGTGACTGCAGCCATGAAATTAAAAGACACTTGCTCCTTGGAAGAAAAGCTATAATCAACCTAGACAGCATATTAAAAAGCAGAGACATTACTTTGCCTACAAATGTCCATCTAGTCAAAGCTATGGTTTTTCCAATAGTCATGTATGGGTGTGAGAGTTGGACTGTAAAGAAAGCTGAGTGCCGAAGAATTGATGCTTTTGAACTGTGGTGTTGGAGAAGACACTTGAGAGTCCCTTGGACTGCTAGGAGATCAAACCAGTCATCCTAAAGGAAATCAATGCTGAATCATTGGAAAGACTGATGCTGAAACTGAAACTCCAATGCTTTGCCCACCTGATGTGAAGAACTGGTTCATTTAAAAAGACCCTGATGCTGGGAAAGATTGAAGGCAGAAGAAGGGGACTACAGAACCCACTTCCTCCAAAGCCTATGCTTGTATATCACTGCCTATCATGGCTGCTCATGTACTATTTGTTAAAAGGATTCACCAATAATGCAGAGTTTCAGCTAATTTCTTATGGTACTATCCGTGATCAAGGCAAACGACCTTAATTGAATAAGCAATTAGCTTTGAAAATATTAGTGTGCGCAAAGGCATAACAAATGAGTTTTCTAATTATTCTTTCCTGCCAGAAGCATCAGCTGTTTTGGTCTTTGACAGGAAGCTTCTAACTCTTGTAAGTAAGATATTAGCTTCTAGGTAGCTACTGAGTTCTTGGCATGATAAAGCTTTAAGGCAGATGTCCCAAACTCATGTGTCTGCTGGGTTGGGAAGGTAGTGATGGGGTGAATGACCACAGAGAGTAAGAGCTATGAGACTCGAGAAAGTACACACTGCAACTAAAGAAGTAATTGGGGCAGAATGTGGGCTCAGGGCTCCCTGTTGTGTCTTTCACAAAAAAGGCAGCAGGACCCAGGTAAACCGTGAATGTATTCTCATTGATATGACCCTAGAGGCTCCAGTGTGCCACTCTGATTTGGGGTACCACCACCCCTTTCAGAGGTTTATGATCCAGGTGGGGAAGGTTGGGGTGGTTAGCAAAGTCCATGCACAAGGTGTTCTGAGCACAAGTTAGGACAGGACCAAAGAGTAACAATAACTCCTACTCATGTTCTAGGTATCTCATCCTCCAGATTAGCAATATCCTTCCCCACCATGCTCAGTGACCTGGAGGCTGACCAGTATGGGCTATCCATGGCTCCTTGACCTTGGGTTTCCAGTTGGTTAGTCCAGTGGGGAGCTCCAGCAGCAGACCAGATACAAGGGACAAAGTAAACCTGAAGATTCATTCCCCATTCCCCTGAGCACCTACTCTCTGCAGGGTCACTGCGGGCTGAATCTGTCCTTTGTCTGAGGCCACTGCTCCTGCCCAGTGACCCTCTCCACATAGTGTCTTTCTGGGTTTGAGTAACTGCATCCTCTACTCATTTCTTGAGATCTATGTAAGGAAATGGTTCCTTGTTGTCACAAATCCTGATACATTATGGTGCTTTGTTGTTTCTCTACATCCCTTTATTATACTCTTCTCAAATGCCCCGATTTCGTTATTCTTTCTTTTTTTTTTTTCTGATGGTGTCTTAGAAAACACTTGCAATATGGTTGACAGCATTCTAACTGGTTGGGACTCACTTCGTCAAACACTGTGTCATTCCTATTTTGCAGATGTTGAGATTGAGGTGAAGATTTGCCCAAGGTCAGACAAATGGTAAGTGATGGAGCTGGAGTTTGAACCCAGGCAGTCTGTCTCTAGATTCTGTGCTCTTGACTGATATACAGAAGGGAGTCATTTACATTAAGATAGCAGGAGGTCACAATGATCAAGAAAATCTTAAAGATCAACTATTTTGACAGTGTCTAGAAGGATGGACATATAGGCAGAGAGGGAGTGAGGGAGAAGGAAGGGAGGACACGCCAGACATATGACTGCTGTGAGCAGAAAAGGGGATTCTGTAGATGCGTCAAGGTGCTGATGAAGCAACTCTTTTCACCCAAGAGTAAAATACTAATCCTTGAAGAGAGGAAAAAGAAGCAGAAGGACAGGAGATGTAGGGTTCTTCAGAACAAAAAAGAAGGGTCTGAATCTAAGACAGGGCGTGTATATAGTCACCATTGTATCAGATTCAAGTGACAGGGAGTCAGTTGACCATACATTAAGATAAAGGAACTTGTGGGCTCATGTGACTGAAAGTCCAAGAGGAGGCTCAGCTTTGGGGTGTGGGAGTCAGGATCTGTTTGAAAAATATGCTTTTGCTCTGCATGTGATGTGTAGAGCTCTACACATGACTGATAATCTACAATGTTGCCTAAAACACTGGTATGCCCTTCCTCACCTTACGTGCTCCCCATCTCCCTTGGAGAAGGCGATGGCACCCCACTCCAGTACTCTTGCCTGGAAAATCCCATGGACGGAAAAGCCTGGTAGGCTACAGTCCATGGGGTCACGAAGAGTCGGACACGACTGAGCGACCTCACTTTCACTTTTCATCTTCATGCATTGGAGAAGGAAATGGCAAGTATTCTTGCCTGGAGAATCCCAGGGACGGTGGAGCCTGATGGGCTGTCATCTGTGGGGTCACACAGAGTCGGACACGACTGAAGCGACTTAGCAGCAGCAGCAGCAGCAGCATCTCCCTTGGGGTCACAGCCACTGGTGTGCCTATGACCTGCACAGCTAAACATGATGGGTCATGCTCCTCCTGCATCTTCACTGCTTCCACAACTCCATCTCTACTCTCCTCCCCTTGGTACCTCAACTCCAGCCACCAGGGCCTCCTCTGTGGGTCTGCATCACTCTTCTGCAGCAGGGTTTTGCACTCGATACCCTCTCTGCTTGCAGAGCTCTTCCCAAGAAACCCAGATGCCCAATTCCCATCTTCTATCAAATGTCACATTCTTAGTGAGGTCTCCTCAGACCACTCTAACCAAAAATTTTAACCCCTGCCCTAGCTCCTTGAAAGAAAGGCTATGACAAACCTAGACGGCATATTAAAAAGCAAAGATATCACTTTGCCAACAAAGCTCCATACAGTCAAAGCTATGGCTTTTCCAGTAGTCATGTGTGGATGTGAGAGTTGGACCATAAAGAAGGCTGAACACTGAAGAATTGATGCTTTCGAACTGTGGTGCTGGAGAAGACTCTCGAGAGTCCCTTGGACAGCAAGGAGATTAAACCAGTCAATCTTAAAGGAAATCAACTTTGAATATTCATTGGAAGGACTGATGCTGAAGCTGAAGCTCTAGTACTTTGGCCACATGATATGAAGAACCAGCTCATTGAAAAATACCCTGATGCTGGGAAAGATTGAAGGCAGGAGGAGAAGGGGGTGACAGAGGATGAGATGGTTGAATGGCATAACCAGCTCAAACGACATGAGTTTGAGCAAACTCAGGGAGATAGTGAAGGACAGGGAAGCCTGGCATGCTGAAGTCCATGGGGTGACTCAACAAAAACAACAACCCCTCCCAGACACTGCTGTCCCACTTACATGCTTTATATTATTATTCTCTTTAACATCCATCACTAATAGAGCATACATCTTACTTATTTATCATAGTTATTATGTCTTTCCAATGATGATGTAAAACAAAGACGTTTTGTTTGTTTTGTCCATTGCCTAACTTGGCATGCTCAATTGTGTCTGACTCTTTGCAACCCTACAGACTGTGGCCCACCAGGCTCCTCTGTCCATTGAATTTCCCAGGCAGGAATACTGGAGTGGGTCCATTTCCTTCTCCAGGGGATCTTCCCAACCCAGGGTCAAGCCTGCATCTCCCGCATTGACAGGCAGGTTCTTTACCACTGAGCTTCTAGGGAAGCCCCTCATCAATTCTTTCAGTTCAGTTCAGTTCAGTTCAGTCGCTCACTCGTGTCCCAACTCTTTGCAACCCCATGAATCGCAGCACACCAGTCCTCCCTGTCCATCACCAACTCCTGGAGTTCACTCAGACTCGGGTCTATTGAGTCATTGATGCCATCCAGCCATCTCATCCTCGGTCTTCCCCTTCTCATAATGAACTTTAAACAGCTACCCCTCCCTCGTTTAAAAACCTCCAGCAGTTTCTGATCACACTGTATAATCAAATGCAACTTCTCACAAGTCCTGAGATAGGGAACCTCCGAACCCTCTGGGATGTCCTGTTTCATTCTCTGGATCATCACACTCCAGTCACAAGGGCCTTCCTTCTCTCTTCAAACAGGCCTGATTCCTGTTTGGGTTTTTCCATTAGCTATGTCCCCTTCTAATTACACTTTTTTCCTTATCTTTGCATAACTGGCTCTTTCGTCTTACTCAGATCTCAGACTACGTCAAAGGGAAATTTCCCAATCCTCCAGTCAAAGGGCATCTTTTGTCTTTCCTTAGTTTATGTCCTCTCCCAAACAGTACTTATTCTAACATTCTCTACCCACTCCTTTTTTCCCTCTCTCCCCGCCTTCCTTCCTGATGTCTGTTCCACTGGATTGTCAGTTACACGAAAGCAGGGATTTTTACATGAAAGCAGGGACTTTGCCAATCTTGGATTCTGTTCCATTTTCCCAACCCTAAAAAGGTACTTCATATGTCAGACACATCAATAAGCATTTGTTGAAAGAATGGATGAGTGTATGAATTAGGTGTTCATGGACAACTTGGCAGACAGAACGGGGAGGTGGGTTATCAGCATAGGATGATGGCAAAAGGAGAGGAGATGAGTCTGGCAACTCTGTACTTGACAGAATCCTTAGGGATCCGTGTTCTCGGCTCTACTTCAGCTCCTTCCCCCTCCGTCCCACTGGCAGTCTGGTCCTTTGTGTCTCATTATTGGGTCAGAGTTAGAGCAGACTTCCTCTGAGCAGTGACTTGGTCTAGTTTTCATGCTGTATGCAGAACCCAGCATCTTTTTAGTGAAAGTGGCAGAGCAACAGGGCTTCAGCCAGTGCCACTTAGTGATGGATGGGATGTGACCAAGCTCCTCCAAAAGGGAAGGTGGAGGCATGAACTCAGGGGGTACCATCTGGTGAATGAATGACACTGACATCTGGGTCAGATTGGGACAATCCAGTGAGCCAGTCAGGGAAAGCTGAGGAAGAGAGGAAAGGCTCTCATAGGAATCTGATATGCTCTGGCTTTTCAGAATTGCCATTTGTTAAGTCTTGATTTCTGTTTTTGGTGCTGGTGTCCTGTATGCAGACAAGGTCATGCTGGTTCTACGTCTGCTCTGTTTTCTCATTTTTCTTCTAGCAATGATTTATCATCTGCATCTCTGCCAGAAGGGTAAGTGTTGTCAAGAGCAGGTCCTGTAACCAAAGCTGAATAGCAGCATCAGGACTAGAAACCCGGCCCTCGCCTATCTGGCCTCGTTACCATAGAAACCGCCTAGAACATAGGGTACCACCTGAGTTTAAATTCTCAGACTTGAAGAGACACGAATGACTTCCGGAAAATGAAAGTATATAGACAAGCTATTCAAGAACTGTCTGCATCATTAAGCAAGGTGGCACCAGCCGACGCATGCCATCTTACATTTCCTGTGAAAACAAAGCTTTGCGACATATCCTACTTAAACACCATTAGAATCCAGTCTAGACAAATCTCCATCAAGTGACAGAATATGAAATGCAATTGCATATTTAGAGGGTTTCCCTCTGATCTTTGGAAATGCCTCACATCCTTCACGGTCAAAATCCCATGTGGTTGGTGTGAATGTGAGAGTGTGTGTCGAAGGAATAGGTGTGTACAGCCAACGGCTCAAGTTGCAAAAATACATACTTTCTGTTTTGCTAGGCAAGTGAGAGTCTAAAGTGTTCAGCTAACAAAAGGCTGCGATGTTTTCAAATTAGCCCTCATCCTCCAAGTTGGTCACATGTCAAAATATTAGCATCCCTTTGGAATTCATCACAGATAATTATGGGTATGACAAGGTTTAATGTGCATTTTAAAACTGGTTGTTGAGCATCTTACTGGAGCATCTGTGGGCCTGGCTTTCTCATAGGCAGGGATATTTTTTACCTACATGGTGGTTCCCCATGGCAGCTGCCTCTAAGGCTTCATTGTTGAGAGCAAATAAAGGACTAATGATCTTATTTTATAATGTCACAGAGGTGCACAAACGTCTTTTTTTTTGTTGTTGTTGCTTTGTTTTTGGAGTGTATTTTCCTTAAAGCAGTAGCTTTTGACTTGTGTTTGTAAAGCTGATTTAAAAAGAAAAAAAAAGACCAAGCCATGCTTTGCTGATACTGAGTGATGCTTTCAGGGAAAATAAGACAAAAAAATACAGACAGCCTACTCTGCGAAGGTTGGGAGCTCCTTTAAGTGGGTATTCAAGAGGACTGTGATTCTCAGCTTTGTAACATCACAGCTAAAAGCAGGGTTAGAGAGCTTTCTTGCAATAATCTGACTCAAAACATTATACCTCTTCTGTGCAAAGAGAGATCTCAGGAAGATTTTCCTTCTCCAAAGTTGGGACAGTGGAATGCCAGGTACGAAAATATCTCAGGGGTGATAGGACCAGAAAGCAAAGGACACCTCAAGTCATGTAGCGGTTGGCTCTTCCAAGGAAAGTCCTTAGGGCACCAGAGGTAACACCGTCTGGGAGTCTGCCAGCAATGCAGAGTTCTAGGTTCACTCAAGACCAACGCCATCAGTCTTCAGTGTGACCAGATGGGCAGAGAATCGGTCTGCGCATCAGATCTGGGAAGCACTACTCTAGTGAGTCAGGGGATTGAGTCATCAGTAACCCTTGGTTGTAATGCCAGAGGATCAACTGCCAGCTTCATTAGATGAATTCATTGGCAAGCTGATCCATGACTAAATCTGTAATAGAAATCCCACAAATCTTAACACTGGGGTCCCACGAGCCTGTTCACAAATTGGATATTTCTTTTCTATTGAGACACAGTCTTGTCCTTAAGCATGTTTGCATCTGACTTCTAATACAGGACTGACCATGTCTTTATCTTGCCAGGTACGGAGACGTGAGAAGTACACCTAATTTAGACACACCCTGTATTTGCCACATTTAAGAAGATACATTCTCTGCTGTGCGTCCCATCACTGTGGAATAAAGGATGGACTTCAAATGTCCAGTTTTCTCCATAAAATTGGGAGCTGGGTACGAATATTAAAAGGAATGTGGCCTTGCCTGTCCATCCCATGGGAATAATTTTACTCAAAACAGTAGACTCATCAAGCTTATAGAAAATAGGATAGAAAACTACCATGAGATATTGCCTCACACCAGTCAGAATGGCCATCATCAAAAATGCTACAAACAATAAATGCTGAAGAGGATGTAGAGAACAGGAACCCTCTCACACTGTTGGCAGAAATGTAAATTAATTGGTGGAGCCACGATGGAGAACAGTACAGAGATTCCTTAGAAAACCAAAATTAGAGCGACCGTATGATCCAGCAATACGGGCATATATCCTGAGAAAATCTTGGTTTGAAAGGATACTTGCATCCCAGGGTTCATTGCAGCAATATCTGCAATGAACCAATGTACCCAGCTCCCAATTTTTATGATAGCCAAGACACGGAATCCACCTAAATACCCATCAACCGATGAATGGATAAAGATGTAGTACATATATACAATGGAATATTACTCGGCCATTAAAAAGAATGAAGTAACTCCATTTGCAGCAACATGGATGGACCTGTAGATCTTCACACTAAGTGACGTAAGTCAGACAAAAATAAATATAACTTGATATATGATTTGTTCAGAACCTAAAACAAATGAAACAAATGAACTTATTTACAAAACAGAGATAGACTCACAGACTTAGAAAACAAACTTATGGTTACCAATGGGAAGACGAGGTAGGAGGGATAAATTGGCAGTTTGGGAGTCACATATATACTCAACTATGCGTAAAATAAACAAAAAGGACCTACTGTTGAGCACAGGGAACTTTGCTCAATATTCTGTAATGACCTAAAAGGGAAAATAATTTGAAAAAGAATAGATAACGTAGTGTATGTATAACTGAATCACTTTGTTGTATACCTGAAACCAACACAACAGCATTAAACAATTCTAGGCCAATATAAAATAAATGTTGGGGAAAAAAAGGACAGAGTCTGCTTCTGCAACAGATGTTCCTGCAGCAGGATTCTTGGGTCTAGAGTTTCTCAGATGATGGCACTAGGCCCAGTTTCAGCATGCACGGATAGCAGGAAAAAAACACAAAGAGATGCTGTAGGGTCCCCTCTTCAACCACCACCCCCAGTGGTTCTGGGGACATTACAGAATTTGATGCTGGTGTGACCATCCTTCAAACACTGCCAACTCCTTCCCACCTTTTTTTTTTTTCTTTTAACAAAAAGCAAGATGCCTTTTCCTGGCAAGGAGATGCACTGGGATTGTTTGCTTTATAATAGCATTATTTTTACAGTTACCTTACTGCAAGCAATCAGAGCAATAAAAGCAATACAAAGTATCTTTAAAAACATTTATTAAATGAAGAGTTGAGTCTGTGTGAAGAAGAGCACAAAGCTGTTAGCAGAAGTAGGAATACAGAACCACCCGAAATCATGCAGGTTGAACTTGCATAGCTGAAATTGGGGCAAGGCGGCTGTGATTTAAGCAATAACGGGTTTATTCATTATTTAGTATCGGTTTATTTCAGTGCCACTTGCCAGATTTGAAAAGAAGCTAAAAACGCAAACCACATGCTCAGAAAACTCAAACCCCACATAGAGTGGAGTTTCCAAAATAATCGCTCAAGAGGGACACAGAGCAGCTGAAACACCGCACCCCAGGGGATGGGAAGACACAGTGGTGAAGGGCAGAGGGATATGTGTTCCATCATTGTTCATTCTACAGCTGCTATCAGACCCCTCCCAAGCCCCAGTGAAATGGAGCAGGGGTCTAGGGTTCTTTCCCCACCATGTCCTCCACCTGCCTTCTGTCTTCAAAAAACGTTACGCAAAGAATAAATTTAATCAGAGAAGTGAGAACATGCTGAAACAAAGGAAAATAGTCCAACAAGACTAAATAATAATTTATTACATAAGCAAAGTCAAGGACCTCTAGTTACTTCTCTAGGGCTAAAGATAATATTCTGAGCCATCTCCTGTGAGCTGTCTTATAGATACTGAAACCCCCACCAGGTGGGAGAAGTTAACTACACGATGGCCAGACTGTAGCCATGATGTAAGCTGCCACAATTCCAAGAAATGGCCTCAAGAAAATGAAAGCAAACTGAAGATGAATCGTACTTCAGCAAGATGATGCTGGTCGGATCACAGATGACCAATTTCGAGAGGACTGTCAGAGCTGACTGTGCTGCTTCCGCACGTGGCCCCCTCCCTCTGTCTATGCAAGCTCTTGTTCACTGACTGTTTGGGGGTGGGGGTGGCTTTTGGATAGGTGTCTGCCCTCCCCGCAGGTTACCAGCATAAAAAATAAAACAAACATTTCTTTCTACCAAAATTCCCCCTTTAATTGCTTTTGAGGGGCGAGCAGGTGGACCCCACTTTTGGCTATATCAGGTCCCTTGTAAGTCACTAAAACCATTCTTGAGATCAGGGACCTTTCTTGACCCAGAGGAGTAGCATCTACAAGGGTATGAGCCTAACCACTGAATGGCTTTTTTAGACTCTGCCCATTTAGGAATATAATCCCTAATCACTCTTTCAGGCAAACTTTCGCTTTGAATTGTTGCTCAAAGATAAAATGTTTGCTACCCAAGGCACCATTTCTTTGAATAGCACCTTTTATCGGGAACTAGGTCATTGGCAACTCTGAAAACTATACTGTTAATCTGTGGGGAGCATGCAAAATTTTTTTTTTAGAGATAGTGTTCAAGGACACTGATGATAAATCTATGAAAAGAGCTCTTACAAGCCAGGGATTTATGGAATTTGCCAGTTATTTGTGTCTTTGCTTTTGTCAATAACACTACGATCTGCTGTTGGTGTGGAATTATCCACTCACCCAAATCCTAGCAAGCTATCAAAATCTGTTTCTCAGCTAAAGTCGTGCAGGGGGGAGATACATTTATCAGTGCCAGGCAGGCGGCCACTCCACAGAGGGGGCTATTTGTGACTCCTTTCAGTGCCGGTCAAAACCGAGAATTAGGGATAAATCACAACCCACTTACACAAATAGTTTTCAATCATTACTAGGCACTCATTGTTTCAAAAGTACCATCACAGAAAGGCTGTCTCCTGGTTTCCTGTGAAGTTTTAAAGGATAATGATCCCCAATTTGTTTATCTAATGCACAGCCCTGAGAATTACTGACACGGCCAACATGATTTATTGTTTTCACATTATGCAAAGTGCTCTGGGGAGATCATGGCTCATTATGCAAAATCAAAACCATTGCTGTTCACTTCAATGAGTCTCAATGTGTCACTGCCTGGTGCCCTCCTTGACTGACGACCATGTTTGTCAGCGACCCAGTGCCTAAGAGTTCAAGGCAAGAGCGAAATGCCAAGTATAGTCTTATGTGGGGAGATGCCAAGTTGGACCAAAATCTGGTCCAAATAATGAAAGGCGGCACATGGGTGCTCAATAATAAAAAGGTGAACCTCAGGGTCTTAGAACACAAATTGGAGAGAAAACAGTGGCTGCATTTAACACAAAAACTTGAGAAAAAAGGATGGCTTTCTCCCTTTATTTTTCTGGCTAGAGAGAAGGGGACTGTGTGCTTCTGAGTCTCTCATTTTTTTTTTAATTATTTATTTTTAGTTGCACTGGGTCTTCATTGTGGTGTGAGGGCTTCTCATTATGATGGTTTCTCTTATTTCAGAGCATAGGCTTTAGGCACGTGGGCTGCAGAAGTTGTGGCCCATGGGCTAGTTGCTCCACGGCATGTGGGATCTTTCTTCCTGGACCAAGATTGAACCCATGTCCCCTGCATTGGCAGACGGATTCCTAACTACTGTACTACCAGGGAAGTCCCCAGGAGTCTCTTTAAAAAAAGAAATTTATTCCTCTCAACTACCAGACCCAAGTCTTAGTGGTATCTATGTCAGATTAGAGCTTCATTGTTACTTTGAAATAGTTATTATAAAACAGTTCTATTAGTTTAGAGATCTACTCAGATTATCACAAGAGATTTCAGCGTTCAATTTGTCAAGAGAAAGAGACATAGTTTCAACTGATGCAAATTTTTGAATGCTTCTAAAAAGATTAAGTGTATTTTATTACCTATTTATCAATGCTGACTATCAAGAATTTGAAAGGCTCATTAAAAAGGGATTTGATGTGACCATTTCAAGAATGAAACCAGATAGTTAAAAGTTATGCACAGGCATGCCAGCTAAAGTTTCTCATTAACAAATTTAAAAGGTTGTTATTTGGAAGTTATAACAAATTTAGCATCTAACTTTTTAAATTGCTCGTATTGTGTTTTTTTTTAATCATAATCAGATCATTGTAAGAAACACACCACTTTTTTCAGGGGCCCCAATATATTCTCTGAAGATCCTCTCAATCCCCCAGAGCTGCTCAAATTTATGTGAATGATAAAGTTTGGGATGTGCTGATCCCAAGAATGATTCCACAGGGTTAAGAACACTTCTCTCCTTGTATCATCTTTGAAAACTCCCATCTCTATGTAGAGAGAAATGTCCAGACCTTAGCTGAATATCAGCTTTCTGATCAACCCTCTGCCATTTGCAATGAAAGAATCCAAGCCGGAGTGAGAGATAAGAGAACTCAGGAATAAGTGGGCCCAACAGGTAAGAACTCAGATACAAGGTGGGGTCAACAACTGGTCCTCCTCAAGACAGATCTGGACTTAGACCAACTTGAGTCTTCTTTTAGTTACAGTTGATTTACAATGCTGTGTTAGTTTCAGGTGTACAGCAAAGTGATTCAATTATATATCCATTCTTTCTCATGTATGCATATATCCATACATAGATCCATTCTTTTTCAGAGTCTTTTCTCCTATGGGTTATCACAGAATATTGAGTGGAGTTACATGTGTTATACAGTAGGCCCTTATTGGTTATATACAATAAGTTATATTGGTTATATAACCTTATTGGTTATATACAGTAGTGTGTCTATTTCATCCCAAGCTTCTGATTTATCAGTTCAGTTCAGTCACTCAGCCGTGTCTGACTCTTTGTGACCCCATGAATCGTAGCACGCCAGGCCTCCCTGTCCATCACCAACTCCCAGAGTTTACTGAAACTCATGTCCATCAAGTTGGTGATGCTATCCAGCCATCTCATCCTCTGTTGTCCCCTTCTCCTCCTGCCCCCAATCCCTCCCAGCATCAGGGTCTTTTCCAATGAGTCAACTCTTCACATGAGGTGGTCAAAGTATTGGAGTTTCAGCTTTAGCATCAGTCCTTCCAATGAACTAACCCCTCCCAAATTTCCCCTTTGGTAACTATAAGTTCACTTTTGATATCTGTAAGTTTTGTCAATAAGTTCATTTGTATCACTTTTTAAAAACTTAAACCCCACATATGAGTGATACAATATATCTGTCTTTGTCTGATGTGAACGTAAATTAGTAAAACCACATGGAAAACAGTATGGAGGTTCCTTGAAAAGCTAAAAATAGAACTATCTTATGACCCAGCAATCCCACCACTTGGCATATATCCAGAGAAAACCACAACTAGATAGGACATATGCATCCCAATGTTCATTGCAGGACTATTTACAATAGCCTAGACATGAAAGCAACTGAAACGTCCATGGACAGAAGAACGGATAAAGAGGGTGTAGTACATAGTAACAGATACAATGGGATATTACTCGGCCATAAATATGACCAAAATAACGCCATTTGCAGCAACGTGTATGAGCCTAGAGATTATCATACTAAGTGGTGTAAGCCAGCTTGAGTCTTAACTGTGCTCTCCTTTACATCCCACCCCCGCTCCTCCCAAGCCCTCAACTGTAATGCAAGCCAGCAGCACATTTCCTTGAGATCCCTGTTGCCTCTGTGAGTTCAAGACAGCAGCAAACTTTGTATCACACAGATGGATGTCAAATGAGTAATGAACTCAGATCTTGGGGAGGGGGATTCAGGGACTGTCATTCCTGGGAATGACCCAATGACAGCAGCTGGATACACACAGCCCCTGGGGTCATGCTGCTGCATTACTGCTGGGAGAAGGTCAATGAAAAATGTGGAGAGGAATTTTTCAAAGAAGGGAAGGGATTAGTTCGGAAGGGAGCAGTAATGATTTCATTCCAAACCAGGCACTCCAAGGCTCCACTTTAACCCCAGTCTTTCATCTGGGTCCCAGCCACGCTTGGCTTCTAGAGGAGAGAGCAACTCTGCCAACTTTCCAGGGTCAAGTGGCCATTTGATTGCGTTTGGATTCCTCTTCAGGAAACTAGATAACCACTGCTGTTTGAAAAAGGCACTTGTGGCACAAAGGCTTCTATGGATTTTGGCTCTGGGAAGAATAAAGAGAATTTGGTTTTAGAAAGAATCATGCTTTCCTTCCTTCAAAGAAATCTATTATGTGGTCATAATGGCCAGCCCTGAATGGTAGATAAATAAACAGAAGACTCAATGAATGTTTTGTACATGAACAACTTGCTCAGTCTGGGACAATATTTATTTAGACATCATTTTGCTATTGTTGCTGTTTAGATCAGAGGTCTCCCACAAATGGGGCCAAAATGGAGTGGATTGGGTGGGTCCTGAGGTCATCTGGAAAATGCAGTTCTGAACTGGAGAAGCTTCAGCAGGCTGTGACCAAGCAGGGTTCTCACCTGCCTGTCAGTTTCTAGTTTTACAAGAGAACTCAGAAATCCAGAATTGACATAAGGTTTGCTGATGTTAAACCTAGCAATAAAATTTATATATTTTTCTTTTAGAAAAAAATCTCTGTGAGTAATCAAGATTCCCTTCAGTAGGTGAATGAATCAATAAGCTGGGGTCATTGTAGATTTTTTGATGATGGCTCTTCTGACTGGTGTGAGGTGATATCTAATGGTAATTTTGATTTGCATTTCTCTAGTAATTAGCAATGTTCAGCATCTTTTCATGTGCTTTTTGGCCATGTGTATGTCTTCTTTGGAGAAATGTCTATTTAGATCTACCACCCATTTTTTGGATTGGGTTGTGGTTAATAATGAAATATTGCTTGCGTGTGCTAAGTCACCTCAGTCATGTCTGATTCTTTGAGACCCTGTGGACTGTAGCCAGCCAGGCTCCTCTGTCCAGGGGATTCTCCAGGCAAGAATAATGGAGTGGGTTGCCATGTCCTCCTCCAGGGGATCTTCCCAACTCAGGGATTGAATCCATGTCTCCTGCATTGCAAGGAGATTCTTTACCGTTGAACCACCAGGGAAGCCCATGAAATATTATTCAGGAATTTTCCAAAAACAGGGCTATCAAGCCATGACAAGACATGGAGTAACCTTAAATGTACATTACTAGGTGAAAGACTCAACTTGAAAAGGCTACATACAGCACGATTCCAATTATAAGATATGAAAAAGGCAAAATGGTGGAGGAAATAGAAAGATCAGTGGTTTCCCAGGGTGGGATGGCGGGGAGGATGAACAGGGAGCCCAGAGGATGTTTAGGCCATACTAAAATACTCCAAATGACACCGTAATAACGGATATATTTCATTACACATTTACTCAAGCCCATAAAATGTACAACATACGAGTGAACCCCAATGTAAATTACAGACTTCAGGTAATAACGGATGTCAGTGTAGACTCATCAGTTCTAACGAGTGTCCACTTTGGCAGGGAATGTTGACAATGGAGGTGTGCTTGTGTGGGAGCTGGGGGTGAATGGGAAATTTCCCCTCAAGTTTGCTCTGAACCTAAAATTGCTCAAAAAAGTAAAGTCAAAAAAAGGTCCTGTGTAGCCCAAGCACCCACATATCTGATTGAGAGGACACCAATTTGCAAGTTTTGATTAAAAGGGAGCAGTTACTACCATCTCTTTGGGGGCTTCTAAGGTGGTGCTGGGGCTTCCCTCATAGCTCAGTCGGTAAGAATCTACCTGTAATGCAGGAGACCCAGGCTTGATTCCTGGCTCAGGAAGATCCCCTGGAGAAGGAAATGGCAACCCACTCCAGTATTCTTGCCTGGAGAATCTCATGGGCAGAGGAGCCTGGCAGGCTAGTCTAAGGGGTCACGAGTCGGAAACGACTGAGTGATTAAGCACGCTCGCAAGGTGGTGGTAGTGGTAAAGAAACCACCAGAGCAGGCAGCCATA
This sequence comes from Capricornis sumatraensis, assembly GCF_032405125.1. Classification (NCBI taxonomy): domain Eukaryota; kingdom Metazoa; phylum Chordata; class Mammalia; order Artiodactyla; family Bovidae; genus Capricornis; species Capricornis sumatraensis. The sequence goes on along the minus strand of NC_091085.1, from coordinate 54,741,506 downwards.
GAAAACACAGATTTGATCCTTAGGTTGGGAAGACACCCTGGAGGAGGGCATGGCAACCCACTCCAGTATTCTTGCGTGGAGAATCCTATGGACGGAGGAACCTGGTGGGCTGCAGTCCATAGGTTCACACAGTTGGACAAGACTGAAGCGACTTACCACGCATGCATGCAAGTCCTACCATCTAATTAGTATGTAATTAAGACACTTAAGGAAGTAGGATTTTCTCTTGCTAAGAATGGTCACCACCTAAAACTCGGTAAACCAAGAGCATATTAAGGACGTATAACTCTAGTGGACCTTGGTAAAATAGTAAATGTTGTGGCAAAGTGGCAGATGTTTTTACCACTTCCTCTGCTTCCTAAAGAAATTTTTAGGAATGAGAATTTTGTACTCATTTAGGAGAGAATTACCAGACAGCTCTGGCAATTTGTGAAACATCATCTTAAAACTGCAAACCTGGAATAAAAATCCTAACCACGCTTTGCACTGTTTGAAAAAAAGGTGTGAAAATTCCCTAATGGCTGCAGTCTTTAATATTTGATTTTTTTAACCTTGAATTTTTGTTGGTAGTAAAGCCCAGACCCAGAAAACCTTTTACCAAGAGGTTTAATAATGAATTAGAGCCAATCCTTTAAGGGTGCTAAGTCACTGGGAATCCCACCATCTCTTAAAAAGTGGAACTCCTGGTCTCATGAGTGAAAACTGAGAAACAGTGAAAAAAAAGATGTTTGGTCCACCCTTCCTCATGACTCTGTCACATGACTAGGAAAATCAATAACAGTACAAGCATCCAATGATGATCTCTTTTTTTTTTTTTTTTTTTACGGAGCGTCAATTCACTGCTAAATGATGGCACTTCATAAAGGACACAGTTAGATAATTCCATTGTATCTGAAGTCGAGTACGTTAATGTAGCCTGAATTAATTTCCCTGGTGTTAAAGTGCAAACTGGGCTAATAAAAGTGACACATTGACTTTTCCAGAGAATAATGTGCAGCTTATGAGGAATGGCAGCGTAAATGAAAATTAGCCTCAAGACAATGTTAATTGTCCTCTACCCATTAGCAGAAGGGGAATTGAATGACTCATTTTACAGCAAAGAAAACCCTGCTGGCTTCGTAAAGGGAAACTATAGTATTTAATGTTCTAATTAAGGCTAACAATGTGGCTGTATAGAGAGAAGAAAGAGTGAAATACACACAGTACATTCGAGGTACAAACTATGAGTGCCATCTTGTTGAGTTCTTTTAACACTCTCATCTTCCCTCTGATTTCTAAGAAACTGCTTCATAAAAAGCATTCAACACAGGTCCTGCGGACTTCCCTGGTGGTTCAGTGGTTAAGAATCCACCTGCCAATGTTGGGGACACAGGTTCTATCTCTGGTCCGGGAAGATCCCACATGCTACGTGGCAACTAAGCCCGTGCACCACAACTGCTGAGCCTGAGCTCTAGAGTCTGGGAGCGGCCAGTACAGAAGGCCTCACACCTAGAGCTTGCGCTCCACAATAAGAGAAGCCACCAGAATGGCAAGACCACGCACAGCTAGAGAGCAGACCCCGCAGAGCAACGACGGCCTGACACAGCCGAAAAGAAATAAATAATTTTAAAACATTTTTAAAAAGAGAGGTACTGTGATGGCAGTCATTTCCATGACACACAGTGACCCTGGGAACACACAAAGCTAGTATATTATTGCAGATACAATTGAAATCAATATAATTGCATTTACAGTGTACACATAATACAGTATTTGTTTTTTTCCAGAAAAAGAATGTAAGATGATTGATTTTTATAAAAAACAGACATCTCCTTAGTTTTTTTTTTTTTTTAGAAGCAAGAGGTTCACTTTTAATTGTGAATTGTTGTCCAACATTTTAGAAAATAGAATACAAAGAGACAAAATTTCAGAAAGTACGCCATAGCTCTAATGGGTAAATAAGAAGCAAATAGTTAAAAATTTGGAGATCTTACTGTAAGTGTTATCATTTTAAACTTTTTTTTGTAAAACTCAATTACTGCATGCATGCCAGTGAAGTTTAAAAAGAAATAGAAAAGTTTAAGCAGTAAATGCTGTGAACATTTAAATAAATATAACATGTATGTACATATGCAGCTTTCTAGTAGGTATATATCATTTCTGCCTGGTAATTTTCTCCCTCCCCTCTGTGTCTTCCACTTCAGCACACTACAATATGACAAAACAACAACAATGGGAAAAGAAAAAAAAAAACACTAAAAATAGCACTACCATATGACCCAGCCGTCCCACTGAGTTTTCCTTAGGTCTTTTACCAGAAAGGGAAAGTCACTTAGTGGTGTTAGACTCTCTGAGACCTCATGGACTATACAGTCTATGGAATTCTCCAGGCCAGAATACTGGGGTGGGTAGCTGCTTCTTCAGGGGATCTTCCCAACCCAGGTCTCCCGCATTGCAGGCAGATTCTTCACCAGCTGAGCCACCACGTCTTCGATCAACTTGCTGCTTTGCTGTAGAACTTCAGGAACTGGCTTAGATGGGTTCATGCCAAAGCTGCTGAGGGATACATACAGACTTCCCACTGGCTTGAGCCTGAATTTTGTGGATGGAGAGGCATTTGTTTTACAAAATTTGAAATTGTGTGGCTAAACGAGATTTTGTTAACTCACTGAGTATGGAAAGAAATTTCTTTTATTTCCCTGTTTCTATTTTATTCTGGAGTATTGCCAATTAACAAAGTTGTGATAGTTTCAGGTGGACAGCAAAGGGACTGAGCCTTATAAATACGTGTAGCCATTTTCCTCCAAACTCCCCCTCCCATCCAGGCTGCCCCATAACATTGAACAGAGTTTCCTGTGCTAAGAGGTAGGTCCTGGTGGGTTACTCATTTAAAATATAGCAGTGTGTACACCTCCATCCCAAACTCCCTAATTATCCTATCCCCTGCTTCTGACAGTGGAAATAATCTTCCTGATGCCTCAGTGGTAGAGCATAGTGCTCAGATGTATCCAGTTATCTACTATCTTCTTTGTCTAAATAAACAGGACCATTATTGACGCCCCCATCCCAACTCTGAATCTGCTGCTGGGGTTGATGCTAATAGCTTATAGTTCAAGAATCCTGAGAACTACCTCTGGACAATGGGAGCTGCTTCCCCTGGTATTCTGCAAGATTCTGCTTTTCCTGAAAACCACCCCAAACCATGGCCCATGTCAGACTGATGGGGAAGACAAAAGACCGTCTTCCTTGCCCCCTGGGGCCTCCATTGAGTGACTCATTCGCTAAGACAGCAGTCCCCAATCTTTTTGGCACCAGGAACTGGTTTCATGGAAGACAGTTTTTCCATGGACTGGAAGTGGGGAGGTTTGAGGATGATTCTAGCACATATGTTTATTGTGCGCTTTATTTCTAATCTAATGCAGCCAATATTCTGACAGGAGGTACCCGTACGCCACCCGTACGCTCTAGCTTAGGGGTTGGGGACCCCTAACCTAGAGCTTCCCATGGGGTCAGGCTGAGGATCGGCTTCCACAAAGCCGATATCAGATAACAGATAGCCTGGCTACCTGGTCCCCTCCCACTTTCCTTATAGTTCTCTCCTGAGACCACCTCCTCAATTAATCACTTAGATGAGAAACTTCATCCCACTTCTAGAAAACCCAAACTAAAACAGAGTCATAGCTGTGATATCCATAACTCAGAAATAAAGGAGCAGAAAACTGAGGGTTCCTGCAACCTCACTCCATGTTGGGCTGAATTGCAGAAGGAATAATAACACCTTCAGGTAAAGTGATATCTCAGATGGTAAAGAATCCGCCTGCAACGCAGGAAACTCAAGTTCAATCCTTGGCTCAAGAAGATCCCTTGGAGAACCAAATGGCTACCCACTCCAGTATTCTTGCCTGGAGAATCCCATGAACAGAGGAGCCTGGTGGGCTACAGTCCACGGAGTCGCCAAGAGTTGGACAAGACTGAAAGACTAGTATATTACTATATTCAGGTAAAGCTGGAAAGAGGAGAGCAGAGGGAACAGAGCCATCCGCCGAGTTTTGCCCCACAGCATATACTGGGAACTGACACGATCACCTTCTGAAGACAGCAGCTGAAATATTAAGCAAAATCTGCACGAACAGACTTACAGACTTAGGAAACAAACTTATGGTTACCAAAGGGAAAAGGTGGGGGAAGGAATAAACTTAGAGTTTGGGATTGACAGACATACACTTCTAATATTTAAAAGAGATAACCAACAAGGACCTACTGTATGACGCGGGGTACTCTGCTCAATATTCTGTAAGTAATCTAAATGGGAAAATAATTTGAATAAGAAAGGGGACTTCCCTGGTGGTCCAGGGGTTGAGAAGCAGAGGATGTGATCTGGATCCCTGGTCGGCTGGGGAACTAAGAACCCACATGCTGTGGGGAAATCAAGCCCAGGTGCTACAACTACTCAGCCAGAACACCAAAACTAGAGAGTCCGTGCGCCATAACTAGAGAGTCCATGTGCTGCAACAAAAGATGACACGTGCTGCAACCAAGACCTGATGCAGCCAAATAAATGAATAATTTTTTTAAAAAGAGAAAGAAAAGGAATAGATACATGTATAACTGAATCACTTTGCTGTATATCTGAAAGTAACACAACATTGTTAAACTATACTTTAATATAAAATAAAAATTAAAAAAATAATCAGAGTGTAATTAAGGTTTGAGACCGCTTGGGAGCATGCTACATCTCCCGGTGGTAAGAGAGTAGAAGGGACATGGGCATGGGCATCTCTATAGACAGCAGTGGTCCAGACGAAGACCAGTAACATCTGGGTTGATTCACAAGCCCAGGAGGAAAGAAGGACTGACCCAGAGGTTTGAGGACCTCCCCTTGAACCCAAGGCATGACATGGCAAATAAGAAACTCCCTAGAATTTCTGTCGGATCCTGGAGAAAGAGAGAGTTGAAACTTAAGGTCACCTGAGATATAGGAGGAATGCAGAAGTGAAAATCAAGTGGAGAATTATAGAATAATAGATACATTTACATTTCTTGCATGGGTAAGGTACTGAGATGATGGTAACACCTGAAAAAAAAAAAAGTGAAAAGTGAACGTGTTGGTTGCTCAGTCATGTCTGACTCTTTCCAACCCTTATGGACTATAGCCCACCAGGCTCCTCTGTCCGTAGAATTCTCCAGGCAAGAATACTGGAAGCCATTCCCTTCTCGAGGGGATCTTCCTGACCCAGGGATTGAACCTGCATTGCAGGCAGATTTTTTAATCATCTGAGCCACCAGGGAAGTCCCATGATGGTGGCCTCTAACAGGCTTCAAAACCATTTCAGATCCTGATCGTCTATTGGATGCTACAGTCCCAAAGCACAAGCTGTGAAAGCAAAAGCGCCTAAACTCGGAAGCATGGGGCTGGGCATGCTTTCGTCACTTGTGCCGCCTGATAAAGGCACCTGGGTCAGTCTTATGGGAACAATATTAGCATTTCTGGGCACCTGTATCTGAATGGGTAAGTTTCCTGGGCACAAGAAGAGAAAAAAACCCTCGATTCTCAGGTCTGCTCCGAAGCTCTATTAACACTGAGTCACAGACGGGACTTGTCAGGACAGAGCTGACAGTCACAGATCGGTCATTCCGTCATCCGTTCATTCAGGCATTCATGAATCAAGTAAGTGTTTATCAAGCGCCTACTATAAATCAGACATTCTTTGGTTTTGGGCATTTAGCAGCTATGACAACAGAAAAAGACTCATTCTCCTAGATAGTACATTCTAGAGGCGAAGAAAGACGATTCATAAATAAAGACCAATATCATTTTAGATAGTGGTGAGTGCTCCAAAAATGATAATCTCTATTTCCTATGCGCCAGAGCCTCTCATGAGTGTTTTATGGGGTTTACTCATTTAATCATAATAAAAAAATCCTCACAAGATGCATGAAATTGTTGTTCTAGCCACTCTGGGATTCTTGACTGAATGATCCCATGGACAGAGGAGCCTGGCACTGTACAGTCCAGGAGGTCACAAAGAGTCAGACATGACTTGAGCACGCACGCAGGCACATCCGCAGTTTGATAGAAGTATAAATGGAGGGACAGAGGAATAAGAGATACGCTTAAGGTCAAGGCTAGGAATGTAGTTTGCAGACTAGATGGTTCCATTTCAGTGTCCATATGACTGTGGTTGGCTGTTGCCAGCCTGGCATTGTACTACAGCCACAATATAACGTGAGTCTATAGACGCCCCCTCACAGCATTGTGACTGCAACTGAAGGATCCACTTAAATGGTTACTTTTACATTATTTCACTCCACCTCAATAAATTATATTTAAAGGCAATTATATTACCTTCATGTCTAAAATAATGTCTTTACACAGTGACATGGTCTTCTGTACGGTAGAAACCGATAACAATCTCAGACTGGGACCATGATTCAGGAACAGATCAACAGTAAACCAGATGAAACGCACCATTCTGATTTCAAGAACTGGGAAACCATCCCCAGGTTACGACTGTTGATCTAAGCTATAACCAGAGAAAGCTATTTATCATCGTAAAACTGAAATGCCTGAAAATTTACTTTCACTTTTATTTTCTCAAATAAGTGCTGGCTATTTTGATGTGTTGTAGCCAATTATATTTAAAATGAGTTGCCTAGAATATAGGTGTGAAAGGCACCTTTTTTTCCTCCTTCCGTCATTATAATTCAGTCTACCTCACTCTTCCCTTCCTACACCAGCAGTATTCTCCCTCTGCATCTCCAGTTTGCCCCTCAAAATCTTCTCCTCTAATCTAGATTTTTCTTTAGCCATAGTGTGTTGTAGAAACAATGTAACTTTACTAGCCACAGCTCACAGTTTCATGTTTCTATTTATTCAGATCAGACGCTTAAAAAAAAACCATGTTATGAAAGCCTCTTATTTTCTTATTGCTAACAAGAGAGTTTTATTTTAAATGAACAGTTTATAGAAGGCTGTGGCCACCAACCCCTGAGCCCAGTTATGGAGAGAAGGTTTCTGGAGTTTGGGGTTCATTAGGAAGAAAGTCAAACTAAAAATAAAATAACTAGAACCTGAGTTTCAGACATGCCAGCTTGCCACAATCCACTTCAGACTGTTTTACAGCGAAAACAGCTGATGACAAACCCGAAGGGAGTGCAGAACCCAAAATACATGTGGGCCATGGTGTTTCACTTTTGGTGGTGAATAAAATTCAGAAAACATCACCATGGCCAGATTTGAAGCAGTCCTGATCTCCTTAGAGATCAGCTGAGATATTTTTTAGTGACGAGGAATATGGATAATCTACTGGGACTGTGACCAAGGAGACAGGCTTGAAGGATTACATTGCAGGGTTATTTTTAAGAGTGAAAAGTTGGAAGCCTAGGACATGGGTAAATACAGGGGGCTCAGCATACCCTGCGCTACTGTAATGGCAACAGCACCACGTGCTCACCACATTGCATCCTTTCCTGGGTATTGAAAACACAAGATTTCTCGGTCTCCCTGATCTTAGGTTGGGAGTGTGTGACCGAGAGCCAGCAACTGGGAATGAGAGCAGGGGATGAAGCACTGTGTCTGTTCCAAGATAGCGCATGTCCCTAGAACCCAGATCTTGGAGCCAAAATAACGTCTTCAATAAAAGGAACTGGGGATCCTTGAAGAAATGGCAGATGCCAGTCTGCAACACGACAAGTACTTGATGAGCCTGGGACCTCTTCTGAAAGTGAAAATGTTAGTAGCTCAGTCGTGTCCGACTCTGCAACCCCATGCACGGTAACCTGCCAGGCTTCTCTGTCCATGGAATTCTCCTGGGTTGCCATTCCCTTCTGCAGGGGATCTTTCCAACGTAGGAATCAAACCTGGGTTTCCAGCATTGCAGGCAGATTCTTTACCATCTGAGCCACAAAGGAAGCCCAGGACTCTCAAGGTGGCAGGCAATTTAAAAAGTGCTCAAAAAAAAAGGATAATGGCATGCTAAAAGGGCACAAGGACCAACTGAAGGAGTTTTATATGGACAAATTGGGATAATCTGAGCAAGAAACTAAATCATGAGAAGGATGGATTGTATTCCACAGAATAAAACAAATATCCATGGGTCCATAGCTGATATAAACACATAGTGGAATACATAAATGAACTGCAATTAATAAACATAGAAAGAAGGATAGAAATAGAAAATCTGCAGAGGTGAACACTGTTCATAGCAATGACTGTTTTGGAGTTGAATTAAGGGATGCCACAATTTGTAGGCAAAGTATGACAATCAATAGGATATTTACATAGTCTCCAAGTATCTCTACAGTTATTTAATACACTGGGGAAAGCAGAAAGGCCACAGTGTATAGGTCTGGAAGATGCTACTTTAACCAAACACTCCAAGCTAGCCTCCCCTGTAACAGGATATAATGACGCCATCCACCTGCCAATACAACTCACCAAGAAGGGCACAGCATAATTTCCATGGTATTCACGCCGAAAAAGGACATCCTGAATTTAATCACAAGGAAACATTAGCCAAATCCAAACTGAAGCACATCCTACAAGATAACTGACCAGTACTCATTGAAGGCAAAAGGAGAAGGGGGTGGCAGAGGATGACATGGTTAGGCAGCCTCAAAAACTCAATGGATGTGAATTTGAGCAAACTTTGGGAGATAGTGGAGGACAGAGGTGTCTGGCATGCTGTAGTTCATGGGGTCACAAAGAGTCAGACACAACTTAGTGACTGAACAACAACAACTCATTAAAAATGGCAAGGTCATGAAAAACTAAGTATAAGGAATTATCTCAGAGTAAGAGAGAGTGACTCATGCCAGAAAAGGGCATTAATGGGACAATGGCGGAATCCAAATAGGTCTGTATTGATTCACATTCCCATATCAACATTTATTTCCTGGTTTTGATCAATTACACTGTGGTTATGTAACATGTTGACATTTAGGGAATTTCAGTAAAGAGCCTATGGGAATTCTTTCTATTATTTTTGCAACATATTTTTAAGCCTAAATTTATTTCAAAATGAAAATGGAACAAGTAAGGCCCATGTGTTTCCTCCACCCCTCTCTTTCCTTTCCATGTTATTCTTGGAAACGATGCATTGAGGTGGGAGCATCACAAAATGGAAAAAGCCTGGATCCCCGAGTTAGCTGATAAAAAAGCTCCTTGCCAACCTGATGGTAACTCTACATGAGTGAGAAATACATTTTTGTTGTGCTAAGACCCTGAGATTTCCAAGAACATTGGTTACTGTACTATAACCTACATTATTTTGGTTAACATAACTACGTGACAGGTAATGGGAATAACTGGTTCTATGTGCAGAGACATGGACAGATCATTAGAAATGTTGCTGCTGCTGCTGCTAAGTCACTTCAGTCGTGTCTGACTCTGTGCGACCCCAGAGACAGCAGCCCACCAGACTCCCCCGTCCCTGGGATTCTCCAGGCAAGTATACTGGAGTGGGTTGCCATTTCCTTCTCCAATGCATGAAAGTGAAAAGTGAAATGAAGTCACTCAGTCATGTCCGACTCTTAGCGACCCCATAGACTGCAGCCTACCAGGCACCTCCGTCCATGGGATTTTCCAGGCAAGAGTACTGGAGTGGGTTGCCACTGCCTTTTCCGAGAAATGTTACTGGTGAAGAAAAAAGGAAGTTGCAAGGCAGTAACTTCAGAATGACAGCTTTGATGTGGAAATAAAATCTCCAGTGTTCACTACAGATTTCACATGTGCATGAATGTGCATGTGTATGAGATGTGGACTAATGTGTATGGTGTGTGTATATTCTACATGTGTATGAATGGGCGTGTAAAAGCCTAGAATGAGCTTGAAAAGAACACATGGTTAAAACAGTGGTCATTCCTGACTGGAGGGAGGGGTAGAAGACAGTAAGATGGGAAACTTCTATGCAATACTTTAAAGATAATAATATATTCAGTGATCATTCTTACAATTAAAATTCACAATAAAAGCAGGCCATTCAGTTGTTGACCTCAACCGAGTGATGTGTCAACCCATGGCAGAGATGTATTTTCATAGCAGGCATCATTAGTCTGGTAGGGCCAGACTCTCTATTTATTGTGTAACAAAGCTTTGTTTCCCTAGAGGATTAAGCCTCAGAGTCAGAGCAAGACAGAAATGGCATAAAGTTCATTACTTTAAAAAATTTCCTTAATTGTCCATAAAGTATGGTGTAGGTGGTTTCGTGTGTCCAATCAACACAGTGATCTTCACAGACTTGAATGCTGAAGAATCACTGGGCTGGGACTTCCCTGGTGGTCCAGTAGGTAAGAATCTGCCTGCCAATGCAGAGGACATGGGTTTGATCCCTGGTCCGAGAAGATTCTACATGCCTTGGGGTAACTAAGCCCATATCCACAACTATCAAGCCTGTGCGCTCCACAACAAGAGAAGCCACCACAATGAGAAGCCTGTTGCACCACAGCTACAGAGTAACTTGAGCACAGCAACAAAGACCCAGTATAGCCCAAAAGAAATAAACCAATAAGTAAAAGTTTTGAAAAATCATCGAGCTAAAGAGAGAAACTAGACCAAACTCCAGGTGCAGACATCTAGGATGACACCCTCCAATGTTAAGTACACAATTCCTATGAGCCAATGGCTGGAGAAACATCCGTACATGATTTCTTCTACTCTAATATTCTGTGTCTCAAGTTCAAAGCATGCTAAAAGATATGTCCAATGTTGCAGAATTAAGTAAAAAAACGAAGTTTCATCTTCCTGGGGTTCATTTCCAAAGATAGTTCTTAAATTAATTACAGCCCAATTTCATTTTACAAGGCTTTCTTTCATTTTTTTTAAAAAAATTTTTATTGGTGCAGAGTTGATTTATGATGTGTTAGTTTCAGGTGTACAGCAAAGTGACTCAGTTATACATATATGATACATGTATATACATGTTATACATGTATGATATGTTATACATATACATATATCCACTCGTTTTTTAGATTCTTTCCTCATATGGGTCATTACAGAGTTTTGAACAGAGTTCCCTGTGCTATACAGTAGGTCCTTATATTAGTTATCTATTTTATATATAGTAGTGTGTATATGTTAATCCAAACCTCCCAATTTATCCCTTGGTAACCAGGAGGCTTTCTCAACAGAGACTACATCTTGTCTGTAATCTTTCCATTTGGCTCTTCCTCACAATGATCTGGAATAATTACAATTCTCTTGTTTTCTTCTTTTTCTTCTAGACTTTTTGTCTTAATCTGAACTACTGAATCCAGTCTGCCATCTCTCCCTGCCTCCCCTACCTGGAGGGACCTATTTTTAAGAAACATATTTGTTACTTTTATACCAGCAGGTAGGCAATAGAAGATGCTTAGTAAAACTTGGGGGCATAGGCTATGAAGTTGGAACTCAAGATGTTTGCAGGGTTGGTTTTGACTTAACTATTAAGATAGTCTGGGCTTCCCAGGTGGCTCAGTTGTAAAGGAATCTGCCTGCTGATTCAGGAGAAGAAAGGGATGCAGATTTGATTCCTGGATCAGGAAGATCCTCTGGAGGAGGAAATGGCAACCTACTCCAGTATTCTTGCCTGGGGAAACCCATGGGCAGAAGAGTCTGGTGGGCTACAGTCTACAGGGTCACAAAAAGTCAGACACAATTGAGCATGTAAGCATGATTAAGATTGCCCATGGGCTGCAGAGTCCCTTCCAGTGGCTCTAGGACTCTCTCTGGGGTCTTGTATCACTGGGAAGGGCTATGAGGTTCAGTTCAGTTCAGTTCAGTCGCTCAGTTGTGTCCGACTCTTTGCGACCCCATGAATCGCAGCATGCCAGGCCTCCCTGTCCATCACCAACTCCCGGAGTTCACTCAGATTCATGTCCATCGAGTCCATGATGCCATCTAGCCATCTCATCCTCGGTCGTCCCCTTCTCCTCCTGCCCCCAATCCCTCCCAGCATCAGAGTCTTTTCCAATGAGTCAACTCTTCGCATGAGGTAGTCAAAGTATTGGAGTTTCAGCTTTAGCATCATTCCTTCCAAAGAAATCCCAGGGCTGATCTCCTTCAGAATGGACTGGTTGGATCTCCTTGCAGTCCAACAGACTCTCAAGAGTCTTCTCCAACACCACAGTTCAAAAGCACCAAATCTTCGGTGCTCAGCCTTCTTCACAGTTCAACTCACATCCATACATGACCACTGGAAACACCATAGCCTTGACTAGACAGACCTTAGTTGGCAAAGTAATGTCTCTGCTTTTGAATATGCTATCTAGGTTGATTATGGCTTTCCTTCCAAGGAGTAAGCGTCTTTTAATTTCATGGCTGCAGTCACCATCTGCAGTGATTTTGGAGCCCCCCAAAATAAAGTCTGACACTGTTTCCACTGTTTCCCTATCTATTTCCCATGAAGTGATGGGACCAGATGCCATGATCTTCATTTTCTGAATGTTGAGCTTTAAGCCAACTTTTTCACTCTCCTCTTTCACTTTCATCAAGAGGCTTTTTAGTTCCTCTTCACTTTCTGCCATAAGGGTGGTGTCATCTGCATATCTGAGGTTATTGATATTTCTCCCGGCAATCTTGATTCCAGCTTGTGCTTCTTCCAGTCCAGCGTTTCTCATGCTGTACTCTGCATATAAGTTAAATAAGCAGGGTGACAATACACAGCCTTGATGTACTCCTTTTCCTATTTGGAACCAGTCTGTTGTTCCATGTCCAGTTCTAACTGTTGCTTCCTGACCTGCATACAGATTTCTCAAGAGGCAGGTCAGGTGGTCTGGTATTCCCATCTCTCTCAGAATTTTCCACAGTTTATTGTGATCCACACAGTCAGAGGCTTTGGCATGGTAGAGCAATGATTCGTGGCCTGAGAAGTGGCTGGGAGGCTGGGGAAGGTCAAAGTAAGCATCCCATCTGAGGAAGAAGGTGGAAGAATTTGCTGCAGGGCATCAGAAAGACAGACTGAATGGGTTTGGAGAAGCCCAGGAGAGAAAACCAGAATGTTAGGGGAAATGGGGGAAGAACTCTTTAGTATGATTCCACAGCACAGCCTGTGGTGGGGAGGAAGAAATGCAGCTGAGATGATTAGAGCATGCCTGTCACACAGGATGGGGTTTATAATTAGGATTGACTTGTATACACTACCATGCATAAAATAGCTATTGAAGATGTCTATCACAGGGAGCTCAGCTCAGTGCCCACTGGGAACCCAGTGGGGTGGGATGGTGGAGGTGGTGGGAGAGAGGTCCAAGAGGGAGGAGATAAATGAATATGTACAGCTGATTCACCTCATTGTACAGCAGAAACTAATACAAATTGTAAAGCAGTTACACGTCAAAAAAGGGATGCAGGAGCCACAACATTGTGAATCAACCATGTGCATGCTCGGTCGCTCAGTCATGTCCGACTCTGCGATCCCATGGACTGTAGCCTGCCAGGCTCCTCTGTCCATGAGCTTTCCCAGGCAAGATTACTAGAGTGCGTTGGCCACTTCCTCCTCCAGGGGATCTTCCCGACCCAGGGATCAAACCCGTGTCTCCTGCATCTCTTGCATTAGTAGGTGGATTCTTTACCACTCCATCACCTTGGGAGCCCCCGAATCAACTATACTTCAATAAAATTTTATAAAGAGACATGGGAGAACATTAATAAAGGGCCAACTTATTTTTACTGGTGCTATTCACATTCTTTGTATGACTCAGCAAACCAACTCACTCTCATCAGTGAGAGGAGAAATGATGCTTCCTTTCCCACTTCCCAAACGTAGCCCTAATGCGGTCAGCAGAGCAAACAACAGAAGAAATCCATCATCATCTTCCCCCTAGGCCGCCTGAGCAAAGCAGATAATGATGCCTGGGCAGACAAAGCTCCTCATAAAAAGAGGGAGCTACCCACATACGCCTCTTATTGCCAGTCAAATCACACCCATGAGAGTGAATGAGGGTGATCCATCCTTTAAAGAGATTCTTTAACTAGAGAAAGGCAGGGTTAATTACCAAAGGAAAAAGACCAGCAAGCACACTTCAACCTTATTCTTGAGCATCTCAGTTCCAGACTCAGATTTATAAACTTTTCTTCTGGTTCCTTAGATCCTGTACCACTTGTCCTTGGTATAGACGAACGCAGAAAAATGCAAGTCGAAACACTCAGAGAGTTCAGTTGGTATTAATGAGGATTATAAAGATATTATTTTTTAAATGTATAATTATGAATGAGAGAGACATATTAATGTATACATTACATATTAATGTATACATATACATATTAATATATAATTATGAATAATAGGAAGTCCATGTGGCGCTGGTGGTAAAGAACCCACTCGCCAATGCAAAAGATATAAGAGATGTCGGTTTGATCTCTGGGTCAGGAAGATCCACTGGAGGAGGCCATGGTGACCCACTCCAGTATTCTTGCCCAGAGAGCCCACGGACAGAGGAGCCTGGCAGGCTACAGAGTCTGACATAACTGAAGCAACTTAGCACTTACACAGGCATGCACAGACATACACATGATTAACTATGGCATTGTGTGGAAGAGGTGTGCAAATAAAACATAGAGAAGAAAGCAAAATAAAGAGAAAATTTTTTACTGGCTTCTGATTTCCAAAAGTCTACACTGGAATAGAAAAAAAATACAGCCAATGTTAAGGTTTGAAGGAATACTCAGTGAGTAATGGCAAGTGTCCTTTAATTTCCTGAATTTGCTTCCTCTAGCCAAGAAGAGGGGAAGACAGTCAGTGACGAAGCAGGCTGGGTTTCACACAGAGTCTTAGACTTCAAGCTAAGGAGAGATGAGTGTGAGAGCAGTGAAGTGGCTCCATTTCTTGCTTCCTGAGGCAGTTCCCAGGGATGTGAAGAGTCTCCAAAGATAAGATTTTCTTGAGATTTCACTAGGCTGACAGAGTGCCCTGGACATGTGCCAGGCCCTGGGTTGTAGAGAAGCAGCAGAAATATTCTTGTGTGCCCAGGAGTGGCTTGGAAGTAGCCAAGGGAGCTTCTGGACCTGAAAAGACGCTTCACTCTATAGATGAGGGCAAAAAGCTTTTCCTAGTGGATTGTTTGCATGGAGACTTTCATGGACCGACGTGTAAAAGCCAGATGGGAGAGTTGGCATCTCAGAAGCTGCTTGCAAGAACACGTTCTATGCATTCAGATGTCCCCATCTCCCAACACTTTGGAATATATATTCTGGGACTGGAATATATATATTCTGGGACTTCCTGGTATGTAAACAACCCAAGAAGAAAAGGGGAGGTGGATGAGACTAGATTTCTGATAACTAGCCTAGCAGAAACTTGGAAACTTGAAAAAAAATCGACTTAGTGTAAAGCAATAAAAAAATATTGATCTTGCATCTTGACATTTATGGCTCAGGACACTATTTCCACGGATGGATCATGAACATTTATGTAATCAGAATACAGTGAGTGATACAGACCCAAACTCAATGCTTCTACCATGATTTAGAACACACTGTAAGATTTTCAACACCTCGAATGCAAATTATATATATGGAGAAATCAACAGCTGGCAGATCTTTATGTCTATTTCCTAATCTGTAAAACAAAAGTCATTAGAGGAAATATTTTATGAAGTGAAACAATGCAATCAAGCTTATCATAAAATTCATTAATTGCCTGCCATGTGTTAGGGACTTGGGGCTCAAACAATGAAGCCATCATGGGGAGGCATAGGGCCAGAGTTTTTCTCACTAACCCTGTCCAGACAGCCAACCTTCATTCTTACCATGGGGGCTTGGTGGACAGTTGACATGAGCAAGGACTACAGGAGGGACTCTGGGAGAGCTGAGCATTTCTCACACAGAACACATAGAGTTTCGATGTGTTTTCCTGCTCTCAGCACCACCTCACACTGATTTCTGAGATGCCTGGAATATCCAAGTTCTAAAACAATTTTATTCACTCTCTCCCTTCACCCTGCATCTCTGTCTTATCAATATGTCCCCCACCGTTCTGCAGGTGGTTGGCTATCTCTGGTCTTCTAACTCAGTTACCACCGGACAGTCATCTTTCCACTTTTCAACATTTTGTTGCAACCTCTCATATGACTGTTTACCTTTTTCTTCAGTTTGATGGGTTTTTTGAAAAAACAAAACAAGCTTCACTGTTGTGATGGTTAATTTTATGGATCAGCTTGACTGGGCCTTGGGGCCCCCGGATAGTTGGTTAAACATTATCCTGAGTGTTTCTGTGAGAATATTTTTGGATGAGATTGACAATGGAAGCAGACTGCTCTCCATAACATGGTGGTCCTCACCCAATCAGTTGAAGGCCTGAATGGAAGAAAAAGAACGGCCTCCACTGAGCAAGAGAGAATTCTCTCGCACACTGCTTTCAAACTTCATTTGCAACAACAGCTCTTCCTGGCTCAGCAGAAGACAGCCTCTAGACTCAAACTGGAACACTGGCAGCTTGTATCCAAAGTCTGCTAGTCTACCCTGCAGATTTCAGACTTGCCAGACTCCATAATTATTCTTTGTAATAAGCCTCTTTGTATATATGTGTATATATACATATATAATTCTGTATATATATACATATATACACACACACACACATACATATATGTATAAAAGTAAAAAGTATACACAGGCCCACCTCATTTCATTCTGCTTTGCTTTATTGTGTTTTCAGATACTGTGCTATTTTTTGTTTTTTTTGTGTGTGTGTGTTTAACAAATTCAAGGTTTGTGGCAACCTTGTATTGAGCGAGTCTATCAATGCCCCCTTTTTCCAATAGCATTTGGTCATTTTGTGTCACTGGGTCCCCTTTTGGTTAATCTCTCAATATTTCAAACTTTTGCAGTATTATTATATTTGTTACGTTTATTTGTGGTCAGTGATCTTTGATGTTATAACTATGACTTGCTGAAGACCCAGATGGCCGTTAACATTCTTGGAATTTTATCTAATTTTGGCCGTGCTGGGTCTTCACTGCCGCGCTGGCTTTTCTCTAACGCAGGGAGCGTGGGCTACTTTCTAGTCTCAGTGCCCGATATTCTCACTGCTGTGGTTTTTCTTGTTGCAGAGCGCTGGGCTCTAGGGTCTGTGGGCTTCGGTGGCTGTGGGTCCCGGGCTTTCGAGCACAGGCGCAATAGGTGTGGCGCATGCGCTCAGTTGCTCTGCGGCATTTGGGATCTTCCCAGACTGGGGACTGAACCCATGTCTCCTGCATTGGCATGTGGATTCTTTACCAGTGAGCCAACCAGGGAAGCCCCAGAATTTTTATTAATAAAGTATTTTTGAATGTATGTTCAGTATTATTTTAGACATAATGCGGTTGCATACAGTAGACTACCCTATGGGATAAATGTAACTTATGTAAGCACTGGGAAACTAAAGAATTCATGTGACTCACTTTATTGTGATATCTGCTTTATTGCAGTGGTCTGGAACCAAGCCCACAATATCTCTGAGGTGTGCCTGTATATATACTATTGGTCCTGTTTTGCTGGATCACCTTGACTAACAGTAAATGTAAGTAAACAACCTGCTGTAAAAGTCTAGATTTGGTAGCAAGAAAGCCTTTGGATGCATTGTATGTGTTGGGAGAATCTGAATGCATTATCCCACTTAAACCTCCCAGTGGTGTTGTAGAGAGATGCTTAGATTGGATAACCGGTTTGCCAAAGGGAAAATGGCAGTACAGGTATTTTTTAATATTAAAAACATTCTCAGCTGTATTGAAGTATATTGAATATAACTACAATTGTAGTTATATTTAAAGTGCAGAATATGATGACTTAAGGTATATATAATTGTGAAATGATTACCACAGTCAAGCTAACACATCTATCATCTCACACAGTTACCTTTGCTAAAAAAGGATACGTTAGATCTATTCTTAGTATATTTCAAGTGCACAACACTTAATTATTAACTATAGTCACCCACTGTCCCCAGAACGTGTTCACTTAATAACTAGAAGTTTGGACCCTTGGGCTAACATCTTCCCATCCCCTACCCACAGACACTGGTAACCACCACTCTACTCTCCGTTTCTATGAGTTCAACTTTTCTTTATTTCAGATTCCACATATAAGTGATAGCAAAGAGTGTTTGTGTTTCTCTGTCCAGCTTATTTCACAGTCTCATACCCTTGGAAGGAATGCAAGTTGGTACAGCTTTTATGAAAAACAGAATGGAGATTCCCCCTACTCCCCAACTTAAAATAGACCTACCACTTCTCTCCAGTGATCCCACTTCTGGGTATACATCCAAAGGCAAATATCTGGAAGAGATATCTGCACCCCTGTGTTTACTGTGGCTTTATTCACAATAGCCAAGGTAGGAAGCAACCTAAATGTCCACTGATGGATGAATGGATAAAGAAAATGCACTATATGTCTTCAGCCATAAAAAAAGCAGGAAATTCTGCTATTTGCCACAACAGAACAGATATTTTAAGCTAAGTACAGCACACCAGAGTTACCTCTCTGATCACCTCTAAATCACCTTTACGTTCTATTCTAGGAGCAACAAGCTGTCATTTGGGCAGAATCAAAGAATCTCCTGTGTTATGTACTTTGACGTCATGCTTTTCACAGCCATGCAGCCTCATTAGTGGACAAGTATTAGAAGCTTCCAAACCATCCTACTGTTTCTATGGCTGAGGTGACTCTGGATAAAACCTATAATTTTGTCTTACTGAAGTTCCGTACAGCTTCCCCAACAAGTTCCATACTTTCCTGGGTGTGTAAGGTACTTTAAGGTGTCTGAGAAAGAAAAGGCATCCACTTCTTCCAAATGAATCATAGTCACTCAACCTGTATTCTACAGAAAACCTGAAGCAGAGGTTATGTGCTGTGAAACAAGAGAGTATGCTAGCCCCTGGGCAGGAGTGCAGAAAAAGGGGAAAGAAATAAGAATGAAGAAAACTGGCATGAACATGCCTGATGGAGCTGGTCAGTGTTTGATATCAAGCATGAGAAATTGCTCAAAGTTGCCAGACTCTCTTCTGGGACCAGACACATGATGCTTCTCAGATCCATCCATTTGGGGAGGGATTTATCCACTGGGTTCCATCTTCTGTTGGTCAAAGATGTGTCCTGAAGGATGCTAATTCCTCTTTGCTTCTGTACCATGTGTATACTTGACCACAAAATCTTTTACATTTCAGAATGAACAAGTCGGTTCTAGGGCAGGATAGCACAGGTCTAAAGTCAGAGGCTGGTTTTTGTGTGTGTGTGTGACTCTCCGGAGTCACTAGGGAGTTTGTTACTACTGTATCTAGAAAGAATGGTCCAATGCCCCTGCATCAGGTAGAGCTGAGAAGATCTGAAATGGCACAAAGATATACAACTGATACAAATTCTTTAGTCCAGCTCTCGTTCCCTGTTCTCTAAAGGCCATGCTGGGTGATTCTGGCCTAGCTAAATCTCCTGGTGGGTACAGAAAAAGCATCCTGATGATAACTGCTTAGGCTCCTGGATCAAGCCATACCTGAAATCTATGTGCAGACTGCTTCTTATGAAAGTCAACCAATATCTCTCTTTGGTTTCGCCCAGTTGACTGGATTTCTGCCACACGCAACAAGAGTTTTGACAGCTTAACACTGGACTGATGTTTCTCCAAAGCACATTTTGGTCCAAAACTATATAAAGAAAAACTTAGAGAAAGCCAGGGCAGCTCAGAAAATGTATTATACATGACAACTCCTCTCAATTTCCCCCACCCCACCTCTCGTCAAACTGGAATTACTGAACAACTGACTTTTTTAAACTCTTGGAACACGCAGACACTATAAATAAGAGATCATGTTCACATCTTCATCGACACTAGATTTAATTCACCGCTGAGACAAAATGGAAGCATTCGCTACGTCTTTCTCAGATGTCCTTCAGGATGGTCTCACAGTGGTGCTAAAGAAAAGGAAGCCATCAACTCTATGAACCTTCTGGTGCTGTAAAGTTAAGCAGGTTTCTCCAATGAACCATCCCCAGTCTGACAGCTCTCTAATCGTGCTCCATCATTTTCATAGGCAAGCTTCAGACCTCAAGCACTTTGCTTGTGCTTTCAAAATCTGAAATTAGTCAAACACACAAAGATAACTTGAGCTCTTTAAAGGCTGACAAAAAAAAAAAAGAGTGCAAAAATGAAGAAAAAAAATAAAACCTCACACCTTTTCTTTTTTTCAAGTCTGTGCACATTTGGAGTTTGGGCACAAAGAAGTTTCATAGAATAATGACTGCTTTCATGGGCCTTTCAAGACATATGGGGGAGCCAGCTAATCTCACAGGCGATGGTGAATCCTTGAGCAGCTACTTAATAAAGATGCAGGCGTGGGTGGTATGAGTCCAATATTCCCAAGGCCAATCAATGCTCAGAGAAACTACTAACCCACGGAGCAAGGCACTTTGCCACACAGTTATCCTGTAAAAGGAGAGAATTCTGAAAGTCATAAAAACGGGAATGTGGGACTTCCATGATAGTCCAGTGGTTAAGAATCTGCCTTGCAATGCAAGGGACCCCAGTTTGGTCCCTGGTCCAAGAAGATGCCACATGCCGAACAGAGCAGCTAAGCCTGTGCACCACGACTACTGAAGCCCACATGCCCTAGAGCCTGTGCTCAGCAACAAGACAAGCCACTGCTTTAAGAAGCCCACGCAGAACTAGAGAGTAGTCTCCCTCGCCGCAACTAGACGAAGCTCACGTGCAGCAAAAATGACCCACCACAGCCAAAATAAATAAATAAGTAAATTTTAAGAAAGGGAAAAAAAAGGGAATGTCATTGATTCATTCAGATAAAAAAGACATTCAGTGTTGTTGGTAGCCAGGGCTGTGAATGGAAGAAGAGCGCTACACGTAACCCCAGGGCACCTGCCCAACTTAAGAACTCGCTCAGTTGAGTCTGACTCTTTGCGGCCCCATGGACTGCAGCCCGCCAGGCTCCTCTCTCCATGGAACTTTTCAGGCAAGAATACTAGAGAGGGTTGCCATTTCCTCCTCCAGGGAATCCTCCCGACCCGGGAATTGAACGTGCATCTCCTGCATTGGCAGGTGGATTCTTTACCACTGTACCACCTGGGAAGCACCACTTAAGAGCTTGCACACGTACAAGCACCTGTTAAGGTCCTTGTATTACTTTCCTGTTGCTGCTGTAACACATGGCCACAAGCCTCATGGCTCAGAACAATGCAAATAGATTCTCTTTCACTTTCACAGGTCAGAAGTATAAAAGCAAGGTGTCCACAGGGCGTGTTCCTTCTGGAGGCTCCGGGGGAGAATTTGTCTGCTTGCCATCTCAAACATTAGAGGCAGCCACCATGCCATGGTTCGTGGCCCCGTTCCAACACCACTCCAACCTGTCGCTTCCCTCCAGCCTCCTTTTGAAAAATCCCCACATCAGAGTACTCCTGTAGCCAAATTCTGCTGCTCTCTTCTATCAGGACATTTGTGATAACATCCATACTGATGATCAGGGCAAACCCCCGCATGTCACTTTCTTAACAACACCTGTAGAGCCCTTTTGTCACAGAAGTGTATGTTCCCAGGTTCCAGATCCAAGGACATGGATATCTTGGGGCCATTATTAAGTCCACACAGTCTTTTTTTCTAAAGTATTTGTTTATTTATTCAGCTGTGCCGGATTTTAGTTGCAGCACACGGATCTGGTTCCCTGACCAGGGATTGAACCTAGGCCTCCTGCATTGGAAGCAGAGAGCCTTAGCCACTGAACCACCAGGAAAGTCCCTCCTATACAATCTTGAAAGCAGATGATGGAAATCAATGCACAAACTCCCATTTCAGAAAGGACTGTCCCATTGGAACAAGCCCTGGGGTTTGCTGTGTCATTTATTCAAGCTTCTTGCTAATGCTCGATGTTCTCCAGAGTTTGGTTTCTTAGGTCCCTGTATTAAAAATATTAATATCTGGATCCTCTTTCATTTGTATACTGCATGTCCCTGTATAGAGCTTGGCGGGTGGAGGGGGGGTGGTGGCTCATGGCATTGTTCCAGCTCTTTTCTATCTCAACATTTATTCAGTAATGTCGAACAAAGACCTTTTATGACATGTTAAAAGAAAAGACTCATACAGGAGGCTGAAGTGTCTGTGATAATTTACTTCCTCATCAAACTTGTTTCCAAAGCACAGACATTCCTGGGACTTTCCTGATGGTTCAGTGGCTAAGACTGTGTGCCCCCGATGCAGGGGGCCTGGGTTCAATCCCTCGTCAGGGAACTGGATCCCACATGCTGCAACTAAGAGTTCGCCTGCTGCAGCGAAGACAGAAGATCCTGTGTGCTGCAGCTAAGACCTGGTGCAGCCAAGTAAATAAATATTTTTTTTAAAAGCACAGGTGTTCTTCTTATTCTCCAGACTGAGAACCAGAGTGTCCCTGCTGTCTGAGGCATGGTTCTGGGGGCTTTTGTGCATTGTTTTGCTGTCATTTTAAAAAATTCTTATTTTATATTGGCATATTGGGCTTCCCTGGTGGCTCAGACAAAAACAGAATCTGCCTGTAAAAGCAGAAAACCCAGGTTCGATCCCTGGCCTGGGAAGATCTTCTGGAGAAGGAAATGGCAACCCACTCCAGTATTCTTGCCCAGAGAATCTCATGGACAGAGAAGACTGGTGAGCTACAGTCCATGGGGTTGCAAAGAGTCAGGCACGACTAAGCGACTAATAAACACACACACAAACACACACACAAACATACATGCACATCGTTGATGAACAATTTTGTGCTTGTTTCAGGCGTACAGCAAAATGATTCAGTCATACATATTCAACTACCTATTCTTTTTCAAATTCTTGTCCCACTTGGGTTATTACATAATATTGAGCAGAGTTCCCTGTGCTATGCAGTAGGTCCTTGTTGGTTATATATTTTAAATATAGTAGTGTGTATATGGCTATCCCAAACTCCCACTCTATCACTCCCTCCCACCCTTCCCCCCGGTAACCATAAATTCACAGGTGCATTGTTTGAGACCTTCTCAGCACCAAAAGACCTGGAGAGCTACCAACTCTTTTCCCCCCCTTTTTATCTTGCATTCACAGCATTTATCTAAAGGACATAAACTGAAGCTATTGTCAATCTTAGCAGATTCTCAGGCTCCAAAGACTTCAAATAAGAAGAGTCAGAACAAGACTTATCCATATTCATAAGGCGTGTCTGCCGCACTTCCTACGGCTGGGACTGGTGTTTCTGAAGGGCTCTGACTCAGTTAGCCAGTGATGTACAACACGAAGCATTTATTCTCAGCATCCCTGATCACTGGGTCAGCTGATGATGCTCTGCTTCAGGCTGTGCGTCAGCTGGGCTCATAAAGTCCACAGAACTTGACTCCAGGCTCCAGATGGCGTTCAGTTCTTCTCCACACATCTCTCAGTCACCTGGGACCGCCAGACTACACAACATATTTTTCTCATAATGATGCCAGAAGCACAAGAGGACAAGTCTGGTCATGTAAGCACGTCTCCAGCACCTGCTCTGCTCACATCTGCCACCATTGCCTTGGCCAAAGCAAGATGCACGGCAAAGCTCAAAGCCAATGGGAGAGGAAGTGAACTCCACCTTCTAGGAAGCAGGGAGACAATTACAAAATTCAAAATAGAGCTCTGGGGTCCCAGTGTAACCTACCACAGCCTGTTCATTTCTGGTTTGTTTTCCTGACAGTGATTCTCTCACTTCTACATCTTCTTTGATGGAGGAAAAGCCAAAACAAACAAACAAACAAACAAACAAAACCACAATGTATTCAACCCCACTAGCAATTTCTTGCTCTCAGCTCCATCCCCACCCCTTAAATTCATCCCCAAGGACTAGGTGTCAATGTTTCCACTTCAATGCCACCTGATTCGTTGTTTGTGCTGTCTCGCTGCATCCCATCTCCATCATCACAAGATGTTCAGAGCTCCAAGCAGCACCCTTGACTCTGTACAGCCCCCCTGTTTTCACACACTGGCCAGGGTGGTGCTTTGAAGCAGGGGTCCCCAACTTCCAGGATCTAATGCCTGATGATCTGAGGTGGAGCTGATGTAGTAATATTATAAATAAGGTGCACAATAAGTGTAATGTTGTTGAATCATCCTGAAACCATCCTCCCACCCTCGGTCCATGGAAAAACTGTCTTCCACAAGAACAATCCCGGGTGCCATAGAGGTTACGTGTAAACTCCCTATTTTACAACTGTGTAGTTACAATAAAATTCAAATTCAAGATCATGCTCCAAAAGACCTTGTCTTCCCCAAGGCCTTGCCAACCTCTCTCATGTCATCTTGTCACCATCCCCCAACCTGACTTTGTGTCCCAAGCATACCTGGGTCTTGCCTTTTTTTCCAGCTCATGACTAAGTTATTTATTTAAGCCCCATCTCCTGCTCTAAGCAAAGGGAAGATCAGTATAAAGGTCATCAAGTATGTGTCTACGTGCATGTGTGCTAAGTTGCTTCAGTCGAGTGCGACTCTTTGTGACCCTATGGACCGCAGCCCACCAGGTAATGATCATCAAATATAATGGTCATCACTGGATATAAGAAGCTGAGCTGTCGACCAGATAATCAAATGTTTCCAATAAATATCTTATACAACAACAAAAAAGAAGGTAGGCTCAAAGTTCCATACACTCTTCTGGATCATGGGTGCAGAGCAGTGGTCCAGGTTAGTGCTGTGGTCCCCACTGGGTGGTGGTCCAGGTTCTCTTTGTTCATCTTCATAGCTTGGATCTGATGTGCCCATGAAGCTCGGTGACAGACTCAGGTCTCTCCTCCTCTCCACAGTGAGACTTCAGGAAGAGTTCTGCCCACTCTCACCCCTGGGAGTGCAATGGACTAGGTGAGGGCCTTCCACATGCAAGCTGAGCCTGCCTTAACATGGGCATCATTCGAAATAGGCTGACTCAACTGCAGCCCAGAACGATCTAGCAGCTCAGAAACCAGCTGCCACTGCCATCTTCCACCTCCATCACCGCCCACCTGGGTCTTCTAATTTGTTGTTAGAACTTGCTGTTCTCTTTATTTGGGGTCATTGTGACCCTGGGTCTTCACACTGCTGACCCCTCTTGATATCCACATCTCTTAAAGGCTAACTATGGTGGCTCAGTGGTAAAGAATCCGCCTGCCAAGGCAGGAGATGGAAGTGGCAATCCCTGGGTCAGGAAGATCCCCTGGGGAAGGAAATGGCAACTCACTCCAGTATTCTTGCCTGGGAAATCCCATGGATAGAAGACCCTGGTGGGCTACAGTCCATGGGGTCACCAACCGTTGGGCACAACGGAGCGACTAAAGAACAACAACAATGGTACCTGCAAAATCACACACCACCCCCCACAACCACCACGTTCTTATGTTGGTATCACTTGGTGGTGTCCGTTTCTTCCTTAGAAAGGAACTTAACAGAGCAGGGACCCTATCAGCCCAATTTACACTGTGCCCCCAATAGCAAGCACAGTGCCAGCTTTTAATAACAGCTCCCTAAATACTGTGTTGAATTAGAAAAACGATCAAACAGAGACATCCGAACAAGACACTCACACACGGAAAGTTGGAGAAAGCAATGCTTCATAGAGATCACTGGACACTAAAGGAACAAAGTCTGAGCTGCTCATTAATGTCAGCTCATGCTTACATGCACAGCTGATATTTGGGAAATGGAAATTTGATTGAGTTTGACAGAGTTCGAGGGCCACTGTGCTTTATGAGGCTTGGTCAAGGGTCTTACATAACCCCCAAAGAGTAGAACATCAAGATCTGTGTTAGTCACAAAGTCAAGGTAAAGTAACAATGCATTCCGATAGAAAGCAGGTACAAATACTGTTCAATTCCCCTTAAACAAGATACCCAGAGTAGTCAAATTCATAGAGTCAGAAAGTATGATGACAGATGTCAGGGGCCAGGGGTAGGGTGGGCGGTGGGGAGGGGGAGTTAGTGTTTAATGGGGACAGAGTTTCCGTTTAGGAAGGTGAAACTTTAGGGAAATGGATGGTGGTGAGAGTTGCAAAGCAATGTGAACGTAGTCAGTGCCACTGAACTGCACAGTTAAGTATGGTTAAAGGAGGATGTTTCATATTACATGACTTTTACCACAATAAAAAACATTAAAAAAACAAAGTCAAGGTCATGTATGTCTGAGGACAGACAGTTACGTGATGTACTGCCAAGCTGATGAAAGAGGGCCTGATAGGGGTCTGAGCTTTGGAGCTGACTGTCTGTGTTAGAATTCGGTTAGTTTCTTCCCTCTCTTAACCTCAGTCTCAGCATCATTAAAATGAGGATAATAATAGCCCCTACCTCCTAGGCTATCATGAAGATAAAATGGGTTAGTTCATGCAAAGCCCTTGTGAACACTGCTTGGTACATAGTAAGCAATCCATCTGGGTTGGCTATTATTAGTATAAATAAATATTAATTTGGATCAAATTGTAGATACAAAGTGGGGAGAGAGAGGGGAAAAATCATAATTAGAGCTGTTAAATAACACTTGTTATAATTTGCCTGTGGTGCCTTCTCAAAATAAGGTCTTCTGTAAATGCCACTTCAAATCTCAGAACTCAGCAACTCACCCACCAGCCAGCTGTCAGAAAATGGGTTTAACTCATAAAAGTGGTTCTGTTCAGCCATTTCTTTTTCTCTGACAATGCGATCTCAGGGTTACCCAGCAGAAAAGTTATACTGCTTATTATAACCACAGTACAAACAAGGCCTGGGATTTATGTAACACCTCGGATACCAAAAGCTAAAAAGCCCACCTAAGTGAGCCAGTCGTGTTTCTTTTCACAACATCCATGCAAAATCGAGAGAGTTTGATAATATAGTTCCCTAAGCAGATAAAGAGATCAAGAAGAAATCAAAGAACTCCTTCCGGGTGACCCAGGAGAGAAGTTACATAGCTGAAAAGAGGTCTGAAAACCAAGGTTAGCATGCCAAACCTTCTGTAAATTACCCGACTTTACATTTTTGACCTGTTTACTTATATTTCATCTCTTTCCAAAAAAGGAATGGGGACTTCCCTGGTGGTTCAGTGGATGAGAATCTGCCTTCCAATGCAGGGGACACAGGTTCCATCTCTGGTCAGGAAGATTCCACATGCCGCAGGGCATTTAAGCCTGTGTACCACAATTACCGAGCCTGCACTGTAGAGCCTCTGGTCTGCAACAAGAGAAGCCACCACCACGAGGAGCCTGCACACCACAACTAGAGAGTGGCCCTGCTCGCTGCAACTAGAGAAAGACTGCAAGCAGCAATGAAGGGCCCGGATGCCACAGCAAACACCCGATGCAGCCAAATAAATAAGTAAATATATGAAAAAATAAGAAAGGAATTGGAAATATATTTAATATGTCAAGTAAGGTACCCCAAATTGCATCCTATAGAACAATTACAGATGGTGGTGATGGTGACTTGGGAAAAATCCACTGGCAAATAGGATTCCATGGTGAAGAACATCTTAACCCCCTTCATACAGAAAAGGGTCATTATTTACAGTTCTGAGTGGCCCGACTGCAGAGAAGCCTGCTAACTTTGGTTAACCCAGCATTTTACAACCCTGGCAAAGCATTTTTTAAAATACAAAATCAATACTCTGCAGAGTGCCAGTGTTTCATGGATCATCTGTTTGGAAAATGCTGACTTGAAGAAATCACAGTACAGAGAAAAAAAAGGATGATAACAAGAAATCCAGGGTTAGGCAAGTGCGTGAGTCCAAACCACCACTGCCTTGGCATCCAGTGGCAATAAACAGGCTGCAAATGTGTCCATTAGCACCCTACAGGCCAAGGAAAAGGTAAGAATATCAGCGATTCTAAGCATCAGGTTAGGAACGAAAGGTAAATCTTGAAACAGCTCATTTTGGGGTGTTTGGTGAGCCTTTAACCCTAGCTTCTTCTTCAAATATTTTAAGATTTGAAATAAAGAAGCAACACAGGACAGTGAGCAAAGACTACCCTGGCTTTCTTTTTCCTAAATAAATTTAGCAATTCCAAGTGCAACACGTGACATTCATAGAGGTACCATTTAAATTTGTTTTAAAATTAGTGCTACTAGTTTGAAAATGATAGTGTATGTCAATGCAGAAAATTTTCAGAGTTCCTAGGAGAATGAGAGAGAAACTTGGGAACACTATGGAAAGGATAATAATTTATACAAACGACAGGAACCATAAGGCATCTATAATGTACCTAACAGAGACTGGGCATTCAATAAATGACCCCCTGACATTATTATTATTGCTGTTTGAAAAAAAAAAAAAACTAGTAGAAATGTTGTAACTTAAGCTTCAATGTTGTGCTTAGTTGGTAATTCAAGCCTAGAGATCCTTTTTGGCAACGAATGCATGATTTATATGAAAGTTGTAGCCTTAACTTATCTTCCTATTGAAATGGAGCAATGAAATGGTCCTTGCCCACCATGGCCTTACCTGCCTTCTGTCTGTGGAAAAACTTTAGCCAAAGAATAACTTTAATCATAGAAGTGAGAAAATGTAGAAATGAAGTAAAACAGTCCAACAAGACTAAAAGCAGTAGTTTAGTCATTAAGCATAGTCAAGGACCTCTAGTTCCTTCTCAAGGGCTAGAGATAATCTAAGCCATATCCTGTCCACTGTCTTATAGATGCTGACACCCCCACTGGGTAGAAGAAATTAACTACAAGATGACCGGACTATAGGCATGACATAAGCAGCCACAATTTTGAGAACTGGCCTCAAGAAATGGGAAACAAACTGGTGCTGGAACTGAAGATTAACTGCAGTTAAAACAATCAGTATGACACTGGTTAGGCCACTTCACCTTGACCAATTTCAAGGTGACTGTCAGAGCTGACTGTGCTGTTTCTGCACGTAGCCCCCTCCCTCCATCTATAAAAGCTCTTGCCTGCTGATTGTCAGGGGGAGGAGCTGGCCTCCGGACAGGAGTCTGCCCTCTTCCCTGGTTGCCAGCATCCAAAATAAAGCAAACTTTCCTTTCTGTCTTTTTAACAGCTTTTGAGTGGCGAGCAGCTGGACCATATTTCTGGTTACATATTTTCTAAGCATTCCCAAATTTACATATCAATAACTAAATTTTTGATTTCTCCTTGAAACCATGTCATCTTGCTTCTTCACCTCTCCAGTTTGCAGCAACACCTCCTTTTTTCTATTTATTTGAAATCAGACACGGACCTCTCAGGATCCTCTTTTTTCTCTAAATGCCCACATGATCATCTACCAGCAAGGCTCAACAGCTATTCCTCTTATGATAACCTCAGGTATCTTGACTCTGCCCCCTTCTCTCTGCCCCACCCTCTTCCATCATTTCTCTGCAGGACGCTGTAAAGTAGTCCACAGGTGGTCTTGCTGTCTCCATCTCTGCTCTCCTCCAAAACAATCCCTGCCCAGAAAGTATTTAAAATCCATAATATATATATTTTTTTAAAAATTCTCTGACACTTCCCAAATTCTAACCACTGCACTTGAGATAAAATCCAGACAGTCACTTCAAGATCATTTTGAGATACTTTTCTCTGATTTCTTGCCTTCTGGCCTCGTAGGTCACCTTGAGTCCTTTTTCACCTTAGACTCCACCTGCAGAAGTTTCCTTCTGTCTGCAGTCACATTCCTTGCATTATGCAGGAGTAACATACCTTTATCCTGTAAGCCTCAGTTTATTAATTTTTACTGGAGTATATTTTCCTCCCACTGGGCTTCCCTGATAGCCCAGCAGTAAAGAATCTGCCTGCAATGCAGGAGCTGAGGGTGTCAAGGGTTCAATCTTGGAATCGGGAGGATTCCCTGGAGGAAGGCATGGCAACCCACTCCAGTATTTCCACCTGGAGAATCCCACAGACAGAGGAGCCCTGTGGGCTACAGTCCATAGGGTTTCAAAGACTGAAGTGACTGAAGTCCATAGGGTCGGACATGACTGAAGCGACTTAGTAGACATGAAGTATAATTGCTTTACAATGTTGTGTGTATTTCTGCTGTACAGCAAAGTGAGTCAGCTATACGTACACATATATCCATTTTGTTTCCTTTTAAGTCACCACAGAGCACTGATGCGTTCCTGAGCTACACAGGAGGTTCTCATTAGCTATCTATTTTATACCTCATATGAATAGTGTATATATATCAATCCCAATCTTCCAATTCATCCCACTCCCACTTCCCCTTGTGGTACCCCATATGTTTCCATAAGTCTCAGTTTAAACATCACCTCCTTAAGGCGGATTTTCCCTAATATTCCAGACTAAGGGCCCTCCCTTCCACAATCCTGAATTCTCTATCATGATATTCTGTTTGATATTTATACTATGTTGTCTGATACTCACAATGTTTACTTACCTGTTCTTTATCTGTTGCCTATGTCTTTACTGCTAAATTCATGGGATTGGGATCTATGTCTGTTTATTTACCAAACCTTACACTTTACCTAGTATATTCAAGGCATATAAACACACATACACACACAATTTGTAGAAAATATGCACGATTGAATGAATGAGGAAAACACCACAAAAGATTCTTTATGAAAAAGGAATATAATTTGAATTTGTGGTACATTATATTGATGATTTGCAAAACATCCATGAAAGGCCGATTCATTAATGAATTCCATTTTTCTCTGCCACAAAACTTTGGCCAGCATATCAAAACACAAGCAGGCCTTGCTCACTATCACTTTCCTTGAAAATAATCAATGACCCCTTGCCTTGTTTAGAAATCATAAAGTGATTGCAGCAGCAACATAAAATAATTCTCCAGAAAGAGGAGAATACTGCTTAGTTAACTTTGGTGAAAATAATAAAGCATGATAAACAGCCTATGCCAGTTAGATGGATTTATTAACTAGGGTTCACGGAAAGAAAGAAGAGCACTTGTAATTCAGCCATTCTTTCTGGACCAATCCCAGCTACACATGGGCAGATAATATTTGATGGAACGAAAATGTCCTAGGTAAGTGGTGTCTATCTGCCAGGACGGGACCAACAGTGGACTCTAGGTGGATACTGATTAATTTGCCATTTTAGATGTTAATCTAAATGACATTCTTAAAGGTACTATCAATATAATGGAAGTAGGTAGTTGCTAGGAAGGGAGTATCTGTAGCTTTTGGCCAAACTTTGCAAGGAAAATTACATAAGGGTAAGTAGCTAATGTTGACTTACTCTTTAGAATACACATGTCTTCACAACCTCAGTTTACCCATCCACTGGAGGAAGATCAGCCCTCCCTCTCTCTATGTAATTTGTGTAACCTCCTGAACAAACACATTCAGAAGCCAGTTATATAGTCTAGCCATTAATAGCAAAATCTATCATCAATGTCGTCTCTAAAGATTAAGAAAGATGATACAGATGATCCTATTTGCAAAGCAGAAATAGAGAAACAGACATAACAAACATATGGATGTCGAGGGGGAAGTTCATCTGACCAGAGTGGGATGAACTGGGAGACTGGGACTGACACAAACACCCTACGGATACTATGCATAAAACAGGTAAGTAATGAGAACCTCTTGTATAGCATAGGGACTCTACTTAATGCATTGTGGTGACTTGAAGCGTGAGGAGGCCCCAAAGGGAGGGGATACATGTGTGTACATAGCTAGTTCATTTTGCTGTAAAAACTTTTGCAATAGAAACTAATACAACACTGTAAGGCAACTATACGCCAATAAATTTTAAAAAGTAAACACACACACAAAAATCAAACTTTTCCTGGGTTCCTCATCATACATTCCCTCTGGTTCTTTCTGAAAGTTGAGTTGATTTTTTTAATGTTCTTTTTGTGGTTGCTGGTGACATTTTGTTGTTGTTAAATGCAGAGGAACTAAACTGTCCAATTACCTATTTAATTACTGGTTCAGTAATTACTTTATCACTACTTAGGTACCAAATTATCTCAATAGCTTGTGTTCCAAGATTTGTCTTGGAACAAATCTTCTGGGATTTGTCTCTTTAATACATTGGGTTGGCCAAAAAGTTCATTTGAGGTGTTTTTTGTTTTTTTTTTTTCTGTAACATCTTATGCAAAAAGCTGAATATTTTTGGACAACTCAATACTTGTGGCGTTCTCTCTTTCCACATGTTAATGTGGGTAGAGTCATTATGGATGAAAGTAGGACTGGGATTGCAGTATTCTGTGACTGAAGATGCTTCATAGGTGACGGTCCAACCTGCTGTCCAGTTTCAGAAGCACTCGCAGCCTGACCACCTAGGGGAGACCTGGACTTCAGGCAGGACCCATGAAGTCTGACCCTCCTCTTCGTCCATATTTGTTAATTAGTCCACATACATTAAGAGGACAAGGAATCCTACAGCCTGAACAATTAAGATGTGCTCAAGGGCTTCCCTGGAGGGCTCAGGGATAAAGAATCCGCCTGCCAATGCAGGAGACATTGGTTCGATCCCTGGTCTGGGAAGATCCCACATGCCTCGGAGCAACTGAGCCATGTGCCACAACTACTGAGCTGCATGCTGCAGCTCCCAAAGCCCACACATCCTAGAGCTCGTGATCTGCAACGAGACGCCACTGCAGTGAAAAGCCCGTGCCCTGCAACTGGAGTAGCCCCCGCTTGCCACAACTAGAGGAAGAGGGGGAAAACGGAAATTCTGCATTCAAAAGGCAAATGACTCTTAGAGGAAGAAAAGCCACAAACATCTGGAGGTCTAAGTTTGACCAGGTGGGAGTCTTGTGAGAAGTGGGTCTTTTTAAAATCTTTTATTTTTTTTTCAAGGTGAGCATTTAAAAAATTATTTATTTATTTATGGCTGTTCTGAGCCTTCTTTGCTGCAGAGACTTTTCTCTAGTTTTGGTGAGCAGGGGCTGCTCTCTAGTTGTGGCTCACAGGCTTCTCACTGCAGGGGCTTCTCTTGCAGAGCACAGGCTGTAGGGTGCAAGGGCTTCAGGAGTTGTGGCCCTCAGGCTCTGGAGCACAGGCTCAATAGTTGTGGCCCATGGGCTTAGCTGCTCTGGGACATGTGGGATTTTCCCGAACCAGGGATCAAACCCATGTCTCCTGTATTGGCAGGTGGATTCTTTACCACTGAACCACCAGGGAGGTCCAGATCTTTTTTAAAAATTAAATTTCTATTGGAGTATAGTTGTTTCACAATATTGCATTAGTTTCTGCTGTACAGGAAGGTGAATCAGCTGTAGGTATACATATATCCACTCTTTTCCTAATTTCCTTCCCATTTAAGTCATCACAGAGCACTGAGTAGAGGTCCCTGTGCTGTAAAGCAGGTTCTCATTAGTTATTTTATACATTGTTGTATACAGGTCAGTCCCAGTCTCCTTGCAGGAGGATTCCCTGGGCATCAATCAGGGTTCCAATAGAAACCAAGGCAGGTAGAGAAGCGTTCATTTAGGAAGGTGGCGACATGGAGGGACCGTAGAAACCCATCAGTGATCTGGAGCCAGCACCAGGCTGCAGCTGCCAGCCCTTGGCTGGAGGGGAGGAGGGATGCTGTTGGGAGGACCAGAGATGTTTGGTAGATGGATCCCCTCCTCCAGGGCCTCCCCCAGCGTCCTGGGAAACTTGCAGAGAGGCAGTCAGGAGGGAAAATATTGATACTACTCTGCCTCCCTTCACTCCTGCCATCTGGACTCCTGCTGGGGCCTCCAGAGACTTCTCTCTGGCCAAGCCTGGTGACAGACCAGAGGGTCTTGAAGTCCTTTAATGTAGAAAAGGGATGACAAAGCCAAATGGGTCTGCAGAAGCAAAAAGATTCCAGGCACACACATCCAGGAAAAGGAAAGCTTTCAGAAAATGGTATCAGCTACCAAAATGCCTCATTCCCATTTGTGCTTCCATTCTGTTGTCAGAGAATCATCAGAGCAGAAGTGACAGTGGTTAAGAAGGAACTGGACTCCCTACTGGAAAAACAATTTGCAAGCCATCACTGAATCTTTTTTTTTTTTTAGCCCCCACAGTGAGTCTTGCAGGATCTTAGTTCCCCGACCAGGAATCAAACCCATGCCCCACTGTAGTGGAAGCATGGAATCTTAACCATTGGACAGAGAGGGAAGTCCCTCACTGAGC
Source organism: Capricornis sumatraensis (assembly GCF_032405125.1). Classification (NCBI taxonomy): domain Eukaryota; kingdom Metazoa; phylum Chordata; class Mammalia; order Artiodactyla; family Bovidae; genus Capricornis; species Capricornis sumatraensis. The sequence goes on along the minus strand of NC_091085.1, from coordinate 54,707,570 downwards.
CTTTTTAAATGAGATCAAGCCTTCATAATTGAATGTATCACTCTGGGGGACAGACAGACTTTGTAGTGTTTTTACCGAACCTCTGAAGAACCATAAAGAGGCAGAAAACCCCCTGAATAATTTCCAGTGAACAAAAATGGACAGGACAGAAAGTTGATTATGAAAACAGCAGATCAGTAAGCCTGAAGTCAACAGAGACATGGGTGTAGAACAGGTGATCATGGATAAAGACAGTGTGGTATGTATAAACAATGGAATATTACTCAGTCATAAAAAGGAATGAATTCGAATCAGTTGTAGTGAGGTAGATGGACCTAGAGCCTGTCATACAGAGTAAAGTAAGTTAGAGAAAAACAAATATCATATATTTAATGCATATAAATGGAATCTAGAAAATGGTGCTGATAAACCTATTTGTAGGGAGGGAATGGAGACACAGACATAGAGAACGAGCTTATGGACATAGTGGGGGAAGAAGAGTGTGGGACGAATTAAGAAAGTAGCACTGACATATATACACTACCATGTGTAAAACAGATGGCTAATGATACAGAAGCTGCTGTATCAAACAGGGAGCGTGGCCATCGGTGATGACCTGGAGGGGTGGGATACAGGCTCAAGAGGGAGGGGATACATGCATATATATGTAGTTATGACTAATTTGCATTGTTGTGCAACCAACAGAAACCAACACAACACTTAAAGCAATTTTTGCTCAATAAAAAAAAAAAAAAAACCTGACAATCACTAGAAGTTGCTATGGCTTCATAAGGACATGCCATGTCTGAATAACCTCAGGTATTAATTGGTTGGATGTTATATGTATCAACATTTAATCATCCAACAAATATTTTGAGCCCCTACTGTGTGCCAGTTAATATTCAAGGTGTGTGGATACCACATCAATCAACATGGACAAGCACCCTGAGCTCAAGAAGTTTAAAACTTCTGTGTGTGTGTTTGTGTGTGTTTGCGTGCACATGCTAAATTGCTTCAGTCATGCCTGACTCTTTGCAATCCTATGGACTGTAGCCCACCAGGCTCCTCTGTCCATGGGATTCCTGGGCAAGAATAGTGGAGTGGGTTGCCATGCCCTTCACCAGGTGATCTTCCCAACCCAGGGATCTAACCCAAATGTCTTGCATCTTCTGCATTAGCAGATGAGTTCACCAGTAACACCACCTGGGAAGCCCTTAAAACCTAGAAGGGGAGAAACAAACTCATAAATTGATATAAAAATAGGGAGGATAATTTCAGACAACTAAAGATAAAACAAAGCAGATAAACCATGGGATGGAATGTCTTGACGGTGGTGGAGGCAACACTGATTTCTTCACTGATTGAACAAAGCTTATAAAGAGAGCACAGGTTGAGTGATAAGTCACCTCAGATATGCTTGTGATAGAGACTTCCAGGCAGAAGAACAGCTAGTGTAAACTCACTGAGGTCAGAGTAAGTTTCAGAAAGACCAGAGAATGGGATTGTGAAGCTTACCAGCAACCGAGTTGGTTTTAGAGACAGGAAAGGATCAGACAATGAAGGAGATCCAACCAGTCCATTCTAAAGGAGATCAGTCTTCGGTGTTCATTGGAAGTTCTGACGCTAAAGCTGAAACTCCAATACTTTGGTCACCTCATGCAAAGAGTTGACTCATTGGAAAAGACCCTGATACTGGGAGGGATTGGGGCCGGGAGGAGAAGGGGATGACAGAGAATGAGATGGGGGAATGGCATCACTGATTCGATGGACATGGGTTTGGGTGGGCTCTGGGAGTTGGTGATGAACAGGGTTGCAAAGAGTCGGACACAACTGAGCAACTGAACTGAACTGAACTGAAGAACTCTGAATTTTATTCCAAGTGTGGATGGAAGTGCATGCAATGATCTCAAGCAGAAAAGATAGGTAGATGTCTTGTATTTTATGAAGATCTTCCAGCTGATATGGGGAAAATGAATCAAGTGGGAGTAGGGGTAGAAAGAAGTGGAAGAAAGGAGATCATGTAATTAGGGCAAGACATTGAAATGTCTTGAACTTAGGGAATAGCAGAAGAGATCAAACTCAAGGATATACTTTGGAGACAGAACAAAAAACTGGGACTTGTCTCGTTTGATCTCTGGTTGGGGAGCTAAGATCCTACATGCCTTGCGATCAAAAACCAAAACATTAAACAGAGACAATATTGTAACAAATTCAATAAAGTTTTAAAATATGGTCCATGTTAAAAAAAAATCTTAAGAGAAAAAAATCCTAAAAACTAACGTGGTTATTGGTTGGCTTGTCAGATAAGAAAAATCAGTACCACAAAGAACTCTTAGGTTTACTGTGTTGAGAACAAGGTAGACTGAAGTATAATTTATTGAGATGCTGAACCCAGGAGAAGAAAAGGTTTAGGGAAATTTTTATTAATTTTTAGAATATGATAGGCATGTTGTATCTGGGATATTGGTCAGACTGTGATAGAATATCTCACTGTGTCATTTTGGATAATGAGAAGTCATAAGAATCTGAATGCGGGGGCATCTGTCATTTATTTATCCATCAGTTTATTCATCTGAAACATTTTTGAACACTTACAATGCATTCCAGATTGTTTTCGATACTAAAATTAAACATGTAAAAAAGACACACAAAAATTCCTGCCCCTTAGACTTATAGTTTGAGGAACTAGACAACAAATTGATGATCAAATGAAATAGATGGCGTATCAGCTGATGTCTTGTACCAGAGTGTTAGCCTGATATGAAATCAGGTTCTGGATTTATTGTGAAGGTAGGACTATCAGGATCAACCAAGAGGTTGGATGTGAGGTCTGAGGGCAAAAGAATCCACAGTTTGGGTCTGAGCAAGTGGCACAAGGGAACTGACTGAAATGGGGATATTTACAGAAGGAATACGTTTGCAGAGTGAAGATCAAGGGTTTGGTTTAGGACATGCTAGCGGGAAACACCTACCAAAAAGTCAGGAGTGGTTGTGGAAACTAGAATTCAGGGAAGAATTTCAGGCTTTCGACACATATTGTGGAATTACCAGTGACTAGATGATGTTTAACATCACAAGAAAGGATGCAGTCATCAAAGGAGTCAAAGTATCCAGAAAGGAACGCTGAAGACTTCCTCGGAGCAGAGCAGGTGGGTAGATGAGAAGGAATGGTGAAGGGGGAGTGGTCAGGAAAGCAGCCCACAAGTCAGGAGGAAAAGCTGGCATGTGCGCTATCGCAGAAGCTGTGGAATTCCACAGAGGGTGCCTTCCTCATCCCTTTTCTATTCAGAATTCCAATTAATGAACTGAATGAGGATACTGACAGAAGGCTAATTACAGTCATACATGACATCAAGCTGAAACGTATCTTCAAAATACTCCAACACAGATTCAGAACCCTAAAATATTTCAAGGAGCTGGAATGATGATGAACTGTATCCAACGAGGTTAGATTTGAGAAAGAAATGCCACTTCTAGCTTCCTGGATCCAAACCCTCACTGATTCAGAACAATCATAGTTAAGATGTGCTAAGGACCCATGTGTGAAAAGGACAGAGATCTGGGTAACTGGGAGTTGGCAATGCCATGAAGCTTCCCAAGAAAGGTCATGGCAAGTTGGCCACGATTCATGAGGATATGGTGACCCCAAATGAGATATTAGAGCCAAGCTCCACTCTCTTGCCAGCTCACGCCCTGAATGCTATTTTCAGTTCCAGGACTACAAATTAGTTCAGAATCAAAACTAAGACTCAAGCATAATTGAATGCTGAAAAGAAGTAGAGCAGTTATCTCCAAGGACACTAATAACCCAAGGGTATTTAGAGAAGAATGCCTGACATAGTTGGAGAGTAATAACAGTTGAAAGAACTGAGAGATATTTAAACTAGAGAAAGACTGAAGACTGTGCTGTGGATTCGCCAGCTCCTTCTTAGGCAGAGAAAACTACAATTTCCAATTCTCTTGCAGAAGAAAATGATGTCAGAAAAGACTGGAAAGGTAGGTAAGATGTAGGTCAGAGACAGTAGGCTTCATGTGCCATATTAAGCATTCTGGTGTCTCTTCCCAGAGCAATAAAAAGTCATTCAAATGTTTCAAGCAGGAAGTAGTGACATCGTCGAAGTTGAGTTTCTAAAAGATTACTATCTGCAGTGTGGAGAGCGAACTGGAGAGGGATTAAAAGTGATGAAATATGAGACTTCTCTGGTGGTCCAGTGGTTAAAAAAATCGCCTTCCAATGAAGGGGATGCGGGTTAGATCCCTGGTCAGGGAACTCAGATCCCACATGCCTTGGGATACCACAATTAGAGAAGTCTGCACAAAGAGCCCATGAACTGCAACAAACATGCAGCACAGCCAAAAAAAAAGAAAAAAGAAAAAAAATATAACAAAAAAGTGATGATTTAATGTATAGCATAGGGAACTATAGTCAATATCTTGTAATTACCTATTATGGAAAATAATTTCAAAAATAATATATGTATATTTTTATAACTGAATCACCTTTGCTATGCACCAGAAACCCTGTAAGTCAATGATACCTCAGTAAAATATTTATATGAGAAGAAGAGTGATGAAACATAGGTAATGACTAGAAATGGAGATAATTTGATACAACAATGGTGGTACATATGGGAAGAAATGGATGGTTTTGAGAATTAGGAGGTAAACTAAAAAGTTCTTGATATTGGGTTGAACATGAGGATACGGGACAGAGGGGAATCGAAGATGACTTGAGTGGGCAGCAAAATGGCAAAGAAGCCATCTACTAGGTGTTTTTTTTTAATATAAATTTATTTATTTTAATTGGAGGTTAATCACTTTACAATATTGTATTGGTTTTGCCATACATCCTACTAGGTGTTGAGCATTACAAACCTCTCTCTGTGTGTCTTCATTTGTGTATCACTTACAGCTAAATTATCTCTATCATCTACATTCATATTCATATTTTACCCATGTCTTTACCTTCACCAATTATGTCTGTAGCATGGGTTATCCTAAGACATAGCACATTATTCTCTGTACCCAGAGAGGATCAATAAAAGCTTATACAAGTCCCTGGTGAGGAGTGCTGTAAGGGAAATTCTATCTTAATATGAAAAACTCACAGGTTGCTGTGAAACATACCACCACGGATCTAACAAAATGTCAAGAATTCTATTCAGTGGATGGGCTCAGTGTGGCATTATTTCACAGATAAGGAAAGGGAGACACAAAGACAGAGACTTGCCAAAGTTACTGTGAGAAGAGGTGACAGTGATGTGAGTTTTCTTTCGTGGGAGTCCCATTTATTTTTTCCAGTCATTCAGAAAGCTCCCAACATCATCCGTCTACCATTTAGCCATACCCTAGCTTTGCTTTCTCATCTTCTGTTTTGAAGAGAAACATATCTGGGTCCATTGGATGAAGTACACCCATCCAGGTATGGGATCGATGTCTTACATCTGCTTGTCTTAAGGCACATAGGTGCATCTTATGTCCCATGTCCCCGTTCAGAGGACAAGGGATGTTTCTGCATATTCTTAGTGGCATAATTCCACATTTAAACCCTGCTGGTTAACAAGCACCAGACTCTTTCTAACTGTGTGACTTTTGGTAACTTATTTTCTTTCCATGATCCTCAGTTTTCCCATTTGAAAAATGGCCGCGATGCTTCTCATGGTATTGTGGCGCATAAATAGGATCTAGAAAAATGGTACAGATGAACCTAGTTCCAAGGCAGCAACAGAGATGCAGATGCAGAGAGTGGACACGGGGTTGGGGAGAGGAGAGGGTGGAACAAATTGGGAGATTAGGACTGATGTATATTCACTGCCATGTGTGAAATAGAAAGCTAGCAGGAAGCTGCCCTATAACACGGGGAGCTCAGCTCACTACTCTCTGATGACCTAGAGAGGTGGGGTGGGGGTGAGAGGGAGGTCCAAGAGGGAAGGGACAAATGTATGGCTGATCTACTCTGTTGTACAGCAGAAACTAACACAACATTGTAAAACAATTCTATTCCAGTTTAAAAAAACGTTTTGTAAGGAGTCTACATGGTGACTCAGCTAATAGAACACAATACAGATACTCAATAAAGCAGAGTCTGCTTCTTCTTGCACGATTGAGCCTGTTCCTTAGTAACTGAATTGCATGCTTATTATGATTCCGCAACTTCATTCGCACAAAGGGAATCTAAAATCAAGGACAGATTTTTCTAGAAAGACATGGGAACTAGGTTCCATCACTCTACCTGGATTCATAGACTGGAAGGCTAAATTTGCCTCCTGTCTTGTATCTCAGAAATGAGTTCAACCTTTTTCCTTTTTTTAAAAAGATGAATCTGGTATACACCATAAGAGGTAGATAATACCTAACGCTCTGATAGTCGTTAAAAGAATTAACTGGCTAGTCACACACACACATTTTCAAAATGGAGAAAGACAAGATTTATGGATAGAACTCGCAGGTCTCTGGTAACATGCCTAGCAGAATCCTTTTCTTAATTATTCCATTGCTTTTTCATATGTTAACTTATTATACTTGCATATAACTACAAATTCATAAGGACTGATGGTCTCCATTTCCATTTCACATTGTCAGGCAAGCAGATCTGCCTGGAACGCACAGAGCAGTTTAAATACTTCCTGTCCCATAGTTTGCTGCTGACAGGTCTAGGAAAAATAAGTTCTGTTAAAAAAAAGTCACTTTCAACTATAAGTACCACATCCCTCAGATAGTAATTTTGAAGAATTTTGCTGCAGGGCAATCACTGTGATGCTTTATGGTGTAGCTCCCTTTTTAGACAAGGCATGCAAAAGTCCCTTCTTCCTATTACTGGTAATATTTCTCATGTTTTTACAATTTAAAAAGCTTAAAAGCTAACTTCTTCTATCTTTTCTGATCTAGTCATGATTGTTTCTGATACATATGATCATTCTATTAGTAGAAAAAGGAATACACACCCACTTGCTATGGCCCTGGAGATGAACACCAAGTTTTGCGAACATGTTCCAAACAGAGAAATAAACAGACAAACACAATCTAGCATCAGATGAATTAAGACACCAAAGACTCACCGCCAGTAAGCCATAGAGAATTAAACTGATTCTGAAGAGGAGTGCTGATTTATTAGGAAAGTATGCTTAGAGGCAGTTTAGACTGGAGCTTAAGATGGTCAACTTACTCTGCTACGTTTTGCTAAAATCCCTTTTGATGGGAAGTTCACAGATCATAGATAACTATGTTGCAAAGCTTTAAACCTTGGCTGAAGCGCAATCTTCAACTATTTCACTTTTTTGAATCGAAATATAGTTGATTTACCAAGTTGTGTTAGTTTCTGGTGTATAGCAAAGGGATTCATATATATGAACATATTCTTTTCCAGAATTCTTTTCTCTGTGATCTATAGTAAATCCTTTTCACTTATCTATTTTATATATAATAGTTCATATGTATCTGAAACCCCGAACTCTTAATTTATGTCCTTCCCCACTTTCCCCTTTGGTAACCATAAGTTTGTTTCCTATGTCTGTGAGTCTACTTCTGTTTTGTGAAAGTGAAATTCACTCAGTTGTGTCTGACTATTTGCAACCCCAAGGACTATACAGTCCATGGAATTCTTCGGGCCAGAATACTGGAGTGGGTAGCCTTTCCCTTCTCCAGGGGATCTTCCCAACCCAGGGATTGAACTGGGGTCTCCAGTATTGCAGGCAGATTCTTTATCAGCTGAACCAGCTGGGAACCCAAGAATAATGGAGTGTGTATCCTATCCCTTCTCCAGTGGATCTTCCCCACCCAGAAATCCAACCGGGGTCTTCTGCATTGCAGATGGATTCTTTGTCAGCTGACCTACCAGTTCTGTTTTGTAAATACATTCATTTTTATTCTTCATATCACACATACAAACAATATCATATATCTTTCTCTTCCTGACTTACTTCACTTAATATGATTGTCTCTAGGCCCACCTGTGTTGCTGCAAATGGCAATATTTCATTCATTTACTATGGCTGAGTAATTCAGGCCTCAACTTTTAATATTACTAACCAAGCATTTTAAATCAGCTATTGTGATGAACTATATAGCAAGACCCGTATGGTTGCTTCATTAAGGACCACAGTACCGTTGGTGGTATCCCAAAGGTGGGGACTAATTTGTTTCATACTGTACACAGGTGTGTTTCACTAATGAAGGATGGTGTGTGGGTTCTTTCTTCACAAGTCTATTATTTTGATTTTTCAGGCACCTTCTCTATTGCAAAGTTTTCACTGTTGTTGGTTCAAAGATGTGTTTTGTGCATGATATGGAAAGGTAATTTATCTCCTTTCACCCAGAACTCTATGTGATAATATTTGTCCTGTGTTTTTCTGCTGGAGATTTTCCAGGACACCTCCATGTCATATGTTCCCATTCTTTCTTCCCTCCTTCTTATCAGAAACCTGGTTTTAGTTGAATACCCATCCTACTTACAGCTAGTGGATTCAGAGAATGCTGACATCATCTTCCAACATAGCCAAGCATCGCGGTACTATCCCCTGGGCTGGAATGAGTTTAGAAAGTCAGCCTCAAACTTTTCATAGTATCTGGTATTGTTTCAGGGGCAAGTGATCAAAGACTGAATCTGGCATGAGCTGATCCAGAGGAAGGACTTCCATTGGATAGCTGCAGGAGAGCTGAGCTTCTTTCTCTGGCTGAATGTGAGCAAAGAATCCCTTTGCCCAGGGGTTTGATGATAACCATGAAGGCTACATGGAGGACAAGCAACAGGAGAGCAGGACTGAGAGAAGTACAGTGAAACAGGGTGGGCACCCTGGACTGGCCACCACCCCAGAGACTGCTGCCCCAGACTCCCTAGGAGGTGGCATGAGACATTTCTAGTGCTGTTTGCATGTGTGAACTAGGTCCCCTGATTCTTGCATTCTGAAATCATCTCAACTGATGACACACTGATACCTCGTAAATGCAGTAATACGATCCTCAGGTGGCCCACCATCTGTTGCCCGTAAGCTGGAGACCTGGGAGAGCTGGTGGTATAAGTCCAGGCTGGGTCCATAGGTCTGAGAAGCAGGGGAGCTGGTGGTATTAATCCCAGTCCAAAAGCAGGACGAGATGAAATGTCCCAACTCGAGCAGTGAGGCAAGGGACAGGGGCTAAATTTCCTCCTTTTCTTAGTGTATGTAATATTGATATAAAGAAAAGGAGAATAATAATATATTATATATATACACATATGGAGATAGATATATGTCTATGTATCTATTTCTCTATCATCTGTCTACTATCTATTTATCTATTTACCTATCATCCCCCTATTATCTATCATGTATCTATCTATCTGAGCGTCCTGGGTAGTTCAGTGGTCAAGAATCCACCTGCCTGTGCAGAAGATGCAAGAGACACGGGCTCGATCCCTAGGCTTGAAAGATCCCCTAGAGAAGAAAATGGCAACCAACTCCAGTATTCTTGCCTGGAAAATTCTATGCACAGAGGAGCCTGATGGGCTACAGTCTACAGGGTCGTAAAGAATTGAACACGACTGAGCAACTGAGCACATTTATCTATCATCCATCTATTATCTATCTATCTATCTACCTACCTACCTATCTATTTATCAGGTTTTCTCTGGAAAACCTTGACAACTACAGGAGGAGAGAAAGGATTAGGGGAGCGAGAACAGGAGGAGAGAAAAAGAGAAAAGATAGCCTCTTTCACCAAAGTAACAGTCGAGAAGGCATGTCTTCTGCATTTGTATTCATAATCTCTTTGAAGCAAAAGAGAAACTGCATTTAAGGATAAATCAATCCCTTTTGCTTAGGCTAAATTTAAGGAATAATTTAACCACACAACTGAAAAGACTGGTTTATACCAACTGAAAAGACAGATTTTTTTTTCCTCTAATTTCCCCATATTGCAAAGCTCTAACTCTGCATTTACCACCCGTCACACAAAGATTAATAGAGCAGAGAGCTTGTGGAAATGTTACTTAAAAAGGAGTTCTCTTTAATTCTATACCAACTCAAATTTTCAGCATCTATTGAAATTTCCAGTTTTCTTAGCATCTGTCAAGAAAATAATGCTTTTTGTTGATGACTTCTGAGTTAAGGAACACTGGGAAAATAGTTAAGCCCCACATGAGAAAACCACTACTTTTTGAAAATATATATTTTAATGTGCTCTTTGAAAAAATGTTCAAAAATTTTAATAATATTCTTTTCTCATAACTGACATGTAATTACCAGCATGTTTATATTTAGACTCTTCATGTTTTGTATGAGAGTTCTCTGCCTTCCCTTATGCTTTACAGCCAACACTGTGAATGCAGAATGACTTCTTATTTAAGATAAACATTATCTAAAAGAAAGAAACTAAGGTATCCTAGACTGACTTTGGAGAAGGCAATGGCACCCCACTCCAGTACTCTTGCCTGGAAAATCCCATGGACTGAGGGCCTGGTGGGCTGCAGTCCATGGGGTCACAAAGAGTCAGACACGACTGAGCGACTTCACTTTCACTTTTCACTTTCACGCATTGGAGAAGGAAATGGCAACCCACTCCAGTATACTTGCCTGGAGAATCTCAGGGATGGCGGAGCCTGGTAGGCTGCCGTCTATGGGGTCACACAGAGTCGGACACAACTGAAGTGACTTAGCAGCAGCAGCAGCAGAGACTCTCTTATTTGAGGCTGTTCTTCACATGCTGTTCTATTACAGGACATTTGTATTTTCAAGTCTTGAGTTCTTATTAAAAAGACACGAGATGCATACTGCTGCTGCTGTTGCTAAGTCGCTTCAGTCATGTCCGACTCTGTGCGACCCAATAGACGGCAGCCCATCAGGCTCCCCTGTCCCTGGGATTCTCCAGGCAAGAACACTGAGGGGGGGGGTGCCATTGCCTTCTCCAAGATGCATACTAAGTTAACCTTAAAATGCATTCCAATATACAGTACATGCTGGAGAAGGCAATGGCAACCCACTCCGGTACCCTTACCTGGAAAATCCCACGGACGGAGGAGCCTGGTGGGCTGCATGCAGTCCATGGGATTGCGAAGAGTCGGACACAACTGAGTGACTTCACTTACACTTTTCACTTTCATGCATTGGAGAAGGAAATGGCAACCCACTCCAGTGTTCTTGTCTGGAGAATCTCAGGGATTGTGGAGCCTGGTGGGCTGCCATCTATGGGGTTGCACAAAGTCGGGCATGACTGAAGCGATTTAGCAGCAGCAGCAGCAGCAGCAGCAGCAGCATACAGTACATGCAGATGAATACTGTTTGATTCCCCTTACATAAGGTATTGAGAATGTCAAATCCATAGAGTCAGAAAATACATTGGTAAATGCCAGGGGCCAGGGGGTGGGGTGGATGGGGAGTTAGTGTTTAGTGGGGACAGAGTTTCAGTTTAGGAAGGTGAAAAGTCGGGAGATGGATGATGGTGAGAGTGGTACAGCAATGTGAATATCCTTAGTGCCACTGAACTGTACAGTTAAATATGGTTAAATTAGTATGTTTTATGAGCTTCCCTGGTGGCTCAGATGGTAAAGTGTCTGCCTACAATGTGGGAGACCCAGGTTCGATCCCTGGGTTGGGAAGATCCTCTGGAGAAGGAAATGGCAACCCACTCCAGTACTCTTGCTTGGAAAATCCCATAGACGGAGGAGCCTGATAGGCTACAATCTATGGGATCGCAAAGAGTCGGACATGACTGAGCGACTTCACCTCTAAAGTATGTTTTATATTATGTGACTTTTACCACAATAAAGACAACAAATGCCATTTGTCATTGATGTCAAATGTCATTCACATCTTGACAATATTTTTGGATAGTGGCATCACCAGTTTTCGTAGAAGCTATGCAGTCAGACGTGTGAATACTCAGTCTTGTCTGATGGATTTCCATGCTTCTTTGAAGAGTAAGTTTTCAAAATCTATGTGAGTTCGCTTAGCCTGAGCAACATAAAAAGGCTCAGTGGAATCCCTGTGTGCCCCTTACAGCATCTGTGTCTTTCTTTTTGCTTTAATAGTCAGAGACACTTCTTCGAGGAACCATTTCTCATCCTTGGGAAATGGACTTGGGAAAATCAGGGTTTGAGACCTGCATAGTTCTCAACATTGTGCTATCAAGAGGGCATCAGCCTGAGGGTGAAGCTGGTTCCTGGAGAACCAGTACAAGAGAATTTCAGGGAAGCAGACTCAGATCCTGGGTTGTATCACATAACTTTTTGGAGTAAAATTAGTCAGAAGTCAGCCTTTGGTCTTTGAGATTATATGTTTACAGAAGACTTGGCTCATTGCTAGGGACATCTGGTTTACCCATTTCCTCAGTACTGGAGCCTCAGTTTTATTTAGGTACAGACTTGCCATATATTGCACACCCCTAGAATTGTACTATAATGCAGCCCTCTTTCAGAGCCCCTGGACTCAGCCCAAAGACTTCATTTCCCAAATATGACCATATGATTATGTTCTGACTGAGGAGTTATTAGCAGAAGTGTAGGGGGAAGCCCCCAGGGAGGCTCCTTACAGGAAGCAGATTCTGATATTAGGTGAATTTTTGGTTCCTTTCCTTCTTCCTCTTTAAATCTGTAACTCAGACTTGATGGCTGGAGCTCATTAGCTGTTTTGGATCATGAGGTGATTTGAGAATGGATTTCCATGGTAGAAAGACACAGATACAGGTGGCTCCTGCAGCCCTGATAACCAGGAAATCACTATATGTGTCTCAAAATGCCTACCTCGGGACTTCTTTCCAATGCAAAAGAGAGAAACTTCCATTGCTGTTATAGTTGTTGTGTTTTGGGGTCTCTTGAACACAGCCAAATGAATCTAATTTTACACAGTGAGTCAATCAATTCTGATTTCTGCATAAACCAATTTGGACTGAATTTGAATATGTCCTAACAGAGTCATCATTGTCATCCTGTGCCCACATAACAGTTTACTTAAGTCTCCATGTACAGAGCATAACTATTATTACTTACTATTTTTTCTTATTTTTTAAAATTAAGTATAGTTGATTTACAATGTTGTATTATTTTCAGGTATACAGCAAGTGATTCAATTATACATATATATTTATTTATTGTTTAAAATGTTAAAGTCATTTCATTTAAAATTGAGCCATTTCATCTTTATAGGACATTCAAAGCTTATTTTCCCATAATTTCTTGGAAAACTTATAGAAGAATAATATTGAGAAAATAATAAATATTTCAATATTTTATACTAATATCCACAAACATACTTTCTTTCTTTGTTATTATTCTTAATAGTAGCAAGAGTATTTATTGTACAGTCACTAAGTGCCAGATCCTGTGCCAAATATTTTACTTTGACTCATTAAATTTTACATCACCCTATAAAGTACCTTCATTGATGAAACCATCATTATCCCTACTTTCTAGATAAGAAAAGTGAGGTGCAGAGAGGTAATTAAATTTGCAAAGGGTCCACACAGTTATAAACTCTCATGCCTGGGATAACTGATTCAGCTCCATCTGATTTATTTTACCTCACAAGCATGTTTATAGAGACTCTACTGCGGGCAAGACACTGGTCTAAGTGCTACAGACCCAGCATGAGCCCCACAGGCCATGCCTCTATTTCCTTGGTGTTTGTAGGCTGAGCAAAATCAATCTATGATACATTGCTGCTGCTGGTAAGTCACTTCAGTCGTGTCTGACGCTGTGCGACCCCATAGATGGCAGCCCACCAGGCTCTCCAGTCCGCAGGATCCTCCAGGCAAGGAGGCACTCCAGTGGGTTGCCATTTCCTTCTCCAATGCATGAAAGTGAAAAGTGAAAGAGAAGTCGCTCAGTCGTGTCCGACCCTCAGCGACCCCATGGACTGCAGCCTTCCAGGCTCCTCTGTCCATGGGATTCTCCAGGCAAGAGTACTAGGTGTCAAGAAATACCACAGAGAGAAAGAAAATAAAGAGAAGGAGGTCAGAGTGAGAGAGCATGCTCTTTAGATAGGGTGGCGGTGGTTGCTGTTGTTCAGTTGCTAAGTCTTGCTTGATTCTTTGTGACCCATGGATTGTAGCACACCAGGCTCCTCTGTCCTTCAGCATCTTCCAGAGCTTGCTAAAATTCACATCCATTGAGTTAGTGATGCTGTCTAATCACCTCATCCTCTGCCTCTCCTTCTCCTTTTGCCTTCAATCCTTCCCAGCATCCGGGTCTTTTCCAATGAGTTGGCTCTTTGCATCAGGTGGCCAAAGTATTGGGCCTTCAGCTTCAGCATCAGTCCTTCCAATGAATATTCATGGTTGATTCCCTTTGGGACTGACTGGTTTGATATCCTTGCTGTCCAAAGGACTCTTAAGATACAGTGGTGGAGGAAGTTTCCTGATGAAGTTGGATTTTATGGACCACATGGTATATAATGCCAAATTCTGACCCTAACATATAAGCAGGTAGCTAGTATCTCAAAAATACATGAATCCTGATATCTTCTAAAAGTCTGAGTTGGGTTTAGGTCATCTCTTTTGTGAGAAAAATATCAAGTTCCACAGATAGACAACAGTGGCTTGGCTGTTGGCCTAAATGTCTGAAAAGTCCATGGATCATCTATGCAATCCTGTTTTCTGAGAGGTGTTTTCACTTTCTGGTAGTTGCTGCCAAGATTCTGGAGGTCCTGGAGTAAGCCTGCTGCTGCTGCTAAGTTGCTTCAGTCGTGTCCAACTCTTCGTGACCCCATGGACTGCAGCCCACCAGGCTCCTCAGTCCCTGGGATTCTCCAGGCAAGAGTAGTGGAGTGGTTTGCCACTGCCTTCTCCGTGGACTGAGCCAGCCCTTAGCAAATAATTCAAGAGACAAGGAAATGTTGACACTGAGATTTAGTGGCAAGCATGCCCTTAGATCAGTTACCAGCTCTCTTTTTCCTCTGCCACCTTCAACTCTTGGATAATGAGGTTAATTGGAAGGTTAATGGAAGCAGTACAGCCAACAAATTTTGATATCATCCAGTGGAAATCACCAATGAGGAAGACGATGAAGTTAACCAAAGAATGTGAGGAACACTGAGGCAGATTTAAGAATAAACATCATGAGTCTGTGTGTGTGTGTGTGTGTGTGTGTGTGTGTGTGTGTGTGTGTGTGTGTGAGAGTCGGTGAGGGGGGGAGGTCTCCCAGGACTCTGCAAAGATGGAAGGCATTCATTTGATTCTAAGTGTCAGGAAGGTTTGTTTTGCTCAAGAGGGGAATTAACAAGTACAAGGCCAAGTAGTCAAAAATGAGAGGATGAGAGTGTGAACATGGCTCAGACTACCTGCTCTGGTTACCCTAAATCTTTTGGAAACTCTTTATGGAGTGGCATATGGTGGGAAATGTATCCATATTTACTGCAGAAAATACACTTTTCTCATGGTAATGTTACTATTTAAATTTGTTTTATTTTTAGGGAAGCTTTCATGCAAAGTGGTTTAGTCACTAAGTCCTGTCTGACTCTTGCGACCTCATCAACTATAGCCCTCCAGGGGATTTTCCAGGCAGGAATATTGGAGTTGCCATTTTCTTCTCCAGGTGATCTTCCCAACCCAGGGGTCAAACCCTGGTCTACTGTATTGCAGGTGGCAAAAAGGTCAAGCCTTACAGCATAACTGGACTCCAAGGGAGGGTATGTTCTCAACTTGCAGAAGAAGAAACTGAGACAAAGATAAGAAGAGGGTATGTCTACATTAGATCAACAATGGGCAAATTATGGCCAGCAAGCTATAGTTTTTGTACAGCCTGCAGCTAAGAATAATTTTTATATTTGGGAGAAAAAGACAGTTTTTACATTTGGAAAAAAATCAAGAGAAGAATACTTTTTTTTTGGTGACACATGTACATTACATAAAATTCAAATTTCAGTCCCCAGAAATAGTTCCACTGGAACTCAGCCACGCCCATGTGCTTACGTGTTATGGTTGCTTCTGAGCTACAAGAATACTGCTGAATTGTTGCAAAAAGACTGTATGGCCTGCAAACCTGAAAATATTTACTATCTGTGCCCTCAAAGAAAACATTTGTCAACGCCATTGTTTTGGGCCCTTTTGAGCTATTGCTCCTTTTACATAATAAATATAGTAGTGCTGACTTTATTATCCAAAATAAGAAACATAATGAATATAATCTTCCAACCCACAGGCTTAAAAAATACAATATAATGTTGTAACTGAATTATAAAATCTGAAATAAAAGCAAATTGCTTATAATAAAATAATATGTACTTAAATGCATGCATTTGGGGGCAGGAACTATACAAAAAGACATAATGGTGTATTCAGGTTAATCTCACCTAATTGTTGAAGGAGTGTGAATAAGACAACTATTAGTGCAGATGGACACTGAGGCCTCTATTTGCAACACAAACTCCACAGCTGGCATTGATGCAGTTTCTTAACCACACTTTTGATTGACAGGAGCTGGTGCTATTGATAGAACAACACAGTCATTGAGAAATGGTGGCTCATCAGGGAAGGAAGTAAGGGAAAACAAGAGCCAACCTTTCTTTTCACCCAATGATCTTCTTCCATTTACTGGACCCAACCAGTGGACAAGACAGCCCACTGGGGGTGATCCATACAAGAAACACTCCAAGAGCATAGCTCAGGGTGCAGAAGAGTGGAGTGTGGGTCCACAGACCATGTGGAGAATGTACAGACAACCATCTCAAAAACCAGCATGATGACGCTCTCAGTTTCCCAAAGCAAACGTTTAGCACTGTACTGTCTAATCTGATAGACACTAGCTCATATGAGTGTTTAAATTTAAATTAATTCAATTACATGAAATATTCAGTTCCTCCATGGTACAAGCCACCTTTCCAGAGTGCAATAATCCCATGTGGCAATGGCTACCATATTAGATGGCTTATATTTTACAACATCTCAGGGCTTCCCAAGTGGCACAGTGGTAAAGAATCTGCCTGCCAATGCAAGAGATGCAAGAGATGCAAGAGAAGTAGGTTTGATCCCTGGGCTGGGAAGATCCCCTGTAGGAGGAAATACCAACCCCCTCCAGTAATCTTGCCTGGAAAATCTCATGAACAGAGGAAACTGGTGGGCTACAGTCCATGAGTCACAAAGAGCTGGACACGACCGAGTGATTGAGCAACAAGAGAATCCTATTGGCCTATAAGAAAGCTGTGACTGATTTAGGCTATTTCATATCCCCATCCAAACACATCTTTTTTTTGGGTGTTAGTTCTAAAAGGTCTTGTAGGTCTTCATAAAACCGTTCAACTTCAGTTTCTTCAGCGTTACTGGTTGGGGCATAGACTTGGATAACTGTGATAATGAATGGTTTGCCTTGGAGATGAACAGAGATCATTCTGTCGTTTTTGAGATTGCATCCAAGTACTGCATTTTGGACTCTTTTGTTGACCATGATGGCTACTCCATTTCTTCTGAGGGATTCCTGCCCGCAGTAGTAGAAATAATGGTCATCTGAGTTAAATTCACCCATTCCAGTCCATTTTAGTTCGCTGATTCCTGGGATGTCGACGTTCACCCTTGCCATCTCTTGTTTGACCACTTCCAATTTGCCTTGATTCACGGACCTGACGTTCCAGGTTCCTATGCAATATTGCTCTTTACAGTATCGGAGTAACAGGCAAATTTGGCCTTGGAATGTGGAATGAAGCAGGGCAAAGACTAATAGCGTTTTGCCAAGAAAATGCACTGGTCGTAGCAAACACCCTCTTCCAACAACACAAGAGAAGACTCTACACATGGACATCACCAGATGGTCAACACCAAAATCAGACTGATTATATTCTTTGCAGTTAAAGATGGAGAAGCTCTATACAGTCAACAAAAACAAGACCAGGAGCTGACTGTGGCTCAGATCATGAGCTCCTTATTACCAAATTCAGACTCAAATGGAAGAAAGTAGGGAAAACCGCTAGACCATTCAGGTATGACCTAAATCAAACCCCTTATGATTATACAGTGGAAGTGAGAAATAGATTTAAAGGCCTAGATCTGATAGATAGAGTGCCTGATGAACTATGGAATGAGGTTCGTGACATTGTACAGGAGACAGGGATCAAGACCATCCCCATGGAAAAGAAATGCAAAAAAGCAAAATGGCTGTCTGGGGAGGCCTTACAAATAGCTGTGAAAAGAAGAGAAGTGAAAAGCAAAGGAGAAAAGGAACAATATAAGCATCTGAATGCAGAGTTCCAAAGAATAGCAAGAAGAGATAAGAAAGCCTTCCTCAGTGATCAATGCAAAGAAATAGAGGAAAACAACAGAATGGGAAAGACTAGAGATATCTTCAAGAAAATTAGAGATACCAAGGGAACATTTCATGTAAAGATGGGCTCGATAAAGGACAGAAATGGTATGGACCTAACAGAAGCAGAAGATATTAAGAAGAGGTGGTAAGAATACATGGAAGAACTGTACAAAAGAGATCTTCACGACTCAGATAATCATGATGATGTGATCACTAATCTAGAGCCAGACATCTTGGAATGTGAAGTCAAGTAGGCCTTAGAAAGCATCACTACGAACAGAGCTGGTGGAGGTGATGGAATTCCAATGGAGCTGTTTCAAATCCTGAAAGATGATGCTGTGAAAGTGCTGCACTCAATATGCCAGCAAATTTGGAAAACACAGCAGTGGCCACAGGACTGGAAACAATCAGTTTTCATTCCAATCCCAAAGAAAGGCAATGCCAAAGAATGCTCAAACTACTGCACAATTGCACTCATCTCACATGCTAGTACAGTAATGCTCAAAATTCTCCAAGCCAGGCTTCAGCAATACATGAACCATGAACTCCCTGATGTTCAAGCTGGTTTTAGAAAAGGCAGAGGAACCAGAGGTCAAATTGCTAACATCCGCTGGATCATGGAAAAAGCAAGAGAGTTCTAGAAAAACATCTATTTCTGCATTATTGACTATGCCAAAGCCTTTGACTGTGTGGATCCCAATAAAGTGTGGAAAATCCTGCAAGAGATGGGAATACCAGACCACCTGACCTGCCTCTTGAGGAATCTGTATGCAGGTCAGGAAGCGACAGTTAGAACTGGACATGGAACAACAGACTGGTTCCAAATAGGAAAAGGAGTACATCAAGGCTGTATATTGTCACCCTGCTTATTTAACTTCTGTGCAGAGTACATCATGAGAAACGCTGGACTGGAAGAAACACAAGCTGGAATCAAGATTGCCGGGAGAAATATCAATAACCTCAGATATGCAGATGACACCACCCTTATGGCAGAAAGTGAAGAGGAGCTAAAAAGCCTCTTGATGAAAGTGAAAGAGGAGAGCAAAAAAGTTGGCTTAAAGCTCAACATTCAGAAAACGAAGATCATGGCATCTGGTCCCATCACTTCAAGGGAAATAGATGGGGAAACAGTAGAAACAGTGTCAGACTTCATTTTTTGGGCTCCAAAATCACTGCAGATGGTGACTGCAGCCATGAAATTAAAAGACGCTTACTCTTTGGAAGAAAAGTTATGACCAACCTAGATAGTATATTCAAAAGCAGAGACATTACTTTGCCGACTAAGGTCCATCTAGTCAAGGCAATGGTTTTTCCTGTGGTCATGTATGGATGTGAGAGTTGGACTGTGAAGAAGGCTGAGTGCCAAAGAATTGATGCTTTTGAAGTGTGGTGTTGGAGAAGACTCTTGAGAGTCCCCTGGACTGCAAGGAGATCCAACCAGTCCATTCTCAAGGAGATCAACCCTGGGATTTCTTTGGAAGGAATGATACTAAAGCTGAAACTCCAGTACTTTGGCCACCTCATGCGAAGAGTTGACTAATTGGAAAAGACTCTGATGCTGGGAGGGATTGGGGGCAGGAGGAGAAGGGGACGACCGAGGATGAGATGGCTGAATGGCATCATGGACTCGATGGATGTGAATCTGAGTGAACTCCAGGAGATGGTGATGGACAGGGAGGCCTGGCATAATGCGATTCATGGGGTCACAAAGAGTCGGACACGACTGAGTGACTGAACTGAACTAAACTGAACTGATCCAAACACACTCCTTCACTATAAGCAGTTTCTGATGGCTATACTGAGAAAGGACAGCCCAAGAACATCCACTTGTCTTCAATATCACCATCATCCTAGCCCAAGTCCTCATCGTTTTCCACCTGGACCATTAAAAGAGGCTCCAGTGTGATATTTCCATTTTCATTGTTGCCCCCTCTTCCAAATTTGTTCTCCCCTTGGTGTTCAGAGTGATATTTTAAAAACAGATCATGAATCAGATGAGATTTAAACACAGAGAAATCAGAAATCCTACTGCACACATCATGCTGATAAGGCACCTACTCCAGTGTCTGCCTGCCCTGACCTCATCTCCCCATCTCACTGTTCTCCAGCTTCACTGGATGCTCTCTATTCTAAGGCTCATCAAGCTGGCCTTGCTTTGGGCTTTGGCATCTATTTCTCCTTCTGTCTGGAAAGCCAGCTCTTCTCAGATCTCTCCATTTGGGTCCTTTTTGGCAGCTCAAATATCACCCCTGCAGAGATGACCCTATCTCAAAGAGCTTGCCCAGCCAGTCCTTCTCCTTCCCAACCTTCTGTTCTATTTTCTCCTAAACATAGATCAGTTCTGAATTCAGCTTGGTCAATTATTTTTTACTTATTTTTTAAATTGAACTATGCTTGGTTTGGGCTTCTCAGGTGGTACAAGTGGTAAAGAACCCTCCTGCCAGTGCAAGAGACATAAGAGACACGAGTGTGACCCCTGCATTGGGAAGATCCCCTGGAGGAGGGCATGGCAACCCATTCCAGTATTCTTGCCTGGAGAATCTCATGGACAGAGGAGCCTGGCATGCTACAGTCCAAAGGATCTCAAAGAGTTGGATATGACTGAAGCAACTTAGCATGCATGCTTGGTTTACAAAGTTGTCTTAGTTTCAGGTATACAGCAAAGTAATTCAGTAATTCCGATACTGATATATAAATATAAAGAAAATGCATAAATATGTATATATTTATATATATTCTTTTTCATTATATGCAATTACAAGATATTGAATATTGTTTCCTGTGCTATACAGAAGGTCCTTGTTGTTTATCTGTTTGATATATAGCCCTGTGCGTATGTTAATCCCAAACTCCAAGTTTATCCCCCCTTCCCCTTTGGTAGTCATAAGTGTGTATTCTATGTCTGTGAGTCTATTTAAGTTTTATAAATATGCTCATCTGGATCATTTTTTTTTAGATTCCACACATTAAGTGATATCATATGATATTTGTCCTTTTCTGCCTGGCTTACTTCACTTAATATGATGTCTAGGTCAATCCATGTTGTTGCAAGAGCATTATTTCATTCTTTTTATGGCTGAGTAGTAGTCCATTTATTAATACAATACGTACCACACTTCCTTTATCCATTCATCTCTTTATGGACATTTAGGTTGCTCCCATGTTTTGGCTATTGTGAATAGTGCTGCTATGAACATTGGGGTGCATGTGTCTTTTCAAATGACAGTTTTGTCTGGATGGATGCCCAGAACTGCTGGATCATATGGTACATTTTTTACCAGCCACCTCCCATGAGTGTGATGCATGCTCTGTTATCCCCTTCTCACAAAGGCCAGTGCCTGGCACATAGAGGGAAACTCAGGAAATGCTTCTTCAATGGACTGCGTTTCTGGGGTACCTGCAAAATGAGTCACATCATGAGCATTTGTTCACTGAGAACAACCACTTGTACAGTCTCTGGGGCTGTAATAACCACACGACTAAACAACAATAGCAGTAAGTCTCTCGATTTGTTTTGCACCATGTACCTTTAAAAGCACCGAGGTGCAGCCGCCACTGTCTCATTATAAATCACCTCTGGAGAGGACAGCTCATTAACGAGCATCAAAGGTAGCACAGTGGGCTGAAAAGAAAAGGCAGTGGCTTTGTGCGTAATAAATAACTCATTTTCAGATGACTTTTCCTATTTCAGTTAAGACTTCTCAATTTCATATTTTTACGAGTGCACATTCTTGCATTTGCATTTTCCAAAGATCTTTCCACATATTGAACTGATCAACAGCCTTAACTGTTTTCAGGTTGCAAGCACAGACTCTGCAGCCCATCTATCTAGAATCTAATTCCAGCTCAGTATCTCAACTGAATCGCTTGGCACCATTCTTCAAACACTGCATACTTTCATCCATCTGTGAAATGGGCATAACAGTAGTCCAGACATCCCTGGTGATCCCAGTGATTAAGAATCTGCCTGCCATTGCAGGCGTGGACATGGGCTGAATCCCTGGTCCGGGAAGATCCCAAACCTGTGGGTCTTAGACTAAGCCCATGCACCCCAATTAATGAACCCGCGTGCTTAGAGCCTATGATTTGCAACAAGAGAAGCCAGTGCAATGAGAAGCCCGCACATCACAACTAGAGGGCAGCAATGAAGACCCAGGAGAGCCAAAAATAAACAATAAAATAAAAGTAAATAAAAATTTAAAAAGAGCAGTACCAACATCAGTGGGTCTCTTAGAATTGAATGAGTTAATCCCTGCAAGGAGGAACCTAGAGGCATACCTGGTACACAATAAACAGTAAGGACCTAGTATCATTATGACTGACGGTGTTTGGGGGCATCATAGTGACTCAACAGACACACAAAGAAAAGAGTGTGTCTTGGAGCAGAGATTTTTCTCAAGGCCTGTTGCAGCATCTTAATTTGCACTTGGTTGAGAAAGTATAAAAAGGAAGCTATGCCATCCAATGTGATTGAATTTTCAAAAAGTCTGAGGAAAACAACAGAGGGTATCTGGCATATTAATTAGCAGGCTGACACAGGAAAAGGATATCATGAAAAGTCAAATAAAAAAAGAGCTAAGAAATCTGCTTTGATGAGAAAAATAAAAAGAAACTTCATTACTGGAGCCAGGAGAGAGAGCTTTTCTTCCATAATTTGGGAGCCTCATCTCAAGTTCAGATCTCAGAAGGTGACTGTCAGGGCACATGACCTGTGCTAAGTCTACAGTTGACAGGGGATGAACAAGCTGGTGTGACCCTACAAGACCCGCAGGGCTCTAGTGAGTAGTAAAACTGTTCTCCAGGCTTCTACTATGGGTGGTACCATGCCTTCAGCCAGGAATACAAATGTGAACAGAACACGGTTTAATAACAACCACAGTGTTCACAGGAGATCATCCAGGCAAGGTGGTGTGCAAGAAGATTAACTCCTGAAGATCCTAAAACCAGGGGAAGGTATGGGAGATGAAAGGGTAGTTCATTTGCTTTAAGGAGACAAATGTATTCAATTCAGGAAAGCGTACTTAAAATGCATTTATTTCATCAGGAGCTTTACAATAGCAAATTATATGGGAATGTGCATGGGGGTAAGTTTTGTCTGTAAGGTTTACAGAAATGGAATTTCTGCTGAGTCCTGGATTTAGGACGACATGCCTTCATTGGTAAGATTTAAGAAGATGCAAATAAGATCAGGAGAGAAGAGATTATTTGATTACTTTCTTGAAATCCCCAAAATTGTAGAAGAAAGAACTCAGGCCTTAGTCAAATAAGAGAAGGATCTGGCTATGTCTAAACTGCATGGTTCCCTGGGACCTCCCTGGTGGTCCAGCGGCTCCCAATGCAGGGGGCCCAGATTCAGTCCCTGGTCAAGGAACTCGATCCCACATGCTCCAAATAAGAGTGTGTGTGTAGCAACTAAAGATCCTGCGTGCTGCAGCTGAAACCCAGCACAACCAATGTATAAATAATACAGTTTTTTAAATGGCTGCTACCTGCTCTTGTCTGGCTTATAAGGCCCTTAACTAAGGCAAACTCAAAAGAAGAAGGCATTTGGTTTGGATGTAAATGGTAAGTCAGGAGTGGCACCCTGGAGTCTCGCTCCTTCTACTTTGGAAGAGGGACCTGGAGATCAGAAGGATTTAGGTGGAGTTCAAACAATAAGATCCCATAAGGGAGGACTCTGAAGGTACCTAAAAGGACATCCTGAGTTTATGTCTTTCCAAGCATCTTGGGTACAGCTCTTGCTCCCAGTGGTGTGATCTCAACCAGCAAAAAGAACTGAAGAGTGTTTGAATTCCCCAACTTGATTGTTACCCTCACTGTGAGCAAGGAAAGTGTGCAGTAGTCACAGCAGAAGGTCCAATAAGAATCATGTCGGGCTGTGAAGAGCCAGGAGGACTCCCTGGAGGAGGTGGCAGGAGAAATGGGCTTATACAGAGAATTCTGAGTGATATCTGTTCTCCCATGAGTGTCATGTTTGAAGAAAGGTTTGCGATATATCAAATTGCACTTCATAAAGAGCACATGGCACATCTGACTCTGTTTTTGCTTAAAAACTCTGTTGGCCTTCCCCAAGCATCTTCAGGGCTGGGTCTGGCAGACACATCTGTACTCTTCTGTCATCTTATGTAAATGCCATGGAACGTCACCATCACCAAGTCACTTTGGATTATTTTCAAGGATAACTGCCTGTCCAGATGGTATCTCGTGATTAATTTTTATCTAAAGTTCCAACTCAATTCTAATAACTAAAATTCAGGGACTTCCTGGTGGTCCAGTGGCTAATACTTCATGCTCCCAATGCAGGGGGCACGGGTTCAATCCCTGGCCAGGGAACTAGATCCCACATGCCGCAATTAAGAGTTTGCAAGCCGCAACTAAAGATTTCACATGCCTCAATGGAGATCAAAGATCTCATGTGCCACAACTAAGACACGGTGTAGTCAAATAAATAAATAAATATTAAAAAAATAAAATTCAGTGGTCAAGGCTGAGACACAGCAAAATCAGAAACATCAGAAACTCAGCATTAAGAGGAGGGTGTGCCCTTAAAATCCAGAGGAGATCTGAGTCACCCACATCCATCCTACATTCAGAACAGCCATCACAGTTATGGTACCCAAATAGCTACCGCCCAGCATGAATGAAAACATTGTTTTATATTAAAGTAAAGAACACATGTTAATAGCTTTGAAAGGATATTCAACTAACTGATACGGCATTCAAATCGATGAATATCAGTCTCATCATCTTTGAATCCCCACAGAAGCTCAAAACAGTTGTTTTAGCCAAAACACAGGAGGCAGATAGGAGAGAATGATAAAGAACCTTGAGAAACTGGGTTCCCACTCCCCACCCCTGGAAGAATATTTTCTGATAAGAAATGCAAGAAATGGAAGAAATGCAAACATGCTCCCTAGAACCCGATGATGACATGCAGTTACAGACAAGCACTAATTGGATTAACGGCAATGCTCATTTAATGACCTTTTCTTCAGAATTTTCTCCCAAAGGACAAAAAAATATATATATAGATTTACTCATGAGATAGTAAGGGATCATTTACTGAACAGAAAAAAGAATACTGTAATAACAGAGAGATACACGAATGGATTTAGGAAAAAGAAATACACAGGTTTTAAGGCCATAGACAACAGGAAAAAATACGCAAAATATTGAGAAAGAAATAAGCGTCTTTTGGAAACTGAACTTTGAATGGAAGGGCTTAACTGGGCATCATCTCAAAGCTTTCCTGGAGATGAAGTTACACATCTCAGAAAGAACAGAGGGGCCATGGGCTCACCCCATGTGTACAGGGAGTCACAGCTGCATTTACTTTTAGCATTGTTTTCTGAAGATTATAGTTCTACCTATTCAAATATGCTGTGGGGGGACATTTTAATATTTGGAGGTTTTACAAGAACACAAAAAACAGACATGATTTTTCCTCTTGGTTACAAGAGAAAAAGATTTCCACTATGGAAAAGATCAGTAGATTTGACTGCACAAAAATTAAACATATACCCACAAACTTCTGCATGCTATAATATATACAGTAAGTGACACCAGAAGACAAATGGTAAACTGGGAGGAATATTTACAGTGCTACTATCAAAAGGCATGAAAACAGAAAGTAGAAGGAGCTTCTAACAGCTGGGAGGAGGGGGGGTGCGGGGCTAGTGTTCAGTGAGTTGCCAGATGAAAATATTCTGAAGATTTGTTGCACAACAGTGAAAATATTTAACACTAATAAACTGGACAGTTAAAAGAGACTGGGGTTTCCAGGTGGCGCTAGTGGCACAGAAGCTGTCTGCTAATGGTGGGGACATAAGAGATGCAGTCTGTGGGTCCCCTGGAGGAGGGCAGTTTGGTGGCTTTTATAAAAAAAATATTATAGTACTGCAAATTTTTTGGTTCCCAGCCTTTGATTCAAATGTATTTCTAAAAGTTTATCAGAGATGTGGACAAAGAATTGAGGGTGAAAATGTAGACCACAGGAAATTTTATAATAGAAAATCTTTTAAAAATACATTTTAGGTTTTTGTGGTACTATCATATAATCACTGCAGATGGTGATTGCAACCATGAAACTAAAAGACGCTCTTTGGAAGTAAAGTGATGACAAACCTAGATAGTGTATTAAAAAAGCAGAGATTTCACTTGGCCAACAAAGGTCTATATTGTCAAAGCTATGGTTTTTCCAGTAGCCATGTATGGATGTGAGAGCTGGACATGAAGGCTGGGTGCCGAAGAATTGATGCTTTCATACTGTGGTGCTGGAGAAGATTCTTGAGAGTCCCTTGGACAGCAGGGAGATCAAACCAGTCAATCATAAAGGAAATCAACCCTGAATCTTCATTGGGAGGACTGATGCTGAAGCTCCAATACTTTGGCTACCAGATGCAAAGACCTGACTCACTAGAAAAGACCCTGATGCTGGGAAAGACTGAAGGCAGAAGCAGAAGGCGACAGCAGGGTATGAGATGGTTAGACAGCATCACTGACTCAACGGACATGAACTGGAGCAAACTCTTGGAGATAGTGGAGGACAGAGGAGCCTGGAATGCCACAGTCCATGGGATTGCAAAGAGTCTGACATGACTCAGACACTGAACAACAACAATCATATATAGGGAACTTTGGGGTTGGGTCTAAAATCAGACTCATCTTTCCCCCCAGATCCTTCCTTCACACCTATAACCAATGTATTGAAAAGTCCCATCATTCACCTGCTAAGATGTATCCTAAAATGGTCTGCCTCTGCGTCTCTCCACGGAGATCACCACAGTCCACTGGAGTGGTCCAGAATAACCTCAGTGTCTCCCCATCATACAGCTCTATATATACATTCCCCATATTCATTTTCACCAAATATATCTATAGCGGGACACAGGGGCTCCCATGATAAAACTCACTCTCCCAGCCTCCCTTGCTCTGGACGTGATCACTCGGCTGAGTTCATGGGCTGATGGGATGGGAGCGGAGGTGGTGGATTCAGAGAAGGGTCGTGTCCTTGGTGGAGAGGGGCACACCTCCCCTTGCACCTTGTCCTAGTCCTGTTGGCTGCCACATGGACACGTCTGTTATTAATCTGGGGCCATGTGGATAAGGTCAGTGTCTTTGGAGTCACTTGGCAAGAGGATAGAAGGATGCTATGTTCTACCCCTTGGGGCCACCTGGTAACGCTGCTCACATTCAGATGGGAGAGGTGGGGACAAGCAAACGCCACGTTTCTTAAGTCACGGTTATTTTACAGCAGCCAAAGTAGTCCGCTCTGATGTCCCCTTGCTCTCCCAAATCCATTTTTTACACACAGCCAAAGTGTTTTCTAAAAACATTCATTAGCACAGCAGCTGCTGTGCTGAAAGCCTTTCAGTGACTCCCTATCACATTGAAATATCCACCTTTGTACTCTAGCTTACAAGCCTCCATGTGACCTTGAGCTCAACTCAAAGGGTTCTCTCCTCATGGACTCATTAACGGTCCAGGTGAGCTGGCCTTCCTTCTGTCTCTAACATCTCAAAAAAAAGGTAAGTGATATCATACGGTACGTGTCTTTCCCTTTCTGGCTTACTTGACTTAGCATGATAATCTCTGTGTGCATCTATGTTGCTGCAAATGGCATCATTTCACTCTTTTTTATGGCCGAATAGCATTCCATTGTAGGTATGGATCGCTTCTTCTTTATGCGCTCATCTGTGGACGGACATTTAGGCTGTTTCCATGCCTTGGCTGTTGTGAATAGTGTTGCTGTGAACATAGCGGGGGGCGGGGGGCGTGCATCTTTTTGAATTATAGTTTTTTCTGGTTTTATTTCCAGGAGTGAGACTGTTGGGTCTGGCACAAATGAACCTATCTATAAAACAGAAACAGACTCACAGACACACAGAACAGACTTGTGGTTGCTAGGGGGATGTAGGGGAGGAGAAGGGGTGGACTGGGACTTTGGGATTGGTAGATGCAAAGTACTGCATTTAGAATGGATAAACAATAAGGTTCTCCTGTACAGCACAGGGAACTATATTCAACATCCTGTCACAAGCTATAATGGAAAAGAATATAAAAAGAATGCCTGTATGTATGTAACTGAGTCACTTTGCTGTGCAGCAGAGATTGGCACAACACTGTCAATCAAACAAACCTCAATAAAAAAGAATATGTGGCACAAATGAGTAGATGACAGAATGATATCTGATTTAAATACCTCTCAACAAACACACCATGAACAAAAATAAAGTAAAAACGAAAATATACAGCGAAAGGTCTATTTAATGACAACTCTTCTAAAAACAAATAACGTTTTTTCCAGTCAAGTCAAAGGTGAAATGATGCAACTTTCTCTAGAAAAGGGACTCAAAACGCTCCAAATACAAAAGACTGGGGAGTCAGGACCATGAAGACTTTTAAGTTCCAGAGGAAGATGCTCACAAGGTACTAGCAAAAAACTCCTCAGACCACATATGTTTGAAAGCAATTTTAATGCAATTCATTGACTTCCATTCAAGAATTAGAGAGCATCCCCCAATATTCAGAGCAGCACTATTCACAATAGCCAAGACATGGAAACAACCTAAATGTCCAACCACAGGTGAGTAGATAAAGAAGACTGATGTATATAAACAAAAGAATATGCCTCAGCCACAAAAAAGAACCGAATTTTGCCATTTGCAGCAACACGGAAGAACTTGGAAGGCATTACGCTAAATGAAATAAGTCAGACAGAGAAAGACGTATATTGTATGATGTCACTTATATGTGGAATCTAAAACAATACGACAGACCAGTGAATATAACAAAAAAGAAGCAGACTCACAGATCTAGAGAACAAACTAGGGTACCAGTTGGGAGAGGTGGTGAACAGGCGATATAGGGGTAAGAGAGAGGGAGGTATGAAGTATTAGCTGTAAGGGAGGCTCAAAGACTTACTGTTACGACATGGGGACTATAGCTGATACTTTGTAATAACTGTAAGTGGAGTGTAACTGTTTAAAATTGTTTAAAAAAGAAAAGAATCAGTGAGCATCTACACACTGCCTAGCACTCTTCTTATCTTGGGAAACATGGGGACTGGGAACATTCACTTTCCTGAAAGACTTTACAACATAATCGCTAGCGAATTATTTATCTTTTGCATTTAGTAACTAAGTGATTGTATTAAGAGCAAACATTTATTGTATGCTTGACTTCACTGGGCACTCTTCCAGGGCCTCCTGAATTATCACCGTCTCTTACATCAACCTTATGAGTATTATCTCTTTCACCCTTTGTAGATGAGGAAACTGAGCCAGAGTGAAATTAAGCAAGGATGCATAGCTAATAATGGCAACTCACTCCAGTGTTCTTGCCTGGAGCATCCCAGGGACAGAGAAGCCTGACGGGCTACAGTCCATGGGGTTGCAGACAGTCGGACACGACTGAGCAACTAAAGAACAACAAGAGCTGGTAAGAGGAGACTAAGATATACGTATATTTTATTTTGCTTCCCAGGAGGCTCATAAAGATGAACACAGAATGGAAAACAGGTGCCAGGATGAGGAACCTCTCTGAGCCTCAGTTTCATCATCTGGAAATGGAGAAGGATTGTTTCAAATCCTGCTCATTGCCTTGCAATATTTAATCTCTTGTTGTTTCCTTGTAACAGAACCTGAGCAAATGTGCCATGCTAAAAAGTAGACTTCCAACTAAGTATGCCCATATAACCAAGTTCTTGTTCATTGGATACACACAGAAATATTGGCTTCTTATGACGACTTCTTGAAAGGGAAAAGGAATGGATCCTATTCTATATCTCTTCCTTTTTCTGGCTGGCAGAATACGGATAAGCTGGCTGGCATCCCAGCAGCCATTTTGGACCATAAGGTAACCATAAGGATAGAATGTATGCCTTCGACTGCTGAAGCAGAAATAAAGATGAAGACTGAGTCTCAGATAGCATAGGGCAAA
Source organism: Capricornis sumatraensis (assembly GCF_032405125.1). Classification (NCBI taxonomy): domain Eukaryota; kingdom Metazoa; phylum Chordata; class Mammalia; order Artiodactyla; family Bovidae; genus Capricornis; species Capricornis sumatraensis. Next base: position 54,677,452 of record NC_091085.1, on the reverse strand, counting down.
GTACCAGCCCTGCACTACAAACCTTAAGAGTTCTTTTACATGAAGGAAAAACACACTTGTATTAAAGTGACTACTGGCCAGGGTAAAGTGGAGTGAGTGGGGAGGGCAGGTTAGGGCTTGTTTTCAGCCAAACGCAATTCCTAACTGATAAAAACTGAGATTCTTCTAGCTCTGCCATTACACACACTTCTACAATTACACGTATCATAGCCAGAAAGGGTGATGCAAGGTGAGAACAGTTTGGGAGACCTGGAAAGGACAGAAAGTGGATTCATGTGAGTGGGGATTCATGTAGGTTATGAAGAACAGTGGGGTCTGAAACAGGCTGACAGTCTTGGCAGAAGAAATGCTGAACTCGGGAAACCAAGCAGACTGTCTGATGCTGAGCCAAGCAACAGGAGCCGTGCAATGTATGGCTAACAGCTCATCAGACTAAAGGTGTTGAAAAGGGGAACGAATTCAAATAATTACTTATTCAAGACAAACGGTCTTGCCATTGCTGGTAACAGAACCACTAACAGCCTAAATGAAGGAGCGCTGCTGTTACATATGAAATAATGTACCAGGGGAGATTTGGAGCGTTTAAAATATAATAAAAGAAATAGTTAATAAGAGCCCTTATCAACTGAAGGACCGCAACACCTTTACATCGCCTAGTGAACAGTATAATAACCAACTTAGTGTCACTAGGCAACTGTCCATGTTACCTTGTATTGAAAGATTGATCCTTGACATCCTTTCATGGCCCCATAGTAACACTTGTCAATAACTCCTAATAGATGGTGAGAGGGAGACATGAGGCTGTCAATCCTTCAATTCCAACAGTAAAAGTACTTTTGTAACATGAGGAAGCTCAAAGTACTCTCAGCAGACTCTCAATCCCAAGCATTTGCACTGTGATAACTCACATTAGGAAAATGTATTATTCTTTTGTAGAGAGACCCTGGGAAAAGGTGAGGCTAGACAAGGCATCAGTGTGTTTGTTGAGGTCAACCTGGCTGTTTTTTCCCACATGCAATGTGGCCCATTGCATAGCAACCAGGGGGCAGGTCCTACCTAAGGATGAAAACCCATCTGTGTTCCACAAATCCGAGGAAACACATGGACTGACTTAGAGACCTAAATCTTTTACAAGTTACAAATAGATGGCCTGTGAATGGATTATAGCTCACCCTTTCCTAGACAAGCTTGATTTAAAATAAAATTAGCTCTAACAAGGAGTTGATGGTTCACACTAAAACTATATGGGTGTTTTCTGTTGAAAAGTCAGTAGGTCTTAAGAATTCAGAGTTTTCCTTGGCTTTCCTGCATGGCTTTCCTTGAATTTCCTGCGTGGCTTTCCTGTTGGCTAGGCCTTTTCACTGGGTAGATGTTTGTCCAGTCATTTGTAACCTTTAACTCAGATGCTGGATCTGTTTGGTCTCTGCAGGTATACATGTTTAAGATCCTTGACTAGTCTCCAGTGTATCATACAAACATCTTGATAAAATCATCAGTACTTTTCTTACAGTGGAAGACCCAAATCTAATGCCTGGATTTTGATTATTTTCTAAAGAATATTTTACAGATATATATGAGTATGTGTTTACAATCAGCAATATGCAGTAACTTTGTCAGCTTTCCCTGACCCTGGCTCTGGGCTCACTGACATTTTCCCAGTGTGTTTAGGTCATGTGTGTGATGCTTTGCCTTTCCCTGAGGTCTGTATTAACAGCCCAGGGCAGGGACTTTCTTACCATGGCCAATGGGATGACTCCGATCAAGTCTTTCTGACTCACGTAGATCTTGGAGACACCCAAGTCAGATGTGATGTCTCCTGGATATTCAACCTGCCATGTGACAAGCTGCGTGGCCGGCAGGTCACTGGCTTCTTCGATTTCTACGTCGATCTGCATGACTTCATAGGAGGCACCATTTGCACTGGACAGAAGGAGAGAGAAGGAGAGAACAACACTGAGGGCTGGGTGGGCATGCCTGGCAGGCAATAGACAATTTCCACGCGCACTTATACTATCGTTCCAAGAGTCTGTCGGAAAAGCAATCTTCAATGACCATGGATGGATGAATGGACAAAGAAGATTCGATATATGCACATATATAATCTACATGATATATACACATATTTACATATAATAGAAAATTACTCAGTCATAAAAAATGAAATGAATGCTATTTGCAGCAATGTGGATGGACCTAAAGATTATTATACTAAGTGAAATATGTCAAAGACAAATATCATATGATATCATTTATATGTGAAATCTAAAAAAAAGATATAAATGAACTTGTTTACAAAACAGAAATAGACTCACTGACATAAAAAACAAACTTATAGTCACCAAAGGGAAAGGGGTAGGGGAGGGAGGAGAGATAAATTCGGAGATTTGAGATTAACAGGTACACACTACTATATATATGATAGATAACGAACATGGATTTACTGTATAGCACAGGGAACTATATTCAATATCATGTAATAATCTATAATGGAAAATAATCTGAAAAGAATAGATACATATATAACTTAATCACTTTGTTGTACACCTGAAACTAATACAACGTTGTAAATCAACTATATACCAATGAAAAAACAAAGGAAAAAAAAGATATTCAATATCCAAAAGAACAGCCTTTAAGAAGATTCACAGCCTTGGCCTGGCCTTAAACACCATTGCTCAAGCTTCCCAACCCTTGTTTCTTGTGAGCTGCTCAGAGTCCCCAGAACAGGTGTTTGTGGATGACTACATGAAGTGCTGATTGAATTTCCTAAATCTTTCTTCCCTGAGCTCCATCTGGGAGGACGGGATTCTTTCTCCCACTCCCAGAAATCTCTTTGCTGCCTATATTGGATTTTCCAAAGCCACAGTCCCTTCAAGTTGGATGCACAGAATTTTAAAGGTGTTTGAGGGTGATGTGGCTTTTTATTTCTGGTGGGAATGAGAAAGAAGTGCAGAGAATCAGAGATGAGCCACGAACAGAAGACTGGGGCTGTGGGACCCACATGGATGAGCAAGGAGAAGTAGCCAGATGTTACCTGGAAACAGGAGTGATTATGACAATGATTAGTTTTTGGACGTCTTGGGTTTTCTGTAAACACGTATCTGAAAATGAATTCAAGTCAGAATATCAGGATGATTTTTTTCAGCTATGTTGGTTAGTTTAATTCCCTGGCTACCTCTTCTTTGTTTTTATAGTCAGCTTTTATAAAACGTCTGGTTTTCTAAGTGACAGGTGAAAAAGATGCAGGTGTGGTGCCAACCACTCCCCGAGGGAAGATGTGAAGAAATACAGGTGAGGGTTCACCAAGGAGGCAGCAAGCAGAGGTGCTTTTTAACCCTATGTGACCAAAGCCACCTCCACCTATCAGATCTGTCTCTAGATACTGGAATTTCACGTAATTGCAAAAATGATCACTGACCTTGACATTTAAGAGGACAAAAATTGGCCTTTAAGATATGAAAAAGCTATTGAAATATTTATCATACCATCAGACCTATGCAAATGTATCAATAAGAAGCTCGGAGATAAATGGTGGGGAATTTGGAACACGGGGAGGAGGAGGGCAAGAAAGAGAAGGAAGATCAGAAGATCTTCCCAAAGAGAGAGCACCGGTCAGAGAGGTAAACTCCCTGCGTGAGCAGCGGCCTCTCACATGGAACAGGAGTAGCTACAGTGAACCGTGGGCAATGGTGAGAACAAAACGGCACTGGCTTTTATTTTATGTAATTAGTTAATTTATTCTTCATTTAAATTTTCTAGTTTTCATTGGAGTATCGTTGATGAACAATGTTGTGTTAGTTTCAGGTGTACAGCAAAGTGAATCAGTTATAAATCCATAATTTGAAAAGATACAAGCACTCCAGTGTTCATAGCAGCACTTTGCACAAGAGACAAAACATGGAAACAACATAAATGCCGGTTCATCACTGACAGATGAATGGATATGTGTGCATATATACAGGGGACTATTACTCAGCTGTAAAAAAAGAACAAAACAATGCCATGGCAGCAATATGGATAGACCTAGAGAAGGCGATGGCACCCCACTCCAGTGCTCTTGCCTAGGAAATCCCATGGACAGAGGAGCCTGCTAGGCTGCAGTCCATGGTGTCGCGAAGAGTCAGACACGACTGAGCGACTTCCCTTTCACTTTTCACTTTCATGCACTGGAGAAGGAAATGGCAACCCACTCCAGTGTTCTTGCCTGGAAAATCCCAGGGATGGGGGAACCTGGTGGGCTGTCGTCTACGGGGTCGCACAGTCAGACAGGACTGAAGCGACTTAGCAGCAGCAGCAGCAGAGATGATCATACTAAGTGAAGTAAGTCAGAGAAAGACAAACATGTATTAGTTATATGAGGAATCTAAAAAAAATGTTACCAATGAACTTATTTACAAAAGAGACTAGCACCTGATTTTTAAATCCTACAAGAATCACTCTCTCTTGGCTTCTGAAAGAAAGACGTTGAACTCTTTAAGAAACAAGTGGCAGTGATAAGAATTAGAAACAAATTGTGTCAGCCACTGTGGATTGATACCCTGTGTAGATTTCTTTTCCTAAGACACATGCCATTGCCTTTTTGGAACTCTGAACGACAGTTTCCACAAGCACAGGAAACTGGGGAAAGTGATACTAGAATGAATCTTGGTTTTTATATTTGGAATTTGCAAGCATTCCAGTATTCCTCTCCCATTCATGAAATGGGATAATCCTTCTTTTGGCTGTTCTGAGCTTTGCCTTCTATGTTTAGTCACAAGGAAAAGGAAATTCACAGAGCAGAATTGGTAAAAGTTGAATTCAGAAACTCAACTCCACAATGCAGGCACGTGGGAATTCCTTCATAGTAATTTCTTGTATGCAGTATCGTGACCCTGCTCCATACTTCTCACACTGTTCTCTTTTTTCCCCCCTTCCAGGTGCCCTAACCTCAACAAAACTGAACAATTTCAGATTCCACTGGAATATGGGACTTTTCTTACCGCCACATCCCCACATTTTACTCACAGAGTTCACTTTATCAGAAATACCTTTATAAATCTCTCCATTTGGTCAAATTCTTCCCATTCTGCAAGACCCATCTAAAATAACATCAGCAATATATATATATATATTTTTACTTATTGGGATACAGTTGTTTTGCAATGCTGTGTTAGTTTCTGCTGTTCAATGAACTGAATCAGCTATAAGTATACATACACTCCCTCCTTCTTGGATTTCCCTCCCACCGCCCCCTCATCTTACCATCTAAGTCACCACAGAGCACCAAGCTGAGCTCCCTATACTATATGGTAGCATATAATTAGGCATCTATTTTATACGTGGTGGTGCATATATGTCAATCTCAGTCTCCCAATTCATCCCACCCCCTTTCCCCCAGCCCCACGTTCATCCATCCACTCTCTAGGTCTGCATCTCTATTCCTGCTCTGAAAATACGTTCATCTGTGCCATTTTTCTAGATTCCACATATATGCACTAAAGATTTTTCTCTTTTGGACTTACTTCATTCTATATGACAGACTCTAGGTCTATCTAGAATGAAATGACCCAATTTCATTCTTTTTCATGACTGAGTAATATTCCACTGTATATATGTAACTTCATTCTATATGACAGACTCCAGGTCTGTCTAGAATGAAATGACCCAATTTCATTCTTTTTCATGACTGAGTAATATTCCACTGTATATATGTACCACATCTTTATCCATTCTCCAAAGAAGACATGTGGATGGCCAAGCGGCACATGCAAAGATGTTCAATATCACTGATTATTAGAGAAATGCAGATCAAAACTACAATGAGGTACCATTCCACACTGGTCAGAATAACAATAATGTTGAAAGTGCTCTATTTGCGTCTTCTAATTTTACTCCTTCAGTAATCCTGCACCGTTCTCCTATCAAATCTGATTTTCTCTTTGCCCTTAGATCCCTTGCCTGGCCAAAGGATAAAGCAAACAGTTTCTTTTGAACTAACTTTCCTCTCTTTGATTTGCTGATGAAAACAACCTAGGTTGGAAACTCTTAACCTGGCAGCCGGAGCAAACTCTAGGAAGGTCATGTATTCTGAAATTGTGTGTTTTTCTTGAATGATTCCTTCGCATGCAGGAGCTTCTCAGTATTTCTGAGGCACTAGGGTGTGTACCAGGTCCTTGAAAGTTTTCTCTGTAAATTCTGCATATGGTGATCTAGCTTTGGAAGAACTCATCTTGTGTGTCTTAGCAAATCACTGGAAATTTGAATTTTAATAACTTTTTGGAAATATTTAGCACTTGAGAGTTTCCAGAACTCTTCCATACTTGGCAATATTTATCACTTCTTCATGTTTAACTGGAAAGCTAAGGACTGTACCTTTGCAGTGAGAGTGTTTGGGTTTTAGCCTGAAATACTTTGAAAAGAGTAGTCATCCCTAGCCTGTTTCCAGAGTGCCTAGCGCAGAGGACAACACCTGGTATCTACTGTGTTATAGGAGACAGACAAAGTATTGTGGAGTAGAAGCTTATGAAATATGTCTGCATATATCATATGCATTGTTTCTCCACTTTACCCAGGGATTAGAAATACCTGGGGAGAACTTCACAAATAAACTAATGACCAGGCAACACTCCGAGTTCTGATTGTCCTTTTTTCCTTTGTCATTTCCCTTTCTTTCTCTTTCTTTCCTTCCTTCTTTCTTCTCCTCCTTCACTCCTTTCCCTCCCCTTCCTTCTTCTTCTCTCTCTCCCCTCCCCTTCCTTCCTTCCATCCTTGCTTCCATCTTTCTCTCTTTTCTTTTATCCAGGCCATGCTATTATGCCACCCGATCATGAGCAACTATGTTAGAAGTTTTAAAATTTAATTATATGGATACCCACAATCTTGGAAGTACTCTGTATATAATGGTATTTGAAATGGAATGTCCTAACTGAGCACATTTGGGAAATATGGTCAGTAAAATCTGTGAAGACACAGATGAGCCAAGAAGAAGAAACATTCAGGGTTTCCGATGTCCATCAGTGAGAGAATGAGGAAAGAAGAGAACAGAGCTCCAGGCAAGGGTGCCTGGGGGTCTGGAGCAGCGTAAAGCGTTCAGATGCCACTTTCAGTGGCCCTAGACCCAGCCCAACCCATTGTGCCTCCTTCTCCTTCCCTCAGTGTTAGCCACTCAGTCATGTCTGACATTCTGTGAAACCATACACTGTAACTTGCCAGGTTCCTCTGTCCATGCAGTTCTCCAGGCAAGAAAACTGGAATGGATAGCCACTCCCTTCTGCAGGGGATCTTCCTGATTCAGGGATCAAACCCAGGGCTCTTGCATTGTAGACAGATTCTTTACCGCCACCAGGGAAGCTCCCTCCCTGCAGAGACCAAGTTTAATAATTAGCAACAGGGATGGGCAACGCTTTATGTGTGAACTCCATCTGGAAGGCAGTATCACTGTTGAGTTTGAGCAGAGTTTGCATGGAAGACAGTGTAGTCACCCGTGGAGACGCTCAGTTCTGGATTACGGACCTCAGAGTACTGTGGGCATGGAGCTGCCTGCAGGTTTAGATTCTTCCACTGGTGTGGCTCCTACCAGCCCAGGAAGCCAAGAGCCACCTTTCTGCCCTGTCTTGCTTGCAGCTGTCCTTTGCACACAAGACAGAAACGGAAGCAGCGGTGTGGTAATGCGCCCTCTCAGGGACTCCTCAGACCCCTACTGACTGGTTCCACCTCAGCTGGCTTGGAGGCATCTCTTCATAGTTCTCTTTCACAGAGAAGTTGAATAATATATCCTTGATTTGAAGAACTCTTCTTATTTGCCCATAGCTTATCCCTACATGGGCCACTTGGTGCATTGGGTTCAAAATCTCAGCCCTTAATTTCTTAATTTTTAAAAAGTTTTATTTATTTATTTTTGGCTGTGTTTGGTCTTCACTGTCACACTCGGGCTTTCTCTAGTTGCGGTGAGTGGGGGCTACTCTTTGTTGCAATGCACAGACTTCTCATTGCAGAGGCTTCTCTGGTTGCAGAGGCTTCTCTGGTTGCAGAGCTTGGGTTCTAGTGCATGGGCCCAGTAGTTCTGGTGCATGGTTTAGTTTCCCCTCGGCATGTGGGATCTTCATAGACCAGGGATCAAATCCTTGGCAGATGGATTCTTCACCATTGGATCACCAGGCAAGTCCCCAAATCTAAGCCTAGCTAAGCAATAAGGACCCACTGTGTAGCACGGGGACTGATATCCACTATCTTGTAATAACCTCTAATGGAATCTAATTTGAAAAACATTGAATCGCTATGCTGTACACCTGATACCAACATATCGTAAATCAACCATACTTTAATAAAAATCTAAGTGTTTTTCACCTTTAAATAAAGACACATGGTTGTTGACATAGTCTGTTGTTGTTCAGTTGCTAAGTTGTGTCTGACTCTTTGCAACCCCATGGACTGTAGTCCGCCAGGCACCTTTGTCCCTGGGATTTCCCAGGCAAGAATACAAGAGTAGGTTGTCATTTCCTTCTCCAGGTTATCTTCCTTACCCAGGGATCGAACCCACGTCTCCTGCATGGGAAGGTGATTTCTTTACCTCTGAGCCACCAAAGAAGCTCTGCCATAGCTGGAGGCTTCCCCAGATTTAAGGAAAAGAAAACACCCTTTCAGAAAACAAGGATCTGGGTCAGCTCAGACAGTCAATGACCACATCCTCCAGGATCAAATGGAACCACCCCAGTGCATCCCAAGGTCAAGGAAGGGCATCACTTTCAAGCAAAAAGAAAATCTTCTTTTGGATGGACATGCTTCTTTACCCAAAGTGATGGAATAATTACCACTCACTGAGTATTTTGAATGTGAGCTGTTTTAAGGGCATTTTATGTCTTACCTCTTGCTATCCTCACAGTATTCCAATAAATAGCTGTTATTTACTCCCAGTTGGTGGATGAGGAATTTGGGGTCAAGGAGGGTAAACCGTCTTTCCAAGGTCACCAAGCTACTGAGAAAAAGATCCAAGAGATCTGGGTACAGGATGCCCAGTTTGCATCCCTGGGTTATAAACCCCTGTCTCTTTTTCCACTGCCAGGACAGGAATGCTTATTAGCAACAAAGATCAGTAAAACAACTTTTCAAACCCGAGAGAAACACAAGTCAAGGCATTACACAGGGCTTCCTCAAGACCCCAAATTGGATGCTTCGAGTGAATTCTGTATAACCAAAGCTGGAACATTTTTTTGTAACAAGATGCTTTGAGATGAGCTTGCCTTTAGGGTCTTCAGTCAACTATTTTAAGTTCCACAATGTGTCCATAAATCAGAACAGAGATGTGGAAATGAGAGCATTAGACATGGAGGCCTACCATCATCATTTGGAGAGATGAGAAACCATGTCGACACGGACCTTCCAGCATTAGAACAGTTAGGAGCTACATATTTGAGATGCAAGTCAATGCATGTTGGAGTTACCTGTATTTTTTTTTCCAGTTTAGAAAATCAACATATTATGGTAAAAAAAGAAAAAAAAAAGTGTGCCAACGATCAGAGTGTATTCTGTAACCAACCACGTGGACAACTGGTTTTCACCACAAGCGTGAGTGTCCTGGGTGATATGGTGAGGTGGATGGGGGGAAGCAGAGAGTGAAATTTCATTTGCAACTTAGGTTTCTTTTTCCCAGATGGCACTCTATAAGATAAATGGGTAAAACTGCTAGAAACAGAGGAAAGCTGGAGAGAGGGTGTATTTAGTAGCTGAATGACTGCTCTTAGGAAACTGTTTGAGATGAGTTCTAAAAGCTTCAGGACACTTACTAGAAGTCATGTGAATGAGAGCCACTTATGACCAGAGAGCAAATGGTGATGGACAGTGTCAGGGTTCCAACCAAGTCTCCTCATATCTCTGCATCATTTCCACATGCCCTACTCCTGGCTTCTAACACTTTTTTTTTTTTTTAATTTTACTTTTTTAAAAATATTCTTTACACAATTTTTAAAGGTTACTTTCTATTTATAGTTATTACAAAATTATCAACCATATTCCTTGCATCATACAGTGAATCCCTGGGCCCATCTTACACCCGATAGTTTATACTACCCACCCCCTCCCTCTGTTTTGCCCCACCCCCTTCCCTCTCCCCACTGGTAACCACTAGTTTGTTCTCTATCTCTGTGACTGCTTCTTTTAAAAATTATATTCACTAGTTTGCTGTAAATCTTTTTAGATTTCAGATATAGGTGATATTATATTTATTAGGAGAAGGAAATGGTGACCCCCTCCAGTATTCTTGCCTGGGGAATCCCATGGACAGAGGAGCTTGGCAGGCTCCACGGGGTTGCAAATGAGTCAGACACGACTTAGCAACTAAACAACAACAACAAACAGTATTTGTCTTTCTTTGACTTATTTCACTTAGCATAATACCCTCTAGGTCTATCCATGTTGCTGCAAATGGAAAAATATCATTCATTGTTATGACTGAGTACTATTCCATTAGGTTTTCCAGGTGGCACACTGGTAAAGAATCCACCTGCCAGTGCAGGAGATGCAACAGACATGGGTTCCATCACTGGGTCAGGAGGATCCCCTGGAGGAGGGCATGGCAACCCACTCCAGTACTCTTGCCTGGAGAATCCCATGGACAGAGGAGCCTGGCGGGCTATAGTCCATGGGGTCTCAAAGAGTCGAACACCACTGAGCATGCACACTTATACTGAACCATTCCATCGCATGTCTGTACCACATCTTCCTTATTCATTCATCAGTTGGAGGCCACTTATGTTGTTTCCATGTCTTGGCTATTGTAAATAATGTTCCCATGAACACTGGAGTGCATGTATCTTTTCAAAATTACTGTTTTTGTTTCTTTCAGATATATACCCAGGAGCAGAATTGCTGGGTCATATGGTAGTTCTACTATCATTTTTTGAGAGCCTTCTATACTCTTTTCCACTATTGCTGCACCAGTTTACATCCCCACTCACAGCGTAGGAGAGTTCCCTTTTCTCTGCATCTAAGTGCTTTCATTTGTAATGATATCTACCTGTGACTTTCCCTGGATGGCTTTTCTTGAGTTTCTGGAGCCATCTTGCCCACAAGTACAAAGGGCTGCACGTGCTGTAGAGATCACTACCCTTGGTGGTTGGCCTTGGGCGGAGCCTGACAGTGCAGAAGGTGAGCCCTCACCTCCAGCCGAATCAGTTGGAGGCACTGAGCATGCTCCGTGGGCTCCCTTTGGGGTTAGGCTAAAACCACCCTGCACGTGACTTCAAAAACAGCACGAGTGCCTGGGCTCTTTTCTTCTTCTACTCTCCCTGACCTCTTATTGATTTATGGGGGACATTTCCTTTATAAATCACACACAGTCTTGTCTCAGGATCTGCTTGTTGGGAAACTGAAGGAATTTTTCAAGTAAAGAAGACACCACAGGCAAATGACAAATGATATGTAGATGATTCTATCAATGAAAGAGACATGAGGAATGAGTGAAGGGGTGGAGGAGCCATTAGTCCAGGCACCAACCCTTTCCAGCTCCACCTGCAAGTGTCCTTCTGACCAAGCCAGTATTTGTCGGCAGTGGCATTTTGGAACTTTGCATCAAATCCAGACACGGGCAACCAGATGTCTCCTAAATGCAAGTGCCATGGACTTCTTTCTCCTTCCCTTCACATCTCATGTTCAAGATTACAATAAGGGTATTATTTTAAAAAAATTGTTTTTCTCAGACATTATCACAGGATGAAAGTTTTCTATTACTAACATCTTTTTTCTAACTTTTTTATTAACATTTCAGAATAAAAACTTCTCATTACGAGGAAAAATAGACACGATCCCTTTAATGTATGTACTTTATAAATAGGGTTTCCCTGGTGGCTCAGTGGTAAACAATCCACCTGCCAATGTAGGAGATGTAGGTTTGATTCCTGGGTCGGGAAGATCCTCTGAAAAAGGAAATGGCTACCCACTCCAGTATTCTTGCTTGGAGAATTCCATGGACAGAGGAGCCTGGCAGGCTACAGTCCATGGGGTCACAAAGAGTCAGACAGACTGAGCGATTGAGCTTGCACGCACTTTATAATGAAGTTTTTGTCCCCATAAATCTGTCTTCTCACGTTCTCTGTTTCTACCTTATAATACTCTGAGGTTGGGTAACCGGAGTACTTCTGGAGTAGCAAAATGGGAAGCTTGCAGCTTGAACCAAATTATGCTGCATTTCCTGCTTTTACCTACGCTTTCTTGCTTTCCCTGCCAATATTTACTTTATTCATTCATTCACTCAAGTGATATGTCAGGAATTCTTATTTATTGGACACTGCTGGGTGATAGAGATGCAGATACAAAAGTTAGCTTATAAAGATGGAGATCCAGCGGTTGCCCAGGCCAAGCTGATTCTAACTAAACATCTTCTTCGACCTCCACATGCACTGACATCATTTTAGTAGCTTGACTTCGACTGGAGTGGAAATATTTTCTTTTCTAAAATTTTTTATTGGGGTATAGTTGATTTATAAGTTTGTGTTACTTTCTGCTGTACAACAAGGTGCATCAGTTATGTATGTATATATACCACCCCCTCTTTAGATTCTTTCCCTGTATAGGCCATTACAGAGTATTGAGTAGAGTTCCCGGTGCTGTACAGTAGGTGCTTATTAGTTATCTATTTTATATATAGTAGTGTGTATATGTCAATACCAGTCTCCCAATTTAACCCTCCTCCGCTTACCCTCTGGTAACCATAGGTTTGTTTTCCACATCTGTAACTCTATTTCTGTTTTGTAAGTAAGTTCATTTGTACCCTTTATTAGATTCCACATGTACATGGTGTCATATGATTATTCATCTTTATCTGTTTATTTCTTTCTGCGTGACAGTCTCTAGGTCCATTCATCTTGCTGCAAATGGCATTATTTTGTTCCTTTTTATGGCTGAGTAATATTCCATTGTATATATGTATCACACCTTCCCTATCCATTCCTCTGTCAACGGACATTTAGGTTACTTCCATGCACTGGCTATTATGCATAGTGCTGCGATGAACATAGGGGTGCATGCATCTTTTCAAATTATAGTTTTCTCCAGATCTACTGCAGAAGCAAATGATGACCCACTCTAGTATTCTGGCCTGGAAAATTCCACGGACAGAGGAGCTTGGCAGGCTAGAGTCCATGGGGCCACAAAGAGTTGGGCACAACTGAGCACACATATACTGGATATATGTCCAGGAGTGGGACTGAGAGATCATATGGTAACTCTCTTCTGCTTTTCAAGGAACCTCCATACTGTTCTCCATAGTAGCTGCACCAATTTACATTCCCACCAACATGTAGGAGGTTCTGAGGTTGGGGGGAATAGTTGCACCATGGAAACTGGCAAATGTCATAATCCAGGGTTCCCTCTTAGCCCCCAAAGAGCAGACGGATGAAGATTCTTGCTCCTCCAGAGCACACATTCTAGTGAGGAAGATGGATATGAAATAAATGATCCAGTCAACAAATGTAAATTAGCCACTGTAAGAAGAGGTGAGAAACAGAAGCAGCTGGTGAGATGAGAGCTATGTTAGAGGACCCTGCTGTACTCAGGGAGATAAGGATGTGTTTCCTGGTGCAACAAGCCTTGGCCTGCGATCTCCAGGCCAAGTTCCAGGCCGGTTTCCAGGCAGAAAGAACTGCACATACAAATGCCCTGAGCTTGGAGGGAGCAGGGTGGGTTGAAGAAAAGAAAAGAAACCAGTGTGACTGGAACATGCAGAGGGCTTGGAACTGAGGCTGAGAGATACAGCTGAAGGGTGGGTAGAGGGACAGAGTCCTTGTAGCTACATTCAGAGTTGTTGTTTTGTTTTGTTTTTTTTTTTTCAGAGTCAGCAAACTATGGTCGGTGGTCAAATCCAGCCAAAGCTTGTCTGTGCATAGATCCTGGGCTAAAAGCAGCTTTGCCATTTTTAAATATTGTTTAAAAAGAAACAAGATTATACAGGCTAGAAAGCATATGGCCCACAAAGCCAAAAATATTTACTATCTTACCCCTCATGGGAAAAGTTTGCAAATCTCTTTATCATAAGAGAAATGGGAAATTATTAAACCTTTAAAAAACAATAAGCTAACATTGATTTCAATATGTAAATGCTTGGAAATAATCATCACTGGAAGATATTAGGAGGTGGGGAAATATTTATTCCCAAGGATGAAAAATAAATTTGGATTTAAGAGTTGATCTGAGGCTGTTCTGAATGAGAAAAACAGGAAACGAAAAAACCCAAGTGTATGTACAACCCCTGGAATAAAAACTGTATACTTAGGATAAGAGTTCACAGACTAGACTTATTGTTATAAGACAGCTTAAAAAGAATCACACAGAGAATTATATTCAATACCCTATGATAAAACATAATGGAAAATAATACTAAAAAAAAGAATGCATATGTATGTATACCTGAGTCACTTTGCTGTATAGCAGAAATTAACACAATCCTGTGAGTCAACAATACTTCAATATTAGAAAAAGTACAGAATGATCTTAATTGAACTAGGAACAATAAGTCAAGCTAAATTATAGATCTCTGAAGTAGGGAAAAGCGAAAAAAGTCACACTCTTTCAGATGAGTTATGAGTCCTACGAAAATGTCTGCAGAACATTAGAATTTCAAACTGCATAAGGGACATTCTTCATTGTGTGGAACCACCTGTCATTCTGGGCCCCACCTACAGGTGCCGAAAGCAAACCGCAGTCATCATAATGACTATTACTGTGCTAAACCACACTCAACACCCTCTAAAGAGAAGTACAGGCCTGCTGTGTGTCTACGATACTTCTGTATTTTTTCTGTCTTTAGGAAGTCCTTCTGTAAACCAGGTGGGGTTCAGAAATGGTTATTTCCTTTCTTTTCTTCCAGCTGCACATCCTATTTTTAGTACTGAAAGCCTTCATGCAAAAGTATGAGTGTAGGGTCAATGGGGAAGAAGTTGGGGAATGGATGAAACAAGAGGAGGCCTTTGGATGGGGGAGGCAGAGATTACTTGCTCATAATCACCATGTGGCGGGGGGCAGGTTCCCCTGAAACTCATGACCACACCTATCCCCTATCTGAGCACCCAAGAAGGTTCCTGACCAGAGTATGCTGGGTGGGTTTGCAGTGCGAATGCAGATGGAGGGTGCTCCAGATCAGTCCATGATGGGTGGGGGTCAGGAAAGCCTGACATAAGGAAGTCAATCCATGAAGTGAGGACTCCCATGGAAAAGTGGCCATCACCTTCTTGATCAAGCCATTTCTGACCCCTCACCTGGATGCCTCCCACTGTAGAGTTTGGCTTTTGTCTTCATTGTTCTGATGGCAAAGGTGACTTGTAGAGTCTGCATGTCAGCATATAGCTCCTTCTTGGATAGGCCCATTGCTGGGGTCTGATGGAAGGGACTATAGGGGTCAAGCATTCAAACCATGAATGGGTTTGTCTTTGTCTAGAAACACAAGTTTCCATGGTGGCTCAGATGGTACAGAATCCACCTGCAATGCAGGAGATCTGGGTTCAATCCCTGGGTTGGGAAGATCTCCTGGAGGAGGGCATTGCAACTCACCATAGTATTCTTGTCTGGAGAGTCCCATGGACAGAACAGCCCGGCGGGCTACAGTTCATGGGGTCACAAAGAGTCGGACACAACTGAGCGACTAAGCACATACTGAGAAACACAAATGAACGTTTGCAGTCAGGGCATCCAGGGGCACACCAGGACATTACACCTGCCAAAGCAGCCCTAGAGTCCCAAGTCTAAATAGGATTCCATCACAAGGGGCGGGGGGTGGTTTGAAAACACCACGATGGCTACAGTGCTGAGAATGGATCCCAGGTGAATTAGAGAATACCAGACAGTCATTTAAAGAAATAAGGCTGTGGGAGAGACACACTGAAGCTTGGGTGGACAGTGGGAATTTGCAGGACTGAGGCTCATGGTGTATATATATGAATTTCTGCTGAGTTTTTTTAGTTTTTTTTTTCCATTTTATTAAACTTTTTTAAACTAAAATTTTTTTGTTTTGTACTGGAGTATAGCCGATTAACGACATTGTGATAGTTTCAGGTGGACACCAAAGGGACTCAAGCCAGGCTCCCTCCCACCCAAGTTGCCACCTAACACTGAGCAGAGTCCCCTGTGTTATGTTGCCCCCTGGTGGCTCAGACATAAAGAATCCACCTGCAATGCAGGAGACCCGGGTTCTATCCTTGGGTCGGAAAGATTTCCCTGGAGAAGGAAATGGCAACGCACTCCAGTATTCTTGCCTGGTGAATCCCATGGATAGAAGAGCCTGGGAGGTTAGAGTCCATGAGGATGCAAGAGTTGGACGCAATTTAGCAACTAAACCACCACCACGACCACCACCCTGCACTGTACAGCAAGTTCCTGTTGGCTATTTATTTTAAATATAGCGCTGTGTACCTGTTCATCCCAAATCTGTGTTGATTTTTTACACTCCTGTTGATAGAGTCACCATCTTCCTGCCCAATGACTGTGAAGACACTAGTTACCATCTACTATTGCAGGTTTGCCCGAAAAAAGATACACCACAAATACATTCACTGCTTCTTATAACCACAAACACATGAAGGCATACAGACCAGGTTTCCCTACAGCAAGGAAGGGAAAATGAGGAAACAGAAGGCAGGGAAGATAGCAGAAGAAATACAAGGGCTCTGTGATGCCGTTGATGGAACTGTAGACCTCATTCGGTGATCTCTCCACAGTCAGCATCTGCATCCTAAATGTCCATCATAAATGTCACTGTTGTGTGAACTCTTATATAGAGAATGGATAAACAACCAGGTCCTGCTATATAACACAGGGGACTCTATTCAATATCCTGTGATAAATCATTATGGAAAGGAATATGACAAAGAATGTATATATGTGTGTAACTGAATCACTTTGGTATACAGTAGAAATTAAATCAAATACGGAAGTAAAAAATTAAATGTCATCACTCATTGCTATTTGTATATAGAACACAATCACAAACACCATGCAAATCTACTGCAAAGGGATATTTTTAATTTTTAAAAAACTGTCATATTTAATAAAATCCACCAATGGAGTTTTGAAGACAATTGCTTGCATTACTTTATTCACACATGAAATGATTGACAAACAAGGGCTTGGCAGAGTTAAACATGTTAAGGGAGAATATACAAGGATGATGACAATTTAGGAATGTCGAAAACATATGATGTAACAAAGGCACAAAATAAGTCTTTGAGAAAAGTTAATGAAAACCTAGATCACTTTTTAGAAATTGATCAAAAGTGAAAGAAGTTCCCCCTCCCCCAAAGATTACTTCTCCATTCAATGAACACTGGTTTCAGTCTTTATCTGAGAATAAGACCATAATTCTAACTTTTGCATATTTATTGTGAAATCACCTGATCTTCTCTGTCTTAAGCTTCATTTATAAATTGTAAGATCCTAATCAAACACATTTTAAACTACTTTTACTATGACATTTCAACCTCTATTTGACATAGATGGACTTTCCTGGAAGTATAGTTGATTTACAAGGTTGTGTTAGCTTCAGGTATACAGCAAAGTGAATCAGTTATACATATACATATATCTTTTCCAGGTTCTTTTCTTATGTAGATTATTACAGAATATTGAGCAGTGTTCCCTGTGCTATACAATAGATACTTATTAGTTATCTATTTTATATATAGTATTGTATATATGACCTAGATGGACTTAAAATTATTTTTTAAAGAGTACGTATTGTCCTCAGCAAAAGAGGTTCCAATACTCATAGTAAAAGAGACTCGAGACTGAAGTGGGAGGAATAGAGGGTCAGAATCCATGAAGAGGCCCTTCCTCGTTGTCCAGCAGCTAAGACTTCATGCTCCCAATTCAGGGGGCCCAGGGTTCAATCCTTGGTCAAGGAATCAGATCCCACATGTGGCAGTGAAAACCTGGCATAGCCAAACTAAATTAAAAAATAAATACTAAAAAAAAAAAAGAAAGAAAAAAAAAGAAATGGAGCCATTAAAAGTGTCTGCTCAGAATTAGGAAAGAAAGGCAAAATTCTCTCTGAAATTGAAATGTTCTTGGAGTGATCCTAGAAGCGCCTCCTCCACCCCTCCTCCCATCAGAAAGTATTTTCCATACGTGAGTTGGAAGTGCTGCTGCAGATAAATACAGAAAGGAAAATACAGTAAGCTCTTTCCTCTCCATAGCCTGACATTTTCTTAAACATATTCACTTGCAGAGGGAGAGATAATTTATTTTATGTATATATTTTTGTTGGGAGTATTATTTTTTACTTAAAAAATCTGATTTCTAGAGCACAGACACATTAGCATCCTCGCCAGGACTGCAGACGGGTAGAGATCACAACTCGTCTGCATAAACAGGTAATGAGAATGCCATCAACTCGGTCTGCTCAGCGTCTCCGATGACACCCTAGATGTGCTTTGGGCAGAACACACAGAACCAGAATATGGCAGAATTGGCAGGGAAGGGAAGCAACCCAGTTATGTGCAATTAACTCAGTCTCTCCTCTTCCGGGGCTGGGAAGAGGGTCCATCTGAAACACCAGCTCTGTGCGCAGGTTCCTTCACCCTTCTAAGTCAGACTGACGACGGTCCACAGCACAGCTTTTCTCCCTCGTCTTTTCCCTCAATCGTTTTTTAAAATATCTTTATATGTGGACCATTTTAAAAGTCTTTATTGAAAGTATTACAATATGACTTCTGTTTTATGTTTCTTTGGAATTTTGGCCACGAGGCACATGGGATCTTGGTTCCTGGACCATGGATTAAACCTGAACCCCTCTGCATCGAATGGCGACGTCTTAACCACTGAACCACCAGGAAAATCCTTGCTTTCAATAATTTTCAATGAAGAATATTTCCTCTGCAATCTACTGAATAGTACAGGAAACTAGACTCACTATCTTGTAATAATTTTTAATTGAAAAGAATCTGAAAAAGAAGACATATATAATTTATATATATAACTGAATCACTGAACTACTGTGCTATACATCTGAAAGTAACCAATACTGTAAATCAACTACAGTTCAATATAACAATTTTTCAAATAGTATTTCAAAAATTAAAAAAAATTTTTTTCCTCCACTTTAATGCATTTATTTGTTAAGAGAGCACACTAAGACTCTCTGCAGACTATGTCACCAGATGGGTCAAAGGAAGACATTTCGGGATGAAATTCTTTGTGTCTTGACAGGGCTTTTAGTAACTCATCTTAGGGGCAGCACTACAGCTCACAGGGGACGGCGAAAGAACTGTCTTCATCAGAAAAGCAAGGTTGAACTCCCTAAACAAGCACCTCTGACAGGTACATTGCCTGCAAAATCTTAGCATAAAAATCTAACAACATCAGCTTGATCCTGGAAGTCACGATAAGCAGAGACAAATTTTCTTTAACTAGACATGATCTCTTTAAGCATGCAGCTGAATTTGTGGAGTAGAGTCTCCATTCATGTGAAAATGCAAACAGGACTATTAATTGATAGAGACTGGCTCTCCCAGTGGTTTTCTCAACCCCCATCTGACATGACAAATGAAAGCTGAGAGGCTCAGATGTTTTATTCTTTCACAATAAAAAATAATTCAGATTCGTAACTAGTGACTTTCTCCTCTGCAAGCGAGGCTTCTGTTTCTTTAGGCTTAGCCAGTCGATTCCCACATGACCAAGCCACGCCACATCCCATGATCAATTTGTAACTGTGCTCCAGCCCCTCACATGCTCTAGGTCTGAGGTTGAAGAATTAATTTGCTGATCGAGGTTAATAGAATGTCAATGAATTTCTCAGTATAAATGTCAATACATTCAGTTAAGCTTCATTATTTAAATATAATTAAAGACAAACTTTAAGTCAGTGTTGCCTTTCTGGTTTGGGGCATGATGGGGGATTTGCTAAAATCTCGCAAAGCTGCCGTGAAGGAGAATTTCATCAGGAAGTTTGTTTTTCTCATAGAAGCACTTAGATGTGTTTGTTATCAGTTTCATTTGAGGAAAGACAAACCACTTACATTATTTTATCAAAGGCTTCAAACATCCACCTATTAACCCTCACAGTTGAGGCCACTCCCAGAGGGATTTTACAGCAAGAAAGTTTATTTCGTCATCGTGAACATTCTCTAGACAAGATAGCAGCCAGGCAAATATAGTAGTTGACAGAATGGACTTTGGAGTGAATTACACTCTGAATAGAATCCTGAGTGCTACTAGTTATGAGATCTAATGTTTAATCTCCTTAAGCCTCAGGTTTCTCAACTCTTAAATAGTCAATAATCACAACTCCCTCTGCACACATGATCCCATTAACCACCATCACCAGTGCTAGGACTGCCGCATACATCCGTGCAGGTTGCGCGCTGCCCAACTCAAAGATACACCACATTGACTGTGAATGATGTCCCTAGAATAGTTCAGCGCACATCTGCACACTGCACTCCAAGGGCTGATCACCACACCAAGGGATAGAAATGAGGTTGATTAATACTCATTTACATATCCATTTCTCATAGCAGAGAGTGAATGTTTCGAGGACAGGAAGTATTCTTTCCTCTTCTCGTTTCCTTCCATCTTTCATTCCGTTCTTCTTTCTTTTCTTCCTTATCTCTTTCCTCTGTCAGTCCCTCCTTTTTTTGATTCCTTTCATTTTCACTGTTGCTGTTACTCAAACCTTATAGATCCCCATAGGTTCTAGGTACATGAGTATTCAATAATGGAATGATTCAATAACTGTGCAGCCAATGTTGGATCTACAGTAAGTTCCCTACATACAAATGAGTTATGTTCTAAGAGAGCATTCGTTAAGTTCAATTTGTTCCTAAGTCCAACAAGGTTAGCCTAGCAAGGATGGTAAAGAATCTGTCTGCCATGCAGGAGACCCAGATTCAATCCCTGGGTCGGGAAGATCCCCTGGAGAAGGGAATGGCAACCCACTCTAGTATTCCTGCCTACAGAATCCCATGGACAGAGGAGCCTGGCAGACTACAGTCCACAGGGTTGCAAAGAGTTGGACATGGCTGAGTGACTAACACACACAGATACCCAACAGAAGCAACCAGCTATATAATACTGTCGGGGAAGGCAATGGCACCCCACTCCAGTACTCTTGCCTGGAAAATCCCATGGACGGAGGAGCCTGGAAGGCTGCAATCCATAAGGTCGCTGAGGGTCAGACACGACTGAGCGACTTCACTTTCACTTTTCACTTTCATGCATTGGAGAAGGAAATGGCAACCCAGTCCAGTGTTCTTGCCTGGAGAATCCCAGGGACGGGGGAGCCTGGTGGGCTGCCGTCTATGGGGTCTCATATAGTCGGACACAACTGAAGTGACTTGAATGTGAACGTGAAGTCGCTCAGTCGTGTCTGACTCTTTGTGACCCATGGACTGTAGCCCACCAGGCTCCTCTAGTTATGGGATTTTCCAGGCAATAGTACTGGAGTGGATTGCCATTTCCTTCTCCAAGGAATCTTCCCGACCCAGGGATCGAACCCGAGTCTCCCACATCGTAAACAGATGCTTTACTGTCTGCGATCTCAGCCAAAAGGCTGAGAAGCACCAGGGAAGCCCTTGGAGTGACTTGTAGTACAATAGGTTTATAATCCTTTTCACACTAATAATACATTAAAAAAACACGAAAAATAAAGAAAATATTTTTCATCTCACAGTACCTTGAAATGTACAGGAGTACAGTACAACAGCTGGCATACAGGGGCTGGAACTGAGTGAATAGGCAAGAAGAACTACTGACTGGAGGAGGGAGAGGAGGTGGGAGATGGTAGAGCTGAAGGACCATCATGTGTATATTTCTGGAAATCTATTTTGTAGCTTCCGGGAAACAAGATTTTTCCTGATAGAGAGCTGGGATGTCAGAGGGCATACACTTTTCACCCTCCCCTCTTTCTCTTTCTTGCCCAGAATGCACATGTGATGCCTGGAGGTGCAGCTGCCATCTTGTGATGGTGAGACGGCACAGCAGGAAAGTACAAGGAGGAGACCTCAGTGGGTCATGTAGCCATCATATCAGGCACACAGTGCCTACCGATATCTTTTTGTTATTTGAAATACACAACCCCAATGTTTTAATGGTAACTATCTCTTCAATCAAAGACCCAGTTTTAAAAAATCTAACTTGATAAAAATTATCTGTTCTTCAGGTTTTTTAAAATTTTAATTCAGGTATCAGTCTTGCTCTATTGCTGCTGCTAAGTCACTTCAGTTGTGTCCGACTCCGTGCGACCCCATAGACGGCAGCCCACCAGGCTCGTCCATCCGTGGGATTTTCCAGGCAAGAGTACTGGAGTGGGGTGCCATTGCCTTCTCCCTGCTGCCGCTGCTAAGTCGCTTCAGTCATGTCCGACTCCGTGCGACCCCATAGACGGCGGCCCACCAGGTTCCCCTGTCCCTGGGATTCTCCAGGCAAGAACACTGGAGTGGGTTGCCATTTCCTTCTCCAGTGCATGAAAGTGAAAAGTGAAAGTGAAGTTGTTCAGTCGTGTCTGACTCTTAGCGACCCCATGGACTGCAGCCCACCAGGCTCCCCTGTCCCTGGGATTCTCCAGGCAAGAACACTGGAGTGGGTTGCCATTTCCTTCTCCCATGCATGAAAGTGAAAAGTGAAAGTGAAGTTGTTCAGTCGTGTCCGACTCCTAGCGACTCCATGGACTGCAGCCCACCAGGCTCCTCCATCCATGGGATTTTCCAGGCAAAAGTACTGGAGTGGGGTGCCACTGCCTTCTCCCTGCTGCTGCTGCTAAGTCGCTTCAGTCGTGTCCGACTCTGTGCGACCCCATAGACGGCGGCCCACCAGGCTCCCCCGTCCCTGGGATTCTCCAGGCAAGAACACTGGAGTGGGTTGCCATTTCCTTCTCCAGTGCATGAAAGTGAAAAGTGAAAGTGAAGTTGTTCAGTCGTGTCTGACTCCTAGCGACTCCATGGACTGCAGCCCACCAGGCTCCTCCGTCCATGGGATTTCTATATCTGAGCATTGTCAGGTGAGTTAGATAGGACATTCAGCGAATGGCACACTATACTAATCTTTGCTAGAATTCTGGAGAATACAATCGCAAGATTAGCCCATCATGTCTAAATGCTCACAGGTAGTTGGATCGGATCCACAGAAGCCAGGGCCCCTCTGTCATATATTCTTTAAATGTCCCGCCTCACTGTTGAGAGGCAACTTGGGGCAGATCTAAACAGTTGGGTCTCTATCTGCCAGAAGGCTAATTTGCAAAGATCGCTGCAAGATGAAAGTGATATGGAACATGACAACTGAATTTTCCAGCAGCAAAGAGAATAGCCAAAGGCATGAACAGCCATCTTAAGCTACAAACAGGGAAAGGGAGGGGAGAACTTCTCTTGGGAAAAGATTAAAGCCAGGTGAGATCAAGTAATTTTAGCATGCTTGTAAGCTCTCTTTGTATTTGACACATATAAGGGTATCGTATTGGGAAAAAGAACTCCAGTTTCAAACACTACAAAGACCAAACAGGTCACACAGTGAGGGGGCACAGTGAGCTAAAGGAAAACAGTAGTGGTAGAGACTGTTGACAACTGGAGGAGGTTCTGGAAAAAAATGCAGTGTTGGCAGATCTTCTAATCCTTTTAAAAGAAAAATCCATTAAAAAAAAATTGAAAGCTCCTTATTATTAAACATGGATAACTGATTAAACATATATAATTTTTTTTTTAATTTCGTAAAACCGACATGCAGGCCAAACAAATACGTCTTCAGACCAGGTTTGGCACAAATGGCTTGCAATGTCTTCGAGCAAACTTAGAGACTGGATGTTTCACTCTATATTGCCATGGAGCTGGGAAAGTGATAAAGGTTTCCGGAGACTCCTCCTGACCTTTGACATCTTGGGCTCTGAGAAGGGCTGGTCTGTATGGCACTTGTGTGAATTAGTGCACTGTCCCCTCTCTCTGAAGTGACAGCCCACGTCAGCCACGGCACTGGCAATAGAATGAAGTTGGGGTTCAGAGCCCCTTCCTGTAGAACAACTTAAATAATCAGCCTTGTCTATGAAGGGCCTCCATTAGGTCTTTAAAAAAAACAAAAAAACTGGAGTGTAATTACAATGTTGCATTAGTTTCTGTGCAACACTGTGAATCAGCTGTACCTATACACATATCCCCTATCTCTTGAGCCTCCCTCCCACCCCAGGACTTAATCTTAGCAGACAAAGTATATGCTCTTCCTTCCAGATTTTGTCAGTTCCCTTTTCTACATAAAAGTTTTATAAAATAAAGTAACACTAACCATTTGATCTTTAAAAAAAAGATGATTTTGATCGTGCCAATGATGATGACAAAGGTGGTGGTGATAGTGATGCTGGTGGTGGTGATAACTGATAATCGTGACTATGATGATGGTGGCGGTGATGGTGGTGGTGATAACTGATAATCGTGACTATGATGATGGTGGCGGTGATGGTGGTGGTGGTAACTGATAATCGTGACTATGATGATGGTGGCGGTGATGGTGGTGGTGCTGATAACTGATAATCGTGACTATGATGATGGTGGCAGTGATCGTGGTGGGGCACTGATTAGAAACAGGAAAATACCAGAGTCTGTATGTTTCTATACTTATCTGCTAAATGTGGCTCAATGTTGTGGGGTTATCAAGAGACACTGAACAACTTATCTGCCCCCACATTATCTTGCCAAGTCATGATCATGAGCAGTAGGGCACTTCCTGTTGGGCCAACATACATTCTGCAGCCCAGACCCTGACTCTACTACGTTTGTTTCAGTGGTAGTTAATATATGGGCCAGTGTGAACGTGTGATACAATGTATCCCTCAGTGGCTGAAAAGAAAGAAGGGGCTGTTGCTGTCAGCCCCTGGCCAGGCTTCCGGAGCAGGGAAGGTCTGCTGCTGGCTGGGGCCATGGATGGATGGATGGATGTCACAGGCAGAAATGAAGATCGTGGGGCATGTAGAGAAGAATGCATCACTGCTTTTCACTTCCTTCTCTATCATATCCCCAATATTTCTTTCAGCTAAGAACCAGTGTGGTCAAGCTGAATAACAACCCCCAAAGATATCTACATCCTAATCCACAGAACCTGCAAATGCTTCCTTATACGGCTAAGAAAGACTTTGCAGCTGTGATTAAGTTAAGGCTCTTGAGATGAAGAGATTATCCTGGATTATCTAGCCAGGTCCTAAATGTCATTACAAGTGTTCTCATCAGAGAGAGAATTCCCCACAGATAGAGAAGGCCATGTGACAATGATAGAAACTGGAGGGGTGAACTTTGAAGATGGAAGGAGAGGTTATAAGCCAAGGAACACAGGGGACTCTACAAGCTCAAAAAGACGAGGAAACAGTTTCTCCATCAGACTCGCCAGAAGGGACTAGCCCTGCGGACACCAGTGAGACTCACTGCAACCCCTGACTTCTAGATCTGGGAAAGACTAAATGTCTATTGCTTTAAGTTTCACTTTAGTGGTAACTGGTTTCAGAGGCCATAGGGAACAACTACAAACAGGGACCCTCTCATTGTTAGAAAAACCAACCTATTAAGGCACCATTCCATTGCAAATATTTAGAAAGTCAAATGCCAAGTGCATTTGAATGTCTGGGGCTGTTCAAAATTCATCTGTTAAGCCCTAACCCTTAATGTGATGGTTTTAGGAGATGGGAACTTTGGAGGTGATTAGATCATGAGGGGAGCCCCCCATGAATGGGATTAGTGTCCTTTTAAAAGAGACCCCAGAGAGCTCCCTGGCCCCTACCACTGGTGAGGACACAGCCAGGAGAAGCCATCTACAAACCAGCAAGAGAGTCCTCACCAGACACTGAAAATATTGGCGCCTTGATCTTAGTCATTCCCATCTCCCAGAGTGTGAGAAACAGATGTTTATTGTTTAACCCCATCTATGGTATTTAGTTGGAGCAGCCTGAGAAGACTAGCACACCAAGTTTTCTTTAGGTTGATACATGTATCTGAACGTGGAAAATGACTTCATGTCATCACTTACGTGAACACATCCTTCCAGCCTTCCACCAGCTTCCCTGGTAGCTCAGATGGTAAAGAATCCACCTGCAATGCAGGAGACCAGGTTTGATCCCAGGGTCAGGATGATCCTCTTGAGAAGGACATGACAACCCACTCCAGTATTCTCGTCTGGAGAATTCCATGGACAGAGGAGCCTGAAGGGCTACAGTCTATGGGTTCCCAAAGAGTTGGACAAAATGGACTGACTAAATCTTTCCTTTTCCTTCCAGCCTAAATTATTACCCGCCCATTACCCCATCTGTCAAGCCCCGTTCCAATCATAACTGTATTTAAGTGATAAACATTTGGGCCTCATAAAAATAGAGAAATTTTACAATGAGCATCATAAATTTGTTATAAAAAATTAGGTAGAAACTTCTTGGCATGTAATAAACACTTCCTTTTTCTTATTGGTGTCATCCAGGTCACATTTCTATTAACTCTAGAAAGCAAAGATCTGGTTCATCCATTTTTTTTTCCTTTAAATAGGCTTTAGTTTTTAGAATAGTTTTAGATTTACAGAAAAATGGAAACCACATTTCAGAGAATTTCCATATATTCAAAACTGAGATTCCCCAACAATTAACACCTTAGATTACTAAGGTATATTTGCTACAATATACCATACTGGGAAAGATCAAAGACAAAAGGAGAAGAGGGCAGCAGAGGATGAGATGGTTGGATGGCATCACAGACTCAATAGACATGAGTTTGAGCAAACTCCGGGAGATAGTGAGGGACAGGGAGGCCTGGCGGGCTGCAGTCCATGGGGTCACAAAGAGTCAGACCTGACTTAGCGACTGAACAGCAACAAATATTTGTTACAATTGATAAACCAATATTGATACATTATTATTAACTGAAGTCCATAATTTCTCCATATTTGCTTAGTTTTAATCTAATGTTCTTTTTCTGTTCAGGATCCCATCCAGATTTCTACAAAATATTGAGCTTTTGCATCTCCTTAGCTCTTCTTGGCTGTAAAAGTTTTCCAGACTTTCCTTGCATCTGATGAGCTTACCAGTTTGGGGGCATACTGGTAAAACATTCTGTAGTATATCTCCACTATTGAAATATGTTTGATGTTTCTTCTCATGATAAGACTAGAGTTTTTGGTTATGGGGAGGAAGACAGATTGTTTTATATATTTGTCATATAGTTAAATTGTCTTGTCACACTCTGCATTCCTTCCTGACTTCCTATATGATTTAAGGCTCACTGTGCTGTAAGGCTCTATAGGTTCTGACAAATGCGTGTCATGGATCCACTCTGACAGTATCATACAGGATACTTAAGGATTACAAGGTGCAAAATGAAGCCAAGCCACCTGAGGATTATGGTAGGGTAACATTTTTTTTTTTTTACAAGTTAACTGCTTATTTTCTTGATTTTTCTCTTTTCTTCCTTTCACTCTATCAGGCAAAGAGACTAGTGGGTGCTCAGTGCTTCTGAGAAACAAGAAAGAATGGAATTTCCTTCCTAGCTGCTAAATTTCAAAAGTGTAGAGTCTTAGGGAAATATTTAAAAAATAAATGAGTAAAAGAAAGAAATGAAAATCTTAAAGAATAAAACAGAATGTGCAAGAATGCGTTTCCCCCAGTCCCCAAAGAATTGTCCAAAGACAACTAATCCTATCAGATGAGGGCTCTACTCTTATGACCTTACTTAACTTTAATTACCTCCTAAAGGGCTGTCTTCAAATACAGTCACAGTGGGGCTGAGGACCTCATCATGAATTTTGGAGAGGGAGGGACATCATTCTGTCTAGAGTAGATGCTTTGAGCTGAGAGTAGAAGGGGATTCAGAGATGGTAGGAACAAGAGGTCTCTAAGTGAGAAGTGGGAACCAGTGCTGGGGAGAAGAGAGTCATGGAACAGATTCACAGCTTTGTTTTGAGAAAGTCAAATCATCACTGGGACCCAAGAGCTGTGCTGGGCATTTTCAGGTTGCCTGGGGTTATTTCCCTTGTGTGACTGCATTGTAAAGCCTGATGAATGACAGCAAGAAGGACGCTCATTTTGCCCCAAGCCTGCTTAACATAGTTTGGCTTACTAGGTGTAAGCAACCCACTGACTCAATATTTCAGGAAGAATTAGAGAAGGAGGATAGAAGCTGGTAGGGTAGCAGTGAAGTGGAGTAAAACACTTCAAAAACTCTCCTTGGGCGGGGCTTCAGGTCACCCCTGGGGAACCGCTAAAATGTACCCCAGCTCCAGGAAACATCATAACAAATCTTACCTGGCACTCTCTCTACCTGGGCAGACCAACAGTACTCCAGCCACTTAGAATAGCTATGCTGGAACTTCCCCAGTGGTACGGTGGTTAAGAATCAATCCCTGGTCAGGGGACTAAGATCCCACATGTTTTGGGGCAACTAAGTCCCTACACTCTGGAGCCCATGCACCACAACTAGAGAGAAGCCTGCATGCTGCAACTAGGGAATCCTGTGTGCTGCAATGACGATCCTCAGTGCCTCAATCAAGACCCAACACTGCCAAGTAAATAAATAAACTGTCGCTGCCGAGTCACTTCAGTCGTGTCTGACTCTGTGTGACCCCGTAGATGTCAGCTCACTAGGCTCCCCCGTCCCTGGGATTCTCCAGGCAAGAACACTGGAGTGGGTTGCCATTTCCCTCTCCAATGCATGAAAGTGAAAAGTGAAAGTGAAGTTGTTCAGTTCTCTCCGACTCTTAGCGACCCCATGGACTGCAGCCTACCAGGCTCCTCCATCCATGGGAGTTTCCAGGCAAGAGTACTGGAGTGGGGTGCCATTGCCTTCTCCGAATAAATAAACAAATAAATATAACAAAAAGAACAGCTTTGTCTTTGCAAGGCCAACCAGAGGAATTCTCAAAGTGACATAAATGTCAACCACAGCGCAATGCACAGGGAATGTGGGTGCCCTTCAGCTTCCTTTATCTCTCATCATTTCTGCCACAACAGATCCAATGGTCGTTTGCCACTTCATGTAAAGGAGATGATAAATCAACATCAAATGTACTATGCTCAGCCTTATAATAATTCAATAAATTAATCAGTACAGCAGTCAGTAAACACAGAGTACTTTACAAATAGCCCAATCACGAGAGATTGTGATTCAGGCCAAACATCTGCAGTTGTGTCTACACTGCAGACTCGAGATGGGTGTTGTTTCAGAACAGAGGTTTATGACGTGGGCTGCATGTTGGGGATCACCTGCATTGCCAGGTAATACTGATGCCTCCCATAGTTTGATTTAATCTTTCTGGAGTGTGCACTGGGCATGTCTCTGGGTTTTAAAAAATTGCCTTGCATCACTCAAATATAAAGTCATGATTAAGAACCACCATTTTTGAGTACAAGGAAACTAAACTGTTTGGACCACTTAATCCAATCAGATTTGGGAAGAAAGGGTGGCAAAGGGACCACTTAAATCAATGTCCTCTCTTGGAGAGCATATTAGAATCACCTGGATCAGTTGAAGCCTCACCTGAATTGGAGGTCAGTGTCCTCTTCTCCCTAATAAGTGTATTTCCCCACAGCCTCACCGGTAAAACTTCTGCAGTCAACTCGTTTCCTTAAAGTCCATTTCCAAGGAAACCTATCTAAGAGAAAAGCTCTGAAGAATACATAACAAAGGGAGGGGATAGAGGCCCCACTTTTAATATGGTAGGCATAGATGTTATCACGATCACAGAAAACTAATCAAAATGATCACATGGATCACAGTCTTGTGTAACTCAAGGAAACTAGGAGCCATACCATGTAGGGCCACCCAACATGGACAGGTCATGGTGGATAGTTCTGAAAAAACGTGGTCAACTGGAGAAGGGAATGGTAAGCCAAGCTGAAGCTGAAGCTCCAATACTTTGGCCACCTGATGTGAAGAGCCAACTCTGGAAAAGACCCTGATGCTGGGAAAGATTGAAGGCAGGAGAAGTGGATGACAGAGGGTGAGATGGTTGGATGGCATCACCGACTCAGCGGACACGAGTTTGAGCAGGCTCTGGGAGATGGTGAAGGACAGGGAAGCCTGGCGTGCTGCAGTCTACGGGGTTTCCAGGAGTTGGATACAACTTAGAGACTGAACATCAAAAGATGTTATGAGCTGAATGATGTCCCCTCAATTTTTGTATATTCAAGTCCTATCCTTCCCACCACCCAGTACTTCAAAATGTGACTCTTTGGGGAGACATGGTCTTTAAAGAAGACATTAAGCTTAAACAAGGTCTTTAGGGTGTTCTAATCACTGCACGTGGTGATTGCAGCCATGAAATTAAAAGATCATTACTCCTTGGAAGGAAAGTTATGACAAACCTAGACAGCATATTAAAAAGCAGAGACATTACTTTCCCAACAAAAGTCCATCTAGTCAAGGCTATGGTTTATCCAGTAGTCATGTATGGATGTGAGAGTTGTACTATAAAGAAAGCTGAGTGCAAAAGAATTGATGCTTTTGAACTGTGGTGTTGGAGAAGACTCTTGAGAGTCCCTTGGACTGCAAGGAGATCCAACTAGTCCATCCTAAAGGAGATCAGTCCTCGGGGTTCATTGGATGGACTGATGTTAAAGCTGAAACTCCAATACTTTGGCCACCTGATGGGAAGAAAGACCCTGACGCTGGGAGGGATTGGGGGCAGGAGGAGAAGGGGACAACCGAGGATGAGATGGCTGGATGGCATCACTGACTCAATGGACATGGGTTTGGGTAGACTCCAGGAGTTGGTGATGGACAGGGAGGCCTGGCATGCTGCGGTTCATGGGGTCACAAAGAGTCGGACATGACTGAGTGTCTGAACTGAACTGAACTGAACTAAATCCAAAACAACTTGTGTCATTATAAAAAGAGAAGACTGGGAAATAGACACACTCATTTAGAGGAATGACAATTGAAGACAGAAAGAGAATATGGCCAGGTACAAATCAAGGAACAAGGCCTCAGAAGAAATCAATCACTGAGTTCATATTTCTAGCCTCTATAACTATGAGAAAATAAACTCATGTGGTTTAAGCCACCCAGTCTGTGGTCCTTTGTTATGGTTGTTCCAGGAAACTAACACACAACCCTTCTCTGGACATCAGGCATTTCAAACAAATCATAATTCAAGAGATATATGAACTATGGGACATCTGAGAGAATAGCATTCCGGAAAAGAGAAGAGCAAATGCTTTACGTTCTCAACCTACATTAAGAAATGTTAAATGAAATAGTAGAATTAAAAATGCAATAGATCTTCCAATATTTGAGATGTTGCCAAGGGCATGGTCCACCATATTCCATAGTGTCCCTTCTCTGAGGATCAACATAAAACCTCCATCCAGATCCTGTTACCAGGAGAAGTTGTGCAACCCTGAGTTATTGGTTTGGATTCATTTTGTGGTCACTTTGAATCTTTTACTTGATTGCATTCTTTGATCTGTTGACCATTAGGATTTTTAGAAAGAATCGCTGATTTACCACCTGAAACTATGAAGAAGCACGTGGTGTTTATTTCCATTATGAATCTTTACTTTTTTCTGTTTCCATCTGTGTTTCCTTTCACTCCCTAATTCTTTATATTTTATCTTTTCTATGATTAACTATGGTCATCAAACCACTTTAAGTCATCTTAAAGTGGAGTGAAGTAGGTATAAATACATGAACAGTGAAGTGTTCACATCATAAGAATGTCTGAACTACAGTCACCATCTTCAAAGTCAACATTATTTTGCAAACTTATCAGTTTCTGCTCCTGCCGCACAATTTCCTGAAATATCTGCACCTGTCTCTCTTCATGACATTTAATGATCACTACAATCTCTTTTCTTTTTCAAGGTCACATCAAAATAATCATTTTCTCAAAGTGAAACTTTAAAATATAGTGGAGAACAATCAGGTGCCCCAAACCTCAAAGGGTATTTTAATTAAAATTGGTGATGGTATTTCAAGGGCAAGACCATGCACGTCATATATTCAGTTCTGCAGAGGCAGGCAAGTCTAGCCTTTGAGGCCATATTCTAGGTCTAACATGGATATTCCAAAGTTGATCAAAGCAACACTACTTTCAGTTATCCAGCACTTTAAGGGCAGTTCTGCCACCCAGCACTCTTCAAGCTAATTGAAAGCTGTGGTCAGGCTGTGTCCTGATACATACACACTTGCAAAGTTCTCCATAGTGAAGAGTCTATTTCTCAGGAGCTAATCAAAAGTTTTTGGGGGAACCTGAGACAAATAATGTCAAAGGCAGCTGAAAGCTAAAGAGCTTCGTCTGAAACAGAAAATGAAATAATAGGGTCTCTCCATGCTCTGCTAGCTACCTCTGAGGGCTCTCTGCCCTGAAGCAGAGCAGGCCACCTCTAATGGAAGAATGCTGCCCCCGTTCTCCATTCAGCTATGTGCAGGATCCCATTTCCCTCGCTATAGAGGCTCGTTGAACTGTGGCAGAGTGGAGCTATTTTCAAAGGTAGCCATCAGCACCATTATTGCTGGCTGAATATTTTCAGTGAGGACTCACATGCCTTTGGAAAAGTTCAGTCGACACAAATGGCAGAGGTAGATGGAGTAAATTTTGAAATAAATGTCTTAAGCAGCTTCAGAGACAGAAACAAAGCAATGAGTGTTAGTTTCAATCACGACATGCCTTTGGATGTTGCAGGGAGCCAATTGCCTGGGAACACTGGTCTGCTCAATCAGATAGGTCTCCTCAGAATATGCCTTTAATTCAATCAATGGATTACATTTAATAAACTTGATTATGGGTAATAAACAATGAAAATGTGTTATCCTGGAGATGGTTTTCATTACAACATGTGATTTAATGTTGTGGAAACATTCTTTCAGTCCTGTTTAGCCCATATCTGAGTGTTCACAGCCCTGCACACAATTACACGCGGACACACACACAAACACATGTGGATAAGTGTAGGCCATTAAATTACAGGCTTAATAGTTTGCATTCAATAAGAATAAAAAGAAGGTAAGCCATTCTGTACAGTTTTCAAATCTGCACCCCCTGCATCAAAAGGTGGAGTCTCCATCACTGGAAGCAACTTTGATATAAATCACCTGGCCATTTAATCACCCCTGTAAGGTGATGAGAGGTGGAAGATACAATGGAAACTCATGGTTAATTCCAGAAGCTTAATGTGTTGGAAAGAATCCAAAGAAGACCCAAGAGATGCAGGTTCAATCCTTGGGTCAAGAAGAACCCCTGAGAGAGGAAAAGGCAACCCACTTCAGTATTCTTGCCTGGAAAATTCCATGGACAGAGGAACCTGGATGGTTACAGACCAGGGGGTTGCAAAGAGTTGGACACAACTGAGTGACTGAGCGCGCGCGCGCGCACACACACACACACACACACACACACACACATTGTGTTTGAAATCATCCTTTGAACACTTGTATTTTCTTTTTATAACACAGTTATCTCTAAGCGCAACTATGCCTTTTGGTATTTGACTCCTTGTTATTTTCCTCTTAGAAACTCATAGACAAACCAATAAACAGTGATAAAGTTACCCAGAAAACCTAGCAAATGAGGGCGATTTGGCTCTGAATGAACCACAAAAGGATTATCCGTCTCTGAGAACATTGGAAATCGCTTCTATCCTTCCAAACAATCACCTGATTTGGAACTACAGCTTTTCATTACAATTAGGTTGGTGACATTCTTTCTGTTTTTTTTTCATTGTTCTTATTTTTTCTTTTAAAAATAATTTATTTAACAAATGCTTCTAGAGTGCTTGCTGCCATCTCTGAGGTAGACTTTTCTTACGACTCCCATTTTGCATGTAAGGAAATGTAAACCCAGCACGGATACAAGAGTTTCCTCAGGCTCTGTGGCTCTGAAGTGAAAACCCAGTATCTGATTCCAGGCAGTCTGGCTCTGGTGTTGGTTTGATTCCCTTATAATTGTTTAAACTTTGTCATGAAGAATATTATACCTTCGCGAAAGTCCACATGGCATAGCGTCAGAGCCTGACAAATTTTCATAACAAGTAACAGAAAATTAACAACATTCCAGAAGTTCCTCTCCAGAAACTGCCCTTTTGCCCAACAGTAATCACGTACCTGGTCTTTCAAGGGATGCGTGTGTGCCTACTACATCACTTCAGTCGTGTCCAACTCTTTGCAACACTATGGACTGTAGCCAGCCAGGCTGCTCTGTCCATGGGATACTCCAGGCAAGAATGTTGGAATGGGTTGCCATGCTCTCCTGCTTCAAAGCATAGATTCGTTTCCCCTGTTTTGGTACTTCATGTAAATGAAATGACAGAGTGTGGACTCTCCTGTTTCACTCCTTTAATTTAACATGAACTCATCCCTATTGTTGAGTACAATCTTGGATCATTAATTCTCATAGCAGTTTTGTGTTGCATTGTGTGACTACAATGGAATTGATTCATCCTATTCTTGAAGGGTATTTCAGCAGTCTGCCAGTTTGGGCCAAGTTCTATGTACATCCTAGTCCATATCTTCTGTTAACATACATGCACCCATTTTTTCTGGAGTATAATTCACTCAGGAGTGTAATTGATGGGTCAGAATCCATCATCTTAAACACAGCACCATGTTCTTGGAAAAACTTGTTGGTGGTTGAAGTACTATAAAAGCCTATGAGATTTTAATAACAATTGAAATTTCTGTTCTGCTACTGAAAAAGAACTCCTATGCTAAAATATTCAAGAGTCAGTTCAAATATCAAACCCTTCTAGCTGATAATCAAATGTCAATTCAGAAGCTGGTTTATAAGACTCTTTCTTTGAAATTTACCACTTTTCAAGCCACTATCATTTAAGTCAAGATTAGAACATCAGATCACAGTTTTTTGAGCACTTAAATTCTTTCCAGCCCATTAAACTGAAAAGGGGTATTCAATTACCAAGTATTACTGTAATCATCCCTGAAAAATCATTTCTAGGCAATACTTACAGTATAGAGACTTGCTCCAGCAAAAATAATAATTGTTACTTGTTCATCATATTGACTGGTAGTGCTGGACTCAAGATCCCTTTAGCAGGGCAGTTACAGGTAAGGTGATCTGTGAAGTGGAAAAGTACAGGCTACCCACTGTTGCACTGTACTGCGTGATAGTAGAAAACATAAAGTCCTAAACCTCAAGCATTAAAGAAAATATTGATTCAATTGAAGCAGGAAGAAGAGGAGACCCTAATTATTAACCCTAGGAAGCGCTATTAACTAGAAATCATTACTTTTCCATGATTGTATGTATCACGTTCATTGTAGGTAAAAACGCTAGGCTAGGTCAATTTTCACACCATGGCATCTTGAGTTTGTCAACCTTGTATGTGACTTAGAAAACTGGCCACTTTTCATGATGTGGAGTGTTTTGAAAGAGTGAAATATGAAAGTTCAGGTGAAGACATGTTTAGATCGTACATTCTCCCAAAAGCCAGGTGTCCAGGGACAGAAGAAATTCTAGTTTTCAGACTTCCCTGGTGATCCAGTGGTTAAGAATCTCCCTGCCAACGCAGGGCACATGGGTTTGGGCCCTGTCCAGTGAAGATTCCACATGCCGTGTGTCGTGGTTCAGGTGTGGGTTAGAAAAGAATTTCCAGACATGAGACAAAATGAGAGGGAATAAAGTTTATCAGCATGGGAGACACTGTTAAAACAGTGGGCCAGCTCAAGGGAGAACTGACTTTGGACACGGGTTCTTAGTCCACTTTTATATCCAGGGTACAAGGAGTGGGATAGGGATCTCATGGGTCGTTTGCTGATTGCATGAGGCACATGTACTGGGTTGGGGAAGAGTAGGGCAAATACCTTCTCCTATGAGATAGGAAGGGAGACAGGTTACACTGATCAGGAGGACATGAAATCTGTTAATAGTTACAGCATAGGGGAGGGAAAGAAGATAAGGGTCTGGTTTTTTCCTGCATTCCAAGACCCTCCTTGGTTTTACCTGCTCTTTCATCCTTGGGTCATTACATCATGGAACAACTAAGCCTGGGCGCTTTAACTTCTGAAGCCCATGCTCTAGAGCCCGTGCTCAAGAGGCCACCACAACGAGCAGCCTGAGCACCACAACTAGAGAGTAGCCTGCATGCTGCGACGAAGATCCAGCGCAACAGCAGCAAAACCAACAAAAGGATAGAATTTCATAGAATCAAACTCCAGACCGAACGGCAAACAGAGATGACACACCAATACGGAGAGTCAACAACGTGCTCCCAACACTCCTACAGCACATCCTCATCACAAGAAACGAGGAGGTGCAGACAAAGAGTTGCACTGAAAGAATCTGGGGGATAGCTTGATTAGCAAAACCTCATGTATGAAAATGCAACATTCAGGTGCCAAGTCAACTACTGAAAATTTAAAAGAACTTATTGAAACTTTAAGAGTGACTTAAAACCAAAAGGAGCAAAACAAACAATGGAAAACAGACAAAAGACAGCTGGCAACAAATTGCATCACAATGGGAAGGGCTCCACAAAGCTGTCTGGGTGTAAATCTCCAAGAAATTAATATTCAGTAGAACTCATGGGCATTTAGACCATGCTTTTGTCTTTTCTGCAGGTCAAAATGTCTCAAAAGTCAAGGTGATTGGCGGGTTCCTAGAAAACAGATAACGTGGCAACACTTTGCTTTCCTGGCTCTGTTTATGGATAGAAGGTACACATCAGGTCATCATTCCACTTTTTCCTCAAGGACGAACCTTGGCTACTCCGTGTGTGGTCCACAGATCAGCGTCTCTTAGAACTGGTTGAAAAGAACATTCTCAAGCTTGCTCCAGACCTCCTGATCAGAGTCAGCATTTGAACACAATCTCTAGGTGATTTTGTACATATAAAACAGTCTTAAAACACTGGGGAAAAAGTTCCTATACTTCCTCCCATGTTAGAATGCAAGTGTTTATGCTTCCATTTTAAGGTGTCATATTCTATCTTAAATTCTTGGAAAATACAAAAAAGAAGCTAATTATTGCTCTTTCCCAAGACAGCATGTGTTGATGGACTCCTTAAGTCAGAAACCATTCCACTCATCTCAAATTGTCTGTAATATACATACATCATCTGAAACTGCAGCTTTGTCCCTCTCTGCATCCCAATGAGCATTTTAAATGGTTAAAGTGCTTCTTAAACTTAGAGGATTATAGATTTAGTGGGACATTTGGGGAAAACCAGTTTTGTATCTTTGTTATTCCCAGCGGCCTGAAAATAAACAGATTATTCATTCATCTCCCACCCACCAGACTGTCTGGTTGGTTTTTAAGAGAACAAGACTGCAATCTCCCTCTTCTTTAAATATGCAGCAAGAATTAGTCGAAAACACAAATCAAATTTCCCAGGCACTGACGGGAGAGTTAGGAGACAAGATTAACTGCTAAAAATGTCTCTCTTTCTTATTTTCAGGTTTAATAATTTAGAGCTTGAATTGTTTGCTCAGAAGGCAAACAATATCTTCTGTTGCATATTTTATGACTGTGTATTACAGACAGCAGTGGACCAGCAGCCAAACCACTGGTGCATACTTAACGGACTCCCCGGAGAGAGACTCTCTATTAGGAAAAGGAGAGGGAGAGGCTGGGATCAACCCTGACATGCTGGCTCAGAGGCTCAGAGAGGATCAGTGATGCATCTGGGTGAGTTTTAGAAGCTCTTAATTAATTTCCACCAGAGACAGGCCACTGTGTGGTGTACACAGTTCCCACGCTGTTCCTGCAGGTCTCTGTGTCTGATGGTCTCTCTACACAATGGCCAATTAGGACAACACTTCCTGATAGCTTACTGTGGCTCAGTCCTGGGTAATGAACTGATTTATGAGACGCACACAGGCCTAATCCCCTGTGACCTCAGGGTTTCCGATGCTTGCAATGGAACATGCTCCTGACCAATCAGGGAAACAGGAACCAAAGTGTAGAATGATTGTTTCTCAGGACTGGTGCCACAATACTAACATCAATACCAACATTAATACTGACCTTGACCCCAAACCCAACACTGATACTAATACTGACCCTGGCGCCAAATCCAACACTAATATTCATACTAACTCAGACCCCAAACCCAACACTAATACCGTCACTAACCTTGACCCTAAACCCAAAACTAACACTAATGCAAATACTAACCCTAATACTAATAGCAACACTAACCCCCAACCCTAATCCTAACCCTAATATAATATTAACACTGATTCTGTTACCAAAAGAGTGTGCGGGGGTCCAGCTGCTCACCGCTCAAAAGCCAATAAACAGAACAGGCTGGTGGAAAGGAAAGTTTGCTTTATTTCAGATGCCAGCGATGGGGCAGGGAGAGGGCAGATGTCTGTCCAAAGGCCCACTCGCACCCTGTCAACCAGTGGGCAAGAGCTTTTACAGACAGTAAGAAGGGGCTACATGCAGAAACAGCACAGTCAGCTCTGAGAGTCATCTTGAAATTGGTCACTGGTGCTTGGATCAGCATCATTTTGGGTATTTTTAGGTACAGTACCCACTCGACTATCCTTGCCTGGAGAATCCCATGGACTGGTGGGCTACAGTCCGTAGGGTCACAAAAGAGTCAGACCCAACTGAAGCGACTTAGCACGCACACAATCTTCAGTTCCAGGGTCCATTTGTTCCCATTTCTTTAAGGCCAGTTCTTAGAATTGTGGCAGCTTCTGTTGTGGGTACAATCTGGTCATCATGCAGTTAACTTCTTAAACTTCTTCCACCTGGGGTTTCAGTATCTATAAGACAGCTCACAGGATACGGCTCAGAATGTTATCTATAGTCCTTAAGAAGGAACTAAAGGTCCTTGACTATGCTTAATTACTACACTATTATTACTTGGTCTCCTTTGACTTGCTTTCCTTTGCTTTGGTACGTTCCTATTTCTCTGATTAAACTTATGCTTTGACTAAAGTTTTCCACAGACAAAAGGTAGGCAGAGGACATGGCCAGGAGAAGGAGTGGCAAACACCCACAGGGTCCTGCTCTGTTTAAATTCCAACAGGAAAACAAATTCTAATACCAACCCTAATACTGATACTAACCCTAACACTAATATCAACTAACACTACACTATATACCAACACTATCCCTTATCCTAGCCTCAATACTAATACTAATGCTAGTGTTCAATACTATATTTATACCAACACATTCATTCATGTCAGGCTTCCCTGGTAGCTCAGCTGGTAAAGAATCCACCAGCAATGCAGGAGACCCTGGTTCAATTCCTGGATTGGGAAGATCCTCTGGAGAAGGGATAGGCTACCAGACTCCAGTATTCTTGGGCTTCCCTAGTGACTCAGAGGGTAAAGAATCTGCCTGCAATGTGGGAGACTTGGGGTTCCATCTCTGAAGATGGAAGAGCCCCTGGAGGAGTGCATGGCAACCACTCTAGTACTCTTGCCTGGAGAATCCCATGGACAGAGGAGCCTGGCAGGCTACAGTCCATGGGGTTGCAAAGAGCTGGACATGACTGAACGACAGCACAGTGCATTCATTAATACCATGCTAATACTGGAGCTAATGATATTCTATAAATAAACTTATAAGAGCTAACAAAGTTTGAGCATTTACTTTCTGCTCTATGCTATACAAAATATTTAATCATTTAATTCCTAAAAACCTCGTAGAAGTAGAGATATTACCATTTCCAGGAAATGCTGAAGAAACTGAAGCAGAGAGTGGCTAGGTTACTTGTCCAAGGTCAAACGTGTGAAGAGAAAGGATGTGAAGTTACACAGCCTGATGACATAATTGAGGATTGTAATTCCTCTTCTACTACAGGAAATTTCAAGTGTAAACCCCACCAACAAGTTTCCAAGAAATGTTATATTCAGTCTGAATGGGAGGGGAGTTTGGGGGAGAATGCATGCCTGTTTTCCTATGGCTGAGTCCATTCACTGTTCACCTGAAACCGTCACAACATGGTTGATGGACTACACCTCAATATAAAATAAGATGTTTGAAAATAAAATAAAAACTAAGAAATGCCATATAAGGACCATTGCCATCAGCAACTATCAAGACCTCCTCCTAGAGTACACATCCCACATCTGAATCTCACCACCAGCTGCCATGCTGGAGGACCAGCTGAGGAGGAAAACGACTGTATGACAGGGATTATCATGCTGTGGGATCACGGATGCTCCTGTCCTTTCTAACACCAACAAACTCCTCTAGAATACAGTCTACACCAGAGGCTGACAAACTAGAGGCAAGAGCAAATCAGGCTTCTCTCTGTTTTTGTACATAAAGTTCTACTGGAACACAGCACATCCACCTGTTTACCAAGTATGTGTGGATCTCCTGTACAATGTTAAGAACGTCTGTCCATAGTCCTTCCGATATCCTGTCTGCAGGGTCTAATCCCTTGAATCTATTCATCACTTCCACTGTATAATTATAAAGAATTTGATTTAGGTCATACCTGAATGGCCTAATAGATTTTGCAATAAGGAGCTCATGATCTGAGTCACAGTCAGCTTTCAGTCTTGTTTTTGCTGATGGAACAGAGTTTCTACGTCTTCAGCTGCACAGAACATAATCTGATTTCAGTACTGACCATCTGGTGAGGTCCATGTGTAGAGTCATCTCTTGGGCTGTTGGAAAAGGGTGTTTGCTATGACTAGTATGTTCTCTTGACAAAATTCCGTTAGCCTTTGCCCTGTTTCATTTTGTATTCCAAGGCCAAACTTGCCTGTTACTTTGGGTATCTCTTGACTTCCATCTTTTGCGTTTCAATCCCCTATGATGCAAGGGACATCTTTTTTTGGGGGGTGTTAGTTCTAGGAAGTCTTGTAGGTCTTCACAAAACTGTTCAGCTTCTTTGGTATCAGGGACTGGGGCATAGACTTGAATTACTGTGATGATGAATGGTTTGCTTTGGAAACAGAGATTATTCTGTCGTCTTTGATGTTGCATCGAAGTACTGCATTTCAGACTCTTTTTTGACTCTGAGGGCTATTCCAGTTCTTCTAAGGGATTCCTGCCCACAGTAATAAATACAATGGTCTTCTGAATTAAATTCGCCCATTTCTATTCATTTTAGTTCACTGATTCTTAAGATGTCAATGTTCAATCTTGCCATCTCCTGCTTGACCACATCCAATTTTCCTTGACTCATGGACCTAACATTCCAGGTTCCCATGCAACACTGTTCTTTGTAGCATCAGACTTTACTTTTACCACCATACACATCCACAGCTGGGTGTCATTTCTGCTTCAGCCGAGCTGCTTACTTCTTTCTAGAGTTCTTAGTAATTGCCCTCTGCTCTTCCCCAGTAGCATACTGGACACCATCTGACCTGGGGAGCTCATCTTCCATTGCCACATCTTTTTGCCTTTCCATACTGTCCACGGGGTTCTCCAGGCAATAATACTGGGGACCACAGTTTTTCAGAACTCTTCACTATGACCCATCTATCTTAGATGGCCCTGCACGGCATGGCTCATAGCTTCACTGAGTTGTACAAGCCACTTCACCACGACAAGGCTGTGATCCATGAAGATGAAATCAGCTATATGTATACATAGATCACTTTAAAAAATTTCTTTTCCTTTTCATTTAGGTCATTGGAGAGCATTGAGTTGAGTTCCCTGTGCTATACAGTAGGTTCTTATTAGTTATCTATTTTACATGGAAACAACATAAATGTCCCTCAACAGATGAATGGATAAAGATGATATGGTACATACATACAAGGGAGTATTACCCAGCCCTTAAAAGGAATGAATTTGGGTCATTTGCAGAGATGTGGATGGACCTAGAGACTGTCATGCAGTGAAGTACATCAGAAAGAGAAAAACAAGTATTCTGTATGAACACATACATGTGGAATCTAGAAAAGACAGTATCAATGACCTTATTTGATGCTGATATTATAAGTGGAAAGAGTCAGAGATTCCTGATGTCCTCTCTTCTCTCCATGGTTGAGCCATGAGTCAGGGCAAACCTCCAGAGGAGAACTCAGGTGTACTGACAGGCAGGGCAGGTACAGACGCTGGGAGGAAATCCAAATGACTGTCCGTTATCACCTCCTATTTGCGGATTTCGAAGGACTCTCCTTGGTCCTCATGCTTCTTCCCAGTGACTCTGTGATCACCAGTCCCTAACCCCGATGCCACGTGATCTCATCTGGGTCAACCTTTTCTATCTAGAGTATAGTACAAGAGCAGAGGGGGGACTTCCCCGGTGACTCAGTAAAGAATCTACCTGACAATGCAGGCGATGCGAGTTCGATTCCTGGGTCGGGAAGATCCCCTGGAGAAACAAAGAGTAACCCACTTCAGTATTCTTGCCCGGAAAATCCCATGGACAGAGGAGCCTGGCGGGCTGCAGTCCATGGGGTCACAAAAGAGTCAGACATGACTTAGTGTCTAAACAACAACATCAGAGCAGAGTATACCTGTTGAAGATAGGGATCAAGGAGCCAGGCCGTGTTCTTAACCTCAGCTCCACACTAGTGTTGGGGTGTTGAGAAATTCTTATCTTAGCTTGTTTACTTGTAAAATGTGGGTCTTAATATCACAGTATGGTGGGATTTCTGTGAAACAATTATTTAACATGTCCTAAAACTCATACACACATATGTACCATATATATGTGTGTGTATATATATTCTAGCACATTGTAAGTTCTGTATACTGTTGATTATTATATCTGTGGATAATAAGACCAGTATTCTTTCCACAGTTACTTTTTTCTCTTTATCCTAAGAAAAGTGAATCTCAAGGTTCTGCATTAGCATGCTTCTTGTAATTTCACTATTTTCCTTCAATGAACTTATTTCTACTTGAACACTGACACAATAATGACATAATAATATTATTATTAGCAGATGATATGGTGTGCTTGCCATGTGTATATGTGCTCAGTCACTCAGTCATTACCGATTGTTTTGATTTTTCAAGATGCTGGAAGCCTAGATTTTCACATCAAAGCCCTTGATCTTCCAAACAAGGTGTGTAGTGAATTTTCATGAACCACATCCCGGTAACAATCTAAATGTACACTGACAGATGAATGGATATAGGCGTGGTACATGTATACGATGGAATACTACTCCTCCATAAAAAGAGAATGAAATAATGCCATTCGCAACAACATGGATGGATCTAGAGACTATCACAATAAGTGAAGTAAGTCAGAAAGAGCAAGACAAACACCATAGGCTATCACTTCTATGTGGAATCTAAAACATGATATAAATGAACTCATTTACAAAACAGAAGCAGACTCACAGACATAGAAAACAAACTTATGGCTACCAAATGGGAAAGAGGGTGGCGGAGGGATAACTTGGGAGTATAGGATTAACAAATACAAACTACTATTAACATATATAAAATAGATAAACAACAAGGTCCAATGGTATAGCACAGAGAACTATACTCAGTATCCTGTAAAAAACTGTAATGGAAATGGGTATGTATATACACAGATATTCATGTATATCTATTATCCATATCTATATATACATTGTTAGTTACTCAGCTGTGTCCAACTCTTTATGTATGTATATAAACATATGTGGCATATACATACATATATATATATAAAATCACTTGGCTGCACACCAGAAACTAACACAACATTTTAAATCAACTATACTTCAAAAGAAAAAAATCTCATTGGACCGCAGAAGCGCTATCTGTGGGACACACTCAGCCACTGGATGTGAGTTTCTGATTTCTGATCTAGACTGTCAGAGTTCCTGGAAGGAAGGGCTATGTCATATGGACCATCTTTGCCCAGGGTGTGTGACTGCAGAGGTACAAAAGTGTACCTAATAAATGAGTGAATGAATCAGTGAAGGTGAGTGCATACACCAACTAGCTCTGTGTTGAAAATGTCCATCAGCCCTGCTGTGTCAATTTGTTTCACT
Source organism: Capricornis sumatraensis (assembly GCF_032405125.1). Lineage (NCBI taxonomy): Eukaryota > Metazoa > Chordata > Mammalia > Artiodactyla > Bovidae > Capricornis > Capricornis sumatraensis. Next base: position 54,633,683 of record NC_091085.1, on the reverse strand, counting down.
GGTCAGCATTTAGATGTAGTGATTTCCGGGGATTTTTCCCTGTCTTTTTCCAGGAGAGTGGTGATTGTGTCTGAGGAGTGGCTGAGAGTATGTTACAGAGTTTGCTGAGGGTATACTTAACCTTTTTCCATTGGGATGGCACAGGGCCAGACTGCAGCCTTCGCATTCTCTTTTTGAGGGGAGCAAAGTTCACATACTTGCCGTAGGCTGCTTCTCAGAAACTTGGCTAAATTGAAAACTACTTTCTTTTACCTAACCCTGAAAAACTTTTCAAAAGCCCCTCTGGAAGAGTCTTGAGTGGCTGTACTTTCATGAAGATAAATAAGACTGCAGCTGGCTCAAACACCTCAGCCAGCAATTCATGGCAAACTGAGTACAGTACCATCCATCACTCAAAAATGCCCATCACAACCCACAGTGACCCATGTACACAGGAGCAAAGCAGTGCTCTCTAAGTGCCAACCACGGTCATGCTCTTCCCTGGGAAACATAAACTGTCATTATTGTTCAGTTTCTAAGTTATGTCTGACTCTTTTGCAACCCCGTAGATTGTAGCCTGCCAGGGTCCTCTATCCATGGGATTTCCCAGGTAAGAATACTGGAATAGGTTGCCATTTCCTTCTCCAGGGTATCTTCCCAACCCAGGGATCAAACCCGCAGCTCCTGCAAGGCAGGCAGATTCTTTGCCACCAAGCCACCAGGGAAACCCTGGAAACATAAATATCATCCCAGAATTCAATCACTTCTCTGTCAGGCTTCTCCAAAGAGATATCCACCTCAAAACCAAATAGAAATACTTTTCTTGACAGGACCATCATTTAAAATTAATATTGAAATAAGCAGTAAGGCTTTTCATCATCACCTCGTTAACAAGGCAGAATTACAAATTGAATTAAACGGCTTCCATCTCAAAGCAGTTTTGTGGCACAGCACATTTTTCAGTAACAAGCTGAGAACGCTAAACCATTGATCAAACTCTGCCATCTCAGAATGTTGGGCGGGGAAAGAAATAACACTGGCCTCTGAGCTGGGAGTTGTAGCTATTACTGTCAATTATGGGTTCTGCTGAGAAACATGAAGAGATTTTATCCCTGCTGGCTGCTGCTTCCTTCAATACATTTTTGCAAGAACTGGGGATACAAACCTAGAACATGAAAAGAGGTTATTACAACTGCCTGCTAGGCTGAAATACTACTCAGAAACTCAAGGACTGGACCCGGTTGGTCCATAAAATTATTGAGATCAGTTGGCTCAGAAATGACAGTAAGTGTTTTTCTCCCTGATCACTAACTAAAGAAACAGATAAATCTCTGAGATTCTGCATTATTTCTTGGAAATTTCCGTGGAAGGTTCTAAGGGTGATAAAGAACTCCCAAAGCTGGGTCACCCCAGAGTTGGGAGAAGTCAGGAGTTTCCCAGGGGAGGGAGTTTAGAAGCTGGGAACAGCATTTGATGATGTTTTGAGCCTGATGCCTCTGTTGTGCTAAACTGTGCACATAAGATGCCCTAAAGGAACTTCCCTGCTTCCAACGGTTAAGAATATGCCTGCCAGTGCAGGGGACCTCAGTTTGATCCATGCTCCAGGAACTAAGATCCCACATGCCTCTGGGCAACTAGAGAAGCCCAGGCACTGCAGTGAAGAGCCTGTGCAGCCAAAAAGATTTTTCTTTTAAATAACAAAGAATTTTAAAATGATGCCCTAAACACACTCAGTGACCTGTCACATCACACCAGCTAGAAACACAACAACATTGAAAAGACCACATTATTATACGATTCCATTTATATGAAATGTCCAGAAAAGGCAAATCTCTAGACAGAAATTAAATGTGTAGTTGCCTGGGGCTGGTGGAGAAGAGGGAGATTGGCTTTAAAGGCTCCCCATGATGTTTTTGGGGTGATGGAAGTGTTTTAAAATTGGACTGTGCTGATGGTTACATAATTCAGTACATAAGCCAAAATGCACACTGAATTGTACACAAAAACAGGGAACTTGACAAAACATAAATTACACATCTGTAGAGTGTTTAAAAAACATGACATTGAGGACTCTGTCATCTATTCACTGTCCTCTATGTAAGCACCCCATCGAGGGTATGAGTACACCAGATCATCTAAGAATTTCTACCACCAAGTAGAACAGGAGATTCAAAATAGAAATTAACTTTTATTATGAAATATTTGAGGTATTTTTAAAATCCATTTGCATAGCGTGCATGCTCAGTCATGTCTGACTAGTTGCAACGCTATGGACTGTAGCCCTTCAGGCTCCTCTGTCCACCAGATTCTCCATGCAAGAATACTGAAGTGGTTGCCATGCCCTCATCATATATGAATATGGGTACGGATTAATCTCAGAAAACAAATTCAGTGAAAGGAAAAACTGCAGAACACTATGTCCAGTATCTTTATTTCTGTAAAATGAAAATTAATTCACATTCACATAAAATAGAGATGCACACCAAACAAAGGACAGAGGTGAGTCATGGGACGGTGGGGAAAAGGATGAGATTGGAGGAGGCAGTTGTGGAAGAAACTGCTAATTGTCTCCTCCAATTCATTTCCCTTCTTCCTGCTAATAATAGGACCTGATTCATAAGCTGAGTTTATGATCTGCTATATTCATAACATCAGTTCAGTTCAGTCGCTCAGTCATGTCCAACTCTTTGCGACCCCATGGACTGCAGCACGCCAGGCCTTCCTGTCCATCACCAGCTCCTGGAGTTTGCTCAAACTCATGTCCATCGAGTCAGTGATGTCATCCAACCATCTCATCCTCTGTCATCCCCTTCTCCTCCTGCCTTCAATCTTTCCCAGCATCAGGGTCTTTTCCAATGAGTCAGTTCTTTGCATCAGGTGGCCAAAGTACTGGAGCTTCAGCTTCAGCATCAGTCCTTCCAGTGAATATTCAGGACTGATTTCCTTTAGGATTGACTGGTTTGATCTCCTCACAGTCCAAGGGACTCTCAAGAGTCTCCTCCAACACCACGGTTCAAAAGCCTCAATTCTTCAGTGCTCATTGGTTGTGAATTGGCCAAACCTGAGCAAACTTTCTGGCCAACCCAATACCACTTAGCTGTAGAAACGTGACTAAGTTGTATTCAACTTAGATGAGAAAAAAATCAATCACCTGTGTAGCCCCAAGATCACATCTGTAAGTGGAATTTCCTTAACAGCCACCTGTTCTTTTCTTTCCTTCTAACTGAAAGAAGGACTTGATGGTGCTGGGCCATTTGTTTCCATGTGGACAAGGGCACTGTCCTAGAAAACAAGACACTAGAAAGAGTCTAGGTCTCGAACAACCATGGAGTGTGGATCTGCCTTCCTAGCCTGGGTAGCTAGGCAGCTTGGATTTCTGTAGAAGAAAAGAATAAAATCTTTATCTTTTTCACATTACCAATGATTCTTTCTTAAAGCACCTCAACTCAACACCCTACATAAGGTCCTATTTAAAGATGATATTATATCTGAACATTTTTATTTCTTAACAAATCCAAGAGCAAATATGATAAAACCATACTGCTGTTCATTTTGATGGGAATAAGCTATGTCTACAGAGTTATTTCTACAAATGTGTTAGTTTTTATGCTTTCCTGAAACTTTTATCTTTGTCCAAGAAAATATAAAGACAGTCACACTGCTTGTACACTCAAAATTGTAATTTAAGATCTGTTTCCAGGGACCTTCCTGGTGGTCCAGTGGTTAAGAATCCAAGCTTCCACTGCAGGAGCCTGAATTCAATCCCTGGTTGGGGAACTAAGATCCCACATGCTCTGTGGTGCAGCCAAAGAAAAAGATCTGTTTTCACAAGGTATCTATGGTATCTACCCCATAAACACACTTATTTGACTATTTTGTTTGTGGGTTGTTGTTGTTCAGTCACTAAGTCATGTACAACTTTTTGTGACCCCATGGACTGCAGCACACCAGATTACCTGTCCTTCACTATCTCCCAGAGTTTGCTCAAACTCATGTCCATTGAGTCAGTGATGCTATCCAACCATCTTATCCTCTGTCATCCCTTTCTCCTCCTGCTGTCAATCTTTCCCAGCATCATGGTCTTTTCCAGTGAGTGGGCTCTTTGCATCAAGTGTCCAAAGTATTGGAGCTTCAGCTTATGGGTAAGTTTATTTAATAACTCATATCTTCTCCCAAGCCCTAATCAGAAGAATAAACCGATTCTTAATCTTATAGGAATATTGCCAATATACTCTTAGTTTTTTTTTTAGTATTCTGGGGTGTAAGGGCCTGTAGTCCACTTTGAGCATCTCACCTCACACAGTGCATCTCAGTATAGAAAACGCCAGTGAATGTTTATTGACCTCTCCAAGTGGCCTTTAATAAATCCGTCTTTGCCCTGTGAGCTTTCTAAGGAGTCTTGCTTGTCTGGGAGATGGAGTTTTCCATGCCCATCACTCACCAAGTGTGTGGTTGTGTCATTTAGGGTCACAAACTAGATTAATTGTGTTCTTGATGAACAGTGTTCTTTACAACAGCACCAGTGCTTAACTGTGTTATGCATTTAAACTTTCCAAGAAACACCATAACATTTAATGAAAAATAGCCCTAGAAGGCAATCAGAGTAGTATCTATCAAACACTTGGTTGAATACTTTCTCATTTCTTAATTCTATTATGCCTATCCTGGGACTGAGGATCAACAGAGAAAAGAATCTGGGAGCTGAGAATTCAGGAAAACTGCAGTGTCAGGATTTTCATTCATCTTTCTCGATGTCTGGGAATGTATCTGATGCAATCAGTGATCATTCTGGGGTGGTTGAATGATTTTCCCCTCAACAAAGAATTCTACTCTTCTGTCAACCAACATTCTTTTCCCTAAAATGGCCTTGAATGGAAAGCATAGCTTAATAGTGGCATCCAGTCTGGACAATCCACGTCTGCTTTTGCTTCACTGAGCTCTACTTTGATTCATCTCAGGTTGTGGAACCAGAAGTCTTGCAAGAAGGCAAAAGTCAACCCACAGACGTGGAGATGACAGACCCCTGCAATCAGGGCCTTTTATTTAGGGCCAAAGCTTTGGTTCCTGCATGGGACCATCTTAGGGAAATAGTATATGTAATACCTGAAAGTCACAGAGGATGAGAGGAGAAGGGACTGGGGAAACTTGTACCTCAGGAGTTATGAGGGAAAACCCAGAATGCAGACTAGGTGAAAAGACCAAGTTCAGGGTTAGTGAGAATAAACATATAAGGTCAAATCTCCAAAATTATTAACCAGTTGAGACAGGCTGGGACTGGGACGCTTTGCTGCAGTGCTTGTACCTGGACAAACAACTCCTCAAATACCAAAATACAAAGAAACTGTAAGGGACTAGAAATAACTCTGTGCATGTGCAGTTAGGGAAAATTATGGACAAGATACAAAATGATCAAAAAACACAACTGCTGCTTCTGAAGAGGTGGGAGCCAAAACAAGGGTTCAGGAGCTAAAGCAGGGTACTGCACAAGCCCCCTGCACACAACACCAGCAAAGGTAGGCAAAATACCTAAGCCACCTCTCCAGCTGAACCTCAGGACACATCCCTCCCCTCACCCCATATAAGGAACCAGCTCACCCCCGACTTGGGGAGCGAGAGCACAAGGGAGCCTGTTATTTGCTCTCTCCCCACTGCTGCAGGAGGGGCCCCAATAAAGCCCTGCCTGAATTTCTTTTCTGGTCTCTGATAAATTTCTATTGATTATGGAAGGCCAAGAACCCTGGTTGGTATCACAGATGCGGGCACATTAGTGAACAGAGAATCCTTTTAGTTTGAATCTGTAACCTATGCTGAGTGGAACCATAGTCCTGCCAGTGGGTTAACATGGCCCACACCTCTTTATATGCAGGGCCACCTGGGCTACTTCAGCAGTGAAATTGATTCATTTTGCATTTCCAAGTTCCAATCAACGAACCGCAGGGTCCAATCCACTCAACACTGATGTTTTCAAATCAGTATGATGGGAAGGGAGTTGTATAATTTGCACTTTCTGGAAGAAAAATTCTTGGGGAAATATATAATCTGGATGCCAAGTTACATATGTAATATTTTTCATATTAACTCTCAGTTGTTCCATTTGAGTGGGAAAACTACCAAGATCTTTGTGGGAAAAACGTGAATCACAGCAGGTTGGTCATTTAGAAATTATTCAATGAAGGAAAAAATACAGCATAATTTCTTCCAGTCTGACTTCCCAAACATGAGCAAAGTTCTGAGCATGCATGCAGTCCTCTTAGGCTATTTCTCCATCGATAGATCTAGGGTGATGCTTGTCTTCCATTACACCCCTCAAGTTTTCACTGAAATCCACTGTTGGTTTAATTTTTCTGCACTGAGTTTGGCTGTGAGGGAGCTGTGTGATTTGGGGCTGCAGAATGAACACATAACACTCTGATCTGTCACTGCTCGACTGCCACAGTCTCTTTATGGGAAATTGGTGGAAGGGCTCAGGATTATGCAGAGCCCTCTGAAGGAGTGTCCACATAAAAGTGATAGTTATAGGACCACCCAAGGTGCCAGTATCAAAAACTGTGCTTTACACACACTAACCCATATAACCCTCATCCTGACCCTTTGAAGAAAGAAGGCTGTTCTCTACTTCACAGAGGAGCAAGTAGAGGCACAGAGAGGTCAAGTAACCGCTCCTAGGTCACACAGCAAATGAGCTGGGATTGGAGCCCTGGCTCTGGATTAAAGCCCCAGCTTCTAGCTTGAGTCTGGGTGCCCTTCCCTCTACTCTTCCACCTCCTCTGTTCTCTTCAATCTCAGTGACCAGAACAATCTGGCTCTCTATAGACACCCGCACGTGTTTAAGGATGTGAACGAACCCTGTGAGGTCAGCCTGTGGACTCAGTCCCTCTTCTCTTGATGGGTCCGCTAGCTCTGTGACGGTGGATGCCCCAGTCTCAGTACCACCAGGGGAAGTGAGTGGAGGGAGATGAGTTCACTGAGGAGTCCAACCACAGAGGCTCCAATTCCATCCACTTCTACAACCCAGCATCTCCAAGGGCAGAAAGCATCTACCCTAGACTCCACGTGAGACGGGAGAGGGTGGATGAGTTTCTTGACTAGCCAGGTTTCCCATATGTGCATTTATCATCTACTTTTGGAATTTGTTGTTGCTGTTGTTTGTCTGGAGGATGACCAAAGACAGAAAGATGGGAAACTCTTCGGGGAGTCTTGACAACCAGCTTTGAACAGATTTCCTAGAAGTCTGTCTGCCCCTAAGGCTTCATAAAAGAAATCAAACTCACGGTAGTAGCTAGAATCCAACATTCATATGAGCCTGTATAGCTCCAATTCAATGAGATTTTCACTGGGGACCAAAAGGAAGATGGGCTATAAGAGTCCCTCCGAGTCCCTCTGAGAAGATGTCTGGGAGGCAGAGCTCATTGCCTGTCACACGGGTCCATGATCTTTCTTACTGGGGTTCTCAACCAGAAATGTTAAATCTCAGCTAATCAGCATGCCTCAGCCCTTCAGTTCAAGGACAAGATGTGATTCATCCATTTCATTCTATAATTGATAGGGTAGAGACAGTGTTTATTTTCCACTGGCCATGAGGCTAAGAGGATGGCCGGGGAGTCTGGTAGGACAGCTGGTGACGAGCAGAGAGACTGAGGATCTAGTCCTGGGGGTATATTTCTCTCAGCATCCAGAGGCAATCTTATTTCTGAATGTCCACATACTTACATTGGTGAATTCTCCTTTGTTTACTAGTTTGAATTGTGTTTTTCAGCCATGGGTTATCAAAGAAGACCCATCCCATGGAATCATTTACCAGGATTGTGGTTGGCTTCTTGAAAGTCCCAACTGAGTGCTAAATACAAATTATTAAAGGACTTTGTCATAAATAAACAATAGTCTTCACTTAGCAGCTCCCTCCAAGTCACCTCAATTACCCAAAGGATAAAGTTCCCATGGCTTGAGTAATTTTACTGCTTGTTATCAAAGACTTGTCAGGCAAGGTGACTGCTACAGTGAGTCTCCGTGCGATTAGAAGATTCATCTGGAATGCTGAAAAGCAGCAAGTGGCTTTAGAAAATGCTCCCAGGCATGTCTCTCTTAGGAGAATGTAGACACATCCTTTAGAATACACACATATCTCCTTAAAAAGAGTGTCGTAAGGAGGAAATTCACAAAACAGATGTTCGGAAGTGATGGCAGAGCACTCACGTGAAGTGAATGATCTCAAATAGAAAACTGCACTAATGGATTTTAAATAGATTTTCACCTGCAAAAATTCAGCTCATATGTAACTGCTGAAGAACACATCTGCTGTGGAAAGTGCAATGCACTTGTAATGAGGAAAAAAAAAAATCAGACAAAAGCAAAGACCTCTCCTGAACAATTTGTCACTGTTCATTTATGTGTTCAATTGCTATCTCTGGAGCATCTACTACTTGTCAGGCAAGGTTGTAGCAACTGTGGATATAGAGGAACGTGAGAGGGAAAAGGTCCCTGCTATTGGCATTCTGCTGAGTGAGTGACATTGTGTTAGTCTTTATTTTTAATTAAAATTTCTAAAATTTAAACTTTAATTTAAAAAGAATTGAAATATAATTGATTTACAATGTTGGTCTAGTTTCAGGTGTATAGCAAAGTGATTCCGATATATATACATGTATTGTTTGGTCGCCAAGTCATGTCTGACTCTTTATAATCCCGTGGACTGTAGTCCGCCAGGCTCCTCTGTCCATGGGATGTCCTAGGCAAGAATACTGGAGTGGGTTGCCATTTCCTACTCCAGGGGATCTTCCCAACCCAGGGATCCAACTGGCATCTCTTATGTCTCCTGCATTTGCAGACAGGTTCTTTACCACTAGCACCACCAAAAGATACAAAGAGACCAAAAAAAAAAAAAAAAAAAAAAACCACCTAACTGAAGAGCCTGGAGCAAAAACGGGGTGTTAGGAGCAAAAGCAGAATACTACCCATGCCCTCTGCACACAAAACCACCAGAGGGGTGGGCAAACTACCTAAGCCACGCCTCCTGCCAGACCCTTGCACACACCCCTACCCTCACTCCATTTAAGGGACCAGCTCACGCCCTCTCTGCAGTGAGCAAGGAAATCTGTTGTTTATTCTTCCTCCCCGCTGCCGCAGCAGAGGCCCCAGTAAAACCTTGGCTAAAAAAATTTTTTTAATTGAAATATGACTGATGTACCATATTGTTTTCATTTCAAGTGTATAGCTGAGTGATTCATTGATATCTATATCTGTATATTCTTTTTATAGATTCTCTGAAACTCATAGATTCATGATGATATGTAAAGTAGATGGAGAATAAAGAGAACACTAGTTAGAAAGATTGGTCAGCAAAGGCTCTTTGCAGAGGTCACATTCAAGAAAGGAGCTGGGGGAAGTGCGAGAGCTAGCCACGGGAGAGCAAAGAGAAGTGTGTTCCAGGTGGGGGGCAGAGCACAAGCAAAGGCCCTGAGGTTGGTGTGTGCTGGACATGTGTGAGGGATGGTAAGGAAAGAGAAAGTGGGCCAGAAACTGTAAGAGCTTTCTCTCCGACAAAGATTTTGGATTTTATTCTGAGTGACACAGGAAGTCACTTTAGTTCTTTAGCACAGAGGCTCTCTGATTTGAACGTTAAAAACAGCACTCATTTTTTGAAATGTGAAAATGGATGGAATATAAAAATGAAGGTTTAACATTCTAATTGTGGGACCATGGTGTGGATATGAATGAAATGGGGACAAGACATCTCAATGTATATATTTCCATGTCATTTTGTTATTGGAGTCTCATTGCTTTACAATGTTGTGTTAGTTTCTACTCTGTAACTCATTGAATCAGCCACATGTATACAAACAGCCCCTTTCTCTTGGGCCTCCTTCCCACCCTCCCCATGTCTCACCCATCTAGGTCCTCACAGAGCACTGAGCTGAGCCCCCTGTGCTATAGAGCAGGTTCCCACTAGCTGTCTGTTTTACACATGGTAGTGTACATATGTCATGACCCAGAAATCCCACTCCTGGGCATATATCAGGACAAAACTCTAATTTGAAAAGATATATATACCCCAATGTTAATTGCAGTACTATTTACAATAGCCAAGACATGGAAGAAACCTAAACGCCCATCGACAGAGCAATGGGTAAAGAAGATGTGCTACATATATCCATCATTTTGATTTTTGAAACACTTAAATGTTAGTTATTCTCCCAAATCATCCCACCCTATGAAACGAATCGCCAGTCCAGGTTCGATGCATGATACTGGACGCTTGGGGCTGGTGCACTGAGATGACCCAGAGGGATGGTAGAGGGGTTCAGGATGGGGAATATGTGTATACCTGTGGTGGATTCATGTTGATGTACCGCAAAACCAATACAATATTGTAAAGTAATTAACCTCCAATTGAAATAAATAAATTTATATTAAAAAAATTAGTTATTGAGTAGGACCATACAGATGAGATTTACAAGAATCTCACTGGATGTCAGGTGAAGAGGAGGCTGTGGGGACAAGGGGAGAAGCAAGGAGTGATGTTGGGGGAGGTGAGCTGACAAGTGGCCAGATTCACGGTTTCTTTCGGAGAGTAGACCCAGTGGCATTTGCTGATGGATTCAGAGTGGGCCTTGGGTGAAATAAGAAAGTTAAGGATGCCTCCTTCAAAGACTGCCATATTTCTTTATGAAGACGAATCCCTCTTCCCCACCTCCTATCCTCCCACAATTCATCACCTGTAGGGATATAGAGTAAGTGGATGACATCCTTTGACTTACAAAAGAGGAAACATGAGAGTTCGTGAAAGTGGGACTTCCCTGGCAATCCAGTGGTTAAGACTGTGCTTTCACATCAGGGGGCATGGGTTCAATCCTTTGTCAGGGAACTAAGATCCCATGTAGCCAAAAAAGAAAGAAAAGAAAAAGAAAATTTCTTGAATTGAATAAAAATGAAAATACAACATACTGACTTAAAAATCATTTTAAAAAAGAATTTATGAAAGATACCAGATATTTTTCTTTAGAATTTCTTTTTTCTTCTAGAAGGGAAATTTAATCAAGTTCTCATTTTTTTTAGATAATGGTTTATTAGATTAAATTGTCTAAAAATTTTTCTAATTAAATTATTAAAATGCCCAAATTTCCATAGAATCCAATTAGTTTGATTCACTCAGTTCAGTTCAGTCACTCAGTCGTGTCTGACTCTTTGCGACCCCATGGAGCGCAGCACGCCAGGCTTCCCTGTCCATCACTAACCCCCAGAGCTTGATCAAATTCATGTCCATCAAGTCAGTGATGCCATCCAACTCTCTCATCCTTTGTCATCCCCTTCTCCTCCTGCCTTCAATCTTTCCCAATCAAGGTCTTTTCCCATGAGTCAGTTCTTTGTATCAGGTGGCCAAAGTATTGGAGCTTCAGCTTCTGCTTCATCATCAGTCTTTCTAATGAATATTCAGAACTGATTGCCTTTAGGATGGACTAGTTGAATCTCCTTGCAGTCCAAGGGACTCTCAAGAGTCTTCTCCAATACCACAGTTCAAAAGGATCAATTCTTCAGTGTTCAGCTTTCTTTATGGCCCAAATCTCACATCCACACATGACTACTGGAAAAATCATAACTTTGACTAGATGGACCTTTGTAGGCAAAATAACATCTCTGCTTTTTAATATGCTGTCTAGGTTGGCCATGGCTTTTCTTCCATGAAGCAAGCATCTTTTTATTTCATGGCTATAATCACCATCTGCAGTGATTTTGGAGCCCAAGAAAATAAAGTCTGACACTGTTTCTAAAGTCTGATACTGTTAATAAAGTATGACACTGTCTCCCCATCTATTTGCCATGAAGTGATAGGACCAGATGACATGATCTTCTTTTTTTTTTAATTTAACTTTATTTTACTTTACAATACTGTATTGGTTTTGCCATACATCAACATGAATCTGCCGCGGGTGTACACGTGTTCCCAATCCTGATCTTCTTTTTTTGAATGTTGAGTTTTAAGCCAGCTTTTTCACTCTCCTCATTCACTTTCATCAGGAGGCTCTTCAGTCCCTCTTTGCTCTCTGCCATGAGGGTGGTGTTATCCGCATATCTAAGGTTATTGATATTTCTCCCAGCAATCTTGATTCCAGCTTGTGCTTCATCCAGCCCAGCGTTTCTCCTGATGTACTCTGCATATAAGTTAAATAAGCAGGGTGACAATATATAGCCTTGATGGACTCCTTTCCCAATTTGGAACCAGTCCATTGTTCCATGTCTGGTTCTAACTGTTGCTTCTTGACCTGCATACAGATTTCTCAGGAGGCAGATAAGCCTCCTGAGGAATACCAGGTGGGGGATTCCCATCTCTTTAAGAATTTTCCACAGTTTATTGTGATCCACACAGTCCAGGAAGGCTTTGGCATAGTCAATAAAGCAGAAGTAGATGTTTTTCTGGACTCTCTCGCTTTTTCTATCATCCAACAGATGTTAGCAATTTGATCTCTGGTTCCTCTACCTTTTTTAAATCCGGCTTGAACATCTGGAAGTTCTTGGTTCATGTACTGTTGAAGCCTAGGTTGGAGAATTTTGAGCATTACTTTGCTAGTGTGTGAGATGAATGCAATTGTGTGGTAGTTTAAACATTCTTTGGCACTGACTTCCTTTGGGATTGGAATGAAAACTGACCTTTTCCAGTCCTGTGGCCACTGCTGAGTTTTCCAAATTTGCTGGCATATTGAGTGCAGCACTTCCACAGCATCATCTCTTAGGACTTGAAATAGCTCAACTGGAATTCCATTATCTCCACTAGAATCACTCAGAAACCTCATTAAAAGGAGAAGTATCCTTCTTCATAAATACATTCATTAATATATTATAAATACATTTTTCATGATGGTTATATAAAAATAAAATTTCAAACTTGTCAAGAATCTAGTCAAGTATTTGTGTTTTAGAGTAATTCAACTTTAGTCTTACGAACTATACTTTTGGAAAACAGTGCTTGTTTATATACTTTAACTGAAAGTGAATTAGGAGCAAAGAAAAATTTTAAAGCAGACTTCAATTATATTTTTACAAAATATGTACACATATACATATTTATACACAAATATTTATACATACAGGCTTCCCAGGTGGCTCAGTGGTAAAGAATCCACCTGTCAAGACAGGAGATTTGGGTTCAATCCCTGGGTTGGGAAGATTCCCTAGAGTAGGAAATGACAACCCACTGCAGTATTCTTGCTTGGGAAATCCCATGGACAGAGGAGCCTGGAAGGCTATAGTCCATAGGGTCCAAAAGAGTTGCACAAGACTTCAGAGACTAAGCAGCAGCATTTATACAGACACATACAAACGTGTAATTACACATGCATGCACCTATATGCATACATATGTTTTGTATGTATTAATGCATACATGGGTATTTATGGTAAGTAAACACACACGGCCATACACCATATACACACTGCACATTAGGTATGCACCTGAAGTTTCAGCGGTGGGACAAATGAGACCAGGCTGCTTCCTATGCCTCACAGGTGGTAGGTCGTATATTTAGACTCTTGTGTGAAAGCATCCTACTCACCTCAAACTGTGCAATATACCAACTATGGTCCCAAGAGTAGCGTTCTCAGATACAGACACAGAATACAGAGTTCTGTTCAAGCCTATTAATTTTTCTCCTTGCCTCTATTCCTCCAACACACACTGCATGTTAACAACAGATTAATTTTCTTTTAACAATGTCCTTATTAGATAAAGCAAAGGTCCCCTTGATATGAGAAAAATGCTACCAGAAAAGGCAACTTGAAATGACTTTTCCTAAACCAGGGTCCAACTCTTCAAAATCAACAATGAAAGAAAAAGTTAAGGCTTGATCAAGACCTAATTTAGGAAGCTAAAATTATTAAAATGTTTGCTATATATCACTTTAACAACATTTTGGTTTTCATTGCAATTACAGAGTGATTTGCAGGAAAAACAGAATGCAAGCCAAGTCATTCTCTAATTAACACAATTTTTACAGAGGTTAAAAATGTTAATTTGCCAAGTATAAACCTTTAAAATACAACATGACACTTGTAACTGTCTCTGCCATTTCATCATCAGTTAGAATTGTGGAATTCTTACAAATGGGAAGTGACCCTGGTACTCTTTGTCTCTGAGTGAGAAGCTCAGAGAAAAAGTCGTAAGACTGAACTTTAAATTCATGTATTTAGGTATAAATGATCTTATCTGCAAAGCATAAATAGAGACCCAGACACAGAGAACAAATATATGGATACAAAGGGAGAAAGTGAGTGTGTGTGGCATGAATTAGGAGACTGGAATTGACATCTATACACTATTGATACTATGTGTAAAATATTAATAGATAACTAATGAGCACCTACTGCATAGCACAAGGAACTTTACTTAACGCACTGTGGTGACCTGAATGGGAACAAAGTCCAAAAGGGTGGCATACATACGTACAGAGAGCTGCTTCACTTTGCTGTACAGTAGAAACTAACACAACATTGTAAAGCAACTGTAAGTAAGTAAGGAAGTAAGTAAAGTCACTCAGTCGTGTCCGACTCTTTGTGACCCCATGGACTGCAGCCCACCAGGCTCCTCAGTCCATGGGATTCTCCAGGCAAGAATACTGGAGTGGGTTGCCATTGCCTTCTCCAGGGGATCTTCCCGACCCAGGGATCGAACCCGGGTCTCCCGCATTGGAGGCAGACACTTTAACCTCTGAGCCACCAGGGAAGCTCCAATAAAAATTAAGAAAAAAAAGTCCCCAGGGAAACCAAAGGTAAAAATAATGCCCCACTTAACCATATAATGTGCCTGGACCTTACTTAGGGCAAGACTGATTAACCCAAAAGGCAATGAGTGTATGTATATCAATTCTAACTTTTTAATAATAATCAATAATACCTAATACTTATTGATATTTTGTAATAAGATTTGTTCTGAATGCTTTGTACTTTTCTGAGTTTTTAGTGAATAAAAATTAAATTTTCTTTACAAAAAATTCGTGTATTTATTTTATCAGAAACAAATACAGAAACATCTAGACAACCATGGTGGGATGATTTGAAATGTCACCATGAATAGATGCTAAATTACTAAAATAAACTAGTTCATTTCTGGATTTGAAAGATCTGTGCCACTGACCTATTGTTCTTAGAGAAACCTTTCCTGGCAATCCATCCGATTTTAGCATTGTATTCATCCTGAAGCACCACCCTTTACACTGTTTTATTTTTACCATCACCCTGTCTATAAGATAACATTTTCTCCTCCATTTCCACACATTAGAACATAAAGGATCTTGGCTTTCTTGCTAAATTTCAGCACTTGGACAGTGCCTGGCATCATGTATACTCACTGAGTATGAATTTTTCCATTCTATTTTTTTCATGATGTAGTTATTAGCATGTAGATTTATAATTTATCTGCAGGATGTATCTTCCTTTTTGAAATATTTTGGTTATTTCATTACTTCTCTTTTTTGAAATATTTTGGTTCTTTTAAGCATTCTTTTTTCTAGATGAATTTGAGAATTATTTGGTTATTTTTCTGACCGCCCTGTTAGGATTTAAATGAGCGTAATACTGCATTTATAAATTAATTTGCTGTGAATATGCCACTTCTTGGTATCAACTTTTTTTTTTTTTATCATCCAGGAACATGAATAAGACTTCAGTGACAGAAGTCTTATTTCTTATCCCTTAGTTGAGTTTGGGGATTTTTTTCCATATTGTTCCCAAACAACTGTTCTTCAGTTTTTTCTTGGGTGCCTTATATTTTTACACACGGTCATTTAATACCATTGAGAGATGGTCAGAGTAAAAGTAATAAAGCATGCTCTGGTCAGTGGCTCTAAAGTTTTTGGGTCACTAATTTCTTTGAGAATATGAAGTTCACGACATTTATGAGCTCTCTGTACATATAAATGTGTGTATACGTGTGTGTCTGAGTTTCATGGGTTCCATGAACATAGATTGACCATAAGCAGGTAAACCTTCTGTAATGACTTTAAAATGAATTTTTATGTATTTTGCTATACTTGGTCTTCATTGCTGCACGTGGGCTTTTTCTAGCTGCGGCGAGCAAGGGCTACTCATCACTGCAGCGCACGGTCTTCTCGTTGTGGAGCACAGGCTCTCGGCTCATGGGCTTCAGAAGCTGTGGCTCTCAGGCTTAGTTACTCTGCAACATGTGGGACCTTCCCAGATGAGGGATTGAACCCGTGTCCCCTGCATTGGCAGGCGGATTCTTAGCCACTGGCCCACCAGGGAAGTCTTGTAATGACTGTTTAAGTACAGAGACTGATAGACATTCAGAGGGAAATCCTTTTTTATTTAAAGGAAGCATTATGTCTGTATGTCTCTACTCCAACTTACTTATGTCTTTCTTGGGAAAAAAGAATGTGTAAGAAATAGAGGTGAATTAAGATAGAAAGTCTGTCTGTCTGATACACACACATACACAGACACGTTGTGTGAACACAGGTTCAGAAGAGGACAAGCAAAGCAATATGAATATTTTACTGGATTCTTCTGGAGAAAACATAAACATTTTCTGCCTTTAATCATTTCTGTTCCAGTGACAAAAACACCATGGGAGAAAATTTTTCATCCTGTGGATGCGGAGAACGGTGAACCACATGTAGGAAATGTGAATGACAGTGTACAGCAATTCAGGAGATTATTTTGCCAGCAATGTTTGGATTCCCTATATTGTTCCAACTTCTATAAGATAAATAGAAGCATCTCTTTACATATAGAGTGTGAAAGCACTGGGTACCTATCAATAGTAAATATACATATTTGAACACTACGTTATTTCATATTTATATGCCACAGAACTCCGATGGTAGAGCTTAATAATGCGTATAAAATAGTAAACATCATTCACTCACTTTGATACAAGCACAGAAACACAACCAAAATGCCTGAATGGTCCAGAAATTCAAGCATGTTTATAAACGGATAGAAAAAACAAAAACTAGAGGAATGTGAAATCTGCCAACCTCGGTAATACTCTGGGAAGCTGACATGATTTTAGAATAAATCTTTAGTTTTCAAAAATATGTAATTTATTTATTTTTGGTTGTGCTAGGTCTTTGTTGCTGCCCATGAACTTTCTCTAGTTGCAGTGAGCGGAAGCTACTCTCTAGTTGTGGTGTGTGGGCTTCTCATTGCAGTGGCTTCTTTTGTTGCAAAGCACGGGCTCTCAAGCTTGGTAGTTGCACCATGTTGCTTGGCTGTTCAGAGGCATGTAGGATCTTCCCAGACCAGGGATCATAACCACATCCCCTGCATTGGCAGATAGATTCTTCACCACTGGACCACAAGGGAAGTCCCAAATCTTTGAGTTTTTTAAATACATTTTTATTTTAAAAATTTTTATAATGAACATACATATAAGAAAAATCATAATCATCACAAGCAATACAGCTATTTCCACTTGGAGAAAAAATATAAAAGTTTCTAGCACTAAAAATGTGGCCAGTGTGACTGAAATCACTTAAAATATTAATTTAAATAGCCACAGGTGTTCAGTGGTGTCCATAATGGACAGTGTGAGTTCACTTCCATGGAACAATAGTGAGAAGCAAGAAAACAAAGACTATATGGATTTAAAATATCTGGTTTATTTATATTTATTATATATTCTCCTAAGAGAATCCCATGGACAGAGGAGCTTGGCGGGCTACAGTCTGTAGCATCACAGATGCTACATGACTAAGCAACTGAGCACACACACACAAGACTGGTCCTAAGGATGACTGTGGGATGAACAGTGCTGATGCCTGAGGCACCCTCAAGCAAGCAGGCAGGCTCCTATATTCTTTCATTTACCTCCAAGTCCTACTTGATGGGTTCTTCCAGTTTCTTTCTGCAAGTTTTCCCAAACCATCTCCCAATTCCTCTTTGCAGGTGGAGCTCACAAAACAGGTGTTACTATGGCAAACTACTGTTGATATCATTAGCAGGAGCAGGGACTAATGAATGAGGGCATTGCAGTGGTACCCGAGTGGTTCAAAGGCAGGCAGAGATCACCTTTCAGGGGTGAATTCCACACATCTTTCCCTATGACAAACAACCTTGCAAGATGCATATCCATCTTTTTGTGTATTAATATTTGACAGTGTCCATTGAAGAGAGTTCTCTTGACCTGGAACTGCTGGTCAAACAACACATGCCTGTCTAATCATTGGGATATCATCAAATTCCCTCCCTTAGGAGTTGTGGCATTTTTAATTCATCTGCTCACTTCCTCACGTCTATGGCAAAAGAGGATGTTATGAAACATTCGTGGGTTTTTTGTGTTTTTTTTAAATTTGGGGGTGGGGGTTGAGATGTGGTATCTCAAAACACTTTTAATTTACATCTCTCTTTATATGAGCAAGAGTGAGCACATTTAATATATTGAATGACCGTGTGCTTTTACTTTCTGCAAACTGTTTATACCTCTGAACATTTCCCTTTAGGGCCAGTGATCTTTTTTCTCTCTGGTTTTAAAAATTCCTCATAGGTATATGGTTAGGTCTGTCCTACAATTTGTAGTATTTTCTAAAGTTTGTTATGTTTTCCTTCTTGTGAATTTTTCCCCATTCATAGTTTTGTTTATGCCATCCTATTTGTCTTTTTTCTCTCTGGATTTTGGGTCCTAGAAGGGTTTTTCTTTTTTCTCAGATTATGGAGGAATGCATCCATATTATCTACTAGTATTTGCATTTATTGCTTCAATGTGTTTTGTTTTTACATTTAAATCTCTGATTCACGTGTTATTTACCCTGGTATGATATGTGCAGAGCAGCTCCAATCATGTCATTTTCACAAGGTGTATTCAGCTATTCCTATACCTCTTATTAAAAAGTTCATCTTTTCTCCACTGATTTGTAATGCTTTCTCATAATAAATTTCAGTATGATAAGTTTTTTTCTACTATGACTTATGGATTTATCTCACTACCCATGTAACAATACTACAAAGACTAACACTCTGATCCTGTTTTAATTATACAAGATTTCTGATATGGTTTTTTATTTTTTTCATATTTACTTATCTATTTGGTTGTGGCAGGTCTTAGTTGCAGCAGGCAAACTCTTAGTTCCCTGACTAGGGACCGAACTCAGGTCCCCTGAGCTGGAAGCATGGAGTCAGCCACTGGACCACCAGGGAAGTCCCATCTCATATGTTTTGAGATTAGGTGGGCTTCCCTGGTGGCTCAGATGGGACAGAACCCACCTTCAGTGCAGGAGACCTGGGTTTGACCTCCGAGTTGGGAAGATTCCCTGGAGGAGGGCATGGCCACCCACTCCACTATTCTAGCCTGGAGAATCCCCATGGACAGAGGAGCCTGCTGGGCTACAGTCCATGGGGTCGCAAAGAGTGGGACATGATTGAGTGACTAAGCATGGCACAGGTATACTGCACCTTGTTTTTCTTGTTCAATATATTCATGAAGCTTCTTGTTCATTTAATTTTCTCAACGAACTTTTAAAGCAACCTGTATAGCTCCAGAAAAACAAATACGATAGTAATTTTATTGAAAATGCACTGAGTTTATTACTTTCGGGAAAACTACCTTCATGATGTAAAGACTTCCTGTTCAAGGACATGGTATATCTTTCCATGTTGAAACAGGGTTTTCATCTTTCTTTTGAACTTTAAAGAAGGTTTTATAATTTCCTACATTTTGGTTTTGAATTTTTTTCTAAGTTTGTGCTTCAGCACTTTATGTATTTTTTGCTATTACAAGAGCAGTCTTGTTAACGTGTTTTGTTGTTGTCTGCATATAGAATGCCTATGAGTTTTGTGCTGATTTTTATAAATCCATTATTTCGTTAGTTTGTCTCACTATTTTTCTCAGTTTTCCCATTGATGCCTTGGAATTTTCTGGATATATAATTATATCATCTGCAAAGAGAGATGCTTTCATGTCTCCGTTTCCGATTCGTATGCCTCTAATTGCTTTCATTTGTCTAGTTAAGGAAGTAATACCAACACAATGTTAAAAGTTTGGGAAGAGAATGGACATCTTTATTTTGTTCCTGATTTTAGAGAATGCCTCTGCTTTGGTTAACTGGCTGTAACACTAGCTTTCTGCTACACTTGATATTTTTGAGTCCTAAGCTCTCTGAGGTTCTGTGGGGACTCACAGCCCTTCAGCTGTTCATCCCTACACCTGGGGCCACGCTGCCCCCAGCCCCCTCGATCCACACAGATCCCCACATTCCCTCCTCCCAGTCCCCCATATCTCATCTTTCTCTGTTCTGTGTTCATAGCTTTTTCTTTTCTTTTCTATATTTTATATGGTACCTTGGCAGGGAAGGATATAATATGTGTATATAAAAGTGAAAGTTGTGCAGTTGTGTCCAACTCTTTGCGACCCCATGGACTGTATAGTCCATGGAATTCTCTAGGCCAGAATACTGGAGTGGGTAATTGTTCCGTTCTCCAGGGGATCTTCCCAACCCAGGGACTGAACTCAGGTCTCACGCATTGCAGGCAGATTCTTTACCAGCTGAGCCACAAGGAAAGCCCAAGAATACTGGAGTGGGTAGCCTATCCCTTCTCCAGCAGATCTTCCCGACCCAGGAATCAAACTGAGGTCTCCTTCATTGCAGGTGGATTCTTCACCAGCTGAGCTACTGTGGAAGCCCATGTATGTTTAAGCCTCATCTTAAACTAGATTTACCAAATGAGAAGGTGACTGAAACGTAGCACTCCCGTCAACATCCTTTTTTGTTGTTGCTGTTCATTTGCTTTGAAAATTAGTTTCTTATCAACAGTCTGCATTGGAACAATTAGCCAAAATGTCAGAAAATGTCATTTGAAAAACAGTCTATATATATAATATCAATATTTATTTTGCAATGTATTTATATTTAAAATATAAGTCTATTTAATAAACATATATTATATATCATATATAATCAGTTCAGTTCAGTTCAGTCACTCAGTTGTGTCCGACTCTTTGAGACCCCATGAATCGCAGCATGCCAGGCCTCCCTGTCCATCACCAACTCACGGAGTTTACTCAGGCTCACGTCCATTGAGTCAGTGATGCCATCCAGCCATCTCATCCTCGGTTGTCCCCTTCTCCTCCTGCCCCCAATCCCTCCCAGCATCAGAGTCTTTTCCAATGAGTCAACTCTTCGCATGAGGTGGCCAAAGTACTGGAGTTTCAGCTTCAGCATCATTCCCTTCGAAGGAATCCCAGGGCTGACCTACTTCAGAATGGATTGGTTGGATCTCCTTGCCGTCCAAGGGACTCTCAAGAGTCTCTCCAACACCACAGTTCAAAAGCATCAATTCTTCAGCTCTCAGCTTTCTTCACAGTCCAACTCTCACATCCATACATGACCACTGGAAAAACCACAGCCTTGACTAGACAGAGCTTTGTTGGCAAAGTAATGTCTCTGCTTTTGAATATGCTATCTAGGTTGTTCATAACTTTTCTTCCAAGGAGTAAGTGTCTTTTCTCTCCACTGTCCTGTCCCCAAAGTATGGCTTTCTCCCTGTTGGTTTTCAGACAGCTCTTCCCCCTCCTTCCTTCTCTGAAGGAAGAATGAGGCAGGAGTGACATGTAGAGCAGGAAAGCTAAGTGTTTTCAGAATCCCCAGCAGACTTGTGCTTCCTAAATGCCTGGCAGAACTGTGCCCTGGCCACCCTGAAGGCAAGGGAAGTCATTGTTCGTGTTTATCAAAGCTAGGATCACTGCCAACTCAAGCAAAATCAAGGCTCTTATAATAAGAGAAAAAGAGAAATGGATTTTGGATAGACGACTAGCAATGTCATCCACACAGGGTTCCTGAGTAAACAAGTCAGTTTATTCAAACTGCTTCTGCTTCAGAGAGAGAGCTCAGTCATATTTTATTTTCTAAAAAAAATAGACTTCAGACTCTTCAAAAGCAATGAGTATTTTTGTAAGTTTTAGCTCACCATCTAAAACCTCTATTGTAGCATTTACCATAGAATTTGTCTGCCATATATATATATTATATGTATGTCATATGTTATATATATGATATACAATATATATTATATAATAATACATATTATTACATTATATAATAGTATATACACTGCCGGGGGCCAGCGTGAAGAACTCCGCCCATGGCAAAGGTCATGAGGAAGGAGGCTTGGCATACGCAAAGGCGTGATCAAGCCTCAGGAAACCCCCTGTTCCCGAGCATCTAACCCCAAAACCAGAGTCTGTTTTATGCTCTCACCTACACCTCTGACTTTACGGGGGGCTCTCCCCCATAACCGTTTCTCTCGGAGGAGTAAACGTGCAGCTCCAAGGCAATAAAAATTCCTGGGCGTGACAAGAGTGTTTCAGCTTACGGACTCCTCTGAAGGTTATCTAGCCCGCCTGTATAGGTTCGTCCGGCCACATGTGATTGTTTACAGCCTCCCAATCTGAGAGGCACGAGATGTTTTAGACTTACTAAAGGCAAATTCTTTTGGGGAGTTGGAAATTGTTAGTATAGTGAGTTGGTTAGGAATTATATTGGTGAAGGGTTTTTCATTTGTTGTGTCAATAATTGCTGCTAATTCCCTCCCCTGGGTGGGACAAGGATGTCTCAGGTCAAACCTCTCTGCTGACAGACTAGCTTGTGTGACAGGGTTATCCATACTCCTGCCACATGATTGTTTACTACCTCTTAACCATAAACAGCACAGAGAGTTTTGGAGTATTTTGAGAGTCTTAATTAGCATAGGGCTTTTTCTTCTTGTTGAGTCAATGATTGCCGCCAGGCCTCCATATCCTTAGGCACCTGGGAATATATTAATCAATGTATTTGGAATATAGAAAAGGAAATATAGTAGTTTTGGATGTTAGCAATACTAGACTTTTTGAGTTAATGGATTTTCTCTTTTGTAATAGATCACTGTGCTTTGTTATAAATCACTGTGTCCTTGTTATGTAAAACTGTAACTTTATCACTATTTTAAGACTAAATAGATCTTAAGGGGACCATTGGTGAAAGGAATTTCATTTGTTGGGCTGATGTTTGCTGCTAAATCTCCATGTTCCCTACCCTTATAATGAATACAACTAGCATATAGGAAGAAGTAAGTATTAACCTTTAAGCATATAGGAGAAATAAGCATTAACCTTTAAGATTAATCAGTTAACCTTGGGTTAAATAAATTCCTTTCTTGATTGTAACTCACTACACCCTCACCCTATAGGAATGTAACTTTATTTGGAGGGTGGTGCCTGGTTTAAGAAAAAACACCCTTAGAAAAAAAAAGTTTTCGGTTATGAGAAAGAAAGGATCATAAAATCCCTAAGACCTTTTTATGTGAAGCACCTGATTTTGATAAAGGTCAGGACTGCTGACCCCCGCGTGACTCTGTATTCATCCCTATGTGTAACAAAAGGTATATAAGCAAACCTAAAAATAAAGAAAATGGATCAGTTTCCGGAAAGACTGATTCTCCCATGTCACTTCTTTCTTGCTCCCGTTTCTCTGGCTGAATTCCCATCTGGATTCAGCCTCCTTTTCTCCACTACACTATCTCCTACTAAACTATCCGTTTCTAATCTCTCTCTATATCTCTAATTAAATATGTATTTTTCCAAAGACGCCGACGCTGTCCCCACCTTCGAATTCCCTGGATCCGCCAGGGCTGGACCCCGGCAATACACTATATATATTATATATATATATACTATATATATTACATATATTTTATATATATGGAGAAGGCAATGGCACCCCACTCCAGTACTCTTGCCTGGAAAATCCCATGTATGGAGGAGCCTGGTAGGCTGCAGTCCATGGGGTCGCATAGTATATAACAGCATATATAATATATACTATATATATATAGTATATATTATATCTATAGAATATATTATATAGTATATACTATATATATAGTATATATTATATAATAATACATGTTATATATTAAATATCATATATACAACATATCACATATATATTATATATATATACGGCAGACGAATTCTATGGTAAATGCTACAATAGAGGTTTTAGACGGTGAGCTAAAACTTACAAAAATACTCATTACTTTTGAAGAGTCTGAAGTCTATTTTTTTTAGAAAATAAAATATGACTGAGCTCTCTCTCTGAAGCAGGAGCAGTTTGAATAAACTGATTTGTTTACTCAGGAACCCTGTGTGGATGACATTGCTAGTCATCTATCCAAAATCCATTTCTCTTTTTCTCTTATTATAAGAGCCTCGATTTTGCTTGAGTTGGCAGTGATCCTAGCTTTGATAAACACAAACAATGACTTCCCTTGCCTTCAGGGTGGCCAGGGCACAGTTCTGCCAGGCATTTAGGAAGCACAAGTCTGCTGGGGATTCTGAAAACACTTAGCTTTCCTGCTCTACGTGTCACTCCTGCCACATTCTTCCTTCAGAGAAGGAAGGAGGGGGAAGAGCTGTCTGAAAACCAACAGGGAGAAAGCCATACTTTGGGGACAGGACAGTGGAAAGATGATGCCAACCTGGGACATCAAATGCATCAGTCCTGGACAATCTTCCTCTGGGCTAATTTTCTTTTTGAGAAAACCATAATCCTCTATTGGGTTAAAGAGGTTAAACTACAGTAGTCCAGTTTCAGCCACACAGATTCAAACATCTAGTGAAGGCAGATTTCTGTACATTTAATATCATTAGTTTGAGATAGAAAATTCCTCTAGAAAGTAAGCTATGCTATTTCCTACAGTTTGGGCATAAAACCCATATGGGAGGATGGGGTGATTTTTGTACCCTAAGAAATACAGGCGATATTAGAAAACATTAGATAAATCCCCTTCCAGCAAGCACCATTCTAGAACCTTTAGTCTTTGGAAGATGGTAATACATCCTCAAGGTTTCAAGTTCCACAAATATTTATTGCACACCAAGTACTTCGCTGAGTGCAACATGAATAGGAAACTCTTATTTTGACCTTGGAGAGATTACACTTTATCTCTTCTAGGAGACAAACAATCAAGCAATACAGTAAATATGTAATAGAGGTTTTGGACAGTGATCTATTGAAATACAAACAAAGGAGTAATTATTCTTTCCATGAAGTCATATGAATTAAGTATTAAAAACATCTTAGCTGGCCATGAATCAACAATGTCTTACACCCAATAAGCCCTTACAAAATATTTTCTAAGTAGAATTAAAGCACTTCACTATGCCACCAGTGAAAACACAATCCACACATACCTTTGAGTGTCCTAGCCCTGTGATGCTGTATTATAAAGAATCAAAATCAAGTCACTGAACTTCCCTGGTGGGAAGAATCCCTGGGTAAAGAATCTGACTGCAATGCAGGAGACCCTGGATCAATCCCTGGGTTAGAAAGATCCCTGGAGGAGGGCATGGCAATCCACGTCAGTATTCTTGGCTTGGAGAATCCCACGGACAGAGGAGCCTGGTGGGCTACGGTCCACAGGGTTGCACAGACTTGGATACGACAGATGCAACTTAGCACAACATGGTGTTAAATACTGGCCCTCAAATAGTCGTGTCTACAGACTTTATGATGATGTCAAAGTGATATGCATTTAATAGAAACTGTACTTTGAGTTTTGAATTGTGACCTTATCCCAGCCTGGTGATATGTAATACAATCGTCTCCTGAGATTCTGGATACTGGCAGCTACATCTCACATCAGCCACACCATGACCAGGGTAAACAACTGATCCATTTACAACCATCCTTGCCCAGACAACCATTCTGTTTTTCACTTTCACTACAGTATTTAATAAATTACATGAGACATTCAACACTTTATGATAAAATAGGTTTTGCGACAGGTGATTTTGCCCGACTGCAGGCTAACGTATGTGCTCTGAGCAGGGCAAGGCTAAGTTATGATGTTCAGGAGTTTAGATGTATTAAATGCATTTTTGACTTACAATATTTTCAACTTAAGATGGGTTATATTAAGACATATCGAGACATAATCTTATTGTAAATCAGGGAAGATCTGTACTTGGAACCTGAGAATGTGACCTTAAGTAGGGTCTTTGCAGATGTAATTAGTTAAGATGATGTCATAATGTATTAGGGCCCTAAACTCAACAGCTGGTGTCCCTAAATCCAATGGCTGGTCACAGAAGCAGATAAAAAAGCCATGTAAAGGTTCAGTGGTGAAGAAACTGTCTGCCAATGAAAATGACACAGGTTCGATCACTGGTCTGGGAAGATCTCACATGCCGCAGAGCAACAAAGCCCACATGCCGAGAGCTCTGGAGCCACAGCAAGAGAAGCCACCACAATGAGCAGCCCACACACTGCAACACAGAGTCGCCCCTGCTCACTACAACTAGAGAAAAACCTACAGCAGCAAAGACCCATCACAGCGATAAATAAATATACATAAATGATATAATTTTTTAATAGCCATGTAAAGACACAGGGGCAGATACACCCTCAGGGAGAAGGTCATGTGATGATGGAGGAGGAAATTAGAGGGATGCACTACAACGGAGGAACACCAGGGATTCCTGACAATACCAGAAGCTTGAAGGAAACAAGGAAGAGTCCTACCCTGGAGGTTTCAGAGGGAGCAGAGAACACCTTGACTCCAGATTTCTAGTCCATGGATGAGAGGATGAATTTCCATTATCTGAAGCCACCTAGTTTGTGGTACCTTATTTCTGCAAATTATGTGCAGGAAACGAATCCACCATCTTTCTTGTATTTTCCTTGGGTAGTCACCATTTTCCCAGCTTCACCCCCAGGTTCAGGAGGTGCTAATGTCACATCCCCATGTTTCCATGATGTAGGATGTAGACCTGGCCAATCAGTCTTGGCTGTGATGGGGTCGCATGGAGGAGGGATGTGACCTAGTTTTGGCTAAAGAGAGAGCAATGAATTCCAGAAATTCCATGGAAACTCCTGAAATATTTCTATTTCCCTTGGATACTCTGGGATAAAGATGTAAGTTCAGGTGCAGCAGCAAGTATTTTGCCACCATGAGGGAGACAGGTACTGACAGAAGACATGTGTGGAGCTTAAAGACAAAGGCTTCCACAGAGGTAACATGGCAAAGAAGATAGAAACCCTGATCCTGGTAATGTCATTCAGGGAAATTAATGAAGCTTTGCCTCGAACCAGAACCACCACTCTACTTTGCAGTGATGCGAGCTAATGTTATAACCAAGAAAATCCTAAATAAGTAAATAAATAGTATATATATATATATATATATATACACACACACACACACAGTATACATATATACAATATACATATATACACATACATACTATATATATATTAAAAAGCTATACTACACTATGTTTTCTTCACTGCATCCACAGTTAAACCCTATCACATATGAATATAAAATGCCAAGTCCACACTCTTTCACTTCGCAGGTAGCAAGCAACCATTAGAGATTTTATTTAGTTATATATTTTTTTAAATGTAAATGTATATTGTATGTTAATATTTATATGCAAAATCTAAAGAGAAATTATACACATGGACTTATCTACAAAACAGAAAGAGACTCAGACTTAGAGAACAAATTTATGGTTACCAGGGGGCAAGGGTGGTTGGTAGGGGAGGGATAATTAGGGAGTTGGGATGGACATGTACAAACTGCTATATTTAAAATGAATAACCAACCAGGACCTACTGTACAGCACAGGGAATTCTGCTCAATATTCTGTAACAACCTAGAGGGGAAAATAATTTGAAAAACAATCTATACGTGTATATGCATAGCTGAATCACTTTGCTGTACCCCTGAAATTATCACAATGTTACTTATCAATTACACTCCAATATAAAATAAGATGACCTGAATGGGAAGGAAGTCCAGAAAAGAGGGAATATATGTATACATACGGCTGATTCACTTTGTGGTACAGTAGAAATTAACACAACATTGTAAAGCAACTATACTCCAATAAAAATTAATTTTAAAAAACTGTCAATCATCTCCGCACACATCCTGTCACTGACAGTTCCAAATCATGCCTAAGAAAGCAGAGTGTAGTTTCCTGTGCACAGCATCATGGCAGAACTGTCCAATAAATGAAGAAAACAGCAGGGGGAAAATGCGAGCCAACAGGACAGCCAGAAAAACCGAAAGCAAATCTATTTCTCTTGCTAGATTGTTTATGTACTTTCCCACTAAGCTCAGGTCCTGCAGGAAGTCACAAAGGCAGATAATCATCTCTGCTGCCAAGAAGCTGTCAGTACAACCAACAAAACGGTGAAGGCTAAAAACCCCCCATCACCCCAGCAGACACCCTCGTTTCTGCATCCCTCCAAAATCTATCTCCAACTAAACCAACACAGAGTAGGTGTAGCCTCCAATATTTTTTGAGTACTGGCATAGGATACCCAGTATAAACCTACTAATTGGTGAAAGATTCTAGGAACATTTTTATATTTCCGTATTTAAGCATTACATATGGTGTCTGATGTGGAGTTTTGGTATCTAGTCTTCATGTAGTTAAAAAAAATTCTCATCCATTCCTACAATTTGAGCTTATTGCGTATTTTAAAAATCAAGAAATGGCATTAAACTTTGAGACATTTTCTTCAGATGTTTATAAGACATCAAGATGATCACATATTTCTTTATTTATTCTACTGATCAATGATTTTAACCAGTGTTTCTCATGTAGGGGAGATTTATCCACCCAGGGAATATCTGGCAATTTCTGGAGATATTTTTGGTTGTCATATATGATGGAGGAGGTTACTATGATATCTAGGTGGTAAAGACCAGTGAAAAAGTGATAGTGTCAGTCATTCAGTCATGTCTGACTCTTTGTGACCCCATGGACTATATATAGCCCAGCTCCTCTGTCCATGGGATTTTCCAGGCAAGAACACTGGAGTGGGTTGCCATGCCCTTCTCCAGGGGATCTTCCCAACCCAGGGATCAAACCCATGTCTCCTGAATTGCAGGCAGATTCTTTACCATCTGAGCCACCTGGAAAGCCCAGTGGAGGCCAGAGATGCTGCTAAACACCCCTCAGTGTCCAGGATAACACCCCCTGGACCCCTGAACAAAGAATCCTCTGCTCCAAAATGCAATAATGCAGAGACACTGGAGAAACTCCTAAAGCTGATCCCCTGATGTCCTAATGTTGAATACCTATTGAACTATATTCCAACACAAGCTTTACTTGGTCATATTTTTAATTCACTTTTGGATTTGATTTACTAATATTTTAGGTAAGATTTTGGCCCCTATGCTCCCAAGTGAGCTGATCCTTATTTTTGTTTTTCAACTATTGTCAAATTTTGTCATCAGGGTAAAGCTAGATTCATAAAATAGTTGGGAATCTTTTCTCTCATCAAACTGATGATGTTCAATTAACATACAGTACAATTTCTTCGTACTGTGCACAGTTTTCTGAGTTTTGACAAGAGTGTAGTTTTGTGACCATCACAACAGTAACGATACAGAAGAGTTCCATCGGCGTCACCCCCACCCCAAAATGATCTCCTTGTCCTGCTTCTTCATGGTCAAATCCTCCCTTAACTTACTGTCCTTTTTCTGTTTATTTTTTTCTTTCTTCCCTCTCTTCCTCTCTCCCTCCCTCCCTTCCTTCCTTCTTCATATTTTTAATTTTCAAATTAATTCATGCTTGTTCAATTAATCAAATCATATAGCAATTTAAATAATGCGTTTCTACTTTTCTCTCATTCTCACCCCTTACTGGCATTAATGCTAGTGTTTAAGAGAATATTTACATATTTGGGGATCATGAACTGTCATATAAAATAGACAACAATTCACATCCATATCACTGTTTAACTTTTGTTGGTGAGAGGCACCATCAACAAAAGCAAAAGAGAGATACATGGTAGCTGTATCACTGAACGGAAATGTCACCATCTTGTCATAGGACAGGGGCACCTAAGGATAATAAGGTGCCCTTGTTATAAGACAAACAACAAGAAACAAAAACCTTAGCATATATATACCACAATTGCTTTATCCATTCATCTGTCGATGGACATCTAGGTTGCTTCCATGTTCTAGCTATTATAAATAGTGCTGCAATGAACAATGGGATACATGTGTCTTTTTCTATTTTAGTTTCCTCAGGGTATATGCCTAGGAGTGGGATTGCTGGGTCACATGGTGGCTTTATTCCTAGTCTTTTGGGAATTTGCTGTATGGCTCTGAAAATTCAAATAGGAGCTCTGTATCAACCTAGAGGGATGAGATGGGGAGGAAGATGGGAGGCAGGTTCAAAAGGGAGGGGATATATGTATTCCTATGGCTGATTCATGTTGAGGTTTGACAGAAAACAACAAATTTTGTCAAGCAATTATCCTTCAATAAAAAATAAATTAATTAAAAAATAAAACAAAACCTTAGCATAGGGCATCAACAGGCACATCCCCAAAGAGAAGGAGGCCAGAGGCCAGGAAACATCTGGAAAACACTCTTCCTTAGGAGCAGTCAAGTCAAGGCAAAATAGAACCACAAAGATTACACAGTTCCTTATCAGATTAGAAAAAATGAGCTAACATCTGAGTCCTGGGAGCTTGTTGCTAAATAAGAACTTTCACAAAATGTTGTCAGACAAATGAATTGCTTCAACGTTCTGAAAATTAATTTGGCCTTGCTTATTATCCTAAAGAATTAAAAATTCTTTGACCCATAGATCTCAATTGGGGTTTTATCTTCAGTAATAAAATCACCAGTATGTACGAATGTGTGCAGAATTAGTCACACTGACAAAATATTGGGAAGAGACTTACCTGTCAGTAGGTGAATGGCTGAATCAATTATAGTAAAACTATCCTTTTGATAATCATGCAGATTTTTTTTTAAAAAAGAAAGAAGTAATTTGGTATATACTGATGCTGTGATTCATGAGGTCGCAAAGAGTCAGACACGACTGAGCAACTGAACTGAACTGAACTGAACTGATGTGTAAGAAGAAGAATATACAGAATATATCTTTAAGCGAAAATATGTTAATCTTTTATAAAAAATTATGCACATATACAGACATTCATTTAGATAGTATAGCTGACATTGCAGGCTTCCCTGGTGGCTCAGTGGTAAAGAATCCACCTGCCAATGCAGGAGACGTGGGTTTGATCCCTGGGTCAGGAAGATCCCCTGGAGAAGGAAATGGCAACCCATTCCAGTATTCTTGCCTGGAAAATCCCATGGACAGAAGAGTCTGGTCAGCTATAGTCCATGGGGTCACAAAGAGTCAGACATGACTAAAGTGACTTAGCACAGCTGACATTTTAACTGAAATCATATCGTTTGATAGTTTCCTTTCTTTGTTTTTCCTCTCCTGCATGGAAACATGAAAAAGCATTCTGTAGATTATAGTCAAACTAAGGATATGCGACAGAGGATGAGATGGCTGGATTATGTCATCAACTCAATGGACATGAGTGTGAGCAAACTCCAGGAGATAGTGAAGGACAGGGAAGCTTGGCCTGCTGCAGTCCATGGGGTCGCAAAGGGTCGAACACAACTGAGCAACTGAACAACCAGAACAAGAGGACGGCAATAAGCCACAGTGCACTTACTTACATGACTGAGTGCATTGCAAGTCTTTGCTCTGGTAACAATTACTGTACCTGTCCTGTCTTGTCACAGAAAGCACACTCTCTTTCATGACATTTTGGTGACATTCTCATTAGGGGGCCTGATTCTTCCAGAGTTGGGCTAGCAAACAGATTGCATCTCAGGAGCAAACTTGGGTGATTGGTAGTGGCAGTCTGAAGCTAGGTCAGGGCTTAATGGAAAAACATCATGATTAATTACCAAAGCCTTCCTTTCACCAGTGGAGGTGGGGACTGTTGAAGGAGAGTCTGAATGTTGACAATCTAGTTACAGATGATGTTTAAGACAGGTGTTCTGTGGATTTCCGGTGGTTCAGGGGTCAAGACTCTGTGCTTTTACTGCAGGGGGTGCGGGTTTGATCCCTGGTCAGGGAACTAAGATCCCCACATGCTGTGGTATGGTCAGAAAAAAAAAAGATACAAAAGGAAAAAAAAAAGAGACAAATCACTGTGTCCATTAGTAGAAAAAACTACTACCAGATACCTTCAGGATGTCTCTGCACATAAATATTAACTTGTAATCTGTTGACTTGAAATAGAAAGATGTCACAAATTTTGATAAGGAAAGCCTACCACATCCTAATTTTTAAAACATCTTTTTACAATCATAGCCATTTAGGGCACGAAATCCAATTCATTAAAGCCAAACAGATCATAAGTGTGAAATTCCTTCGATTTATAATAGCCTCATGGGTAAGTCTCCTGGGCAGCTTTGGCTGATAAAATACTTGACATTTTTAGAAAATTACATAAAAATTTTACAACCTTTTAAAAAAACTTTACAAAGATGTATTATTTTCTATGAGTATTTTATCTATTTGATACTAATGACACTTGGATGATGATAATCAAGAAATTTAGAGGCATTTCTGTACACGGATGACTTACTTCCCAAAAAGTTACCTGTAATTCCTTTCATTTGCATTCAAGGTTAGTCTATGACAAAGCTTTCTTAATAGGACTTCCACTCTTTTCACCATGAAGTTTCCCAATAATGTTGTAGTTTCCTCTCAACATCACACCAACAATATAGGTGTTCAGCATTGGGGCTGACTTTCTAATATAACATTCACAGTTTCTTCCACCCCATCACCCTTCCCTTTACTCACCCTAATTTTGACTTAGCCAAGGCATTTCTACCTCTTATTTGATAATACTCTAGCCTTCAGAATTCTTCCTATTTTCCATTGACTCTTAAAATACACAAAGAATTCTTCACCATGAAACAGCTTTGGGGTTTTAAAACATATGTATTGAAGTACATTTTAAATAGTATTTAATACAACCATTGCTGGTGTATATTTCAATCACTGTAATTACATTTACCAAATTGTGCAATCACCTAGATAATTTTGAGGGTATTTCCACCATCCTAGCAAGATCCCTCATGCTTATTTACAGTTAATCTCCATTTCTATCCTAAGCCCCTAGCAACCACTAATCTACCTTCTGTCTCTGTAACAATTTGTCTTCTCTGGACATTTCATATAAATGGAATTATGCAATATGTGGTCTTGTGTCTGCTTCTTTCACTTAGAATAACACTTTTGAGGTTTAGCCCATGTTGCCATCTTTATCAACAGACCATTTCTTTTTATTGCTTAGTGTTTCTTTGCATGAATATCACACATTGGGCTTACCCATTCATAAGCTGATGGACATTTGTGCTGCTTCCAATTTTTTATCACTGTTAATAATGATGCTGAAATCACTCATGTGCAAGTCTTTGTGTGGACATAAAATTTCATTTCTTTTGCATACATATCTAGTATTGAAATTGCCAGGTCACGTGGTAAAGCTATATTCAGCATTGTAAGACAAAGTATTCCAAAGTTGCTGCACTTTCTTCCATTTCTACCAGCAAGGTAGGAGGGTTCCTGTTTGCCATATGTTTATACTTAGGTTTGCTT
Source organism: Capricornis sumatraensis (assembly GCF_032405125.1). Lineage (NCBI taxonomy): Eukaryota > Metazoa > Chordata > Mammalia > Artiodactyla > Bovidae > Capricornis > Capricornis sumatraensis. The sequence continues at coordinate 54,600,275 of NC_091085.1, read as the reverse complement.
TTTAATCCCTGCGTTTGTTTCATTATAATGGAAGTTTTTATATTGCAGTTGGTTTTATCCTAATTGACATTACAAGATTAACATACATATGTCCCAACCTTCATAGCAGCTCTATTTACAATAGCCAAGCAACCCAAGTGCCCCAAAACAGACAACTGGATTAAGAAGACATGATATATACATGATAGAATATTACTCAGTCATAAAAAGAATGAAGTAATACCATTTGCACAACATGGATGGACCTAGAGAATATTATGCTTAGTGAAATAAGTCATACAAAGACAAATACCATATATCATTTGTATGTGGACTCTAAAAAAAATACAAAAAATATATACATACAAAACAGAAACAGATTTACCGATATAGAAGACAAACTTCTAGATACCAAAGGGGAGAAGAAAGTGGGGAGGGACAAATTAGGGGTATGGAATTAACAGATAAAAACTACCATGTATAAAATAGATAAGCAACAAAAGGATACTGTAGAGCACAAGGAATTATATCAAATATCTTATGAAAACTTACAATGTTATCTAATCTGCAAAAAAAAAAAAACCTAAATCACCATGCTGTACACATGAAACTCACATAATATTTTAAATCAACTACACTGCAATAAAAACATTAATCTCTTTTGAAAAACACTCTGGAAACACAACAACATGCAGATGACTAAATGAACATGGTGGTCAAGGAAAAGTGACCACGAGACTTCCCTGGTGGTCCAGTGGCTAGGACTCCATGCTATCAATGCAGGGGGCCCAGGTTCGATCCCTGGTCAGGGAGCTAGATCCTACATGCCACAGGTAAGAGTTTGCAAGCTGCAACGAAGACAGCAGATTCTGAGTGCCACCATCTGTGTAGTTCGATAAAGGACAGAAATGGCATGGACCTAACAGAAGCAGAAGAGATGGCAAGAATACACAGAAGAACTGTACAAAAAGGATCCTCACGACCCAGATAATCACAATGGTGTGATCACTCATCTAGAGCCAGACATCTTGGAATGTGAAGTAAGTGGGCCTTAGAAAGCATCACTACAAACAAAGCTAGTGGAGGTGATGGAATTCCAGTAGAGCTATTTCAAATCCTGAAAGATGATGCTGTGAAAGTGCTGCACTCAATATGCCAGCAAATTTGGAAAACTCAGCAATGGCCACAGGACTGGAAAAGGTCAGTTTTCATTCCAATTCCAAAGAAAGGCAATGCCCAAGGATGCTCAAACTACCACACAATTGCACTAATCTCATACACTAGTAAAGTAATGCTCAAAATTCTCCAAGCTAGGCTTCAGCAATACATGAACTGTGAACTTCCTGATGTTCAAGCTGGTTTTAGAAAAGGCGGAGGAACAAGAGATCCAATTGCCAACATCTGCTGGATCATGGAAAAAGCAAGAGAGTTCCAGAAAAACATATATTTCTGCTTTATTGACTATGCCAAAGCCTTTGACTGTGTGGATCACAATAAACTGTGGAAAATTCTGAAAGAGATGGGAATACCAGACCACCTAACCTGCCTCTTGAGAAATCTGTATGCAGGCCAGGAAGCAATAGTTAGAACTGGACATGGAACAACAGACTGGTTCCAAATAGGAAAAGGAGTATGTCAAGGCTGTATATTGTCACCCTGCTATTTAACTTCTATGCAGAGTACATCATGAGAAACGCTGGACTGGAAGAAGCACAAGCTGGAATCAAGATTGCCGGGAGAAATATCAATAACCTCAGATATGCAGATGACACCACCCTAATGGCAGAAAGTGAAGAGGAACTCAAAAGCCTCTTGATGAAAGTGAAAGAGGACAGTGAAAAAGTTGGCTTAAAGCTCAACATTCAGAAAATGAAGATCATGGCATCTGGTCCCATCACTCCACAGGAAATAGATGGAGAAACAGAGGAAACAGTGTCAGACTTCATTTTTGGGGGCTCCACAATCACTGCAGATGGTGACTGCAGCCATGAAATTAAAAGACGCTTACTCCTTGGAAGAAAAGTTATGACCAACCTAGATAGCATATTCAAAAGCAGAGACATTACTTTGCTGACTAAGGTCTGTCTAGTCAAGGCAATGGTTTTTCCTGCGGTCATGTATGGATGTGAGAGTTGGACTGTGAAGAAAGCTGAGTGCTGAAGAATTGATGGTTTTGAACTGTGGTGTTGGAGAAGACTCTTGAGAGTCCCTTGGACTGCAAGGAGATCCAACCAGTCCATTCTGAAGGAGATCAACCTGGGGATTTCTTTGGAAGGAATGATGCTAAAGCTGAAACTCCAGTACTTTGGCCACCTCATGCAAAGAGTTGACTCAATGGAAAAGAGTCTGACGCTGGGAGCGACTGGGGGCAGGAGAAGAAGGGGACGACTGAGGATGAGATGGCTGGATGGCATCACTGACTCGATGGACACGAGTCTGAGTGAACTCCGGGAGTTGGTGATGGACAGGGAGGCCTGGCGTGCTGCGATTCATGGGGTCGCAAAGAGTCGGACACGACTGAGCGACTGAACTGAGTCAAATAAACAAATATTTAAGAAAAGTAAAATTGACCACACACCCATATCCTGACATAGCTTAATCACACCCTTCTTTTTGAAGTAGAACTTGGTTCCTGTTTATATAGTCAAATAGAAGTGAGTTTCTGATACAGATGTGAGGTGGGCAGCGTATGGTATTCATAGTTGCCATTCACAGAACATGTTTCAAGAACAGGAACCAACTGTGATCATTTCCAGCTTTATTGTGTGTGGTTTAGAACCATCCAGTGAAGCACCTTTGATTGTCTCCATCTACACGCTCAGAGACTAGTATTTGGAAAAGTTTAGCACATTCCCCAGGCCTGCACAGGCAATGCAGGACTGAGATGACATGTGAAGCCTTGCCATAACATGTGACGATCTCATGTTCCAGCATGAGATCTTTGGGAGGAGAGTATGACAATTGGTGTACATTTGAAGAAGAATGGGACGTGGCTGTGTTTGGTGCACACATTGTCAGGGGCCCAGAAAACTGGCCGCTGAGAGACACCCATCTATCTAGGTCCACTGAAGGCCACTGTTAGTATTGGCTAGAAACTGTGCTCAGGAGCTTGAAAGTGAAACCAGAGATGTGATTCCTTTTTCTCAAACAGTCACGAGTCCAGAAGTAGGCGCTTCAGGTTTGCATAACATCGTGTGTCTTCATGACCTAGTGCATAGCCTTCCTCTTATAACTGCCTCATGGTCACAAGATGGCTGCACCACATCCTTCCTTCAGTCAGCAGTTCAGGAAGGGAGATTATGAAGGAGAACACAACAAGGAGAAAGAAAGCTCCTCGAGCTGAAAAGGAAAACCTTTCCAGAAATTGTTTGGAATCCCTTTCATAAGACCCCACCTAAGACCAGAGAAGGCTCAGAAATGTAGTCTGATAGCTGAGACAGTTTTTCCTCTGCAGAGTCAGGATTCTGTAATACGAAAGAAGGCAGAAGGGGGATGAGGAAGGCAGTGAGTAGCAGTTGCCACATTAATGTTTAAATGTCTTTCATCTTAAGAGAAGCTCAACACACTCCCTCTCCAATCCTGTCTCAAATTGTTAAAATATTGGAAGAACCACTTGCTGAGCATGAAATTTCTAAATAATAATAATGATAATAGCAGCAGCTAACACATAGTGCTTACTGTGAACCAAGAGCTCTTCTAAGCTGTTTATATATATTAATTAAATTTAATTTTTATTGGAGTATAGTTGGGTTTTTTTGTTTGTTTGTTTGTTTGTTTTTGCCACACTCTGCAAGCACGTGGGTTCTCAGTTTCCCCACCAGGGATTGAACCTGCAACCCCTGCAGTGGAAGCTCAGAGTCCCAACCACTGGACCACTAGGGAAGTCTCAATACATTACCTAAACTTAAATCCAACAATCATGTGAGGGAAGCAATATGTGAGTATCATCAACATTATTCAAATGGGGACACTGAGGCACAGAGAGGTTGGGTAATTTGCCTCAAGCCACACAGTCTAGAAGTAGGAGAAGTGGAAGGAGCCAGGGGTGCAGTGTGGCTGCAATGCACATGTTTCATTCGTCTGACGCTCTCTCACAAGCAGAATGTGTGGTCTCGTTAGAGACCTATAACCTCTTAAGAGATACATGACCTTGGCAAAGTCACTTTCCTCCTGCTGCAGTTTTACTGCTCACGTGCCACAAGGGTGATGTCAAAAACCTCAAAGGATGTTTGTAAGGAATAAATAAGACCTCATTTGTGAAGCACACATACCAAGCAATCGTTGCATCTTCAATGTTTTTGCTGAAATGTTTATCATCTCTGCGATTTGAATCTCATTTAGGGTAAGAACAATGATGTGTGGATGGTAGGAGATAGGGAGGCGCATGACCTAGGGGGTAAACTTGCCAGGTTTGGAAGAGAGATAACACTCCGTCATTTCTTCTCTTGGTCAGAATATAAAGCCTAGGGCTTCCCTGGTTGGCTCAGTGGTAAAGACTCTACCTGCCAGTGCAGGAGACACGGGTTCAATCCCTGATCTGGGAAGATTCCACGTGCCAAGGAGCAGCTAAGCCCAAGCATCACAACTTACTGAGCTCGAGAGCCACAGCTACTAAAACCCGCATGCCTAGAGGCCGTGCTCTGCAACAAGGAGAAGCTGGAGCCCTGCAGCTAGACAGCAGTAGTTCTTGCTTGCCACAACTAGAGAAAGAGCCTGTGCAGCAACAAAGACACAGCACAGCCAGCAGATAAATAAACAGAGGATTATACAGCCTACCATTAAGGAAGCCTCCTCTGCTTTTCATTTGATCCCGGTCATTTTGACTCCCTATGCACCCCAGCTTTTTTTTTTTTTTTAAGAATACTGATAAAATTAAAAAGCACTTTAAAAAAATAGCATTTCTGGGAGAAAGTGAACCTTGTGAATTTCCTACAGGAGGAAAATAAAATAGTGGATCTGAGGATGCCGCAATGCAAGAGGTGTTAAGACTTCGAGTTTACTTCATGGGGGATTTTCACTTTAATTGCTGTATTAACAGATTTTTCCAGGTATTAAGGCCCACTGAGGTGATCTCAATCATCTTTTCACATCCTGTCTCTGCTCTTATTGCTGTGTTTTCAATCCTCTCTATGACTAATGGAAATTTGTAGATGGGTCATTGAAGCTTCTATAAAAATTTATATATAATAGCAAATGTTTTCAATTAACTGAAAAACAAAAACAGAAAATCCATGAAGGGAAGAGTGAATAGAGGGATGAAAAACAAACACAGAAACACAAAGAGGAGAAAACCAAGAATACAGCAGGTCAGATGTGACAGAACTGGGGACAAGAGATTGGTTTCTTTTAAGTGAATTTAAAAATCAATTTTAAATTGGATAGTTCAGCGTCGAGGTGTACTTTACAACTATGTCACAACACAACAACATCTCGTTATAGAACATCAAAACACTTTTCCTTTAAAACAAAAACAAAAGGAAAAAAACCCTTCAGGGCCCAAGTGTGAAATTTGAATGATGAAGACCAAAGAGGTGAAGTCTTTGAATTTGCATTTTTCTATTTTGCAACTTTGTGATTAATGTGATCCATGTTCAAGAATTCTTAACATGTGTTATTACTGGGATGAGGGATTCCATTGCTTATATAAGATAGAGGGGTTCAAATAGAAACTTTGATTTTTATTTATTTTTTGGCCCTAGGACAAAATCTAGTTTTCCTTGGTAGAGAAATGGATTAGCCATGGTCAGTTCTCAATTTTCCATATTCATGAAGGCTGACATCAAACAGCCAAAGACAACCCAAAACAAAACAGAAAACAATATTTGGCTTCAGGAGGCATTATACTTTTTAATGGAAATGCATGTCTTAGACATTTTCTCAAGAGAAAAGCTATTACCTTTCATCACCTGGTCCTCAGTCCTTAGGAAGGTACTTGAGAACAATGAATTCCTCTCACTGCTGAGGGGGAGGGGATGGAGAAAATGCCATCAGCCTTGGCTAGAGGTTCTCCTTGGGAAATAAGCCTTCTTGAGAGCAGCTGAAGAAATGTGAATTTTGCCACTTAATTGCATTCAACAGCTCATCATCACTCATCGGAAATCTCTTAGGTTGGTCTGGCCAAGTGTTTGGGAATTGCGCCCTAAACTCTACTGGATGCCGAACTGGATGAGCTAGGTCTGTCAGTAGGGGTTCAGCTGCCATTCACAGAAAGCCCCCTCATCGTGATCCACAGAAAGGGGGGTTACTAGATGGAATGACTTTACAAAATCATTGTCAAATTAATGTGATTAATTAATCAAGAGCTGGAGAAACCAGCTCCAGAGTGGGATTAGAAACCCACAGAGAAGGACCACCAAGGAGCGGCTGCAGCCTCTGCTGATTAGGAATTCAGAAATTCAGGAAACACTGTCCCGCCAGTGTCTCCTGGAACACACTTTAGCTCTTGTTGGGGAAGTTTGCCAGAACTGCTGGATCCAGAGCAATGACACTGGTCCTTGCTAGATCCACACCAGGTAAAGGCTGCTTCGAGACTGCTGCTTATCACCTAAGGTAGTTCTGAGGTTTGACTGTGTTTGAGAGCATCTGATGGACAGATCCTTAATCTGCAGGATCTTGGCTTCCAGGGAGTCTGAAAAGTACAGTTTTTAGATTTTCCATCTTTAAAATCTCAAAGGATGTTGACTGGGTCAGCTAACCATTCCTGCCTCATCTAGGTTTAAACCCAGCTTGCATTTTGCCTGTGGAACAGCCCTTAGACGCCACTCTACCTTATTTTTCTGATCTGTAAATAGCGATAAACTATCTCATGGGGTTGATGGTGAGAATTAAATCACTATAAAGCCCATGACAAAGTGCAAGCTCACAGTAAATGCTGATTAGCCCTGACTCCCCTGACTTGTTCCCATGGGTACTAACTTCCAGCTGGCAACAAGAGATGGAGACATACAGGAAGGAAAATGTTCTTGCTCCTTAAACTTGGGAAGGTAAGGACGGATATTCCTTAGGAGAGTGGAGGAGACAGGCATATGTCTCAGCCAAATTAGACTGAATACCCAGGGCATACTCTGGCTAGGCCTTAGGGTGCATACCTGGTGGTGGGAACCTGGCTTGAGATGAAGGATCAGTGATGGTTAGCTTAGACCCACTGGATACAATCCCAGGACTCAGTCATGTCCAGCTCTTTGTGACCTCATGGATTATCACCCACCAGGCTCCTCTGTCTGTGGAATTTTTCAGGCAAGAATACCAGAGCAGGTTGCCAATGCCCTCCTCTAGGGGATCTTCCCGACCCAGGATATCAAACTCGCGTCTCTTGCATCTCCTGCATTGACAGGTGGATTCTTTACTACTGTGTCTCCGGGGAAGCCCCCAGGTTCATGTTCTTCTGGCTTTATTCTAGGGACCTTCCAAGAATGGAAACTGGTCCCGCACTTCCTTATCACAGCAAGTAGGATGGATGCCTCCCGCCTCTATCTGATCAGGTACTCACAACTTCCCCCTGTGCGGGCCATTGTCCTTGTCCCATATTAGCAAGAAAGGACACTGAGTTTCAGAGTGATTCAGTGACTTACTTGATGACCCCAGCAGCTGAGTCTAGGGCTCGCATGTTTCCGCCTCAGTGTACTGCTTATCTGGATTTCCCAAAGGATTATTCTTCTGGGCCTCAGATGTTCCAGAAAGTCAATTTTCTTTCAGTTTACCTCTCATGGGAGATGAAGGGCAAAGACCCATCTGTCACGTCTGGGCTGAGAGCCTAAGAACCCAGCTGCCTGGAGTGTCTCTCGTCTTCTCCAAAGTGATACACATGGGATTCCTTTTGGGTATTGGATCCGATCAGCGGGTCTTACTTTACAGACCAGATCTGGGTTCCAACCACGTGTTCCCACCTCTATCACTCTTGCTCTGCTGGAAGCCATCATCACCTCTTCCCAAAGAATTATCGGGTTGGTCAAAAAGTTGGTTCAGGTTTTCCCTGAGGTCTTACAGAAAAAGCCAAATGAACTTTTTGGCCAGCCTGATACAGTAGCCTAAGTGGGCATCCTGCTCCACCGTGACCCCTGTAATTTTATTGTTCATGTAGCAGCCAGGAAGAACTCAGAACAGGCCTCTCATCTCCGCTGGTTTCCCATCTCACTGTGGACAAAACCTGAGTGCTCATCACCTGCCCAAGTCCTCACATGGTCTAGTCCTAGGATCCTTGGTTGACTCACGTCTCATTCCCTGCTACTCCTCTGCTCCATCCCATTGGCATCTGCACTTTCCTAAAGCACAGCAACTGCACGCCTGCCCCAGAGCCTTTGCACCTGCTATTCTCTGTCTTTTTCTCCTCCCATGTACCTACAGAACAGTCAGGTCTCTCTCTGATGTGACTTCTCCCGCCATCCAACACAAAATTCCACTGAAACTTACTTCATCATCTTGCTTTATTCACATCCAAGCATTTATCCATACTCACAAGTTAAGTAGCTAGGTATGTTTGGATTTTAATTCCTCCTACTAGCTTTTGAATTGTGCCGGAGAATACTCTTTAGAGTCCTTGGACAGCAAGGAGATCAAACCAGTCAATCCTAAAGAAAATTAACCCTGAATATTCATTGGAAGGACTAATGCTGAAGGTGAAGCTCCAATACTTTGGCCACCTGATTCGAAGAGCTGACACATTGGAAAAGACCCTGATGCTGCGGAAAACTGAGGGCAGGAGGAGCAGGGGGCAACAGAGGAAAGGATGGAGGGCATCACTGACTTGACATGAGTTTGAGCAAACTCTGGGAGATGATAGTGAAGAACAGGGAAGCCTGGTATGCTGCAGTCCATGGGGTTGCAAAGAGTCCGATGTGACTTAGCAATTGAACAGCGAGGATGTAAGCTTCTTTTAATGACAGGCATAGGTCAGAATTCCTTTCTACTTTTTAAAAATGTATTTTACAGAAGGAGAGTTGATTTACAATGTTGTGTTCATTTCTAGTGTACAGCAAAGTGACTCAGTTAAATATATGCACATTCTTTTTCATGTTCTTTTCCATAATGGCTTATCATAGGATATTGAATACAGTTGCCTATGCTACACAGTAGGACCTTGTTGTTTATCCATTCTCTGTATACTATTGCATCTGCTAATCATAAACCCACAATCATTTTATATCTATCTATCTATCAATATATATATATGTATCACATACATCTTGTTTCTCCATTCATCTGTCGATGGACATGTAGGTTGTTTCCATGTCTTGGCTATAGTAAATAGTGCTGCTATGAACATAAGGGTGCATGTATCTGTTTGAATTACAGTTTGCTCTGAATATATGTCCAGCAGTAGGATTGCTGGATCCTATCGCAACTCTTTAGTTTTTTTGAGAAACCTGTATACTGTTCTCCATAGTGGCTGCATCAGTTTACATTCCCACCAACAGTATAAGAGGGTTTCCTTTCCTCTACACCCTCCCTAGCATTTGTTAAATTTGTAGATTTTTTTAAAATGATGGCCATTTTGACTGGTATGAGGTGGTACCTCACTGTAGTTTTGATTTAAAACACATGCATGTTTCTGACAAGCAGAAAATTCTGAGCTCACCTGAGTAAAAGCTTAGTACTTGCCAAGGGAAGTTGCTGCTCGGGGAGCCAACACACCTCACAGCCATCCCCACCTGGCCCGCTTTCACACCTTTACGCTACTCTCCTGGCTACTTCAGCAAATGAAGGTGGTGTTCAAATCAATCCTAAAGGTTGGTTTCTTATCTCCTTGCTTTTCCCATACCACCTCTCTACCTCAAATGTTCTCCACTTCATTTTCCCTGATCAACTCTCGATTCTTCTTAGGGTTTACCTCCCCAGGGACCTCCGGGGACCCCTTGGTTTGTACACTCTTACTCAATGCTCAAAGAAGGCACCTGTGCAGACCTGTATTCCTGCCCTTGCCCCATCACTCAAGCCTCCTGTTAGGACCTAAGGTCCATTGACTGGCATTGCTCTACAAATACTACATGTAATTTACTCTTTCCAACAATCCCACAAGGAAGTGTGGTTCATATCATTACCAAAAGCATCTGTACAAAGACTGACTCCCTCCAGCTAACAATTAGTGGGCAAAAGATTTTACAGACAGAGGGAGGGGGCTATATGCAGAAACAGCACCGTCAGCTCTGACAGTCATCTTCACATTGGTCATCAGTGGTCTGACCCGTGTCACTCTTGTTTGTTTTAGGTACAGTTAATCTTCAGTTCCAGGGGTCAGATTCTTTCCATTTCTTTGAGGCCAATTCTCAGAACTGTGGCAGCTTATGTCATGGTGACAAGCTGGTCATCATGTAATTAACTTCTCTCCCTGGTGGGGGTTTCAGTATCTATAAGACAGCTTCACAGGACGGCTCAGAATATTATCTATAGCCCCTGAGGAGCAACTAAAGGTATTTGACTGTGCTTAATGAGTACAGTATTATTATTCTTTGGTCTTCTTTGACTGTTTTCCTGTTTCTGCATTTTCTCACTTCTGTGATTAAACTTCTTCTTTGGCTTAAGTTTTTCCACAGACAAAAGGCAGGCAGAGGACATGGAGGTCAGGGACCATAGGGTTCTGCTCCATTTCAGTATCATCTTCATTTACAGAAAAGGAAACAGGACGGAACAAGCCTGGCCGAGACATTCACCCAGCACATGGCCAAGTCAGGAGTTAGTATCAGGTTGCCTGGCTTCCGACTCCAGGATTCTGTTTACTATAGGAGACTACCTCTCCTGTACACTGGAGTTTATTTAATGAACTGTCTCCTTCGTTAGTGAGAGAAATTCTAGAAGGGAGATGATCCGTCTCTTCCATTCTCTCCTGGTTGCTGTATCCCCTCGTCTGACCTGAGAAGAATGTTTTCATTCTACAGCAACTCATGTCTACCATATGTGAGACCGTAGAATGTCATTCAGGTGTGTGCAACCCTGGAACAAATATCAGGGATGGTATTCCAGTTGGGTTTTTCCCCAAAATGTTGCCTATTGACACTTTTCTTGTTCCTTGGTTACTGGGTACAAATTTAGGATCATAAAATGAATTGTGTAAGAAATGTCAGCATATCTGTTTGTGTGTGTGCTAAGTCGCTTTAGTCATGTCCGACTCTTTGCAACCCTTGGGACTGTAGCCCTCTAGACTCCTCTGTCCATGGGATTCTCCAGGCAAGAATACTGGAGTGGCTTGCCATGCCCTCCTCCAGGGGATCTTCCGGACCCAGGGATTGAATCATCTCTTTTGTCTCTCGCATTGGCAGATGGGTTCTTTACCACTGCCCCACCTTGGAAGCCCACGTCTCTTTACTGCAACTCAAATCACTTTTTAATTCCAGAACCCATCAGTCTCTCTGGTGGACATTTAAACTCCACTAAGCTCAGGAATTTCCCCCCAATCTTTTTGTTAAAGTGTTTTAAAAGAATGAAAACATGGTCATACTTGTGTTTAGAAAAGATTAAAAAAAAATCAACTAAAAAAAAAGACTTTTGATGATGTCAAGTGTTGGTGAGGATATGGAATAACTGTAGTGCTTCTACACTGCTGGGGAGATGCGTGCAACTTGGCATAATCACCCTGAGAAAGTGTTTGCCAGCGTTCATGCTAAACATACCTACTCTATACAACATATGTATGGATACCAACGGGGAAGCAGGGTGGGATGAATTGGGAGACTGGGATTGTCATATATACACTGCTATTATAAAACAGATAACTAATGAGAACCTACTGTGTAGCAGAGGGAACTCTACTCATTGCCCTGTGGAAACTTAACTGGGAAGGAAATCCAAAACAGAGGGGATATATGGATACATATAGCTGACTCACGTCGCTGTACAGTAGAAACCAACACAACATTGTAAAGCAATTATATGCCAATAAAAATAATTTTAAAATGAAAAAAAGAAAACACATCTCTTTACAATATCATAGTTAAATCTCACTGATTCAATTTTGAGCAAAAGAAGACAGACACGAAAGAGTGTATACTGTATGACTTCAATTCTGTGAAGCTCAGTAACAGGGAAGACAAGTTTATGATAAGAGAGGTCCGAATAACTCTTCTCCTCCAGTGGAGGCGGGTCCTGGCATGCAAGTGCGAGAGCATCTGTTGGGATGATGGAGAAGTTCTGTATTTAGATCTGGGAGGTGGGGACCTGACTTCACATGTGACATTTCATCACGATTGACACTTAAGAGTTTTGCACATTTACCGTATATGTTAGAATTTGCTAATTTTAAAAATTATATTCCTCTATCACCAATAAAGTGCTGAACAGGAATAAACTGTAATAAAAGGGTAGCTCAGACATAATATAACAGAGCAGTATTGTTTTCAGAATCAGTTTACTTGTCAGTTCCATGTATAGTATGCCATATGGAAGCGGCTTTGAACGTTTTTTTTTAATTGCAATTCTCAATGGAATTGCTTACGCAATAGCTTCTGGCCACTGTTTTCTCATTCCAAATCCCCAGGTTTTATGCCTGGTACAGGATTAAAAATAGACCAATAGCTACAGGATTCATAACTCCCTTTCAGGATTTTCCTCCTATAAACATTGCTGCAGGAAATCAGGGGGAAAGCACACACAGCAGGAACTGGGACTTTGGGAACTACTCTTAACAAAGACATTAACACATTAGTATTAAATACTCCAAACTGGAAATGTACAAAGTTAATCAGGTTTACTTTGGGGATCAGATTCCTTCCTTTAGGGGCTCTGAAACGCAGTACAAGAGGTTCTGTTTGGGTCAAATATCCCCACCTGGTAACAGACAAATCCTAGCAAGAATAAGATCAGTCCAAACACTTGAAGGTCAATACTCTGCTTGCATATACGGCAAGATCCTATTTAAAAAAATTTTTTTTAATTGAAGTATAGTTGATTTACAACATTGTGTTAGTTTCTGCTATACAACAAACTGACACTGTGATACACACATATATATACACACATTCTTTTTCATTGTGGTTTATCACAGGATATTGAATAGAGTTCTATATGCTCTACAGAAGGACCTTGCTGCTTATCCATCCTCTATAAGACAGTTTGCATCTGCTAACCCCAATGTCCCAATTCACCCCTCTTCCACCCCCTGCCCTCCTTCTTGGCAACCACAATTCTGTTCTCTATGAGACTATTTTTTAAACATTAGCTTAGGTCTTCCCTACTCCCTGTTTTTGTCTCTTAACCCACTTTTTCTTCACCATTCACCCATAATCTAGTCGGTTCTGTTCTTAATGTTCAGCATAAGGGCAGACACAGACTGTTTCCCAGGCAGTGAAATTTTCAAAAGTGTGGCAGATTATTCAATTGTTTCCAAATACATGCTGGCCCTCCCTTTGGTAGGCTTCTGTTTTTCTGCCTATTGATATCAAGCTTAGCCATGTGACTTGTGTTAACCCACGAAGAGTTAACAGAAGTGACATATGGCACTTTTGAGACAGATGCTTAAAGAATTATGATGTGTTTCCAAGATATTTCTTTATCCCAAAACAAAGCTGTCCTTGACAGCAATGGAACATAGACAGAATGGAAAAAAGGTGCCCCATAGCTACTTGTCACCAAGCATGGACTGGCAGAGAGAGCAAAAACAAGCTTTGGTTGGCATGAGCCCCTGAGACTTCAGGGTCATCCATTACCTAAGCTAACTTGCATAAAACATAGTTCTCCTAGGAAACAAGAAGGACACAGGTGCACAAAAGTAGAAGTGGATTTTGAAGTATCCATGATAATGTTTAAGAGTGAAGCATCAAGTTCTCAAAACAAAACATTGTTTATTTTTTTTTCAAATGAATTTACAAGATAGATTTTTGAAAGGAAAGCAAGGAATGAGTAGAAACTGTGGGCATCTGAAAAAAACGGTCAGGTCTGTCTCCCTAAGTCTCAGAGAGAGAAGGCTGTAGACAGTGAAGAGATTTAGGGAATGACGAGGCGTGGAGACCATGACTCTCTCTCTTAAACAGAAGCAAGGACTCAGAGAGGAAATGATTGTGCAGTGTGATGAGGCAAAGGATTCAAACAACAAAGAGGTATTTTTCCAGATTCAGTGATATAAGGACATGATGATAAACATCTCACATGTCCCAGAGAAGCAGCAGAGTCTTTGAGGCATCTCTGTGCATTGGAGTCATTCTCCATGACTTATAGCATGAAAGATTCATGATGTAGAAAAAGCCTAGACAGCCCACACCTGAAGCCCAGGTAGACCTCAGACATCTCAGATGTTAACTGGCTAAATGATGACCAGATACAATTTCCCTTCGCTGTCCTCTTGAACCCTTGGCAACTACAGATCATTCAAGACTTAGATACAGTTGTGCAAAGCAACCTGTAGCCTGGATGAGCAGGGTGAGTATGTAAAAGAACCTGGCATGATTGAGAGTAAAGCGCCTTCATCCAAAAGAATGGAAGTTTGAAGTAGATACTAAGATCAACTATAGAAAAATAATATTAAGTCTTGCCCATAGGAGTTTTTAGATTGGGATTTGTATTCATCCCTAGTCTATTTACCAATTATTTTGAGATTTTCTTTTATCTAGCTTTGATTAGTGATCTTATGGGTTTAGAATCCAGTCAGGAAAACAGTCTTTGTCTGGAGTTAACAGAGTGAATTTAATCCAGGGGATTAGTTTAGAAGATGTTGGATGTTCATGAAGATGTACAAAATTATGTGCACTTAACTGTATACATAATACATTTTAGCAAAAACTTCAAAAGGTATTGGAAGAACCAAAAACCATAAAACGAAGTAGTGAGGCAACTCAGGAAAGCAACTAACATCTCCAGGGATGGAGGCGACCAGCAGGGGGTGGTCTTACTAGAGTCAGAAACGGAAGCCACCTGTTAGGAGCTGGAGTCAGGGCGGAGGATGTTTGGTATGAGACGGAGCCATAGGAGAGGGAAGGCCACTGAATGAGATGTTGCTCACAGCAGAGACAGAGAGACGGGAAGAGAGAAAGAGACAGAAATCCTGGGTTCCCCATTCTTCCTGCTCTCAAATCTCCTAACTTTCTTCCATTGACTAAACCTTATGAGCACCCAGTGGGCAAGGGAGCTTGATATATGGGATTTGGAGCAATCAACCTTTTGTGATTGGAAGTAGAGCAAGGAAACTGTGAAGAAGGGGTCTGTGAACAACTTGCCAGAAATACCTGGTTCTACATGTGTATCCCTAGTGGCTCAGAAGGTAAAGCATCTGCATGCAATGTAGGAGACCTGGGTTCGATTCCTGGGTTGGGAAGACCCCCCAGAGGAGGGCATTCCTGGGCAACCCCCTCCAGCATTCCTGCCTGGAGAATTCCCATGGACAGAGGAGCCTGACTGGCTACAGTCCATGGGGTCTCAAAGACTTGAGCATGACAGTGACTAAGCACATTCTTAGCTCTCTCTTAGGGAGAGCTTCAGGCCTCCTTGGTAAAGTAGAAATGATTCTACATAGATGTCTCAAGACTCTTCCCTCTCCCCCCTGCTGTGTAATTCTGGGCAAGTCACTGAACAGTCCCCATGTACTGAGGGATAAAAGCCAGGACTCAACAAGCTGCAAGGCAGTAGAGGAGTCTTCAAATTATCCACCCAATGTCCCTTCCATTTTGTCCTGGTGCCTCTTGAGTGGTACAGACAGGTTTGGAACAGGGTGCTGGAATTGACTGTAGTCTCAAAGCACAGCAAAACCCTGAACACACATCTGTGTTTGATGGTGCCAGAATGCACACCCAAGGCAGTACAATTGCATCTGGATTAGATGTGGGAATTTCCTTCTATGAACACAGTCAAAACAAGGAAAAGGGAAAAGCCACCTGCATTTCATTCATGACCCAAAGTCCTTCCAATTCCTTACCTTTACTGAGTAAATAAAGTATATATTGGCTTTCCCCTATGGCTCAGTGGTAAAGAATTTGCCCACAACGCAAGAGACGTAGGAGACATGGGTTTGATCCCTGAGTCAGGAAGATCCTCTGGAGGAGGAAATGGCAACCCACTCAAGTATTCTTGACTGGAAAATCCCATGGACAGAGGAGCCTGGTGGGCTACAGTCAACATGGTTGCAAAGAGTTGGACACAACTGAAGCGACACACCATGGATGTCGTGGGGTGCTTTATCTGCCCTGCTTCCAGATGCAAGCAGGGATTCCCCAGCTGATTAGTGCATTGGGAATGGACACCTTCTAGGAACTACCCTCAGATGAACAGAGCCACCAACCCACTGCCTCCCACCCCATGCCAGGTCAGGCTTCCTTCCAGACAGAAGCTGCTACTGAAAGACTGGTCGAGGCTGATACAGAGATCTGGTACCCTGGCTTCACCCCAGCCGCAGCACTCCCCTAGGGATGGACTGAGGCCTTCGCTGAAATTGCACTGAATATGCTCAGTCCTGCTTCCTCCATAAGCTTTTCCCAAGGACACACCCCTAAACACTTTCTGCACACACAAATCTCTGAGATGGGGCTTGCTCCCTAGGGAACCGTGGCCAAGATAATGCTGACCTTCAATAATGGGACTGTCAAGGTATCTACCTCCTCCACTGTCTCCCACACCTCAAGTGAAAGTGAAGTGAAGTCGCTCAGTTGTGTCTGACTCTTTGCGACCCCATGGACTAGTAGCCTACCAGGCTCCTCCCTCCATGGGATTCTCCAGGCAGGAGTACTGGAGTGGGTTGCCAGTTCCTTCTCCAGGGGATCTTCCCGACCCAGGGATCGAACCCGGGTCTCCCGCATTCCAGGCAGATGCTTTACCCTCTGAGCCACCGGGGAAGCCGAAGGTCTCTATAAATCCATGAGCCCTGCAGAACTCTAGGATTTGCAGTGTTACATCCCATTCTGATATCATCAAAAGCTGCTTTACATGATCTCTGATTTGATGATAAAGATAAAAGCAAGGCTTGGTGAGCAATGACTCATCCCACAGATGCGACGCCCAGGTGTCCTTGAACACCATCTCCTGTGGTCTCCCTCCCTTCTGCCTCCTTCTCATCCTGATTCTGCCGCTCCCTTTTTCCCCCTCTCTCTTCACCTTCTCTGTTTCCTCTTTCTTCCCCCTCTCCTCTTCCCAACTACAGTTAACATACTTAAATTCCATTCTCTTGCTCAAAATTTCTCTCTCCTCTAGAGAGCTTCTGTCCTCCACCACTGGTCTATGTGGTCCAGGAGCTGTGTATGCTTTCCTCCTCAGATCCAGAAAGCAGCATCTAAATCAGGCTTGATTAATAAACATATTTCATATTCTTTGTCCACAGAGAGTGCTTTCAGTATGACCATTTGATCCATGTGACTACAATGATCTAAATCCAGAATATATATATATTTTTCTGAACTGACAAGGGAAAGAAATTTTCTTTCTTTCACAATCCAAAGTGCTAGGATCTAAGCTTCCAGTTTCTGGAGGCCATCTCCTCACTGCCCAAAGTATCTGCCTAAGACTGAAGCCAACCCAGAGAAAAGAGGAGATAAAGACGGAAACTGATTAAATGATGGTGCCATCATAGGAACCCCTGGATCCAGCCATACCTGAAGCTTCCTCCACTGTGATTTTATCAGTGTATGAGTCAGTCAATTACTATATAGGCTTAAGTCATTGGGGGTTGAGTGTCTATCTCTTGCAGCTTAAAATCCTGGCCTTCATCAAAATAAATCAATCCCAGCAGAACTCACTGAATAGCCCACGTGGAACATTTTTATTATTATGCATTGCAGGTCATGTTTCCCAAGAAGTTGACTCTGAGATAGATTCACATGCAGAAATTGTACTGAGGAGTGTTACTGGGGTAAACATCTCTAGGGGAGGGAAGGAAGCAGAATGGGACAGAGGGAAAAAATCAAACTGTGATGCAGTCTGCTGCTGCTGCTGCTGCTAAGTCGCTTCAGCCGTGTCCGACTCTGTGTAACCCCAGAGACGGCAGCCCACCAGGCTCCCCCGTCCCTGGGATTCTCCAGGCAAGAACACTGGAATGGGTTGCCATTTCCTTCTCCAATGCGTGAGAGTGAAAAGTGAAAGTGAAGTCGCTCAGTCGTGTCCAACTCTTATTGACCCCATGCAGCCTACTAGGGTCCTCCGCCCAAGGGATTTGCCAGGCAAGGGTACTGGAGTGTGGTGCCATTGCCTTCTCCAGTCACAGGGAGCCTATCCCCAGGGAGGTACGGAGCTGGGATGGTCCTTAAAGTGTTGCTCCAAAATGAAACCAGGCCCTGAACCTTTATACAGCTGTGTCCTCCAGTCAGTGGACACATGCTGTGCCAGTAAAGGAGCCAGATACCCTGAATGCTGCTCAGAGCAAATTCAGAAGAGGGTATAAGCTGATAGGTACTGGCTGACCCACCCTAGCAGGTGGTGGGGGAAGAACCTCAGGGCTGGAGCAGAAAATGCGGGCGGTGCACCCAGACACCCACCACTGGTGCAGCGAGTCCTTCAGGGAAGAGAGAATGGGAGACCTTGGAGAGAATAT
Source organism: Capricornis sumatraensis (assembly GCF_032405125.1). Classification (NCBI taxonomy): domain Eukaryota; kingdom Metazoa; phylum Chordata; class Mammalia; order Artiodactyla; family Bovidae; genus Capricornis; species Capricornis sumatraensis. The sequence continues at coordinate 54,581,863 of NC_091085.1, read as the reverse complement.
GGTGTGACTTGATCAGTGCTTCCATCCCTATGACCCAGGGATGCAGGCTTGCTGCTTACACTAGACACAGCTTGACTTTCAGGGCTGTGCACCTTAGCTGCCCTGCTGGTTCTCATGTAGAAATGACTTGTCTATTCATTCAAAGCTATGTGCTGAGAATACAATGTCCCAGATGTGGGAGGTCCAGCAGTGCATGAGGGAGACAAGATTCCTGCCCTCACAGAAGAAAAAGACATTGAATCAGCACATGAATATACCTATGGATGTATTTATGAATTGATACTTAATGTCTCCTGTAGACATGAACATTTCTCAGATCTCTGCCCTTAAAGAGCCCAGTCCTCCTTTGCCTTCTGAGCCACGGTGAGCAGTAAATACATCCACTGTTCCACATTTGGCTGAGTGAGGTGTGTGAAACTGATTAAAAGAAGGCAATTGAAAGCTGGTGTCAATGATATCTTTCAGGCTTTGGTTTTTCTCTTTCTGTCACTTTAAGAAGAAAAGATGCTGTAGGGAGTAAGTTCTTCATTGTGCTTGTATGTGGTTGTGCTTAGTCATTCAGTCATGTCCGACTCTTTATGACCTCATGGACTGTAGCCTGCAAGGCTCCTCTGTCCATGAGAATTCTCCAGGCAAGAATACTGGAATGGGTTGCCATGCCTTCCTCCAAGGGATCTTCCCAACCCAGGGATCGAACCCAGGTCTCCCGCATTGCAGGCAGATTCTTCACCATCTGAGCCACCAGGGAAGCCCAAGAATACTGGAGTGTGTAGCCTATCCCTTCTCCAGGGGGAACTTCCTGACCCAGGAATCAAACCAGGGTCTCCTGCATTACAGGTGAATTCTTTACCAGCTGAGCTACCCGGGTCTTCATTAGAAACAGCAATTGCACCTGTCAAGCTTTAATCAATTTGCCTGGCCATGAGACCAGGCTGGCATTAGCTGTCTTTCCCAGGAATGAAATGCCTCTGATTCTGACCACACAGCAAAGCCTCCAAGTGAACCAAACATGCCATTATTTAACGATTATTTGAAATCTAAAATAGGCTAATCTGCAATGATAAAAGCCTGGAATCCCAGGTGCTGAGTTTGTCCTTCTCAGACATAAACTGACAGTTTCTCTGTTTCTCTCTCATCTTTCCTGACACAAGGAAAGTGACTTTTTGGCACAGAAGCCAGAGAGCACATGCACAATTCGCTTTTCCAACTACTATTCAAAATGCAGCACTTTCTCCAATTTTATCTTTTCTTGAAAGAGTTATTTTTAGCTCAGTAAATAGTCTGGCTCAGGGCTTTTCTGCTTCAGTCATTCTGGAATCCGATCTTTGCTCCATATGCATGCAAGTGACACTCTTAGGCAAACTTAATATTTTTATTAAATTGACTTGCTTTCTTGACTTAAATACATTCATTTGGAAAGGAAGTTTTATTGCACGGCTGTTAAGTTAAAATGGTGCTATTTGCTATAAATAGAAGGCAGTCATAAACATAACCGAGGAGAAAATAAACACCATGATTAATTCTAACTGTATACTATTGCCTGCCAAAGGCTCTGCCTCTGACTTGTACTTCGCTGTGAAAAATGAGAGAAGCAAATACAGGGATTTAAAGACAGCCGAGTATGAATGGATAAAGAAGATGTGGTATATATACAAAGGAATATTACTCAGCCATAAAAAGAATGAAATAATATCGTTGCAGCAACAGGGATAGACTCAGACGTTATCATACCGAGTGAAGTAAGCCAGATAAAGAAAGGCAAATATCATGTGATATCGCTTGTATGTGGAATCTAAAAAATGATGGAAATAAACACATTTACCAAATTGTGTGTGTGTGTGGGGGGGGAATCTCACAGACATGGAAAACAAATGTATTGGTTTCCAAAAGAGATGGGGGGAATAAATTAGGAGTTTGGGATTAAGGACTTCCCTGGTGGCTCAGACAGTAAAGCATCTGCCTACGATGCAGGAGACCTGGGCTCGATCCCTGCATCGGGAAGATCCTCTGGAGAAGGAAATGGCAACCCGCTCCATAACACACTACTACATTACTAAATATAAGATAGATAAACAACTAGGACAAAATATATAGCACAGGGAACTATATTCAATATGCTATCAGTTCAGTTCAGTCACTCAGTCGTGTCTGACTCTTTGCGACCTCATGAATCGCAGCACGCCAGGCCTCCCTGTCCATCACAAACTCAGCTTTAGCATCATTTCTTCCAAAGAACACCCAGGGCTGATCTCCTTCAGAATGGACTGGTTGGATCTCCTTGCAGTCCAAGGGACTCTCAAGAGTCTTCTCCAACACCACAGTTCAAAAGCATCAATTCTTTGGCGCTCAGCTTTCTTCACAGTCTAACTCTCACATCCATACATGACCACTGGAAAAACCATAGCCTTGACTGGATGAACCTTTGTTGGCAAAGTAATGTCTCTGCTTTTGAATATGCTATCTAGGTTGGTCATAACTTTCCTTCCAAGGAGTAAGCGTCTTTTAATTTCATGGCTGTAGTCACCATCTGCAGTGATTTTGGAGCCCAAAAAGATAAAGTCTGACACTGTTTCTACTGTTTCCCTATCTATTTCCCATGAAGTGATGGGACCAGATGCCATGATCTTAGTTTTCTGAATGTTGAGCTTTAAGCCAACTTTTTCGCTCTCCTCTTTCACTTTCATCAAGAGGCTTTTTAGCTCCTCTTCACTTTCTGCCATAAGGGTGGTGTCATCTGCATATCTGAGGTTATTGATAATTCTCCTGGCAATCTTGATTCCAGCTTGTGCTTCTTCCAGTCCAGCGTTTCTCATGATGTACTCTGCATAGAAGTTAAATAAGCAGGGTGACAATATACAGCCTTGACATACTCCTTTTCCTATTTGGAACCAGTCTGTTGTTCCATGTCTGGTTCTAACTGTTGCTTCCTGACCTGCATATAGGTTTCTCAAGAGGCAGGTCAGGTGGTCTGGTATTCCCATCTCTTTCAGAATTGTCCACTGTTTGTTGTGATCCACACAGTCAAAGGCTTTGCTATAATAACCTATAAAGGAAGAGAATCTTAAAAATATACATATATGCACATTATATATATATATATATACACATATATATGTATATATATACATAAATCACTGAGCTGTACACCTGAAGCTAGTAAAACATTGTAAATCAACTATCTTCAGTAAGAAAAATAAACAAAAAAAGATATCCTGGTATGAAATAGAGCCTTTCTACATGGGGGGACCTGTATGGTTGGAAAAGAAAGGAAAAGAGACTCACATTCGTACCCTGTGAATTACTGTTATCTAGTGCTATGTCCATGTTCCTGCACTGCAGCAGCTTCAGCTTTCCTAGATATACAATAATGCAAATATATGGTCATTCATCTGGTGAGGTGAAGCAACATCAGAATCAGGAGCCCTCAGTTCCTGGTCTCTGCCTCTAACCAGCTGTGTGAAGCTACCTAATCACTTCACCCGTCTGGGTACCACTCATCTGAGTTGTAATAATCTTTAAGCCTGACCACCAGTGAACTGTGAGCTCCTGGAAGTTGAAAATTACACCCTGTGATTGCGATCTTCAGGCCAGGCAGAAGAAGAGAGGGGCACTTTCAGCATGATGCTCAGTGGGTGCTCAGTGAATTTATGTATGCTGAATGTCTGGGCACCAGGCACTTTACAGATTGATAACTTTATTCTTGACAACCAAGTATCCATTCTCTGTGTTTCACAGATGAGGAAACTGAGACTTACTTTGGTTAAACTTTTTCAAAGGATGTACCAATATGTGCTGAAGTATATAGTTTTTAAAACTTTTTTTTTCATTCTGAAACACTTGAAGTTCACAGGAAAAATAGAGGGAATGACATAATGAAAGCTTGCATATCCTGCACCTGGATGTAAACAGCTGCCTGTGCTCTGTCATAATTGCTCTGTCTCATATTAAAATGCAAAAGTACTTGAAAGTAATGTACAATAAATCCCCTACATACAAACCTTCAAGTTGAGAACTTTCAATGATGCAAACATACATGCCAGCCCCTGTATGACAGCTGTTGTACTATATTACTGTAGTATTCAAGGTACTGTACTGTAAGATTAAACATGCTTTCTTTATTTTTATATTTGTTTGTCTTTTATGTATTATTTGTGTAAAAAGTATTATAAACTTATTAAAGTACTATAGAGCTGATTGTGTTATTTTGGTACCTGAGCTAACTGTGAAATTAAAAGATGCTTGCTCTTTGGAAGAAAAGCTATGACAAACCTAGATAGCATATTAAAAAGCAGAGACATCAATTTTCTGACTCTATCTAGTCAAAGATATGGTTTTTCCAGTAGTCATGTATAGATTGAGAGTTGGACCACAAAGAAGGCTGAGCACCAAAGAACTGATGCTTTCGAACTATGGTGCTGGACAAGACTCTTGAGAGTTCCTTTGACAATAAGGAGGTCAAACCAGTCAATCCTAAAGGAAATCAACTCTGAATATTCATTAAAAGGACTGATGCTGAAGCTGAAGCTCCAATAGTTTGGCCACCTGAGGTGAAGTGCCAACTCACTGGAAAAGACCCTGTTGCTGAGAAAGATTGAGGGCATGAGGAGAAGGGGGTGACAGAGGATGAGATGGTTGCATGGTATCACCAATTCAATGGACATGAGTTTGAGCGAACTGTGTGAAATAGTGAAGGATAGGGAAACCTGGTGTGCTGAAGTCCAGGGGGTCACAAAGAGTTGGACATGATTGAGGGACTGAACAATAACAGGCTAACTTTGTTTGACTTATGAACAAACTGGACTTACGAGTGTGCTCTCAGGACAGAACTCATTTATATGGAGAGGACTTAAACTATAGTAGTTTCTTATTCATTCCTACACTATACTGACTGCTATAGATTGAATATTTGTCACTTCTTCCTCCACGAAAAAATTCATATGCTGAAACCTGATGCCCAGTGTGATGGTGTCAGGAGATGGGGCCTTTGGGAGGTGATCAGGTCGTGAGGATGGAGCCCCCATGAATGGGGTTAGTGCCCCTATTAAAGAGGCCCAAGAGCTCCCTCTCTCCTCATACCATGTGAGGACGCAGCAAGAAGTTGGCCCTCTGCAACCTTGAGAAGCACTGCCAGCAGAATTCACCCTCACTGGCCCCTGATCTCAGACTTCCAAGATCTAGAATGGTGAAAACTAAATTTCTGTCCTTTGCAAGCCATCCAGTCTGTGATATTTTGCTATATCAGCCCAAACAGACTAAGTTCCTATTTGATGTTATGCCAGTAACATATCACCACTCAAATATTTTCAAAAGACCAAATGTATCAATATTCTGTGCTCCAAATCTGCTAAAAGAACAATAAGGGACCCCAGTATTCCATTTAGCCATTAGTCACCAGTCAAATAGTGATGAAGATTTTGAAGCTCTCTCTCACCCCCATATGACTTGCCTGTTTTTTATCTTCTGATAAGTGAGATTTTATTGTTCACAGTGGGTATAGAGTTTGGTTGGGGGGTTAGAAAGGGTGTAGGAAACAGCAGAGCTATTGGCATTGGGAGGCCCAAGGTTCAAATCCCAGGTCAGTCACTTCATCAGTCTTGGGCATTTATCTACTAAATGGTAAGAATTTGAAAAATCAGCTTCATAAAAAAATGCTTTGAGAATAAGTTACTTGATGACAATGTTTAACCCTGCCCAGCATTCAATCAAGGAGCTCACTGGTCCAATGGCAAATAAACGCGCAATGCAAATAAACTTGCAGGGAATGGTAAGATTGCAGAGTAAGTTTCCACCACACCCACTGGGGCTCCAGAGGCTTAGGAGAAGTCCCTGAGGTGTAACACATCTTTACACCTCCAGATTTTGTTGGAAGAGCAACCATTATATGACTTCGCCCTCCCAGTCAGCACCCTAAGTGTGGAACAGTCCTTAGGTGGAGGCCAGATGGGAAGTTTCATTCAGTCCATATTGTTCTTCCAGGTTGGAAGAAACATTTCTGCTGTTCCAGGAACACAGTGAACTTTATAATATTAACCAAGAATGTGCTCATGTGGCATCTGACATCAACCCCATCAGTGTATCTGCCCACCTTGGGGAGGAAGTGGTCTTGGTCTGCAGAATGAGTGGGGTACCTGCAGCCCATCAGTTGGTGGGAGCCACTAAGAGGGACCCACTTCTTCCTGCCAACTGGTGCCTTGTGTGTTAAGCCTTCCTTGGCATCTCAACGTCTGGAGAGGATGCAATGGCTCAGGTCTGTGGGTGTCTACTTCTTGGGCTTGGCATCATCGGGATCTTTGTCCTTCACTTGGTGGGAGGGCTCCTTCGGGGTTGATAGGTGAATCTTCCAGGCTCCCCTGGTCATGCTAGATGCTAACACAAGTCCTGTAGAATCTCAGCATATGTGTGGTTACTTATACAAATGCAGCTTCAAATGACATTGACAACCAGGCTGGTTGTCCATCCAACTGATCAGCACCTTGGACAGTGATTCAGTGGGCGGCATGAATATGTCTTCTAGAATCTCACAGTATGACAAATCTCAGCACACCACATATGAGTCCAGGGTGTGAAAATGTATATTTTCTTGCAGCGTGATCCTTGGTGTCAGCCAACCAACGACTTCTTTGGGTACCTTAGAAAAACAAAACAAATATCCCAAGCCGGAAACTGTAATCTTCTCAGTGCTGCGGGATAAACAGATATGTTTGATTAGCTGAAAGTGAGTATACTTGTCTTGTGATAAGGATTTTAAAAAGTGATTTTGATTCTAAGTGATTTTCAATGATGCTTTGATTTCAGTCTCATCCTTATGTAAGTTAAGATTCCAGGTTTGATTTTTAAGTAGCAGTGAAACGTACTCCTATTAGAAAAGAAAAAAGCAAACAGTGCTATGCTTTGCAAAATTATTAACTATAATGTCCTGAGAGTAGCATCAGCCATGAAACTTGCAAATTACTCTTGCTTCTTTGCAAATAGCAGGTATTAGGGCTCATTAAAGAAATCACTTGGCATCCAGACAGGCATTTCTGCCCTGGGAAGTTTCCATAACTTCTTATCAAGGTTTCCTGGGCTTTCTGGCAAGTGTGTCTGACTTTTGCTTCCCGATGCAGTGAAATTCAAATCATGGTCCACAGACACTCTGTCTTCTGTGAATGTTCACTTCATGGGTTTCCCACGAAGTGACTGAAGCTCCTCAGTGTTGTCAAGGAAAACAAAATACACAGATGCTGGCAAGAAGGTCATCATAAATTTACCTCCCCCCAAATATGCTGGAATTTACCCAGCTGGCAACACAGAGCTCTGATAAACAGGCATTAATCATGGTAGAAGCATTGTTAAAACTCAGATCTGTATTGCTGCATAGCTGCCCACCCCCCGCCCCTTGATGTATCCTGTTTCCCTGTGTAAACATTTTGCTGCATATCTGGTGCCTGCAGACTGCACATTAGTTATAGCTTCTATGGAATTCACACAGAAGTTTGAGTGGCAATTACAGGGCAATAAATCATGTAAACTAACTAAATGTTCAGAAAGAAGGGACCCAGCATATTGATAACCGAGCAGAAACATTTTGCAAAGTACATACACCCAAAGAAAGAACTTTAAGAACAAAGCAGAGATAAAGGAAATTCATTAAAGATGTCAAAAATCAGAAACCTGACTATAGAGGTTTGTCAGTTTAATGTGACCTGCCCAAATCAAGGTTCTTCTCCTGTAACAAGTAATCCAGATAAAGGACAGCCAGGGGCTTTCCTGGTGGTTCAGTGGTAAAGAATCCACCTGCCAATGCAGGAGACACACGTTCAATCCCTGGTCTGGGAAGATCCCACATGCTGTCAGGCAGTTAAGCCCACAACTGTTGAGCCTGTGCTCTAAAGCCCAGGATCCCCAACTACTGCAGTCCACATACCTAAAGCCTGTGTTCCACAGCAAAAGAAGCCACCGCGAGGAGAAGCTCACACACAGCAACTCGAGAGTAGCCCCTGTTTGCTGCAACTAGAGAAAAGCCTGTGCAAAATTGAAGACCCATCATAGCCATAAACAAACAAATAAATAAAATTATATATATATATATATAAGGATAGCCAGGTCTGGGCAGCAGCTTAATGATAAGAGGAACCCAGGCAGGAGGGCAAGTATATCCTCCTAGGAGCGATGCCTGGAAAATTCCACCTGTACTTATTACAAGAATTGTGTCATATGACTTCTTAGTGGCAAAGATGTCTAGGAAGGCAGTTTCACCTAGAACACTGTTCTGTCCCACGGTGAGTGCAGAGGAAGGGCAGAATTGACATTAAGCAGACAAACAGCCATCTGCCACAGTGACATAAAAGGTTGGAACAAATAGTTCATCTTGAATCTGGGTTCCTTGAGGTCAGTATAAAGAGATGAAATGCTGTCTCCCAGCCCTGGTGAACGTTCCTCTTTTTCCTCATTTCCTCAAAGACACCACTCAGCAATCATGATGGATGATACCTCCACCTACTCCATTCCACGTGGCCCACTTTTCAGAGCAGCAAGGAGAATTGTGGGATTTTGCTTGAAAAGAGGGCAGTGTAGAATAGTGCCTGCTTGGGGAAAAAAATAGTGTGTGGACCCTGGAAAGAAATTCTCTGTTTATTGCAAGGATAACTGTAAATGGACATGAGCTGATGGAGAATCAAAAGTCTTCACACTTGCTTTCTTGTCCATCAATAAAACTTGGAAGTCACCTCCAAAAGAAAGGATGCTGTTTTCATCAATCACATGCAAGATGAGATGCTGACTGCATTCTTTCTTCCTGCTCTCTCTGTATGTTGACTTAACTCTTGTCACGGTTATTATCTTCATCACAACCCAAGTCTCTGCTTATGTTTCCCAGCCAGAGTCTGAAGAAATGAAAGGGCATTCACATTGGTGGTGACACTACCCTAACAGAAACATCCTGGGAACTCATGAGTTGATCATTTTTACTTTTAAACCTTTGTTAAACCATGGTTTCTGAGTACTTTTTTAGAACGAAGGATGGATGGGAGGGAGGAAGGGAGGAAGGAAAGAAGGGGGGTGGGAGGGGCAGAAACCTGTTAGTTTTCTCAGATTCACTCATACCCCCATCCCCCACCCTCTGCAACGGTTTAACCAGGATGCCATGTATAGATTCTTTTACCATATTTTAGGATTACCTTTGCATTCTAGCTCTTAGCACAAATCCAGGCATACTGTAGATGATCTGAAAATCTTTGCAGACTAAAAAGTGAGTGTCCATATCTGTTTGTTTCTGCCTCCTGGCTTCTGTGTGTGGCAGTCCTTGGCCTGGAATTTCCTACCACAATATTCAGTCCTTTCTAAACCCAAGCTGTATTCAAAGAAGGCGTTAAAGCTTCTTCCTCCGACTGAACAAGACTCTTTCCAATAATCATCTCGGTTGGTTGCAAATATTAGAAACCTTAAACTAACTAAAGCTAACAATAACCATTTTAAAATGGATGTATTGGCATGAAATGAAACAGTCTAGCACTGGCTGGACCCAGGGGTTCAAACCAGGTGCAGGCAAGGCACGGGTACTTCCTCTACCTGTTTCTGTTTGTTTTCTAGCTTTACTGAGGTATAATTGTCATATGTTTCAAGTATACAACGTGGTGATCCTTCCAGCTCTTGACTGCGTTATCTGTCTCCTCTGTGACTCCATTCCCTGGACAGACCCTGGCAGGGACAGGCCCTGGGAGCTACAGGCTTCCACATTCAGTGCCATTAAACCCAGGGGATCAGAACCATCTCACCTTTAAGGTCTACCCAACAGCCCTAGAATGAAATTGCATCATGTCCTGTTGACTTGGTGTGGGTCCTGCACTCACACTGGAGCTAATCACTGTTACTACTGTCTCTGTGTGTGTGTCTCGTTGTGTGTATGCGTGTGTGTCTATGTGTGTCTCTGCATGTGCGTCTGCCTTTGTGCGTGTGTGTCTGTGTGTGAATCTGTGTGTTGGTGTATATTTGTGTGTCTGTGCATATGTGTGTGTATCCGTCATGTCTCTATATGTGTATCTCTGTGTGTTTTTATTCATGTGTGTGTCTCTGTGTATATCTCAGTGCCTGTGTCTGCGTACATCTCTCTGTGTTTGTATCTGTGAGTGTGCCTTTGTGTGTCTCTGTGTGTACATGGGTGTGTACCTGTGTGTGTCTGTGGCTGTCTGTGTATATGTGTGTGTACCCACGTGTGTCTGTGGGTGCATCTGAGTATGTGTTCATTTGTGCATGTGTCTAAGTGTCTGCGCATGTGTGTGATGCCCTGTTTGGTTTTCCTTTGTTCTCACATCCCCGCCCCCACTCCCACCCCCAAGCCAGTGTCCTGTCAATTACTCCTTAACCACATAACAGGAGAGGTAGTCGAGTTCTGTTTCTAAAACGGCTACTAAGTAGTAACCATAATGCGTCCTCTCTATCACCACTCATGATATACCTTGGTGAATAAATCTCTGTAGAGTTCGATTAGCCCTCAGGCAAGAACATAACTCCTCCAGGTCACATTCTGCATCTTTTGAGCTTGTTTCGTGCCAGCGCTAAACGGAGTGCACAACTATTCTGCATTTCACTGAATGACAGTTTTGAGCATTATTATTAGTATTGAAGAAGAACATTCAATTCTTCTTAAACTAATACATTGGAGACATTAAATTACTCTTAATATTGAAAATACACTATGGGGGCTTCCCTGGTAGCTCAGTGGTAAAGAATCTGCTTGCCAATGCAGGAGACATGGGTTTGATCCCTGATCTAGGAGATCCCACATGCCGTGGGGCAACTAAGGCTGTGCACCACAACTCTGTGCTCTAGAGCCCAGGAGCCACAACTACTGAGCCCACACACTGTAACCACTGAAGCCCACTGCCTAGAGCCTGTGCTCTGCAACAAGAGACCCATACGCTGCAACTAGTGAGTAACTAACCCCTGCTGCTGCAACTAGAGAAAAGTCTGCATAGCAATAAAGACCCAGCACAGCCAAAAAATAAATAAATAAATAAATAAAAATTTTTTTTTAAAGAAAACACACGGTGGAATTTTAGAAAAGATGAGACTTCGGATGTAGGGCTTCCAGTGTAAGGTCCTCCCCTGAGCGGTGATGGAGCAGTGGGTGTGGTGCAAAGTGACTGACGAGGAGCAAAGTCAACAGGGGCAGTAAGATCTGGGAGGCACCAAGACACACTCCTGTGAAAGACTTTCCCTGTGAGGACATCATACAGGCACTGCCACTGACTTTAAGAGGTTTCCCTTTTTGCTTCTAGCTGGGGGATGAAAGAGTTCTGTGATGGTTAATTTAAGGCTCTCTAGGCACAATGATACTTCACTAGCAAGTGAAACATGTCTTTACCAATGTGCTAAACCAAATAATCCTTCAGTTGGCATAGGAGCATCACATTTGCCCTCCAAAATAGGAGCTTTCTCCCTGGAAATCACCTCTTCAGTCCTTGCATTAGCCAAGGATTGTACCTTCTAAAAAGGAGTTGATTCTCCTGCAAGAAGGTGTACTTCCTGTCTCTCTCTGTCCCTCCTCTCCAGCTCACAGACACTGCATTCTGAGCCACTGTCTGTGACTACCATTAAAATTCAAGACAGCAAGCAATCTGTCTGCCTGTTTGTTTTTCTCCAAGAACTCCACGGCTGCAAACACTGGACGTGACCTCCCATCTCTCATGCATGACAACCAAAGTTAAGTGCAAGAAATTCTGCTAATTAACAGGTGACCTTTAGAGAGTTTGAAAAGAGTCCAAAAGGCAAAGGGGACTCATAATCCAGCATGCTTGCTTGGAACCACAGGCAACACGTCTAAAGTAGACAGGTGTAGGTAATGGGAACCTGAAAGCTCACAGGGTTCATCAATTAACAGCCAAGTGTCTGGGCTCTGGCTGCTGATTCCAGGAGCACTTATCCAATAAACATGCATTTGGTTTTCATCATGGTCTAGAACTATAAAAGTTTAGGGCTTCCTGGGGGGCCTCAGTGGAAAAGAATCTACCTGACAATGCAAGACGTGAGTGTTTGATCCCTGGATAAGGAAGATCTCTTGAAGAAGGAAATGGCAACCCACTCCAGTATTCTTCCCTGGGAAATCCCATGGACAGAGGAGCTCGGTGTGCTAAGGTCACAAGGAGATAGGACTTAGTGACTAAACAACAAGAAGAAGAAGGGTAGTCAGAGATAATCATACAAAGCCAGGGGATATGACGCACACACTGTAGGGACACGAGTGACGCTTTAGAGCAGTAAGAATGAGCAACGCTAGGGGCTGGGGTTGACATCCTGGCTCTAACCCAACTTCAGCACTTAAATGCTGTGCATCTTTGGACAGAGTACTTGACCTTTCTAAGTCTCCGCTTCCCCAACATGAATTAAGGATAATCATACACTTGTCTCACCAGGCTTTTCTTTTTCAGTATTACCAGAGGTAATACGAACGATTGTCTTACTCTTTTAAAGATCACAGATTTGAGGTGGAAGCTGACTTCAGCAATATGATTACAACACATTGTGATGACAAGCATAATGAGGAGAAAGGGCAGAAGAGGAGGACAAATAACTAAGAAGGAGGGAGCTGGGGAAGGCTTGTAAGAAGAGCATCATTTCCCTGGGTGTTGAATTGTTACTAAGAATTCTCCACGTGGGGGGGGGGGGGGGAAGAAGAGGAAACTACAAGCAGAAATCATAGCAGGTGCAAAACCATCGAGTGTTCCAGTAGGGGTCTGATACATGGCTGCAGCTTAAAGGGCAGAAAGCAGTGCCTAAGGAGAAGCTTCTGGTGAGAATGGTTTGGATCGTCTTGTGATGATGACCTTACCTTGGGGCGAAATGGAGGTTGTCCTTGTCCTCTGGGGAGCCAGAGGTTTTCAGTTCAGGGGACAATGGCTGTGTTTTTTCCCAGAAGGACAATTCTACTCTTTGCGTGTAGGAGGGACTTCTCACAACGAGAGACAGGACAAGCAGGGAAATGATTTAAGGGCTCAGTGCAATCACCCAGGAAAGACAGGATGGCGGGAGGTGAAGAGTTCAAAAGATGCTTCGTAGACAGAACAGACAGAACCACATTATTGATTGGACGTGAAGACGAAAGGATATTGCAGAAGTTAAGAGGAAAAACAAGGATATATAAGGATATATATATACAGGCTTTCCAGGTGGTGCTAGTGGTAAAGAACCCACTTGCCAATGCAGGAGACATAAGGCATGTGGGTTCGATCTCTGGGTCAGAAAGATCCCCTGGAGGAGGGCATGAGAAGCCACTCTAGTATTCTTGCTTGGAGAATCGCAGGGACTGAGGAGCCTTGTGGGCTATAGTCCATAGTGTGGCAAAGAGTCGAACATGACTGAAGGGACTTAGTGTATATACCACAGGGAACTCTGTTCCAATATTATGCTGCTGCTAAATCACTTCAGTTGTGTTCCACTCTGTATGACCCCAGAGATGGCAACCCACCAGGCTCCGTCCCTGGGATTCTCCAGGCAAGAACACTGGAGTGGGTTGCCATTTCCTTCTCCAGTGCATGAAAGTGAAAGGTGAAAGTGAAGTCGCTCAGTCGTGTCCGACTCTTAGCAACCCCATGGACTGCAGCCTCCTAAGGCTCCTCCGTCCATAGGATTTTCCAGGCAAGAGTACTGGAGTGGGGTGCCATTGCCTTCTCCTCCAATATTATGGAACAACCTAAATGGGAGGAGAACTTGAAAAACAATAGGCACATGTATATGAATAACTGAATCTCTTTGCTGTATGCCAGAAACTAACACAACATTGTGAATCAACTTCAACATAAAATACAAATTAAAAAAAAAAGTTAAGAGAAAAACCTCCAGACTCAAACAGCACCAACCTCAGATCCTGAGTTTGCCACCTAATCACTCTGTGTGGATATATTATTACGCTTGTGTACACCGTTTCCTCATTTCTCAACTGGAGATGATTTTAGTGGCTCTTTTATTTTTTAGGACCATCAAGAGGATTAAATGAAAGAACATTAAAAGTTGTTAGCATAGAGCCAGATTCATGGAAAGCGTCCAGGAAATGTTAGTGGCTATTATCACTGATTTTATTACCATTGTCATTATAATGATTGTGGTGACACTGCGGGGGTGGAGTAGAGGCAAGGCAAGAGGGGCGGGGGCTAGGACGGGGAGGAAGAGGAAATACACTGAGTTCTCCCCACTTCTGGTGAGCCTGTCTCAGGGTCCCCTGGCTTAGAAGCTGACCCCAACATCTTCCCTTCTTTCCAGTCACCAACTCCCTAGTATCTTCAGATTCCTCCTGGAACAAATGGAGCTGGCCTTCCAGATGGTCCCCTCTCTGCAGATATAAAACAAACAGTCCCTGTGTACAACACCAAGAGCTTGTGTTTGTCCCTGAAAAATGAAGTGGTGGGGCCACCACCCGTTTTCTTTTAGGCTGAAGGTGACGGAGGCCTCTTCATCTGCTCCCTTTATCAATAAATGATTAATAGAGCTGGGTTTTCTCTATTTATATCCCTCCCCCACCTACCCATCTGCCACCCCAGTTCCACCCCCCTTCCTTCTGCTCTGTTCTAGAATCCCTAAGGGCTACAGCTCTAAGATCCTTCACTTTCTGGCTTCTGGTTGGTTTTGGACAAAAGACAGAGGAACAGAGGGGAAGGGATGTTTACCCCCCAACTCTGCCCTGATCAGTTGCCCCATTTCTGATAGCATTGAACCTCTCTGGGCTAACAGCTCTTATCCTGGGGTCCTTCTCCAGGAGTCCAGCTCCTCCTTCACTCTGGATGTTGCCCTCAGACCCAGGGAGGTAAGGACTTCCTGCTGCTTTAGTCACTTATTGGGTCTTTCTCCCTGCCCACACCTCTATGAATAATTTCTCTGTAACTCTTTCTTTCCACTCTCACTGTATCTCTTCTGCTTCCTGCTGTGACTTCAGCTGTAACAACAACAAATGGGGCAAAAGCTCAGCCAGGCTGACTCATCTTTTGGTATAAGTCCTCTCCACTGCAGAGGATATTAAAGGGAAAAAAAAAAAGCATAACAATAACATAATAGCATTGCTATTTCACAAGCTACTATTTGCCTTACATCTGAGTAGAAAGAGGTTTGTGTTTTATTTATTTTTTTCTCAAGATGGGATTTGAGTCCACTGATAATGATACCACAAGACACAAGCTAAATTCATTACAATTTTCTTCCTTTTCTACTGAAAGACCTTCTGATGTGGTTTAATCAGATGCCTCAGAGAAAGATAATTACACAGACAGCTTTGGGCATCACACAGAGAAAGAAATAGATTTGAAAGACCTGCTGATGAAACTCAGTCCCGAAGGGGACTTGAACTCACAGTCTTCCAACCAGGAGTTAAGATGTTCCAGGAAAGAGGCAACAAGCTAAACAGCAAAGTTCAGAAGGAACACCGTGGACTTCCTAGGTGGTCCAGTGGTTAAGAGTCCACCTGTCAATGCAGGGGACACAGATTCCATCCCTGGTCCAGGAACGATTCCACATTGTTGTTTTTCAGTAGCTAAGTCTTGTCTAACTCTTTGCGATCCCATGGACAGAAGCACACCAGGCTTCCCTGTCCTTTACTATCTCCCCGAGTTTGCTCAGACTCATGTCCTTTGAGTCAGTGATGCCATCCAACCATCTCATCCTCTCTTCTCCCCCTGCTCCTCCTATCCTCAATCTTTCCCAGCAACAGAGTCTTTTCCAGTCAATCAGTTCTTTGCATCAAGTGGCCGAAGTACTGGAACTTCAGCTTCAGCATCAATCCTTCCAATGAATATTCAGGGTGGATTACCTTTAGGACCTACTGGTTTGGTCTCCTTGCTGCTAAATTATTATCCCAAAGAGGCTCACGGTAGTTCTGAAATTCATCAGATACAACCTTCAGTAAGACTAGAACTGAACACACACACACACACATAAGTCAGCTTTCTACTCTGACAGTTTCACCCAGGGAAGTTGAGAGAAGTGACATCCAGCTCAGGGTCAGTAGGTAAGACCCACTGAATCATGAACCTGGGAGCTAGAAGGCAGCTCAGAAACCATGGTCTCCACTCTCTCCTGTTTGACAGAAAAGGGAAAGGCATTTTTCTCAATTATCAAGAAAAAGCCCAGGGCTAGTGTTTCCTGTCTGAGGTTTGGAACACCACAAGTTTCCTGAATGAGCCCACTGGGGCTCTTTGCTCAGCAGGTTGTAATGACACCAGAAACATCTCCCCGTGTGTTCTCTGAATATCTCCAATGACGTTCCTGTCACCTTGGCACCTGGTGACACTCTGCTAGATGGATATCCTGGGGAAGCGCAGAGAATCACCCGGAAATGAGGACGAGCTGCAGGCTGGCAGACCTGCTGATGTCCATAAAAGGATTCTTTCTGCAGTCAAAATCAAGAAAGCATCCATTATCTTCAGTGACTAGGATCAGAACACTCTTTCCTCATTTGCAATGCTTTGTTTTTGCACAGAGTGAACGACTGGACATGCTAATTCAGTCACAGATCCATCAAATGTCTACTGAGCCCCTGAAACTCGGCAGGAGCTGTTCTTGGTGCTGAAGTTACGTGGTGGACAAGGCAGACAAGATTCCATGATGGCGGGCAACATAGACTATAGGCAACATGATTTCCATTTGTAATGGTAATATGGGTATTTTATAAAATGTGAATTGTATGGCTAGACATATTTTAGAACACTGGCTAAGAGCAAGATTTCACTCAGGTTGGTGTTCTGAATTCTTATAAAATATGAATATTTGGAACTTGCAAAAGAGAAACTGAAAGTCTCAGGAATTCTCAGAAGATTTTTTAAATCATAGGTTATTCCTAAAATACTACCAACACTTCACACCCTCTACTTGTTATTATGGGTAAATAAAGTATGTCTAATAAGTCTTACATTTAGTTGAATTTATAGATAATGATACTCCACGGTGAATACTGCAACTTTAGAAAACACTAGTGAACATTTTGGGGTAGTCTATGAATAATCTTACATTTATATTTCATATTAAGGTGGATGTCAATCAGAGAAATGGCCAACTTAAGGACTTAATTTGCTTTGAATATGTGTTATTTCTTGATATGTTATTCCAAGGGTTGATATAAAGTGTGCTGTGTGTACAAACATATTGTTATTTCTTTTATTAGCAATACTGACTTACTGTTAACAGAAGTCAGGGCCACCAGCAAATATCGAAGGGGACACAGTTACGAGAAAGACCCATTAGATCACAAGGGATTTACCCCTACATACTGCAACCTCAGTGTTCCCAAACGTTCACCTTACCCTTCAATGCCATTGACTTTGGTGAATTTCCCTGAAGTGGGACATCTCTGTGTGGTTTGTTAAGCTTGAATACTTGTGTAAGAATTGTCATACTTTTTCTCAATTTCCTCACTCATTTTTCTCAGGATTCAAGATTTGAAACATCTCAAGATGTTTCTCAAGACAGGGTGGGAAGAAATTCCTGCCTGGGAACACTAACTCATGCTGTCTGTGTTCAAGGAGCAGCTGTGTTATTCACTGACACAGATCAACTCTTCAAGTTTGGATGTTTCACTAACCTTCTATGGGACTCCATCTCCTCGTCTGAAAAGGGCATAATAATTAGCACCTATGTCACAGAACTGAAGTGAGATTAGATTCTTGAATGGGTAGAAAGCAGTGAAAACAGCATTTGGCATGTAATTAGCACTGAATAAATGTTAGCTGTTGTTAAAAAGGTTACAGTTGGGATTGCTGACGACTGTCTGCAGAAAACGAGGGATGAATCAGTGAAGACTTATGTGTTTGCATATGTGTGTGATGAGTCGCTATAGAATTCAGTGAGCTGATTAGGAGAGCCATACAGAAATGCCTAAGGTGATTATAAAGACCTTCCTTCTCACTGGGTGCTGAGGACACCCCCATTTTCAGATACCCATGCCTATAAAGCAAACCCAGACTGCTAGAGGACCCCCCCAAAAATGAAAGTGAAATTGAAGCAAGTGTGTGAAGCATGTTACTGGATACCTAACATACATTAAATGATAAAAGGTAACTCGGGCTGGCTGGATGTGAATGGAGGTGGTCCTTGAATGAAGGTGGTCCTTGAAGAGGTTACAGGCTTTCTGGTTACCAAGCTCACCAGTGTGAGTTTGATGGCAGAGCTAGAAGTTTTACAGTGACTCTGCTGATCAAGGTTGAAGGTGATGGGAAGTCCAGTCAATGTAACTATGAACAGTAAAGGCGTAGAAGGAATCAGTTGGATGGAGGAAATAGAGACAAGAAAGCACAGGGGCTGGCAATTCAGGAAGGTTATTTATTTTGCTGGAAGGTTCCATTCAGGAATATGAAGCCTGAGCCAAGAGAAAGACCAAGAACCAGAATGGGGACTCCAGGAACAAAGTCATGTGTGACTGCTGACCTGAGCTTTTCAGTGGATTCAGGGAAAGAGATTCAAATGGAAGCTCTTAAAGGGCAGAAGTAGACGTGTGGATTGAGAAACAAGACCAAAAGGTCCTGTTAGCCCAGCGGTCTGAAGGTAAAAGGGGTGTTTGGTTTGTAGACAGACATGGATGGACTCAGATGAAAAAAGTAAAAGCAAAACAAACAGCAAAAACGAACCCAGGGACTTCTCTCATGGTCCAGCGGTTAGGACTTTGCCTTTCAATGCAGGGGTTATGGGTTCAATCCCTGGTCAGGGAGCTAAGATCCTACATGCCTTGTGTCCAAAAAACGTAAAACAGAAACAATATTTTTAAAAATTCAATAAAGACTTTAAAAATGGTACACATAAAAACAATTTCAAGGGTAAAAAATGAAAAAACTCAAAGAAAATCCCGGTAGGTGAGATAAAATCTCTCTCTTTGCGTTTCATGAAAGGATCAGTCTAAAAATTCCACCCTCCTTCTGACTCATTCGTCTTTTTGAGGGTCTTTACATGAAACTGGAAAGGCTAGAGGGGCTGAGCAGATGTGTAAGCTCTTTTGCAGGGACCAAGAATGAAGAGAAGACAGCCAATTGATGGATGATTGATAGATTCATATAGGTAGACGTGTCCATACGGACATGTTCCTCTCAAAGATGGAATGCTCAGTTCAAGAAGATTGAGTAAGAGGGCATCAGAGGCTAGACATTCCAGGAAACTTTATCTCATTCAATTCTCCAAAATTCTAGAAGGGAGGCATTGCTAGCTTGGGTTACAGATAGAATGTTTGAGGGACTTCCCTGGTGGTCCAGTGGTTAAGAATCTGCTGTTCAATGCAGGAGAAGAGGGGTTTGATCCCTGGTTGGGGAATCAAGATCCCACACACCTGCAACTACTGAGCCTGTGTGCTCTAGAGCCTGTACTCCACAATTAGAGAAGCCCCCATGTGTCACAACTTGAAAAAAGCCCACACACCACAACGAAGAGCCTGCACGCTGCAGTGGAGACCCAGGGCAGCCAAATAATAATACTTTGAGAAAGGATAAAGAAGCTGTGGTACATATATACAATGGAATATTACTCAGCCATTAAAAGGAACAGATTAGAGTCAGTGCTAGTGAGTGAAGAACCTAGAACCCATTATACAGAGTGAAGTGAGCCAGAAGAAGAAAAACAAACATTGTATATTAACACACATATATGGAATCTAGAAAGACGGTACTGATGAACCTATTTGCAGGGCAGCAGTGGAGACCCAGACATAGAGAACAGACTTATGGATGTGGTGGTGGTGGGGAGGGGAGTAGGAAGGAGAGAGTGGGACAAATGCGGAGAGTAGCATGGAAACATATTCGCTAACGTATGTATATTAGATAAACAATGAGAATTTGTTGTATAACTCAGGGAATTCAAACTGAGTCTCTGTACCAACCTAGAGGGGTGGGATGGGAAGGGAGGTGAGAGGGAGGTTCAAGAGGGAGGGGACATACTTCTGTCTGATCTATGTTGATGTGTGGCAGAAACCAACACAATATTGTAATTGTCCTTCAATTAAAAAGTAAGAACAAGAAACAAAAAAGTAATTCGAGCAGGAATAAAGAGTTAAGTGACTCACTCTGAGTTTCAGAGCTGGGATCTGAACAAGATCTGAATGACATTAACACCCAGGGCCTTTCTTCTGAAGGTGTAGAAGAGAAGAGAAATTCACAAACTGAGGAGAAATGAATCTTTGCAGTGAGATCACTGTAGAAGCACTTTTTTCCAAAGTTTAAAGAGAGGGATGAATGGGAGACACTGATTAAGGATATGCTTAGGAGGGCATTCCATAGACAGAGAGAAACAGAGACACAGAGACAGAGAGACCAATGGAAGGAGGTAGAGATAGAAAAAAAAAAATAGAGAAAGGGGGGGACATGGAGAAAGCCTGAAAGAAAGGACGGGGACTTGACTTTCTTCTTAAAATGGACAAGGGGTTTGAGGAATTGAAATGGTATCGCAGACCAGAATAAGAAAAAGTGTTACATTTTTGAGTTACAAATCTGAGTTGTAATTTTCACATTTGTATGACAGAACTAAAATGGTGCTTAGGACAGGGTTTTATGCAAAGGAAATTATTATGAAATCTTTGCGGTTAATAAACACTATTCACATTACCAGTCTCTCAGCCCTCTGACTATTGTGGGGGTCGAAGCATAACACACCCAATTAATTTTACAACAGCATTAAATATCCCTCTTTGTTAGACAGAAATTGCCTGCACAAACAAGGCTGCAGCAATTAAATTTTGGCTACCCTTGGGATATGGTAATAAAGAATTCTTTTGTCCAATTAACAACCTCAAATTGATTATAAACGGGACTTTGCGAATGGGAGGTCAAGGCAATAGAGAATTAACCCTTTGAATTTTAAGCCTTCAATGGAATGAGATGTGTAGTCCATACCATGCTCATCTTATGGCTTTCAGAAGCAGGTCCTGGCAAATAGAGAAGCTTCATTGACTCTGATACAGGGAACCCATCCAGGAATCTCAGAGCACACGTTCATGCATACTCAGTTGCTTCAGTCATGTCCAACTCTTTGTGACCCTATGGACTGTAGCCTGCCAGACTCCTCTATCCATGGGATTCTCCAGCAAGAATACTGGAGTGGGTTGCCATGCCCTCCTCCAGGGCAGAGCCCACAGCAAACCACAAAATCTCAAGCTGATAGACATGTGAAATTCTTCTTTTAAGAAGTCTGATCTAAAGGGCACACAAAAGGATATTGGATCCAGCCAACATCACTTATTCCTCAGATACAGTTGATCAGATTGTTTTGAACAAGAGCTCAGAATAGAGCCAGTCCTTCCTGGTTTTCCCTCCTACCAGCCTTTGAGTATGCATATTAACTTAACTGGAGGATACACTGGAGCCTTGTTTGTACAGGCAATTTCTATCTATCTGGATGAACTTGGTCTCTTAGCCTCATTTCTCTCATTTTAAAAATGGGGACAGTTTCCTGGTGGTTCAATGCCTCAGGGGCTTCCCTGGTGGCTCAGTGGTAAAGAATCTACCTGCAATTCAGGAGACATAGGAGATGTGGGTTCGATCCCTGGGTTGGGAAGATCCCCTGGAGAAGGAAATGGCAACCCACTACAGTATTCTTGCTGGGAAAATCCCATGGATAGAGGAGACTCATGGGCTACAGTCCATGGGGTTGCAAAGAGTCAGACACGACTGACTGCCTAAACACCCACTCATTCACTCAGTGTCGAAGACACCAAGGTCCCAATGCAGAGGGCATGGTTCAATCCCTGGTTAGGGAACTATATCCCACATGTTACCACTAAAGATCCCTCATGTCACAACTAAGACTAGGTAGAGCTAAATAAATAAATAACAATAAAATATGAAAATAAAAATGAGAATATTCATAATTTCTGTATCTCTGGATTACTATCAACAATGATTGACACAATGCAAGTAAATTGCTTAACACAATTCCTTGCACCGAGAAAAGCCTTCACAAATAACAAATCATTGCTGTTAAGAATATTTTTGTTATCATTTGCTACATGCCCAATCCAATTAAATGACAAAGGCTGTCATGTCTGGTCTCTCATTCACAGTTGGTTTGACAGGAAAGACTAGTAGAACACTGGTTGGTTGAGCAGACTTTTAATTTTCACATAACAATTTATTTATCTGAGCCTCAATGAATCATTCCTTTTCACAGTAGCTGTTATGAATTTTCTATGACCTGTAACAGTACTTGACAGTGATGTTCACTCGTTAACTCACTCACTCACAAACATTCCTTCAGGAAAGCACTATTCCTTAGGTACTTCAGAAATCAGCTGGGGGAATTCCCTGGCGGTCCAGTGGTGAAGATTCAACACTTCCACAAATACCATATATTCATGCATTTATATGGAGTTTAGAAAGATGGTACTGATGACCCTATGTGCAGGGTAGCAAAGGAGATGCAGGGGGCTTCCCTGCTGGCTCAGACAGTAAAGAATCTGCCTGCAATGCAGGAGACCTGGGTTCAATCCCTGGATTGGGAAGATCCCCTGGATAAGGGAATGGCAACCCACTCCAATATTTTTGCCTGGAGAATCCCATGGACAGAGGAGCCTGGTGGGCTACAGTCCATGGGGTTGCAGAGTTGGACAGGACTGAGAAACTGACACTAAAGGAGACGCAGACATAAAGGACAGACTTTTGATGTAATGGGGGAAGAAGCAGGAAGGACGAATGGAGAGAGTAGCATGAAAACATAAAATAGATAGCCAGTGGAAATATGCTGTATAATGCAGGGAACCCAAAGCCGGTGCTCTGTGAAAACTAAGAGGGGTGGGATGGGGAGGGAGGTCCCAAAGGCAGGGGACGTAAGCACACCTGTGACTGATTCATACTGATGTATGGCAGAAACCATCACAATACTGTCAAGTAATTATCCTCCAATTAAAAATAAAATAAAAAATTTTTAAAAAGACTCTACACTTTTGATGCAAGGAGCATGGTTTAGATTCCCGGTCAGAGAGCTAAGATTTCACATACTGTGTGGTGCAGCCAAACAAACAAAAAGAAAAAGTGGGTACCAGTCAAGCTGGAATCAAGATTGCCGGGAGAAATATCAATAACCTCAGACATGCAGATGGCACCACCCTTATGGCAGAAAGTGAAGAGGAACTCAACAGCCTCTTGATGAAAGTGAAAGAGGAGAGTGAAAAAGTTGGCTTAAAGCTCAACATTCAGAAAACGAAGATCATGGCATCTGGTCCATCACTTCATGGGAAATAGATGGGGAAACAGTAGAAACAGTGTCAGACTTTAATTTTGGGGGCTCCAAAATCACTGCAGATAGTGACTGCAGCCATGAAATTAAAAGACGCTTACTCCTTGGAAGAAAAGTTATGACCAACCTAGATAGCATATTCAAAAGCAGAGACATTACTTTGCTGACTAAGGTCCTTCTAGTCAAGGCTATGGTTTTTCCTGTGGTCATGGATGGATGTGAGAGTTGGACTGTGAAGAAGGCTGAGCGCTGAAGAATTGATGCTTTTGAACTGTGGTGTTGGAGAAGACTCTTGAGAGTCCCTTGGACTCCAAGGAGATCCAACCAGTCCGTTCTGAAGGAGATCAGCCCTGGGATTTCTTTGGAAGGAATGATGCTAAAGCTGAAACTCCAGTACCTTGGCCACCTCATGTGAAGAGTTGACTCATTGGAAAAGACTCTGATGCTGGGAGGGATTGAGGCCAGGAGGAAAAGGGGATGACCGAGGATGAGATGGCTGGATGGCATCACCGACTCGATGGACGTGAATCTGAGTGAACTCCAGGAGATGGTGATGGACAGGGAGGCCTGGCGTGCTGCAATTCATGGGGTCGCAAAGAGTCAGACACGACTGAGCGACTGAACTGAACTGAACCAGTCAAGAACATTGGACAGTCTCCCTGCCATGATGAATTACGTGTTATTTTCCCCACAAATCACCATACACCTTCTTATTTGTTCTCACATATCATTTCCTTAGCTTGGAATGCTTAGTCCTGGTGATCTGGTAGGAAACTCTTATTATTTATTCTTCAACATCCAGCTTAAATGTCACTACCTCCAAGAAGTCGACTCAGTTATATCTGAAGTTGCAGGAACGAGGCATATTCTCCGAAGTGTCTACTAAGCTACTTTGCACTGCTGTAATTATTTACATCTCCCCCATTTAGTTGGATCAATAGCCCTTAAGAGGCAGGAAATGAACTCAGTGTCTGATAGGAAATCTGACAGATACTACATACTTCATAAAAAACTATGTTAACTGAACAATCGAAAACAAAATTTAAAATATGCACCCATGATTATAATCCAGCCAAGAAAATAAATGTTACTGCTTTTATAAGTACCTAAATAGAAAAGTCTTTGCTGACTAAGGTCCATCTAGTCAAGGCTATGGTTTTTCCTGTGGTCATGTATGGATGTGAGAGTTGGACTGTGAAAAAGGCTGAGTGCCAAAGAACTGATGCTTTTGAACTGTGGTGTTGGAGAAGACTCTTGAGAGTCCCTTGGACTGCAAGGAGATCCAACCAGTCCATTCTGAAGGAGATCAGCCCTGGGATTTCTTTGGGAGGAATGATGCTAAAGCTGAAACTCCAGTACTTTGGCCACCTCATGCGAAGAGTTGACTCATTGGAAAAGACTCTGATGCTGGGAGGGATTGGGGGCAGGAGGAGAAGGGGACGACAGAGGATGAGATGGCTGGATGGCATCACTGACTCGATGGACGTGAGTCTGAGTGAACTCCAGGAGTCGGTGATGGACAGGGAGGCCTGGTGTGCTGCGATTCATGGGGTCGCAGAGAGTCGGACACGACTGAGCGACTGACCTGAACTGAAATAGAAAGGTCAGTAACACAACTCTGGCTTAGGTCAAAAAGAAAATAATTTATTGGGTTATAGTCCTGGGAGACTCAAATGCTGGGTCTTAATCCAGATCCAGCTGAATCCACAGTTTAAATTCTGTCACCAGAATGTGCTTTGAGCCTTGCTTTTCTGCATCTTAATTTTATTCCCAAGCAGGCTCTCAGACACGCTGGAGAGCAGTTCCAGGCTTACGTGATACCATCTCTGTTCTCTCCCTAGAAAAAGACAGATTTGCCTAGTAATTCCAGCCAAAGTCTAGGGATGGAATCTCATTGGTTATACTTGAATCATATGACCACCCCCAGCCAATCACTGTGGCCCAGGGGTGTGCGCTGTTCTGATTGATGAGGCTTCAGTTACCCGCCCACATCTCTCAAAGGGAGCAGATTCTCTTTACATAACTCAGGATGCAAATAATGGGAAGAGGCAAGGATGCTGGGCAGCCAGAGGAGCAAACCTCCACCTTACAAACCTTATAAAGAAAATGAGATATCTCCTAGGAATTCGGAAATGATGGCAGGGCAGGCATGGAGGGGTCAAGGCATGTGTACATGGCCTTCAAACCAGGAAGAATTTAGACAAGTAGATGGCCTCCTATCTGAAGGCATCAAAGGGTGATGGGTCCAGCTCTGTGCTTGAACAACTTTGTTGTTCAGTAGCTCAGTTGTGTCTGACTCTTTCTGACCCCTTGGATTGCAGCACACCATGCTTTCCTGTCCTTCACCATCTCCCAGAGTTTGCTCAAACTCATATCCATTGAATTGGTGATGCCATCCAACCATCTCATCCTCTGTCAGCCCCTTCTCCTCCTGCCTTCAGTCTTTCCCAACATCAGAGTCTTTTCCAGTGAGTCACTTTTTTGCATCAGGTGGCCAAAGTATTGGAGCTTCAGCTTCAGCATCAGTCTTTCCAATGAATGTTCAGGGTTGACTTCCTTTAGGATTGACTGGTTTAATATCCTTGCAGTCCAAGGGACTCTCAAGAGTCTTCTTCAGCACCACAGTTCAAAAGCATCAATTCTTCAGTGTTCAGCCTTCTTTATGGCCCAACTCTCACATCCATACCTGACTACTGGAAACACCATAGCTTTAACTAGATGGACCTCTGTAGGCAAAGTAATGGCTCTGCTCTTTTACATGCTGTTTAAGTTTGCATAGCTTTTCTTCCAAGGAGCAAGCATCTTTTAATTTCATAGTTGCAGTCACCGTCCACAGTGATTTTGGAGCCCAAGAAAATAAAATCTGTCACTCTTTCCATTGTTTCCCCATCTATTTGCCCTGAAGTGATGGGTCGGATGCCATGATCTTAGTTTTCTGAATGTTGAGTTTTAAGCCAGCTTTTTCACTCTCTTCTTTCACCTTCATCAAAAGGCTCTAGTTTCTCCTCATTTTCTGCCATAAGGATAGTGTCATCTGCATATCTGAAGTTATTGATATTTCTCCTGGCAATCTTGACTCCAGCTTGTGCTTCATCCAGCCCAGGATTTCACATGCATATAAGTTAAATAAGCAGGTGACAATATATAGCCTTGACATACTCCTTTCCCAGTTTTGAACAATTATAATGGGCTAGGCATTTGGAAATACAGTTTAGAACCAGTACCCCAAAGACCTTGCATGCTGGGCTGCAGGAGCTGAATTTTATTGAGAAGCCAGTGGAAGACCACTGTAGCTTTTCACTTGCAAGGAGGATGGAACCAATTGCTGCTTTAGAAAGCTGAAACAGACAGCTGCATGCGCTATGCCTGGGGAGCATGAAGAGAGAGGTTCAGTCATCCAGGTAACAGATAAGGAGGGCAAGGCATTCTAAGAAAACACATGGGACAGTGGGATTCAGGAACGACTGGGAAAGCAAGGGCTGCTTCTGAAGTAGTTTTTTCCACACAGAAAGCTCCTCACTTCAGCCACTCGGCATCTGGGGATGGCATTTAGGAGAGAAAGCAAAGGTGTTTTCAAGGCTAGCATATTAGGCATTACACACAAGTACTTTTGTTTTTTGTTTTTTTTCCCCCTGGCTTCTGCCTCCCAGGAATTGCTATTTCTTTCTCTTGGAGAGAGAAGAGGGAGATGAGCCAAGAAGGCGATTTCCATCGCTCTTTGTGGTGCTCTGACCCTGAGTAAGGCAACTCGTGGCTGATTCCTCTGGACCGTGATGACTGGAGACAGAAGGTGGGAAGCCCGCATTCCTGGTTCCCATCCTGGACACATGCATATCAGCATCCATTATCGCAAAGACGATGTGGAAGGTGCTGGTTCACATGTGGCCCACCCATCATTCCTACATCCACAGCAGGACAGTGAAGCAAAGAGAACTTGTCACCAGCCCCAGCCTCAAAGAGGCTCTAAGCATCCACCCAGATTCTTCAGAAACCTTCCATCGATAGCTTTTGGTTTTCATTTTTTACCTTTTTGGCTTTCCAAAATGCAGTTCATGAGGCCTTCATCAAGAATGCAACTTGGGCTTCCCTGGTGGCTCAGTGGTAAAGAATCTCCTGCCAATGCAGGGGACATGGGTTCGAGCCCTGATCTGGGAAAATCCCTCCTGCCAAGAGTGCCACAACTACTGAAGCCCAGGTGCCAGGAGCCCATGCTAAGCAACAAGAGAAAGCACTGTAATTAGAAACCTGCGCCCTGCAACTAGAGAGTAGCCCCCGCGCGCCGCAAATGGAGAAGGCCCATGCACAGCAACCAAGACCCAGGGCAGCCATAAATAAATCAATCCGTAAAAAATGCCACCTAAATCCAGAAATATTTCCCCAATTCTATCTCCGTGATTACACTTCTTTGAAACCCGCCTCAGCAGCCTCTCCTGTTCTGTCTTCACACTTCATGAAACAGTATTTTCCATGCAATACTTTGCAAACTGCTTTTTACCCTGACAGCCGTATATTTCTAATTACTCCAAGCCGAGGGTGTGTGCTGCATTTTATTTTGCTTTATCTTTATGACTGGATAAATCAATTTTAATGTCACGTCTTTAAAAATCTGGCTTCTTCCAGCTGGAAACAGATGTTTTGTTTTCTTGATGATACCTTAACGGGTCGTTCTTTGAAAGAGGCCCCAGTGGTAAGACAGGGTCCGTAAACTCTCCTATCTTACATGGTGCTCCAAACCTGCACATCACCTAACACATTAAAACAGCAAAAAACAAAACATCTCCTCCCTGACTTAATGAAGAAAAATAGCCCACAGACAAGGGACCATAAGATCAAAAAGAAAGAGCTTGATTACATGCTCTAAAGATACAAGAGACTGTATCTTTTACATAAAAATTTTATTTTGTACTGGAATATAGCCAATTAACCATGTTGTGATAGTTTCAGCTGCACAGCAGAGTGACTCAGCCATATATACACATGTATACATCCTCCCTCTGGTGGCTCAGACCATAAAGAATCTGCAGGAGACCCGGGCTCAGTTCCTGGGTCAGGAAGATCTCCTGGAGAAGGGAATGAAAACCCACTCCAGTATTCTTCCCTGGAGAGACCCATGGGCAGAGGGGCCTGGTGGGCTGCAATCAATGAGGCTGCAAAGAGTTGGACAAGACAGAGGCACTAACACATTCTCCCCCAAATTCTCCTCCCATCCAGGCTGCCACATAACATTGAGCACAGTTCCCTGTGCTATACAGTAGGTCCTTGTTGGTTATCCATTTAGAATATAGCAGTGTGTTCATGTCTATCTGAAACTCCCTAACTATCCTTTCCCCCACGCCTTTACCCCTGGTAACCATGAATTCCTTTTCTAAGTCTACGAGTCTGTTTTCAGTTTTGTAAATAAGTTTATTTCTATAATTTCCTCTTAGATTCTGCATATAGAGGAGAGCATACCATATTTCCCTTTCTCTGGTGACTTACTTCACTCAGTATGACAATCTCTAGATCTATCCATGTTACTTCAAATGGAGATTGTATCTTTTTAAAAGATTTCAAAGTAATACATGATAATTTTAGAAAATTAGGAAAATAAAAATAAGTAAAAAGATGATCAGTATTCTTGCCTGGGAAAAATCTCATTACCAGAGGAGCCTGATGGGCTACAGTCCATAGAGTTGCAAAGAGTCAGACATGACTGAGTACATGCACACACAAAAAAAGATGATTAAGCATCAGCTACAAATATTCCACTCATATGTAAGTTTTTTTTAATATAAAATAATTTTGGTGTTTTCTTGTTTCACTTTACATTGTGTACCTGTGTAATCTATCTACCTACCTATCTATCTATCATCTGTCCCTTTGTCAATGTCAGACTATATTGTAAATAGTTTCCTTTATTTTTCATCTGACAATACATTATATATCGCTTTAACAGGATAACTTTCAGGTGGTCCTTTTCTTTTCTCCCATTCTCTTCCATAGAATGGCCTGATAGCTCTTTAATACAGTGCATTCATTTACTTTGAATTATTATATATGTTTTTTATAAGTGTTTTGTGAACCACCTTGTTCTAAGTGCAATTGGTTGATGAGGGATTTTAATTGAGAAAATTTCAAGGCAGAAAGAGAAAGCATAGCAAAACGACCAGAATTAGAGGAGTAGAAACAAGTTAATAGCTTTTGAAATTTTTTTCCTGATTTTTAAATAAAAACAAAACCCAACCACTCTAATTCCCAACTTGTCTCCAAGCTCTTGTGATTTATATTTCAATTCAACTTCAACTATTCATAAAATTGCTATTGTATATGTACTCCTGTGGGTGACACATGGATATGTATTTTCACAGAATGAATGCTTTTTAGATATTTACTGCATATTTCACCCATAAGAGACCGTCAATTATGCAGTCCTTGAGAGAGAGCAAGACTGCTACTTTTTTGTCTTCCATTAGTACAACAGAAATTTATTCACTGCCTTGAATCAAGAGTAAAAATGTCTGTCTTGAAAGGATAAAGAAGATGTGGTACAGAATGTACAATGGAATATCACTGAACCCAAATAAAGAATGAAATAATGCCATTTGTAGCAACATGGATGGACCTAGAGATCATTATACCAAGTGAAGTCAGGCAAGAAAGACAAATATCATGCGATATCACTTATATGTCAACCTAAAAAAAGATACACAAATAAACTTATATACAAAAACAGAGATAGGCTAACAGACATAGAGAACCAATCATTGGTTACCAAAGGGGAAACAAGGGAGGGAAGGGATAAATCAGAAAGTTGGGGCTAACAGATACACACTGCTGCTGCTGCTACTGCTGCTAAGTCGCTTCAGTCGTGTCCAACTCTGTGCGACCCCATAGACAGCAGCCCGCCAGGCTCCCCCATCCCTGGGATTCTCCAGGCAAGAACACTGGAGTGGGTTGCCATTTCCTTCTCCAATGCATGAAAGTGAAAAGTGAAAGTGAAGTCACACAGTTGTGTCCAACTCTTAGTGACCCCATGGACTGTAGCCCATCAGGCTCCTCCATCCATGGGATTTTCCAGGCAAGAGTACTGGAGTAGGGTGCCATTGCCTTCTCCAGATACACACTACTATATATAAAATATATAACAACAAGAACCTACTGTACAGCCCAGGGAACTATACTGTATATTTTATAAGAATCTACAAGGAGAAAGATTCTGAAATTGATTATATATATATATGTATGTATGTGTGTGTGTATATATATATCTGAGTCACACTGCTATAAACCTGAAACTAACACAACATTATAAATTAACTACATTTTAATTTAAAAATGTCTGTCTTTTCTAGCTTCTATGCATGTAAGACATTTTTGTTTTTGAGTCTACAGATGTTTAAAACAATTAAGGGGTTGAAACGTGATAGGAGTACTCCAAGTGTGTCCCCCCACCTGGGAGCTTGTTAGAAACACAAACTCTCCAGACTGATTAAATCTAAAATTCTGAGAGTGGGCCTAGCAATCTGTGTTTTAACAAGCCCTCCAGGGTGATTCTGGTAAGTGTTAAAATTTAAGAACCACTCCTGTAGGGTAACTGAGAAATTAAAAATTAAAACAGTCTAATGATAGAACAGAATGTTCATTCCATCCATCATCACTAACAAAATCACTGACCATGTATTCAGTTCAAGATACAGGACACTGAGCACCCCACCGGGCACAGAGACTAATATTCATCATCATTGCTGTTGTGTATAGTTGGTTTTTTATTAATGGAGAGAATGTAGGATCTATGAGCTTATTAATAATTGCATTTCTTTTTAAAATATTTATTCATTTAGTTTTGGCTGAGGCAGGCTTACTTGATCCACAGCATGTGGGATCTTAGTTCCCTGACCAGGGATTGAAATCAACTCCCTTGCACTGGAAGGCAGATTCTTGACCACTGGACCACCAGGGAAGTCTCTGTAATATAGCTCTTGTTTTCTTACAAAGTCAGACAGAATTACCTCTCTGTGTTTCCAAAATTTACTTCAGGGACTTCAGGTTACAAAGGTCCAAACATTGTGGACTTTCCACTGGGGTAACCTGTGCAAAGGGAAATAAGAAATTCCCCCTACAAAGCTGAAAGGACAGACTTCAGCCTATGTCTTCACATCACTTTGAGTTGTTGCCTCTGTCAAAACCCCAGAAGCACTTCTAAAGTGAAATCACAGAAAACGTTTGACATGGTGATGTTTGGAAACAAAACTGACCACCTCCCCCAACCCCAGCCCCTGTTGGATGCAAAATTAACCTTTATGAACTGCCACTCCCAAAGAGGTGAACGTTTGGGGCTTCCTTAGTGACTCAAACGGTAAAGAATCTGTCTGCAATGCAGGAGATCTGGGTTTGATCCCTGGATCAGGAAGATCCCCTGGAGAAGGGAATGGCAACCCACTCCAGTATTCTGGCCTGGAGAATTCCATGGACAGAGGAGCCTGGTGAACTATAGCCCATAGAGTCGCAAGGAGTCAGACACGACTGAGCAACTAATGCTTCTCACTGGGGTCATAGTCCCCTTCAAGCCTTCGTAAAAACATGCTGAGCGGAAAAGGTATCGACTATGTAATTCTGAAGAGGGATGGAATGTGGCTGCCTGGCCTGAAAAGAGTATGTGAATCAACCTGGAATCTATAGATGGGAAGAAACTGGGCTGATCAATCTTTATTCCCAGGCAATCAAGCAAGGTAGCATCTTTAGTTCTCTCCACCGACGACTCATAAAATAGGGGTATTGATCAAGGGGTCTAAATTTGTCATTTTGACTATAAAAGCAATTTGTTTTTGTGGAATGGTCATAAAAGATGAATGCAGTTGGGTTCCGAACTTCAAAAACTATTCCTCTGGATAACTTTGCAAGGTTTTGCCGCAGATTTCTTTGGGAAGTTATCAAGCCGTTTTCAAGTATTTTTATGGGTATGTGCGTGTAAAGTACTTTAGGTGATTTAAGTACCTACCAACACATCTGGAAGCATATTTCATACAGAAGATCATACTTTTCAATCCTCTGAAAGACACAAGCTAGCATTTATCAAGGGTTCCCTACTTTGTGTCAGGCATATTATGAGGATTTTGCTTATGATTCCTGATTTAATGTATCCTCCTGATAACTCTATGTGTGGGATATTTGGGTTTTTGTCTTTATTTTTTGGGTGAGGAAAACATTTGCTACAACAGTGATGTAATGTGCCTAAGGACACATAGCTAGGAAGCCAATAATGGACTCAGGGCTGTTCCTTTCAAAATCCTGTATTCCTTAACAAGGTTAAAAGTATTGTGGAAAATGTACATGTGGGTTCCAGGCCACATAGACCACAGGCAAAGATGTATACAATTTTAGAAACAGCTTCTTTCCTCTAAAATGGACATTTATGAAACAAGTTGCTCCTTCACTGAGCTAAAACCTGGCCTATACGTTGTCTTCATTAGCACCTT
This sequence comes from Capricornis sumatraensis, assembly GCF_032405125.1. Classification (NCBI taxonomy): domain Eukaryota; kingdom Metazoa; phylum Chordata; class Mammalia; order Artiodactyla; family Bovidae; genus Capricornis; species Capricornis sumatraensis. The sequence continues at coordinate 54,549,245 of NC_091085.1, read as the reverse complement.
TTGTCCCAAGAAAAGTAGAGGAAGATAGTAATTTGTAGTGAGAGTTTGGAGGTAATCAGCAGTATATGTAAACATACATCTGTAAATGATTCTGTTGGCTCAGATGGTAAAGAATCTGCCTGCAGTGCAAGACACCCGAGTTCAAAGCCTGAGTCAGGAAGATCCTCTGGAGAAGGGCATGGTAACCCACTCCAGTATTCTTGCCTGGAGAATCCTATGGACAGAGGAGCCTGGTGGGCTATAGTCCATGGAGTCCCAAAGAGTCAAGACACAACTGAGCAACCAACACTTTCAGCCATACATGTAAAGGTACATCAGTAAATGAACAGAGAACTAGTCTGCAGTGTAAGAAGGAAAAAGTAGAATGATATAGAGATGATAAGTCATGAGGACCCAGAGAGTCAGAGATGAGAAAGCAGGTAATCGAGAATTTTCAGGACCTGTGAAAGCTTAGCATGTGTCTTCCACCAATTTGTAACAATCTGGATCTTCACCATAAATCCTCCATGACATAAACAAGCATTTGTAAATTTCCCCTTGTGATCAAATAGACACTTAACCAGGATATAAGCTACTGTCTATGAGCAACAAGGAAGCAGATATTAAATCTTTCTTTTTTCACCATTGTTTACACATGCCTAGAATAACACCTGGCACATCATAGGTACTCCAACAAAAACAGACCAATGAGTGAATTAACTCCTTAAATATATGTTGTTAGAAACTACATTCCTGTGCAAACAACACACAAGCCAACTCTATCCCCAAGCTGTGTCTTTTTGGGTGAAACTCCGGAGACTTAACCAACAAGGCTTTTCAAAATGCAAGGACTAGCAAAGTGAATCACTTAATCCTTTTTTTTTTTTTTCTTTTTTCCCTTTCAAAGATCTCTCTTCTGGGGAGTTTCCTGGTGGACTAGTGGTTAGGACTCCAGGATTTCACTGCCATGGTCTGGGTATAATCCTTGACTAGAGAACTGAGATCCCACAAGCTCTGTGGTATGGCCAAATCTGTATCTATATTTATCTATCTATACACAGATATAGGTATATATATGATAGATATAGGTATATATCTATATATGTAGATGGGCTTCCCTGGTGGCTCAGATGAGAAAGAATCTGCCTGTAATATAGGAGACTGGGGTCCTATCTTTGGGTTGGGAAGATCCTCTGGAGAAGGGAATGGCAACCTCTCTAGTATTACTGCCTAGAGAATTCCATGGACAGAGAAGCCTGATGGGCTACAATACACAGGGTCACAAAGAGTTGGACACGACTGAGTAACTAACACACACACACACACACACACACGTATCTGGTAGCTCAGTTGTAAAGAATCCACCTGCCAATTCAGGAGACACAACAGACGCAGGTTCAATCCCCAGGTCAAGAAGGAGTCAACACGATTGAGTGACTGAGCATGCATACTTCCCTTCTAACGGTTCTGATGCCTGTGTTAATTCAGGTCAATGGATGACAGGGTTGTTTCTCAATGCTAATCCTTCAAAGACATCTGCAGTATAGTAGAGGATTCTGGGATACAGTAGTTCTCAAAATTGAAGAAACACTATAGGGACATGTATGCATATAACAACATGTATGCATAGATACTTTCTCTTCTAACATGTTACCTATTACTTTGCTGAGTGCTCGCTCTGGTCCAGGCCTAGTGGTGCTTTAGGTAATTTATTATGTTCGATTCTCACATCAATCCATCACACCAGTGAGGCAGGTGTGATTAGTCTCTTGTTTAGTTCAGTTCAATTGCTCAAAGGTGTGATTATTCTCTTGTTCAGTTCAGTTCAATCGCTCAAAGAGTCGTGTCTGACTCTATGACCCCATGAACCGCAGCATGCCAGGCCTTCCTGTCCATCACCAACTCCGGGAGTCTACCCAAACCCATGTCCATCGAGTTGGTGATGCCATCCAACCATCTCATCCTCTGTCGTCCTCTTCTCCTCCTGCCCTCAATCTTTCCTAGCATCATAGTCTTTTCAAATAAGTCAGCTCTTTGCATCAGATGGCCCAAAATATTGGAGTTTCAGCTTCAACATCAGTCCTTCCAATGAACACCCAGGACTGATCTCCTTTAGGATGGACTGGTTGGATCTCTTTGCAGTCCAAGGGACTCTCAAGAGTCTTCTCCAACACCACAGTTCAAAAACATCAATTCTGCAGCGGGCTGTACAAACTAAAGCTCAAAGGTAAAATATTTTGCATATTAAGTTCATGGATAATAAGTAGAATCACTTGTGCCAAGGGATGTCCCTGGCACCAAAGTGTATAGGGCTAACATCTGGCTCACTTTCCTTTTGTGCAGACTAAACTGGTGTCTCTACTGACCCACTGTTCAAAGTAGAAAGGATTTGGTGACAGACACACCAAACATTGGGTCACACCAGCAGGTGAAAATTCCATCACCGTGCACAGCTCACGTTGACCATATTTAACCTACTGGCCACAACAGGGCGAAGACTAAATCATAGGATATCTCTACTGGCTCAGTCTGCTGGGCCATCTTGTCCAGCTCAGGTATCAGACTATCAGACTGAGATATTTTCTGGAATGTGTGACATTGGCCTCATGAGGTTAGCACCACAGTCTAGCTTTTAAATATCTGAGAGAGGACAGAAAAAGAGAGAAAGGACTTTCTTGGTGGTCCAGTGGTTAAGAATCTGCCTTCCAATGCAGAGACAAAGGTTCAATCCCTGGCTTGGGAACTAAGATCCCACACACTATGAGGCAACTAGGTCCATGCATCACAACTACGCAGTTTGTGCTCTAGAGCCCAGGTTCCACAACCAGAAAAGCCACTTTAATGAGAAGCCCAAACACCACAACTGGAGAGTAGCCCCTATTCGCCACAACTAGAGAAAGCCTGTGAACAGCAACAAAGACCCAGAGCAGCCAAAAATAAAATAAAGCAAATAGTTTTATCTTTTTTTGAAGGGTTATACAGTTCTATTCAAGAAATTTTTCTTTTCTTTTCTTTTCTCTTTTTTAAAAATTTTTCTTTTTACTTTTGCTTTACAATACTGTATTGGTTTTGCCATACATGGACATGAATTAGCCACGGGTGTACTTGAGTTCCCAATCCTGAACCCCCCTCCCACCTCCCACCCCATATCATCTCTCTGGATCATCCCCATGCACCAGCCCCTGTATACAGCATCCTGTATCCTGTATCGAACATAGATTGGCAATTCATTTCTTACCTGATAGTATACATGTTTCAATGCCATTCTCCCAAATCATCCCACCCTCTCCCTCTCCCACAGAGTCCAAAAGTCCGTTCTATACATCTGTGTCTCTTTTGCTGTCTCACATAGAGGGTTATCGTTACCATCTTTCTAAATTCCATATATATGTGTTAGTATACTGTATTGGTGTTTTTCTTTCTGGCTTACTTCACTCTGTATAATAGGCTCCAGTTTCATCCACCTCATTAGAACTGATTCAAATGTATTCTTTTTAATGGCTGAGTAATACTCCATTGTGTATATGTACCACAGCTTTCTTATCCATTCTTCTGCTGATAGACATCTAGGTTGTTTCCACATCGTGGCTGTTATAAACAGTGCTGTGATGAACACTGGGGTACACGTGTCTCTTTCGATTCTGGTTTCCTCAGTGTGTATGCCCAGGACTGGGATTGCTGGGTCATAAGGCAGTTCTATTTGCAAGTTTTAAAGGAATCTCCACACTGTTCTCCATAGTGGCTGTGCTAGTCTGCATTCCCACCAACAGTGCAAGAGGGTTCCCTTTTCTCCACACCCTCTCCAGCATTTATTGCTTGCAGATTTTTGGATTGCTTCCATTCTGATTGGTGTGAAATGGTATCTCACTGTGGTTTTGATTTGCATTTCTCTGATAATGAGTGATGTTGAGCATCTTTTCATGTGTTTGTTAGCCATCCGTATGTCTACTTTGGAGAAATGTCTATTTAGTTCTTTGGCCCATTTTTTGATTGGGTCATTTATTTTTCTGGACTTGAGCTGCATAAGTTGCTTGTGTATTTTTGAGATTAGTTGTTTGTCACTTGCATCATTTGTTATTATTTTCTCCCATTCAGAAGGCTGTCTTTTCACCTTGCTTATATTTTCCTTTGTTGTGCAGAAGCTTTTAATTTTAATTAGATCCCATTTGTTTATTTTTGCTTTTATTTCCAGTATTCTGGGAGATGGATCATAGAGGATCCTGGTGTGATTTATGTCGGAGAGTGTTTTGCCTATGTTCTCCTCTAGGAGTTTTATAGTTTCTGGTCTTATGTTTATATATTTAATCCATTTTGAGTTTATTTTTGTGTATGGTGTTAGAAAGTGTTCTAGTTTCATTCTTTTACAAGTGGTTGACCAGTTTTCCCAGCACCACTTGTTAAAGAGATTGTCTTTACTCCATTGTATATTCTTGCCTCCTTTGTCGAAGATAAGGTGTCCATAGGTGTGTGGATTTATCTCTGGGCTTTCTATTTTGTTCCATTGATCTATATTTCTGTCTTTGTGCCAGTGCCATACTGTCTTGATGACAGTGATTTTGTAGTAGAGCCTGAAGTCAGGCAGGTTGATTCCTCCAGTTCCATTCTTCTTTCTCAAGATTGCTTTGGCTATTTGAGGTTTTTTGCATTTCCATACAAATTGTGAAATTATTTGTTCTAGCTCTGTGAAAAATACCACTGGTAGCTTGATAGGGATTGCATTGAATCTGTAGATTGCTTTGGATAGTATACTCATTTTCACTATATTGATTCTTCCAATCCATGAACATGGTATATTTCTCCATCTATTAGTGTCCTCTTTGATTTCTTTCACCAGTGTTTTATAGTTTTCTATATATAGGTCTTTAGTTTCTTTAGGTAGGTATATTCCTAAGTATTTTATTCTTTTTGTTGCAATGGTGAATGGAATTGTTTCCTTAATTTCTTTTTCTACTTTCTCATTATTAGTGTATAGGAATGCAAGGGATTTCTGTGTGCTGATTTTATATCCTGCAACTTTACTATATTCATTGATTAGCTCTAGTAATTATCTGGTGGAGTCTTTAGGGTTTTCTGTGTAGAAGATCATGTCATCTGCAAACAGTGAGAGTTTTACTTCTTCTTTTCCAATTTGGATTCCTTTTATTTCTTTTTCTGCTCTGATTGCTGTGGCCAAAACTTCCAGAACTATGTTGAATAGTAGCGGTGAAAGTGCACACCCTCACCTTGTTCCTGACTTTAGGGGAAATGCTTTCAATTTTTCACCATTGAGGATAACTGTGGGTTTGTCATATATAGCTTTTATTATGTTGAGGTATGTTCCTTCTATTCCTGCTTTCTGGAGAATTTTTTATCATAAATGAATGTTGAACTTTGTCATAGGCCTTCTCTGGATCTATTGAGATAATCATATGGCTTTTATTTTTCAATTTGTTAATGTGGTGAATTACATTGATTGATCTATGGATATTGAAGAATCCTTGCATCCCTGGAATAAAGCCCACTTGGTCATGGTGTATGATCTTTTTAAAGTGTTGTTGGATTCTGATTGCTAGAATTGTGTTAAGGATTTTTGCATCTATGTTCATCAGTGATATTGGCCTGTAGTTTTCTTTTTTTGTGGCATCTTTGTCAGGTTTTGGTATTAGGGTGATGGTGGCCTCATAGAATGAGTTTGGAAGTTTACCTTCCTCTGCAATTTTCTGGAAGAGTTTGAATAGGATAGGTGTTAGCTCTTCTCTAAATTTTTGGTAGAATTCAGCTGTGAAACCATCTGGACCTGGGCTTTTGTTTGCTGGAAGATTTCTGATTACAGTTTCAATTTCTGTGCTTGTGATGGGTCTGTTAAGATTTTCTATTTCTTCCTGGTTCAGTTTTGGAAAGTTGTACTTTTCTAAGAATTTGTCCATTTCTTCCACCTTGTCCATTTTATTGGCATATAATTGCTGATAGTAGTCTCTTATGATCTTTTGTATTTCTGTGTTGTCTGTTGTGATCTCTCCATTTTCATTTCTAATTTTATTGATTTGATTTTTATCTCTTTGTTTCTTGATGAGTCTGGTAATGGTTTGTCAATTTTATTTATCCTTTCAAAGAACCAGCTTTTAGTTTTGTTGATTTTTGCTATGGTCTCTTTTGTTTCTTTTTCATTTATTTCTGCCCTAATTTTAAGATTTCTTTCCTTGTACTAACTCTGGGGTTCTCCATTTCCTTCTTTTCTAGTTGCTTTAGGTGTAGAGTTAGGTTATTTATTTGACTTTTTTCTTGTTTCTTGAGGTATGCCTGTATTGCTATGAACTTTCCTCTTAGCACTGCGTTTATAGTGTCCCACAGGTTTTGGGTTGTTGTATTTTCATTTTCATTCGTTTCTATGCATATTTTTATTTCTTTTTTGATTTCTTTTGTGATTTGTTGGTTATTCAGAAGCTTGTTGTTCAGCCTCCATATGTTGGAATTTTTAATAGTTTTTCTCATGTAATTGAGATCTAATCTTATTGCATTATGGTCAGAAAAGATGCTTGGAATGATTTCAATTTTTTTGAATTTATCAAGGTTAGATTTATGGCCCAGGATGTGATCTATCCTGGAGAAGGTTCCATGAGCACTTGAGAAAAAGGTGAAATTCATTGTTTTGGGGTGAAATGTCCTATAGATATCAATTAGGTCTAACTGGTCTATTGTATCATTTAAAGTTTGCGTTTCTTTGTTAATTTTCTGTTTAGTTGATCTGTCCATAGATGTGAGTGGGGTATTAAAGTCTCCCAATATTATTGTGTTATTGTTAATTTCCCCTCTCATACTTGTTAGCATTTGTCTTACATATTGCAGTACTCCTATGTTGGGTGCATATATATTTATAATTGTTATATCTTCTTCTTGGATTGATCCTTTAATCATCATGTAGTGGCCTTCTTTGTCTCTTTTCACAGTCTTTGTTTTAAAGTCTATTTTATCGGATATGAGTATTGCTACTCCTGCTTTCTTTTGGTCTCTATTTGCATGGAATATCTTTTTCCAGCCTTTCACTTTCAGTCTGTATGTGTCCCTTGTTTTGAGGTGGGTCTCTTGTAGGCAGCATATATAAGGGTCTTGTTTTTGTATTCGTTCAGCCAGTCTTTGCCTTTTGGTTGGGGTATTCAACCCATTTATGTTTAAGGTAATAATTGATAAGTATGATCCCATTGCCATTTACTTTATTGTTTTGGGTTCAGGTTTATATGCCCTTTTTGTGTTTCCTGTCTAGAGAATATCCTTTAGCATTTGTTGGAGAGCTGGTTTGGTGGTGCTGAATTCTCTCAGCTTTTGCTTGTCTTTAAAGCTTTTGATTTCTCCTTAATATTTGAATGAGATCCTTGCTGGGTACAGTAATCTGGGCTGTAGGTTATTTTCTTTCATCACTTTGAGTGTGTCTTGCTATTCCCTCCTGGCCTGAAGCGTTTCTATTGAAAGATCGGCAGTTATCCTTATTGGAGTCCCCTTGTGCGTTATTTGTTGTTTTTCCCTTGCTGCTTTTAATATTTGTTCTTTGTGTTCGATCTTTGTTAATTTGACTAATATGTGTCTTGGGGTGTTTCACCTTGGGTTTATCCTGTTTGGAACTCTCTGGGTTTCTTGGACTTTGGTGATTATTTCCTTCCCCATTTTAGGGAAGTTTTCAACTATTATCTCCTCAAGTATTTTCTCATGGTCTTTCTTTTTGTCTTCTTCTTCTGGTACTCCTATAATTCGAATGTTGGAGCGTTTCATATTGTCCTGGAGGTCTCTGAGATTGTCCTCATTTCTTCTAATTCATTTTTCTTTTTTCCTCTCTGATTCATTTATTTCTACCATTCTATCTTCTATTTCACAATATCTTCTGCCTCTGATATTCTACTATTTGTTGCCTCCAGAGTGGTTCTGATTTCATTTATTGCATTATTCATTATATATTGACTCTTTTTTATTTCTTCTAGGTCCTTGTTAAACCTTTCTTGCATCTCTCAATCCTTGTCTCCAGGCTATTTATCTGTGATTCCATTTTGATTTCAAGATTTTGGATCATTTTCACTATCATTATTTGGAATTCTTTCTCAGGTAGATTCCCTATCTCTTCATCTTTTGTTTGGTTTGGTGGGCATTTCTCCTGTTCCTTTACCTGCTGGGTATTCCTCTGTCTCTTCATCTTGGTTATATTGCTGCGTTTGGGGTGGCCTTTCTGTATTCTGGGAATTTGTGGAGTTCTCTTTATTATGGGGTTTCCTATCAGTGGCTTGTCAAGGTTTCTTGGTTAGGGAAGCTTGTGTTGGAGTTCTGTTGGGTAGAGCTGGATTTCTTCTCTCTGGAGTGCAATGAAGTGTCCAGTAATGAGTTATGAGACATCTATGGTTTTGGAGTAACTTGAGCTGCCTGTATATTGAAGCTCAGGGGTGTGTTCCTGTGTTGCTAGAGAATTTGCATGGTGTGTCTTGCTCTGGAACTTGTTGGCCCTTGGGTGGTGCTTGGTTTCAGTGTAGGTATGGAGGCATTTGATGAGCTCCTATCAATTAATGTTCCCTGGATTCAGGAGTTCTCTGATATTCTCAAGATTTGGACTTAAGCCTCCTGCTTCTGGTTTTCAGTTGTTGTTGTTGTTGTTGTTGTTGTTTTTTAAGAGTAGCCTCAAGACTTCTCCATCTATACAGCACTGATGATAAAACATCTAGGTTAAAGATGAAAAGTTTCTCCACATTGAGGGACACCCAGAGAGGTTCACTGTTTTTGAAGACAATGATCTGCTTTTCTGGGTGGCTGATGTCTTCTGCCAGCATTCAGAAGTTGTTTTGTAGAATTTATTCAGCATTGAAATGTTCTTTTGATGAATTTGTGGGGGAGAAAGAGGTCTCCCCGTCCTATTCCTCCACCATCTTAGGACCTTCCAGCAAATAGTTTTTAAAAGAAAGGTGACATTAACTGAGATGTAAAGAATAAGCTGGACGCTGCTTGATAAGTAGCAAGGGGCCAGCAAAGATGAAGGCCCTGGTGTAGAAATTGCTTGGTGTTCCAGGAACCTCAAAAAAAGTCACTGTGACTAGACATTCTTGGGTGATGAGAAAGTGGGATGCTGGATTTAAGTAGGCATCTCCCATCACCCATCCTTGTGTTAACTCACTTTGTGTATACGACCCTTCATGAGGCAGGGCCTACTGGAATAAGCTTGCCTTCGCAAACAGCTTCCTCAATTCAGGGCATATAGGAAAGAACACACACAAAACACAGAGAGGGAAAATAAAGGGGTCATAACGACCGAGGATGAGATGGCTGGATGGCATCATGGACTCGATGGACGTGAGTCTGAGTGAACTCCGGGAGATAGTGATGGACAGGGAGGCCTGGCGTGCTGCGATTCATGGGGTCGCAAAGAGTCGGACACGATTGAGCAACTGAACTGAACCGAACTGAACTGAACCGAACTGAACTGATCTCAAAAAAAGTGGATTTTGCTTGGAATCTGTCCAGGACAGTGTTTTCAACGCCCCTTCTTTATAACAAATGCTGTTTTTTGTCCTCTTTCCTCTCTAAAATGAAATTCATACATAACAAGATTATCTACATGCATAATTCAAAAGAAATATAATGACTTATCCATAAGGTAATGAACCCATGAAAGGAAAGTGATTTTGAATGAAATATGCATTTCAATGTGAAGATGCACCAACATGACTACTCTGAAAGGCACAATGAAATCATCAAAGGCTTTAGCCATTGGAAGAGATATCATAAATGTGGTACCATACAAAGTGATAGACTTCTCTAGAAAGCTTAATAACTTTTGAAACTGCTCTGAACTCAACAGAATGCAATCTTATCTTGATTTGTCCAGTGACTGCATTCCCCAAATTTGGTGTATATTGAAATGATGCAAAATATTGTATTTATATATCAATGGTATCAAGCTTATATATAAGCTTCCCTATCTATCATCAGACTTCCCTGATGGCTCATCAGTAAAGAATTTGCCTGCAATGCAGGCACTACAGGAGACATGGGTTCGATTCCTGGGTCGGGAAGATCCCATGGAGGAGGGCATGGCAACCCACTCCAGTATTCTTGCCTGAAGAATTTCATGGACAGAGGAACCTGGCGGGCTTCAGTCCGTGGTACTGCAAAGAGTCAGACACGGCTGAAGTGACTTGAGCACGCATGCAAGCACACATGCAAGCACGCATCTATCATTACCACTGTCCTGTACAGTATTTGAAAACTGACTCAATTCTCTGTTGGATGAACAGCCCCATCCCATCACTACAGGAGATTAAACATCCCTGGTCTTTGTCCACTAAACATGAATGGCATCTCCCAGCAAGTATGTTGACCAAAAATAATGCCTCCCACACGTTATGTGGTGTGTGCATGTGTATCCGTGTTTGCATGCAGTGGTGGTGGGGGGACTGTTAGGAAAATCTGTGGGGCTGTGGCTTTTGGTTGGGGACTCACCATGCTGAGAAGCGATACTCCTTGTAACCAGAATGATGAAGATATAAGCATGACTTCCTAAATTGTACATGACCAGGTGACCCACAGCCATATTTACATATATTTGTGTATTAATAAAGGAGAATGAAAACAGCATGATAAATGAAATGCTATATTCCTGAAAGGAAAAACTCATGATCTTAAAGATGTCTGTCCTCTAACCAATTAATCTATAAATTAATCACCATTCCAATCCACATACCAGCGGTATTTATTAGGGGATTTTCCAGACAATTTTTAAATCCACACGAAGGAGGAGGGATCTGTAAGAATAACCACCACAATTTTGTAAATGGTGAACCATTAGGGAGGACCTGTGGTGCCCACTATCAAAGACAGAAGTATGACATTCACATGATTAAAAGAGGGTGATATTTGCTCAATGGAGTGGGGACCGGGAATGAAACAAAATAGTGAATCTAGAAATAGATGGACTGGATTCACATGCAGTGATCAGTACACACCAAAATCGGACATTTCACATCAGCAGGGAAATGAGATTAGTTATTCCATCAATGGTCTTAGAATATTTTGGATATCCAGGGCAGAACTGGTGGGGGGCGGTTCTTTAAGGTGTCTGTGAGGTTAACAAGAAAAATGAGAAAATTTACATGAAAGTGTTATGGTAGAATAGGGACTTCCTGGTGGTGCAGTGAATGGCTAAGACTCAGCGCTCCCAATGTGGGGGGCCTGGGTTCCATGCTGGTCAGGGAGCTAGATCCCACTTATCACAACTGAAGATCCCACGTGTGGCAACTAAGACTCGGCACAGACAATTTAATTATAAAATGAATTTGTTAAAAAAATTACTAATACTGTTGGAATATAACATTAGATTCAATGTGAAGAATGACTGCCATCTCCAAATGAGCCAGTGTTGAAGTTCAGGATGAAAGGTTGCATGATAATTAAAGGTTTTAGTGCCCTGAGCATTCATTTTTCAAAAAATATTTTAGCTTCCTCTAAAAATGAAATGAAACATAATAAACTAATTAATAAAATATAATGATATGTATATTACAGAAATAAAATTATTATAAATAATTTATCGTTATATTATTATAGGAATATAAAAATAAATTATAATTATCTAATTAAATTAGTGGATCCACTGCACAAACACTAAATTAACTCCTGAAGTGTTGTCTCTCTGACTGTGAGTGATCCACACTCTGCTTCGGTAACAGTGTTGTTCCGATGTGGAGAATCTGGCCCAGGTTACTCGGACCTTGATCTTCCCATCACTCTCCGGGGCCAATGGATGCCACTTGTTGCTCAGTTTTATGCTAAAGCTCACATTCTCTAAATTAATTAAGAGCACATCTCTGAGCTTGCCATGCTGAAATACCGTCAGGCATAGTTTCTCAACCTGGACATCTTGGGCCAAATAATTCTGTTTTGGGAAGCCCTTCTGTGCACTGTAGGGTATTTAGCAGCTTACTGGGGTGGCATCTAACCACTGGATACCAGTAGCAAATCTGTCTCCTACAAAAAAAATGCCCCTAAAATCTGCCAATCTATCCAAGCTGAGAACCACTGGAGTAAAATGCAATATTTGATTTCTTCTAGTGTTACCAAAAATGGGATCCAGCTGCTTGCCATTCAACAGTCAATAAAAGAGGCCAAGTTGGTGCAAAGGAAAGTTTGCTTTATTCTGAATGCCAGCAACTGAGGGTTGGTGGGGAGAGCAGACAACTGTCCAAAGGTTGACTCCCCTCACTGACAATCAGGGGTCAAGAGCTTTTAAGTTACAGATGGAGGGAGGGAGGCCTATGCAGAAATAGTAGTCAGCTCTGACAGCCATCTTGAAATTGGTCATCAGTGGTCTGACCAGCATCATCTTGATTGTTTTAAGTACAGTTAATCTTCAGTTCCAGGGTCAGTCTGTTTCCATTTTCTTGAGGCCAATTCTTAGCATTGTGACAGCTATGCCATGCCTACAGTCAGGTCCTCATGTAGTTAACTTCTTCCACCTGGGGGGATTTCAGTATCTATAAGACAGCTCCCAAGATATGGCTCAGAATATTATCTTTAGCCCTTAAGAAGGAACTGAAGGTCCCTGATTATGGTTACTGACTAAACTACTACTATTTGGTTCCTTTGTTTTTTGCATTTTCTCACTTCTCTGTTAACTTATTCTTTGGCTAAAGGTTTTACACAGACAAAAGGCAGACTGAGGACATGTGGGGCAGGGGCTGTAGGGTCCCGCTCCCTTCACTGGTGCCATATGAAAAGACTCTTCAGCTGTCTTAAGATTCCCCTTGTGCTTTACAAGCTTGACATGCTGAGATATTCTATGCTAACTCTCATACCTGCCCCTGGCTCAAATAGAGATGCCAAGGGAGAGATAAAAAATATATATATAATTTTTAAAAGTCTTGTCTTTTCTTCACTAGATCGGCATCTTCTGTTCCAGAAGTATCTCCTCCTCTTAAACCTGGCCTCTGCCTCAAGGTCTAAGTTTGGAGAGCATCAGGTTAATGTGTATATATATTATATATACATATATATATATATATTCATACACCCTGGACCAGACTGACAAGGCTGGGGTTTGTAGTGGCCTTTTATCTGTGGGGCGGTTCAGAACATGCAGGCAAGTATTTCGTCTGAAACTAGACAGAGGTACCCACAGTATCTTTCCATCCCACTTCCCAAAGCTTCTTGGCTGTGCTGAGAGAATTTCCCTCTTGGCCTCAAAACACATTTGGCTGTAAGGGATGCAGGATGCTGACTTCAAATTTTAGAATCTGAGCTTCATAAAGAAGTTTCCTTTGAACAAGACTGAAGGTACAATAAAATGTGACTACCTGCCCCTTCTTCATTTTTCAGTTTTTTAGAATTTGGTATTCTTCCCTGATAGCTTAGCAGGTAAAGAATCTGCCTGCAGCGCAGGAGACACAGGAGCCATAGGTTCAATCCCTGGGTTGGGAAGATCCCCTGAAGAAGGAAAATGGCAACCCAGTCCAGTATTCTTGCCTGGGAAATCCCATGGACAGAGGAGGTTGGTGAGCTATAGTCCAAAGTGTAGCAAAGAGTTGGATACAACTGAACAACTCTGCACACATGATTCTGCCCTCCAACATCACAATGACTTAAAATGTTAGAAATACATACAAACAGAAACCAACACATGTGAATGAGGACATATTTGCTGGCCACTGCTGGAGCAGAATTCATCATTTAATCCTCTCTGTTCTCTGCCCTCTGAGGGGTTTCCAGAGACTGAGTCTTCAATTTACATCCAGTTGGTTGGGGCCATCTCAAGAACTCAGTGTTGAGAACAACCTTTTCAGACAAGAATGTTCTGTCAGTAGCCTTTGAATCCTCAGCACCCAAAAATGTACATGAAATGAATTTGATTTTATTTCGTTTAAAAGTCTGCTGAAAACCAGCCCTTATTATTAAGGGAAGCAGGAAGAGATTCCACCATATGGATAAGCCAAGGCAAAGAAAAACAAAACAAAACCTCTATTTTGCTACAAACTTAAGGACTCTATGTCTAAATTGGGAATAAAGAGAATGACCTCCTTTACTGGTTAAGTGTCTAGCCTGGAGATCAGAATCCAGGGTTTCTGGGAGGTTGGAATCCCAAAGCTCACTACTGGCCTTCCTGTTGTTGTTTAGTTGCTTCAGTTGTGTCCGACTGTTTGCAACCCCATAGACTGTAGCCCGCCAGGCTCCTCTGTCCATGGGAGTTCCCAGGCAAGAATAACTGGAGTGGGTTGTCATTTCCTTCTCCAGGGGATTTTCCTGACCCAGGGATCGAGCCAGGGTCTCCTGCATTGGTAGGCGGCTTTTTTACCACTGACCCACCAAGGAAGCACCTCTTTAATATTTACTGAACTTCCAAGATGTCCCAGGTACTGGGGGTACAGGAATAAAACAATAAAAAGTAAAATAATATCAAATAAATGATCTAGGGTGTAGCTGAAGTCTAGAGATCTAATAGAACAGTTCCTATTGAACTAGAACTTAAGGAAGAGGTTAACACACAAAAAGATTTCCCCCAAACTATACAACAACCACCTATATAAAAACGTAAACCAGTTTGCAGAAGAGGTGAGGGATTCAGCTGAACAGCAAATACATGAAAAGATTCTCAATCTTAGTTTTGGTAAAGGAAATGGAAACTAAGCAGATACCAGTTTTCACCTATAATATTGTTAAATTTAAAAATTAACATTTACTAGGTGCATCGATTTTGGAAATGAGCTCTCATAGGTTCCTTGTGATAATGTTAATAGCCGCACCTTTTTGTAAGGTGATTTGCAGGGTTTACTAAGATTAAAACTGTATATACCCTTGACCAAGTAAAATTGCTCTTGGGACTTTGCTGGCAGTCTGGTGGTTAGGAATCCACGTTTCCATTGCAGGGAGTATGTCTTTGATCCCTGGTTGGGAACTAAGATCACACATGCTGTGAAACAGGGTAAAAAAAATAAGACTGCTCTTAGGTGGCTCCAGGGAGCCATTTCCCCCGATAGTCATACCATTCTGTACCCATCCCCTGCACACACACATACAGACATTGGACTTGACCATGACACTTGCTTTGGCCAATGGAACGTGAGGATGTATGAGGGAATGACAAGGCTTGCATCATTCCCTCTTGGAGACCTAAAAACTGCCAGGTTGTTATACTCCAGCCATACTGAGAGACCTCTGAGAGCGAACAAAGTGGTCCAGCTGATCAGCCAGAAGGAGGCCCCAGACCTACAGCCTCAGAACAACTGGGTCAGTTATATCCTAGCCATTCAGGCAATCCTAGCTGAGACCTCAGACGTCATGCCCCAGAGTTGAACCATCTCCACCATGGTTGTATCATTACTGCAGTGAGTGGAGTGGTGAAAAACAGATGCAGCCAGAATGTCTACCAATAGGGGAGGGATGAAGGGACCATGCTACATCCATTCTATAGACTCAAGTGTGAGGACCATGGTAGAAAAAATCTTACACCTGCCCATCTGAATACATGCCATCCTTAGAGGCTTCCCTGGTGGCTCAGAGGTTAAAGCGTCTGCCTCCAATGTGGGAGACCCGGGTTCAATCCCTGGGTTGGGAAGATCCCCTGGAGAAGGAAATGGCAACCCAC
The DNA here is from genome assembly GCF_032405125.1 of Capricornis sumatraensis. Lineage (NCBI taxonomy): Eukaryota > Metazoa > Chordata > Mammalia > Artiodactyla > Bovidae > Capricornis > Capricornis sumatraensis. The sequence goes on along the minus strand of NC_091085.1, from coordinate 54,533,683 downwards.
TCCAGTATTCTTGCCTGGAGAATCCCATGGATGGAGGAGCTTGGTAGGCTACAGTCAGTGGGGTCACAAAGAGTTGGACACAACTGAGCAACTTCACTTTATGATAAATGGAAAACGGCAGCATTGTAGACAATCCTGGTGTTGTAAAAGTACATTCAAATCCTAAATAAATGCAAAGTAAATCTGTGTATGAGCAGGAAAAATGTGGAAGAATGCATTGGGCTGTTGATACGAGCTATTTCAGGAGGGTGGGAGGGGGGACATAGTGAGGTGGGGATTATTGCCTTTTTAAATCTGTTTTTAAAGTAATGCAGTCATTACATGCACAAGTCTGGTAATTAAAGAAAATCTAATGAAAAAATGGGAGCACAAACAGCATTTTAAAAAGATCAGCCTCTGAAAAAAATCAACATCAAAAAAAACCACAACAAATTGGGAGAGTAAAACTAAGGGTGCCTGCAAGAAGGTTCTTTCACAAATTTTAAATGAGCATTATTATTATTTTTTTTTTTGGCCAGCCTTAAATTCAGATTAATTCTGTGAAAAGTTTCAGTAGCCTTTTTCCACCTGGCTTTTCAAGATTCATTTAATATGATTATTTGGCATTTTTCCTAGCAAGTTCCACTGGAAAGGGCAAACATCTGGTTTTATCTCTGTGAACATATTTACTGTGTATGTGTCTGTGTGTTGCAGGCAGTGCACTAAATGATCAATTTAAATCCCTTTGCTCTGGAATTCAAATGACCTGGAAGCTTAAGAAAATATTTTGTCTTCTAAATATCATATACATGGAACAAATAATCCCAAAATGATGCTGTCTGATACTTGTCATTGTGTTTCTTTTTTTGTAGGAAACTTCCACATGTACAATAGAATCTAGACAAATTCATACCAATATGCTTGACTTTTCCCTTCCTTTGTCTAATACCATGGTTCTCCACTTTTCCTTCCTATTGAAAAGTTCTAGAAGGCTTTGAAAATATACAAGTGCCTGGATCTCACCCAGAGATTTTGATTTAATGTGGATGAAGCCTCGGCATAAGCATTTGGGAAAGAAACCTCAGGTGATTTCAATCTGCACTCAACATTGAGAACCACTGATGTTACAAAGAGCATGAGTAATAATTATTCTCAATGAACACTTAACATATTTTTATCTTTTCTTTTGAATCCATGACAAATTGAATACTATTTCACAAGGTTTTAACATGAATTGTACTTTATGGGAGTTGAGTTGTTTGAAAATTGGTAAAAGAAATGATAATTTAATTAAAAAACTCTGCTAACCAGGAATATCATTTAATGTGAACACAAGTCCTGTGTGAATTACAAGAGGTTTTCAGAGGCTGGCATGTGTGTTTCCATACCAAAATATCAAAGCCTCACTTCATGGTAACACAAAATAGTGTTCAAGACTTGGTGCTATAATTAGGTTGGCATTTCATAGCTGTGTTGTAATGTTTAATCAAGTTGTAGCATTTCATTCACAAAATTCCTTCCACAAGGTAACCTCTGATTTAAAAAAAAAAAAAATCTGTGTTTCACAATGATTTTTCTCTAATTTAGTTTGAACTTAACAAAACATATGTGGACAAGCTCACTTTAAAATTATGAACTTAGAATAGCACTGACATATATACAGCCGGTTTTGTAAAATAGATAGCTAGCAGGGACCTGCTGTACAGCACAGGGAACTCAGCTCGGTACTCTGTGATGACCTAGGGAAGTGGGTTGGGGAGATGCGAGAGACGCTCAAGTGGGTACATGCATACATACAGCTGATTCACACTGTTGTACAGCAGAAGCCAACACGACTCTGTAAAGCAATTATACTCCAATTAAAAAGACACACAAAGAATCATGAACTTGCCCTGAATTGATCTTCACTCACTTCTTTACTCTTATAGGCATCTTTGAGCAGTTGATTTTCTGCCTCAAATGCTTCTAAACTCTTCCCCTGCACTGTACATTTCTCTGGGGGGACAGAAAGTTTGTGTTCACAGTGCTAGGCACATAGTAGGGTGATTAAATGCCTGCTCCCCTGGTTAATCATTCTTGCTCGGCAATTTTGTTTGCTATAAAATATCATCCCATGCACTAGAAAGGTCGCCAAGATTTTGGCATATTTGAGGAAAAGTCATCAGCTCCCTGGGGTTTTGACAAGTAGTATATTTACTCTATGAATGGTGAGAGACTTCATCTTGTTGCTTTTCTCAAAAGGTCTAATGTGTTCTCTTGTGACTCTTGGGTCTTCATTAGCCCAGTATCAGCCCACCATAACAAAGAACCCCAGACTGGGTGACTTATAAAAACCAGACACTGATTTTTCACAGTTCTGGAAGCTGGAACTCCAAGATATCAGTGCCAGTAAGGTCAGGATCTGGTGAGAGACCTCTGCTATATCGCAGCCTTCTTATTGGGTCCTCACATGGGTAAAAGAGAGATTCCTGGCCCTCTCTTGTGTATGCATGCATGCTAAGTTGCTTCTGCTGTGTCCAACTCTTTGCCAACCTACAGACTATAGCCCGCCAGGCTCCTCTGTCCATGGGATTCTCCAGGCAAGAATACTGGAGTGGGTTGCCATGCTCTCCTCCAGGGGGTCTTCCCAACCCAGGGACTGAACCTGTGTCTCTTATATCTCCTGTATTGGCAGGCAGGTTCTTTACCACTTGCACCACCTGGGAAGCTCTTAGAGAGAAAGTCAAGTCGCTCAGTCATGCCCGATTCTTTGAGACCCCATGGACAGTAGCCTGCACCAAGCTCCTCCCGTCCATGGGATTTTCAAGGCAAGAGTACTGGAGTGGGTTGCCATTTCCTTCTCCAGGAAGCTCTTATAAGGGCATTAATCCCAGTTGTGTGAGCTCCACCCTCATGATCTATTCTCCCTCCAAAGGCCCCACCTCCTAATACCATCACACTAGGGATTACGACAATGACTTCTGGGGGTCATTTGGCCTCTGTGAAGTCAGCTTTCATGGATACAGAAAGGACGGAGGCACTAGCAGTCAGGCACTATCAGTGTTCGTCATCTGGGGACCCTGAGAGCTGTTGTCCCAGTGGACCAAACCCACTTCTGCATCTGCACATCCTCTTCCCTGGATGCATCCTCAGTGAACCCACGTGGGTCCACTGCCCATGTGTTATAGCCAGACCCAAGGGGTGGCGAGGGGCAGTTCTTTGCAGAGGGCACTGAAGATGCTCTCCAAATGCCTATGTATGCCCCTCGTGGTTGGCCAGGTGGGGAGGCTTGGAAGTGGGCCCAGGCTGATTGTGCCATGGGACACAGACTCCAAGGCAGAATCTGAGGACTTGCATCCAAAAATTCTGGATCCTAACGTGGCAGCCCAGGTAGTTACAAAGGTAGATTAGTCATGGTGGGAGGACAGAGCATCTTTCAATTATCAGTTTGTTTACTTGATTTATAACTCTTGAGTATGGAGATTTATGTTGTGTGCAGCAGATGCTGAGGGTGCCCTCCACTCCTCGTGTTCCCAGGCTTCCCCACTCAGGTGCACTCAAGCTGATTTCCAGTTGTCAAGACTGCATCTCTCTGCCTCGGGGCTTCAGGTTCCTGCTGAAGTCTGCTCTGCTGCCAGAACAGCAGGCGGAACATGAGAGGGATGGGTCTCCCAGGAGCAACTTCCAACAAAAGACCGATGGGCACTGGGACAGAAGTACTCCAGGTTCTCCACCCAGGGGTGTTTGCCCTCAGCTACCCCATCAGGGGAAGTGTGCCATCATCCACATGACTGACACGCTTGATGACACCTTTTATTGGCTCTATGCCCTTCCTTGTCTTACTTCCCCTCCCCTTTTTGTCCAGAAAATATACCTGCATTTCAATGCTTGTTTCAGCTGCTGCTTTGGGGAGAATCCAAACCAAGATGGTGCACAAGCTGCATTTACATGCTTGTCCCAAGTCTACAAATGTAAGGGGGTGGGCCTGGTGTGACCACTTTGTCTCCCTCATCTTGACTCCTCACTTCAGCTAAATGAACGAGGTTGTGATGATCCCCATTTGAAAAGGCTTTGAGCATGAAAGTCATTTGTCCAAAGCCCCAAACTAAGACATAAGGTAATAATTAAAAGTGTATATAATCTCATCTGTCCCTTACTTGCTGTGTGTCCTTGTTCAAGTGGCATCTGATGCACAAGATGGAGATGATGGGGAAGTCGTATCCATCTGAACTATTTACCAGGCTGTTGCCAAGGTCCAGGAAATGATGGCAGTGAGAGATCAGATACACTATGAAGCGCTTTACTTCTCAGGATTATTAGATCCACACTGCCCTAACCTCAGGACAATGGAATTGGGTTCCCACCTCTTCTCTACCTCTTTATCAAATTCTTATTTCTTCTTCCCTTTCCTCTCTTCCCTTCTGAGACCTGAATGATAAGAATTAAGATTTCTTATTTTATGACAATAATAATTATCTAGACTCAAGTAAAAAATATAGGACACAATTTTCTCCTTGAATGTCCCTCTTTTTCAGTATAATTTCAGTTGAACAAAAACTAAGGTCTTTACTGTGGACTCACTGCTCTGCTAGAACCATGGAAACATCAGACATTAGTGTCCCTAGTCAAAGAATCCAGGGGCATCCCAGGTGGCTCCGTGGTAAAGAATCCACCTGACAATGCAGGACACTCGAGTTCAATCTCTGGGTCAGGAAAATGCCCTGGAGAAGGAAATGGAAGCCTCCTCCAGTATTCTTGCCTGGGAAATCCCATGGACAGAGGAGCCTGGCAAGCTATAGTCCAAAGGGTAGCAAAAAGTCAGACATGACTGAGAGACTAAACAACACAAAGCCAAAGAATCCACTAGCTCTTGGGAATACATGTCATCTTTAATCAGTGTTTATTGGTTCTCAAACAGTATTTGAGCATCGAAAAACAAAAAACACTATTATGTAAGATTCTGTCTTGTGTGCTTGCTAAGTTGCCTCAGCAGTGCCCAACTCTTTGTGACCCTGTGGATTGTAGTCCACCTGGCTTCTCTGTCCATGGGATTCTCCAGGCAAGAATACTGGAGTAGGTTACCATGCCCTCCTCCAGCGGATCATCCCAATCCAGGGATCAAACACATGTCTCTTAAATCTCCTGCATTGGCAGGTGGGTTCTTTACCACTAGCACTACCTGGGCCACCTAAGATATTATCTTATTTATTTAAAATAAAATGATCAGGGATACTTGTGAATGTATATGTGTCACGTGTATATGTTAAGTGACACACATTCCTTGGCCCTACAGTTTTGATAACTGCAGCTGTAAATGTTATTTGGCCTTTACCTTTTAAAGAACACCATTTTTATGTGCTATATTCCTGTGAGATCATTTGAGGGAAATTGGAATCATTAGGGTAGAATATAATTATCTCTTTAAAAACTTTTATTATTTTATAAAATATGCAAATAGTATTCCTAAACAGTAGACGAGTTCATAATTACAGATATGCAAGTGGATTCTTAAATCATCATTATAAAATCCCACCATCCAAAGAGAATCAAAATTTTGATACAGATTATTTTAAAGTCTTTTGTATATAATACCACAGTTGTCCACATGACTAGCTGACCCATTCTTTCAGGACAGAGACTAAGCTCTCCTTCCCACTGCCTATCTGCTGAGAGAGAGACAGCATATCTAGGCAACCAGAGGCCCATGGGGACAGAGGCTAAATCCATATGCCTCTTGAAATTATAGTAAGCAGATTCTTTCTTAAAATGCTTTGGACTTAAACGTATACCAAGGAAAGCTTTCCAACTATTTCATCATATCTAATGACCACACGATATTCTGTTTAATATAGCTACTATAATCCGTTTGGTAAATTCAGAATGACTGGGTATTTGAGCTTCTCTAGTATCAATCTACTATATACAATACTCATAAATAAATAAGTTTCTGCACTTGACATAATTTGCCAATCTGGTTGCTTCAGGTCTCTGGATACCCACTTGGCTTTGTAAGACCCATCAAAACATCAGTTCCTTCAACCTTCAGCTAGAATTTGCAGACTGATGACCCACAGATGTATTCTGTTTGTTCTAGATGATACTGTCACTATTTGAAAGTTCCACCTGAATATATGAATGTCTTCTTTCTCAGAAAGAACTCTGGCCACTGTAGATCCATAACCCCATATGGCAATAAGCAGCAGGGTCTGAGTTTCAGGGCCTCATTAGTCTGTACCCCAGTTTCCACAGTATCCTCCTCCCCATACCCCGACTCACAATTTGTTTACTCATTCATATCTCCTGCCTGCCCTCACTCCTCAGGCATTTCAATGTGACCATGGTGACCATCTGTTGGTCACCATGGATTTCTTAGTCATTGAATGGCACCTACCTGTGTTACCCTATAAGCACTGGAATCTGGGCTAAAATGTAACATCCCAACTCTAAATTTAAGAGACGTGTGACTTTAGACAACTGAGTTTCTCGAAGACTAAATTTGCCCTCTGATGATATAACTTCATTAACTCATGATCTTTACAAATATCAAATTAGATAACTCATGTTGAAAGCCCCTTGAATACAGCACAATCCCCAACAAATGTGCACCATGATTCTCAGCCCATGGGAGAAAGCTTCCTGTGTCATTAATATGTCCACTCTGAGAGCAAGATAAAAATGAGGGTAAGGATAGGGCAAGAAGGCCAATTAGACTATTAACCCACAGTAAAGAACTGGACATGAAACAACAGACTGGTTCCAAATAGGGAAAGGAGTATGTCAAGGCTGTATATTGTCATCCTGCTTATTTAACTGATATGCAGAGTACATCATGAGAAACGCTGGACTGGAAGAAACACAAGCTGGAATCATGATTGCCGGGAGAAATATCAATAACCTCAGATATGCAGATGACACCACCCTTATGGCAGAAAGTGAAAAGGAACTTAAAAGCCTCTTGATGAAAGTGAAAGAGGAGAGCGAAAAAGTTGGCTTAAAGCTCAACATTCAGAAAACAAAGATCGTGGCAACTGGTCCCATCACTTCATGGGAAATAGATGGAGAAACAGTGGAAACAGTGTCAGACTTTATTTTTTTGGGCTCCAAAATTACTGCAGATGGTGACTGCAGCCATGAAATTAAAAGACGCTTACTCCTTGGAAGAAAAGTTATGACCAACCTAGATAGCATATTCAAAAGCAGAGACATTACTTTGTCGACTAAGGTCCATCTAGTCAAGGCTATGGTTTTTCCTGTGGTCATGTATGGATGTGAGAGTTGGACTATGAAGAAAGCTGAGCGCCGAAGAATTGATGCTTTTGAACTGTGGTGTTGGAGAAGACTCTTGAGAGTCCCTTGGACTCAAGGAGATCCAACCAGTCCATTCTGAAGGAGATCAGCCCTGGAATTTCTTTGGAAGGAATGATGCTAAAGCTGAAGCTTCAGTACTTTGGCCACCTCATGCGAAGAGTTGACTCATTGGAAAAGACTCTGATGCTGGGAGGGATTGGGGGCAGGAGGAGAAGGGGACAACAGAGGATGAGATGGCTGGATGGCATCACAGACTCGATGGACGTGAGTCTGAGTGAATTCTGGGAGTTGGTGATGGACAGGGAGGCCTGGCATGCTGCGATTCATGGGGTCACAAAGAGTCGGACACGACTGAGCGACTGAACTGAACTGACCTGAAAGAATAACAAAACACCAAATTTACATTATTGGTGTCACCAACACTCATTGCCTGTTCACCAAAGCCATTTCTTCTTATCTGTGGCACAGAGATAGACTACATTTCCCAAGCTATCTTGCTGCATAGATGGTCATGTGACTGAGGTCAACAGAATGCAAACATAACTGATGTATGCCACTCAGGTCCATCCCAACAGCCTCTCCCATGATCCTCACTGCTTTCTTCCTCCCTTCACTTCACCCTGATAACTTTGGTAACCTTGGAACCTATGTACCAAAGGCAATGGGATGAAATTAGATTTGTCAATCTTTGCTTAATGAGAGCTATCTATTAGCAATATCTGTTTGTACTTTACATGCAATAGAAATGAATGTCACGTGTATAAGCCATTATCAATTTGGGTGTGTTTGTTAACAATTTTTTTTTTTTTAAGGGAGAATTTTCCAGTGGTCCAGTGGTTAGCACTCCACACTCTCATTGCTGAGGGCCCAGGTTCAATTCCTGGGCAGGGAACTAAGATCCCATAAGCCAAACAGTTCCTCAAAAAAAAAAAAAAAAAGTTCCTAATAAAGAGTGTTAATGGAAATAACCAATAAACCTACTTGTAGTAGGAAGTGAAAAGGATTTTATTCACTCCAAACTGAGGACTATAGCCTGGGAGACACAGATTCAAGAAGCACTTGAATTCTATTTTGTTGAACTACAACATGAAGGAGGCTTAGAGAAAGCAAAAACTGCAAAATAGATAAGCTGTTTGTCAAGAATTAGGATTGGAGCTGGAAAGAAGTAAGGTGCTTGTTAACCAAGGGTTGGCTGGGGTCTGAAATGGTTGCTTAGTTACAAGAGGAGGCCTTGAGATGCAGCTGGCAGCTGCTCACAGATACTGTTTTGAGAATGGCTGCTGGTGTCCTTGAGTCTAATAGAGTTCAGGAAATTTAAGTTCTCAGTATTATAGGAACATGCCTACAACTATGTCCACAATGGCCACCCAGCTCCATTTTTGATGCATGAATGCATTCTTTTATTTAATGGTTAAAGTCTAAGCACAATGCATGTTTAATAGCCTACAAACAGGCTATTTTGTTTACCCTAAAGTCCACATGGGACTTTTCTGGTGGTTCAGTAGTAAAGAATCTGCCTGCAATGCAGAAGATGTGGGTTTGATCCCTGGGTCAGGAAGATCCCCTAGAGAAGGAAATGGCAACCCACTCCAATATACTTGGCTGGGAAATCCCATGGACCGGCAGGCTACAGTCCATGGGGTCACAAAAGAATGGATGTGACTTAGCAACTAAACAACAACAACAAAAGCTGAGGTGAAATCATGTAGAAGCCAGAATGACTTCCCCAGGGGTCAATGTGTGAAAATTCTTTCCACCAATTGTTTGCAATGTCTGAAATATTATAGGTAGAAAAACTTCCTGAATCTAGTTATGAATTTCTTATCTTTTTCTGTCTCCTATTTTTTGAGTTAAAATCAGTACAAAAAAAAAATAGCAAACGTCAGTTTCAAGCCAATTAAGGATACTTTTGGTTACAAATGCAGTACTTGGAAACTGATTATGAAATACTTCCTGGGAGACACATCTTCTTGCTCACAGAGTTAGCTGAAAAGCAATTAATTTTTATTTTAAGAAAACATGAGAGAGCTTTTCAGTACAAAGCAGAGAAATCAAGAAAGAAATGTGTCTATAAAGTGATAGAACATAAGTGCACTTAGATGGATAGCAGAGAACATCTAATTATATATCATATCATTAAGTACACTGTCACAGAGTCACAATTCATGCACAAAATATAACTACATGCAGCCCCCATTTCTCTACATTGCACACTCCACTCATTACCTAAGCACGACTTATCATTTTCTTTTTGTCACTTTACTCATCAGAAGGTCTTTTTCCTCGGCTGCCAAAGGAAGTGCAGTATCCATGCAAGGCAAAGTTGGCTTTGTCTTTCATGTGATGATAGAACATTTTTGGTTTTTGCGGCCAATGACACCTTACAGTTTGTGGGAGGGTTATCTATTACCCATTCTTTAGGTTCCTGAGAGGTTGCCCTACCCTCAAGTACATAAGGCTGCCATCAACCAAGCCTGGACAGCAGGGCCTGTCTTTTTAAGGCTTAATACTTAACTAAAGGCTTAATACTCCTCAAGGCTCAGAGGGCACATGGCCCAAGGCAGATCAGAGAGCTAGACCTGAAACTTTTGCTGTGACTCTTGTGAATGAGTAATCCTCATTCTTCCTGAGATTATACTCTAAATGGTGGGCCCAAGCCACTACATGGAGTCTGCTGAGAATTAGATGATGTGAAGAATGCTGAGTCCAGTGGTGGAAAAACCATACCCTCATGACACCATTTGTGTTCTCACATCCAGCTGAAGCTATGTATGTGTGCACCTGTAGGTCCTTGAGCCAATAAATGCACTCTCTCTCTCTCTGCCATTTTGTTTTTGTTTAATTTTGAGTTTGGATTCCATCACTTGCAATTGAAGAGCCCAGATTAATCCAACAGTGAATGAGAAAATATGTTCTGATAGCTACCATGATTAACTATCTATTCTATGACAGGCATCAGATTTAGTAAGGCACAGACCCACTCGAATCTCCTAAACAATATAGAGGGTGATGTCAGTTAGCATTGATTAGGTACTTGCTTCATACTGAGCAGAACTCTGTGTAATTTTCATTGTTGGAATAGTAATTGATATATATGGTTCAAAAATCCAAACAGTACAAATTGGTGTAAAATTAAAATCAAATCTCTTCACTCCCCCAGACCTCATTCCCCAGGTCTCTGGCTCAGATACAGTACTACAGCCAGCTACTCTCTAATCTCTTGGAATATTCAATATAAATAAATGTGCATAAGAATAAAATGGATGTGAGGGTGTGTTCATTTTTAACACAAATAGCACCATTTAATAATAACAGACTGGCTATCATAGACTAGGTACACTTTTAAACACATGACACTTATTTAATTAAATTTTATTTTAAATGTAATTTATTATTAAATTTAATAATTATTTAAATTTAATAAATTAAATCTTATTTAATTATCATGAGACTCAGGATGTGAGTCATCCTATGAGGAAAAGGAAACACGGATAAATCAGGGAAACCAAGCAGGCCTTCTGAGTATGAACTCTGTGGATGTGTTAAGGGATCAGCAGATAACATCCCAGTTTTCCACCTGAGTCTGCAAGAAATTGAGAAGTGAAACTCAAGTCATGCCATCTTGGAATCAGGGTTAGGTTGCAGGAAGCAGCTTGGGAATCGCCATGTTGGCAGTGGCGGGGTGGAGTTCTAAAACCTTTCCCTTTCACATGGGGAAAAGGGAACCCATATGTACTGCCAGTGGTATTGTAAACTGTACAACCACTACGGAAAACAGTACAGAAAAAAGCTAATAATAGAGTTTCCATAGGATCCAGCAATCCCACTCCTGGGCATATACCCAGAAAAAACTAAGAAGATACAAGCATTCCAGAGTTCAAAGAAGCCTTATTTACAATAGCCAAGACATGAAGACAACCTCAGTGTCCATCAACAGATGACTGGATTAAGAAGATGTGGTACACAATAATTCTTCCATTTGTGGCAACATGGATAGACCTAGAGATTATCATACTAAGTAAAGTAAGTCAGAAAGAGAAGGACAAATATCATGATACCACTTATTATGTTGAATCTAAAAAATAATACAGATGGATGTATATACAAAATAGAAACAGATAGATATAGAAAACAAACTTGTGGTTTCCCAAGCGGAGAGGGAAGGAGGAGTTGGACAAATTAGGGGTTTGGGGTTAACAGATACAAACTACTCTGTATAAAATAAACAACAAGATTTACTGTATAGCACAGGGAACTATACCCAGTATCTTGTAATGACCTATGAAAGTGAAAGTGTTAGTCACTCAGTTGTGTCCAACTCTTTGTGACCCCATGGGCTGGGCCTGCCAGGCTCCTCTGTTCATGGAATTCTTCAAGCAAGAATATTGGAGTGGGCTGCACTTTCCTTCTAAAGGGGATTTTCCTGACCCAGTAACAGAACCTGGATCTTTTGCTTTGCAGGCAGATTCTTTACTGTCTGAGCCATATAATCTGCAAAAATACTGAATCACTATGCTCAACACCTGAAACTGACAAAATACATGAAGTCGATTGAAATGTAAACCGACTACATTTCAATAAAATCTTTTCCTCTCTTTCCTACTCCCACTATCCAGCCTAGAAATTGGGGCAGACTCCCTCTTGGAAAGTTAAAATCAACTGAGGCAAGCTCATCCAATATTCCTGTCTCACTCTGTTGGGGATGGAGAAGAAAATTAAGAGAAAATCTTCATTGATCAGGCATTTAATAGAAACTTGGATTTAGGTGGGAAATTAGGTGGATGTCACCTACCTAGTAAGTGAGAGGACAGAAGTGCTTCTCTAGTGCCTGTATATGGACTTGTGCTTGGACACTCAGTTGTGTCTGACTCTTTGTAACCCTATGGACTATAGCCTGCAAGGCTCCTCTGCCCATGGGCTTTTCCAGACAAGAATATTGGAGTGGGTTGCCATTGCCTCCTCCAGGGGATCTTCCCAACAAAGGGATCAAATGCCCTGTCTCTCATGTCTCCTGCAATGGCAGGCAGGTTCTTTACCACAAACGCCACCTGGGAAGCCGACACGGACACATGAGGGGGTGAGTTATTCAAGTTTTCTTTAGCATCCTTAGTCAGTTTATGAGGAACTGAGGGTCAGAGGAGCTAAGGAATATGCCTAAGTCATACACTTAAGTGTCAGGGCTGGAAAATCTCTGGCTCCAAAGTGTGTATAAATTCACTACCATGAGCTGCCTCCCAGAGACAAGCTGCATTGAAAGACAGGAGCCGCCTACCTGCAGGCACACCTTTTCTTTTTGACATGACTCATGAATCTAATTTTCTTAACATTGCAAGCATATGCCTGCCGGGTGGACAGAATATGTAAATGACTTGTTTACATTTGCATATTAAGAAATGTACAAAGAAGTATAAATCGGCTTATATGTAATGGATTTTTCAGCTTCAGTCACTGGCATTGCCTCGAATTCTGTCCCTGTGCCTCTGCTGGTCTTTGATAATATTTTATTGTAGAATGATGATCTCCTCCCTTAAAAAAAAAAAAAAAGGACAAAGCATGACATATCCTCCTTCAATCTCTTGAATATCCTCATCACTGAGTCAAACCAGATGTCCGTATCTTGGCCTTGTGTCTGTCTGTCTTCCACATCTCTCAGCTCAAAGCATCCTGGCCTCTTGCTGATCCCCAAACTCTTCGGTAGTCAGCCCTATGTTCAACAGTGGGCGTTCAGTGTCTAGAACAGTGTTTGTCATGTGGTACATGTTTAGGCATTGCCAGCTGAATAAATGGGCAAGCATTTCTAAGCAAGGCAATGAGCACACACTGAGTCCCACGGTTTGAAGCCAGCGTTTTAGGCCAGCAGGGTGGAATGAGAGTGGGCAGAAGTGGACTTGGGCATTTTTAAAAATTATTCTTTTTATTTGACTCCATCTCGTGGCATGCAAGATCTTAGTTCCCCAACTGGGGATTGAACTCATGCCTCCCGCAGTGGAACTGCGGAGTCTTAACCTCTGGACTGTCAGGGAAGTCCTTGGTTGTATTCTGAAAAACCTAATTTTCTCAACAAAGGGGTTAGGAACTTAGCAGTAAGATAATATATATGTGTTTTGATGATCAAAACAGATTCACACACACAAAAGAAGATGAAAGCTATCATCAAGCTTTACCAATAATTTCAAAGCACACAAATGACTGATAGATACAGGCAGAACAGAAACAGCTTTGGAACAGGAGGGCCAGGCATCCAGATCTTTCTCCCCACTTTGTTTTTATTTATTTTTACTTTCATTTTCTAATTCTTATTTTCTTGGCCAGGCCGCGTCTTCATTGCAGCATTCAGGCTTTCTCCAGTTGTGTCCCATGGGCTTCTCTTGTTTCAACACATGGGCTCTAGAGCACACGGGTTCAGTTATTTGCAGCACGTGGGCTCTCTAGTTGTAGTTCACAGGTTTAGCTGACCCTGGCATGTGGGATCATTAGTTCCCCAACCTAGGATTGAAACTGCTCCCCCTGCATTGGAAGGCAGATCCTTAACTGCTGGATCACCAGAAAAATCCCTTTCTCCCCACTTTTCACAAAGCAGCCCCACATGAACATCTGAAATCTCCAAGTGGTGCATGTACACAGTGAATGTCACTTCACAGAAAGTTGGCAGTCACCAAGCATCTCCGTTTTATTAATATAAGCAGATGGTCACCAGCTTATGAGATTGTCCTATGAGCCATGACTCATAACTCCATTGATTCCAGCTTTGTTTGTGTGGAAACTTTGTTTTGACAGCCCCCCCTGAAGATGTATGCACTCTGGGGGGATTCAGATGGAGGCAAGTAGGATACTGGCCCCAGATAGATGAGGTGCACATCAAAGGAAACATTTCAGTGAGCCCAGATTATTGCATCTTCCCATACATAGAAAAACACTAAAATCATAAACCTGAGATGTCTGGTTTTGTGACTAGCTGTCATCTTTTGAAGTTTCACGACACGTTTTGTTTGTTTGCTTGCTTCCCTCCCCCGACCACCCCCCAGCAAAACCTTCTATATATCCTGGCTCCCTCTTTGGAGCAGCCCCTCAGACTGATCTGAGAGGCTGCCATTCTGTGCTATTGCCCTCAGTAGGGTAATGGACTAAAACATAGTTCTCAATTTTTAGGTTGTGTGTGTGTTTTCTTTTTTCCAGTCAATACTTACCTTTAGCAATATTAGACTTAAAGCATTGTTAAGATAAGGGTATTCCTGACTGCAAACACTAGGGAGTCTGTTATTAAGTTACTGAACTGGTTGACTTGGACACCCCCCCCCCAGGGTCCTAACCCCAGTTGAGACCCCCTGTGTTGGCCAGAGATGCTTTTTCCACTAGGATTTGCCCAATCAATAATGAAACCAATGTAGAAACTGGAACAGTAGTAGCTCTATTCAATGGTCAAAACATGAAGAAAGGAGAATTTAATTCACAAATCAAATTCTCAACCTGATTTGAGAGGGAAATCACATATATAGGACGGTCGAGGTAAACGGGAGGGAAATCTAAAGAATGGAAGGAATATTCATTACTTATCCAAAAACAGTGGTTTGGACCCAAAACTGATACAACTCTCCTTTTCAGTTCTTGCCTGGGCTTTTCTGGTGGTTGCTATGGTAAAGTCAATTGTCATGACATCCACGGGTGTGTCATTTAGCTAACACATTACAATGAGCAGGTGAGGTTCAAGGTTTACTGGAAGTCAAGTCTTCTGCCATCTTGGACCTTGGACATTCTAACCAGTTTTGCTTTTCTCTTCGTAGCTTTCTACTGAAACTGGTTTCCATTTGAGGGAGGGGCAGGCGTATGGTCCTACGGTGATGGCCTTGGTAACAATTTTTGTGAACAGAAGGTGAGACACGATCACCTTCCTTCTTTCTGGTGAGGTCCCCACCGCTCCCTCCTTAACCTAGGGAGAGAATTGTGAACCTGCTGGTTAAGCCTTTCCTTTCAAACCAAAATGTGATAGAGAGCTTCGAAGGGTTTTATAAAGAGAGTGACTCGTGACACAATTAAACTGTCTTTCTGTTATGAAGTTGCTTCTGATCACCTTCTAAAGAGAGGGGCAATGTTTTAACATCCTCAGGGTGGGGACTCACAGCTTAGTTCTTTTTGAATCTCATTTCACTCTGGGGTAAAAATGCCAATCTCTCAACAAATGGTTTTTGAAGCAATTACAAAATAATGAGTTTCATTTTGACTTTTACAAATGTATTGCAAAAGAAGATATGATAAATAGAAAACACAGTAGGAAGGGGGTCTAGAAATTAACAATGAACACAAAGAGAGCAATATTTGCACCTTTTTTTTTTTTGGCAAGAGATTTATTTGGAAGCTCTGTGAGTTGAGAGATTAAATTGTTTCATTCATCATCATACCCCTCACATTTAGTACAGTACATCCATACAATTAATATTTTCTTGAATGACTCTATTGAATGAATACCTACAAAATATTGGAAGTTATTGAGAAGGATAATGGTTATATTTAGAAGCACACATGGGGGGGTGGCAGCAATATAATTTAAGATACATATGCACTCGGAGAAAATTACTAAGCCCTTTAGGAGAGAATCAGAAAATTCAGGAGAGTAATTCTGAACTAGTTTTGGCAACAATGGGAAAAAAAAATCACTAATGATACAAGGCTAGCTTGTGGAAGAAAGAACACTGCTTGGCTGACTCAGTCTGGACCCCCTGATGTTGAAAGAGTAAGGCCTTAAGCAGATCACAAATGAGGAAATTACACTCATCAACGTGGGAAAAGATGTTGGCATGAATAATGATCAGGGTAAGGATACATTTTGGAAATGTTCCAAAGATGGTAAAAGGCAACTCACCAGCCAGAAATATTCATGTGGGAAGAAAAGAAAATATGGATCTCTGTACTACTAATAATATTATATTTCCCAATTGCAACTTATAGTGGGGGGAGAGGGAGTCATGAACCCCCAGTATAAGGAGAGGACGAAGAAAATCCTAAAGGTTTCCATGGCTTTCTTGAAAGTAAACACTACACATTGACTGAACCTGAAATGTAGAAGTCTATTGAAAGTCATGGTGCCCTGATTATTTTCTATTTATCTCTTCTTATGTCCAAGATTCATTCTCTGCCTCCTATGAACTCAGGGGCTGACTCAGAGGGACTACATCACCCAGGGGTTCAGATCAAGGTCCCCACTAGCCTTCAGCTTCCAACTGGGTTTGCCAATGGGATTTCCTGGCGTGAGAATAGAAGACGGAGGATAGGTATCAGTCTTCTTTCCCACTTCTCTGCTATATTCCAGATTGCATACAGCTGCTGTATTTCTTCAAAACTCTAGCTTGTGACAAGTGGTCCCTTATCTCTGAGTCTACCTCTTACTGGGCCCTCCTCCCCTCGTCAAGTAAGAGTCATGGCTTGTGACCACCCTTGGGAGTCTTTGAGGGAACTAACACTGCAATTTCCCTTACTCCTGCTCACACCTCTTCACTGAAGTTTCTTCCATTCCAACCATCTGGAGTTTCCTGCTGGAACCCTGGCTCATATGAAATAATTCAGTTTGTCTAATAAGGTATTTGAATTCTAAAATAATTTCAATTCCAAAATAATCTGGGAGTGTCAACTGGCTAGAGCTACAAGTCAGAAACCAACTATCCATTGGTTTTCAGAAAGTTTTTTAAAAGTCCTATTATTTGAGACTTTTCTTTCTTACTTAGCCACAAAATTTCCCAGGGTTGGTTGTTGGGGTTCCTCTTTGAGCAGCAGAAATTAAATAGATAAAAAGAAGTCACACCAACACCATTCCCCGCGTGGCTCACCTTCCCACATGAACTCAGACAGGAAACAGGATATAGGATGCTCAATAATAAAATGTTCCAGTGGCTTCTTGGTAAGAAGAAGGCACTGTCAGAATGAATAAATGCAGAGCTATGCTATAAGCTTCAAGATGAGACATGACATACCAAGATCTCGATGATTAGAAACAGTGCTAATTGCAATTTCCCAAATCCTTCTCAGAAATATACTAGTTGGCTTGGGTCAGAATGCAGAGTTTTGAGTACATAACAATACAAATACACATTTAGGCAAATAAAAGTAAGTCTACTCAATCTTCAGCAGTGTCTCTATTCAGCATCTTCTATTTGCCTTTATCAAAGAAGCTTCTTTAGCAGCAAGAAAAAGAGTTTGACTCAATATTGTTTAAGAAGAAGGAAATCTCGGGACTTCCTTGGTGGTCCAGAGGTTAAGACTCTGGGCTTCCACTGCAGGGGGCTTGGGTTCCCAACCTTGGTCTGGAAACCAAGATCCCGAGGGCCTCGTGGTGAAGCCCCCCCCAAAAAACCCCACAAGTCTCACATGAGAATATAGGACCACTCGATGGAATCAAAGACTGGGGATATATGAAGATTCAGACAAGAACTGAAGTTAGGAGTCCATATGCTTAAGAGCTCTCTCTCTCTCCCCTCACCTAGGCTGCTCCCCAAAGTATCATGTCCACTCTTTCTCTATTTCTCTAGCATCGTCTTTCTGTTTCTCTGCCTTCAAAGAATATGTCTGCCAAATTCAGGAAAATGCCAGCTTGCCTGTATCCATTCACTCATTTAAAAGACTTATAGATTCCTTATCACATATACTGTATTATTCTAGGAGCTGGAGAAACCATAAGTAGAAAAATAGGAAGGTGACAAAGTTACTGCTCTCATAAAGATTGCTTTTCAGTGGGAGAAACAGGGCATACTTAAGTATATGTATATAGTGTGTGTGATACTGAAGTGTGTGTGTGTGTGCACGTGCCATGTGATTTATTTTATATTTTAGCTAATTTAGCATCATATCATATAAATACACAACATGGGATTCCCTGGTGGCTCAGATGGTAAGGAATCTGCCTGTAATGTGGAAGACCAGGGTTCAATCCCTGGGTCAGGAAGATCCCCTGGAGAAGGAAATGGCAACCTATTCTTGCATTCTTGCCTGGAGGAACCTGGCAGGCAATAGTCCATAGGGTCACAAAGAGTCACACAAGACTGATTAACACTTTCACAAGTATACAACATGATAAAATTACATCCTAGAATATGTAAGGTTGACCTTGGGAAGATGGGTTTATATCGTAAATTAAAAACCCTGGAAAGAGGTCCTGGGTGACACTTAATCAGAACAGAAATATACTGCACTGGAGGAGTGAATAGAATAGGACCAGAAATTAGTGTGTTACGTGAAAAGGTATGAATACAAGGTTAAGCATGCTTCAAGTATTCTCTATGTTTCTAGAGGAGAAGACCAGTGTTCATCCAGTTGACCTTGGTCTGTGAGATCAATAGCCAGGACAGAGGTATCATGAAGAAGATGTAGAGTTTTGACCTTTCTGAACCCACAAGAGCACATAAACTGAGTATACCAGTGGAATCGGTCCCAGTCTAACAATCATTCTTAATGTTCCGATAAGAGGCCTCTTCTCCACGCTGGTGACATCATGGAGAAAATGAAGCAAAATGGATAGGAGTGAGGGATTATGTGCTACCAGAAATGCTACTAGAAATGGTCCAGGGACCATTTTGGGGGGGGGACCTTCACTGTAGGGGAATCACTGGGTAAGTTTGAAAAGAAATCTAAGTATGACCTCACCAACAGCGAGATCATACATAGGAAGTCATGGCAGTATTCCTTGATGTTTCCCCCACCATGAGATCCATGTGACTAGCAGGGCTTAGACGAGCTCCCCCACCTGGAGGAGAGACCACCCCCGTCTCCCTACGGCTGCTGTGAGTTGCCTGCATCACCAGCAGTTGAGTCTGCATTTCCACCTTGGCTGCTGTTAGAAGATGTCACACGAGGTGTACCCAGAGGACACGAGGTGAGGTCTTCCCAAGTAGTTCAGTTCAGTTCAATCGCTCAGTCCTGTCCAATTCTTTGTGACCCCATGGACTGCAGCACACCAGGCTTCCCTGTCCATCACCAGCTCCTGGAGCTTGCTCAAATTCAAGTCCATTGAGTTGGTTATGCCATCTAACCATCTCATCCTCTGTCGTCCTCTTCTCCAACCCTCAATCTTTCCCAGCATCAAGGTCTTTTCAAATGAGTCGGTTCTTTGCATCAGGTGGCCAAAGTATTGGAGTTTCAGCTTCAGCATCAGTCCTTCCAATGAATATTCCCAGGCAGAGCGAGGCATTTAAGTGCTCGGTCCAACCCTTGATGAACAAAGTATGCTATTGCATGTACAAACACCACCTGAGTGCCCCACTTCCCTTCTCTCCCTGCTCCTGAAGGACAAAGAGAAATTCTATCGTGGATCACAGGAACATGTCTAATGAAAGCAGCTCTTTTGCCCTTCCCAACCCGCTCTGACCTTAAAAGAACCTAATTATACAAATTAGCTCAGTAGGCAATTTAACCGAACTCCTGACCGCGCTCTCCTGAATGCACACCATGCCGTGCCTAACCTGTTGATTCTTTTCTGGGATTCAAAGAAGTCAGAATCAAGAATGAAGTAGTTAAAGCATGACTAGTTCTCTACACCCAGCGGGCCGCTTGGCAATCCTGCAGGCAGATCACATGGGTATGATAACATCTGAAAAGAGTCAGCCAGTTTGCAGGCAATGGGAGAAGAATGCAGAACCCACTCTCCCGGGAATTCCCTGGCTGTCCTGTGGTTAGTACTTTGCTTTCATTGGTATGGGTGGGACAGGCTGAGACATGTCTGGGACCCTTTGCTGCTGTGCATGCACTTCAATACACCTGGCCTTGAGCAAAAATTACAAAGAAATTATATGAGACTAAAAATAATCACATGCATGCGCAGTTGGGACAAATTCTGGACTAAAGATACAAAAAGACCAAAATACTCAACAGCAACTTCTGAACAGCCAGAGCAAAAACAGGATGTTAGTAGTAGTAATAGGGCTTGGAGCATGCCCCTGTACACAGTGCCATCAGAGGGGTGGGCAAATCATCTGCGCCACCCCTCTGGCCAGAACCTTGGACACAGCCCTACCCTCACCCATGTAAGGCAGCAGCTTGCCCGTCCTTCCCCACCCTCCACTCCCCTCACCCTGGCCAGAGAGCAAGCAAGAGAACCTGTTACTTGTTTTCACTGCTCCTGTTGCAGCTGGAGCCTCAGTAAAGCCTTGCCTGTATTTCTTGTCTGGGCTCTGTGCATGCACCTATGGTCACTTCAGTCATGTCAGACTCTCTGCAACCCCATGGACTGTGCCCACCAGGCTCCTCTGTCCATGGGATTCTCCAGGCAACAATACTGGAGTGGATTGACATGCACTCCTCCAGGGGATCTTCCTGACCCAGGGATCGAACCCACGCCTCTTATGTCTCCCACATTGGCAGGCGGGTGCTTGACCACAGCACCACCTGGCGGCTATCAGGCCTCTAATCAATTTCTATTGGTTGGAGAAGACCAAGAACCCCTGTCAGTAACAAGAGTATAGGTTCAATCCCAGGTTGGGTGCAGCCAAAAAGAAAAAAAAGAACCCAGCTTCCTTAATGATTCACTGAGATTCTGCACAGTCTTCGGAGATGGCCTCTGGACATGAGGTCACCTTCTCCCCTGATTACCAGCTTTTCTGACTAAAGCAACTTTCCTTTCTCCTGACACTTGCCTCTAGAATTACCAGCTTTTGAGTGGTGAGCAGCTGAACCTGAGTTCGGTAACACTGCTTGCCCCTGAGTTGGATTCATCTCTGGCAGGAAAATGGACACTCTGCTTCTGAATGGCCACCACGACCCAAGTACCTAATTGTGTTTATGCTATTATGCATCTCATTTCCAACACCAATGACCCTGGTCCTTTATGGGCATCTGATAACACATCACATGGGAATGATAATAAGCATTTTATGGTGATTCCAATGGTCCACAAGAAAACGGGGCTGGTAAAATGAGTTTAACTTCACAACATTGTAATTTCAATTATGATAGCATTTGTTTCTTTTCTGTTTTCTCCCTACAGACTCCCCGGTAAATGGGGGTACAGTTTGAGCACCTTTTGTCTACCCCAAAGCACAATGCCCTACATAGAGAACAGAAGCTTGAAATTACAGTATCAAAGTAGAATTAAATTTCAGGCTATAGATAGAGGAGCAAAATGAAATAAAGCTTTCAGGATTAAGGGGAAATTCATACTTAAAATGACAACCAAAGTGAAAATCATTTCACAGAGATTGAAAGACTCAAGATCTATCTCCTTAGATTAGAAAAATGAGGCAGGGGAGGAGAGACGGAGGTTTACTTAGACAATCCTAAAATACAATCTCACGTCTCATGATTTCTGAGGCTGCTAAGAAAAGTAGCTTGGGGAACCACCCTGCAATTTCTCTTCTGAAAAAAAAAAAAATCTGATTATATCCGAGAGATGTGCTTATTTCTCATTTAAAAACTTTCTAAAATCTCCAGACTTTCAGAATATCTTCAAAGCAATACATGCAAAGAACTATCAAAAGTTTGCAGCAGATCCTAAATTCAACTAAGTCTAACTCCCAGATGGGAACTGGTGATAACTACCTTGAATATCCTGAGACCTGGATTCTAATGATCCAGGCTCAGAACAATTTCTCCATCTGTGAAATATGTCTTGGACCAAACACTCCTTACTCACAATTTCTGTGGTTTTCTTAAGTGATGTTGGCGACCATGGGAGAGATTAAATACCAAGTATTAGATAATGGCTTTGCAATTTGGCCAAAGATGCAAAATCACAGAAAAACAGATGTTAATATATTCCCTACTTGAAGCCACAGATCAAATGAAGAGACACTCAGAGGGCACCCTCCCAAAGATTTAAAATTTTTTACATAAGAAGTACTCATATTTAGAAACCTAGTAATCTCAAGCTCTATATCTTTAGTCATTTTAAATAAATGCTTTTGCACACTGGCTGGAACCAGAAGTTCTTTTTTGTGCTATTGTTGCAATTCCATGACATGTATTCTAAAATAAAATTTGACATTTTTATACTAATTTGTGGTATATAAGCAGAAGGGGAACCTGGTGTATAAGACAGGTCTGCAAAGAGCAGAAACCCAGCTTCAACTGGTTTTAGCCAATAGACATTATTGGCGAGTGTATGTGACAAGCCCAAGGAAAGTACTAACTTCAAGTAAATCTTGATTTAGGTGTAAAACATGGCTACCTAGACGACACATCTAATTTGATGTCTTTCTCTGTGCATACTATTCTCAGGAAGAGTCATGCCACATTATGGCAAATTAATTACCAGCAGCTCTGAGTCTGGATCCTACCATTCCAGGTAGAAGGAGCAGAAGAAAACCGAAAAGCTTATTTCCTGTAAAAGTTGTGGAAATGGAGACTTCACTGGTGGTCCAGGGGCTGGGACTTTTCCCTCCTAGTGCGGAGGGTGGGGGTGGAGGTTCATTCCCTGGTCAGGGAACGAGATTGCACATGCTGCAGCTGAAGATTCCACATGCCATAGCTAAAAGATCCTGCATGCTGCAACTGGGACCCAGCACAGTTAAATTAATAAATATTACTTTTAAAGTCATGGAAAATGATATTCAAACATATCTCATTCATCTACCTAGACCAGGGGAATTATGTAGATTTGGACCATGTGCCTCTCTCCTCTAGAGTCAGAGGGTGGGGTTGGTTCTACTCCAAGCAAGAGAACTGAGAAGTGGGGAGGACTAATCCCAGTTTTATCTAGTTGTGCATTAGTCTGTCTTTGGCCCCTAGAATATAAGCTCCATGAGGGCAGGAAACTTGTCAGTCTTCTTTACTACTGTATCCCTAGTACCTATAATACGAATATCACATTTAATAGGTGCACAACGAGTATTTAATGAATGGATGAAGAGAAGAATAGATGACAGTCAGCCAAAAGCAACAGAAGTCCAGTACCCTAGGATATTTGGTTTGTAAATTCATAAAAAGTCTGGAGTATTTGGTTGTAGTCAACAAATCGGTAAATCAACAGAAACAGACTCACAGATATCAAAGCAAACTTCTAGTTACCAAAGGGGAAATCTGAGGTGTGTGTGGTGGGGGAAAAGAGGATAAATCGAGAGCTTGGGATGAACAAACACACACTACATAATATAGATAACCAACAAGGACCTACTCTTTGGCGCAGGGGACTTTACTCAATATTCTGTGATAACCTATATGAGAAAAGAATCTGAAAAAGAATGAATACATGTACATGTATAACTGAAACACTTTGCTGTACATCTGAAACTAACACAAGCCAATACATTATAAATCAACTATAATCCAATAAAATTAAAAAAAAAAAACACCCAAATCTGTAAATCACCAAGAGTGATTTTCCAGTTGCTTTAATATTTATGTGTGACATGCAGAGTCTACAGAGGAAGTCTAAAGACTCCCCAAGTCTGGAAAGAGAGACAAAAGTCCCAAACAGCAGCACATACACACTGTCATTGTCGTTCAGTCACTCAGTTGTGTCTGACTCTTTGTGACCCCATAGACTGCAGCACATCAGGCTTCCCTAAAATAGGTATACAACAAAAAGGACCTAATGCATAACACAGGGATCTATATTCAACGTCTTGTAATAACCTATGATGGAAAAGAATCTGAAAAAATTATATACATGCACATATGAATTACATATATACACACATAAATATAAGAAGAAAAGCTATGACAAACTTAGACAGCATAGTAAAAAGCAGAGACATTACTTTGTCGACAAAGGTCCATATAGTCAAAGCTATGGTTTTTCCAGCAGTCAGTATGGATGTGAGAGTTGGACCATAAAGAAAGCTGAATGCTGAGGAACTGATGCTTTTGAACTGCGGTGTAGGAGAAGACTCTTGAGAGTCCCTTGGACAGCAAGGAGATAAAACCAGTCAATCCTAAAGGAAATCAATATTCACTGGAAAGACTGAATATTCATTGGAAAGACTGATACTGAAACTCCAATACTTTGGCCACCTGATCCGAAGAACTGACTCACTGGAAAAGACCCTGATGCTGGGAAAGATTAAAGACAGGAGAAGGGGATGACAGGATCAGATGGTTGGATGGCATCACCAACTCACTAGACATGAGTTTGACCAAGCTCCAGGAGTTAGTGATGGACAGGGAAGCCTGGCGTGCTACAGTCCATGGGGTCGCAAAGAGTTGGACACGACTGAGTGACTGAACTGAATGTATATATGTAAAACTGAATCACTTTGTTGTACTCCTGAAGCTAACACAACATCGTAAATGGACTATACTTCAATCTAAAAACACAATAAAAATAAATAAAATTTACAGTGGTTAAAAAAGAAATCTAAAACAGCAAATGAACAATGGTCAGTGTGTTATGGGAGCAGAGAAGAGAAACAGTTCCATTTATCTTTGTTCAGGAGGCTAGGGTTGAAGACACCCAGAAATGAGGACATTTAAACTGAATAACAAAGGATGTATATATTTGGATAGGAACCCATATTGGATCCTTGGGTCAGGAAGATGTCTTGGAGGAGGGAATGGCAACCCACTCCAGTATTCTTGCCTGGAGAATCCCATGGACAGAGGAGCCTGGTGGGCTACAGCCCAAGGGGTTGCAAAGAGTCGGACATGACTGAGCGACTAATACTTTCACTTCACATATCTGGATAAGCAGAGAGGGGAGGGAAGGATGCTGCAGGCAAAGGAAACAGCATATGCAAATGTAAAGAGAATGTCTTAAAAACCTATCTTATATATTGTATACACACATTTTTAATCTAGAAATTGACATTGTTTTATAAATGGAATTTCTCAGCATCATAACCTACCCCCTGAGTGATAACCACCATCAGCTGTACAGTCAACTTTTTTTTAAACCTACATAAGAATACCACCGGAGAAGGCAATGGCAACCCACTCCAGTACTCTCGCTTGGGAAATCCTATGGCCGGCGGAGCCTGGTAGGCTGCAGTCCATGGGGTCGCTAAGAGTTAGACACGACTGAGCGACCTCACTTTAATGGCAACCCACTCCAGTGTTCTTGCCTGGAGAATCCCAGGGACAGGGGAGCCTGGTGGCCTGCCGTCTATGGGGTCGCAAAGAGTCAGACACGACTGAAGTGGCTTAGCAGCAGCAGCAACAGCAACAATACCACAGAGGGGGGCTGAGATGTAGGTAAAGAAAGATGGGAAACAAGCCAAAAGATGGACCCAAGTTTCTGGAATGTTTCTTCTCAGTTGCAGCTGAGCGTTCCTTTTTTACCTTCTCTTTTGAAACATAATGGTCCAGGTTCCCGTCCTCCCCTTCTCCCTCTCTTCTTCCTGCCTCTCCTCCTTCTTACTCTTGTTTCCCTTCCCTTCCTCCTAATCTGAGCCCTCATCGGATGGTCCTCTCATCTCTCTGGAACCCCAAAGCTTCCACATCCCCCACTGCAACTCCATCTAAAAGCCTGTCAATCCCACTTCTCACACTTCATCACTGAGGACCTGTTCTTCTCTAGCTCTTCAATTCTATTTGGTCCACCGCCAATGAGCATCGTGGTCTTCCCACTGTCCCTCTTCTGTGTACTCTTGGGTACACAATTCAGCCCACCAGCTTCGTGAATGACTGCTTATCCTCTCCTTTGAGAGGATGGGGTCAGCTCTGATCAGTCTGAGGATGGCAAGTGGTGCTGGTGCATCTGTGAACCAAACATGCTGAAAGGACAGAGAGAGTCTAGCATCTGGAGGGTTCTCAAGAGCATGATGCAGAGTCTTGTTTCTGTTACACAATATTCTTTTCAGGTTTTAAAATGGTGTATAATACATGAAAAGTAATGCTTTGGAACGCTTCTTTTCAAGAGTTGAGTAGAGGGAATATTTGATTAAAAAAAAAAAAATGAAACAGGGAAAGGAGGTGACTTCCCTGGTGGTCCAGTGGCTAAGACTCCAAGCTCTCAATGCAAGGGGCCCAGGTTCAATCCCTGGTCTGGGAAGTAGACTGCACATGCTGCAACTAAGACTCAGCGCAGCCAAATAAATAAATAAAAATGAGCGAAGGGGCCTGGGTCTCAGGGCTGTGTACTGATGCAAAGTGGTCTGTGATTTCTCCTACAGAGGGTAACCCCTCCACTTGCACTGACTGCAGTCACAGCCCAACAGACTGAGATCATACCAATGTGCAGGAGATGCAAAAGTCTACATTTTGAAGTAAAATCTTCCAAATTCTAAAAGAACAGTGTGAGGGAAATAAAAAACGTGTACGGAGCCCTGATCTGACGGGTGGTTCACCCTATTGCAACCCTTGATTATACAGATTGTTTATTGAAGCTACCACTTTGCACAATCAAAACAATTGAAACGATTCAGAACCTCCCTGCCTGCTGTACAGAAATGTCTAAAGCTCAGATTCTCCAAGGCCATTTGAGAGGACTTCACTGCTACTCATCACCAGAAGACCGTTTAAATCCTTGAAAGGTCAGAGGAGGCCATAGTGAAATGTTAACTTACTTTTCAATGAAATTTATTGAAGTACAATTTGCATATAATAAAAAGCCACCACTTGAGGCACATAGTTAGACGAATTCTGACAAATGTACACAGTCATGTAACACAATCAAGTTATAGAACGGATCCATCAATGCAATAAGTCCCTTATGAATCCGTGGAGTCAATTCCCAGCCTTTCCACTGCCCTAGGTAAGACCTAACATGCTTTCTGTCACTATCATTTAGCTTTTCCATTTATCAAGTTTCATATAAATAAAACAGTACACTAGGCACTTATTTGTTTCTGGCTTCTTTTACTCAGCAAAATGTTTTTGAGATTCATCCATGTTGTGTGCATCAGTACCCCATTTCGTTTAATTTTTGAGTCTTATTCCGTTTATAGAGATATAGAAATGTATTCACCAATTAGCCTGATGACGGACATTGGGTTATTGTGAATAAAGCTGCTATAAATAAATATAAGTATAAGCTATCCATCTTTTAAAACTCCATTCTAGTGGATATGTGGGGTACCTCATTGCAGTTTAAATTTAGGTTTCTTTGATAGCTAGTAGTGAATTTTTTTTTCATGTGTTCATTTATCATATGTATATTTTTTTGGGAAAACTCTGTTCAAATGTTTTGTCCATTTTTCACATTGGTCATCTGTCTTCTCTTCTGGATACTGGTACTTTGTCAGCAGTATGATTTGCAAGCATTTTCTCCCAGCCTGTGAACTTGGTTTCAATAATGAAAACAATATCTGTACTTCATATATTATTTCCACATACATCACCTCATCTCATCCTTAGGGTGGGCGGGGGGAACTTGCCAATAGACAGAAGAAGGTTGTATCTTAAATTTTCACAGGAAAAAATAAGAGAAGAATATGACTTATTCTGGGTCACACAGCTGTTAACTTGATAAATATTGCACCATTAGTTAGATTTGCAGTATTTTTAAACCACCTCAGAATTCATTTGCTGAAATGTAAGCAATACAAATGGAAATTTTTGTTCTTTTTTCTAAGCCCTGATCTATCTTCAGGGCTTAGAATTGTGCCTGCACATAGCAGCCGTTAAAATAATTGTTGACTAAATTCCTCTCTCTTTTCATAATAAGACCATGTTCTGACTGGATAATTGTCTCGCATCCCACCTCTTTCTGTGTTTCACTGACTAACTATTCCCTCTCTCCATCGTGGAACCTAGGTCCTAGCTCCACTCATTGGTCCAGAGAGAGGCACATGACCAAGGCTGGTCCAATCAAAGTAAGTCTCAGGATTTCTGGAGGAATTAACTGGAGAGACACTTTATCATGTCTTTCCTACTGTAAAATGAGATGATTTGATGTTGGAGCAGTTGTAATCAACCTGCCATGAAGAGAGGTAACCTTTCTGAGAATGTAGCCAGCCCAGAAAAGAGTCAGGGATTAGACAGAAATTCAGGACTGATGCCATCTTCTAAACTACAAATCCAGATTGGTGTAGCAAAACAAGAGTAAATGTTTATCATTCTCATGTTCTCTGAGGTCACAGATTTTGGAGCGGCTCAGTTGTGTTGTTTTAGCTCAGAGTCTCTCTGAAGACTACAGTTAAGATGTAGCTAGGGCTGCAGTTATCTGAAGGCTTGACTGGGGTGGAAGACGGACTTCCAAGGAGCATGATGCATAAGACTGGCAAATTGGGTTGGCTGTGGCTAGGGTGCTATGTTCATCCCCCCATGACTTCTCCATTGGCTGCTTGAGTGTCTACATGTCACGGCAGCTGGTTAGCTTGTACCAGAGTGAATGCTTCAACAAAGATCAAAGTAGAAGTGGTGATGTCTTATGATCTAGCTTCAACAGTCACACATCATTAATCTGCCATGCTCTATTCATTAGAGTCTGACCCACACTTACAGGGAGGGTTATTAGACTGTGCCTTTTGAAGGGAAGAATGTCAAAGAATTTCTAGAAGCTTAAAATTTTTATTTTATTGAAGTGTAGTTGATTTACAATGTTGTGTTACTTTCTGCTGTACATAAAAGTGATTCAGTTATGCATACATATGTATCCTTTTTCATATTCTTTTCCATTATGGTTTATCACAGGATATTGAAAATAGTTCCCTGTGCTGTAAAGTAGGACCTTGTTGTTTATCCATCCTATATATAATAGTTTACATCTGATAACCCCAAAATCTCAGTCCTTCCTTCCCTTGCCACCCCACCCCGGGAACCAGAAGTCTGTTTCTAGACATATTTTAAAACCATTACACCAGCCATACTTGAAGCTCCACATTAAGACCTGTTTCATGAGCCATCATCTCCACCAAATCTCCTAGTTTATTTTTCCTTTGTACCTTGAGTAAACTAGCTGGACTTGGGTTTTCTGACACTTTCAATAGAAAGAGAGACTCCTAGCTGATGTAGAAATCAGAAAGACATTTTCTCCCTCTAAATGTAGTGTTCCTTCTGATACACCACAGTAGTCAAATTATGGTCTGATTTTTGACACTGATGGGCTAGGTTTTTATGTTTTGTAGAGAACACTGGGACTTCTTTTTTTAAAAAATCGATAGTTCAGTGCTCACATCACTCATCTTGCTCACCTCAATGAAATGACCTGATTTATCTGTGCCTGTGAGCTGCATGAACATGCAAGGCTATATTTTATTATCTTTGCATCTCCAGTGCCTAGCAAAGTGTCTGTTGTAAATTAGACGCTTAATATATATTTGCTGAATAGGGCAAAACTGATTGCATTTCACTGCGTGAAATGAGTGCCAGTATTTAAAATGGTTAGAATTCTGCTTTTATGATACATTCTTTTCATAGCCATGATTTGTTGGAAACTGGAGCCCTCCATCAGGAATGAGACCCTCCAATTGCAGTGCTGTTCTTACGGGAAAATATGGTCCAGTGTGAGACAATATGCTATATGATTAGCGATGTTCCAGAATGCCCAGTGATGGAAAACAAGGACTGCCTATAATAGAATTGCTCTTTACTCATTTGGAGAGACTCATTTAATCAAAGCTTTCCAGCACCAACTGCTGCTCTGTACCATGAGAGGCAGTTTCCAAAGAACATTAACCCTTGCATCTCCCCAGAACCCCAATTCAGCATGTTTGGAAATCAGCGAAAAGAAAGTCAAAGTGTTGGTTGTTCAGTCATGTTGGACTCTTTGTGACCACATGGACTGTAGCATCTGTCCACGAAATTCTCCAGGCAAGAATACTGGAGTGGGTACCCATCCCTTTTCCAGGGGATCTCTTCAACCCAGGGATCAAACCCAGGTCTCCTGCATTGCAGGCAGATTCTTTACCATCTGAGCCAGTAGGGAAGCCCCAGTTTATATATATCCCATAATAACCATAGACACAATACTACCCACTTAATTTCACTTATCTCTTAATCTACTTGCTTATCAATTTTCCCAGTTTGAAACCAGGTGTCCATATACATAACTCTCCCTGAAAGTCAAAACTCTGTTTCATGACTATCAGTAACTTGGCTTTCAGCCTTTCACTGTCTTAAAATTCATTCCAGGAAGGACTTTTTGGACACACACCTCCCTTCACATACTAGTTACAAATAAAATAAATACACACTGCTCTATTTAAAATGGATAACCCACAAGGACCTTCTGTATAGCCCAGGGGACTCTGATCAATTGTATGTGGCAGCCTGGATGGAGGGAAGTTTGGAATAGAATGGATACATGTATATAGATGGCTGAGTCCTTTTGCTGTCCACCTGAAACTATGACACGTTGTTAATCAGCTACATTCCAGTGCAAGATAAAGAATTTAATAAAAAATAATAAAATGACTGTGAATGAATGAAGAGTCCAAGATATGTTATTGAAGCTTCACACTTGAAAACTTAATTGGCCTTTCAAAGTCTTCATGTGCCTTCTGTTACTAAATGTGATCGTGACATAGACAATGAGATGAGAATCTTATAAAGTGCTTTCCAGACATCAATTCCTCCATCCTTAGGATCCATAAATGCATATGTGACTATCATGTCCATTTCTCATGTGGATAGTGAGATTAGGAAGCCATATATCTTGGCCAATGCCACACAGCTGCCAAGGCCAGGACAGGGACTCTGTTCATTTAACCACTAAGCGTTCATAACTTTAGGGGACCTAACGTGAGTCCAATGATCTTTTAAGTGCAGCACTGTGGCTAAAAGCTCCAGCCTAGGGACTGTCTCCCTGGGGTTTGAGACCTCATTATACCATTACTGCAGGAGTGAAAGAAGGAAGTGTTCTAGATTCCTGCTGCTGCCGTAACAAACTACCACAAACAGTGGCCTAAACCATACACATCTACTCTCACAGTTCTGGAGGTCAGAAGTCTGAAATCAAGGCTCAGCTGGACTAGTCCTGAGGTTTGGAGACATCACTGGAGAATCCACTGCCTGCCTTTTTCAACTTTTAGAGGCTGCTTGCATTCCTTGTCTCCCTGTCTCTTTTTGACTTCATCAAACATCTAATTCCATTGACACCTCTCTACTTCTGTAGTCAAGCTTCCCTCTACCTCCCTCATATAAGAATAGTTGTCAACACATTAAGTCTACCAGGATGTTGCTGTTGTTAATATAAGAGTTGTTGTTGTTCAGTCGCTAAGTTGTGTCCGACTCTTTGTGACCCCATGGACTGCAGCATGCCAGGCTCCTCTGTCCTCTACTATCTCCCAAAGGACAGAATTTGCTCAAATTCACATCCATTGAGTCAATGATGTGATCCAACCATCTCATCTTCTGCTGCCCCTTTCTCCTCTTGCCCTCAATCTTTCCCAGCATCAGGGTCTTTTCCAGTGAGTCAGCTCTTCTCATCAGGTGGCCAAAGTACTGAACCTTCAGCTTCAGCATCAGTCCTTCCATTGAATACTCAGGGTTGATATCTTTTATGACTGACTGATTTGATTTCCTTGCAGTCCAAAGGACTCTCCAGAATCTTCTCCAGAACCATAATTTGAAAACATCAATTCTTTGGCGCTCAGCCTTCTCTGTGATCCAACTCTCACATCTGTACATGGCTACGGTAAAAACCATGGCTTTGACTATGCGGACTTGGTCGACAGAGAGATATCTCTGCTTTTAAATACACTGTGTAGGTTTGTCATAGCTTTCCTTCCAAGGAGCAGACATCTTTTAATTTCATGGCTACGGTCAGTGTCCGCAGTGATTTTGGGTACTAGGATAACTGGATAACTACCAGGATAACTCGCTGTACTCTGCCCATCTCAGGATGCCTAATGTAAACACATCTGCAAAGTCTTTTTAACCTGTAAGGTAACAAGCTCACAGACTCCAGAATTTAGGAGATAGACACATTCTGCAGAGAGGGAAGGAGGAAGGCATTATTCAGCCTACTCCAGGGAGTCATTTAGATGACCAAAATTTAGCTGGGTCTCCACTTCTTGATGCATAAAATGAGGATGATATTTTTACCTGTAGTGTTAGGAAGATGAATCAAATGAACTAACTGTGCAGTAGTGTAGGTAAAACACTGGAAGATACTGGATCATTACTCATCTCTTAATAAGTGGAAGACATTAGCAGTCAAATGACTGTTTGGAGGGGTCCAAAAATAGACAGTAGATTGTAATGAAAAGGGCTCATCTGAGATCCTGGAAGTATCTAAAAATGGAAGAGATGAGGGAGAGGGATAAAGACAGACAGCAAAGCCATTAGAGTTTGAGGGACCACAACTGCCCACTCAGGGTGGGGTGAAGCTGGGGATCATCTTCAAGGGTGTTAAGCCATCTCACTGCCCTATGTTAAAACAGCACTTGACAACAAATACTAAATGAAAGTTCCCTTCCCCATGCAAAATTCAATTCACCTCTGCTCATAAATCCTGCCTAAGGCTCCTGCTACAATTTCTTAGGCTATAACCCCATCACAAGGTCACTCTGAAATTAGTTTGGAGGAGATTTTCTCTGTGGCAAGCATGGGTGAATAAGGAATAGGCGGAAATTATGCTTTTTTTTTTAAAAAAGTATTTTCTGTTTTAAAAAGAAAATTGAACTTTTGATGCTATCCACTGAATCACAATTTGTTGATTTCTTTTATTTTATATTATTTTGATATATGTCCTAAGAATATTATATAATAGATCAATTCCAATATATCTTACTAAAAGATAAGCGAGGTACACTGTATTGCATGAGTATTGCAAATATTTTCATTAATCCAATCCAAAGTGAATTTAGCTTTGTGTTCTTAAATGTAGACAGACACAAAAATGCACAATCTATGTAATTACCAAGATAATCAAAAGGCAATCATTTTCAAAGACAGTTCTTTTCCCAAGGAGAAGAAACAATTTCACAAATACCTTGACAGCTCCCTTCAAGCCAACCCTGATATCCTGAAGAAAATGTGTGTATTTCTCTATAGCAAGTTTGGAATAACAAAACTCTAAAATTTCTGGAGAGGGCTTTCCTTGGCAGTTCAGTGGTTAAGGTTACCTGTCCATACAGGGGACACAGGTTTCATCTCTGGTCTGGGAAGATGCCGCGTGCCCCAGAGCAACTAATCTCACAAGAGCCCAAGCTCCGCAGCAAGAAAAGCTACCATTAGGAGAAGCCCACGTATCCCAACTAGAGAGTAGACCCTGCTCCCCACAACCAGAGAAGGCCACACACAGCAACCAAGACCCAGTGCAGCCAAAGGAAAAAAAAAAAAAAAAAAACGTCTGGGTATTTATGTAATTATTAAAACTAATCTATGTTCATTGTAAAGACTGGCAAATGTCAACAAATTAAAGACAGACTTTAAGACTTGCGAGAACAGATGCTCTGTTTTGTTACCATTGAACTCATGTACAATCCAGTACCACACACATACTAGGTTCTCAAAAGATAGTGTATAGACTGGATTGAGGACAAAATAAATACAACCTATAATCTCACTGTTATTAAAATTTTGTGTTACAAATTTCATTTGTATAGCCTTTTGACAATGCTGTATGTGTGTGTGTGCGTGTGTGCGTGTGTGCTCAGTCCTGTCACTCTTGTGACACCATGGACTACAGCCTGCCAGGCTCCTATGTCCGTGGGATTTCCCAGGTAAGAATACTGGAGAGGGGTGCCATTTCCTCCTCCAGGGGATCTTCCTGATCCAGGGATCAAACTCATGTCTCCGGTAGTTCATGCATTGGCATACAGATTCTCTACCACTGAGCCACCTGGACAGCTCCTTATATTTGCACACATACCAGTCAAGTAAAAGCATTTTCTTGTACCAATCAATCTTTAAAATAGCATTCTATTGATCCTGTCATATTTTGCTATGTGAATATCCTCAAGTTTTTTTTAAATCACCCCCATCCTTAATATTTAGTGAGCTGCAAAATTTTTATTAATGCTATTAATTAAAGTGTGAAGATCATGCTTGTGCACAATATTTGTGATTAATTATTTAGAACAAGTTTCCAGAATATAGGACCAAAGGGTGAGTAACCATTTTAACAAATTCTGGCACATGCAGATATATTATATTTCTGTATAAGAACTTTTGTGAAGACTTTTTTGTTGTGTACAAATACATCCAAGTGAAGCTGTACTAAAATATACTTTTCTATATTTAATGCAGCATAGAGAGGTTTGGGTTTGTTCAGGTTACAAATATTTCATCCTTGAATTTATGTGTTACCCCATTTTTAAGAAACCTAAACTACTTTTTTTTAAATAGAAACTATTCATTTATTTATTTTGGTATTAATTTACCTGCATCAGGTCTTAGGTGTGGCCCTCGTCATCTTTGTTGTGTCATGCACAATATTTCGTTGCGACACACGAACTTTCTAGTTGCGGTTCTCAGATACAGTAGTTGCCACATACAGGTTTAGTTTCTCTGAGGCATGTGGGATCTTTGTTTCCCAACCAGGAATCAAACCCAAGTCCCCTGCACTGCAAGGCAGATTCTCAGCCACTGGATCACCAGGGATTTCCCTAAACTCCTTTTAAGGAAGGGTCATTCGTTAATAGAGTACTCAAGGAGATGAAATTCAGGGGTGCTGGAATAGAAAAATGTACCTTCAAATTAATTAATTAATTCAGTCTTGAACTGAAATTTAGCATATCCTTCAAAAATGAATGTAGGCAACAAGCAAAATAGTAATGATGGTAACTTCAAGCACCCGAAGTCATGGTGATCTTCATATCACACTGTATTTGTAAAAGAGATTTCAAAACATATTCTGCCCTTCACACTTACTTAAAAGCATAGTACTTATCAGACATGCTGCGAGTCTTTCTTTTCAGAGCTATTTATTTATTTGGCCGCTCCTGATATCAGTTGTAGCATGTGAAATCTTCAGTTGTGGCATGTAGGATCTAGTTCCCTGACCAGGGATCGAACCCAGGCCCCCTGCGTCGGGAGTGCAGAATCTTAGCCATTGGACCAGCAGGGAAGTTCCTTTCCAGGGTTTTATTAAGGAAACACATACAATAAAAAATATTTTGAAAGATGTAAAATAAAAGTCTACGCATACAACCATGAAGGTGTGCATGTTGACAAACATCTTCATTCCTCCAACTTCTCATGGTATTTAATACTGACATTCATTCTCTCCACGTAGCCCCTTCAGGAGCCTGTGCTGTCTCATTTCTTCCCTAGGACTTCACATAGGTTTTCTCTGAGAGGATTTGTTATAACAAGCACCTGCACACCACGCAAAGTGCTTCTCTCATCCACGTTCCATTTGGCTCCAGGAGTGTGTAATCAAAACCACATTTAGCAAGTATCTCAGACTTCAAGAATTCCACAAGCAAAACGCTGAGTGGCTATAGACAAACACAACATCCATGACAAAAACTGATGTCGACTGAATTGAAAGAAAACCTTGGTATGTTTAGGCAGTTCCCATGTGATTTTTGCACATTGAAATTGGTCCTAATACAATTACATCCTCTATAGGTATTCTGTCTACAACTGAAAAAAAAAAAAAAACAGACATTTTTTTTCTTCCAAAATATTTCAGACTTCAGATTATACAGGAAAGGGGTCACTGACTTTGCAGTGTGAGTTAAAGTCATCCTTCGCATCTCATTTCTATGATATAAAGAAATCTACCTTTATGACAGAGATGAATGATCTACAGTTCCCTGCATTTATTGATTGGCATCTTTTGTTTAAAGAAACAAACCTCTTCAAAATAGTGAGATGAAAGCTTTTCATATTGCCTGTAATTGGAATGGCTGGTCAGTGGGTCATTTCTTCTCCTGATGATTGGGTGTGTGCTCAGCTCTTCAGTCATGTCTGACGCTTTGCAATCCCATGAACTGAAGCCCCCAAGTCCCGTGGCTCCTCTGTCCATGGGATTTCCCAGGCAAGAAAAATCAAGTGGATTGCTATTTCCTTCTCCAGGGATTGTTCCTGTGGACTTCCCTGCTGCTCAGTGGTAAAGAATCCACCTGCCAATGCAGGAACACAAGAAATGCAGGTTCAATCCCTAGGTCGGGAAGATGTCCTGGAGAAGGAAAGGGCAAAACCCACTCCAGTATTCTTGCCTGGGAAATCCCATGGACAAAGAAGCCTGGTGGGCTACAGTCCATGGAGTCACAGAGAGGACACAATTGAGCACACACACAAAAACTCACATACACACACACACACACAAATATACATGAAAAAGTGAAGTGAAAGTATTAGTTGCTCAGTTGTGTCTGCCTCTTTGCGACCCCATGGACTGTAGCCCACCAGGCTCCTCTGTCCATGGGATTTCCCAGGCAAGAATGCTGAAGTGGGTAGCCATTCACTTCTCCAGGGGATCTTCCTGAACCAGGGATTGAACTTGGGTCTCCTGCAATGCAGGAGGATTCTTTACTGAGCTACCAGGGAAGCCTGTATATACACATACATATAGTCATTCTTCAATATCTATAGGGATTAGTTCCCACCACCATCCCTGAGGCTACCAAACTGTGAGATGCTCATATCCCTTTACATACACGGTGTGGCATTTGCATATAATCTACACATCCTCTTACATACTTTAAATCATTTCTAGTTACTCACAATACTTAATACAGAGCAAATGTTTTGTAAAGAGTTGTAGATACAATATAGATGCTATGTACACAGTTGCTGGTGCGAGCAAATTAAAATTTTGCTTTTTTGGAACTTTCTTGAATTTAAAAATGATATTTTTGATCTACAGTTGGTTGAATTTGTGGATGTGGAACCTGCAGTTATGGAGAATTTATTGTAAATGGACTCATAGAATAGGTCATCTCATGTGACTGGCTCCTTCCAATCAGCATAATACTTCAGAGTTTTATCCAGGTTTTTTGTTTGATTTTTTAATCTTTTTTTTTTTTTTTTGCCACACTTCATGGCTTGTGGGATCTTAGTTGCCCGACCTGGGATTGAACCCTGAGCCCTTGGCGGTAAGAGCACAGAGTCCTAAACACTGGACCATCAGGGGATTCCCTAACCATATTTTTTCATGCATCAATGGCCACTTCCTTTTCATTGCTGTGTAGTATTCCATTGCTTGGAGAAGGAAATGGCACCCCACTCCAGAGTTCTTGCCTGGAGAATCCCAGGGATGAGGGAGCCTGGTGGGCTGCCGTCTATGGGGTCGCAGAGAGTCGGACACGACTGAAGTGACTTAGCATTCCATTGCTAAAGTGTAGCACAGCTTTTAATCCACTCACCAGTTTATACATATCTGGATTGTTTCTGACTTGAGCTATTATGGAAAAAGCAAAATTATGGATTCAGAAAAGAGACAAGTGGTTGCTTGAAATTGGGGAAGAAGTGGGGTTTCATGGCAAATTGGTAAAAAGGGACTTTTTCCACAGATGGAAGTCTTCTTAAACAAGATGACTGAGTAAAAAATTTTTTTTCTAAAATTCATTTAACTGCACACTTAAAATGGGTGAATTTTATGTTACATAATTTATAACAAAAACTGTTGTTTTTTTTAAGAGCTCTAGGTAGGAATATAAAGTCCCATGCCTCATCAACGAATTTTTCCAACTATGTCTCAGCTCAAGCACCATTACAAAGACGACAAGGCCCACCAGACTAACTGCTGACCAAATCAATCACCAGGGTTAGAAGACTAATAAGTTACCAAAGAAACTTTTTAAACTGTCACCCAGCATGGAAGATGAGAGCTGTCAGAAAAAGACGAGTTTAGAAATGATAGCAAATCCAAAACATGTGCTCTTAAAAATAAAATAAGACATCCTAGCTAAAAATACAATAATCAGAGTGAAATTTTTAGAACATAAGAAACAAGATGATACTTTTCACAGTTGGACTGTAAATAAAGCTTCTTTGGATGGATCCCATAAGTTTTCTTTTGTTTCTTTTTTAATGTTCCATGAAATACTATTATCTTTCTAAACTGCTCCCCAGGCCCTCAAGAAAACAGATAATCCAAATACAGCATTTGCTTCTTCCAGCTAAGCACACAGGGAAAACCTGGGGATTTTGAGAGGCATGGTAGGGTGCTGACAGCAAAGGCTTGTCACAGAGGATGTGTGCACAGATCAGGGACTGTGGAGGCTCATACAGGTAAATGATCAAAAAAAAAAAAAAGACTTTCCCAAAGAACTTGGCCCCTAGAAAACATTTAAGTTATGCAGAAATCTGTGCACCATTTTTGCAATGGATACCTAGCAAAACAAATTTGATTACAAAAGCTCATGACCCTTTCAAAATAAAAATAATTTTATTTTTTGCATGATGCATATTAATTATGCATACATGTGTAATT
Organism: Capricornis sumatraensis; assembly: GCF_032405125.1. Taxonomy (NCBI): domain Eukaryota; kingdom Metazoa; phylum Chordata; class Mammalia; order Artiodactyla; family Bovidae; genus Capricornis; species Capricornis sumatraensis. Next base: position 54,495,294 of record NC_091085.1, on the reverse strand, counting down.
ATAACTTAGACATGTATAGATAAGTTGTCAGTATGGATATATATGAAAATAGACACAGAGATAAAGATATACAGATATATACATATCAGTGTAGATACAGACTTGGTTTTTTTTTTCCCTTTAAGACTTCTGCTGATAATGTTCTCCATGTTTGGAAGGAAGGACACTAAGGACTATGAATTTGTGTATGTAGACACACACATACACACGTGTACACACACATATCCAATGAAGTTTCAAGTTCAAAAATTTACTATTTAATACTGCATTTAATTTACTATTTAAATTTAATATTGAAGACAAATATTAGCCCATGGTTTTCTTGATGGGATGTTACATGTCACACCAGATACTTCTGCTACTGCAGACATTTTTCATCATTTCGGTGAAGGAAGAGGCAATATATAGCAGCTTGGTAGGACTTTGTGAAATCACTAACCCAGAGCAACCCAACATTAGCCATGATCTACAACCCTGGAGAGTGCTTATGAAATATTCTGATGAACACCAGCCAGTGGCATCATATAATTATTGCTGCTATTAGGTTATTATTTATGGTGCATTTGTGTAGCTCTAGCAGAGAAAAGAGTTGGCATTTTTTTATTACAGCGCCCTGGATATCCTACCCAAAACATAGGCAGATTCTCCAGTAAAGATGTACAGCAGTAACTCACATTGTTCTCTGCCGAAAGTGGGTATTTAATAATTTAATTCTAAGCTTGGTACTCTACTTGGAAACAGGAGATGTTAAATATCAAATATTTTGATGTAATAAAAGTAAAGCCACACAAGGGTACATTAAGGCAAATCTCACACTCCCCCCTGCGACCACATAATAAGATGGTGTATGTGTCAGGAAGTGGTAAATGAGTCAGCCCCAGGTATAAATTCATAGGGAACTGGGCTCATCATTTTCCTTCACTGTAATGCCATGGGCGTGAAGGATTGCTGCCTCCTCTCTCAGTCCATGTGTTTCTAGAGGAAGTGATACAAATAAGCTTACCTTTCCAGGGACACAACTCGGATGCTATTTTAGGAAAATCTTAAAGTTCTTCCCTCCATGATGCCTGCCTGACACCCTCACACACTTTCCTCTGGGTTATCTTTCAATGGTTGGTCTTTTAAGAAGCAGCCATGGCTCATCCCATTTATATCTGTATTAATCCAGATTAATACAGATAGAATGACTTGAGTGGAATCATACTACATGTTATTTATTTTATTTTTAGTTGGAAGAAAATTACTTTACAATATTGTGATGGCTTCTATGATACATCAGCATGAATCAGCCATCAGTTCAGTCTCTCAGTTCCGTTCGACTCTTTGTGACTCCATGGACCGCAGCATGCCAGGCTTCCTTGTCCATCACCGCCTCCCGGGGCTTGCTCAGACTCATGTTCATCGAGTCTGTGATGCCATCCAACCATCTCATCCTCTGCCGTCAATCTTTCCCAGTGTCAGGTTCTTTTCCAATGAGTCAGTTCTTCATATCAGGTGGCCAAAGTATTGGAGCTTCAGCTTCACAGTCCTTCCAATGAATAGTCAAGACTGATTTCCTTTAGGAATGACTTATTTGATCTCTTTGCTGTCCAAGGGACTCTCAAGAGTCTTCTCCAACAGCACAGTTCAAAAGCATCAATTCTAGCCATAGATATACATATGTCCCTGCCCTCGTAAAGCCCCATCCCACACCCTCCCCATCCCACCCCTCTAGGTTGTCACAGAGCCCCAGGTTGTGGTTTCCTGCTTCATACAGCAGATTCCCACTGGCTGTCTATGTTGTATATGGTAATGTATATGTTTCAATACTACTCTCCCAAGTCATCCCACCCTCTCCCTCTCCACTGTGACTGTAAGTCTATGTTTTTCATCTGTGTGACCTCTGCTGCCCCGCAAATAGGATCATCAGTACCACATTTCTAAACTCTATATAAATATGTCAATATACGATATCTTTCTCTTTCTGACTTAACTTCACGCTGTAATAGGCTCTAGGTTCATACACCTCATTAGAATGGATTCAAATGCATTCTTATAGTCAAGTAATGTTTCCTTGTGTATATGTATCGCAACTTCTTTATCTATTCATCTGTTGAGGCATCTCAGCAACCTCTCCAGCTGGACCCCTGGATACACCCCTATCCTCACCTCTTATATAAGGAAACAGTTCTCATGCCCTCCAGGAGTGAACATGGGAGCCTGTTACTTGTTCTCGCTCCCTCCTGCTACAGCAGGGGCCTCACTGAAGCCTTGCTTGAATTTTTTGTTTGGCCTCTTATCCATTTTTATTGATTAAGGAAGCCAAGAACCCTGGCCTATCAAAATGAACGTTAATAAACATTCATTAATAATTACATGTAGGTAATTCTTCATAATTGTTGTCTTATTGCTGCATAGATTTCAATTAGATAAATGTACAATTTTAAAATCAATTTATCTTTTGATGGATATTCAGGCTGCTTTTAACAGTTAGCTATTTTTTAAAAATGCAATAATGAACACTCCCGTACCCATCTCTCCATATCCATGACTAAGTATTTATCTGCAGAAGTATCTAGACTTGTCCTTTCAGGGTCACATGGATGCATATTTTAAACATGCATCAATAGCCAGTAGGTCCCTGTTGAAGATCTATTTTATGTATGGTAGACTGTTTCTTTTTATCTCAACCTCCTAATTTATCACTCCCCCCACCTTTCCCCTTTAGTAACCATAAATCTGTTGTCTGTGACTAAAAACCTACTGTATAGCACAGGAAACTATATTCAATATCTTGTAATAACTTAGAATAGAATATGAAAAAAGAATATATATATGTATAACTTTGCTGTACATGTGAAAGTTGCTATTGTTGTTTAATCGCTGAGTACTGTCTGACTCTTTGCAACACCACGGACTGCAGCACACCAGGCTTCCCTGTCCTTCACTATCTTCCTGAGTTTGCTCAAACTCATGTCTATTGAGTTAGTGATCCTATCTAACCATCTCATCCTCTGTTGCCCGTTTCTCCTCCTGCCCTCAGTCTTTCCCAGCATCAAGCTCTTCTCCAATGAGTCAGCTCTTCACATCAGGTGGCCAGAGTATTGGAGCTTCTGCTTCAGGATCAGCTTTTCCAGTGAATATTTAGGGTTGATTTCCTTTAGGATTGACTGGCTTGATTTCATTGCTATCCAAGGGACTCTAAAGAGTCTTCTCTAGCACCATAGTGAAAGTAACACATTGTAAATCAACTATATTTCAGTAAAAAAAAAAAAAATTTAAAGTCAATAGCTGGATACTGACAAGTATTTCTCCAAGGAGGATGAACTATTTTAAAATTCCTCCAATGGGGTATGAGGATTCTGTGTTCTTCCTCATTCTCAGAAAAATATTTCATTATTTGTATCTTAGTTTTCCCAATATAATTAGGACAAAGATCCATATAGTCAAAGCTCTGATTTTTCCAGTAGTTATGTATAGATATGAGAGTTAGACCATTAAGAAGGCTGAGCACTGAAGAGATGATGCTTTCAAACTGTGGTGCTGGAGAAGACTCTTGAGAGTTCCTTGGACAGCAAGGAGATCAAGCCAGTCAATCCTAAAGGAAATCAACCTGGAATATTCTTCGGAAGGACTGATGCTGAAGCTGAAGCTCCAATACTTTGGCCAGGTGAAGCGAAGAGCCGGCTCATTAGAAAAGACCCTGATGCTGGGAAAGACTGAGGACAAGAGGAGAAGAGGCCAACAGAGGATGAGATGGTTGGAATGGCTTCACTGACTCGATGGGCATGAGTTTGAGCAAACTCCGGTAGATAGTGAAGAACAGGAAAGACTTGCTGCTGCAGTTCATGGGGTCGCAAAGAGTCAGACATGACTGAGCAACTAAACAAGCACCACAAATAAATAAATCACTATGGTCCACACCTGAAACTAACACTACACTGTAAATAAACTATAGTCCAACATAAAATACAAAAAATAATAAAGACAGGGGGAAAACTTTCTTCATACTCAAGTATGAAGCTCCATATGCAACTTAAGCTCCATGTACAACTAACATAATTCATCTGGTATACTGAGGAATTTTCAGTTAGACTATGGAAATAAAGCAAAATCTTTCATGATCAAGGAGAACTTGGGTATGTGTTCTTTTTAAATTACATACATACATATATTTATTTATTTTGCTGCCCTGGGTCTTCATTGCTGCACACAGGCTTTCTCGAGTTGTGGTGAATGGGGGCTATTCTCTAGCTGCAGTAAGAGGGCTTCTCATTGCGGTGGCTTCTCTTGTTGCAGGGCACGGGTTTTAGGGTATGCAGGTATCCATAGTTGTGGTGTATGGGCTTAGTTGCCCCATGGCCTGTGGGATCTTCTTAGACTAAGGATTGAATCCATGTCCCCTGCCTTGCAAAGTTGATTCTTAACCACTTGGCCACCAGGGAAATCCAGGTATATATTCTTGATTATTTCAAAGTGTGTCTGTTCATGTTTAGGATTACATGAGATTCTTACAACTGTCCAGTGAAGGCTGACATTGATAGGGTTGCTGTTACAAAACAAGATGTTTAACTTTTTATTGCCTCTTTGGTGAACTGCAAGATGGCTGGGATAAAAATGAGCAATGAATATTAGATTTCATGTATCTTACCTCTGTATCATTTCTACTCTTTGTGAAAGAATTATCATTCAGGTGGTAATATGTATTACTATTATAATCCATAACAGCCAACAATAAGGATACTGAAAGCATTTAAGGCATCAAAAAAAAAATCACACTTTCCACAAGAAAGACATAAAATTTTGATAACTTTATACCATTGTCTCAGGTCTTGTTGTTAAACTCAAGTTCTGGATGTCAGAAGACCTGAATTGCCTTGCCGGAGAGAAATTGCTAGAAAATAACTCTAATCAAATCATTACATTAATAAAAAAAAAGATCTTTTTATTTCTATCACTTGATCTGTCATCCTGACATTGTCAAGTAGCAGTAAATTGCAATCATTAAAACTTCACTTTCTAAAGCAAAACTGAACATTTTTAACCGATCTATAACATCTCTATCACAAGATTTTTGCCTGGAGCGAAAAAGAAGGGCCAGCTCCTTCCAGCTTCAAATTTGGACAAGTCAGCAGAGGAATAAGGTATTGCTAAACTGTCAATATTCCACTGCACAATGACAAGAGAGATGTACAGACTCTATTAAACAATTTTCTTAGCCACAGTGCATTACAACTTTATTTTTTATTGTTAGTTTTCCATATCTGATATTTTCCTAATTTAAAAAATTTTATGTTCACCATGGGAATTTTCAGAAATACATACTGAGTCAATGAAGGGGACATTATGAATCACAATTAATGTTGCCATCTGGCAACATCCTGATTGAATATCTGCTAAATTTTCCCTCTCCTATATTTATTGATAAAATTGGTCTTATCTCATTAGCTTTTTTGTAATCAACTGACTTTATAGCAGATTTACCAAGATATAATTCATATACTATAAAAGTCACTGTTTTAACATTTACCATCCAGAGGTTTTCAGTTGAACAACCAGCATGTGTGCATGTGTGCTAAAGCTGCTTCAGTCCTGTCCAACTCTTTCAGACCCCATGGACTATAGCCTATCAGGCTCCTCTGTTCATGGGGATTCTCCAGGCAACAATACTGAAGTGAGTTGCCATGCCCTCCTCCAGGAGAATCCTTCTGATTAAGGGATCGAACCTGCATCTCTTACGGTTTTCACATTGGTGGGCAGGTTCTTTACCACTAGCACCAGCTGGGAAGCCCTGAACAAACCTCAGCACTTTCTAATTTTAGAATATTTTTTATTACCTCCAAAAGAAGCCCCATATTCATGACCAAAATCTCTCCATTCTCCCCTTCCCAGGCAACCACTAATCCACCTTCTTCCTTTAAAAACAATTTTATTGGAGTATTGTTGGTTTACAATGTTGTATCAGTTTCTGCTGTATAGGAAAATGAGAGGTATACATATATTCCGCCCCCCCCCACCTTTTTAAAATTTCCTTCCCATTTCAGTTACCACAGAGCAGAGTAGACTTCCTTGCATCCCTTTGCACGGATAGATCATGTGTTTATCTGCTCATCTATTAGCTGTGATAAAAATGCTGCTGTGAACATGTTTGTGCATACTTTTTGTGTGGACATTTGTTTTCAGTTCTCTTAGGTGCAGAACCGGTCGTGCCAGACCTTATGGTAACAGGTTATCTTCAGCTCTACCTGTGGTCATTCTTTCTATATAGTCTTGTTTGATTGGTTTTTAGGGATTTCTTTCTTATTTTCAGTTATTTTATTCTGTCTTCTGAAATTCTTTCTCCCAAAGTTTTCTCTCAAGTTCACTGACTTCACTTTTTTATTTTAAGAATTTTTTAAAATGTACACCATTTTTAAAGTTTTTATTGACTCTTTTACAATACTGCTTCTTTTTTATGTTTCAGTTTTTTTGGCGTGAGACGTGGACTCTTAGCTCCATGACTAGGGATCGAACCTGTACGCCTTGCATTAGAAGGCAGAGTCTCAACCGCTGGACCACCAGGGAAGTCCCTGATTGCATTTTCTCCAGTACCAAGTCCAAAAGTCACTGAGTTTCTCATTCCATCTTTCTTACCTCACAGACTTTTTATCCTGCTGGCTTCATCTGTCTTTGATGATATCATGCTTATTTATAATCTGAGACCACTGGTCAGTGTTTAAAATTACCCCTATTTCATGCACAAAGTTCTGTTTCTGTCTCTGATTTTTAAGAATGTTTCCCAAATTTCTTGAGGTGATATTTTTAAATGCCTATGGGTTTTCTGCAGCTTTCCAAGTGGTGCAGTGGTAATGAATCCACCTGCCAACGCAAAAGACACAAGAGACTTGAGATCAAGTCGGGAACATCCCCTGGAGTAGAAAATGATAACCCACTCCAGTACTCCTGCTTGTAAAATTCCATGGACCTGAGGAGCCTGCCAGGCTACAGTCCATGGGATCACAAAGAGTCAGACACAACTGAGGGATTGAGCACACACACTCATGGGTTTTCCGCCTGCTTGAGTACCTGCTCCAAAAGTGTGCTCCTCGTCCAGTAACTGCCTTTTATTGTTACCAGTCCAAAGAGGAAATCTTACTGGCTTTGACATGTCCATGCCCACCTGTACCAGCACCTGCTGTCAATATTAGGAGATAGTCTTGATTTGTGTGTGTGTGCGCCTGGGTCTCCTCTACTCACATTCCTGGTCCTTTTCTTTTTTTTAGTTAATTTATTTTTTATTGAAGGATAATTGCTTTACAGAATTTTGCTGTTTTCTTTGAAACCTCAACATGAATCAGTCATAGGTATACATATATACCCTAATGCATAATTGAGATTGGCAATCTTGGTGTCTTCCTTCAATCCAGTCTTGTACTTTTCACGAATACGTCTGTACATTTCTAACACATGCATAACTTTTTCCTATATGTATGTACTTATTTATTTAATTGGAGTATAGCTGATTTATAATGGTATGTTAGTTTCTGGTGTACAGCAAAGTGATTCATATACATATATAGACATATATATGTGTACATGTATATACCCTTTTTCATATTATTTTCCATTATAGTTTATTACATGGTATTTAACCTTGCTCCCTGTGCTATACAGTAAGACCTTGTTATTTATCTATTTAAAATACAATAGCTGAAAATTTCCATGGGAATCTGGCAGAATGAAAGGAATGGTTAGGTATCATGTCCTTTCCATCATCCTATTGGAAATCCCAAAAGATTTACTCTTTTATAAACTGCTGAGATCAAGGTTTCTGGTCCCTTAACCCATCCAGTCCACTTTTCTCTTTGGAGCAGAAAACTGATTCTGACTTAAGTATACTAATGCCTGTAACACATGATGTTTCTCACTTCCCTTTGAAGTCTGGTTAGGCCGTGTTATTAAGTCCTGACCAATGAGAAGCAGGAGAGTACTGGAGGCTGGCATAAGTTTCTAGAAAAGTTGTTCAAATGGAACTGATCCAGTGGAGAAGGCTCTTTTCTGTCAGTTTTTTTGTTTTTTTTTTTAGCCTGCAATGCAGGTATGATGACTGGCATTCCAGCAGCCATCTTAATCTATGAGGATAAGAATCATGCATAAACATGATGTTAAAGAAAAATAGGTGCCTGGGACCCTGATGGTACTGAGGAGTTGCCAGGCCATCTATGGCCTTCCTGTATCACGGTTTCTCCTATGAGACAGAGAAGTAAATTTTTACTTAAGTCATTTTATTTTTAGTAAGTCATTCATTAATTATTATTCTTTTTTGCCTCAGTTACATGCTTTAATTAAAGAACTGAATATAATATATTCTCAACTGTTCAATTTCTCAGTTCTGAGACTTTATTTCCATGAACTAAATAGTGACTTAACATATGGTTGCCAACCTTTTATTTTGCCAAGAATATTTTTTTAATTTAATTTTATTTTTTTAATTTTAATTTTTACTTTATTTTACTTTACAATACTGTATTGGTTTTGCCATACATTGACATGAATCCACCACATTCATTAAATTATCAAACTTAATCCTAATAAAAGTGTTATGAGATGGATTTATCATGCCAGCATATGTTTTTTGAACATACATTCATGATCATATATCTGTGTATCCTTTAAATATTACTTTGTATTTATGGTACTTCATGCTATTACTTAAGCTATATTTATTTTAAAATGAAACATACTGTAACAGGGAAGAACAAATCTGACTCCATATTGGATCTCTTTATTTTTACTTTAACTTCTGTGCACTATTGCTTTTGCTACAAGTTAAGAATTTGCCTATAGGGTGAAATATACAGCATAGCCCATTCTCAAGGCTCTGATCTTTAAAGCTTTAATACTTTATAGAGATTAAAAGGTTGCAGAATGGACTGTAAGGTTGTGACCTGACTTACATGAATAGTTCCAAGAACAAAGGATTCCTGCACCAAGGAGTATGCAACAGTCAACACCCCCCCTCCTCTTTTAGTATAAAAGAAGCCTGAATTTTAACACAGGTAAGATGATTCTTTGCAACACTAGTCCACCATCTTCTCAGTCTGCTGGCTTTCTGAATAAAGTCACTATCTCTTTTCCCAACAACTCATTCATCAATTTACTGTCCTGTCATGTGGCAAGCAGTATGAGCATGAAGTCGTAACAAAATTACCTATAATAAATGGAAAAGCAGTATGTTATGAAGTAAATGGATAATCATGAGAAAGGATTAAGCCTAACTATGTACTCTTGCTTGTCTATAATCTATTAACAAAGGATAGAGACTTTTAAGACATATTAGCCCCTAAAAGAGATGAATTTCTCTTCAATTAGAAGTCTTGCTGGATAACTGGAAAACACACACATTTCTGTCATTTAAGTTTATTTGATCCTGTTTCTTTATACATCTAAAATCATTTAAATAGAAACTATGGCAAACTTTGGAAAACACTCATCTATGCAAAGAAGAGCAAAGAAATAAAAAAATACGTGACTTTTGTTACACATTTATCTAAGTTTACAAAGTGCTAGAGTGAGCAAGATTTAGAAAATGCCAAATGGAATTTGATGGATGGAGCGTAATTAGTTATTCTCCTTCTGTTCCATAATATTTCCTGGCAATGCTTAGTCAAAACAGATCTGATAGCTGTGGGTAGTATTCATATGTTAATACTGTGATGATAAGGCTTTGAACAACCACAGTTCTTTAAAAAAAATGAAGGATGTATTTCAACTTAGATAAGAGATCTTCACTTACTCCTGTTGAGTTCATCACTAGATAAGTATCTCCTTAATCCATAAAATTACACCTGTCAGGAACTTAACTTCATTAATGCATCTTCACAGTCCATGGTAAATTATTAGCAATTCACAACCCATGATTCTCAAGTTCATTAAGACTGACTCTTTTGCATCTTTATGATCTGACTCCGACTCTAAGAATAACTGATGCATTTTCCTGATGGTCCAGTGGTTAAGAATCCGCCTTGAAATGTAGGGGACATGGGTTCAATTCCTGGTCAGGGAACTAAGATCCTACATGCCATGGGGCAGCAAAGCCCATGAGCTGCAACTAGAGAATCCCTGCCCCACAATGAAAGATCCCACATGACACAACAGAGATCCCTCATGCTGCAACTAAGACTCAGCGTAGCCAAAATAAGTAAATAAATAAAGTTTAATTTTTTTTCTTTTTTTCAAAAGAAAAAAAAAAAGAATAACTGAAAAACATTCAAAGAGAGTAGGGAGAACGTATAAAGCAAAACTGCTCCTGAACCAAAACCTATTAACATGAAAGCATCCAATCCATCATATGCTCTCCAATTATCCTTCAAGGAAAAGGAAACGGATCTTCTGGTGTGCTCACTACCCCCAAGAGTGGAGCATGATTCTTCTGCATTTGACTTCATAAAGACAGAAACAAAATAAAAAGAATTTAAAGGGAGAATAAAAGTTGAAGATAGAAATGAATATATCCTATTCAGAAAAGTCTGTTTTAACTATATACATAATATTAAATGGTAATACATGCACATATTAAAAAAAAAATCATAGTCCAAATGGCTCACAGTACAAAGTAATTTACATTCAGCTTTCTTCCCCAACTTCCCAGCTCATCCCAAAAGAAATAACAGTTGCCAGTCCCTCTGCTAAAAAAGTGTCCTTTTCTGGGTTTCCCCCAATAGGTCATCAATGCATATACTGTTGTGCACGTTACTTGATATGAACAGGTATGTCAGAGACTATTCAGTATGTGTACTTACAGATTTGCATCGTAATACATAAAGTAATGGAGATATAGTCTAATTCTAGGATGTCACTAAAGGAATATTCATGGAGACTCTCACATGTAACACATGTTGCTGTAGGGTCTGGAAACAGCTACCAACCAGACCGGTGTGGTTTTGCATCTAAAAGAGCATGCATTCTACAGCTTCCTCATTAAGCAAAGCCTTCCTTGGCTGTAGTATAACAAGTAGAGTGAAAAACACTGAAAAAACCTCTGCATCATAACATACTTTTCTGTTTCCTACTATGGGTCCAGATGATGAAAGAAAGCATAGGTACTCATGCAGACATACACAAATACACATAAGTATGTCATGTATACATGTAGATACTGAAACACCTATATCCCTTATATGTCCTATATACATATACTATATATATGACATATTATAAAGACATGTAATATACTGCATGTGCACATACATGTAATAGTCTACATATGCACACAAATATAACATATTAAGATATAGAGTTATGTGTGTTTCTGTATGTCTATCAGAGAAGGCAATGGCACCCCACTCCAGTACTGTTGCCTGGAAAATCCCATGGGCGGAGGAGCCTGGTAGGCTGCAGTCCATGGGGTCACTAAGAGTCGAACACGACTGAGAGACTTCACTTTCACTTTTCACTTTCATGCACTGGAGAAGGAAATGGCAAAACACTCCAGTGTTCTTGCCTGGAGAATCCCAGGGACGGGGGAGCCTGGTGGACTGCCGTCTATGGGGTTGCACAGAGTCGGACACGACTGAAGCGACTTAGCTGCAGCAGCAGCTGTATGTCTATATTAGTCCACATGCTTTCTTTCATCATCTAGACCCATAGTAGGAAATAGAAAACTGATATCAGAATCTACAAATAGATAAGGAATAGTCTCCATAGTGAGTGGCATGTGATATCAGAACTGTGAAGGAGTAGCTTGACAGTCCATTCAGTGAATTTGTTTCTTAAAGAAGATACTGATACAGATGAAAGGGGGGGAAATGGCAAGCACCATACATTTGTAAGTTTCGATATGTCCTAGAGCTGTTGATTTTCTGTTTCATCTGAGGAAGTGTTAAAGCCCCTTGGGAATGCCTTAGTTGATGCATAAAAAGGCAGCTTACACCTTACATCTTAATGGGAATGAGCTTCTCTTGGAAAGTTGCCTTAATTTCTCCATGCCCAAGACAGACTGAATGAATGTTTAGCCAGAAAGTCAATCATACGTTTCAAATGACTCAAACCTCTTTGCATTTCATACATAACACTACAATCACCGCTACTCCCACTAATACATACAGTAAATGGCAAGAAGAAACAAGAAGGAAAAAAAGCACCTTGGTTGGGTTTCTCCCAAGTCTCCCCCAGACTCCTGCAAGTTTCTGGTAAAGAAAAAAATTTATGTCTGTCTATATATCTATCTGTATATGTATCATTTATCTATCTACCCATCCATCCATCTCATTATCTATTATTTATCTAACTATCACCTATTTATTGTTTATCTATCTATCATTATTCATCTACCTACCTATCTATCCCCCTAATTTTTGCTAACATTACAACACAAAGGAAACCCTGAAGGGAACTGGCACCTTACTTCCCAAACCACATCACTGGCACAGACACTTTTGGACGTGACCTTATTTATAAGTTCTTAAAGGTACTCCAGGTGGCAGACCATTACTACGTAAAGACTTAGGGCAGAACTCAGATACAGATCTCTTCTTCTCTGCTCTCATTTGCTCTACAAACAAATCTTCAAGAAAAAAATTCTTGAAACACTGGTCACAAGAGGAAAGTCTTGACAGAGCTTGACAGCTGATAACCCAAATCTCAGAGCACCCACATGAAACAGAACCATGGAGGGAAAGCCACATCATGTCACCCCCAAATTCACATTAAATGCTCTTTGGAAATAAATCCCCAAAGGCAAAGTACACATCAGCTGAGATTCATGACCTCTATATTAGAATAAACAATGGAAAATAAACTTTCTCTAAACATGGAGCTAGGAAGTTTAAAAAGCTGACTCCAGAAATAATGCTGTATAGGTATGGTTGGTCCATTTATTATTATTTCAATTGCCGGTAATACAACGAAAAAAAAAAAAAAAAAAAAAACCAACCAACCCCAAAGTGGCAAAAATAGGTGACCAGACCAGAAATATTTTGGAATCATAATGCTGCTGCTGCTACTAAGTTGTTTCAGTCATGTCAGACTCTGTGTGACCCCATAGACGGCAGCCCACCAGGCTCCCCCGACCCTGGGATTCTCCAGGCAAGAACACTGGAGTGTGTTGCCATTTCCTTTTCCAATGCATGAAAGGAAAAGTGGAAGGGAAGTCGCTCAGTTGTGTTCAACTCTTAGCGACCGCATGGGCTGGAGCCTACCAGGCTCCTGAGTCCATGGGATTTTCCAGGCGAGAGTACTGGAGTGGGCTGCCACTGCCTTCTCCGGAATCACAAATGAGGTTTCAGGAAACAGAAATAAATCAAGAACCACTGAGTTTCCAAGTCTCTCTGCCCAGCTGTGAATCGACTGTTTCTCCTTCGGTGAGTATCAGAGACAGAGTCACAATTCCCTATAATTCCACAGCAGATTGTTCACATGCCCATCAGAAAATGCCCACACAAAATACAATCCTTGCATTATATTTAAATGACATGGCAAATATGGAAGACACCTTTTCAGGCCAGGAAATCTACCAGCTTTACTTGTTCGTTTGTTTGCTTTCTCGAGAAACTCTTGTTTGGAACACTTGCAAAATGGGCCATTTTATCAGAGCTGCCCAGACTTTCCATTTTCCCTAATCGTACAGATTAGAAAGAGGTTGTGTTGCCGTGTGACATCATTTGGAGATAAACTCCATCTGCATGGAGTAGTCCCTGCAGGTGACCCAGAGCTGCACTGGGACTGTGAGCAGGTCCACCGTGAATAATAGCTCACCTTTTTCCAAATGAAGGATTTCATCCATCTTACCTAGAAGCACTAATAATACAGACGCACAGCAAATGCAAACCACAGTGAAAGTGGCTGTTAACAATTTGGGGAAAAAGGAGGCCGCGTCACTGATAATCTGAATATATGGCAGGCCGTGGGGACTCACCTTTTTTCTGAGCCAGCCGATTTCTTCTGACAAACAATGACAGCAGGTGTGTACTTCCCAGCGTAATCTGTGCTCTCCTTGACTTCCCACACGGAAGGGCTGCTGGCTCTCACCCCAATGATGTTCATGCCTTTCATCACCTTTACCCTGTTGGAGACAGCAAGTGCACAGCTGAGACGCCGGTGGGGCATCCCTGGGTTACCTCTGCTTCTGGGGACACCCAGCACTTAATGGCACATGGTCGCCTGGCAGGTGTAACCCTATGTTTAATAGAATTTAATCACACATTGGCAATTCCATTCCAATCCATCCATCCTCAGTTTTTCTCCTGGTCATTCTTTCCTTTAACAGAAGAGCTAGAAACAGAACAGTGACACAGGCAAGGACTGGTCACAGAAAGAAATAATATTCTGATAGTGGATGGCTTTAATTTAAAAAAATTACCTGAACACCTGTAGACTGTTAAATAGAAAAAAGAAATTCATTCAAACTGCAAAAGTGAATTAATAATATCAATGCACAGTTTTGGAATGTCTTTTTCATGCCAGGTACTGATGGACCCTTCCTCTGTATTATCTAATTTCCCAAACATCGTTCCAAGTTCAAGGGTGGAGGACAGGCCCTGCCACTCAGACTGTTTTGAGAAGCATGCTAGTTCATAGGAAAACAGATGCTGACAGGGTACAGAGAGAGGCATGCCTTAATTCCTTTATTTTTTAAAGATCTTTTTTTATGTGGACTATTTTTTAAGTCTTTATTGAATTTGCTGCAATATTGCTTCTGTTTTATGTTTTGTTTTTTTGGCTGCAAAGAAAACCGTGGGATCTTAGCTTCCCAACCAGGGATTGAAACCGTAACCCCTGCATTGGAAGGCAAAGCCTTAAGCACTAGACCGCCAGGGAAGTCCCTGCCTGACTTCTACTCTTGTGTTCCTCCCAAAACATCCTCATCATCAGCATTGTCATCACCAGGACCATCATTCCATCATCATCACTATCACTTATCGATTCCTTTCCACAAACTGGGCGCTCTTCTGAGTTCATGACAGTTTTATTCCATTTCACTCCCACGTGTGCCCTGTGAGGCCAGGACCATTTTAATTTTCACTGAGAAGCCGAGCAACCAGGGGATCTGGCTGCAGGTGATGCAGGAATGGAAACGGTTCCTGAATCACAGTGTGGGTCCAACGAGTCTCAGGGCTTTCCTTGGCATCACAAAAAACTTCCTTGTGCTGAAGCCACTTATTTGAGCCGGTTGATTTCTTTGTTAGCCAACACTGGCCAGTACCTGTCCTGAGATCTAACATCTTCTCAGACTTAATGACAAATTTGTGAAAGTAGGTGAGGCCTCCATACCAGACTGCTTATTATTTCTCTCCTTCCCTGGTGTCTCAGGCAGTAAAGAATCTGCCTGCAATGAAGAAAACCTGGGTTTGAGCCCTAGATCAGGAAGATCCCCTTTGAGAAGGGAATGGTACCCACTCCAGTACTCTTGCCTGGAGAAGGAAATGGCAACCCACTTCAGTATTCTTGCCTGGTGAATTCCATGGACAGAGGAGCCTGGTGGGCTACAGTTCATGGGGTCGCAAAGAATCAGACAGGACTGAGAGACTAACACTTTCACTTTCCGTTCACACATTCCTTCTTTCATTCATTCACGGAAAGGGACAGATGACCCGCTTCCAAATTTTTCCCCCAGATATCAGAGAAGCAGGATGAGAGAGGCAAAGGATGCATGGTGGAACTGGTTTCCTCATACACCCTTATTTTTCTCTAAGAGATTTCAAGTGAATAAATATATAGGAAATGGAAAGGATATGGTCAAAGGACAATGCAATAAATCGCAAACAGTTAGATGCACAAACTGCTGGGAAGAGTCATGCCTCCTGTTGTGTCTTCTTTTCTTAGTCCCTTGAGGAAAACATAAATGGATCTGAAGCAAGAAGGCCAGGGGACAAATGGGGCAGACTGATGGGTGACCAGGTGGAAGATGCTGCCAAGAGGGGAGCCCCAGAGGTATGCTCCCCAGATTTATAGCTGTGGTACCTGTAATGACACAGAGGCAAAGAGGTGGGTTCTGAGTCTCCATCTCTAAAACCCTCACTCTTATCACCAGATGAGACAAGCCAGGTCACCCCTAATATTAGGAGCAAAGCGGGAAGAAAAGATGCCACTTTTAGGGATGGGGCTTGGTGAGAAAAGACTTGCCTGCAAGCACTAAGAATGCAATTTCCCACAGAAACAACTTGAAGACAGATTGTGCAAAGAAAGTAAACACAGCAGGTCTGAGACTGCCCCCCTAGAAAGGCATGCTGGCAAGGTTGCCCTCTGGTATCTGGATTTTGAAAGGGGTTTCCTCAACTCTTTAATAAGAGGGGCTCACTAAGTCTAAATTTTTTGTACAAGCAATACAGTTGGTCTTTCTTTCTGGTGGTCTGAAGTTACTGTGCCTGCCAGGCATGTGGTGTCTAGGAGACCTGCCCCCAGTAAAAAATTCTTGGCTCCCAGCGTTGGATGAGATTTCCAGAGAGACAACTATTTATCCGTGTTGTCATAACTCGTTGCTGGAGGGATGAAGGGCATCCTGTACAACTCCCTGAAAGGGCACTTTCCCAAGCTTGTGCCTAGTACCCCGAGACTCTACCCCTTGTCTCTTTTCCTTTTGCTGAACTCGCTTTGTGTCCTTTTGCTGTAATAAATCTTAATCCAATTATGACTGTACGCTGAGTCCTTAGAGTTTTCCCAACAAGTCATCAAACTCAGGGGTGGTCCTGGGGACCCCAAAACACATACTACTTTGCCTCATCTAACAAAGACAAGAGGAATCACTTCTTACATTTGAACCCCAGGGCTGAAGTCAGCATTTTTGGGTGAGCGCCATGCATAGCATTGCTTCTAGAGCATTGCTTCTAGAGCAATGTTTTGTGTCATAAATAATCCAAGTAGAAACCAACATTTTGAATGCAGTCATTTATAAATTGGGGATTGTATGCACAGACCAGGAAGCCATCTGACCTGGTGACACGAGCTAGGATTCCTGCCTTGCAGGAACTTATTTAAATTGTAAGCAACCAAGATGGGCGATGAAAAGAAGTTCAATTCACTACGGACAGCTGCTATTCTATGAAGATGAATTCTAAGGGCTGTTCCAATTACTGTGCACTGGAATTTTATTGAGTCAAATTTACTTTAAATAAATAGGTCATCATCAACTTGGATTTGGCAATCTTTTTGTGATACAGGAGTTATTAGTACCTAAGCTTTTTCTGATTATAGAATAGGCTCTTATTTTTCTTAAATTTTATTCATAAGTAGGTTATTTGGAATTCAGATACTGTGTCTCCAATGAATCATTTTTAAGTTCTTAGGAAAGAACATGGTTGCTTATTTAACCCACGAAGTACCCAATATCTGTTGCCAATAATTCCAGTGCAGCTACCCGAAGCTATAATTTATAGCATTATTTCTAAAGGGGGATTATTAAATCGAGCACTGGGCACTAAGAAATGGTGCTTTGTGGACATAGAATGTTTTCATAAGAGAAGACACATTTCTATAGCATATTTCAGATGTTCTGAACTGGACAAGAGGTCCCTGCTCAAGAAACGTCAGTGAATAGAGTACAAACATCAAGAACGAATGTGTGAAAGAAACGAGACTGGTTGTTTCTCAGAGACACATCTGCGGTGCACACTGAATATGGTTTGTGTTGGGTGCATCATTTTGAAACATTCATCTCAGCACTGTAAGTAGCAGCGTTTTGGAACTATTAAGATAATCCTCAGAACACATGAAATTTGGCTCCACTGGGTCTGAACCAAATGCTACTTCCTTCTTTTGTTGATGACAACTGGGTTACTTACATTCATTAGTGGAAGTTTTATAATCTACTTGTGGTTCAATAAATACAGGTTACACTGACAGCTTCACTACATAGAGATAAACACAGCACTTGATTTCCAAAGACATTTACTATATATTTACATTTAATAGTATGTCTACTGTTGCGGCTGGGGAAAAAGCCATAATTTCCCCCCACAGAATGCACAGGGACTGTGGACTGGAATAAATAAACTCTGCTTGGCTTAAGGGTATATTTTATTTCAAAAACATGACAGAGTTATTGTATTTATATAGGTATACACACACAAATATATCCATAGATAGATATAAATACACATAAAAACATAAATACACATACACGAATATACACACAAATATAAACGCATAGATATACACATCTTATATACACACATGGACACGTACACACACACAGATCTGTATAAACATTTAATATATACAGATGCATGTACACACACGTATACATACACAAGCAACATATATACACATGTGTGCACACAAATATACATGTATATACACATAGATATATACATGAAAATATATGCACACACATTTACACACAGGTATATACACATATTGACATACACAGACATATATACATGCACATAAACACTCATATGTACACACAGTGACATACACAAGCACAAATATAAACACATATATATACACACATGCATCCATGCACACATAGATACACACAGACATATAGAAACATGATACACATATATCCACATATACATATGTATATACACATATATCTCCTGCATTGCAGGCAGATTCTTTACCATCTAAGTCACCAAGGAAGCCCATCTATATATACACACACAGATATATATGGACACACATAAATATTATGCATGCATATATTTTTATATATATATAGACACATACCCATATACACACATGCGTGCACATGTGTGCTTGTGTGTGTTTCAAATATAGTATCCAGTAACAGCTGAAACAGCCAGCAGCCTGGGATCAGAGCTGTGGTATGCACCTGCTATTTCTGCTCTTCCACATCCCATCCCTCATATCCTGGGTAACAGAAGGACGCTACACGCTTCCAAGTGCTGTGGATTTGGTTAGTGGAATCCTTTCCAATTAACTGATGGCAAACCTGTCACTTCTCATTGGTTCATAGCCCAAAAAATCCCTTTGGTTCAAAATAAAGCTGTTTTGAATTCCTCCCTGTCTCCTTACTTATCTTCCCTCATTAATTATGGAACAGAATTAAATATACTGTGTTTTCTCATACTCAGTAAATTTATTGTAAAATTAATAGTCCACAATCATTCATTATTCTAATTTCTAATTGATGAGGATCAATTTATGACCATATTATGTCCCACCAAGCCCACATGTTTTATAGCCTATAACATTTCATTTAAGAACCATTTTCAGACAAATACCATATGATATCATGTAGATGTGAAATCTAAAATATGACACAAATGAACTTATTTATGAAACAAAAACAGACTCTCAGTCATAGAAAACAAAGTTATGGTTACCAAAGGTGAAAGGTGCGGGAAAAGGGATAAATTAGAAGTTTGGTATTAGCAGATACAAATTACTATATGTAAAATATCTTGGAAAGGTCCTACTATACAGCACAGGGAACTCTCCTCAATATCCTGTAATAAACCATAATGGAAAAGATTAAAACAGAATAACTTTCAGCCCCTTCCCGATATCTTGGCCCTGCCCCAGCCAAAAATTATTTTAATGTGATCATTTATGATGTAATGAACAGTCCTTTGTTAATCTTGTTCCATTTTCCCTTCCTGTGACACTGGGCCCCTCTTCCCATCACTGGAATGTACTTTGCTAAATTTCTCTGCCACGACTTTGAGACTAACCAAACATATGTAGTTCAATGCCAACAATGCTACACACAAGTGAACCCTAGTTAAAGCCATAGTGTGAATTAGCAGGTTCTAAATCATTTCTTTTGAAACCAGGAACTCATACCAGTAAATTATTTTTTAGCATTTCACTTTAATATAGATATATTTATTTATCAAATTTATACTTGAACTGCTGACATAATAACATGCATGCTAGAAAATACACAGAAAAATAGAAATAAAAATGATGAGATTACAAAGCAACATGGTGAGAGGTCCTATTTTTGCATCACTGCAATTTTTTAATCACTTCGCATATCTCTTGGGGTGCACACGCCCCACTTACAGGGAATTGCTCAAATCTTCTAGAACCTTTAATTCCCAAGTGTGACATGAATAAACATAATGAGCAGAAGTCCTGTTATATGGAAGCAGGTAAATAAATGCACATTAATAAGGAGATAAAACTCTACTGCTGATTCCGTGTGTTCCTACAAGTATGAAGAATCTGCTTCCACACTGCCATTTTGGTAAGGTTAAATTCAGAATGAAGGCCAGTCACTTCAAGGCAAGTCGTTTTTGATGTATTGCTCTCTTGAGGCATTGAAAGTCCTAGGCTGACACAAGGTGTGTGTACCATCATCCCAGCTGTCAAAGGACCACACTCTGAGGGGGATTAAAGAGCAGAAGATCAAACACGGAGTGGATCTGGGTCATACAGGGAGGGGCATTCCCCAAAACCCACAGTGGGAGCAGCCAACAGTGGAGGAGGAGGGGGACTTGGCCCCCAGGACCCCCTGCCAGCCAGACGGGAGGGAGGTGGACACTTGTTAGTCACTGGCTGATCAACTGAATTTTCAAAGGCCCTGGAAGTGGAGATGATGTCATTCCTTATAAAGTGAAAACTACAGGAGGGTTGGACAACTCAGACTGTGAGCTCAGGCCTGGTGTGGCCAAGTCTTTAAAACATTGAAGGGAGGGCAGAAATTCTCAGTTGCATGTGAAATTCCAAAAATGTAGAAACGCCATCCTCACTAAGCAAAGTCATTCAAGGACTGGAAGCTGCCCAGCATTTGTGACCTCTGTTGGCTGGAACGCAGTAAGATCACTCCCTCATGAATGAGAGAATGAGGGACTGAATCAATGAGGTGTGTGACGTCATGCTACCTCAGAAGTATCACTGAGGTCTCCAAGTGCAGAAAAGCATACCAACATCCTGCCCCTCCCCACACACACTGGACACGATTAATAGCTTTGTCATTTTTGTCCTGATGAAGGGGTTGGGATAGGCTTACTGCAGAAAAACACTGAGTAATACACATAGGTATAAGGAAGAAAGTAAAATCTGCCTGAACTTCCATCACACTGAACTTAGATCATCAAAATTTCAGTCATCATCCAGCTTCGTTCACACCTGTGGATAAAGAATGGCACCCGCCATTTCAGTAAACAAAGGACGCTCTAGACATCAAGCCCTCAGCTACTGCAGATACCCTGCCTGTTCACCCTGAGGGGACTCAGCATGGAGAAAAACAGGATTTACGAGCCCTGGACAGCTTAGTGAACACCAAAGGAATGATTTCAATGAGCTCAGACTCTTGGATCTTCCCATACAAAGAAAAGCACCAAAATTATTCACTTGAAATGTCTGTTTTTGTGACTACCAGTAATCTTTCAAAGTTCAACTACTTTTTTTTTTTTTTTTTCAGGAAAAACTCGTATATATCTAGTTCCTCCCTGACCTCTTTGGAGCAGACCCTCAGAGCAATCTGAGAGGATGTCTTCAAGTCCACCGAATAAAACGTTAATTCTTGACTTTGAGGCTGTATTTTTTTTTTTAACAGTTGACACACCCAGGTTATAATTCTATAATTTTCAATAAATAAGATCATGCCAAGGATTGCCATACGGCCATATAACTTGTGCCCTGACCAATTCCAGGAAGTACCATGCCTAGAAATTATGACGTGAATCGGGCCTCGTAGAGTTGAGCAGTGTACAGTCTGTACAACTGTTCGCAACAATCCCGATCACACAGAAGATGCCGCTTTATTCACAGATCACCCTGGCCACTCTTCTCAACCGACTCCGAGGACAAATTAATAGCTGAAAGCAGGAAGCAGGCTGGCCGCCAACCAACTCAGGAGAGCCCAGTGAGGAGAAGAGCCAGAGCAACAGAACTAGGCATCTTGACCCAAAGGGTGAGCGACATGTGATGCCAGTCTCTGGCCAGGCTGGCTGCTGGTGCAGAGGCTGAGGACTGGCTGTTTCTCCTGGAACTTCCATGAGTCACCACTTTTCATCCCAGTAAACTCAACCTGTGGGCTACCTTTGCCAGCACAGAGCTCACTAACTCTTTAAAAGCCATCGTAGAGCTAAATGCATTCTATGCATAGTCCTTAGTCTCTCCAAGTACCTGGTTTTCCTCTGACTCTCAGTTCATTCACAAAAGGTTCCAGAGACCCATCTTTCTTATGGGCACATGTCCAAAACAGCTGTGGTGAGTAGAAACAGGACAGGAAGGACTGCACACCACATGGAAAGCACACCAACAGGACGAGTGTGGGTGCTAACTGTTAGAAGCTTTGGAGGGAGACTTCCCTGGTGGTCCAGTAGCTATGACTTTGTGTTTCCAATGCAGGGGGCCTGAGTTCAATCCCTGGTCTGAGAACTTGACCCTGCATGCCAAAACTAAGAGTTTGCATGCTGCAACTAAAGATTCCACACTCAAATAATAAAATAAAAAATAATATTAAATATTCATCAAAAAAGCTTTAGAGGAAGTGATGATCCCCGCCTAGTACCTCCCTTCCACCAAAACGTTCAGATATAAATGCCTAAAGCAGGTCATGAATGTAATGAGTAACACTAGGTGAGTAAACCAAACCTGTCTCTTTGTCTGCTTCTTCAGTCACTGATTCATTCAACAAATACTGAGTCCCATCTGTTCTCCAGGCATCATTCACAGTCCAGAAGTTTGTTAGGCACAAAACAAGCATACTTCCTATTGACAGAGAACTAACATTCTTGAGGGGAGAGACAGAACACACACACACAAACCCACACACATTTCTTACGTTGATAAATTCTACGAAGAAAAAAGAAAGCAAGACACAGAGATGGAGATCCCAGGATGAGGATGACTATCTTACACAAAGATGGAGATCCCAGGATGTGAGTGACTATCTTAAAAAGACTTCGTTACACACATAATACAAAATGGTAAAGCCAGGAACCAAAACATGTGGGAAAGTAGAAGGGAAATGTATATATCTGGGGGGGAAAATCTGCCAGCCCAAAATGTCTCTGGCACACAGATTATTTTCAGATGAAGACAATCACAG
Organism: Capricornis sumatraensis; assembly: GCF_032405125.1. Lineage (NCBI taxonomy): Eukaryota > Metazoa > Chordata > Mammalia > Artiodactyla > Bovidae > Capricornis > Capricornis sumatraensis. Next base: position 54,472,370 of record NC_091085.1, on the reverse strand, counting down.
ACCCAAAAACTCAGGAAGAAATGTTGACCCTTCCCTAACTGCCTGAAGAATTTCAATACTGGTCCTGTTGCAGGAACAGAGCTATCACCAGAGATAGAGGACCTGAGAACAGAGACTAGTTGTGGTGGGGGGAATTCTTAGAGATCAGAGATGTCTCTGTGTCCCATGGTCTCTGCCTGGCCCAGCAAACATTTGTTCACCAAACACTTGCTTTTCCATCTCCATGTCAGCTGCTTTCCTCCCCACCAAAGTACCAAACCTCCAACATCTTCTTCAGCCATTAGCTGAAGCTGGTGTTTAAGGTGAAGATCTTGGTCTTTTTTCGAGTAGTCAATTTTCCTGGTTTCTCCAATGCATACGTGTTTTCTCCTGTTCATCTGTTTCATCTCAATTTAATTCTTGAACCAGCCAGAAAGACCTAGAAGGGGTGAGGAAACTTTCCTCCTCCCTCCAAAATACACATATGAATGTCTTCTAGAAGTGATCTGATCTTTGCCTGGCATGTAAGCATGAAGTACACTTCTTGTTCCTACTGAAAAATGTCAGACCACCATCCAACCGTCAAGGATGCAATTTAAGTATTTCATAGCTTATTATGTGAAACTAGTATCTAACAGACAGGACTTCCCTGTAGCGCAAACTGTAAAGAACCTCCCTGTGATGCAGGAGACCAGGGTTTGATCCCTGAGTAGGCAAGTTCCTCTGGAGAAGGAAATGGCAATCCATTCCAGTATGCTTGCCTGGAGAATCCCATGGAGAGAGAAGCCTGGTGGGCCACAGTCCATGGGGTTGCAAAGAGTCGGAGACAGCTGAGCAATTAACAAACAGTATATGACGTAAATATGTTATATATATGTTGAAAGAACTTGATAGAACTCTGTATGTGTTCAGTTCAGTTCAGTTCAGTCACTCAGTCATGTCTGACTCTTTGCGACCCCACGATTTGCAGCATGCCAGGCCTCCCTGTCCATCACCAACTCCCGGAGTACACTCAGACCCACATCCATCGAGTCAGTGATGCCATCCAGCCATCTCATCCTCGGTCGTCCCCTTCTCCTCCTGCCCCCAATCTCTCCCAGCATCAGAGTCTTTTCCAATGAGTCAACTCTTCGCATGAGGTGGCCAAAGTACTGGAGTTTCAGCTTTAGCATCATTCCTTCCAAAGAAATCCCAGGGCTGATCTCCTTCAGAATGGACTGGTTGGATCTCCTTGCAGTCCAAGGGACTCTCAAGAGTCTTCTCCAACACCACAGTTCAAAAGCATCAATTCTTCGGCACTCAGCCTTCTTCACAGTCCAACTCTCACATCCATACATGACTACTGGAAAAACCATAGCCTTGACTAGATGGACCTTAGTCGGCAAAGTAATGTCTCTGCTTTTGAATATGCTATCTAGGTTGGTCATAACTTTCCTTCCAAGGAGTAAGTGTCTTTTAATTTCATGGCTGCAATCACCATCTGCAGGGATTTTGGAGCCCAAAAAATAAAGTCTGACACTGTTTCCACTGTTTCCCCATCTATTCGCCATGAAGTGATGGGACCAGATGCCATGATCTTCGTTTTCTGAATGTTGAGCTTTAAGCCAACTTTTTCACTCTCCTCTTTCACTTTCATCAAGAGGCTTTTGAGTTCCTCTTCACTTTCTGCCATAAGGGTGGTGTCATCTGCATGTCTGAGGTTATTGATATTTCTCCCGGCAATCTTGATTCCAGCTTGTGTTTCTTCCAGTCAATTGGGGCTTCCTTGGTGGTCCAGTGGTTATGAATCTGCCTGCTAATGCAGGAGATGTAAGAGACGCAAGTTTGAGCTCTGGATCAGGAAGATCCCCTGGAGGAGGAAATGGCATACCACTATAGTATTCTTAATTGGAAAATTCCATAGACAGAGGGGCCTAGAGGGCTACAGTCCATAGGGTCACAAAGAGTCAGACACTGAACACACACACGCATGCACAGCATTTATTGACTCCTTTGAAAAACCAAAGCCTTAGTATAGACAAGGTCCCTCAATACAGCTTCCCAGTAAATGATGGCTGAGTGCAGAAGATGCCACATGAGAACATCATGTTTCTGGAAAAGCAGGAGAAATTATTTGCCTCATTGTTACCAAAGCAATAAGTGACTACATTCTTTGAACTGACCATATGTCCATGACCAGAATTAGGCCATCTCATTCTTTACATGCTATTGAGTTTCTCATCACAGAGTCACAAATACATCAGCAAATACATCAGTCAAATACATCAGCATTCATGCAAGAAAAAAAGTCCTATTCTTTGTTGAACATAATGAACTCTATAAGAGAACAGTGTGCACCACTATACTTAAAATGGATAAAAAATAAAATAACCAACAGGGACCTACTGTATACCACTGGGAACCCTGCTCATTGTTAGGTGGCAGTCTGGATGGGAGGGGAGTTTGGGGGAGAATGGTTACATTCATTGCTATGCTACGCACCTGAAACTATCACAGCGTAGTTAATGAACTATATTCTAATATAAAATTGAAAGTGTTTTTAAACAGATATAGCGTGCCAAGTCCATAATGTCCACTAAAAATAGTCTATTATTATTATTACTATTATTATTTCCCTTGTTACATAAAAGTTTACTAGGTGAGTAAATCAAACTGGTCTCTTTGCTTCTTCGGTCATTGATTCATTCAACAAACACTTCCTGAATCTCATCTCTTTTCCAGGCACCATTCTGAAAGCGGGACAGCTATTTTGAATCAAGTTTCACTCTCTTTCCGTCTCATCCATACAACAGTCACTACCCAACAGCCTAGTTTTCCTAAAAAACCAAAACGAAATGAAATAAATCTGCATCCACACTGTCCTGTGGGAGGTGGAAGATGCGGAGTCAAAGTTCACGTTGGCCTCAGGAGTTCCAAATTCCCAAGGGCAGAATCAGAGCAGAGCAAGCACGATGAGTATCTGGAGAACAGCAAGCCTGGTGGTCTTCCTCGGTGACTCGTGTTTGAACGTTAGACTCCCAACTCTGTTCCCGGGGCACCGAGATGCACTGGGCGCTGGGAGGGGTCTGGCTCCCGGGGTTTGGAATAAGACCTAATATTCTTATCTGTAATGAGTCCCAACCCTCTAATTTCCCTACAGCACATAATAGAACTGAATGGCTGTTTCCTTCAGCTTTCAAGGTTACCAGGGTTTTAGAGGGATTGTTTAAATATATTTCTTTAATTAAGGAAAATATTCTAAATCAAAACCAGAGTTATGGTTAACAAACTCATATTTTCAGGGGCCCTTTTTAGAGGGATTCATTATTAATTAACTTTTTTTTTTCATTCAAAAGAATCATACAAGCATGTTGATAAATATTTCAACATAACAAAGGCAGAAACACAAAAAGTTTCACTGCAGACTTCTCTCCCCAGACTTCTTCCCAGTTTAGTGACCATTTTCTAGGAGATTAACACATTTAGAAAAGCAGATCTTTGGAGACTTTCTTATGGTCCAGTGCTCAAGATTTCACTTTCCAATGCAGGGCATGCAAGTTCAGTCCCTGGTTGGGGAGCTAGGACCCCACATGCCTTGTGGCCAAAAAAAACAAAAAGATGCAACAGAAGCAATACTGCAACAAACTCAATAAAGACTTTATTTAAAAAAATAAAGAAGTTTAGATCTTTTAAAACCAATGGCAACACACTGTACACACTTTTATGCATCTTATCTATCAGTTCAGTTCAGTCACTCAGTTGTGTCTGACTCTTTGCGATACTGTATCTTTTCACACATCTATATCAGTGTTTATACTCCCACTTCCTTCGATGAACTACTTCAATGTGTAGATTTATTTGAATAAAATTTAACTGCCTGTTGGCCATCTAATGGTCTTATAGGAGGTGTCCAATCTTTGCTACTATAACCAGCACTTCAGAGAACTTCCATACACTCGCAGCTTTGTAGACACAAGCTTTGTAGACACAAGCAGGTCCACAGTAACAGTTCTTAAAAAAGAAATTGCCAAGTCAAAAAAGATGTTCATGTTCAATTTCGATAGAACGTGCTAAATTACCACTTAAAGAGATTCTACCAATTTGCACATTCGCTGAGAATGTCTTAATGTGCCTTTTGATCACTACAGATCTAATACAAACAGTACTTCATTAAGTTTGAGTCACTGAATATTTTTCATATACCTATAACTTTTCTTTGTTTTGCTAAATATCTGTTCAAATCCTTTGTCTACTACTCTATTGTTTTCTTGGTCTCAGAAGACTCTTGAGAGTCCCTTTCACAGCAAGGAGATCAAATCAGTCAATCCTAAAGGAAATCAACTCTGACTATTCATAAGAACTGATGCTAAAGCTGAAGCTCCAATACCTGGGCCACCTGACGCAAAGAGCCAACTCACTAGAAAAGACTCTGATGCTGGGAAAGATTGAGGGCAGGCAGGGAAGGGGGCAACAGAAGATGAGATGGTTGGACGGCATCACTGACTCAATGGACATGAGTTTGAGCAAACTCTTGGAGATAGTGAAGGACAGGGAAGCCTGGTGTGCTGCAGTCCATGGAGTCGCAGAGTTAGACATGACTTAGTGACTGAACAACCACGATAAGAACATGTATTAGTAAGGAAGTTAGCCCCTTGAACCATCAGGAACTCATTTTAGTGCGAGAAGTTAATGAAAGGGGGATCTTCCTTTATCTTTTCTCTGTATGGGTTTTACCAGCACGTGGTTTATTAAATGATTCCCTCAGTACTTGATTTAAAATGCCATCTTCAATATGCACTAAATTCGCCTTTTTATGTTTATTTTTGGCCTCTCCACTTTCATCGATCTGTCTGATCTCTCTTCACATGAGCCAGTACCCAAGCATTTCACACACAATAGCTTGTGACGTTTTAATATCTGATAGAGCTATTTCATTCTTATTCTCCCCATTTCTTCAGGAGTATTTTGATGTCTATTTCAACAAGAATTATTTCTGTCAGCACATCTTCAAAGATGGCCTTTCAGTTTCCAAGAAAAAAGGAAAAGGTGCCTTTGTAATATCCATCTCTGAAACTGAAGCATATACACATCAATCAATTAAGACAGGTGATGGCCACAGCAGAATTTATCTCTTGCAAAGATAACAGATATGTGTGTTAGCATGAGGGTGACAGCTGGATTCGAACATGACACTGGCTGCTTCACACACCAGGTTTTCGAGGACAGTGATAACCTTCCAGGGATTTGTGGTGTGCCTTGAAAGTATTCCAATTCTTTGGGAACAACCTTGGGTCCATGTGTCCAGTGGATCACAGTGGTGTGGTCCAATCAGACTGATGGACTCAGGAATTTTCCCAGAGCAGCAAGAAAAGACCATCCCTCCACCTCAACAGATCCTCACTAGCACGTGCATTGTCATATAGGACCCTTTGGGACCCTTTTTTGGGATCCTTTAGATCGTAGCCCTCTGGGCTCCTCTGTCCATGTTTCTTTTTTCAGAGAAGAATACTGGAGTGGGCTGCCATTTTCCTCCTCCAGGGGATCTTCCCCATCCAAGGATCAAACCCAGGCTTCCTGCATTGGCAGGAGGATTCTTTACCCACTGAGCAATCAGGGACACCTGACCTAACCAGAGCCTTTTTTTCTTTACATTTTTATCTTTACTTTTTTAAAAAAGCAGTAAGAACACTCACTGCAGATGGTGACTGCAGCCATGAAATTAAAAGACGCTTACTCCTTGGAAGAAAAGTTATGACCAACCTAGATAGTATATTCAAAAGCAGAGACATTATTTTGCCAACAAAGGTCTGTCTAGTCAAGGCTATGGTTTTTCCAGTGGTCATGTATGGATGTGAGAGTTGGACTGTGAAGAAAGCTGAGCGCCAAAGAATTGATGCTTTTGAACTGTGGTGTTGGAGAAGACTCTTGAGAGTCCCTTGGACTGCAAGGAGATCCACCCAGTCCATTCTGAAGGAGATCAGCCCTGGGATTTCTTTGGAAGAACTGATGCTAAGGCTGAAACTCAGTACTTTGGCCACCTCATGCGAAGTGTTGACTCATTGGAAAAGACTCTGATGCTGGGAGGGATTGGGGGCAGGAGGAGAAGGGGACGACCAAGGATGAGATGGCTGGATGGCATCACGGACTCAATGGACGTGAATCTGAGTGAACTCTGGGAGTTGATGATGGACAGGGAGGCCTGGTGTGCTGCAATTCATGGGGTCACAGAGAGTTGGACACAACTGAGCGACTGAACTGAACTGAAGAACACTTAACCTGATATCTACTCCATTAACATATTTTTAAGTGCACAAAACTGTATTGGATTTTTTATATTTAAAAAGACTCTATTTCCAAATAAAGTCACATCCACAGGTCCTGTGAGGTAGGAATTGAGGGGGACACAATTCAACTCACAGCAAGGTCAGTTCAGTTGGTTCTCTGCAAACTCTAGTGGGCAGCTCTTATTAATGCAATTTCACCCAAACATGATGGACTATTAAAATTTGTTCTACTTATTTGTTATAGAAAGATATTCTCCAGCTAGAAAGCATCCAGTGAGTAAGTTAGTGCATGGGTCTTTGCTTAAAATTTTAATGTTGAACTAGCACTTTTGAACAAATTAATAAACTTTATTTTTTAGAGCAGTTTTACATCAACAGCAAAACTGAGCAGAAAGTAGAGATTGTTCAGGTACTCCTTGCAAGCTCACCACACACACACACACACACACAAAACCTCTCCATCACTGACATCCCCTAGTACAGTGGATAGACTACAAAAACACCTCATCATCACATCTCATATTGTGTTTCTAGAGAGAAAAATCAATACACCACACAAAAGAGTCTTGTCCAACATAGAGAGTAGATGTACAGTTGCCAAGAAGGAGGGAGAAGGGAGTGAGGGATGGGTCTGAGTTTAGGGTCAACAGATGCAAACTATTATATATAAAATGGATAAACAAGAAGATCCTACTGCGAGCACAGGGAGCTCTATTCAATATCCTGTGGTAAAACATAATGAAAAAGAATACAAAAAATAATATGCATATATGTATAAGTGAATCACTTTGCTGTACAGCAGAAACTAACACAACATTGTAAATCAAATATACTTTCATTAAAAAAAGAATCTTTTTTCCAAGTCTTCTGTAAATGTCTTATCATACTTCCATAATTTAAAAAGTAACAAAGAAAAAAAATTCCTATCTGAAAATGGTATAATTTTTCAAGGGTGCTTATGGAGACAAGATATAACCTCCTTTTATAGATGAAGACTGAGGCACAGGGAAATTAAGCAAGTTGCTTAAAGCCACAGCTAATAATGGTTCCAGGAGCCCTATTCTTACCCACTATGTCCTATTGCTCCTTCTTTTCTCCCCGTAGGATATCCCCTGGCTAAGTTGACAGTCCATGCCCTCAGCTACCTCCCTTGCCCCTCCAAGGACACATGGGGACTTTGTCCATGGATATGCTATCCCACACTATTACAATCGGGCTGACCTAAATTTAGACCTGGGCTTACCAAACACTGACGATTGAGTCATTGTGTAATCAACCATTGAGGCAACTTCCTTCCAGAGCCTAAATGCTACTTGCTAGCAGACAATCCACTCCAGTACTATTGCCTGGAAAATCCCATGGGCAGAGGAGTTTGGTAGGCTACAATCCATGGAGTCGCAAAGAGTCGGACACGACTGCGTGACTTTACTTCACTAGCAGAGGTCCTTCCGCCCTTGGAGTTCCTAATGACTTTTCTGGCAAAGTCTTGTCACCCAGGTCAGATTTTCTGCCCCACTGGTAGCAACACAGACATGCAGCTCACCCTGTTTCCACAATTTCTGGCCCTTTTCTTCTTTCCACAGTCCCTCAGGACCACGTTTACATCTGCAGAGGTGGGATTTGGTCTTTCTACATCCTCTTCTCCCCATTCTGGCCCCTGCAGTATAGCAGAATCTATTCTGTGCTGGGCCCCCAGCTTAGTGGGTTGCAAAGTGGGGGATAAAGAAAGTTTTCAAGAGATTTTTCTCTCACTCCGTAAATCTGGCTTCCCAGTGAATCATCTAAGGACAAGAGAATCCCACTTGGGAAATTAGAATCTGAACAATGACCCTTTCTATTTCTCTCTTTAACTTCCAGCTGTACCACTCTCCCTCATGACACCACGAGGTGGCTTCAATTCCTCAAACTACCCCCTGAATTCCACACCTGTCACTTCCCCTCACATTTTATTGGCTGAAGCAAGTCACGTGACTATACCTACCTTCAAAGCAGGGTTGGGAGAAGTTGATTCTACCTTCTGCCACCCTTAGACAAGGGATTGCCTTAAACAAAGAAGAAAGCTATTTCCCCCCTGCCACGAAAGTATTTCCAAAAGTTTTTCAACTTTCTCATTGCACAGTGAGAAAACCAAGATTTAAAAGAGATTAGAGGGACTTCCCTGATGGTCCAGTGGTTAAGAATCAGCCTGTCAATGAAGAGGACATGGGTTCAGTCCTGGGTCTGGGAAGATTCCACATGCCTCAGAGCAACTAAGCCTGTGCATCACAACTACTGAGTCCGTGTGCCTAGGGCCCGTGCTCCACAACAAGAGAAGCCCGAGCAATGAGAAGCCATGTGCACCACAACCAGAGTAGCCCCTAATCAGTGGGACTAGAGGAAGCCCAAGCACAGCAACAAAGACCCAATGCGGCCAAAAACAGACAAACGAAGCTTAAAAAATTTTTAGGGTTTAAAAATATGTTTTTAAGAAGAGATTAGAAAGACTGGCTGTTTCCTTAGAACACCTGATGAACTGTTAGACACACAAAGCAAGGGGAAACTTAGGACAGGCACTGTCACTTGCAGAGAGGGGCAGTTGTACGACTTTCCTTGGTTTTTTCTTCCAGGTGTGTGGTATGATTTATTTCTCTACCTCTCCTCGAAGTGAGATCTGGGTTTGTGGCTCTGGCCAATAAAATGCGGGCTGGAGAGACACGCATCACATTTGGTGAGGCTGGAAGAGTTAGAGCATGCTCAGTGTGATGTCTTCCCCTTCCTCCCAGAGACACTGAATGTTCCAGGTGGTGACTTTCCCATCATCCCAGATCCCAACTGAGGACACACCAAAGCAGGGGCCCCAGCACATATGTAGTGTGACAGAGAAACAAAACCAGCTGGCTTCAAAACACTGCAGTCTAGAGGCTGTTTGTTGCAGCAGCATAACCCGGACTATACTCTCTTTTAGAGAAATTCTACTCTGACTCCTTTTCCTAGGAACATGTAAACGGAAAGCTTGAGTAAGAATCTGTGACTGTTTCTTCAGTTCTGATTAGATAAGAAATAAACTGATCAGGCAGTCATTGGAAAGATCTGTTCTTTGGGTGAAACAGAGAGAATTTTCACTGGATGAGAGAGAATGACTCACTGGATGAAAAAAGGATAATTCCAGTCTTAAAAAAATTTATTTTATTGATGTATAGTTGATTTACAATGTTTTGTTAATTTCTGATATACTGTAAAGTGGCTCAGTTATATTTCGATATACATTCTCTTTTCTTTGAATAGTCTTTTCCATTATGGTTTATCACAGGATACCAAATAGAGTTCCCCATACTCTAGAGCAGCACTTTGTTGTTTATCCATTCTCTGTACACTAGTTTGCAACTGCTAACCCCCAAATCCCAACTGATCCCTCTCCTGTCTCTTCTCCCTTGGCACCCACAAGTCTGTTCTCTGTATCTGTGAGTCTGCTTCTGTTTCAGAGATAACTTCATTTGTGTCATATTTTAGATTCCAGATATAAGGGATACATTCCATTTTCAAAACTAATTATTATTTCATTCTGATGTGTTTTTTCATATTTTTATATTTAAAAAATCCTGACAGGGACTTGTCCAGTGGTCCAGCGGTTAAGACTCTGCCTTCCACTCCAGGGGTTGCGGGTTTGACCCCTTAGTCTGGGAACTAAGTTCTCACATGCCGTAGGGTGTGGTCAAAAAATTAAAAAAGAAAATCCTGATAGAGAAACTTGATTTTGAAGCCTTGGGAGCCAAGGGTAAGGATTTAATTCTTCTGCTTTCACTACTGAAAAGTGGGATTTATTCAACAAAGGGAAGGCTTGGTATTCGTCCTCCCTGATTGCACCTCGGAGATTGTTCTTTCCTGTTGCGATTCATGAGGCTCTTGAGTGACAGCAAAGAGGGATCCTCAGCTCACATGGGAACCAGCATCTCTGTTGACACTGCGTGGCGGCCCCTTCCAGGCCACATGCTGCAGGGCTGGTATTTGTCAGCAGCCAGCTGTTTCTCTTTCTACAACACTTAGGTAACAATTTCACAGCCATTACCAGCCTGCAATCAGGACACTGGCTGAAAGCTAAGTGCTAAGCCGGTTGTAAACTACAAAGCCAACCAGGGGAGGTGAACACAGAGGCGCTGATAAACAGGAAGAGACAGCCTGTACATTTTAATGGCTTGATTTAAATCTCCATTCAGCTTTGCTTTCATCACCTCAGTCCACTGGTTTTTAGCAGATAGGGAAGGTTGTCTTGTCCAAAAATGACGCTGAGAGCATCTATCTCTTCCTACAGTGTGAGCTTGTCTCTCCTGTGAAGGAGGGAGGCTTGCATGTAGGGTGAAAGAGAGGGTACAAGACTTGTGAATTAGGTCAGAGAAGATCCATCGGCTTCCATGGTTTTCCCACAATGCTGAGCCTCTCCTGAGCAGTCTGAAGCTGCCATGCTGTGATGTAGCCCCATGCTAAGGATGCCATGTTGCAAGGCTTTGGAGGACACACCCAGCTGAGGTCCAGGAATGAGCCAGCATCCATCATCAGGCATGTCTGCAGTGAGACTTAACAGGATTCCCAGCATCATGGTGGGAACTGTCATCTGGTCTGGGAATTGTAATGATGGTCTTGTCATCTCTTTCAAGCTTTCCTGGTCGAAGCCCCAACTATCATGGTGTAAGCAGCACCTTGGCCTGAGAACTTAGTTGTATTTTATACTCAAAGCCTTTACATAAGATAAAATATACTAGTTTAGTCACTAAGCAAGGCCAAGGATCTTTATTTTCTCCTCAAGGGTCATAGGTAATATTCTGAGCCATCTCCTGGGAGGTGTTTTACAGATACTGAAGGCCCCACCAGGTGGAAGAAGATGACTTCATGATGACCTATTTGAAGCCACGGTGTCAGCTGCTCTGCCTCACACAGTTCAAAGGACTAGTCTCAAAAAACTGGGACTAGACCATGGAACTAAAAATTAACTGTACTTACAACAACCAAAGGTGTTTTAACCACCTCCTGGTGGCTCAGTGGTAAAGAGTCTGCCTGCCAATGCAGGAGACATGGGTTTGATCTCCATGATGTGGTTTGATCTCCATGGGTTTGATCTCCATGATGCAGGAAGATCCCATATGCCAAGGAGCAACTAAGCCCACGCGCGACAACTACTGAGCCTGTGCTCTCAAGCCCAGGAGCCATGACTACCGAAGCCTGCACACTTTAGAGCCTGTGCTCCAAATCAAGAGAAGCCACTGCAATGAGAAGCCCAAGCACTGCAACTCGAGAGTAGCCTCTGCTTGCCACAACTAGAGAAAAGCCCGCACAGAGACGAAGACACAGCACAGCCAAAAATAAAATAAATAAATAAAACAACCAAGGTGACATTGATCAGATCACTGCGTTACTGGTGTTGAGATGACTATGCTGCTCTCTTCCCTCCCTCTGCCTATACAACCCTTAAACTCCCCTTTAAAAGGTCCTGTTCCCTGAGCAGCAATTGGGGGCTAGTTCTCAGACGGGAGTCCACCTTCTCCTGTTGCCAGCCTCCACAATAAAGCAACCTTTCCCTCCCTACCAACACTGGTCTCTGGAGAGTCGGCTTTCGAGCAGCGGGTGGCTGGACCTGGGTTCCATAATAATAGAGCAGAGGTATTTACTCTAGATACACTGCTTCTCAATGTCTGACACACAGAATCCATGAATGAAGAAAATGGTTGTTGTTTGGAGCACGAGATGTGTTATGTAGCAAGAAAACCTTGCGCTTGTTGCTCAGTTGTGTCTGTCTCTTTTGCAACCCCATGGGCTGTAGCCCTCCAGGCACCTCTGTCCATGGGATTTTCCAGGCAAGAATACTGGAGTGGGTTGCCATTTCCTACTCCAGAGGATCTTTCTAACCCAGGAATAGAACCCATGTCTATTGTGTCTCTTGCATTGACAGGCGGATTCTTTACCACTGAGCCACCTGGGAAGCCCACGTAGCAAGAGAAAATGCAACAACAATGTTCTGATGCAAAACTGGAAAACCATTGCCTGCCTGTCCTTAGTCTACATTGGAGGCTGGGCTCTACCTGGGAAGGCGGGTTTCTCCCTCGGAAGTCATAAATGGCGGCCCATGGACTGAATTGAGCCTACACATCTCTTGTCTGATATTGTTCGATTCCATTGTGATAATTTGAACCAGTTATTTTCAAATTAAAGCATTTCCTTTAAGAATCCACTTCACTGACTCGTCAACATAGTGTATAATAGTACTTGATCTGCTGCCTTAAACACCAATCAACTGAGGCTACCACCTGAAACGGTACACAAGTTGTCCAGTTTTTCCTAGTGTCCACCATCCCCTAGTGCATCTTCAATTTTCTTAGGCCCAACCTGAACTAATTCACTCAATTTTGTTGTCATTTAGTAGCTAAGTCGTGTCTGACTCCTTTTCCACTCCATGGACTGCAGCCTGCCAGGCTCCTCTGTCCATGGGATTTCCCAGGCAAGAATATTTGAGTGCATTGCCATTTAATTCTCTAGAGCCACCAGAGAAGCCCAATTCACTCAATTTTATTATTTGCCTGCCCCTTGAAGGCAACCAAGTTTGGGACCCCTGCTTTTGTCCTTGCAATTAAGGGAGTCCAATGTTGCCTTTGCATCAGTGACCACAGAGTCTAACAGTTTAATTACAGTCCTGTGACATTAAACAACAAAGAGAACTCAATGTTCTCTGATGTTTTGGTTAAGGTGATGAATACATAACTGGAAAGAAGTAACACACACGGCCAGAAACAACAGTAAGTCCTCCTCTAATTGAGAAGTCCTTGTTACAGGGATTAGCGAGGTTTCTCTCCTGCTCTAAATTCCTTCCCATCAGACTGGAAAAGACTATGTCTGTTGGGGCCTGAGAGTAAGTGAACAAACTGTGTTCAGAAAGAAACATCACAAAGAAATGAGGAAGGTAAACCTGTGTGTTACATGGAAAACTTCCAACAAAGCCATTTAACTGTACGAAGATTGACATTTAAAAGATTAAATTTGCAATGGGAAAGTAACATTGAAATGGTATTATCTCCCATATTAAAGCCTATCTACCTATTGAACCATATGTCTGTCTTTCTACAGACAGAGATGTCTGTCCTACAGACAGAGGATGAGATGGTTGGATGGCATCACTGACTCAATGGACATGAGTTTGGGTAAACTCCGGGAGTTGGTAATGGACAGGGAGGCCTGGTGTGCTGCAGTCCACAGGGTCGCAAAGAGTCGGACACGACTGACCAACTGAACTGAACTGAACTGTCTTTCTATTTTCTTTCTATGCACCTGTCTACCTATGAATCATCTAAATACATATCTATCAATTGTCTATCTGCCTACCTACTTATCTTTTATTTATCTACTTACCTATCAATCATGTATCAATTATCTATCTACCATCTATCTAACTATTGATTATCTATTTATCTATCACCTCTTGTCATCAACTGTTTCCCTTCTAGTTTCATGCATGCTCCTTTAATTGTGTTCCCTTTTCTCAGTCAAAAGTCTTGATCCCTGCCCCATCTATTACCACCTTCTCTTCACTATCATCCCTTACACCAGTTCAGTTCAGTTGCTCAGTCATGTCCGACTCCTTGTGACCCAATGAATCACAGCACGCCAGCCCTCCCTGTCCATCAACAACTCCTGAAGTTCACTCAAACTCACGTCCATCGAGTTGCTGATGTCATCCAGCCATCTCATCCTCGGTCGTCCCCTTCTCCTCCTGCCCCCAATCCCTCCCAGCATCAGAGTCTTTTCCAATGAGTCAACTCTTCGCATGAGGTAGCCAAAGTACTGGAACTTCAGCTTTAGCATCAGTCCTTCGAATGAACATTGATCAGGGTTAAGGTTAGGGTTAGGGGTTAGGGTTAGGGTTAGGGTTGGGGTTGGGGACTGATCTCCTTTAGGACAGACTGGTTGGATCTTCTTGCAGTCCAAGGGACTCTCAAGAGTCTTCTCCAACACCACAGTTCAAAAGCATCAGTTTTTCGGCGATCAGCTTTCTTCACAGTCCAACTCTCACATCCATACATGACCACTGGAAACACCATAGCCCTGACTAGACGGACCTTTGATGGCAAAGTAATGTCTCTGCTTTTGAATATGCTATCTAGGTTGGTCATAACTTTCCTTCCAAGGAGTAAGCATCTTTTAATTTCATGGCTGCAATTACCATCTGCAGTGATTTTGGAGCCCCCAAAAATAAAGTCTGACACTGTTTCCACTGTTTCTCCATCTATTTGCCATGAAGTGATGGGACCAGATGCCATGATCTTCGTTTTCTGGATGTTGAGCTTTAAGCCAACTTTTTCACTCTCCTCTTTCACTTTCATCAAGAGGCTTTTGAGTTCCTCTTCACTTTCTGCCAGAAGGGTGGTGTCATCTGCATATCTGAGGTCATTGAGATTTCTCCCCGCAATCTTGATTCCAGCTTATGCTTCTTCCAGCCCAGCATTTCTCATGATGTACTCTGCATATAAGTTAAATAAGCCGGGTGACAGTATACAGCCTTGACGTACTCCTTTCCCGATTTGGAACCAGTCTGTTGTTCCATGTCAAGTTCTAACTGTTGCTTCCTGACCTGCATATAGGTTTCTCAAGAGGCAGGTCAGGTGGTCTGGTATTCCCATCTCTTTTAGAATTTTCCACAGTTCATTGTGATCCACACAGTCAAAGGCTTTGGCATAGTCAATAAAGCAGAAATAGATGTTTTTCTGGAACTCTCTTGCTTTTTCTATGATCCAGCGGATGTTGGCAATTTGATCCCTTACATAGAGACCTATAAGTTGTGACCATGCACTGAATTTGATATTCCCCAGCAAGTAACTCTCCTTTTATGAGGAAGAGAAATCTGGAAACCTGCATCCAGGGGGAATCCAACCAGCTTCCCTGTAGGAGGCAGACTGTAAGGCTTATGATGCATAAGATAGTAGCACCTGAGTTCAACTTTCTAAAATTTTTCAATGATATGGACTCAAGGTAGATCAGACCCTCAAGTCACCAAGCCTGTGATTCTGAGATATTGATGGTCTGATCTCTGGGGCTTTCTCCCTATTCCTGATGAAGTTCCAGTCACTTGAATAACCTTTCCTCTAGCCCTACTGTGACTTACAGCATCCAGTTTTCCAAACAGTGTATCCTCCCCAGCTATTTTGCTGTCTCTCTCTGTCCTTCCAAGACACCAAATATCCTGCCAGTTCTTAGGCTGCCAGTGAAAACATGCCAACGGGAAGTGCATCACGTCACTAAACCCATCACAATGTCTTCTTGTCCAACTTGGAAAGAGAAGCTGATTATACAGAACTTAAACTCATCGTTTACTGGAGTTTGACAGCCCCATGGCAGTGATAGAGAGCTGGCAGGGTATCAGCCAGATTGGATGCATAAGAAAATATTTAACCTATAGTAGAGCACATTTGAATTTGAGGATGCCTTAATGAAAAGGTGGATCTATTCTAGGCAGTATCTTTCAAAGAACAAGCTGCCAGGTGGCATGACCTGGGTCTGCAGCCACAGAATTAAGCCTGGGTTGACCCCTTAACAATTGATAACTTGAGAAGAGTTCATTGTTTACTGTGCAGAATATGTGTGAAATATATACACAAAAAAGCTAGAGAAACAAAAGACATTTATTTTAAAGTCACTGATCTAAAAAGGATATTAGATCATCATCAGAAGATTTTTTGGGCCTTTGAAAATGTATTTTGCCTTTCACATTTTATTTCTACTGGAAAATAATTAGCAGAAGAAAGTGGTTCTCATAATCTGACAGTGCCTAGGACTTTTAAGGTTCTTAATGTGATTCTGCTAATCTATGTCATATCTCCCCTAGAATCTGAATACAGTGAAAACAAAAGAAGAATAAATAAAATAAACTTATGATATAGATTTAAGTGAGCAGACTTTTCTGACATTACAGTTTAACTTGATATGTTCCTCCCTGTAGATACTATAGATGAATATATAGATACATATCAGAAGGCTGGGCAAATATATCAAAATTGAGTAATGACATCTTGGGCAATTGGGTTACAAGTGATTTACATATTGTGCTTTGTACTTCCTCCATAAAGACACTGGTTTTCTCTCATGAATATTCATGAATTATGAATGAAGGCAAAGTTTAGAGGATGTCGCAGGGAGTTTTACATTTCCTTTCTGCCTTCATTGCTTGCATATATAACTGGCCTTAATACAGCCTTGAGGAATGGGGAGGGCAATGGGAAAAACATTCACTTGTTTTCTGAGCTGTTCATCCTTGAATTTAAACACCTGCAGCAGTCCACACCCCCACCAAACCCATCACTTGCCCATGTATCAAAGTGAGAAGAGGAAGTGGTATCTCTATCTAGACCACCACTTCTGCCAACACCAAACCACTTGGCACCCGGACTCCCACTGGGTTGAAAGAAGTCTCTGAAACTCCACCCCATCAGTCCAAGTTGAGCCAAATCCCAACATATGCTTCATTACAATGTGGATGCCTCTCACTAGACTTCCTCTGGCAATGGAATGGAGCTTTATCTTCCACAGGTGCTAAAGTGAGAAGGACAGGGTTGTTGTCTCTGTAGAGGTTAAAAATTGCTGAACATACCTCAAGTGCTCACCCTTCTTTTACAGCAGTGAATGTAAATAATTTCACAATTTTACTTAGCCCTTTTTTGCTAGTTTTTAAAGGTTTTTTAAAAAATGTTTATTGAAGTATAGTTGATTTACAGTGTTGTTAGTTTCTTCTGTACAGCAAAGTGAATCAATTAAACATGTACATGCATGTATGGCTCTTTTTTCCATCTGATAGCCCATAAGCTATTCACCTCGCTTGCACAGACCCTAAAAATGCAGTATTCAAAAAGTTAGCTCTTGGTCATGAGAATCTATTTAAATTTAAAATTGTAGACACTGGGACTTCCCCAGAGGTACATTGGCTAGCACTCTGAGCTTTCTCTGCCGGCAGAGCCCAGGTTCAATCTCTGATCGGGGAAACTAAGATTTCTGCAAGCTGCATGGAGTGGCCAAAAAAACAAAAGAAAAAGTAAAGATAAAAATAAAAGTTCCTTAGGGGCATAAGCATAATTTGAGAATATAACACATGCAGATAGGTTCTACTCTGTAAGCTAGGACAGGTAGAGAACATACTCATGTCATAGAAAATATCGTGGGATAGTAATGCTCCAGAATGATTTTTACAAAACAAGGTCTCTGCAGGCACATTTGAAAGTTGGCATTTAAAACTTTCCTTCTCAGCAGCAAAGGTTGAAATTTTCAGTATATTGTAGCCATTGGCATTTTAAAATTAAACTGCTATATCAAAGTATTCACTGGAATCTAAATATCGTAGTGATTTGATACCTACCATTATTTGTTTTTAAAAAGTACACAGACCACCCACCTCTTTTTTACCAGGCTTCAATTTTATATTTCTTTTTTCTCTTTTAGTTTGCATATCCATTTTATTTCTTTCACAGAAGTTTACTCTAATGTGTTCTGTTTTTGTGCTTGAAAGTTTTTTATTGATTACTCTGTCACACTTCTTTGCAACAAATGTATGTATATAAATTCAAATTTATTTTTCCCTGTGTCCATGTCTCTAAATGTGGTTCTTAAAATTCTAGACTGAGATGCATTACAATTATGTTTAGTACACATTTAAGAATATATATATGTATATATGTATTTGGAAGAATAATTATTCAACACAAGACAGTGAAGGATTATCGGGAATGAACTGATTAATAACAGGAAGGGGGTTCTATAGTCAGGAGAGTCCTTCTTATGCTGATGCAGCAAACAACCCTGACGCTTACTGGCTTAGAGTAACAGATTTATTTTTTGCTCAGATCTGACATTGTATGTGCTCATGGTAAAGAATGTGCCTGCCAGTGCAGCAGACATAAGAGATAGGGGTTCGATCCCTGGCTCAGGAAGATCCCCATGGAGTGGGCCTGGCAACCCACTCCCATATTCTTGCCTGGAAAATTCCATGGGCAGAGGGACCTGGTGGGCTATAGTCCATAGCGTCACAAAGAGTTGAACACAACTGAAGTGACTTAGCATGCGTGCATGCAGACAGGGAAAAATTCAGACTGATGGTGCTTCAGAATTTCTCAGCCAAAGGAAGATAGAACATGAAACATCACCCCATGTTTCATACTTTCTTCTACATGGAAGCGACATATATCAGATTGGCCAAAGCAAGTCACATGACTGCAGCATACTCCATGGGAGCAGAGAAATGCAAGGTTCCCGTGGGTCCCATCAGGGTAGAAGAACTGAAGCAAGTCCAAGTGGAGAGTATGTAATACAAGGAAGCAGAAACTATTGGCAACCTGGAAATAAGGGCTGGAAAGCCCCTTCCAACTATCTCTACCATCTGCTGTAGGAAAATGGATGATTCCCAATACTAGCTCCTCAGCTTCTGGGAATATCTGGAATCTTCAGAAGTCACACAGGAGAACAATGCCTATTCTCTTCTACTTTCCAAAGCCTCATGCCTCTGCTTGGCAGACTCTAACCCAGCAATACATGGGGAAAGGGCATCTGGAAAGCATAGGTGCAGGTTTCTGCTCTCTGATGAAGAGAAGAATACAGGAGGGGTAGCAATTACAGCGAACTGATAAAAATGTTCTAGTTCAGGAACCTTCTTCCTGAGTTAGTACATGTCAGTGGATGTGTTTCACATCATAGGATGTGTTTCATGAACTGCAAGAATGAGACGGCCAGCTTCCATTCCAACCCTGCAACTCGACATCATAGGTGTGGTCCAGGGCACTTTGTGACAGAGATGTCACGCATGGTTCTCAACTCTTTAGGAGAGAAACACCACATCGTGATTCATCCTCCAAGGGGATGTTTAAAGATCTGACAGTGTGATCAGGGCCCCTTCTGCTTTGTTGAAAGCAAAGGATTAGAAATTCTGTGGCTTACAAAGGGATTTGTGATCTAGTCATTAGAGTAATCTGCCTTCTCAAAGGCACTAATATCACTAAACTGTCTACAGCTCCTAAGCTTTTAGCCAGTGCAATCCATCCAAGTGAGATCCTAGATGGATGCATAGAACAAATAAGAAGCCGATGGGTACTTTCATAGTAGGTCAACTTCAGGAAAGACAATGTATGGAAGTAGAGAACTCAGAAAACAGATTCCATTTTTAAGAGAATGTCTTAAATGTTTTCTTTAAGAGAATGACTTATTTCTACATACTCTTTGAATGGCTTGGCATAACATCAGGCATACATGTGCCCCAGGCTAAAGACCTTTATAATTTAAAACTGTCTTCAAAATTCCAAAAGAGCAATAGAGCTCTGGTAGATAAATAATCACAGACAACCCACCAACACCTAACTGAACACACCAGCTATTTTTTTCCAGCAACTACAAAGACTCTGAGTTTTCTGCACATGTAATATTTTATACATGTTATGAGGTTAGATGAGGTAATACCTGAGAGAATAGACAGGAAATCTATTTTAATTTTCATTCCTTTTCACCTAACATGCAGAGGTTATGATTTAACCTAGAATATTTCTTCCTCCCTAAGTCAGAAGTGTTTATTAATAGTCTTTCTACTTTGGGTTCAATGTTGGAAGACACCTAAAAAAATGTCAACTAGACAGATTCTTTGATATGAAGCCCACCTAAAAAGACTTCACTTTCTCTATAATATTTTTTGATGTAGAAAGAACAAGTATAACCTTGCTTCCTGTCATGTGAATCTAATCTAAAAGATACAAGGAAAGTTTCCATATTGAAAATCTACTGGTAAAATAAGAAAAGACATGAGCATGGCTTCAAGTGAAATGGGAAGTGTGAAGGGAAGTGGGGTGTAGGTGGGAGGTGAACACCTGAGAGGCCAGAGAAAGGTAGAAACATCGAAAGAAGGTGCATTTTGGTTCAATATGAAGAGCGTCTGAGCACTCGAAGCTAACTGAAGCTTTAAGAGGAAAACTCCTAAGTGCAGCCATATGTAAATTTCTAAGAGCCCAGTTCTCCATTGATGAGATCCCAAGGGTTTTATTTGTAAATTAAAGACATTTACTATGCATCATCCGGGTACCTGGCCTTGTTCATTGCTAGGGGTACAGTGGAGCACAAAATAGTTCCAGCTCCTGCTCTCATGGAGCTCATCAAGTTAATGGGAATGAACAGTCAGGTTAGGGCATGTGATGCTGCAATAGCAATTCATGCCTACAAAACAAATGACACGAGGTTATTTCTCATCTGTGCACCTGCTCACCCAGGGTCAGTGACATGTCAGCGGATCACAGGACACATCATCCCCCTCAGGGAGAGCCAAGAGAGGCTGTACCATCTGGAATGTTGCCAGACCCCCACTAGAGAAGAAAAGATGGAAACTTCACACGTCAGTTTGCTCTTGCATCTATGGTGGAGTGACACGTCACTGTCACTCATTTGTCTTTAGTCTACTTCCCTGGTGGCTCAGGCAGTAAAAGCATCTGCCTACAATGTGGGAGACCCGGGTTTGATCCCTGGGTTGGGAAGATCCCCTGGAGAAGAAAATGGCAACCCACTCCAGTGTTCTTGCCTGAAAAATCCCATGGACAGAGGAGCCTGGCAGGCTACAGTCCATGGGGTCGCAAAGAGTCGGACATGACTGAGCGACTTCAGTTCTTCACCTTCACGGTTATGGGGAAACATAACCCAGTTCTCTTCCTACAGTAGATATTAGTCTACGACTATTGTTGTTTTAGTTGATAAGTCATGTCTGACTCTTTGTGATACCATCGACTGCAGCCCACCAGGCTCCTCTGTCTATGGGATTGCCCAGGAAAGAATACAGGAGTGGGTTGCCATGGCCTTCTCCAGGGGATTTCCCTGCCCCAAGGCTGGAACCTGTGTCTCCTCATTGGCAGGCAGATTCTTTACCACTGAGCCACTTGGGAAGTCCTATTAGTGGTTGGTAGCAATGGCCAATAAAGGAAGACAGATGTTAATGATTACATGACAACGGATCATGGTGAGTGGACTGAAGAAGTCTCAGGTGTCATGAGAAAGTAAATAGGGGATCTAATTGATGTTGAAGGATTCAGATAATGCTTCTCTGAGGGATTGAAAAGGGGCAAGTTAAGAACCTAAAAATTCTGTCCCACTTTGAGAGTCAATTCTGATTCTAACTAGGCAATGAAAAGTGAAAGTCACTCAGTCGTGTCTGACTCTTTGTGACCCCATGGACTATACAGTCCATGGAATTCTCCAGGGCAGAGTACTGGAGTGGGTAGTCTTTCCCTTCTCCAGGGGATTGATCGAACCCAGGTCTCCCACCTTGCAGGTGGATTCTTTACTGGCTGAGCCACAAGGGAAGCCCAAGAATATTGGAGTGGGTAGCCTTTCCCTTCTCCAGCGGATCTTCCCGACCCAGGAATTAAACTGGAGTCTTCTGCATTGCAGGCGGATTCTTTACCACCTGAGCTAATCAGAGAAGCCCCAACTAGGCAATACCTATGCCTAATTCAAAATAAACATTCCGAATCATTCAGCTGACCAATGTCTGAGCACCTACTACGTGAAATTCATTCCTGATGACCATGTGTGAAAGCCTGTGTGTCTCCTCTCTACCTGTGCTGCTATTCACCAGGGACAATGAGCACGGCTAGTTTCTCCAGAACTAATCTCATTTATGGAACACTAGGCATGCAATCAGTGCTGTTCTTCATAGAAGTAGGCTCAGAGTTGCTTCATGTCACACTAATAGTCTTACTGATTGAAAATCCGCAGCAGATAAGAACTAGGAGTCCCCGAGATACTGCTGGAGTTAGAATAATTTATGGAGAGCAGTCTAGCACAACATAAGCTATTTAGAGCTGCATAATATACCCGCAAACTCTTATTAAGGGCTGTGGTTTTCAACCCTAGGAGACAGAAACCAGTTATCATTATGCATCACCATGAAAGCAGATTAAAATTAAATCAATTTGTTTATCTCTGGGTTCTCTGCACAATTAACAGTTCAGAAAGAAAAGCATTCTGTCCAGATACCAGGACAACCCTCATTCAAATCGAGATATTAAAAATATAAATCTCGGGAGGTTTCAGAGCTAAATTCAGTTATGAAAAGGGCAGAAAACTAGTTTATGAATGATTTGTCCTATGAGATAGAGCTGGAATGCTTGGACACCATCCACTTGGATTAATGGTAAGTAAAAGTTTTCTATGTATAATGATTACAATAATATATAATAATTCATAATATAAGTGGATTTCTCTCTAGAAATAGAAAAACCTCTTTATTTTGATGGCTTTATACGAATACATATACACACATATTTCTTGAAAAATGTTTTACAGTGAAATATTGAAATTTTGGTAGAATAATCTATGTACTTATTAATAAATTCATAAAGTTTATGGAGGACTTTGGGTTCAACAGGTGGCTCAGATAGTAAAGAATCTGCCTGCAATGCAGGAGACCTGGGTTCAATCCCTGGTTGGGAAGATCCCTTGGAGAAAGGAATGGGTACCCACTCCAGTATTCTTGCATGGATAATTCCATGGGCAGAGGAGGCTGGCGGGCTACAGTCCATGGGATCACAAAGAGTCAGACATGACTGAGTGACTAACACTTTGGCTTCAACTACCAGGATTTCCTCCCTCTGAGTGTGGATAATCTCTTATAGCTTGATTTCAATTGGACAGTCCAAGTCCAGGTAATTCTTGGATTCCCAAATCATGTGTTTCAAAGGTGACACTGAATTTAGCAATTTCTCCATGGTAGAATGTAATAGGTTGAGAGCATAATATACTCTCAGTCAGAAAGCTAATGCTACTTCAGACCAATTAACCCAGTTCAAAGAGCCCTTCCTACTAGCCAGAAACCCTACTT
This sequence comes from Capricornis sumatraensis, assembly GCF_032405125.1. NCBI lineage: Eukaryota > Metazoa > Chordata > Mammalia > Artiodactyla > Bovidae > Capricornis > Capricornis sumatraensis. Next base: position 54,449,282 of record NC_091085.1, on the reverse strand, counting down.
TTCATCAAATGAGTTAAGAAATCTTTCATAGACAGGTAACCAGACATCAAAGAACAGATTAGACCAGAGAGGCTGTGAGCAGGCCTTGAGTCCCCCAGACCTCTCGGAATCTCATGGAATAGTAGATATATCCCCATCCTCGTAGAAGGAAGACCCAGATTCCAGCTCAAGAACAGGCACTCACCAGCCCTGTTTTCTTGGACAGTGAATGTGACAGTCTTCCTGGCCCTGAACTTCCTCTTTTGAGATAACCCAACTGGGTTATCTCAAATTAGTCTCAAGAATCAGCAAAGCCTATGTGTGTATATCTCAACCCCTGCATCTTCTGCCATTCCCCAAGTTGCCCCATGCTCCCATCTGGGTGTTTAAGCACCCATGCTCTTCCCTGGTATAGAACCGGGGTCCCTAATTCCCAGGCCACAGACTAGTTACCCGTCTGTGGCTTGTTTTAAACCAGGGCACACAGCAGGAGGTGGGCTCCAGGCAAGCCAGAGAAGCTTCACCTGTATTTATAGCTGCTCCCCATTGCTTGCATCACCACCTGAGCCCTGACTTCCATTCAGTCAGTGGCAGCATTAGGATTGGGAACACTACCGTGAACTACAAATGCAAGGTATCTAGGTTGTAAGCTCTTTTTGAGAATCATCCCCAAACCATCCCCCATCACACAACATCTGTGGAAAAACTGTCTTCCACGAAACCGGTCTCTGGTGCCAAAAAGGTTGGAGACCTTGTCTACAATGTACTTCAACCATTTTCCTCATCTGGATAAATCTCATGCTTCCTTTGTGACCTCCTTTATAGCAAGTCCTCTAGTGAAGTCATGCCTGATTTATTCTTCTTTGACCAAGTGGTATAAACTTCCCTGTTCTCCACAAGTACTTGTATTAGGCATCTACTGCCTTGCATGTAGTTGACATGCAATCAATGTGTAATTTATCATACTAAGTAGCAAACTTCTTTATCTGTGTACTTCTCATCAAGATTGCCCTAGACTCTAACAGAACCTTAGGCATAGGGGGTGCTCAGTTAACAGGGTGACTTATCATATGGATTAATTATTTCAGGGGGTGCTTTCATTTACCAAAGACATAAAACTAAGATGCTAACATTACACAATAGAGAATAACCACAAGCTATAATGTCCCAAAATAACATTTAAACAGACAGTATTTCTCTGTCTTCTCCAATCCTCTGTTCATCTTCATAAAAATTCAAAGACCTTGTTCAAGGGCCATGGTGACATAAATGTCCAGCTTCCTTAAGGTGGTAACATAAAGGTCCACTTTTTCAGAATGCACACTGCTTTGGTTTGCTCTTTTATATATTTTTGATCCTGAGTGCTTTGGTTCTGTGTAAAGGTGTATCTGTGCATAGTTGAAGATATTTATGGCTATTTTCCCCCATCCTTCTTTTACCCCTCTCTGCTTAACTCTTCTTAAGGGTAGAAGGATAACAACCCAATTCTGCTACAGCAACCCAGAACTGGTCAGCAGAACAGAACAGTTAAATTATGAGGAATGTTACAAAAGAGATGCTCATTTTTCTGGTAGGTTCTCATTCTGTAAAATCCGAAGGACCTAGAGCCTCCTCCTGGACTGAACATCACAGATCAACTAAAATTGTCCTTTCAGAATGAATTCCTGGAGACCCTGGGGGAAGAACAGTCTGACTGGGAAAAGATATAAGACTGTCCAGGAGGAAGGAGAGAAGGCTAACAGAAAGTTAACCTTATCTGAATGCCCATCTGAGATGATGTCTTGTATCCGGGGAGTAGTAATCAAATTTTTTTTTTTTTTAAACAATTGGTATATTATTAAACCAGTCATGACAGCCATGAATTCTCTTAGTTGCCCTGACTTGGGATGGTGTGGAGCATAAAAGGAAATGACTAAAGAAAGAATCAAACCCTTGGCTGGTCTGACATGAGGTAAGTGGTGTCTATTTCTGAAGACAGACGATAGGTACTTTTACACGCTGGTAGTATTTCAGGTAGACTGACAGAGTTAACAGGTCAAAAGGAACATAGTACAACAGCCTAAGGCATTTGCCAGGATTTTCACTTATTTCTCCCAGAGAATCTGGTCTATGCAACAATTTAGTGATGATCTACTCAACCTGCCTTGCTTTTTAGACAAGAAGACAGAAACAAGAAGTTGAACAACAACCCAAAGTCAAAACTGCAGATCAGTGGCAGTGCTGGCCTTAGAATTCTGTTCTCCTTGACTTGCTGAATTTATTGAAATAGAAGCAGGCATTCTTCTGATGGGTCATGTGACACAGCTGCAGTGTGGTTATAGGATCCGACAAAGTTAACAGACGAAAAGGAACATGAACCAACAGCCTGGTGCCTTCTGGCAGGACAGGGCTTGAATCATCTGGGCCAAGGTCGTCTTCTTGATCTTCAAGAACTTTGTGGACAAAGGCTCCCGTGACCGCCTTGGAGAGCTGTCTGAAGCATCTGCTATTCTACTTAACATTTATTTATGTGGCTATGACGGCTCTTAGCTGCAGCGCTCAGGATGATGAATCTTTAGTTGCGACATGCAAACTCAGTTGCTGCACGTGGGGTCTTGGCTTCCTGACCAACAATTGAACCCGTGTCCCCTGCATTGCGAGCACGGAGTCAGCCCCTGGGCCACTAAGGAAGTCCTGCATCTGCTATTTTTGTCTCTCTGCTTTCTTTTACTCTGACTCAGACGGTAAAGAATCTGCCTGCAGTGTAGGAGACTCGGGTTCAAACTCTGGGTCAGGAAGATCCCCTGGAGAAGGGAACGGCAACCCACGCCAGTATTCTTGCCTGGAGAACTCCATAGACAGAGGAGCCTGGTAGGCTACAGTCCATGAGATCGCAAAGAATCGGACACCACTAAGCAACTAACATTTTTGTTGAAACAGTACATTTTTGTCTCTCCAGACAGTATTTCCCTATGACTTAGCGGAAATGACCCATCTCTCAGTTGTAACCAGGGTTCTTGATGGCTTCCCTCTGTGATTCTCAAAGTATAGCCTGGGAACCCCCGGAGAATCCTTCAAATGTTTTCAGGCACTCTGAAAAGCCAGAACTATATCCATAATGAAACCAAGATGCGACCCACTTTTTTTCTAAGTTGTCATTTGTAATAATGGTGCAAAAGCAATGGTGGATAAAACTGCTGTCACCTCAGCATAAACCAAGGCAATGAAATCGACCTGTACTCTTAATAATGCTATTATTCACAGCAACACACTCAAAGCAAAATGCCAATTTTACCAGAGGATGTCCTTGATGGAACAGTAAAAATGACTGTTTTTATTAAATGTGTCTTTCTGTGTGGCAAATATATACAAACTTATATCTCTTTTTTTAAAAAATTTTGGCCCTACCAGGCACAAGTGGGATCTTAGTTCCCTGACCAGGGATCAGACCTGTGCCCCCTGCATTGGAAACATGGAGTCTTAATCACTGGATCACCAGGGATGTTTTATAGATACATATAAACTTCTATTACATACTGAGTTCTTATGGTCTTCTTGAGGAAACATGCATACTATTCTCTGAGCTGTGAGTTAAGCTGGCTACTTTTTTTTTTTATGGAATACTATTAAAAAAAAAAAAGCTAACAAGCTATGGGTATTCAGTTTGGTTATTTCACAAACGAATACGACAAATTGAGCTTGCGACTTCAAGAAAAACATCTAACAGTACTTGTTACCAGTGAGCCAATGACAGTTTTCTAGCAAAAAGTGGATTTTGGAAAACTGGTATCTGCCACTGTGATTTTGAAAGTGTCACAGTGGGTATAGGCTTTTTCTGATGTTTAAAAGAAGATGTGAATTTTTAACACTGCAATAAATCGGTCAGCATTTGAAAGTTGTACATAACCAGTGAATCAGTATTTTCTAAATAACCAATGCATGATTTTATAATTCATGAATGGTTTTTGAACCATTCAAAAGTTTTAGTATCCACATTGCAACTAAGAAACTATATGACAAGTTTTGGTGTAGTATTAAAAACATACACACATATACACACACAATGATCTGAAAGATTATTAAAAATTCCTCTTTTCCAACTACATCCACACGTGAGGCCAAACTCCATCTATATGTCAATAAAAACAATGTTATCACCACAGCTTGAATTCAGAAGCATATACAAGAACCCAGCTCTTATTTGTTAAGTCAGATGTTTAAAAAAATCGACAAAAATGGAAGAGTGCTGCCTTTCTCATGGATTTTATTTGAGCGTGGAAAATAGAGTTGCATTTCAGAAAAATGTACTGTTATGCTCCTGTGCATTGGCTTTACAACTCTTTTTTAATAAATTCATAAATATACATTTTTTGCATTTCTCAGTTTTAATTTCTAGTGGGGTAAGTATTGATAGTTACAACCTAAATAAACAAACATTTTTAGTCCTCAATAATTTTAAAGAGTGTAGCCAGAGACCATAAAGTCTAAGAACTTTAAGCCAGTTAATGCATCCAAATGTCTGATCATTGTAGGTGGTTTTAGGGATGAACATGTGACCCGAATAGAACAAAAGTTAAGAAGATGTTCTAAGACCTTTGGAAGAGCAAAAAACTAACTTTATCACCCACAAGGGCTTCCAGGAGGTGGGTGTCTGCTATGGGCCCTTCAAGGGAAGAGCAGACAGGAGCTTGGGTGCTCCACACAGCCAAGTTCAAAAGCAAAGTGCTGGGGGATATTGTTTGAAATGCTAAATCGAACTTCCCTAAAGCCACCTGGTTGGCTTCTCTGATGGCTCAGACAGTAAACAGTCTGCCTGCAATGCCGGAGACCTGGGTTCGATCCCTGGGTCAGGAAGATCCCCTGGAGAAGGAAATGGCTACCCATTCCAATATTCTTGCCTGGAGAACTCCATGGACAGAGGAGGCTGGTGGGCTATAGTCCATAGGGGTTGCAAAGTGTCGGATCTGACCGAGTGACTAACATTTCCAGTTAACAAAGCCACCTTGCACTTGGAAGATTTTGTCTCACAAGTCATATATTCCCTCTGCTGTTAAGTCAGTTTGAGTGCTTTCTGTCACTTGCCGCCAGAAACCTAATTTATACAATTGGCTCAAATGATAACCTATTACCTGATAGTCAATAATTCACCACACTGACACATCAAACTCCATTATGCTAGAAGCTAAGGAGAGTCTTATTTCTGGTGAAACCAACATCACCCCAGAGTACTCATGAATCATTATTTTATGACATAATTTTCCCTACTATTGTGTCTTAGACATTAACTTTGATTGCCTCAACGTTATATTTAAATGTATCTGTTGTATTTTAAAATCTCAAATCAAATTGTTCTCTTCCCTATGAAGTCTCACTGCACATCTGTGGAAAGGCAGGTCATTTATTAAGAAAATTTGTTTCCAAAAAAATCTTTCAAACATATTAAGCAATGCATTAAGCAATAAAAACTTCTTACGTTTGTTTCATTATTTTATTGTATTTTATATCCATCATATTAATACATTATTATTACTAATATTATATTAGTATAGCATGATATTGTTATTTTATTTTTAATCCATCATATGTTTGAAGGGAATCTGATTAATTTTTTTATTGTTCAGTTGATTCAACAGAAAAGAAAACAAAGCAGGTAAAGGTAAATCTGTGGACTTCTTTTTAAAAATATTATTGAAGTAGAGCTGATTTACAATGTTCTGTTAATTTCTAATGGATAGCAAAATGATTCAGTTATACATATATATATATATATATATTCTATTTCATATTCTTTTCCATGATGTTTATCACAGGACACTGAATACAGTTTCATGTGCTATTCAGTAGGACAGTGTTGTGTATCCATCCTACATATGTGCTGTGTTCAGTCACATCAGTCGTGTCCAACTCTGTGACCCTATAGACTGTAGCCTGTCAGGCTCCTCTGTCCATGAGATTCTCCAGGCAAGAATACTGGGGTGGGTTCCCATGCCCTCCTCTAGAGGATCTTTCTGACCCAGGGATTGAACCCTCGTCTCCTGTATTGTAGGCGGATTCTTTACCTGCTGAGCCATTGGGGAAGCCCCCATCCTATACAGACTAATTTGCATCTGCTCAACCCAAACTCCCAATCCTGCCCTTCCCCACCCACCCCCTTGCCAAACCTGTGGGCTTCTACAGTAACTACTCTACAGGTCAGGAAGTTCAATATAGTATAAACAGAGATACACTGTCCGCTGCTAAAGCAGCAGTTCCCAAATCCTGGCACACATCAGAATCACACTGAAGGCATCAAATTACGGAACACAGTCTCTGCCTCAGCAAGGCTGGAGAGTTTGCAAGTCTCCACTGCCAAGTGACCCTAGAGTGACGTAGGGTCATCTCACATGACATGGGTAGTTGTGAGATATTAAAGGTCTACCAGTTAGATTTAGGAACACTAGAGCAGTAAGAAGAGTCGAGGTAGGAGAGCATCTTCATTCACAAACAAACCAGTAAGATTTCACGCGGATGGTCCTCTGATTACAACATAACAGAGATTATCTGACTTTGATCAATGTACCTATCATGACAGCAGCATTAAAAGCACAAAAATGGAGGCGTTCCCTGGTGACCTAGTGGTGAGGATTCTGAGCTTTCACAACCATGGCTCAAGTTCAGTTCCCAGATGAAGAACTGAGCTCATGCAAGCCACATAGTATGGCCAAAAGTAAATAAATACATAAAAATCAAATGTAAATAAATAAAAGTGCAAAGAATGACCTATTGTATAACATAGGCAACTATACTCAGTATCTTGTAATAATTTATAATGGAAAAGAATCCGAGAAAGAAAATACATATATTGTATATAATACATATATAGCATATATGAGACTATATATTACTTAGTGTATATGATATAGATATATTATATACATAACTGAATCACATTGTTGTACACATGAAACTAACACAACATTGTAAATTAACTATATCAATTTAAAAAAATCAACTATATCAATTTGAAAAAAAAAACCCAGATTAAACGAATAAAAAAAGTGATCAAAAATATGTGACTACCACATTGTAACAAGGGTACTGAAACTTTCACCAGTTGTATGATTGCAAACTTTTCTCTATCAAAACACTCTTTAGTCTTCCTTTTAAAATTTTCATCCGAATTTTTCAGAACTTTATTAAACTTTATATTGAACAAAGAAAAAAGTCCAATAAAATCAGAGGTTAAAGGTAAACTTGGACATCTGGGGGCATTTTCAGTACTTAGGCACAAGAAAGAGATAATGGTTTTCAGACTGGCATTACAGTACGATGCTTGCCACTGGCCACAGCACTTAAACAAATGTCACCATCTTCTGGATTTGATCAGTGATTTCAGTGGCCACTAATACTCTCCTGCATGCTCGATACTATAGGAAGGGCAGGATGGCAGAGAGATAAATATGTATAAAAGAGCTTCTCCTTGTATGACACTGTAGAATGAAAAGACTGCAGCATGTAAAATTTTAAATACAGATTTATTTGACTTTCCAAAACTACATTTGTAAAAGGTGTAAGCACAGAATGAAAGTATCGCTCAAGGTTATACAACCTGCCAATTTCCGGAACACGCATCAAAGCTGAACCTGCAGGCTTTGCAAAGGAAGTCAAATGAAGCAACAGCTTCATCTCAGCAAGTGGCACTCGGAGATGACTGCCTGCTGGAAACGGAGACCTGGGACCAACACTCAAGGTCAATTACCACGCAGTTGCTGCTATCATATAGGGAAGAGGAAGCTTTTTATTCTCATGGTTGCATTTTTGTGAGAGGTAGATGAAACCGTACACTGAGCGTTTTTAATTAAAGTGGACATAGCTAACGACAGCTTGTCATCCCCGTAAGGCAGTTGTGTGTGTTTTTCACTAGATGGCAAATAAAGCCAGATGTTTCTTCAGCTCTAAAGGAAACAGCTCTTAGATAAAAAGGATGAAATGATGGCTTTTGCAGCAACATGGATGGAACTGGAGATTATTGTACTAATGAAGAAAGTCAGACAGACAAATATCATATGACATTACTCATATGTGGAATCTTAAAAAATAAAACAAACTTCTTTACAAAACAGAAACAGACTCACAGACTTAGAGAACAAACTCTTGATTACCAGGGCTGGGAGCAGGGGAGAGTGGGACTTTGGGATTGACATGTACACACTACTGTATTTAAGACAGATAACGACAAGGACCTACCGTATAGCACAGGGAACACTGCTCCACACTCTGCAATAACTTAAATGGGAAAAGACTTTGAAAAGAGAATAGATACATCTATGTGTATAACTGAATCACTGTGCTATACACCTGAAACTAACATAGCAATGTTAATCAACAGAACTAAAACATAAAAGACAAAGTTTAAAACTTAAAAATATAAAAATTATTAAAATGAAAATAGAAAAATTTAAAGGAAGGAACCCTTGGAAGAGGAGCAGGATGATGGGATAAATCTTTAATATTTTTCAATTGGCTAAATAAAGCCACCCAGAAATGACTTATTAGAGACAACGGTGGATCAAAGACAAAAGAAACATTGGGAGAACAGTTAGAAAAGCTTTGGCTTGAAGTAACAAAAGACCACCTACAAGGTGCTTAAATAAATAAGGAACTTATCATCTCACAAACCATTAAATCTAGAGGCGCAGCAGCAGCAGGGTTGGTTAATTTTGCAGCCCAGTAAAGATTCCGTTCTGACGCCATCTGAGTCCAAGGTGTTCCTCTCCTCACAGTTCCAAGATGACTATGGAACTTCCAAGCATCTCAGCGGAAAGATATCTATCTTAATTTAGTTTTATCTAGAATTATACTCTGAAATGCAGGAGACTCCGGTTCGACTCCTGGGGCAGGGAGATCCCCTGGAGAAGGGATAGGTTACCCACTCCAGCATTCTTGGGCTTCGCTTGGGGCTCAGCTGGTAAAGAATCCACCTGCAATGTGGGAGACCTGGGTTCTATCCCAGGATTGGGAAGCTTCCCTGGAGAAGGGAAAGGCTACCTACTTCACTACTCTGCCCTGGAGAATTCCATGGACTGCATAGTCCACAGGGTCGCAAAGAGTTGGACACGACTTAGCAGCTAGACACGCTGCAGTCACCAAGGGAGTAAGAACAGAGGAGCTAATGGAGGAAATCAATCATGGTTGCTATAATTAGACCAAGTTAGAGAGAATTCCATTCCATTTAAATGTAACCAGAAGAGAGGACCTCTTCTGTGTCCTCAGATGGACACTGCTGAATAAAAATTTAATTTTTTTTTTAAGTTGCCAAGCTTTATTTAGGTTGCAGTGGTGATGCCTTCTTGATGAGCAAGAAGCAATTTTTTTTTGGCCATGCTGTGTGGCATGTGGGATCCTACCTCCTTGATCAGGGATTGAACCCATGTCCGTTGCACTGGAAGCATGAAGTCTTAACCACTCAACCACCAGGGAAGTCCTCAGAAATTTCTTACTGTAGGGTGGCTAAAAGTCCCTATGAGTGCTAGAAGTTATTGCATATTACTCTTCATTCTTCATTCAAATATTAATTCAAAATTTAAATGTGTGTGGGGAATGGAGGGATTAACAGACTCCAACTACTATACACAGGATGGATAAATAAGGACCTACTGTATAGCACAGGGAACTATTTTCAACATCTTGTGACAAATCATAATGGCAAAGAATATATGCTGAATATATATAAAAGAATCACTGTGCTGCACACCAGATATTAACACATTGTAAACCAACTATATTTCCATAAAATACAATTTTAAAAATAAACACATAATAAAGTCTTGCTATATGTGCACTATTTGAAATAGCATTGAACTGACTTGATATCACATGTTAAATGATGTGGAGTTGGCAGGTATAAGGTTGTTCAGGTGTTTTCCCTGAACAAATAGGTGGGGTGTTGCAGACTAGACTAGAGTGAGAAGGTGTGAGGAATAGGGGGAGACAGGTGGGGACTGAGGGCAGCGGGGTCTCTAGGAACTGGAGGTATACCCACTGCAAGACTTCCATTTCAAAACAATCACTCCTTGAATACTGCTACGTGGATTCTGGGGAAAACTAGTTTAGTGCTCTTAAAGTCTTTTCTCTCTCTCTTTTTTAATTGAAGTCGAGCTGATTTACAATGTGTGTTAATTTCTGCTGTACAGAAAAATGAATCAGTTATACATATATATATGTCTTTTTTATTCTTTTATAGTTTATCATAGGTTACTGAATATAGTCCCTTGCAATATACAGTAAGACCTGTTGCTTATCCATTCTATATATAATAGCTTACAACTGCCAACTCTAACTTTTCTCTTTTAAATTAATCTGATGGCCACAAAAGAGCAAAGCAGCTTTGTGTGGAGGCCTTGGGATGACTGAATACCCAGGGTGGCAGCCTTGAGGACCCTATACCTATGTGGAGTGGCCAGTTCTTATCAGAGGACATTGCTTCAGCCTGTGGGCCAGATTTTCTTTTGGGATACTGATTTTGAAATGTATCAAAAATAAGATGGATCAATAAATGCAAAGAAACATACATTGATGGCTGTATGATAAAGGAGACATTATTAAAAGGTCATTTGTAGGGACTACCCTGGTGGTCCAGTGCATAAGGCTCCATGCTCCCAATGCAGAGGGTCTGGGTTCAATCCCTGATCAGGGAACTAGATCCCACATGCCACAACTAAGAGTTCACCTGTGGCAACTAAAAAAACTTCATGCCTCAAAATAAGACCCGATGTAGCCAAATAAATACGTATATTTAAAATATTATTTGAAGAATTTCGATGAAGGATATAGGTGTTAAATCTAACATTTGATTAATATAACTGCATGTTTAAAATTTTTTATCAATATAATAAAATGTTGGGGGGAACATATATGCCTGAACCCTATCCAGTTTGAATCACAATCTCTAGGGATATTAAAACTCCAAAGTGTTAAAAAAACAATTAACAAAAGGCCAAGACACACTGTTTTTCTTGGGAGGGAATAATGCTACATGAACAGAAGTGGCAGCTGTGCGCAGAACAAATCCCATTACAAAAGATGCTGACACCCCTTCACTTGTCTGACAGTGGAGGTGGTGGTTAGCCGCTAAGGCGTATCCTACTCTTGTGACCCAGTGGAGGATAGCCCGCCAGGCTCCTCTGTCCATGGGATTCCCCAGGCAAGGATAGTGCAGTGGGTTGCCATTTCCTTCTCCAGGGAATTTTCCCAACTCAGGAATCAAACTTGGGTCTCCTGCAGCGCAGGCAGATTCTTTACCAACTGAGCCACCAGGGAACCGGACAGTACAGGGGTGGGACTTCATGGATGCCCTTCTGAGCAGAAAGGAAGCTGAAGCTCAGAGAAGGAAAGTGATGTGTCCAAGCGCCCTCAGCAAGTCAGCAACTGAGTTCAAATGAAAATCTAGGAATCGAGTTCATAGCCCTTTCCAATATTTGGGAACCTGAGGACTGCAGTATCCCTCAGAGTTTTCTGATGTCAGATGGCAGATGATAAGATATGAAATTAAGTAAGTAAGAAAGACTTCCAACTAAGGAAGCAGCAACGTCAAAATGAAAGAAGCTAAGAAGAAGCTTGATGTCAGAGAAGATGAGACGTAGATGCCAAATATTCCCCCAGGTTCGGCTGCCTCTGTCTAGAGATGGAATCAGAGAAACTGTAAAGCCAAAATTCTACAGGAGGGCAGCTCACTTCCTTGTCACATCTGCAAGGAGCTACATTTGAAGTCTAACCAGATCCCTCAGCCACCCAGAGTATGTAATGAAGTTTCTCAGAAGAACAGGTCATTGAAATGGAAGCTCTCAGTTTCCCAGAAAACTTTCCCCACATGAGCCTGGTTACTGGTCCCTGCATTATTATGGCTTCCCAATTGCTGCTCGTTGAAATTATTCAATGCTTTCTGCTTCCATGAAGTAGTTAGAGATCTCTCCCTAAATTAGTGAGCTGCTGCTGCTGCTGCTGCTGCTGCTGCTAAGTCACTTCAGTCATGTCCGACTCTATGCAACCCCATAGACGGCAGCCCACCAGGCTCCCCCGTCCCTGGGATTCTCCAGGCAAGAACACTGGAGTGGCTTGCCATTTCCTTCTCCAATGCATGAAAGTGAAAAGTGAAAGTGAAGTCTCTCAGTCGTGTCCTACTCTTCGCGACCCCATGGACTATAGCCTGCCAGGCTCCTCCATCCATGGGATTTTCCAGGCAAGAGTACTGGAGTGCGTTGCCATTTCCCTCTCCCAAATTAGTGAGCAAATAACTCTTTATGGACAAAACTGAAATGATTACCGAAGCTGGGCTGGGTGTCAAACAGGAAATAAGAAGTGATGGCACCGATTAGAATGGCTATCATCAAAAAGTCTACAAGTAGTAAATGACAGAGAGGGTCACACTGTTTGTGGGAATGAACACTCCCACAATGTTGGTGCTGCCATTATGAAGAACAGTATGGCGGTTCCTTAAAAAACTAAAAATAAAGTTACCATATGATCCTTCAATGCTATTCCTGGACATATATATGGAGAAAACCACAATTTGAAAAGATACATGCACCCCAATATTCATTGCAGCACTGTTATCTACAATAATCAGCACATCGAAGTACAATGGAATATTACTCAGCCAGGAAAGAGAACAAAATAATGTCATCTGCAGCAACACAGATGGACCAAAAGATTATCAAACCAAATGAAGTCAGACAAAGACAAATGTCATATGATATCTTTTATATGCAGAATCTGAAAAAAAGAATACAAATGAACTTAGACACAAAACAGAAACAGATCCACAGACGTAGAAAACAAACTTATGGTTACCAAAGGGGAAACAGGGAGGGGAGAGATAAATTAGGAGTTTGGCATTAACATATACACACTACGGTCTGTCTACTGTTTACACGAGTGTTCGGTTGCTTCACTCATGTCCAACTCTGCAGTGGTGCCTGCCAGGCTCCTCTGTCCATGGGATTCTCCAGGCCAGAATACTGGAGTGGGTTGCCATGCCCTCTTCCAGTGGATCTTCCTGACCCAGGGACTGAACTCACATCTCCTGCATTGCAGGCAGACTCTTTATCCACTGAGTCAGCAGGGAAGCCCATCTATCTACAAAATAGACAACCAACAGGACTACTGTATATCACAGGGAAATATATTCAATATTTTGTAACAAACTATAATGGAAAAGAATTTTAAAAAGAATCACTTTGCTATATAGCCCTGAAGCTAACACAACATTGTAAATCAACTATACTTCAATGAAAGTGTTTTTTAAAAAACATATTTAATCCCTGAAAATAGCTGTTATGCAAACAAGCAATAAAAGTAATTTGTAGTACAAAAATGTAAAAGAAAATAAAGCCCTTAAAAGAGGAAATGGGAAGTGATAGGAATGTGTGCCCAGTTGGATTGCTAAATCTAGTATTGGCTAGAAAGGTCCAACCAATTTTTGCTCAGTATAAATATGGACAGAGTGTTGTTAGATCTAAGTTTTTGATGAAATAAAAAAAACCCAGTTTTATCTGAAATCTGTACATATGTCAGAGATTAATTCAGTTATACATACTTATAAATAAACAAAGTTTTCAGGCCAGTTTTCCCATTTGTGAGTCAGTTTCAACCTACGGACCTCTGTGTACAAACCTGACCATTTTTTCTCAAGAGAGAATTAGCTGTCTTCACAATAACACTGCCTAAAAAACCAACACAAAATGTAGCAGCTCAAACAACAATAATTTTTCCTGAATGTCACCTGAGGGTATTTCACTATGATTCTTATCAATTTTTTCTGAATTTCTAATTGAAATAGACCCATACAATGAGCTCCCTGAAAATAGCAATTTTGTCTTATCACCACCATAGTCCCATTACCTAGAACAGCACTTAGGTGTGGAATATCTGTTGAAAAACAAAATAAATACATGCCTCTCTGATTTTAAATACAGTTTTCCTGGGGCGGGGGGGGGGGGTGGAATCCATTTTAGATCTTCAATGCAAATCCCATTCCACTTTTCACCCCTTTTAAAGACAGAAACATCAGATTTATTGACAATATTACCAGAAGAGGAAATTGGAATGATTTCAACTAAATTTACCTTCCTTCACATGTTCTGAACATTTACAGAGAGTTTTTTCTGTTAGAGGCATCTTAGCTTGAATTGCTCCAGAAAGAAAGTCAAAGATAAAGTCTGATCACACATACGGCAGTATGATCTCAGGGTGTGGAGTCAGGGATAAAGGCATGAGGAAGAGGAGAGAGTAAACAAGAGATGTGTTATCGAATCGGCAATCAAAGAGGCAGTGGTTTCCTGACCAGGGACCTCTCTGAAAGCTGTCGTGGAGGCAATGCGGAGCCAACGCTGGAGAAAGAAAGAAAAGGTGATGTGCCTGCTTCAGTCCTCTAGTTATTCAAAAGTTGCCCCAAGAGGCATACGCTTTTCCCAAGTTTCTGGGAAGCACACACGTGAATGTCAAGTGGTTCCTTCAAGGTGAGAGAAACCCTGGGGTAGAATCACAGACAACATGCGTGAACTGGGAGCCTGTCAGACAGTGCCTGGACCAATCAAATTGAGGCCCATGCAGAACTAGTCTCAGCTTCCGTGTCTGGAATAAGAGCTGAATTTGAGAGACTTTCCTGGTGGCCCCATGGTTAAGAATCTGCCTTCCAATGCAGGGGATGCAGGTTCGATCCCTGGTGGGGAGACAAAGATCCCACATGCCATGAGGCAACTGAGCCCACAGGCCACCACCAGAAAAGCCTGTATGCCATAACGAAAACCCAGCACAGCCAAAATGAAAAAGGTTGCACTTGACAGAACTTGAAGGAGTGCCCCAGAGGTGCCTCATACAGAAACGTCTTGTGTTAAAGAAAAACACCCCTCACATAAAATGTTGTGGGGAGGTTATCAGTTCAGTTCAGTTCAGTTCAGTCGCTCAGTCGTGTCTGACTCTTTGCGACCCCATGAATTGCAGCATGCCAGGCCTCCCTGTCCATCACCAACTCCCGGAGTTCACTCAGACTCACATCCATTGAGTCCGTGATGCCATCCAGTCATCTCATTCTCGGTCGTCCCCTTCTCCTCCTGCCCCCAATCCCTCCCAGCATCAGAGTCTTTTCCAATGAGTCAACTCTTCGCATGAGGTGGCCAAAGTACTGGAGCTTCAGCTTTAGCATCATTCCTTCCAAAGAAATCCCAGGGCTGATCTCCTTCAGAATGGACTGGTTGGATCTCCTTGCAGTCCAAGGGACCCTCAAGAGTCTTCTCCAACACCACAGTTCAAAACCATCAATTCTTCGGCGCTCAGCCTTCTTCACAGTCCAACTCTCACGGGTGGCTAGACACATTTTTTGTTTACTAACAGAAGTCTACGTTCTTCTAAGCATTGCCCTAAAAATTTCCAGATACGAACACTAAGATTCTAGAAGCAGTTTGTCTTGACCTTTTTTTTGTTCATGTAAATTAGATTGGCAGAGTCTGTTATTGATTTTTAGAAATTTCAAATGACGGGCAGGATCTTGGTATGAAAACGTCTACCTCTAAAACTGGTACCAGAAAAAAAAATAAATAAAAAAATAAAACATACACAAATTGCAAAAAAAAATAAAAATAAAAAAATAAAACTGGTACCAGGTAGACCACGGCTGATTGACAGTGATAGCAACTGATGGTTCCAGATTTTTGGATTTAGGTCATTCTCCAGTGCACTCTGACAAAGTTTGTGGTTAAAAATAAACTCTGCTTTAACATTATTTGCCCAGAATACCATCCCTGATGGGGTGTTTTTTTGTTTTTTTGTTTTTTAACATGGATAAAGGTATATATGCTGATAGGGGAGAGTATCAGCGAGACAGAGCTGGAACAAACCAAGTGTTCATATTGGATAAGTTAATGCCAAAGGGCTCACAGGTCCTCTCTGATTTTATTTCCCATCTCACTGAAATAATGTTGAGTTTTGACCTTGTGGCAGAACAAGTGTGGTTCACGCTTCCCAATTTCCATGGCCAATCTCATGTACTACTGACATTTCCCCCCCTTTAGTCAGTATTTTTTAATTGTTCTTAATTGATGTAGTGTTGATTTACAATGACTCAGGTGTACAGCAAAGTGATTCCGTTATAAATACATACATACACACACATTTTATATATATACACACACACGTGTATTCTTTTTCAGATTCTTTTCCATTACAGATTATTTCAATCTACTGAATGTAATTCCCCCTGCTATAAGTAGGCCTTGTTGTACACCTAGTTTATATACAGCAGTGTGCATCTGCTAATCCCATACTCCTAATTTATCTGTTCTCCCATTTTCCCTTTTGGTAATCATAAATTGGTTATCTATGTCTGTGAGTCTGTTTCTGTTTTGCAAAGAAGTTCACTTGCATCATTTTTTAAGGTTCCACATAAAAATGATAGCATATATTTGTCTTTGTCTGACTTACTTCACTCAGTGTGATAATCTCTAGGTCCAACCACGTTGCTGCAAGTGGCAGAATTTTATTATTTTTAAGGCTGAGTAATATTCCATTGTATATATAAGCACTACATCTTCTTTATCCATTCATCATCTATTAATGGGCACTTAGGTTGCTTCTGTGTCTCAGTTATTGTAAACAGTGATGCTATGAACACTGGGGTACATGTATCTTTTCGAATTCATATTTTTATTTTTTTCCAGATATATACCCAGGAGTGGAATTGCTGGATTATATGACAACTCTATTTTTAGTTTTTTAAGGAATCTCTATACTGTTTTCCACAGTGGCTGCACTGATTTACATTCCTGCCAACAATCCAAAAGGCTACCCTTTTCTCCAGAGCCTCACCCACAAATTTGATATTTGCAGACCTTTGTATGATAGCCCTTCTGACAGGTGTCTCATCCTTGTTTTAAAAACTAAATTTGAAATATGTTATTTTTACTGCTGTTAGTAGTCCTCATTCTAAGCATGGTAGACACAGGTGAAGTACTTGCTTTTGCAGAAGTTACATTCTGGGGGGAAAAGAGCCCTAAACAAGGAAGTAGGGTAACTGGTGATAAAAATGAAATGCGATAATATAGTAGGAAATGACCAGTCTGGGCACGTGCCTGTTTTAGAGAGTAGTGAGACAGCTGCCTCTGAAAGGGAATCAAGGCCAGACTGCAAGACTAGAAAGAATCAATCAAGTGCAAAATTGGGGAAAATCTATGTCAGCTTTATGACACTTATAACAACATTCTACGTGTTTTCATTTAATAATGTCTCCTGATTCAAGAGCCCAAAGGAGAAAAAAAAAGGCAGCTGTCTTTGTTTTATCTTTTTCTCATTATTAGTTCAACAGACCACTCTTACACATTTTCTATTTTATAAATAAACATTTCATTTTTGAAACTCAATAGCTTTTGTTCAATGTGAGAAACAATTTTCTCATTATAGCTTCAGTTAGACATGGTTTAAAGGTTAGAAGTGTTAAATCACACTCTGTTGTAACTGGAAGGGAGACAAATAATTTGCTGATAACAATTTATCCCTGTTTTTTTTTCAAGTTTTGACTGAAGGAGCACATAGCAAGAAATTCAGATTGTTATAAAGCTACAAAGGAGAAAAATAAAACCCCTTTCTCTTTTGCCAGTCTTCAGATGCAGCTTCTATTTCTAGCTCATTATTAACATAAATGATAGCTTTCTCTCATTCCCTCTGCTATTATTTTTTCACTTAATAATATACCTGGGAGATTGATTCAGACTGGTCGATTTATACACTGATGCTTTCCCCTTTTAGCACACACTACTCTATTTTAAAGTAGACCATCATTTATGGAAACAGATGTTTTTTGATAAGCATTCACCTACTCCCAGCCTTTGAAAGTGTAAATGATGCTACATAAGTGTCCTTTATAGAATCTTCAGAGGCCAAGGCTATAGGTTATGTCCCTAAAAATGGAATTTCTGGGTAAACAAGGATGCTTCTTTGACAAATACTGAGGGAGGTCAATAATTGCCTTTCAATCTGATTGTACCAGTTTCAACTCCCAAGAAAAATGTGGAGAGAGTTTTCTTTTCACTTCCCTGCCAATACTTTTCTTTAAGAATCTTAATCCTGGGCATCCCTGATGGTTCAGTAGTAAAGAATCCACCTGCCAACACAGGAGTCACGAGATCAAAGCCTGGCCTGGGAAGATCCCACATGCCCCAGAGCAACTAAGCCTGTGAACCACAGCTACTGAGCCTGTGCTCTAGAGGCTGGGGGTTGCGACTCTTGAGCCCGCAGGCCGCAAATACTGAAGCGCGAGCACCCTAGAGCCCATGTTCTGCAACAAGATAAGTCAATGCAGTGAGAAGCCCAAGCATCGCAATAAAGAGGTGATCCTGCCTGCAGCAACTAGAGAAAGCCCTCACAGCAAAGAAGACCAGTACAGCCAAAAATGAATAAATAAAAATTTCCAAAAAGAATTTTGATCCTTACAAATCTGTTGGATAAAAATTTACGCTCCTTTTCTGAGTAAGGCAGGTGCCTATTTAATGCTTGAAGCCACTTGTAGAGCCTCATAGTAAATTTTCTGTTCCAGACATCTGATTTTTTTTTTATATTGAACTGTTAGCAGTCTTTGTATTGATTTCTTAGAGTTCTTAATATAATGAAGAAATTAGCTCTTTCATGCCATATTTACACATGATAGTTACTCTGTATGTTCAGTTAAAGGACGTTACTGCTTGACTCAAGTCCAGTTGGTTCCCCTTCCAATTTATAACCTTTATGTCAGGGGTTGTCACTTGTAAGTGGATGGGTCAAATCCACTGACCATTTGGTGTTTTTTAACTTTTTAGTATAGCCGATTGACAATGTTGTGATAGTTTCAGGTGGACAGCAAAGTAACTCTGCCATACATATACACGTATCTATTTTCCCCCCAAACTCTTCTCCCATCCAGGCTGCCACATAACATTAAGCAGAGTTCCCTGTGCTATACAGTAGGTCCTTATTGGTTATCCACTTTAAATACAGCAGTGTGTACATGTCAATATCAATCTCAGTTTTTTTATTTTATCAAAGTGTAGTTGCTTTACCAGGGTGTGTTAATTTCAGGTGTACAGCACAATGATTCTGTTATACACACACACACAGATACGCTCTTTTTCAGATTCTTCTTCCATTATAGATTATTACAAAATATTTCGTATAGTTCCCTGTGCTACACAGCATGTCCTTGTCAATCACCCATTTTTTAACAGCTTATAAACTCAAAAAAAATACATTTTAATTGTTGAAAACAAAAGAAAAGCAATATTTCATGACATATGAGACTTACATATCATTCAAATTTAAATGTCTACAAATAAAATTTTATGGGAAAGATGGCCATGTTGAATTCATGATTCCTACTTTGACCCCAGTTGCTTTCCCACTAGAATTCAGGGGCTGAACAGCTGCCAGGAGGACCATATGGCTCGCAAAGCCTCAAATTTTAGTATCTGGCCCTTTACAGGAGATGTTAGTGTAGACCAGAATTTATAGCTGATATTGGTACTTTTTCTAGTTGAGCAGGAATTCTATAACAGACTCAATTTCAAAATGTTGCTAGACAGACATTAACCAATTGGTCAAGTTCAGCACAAGTGATAAAATTCATCACCACCTGGGTCTAGGTTCAACTATTTCTATCCTTTCTTAACTTTGTTTCACTTAGAAATTTTCATACAAGGAAAGTTCAAAAATAGTCTCTTTAGAGACAAACCCAAATGCTCATAGAAAACATTATAGTCATCTTGCTAGAAGTCTCTTATTGACTTATGTGCAAAGTCTTTAAACTCACTTTCCCACTTTTAAAAAAAAGGCTTGATTTATTTATTGGCTGGGTCTTCATTGCTGCTCGGACGTTGTTCCCTAGTTGCGGTGAGCGGGGGCTACTCCTCACTGCAGCGTGCAGGCTTCTCGTTGCAGTGGCTTCTCTTGCTGTGGAGCACGGGCTCTAGAGTGTGGGCTCGGCAGGTGCAGGTCTGGGGCTCTAGAGCAGAGGCTCAATAGTTGTGGCACACAACGCTAGTTGCTCCACAGCGTGTGGGATCTTCTGGGACCAGAGATCAAACCCATGTCCCCTGCACTGGCAGGCAGACTCTTAACCACTAGACCACCAGGGAATCCCCCACCTTCCCACTTTTAGATACCTTTCTTCCTCAGTTAGAATTTTCCATCCCAAGAACTGCCAGCTTACCAAGATGAGTATCTTCCTGGACAAGAGAAGTATTTATGAGGAAGTAATCTGTCTTACTCACCACAATTTTCAGCCTTTTTTTAAAATTCAGGTTTGTTTTTTAAAAACAAAAACTTTGCTTCCTTTATGTGCATGCAAGTAAGGGTCATTTTCAACGGAATGTTTTCCAAAATAATATTTTTACTTTGATATGAGAAAACTAACCATCCACACTAACAAAAGATAACATCTACCATCCTTGAATTTCTGCCATTGACCTATATACAATGGATTCAAAGTTTTAAATCAATGTTTGAGAAGAAGGTAATAAAATGCCCCAGACTTGCTATATAATATTTTCTGAGGTTTTCTTCCTGTGGAATCACAGTAAGATCATAAACCTTGGTAAGAATTTAGTAAACTTCTGCTGCTGCTGCTAAGTCGTTTCAGTCGTGTCCGACTCTGTGTGACCCCATACACAGCAGCCCACCAGGCTCCGCCGTCCCTGGGATTCTCCAGGCAAGAACACTGGAGTGGGTAGCCATTTCCTTCTCCAATGCATGAAAGTGAAAAGTGAAAGTGAAGTCGCTCAGTAAGTGTCCGACTCATCGTGACCCCATGGACTGCAGCCTACCAGGTTCCTCTGTCCATGGGATTTTCCAGGCAAGAGTACTAGTGGATTCCAATTAGTACTTTCAGATGAGAATTTTCACCTGGTTCCTCTGATAGTGTCACCTAGACATTATTTCATATCCATTTACTTTCTGTGAAGAGGAAAAGCAAAACACATCATTTATGCACTTTCTCAAACCTATCACCTTGCAAACTCACAGGAAAGGTTTTTTCTGGAGAAACAGTTTTATGTAGCTTTAAAAAATTCTATTAGTGTTTTCCCTTACTCTCTGAGACAGACATTTTCTGCTCCTTATGTACTTAGAAGTACTATCTTGACAACAGAATAATGGAAGGCTGTCACTGATGTTTATCCCCTCTCTTTAAGAGAATTATGAACAATTTAATATTTTTAAGTTTGAAATTATTGTTACTGTTTTAAGAAAGCTTCTGGAATAATGTTTCCTAAAGGAAAGTAAAGTATGCTCTTACGAACTCCTATCAAATAAAATTTCTGAAACAACTTCTACAAAGAGTTGGCAGAGACACTCCTTATTAGCAACAACAAAAATACTTTTATTTCATGTTATGTAGTTCTACATTTTTTTCCGTCTGTGTGAACCATTATACTTAACTGTGAAAACTGGCATCTTGTTGGATTTTGTTTTTGGTAATTCAGGAACTAGCTTGAGCTTTGTGTTTGTGCTCATATTTATTTTGTCTTAGCAATACTCCAAAATTTTTGGCTTAGGGAAATTTGTCTGTGTTTTTTAAATTCCAAGGATAGTATTGGCATTGTTCCTGCGCGGGTTGCCATTGCCTTCTCCAATGCATGAAAGTGAAAAGTGAAAGTGAAGTCGCTCAGTCATGTCCAACTCTTAGCGACCCCATGGTCTGGAGGCCACCAGGCTCCCCCGTCCATGGGATTTCCCAGGCAAGCATACTGGAGTGGGGTGCCACTGCCTTATCTGAAATGAACATATGGTAGGTGAAATTATCATTTATAAATAATATTGCACTCTTTCCAGAGAAGAAGCATATTTTGCACCTTACTGATCTTTGAATATGGCTACATGAATTCCTTTAGGAGCTCCCCAAGAGGCTCAGTGTTGAAGAATCTGCCTGAAATGAAGGAGATGCAGGAGACGCAGGTTTGATCCCTGGGTTGGGAAAATTCTCTGGAAGATGAAAAGGAAACCCACTCCAGTATTTTTGCCAGGAAAATCCCATGGACAGAGAAGCCTGGTGGGCTGGAAAGAGTCAGACATGACTGAGCACACACACATGCACATGAATGCATTTAGCCTCATGAGGATGGTGGTCACTTCCTCATCGCTTGCCTTGGGCTCTGCCATGTGACTTGCTTTGGCTAATGGGATGTGAGCAGGTGTAACATATGCAAGCCTGAAGTAGGGTGTTATGACTGGACTTTGTCTATTTCACTTTGAACATCACAGAGAAGTATCTTCCTTGGCTACCCTCCATGGTCCAAGTAGCCTAAGAGAAACAGCCTAAGCTGGGCACCACAAGGCTTGGCTACAAGCTGTAAGTTGGGTTCCCTGCATTGATTCAAATGACTTTCTGTATTTATCAAAGATGGGAATGTTCCAGGAGATTGTGGAAAAGATCAAGGCTTTTTCCAATCACTAAACATTTATAATGAGATAGTTAATAATAAGAAAAAAGAATAACTGAATTTCTGTGTAAGCTACCCAAAGAGAACTGAAAGGGAATGTCATTCCATGAGTGGAAGGAGCGTGGGAACAGAGCCTGAGGACTGGAAACTGAATGTCAGCTCTGGGCTTGCAGTATGAGAGATCTTCAAAATTACTCTCTCTGTCCCAGTTTCCACCCCTGAAAAATGACAAAAATAATAGTGCTTACTTCACACGTGGATCTGAGGATGAAACACATTGATGCAAACAAAACAATGAGAATGGTGTTGACACATAACACACACTTAATCAACAGTAGCTTTGTTGTTATCATTATTAATTAGACAGAAGCTTAATTAGTCATTGAAAAGGACTTCATCTGTATTAAAGAAGTATGTGTGATCATTGGAGTGGCAGAGAAATTTAAAAATGATTTCAGTAAGATGCATGAAAAGGCTTAGTTGCTATGAATATCAGTGGAATATTTGAACAACTGTAGTTTCCTTTCAAAATTGTCAAGGGCAAACTAGATACATTGCCATGCCCCAGTCTTGCATATAGTGGGGATGAAGTTTTGAGAGAATGAAAGCATATCCTCACACTCTCAGATCTATCAGTTTGTCCTGGATTGCAACTTAGGAATCTGAAGACAAGATGAGCAATTTTTTAAAACATTTAAAAATGGACCAAACCCACGGCAGGCAGCAAGCTCTGCCATGTGTTGGACAGCCACTGAACCAAGGGTTCCTGAGCATGATTTACCATGAAGGAGAGACCCTTGCAGGATTGATTGACAAGTCATAATCTGTCCCCAATGACTCTTCAAATGCACAAGGGCCTGGTGAACTGTGTGATTTGTTCACATGGATTTCCATGTTTGATTTCTTTCTACTCCATTAAATAATGTTATCACAGGATAACTGTCCCACAAATTCTTTCAAAGGGACTTTGGGTTAAAATTGCAGGTATTTTTGTTTTGTTTTCAAAATATCAGCAACTGAAGGAAAGAATGAATAATATATAGATATTGATGTTTCTCCTCAAAATGAAAATATGAATGTACCACATTTCCAATCAAAATGCCAATGAGATTGTGTGTATGTTTGTGTTGAGAATATCTTCATCATTTTATTAAATAAATGTATTTGCATAAGAAAAGCTAAGAATATTTAAGGGGAAAAAGACACTAGAGAAAAAGATTTTTTCCTACTCTATGTTAAAATGTACTGGAAAAATGTAATAACAGTCATTAAAAGAGAACTGTGCTAAAATAAGAACAGATAAATATTTCTTTGGAACAAAATGGAGCATCTAAGATCAGAACCATGCATGTGTTGGTCTAGGGTTGAGAAGCTGCTATATGCTCACCAAAGCTTCTTTTCTCTGTATACATACAGGGTGAATAAATCTCTTAACATTCTCCGAAATTAGATTGGAAACATGCAACTGAGTTTTGTCTATGAAGAGTGGTGGAAGTCACATAAGACACATCTAGATTTAGCACTTAAACTCATGTCTGATTCTGCAGCCCATTTCTGACCTATAGCATCCGCCCTGAGGGCCATCTCTTCATCTCTTCCAGATGGCATAACTTTAAGATAGAGGAGGATCCCATGACCAACCTCAGAGTGAGCTGGGTGTGGCAAACACATGTTTATAATGCTATGCTAATGATTTCCTAAAGCTTACAGTGCTACAATACCATAGCCTGGCCTATCTCGACTAATACAGGTATATAATATGTATTAAAGGTCACAACAGCATTTACAAGGAATAAGAAAAGAATACATGACTCAATAGATAGTGTTCAAATAATTAGTTAGTCACTTTGAAAATGGAAAAAAATGAGAGATAGATACCAAGAACCAAATGCAAAAATTAATTTTGTTGGTTTCTCACAACAAAAGGGCAACATTAAGGGCTTCCCTGGTGGTCCAGTGGTCAAGAATCTGCCTGCCAGTGGAGGGGGCATGGGTTCAATCTCTAGTCCAGGAAGATCTCACATGCCAGGGAGCAACTAAGCCCATCCACCGCAACTACTGAAACCTGCACTCCTAGGGTCTGTGCTCTGCAAGAAGAGAAGCAACCATGATGAGAAGTCCGAACACCACAATTAGAGAAAGACCCACCATAGCCATAAGTAAATAAATAAAATTTTTAAAAGTGTATTAATTCCTCCGAAGGTAGTCAGAGATGGATCTAAAGACCATGAAATAAGTTGGAAAATACTCCTTAAATACCAAATTAAAAACACAGATTTTAAATAATATTTATGTAGTAGTATCAAACAGGCTTCCCAGATGGCTCAGTGGTAAAGAATCCACCTGCCAAAGTAGGAAACACAGGAGACTGGGGTTCGATCCCTGGGTCAGGAAGATCCCCTGCAGGAGGAAATGGCAACCCATTCTAGTATTTTCCCCTGGGACATTCAAGGCACAGAGGAGCCTGGCGAGCTATAGTTCATGGGGTCACAAAGAGTCAGACAGGCAGACCATGCACACACAGCAACCCAGTAATACCAACTAGAGTAACAGTTATCACTGAAAAGAGAATCAATCCAGAGACCTCAGAAATTACATTTGCAAACCTGCAAATAGGGAAGGATTTGTATTTGGACAGATGCCCAGTTTTGTCCAGAATCACATTTCCATTGAGACTGCACACCCGCTTTGTTGTACACTGCCAGGCTGGACAGCTCTCACTGTTTCCTCTACTCAACAGGTGGTTTGCACAAAGAAGAACTATTTTAA
The DNA here is from genome assembly GCF_032405125.1 of Capricornis sumatraensis. Taxonomy (NCBI): domain Eukaryota; kingdom Metazoa; phylum Chordata; class Mammalia; order Artiodactyla; family Bovidae; genus Capricornis; species Capricornis sumatraensis. The sequence continues at coordinate 54,424,122 of NC_091085.1, read as the reverse complement.
TCAATGCAAAGGGTTATGACAAAAAGCAACTAGAAGGAAAAAGTCACACCTTCAAGGTGACAGAAATGCTGGTCAGTATTAGTTTCCTGCTGCTGCTGTAATACACTGCCACAACCTCAGTGGCTTAAGAAAAAATAACATGAACCAGCCATCTCACAGCACTGAAAGTCAGAAGTCCAAAATCAGTCTCCATGAGTTAAAATCAAAGTGGCAACAGGCTGCATTTTGGGGGGAAGGATCATCAGGGCATCCGAGGTGGTGCTAGTGGTAAAGAACCTCCCTGCCAATGCAGGAGACAAAAGTGATGAGGGTTCGATTCCTGAGTGTGGAAGATCCCCTGGAGGAGGGCATGGCCACCCACTCCAGTATTCTTGCCTGGAGAATCCCATGGACAGAGGAGCCTGGTGGGCTAGAGTCCATGGGGTCGCAAAATAGACATGACTTAGTGACTAAACAACAACAAGATTCTGGGGTAAACGTAATTGCTTTAAGACAAATAAAAGGAATGGAAGAAAATACATCTGAGGTAACATACACAGAGTTGCAAGAGTGGTTGAATGAATGATTAACTGTGTCTTCTCAACCCTATTTTCATTTTTTAATGATCAGCTACACTCTTATAGAGACAAATATATCTTACTTTAAATATATTAATAATGATGGCTCTAGAATTACATCTAAAAGGGGAAATAGCTACAAAAATCACAGCAAAGGAAACTATAAGCAAGGTGAAAAGACAACCCTCAGAATGGGAGAAAATAATAGCAAATGAAAAACTGACAAAGGATTAATTTCCAAAATATACAAGCAGCTGATACAACTCCATACCAGAAAAACAACCCACCCAATCAAAAAGTGGGAAAAATGACCTAAACAGACATTTCTTCAAAGAAGACATACAGATGGCTAACAAACACACAAAAAGATGCTTAACACTGCTCATTATTAGAGAAATGCAAATCAAAACTACAATGAGATATCACCTTACACGGGTCAGAATAGCCATCATCAAAAAGTCTACAAACCATAAATGCTGGAGACGGTGTGGAGAAAAGGAAACACTTTTGCACTGTTGGTGGGAATGTAAATGGATACAGCCACTATGGAAGACGTTATGGAGATTCCTTAAAATACTAGGAATAAAACCAGCATATGACCCAGCAATCCCACTCCTAGGCATATACCCTGAGGAAACCAAAATTGAAAAGACACATGTATCCCAATATTCACTGCACCACGATTTACAATAGTTAGAACATGGAAGCAACCTAGATATCCATGGACAGATGGATGGATAAAAAAGTTGTGGTACATATACACAATGGAATATGACTCAGCCATAAAAAGGAATACATTTGAGTCAGTTCTAATGAGGCAGATGAACCTAGAACCTGTTATGCAGAGTGAAGTAAGCCAGAAAGTGAATGATAAATTTCGTATTCTAATACAGAATCTAGAAAAATGGTACCGAAGAATTTATTTACAGGCAACAGTGGAGAAACAGACACAGAAAATAGACTTATGGACATGGGAAGTGGAGAGGAGAGGGTGAGATGTATGGAAAGAGTAACATGGAAACTTACATTACCATATGTAAAACAGCCAATGGGAATTTGCTATATGGCTCAGGAAATTCAAACAAGGTCTCTGTATCAACCTAGAGGGGTGGGATGGGGAGGGAGATGGGAGGCAGGTTCAAAAGGGAGGGGACATATGTATACCTATGGCTGATTCATGTTGAGGTTTGACAGAAAACAAGAAAATTCTGTAAAGCAATTATCCTTCAATAAAAATAAATTAATTTAAAAAATCACTTATCATTAGTGTTCATGTAAATATTACCAGAATGACCTTTTAAGTGTGGCTCTATAATGTAATATCAATTTTTAAAATAGGAAACTGCCCTGCAGCAGTTCAAATGATTCAAAGTACTCAATCTTTCAAATTTTTTAGACAAAGGAGAGACCCTTGCCAGAAATTCTTTATTTTTTGATGAATTTATTTATTTTTATTGAAGTATAGTTGATTTACATTGTGTCAGTTTCTGGTATACAGCAAGATGACTCAGTTATTTATATAATATATATAATTATTATTATTCTATATAATAATATATTATACATTATTATATGTATTCTATAGATAATATTTCTAATAATTAATATATATTATATACAACTGAATATATATATATCTATCTATCTCCTGTTTAAGATTCTTTTCCATTACAGATTACAAGATATTGAACATGGCTCTCTGTGCTATACAAGAGGACCTTGTCCTTTATCTATTTGATACATAGTAGTGTGATTCTGGAAGAAACACAAGCTGGAATCAAGATTGCAGGGAGAAATATCAATAACCTCAGATATGCAGATGACACCACCCTTATGGCAGAAAGTGAAGAGGAGCTAAAAAGCCTCTTGATGAAAGTGAAAGAGGAGAGTGAAAAAGTTGGCTTAAAGCTCAACATTCAGAAAACAAAGATCATGGCATCTGGTCCCATCACTTCATGGCAAATAGATGGGGAAACAGTGGAAACAGTGTCAGACTTTATTTTTTTGGGCTCCAAAATCACTGCAGATGGTGACTGCAGCCATGAAATTAAAAGACGCTTACTCCTTGGAAGAAAAGTTATGACCAACCTAGATAGTATTATTCAAAAGCAGAGACATTACTTTGCCGACTAAGGTCCGTCTAGTCAAGGCTATGGTTTTTCCAGTAGTCATGTATGGATGTGAGAGTTGGACTGTGAAGAAGGCTGAGCGCCGAAGAATTGATGCTTTTGAACTGTGGTGTTGGAGAAGACTCTTGAGGGTCCCTTGGACTGCAAGGAGATCCAACCAGTCCATTCTGAAGGAGATCAACCCTGGGATTTCTTTGGAAGGAATGATGCTAAAGCTGAAGCTCCAGTACTTTGGCCACCTCATGAGAAGAGTTGACTCATTGGAAAAGACTCTGATGCTGGGAGGGATTGGGGGCAGGAGGAGAAGGGGACGACCGAGGATGGGATGGCTGGATGGCATCACGGACTCGATGGACTTGAGTCTGAGTGAACTCCAGGAGATGGTGATGGACAGGGAGGCCTGGCGTGCTGCAATTCATGGGGTCGCAGAGTTGGACACGACTGAGCAACTGAACTGAACTGAACTGAACTGAGTGTGATTCTGTTAATGCCAAACTCCTAATTTATCCCTTCCTTCTCTTCTCTCTTTGGTAACCATAGATTTGTTTACTGTATCTGTTAGTCTGTTTATGTTTCCTATTCATTTGTATCATTTTTTTAGATCCCACGTTTAAGTGATATCATATGATATTTGTCTTTCTCTGACTTCACTTTATATGATCATCTCTAGATCCATATACGTCACTGCAAATGGCACTCTTTTTCATTCTTTTTATGGCTGAGTAATATTCCATTGTATATATGTACCACATCATTCTTTATCTATTCATCACCCCATGGATACTTCGGTGGCTTCCATATCTTGATTATTGTAAATAATGCTTCTATGACCATTGGGGCACGTGTATTTTTTTTAATGAGACTTTTCTTCATCACTTTTCTCCTTGGGAAGTGTGGGGGTGGAACTGGTGTCTAGCTACAGATTTGAAAACTAATGTTCCAGATATACAAATAAAATATCTTTGCCCACCCTGTCCTTTTTGCTATTTCCTACTCCAAGTCTAGACCCCTACACAGATATCCACAATCAACCAGCACAGCAGGGAAAGAAGATGCAAACAGGTAATACATATTCTTGAGGAGAGCCACCTGGTTGCCATGTGGTTCTTCTGGGCTAAGGAACAGACTGATCTTCACGGCTGGTTTAGTAAATTTACTGGCACAGTCCCGTGGTGAGCAGAGAACAACCGCATCTCAGCATAAAAGCATTTATCCCATTCTCACCAATAGGATTAAGTCCATTAGGCGCTGAATCTTCCGCGGCAAGACTGGTGTGATCAGATGGAGTTCATTGCCTGGATTGCTCCCTGAACACTTCGAGTACATTTCTCTTTTCTGAATTTCACGGTTTTTCTTCCTCTCCTCCTGGGTCAATGACATTAAATGATTCCTTCCTGTCTTTGTTACTTCAAGATTGTATAGTTACCATGAAAGATACATATTTAGTTGGTTTTATCTTCCTTCAGTTTCTTCAGTATCCTGGTTCATGTGTTGTTCTTTTTGCTTTTTATTTTTCTTCTACAAACCCCCTCTATTTGCATGTGTCTCGATACTGGGGGAAAAAGATCCCCTGGAGAAGAAAATGCAACCCACTCCAGTGTTCTTGCATGGGAAATTCCATGGACAGGGAAGCCTGGGAGGCTACAGTCCATGGGGTCACAAAAGAGTCAGACACACCCAAGGATGTACGCACATTCTGAGAAAAGGGTATCTCAGATGAAATGCATTTTTCCAGTTTCCATCTGATTTGTGAGACTGAGATGTTTGTCACAGCTCCTGAGTCACCAAGAAATGCCAGATCAGGACAGTCCCTTACCTGAAACAGTCACCACTGAAACAGATCTCTTTTAGCACACTGCCACCCCTAAGTCTGTTTGAAAGCATGTGAGGCCCCGGTACCGACCAATCACCCATTTTTCATATCACAAGTTCACTTTCAGCTACAAATTCTTTCAAATACCATTTCATTTTTTGCCCTTCTTTCTCACAATTCTTGCAAGAGTCTGGCCCACATGCCCAAAGAAGAGGGAATTTTTACTCCCGTTCTTCTTGGCTGGCTGTGTGAGGAAAGATGAGAATTGTATCATTTATGGTAAAGTTTCAGCAGCTGAAGTGGAGATCAAAAGTAATGGTAGTGTCTGTAAAATAAAATAGCAGTTTATTTTTTGTATTTTTAATATTTTCTGTTGAAGTAAAGTGGCACTAGTATTAAAGAACCCACCTGCCACTGCAGACTCAGGGTTGATCCCTGGGTTGGGAAGATCCTGGGTTGGGAAGATCCCCTGCATGGCAACGCATTCCAGTATTCTTGACTGGAAAATCCCCATAGACAGAGGATCCTGGTAGGCTACAGTCTACAGGGTCACAAAGAGTAGGACACTACTGAAGGGACATAGCACACACACATAGTTGATTTACAATGTTGTGCTAATTCTAAGTGTACAGCAAAGAAATTCAGTTACATATTTATACACATACACAAATACATGAGTCAGTGAAAGTTTCTCAGTCGCGTCCAACTCTTTGTGACCACATGGAGTATACAGTCTTAGAATTTTCTCGACCAGAATACTGGAGCAGATAGCCTTTGCCTTCTCCAGGGGATCTTCCCAACCCAGGGACTGAACCCAGTTCTCCTGCATTGCAGGCATATTCTTTACCAGCTTAGCCACAAGGGACACACACACACACACACACACACACACACATTCTTTCTCAGATTCTTTTCCCATATTGGTTATTACAAAGCACTGAGTAGAGATCCCTGTGTCACACAATAGTATCATGTTGTTTATCTAATTTATATATAGCAGTGTATATGTGTTAACCCCAAACTTCTAATTTATCTCCCCCTACACGTTTGCCCTTTGTTAACCATAGTTTGTTTTCTATGTCTGTGAATCTGCTTCTCTTTTTTTGTAAAGAAGATTATTTATATCATTTTTATAGATTCCATATTCAAGTGACACCATATAATAGTGTCACTGTCTGATTACTTCACTTAGTATCATAAACTCTAGTTGCATCCATGTTGCTGCAAATGACATTATTTCATCCTTTTCATGGCTGAGTACTATTCCATTGTATATATGTAACACATCTTCTTTATCCTCTCATCTGTTGATAGATATTTAGGTTGCTTCCATCTCTTGACTAATAGCAGCTTATTTATTCCACCATGTAAGTAAGTCCATTCTTTGACATTGCCTTTCTTTGGGATTGGAATAAAAATTAACCTTTTCCAGGTCTGTGGCCACTGCTGAATTTTCCAAATTTGCTGGCATATTGAGTGCAGCACTTTCACAGCATCATCTTTCAGGATTTGAAATAGCTCAATTGGAATTCCATCATCTCCACTAGCTTTGTTCATAGTGATGCTTCCTCAGGCCCACTTGACTTCACATTCCAGAATGTCTGGCTCTAACTACTGCAAAATTGCACTCATCTCACACGTTAGTAAAGTGATGCTTAAAATTCTCCAAGCCAAGCTTCAGCAATACGTGAACCGTGAACTTCCAGATGTTCAAGCTGGTTTTAGAAAAGGCAGAGGAACCAGAGATCAAATTGCCAACATCCGCTGGATCATGGAAAAAGCAAGAGAGTTCCAGAAAAACAGCTATTTCTGCTTTATTGACTATACCAAAGCCTTTGACTGTGTGGATCACAATAAACTGTGGAAAATTCTGAAAGAGATGGGAATACCAGACCATCTGACCTGCCTCTTGAGAAACCTATATGCAGGTCAGGGAGTAACAGTTAGAACTGGACATGGAACAACAGACTGGTTCCAAATAGGCAATAGAAGTACATCAAGGCTGTATACTGTCACCCTGCTTATTTAACTTCTATGCAGAGTACATCATGAGAAATGCTGGACTGGAGGAAGCAAAAGCTTGAATCAAGATTGCCAGGAGAAATATCAATAACCTCAGATATGCAGATGACAACACCCTTATGGCAGAAAGTGAAGAAAAACTAAAGAGCCTCTTGATGAAAGTGAAAGAGGAGAGTGAAAAAGTTGGCTTAAAGCTCAACATTCAGAAAACAAAGATCATGGCATCCAGTCCCATTACTTCATGGCAAATAGTTGGGGAAACAGTGGAAACAGTGGCTGACTTTGTTTTTCTGGGCTCCAAAATCCCTGCAGATGGTGATTACAGCCATGAAATTAAAAGACACTTACTCCTTGGAAGGAAAGTTATTGACCAACCTAGACAGCATGTTAAAAGCAGAGACATTATTTTGTCAACAAAGGTCCATGTAGTCAAGGCTATGGTTTTTCCAGTGGCCATGTATGGATGTGAGAGTTGGACTAGAAAGAAAGCTGAATGCCGAAGAATTGATGCTTTTGAAATGTGGTGTCGGAGAAGACTCTTCAGAGTCCCTTAGACTGCAAGGAGATCCAACCAGTTCATCCTAAAGGAGATCAGTCCTGGGTGTTCATTGGAAGGACTGATGTTGAAGCTGAAACTCCAATTCTTTGGCCACCTGATGCAAAGAGCTGACTCATTTGAAAAGACCCTGATGCTGGGAAAGATTGAGGGCAGGAGAAGTGGATGACAGAGGATGAGATGGTTGGATGGCATCACCAACTCAATGGATATGGGTTTGGGTGTGCTCTGGGAGTTAGTGATGGACAGGGAGGCCTGGCGTGCTGCAGTTCATGAGGTCGCAGAGAACTGGACACCACTGAGTGACTGAACTGAACTGAAGTGAGTCCAACACTCATACGGTGGTTCAGAGATGATGGGGTTGAGCTCCTAATAGCGTCACTCTCCTTACTATCCTGTCCAAGACACCTTCCTTCCACATCCTTCTTCCAATCACCAAGAAGGAGGAAGGGAGTCTTGAAAGCCTGCCTCCTTTCTATGGCACAAGCTGAAAACCACACATGTGGGCTTCATCATATAGCATATAGCATCACGCAGTGAAAGGGATGTTTAAATGTCCTGTATTTATGATCAGCTGACCAAAAGAATTTGAGATCATGTAATGATGAGAAGGAACAAGGGGGGAAAAAAGAACATTAAGGACAACTAATAATCTCAAACATCCATAAAAAGGATGAAGGTAGAATACCTTAAGATCAATGGGAAGGGAGGAAGGAGTAAATAAACTCTGAATAGCAGGAAAAACCCTGGAATGAAGTTGAGGAAAAGAGATATTGTAAAGGTCCTGGCAAAGGAGATTCTCTCCCTTGGTTTTCTAGAACTTCTTGATTCACCTGTAAATGACAACATCATTTGTCTACTAGAGGTATATTCTATCTGAGGATGGTCACAGGGGGAAAGACCTACAATATGTACCTTCCAGGTATTAAAATGTGGTCATGTTTCAGGATCAACAAGAACATCATTATGTTCCAGTATTAACTAGAATATCAGGCTCTGGAAGAGGCTTAAAGAGAAATGAGCACCTCAGGTGCCTTGCAGTGTTGTAACACATTCTGTTATATTGAAAATAGCATTCAGGTGGCACAGAGATAAAGAACCCGCTGGCCACTGCAGGAGACACAGCTTTGATCCCTGAGTTGAGAAGATCCCTTGGAGAAGGAAAAGGCAACCCATTCCAGTATTCTTGCCTGGGAAAATCTCATGGACAGAGGAGGCTGGCGGGCTATAGGTTCATGGGGTCCTGAAGAGTCAGACACAACTGGCTGACTGAGCACACACATATTGAATCAACATTTGGAATGAGAGTGTTTTTTGGTTTTAGTTTTGTGTTTTCAGACAATGATGGGGCAATAAAGATACTTATCAAGTGTGTATTATACAGTCACTGAGAGTAGAGTGCTAGATGATATTTTTAAAGTCCTGCCGTCAAAGAACCTTTTTTTTCTCAACAGGGTGGTGATTGTTACCCAAATAATTATATGAAGAATTCATTCTTACAGGAATAGGAAACCATGAAATACAGAAGGTTTGAGTTCGAGAGTGAATGATCTGATGCATATTTTGAATGAATTATTTTGATTGCTTAAGAGTTTACTGAAAAGATGAATCAAAAAATCATGTCAGTTTCCATAAGAAATTTGAGATGGATCCCGCATAACAGTGATCTCAGTGAAATTCAGCACCCAGGACCTCCCTGGAGTTCTGGTGGTTATCGCTTCATGTTTTCAATGTAGGGCACTGTTTTGCCTAAAGTTTTCATTTTCATCTCAGTTCAAAGGATTTGTTGACAAAACAAGCCACTCATTATATAAAAATAAATAATAAAAAAGAGATGGGAATACCAGACCACCTGATCTGCCTCTTGAGAAACCTGTATGCAGGTTGGGAAGCAACAGTTAGAATTGGACATGGGAACAATAGACTGGTTCCAAATAGGAAACAGGAGTACGTCAAGGCTGTATATTGTCACCCTGCTTATTTAACTTATATGCAGAGTATAGTTCTGAAATGCAGATCTTGGGTGCAATCTTAAAAATGGCAGAATGATCCCTCTTTGTTTCGAAGGCAAACCATTCAATATCACAGTAACCCAAGTCTATGCCCCAACCACTAATGCTGAAGAAGTTGAAGTTGAACAGTTCTAAGAAGATCTAAAAGACCTTCTAGAATAAACACCAAAAAAAGATGTCATTTTCATTATAGGAGACTGGAATGGAAAAGTAGGAAGTCAGGAGATATCTGGAGTAACAAGCAAATTTGGCCTTGGAATACAAAATGAAACAGGGCAGAGGCTAACAGAGTTTTGCCAAAAGAACGCACTGGTCATGGCAAACACCCTCTTCCAACAACACAAGAGAAGACTCTACACATGGACATCACCAGATGGTCAATGCTGAAATCAGACTGATTATATTCTTGGCAGCCAAAGATGGAGAAGCTCTATACAATCAACAAAAACAAGATCAGGAGCTGACTGTGCCTCAGATCATGAACTCCTTATTGCCAAATTCAGACTTAAATTGAAGAAAGTAGAAAAAACCACTAGACCATTCAGGCATGACCTAAATCAAATCCCTTACGATTATACATTGGAAGTGACAAATAGATTCAAGGGATTAGATCTGACAGAGTGCCTGAAGAACTATGGATGGAGCTCCATGACATTGTACAGGAGGCAGTGATCAAGACCATCCCCAAGAAATGGAAATGCAAAAAGGCAAAATGGTTGTCTGAGGAAGCCTTACAAATAGCTGAGAAAAGAAAAGAAGCTAAAGGCAAAGGAGAAAAGAAAAGATATACCCATTTGAATGCAGAGTTTCAAAGAATAGTGAGGAGAGATAAAAAAAAAGCCTTCCTCAGTGATCAATGCAAAGAAACAGAGGAAAACAATACAATGGAAAAGATTAGAGATCTTTCAAGAAAATTAAGAGATATCAAGGGAAGATTTCATGCAAAGATGGGCACAATAAAGAACAGAATAGTACGGACCTAACAAAAGCAGAAGATGTTAAGAAGTGGTGGCAAGAACACAGAGAAAATGATCATGACTGAGATATCCATGATGGTGTGATCACCCACCTAGAGCCAGACATCCTGGAATGTGAAGTCAAGTCGACCACTACAAACAAAGCTAGTGGAGGTGATGAAATTCCAGTTGAGCTAATTCAAATACTGAAAGATGATGCTGTGAAACTGCTGCACTCAACATGCCAGCAAATTTGGAAAACTCAGCAGTGACCACACGACTGGAAAAGGTCAATTTTCATTCCAATCCCAAAGAAAGGTAATGCCAAAGAATGCTCAAACTACTGCACAATTGCACGTACCTCACATGCTAGCAAAGTAATGCTGAAAATTCTCCAAGCCAGGCTTCAACAGTACATGAACTATGAACTTTCAGATGTTCAAGATGGATTTAGAAAAGGCAGAGGAACCAGAGATCAAATTGCCAACATCTCTTAGATCATTGAAAAAGCAAAAGAGTTTCAGAAAAACATCTACTTTTGCTTTATTGAGTAGGTCAAAGCCTTTGACTGTGTGGATCAAAATGAACTGTGGAAAATTCTTCAAGAGATGAGAATACCAGACCACCTTACCTGCCTTCTGAGAAATCTGTATGCAGGTCAAGAAGAAACAGTTAGAACTGAACATGGAACAACAGACTGGTTCCAAATCGGGAAAGGAGTAGGTCAAGGCTGAATATTGTCACACTGCTTATTTAACTTATATGCTGCTAAGTCACTTCAGTCGTGTCCGACTCTGTGTGACCCCACAGACAGCAGGCCACCAGGCTCCCCCGTCCCTGAGATTCTCCAGGCAAGAACACTGGAGTGGGTTGCCATTTCCTTCTCCAATGCATGAAAGTGAAAAGTGATAGGGAAGTCTCTCAGTCATGTCTGACTCTCAGCGACCCCATAGACTGCAGCCCACCAGGCTCCTTCGTCCATGGGATTTGCCAGGCAAGAGCACTGGAGTGGGGTGCCACTGCCTTCTCCAACTTATATGCAGAGTACACCATGAGAAATGCCAGACTGGATGAAGCACAAGCTGGAACCAAGATTGTCGGGAGAAATATGAATAACCTCAGATACCCAGATGACACCACCCTTACGGTAGAAAGCAAAGAAGAAATAAAGAGCCTCTTGATGAAAGTGAAAGAGGAGAGTGAAAAAGTTGGCTTAAAACTCAACATTCAGAAAACTAAGATCATGGCATCCAGTCCCATTACTTCATGGCAAATATATGGGGAAACAATGGAAATAGTGAGAGAATTTTTTTTTTTTGGGGGGGGGGGTTGCTCCAAAATCACTGCAGATGGTGACTACAGCCATGAAATTAAAAGATGCTTGCTCCCTGGAAGAAAAGCTTATGACCAATCTAGACAGCATATTAAAAAGCAGAGACATTACTCTGCCAAAAAATGTCCGTCTAGTCAAAGCTATGGTTTCTCCAGTAATCATGTATGGATGTGAGTATTGGACTATAAAGAAAGCTGAGCACTGAAGAATTGATGCTTTTGAACTGTGATGTTGGAGAAGACTCTGAGAGTCCCTCAGAGAGTGCAAGGAGATCCACCCAGTCAATCCTAAAGGAAATCAGTCCTGAATATTCATTGGAAGGACTGATGCTGAAGCTGAAACTCCAATTCTTTGGCCACCCGATGCGAAGAACTGACTCACTGGAAAAGACCCTGATGCTGGGAAAGACTGAAGGCAGGAGAAGATGTGACAGAGGATGAGATGGTTGGATGGCATCACCGACTCAATGGACATGAGTTTGAGCAAGCTCTGGGAATTGGTGATGGACAGGGAGGCCTGGCATGATGCAGTCCATTGTGTCACAGAGTTGGACATGACTGAGCGACTAAGCTGAACTGAATACAAATACTTATTAGAGAATGATCTAGTTTACTTTCAATATACTTTCATTAAAAGAAAAGAGAAACAGAACAAAGAATACATCACCAAATCGCTTTCTGACCAACATCCAGACTTAGGCATGGTAAGTCCCTCGTCACAGCACATCGGGAGTCCCAATTGGGAAAGGGTCCCAGGCAGTGCACCCCCTCCACGGATGAGACTTCAAAGATTGCAGTTCATTCCCACTTATAATCCCAGGAGGGTCACGAACTGAGATCTTCATCAATCTGTGACAAATTGCAGCTCTGGTTTCCTGTTAATGCTGTTTGTTTTGTTGTGTAAAACTTAGAATGTAGTTAAGCCTGGGGCTTGGTTGGCCTGGCCCCCTCCAGGGTCTCAACAATCTCAAATTCCTCCCCCATCTTATCTGTGGTGCTGTAAGCCTTGCACTCACAGCAGGCCCTCACTCCCAGTGTCCGGCTGGTTAGAAGCAAGGTCAGAGGCCTGCTCTGCTTTGGCTCCAAAGCCTAGACCGAACTATTCATTTAATTTCCCTAAAAGGGGCACAGGTTCAATCCCTGGTCGACGAACTAAGATCCCATATGTTGTGTGGTATGGCAAAAGATTAAAAAAAAAAAATGATCAAGTTAAATACTGACCTAATGTTTGTAAATAACTAAAAATGGTTTGCTTTGTTCTAAATCACATTATTTGTTCTATTTCCCATTATAAAAAGTAGAGGATTTCATTGAATCTGACCTGGGTTCGACCCCTGGGTTGGGAAGATCCCCTGGAGGAGGGAATGGCTACCCACTCCAGTATTCTGACCTGGAGAATCCCACAGACACTGCTGATTTGCAAGACATGCCATGGTTCATGTATGATTCAGTTCAGTTCAGTTCAGTTGCTCAGTCGTGTCCAGCTCATTGTGACCCCATGGACTGTGGCACTACAGGCCTCCCTGTCCATCACCAACTCCCAGAGTTTACGCAAACTCATGTCCATTGAGTCAGTGATGCCATCCAACTATCTCATCCTCTGTCATCCCCTTCTCCTCCTGCCTTCAATCTTTCCCAGCATCAGGGTCTTTTCCAATGAGTCAGTTCTTCGCATCAGGTAGCCAAAGTATTGGAGTTTCAGCTTCAGCATCAGTCCTTCCAATGAGTATTCAGGACCAGTTTCCTTTAGGATGGACTGGTTGGATCTCCTTGTTGTCCAAGGGACTCTTAAGAGTCTTCTCCAACATGTATGATTAAGAAAACAAAAACACCGCTGAATCTAATCGTAAGCCATCACGAGTATAACATCCATCTGATTTCAGGGAGTGAGAAAAAAAAGTGACTTGGAACTGGTTAAAAAAAAATGGTGAAATATCTTACTTTCCTGTTTTAGATAGTTCTCTGTCCCCCAGTTCTACTGATCAGCTTTCTGGATGTAACAAGAGGTTATAAGAAAAACTATAAGGCATCCACAAATTACAGGCTGTTTAAAGATAACTCTTACCTATCCTAAGCACTATGAAATTAGCTTTGCTTTGAAGTCTCACATTTCATAGGATAATCCAATAGTCCTATAGAATTTGGCAATATTGTTCCTTTAAGCCAACTTCTTTTTAAAATTTTTAAAATTAAAAAAAATTGAAATATAGCTGAATTACAATATTGTGTTAATTTATGCTGTGCAGAAAAATGATTCATTTATACATTATTAAAGGACAGTGACCACGGCCATGAAATTGAAAGATGCTTGCTCCTTGGAAGAAAGGCTATGACAAAACTGACAGCGTATTAATAAGCAGAGACATCACTTTGCCGACAAAGGTCTGTATAGTCAAAGCTATAGTTTTTCCAATGGTCATGTACAGATGTGACAGCTGGACCATAAAGGCTGAGCAACCAAGAACTGATTCTTTCAACCTGTGGTGCTGGAGAAGACTCTTGAAAGTCCCTTGGACAGCAAGGAGATCAAACCAGTCAATTCTAAGAGAAATCAACCCTGAATATTCATTGGAAGAACTGGTGCTTAAGTTGAAGCTCCAATACTTTGGCCACCTGATGCATAGAGCTCATTCAGTGGAAAAGACCTTGATGCTGGGAAAGATTGAAAGCAAGAGAGAAGGGGATGACAGAGGATAAGATGGTTGGATGGCATCACTGACTCGGTGGACATGAATCCTGAGCAAACTCCAGGAGATAGTGAAGGACAGGGAAGCCTGGTGTGCTGAGTTCATGGGGTTGCAAACATCAGGACATGACTTAGAAACTGAAGAACAACAAGGGCGCTAGGCAGGTAAAACCATGTGTCTGAAAGGAGAGACCCAGGGAAAAGGACACAGCTCAGACACTGGATTATATTGGGAGATGTTAGAAAGAGGATTATTTTAATAAGACACACCTTTGTACTATATAATTTTTTGATCTGTCTATATATATATGCTATATGTATATGTGTATATATATGTTCTATATGTATATGCATGTATATATGTATATGTATATGTGTGTGTGTATATATATATATATATATATATATATATGCTGTTCTGTGCTTAGTCGCTTAGTTGTGTCCAACGCTTTGTGACCCTATGGACTGTAGCCCCCAGGCTCCTCTGTCCTTGGAGATTCTCCAGGCCAGAATTCTGCAGTGGGTAGCCTTTTCCTTCTCCAGCACATCTTCCCAACCCAGGGATCAAACCCAGGTCTCCTACATTTCAGGCGGATTTTTTTCCCAGCTGAGCCACCAGGGAAACTCATATATATGTGTTGCCAGCTCAATACTGATGATGAGAAGGTGGAGGAAGGGGACAAGGAAAAGGGGATGAAACCAGAATACTTTCCCCAACTGCTGTGACATCAGTTGTGAAGAAGTAAAGGGTATATATTAGTCAAGGAAATTAAACACTTGGAGGGTCTTTTGTTCTGACTTACAGTGCAAAGTGGGCAAGGCCCCAGGCAGCACAATGATGGTAAAGGAACCATTCCTTAATGGCACGTTGGTAAAACTATACCAACTCAAGACAAGAGAAGATGAAAATGCCACATGACCCAGATATTTTATAGCCATAAAAATTCCATTACCAGTATGGGAGAAAAGCAAGTAAAACTGGCCACATACGTTGGCTGGATTCAAGGGTGTTTTAATATATCAATGAAATAAATCAGGTCTCAGACACTTGAGTCCCAGGAACAGATTTCAAATGTACTACAAAGTGAATGGTAGCAGGAAGCAGAGAAGGTTTAAAAGCTGAGTTAAGAGAAAATATACTGAGGTCAAACACTAACAAATTTATGGTTTTGGCTTTGGGAGGAAGACCAGCAATTCTCACCAAAAAATGAAGACCAATTTCTGAGTGGAAGAGGTTTTTCCTTTACTTGCTCAGTATTCACTGTTTTGTGTTGTGCCGTGCTTAGTTGCTCAGTCATGTCTGACTCTGTGTGACCCCATGGACAGTAACCCACCCAGCTTGTCTGTCCACAGAGATTTTCCAGGCAAGAATATTGGAGTGGGCCTCCATGCCCTCCTCCAGGTAATCTTCCCAACCCAGATATTGAACCCAGGTCTCCTGCACTGCAGGCAGATTCTTTACCCACTGAGCCCCCAGGGAAGCCCATTCACTATTTTAGGCCAATATAGATTAGCATGGTGCCAACTGAAAGACTACAATTTGTACCTTCAATTCTCAGGAGGTATAATAAAAGCAAGTGAAGCTGTGATTAAATGTTACAGGGAACTCCTTCGCTTGATCTAGATTTTTCTAAAATAATAAATTCCTTGAAGGTCCCAGAGTTTTATCAATGGAGAAGCCCTGACTTAAACTTGCAAACCATCATGTGCTCGTTTCCTGGGCTTTGCATGATCACCGGCTGTAACTGGCTTCCCAAGTTCCCCAAGGGCTTTCTTCTGTTTTTAGCAGAAGATGATGTATTTAAGGTGATGGCTTTGGTCATCTCAGGGAGTGACTTAGTATTCCTTCAAATCAACCCTGTATGAAGGAGGTATACATGTTATTAAACTTCTGGTTTTGTCCTGGTTTAAAAAGAAAAAAGCTTGCAGGATTTTTAAAGCTTGCATGATTTCAACTACTGTTCACCAGTGCTTTTCCTTTCCCCCACCTTTTATCACCCTGATCTTAAGCCACCTCCTATGATGTATCATTTGATGTCAGACTAAGAGAAATCCTTAGAGATTCCATTTTGACAGATTTCCAAGGCATGGTATAAAAACAAGGGGCTTGCTGCTGGGCTTTCATGGTTCGCGTTTAAGCGATGAGTACATGTCACTTTGACCTGTGGATACACCAAAGAAAGAGGAATGGCTTAATGCCAGAAACACAAAGCACTTCCTAGGGCTTCCCCCTCCATATTGAGAAGTGGTTTTAAAAGCTTTTCTAAGCTGACTCAGCTTAGTAACTCCATAAGCCACATGACCTTGTTTGAGACCATAATTTGCTTCTATGTGATTTTTATATTTAAGGTTCATCAAGAGATTTTATTGATGTTTATCAGATAGATTGCCAGCTAAATGAACGTTAATGGTCATGTCCAGAGGAAATTAATACATTTGTTTACCCAACTGTCAAGAGGAATGACAATCAAGAGAGGTTCTCAGTGACACACAGCAAGTTGCCTTCAGTTTTCACTGGAAGACATGTAAAAAGGGATATATCACATATTCTATCTTTAGCCAAACTATGGAGAATATTTGAGCTTCCTTGGTGGTTCTGACAATAAAAAGTCTGCCTGCAATGCAGGAGACCCGGATTCGATCCCTGGTCTGGGAAGATCCCACATGCCCTGCAGCAACCAAGCCCATGCACCGTAAGAGCTGAAACCTGCCCACCCGCAGCCTGTACTCTGCAAGAAGAAAACCACTGCAGTGAGAAGCCCGCACACCACAAGGAAGAGTCGCCCTTGTTTCGCCACAACTAGAGAAAGCCCACTTCAGCCACGAAGACCCAGAGCAGCCAAAAATAAATCAATAAAAAATTTTCTAAAGTGGCTACAATAACTTCCCACTGAGATTAGAGACGTGAGGCCAAAAACAGTTGCAGCAATCATATTCAGCCTTGCACTAATGTCTCCACAGCTTTCCTAAATCCTCTATAAGTTATTCCTCAGCAGTGCACATTCTACCTCTTCATACCAGTGTTTCACATTTGCTATTCTCGTAACTTTCTTGGAGCAGATTCCTTGGCATGCTAGTATATCCGGTCCTCCATCTCAAATACACTATGTGTATTTAGTATGAACATGACTGACACTTGCTGAAAAGCTTTCCATATCTGGGGCTGCTGCTCCGATTGTGGACAGATCATTTCCTATGGCTCTAAGAATGAAAGCAATGTAAATTTACCTTATTCAACAGACTCAGGGTCTATCATCAGAGATGGGGAGAATTGAAAGCAAAGTAACAAGCCATATGAGTTAATAGTTTCCTTTTACAGACTGTAGAAAAGAAGGCTGGAGAGAATTAACTTGCTTCTAGGCACAGATTGTGTTCAAGGCGGACCCTGGATAGGAAATCTGATCTCCTAGTTAATTTCAGAGAGATCAGATGCTATGCACACATAAATGTGAATAGAAGCGGACATTTAAACCTGACATTGTCGCAGTGACACTATATAAAGTGTCCGCCTTGTACTTATGCTGGATCTTATATTCCAGGGAGGTGGGAGGAAGTAATATGGAAACACGATATCTTTAGGAAGAGAGGAAGTGATATGGAACCAAAATAACTTTAGGAAGCAAAATGCAGTCTGGTAATAGGGAAACCCCTGCTTGAAGATAGAGATCACTTCTGTGGGGCATCTCCAATGAACTAGAGAGAAGCTGTCAGCTAGGATGGTAATGTGAGTTATTGGACCCAATTCTTCACCCAGTTCTTAACCTTTGCTATACAACTTCACAGCTCCTCCCATAAGAGAGGCAGGGACATTTCTCCACCATTGACTTTGAATTCAGTTCATGGGACACACTTTCGTCAACAGAATGAGGTAAGCATGCCTTTGAGCCAGTTCTCAAGAAGTCTTGTGCATTTCTACCTGCCCTCCTGCACTTTGGCTCTTGCCATGAGAACATCCCTGGGCTGGCCTGCTGATCCTGGGAACTGGAAGAGAGGATGTGGAAAGCAGCCAGCCTCAGAAGAGCCAGATGGTTGCAGATGTGTGAGTGAGAACAGTTGATACTAGCCCAGCCGCTGAACTGAGCCTCCAGCTGACCCTCAGCTATCCCATAAAATAGGACCGATAGAAGGGCAGACTCTTTCATGCTGCCCATCTTTGGGAGCTGTCTGTTCTGCAGACAGCTGCCCATCTTTGGGGGCCATCAAAGCTGCAATATATTTGCACACAGCTGCACTCATACACTTTGGAAACAGATGATTCCAAAAATGGAACAACTTCAAATATTCCAAGAAAAGTACAAGTCAGGCTTTGAGAAACAGAAGGGGGTCCAGTGTGACTGAGCCACTCATTAAATGCTTGAAAACTTGCAGAATGTGGTTCCAAACAAATAGAAAAGGGCTAGGTTGAGTGTGGTCCTATGGGACAAGGTGGAGATTTTATCACAACTACAATGGAAAGACTTAGAAAGTTATAAAACTAGTAACTGACGGAATCTCTTTATCTTGTTGATACATAACTGGATACTCTGCAAGCATCAGATACAGGATGGTGAACAGAGAAGCAGGTAAATGAAAGGGGGCTCTTTCAATAGTTGCCATGAGACAATATACTTCTTGATGTCTCTGAACAAGTATATTATATATGTGTGTCTACATGGTGAGTGCACATATATATAGGTATAATACATTTATACATTTAATTATACTACATTACATATATAATCATACTTACAAATGCATATATTATCTATATACTATATTACATATTTTACATATTAGGTATTATATACACTATATATATATAATCACTTATCATATATGATGTGTATCATACATACATACTATATATATAGTTATATCTGTATTTAATAGTGGATAATATTATCAAGCTAATGGACCACAGTTGTGCTGATATCAACTGGGAGGACATTAAAAAGAATAGTGATATAATCCTCTCCAATTTATTTGCACAAATTGGTGACCAAAATGTCATAAGATATTTTTCAGGTCCTGAAACAGGTACATTTAGAAATAAAATATAACCCAATCTTCTATAATGAACACCCAGTATTTACATAAAGCAGAGCTGTAGAACTTCCCAGGATGATAACTAAAATGATGTTATAAAGAGAAATGTTCCATCAGAATTCCCCAGAAGCAAATAACACATCCATGCGGTCCAAGTTAGAGTGTCCCCTGAGAAAGCAGTACTACCTCTCAATTCATCCTTTACACAGGTTCCCTGAGGCAGTCCAAGGACAAAAGTCATTCCCCTTAGAGGAACATGGAAAAATTCTTTAAAAAATAAAAATGAATAGCCAGGAAATCCAAATATCATGTTAAAGAGTCTTACCTGTGTTTCAACCACAATGTAGCATTTGAACTTGTAGCTATATTGGCTGAACCATTGTCTGCAAATCACAAAATGCCTCAAAGGTGGGCCTGCAATTATTCACAGATAACCGTTTCCCATCTGGCTTGGACCATGGGTAAAGTTCAGACAATCTTAGAATTTCCCAGAGTTCAAGCTGGTCCTACATTAGATGTGCTTTATTTGGGGGGTGATGAGTCCCTTCAAACATGTTTTTTTAAATGCCATTTGAATAAGGTCAGAGACATATCAGAATTTAATGAAAGTAGCAGGGAATATAAAAATTTCAAAGGTGGAAACCCGGTCATGACATTCCTAGCAAAAAAAAAAATATATATATATATATATATGTATGTATGTATATATATATATATATATATATATATATATATATATATATATACACACACACACACAATAAAATTCTGTCACAGGGATTTCCCTGGCATCCAGGGATTAGATTTCAACTTTCACTGAAGGGGTGCAAGCTTGATGCCTAGTGGGGGAGCTAAGATCCAATATGCCTTGAGGCCAAATAAAATGAAACATAAAACAGAAATAATACTGCAACAAGTTTTTAAAAGAAGACTTAAAAATGACCCACATCAAACAATTTAACAAAAAACTTGATCACAAATATAAATTACATGTATCTTTGAGGGGTAGAATCCTGGCACATGGTAAGCCAGATTTCTAGGATAGATTCTTAGGAAACACAGGAGTGTTTTCACACATTTCAATCTTCCATGAGAAAAATGCATCCTACAAAATGTTCTTGGGCTGTTGAGCACAGTGTAGCCTGGAATGACTCTCAGAAGTGGCTGAAAAAGGGCTGTAAAAATAGACTTACTTAGGTCAACCCTCAGACCACCTAACCACATCAAACCAGACTGACGTCGGAGCAAGGCATCCAGATCTGGATTTGCTATGATTTCTCTTCACCCCAAATAGAATCATCACTCTCTCTCTCTAAGCCAAAGGTTCCTACTGCTGTTGCAAAATTAAGACAGACTTTGTATGTGTTTGTATTCTCTATTGTCCCTATAGTTCTAGCTGTGCATTGGCACTAATGGCAGAAAATAAGCAAGAAATGGTACAGTCAAGATACATGTAAGCCAAAGGAATACCACCAACAGAGGAGCAATAAAAATATAAAACAACAAAGATGGATGGGAAAGTCACAGCTTACAGAAACACTGCTTTGATTTCTAGATAATGGTGGTCACGGGTACTAGATACCAGTTTCCCTGTTTTCCAAGACTTTGGTCTCTCTTTATCTCATGCTGGGGACTTCACTGACGGCCCATTGGTAAAGAATCTGCCTGCCAATGCAGAGAACATGGGGTCGACCCTGGTCCGGGAAGATTCCACATGCTGCAGGGCAACTAAGCCCGTGGACACAACTACTGAAGCCTGCGTGCCTAGAGCCTGAGCTCAGCAACAGAAGAAGCCAGCACACTGAGAAGTTCATGCTCTGCAATGAAGAGCAGCCCCCACTTGCTGCAACAAGAGAAAGCCCAAGTGCAGCAACGAAGACCTAGCACAGCTAAAAATATAAAAGATAAATAAATACATTAAAAAAAATCTGATGCCCCTAGCATCAGTTTCCACTTCTTCTTCATCCAAAGTCCATGTGGTTTGGTGGGGTGATCTCAAGCTAGGCTGGGCATTTGATCAAGGAAGGACCATCATACCTTTTCATAGCATTGCATCGTACTTGACTCGAATACTCATTTTGTATCATGCGTTTGGATACCTGATGTGATTAAACCAGCCACAGGAAATCCCTAGGCTTCTGAGAGACACTGGAGACTACTGACTTTCCCCTGCAACTGTTCAGGGACAGAATGCAGGCTTGGGGTTTCTGGAAGCCATATTTTATCAAGAAGAGGAAGCAATGAAGAAAAGAGAGCAGGGCGGAGAAGCAGAGAAAGATTTATTGCCCTTGGCTCCTAATCCTAGAACTAGCTATGCATGAAAGCAGGGCCACCCTTGGAATTCCCAGTTTTATGAACCAATAAATCCCTCATTCTGCTTAATCTGGTTTCAGGAGGGTTTCTGTCCCTTGCAATTAACACATTCACAACTGATATATTTTGGTGCATATGACTGTCATTCTTTGTGTATAATCCAAGGCGAAAGTAATAATAAACATGTAACTTGGAGCTACAGAAGCTTTTAAATACCAGTGACTATACAATATTCATACAAAAAATTCCCTTCCAGTCAAATAAGAAAGAATTTAAAAACAACACATGACTACTGCTATCATGTAATTTGTTTCATCAGTTGGAATGAATAATTGCCCCAAAGAGGTCACATTTTAGATCTATTTTTTAATTATTTATTTATTTGACTGTGTCAGGTCTTAGCTGTGGCACACAGGACCTTCACTGTATTCTGCAGGGTTTTTCGTTGCAGTGCACGGACTCTCTAGTTGTGGCGCACAGACTCTCTAGTTGTGGCGCATGGGCTACAGAGCATGTGGGTGCAATAGCTGTAGTTTGTGGCTTAGTTGCTCCTCAGCATGTAGGATTTTAGTTCCCTGAACAGGGATTGAACCCACGCCCCCTGTGTTGCAAGGATTCCTAACTACTGCACAAACAGGGAACTCCCAAGGTGTTGCATTTGAAACTACAATTCAGAACCACCAAAAAACTCTCCGTCATGAATCAGTGGAATTTCTCATGTATTTTATACTTCGTGCATTTTAAACGTTCCATCTGTATCTTGTGAATGTTGTCGTGATCGCTTGTACTGAATGGATTATAATTATTTATTTCTGCCTCCCTAGTTGGAGTCTATTCAAACTTGTAAATTCAGTACCTAGGACAGCACCTGGCAAAGCCTGTGCTCTGTCAAGGGCCAACTGACAACATTAAAAAGCATCAGGGAGAGAGGTTAAAGGCGAAACCTGAGCAGCTTATCTCTGTTTATTACAACCACACTGTATAAGTTAAGAATGTGCAAACATCTACCCATATTTTCAAAAACAGTGTACCAAAAAACAAATACTGATGCCAGAACAGATTAATGAAGCTATCAACAGTCAGTTCAACTTTTGTTTTTAAAAGCAGACAGCAGTTATGCCTGGATGCTACTGGCTTATTTAAATGTAGGCAGGAGACGATGATAAAATGAAAAGTACGAGAAAAAAGTAAGAAAAAATAAGTGAAGAATAGGAAATAATAAGAACATGAGAGGGAACAGAGAAGTTGAGGTAATACCAGAGGTTTATACAGGTCACCTCCAGCTCTTATGACATCAACTTTGTGGCTCATTGACTGCATTTCTTTGGGCCTCATATTGATTTTAGTCACATGGGCAAATGCCATTTTTGATTCAGAACATCACAGATGTCATCATTTCCAGACCTGACCCAACTGTCTAGCCTCTGGTAATTGTTTTCAGTTGAATGAGGAAAGAACGGATGCATTCAAATCACTATAATGCAACTAACCAATTGGAAAATGACACAGACAGGAAAAAACTCCCTCCCTCATGCCTGAAGCACTATCATACTAAGATGCTGAAGCATGAGATTCCATTATCATTATCGTTATCTAAGCTTGACTAGCTGTAAATGAATTTCAAGTTCCGGGTACCCAGCCAAGGCACAAAACGAAGACACTGTTAGCAGACAATATTAAGCAGTACAAATGCCTACCTTCCTAAGAAAATAGTTTTAATTAAAACAGCCTTGCCCTTGAGGGAGTCAGGGTAGGGGATGAACATATTGAGATGTGAGATAACCATTTCAGAGCAAAGTTCCCCCCACCCAGTTTGAGTGACCTATGTGCATACAAATTTCAGAATTTTCCTCTTCATACTCTAGATATTTATACAAACGAATCATTTGCCGTTAAAATATACTAGGGGTATAAATCCAAGAGGACCTTGATGGGGCTCACTCTTAAAGGTTCTCATCATTGGTCCTCTTCCAGATTTTCTTCTCACGTACTTTGTGGTTTCTGTTCTGCGGTGTCACACACAAACACACATCACTGTGTCACTGAAGACTTAAACATGATGGGTGTGATTATTAAAATGATATGCATTTGTGGGGACATGACTTTTTATCATGGCATTGTGGATTTCCTGTCCTACCGAGTCATCCCTAAATGGGCACATACCAAATACAAAGTAACAGGCAACTGGAAAGGAATACAGATGCCCTCACTTTAACTCCTCGACAGTCATGAGGGTTCCAGCCTCTCTTTCACCTCTAGGAAAAAAAGACCTTGTCTCATCTTATATTCTCCTGAACAGTTCTTGAGTGACACTGGATCTAAGGGCTAGAAAATTCTCTAGTTTCTCTTGTAATATCTTCATGCCTCCTACATAGCCTTTTGATGATTATGGGCAATTAGGGTTCCATGTAGAGAAGTTGTATTTAGGGAGAAAATGTGCTGACTGGCAAACACTCATTTGGAAACCTTGAAGATCACATTGTCCATTGTAAATTAACAACTAGGCAACGCAGTTTTTCATACATCCTTATTTTTATGGGTTGGTGTTCTTGATTGCCGTCAACAGCTGCCATATTGAATCTGTGAAAGCCAGATAAACAGGCTTAGTTGCTTGGAAGCCAGACACAAGGCAGTCAGGAAAAACGCTCAACTCTGCCCCAGTGCTGCTGTCACAATATCACAGCAGATGCTCCTACCTGTGTGCAGCTGTCCATGTTAGGGACTGGACGACACACAAACCAACAAAGCTGGGTAGGAAGGACCAGACCCTCAGCCACCCAGCTTGATAATCTCCCTGCACACGGTAACCTGAGCTTGTATAGTTACCCACGTACCTCTCCCCCTTGGTCTTGTGAGTGGTGTCTCCTTGGGAGAACAGGTTATAGATGGACCCCAATTATAAAGGCCTTTAGAAAATATCATTTTAGCCTATTTTTCACCCTTCACACTATAAAAGGAAAGTTGGAAGTGAGTCACAGTGGGTATGAATGAAGACAAACTACAGATGCCTCTACAGACTTTCTTGAATAAAACCTGGGAAGATGGAGGAAACTGACAAGGAAGATGTAGAAGGATGAGACAAGTGGTCATACCTAGGTGCAGAGACTCTAAGACAGGCCCAGAGTTTGCCAGGGTCCCCTAGCCATGTGGGAAAGCTGCTAAAATTCCCCTGAATCCAAGAGGCAGTGTAGACTGGCTCAGTTACCAGCCCAGCTGGAGAGAAGCCTGCAGAGAAACTCAGTAAGGTCATAGCTTTGGTGGGAGTGGATGAACACGCAGGGACCCGAGACCACACCAACCTCACTCTCCATCACTCTCACCCAAAGGCACGTACTACCAAACTAACTGTATCTTAGAAGCAACTACCCAGAAAAGGCAGAGAACTCAGAATTGACCATAAGAACCATATTGAATTACCTATGACTGATTGAGATAAATTTTCTGCTGTTTGGCTAAAAAGTAGGGAGAAGAAAAAGAAATTACCTTACATTTGGAGGAATACAATTGCATTTTTTATACACCTGAGTATATAACTTGATGTAAGCACCCTCTACAAAATACTTAGTGTACAGTATAACTCAGAATGCAGCCTTATCCCAAACAACACATGTGGAATAGAAAGGGCAATAAGCGTACCTGTTCCCTTGTATACAAACAGCCTTTATTATGCTCTTCCACCATTGCTGGTTTCCTTTTCTCTCTTGGAAATGAAGAAAGAGACTTTGTTCTCATCTCTGTGTCTCCAGGTCTAACATAGTCCCTGACTTTTTGAGCAGACACTGAAATACAGGAGGTCCCCAGGTTTATCCTGAATAAGAATTAACTAGAACTCAGCTAACTCAGTAAAGCTATAATACTCCCAGTTATGGTTTATTACAATGAGAGAACACAGATTAAAATAGGCAATGGGAAAAAATGCATAACGGCAGAGTCCAGGAGAGACCAGGTGTAGGACTTTTTGTGGTCCTCTTCCAGCACAGCCATGCAGACAATGCATTATTCTCCCATCAATGATGTGTGATAATATGCACAGAGTATTGTCAACCAGGGCAGCCCAGGGAAGCTTGGTGTCCAGAGATTTTATTGGAGTTTGGTCTTATAGGCATGGCTGATCACCTGCATGGTTGACCTTAGTCTCTAGCTGCTCCAAAGATGGAGCTGGTATCTTTTGGATGAATCAAGGGCTCCACCATAAATCATATTGCTGCCATTGACTATCTGGCATGATCCAAGGTCCTCAGGTAAACAAAGATACTTATCAGGCAGCACATTCCAAAGGCGTAAAGGTTAAACCCCAGGAGCTGGGGACCAAGAACCTGTCTTCTGGAAAGGTTAATCTTTTAGTGCACCTTTCAGTATTTGTTTAATAAACAGAATGGCTGATGAATAAATGAATGACAATTCCACTGTTGCTATCCAGTCACTAAGCTGTGTCCAGCCCTTTGTGACCCCATAGTCTGCAGCATGCCAGGCTTCCCTGTCCTTCACTACCCACCAACATTCACTCAAATTTACGTCCATTGAGTCAGTGATGCCATCCAACCATCTCATCGTCTGCCGTCCCCTTCTCCTCCTGCTCTCAATCTTTCTCAGCATCAGGGTCTTTTCCAATGAGCCGGCTCTTCGCATCAGGTGGGCAAAGTATTGGAGCTTCAACTTCAGCATCAGTCCTTCCAGTGAATATTGAGGGTTGATTTCCTTTAGGATTGACCCATATGATCAGTATGAAAAGACAATTCTATAATAAATATGTATTTTTAAAAGCCCCTTTCTGTATTTGTGGGCACTCAGGTGTCACACAAGCTTTCTCCCACAACTCTCAAAAGATATAGAAGTTCCTTGTTGAGTTGTTCAAGCCATGAATTCATCTTTTAATTCTACCAACCAGCTTAGATCATGCTTTACCAGGCCAGAATCACTATCGTCCAAGTGTACTGTATCAGATAATGATTTCCAGAAACCAGTGGGTGTACCGGATGGGGTTGGGGAGGCTGACAGACAAAGAGTTGTTTCTACTAGATTCTATGAGATATTGATTGCTATGGGGAAACCAGATAACACACTGCAAGAAGAACAGAATAATCACCCACGAATCCCTGGCTTTTAAATGAAAATCACTGTGAAGAAAGAGTGAAGTGTGGTTTAAGGACTTTTAATTCAGCACTCTTGACCCTGCAGTGGCAGAAACAAGAACGCTGATGTTTATTCACTCGAGACGCACTGGCTTGCCACTTAACAGAGTAGAGGAGGCTTGTAAAAGCTAACAAAATGCCAACATTTCTGCAAGGAGTGGGCTGAAATGCCCAGCTGGGGAGACTAAAAGCTCTCTTTTGAAACCCATCTTCATTCTATCCAGATCCAGAGTTGTTTTTCATCTGCAAAGATGGAGCCAAACTATGTCGATGATGGATGAAGGTTCAAATGTCACCAGAAAAGATAAGAAAACCACGAGGCAGGAGAGCTCTTAGATAAGCACAGCTTACATTTGACAAATGACAGATGCTGTTAATGAGAGACCAGTTCACTGGATGGACATGCAATTGATTTTTTTTTAAAGATTTTTTTTTTAATGTGGACCGTTTAAAAAATCTTTATTGAATTTGTTACAATATTGCCTCTGTTTTATGTTTTGATTTTTTGGCATGTGAGATCACAGCTCCCTAACCAGGGATCAAACCCACACCTTCAGCATTGGAAGGTGAAGTCTTAACCACTGGACCACCAGGGAAGTCCCTGATTTTCTTTCTGAAACCTGTACAGAGAGTCTCCTTTTAACACTCTGTTTCTGGGAGGAAAATACAGAATTTGGAGTTAGAGAACCAAAACTGTAGGTGCCCTGTAGAAAGCCAGGTGACTTCTGTTAACAGATAAATCCAAAAATATCAGTTTATTGACCCATCAGCTCCTGTCTTTTTCCCTCTCTCTGCACCATCCTCATTCCTTCCCATCCTACAATTTCCAACCAACTCCCCTCCTATTTTGTCCACAAAGAAACCCATCAGAGAAGTGGCTCTCAAAATTCAAGTGTACCCCAACCACCTGGTGGCTTTTTAAAACACAAAAGGCTGGATTCCCACCCCCAAATTTTCCAGTTGAGTTGGTCTGGGTTGGGGTCGCCAAACGTTCATTTCTAGTTTAAGTTCCCAGGTGTTGCTGATGCTCTTGGCTGGGAAACTATCCTTGAGAAACACTCACGGGTAGTTTTAGAGTCTCATCAGTATATCACTCAAAAGAAAATTAGGTGTCTTCAGTTAGGACATGGAGATAAGGCAGAAGGGCATCATGAAAAGGAGCAGCAGAATTGAACTTGTCTGACCTCTAAGAGTCTTGTCGAAGATCCATGCCTCCTTCCTCCTCTGGATGTGAGTGCTTTCCCAAGAAAGATGGTGACCTCTTGCAAGGTTAGAGGAAAACTGACAGTGGTTCAGTAATTGATCACAGTCATGACAAGCCTAAACTCTGTCCTCTTGAGACCAGCTAGGACCTGGGATGCTTTGCTGCCATGCTTGCACTTGGACACATATTTTCTCCAACAACAAAATACAAAGAAACTATCTGGAACTAAACATAACTGCATGCATGTGTGGTTGGGGCAAATTCTGGACAAAAGACACAAAAAGACAAAAAAAAAAAAAAACCCCACTTCTGAAAAGTTAGGAGCAAAAGTTAAGGGCATGCCCCCTGCACTCAACACCACCCAATAGCTCAGTGAACCACCTAAGCCACTCCTCCAGCCCGACCCCTGGACACACCCTTGCCCTCACACCATATAAGGAGCAACCTCACTACCCGCCTATCCTTGGGAGCAAGCAAGCAAGGGAACCTATTGTTTGTTCTTAGTGCCCCCTGTGCAGCAGGGGTTGTGATAAAGCCTTGACTAAATTTCTTCTCTGGCCTCTCAGTTCAGCTCAGTTCAGTTCAGTCGCTCAGTCGTGTCCGACTCTTTGTGACCACATGGACTGCAGCACACCAGGTTTCCCGGTCCATCACCAACTCCCAGAGCTTGCTCAAACTTATGTCTATCGAGTTGGTGATGCCATCCGACCATCTCATCTTCTGTCATCCCCTTCTCCTCCTCCCTTCAATCTTGCACAGCATCAGGGTCTTTTCCAATGAGTCAGTTCTTCACGTCAGGTGGCCAAAATATTGGAGTTTCAGCTTCAACATCAGTCCTTCCAATGAACATTCAGGACTAACTTCCTTTAGGATGGACTGGTTGGATCTCCTTGCAGTCCAAGGGACTCTCAAGAGTCTTCTCCAACACCACAGTTCAAAAGCATCAATTCTTCGGTGCTCAGCTTTCTTTATAGTTCAATTCTCATGTCCATACATGACCACTGGAAAAACCATAGTTTGACTAGACGGACCTTTGTCAGCAAAGTAATATCTCTGCTTTTTAATATGCTGTCTAGGTTGGTCATAGCTTTTCTTCCAAGGAGCAAGCATCTTTTAATTTCATGGCTGCAGTCACCATCTGCAGTGATTTTGGAGCCCCCCAAAATAAAGTCTCTCACTGTTTCCATTGTTATCCCATCTATTTGCCATGAAGTAATGGGACTGAATGCCACAATCTTAGTTTTCTGAACGTTGAGTTTTAAGCCAACTGTTTTCACTCTCCTCTTTCTCTTTCATCAGGATGCTCTTTAATTCTTTTCTTTCTGCCATAAGGGTGGTGTCTTCTCTGTATCTGAGGTTATTGATATTTCTCCCAGCAATTCTGATTCCAGCTTGTGCTCCATCCACAATCTGGAATCATCTCTGGCCTCTAGTCAAGTTCCATTAATTGGGAAAGGCCAAGAACCCAGGTCAGTATCACTCTGATCATACCAGGAAGGGTCTGATCCTCCCCCCAAACCAAATGCTGGGCTGGCAGGTTGGGCACAAGATTCTGCCATCACTCCTGTCACTTATGCTCTGGCCCCAGATCATGCTGGAGGTGGAGCCAGTGTTTAATCTTTGAAGCTGAAGAGTTGGGAGCCCTCCCTTTTAACCCTGTAACCATGCTAGGTTTCCACACGCTGCTAAGTGAAAGTGAAAGTGTTAGTCACTCAGTCCTGTCCTACTCTTTGTGACCCCACTGACTGTAGCCTGCCAGGCTCCTCTGTCCATGGGATTTTCCAGGCAAGAATACTATAGTGGCTTACCAGTAACAGTTCTGCTAACACAAAGCTAACAAAGACCCACACACTTGCCACTTCTCCTATTTCTGTGATTCCCCTCCCTCCTCTGACAAGCTGTGTTCTGCAGTTTGGTGTATGAGCCTCTTGACCATTTGCCATTGTTTTAAAGACAACTAGAAAAAACAATGGTCCTTTATTGGGGAACACGAAAATATGATGCAAAGCATTTGTCAGAGGCAACAGCAAAGTTAACAGGTTTTTCTCCCTGGTTATTTTCTTTCTACGCCTATTACTGCAATTATATGCATCTCTTCAAACACAGTGAATTTTTTTAAGAGTAAAGATTATGTGCTCACTCAACAGTTCTCAATGTTGTGGTTAAAATGGACATTCGGATTCTGTAGGTCTGGGGTGGGGTCAGAAATTTTTTTCTAACCAACTCCCAAGTGATGTGGTCCAAACATACATAGCATCGTCTTAGCTCACATTTTTCTCTTTTAATCTCATGACTGTAGAAGAATACTTAGTACACAGTGGGCCCCAAATTCAATAAACACTTCTTTAATAGGAATATATAAGCATTCTACTTCTGAATCGTCAACATCCTTAGTTGCAAGCAACAGAAACCAATGCTGATTAACTGCAACAAGAAATAACCGATTGCAAGGACACTAAGGGTCTACAGAACTGATGAGAGCTTTGAGGACGTGCTTCCCTGGTAGCTCAGTTGGTAAAGAATCTGCCTGCAATGCAGGAGATCGGAGATCCCTGTTTAATTCCTGGGCTGGGAAGATCCCCTGGAGAAGGGATAGGCTACCCATTCTAGTATTCCTCGGCTTCCCTGTTGGCTCAGCTAGTAAAGAATCTGCCTGCAATGAGTGAGACCTGGGTTCTATGCCTGGGTTGGGAAGATCCCCTGGAGAAGGGAAAGGCTACCCACTCCAGTATTCTGGCCTGGAGAATAATCCCATGGACTGTAAAGTCCATGGGGTTGCAAAGAGTTAGATACAACTGAGCTACTTTCATACTTGAGGATGTGCAGGAAGTTAAAAGAAGGAGTAATAGGGAGGGATTAGAAGCAGAAAGGTCTGCTTAGAGTCTTGTCACTCAGAGGGCATCCTAACCATCATCATCTCTTCGTGCCTCTGTTTCATATTCCTAGTTCATGGAAGGGATGTCTGGCTGACTTGGTTTGAGTCACATGCCTGCTCCACACAGGAAGATGAGCAGGCCTTGATCTATCTCCTTAGAGTGTATCCAGTTGGTGAAAGTAATTCCACTGAGGTATCAGGACTGGTCTGAAAAAAAAGAAAATGGCTGATGGATGTGGCAGAGGGCACTCATCCTCTTAATTCAAGAGAAATTAAAGGGACCACATTGAAAATCATTAGTTCATGTCCTGAGTCATTGCTTTTAAATAAATCTGTGTTGACCAGCTTTGAAATGTTATGTCATAAAAAGAGTTTATCACAAGAAGTTTTATAGATAGATAGAAATCAGCCCTGTTAAGTCAGAGTATAGAAATCAATAGGTTTCTGACCTTAAGCAAGTTATTTCACCTCTGAATTTGAATAATAATGATAATAATACAGGATTTAAATCTTATTAAGTGCAAGAGAGTTCCAGAAAAACATCTATTTCTGCTTTATTGACTATGCCAAAGCCTTTGACTGTGTGGATCACAATAAACTGTGGAAAATTCTGAAAGAGATGGGAATACTAGACCACCTGACCTGCCTCCTGAGAAATCTGTATGCAGGTCAGGAAGCAACAGTTAGAACTGGGCATGGAACAACATGCTGATTCCAAATTGGGAAAGGAATACCTCAAGGCTGTGTATTGTCACCCTGCTTATTTAACTTCCATGCAGAGTATATCAGGAGAAACACTGGGCTGCAGGAAGCACAAGTTGGAATCAAGATTGCCAGGAGAAATATCAATCACCTCAGATATGCAGATGATAACACCCTTATGGCAGAAACTGAAGAAGAACTAAAGAGCCTCTTGATGAAAGTGAAAGAAGAGAGTGAAAAAGTTAGCTTAAAGCTCAACATTCAGAAAACGAAGATCATGGCATCTGGTCCCATCACTTCATGGCAAATAGATGGAGAAACAGTGGAAACAGTGGCTGACTTTGTTTTTCTGGGCTCCAAAATCACTGCAGATGGTGACTGCAGCCATGAAATTAAAAGATGCTTACTCCTTGGAAGGGAAGTTATAACCAACCCAGACAGCATATTAAAAAGCAGAGACATTACGTTGTTAACAAAGGTCCGTCTGGTCAAGGCTATGGTTTTTCCTGTGGTCATGTATGGATGTGAGAGTTGGACTATGAAGAAAGCTGAGCGCAGAAGAATTGATGCTTTTGAATTGTGGTGTTGAAGAAGACTCTTGAGAGTCCCTTGAACTGTGAGGAGATCCAACCAGTCCATCCTAAAGGAGATCAGTCCTGGGTGTTTACCAGAAGGACTGATGTTGAAGCTGAAACTCCCATTACTTTGGCCACCTGATGCAAAGAGCTGACTCACTGGAAAAGACCCTGATGCTGGGAAAGATTGAGGGCAGGTGGAAAAGGGGACGACAAAGGATGAGATGGTTGGATGGCATCACCAACTCAATGGACATGGGTTTGGGTGGACTCCAGGAGTTGGTGATGGACAGGGAGGCCTGCAGTCCATGGGGTCACAAAGAGTTGGACACGACTGAGTGACTGAACTGAACTGATCAAGTGCCCACCAATGGATCAACGGATGAATGGATAAACAGGATGTAGGGTTTATAGACAATGGCATATTATTCAGCCTTAGAAAGGAAGGAAATTCTGACACACATTATAACATGGATGAACTGTAAAAAGAGCATACTAATGAAAGAAATGAAACACCGAAGACAATCATAGAGGAGTTTCACTTAAGTGAGTTCCCCAGAGCAGTCACATTCATGGGGCCAGAAAACAGAATGGTGGTTGCCAGCGGAAAAGGACAAATGAGGAATTATTGTTTAATGGACACACAGTTTAACTTTTGGATGATGAAACTGTTCTGGAAATGGATAGTTAACACAACACCAAATCAACTATATTTCAATGAAGCTTAATGGATAGTGCGGACTGTCCAAAAATGTCAAAGTACTTAATGCCACTGAACTGTATATTTAAAAATTGTTAAAATGGTGAGCTTTATGTTGTGTATATTTTATCACAATAGAAAAACTTATTGTACATGGGAAAGTGCACATGATCAGAAAGCAAAATGTCATGGGTAGCATTTAATTCTTACGTTCACTCAGGTACCATATGATATCACTTATAGGTGGAGTCCCAAAGACAACACAAATGAACTTATCTGTGAAACACAAGGGACGTCCCAGGGTAGCTCAGTGGGTAAAGGATACCTCTGCAAAGCAGGAGACACAGGAGATGCAGGTTCAATCCCTGGGTTGGGAAGATCCCATAGAGAAGGAAATGCTACCCACTCCTGCATTCTTGGCTAGAAAATCCCATGGACAGAGGAGCCTGGCAGGCTACGGTCCACAGGGTTGCAAAGAGTTGGACATCACTGAAGTGGCTAAGCACGCACACGCATAAAACAAAAACAGACTGACAGACATAGAGAACAGAGGTGTGTTTGCCTGGGAGGGGGGGTGGGAGGTGAAGGAGGGATGGATTGGGAGTGTGGAATTGGGGCAAAGTAGTATATATAGGATGGATAAACAACATAAACAACAGGGTCCTACTGTACAGCACAGGGAACTATTAATATATTCAATGTCTTGTTATAAATCATAATGGAAAAGAATACTATATATATATATATATACACACACATACACACATATCTGAGTCACTGCTATACAGCATCAATCAACACTACATTGCAAATCAGCTATACGTCAACAAAGTTTAAAAAATACATAAACAATTCTTACGTCCTCTTAACCAATAGAGAGTTTTCTGTGGTCTGTGTATCCTATGAGCCGATCAGCATTAATTTGCCCATTCATTCTATGTCTGCCCTGGGTCAGACAGTGGACCAGGTAGCAAAAAGACAAGTGAATAAGACACGGTCATGAGACCAAGGAAGTGCTCTCCAGTGGGAACTGATCTCTCAGTTTCTGCCAGAGACAGGAGCTTCTGCTAGAGCTCATGAAGACAAAGGCACATTCCTCTGCTTTAAAAACCAGATAAAGAGAAAGAGGGATGGAATGCAGTAAGCTGTCATGTTGAATGGACACCTGTGTTGTCCTTTTTGCATCTTAAAACTTATAACCCAATACCTGTAAATAGCTTCAGCAACAGCACTCCCTTACACATTAATGAATCCATTGCTTGTTCCATTACAAAACTTTCACTTCTTTTTCTTCTTTGTCACCCAGTTCAATAAAACAACTCAAAACACTTGAGATTGTTTTTCTAGCATTCAGGCAGTTTCCTGAAGGCTTGGGGATTCTGTTAAAGATGCTCTGAAAAGCTATTGTCCAGCCAAGCAGAAGAGAGTAAAGAGTTCTGACCACTTCATTCCACACTGCATGTCCAGCATCGCTTAAAATTTCAAATATATGGCTTTGGGGGCTGTGTTCCTCAGGTTACAAGCAGGCAAGCGATGGATGATGTTAATAGAAAGAAAAAAAAATTAGAAGGTGGCTCTCTTCATCCATAAGTGAATTACAAATGTGTTCACAGGACGTGTTAGCAAGTAAACAGCACATAATCGGAGGGATTTACGGGACGATTAGCTTAAGTACCGACAGAAGTGCATTTGTCTGACACGGCACTAATGTTCCGATAACAGACCTGTGAGGCACTGGTCCAAATTGCCACCCAAGGGGAAGCTCGTGTTCACCTAGGTCCAGGAAGAACAGCAGTGCTCATTAATCCCCAATGTCGGGATCTCAGCTGCACCCCAGCTGACAACGCAGGAGTCAATAATTCTGCAGTAGAATTCAAAGCAGGATGGCTTACAAAGTATCAGAAGATCGCTCTCTCCGTGTGTCTCTCTTCCCCTCTCCTCTCTCTCCCTACATTTTCCATGTATGAGATGCTGCCCAAAGCTCTTCATATATGCATTACATAACTCTTGCAGCCCCCCTGAGTTAGATACTATTTTTTTGTTCAGTCTCTAAGTATCCAGTTCTTTGGGACCCTATGGACTGCAGCATGCCAGGCTTCCCTGTCCTTCACTATCTCCCAGAGCTTGCCCAAACTCATGTCTATTGAGTCCATGAGGCCATCCAACCATCTCATCCTCTGTCTAGATTGACATCTAATACATCTAATCCTCTGTATTAAAGTCTAGACTTCATTTATAAGGAAACTGAGGCAAGGAGAGGTAGAATGACCTGCTCAAGCATGACATAATGCTGGTGTCTTTCTAAGGGAACTAACGTCAGCTGCCATCAACCTTTCTGCCCTGATCATGCTACTCTCTCTTCTCTTATCTGCAGCTGACGTTTGCTTCCGGATTTGCGTCTTGGCGGGTTTTCCTCCCAGGTATCTCCCAATTACATCTGAAATGAAGGTGGAGGAGCTGAAGAGCTGCACAACTTTCATAGCTGTTCCTTTTTCCTCGAACCTGGGGCACCCAAGGTTTACTTTAAGCCTAACACAACAAAACTTTCCTTCCCACTCATACCAGCTCTAGTGTGTGTTGACTGGCACTGTCCTCCATCCAGTGACTCAAGGCTCCCTTCATCCTGTGATGCTGTCCTATCAACTCACGGCTTCCAAGTCCATCCCACTGTGAGAAGAGAGGGGTGGGGGAGGCACACAGATGCTGCTGCTTCCTGGACCTATATGCCTGGGATCCAAGGTGATGTACTGTCTTTTTACATCCCTACTTGCCAGAACTCAGTCCCACTGACCCACCTCATACCACAAAGGAGGCCAGGGATGTAGACAGGCAGATGGATAGCAGATATGCACGGTTATCTCAGCAACAACTAGAAAAATGCAGAAAAAATGCAGAAAAGCCAGTGTTGATACCCAGGCAATGTGGCTCCAGAGACAATGCTGTTGGACATTCATCAGTTAGCAGTATACTTAGGTACAAATAACAGGAATACAAGCAGAGTGGCTTAACCAAAGAGGTATTTCTTTTTCCCACAAGACAGAAGTCCAGAAGCAAGCTATTTCTATGATAGTTTCAATAGCTTTTGATGTCAAAGCCAGACTGAGTCATCCCAGTTGTAAAGAGGCTGGGAAGGTGGGTGGAAACTCTGTCATGAGTGACCTGGGTCAACCAGAGTTTGGATGCAGAGGAAGAAGATAAGGCAACGGTTGGCAGTCAGTAGGGGCATATCCAATCATTCTGTCCTACTCCCTCTTGCAGCACCCCTGAGCTAGATACTATTACTATCTAGAGTTCATTTGTAAGGAAACTGAGGCATGGAGAGATAGAATGATCTCTTGGTTGGAATACTGCTACCCCTGGAGCTAGAATTCCAATCACATGCATCCAAAATATGTTGGCCACTGTGAACTATGGTACCAGATGATGCTAAAAGAGAGCTGAACTTGAGGAGTTACAAACTCAAGGGCCCACAGGGGCCAGGTGGATAGAAGGAATGAGCGAAACAGACCTGGTGGGAAAAACTGAAACATGGCGGGTGGCAGCTCCCAAGTGTTAGCAAGTCACGGGCAGGCAAACCACATCAGGCCACATCTTCTGGAGGTGCAAATGACAGCGGAAATGGGGACTTTGGTGTGATATATCCTGATTCTAAACGGTTGGCACTTCCTAATTAATTTGTGATTTACGTTTCAGTCCCCAAACCTAGAAAGGTTCTGTGTTCCTAACCACAGCTGAGATGCTAACAGAATAGATCTGATCAAGCAGGACCGCTGGGATTCAGAGAAGGACAAAAGTCCTGATGGACAGGAATCCCCACCCCCAGTCCTAAGATCACAATCCTGTTAAGGGACTACTGGAGCCAGGCAGATCTTGCTTAATGACAGGGAATAAGGTTAGAATTGGGGCTTGAAACTACGACCCAGACCAAAGGACCTCCAGGATATCTGCTGATGTTGAAAGAGTCACTTGCAGAAAACCCATGATATTACCTCGCCCAAAGTCTAAGGAGTGACTGAGTCCTGAATTCCACGCTTGTGAGACTTGGACCTCAGAGAAGCACTCATGCAGCAAAGCAAGACCAGGGTGCCAGCTGCTCTGACATTCTAGAAACACAGTTTCAAGGCTAATGCAGAAAATGAATGATAGAAAGACTAAAAGAATCTATGAAAAGAGATTCTAGGCACAAGACTCAGGCAAGAGAGGGTTCATCTACCTTCCAACCAATCATCGGCATCAGGTCTTAGATTTCCCCTTCACCCTCTTACACCTCGTTCTCCATCTATGGGATGAGGATGTGGCTTGGGAAGAAGGCCGGCTTCATTCAACATCTCAGGTCTGATCCATCCTGACACCTTCTAGCTGTATGGCCCTGGGCAAGTCACTTTACTTCCCTGTCCTTCCCAGCTTGTAACAAAGCAGAAAGGAAACCTACTTTGTACTGTTGTTATGAGGACCACAGCGAAAGC
Source organism: Capricornis sumatraensis (assembly GCF_032405125.1). Taxonomy (NCBI): domain Eukaryota; kingdom Metazoa; phylum Chordata; class Mammalia; order Artiodactyla; family Bovidae; genus Capricornis; species Capricornis sumatraensis. The sequence continues at coordinate 54,387,067 of NC_091085.1, read as the reverse complement.
AGGAAAACTGTCCAAAACAAGGCCTGCAGATGGTGATTTCTAAATTAGAGAAAACAATGCAAAAGGACACAGGTAGGAAATATGGATGCAAAGAAGGCTGAGCACCGAAGAATTGATGCTTTTGAATTGAGAGTCCCTTGGAAACCAAGATCAAACCAGTCAATCCTAATGGAAATCAACCTTGAATATTCACTGGAAGGACTGATACAGAAGCTGAAGCTCCAATACTTTGGCCACCTGATGCGAAGAGCTAACTCATTGGAAAAGACCCTGATGCTGGGAAAGATGGAAGGCAGGAGGAGAAGGGGATGACAAAAGACGAGGCGGTTGGATGGCATCACTGACTCAATGGATATGAGTTTGAGCAAGCTCTGGGAGATGGTGAAGAACAGGGAAGCCTGGTGTGCTGCAGTTCATGGGGTCGCAAACAGTCAGGATGCAACTGAGTGAGTGAACAACAACAACAGTGGCCATGTCACTTGTTTAAAGGTTGTGCCCTGTCCGCTTCCTTCCTGTTTCATAGTTTCTGTTGTAACTGCTGTACTCAAGTTAAACTCAATAACTGAGACAGAAAAATATCTAAACAGTAATATTCAAACCCTTAAAATTTGTGCAGTTTCAATAATAATTTAAGACAACATAGGTTTTTTTCTGTATTCAGTAAATTTGCTATTATCATTATTTTTTATTTTTATTGAAATATAGGTGATATATATATATATGTATTCTTTTTCAGCTTCTTTACTACAGGTTACTACAAGCTATTGAGTATAATTACCTCTGCTATACAGTAGCTTTGGAGAAGGAAATGGCAACCCACTCCAGTACTCTTGCCTGGAAAATCCCATGGATGGAGGAGCCTAGTAGGCTACAGTCCATGTGGTCACAAAGAGTTGGACATGACTGAGCGACTTCACTTCACTTCACTTCATACAGTAGCTTGTTCATCTCTTTTATATATGGTAGTGTGTATCTATTAATCACATACTCCCAATTTACACTCCCTCCACCTTCCCCTTTGGTAGCCATAAATTTGTTTTCTATGTCTGTGAATCTATTTCTGGTTTGTTTATTTACTACTTCATTTGTATCATTTTTTAAGGCAATATGGATTTAAGATTTTGAAATACACACACACACAAGAACAGATATACCTATGTCCCCAAAGAAATTCATTATGAACACAGCACCCTATAAGGGACAAGTTTCATTTCTCTGTGACTCCCACATCACCTCTAGTGGGGGACTCCACCGAGACACAGTGTATGTGCAGGAATGTTTCTGCCAATGAAGGACTTATTACTTAATTAAATATGAAAACACTTAGCCCATTTCCTCACATTTAGCTAATGTCCCAAAGTGTTTCCATTCATAGGCATTCATCTGTCCTGGGTTATCGCAACCTCTCTACCACTGCTTGATTTTTTTAACTTCAGCCAAATTGCCTTAATTTAAACTCAATTAACTTTTGCAAGGAAAGGTATCACTGTAATCCCATTTGCTGAACTAAATTCTCTTAATGTTCCCATTACCAATTCCTGTTTTCAGTGTTATAAATATGAGGATCATCTGACATTTGGTGTAAAGGTCTCCATCAGTAGTGTTAATGAAAATCATTAAATGACTTGCTTTGATTCAAACTGAGTTACAGTCATCATTTTCTTCTTAATTTAAACACTATCAAGATTTTTTTTTAAAGGACATTTCATTTTACAATTGAGTGCATTCCCCTAACAGGAGAAGGACATTTAGGACATAAAAACCAAACTCCCCTCTAGAAAGACATCCAGAATTAGTTGTATTTCATTACAGAACCCTAAAATAGCCCCAAGTTACCCAATCCAAGTCATCAGTGTGTCTCTATTCTATGCATATTCATTTCTACTTTTGTCCCCAAGCCTGTTCCACCTACAAGAACTGTCTGCCAAATCTTTGGGGTCATCTTAGACTACACTCCCTCTTTCTAGCTCACAATCAACCCACAGGCAAATTCTGGCAACCTACCCTTTGAGGTTGACCCAACATCCAGCCACCTGTTTCCCCCTTCCCTAAACACCCCTGGGGAGAGCCACCCTTGCCTCATTGCAATGAGGCAGGAGATTTATGGGGCCCCAGTGCAAACAGCTGGGATTTGTCCTCTGTGGATTGATGGTCCAAGATGAAAACATCAGGACAATTGAGGGGAGGAGGGCCCTGCCCAGATAGAAGATAAGAGACCACATATTTCTCATACATGAAGTCAGGAGACCTCCCTGACTATGCATGTCCAGAAAGGCTTCTTAGAGGTCAAAGAGGAGTGATGCTAAGTGATGCTAAATGCCCATATGCCTCTGGGGTAGAATCCAGCTTGGGTGAGAGAAGCAGGCGCACACACGGGAAGATTCCGAGGTTTACCAAATACAGACAGAGAACCAGGCAAATCAAACTGGAAGAAATACTCCACAAAAGTGATGTAAACTTCCACAAGGGTGTGACTCAAGGACTCTCTGAGCCCACCTGTGTGTCTGTCCACACGTACTGTACAGTTTTCCTCCTAATAAACACTTCACTTGTTTCACTACTGCATGTCTTTGTGGGAATTCTTTTCTGCAAACTTGAAGGCCCAAGGCCTGGTCACTGACCACTGGTCTAGTTCCTAGGATCTGGTGCTCTCACTGCCATGACCGGCCTCAGTCTCTGGCTGGGAACCAAAGACCTGCTTTAAGGAGCTGCAGGCTGAGGCCACCTGAGATCAGTAACAGCCTCTTCTATTTGTTACCAAACACAAGATCATGTGCCCGATGCACAGCGAGGCCAAACAAGCCCAAACATCAGAGCCTGGAGCACAGAAAGGTTCACTGCAGGGCATCACAAAGAGAACAAGTGGCTCCTGCTTAAAACTCCTGAACTCCCCAGGAATTTTCAGGGAGTTTTCACAGGCAAAATTTGGGGTGAAGGCTGCAGGGAGTGACTTTCTTCTGATTGGTTGGTGTTGAGGTAACAAAGCTCTATTCCAGCAGCTTTGCGCTCAGCCTGAAGCTACCATCCTCCATCTGAGTGGGGGCCTGAATTCCTGCAGAAGAACTCAAAAGTATCATTAGGTGTATACCATATATAGCTGGGAGAGACCCAGGAAAACTAAGTAAGTTGCTGAGATGGCTGAAGGCCTCACCTTAAATACCATCTTCAGCTAAAGACAAAAGAAGATGCTGGGGCTGGTGGTTTAGGATCTCAGAAGGAAGGAAGGCAATTCGCATGGAGATGGAAAGCAAATGTTTGGTGAACAACTGTTGTCTGGTTCAGAGACCATGGGGCACAGAGTGGACCCCAACTCTCCCTCCTCATGCCAAGACCTTATTCTTCACAAAGATCTCTGGTGATCACTCTATTCCAGAAACAGCCCTTCTATCTAAATTCTTTTAGGCAGTTAAGTGGGGATGGAGTGGAAGTTTCTTCCTGTGTCTTTTCAGTCTTGATTATTTTCAGCCTGAAATATCCACGTGCCAAAGAGGCATTTGGGGGTGCCAAGTTTTGTTCCCCTACAAATGCCTTCACAAGTTTATTTTCTCTCTTGACTAGAATGCACATTTCACGAGACAGGGACCTTGCCTATCTTTTCAGTATTGGATCCCCACCAGCCATAACTGCATGCTTGGCACTGTGTCTGTACCCAACAAACCATGCGCTTGAACGAGGCCCCTGGTCTCTGGCTTTAGCATCCTAATAAAGTAAGATGATGCTGAGGGCCTGCTAGCAGGTGCCAGGCATGCTCCCAAGTCTTTGAAAGATGTGCATGTTACATCTTCCATCGATGGGAGATAGGTTCATTATCCCATTTACCAACAAAGAGTCTGAAGCCCAGATGGGCAAGCAAACTTGCCTAAGGACACAGCTGCTTGGCAGAGGCAAGCTGTGAACACCGGTGGTCTGGGTCCAGGGTGCTTGTGTGTAACTGCCCATGGCCACTCCTGCTGAGTGCTATTATTTTATTTATCTATTCATTGTATTTGTCTATGCTATGTTCCATCCTCTACCCAACACCCTCTTGACTTTTTGGGAAAGTGAAGAAGGTTGTACTTTCTGTGACTTAAAGCCCTGAAAGGTTGTCTGTTCTCAGAAAGAGATGCTCTGAGCCATAGAGAGGGATCTTGTTTTAGCTACGCTCACTGAGTCCAATGAAGGTGGAAATGTTGAGAACAAGAGTCTGCTAGACCCTGAAGGTATAATGCCACCAAGGGAGGCAGGCTGTGCTCTCAGATCTTCATTCCCAACAGGGAGGCCAGGACCAGAAACCTACAAATACATTAAAAATAGCTATGACCTGAAAGTCTATCAATGTGCCAGCACACAGGAGATGCTCTGTATGCAAATGCAAAGGAGCCCTTCAAAATCTTAACGTATCATATGGGCAACTGACCGTGAATGAATTTGGGAGAAAGTATACCTAGGAAAAGGTTCAAAGGTCAGACACTGAAAAGGTGTTCTGACCACCTATATCCTAAGCCAGATTCATCTACTCAAAATATGAAAAAAAAAAAAACCCTTAATCTCCCAGTGCCCTGAGGTGGGAGAGGATCCATATATCAGTTAATAGGGCTTTCCCTCTTCTCTGCACTCCTCTACTAAATGTTCTTGTAAATATCACAAGTCATTGTCTACTTTTGTAGGGGCGATGTGCCTGCTTTATCTCAACACCACCCTGATGTATCCATGTGGCACTGGCAGGGCTGTCAATCATGGAACCCTGCCTGCTAGTTATGGGAGTGATCACGTGACATGGGATGGCCAATCAGAATAATCCATTCTCACTGTCTTGGTGCTTGGCTAGGCTATGGACAAATGACCTAACCTAGGCTATGGACAAAAGAGCCTTCCTTTGGACGCTGTTACAGCTAGTAGGGGTAAGCCTGGCTTTGGCTAGTTGGGGAATAAAAGTTAAGGCTGGCATAGCCATTTTTCCAGGATATATGATGCAAAGGAAGTTCATCAGTAATAGAGGAAAATGAAAATAACACACAGACAAGTCAGAGCTGAGAGGAAGGTAAGAAGATGGGGAGAGAGAGAGAGATATCTAATGATAGCACTTAACTAACTGGATCCAGCTGTCCCTAAAGCCAGAAGCATGCTTTCTTGCTTAAACCAGTTGGATTTGGGTTTTCTTTCTTATTTAACAGCAATCAAAACAAAGGTCTGTAAAGTCAAAGCTATGGTTTTTCCAGTCGACATATATGGAAGTGAGAGTTGGACTACAAAGAATGCTGAGTGCCAATGAATTGATGCTTTTGAACTGTGGTGTTGGAGAAGACTCTTGAGAGTCCCTTGGATGGCAAGGAGAACAAGCCAGTCTATCCTAAAGGAAACCAATCCTAAATATTCATTGGAAGGACTGATGCTGAAGCTGAAACTCCAATACTTAGGCCACCTGATGCAAAGAGCTGACTCATTAGAAAAGACCCTGACGCTGGGAAAGACTGAAGGCTGGAGAAGGAGACGACAGAGGATGAGATGTTTGAGTGGTATCACAGACTCGATGGACATGAGTTTGAGAAAGCTCTGGGAGACAGTGAAGGACAGGGAAGCCTGGAGTGTTGCAGTCCATGGGGCTACAAAGAGTCGGACACAACTAAGGGATTGAACAACAAATAAGCTCTCTGTAACGCATCAACAGGTGGTGCTAGTAATAAGAACTCGCCTGCCAACCCAGAAGACATAAGAGATGCTGGTTAGATCCGTGGGTCAGGAAGATCCCCTGGAGAAGGAAACGGCAACCCACTGCAGTATTCATGCTTGGAGAATCCCATGGACAGAGGAGCCTGGCAGGCTACAGTCCATGGGGTCGCAAGGAGTCGGACACGACTGAGTGACTAACACACAAACAACACATCAACAAGCCAAATGACACACCCGTGGGCGCCATGAGAACTCCAAGGTCAACCACCAAAGACCAAATAGTGGGTGGTGACCTAATTCCTGGCAATCTCTGTCCCTTTTCTCCAGATAGTTGGAATAATCTTCCCACTCATTAGCCTGTGAAATTATCCAGCCCATAACAGCTAATTACATCAGATTTCCAGGCTACTCTTGCCTTCAAATGGCCCACACTCTGCATGTGGACTATGTTTCTCTAAATAAATCTACTTCTTACCTATCACTGTCACTGAATTCTGTGAAAAGACATCAAGAACCTGAGCTTCACTAAATGCTGAAACCAGGTGGGGGATCTCAGTTGGAAGAAGGTGGGTTCAAGTCCCAATCCGAGGTGCACAGTTTCATCAAGAACTACTCCAATATCCTTTTTGGAATTGCCCATTTATCTTTTGGGTATCCATCAATTTTCCATGACTTGTGAGGAGGTCTTTATATTTTCTAGATTTTACTGAGCCATGTTTTTCAAGATCATCCAGTTCTGGCACCGGTACCCAGTGTTATTTAAAGTTTCAAGAGAAAGATACAGAAACATAATTTTCCCCAATCAAGTGACATTATTCTTTGAACCGTTTTTCACTTTTTAGAAATTACTGTTCTCCTCCACCCTAGGAACCCACACTCCAAAGGTTTGCTTTTGTCGTGTCAGTACGCAGAGGAGCTATTGAAGGGTAAAAACAAAATCAGAGAAGCCAATTCTATCTCCAGGATCAGAATGCTTGCATGAGTCTGGTCTCCCCAACAATAAGCACCTCCTCTGTTTCATCCTGCTGTTAATCTTACAGTTTTCGCAACTGCTTCAGCCCACAGACCTGCAAAACAATTACCATGTCTCCAACAGTTAGAGTATGGATAGGCTCCACCACACTTTAGAAACACTAGTCAAACATGAGCTATTTCAAAGAAAGCCCTGCACAGTAGGTGCATTATTTAAAGACAGGATTTATTACTTACAACATAATTAGTTACTATACACCCACAAGAACTTCTTACCCCCTCCACTTGTGAGGTTGCGATTAAACAACACCTACTCAGAGGGGGTATGTGAAGTCTCAATTTGGGATGTTTAAAGAAGATTGCTGTTATTGCAAATTACATAAATAACTGTCTAACTTTAAACGATTTAACTTGGAGCACTGTTTTTCGTGTTGAAAAGGATATAATTCACTGCAGCTGTAAGTGGTCTGTGGCTATTATAAACTTATCAACTTACAGTTGTTTCCCAATTGTCTTTCCTTGGAACACTAGCTTCTAATGGAATTTTAATCAGTATTCGGCTGAAAACAAAAAAGCTCCACGGTCGATTAATTTCGAGAAACACGGAGTTAAATGAAGCTACACAGGTTTCTCCTGTGTGCCTTCTCAGAGGCTCTACTGGTCCAGGGCTTTGAGATGCTCTGGGACAGAGATGTAGGATGTAGTGTTCTCCAAACCTATTTTCTGATAGCCTGTGTAATGGACTGCCTGTGTTCCTCCAAATGAGTTTAGAATATCAACTTCCAGAAGTTTCAGAAAAACTCTGATCAGGAAAGAATTGGCTGCTGCTATTTATATGATGCTTCACATTTCGCTGAATATTTGAAGGACAGACCCAAAAAAAGGGCAAAGTGATACTGCAGGAGGCAGGAAGGGTGGATGGATAGTGTCTGTTGAGTAGGGACCCCTGGATGTCACTGGATATCTTACCAGTAGGTGGAGTTGGCTGTATCACAGACAAAGTGGTTGTTAGGCTGACAGCCTTGGCCAGTCACTCATACACTTTCCGTACATTCAAGAAATATATATTAAGCACCTACTCTGTGCCTGGAACTGTGCCTGGCACTGGAGATTCAGCAGTTTACAAGAAGGACCTGGTCCCAGCTTTGTGGAACTTACTGTCTAATTGGGAAACATACAATGGGCAAGGAGATAAGTAAATGAACAACGTAATTGCAGAAAGGGATTTGTGTCACTTAAGGAGCATGCAAAATGAGCACATTGGGTATGATCACATCTCACCTCCCATCTTTCATCTTCTAGTGAACTTTCTTCACTTACTTCCTATCACCTTAAGAAAAAAGTCAGAATTCCTTACCAAGGATAGAAGACCACAAGGGGTCTTGCTCCTACTACATTTCTGTTCTTATCAATTTCTCTTTCTCTCTCTCTCTCTCACACAGACACATGTTCTCTGTCTTTCCCTCCATCCCTCCTTCTGCTCTGGTCAAGCTGAAGCCCACCTACAATCCTCTGCTCCACCCCAGTGGCTTTGCACATTCCGAGTCCATCATCTGGCATATTCTTTCCTCCTCTCTCCCCTAGAAAGGCTTCTTATTTTTCAGATATTGCCTAGATCATCTCTGGCCCTGGGGAGGTTCTCTTTACACTCCCTCCAACCTTCTCAGAGTATCAGGTAAGGCTCTTTGGTGGCAGGTACCAGAATTATAACAGTGATTTACAATGATTTAGAATTAGAATGCTGTCCGCGTCTGCTCACCATTGTAGCCCTCGCACCTAGAGCAGTGCATGATATAAAGTTATTCTGGGCAAGCTCCTGATGAATGAATCCATCAAAACTCAGTTCATGTGTCTTCTCCCACCCCCTCCTCCTACGTGGAAGACATTATCCTTAATTCCCTTAATTTATCTCTGCCTCTTCCATGATACCTGTCTGCCACGTTCTTCCCTAGAGTTGCTAAAGCTCATCTCTTATGTTTCCTATGACTTTATTTGTGCTGTTGTATTTTACTTAGGAATTAGATCCTCCAACGAATTCATAAGAAAGAAAAAACTATACAATTGAAGTCATCCGTGAAAATCTCCCCAACAAGGTCAGTATTTATGACTCTGAACACAAACATGTGACCATACATTGTCCCTCAGTGTGACCAGATAGAAGAGGCAGACTGCTGGGTTTCAGGAGAGCAACCAGATGGTGTAGTGTGGCTTCTGTTTAGGATACACTTTATATAAAAATATGGGCACATATAGTTGGATGTATGAAGTTAACCATTTATTTGGTAAAAGTGCAATGCATTCAAAGGGAAGAGGCACATTGTGGTATGGGTTTAAGAGGTACAAACTGCTAGGTCTAAAATAGATAAGCAAGAAGAATATATTGTACAGCACAGGGAATTAAACCATTGTCTTGTAATAACTTTTAATGGAGTATCATCTATAAAAACACTGAATCACTACGCTCTACACCTGAAACTAATATTGTAAGTCAACTGTAATTCAAGTTTTTAAAAGTGCAATGTATTCTTTTTTTTTTTTTTTGCAATGTATTCTTGAAAAACAAAATTTGTTTCTGATTTATCTTTGGGTCTATATAGACAGCAATGAAAAAGAGTTTTCCACATAGCAGGAAGTTAATGCATGTCTGCTGGGGAGCTGGTTAGTTTTTTGAAAGTGGCATATTTGGATACACACCAAATACACAAAACATATTTGCGTGTGAAGTCGACATGTGATTTTCCAGATGTCCCAGTTGGCCTGGGAGCTTGGGTTTACTCCTGTTGTCTTGATATAATAATGGGTGCTGTCTGTTTCCAATTGAAACGTGCTCTAGTTTGGAACATAATTTATATGTGGCATGTGTGTGTTGGAGAAAAACAGACGGATGGAAACTGTGCAACTCAATGCTTTATGTTTGGAGTTCAGGGCAGTCACCACGGAGGAAAGAAAAGAGGAGACTACACTGCAAAGGTTCAAAAGACATCCGAGAATCAGACGGGGAAACCAGGAAAACAAGAACTGATAGGGCTGTTCATTCCTTGTACAGGGATCACCTTGGAATAAACAAAAACAATCTGAATGTTTCCCATGTCATAGAGAAATGAGGTCTCCTGGAACATTTCTAAGAAGTAGAGTTTGGAACACTGAAGGAAAGCAAATAGAGACAAGGCAGTTAGCCTGATCCAATAACTGCCACCTAATTTCCTGCTTATTTAACTTATATGCAGAGTACATCATGAGAAATGCTGAGCTGGAAGAAGTGCAAGCTGGAATCAAGATTGCTGGGAGAAATATCAATAACCTCAGATATGCAGATGACACCACCCTTATGGCAGAAACTGAAGAAGAACTAAAAAGCCTCTTGATGAAAGTGAAAGAGGAGAGTGAAAAAGTTGACTTCAAGCTCAACATTCAGAAAATGAAGATCATGGCATCTGGTCCCATCACTTCATGGGAAATAGATGAGGAAACTGTGGAAACAGAGTCAGACTGTATTTTTTGGGGCTCCAAAATCACTGCAGATGGTGACTGCAGCCATGAAATTAAAAGATGCTTACTCCTTGGAAGAAAAGTTATGACCAACCTAGATAGTATATTCAAAAGCAGAGACATTACTTTGCCAACAAAGCTCCGTCTAGTCAAGGCTATGGTTTTTCCAGTGGTCATGTATGGATGTGAGAGTTGGACTGTGAAGAAAGCTGAGCACTGAAGAATTGATGCTTTTGAACTGTGGTGTTGGAGAAGACTCTTGAGAGTCCCTTGGACTGCAAGGAGATCCAACCAGTCCATTCTAAAGGAGATCAGCCCTGGGTGTTCTTTGGAAGGAATGATGCTGAAGCTGAAACTCCAGTATTTTGGACACCTCATGCGAAGAGCTGACTTATTGGAAAAGACTCTGATGCTGGGAGGGATTGGGAACAGGAGGAGAAGGGGACGACAGAGGATGAGATGGCTGGATGGCATCACTGACTCGATGGACACGAGTCTGAGTGAACTCCGGGAGTTGGTGATGGACAGGGAGGCCTGGTGTGCTGCGATTCATGGGGTTGCAAAGAGTCAGACACGACTGAGCGACTGAACTGAACTGAATCTACTGTTCTAGTTATCAGAGTAGTTCCTGATAAGAGCTGATATTTACCTAATATTTACCAAAAGCACATGACATGTGGATCAGCTGGTAAAGAATCTGCCTGCAATGTGGGAGACCTGGGTTCAATCCTTGGGTTGGGAAAATCCCCTGGAGAAGGGAAAGGCTACCCACTCCAGTATTCTGGCCTGGAGAATTCCATGGACTGTAGAGTCCATGGGGTCACAAAGAGTCAGACACGACTGATGACTTTTCCTTTCTTTTCCATGACATATCAAGCCACTAGTGAGTCCACCCCAGGCTTATTCTTTTCCAATGACCTTATGAGGTATAGCACTATACTTATGATCATGACACCCATTTTACAGATTAAAACACTGGGGCTCAGAGATGTTCATCAACTTGCCCAAAGCCACCAGAGGAGGTGTTGGAAAAGCCAAACTCAACCAAGGGCTGTGATGTAAGAAGCAGCTCTTCCTTCAGGGCTCCTGTATGCTTGCTCCTAGAGAGAGGTGAAAGGTTAAAGTGAAAGTGAAGTTGCTCAGTCGCGCCCGACTCTTTGTGACCCCATGGATAGTAGCCTGCACCAAGCTCCTCTGTCCATGGGATTTTCAAGGCAAGAGTACTGGAGTGGGTTGCCATTTCCTTCTCCAGGGAATCTTCCCAACCCAGGGATCAAACCCAGGTCTCTCACATTGTAGACAGACACTTTACCATCTGAGCCACCAGGAAAGTGGCTAAGAAAGGTAAAAAGGTCTGCACAAAAGTCCTGTACCATCCAGACATCTCACCCAGGACCATCTCATGAGAAACAGCAGGAAGCAGCAAAGTCCAATCTTAAGAGTAAAGGCTTCATCAGACCATCAAAAGAAGCAGAAAGGATTTCAAGGTACTCATCTCACAAACCTCCAAACCAATAGACGCAGCCAGACATGGCTTTAGAAACATGCTACCTATGAACAAATTCATGGCCTAATTCTGAACATCCAAACTGAAAGTTTAGAAACACACACTTAGAAAAGCAAAGAGGTTTTCTTCAGGACTGAAGTAAAGGGAGTGGGAAGGAAATCTCAAGATTGATGATCCTTGGTAACGTATTTGAGAAAATCTTAGCTGGGAAAAGAGCATTTGAAAAGATCAAAAAGAGATGTCAGGGTTCCACAAAGTCTCACCTCTCAGACAAATGAAACTTCACCAAAGAGCAGCAAAACTGTTCACAACTTTTTGACTGACCGTCATGCTCAGTTGCTAAGTCGTGCCCAACTCTTTGTGACCCCAGATAGCCCGTCAAGCTCCTTTGTCCAGGGGACTTTCCAGGCAAGAATATAGGAGTGGGTTGCCATGGCCTTCTCCAGGGGATCTTCCTGACTCATGATTGACCCCATATCTCTCCATTAGCAGGTGATCTTTTACTATTGTGCCACCAGGAAAGCCAGTTTGGAAAGATGCAAATTTGGCAAGCAATGTCATTCTGAGTAAGAATCCTTTGTTAATAGTAGTGAATATGACTTGTGGACAATCACAGCTGCCATTTCAGTAAACGAAGGATGCTGCGGCCATAAAGCCATCAGGGTCAACAACAACCCCACCCCACCCTCACCATGGTACACTCTGAGAGGGATTCAAGGTGAAGAAAAACAGGACACTGTCCCTACATAATTAAGGAGGATATCAAAGGAATAATTTCAACAAGCCCAGACTTTTGTATCTTCCCATTGTTTCTGAGAAATTAAACAGCTGATCTAAGAAAAAAATGGAAAATTTTACCTGAGCCAAATCTGAGGATTATAAGCTGGCAAGAGCATCTTGGAAAGCTCCCAGAACTGTTCTGCCCAGTAGAAGTCAAGGCACAGTCATGTAAATTTTCTTGAGACAGAGGGCTGTACATTAAATGACATATCACTAACAGTTTACACAATCCATATCTAAGCATCATCGTGGCCCTTACAAGATCAAGAAGGAATGTTATCAGTTAAGGAACTGTGAATTTGATGCTAAGAGAACGTTGCTCTCTATGGTTGAGCAGGTATTCCTGCCAATGGGAGAGGCTTGGTGGATGTCTAATGCAAATACACAGTGCACTATGGGGTGGCAGGGGAAGTGAAGCGAAGTGAAGCGAAGTTGCTCACTAGTGTCCAACTCTTTGCAACCTCATGGACTGTAGCCTACCAGATTCATCCGTCCATGGGATTTTCCAGGCACGAATACTGGAGTGGGTTGCCATTTCCTTCTCCAGGGGAACTTCCCGACCCAGGGATCGAACCCGGGTCTCGCGCATTGTAGGCAGATGCTTTACCGTCTGAGCCACAAGGGAATGTGAGGGGAGAGGAGGCCAAAGAGCAGATAAATTTTTACTTTTCAAGTTTTCTTGTCTTGCCAAGAATATTAATTTGATTTCACAATTTCCCCCTTTTATCCATTAATCTTTTGTTAGAAAGGATTAAATGTTCAAATATAGTTCCTCGAAGCCTAGGTGGCTCCTATTCCAAACATACCACACAAGAACCTTAGAATTTAAGACTAATTCACATACAAGGGAAAAAAGAAAAGAAAAGAAAAACAGGAACTATTTCTAGGAATTAAAAAAAAAAAAAAAGCATGCCAATGAAAATGACATGAAGATGTTCACTACAGCATTATTTACAGCCAGGGAACCAGACAAGCAACACCAATCCACTGTGACTAGGAAGAGTCCTTTCTCTGTCTCCTGTTTCTTGTTTGCAGGTCAATGCATATACATAAAACAACATCTTTGAGCTCTTCTGCAAAACTAAACCCTCCAACAAATGGAAGATGCTAACTACTTGATGAAGCATTCTTCAGAGAAGTTCAGGAGACAACTTGAGGCCAGATTAAAGGAACCACAGATGTTCAACAAGAGACCACCTGGGGCCACATTAAAGGAACACAGGCCCTGCACACACCCCAATCCTTATCATCAACCCTACCCTGGATCCATTGCTGTAAAGCTCCTCACCAGACCCTCCCAGCTTAGGACACACTATTTTCCACAGCATGAGCCCACCATGTCCCCCTTCGCCTGGCAAAGCAATAAAGCTATTCATTTCTACTTCACCCAAAACTCTGTCTCTGAGATTTGAGTCCTAGTGCACAGAAACTGAGCATTCAGCACCAAATTTTTGAGCATTTTGCTGCTTACTTACATAAGATTATTAAGGGCATCGACAGTTATAATTAGAAAGTTTAGCACATTGGGAAAGAGTTACATATAAATGGGAAAAGCTAGACCTGAACTGTATCTGTATACAATTATGATGAGAAAAAAATCTTGCCCATTATAGCCAAGAACTGGCTGAGAAAAAGAACACAGAACCAATGCAAAGTTTGCTCAGAACAACCTCAAGGTTGAAGGTTTTATTTGATTTTCTTAATGCTGTTTAGGAAAAGAGAAGAGACGATAAGGATGAAAAAGAAAGAAAAACAGAAGAAAGGGAGGGAGGAAAAAGTAGAAATACTGTTCTCAGCTCTGATGATGTTAACCCTCAACTCAAAATTCATTTATGATCCTCTGTTTCTCTCTCTCCTTTATATAGAGTTGGACCCAATCTTTGACGCTCAATCTTAGAGCCATTATGTGTGTGTGTTAGACATTCAGCCCTGTCTGACTCTTTGCAACCCCATGGACTGCAGCCCACCAGGCTTCTCTGTCCATGGAATTCTCCAGGCAAGAATACTGGAGTGGGTAGCCATGCCCACCTCCAGGGGATCTTCCCAACCCAGGGATCAAATCCGGGTCTCCTGCGTTTCAGGCAGAGTCTATTATAATTAGGAGCTAATCTCTCTTTCGTTTTATACAGTTTTCATCCTGGCTGTGTATTACTTCTCCTGGATCAGCCTCCAGGCCTGATGGTGAGCCCTGAGGGAACTCAGGTTAGAAACAGGATACCCACCATCCAGCGCTCAGACACTGTAGCCACGCCAGATGATGAAAGGGACCCAAGATGAGAAAACATAGGATACTGGCCCCACATAGCTGAGATGCTTATCAAAGGAATGATCTCAGTAAGCCCAGATTCATATCTCCCCATAAAAAGAAAAGTGCTAAATTCCTTGAGATGCTGGGTTTTCTTTTGCTACTGGAGAAGAGTCTTGAGAGTCCCTTGGACTGCAAGGAGATCCAACCAATCCATCCTAAAGGAGATCAGTCCTGGGTGTTTACCAGAAGGACTGATGTTGAAACTGAAACTCCAATACTTTGGCTACCTGATCCAAAGACCTGACTTATTGGAAAAGACCCTGATGCTGGGAAAGATTGAGGGCAGGAGAAGAAGGGGATGACAGAGGATGGGATGGTTGGATGGCATCATGAACTCAATGGACATGGGTTTGGGTGGACCCTGGGAGTTGGTGATGAACAGGGAGGCCTGGCATGCTGTGATTCATGGGGTTGCAAAAAGTCAGACATGACTGAGAGACTGAACTGAACCGAACTGCACTGAATCTCTAGATGGTCTTTGTTGAAGAAACTCCCCTCTTGCTTCTTCAGTGCAGTCCCTCAGAGCTAAGATGCTGTGTCTTGTGCTTAAGTCCTCAGTTTTATTCACTGAATAAAACATAACTCTCAACGTTTAGGTTGAGCTTTTTAAATTTTTTTTGGTCAATACCCATGTTGCGACAGGTATGGAGCTCAGCTTATAACAGAAGGTAATTCACGTGAAGATGGAAAAGTAAATGTTTGGAAAACAAAGTTTGCTGGGCCTGGCAGAGACCTTGGGACACAGAGAGGACTCTGATCTCTAGGCTTGTTCCCCTCACCACATTCAGCCCATTTTCTTTGCTAATATCTCTGGTGATAGCTTTCTGGGAACAAACCCTCTAAGTTTTTATAGTAAGGTAGTTCAGTTCAGTTCAGTCGCTCTGTCGTGTCCGACTCTTTGCGACCCCATGAATCGCAGCACGCCAGGCCTCCCTGTCCATCACCATCTCCCGGAGTTCACTCAGACTCTCGTCCATCGAGTCCGTGATGCCATCCAGCCATCTCATCCTCTGTCGTCCCCTTCTCCTCCTGCCCCCAATCCCTCCCGGCATCAGAGTCCTTTCCAATGAGTCAACTCTTCTCATGAGGTGGCCAAAGTACTGGAGTTTCAGCTTTAGCATCATTCCTTCCAAAGAAATCCCAGGGCTGATCTCCTTCAGAATGGATCTCCTTGCAGTCCAAGGGACTCTCAAGAGTCTTCTCCAACACCACAGTTCAAAAGCATCAATTCTTTGGCGCTCAGCCGTCTTCACAGTCCAACTCTCACATCCATACACGGCCACAGGAAAAACCATAGCCTTGACTAGACGGACCTTAGTCGGCAAAGTAATGTCTCTGCTTTTGAATATACTATCTAGGTTGGTCATAACTTTTCTTCCAAGGAGTAAGCATCTTTTAATTGATTGTTGTCATCTTCAAATAATGTGCTTGTTAAAGAGACATTTGGGGATGACATATTTTGTTCCCTTACTGCCCCTCACCCACACACTTTATAAATTAAACAAAACCTTGGACCAAGAGACAAGCTTCTTCCCCACGGGCTTTGGCTGATTTGTCTCTTGTATTTTTTTCACCAATGTCTCACAACACTAAATGCATCAGGGAATCAACCATCTACAGGTATTCTGAAACTAGGCAAATTCAAGGTTTCAAAAGTCACATACTTTCCAATTCTTTTTACTTTTAACTTATTTTTATTTGAAGGATAATTGGTTTACAATGTTGTGTAAGTTCCTGCTAACACAGGAGCTAACGTTGTTGTACAACAACGTGAATCAACTCTATGTAAACATATATCAGCTCCCTCTTGAGCCTCCCTCCCACTCCCCATCCCACCCTTCTAGGTCATCACGGAGCACCCAGCTGAGATCCCTGTGTTATACAGCAGCTTCCCAATAGCTATTTTACACATGGTAGTGTATAAATGTCACTGCTATTGGAGCAAATTGAGAGAGGTTCCAGTTCTTATAAAGTGTCTTATCTGTTTAAACTCAAGAAACAATATAAGGCCAGTGATCTGATGTTGGTCTAAATTACAGAGATGCTGGAGACTGGTGAGGAAATCTGATCTGTGGGAGAATCTTCTGGGTAATACCTAGGCAGCAAGCAAACTCACAACATGTTTTATATTTGTAACCTGAGAACAAACAGAAGTACTAACATCTGAATTCCACAAAAAATGGTGCCTGCGTGCTGTGATTCATGGGGTTGCAAAGAGTCGGACACAATGGAGCAACTGAACTGAACTGAACTTGGGTTCACTGTGAAGAAAGCTGAGCACTGAAGAATTGATGTGGTGTTGGAGAAGACTTTTGAGAGTCCCTTGGACTGCAAGGAGGTCCAACCAGTCCATCCTAAAGGAGATCAGTCCTGGGTGTTCACTGGAAGGACTGAGGCTGAGGCTGAAGCTCCAATACTTTGGCCACCTGATGTGAAGAGGTGACTCATTAGAAAAGACTCTGATGTTGGGAGGGATTGAGGGCAGGAGGAGAAGGGGACAACAGAGGATGAGATGGCTGGGTGGCATCACCAACTCGATGGACATGAGTCTGAGTGAACTCTGGGAGTTGGTGATGGACAGGGAGGCCTGGCGTGCTGCGATTCACGGGGTCGCAAAGAGTCGGACTCGACTGAGTGACTGAACTGACTGACTGACTGACTGACTGAAGGGTTCAGTGAATACAGACTCTGTGGCTTCTATTTCTTCATGGGGTTAATCCAGTTTGAAGCCCAGGGGACCAGGATTAATGCATGACCTAAGCCTTTTTTAACTGGATTCATTTTATCAGCTTTTTGGGAATTTAAGTGCATCCAAATGGCATCTCCCGCTCCTGGTAGAAGTGTGATGGATGAGGGCAGAGTGACAGCAAGGAAGCCTGCTCACACGCTGTCAGGACCAATAGCATCCACCATCCATTTCCTGTTTACCCCCAGGCCTGACAGCCTTCTTTCAAATTGGTTCAGTTTCTTATTGCTGAATAACCACTAATGTGTTCTTCCTGGAAGCTACGAAGCTAGATAAACATAACCATGGTCACTTTGGAGGTGTTTGTCCCTGAAACTTAAAAATACTCAGTCAAGAGCAGGTAAGCCAATAAACTTCCAAGCCTTAGGTTCTCATATAAGTTAATAGAACAATATTAAAAAAAAAATTTTTTTTAAACCCTTTCTCCCCTAAGATCTGTCTCTGTTACAGAGGAGGCAATGAACTTGTGCTAAAACTAGTATGATTCTCAGAATATTATCTACTATGCCCATCTCCCTTCCCACGGCCCACCTCTCCCTCCCCTGAGGTTGTCCAGTCCTGTGGGAGGGGCAACGGGGGCCCTCCTGGAGGTGCATCCTTTCTGCTTTCTGTTCAGTTCAGTACCTTGAATTGAACTGTCCACCATGGACACTTATTTTTAAGTTTTAGGTTTATTCATTCTCCTGTAGAACCTTAATTCTATCAGAATCTTGGATGCAAACCTGATGCTTTTCATGTCTCTTTCTTGGACTTTACTGAACAGTTCATGGGATTGATCATTCCATATTTAAATGAAAACACTCAAAGAAAACAAAATCTGGACATGTCAGTATCAGAATATGGTATTTTTGAAAATCTGTTTAAAGTATTTGCTTTATAAAAAAAAAAAAGCTGCATCAATCGTATTTTCTTAGCATCTTCTGGGCTTGTACCTTAAAGTGAAAACAAGAGGTTTTGCCTGTTAAAGAAATTTACATTACAGTTCCATTAACACCTAAGAGATTATGAAGAAAAGCAAATTTAAGCCCTGCTTTTCAATTTACTTATTTTACAATGTTATGCTACTTTGGGGAGCGGAAACCATGTTTAGGAAAGAATTTGTATTTCCTGGGCTTCTGCAATTCCTTTATTGAAAAGTTTAAGTTTCGAAATCAAGTCTACAACTGTATTAAAATGCTTCCCCATAAGGTAGCTCTCTTGTTACATTTACATATACATAAGGTAGACTGAATTATGAAAGAGAATACTTTTTTTTATTCTGCATTTCTTTTTTTAAAAAACTTTCTATTTTATATTGAAGCATAGTTGATTAACAATATTGTGTTAATTTCAGGAGTACAGCAACATACATATATATGTATGGACTTTTTTGCAAGAAAAGCAAAATGGCTGTCTGAGGAGGCCTTACAGATAGCTGTGAAAAGAAGGGAAGTGAAAAGCAAAGGAGAAAAGGAAAGATAGAAGAATCTGAATGCAGACTTCCAAAGATTAGCAAGGAGAGATAAGAAAGCCTTCCTCAGAGATCAATGCAAAGAAATAGAGGTAAAGAACAGAATGGGAAAGACTAGAGATCTCTTCAAGAAAATTAGAGATACCAAGGAAACATTTCATGCAAAGATGGGCTCAATAAAGGACAGAAATGGTATGGACCTAACAGAAACAGAAGATATTAAGAAGAGGTGGCAAGAATACACGGAAGAAATGCACAAAAAAGATCTTCATGACCCAGATAATCACGATGGTGTGATCACTCTTCTAGAGCCAGACATTCTGGAATGTGAAGTCAAGTGGGCCTTAGAAAGCATCACTACGAACAAAGCTAGTGGAGGTGATGGAATTCCAGTGGAGCTATTTCAAATTCTGAAAGATGATGCTGTGAAAGTGCTGCACTCAATATGCCAGCAAATTTGGAAAACTCAGCAGTGGCCACAGGACTGGAAAAGGTCAGTTTTTATTCCAATCCCAAATAAAGGCG
Organism: Capricornis sumatraensis; assembly: GCF_032405125.1. Taxonomy (NCBI): domain Eukaryota; kingdom Metazoa; phylum Chordata; class Mammalia; order Artiodactyla; family Bovidae; genus Capricornis; species Capricornis sumatraensis. The sequence continues at coordinate 54,367,641 of NC_091085.1, read as the reverse complement.
ATACGAAAGAATGCTCAAACTACCATACAATTGCACTCATCTCACACGCTAGTAAACTAATGCTCAAAATTCTCCAAGCCAGGCTTCAGCAATATGCAAACTGTGAACTTCTAGATGTTCAAGCTGGTTTTAGAAAAGGCAGAGGAACCAGAGATCAAATTGCCAACATCCACTGGATCACCAAGAAAGCAAGAAAGTTTCAGAAAAACATCTATTTCTGCTTTATTGACTATGCCAAAGCCTTTGACTGTGTGGATAACAATAAACTGTGGAAAATTCTGAAAGAGATGGGAATACCAGACCACCTGACCTGCCTCTTGAGAAATCTGTATGCAGGTCAGGAAGCAACAGTTAGAACTGCACATGGAACAACAGACTGGTTCCAAATAGGAAAAGGAGTCCGTCAAGGCTGTATATTGTCACCCTGCTTATTTCACTTCTATGCAGAGTACATCATGAGAAATGCTGGGCTGGAAGAAACACAAATTGGAATCAAGATTGCTGGGAGAAATATCAATAACCTCAGATATGCAGATGACACCACCCTTATGGCAGAAACTGAAGAAGAACTAAAGAGCCTCTTGATGAAAGTGAAAGAGGAGAGTGAAAAAGTTGACTTCAAGCTCAACATTCAGAAAACTAAGATCATGGCATCTGGTCCCATCACTTCATGGGAAATAGATGGGGAAACAGTGGGAACAGTGTCAGACTTTATTTTTTTCGGATCCAAAATCACTGCAGATGGTGATTGCAGCCATGAGATTAAAAGACACTTACTCCTTGGAAGAAAAGTTATGACCAACCTAGACAGCATATTCAAAAGCAGAGACATTACTTTGCCAACAAAGGTCTGTCTAGTCAAGGCTATGGTTTTTCCAGTAGTCATATATGGATGTGAGAGTTGGACTATGAAGAAAGCTGAGCACTGAAGAATTGATGCTTTTGAACTGTGGTGTTGGAGAAGACTCTTGAGAGTCCCTTGGACTGCAAGGAGATCCAACCAGTCCATTCTGAAGATCAGCCCTGGGATTTCTTTGGAAGGAATGATGCTGAAGCTGAAACTCCAGTACTTTGGCCACCTCATGTGAAGAGTTGACTCATTGGAAAAGACTCTGATGCTGGGAGGGATTGGGGGCAGGAGGAGAAGGGGACGACAGAGGATGAGATGGCTGGATGGTATCACCGACTAGATGGACATGAGTTTGAGTGAAATCTGGGAGTTGGCGATGGACAGGGAAGCCTGGCATGCTGTGATTCATGGGGTCGCAAAGAGTCGGACACGACTGAGTGACTGAACTGAACTGAAGTGATTCTTTTTCAAATTCTTTTTCCGTTTAGGGTGTTACACAATATGCAATCTCCCTGTGCCATACAGTAGCTCCTTGCTGGGTATCCATTGTAAATACAGCAGTGTGTACGTGTCCATCCCTAACTATCCCTCCCCTCCCTCCTCCCCTGGGAACCTGAGCTTGTTCATATCTGATGGTGACCCTCAGCTTCCCCCACGGTCCCAGCAACTGTGTATTTAGATGTGGCATCTACACTATTTGCTTTAAAAAAATGTTGGTGGCTTAGAATTCCAGTCATTTCATCTTTGCATATATGTCTACAAGAGTAAGTCCTCAAATTACTGAAACAAACAAACGGAAAACAGAATGCTCCACATATCGATGGAAGCAAAGAGGGACAAAGAAGCCTCAAAGAAAAGGAAAAGAAAACCAGTCAGTCACCCATCCGTCCCCACAATCTCCATTCCCCACAAGCACCACCTCAGTAAATACCTTCCCTCCTCTAAGTATCTTCACTCCAAGCAACAGCTAAGATAGAAACCATCACTCAGAAAACAAGTGCTTAGTTTTCATTTGATGGCAAAGGGCTCTCATCATGCAGAATCAAAGCAAGTTTTCACTGATTGCGTTAGGCAGAGATGACAAATAAATATTTGGAGAAGTAGTCTGTCAATGCAAAGCATTGTCCAAATCCCCAATCTGGTTGTCCCTGGCATTTCCCATGGGGTGAGCAAGTATCTTTGTACAGATGCAGAGTGAGTGTGTGAGAGAGAGAGACACAGAGAGGAAGAGAGGAAGAGGAAAGGGCAGGGGAGGAGATGGCTTGAATTCAAAAGTCAAAACTGTTCAAAAGAACACCACAAGCCTAGACTTCTCTGATGGTACAGTGGATAGGAATCCACCTGCCAATATAGAGAATAAGGCTACGATCCCTGGTCCAGGAAGATCCCACATGCCTCGGGGCAACTAAACCCGTGCACCACAGCTGAACCCATGGGCTGCAAATATTGACGCCCGTGTGCTCCAGAGTCCACGCTCCACGATAAGAGGAACCACCGCAAGGACACACCCGGGCATTGCAGCAAAGGGTAGCCCCCACTGGCCACAACGAGAGAAAGCTCACGTGCAGTGACGAAGACCCAGCACAGCCATGAAGAAATGAAGAAATTTGCAAAAAAGAAAGAAAACCACAAGCCCAAGATGGAGTCACATAAGTGAGGCCACCAAACTGGGGCTTAATATATAACTTATCTAACTGAAGCCTCAGCTTCCTGTCACTCATGAAGTCACCTGTCACAAAGGCTCTTTCCACCCCCCAAGGGTAAATGGAGTATCTGCCACATAGACCCCTTCCTTCCCTGTGGGTTACCTAAGCCTAACACACTCTTTTTTGCTTATTACCTCCTTGTCTTGCCTTTAGAAACCTTTCCCTCTCCATGCTAGACAGGAGGGTCTCCTATTCATGAATAGTTCAATAAAGACAAGTAGATCTTCAAAATATACTTTTGTTTTGTATCTTAAAAAAGTAACAGCTGAACCTCCTTTTCATTTTTCTCCATTTTTTGGACAACTGAAGGGCATATCAGGATTTAGGACAATTGTGGACCAGTTATAACACAGCTTTGCATTTATAAAGTACCCATCATGAGAAAGGACTTCAAAGATGTCACATACATAAAATGGCTGGGGACCAAATCCTGCAACCCTGACACACACCCAGTGCTGCCACATGAATTTCTCAGCACTAAATGGAGTCACACACACACAGGTCAGATTTCCAAAGCAAAGATGACTCAGGTATGCATAACCACTCTAACTGCTTTGGATAAAAATCCCCATGCCATCCTACGATAGCTTTTTTTTCTCAAAAAGCTTTTATTTAACTAAAATAGACTTTTTTGTAAAGCTTATTCCTTCTCTATGCAAATGACTCAGAAATTTTTTCAGTTAGTTACATTGTATTCAAATCTATAATTTTTCTCTAAAACTTACCCTGAAAAATGAGTTTGCAGTCCTGCTATTCTGTCAGATGGTCATAAAAGGAATTATTTGAATACCTTGGGAAGATCATTATTAGGAGGTTTTCTAGGGGTTTTTTTTTTTTTTCAATAAAAACCATGGATTAAATTGATCATTGCTCTTCAAGTTACTTTTGAAAATGATCTAAAAATTCTAGGATGAGGTTTGCATTGTGGAAGGTATGGTTTTGAGCATTGTGTCCATGACCCAGAGGGCTTCATACCTGCCTCAGCTTAGCTACACCTTAGCCAGGCCTCCCCTGCTCCCAGCCCTTACTGAATCCAGACAGCCTATCCAATGAACCCCTCTCCTCCTTTTTTTAGAGCACACACTTTAGAAAACTTGTCACCAGTAAGTTCTTTCTCCACCCCTTTGAGATGTTTTTAAATCTTTTTGAAAGCCTCTTACCAGGGCCTTCCCTGATGGTCCAATGGCTAAGAATTCAAGCACCCAATGCAGGGGGCCTGGGTTTGATCCCTAATCAGAGAACTAGATCCCACATTCTGCATCTAAAAGATCCTGCATGTGCAATGAAGATCAAAGATTCCTGGGAGCCACACCTAAGACCTGGAGCAGCCAAGTAAATTAAAAAAAAAAAAATTAAAATAAGAAAACAAAGTCTTTTGACAGTTTTGCAACCCAGCAATGTCTTTTCTCAAGGACCTGGGGCCAGCCTTTTGAAAACTTCAGGGGAGACAGTGCCACCTGCCTCCTGGTTTTCTAAGAAGGGAGGAGCCTAAAGTGGGTGGGAACTTTGCTCTGAGTTGTCAACCTCCCTCCTGTGGGGAAGAGCTAAGAAAGTTAACTTTCCTTTAGATTAAGCTGATTAGCACACATAGTATCAGTATCAGTTCAGTCGCTCAGTTGTGTCCGACTCTTTGCGACCCCATGGACGGCAGCATGACAGGCTTCCCTGTCCATCACCGACTCTCAGAGTTTGCTCAAACTCATGTCCATCGAGTCAGTGATGCCATCCAACCATCTCATCCTCTGTCATCCCCTTCTCCTCCTGCCTTCAATCTTTCCCAGAATCAAGGTCTTTTCAAATGAGTCAGTTCTCCGCATCAGATGGCCAAAGTATTGGGAGTTTCAGCTTCAACATCATTCCTTCCAATGAATATTCAATACTTATTTCCTTTAGGATGAACTGGTTGGATCTCCTTACAGTCCAAGGGACTCTCAAGAGTCTTCTCCAACACCACAGTTCAAAAGCATCAATTTCTCGGCGCTCAGCTTTCTTTATAATCCAACTCTCACATCCATACATGACTACTGGAAAAACCATAGCTTTGACTAGATGGAACTTTGTCAGCACAGTAATGTCTCTGCTTTTTAACATGCTGTCTAGGTTGGTCATAGCTTTTCTTCCAAGGAGCAAGCAGTTACCATGGCTGCAGTGATTTTGGAGCCCCCCAAAAATAAAGTCTGTCACTGTTTTCTATTGTTTCCCCCCCATCTGCCATAAAGTGATGGGACCGGATGCTATGATCTTTGTTTTTCGAATGTTGAGTTTTAAGCTACCTTCTTCACCCTCCTCTTTCACTTTCATCAAGAAGCTCTTTAGTTCTTCTTCACTTTCTGCAATAAGGGTGGTGTCACCTGTGTATCTGAGGTTATTTATACTTCTCCCAGCAATCTTGATTCCAGCTTGTGCTTCATCCAGTCTGGCATTTCACATGATGTACTCTGCATATAAGTTAAATAAGCAGGGTGACAATATACAGCCTTGACATGCTCCTTTCCTAATTTGTAGCCAGTCTATTGTTCTATGTCAGGTTCTAACTGTTTCTTATTGACCTGCACACAGATTTCTCAGGAGGCAGGTCAGGTGGTCTCGTATTCCCATCTCTTTCAGAATTTTCCACAGCTTGTTGTCATATACACAAAGGCTTTGGCATAATCAACAAAGCAGAAGGAGATGTTTTTCTGGTATTCTCTTGCTTTTTCAATGATCCAACAGTTGTTGACAATTTGATCTCTGGTTCCTCTGCCTTTTCTAAATCCAGCTTGAACATCTGGAAGTTCACGGTTCAGGCACTGTTGAACCCTGGCTTGGAGAATTTTGAGCATTAGTTTATTAGCGTGTGAGATGAGTGCAATTGTGAGGTTGTTTGAACACTTTTTGGCATTGCCTTTCTTTGGGATTGGAATGAAAACTGACCTTTTCCAGTCCTGCGGCCACTGCTGAGTTTTCCAAATTTACTGGCATATTTAGTGCAGCACTATCACAGCATCATCTTTCAGGATTTGAAACAGCTCAACTGGGATTCCATCACCTCCACTAGCTTTGTTCATAGTGATGCTTCCTAAGGCCCACTTGACTTCACATTCCAGGATGTCTGGCTCTGGGTGAGTGATTAGCACACACAGATGGCCTCAAATCTCCCCACTCCAACTCATACAAACCCTTCCACCCTTCTTCAGTGGAGCTGACCTCAGACTGTGTGCTGGTCTCTCTCCTCTCTGTTACAATAGTTTTGAATAAAGTCCTCTTGATTTTTTTAACTCCAGCCAGTGCAATGTTTCTGCTTAGATACCTGTTTTAATTCATTACTTCCTACAACAAAATTGTGATCTAAGTATTACTGCTTCTTTGTTCTACAGGTAAGGGGTCATGACCTACCCCAGATCCTACCAAGTGTAACACTTGCGATTCAAATCCAGGTTGAGACTCAAATTCTACACCACACTTCTTTCCCTACACAGATTAAGGAGATATGCTTCCATGGAAATATTTCACAGGTTAAATTTCTTAAATCTCACACTCAAGCCAACTCCTTCACTGTATTGATGGCCACTCCTCTTCATTTGCAAAATTCAAGGTGAATAAAATCAATGTTAGCGATAAATCTTTGATGCTTCCATTAAAAAGACTCCAAAACAGTCCTGTGGTGGGTTTGGTTTGCTTTTGTTTTTGTATTTGTTTTTGTTTGGTAGACTTTGAGAAAAGAGCAGCGTGTTAACATAATGCCTCTTCTCAGAGAACTTCTCTGTACCCAAAATGACACAGGGGTTAGCCTGCCAGCCAGGAGCTTGAAGACATTCTCTATCCACCCACAGAAATTTCAAAGCAACACAATACAGCATAAAGAAGATGACAGAATAGCTGGAAGCTTGTGTCATTATTTGTTTTATTAGTTTGATTTTATACTACTATCTTATTTCTGGAGCAGTGGAGAGCCCTGCATGAAACAGCTGCAATAAGTGAAATTCAATCAGATTGCCAGTTATCTGAAATTCTCAGTCCTCCTCTATCCCAGTTTTTTAATTCCATGAAGACACACATTTTCCTAGAGGAAAATGAATCATCTAATTTTGAGGATAATTTCTCCCATGATAGCAAGGCATAAGAGCAAACCCCACATTGCATGGGAAGCCCTGATGAGCTACCTAGTGGCTGATAAATGACCCTCCAATCTTCATCCACAAATACTGAGGCACATCTAAGGTAAGAGAGGGAACATTGTTCAGTCCAACTACTTGGATGAGTCTGAGAGTAGAGGTGATGTAATGACCATACCTGGAATTTTAAAATTACATTTCTTCGCTACCAAAAGTTTAACCAAAAATATTATTCCTGAATCACTGAAGGCACATGGAAGGTGGAACTATCAAATCTCTTAACAATTGTGGATAATGTGGGTCCCTCTTTATAGAATGTCTTCTCGGCTTTGGACGGGGAATTTATCAACCACACAGGTGTGATGCTTGTGAACATCATTCCTGGGTAAGCCTAATGTGATAAGCGCTCTCTGCAATTATGTCTCTAAAACATAATTAGCGCTGAAGGTGTCCACATTGCTTCCTCACTTAGAATGGCAAAGGTGCAGGCACATTAGATTAAGTGGAGATTCCTGCAGCCCTGGGTAAGTCAGGAGTTCCCAGCAGCAAAAACAAAACACAGGGGTGATGTGTCCAAAAACAGGATGCATTTCTAATGATCATTCTAGCCCTCAGGTAGCAAGAAGTGCATCACAAATGGATTTCAAATGAGCTGGCAGTTTCTAATACTGTATGAAAAGTAATAATTTTGAGAGATACTGCTCAGTCACTCAGTCGTGTCCAACTCTTTGTGACTCCATGGACTGTAGCCCGCCAGGGTCCTCTATCCATGGGATTCTCCAGGCAAGAATATTGGAGTGGGTTGCCATTTCCTTCTCCTAAGAGATACTATGCATAAGGAAATACTTACAGTAAGTCCCCAATCATATGAACCTTCAAGTAGTGAACTCTCAGAGATGCAAACGAGCGTTCACATGTCCAACCACATAAGTTAGTCTGATGTCTGGCACACACTGTCATATGTACACATCCTCTACGTGTGGTTGTGCTTTTGTGTACTTATTGTACAGCACTGTATAAAGTACCATAGGACAGCATCTTTATTTCAAGCCCAGGATGTCCAGGAACAAACGTAAAAGCAGCAGTGATGTAGATGGTACTACTGTACTTTTCAAGGTCCTGTAATGTATGATTAAAAGTGTTTTATCTATTTTTGTTGGTTTTATGTATTATTTGTGTGAAAAGTATTATAAATCTATTACAGTATAGTGCCATTTGGCTGATTGTGTTAGTCGGGTAGCTAGGCTAACTTTGTTGAACTTACAAACTGGACTTACAAACATGTTCTCAGAACAGAACTCATTTGTATGTAGGGGATTTACTATATTTCTATTGTTTCATACATACCTGCACATAACGTCCTTGTTTGAGCTCTTGCCCATTTTTATGCTTGATAGCCCTCTGCTCAGCTCACGACTCTGGTGGCTTAGACTGCTGTTAGAATATCCTACCTGAGGTTCACGCCAGCTGCCATGTATGGAAGTGAGAATTGGACTATAAAGAAAGCTGAGCACCGAAGAATTGGTGCTTTTGAACTGCAGTGTTGGAGAAGACTCTTGAGAGTCCCTTGGACTGCAAGGAGATCCAATCAGTCCATCCTAAAGGAAATCAGTCCTGAATATTCATTGGAAGGACTGATGTTGAAGCTGAAACTCCAAATACTTTAGCCACCTGATACAAAGAGATGACTCATTTGAAAAGACCCTGATGCTGGGAAAGATTGAAGGTGGGAGGAGAAGGGGATGACAGAGGATGAGGTGGTTAGATGGCACCACCACCAACTCAATGGACATGAATTTGAGTAAACTCCAGGAGTTGGTGATGGACAGGGAGGCCTGGCATGCTGTAGTCCATGGGGTCGCAGAGTCGGACACGAACTGAACTGCCCTTAATACCGTATTCTACAAGGCTACCAGCCAGCAACATCTTTAAAAATGTAAATCCCACACACACACAAAAAAAAATAGAATTGCCATGTGATCCAGCAACCCCACTATTGGATATATAGCCAGACAAAACTATAATTCAAAAGGATACATGCACCTCAATGTTCATAGCAGCACTATTCCAAACAGCCAAGACTCATATGAAAGCAAGCTAAATGTCCATCAACAGCTGAATGGATAAAGAAGAAGTGGTACATGTATACAATGGAATATTACCTGGTCATAAAAATGAATGAAATTATGCCATTTCAGCAATGAGGATGCAATTAGAGATTAGCATACTAAGTGAAGTAAGTCAGACAAATATCATATGATACCACTGATACGTGGAATTTAAATGGGGTTCCCTGGTGGCTCAGATGGTAAAGAATCCACCTGCAATGCAAAAGACCCAGGTTCACCTATGTATGAAACAGAAACAGAATCAGGGACATGGAGAACAGACTTGTGATTGCCAAGGGGGATGGGCATGCAGGGATAGAGCAGGAGGTTGGGACTGGCAGATGTAAGCTTTTATGCACAGAATGGATAAACAACAAGGTCCTACTGTATAGCAGAGGGAACTCTATTCAATATCATGTGATAAACTATAGTGAAAGTGAAAGTCACTCAGTCATGTCCGACCCTTTGTGACCCCATGGACTATATAGTCCCTGGAATTCTCCAGGCCAGAAAACTGGAGTGGATAGCCATTCCCTTCTCCAGAAGATCTTCCCAACCGAGGGACTGAACCCAGGTCTCTTGCACTGCAGGCAGATTCTTTACCAGCTGAGCCACCAGGGAAGCCCCAGTAAACCATAACGGAAAAGCACATGAAAAATTATGTATGCATATGTATAACTGAGTCATTTTGCTGAACAGCAGAAATTAACAAAAACATTATAAATCAACTATACTTCAATTAAAAAGAAATTTAAAAAACTAATCTGATGACCTCCTGCATTTCACGTGATTTCCAATAAAGCTGTCAAGACCCATCAGGAAACTCTGCACCCCATTGTGTCCTGTGACTCAAGTGAGTTTCTACTGGAGGAGGCTGATTATACCCACAGACCCCAAGACCCTTTCCCCTCCTGCACCTGCTCTGTCTGGACTCCAGTGACACAGAGCCCTACACACCCACCTGAGGAGCTACTGTCAGAACATCTGGAGCAGAATCGGGGGCGGAGGTGGGCAGCAAGACAGGCTGATTCATTATACTGCCCTTATCTTTCAGACAAGTTCGAGCAGCTCAGAATATGCTTTCCCTTGTACAATGGCAAGTCCTGCAACAGTGCCTTTTAAGAGCCCATTATTCTATTTTCAGATTTTAACTGTGCAAATGTCTCATTGCAGCTCATTTTGTAGCTTACTGAGCTGTGTTATATCATGAAAATTCTCCAAGTACAAACTGAACATGTCTCAGCGAACATGATTACAGCTACATCCCATCTTAAACCAAGCAGAAAATCCACTGGTTCAGAGGTGTGGGGATGGCAGTGTTGCAACAGACAGAGGAGATGGTGGCGAGAGGGCTATTGGCTCTATGGGTAAAGATTAATTGGGTAGCTCTGAATTGAAGTGGTTTCTGCTGTGAGAAAGAGAGAGATGGAGACAGGTGAAATTGCATCACACTCTTTGAACAGTTACAACAGCAAACACATTAGTTCACCTTTTTTAACTACAGAAAATACTCCCAAGTTTCACTTTCTATGATTGTAAAAACAAACTCATCAGATCCCATGCAAGAGAGGGCAAAAAGCCCTCACACACAGCAAGTGTTGTTATAGATGTTGGCCCTAGACACAGGGGCTGGTTCATGTCCAGTGAGAAAGAATAGCCCCAGGACAAAGTACAGTAAACCACTGACTATAGCCAGAGTCGCTGCTTTACAGACGCCTGGACCAACCAGGTCAACCCTCTCACTCTATCCTCTCACTGTTTGCACTCTGACCCCTGTGTCCAGCTCATCCTGTGTTCTTTAACCATCCAAACTCAAGCCAAGCTTCCAGCCCCCAGCTCACAACCAAGGTTCTCTCTAAGATGGATTTGTACCCAACTGGTTCCATGGTTTGTGATCAGTTACCTTGCTGAGCTTCATTTTCTTCAACAACCGGAAAATGTGGAATTTGGACAAGAACTGTGTCTTTCACACCTCAGATATCCAGGCAGGCCCGTTGTGACTTTTTTTCCAGAATGTATATACCACCAATATTGTAACAGAGTAAATACTACCCTTTAAATCAACTCACTTTAGAAAAAAAATCAATTTATTTTGAAGTGAAAGTGAAGTTGCTCAGTCGTGTCCGACTCTTTGAGACCCATGGACTGTAGCCCACCAAGCTCCTCCATCCATGGGATTCTCCAGGCAAGAATACTGGAGTGGGGTGCCATTTCCTTCTCCCTCATATTATTACTGCATATGGAACCCCATTGGCACTCTAGAAGAAGTCTTAGCTTGGTGACAGCTTATCTTTGATGTCTATCCTTGCTGCAATCAGAAATCTTCAAGAGTTAGAGACATGTTAAACGCCTTCTGATCACAATTGAGCAATTCTCCTTGACATCACCAAAAGGACTCACAAATAGTTTGAAAAGGAATGACTCGCTCAACTTGGGCTCAAATATTATATGTGCTGAATCACTGAACCACCTCAGATCTTTTCACACACCCTGATGAAGGGGTTGGCAAACTGCAACCCCTGCATTCAATCGTGCCCACACTGTCTGCTCTTATAAAGAGTTTTATTGGAAGACAGCCCAGTAGAGTCATTTATGTATTTTCTGTGGCTGCTTCCACTACACAATGGCAGACTTGAGTAGTCACAATAGAAACTGTGTGACCCACAAAGCCAAAAATATTGACTATTTGGCTTTTTACCGAATGTTTGTTCATACCTGCACTGATGGATGGATGCAATTTGTAGAACATTGCTGTATATATAAAGCTCCTTGCCTGTGTATATTAAGCTCCTTCCCTTTGCTCCTCGAACCCATTTCTGATGCAACCTCTTTACTGCCTTAATTGTTTGTCTGTGCATCTTCTGGCTTTAATAGACTGTCAGGTCCCCAAGGGCAAGAAGGGCACAAAAAGAGCATTGCCACGGGAATCAAGAGAGGGCGAAAGTGTGAACAGGCACAAGTGATCACCCTCAGGAGCCAAGGTCTGGTTCCTATTACGAAAGGAAGAACTATAATAACTACTTTGACAATTAAAAATAATTTAGGTCCAGGAAAAACATCTAATTCAAAAAGATACATGCACCCCAATGTTCATTGCACCACTATTCACAATAGCCAAGACATGGAAGCTGCATGTCACATGAATGGATAAAGAAGACATGGTAAAAGAATGAAATAATGTCATCCAGCAACCTGGACGGACCTAGAGATTATCATACTAAGTGAAGGAAAGTCAGAAGAGAAAGACAAATACCGTATGAAATCACTTATATGTGGAATCTTTAAAAATGATATAAATGAACTTATTTACCAAACAGAAATAGACTCATAGACACAGAAAACAAACTTATGGTTTACGAAGGGGAAAGGAGGAGAAGGATAAATTAGGAGTCTGGGATTAACATATACACACTACGGTTTATGAACTAGATAACCAACAAGGACCTACTGTGTAGTACAGGGAACTATATTCAATATCTTATAATAGTCTACAATAGAAAAGAATCTGAAAGAGAAAATTAAATATATATAAATACATATCTGAATCACTTTACTGTACACCTGAAATTAATACAACATTGTAAGTTAACTATAATTTGAAGATGGTTAAAAAAGAATAATATAGGTAAGCCACCAAGCACATCCTATCACACTCAATGAGTATTTTTAAACTAAATGAACAAATTTATAAATCAATGTATTTGTAACACACTGATTTTTTCTTCATTCCAAGTTTAAAGCCCATAGATCTGGTTTGTAATTAGAACTGTTTGCAATTCTATCCAATCAATGTTAGCATAGTCCTCCAAGCCTGCAATGTCCAATAAGGCAGACACTAGTCAAAGAGAAGCAGGGCTCTTCTGACTTGAGCTGTGCTGTGAGTGCAAAAGCCACACTGGATTTTAAAACCAAGTACAAAAAAGAAGAATGTGTCATGAATATTTGTACATTGATTATATGCTGAAATGAATATGATTTGAGTTTCTTGGATTCAATAACCTGTCTCACTAAAATTCATTCATTCTGTTTCTTTTTGTTTTCAGCGTGGCTACTAGAATTTTTTTCTATTATTTATTTCATTGCAGTATATCTGATTTACAATGTTCTGTTAGTTTCAGGTGCCCAGCAAAGTGATTCAGTTATACATATACATGTATCAGTTCTTTTTCAGATTCTTCTCTCATATGCTATTACAGAGCACTGAGTAGAGTTCTCTCTGCTGCACAGGAGGAAATTTTAAATTCTGCACGTGGCACACACTTGTGGCTCACACTGTGTTTCTCACAGGCAACACTGCTGCACAGTTGACAAAGTTCATCTCTCCATCATTGTTAACTACTACCATTGAGAAGGAATGACCTTGCCCATTTTGCAGAATCAGATGCTGAGCATCCAAGAAGGTAAGTATTCTATCTGAGGAGGCCTTGCTCATAATTGTTGGTGCCTGGACTCCCACTTGTGACCTTTCCACCACATAGCTGAGCCTCTCTTGGTCATTTAGGTCAGCACTTCGTAGCACTTTTTTGCAGCATGTCTTCGTATCCACATAAGGGAGGGACAAGGGCTTTCATATCAGGGAATATTTCAGGAAGACAAGAGATGTCACTGTCTTAGAGTCAACATCCATGTTGCCACCACTCAGTTTGAGAGAAACACTCTTTCCAGATCCCACTGGACTCTCCTTCTCTCAAGGCAACTACTATCATAAACTTGCATTTACCACCACAACTTGTGTTTATCATTCCTAGATGTGATTTTATATGTATGCTTGTAAATAAATTTATATAAATATGCATATACATGCATACATATGTATACATGCATATAAGCACACAGATACACACACACACATGACACGTAAGGACAGGGAAGCCTGGCGTGCTGAAGTCCATGGGGTCATAAAGAGTAGGACATGACTGAACAACTGAACAACAACATGTGATATAAAATGTATGCATATGTTTTTAATATATATACACACACAAGCCAGAGTACTGCTTTGCATGTCTTTTAAATTGCTACAGGATCATATCATAACTTTTCTACAACTTACTTTATTTTCTACTTTTTTGTATTTTGAGAGGAATTTGTCCATTCTGATGCATAAGCTCTATTTTATTTTAACTCACATACATTGCATGACTCTATGCATAAGTCGCAAGGTTTGTATTTAATTCTTTCCTGGGTGGAAGTTTAGAGAGTTTCTAATCTATCTCTAGGGCTTCCCAGGTGTCTCAGAGGTAAAGAATCCACCTGCCAACGCAGGAGATGCAGGAGACAGAGATCCCTGGGTTAGGAAGATCCCTTGGAGGAAATGGCAACCCACTCCAGTATTCTTGCAGGAAAAATCCCATGGACAAAGGAGCCTGGCAGGCTACAATCCATGGGGTCACAAAGAATCAGACATGACTGAGCATGCACGCACACAATCTTTATTGCAGTGAGTGGACATCTTTGTAGCTGCCTCTGGATCCAGATGCCAAGAATTTCACAAGTGGCTGTCTAGCAGAACTGCTGGCCACAGAGGAAGACCTTCTGCTCGGCTTTATTGCCAAATTGCTCCCTTGAGGAGACACACCAATTTACACACCTGTCCCCAGTGAACCCCAGTGAACCAGCATGCCCATTATCCCACTTCTTGTCAGAATTCTCTTTCCGCCAATATGATAAATGTGAAACGACATTGTGCATTTTGTGTTCCCCTGATTCCTGAAGACAGAGCATCTTGGGGGCTGGTGACATTTTTTTCCTCTGAAAATTGCTTACTCATTTCGTTTGCTAGATTCTTCCATCGTGTTGTTTAGTTTTTCCTTGATGATTTGCATAAGATCTTTAATTATTTGAATCTTTAGTTATTTTTACTGCTTCAGACTGAGTCTGCTTTATGATTCTCTTGTCATATACTTTGCACACAGTGTACCAAGCACATGGCCTATGCTTTTAAAAATGAGAATTAACGATGAATTGGTTTCTCCCTTAAGGATGCATCTATTTATGTTCAATTATGATACAAGTCAATTTTATTTGCAACAAATCCTCAATGCCCTGTCTAAACAACTGCATTTTATTAACAGATAATTTGATTTCAATGAATAATGCATCACATAAATGGGAAATTCCATTCTAAAATTTTCATATGATACACATTTTCACTCCAACAAGATTTACTAGAAGAGGGTTTTACCTTTATAAATTCATATGTATAATCGGTAAATGAAAACCCCAGAATGAATGAACAACAGAATGCAAAGCAAAATGGACAAGTCTCCCAAATCTAATGGGAAACACATTTCACATGGACTCACTGAGGATGACGGGAAGGAAGCTATAAACATCTACTGTGGGCTCTTAAATGAAATGAAAATGAGTCCATCTTTCATTTAATCCCCACAAGAATTCCAGAAGGTAGTGTGGGGTAATTTGGGGTTGGCTGCCCCCGAATGTGCTTCAACGGCACATTATTTTGAATCAAAATTACTTAAGAAATGGCCAAGGCAAGAGAGACACTCTAACCCTCCATTGTCATCTCCCTGAAGCAAGAAGTGAGTGAAGTGAAGTGAAGTCGCGCAGTAGTGTCTGACTCTTTGCGACCCCATGGACTGTAGACTACCAGGCTCCTCCCTCCACAGTATTCTCCAGGCAAGAGTCCTGGAGTGGGTTGCCATTTTCCTTCTCCAGGGGATCTTCCCAACCCAGGGATCGAACCCAGGTCTCCTGCATTCCAGGCAGACGCTTTAACCTCTGAGCCACCAGGGAAGCAAGAAGTAAATCTCCCCAAATGAGGAGATTTGTGTCTGTATGTAGAAGGACACCTTATCACCAGAGATGGAGAATTCAAGTCAAGAAACCGACATAGAGAAACCTTGTTCCTGCTTTCATTGACAACTCCAGCACCAGCTCTGTTTGGATTCTTCATTAATTGAGCACCAAAACCTAAGTTTGTTTGTCCTGTCAACTCTTTACCAACTTAATGGTTTCTTTGCCTAAAACCTATGAAAGCTGCCTGCTTTGGCCAATTCTAAAGTCCCATCTCTATAAGACTGAAACTGAGCAGGCTCCTGGGCACAAAAGCCTTTCTGTGTTCCCCACTTCTCGATTACAAGAAATAGGCTTTATTCAGCCTCCATAACCATCCTTGAGTTCCAAAGGACTGGTTCAAACAGATGCTAATCAGGGGAGGGAGGTGATGCAGAGACAAGAGAGGAGAACTCAATAAACAATAGTGCAGTCTCAGGGCAGAGTCCTGGTCCCCCCTCAAAGGATGCACACAACATCTTTGAGCTGTTTTGTACATACTGAAACCCTCACCAGGTGGGAGAAGTTACCTGTCTGCTGCCCATAAGCATGTAGACCTCAGACCAGATGGACCAGAAGGTTGATGATGCTGACTCCCACTTAGCTTATCAACAACCGAGTGGAAGAATGTCCATGAGTTGAACACACCTTCTTTGAACCATGATGGTAAAACTCCTCACTACCCTCTTCTGGTGGGGACACACAGTTTTGAGGGCATTATCCCCCTATGGCCCCCTTTGCCTGACAAAGCAATAAAGCTATCCTTTTCTACTTCACCCAAAACTCTGTCTCCGAGGTTAAATTTGGTGTCAGGGTACAGAGGCCACACTTGGCTTCAAGACCTCCATGTGCATGATTCAAATATGTTTATTTTCCTCCCATTCATGTGTCTTGCATCAATTTTATTATCAGTCCAGCCACAAGCACTCAAGAGGAGTAGAGGCGGAAATTTTCCCCTCCCTCAAGATAAATATTATTTTTCCATGTTTTCAAATGAAGAAACTAAATACTCAGAGAAGAAACCTTCCTAAAGTCACATCCTAAGTGAAACAGTTAGGACCCATAGCTTTTATTTCTTATTCAATAAGATCTTTCTTCCAGAAACTGAGTTCTGACAAGTCAGATAAATGGGGAATCATCACTAACCTGGCTGCCAAATGCTTTCTCTTGTGATCCATCCCCAGATGTTGAAGGTGGTAGTGGGTAAGCTTTAAGTTGCACTGTCAGCTATTTAGGCTATGAAATATCCTATGTCCCTCTGCCCCTGCTTCCCTGCAAAGTCATCAATTAGCTAAATACAACCTAAGCATAAAAAAGCACTTTAAAACGTAAGACAGGGCATAGGGTGAGACAGAAACCTTTTTTTATCATTTCATAGTGAATTTGTTACCACCCATCACTCTACAGTCTTTGTGAAAGAATTATGATGAATAGAACTGTCTTTCTCTAATCTCCAGAGAAAGCTTACCTCTAGAAAATGTGGTTTCAGATATACAGTAAGACATAGGTACCTAGCACTCAGCTGAAGAAATAAATGTTACAAATGCAACTGAAGCCTCCAGGGAACTCTTCCTCCTACTGCTCTACAGTTTCTTTACCCTCACCCCCCACCTCCCCCTGCCCACAGCCAGGCGCCATCTCTCACCCTGTACTTGGGGTTGCCATTCATATGTATATAATTATGCTTTCAATACACACGTGAATCTTCATGGAGGTTTATATATAACTATTTTACAAGTTAACAGAAAGTACACCCTATTGTCCATGCCTACCTAGAATTTTACCTTTTCCCCTCACTATTGTGTGTGATAGTGTATTAATAACAGGGAAGAAGAAAATCTTACTCTACATTGATCGTTTCTTTTATTTTAACCTTTACTTTCCACTGCTTTTGTTACTATGGTCACGAAAAGCATGCTGTCTATAGCTATAAGCATACATAATGGCCTGTCTCCTGGAAAACTGCCCCTTGCCTGAATGTTAAAGTGCCTTTATTCAGCTCACAGGGAGACACTGCGACCGCGTCCACCTGTAAATGGCTGCAGAACAAAAAGAAATGAACAGATCCCCTCCCCAGTGTTGGCCAAACCAGGAGATATTTTACAAGACTTATGGCCCTTTTACTTTACTCCCTCACTTCCTCCCCCATCTGTTTAATAAAAGAAACTAGCATCCAGACCCCCATAGGGTGGTATTCTGGGACTCTAGTCCACTATCTTCTCAGACGCCCAGCTTGTGAAACAAGTCACTGTTCCTTGCCTCAACACCTCACTTCCAGATTATTGGTCTGTTGTGTGGACAGCAGACTGAGCTTGGACTCAGTAACTATGTTGACTCCACTGTGTGCACTTATTTTCTCTGCTGTGGAATGCACGTTGAATAAGCATTTGAAATGTATGCGTTACTTTTTTATGCATTACTTTTTGACAAACGTACGTTTGCTTCTCATGTTTTTCTATTAAAAGTGATGCTGTTTCAAACAGTCTTGTATTTATCCTAGTTTAGATGACCAAGAGCTTCCTCTGGAACAGATCATTAAAGAACAGAAAAGAACTACCGGGTCATTTAGATCGTGCATCTTCAAATTAACTCTATGTGGCCAAATCACTTTTCAAAATGTTCTAATATTTGATCCTCTCACTGGCAGAACCTTGGAATTCTCATTGTTTCATTTTCTTTCCAACAGTTGGTCTTGTCACACTTTTTCATTTTGTCAATCTGACAGGTGTGAAACTGTACTCTGATGTGGTTTTAATTTTCCATTTCCATGATTTTATTTCACTTTATTTCTTTGTGAAATTGAGCATCTTTCCTATGGTCATTGATGGGACGATGCAGGTTTCCTCTCTTAGTGTTGTAGCCACGCGTTCCGGGAAACAAACTCACTCAGAAGCACAGTGCAGATAGTGGAGTGCAGTTTATTACACCGGCGGGCCCAAGGCAGGGTCGGTCTCCTCTTAGCCAAGGACCCCGACCAGCATTTGTGAAAATCTTTTATACCCCATGTGTACGTGTCTGAACCCACCACTCCAAATTCCTTGAGACTTACATAAACCAAGGAAAACACAATCCCAGTAACCCCATCATTCACGTGCTGTGCTCATGTGCTCAAACAGTCAAACAATTAGCCAATAATCAATAAACCCGAGGTTACACTCCGACAGATACAGAAAAATGTATGGCCTGTCTGGAGGAAGGGGTGATAGTGTATGTTTTCTCTTAGGTGATGAGTAACCTAGATACGATCTTCAAGGTTCCCCTGTCTGGAGGGGGTCTTATCCTTCTGCTGTTGCTTTCATAGGCACTAAACACAGGGTTCAGAGTCCGTTGGAAAGGTGGCCGAGCATGATCAGCATGAACAGGCCTAACATGGAGTCCAGGCCCTATGGATTCCTTCTTCATTAGGAATCACATGTTCACGTGTTATGGTTTAGTCACTAAGTCGTGCCCAACTCTTAAGACCCTATTCTTAAGGAATATAGGAATACAGGAATATAGCCTGCCAGGCTCCTCTGTCCATGGAAGTCTCCAGGCAGGAATGCTGGAGTGGGTTGCCATTTCTTCTCCAGGCGATCTTTCCAACTCAGGGATAGAACCCAGGTCTCCTGAGTTGCAGGCAGATTCTTTACCAACTGAGCTACAATGGAAGTCCCTCTCGTTCACATACTTTTTTCCATTTTATTTTGAGTATTCTCCATAATAGAGCAGCTGCTAATGACTTTTACACCTTGAACACTTAATAAATAAGTTACTACTATGTTTGAGCTTGAATATTGGCTGACTCATAGGTAAACAGGGAAATCAGAAGTAAGTATATATAAAGCTCCAGGGCACCCAAAATTCACTTTGCTTCACTATCTTCAACCCAGCATCCCTACATATGTATCAGCCTCTGCTCATGGTGTTCCTTATCTATTCCTTAACCTCAGGCAATGAAAGAGTTTTTGCCTGGTCAACCTATTCCTTTCTAGATATGCTGGTATATTTCTGATCATTTGGGGTTTTGTGGGGATTTTAAGATTTTTTTTTAAAGGAAGCTTTACACTGCTAAAGATAACAGAAAACCAGTATCAGTGGCCACCAACAGAAGGTGTCTTCAAAAATAAACACGATGGAAAGAAAAAGCTGTTATGAGAAACCAGCCTTGATGGCATTCCTTGGCTGTTCCTATGTTTGTTTTGCTTTTTGTCTTTTAATTTTTATGTTATACTGGAATATAGCTCATTGACAATGTTGTGTTAGTTACAGGTGTACAGCAAAGTGATTCAGTTACACACGTATCTACCCGCCTTCTTACCTGGAGAATCCCATGGATAGAGGAGCTGGCGGGCTATATATAGTCCATGGGGTTGCACAGAGTTGGACATGACTGAAGTGACTTAGCACATTTTTTTTTCAAATTTCTTTCCCACTTGGGTTATTACATACAGACTACTGAGCAAGTTCCCTGTGCTATACAGTAGGTTCTTCCCCGTTCTCTCTTTTAAATACAGTAGTGTGGACATGTCAATCCCAACCTCCCATTCTATCCCTCCCCCACCCCCAACCCTGTAACCATAAATTCGTTCTTTAAGTTTGTGAGTCTGGCCCTGCTCCACAAACAAGTTCATCTGGATTTTTTTTTTTAGATTCCACATATAAGGAACATCATAGGATATTTGTCTCTCTCTGTCCAACCCACCCCATCCAGCACGGTAATCTCCAGTCACTGTATTCCTTTCTGGGTGTGCTGATATGCTTGTGATCATTTTGAATACTTAACCCTCTCTCCCAGCTAGGAGAGTCACTGTGATGTGGAAAGCAAGGACTTAATCACTTTGATTCAAAGATAATTCCCTGAGTTATCTGAATTTATTCTCTTCCTTCATGACTGAGCCTCATTAATGCTATAAGGGAGGAGGACAGCGCATACCAGTGGTTCTCAATTTATTTTCAATCTTGGTTCATTTAGACAAAACAAAAGATCCATTTGTTAGGCTGTTTCCTCACCATTTTCTATTCCCCAATGGGGGAAGGAGGTGGATTTAACCAGCACAAATAACCACAATTTTGGGAAACACACACACTTTATGTATTTAATGTAATAATATTACCTATATAACACATAAATATATTTAATATAATATATACTGTGTGCTTAAGATAACATAATATACATTTCCCAAAATTGGACTTCTTTATTTATATATATTGCACTTAAATTTATACACATACTTTAAGCAAACAGTTATATTTAAACCACAGCATGTCTTTAAGTGTAGCTAATGTAAAGTTCCAAGTTGTTACAGAAATAGTTTCTCCAGCATCACAACGACTCTGAAGCTAGACAAACAACCTGTAATAAATTAAGTAGATAATGTCGAGGGTAAACTGAACAGTCATTCATAATTGAGAAGCAAGAGCAGCAATGACTGAGAACTGCAAACAAGCTAGGACATCCTCTCCCAGCTCTCCTCTGGCCACTCAAGCCCACGGTGGGGACTCTGCAATATTACAGACGTTGCGGGGCTGCAGTCTTCATAGGAGAACAACAAGGTCTTCAGCAAACTGCAGTAAAATATTGATTTTAGATTCTGAATTCCAAACTTCTGTAATTTGGATAACTCACTTAGTCGATTCCTCGGAGTAAGCTTTAGTCCCATGTAAAAGTGGAAACTATGGCCTCACAAATCATTTAAAGAATCAAAGCAAGGATGTGTACCTTTAGATCAATCAGCTTGTAGGGGGGCTCTGCTAATCTCTACCAAGTGCTTTGAAATCCAGTTTAGACATCACCAGGGTAACACAGTCTTTGAATCAAGGTAGCTTATGGGAATCCTTTCTTGGTTCTCTCAATGGAGAAGAGGATCATTTATTTTCAAATAAAGTTCAGTAGGAGATTATAGGGCCACCTTTACTTAAGAATTTTGGTTGTAGAACACTCATTCATTCATTCACTTATCGATTCATTCAATAACAGATTGTTGTCAATTTGAGCACTGCTAGTAAGCATTAAAATAGCCCCCAAAGATATTCACGTCCTATTCCCAGGATTCTGAGACAATGTTATACTAGTAGGCAAGGGGGATTAAGGTTGGACTTCTCTGGTGGTCCAGTGGTTAAGGATCTGCCTGCCAATGTAGGAGACACAGATTTGATCCCTGGTCCAGGGAGATTCCACATGCTTTGGGGCAACTAAGCCCAGGTACCATAACTACTAAAGTCCGTGTGCTCAAGGGCCTATGGTCCACAACAAGAGAAGTCACCACAATGAGAAGCTACACACTGCAACTAGTGAGTAGCCCCCACTCCCAACTAGAGAAAGCCCATGCAGAGCAAAGGAGATCAGCACAGCCAATATATAAATAAAAAGGGATTAAAGTTGCAAATGAAATTAGTTGTCAACCAGTTGATTTCACGTTGAGATGACCCTGGATTATCTGGGCAGCCTGATATAATTATAAGGGCCCTTTTTATGTAGAAGAGGGAGGCAGAAGGTCAGACAGAGATTCAAAAATGCTATGATGCTGGGTTTCAAGATGAAAAAAGGGGTTACAAGTCAAGGAGCACTGACGGCCTTTTAGGAGCAAAAAAACAAATTCTTCCCTAAAATCTCTCAAAAAAACATAATACATCCCTGCTCATACCTTGAAGTTAGGCCAATGAGATCCATCCACTTCTGACGTACAGAACTTAAAATATTATATTACTTGTTTCAAGTCATCACATTCGTAATCATTTGTTACAGCAGCTACATGAAACTAACACAAGCATCACGGTTTGCCAGGCATGAACTAGGAGCTGGGTGCAGAGTGATGAGCCAAATGGGTCTGTTCACCTGTCTCTGTCCACCATCCCACTATTAGTCGACAGTCCAAGGCAGTCATTAAGAAAATCAATCATAATATATATTTTAAATTGCCTTAAATCTTTGAAAGAAGTCAACCTGATGTTAAAGAATAAAGTAAGTTGATACATTATAAGTCAGAAGGTCAAGGAAGCTCCCCTGGACATGGTGAAGGCAACCAGGTGAAGCCTGAAGGTCATGATGTTTGGGGACACAAAAGGAGAAATGGCCAGAATGGAGTTGGAGAGGGAGGCAGGGCCCAGAACATGCCAGGCCTGCTTGGTTTGGTTTCAGTCTAAATGCAATGAAGCCACTGGAGAACTTAGCCTGATCGCCAGCTTGCAACTGAATGTGGGATCCAGCTGCTTACCACTCAAAAGCCATGAAAGAGTCAGGTTGGTGGAAAGGAAAGTTTGCTTTATTTTGGAGTCTGGTGATGGGGGTGGGGTGGGACTCCTGTCCAAAGGCCAACTCCCTCCCTATACCCCCTCTGGACAATCAGTGGGCAAAGAGCTTTTATGGATGGAGGGAGGGGGCTCCACACAGAAATGGCAGTAACTCTGATAGTCATCTTAAAATTGGTCACACAGTGGGCTGACCAGCATCTTGATTGTTTTTGGGTACAGTTAATCTTCACTTTCAGGGTCGGTTTGCTTCCATTTCTTGAGACCAATTCTTAGATTTGTGGCAGCTTACTTACATCATGGCTACTGTCTGGTCATCATGGAGTTAAATTCTCTCACCTGCTGGGACTTTCAGTATCTATAAGACAGTTCCCAGGATATCACTCAGAATATTATCTATTGCCCTTGAGAAGGAACTAAAGGTCCTTGACTTTGCTTACTGGCTAAATTACTATTATTTAGTTTTATTGGGCTAGTTTCCTTTGTTTCCGCATTTTCTCACTTTTCTGATTAAGCTTATTCTTTGGTTAAAGTTTTCCCACAGACAAAAGGCAGGTGGAAGACATGGACTGGGGGACAGGGGGGAAAGAATAGAAGGTCCGGCTCCGTTTTAAGCTTCTGGTGCAAAACAGGCAAACAAGTGCATCGTGAAAGATAGTTCTCCTTGGAAGAAGCCTCAAGTTATCTTGCAGTTTGTTCTATTTTGCTACTTTTACTTTAAAACTAACTGATCAAGGGAGAAAACTGAGAGTAGGTAATCTTGGATAAGACTAATCCATATCAGAAAAAGCCAGCAGTCACTTCGGGACTGGAACTGAGCCACCCACCAGGATAAACGTTGCCTCCAACTGCAACCAGCTGTGTTTCTCCATATTTGTCTCCAGATCAGGGTTTCTCAGCTCTTATTTTTTCATTATTGCTCCCTAGGGAGACCTTTTGAAAATAAGCTTTGCAAAATTTTAGAACCATTTTAGAAAAATGGCTAAGAAAGTACAGAATGTTCTCATCTACCCCAAATCTGGTTTCTCCTACGTTATAGCATCTTCTATTTCTACAGTACATTTGTCACAAATAATGAACCAATACTGATACATGAGTAACTAAATTCAAGAAGGTATTCAATTTTCCTTAGTTTTTAAACTAATGTTTTCACCACCCTCCCCCCATTTCAGGATTCCATCTGGAGTTATCACGTGATATTTACTCATCAAATCTCCTTGGGCTTTTCTTGGCTGTGACTGGTATTCAGATTTTCTCTCTTTCTGATGACCTTGACAGTTTTCAGAAGTACTCACCAAGTATTTCGTAGAACGCTTCTTAAATGAAACTTAATGTTTTTTCCTCCTGATTAGACTGGGGTGAAGTATCTTTCGAGAAAGGCCGTACATGTAAACCGGCATTTCTCTTACATCACATCAAAGGTACGTGCCCAGCTGTGGCCTTTGGGGCTTTTCCAGGGGCCTCCTGTGTCTCTGGCATGTTTCCATCTGTGTGTGTGTCTGTCAGTGCTTCTTTCCTTTCTGCCACCACAAGGTGCTCCAGGTCTGATACTATGTATAAAATAGAAAACTAATGAGAATACACTGTATAGACAAGAACCTCTACTCAGTGCTCTGTGCTGACCTGAATAGGAAGGAAGACCAAAAGGGAGGGGATAGGACAATATGTGTATGTACAGCTGATTCATTTTGCTGTACAAAAACTAACCCAACATGGTAAAGCAACTATACTCCAATAAAAATTATTTTTAAAAATAATTTTAAAAAAGCAAATGCTCCAGGTCTAAGAAGCTCTGTCACACTTACATTTCCTAATCACTTTTTCCCACAAAACTTTAAGCCCACAGATGTCTTGTACATCTGTTAAGTACTATGAATATATCTGTATTTTCTACATAATAAGGGTAAGATTCTTTTTGTCCCCATCCTCCCACCAAAGTAACAACTATATGCCCTTGGAGGTCAATCCAACTGCACTGAAAATGCATGATCTATACCTATATTTACACTTTTTAAAAAGTTATCACAATAGTGGTGCCGGGTCACTATATATAGTTTCCAGCCTGCTCCTTGCAGAGGAGACAACTGGATAAACCCTTGACTCTTATCTAATTTAGAATTACTCCCTTTTTTTTAAGGGCTGCTCCAAGACTCAGGGTATTTGACATCTGGCAGAGAGGGAAACATATGTATTTTCGAGAAATAAAAAGGGTAACACTGAAATGGAGGGAGAGATTCTAAAAACCAAAGAAACAAACAAACCAAAGCCCCTCTGATCTCAAACACTTTCCTTCCATTTCCGTCTCCTCTAATTTCCTGTATTCCGCTCCTACTCTTCCTTCAGTGTTGGATGACTCTGAGTTTGCAAACTTCACATAAGGACACCGAGAGCTAACTTCACAAACCGTGAGCAGCAGTATTCATCACCCCAGCGTGGTCGCAAAGCCCTTCATTTGTTCTGTAATCTGGCTAAAGCGGCAAATGAGCTGCTGACAGCTGAACCGGAAAACAGCATCATCTTAAAACAGCCATTTCTGGGATGGGGCTGCATTTTGTCTCTCTTTGGAAAATGCAATATTATGAAAAGAATGAGAACACATAGAAGCAAGTGTGATGACTTTCTGCATGCTGAACTGTCTGGATACAGGCAAAAATGTAGCCACGGAGATACAATTTTAAGTCAACAAACTTCTCATTTGATTTCTCTAGCCTTCAGATGGGCTCCCATGAACCCAGGCTGTTCCAGTGCCAAGAGAGACCAGCTCCCTCTCCCCCAAGAGCTGGCTCTGATTGCTTAGGTAACAACAGGACAGAGCTGACCCCACCTTTCCATCATCAGTAGGGAAGTAAAGTCTCTAAGCAGCCCTTTAACCATCCCTCAAATATATTTTTGCAATTAAAATAAATTCTGAAGGTCATCATTTCAGAAGGCAGCCTCCCCTTGGAACAGCAAGGCCTTGAGGTCTATAAAACTGCATGTGTAAGTTAACGGCAATGAATGCAGTGGGCCATTTGCCTTTCTCTCATTTTTAAAGCACTTGGCATCTGGTCATGGGTGGTGGGGGTCTGCAAGAAAACAGCTGTGGTTAAAGGAAGGAAAACTTGAAACTGAGACACTGAGGGTGAACATGAGTCAGTGCTAAGAGACAATTTCCTGAGCTTGCGGCTGAAAACGAGGCTTGGTACCTAGCATTTTCTCTGCGTGTTCAACTATTTATTTATTTTTGGTTGCGCCGTGGGATTCTCTGGCCTGAGTTTGAAGCCACGCTCCCTACACTGGACGTGCAGCATCCTAACTATTGGACCACCAGGGAAGTTCCCTGTGTTTGACTATTAATTCAGAACATCAAGAGGGCATCACCAGCTGGACTGGGCCCAGAGCTGGGTTGTAGGTGTGAACCAACCAACCAATTCAACCTGCCTTTCAGCAACTCGGGACAAAGGACCAACAAACTCAAGTGACACACATAAATAATGCAATTTCAGATAATGATACGTGCTCGAGAGAACTGCCATGGAAAGCATATTTCAGGAGGTGATATTTGGAATGAGACTTGTTCCTGGGAAAAGCACAAACTATGCAAAGATGATAGGGAAGGAACAAGCTTTCTAGGCTAAGGGACTCACCAGAACCCAATAACGCCTGGTGATGACAATAACCACTAGTTTGAGCAATTTAGATAAACAGTTGCAAATAACTTAGATATTAACTCAGAAAGGTGTTAGAGGGTCTTCTTTCATCTCTCCCACAAACCTTCAACAAACCTCCTTCATCTAATGGGATTACTCAACTATTCATAGTTTTCTCTCTTTCCTTAAATTTATTCTATGGTTTCAAGGTTCTCATCCTAGATATCTCAACTCCAAAAATCTGCATTTTAGACTATCAGGGAAAATAGCAGCAAACATCACATGGTTGAACTAAAAATGGCTCCAAATTCTTTGCTACACCTTCCATTGGAAGGTGATGTCTGATTCCCTTGATCTGAAACCTGGAGTGGCTTCTGTAAATTGCTTGATGGACAGGATGGCTTCTGAAGCTAGGTCCTAAAAAAGACTGAGGGACCTCCCTAGTCATCTATGACTAAGACTCTGAGTTCCCAAGGCAGGGGGCCTGGATATGATCCCTGGTCAGGGAACTAGATCCCACATCGTGCAACTAAGGGTTCGAATGCCACAACTAAAGATCCCACATGCTGCAACAATGATCGAAGACCCTGTGTGCCACAACGAAGACCTCGTGGCTCAGATGGTAAAGAATCTGCCTGCAATGCAGGAGACATGGGTTCAATCCTTGGGTCGGGAAGATCCCCTGGAGAATGGAATGGCTACCCACTCCTGCATTCTTGTCTGGGAAATCACATGGACAGAGGAGCCTGGTGAGCTACAGTCCATAGGGTTACAAAGAGTCGGATATGACAGAGAGACTAACACAAGACCCAGGTGCAGCCAAAGTAATTAATTAATTTTTTTTAAAAGACTGAAACTTTGGCTTAGTTCCTTGAAACACACAACTTTGGAAGGCATCCTCTAGGTAAGTTGTGTGACTATTCTAAGCCCACCAAGCTGTGTGACCATTGGGGATGGAGGATGCAAGTTCATAGGTAAAGAGGTCAAAGGCACCACAGTTCAGGTATATGGGTTTAGGAGCTACCTTGACAGTGGGTGCTGCCCTATCAGCTATCCCACTGATATCATCTGGAGCTGAGCTGAGCCCTTCCTGAGCTTCTGACACAAAGACTGTTAACAAATGCCAACAAATTTAGTGCCTGTTTAAGTCACTAAGTCGGGGGTGGTTCCTTACAAAGTAATAGAGATTCAGAATACATGTGCTTTTTTCTTTTTTGGTCAAGAATCCAAACATTATCAGATTGATTGCTATACTGGGAAAGTGTTAGTCACTCAGTTGTGTCCAACTCTTTCCAACCCCATGGACTGTAGCCCACCAGGCTCCTCTGTCCATGGGATTTCCCAGGCAAGAATACTGGAGGGGGTTGCCATTCCCTTCTCCAGGGGATCTTCCCAACCAAGGGATCAAATCTGGGTCTCCTGCATTGCAGGCGGATTCTTTACCATCTGAGCCACCCGGGAAGATTCCCTCACAAAAGGAAACTTCCTAAAATGTTGGCTATGGGGACAGAAAAAAGGTCATTTTCTTATATTCCAGCTACTTAGAAATTTCCAAAAACTAATGTGTTTACTCATGCCCCTTGCTCTAATAAACTAAAAGGAGCAGTCAGCTTGAAAAGTTATTTTGTGAAGTGAGAAAACTTGATTTTCTCCTAATAATGGGTAAAATAACAGGTGAGTAAAAAAAAAAAAAAACCCTGTTGTTCTTCTCTGTTTTGTACAATTAACCTTAAGAACAAAGAACGCCTTTTTTGCAGATTATTATAAATAGCTTTAGCAATATTACATGACAGGGTGGAGTAGATTTTAATTATGACTATTTTCTTATGAAATGCAGTAGAGCTCTTTAAATGGACACCTTATCTTTGACAAAGGAGGCAAGAATATACAATGGAATAAAGACAATCTCTTTAACAAGTGGTGCTGGGAAAACTGGTCAACCACTTGTAAAAGAATGAAACTAGATCACTTTCTAACACCACACACAAAAATAAACTCAAAATAGATAAAAGATCTAAACGTAAGACCAGAAACTATAAAACTCCTAGAGGAGAACATAGGCAAAACACTCTCCGACATAAATCACAGCAGGATCCTCTATGATCCACCTCCCAGAATATTGGAAATAAAGGCAAAAATAAACAAATGGGATCTGACTAAAATTAAAATCTTCTGCACAACAAAGGAAAATATAAGCAAGGTGAAAAAACAGCCTTCTGAATGGAAGAAAATAATAGCAAATGAAGCAACTGACAAACAACTAATCTCAAAAATATACAAGCAACTTATGCAGCTCAAGTCCAGAAAAATAAATGACCCAATCAAAAAATGGGCCAAAGAACTAAACAGACATTTCTCCAAAGAAGACATACGGATGGCTAACAAACACATGAAAAGATGCTCAACATCACTCATTATTAGAGAAATGCAAATCAAGACCACAATGAGGTAGCACTTCACACTAGTCAGAATGGCTGCGATCCAAAAATCTGCAAGCAATAAATGCTGGAGAGGGTGTGGAGAAAAGGGAACCCTCTTACACTGTTGGTGGGAATGCAAACTAGTACAGCCACTATGGAGAACAGTGTGGAGATTCCTTAAAAAATTGCAAATAGAAC
The DNA here is from genome assembly GCF_032405125.1 of Capricornis sumatraensis. Lineage (NCBI taxonomy): Eukaryota > Metazoa > Chordata > Mammalia > Artiodactyla > Bovidae > Capricornis > Capricornis sumatraensis. The sequence continues at coordinate 54,338,611 of NC_091085.1, read as the reverse complement.
TGCCTTATGACCCAGCAATCCCACTGCTGGGCATACACACCGAGGAAACCAGAATTGAAAGAGACATGTGTACCCCAATGTTCACTGCAGCACTGTTTACAATAGCCAGGACATGGAAACAACCTAGATGTCCATCAGCAGATGAATGGATAAGAAAGCTGTGGTACGTATACACAATGGAGTATTACTCAGCCATTAAAAAGAATACATTTGAATCAGTTCTAATGAGATAGATGAAACTGGAGCCGATTATACAGAGTGAAGCAAGCCAGAAAGAAAAACACCAATACAGTATACTAACACATATATATGGAATTTAGAAAGATGGTAATGATGACCCTGTATGCGAGACAGCAAAAGAGACACAGATGTGTAGAATGGACTTCTGGACTCTGAGGGAGAGGGAGAGGGTGGGATGATTTGGGAGAATGGCATTGAAACATGTATACTATCATGTAAGAAACGAATCGCCAGTCTATGTTCGATGCAGGATACAGGATGCTTGGGGCTGGTGCACGGGGATGATCCAGAGAGATGATATGAAGTGGGAGGTGGGAGAGGGGTTCATGTTTGGGAACTCATGTACACCTGTGGTGGATTCATGTCAACGTATGGCAAAACCAATACAGTATTGTAAAGTAAAATAAAAATAAAAATTTAAAAAAATAATAATAGCTATTTCAAAGAATGGTTCAGTTGGATTTATTGAATGGTATTCTCTAAATCTTCAAAGTAGGTCTAATTTCCAGCTAATCAACAAAACGGTTCCTGTCCTTTTAAGTGAAGACCAAGGAATTTTCTTTGGAAAGGCCTGTGAATTAAGAACAAAGTGGATGGGATTACCAGGAGCATTAAGCAGATGACCCAGAAAGAATGTTATCTGAGTTGTCAGGAGAATTATCACTGGGACATGATTCAGAGTCTCCATCTCCATTCCCAGAAAAAGAGGAGTTATGCTTTACAGGAAGGGTGAGAGTAACGGGTCGTGGAGGTGGATAGAGGCTAGTGGATGGGGAGAAATACATACCGTAAAAAAAAAGAGATATGCCCCCAATTCCTGGAGGTGATACAGTAACATTATATGGATATATGAAGAAATGACAAACAGATAAGAAAGGCGATTCATTCTGTCCCCAGATGCTCTGAGACCTCCTGGAGGTCTTGTGTCTAAGTTGTAAATACAGCTCCAGGGAAAGTTATATTCATATTGCTTTCTTCTCACCTCTGAAATGGCCTCTCCTGCTTCTTCTGCTTGCATCTCCTATTCATAATAATCCAGACAGTGGTCTGGTTGAATTGGCTTGTGGCCATCCAGTATGGAGAACCACGTTGGGTGGATGGTTATGACCAGTGCTGTACTGAATACAATTTTGACATGACCTTGCTTAATGTTGGCTTTTGTGTTGATCCCAGCCTTTGATCCAATCAAGGGGGTAAGAATGAAAGACTCACGTGGCATAAAGTGCAGCCTGATGCTTTCATTAAAAAGAGAGCTGTCCAGGACTTCCCCAGTGGCACAGTGGATAAGAATCCACCGGCCAAGGCAAGGGACATGGGTGTGATCCCTGGTCCGGGAAGATCCTACATGACACAGAGCCACTAAGCCCATGCACCGCAACTACCGAAGCCCAGGTGCTATAGAGGTTGTGCTGTGCAACAAGAGAAGCCACCACAATGAGAAGCCCGAGCACCTCAAGGAAGGGCAGCCCCTGCTCACCGCAACTAGAGAACCCACACATGAAGTAAAGGATAGCCAGCACAGCCCCAACCCCCCAAAAATAGATTAATTCATTTTAACTAATAAAAGGAGAGAAATCATAGAAAATATGCTTTAAAAAACGAGGGCTGTTCAGTACAGAGCAAGGAGCTCAAGCCTGGGGGGTACAAGACCTACTCACACACTTTGTACCAAAATGTAGCACCTTGATACCCCTTGCATGTGGTGCTAAGGATGTGCCATGTACTGGCAGGAGATACACCAATGGATTTGTCAAACGAGTCTCCAAGACAGATAGTTCTACCTTAATTTCTCAGGTCGACACCCTCTTGACACAATTTGGCTAGAACATCACTATTGCCACCATTATGACTGAGGAAGCAGGGGTCTGGGGGACCAGAACCCACTGCCAACATCTCTCTGGACTAAGAATGACACCTGCCCCCATCAGTAAACAAGCCGCCAGCCACTGCAGCTGCCCCACCCTCAAATGCACACCCTGTGCGGATTCAGGATGGAGAAAAACAGGATTTCGTCCCTAGACTTTCCTGGTGCATAATGAAATCAAAGGAATGATTTCAACGAGCCCTGACTCCTGCATCTTCTTATCCATAGAAGAGTGCTAAGTTCTTTAACTCGCATTGTCCGGTTTTCCTTAATTAACAATACTCTCTTGATATTCTGACTACCTGGATTTTGTGGCAAAAACCCTTATATATCCAGGCTCCTCCATTACCACTTTGGAACAACCCCTCAGAGCTCTCTGAGAGGCTGTCTCCTGGGAATGAATCCTGAGAAAGTCCACCTAATTTAGTTCTAAACTTCTAGGCTGTGCTTTTCTTTTTCCAGTTGACATCCCCTCCAATGTTGATATTTTCCACAGCTCTATTTATTTCCTGAATTTCACTGGACCGTTCAAGCACCACTGCTAAAATACAAGCCATAGTGTAGCAAGTTGAGAAAGCAGTACCTAAAAGAGAAAAGAAGGGACTTCCCTGGCAGTCTAGTGGTTAAGACTTCTCCTTCCAATGTAGGGGGTGTGGGTCCAATCCCTGGTTAGGGAGCTGAGATCTCATATGCCCTAGAGCCAAAAAAACAAAACATTAAACAGATGCAACACTGCAACAAATTCAAGAAAGACTTTAAAGAAATGGCTCACATCAAAAAATCCTGAAGCAAAGACAGAAAAGGTTGTGGGAGAAGTGGTTTGCATGTCTGGATTAAAGAAATCTCCCACCAGTGGCCAAGTGTATACAATGTCTCTTAACTTGCAGCTGATGTTCGAAAGCCAGAGACACAGGCACAACTGAGTGGCTATCCCAAGGCCACTTCTATTTTCAAGGAAATGAAGCTTTACTTCTGCTTTTCAGGGGCTTCTGGGGTTGACAAATAAAAACAACTGCACTGAAAAGCTAACTTTTACAGACTGAAAAACATTTCAAAAACAGAGGAGAAGGTGGAAAGGTTATTTGGTGCTCTGGAAATACAGTGTTCTGATGATGAGCTAAGCAACTGGTCCCTGCAGCCCCATTAGCCAGTAAAGTTGTTCTCAAGTCTGTACCTCCATAAAGGCCAAACTGTAGTCTACCAACATCCCTATGACTGAAGGGTGATTCCATGAATCTGATAATTCATCTCAGATTGTAGGTGAGAGCGGAGTTGCATTTGCCTTCAAAACATTCTCTCCAGCTGGGTCTTTCTATTCTCACATTTTTACCTCTGAACGCTGCAGTATTGCTAAATGAGCAAAGAATGAAAGCACATGATTACTTGCATATCTATGGGTATACACACATGTGGTTAGTTGACAAGTGAACAAAACATGTCACTATGCTTTGGCCAAAATATATGCTCCCCTGTGAATCACACCCTTCTTGTCATCCAGGTTAAGAAGAAAGAGAAATACAACATCATTGCAGCTAATACAGAGCTGGCATCGTCTCTTCTCTGCTTTGTAAGTATGTCCCCATTGGACTGCTCAGATAACACATTTAATTAGTGAACTTATTTATTTTACTTTTGGCTGCACTGGGTTCTTCCTTGCTGCACACAGGGCTTCTCAAGTTGCAGCAAGTGGGGGCTACTCTCTAGTTGCGGAGCACAGTCTTCTCAATCCTGTGGCTTCTCTTCTGGTGGAGCATGAGCTCTAAAGTGCAGGCTCAGTAGTTGTGGCACACGGCTGTAGTTGCCTGATGGCATGTGGAATCTTCCTGGACTAGGGATCAAATCCGTGTCCCCTTCATTGGCAGAAAGATTGTTAACCACTGGAACACCTGGGAAGTCCTGGATAACACAATCTGACTGGGTCCACAAATCAGTATCAGGCTAGGTGTGTCCTGTGGAATATTCAAGTTATATAAAAAGTCTATGATATCTTCATAGACAATAAACTGGAAAAGTAAATACAGTAAATATTTGAGCAACAGGAGGAAACAAGCTCTAGCATGTGATGCACATCAGAAATGTAACGAAAGTGCAGGTGAGGGAATATTCTCAGGTGAGAGCCAGTGGATTGCCTATTCTGATAGAATGCAGGCTGAGCCTTGAGATCAAACACCATCCACGAGCTGGATGTAAGTTTGAGATTTCTCTTTGTGCTCCCCGGGCCACACATCTTACAAAGAAGATAAGGATAGGTCTAAATTTTGCGTTAAACTCAGAGATCTCTTTAGAATGAAGAGTACCAGTGAAGGATGAAGAGTACCAATCAGTGCCAATGCATCTTCAACTTGCATGTGAGCTGTTTCCACTCTGTGGAACTGGCTGGCAAACCCATTTGCAGATGGTCTTTTACGTGGTCTGTCTCTGCTCCCTGAATTACTCACAAGGGGCAGCCACGTTCAAGCATATCTGTCTTGTAATTCAACACAGCTAAAAATTTATGCAAATAGAACACACCATCTCGGCTCTTTCTGCCCAAGGCTCAAATCAATTGACCTTGTAAGACGGGTAAAAATGCGAGTCATTAGGGACTTCCTTGGTGGTCTAGTGATTAAGAATATGCCTGTCAATGGAGGGGACATGGGTTCCACCCAGCCCTGATCTGGGAACTAAGATCCCACATGCCACTGGGCAACTAAGCCCGTGAGCAGTAACAAAGATCCAGTACAGCCAAAAATAATTAGGTAAAATGACTAAAATATATGAATCATGAACAGTTAGGGCTGCACTGGGCTACATACAGGTCACAGATTTAATCACAGGGGTTTTAAAAAAAGTGGGGGAGATCATTTTCCCATGTAAATGAAATGCAGATGAGAAGCAAGGCTCAAGCTGGGAACAGAAGTGGTTATCAAGGACCCAGGCTCCTTCTAGCTTCCTGCTACATGTCTAGGTCATAACACTCAGACTCATAGTCTCAAATTTTATTCTCAACACCCATCCTTATGACGCTGTGCCACGAAGGAAGAAGGGTGAAAGGCAGACGGTGTGTCCTCTGCGATCTTGGACTTAATCAGGAAGTAAAGACTTTAGCAGGACACTCTGCTCTCCTTAATTAAATCAAAATTTTATTAGCAAGGAATAAGGGATAAACGAATGTTGGCTAGGCAACTAGCAGCTCTGCATGGCAGACTGACCATGAATTAATTCTAAATAATTGATAGCAAATCAACATACAGTCCATCTGTGACTATCCAAGTAAAGGAACAAAATCTCTGGGAATGGATATAGTCCCCTCCCCCAAATATTTATATTTGGATTATGAGATTCCCTTGGGGGAAGCTCTCCTCCATGCAATTATGTTGTGCCCTTTATTTTCTGTTCTCATAGGCACAGATCATGCAGAACATTTGACAATTATTCTCAAATGAGAGAAAATCACTCTTTGGGGGCCTTTTTCAAAAGTTAGCCTATAGTATTTGTCTTTCTCTGTCTGACTTTTTTCACTCAGCATAATGCCCTCCAAGTCCATCCATGTTGCCACAAATGGCAAAATTTCATTCTTCTTTTATGGGTGAGTAGGAGCCATAAAAATACAAATACTCTATGATATCACTTCTGTATGGAATCTGAAAAAAATACAACAAACCAGTGAATATAACCAAAGAGAAACAGACTCACAGATATAGAGAATAAACTAGTGGTTACCAGTGGGGAGAGGGCAGTGGGGAGGAGCAAGACTGAGGTAGGGGATTAAGAGATACAAACTACTAGGTAAAAAATAAATAAGCTACATGCATACACTGTACAGCACATGGAACAGGGCCAAAAAAATTTTTTTAATTGGTCTACATATTCAAGAGGAAGGATGACAAATGTAATGTTTACACATCTCCTTCATGAAGACTTTTGTGATTGGAAATTAACTATTGCTTGCTTTTTAAAATTTCTACTAATGAAAAAAAGAATTATAGTGAGAAATTCGCCCTGAGACTTTAAATGGAAGTAAGAAAACTGGGATTAGATGCCATTGAGGACTCATTAGAGGAATCTAGAAAAAATCAATAGAGCCCTCCTGGAAGGGTGATGGACCTCTCTCCATATCCATGGCTCAGGCCAACAGTCCGGGGACCTTAGGACAATAAAAGGATTCTGCCTCTAAATGCTGCGCGAATAGCAACTAGCTCTAGCTCGGAGCCAGATTTGTGAGGCAATAAGAGAATGTCTGTATGCAGGTCAGGAAGCAACAGTTAGAACTGGACATGGAACAGACTGATTCCAAATAGGAAAAGGAGTACGTCAAGGCTGTCACCCTGCTTATTTAACTTATATGCAGAGTACATCATGAGACATGCCAAACTGGATGAAGTACAGGCTGGAATCAAGATTGCTGGGAGAAATATCAATAACCTCAGATATGAAGATGACACCACCCTTATGGCAGAAAGTGAAGAAGAACTAAAGAGCCTCTTGATGAAAGTGAAAGAGGAGAGCGAAAAAGTTGGCTTAAAGCTCAACATTCAGAAAACTAAGATCATGGCATCTGGTCCCATCACTTCATGGAAACAGTGGAAACAGTGGTGGACTTTTTTTTTTTTTTTGGCTCCAAAATCACTGCAGATGGTGACTGCAGCCATGAAATTAAAAGATGCTCACTCCTTGGAAGAAAAGTTATGACCAACCTGCTGCTGCTGCTGCTAAGCTGCTTCAGTCGTGTCCGACTCTGTGCGACCCCATAGACGGCAGTCCACCAGGCTCCCCGGTCCCTAGGATTCTCCAGGCAAGAACACTGGAGTGGGTTGCCATTTCCTTCTCCAATGCATGAAGTGAAAGTGAAGTTGCTCAGTCGTGTCCGACTCCTAGCCACCCCACAGACGGCAGCCCACCAGGCTCCTCCGTCCATGGGATTCTCCAGGCAAGAGTACTAGAATGGGGTGCCATTGCTTCTCCATGACCAACCTAGACAGCATATTACAAAGCAGAGACATTACTTTGTCAACAAACGTCCATCTAGTCAAGGCTATGGCTTTTCCAGTAGTCATGTACGGATGTGAGAGTCGAACTATAAAGAAAGCTGAGCACTGAAGAATTGATGCTTTTGAACTGTGGTGTTGGAGAAGACTCTTGAGAGTCCCTTGGACTGCAAGGAGATCCAATCAGTCCATCCTAAAGGAAATCAGTCCTGAATATTCATTGGAAGGACTGATGTTGAAGCTGAAACTCCAATACTTTAGCCACCTGATATGAAGAGCTGACTAATTTGAAAAGACTCTGATGCTGGGAAAGATTGAAGGTGGGAGGAGAAGGGGACAACAGACGATGAGATGGTTGGATGGCACCACCGCCGACTCAATGGATATGAATTCAAGGTAACTCCGGGAGTTGGTGATGGACAGGGAGGCCTGGCATGCTGCAGTCCATTGGGTTGCAAAGAGTTGGACATGACTGAGCGACTAAACTGAACTGAAGATAATGTGCTAATCAAATAACTAAAGGACTTCCCTGGGGAATGCAGGGGAAGTGAGTTTGATCCCTGGTCAGGGAACTAAGATCTCACATGCCGTGCAGGGCAACAAAGTCCGCACACTGCCACTGCTGAGCCAACATGCCTCAAGTACAGAGAAGCCTGTGCCACAGCTATAGAAACCTACATGCTGCAACAAGATCCTGTATCCACAATGAAGATCTGACACAGCCAAATTAGTCAATTTAAAAAGGCATACTTTAATGGTTGGATTAAAAAAAAAAGGAACTAAAACTCCGTGAACAGCTTTCTGTCTCTTGGTGTTACACAATTAAAAAAAGAAAATCTCAAAAAATGAGGCTTGTACAGAGAAGCTGGGAATCCTTAATTTTGGTCTGCCTTGAAGCACTCTGGCATAAAACTATGGACATAAAATCATTCAGCCCACGAACATGACAAAAACAACGTCAACAGCATTAACAAGAACAACTAACGTATACAGAGTACTTATATGTACACGGCACCATTCTAAGTGATTCGGATGCATTCATCACTATGAGGGGCGGATGCTACCTCTATTTTGTGGTTGAGGAATCACACGCTTAGAGGACCCAGGCAGCCTGGACTCCTAACTATGGCACCACAGTTGCTTCTTTACACGCGGTTAACACAGTTAGTTTTCTCTGGATATAGGTACAGGAGTGGGATTGCTGGATCCTATGGCAGCTTTGTGGAGTTGGATCCTATGACCCAAATATAACCCAAGTTTAAAACTAAGAACCAGAGGGATGTTTAGATCTATCAGCCTTGGGAAATGTTTGTGTCACCGATGCAAGATGCAGCCCTGAGAGTGATGCAGGCCTCAGTTTCGTCCTGATCAATACAAAAGAAAGTCAGGAAACCAGGGCACAAGCAAGTTCAAACAGGACAAAAGGCAGCAAAACACAGTACTCATAGAAAATTAGAAGCAGAAAGCAGAGGAACTCAGAAAGGGACTTGGGTTATGTTTCTTTGTTTGCTCTGTTTTGATTTTTATTTTATATTGGAGTAGAGTTGATTAACAACATTGTGTTCATTTCAGGTGTACAGCAAAGTGATTCAGTTATACATATACATGTAAATGTTCTTTTTCAAGTTCTTTTCCCATTTAGGTTATTACAGAATATTGAGCAGAGTTCCTTGTGCTATGCAGTAGGTCCTTGATGGTTGTCTATTTTAAATGTAGCAGTATATATACATAAATTCCAAACTCTTTTAATATGCTATTTAAAATATTGACCTCTTTCAGACCCAGAATAACTGAACACTTCATCATTTCTCAGGCATTTACAAATAGTTTCATAAGGGTTTTTAGACTTTCTAACTAAGATATGGAACTTCCCAGGTGGCTCAGATGGTAAAGTGTCTGCCTGCAGGGCAGGAGACCTGCGTTTGATCCCTGGGTTGGGAAGATCCCCTGGAGAAGGAAATGGCAACCCACTCTAGTATCCTTGCCTGGAAAATTTCATGGACTGACGAGCTTGGCGGGATATAGTCCATGGGGTCGCAAAGAGTTGGACATGGCTGAGAGACTTGACTTTCTTTCTTTCTTTCTTTCAACTAAGATGCGAGCTCTCTATGGGTAGAGATGTTTATATTACCATTTTTTCTACAAATCATATATGTAGGACCACATAAAGGACCACCATTTCTGTACATATATCTATAACAGAAGTATTTTTTTGCACAGAGATAGGCAGACAGTACATAGTCAAATACATTTTGATTTATTACCCAGTAGTTCAGAACCTCAAGGCATCAATCTGTTTTAGCACGTTTTGAAAAAAATCTGAAAAATTCATGTTCGAAGCCTTTCTTCTGCATTTGATAACTACCCTGGTTGAACCTGGGAAGCCTTGAGGAACCTTCAATCACTCTCTCTTCTAATATGAAGTGCATTCTATTTTAATTCTCTTGAATCAACTTTACAAAGAAACAGAACTCATCTCTCTCTTAAGCACACTATTGAAACCATGGCTCAGAAGTCCTCCCCAACATGCCACCAGAAATCTGAACTAAGGTTTGAGCCAGAGGGAGCCAAGAGCGGAGGGAATATTAGGAAGACACATATGTTTACATTTGGCAGGAATCTGTGCAATATTTCTTCCCCATTTGGCAAAGCAAAAGAAAAAAAGTGGAATTTGGAAGCTTTTGTTTTAAAATCTTGGAACTCTTTCTGATGTTTCCTTCTCACTGGAGTGACGAGGTACTAAACATTTGTTTGGCAAAAAAGGAGAGGAAGCAAAGACAAGGTAAACACTGAGATAATGCATAAAACTATTGTTTCAGAATACTCTTTGCAAAGACAATAGAAGAGCAAACGTTGACACCCAGAGGAAAGAAGCCACACGTGGAACACTTTTCATATTCAGGAATTTGTATAACTTTGGAGCGAAGACAGTAACTTAAAAGATCACTGGTGGATCACACTTTGTGGACGAGAAGAGTTCCAGTCCCTGTCAGATAAAAAATGAGTTTCCACTATGTTCAATATCCTGCAATAAACCGTAATGGAAAAGAATATACACATATATATAGATATATGTATATATATGTAAGTGAATCACTTTGCTATACATCAGAAGCTAAAATAACATTGTAAAGCAATTATACTCCAATTAAAACCTAAATACATTTTTTTAAAAACTCACTGCTGGATATCGATTTGTGGAATAAATGTGCTCCAATCCCTGGTAAAATGGTTGTTTCCAATTGGTTTCCAATATAAAATAAAAAATGAGTTACTGCTTCATTCAATATACCATAATAAATCATAATAGAAAACAATATTATATATACATATTATATATTATGTATAATATATATGAAACTGAATCACCTTGCTATCCACCAGAAACCAACAGAACATTGTACATCAACTACACTTCAATTCTTAAAAAGTTTCCATAAAAATGAACCCCAATAAATTAAGGTGGTGCATTTTTAGATAAGAAGTAAATATGGCTGCTTTCAAATTGTGGTGCTAGAGAAGACTCTTGAGAGTCCCTTGGACTGCAAGGAGATCAAACCAGTCAATCCTAAAGTAAATCAACCCTGAATATTCATTGGATGGCCTGGTGCTGAAGCTGAAGCTCCAATACTTTGGTTACCTGATGTGAAGAGTGTACTCATTGGAAAAGACTTTGATGCTGGGAAAGACTGAGGGCAGGAGAAGAGGGTGACGGAGGATGAGATGGTTGGACGGCATCACTGAGTCAATGGACATGAGTTTGAGCAAACTCTGGCAGATAGAAAAGGACAAGGAAGCCTGGCATGCTGCAATTCCTAGGGTCGCAAAGAGTCAGACAAGATTTGGCAACTGAAAAACAACAACAAAAATATGGCTAGGACTCTGGCCAGGGAAGGCTTTATCATCACTGTTAGAAATCAGAAGATCAGCTATTTAAGTTAGTTAAAGAATGTACAATAATGGTTTAGTACCAGTGGGAATGCAAGAAAGTGAGAAAACAGAGCTGGCTTAAGGGAATAAGGGAAGACTATACAGGATAGATAAGATTATGAGGCTGAAGCATTTAAACAATTTGGAGCAGGGCTGGGGAACCAGGCATGATGCCAGGGGTGGCCGAGTAAGATCACAAGGGAGAGGAGATTCCCAAGGAATCACAGACACAATCCTGAGTGGAGGTACTGCCTTCAGCGCAGCAGAAGGAGCAAGACCTTCTTAGATACTGAAACAAAGAGTTCATTTATAAATTTAGGAGACACTGTACCTCATCTGACCTGGAAGAAATGAGACGAAAAAGCAAGGTAGCACTGAGTTTAATATCAAATGTGGGTTTCTCAAAACTACCCTGTATCATACTGAGCACTTTCTTGGCTGTTCCTAGCATCTTGAGAACTTTTATCAGGGGAGAAATTGGATTCCATCAATTTCCTTTTATGTGTAAGTTGAAATGATCATTTGTTTTATTTTTTCCTTTTATTATACTCATGTCATGTATTATACTGGTTGATTTACTTTTGGTTAACCCCCCAAGTATAATTAGAATAAATACTATTTTATGATGGCAGAAAAAAAAGCAAAGTAGCAAAACAGCAGCGGTGTATGGCTAATATTCCTTTAAATCACAAGACTAAGAGTAGACAACAGAACAGTGGGGAATCAGACCACCGAAGATGAAGAGTTAAATGTCAAAAGGAAGGTTAAGAAGTGCTTAATGTCACGATGTACTTCCCAACTCCAGGTTGCTGTAGTGACAGAATTTCCCCTTATACGGTGATGTTGGATGTTAAAAAATATTCCCACCTCATAGTAATGACATGATAATGGGAGAAAAATTCAAAAGAGGTAGACCGTGATTAAGGGTAAAGTGCCATGTTATCTACCTTTGGGCACCAATAATACAATTATAAGGGATGTAAGCGAGACAACCACGGAACCATCATTATCAGAGTGCACAGCCGGGTCTTGTGTTTTCATGGCCTCTGAGTGATGTGTAACCACCTGACCAGTGGAATCCGACCAAAAGCATCACAGAGAAAGTGATGTGCGTTTCCAGGAGTGTCAAAACTCCCTACATGACCCTCCACACTTAATTTCTGCCCACTGGCTGGAAGTGAAGGATTTAATGTCCTATATGAAAGCAGAGGCTCAGAGAAGCATGGGTCCCCACCTCCCCCGTGGATGCCTCCTTGTGAACACTGGACTCTGTGTGAGCAAGAGGCAAACATGTATTGTGAGAGGCATCTGAGATGTAGTGGTTGGCTTGTTCCAGCATCTGGAGATACCTACTCTAATTAACACAAAGAGGAAGACTAGGATTTAGGTTAGCAAAGCTAACCAGAGACTGTGTACTTGAGAAGAGATAAAAGGAGACCATCAATGGGACTTCTCTGGTGGCCCAGTGGCTAAGACTCCGAGCTCCCAATGCAAGAGGCCCAGGTTCAATCCTTGGTCATGGATCTAGTTTTGGAATGCCCCAACTAAGACTTGGCACAGCCAAACAATAAAAAGAAATCTTAAAAAGCAAAATCAATTATTTTAAAAAACAGAGAGTGATCATATGGGTAAGACTGACAACAGCAAGCTATTAGATATTTTTAGATATATGGGTTAAAAATAGATAGTGTTTCGTACAATTAAATTCATCCATTTGACATGCTTATTGAGTTCTGACAATTTTATAGCCCCATGTGATCAGGCAATGTACATACATGTGTTTCTGCACGTCTGTGCATGTATATAAATATTTTGCAGTCCACTGCTATGAGTTTTCAGACCTATATTGATTCAGGCAACCACCCACACAATCAAGGTATGGATGTTTCATCAGCCCCCAAACCTCCCGACTGTTTCCCTTTGCAATGAAAAGACCTCTCCTCCCAATCTCTAGCAACAATTGACCAATTTTCCATCCCCATACTGTGCCTTTTCCGGAATATCACAGAAAATCGGGAGCACACAACACCTGGCCTTTTGTAGCTGACTTCTTCCACTCGGCATATTGCCTTTAAAGTCAATTTTTAAGAAATGTTGGTGAGAGGGGAAAATGACACAAAAGTGGTAAAAACGGCAACCAATGGGTCTGGGAAACTGGTAACTGGAGGCTCATTAATTCATTCTCGCTACTTGCACGTGTTTGGAAATTTCTATAATAAAAGAAGGTTTCAAATTTTGAAAGAAAAAAAACAAACATGTTTTCTCTGGTCATATATAACCATTTGCTGCTTCAAAGGAATCTAACGATGGGACTTCCCTGGTGGCCCAGTGGTCAGGACTCCACGCCTCCATGGCAGGAGCCATGGGTTTAATCCCTGGTCGGGGAACTAAGATCCCACAAGCCACACAGCCAAAAAATTAATAAGTAAAAACAAACAAATAAATAAACTAGTCTCTCTTTAAAAAAAATCTAAAGAAACAAAAGACCCTGGACTGAGAAAAAGCCTGGACTCATTCAGTTCAGGCCACCAGATATTGGAATTATGCTGGTACCCTTGCAAGAGACAGGCAGTAAATAAAACAGTTCCTCAGTCTGCGTGTTCAGGATTTTACTGTTTCCAGCATCTGACAAAGCCAAGAGGCAATGTCCTATTTCTCCAGCAAAAAACCAGTATCAAAACTTTGCTTTTCACCATTCTGAGAATCCCTTAAGTTTCCGATTCAAAAGCTCCATAAAGCAGAAATAGGGCAGCTCCTTCTCTAGGATGAAACTTACCAAAATGAGGGAACCTACTGCAAAAATGGAATTTGCCCCTTTTTCCCAGATGACACAGATCTGCAAGGAGAAAAGACCTAATTTTAGGCATGATGACTGTCACCCCATCAGCCCAGCACAGAGAAAACTCCTGCCTCCTGTCTGCAGATGAACAGGGGAAGCCTTAAATCTGTACCTCCCAGATCCGCTCCATTTATACTTGTCTGAAATATAAGCCCTCCTGAGTTTTCTTTGCTGTTAATATAGTCAAGAGCTTGAAAAGTAGAATTAAAATAAATCTTCCTCAAACCAATGGAAAAGGGCATCAGGTGCCAATTCTGGAGGCAACAAGGAACTGAAATAAGCTTTGAAAAGGGCACATTTTCTGAGCAGCAGGTTGGATATCCAAGCAGCCCTGCCATAGGTGTCCCTTCTGGCAAAGAAAATGGATAAATCCAGAGCTTTTCAAGCACTTTGATTTTTACTTAGGTAGAGAATGTCAGATATTTTATTTTCTTCTGAGAATGTGTACTTAGTTTCACCAAAGTAAACTGTGTTTTCAGACATCTTTTCCCAACAAATCATGTCTACAGTAGCACAGTGATTCCATTGTTTGATCAATTCTTAGTTTAAAAGGTACTTAAATACAGAATTCTTAACTCTACATTTATTTTACGTTTTAACCCTAAACCACATCAATTCTGGGGAATTTTCCACATAAAAGATGATGCTGAATTTTATGATACAAGATCAAAATTACTCTCTACCATTCTGGTTGCTTTATTTTTCTAAATATTTATTTATTTGGCTGCATCAGGTCTTAGCAGTGGCTTGCAGGATCTTCCATCTTTGTTGACATGCAAGATCTTTAGTTGCAGCATGTGGGATCCAAGTTGGGGCACGTACAATCTAGTTCCCTGATCAGGGATTGAACCCAGGCCCTCTGCATTGGGACTGCAGAGTCTTAGCCACTGGAGAAGGCAATGGCACCCCACTCCAGTACTCTTGCCTGGAAAATCCAATGGATGGAGGACTCTGGTAGGCTGCAGTCCATGGGGTCGCTAAGAGTTGGACATGACTGAGTGACTTCACTTTCACTTTTCACTTCCATGCATTGGAGAAGGAAATGGCAACCCACTCCAGTGTTCTTGCCTGGAGAATCCCAGGGACGGGGGTGCCTCTTGGGCTGCCGTCTATGGGGTTGCATAGAGTCGGACCCGACTGAAGTGACTTAGCAGCAGCAGCCGCTGGACCAGCAGGAAAGTCCCTCTGGTTGCTTTTAGCATATAAGTTTTGATCCCTCAACAAAGATTCCTTCTGTTTTCTTTCAACAGTATCTAGAGAGTGCTAATATATGTGTCTTCAGAGCCAAATGAGATTGTTCACCATGACGAATGAGGAAATGCCTAGACAACACCAGAAGATTATGGTAGAAGTTAAGTCATGACAAATCAAGGTATCAGTGAGAAGATGGCAATAGATTTCACTGAAAATAACTGTGTAGGTTAGAAAGGGAGTCTGGAATTCAACTAATACTTCATTCCATGATAAGAAAATGTTTCCTTCGGATAACGGTCTCAGCTGAGGGTGCTCTGGACTTCTAGAGATATCTGTCAAGCACAACTGAAGGAGGAGGAAGGCTACTAGTGGCGAGAGGCCAGGGATGCTGCCCAAAATCCTACAATTCTTGGAACACCCTCTCCTGCCCCCCAACTCCTTAGCCACAACAAGAAGTATGTGCTAGGGTTCAGAAACCCTGCCTCAGGGTAAGATCTGGGAAAAACCTAAGTACAGAATCTGAGATGTAGGACCATAATTGGTGGTACTAGTGGTAAAGAACTCACCTGCCAATGCAAGAGACAGAGACAGCAGGGAGTTGGTGACGGACAGGGAAGCCTGGCGTGAAGCAGTTCATGGGGTCACAAAAAGTCAAACTGAGCGACTGAACTGAACTGAAGAGACACCAGTTCAGTCCCCGGATTGGGAAGATCCCCTGGAGGAGGTCACGGCAACCCACTTCAGTATTTTTGCCTGGGAAATCTCATGGACAGAGGAGCCTGGCCAGCTGTAGTCCATATGGTCGCAAAGAGTCAGACACAACTGAAGCGACTTAGAACACACACACAGGTAAAAATTCATCTAGATTTCCACACCAGCAAACCTGGGCTCTGTCAACATGCAGAGAATCTTTCAGGGCCTTTAAATTTGCCGTAGTTCCTGGCTTTATATGAATCAAAGTACTCGATCCCCAGTGATAAACTGTGATCGACTGTGTGTCAGAAGCTGCACTTGAGTTTTGAGGATGCACAAGAAAGGAAAGAGGTCTGCTCATGTGGAGCTCACAGGAAGAAGAGCAAAATGGTCGAAGCAAAGAGACCTAAACAGCTGAATACCAGGCAGTGGTAAAGTCTGTTGCTGCTGCTGCTGTTGCTGCTAAGTCACTTCAATTGTGTCCGACTCTGTGCAACCCCATAGACGGCAGCCCACCAGGCTCCCCCGTCCCTGAGATTCACCAGGCAAGAACATTGGAGTGGGTTGCCATTTCCTTCTCCAATGCATGAAAGTGAAAAGTGAAAGTGAAGTCGCTCAGTCGTGTCCGACTCTTAGCGACCCCATGGACTGCAGCCTACCAGAGTCCTCCATCCATTGGATTTTCCAGGCAAGAGTACTGGAGTAGGGTGCCATTGCCTTCTCCATCTACTGAAGAACAAATTAAAGAAAGATGATGAAGGGAAGAAAAGGACCCGACTTGAGTTGCAATAGTTATAAAGGACCTCTCAATGTCTATTATTTATAGATGATGCAATAAAGTACACCTGCAAGTATCTGTGTACCTACTCAGCCAGCCAACCAGCCATCATTCACCCACCCATCCACTCATACATATAACCACTGATATATGCACCTTAGTATCTGTATATCAAGCTACCTACTTACCTCGCTATCTACTTGTCCATCCATCACCTATTTATCTATCTATCCATCATCTATCTATTTATCTGCCTTTCCATTCATCCATCCATTCATCCTCTATGTAGCTAGCTATCACAATCATCATCAGCTATCTATGACCTCTCTGCCTTTCCATCTGTCTGTCTTATGCCATCTTCTGCCCTTCATGTTTCTCACCTAATGACTTGGAAAACTTTCATATCACAAAAGCTAGACAGTCTTTTGTGAACAGTATAATGCAAATTTAAAATAACCGATATCCCTTTAATGAGCACTTTAGTCACTTGCAGATATTGCTCTATGATCTTCTGCACTGATGCCACGAAATGTTTCTGTGGAAAAGTCTAAAAACAGCCTGAAATTCTCCCCCTGGTAAATGACAAGTGACTCATGTTCTTCACAAAGCATTTTGAAATCTGGAATGTATTACTCACATACATACACCAATGTACATAAGTATATATAAAGCTTTCATTGAAATTACATATACGTAGATTAAAGAAAATAGTATATACCATACAGAGACATTTTAAAAGACAAAAGTAAACACTACTGTACTAGACCCCAGGTTAAGAACTAGAATATACCCATATCTTTGAAGCTTCCAGCATGTTTCTCCTTATTAATACCTTCATCCTTCATTCTGAGACCAATTACTCTAAGTTTTATGTGCTTCTCCTTGTCATTTTTTAATAATTTTACCTAAGTGAATGTCTATATCCATCATCCATCAACACTTTGCTAATCTATGTCTAGTTTTTAATCTTTACATAAATGCGTTTTTCTGAAACTTTCCATTAAATTTAATACTCCAGATCAGAGGTTACCCATGGGGATGTAATTGAATCATTTTCATGAATGTATAGGATTCCACTGTAGGAATATGTCAACATTTATTTATCCATCCTCTCAATGGTCATTTGGGACATTTCCAGTTTTCTCCTATTAGATCGGCACTGCTATGAATATTTATGAATGTCTTCTGGTGAACAAATATAAGAGTTCTATACCTTAGAAGTGGAAATTTGGGGTCATAGTGTATATATATCTTTGATATAGCTGGGGATTCCATATTATTTTCTAAAGAGCTTGCATCAATTTTGCCCACCAGCAATAAAAGAAAGTTTCCTTTGTTCCACATCCTTTACAATTCATATTATCAGACTTTTGGAAATCTCGTGCACATAAAAATGAAATGTATAATAGTATTCATTCGTTCTTCTCTGATTTCTAATGAGATGCAGTATCTTTGCTATTCATTGACTACTTTGTTTTTTCTTCTGTGAAATGCCTGCTCATATTTTCTCCCCATTTTTCTTTTCAGGTAATTTTTTACTGAATTATAGGCATTCATCCTAATTCACCATCAGTCTTTACATGTTACAAATACCTTCCCTCAAATTATGGTCAATTTTTTACTGTAAAAAAAGTACTTATTTTAAAACATAGCCAATTGTATCATTTCTTCCTTTGTGGCCAGGGTTTTGGTGTCTTGTTTAAAGAAATTCTTTGGTCTCAGAACTTGTAAAGATATCCTTCAGTATATTCTTCTATATTGATTTCTTTTTTCCTTTGAAAAAAGAATCCTAACTGATCTGGAATTGATGTCTTAGACATCTGATTCCATTTGTCTCGTTTGGATAATCCATGTGCTAGTGCCATTTTTGAAAAATGCATCTCTTCTCACTGATCTGTAATTTTAGTTCCATTACACAAACTCTCCCTTATTTATCTGGCTGTGCCGAGTCTTAGCTGCAGCGCTCAGGATCTTTAGTTGCAGCATATGAACTCTTAGCATGGGGGATCTATTTTCCTGACCAGTGATTGAACCTGGGCCCCCTGCCCTGGACATGGAGTCTTAGCCACTGGACTACCAGGGAAATCCTCACAAAACCTCCTTCTTCTGTTCATTATTCTGTACACCTATTGTGTTCCACTATCACACCATTTGAATATTTATGACTTTTAAAGAACCGATCAATGTTTTTCTTTGCTTTGGTTAACCACCAATTCTTGACATTTTGGTCTTCATATATATTTAAAAATTAACATATCAAGTTCCTTGAAAGGTATTCCAGCTGATATTTTATTGGAATAGCATTGACTGTAACGATTAATGTGGGGAGAACAGCATGCTTTTCACACTGAATATGGCATATCCATTTCTTCGGGGTTTTGATTGAATATTTGTTCTACCTGAATAGTTGATTGTTTCACTAAGATTGAAATTTAATAATTAGGATATGTCTTGGTATTTACTTTTGCATTATATTCTTTTTCTGTAACACGAGAATGTCCTTTGGATCTACAGATTTAACTATTTCTTTATACAAACAAATGTATTTGTGAATTTTTTTTGGGGGGGGTTCATTCTGTGGGATTCTCAGCTCAAGGACAGGAATCATCCTTATATTGGATTAACTTTCCTCTTCATGTCTATTATTTTCTTCTTAGTCCTTTTGTACTTTTTATTTTTTGAGTTACAATCTACATACAATTTACTTTCTTTACTTGCACAATTCAATGATATTTGGTATACTTACAGAGTTGTGTAACTGTCACCACAGGCACAGATTTTGTTTTGTTTTTGGTGGTACAGTATGTGGGATCTTTGCTCCCCAACCAGGGATCAAACCCATCCCCCTACATTGGAAGCATGGCGTCTTAACTGCTAGGCCACCAAGGAAGTCCCTCTTCCTAATTCTTTACTTTTTCATATTTCCCTAGCACTCACCAAGATTGCCAGCCTGCTTATTTAACTTATATGCAGAGTACATCAGGAGAAATGCTGGGGTAGAAGAAGCACAAACTGGAATCAAGATTGCCAGGGGAAATATCAGTAACCTCAGATATGCAGATGACACCACCTTTATGGCAGAAAGTGAAGAGGAACTAAAAAGCCTCTTGATGAAAGAGAGAGAGCGAAAAAGTTGGGTTAAAGCTCAACATTCAGAAAACGAAGATCATGGCATCTGGTCCCATCACTTCATGGCAAATAGATGGGGAAACAGCAGAAACAGTGTCAGACTTTATTTTTTGGGCTCCAAAATCACTGCAGATGGTGATTGCAGCCATGAAATTAAAAGACGCTTACTCCTTGGAAGGAAAGTTATGACCAAACTTGATAGCATATTCAAAAGCTGAGACATTACTTTGCCAACAAAGCTCCATCTAGTCAAGGCTATGGTTTTTCCAGTGGTCATGTATGGATGTGAGAGTTGGACTGTGAAGAAAGCTGAGCACCAAAAAATTGATGCTTTTGAACTGTGGTGTTGCAGAAGACTCTTGAGAGTCCCTTGGACTGCTAGGATCTCCAACCAGTCCATTCTAAAGGAGATCAGTCCTGGGTGTTCATTGAAAGGACTGATGTTGAAGCTGAAACTCCAATAGTTTGGCCACCTCATGCGAAGAGTTGACTCATTGGAAAAGACCCTGATGCTGGGAGGGATTGGGGGCAGGAGGAGAAGGGGACAACAGAGGATGAGATGGCTGGATGGCATTACCGACTAGATGGACATGAGTTTGGGTAAACTCTGGGAGTTGGTGATGGACAGGGAGGCCTGGCGAGCTGTGATTCATGGGGTCACAAAGAGTCAGACATGACTGAGCGACTGAACTGAACACCAAGATTGCCTCCATCTTTTCTATATATGGCAATAATTCCCCTTTAAAGTATGTCTATTCTATTTCTTGTTTAATTTCTATTTTTCACTTTTGGATCCTCAATTCATGTGTTAGCTCTCTAGTCTACCTTATTCTCTTTATTTTCTTTTTATATTATAACTCTTAATTTATTTAGTTCATGTCCTTTAAAAATTTTTTTCTACCCATTTAAACACTCACAGGAAAAAAAAAATTACCTTAAATTTATGTTTCTTCCCAAATAAATTCCTCCTCTCTTATACTGGTGTATTTCCTTCTATATTCTTTTCTTGCTTCTTTCCCTTCTGTGATATATTTACAGAGATGGATGGCCATGTCTTTTGCAACCTGATTCACGTCCAACTTGGACAACTCTGAGCCACACCCAGGCCTTCTATTCATGTGGAATGTGGATGAATTTTACTTAACAAGCTTTATCTTGCAAAATATATACCAACACCTGAGTTTTCAATGGCCCGGGGTTTACGTAGAGAGGGTAGAGAGGAGGGGAGTTGGGTCAGGGCCTTGACTGTGCAGGTTTTCAAACGCTCTGTGCCTGAGTCCACTCAATGCTTTGTGTGTGCATTTGTGTTGAGATGGGGAAATGAAAGGGAAACGGTTAGTATTGTATTGGGTTGGACAAAAAGTTTGTTCAGGTTTTTTCTTGTGTGTGTGTTTGTTTTCATACAATGTAACAGAAAAACCCAAATGACCTCTTTGGCCAGCTGCAATATTTCTTCCATCTACTTGGGCTTCAGATTATCCTTCCAATTCACCTCTGGGTCCAGGATCCTTGCTTTTCATAAAGACAAACATCCCTAGATAGTCTTTTATCATCATCAATCCTTCCACCAGCCAAAATGAGAATGGGGAAAGAAACAGAAATGTTGATTTTTCACTTTTGCATAAGGAGTTCACAGACTGGAGAGAAAAGCATTATCTCACATCTCCGTGTTCTCTTCCTTCTGCCTCTGGGTCTTCCCAAAGCTGTTATCTTGTTTATGATGTTTTCTGTTAGAGTAAATTCATTTCTGCATTGCTTACGACCCTTCCACCTTTGCTCCCAGCTGGGGTCGACACAAATGACAAACCTCCATGACTGTCTCTGCTTTTGGTGCAGTGTAGAGTTGATCGGAAAAGATGGTCGGCTTTCATAAAAATGATCTTCTCTGACTACTGCTACACCCACAGGGTCAAGTCAGGGGGCAGAAACCACAGCAGGTAAGTGACCAGAAGCACTTGTGAGAGGGGCTGAAACTACTGACAAAACAAGTAGGTGATGGTGGTGCAGGCGTGATGCTATTAACCGCAGGAAGTCTCTTCTCCTCAGGTCAGAACAAAGCAAGGAGGGGGATTCTAAGGGGCCATCAGCAAGGCCTCACTGAAGGGTTTGTCACTGTGGCACCGGTTGCCTGGCGGGAGCTCGAACCATGGAGGAGCTTTCTGGCCTGAGTAGGGACCGGAAAGCAAGGGAGAAAACTATCCTAACTTTTCCCACCTTCCAGGCCGTAAGATTCCTGCCGTGGAGTCACAATGGTCGAACCCAGTTAAAAGCCAGATCTGGGTAGTGTCAGGCACCTGGAAGACGCAGGTTACAGAGCTGGACTTAATCACAGCAGAGCAGGGGAAAGGTGAGGAGTAAACTCCCGAGCAAGCAGCTCCAGGGCCTCACCTCTGCGCTTTTGCAAGTAGAGTTCATTGGCAAAATTTTTCTTGATTACTATTGGGTTGGCCAAAAAGTTTGTTTGGGTTTTCCAGGTTAGGAAAAAACTCAAAATTTCTGGCCAACCCAACAGTTACTGAAAACTCCAGCTAACAACCTACCCCAAAACTTAGTGGCTTTGAACACCACAGTTTTCATATACATCATGCTTTTATGTACCAGGAGTCTAAGCAGGGCTCAGCTGTGAGATGTCTCCACTCTACCTGGAGGTGATGAGGTCCCCTTGAGGTTCTGAGCTGTCATCTGGCTGGTCTACAGCACCCAAGACAGCTTCACACACGTGTCTGGGATCCGGACAGGAATAGCTAGAAGATGGGGCTCACCAGGTCTTCCCTCTCTCCATGGAGCTGCAGAGCCTCCCATAGGATCTCCCAGAAGATGAGCTGGACTTTTTACAGGTGGCTCTGGACTCCCAGAACAAGTGTTCCTGGAGACTGAGGTGGAAGGTCACAGCTTATGTCTCATCTCAGATGTCCCAGGTCCTCACTTCTGCTGTCTTCTACCAGGAAAGGGACACACTAAGCCCAAATTCAAGTGGATGGGGCAGAGCATACAAGTATGCAAGCCACAGTCAGGTGCTATCACCCCTTCAAGAGCCATTGAAGGAAAAGAAACTACACTTGTGATCTATGATCAGATCAGATGCACTGAGCTGATTTTTGCACTTCCATCACTCAGCTGATTTCCGTCTCATTCTCGAGCTGATGCCTGCCCAAGTCCTTTGTTTGTACACTGATGTTAGTATTATTTTTGCTGGATTTTTGAAAAAGAATCAACTTACTTCCATTCCTTAAGATTTGGGAGAGAGGATTCTGACATCTGGGTCCATTCTCCCATCTCATACTGGAAGATGCTGAGTCAGCTGCTTTCCAAAGTTACCCAAGAAAATGTCCCCTCAGCAGCTTCAAACATGCGCCTTCTTTTGTTTCTCCTTCATAGTTTAAGTCAGAGGTGACCTGCTCCTTGTGTTAACGTGGCCCCCTTTCAGAAAGAATTGACACTGCTCAGGGTGAAGTGACCCAAAGTCATCTGTTTGCATTTCAGAAGACACCTAATACACCCCTTGACTGATTGGTTATTTCCTAAATGCCTGATCTGGAGCCTCACAAACTGCTCAAGGCTTACCTGTCATCTTTTATTTACAACAACACCTGGAAAGGTAAAAGCCCAGAGACTAAGGCTCAGTGACTTTCGATGACCTTCCCAAGGGTGTACCGGCAGTGAGGATGCCAAGAGAGGTGCCCGTGGTCTTGGCCCCATGACCTGTCTTCTTCCTCATAAACCCATGTGGTCTTCAAGAGGTCAGTCCTGCCCCCAGATCTGATCTGTTATCCCACGTGATAATTATCAGTGTCTGAAGTCCCTGGAAAGATCCATGAAAATCCATCTAGCATCCTTCAGAGCTCTTTACTCTGCAATGACTGGTAAGCCTGACAAATGTTCATGACGGTGGACATACCTTAGTCTGTCTACGCTCCAAAGCACTGTCTGAAGTTGGCATCTCATCCCCGGAAAAGACACCCCAGGTTCACATTCACAGCACCGGCCACTCGTTACAGGGCTGTATCCATGTTTTGTTCTCTGTTAACATCCCCGGCACCAAGCATCACACTCAAGAAACATCTGCTCAATAAGGGAAGTGTTTCAGGTAATTCATTTCCTTAAGTGCTTTTTTAAAAATGAGATTTCAGAGTATCTCTGTCTGCCTCCCTGCCTGGCACTGATGAAGATGGATTTTCCAAAACGTGTGCTCCGCAGTGTAAGTCAGCGAGGGTGAGTTCTCAGGACCGCAAAGTAAATGTGGTATGAGCCCAAGGGCATCTGCCAGGCTGTTCACCTCTTGTGTTTCTGTTTCCACTTCTGGAAAATTGAGGTGATAATAGTACCTACTTTGTGGGGTTGTTCTGAGGATTAAACATGTGAAAAATATTTTAAGCAACTAGAAGAGTACCAGGCAGAAATGCATAAATAGATACTTAATAAATGCTTATTATGATACTTTCATTCTTATTATCACTATCATTATCATTAAAATTATTGTATTCAGCAATCTCCCTCAAACCTCTTAGCCCCTACATGTTTTCTTGTGTTCCCAAGAGTGACCCAGAAGAGGTACACAGAAAAACCACATCTGAAGGTGACTGGCAACGGATATGAAGATATTTGGTCAATAGCCTCTGTGGCCTCCTGACCCAAGACCACCCGGGAAATGGAATCTCCATGGATACCAAATGCACAGATGACATCAAGGACAAAACCCATCCCTGACTCCTCCCCATTAAGGTCATATAATCCTTCACCCAGTCCTTTCCCTCTAGCTGCTTGCAGTCTGGCTGAAAAGGAGACTGTCAGGTGGGTCTAGCATGCAGGGGATGTGATGAGGCCCTCACATGGAGACGAAGGTCAGTTCAAGGTTACAGAGTGCAAACATCAGTGACCAGAAACTGGCACAGTCAAAGAAGATCACAGGGAGCTTTGGTTGCAAGACAACTTTTCTGTGTGTACATCTCTAATATAACAATATTTTTTTTAATACACAAAGGCTAAACATACTGAAAAAATTACTTTCATAAAAATCACTGCACCCACCCCACAGTCAAAAGATATAATGGCAGCCACCCAGCTCATATCCTTATATTCTTTGAAAACCAATCACTTCTCAGAGAAACTTCTAGAACTATATGCAGAGAGGAACAGCCATGTCCATTCATATCTTTTCCTCTTCCACATTTCTTGGACGCTGCCTCAATAGACAGGGACTTGAGAAAGAATGTCATGACCCTCCTTCCTGGGGCCCCCATTGCCAGCCCTACTCCAACTCCCAGAAAAATATAATGATTGTGAGCAAAACACTTCCCTGTGGTTTTTTGTTTTCTCCTTCTGGCTCTTTTCCAAGTCCAATGAATATAGGAATTTCACGTTGACAGCCACCTTTTGGCTCCCTTGAGGTTTTATGTTTTGAAGCAGGGAGGAGAAAATGACTTCTTTCAAGAGGGGTGGAGATAAATTAGGAGTTTGGGATTAACAGAAACACACTACTATTTATAAAATAGGTAACAATGAGGTCCTAATGTATAGCACAGGAGACTACATTTAATAGCAGATAATAACCTATAATGGAAAGAATCTGAAACTATACACCTGACACTAACACAAGATTGTAAATCAACTATAAGTTAATAAATAAAAAAAAGAAATTGAAGGCATTAGATGAAATGTTGCAAATTTATTCTGTCAGTGTTTTGTGTAGCCTGGCCACCATGGTGAGCAAAATGACATTCAGAATAAGAAGAATTTGTCTGCAGATGCATTTCATAAGGAATTTTGTTTTTTCCTGAACAAAGATGAAAGTGTCATGTGATGTAATGGGTAATGAACAGCCTCAACTATAATGAAAAAGAATTCAAAAGAGAACATGTGTGTGTGTGAATAACTGAATCACTATGTTGTGCACTTGAAACTAATACAACCCTGAAAATTATCTATAGCTCAACTAAAAAATTGCTCCTTTCAAACATGCTTCTCACCAATCCTTGAAGGCAGTGTCCTGAACACCACATGATCATTCCTAGAGTCCCAGGGGCCTAGAAGACACACAACAGTTTCCTGTAGCACCTGCATTTTCTGGACCTGTCAGAAGCGTAAACAACACACACACACACAGTGGATTCTAGGGGATTTCAGGCAACACTGCACAAAATGTGAAGAGGAGTGTGGAGGTATATTCACCCTGCTCTTTTTGTGTGTGCAAATTAATTTCATTTCTTCATCTCATCCATGGGGATGATAACCTTTCCCTCAAGGAGTGTGCAGCAATCACGTGTCCTATTTTGGCTACCAGCCTCTCTCCCCTCTTTCTGGAAATCCCCTGAGTTCTGAGTCTGGGGATCAGTGGTCTGTCATTGGGACTGATCAAGGAGGGATGGTAAATGCAGGACCTACTTCCCTCCCAGAAGTTACTGAGGGGGTCAGATATTTTCTCTCACTGTTCTGGCATGGCTAAGGGGTGGACACAGGACTCAAGCTTGAGAGAATGACCTCCTCTCTAGGTTGGTGAAGTCTAGGCTAGAGATAAAAGAATGGAAGAAATGTATGAAGAGCACTGATTTCTGCAGGAGCTCTTCCTGTTACAAAACAGCTGCTTCTGGTTTCAAATCCAACCCCCTAGAATGGCATGGATCCTACTTCATTCAGCATCTTTTCTCTAGTCCTTTCATTGATTTCTTTTGTTTTATGGCTTTCTTGAGATGTAATTGACATATAACACTGTGTAAGCTTAGGGTATACAGTGTGATAATTTAAAGTGTAATGTGTAATATATATGATATACATACATAGTGTAAAATGATTTTACAGCAATAAGGTTAGTTTATAACTCCATCATCTCATTTAGTTATCTCTTTTTTCATGATGAGAACTTTTAATATTTACTCTCTTAGCAACTTTCAAGTATGCAATACAGTATGATTAACGGCAGTCACCATGCCATACATTAAATCCCCAGAACTTGTTTATCTCAGAACCAGTAGTTGGTACCTTCGGACCAGCATCCCTTTTCCCCCTTCCTCAAGCCTCTGCCAACCATCCATCTATTCTCTGGTTCTAGAAGCTTTCATGAGATTCCACCTGTAAGTGATATTATTCAGAATCTGAATTTCTTGGACTTATGTCACTGAACATAATGCCTTCAAGGTTTATTATCCCTGTTGTTGCAGGAAAAAATGAAATCACTGTCTCAAGGAGATATCTGCTCCCCGCTGTTCACTGCAGCATTATTCGCAAGAGTCAAGACATGGAAACAACCTGAGTGTCCAGTAATGGATGAATGGATAAAGAAAATGTGATGTATATACACACAAAAAAATATTCAGTTCAGTTCAGTTCAGTTCAGTTGCTCAGTCGTGTCCGACTCTTTGCATCCCCATGAATCGCAGCATGCCAGGCCTCCCTGTCCATCACCACCTCCTGGAGTTCACTCAAACTCACATCCATCGAGTTGGTGATGTCATCCAGCCATCTCATCCTCGGTCGTCCCCTTCTCCTCCTGCCTCCAATCTCTCCCAGCATCAGAGTCTTTTCCAACGAGTCAACTCTTTGCATGAAGTGGCCAAAGTACTAGAGTTTCAGCTTTAGCATCATTCCCTCCAAAGAAATCCCAGGGCTGATCTCCTTCAGAAAAAACAGTATCCAGTCATAAAAAAAAGAAAGAAACCCTTCCATTATCTTCAGAACTTCCAACTCTGCCAAGTTGGCCAAGGTCAATTTCTCTTGCTCATGAGATGAGCCTCCTGCTAGAACATGGCAAAGAGATTCAAGGAAATCTCAAGCAACAGTCCCAATATCAATATCAGAGCACAGCTCGTACCACAGTTGGCATCTTCCTTCTTTCCTTTCTTCCCCCAAAGAATCAGAGCCATCAGTTTGTTTAACACAAAAATGGATGTATAGCCATCAATGTGGGTCAAAAGGTAGTGCTAGTGGTAAAGAACTCACCTGCCAATGCAACAGACACAAGAGATACAGACTGGATTTCTGGGTCAGGAAGATCCCCTGGAGGAGGGCATAGCAACCCATTCCAGTATTCTTGCCCGGAGAATCCCATGGACAGAGGAGCCTGGCAGGCAATGATCCATAGGGTCACAAAGAGTCGGAAACAACTGCAGTGACTTAGCATGAACACTTGGTTAAAACACAGTATAGCTGGAAGGGAAAAGGAGGTATCAGTGGATGGAGGGATTCCTGAGTTGGAGATCACTGTGGACTGACATCTTGAAATGTGTGAAGCTTGTGAAGTTATATGCAGAGAGGCATGTGATTCAATTATATAGCAGGAGAGAGAAGAGTGAGCAGTTTAATTAACTTTGATTTCTAACTTCACCATTCGACTCAACAAGCATTGACCAGAATAGCAAGAAGGGTGACATGAACCCAATGGCTCCCAACTCCAACTGCAAGTTTGTATCTCTCAGAGAGGTTTTTGAAAACGCCAGTACCAGGGACTTCCCTGGTAGTCAGGTAGTTAAGAATCCACCTGCCATTGCAGGGGACACGGGTTCAATCCCTGGTCCAGGAATATCTCACATGCCGAGGAGCAACTAAGCCCGCTTGCCACAATGACTGAAGCCTGCATGCTCTGGGGCCTTTGAGCCACAGGTACTGAGCCCATGTGCTGCAATCACTGAAGCCTGCTGGAGCCTCTGCTCTGCAACAGGAGAAGCGATTGCAATGAGAAGGCCATGCACCGCAGTGAGAGAGCAGCCCTGAGTACCCACAACCAGAGAAAGCCCGCTCATAGGAATGAAGACTCAGCCCACCAAAAATAAATAAATAAATACACATAAAAAATACAATATAATACATGATATCATAAATCAACTATATTTCAATAAAATAATAATATTAATAAAAGAGATAATGAAAAACATAGAGGAACAATTTTTTAAAATCTATTCACAGTATAGTTTTGGATTTCCATTACCTTAGGGTCCATGAATTATAAAACACGGATAAATTACTTAAAGAAATGTGCATTCTTTCATGTTCATGGATGTGTGTGCTCAGTAACTCAGTCATGTCCGATTCTTTATGACTCCATGAACTGTATCCCATCAGGTTCCTCTGTCTATGGGATTCTCCAAGCAAGAATACTGGAGTGGGTTGCCATTTCCTCCTTCTTGGGATCTTCCCAACCCAGGGATTGAACCCACATCTCCTGTGTCTCCTGTACTGGCAAGTGAATTCTTTACCACTGAGGCATCATGGGTATTGTTGTTACCAAAAAAAGAAATTACTAACACTAAGGCTTCACCCCAGACTGGTATGGAGGCCAGAGGATCCTGGAAGCTGTCACTGTTAGAAACAATAGCCTCAGATCATCTCAGATCGGGGTTCTTCTTACAGTGCAAGTATCTCAATAGGACTATACCTGACTCTGTTATTTTATATTGTTGCTATTGTTCTTTAGTTGCTAAGTTCTGTCCAACTCTTTGTGACACCATGGACTAACTCACCAGGCTCTTCTGTCCATAGGATTTCTCAGGCAAGCATACTGGAGTGGGTTGCCCTTTCCTTCTCCAGGGGGTCTTCCTGACCCAAGGATCGAACCGAGGCCTCCTGCTTGGCAGACAAGACTCTTTACCACTTGAGCCACCTGGAAAGCCCATTATTTTGTATACATGGCCTTGAAATACACACCAGCCACTTCATCTCAAGTCTAAATGAAGAACCTTCTCTCTGGTCCCTTACTAAACGGAAGATACATGGAGTAAACTCACGGAGACTGTAACTACTACTCAATCCTCCAACAGCTAATGAGTGCCCTTTTAGGCCAGATATTGTATGAGAAATGAAGAAACAACAGCGAGCAGATGGAAGATTCTGCTCATCTCATGATTCAAGATTCTCATGGAATACACACTCAGGTGGAAGTAAAAACCATATGTTGGGTACAACATAAGGGATTTGCAAGAAAAATTTGACCACACAGTATGTATTTATTCTAAACCTGGTACCTCCCTCTCTGTAAGAGCTGAGCTTTTTAATTTTATTTATTTATTTTTTTTCCACTGTGTTGAAAGTCTTTGTTGCTGCAAGCGAGCTTTCTCTGGTTGTGGTGAGCGGGGGTTACTCTCTAGTTGCGGTGCCCAGACTTCTCACTGTGGCGGCTTCTGGTGTTGGGGAGCACAGACTTGAGTGCTCAGGTTCAGTAGTTGTGGTGCACAGGCTTAGTTACCTCAAGTTATGTGGGATTTTCCTGGAGCAGGGATTGAACCCATGTCCCCTGCATTAGCAGGTGGATTCTTTTCCACTAAACGACCAGGGAAGTCCAAGAGTAGAGTTGTTTCCCAACAACCACAGTCATAATTTTTCAATTGTAAGGGTGATTCCATCCCCATCCAGGAGATATTAGGAAATATCTGGACCATCTTGGGATACCACAATTCAGGGTTGTGTATGTAGTGGGTCAAGTCAGAGATGCAGTTAATCAGACTGCAATGTATAGACCAGACGGCACCTCACAACAAAACATCATAAGATCCAAATGTCAACAGCCAAAGACTGAGAAATGTCTATTCTGTGGGATTATAACCCAAACCGCAAAGTATTAACAAATATCCAGACGTCCTTACTGAAATCAATGATTGAATAAATATATGCATGTGGGAAAACAACCAAATTTCCCCCATAGAATTCCAAATGATTTACATAGATATACCACTGCCAAGAAGGCACAGTATAATTCCATAACTGTGAGCTGTGGATAATTACTTCCTTTTGGAAAATACTGCATAGGACGTGTTGAAAAATCAGCTTTACAGTGGAAAAACCCAAGAAATATCACCCCAGCCAGTGACCAAAGTTCACATCAATAATGACTAAGTCAGATTGGGAGTAAATGTCCTCGATACGATGAAATGAAAATGGCACTTTATTTTTATGTGTTTTATTTTTTGTTTTTAAAAATCCCATTTGGTTTTTATTTCAAAATGATTGGGGATAAAAGAGCACAGAGATACATCTGATGCCTTTGTGTTTATCGGTACTGTTCCCTTTGCCTGAATTTCCTTTCTTGGAAAACAGAAGTACTACACAAACAACAGGGATCTGTTGTGCAGTACAGGGAACTCCACTCAATACCCCACAATGACAATATGGGAAAAATCCAAAAAAACCCAGATATATGCATATGCATAACTGAACCACCCCATTGTACATCCGAAACCAACACAATAAATCTGCAAACCAACTACACCTCAATACAAAACAAAAATCAAATTAAAGTGAATCACTACCTATTCTCCACTCTCCCAGGGCAGGGCTCAATCTCTCATGCTCCTGTCCCTCAAATGGGAGTCATTTTTCCTTTTTACTCATTTGTGTACTTCCTGACATCCTCAATCAATGTTTATTCAATGAAAAGGTGAAAGAGAGTAGTTTGCAGACAAATACAAAACATTACCTCTGTGGTTTTTTTTTTTTTTTTATCCCCAAACCCACTCTTTGGTCTTATCACAAGAAAAACATCAGATAAATCCCAATTGAGGGACATTCTTCAGAAAGTCTGAACAGGACATCTCATAGCTGTTAAGGTCAACAGAAAGCAAATCTGAGAAACAGTCACACACAACAGAAATTAAAAAGACATGATGATTAAATGTGATATCCTGAGCAGGAGCCTGGAACAGAAAAGGGGGCATCAGGCAAACACTAAGGGAGTATGAATGAGTGTGGACTTCAGTTAATAATAATATTGGAGCACTGAAAGTGACAAATGAATGAAGCTAATGTCAGGTGTTAATTACAGGGGGAAACTAACCACGAGGCACCTGGCACTGTCCTGTACTGACCTCACAACTTTTTCTGTAAATCTGAATCTATTCTCAAACAGAAGGTTTATTGGAAAAAGATGGATTGCCCTCCTTTCTCTGTCTGCCTCGCACTCCAGTCTGCTCCAGAAGCAACTCCCTGAATCCCCATTAGATTACAAAGGAGACGCAGTGCCAGGCATGGATGTCATGGACCTTTGTGGGGTTTGAAGATACCCAGTATCATCCTCTTCCTTAAAAGCACCCCACTTTTCTCGAGGGAAATACCACCTCCCCTGGGATGTGCTCTTAGTGACAGGTGACTCCAGAAGCCCACCTCTCATTCTGGAAGCACACCAGGTAACTCTGCTACCCTGGACTCAGACAGCAACTAGGTCTGTGAGCCACTGGGAGCTTCCCAAGAGTCTTTTTTAAAAATCTGAGTGAGTATTTTATCTTGTTTTATTTTGTACCACCTATTTCATTCTATATTTATGTGACCCAAGATTAAGTAACTTGCATGACTGTCTTAATCTCACAGAATCTAATTCACTGTTTTCCTGCAGGCACTGCCTATATTTTCCAGATATATTTTTCCAAAGCAAATAACAAATAAAATGAAAGCTGTTTTCATTCTAAAAATATACAGGAGATCTCATCTCTTCTGGCTTTCTTTACAATCTAAATCAGTTAAACTTCATTCAGGTCTTAAAGCAGTAATTTTTCCACAACGTGAGTTTTCTTGCTTGGCAATACTTTCTCCATGTCCACTTTGCCTTGTTGTTGTTCTTAAGTTGCTCAGTTCTGTCTGACTCTTTTTGACCCCACGGACTGCAACATGCCAGGCTTCTCTGCCTTTCACTATCTCCCAGAGTTTGCTCAAACTCATGTCCATTGAGTCAATGATGCCATCCAACCATGTCATCCTCAGTCATCCCCTTCTCCTCCTGCCTTCAATCTTTCCCAGCATCAGGGTCTTTTCCAAACAGTTTGCTTTTTGCATCAGGTGGCCAAAGTATTAGAGCTTCAGCATCAGCAACAGTCTTTCCAAAGAATATTCAAGGTTGATTTCCTTTAGGATTGACCTGGTTTGATCTCTTTGAAGTCCAAGGGACTCTCAAGAGTCTTGTCCAGCACCACAATTCAAAAGCATCAGTTCTTCAGCGCTCAGCCTCCTTTATGGTCCAACTCTCACATTTATATATGACTACTGGAAAGACCATAGCTTTGACTAGAAGGATCTCTGTCAGCCAACTGCTCCCTGGTGGTCTAGTGGTTAGGATTCTGCACGCTCATGGCCGCAGCCCCTGTGGGGTTCTATTCATGGTCAGGGAAGCCTTTCGTCTCCCTCTCTGCCTCCCACTTTTCCTTATTTTGCACTAATCCCTGAAATTTTGGACTCTATTCAATACATTTCTTTGTTGTCAATGCAGTTTATTTTAATGTTCAACCTCATCAATGGGATTAACTTTTGTAAACATCCTGCCATAAAGTAGGACACATTTAACATTTAGCACATGAGAACCCTGAGCCTTGAGATGGTTGTGAAATTTCTACAGCCACATTGGCAATAAAACATATTACAGAGTCAAGCTAGACTATAGCTCCTGACTTTTAATAAAATTTTTATTTTATATTGGAGTATAGCCAATTAATGAGGCAAAGCTACAGTCATCAAAACAGTATGGTACTGGCACAAAACAGAAACACAGATCAACAGAACAGGATACAAAGCCTAGAAATAAACTCATGCACCTGTGGTTAATTAATCTACAACCAAGGAGACAAGAATATAATGTTGGAAAGACAGTCTCTTCAACAAATGGTGCTGGGAAAACTGGATAGCTACATGGAAAAAAAATTAAATCAGATCATTCTTTAAACATCCAAGAGTCTTCGCAACTTTGATTGTAATAAGAACAGAGGGCACTATTGGAGGAATTCACTATGCCAGGTGGGGAAGAGGTGCTGGGCAAGCAGGCTGTTGCATCTAAACCAAGGGCATCCTCCTCCTCCCACGCTGCATCGTCAAGGCCAGTGGTCCCATACCTTATTAATGCTTAAGACCAACAACATACATTCAACTAATCCTTTCATTTATTTATGTTCTTAAATTATGTAGGCTGGGAGTTATGGCATGCAACTAAGAATATTATTCGGTACACTAGGGCATACTTTACTTGAAATAGACTAAGGAGAGACTTTTTCTGCTTCAAGGCGGCTTCAAAGGCTACATCATTCAAGTGACTTGAGTTCAGGGCCAAAGCACCAAAAAACACCACATATTATTTATAACAAGCTCAAAACCTTCTGCAAAGCAAGCTTCCCAAACCACCAAAAAGTACATTTGAGCCTTATCAACCCCAGGCCCACTTTGTCCTCTTGTCAATTATTCTTGGTTTTCCCCCCTCTTTTATATCTCTCATTTTTGCAAGAATAGTGAATATCTATTTCTTAATAATGCCTTATTCAGAAACCTGCTCTGAGATCTGACCACCTTCTGAGCACAAGATTCTTAACAAATTCTTGAGTATTTAGCATATAAAACTGCAAAGACTTCGGCAAAGTATATGCATTTGTTAATAATTAACAAACTGTCTAAATTTTCCAGGTGGCTCAGTTGGTAAAGAATCCACCTGCAATGCAGGAGATGTGGGTTCAATCCCTGGCAAGATCCCCTGGAGAAGGAAATGGCAAACCATTTCAGTATTCTTGCCTGGAGAATCTCATGGACTGAGGAGCCTGGCGGGCTATAGTCCATGGGGTCACAAAAGAGGTGGACATGATTTCATGACTAAAACACCACCACCAAGACAGCTTTTCATTCATTCATTCATTTAACCAATCTAAACATACCTCTGACTTTGAGAAAGGCACCCAGACAGTTCTAAGTGCTGTATCTCTGTTTTGGACCTTTCCACCTCCCTTTCCTGGACTGTCAGAGAGCCAAGCTAATACTATGCAAATATTTGGCTCCAGGCTTACATTCAGATCAGGCAACCAGAAGCCTTTGAAACTGACTTCTTGTGGGAAGAAGCAACCGAAGAATAGGTGGGGGAGATGAGCAAGAAAGAGTTCTTTGATTCTCCAGACACAGAATCAGGTGACAAGGGGCATCGGATGCTTCTGAAATTGACTCTCTGTGGGAGAAGGAAAAGGGATGGAGTGGTGAGAATGTGCAAAAAAGGTCCATGTGCTGGGTGATGCTTTTGTTATCCACTGGAAGGAAAACATTTTCTGAAATTAAAAGGGATCCTTAGATGTTTAAAGAATGAAAGTGCTTTGCTTTTCTTCCTTTGTGGAGGTCTGCTTTGGAAGATTTGGGCTCCAGAAGAGAAGAGAACTTCTAAGATGACAAACAGCCCCATTCTGGTTTTCCTCTTAGCAATGGCTAATAATGCACACAGGTGCACACACCCAGCTATTTTTGTAAATTGCCCTTGGAGATAATTTGCACCACAAAACTTGATTCTCAGGATAGAAGACGAGCCTCTGTGTGTCAGCTAGAAATGACAGGCACAGAAGTGACAGGGAAGCGGCAGTTTTTAGGTGGTCAATCACTGTCTGCAGCAGGAGTCCTCGATCCGGATGAGTTCCCTTCTGTTGCTGGCAGTTAATCTGGTCCCCTCTCCACCCTGGCCATCCTTAAGTGTCGAGCTATGTCCTACTGGCACCTGATCTACAAAACATGAGCCCACCTGTGGACTTCATTAGCACTGCCACCCCTGAGTCTAGAAACGAGTCACTATTGCAGAGGACAGCACCCAAGGATACACGGTTGTATCCTTCAGGGTTTTATATACAGGAGATGGCTAGATAGAGCTGGGCTTCCTGGTGGCTCCGTGGTAAAGAACCCACCTGCCAAGGCAGGAGATGTGGGTTTGATCCCTAGGTCGGGAAGATTCCCTGGAGAAGGAAATGGCAATGCACTACAGTATTCTTGTCCGGGAAATCCCATAGACAGAAGAAGTCTGACAGGCTACAGCCCATGGGGTTACAAAGAACTGGACACGATTAAGTAACTAAGCAACAGCACACAGCAAAGCCATCAGTTCATGCTGGGTATTACAGAAATGCCTCTAGTCATTTAACAGATACCCATAGTATTTTATGAATATATTAACACATGTATGTATGTCTAATCACTCCATGGGAAATAGATGGAGAAACAGTGGAAACAGTGTCAGACTTTATTTTTTGGAACTCCAAAATCACTGCAGATGGTGATTGCAGCCATGAAATTAAAAGATGTTTACTCCTTGGAAGGAAAGTTATGACCAACCTAGATAGCATATTCAAAAGCAGAGACATTACTTTGCCGACTAGGGTCCGTCTAGTCAAGGCTATGGTTTTTCCAGTAGTCATGTATGGATATGAGAGTTGGACAGAGAAGAAAGCTGAGCACCGAAGAATTGATGCTTTTGAACTGTGGTGTTGGAGAAGACTCTTGAGAGTCCCTTGGACTGCAAGGAGATCCAACCAGTCCATTCTGAGGGAGATCAGCCCTGGGATTTCTTTGGAAGGAATGATGCTAAAGCTGAAACCCCAGTACTTTGGCCACCTCATGCGAAGAGTTGACTCACTGGAAAAGACTGATGCTGGGAGGGATTGGGGGCAGGAGGAGAAGGGGACGACAGAGGATGAGATGGCTGGATGGCATCACTGACTCGATGGACGTGAGTCTGAGTGAACTCTGGGAGTTGGTGATGGACAGGGAGGCCTGGCGTGCTGAGATTCATGGGGTCGCAAAGAGTCGGACACGACTGAGCAACTGAACTGAACTGAACTGAACTGATGTATGTCTACACACACACACACACACACATATGGGCTTCCCAGGTGGCTCAGTGGTAAAGAACCTGCCTGCCAATGCAGGAGAGGCAGGTTTGATCTTTGATCCCTGGGTGGAGAAGAACCCTGGAGAAGGAAATGTCATCCTACTTCAGTACTCTTGCCTGGAAAATCCCATGGACAGAGGACCCTGGCAGGCTACAGTCCATGAGGTCACAAAAGAGTCAGACACGACTTAGCATCTAAACAACAACAACAGAGCAGACCCAGGCTAATTCTAAATACTTGGAAGCTGTGCTAAACGAGTGTCAAATTGACTTCATTAAAAAAGATACACAGCTTCATTATTTTCTAATTATGAGAATTCCAACTAAAGGCTAATGACATTGCCAGATCCAGGTTTCCCGCCAGCTGTTTTCATAAACAGATAAGACTCATTCATAATTAGTGTGTGTTAAGTATTCAGCAGGCATATTATTAATGCAACTTTTAAAGAGATGGAAAGCGTGCTACTTTACCAACTTAAATACAGATTTGTAAAGTATTTACTGATTTATTTTACTATTGTCTTAAATGGAAAGCACCTTTCTCATTGATGGACTCTGAACAAACACACTTTGTTCTACATCCAAAATTTTCCAATCTTTTGACTTCTAAGTGGTGAGATGCTTATTTCTGAATCTGCAAAGATGTGGATCCCTCGGAATACATAGCCCAGAAATGAACCTCTCTTGGCCATGGCACAGCTTGCCAGTGGCAGGGCTGCCCTCAGAACTCATGTGAACACACTAGTAGGCAATGGATTGTGGTCAGAATTTTGTGAAATTTAATTCTACACTGATAGCTGCTTCCCAATAAAGACTGATGTGAATATCATCTACTGGAGAGTTAAAGTTTTAGGAGATTCTAGTTATAAACCGTGGGTCCAGGAATTCAACAAGCAGTGGCTGGCAAATGGAAAATAATGGCAGAATATGAAATTGTTTGACTTCTTCTTCTTTAAGACCTTGAGTTTCCACTGGCAAAATATTTCTCTATATAGGCAGTCATCTCTACAAAGAATATTATGTAAATGTGTTGAGTCTGGGAAAACCAAGCACAAAGCTAAACATCAGGCAGAGGGAGGGCCCGTGACCAGCTGAATCTAGGTCTGATTTCCAAAGGACAGAAGGGAGCGATCAAGAGGTCTCAGTCCCACAGATGTGTTGTTCATTCTAAATCCCTGTGTCTAATCCCCAGATGCACCCCCAACCCCAGCTGAAGGTTTTTCCTGCCAACAATCAGCCAGGTTCAATCATGAGGTTAATGCTGTCCATTGGTTTCTGTGTCTTCGGTTGAGATTAAAAGGAAATTCCCAGCACTAGGTCACAATCAACAAAACTGAAATGTGCAAAGTATAAGCAAGAGAATGATTTCTTTCTTAAACTCACCCATCCCCTTAAAAAACACAATTTTTTTTTTAAAGAAAGAACAGTGGGGGACTTCAACATCCCACTTACACAATGTAAGTGGGATCATCCAGATAGAAAATTCATAAGAAAACACAGGCTTTAAATGACACATCAGAACAGACAGACTTAATTGATATCCATAGGACATTCCAACTGAAAGCAGCAGAATACACTTCTTTCTTAAGAGCACATGGAACATTCTCCAGGATAGATCACACCTGGGGTCACAAATCAAGGCATGGTAAATTTAATAAAATTGAAATCACATCAAGCATCTTTTCTTGATGTGAGATGCTATGCTCACAGTGCTATGAGATTAAAAATCAATTATAGGAAAAAACTGTAAAAAAAAAATATGGAGGCTAAACAATTTGTTACTGAATAATCAATGGATCACTGGAGAAACCAAAGACGAAATCAAAAAGTACCTAAAGACAAATGACAACAAAAACACGACGATCCAAAACCCATGGGATGCAGCAAAAGCCGTTCTAAGAGTGAAGTTTATAGTAAGACAATCTCGACTCAAGAAAAAAGAAAAATCTCAAATAAACAACCTAACCTTACAGCTAAGCAACTAGAGAAAGAACAAATGAAACTCAAAGTTAGTAGAGCAAAAGGAATCAGAAAGATCAGAGCAGAAATAAATGAAATATAGACAAAGTAAAAAAGAAAAGAAAAGAAAGAAAGAAAGAAAGAAAAACAGCTATTGAGTCCCAGGGGAGAGGGACAAGAGGGCTTATCATTGTTGGATAAGCTTTAAAAACCCACATATAAATGTGGTCCCATGTCCAGTAACACTCAGGGGTCATACCAAACTTCATTAGATGGCACTTCAGGTCAAGTTTCTAGATTATGTAGCAATGTGAGGACACATTTAGTGATCTAATAACATACCAAATAGCTACTATAATCAGACTCATGTGTGTTTACAACAACAACAACAACAAACTGTTATGAAAATCCAATCAAGCCAAGGCAAGTAGCTTCCCTCACATGCTGCTGTATGTTCCAACGAGAAAACTCACCCCTTCTTTTTTCTTAAAGCCCACGGGACTCATTTTAAATGCCACTTCTTGGTATAATTTTTATATAAGACACTCCACTAACTCTACTGGATATCCTTCACACTTTCTACTCTTTTATATTTTGAACATTAAGTTCTATTTCCACAGAGAAACAAAAGGGTAACTTTGAGGTTGGTACCACAGAGTGTACTTAGAACTCACATGCCCGGAAGAGACTGTAAGTTGGCAAAACTGTATCCTCTATCCTCCCTGACAATTTTTGCCAACCTATTTGCAGATTCATGTCAACTCTGAGCCATTTAACTCTCCTAAGACCTGCTGAGAACCAACTAAGCCAGGTCCAAGATAGAATATCAGCCTGCTCCTGACTTTTCTGGGCCAGCCCAGAAAACCTATTAGCAACATCTTCATCGAATCAATTGCCAATTCAGAGAGCTCTAACTGGTCTTTCTCCTTGACAGTGAACAAGGAGTCTGCAAAAAGCGGAGGAACGTTTCTACCCTGGCCAGCGCTAACACAGATCTAGGCATCACATACAGGAGAAGGGTCTCAGAAGTGCCCTTGACCTTGGAGATGCTACCGGAAGATAATGAACTCACCTTAACGTGAAGCGGTCCTCGGTGGAGTTTTTGGAGATGGAGACAGGAAACGTCAGCACATCTCCCTGCCTGACTGTCTTTGGCACGTACTGCACGGCCACGTGGTTATCCAAGCGCAGCTCTCTCAGCGGTGGCCGGCTGGGGGTCTGGTAAAGAAAAACACTCCCGATCCTGTGCAAGGGAGGCCCCGACTCATCGATGTCATTACGGCCCGTCCGCATCCCGCCGGCTCTCCGGGCATCCTCCTTGGTGCAGTCTCCACGCTCGTCCCAGGGCTGCACGGCATAGTAGAGCTCCACCGGGCTCCCTTCAGGGGGCTCCGGCGCCTTCTTCCTCCCGGCCACCACCGTTGGGGGGCCGAACCAGCTGGCCGGGAGCTCCAGCTGCGCCACGCACAGCCCCAGGGCCCCTCGAAGCCGGCAGCTGCCCCGTACTTCCCGGGTCTCCCGGAAGGCGAACACCCGCAGGCAGGGCAGGCTCTGCACCGGGCCAGGGTCGTCCCAGTCCCTGCCGACCACGTGGAACAGCACCTGCACACGGGGCCGACTCAGGTAGATCTTGTCCCGCAGGATGTGTGCCTTCAGCTTCCAGTTCAGAGAAAACGTGCTGGTGAATCCAAAGGGGCTGGAGGGGAGCATCAAGTCCTGGGGTACCACCTGCTCAATGGCGAAAGGCCCATAGCTGGCATTCAGGACTGGTAGCCTCTTGGATTTGTAAATCAGAAAGGACTCCACCCGCGACTGTAGACTGGAGTTTCTCATGATGTCCTGGTTGGCTTCCTTGAGGAAGAAGGACACGTCTGCGTGGTGGATGTGGTAGGTCACCGGGAGGTAGGTGGGCAGCAAAGAGAACCTCTGGATACTCTCCAGTATGCCTCGGCTTTCAGCCACTGTTGGGAGGAATCGGGGTTCAGGGGTTAGAAACTTGAGGGCAGTGGTACCAATATTTCAGACCTCTTTGCACCCCCTTTATAGTGGATTGCCCTGCCTTAGCATTAATTAAGTGATTCTTTATCCAAAATGTCTCAAATCAATTCATTTTATATTAAATGTATTTCTTTA
Source organism: Capricornis sumatraensis (assembly GCF_032405125.1). Lineage (NCBI taxonomy): Eukaryota > Metazoa > Chordata > Mammalia > Artiodactyla > Bovidae > Capricornis > Capricornis sumatraensis. Next base: position 54,298,303 of record NC_091085.1, on the reverse strand, counting down.
AAGAAAAGTTGATGCCACTGGAGTAAGTAGAGAACCAGCCACCAGCCTCACTGGCCATGGACAGAAGCTGAGCGAGCAAATAACAATAGAATATTACTCGGCTGTAAAAAAGAACAATTTTGAGTCAGTTGAGTGAGGGGGATGAACCTAGAGCCTGTTATACAAAGAGAAGTCAGAAAGAGAGAAACAAATACCATATATTGATGCATATATATGGAATCTAGAAAAACAGTACCGATGAACCTATTTACAGAGAGGAAGTAGAGATGCAAATGTAGAGAATGGACTTGTAGACACAGCAGGGTAAGGAGAGAGAAAGGAGAAACAAAATACAAATTGACAAAGTAGCACTGACATTTATACACTATGCTAAAGCATTTCAGTCGTGTCTGACTCTTTCCGACCCCATGGACTTTAGCCCACCAGGCTCCTCTGTCCATGGGGTTCTGCAGGCAAGAATACTGGAGTGGGTTGCCATGCACTCCCCCGGGGGATCTTCCCTATCATGTGTGAAGTAGATAACTAGAAGGAAGTTGCTATAGAACACAGGGAGCCGAGCCTGGTGCTCTGTGATGACCGAGAGGGGTAGCACGAGGAGGGGAGGGTATAAATGGAAGTTTATATTTATACATATTAATTATATATTTATATACATAAATAATTATGTATATATGGGAAAGGGAGGCTCAAGAGGAAGGAGTATATATATATGCATACATATATACACATATATATGGGAAGAGGAGGTTCAAGAGGGAGGGTGTGTATGTGTATATATATGTATGAGGGAGGGGTATGTGTGTGTGTGTGTATAGATAGATGTATGATAGATGTATGGCAGAGACCACCACAACAATGTGAAACAATTATCCTCCAATAAAAAAGAAAGAACATTCAAAGTAACTCCTCTAATTTTCAACTAGCAGTCCTCATGCCTTTTAGGGGGTGACAGCTTATGCCTAAGACTTGCTCTCTTTCAGTTAGAGGGAAAGACCCTCATGAGAAAGGTCTTAAGAAACTGCTGGCATCCAACAGAGAAGAGTGCTCCCATTAGCTCCACCAGATGGACTGAGACTGGAAACAAGAATGACTTTCTCAGCATGTGGCTTGATGCTGTGTCCATATTTTACCCAATACTATGTCCTGTTCCACCAGATATACTCTACCCTTGCCACATTTACCATGGGAACATGATAAAAGACTTTAAAGATGGACAATCATAAATCACTTGCACATCATGTACTTTCCTCAGGGCTAAGCTGAGAGATGGACAGAAAAGACCTTGAAAAGATACTGCTGGAAGGAAACCTTCTGAAACAGATGGGATGAGCCAACCCCATCATGTCGAGCCCATGTGACCCTAAAAACCCAAGAACTAAGGGAAGTCCATCACTTTTCTGGCCTCCACATCCTTCGTGAAAGCTGTGTTGACACCAATGCACAGAAAGTCTTCTTCCCCCCAACCCCCTTCCTGAACATATCCCACCCTCAGGGAGAAAAAGAATCCAAAACTGTTATTTTTACAATGTGCCTTATATTCTATAAGAAAAACACAGAAACAGAGATTACATAATTCAAGAACCAATTTAAGGGGCTTTAGAAATGGAAATTACTGGCTCTGGAAACACTGACTTTCTAGGCAAAGCTCCACAAATTATCCAGACCCCTTCTCATTAGCCCTGTCACTCTCTCTGGTTATTTTGCAATAAAAGCAACTCAGGCCCTGACATTCATCAGGCTGACCTGTTTCAGAGGCCCACGTGAGCACATTTTCTGATACATGACACCTACAGGAGTCTGGACCCCTCCTGGCAGTTGTCTGTAAACAGAGGAGAAAGCAAAGAACTCGGAGACAGGAGTCTTCACTGTGACTTTGCTGCTCAGATCTCACGAGAGAACAGGCAAGTCCCTCAGCCTCTTTGCCTCTCCGGGGCTGCTCTGTAGGAGGCGCCTGATCAGAGGGCGGAAGCCCGCAACCAGTTCTAGCAGCACAGGGCACTCAGCTGAAGTCCATCCTACCCTGGACAAGAAGCCAGCTTGCCATAAACTCATCCTGAGTTGATGGACAACCCCTGAGGGCAGGGCTCCCTCCATTCCATGGCATCACCCAGCTCAGGCCAGGCTGAGCTCCACTTCAGCAATGAAGGCTTCCGTGGGCCTGAACCATCTGAAACCTCCAATATCTTGAGGAGTTCTGATTCACCCAAGCACTGATTTCATATGACTCAACCTAATACCTAGGAATTCCTTTTTCAAACATCAAAATATCATGGACTTCACAAGAGACCTCATTCCTTAGGAGAATCACATTTTTCTTAACATTCTGGAAATCTCTCAGGATTTATATTTTCAATAAGCGGGCACTGTCACTTGTGAATTTTCATACAAGTGAAGCACAGGGAGTGAATTTTGTGCTCATGTTCAGGGTTGAAGCTTCCTCCTTCGTCCCTTCTCTGGGTACCACCTCCCCTCCCTGTCTCTGCTGGGACATCACAGGCTGTGTCGTAAAAGTCACTTCTCCTGACTGCACGATTCTGCATTATATGCCCCACTGATGTCCTCCTGTAAATCTTATACTTTCCTATCACAGGACTTTATTCTCCGCTGTAATTCCCTCCATGCCCCAGTAGGTTATATGCAAGTGAGCAGAGATGACACAGTGGCCTTTTTTCTGTTTTATTCACAGTCCTTAGACGAGCACCTGGCAAATATTAGGCTCTCAGTAAATATTTGAGAAATGAATGAGTCAACGAATGAATGGTGCTTTCAGTATTACAAAAAGCTGATTATATTTTTACATCAGGGCTTTATATGCTGTCTCCTCTGTTGCATCCCTCTATAATTAGAATCCTCCACTCTTTTACCCCATGAGGAGCTTCAAGTAATCATGATGATAGGGGACTAACAAAGGGAGGTACCTCTCTGTGGAATAAGGTCCCTGATTCTCTTTTATAAATTTTATTGGATTATAGTTGATTTATAATGTTCTGTTGGTTTCAGGTGCACAGCAGAGTTATACATATTTACATAAATATTCATTTTATTTCAGATTCTTTTCTCATATAAGTGATCACAGGATACTGAGTAGCATTCCCCATGCAATATAATAGGTCATTGTTGGTTATCTGCCATATATATAGTAGTGCATATATCTTTATCCCAAGCTCCGGATTTATGCCTACCCCCACCACATTTCCCTTTTGGTAACCATAGGTTTATTTTCAATATCTGTTACGTCTGTTTCTGTTTTGTAAATAAATTTTTAAAAAATAACCACTGATTAAGAATCCACCTGCCAATGCAGGGGGCATGCATTCGATCTCTGGTCTGGGAAGATCCCACGTGACGCAGATCAGCTACGCCCAGGAGCCGCATCAAGAGAAAGCCCCCATGCAGCAAGGTCAAAAATAAACAAATAAATAACTTTTTAAAAACTGATACAGATTAACTTATTTACAAAATGTAAACAGACTCACAGATCCCCTGATTCTTAAAAATACATCTTGGCACCACCTGGAGCAGTTATGCTGGTTGTCATCACATTAGCCTGTCACTCATTGTAGCACTGCTGAAACCAAATAAATGGTCAGGTTATAAATAAGGAATAATATCTGACACCGAGGCTCCCTGAACTTTCCTGTTGAACATCTGATCCCTACTACTTGAGAATACCTAACTTTATCGTGCAACTAATTACATATCCCAAGGACAATGGCTGTGGGTCCCCTGACTCTCTTTGGGAAAGCAACCAGGGGTTACCACAGGCATCACTCAAAGGGAAGTAATCTCTAAGCTGCATTCCACAAATGGCCTATTTGTCTTTTCACCTGGTTATCTGACCTCAATGTTTATTGCTTAAAAATGCTCCAAGTTGACCCAAAGCTAGTTGTTACTTCCTTTTCCAGTCATTCCTTTTTAAAAAAACAAAACTAAAAGAGAAACAAAAAAACAAAACAAACAAACAAACAAAAAAAACAATGTTCCACAATGCACAGAATGGACTAAGAAGTAAAACTGAGTATCCTGGAATCCCCATTGGGATGACTATTATAAACGAAGAACACCATTTCCATGTAAAAAAAGAGCAAGGTGTCAAATAATAAAGAAGTTTCATGTGGTAAATCTCAGTTAATTATCTATTAAGGAAAAAAAATACATTTATTTTGGTTCAGTGACTTACATGTTTATTTGAAAGGAAGTGACATGTTCCCATCTTTAAGCAACTCAAGCAGCCTCACAGAGATTTTCTATTAATTTTAACATTTTGAAAAAAAATAATTTCCCCTAAATAATACCTTTAAGAAACTGGAGGAAGATGGCAATTTGAGCACAGGCATTTAAAATTTCCCCTGAGTGGACTCGAAAGCAGTAGCTAAGAGAATAAGGTAATAAGTAAAAATCGGCATCTGTGCTGAACATTCAGTGCAAACTGCAAGCCCTGGCCTGGGAGAATTCCTGAGAAATTGCATTCATGCAGAAAAAACAGCATGGTGAAGGCTGCCAGATGAAATGCAGGAAAATCAACTATGTTTCCTTTTCTAATTAACAGAAAGGTTGCATGGGGGCACACTTATAATTAAGGACAAAAACAAAATTTGTCAGGTATCTGAAATCCAAATGTAACCAGGGACCCTGTATGGTTATTGGCTAACTCTAGTGGCCCTAAGCATGACATCATAAAAGAAGGTAATAGCCTGGCAGAAATAACCTGATATTTCTAAAAGCAAAGGGCATGTATCCCAGGGATGCTCTGTACTTGGTAATGCTTCCTGATGCTGACTGCCGACAATATTTGTAATCAGCCAAATTGAATGACTCAAGCTTGAGTGTGACCACACAGTGCAGAAAACCCCAGAATCTGGGCTTCTTGCTGACTTGGAGTGGGAGGTGTAACACAGCCTTACTGTGGACTGAGTTCAAGCCACAACAAAACGATTTACAGAAAACTGGCCCTCAGTACAGCAGCTGTACCAAACTGAGAGAAGGACTGTTAGAGCAACGATCTGGGAATATCAGCAAACTCAATGCATCCCCCACCCTGCTCCAGCTGCAGCATCACAGATACAGGAATGTAGGACCAGTGGCCCTTCCAGGTGGACATTTCCTGTACAGCTCTAACAAGAGCAGGTGAAAACTGAATGGAGAAAAGAGGAACCCACTCCACTGTGCCAGGGAAATGCCAAGGCACAATGAGATGAGCCACATTCAAGACCAAGAGAGAGAAGGCAAATATAGACGGAAAACAGGAGAATAAAATGTTGGGTTTTTTTTTTTTCCATAAATAAAAACTACAAAATCAAAGAAAGACGTTTGAAAAGGTGATGAAGAGGTAGTTTCAAGAGTAGTTACCGCAGAGGACTAAAGTCTATTTCACACAGAGTAACTTTTACACTCTCACTAATCAAGGAAATGCAGGCCCTTTGTTACTTTATAATGAAATAAGACCAAGATGGAAGAAGATATGGCAGTATTAAAAGTAAGGGATTTAAAATGGTTTCAGAAGCAATAAAATAGATATGAAAAAGCAGAAAATTGAATTTATCCTAAAAAAAGGAGAATTTATGAAGCTTTCCCTAAAGCTAAATGGCAAAGACAAGAAATGAAAATGATCAGTGGCAGACTGCAAACAAATATGAGACACATTAGATATATATACAGATAATAGAACTTCTAAGAAAAATAGCAGGAAAATGCAAAAGAAGAATTATTAAAAGACAACAGAGAAAGGAAAACAGTCCTGGGATAAAAATAAATATTCCACTGAATTCCAACAAAAACTGTAAACACCAACTTCTAGATACTTCCTAAAGACATTTCTTAATGTAACAGATAATGAATAATTCTATAAGCACTTATTTAAAAATAAAACTCTTAAAAGAAAAAAACTAATGAAATTGGCCTCAGTCATGCCCACTGTACAAAATTAAGTATTATAAAATAACAAGTATTTTCCCAAATCTTATGGGGAGTGTTCTAATTGAACAATTAATTCTCTAAACTAGAGATTGTCCTGATAATACGCGAAGACAACACAAAGATGCAAGGTTACTTCCTACCTACCTTTCCTTACAAACATCACTGAACCAAATTATTCAGGCAACCAGGAAGTGAATCAAAGTATAATATTCAGTAACAAGAAAATCATAGCATAACTACAAAAACATTTAAGCATAGAATAAATTCAAATAAAGTTTAAAACATAGGCAAAACAAAGAAGTTCAAAATAGTTATTGATCAAAAAAGATTCATAACCCAAATATTGTAGCTTTTAAAAATCATAAACTTGTTAAAAATCCCAAAAGAAGCATGAAAAGAAAAAAAAGGGAAAAGTTTACTAATTCTGCAATAGAAATGGCTTTATTTTTATCAAGAGTAACCAAATAAATATATATTTAACTGTACTTTTTTATTAGTTTAAAATCAAGCTGTTTGGCTTACAAACTGGGACAGGAGAGAGAGAAAGAAAACAGAAACAGCTCATCAAGTGACACACTGAAAATAAAGAACATTGATCATCAAGAAAGAAAATTGAAAAAAAGTATAAAATATGATGAAAGGAATAAGAACAAATTTGTTAATTATGACACTAAATATAAATGAGTTAAACTCTTCTGTGAAAAGAAAGACTGACAAATGACTCAAAAATCGTAAGAAAGCCAGTTTAAATTTTCTGCAAGAGAACTCCTAAATAAAGCGACTGAGACATTAAAAAAAAAAAAAAACCTAACAAAAAAAACCTAACCATAGATATTTCATAGGGGATGAAAAAAATAGCACAACTTTAACATCAGAAGATAAAGTAAATTCCAGAGGAAAAAATAACTACCTGGGTTAAAGGTCTTAATTTTTGTGGAAGGACACAATTCATAGTGCATATGTAGTAATAAGTATTCTAAGCAAAAATATATCTCCTAAATTAATATAGCAAATCTCTTAAAGTTACAACTGGAAATTGATAGCTACTAATTTTTTGAAAACTTTATATACCTTCTTTTCCAACCTCTGACTTAAGAAGGATAAAAATGTAAGGCTATGAAGATATAAATAATATGAATTATGAAGTTGTAATCTCCACCAAGGATACTCTTATATATACTATTCATGACCCTTGCCAAACATCATATATAAAGTTACGAGAAAAATTTCACAAAAAGAATTTAAATTGTAGTCCATGAGCATATGTATTAAAATATAAATCAGTAACAATAGAGAAATAGAAACAGTGCTAATCCCTTGGGAAAAAAAACTACTAAACTGTTTTTGAACACAAAATTAAAAGAAAGCTTTTAATTGCACTATATTTACAAATCCAAATAACAAGGATAGTACACATCAAAATATGTGAAGCAGCCAAAGTGTTAGTTGCTTGGTCATGTCTGATCTTTGCGATCCCGTGGACTGTGGCCCTCTAGGCTTCTCTATCCATGGAATTCTCCAGACAAGAATACTGGAGTGGGTAGCGGGGATCTCCCTGACCCAGGAATTGACCCCAAGTCTTCTGCATTGCATGCAGATTCTTTACCATCTTAGCCACTAGGGAAGCCTGTGAAGCAGACAAAGACGTAATCAGAAGGAAAGTCATACAATCTTCAATACTATCAGTATTAAACCGAACAGAAGGAACTTGGTAAACTAAGCATTCTACTCAAGAAAAAAGAAATCCCAAACAAAACAAAAAAATTATAAGGAAAAAATGATAAAACCAAAGGTAAGAAATAGTAATATAAAAGACAACAAAATTGAAAATTAAGCCAAAGAAATGCTAAATTTAAAAAATAAACATAAAATGGATTGTTACAGATGGCAGATTAAGATTATTCATTTACATATGAATTACAGAAAATCCTCAGGAAACAGCCTAAAAGAAAAACTAGGAAAAGCTGGTATAGTTCAGTTCAGTCACTCAGTCATGTCCCACTCTTTGCGACCCCATGAATCACAGCACGCCAGGCCTCCCTGTCCATCACCATCTCCCGGAGTTCACTCAGACTCACGTCCATCGAGTCGGTGATGCCATCCAGCCATCTCATCCTCTGTCGTCCCCTTCTCCTCCCGCCCCCAATCCCTCCCAGCATCAGAGTCTTTTCCAGTGAGTCAACTCTTCACATGACGTGGCCAAACTACTGGAGTTTCAGCTTTAGCATCATTCCTTCCAAAGAAATCCCAGGGCTGATCTCCTTCAGAATGGACTGGTTGGATCTCCTTGCAGTCCAAGGAACTCTCAAGAGTCTTCTCCAACACCACGGTTCAAAAGCATCAATTCTTCGGCACTCAGCCTTCTTCACAGTCCAACTCTCACATCCATACATGACCACAGGAAAAACCATAGCCTTGACTAGACAGACCTTAGTCGGCAAAGTAATGTCTCTGCTTTTGAATATGCTATCTAGGTTGGTCATAACTTTTCTTCCAAGGAGTAAGCATCTTTTAATTTCATGGCTGCAGGCACCATCTGCAGTGATTTTGGAGCCCAAAAACATAAAGTCTGACACTGTTTCCACTGCTTCTCCATCTATTTCCCATGAAGTGATGGGACCGGATGCCATGATCTTCGTTTTCTGAATGTTGAGCTTTAAGCCAACTTTTTCACTCTCCTCTTTCACTTTCATCAAGAGGCTTTTTAGCTCCTCTTCACTTTCTGCCATAAGGGTGGTGTCATCTGCATATCTGAGGTGATTGATATTTCTCCCGGCAATCTTGATTCCAGCTTGTGTTTCTTCCAGTCCAGCATTTCTCATGATGTACTCTGCATAGAAGTTAAATAAGCAGGGTGACAATATACAGCCTTGACGGACTCCTTTTCCTATTTGGAACCAGTCTGTTGTTCCATGTCCAGTTCTAACTGTTGCTTCCTGACCTGCATACAGATTTCTCAAGAGGCAGGTTAGGTGGTCTGGTATTCCCATCTCTTTCAGAATTTTCCACAGTTTATTGTGATCCACACAGTCAAAGGCTTTGGCATAGTCAATAAAGCAGAAATAGAAGTTTTTCTGGAACTCTCTTGCTTTTTCCATGATCCAGCGGATGTTGGCAATTTGATCTCTGGTTCCTCTGCCTTTTCTAAAACCAGCTTGAACATCAGGGAGTTCATGGTTCACGTATTGCTGAAGCCTGGCTTGGAGAATTTTGAGCATTACTTTACTAGCATGAATCTGGAAAGCAAATATACAATATCAATGGGCCAGAGATACTGATAAGTTCTAAAGATATCAGATGGGATGAATTGGTCCCATATTGTGGTCTTTTGGTAACTGTACTCTCAATTTTACTACAGAATCTCTTAGTTTTGTCTGCTATATTTGTCAATGTCTGAGAAAGGTATGTTAAATTATTTCCCAAGGATTCTGAAATGGTTAGGTTCTTATATTTCAAAAACACAAGATCATACCTGTCCTCAATATGTTAGACACTACCTAAGGAATCAGGATCACGATAAATTCTTGTGTATTATGTCTCCTGTTGCCAATAATAAAAAGTTTTCTTTGGTCCTTCTTAGTGTTTTTGAACATAGTTTTTTCCCTGAAATTAATACAGCCATCCATCTCAGATTTCTCTGATTCTTGTAAACATTTTCTTAATGCAATGTTTTGCCTACTTTTATTTTCCGTGATCTGTGTATTTTTCTTTAGTGTTGATGTCTAAATAGATTTTGATTGTAAGCCTTTACTTGATTGATTTGTTTGGATTTATTGCTGCTATCTTATTTTATGTTTAAATATCCCACAATACTGTGTGGGTTGTTTTTTCCATTTCTTCTCCTTCACTGGATTTATTCTTCTATGCCTTTATTTTTTTCTGTCTAGTGATTGGAAAATGCTAAAGAAGTTCTTTATTGCCAAGGAAAAAATATGCATTCAACTTGACTAATGATCAAGGAGAAAATATACAAATTTGAAGAGATTCATAACCTTATTACTATGGGAAAATATTTTGGAATTTCAGTTTAATAAATCAAACTGAAGGAATATTAGCTCCACTCCGATCCTATCTCTTAAAAGTCAGTGAAAATAACAACAAAATCTTACATGAAAGATAGAAAATTTTCCTTCTCCAATATAAGAAAAATAAGAATGCATTCCAAAACCCCTAAATCACAAACAATGTCCAACTTAATCTGAATTGGATAGCATTCCCCAAGAGTGAAAGAAGGTCTCTTCTTGGACCAGAAGGGTCTCAGCGTGCTTAGAATGACAAGACCTAATTACATAGCAGACCCCACCATCACTGTGGTTTTGGGCAAACCTTGGGCACTTCCTGTTTCCTGTGCCTTTATACTGGGTCACAGATGAATATGTCAGAGAGCAGACAGAAAGCAGATAGATGGCTTTACTGAGAGCTGGGACACACTAGACACCCTGAATTTCACTAAGTTCCTAAAGGCCCCAGACTGAGATGAGAGGTGTGCCCTCTGAGAACTTGGATTAGAGAGTATTTAACACAAAAACCCAAATCTAACTTCCAGATTGGCTCAGCTCACCCACTTGGTTCCTTCCTACTCCTGAGTACCAGGGCTGCCCTACACGGAGATGAATAATCAACAGTCAAAATCATATCATCCCACTGAACCCCAACACATGTTCAGCTGATGACTTACACTTCAGAATCCAGCAGAAGGGAACTCTCTCCTCTTTCCTCCAGAGAATCTGCCAGCAGCTTAGAATTTGTTACCTGTCTTTGTCTGTGATTATCAGCATCTCCTTCTCCTTCAAAAACCAGACTTTACAGTCCACTTTTCCCTCTCAAGCTTTCACATCATCTATTTCTGCCTCTCAACTGGATAGCTTGCCTCAGTTTAAAAGCATGGTATACTCAAACTTCAAAAATAAACAAGCAAAACTGGTCCTTGACTCTAAAGCCTCTTCTATTTTATCTCTCTGCTCCTTTGTCTATACGTGAAACTGAAAGTCGCTCAGTCAAGTCATGGACTGTAGCCCTCCAAGCTTCTCTGTAAATGGCATTCTCCAGGCAAGAATACTGGAGTGAGTTGCCATTCCCTTCTCCAGGGGGTCTTCCCAACCCAGGAATCAAAAGCGGATCTCCTGCATTACAGGCAGATTCTTTACCATCTGAGCCACCAGGGAAGCCCTTGTCTATACATATTAATGTACAATATATAGACACTATTATACATATGCTCATAGACATGTTTGTATTTATGGCAATGATTGTAAACAGCTCCTCAAACACCTACGCACGTGCACACACAGTTGTCTCTGGTTACTGTCACGGGCTAAAAAATACCTCCCTCCAAAGATATCCACGACCTGACCCCAAGAATCTGAGAATATGGGACCTTCATAGGAAAAGGGACTTTGCGGTTGTGATCCAGTTAAACATTATGAGATGGGGAGATGATTTTGGTTCGTCCAGTAGAACCAATGTTATCACAGGGGTGTTAATAAGAGAATGTCAGGAGGTCAAAGAAGAAGGAAATGTTTCTTGGTGGCTTTGAGGATGAAGGAAGGGCTGTGAGTTCAGGCATGGAGGCAGGGAGCTTTAAAGGCAGGGAGACGATTGTCCTCTGGGACAATTGCTGGGACAACACTACCCTGGGGAAAAATTTTATGCTTCTGACCTCACTGCCTTTCTCTTTTTATAACTGCAAATGTCATTATGTTGTTTTATACTATTTTCCTCCTTTTGTAGATAAGGAAACTGAGAGTCAAAGGGATTGACCCCTGGCCAGGGTCACACAGCTGGTCGGTGCCTGGGGGACTGGAGGAGGTAGGCCTAGTCAATGGTGTGCTGGATCTGGCAGGTGCAGACTCGCAAGAGCTGATTCTATGCATCGCCTTCCAGCTCCATGTCCAGCAACTTAAGGAGCCAATCGCCCATGCTGAGAGTGTTTACACCATGGACACTGGAAACCCTCCCAACAGGTGTCTCCTTCCCTTGCACCACAGACCAACATGTACCCTGTTGGTCTGCTGCCCGGGTTTGAATTCCTCACAGTCTACCGTGGCCCTGTCATGCTTTCTGTTATCATTGAAAAAGATGTCCTTAACTCTTCAACGACTTCCATGTGAAATTTAGTAGCTCATTCAAAATCTCTGGGTTTCGATTCTCGCTTCCCAGCCTCAGGAGCTTGCTGTCTGCCACATCAAACCTATGCCCCACCAGGCCGAACTGCTGGTCATTCATCAAATGCAATCCTAGGTTCCCTCCTCTGCTGCTCCCACCCTCCAGGCTGCCATGCCCTCTCCCTCAAAGCAAATCTCTAGCAGATAAATGCTCATCTGCTCTAGAATTCTGCATAATCCTAGGTTCCCTCCTCTGCTGCTCCCACCCTCCAGGCTGCCATGCCCTCTCCCCCAAAGCAAATCTCTAGCAGATAAATGCTCATCTGCTCTAGAATTCCTCCAGGTCTAAGAAACCCTCCCTAGGAACCCCGGTCAAATGGTATCTCCACATCTATGCAATACTTTGATTCTGTGCTTCTCCTTGGGTAGGTAGCAAACTGCTTTGTATCACAGTTAAGTTATGAAATTATTTCTTTAATGATTACACTTACTTCATTCTGGACACTGTTTTCCACGCTCTAGAATGACAAATGAACGTAATACTCCCAACAACCCCATGCATTAGGTGCGTTTTATCATCCTCACATCACAGTGAGGAAACAGGCTCAGAGAGGTTAAGGGACTTGCCTTAAGTCACACAGGTGGTAAGTGACAGAGACAGAATTCTAATACAGCAGTCTTGACTCCTTTACCACAAAGCAATGCAGCCCTCGAGGATTCATTCAGGCGCCCAGATCTGTTGGGTTCATCTTTCCAGATTCAATCAGGCTTTTCCCAGAATATGGCTTGAGTATCAGTGACATCATGATTAGTTAATTCACAGTGGTACGCAGAAAAACATTTTTAAAATTTGTAACTGGCCATGCATCTCTCTTTAAAAAAAAAATACTTTTATTTATTTTTGGCTGTACAGGATTTTCATAATTGGGTGAGGTTTTTCTCTAGCTGTGGTGTGTGGGGGCTACTCTAGTTACAGTCCATAGGCTTCTCTTTGAAGTGGCTTCTCTTGGTGCGGACCACAGGCTCCAGGTGCACACGCTTCAGTAGTTGCTGCACGTGGGATCAGCAGCTGAGGTTCCCAGGTTCTACAGCAGAGGCTTAACAGTTGTGGCACTCAAGCTTAGTTGCTCCACAGCATGTGGGATCTTGCCTGATCAGGGATAGAACCTGTGTCTTCTGCACAGGCAGGTGGATTCTTCACCACTGAGCCACTGGGGAAACCCCACGCATATCTTAATGAATATTGGAAAAATATAACTCACACATTAAGTCCAAGAGTCATAATTGTTAACGCTGAGATTGACGTGAAAATAGGTACTTCTTGGTGACTGGTCTACAGCGGCTGCTTGACTTTCAGGCCCAGGCCTTACAGGACATGCTGCTGTAGCACAAATTGGAACATGACAACTGTCATGCCCCCAGGACCCAGCACAGAGCTGGACACATTTGGGGGACTTGTCATGTCGTCTTTAATTGAGAAAATGTTAGCTCCAGGAAAAAGACACAGGTTGTCCTTTGGGATTTGTGTCAATAGAAGGACATTTTTTGAAGACCTTGAAAAAGCATGATATCCCTCCCCCCACTCCAAGGACACCATACGTGAAGTATAGGAGAAAGGTCCAGCTATGCAGATGAACAAACACATTTACTTTATTTTTTAATGATATCAAATATATTTAAATATAAAACATGGAACTGCATTGCCAAAATAGCTTTTTTTTTCCATTTTTCAAATTTATAATTGTTGAAATTTTGACACAAAACATTAACTCTGATATCAGTCAATTACTCTCTAAAAACTTTCATGATGCCCCAGATCTTTAGAATAACACAGAGGAGAATTTTATAAATCTGGAACTAACATACTTTTCTAGATTAAATTATCCTCTCTAAAAATTAACCAAAATGGACAATTAACCATTTTTCTAACTTCATATGGGAAAACAGACTTCATTGAAGGAAAATTTCAATCTTTGGGAATTATGCCCAGAGATATTTATGCATATTTTGCTATTACAATAAAAGATCTTGCTTCTTCATCTTGTCTTATTCCAGTCCCTTCAAACTTGGCCCTTCTAGATCCAGTCCCTTCTAGACTCATCTTCTCCTTTCTCCTTGGGATGAGCACATTTACTTTATACACATGGCTCTTAATTTGTTTCTAAAACATTGAGTTTGTCGCTTCTGATATTTCAGAAGGGAACTTGTCTTCATTTCTCAAGCACATTTTTTTTCATACTTTGAATGATTCAGGAAGCTGGTATCTGACTGCAGCTTCCCCAAGGAATGTAATAACTAAAGAATGTAGCCGGTGGCAAATGCAACCGATTTAAGTGTAGATTTAAGTGTGAGAAGCACTCTAGTTTAAAGAATAATTTGTTATGAGAAATATGTTTGGCATCTGTAGAGTTCTTTTAAAAGCAAGATACCTCTCTGCCTTTATTCATATTGTCATTCATGGCACGAATAGATGTGTCGGGCGCTGTCCAAGGTGCTGGAGAAATGGAATTGAATAGAAAGAGTAATATCCCTATCCTCACGAGGCTCACATCTTAGTGAGGAGGGCAGATTAAAACACAAGTAAAGAAATAAACCCACGTAATGTAATTTCATGCAGCAGTAAGTGCCATGAAGAAAAATAAACCAGGGTACACAGATGGAAGCATGGCCAGTCAAGTAGGTCTGTAACCTGAGACAGGACGGTTGTAAGGAGAGTTATACATTCCCACATACATTAATCATATTTAGTCCCTGTCAGCCTTTACATTTCACTAGCTAACTGCAAAAGCCAGGAAATTAAACAGAAATTCAGACAGTCTTAACCAAAGTCTTTCCACCCCAGCACTACTGAGGATAAGTCTTTCTGCAGATGGTACATTGTTGAATATTTATCAGCATCCTTGACCTCAACTAGATGCCAGAACTCCCCTGTCCAGCTATGACAACCACAAATGTCTCCAGACAGTCACAAATGCACCTCAGGGTAAAGCTGCCTGATAAATACAAGTGAAGTGAACTCGCTCAGTCGTGTCCGACTCTTTGTGACCCCGTGGACTGTAGCCCACCAAGCTCCTCTGTCCATGGGATTATCCAGGCAAGAATTCTGGAGCAGGTTGCCATTTCCTTCTCCAGGGGATCTTCCCAACCTAGGGATCAAACCCAGGTCTCCCGCATGGCAGGCACATGCTTTATCCTCTGAGCCACCAGGGAACTCAACAAATACAAGACACCCACTTAAATTTGAATTTCAGAATAATAATGAGTACTCTTCTTAGTGTAAGTCACTCCCAAACATTTCATGGACCATTCAATGTTTATTTGAAAATCAAATTTAGCTGGACACCCTGTATTCTTATTTGCTATGTCTGGCAACCCTAATTGGGAAGAAAAATCATTCCCATTAGAGAACCACCACTCCAGTTCTACAATTTAGGAAACTGTACATACATATGTATGCCAGGTACATATATATGCATGCCAGTGACATATATATATATATATATATATATATATATATATATATATATATATATATATTAGGCCACAACAAACTCGCTGACCATACACAGGAATGAAGACACAATTGCAATGACCTTCCAAACAAAGTGAGTGTAGAAGACCCACTTAGATGGATGAAGGAGACCAGGATCTGTTATTGCCAGATTCTGAAAGTAGAGATAAAATTCATGTCCTGCTCAATACAATGTATCTTTCCTTACAGACTTGATGAAGAATTTTTAAAATCACAAAGAACAATGCTTCCTGGAGTTTAGTCATCACTATGCTCTCATAAAAAATTTGAGTGGAAACATAACAAGTGTCATATTTCCGGAAGAGAACTAGACAATATCTAAGAGAAGTTTGGAGTTCCCTTTCTCTCTGCCCCATTCAGTGCACACCTTGGAATCTATTCCTAGACATGAAAAAATGAAGAAATGCTCAGAAATTTTTATATTGAAAGAAAATTCAGTGCACATCAGGTTTAAAGTTTTTTTTTTAAAAAAGGAGCAAACTAAATATCCAACAAAACATCTATATAACCACTACACACTTCATAAAATAGCCAGAATCCAAAACACTGATGACATCAAATGCTGGCGAGGATGTGGAGCAACAGGAACCCTCATTGAGTGTCAGTGGGAATGCAAAATGGTACAGCCACTTTCAAAGGCAAGTTTGTCAATTCTTGTAAAACTAAACATGCTTTTTCTATACCATCCAGCAATCATGCTCCTTGATATTTACTGAAAGGAGTGGAAAATTTATGTCCACACAAAAGCCTATATGGGAATATTAACAGCAGCTTTACTCATAACTACCAAACTTGGAAGTAACCGAGATGTCCTTCAATAGGTTAATGGATAAACAAATAGTGGTGCGTGCAATACTGAGGAGGAATAGCATGCTAGAAGAGAAGGCAATGGCACCCCACTCCAGTACAAATCCCATGGACGGAGGAGCCTGGCAGGCTGCAGTCCATGGGGTCGTTAAGAGTTGGGCAAGACTGAGCGACTTCACTTTCACTTTTCACTTTCACACATTGGAGGAGGAAATGGCATCCCACTCCAGTGTTCTTGCCTGGAGAATCTTAGAGACAGAGGAGCCTGGTGGGCTGCCGTCTATGGGGTCACACAGAGTTGGACACGACTGAAGCGACTTAGCAGCATGTTAGAAAGACAAGACAGTGAAGGTACAGTTTCCAGACGACCCGAGAACCACCACATTAGCTGGTACGTTTATGCAACTAAGAATACATTTCTAGTGTTTCAGCCACTGTTATATTGCAGCTTGTTATTTGCAGCTGAATCTAATCCTGTCTTTAAGACAGAATCACAGCTTTTTGAACTCTGTTCCAGCAACAGAACTCCGCGTGTAGTCCTGGAGGTACTGGCAGCATCAGCATCACCTAAGAATTTGTTGGAGGTGCAAATTCTCGATTCTGCTGCAGCCCCACTGATCCAGACTCTAGCTGGGACTCAGTAATCTTTGCTTTCACAGTCTCCCAAGGGGTTCTGTGAAATGCTGCAGTTTGAGAAGAACTATTCTAGCCAATTTCGGTAAAACGGTTCTCCTATATAATGTGTAAACATGCATGGATGACTGCAAATATGTAAAAATCCATCTGCAGAAGAATTTTTTAAAATAGGCATAACTGGGTCCCCTTTAAAGCACTCTGTTTTTTAAAAACTTCAATAAATTTATCTTTGGCTGTGCTGTGGTTGTTGCATGCAGGCTTTTCTATAGTTGTGGCACATGGGGGTTGCTCTCTGGTTGTGGCATGTGGGTTTCTCATTGCGGTGGCTTCTCTTGTTGCAGAGCACAGGCTCTAGGGCAAGGGCTCAGTAGTTGTGGCACATGGGCTTAGTTGCCCCATGGCAGGTAGAATCTTCCCAGACCAGGGCTCAAACCCGTGTCACCTTCATGGGCAGGTGAATGCTTAACCACTGGACCACCAGGGAAGTTCTCTGCAAAAGAATTTTTTGTGTTTGTTCAGATGGAGGTCGCTCTTATCTCAGAGAATTTTTTTCTAATTAAGAAATTGCAAGACTACTTTAAATAATGTGTGTAAAAGCTCTTTTAGGAAGAAGGGGGAATGATAAATCCAACGTAATTTTGAAAAATGTAACTAGCCAGGCATCCTAGACAATTAGATGAGAAGGTTTGGTCCCATCCTCACCAGTCAGGTTTCACTTGAACTTTTGCATACAAATTCCTCAGCTACTGTAAGCCATGAAATTAAAAGACAGTTCCTTCTTGGAATAAGAGATATGATAAACCTAGACAGCATATTGAAAAGCAGAGTCATCACTTTGCCAACAAAAGTCCGTATAGTCAAGGATACAGTTTTTCCAGCAGTTGTATATGGACGTGAGAGTTCGACCATGAAGGAGACTGAGAGATGAAGAATTGATGCTTTTGAACTGTGGTGTTGGAGAAGACTCTTGAGAGTCCCTTGGACAGCAAGGAGATCAAACCAGTCAATGCTGAAAGAAATCAAGCCTGAATATTCATTGGAAGGATTGATGCTGATGCTGAAGCTCCAATATTTTGACCACGTGATGCAAGGAGCCAACTCACTGGAAAAGATCCTGATGCTGGGAAAGATTGAGGGCAAGAGGAGAAGAGGCGACAGAGGATGAGATGGTTGGATGACATCACTGACTCAATGGCCATGAGTTTAAACAAATTCTGGGAGACAGTGAAGGACAGGGAAGCCTGCTGTGCTACAGTCCATGGGGTTGCAAAGAGTCAGACACAACTGACTGAAAACAATAAAAACTATGATGACTATATGGGGCAAATATGGCTGAAAGGGGAGGTGTGTGAGTTCTGACCATAATTTTTAAGACTGCAAAGAATCAAGCAGAGAAACAAAACCCTCTTGCTGCCATTGCATACAAGGGTTCTCAGCCTCTGATCAGCATTGGGAATTACCTGAACAGCTTGCTGTGGTGGGGCTTCACCACAGAGCTTCTGATTCAGAAGGAGTAGATCTGGGATGGAACCAAGAATTTTTATTTTAACAAGTGAGGCTGATTCACCTGATCCAGGGGCCACACTTTGAGAACCATATACTCACTGCATCCTTGACTTGGGAACTCATCTGAGAACTATTCAGAAGGAGAATAAGGCTGAACAAAGCAGATACCTTGAGATACCATATGCAAGGCCAAGTACAAAGTCTTGCATGACATAGCTGTGACCTCTGTCTTCCACTGTAACCTTCCCCCACTGGCCAGCCCACATCCATCCACGCACACTGCCCTTCATGCCCTTTTTCAAATGCACTAACTCCTGCCTCAGGGCCTTTGCAGTGGTCCCTTCTTCCTAAAATGCTATCTGTTCTGCATGGCTAGCTCTTTCTCCTTGTACAGGTCTCAGCACAAGAAGGACCTTGAAATGGCCTATCTGGTCCCTGCCTCCTGCCCTGCTTAGTTTCTTCCCATCTTAAATTGCCTTTTCTATTTATTTTCTTGATTAAACCTGAAGACCTCGCCTTCTTTGCTGGGACCTTGGAGGCAGATATCTGACACGACTTGTTCATAGCTACCGATTCAGGACCCAGAACAATACCCGGGCACAGAAGGATGTTAAGTAAATGCATGAATGAAAAAATAAACAAATGGATAAATGAAAGGATAATGGACAAATAGCTCAAAGCCAATCTCTTGGTCTCAGCGTCAGCAACTCATTAACCCCAGACTTTCCCCTGAGATGGTCATTACTGTTGAACCCCCCCTGAAAGCCCACTGAGATACACTTTAGTGAGGAAGACGAGGCCTGAATACAGGGCACTGACTTCATCTCTAACCTCTGACCTGACAATGTGTAAGCATCCCCAGCAGCCTGGATGCACACACTCAGTATGCAGAGAATGCGCTTCATTAAGTTGCTTATATTAAAATTGGTAGAGTGTCACATCTCGTAATTTTAAAAAAAACTTGCTTATATTAATATTTAATTAGTTCAGGGATTAAAAACCCCATAAACAATTTTTTCCTCCCTCTCTTGTTTTCTGAGGGCCAAGTGGATTTGAGATTTTTAATCAGTATACCAAATTCTCTGAAAAGAGGGTAAGAGGTAGCAAGGGAACAAGAAGGCAAGAGGAAAGAGGAGGAGATAAGAGGAGATGGAGAAGGAGGAGGGGGAGGGAAGAGGGAAGAGGGCAAGGAGGAGGGGACAACCGGGCAAGAAAAATAAATGCAAACAGAAAATGCCGACATAAAATAGCAACCACTGCCATTCACTCCTGCCTGAGCTTCACAGGCGAGCAAACGCAGACGTGCAATCAGAGAAAAGTCAAGAGAGCCAACGGCGGTACAGGCTGCTCAGAGGAGAGTTTATCAAGTAGAAATGGGGGCAGAGACAGAACTCTGTGCTTTCGTGGAAACTTTTCACGCCATTCTAGATTTTCAGAGTGTGATGCTATGGGAACTACTTTATAAGGCCCTAGATAACAGACAGTAATTCAAAATAAGTTTTGTCTATAGGAATGCACATCAGCTCTCTCTGGCAGAGGGACCACCCCTCCCCCACTACTGGAAAAGTCAGCTTTGCGTCTGCAGATGTGAATTTTTGACACTCCTGTGCTTCTCTGCCTTCTCCTTGGGATCAGCCTATCATATCTGCTGGGTGTACCCATTTCATTAATGAGCTACATAAAAATTTTAACGTCTTCATTTTATATCCATAAGACAGTCAAGACTTTATCTCTTTCTGAAAATTATCTTTTAACAGGGAAGAAGAAAAGAGGCTGGGGGTGTCTTCCAGGTCCCATGCCTGTGAGGATATGAAATTCTCAGTCTCACTCAGCCCACTCCTGCCAGCCACCTCTGCACTCTCCTGCAACGGCTCGCATTGGTACCACTGGGATGTTCCACAAAGACCCAGCACAGCACCAAACAAAAAAACAGAATCACAGAGCATAGCATATGTAGGAAGTCATCATGACCATCCCAGAAAAAAAAACTGAAAACCTCAACTGAAGAACAGAACAGATATATTTCCAAGCAGAAGATGATCATTCACTTATCACATTGCAATATCCAAGTTACCAGAGCTGAGAGTTCCTAATTCTTAAAGGGCAGATACAGCAAGGTAACCAGAAAGATGCCAGCCCCGGAAAGATTCGGGAATTACTTCCCTAGCCTAAGCAACTTCAGGTTGGCAGTCTCAAGTGTGATTTGAATGCAACTGTAAAAACAAGAAATCTGTATGGACTGAAAACAATGCATCTGGGGAAAGGGCCAGGCCCTGAATCAAAAGGACACAGCAGGAAGAATGAGATCCCCCAGGGCAATATTCTCACTCAGTTACCTGGAAAGTGAGATGAGTTTTGATTGCCCAGCTGCATAGAAAAAGGGTTCCCGAAGTCAAGTGAGCAACAGGGGCTGCTGGTGAGGCTAACGGTGACTCTCCCTCAACAGTTAACTAACTAGTTAGCTACATGAGAGCATGTGCCTGTTTGGAAACAAGGTCCATTGAATTTAGCCCAGAAATTAAAAATCTTAAAACAAGTTGGGAATAATTCACCAAATTTTCTAAAAACTGTAGTAGGTGGAAGAACATTCCTCCCAAGAGTCTCACCTGACTCCAGTGCTTGTGAACATGTATCTGACATAGCAACAGGAGCTCTGAGGATGCAAGATGATAAGGACCAGGAGAGGAGAGGTCAGTCTGGAGCATCTGTGTGGGCGCAATGCCATCACAGGGGGTCCTTCAAAGTGGAAGATGATCTATCCATTGATGTAAAAGGGGTGTGAAAGTCCCTTCTAGTATTTATTATTGTACTCCTGTCTATTTCTTTCACATCTGTTAATACTTGCTTATATATTTAGGTGACTGCCAAGATATGGAGGCAACCTAAGTATCACAGATGGATGGATTAAAAAGATGGTATGTACGTACAATGGAATACTGTGCTGTGCTGTGCTCAATCAGTCGTGTCCGACTCTCTGCAATCCCATGGGCTGTAGCCCGCCAGGCTCCGCTGTCCATGGGGATTCTCCAGGCAAGAATATTAGAGTGGGTTCCCATGCCCTCCTCCAGGGGATCGTCCCAACCCAGGGATCAAACCCAGGTCTCCTGTATTGCAGGCAGATTCTTTACCATCTGAACCACCAGGGAAGCCCAAGAATACTGGAGTGGGTAGCCTATCCCTTCTCCAGGGGAATCTTCCCGACCCAGGAATCGAACCAGGGTCTCCTGCATTGCAGGCAGATTCTCTACCAGCTGAGCTACCAGGAAGCCCATCAAAATACTACTCAGTCATAAAAAGAATAAAATTCTGCCATTTGCAGCAACATGGATAGACTTGGAGGCTATTATGCTAAGGGATTGCTGGGGGAAATATCAATAACCTCAGATATGCAGATGACACCACCCTTATGGCACAAAGTGAAGAGGAACTAAAAAGCCTCTTGATCAAAGTGAAAGTGGAGAGTGAAAAAGTGGGCTTAAAGCTCAGCATTCAGAAAATGAAGATCATGGCATCTGGTCCCATCATTTCATAGGAAATAGATGGGGAAACAGTAGAAACAGTGTCAGACTTTATCTTTTTGGGCTCCAAAATCACTGCAGATAGTGATTGCAGCCAGTAAATTAAAGACGCTTACTCCTTGGAAGAAAAGATATGACCAACCTAGACAGCATATTGAAAAGCAGAGATATTACTTTGCCAACAAAGGTCCGTTTAGTCAAGGCTATGGTTTTTCCAGTGGTCATGTATGGATGTTAGAGTTGGACTGTGAAGAAAGCTGAACGCCAGAGAATTGATGCTTTTGAACTGTGGTGTTGGAGAGACTCTTGAGAGTCCCTTGGACTGCAAGGAGATCCAACCAGTCCATTCTGAAGATCAGCCCTGGGTGTTCTTTGGAAGGAATGATGCTAAAGCTGAAACTCCAGTACTTTGGCCACCTCATGCGAAGAGTTGACTCATTGGAAAAGACTCTGATGCTGGGAGGGATTGGGGGCAGGAGGAGAAGGGGACAACAGAGGATGAGATGGCTGGATGGCATCACCGACTCAATGGACATGAGTTTGAGTGAACTCCGGGAGTTGGTGATGGACAGGGAGGCCTGGCGTGCTGCGATTCATGGGGTCTCAAAGAGTCGGACACAACTGAGTGACTGAACTGAACTGATGCTAAGGGAAATAAGTCAGAGAGAAAGACAAATACTGTTTGTAAGCACTAATATGTGTAATCTAAAAAACTACAACCAACTAGTGAATATAACCAAAAGAAGCAGACTTATAGATACAGAGAACAAACTAGAGGTTTCCTGTGGGGAGGGGGAAGCAGGAGCGACAATAAAGGGGGGGAGGAGTAAGAGGTACAAAGTATTAGGTATAAAATAAGCTACAAGGTATACTGTACAACACAGGCCAATATTTCATAACCATAAATGGCATATAAACTTTAAAAATTGTGAATGACTGTATTATACACCTGTAACATAATACTGTACATCAACTATACTTCAAATTGTAAAAAGTGGAAGAGGGAGGCAGAAATGGAAGCTGGAGTGATGGGATATGAAAGACTCAACATACTGTCTTGGATGTTGAAGGAGGTAGTGAGCCAGGAGCCAAGGAATGAAGGCAACTTCTAGAAGCTGGAAAAATCAAGGAAACATTCTCCTTAAAACTTCCAGAAAGGAATGCTGCTGCAATGACACCTTGTTTTTAGCTCAGAGAGACCTGTGTCGGACATCAAACCTACAGAACTGAAAGATGGCAAATT
This sequence comes from Capricornis sumatraensis, assembly GCF_032405125.1. Classification (NCBI taxonomy): domain Eukaryota; kingdom Metazoa; phylum Chordata; class Mammalia; order Artiodactyla; family Bovidae; genus Capricornis; species Capricornis sumatraensis. The sequence continues at coordinate 54,275,041 of NC_091085.1, read as the reverse complement.
TGTGTCATCTCAAGTCACTAAAAGGAACAGAAAACTAACACAGCTGTCAATGAATTAATGCGGGGACCAATTCGCATGATCTTAGCATCTAGTTTTTGGGGACATTCGGCATCTGGGTGTAGTAATGGAGCAGGTTAACACTAAGGTGGAATTCTGCCAGGCCTGAAACTAACTAACATACAAAACATTTGTGTTAATTAGAAGTAAGTGTCCCTCTTCCCAGGCCAGTACAGGCTCATGTTAGCCAGCACAGTTCACTGAGCACATCACAGACTGGCCTTTAGCTCCACGACTCCTCTAGCATCAGAGCATTTGCACAGTGCACAACCTAAACCACCATACATGGCAGCCCATAAAAGGGATCATGAGCCATTTCATCATGGAAGGCTTTTGCTCTCCATGCAGATGAAGGAACGTAATCTGCGTTCTAGAGAAGAGGGCACACTCAGTTTCTTCTGTGCCATGAAACCTGTCATTTTGCACTTCTTGACAGAGTCCTTTGGAGCTCTCATCTGATGTTGTCCCTGCATGCTTTATGTCTCAGATCAAAAATCTGCACATAAATGGGGACAGGACCCACATTCTCAGGTATTTGCTAAGTGCTGCTTGCTTGCTTATCTGCATTTTTGTAAAAGCTGTTAAAAAAATCCAAATCTATCAACTTAGGCAAGTAAGCAATTTCTTTAACCCAAAATCTAAAAAGTCCAGAAGCATGAAAAGTCAAGGTTCAGGCACACTAGCAGCACCATCCTTGTAAGTGCTTCCTACAAAATGAATGGATCTATGTTCAGGGTGATTCACTCAGGCCAGTGGCCCCTAGCAGCTTCTCTTCCTTAAACACTTTAAAATCCCAGACCTGATGATCACTGGCCCAGAGCAGGTCATGTGCTCAAAACTCAACCAATCACATAGGCCAAGGAAATGGAGTATGCTAATTGGCCAGGCCTGAGTCACATTTCCACCCTGACACTGTGGTGGATTCAATCCCACATGTGTCTTGCACTGAGGGGTTATGGCAGGGGATATAGGAGGTTCCCCAGAGGATGTCATGGAGCTAATAAAAACAGTAGTGTCTGCTCCCTCAGGTTTGCTGTGAACATTTTATTCCTAGTTAAAGTACAAAAAGTGGCTTCCTGGGTGGTACAGTGGTAAAGAATCTGCCTGCCAAGGCTGGAGATGCAAGGGATGTGGGTTTGATCCCTGGGTCAGGAAGATCCCCTGGAAGAGAAAACAGCAACGCCACTCCAGTATGTTTGCCTGGAAAATTCCATGAACAGAGGAGCCTAGGGGCTACAGTCCATGTGATCACAGAGTCGGACACAACTGAGCATGCACACACACAAAGTAAATAAAACCTGAACAGCCCTGTTGTCCTTATTTTATTCTTTCTGGTATTTACACTTTTGCATTCTGGTTTCTTTGGAGGAAAAGTGAGGGAGAGAAAGTAACATCTGTTGTGTTTTTGCCACGTGTCAGACACTTTATTTATTCATGATATTGTTCAGTGTTCATGTGATACTGTTCAGGGTTTCCCTGGTGGCTCAGCTGGTAAAGAATCCGCCTGCAATGAGGGAGACCTGGGTTCGATCCCTGGGTTGGGAAGATACCCTGGAGAAGGGAAAGATTACCTACGCCAGTATTCTGGCCTGGAGAATCATAGGGACAGAGGAGCCTGGCAGGTTACAGTCAGTCCATGAGATTGAAAAGAGTTGGACACAGCTGAGCACCTTTCACGTTTACTTTCTTTCAGTGTTCATGTAGCACCAAGGTAAGGAGTGTATTGTCCCCATTTAGCAGTTAGGAAAATTAAGGCCAAGACAATTGAAGATGCTTGGCTCACTGAGCTCGAAAGTACCTGTGCCTGGATTTGGAGGAGCCTGCCAGATTCCAGAATGTGTGCTCTTAACCTCTAAAATGCCTGGCTTCACAGCAAAATGGGAACTGATTTACTGTCAAAGCACTAATTAGGGCATTAGAAAGAAGAAGTAATTTCCTTTCTATGCATCTCTGAGCATAAATATGAGTTAGAGAAACTGCCGCACCCCAATACACACAAATACTTAATTTATTTTCCTCTCAATTTATGTCCTGTTAATATTAATGAAACAAGGAATAAACAGCCAATAATTAACTCATTTTCTACCACCATTTTAAGAAAAAAAATTGAACATGAAAATCAGGCAGTGAAGGGAAGGTTAAGAAACAGGTTCTAAGGAACTTCCCTTATAGTTTAGTGGTTAAGAATCTGCGTTGCAATGCAGGGGACACGGGTTCGATCCTTTGTCAGAGAACTAAGATCCCACATACCACAGGGCAACTAAGCCCGCGTGCCGCAACTACTATGTCCGCTCCCCTAAACAAGACAGCCTGTGCGCCTCAAGGAAGATTCCGCATGCCTCAACTAAGGCCCAACACAGCTAAATAAGTTGTTGTTGTTGTTTTTTAAGAAAACAGGCTCTGGGTCAGGTTTCTGACCAGATTATACTGAAGTATAACCCTTCAATAGTTTTCTGTCTCCTTGGCTTGGTAACATTATGAAATCATTTAAATTCTCTTAAATTCAGTTTCTTTAATCTATAAAATGGGGATAATAACAGCATGCACCTCATACAATTGTTGACAAAATTCCATGAGCTATTTTGTAGAAATGTTCAATACACGTGTGTATATATTAATCATACTGCTTTCAGAAATGATAATCTGGCCATTCTATTGAAAAAACCACCAAAAGCTACCAACATACTCAAGATGTAGCCTTAAAAAAACAAACAAACAAACAAAAAAAGAGGTCAACTATATGCCAGTACAAAAGAAAATTAAAAAGAAAAGAAAACCTAGCTATGCAAAATGGACCAGAAGCACTTGAGGGACCTAGGAACTTATTAAAAATGCAGTGGTATAGGTCCCACTCCATGCTTACTAAATCAAAATTTGGGTGCTAGTAAGATCCCCAGGTGATTTATACATTAAAGATTGCAAAATACTTTCTTAGATATCAATTTTGCCCCCAATTTTTAGAATTCTTTAGCAACAATCAGATACAACACAATCACCTGTTTGCAAGATGCTCCTTTCTGCCGGGAGCCAGCGTGAGGAACTCCGCCCATGGCAAAGGTCATGAGGAACGAGGCTTGGCATACGCAAAGGTGTGATCAAGCCTCAGGAAACCCCCTGTTCCCGAGCATCTAACCCCAAAACCAGAGTCTGTTTTATGCTCTCACCTACACCTCTGACTTTACGGGGGGCTCTCCCCCATAACCATTTCTCTCGGAGAAGGAGTTAACTTGCAGCTCCAAGTCAATAAAAATTCCTGGGCGTGACAAGAGTGTTTCAGCTTACGGACTCCTCTGAAGGTTATCTAGCCCACCTGTATAGGTTCGTCCAGCCACATGTGATTGTTTACAGCCTCCCAATCTGAGAGGCATGAGATGTTTTAGACTTACTAAAGGCAAATTCTTTTGGGGAATTAGAAATTATTAGTATAGTGGGTTGGTTAGGAATTATGTTGGTGAAGGGTTTTTCATTTGTTGTGTCAATAATTGCTGCTAATTCCCTGCTCTGGGTGGGACAAAGGTGTCTCAGGTCAAACCTCTCTGCTGACAGACTAGCTTGTGTGACAGGATTATCCATACTCCTGCCACATGATTGTTTACTACCTCTTAACCATAAACAGCACAGAGAGTTTTGGAGTATTTTGAGAGTCTTAATTACCATAGGGCTTTTTCTTCTTGTTGAGTCAATGATTGCCGCCAGGCCTCCATATCCTTAGGCACCTGGGAATATATTAATCAATGTATTTGGAATATAGAAAAGGAAATACAGTAGTTTTTGATGTTAGCAATAATAGAGTTTTTGAGTTAATGGATTTTCTCTTTTGTAATAGATCACTGTGCTTTGTTATAAATCACTGTGTCCTTGCTATGTAAAAATGTAACTTTATCATATCTTAAGACTAAATAGATCTTAAGGGGAGCATTGGTGAAAGGATTTTCATTTGTTGGGCTGACGTTTGCTGCTGAATCTCCATGTTCCCTGCTCTTATAATGAATATAACTAGCATATAGGAGAAATAAGTATTAACCTTTAAGCATATAGGAGAAGTAAGTATTAACCTTTAAGACTAATCATGTTAACCTTGGGTTAAATAAATTCCTTTCTTGATTGTAACTCACTACACCCTCACCCTATAGGAATGTAACTTTATTTGGAGGGTGGTGCCTGGTTTAAGAAAAAACACCCTTGGAAGAAATAAGTTTTTTGGTTATCAGAAAGAAAGGGTCATAAAATGTCAGCAGGTCTCACTCATGGCCAGAAGATGATGTAATATCCCTAAGACCTTTTTTTATACATTTATGTGAAGCACCTGATTTTGATAAAGGTCAGGACTGCTGACCCCCCTGTGACTCTGTATTCATCCCTATGTGTAACAAAAGGTATATAAGCAAACCCAAAAATAAAGAAAATGGATCAGTTTCCAGAAAGACTGATTCCCCCATGTCGCTTCTTTCTTGCTCCTGTTTTTCTGGCTGAGTTCCCATCTGGAGCATGGATGCTATTCCACGTAATCCAAATTATTCAGCCTCTTTTTTCCCACTAATTTTCCTACTACACTATCCATTTCTAATCTCTCTATATCTGTGATTAAATATGTATTTTTCCAAAGACACCGACTCCGTCCCCACCTTCGAATTCCCCTGGATCCACCGGCGCTGGACCCCGGCATCCTTCTTTCCTTTTGGAATGCAGACACTTACGGTGTCATGTTTACAATGCTCCGTGCTGTGCTGTGCTTAGTCGCTCAGTCAGTATCTGACTCTTTGCGACCCCATGGATTGTAGCCCACCAGGCTCCTCTGTCCATGGGATTCTCCAGGCAAGAATACTGGAGTGGGTTGCCATGCCCTCCTCCAGGGGATCTTCCCAACCCAGGGATCAAACCAGGGTCTCCTGCATTGCAGGTGGATTCTTTACCAGCTGAGCTCCCAGAAAAGTCCTTACAATGCAATACTCCCTTGTTAATTAATTCCTTTTTAAAATTTTAAAAAGCCAACAAGGGAAAAAAATAAAGAGGTGAAAATTTGTTCGAACCAGCTCAGTTCTGTAGTAGAAAATGTATTTCTTAGAATGGAAAAAATGCTCGAGTCTAAAAACAAAACTAGAGGGATACCATGGTTCACAACAATATTACAAAATTTTTTCAGTAGTTCTCTCTAGAAAGGTCTAAATCCACACTGAATGACAGATGCAGGGAAAACCTTAATGATTTATTTTTACCAACAGACATTTCTTCAGATAGTACATGTTTCTGGAAGCCTCAAGAAACATACAGTGTTTCCCATCAGGGAAAAAGCACTCTTTAAAGTAGTGAGTTGTGCAAACATTGGGTAGCTGAGATGCTTTTAATATGATTCTGTTATTTATTCAATCAGAAAGTGCTTATTTGAGAGCCCTGGGTTCTTCTGTGGAGTATTTGCCTATAGCAGTACTCTCCACTATTTTACACTTTTGATTAAATGTTATGCCTCTCGGTGACAAGTTGATTTCACCCTGACAGAGGAAATACATGGTTCTATATGTGAGTCTTTTTAAATAGAGCTTCTGGGATGGACTGGCTTGTTTGTGGACTGCCTTCTTCCAAGCTAGTCAGTGGCTGGAATTTGCCAATCAAATTTTATAACCAGTAGTCATGATCCCACCAAAAGAAAGAGAGTCAACTGTGCATAGGACTAGATTTTGGAGTCTTCTTCGGCGTGGAATGGATCCCCACTAGTCGTGTGACACATCATTATGTTTTTTAAAAATAACTTTATCTACTTTTATTTTCGGCTGTGCTGGGTCTTCACTGCTGCGTGCAGGCTTTCTTTAGTTGCAGCACCCACAGGCTGCTTTCGAGTTGCAGTGCATGGGCCTCTCTCGCTGCAGAGCACAGGCTCCATGGCGTGGGCTCAGGAGTTGTGGCGCGCGGTTCAGTTGCCTGAGGCAAGGGGGATCGTCCAGGATCGGGGATTGAACCTTTGCTGCACAGGCAGGCAGATTCATAACAGCTAGAACCACCAGGGAAGTCCCGTAAAGGCAGATTTCCAATCACTGGACCACTATGGAAGTCCACACCATTAGTTAAAGACTAATTAGTTAAAGGTATTTGTATGTTGCACACGTGAATGACGCCAGGCTAATCTCAACAGTGTTCTAAAAGAAAGTGTTGACATGACTCTGCAATGATAACTCAGATGTGTGAAGAACACATCCATACCCAGGACAGTCCTATTCATCGAAGCATCCAATCACAAGAGGGTTATATCCACGTAGTGCCTTGCATGAAATCTGATAGGAAATGAAATTGGGGCAGGGAGGATGCCCTGTTCAAGTCAAGTGATAGGGAAGAACAAATCTCACTCATACTGAATCTGTTTTAATTTTTTTAACTTTAACTTTTGTATCTTATTGCTTTTGTTACAAGTTAGAAATGTTGCCTATAGCTTGAAATACACCAGAGAACCCTTCTCAAGGCTTTGACCTTTAAACGTATAACACTTTTCCATTCATAGAGAGTTAAAAAGTTGCAGAACAGAGAATGCATTTGTCTTGCTGGAGATTTACTGGAACATCATGAGGTGACCTAAGTGGATAGTTGTAAGAACAAAGGATTCCAACACCAAGATTCCTGCAACAACCAACCCCCACCCCCACCCCGCCCACTTTGCCTTTTAAAATGCTTTGCTGAAACACTTTGTGGAGTTTGAGGTTTGGGGGCACGAGTCACCTGTCTCTTTGTGTGGCCCTGCAATAAACCTTTCTCTGCCCCAAATCCCAAACTTGTGGTGTGGCCTCACTGTACATCGGGCACACCACTTGCATCTGGTAACAGTCATGCCCCTTCATTAGAAAAGACCCTGATGTTGGGAAAGACTGAGGGCAGGAGGAGAAGGGGGCGACAAATGATGAGCTGGTTGGATGGCATCGTCAATGCAACGGACATGAGTTTGAGCAAACTCCGGGAGATGGTGAAGGACAGGGAAGCCTGGTGTGCTGCAGTCCATGAGGTCGCAAAGAGTCGGACACAACTGAGCCTCTGAACGACAGTGCCTCTCCATGCCCAGGAATAAGCCATACCCTTGTGTTTCTTCCCTCGTAGCTCAGTGGGTAAAGAATCTGCCTGCAACGCAGGAGACCCAGGTTTGATCACTGGGTCAGGAAGATCCCCTGGAGGAGGCAACCACTCCAGTATTCTTACCTGGAGAATCCCATGGACAGAGAAGCCTGGCGGGCTACAGTCTATGGGGTCACAAGAGTGGGACACGACTTAGCGACTAAACCACCACCACCACCATCATGTTTCCAAAAACAAGACCCTAATTACAGGCTTGCCCAGAGAAGAGACGGCCGTTCTAGTACGTCCTTGGCGCTTGCTATTTGAATCTAACTGCAGGAGCTCTATGGCCATGGGGAGCTCGCTGACACACACAGATGAATCACAGCCCTTCTCCAGTTGATCACCAAGAATGGGATCCCTGATGTGCCAGCTGGGACCCTTTGGTGACAGATGACTGTGGGGATGGGAGTGAGACACCAGAACTTAGGACCCATCGTGTATCCTCAGAATGCACCCCACGGGGTGCATTAGGGAGAAACTCCCACCAGAGGGTTTTCCCACTGGGCTTTCCTGCCTATTGCCCACCAGTGTATGCAGAAGATATGTGACAAGGAAGAAAAGAATCTCACTTCACGTTGGATCTGTTTCTCTTACTTTAACCTTTGGTCTCTGTTGCTTTTATTACTGTCATAACTAAAACGATGCCATCGACAGCTATAAGCTTACATACCGGCTTGCCTCAGGGAACCTGCCCCTCTGCCTGGATGTCAAGAGCCTTTGTTCATTTCATAGGGAGACATTCTGACCCTGCCCACCTGGGAATGGCTGCGAAAAAGAAATAACACATCCCTTCCCCGATGCTGGCCAAGCAGGATTTACTTTGAAAGACTTTCGGTGTTTTTACTTTACTTCATCTCCTCCCCTTCTCTGTTCTCTAAACAAAAAACTGGCATCCAGACTCCAAAAAGATAGTACTCTAGGATACTATGGTGCTGGCCTGCCATCTTCTAGGATGCCTGACTTTCTGAATAAAGTCACTATTAACTACCTCAACACTTTGTGCTTAGTCATTCAGTCATCTCCAACTTTTGCAACCCCACGGACTCTAGCCTGCCAGGCTCCTCTGTCCATGGAATTTTCCAGGCGAGAATTATTGGAGTGGGTTGCCACTTCCTGTTCCAGGGGATCTTCCCAACCCAGGGAATGAACCTGCGTCTTCTGCATTGTAGGTGGATTATTTTACCACTAGCACCAGCTGGGAAGTCCACCTCAACACTTGATTTCCCAATTATTGGCCTGTCACGTGGCAAGCAGACCAAGATTAAATTCAGTAACAGGTATAAACTTACACCACAAACCTGAGGCCCTGTAAATCTAATTTTCTTAATTTGTCTACAATACAGTTTCATTGCCTCTGTGTGTCTTCATTCTGTTGTGTGGTGTATGCTGAGTTTCAGACCACCTGGAGTTTCTCAAGGTTGTGTCCAGTTTCCCTTCTGTGTGTTCAGGTGATAAAATCCCCAAGAACCCAAGTGACTAATCATCTATTTCAATCCCAGGCTGTTTTTCCTATGTTGACAAAGTAAAAAGAGAAAGTGAAAGTCACTCAGTCATGTCCAACTCTGCGACCCCATGGACTATACAGTCCATGGAATTCTCCAGGCCAGAATACTGGGTAGCCATTCCCTTCTCCAGGGGATCTTCTGAACCCAGGGATCGAAACCGGGTCTCCCGCATTGCAGGCGGACTCTTTACCAGCTGAGTCACCAGGGAAGCCCTCATTGACAAATATGATTGATTTCTTTGTCTCCCTTATCAATAAGCCATTAGTTCCTAATTCCTCTCATCCAGTGAGAAACAATGGGGTCCCTGAAGGGCAAACTGCAGCTGAAAACACAGACTGGCTTGAGAATCCACCCAGACAAGGCAGGGAGCACCAGTGGTTCACAGCTGTAGCAGCTGGTGAAAACTAAAATGCCAAATCCTCGTCCCTCTTTCCCCAGCTGGTGCCACACACACCTGAGACCCCCCACGCCCTTTAAGCATGCATCCCATAGTGAGAAATGCCACATATGTAAAAGGCTCTTCCATATCTCCCTCACCACCAGACTATCAGACTGTGAGAAGTTAGCATCGTGAATATCTCAGGGGCAATTTTAAGAAATGCATGGTCCATCATTTCTGAATCTAGACGTGGCCCCCCCACCATATCCTGCACTCCTGACACAGCCTCCCTGGGTAGGGAACATTTAAACAGAGATCAAAATGAAGAGAGGAAATGGCCAAGCAAATGCTGCTGGAGATGCTTTCCAGGCTGGAGAAACGGCAAGTGCAAAGGCCCTGAGACAGGAGCAACCCCGCCAAGCTCATCAAAGGCACTGAAAAGTTAGGGTGTCTGGATAGAGATGCAGGAGGCACCGAGAAGGGAAGATGAGGTCAGACGCAGGCACGGGCCAGACCAGGCAAAGTCTTTGGGGCCATCATGAAGACACTGTACTTGATTCTGTGATTGATTAAAGCCCATGAAGCACCTGGAGCCATACTAAAGGGGTTACATTGATGACCAAAAGGTTCTCTCACTGCACAGGCAGCCAGGTTAAGAGGCAAGAGCAGGAACGAACCCCAGTGGTTTAGTGTGCACGGCAGAGGTGCTAAAGATGTCCTTGAATATGGCAAGTTCGGCAAATTCAGAGAGGAGATCTCGGAACTCTTGCTTCAGTTCAGTTCAGTTCAGTCGCCCAGTCGTGTCCAACTCTTCGTGACCCTATGGACTGCAGCATGCCAGGCCTCCCTGTCCATCACCAACTCCTGGAGTTTACTCAAACTCAAACTCATTTCCATCAAGTCTGTGATGCCATCCGACCATCTCATCCTCTGTCGTCCCCTTCTCCTCTCGCCTTCAACCTTTCCCAGCATCAGGGTCTTTTCAAATAAGTCAGTTCTTTGCATCGGGTGTCCAAAGCATTGGAATTTTAGCTTCAACATCAGTCCTTCCAATGAACACTCAGGACTGATCTCCTTTAGGATGGACTGGTTGGATCTCCTTGCAGTCCAAGGGACTCTCAAAAGTCTTCGCCAACACCACAGTTCAAAAGCATCAATTCTTCGGCACTAAGCTTTCTTTATAGTCCAACTCTCACATCCATACATAACTACTGTAAAAACCACAGTTTGACTAGATGGACCTTTGTTGGCAAAGCTAACCCTTCCTTAGCTGAATGCAGCTCCATCTCCAGCTTTGACACTCAGGTATCAGCATCCCTGACTCCAAATGAGAGGACTAAGGCATACCAAGAGTCTCAATCCTGGCAGCAGTTGGGCCATTTAAAAAAAAATATTAATACCCCACCACATATCCATGCTGATTTCTTTGCATACATGTGACCCAAACATATAATTTTTTTTAAAAAGAAATATTTTTCCTGGTGGGGCTTCCGTGCTGACTCAATGGTAAAGAATCTGCTAGCCAATGCAGGAGACACAGGTTTGGAAAGATCCTGGTCTGGGAAGATCCCACGTGCCACAGAGCAACTAAGTCCTTGTGCCACAACTGTTGAGCCTGAGCTCTAGAGCCACGGAAGTGCCACAAGAGAGGCCAGCACAATGAGAAGTCCCTGCATCACTGTAGCCCCCAACTAGAGAAAAGGCCACAGAGCAATGAAGACTCAGCATAGCCAAAAATAAACAGATGGACAAAATTATTTTAAAAAATTTCCAAGTGATCCTAAAGCGCAGCTGAGATGAGCAGCCCCCAACCAAACGGTCTCCAAGGTTCCTTTTTCAATCTCATATGACAACAATGTGACTGTCCTCATCTGAGTGACTCAAAGACCAAGACTGAAAACAAAACAAAGCAGAACACGATATCGGGGATTTATACGTCCTGGTCCAAGAGAAAATAAGAGAGCTGGCTGGAACCACTCCATTAGCTACCCCAAAACCACTCAGGGGTTTGTATCACTAAGGTCTCATTACTCAGCACAAGCTATTTTTTCCCTAAAGTGACTTTTAATCAAATGAAATTAACAGCTCAAATGTGGAACGTTAAGTGTGGCAGAATTAATAGGAATCACTGGAAGAAATTTTGAAACCACAACCTTAAAAGCCTGAATATTTTTTGAACTGATGTGGGGAAAAGGACAATGAGACGCCTAGTAGCACTGCAGACAGCTAACCCTGCCTGGTTTATGCAAGCTCCTTACCCTCCCTCACCCATCCTTTTCAATCAGGAAATTATATTCTTCGTGAATCACAAGGCTGTATCCAGCTTGTCAGCATTTCTCTTCCAAGGCCATTATGCTGCCTCTATTTCAGCATCTCTTTTGTATAGCATTAAAAAAAAATTTTTTGAAAGATAAAGTAAGAAACCAGAAGAATGGCAGCCCATTGAGGGTATTGTCGGGGGGGAAGAGGGGTCTCCCAAGAGTCTCCCACTTAATTGCATCATAAAAGAAGAATGTAGACACAGAAAGTAAAGGAAGCAATATGACACGGTGGCAGAGGAAATTCATTCATTCAGAAGCTTCACTGAAACCAGAACAGAATTAAAATATGCCCTGTTTTCTTTAAAGTGTTATCAAAGACATTCACATATAACAACAAGTTTCTCAATTCATTTGCCAACAAGTTTTATTTCTAAGTGAGCGCACCTCATGGTTTTATTGTTGGTGGCACCAGTGGTAAAGAACCCGCTACCAAAGCAGGAGACACAAGAGACATGGGTTCGATCCCTGGGTGGGGAAGATCCCCTGGAGAAGGAAATGTCAACCCACTCCAGTATTCTTGCCTGGAAAATCCCATGGACAGAAGAACCTGGAGGGCTACAGCCCATGCGGTCGCAAAGAGTCAGACACGACTGAGTACACACACACTAAGAGTAATTATAATTCGTGTGCAGATCACTTAATTTTGCCTGGAAATGCTGCTCCAGCTGCTTTGTCTTGTGAGAACTCCAGGAGAGGGACAGCATAGAGTAAGGAGCAGTGAGGACCTGGGAAAACGGAGCAGAAGCAGCAGTCTGTGAGACGTGGCCACGGAAGCAGGTCAGAAGCCTGAGACGCAATGGGGCTTTTACTTTGGGGAGTAAATTGTGTTTCCCTGAGTTCAGGTTCTGGCCACCTGGAAAGGAAAAGAGTCCGTTTCCAGTCCCTTTTTAAAAATTCTACTCACTAGAAGTGAGGATCTAAACAGACATTTCTTTAAAGTAGACACACAGATGACCAACAGGCACAAGAAAAGATGCTCAACATCACTAATTATTAAGGAAATGCGAATCAAAACTACAATGAGGTACCACCTCATACCAGTCAGAATGGACATCATTAAAAAGATGACAAATAATAAAGGCTGGAGAGGGTACAGAGAAAAGGGCATCCTCCCACACTGTTGATTGGCATGTAAATTGGCACAGCTTCTATGGAGAGAACACTTGGAGGTTCCTAAAAAAGTGAAAATAGAGTTGCATATGATCCAGCAATCCCACTCCTAGACATAAACCAGAAAAGACAAAACCCTTAATTTGAAAAGGTACATACACCCCAATGTCCATAACAACATTACTTGCACCAGCCAAGACATGGAAGGAACCTAAATGTCTATCAGCAGAGGAAGGGATAAAGAAGACGTTACATATATTTCCCAATGTAATATCACTCAGCCATAAAAAGGAATGAAATAATGCCACTTGCAGCAACATGGACAGACATAGAGATGATCATACCAAGAGAAATAAGCCAGAGAAAGATAAATAACATGACATCTCTTATACATGAAATCTGAAAAATGATACTAATGAACTCATTTACAAAACAAAAATAGACTCGCAGACATAGAAAACAAACTTCTGGTTACCAAAGAAGAGGAAGTGAAGTGAAGTGAAGTCGGTCAGTCGTGTCCGACTCTGCAACCCCATGGACAGTAGACTACCAGGCTCCGCCATCCATGGGATTTTCCAGGCAAGAATACTAGAGTGGGCTGCCATTTCCTTCTCAGGGGATCTTCCCAACCCAGGGATCGAACCTGTGTCTCCTGCATTGTGGACAGACACTTTACCGTCTGAGCCACCAGGGAAACCCAAAGAAGAGGAGGCAGGGAATAAACCAAGAGTTGGGATTAACAGACACACACTAAATAAACAAGATACACACTAAAATAAACAAGAACCTACTGCACAGCATAGGACTAATTCTACTCAGTATCTTGCAACAATCTGTAATGGAAAAGAATCTGAGAAAGACCACCACATAACTGACTCACTTTGCTTTATACCTAAAACCAACACAGCATTGTCAATCAACTACGTACGCTTCAACAAGAAGTTCTATTGTTTTGAAAAAAATTCTACTTATTAAATTCCAGGGTAGCTTTCATCTGGGCAAAGGGCATGTGGAGTAATAAAGAGGGATATCGGTGGCACTTGTTCTACAATAATGTAAGAAGAAATTGTCATTTCCCCAAACTCGTGCTGCAGAGGGAAGCCCAGGTAGATGATGGCAGCAGGTCATCCTCCCAGGTCTTCTCGTTTTAAAACTCTCCCCAATGCCCACAGCAGATTTTGTTAGGTGAAATCTGGCTCCAAAGAATTTTAATTGATTCCTCATGGCATTACTGAAATTCACAATTAGCTCTTAATACCCAATACTGATAAAACAGATGATTTCACATAAAAATCTGTTTCACATTTTTCTTTAAAACACTGCAACATGTGAGAAATCAGGGAATCCATTGCCATCCAGCCACAAACCACAGAGCTGTGCCCTGGGGCAAGAATTTACTAGTTGGCCACAGTCCCCACCCAGCCCTTATGCCTCATTTATGTCACATATTTATCCTAACAGGCATTTGATTTTTTTAATCTTTAGGCTGCAGGATCAGTCACAAATCCCAGCTGTTTACTTTCTATGTATTTTTTTCAGTTTTACTGAAAAATAATTGACACACATCACTGTGTAACTTTAAGATACACAGCATGATGGTTTGATTTACATATATTGTGAAATGATTACCACAGCAAGTTTAGTTAACATCCATTTAGTTAACATCCAGTAAAAAGAAAAAAAAACTTATCATGATAAAAAAATCTTAAGATCTCCTCTATTAAGAGTTTTCCTACGTAGCATAAAATTGGAATAACTATAGTCAACATGTTGGACATTATATTGGTAGTACTAACCCTAGATGTTTAAAATGACCTGGCTACAATAGGGAGATTAGATGGGGTTGGGGGTAGGACAGATGAAGAAGGACTAGATCGGGAGTGCAGCAGCAATCCAGACTAGAGAGGATGGTGGTCCGGGCCAGGATGGCAGCGGTGCTGGTCATAAGTGTCCATGATGTGGACATGGTTTAAGACAGACACCCTGTTGATGGGTTTGATGGGGTCTGCAGGGCACATTGTGTACTCGGCCAAGTCAGTCTTGCCTATTTTACCTCCCATCCCATCCTCCCCAGTTCTCTTCCTCCCACACAAAGCATAGTGGAAGAGTCAGGAGATAAAAAGCAAAGCAGCTGGCCTTCCAATGTCAGAGACGATGACTCAGACAGTTTGGCACTAAGAACATCGGTCATCCATGAGTGAAGAAGGACAATAGTGGCCAGCAATAGGAGACCCAATGCCAGCTCCCCTGATGAATAAAAAATCACAATACTTAATTACCCATAATTAGGTATCACGGTTGTCTACTGATGCTGCCCTTGCGTTCGGACCTCATGAAAATGTAAGATGTTATAGATAAAGAGAATATATTTACAAAAGCCACAAGTGATGTCCAAAAAAAACTCTCCACCTATTGTTTTAAGGTGTTTCAGCAACTTGAAATGAGCTTTTGCCTCTATCATCAAAATTCCGTTTGGAATATAAAGAATCAGGTCAAATTCCACCTCTTCAGTGAAGCTTTCTTTTTGATCACCCCATTTGATCCTATTTTTCCCTGAACTTCTACAGCAATTATTATTTGTTCCATTCACTGTGCAATTAGCAGCTAAGTTCCATGCAACAGCCCTTCTATTATTGTGGAACTGCTATTTAGATTGTTAATTGTTACGAACAACAGAATACTTTATCAAATCCATAACCTTATAAACCCAATCAAAATCAAGTTTACCACAAATGAGATCTTATATTCTTTGGTATATAAGATTTTGGTTTATACATTGATAAACTGGAGATTATTTTGTTTAATTTAGAACTTCATTCCCAGAAAAGTCTCCACTTCCATCTTAGGGCTTGAAAAAAAAAAAAAGAGGATGAAGCTCTACAATGATGAAGAATTTGGTTTCTTTACTCACAGAAAGGTAGACTCATATGGAAGACATCATAATTTAAATTTCTGAATCTAAACCAACATCTAGTTTCTCAGTGGTAAGATAGTTCAGAAATCAGGAGATAATCAAACAACAAAGAAAGTGCATGTACCCTAATCCTTACAAATAAAACGTATCAAGAATCAATGCTATTTCCATAGTTGCTAAGGTATTAGATGCCAGAATAAATGAGTCACCCTGCAACAGGATGACAACAAAAAAAAATTAAAAGTTACAAGGATCTGAAAGTGACACACTCCAAATATTACAATTTAGGAAAAAATAATAAAGGTTCTCAGTAACTGTTTGGCCGCCACCTAATTACACGGCAATAGGAACTGTTAAATGAAATTGTGTTAACATTCCCTATGTCAATTTTTATCATATTTTGCATTCTTGCTTTTTTAATTATCTGTGAAAGGCAAGGACTTCATTCTGCTCATATTTATCCCCAGATTTTTGCCCACTGTCTGACACTTAGAGAGCCTTTATCCAGTACGCAATTGTGGCTGCTGCTGCTAAATCGTTTCAGTTGTGTCCGACTCTGTGCAACCCCATAGACGGCAGCCCACCAGGCTCCCCTGTCTCTGGGATTCTCCAGGCAAGAACACTGGAGAGGGTTGCCATTTCCTTCTCCAATGCATGAAAGTGAAAAGCAAAAGTGAAGTTGGTCAATCGTATCTGACTCTTCGCGACCCCATGGACTGCAGCCTACCAGGCTTCTCCATCCATGGGATTTTCCAGGCAAGAGTACTGGAGTGGGGTGCCATCGCCTTCTCCTACACAATTGTGGGGTAAAGCAAAACTGCTATATAAATTAGGCAGCTGCTCAAAGGACACATTAGAATAAAAACATTTAATGGTCTGGAGATATTTTCATCATACATAGATGTAAAAATATACACTGGTATTACATTTTTGGAAACAAAAATGCAGAGCCCTGTATATTTATGCATATCAAGGTGGTGTTGCTGTTCTTTAGTTGCTAAGTCATGTCCAACTCTTGCAGTACACTCTGGACAGAGTACACTCTGTCCATGGGCTTTTCCAGGCAATAACACTGGAGGGGGTTGCCATTTCCTTTGCAGGAGTTCTTCCCGACCCAGGGATCAAACCCACATCTCCTGCATTGGCAAGAGAGTTCTTTACCACTGAGCCATGAGGAAAGCTCACTTAATACATATAAACAGGGCTAAACAAACAGAAGAGTAACAAAACAGAAAACCCAGTAATAAGTTAGGCAAAACATTGGGACAGACATAACAACCAACAGAAAACGCATGAACATCATGGAGCTGTGAGAAGCCATACACAAACAGCTACAGAGGATAGGATGCTACTTGCATAAAACTCAAGAACGGGAAAAAGCAAAGTATGTTCAGGTAATGGCTACCTTTGAGAAAATAAAGACAGTAAATGGAGGAGGGTGACAGTGAGTTCAAGGATGCCAAGAATATTCTCTTTTTTTCCTTTTTCAGCTTGATGAAGGTATAATCCACGTATAACATTGCAATATATTAATATACGGGCACTGAAGGTCTACCCTCTTAGCAAATTTCAGTTACATAATACAATATTATCATCCATACGACCACTGCATTAGAGGCTCAGATCACTGTTTCACATTAGATCCCTGGAACTTATTCATCTAATAGATGACAGTTTGTACCCTTTTCCCCAGCCTCTCCCTACTTCCCCAGCTCCGGGCAAGCACATTTCTACCCCTTGATCATGGAAATGTTACATATAATGATTCATTTGTTTCATTTTCTTCATAGACATTATACTTTCAAAAATAACATTTATTTAAAAATACTGGTATGGGTTCTCACTGGATATCAAGTTTATGACTGATTTGCTAATTTTCTTTTCTACAATATTTATGTGCATTTTATTTATCTGGTTGCACCAAGCCTTAGTCGCACTATGATGCAGGATCTTTAGTTTTGGCATATGGGATCTAGGTCCCCGACCAAAGATAAAACCTCAGCCCTCTGCATTGGGAGCATGGAGTCTAAGCCATTGGACCACCAGGGAAACCTCTGTTTTGCTGATTTTCTTACTTTTGCCCATCATTTTTGTTTTCTATTTTCTACAGTGATCAAATATTACTTTTTTTTAATCTACTTGTTATTTATGACAGTTTTCCATACCAGTATATATCAACCACATTTTGTATGATAATGTTCTAGTACATTTAACCCACCAATCCTCTACTGGTAGACTTTTGGACTATTTCCAGATTTTTTATTTTTTTAAATAACATTGTTGTGATGAATAGTCCTATGTAGTTATCTTCATATGATTGCGCTGTTTTCTATAGGATGACCAAGGATCGCTTTCATATTAATACTTCCATAATATTAAAAAAGTATTTTATTGTAACTATAGTATTTTTTACTAGAAATTAAGTCCCACAGATCGGCATGCAAGAGTAGGGTCATTGTGGAGCTTTTAATGCAGCAAAATCCACCAGGGGAGCTGCAGTACTGGAGAACATCACTAGAGAGGAAGCCCACGGTGAGGCCCAGAGAAACAAACCTGGCCCTTTCTCCTCCCTCCTGCAATCCCTAAGGATCATCCTCCTGGGGCACCAGGCAGACAGAGAAGGCAGGAGAGTGAAAATGATGACTCAGCAAACAGAAAGTGATCCTTCCCATCACGTGGAATCCCTGCCCCAGTCTGTAATCTCATCTTCTCTGTGTCCTCTGAACTCATGAAAGGCTGGGTCCGTCTCTCTCTCTTTCCTTGGAATGTTAACTCACCCGCCTCTGGATTCCCACTTTTACAATCACATTGTTCTTTGGCATCCACCATTTTCTTCCATTTAGGTAACAGACCACCTTAAAGACAAACTTAATTTATTGCTGTTTCTTTAAAGAAGTATGTGCTATTTATTGCTGTTTCTTTAAAGAAGTATGTGCCCAACAGAAATCACCCTCTTTATAGACTGTTCATTTATAACAGTGCGATCCTTCTTTTTTATGGTACAGCTAGTTTCCCTGGATGTTGGTTTCACAGAAGCAGGAATAAATATTCTTTTACTCGTGGTAGCCATACAATTCACATGAAGAAAAATATATTTCATATCTGAAATGTCACTCTCTCCAAGTATTTTCATAAGCACTTTACACATAATATAAAACACTGGATAATTCTGAAACAAATATACTGTATCTCAGGGGTAGTGAAGAGACCAGTAGGAAAAGGAATCAGGTCATTGATTAGAGAGGAAGAAAGTAGGCAGTGGGTAATGGAGTGACAGGCTTCCTGAGGAATTAGTGTTTCAACAAAGAGCAACAGTAAATTTTTCTATTGAAGAAAACTTATTTACCACGTATAATCCCTTAGATAAAAAATGCTCTAAGACAGATGACAATGGCCTTTTGTTGTTGTTTTTAGTCGCTAAGTCATATCCAACTCTTTGTGAACCCACGGACTGTAGCCTACCAGGCTCCTCCGTCCAGGGGATTCTCCAGGCAAGAATACTGGAGGGGGTTGCCATTTCCTTCTCCAGGGGATCTTCCTGACCAAGGAATCGAACCTGTGTCTCCTACTTGGCAGGCAGAGTCTTTACCACTGAGCCACCTGGGAAACCCCAACTATGGCCTTCCTTCATATAAAAATGAATTTTTACTTCTTAAAAGTGAAAGAAAATCATCAAGACAGCTATTTAGAGAAACATTAATATACTAGGTGGCCCATGCTCAAAATCAACCTAAGTTACTGTTGTCTTAAAAACAATTTACATTGTGAAAGTTGCGCAGTAAGTTTACTTGGGGCAAAATGAGGACTACAGCCCAGGAGTCTGTGTTTCAGATAGCTTTGAGAAATGCCCCAAGGAGGTGACAGGGGAGCCAAGATATATCGGAGTTTTTTGCAACACAGGGCAGGTAGTTGGAACATCAAAAGATTACCATTAATTAAAGAAAACCAGATATCTCAAGGTAAGGAACTTGGGTCTCTTCTATATATGTGAAGACGCAAAGTCTGTGCTCACTGAAATCATTCCTTGTGTATGCACCTCAGCTTTCTGGGGCCAGTATCCCGTATTTCACATCCTGAGTTTCCTCAGGGCTCACCATCAGGAGTGGCTACGTCTAATGGCTGCTAGATGGCAGGTATTCTTTACTTTCCTGAGTTCCCTCAGGGTTCACCAGTTCATACTGGAGGGCTGCCATTGCTGATGACTATGATATCCTTGCTGACTGATAAGGCAGGAAATATTCTGCTTCTCAGTATGGTTTCTCAACGGACACTGAAGGCTGGATAATGCTCTTTGTTGTGGGGGCTGTTCCGTGTGATGAAGAATGTTTAATAGCATCTCTGGCCTCTACCCAGGGGCCAGCAGCATCTCCTGCAGGTGTGACAATGAAAAATGTCTCTACACATCACCAAATGTCCCTTAAATATTTTTTAATTGGTTGCCAACAATGAACGCTTGAGATATTTCACAAGGAAATTTCAACTTCTTACACCTCTTGAGTTATCAGAAGACAAGGAATCTCTGAACTTTTAGGCTGACTGGTTTGGCACAACTAGCAGCTCCCTTTAGAGGGTACCCAACCTCTCATTCATCGACAGTCCACACCACTCCCTATAGTTCTTCAACGATAGTGTCCATTGCCATGCACCATGCCTTTTACACTATTTTTTCCACTTTACACTTGTTCGTTTCACTCAGATTTCACCTTGGCCACTATAAAATCTGAATCTGCAGCATCTCCTCCAATCACAAAGGGCCTAGAAACTTCTGCTATGACCAAGAAAGTAACTGATTTTTACTGCAAATAAAATATAAACAGCAATAAAGAAAACTACCTAAAGAGCAAGGTTGAAAACAGTCATCGTGGTCTCACCGAGACCCAGGGCGATGGCCTGTTATGTGATCTGTTGGGGAAAGCTAGCCCCACCCTCTGTTCTTCTTCAGTTTGTAGCCATTGTGACAACATCACCATGAATCATTTGCAACCAAAACTAGTATTTAAAAGAAAAAAAAAGGTCACTCACCGGCCCCCCCCCCCAGTAATCTACATGGCCATCTATCATGTGACAGAGTCTGAAGCATCTCTATACCCAATAATGCACTGTACTGATCGATCATCACTGAACAAGCAGATTAAATGACTCCTGCGTTCATTTATCAAAATCTTATATAAATCGCCTCAGCTATAATATCTGAACAAATACCAAGAAAAATCAATGAGATTAGAGATCTTGCTGCGAAACCTAAATGGCCACGTTAGTCCTTGCTGTATAATGGATGGAATTAATGTAATCACTGTCTGCAGCCACAGTCCCACCAGACACGGGGACAGAAGAGATGCTTTAGCAGGAGAAAAGAAGAAAGAATAAAAAGGACGGTAGATGGGTGAGAAGGGGAGGGAGGGCAGGAGGGAGTCTGTGTGAATGCAACAGGCACCAAACATTTGATACACAGCCTTTTACTAAAAACTCCAGAGATGCAAAAACAAGGGGAAAAAAATCCTGACACATTATAGCAAGACATGGGGACACCCATGTGGCAGGGTAAGCTATTCACCCGCTACTATGAGAAGAGCTCTTCTCAGAGATGGCGCCTCTGCCCTAAATGACTCAGTCAGACCCAGCTCCTTGACTCTCTGTCTTTTCTCACCCAGCTCAAAAGCAAATTCTCCTGAGCACAGTCAAACCAGGGATTTTAATTTCCAAAAGAATAAGGCCATTTGAAGAGTAGAGCACAATTTCCCTTAGCAAGAAAATTCCATTAGAAGACAATTCCCCTGTCCCAGTGGGCTCTGTTCACCCTACAAGATCTAGGAGGAGGAAAAGGGAGTCAGAGCTGGTAGGGGCACTAGCTGGTTCGAGTCCTACCCACCCTCTGCCCCTACCCAGGTGATGGGGCCAGAGGCGGCTCCATCCCTCTGCAGGAGGGGACACAAGGTTCCAGTCCTAAGGCAGGGTTTCACACCTCCCTCTCACCCCGCCCAGTCCCAGGAGGTACAAGCGGGTGGATGGGTCATCCACAGATGCACACAAGTCCCAGCCCTGCACCTGCCCTGTTCTGCTTCGGAGGTTTACCTGGCCTTTCAGGAAAAGACCTGCTTCAACTTCATTTGAGTTCACACTAAGGGGGACAAGTGATGGGGAGTACTCAGTGGGGAGGAGTTTCTGCCTCCCAAAGAACTGATGCGCTCTCATCTGAGGTAAGGGGTGTGTAGCTGGGTAACCCAAAGAACAACAAGATGGAGGAGGTACTATAGCCCCTCCGGCACACATGGGCCTCCCCGGAAAAAGGAGAAGAAATGCTGATAAATCCAGTTCCCTTGGAGTTCTCTCTAATATAAGAGAGGAAGAAGAGCTCTCTACTGGGGACAGAGATGGGGTTTCCTGGGCCACAATCATCATGGTCCATTGAATTCACACACGGTGACCTCTACTTGGGATGCAGCATTAGGAAACTACATTTTGTTAACCATCTCAACTAACGAGCTAGACGCTCTGCTTGCCCCTTCATATTTGTGCGGCACGAGTCTGCTCCGTGTGGACTGGGCAACATCTGCTGGTCATCACAGCTGCTTCCACTGAGTGCAGGCAGCGGAAGGGACCAGCAGGAGATGTGGGAGGGGAAGCAACGGAAGTGGGGAATTTCCTCTGTCTTCACTCCCCTTTGAGACCCAGCTTCAGTGGAATGACCTCGCTCCTGCAGGAACCACTCTCTTAGTTCCAGGATCAAATTTTCCCTCCCCCACCCCACCGCGGACCAAGCAGCAGTGACTCCACCCAACTTGTGCTGCCCCCCAGGTTTCACCCCTTAACTCTGACCACACTTCTATCATTAACCTCACTAACACATTCCCTGCAAGCACCCATCTGGAGTATGTTACCTATTCCCTTCTAGGATTTCGACTCATGTGCTGTTGCAGAACTCCATGACTTTGACAGTTGAAGCTTTTAAGATATTCATATCTTTTCTAAAATAACTGTATTTATTTATTTACTTGGCTATGCTGGGCCTTCCATGCTGTGCAGGCTTTTCTCTTACCACCTTGAGCATGGCTCCTTGCTACTTGTGGTGCATGGGCTGCTCACTGCGGTAGCTTCTCCTCTTGCCGAGCACAAGCTCTAGGGCATACAGGCTGCAGTAGCTGTGGCACGTGGGTTCACGGACCCTAGAGTGCAGGCTCAGTAGCTGTGGGGCATGGGATTGGTTGTTGCCCGGCATGTGGGATCTTCCTGGGCCAGGGATCGAAATCACATCCCCTGCATTGGCAAGCAGATTCATTTCCACTGAGCCACCAGGTCAGCCGATATTCATATTATCAATACTTCTATAATTCATGTGGCCAATATCCACACCTTTAGTGATTACTATACACCAGGGCATCATTGCTGGGCCAGGGAAATTCAAATAAATAAGACATGGTATATACCCAGAGTCATTTTCAATACCGGCAATCTCTCTCGTTTCTGATATGTCCATTTCTACCCCAGGAGCTGCAGGAGTTTTCATCACTCCAGGTATCAGCACCCTTGTTCCTCGTACACAGACATATCCTCCTGATTGACACCTAATTGTTGACGACTGAAAAAAATATTCTACAACTTTTGAAGATCTCAACCTGACAGAGCGTACATAAAAGCATGAGAGAAAAACACATTATATTCTGGCTTGTGCTACAAAGTCTTTTTTGTAGCCATCACAGAATCATTTTAAAACCACTCAATTCCTTTAAAAAATAGTAAGGTGATTCTATTATAAGATGAATAGAGGGTTCACACTGGAAAAGTCAGCTGATGGGATGGGAATGGAGTCGTACATTTCTGCTGCTTTCTGTTATCTCAAGGATTCATTCTGTATACCATTCAGTTACCCTCAGTCGTTCCAATGTAATTATGACATTAAAAATGGATGGTGTCATTTTCATATTTGGGAGTTCTGAAATGAAGTCCAGTGTACAGCTTTTGTTGAAGAACTTTGGAAAAATCGTGGTTTTTAACATGTTGACTCCAGGGTGACCTCGCAAAGAATTTTTACTCTGGCTTAGTTTAAGGCTTTTCTGATGTGGACATTTTAAAAGTCTTCATTGAATGTGTTACAGGACAGCTTCTGCTTTTTGTTTTGGTTTTTTTGGCACCAAGGCAAGTGGGATCCTAGCTCCACGACCAATGATAGAACCCACACACCCCGGCATTAGAACGCGAGGTCCTAACGACCGGACCAACAGGGAACTCCCTCTATCCTGGCTTTGATGTCAAGTGTCTCCCAGGTGGAAGAGCACAGATTCTTGAAATACCAATGGATATGACTTCATGTCTCATAAACACAAATATACGGGGCAGATGTAGCAGGCTAATATTTGAAGCGTGAAGTTGATCTCCCCTCTGGAAGCCTGAAAACTCGATACCCTAGCCCCTGTTTTCTGGCAGGAGATACACCATTTCCAGCTATTTTCTCAGATGAAGGCTGCTGCTGCTGCTAAGTCGCTTCAGTCATGTCCGACTCTGTGCGACCCCACAGACAGCAGCCCACCACCTCCCCCGTCCCTGGGATTCTCCAAGCAAGAACACTGGAGTGGATTGCCATTTCCTTTTCCAATGCATGGAAGTGAAAAGTGAAAGTGAAGTCACTCAGTCATGTCTGACTCTTTGTGACCCCATGGACTGCAGCCTACCAAGCTCCTCCATCCATGGGATTTTCCAGGTAAAAGTACTGGAGTGGAGTGCCATTGCCTTCTCTGCAGATGAAGGCAGAGCCCAAGAATTTCTTCCTTGTTTTTCACTGTTAAAATGTGTGTGTGCTAAGTCGCTTCAGTCATGTCCAATTCTTTGCAACCTTATGGACTGTAACCCACCAGGCTCCTCTGTCCATGGGATTCTCCAGGCAAGAATACTGGAGAGCGTTGCCAGGCCCTCCTCCAGGGGATCTTCCTGACCCAGAGATTGAACCCACATCTCTTACATCTCCTGCACTGGCAGGCAGGTTCTTTACCACTGGTGCGACCTGGGAAGCCCCTTGTTAAAATGAACTCATTTCAAAGACAGGAAAGGATTCATCGTGTACACCACAGATGATGAGTGCCAGTGAGGCATCCAGAGACAGAGATGGAAAGAAACAATGCATAGAAATGGAAAAAACATTGGAAAAAACAATGGAAAAAGAACAAGACATTGACAGGGCCTCCCTGGAAGGGATCTGGCCCCTGTCCCCTGGAGTAAGCCAGGCCTGAGATTTTTTTTCAAGTTCTGAGAGAACTTTCTTTTTTTAAATTTTTTTTTACATTGACGTACAGTTGATTTACATCATTAAGTTAATTTCTGCTGCACAGAAAAGTGATTCAAGTGTACATATTTATATATATATATTCTTTTTCATATTCTTTTCCATGATAGTTTAATCACAAAATATTGAATATAGTTCCATGTACTCCATAGTAGGGCTTTGCTATTTATCTAGTCTATACAGTCCATTCTGAAGGAGATCAACCCTGGGATTTCTTTGGAAGGAATGATGCTAAAGCTGAAACTCCAATACTTTGGCCACCTCATGTGAAGAGTTGACTCATTGGAAAAGACTCTGATGTTGGGAGGGATTGGGGGCAGGAGGAGAAGGGGACGACAGAGGATGAGATGGCTGGATGGCATCACTGACTCGATGGACGTGAGTCTGAGTGAACTCTGGGAGTTGGTGATGGACAGGGAGGCCTGGCGTGCTGCGATTCATGGGGTCGCAAAGAGTCAGACATGACTGAGCGACTGAACTGAACTGAACTGATACATAATAGTTGGCACCTGCTAATCCTGAAATCCTAATCCACCCCTCCCTGAACACCTCCCAATCTGCTCTCTTCTGTTTCTGCTTCACTGATGAGTTCAGTTGTGCCATATATGATATCATATGGTATCTGTGTTCCTCCTTCCAACTTACTCCATTTAGTATGATCATTGCTAGCTGCATCCATGTTGCTGCAAATGGCACTATTTCATTCCTTTTTATGGCTGAGGAGTATTTCATTGTTTATTTGTACTACGTCTTCTTTATTCATTCATGTCTCTGGATATTTAGGTTGCTTCCATGTCTTGGCTATTGGGAACCGTGCTGCTATGAACATAGGGGTGCATATATCTTTTCTGTCTGGTCAGGCCTGTGCTTTGAATGAGAGTAGGCCCTATGGAGAGTGGAAACTGAAAGGCAGAAAGGCAACAGCAGCCTAGTGCTTGGAAAACCTCCTAGACTCCCCTGAGCCTTAAGCCAGGACCCAGCTGAGACAGGCACTAGATCTCCTCATGCAAGTGTGGGGAAACCTCAGCAGGAACCTATGTGGATGGATATGCAAGCATTAGGGAGGATAATGAACATTTCGGAAGACGCAAGTACAGGCAGATGACACGAGGAACCCAGACAGCCACCCCAAATACTCCTGGGTACAATGCGTGTTCCCCGATTTGGGACAGAGCCTTGGCACCAGACCAGCTGGGGGCTGGCTCCTGCCACCCTCCTGAAATAGGGTTCAGAACACAAGGTGACTGAAGTGATAAGGAAGGACTCTCTGGGGCAGTCAGATGCAGACCTCAGATCTTCCAATCTCATTTCCATCTTCTGCTCATTCTGTGACTTTAGTGGTCTGTCTCACCCTTTCTAACTGGTTTTATCCTCTGTCATCTATGGGGATTAGCAGCAACCATACCCTATAGTTGATGGATTTGATGTGTTGATCCATGAAAACAGTGCCCAGCACTTTGTTGGTTCACAATAAATAGAAGCCAGTGTTACAATACAATAATGGAAGACACATTCATTTACCAGCTGTTCCTCATATGAGAAAGAATAACCAAGTCTCAAAGGACTCTTAAATCACCAATAAGACATTGACAAAGGTCAACGAGTCAATGCAAGAGGGCAGCAAGTTTGGAGAAAAAGGCCATCATCTCTCAGGATGGCAGGAAAACCAGGAGGAAGCACTTCAGCTGTGACCCAAATAAGAACCACGTGGGGGGACCACTGGGGCCGTCAAGGTCGAGTCTTTTCGTAAACTCCTCTGAATCAAAAATTAGGAAATACAATTTTAAGTCCCATGTCTGTTGCTTTGGATGAGGCATGAAAGATCCCAGAGACTTCCAAAGCTTATCTACAAAATGAGAACTGTCTTCAAGGTGCTTTTTTACCTTTAAATGTCTGAGATATTAACACAATAGGCAGAGAGTCTTGATGTTTTCATCCTTGAGAAAAAGTGACAAATAACCACAGCTGACCTTGGACACTTTTAAAGAAAACAGATTCCAAGACCATGACTGGGATTGTTACTTTTCCTAAACTAACAACATCTGTATCTTTAGCAGATCACAAAGTATACACAATGATGACTTGAGGGTATTAGCCAGGGTTCTCCAGAGAAAGAGGACCAATAGTAGATGGATAGACAAACAGATAATTGATAGATAGTATGATGGCTGGGCTTCCCTGGTGGCTCAGATGGAAAAGAATCTGCCGGCCAATGTGGGAGGCCTGGGTTCGATCTCTGGATTGGGAAGATTCCCTGGAGAAGGGAATGGCTACCCACTCCAGTATTCTTGCCTGGAGAATTCCAAGGTCAGGGGAGCCCAGCGGGCTACAGTCTATGCAGTCACAAGGAGTCAGACACGAATGAGTGACTAGCACCATGCCACCAGATGATGGATGGATGGATAGATGACAGATATGATTAGTCACTCAGTCGTGTCTGACTCTCTGTGAGCCCACAACTGTAGCCCCCCCAGGCTCCTCTGTCCATGGGATTCTCCAGGCAAGAATACTGGAGCAGGTTGTCATTTCCTGTTCCAAGATGATAGATATATAAATGATAAATAGATGAATAGACAGATAATAGATGGTTGATGGATGGATGGATAGAAAGACGAGTAACAGATAATACATGATGGACGGATGGATGGATGAATAGATAGACAGAGACGAGAGAGAGAGAGTGATTACAGACACTGGCTCATGCAGTTAGAAGACCCATGAGACCTCTGCAAGATGGAGTCCTGAGAAAGCAGAGGACGTAATTCATTCCAAGTCAGAACATCTGAGAGTCAGGAGCACTGATGTCTAAGGGCAAGAGAAGGTAGACAGATCAACCCAAGAAGAGGCAGAGACGGCTTGTCCTTCCTCCAGCTTTTCATGACTGAAGTGATAAGGAAGGACTCTCTGGGGCAGTCAGATGCAGACCTCAGATCTTCAAATCTCATTTCCATCTTCTGCTCATTCTGTGACTTTAGTGGTCTGTCTCACCCTTTCTAACTGCTTTTCTCCTCTGTCAACTATGGGGATTAGCAGCAACCATATCCTATAGTTGATGGATTTGATGTGTTGATCCATGAAATGGATCAGACCCTCAAATTGGTAAGATGCCCTTCCACATGGGTAAGGGTGATCTTCAGTTCACCAATTCAAATGCTAACCTCTTCCAGAAACACCCTTGCAGACACACCCAGAAATCTTGTTTTACCAGTTCTCTGGGTGTCCCTAAGCCCAGGCAAGTTGGCACCTGACATGGATCATCACATGGGGTAAGAGAACGTTAAAGGCTTTTGTGGGGGACTCTCCTGACAAACAGAGGTCCTCTGCGGCAAGTACACTAGAATGACTTCCGACAAAAAGTTTTTAGTCAAATACTGAAAAGTTTCATCAACAGCCTTCTGAGAAAAGGAGGCCACACAGAGATTTGCTCCTTGTAAAGTTAACAGAAAATGCATTCTACTCGAACAAAACCTGCAGTGCGCTCCACGAGAAGTCGGTTTCCCTGGGATGCCTCTGATCTTCTGTCCCTCAGAACTCCTTAGAACAAATCGTCACAGGCTGGCACGCTTGGTGCAGCCCTCAGTCTCCTGGCTCTGTGACTCTGCTGATATCCTCCAACCCTGAGACCAGAATTGATGAAAGCCCCATTCTTTGAAGCACTGGAATGAATGCAAGAATCTCATCAATTTCAATTGCCCTCTGGCTACCAGAAGAGGAACCCACTGGGAAGTCAGACCGAGGACTCTGACCCAGCAATATTGAGAAAATGAACACATCGCCTTTGTTCAAAGTGACTGAGGATCCACCAGGGGCGTCACACTGTGAGAGCATCCTGAGAGGGCTTCTAGGAAGCTCCGTGCAACCCCAGGGCAAAAACCCAACTTCTTGTCCTATGTCTTTTATCACAACCACCTCGGTGCATCTTGATTCGGGCACCTGCTTTCCATGTCTCTGCTTGAGACAGGCTTGGACCTGGGACCCTTTGCTGCAATGTATGTGCCTGGACACACCTCTCCTCCAGCAACAAAATACAAAGAAACTATATGGGATTAAAAATAACTGGGGCAAATTCTGGACAAAGGATACAAGAAGATCAATAAAGACCTACTGCCGCTTCTGAAGAGTCTGGAGCAAATGCTGGCTACTGCGCATGTATGTCCCCTGCACACAACATCACCAAAGGCAAAACACCTGAGCTGCCCTTTCAGCCTGACCCCTGGACACACCCCTACCCTCACTCCATATAAGGAACCAGCTCATCCCCACCTCGGGGAGCAAGCCCTGTGCAGCAGAGACCCCAGTAATGCCTTGCTTGAATTTCTTGTCTGGTCTCTAGCCAATTTCTATTGATTGATTGAGGAACTCTGGTCAGTATCGTGAACATGACAAGAAAACCTGCCCACCATGTAGCCTCTCTGCTGTGTCAGAAATTTCCTCATTTGTTCTTAGCAATTATAGTAGACAAAAGAACGACTTCCCTCCTCTCCACCAACAAATTCACATTCAGACCATTGGAGCTTGTGAATATGCTACCTTACAGGGCAAAGGAGCTTTACAGATAAGATGAGGTCAAGACTCTTGAGATGGGAGATGCTCCTGGATTATTAAAGTGGGCTCTACGCTTCCCTGGTGGCTCAGAGGTTAAAGCATCTGCCTGGAATGCAGGAGGCACAAGTTCGATCCCTGGGTCGGTAAGATCCCCTGGAGAAGGAAAATGGCAACCCACTCCAGCACTCTTGCCTGGAGAATCCCATGGAGGGAGGAGCCTGGTAGGCTACAGTCCATGGGGTCACAAAGAGTCAGAGACGACTTCACTTTCACTTTCACTTTCACTTTCTACATGATCCCAAGGGTCCTTATCAGAGGGAGGCAAAAGGAGCTACAGTGATCAGTGCATGTTAGACCAGGAAGACCAAGAAGAGCCAGGAGCCAGAGGGCAGCTTCTAGAAGCTGAACAAGGAAGGAAGCAAACACTCCCTTGGAGCCTGCAGAAGCAATAGAGCCTTGCTGACACCGTGATTTTAGCTCACTGAAACCATTTCAGACTTCTGACCTCTGGAAATGCAAGAGGGAAACAACATGTGTTTAAAGCTACGAAATCTGTGGAAATTTGTGAAGCCACATCAGGTAATTAATCCAGATTGTTATCATGTTGTAAATTTCCTGAGGGCTATGGAGTCAGACTATGTGCTTTGTGAGTAAATAATTTCATCTCCAGTATATAAACACTGAGAATATACAAAGTGGAATATTACTCAGCCATAAAAAAGAATGAAATAATGTCACTTGCTGCCACAAGGATGGACCTAGAGATTATCACACTAAATGAAGTCAGACAGAAAAAGAAAGACAAATATCATATGGCATCACTTATATTCGGAATCCAAAAAAGTGATACAAATAAACTTATTTGCAAAACAGAAACAGATGCACAGACATAGAAAACAGACTTTTGGGTAAACAAAGGGGAGAGGCAGTAGGGTGAATAAATGAGGAGTTGGGGATTGAGAGGCATAAAAACAGATGGACAACAAGGCTCTACTGTATAGCACAGGGAACTCTACTCAACAAGTTTCAATAACCTTGGCGAAAAACAGAATCTGAAAAAGAATACACACACACACACACACACACACACACACACACACACACACATATACATACAAACTCAATATATATATTGAGCAAACTCCGGGAGATAGTGGAGGACAGGGAAGCCTGGCATGCTGCAATCCACTGGGTCGCAAAGAGTTGGACATGACTTAGTGCCTGAACTACAACAACATACACATGTATAAGACTGAATCACATGCTGTACACCTAAAACTAACACAACATTGTACATTAACTATACCTCAACTAAAGAAAATCATCTTCCGCATCTGCGCAATGGGGGTGATAGCAGTTGCTCGCCAATGAGTTATTTTAAAGATTACTGGTGGCATTAGTGGTGAAGAATCCACCTGCCAATGCAGGAGATATAAGAGACATCGGTTCGATCCCTGGGTCAGGAAGATCCCCTGGAGAAAGGCATGGCAACCCATCCCAGTAATCTTTCCTGGAGAATCCCATGGATAGAGGAGCCTGGCAGGCTTTGGTCTACAGTGTCACAAAGAGTCAGGCATGACTAAGCAACTTAGCACATGGCACATTCTTCAAACAATGCCCAGCACATATCAAGCACAAAATAAATGTTAACTATTACTATTCTACTGAATGTCAATTTTCACTGTTTAATATTGCAAATTCTACAAAGTTAGGATAGCTCAGGGATGTACTTTCCTCAGCTATGTGCTGAAACTATTATTGTTACATTTCAAGATTCTACTCCAGGATCTCATGTGCCTGGACGATTCCTATTTAATGATTAAAAGTGGGTGGGGAGAGAGATTTTATATAGCCCACAGCAAGAGAAGACAGGCTGAAACGAAGCCTGTGACAAATATGTATGTCTGTGGGTAATTGGAAACTGCAGTGCTAAATGTAGAGATTACGTATTTGCAGCCTTGCATATATCCCAATGTCTAAAAGCTCTCCAGGCATTAAGAGCTAGGGTAAGACAAGTAGAGGGTACAGGTTCAAAACACAAGGAGGCCTCCACTGCCCAGCATAATCCCTGGACTTCAAGAGCTGGACTGAGTGCCAGGGCACCATATTGGGCTCACCCTGGTCCCACCCTGAGCAGACCCCAGTGAAGAGGAAATCCCCAAATTGGAGACTCATAAAGACCTAGGGGGAAACACGCAATGGCATCCAGACAGGGAAGTTGGGTTGGTCTACATAACATCACCTTCAAAACCAACCGGGAGAACTGGCTGGAAGTGTTGGGTAAGCAAAGCTCTATCACAGCATTTGCTATCTTTAGACAACTTCCTTGCAATAGTGATGCTTACAAATGGTTGATAGACAGATAGACAGACAGACAGATACGTCATTGTTGTTTAGTCCCCGAGTCATACTCTTTGGCAAACCCATGGACTGTAGCCCACCAGGTTCCTCTGCCCATGGATTTCCCAGGCAAGAATACTGGAGTGGATTACAATTTCCTTTTGCAGGGGATCTTCCTGACCCAGGAACTGAACCCATGTCTCCTGCCACTGCAGGTGGATTCTTTACCACTGAGCCACCAAGGAAGTCAGACAGATACATATATACACACATAGATGATGGATGGATGGATGCAAAGGCAGAGATATAGATGACAGTCAGATGCATAGATGGCTGGATAGATAGGGACAGGTAGGTAGGCAGATAGACAGACAGATAAGATAGACCAATAGATACACTTCCCTGGTGGTACACTGATTAAGACTCAGTGCTTCCACTACATGGGGCATGCGTTCAACCCCTGGTTGAGAAACTGAGGTCCTGCATGCTGCAAGGTGTGGCCAAAAAAAAATATGAATGATAGATGGACAGATGGATGGACATATGTATAGACAGATAGACAGATAAGCAGATAGACAGACAAGTGGATGTCTATCTATCTATAGACTCTTTGCAACCCAGTGGATTGCAGCATACCAGGCTTCCCTGTCCTCCACTATCTCCCAGAGTTTGCTCAATATATATATTGAGTTTGTATGTATATATATGTGTGTGTGTATACATATACATATATATATTCTTTTTCAGATTCTGTTTCTCATCAAGGTTATTGAAACATGTTGAGTATAGTTCCCTGTGCTATACAGTAGAGCCTTGTTGTTCATCTGTTTTTATGCCTCTCTATCTATCTATAGACATCCACAAACACAGATCTGGTCATTTTTCCAAGACCCCAGATGGTCCTGCCCAGGGATCTGGGGATGTCTTCCAGGCCATGTGGTAGTCGTCACCTTCTCACAACCAGCCCACCTGGATGGTCCTCTCCCTCCACCCATTCCCCAGCATCTTCTGGTCCTGATGCTCTAAGCTAGGAGGCAGAGCCCAGACTGCATGGGACCAGCTCTCTGGAGCTCTCTCAGTAATCTAATTGCTTGCAGCGGCAAGATGAAACCACATGAGTTAAGGTCTGTCTGTGTCCGGGGCTTACAGTTGGTTCTGGCGTGTGAATGACAGCTGGCCAATGCCAGCTATTAGTATCATCATAAAGAACAGCAGCTGGGCTGCTCCTGCCTGCAGGTCCCTCAGGACACAGAACACACTGAACACGCTCAATATGACATATGCTAAAAAAAAAAAAAACAAGCAGCAAATTAATGAGCTTGAGGGGTGACTTTCAAAGGTAAGGATGATGGCAACTGTTCATGTGTGTAGAGTGAAGGTCTCTGATTCTCTCTTTTAGCCCATAAACCATTCTTCCCCACCTCCAAACAGACCTACCCAGGCCCACTGAGTAGGAATGCTGAGGACACTCTCAGGAGGGCCAGGGGTGGGCAGAGCTCATAGAGGAGGTGCCCAGTCAGGGACCTGCCCCAGAGGAGTGAGTGAGGCCAAGGAGTGAGCTTTCCAAGACTGAGAACAACATCTACAGATGAATGAAAAGAAGTCATCTAATTAACTTTTTCAGGTAGAGGAGGGATACTTACAAGGGCTTTGGGGAAACAGGAGGTTTGAACAATCCAATCAGGGAAGCCAGGATGACTAGAGCACAGGGAGGAGGTCTGATACCAGCTCGTGCACAACCTTGCAGGTCAAGAACCTGCATCTTCTCCTGACCACAATGAAGTCATCAAAGGATTTCACACTGGAGAGGGAGTCCAGGGGTTAAGAATCCACCTTGCAATACAGGGGATACGGATTTGGTCAGGGAACTAAGATCCCACATGCTGCATAGCAACTAAACCACATGTTTCAGCTCCTGAGCTCGCACAAGCTGAAGCCTGTGAGTCACAATGAAGATTCTGCATGTCACAACTAAAACCCAATGCACCTAAATAAATAAATGGGAGAGAGATTTGATTTCATGTGCCCTGAAAATCACTCCTGCTGCTGGGAGGGGAATGGCTTGCAAGGAGCCAGGAGCAGAACTGGAGTGGATCCATGTGGACTCTTTGAGAAGGAAATGGCAACCCACTCCAGTATTCTTGCCTGGAGAATCCTATGGACAGAGGAACCTTGTGGGCTGCAGTCCATGGGGTCGCAAGAGTCGAACACGACAGAGTGACTTTGACTTGACTACATGTGGACACTAACAAGGAAGAAAGATGCCATCAACCTGTACCAATGTAGTGAAACTGGATATAGGAAGATGTCATTGGGCTCACAGCTGACTCGTTGGAAAAGACCCTGATGCTGGGAAAGACTGAAGGCAAAAGGAGAAGAGGGTGGCAGAGGATGAGATGGTTGGATGGCATCACTGACTCAATGGACATGAACTTAGGCAAACTTCAGGAGATAGTGAGGGACAGGGAGGCCTGGTGTGCTGCAGTCCGTGGGGTCACAAAGAGTCGGATATGAGTGCGTGACTGAACAGTGACAACAACTTTGGGCTCAAACACATTAAGGAGAACTCAGGACTTGAAAAGAACCCTAAAGCATGGGGGCGGGCAGTGGGCTGGAGTGCTTTGTAATATTGAACAAAGAATATTCTATTTTCTTCTCTCTCAATCAAGAAACACTATTTCTCATATATACACACAAGCCATTTTTGCCTGGAGGAAAGAGGTTTCATCATTTATGTAATCCGTCATTGAAGGCCTCCCAAGGCTGATGATGAGGTAATGAGGGCAAAATGCTTTATACTCTAAACAGCCCGTGTATAGTGTGGGAGAGAAACATGGTCTGGGGAACTTCAGGAAACCACCTGGTCACCCCATGCCTGAACTTGCTTCTCTGCAGCCTCCCCAGCTTTGTGGACAGAGCCCCATCCTTCCCATGATCAGGGCCCTCAAACACTCTTGGTCTCAGTCAGTCAGTTTAGTCGCTCAGTCATGTTCGACTCTTTGCGACTCCATAGACTACAGCATGCCAGCCTTCCCCATCCATCACCAACTCCCGGAGCCTGCTCAAGCCCATGTCCATCAAGTCGGTTATGTCACCCCCTTCTCCTCCCGCCTTCAATCTTTCCCAGCATCAGGGTCTTTTCCAAGGAGTCAGTTCTTTGCATCAGGTGGCCAAAGTACTGGAGCTTCAGCTTCAGCATCAGTCCTCCCAGTGAATATTCAGGACTGATTTCCTTTGGATTGATTGGTTGCATCTCTTTGCAGTGAGTCTTCTCGAACACCACAGTTCAAAAGCATCTACTCTTCAGTGCTCAGCTTTTCTTTATGGTCCAACTCTCACATCCATACATAACTACTGGAAAAAACCATAGCTTTGACCAGATGGATCTTTGCTAGCAAAGTAATGTCTCTGCTTTTTAATATGTGGTCTAGGTTGGTCATAGCTTTCTTCCAAGGAGCAAGCATCTTTTAATTTCATGGCTGCAGTCACCATCTGCAGCGATTTTGGAGCCCCCAAAAATAAAGTCTATCATTGTTTCCATTGTTTCCCAATCTATTTCCCATGAAGTAATGGGACCAGATGCCACGATCTTCATTTTTTGAATGTTGAGCTTACTTCAGCAACAAAATCAATCAATCAATCAATCCAGTCACTCAGTCGTCCCCAGCTCTTTGCGACCCCATGAATTGCAGCACGCCAGGCCTCCCCGTCCATCACCATCTCCAGGAGTTCACTCAGACTCACGTAGATCAAGTCAGTGATGCCATCCAATCATCTCATCCTCTGTCGCCCCTTCTCCTTCTGCCCCCAATCCCTCCCAGCATCAGAGTCTTTTCCAATGAGTCAACTCTTCCCATGAGGTGGCCAAAGTACCAAAGTTTCAGCTTTAGCATCATTCCCTCCAAAGAACATCCAGGGCTGATCTCCTTTAGGATGGACTGGTTGGATCTCCTTGCAGTCCAAGGGACTCTCAAGAGTCTTCTCCAACACCACAGTTCAAAAGCATCAATTTTTTGGCACTCAGCTTTCTCGACAGTCCAACTCTCGCATCCATACATGACCACTGGAAAAACCATAGCCTTGACTAGACAGACCTAGAGGCTTGTAAATCAAAAGAGGCAGGGAGCAACAGTGGCTCTCTCTGCCTGTTAAAATGAAATGCTGTTTCAAAATACAATTGAGTCCAAAGCATCTCCCTATGGTTCTGATTTGCATTTCTCTTAGGATGAATGATGCTGAGCATCTTTTCATGTACCCATTGGCCATTGGATATTTCCTGGTTAACTTTAAAAAATCCAGAGTTTCAAGTTTAGAAATCATGTCAGGGCCCCCTCCCCACTCAGCCAGGACTGAACACCCACTACTCTCATGGGCATATCCCCCCATCCTGCCTTTCCCAGGCACCCTGCACTCATCAACTTCCTTGTAGGCATGGATTCAGGGGCCTGCGTTTTAAATGCTGGTTGGAAGTCATTTGCCAAGGGGCTGTTACCACTTACACACACAGAACTGCTTGTTTGTTTTTGCATTACATGTAGACTGTCTAATAAGACTATGTCTGCATCTATCGAACAGGATTTGCAACTTCCGTAGAAACACCGTAATGATTTTGTTAGCGGAAACACTGGCTGAAACCACTCTCCCTACACAGGCACCACAGTAACCATTTGCATGAGTTATTTTACAAAAGGAGGTCCTGGTAAGGAATATGGAACTAACAAGCCACCACCAACCGGAAGAATTTGGGAAAGGTCAAAAGGAGATGCCACATGTCTTACCAACCTCCCAGAATCCTCCTCACTGGAGTCACCTTGGCTGAGTGATGTGCACATCACAAGGAAGGACCCTGAGTCAGAGTGACTGGCCAGAGACAACCTAGAAACTGACTCTATCACCGTAAAACCCAAGGCTGAGAGCCACGTGGCAGAGCAGTCCTGGGTTCCCTTACCCTGCCGCTCTCAGCCCATGCATGCCTTCCCAATAAAGTCTCTTGCTTTGTGAGCACAAGTGTCTCCTCAGACAATTCATTTCCAAGTGTTAGACAACAGCCCACTCTTGGGCCCTGGAAGGGGGGAGTCTCCCCACTTCCTGCAACAATTTTGTACTGTGTTAAAGTGTTTTCCTAAGAAACCTTAAGGGCAATTCCAAATAGATTTGCTGGACAGAAAATTTGTCTTAGTATAATTTCACTCTTTCACTTTGCTGTCCTCACTCAGCCTTGTGATCTTAATTAAAACCAATCTCATCAGAGACTAATTCATACATTAATCTTGCATGATGCATCGCCAAACTTCAGTTATTATTTGCTCGATAGAATCCTAATTCTTTAAAATGATGAGGAGAGAAATATCAATTTGCAACTGCTCTGTCCCTGTGCCAACCCCCTATGACATTCCTGCTAAGATTTTTTTAAGTGGATTATAGTCCACCTTCTCAGATATGGGGAAAAAAAAAAAAAAACCGATGACTTCAGTATTTTTTAAATATTTAAAGGGGGGTTAAAAGTTTACTATATTTTAAATGCTTAAGTTTACAATTTTACATTCCTACACACACACAATGTGTGTGTTCCATCACTGGAAGATAACTCAAAATATATCAAATGTAACAAATACCAAGGATGCGAGGCTTAGGTCCAGCGGCACCTCATATATCGTCCTCTTACATCCTAAGAAAAGGTGGTCAATATCTTGACAGCAGGAATTTCTGAAGGAAGAGCTGCAAATCAAACTTTCATGCCTCAGAACATTGGGAAAAATAAACTTTAAACTCTCTGTGGCCAGATAAGCTCTATCAAATTATCCTTTGACACTATTTGGAAACTTCAAGACTCTCTAATATTGCATCCAGAGGTTTTGGCTGACTTAAACACAACTCGGGACACTCCGGCTATAAGCAGGAGCAGCAGAGTCCCTAACATGCAAATGAGATTTGAAAGTCTTCTGGGGTTGGTCACTGTTATGCTGTTATTTATAAAAATAAATATACAATTGGCATCTTTCTCCATTTCAGGCACAAAGCCTGGAATTTACTGCTAGAAGAGGTGTAAAGGTTTCTTTTGTTATTGATATATTAATGAGATGACTTTGGGACCACATCTAAGGGTGGAGGCTGGTTGCCAGTGGCCAACCATCTGACTGGAGGATTGGGGCCTTCCATCTCCCTAGCATCCCCTGCCCAACCCTGACTGCAGGGAAGGGAGAGAGGTTGGAAGTTCAATCAGTCATCAGTGGTCAATAATTTAGTCAATTGTGCCTATGTAACGGAGCTTCCCTGGTGGCTTAGTGGTAAAGAATCTGATTGCAATGCAGGAGATCCAGGAGACATGGGTTTGATCCTCAGGGTTTGGAAGATCCCCTGGAGGAAGGCATGGTAATCCATTCCAGTATTCTTGCCTGGAAAATGCCATGGACAGAGGCGCCTGGTGGGCTGCAGTCCATGGTATCACAAAGAATCAGATATGACTGAAGCGACTGGGCATGCATGCATGCCCATGTAGTGTCTGCTGTACGCTGTGCTTAGCCACTCAGTTGTGTCCGACTCTTTGCGACCCCATTGACTGTAGCCCACCAGGCTCCTCTGTCCATGGGGAATGAAGCCTCCATAAAAACCCAAGAGATACGTATATGTATGTCTGAGTCCCTTCACTGTTCACCTGAAACTATCACAACACCGTTAATCAGCTATACTTCAATGCAAAATTAAAAAATAAAAATAAAATAAAATAAACGCAAGAGGACTAGATTGGGAGAACTTTGCGGCTGTGGACGCTTGGAAGTCTGGGCATCGTGGTGCCTGCAGAACTCTGTACCCTTCCTCCACTCTTGCTCTGGGCTCTTCAGTCTGTCTGTTCCCAAGTTATAGCCTTTTATAGTAAACCAGTAATCTATGATTAAAATGTCTCTCTGGATTCCATGGGTGGCTCCAGCAAGTTAATTAAGCCCACAGAGGAGGGGTGTCATTGGAACCTACAATCTATAGCCAGTCGGTCACAGGCACAGATGACCTAGGGTGGGGCCGTCTTGTGGGACTGAGCCTTTAACCTCTGAGGTCTGATGCTGTCCCCTTGGTAGATAGAGGACTGAGGTGAATTGCAGGACATCCAGCTGGCGTGGGAACAACTGCCACCCCAACACACTCTTCCTTGGAACTGGTCTCAGAACAGCAGGCACGGGAACAAAACTCCACCTGGAAAGGACAGAACCCTGAGCAGCTTTGGCGATTCAGGCATGAGAGTCAAAGAAATCATGTCCAAGATGCCCCAGTTTTGATAAAATAAACCCCTACCACTTCTGGGTGTTTTTTGTCACTCCACTGGGTAATAAGGTCTTACTGGCCCAGTGGTGGCAAGACTAGCTGCCCTGGCCAGGAGAGGTGAGGTGTCTTAATAATTCCACCAAGCCTGTATCTGAAAGAGACAGTATGGTACCCAAAGCAACTTAGTCAGAGGTTGTTGAATGAACGGAGCGTGGATGTTGGACAGGCAACAGCCACAGATCTCCATCAATCTGTCCGTTAACATTCAACTTTCAGGACCCAAGGGTATGGCTACTTGTTCTTTTTTCATAAAGGAATCTTTTAT
The DNA here is from genome assembly GCF_032405125.1 of Capricornis sumatraensis. Classification (NCBI taxonomy): domain Eukaryota; kingdom Metazoa; phylum Chordata; class Mammalia; order Artiodactyla; family Bovidae; genus Capricornis; species Capricornis sumatraensis. The sequence goes on along the minus strand of NC_091085.1, from coordinate 54,235,919 downwards.
TTCACGTATAGTTGTTGTGCGTGCATGTTCAGTTGTGTCTGACTCTTTGCCACCAGCCCGCCAGACTCCTCTCCATGAAATTTTCCAGGCAAGAATACTGGGGTGGGTCACCATTTCCTACTCCAAGAGATCCTCCTGATCCTGGGTCTCTTGCATCGGCAGGCAGATTCTTTTACCACTGAGTCACCTAGGAAGCCCATATATATAGGCATATATGTATAAGCTGTAATGCACAGCATGTGGGATCCTAGTTTCCTGACCAGGGATTGAACCCATGACCCCTGAGGTGGAAGTACAGAGTCTCAACCACTGGACTGCCAGGGAAATCCCACGATTTCTTGTTCTTGATGAGGGTTTGCTCAAGGCAAGCAGTAGCGAAACGTCTCTCTAAAAAAACCTAGAGATGGTTATTTAAACAGAGGCTTCTCTGTAAACCCAGATTTACTGGAAACATTTCTATCAGGGCAGCCATCCTCAGAACTTAGGATACGATGCTTCCAAATTTCCTTTGATTTGCACCTCGCACTAACAACAGGGCCCGCTCCCCGCCACAAACTGAACACCCCACAGGCATCCTTTCTCATCATCATTGCTCTTGTCTGAAAAGTGCCAAAAGCACTGCAATATCGAAAAATTCACAAAACACAATGCAATATATAAAGTCCTTTAAAGCCAATAGCTCGTGCATTATTCAGATCTGAAAGAAATCAGAAAGAATCTTTTCCCCTAAACTTCATCCAATTGATTTAAAGAAAGAATTATTTTTTTTTAATAGGCCTTCCAAATGTCCTCCAAATTGCAAAGACATTCCAGTAAAAATACGGCAGATCAAATCCTGGGTTTTCACAAATCAGTAAGCACATTTATTTAAACAATTTAGAATAATTTGAAATGCTTTCTTTCCCTGAAAAATAAGGGTAGACTGACAAGTTAATTGAAAAAAGACATACACACTCATACACAATCACACGATGTTCAGCAAGTACTGGAAATGACACACTTAGAATTCATCAATTTCAACAGAAGGAAATTAAAGAAGCCCATTTCCTGTGTGTTTTCTGTTATATAAGGCACATTTATTCACTTGATGACTATATATATAATTCTACTGGTGTAAGGCACTCTGGTAAGTGTAGTGGAAAAATAGTTTTGATCATTACTTGATACGTCCCTCCCTATAATTCTTTTCTCATCTTTGTCATAACATTTTATTTTATTCTTTCCCTTGGTGCCTCCCTCCCCACGACATTCTCTCTTATCAGATCCTGATACTACCAGGCCACAAATTCCCGATTCACTTGTAGCATAAATACAATGAATAAAAGCAAAACCTTAGCTTCTGAGTGTGAGAAACTAAAGTCAACCCAGCCTTATATAATAGATTTTGAAGAATCAGTCCTTTGTTCAAACACTTAGAGGATAATTTTCTGATTTCAAGAAAGAGGAATGGATACAAAGCAAAGAAGAAAATATACATTGGGAAGAGATTCAGTGAAATGGTATTTGACTCTGCCTGCTCTTCAGAATTGGCCTCAAAGGGCAGGTGGAGTGAGGTGAGATAGAATCTCACCCCGCTTCAAATATATTGGAAGATCTCTCAGCAGAAGCCCCCTGTGCCTTAAATTTCCATGGAAAATCTTGGACGTCCAAACCTATCAGAATCCCCTACTCTTCCATGGGAAGAAAACCAAAGAACTAATACAAACAGCTGTTAAGGAAGGATGTTTGGGAAACTGAAGCAACACCACTAACAGTCTGTTTGACCCCAAAGAAGAACAGGAGAGCTAGTGCCCAAGGGGTTCATGCTCTGCTGGAGTAACGAGTCTAGACGAAGGAACACTATGGCAGAATGATGTCTGGACGAGTCAGCCAGAGAGCAAACATGGAGATGATGCTCTCAGAAGATGCGAGTATGGACGCAGAAGTGCAAAGGGCTGAAATCCAGCTGAGATGACGTGCATCTAGCTGAAGCCCCATGACCTGGGACTCAGATCCCACCCAAAGGGAAAAAAGAGGAGGCCAGAAAATCTTCCAGGATTACATATACTGCAGCACTGCTACATTTGGTGAAGTACCTGAAAAATCACCTCCATTAAACGGAGTGGGATGAACATAAAGACTAAAGAGACAGCAATTCTGCCTCTGGTAGCCTATCGTCTAGACAAAGACCAAGCACTTAAAATCGAGAAACATTCCACCTTAACACTCACACAGGGACTGGAGGCATCTTGTGATATCTTAAGTAAACAGCGCAGAAATGGGTTTAGGCAATCTGCCACATTTTTCAGCAGGACAATACAGAGGCATATGGGCATTTTCCGATAACAATGACACTTCTGTTAAGAAATACTGTCCAGGGACTTCCCTGGTGGTCCAGTGGCTAAGACTCTGTGCTCCCAAAGCAGGGGACCTGGGTTCAATCCCTCATCAGGGAACAAGATCCCACATACTGCAAATAAGTCCTACTATAGTCAAATAAACAAATTTTGTTTTCTTTAAAAAGAAAAATTGTCCAAAACCTAGAAACAAGACAAGAGCATGACTTTTGTCCTTTCATTATTATTGGTTAACAGGCTCACCTGAGGGCTGTTTAATTTTCTAGAAGGAGGCACCTATGTTTGGCTTGGCTTTTTACTACTGGTTTGGTGTCTGTATACAGTGAAGCTATATATTACTTGTGGTTACAGCTTATTCACCCTGTAGGGCATAAACCCTCCTTGTAGCTAACTCAGTAGCTCGATATAACATCCCTTTATCAAGTTATCTATAAATATCCAGCTTTTCAAAGTTGACCTTCAAAGGTCCTGAAAGACAACCTTGCCACCTATCCGGTTCCCTCATTAATGAACGAAAGGTATCACGCTCATGTTATAGTTCACATGTGTTCATGCACATTTCATTTTTTTGGCCATGGTGCACAACTGGTAGGACCTTGTGTGTGTGTGCTCAACTCTGCAACCCCATGGGCTGTAGCCCACCAGGCTCCTCTGTCCATGGGATTTCCCAGGCAAGAACACTAGAGCAGGTTGCCATTTCCTTCTCCAGGGGATCTTTCCAACCCAGGGATCAAACCCAAGTCTTTCAAATCTCCTGCATTGGCAGGTGGGTTCTTTACCTCTAGGCCACCTAGGATCTTAGCCCCACTCTAGTATTCTTGCCTGGAAAATCTCATGGACAGAAGAGCTTGGTGGTTCACAGTCCATGGGGTCACAAAGAGTTGGATGCAACTGGGCACACACACAACAGAGAGATGTGTCTGTCACGCACAGTGAAGTCAGTCAGAAAGAAAAAAACAAGCATCGTATAGTAACACATGTATGTGGAATCTAGAAAAACAGTACAGATGAACCTATTTGCAGGGCAGGAATAGAAAAACAGACTTGTGGACACACAAGGGAAAGGGGTGGGTGAGATGCACTGGGAGAGATTAGGACTGGCACATATACACTTGTGTGCATTAAACAGATATCCAGTGGGAAGCTGCTGGATAGCACAGGGAGTTAAGCTCGGTGCTCAGCGGTGACCTAGAGGGTTGGGGTGGAGTGGGGAGGTGAGAGGGAAGTCCCAGAGGGAGGAGATATATGTGTACACATAGCTGATTCACTTCACTGTACAGCAGAAACCAATACCACCTTGTAAAGCAACTATACCCCAATTTTTTTTTTAAGGCTTGAAATGGTAAATTTTCTGCAATGCATATTTTACCACCATTAAAAATAAAAATTCAAAAAGAAAACAGAAAAAGAACAAGTGTTCTACGGAATGATGTTACACAATGCTAGAATAATTCAAATCGAGTTTATCACCCACCCAGCTGTCCAGCACGAGGTTCACAGAGCTCCACCATCAATAGTCAGCATGCCACCCTCTGCCTCCTTCTGGGTATGGCTCTGACATTCCCTTCCTTAGTGCACACCACTGTCCCTCACCCTCTCCAAGCATCTCTTCCTCCTCCTCTCATCTACCCCTCATCCCTTTCCCAATTGATGGCTATCACTTAAAAGACACTAGGTCTTTATTGTAACGGACATGTGGATTCAACACACACAAGGATTATTTCTAGGGGGCAGATTCTTTTTATTCTTTTAATTTAATTTTTATTTCCTATTTATTTCATATATCATATTTAATTTTTATTTCATAGTTGAGTTACAATGCTGTGTTAGTTTCAAGTGTACACCTAAGTGATTCATTTATACATATAAATACATCCATTCTTTTTCAGGTTCTTTTCCCATGCCCGTTATTACACAGTATTGAGTACAGTTTCCCTGTGCCATACAGTAGGTCCTAGCTATTAATCTATTTTATATATAGCAGTGTGTATCTGTTCATCTCAAATTCCCAATTTATCCCTCCTCCTCATCTTTCCCCTTTGGTAAGCTTAACTTTGTTTTGAAGTCTGTGAGTGTGTTTCTATTGTATAAATTAGTTCATTTGTATCATTTTTTTAGATTCGACATATAAGTGATATCATATGATATCTGTCCTTCTGTTTCTGACTTATTTCACTTAGCATGATAATGTCTAGGTCCATCTGCGTTGCTGCAAATGGCATTACTGTGTTCTTTTTCATGGCTGAGCAGTATTCCATTGTATACATGCATCACATCTTCTTTATCCATTCCTCCATCAATGGACATTTACATTGCTGCCATGCCTTGGCTATTGTGAATAGGGCTGCTATGAATATTGGGGTACAGGCATCTGTACCACACACCACACCACACACAAAAATTTGGTTGCCATAATCATGAAAATGAATGCAGGCCAGAGTCAAGGGAAAAGTAGACCACTATCCAGATGTGCTATTTAACCTATCACTTATTAGATGCTCTCTAAGGTTTTCACATTAAAAATGAGCTTTAAATGCAGCCCCCATTTTCCAGGAGGGAGATTCTGCCATTATCTCAGAAATTAACAGCACTTATGGGAAAACACGATCTTGGTATTAAGAATAATCCAGTATGAGATGTCTTCTTTTTTTTCCCTTCATCTCATGCTTTGGCAGAGGGGTCATTGCTGAAAGGTTGCCAGTTTAGTTTGTTCTAACTATATGTCTGTGGATTCAAATACCATCTATATGCCAATGACTCAAAAATTCAAAATCTCAGCTAAAATCTTGCCTGTGAGCTTCAGACCCTTGTATCTAGCTGCCTACTCACCAGCTTCTTTTGGATGTCTTGCTGGCATCCCAAATGCAACTTGTCCAAAGCCAGCCTCAAGATTGCTCCCACCCCCATCTGCTTCTTGGCCAAAGTTTGTTGTCTAAGCAGAGAATGGGAATCTTGGGGACCTCCTTGTCACTTTCTTTTCTTTCAACCTCAGCGTCATTCATTTGCCAAGTTCTCTTAAATCCATCCATGCCTCTCCACTGTCATCACCCCAATCCAAATTGCCTTCCAATGCAATGAAAGCAAACTATTGTTTCTCTCTCCCCCCAACTTTTTTTTTGGCCACACCTTACAGCTTGTAGGATTTAGCTCCCTAGTTCAGTTCAATTCAGTTCAGTCGCTCAGTTGTGTCCGACTCTTTGCGACCCATGAATTGCCCCACGCCAGGCCTCCCTGTCCATCACCAGCTCCCAGAGTTCACTCCAACCCATGTCCATTGAGTCAGTGATGCCATCCAGCCATCTCATCCTCTGTCGTCCCCTTTTCCTCCTGCCCCCAATCCTTCCCAGCATCAGAGTCTTTTCCAATAAGTCAACTCTTCGCATGAGGTGGCCAAAGTATTGGAGTTTCAGCTCTCCAACCAAGGATCACATTTGCACTCACTGCAGTGGAAGCAGAGTCTTAACTATTGGACTGCCAGGGAAGTCCCTGTTTGTTTCTTCTTAAGGGAAACATGATCATGCCTCACCTTTGCTGAAAAGCTTGCAACAGTATCCACAGCTTAGGAGAAAGCCAAGAAGTGTCCACCCTGTACTTTCTGTGCCTCCAATTAACCATCCTTCTCACCACCTGCTCCCCTGCCCTCTCTGTGTTACCCACATGGGCTTCTCTTAAACTATTTCTTTATTTCTGAGCTCAAATAGCTGAATTTGTATAAATTTTTATTCCTTTTTTTCACTTTATTATTTTATTATTTTTATTGAAGTATAATTGATTTACAATGTGTTAATTTCTGCTATACAGCAAAGTGATTCATATATACATATATATATACATATATATAGAGAGAGAGACAGACAGACAGACAGAGAGCCACAGAAGCAACCTAAATGCCCGTTGACAGACGAATAGGTAAAGGAGATGTGGTACATGTACACAATGGAATGTGATGGAATATTACTCAATCATAAAGAAGAACAAAATGATGTCATTTGCTGCAACATGGATGGACCTAGAGATTATTATACTCAGTGAGCTAAATCAGCCAGAGAAAGACAAATAGCATATGATATCACTTGCACGTGGAATCTAAAAAAAAAAATGATACAACTGAACTAATTTACAAAATAGAAACAGACTCACAGACTTTAAAAACAAACTTATGGTTACCCAAGGGGAAAAGTGGTGGGGAAGGGAAAATTAGGAGTTTGGGATTAACAGATATGCACTACTATATATAAAGCAGGTCACCAACAAGACCCACTATATAGCACAGAGAACATGACTCAGTATTGTGTAATAACCTAAACGGGAAAAGAATCTGAAAAAGAAGAGGTGTGTGTGTGTGTATAAAACTAAAAAGAATTAATTAGGAATGCAACTTGGTTTCTGCTTCCTACACTAGAATAAATACCCCATGAGGGGGTTACTCTTTTTTAAATCACCTCTGTAATTCCAGAACATCTAAATGCCTGGCAAGAGACAGCCATAACATACACATTTGTTGTATAAATGAGTGAAGGAATGATGATAATAACATATATTAAAGTGGTGCCAATTCCCCTAATAACAGTTATGAAATTTAATTCATTTGGCAGCTTTTATACTTATTTAAAAATCCTTCCAACCTAAATATTTTCTGGAAGCCTCCATAACTAGAAATATTGGAATCTCAATGCCTTGGAACTTTCTGGAAGGGTCCAGAATTAGAACTATTGAAACTTTCATGCCTTGGAACTTTCTAAACTGTTATTTTTGAAAGACTTTTTTTGGAATTTCTGTGCATTCCAGGCCTCAAATCTTTCAAGGTGATCTACTAATTTTATAGAAGTATGAACCAAATCTCTAGAAGGACAGTGAATCTTCAGTAAACCTCAACCTTGAGGCGCTCCTTTCATTTCTTGGCCACTGAGCCATGTTCCCACACTGAGACTATTTCTATGGACAAAATTTAAGAAAAACATTTGCTGGAGTTGGGCCTTTGGTTGTTTTTATATGCCGTGAAAAAGTGTAAATTAATATAATCTTTCTGAAGAGAAACTGGCTCTGAAGTCCAAAGACCCTTTGAACCAGCAGAGAGAGAGGAAGCTTTGCCCTCAGGAGACAAGAACTCAAAGGCTGGACCAACTAATCTGTAAAACGGAGATTATTACAATGTCCTGCTCATTAAAAGAGAGAGCATCTAAGTATTACAGAGCCAGGCACACATAGGAATTAAATTTCTGTTATTATTTCTATCACTCCTACATGCAGGGATTTATCCAAAAGGAAAAAGCAAAGATAAGCAAAAGTTGATGTGTATCACCATGGTTACCGACACACCATTGACAATAGTGAAACATCAGACACAAAGTCACTTTTAGGCAAATAAACCAGTGAGAGAAGACCAGATAAACCACTAAAATCAGATTCGACAGAGACCATTAAATGTGGGCATGGACAATGACATTTCCTCTCTCTGGATGCATAGGAAGTCCACCCTGAGATGCAGAGAGGGGTCACATGTCTGAGCTTTAGTCCAGAGAATGGACAGAGGCAATTAAGCCAATTCTAAACCTGGACCTTAAAATGGTGCCTTTTTGTTCCTGGGGCGGGGGGGAACTAAACTAAAAACAGAGTTGTCATGTGACCCAGCAATCCCATCCCTAGGCATATATCTGAACACAACTCTAATTTTAAACGATGCGTGCACTCTAACACTCACAGCAGCACTATTCCAACAGCCAAGGCACAGAAGCAGCCTCATGTCCATCAACAGAGGAATGGATAAAGACGTGGTCCATATTACAGTGGAGTGCTGCTCAGCCATCACAAAAGAATAAAATGCATCTGCAGCAACACAATTGGGCCTAGAGATTATCACAGAAATATGCTAGAAAGAGAAAGACAAATATATGAGATTGCTTATATGTGGAATCTAAAATAGGATGCACATCAGTACATCTAGGAAACAAAAACAGACTCACATACATAGAGAACAGACGTGTGTTTGCCAAGGGGGCAGTGGGTTTGGGAGACGGGAGAAGTGGGAGTGTGGGATTAGCAGATGTAAACTATTGCACATAGGATGGATACACAACAAGGGCCTACTGTATAGCTCAGAGAACTACATTCAGCATCCTGTAATAAACCATCATGGAGAAGAATACGAAAAAGAATATGTGTGTGTGTGTGTGTGTGTGTGAGTGTATAACTGACTCACTTTGCTGTCAGCAGAAGCTAACAGAACATGTAAGTCAACTGCTCTTCCATGAAATATCAACTAGAAAAAACAATCACTCCCTTTCAGACGTGCAACTCTCTCTTCTCTTTTTACATGGATCCTGGAAACCGTATGTTCCAGAAGGATCAAACAACCCAAATACTTGTTCAAGAGTTTCTCAAGAGAGATGCTTCAACCAGAAACTTTAAAGGAGACTTTGCATAAGGATGAAATATACATTTGCTGTAGAAAACTACTAATAGTCACAATTTATGAGTTATTGCAACCAAACCTCTCCTATCTTGATGAACAGCTATGCCAAAATGCATACATAAAATGGAAAATAAATCTGTTCATGATCCCAGATAAATAACAATTCAAAACCATGCACAGAAAAATGGAAAGATATTCACCAAAACATCAACAGTTGCTGTATCCGAATATAATATTGTAAATTTTATATCCATGTTTTCCTATAATACTGGTCCTACGAACAGCACTCATAAGCCATATTTAATTTAAAAATAAAATTTAAAATAGTAAAAACATATAATCAAGCAGCCAAATTCACTCTGGGGATTAAGCTTTTGTCATTGACTTTATCTTGATCATCATGATATCAAGACACATTGAGAGAAATTATGTATGTGGCTGTGATTATGGAGTGGGGAGGAAGACAAGCTTTAAATATAGGGATTTAGCAAAATAAGTGCACTCATCCTGAGCCCATTTGTATAAGTGTATTTAATAGCATCTGGCATAGTGCACGGCACATTGAAGGCATTTAGAAAACACTAATTTTCCTATGGTTTGTGTATCTTCACTCTTTCAGTCCATTAGGAGATAAGTGCCTTATAAATGGTAAGAATAACTCAGTAAACATGGGCTGACGGATCCAATTGTAACAACTAAATATTGTTTTGCTCCTGGTATGTGTCTGCTGTAATGTTAGAAGGAGGAGAGAGCTTTATTCTGGAGCAGACACTCCCACTGTCCAGCATGGGGCTGGCTGCCCCCCAACACAGGCCTGGTACATGTACCCTCCTTCTGAATATCAGATGACATCCCTTACATGTGGAATCTAAAAAGAAATAATACAAATGAATGTACTTTACAAACCAGAAACAGACTCCCAAACTTAGAGAACAAATTAATGGTTGGCAGGGGGAGGATGGGGAGAAGGGGTATTTAGAGTTTGGGATTGCCACGTACATATGGCGATATTTAAAATGAATACCAAACAGGACCTACAGTATGGCACAAGGAGCTCTGCTCAATGTAATGTGGCAGCCTGGATGGGAGGGGAGCTTGGGAGAGAAAGGATACGTATATATGTATGGAGGGGTTCCCACATGGCTCAGTGGTAACAAATCTACCTGCCAAAGCAGGAGACCCAGGTTCAACCTCTGCGTCAGGAAGATCCCCTGGAGAAGGAACTGGCAACCCACCCCAGTACTCTTGCCTGGGAAATCCCATGGACAGAGGAGCCTGGCGGGCTACAGTCTATGAGGTCAGGAGACTTGGACATGACTTAGAGGCTGGACAACAACAGCAACATATGTATGGCTAAGTCTCTTTGCCATTCACCTGAAACTATCACAACATTGTGAACTGGCTATATCCCAATATAAAATAAACAGTTAAAAACAGGTACCCCCTCCTCTGATCCTCAGATTGAATCCACAAGCCTGAACTCTGTGCTCAGAGCCTAGATCCCAAGATAAGCCCCAGGGCTGGACCACCAGACATGAACCTGGAGAATATGGCTTCCCCCACCACCTGTGAAGTTACCTAGAGCACTACCATGGATTTGCCCTCCCAAGTATCCTCCCGGGAAGAGTTGATAACATCTGGAATTGCAGGGGCATTTCATCCACTAATATTTGGGAGTCCATAAAGAATTGGCAGATAGATCCACTTCCATCCTCCCTGTTGGACTGCCCAGCCCCACCCAAACACACAGAAAAGTGACAGCGTGCAAGCTTTGTCTCAGGGTCTGCTTTCGGGGGCTTTTTAAGGAAGGTGGGCTGACAATCCTGAGCACCCATGTCTCTCCATGTCCTGTTTTAACTTCCAACAACTTCTGTTTGCAGTTATGACACGTTCCTAGAAGCTGAGTCAATATCCCTTCCCAAGAAAAGAACCTGCCGTCCTGGGCTAGGTCATAAGACTATTGCATTTCCTGTCGAACATGATGGGTACACAAGTGAGTCCATGGCCAACATGGATCCCAACAGGGTGACCATCAAGATACACTACTCAAAGGCTGGACTAATGTGCTCACTGCCCTTCAGGACTGGGGTCAATGCAGTGATCTTTTTCTGCCATGAGACACTCTAGCCTGAGGAGGAAGCAAGCCAAGAACAGAACCTGGACAATCCAAAAGAAGTGAAGCCAGAGCTTCCAATGTACAGTCATACCACTGGATCAATCTATACCCGAATCTGACAATCCCTAAGTGTGTCAATGCCATGTGCCTATAAATTCTTCTCATTATTTATGTCAGTTTGTCTTTCCAGTCATTTGCAAACAAAACATGCTCAGTGAAGGTAGGGAAAAAATGGTTCAAATCTAAATCTCCTAATGAGAGGGACAGAGTAAAGAGACAAAGTGGGTGATTAAATAGCTAATCCCACCAGGGGACTGTAAGTAGAAAAATATGGGAGACTCCCATAAATTAACGATTACTCAAGAGAGGTTTGCTTAAAGGCAAAAACCAAGCAGGCTTGCTTAGCAACAAAACCCTGTGGCAGAAGCATGAGACAGGCCCCCAAGCAGTAAAACAATGAGACCTACATTCTGCCAGTGAACTCAGTATGTTACTGGTTCCTAGGACGTGCTCTCTGCACATATGAAAGACAGTCATCTGTGTACCCAGCTTGACCATGCAGAGAAGAAACCTCCATGCTCAACCTGGAGAAAGAACTGATGATGGAAGCATGACACGTACTCCGAGAAAGACAAAGATGGTCTTGTCCCCATCCCCACTTTTCCTTTGATTATAAAACTGTAGCCTAGTAAGTTCTTGGGGCGTGACCTTTCTCACCCGCCCACTTGTAAGTCTCAGAAGCATCCTAGTCTAATAAATCACTTTTTTTTTTTTTAATAAATCGCTTTTTATCTATCAGTTTGTCTCTCACTGAATTCTTTTCTGCGCTGAGACATGAAGGACTGAGGTACCAGAGCTCTCTGGAGCTCTCGAAATGACACCCAAAAGGTTTCACTAATCCCAATGATAACAAAAGCTGACAACTTGTGCCTGCTTAAGATGAGCAGACCGAGTTCTTCTAAAAATCAGCAGTGCTTCTCCAAAAGGGCTGGGTTTTCTAAAATCCTAGAATCAAGCTATGCTGCATGGATTATTCCACCAGAATACAGAGAATTATTCCAACGCTGCTCACAGTCCCTATTCTGTGCAAGTATTTTGCCTCTGTCTCCTTCTCACCCTCCTGAAGTCTCTGGCAGTTGTGCTCATTTTAAGGGCAGCATTAGCATTCTGCCTTCATAAGCAAGTAGGTGAGACAGACAGTACTAATGGCTGAAGATGCCTCATCAAAGCTGCAAACTCCAGGGGCCTCCTGTCATGCATACCTTCTCCTGACTTAAGAGCCTGGCCCAGTTCACCAGAGTCAGGCAGACTGTTTCTGGAGTTTTTAGCCATTGATTGTGCAAATCAACTGGTTTATCCCAGTTTGGGGAGATGGATCGAAAAGCAATCGTTTTCACTCTCAGAGCCCCGTGCATCAAGCCACTGAAAAAGCTATCCAATGTGTTTTGTGCCATCCAGGCAAACACACTAGGGTGGGTGGAAATACTTTTATTGAATTCTTACAGTTGTTTTTCCTACACCTTGCTTGAAAAGTACAAAAGGATCCTTTCTGTGCAGATAAAATTAACAGGCTGCTAACTCACAGGGTACAGTTTTTAGCAATTACATTTTAGTTACCAAAGTAAAGGCTGCAAACAGGCTTAAAGGTGATCTATATTAAAATGTTTAAAACGATTTTTTAAACTGTACTAGAACTCAAATTTTAAAAATAATTTCCACATGGACATCTAGACTTTGGGCTTTTTTTCTAAAGTAGTAAAATATCAGCCACCCTGGGTGTGGCACCAGAATGCCAATCATGAGTTGGCAAGGAGTTATACAGGCTCTCTTGTTTAGTCACTAAGTCGTGTCCAGTTGATTTGTCACCCCACAGACTGTAGCCCACCAGGCTCTTCTGTCCATGGGATTTCCCAGACAAGAATACTGGAGTAAGTTGGCATACCCTCCTCCAGGGGATCCTCCTGACCCAGGGACGGAACCCACATCTCCTGCAGTGACTGGCAGGTGGATTCTTTACCAATGAGCCACGAGGGAAGCCCCACAGTCTCTTACTCCCACTGTTTTATACCAGCCTGCTTTACACATATGGGTCACCTAACAGCAACCCACCTAGACAGCATATTGAAAAGCAGAGACATTACTTTGCCAACAAAGGTCCGTCTAGTCAAGGCTATGGTTTCTCCTGTGGTCATGTATGGATGTGAGAGTTGGACTGTGAAGAAAGCTGAGTGCTGAAGAATTGATGCTTTTGAACTGTGGTGTTGGAGAAGACTCTTGAGAGTCCCTTGGACTGCAAGGAGATCCAACCAGTCCATTCTGAAGGAGATCAACCCTGGGATTTCTTTGGAGGCGATGATGCTGAAGCTGAAACTCCAGTCCTTTGGCCACCTCATGCGAAGAGCTGACTCATTGGAAAAGACTCTGATGCTGGGACGGATTGGGGGCAGGAGGAGAAGGGGACGACAGAGGATGAGATGGCTGGATGACATCACCGACTCGATGGACGTGAGTTTGAGTGAACTGCAGGAGTTGGTGATGGACAGGGAGGCCTGGCGTGCTGCGATTCATGGGGTCGCAAAGAGTTGGACACGACTGAGCGACTGAACTGAACTGAACTGAACAGAACAGCAACCCACTGTTCTGAGAGTTTATAAAACTTTCTTTTAAAGCATGTCCTTAGATAACAGACTTGTCGATGCCAAAGAGGAGGTGGGTGGGATAGGGATGGATTGGGAGTTTGGGGTTAATAGATGCAAACTATTACAGTTAGAATGGATAAAATAAGGTCCCACTGTGTAGAACAAGGAACTATATTCAATATCCTGTGATAAACCATTATAGAAAAGAATATAAAAAAGAAAGTACATATATGTATAACTGAATCACTTTGATCTACAGCAGAAATTAACACATTATAAATCAACTATACTTAAATTTAAAAAAAATTAAAATAACTAAAGGATGCCTTGTTTTTGTTATGGTTTCTAGATTTTGAGAAACTGACTATTCATGAAAATCTTCCCAGTAAGACACGACAGTGTTGAGAAAAGCTTAGAATAAATGAAACTCTTTGTGTTTACAATGCAAACTGTGATCATCTCATCATATTTGTTTTTCTCTTTTCCTTTCTTTAGCCTCCTAAGAATTAGAAGCTTGTAACACACACTAACACAATGAACATGGATAATCAGGACAGGAAAATAGGAAACCATACAGTCCTTTCTCTCCTCCTGGATTTCCACTCCAAATTCAAACTCTAATAAAACAGTGGGGTCAATAAAGGTGAAAAAGCAAAATTACTTCCACATAACAGAAAAATAACTTGAAAAAGAACTTCACAAATTATAGATTTTTCTCACCAGGGATCTTTTCAATGGATATAAACAGGTTACAAATATTCTAGCAACAATCAGATTCTGAGAAATCAATATTGTATTCATTGTGGAGAAAATACTAACAAACACACACACACATATTCACACGTGAACATCTCTGTGTCATAAGGCAACACGGCAGACTATTCATTGTCTGCTAATAATTGACCTCTATCACTTCCTTGAAAATAAACACTCTACCCGTTCAGGTAGTAAAGACATATGGGTTCCTCTCAGGCAGTAGCCAACCCTATACCAGCCTACCCTGGTCTAATTTAACCAGGGAGAACCGACTCTTGGCCTGGGATTGGCCTAAAAGCAGGCGTGGGGTCTGGTTCTGGCTACAAGACAATTCATGTATTTCTGTGGTGAAGTGTGTATTGTCTAGATTCTAGAGGGAAGCCCTGGGGTCATTTGATTCTATGGAAACTATTTTGCAACTCTAGGTGTTAGATAACTTATCCTGAGTAGTGCCCATTCCCATTTCCCAATAAAATGGCAAAGTCATTTTAGAATGCCCTGTGTGTGTTTCTTTATTTCTGTGTTTTATTTTTCTTATTTTTAATTTTTCAACTTTTTATTTTATATTGGCGTATGAGCAGTTAACAGGCTTCCCAGGTGGTGCTCGTGGTCAAGAACCTGCCTGCCAATGCAGGAGCTATAAAGACGTGGTTCGATCCCTGGGTTGGGAAGATCCCCTGGAGGAGGGCATAGCAACCCACTCCAGGATTCTTGCCTAGAGAATCCCATGGACAGAGGAGTATGGAAGACTATGGCCCATAGGGTTCTATAGAGTCAGACAGAACTGAAGCAACTTAATACACACACACACAGCCAATTAACAATGATGTGATAGTTTCAGGTAGACAGCCAAGGGACTCAGACATACATATGCATGTAGCCACTCTCCCCTAAACTCCCTTCCATCCAGGCTGCCAGAGAACATTGAGCAGAGTTCCCGGTGCTATACAGTAGGTCCTTGTTGGTTATCCATTTTGAATATAGAAGCATGTACATGCTGACTCAAATTCCCTAACTACCTTTTTACCCCATTTCTTCTTCTCCAGGAAGTTCATTCTCTAAGTCTGTGAGTCTGTTTCTGTTTTGAAAATAAGTTCATTTGTATCATTTATTTTTAGATTCTGCATAGAAAAGACATCATACAGTATCTCTCTTTCTCTGTCTGACTTCACTATGTATGACAATCTCTAGGTCCATCCATGTTGCTGCAAATGGCATTATTTCATTCTTTTTAATGTCTGAGTAATATTCCACTGTATATATGTACCACATCTTCTTTATCCATTCTTCTCTCAATGGGCATTTAGCTTGTATCCACGTCTTGGCTCTTCTGAATAAGGCTGCTATGAACATTGAGGCCCAGGCATCTTTTTGCAATACACACAAAAATTCAGTTGTCACCCATAAATAGGGCTTTCAAGTTTTTTAGCCAAAAGCATTCATCAGGTAATAAGAGAGATACAAAGGATTTTCAGTAAACTTTTAGGATATGTTGGGGTCACTTCCTATGCTGGCAATTTAGTTCTGAAGTCGCCAGGCAAGGAGGAAATCACATTTGTTTTCAACTATCTTTGAAAATCTCCTCCAACACACATAAAATGCAGTCAACAATATGGTGGACATAGGTAAGGCTCTATAGTTTTGGCTGGTACAGAGGAAAAGACGACTAACTTGGGGGTGGAAAAAAAGACATTTTCATTTTATGAGAACCATGCTGATGAGCTAGAAGAGGAGATGCTTGTCAGCCAGAAGCTGGGGCCCCCTCCCCTGAGTTCCTAACACAGCCCAATTTCCAGCTGTTTTATTACTTGAGGACACACGACTCCCCCTCAAGAACTGCTTTGATTGCAGAGAGAAGAAAGACCTCTTCACACTTGGCAAGAGAAGATTACAAAAGATGTGTCTTGGGAAGGACTCCTCTGGAAGCTAACCTAAGACGACCATTAGAAAGGGGTGTTGCCCACATGCATCTGAATGAAGGCCCAGTACTCATCTAGGAAGAGTTGGGGGATCAATATTAGAGGATGTAAAGAAATCATACAGCTGGGGACTTCCCTGGTGGTCCAGTGGCTAAGACTCCACATTCCCAATGCAGGGGCTGTGGGTTTGATTCCCAGTCAGGGAACTAGATCTCATATGTTGCAATTAAAGAACCCGAGTGCCACAACTAAAACCACATGCAGTCAAGTAATTTTTTTTTAAAGAAAGAGAATAATTCACACAGTCGTCCAGGGATGCAAACCACTAAGGATACAAATCGGGAAGATCCCCTGGAGTAAGAAATGGCAACCTGCTCCAGTATTCTTCCCCAGAGAATTCCATGGACAGAGAAGCCTGGCAGGCTACAGCCACGAAGTCACAAAGAGTCAGCATGACTGGGCGACTGAGCATGCAAACGCATAGGTGAGTTAGGATGCACAGAGTGGAATTCTGCTGATGATGGATGGGCTGATTTCCTTATTTCAGTCACATCCGTGTACCATGTTGGAGACAGAAATCCTCTCAGTGACATTATAATATGACATGAAAACATGCCACTGGGAACCAGCTGCAGTAGGTGTCTTATGTTTAATTAAAGAATTACATCTCACTGAGATCTGAGAGATACACAGCACCAAAGGCCTCGGAGAACACAGCTCATTCTTCCCTCCCAGCTCAACCTCCTTCCAGGCTCCATGTGCAGAAAGAAAGGAGGGTGACTCTCTTCCAAAGGTATACATCACTAATTTTATCCAAGGTAAGCATCTTACGGTAGGACCCCTCTTCTGGGCATTCCAGGTCCCAAGGCAGGTGACAGTACTACTTGATTTTGTATAGACCCACACCTGAGAGGCAGGGCTCCCCGGTGGCTCAGCTGGTAAAGAATCCACCTACAATGCAGGAGAGCTGGGTTGGGAAGATCCCCTGGAGGAGCTAATGGCAACCCACTTCAGTATTCTTGCCTGGAGAATCCCATGGACAGAGGAGCCTGATGGGCTACAGTCCATGGGGTCACAAGAGTCAGACATGACTGAGTGACTAGGCACACCTGAGAGGCAGCATAGGCTAGAATTTCAAACCCCAGCTCTTCTCAGCTGTGTGGTTCTGAATCGGTTTAACCCCTCTGTGCTTCAGTTTCCCCATCTGTAAAATAAAATGTAATATGAGGCACCTGCCTCAGTGGGTTTCTGTAATGATAAAGGGAAGTAAAATAGATGGTGTTTAGTAGTTGTCCTATCAGTGTTTGCTATTGCTATCAACATGGTGAATCATAGCAGCATGTCTTAGAAACTACTGGAACCAATGCAGCTACTCATCTCACCTCAGTTGGGCAAACCTGTGTGTATTAGTTGCTCAGTCACGTCCAACTCTTTGCAACCCGATGGACTGTAGCCCACCAGGCTCCTCTGTCCAGGGATTCTCCAGGCAAGAATACCGGAGTGGGTAGCCACTCCCTTCTCCAGGGGAAATTCCCAACCCAGGGATCAAACTCTGGGTCTCCTGCACTGCAGGTGGATTCTTTACTGTCTGTGCCACCAGGCAAACCCAACAGACTTGCACAAGAAGACCATATATGAGCTTCAGAATAATCCTAAGTGTTTCTGTCAAAGCCACCAAGTTCCTCAACACCAGAAGTCTCAAGAGAAAGAAAAGTATCAAGTTCACACTGTGATCTCTGGAATCTAGTTCCAGATACTGAGCCCACTTCCATAACCCCCTTAACCACTAGATGTTTCTACTAGTTGCATGTTGTACACAGTGTAGAATCTCTGACAGCTGGGATTAGGGTAAATCTATCAATCACACTCACATGAAAAAGTTTAGCAAAACATTTAGTACTTTACAAATACTAGCGCATCAATTTGCACAACTCTATGAGGTCAGTACTATTATCCCATCTTCCTCGAGTGACTGCCAAAGTCACATACACAATGGACGATGCTGATACTAACCTGGGGGGCAGGGGTCTGCTTTCCATCCGTACCAACAGGAGGAGATAAGTGGACTGAGGTGTACCTTTTGTGATTCACAAATGGGATCCCACAGGGACATGAAATGTGTCTTTATTTCACTTAATGAGTCCTAAGACTATTTCTGTTTGAGAAACTATAAAACTGCCTCATTCTTTTTAACAGGTGCACAGTGTCCCAAAGTATGACTATAATAAGTTTTTTGAGTAATTTTATAAATATATAAATGAAATATAATAGGATATACACCAAAAATTTACTTTTTTATATATTTTGAGTAAGAAAGAACAATTTTTCTAAGAACACAAACTTTGAAGGTTTTGTTTTTTTCTTAATTTGGATTCCAGACACTTGGAATGATTTGAATTTGAAATTCCAGATGATTTAATGATTTGGATTCCACATACCTCAAATGATTTAGATTTGGAATTCCAAATGATTTAATGCTTCAGATTCCACATACCTGGAGTCACTTGGGCCATTTAATTTGAAAAAAAAAAAAGTCAGAAGATAAAAGATACAAGTGCAATATTTCAAAGAAAATAAATGTATACACTCAGTCTATTTCTCAAATATTTAAATCTGCCCACAACTTGCAGAAAGGACTCCACATCAAAATAACAGTTGCATTCAATCTCTGTTTCTAAAAGGCAAAGGAAGTCCTATCAGAGCCTGAAAGGAGACAACTTAAGGTAGCAGAAGCACAGGGCCATGTAACTGTGTTGCTGACAATTCCAAGGTCTGGGTGAGCCCAGGTTCCTGGACCTGTAAGAACAGAAGCTCCATGCACTTAAGCCAGTCAAAGCTGGGACTTCTCCCCCATCATTCATCTTCCTTAACATCTTAGAGGAATGGAGGAGACACAGATGCTGACAGAGTACACAAGATTCATGGCTGTGCCACTGAGAAAGGGAAGCAAGAGGACACAGAACTCTTTTCATCTCCGGGGCTGAGCAGCAGTAGGGAGGAAGAGGCAGGGGATTGTTTGAGGGAGCCTGAAGCGAACACAGGCTGCTTTTTTGTGCATTGGCCATGCCGGGTGCCTGGGGATCTTGGGCACAAATGCCCTCTGGGCAGAATAATCCCATTCCTGGGGGATTCATTCAGATGAAACACTTGTATAAAAATCCAGAAAGGTATAGTCAAGCAATCACATGTTCAACATGGAAAGTCTACTGAGTGGTATGTGCTGTACCAGGGCTGCAAAGGTGAATAGGCAGATGTGCTGCAGTGGAGGAGGGGAGGCAGACAAGACAAAGAAAGCAGCAGAGGACGGTAAGTGCTATAAAGACAACATAGAATGAGAAATGAGCAGCAGCAGGTAAGGGCATCCAGTTTCGATGGACTCGGGAAAGCCTTGACCAAAGAGGTGGAATTTGAGCACAGGGCTGGCTTTCAAGAAACAGTTGGGTGGGTGAAGCTATGGAAGTAGCAGAATGTTACAGGCAAGGGAACAGCTAGTGCAAAGGCCCTGGGGTAGGGTTAAGTTTGTCTTCTCTCAAGAACAGAAAGGTTTAAGTGGTTGGAGTGTGTAGGTTAAGAGCATCTTTGGAGACTTCCCTGGTGGCACAGTGGACAGGAATCCACCTGCCAAGGCAGGGGACACAGGTCGGATCCTTAGTCCAGGAAGATTCCACACGAAGTGGAGCAACCAAGCCTGTGCACCACAACTTCAGAGCCCTCTACTCAAATTCCACCTCTCGGGTCAAGGCTTTCCTGAGCCCATTGAAACTGGATGCCCTTACCCGCTACTGCTCACTTCTCACTTCATGTTATCTTTATAGCACTTACCATCCTCTGCTACTTTCTCCGTCTTGTCTGCCTCCCTCCCTCCACTGCAGCACATCCGTCTATTTACCTGTGCAGCCCTCAAACAGTACATACACTCAGCAGGCTTTCCATATTGCACGTGTGATTGCTTGACTATACCTTTTTGGATTTTTATGCAAGTATTTCATGCTCTAGGGCCCCTGAGCCACACCTACTGAGCCTACATGCTATAACTACGGAAGCTCTCATGCCTAGAGTCTGAGCTCCTCAACAAGAAAAACCATTGCAATGAGAAACCTCTGCACCACAACAAAAAGCAGGCCCTGCTCGCTGCAACTAGAAAAAGACAGCACAGCAAAGGAGACCCAGTGCAACCCAAAAGAAATAAATTAATTAATTAAAAACCTTTTTTTAGAAAGAGTATGGACTGAAGCGACTTAGCAGCAGTAGCAGCAGCATCTTTGTACACCCCCAAAGATGTTCAGACTGTGAGCATCCAGACTAAGGAAGAATGGAACCAATCTAAATGTCCATGAATGCAAGAAAGTTTAAACAAACAGTAGCAGGATACAATGTTTGTATTATATCACTGGATACAATGTTTCCGTATTAACCTGGGACACCAGTCAGATGAATGGGATGTAAATTCCAGCCCCACCATTTACAATCCACCAGGACTTAGGCAAATTTCTTGATGCCTCCATTTTCTCAGAAGTTCAGTGGGGATAATAATATAACTCTGTGGGTTATTTTGAGTTTTAAGTGCTTATAAAAACTGCGCATGGTGCTGGGAATATAGTACACCCTCAGTAAATGCTGGCAGTCATTATGAGGTGGGGGTTGGTGATCCTATAGTGAATAAAAAGGAGAAGAGTACTGATCAAGTAACCACACAATCAATGGAAAATTGCATCTGTCCTAATATCTGTGGTTGAGAACTGCGGGGCACTGTGACAACATTAAGAAGAACACTGATCCAATCAGGGAGATGTGAAAGGCAGGTGTGCCCAAGGAAGTGACAATTTCCCATGCTCACGTGGGAACACATTACATTACATGTGTTCATGGGCTCCATTCCTGTCTTTCATCTCCACTGCTTTGGAGCTCAGATTTCTTTCTTCTTTTCTCCATTTATAGACCCAAGTCCCTTTACTTCATGGGCCCATCCTATAGCTCTTAACAAATTACTGACCAGGGGATTTTCTGCAGAAACTAACACCTGTGGCTAGTGATTTGTTATGTAAAAGAATACTGAAGCACTCTGGTCAGTAATGTTTGGGGAGCAAAAGATGCATTCACATGTCTCTGGTCAATAAGCTGTTAAGAAAATCCACCTTGGGTCCCGAATAATGACTGCCCACGGGTCTTGGTGCCAAGTCTGTGTTTGCCAGGAATGGATGCTACCTAAGTCAGGCATTATCCCAAGGTGAGATGGAGTGTCACTGTATTTGCTGCGCTGTGGTTGAAACTACTGTTGCATGGCGTGGAGAATAAAGAGGGATGGAAAAGCAAAAACTGATGGTAAAAATTAGGGACTGAAGCGTAACCTGGGCTGACATCTAAACATATGACTGCTGTTGTTACACAGATTATAATAAGAACAGAAATGTAGAGTTTCTAACAAAATGAGAAGTGAATAAAAGCAAAAAACAAACTCACACAAGTGTTGTACCCACAATAAAACATACACAGATGCAGGCAAAAACTAGGAAGGAATAGAGGAAAACAGCAGATAAAGTATTGCACTGAATCTGTTACTGGCTCAGTCTCTAGAGTCGACCGGATTCCAACCAATTCCTGCCGTGCTCCGTGGATGGCCGGGGCAAGCTGAGTGATCCCAGTGCCTCAGTTTCCCCATCTGCAAAAGCGGGGGTAATGACAGCATGTTCCTCACTGACCAAGAGCATCAACTGATGACTAGGATAAATAAGGGGCAGAGAACAATGCCTGCATTCATTAGGAAAGCATGAGTCAGTGCTAGCTGTGAAGGCTAGAGCCCTGGAATTAATTGGACTGCAGCTTCCTTTCCTTTCCTCAAGTTTTTCTGTTTTTTGGCTTGAAAAACAGAAAGAATACTCTCCATACGTGCTTAACTTTAATTCCCACCAAAGTTCAATAATCCAAAGAAAAAAGACCTGTATTCTGCAGCTGTTGAGAGGTTAGAGAGGAGTTAGAGAGGTGTTGCTATTAACATAATTCTGATGTATAGCCTGACTTTATTCAAGGCATCCCTTCTTTTCTCCTGCACTCTTTCCTACCCCGCACCCCTATCCTTCTGCAACCAGGGCTCTGTATAAGCAGCACCCTCAGAAAATCAGGCATCGATCTTGCAAAGTATCTGGCTGAAGGGAACATCCTAATTCCCCAAAGAATCGGGCTTCTGAAGCCCATCCCGGATGCACAGAGGGATCGCTCTGAGGCTGCTGGAGAGAAGTACAAACAGGCTCTGTTCCAAGCTCAGAGTCGCTAAGGGATTCTCCGGGCTGTCACATTTCTGCTGCCATTAGCATTTCTGTGACAGACACAGAGACCAATTAACAAAGCAACCCGGGTCTATAGAAGAGATGGGGGCAGATAAATACAAAAAGGAAAAGCGCAGGAGAAAATCAAGGGAGTGAGGGTAAAACCACATAGACAACATCCAGTGGCACTCTGTTAAATGTGATTTCATTCTCATCCCCAGGGGCATCCCTCCCTTTGCACTCTTGCCATATAGCAGCTACCAAAGGCATTAAATCCATCACATACACAAACACACACACTAGTTGCAATTATTGTAAAAAAATACATGCACACACACAAATACATATACACATATATAAACACACACACACACATATATATATAAATGTATGTGTATTATGTGTGTCCATATATCTGTATATATGTATGTGTGTCTATGTGTGTATACACACACATATGTATATTTTTTGACACTGAGTACTCTATGCTATGCTACTTCAACAATAAGGAAACAAAATTCTCTCCTGTCTTGGTGAGAAACCAAGATCCAGCAAATAATGAGCCTTGAAACTGAGGTGTAATGAATTTTGTATTTGTGCTGTGATTTGAAAAAAAAAAAAAAAATCATTCCAGGAAGGCTGAAAAAAGGCATATATCTTTAAACTCTTTGCTCTGTAAAAGTAAGACCTCAGGAAAGAAAAAAGGAAAAGATGATATTCTTGTGTGGGGATGCTGTGAATCTCCTTGAAGATGCCAAAGAGTCCATAATCCCTTGACTTCAATCCCAGGAACCATGAAACACCTACTTGGGTGAAAACTCTACCCTCAGGGTACCTGGTTTAACAGAGCTGATACTTGAGTTCAAAGGGTTAGTATGGAGGAGATTTTAGGATTGCTGTTTGCGAAGTCTTTTCAGAAGCTGAGATGGAAAAGCTCCACTCATTTCAACAATTTTGTTCTTTCATTATTTTCAAATACTAGTGACCACCCCGCCCACTGTCCTCATTCCGCCCCCAATTTCCCAGTCTTTCTCGGTTCTTTCTCAGTTCTTTCGGTTTTTTCTCACATTGACAGTGGAGTGAACCAAGATGAGCTCTGAATACTTCCTGGCTGTGAGTCCATGGGGTGGCAAACAGTGCGTGCGTGCACGCACACACACACACACACACACATGAATGCACACTCACTACTAGTTAAGAAAGTAAGGCATTAACCTGCCATTCCTGATACATCACAGAAAAATGTCAGCCTTACCTTGCTGCTTCTGTTTTGCTAGCTGTTTTGTAAAAAATGTTCAATTCATTTTTTCAAGCAGACTTGGTGATAAACATACTTAAATTGGATACTTAAGAAGGAAAAGACTGCATTCCTTCATCATTTATGCAAGTTCTTGCTTCTTAACTAGGAAAAAAAGTAACAAGAACAACTTGTCAGGTCTGCAGCTACATTTTTAGATAATAGCCTTCAAAAAAATTTCATCTTTCCAAGGAGGGAAAAAAAATGACATCCTCTTTAATCATCAAGTCCATTGCTCCATTAGCTGCTCTTAATCAACCTTTACACAAATGAGTAAGAAAATAAATCTATACCTTTGAACAGTGGCATTTCTAACAACAAAGTCAGACACCGGGATGTCTTTTTTATTAACAGAGGCGTTTTTAAATATCTGCCATATATATATGTTCAATTCAGACATTTTAGAAAACCCTGGAGAATAGCCAAGTTGGCTCTATACACTGTAAGGCTGCCCCAGGGCGAAGTGTCATTTGTGATGTTTGTTACCATTATTACCTGTGGCTTTTAGCTAAGCAGGAATAAGAAACCCAAACTCCTATGGGTTCGGGGTGAGTCTAATATTGTGCAGGTGAAAACTGAGTCAGGTAGGAGCTGCAGGGTATTGGAGCTCATGCCCCATTTCAAGAAGTTAGGGCTCTGCTGATCATTGTACAGAGGCCAGACACCCTTTTCCCCCCATGAGACATTGATAGATTTTTTAATGGCAAGTAATCTCTTGAGAGTTCCTTGGACTGCAAGGAGATCCAACCAGTCCATTCTGAAGGAGATCAGCCCTGGGATTTCTTTGGAAGGAATGATGCTAAAGCTGAAACTCCAGTAAATCTGAGTGAACTCCAGGAGTTGGTGATGGACAGGGAGGCCTGGCGTGCTGCAATTCATGGGGTCGCAAAGAGTCAGACATGACTGAGTGACTGAACTGAATTGAACTGAATCCAAACTTTAAAAAAACAAAACAAAACAAGTCTGAGCAGGACAAATAAAATATATCTATGAGACTTCTGGTTAACAGGCAGGAAGAAAAGGGGAAAGAGACAGGGAGTTTGGGATGGACATATACACACTGTTATATTTAAAATGGCAACCAACAAGGTCCTACTGTATAGCAGATGGGATTCTGCTCAATGTTGTGTGACAGCCTGGATGAGAGGGGAGTTTGAGGGAGAGTGGATGCACATACATGTATGGCTGAGTTTCTTTGTTGTTCTCTTGAAACGATCATAACACTGTTAATCGACTATACCCCAATATAAAATAAAAAATTTAAAAATACTCTGAGTTAGATTCAGCCTGTACATTCTCAATTTCAACCTCTAGTCAACAGGTTCTCCACTGGACCGTCACCTCGCGTGCCCCAACCCATCTCTGACTTATCATCATAGGCACCAAAGAATGATCATTTCACATCCTGTGAATACGGGACCATTGGGGAGATTTCATAAAGCACCTCTCAAGAGCTTTCTTCGTTTCTTATAACACACCAAGCTCTTACCACTCTTTCAGAAAACACAAGGGCATCATCAGCTATCACCAAGAGCACCCCAACTAGCAAACAAAAACTCTCAAATGCAAAGAAATTTAAATGTGATTAAATCCGAAGGGCAAAATGAAAAATGACACGTTAAAATCACTCTACAAAGCATGTATCATTTTTAACAACCTAAGACAAAAAGGAATCTATGCAAAAGGACAAATCAACAGAAATCCTTTCTCCTCGCCCCAGCAGAAAAGAAAACTTGTCTCATCAATTGCCCTCTTTAAAAGACTAATGCCATTTGCAGCAACATGGCTGGACCTAGATAGAGGTGACCACACTAAACGAAGTGAGTCAGAAAGAGACAGATAGATAACCATACAAAATCACTTACATGCAAAATCTAAAATATGGCACAAATGAGCTTATCTACGAAACAGAAACAGGCTTACAGAAACAGAGAACAGACTTGTATATGCCAAGGGGTAGGAAGGTGCGGGAGGGGTGGTTTGAGAGTTCCGGGTTAGCAGATACAAACTCTTGCGTATAGATTAAACAAAAAAGTCCTGCTGTATAGCAGAGAGAACTACATTCAACATCCTGTGATAAACTATAGTCGAAAAGAATGTGAAAAAGAGTAGGTATATATAACTGAATCACTCTGCTGTATATTAAAAATTAACACAACACAAATCAACTCTACTTCAATGAAATAAATTTTAACATAAACTCTTCTCTTTCAATTTTAAAACCTTTTCCTAATTTATGGTGCAAGCCTAACCACCCAGACTACACCGTTCCCAAGCACGATGCTCAAACAACCTGGGGTAGACTCTGATGTGTGAATTCTCAGTCGCTCAGTCATCTCTGACTCTTTGTGACCCCCATGGACTGCAGCCTGCCAGGCTCCTCTGTCCATGGGATTTTTCCAGCAAGAATCCTGGAATGGGTTGCCACTTCCCATTCCAGGGCATCTTCGCAACTGAGCAATGGAAGCCGCGTCTCCTGCTTCTGCTGTATTGGCAGGCGGCTTCTTTACCACTGAGAAACTAACTTCTCAAGACTTTTATAGGATTGTAGACTCTGGGCTCAATCCCATAAAAGTCTTGAGAATATGCACTGATCTCAAATGAACTCAGCTGCCAGCATACTGGTAAAAAGCATCTGGAGAATTTGTCGGTAGTTATTCCCAGCTGTTTATCATTCCTGGAAGACTCCTCTGCACACTCGGCACCATCAAGTTAGCATTAATATGACTCACTCACCCCACTGGGTACAGTAAATCCCGTGCATCAAAGATGCTTTAGAAAATTGTTTGCAAGTCTCTTGTTGCACTGGGATGATTTTTGACAATCTGAGACTTTTACACTAAATAAATGTTTGGAACAGGTGACTATAAAAAATAGTAGCTTGAATCCTGACCCAGATATAGTTTTATTTTTACTTATTTGGGGATGCAGTGCTGTGTGGAGGAAGGTGCTGTCTATAACCCTAACATTGAGAAGCTTAAGTTTTTGTACATTTTGAGGGCTTTAATTTTTTTTTTTAATTTGGGGATGGGAGTTCTAACCCCTGGACCGGTCCATCATCATCAGACAACTCTTTCAACCGCACATGACAATGGACTCCAAGTATGAATGAAAGGACAATAACAGAGGCCAAATGAACAAAAAAGGAACAGTGGTTTCAACAAGTGTATCTGTCACGTAAATGCCATCTAGTGCTAAGCATGGGGCTGGAATTGTGCCTTCATGATCTGAAAGGAGCCTGGCTCCTTTCATCTTTTCCCACATATGTCTTTAAAATGCTTATGAAACACAGTGGTTGCAACAGCTCCAGCCAGCACATCCAAAATCCAGACAGCAGAAAGGATAGAAGATTAAAGAGAGGCACTTGCATTTTAAGGACACTAAAAAGCCTCCTGATGAAAGTGAAAGAGGAGAGTGAAAAAGCTGGCTTAAAGCTCAACATTCAGAAAACGAAGATCATGGCATCCGGTCCCATCACTTCATGGGAAATAGATGGGGAAACAGTAGAAACAGGGTCAGACTTTATTTTGGGGGGCTCCAAAATCACTGCAGATGGTGATTGCAGCCATGAAATTAAAAGATGCTTATTCCTTGGGAGAAAAGTTATGACCAACCTAGATAGCATATTCAAAAGCAGAGACATTACTTTGCCAACAAAGGCCTGTCTAGTCAAGGCTATGGTTTTTCCTGTGGTCATGTATGGATGTGAGAGTTAGACTGTGAAGAAAGCTGAGCACCGAAGAATTGATGCTTTTGAACTGTGGTGTTGGAGAAGACTCTTGAGAGTCCCTTGGACGGCAAGGAGATCCAACCAGTCCATTCTGAAGGAGATCAGCCTTGGGATTTCTTTGGAAGGAATGATGCTGAAGCTGAAGCTCCAGTACTTTGGCCACCTCATGCGAAGAGTTGACTCATTGGAAAAGACTCTGATGCTGGGAGGGATTAGGGGCAGGAGGAGAAGGGGACGACAGAGGATGAGATGGCTGGATGGCATCACGGACTCGATGGACGTGAATTTGAGTGAACTCCGGGCGTTGGTGATGAACAGGGAGGCCTGGCGTGCTGCGATTCATGGGGTCGCAAAGAGTCAGACACGACTGAGCGACTGAACTGAACTGAACTGATTGATTGGACATTTCCATTTGACACTTTTACAATCAAATGGCTATACCTAGCTACAAGGAAATGCGACATTTACACCAGGTGGCATGTGCTTGTTGTAAATTAGGGTCCTGTTTTTAAGGAAGGAGAACATATCCTGGGAGAGACAATGAGAAGGCTCTCATAATAAGGGTTCTAGCTATTTTCCATTGCAGCCCCTGTGCTGGCAAGTCTCATATACTTATGGTTTATTACTATTATTGTTGTTGCTGTTATTGTTCAGTCAGTCGTATCTGACTCTTTGTGACACCACAGACTGTAGCACACCAGGCTTCCCTGTCCTTCACCATCTCCTGGGACTGGCTCAAACTTATGACCATTGAGTTGGTGATGCCATCCAACCATCTCATCCTCTGTCGCCCCCTTCTCCCCCTGCCATCAATCTTTCCCAGCATCAGGGTCTTTTCCAAAGAGTCGGCTCTTCTCATCAGGTAGCCAAAGTTTTGTAACTGCAGCTTCAGCATCAGTCCTTCCACTGAATATTCAAGGTTGATTTTCTTTAGGATGGAGTGGTTGGATCTCCTTGCTATCCAAGGGACTCTCAAGAGTCTTCTCCATCACCACAGTTCAAAAGCATCAATTCTTGGGCACTCAGCCTTCTTTATGGTCCAACTCTAACATTCATACACGACTACTAGAAAAACCATAGCTTTGATTATATGGGCCTTTGTTAGCATTGTGATGTTTCTGCTTTTTAATATGCTGTATAGGTTGGTCATAGCTTTTCTTCCAAAGAGCAAGCGTCTTTTAATTTCATGGCTGCAGTCACCATCCAAAGTGATTAATAATAATAATATTATTATTATTAATCACCAAATATTGTGGGGCCACATGCATTTACATGTAATTCTTAGAACCATCCTCCAAGGTAGCACATTCAGCATCATCAGGTTGGAATCAGGGGCCAGAAGGCCCAGGGTGACACAGCAGGATGTCTGAAGAGCTGAGTGTCCCCTCCAAGGTGAGGAACATCCTGCAGTCTCAGAGATGCCCTACAGTGTACCACTTCCCGCTGATTCTGGTCCTCACACACCTGGCCTCAAGTCAACTTAGATGATTCTTGCCAAGCCTGCGCAAGCCTGGGGACTCACTGCTTTTCTGACGTTTAGGTATCACATACCCAGTCTCACTTGAATGACGTGATTTGACTTGTCAAGTAATTATTCAGCCTGACTATGTGCAGGGCACTGTGATGAGCTATGATCTTTTTATCCATTAGGCATCTGCAGGCCAGCCAGTCATAAATAGGCCACCAGGGTTTTAATTTAGCTCACAGTTTATTGGAGGGTGGGCAAAATGTTTTAAAAACCTTTTGCGAAAATTAGTTATTCACCTTTAAAAGTCAGGTTTTTCATCAAAATCTGCATGCCTGTCTTCTCTTAAGAAAGAGGATGGTCCAGTAACCCTGGGTCTACACCCCAATCAGGATGGAGAACGGGCTGCCTCCTAAGCCAGGATGCATCTCCATGGAGACCAAGTTTCCACCTGGCCTGCTTCACTTAAATTTACTCTTCCTGCCTGGCTCTGTGGGCATTTGAGTTTATGACCCATGGGAAGGGGGGAAATTACACAGAGAGCTAAGCTCCAGGCAAAAGGCTGTAATAACTGAATTTCAAGCTTCCACAAACCCCAGTACCTGCTACACAGATAAATAACTAAAAAGCACCTCAGGGCTATTAATCCAGGACCTTTTTATCATCATTAAATTGAAGAGAAAATTGAAACAGTGGCTGAAATCTCTCTTTGATCTAGAGCAAAGGGATGTTAATAACCACGTTTCTGGGGAGAGAGCTTATTAACATGGAACTTAGTGGTATTCCTGTAACAGCCGTTATCAGGAATGTTCCCAATAAATGAATTTCAGACTTGCTTGTGAATATATGAATGAGGGGATTCTCTGGGTTTCTATGGCCATTCACTCCCAGCAAGTGAAAGCATTTTGAGTTTTGTGAGCTCAAAGGCATATTTGAGAGTTACAATGTGAATACAAAGGGCTATTTAGACAAAGACTCCGTTGCAAAATACATTTTTTAAAATATATAAAATTTATATAAATATATTAAAAATTTATAAAATTCTAAGATCAGGGTTTGGTTTTAAGTTTCTTAAGGATCCTAGTGGAAACTAAAAATACAGAAATTACCACATTTGTTTTTCTTAGCCTTTTATCTATAAATATTGAAGTGATTCATCTGTCTTAATTCATGCACACCTCACAAAATTTCTAACTTGTGTGTGACAGAAACAGTTCCAAGCATGAAATGAGAGAGACTGTGCAAAGCAGTCTGGGAAAAATTCTACAGATGGCCAGACTTGAGGCATACCTCTGAGTGTACCACTTGGGGTACAATACAAAAGTGACCCTCCAATACAGCAGCTTATAAAAGATACAAGTTTACATTTTTTTCTCATGTATAGAGTCCTGGGCTAGTAAGACAGTTCCAAACTCTTACCGTGTGGCTTCTAACTCTGGGTCCAAAGTGGCTGCTTCAGTTCCCACCATCACATCTATATGAGACAGTGGGAAGCAAAGATCCAGGAAGCACTTTAAACTACTTCCCATATCTCTCTGATAAAAGTTTAATCCCAGGAGTTCAATGAACTGTAACAAAGGTCACGAAATGTAAACTTGAGCTACATCCAAGTGCCTAGCTAAAACTTGGGAGCTACATTATTGAAGAGAGTGAGAAAACATCCTGGTAAGCTATCACCAGTCACATTCATACTAGAGAAAGGAGCTCTTTTTAAATTTAAAACACAAAAAGTCCAAAACATTCCTAGCCTTTGTGAATACAACCTCATATGCAATGCAATAATAACTCTAGAAAAAGAAGACAGACAGACATTCAAGAAGAGATTAATGCATCATGTGATCCCCTAGATAAAATACAGGGAACCATGTGTAACAAAGCACTTCAGACCACGCACTCTGCAGTTAGACCCTTTGTATTGAGGTTAGCAGATATTTGGTCCTGTCAAAATGCACATAAGGTATTTGATCAACTCCAAAATGTCCTTGATATTTAGTCCTGTCCAAAACCATTTGCCATAAGCCAAATATGCTCATGGACATTTTGGACAGGACCAAATTTCAAGGGTGTTTTGTGTGCTTAGTCGTTCAGTCACGTCCAACTCTTTGCAACCTCATGGATTGTAGCCCACCATGCTTCTCTGTCCATGAGGATTCTCCAGGCAAAAATACTAGAGTGGGTTGCCATGCCCTTCTCCAGGGGATCTCCCCAACTCAGGGATCAAACCCAGGTCTCCCACACTGCAGGTAGATTCTTTACTGTCTGAGTCACCAGGGTGGGAACCAAATGTCTTAGGAACATTTTCAGTCAGTTCAGCTCAGTTGCTCAGTCGTGTCTGACTCTTTGCGACCTCATGGACTGCAGCATGCCAGGCCTCCCTGTCCATCACCAACTCCTGGAGTTTACTCAAACTCTTGTTCATTGAGTCAGTGACGCCATCCAACCATCTCATCTTCTGTCATCCCCTTCTCCTCCTGCCTTCAGTCTTTTCCAGCATCAGGGTCTTCTCAAATGAGTCAATTGTTCACATTAGGTGGCCAAAGTATTGGAGTTTCAGCTTCAGCACCAGTCCTTTCAATGAATATTCAGGACTGATTTCCTTTAGAATGGACTGGTTGGATCTCCTTGCAGTCCAAGAGACTCTCAAGAGTCTTCTCCAACACCACAGTTCAAAAGCATCAATTCCTTGGCGCTCAGCTTTCTTTATAGACCAACTCTCACATCCATACCTGACTACTGGAAAAACCATAGCTTTGACTAGACAGACCTTTATGGGCAAAGTAATATCTCTGCTTTTTAATACGCTGTCTAGGTTGGTCATAACTTTTCTTTCCTTCCAAGGAGTAAGGGTCTTTTACACAGGACCAGATGTCCTGCAAGATGTATATGAGTTCTGCTTCCACTCCTTTTCCTGCTGTTTGACCTTGAGGAAGTGATTCAACCTCTCTGTGCCCTTATTGGCAACAGCATAATGCTTGCCAAGCTATAAAACCATGCCTCACTTCAATCTGAGGCACTCTGCCTATCTCCCAGACAGTGGGAAAGAAGGGAGAAAGGAACCCATACTTATTTCTTACAAATCAATGTCCATGGTGAGGTATCTGTTACTCTCACACACATCTTTGTGGCCAGAAATGAATCACAGTTTCACCTAGGTTGGGAAATGAAGTCTTGACCTATTTTGTGCTCTGAAAATTCCAACAGAGTCAAGCACTCCACAAAGCAGCTCAATTCCTGCTCCTGAGAATCCCCAATTCTATTTCCAGGGCTATGCACTTTTTATTTGTTGTTATCTTGGTCGTTGTGGTCAGTAAGAGACGTCTTTGCTAGTAAGTGTCACCCTAAACTTGGAAACTGAGTACCTTTATGCTTCTCTGTAATGGTCATTCATGTTTCTGAAAGTTTTGCAGTTTGAAGATTTATGTGAGAGCTTTCTAGAAAGAGTCACCCTGTCAGATTCACAGGTTTTCTTTCCAGAGCCCTCCAAACAGACAACTCTGAGAGCCTGGGGATAAACCTGATTCAACCTTTGGTTCACAGTTAAGTAAAAACTAGGGAGCTTTGGTCTTGTCTCCTTTTTTGGAATATAATTGCTTTACAATCTTGTGTTAGCTTCTGCTGTACAACAAATTGAATCAGCTACATGTATAAATATATCCTGTCCTTCTTGAGCCTCCCTTCCACCCTCCTACATCCCACCCATCTAGGACCTCATGGAGCACTGGGCTGAACTCCCTGCACTATAAGCAGCCTCTCACTGGCTGTCTATTCTATATACAATGGCATATATATGTTCATTGCTACTCTCCCAATTCATCACACCTTCCCTGTCCCCAGCCCCACCATCTCCACGTCTATTCTCTACATCTGCATCTCTATTCCTGCCCTGCAAAATAGGTTCATCTGCACTGTTTTTCTAGATCCCATATACATACGTTAATATACAATATTTGAAGACCATAATTCAAAACCACACATGCACCCCAGTGTTCATTTAATACCATTTACAATAGCCAGGACATGAAAACAGCCTAAATGTCCATCAACACATGAAAGTATAAAGATGTAGTTCATATATACAATGGAATACAACTCAGCCATAGAAACCAATGAAACTGAGTCATTTGTAGTGACGTGGAGGGACTGAAGAGTGTGTTATACATAGTGAAGTAACTCCAAAAGAGCTGTGGTCTCACCTTAGAGGATCAGCGGGTTTAAAATAAAATGAAACAGTAAACATGTCCTATGTTCAAAGATGCAAATTGCCGAAAATAGGATTGAAAATAGGATCCAAAATACGACCTCATTCTGCAAAGGATGTTGCTGGTAATAAATTGCTTTCCTCCCCATCATCCATGTTCTATTCTCAGGACAATCCCACAGACATGATACAGTCTTGGAATCACCTTTTTCGCAGGGAAAGTCACAGGGCCCCTGTGTGGTCAAACGAGAGTTCTACTCCAGGTTCAAGTACTTTCCTTGCAGGGTGTCCAGGGCAACTGTTGCAGACAAATGCAACTGGGAAAACAGCTCTTTTGTCTTCAGTTCTGAGAGTTGTTTGCATTTGAATTCCATGTTTGGAATAACTTTAATTTTGAGTATTTTGGTTGGAGTCAAAAGCTCAGTACTTGATGAAAAGTAAAGTCAGTGGATAGCACTAAAACCAGTGTGAAAATAGTACAAATAATCCAACTATTTAACAACTGATTGAATGGTGCTTGCTGGTATCCTGTGTCAAGCCGAAGAGCAAAGATCATTTCTGTCTGTGAGATAAGAAAGCATCACAGATTATCTTTGAAGTCTCTCAGCAAGGCTCATTATAAATGATCAGGATGATGTCTTTCCATAATTCCAACAGAGTAAGAATCTTCCTGTTTGCTTTTATCCACCTTTTTCCTCTTCCAAGATCAGAGGAGATGACTGTTTCTTTAGCACATCTCCAGGTAAAGCCACTGGCTGGCATTTACTGCCTGTTTTCTAGGAAAAACTCATCTTGAAATCTGAAAATTACTCTCTGAGTAGCAGGAAGCTCATTCCAGGAATGTTGAGTGGGAATTTAATATCAAAATAAAGAAAAGTGAAGCAGCTTCCATTCGCTTTTTTCATCTTCCTTGTTCAGTTCTTAACTCCTTAAAATCCATTTCATATATCCTTCATGTTTTTCAAAAATATTTATTCTCATGGTATTCTATGGCATGACTCTTTATTTTCCATGGAGCTAAGGTAATAAACCCACACCCAGCCAATGTGCCAACCACACAATTTTTGTTTCCCTTTCTCTTATCTTTGTTGTGTCCAAAAGCACATATTTAAACTCGAAGTCAATGAACTTGAAAAGTGTCTGATTTAATTCTCTCCTATTAGTGAACAATCTCTGGATGAGCTGAAGATCGATCCTTTTACCTCCCATCATTAGGAGGCTTACCCTGCAGCGAACACTCCTCAGGGTCCAGAGCAGGGGGCTTGCATTTCCAGCCCATAAACCACTGACAGTCAAGGAAGTCGCCTTGTGCTAAATGTCACACCACATGTGCACACAAATAACTTTCTGAAGGATGAGCCACAGCCTTCTAGCAATTCCTCAAAAGCCATCTCTGGCACCAGCCATGTGACAGAGAGCTGAAACACTGGTGGGTAAATTTCATGAGACCCACCACTGTATCCACTTGAATAATGTAGTATAATGTAGAATAATGTAATCTGGAACTGTGAACTTCCAGATGTTCAAGCTGGTTTTAGAAAAGACAGAGGAACCAGAGATCAAATTGCCAACATCTGCTGGATCATCGAAAATGCAAGAGAGTTCCAGAAAAACATCTACTTCTGTTTTATTGACTATGCCAAAGCCTTTGACTGTATGGATCACAATAAACTGGACAATTCTGAATGAGATAGGAATACCAGACCACCTGACCTGCCTTTTGAGAAACCTATATGCAGGTCAGGAAGCAACAGTTAGAAGTGGACATGGAACAACAGACTGGTTCAAAACAGGAAAAGGAGTACGTCAAGGCTCTATATTGTCACCCTGCTTATTTAACTTCTATGCAGAGTATATCATGAGAAACACTGGGCTGGAGGAAGTATAGGCTGGAATCAAGATTGCAAGGAGAAATATCAGTAAACTCAGATATGCAAATGACACCACCATTATGGCAGAAAGTGAAGAAGAACTAAAGAGCCTCTTGATGAAAGTGAAAGAGGAGAGTGAAAAAGTTGGCTTAAAGCTCAACATTCAGAAAACGAAGATCATGGCATCCAGTCCCATCACTTAATGGCAAATAGATGGAGAAACAGTGGAAACAGTGGCTGACTTTATTTTCCTTGGCTTCAAAATCACTGCAGATGGTGACTGCAGCCATGAAATTAAAAGACGCTTACTCCTTGGAAGGAAAGTTATGGCCAACCTAGACAGCATGTTAAAAGCAGAGACATTACTTTGTCAACAAAAGTCAGTACAGTCAAGGCTATGGTTTTTCCAGTGGTCATGTATGGATGTGAGAGTTGGACTACAAAGAAAGTTGAGTGCCAAAGAATTGACGCTTTTGAACTGTGGTGTTGGATAAGACTCTTGAGAGTCCCTTGGACTGCAAGGAGATCCAACCAGTCCAGCCTAAAGGAGATCAGTCCTGGGTATTCATTGGAAGGACTGATGTTGAAGCTGAAACTCCAATACTTTGGCCACCTGATGCGAAGAGCTGACTCATTTGAAAAGACTCTGATGCTGGGAAAGATTGAGGGCAGGAGGGGAAGGGGACGACAGAGAATGAAATGGTTGGATGGCATCACCGACTCAATGGACATGGGTCTGGGTGGACTCCAAGAGTTGGTGATGGACAGGGAGACCTGGCATGCTACAGTTCATGAGGTTGCAAAGACTCAGACATGAATGAGCGACTGAACTGAACTGAACTGAATATCACTGTTTCTACTTGAATGTACTTTCAGCCCACCTACTGGCAAGTTTATCTTTGTTGCTGCCCATTTGCTGAGAGCTTTTAGAATCAACAAGCTTTCACACGAAATTTCCTTGCACCACTGGCCTCAGAGGCCCTTTTCAGCTATGATGTATCACTGGGTGCCAGGCACTGTCCAAGGTGCTAGCCTGAGCTGAGCTGAGGGCATCCGGGCTTCCTGGAGCCCCCAGTCTAGCCGCTGCATTCCAGAGCCAGTCCGATCCACTCATCGACATCATCTTCCTTGTTCTGTAGGCTCTCAGGTCAGCCCTGGCCCTCGCTGAGTATGATGTCTGAGCACATACAACCTTTAGGGGATCAGGTGTTTTCAAGAGTAAAGTGGAACTAACAGGACTTCCCTGGTGCTCCAGTGGTAAAGAATCCGCCTGCCAATGCAAGAGACACGGGCTTAATCCCTGATCCGGGAGGATTCCACACACTGCGAAGCACCTAAGCCCATGCGTCACAACTTCTGAGCCCACACGCCCTAGAGCCACAGGAGAATCCACCGCAGTGAGAAGCTCTCCCACCTCAGGGGAGCAGTCTCCACTTGCCACAACTAGAGAAAGCCCGAGTGCAGCAACAAAAACCCAGCGCAACTAAAAAAATTTAGTGAATAAACAAGTTATTAAAAC
Source organism: Capricornis sumatraensis (assembly GCF_032405125.1). Taxonomy (NCBI): domain Eukaryota; kingdom Metazoa; phylum Chordata; class Mammalia; order Artiodactyla; family Bovidae; genus Capricornis; species Capricornis sumatraensis. The sequence goes on along the minus strand of NC_091085.1, from coordinate 54,199,398 downwards.
GGAAATAATAGTATCTACCTCCATAGACTCCATCAGAATTAAGGTAACACACAGGGCTGCCTGGTATAGGGATGGTGCTAAATAAATGGTGTTTCCTGACTTCAATCACACTCTTATCTGCTCAGTTGCTAAATATGCCAAGGAACATTGCATACATGAGACAGAGTGGACTTCAGAGCCCCAGACTCTGTTCAGATTCATAGCTCTTCTCACGCAGTGTGGGAAGGCCTTTATAAAAGGTGGCTTCGTCCTTCATGGCTGCCAAGGACTGAGCTGGGTCCCCTCAGATGCATCCACTGAAGCCTTAACGCCATCCCCATGATGCGTTTGTTAGGGGGCCTTTGGGAAAGAACTAGCATAGATGAGGTCACAAGGGTGGGGCCCCACGAAGGGATTAATGTTCTTTGCGTGGGGGCATGTCCTGAGGCCTGTGAGATCTTAGTTCCGTGACCAAGGATTGAACCTGCAGTGGAAGCACAAAGTCTTAACCACTGGACCACCAGCAAAGTCCCAAGGGACTGTATGTGCTGGGTGCTCAGTTGCGCAGTCATGTCTGACTCTTTGTGACCCCATAGGCTATAGCCCATGAGGCTCCTCTGTCCATGAGGATTTCCCAGCAAGGATACTGGAGTGGGTTGCCATTTCCTACCCCAGGGGATCTTTCCAACCCAGGGACCGAACCTGCGTCTCCTGCATTGGCAGGCGGCTTCTCTACCACTGCACCACCTGGGAAGCCCTTTATATTAATAAGAAGAGACAGCAAAGGGCTCTCTCTACCCTGTGAGGACATGGTGAGAAGGTGGCCGTCTGCAGCCAGGAAGGGAATGCTCACCAGGACCCACCAGCCTGGCACCCAGACTTCAGACTCCCAGTCTCCAGAAGTGAGAGGAAACAAATCTTTCTTGCTTCAGTCCCCCGGTCTATGGTACTTTTTTACAGCAACCCACCTGGATGAATCCAGTATCTCATATGGGATAGATATTGGCTGAGGGATGCACTGTGCTCTTTCTTATTGTAAACATTTAAGTTGCCTCTTTAAAATAAGTGTGACTGTCAAATAAAGTGATCTATGGAACGGAAACAGACTCTGACATAGAGAACAGACTTGTGGTGGCCACAGGTGAAGGGAAAGGTTTGATTGGGACTTTGGGACTAGCAGAGGCAACTTTATATATAGGATGGAAAAAAAAAAAAAAAACCACATCCTACTGTATAGCACCAAGAACTACCTTCAGTATCCTATGGTAAACCATAATGGAAAAGAATATTGAAAAGAGCATACATACACACACACGCATGCACACATATGCATAGCAGAATCACTTTGCTGTACAACCAAAGTTAACATGCAAATCAACTATACTTCAATAAAATAAATTTTAAAAAAGAACTATTCAGGAATGTGTTTTTTATCCTCATCTACTTCTGACACTACAGGAAGCCCCAAGCTCCCTGGCCATCCTACATCCTCCAGGCTCTAATCCACATGCATTAAAACAGATACAAGTGTGAGTATCTCCCAACCCACCCCACTTCCTGTCCCCTCTCCCACATCCTTTATATTTTACTTGCTTTTCTGTCTGCCTTCACCCAGCTATATGGTCCATGGGGGCAAGGATTTGTATCTCTTTTGTTCAGCTGGTGTGTATCCAGGGCCTAGAACAGTGCTGGCATGTAGTGAGTACCAAAGACTATGCAGTGAATGGATGTGTAAATGAATGACTGCAGGAATAAGTGACCAGTCAATCAGTCAGTTCAGTTGCTCAGTTGTGTCCAACTCTTCATGACCCTATGGACGTCAGCATGCCAGGCCTCCCTGTCCATCACCAACTCCCGGAGCTTGCTCAAACTCATGTCCGTCAAGTCGGTGATGCCATCCAACCATCTCATCCTCTGTCATCCCCTTCTCCTCCTGCCTTCAATCTTTCCCAGCATTAGGGTCTTTCCCAATGAGTCAGTTCTTCACATCAGGTGGCCAAAATAAGTGGCTGTGTAAATCAATTATCTTGTGAACAATGCATGCATGAATGCTGAAATAAATAAACGGGTGCCTGGGTTCATGAAAGAACCAGGAATGAACAGTGAAAATGAAACTAGCTCAGTCGTGTCCAGCTCTTTGCGACCCCATGAACTATACAGCCCACCAGTTTCATCTGCTCATGGAATTCTCCAGGCAAGAATACTGGAGTGTATTTCCAATCCCTTCTCCAGGGGATCTTCCCAACCCAAGGATTGAACCTGGGTCTCCTGCATTGCAGGCAGATTCTTCACCATCTGAGCCACTAGGAATAAACAGATGCATGCATAAATCAATGCACTGGACGATGCCATGAATTTAAACCTGGGGTTTAAAGCCCACACTTTTTCAGTGGTCCAGTATTGGGCTTTTATGGATAAAAGGTATCAGGATGAGTGGATAACATGGCTCCCATCACGTGCACCAGAGCACGCCCATTTATCTTTCTATTAGAGACTGGTGTTTTGCATTAAGATTTTAAATGAAAACTTAAAAACTGGTACTCATATTTTAAAAGTGTGAACCATCGCTGTCCGAGTTGAGTAAAACTGGAAAGAGAAAAAAATGTTGTGAAACACAGGCATGAACACACAACCCAAGTTGGTGAGAAAGGTATAAATTACACAGCTCCTTCATGAACAATAAAATACAATATGATGGGGATGAGCTATTCACAAAGCTATGCTCTTTCACCAGTTCCTAAGAGACAACAGGGGTATTAAAAATACAGATTTTTGACCTGAAGGTGTTTTGCATAACAGCAACCCCTGAAACCCCAGCCCATCTTTCTCTCTTACAGAACTTGCTCAAGAGGGCAAGCCTATGAAAGTACACAAGATTAAAAGATTCCATTTCACTTGGTCTGAACAAAGCATAAAGTCTCAGGGGTAAAGGAAAGCATGCCCTTCTCCGCAAACTTTTCAACATGTCCCTGACTTCCCTGGTAATCAGAAATGAAGTTAATTCTTATTGAATTTCCTGACAGCTAGCCTCATCGAGTTTTTACTGACTCTACTTATTACATTCACGTATCAGAATCTATTTTATCTGTTCTATCAGAAATATGTGGGTTGTAAGTTTCACGGCTGATGCTTGTCAATCAGAGCCGCCAAGGAGTGGAAAGGACCCCATGTGCCAGAAAGAAATCTACAGAAAAGGACGTGCAATCAATCAGTTCCCTGACAGGAGAAAAGACAAACTTTCACACGCACTATGTCCTCAAGTCATGTTTCTTCCTTCACTCCAGGGCAATGATTTCATCCAACTGGAGGGGTTCCTGTTATCATATAAAATAAAAGAGGGTAAGGAAAATAGTGAAGATGGGAGCTCTGAGTACATCTGCATGGGCAAATTTGAGAATGATAAGATGCTGGCCAGGCCAATGGGGTCTCTACTCACACAAGAAAAGAAGGGACCAGGCAGGACACACAGCAAGTGAAAAAAAAAAAAAAAGTGAAAGCATTAGTCACTCAGACATGTCCAACTCTTTGCAATTCCATGGACTGTAGCCGATTCCATGGACTGTAGCCGACCAGGCTCCTCTGTCCATGGAATTCTCCAGACAAGAATACTGGAGTGGGTAGCCATTCCCTTCTCCAGGGGATCTTCCCAACCCAGGGATCAAACCTGAGTCTTCTTATTGCAGGCAGATTCTTTACCATCTGAGCCACCAGGGAAGGCCACACAATAGGCAGGGGAAGTGGCTTTGGAAAGCTCTGCCAGGAACTTTCCTCGTCCAGGAAACACTACTTCCCTTCCTTGTTGCAATCTCTACCAAAATAAATAAATAAAAATGTGAACCATGTTACTCAAAAATGCTTTCTTCTCATTAAAGAATGACCCTAAATTTACAGACTTTAACATTTTGGCTACTGATGACTTGATGGAAGGAAGGAGGGAAAGATGGACAGAGGTAACAGTGAGGCAGAAAGCAGATGGGCCCCAGGTTGAGCCGCTGGAATCTTGTCCGCTGTGGACAGATACTTCAAAACTAAGATAAGAGCAGGAGCAGAGAGGAGCTGAGCGCTGCCCAGATAAAAGACCACACATTTCTCATCCTGGAGGTCAAGGACACCCAACTACACATGCACAGAGAGGCTCCCCGTGGGTCCAAGAAAGGAGGGGCGCCACCCCATTGTAGGTGGTGTCAACCTACCCATAGGCCTCTTCACTAGAATTCATCTTGGCTAAGAGATGTGTGTGCACACAGGGGAGGACTCTGAGAGATACCAAAGATGGGCTCAGAGTCAGACAAAGCAAAATGATTGGCCAGAGGAAACCCAGAAGAAATGCCCCATATAAGTGATTCAGACTACAGTAAGTCCCCTACATATGAATCAGATCCCTTGTGAGAATGCACTGGTAAGTCCAACAAAGTCAGTCTAGGTACCTAACTAACACAATCAGCTATATACCACTACTTTTATACTTGCTCCTGGACATTCTGGACTTGAAATAAAGATGCTGTCCCACTGTACTCTATACAGTACTGCGGGCTTCCCAGGTGGAGCCAGCAGCAAAGAACCTGCCTGCCAATGAAGGATACAGAGAGATGTGGGTTCGATCCCTGGGTCGAGAAGATCCCGTGGAGGAGGGCATGGCAACCTACTCCAGTATTTTTGCCTGGAGAATCCCATGGACAGAGGAGCCTGGCGGGCCACAGTCCACAGGGTTGCAAAGAGTTGGACACAACTGAAGTCGTGACTTAGCACGCATGCATACAGTACTGTACAGTGAGGTGCACAAAAGCACAACCACTTGTACAGGAGGCATGCACGGGACAACATACACCAGTACGTGAACTAACTTAGGTGACTGGACATGTGAACACACGCTCGCATCTTTGAAATTTCACAACTTGAAGGTTTGTATGTCCGATTCTTTGCAACCCGTGGACTGTAGCCCACCAAGCTCCTCCGTCCATGGGCTTCTCCAGGCAAGAATACTGGAGTGGATCGCCATTTCCTTCTCCAATGTAGGGGGCTTACTGTACCACAAAGGCACAATTCTCTCTCTGGGTCTGCTCATGTGTCTATCCACACATACTCTTTTTCCTTCTAATAAACACTTTACTTGTTTCACTTCTTTCCATCTCGTGGTGGAGTTTCATTTCTACACAGCCAGCAGCCCAGGGCCTTGTCACAGGCCACAGGCCCTCATGGTCTAGTGGTTAGCATTCAGTACTGTCACTGCCATGGCCTGACTTCAATCTCCGGCTGGGAACAAAAACTCTGCTTCACGACACTGCTGGCCAAGGCCACCCAGATCAGTGAGATGTGAGAGAGACAGAGGGCAGAGGTCACGGAGGCAAAGAGAGAGAGGAAAGAATGAAGTAAAAAGAATATCTTCCATTGACAAGGCCTTCCCCCCTTTACAGATGGTATTAGGATTCTCTCTAAACTCTAACTCCACCAAAGACTGGTTTTGTGACCTCGGGGACATCTTTCCTCTTTGCTGGGCCTCTTTCCTCCCAGTATATGGAAGCATTGCACTAGATGTTCTCAAAAAAATTCTGTAGCTCAATCTTATTACAGAGAAAGGGGAAGTTTTACTTGTCCAAATTGATCTGAAAGTAGAAACAACATTTAACTGATTTTTTCCTAAAACCTCAGTCCTGGGACCTCCCTGGTGGTCCAGTGGCTAAGACTCTGTGCTTCCAATGCAGGGGACCTGGGACCCATCCTTGGTCAGGGATCTAGATCTCACATGTCAAAACTAAAAGTTCACATGCCACAACTAAGGTCCAATCAAATAAATCAATAAATATTTTTTTAAAAAATCAGTCCTACTCACTTCAGGAAGGGTCCCTTCTCTCCAATGAGCAAAAGGCATTCCAGATGCTCCTGGGTAAGTGTGTAGTGGGTTTATCTCTGCTCTCTGCTCACCCAAAATCCTATGAACGTGAGCGAACGCAGTTTGAGAAGGAAAAGCAAGAAGGCCACCAGGACAAAGAGAATGCAGGAGAGATGGCATCAGATGGATGATAACTGCCTGGGGAAGACAAAACACTGATGAAGCATTAGGACAACTGGGTTTCTGGAGCAGAGGAGTCAGCAGCCAAGATGCCCACCGAGAGGGGCAGTGCTGGAGGAGCGAGAGGATGGGCCAGCTCATCCCAGAGCGCCCCAGAGGCAGAAACAAGGGAGGTGTGGAGTCAGGCAGGGGCCTGAGAACAAGAAAAATGATTCAAGATGTGTGCCCTAATCCAGACCTCCCCCACCCCCTACCCACTCCCCTCTCCCTGCCCCAGGGACCCAGGCGACTGCCCTCCCCCACCCAGACACTCAGGAAGCAAGGAATTCACACAAGCTTGAGCATAGCTATTCGCTTCTCGAGGGAGTCTTCCCGACCCAGGGCTTGAACCCAGGTCTCCTGCACTGCAGGCGGCTTCTTTACCGTCTGAGCCATCAGGGAAGAATGAAGGGAAAAGCCTTCATTCTTTACCAATGAAGGAAACCAAGGCATTCACACAGTGCCTCCTCTCAGCTCATTGATAGATGGTGAGACAAAACCATGAGAACGGTCAGCATGTTGTCAGACAGGGGTACTCCCAGAGATGCTGATGTAGAGAAAAGACACATGGACACGGGGGTGGGGTGGGGGCTGGGATGAATTGAGAGATTAGGACTGACACATATACAAATACCATGTGTCAAACACATAGCTTTAGTGGGAAGCTGCTGTATAGGACAGGGAGCTCAGCTCAGTGCTCTGTGATGACCTAGAGGGGTGGAACGGGAGGGTGGGACGGAGGTTCAAGAGGGACAGAAATTATGTACATATAGAGTTAATTCACTTTGTTTAACAGTAGAAAGTGACACAACATTGTAAAACAATTATAATCCGATTTAAACAATGGGTATCCCTTTTCTCTCTTTAACACCCAAAGCCATTCAGGGAATTGGATTTTCTTGAAGAGTGGCTTAGAGTAGACACCCCTCTAGAATTTTCGGTTCAAACTACTATTTCCTGTGTTCTAATGCTTTTGAACTGTGGTGTTGGAGAAGACTCTTGAGAGTCCCTTGGACTACAAGGAGATCCAACCAGTCCATTCTAGAGGAGATCACCCCTGGGTGTTCTTTGGAAGGAATGATGCTAAAGCTGAAACTCCAGTACTTTGGCCACCTCATGTGAAGAGTTGACTCATTGGAAAAGACTCTGGTGCTGGGAGGGATTGGGGGCAGGAGGAGAAGGGGACGACAGAGGATGAGATGGCTGGATGGCATCACCGACTCAATGGACGTGAGTCTGAGTGAACTCTGGGAGTTGGTGATGAACAGGGAGGCCTGGCGTGCTGCAATTCATGGGGTCGCAAACAGTCGGACACGACTGAGTGACTGAACTGAACTGAACTGAATGAATATCCTTGGGATCAATTCCAAACACTAGATTAGAAGCTATGTGAGAGAGGGAATTTGGTCTTTTGAGTACTAATATCCTCAAAAGCACATAGCATAATTACCTGCATGTAGTTGCATAAAAACAGGAAGAATGAATCAAAGATTGGAGGGTCAAAGTCAAGGATGGGAGATTATGGCTCACTCTATTTTTAAAAAGAAAAAACCATTATTTTTCAGCAAGATGGACAGATACCTATGTACACATACACACACCAAGATCACTATACTCAACTTAGAAGACAGCTCATACACCTAACTCAACCCTTCAAGAAGACTTTTGCACACAAAATATTTAACCAAATTATGATTAAACTCAGGAGGGACAAATATGACCTAGGGTATGAATTAGTCTATCCATCCACAGAACAACATTTATGGAGCATGTACTTTGCACTAGACATTGTGCTACATTTTGGGGGATTTGTCAGTCACCAGCAAGGGAGCCAACATTTTCTCTGAGGAGTTGGTATTAAAGGACAAGCGATCCAGCTGGGGAAGGAGCTGGGGAAAGAGTTTTCCAATTGGATGGAAGACTAAAATAGACAGACAGGAGCTTGGTATTCATAAGGAACAGAGAGAAGACTAGTGAGCCTTGACCACTGTGAGGAATGAACAAATGATTGAAGAAGTCTGGGAGATAAAAAGAGATCAGCTCCTGTAGCGAGTCACAGTAAGAAGTTCTAAATATGATTGCAAACCATGATTGCAATCTTATGTTTATACATTGACAGCTCATTTCAATGAATGATTAGAGATGAGTGTGGAGGACAAGGGTTGCAGCAAGGAGTCCCAGTAGGAGGCTGGGGCACTAGCCAGGTAAGGAGATAATGGCTTGGGGATGGATGGGGTCAAGGAGACAGGAGAGGTCAATGGACTGAGGATCTATGGATGTCTACTGGGTGTCTTCTACATTTTTGTACTATAACCACAACACGTAAGTGCTACGTGTTCAGTCATGTCTGACTCTTTGTAACTCCATAGACAGCAGCCCACCAGGCTCTGCTGTCCATGGGATTTTTCAGGCAAGAATACTGGAGTGGGGTGCCATTTCCTTCTCCAAAACCACAATATAAGGAGTATCAAAATCTTGTTAAATTTTTTAAAAATTTCAGATTCTTTTCCATTATAGGTTATAGCTAATATTGAGCAGAGGTCCCTGTGCTACACAGTAGGTCCTTGTTGGTTATCATATATATAGTGTATATGTTAATCCAAAACTTCTAATTTATCCATCTCTCAAGATCTTATAACCATGGAAATCTCTCAATAACCCTTAGAAAGCCACGAAGAAACAGAAAGCGTCATTCACCCTGGGTGGTCCATTCAGATAGCATGTATCTTCGTTCCATAAGTGAGTACACTGATGACTTTTTGCATTGGCTATGCCATCATTACAATTCTATTTTCTCTACAAATAAAACATCTTAGATCTCCCCCACCCAGCAAGCTCAGTGTCTGAAACACAAAGAATGCTTCATAGATACTAGTTGAACTGCATCTTAATAACTCTCCAGAGAGTCAGATTATCTTGCTTTAGGAGTTTCTGAATTTGTTTTCAACAGGAAAAAAACAAAATTGCAAACCAGCAACCTTCTAAGAGTCAAAGATACGAAGACCTTTAATCCAATATTTCCTGTCATCCACACTCTGCTGACACTTTCCCATTTCCATCTCCACTGGACGTGTCGTAAGTTTAATGTCTATTGCATACATTTCTTTCATTTCTATAGTTTGTGTAAACTGCCTCGAAAGACACAATCAAATTTGCAGTGTCTGGTAAAGGCAACAGGAGAGACAGACAGTAAAAATCAGTGGTCCTGTCTCATTAGATGCACAAAGGCTTACATTCTTCTGAGCTGCTCCAAGCAACAGGTTGTAAATATATTGATCAAAAGCAAAATGGAAATAAAACTTATGAAAGTATACCTGTACACTGACGACAAAAGAGAAATTGACCTTAACAATTAATTATATGGAGCATTTGAATAGTACAGAAAATTATATAACCAGCTTCATCTTTTTTTTTTTTTAATAAAATGCTGCTTCTAAAGCAAAGGAATGGAGAGAAATAAAGCTATTCATTTTGAATGTCAAGCAAGAGAGGTAGTGAAAAATGGTTCAAATGGCTTAAGAAACTATCATTGCCTTGAACTCTGACCACCTTAGAATACAAAGGAAAATATTTTAATTTAGATATTTTTTCTGGTCCAATCACAAACATCCCCTCTTCCTTGGGAGGAACAACTGAATTAACTTCCACAGTATCCAATCTATGCTTCCCCACACATTTCAAGAACCAAGGTCATGATTTCTCAAAATCTAATTACCAAATGAATCTCTCCATTTCAGGCCAGCTTTGTTTTCTTAGCCACTGATGCCTGGAATTTTGGCTGAAAAAAAAAATCAATTTGAAAAGCAAATATTCTAACAGCCATCGGCAGAGTAAGAAAATCCACAGATCATTGCAATAAAGCACCTATTTTGCTACATATTAGGGCAAAGACCAAAAGAAGCTATAGGACCTCCTTTTCTGATACTCCCCCTTGAAGAGAAGAGATACCCCATTTTTTCTCCAGGGTGCTAGAAAAGTGTTTATTATTTGTTACAGTGCTAAGTTACAGGGATAAGAGAATTGACTGACCTCAGAAGGTGCCATTCAGACTCCAATGTACATGTCTGAATCACTCTGGGAGAAAAGTCCCACATCAGTGATTTCCAGACAGACTAAACATCTCAGCATAAGACATGATTTCCCCATGGCAGCCTACCTCACTTTATCTGCACTGCAATTAAGTTTCCTTTCCATTCTGTCGGATATTGGAGGGCAAAGAAGTCAAAAGCCCCAGTGTCAGAGTTCATTCTAAATTACCCTTCTCACCATCTTTGTAATCTTCAGTAGGGTCTTTCATCTCAATGAGCCTCAGTTTCCTCACCTGTAAAATGGGAGCCATTTATACACGGGTGTTATGGGAATGAATGAAACAAGACATGTTAAATGAATAACAGATGAGAAGTATTTCATAGATTCCATAGGTGTTAGCCATTTTAATGAGCACTCATTTGTTCATTCATTCTTCATCCAGTAAATCTTTACCGAGAACCCGTTAGCTGCCAGGTGCTAAGTACAATGTATGGGAAATGACCAGACAGAGTCCCCAGGAACACGGGCCTCACAGTCTAGTGGAGAGGGATAGGCACTGAACGAATCAGTACACAAATAAATACAGAAATAAAATCTGTCATAACTGCTAGAAAAGAAAAATGGTTCTGTACGAAACTTACTGAATGAATCTCACTCAGATTAGGGCTTTCGGGGGTGGGGGAAAGCTCTTTAAAAAAATGACTTCAGAAGATTATCCTGGTGTTTCAGTGGCTAAGACTGTGTTCCCAAGGCAGGGGGCCTGGGTTCAATCCCTGGTCAGGAAATTAGATCCCACATGCCGCAAGGAAGACCCAGTGCAGCCAAATAAATAAATAAAAACATTTTTTAAAAAGAGTGACTTCTTTTTGGAGTATAGTTGCTTTACAATGCTGTGTTCGTTTCTGCTGTGTCACAGGATGAATCAGCTGATATATACACAAATATCTCCTTCCTCTTGGACCTCCCACCCACTCCCCATCCCACCCCTCTAGGTTGCCACAGAGCACTGAGCTGAGCTCTCTGTGCTGTATAGCAGCTTTCCCCTGGCCATCTATTTCACACGTGGTAGTGTAAATACGTCAACGCTACGCTCTCAATTTGTCCCAAGAAAGTGACTTTAAGATGAAGCCTGAAGGATGGACATACATTATCAGAGGGAAGAGTCACGAAAGTTCACGTATAGCACTTTCTTTCTGAATGTAATTTATTACATTTTCACTAATACAAGAGAATATAGAAAAGTATAAAGAAAATTAATATCACTCATGATCCATCACCAGAAGGCAAATGGGTATGCATTCTACCAAATGTTTTCTCTAGAAAATATATATGACATGATATATACCCACGCACATGAATTCCTAGCCCTGTATATGAATGTGTGAATCAGAACTATCATTTTTACTTACTAATACCCCATGCCCTCAAGAATTCTCTAATGAATAAATATGCAAAAAATATATTTGCAAATCATCCGATTTTATTTCCATAGGAAAAATTCTCCAGCTGGGTTGTGGTATGAAACAGCAGGAATGTTGTAATGTCTCTCCTAAGAACTGCTAAACTGTCTTTGAAACTTTTGTTTGATTTTCCAAGCTCCACTCTCACCAAGAGTGTGGGAGCATCTTTTTGCTCTACTTCATGGTAGGTCCCTAAACCTCTGTCAGTACCTTAGGGAAAAGCAGTCCCACATCATTCTTATTCCTTCCGTTTAAATAAAGATGACAGTATTTTTCAGATTTTATTTTAAATTATTTTGTGAATTGTCTATTAATAGCCAATCTTACTTCTGTCAGTGTTACTGTGTGTCAATGTTAGTCTACTTTTTAAAAGCACAATGTATATGGTCAGGTATTTTGAAAATATTGTCATAGGTCAGCAAGTCAGCAAGACGCTTGCTCTTTGGAAGAAAAGCTATGACAAACCTAAACAGCGTATTAAACAGCAGAGACGTTACTTTGCCAAAAAAACTCTGTATAGTCAAAAAAGCTATGGTTTTTCCAGTAGTTACGTATGGATGTGAGAGCTGGACCATAAAGAAGGCTAAGTACCGAAGAATTGATGCTTTCAAACTATAGTGCTGGAGAAGACTCTTGAGAGTCCCTTGGACTGCAAGGAGATGAAACCAGTCAATCCTAAAGAAAATTAACCCTGAATATTCATTGGAAGGACTGATGCTGAAGCTGAAACTCCAATACTTTGGCCACCTGATGTGAAGAGCTGACTCACTGGAAAAGACCCTGATGCTGGCAAAGATTGAAGGTACGAGGAGAAGCGGGCAACAGAGGATGAGATGGCTGGATGGCATCACAACTCAATGGACATGAGTTTGAGTAAGCTCTGGGAGATAGTGAGGGACAGGGAAGCCTGGTGTGCTACAGTCCATGGCGTCACAAGGAGTCGGACATGACTGAGCAACTGAACAACAACAAATTCACTTTTAAAATCTTGAATACAGTGTTTCAAATATATGTAATTTTTGCCTGTAAGTAATCAGAGCAATAAATGTTTTCAAAGTTGTTCTTTTATATTAAATACGTACACATAACACACACACACTATGACTGGCTTTGTCTTTTAGTCTATTAAACTTCTCCTTCTTAAGCTTCCACTGCAGTATTTTATTTATTTTTATAGGGTGTTTTAATATCTTACAGTTCAGGGTCTTCAAAATTATTCTTCCTTCAAATATCTGCCTCATTACATATAGTCATATGTTTTACTAAATAAAATTCAAAATTACTTTGCCAAGTTATCCTTAAATAAAACACTGCTAGTTTGATTGGAAAAGTAAGATCACAGATTAATTTCAGAAAATTACACTGAATAATACTGTGCTCAGTTGCTCAGTCATGACCTACTCTTTGCACCCTTTTGGATTGTTGCTCACCAGGCTCCTCTATCCATGGGATTTTTCAGGCAAGAACGCTGGAGTGGATTGCCATTTCCTCCTCCAGGGGATATTCCCAACCCCACGTCTCCTGCATTGCCAGTGGATTCTTTACCACTGAGCCATCGGGGAAGCCCCTATATTGATCCTTCCATTATTTCACATAAGTGGTCTTTTTTGTCTTCATTTACACTTTGTAGATTTTAGTTTTGTGAACCAGTTAGTTCAATTTTGTACATTTTTATTAAGTTCTTCCTAGATCATTTAGATTTTTGTTATTTTCAAGTGGGATCTTTTTTCCATGTTATTTGCAAAGTAATTGTTGCTATTTGGGGGCAAAATGACAGATGTCTGAGTTTCTCTAATCCCCGAAAATGATATCACATTATATCTTCTCTTAATAATGATTTTCCTCTTGGGTAAATAAAAAAGAATACACACATATACATGTACATGCATTTCTAGAAGAAACTTAAAGAATAGTACTAAACTACTTCATGTGAACAGGCAGGCTGAAGGAAAGTATCTTTGGTTTCCTATTTGTCACCAATGCATATATATATTAATTTGAGTAATATAATCTTGTACATGTGTTACTATTATTATTTTTAACATGAGGGAAGTTTACCAAAGGAAAGTGAATTATTGAATTGTATTCTTTATACTTCTTCCTATTAAAGACATCAATAACAGCTTACAATCCTTTTCATCCTTTCCAGTAGTTAGTCTGATCCTTTCTTGACTCATTGCATTAACTATGATATGATTGTTTTAAATATTTATCTCTTTGGCTGCACTGGGTCTCATTTGCAACATCTTTATTTATGGCATAAGAACTCTTAGTTGTGGCATGTGGGATCTAGTTCCCCGACCAGAGATGGAACCCAGGAACCCAGGGCTCCTGCATCGGGAGCGTGGAGTCTTAGCCACTGGACCACCAGGGAAGTCCCAGTATAATATGATTCTTGATTGTTTTCAGCCTCTGCCCTGATAGAGGATGCTCACAGGCCCAGAACGTCCGCAGGCATGTGCAGTGCACCTGCTGAAATGCAGACACTCAGGCAGAAGCCACAACTCTCAACCAGACAATGGCTGGGTAGGAAGGACCCGGTTGTTCAGGTACTACACCCTCTACAGTAAATCACTTATAAACATCGATAAACACACAGTAATCTAAAACATCATTTTAACCAACCTCACAAGTGATGCTCCCAAAAGAGTATTTTACAGCACCAAAGCTTACAACAGCATTGCTACATTATTGGGTCCACAACCTGGCATCCTACATTTTGTTTTCCTTACATTTTGCCCTTCCATGTAACATAGTTACTGGACTCAGATAGATACAGTGTATAACTCTGAGAAAGGATCACCCTTTCTATTTCTTTAAATCAGATACACCTATTGGATTTAATCAAGGTTATTGACATAAATCAAGAAGTCAGCTTTACCCTTAGAAAACTAAAAATCAAGTTACCATATAATCCAGCAATCCTACTTTGGGGCATATATCTGGAAAAGAGAAATACTTCAATTCAAAGAGATACATAAATCTCATAGCAGCACTGTTTACAAATAGCCAAGACATGGAAGCAATCTAAGTGTCCATTGACAGATGAATGGATAAAGAAAATTATATATGAAATACTACTCAGTCATAAAAAAAGAACAAAGTAATTCCATTTGCAACAACGTGGATGAACCTAGAGATCATCATACTAAGTGAACTAAGTCAGACAAAGAAAGACAAATATCACCTATATCTGGAGTCCAAAAAAATGATACAAAAGAACTTACTTACAAAACAGAAACAGATTTACACACATAGAAAGCAAACTTATGGGGGAGGGAAGGAAATATTAAGAGTTTGGGATTAACCGATACACACCACTATATGTAAAATAGATAAGCAACAAGGACCCACAGTATAGCACAGGAAACTTTTTCAATATCTTGTAATATCCTATAGTGGAAAAAAACCTGAAAAAGAATGAATCACTTTGCTGTACGCCTGAAACTAACACAGCATTATAAATCAATTCTACCTCAATTGAAATTAGTCACTTTTACTAACACATTTCTTAATATTATACCATTCTTGCAGATTTTTACAAAGTTTTTGGCTTTATTGATGTATTATATTACTCCACTTGACATGTCAGTATTTTATTGAGGATTTTTACAGCTATTTTTATGAGTGAGATTTTTTCTTTAAAATTTCTTTTACTATTTTTTCGATTTTCATTTGAGGATTATGTGGCCTCATAAGATTCACTGAAAGAGTTTTATTTTTGCCTATGACTTATTTATATTTCCTTTCCATTTATTTCTGTTAATGTACAATGGAAATGAACATTTCTTTTAAATTTACAGGAAAACATAATATAAAACACCGAGGCCCAACCTGTTTTTTTCAGAGTAGGAAGATTAATAATACTTTGGGTTTTTGGTTACAAACTCATTTATTACAATTTGTGTTTTTGTTTTAAAAAATAGTTTACCTACAATAGCATTTACCATCTCTGCAGTTTTCATTTCTGTAAACACTTTCCCTATCATATCTAGCTGTTTTAATTCTTGCTTTCCCCAATTTCATCCCATTCTGTTACCTTATCTCAACTTCCAGTTCTTACTTTATAAAGTCTGCCTTTCTCAAATGCTAATGTGATGTCCTGTGCATCAACATTTTCTTTCAAAACCATAAACACCCTGTGCATCCTTAACACCACACTCTTCATCTATTATGTAACCAAATCATTCTATTCTGTTACTGTTTCTCTTTCTTCAACTTTGATTAAATTTCCTATCCAGCCCAGGTACTATGTGGGTGATGGAAGATCTTTTCCGAAGATATTTTACTGCGTTCCTCTTTGCTTTTCGGATCCCCTCCTTACATCTTTTTCTTTTCATTTTCAATAAGAATATTATTTTTAACTTTTTAAAAAATTTTGTATTGGAGTATAGCCAATCAACAATTTTGTGATAGTTTCAGGTGGACAGCAAAGAGACTCAGCCATACATATACATGTATAGTTTTAGGTGGACAGCAAAGAGACTCAGCCATACATATACATGTATCCATGCGTGCGTTAGTTGCTCAGTCTGGTCCAACTCTGTGACTGCATGGACTGTAGCTTGCCAGGCTCTTCTGTCCATGAAATTCTCCAGGCAATAACACTGGAGGTTGCAGTACTGCACTCCCTTCTCCCTGGGATCTTCCAGATCCAGGGGTCAAACCCAGGTCTGCACTGCAGGCAGACGCTTTACTATCTGAGCCACCAGGGAAGCCCACACATGTATCCATTCTCCCCTAAAATCTTCCCCCATCCAGGTTGCCACATAACATTGAGCAGAACTCCCTGCACTATACAGTAGGTCCTTGCTATAAACAGCAGTGTGTACATGTCAATCCCAAACTCCCTAAGCATCTCTACACTCATTCTTCACCCCCTAGCATCTTTTATGTCCATGAGAATGTTTCTGTTTTGTTAAGTTCATGTCTATCATTTTTTTTTTAGATTCTGCATTTAAGGGATGCAACATGATATTTCTCCTTTCTCTGTCTGACTTGCTTCACTCAACTTGACAACCTCTAGCTCCATCCATGTAGCTACAAATGGCATTATTTCATTCTTTTCCATGAGTAACATTCCTCTGTAGATATGCACCATGTCTTTATCCATTCCTCTGTTGATGGACATTTAGGCAGCTTCCTCGTCTTGGCTATTGTAAATAGTGCTGCAATGTAGCCTTTGGTCTAACCCACTTCAAATGTTTTCAGTTCCATGTTTTGGGGGCATCTGTTGTCCTTTGGAATAATTCCCTAATCCTGTAATACTTTCTTTTTTATAGTACTTTTTTGAGAAACGTTAATTTCCCAGCAATACGGCACACCATTGTCAGCTACTCCCTTCTCAAGAGCATCCAGGGCATCCTGTTCCCTTAGACCTTCTGGATTCAGCTTTCACCATGGCTGCTGGTACCTTTGTCCACCAGCACAGATGCTTCATTACTTCATTGATTACAATCTCAGGTTAAGAGGAATGGAGGATTCCGGAGTTGAGGAGACTAGGTAGGAGAAGCCTCCAAAAGTATCTGCTGTGCATTTATCATTAAAGATCACAAATGGTTCCAGGCCATTTGTTAGAAATTATAAATGAGTTTTGAAAATTCACAGCCTCCTCCCATAGCATCCTGTACCCAGGAAGAAGCCAAGACGGCTGAGGGCTTCACCAAAGCTCTGTCCAGGAACACTTTCCTTGACAGCCCGGAAGGCTACAGATATTCTAAATTCTGGTTCCCATGCCTATTTTGGTAAGAATACCCTATTTGCTGGAAGTATTTTTTTTTTTAATGTTCAATTTCTGCATTACCATTGGATTCATTCATCCTGTATGAGAAAAACAAAGTAACACATTTTTTCAAAAATCTCTGCAGTTTGGCAATAAGACAGGAACATGATTAAATTGACATGCTATATTTATTAATCTAAACATTCTGCAGAGCTAAATAGGTTAAGTGTTTTTAAGTTCTGTAAAGGAATGAAAAGAGCTACAATAATTAGTAGTAACATATCTAAGCTCATTGAATTAGTATTAAGTTAACTGCATGGAATTAGCCCAATTAAAGGAAAAAGAAAAGTTAGCTAGAGCAGCACAATTCTCGATCAGAACCCTATCTAATTTGTGCTTGCCCTGGAAGAAGCAGGGAATGGGAGCCAGGCTTCCAGTATGAACTCAGGGGATCTTGCCACCCAAGGCCGCTCTAACCTGGGGGAACATCTTTGAGAGGGAATGAAGAGAGGTGAGTGGGGTGGGGGTACGGAGGAGAGATTAAGTCTGACTTTCCAAGGACTGTTTCCAGGGTTCTTGCCTTCTGGCTTGAACAAAAGTTGCAAACTGATGACCCACAGTTTGCACACCCAATGGTTTTGGCTGGTCTGTACAACATTTTTTCAATAAAAAAGTTTTTAAGTTTTTAAGACTTGGAAGATTTCAGGGACTTCCCTGGCGATCCAATGGTTAAGACTCTCCGCTTCCACTGTAGGGGGCACAGGTTCGATGCCTGGTTGGGGAACTAAGATCCTATATGCCACAGAGCACAGCCAGAAAAAAAAAAAAACAAGAAGAATTGGAAGGTTTCATATAAAAACAGAGATTTCAAGGACTTCCCTCGTGGGTCCAGTGGTTAGGAATCTGCCTGCCAGTGAAGAGGACACAGGTTCGATCCCTGTTTGGGGAAGATCCCACATGCCACAGAACAACTAAGCCCGGGAGTCACAACTACTGAAGCCCGCACACCCTTGAGCCCATGCTCTGCAACAAAAGAAGCCACCACAATGAGCAACCTGCACACCACAATGAAGAGAAGGCCCCTGCTCGCCACAACTAGAGAAAAGCCCATGCGGCGCAATGAAGACTCAGCACAGCCAAAATAAACAAACAGAAGATGTCAGGCCTCCTTCGGATATGGGAAGTTCTGGCAATGCGGGGCCTGCATTCCAGATCAGCTGTCTCCTGGGGAAGGTGGATCCAGACTCTGCTGGGACACAGCGCCCTCCTCCACCTGGCTCCTCCCCATCAGTTTTGAGTCACTGGATCTCACGCCTGCCCGCATCACTCACTCTCAGGACCTGCTTGGTCCCTGAGTGTGTGTGTTTTTCACTCCTGCTGCAGGGAAAGCAAGGGACCGTGATGATGTGGATTATCAGGATAACCGCCACGGGTCTGTCAAGAAAAGGGTGAGCCTCTTCCCCCAGCCTCTGTGAGGCTGACCCAGGGTGGGGTGGTACTTGTCCTCTGAAGGTCCTCTGTGCTCAGCTCTGCAGCCTGGGGCCTTGGACTCTGCCCCTCATAGAAGGCTTTTTGTATGAGCCCTCATCCTACTTCTGTCAAAACTCATTTCACCCTGAGATGCCGGCACAAAAACACTCTGGTCACAGGACACACCGCCTCTGGCTTACGTGTTGATTTGTTATACCAGCTGAAGAATGGAAAGCATCCTTGGTGATCATCAAAGTCCAAGAGAGCTTTCTCAATGACATGATACCCCACCCCCAATCGCCCTACCGATGCCCGCATGTTCCCAACAAGAAAGTCCATCATTAAGGAAGTGAATATGAGGTTTAAGAGCAATCTCTCCAGAAATGCTAATAAGATACAGATTTCATGAGAGGTGACATCTTGCTAGTGATAAAAGAAATGTTCCCATGTTGAGGGACAGAGAAGTCATTCTTGCTTATCCATGAGTTCACTTGGACACTAATTAGCCTGTCAAACATGCATTGTCTATCTGCTTTAAATATTGAAGAAGAGGGCACACTGACCAGAAGTAAAGAATGACCATGTTAAAAATAAAGACTAAGAGGGTGGAATGAATAGGGAGATTCCAGGAAGATGGTGAAGGACAGGAAGCCTGGAATGCTGCAGTCCATGGGGTTGCAAAGAGTCAGACACGACTTAGCGATGGAACAGAATAGCTGATTCACTTTGCTGTACAGCAGAAACTGACACAGCAGTGTAAACCAACTATACTCCAATGAAAAAATAGCACATTAATTAATTTGAAAATAAATAAAGACTAAATGCCTCCCTTCCTGGGACACCCGTACTGGTCCTCCTTCAATGATAAGACTCCCTTCCCAGGTGTCAAGGCCAGGCTGACTTACTGTATACACGCTAATCGGTTTGTTTTTTTAAACTGGAAGGGATATATCTCTGACTTGTTTGATGGTCTTTGTTCTGAGAAGACATAAAACTGCTGAAAACCCTGATTTGGGGGAGGGAGCAATTCCACAGAGCTATCTGAGGGGCTGTTTTCCAGGTTAGAGTCCTCAGTTTGTCTCAAATAAACCTATTTTCTACAACTACTATAGACTGTTTATTGATTACTTTCATCAATATTATTAATCTTTCCAAGATTTTAAATGCAGGATGGAGGGGACAGTGGGGAGGAATGTGTAAAGGAAGAGGTTATATTTAGAACCCAAGCCTATATATAGACTGTACCTGTGTGCTTAGTCACTTGTCTTGTCCAACTCTGCAACCCCATAGACTGTAGCCCACCAGGCTCCTCTGTCCATGAGACTTCCCAAGCAAGTATACTGGAGTGGGTTGCCATTTCCTCCTCCAGGGGAATCTTCCCAACCCAGGGATCAAACCCACATCTCCTGTGTCTCCTGCACAGCAGGCAGATTCTTTACCCACTGCGCCAGAGGGCAAGCCCCAAGCTTTTAGTCTAAACTCCTAAATTAAGAGAAGGGGAGTTCAGAAATGAGGCCCAGTGTGGAGGCAAAGGAAAATTAAAGTCACAAAGGAAAAAAGGTTCATCTTCCAATGAGTCTATTATGAGATCACTGCATGTCAGGCCCTGAGGTCCCCCCGAGCTCTTGGATCTCTCTCTTCCTGGAGTTGTCTGGCTAGGACTCCAGATATGGAACCAGCAATTCTGTGTCATTCACGGTACACATAGAGCAGAAGTGGTGTGCAGGAGCCTGCAATCAGGCAACCACGTTTAGAGCTTCAAGGAAGGAGTGACAGGTACACACCGCCCCCTGAGCAACTTGACTGTGGCCAGAAAACGCTTTGGCCTTTAATCAACGTAACCTGTGAGGCCTACAGACATGTCTGAACATGAAGAACTTGGTAAACAATGGATTTGGGTGTAAATTAATTGCCAGGTGAAAAGGGAGAGTTTTACATGAAGATGCAGAGTTTCTGAGTTCTCTCGGCAACCAAGACTGAAAGACCTAAGCAGGACGTGGCTGGTGGTCCAAGTGGTTAAGAATCTGCCTGCCAACACAGGGGACAGGGGTTCGATTCCTGGTCTGGGAAGATTCCACATCTACTAACCCCGAGTGCCGCAACTACTGAGCCCACACGCCACGACAGGAGAGGCCACCACAGTGAGAAGCCTGCACACCACAACTAGAGAGTCGCCCCTGCTCACTGCAGCTAGATAAAGCCCATGCAGCAACAAGGGCCCAGCACGGCCAAGAATTAATTATTTTTTTAAAAAGACCTAAATACAACCCAAACACAATCCACTTGCTGTGACCATCATGACCTGCGACCTGTAGCTGGGCCAGCCTGCTCCTAGACATGAAGACCCCACCCACTCCCAGCACATCACCCTGGGCTCTGTTCTGCGTTGCTACCACCTGATCAGAAAGTCTTGTGGCCATAAATGCCCACTCCCCTCCAAGCTGGCATTCACACAGCAGCCACAAGACTCTCATCCTTCCACTGAGGTTAACAGATGGACAGACATACTTCTCCACCCCCAACCCCTGCTACACACCCAGTCCCTCCAACACTACTTCACGGAAAAGTAAAAATGGAATATTGTTTCTCACTGGGTCATACCATACCAATCCTTTTTCTCTCACAGTCCTCGTGTAGAAACTGCTTCTATTTGGCACTGCTGCTCTTAGCTTTTATAGCTTATTTTTATAAAGTTAAGAGCAGATATCCTGTTGGTTGTTCAAATCCATCTTTGGTTTCTCCTTGTGTTCTACCTGAAAACAATTCACACTGAACTGATTCTGATTAGGTTGTACCACTGGGGATGAAAACAGCTCCATGAGACTGAGGTCCAAGAGTAGCTGGAAAACAACCAAATAGCCATTTGCTTACAGCTGCTCAACATTATTTCATTATCACTCTTTTTCCAGCAATCTGTGCTATCTTAGATAGCACTCTGGCTTAATATTCAGCATCATCTGTGGAGGTTGACTTAAGGGTGCTGACTTAGACAGAACAATGAACTCCAGAGCAGCAGGAAGTCTCGGGAATTAGCATGAGAAAAACCTTGAAAATGTAATTATTTTGGCTAACAAAACTCATACTGTCAGTCTTGGCTTCTGACTTAATACCATGTCATTATAAAATATAGGACTCTATTGAGGAAACAATGATTTCAATTTTCAGCTGAAAGGAACGAGATGCATGTGGAATATTACTGTTAATGATGAAAGAAATTTAAATCGCACAAATATTGTACAACACAGCTTAATCAGATACATCTACAGACAACTACACTCTCCTACCCTTTCTGCCTAGTGAACGCTATTCTTTATCCAAGTCAAGGGAATAGCAGAATTAGATCTGGAATTGAGACGTAGCATAAAAACAAGAGATCTCAAACTGCCATAATTCACCTATTACTAGCAAAAGAAAAATACTGTCAAATTGGGTCAGAAAACAAAATATATCTCTGTGAAAACTCCAAAGGGTAAAAAAAAAAAAAAAATTGAGCACAGGTCAGTCAATCGAGAAAGCAGGCGTTGCAATAGGAATATGAGATAAAGTTAAATTCAAGATCAAAAGAACGAAATGAGGCAAAGACAAGTTATGAATACAGAGAGTGAAATGTACAATGTCAACACAGTGATTACAAATGCTTAAGGGCTTACTCGCATAGCACTGAAATATTGAAAACAGAATTATATACTGAAATATATAAAGGAAAAGTGGATAAACATAGAAATAAGGAGAAATTGGGCAGAACTCAGTAGAAACAAGAAATACTTAACATACTACATTTACTTCTGGCAGATTATGTGCATGAAAAAAATGTAAGCAAGAAAAGAGCCACAGAGAATGTGGAAAATATAAGTAGCAAAGTTTAGTTAAAGCTATCTCTACACATGAAGCTAAGTATTACAAGGACTATACTTTTTCTTTTTAAAAAACTGATTTTTAATTGGAAGATAATTGTTGTACAATGTTGTGTGGTATACTTTTTCAAATGTGCCAAACCATTTAGGGAAAATGTTCACAAGAAATGTCGATAAATCCCTGAAGAAGAAATAAGAGACTAAACTTTTAGACCACAATCTAGTGATTCTGAAAGCAGCTCTTTTTGCCCTTTTCCTGTCTGCCGATTTATGGTCCCCTCTGACCTTAAAAGAACCTAATAATTTGAATGAATTCACTAGGTAATTGACTTGTGATCTCCTGAATGAAAATCATGCTGTGCCTAACCTGCTGATTCTTTCCTAGATTAAAAGAAATCAGAATGAAGTATGAAGTAGTTAAAGAATGACCAGAGATCTAACCCCAGCAGCCACCTTATTAAACCTGCAAGAGATCACGTGGGCAAGATAACATCTAAAGAGAGAGCAAGCCAGTCTGCACCCAGTGGAGAAGCAAGTCAAACCCACCTTCCTGCCTCCAAGATTTCCTGAGATTTTCCCCACTATTTTTCCCCTTTTTAAAACTATCATACCAAAGCAGATAAGTTTGCAGTTGGTTTTAGCTGCTTTCATATGAAAGCAATGTTCCTTTCTGCCAATATTTGCCTCTCAAGGACTGGCTTTTGAGCAGTGAGCCGCTGAACTTGAGTTGGGTAACCATATTCTGCTATTATAAAATAGGAAGAAAATAAAACCAACAAGCCAACTACTTAGAACTCTTCAAGCAAATCTTGGGTCATAGTGTAATCAAAGGCACTTGTAGACTGGCTAATAAATCATTTGGATGAGAACAGGATGTATGGAAGCCTACAGCAGACACCCCTGTGGAGCTCACTCCATAAGTCACTGAAGGAGGGACCATTGGGTTGACTGGAAGACAGTCTCCTGCAGAGAAGTAGGGTAGAGTTTTTCTCTAACATTTCCTATGTAATAAATACATCATCAATATTACCAAGCCCTTTGTTTTTGAAAACCTACTGAGCCTCAATGTAACTCAGTTATAAAGTAGATCTGAATCTCTGGGGAAAATGGTAGCTGATATGTATTTTATTAAAAAAAAAGAATCCTGTAGAAAGACCAGTAATAGAAAATGCTAAGCCTCCAGTTAACCTAATCTAGAAAACGTGAGCAGAAAAAATAAATGATGAAAATTAAAAATGAGAGTAAATAAACACAGATGCTCAGGAAATTTAAAGGCTTATCATACTGTGTAAATTAACCCAAAGTTAATAAATTTGAAAAGCTGGTGCAAAGGGATGTTTCTAGGAAGCTGGACAAACACAAAAATGGACTTGGGAAAAAAGATAAGATTAAAATGTAAAAATAAGTGTCTATTAAGTTATAAAACTTATTGAGGAACTCTTCCTAAGAAAAAGCATTTGTAATTAGAAGCAGAAGAGGAAGCGGAGCACCAACTCCTAACCTGCAGTCTACCAAGACCTACAATGAAACACAAAACTCATCTTCACAGTGAAACGAGACCAGCATTTTTATCAGGAAGAAGGGCAGAATATTTCTATCACCAGCATTGATCACTAAAGATCTACTGAAGCAAGGAAACAAAAATAAATAAGTAAGAGACATACTGGATTTGAAAAAAACCAAACATTATCCTCTGCAAAGTATTCATGTATTTTTAAAAGTCTAAGCTACTCCACAAATCTGAAATACTATTTTTACATATTTTAAAAACCTAAAGAAAAAAAAAACACAAAATGTTAACATTTCTTCTATGATAGTCGATTAAAAAAAGTGATTGTTAGGCTGCTTCTGGTTGTGTGTGTGGTACGTGTCTTTGTCTGTGTCAGTACCTGTCTATGTGTGTATATATATACATGTACGTATGTGTGTGCGCTCAATATGTAGCAAAGAAAGGGTAGCAGGGGATGGAAATCAGACTTTTGGTGGTTTCAAATGTAAACTGTTTTACATGTTCAAGGAACACCATCACTGTTTAATCTGCTCCCCAGCACACAGAAAGGACATTCTAGAAAAATACAATACAGAAATGTAGCCAAGATAGGACTTAAAAAATCAAATTAATTTTGGCAGGATTATATCTAAATGGAACCATTCAAGGACATGAATAGAGTGAAGAAGAAACACACAGACCCATTTAACAAAAATCAAAACATCCCTAACTAAAAATTATATCCTAACTAAGCAAGATAAGGGCTTTCCTGGTGGCTCAGAGGTTAAAGTGTCTGCCTACAATGCGAGAGACCAGGGTTCGATCCCTGGGTCTTGAAGATCCCCTGGAGAAGGAAATGGTAACCCACCCCAGTATTCTTGCCTGAAGAATC
This sequence comes from Capricornis sumatraensis, assembly GCF_032405125.1. Lineage (NCBI taxonomy): Eukaryota > Metazoa > Chordata > Mammalia > Artiodactyla > Bovidae > Capricornis > Capricornis sumatraensis. Next base: position 54,174,454 of record NC_091085.1, on the reverse strand, counting down.
CCATGGATGGAGAAGCCTGGTAGGCTATAGTCCACGGGGTCGCAAAGAGTCAGACATGACTGAGTGACTTCACTTTCACTTTCAAGCAAGATAAATAGGTAATCCTAAAGAAAACGAAGTGTTGATATTTACCACTGATGACATTGCATGCATGGAAAATCCAATTAAAGCTAATGAAAACACTGCTCCTTATCTTTTAATGTCTTTTAATAAACTATAATACAAATAATCTGAAAAAAAAAACATATATATATATATATATACACACACACACACACACACACACACACTATAACCGGAGAAGGCAATGGCACCCCACTCCAGTACTCTTGCATGGAAAATCCCATGGACAGAGGAGCCTGGTAGGCTACAGTCCGTGGGGTCGCTAAGGGTCGGACACGACTGAGCGACTTCACTTTCACTGTTCACTTTCATGCATTGGAGAAGGAAATGGCAACCCACTCCAGTGTTCTTGCCTGGAGAATCCCAGGGACGGGGGATCCTGGTGGGCTGCCGTCTATGGGGTCGCACAGAGTCAGACATGACTGAAGTGACTTAGTAGCAGCATACAATATAACCAAATCATTTTATTGTACACCCAAAACTAACACAATATTATAAAGAAACTATAGGCCAATAAGAAAACAAAACTACAGGAAAGGGATAATAAAGGCATTCAAGGAAGAAAATATCAACATAACTAAAACACAAAATCAGGGAAATTCTCTGGTGGTCCGGTGGTTAACAATCCGCCTGCCAATGCAGGGAGCATGGGTTCAATCCCTGGTCCAGAAAGATCCCGTATGCCACAGGGCAACTAAACCTGTGCAGCACAACTACTGAAGCCCCGTAGAGCCTGTGGTCGGTAACAAAAGAAGCCACCACAGTGAGAAGCCCACGCACCCAAGCTAGAGAGGAGCCCCCACTCACCACAACTAGAGAAAGCCTGCATACAGCCACGAAGTCTTAGCACAGCCAAAAATTAATTAATTTGTTGTTCAGTCGTGTCCAACTCTTCACAACACCATGGACTGCAGCACACTAGGCCCCTCTATCCCTCGCCATCTCCCAAAGTTGCCCCCCAAGTTCACATCCATTGCATCAGTGATGCAATCCAGCCATCTCATCCTCTGATGACCTCTTCCCCTTCTGCTCTTCTAATTTAATTTAAATTAACTAATTTAAAACCCCACAAAATCAAGGACTTTTTAATAAGAATACATAAGTGGTTATACATGCAGGGACAGAAAGATTCCATTCATAATTTCCAGAGAAAACTACAACTTCAAAGACTAGATTAATAAAAAATTTGTCAGACCTCTATAAGAAAATGTTTACATTCTACTGAGGAATATAAATTGTCTGGTCAAAAAATGACAGATGTCGGTTCCTTTCTAAAGTAATCTGTTCGCTCCTACATTCAGTATTCCTCAGGGCAGGGACTGGGGTCAGCTTGACCTGCGGCCCCATCCCCTTCCTCTGAGGTGCCCACCAGTTGATGATACCTCACATCCCGTTGGGGGTCCCTCCCCCAATCCTTGCTTCACCTGGATCCTCAGTGCCTGTCACATCCACAGTGACCTCAACAGTCACAAAGGTGAGCCTCCCACCTCTGGGCTCCCAGTTCCTTCACTCCACCTTCACCTCCTGGGCTGGGCAGAATTACAGACTCCCCAGAAGATTCTTGCTAATCCCAGGGACCATGAGGATACTGAGATACCATCTGTGAACACGTTGCCTTACATGGCAAAAGGGACTCTGCAGATGTGATTAAGGTTACTGACTCACTGACTGTCTTTATAATAGGGCGGTCACTTTGGATCATTCCAGCAGACTCCCTGTAATCTGCGGAACCCTTAAAAGTAGATGCAGGAGAGGAAGCCAGGCTGAAAAGTGAGAAAGCAGCACCATGCCAAGGCTGACTTTGAGGATGGAGACAGGAAGGTGCGAGATCTCAGGAAGCAATGGGGACACCTCAGTTCTACCCCTCCCAGGAACTGGACTTTTCCAACAGCCTGATTGAGTCTGGAATCAGATGGTTCCCCAAAGCCTGCAGTCGAAAGCTCAGCCAGGCAGACACCTAGCCTTGTGAGACCCTGGGCAGAAAACCTAGCTGGTTTCTCACCAGGACTTCTGATGCAGAGAAACTGGGGGTAACACACTGAAGAAATCCACTCTGCCATTCATTCCCACTCAGTCTTTATAGGAAAGTGCACCAGACCTCAAATGCCCACACTCTCACCATCAAGTCCTGTCCGAAGTTCTCCCCCTCCACCAGTCCTGCTCTTCTGCCCTAACAGAGGTAATTCTCTCCATCTCGGTGCTGTTTCCGCAAAAAAGCACCTCTGTACTATCAATGAGCATAATTCCTGGCTGCAGAGTTTCAACAACCCTCTCAGAGTCTCTGTGTATTGCAAAGGTTCTTTTAAAAAATCATTCTTCTGCTTAAAGTTACCAGGGTGGCTTTGATCATCGGTATCAAACAGCCCAACTCACACAATCATGTCCTACTATTCTGCATCTTCAAAAAAATCCCTTTCCCATTTTAAACACCTCGTTCAACTCTCTTCATCAAACCTCTCTAACAATCGTCTCTGGAAGTTGGCTCTGTTTCCTTCAGCTCAGTCCTCCAGATTTTCCAGTTTGGTTTCTTTTTGAATAGTTTCTTTACTGATTTGACTGTGCCAGGTCTTAGCTGTGGCACGCGGGATCTTCCATATTCACTGTGGCACGCAGCATCTTTAGTTGCAGCGTGCAGGATCTATAGTTGCCACATACGGGATCTGGTTCTCCAACCAGGGATTGATCCTGGGCCCCCTGCATTAGGAGAGTGGCTCTCAGCCACTGGACCACTTGGGAAGTCCCTCCAGTATGGCTTCTGTCTCCACCTCATCTGCCAAGATCACCTGGCATCTCGTCTCTGAATCATTGAAACAGGATCTATCTCGTCTGGATTTTAAACCGCATTTGGTAGTATCAGCCCTTCTCCCAGCATGGAAGCATCCTTCTTTCTGGGGTACCACCAATTCCAGATACTCCTTTTACCCTTCTCTCTGGCCACTTCTCAACCTTTTTGCCTGGATAATGCTTTGCCAAACGAATATTAAATGCTGGCATCACTCAAGCCATCACCCTTCAAGTTTCTCTCTACTGTCTCCCGAGAAAAGCACATCCATCTCCTGAATCTAAGCACCATCCACAAGTTGTCCCTTCCTGAACATATACGCCCAAGTCTAACAATTCCATGAAACCCTGGAAGTCCTGTGCCTATGTGACAGAGTCACTCAGAGTTCATCCAAGTTTATCAAAAGTTCAAAAATCGAGCTCATGTATTGATCCTTAACTCTCCACTTTTCCCATCTCCATCAGTGGCACCTTCTCAGTAACAGTTGCTCAAACCAGAAACAGTTGAGTCATTTTTCCTGACTTCCACTCCCTCACCAGTCAATCCTTCGAAAACTTGACAATCGGAGGTACTCACTTGCTAAGTATCTCCCAAACTTGTCCACTTCTCTCTAGATCCAGTCACCACCCTGGTCAGACTCACTCTCTTCGGTTTTGTGGACCATGGCAAAGAGGTACCATTGGCTTTGTTCCTTCCTCCCCTCCAATTGATGCTTATCAGTTGTCAGAGTGAACTGAGAAACGTAAGACAATCTCATTTCCTGTTTATTAAAACCCTTCACTGGCTTCCTAGCATACTGTGAATATAATCTAAAGTCCTTAGTCCAGTGGCCCTATGGGCACTGAACTCTAGGTTAGCTTCCCAGTGGCTTTTCCAAGGTCAAAGCCTTTCCCAGTTATCACTCACTTTACCAGCAAAGCACTGATCAGGCCAGTCAGTGTTCAGTCCCTCTCATGATCCTCTTCCTTTACCCACGATCAGAGCTCTACTTTCACTCTACAATGCCTTTCTCCTGCTATTCATTTAACTGACACCTTCACATCTTCCATGATTCAGCTTAAACTTAACAGGAAGCTGCTCCAGAAAAGTCCACCTCAAGCTCCTCCATCTCCTGTTATTCTCCACCAGATTGCCTTTTCATTTCCTTTCGTTTGTAATCCCGGGCGCCCCTGTTTTCCCTCAGACTCCTCTACTACTCTAAGAGTTCCAAGAAACTGAAGATTTTTCCCAGAACACTCAAGATGCATAATGGCTGTTTATTGTCAAACTATCCAAGATGTAAACAAGGGTGTTAATGGTGCTGGAATGATTCACCTAAGGGCATTTGTTATATAAAGCTTAGCACATACATACAGAAGATGAGCATGCAGCCATTAAGAGAGTGATTTAGTTCCTGGTTCTAAAAGAACATGGCAGAACCCAGAATATATTGCTGAGTGAAAACAGCAGGTTGCAAAACAGCAAATATGCCATGATCCTTCCAGGCACCACTTGGGAGAATCGTTAAGCAACATGATAAGTAAATAAGTCCCTGCCACCTCTCCAGGTTGTTTGCACACGGATACAGCAAGCAGGACGAATCCACCCCTGCAGCTATCTGGACGAGTGAATGTTCTAGGTCTGCTTCCACCCTCCGGAGCTCTAGTTGCATCACTAGAAGACCATTTTATCAATACTCTATCAGATGACTTCAAGCATTTCTGTTCAAACAGGTCCATTTGCAATAGCTATCAAGGATTTAATTTTTGTTTCTAAGCATAGGCATGTGTGTGCTTGGGTGTGTGTCTGTCTGTCCGTATGACTGTGGGAAAGTCCCCTCAAGCATGAGCGGTATTTTCTTCAGGTGGTGGGATTTCAGATAGTATTTGTTTTTTTCGCTTTAGGCCTGTCTGCACTGTCTGAATTCCTTACAATGACTCTGTATTCCTTTTCTGATTAGAAATCAGAGTCCCTTTTCTTCAGAAACAAAGACACTGACCGAGAGATGGTTTGAATTCAGTGTCAGTTCAGGAAAGCTACTGACCACTGAGAAGCATCAGTTGGTCACTACAAACCAGATGACTCAGAATGATTTGCTTGGTCTAACTTTCTCCTCTACACCAGACCACTGGCAAAGGATAGGATGGTAAAGGAAAGTCAGGACAGGAATCTGCACTGACCATGATTACCTCTTGCCTACCTACCTCATACAAGAAAACCTGCCAAGCAGGAACCCAAGGCCAGACTCTTTTTCAAGAAAACTGCCTTATCTCTACTTCGACACTTCAGAATATATTTTCTAGAGCCCTTGCCCTCTTTTTTGGTTTTGTGGTTTACTCACTAAGCCGTGTCTGACTCTTGTGACCCCATGGAATGTAACCTACCAGGCTCCTCTGTCCATGGGATTTCCCAAGCAGGAATACTGGAGTGGATTGCCATTGCCTCCTCCAGAGGATCTTCCTGACCCAGGGCTTGAACCCTGGTCTCCAGGGATGTAGGTGGTCTCCTGCACTGCAGGAGGCTTCTTTAGCGACTGAGTCACCAGAATGCAAAAAAGTATCAGCCAGAATATAAATATCTGTACACATGAGACTACAAATATAAATGTCACCCTTTTACAAATAAGATTTGAATTTCTCACCATGTGTTGGAATATCTGTCATTTATAAACCACACAAAGAAGCAAGAACACAGGGAGGTACCAGCTCCATTTTCCAGATAGAAAACCTGAGTCCCTTACTATGTCAGGGAGCTAACCAATGGTCCCTCTTAGACACTGTGGGACTAAGTGATTGCAAAAGGCATTCACGGTCTTCCAACCTGCTTGCATCAGAGAAAAACTAAATATTAATTACAGGAAAACAGGCACAAAATAAAACACACACAAACAGGAAAAGTCCACATAAAAGACAAGCAAATTCTATCTCTGAGCCATAAAAGGATGATAAAAATGATGAATACCACAATTAAGATGAAAGGGGAGAAAGATCTATTTTGTAATCATCAGTCTTCCCAAGTCTAGGAGAAAGGTTTACTTCTAAGACACGTCATGGGCTCCCTGTGAAAACATCGTAAGATGATTTATTCTGTAGCCTCTGTCTCTTCGCTGATATGAGGCCTTTGATAACAGCATTTGCCAAAACACATGCATGCGATGCTCTCATGCGAGAGCGAAGACCTCTAAAATACTGAGATCATTTAATCAGAGACAAAAAAATCTGAAAAATAATCACAAACAGGAACATAAATAGGTACCATAATTTCCTATTCAAATAATGAGTCAGCTTTTATTACAGTCATCCAATTTGATCCAAGAATAGCACTTGGCTAATTAGACAGGAGTCAATTTAATAACTAGCTGACATTAATAAGAAGAGAAATGGATTACATGAAAAAGTGTTTACAACTGGAAAAGAATGGTTAAAAAGTGGTACAACATTGTATGAAATTGGAGGGATCACATGTTCATTTCTTATCAATATGCAAGGGCTACACTGAAAATTCCTGGCAGTAAAAACTTCATGGCACCTTAATATACGCATGCATTCATTCACCAAATGTGTATTTATTAAAGACCTACTAAGTGCCAGACATTGTTAGATTTTTCTAATGTTTTCTTTCTACAGGAGACAAGGAACTGAATGCTTTAGCAGTCAGTGACCATAAGTGAAAGTCACTCTGTCATGTCCAACTCTCTGCGACCCCATGGACTGTACAGTTCATAGAATTCTCCTGGCCAGAATACTGGAATGGGTTGCCATTCCCTTTTCCAGGGGATCTTCCCAACCCAGGGACTGAACCCAGGTCTCCCACACTGCAGGCAGATTCTTTACCAGCTGAGCCACCAGGGAAGCTCAAAGACCATAAACTTCTTGGTAATCAGTCTTCACTGGGGAAACCAGAAGCAAAAGAAGTAACAAATTCACAGAGGAAGAAATTAACAAATTCAGGCACTGTGTTGGAGAGCTTGAGAAAATCAAGCTGGGTTTTGACCAACCAAGCGTCTTCTATCTGGGAAGCTTCAGAATGTTCTGGCTCCATTTTCAGTTTAAGAAGTGAAGGAAGTGAGAGAGTCAATTCCTAGGCAGGTTGATAAGAAGTCTCGGGTCCCCGAGGAAGAGAGAGGGGTCTAGGGCTCCTGAGGAGGAGAAAGGGGTCTGGAATTCTCAAGGAGAAGGAAAGAACAAATATCTTTTTTAATCTCTACATTCCTTAGTCTTGGTCACATAAAACCTTTTTCTCTTTAAGCCCAGAACTGATGATTACACAACTCAGTTTAAACTCTGTACTAGGGATTACATAACAATAATGTATCCTGCTTGAGGACAGTTTCTCCTTTGTGAAAACCTTGTGACTAATCCTGATATCTTAGAATGTATATTATGGGAGCGGGTCTGGTAGGATATTTCTGTTGTTAAATTCTAATCTTGTTATCCTAAAATGTAAATTGTAGGAGTGGGTCTGGTAAAATTTTCACAAACTTGGGATATTCTTTTGATTTACTGTATCTTGGGCTCCAAAATCACTGCAGATGGTGAATGCAGCCATGAAATTAAAAGACGCTTACTCCTTGGAAGAAAAGTTATGACCAACCTAGATAGCATATTCAAAAACAGAGACATTACTTTGCTGACTAAGGTCCATCTAGTCAAGGCTATGGTTTTTCCTGTGGTCATGTATGGATGTGAGAGTTGAACTGTGAAGAAGGCTGAGTGCCGAAGAATTGATGCTTTTGAACTGTGGTGTTGGAGAAGATTCTCGAGAGTCCCTTGGACTGCAAGCAGATCCAACCAGTCCATTCTGAAGGAGATCAGCCCTGGGATTTCTTTGGAAGGAATGATGCTAAAGCTGAAACTCCAGTACTTTGGCCACCTCATGTGAAGAGTTGACTTATTGGAAAAGACTCTGATGCTGGGAGGGATTGGGGGCAGGAAGAGAAGGGGATGACAGAGGATGTGATGGCTGGATGGCATCACTGACTCGATGGACATGAGTCTGAGTGAACTCCATGAGTTGGTGATGGACAGGGAGGCCTGGCATGCTGCAATTCATGGGGTCGCAAAGAGTGGGACACGACTGAACTGAACTGAATAAGTAATTTAAAAGTATATATCTCCTTTGCTAACACTAGTGGGGGGGGCACTCTCCGTCCCCCTTCTGATGTCTAGTTCATAAGCTTTCTCTGTGCCTTTTCATACTTTAATAAAACTCTGCTACACAAAAGCTCTTGAGTGATCAAGCCTGGTCCCTCTTCCCAAACCTAATTCTTCTTCAGAGATCAAGAATCTGACACCATTCATCATAAGCTATCAGAGGCTACATTTCACCCAACAGGAAGAACAGAATAAATCAAGACAAAAAGTGAAGATAAAAAGACATGTATGTTTATGGATTTTTCCAAGATGGCATATTGGCTTGAACCCGCCATGTTGGAAATATGGTCTTTAATACTTGAAGGCTATATCGATAAATGTACGCATTTATGTACAGACTCTGCACCTGGGTTCATGGGACACAGGGTAGAATGCGTGGCTCTCATTCCTTAGGAGCCTCTGGAATGTGTTTAACAACCTGTCCTCACCCTTCCTCTGATCACTGCATACAGTTCCTACCTTGCTGAAGAAAGCCTTCACATGGAATGAAGACACAGGTTCATGTCATCAAATACAAGAGTGCTTTCTTGTAATATAAATTGTTTAAAGACAAGGAAATTTGTCTTATTCTTCTTCATATCACCCCATCCCATCCCAGAGTGCCAAATAGCACACTTCACTTGTAGAGGCTGACTTATCAAGAACAAGAGCTAGAAAGGAGAGCCAACCTCCAGGTTCAACTTTCAATAAAAACTAATTGGGTAAATAAAATATGTTGAGTCTTTCGTTTCAAGACAGTGCAGTAGGACATGCATACATCTCCTCCTGCAAAATGGAAACTGGCTGTTGGACCATCATCGACAGGAGGACACTTCAACCCACCAAAAAAGGATACCCCTCGTCCAAAGACAAAGAAGAAGCTGCAGTGAGATGGTAGGAGGGGCACAATCACGATAAAATCAAATCCCATACCCACCAGGTGGGTGACCCACAAACTGGAGAACAATAATACCAAAGAAGTTCTCCCACTGTTGTGAAGGTTCTGAACCCCACGTCAGGCTTCCCAGACTGGGGATCCGACAAAGGACTGGGAATCCGTTGGTCCAGGGAATCTGGTCTTGAAGGCCAGTGGGATTTGATCACAAGACTTCCACAGGACTAAGGGAAACAGAGACTCCAGTCGTGGAGGGCACAAGCAAAGTCTTGAGTGCACCAAGACCCAGAGGAAAGGAGCAGTGACCCCACAGGAAACAGAACCAAAACTACCTTCTAGTGTGGGAGGGTCTCCTGTGGAGGCAGTTGGCAAGGACTCACCACAGGAATGGGGTAACTGACAGCAGCTGTTTGGGAAGGTCCCCTTTGGCATAAACCGCTCTTGGAGTTTGCCATTAACCCTACCATAGAGTCCACAGACCCCAGGCCCCAGTGGCCTCAGGCCAAAATACTACCAGGGAAGGTACCCCACACATCAGCAAATAATTGGGCTAAAGCTTTACTGAGCAAGGTCCTGCCCATCAGAGCAAGACCCAGTTTTTCCCACCACCTGGCCCTCCCATCAGGAAGCTTACATAAAACTCTTAGCCTCCTCCATCAGAGGGCAGACAGAAGAAGTAAGAAGAACAACAAATCCCACAACAACTAAAACAAAAACCACGTTACAGAAAGCTAATCAGCATGAAAAAGCAGAAAGTCATGTCCCAGATGAAAGGACAAGATAAAACCCCAGAAAAACATCTAAATGAGGTGGAGATAGGCAATCTTCCAGAAAAAGAATTCAGAATAATGATAGTGAAGATGATTCCGGATCTCAGAAAAGGAATGGAGGCAAAGACTGAGAAGATGCAAGAAATGTTTACCACAGACCTAGAAGAACTAAAGGACAAACAGAGATAAATAATACACTAGAAGGAATCTATAGCAGAACAATTGAGGCAGAAGCACGGATAAATGACCTGGAGGACAGAATGGTGGAAATCACGACCTCAGAATAGAATATAGGGGGAAAAAAAAAAGAATGAAAAGAAATGAAGACAGCCAAAGAGACCTCTGGGACAACATTCAATGCACTAACATTTGTAATATAGCAGTCTCCAAAGAAGAGAGAGAGAAAGGATCTGAGAAAATATTTGAAAAGATAATAGCTGAAAACTTCCTGAACATGAGAAAGGAAATTAAATCAATCAAGTCCAGGAAGTGCAAAGAGTCCCAGCAAGGATAAACCCAAGTAGGAAAACACTGAGACACACAGTAATCAAACAAACAAAAATTAAAGACAGATAAAATATTAAATGCAACAAGGGGAAAACAACAAATAACATACAAGGAAATTCCCATCAGCCTATCAGCTGATTTCTCAACAGAAACTCTACAAGCCAGAAGCGAATGGCATGACATACTTAAAGTGATGAAAGGGATGAAACTACAACCAAGAATTCTCTACCTAGCAAGACTTTCCTTCAGATTTGATGGAGAAATAAATGCTAAAGGAACTGCTTTTAGGCAGAAAACAAGAGAAGGAAAGCCCTACCTACAGAAAATAAACCCAAAACAATTAAGAAAAGGGTAATAAGATCATCTATATCAATAATTACATTAAATGTAAATGGATTAAATGCACAAACCAAAAGACAGACTTGCGAAGCAGGAAGAAACATGCACTTTCACTTCCCACATCACTCTGCTTGACCTTCCAGACTATATGCAATTATTTTACATTGTTAGGTTAATCACATTCCCATGATGACTTGTGATTGTAATTATCAAGTACAGTAGCAAAGTTTTTGTATACAGATATATAAAGAATATGTATAATATATATATTTTAGAAAACTATCAAATTTTTGCCTAACTAAAAAATTTATGACATTTCAATTCCATTTGTTTGACTTAGTATGCATAGAATGCTATATTTCTAATTCAAAAAATATATATATGTAACAAGCAAAAGTTTACTGTATAGCATAGCAAACTATAGTCAGAATCTTGTAATAACCTGTAATGGAAAATAATTTCAAAAATAATATATGTGTATATGTATAAGTGAATCACACACATGAAAAAAATTCTACTTTTTGAAATTTAGTAATTTTTTATCTTTTTGCCAGTTTTTCTAAATGTCCTATGGATATCTAATAAAAATGTAGGAGATACAGAATTTTAAATATATTTTGTATAGGATTACTTTAAATTAAATATAAATCTATTATATTTAAATTATTAATGATATCATTAAAGATGCCCCATTCTTTTTTCTGCACTTCATAAAATATTCTCAGATCAGTTCAGTTCAGTCGCTCAGTCGTGTCCAACTCTTTGCGACCCCATGAATCGCAGCACGCCAGGCCTCCCTGTCCATCACCAACTCCCGGAGTTCACTCAGACTCACGTCCATCGAGTCGGTGATGCCATCCAGCCATCTCATCATCTGTCGTCCCCTTCTCCTCCTGCCCCCAATCCCTCCCAGGATCAGGGTCTTTTCCAATGAGTTAACTCTTCGCATGAGGTGGCCAAACGACTGGAGTTTCAGCTTTAGCATCATTCCTTCCAAAGAAATCCCAGGGCTGATCTCCTTCAGAATGGACTGGTTGGATTTCTTTGCAGTCCATGGGACTCTCAAGAGTCTTCTCCAACACCACAGTTCAAAACCATCAATTGTTCGGCGCTCAGCCTTCTTCACAGTTCAACCCTCACATCCATACATGACCAGAGGGAAAACCATAGCCTTGACTAGACGGACCTTAGTCAGCAAAGTAATGTCCATACATAAAATAGATAGCTGATGGGAATTTGCTGTATGGCTCAGGAAACTCAAACAGGGACTCTATATCAACTTAGAGGGGTGGGATGGGAGGGAGTTTCAAAAGGGAGGGGATATATGTATACCTATGCTGATTCATGCTGAGGTTTGACAGAAAACAGCTAAATTCTGTAAAGCAATTATCCTTCAATTAAAAAAAAAAAAAAACTAGAGCAAAAGACAAAATTCAATTAAGTAACTCTAAATTTTTAAATAAATCTGAAGAGTCAAGACAAGCTCTGAACTGTCTTACACATAGCCAGGTGATTGCAGCCTCTCTGGTCTGTCCTCTACTCTTCTCTCTTCCCTCTCCTCCCCTCTTCCCTTCCTCTGTATCTCCAGCCCTCATCCCTCCTAAACCCTTTCTAACCCTACTCCAAGAAGGGACTGAAATTAACCACACCTAAGATGGCCTAAGGAGGAGTGTGTGACCCTCCATGCCCCACAGCACCCCTCAAGGTCGACCTTTGTCTTTCCCACGCCTCCTCCGATGTTTCTAGATGGTGGAAGGCACCCAGAACTCACCCTGATAAGAGAACACAGAGCCTTTTATCAAGAGTAATGAGGTCTTCTCCTTTGAACCTGATGCTGGAGAATGTAGGCATTTTGAATTGAAGGAAGTGCTGGGACTCTTGTACCACGTGGCCACCACTCACGGTCAGGAAAGGCCACCCATGTGTCCCAAATGGTCACATCACACAGGAATTTCAAAAGCCAGAGTATAAGGCTGGGACTTGATCTCACAGGGTGAAGAATACTCAGCCTGGTCACCAGGCACTGTAGGGATCTGAGACAGGGTGCCCCAGAATACTGTCATGAAATAGGGAAGTGTTGGGGTCCTCCTTTAAATAAAAATCATATATATTTAAGGTGTGCAACATGAAGTTTTGCTCTATGTGTACAAGGGAAACGATCACTATCATCAAGCTGATTAATCTGCCTTCTCTTCACACAGGTTCCATCTTGGGGTGGTTATGAGCACTGAAATCTCCTCTCTTGGTTAGCTTCCAATATTCAATACAGTATGACTGGGACTTGCCAATGGTCCCAGTAGTCCAATGGCTAAGACTTTGAGCCCCCAATGCAGGAGGCCCATGTTCGATCCCAGGTTCAGGGAACTAGATCCCATATGCTGCAACTAAGAGTTTGCCTGCCTCAACTAAGATCCAACCAAATAAATTTTAATTTAAACAAATTTCAAAAATACAGTATGATGGCTGTAGCTGCCAATGCTGTCCCTTCCTCTCTAGATTCTTGCACTTTACACAACAGCAAATCAGAACTGTGACCAGCACCTCCCCATCACTCACCTCCAGGGTTGGTTACAAGGGGTACCAACCATGAAAAGGAGGAAAGAGCTAAAATAAAACAAAGCTATGGTTTTTCCAGTAGTCATGTATGGTTGTGAGAACTGGACTATAAAAAAGGCTGAGTGCTGAAAATTGAAGTTTTTGAATTGTGATGCTGGAGAATGCTCTTGAGAGTCGCTTGGACAGCAAGGAGATCAAACCAGTCAATCCTAAAGGAAACCAACCCTTAATATTCGTTGGAAGGACTGATGCTGAAGCTGAAGCTCCAATACTTTGGTGACCTGATGCGAAGAACTGACTCACTGGAAAAGACCTTGATGCTGGGGAAAAAATAAAGACAAAAGGAGAACGGGGCAAGAGAGGATGAGATGGTTAAATAGCATCACCAATTAAATGGAACTGAATTTAAGCAAACTCCAGGAGACAGAGGACAGATGAGCCTGGTGTGCTGCAGTCCATGGGGTTGCAAAGGGTCAGACACAACTGAGCAAGTGAACAAAGAGAAGAAGCAACTGAATATCACACCGCAATAAATATTAATGCTCAGTTCAGTTCAGTCGCTCAGTTGTGTCCGACTCTTTGTGACCCCATGAATCGCAGCATGCCAGGCCTGTCTATCACCAACTCCTGGAGTTCATTCAAACTCACATCCATTGAGTCGGTGATGCCATCCAGCCATCTCATCCTCTGTTGTCCCCTCTTCCCCCTGCCCCCAATCCCTCCCAGCATCAGAGTCTTTTCCAATGAGTCAACTCTTTGCATGAGGCAGCCAAAGTACTGGTGTTTCAGCTTTAGCATCATTCCTTCCAAAGAACACCCAGGGCTGGTCTCCTTTAGAATGTACTGGTTGGATCTCCTTGCAGCCCAAGGGACTCTCAAGAGTCTTCTCCAACACCACATAATAGAAGGTAAAAATTGAGCACTTCTCTCCTTTTCCTCTTAAAAAAAAAATATATTTATTGATTTGGCTGGACCAGGTCTTAATTTCAGCATGCAGAATCTTTAGTTGTGGCAAGCAAACTCTTAGTTGTGGCTTGTGGGATCTAGTTCCCAGACCAGGGATCAAACTCATGCCCCCTGCATTAGGAGCTCAGAGTCTTAGCCACAGGACCATTAGGGAAGTCCCTTTCTCTTTGCTCTTATGCTAAGCTCTATGCATGCCTGACGTCCTTAAATCTTTCCTGTGACCCTATGAAATAAATACTATTACTAGCATCCCCATTTTCAGATGAAGATATTGAAGTTTGACGAAATCCTGTAACTTGCCCAATTGGTATCCAGTTAACAAACAGTAAAATCTATTCTTTCTTGGCCCAAAATTCATGCTTTCATCCTTAAATGGTCAGAGAACTGAGACCTCTAGAACACTGGATAAAAAATACAAACAGTTGTACCAATACTTCCTTACTCCTTTCTTACTTTGTTCTCATATAAGCAAGGAATAAAATTTGCAAAATATCGTTTAGTGTAATTGAAGCTTTATGATTTATTAAAGAGAGTCCATAGTAATTTCTGTCCATCCTAATTAGTTATATTAGTTGTTAGAACCCATCTTCTGAACAAGGAACCTCCAAGGAAACCTAGCATTTCTTGTTTCCTATTCTGACATTTCATGAAGTTAAATTTTAAAACGTTGCTCGCTGTAGATGGAGACATCCTTAACCAACAAATTAGAGCAACTCTCAAGTGTAAAAAGGTGTCTGAGGAAGTTGTTTGTCACTGAAAGAGAAAAGTTCCTTTTTAACCCCCCTCACCTCAATTAAGTGCATTCTGAGCTAACTGATGCAAAGTGCCTGGAATTATGTTTTTAATGTGAATATGGAAACTGAGAAAGCACAGCCATTAAAAAATAAAATATGTAGACACTGCCTGCTACATTCACTAAGTGATTAAAAACGCAATCTTCCCAAAGAAATGCACCACATATTTGTTTATATTAATGTTAATAACTTGCTAACTAATGATAAATGTATGATAATTTATTCTAAGTGAAATGAAGTGTGCCCTAAAGACAGACTCTGTAAATGAAAGCTTATGCTCACCCTAGTTTTGAGCGGGCATATGAATAACTGTATTCTTTCACTGCAGTGAAAATGACTGTATGCAAATTATATGCAAAGGTACCCACAGTCTCCAAATAATGACAAAGCAGGGTGTTGGGAGGGGTCTCCAAAGCGGAAACTACTGCAAAGGCTTTGTGAAATGATCTTGGCCTCTTTGCAATGGCTCAGAAATTCCTCTCATAAGGCAAGAGAATTTTCTAGAGTCTGTTCTATGGGCATATTAAAGATTCAGGATTCTCAGTCTTGGTTTCTCCCTACATGAACAGCATTAATAAAAGCCTCCTAATGTGATACTGTGTGCATTTAGAAATCATTAAGCCAAATTATTTCTGTGAATTTAGAAATTATATAATTATCCATATAAATAATGTTAACAATTCTAATTTATCCACGCAGCCACATCTCAAAATGTCTATTAGCATTTACAATGGTCTTTCTTCCCCTCTCAACATCACAGCCATCATCTATGATGCTGGTACCATATGATGCACAAATTAAATCCATGGTATTTTTTGTGGCAAACGTGGGTGGTGAGTAACCCCAAGATCCTTAGCCTCCCTCTTCGCTGGAAGGGAGGAAAGAAGGAAGGGAGAGAGGGAGAGGGGGAGGGTAGCAATCACCCGTGTCAGTGCTCAGAATGTTACAGCAAATGCCATTCAAAACTCCGCCTATAATGCCAGCTCTAAGTGCGTCTCCTTTCGGGTTATATTTCATTTCTTACTTGTGAAACACAATTCAGTGTGCGGTCTCACTAAGTTTTGTGTCTTTCTGGAACAGAGTGGTCCAGTGATCAGGCTACATTGCCTGCCGGCACTTCCAACCATAAACTTAGGGTAATAATATTATCCTGGTAATAATCTCATGCTACTCCATGCAGCTGTTGGATGGATTGAAAGAGGAGACAGAGAAGGACAGAGGACAGAGAAAGAGAGAGACAGAAGGCTGGGTAGATGGATGAGGCATGCATATATCTTCTAGAACAGCACATGGAACACAGAAATTATTTTATCAGGCTTAGGCTTCCTTATTATTATTACAACCTCGGTGTTTTAGCCAGAATTTTCAGTAACTGGTGACAGAAAAGTCAACTTATTTGGACATAGCCGAGGAGCGATTTACACTGCTTATATGTTACTTAAATTTCTAATTGGCAATGGGTTCAAGTGTCCAAGTGGTTTCAGTATTTTCTTTCTTTCCCTCTCTCCACCTCCCTCATTTTCTCCTCCCTCCCAGTCTCAGATTATGAGTCAGCTCCACCCACAAGCAGCCCCTCTGTTACCTTGACCTTGGGGGGATCAAGGTGAAGGAAGATGTATAAGGGACCATTTGTGATTTGCAAAAAAAATAGAAAACTATTGAGCCCTTAATAGGAAAAGTCTGCTGACCTCTATCCTAAACCAACAGAAGCTTCTTTACTCATGACACGGAGATGACATCTGTCTGATTTCTGGCACAGAGCAGCAGAACTAAGCCAGATGATGTTTTGGAAGTGCCTTGTGGCTTACCCATCAGGAGGAAACACCAGCATTGTCTCTCTGCCTTCCGAGTCTCTGTCACCTGCAGGAAGGAGGGCTGAGTAGGTAAATTCAGATGCAGCTGAGTCTGATGCCAGAACGTATTCAGCTCTGCCTGCAACCGTTGCCCCAAACCTGACCATAATCCCCCAGGAAACTTCCTTTATTGAGTCATCACATCTCTGAGTCCCAGGAAGTGCATCATAAATGATGACGCAAAAGATCCCACTTTTGCCTCTCAGGAAGCTTTTGCCCATGTGGTCCAGACCTTCCACTGCACATCTTTCTCACAAAGAACTAGAAAATTCCTCTGAAGCTTTCTATTGTTCAGCATCTACCCCAACTCGAGTTGGTCACCAACAGAGAATTGCTCTTGATACACAGGATTCTTCACAGGGAAGTCACTTGTAAATTATCAACAGCTCTTGCAGATTTCCATGCCTTGTTCTGAAAAGTCTTCCTGCCTCAGTTTAGGTTGCCCTTTGGTTTCTATGTACTTTGACCCCTGAGACATTTCTCTAATTAAAGCTATCCTCAGGTATATTTGTGAAATTAGCAATGGAATTATTTTTAATATAGACCATACTCAATCACACACATACCCAAATGCAAACCTATTTCCCTTAACACACCATTAAAGAATGTTTCCTGTTTGATTCACTTATCTATTTTCATATTTTTCATTGTTGTTGTTTAGTTGCTAAGTTGTGACTGATTTGTTTGCAAGCCCATGGGCTATAGCCCAACAGGCTCCTCTGTCCATGGGATTTCCCAGGCAAGAATACTAGAGTGGGTTGCCATTTCTTTCTCCAGAGGATCTTCCTGATCCAGGAATGGAACGCTCATCTCCTGCATTAGCAGGCAGATTCTTTACCAGCAAGCCACCAGGGAAGCCTGTTTTTGTATTTTAATTTAATTAAAATATAAATTTAATTTTAATTTTTTAATTAGTGCTTTTTATGACTAACAAAATTACACCAATGGGATGTCCACTCCCCTGCCCCACAGAAACCTTCCAAACACAGCATGAATTTCCATCCTCTCCCCTAAAGCAACACATCAAATCACTTAGTGTGTGTCTTCAAGAAATACAGACTTCCCAGCCAATACAAACATCAGGTCTGTGGATCTCCACCATTGTGTCCAAATGCCCACAGCTCTAAAACTAATGAGATTTTTTTTTTAATTTCTTCATGCAGCATAGTAGGGATTAGGAGTGTGTATGCCCAGAATTCTTTACTTTGGAACCAAACTCTCCAGAAGATCCTGCAGCTCAGGCTGGTTTTAGAATCACTGGTGAGGGTGTCAGCCCACTTGCCCTCTGCCCAGTGGGACTTTGGGAAGCTGGTCAGAGTCCGTAGCTTGTCTGGAACTTTTCCTGCATCAAAGGCAATATATCTACAGATGGGACCCAGCCCACAGAGGGACTGTGGACCAGCACAACATTTTAAATAATTTGAATCCAACCATCATAAGATGGTTGGATGGCATCACTGATACGATGGACATGAGTTTGAGTAAATTCTGAGAGACAGTGAAGGACAAGGAAGCCTGGCATGCTGCCATCCACGGGGTCCCAAAGAGTTGGATATGACTTAACGGCTGAACAAAAATCATAAGTGGAAATCAAGTGCTCTGTGAGGAGTTCCATACCTAGGTCACAGGTGCAAGGCCCTTCATGAAGGCCACAGAAATGGAGTCCGGAACCAAGGTCACCTCTGTAATTGACTGAGCCCCACTTTAACCACTGCCAAAATCCCCCCAATCCTTACTGGCCAGCTTCCTGACACCATATTAGGCAAAAATGTATGGTACTCACCCTACAGCACCCTAACTAATCACCTAATGCCACCCTTCCAGTATGAATTTTGTCCTGAGGCTATAAAAATTGGCTACTAACCCATGAGAAGAGATGACTCATTGGAAAACATCCTGAAGCTAGGAAAGACTTAGGGCAGGAGAAGTGAGCAATAGATAGATAATGAGATGGTTGGATGGCATCATCAACTCAATGGATATGAGTTTGAGCAAACTCTGGGAGATAGTGAAGAACAGGGAAGCCTGGTGTGCTGCAGTCCACGAAGTCACAAAGAGTCAAACATGACTGAGTGACTGAATAACAACTACCCACAAAAAGCCTCAGCTCTCCCTTGAGCCCACCCACAGTTCTAAGAACATCTCCCATTCTAGTAAACTCTATTCTCCCTTCAGTTGGCTCTCCCTGGCCAGTCAGGAGGTCAGCCCACTGTGCTCACAGCACCCACATTATCTCTGCTCTTTGTTTTTAATAAACTCACTCTCTTCTTCAATACTCTGTGTCTAGAAATTATTTTCCAACCCCCACTCTGACTGCCACAACACTCTAGTTTTCCACAAGCTGCACACTGGACCATTTTATTCTCAAGACCTAGAAGTTGAGCTTCCCAGGTGGTATTCATGGTAAAGAATCCACCCACCAATACAAGAGATGCGGGTTCGATCCCTGGGTCCGGAAGATCCCCTGGAGGAGGGCATGGCAATCCACTCCAGTATTCCTGCCTGGAGAATCCCATGGACAGAGGAGCCTGGTGGGTTACAGTCCATAGGATTGCAAAGAGTCGCACACGACTGACACGACATAGCACACACACACAGAGGTTTTCCACATTCTCCCAGATGCTAAACATGGCAAATGAATGCTATGGACAGCCAAGCAAAAGTTTAGATAAACAACATGCCTAGATCTTAAAATATACCAAGTGAAACAAGAAGAAACAGAAGCAAGGATGTAAGATAATACCCATCAAATGCCTTAACACATACCTATACACCATGACTATGTATTTTACAAAGATACATAATATTGGCAGCTCCGCATCAAATACGTTAGGACAGGAACCCATGAGGAAGAGAAATGGACTAGGGTTGAAAGGTAAAGGAAAAGCAGAAAATAAAGCAAGAAGGGGTCTTGCTAGGGGTTAATGACAGTCTGACCTTAAACTGTTAGGTTAACTCAATTTTCTGTACTTGAGGTTTTTGGTTTGTTTTTATAAAGACTGTTGTTTAGAGCAGTTTTAGGTTCAGAGCAAAAGAAAGGGGCGGGTACAAACTTTCCCCTGCCCTCTGCCTCCACAGGTGCACAGTTCCCCGTATCCACAATCGACATCCCCCACCAGATGGTACATTTGTTACAACTGGTGAACCTACACTGACTCATACATCAGTGTCACCCATGGTTCACATTGGAGTTTACTCTAGGTACTACATCTTCTATGAGTTTGCACAAATGGACAATGACATGCAATCCACCATTAAGGCTCCAAACTTCTCTGGGCTTTGCCAAATTCATCCTTTCGTCCCCACCCCTGGCCACCACTGATCTGTTCCCTGTCTCCACAGTTTTCCCTTTTCCAGGATATCATAAATCTGGAACCATACAGCATTAGCCTCCTCAGATTGGCTTTTTTCATTTATTAATATGTATTTGATATAAAGGGCTTCCTAGGTGGCGTTAATAGTAAAGAACCTGCCTGCCACTGTAAGAGACATAAGAGACCCTGGGTTGAGAAGATCCCCTGGAGGAGAGTACGGCAACCAACTCCAAGATTCTTGCCCGGAGAATCCTATGGACAGAGAAGCCTGGTGGGCTACGGTTCATAGGATCACAAAGAGTCGGACATGACTGAAGCAACTTAGCATGCATGCATGGTAAAGAATCCACCTGCAATGCAGCAGACCCTGGTTCGATTCCTGGGTAGGGAAGATCCCCTGGAGAAGGGACAGGTTAACCACTCCAGTATTCTTGCCTGGAGAATTCCATGGACATAGGAGCCTGGCAGGCTACAGTCCATAGGGTCGCAAAGAGTTGGACACGACTGAGTGACTTTCACAAGACAAGATGCATGCATAAAAGCAAATCACACAAAAGACTATTCTATGAAAAAATAGTATTGATTAGAAAAGTGAAAAATCCTTGAAACGTATAGTTGTTAAATTGCATGGCAGGACATTTGCTGAAGGACAAATAATCATGTGCTTTCCCCATTTCTCCAGCACCTCTGTGGTTAGATGCAAGTCCATGACCAGCTGTGACCAAGGGTTTCCACAGACCATGGACATGATCTTACAACTGATCTTTCAACTGAGCATGATCTTACAACTGACTCTTCTAGCTCAGCATTGTGGAGCTGGTGTGTGACCAGGCACACTCTTCCCTGCCACAGGGAGCTTCTGAGCCAGAAGGTACACCAACCAGCTGTCCGAGCTTCCATGTGCCTGGACCCTGCACAAGGGGACTCTACCAACCTGTAGGAAATGTGTGATGAGGATTAGAAATAAACCATGTTAAGTCATGAGCTGTACTCAGTAGGTCTCAATAGTCCCATCTGATCTAACTGTAGGGACACATCATTTGTGATACAACCATTATATTTTTATCTATTCATAGTATTTAATGAGGAGCAAGCGGGTTTCATATAACTGACGAGACAGAGGTGAAGCCTCTAAGGGTATGGATGCTGCCAAGTCCTTAGAAGTCTCTGGTACTATTATTTCACACCTGTGTGTGTCTGTCTGTGTGTGAATACCAACTCAGTTCAGTCGCTCAGTCATGTCCAACTTTTTGCGACCCCATGGACTGCAGCACGCCAGGCCTCCCTGTCCATCACCCAACTCCTGGAGCCTACTCAAACTCATGTCCATTGCATTGGCGATGCCATCCGCCCATCTCATCCTCTGTCGTCCCCTTCTCCTCCCGCCTTCAATCTTTCCTAGCATCAGGGTGTTTTCCAATGAGTCAGCTCTTTGAATCAGGTGGCTAAAGTATTGGAGCTTCAGCTTCAGCATCAGTCCTTCCAATGAATATTCAGGATTGATTTCCTTTAGGATAGACTGGTTGGATCTCCTTGCAGTGCAAACAACTCTCAAGAGTCTTCTCCAACACCACAGTTCAAAAGCATCAGTTCTTAGGTGCTCAGCTTTCTTTATAGTCCAGCTCTCACATCCATACATGACTACTGGAAAAACCACAGCTTTGACTAGAAGAACCTTTGTTGGTAAAGTAATGTCTCTGCTTTTTAATATGCTGTCTAGGTTGATCATAGCTTTTCTTCCAAGGAGCAAGCATCTTTCAATTTCATGGCTGCAGTCACCATCTGCAGTGATTTTGGAGCCTCCAAAAATAGTCTCTCACTGTTTCCATTGTCTCCCCATCTATTTGCCATGAAGTGATGGGAACGGATGCCATGATCTTCGTTTTCTGAATGTTGAGTTTTAAGCTAGCTTTTTCACTCTCCTCTTTCCCTTTCATCAAGAGGCTCTTTAGTTCTTCTTCACTTTCTGCCGTAACGGTGGTGTCATCTGCATATCTGAGGTTATTGATAGTTCTCTTGGCAATCTTAATTCCAGCTTCTGCTTCATTCAGCCAGGCATTTTACATGATGTACTTTGCATAGAAGTTAAATAAGCAGGGTGACAGTATACAGCCTTGACCTATTCCTTTCCCAATTTGGAACCAGTCTGTTGTTTCATGTCCAGTTCTAACTGTTGTTTCTTGACCTGCCTACAGATTTCTCAGGAGGCAGGTCAGGTAGTCTGGTATTGCCATCTCTTTAAGAATTTTGCTGTGATCCACACAGTCAAAGGCTTTGGCATAGTCAATAAAGCAAAAGTAAGTGTTTTTCTGGACTACCGACTGGGAGCTGGTAAATTACACAAGTACATTCTGCATTTCATAAATGTAAAGACATATACATTAGCTCTTTATCAAGCAAGAGTAGAGCTTACCTACCAAAATAATGGCATTATTTTCCTTCTACACACATAAAAACACTCCCCATGAATCACTAAAATCAGAAAAAGGGTCCCCTCCCCAACACTATAAAAAGAGATGAATTACTGCAGTAAAACCACTCCCTGGCTGTCTATTGATGTTTACATACATTGTTAGCAAAATACAGCACTCTGAAGCAATGATTATTATACTTATATCTCTACATACCTAAAGATTCAGGCAGCTTGGAAAAAATTACTTTGCGATTGTAGCTATTAGCAAACTAATTAAGGCAACCGTTAACAAATCTATCCCCCTAATTGATTCCAAATTTTGCAAAGCAATGAAGAAAAAGCAAATGAAAAGGGGGAAAAAATCTATTCTTCAGCCAGAGGGAAAAGAATTTGATTCAAAGACACTTGCTAGGAAATGAAAAACATGACTTCGGTGTTTCATGTTTGTGACCACTGCCACTTAAAGTAATGTCTCCGAGGGGAAATTATGTAATTTATACAGCAACAGATGTGCCAACCAAATCGGAAAATTATTTTTTTAAAGGCACCACTCGCTTCAGTTGAAATGTGTACATTTGTGGCAAATACCTTCTGATAATTTTCTCATCTGACATCTCTCCCAAAAGACTTTATTCTCAATATTACTTTTTAATGGGAAATAAATCTGGAAATAACCAAACTAAATTCAAGCCCTGAGTGTTAAGTTCCAAGGTGGGGAGTTGAGTGGTGAAGATTTGAGTACAAAATTCACACATGCAAATGAGTTTAATTACTAGGTTTACAAACAAAATGCCTTCTAAAATTTTCTGTAGTAGAATCAGGTTCCAAAACAGCACCTTGATTTTGTCTTCCTCCATGAGGCAAGTTCTCTAAACAGAACCATCTATGCTTTTGATGGAAAAACAAAGAGGAACCGTATTCCTACTCCAAACTTGCTCAGACCTTACTAATACTGGTTTCTCCACCAAACAAAAAGTTTAGGGGCTTGCTGTTAATATTTTTTTACCCAAAACATAAACGCAGACAATATTCCCCTATCACGTGCCCGCGTCTGCTTCAGAATGGTATCTGCTTCAGAATGAATGGGCTGAGACCTCACATTACTGCGCGGACTTTTCTGGCTCTTCGGAGCCCATGAAATATACATGAAATGGTTTCATGCCACCTGCAAATGAAAAAGTCAAATAAAATTTACAGTGTGGAGGCAGAACTCCAAAAGCCTTGTTAAGGCTAATTTAATATATCTGTCATACAGAATTACACACAAAATGTAATCCAAAACACCTATTTTTTTCCCCCTCTCTCTTCAGACAAAAAATAAAGCAACTTCCCAGATTTCGAATTAAACAGCTGTCCCACCAAACAAAGATACTCACCTCTGACGTTTTTATGAACTAATAACCTCTGAACGTTCAGGCTGCTTTTCGGGGCAGTGGTTCACTCCATTACATAAATTGCTGCACTGGATTCCTGCTCTTAAACCATAGCCATAAATCAGGATTAAAAGCCATGGGTGAGCGGCTATTAACTCAAAGATGTCAATACCATCTTCCCTAAATCACTCATCAGCCCAGATAAAAATAAGTAAATAAGACTGCCCTGAGGTATCCTGTACAATAGGAAAGCCCTTTCTAATCTTCCTAAAAATTGGCAGTGAAAGACTGCCTATCCCGTCTGGACTCAAATTTAGCGAATTCAGCAACCTCTTCATCGGCAGAGCTGGAAGCCACATCACAGAACTCCACCTGCAGGAATGATTAATGCACCCCTTGCCATCTTTCTTAGGTCTGATTCCCTATCAGCCTCTCAAATTTTCAATCAGTCCCTCCTTACTGAATTATAAGAGAAGGTAGTTTTAAAAAAAGGACCAGTTTAACATAGATGCAGTTCTGAAATTATTGCTAACTTCTCTCTCTTTATATATATATATAACACATATATATGTGATATACTTGAGCAAGGTTGTTCTCAACACAAAAGAACCTCTAATTTTTTAAAAAAGAGGGACACCCCAACAAAAATCAACCTAGGATATGAAGATGCAAAGTTGATTCCCAAAAGAAATAAAGGGAGAAAACCAACAAGAAGATGATTTAACCTACTAACAATCAAAGACATACAAATGAAAAGAATTCCAGGTAGGCTTCCCAGGGGGCACAGTGGTAAAGAATCCACCTGCCAAGGCCGGAGACACGGGAGACACTTGTTTGATCCCTGGGTCTGAAAGATCCCCTGGAGTAGGAAATGGCAACCCGCTCCAGTATTCTTGTCTAGAAAACTCCATGGACAGAGGAGCCAGGTGGGCTGCAGTTCATGGGGTCATAAAGAGTCGGACACGAGCTTGCACGCACATGCACTGCTAGTCCAGTGCATAAGACCCTGCCCTGGGATGCAGGGGGTGCAGGTTCGATCCCTGGTTGGGGAACCATGATACCACATGCCACAGGGTGCTACTAAAAAACAAACTAACAAAGGTTTAAAAAAAAAGAATAAGGAGATATCCTTTTTCCTCTCATCATGATACCAATATAGATAAGGGGACAGGGAACTGAGATATATACACAAATAAAAGCAGTGGAGATGTCTACAACATTTTAGAGGCAAATGTAGAATAGAATTTTCCAAAATGAAAGACTTTTAAAGATACTCTTGGCCCCCAGAAATTCTACTTTTTAGGAAAATGCCTGTTTAAAAGATTGGACAAATGTTATGGAATATGGATATGAAGAGAGTTATCATAGCACAACTCACTGCTGCAGCAAAAACAGAAATGAGTGAACAGCTTTTGGCATATACCAGCCAAACAGGCCTTCAAGAGTTAAGCAATCTGGATTACTTCTTAGCTGTTACCACTAACAAACACTTGTAGCTGGACTTGTCTTTAACAAAGCTAATTACTCTCAGACTCCATACAGATGATACACTGCATCTGGCATTCTTCTCCCCCTACACTCTCTTGCAGCATTCTGCGTCTCAGAAAGAAGGTCAGAGGCTGATAACTTCAGGGACGCCAGACCTGATTGCTGAGTTGCAAAGCTGTGGCCATTTTGAAATTCTGCAGAGGAAAAAAAAAGTAAGACTTTCACTGGGATATAAAACCTCTTCCTATTCACCCAGAGGGGCAGCACAATTCTATGTATTCCCCTTTGCAAGCAAAGATAAAGCCATTTTTCTCATTCCTCTGATACTCTCTGTATTTCTTTTGGTCCTCAGTGCACAGAGGGTGAAGAATTTTGGCAACATGCAGAAAGATGAGAAAGCCTGCATCAAACTACAGGAGGTCACCTGGAAAGTCTGAAGACAGAAAGAAAGCATGCTTCCAGTGCGTCCTCTACAGACACATAAGGGGCGCTCAAAAGAGTGTTTAAGCCCAGGGTGAATCTGATTTTAGCAATAAAACATGTGAGGGCACCCCAGGACAAACTTCCCCGAATTCTAGACTCACACATCAGGCCAGCAAGGGTTCAACCCACCAGCTTTTGAATTTTTCATTGTAAAATCAAAGGCACCCTGGGCAGTAAACAGTATTTTAAATACCCACCATGGGTATGTATGTGTGTGTGTGTCTGTGTTTGTCTATAAACTTAGTCACACATTATTCTATATAAATATACTCTCTACATAAGCATATATACTCTATACAACACATATAGAGTGCAAGAGTATATTAGCACAGCAGTATATCACATAATTCACACAGAAGCAATATTTATGTATCTTTATATATAAGTGGGCCTCCCAGGTAGCGCTAGTGGTAAAGAATCCACCTGCCTATGCAGGAGACCCAAGAGAAGCTGTTTTGATCCCTGGATTGGGACGATCTCCTGAAATAGGAAGTGGCACCCCACTCCAGTATTCTTTCCTGCAAAATCCTATGGACAGAGGAGTCTGGCAAGCTACAGGCCAAGAGGCCGCAAAAAGTCAGACGTGACTGAGCAAGCGAGTGAGCAAGGGAGCCATATATATGTGTATACCAAATAGTCTGTGCTATATAGGTATACATGTATATAATAAAATATTATATACTTATATTTTCCCTTACATGTGAATTAGGTACACAAAGTACTGTAATAAGATATTATGTTCATTACAAAATGGAATCACAAAATTTTTCTATCCTGTAATAAACTGTAATGGAAAAGAAAATGCAAAAGAATGCAGGGACTTCCCTGGTGGTCCAGTGGTTAAGAATCCACCAGTCAGTGCAGGGGGTGTGGGTTCGGTGCCTGCTCAGGAAACTAAGATCCCACAGGCTGTAGGACAACCAAGGCCCCACAACACAACTGCTGAGCTGGCATGCTGCAACTAGAGAGAGAAACCCATGGGCATCTAAGACCACATGCACCCAAATAAAAAAAAAAGAATGTATACATATGTATAAATGAATCACTTTGCTGTACAGCAAAATACATTGCAAATTAGCTATACTTCAATAAAGTAGATTAAAAATCCCTTTTTCTAAACATTGTTGCGGTTCAGTTGCTCAGTCGTGTCAAACTCTTTGTGACCCCATGGACTGCAGCACACCAGGCTTCCCTGTCCTTCAGCATCTCCAAGTGCTTGTTCAAACTCAAGTCCATTGAGTCGGTGACGCCACCCAACCATCTAATCCTCTGGCAGCCCCTTCTCCTCCCGCCTTCAACCTTTCCCAACATTAAGAGTCTTTTCCAATGAAAAGTTCTTTGTATCAGGTGGTCAAAGTATTGAAGCTTCTGCTTCAGCACCAATCCTTCCAATGAATATTCAGGATTGATTTCCTTTAGGATTGACTGTTCGGCTCTCCTTGCAGTCCAAGGGACTCTCAAGAGTCTTCTCCATACCACAGTTCAAAAGCATCCATTCTTCGGCCCTCAGCCTTCTTTATAGTCCAGCATTCACATCCATACATGAATACTGGAAAAACAATAGCTTTGACTAGAGGGACCTTTGCTGGTAAAGTAATATCTCTGCTTTTTAATATGTTCTCTAGGTTTGTTATAGCTTTTCTTCCAAGGAGCAAGCGTCTTTTAATTTCATGCCTGCAGTCACCATCTGCAGTGATTTTGGAGTCCAAAAAAAACAGTCTGTCACTGTTTCCATTGTTTCCCCAATGATTTTCCATGAAGTGATGGGACAGTATGAAAATATTGTTTAGGATAATATCTAAATTATATGTAAAGAGAAGCTCCATTATTTCCTTCTACAGCCCCCACCCCCGTCCATCACTCTCTTTGGAGACCACTCCTCCTTTCAAATGTAGCTGGTGTCCTGGAAAAGCAGTGAGATTGGTAAGGGAAGATTCCTGGCCAGCAGGTGGCCTTGGGCAGTGACACCCCTCCCACCGCCCCCCGCAGGCTTCAGACCTCTTATCCATCAGGGTCCAAACAGCACCGATCAGTGATGATTAGTGATACGAATGTATCACGTTTCCAGTGCCCAGGGAGTCCTTTATTTGAATACTTTAAGTTCTCAGTACATAACAAGTGGAAATAAAAAAGAAAAACATCCCATGTTCAACCCAGGAAGCAAATAATCCTTAGACAAAGGTAAAAACAGAAGGATAATGCAGACTTTCTAAAATGCACAAAGTGAAAATAAAATGTCCCGCTCCCTTTTTGTTGTACAAATAGCTCCAAGGCCTTCCTGAGGCCCCAGTGGGGGCTTAAAAAACAATTCCTCCTCCAGCAACTGCAGAGGTGGGTCCAGCTGACCCCTCGCCACCCAGGGAGTAGGCAAGCCACTGATGCTCTTAAGTCTCTCTCCCTAATCCGTCCACACAGATGACAGAGACCAGGCCCCACAAAGGACTGTTATGACAGTTAAATAAGCCAACACCCAAAAGACCCACTGCATAGCACAGGAAGTATGCGTGTGTTAATTGCTTAGTGGTGTCTGACTCTTTGCAACCCCATAGACTGCAGCCCACCAGGCCCCTCCATCCATGGGACTCTCAAGGCAAGAACACTGGAGTGGGTTGCCATTTCCCTCTCCAAAAGGAACTATAGAAAGAAAGAAAGTGAAATCGCTCAGTTGTGTCCGACTCTTTGCGACTCCATGGACCGTAGCCCACCAGGCTCCTCCATCCATGGAATTTTCCAGGCAAGAGTACTGGAGTGGGTTGCCATTTCCTTCTCCAACAGGAAGTATAGTTATATTCAATATTTTGTGGCAACCTAAATAACCTATAGTGGAAAAGAATATCAGTGTATTGATACTTAATAGCTTGTCATAACCTACAATGGAAAAGTATCTGAAAAACAACACATATATACTCACAACTGAATCACTTTACTGTACATGATACTGTAAATCAACTATGTTGTTGCTGTTATTTAATTGCAAAGTCATACCTTACTCTTTCACAACAGTATGGACTGTAGCCTGCAAGGCTCCGCTGTCCATGGGATTTTCCAGGCAAGAACACTGGAGTGGGTTGCCATTGCCTTTTACAGGGGATCTGCTCAACTATATTTCAATAGAAAAAATAAATTATTGGAAAAAAAAGACAACACCCACTACAAAGGCTAACATGCCATACATGTTTAAATACTTGAAAGGATTACTGTTACTGTAATCACCAAATTAAAAAATAATCATTCATTGAGCTTGTTTGCTCACGAAACTGTGGAAGTCTTTAGGAATAGTATAACATAGGCTTTATCACAATGCAGGGGTATAAATTTGGAAACAATGGTACACACCTAACAAAAGCAGAAGAAATTAAGCAGAGGTGGCAAGAATACACAGAAGAACTATACAGAAAAGATCTTAATGACCCAGATAACCATGATGGTGTGATCACTCACCTAGAGCCAGACATCCTGGAGTGTGAAGTCAGGTAGTCCTTAGGAAGCATCACTACGAACAAAGCTAGTGGAAGTGATGGAATTCCAGTGGAGCTATGTCAAATCCTAAAAGATGATGCTATGAAAGTGCTGCACTCAATATGCCAGCAAATTTGGAAAACTCAGCAGTGGCCACAGGACTGGTAATGGTCAGTTTTCATTCCAATCCCAAAGAAAGGCAGTGCCAAAGAATGTTCAATCTACCGCACAATTGCACTAATCTCACATGCTAGCAAAGTAATGCTCAAAATTCTCCAAGCCAGGCTTCAACAATAAGTGAACTGTGAACTTTCAGATATTCAAGCTGGTTTTAGAAAAGGCAGAGGAACCAGAGATCAAACTGCCAACATCCATTGGATCATCAATAAAACAAGAGAGTTTCAGAAAAACATCTACTTCTGCTTTATTGACTACACCAGAGCCTTTGACTGTGTGGATCACAACAAAATGTGGAAAATTCTTCAAGAGATGGGAATACCAGACCACCTGACCTGCCTCCTGAGAAATCTGTATGCAGGTCAAGAAGCAACAGTTAGAACTGGACGTGGAACAATGGACTGGTTCCAAGTCAGGAAAGGAATATGTCAAGGCTGTATATTGTCACCCTGCTTATTTAACTTCTATGCAGAATATATCATGCGAAATGCTAGGCTGGATGAAGCACAAGCTGGAATCAAGATTGCCAGGAGAAATATAAATAACCTCAGTTATGCAGATGACACCACCCTTATGGCAGAAAGTGAAGCAGAACTAAAGAGCCTCTTGATGAAAGTGAAAGAGGAGAGTGAAAGAGCTGGCTTAAAACTCAACATTCAGAAAACTAAAATCATGGTATCTGGCCCCATCTAAATTAAACTGAAGTCGCTCAGTTGTGTCCGACTCTTTGCTCCCCCATGGAATGTAGCCTACCAGGCTCCTCTGTCCTTGGGATTTTCCAGGCAAGAGTAAAAGAGCAGGTTGCCTTTTCATTCTCCAGGGGATCCTCTCAAATCAGGGACTGAACCCAGGTCTTCCGCATTGCAAGCAGATGCTTTACCATCTGAGACACCAGGGAAGCCTGGCAAATAGATGGGGAAACAATGGAAACAGTGATGACTTCATTTTCTTGGGCTCCAAAATCACCGCAGATGGTGACTGCAGCCATGAAATTAAAAGACGCTTGCTCTTTGGAAGAAAAGCTATGACAAAGCTAGACAGCATATTATAAAGCAGAGACATTACTTTGCCAAGAAAGGTCCATCTAGTCAAAGCTATGGTTTTTCCAGTAGCCATGTATGGATGTGAGAGTTGGACTATAAAGGAAGCTGAGCACCAAGGAATTGATGCTTTAGAACTGTGGTGTTGGAGAAGACTCTTGAAAGTCCTTTGGACTTCAAGGAGATCAAACCAATCAATCCAAAAGGAAAGCAACCCTGAATATTCATTGGAAGGACTAATGCTGAAGCTGAAACTCCAATAATTTGGCCACCTGATGCAAAGAAATGACTCACTGGAAACAACCCTGATGCTGGGAAAAACTGAGGGCAGGAGGAGAAGGGGTCGACAGGGGATGAGATGGTTGAATGGCATAACCGACTCGATGGACAAGAGTTTGAGCAAGCTCCAGGAATTGGTGACGGACAGGGAAGCCTGCCATGCTGCAGTCCATGGGTCGCAAAGAATTGGACATGACTGAACTGAACATATATATATATACACACAGAATATATATACACATGTATGTATATATACAGAAACATATACATATAAAACACATTATTTAAGATCACATAATACATATGCTGTATATACATGCATACACACGTGTGCATGTATGTGTACACATATACATTATATACAAATTTTATGTCTACTATATTTTGCAATGCAAAGATGAAAAAGCAAAAGAAAGGGGGAAAGCACCTATTGTTCACCCAGAGGGGAAAAGAATTTGATTCAAAGACACTTGCTAGGAAATGAAAGACATGACTTTGAGTGTTTCATGTGTGTGATCACTGCTACTTGAAGTAATGTCTCCACCAAGGGGCTTCCCTGGTGGCTCAGATGGTAACGAATCTGCCTGCAACATGAGAAACGGAGGTCAGTCTCTGTGTGGGTAAGATCCCCTGGAGAAGGGAATGGCTAG
Organism: Capricornis sumatraensis; assembly: GCF_032405125.1. NCBI lineage: Eukaryota > Metazoa > Chordata > Mammalia > Artiodactyla > Bovidae > Capricornis > Capricornis sumatraensis. Next base: position 54,143,082 of record NC_091085.1, on the reverse strand, counting down.
CCACTCCAGTATTTTTGCCTGGAGAATCCCATGGACAGAGGAGCTTGGCAGGCTCCAGTCCATGGGGTCACAACGAGTCTGACAGGACTGAGCAACTAACATTTTCACTATATTTTGATATTATATGTTTTAAAAGTGTCAATAATGTAGCCACAAAAATTTTTCAAGGTGTGAAGAATCATGTGTTTCCTCCATGGAGAGTACCAAATCACAACTGAAGGAAAAAAGACTCTGAAAATCCACTTCTAAGATTAAAAGAAGAAAAAGATCAGCATAGGTAGGTGTTTGGAAGCCCCCATAAGACTGTCTAATTAGACTGAATGACTTTTCGTCTCTCTCATCAGAGCTGAGAGATGCTGGAAATCCCAGTTTAATCAACCCTAAGCCCCCTGCTCCTCAGAGGGAACTTTTTTTTTCAAAGTCATGAACTTGAGCCAAGAATGTGTTAATTTTACCTTTTGTATTTCCTGCCCTCCTCTATGGTAATAATGAAGTGCGCTGAAATGTTAATGCTATTTGAATTTTCATTTAAAGTCTTTCTTAAACTTTTGCCCTAAGTTCCCTCCTTTTAATAGACAAAGTTAGGATTCACAGGGAGTGGCAAAGAGAGAAAGCAGGAACACTGAGAAGCTGAGAGATGAATCCATCAACACTAAAATATTAATTGTATTTAAAGGAGAATCCCCCAAAGTACAAAACCAATAATCTCAAGACTATTCTGTTGGATAATAGGTCTCTAGTCCCTTTAATAAAAATTAAAGTAAGATAGAAGTAATAATATTAATGATTATATATTTATATGTGCATACATGCTAAGGCGCTTCAGTTGTGTCTGACTCTGAGACCCTATGGACTAATCCTGCTAGGCTCCTCTGTCCATGGGATTTCCCAGGCAACTCCTTCAGGAGACCTTCCTGACCAGGGATCGAACCCATGTCTCTTGTATTGGCAGATGGATTCTTTACCATTGAACCACCCGGGAAGCCCTAAATAGGTCTCTAGTCCCTTTAATAAAAACTAAAGTAAGATGTAAGACAAGAAACAATATTAATGATTATATATTTACATGTTCAGTTCAGTTCAGTTGAGCCGCTCAGTCGTGTCCAACTCTTTGCGACCCCATGAATAGCAGCACGCCAGGCCTCCCTGTTCACCAACTCCCGGAGTTTACTCAGACTCATGTCCATCGGGTCGGTGATGCCATCCAGCCATCTCATCCTCGGTCGTCCCCTTCTCCTCCTGCCCCCAATCTCTCCCAGCATCAGGGTCTTTTCCAATGAGTCAACTCTTCGCAAGAGGTGGCCCAAGTATTAGGCATAACTATATATAATTAATATAAGTGTATATTGTGTATTGATTACAATTAATAAAATAGTAACAATAATCCTAATGCTAATATTCATTAAGTGCTTACTCAGAGCCAGATCCTGCACCCTTGTGTTTTAACTTTATGTAACTTAATACGACAAGATCCCATTTTTCCACTGAGTCCAATGGGCACCCCTGAAGGTCCACTCAGGGATTTCAGGTGGGTCACACACTGGCATCAAACAGGACAAAGCCCCACCAGGAGGAAGTTATCCTCTTCTCCATGGCTCTCCCTCCCTCCTGTGTTACATCAGAGCAGTTTCTTTCTGCTGCTGTGTCTCTGGTCTCTCTCTGGTTGCTCAGCTGCCCTTTGAAAGGAGCTAGAACAGATCATAGTATCTAATGAGAGAATCTTCACCTTGTGTCCTTTCATTATGTTTAACTTTATTTCCGTTTTTCATAAATAATTCAGGTTTCCCATTTATAATACAAATTTTACCGTAAAATTAATTTTAATTTTAAAAGTATCTCTCTACCAAAAAAAGAATATTAAGCTAACAATAGTAGTTTTGGTTTCAGACAGGATAAAAATTGTAAAGATGAGACACAAATAACTCAACTTTGGAAATCTTTGGCCAGGGTCATGAACGTGTGTAGTGTCTGAAAAGTACCGTCTTCAACAGACTGCTTCACCATGACGGTATTTCTTCAAAATACATGATGGCAAGACCCACTTTCTAAAGAGGAATCTTCAAAGACTGATCTACAGAGTGTCCCTAAGTCAGTCCTTGTAAGACTTTCACTTCAAAATTTTTTTAAAGAAGCTAGATTTATTTATTTTTATTTACTTATTTCATTATTCCTCGTGGATTGTGGAATCTTCGTTCCCTGACCAGGGACTGAACCCAGCCCTGGCAGAGAAAGCTCTGAGTCCTAACCACTGGACCTCCAGGGAGAGCCCGTCATTTCAGAATGTTTTCAAACACGAAAAATAACATGCTTTAAATAAAACAGGAATATGACTCATTGATAGATGAAGATTTTAAGAAACACACCTATGAAAAATATTCGAGTCTACAAATAGGCATTTTTCAAACAGGTATCACATTCATACCGTCATGAAATATTTAAAACCCATGAGTCCAGCTCATAAGTCATTATAATTTCCCTGGAAACCTAAGACATAGTTCAAATATGGGGAATGGAGAACAACACAATAAATGACCCAATGAAAACCGTCAAACGCGGAAATAAATGATATTGACAAAGTACTACAGTCAAAAGGGGAAAGGATCGAAATTACCCGAAGAAACAAACAAAAAAACAGCTCTGGGGTCTGCGGGCAAGATGCTTGGAAGAGAAAAGGTGAAACTCAGACTTGAGGAGTTTGCTGCAGTTTCTGGACTTTAAAACCTCTCCATTTTTCATTCTAATGAAATACTTGGTCAAATTGATGCTGTTTTCTGGATAATGTGAAGGGGTGCGGTCCCTTTTCTAAGCAGGAACAAAGACCCCCTACAGGATAGGGCCAAGTGACAATTTGCATATTTAAAACTATTTTTTTTTACTGCAAATAGATTGTGTTTGTAGTAAGAAAACACCATTGTTACACAAAAAAATGACTACCAATAAACTAATAAAATAGAAACTGACAGATACTTTTATGACCATCTGACTAATAAGTAACCTAGAATCTATCAGAACTTATCCATTCCACAGAACGGGTATCTTTTTCTATCTTGTCAATATGAAGATGCACATTTACATATATCTGAAAACAGCATAAATCTTACAGGATGACATCTTATTTTCAGTGAAATACAGCAACTTAAACCAATTTCATTTTATGTGCTTGTAAAATTGAGAGGGAGAGAAAGGCAGAATAATTTCAAAGATGCAGGTGAGTGCCTGTGTGCTCAGCCACCTCCAACTCTGTGTGATCCCATGGACTGTAGCCCACCAGGCTCCTCCTCTTGCCTGGGATTCTCCAGGCAAGAATACTGGAGTGGGTTGCCATGCCCTCCTCCAGGGGATCTTCCAGACCTAGGGATGTTTGTGTCTCTCGTGTTTCTTGCATTGGCAGGTGGATTCTTTACCACTGGCACCACCTGGGAAGTCCAAAAGATGCAGGTAAGCCTGCTAATTATTCTGCTAAAAAAAAGAGCCTCTGTCCGGGGCAGGAGTGTAAGATGAAGACTCATACACTTACCCTTTCTTCAGACTGCTGAGTCCCCCATACCTCTTAGACAGCAAGTATCTTGCTGAAACAAGTGTGACCCCAACATTTAGGGACAACGTTATTGTTGCTATTAATTCTTTTTTAAAAAAACAATGATTTATTTGGCTGTGCCAGGTCTTGGTTGCAGCATGTGGGATCTTTAGGTGTGACACACGAACTCTTAGTTGTGGCATGTGGGAACTAGTTCCCTGATCAGGGATTGAACCCGGGGCCCCTGCACCACATTCGAATAGTCTTAGCCACAGGAGTACCAGGGAAGTCCCTAGAGTAAAGAACCTGCCTACCAATCAGGAGACATAAGAGACGTGGATTTAGTCCCTGGGTCTGGAAGATCCCCTGGAGGAGAGTTTGGCAACCCACTCCATTTATTCTTGCCTGAAAAAACGTAGGGACAGAAGAGTCTGGCAGGCTACGGTCCATAGGGTCACACAGAGTCGGACACGACTGAAGGGACTTAGCATATATGCACAGTCTAAGCAGTGGCCTAAAGCCCACAGTAGTGAAATCACGTTCTTCATTCCCAAAGAGCCGTGCCCTCTCCCTCTTACAGTTCTAAAATGCATCCATCTCTTAGCCAAGGGACTGAATCACAGCCCTTCACTGACTAACAACAGTAGCATGTCTGGTTAGAATGCACCCTGCATTTTAGCTTTAAGTGGTGTAAGCCACACAAAGTGTTCTCCATTTTAAAAAGGATGGAGTCACCTAATTCATGAGACAGGAGGGACAGTCAGGACCCTGGGTCATTGTTATGCTCCATCGTCAGCTAGCACTGACCTCCTTCACCACTGATGTCAGGTCAGCGAGAAAGCTTGGGGCTTCCTGACAAAAACTCTCATGGAGGAAACAGGTGAAATAATCTAAATAGTCCTTCTCAAACAAGAAGTTTACCTGTTGGTAGAGAGAGAACTGATTAGGTCAGCCACTTTCCTTATTCATTATTTTTCAATAGCTAGAACAAAATATTCAAACTACCCAGAAGGAAATAAACATGAAATTGAATATATCTATTTTGTTTATCTACAGGATGAGATGGTTAGATAGCATCAATGACCCAATGGACATGAATTTGAGCCAACTCTGGGAGACAGTGGAGGACAGGGAAGCCTGGTGTGCTGCGGTCCATGGGGTCAAAAACTATAGGACATGACTTAGTTAATGAACAACAGAATAATATATTTTAAACATGCATCCAAAATAAATCTGTTTTGTGGCTAATATTCAGCAATGGCTAATCATCAAAACTCTTATAAGAATGTTGAGATGCAGAATAAATTGCTAAAAAATAGCCAAGTCTAAGAGTAGCTTCTAAAACAAAAGTAAGCTTTCTTATCAGAAAGTAAGCTTGAATGTTTTTCCCTCCTCTTCTAGAGATATTAAGACTAGCATGTCGCAGTCAGAAATCAATAAAAGAAAACCATTTATAACCATTTGGGGGAGAGCAAAAGACAAGAAGATCATACAGATCATCACCACAAATTGCCCTCTATCTTACAAAATCCTGGATACTTTGTATTCAAATATCCCCACAAACACCAATCAGCTGCCCCACACAGGCAAAGCATGCCTCCAAAGCTAGTTACAAATGCATATTACATTTATGTCAAAATAAGATGATTCTCAAGAGCAAAATCGCAGTGACATAAACAGATTTTATGTGTGTGCTCAGTGGTGTCCTCTTTGCGACCCCAGGAACTTTACCTCGCCAAGCTCTTCTGTCCATGGGATTTTCCAGGCAAGAATACCGGAGCGGGTTGCCATTCCCTTCTCCAGGGGATCTTCCCGACCCAGGGATGGAAACCCTCCTTTCCAGCCTCTCCTGCACTGGCAGGTAGATCTTTACCACTGAGCCACCTGGGAAGCCATCAACAATTTCTAGTCAAATTCAAATGATATAAAAAAGGTTTCTCATTATTACTTTGTGTGGTCCATTGCCATTTCGATTACCCACATATCTACCATCACTCCATCACGTTCTGCCTTTTTATGCTTGCCACTATGAATCTTGCTCCTTCTATTAGAAAAAATACATTTTAGTATCCCGTTCACAGCAGGTCTACAGTGTCAAATTCTCTTTGTTTCTGTTTGTCAGAAAATATCATTATTTAGTCTCCATTTTTGAGTCATATATTTTTTATATATCAAATCCTAGGTTTTAACAGTTAATTTTCTTCTTTCATGGCTCCACTGTCTTCTGAATTCTATTTCTATTGAAAGTCAACCGTAAGTCTTACTATGGTTTCTTTCCATTTAAATGTCATCTTTCTCGGTTTCATCTGTTTTTAGCAGTTTGATGATGATATACTTAGATGTGATTTCCTTTGCATCTATGCTGGGGGGTGTCATAGCACTTCTTGAATCTATATCTATGGCTTCATGTTTTTCACCAATTTTATTAATTCCTCTCTCTCCCTCCTCTTGGCTTTTCACAATATTCTGTGACCTGTATTTCAGTTCTGAGTTCTGAGTCGCTCAGACATGTCTGACTCTTTGTGAACCCATGCCCTGTACCCCACCAGGCTCCTGTGCCCATGGAATTTTCCAGGGAAGAATGCTGGAGTGAGCTGCCATTTTCTACTACAGGGAATCTTCCCGACCCAGGGATCAACCCACATCTCTTGCAGCTCCTGCACTGGCAGGCAGACTTTTTACCACTGGGTCATTTGCTGATTGGATGAGGTATGTATACTGGGATGGGGAAAAGTAAGGCAAATATCTTCTCCCTATGGCATAGGATGGAGAAGGCAATGGCACCCCACTCCAGTACTCTTGCCTGGAAAATCCCATGGATGGAGGAGCCTGGTGGGCTGCAGTCCATGGGGTCGCTAAGAGTCGGACACGACTGAGCGACTTCCCTTTCACTTTTCACTTTCATGTATTTGAGAAGGAAATGGCCACCCACACCAGTGTTCTTGCCTGGAGAATCCCAGGGACGGGGGAGCCTGGTGGGCTGCCATCTATGGGGTCGCACAGAGTCGGACACGACTGAAGCGACTTAGCAGCAGCAGCATGGCATAGGAGGGGAGACAGGTTATTCTGCTCAGGAGGACCTGAAATCTGTTAATAGTTACAACATGGGGGAGGGAAGGACGATAAGGGTCTGGTGTTTCCGTTCCTGCATTCCAAGACCCTCCTTGGTTTTATCTGTTCGTTCGTTCTTGGGTCACCACATGGATCAGCCTGGGTCTCTTTCTGCCCCCTCTGCGAGTGGTCCTGGCCTCTGGTGTCCCCAGCAATTTTTTGATTGAATTTCAGACAATGCATATGAAAATCTGTAAATACTCTGTGGAGTATGTTAACGTCCCCAGAGAGGACTTAGTTTGCTTCATGAAGGCACTTAGAGTAAGGGCAGACAATCTTAATCCATCCTGCCTCTGAACTATTTCAAGGCTGATGCTGAGTTTTTGTGAGGGTTAACCTGTCTCTGGTTCACTCTTATTCTTGGCCTCTGGTCCACTGGGAATCCAAATTAAAAGCATGTTTCTGGGCCCAGGTTCCTTGGCAGGTCCTGAACTGCATCTCTGTCTCTCCCGAGCAAATGCATAATGAGACTGCTGAGAGACCTTGCCTATCAGCTTCATCAGCCTCTGAGTCGCCACTTTCTCTTCAATTCCTCAGCCTTTCAACTGCTGCTGTTAGTTGGCAAATACTTCAAGAGAAACAAGAGAAGCAGTGATACAGAATGTTGGGCCCACTTCTAAGCTTTTCCCTCCTGCTTGGGTTCTTAATCTCAGTCCCTGCTGCCTTTATAACCTTGAACCTCAGTTTTGATCCATCCAGGTCCAGAAGACTTCCAACAGCTGTGATCTACTTTGTTCCTTCTCAGCTGGGGCTCAAAGTCAGGACGTGCCTTGAGTCAAAAAGTGGTTCCGAATATCAGGGATGCTCAGTGCACGAGTGCATGTAGTTTTCGCCGTGGGTCATAGATACCTGCACATCCATGGAAAGGTGAGGCCTGCCCGTGAAGCTGGGCAGGTTCTGTGATTGCTTTGACCTATAGACTATGGCTGAAGTGATGCTCTGACACACTCCAGGCTCAGGCCTGAAGAGCCTGGTACCTTCCCCTGCCTGTCTCTTGGGAGTAATTGATCTGGAAGAAAAGAAGTGCCTTCTTAAAGAGGTCTGACTACCCTAAGACCACCAAGCTTGAGAAAACCCAAGTTTGCCACATGAACAGATAAGACATAAGGTTGGAGAAGACTCAGTAACTCCAGGCTTGGCCACCATCTGCCTGTAATGGTAGTGGGGACCCCAAACAAGAATGACCCAGCTCAATCCACCAACTCCAAGAGCCATGAAGGATAATGATAAATTTTTAAAAAACTTTTTATTGGAATAAAACTGATTTGCAATGTTGTGTTAATTTCAGGTGTACAGCAAAGTGAACCAGTTATACATATACATAAATACACTCTTTTTTTTTAGATTCTTTTCCCATTGGAGCCATTTATCACAGAGTATTGATAGATTATTGCTTTAATAGTTTAACTCTGGGGTGGGTTGCTTCTCTGTAACAGATAACCATACATCTTCTTCATGTTTTAGCCTTCTGGTAGTCTCTCCAGCAAGAGAGAGAGTGTGTGCACACGTGTATGTGTGTGCGTGGGGGGAGAGTGGGTGCGTGAGTGGGTGCACAAAATATTATTCCATGTCATTGCTTGACCTCAGTAATTAGACCTCAGTCTAATTCGAGACATCCCATCACATAGCTGGAAATAGAAGTCGTGTCCATGACAACCATAACATCATTCATTAAGCCTTCAATGCCAGCAACTTTCACGGTGTCAAAGTAACAGCGACAGAACCTTGTGGCTGGTCTTCTCATTCCATTCAGGCCTCTCACCAAGTTAGCTCCTCAGAGATGCACTTTCCAGCTTTCCTCTGTGGCACAATATCCTCTGTTGTTTTTCACTCCTTTCACCATCTTTAACTGTCTTCATAGTGTTCATCCCACATGATACATCTGTACTTCTCACCACAAAGTCATTTCCATAAATGACATGCAATGACAATCGTGAAGCCTCTTCACAATGTCTGGTTCCCATTTTCCTTCCTGGCATATGCTAGTAATTCACTTCCCTCCCCTGGCCATGTGGTTGGTCGTGGCCAATGAAAGGTGAGAAAATGACGTATGTCCCTTCAGCGTGAAGAGCCAGGGCACACTTTGCTACCCTCTCTTTCCCTCCACTGTGTGATCAGCCTGGGTCCCAGGGTGAGAATAGTGCCAGAATCCACAGCTGAAACTCAAAGAATACATAGCGTAAAAAGACATAAATCTTTTGTTGTTTTATTTTTTACAGTTCAATATATGTGTATTCTTTTAATCCGTTTATTTTTTATTGAGGTTGACAGTATCTTAACCTAACAATATCATATTAGTGAGTACAGCACAATAATTCAGATATAGAGAGATATAAATATAGATATAGATATTTGTAGATTCTTTTCTACAAAAGACTGGTCCCTTATAAGTTATGACAAAATATTGAGTATAGTTCCCTGTGCCGTACAAGTTGTTGTTTGGAACACCAGAAATTCAAGGGGCTATTTGTTAGTGTAGCATCTCACAGCTCATACTGATGGCATCAAGCAGAACTTCCTATGTTATGATCACTGCCGGAGACCAGTCCCCTTAGTAACTAGGGTTTTACATGGAAGTAGCCAAAACAAGTTAAGAAACTCACATCCTGATGTATTGAACATGTAAGTTTTATAGACGACAATTCTTTGATGATACACTTCAAGATTAAGAGTAGAATTCCATTGAAAATCCAGAGGGAGAGGGAGGGCGTGGGATGATTTGGGAGAATGGCATTCTATCATGTATACTATCATGTAAGAATTGAATCGCCAGTCTATGTCTGACGCAGGCTACAGCATGCTTGGGGCTGGTGCATGGGGATGACCCACAGAGATGTTATGGGGAGGGAGGTGGGAGGGGGGTTCATGTTTGGGAACACATGTAAGAATAAAAAAATAAAAATAAATAAAAAAAAAAAAAAGAAAATCCTCACTCCCCAAGTTCTCCTCATTTTACTAGATTTTATTCGTAAGTAAATCATCATCCAAACATGACATTTTCTCCAAAGCAAGTCATTCACCTTTAGTCACCCAAAGTATCATGTTTTAAAAGAAGGAAAAACAGAATATTACCTGCAACGAGTGTCCTGGCTCTAAATCAGTTAGCATTACGTGTAATTTGTGGCTCAGCCATGACTTTGCATCATCTGCACATTATTAATCTATTCAGTGAACTTGTAAATAAGCGAAAGTTGACTGCCCTCTGGATGGACCACGAGCATCATAACTCATTCCAGGAGGATTTCACCTCTGAGCTACAGGTATTTTCTTTTCATTTGATATCTGACATACTCAAAGGTAATTTCCTCATGGTTCCTTTGAACATTATCACAGCAGTTTTGTAAAGACTTCAGGTGAAAATGGTCCCTTAAGGATCTGCCCTTAAATGAAACTGAGGAGGAATCAGGACACAGAAGTGACAATTTTTGTTCCTCGATATAAAAAAAGAACTGTCACTTGAACTGTCACTGAAGTGTTTATGTAAACACTTCAGCTTAGTCTTAAGAAAAAAATGGCTTGTTTTGATGAGTTGGTCCTAGCAGCAAGGAGATTTGAAAATTAAAAAAAAAGTTTTTTCCAATGAGGAAAAATATCCTATGAAGGTAAAACCAGGCCACATGACTCTCAGCCAGGACAACTGGCTTGGGCAGAAGCATGGATGAGGCACCTGCAAATGAAAAGCTTTATTTTAGGAAAATTTGAACACTTTGGTTTTAATTTAGTTTGACTGGTTACTTCCATTATTTTAAATCATGAAGATTAAAAGTAATTGTGAGTGGCCATTTGAGTCATCACTCTTAAAAGATTCAATTGACTCCCTGAGCATTTTGAGATGAAGTCAACCAGTTTTAAGGTCCCTTCCCTGATGGCTCAGCAGGTGAAGAATCCGCCTGCCAATGTAGGAGACGGTAGGAGGTGCTGATTCAATACCTGGGTCAGGAAGACCCCCCCGGAGGAGGAAAATGGCAACCCACTCCAGTAGGCTTGCCTGAAAACTCCCAGGGACAGAGGAGCCTGGTGGATGACAGTCCAAAGGGTCAAGAAGAATCAGACACGACTGAGCAACTAAGCAGTGGCAGCACCCCATGTAGATCAGCACACCCCGGAAGCAAGAACCCACAGGGGAGAAATAAGACCCCCATGTTCCCACACATCTTCCTTTTTTTTGGGGGGGGGGATGCTGCACCATATGGCATGTGGGATCTTAGTCCCCCTACCAGGGATCAAACCCATATGCCTGCAATGGAAGTGCAGAGTCTTAACCAGTGGACCACCAGGGAAGTCCTCACCTCTTCCTTTTATGCTTTGCTCAATTCCATCCCAGTGTCCTTTTCTATACCCCTTTTCTTGTTATACTCTAGCCATTTTTACTCCTGCCTCTTATAATTGGAAAATCATCATTTTCAGGTTGCAAATCATTCTTGCCCCAGACTAGAGTATGGACTCAGTAATTAAAAGGCAGATGCTCCAAAGGGGAAAAAAAAAGTTATCTGGGCAATCATGGGTAGGGGTTTGTAATGTAACAAATCAGACTATAAGCATCTTTGGTTTTCCAACTTTCATCTTTACAAAGGGATATCTCAAAGCCCTTTGGTAGTATGGCCACATCTGATCCATTTTCATGTTCTAAACTCCAAATCATTTCATTTTTGTCATTTTTCTGTATAAACATGTAGTTTTTTCCATATAGCTTTTTAAAATACTACTTTTAAGGATACAAATGAGGTCTTCTACAATGTATAACTAAATACCCAGCACATACGAGCATAAAACCATATTTCTGTTTGTCAGAGGAAAAAGCAAATCCCTCCTTCTGTTTAAGTCATGAATCTAAACCAAAGTGAGGCCAAAAATCTTGGGATGCAGCACGCTTTGACTTTACGAAAAGCTAACTGTTTTATTTATATGATTAGATTTGGGTTCACTACAGTGGTGTGGATATAGTACCCATGATGCATACATACACAGTGTAATGACTAAATTACAACAGCACTGACTCTCCCCCAAGTATCAGTTTTACCACTTAGAAAACCTGTTTGGTGCAGTTGGTCACTGTGTGAATGTTACTGATCAGAGAGGCTGCAGACAAAATAGCAGGAAGGAACTGATTTTTATGGAGGTCAACTCCTTGCCAGGTACCAGGCTCAGTACTTCCTCCATGATGACTCATCTGAATCTTGCAACATTCCCATGACTGCTGCTGCTGCCCATGACTAACATATCCGAAGACTCATTAAGCAGGTAAGAGAACTGAGTCAGAGGATGTTCACACTGAACAGTTAATACATAAGCATAGCTGAACTATTCACAATCGGCAAGACATGAAAGTAACCGAAATGTTCATCGACAAATGAATGGACAAAGAAGATGTGGTACATAAATATAATGAAATATTACTCAACCATAAGAACAAATGAAGCAATGCCAACTGCAATAACGGATGGACCCAGAGATAATCAAACCAAGTCAGAGAAAGACCGATACCATATGATATCACTTGTACGTGGAATCTAAAATATGACACCAAGTTATCTACGAAACAGAAACAGACTCTAGAGAAGAGGCGTGCAGTTGCCACTGAGGGTGAGGGAGGGGTAGATTGGGAGTTTAGGATTAGAAGACGCCAACTAGTATATATAGAATGGATAAACAATAAGGACCCACTGTATAGCACAGAGAACTATATGCAATATTCTGTGATAAATCATAATGGAAAAGAACATGAAAAAGAGTATATACGTATAACATATATATAACTGAATTGCTTTGTTGTATACCAGAAACTAATACAATATTGTAAATCAACTATACTTTAATAAAGTAGTTTTTAAAAGAAATATGCAGGAGTTCCCTGGTGGTCCAGTGGTTAGGAGTCTGCCTGTCAATGCAAGGGGCACAGGTTCAATCCCTGGCCTGGGAAGATTCCACATGCCTTGGGGCAACTAAACCCACGTACCACGACTATTGAGCCTGCATGCCTTAGAGCCAAGTTCCACAATAAGAAAAACCACAATAAATGAGAAGCCTGTGTATCATAACTAGAGAGGAGCCCCAGTTTGCCACAACTTGAGAAAGCCTGCGTGCAGCAACAAAGACCCAGTGCAGCCAATAATGAATACAATTTAAGATAAAAATGGTAAAAATAAATAAATAAATAACCAGGGCTGAAATTTTCCCTTCTCACTGAATGACCACCTGAATGCACCCACAGGCTCTCCATGACGCCACACTGCACACCACTTCGAGCTTGTCAAATAGGGATACATAGGAATATCTGTAACAGCCAAGAGAAAACTGCTCACAGACACAACCACAGCCTTCTGTTTGTGAAGAGCTTTCACCACAATGGAAGCGTCCATGTATTAGTAGATGTGAGCTTTGAAAACTCAGACCTCTGACTTAATTTTTGGAGTCCTTGAATGTGAGAACTGAGGAATGTAGATGCCCAGGTCTGAAAGCAGGGGTGGCTCTCTCCCCAGGGCTCACATTGACATTGTTGGGGTCATGATGAGGAGCATGACTTGAAGACAGAGGAGAATCCAAACCAACAGACAACTTTCATGTAAATATGAGATGTGCACCGTGTCAGGTTTGGGGAGCTGTTCTTGTTCAGTCGCTCAGTTGTGTCTGACTCTGCAACCCCATGGACTGCAGCATGCCTGGTTTCCCTGTCCTTTACCAGCCCCCGGATTTTGTTCAAACTCATGTCCATTGAGTTGGTGATGCTGTCCAACCATCTCATCCTCTGTCGTTTAGGGAGTGTTGAGCTATTAAACATTGTTTTGATTTCTCTTTGTTTATAGACGTCCAGGTGCGAACAGCACATCTTACAAACATGTTCTCTGTAGAAACCAGATGTTTTCTAAAATACTTCCCTGAGTAAGGAGCCTGAGGGGTCATTCCATCAGGGGAACTTTCTGCAGATGGATTAGGACTTTTTAGGAAGGTTAGCAAGTCAACAGGCTGAGCTACATATTTGGTATTGCTTTTGGTATGTTTTAATAGAATGGGAAAGACTAGAGATCCCTTCAAGACAATTAGAGATACCAAGGGAATATTTCATGCAAAGATGGGCTCGATAAAGGACAGAAATGGTATGGACCTAACACAAGGAAAAGATATTAAGAAGAGGTAGCAAGAATACAAAGAAGAACTGTACAAAAAAGATCTTCATGACCCAGATAATCACGATGGTGTGATCACTCTTCTAGAGCCAGACATCCTGGAATCTGAAGTCAAGCAAGCCTTAGGAAGCATCACTACGAACAAAGCTAGCAGAGGTGATGGAATTCCAGTTGAGCTATTTCAAATCCTAAAAGATGATGCTGTGAAAGTGCTGCACTCAATATGCCAGAAAATTTGGAAAACTCAGCAGTGGCCACCGGACTGGAAAAGGTTGGTTTTCATTACAATCCCAAAGAAAGACAATGCCAAAAAATGTTCAAACTACCGCACAACTGCACTCATTTCACACGCTAGCAAAATAATGCTCAAAATACTCCAAGTCGGGCTTCAGCAATATGTGAACTGTGAACTTCCAGATGTTCAAGCTGGTTTTAGAAAAGGCAGAGGAACCAAAGATCAAAATGCCAACATACGCTGGATCATTGAAAAAGCAAGAGAGTTCCAGAAAAACATCTATTTCTGCTTTATTGACTATGCCAAAGCCTTGATTGTGTGGATCAGCATAAACTGCAGGAAATTCTGAAAGAAATGGGAATACCAGACCACCTGACCTGCCTCCTGAGAAATCTGTATGCAGGCCAGGAAGCAACAGTTAGAACTGGACATGAAACAACAGACTGGCTGCAAACAGGAAAAGGAGTACATGAAGGCTGTATATTGTCACCCTATTTATTTAACTTATATGCAGAGTACATCATGAGAAATGCTGGGCTGGAGGAAGCACAAGCTGGAATCAAGATTGCCGGGAGAAACACCAATAACCTCAGATATGCAGATGACACCACCCTTATGGCAGAAAGTGAAGAAGAACTAAAGAGCCTCTTGATGAAAGTAAAAGAGGAGAGTGAAAAAGCTGGCTTAAAATTCAACATTCAGAAAACGAAGATCATGGCATCTGGTCCCATCACTTCATGGCAAATAGATGGGGAAACAGTGGAAATAGTGTCAGACTTTATTTCTGGGGGCTCCAAAATCACTGCAGATGGTGACTGTAGCCATGAAATTAAAAGACGCATGATCCTTGGAAGGAAAGTTATGACCAACCAAGACAGCATATTAAAAAGCAGAGACATTACTTTGCCAACAAAGGGCCATCTAGTCAAAGCTGTGGCTTTTCCAGTGGTCATATATGGATGTGAGAGTTGGACTACAAAGAAAGCTGAGTGCCAAAGAATTGATGCTTTTGAACTGTAGTGTTGGAGAAGAGTCTTCAGAGTCCCTTGGACACCAAGAAGATCCAACCAGTCCATCCTAAAGGAGATCAGTCCTGGGTGTTCATTGGAAGGACTAATGTTGAAGCTGAAACTCCAGTACTTTGGCCACCTGATGCAAAGAGCTGACTCATTTGAAAAGACCCTGATGCTGGGAAAGATTGAGGGCAAGAGGAGAAGGGGATGACAGAAGATGAGATGGTTAGACGGCATCACTGACTCAATGGACATGAGTTTGGGTGGACTCCAGGAGCTGGTGATGGACAGGGAGGCCTGGCGTGCTGCAGTCCACAGGGTCGCAAAGAGTTGGACATGACTGAGCAACTAAATGAACTGCATTACTATGAACTATGAGTTACTAAGAGAGAAGGCAATGGCACCCCACTCCAGTACTCTTGCCTCGAAAATACCATGGATGGAGGAGCCTGGAAGGCTGCTGTCCATGGGGTTGCTAAGCGTCGGACACAACTGAATGACTTTCCTTTCACTTTTCACTTTCATTCATTGGAGAAGGAAATGGCAACCCACTCCAGTGTTCTTGCCTGGAGAATCCCAGGGACAGGGGAGCCTGGTGGGCTGCCGTCTATGGGGTCGCACAGAGTCAGACACGACTGAAGCGACTTAGCATCAGCAGCATGAGTTATTAATAGGTAAGCAAGGACACACAAACTGAGGACCTTTCCATGGCAAAAACAAAAGAAATACTTTTCTTAACTGTTGTTGTTTTTCAGTCACTAAGTCATGTCCAACTCTTTGTAACCCCATGCGCTGTGGCGCTCCAGGCTTCCATGTCCAGTATCTCCAGGAGTTTGCTCCAGATCATGTCCATTGACTCAGTGATGTCATCCAGCCATCTCATCATCTGTCGCCCCCTTCTCCTCCTGCCCTCAATCTTCCCCAACATCAGGGTCTTTTGCAATGAGTTGGCTCTTCACATCAGGTGGCCAAAACTGAGCTTCAGCTTCAGCATCAGTCCTTCCAATGAATATTCAGGGTTGATTTGCTTTAGGGAAATCCCTTTAAAAGAAACGGGCCATCAAGAAACAGCAGCAGCCACTTTGATCGCTTCTAGCAGATTCCATCATGATAAAAACCCATTTCATGAGCAGTTACTGGTGCACATTGATCTCAGCACTGAAATAAGGGTGAAACTCAGGTCGATTATTTACCTTGGAGATAACAACATCTTGATATCCATGCAAATATTAGCACCGTTCAGAAGATACAGTCTCTATTCTGGATCCTTTTGTCCAAACATCCAGCTTAGATGTAGACAAAGGCAGATGTTGCTACCCGCAGGGAAAACCGACTTCTACATAGGGAATCAGGACCCAATTTGCATATGGAGCTAATCCAGGCACGTGCAACAAGATATTTTCTCCATGCTGAACAGTTTCCCCATTATTTGGAAATGAGTTGACTCGCTTTTCACATTTACAATTTGAAAACCTCCCAGCTCATTATAGACTTTTTTTTTTTTGCCACTCAGAAGAGATTTTCCTCTCTCAGGCTGCCATCATAAATAGTAAATTGGAAAACTGTTCGTTTATCACAAGTTGCCACGTTGCGGATGGCATGGTACACATGCAGGTATTTATACTGCTCTTGGCTGGAGATCATGGTAACTTGAGAAGCATGCACAAGCTGGTCTAAAAGAACAGGGATGTTGACTAGAGCATTATTTGCCACTGTGAAAAATTAGAGGCCAGCAAGCAGTGCTGTGCAGTGCAAGTCGCTCAGTCGTGTCCGACTCTTTGCAACGCCATGGACTATACAGTCCATGGAATTCTCCAGGCCAGAACACTGGAGTGGGTAGCCTTTCCCTTCTCCAGAGGATCTTCCCAACCCAGGGATCGAACCCAGGTCTCCCACATTGCAGGCAGATTCTTTACCAGCTGAGCCACAAAGGAAGCCCAGAGACAAGCAAAGTGTCTGCTTTTATAAAATAAATTACAGGATGATAGCATTGTTTGATTTTGTAAAAATACAGCTGCGCATGTCGGCCACTGCACAATTTCAGCAGGCATCCACATCACAGTCTATATCATGGTCAGGAACTCTTTCAGAAAAGGACCAGATAAATCAAGGTTCTGGGCTTTTCAAGCCATAATGTCAATTCCACAATTACTCAACTCTGCATGTGTGTGTGCTCAGTTGCTAAGCTGTGTCCAACTCTCTGTGACCCCATGGACTGTAGCCCACCAGGATCCTCAGCCCATGGGATTTTCCAAGCAAGAGTACTGAAGTGGGTTGCCGTTTCCTCCTCCAGGGGATCTTCTCAACCCAGGGATTGAACCCATGTCGCCTGCATCTCCTGCATTGTCACGCAGATTCTTCACCACTGAGCCACCTGGGAAGCCTAGGCGGCTGAAGGAAAAGTAGCCAAAAATACAACTGGATGAGCGTGGCCAGATTCCAATAAAACTTTTTATCCAGACACTAACATGGGGATCTCATCTAATTTTCACCTGGCATGAAATATCATTCTTTTGATTTTTAAACCATTTTCAAATGTGAAAACTGCTTTTAGTTCAAGGGCCTCCAAAAAACAGGTGTCAGACGGGCAACGACCATTGACTGAAGACCCACAGATGTCTCACCCTGATCTGTGTGAGAGTCGAAAGTTGCCAAATGAACTTGTGTTCAATGCACTGCCTGACATGAAAATCTTGTTTTGCTGAAACAAAGTTGGAGGATTTTCACACCTACGTGTGAACACCTGTTATCTCTAAAACCTTTTGGGGTGGGGGTACCGATAATAATTTGTAAGTTTTACCTTATTTGCTGAGTATATCTATTTTTCTCAGTAGAAATACACAACCAATTCTTTCCAAAGGCTATAAAAAGAGAAGCTAAAGGTGATTGCTTGGGGTCCACACTCAAGTAAAAGTGACTCTCCTGCGCGTCCAAGTAGTGGCATCCGCCTGGAGATGGACAGGAAGAGCTGTGTTCAAGAAGAAGCACACTGGGATTACGAGATTTCCTATGTTGTCCTGTACAGTGGTTACACAAAGCAGTGCTTTACCACAATCCACAAAACCATCATTGATGTTTTATGAACTTTTCAGTGTGTCTATTACAGCGGATGATGGAAAGATGAAAAGATTCCTGGAGAGACTAATCTTTCTGCCTTTCAGTACTCTCCAAACGTCCCTAAAACAATCAAGAGGCTGAGTCTGGTCATTACAAATTAAAAGAAATTGTGCAGTAATTAAATAACCACATCTAAAATACCACCCTTAAGTCCACATCACTGCCACAAAGCCTCCTTTTACTATGATGAAAAACCGATGGACGGATATTTTTTCCGAACTGGGTAGAAAGATCTGAGATCCCAATCCCATCACAGTTTAACAAATGCCCATTGAAAAATGACTCCACAAGAAGATTTCTTTGTCTTGTATCTCACCTCTATCATGCTTGCTGGAACTGGCAGTTACAAGAGAAAAGTTACAGAAAACTGCTCTGCATAATCCACTCTGGTGTACATCTAACTTTGGAAATCAACACTTTTTTTTTTAAACTTTTTGACTGTACCTCACCAGCATGGAAGATCTTAGTTCCTCAATCAGGGATCAAATCCATGCCCTCTGCAGTGAAAACACAGAGCCTGGACTGCCAGGGAAGTGAACATTGTTTTTAAATAAGAGACAAGGGCTTCCTAGACACTGACAAGGACGCTACGGTGTCCTAAACCTCCAAAGAGAAGCACAGAAAACACAGACCAGGGATAAGGGGGAGAGTCAGCTGGCAGGAAGGACAGAGCTATGGTGTACCACATACAAAGGCCCCCAAGATCAACTCCTCACCCAGCCACAAGCCTAAAGAGGAGAGATCTCATGGAAAGTAATGACTTCTTCAAGCTTTAGTGGGCCTGGTGTCAGAAGTCCGGACACTCCTCCCCGTTCACTGCAGACTGAGCCTCATTCTTGAAGAGCCTGCTGTGGGATTGATCGGGAATCTGGAAATAGCAGAGACTCTGGGGTTCTTTGATTGGATCCCTTCAAAAGGGCCATCAGCCTCTGTCTAGGAGGGCAGATGCCCACTGCCAGCCCTCCGCATCCATTCCCCTGCTCTGCCCTCAGCTCCTTTAGGATCCAACTATGCATATCAGCTTCCGTGCAGTTTTTAAAATCACTCGAGATGCACTGGTACTTCTGTCTTTGTCTAACATTTATTTATGTGACAGACTTGTCTCTTTCTGAAAATCACTTGAAGCATCCTGCCACTGGCGGCCGCTTGGTTATCACATGCTGGGCATCTCACAGGTAGGGTCAGGACCAGCATGGCCGCAAATCATTCTTTCTATCTGTGTGTGTGTCTACTTCTTCACATGTTAGGTTACTCTCTCCGCTCCTCTCTTTCCTCTTTCTAATTCTGATGCCTGCTTCTGTGCTCTATCTGTATGAACAGCTGTTTCTCCACCCCTGGTTTTAGAGTTCTTTCTGGAAGAACCAATTTCTCAACCTCTCTCACCCCTTCTCTTCCTCCCTCCCTCTTCCTCTTCCCTCTGCCTCCTCTTGCCTTCTCTTCCTCTTTCTGGACCTCCCACATCCCACTCAGGATGGCAAACATTTACAGGAACGAGTAATAAACCTACTGACCCGGGGCAGGTGTTTTCTTTTCAGTCTTCAGAACGAGTGTGATTTAAAATATACACATATATATTTATGAATTTTCGGCTATGCTGGGTCTTTGCTGCTGCACAGGCTTGCGGTGAGTGGGGGCTACTCTCTAGCTGTGGTGCACTGGATTCTCACTGCGATGGCTTCTCTTGTTGCAGAGCACAGGCATTAAAACCTACGCACTCATGTCTCAGTTGCTGTGGGACGTGAGCTCAGGAGTTGTGGCTCCCCGGGCTCTACAGCGCAGGCTCCGGAGTTGTGGCCCACAGACTCAGCTGCTCCACAGCATGTGGGATCTTCCCGGATCAGGGATCGAACTTGTGTCTCCTGCATTGGCAGGTGGATTCTTTACCACTGAGCTGCCATGGAAGGCTCAAGTGTGATGTTTTAACTCAAATAAACAGCCCATGGAATAGAAGTAAGGAGGTCTGGAAGACAGAAGAAACTTATGGACAGCCATATCAGTTCAGTTGCTCAGTCATGTCCAACTCTTTGCGACCCTATGAATCACAGCACACCAGGCCTCCCTGTCCATCACCAACTCCCGGAATTCACTCAGACCATGTCCATCGAGTTGGTGATGCCATCCAGCCATCTCATCCTCCGTCATCCCCTTCTCCTCCTGCCCCCAATCCCTCCCAGCATCAGAGTCTTTTTCAATGAGTCAAATCTTTGTATCAGGTGGCCAAAGTATTGGAGTTTCAGCTTTAGCATCACTCCTTCCAAAGAACACCCAGGACCGATCTCCTTTAGAATGGACTGGTTGGATCTCCTTGCAGTCCAAGGGACATTCAAGAGTCTTCTCCAACACCACAGTTCAAAAGCATCAATTCTTCAGTGCCCAGCTTTCTTTATAGTCCAACTCTCACATCCATACATGACCACTGGAAAAACCATAGCCTTGACTAGACGGACCTTTGTTGGCAAAGTAATATCTCTGTTTTTGATTATGCTATCTAGGTTGGTCATAACTTTCCTTCCAAGGAGAAAGTGTCTTTTAATTTCATGGCTACAATCACCATCTGCAGTGATTTTGTTAAGTCATTTCAGTCGTGTCCGACTCTGTGTGACCCCATAGACGGCAGCCCACCAGGCTCCCCCGTCCCTGGGATTCTCCAGGCAAGAACACTGGAGTGGGTTGACATTTCCTTCTCCAATGCATGAAAGTGAAAAGTGAAAGGGAAGTCGCTCAGTCATGTCCAACTCTTCATGACCCCATGGACTGCAGCCCACCAGGCTCCTCCATTCATGAGATTCTCCAGGCAAGAGTGCTGGAGTGGGGTGCCATTGCCTTCTCTGGAGCCCCCCAAAATAAAGTCTGACACTGTTTCCACTGTTTCCCCATCTATTTCCCAAGAAGTGATGGGACCAGATGCCATGATCTTCGTTTTCTGAATGCTGAGCTTTAAGCCAACTTTTTCACTCTCCTCTTTCATTTTCATCAAGAGGCTTTTGAGTTCCTCTTCACTTTCTGCCATAAGGGTGGTGTCATCTGCATATCTGAGGTTATTGATATTTCACCCAGCAATCTTGTTTCCAGCTTGTGCTTCTTCCAGTCCAGCGTTTCTCATGATGTACTCTGCATAGAAGTTAAATAAGCAGGGTGACAATATACAGCCTTGATGTACTCCTTTTCCTATTTGGAACCAGTCTGTTGTTCCATGTCCAGTTCTAACTGTTGCTTCTTGACCTGCATACAGATTTTTCAAGAGACAGATCAGGTGGTATGATATTCCCATCTCTTTCAGAATTTTCCACAGTTTGTTGTGATCCACACAATCAAAGGCTTTGGCATAGTCAATAAAGCAGAAATAGATGATTTTCTGGAACTCTCTTGCTTTTTCAATGATCCAGCGGATGTTGACAAATTGATCTCTGGTTCCTCTGCCTTTTCTGAAACCAGCTTTAATATCTGGAAGTTCACGGTTCACGTATTGCTGAAGCTTGGCTTGGAGAATTTTGAGCATTACTTTACTAGCGTGTGAGATGAGTGCAATTGTGCAGTAGTTTGAGCATTCTTTAGAATGGCCTTTCTTTGGGATTGGAATGAAAACTGACCTTTTCCAGTCCTGTGGCCCACTGCTGAGTTTTCCAAATTTGCTGGCATATTGAGTGCAGCACTTTCACAGCATCATCTTCCAGGATTTGAAATAGCTCAACTGGAATTCCATCACCTCCATTAGCTTTGTTTGCAGTGATGCTTTCTAAGGCCCACTTGACTTCAGATTCCAGGATGTCTGGCTCTAGGTGAGTGATCACACCATCGTGATTATCTGGGTCATGAAGCTCTTTTTGGTACAGTTCTTTTTATTTACTTATTTATTTATTTGTATAGTTCTTCTGTGTATTCTTGCCCCCTCTTCTTAATATCTTCTGCTTCTGTTAGCTCCATACCATTTCTGTCCTTTATCGAGCCCATCTTTGCAAGAAATGTTCCCTTGGTATCTCTAATTTTCTTGAAGAGATCTTTAGTTTTTCCCATTCTGTTGTCTTCCTCTATTTCAGATTAATTTCAGTGTTGACCATCTGGTGACGTTCACGTGTAAATTCTTCTCTTGTGTTGTTGGAAGACAGTGTTTGCTATGACCAGTGCGTTCTCTTGGCAAAACTCTATTAGCCTTTGCCCCTGCTTCATTCTGTATTCCAAGGACAAATGCACAGCCATAGAGAAGGACACAAATGAAGATTCCAGAATATAGGTGGATCACCTTCTGATTTGTAACTTTTGTCTTTTAAGGATGTTTCCTGATTTTCTGATATGGAGAGATCCTAGACTCTGATATTCCTAAAAACATTTCCACTGGATAAAAGAGAATAATTTTCATTTATTTAATAGGCATCTGTGTGTCTCAGGCCCCCAATGTTTACCATGTGAAGTGGAGGAGAGAGAAGAGGTGAGAACCTCGTTTACTCTGTATGACAGAGTGAAATAAAACAGAAAGAAAAAAACAAATATCATATATTAACATATACGGAATGGTATAACATATTCCACAATTAACATATGTGGAATCTGCACGCGTGTGTGCTAAGTCGCTTCAGTCATGTCTGACTCTTTGTGACCCCATAAACTGTAGCCTGCCAGGCTCCTCCGTCCATGGGATTCTCCAGGCAAGAATACTGGAGTGGATTGCCATCCCCTCCTCCAGGGGATCTTCCCACCCAGGGATCAAATCCGGGTCTCCTGCATTGCAGGCAGACTCTTTACCATCTGAGCCACCAGGGAAGCCCTATGTGGAATCTAGAACATGGTATAATGATCTTATTTGCAAAGCAGAAACAGAGACACAGATGGAGAGAACCAACATGTGGACATCAAGGGGGTAGAGGGATGTGGGATGAACTGGGAGACTAAGGTTGACATATGTACACCTTTAGTACTACGCATAAAATAGATAACCAACAAGAACCTACGTTACAGCACATCAAACTCTGCTCAGTCCTCTGTAGTGACCTAAATAGTAAGGAAACCTAAGCAAGAGGGGACATGTATATATGCACAGCTGATTCACTCTGCTGAACAGCAGAAACTAACGCAACACAGTAAAGCAACTGTACTCCAGTAAAAATAGAAAAGAGGTGAGGACGTAAGGTAAAAACTGCACACACTCCAGATCATCCTGAAAAATCCCTTAAGCTTCCAATAACACACAGTACATATTCTAGTGCAGAATTCTCATGCCTTCTGATGTGTCAGAACCACACAACGGGACAAAAGAAAGGTTATACACAGATACCTTGCAACCACCCTTCTGCCCTAGGCTGGCTGTCACTACCTTGGGGGCCATCACTGGTGACCAGCACTCAAGTTGGCCTGCCTGTCCAGAAGTTTCACATGTTCTGCATTAACCAAAGCTTCTATACTATCCAAAGTCAATTTCCTTTTTTTAAATGTTATTAAGGTGCAGCTGATTTACAATGTCATGTTAATTTCTACTGTCCAGCAAAGTGACTCAGTTAGATATACATACACATTCTTTTTCATATTCTTTTCCATTATGGTTTATCACAGGATATTGAATAGAGTTTCCTGTGCTATACAGTAGGATCTTGTTTATCCACTCTATAACAGATCTGTTTTCTTCTTTTTTAAGATTTGTCTGAGTGTGGACCATTTTAAAAGTATTTGTTACAATATTGCTTCCGTTTTATGTTTCGGTTTTTGGCCTCAAGGCAGGTGGGATCTTAGTTCCTGGAGCAGCAATCAAACCCATACCACCTGCATTGGAAGGCCAAGTCAATATTGGACTGCCAGGGAAGTCCCACAGATCTGTTTTCCTAATACAAGTCTTAACAGAAAACCTAGGCTTGGAAGCACCTGTCAGATGTTTTGCACACGGGCGCTGGGTTGACACAGCCAGGTGTGAATTCTGCAGAGGTCCACATGCTACCTGCTCTGTTCTCTGCAGAGTTACAGGAACGAAGCCTTTCGCCCTTGGTCTTAGGTCCCTGCCAGATGTGTTGTCTACCTGAGATTTGCATCCCCTTATTGGGGATGGAAGTATGTTCTGGGTAAGGGCAAGGTTTTGCTTGGCACCCAAAAGTAAGAAGAGCACACTTGCATCTCCACTGACTCCTCACAAGGAATCGAGAAGCAACTTCCAAGTAAGAGCGTTCCATCATGTTGCACAGGCACGATACCAGGTGACCATCGTGACCAAGCAGGAAAGGAAGTCAATGATGCCAATGAAGAGAGTCACCAGGGGAGGGTGGGCTGGCCTCAGTTTTCTCATCTGTAAAATGTATTGTTTCTGGGGATATATGTAAAGACATAACTGATCCACTTTGCAGTACAGGAGAAAGTAACGCAACACTGCAAAGCAACTATACTCCAATAAAAAAATAAATAAAATTTCAAGAAAGGTATTGTTTCTTTGTCTAAAAAGTAAAAAAGCTGCCTGCTTTGGTCACTTCTTAGGTCCCATTTCTATGAGACCTCCACACACATGAATTAAAATGCATTTCTTCACCCCCACTGCCGGCCGCTCATTTGTCTTGTGCCCATTTTATTATTAGTTCAGCCACTGCTGCTACTGCTGCTAAGTCGCTTCAGTCGTGTCTGACTCTGTGCGACCCCATAGACGGCAGCCCACCAGGCTCTCTCGTCCCTGGGACTAGCTCTCAAGAAAGGTGGGGGTGGGAAGAACCTCCCCCTCCCTGACACTCACATACATTATCCATTTTTGGTAATGAACTAGTTGCCCAAATTTTTAAAATTGGGACTTTTCCCATAAAGACCTGGATTGACATTTTCTTGTGGGCGCTTGGACGTTCTAGCTGCCCTGCACCTAGGAACGAGTCCTGGGCCATGAGTCAGGGCCTCCACACCCCCGGTCACCACTGTCACTCTGCCTCCTTTCCTCCAATCTTTCCATCACCCCATCTGCCTTTAGAGAATGCAACCTGCTAAGATAAACTGTGCACGGTTTGGAAGGAAGGCAACAACCTCACCGCGTGCCCTTTCAAGATCAGCTGAGGACATTCAAGAGCCACATGAAAATGTCACGGGACCCTCCTGGGAAAGAGGACTCCACTGCACTCACCGTTTACTATTGATCAGGGCCCAGACTCTGTAAATAGAGATGTTAAGTTGCAGAAGACTGACAAGCTGAAAACAACTTTTGTCCAGGAGAGATGCAAATCGTTTCTGCCACATGGAAAAGAAAACCTCAGAAGTGATTTTTTTTTTCCAATGCCCAGGGGGGCGTCAAACTTTACAATTCTATTCCAGCATCCTTTTACTTTTTCCACTGAATGTGTGTGTGTGTGTGTGACTTTCTCACAATCCCCTTTTCTTTAGCTCCACCACATCACCGACTCCAAATTTGGCTTATTTTGCTCCACTATGTTTTGAACTTTTTAAAATGTTACACTTTTGATCTGTGGTGCTGGAGAAGACTCTTGAGAGTCCCTTGGACAGCAAGGACATCAAACCAGTCGACCCTAAAGGAAATCAACCCTGAATATTCATTGGAAGGACGGATGCTAAAACTGAAAGTCCAATACTTTGGCCATCTGATGCTAAGAGCCAACTCATTGGAAAAGACCTTGATGCGGGCAAAGATTGAGGGCAGAAGAAGGGAATGACAGAGGATGAAATAGTTGGATGGCATCATCAGCTCACTGGACATGAGTCTAAGCAAACTCCGGGAGATAGTAAAGGGCAGGGAAGCCTGGTGTGCTGCAGTCCATGGGGTCGCAGAGTTGGACATGACTGAGTGACTGAACAACAATATTTTCAAAAATCACACTTTTTACAATGTTCTACTCTGACCAACCTTTGACTCTTCCAATGGAATAAAGCTAGAGACGCTCTGCTCACAAAATTGCCTTGATAAGACTGACTTGGATCCAGACCTTTCCCAGAACATAGAAGAGGAGGAAACACTTTCAAACTCATTTGAGAAGGTCAGTCTTCCCCTCATAACAAAACCAGCAAGGCCACCACAAAAGAGTAAATGACAGGCTAATATCCCTGATGAACACAGATGCAAAAATCCTCAGAAAAATATTAACAAAATGAAATTAACAACATAAAAGAATCATAGACCATGATCAAGTGGGATTTATTCCAGGGAAGCGAGGACAGTAAAAATAAACAAATAAATAAATAAAATAAGGGACTTCCCTGGTGGTCCAGTAGTTAAGACTCCGCACTTCCCGTGTAGGGTGTGAGGGTTTGATCCCTGGTCAGGGAACTAGATCCCACATGCCGCAACTAAGAGTTCACAAGCGCCAACTAAAGATTCTGTGTACTTCAGCTAAGACCTGGTATAGCCAGATAAATAAAAATAGAAAATGTATATATATAGCTTTTAAATAAGTAAATAAAAGACTGACTTGGAAAGCCACAAAAAGCAGACACTCTCACCCCTACATTTCAGGCCCCTAAATCAGGCAGGAATTTCAAGTTCAATAACCAACCAGGGACAGGTGAGATCCTAGTTCCCAGACCAGGAATTGAACCTGCATGTTCCTGCAGTGGAAGTAGGGAGTATCGACCACTGCAGAAGGAAATGGCAACCCACTCCATTATTCTTGCCTGGAGAATCCCATGTAGGCAGCCTGGCAGGCTACAGTCCATGGGGTCACAAAGAGTCGGACACGACTGAAGCGACTTAGCACGCTAGCACGCACGGGCTGCCAGGGAAGTCCTGATGCTGCAGATTTATGATATGCTCCATGCACGCGCACCTCTCCACTGATAAAGCACGAAATACACCTGTCCTTTCCATTTACTCCGAGCCACTAGTTCAATCTATTCCTTCTGTGCTGTCTGAACTTTTCATTTCCAATAGATTCAGACTAATTCACCACAGCTACCGAAGTTGATCACTTGTGCCTTCTCCTCACATCCCGGGGTGCTACCTGCTGACATCCTTAAGAGAATTTAGAAATAAATCTAATAGAGGGCCTTTCACGCCAGAGAACTGTTTATTTGAATTCCATCAAGAGGGGACACAAGTAGAATCCAAGAATGGGTCTGGGATTCAAAAGCACTTAGCTAAGACATTTACCTACGCGCTGCCTAGAACCATTCCAGGGTAATAAAATAAAAACATCATTGAAAGTTGACACCGCCTAGGCTAAATGCTTGCTGTTTGAAGATGAAGCAAGATGAGCTTAGTTTAAAAAGAAAAAAAAAAAGCCACAGCAGCCAAGCTACAAGATTGAAGCACCTGATCACACGCCTGCATCTCAACGAAAAGAGAGGATACTGGTGGTTGCAGACCAGCAACGGAGGAATTCCAGGGCAGACTGAGATGCGGATCCAAGGCCACTCAGCAGCACACTCCAAGAACCGAAGCATGGAAAAGGAGCTTGGTTCATCAGCACCGTCTTTCTGGATTCCATATATATGCCTTAATGTATGATATTTGTTTTTCTCTTTCTGACTTACTTCACTCTGTAAAACAGGCTCTAGGTTCATCCACTTCAGTTCAACTGACTCACATTCATTCCTTTTTATGGCTGAATCTATCTGCCGGGCAAGAATAGAGACACAGATGTAGAGAAGAGACTTGTGGTTACAGTGGGGGAAGGAGAAGGTGGGACGAATCGAGAGTAGCATTGAAACATATACATTGCCATATGTAAAATAAGTAGCTAATGGAAAGCTGCCGTATAACACGGGAAGCTCAACCCAGTGCTCTGGGACAATCCAGAGGGGTGGCATGGGGAGATGGGAGGGAGGTTCAAAAGGGAGGGGAGATATATATAGATATATTTATGGCTGATTCACGTTGTTGTATGGCAGAAACCAATACTACCTGGTAAAGCAATTATCCTCCAATTTAAAACAAATTTTTAAAAAAGAAAGTAAAGGAACTGACTTGGAGCGGGCAACAGGGTGGTTGTTAGACAAATACGAGCTGTGTCATATGAAAGTCGCTATAATTTTTAGATTGGGCAAGAGTCTTAATTACAGACTTTTTGTCTGCCTTAGAAGCTGGGTTTAAAAGGAGATAGCTAGGGGGAGGCTGCTGTATAGCACAGAGAACTCAGCTCGGTGCTCTGTGATGACTAGAGGGGTGGAATGGGGGGTAGTGGGAGGAAGATCCAAGAGGGAGGGCATATATCTACGCCTGCATGCATGCTTTCGCTCCAGTCATGTCCAACTCTTTATGACCCTATGGACTTTAGCCCAAAAGGATCTATCCATGGGATTCTACAAGCAAGAATACTGGAATGGGTTGTCATGCCCTCCTCCAGGGGATCTCCCCAACCCAGGCACTGAACCCGTGTCTCTTATGTCTCCTGCATTGGCTGGTGAGTTTTTTACCACTAGCACCACCTGGGAAACCGTCTGACTCTGCAACCCCATGGACTGTAGCCTATCAGGCTCCTCCATCCATGGGATTTTCCAGGCAAGAGTGCTGGAGTGGATTGCCATTTCCTTCTCCAGGGGATCTTCCCGACCCAGGAATCGAACCCGGGTCTCCCGCATTGCAGGCAGATGCTTTACCATCTGAGCCACCAGGGAAGCCCCCAGATATATGTATAGATACAGCCAACTCACTTTGCTGTACAGCAGAAACTAACAAAATATTGTAAAGTTACCATGCCCCAACAAAAAAGGAGATGCTTCTTCTATGGGAATGCTGGTGGGGAACATTGGGAATCCTTCCAAAACAGAAAAGGATGGATCCTGTACCACTGCTAAGGGACCAGCCCACAGTCACAGAAATCAGCAGATGCCCAGAGGCAAAACCGCATCCTTCCCAAGAAACTCCCAGGTGCTCCCCCTCCTTCCTACGGGGTTCCCCTTGCAGAGACTGAGGTGCACAGTGCGTGACATTTCACATTAAAATGGGGAGTCTGCTATTTTAAGTAACCTGCTGGTCAGCTCTTTTGTAAAATGAAGAGCCTAATGCTCCCGCTCCACATGGATGGAATTTTATCTTTGTTTTTTGTGTATATCAAGTTTGCTACAGCAGCCCTTACACATTCGCACCCAAGCGAGACATCCATGAGCCTGGCTAAGTCCTGCTTCAGGATAACGCATGTGTCCTAACAGTTATTAGAAAGCCAGAGCACAGGGAACTATGTCTAGGATCTTACAATAATCTATAAGGGAAAAGAATGTATACACACACACATACACACATAAACTGAATTCCTTGCTGTACACCCGACACTAACACAACACTGCAAATCAACTAGACTAATAGTGAACACAAGTAAATAAACAGGGCTTTGCTGGTGGCTCAGTGCTGAAGAGATCACCGGCCAAGGCAGGAGATGTGGGTTCGATCTCTGATCCAGGAAGATCCCACATGCTGTGGAACAGGTAAAGCTGGTGCGCCACAACTACTGAGCCTGTGCTCTCAAGCCGAGAGCCGTAACTACTGTAGTCTGTGCGCTGCAACCACTGAAGCCTGTAGACACCCTAGAGCTCGAGTTCTGCAACAAGAAGCCCCTGCACCGCAAATGGAGAGTAGCCTCCCGCTCACTGCAGCTAGAGAAAATCCTATGCAGCAATGAAAACCCAGCACAGCCAAAAATGAATGAATAGATTAAATAAAAAAACAAATAAACAAAAGAAAACATATGCATATATTGGGGGGTTGGTGGAAAATCAGTGGCTTTCCCCAGAGAAGAAAGTCTGTAGCCCTAGCATATTTTAGTATATAAAATACCCTGCATGGTGACATCATGGTTTGGGGTTTTTTTTCCAGGAGGGGGTATAACAGAATTTTTCCTTTTGTCCTTTGCTGGTTTCAGCACTCCCATGCACTGCTGCAGCATCAATCACTGGAGTCCAGCAACTGTGTTTAATCTAGGGCTGTGGTGGTTTGGAAATATGCCTGTCAATTCTTTTACCACTCATCCTCTAAAAGTCACAGCCTGACTATACCACTGGCAGCCCCAGTGAGGCTGGAACTGCTATTACGTTCCAAAGAGTAGCACACGGTGGGTGACTCCAGCAGAGGTCACAAGGGACATCGCTGCTCCCAGCCTGCCCTCTCCGGGGCAACCAGTGCCACCTTGGAAGAAAACTAACAGCCTTGACAACTGGCCCAGTTGGGAAGGAACCAATGCCACCTTGCCAGGAGAGATAAATGATTCTCCAGCTCAGCCAAGTTTTCAAACGATTGCAGAGTTCAGGCTTCAAGTCTCCCAGCTGAGGACCCAGACATCATAAAGCAAACACAAGCCACCGCCACAAGACCCTGCCTGAATTTCTGTGCTACCTGAAATGATAAATGCTTATCTTGCTTTACCTTACTGTCACCATCTGGAGGTTGTTTGTTCCTTTCCATCATTGTTATCATCCAGAGGCTGTATGTTAGTGAGCAACTGATAAGCAACACAAGGGCTGAGCACATGCCCACAGGCAAGCCAACAGGAGGAGGAACTTCTGGTTGTAAGCAGGGGAAAAGAAGTGTTTCTCCTGCTGAACATGAGGCTTGGGGGGATATACTTCAGGACCTACCAGAGGACACCATGTGAGCAGACTGCCTGAGGAAAAGTCAATCCTGAGAACAAAAACAAGACATGGGGAGAGACTGAATGCTGATGATGTCATTTGAGCTCCTGGATCAAGCTATACCTGAAGTCCACTCTGGAATTTTTAGTTGCTTAAGCCAATATCATCCAGACACGACTCACTCGAAGCTCTTTACAGTATCAATATCATCGGACACGACTGAGAGACTTCACTTTCACTTTTCACTTTCATGCATTGGAGAAGAAAATGGCAACCCACTCCAGTGTTCTTGCCTGGAGAATCCCAGGGACGGCGGAGCCTGGTGGGCTGCCGTCTATGGAGTTGCACAGAGTCAGACACGACTGAAGCGACTTGGCAGTAGCAGTAAGCCAATATATCTTCTCACCACCTGTGCTTTTACCTTAAGTTAGTTTGGGGTGGATTCCTCTCATTATGTGTTCAAAAACCCCTGACTCTACACACTCAGCGTTTCCTGGGCTGCCCCAGGAAACAGACTAGATAGTCTACTTGATCAGCTATGTCCTTCTGAGATAAATGGGTAGGTCCAAATGTTTGGAGCCGAAACAACTCTGCCACATTAGCCACAACCAATTAGACTAAGGATTAGGGAAAGACAGTCCAGAAGAGGTGAGGTGTATTCAGACTCCATGTGAGCTCCTTATAGAACCCGCTGTCATGAACTTCTGCTCCTAACAGGGTCTCCAATGACAGAACCTGTTTCCCAGTGGGAGGAGACAGAAATCCAGAAAATAAGCAGATGCACAAAGAAATAGACAAGATAATTCCAGGTGTAGCTGCGTGCCATGGAACAGAAAGGTGTGAGGCCCTGGGGAGCTACGTGCACAGACTGAGCAGGGAAGACCCCCTCACTGCATGAGAATCAGGCTGGCACTGAATGCAAAGGGGTGAACCCTGGGAAAAGATTTCCAGGCAGAGGAAACAGCAGGTTTCATTCCCCATGGGAATGAAATGAACCTGAAGCTGGGCTTACACAAACAGAAAAATGTGTCCAGTGTAGCTAGAGCATAGAGAATGATATGGGATGCCAGGAGTTGAGTCCAAGAAGACAGAACAACCACATCTGCAGTGAACAGTAGGAATCTGGGCTTACTGTATGTGTAATGATTTCTTTTCCATTTCCTTTTAAGCATCCTGGCTGCCATGTGAAGAATGAATTGTCAGGAGTATGAGCCATCAGGTTAATACACAGGCTGTGCTGACATTATACCTGATGGGATTACTGGGGCTTCCTCTGAGCCCACTCCCTGGTGGGCTTCTATGGTGCCTCAGACAATAAAGAATCTGCCTGCAATGCAGGAGACCAGGGTTCGATCCCCGGGTCAGGAAGATCCCCTGGAGGTAGAGCATGGCAACCCACTCCAGTATTCTTGCCTGGAGAATTTCATGGACAGAGGAGCCTGACGGGCTACAGTCCATGGAGTCACAAAGAGTTGTACATAACTGAGTGACTATCACTTTCTGAGCCCACTCTAAGCTCTTTATGGTATCATTTCACTCAATTCTCAACAATCTCACAAAGGAGGTATTTTCTAATTTGCATTTTGCAGTCAAAGGAATGGAGGAACACCCTTGCCTGTGGTCAGATGGCAGTGGGTTGAAGGGCCTGGATTTGAACCTGGGCAGTCTGGCTCCAGATCCCGATTCCTGAGTGACACTTCCCTTACTGTGTTTTGGGACAGGGGTTGTCTCGCTGTTTCCGATAGCGTCCACCAACAATCCAGAGGCCATTGTTAGGGGATGAGTTGAGCTTTCCTATCACACTTCTGTGGCTCCATTCAACACGCCTGGGGTTAAAAACCTTATGTTCCAGACAAAACCAAACCTATGGCAATAAACAGTTGGCAGCGTGAGGCCTGGGATGCGGCAGGGTTGACATCAAGGGGGTAGAAGGTACTTCTTGGGATGACAGAAATCATCTACGTCTTGACTGTGACAATGCTGACATGGTGCATATATGTGTCAAAAAATCACTAACTATACACTTGAAATGGGTGTGTTTGATTGTATGCAAATTACACCTCAATAAACAGATGTAGAATTTGTTCAGTCCATGTTCACTTCTAGTAAATAACTACTTCTTTGGATTTAAGTGGGCATATACTGTATCACAATGAAAAGCCATCTGATAACCTCCAGGAGGGACTCCTGGAAGATGTCTGCATGAGACAATGCTGTTTCAATCAGTTCCTGAGGTCCTGGCAAACTCCATCCATGCAGGATTTCATGTAGCGAAAGTATCTGGGCTGATCCACCCTATCCCACCACTATGCCCTGCAGGTGCCAGCTGTATGCACAGCTGATTCCAGCAAAATCTGGCCAGATGTTTCAGAACCCCAAGACTGCAGGACTGGCCTTTTAAGGCTACAACAAGCTGATATTCTGGAAACTCATTTCTCAGGCAGCTCAGGATGTAACAGACTCCCCCTCCCATGCCAACCCATGCTGCCCCCAGCACTCCGTCCTCCAACAGAAGGAGTGAGTTCAAAGATGCCTTTCTGGCAGAGACAAATCAAGGAACAAGGCAGGAGCCCCCAGGGACAAAGCGACAGCAGCTTGACATTGAAGATCCAAACTTCCAGGGACCTGGACCCTGCTTCACCTCTCTGTGGGTTGCAAACCAGTCCTGACTATACCCAGCCCTTAGAACTATTCTCAGCATCACAGTGTTTCTCTTTTGCTTTCTTATTTATTTTTGGATGTAAATGTCTTAAGGCAGGACAAGACTCTCCAGCACCATGTACCCCATTATACTTTGCCCTATGCCCAGTCAATCCTCAGAATAAAACACCTCCTGGTGCCTAAAGATATGTGTCCATCAACTCCTTTATACAAACCACAGCAAGCAAACACCTGCTCAAAGTCAGCACCAAGGCATGGAATGGCCTGTCTTTTTCAGCTTCATATTATGCACCAAATTAAATATAGTAAACAAGAAAACGTAATTCTTTTTCAAAGTAGGCACAAAAATCCTTTTTCATCTGAATTAGGAGCAATTACCTTGCTATGCTTCTTGAGCTCTGCATTTCCCAGTGGAGAATTATGGAAGAAAGGGTTTAATGATGAATTCTTCCACCAACGGGTTTGCAGCACAAGACGAATGTACACACACATCTATATCTATACCCGTATGTGTCATAGCCATATTTAAATCCCTATCTAATATAATACTCTACCTGATCTTGGTCTGAGTCCTTGTCAGGAGCTTCAAAAACCCTTGGAATTTGCCTCAGTGATAACAGGCTTCATTATTCACAAGCACAGACATCACTTTGCCAACAAGGTCTGTACAGTCAAGGTTATGGTTTTTCCAGTAGTCATGTATGGATGTGAGAGTTGGACCATAAAGAAGGCTGAGCACCAAAGAATTGATGCTTTCAAATTATGGTGCTGGAGAAGACTCTTCAGAGTCCCTTGGACTGAAAGGAGATCAAACCAGTCAATCCTAAAGGAAATCAGTCCTGAATATTCATTGGAAGGACTGATGCTGAAGCTGAAGCTCCAATACTTTGGCCACCTGAGTGAAGAGCTGACTCATTGGAAAAGACCCTGATGCTGGGAAAGATTGAGGGCAAGAGGAGAAGGGGGCGACAGAGGATGAGGTAGTTGGATGGCATCACTGACACAATGGACAGGACTTTGAGCAAGCTGTGGGAGATAGTGAAGGACAGGCAAGCCTGGCGTGCTGAGATAATGAAGGACGGCGTGCAGCAGTCCATGCGGTTGCAGAGTCAGACATGGCTGAGTGGCTGAACAGCAGCAACGACAATTCACAAGCTTATGCTAATGAGGCGATTCATGGGTGGATCCTTAGAAAACATCGGTGGAGGAGCTGCCCAAACCAGAAACAGCAAGCAGGACGGACCTTTCAGCTCACACCCCAATCTCTGAGAGATAAGTAGACCAATGAGTGAATCAGCCAAACCTACGTAATGGATTCCATATAATAACCCTGGACCTTGGGACTTCCCTGCCAGTTCAGCGGCTAGGATTAAGACTCCATGCTTAAACTGCAGGGGGCATAGGTTCAATCCCCGGTTGGGGAACAAAGATCCCACATGCTGCACGGTGTGGCAAAAAAAATAAAAATCGTATATAAAAAAAAAAATCCCAGACCTCTACACTCAATGGAACTGCCCATGGAGGAACCCGTCAATAGCTGAGATCATCGGCCCAGATTCGACAAAGAAAGTTCATCCCAGCTCTGCATCCACCCCCTCGACCTTATCCTGTGCCTCTCCTCCATTTGCCTGTTCTCGAGTCGTGGCCTTTATAATAAGGCAATCATTGGATTCATAAGGACAGTTTTCTGGATGAGTTCTGTGAGTCATTCTGAAACCGTGCAGGACCCTGTGGGGCTACCGGGCAAGAAGACTTAAATGTCCCCTGCTTCTTGTAGATAAGACTCCAGTCTCCATGCCCTTCCCTGAGTTCCAAAGGGCAGGGTTACTGATCAAGGGAGGAGCTGTCACAAAACTACCGTAGGTAAGATTAAAGGGACCAGAGAAGCTAGCCAAGAATAAGATACTGACCGCCTGACACCCTGCACACAGCCTAATCTTGTCAGCAAACCCACCCTGGAACCATTCCTGTAAAAGGCCTCATCAAGTCCTCCCAGGTTGGGACACACAGTTTTCCAGGGCAGGAGCTCCCTTGTGTCTTCCCTTTGCCTGGCAAAGCAATAAAGCTATTATTTTCTATTTCACTCTAAACTCTGTCTCTGAGATTTGATTTGGCACCGGTTTACAGAGGCCATGCTTTAGGCATCAGTTCTAGCAAGTTATGAAACCCAAGCAAACATCATGGGAACTCCCAAATTTGTAGTCAGTTGGAAAAAAGTGCAGGTAGCCTGGGGAGCCTCTCTCACCTTGCAGCTGGTGTCTGAAATGAGGGGAGGGTCTGGCTGGAACTAAGCCCTTAACCTGAGGGTGTTCACTGACTCTGGGGAGTTATTCGGGACTGAATTGAATTGTAGGACATTCAATCAGAAACGTGATCAATAACCACATCTCCTGCCAATGCAAGAGACACAGACTTGAGCCCCTCGGTCAGGAAGATCCCCTGGAGTACTGGCAACTCACTCTAGTATTCTTGACTGGATAATTCCACAGACAGAGGAGCCTGGCGTGCTGCAAACCACGGGGTCACAAAGAGTTGGGTGCGACTGAGCAACTGAACAACAACAACCCCATTTCCAGCCTCCATAGGTCAGCTCCCAAGAACTGGAGGGGAAATGGATGGGTAAAAAATGCAGCATCATAGCCACATCTGTTGGGTCTACAATCACCAGGCAGCTGCCTCCCTTTTTCACTGTCTTGACTCAGACAAAGATAAGGGCTCCCAAAGGCTCAGATTCTTCAGAGCTGCCTAGACACATACACTGCCAAGCTCCTCCCAGCAATTTCCACAAACACCAACACAAGACCACGTTCTAACTGAGGGAGTACTCACCATCGACAGCAGGCTATTACACACAGGATGAAATCTTGCTCTGCTGACATTGTTAAAGAAACAGACAGCAGAACCTGTTTTAATGCCTGTTCTCTTTTTTCCTGATAGGAGGAACTCTCTCCAAGAAAAAAAAAAAAAAAAAAGGGAGTTGAAAGGCACCAAATCCCTAATCCAGTTTGTACGGGGAGTGGAAAAATGGAAGACATTTACAGCCCGGGGAACGTGAACTTTGTGAACAAGCAGCCTTCTTGATCTCCAAATTGAACAACGCAATCCACCATGCTACAGCCTCTGCTCAGGGCCCCTAGCTGCGGTATTATCTCCCCAGCATTAGCTGTTCAAAAAGCCTTTATGTCTGTCTGCAGGATAACTTAAGAACTTATCTTCCTCCCAGTCTGAAAGCTTTAAAGGTCAAATCTGCTCCCCTCAAGGAAGAAAACAAATACAAAGAAGTTGTTTAGAGGTACTTTGTTCGCGTTATGTGTCCATCTATAAGTTAAAACTGTGAAAATTCCATAGCAAATGCCAACGAACAAGGAACAGTTCTAAAGCCAAGCAGGACCCTGTTAGGCTCCTGGGCACAAATCTTTCTGTGTCCCCCTTCTCTCCCTGCTGCCCCTGGCCCAGCCCTGCTATTTTCTTGTTTGGAGAAAATAAGCTTCATTCAGCCTCCAGGAACTTCCTTTCCGAAGTTCCAACAGGCAAGTTCAAACAGCTGCGAATCGAGGGTGGGAGGGGATGCAGAGGCAAGGGAGAAGCATTCAAGACACAATACTGCAGCCTTGGGGCAGGGTCCTGGTTCCTCCTTAAGGGATCAGTTCAGTTCAGTTCCCTTGCTCAGTCCTGTCCAACTCTTTGCAACCTCATGGACTGCAGCACGCCAGGCCTCTCTGTCCATCACCAACTCCTGGAGCTTACTCAAACTCATGTCCATTGAGTCAGTGATGCCATCCAATCATCTCATCCTCTGTCGTCCCCTTCTCCTCCTGCCTTCAATCTTTCCCAGCATCAGAGTCTTTCCAAATGAGTCAGCTCTTCGCATCAGGTGGTCAAAGTATTGGGAGTTTCAGCTTCAGTATCAGTCCTTCCAATGAATAGTCAGGACTGATTTCCTTTAGGATTGACTGGTTGGATCTCCTTGCAGTCCAAGGGACACGCAAGAGTCTTCTCCAACACCACAGTTCAAAAGCATCAATTCTTCGGCGCTCAGCTTTCTTTATAGTCCAACTCTCACATCCATAAATGACTACTGGAAAAACCATAGCTTTGACTAGATGGACCTTTGTTGGCAAAGTAATGTCTCTGCTTTTTAATATGGTGTCTAGGTTAATCATAGCTTTTCTTCCAAGGAGCAAGTGTCTTTTAATTTCATGGCTGCAGTCACGATCTGCAGTGGTTTCGGAGTCCAAAAAAACAAAGTCTGTCACTGTTTCCCCATATGTTCGCCACAAAGTGATAGGACCAGATGCCATGATCTTCGTTTTCTGAATGTTGAGCTTTAAGCTAACTTTTTCACTCTCCTCTTTCACTTTCATCAAGAGGCTCTTTAGTTCTTCTTCACTTTCTGCCATCTGCATATCTGAGGTTATTGATGTATCTCCCAGCAATCTTGATTCCAGCTTGTGCTTCATCCAGCACAGCATTTCTCATGATGTACTCTGCATATAAGTTAAATAAGCAGGGTGACAATATACAACCTTGACGTACTCCTTTCCTGATTTGGAACCAGTCTGCTGTTCCATGTCCAGTTCTAACTGTTGCTTCTTGACCTGCATACAGATTTCTCATGGTGGTCTGGTATCTCTTGAAGAATTTTCCACAGTTTGTTGTGATCCACACAGTCAAAGACTTTGGCGTAGTAAATAAAGCAGAAGTAGATGTTTTTCTGGAATTCTCTTGCTTTTTTGATGATCCAGTGGATGTTGGCAATTTGATCTCTGGTTCTTCTGCCTTTTCTAAATTCAGCTTGAACATCTAGAAACTCATGGTTCACATACTGTTGAAGCCTGGCTTGGAGAATTTTGAGCATTACTTTGCTAGCATGTGAGATGAGTGCAATTGTGCAGTAGTTTGAAAACTCTTTGGCATTGCCTTTCTTTGGGATTAGAATGGAAACTGACCTTTCCAGTCCTTAAGGGATACACAGTACAGTATCTTTGAGCTATTCTGCAGATACTGAAACCCCTACAAGGTGGAAGTAGTTAATTGTAAGCTGCTCACCAGCATGTAGACCCCAGACCTGTTGGAACCAGAAGGTTGATGAGGCTGACTCCCAATTACCTCACCACTAACCAATCAGAAGAGTGTCCATGAGCTGATCATGTCTCCCTCTTTGAACCATTTCTATAAAACCCCTGAATGCCTCATCCAGGGCAGGACACACAGTTTTGAGGGCATCAGCCCACGCTGACCCCCTTTGCCTGGCAAAGTATTAAAGCTATTCTTTTCTACTTTACTGAAACTCTTGTCTCCCAGATTTAACTGGGTACCAGGGTACAGAGGCTGAATTTCAGCTACAGTTCTTCGTGCACCATTCTCAGATACCTCTATGTCTATAGGGTGTAACTTTAAACACAAGTTTCTGGGTTAAATGCTGAATGGGATGGTGACTGTCCATGCTTGCATAGTGCCTTTCAATAAACATCAGAAAGCACACTCCACAGAGGCAAAGTTTTCTTCTTTCAGAACAGAGTAGGCAAGCTCTGCTGGGAATACTTAAATCTTCCTCTTGTCTTGTGGGAAGACCCTAAGCCAGTCAGAGCCATATCTGGCCTCTGATCACTCTATTACAAAAAGAAAGTTGGAGAAACTCTTAAAAATTCTTGTACTACAATTGTTGTAAAGGAGGCAATATTTTGATTGAATAATTCAGACAGTTATTTTTCCTTTAATTCACTGCATCAGACATGCAGCAAAGACTATTTATCTTCACATCTCTTTGTCTCTCCTTCTAAGATCTGATAGGAGAGGGGCCCTCTGAGCAGATGCACTATTCTCATTGTGATTAACAAAATGGAAAGGAGCCCTGCATGCCAAGAGGGAAAAAAGCTGTTGTGATTGTCATTATCACACCATTTCACTGATTTACTGCAATTCCAATAAGGGCAGAAATGAAGACAATTAAAAGAGAACCAGACTGCTGTCGCCTACTTGATTATAAAAACAAACAATAGAAATTTAAGCTGATTTGTTAAAAGCAGCAGGAAGTTTCAACAAAAGAATTTTTAAAAGCCCGGCTCTTTGCTGAACTATTGCGATGGTGAGACTCTAAACCAATGTGAACCCCTTGCACAAAGAAAGATGTAGCTAGCTCCTTAAGATGCTCTGAAAGTGAAACTGTTAGTTGTTTAGTCGTGTCCCACTATTTGTGACCCCACAAACTGTAGCACCCCAGGCTTCTCTGTTCATGGGGTTTTCCAGGCAGGAATACTGGAGTGGGTTGCCATTCTCTTCTCCAGGGGATCTTCCTGACCCAGGCATCGAACCCACGTCTTCTGAACTGCAGGCAGATTCCTTACATCTGAGCCACTAGGCAAGAACTGTGTTTCAAATCAGCTCCTTTACAGAGACTCAAGGGGCAGATAAATTACAGAGAATCAAATCCACCAACACTTAAACTCACAAAGATCTGATTTCACAAAAGCAGAAACGTACCCTTGTTTTCATCTTTATGGGTAGAAAAAAAAAAAAGGTTCTTTTTGAGGATAAATTTCATATAATTTGAGAGAGAAAAGTATTCCAGGAAGAACTTAGGAGTTAAGGAGATGGTAAACTTTTTGAAAAACATAAATTGGATCATGTCTTTCTATTTTTTGAAAACTTCCCAAAAAGGAGCTTGAGGGATAATGGATACAGGTATAGAACGCCTGAGTACCTTTGCTGTCCAAATGAAACTACTACAACATGGTTAATCAGATATACTCCAATATAAAATAAAAAGTTTAAAAACTCTCATCGACTTCCCATTGATTTACCCTCTGTGAACTGTTTTCTACCTGCATCTCAGAATGCACTTCCTACTGTTCTCTGTATTGGCCACATACCACCCCCAGCAACCTGCTTACAACAGGAGTCAGAAAATCAGGGCTCTTGGATCAAACCAGACTGCTGTTTCCATACAGCTGCAAAGTGAAAATGGTCTTCATGTTTTTAAATGGTTCAAAAAAAAGGCGGGGGGTGGGGGGGGGTTGGTGGGGAGAATATTACCTGGTATGTGAAAAGCATATGAAATTCCAATGCTAGAGATTATAAATAAAGTTTCATTGGAACAGAGGCAGGGACATTTTGTTTACATAATGTCTGGCTGTTTTTGCACTGCAACAGAGAAGCCTAGTTATGACAGAGATCGTAGGGCCCACAAAG
The DNA here is from genome assembly GCF_032405125.1 of Capricornis sumatraensis. Classification (NCBI taxonomy): domain Eukaryota; kingdom Metazoa; phylum Chordata; class Mammalia; order Artiodactyla; family Bovidae; genus Capricornis; species Capricornis sumatraensis. The sequence continues at coordinate 54,102,651 of NC_091085.1, read as the reverse complement.
TCTCAAAAACATGCTAGTTTGCTGAACCTGGCTTAGAACATCAAGTTTACTCACACTTTAGGGCCTGCCTTCACTAGGGCTCTAGGAAGTTCTGGCTCAGTTGGTAAAGAATCCGCCTGCAACGCAGGAGACCCATGTTCAATTTCTGGGTCGCGAAAATCTGCTGGAGAAGGGATAGACTATCCACCCAGTATTCTTGGGCTTCCCTTGTGACTCAGCTGGTAAAGAATCCACCTGCATTGTGGGAGACCTGGATTTGATCCCTGAGTTGGGAAGATCCCCTGGAGAAAGGAAAGGCTACCCACTCCAGTACTCTGGCCTGGAGAATTCCATGGACTATATAGTCTACGGGGTCTGAAAGAGTCGGACACAATGAAGTGAGTTTCATTTCTTTCACTTCCAGATATCCTCACAAGGGCCTCAGGTCTTGGCTTAACCAGTTCAGGTTGCCATGACAAAGTGCCATAGATGGGATGGCTCAGAAAGAACATAAACGTATTCCTTACAGTTCTGGAGGTCAAAGTCCAAGTGAGACAGGAAGGGGACTGGGCAGGAACTTTAACTTTTGCCCAAGGACAGTACAAAACCTGATTAGAACCATATAGATCCAAGCTGGTGACTAGCTGACTTCCATTGCAACATCTGAGCAAGATAAACGACACAACCACAGAATCCATGACAGCTCTCAGGGGGACTAAGGGAAAGAGGGCAGTGGCCCAATTCCTGGAAATTCCCACTCCTTCCCCATGACAGCTGGAACATTCCTCCCCCTCGTTAGCCTATGAGATTGTGAAAGTGAAACTCACTCAGTTGTATCCGACTCTTTGCGACCCTATGGACTACACAGTGCATGGAATTCTCCAGGGCAGAATACTGGAGTGGGTAGCCTTTCCCTTCTCCAGGGAATCTTCCCAACCCAGGGATCGAACCCAGGTCTCCCACATTGCAGGTGGATTCTTTACCAGCTGAGCCACCAGGGAAGCCCCCAGCCCATAAAAACTGACAACCCTATACCCTGGGGCCTCTCTTGCCTTCCCAGATGGGCCACACTTCCATCTAGGAGAGTGTTACCTCCTTGAATAAATCTTCTTTCACATTGCCATGGCTCACTCTTGAATTCTGTCCTGCATGGAGCCAAGAACCTACATTTGATGGCCATTCCAGGGACTCAGCCATGACCTGGGATGTGATCATCCCCTAGCATCCCCTACTCTCTTTCCTGCAACCCAAGATCAGGGCACCAGCATTCCATTCAGGGGAAGACACTCTTCCTTCCGAGTTGCAGGGGACCATTCTCTCACTGTATCCTCCATGGTGGAGTGCAAAGACAGGACGCCAGCCCTCTGTCACTGGTAAAGGCTCTGATCCTATCTGCAAGGGCCCAAGCTTCAAAACCTCATCTAATCCAATCACCTCCCAAAGGCTCCATTTCTTAAGACCATCACATTGAGGGGTAAGGTTTCAAGATAGGAATCTGGGGGAGACACAAACAGAACAGGTCTCTACTTAAATATCACCGCTATGGGGACGTACCTGACCACCTCATCCACAGACTGTCCCTCCTCACTCTTGAGTCACTCTGTATTATTTGCTTCCTAGCATATAGCATTTCTGAAATTACTCAACATACCACTTTTTTTATTGTCAGCCTCCTCATCGGAACATAAGCTCCATGGGGGCAGACACTTCTGTCCTGTTCACCAGAGTGCCCCGTACCAGTAGGCGCTCATCAAATATTGAATGAATGAACAAACTTATAGCAGAGAAAGCACCAAGATAGCTATTTGGCCTGAACTTCCATTCCCAAAGGACTTACTAGGAAAATAAACATTTAATATTGCTTACAAATGAGACCTGAAAGGTACAGTATGTGTGTGTGTTTTTTTAATATTTATTCATTTAGTTGCACCAGGTCTTAGCTGCCACTCATGAGATCTTCAGTCTTCATTGTGGCATGTGGGAGTCTTTAGTCTCAGCATGTGTGATCAAGTTCCCTAACCAGAGATCAAACCTAGGCCCCCTGGACTGAAAGCATGGAGTCTTAGCCACTGGAGCACCAGGGTAGTCCTCAAGGCACATTATGTTTATATGTGTATATGTGAGTGCACCAAGCAGGACCCTGTGGGGCTCCTGAGCATGGAAGCCTTTTAAACAGGTACTAATCAGGGAAGGGAGGGGATGCAGAGACAAGGGTTTTTGTTCAGTCTCTCAATCGTGTCTGACTCTTTGCGGCCCCATGGACTGCAGCACATCAGGATTCCTGTCCTTCACTATCTCCCAGAGTTTGCTCAAACTGATGTCCACTGAGTGAGTGATGTCATCCAACCATCTCATCCTCGTCACCCCCTTCTCCTCCTGTCTTCAATCTTTCCCATCATCAGAGTCTTTTCCAGTGAGCTGGCTCTTTGCATCAGGTGGCCAAAGTACTGGCTTCAGCATCAGTCCTTCTAATGAGACAAGGGAGGAACAGTCAAGAGAGAGTAGTGCAGCCTTGGGGCAGGGTCCCGATTCCACATCAAGGGACGTATGTAACAACATCTTTGAGTTCTTTTACAGAGCTAACTCCCCCAACAAATGGAAGATATAAACATTCTTCATTCTAGAGAGAAGGTCATAATCTGATAGCCTTGGGAACCAGAAAATTTATCAGGAGACCACCAGAGGTCAGAATAAAGGGGTGCAGGCCCTGCCCACACACACCCTGATCCTTGTCAGCAACCCCACCCTTGAACCATTGCTGGAAAACTCCTCAACAAATCTTCCCCGGATGGGATACAGTTTTGAAAGGCAGGAGCCCGCTGTGTCCTCATTTGCCTGACAAAGCAATAAAGCTTTTCTTTTCTACTTTACCCATAACTCTCTCTGAGATTCAATTAGGCACCAGTGCACAGAAGCTGAGTTTTCAGCATCAAGAGAACCATTAATTATTAGATGTAAATGTAAATGCATAATAGAATTTGGGCACGTCTTTCATTTCTGGTCCTCTTCCATATTCTTCTTAAATGTAATAACAGACTCAAAAACTCATGAAATGATGCTGTCCTGACTCACACTTAGAAAGGCCTTGTAGGTTCAAATTAAGACAGTGTTAAGGGACTTCCCTGGTCATCCAGTGGTCAAGACTTTGCCTTCCAATGCAGGGGAAACCAGAAAATAAAGCAGAAGCAGTATTAAAACAAATGCAATAAAGATTTTAACATATATGTAACATATATTTTTTTTAACATACATATATATATAAAGTCAGAGGGACTTAAAGGGAAGTCTCAAAGGGAAGACAGAGGGACTTCGAGCAGGCACAGCTCAGAAGAGAGATACTGCCATCCTGACAACTCAAAGGCCTGGCGTGCAGTTCAGGGGTGAAACAGATAACAAAATGAGTGAGACTGGCTTCGTGGGGTGTATGAGAAAAACAGAGGTGTGCCTGCATCATCAAAAGGGGGAACCAGCCTTTCAGCCTCCACTGAGAGGGGACCATGGCAATACCAGCTCCACCTGGACTTAATGACTTCCAAAGTCACCAGAAACCCAACAGCACGTGAATTCTCCTGATTTGAAAATTTTGACAATTTAATTAAGAAAACAACATCTATTGATCCAACACATGTCCATAGGCAATGGCTGACGTATCAGCTGCCATTTTGTCAACTCTGGCCTGGAGATTTCCAAATTAATCAACATTCCTATATGCACTCATTCATTATTTACCAAGAGCTCTGCAAGTCCTTCCGCAGCTATGCTCTCAGCGCTGGGAAGTGGTGTCCCTCATGCTGTACATGAATTTTCAGAACTAAAAGGGCAAGCTAAGAGCCCAGAAGTGTTCATTCTATTCCAAATACAAGTGTTTGGTGATTTATACTAAGCCCTAAGCCTCCTCATCAAATCATTATTTCCAACTCAGCAAGAACTCTCACTTAGAAGTTTGTTTTGAGATTCAGTAGGAAAAATGGCTGGGGATGATGTGATGACTGGCATTTCTCCCAGCTGTCTCCATGACTATGGCTGTACTCCCTCCATGAGTCTATCTGTCGGGACTCTTTTAGCAACAAATGATACAAACTTAGATTAGCTTAAAGGAAAAAAAGAGAGAGATTTTATTAACTTATGTAACTGCACAGTTCTGGAGTCAACCTGGGGGATTCAGGCACGGCTGGATCAAGCCTCAAGAAACACCATCATGGTTGCCTTCTCTCTGTGTTTCTGTGTGGGCTTCATTCTTGGGCTCTGTGAAGTGGCCCCCAACAGCCCCAGCAGGCATCATCCTTACTGGCAGTGCATCCGCACATAATGTGAAATGGGGTAGGACACAACATTTAAAAGAATGGCAAAGCCCAAGGAAGCAACATGAACTGATTAGAACCAAACTTGAGTCTCAGTGTACTCTCACTGTAGCACATCAGTAAGCCAAATGACACACCCACACGCATCATGACAGTTCGAAGGCCAATCATAAAGACTAGACAGTAGGCTGGATTTAGAAAAGGGAGAGGAACCAGAGAACAAATTGCCAATATCCGATGGATCATCGAAAAAGCAAGAGAATCACAGAAAAATATCTACTTCTGCTTCACTGACTAGGCTAAAGCCTTTGACTGTGTGCATCACAACAAACTGTGGAAAATTCTTTAAGATATGGGAATACCAGACCACCTTACCTGCCTCCTGAGAAATCTGTACGCAGGTCAAGAAGCAACAGTTAGAACCGGACATGGAACAATGGACTGGTTCAAAACTGGGAAAGGAGTACGTCAAGGCTGTATATTGTCACCCTGTTTATATGACTTATATGCAGAGTACATCATGTGAAATGCCAGGCTGGATGAAGTACAAGCTGGAATCAAGATGGCAGGGAGAAATATCAATAACCTCAAATATGCAGGTGACACCATCCTTATGGCAGAAAGCAAAGAGAAAGTAAGGAGCCTCTTGATGAAAGTGAAAGAGGAGACTGAAAAAGCTGGCCTTAAGCTCAACATTAAGAAAACAAAGATCATAGCATCCAGTCCCATCACTTCATGGCAAATAGATGGGGAAACAATGGAAACAGTGACAGACTTTATTTTCTTGGGCTCCAAAATCACTACAGATTGTGACTGCAGCCATGAAATTAAAAGATGCTTGCTCCTTGGAAGAAAAGCTATGAAAAACCTAGACACCATATTAAAAAGCAGAGACATCACTTTGCAGACAAAGGTCCCTATGGTCAAAGCTATGGTTTTTCCAGTAGTCATGTACAGATGTGAGAGTTGGACCATAAAGAAGGTTGAGTGCCAAAGAATTGATGCTTATGAACAATAGTGTTGGAGAAGACTCTTGAGAGTCCCTTGGACTACAAGAAGATCCAACCAGGCAATCCTAAAGGAAACCAACCCTGAATATTCACTGGAAGAACCGATGCTGAGGCTGAAGCTCCAATACTTTGGCCATATGATGCAAAAAGTTGACTGCTTGAAAAAGACCCTGATGTTGGGGAAGATAGAAGGCAGGAGGAGAAAGGTATGACAGAGGACGAGATGGTTGGATGGCATCACCGACTCAATGGACATGAGTCTGAGCAAGCTCCAGGAGATGGTAAAGGACAGAGAAGCCTGGTGTGCTGCAGTCCATGGGGTCGCAAAGATTCAGACATGACTGAGCAAATGAACAACAACAGCAAAAAGAGTAGGCAGTGGCCCAGTTCCTGAAAATTCTCACCTCCTCCCCCAAATAGTTGGAATAACCCTCCCACTCAAGAGTGTATGAAATTACCCAGTCCATAAAAACTAACCATGCCATAGTTCAAAGCTGTCCCTCTCTTCTCAGATGGCCCACACTCTATCTGTGTCTCTCTCTAAATAAATCCATTTCTTACCTATCACTTTGTCTGTCACTGAATTCTTCCTCTGATGAGACATTGATAACCTTAGCTTCATTAGGTCCTGAAACCGGTTGTGTTATCTCAGTTAAAAGACCAAGGGCTGGGGCTTCCTGGTGACTCAGAAGTAAAGAATCCACCTGCCAGTGCAAGAGACACAGGTTTGATCCTTGATCTGGAGAGATGCCACATGCTTAGGAGCATCTAGGCCCGTGAGTCACAGCTATTGAGTCTGTACTCTAGATCCAGGGAGCCCCAACTTCTGAGCCCACATGCAGCAGCTACTGAAGCCCACATACCCTTTAGCCCGTGCTCTGCAACAAAAGAAGCTACCACAATGAGAAGCCTGCGCGCTGCAACTAGAGAGTAGTTCCCACTTCCTGCAACCAGAGAAAAGCTCGTGCAGGAATAAAGACCCAGCACAGCCAAAAATAAACAAATATGTTTCTAAATAGCCAAACTATTAAAAAAAAAAAAAGACCATGGGTTTTGGCTGGGTTTGAGTCCCAAGCACACGGGTTTAATTTCCAATCTGAGATGAACAGTTTCAAATGTGACCTTATCTTTTTCTGATGTTTCCACCAAAAGCTATGAAATGAACCTGTCTATCCTTTACTGAAATTGAATCAGGTGCTAAGCCCCTGCTCCATACCTGGGGTCAGATGGATGGAATGTGGTGACTGCCTCATTCCAGTCCATGTACCCACCTCTGGAATGAGGCTCACTCTACGAACTGATACTGGGGATGGAGTTTTGTTGTTCAGTCGCTCAGTAGTGTGACTCTTTGAGACCCCATGGACTGCAGCATGCCAGGCTTCCCTGTCCTTCTCTATCTCCCAAAGCTTGCCCAAACTCATGTCCATTGAGTCAGTGATGCCATCCAACCATCTCATCCTCTGTCATCCCCTTCTCCTCTGCCTTCAATCTTTTCCAGCATCAGGGTCTTTTCTAATGAATCGGCTCTACGCATCAGGTGGCCAAAGTATTGGAGCTTCAGTTTCAGCTTAAGGGGATGGGCTGATTTCCCCCGCAAGGAAACCAGATGATACTGTAAAAAGTGGAATGAAGACTGGGTGTGTGAGCACACTTTCTGTTCGCATCGATAGATATGAACCTCCTCCCCACTCCAGAAAGCGGAGTATCTTTATGAAGAAACAACCTCCTTCTGCCCTTGAACAGGAAGAACAGGAAACTACCACTACTGTCCAGAGTTGAGACCAAGTGAAGAAGAATGTTCGCTACGGTGCACACACATTTGGACAAGCACACACGAGTGAGACGAATTACAGAGCAATGCTGTGACCTTTCCTCAGCCCCAGCCATTTCCTCCACACGTGTCAGATCCAGGATCCCAGCTGATCAGTAGCTGATTCTACAAGGCACTTAAGAGCAGAGCGGGGGCGTATGCCCCATTGGCTCAGCTAAGAAGCATCCTGAAACGCTCAGGACAAATAAGGTCAGAGAGTGTCATTCATCTGCCTCCCACGGTCAGCCTGCAAATAGACAGTGGCTAAACAGGAGGCACCTCTACTGAAGAACAGCAGCCTAATTCTACCTGTTAACCACACAGACACAGACACAGACACAGACACACACACAGACACACACACACACACACACACACACACACATACACAGCAATAACCTAAAGCTTCATCCTGGAGTCTCCCCACAGAGCTGTTAGCACTGATGACAACCCATTTAGGAAAGCGGACTCCTGGGTATCTGTGATTTGGCTCAGAAGTAGCTGTTTCTCCTCCAAGCACACCAGAAGTTATTCTAATGTCTTCATATCAACCACTCACTAGAACATACACGCGTGAGGCTGCACCGATTTAGCTTCAACCCCAGAGATGACTGAAGCCTAAATCTATCTTACAGATGGGGAGTGGAGTTTCTATCCCTTTTGTCCTAAGAACTGAGACCCTCCGGATCCCCAAAGCTTAAGCAACATGACGAATAAGAGATCATCTATATCAAAATGGCTTTACCATCCGTTTCAGGAAATTCCCATCCAGGAAGATAAGACTACGAAATAATATGTAACCTCAATGTTTGGCTAGGAGACTCCTGGAAAATGACTTATGAATACCATCTATTGCTAATCTGGGCAAAGAGGCCCCTTTTCAGAGCAACAGATGGCTCACTTGGCCTCAAAACTCACTTATAAGATAACTGGGGATCCCGATTCCCCATAAGCCCCTCACTTTGCTATCTACCTGATCCCCAAAGTGAAAGAATCACCTTAAGCTACTGGGCCTGGGGCCCTAAAATTCTAAATATCCATCCCTGACCTCCCTTCTCTGGGATACTACTAACAGTCTGAAGAGATGCTTTTGGGGTACGGGTGCCGCCCCACGTGGCTTGCGGGATCTTAGCTCCCCAACCAGCAACTGAACCCAGGATCCAGCAGTGAAAGCCAGTTCCAACCACTGGACCACCTGGAAATTCCCAAGAAGTGCTTTTTTTAAACTTTATCACAGTAAGTAATAAAGTTTTCTCTGCCTAACTAGGCAGTTATCCAAGAGGTCTTTGGGTGATGAACAGCTGCCACCTCGGGGCAACTCCTTAACTATTGCTGTTCTGTTCTGCCTTGTAGGTGGACTGACCCCTGCAGCTTGCATTCCCAGGCTCCCATGTCAGCTGGCTGTAGGCAGGGCTGGACCAAAGGAGACCACTGGCAGGAGACAAAAGGGTGAAAGAGCGAGAGGCCAGGGCTTCTGTCCCCCTCACACTGGGGTGGCTTCAGAGGAGTCAGCTGCATCTTTTTACTGGCAGTTCCAGAAGGTAATACTTGCCCTGGAAACAGGACCGTGGGGACGCATCTCCTCCCCTTGTCCCTTCTGCCTGGAGATGGCAGAAGTCCCTGCCATAAGAAATCTCTGAATTTCCTGAGCTTCCCCCAAAATGAAACAAGATGGTGCTGTGAGAGGTGGGACGGAGGCTGGGTATGCAAACACACTTTCTGTCCATAACGATGGGAGTGAATCGCCTCCCCACTAAGAATGCAGTACATTTGTATGAAGAAACAACTCCCTTCACCGTTGGAAAGAAAGACCAACAGGAAACTATCACTGTTGTCCAGAGCTGAGACTGAATTGCTTTTTGTCCTAAACTGATGTCTTCTGCTAAATTCCCCGTGTGGACAATATTTTGACATGTTTTCTGTTCTCCTGGTTAAACCAAAAGGCATACCTAAAATAATTGCACTAGGGAAATGTCAGGACATATATGCCAAACATCAGACTTTGCACCTCAACCCACATCACAGCCCCACAGCATTTGAGTCTCAGAATCAAAATTACTGGGAGGCTTTTAGAACTAGACCTTTGTCTGGGCCCAACCACAAATCAAATAAATCAGAATCTCTGCATCTGTTTTTTATTTATTTATTTTTTTAAGTTTTTGCCTAAGAAGCAGAAAACGGGAAAAAGGACTGAGCCCATCCTAACAATAACAACCACGGCGACAGAAAGCACTGGATAAACTACCACCTAATAGAGTTTCTGGGACACATCAAGGAGCTGACGTTGCAGAGAAACCAACTAGCCCGAAATCCAGGAAAAAAAAGAGGTTCCTTCAAGAAGACAACAGACATCAGTTCGCTTGGGCCAAAGATTGGGTAGAAGACACTCCGGGTGCTATGCAAGTAGATTCTGGTGGAAAAGGGGGGACAACTGCATGCCCACAAGGGCAATCTGGGCAAAGAGAAGGAATAAGAAAACATCCAGAGGGAAACATCAGAAGTAACCTAACAATGAAAACCCCACACAGTCAGACATGGAGAATGTCTTCAATGGGTTTATTCATAAACTAAAAATGGCTAAGAGAAGAGTCAGTGATAGAAAAACAGGTCGAAAGTAGTTACCGAAGCTGAAACACTAAGTGAAAAAAGAGAAGAGTGAGAGAACAGAACATCCAGGAGCTCAGGGACAACATGAGAAAGTCTACCACCTGTGCAACTGGAGCTGAAAGAGAAGAGAGAGAGAAAGGGAGGGGTGACCGAAAACAGAGCACGTGCTATTTTCCCAAAATGAGGAACGTTATTAAGCCACAGACCAAGAAGCTCAGAGAATCCCAAGCAGGATAAATAAATTCAAAACAGCACATCCTGGGATTTCCCTGGTGGTCTGGTGGCTAAGATTGTACATTCCCAACACAGGAGACCCAAGTTCAATCTCTGGCCTGGATCCCACATGCCACAGCTCAGAGTCTGCATGCCAACTAAAGATTCTGCACGTTATAATGAAGATCCAAGATTCCACATACCGCAACTGAGGCCTGGCACGGCCAAATAGGATATAAACATAAACAGAGACAGACAGAAAACATCTTGACACATCATATCCAAACTGCTGAAAGAGAAACATAAAGAGAAAGCTTAAAGGGCAACCCAAGAGAAAAAAAAAAGATACATTACATACATAAGAACAAAGATAAAGATTTCTTTCAGTAGACTTCTTGTCAGAAGCTATATAAGCCAGGAGACAGTGAAGTGACATCGTGAAGTAAATATTTTTGGAAATAAAAATAAAGATATTTTCAGAAAAGCCAGGAATGCCTTACCATCAGATCTCTGACAAAAAGATATGTTACAGGATGTTCTTCAGAAAGAAAGAATATGTTACCAGGCAGAAACTTGGATCTACACAAAGAAATGAAGACTTCCAGAAATTGTTAAAATGTAGGTAGATATAAAATCCATTTTTTAATTTATAATTGCTCTAAAAGATGAGTGAGTATATGAAACAAAATAATAACAACAAGAAAAAGCATAAAAATGCCTGATATCATGACCCATGATAGATACTAAATTCATTTCTTTCCCCATTTCATTTTTTCTATTAAAGAAAATATAAATAATAACAACAATATGCTGTGGGTTTATAGCATGAATAAAAATTAAAAATGACATTAATATAACTAAAAGTGAGAAAGAAAAAGTGTAAATATACTGTTTAGAGCTTCTTACACTCTATGTGGTGCAACAGTATTTGGAAATTACTTTTGTGATAAATTAAGAGTCTGTATTCAAAACTCTAGAGCAATCAATGTAATGAGTTTTTTTAAAGGTACAAGTAATAGCCGAATAGTAGAAATAAAATGGAATTATGAATAATGTTTCATTAACTAAAAAACAGTCAAGGGAGGGCACAAGGATCAGAGAGTACATCATAGAACTTGGAAGATGGTAGATCTTAACCATTAAATAAGAAATTACACAACATGAAAATTGTCTAAACACACCAATTAAAAAACAAATTGTTGGAGTGGATATAAAGCAACACCCAGCTAGATGCTATCTATAAGATACATATTGTAAATATAAAGGTATTCACTGGTTAAAAAATTTAAAACAGGAGAAAGGTAACATGCAAACACTAACCGAAAAAACTGAAGGAGCTACGCTAATATGAGAAAAAACAGACTTCCAAATAAGCACTAATACAAAGGGGACAAAGTATTATATGCTCATAAAGAAGTCAATTCACTTACAATATGTAACAATCCTAAATGTGTATGCACCTAACAACAGAACTCTAAAATACATGAAACAGAAACTCACAATACTAATAGCAGAAACAGAAAAATCCATGAATTTAGTCGGAGAGGTCAACACTCACTACTGGAAGGAGCAGGTAGGCAGAAAACCAGTAAGAATATAAAATATTAGACAACAATATAACATTCTCTTCAGCAACACACAGAGTAGGTAGCACATAGACCATATTCTGGAACATAAAAAAATACTCAAAAATATAAACGAATCAACATGCTACAAAGTATATTCTGAGTAAAACAGAATTAAATAAACAATAACTAAATCATAGCATTATTAGGGGAAGCACACTGATTGAAACTGCCCACGCTGGCCAGGTACCATAGTAACCATCTGCATGAGTTGTTTTATGACAGGAGATCCTGATAAGAAATACAGAACTAATAAGCCACTACCAACCGGAAGAGTTCGGGAAAGGTCTAAAGGAGACACCGCGTGTCCGTCCACTTTCCAGAATCCCTCTCGCTAGCATCCATCTTGGCTGAGCGATGTGTGCGCCACCAGGAAAGACTCTGAATTAGAATGATTGGCCAAAGACCAGCCGGAAACTAATCCCATCACCATAAGACCCAACATTGCGAGCCACGCGGCAGAGCAGTTCTCCTGGGTTCCCTTACCCTACTGCTCTCCACCCGGGTGCCCTTTCCCAATAAAACCTCTTGCTTTGTCAGCACATGTGTCTCCTTGGACAATTCATTTCCAAGTGCTAGACAAATGCCCAGTTTCGGGCCCTGGAAGGGGTCTGCCCTCCTGCAACACCATCAGATCTATCACTTCAAGGCAAATAGATGGGGAAAAATGGAAACAGGGATAGACTTTATTTTCTTGGGCTCCAAAATCACTGTGGACAGTGACTTCAGCCATCAAATTAAAAGACACATTCTTTGGAAGAAAAGCTATGACAAACCTAGAGAGTATACTAAAAAGCAGAGACATCACTTTGCCAACAAAGGTCTATATAGTTAAAGCTATGGTTTTCCCAGTAATCACATAAAGCTGTGAGAGTTGGACCATAAAGAAGGGTGCGCCCCAAAGAACTGATGGTTTTGAACTGTAGTGCTGGAGAAGATTCTTGAAAGTCCCTGGACAACAAGGAGATCAAACCAGTCCATGAATATTCATCGCAAGGACTGATGCTGAAGCTGAAACTCCAATACTTTGGTCACCTGATGCAAAGAGCTGACTCACTGGAAAAGATCCTGATACTGGGAAAGATTAAAGGCAGGAGGAGAAAGCAGAAACAGAGAATGAGACGGCTGGATGGCCTCACCAACTCAATGGACGTGAGTTTGAGAAAACTCCAAGAAAGAGCCAAGAACAGGGTAACTGTAGTTACCTGTAGCGCTGTAGTCCATGGGGGTCACAAAGAGTCGGACACAACTTAGTGAGTGAATAAGTCAATAACAGAAAGGTATTCAGAAAATTCTCAAATATTTTAAAAGTAAACAACAAAAACCTAAACAATATATGAGGCAAACAAGATGTAACCAGAAAAATTAATTTAAAAAATATAAATTGTATGAAAACAAAAGTATAACATAAAAGTTTGAGAAAGAAAGTGAAAGTCGCTCAGTCATGTCCAACTCTTTGCAACCCCATGGACTATACAGTCCATGGAATTCTCCAGGCCAGAATACTGGAGTGGGTAGCCTTTCCGTTCTCCAGGGGATCTTCCCAACCCAGGGACTGAACCCAAGTCTCCTGCATTGCAGGCAGATTCTTTACCATCTGAGCCAGGAGGGAAGACAGAGCTAAAACAGTGCCCAGAAGAAAATGGGTAGCATTAGATGCTTATGTTAGAAAAAAAAAAAAATGTATCTGAGAAACTGATTTAAGCTTCCAGGAGAAGAGACTATATAAGGAGGAGAAAACTAATGTTGAAGTCACCAAAGGAAATAATAAAGATTACCACATAAATCAATAAACATACTGTAGAAAACTTTCATGCATTGGAGAAGGAAATGGCAACCCACTCCAGTGTTCTTGCCTGGAGAATCCCAGGGACGGGAGAGCCTGGTGTCTATGGGGTCACACAGAGTCAGACACGACTGAAGTGACTTAGCAGCAGCAGCAGCAGAAAACAACAGAAAAAAAAAAAGAAAATTGAAATCTGTCTCTTTGAAAAGACAGATAAAAGTCTTAAACCTCTAGCCAGACTGACCAAGAAAAAAAGAGAAAAGAACATACAACCAACTGCAGGAATGAAATAAATGGCATCACTACAAATCTCAAGGCATGAAAAAGGCTAGTAAAGCAACACTGTAAACATTACTTCCACAAATTCAACAATTTAGATAAACCAGACCCATTTGTAAGAAACACAACTACCAAAACTCACTCAATAAGATAATCTGAACAGTTTTAACACTATTATATTGAATCTGCAATTTAAAAGCTTCCCAAAAAAATTGCTAAACAGAAGCAGTTTCATCAGAAAATTTAAATCAAACATTTAAAGAAATAGTAGCGCTAAATTTATACAGTCTCCTCCAGAAAACAGAACAGGAGGGAATGCTCCACACTTTCTTTTATAAAACTGGTATTACCTCGATACAGAAACTAGGCAAAACAGTACTTAAGAGAAAAAGTACAGAAAATAACTCAGATGCAAAAGCCCCAAACAAAATATCTGCCAATGAAATACAGCAATGCATTAAAAATTATACCATGACTGAAGCTGAGTTGGTACAAGGAATACAGGGTGATTCGATATTTGAAAAAGCAATGTAATCCACATATCAGCAGACTAAAAAATAAAATCAGCTTGTCGCAAGTGATGCAATAAAAGGATTGGACGAAGTTCAACATCCATTTATGATAAAATCTCTCAACAAATTAGGAAGACAGCAGAAGTTCATCTCAATATTTTGTGAAATTACTTATTTCATAACATATATATGCATCTAAAAGAAACCTCCAACATCATCAATAGTGGTGTAAGACTGACTGTCTTTCTCCTAAGACTGGGAAAAGATAAGGATGAAAACTCTCACCACTTCTATTCAACGCGAGAAATATCTGTAAACAAAGGATGTTATGGTCATCAGCAATTGCAGCCACTATGGATGGTGAGCTGGTGAGCCCCGAGGAAACTCAGGATGTGAAAACACAGGCTCCAGATAGCTGAGCAAAGATTTCAGTGAACCCAGACCCTTGCATCTTACCATACATAGAAACGCCCTAAATTCCTTAACTTGAGATACCTGGTTTTCTTTAAGTAACAACAATATTTAGACATTACTGACTACCTGCCCTCTGCTGCAAAACTCTTACATATGCTAGCCCCTCCCCTTACCTCCTCAGAGCAATTTCTCAAAGCTATTTGAAATGCTGTCTCCCACACTGAACCTGCAACTCTTACATTGTGGAGTTTTTTTTTCCAACAAACATCATACTGGCGGTTCTAGCTGGTACAAAGGGAAGCGCAAGGGAAGGGAAGGTATACAGACTGAAAAGTGGGCAGTAAAAACTGTATTCACAAATGACAGGACTGTCCATAAAATGTCCCCAAAAGTCTACCAAAAAAGTTATTAAATGAAATAAGTAGCTTTAGGATATAAGGTCAACATATAAAAATCAATTTTATTCTGTATGTTTGCAATAAAAGTCTTAAGTTTAAGTTTTAAAAAGAAGACTATTCTATTCACAAATAGTACCCCAAACTCTGGAACACTTTGGCATAAATCTAAAACTTTTGTGTGGTATCTGTATGCTGGAAACTATAAAAGAGTGATGATAAAAAATCAAAGAAAGCATAAATAAATTGTTAGATATACCATGTTCATGCATTAGAGAGTTCATGACTATTAAAATGAATGTCCTCATTATTATGAAGGTGTGTTTTCTGCACATTCAGTGCAATCCCAATCAAAATCTCACCAGGATCCTTTTTCAGAAATCAAGAAACTAGTTCCAAAATTTATATGGCAAATTGCAAAGAAGCTAGAATAGTCAAAACAATTTTTTAAAAAGCATAAAGTTAGATGATCCCCATTACCTTATTTCAAGATTTATTATAAAAAATAGTAGTCAAGACAGACTGGTACTGGTGAAAGCATAGACACATAAATCAGAGGAACAAGACAGACTCCAGAATATGCCTACCGTACATAATTAAACAATCTTAACAAAAATATATGAAGCCAATATAAGAGAGCAATAACAGTCTTTAACAATAAAATATGCTGGATCAATTGGTACATTCATATATAAAAAGAGAAAACACAACCCATACGTTGTACCATATACGAAAATTAACCCAAAAGAATCATAGCCCTCAGTGTAAAACCTAAAACTATTAAGTTTATTAGCAAATTAAACAAGAGGAAAGCTTTGTGACCTTTCTTTGGGCAAAGATACCTAAGATATGATGACAAAAGCAATTCCATTAAAAAAAAAGTAAATTAGTCTTCATCAAAATAAAAAGTCTGGGGACTTTGCTGGCAGTCTACTGTTTAAGACTCCAAACTCCCAATACAGGGGATATGGGTTCTAGTCCTGGTCAGGTAACTAAGACCCCAAATGCGATGGGACTCAGTCAAAAACTTAAAAACACTTAAAAACATTTTTTAAAATGTTTTAAAGTCTGCTCTGCCAAACATCTGTTAAAAGAAATGACATGTTACAGACTAAGAAAAAATATTTTCAAACCACATATATAAGATTTATATTCAAGATACACAGACAATTCTCAAGACTGAATAAGATAACCCAAATTAGTTGCCCATTTTTAAAGAGAAATGATTAGATCAGATTCTTTACAAAGAAAAAAAACCAGATATACAGACGGCAAATAAGCCACTAAAAACTGCTCAACATCATTAGTGATTAAGGAAATGAAAATTAAAATCACCAAGAGATACCATTACACGTGTATTACAGTAGCTAAAATTAAATCGCAAGGTGAAAACATCACAAGTTGGCAAGGATGAAGAACAGCTGGAACCTTACACAGCTCTGGTGTAAATGCCAAATGGTTCAACCATTCTGCAAAACAGCCTGGCACTATCTTAGAATGTCAACTATGCAGGTTCCACACTTCCCCAGTAATCTCATCCCCAGATATTTACCCACAGAGAAATGAAAACATAAATTGACACCAGAACTTGTCCACAACCACTTAAGAGTGGCTTTATTCATAATAGCCAAAACTATTAGCCACTCTGGCATCTGTGGCCTGGAGAACAGATAAACAAACTCTGGTACACCTGCCCCACGGCATACTACTTAGCAGAATTGAACTCCTGACATCTGTAACAGAGAGGAACAACCCTGACTCCATATTGGATCTATTCTCACTTTTGTGCTCGGTTACTCTGGCTTAGTCATGCTGGTTCTGCACCCTCTGTCTTGTCAATCAGTGCCTGAAATATACATAATAACCCTTTCTCAAGTCTTTGCCTCCCAGGCTTGACCTTTAAAGGTATAACCTTTTATATGCATATAGAGAAAAGTTGCAGAACAGAAATAACAACTGCCAGTGTTGAAGGTTTAAAGGGACATTGTGACCAGACCTACAAGGGCTGCTGCAAGAACAAAGGATTGTCACTATTTCTTCAGGGTCTGGCCTCACCAAGAAGTTTGCAACAACCAGCCACACCTCCTCCCCTTTTAGAAAACACATGTTGGAAAGGAAGTGGAGAAATGGGAACCCTAGTTCACTTTCACTTTTCACTTTCATGCATTGGAGAAGGAAATGGCAACCCACTCCAGTGTTCTTGCCTGGAGAATCCCAGGGACGGAGGAGCCTGGTGGGTTGCTGTCTATGGGGTCGCACTGAGTCGGACATGACTGAAGCGACTTAGCAGCAGCAGCAGCAGCAGTACACTATCTGTGGGAATTTAAATTCATGCAGCTACATCTGGTCCCATCACTTCATGGGAAATAGATGGGGGAACAGTGGAAACAGTGTCAGACTTTATTTTGGGGGGCTCCAAAATCACTGCAGATGGTGATTGCAGCCATGAAATTAAAAGACCCTTACTGCTTGGAAGGAAAGTTATGACCAGCCTAGATAGCATATTCAAAAGCAGAGACATTACTTTGCAACAAAGGTCCGCCTAGTCAAGGCTATCTTTTTTCCCGTGGTCATGTATGGATGGTGAGAGTTGGACTGTGAAGAAAGCTGAGCACTGAAGAATTGATGCTTTTGGACTGCGGTGTTGGAGAAGATTCTTGAGAGTCCCTTGGACTGCAAGGAGATTCAACCAGTCCTTTCTGAAGGAGATCAGCCCTGGGATTTCTTTGGAAGGAATGATGCTAAAACTGAAACTCCAGTACTTTGGCCACCTCATGCGAATAGCTGACTCATTGGAAAAGACCCTGATGCTGGGAGGGATTGGGGGCAGGAGGAGAAGGGGACGACAGAGGATGAGATGGCTGGATGGCATCACCGACTCGATGGACATGGGTTTGCGTGAACTCCGGGAGTTGGTGATGGACAGGGAGGCCTGGCGTCCTGCGATTTATGGGATCGCAAAGAGCCGGACACGACTGAAAGACTGAACTGAACTGAACTGAACTGAACTGAACTGTGGTAAGAATATGGAGGTTTCTCAAAAAACTTAGAGTACTAAAAAGAGACCCAGCAATTCTACTCTTGGGCATGTATCTGAAAAAAACCCAAAAACACTAACTTGAAAAGATACACTAATGTTCAAAGCAACATTATTTACAATTGCCAAGATAAGAAAGCAACCTAACTGTCCTTCAACAGCTCAATGAATAAAGATAAATAGTACATATACAATTATTATTGTTGTTTAGTCACTAAGTCATGTCTGACTCTCCATAGCCCGTCAGGCTCCTCAGTCCATGGGATTTCCCAGGCAAGAATACTGGAGTGGGTCACCAGTTCCTTCTCCAAGGAATATTCCCGACCCAGGGATCAAACCCGCTATCTCCTGCCTTGGGAAGCTGATTCTTTACCACTGTGTCACCAGGGAAGCCCCAAATATATACAATGCTCATCCACAAAAAAAGAATGAAAGTTCGCCATTTGCAACAATGTAGATGGACTTCCTGGAGAAGGAAATGGCGGCAGCAGCAGCAGATAGATTTGGAGGGCATTACGCTAAGAGTCGGATAGGACTGAGCGACGTCACTTTCACTTTTCACTTCCATGCATTGGAGAAGGAAATGGCAACCCACTCCAGTGTTCTTGCCTGGAGAATCCCAGGGACAGGGGAGCCTGGTGAGCTGCCGTCTATGGGGTGGCACAGAGTTGGACACGACTGAAGTGACTTAGCAGCAGCAGCAGCAGCAGCATGCTAAGTGAAAAAAGTCAGACAGAGGAAGACAAATACCATATGACAGCAGTTATACGTGGACTCTTAAAAATATAATATACCAGAAGATATAACAAAAAAGAAGCAAACTCATAAATAAAGAGAACAAACTAGTGATTACCAGTGGGTACAGGGAACGGGGCGGGAGGCAACACAGAGGTGGAGGAGTGGAAGGTGTAAACTATTAGGTATAAAATAAGCTAAAGGGAAAAAAATAAAATAAAATAAGCTAAAGGATATATTGTACTACACAGGGAATATAGCCAACATTTTATAATAACTGTAAATGGAGTATAACCTTCAAAAATTTTGAACCATAATACTATATACCTATAACATCTAATATTGTATAGCAATTATACTTTAATAAAATATAGTTTATCAAGATTTATTTTATGAAAAAACTTTTAAACTTTTAAATTTAAATTTTTTTGAATTATTTAGAAAGAAGTCTGAGGGCTTCCCTGGTGGTCCAGTGGCTAAGCCTCCACAAAGCAGGGGGCCCAGGTTCAATTCCTGGTCAGGGAACTAGATCCTATATGCCACAACTAAGACCTGACATAGCCAAATAAATTAATTAATTAAATATTTTAATTAAATAAAATGCTAACTCAAGTACCCCAGTACTTTGGCCACCTCATGCGAAGAGTTGACTCATTGGAAAAGACTCTGATGCTGGGAGGGATTGGGGGCAGGAGGAGAAGGGGACGACCGAGGATGAGATGGCTGGATGGCATCACTGACTCGATGGACGTGAGTCTGAGTGAACTCCGGGAGTTGGTGATGGACATGGAGGCCTGGCGTGCTGCAATTCATGGGGTTGGACACAACTAAGCAACTGAACTGAACTGAACTGAACTGAACTGAACTGAACTGAAGTACATTACTCAAAAAAAAAAAAAGAAGTGGTCTGAATTCTGTCTGGGTAAGCTGGCTCTTCGGAACACAATGTTTTGGATTTCCTAACTTTCTGAATAAAGTTGCTATACCTTGCTCCCTCTCAATTTATCATCTCATCCTGTGGTGAGCAATAGGAGCTTGGACTTGGGAACATACCCAACAACCTGGAAGAAAACGAAATGCACTGAACTAAGTGAAGTAAGTCTAACTCAGAAAGTTACCTAAGGTATGTTACCATGTATAACTGGAAAAAGCAAAATTTTATGGACAGGAAACATCTTCGATGCTAGGGGATGAAGGTGGAGAGAGGGACAAGCTAAAGGGGTAGGAGAAAACTTGGGGTGGGTGGGTAATGGCAATGTTCTGCATCTTCACTATCTTAACTGTGGCAATGGCTACAAGACTATACGCATTTGTCAAAATTCACAAAACTGTACAAAGAGGTGAACTGGATGCCATGCACTCTGGCCTCATATAACCTGACACCCACTCCACATATCTTCTCAGGAGATTTCAGTGCAGCCAGCGTTCAGAATCCGTTTACCTCTTCTCTGCATGGACAGATGACTTTCTCTTGATGGTTTTGTTTCATGGTTCTCAGCCTTGAGTTCTCAAAACCCCCAACACTTGAATGTGACCCAAAGATATTCATTCTGACTTCCTTAGCCAACAGTGTTGAAAAGGTTGAGAGGCAACTGTAATGTGTAACCCAGGCTGAGAACTACTATTCGAAAGGCAATGGTCTTCCAAGAGGATTGTTCCTCTCTCTCCTGGGAGAAAACTTCTAAAACTATGTAGGTCACTGGATTTTAGAGAGGGGAATGGCAACTCACTCCAGCATTCTTGCCTGGAGAATCCGCATCAACAGAGGAGCCTGGCGTGCTACAGTCCATGGGGTTGCAAAGAATCGGACGCGACTGAGCAACTAAGATCACACTGGTATATTTAAAAACTGATTTCTAATAGTTTTCATCAGAGTTTCAATAGTTGCTAAGGGTAAAGTTCACAGTGTATTGTAAATCTTGACATTTAAAATGAAACTATTACATCACTCTTTTAAATGCATCTATTGGAATATAAATAACAGAATGACTCCACACCCACCATCATCCATTTATAAAATCTTTAAAAAATCTTCATTAACAATCAAAATGTTACACTGCTCCTTTCCCCCCTAAACTCACATTTCCATTCTGATTCCTTTACAGAATTTTATCCTAATGCAATATACCTTTTTTAATTCAATTACAGTGGATTTACAATTTCCATGTGCACAGGAAGGTGACTCATATATAGATATAATATTAATAAATATAATATTTTTCAGAATCTTTTCCATTATAGGTTGTTACAAAATATTGAGCATAGTTCCCTGTGCTATACCGTAGGTCCTTCTTGATCATCTATTTTATACACAGTAGTGTGTATCTGTTAATCTGAAATTTCTAATTTATTCCCCACCCCCTCATTTCCCCTTTGGTAACCATAAGTTTGTTTCTATATCTGTGGACTTTATTTCTGTTTTGTATATAAGTTCTTTAAATGATCTACCAACAAGGTATTAGTGTTCAAAATACAATGTTCAAACAGCTTATACAGCTCAATATTTTTAAAAAAAAATTAAAAAGTGGGTAGAAGATTCAAATAACATTTCTCCAAAGAAGACATACAGATGGCCAAAAGGTACGTGAAAATATGCTCAACATCGCTAATAATTAGAAAAATGCAAATCAAAACTACAGTGAGGTAGCACCTCACACCAGTCAGAATGGCCATCATCAAAAAGTCTACAAATAACAATGCTGGAGAAGGTGTGGAGAAAAAGGAATCCCCCTACAGTGTTGGCAGGAATGTAAACTGGCGCAGCCACTATGGAGAACAGTATGGAGGCACTTTTAAAAACTAAAAACAGAGCTACCATAGGATCCTGCAATACTGCTTCTGGGCATATATCCAGAGAAAACTATAATTTGAAAAGATATATGCACCCCAATATTCACTGCAGCACTATTTACAATAGCCAAAACAGGGAAATATCCTAATGTAATATACTTTTAATCTTGAAAGTGATGTATACCCATCACCTTTAATACATTCCTACAATAAAAATATAGGTGTGGATACTGAACTTGAGTTTTTTCATTTCTTCTTGCTGCTGCTGCTAAGTCTCTTCAGTCGTGTCCGACTCTGTGCGACCCCATGGACGGCAGCCCACCAGGCTCCCCCATCCCTGAGATTCTCCAGGCAAGAACACTGGAGTGGGTTGCCATTTCCTTCTTCAATGCATGAAAGTGAAAAGTGAAAGTGAAGTCGCTCAGTTGTGTCCAACCCTCAGCAACCCCATGGACTGCAGCCCACTAGGCTCCTCTGTCCATGGGATTTTCCAGGCAAGAGTACCCGAGTGGGTTGCCATTCATTTCTTCTTAAGACTGTAAAATTCTCAGTATTCACAAACTTCATCAAGTTTGTTACAATCATGATTATGATACAACATTAATATATTATGTAATTTTTTTAAATAAAAAGTAATTTTCTCTTCTTGTAAATGTACCTCTCAATCAGCTATGTGGGGGGAGTATTAGGCTGCACTGGTTAAACTAATTACTAATTTTGCTGGGGGCCCTGAGGAGGTTTTAACACCTGGGAGAAATGCATCATAGTAAGACATTAGATGGTTGAGAGGTTAACTTTTTATTGTAAAATCAAAGAAGTTCTGTGTGCGCATGTGTGAGTGTGTGTGTGTGTGAGTGTGTGTGACAGTGCAGGAGAGAAAGACAGAGGAAGGGAGAGAGAAGATGAACAGTGCAAATTAACTTACGGATGTCAAGTTTAAGAGTGAATACATACAGAAGTTGAGGATTTGCAAATACCTCTCCTTTAAAATATCTCCACTTACATACCCCTCAGAAGGTCTTTTCATGACCCTTCCGTGCATATGTTAGAATATATGTCAAGGGCACTGCTCCAAATAAATAAACAATGTAAAAACAAAGCGGAACACAAAATCAAACAATTCCTGGAAATTAAGGTAAATATGATCCAGCAGGGACTATCAATTCACACATCCCCAGAGCCCAGCAAAATAATATAAATGAGTGAAGCTCTGTGGAGTCAAAAAACAGAGGGATTCCCATCCAGAGTTCATTTCCCCACTTTTGACAGACACCCAAACCCAAGGTACCAGTTCTCTAGTAGTTCAAGTCCAGGGATAAGGTAACTAGGAAAACAAAAAGAAGAGATGTGTACTAAGATGCACCCAGCGCAGAGCAACTGGTAGGAAGAGCAGATGCTCAGCTTGGAACCACTGTTGACATGCAGAAATATCAGGGCTGCTCACCACTGAAAAGAAACCGGAAAATCCACACTTTATGAAAATATCCTATCTCAAAATATTGACAGGACATTCACAGCAAAAGCCTCATATAATGTATTTGCAGGCAACATGTACCACCATGCTTATCTGTCAATCAAAAGGCACACCTCTACCTAGAGATTATCACAATGAGTGAAGTAAGTCAGATAAAGGAGAAATATTGTATGAGATCAATCATATGTGCAGTCTAAAAAGAAAATGATGCAAATGAACTTATTTACAAAACAGACTCACAGATTTAGAGAAGGAACTTAAGGTTGCCAGGATCGGGGGAAGGGACAGTTAGGGAGTTTGGGATGGACACTTACACACACTGCTATATTTTAAATGGATAACCAGCAGGGACCTACTGTATAGCAACAGGGAACTCTGCTCAGTGTAATGGAGCAGTCTGGCTGGGAGGGGAGTTTGGGGGAGAGAGGATACATGTACATGCATGGCTGAGTTCCTTTGTTCTCCACCTGAAACCATCACAACATTGTTCACTGGCTATCAGTTCAGTTCAGTTCAGTTCATTTCAGTCGCTCAGTCGTGTCTGACTCTTTGCGACCCCATGAATCACAGCACGCCAGGCCTCCCTGTCCATCACCAACTCCCGGAGTTCACTCAGACTCGCATCCATTGAGTCAGTGATGCCATCCAGCCATCTCATTCTCTGTCGTCCCCTTCTCCTCCTGCCCCGAATCCGTCCCAGCATCAGGGTCTTTACCAATGAGTCCACTCTTCTACTCCAACACAAAAAAACAAGTTTAGGAAAAAAAAAACAGCCACACCTCTGACATACAAGTACAGGAGGAAATCTGAAGGCATTTTAAAAAGACACTCAATAGCTTATAACTTATAATGGAAGAGAATGTGAAAAAGGAATATGTATATACATATGTATGTATAACTGAAGCACGTTCCTGTATACCTGAAACTAACACAACATTGCAAATCAACTACATTTCATAAGCATTTTTTTAAAGAAAAGCATTTTTCCTTCCCTACCAGTTAAAGGCTTAAGGCACCCTATTGCTTTGTTTTGCGTCCTTTAGATTCATGAGGCCTGCTTTTAAATTTCAATCATAAAAGAATAGTAATAATGTCCTTTCCCTATTAAACATCTCTTTACCACATCAGAAACAATTCTAGGAAAATAACTTTAGGATAGTAAAATGGTGACATTTGGCCCAAATATGCACTGCAAGCTTTGGTCTGTTCCAAAATGTAAATATTAGGTTATCTGTAATACCAGAATGCCCTGGAAACTGTTTTTCCCCTTTGTTTTAAGGTTACATTTATCTGAAGTACAGGCAAAAACCCAACTCCCTAATGTGTATTACCTAATTAAGGAAATCAAGCAGAACACTAGTTTTATGGGAACCAGATATGCAGAACTTAAAGGGCTAAGGCAGAACTCAGTGGTGAGCCCCTTTTACGTTTCTGTACATCAAAATTTCTGTTTTCCCTCCTTTTGTTGGCACCGCTCCCTTGAAAATGTAAATAATATGATTTTAAGCTGCTCTCTCTCCCTCTCAATAGAATTCTCAGTCATTCCACTGATCTCACATTTCAAAACATTGAATGCTTGTAAAACAAGCAATTGTGTGTTTTGATGCTTGCTTTTAACAGCCCATAATGCAAATATTTATTCACAATGGTAATTTCCATTGTGCATAGTTTTTACATCTCATTAAGGACTCTGAAAAATTACAATCATTGGAAACGAAAGCATACATTACATTTAAACAAACATTCAAAGGACAAAGTAACTTATCAGAGAGGGGACAGTTCTGTACTGGGAGTTGTCATCTGTGTGAGAATGGATGCCTTCGAATTATGGTGCTGGAGAAGACTCTTGAGAGTCCCTTGAACTCTAAGGAGATCAAACCAGTCAATCCTAAAGGAACTCAACCATGAATGTTCACTGGAAGGATTAATGCTGAAGCTGAAGCTCTAATACTTTGGCCACCTGATGCAAAGAGCCAACTCATTAGATGCTGGGAAAGATTGAAGGCAGGAGAAGGAGGTGGCAGAGGATGAGATGGTTGGATAGCATCACCGATTCAGTGGACATGAGTTTGAGCAAACTCCAGGGAGATGGTGAAGGACAAGGAAGACTGGCGGGCTGCAGTCCCTGGAGCTACAAAGAGTCAAACATGACTTAATGACTGAACAACAACAAAGGAGAGAACATGTGAATATTTTCGTATTAGGTTGGAAAGTGAAAATGATCCTAACAGTGGAATACTGCTATCTATCAACCATCTAGCATCCATCTCCCCAATTTGGCAAAATAATTATTTTGCATAACCTGCCTTTCATTTTCATAGCAGGTGGTCTCGGTGGGTTCCTCCTCCAGGCTCTAAAGGGGGAGCTTATTGGCTAAACGTAAGCCAATCAAGCTGCTCTATCCCATCCTTCTGTGCTCATCGACTGATGCAGGAAGGCTCATGGAGTAATGTGGGCCTTTAACAGTCAGGACCAGAACTCTGATGGAACTGTTAAGAGAAACACTCTAATTACTAAATTTAGGGTTAAAAAAGGTGTAATTCTGAGCTGGTGGAGCATCTTGCTTAAATGAAGGGCAGTGTGTCTTAGACTAGAATGAATATCGTTAAAGAAGAGCAAAGAGACTCCAGGCATCATGTGAGCACCTGGATCAAGTCTTGCCTGATGCCCGGGATTTCAGCTGTGCGAATCAGTTCATTTCTCTTTTCCTTAGGCAGAGACTGTTACT
This sequence comes from Capricornis sumatraensis, assembly GCF_032405125.1. Classification (NCBI taxonomy): domain Eukaryota; kingdom Metazoa; phylum Chordata; class Mammalia; order Artiodactyla; family Bovidae; genus Capricornis; species Capricornis sumatraensis. Next base: position 54,076,956 of record NC_091085.1, on the reverse strand, counting down.
GTTGAACAACTATATACATTCTTCTCAACATGTCCCAGTCCTCCCTGCGGTCAGATGGAGGCTCTGTTTCTAATGCTGATCAATGGGATGTGGGTGCAATGAAGCCATTTCCAAATCTGGACCTTAAATGCATCCCACAAAATCCCCTAGCTCTCTCATCCCCTGCAGCCATGTGTCCAAAATGGCATGACCACAAAGTCAAAGAGGACTGCCTGGACTCTAGGCGAACAAGAAATAAATTTTTGTCAAATTATGCCACAGAGACATGGACATTTATTCATATATTAATATGAGTATGTGTATGTATAATGTATGTATGTATGTATGTAATATATTGACATATATGCAATATATATCTTTCATTATAGCCTACCCAACATTCTAGCCCATCCTCACTAACGTATTGCTCAGGCAATTTTAGATTTTTGTTTTGTACCTGCAACCAAAATATGTCTAGTTATTCATCACAGTATTTCCTTAAATAAATCACACTCAAGCAGAATTCTCCCATCTAACCCATGGCTTCTTGGGGATTCTCTTACACTTTGCTTCCTATTTCAAAAAACAGGATCCTCACCGCTGAAGACCCACTTTGATTTTTCCCTTCACAGCATCTGTTAAAGCCTGACTGAAGACAGTAATCTAGAGGCCTTTGGGAGGATAAAACAGTATCTCCTCTTGAGAGCCTCCAGTTCAAAGAAACCCAAGGAATACTTTCAAACCCTAGAAGGCTGTTTAGAAAAACCAAAATCGAATCAGCCCATTCACTGAGCACCTGTTCACCAACATCATGACCGTGAACATGAGGAACACACATTAAGGTCTGTGTTTCCTTCCCACAGTCCTCTTGGGAAGAGAAAAGGAACATGATTGAGATACTTTAACATGACTTTCTACAATGTCATGAAAATCAATTTTAAAAAGATGAGAATTTCTGCAGATACTGAACACTGGCACATTTCACACCCATTGCAGATCCCTTCTGCTGTGCCTTTCTGAACCGAAGAGACTGGAGTCCTGACAGCAAGGTTGGCAGGAATCTCTGGGTTCCTGAGAACCAGCAAGCCCCATAGAAAAGATCTCTAGGAACCTGCCCTGTGGTCCAGTGGTTAAGACTCTGCGTTGCCCCTACAGGAGGCCTGGGTTTGATCCCTGGTCAGGGAACTAAGATCCCACATGCCATATGGCACAGCCAAAAAAAACAACAACAACAACAACTCTAAAGGTCTTTAAGGGGAAACCAAGGCTGCTTTCCTTCCTTTCTCCACCATATCAATGACTTTTCCTTATCTCCATTCAGCTGCTTACTAGAGACAGGTAGGGGTTCACATCTCAGTCTCCCCCACTTCAAGGGCAGAGTTGATTTCATATTCATTGCTATATATTCGGACCCTGTCTCACTGTGTTTATAATTTGGCCTCAAAAAATAATTGTTGGATAAATAAATCAAAGCCCTTGGTGCTCAGTATGAGTGACAGTCCCAGTTGGAGACAAAATATGAGAACTAGGTCAATCTTGGGGCTGAACTTGAATATTGCTGTATTTAGGCAGCGGGGGGCCTTTCAAACTCTATCAGCATCACAGAATCAAGGAATTCTGAGTTTAAATGTCCACCTGCTGTTTCGCTTCTGTTCTATAATGGTGATTCACAAACAGCTCGTCCTGGAGGGGCTCCATCTTCCCAGGTAACTAAATCAAATCGTTCTTACTCCATTTCTAAATGCATTTTCATTTGCCCTCATCACCTTGAAGCCACAGTCTGTTTGCCTCCATGATACCTATTGATTGAGGTCCTCTGAGCAAAGCATCCCAGGAAGAACCCTCTGTACGCAACTCTGTGTCTTCCCCATCAGCCACAGACTGACTTCATCCACTGCAACCCTGCAGCCCTTAGACACGAAGAATCTCAGGAGGCTCAACCACACTTCAAGGAAAACATCGTCAGGCCCACAGAAGCCACATTCTTGATGTGACTCCCTCCATGTCGTTTCTTTTTTAAAACAAAAACAACAAAAATATTTTTATGTTACATTGGGGTATAGCTGATTCATGTTGTGATAGTTTCAGGTGGACATCGAAAGGACTCAGCCATACATATCCATGTACCCATTCTTCCCCAAACTCCCCTCCTGTCCAGGCCGCCACACAGCATTGAGCAGAGTTCCCTCTGCTAAACAGTAGGTCCCTGTTGGTTATCCATTTTAAATAAAGCAGTGAGTACGTGTCCATCCCAAACTCCCTAACTATCCCTTCTCTCATCTTTCCCCCTGGCATCCATAAGTTCTGTCTATGTTTTGAATACTTTTCAGGGCCACCAAGGCACTCTACAAAGATTGTGGGGGTACAGCAGACACCTACAGTGCCATCACTAAGGGCAACAAGGTTCAACACGATGGTCGCTTTCGGGCATCATTAACACCTGTACAAAAAGGTGAGCCCTTCTGGAAAAGAATTTGGCAGCAAATCTCTATCTATATTCTTTGGCCCCATCATTAACTAACTGTGATTCTAAGAAAGTAACTCAAATGAAAAATTATGCACAAAGATAATGATTTCCTCACAATAGCAAAAAAAAAAAAAAAAAACCACATAAATTATATAATTGTGTAGCAAGAGTTGAAAATTTTAAGCTATGGCAAAAACATTAAAAATATATTCATGATACATTTTTAAAAAATGAGAAATATGCTTACATAAACATATGAACTCAAAAAAGTAAAAAACCAATTATGTGTCCCAGAGACCGTGTGAACACAACTGTTTCAAAAATTCATAGAGAAACAACTAAAACGAAAGACATCAAACTGTTGCAGCAGTCATCTTCAGGGAGTGAGATTATTTATTTTTACTTCTCCCTTGTGTCAGGATTACTTTGAAGTAGCTTACAAAAAATAAATGCACTGGGATAGAAAAAGTAGGCAAGGAGGCAGACAAGAGAGACAGAATAAGGAAAATAAAATAAAGCCAAGGCTGGAGCTGAGTCACAAGATGTGTCTCTTAAGTTCCTAGACTTATAAATAGCGGAGTTGGCTCCGAGACTCCTAGGAGTTCAAGTAAAGACAGACAATTGGAAATTCACTTAGAAAATTCATGGTGTTCTTAGGATGAAGTGTAAACTATCTCTCAGGATAAACATAGCTTTTTTTTTCCTTTTCTTTCCTGGTTCTAAGGCCTAAGAGGAGAAGGCAATGGCACCCCACTCCAGTACTCTTGCCTGGAAAATCCCATGGACAGAGGAGCCTAGTAGGCTGCAGTCCATGGAGTCGCTGAGAGTTGGACATGACTCAGTGATTTCACTTTCACTTTTCACTTTCATGCATTGGAGAAGGAAATGGCAACCCACTCCAGTGTTCTTGCCTGGAAAATCCCAGGGACGGGGGAGCCTGGTGGGCTGCCGTCTATGGGGTCTCAGAGTCGGACACGACTGAAGCAACTTAGCAGCAGCAGCAGCAGCAGCAAGGCCTAAGAAGAATTTCTTAGAAAAGCAACTTGGAAAGGAGACAGATTTTTTTTAATATATATTTATTTTATTTATTTGACTGAATCAGGTCTTAATTGTGGCACCTGGGACTGTTGCAGCGCAAGGACTCTCTAGTTGGCGCTCACAGGCTTAGTCACTCCACGGCATGTGGGATCTTAGATCCCCAACTAGGGATCAAACCTAGGCCCCCCTGCATTAGGAGCATGGCGTCTCAGCCACTGGACCACCAGGGAAGTCCCTGTGTCCAAAATCTGAGAACCTCAGCAAGTTGTATTATAATTTAAGCATCCCCCACAACCTACCAACATTGTTTTCCTGACCAAACACAGAAACAAAAACAACAACAAAAATGAAATCTAATTGCCACCTTCTTTACTTAGTGAGTCTGCTCAGTAACTCTCCCTAAAACATAAGAATTTATGTTTCTCACATGGAAAATAACTAATGTCGCTAATGGCTAAAAATTCTTTGCGCATTCCTGTCTTTTCAAATGTATATCTCAGTCTCATTTCTAGGCTTTCCGTTAAGAAAAAGAGAGGGAGAAAAGTTTTATTCCCTTTCGACTCTTTCAAATGTATTTTTCACCTTGGTTACTGCTGTCCTATCATGACAATATGTGCTTAATCTCTTTTTGAATGTATTTCACAAATTTGTTTAAGTTCAAGGGCCTTCCTTCCCTATAGATTCTTAATTTCTGAGAGTTAACAGGACAGACATATTGGATGATACATTTGTATAAAGGGACCCTTGAAACTCTCCTACACTGTTGGTATGAATGAAAGTTGGTGCAGCCACTATGGAAAAAAGTGTGCAGGTTCCTCAGGAAACTAAAAATAGAATTACCATATGATCCAGCAGTCCCACTCCTGGGCATATATCCAGATAAGTTATAATTCAAAAAGATACATGCACCCCTGTGTTCATAACAGCACTATTCATAATAGCCAAGACATGGAAACAACGTAAAGGCCCATGAACAGATGAATGGAGAAAGATGTGGTGCATATATACAGTGGAATACTACTCAGCCATAAAAAAGAATGAAACAATGCCATTGGCAGCAACACGGATGCACCTAGAGATAAATGAAGTCAGAAAGAGAGAGACAAATATCATATGATACCACTTATATGTGGAATCTAAGATATGACACAAATGATCTGATCTATGAAACAGAAACAGACTTACGGACATCGAGAAGAGACTTGTGGTTGGCAAGGGGAGGAGAGGGAGTTAAAGACTGGGAGTTTGAGAATAGCAAATGCAAAATATTATATGTGGGATGGATAAACCATAAGGCTCTATTGTATAGCCCACTGAACTATATTCAATATCCTGTGATAAACCATAATGGAAAAGAATATAAAAAAGGTTTTCTATACGGATATAACGGAATCACTTTGCTGTACGACAGAGATCGGCACAACACTGTAAATCAACTATACTTCAATAAAAAATAATATTTTAAGAACATATCATTACTCTGACATTTAAATTTTTTTAATAAATAAGATTTTCAAAGTTGCCAAATCTTGAAAAACAGTTAAATTTAAAAGACCCCCAAAATTTTTTTTAATAAATAAAAGGGACCCTTAAAACTGACATTTAAGTGAATACAACCCTGGCTTCAAGCTGTTGGGTGCTCCTCTTAATTCTTCCTAAAGATTTTTTTAAAGCAGATTTTTAAATGAATGATAAAAGTGTTATCAAAATATCTTGAGTCTCTGGTCTCATGTCATGACAAATCCATGCTGGTTTCCCATGATCACCACTCACATCTGCCAGAACCCGCACAATATTCTCCCCATAACTCATTCAAGCTTGTGGTCTGGCATCATAAGTTAAACTCGCCGATCCATATGTTCACAGAACCTAACATTCTCCTTTTGGAAACAGGAAAAATATTAGTCTGCCTTCATGCTGCATGCTTCTTTCTCTTTTTTTACAATAGTATTAAAGAGCCACCTGAGTCACCCAGAGTTTTAGTCTTGTTAGAACAAAGGTCACGTCAGTCTCCCCTCCACCAGGACCCGTGTGTGTTAGCTGAGGTGATGAATGAATGATGGGATCCTGGGATTCAGGGAGCACAACCGACGATGCATCAGCATCCTGGCCACGGAGACAACCACACCATGACTCATCATCAGATCACCTCCTCCACCCCTGTGACAGCCCCGGTAGCTCAGCAGAGAGGAATCCAAGTTTGCCAGTGCAGGAGACATGGGTTCAACCACTGATCTGGGAAGATCCCACAAGTCACGGAGCAACTAAGCCCATGAGCTCCAATTTTTGAGCCTGTGCTCTAGAGGCCACAACCACGGAAGCCCTTGTGCCCGGGGCCCACGCTCCACTGCAAGAGAAGCTGCCGCAGCAAGAGGCCCACGCACTGCAGCTAGGGAGCAGCCCGCAGCAGCAACGAAGACCTCGCACGGCCAAGGAAATAAATGAAATCATGCTTAAAAATCTATGTTTTAATCCTTTTTTGCTATCTTTCCCAATTGCTGTTGGAAAAATGAAGACTGAAAAAATTAAAAAAAAAAAAAAACAAGGATATTCATTTATTCATTTCCAGCAACAAATGAGCGCCAACCTCATCCAAGGCTCGGAGCTGAAATTCCAGGGAAACCACTCTGTACACAAAGTTTATCATGTCCAGCACCAGACGTAATTTTTGCCTGACAAAGGGATTCATTTTAAGTAATACACATAAACATGAGAAGGACATAAAACAGCTAACAGTGAGGTGCTTTAGCATCAGAATCCACCCTACTGGGTTTATCTGCAAATTCACAAAAACCATTTTCATCAATCACACAGCTCAGTGTCTGGCATGCAATAATTACTTTAAAATTCGCTGTTATTATTATCGACCAAAGTATGTCCTGAGGCACTTTGAATTACTGGAGGAAAAAAAACAAAACCAGCATCAAACCATTTTATGGTCGTATAAAGTTTCTTTTAACAATAATTTACAGCTCTAAGGATATTTAAAAACTTATTGTGCCCCTGCAGGGTCCGAAGTACTGGATACTAAGTACTGGAGAGAAAGCAGATAGAAAAATACACAGCTGTTGCTTCTATAGGTACTGAAAACTTTAGAGGAGACAGAAAATAGTTTTAAAATGTTACCTCTGTAAAAAGTGCCCTCCAAAAGATATCTATATGCAAATCCCTTGAACCTGTGAATGTTCCCTTATTTTTAGGGGGAAGGGGGAAGGGAGGGGGTCTTCGCAGATTTGATTACAGTAGAATGGGAGACAATCCAGATTATTCCCAGGGGTCCCTAAATCCAATCACTTGGCATCTTTATGTAAGGGGGAAGCATAGGAGGTTTGACAAAGAGAAGGTTTGAGGATGGAACAGAGAGAGATGAGAAGACGGCAAACTTGAAAATTGCAGTGATGCTGCCATAAAGTAAGGGCTACAGGCAGTCACCGGGACCCAAAAGATTCTCCCCTAAAGCCTCTAGCCGACACCTTGGTTTTGGCCCAGGCACACTGATTTTGGACTACCGGCTCTAGAACAATGCTAGAATGAAGTTCTGTTGTTTTAAGTCACCTTGTTTGTGGTAAGACGTTAAGGAAGCTACAAGAAATTTACGGAGCCTTGATTAAAGTCCGTCTGTACCCAACATCTGGGCTTTCCCTGGCGACTCATGAGTGCGTGCTAAGTCGCTTCAGTCATATCTGACTCTTCCAAACCCCATGGACTGTAGCCCGCCAGGCTCCTCTGTCCATGGGATTCTCCAGGCAAGAATACTGGAGAGTGTTGCCATGCCCTCCTCCAGGGGATCTTCCCAACCCAGGGACAGAACCCACGCCTCTTATGTCTCCTGCATTGGCGGGTGGATTCTTTACCACTAGCGTCACCTGGGTGGTTCAGAAGTCAAGAATTCACCTGCCAGTGCAGAAGACTAGGGGTGGATGCCTCGGATACCTACACACCCCATCTGACTGCTCCCTGTGCCCAGGTCAGTGTGACCTGATCCTGTCCCTGCATGCAGTACCACAAGCTCCACTGCTCTCTCTGCCCAGCCACACTGCCCTCTGGAGTCCACGTACGTGTCTGCACCCTCCCTCTCATATACCCGCACTCTGTTAACACTACGCCACTCCCCAGGTGTGCTAAGTTCAAGGCCGACATACCTGGACTCAGAGATGATTGCTCTGTGCCTCTGGCAAACCACAGTTGAAAGCTGGCATTCCTTTATATAACATTTTTATGTAATGTATACTTTTTTTTTTGACTGTGCCAGCTGGCAAGCGGGATCTTAGGTCCCAGACCAGGGATCAAACCCGTGCCCCCAGGATTGGGAGTGCAGAGTGTTAACCACTAGAACACCAGAGAAGCCTTACAATTTTATACAGTTAAGCACTTTTCTCTGTCTCCCCTATGAACTGCCAGTTCTGGGAAGATAGTAACCTTATCTGTGTGGGTTCTTCTCACTGCTGTAATCCTACGGCCAGCATAAAGTGTGTAATAATACAATTGGTGCTCCAAAAGCAGCTACTGTGATAAAATAAGGAAGCAGAGGGAACCAAGAAAAGCAGAAGAGGAAAGGAAGAGGGAACTGAACACAGAACGGGAGGGGTTTGAGCTCACAACTTAAAATCGTGGATAATCTGTGCACTTTACAAACTAGAGAAATGGCCAGCAACGACTTTACACCTTCCTAATCCTGTGTCCTCAAAACACTGGCAAATAGTTCCTGCATGGCTCTGTGCTCTTTGAAATTTTTTTGAATTATCAAATTTTCTGGACTTAAGGATGGATAGATCACTACATAGATGAAAGAACAGAAGGATGGATGGACACACGGATGAAAGGATGGATAAATGGCGGGATATATGGATGAATACATAGATGGGTGATGACTGGTTGAATGAACTGGTGAATGGATAAATGGATAGATGAATTTTAAAAATGTAAAAGTCTAGGGTAAAGTGCAGAAGTGTAAAAGTGTAAAAGTCAAAAGTCCATATAGTCAAAGGTATGGTTTTTTCAGTAATCACGTATGGGTGCGAGAGTTGGACCATAAAGAAGGTTGAGCACCAAAGAATTGATGCTTTTGAACGGTGGTGTTGGAGAAGGTTCTTGAGGGTCCCTTGGACAGCAAGGATATCAAACCAGTCAATCCTAAAGGAAATCAACCTTGAATATTCATTGGAAGGACTGATGCTGAAGCTGAAGCTCCAATACTTTGGCCACCTGATGCAAAGACTGAAGGCAGGATGAGAAGGGGGCGACAGAGGACGAGATGATTGGATGGCATCTCTGACTCGATGGACATGAGTTTGAGCCAACTCTGGGAGATACCGAAGGACTGGGAAGCCTAGGCATGCTGCAGTCCATGGGGTCTCAAAGAGTCAGACATGACTCAGCGACTGAACAACAAGCAAGCTTCTGCAATAGGGTATTTTTGGAGTTTTTGTTTTTCATTTTCCCTTGGCTTTCAAAATTGAACTAAATTAAGCAGATCTGAATATTTAAAATTCTAACTTTCTATGCATTTAAGTATTTTTTATAAAATCATATTTAGCATTTAACTTTCTAATTCAGGAAAAATGAAATTTCATGGTCTCCCCATTTCTTAACCTTTTAATGTTATCACTGTTTAAACGTAAGCAGTGAAGCCTAGTCTGTCTCTGTCTCTCTCTCAAACACATACACACACCCCAAAATGCTCCCTCCTGGAATATGCCTTCCTCCCCAAGAGCCCAGACAAAGTGTTACTGTAAACCGAAGCTCCTTCCCAGCCAGAAGGATGGGATGTGGGAGGATATTCTTAAATAAGAGGTGATGCTCGGCCACCCGGACACTTCAGTTCTGACCTAAACAGAAAGCTCAGTCCTGGATGTTCACTGGAAGGACTGATGTTGAAGCTGAAACTTCAATACTGTGGCCACCAGAGCTGACTCATTTGAAAAGACCCTGATGCTGGGAAAGATTGAAGGCAGGAGGAGAAGGGGACAACGGAGGATGAGATGGTTGGATGGCATCACTGACTCAATGGACATGGGTTTCGGTAAACTCTGGCAGTTGGTGACGGACAGGGAGGCCTGGCGTACTGCAGTTCAGTCGGACATGACTGAGCGACTGAACTGAACTGAACTGATCAAGGTGGAAACATTCTGCAGAAGGTGACCTCACAATGCCACTGCCCAGCAGGCTGGCTATACTGCTCCAGATGCAGGTGGAGCACATGACCGGCGCAGCCTGAAGACGGTGCCCCATCACCCCAGCAGCTCCTCTCCCAGGATCCCAGGCCTCTGAGTGTCTGCTTCTCATTGGCATTTGCAAGAAAACACAACTCTGGGGGATGCAGGTCAGGGTCATGACAAGCAGCCGACATGTGGCAACCTTCCTGATTTTGTATTGAAAGCCTGCCCAGCTCTTTGCCCCTCACCTACTCCAGTGTTCTTGCCTGGAGAATCCCAGGGACGGCGGAGCCTGGTGGGCTGCCGTCTATGGGTTGCACAGAGTCAGACACAACTGAAGCGACTTAGCAGCAGCAGCAGCAGTCTTGTAAGACTGGTAGCTCAGATGGCCTGTAACGCAGGAGATCAGGGTTCGATCCTTGGGTCGGGAAGATCCTCTAGAGAAGGAAATGGTAACCCACTCCAGTATTCTTGCCTGGAGAATTCCATAGACAGAGGAGACCGGCGGGCTACGGTCTATGGGGTCACCAAGAGTCAGACACGACTGAGCGACTAACACGCACAGTCTTGTAAGAGAAGGAACCCCTGGGACCTTCCTGGGACAAGCCTTTCCCCATATCCTCTGCTTTAGCTAGCTCCTCTCTTAAGTACCTAAATAACAATATTTGATGCACATTTCCTGAGTTGTTTTGCAAACAAGAAACCCCACCACCAAATGGAAGATGTTAACTACTTGAGAACCGAGAGCACATAGCCCCACAAACCCTGGAGCCTAAGGATAGATAAAGTTAACCCCTGTGACCCTGCCCTGTTCCCTCATCATCAGCCAGAGAATTGTGCACCATTTGATCAGGTACCCTGTGACCCCTACCACCACCTCCCTTACTGGGCTTTTAAAAACACTTTGCCAAAACTCTTCAGGGAGCTCGAGGCTTTTTAAGGCATGAGCCACCTGTCTCCTTGCATAGTCCTGCAATAAACCTTTCTCTGTTCCAAATTCTGACGTTTCAGTTTGTCTGGCCTCACTATGTGCCCGACAGGTGAACTTGTCATAACAATCTCGTTAATTTGTCTTTGGGCCCCTTTCCTTTCCATGCCCTGCCCCCTTCCATGAAGCCAATAGCATCATAGTAAACCACATTCGCAAGCTGGCACAGCTGTAATCTGCGTGAAGTTTTCAATAAGATTATATCTGAAACTTAAGCCCTCTGATGACTTGACATAAAGACCATTCTCCAGTGAAGGCTGGGACCTCCCGACAACAGTGCTGATCAAACTTTTTGTCATAGTAGAGGTCCCAGTTCCCAAGGGATAGAAGTGAAAGCAATGAAATTTTATTTTTATTCGATTTTCAAAAGATCTATGAGGTTGCTCTATCTCCAATCACCTCCTGTGCATAAAATTTAAACAAATGTGAGGTTCAAAGGCCTTAGCCTCTTGTTAAAATGTGCACATCTGTTCCTTTAAAGCTTCATCTTTAGAAAGAACTAGAGCAATGCAGTAAAAACAATAATACACTGAAGCAATATTTAGTATTTGGTAATAATCTCCATCTTTCCATTGGACGCAGATAAATTGGGCACTGTGGATGGTCCTGTGTCTATGCATATGTTTTCTTCTGATCAAACTCCTCTGAAATACAGTCCATCTTGGATTTCAAGCTGGTTCACAACTTTCAGGCAGTCAGAGGATCTGAGAGCACAAAGTGACTTGAACATAATGGAAAAAGAACTGCACGGTCCCTGCATTTAAAAGACCATTATTATCCGCACCAGGACATTTTATAGGACAGAATGGTTTTAGGGGTGTTCAATTCAAAATATGCCACAGGCTGGGCTTATAGCATCTTTCCACATCAGAGTTTCTCATTTTAAGGACATTTTCAGTGTTTCCACTTGAAAAAGTTCAAGAGATTATCAGGGGAAATACATTTCTTTTTAATCCGACTCAATCTAATAAGGAGATCAGTAAGAGAACTATGTACCTAACCAAGGAAACAATAGTTAGGTCATATTTACAAAGCTATTCTGTACCTTTCTTAGTAAAACCTTGTTACTGCAGCATAAAACACAGGAGTCCATTCCTACTATCAAATCAAGCGACAACCAATAAAAAACATGCCTCGTAGCAAAAGGCAAATCTGCTGGGATGTTGCTGTGGATTCAGGTTTTCTTAACCTCACATCTGCCTGGGTTGGCTTCACCAAATTCATCAACCTTTTCTTGCATCTTCTTGCGCACATCAAAAACCCCCGAGGCTCTGGCCCTCAGAATCGCTCTAACTCATAATTAGGAGACAGGAGCCCTTGAGACCACACTTGAAAAGGCAGCCAAGCAGAGTGGGCACGGGTCACCCTCTTCCTAAATCACACCAGCACAAAAGCGGGCTATTGTCAGTTCTAGAGCAATGTAACCTCAGCGATGCCGGAAGGGCTCTGAGAACAGAAAATTCCTGTAATTAAAAGGCTCTGTGCATGATAATTGGCTTTGAAGTTTCTGAGAGCGATCTCATCTCGGAAATCTTCTCCGGAGAACAAAAATCTGTTTACAGGGATTTGGGGACACACATGGGAGACTGCTAAAAAGCTCCACGTTTCTTCTAATCTCTCTCTCTCTCTCTCAGTAGGAAAAAGGCTCTTGAGAGGAGGAACCACACACAAATAGAGTCCTGATCAGTAAGCAGGAAGAATTGCTGATCCTTTCTACAAACTCACGTGTGAATCAAATAATTTCCCTTCAAGGAATTCGTGTCCTGAGCATTCCAACTTGCTCTACCAATGACAGAGAGGGATGCTGACAGAAGGGAAGCAGATGGGGAATCCCGGCTTTTCTGGCAGCTGCAAATAAGGGGCTCTGCTGGGGGAACGCAGGTGATAAGCACAGTTTAAACTCTACGCCCAACCCTCACGGATGCTGCCCCCGGACAAACGGCCACAGAAGGCAAAGGAAGAGAAGCCTGCCCCCAAAACCTCTCTTAGAGAAACTCAGGGCCACCTCTCCAGAGCTGGCCCCATCTCATAGGCGTCGTAGCCCACGAATGCACTTAACTGCATTCCCATACAGAGGCACGCTCTGGAATTATACCCTCACGGGTGCCTGCCAGCAGAAAAAGTCAAGTCCAAATTCCAGAACCTTTTCAGGAGGTCATTTCAATCCCTTCCTCGGACATCTTCCTCAGCCCTCCCAGGGCCCACGTCTCCTTTCAAGGTTCTCCACGCGACCTCCTCCCCGAGGCTGCCAGGTGGACCGGGCTATTTTTCCGCCCTCGGCACTCTCACTCAGGGCCTCCCGCCCAAGTCTTCCCGGGAGGCACCTGCTGCAAAAGGGCCGCTGAGGACCTTGGCTGCCGCACGCGCGCGCGTGCACACGCACGAACGCACACCCACACCCACTCTCCCGGTTACCCCCATCCACGCACACCCTCCCACACACTCACTCCCAGCAAAGTTCGTCCCGGGCCCCCAGATGGCGGCGGCGGCGTCTCCTCACCTTTGGAGAAGAGGGCGGCCAGGCTGATGAGCACGGGGGACCAATGGTGCCACAGCGTCCCCATCTCAGACGCGCACATCCCGGAGACCCGGCGCGCAGATCCTCGGCTCCCAGGTGCCGTCTGGGCGATGAAGACACGGTCGCCAAGCTCCCCGAGGGTCGGAGTGGGGCGGGAATGCGAGGGAGCGCCGGGCTAGGGGCTCGAGCGGCCGCGGCGCCCTGCCTCTTCCTCCCGCCAGTCCATGGCCGGCCGGGAGGCGACACCGCACGCCGCTCCGGAGTTGCTCTCCCGAGTCCAACGCGCGCGCAGGCAAACCCCACCTCCCTTTCACCCCCACCAGGATATTTTTATTTTCATCCACGCGAATTTGTTCCTTTCCGTTTACCCAGCGAGGACTGGCCCCGGGAGCGCAGGGACGCGGGTAGTCTAACGGGCGGCGGGGCGGCCGGGGTGCGGCGCCCGGGGCGCGGGCGGAGGCGGCGCGAGGACCCCCGGCCGGGTGGCCCGGCGCCCGGAACGGCGCGGGGCGCCCGGGCGCACGGTCCCCATCCCGCCCGGCCGCGCCCCGGGGCGCGCACCGGCGCCAAAGTTTGGCTGGGAGCAGTCACTCCCCGCGCCGCCCTCTCCGGCCGGGCTCCCGCCCGGGCTCAGGCTCGGGGGGACCTAAGCGCGCGGCGCGCACCGCCGGCTCCGAGGACGCAGGGCTGCCCCCGCCGCCTGGGGGAGGCCCGGTAGCCGCGCGCGGAGGAGGACCCGCGGGCCCGGGGACCTGGCCGCCTGCGCACCGGCCGCGCTCCGCCGAGACTGCATCCGGCACGGACGCGAGCGCCACGGTGCCGGGTGCGGACTCGGGGTCTGCCTTAAAAATTTGTCTTTTTTAAAAAAGCCCCACCCTTTTGGAGTGACAGCCGCAAGCCCCAATCCGCACAGTCAATCCCACCTCTCCGGGTCTGCCCCTCACCCACCCTCCCGGCCACCCCCTCCCTGCGCGCTGGAGCGGGAGTGGAGCGGCTGGGAGGCGGGCTAGTACCCGGCCGGCTCGGCCAGCGCGGAGGAGGCTTCAGGGAGCTGCCCACTCTCCCAACAGGTGTCAAGAAGGCCATTTACCTTCTCCTGCGAGTCAGACCTCAAGCTAAGGGCAGGTCCTCTGTCCTGGGAGTTTCTAATGCTCTCCGCCTGCCAGTAAACGAGAAGATGGCTGTAAAGGGCCCCTCACCCCCGCGCTGGATCTTCCCCAACAATATCTAGGGAGGAAGACTTCGACTTGCCAGCCGTCCCGAGGGTCATGCCGGCCTCACCCCGCCTCTATCCTGGAATGACCACCAAGTCACTGATCCTAAAAGAATTCCGTCCTGACTCCCCTCTGGCCCATTTGGAACTGGGAATGGATCGTTAGGGGCCAGCTTGGCCTTGAGAAGATAAAAGACAAGTTCTTCATTTATCCTTCCTGAATGCCTAATTAAGACATACTGGAAACCAAGGCTACAGAGCATCAGCCTCTGATTTTAACCCAAGGACTTCTCCATGGGAGCCTTTGAATTACCCGAATCAGAAATGAGAGCGAGAGAAAGCAGTCTGAATATTTAAAGAATATTGTAAACCGACAACAACCAAATCAAATGAGGTGACTTTACCTCAGTAGGTAAAAATGGGTCATTATCATTCAGCCAAGGGAGCCACAGAAGTTTTATTTTATATGCCCGTCACTGGAAAAATATATCAACACTTTGGGTGCTTAGCTTGCAAATTTTCAAGAGTGTCTGTCTGGCTTTCCTTCTCTGTGAGATGTGGCTTCTATTTTATCCTATATTTACTTTTTTGAATGTCTGTCTGTCTTTCTGGATGGTTTTGTTGTTTGGGGTTTTTTTTTTCATTTACTTTTTAAACGTTCTGCCTTTTCACTTTGCATCTCTCTCCTATAAAACTCTAAAGAGTTAATACAACAAAGAACCTAAGAGATTATGTGTTTCAGTGCTTGCAAAATTTGAGTAAGTATCAACATCACCTGGGATAGTGAGTCCTCCATCCCCAGCCCTAGAGCCTCTTGTTTATCAAGTCTATTAGCAGCAGCAGCAGCAGGTGACACTCAAGAATCTGTGTTTCTAACAATTGCCAGGTGATACTGATGCTGCCCATCCAAGGACCACTCCTCGAGTCCCCTATCCCCTCCACCTCAGTGATGGGGAAGCTGAGGTTTAGTCCCTGGCACATCTCCATCTGTCTGGCAGAGCCAGTATCTTAAACAAAATGCCAACTTCAGGTTGTCAGAGCCCGTTTCAATGTGATACGGAGTCTATTTCTAAAACATTTTTCAAATGTATTGACTAGGATGTAATGATCCTATGCTTTATTGAAAACAATCTTTTTATGTATTCTAATTCAAATTGTTTTTTGGTGTTTTTTTTTTTTTTTTTTTTCCAGAACTGCAATCACCAAGTACATTTTGGGGGAAGTATGGGAGGTATGTTATGGCAAAAAATTTTCTCTATCTGTATCCTCAGGGCAAAAAGTATCTAACAGATTCCAGGGTAAACCATTTCCCCATTATACACAGTTGACTCACAAAAATTTTTCCTACTCTTTGGTGTTCAAGTTTTGGGAAGCTGCAACTCCAGGTACTGGATCAGTGGCTGAAATATGATGTAAGCATAGCTATTCACTCTCCAGGACGCTGTTCTAGCTAATATATCTAATCTTCTTTGGGTAATTAGCACAACTAATCCTGGGAGAGGCAACACCTTAGGAAGACTTTAGAGAAGTAGGCTGAGGCCTACCAGCTCTTCAGTAGCACCAGGCCTCTGGGAGCACTTCCCATCCGAAGAGCCTGCCTCAAATTAATTGTGAGAAATCTGCTTTCTTCCAAGAATATCTGTTTCCTCTGTAAGGCCATAAATCAATCTGTAAGCCTAATTCTGTCAGTAATTAAACAGTACTAACTCTTCCCACTTTGTGAATTAAGCTGGGACACCAGGCAGTTTGGGTTGGGTCGACTTTCCATAAAAGCAAAACATTTTTCTGCAGCAATTTCCAGAAAGACCAGGAAATGATGAAGATGGAATTCCAGGATGGAAGGGAACTGTCCCACGGGTGGTTACAGGAGGCTTCTGGATACCACAAGGATGGGGCCTCCTCGAAAATGGAATCAGTTCCTCTTCCAACCTTTCAAATCACATCAAGGAGAAAGGCTGAGACCTAAGCAACTCTTAGGACGACTTTTCACGATTATAAATGCCCTTGGTTTCAAAATAGAAGGCATATTTTTCTGTGCAGAGTGATGGTGTCTAGCTAGAATTTTTGAATGCTGGTTTTATTTTTATTTTGGCTATTAATGTGTTTGATGTCTCAGTTTCCCTTTAGTGATGTAAGTTGCATTTTCAATTAAGTTACCTAAGTTTTTGAAGCATTGGGCTTATTTCAAGGAGAGCATTGGATCACTAGTAACACAGCGACATTTGTCATCATCGCCCCTTGACAAAACTCATGAAGATGGTGAGACATGCCTGAAGTTTTAGAATCATGGGGATGACACGCAAGCTACCAGATCAGTCCTTCCTGAGGGTGCAGAGGAGCCTTTCCAAACCTTCTATTAATTTTTTAAATGTTTATTTTTCTTTGTTTATGTTTGGCTGTGCTGGTTTTCACTGCGGCAAGCAGGGGTTGCAGTGTGCAGGCTTCTCACTGCAGTGGCGTCTCCTGTTGCGAAGCACGGGCTCTAGGGTGCACGGGCTTCATTAACTGTGGCTCCCAGGCCCTAGAACGAGGGCTCAGTCATTGTGACACACAGCCTTCCTTGCTCCGTGGCGTGTGGAATCTTCCTGGATCAGGGATTGAACCTGTGTCTCCAGCATTGGCAGGCAGATTTTTACCACTGAGCCACCAGGGAAGCCCCCTGAAACTTCTTTTCTTCTCAGTTTCCCAAAATTCGAGGGCTGGCCTGGAAATAGAACGGCCAGATCCAAGGACTTGTCTCTTTCGAGAATGGAGACAGCATTCCGATGTGGAGGGCGCTGTGCGTAGCAGCGATGCCTCTCACCCTTCCTGCTGAGGCTGGGCAAGGTCATCCCTCCAAACAGAGCATCCTGGAGAACCCCCAGGAAGTGCTTTTGAGTATGGTGCAGAGTTTGCTGTTCTCTGCTGTTCTCAGCCCTATGTCAGGGGACCAGTTAAACACTAGTGGAAATGATGAGGGCCCTTCTGAGATGAGGCAGTGGCAAACCACCTGTGACTGTCCACTCTGCACCTCCCCACGTCCCTGCCAAGGAGGATGGATAGACTACATGCTTGAGATGGTACAGCTGCTCCAAGACAGGGACCCCCCTATCAGCCAGCCCAGCAGCAGGCTTAGGGAGGCAAAGCCCCCTCCAGGTCACGTGAGACATCCAGCAGGAGAAAGGAATTGCCATTCTGTAGTTCTGGGGTCTTCTGGGTCACCAGAGCGAAATGTAGACTCTTCTACTCTTCTCCTTCTGATTCATGTCCTCCCAGGGGTCCGCAAGCAGATGTTAAAAAACCAGGTGACTCCTGGTCTCGCCAGGTAACCCCAAGGTGAACCTAAAGGAGTAGACTCTTTAGCAAAGATTAATAGTAGGGTACTCCTTTTGCCTTATTTTACTGATTCATGGATCAATACAGAAAGCTCAGCAGGGCCTTAAATAGTCTTCTTTGAAGTTATACGCAGTGCTGCCTGGAAGAAATCCTGCATTTCTACCTGTAGCCTCACCAGCCCCTGGGAACCCTTCCATCAAGGATGAGGCTTCTTCTATCAGAGGGCAAGGAGAGCCTGCAAGGCTGTCTCTGCCATAATCGCACCATTGAAAGACTCCTGGACATTTCACTCACTTGTTCACTCACGGGAGCGTGATGGGTGCTCCCTATTCACTAAAACCCCCTTCATCCACCTGTAGCCAAATCAGGTGCCCTGGCCTTCCTAAGGGCTTCCCTTGTGGCTTAGCTGGTAAAGAATCCACGTGCAATGCAGGAGACCTGGATTTGATCTCTGGGTTTGGAAGATCCCCTGGAGAAGGGAAAGGCTACCCACTCCAGTATTCTGGCCTGGGGAATTCCTTGGACTGCAGTCCATGGGGTCGCATTAAATGTGGCTATAGATTTGAGTTGTGGCCAAAGGAATGTGGACGGAAGTGATGTCCATTCCTTCCAGGAAGAGCCTACGGTACTTCCACCCAGCGTGACTCTTTTCCTCTATCTTCCAGGTGGAGACGAAAGTCCAATAGGGAACTGAGAACAAAGGCCAAGTGATGAGAAGGAAGGAGGCTGGCCCCCTAAGTGCGAAAGGCCTGGATTTAGCACATTCCAACACTGAATTTCAGAGAAGGCAATGGCACCCCACTCCAGTATTCTTGCCTGGAAAATCCCATGGATGGAGGAGCCTGGTAGGCTGCAGCCCATGGGGTCGCGAAGAGTCAGACATGACTGAGCGACTTCACTTTCACTTTCATGCATTGGAGAAGGAAATGGCAACCCACTCCAGTGTTCTTGCCTGGAGAATCCCAGGGACCGGGGAGCCTGGTGGGCTGCTATCTCTGGGGTCGCACAGAGTCAGACACGACTGAAGTGACTTAGCAGCAGCAGCAACACTGAATTTAGGGCCAGCAAGAAATAAGATTGTATTATGTTGGGACTTCCCTGGTGATCCAGTGGTTGGAAATCTGCCTTCCAATGCAGGGGACACGTGTTTAATCCCTGGTTGGGAAACTAAAAACCCACGTGCCGCGGGGCAACTAAGCCCAACTACTGAGCCTGTGAGCTCTAGAGCCTGTGCTCCCAACCCACCGAAGCATGAGTGCCACAACTAGAGAAGCCCCACACACAGAAACTGGAGAAAGCCCATATGCCACAGAGACCTGATGCAGTCAAAACAAAAAATTAACTAAATAAAAATAAATTTTAAAAAGGTTGTATCATGTTAAGTCACCGGAGTCCGAGGGCTTGTTTGTTATAACAGCTGATGTGAAAAATCCTAACCAATACACCTCCATTGATCTCAGCCTGTCTCCACAGAAGCAGGAATGGAGTGTAAGCAAAGCATAGAATAAAACCCACAGCCCTCCAACTCTACTCACCAAGAAATGGCTTATAGTCCAGGGGAAGGAACCATAATTAACCTTCAGATCACTTACGATACGTATCAGGAGAGCTCAAAGGAGGAAGGTATGGTTTTGCATTGAAGTGAAGGCTGCACCAACCACACTAATTAGTGAACGTGTAAGGTGCTCTGGGTCCCACACCAGGATGCAGTGTGGAGTACCATGCCGCCCTTATACTTGAGTCTATATTAATCTCTTGGAATCTTTAGAGTGTATCACAGAGAAGAAGTGCTGGAAATTCCAAGAGAGGGTCCTCATGGCTGGGGTACTCTGAGGAAAGGAATTTATATGGATCCCATTCTCCACTGGGGAGAAGGCAATGGCACCCACTCCACCCACTCTTGCCTGGAAAATCCCATGGACGGTGGAGCCTGGTGGGCTGCAGTCCATGGGGTCGCTAAGAGTTGGACATGACTGAGCAACTTCACTTTCACTTTTCACTTTCATACATTGGGGAAGGAAATGGCAACCCACTCCAGTGTTCTTGCCTGGAGAATCCCAGGTATGGTGGAGCCTGGTGGGCTGCCATCTATGGGGTCGCACAGAGTCGGACACGACTGAAACGACTTAGCAGCAGCAGCAGCAGCAGCATTCCCCATTGAATATGTATTTACTATATGCCTGTTATTGGCCAGGCACTGGAGGTTTAGCAAGTGTAAAAGCCACCACTGAGCTTATGTTCTCCTGAGGATGGACAGACAGAAGACAAGCAAATAGTGAACAACATACTTTCAAAAACAGCCTAAGAAGACACTCAAACAGGATAGTATTTACTACTTCAGAGGGGTCAGGCGAGGCTACTCTGGGAAGATGACCTTAGAAAGGGGACCCCTGTAGTGAGAAGGACCCTCCGTGTGCAGATCTGAGTCCTAAGCATGTCTGATGGAGGGAACAGCAAGTGCAAAGGCCCTGAGGTGTGAAAAAACCTGCGAGAATCAGATAGAAGATAGTGGGGCTGGGGCTGAGTGAGCCTTGGAGAGCAAGGAAGGAGATGAAGTCAGGGGGCGGGTGGGAGACAGATGCACAGCCTAGATTTGGGTTGGTGTAAGGGGATAGGGAGGCCTGTGTGAGATGTCAAGGCATATGAGCCAATTCACATTCCTAAAAGGCCTCTGGATGTTCCAATAGCACCTAAGAGGCAGGGGCCAAGCGTGAGCTCGCCAGCCTCTCATCTTCTCCTGGAGCCCACACCTTCCTGCTTTCACAACATGGGGCCTCTGTGTGGTCATGTGGGTTGCAGGGAGGCTGGAAAGTTAAGAATCACATACACAGAACCAGATCAGCTTTGCTGTGCCCAGGATGGCTGAGACCTTTCCCACTTTCCTGTCAGATTCAGGTCCCTGTGTTGTGGCTTGAAAACAACTGTGTTCATCCCTCAGCTAACAAGTATCAATCATGAGGCTCATATACGTGCCCTGCACTGGCTGTATTATCCTCCAGCGAGGAGGAAATCGGCCTGATGAGGCTGATCAGCATAGAAG
Source organism: Capricornis sumatraensis (assembly GCF_032405125.1). Taxonomy (NCBI): domain Eukaryota; kingdom Metazoa; phylum Chordata; class Mammalia; order Artiodactyla; family Bovidae; genus Capricornis; species Capricornis sumatraensis. The sequence goes on along the minus strand of NC_091085.1, from coordinate 54,056,243 downwards.
TCTAGGCCGGAGCTGGAGATCCATCTGACCGTGCCTCGCTGGGCAGCTGGTAGCCACCACCATATGGAGCTCCTGCCTCTGTGATCTTTAGGAGCAGCCACTTCTTAGCCTGGTTCCACAGGGCTTCTCGGTTGAGAGTGGGCTGAGCACACCATCAAAAAGAAAATGAGGGTGTCAGACTGAAGGTCTTATTCCAGAGACCATCCTTCCCATAGAAAGAGCCAGTCCCCACCTACTCTTCAAGAGCACTTGAAAAGTAAAAGTGTTAGTCGCTCAGTCATATCCAACTCTTTGTGACCCCATGGACTGAAGCCCACCAGGCTCCTCCGTCCAAGGGATTCTCTAGGCAAGAACACTGAAGTGGGGTGCTATTGCCTTCTCCAGGGAATCTTCTGGACCTAGGGATTAAATCTGGGTATCCCACATTGCGGGCAGATTCTTTACTGTCTTAGCCACCAGGGAAGGATTTGATCACAGATGAAAGAGAACACTGGTGTCTATATGGCCTGAACCAGCATCCCATGGTGAGTCTGAGTCTGACACGTCGAAAGGACCCATTTTCTCCTCTGAGCTCAGCATCAAATGGTCTGATTTCTTTAACCCCTTTGAAATCAATGTTTTCAGTGGGTTTGAAAGGCTGGGTCTTGGGTTCCATACACCTTTGTCAGGGAGCAAATGAGCCCCTTTGCAAACCTTTGAATAAGATGTTACACATCCCAGGTTGCGATGGAAGGAGATGGCTTCCTGGCCCCCCTGCCCTCTGCCAAATGCTTATGAAAATGACACAGAGGGAGTTGATCTTGCCCCAGAGGAACTCAGAGCAGCCACGGAGGGAACGCTTTATTTGGCAATTTGTACAGTTTGCCAACATCAAAGAGAAGTTGAGCGCCGAGAGTTGTTACAAGCGAATATTCCACAGCTTCAAAGCTGAAATCAGAGGATGTTTTCAACGGACTAATTTGGAAGTTATTTAAGGATGCTTTGGGGAATAAACAAATGGAAAGAATAGGGCTGGGAAGACTTCTGGCTTAAAAAAAAAAAAAAAAACTACCTGTACTCTTAATAAAAGTCCTCTAAGATCACCGAGTAAATCGGGTGTACGCTCCAGTTTCTTCCCGACGGCTAACTTGTCTCAACAGTACAGAGTTCTCTTCTGGGGATTTCAATAACTTGCTTTTGTCTCATCTCCCACAAATTTGTTGGTCCAAGTCAGGACATAGAGTCCCCTCCTCCAAACAGCCACAGAAAGTCTTTCAAAACATTGTTTCTAACAGTTCTCAAATAGCAGTTTCCCATTTTGTCAGAAGATCTCCGCCTGGTGTTTAAACTGATCGGCATAGGAGTCATCCAGTGTGATTAAATAAGATCAGTTGTTTGAGACTGATCTTTGTCTTATCAGATGAGACAGGTCCATCTTGAAAAAATAACCAGTGACATCAGTGAGCTCTTTGGATCTTAAATGCAGTGGTTGATCCTATAGCATCATTGAAGGAATGATTTAGAAAACCATTTTCAACTATTACCCCCAAATAATAAAGTATATGTGACACTGGATAAATGTTGTTTTTGTTGCTATTTTAATACATTAGAAAGGCTGCAAAGCAACACCTGGAAACAGGACTCTCTCAAGGTTTCCTTTTGCACAGACAGCAAAAACTGCGGTGCAGCGCTCTATCGCTGGGACCCCCTGGGCAGCGGGCTGCACTACCGCGCGGACTCCCAGCATCGGTGGGCCTGCAGCGACCCCTAGTGTTGACATTGTGGCATCTCATCTTGTTTTCCCATCCAAGAACAAATGAGTTATCTCCCGCTGCAATCAGCAGTCACAGGCTGTCATGTTTTTAATTATACCCAAATTATATTTTCTAAAACTGGAAATTTAATTTATTACATCTTTAAAAGAAGAGGGTGCCCAAGCACATGACTGTGGTGAAGGAAATTCTGAATCTGGTCTTGTGGAATGAAAGTCACCGCCTTGAGCTTCATATGCTCCTAAAAATGAAATAAAAACATTGCGGAATTAACTTAAAAATGAAAATGTAAGTGTTTATACAGCATGCGCCCACTGTAATACTTGAGTTGAACTTAGGTTGTTTTTTAAAATCCACCAGTGTGTTAGTTAGTCGTGTCCAATTCTTTGCACCCCATCAGCTGTGGCCCATCGGGCCCCTCTGTCCATGGGATCCTATAGGCAAGAATACTGCAGCGGGTAGCCATTCCCTTCTCCAGGGTATCTTCCTGACCCAGAGATCGAACTCGAGTCTGCTGCACTGCAGGCAGATTCTTTACTGTCTGAACTACCAGGGAAGCCCCCAAATCTGCCAAGTAACACATAATTTTAAATAGGTATAGGCAACCATGTTGATTATTCAAATGAATGTTTCCAAACAAGAGGAAGCTGGCAGCCTCCTCCACTTTCTTAGGATCAAATGCGTCTCTTAAGAAAAGGCAAAATCCCCAGTACCTCTAGGGGGAGTTTAAAGAGTTGCATAACGTGTGTTCATAGCAGCACTATTCGCAATATCCAAGACATGGAGCAGATGAATGGATAAAGGACATGGGGTATGTATACAATGGAATACTACTCAGTCATAGAAAAGAAAGAAATAATGCCATTGCCAACAACTGGATGGACCTAGAGATGATCAAACTAAGAGAGTAAATCAGAAAGAGAAACAAATGCCATATGATATCACTTACACATGGAATCTAAAATGCAATGTAAATCCACATAACTATGAAACAAAAACAGACTCGCAGACAAAGAGGCCAGACTTGTTGCCAAAGGGGAGGGGAGGGATGGATTGGCTTTTGAGACTAGCAGATGCAGACTAGTATATAGAGAACAGATAAACAAGATCTCACTGCAGAGCAGGCGGAGCTATATTCAATATCCTAAGACAAACCATAATGAAAAAGAATATGAAAAAGAATGTGTGTGTGTGTGTGTGTGTGTAAAAAGAGTTGCATAAGAAGAGATCTCAAATAGGAAACACCTTTGGTCTGACTCCTGGAGAAGAGAACTTTATATGTGATGGTTTAAAGCCTTGTGGGTTTGCGAGACGTCCAGAGTCACACCAGTGTCATTGACAATGGCAATGACCAATTAAAATAGAAAACCTCAGAGTTGGGGCAACCCAGCATCTCCTGCTTCAAGCCTCCCGTGTTGAATTTGAGCAAATAAAGACAAGACAGAGAATTCCTTAATTTAGTTACTGCTGCCTTTTAAAACCTCTGCTATGAGGATAAAATAATTTAGGAAGTAGAAATCTGAGCATAAACCACTTCTGATCATCCAAATTGGCCCCACCTAGTCATCATTTTCAGTTAGATCGGAAAAGGAGTATCTGCAGGTGTTATATGTTTCAAGTAAATTAAAATACTTTCATTTTCTTTTCTTTACTTTGTCTTTGATTCTGTTGTTTTTGTACTGGGACCACTGTGGAAATGACTTCTAGAAAATCCATTATGAGACCTGTGTGATTAAAACATATATATTTAGCAAATATTTCAAAATTCTCTCCAAACTTAGCCTTCAAGCAGTTACCGTTTTTTGGACTTCCCTAGCGGTACAGTGGATAAGAATCCACCTGACAATGCAGGGGACCTGGGTTCAATCCCTGGTCCTGGAAGATTCCATACACTGTGGAGCAACTAAAGCCCATGTGCCACAACTACCGAAGCCCACTTGCCCTGGAGCCTGAGCTCTGCGACCAGAGACACCCCTGCAGTGAGAAGCCTGAAACCTGCATCTAGAGAAAGCCCCAGTGCAGCAAGGGAGACCCAGCACAACCAACAAATAAATATTAAAAAAAAAAAAAAAAAAAGGTTACACTTTGGCTAAAATTTCCATGCTAGCAAAACTACAGTTAGTCACATATGTATCCACCCTGAATGGATGCTTTTTAATAACTGGCAGGTTCTCAAACCATGTATCTTGTTGGCATATCTGGCACTGCTATGTTTCAACAACATGATGCCTGTCTGGAAGTGGCATCTAAGCCCGACTCATCACAGCATGGGATGTGAGGTGTGAGGGAAGCTGTCTCCCTACATGATGCAAGACGGAGAAGCCACTGGCCACACTGCCCCCTCCGAACAATCTGGAGGAAAACAACATGAGGAGAACAGATTTAAGAGACAAAGTCTGGCTGCCATTCCAGTCCCTTATTCTGATCATTTCTAACCTTCTGTGAAATGTCTTGCTGCTGCTGCTGCTGCTGCTAACTCCCTTCGGTCGTGTCCGACTCTGTGTGACCCCACAGACAGCAGTCCACGAGGCTCCCCCATCCCTGGGATTCTCCAGGCAAGAACACTGGAGTGGCTTGCCATTTCCTTCTTCAATGCATGAAAGTGAAAAGTGAAAGTGAAGTCGCTCAGTCGTGTCCGACTCTTAGCGACCCCATGGACTGCAGCCTACAAGCCTCCTCCGTCCATAGCATTTTCCAGGCAAGAGTACTGGAGTGGGGTGCCATTGCCTTCTCCGTGAAATGTCTTAGTTTCACATAAACTCAAAAAAAAATATATATATATATATATTTACTTTTTTGACTGTGTCTGGTCTTAGCTGTGGCACACGGGACCTTCATTGCGACACACAGGCTCTCGAGTTGTGGGGCACAGGCTTGGTTGCCCCACAGCATGTTGGATCTTAGTTCCCAGACCAGGGATCAAACCCACATTCCCTGCATTGCAAGGCAGATTCTTAACCTCTGGTCCACCAGAGAAGTTCCCAAACTCCACCTTTTAAAGTTGGTCTAGGTTGAGTTGGCTCCTCATTACTGGAAGATCATCTCTCATCTCTCCTCTAACCTGACCCACTGGTTGAGCTCTGGCTTCTCCCCTGGTCGAGGACAGACGGAATCAACCCTCGCCACTCTTCAATCAGACCCTCCCATGGCTCCCATCCCAGTGAAAAGCTCAAGTCCCCATAGTCCCTTCAAGCTGTTGGTGGGGTGTCCCATTCCCCTCCTCCGTGCTCAGTGGTATCCCCTCCTCCTCTCCTGCTTCAGCCAGCCCTGCCCCTGCCTCCACCACGCAAGATTTGTCCCAATGCATGGCCTCTCCAGACTGGTTTCTCTGCCTGGAACACGTGTTCATCAGATATCCATACAATTCCTCCCTCACCTCACTTCGGTCTCTGCTAAGCATCCCTTCGCCTTCCTTACACGCAATGTTTAAGTAGCAGCCTCCCTGGATTTCATTCCTTTTATCCTGTGCTGTGTTTCCCGTCATTGGTTAACACCTGTCTCTCTCCGCCACCTGGACTACAAGCTCCCTGCGAACAATAGCTGTGTTTGCTCACTTCTCTATTCCCACCACTCAGAACACTACAGAAAAACCCAGTCCTTCAGTAACATGTTTAAAAGCAAGTAAATCAAAGAGAGAAATATAATATGATATCACTTATACATGGAAAGTAAACCAAAGAAAGAGCAATATCATGTGATATCACTTACATGCAGAATCTTTAAAAAATTATACAGATGAACTTATTTACAAAACAGAAAGAGATCACACAGACTTAGAAAATAGACACATAGTTACAAAAGGGGAAAAAGGGGGAAGGAATAAATTGGGAGTTTGGGATCAATATATACACACTGCTAGGTATAAAGTAGAGAAACAACAACAAGGACCTACAGTATAGCGCAGGGAACTCTATTCAAAATTCTGTAATAACCTAAATGGAAAAAGAATGTGAAAAAGAATAGATATACATATACCTGAATCACTGCTGTACCCCTGAAACTAACACAACCATACTCCAATTGTTGTCAACTGTAAATTGTAAATCAACCACACGCCAGTATAAAACTTTAAAAATCAAGAAATGAATCAGTTACTCCTTCCCCACCTCCCCCAGCCTGAGGGAATGTGCATTCTCCTTCCTATTTGAAGAGGACACTGCTTAGGGACTGTTTACCTGCTATCTTTGGGCCATATAACTGGTCAACTTAATGAATTTAACACTGAACCTGCTTGGAGCTCAGTTAATTAGACCAGTCCTTTCACTGGTAGGGAAACAGATACTGAAAGAAGCAAGGTGACTTGTCTTGTCTATATTTCCTTTTCCCAAGGGAGCGAGAGGGGTGGGTTTCAATATGAAACTCACCACATGGCTATCTCCTAGGTCTCCTGTCTACGCAGTACCATTCTGAGGCAGGGCAGTGGGGTGGTTAAAGCAAAGTGTGCTTGGATCTGAATTAATAGCTGTGTGACCTTGGTCAAGTTACTTAACCCCCTTGAGCCTCCGTTTCCTTAACCTAAGCAATCTAGGCTATTGTATCACTTGATATGTCGGGCTGTTACAGAATTGAGAAAACCTGTATATAGCGTCTACATGATACTCAGCATCCTAGAATATAGTTAGCATTATAATAGATAGCTATTGCTAGTCACTGTCTCCTGCAGGAATAGAAGTGTATTTTTTTTTTTAATCTTTTGGCCACACTGCATGGCATATAGGATCTTAGTTCCCCAACCAGGGATTAAACCCATGCTTTCTGCATTGGCAGTGCAAATTTTTAAGCAATGGACCACTAAGGAAGCCCCAGAAATATATTTTTCTTTCAAAATGTTATATTTATCCTCATCCAATTACCTGTATAACTATCCACATAATTTATTGGGTTTCTGCAGGGTCCAAGCCAGGAACAGATTTTCTTAGCATGATGTTAAATCAGTATGTCTGATCCCTGAGGATCAGACTTATAAACATAAGTCTTGCTTGTTTCATCCCCACATGAGATCTCTTAAAAAACACCAATCATTAAGCCAGAGAAACAATGCATATAAATCAACTTTACTCATCTTGGAGTTTAAGAATCTTGCTTTCTCAGTTAAAGTTTTTCTTTTCTCCACACACACAAAAAAATTCCAAATCTTGGAAAACAAAAACAAAATAAGACACCTTATGTACTTGCAAATTTTCCAGGATGAAGCATCTGTAGGTGTAAGTTCTGTTTGTTGATTTTTCATTTTGGTGCACACAGTTAGGAAAAAGTGCTGACTGGGATGCAAACTGTTCTGTCACGTAGCATTTCCAGGTTTCATTCCTGAGTTGTTGCACCTCCAAGTTCAAGTTGAGTGTCAGACTTGCCATTTTAAAATGGTGTTGCTGGGGTCTGTATATAACTGTTTCGCAGTGTAGCAAGAAAAGAGAGTTGCTCACCTGAGCTGGGAGATGGCTCTCTTTCCTAAGCTTAATGCCAGCCCCATCCCCACAGTTAAATGACTCATTGGAGACAGGAAAACTTGCTCTTCATCTTCTTCCAAGGACAGTACAGGTGCCTGCTTCCATTTCCTCCTCCAAATTACACTTGTCCTTACGTTCTACCTTCAAGCTGGTTGGGGAAAGCAAGACCACTTGAACTAATGCTAATAAATAATGGCGGTGGTGGTTTAGTTGCTAAGTCATGTCCGACTTTTGCAACCCCATGAACTGTAGCCTGTCAGGCTCCTCTGTTCATGGGATTCTCTAGGCAAGAATACTGGAGTCGTTGTCATTTCCTTCTCCAGGAGATCTTCCTGACCCGGGAATCTAACCCGGGTCTCTGTATTGCAGACAGATTCTTTACCAACTGAGCTAAAATCATTGCTAATTCCAATCATTTACTTTGTCCAATATGGCCAGTCTCTCCCCACCATCCTCCAAATAAACACCTTATCCCAAAGTATGGCATTGTATTTTCCAAAGACAGCCACAACCATGTCCCCTCCCATCTTATCTTTTCAATGTAATCTTAACTCCCTCCCCCATCAAGAGGTGGGGTCTCTACCCCTTTCCCTGGAATCTACATGGGCTTGTGCCTCCAGGTAACCATGAGAAAAGTGATGCGGTATGACTTCCTGGGTAAATCAGAGAAAGTTAGGTCACCTTGCTTGCTGGAGCTGTTTTTCCTGGAACCTTGAGGTGCTAACTGCCTGTGACCTGGGAAAGCTGGGTCACATGGAGAAGTTATACATCATCATTCCAGGGAGCAGTCCTAATCTTCAGGGTCTCTAGCTGAGACCCCAAATAGACAAGTGTAAGAGCCTTCAGATAATGCCAGTCCCCAGTTAACCCCTGCTCAACATGTCCAAATGAGTCCCTGGTCAGTGTGGAATAGAGACCCAACCCTATAGTGTGAATTCCTGAGCCACAAAATCTGTGACCATAACAAAAGAGATTGTTATTTTATGCCATTGAGTTTGGGTGGTTTGGTAAGCAGTATGGGTAACCAGAACCCTTGCTAACAGCAAAGTAGTCCTTTGTTCATTTCAGCACAACTCAATAAACACTAATTGAACACCTACATTCTGCCAAACATTAGGGGTACAGAAATCGTTAAGTGGTCCCTGTCCTACATCAGTGAAAGGGACCCAAGAATTGAAAGTTTGAGGGAGAATCCTTCAGGAATGGCTGGATCCAGGTGGTCACCCAGCCCTAGTCTCTCTCCACCTCCAGGCCTGACTTTCTTTGGTATTGACATCTCTCTCTGGCAGCCCCTCCCCACCCAGTGGCCCCTGCAGCTACTCTTTTGCAAATCTACAGGCCCAAATCTAGGTGAGTGGGAACTCTTTTTTCTGATGATTCCAACAATATTTCTCAGCCTGATTGTCAACATCTCAAATTGGGCCCATTGCTTAGGGATAGCCTGGCTGAACTGGATTTGAGGTTGTAAAGCTACCCAAACCACATGTACTGAGAATAGGAAGGACTGTTTCACCAAGGATAATCCTACTGTGGTTATCAAAAGGAAGGATTTGTGGCCGTCCACTAACAACATGGTGGAGAAGGAAATGGCAACCCACTCCAGTATTCTTGCCTGGAGAATCCCATGGACGGAGGAGCTTGGTGGGCTACAGTCCACTGGTGGCAAAGAGTCGGACACGACTGATCGACTTCACTTTCACTTTCACTAACAACATGGACATCCAATAACAACACAGGTCTGTACATCATTCTCCAGTGGAGGGGAAAATGGTTATCTATGTGCTCAAGAATATCCAAGAATATGAACACAAAAATTCTGGGGACTTCCTCCTCTTTTTGCAGATAAAGTCAAGACACAAACACTGCAATGGCAAGTCCAGTTTACACATGTAATCGGCAGCAAAGTCGACTAGATACAGGTTTCCCAGTACCCAGTGCCTGGCTCGTTCTGCTGCCCTGCCCCAGACCATCAGTTCCACATACTTCAGACACACCCTTGCTTTCTGATCTCCAAATGGAAGGGATTTAAGCTCATTATTTTTTTAATTAAAGTATAATTGATTAACAATATTCTGTAAGTTTCAAGTATACAGCAAAGTGATTCAGTTATAGAAATATATTTTTTCAGATTATTTTTCCTTTATAGGTTATTATGAGATATCAAATATAGTTCCCTGTGACATACAGTAAGTACCTGTTTTTTAAAAAACTATTTTATGTATAGTATTATAGTTTGCATCCATGAATCCCATACTCCTAAATTATCCCTCCCCTTCTCTACCTCTTTGGTAAACTTAAGTTTGTTTTCTAGGTCTGTGAGTCTTTTTCTGTCTTGTGAATAAATTCATTTGTATTATTTTTTAGATTCCAGCAATATATGTCTTTCTTTGTCTGATTTGTTTCACTTAACATGATAATCTCTAGGCCTACCCATGTTGCTACAAATGGCAATATTTAATCCTTTTCTTTTTTTATGGCTGAGTTATATATATATATCACATCTATCTGCTTTATCCATTCCTCTGTTGCTGGACACTTGGGTTGCTTTTGTTTCTTGGCTATTGTAAACAGTCCTGCTATAAACACTGAGGTGCGTGTATCTTTTCAAATTAGAGTTTTTGTCTTTTCCTGATATATGCCCAGGAGTAAAATTACTAGGTCATACAGTAACTCTATTTTTAGTTTTTAAAGAAACTTCCATATTATTTTCCATAAGGTAAGCTCATAATTTCAATTCTGACCTCAGATAGGTGTTAGTTGCTCAGTTGTGTCTGATCCCGACCAAGGGATCAAATTCCAGTCTCCTTCATTGCAGGCAGTTTTTTTTTTTTTTTTTTTTTTAAACCATCTGAGCCACCAAGGAAGTAACCTCAGATAAATAGAAAAGCAAATCAGAAATGTTAGTTTTTCCTGATTTCTACCTTGTCAAACTCAAATACTTAAAGCCCCCAAATCTTGCAAACTGTGATATGTGAATGGCAGTGTTGTGTCCTTCAGACAGATGGCTCACAGCTCTGTTCCTCTTAGAGTAGATACGGCCATGGGCAAGGTATTGGCCCATAAACGTAAATGGGGGATTGGGGGTGAACATGAGTCTCTGAGCCTAAGCTGAGATTTGTTTTTGAGTTCATGGGATGGATGAGACACAGCATTTGTTTTGCATGGGTTGACTTGCAAGGTGCGGTGAGACTGGTCAGGAAGGTTTTCTGATCAAGCACATCATGGTAGAGATGGGAAGCTGGTTGCAGTCATAGGCATGTTTTCCCGGAATCTCTCTGAAAATCCTCCTATAACTGCTTGTCCCAGACATGAAATTGGGCCTGTGGTCTATACTGGACCCAACATACCAGCTCTTCCCTCTTCCTTCAGGCAACATTGACTGGCCCATTGAAGGGATACATAACCCAGGAGGCAACAGTGACTGATAGAGAGAATGAATGGATGTGTAACCCAGGAGGGCCAGTAAGAGTCCTTCCCTGAGAATTTTCAAATTGGATCTTAGAAGTGGAAGCTCTTTTTTCTTCTTACTGAAAGGCTGAAAAGCTGTGGGATCCTGGGACTTCCCTGGCAGTCTGGTGGTTAAGATTTCCCCTCCCACTGCAAGAGGTTCAGGATCATCGCTGGTCACTGGTTGGGGAGATAAGATCCCAGATGCCCTGCAGCCAAAAAACCAAAACAAAACAGAAGCAAAAGCAATATTGTAATATAAAATTAAATAGAAGAAAGAAATGTCCCACTTAATGATTGTGCTGATGGTTACACTATTACATAACATTTGTCAAAACAAACAGACCTGTTCATTCAAAAAGAGTGAATTTTATTGCATGTAAAATATACCTTAAACCTATTTAAAAAAAAAAAAAGAACGAAATAATGCCATTTGCAGCAACATGGTAAGTCAGACAAAGAAAAATATAATATGATAGCACTTACATGTGGACTCCGAAAGTGATGCAGATGAACTTGTTTATAGCACAGAAACAGACTCACAGACTTAAGAGGTGGGCTTGTGGTCGCCAAGGGGGAAGGATGTGGGAGGGTTGAATTGGGAGGTCTTGACTGGCAAGTGCACACCTCTATAATGTAAAACAGATAGCCAACAGGGACCTACTGTACAGCACAGGGAATTCTATTCAATACTCTCTAATGACCTGTATGGGGAAAGAATCTGAAAAAGAATAGATAGGTGAACACATAAAACTAAATCAGTTTACTGTATACCTGAAACTATCACAAATTGTGAATCAGCTATACTCCAATATAAACTTTTTTAAAAAGCAATATAGTAACAGACTTGATAAAGACTTTAAAATGGTCCACATCCAAAAAGAAAGCTGTAAGGCTGTAAGATTCAGAGCTACCAGTAGCTGGATCCTTCACATGGTAGAAAGCAGATATAAGAGAATGAAGCCAATGGTTAGTGAGCAAAAGAAATCCCAAGGGACTCTGAGAGCCTGCCCCCAGTTTTCTTGACATCAAATCTGTGCCTCCACTTTAAATCATTTTATAACATGAACCAATGAAATACCATTTTGCTTGAGCTGTTTAGAGATGAATTTCACTGAGTAATGGCCAACACCATAGAGTCTTCTCCAACTCTACCCAAGAGCCAACTCCTAAAAGAAGTAGTGACAACTAAGGGGAGAGCCCAAAAAGTGAAACTAGGGGATCAAAGCCCATGGCCTCATTTGTTCTCAGGGACAAGGACCCTGGAGTTATAAGGATGGAATAAATAAAACAAGAGATGGAAAGTTTCTGGCTCATAAGAGTTACTCAATAAACATTAGCTCTCTTGATTGTACTTAGCACATATGTAAGCACCTGCAATTTGCATCAGAATATACAGTTCCCACTGCAACAAATGTTCAATTTTGATTATTAATTTTGTCGTTATCCTGCATGTGTGTCTGACATTAAATCTTCTGAAGAGTAGAAATCTCTTTCATTAATTGGTTGTAGAGTACAAATAACCATTTATCCTTCATTGATAGAATCCAGGGTTCCTGTTGAAAATCTCTTTTGTCTGCCAATACTAAATAGATTTTTCACTCTTAAGCCAACTGCAATTTATCTTTTCCCCATCAGTCTGTGGACATGATTTCCAATCATGTCACAGGTGACCTACTAATTAGGAATCTTAAGGATGTGTTTAATTTCTCATCTGTCTTATTTTTCCATAACACTTAACATGACCCACTTCTTTCCTCCTGAGGCTATGAGCTCATAGTTTTGTCATTTTTTCCTCCTTTTCTGATTTCCTCCTTAGTGTTAATCTGTGGGGTTATTTCCCTCTATACTTACCTCTTAACTATCCTCTGGGAATATAGTTTTTCTTCAATTCTAAGTGCACTCCTTGGCATCTTATGGACACCACAACCTCCAACAGCAACTATGAAAAGATGGCCCCATATTTGTCCAAGAAATTGCACCTGAGATCCAGACTGAATTCCTAAGTGCCTATTGGACACTTTCCATAAGCAATTAGCATTTAATTTTTTATAATGTCACAAAATATATACCTTCTATTTCTTTTTTTTGCCCCTTGTAGCTATAAAATAGTCTTAAAAATTCCCTAGTTGCTCGTTGCATTTGAAAATCTTCTCAAAGTCTTACCTACTCCTTACTCCTTACCGTCTACATAGAATTAATCATCAGTCTCTACTGACACTTCACCCTAAATACATAAGGATTTTCTCTTCCCTTTCTTCCACACTGCTGCCACCCTGGTTCAGATCTCATCTGTTTCTCACACAGAACATTGCAGGAAGCTCTCAGTTATTTTCTTTGCTTACCTCCTCAATGTGTGTTCCTGTGTGCTCCGTCATGTCCGAGTCTTTGTGACTCCATGGACTATAGCCTGCCAGGCTCCTCTGTCCTTGGGATTCTCCAGGAAAGAATACTGGAGTGGTTGCCATTTCCTACTCCAGGGGATCTTCCCCACCCAGGGATCAAACCTGCATTTCCAGCATCTCTTGCATTGGCAGGCAGATTCTTTACCACTGCACCACCTGGGAAGTCCATTTACTGATACAGAAGTGTCATTTTCCAACCACATCTCCTTCTAATAGCAATGTAAGTGAGGTATTTAAAAATGCATCCTCCAGCCACAGAAAAGCCTTCAGATGATGCAACCTCAGCTGCCATCTTGATAGCAACCTTGTGAGAGACTCTGAGCTAGGCCCACCCAGCTGAACCAACTCACCTGGAATTCCTAACCCACAGAAACAAAGAGATAATGAGCTTTGCTTTAAGCCAGTTAATTTGTGGCTTGTTTTATAGCAGTAGATAACTAATATAACCAAAACTTACCATCCAGCACCAGTTTGATAATTGTCCTGGCAGTCTTTTTCTGCCCACATTTATGCCCCACTCCTCTCCCTGCTTCCTAAGCTAAATATTGTTTCATAGGTAGACACATTGTGTATATTGGTCACGGTTTTATTTATAGTTATAGAGATCCCAGATACAACGTTACTGTTCTATACCAAACCACTCAGTCCTTGCTGTTGGAGATTACATGATTTATTGTTGTTTGCAATTAAAAACAGGCTTTGAATATTATAACACATTCAAATGTTAGTGCTGCAGACTTCAAAAAAATGCAAAACATGAGTTGCGGGTTAAGTTTTATTTGTGGCAAAATGAGGACTCCAGCCCAGGAGTGAGCACTGATAGGACTATAGCCCGGGAGATAGCTCTGGGAAACTGTTCTGAAGAGGCAGGGGGTAAGGTCAGTATATATGTGATTTCGGTGAAGAAGGAATACATGCAATCAAGCACATATTCTTTTGCAGTTTCTGCTAGTCACGAGGAGCAGACATCACCATGAAGGATTTTGGTGCTTTTTTAGATATGAGGAGATACAAAAATTGGGCGCATAAAATCAGCTTCTGACAATATCTAACTATCCAAAGACCTGCTCTGCCAGGTTTTCCAGGACACAGAGAGCCTCATCTCTGCTTTCCACCCTGAACTTCTTTCTAGGGATTTTGAAAATCAGCAACTGCAGCAGCATATAATTTAATCCTTGTAGAAGTGGATGGCAAGTGCCGATGGCAAGCCAATTTGTAGTTGACTGCACAGATACTTACCTCGGGATAAATGCTATGAATATAATTGCTAGATAAGAGAGGGTGTATGTTCCCAGGTCTTTTGATAAATATTTCCATATTGCCTTCCCAAAATCTCTCTGAGCCAGAAATGTACAAGACTGCAAATTTCCTTGTAGTCTAACCAAGTGGGCAATTTTGGGCCCAACAGGATAAGGGATATTGTCTGGAGACCTTTCTCAGTAGAGACTCAGTGCAGGATGTTGCCCCCAAAACTCAGCCTCTGTTCACTGGTGCCAAATAGAAATGCAGAGACAGAACTTTGGAGGGGTAGAAAGGAGTAGCTTTGTTAATTTGCCAGGCAAAGAAGGCCACAGACTAATGCTCTCAAGACTATGCCCCACTTCCTGGGAAGCTGGAAGAGGTCTTACAGTTTTAGAATGGAAAACAGAGCTGTAGATAAGGATTGGGGCTGATGTAGTTCTTGCGTTCTTCTCCTTCTCCTGGGGGCATTGAAATCATTAGGGCTGGTGTCAGGTGACTCCAGAACATGCGGTCCTCAAGGTTTTCCTTCCCTGATCTTCTTTCTGAAATGAAGAATGCTCCCAGGGGAAAGGAGTGCTGGGGAGTATTATCTTGGAGGAGTAAACATCAGGTACATAGTGCAACCTTAGCTAGAGGGCAATCATTTTCAGAGTGTGATTAAGCACGAAAGAAAATATATAGTTTGCATGAGTAGAGAGAAAGCACTAACATAATGGGGTACCTCAATTAATTTCTGCTATGAGGATAACACTTCCCCACAAGTAATTATCCAAAAATATAACATAACATAATAGTGCCAAAGTTGGGAAATGCTGTTTAATGGTGTTATTTCAAGAGTGGTGTGCCAGTTGATAGTTGAAAAGCAGTATCTCAATGTTTTAGATTGTTTTTTTATTTTTTGTTTTTACTACTAATAAGCATTTTTTCCACAAATTTTCAGTTCTGTTTGATCACTTGCCTACTCACTCCTTTTTCCTCTTGCTTCAATAATGTGTGAGGCTGTTAAGGTGGTTGGTATGAGTCCTTAATGAGATGTCAATGCTTTGTTGTACTTAGTAAGTATTTTCCCCCAGTGATTCATTAACTCTTTAATTTTATTTATGGTCACTGGGGCATGTAGAAATTTGTTTTTATTTTATGTAGTTGAAACCATAAACTGAACATTCTTCCTTGGCTCTTGGGCTTGGGAAGGCTAACTTCACACTGAGAACTACTAATACACCAGCTCTGTTTTCTTGGTTTCATTTCCTTAGATTTAATTCTTTCTTTTATCTGAAATTCATCTCACTCTATGGTGTGAGGTGAGGCTGTAATTCTTTTCTACATCAATAACCAATTGTCTTGTTGCCAGCGATTAAACAATCTTTGTCTCCCTGCTGAGTAGATATATAAACATAATAGAAATATATACAGTATGTCTGAACTTCTTAAGAGACTAAAAATAACACTTGTGAGATCCTAGGTATCATGAGGCAATAAGTCACAATTTTCCTTATGCACTAATTTGTCTTAATCATGAGAAAATATAATATGGACATATGCTGAGTGTATTTTATCTGAAATGGTACTTCACATGAATGATTAGGAATTTAATATTTGGCAGCCAATCCGAAACCAACCCATTTTGCTTTTCTGGTATAAGGTCACTAATGAAAAGGAACTGCTTTGTTCCAAGTAATGCAATTGTTGGCTACTATACAGCATGAACACACACAACAGAATCTTTTTGTACTTCATGGAGTTTTAATCAAAGCTATTTCATGTGCTGTGGCAGAAATAAAGCTTTTTCTTCTCAATCTCCATTGCAGGATTTTAAGAGCCATATTTAATCTTAGTTGAGTAAGGAAGAAGGAACATTCCCCCCAGCCCCCAGCCAAATTTACAAGTGTCCTCAGAAAGCACTGTGGGATCTTGTTTCATTGTTAAGTTTTCTATCGACTGGACACAAGGCTGGTAAATGATGCAGTAAAAAAGACTTCATTAAAGTAAGGAGGTAACTTGCCAGGTAAACTGTGTCTTATTGCCATTTTTATTTTCTTTATTACACATTTATATTTCCAAGTACGTTTATTTATTCCTTGCTCCCTGGCAACTAGGAATAAGGTGATGCTTGTTTCAGAGAAATGTGGCCTTCTCCCAGGAACTCTTAATCCAGATGGAGAATGGCCTTGTAGAAGATGGGTTTATGAGAGCCCTGAGCATTTACAGCCTGGACCGAGGAGTTTCATGAATAATTTGGGCCACACTTGCACTCTCCCTCCCACTTCTCAGGCTCCCCTGGAACCCACCAAGTCCTCTGCACTGCTCCATCCTCAGAGGACACAGCTCCCCATGTAGTCCTCAGCCTCAAGCATGCGTGGTTTCCTTTATTCTCACACTACCTCTCCTCTTCTTTGGCGCTGCCACTTCTCCTCCTCAGCTCTGTCTCCTTTCACTTGTGAAGAAACATCCTTTGTGACATCAACCTAAGTCCAAAGGGTCCTTTAATTTATCACTGTGTGATGGGCTCCTGGCGACTATGTTTCCACAGTAGGAGACTTTTTCTGTTGGCTACTGTTGGTTAGGCCATTGGTAGGTCCCTGTCTTGCCTGGAAAATCCCATGGATGGAGGAGCCTGGTAGGCTGCAGTTCATGGGGTTGCCAAGAATTGGGCACGACTGAGTGACTTCACTTTCACTTTTCACTTTCATGCATTGGAGAAGGAACTGGCACCCCACTCCAGTGTTCTTGCCTGGAGAATCCCAGGGACAGGGGAGCCTGGTGGGCTACCGCCTATGGGGTCACACAGAGTCGGACACGACTGAAGCAACTTAACAGCAGCAGCAGGTTCCTGTCACAAGCCAGATCCTCCAGAGAGCTTCCCTACAGGAGCATCTTAGGACCTGCAGAAAGGTGTCTTCCATCTGCTGCAGGAGCTAAGCCTCATAGGAGGGCACATCACAGACAAAGACGAGCAGAACTCGTATGCACAGAGCAGTGGGCACCATGCAGAGCTCTTACAGCTGTATTCCATGGGAAATTCCTGGGCACCGATTTCAAATTTGTTCAAATTCTCACCAGGTTTCTGTGCTCAGTCCCTTCAATCATATCTGACTCTTTGTAATCCCATCCGACCATGGCCCACCAGGCTCTGCCATCCATGGGATTTTCCTAGCAAGGATACTGGAAGTAGGTTGCCATGCTTGCATCCAGGGGATCTTCCTGACCCAGGGATCAAACATATGTCTCTTGTGTCCCCTGCATTGCAGGCAGATTCCTTACCACTGAGCCACCAGGGAAGCCTGGTTTCTGGTCTCTTGTTTCAAGGAAGCCATCATGCTTTCAGGGAAGCCAGCATGCAGAAACCTCTGATGGAGGTTTCTGTTACTTCCATCCAAACACACAAAATTCCCCCACAAAAATCTTCCCACCATAAAAAGATGAATTTAGCTTGCTTATTTTTAGGGATGATATTAGGATTATTAGAATGATTAAGATTGTCACCAAATCTATATTTTGTATAGATTTTCTTGCTGTGTGAAGAAAATATTCCATTGTGGTCTAGATGAGGGTTTATGTATATGTTTATTTAAATTGGATAAATGGGACTCTAGAAACTTAGAAACAAGAAGCCAAATAATGCATAAAAATAAAATGTAAAGTCCAATAGGTAAACATAAAATTTTAAACTGTAAGAAATAATCTGTGAGTAAGGGAAAAAGACAAGGGAACCAGATCAAGTTGAGGAACCTTTGTATATTCATGGCAGAATTTTTAAATGATGCTTCAGCCATAAAAAGAAATGAAGCACTGACTGATGCAGGCAATAATATGGACAAACTTTGAAAACATGATACTAAGTGAAAGAAGCCAGATGCAAAAGGTTACGTATGGTATGATTCCATTTATATGAAATAGCCAGAGTAGATAAATCTATAGGCACAGAGGCAAATTAGTGGTTACCAGGAGCTGGGAATGGAGGGGCATTGAGGGGTGACTGCTAATGGGTATGGGGTTGCTTTGGGGGTGATGAAAATATTCTAGAATACATAGTAGTGATGATTGTACAATCCTTTCAGTTCAGTTCAGTTCAGTCGCTCAGTAATGTCTGCCTCTTTTTGACCCCATGAATCGCAGCACGCCAGGCCTCCCTGTCCATCACCAACTCCCGGAGTTCACTCAGACTCGCATTCATCGAGTCAGTGATGCCATCCAGCCATCTCATCCTCGGTCGTCCCCTTCTCCTCCTGCCCCCAATCCCTCCCAGCATCAGAGTCTTTTCCAATGAGTCAACTCTTCGCATGAGGTGGCCAAGGTACTGGAGTTTCAGCTTTAGCATCATTCCTTCCAAAGAAATCCCAGGGGTGATCTTCAGAATGGACTGGTTGGATCTCCTTGCAGTCCAAAGGACTCTCAAGAGTCTTCTCCAACACCACAGTTCAAAAGCATCAATTCTTTGGCACTCAGCCTTCTTCACAGTCCAACTCTCACATCCATACATGACCACTGGAAAAACCATAGCCTTGACTAGATGGGCCTTAGTCGGCAAAGTAATGTCTCTGCTTTTGAATATACTATCTAGGTTGGTCATAACTTTTCTTCCAAGGAGTAAGCGTCTTTTAATTTCATGGCTGCAATCACCATCTGCAATGATTTTGGAGCCCCCCAAAAATAAAATCTGACACTGTTTCCACTGTTTCTCCATCTATTTCCCATGGAGTGATGGGACCAGATGCCATAATCTTCATTTTCTGAATGTTGAGCTTTAAGCCAACTTTTTCACTCTCCTCTTTCACTTTCATCAAGAGACTTTTTAGTTCCTCTTCACTTTCTGCCATAAGGGTGTCATCTGCATATCTGAGGTTATTGATATTTCAATCCTTTAAGTATGCTAAAAAGCACCAAATTGTACACTTTAACATGGTGAATTTTATTTTATATAAATTCCATGTCAATTCCAAAATAGAAAAAGAAAGCATCCAGGAAGGAAGAATAAGTGCTATTTGCCCATTAGACTGAGCCTAATGAGATCTCGCCTTTCTCTGGACCCTTCTGTTTACAGTTCTCCTCTGGAATGGTCTGTATAAGAGTCTGCTTTTCCTGACAGCAAGGGTGTGAACTCCTTGATGTTGGAGGGTGTGTCTTGGTATCTCTCTGTTGATTGGCTGACTGTTACATGACTGATTCCATGAGAGCTGTAAATACCCAGCCACTTTGAGTAGGACAGGAATGTTATTTAGGCAAAATTGAAAGACAAGATAGCAGATTCAGGCAGGAGTGTGATTCCTTGGTAATCAGGCAGTGGATCTAAATAAAAAGACAAGTTTTGGGGGCTGGAAGTAGAAGAAATAGGAGACATTGAACAAGAAACAAATTTCTCACAGACCCAGACGGACACTGAGCTGGGAGGAAAAAACCATGCGGTTCTCAGTCCTCCCTTTCTTCCAAAATGAAAGAAACTCCATTAAAGAATTGTCAGTGTGCTTGGCACCAACAACTTCTTCTCTCCCCAGAGGGGCTCCTCAAGTCTTTAAGTGATAGTTGAAAAAATGAGAAGAGAAAAAAAAGATAGCTTAAGTCTAGGATTTTATCCTAGTTTGATTCAACCCTCTTAAGAACAACAGCAGCAGCAGTGAATCACACACAGAGCACACTAAACCCAAAAGAAATAAGACAATTCTCCTCCCACACCCCAGGCATCCTACGCGGATCTTGACACAAAGACAATGGAGGTTGCTAGAAGCCTCTGGAAAGGGACTCAAACACTGAGAGCCGAAGATGTAATCAGAAGTGACAAGCGTCCTCAACAAGTTTTTCAAAATTCAACAAGTGAACAACACACTTAGGTGTTTTGCCTCATCTGGATTTCTCTTTTAAGACAACCCACCTTCCCCAGTCAAGCCAAGCAGTCTGGATGGTGCTAGTTCACTAGGGTGCTCAACCCTAGTCCTGGCATAGGCGTGTGTGTTATGCCCAGAGTCCAAGTCCCCAAAACTGAGAGAATAAGACGTCCACAGCAATGCAAAAGCATGAAGGGGTTTATTGCTAGCTAGGGCTCAAGTCTCATCCAGCGCAGTGGAGTCTCGAGGAGAGCCCCGAGCTCTGAATCACATCTACTTTTATATAGATGGTTCTTTGTTCCTGTAACAGCATAGCTGATTGGTTAAACCGTACACATGCACGGGACTTTTAACCTCGCATCCCTATCCGGATTGGCTCAGGTCTGGCGCAGGCGGGAGGCTACAGGGATTTTTTTTTGATTGGTCGAGCTACACTGCCTGCGGGAGTTCCCAGTGCCTCAGCTTTCCTAGAGACTAAACCTCAGGCCTAGCCTGCCCCTTAGAGCCTGTCCTGGCTTCAGTTTGGTCCTAACAGTGTGGACCAGGGATGGATCATCGGAGCACCATACTCCTCCACTGCAGTGACTGGCTAAGGGATGAGCACATTATCTCATCTAAGCCCATCATACCTCTTCCTAGGTCTTTTGCTCAAGCCACCAAAGGGCACTAAAAAAAACTGGGAGGTGGATCTGAGCTGCTCCATTTGCCATCTAAACACCAAAAGGGAATATGCTCCCTGGGGACAAAAATAACCCAGAAGACTAGAAATCTTAGTAGTGAAAAGAGATCAGTCCATTGTTTGAGCATCTGAGTCCAGCCATACCTGAAGCTAACATTTCCTATCAACTTTATGGTTTCTTCAACCGAATTGTCTTTTAATTTTTGCTTTTGTCAGTTTGAATTGCACTCCTGTCACTTGCTACCCTGAGTCCTAACATTTCTAGTAAATGTCCACAGCGTTAAAAACAAAATGAATTGCAGGATCACTAGGTGATCCTACTATTTTTTCAGAAGTAGCAAGATACCTCTCCATTGCTGCATTTCTTCACTGGTTCACAAAATAAAATATTACCTGGTATTTAGGATTTGCTGGGCTTCCCAGAGGGCTAAGTGTTAAAGAATCCATCTGCCAATGCAGGAGATGCAGTTTTGATCCCTGGGTTAGGAAGATCCCCTGGAGTAGGAAATGGCAACCCACTCCAGTCCTCTTGCCTGGAGAATCCCACGACAGCGGAGCCTGGCGGGCTACAGTCTGTGGGGTTGCAAAGAATCGGACACGACTGAGTGACTAAGCACAAGCACATAATACATTCAGAGGAGATGATTAATGGTTAGAATAACAGGATCTTGAATGGCCAGAGCCAGCTATGAGCTTGGAGTGCTTTCTTAGCCCTGGATCACAATGTTATGGTGAGAATTTAATCAGACTGTATTTGTAATCCACACAGCATAGTATCTTACACATAGTTTACACCCTTAAAGGTTAGCCAGCATTTGTAAAAAGTTCAAAATGTGGCCCCTGCTCTCAATCAGCATACAATCTTGGAAACTTTTTTGCATGAAATAGTTGCAGTCAATTTGCTTGACTGAAAAAAAAAAAATGCCACACGTGGATTTCAAAGCATCCATACAATCATTTATCTAAACAGAAACTATGACCACAAGTGAAAAGAAATCTAAAAAAAATAAATATTAAGCCAACTGCTAATGAGATATCTGCTGTTGTTTCATTTAGGGATGGCTAATTGACTTCTGGCAGCCTCAATAAAGGAGGAAGAAATGACACACAGACTGGATATAATCAAAGTCCCTCAAAATTAAACAATTCCATGAATAATTCACTCTCCAATCTGTTTAATAGGAATAAAAAATGGAAAACAATGGTCTGTTTCCCAAATGACATCAGACACAGACAGAAAACACCCTAGATATCAAATTAAATAAGCACCATTAATAAATAATTTGAACTGCATTGCCTAATGTGTTGAATAAACAGCATTTGCATCCAAAAGGCTCAAGGGCCCTCAATGAAGTCAGAAAAGAAGGAAATTCAGATTCCACGGGGGCCTGGTTAACATTTTAATAATGTATGACCATAAACACTGCGTTTTCCTTTTCTATTTAATTATTATCTAATAACAAAACATTTGGGCACTAATGGGATTTTCAAAAGTAATTTTTCTTTAATTGCATCCCCTCCATCCATGCCTCTTATTCTCAGGCAGAGAACTGAGCTCAAGCTTTTCCAGGCACGGGATGAGGTTTCTCCCCACCCCGCACTCACCGTCCTCAATCCTGCATCACTGAGTTTGCTTTCAGACCCAGTCCCATATCCGGCCCTGCCCTCTTCTGCACCTGTGAAGCTTGAGCCTTGAGGTGTACTCTTCTCAGGACCCCTGGTGACCTGGTTTCTCACGACGTTGGCTTACAGGGACTCAGGTGGCAGGAAAGATGTCCCCAAGGCACCAGTTGTCTCCAGGGGGCCTCAGGACTGTCACTTCCCTCTGTGTCCTCCAAGCACTAGGATTTCTGGTTTCCTTACCATCCTCTGTTGGGCTCTTCCTCCCTGTCCATGATTTGGGCCAATGCCCCAGATCATGCTGTCCTGGAAAGTAGCTGGTGTGGACTCTATTCCTAGCAAGAATCTGACTAAGGCACCATCTCTCATTCCTCTTCCACTCACACTTATCCCCTTATACCTCCTGATGCCTCATTATCAGAAGATGCTATTTCTTCCTCCCTTGAGACCTTCCTCTCCCCCAGTAGCACCATTTTCAGAGCAGCCCTCTAGACTGGACGTCTATTCAGTGATCCTCAAAGAGTGTCTCCATCTTCCGGTTCATGGTGTTCAGACAGAAAACATCTGCTGAAGCTCACATCTGCACATTCTCCACATCCTGGCATCTCTTCAATCTTGATCTTTAAGACAACACACCGGTTTTATGGTGGATTATGAGAGCTGGTCGGAGAAGGCAATGGCATCCCACTCCAGTACTCTTGCCTGGAAAATCCCATGGACAGAGGAGCCTGGTAGGCTGCAGTCCGTGGGGTCGCTAGGAGTCGAACATGACTGAGCGACTTCACTTTCACTGTTCACTTTCATGCATTGGAGAAGGAAATGGCAATCCACTCCAGTGTTCTTGCCTGGAGAATCCCAGGGACGGGGGAGCCTGGTGGGCTGCAGTCCGTGGGGTCGCTAGGAGTCGAACACGACTGAGCGACTTCACTTTCACTGTTCACTTTCATGCATTGGAGAAGGAAATGGCAATCCACTCCAGTGCTCTTGCCTGGAAAATCCCATGGACAGAGGAGCCTGGTAGGCTGCAGTCCATGGGGTCACTAGGAGTCGAACACGACTGAGCGACTTCACTTTCACTGTTCACTTTCATGCGTTGGAGAAGGAAATGGCAATCCACTCCAGTGTTCTTGCCTGGAGAATCCCAGGGATGGGGGAGCCTGGTGGGCTGCCGTCTATGGGGTCGCACAGAGTCGGACACGACTGCAGCGACTTAGCAGCAGCAGCAGCATGAGAGCTAGTCCACGGCACTTTTTAGTGTTGCTTTGGGGCCACTTCCATGTGGGAGCGTCGTGTGATGCTCTGCCCTCTTTTTCCCTTTACATACTCACATTCTAGAGGTTATGAAGAGGAAATGCATCCCAGCTCTATTGGTAGTGCAATCTCGAGCAAGTTACCTCACATCTCTGAGCCTGGTTTTCTTATTCTTACATTAAATTGTTCCTGAAGTCCTACAACATACAGGGAAGTAGTAGCAAACAAGATTACATCAAAACCTATGTCTTAATGCAGCTTTATTCTAGCAGAAGAGAGAAGCAGTACAATTAATTTTCCTTCTGATGCTACTAATAATTTAGTATTGTGATAATACAAGGGGAAAATATAAGACCATATCACAAGGGGGAAAAATTTATATATTTATATATATGGGCTTCCCTGGTGGCTCAGATGGTAAAGAACCCGCCTGCAATGTGGGAGACCTGGGTTCGATCCCTGGGTTGGGGAGATTCCCTGGAGGAGGGTATGGCAACCCATTCCAGTATTCTTGCCTGGAGAATCCCCGTGGACAGAGGAGCCTGGAGGGCTACAGTCCATGCTGCTGCTGCTGCTAAGTCGCTTCAGTCATGTCCGACTCTGTGCGACCCCATAGATGGCAGCCCACCAGGCTCCCCCATCCCTGGGATTCTCCAGGCAAGAACACTGGAGTGGGCTGCCATTTCCTTCTCCAATGCATGAAAGTGAAAAGTGAAAGTGAAGTCGCTCAGTCATGTCCGACTCTCAGCGACCCCATGGACTGCAGCCTTCCAGGCTCCTCCGACCATGGGATTGTCCAGGCAAATAGAACCACAAAAAATTGAACACGACTGAGCGACTAAGAACAGCACCATATAAATATATATGTGTTTTTCCTGAAGCCACCATCTTCTCCCTTGGACCTTCCAACCACCATGCCTTGGGATTAGAAATCAACTACAAGGGACTAACCTGGTGGTCTAGTGGCTAAGTCTCTACATTGCCAATGCAGGGGGCCTGAGTTCAATCCTTAGTCAAGGAACTAGATCCCACATGCCACAAATAAGACCTAGCGCAAGTAAACAAGTAAAGAAATATTTTTAAAAAGAAATCAACTACAAGGAAAAATAAGCTATAAAAAACACAAACACGTAAAGGCTAAGCAGTATGTTACTAAACAACAAAAAATACCTGGTGACAAGTGAAAATAACACGACGATCCAAAACCTATGGGATACAGTTAAGCAGTTCTATGAAGGAAGTTTATGGCAATACAATCTAACCTCAGGAAACAAGAACAATCTCAAATAAACAACCTAACCATATACCTACAGCAGCTAGAGAAAGAAGAACAAACAAAACCCAAAGTTAGTAGAGAGAAATAAATCATAAAACTCAGAGCACAAATAAATGAAATAGAGATGAAGAAAACAATAGAAAAGATCAATATAATTAAAACCTGGTTCTTTGAAAAGATAAACAAAATAAACCTTTAGCCAGCTCATCAGGTCAAAAAGGGAGAGAGCTCACATCAATAAAACTAGAAATGAAAAAGGAGAAGTTACAACTGACACCACAAAAATACAAAAGACCATAAGAGACTACTATAAGCCAACTGTATGCCAATAAAAGGAACAACCTAGTAGAGATGAGCAAATTCTTAGAAAGGTACAGTCTCCCAAGCCCCGACCAGAAAGAAATAGAAAATACAAACAGACCAATCACAACTACTGAAATTGAAACTATGATTTTAAAAATTCCAACAAACAAGCCTTATTGTCGTTTACTAGTTAAGGTGAAAGCAAAGCGCGTATTGTTGCCTTAGGACTCCGTCTTTTCGTGCTCTGCACAAATCAATGTCTGCCCTTAAGCACAGGGACACCAACACTTAGATCTCTGGGTGAACTCAAAGGGCAAGACTGCAGGTGGTGAAAGTTCTCTCTTAATAATTAACACAAAGGCCATTTAACCAATAAATGGACCACCTGTTCTCCTTCGTATCAAACAGTTCAAGCCATCCATCAATCTTTGCCCATGTGATGTCTCACTTAGAAATCAAACTTTTACAACCCAACCCAAGTTGGTAGAAGGAAAAAAACTTACTAGACCATGTAACTAGAAAGGCTCAGATCTGGCTTTACACATGGCTCAATTTGAGTTCAAAGGATGACATAGAAACCTTATTTCTCTCTCTCCCTTTCAGCTGTACTTTGATGCAAATACCACTCTCTGTCATGCCCTCTCCTCCTCGGGGCAGAGTGGTTGCAGGAGTGTCAGCCCACATCCTCTCAAATTCATGTTAGGGTGATCAACAGTCTTCTTTTCTGGTGGATCTTACAAAGCCCTGAGCTTCATTTTGATTGGACCTGCTTAGGTCACCTGCTTGTGCTTGAGCCAATCACTCATTTGGAGGACGCTGTGCTTGGCTGCCTGGACCACTCATGCTAAAACTGATAGAAAGGAAATTGGGGGTTGTGGTTGACTGACATTTTTAGGGGTCCAGAAAGCCAAATAAAAATGACTACCTGTACCTCAAAAGAGTATGAAAGTGGAAAATTTTACCATTGCTTCTGCAAAATTCTTAATCTCTAAAAAATAAGAAGTCAAAAATTAATTATATGTATTAATTATATTATAATATACAGTGGAAGTGAGAAATAGATTTAAGGGACTAGATTTGATAAGAGTGCCTGATGAACTATGGACGGAGGTTTGTGACATTTTATAGGAGACAGGGATCAAAATTATCCCCATGGAAAAGAAGTGCAAAAAAAGCAAAATGGCTGAATGGGGAGGCCTCACAAATAGCTGTGAAAAGAAGAGAAGTGAAAAGCAAAGGAGAAAATGAAAGATATAAGCAGCTGAATGCAGAGTTCCAAAGAACAGCAAGGAGAGATAAGAAAGCCTTCCTCAGTGATCAATGCAAAGAAATAGAGGAAAACAACAGAATGGGAAAGACTAGAGATCTCTTCAAGAAAATTAGAGATATCAAAGGAATATTTCATGCAAAGAGGGGCTTGATAAAGGACAGAAATGGTAGGGACCTAACAGAAGCAGAAGATATTAAGAAGAGGTGGCAAGAATACACAGAAGAACTGTACAAAAAAGAGCTTCACAACCAAGATAATCACGATGGTGTGATCACTTACCCAGAGCCAGACATCCAGGAATGTGAAGTCAAGTGGGCCTTAGAAAGCATCCCTACGAACAAAGCTAGTGGAGGTGATGGAATTCCAGTTGAGCTATTTCAAATCCTGAAAGATGGTGCTGTGAAAGTGCTGCACTCAATATGCCAGATCTTCCTGGTGGCTCAGATAGTAAAGTGTCTGCCTACAATGTGGGAGACCCGGGTTCGATTCCTGGGTTGGGAAGACCCCCTGGAGAAGGAAATGGCAATCCACTCCAGCACTCTCACCAGGAAAATCCCATGGATGGAGGAGCCTGATAGGCTACAGTCCATGGGGTCACAAAGAGTCGGACATGACTGAGCAACTTTAATATGCCAGCAAATTTGGAGAACTCAGCACTGGCCACAGGACTGGAAAAGGTCAGTTTTCATTCCAATCCCAAAGAAAGGCCATAACTAAAGAACGCTCAAACTACTCCACAATTGCACTCATCTCACATGCTAGTGAAGCAATGCTCAAAATTCTCCAAGCCAGGCTTCAGCAGTACGTGAACTGTGAACTTTCAGATGTTAAAGCTGGATTTTGAAAAGGCAGAGGAACCAGAGATCAAATTGCCAACATCTGCTGGATCATGGAAAAAGCAAGATAGTTCCAGAAAAACATCTATTTCTGCTTTATTGACTATGCCAAAGCCTTTGACTGTGTGGATCACAATAAACTGTGGAAAATTCTGAAAGAGATGGGAATACCAGACCACCTGACCTGCCTCTTGAGAAACCTATATGCAGATCAGCAAGCAACAGTTAGAACTGGGCATGGAACAACAGACTGGTTCCATATAGGAAAAGGAATATGTCAAGGCTGTACATTGTCACCCTGCTTATTTAACTTATATGCAGAGTACATCATGAGAAATGCTGGGCTGGAAGAAGCACCAACTGGAATCAAAATTGCTGGGAGAAATATCAATAACCTCAGATACGCAGATAACACCACCCTTATGGCAGAAATTGAAGAGGAACTCAAAAGCCTCTTGATGAAAATGAAAGAGGAGAGTGAAAAAGTTGGCTTAAAGCTCAACATTCAGAAAACGAAGATCATAGCATCTGTCCCATCACTTCATGGGAAATAGATGGGGAAACAGTGGAAACAGTGTCAGACTTTATTTTGGGGGGTTCCAAAATCACTGTAGATGGTGACTGCAGCCATGAAATTAAAAGACGCTTGTTCCTTGGAAGGGAAGTTATGACCAACCTAGATAGCATATCAAAGAGCAGAGACATTACTTTGCCAACAAAGGTCCATCTAGTCAAGGCTATGGTTTTTCCAGTGGTCATGTATGGACGTGAGAGTTGGACTGTGGAGAAAGTTGAGAGCTGAAGAATTGATGCTTTTGAACTGTGGTGTTGGAGAAGACTCTTGAGAGTCCTTTGGACTGCAAGGAGATCCAACCAGTCCATTCTAAAGGAGATCAGTCTTGGGTGTTCATTGGAAGGACTGATGCTGAAGCTGAAATTCCAATATTTTGGCCACCTCATGCGAAGAGTTGACTCATTGGAAAAGACTCTGATGCTGGGCGGGATTGGGGGGCAGGAGGAGAAGGGGACGACAGAGGATGAGATGGTTGGATGGCATCACCGACTTGATGCACATGAGTTTGGGTGAACTCTGGGAGTTGGTGATGGACAGGGAGGCCTGGCGTGCTGCGATTCATGGGGTCGCAACTAGTCGGACATGACTGAGCGACTGAACTGAACTGATTGTATATATTAATGTAATATACTATATAATTATTGGGGAACAAATTATTTATATTAAAAATTATTATAATATGCTATACTAGATAGTAATAGGGTTGATATATATAATTCTATATATTACTCATACATATAAATTAATTTATAATAGGTATCATTAATTCTGGCTCTTACATGGTAGCTTGTCAGTGTCTTGAACTTCTGTTTGCATTTCTGCAACTCCGAGCTCAGGGAAACACCAGAGCAGCCAATAAAACCTGCACAGCAAACCAGCTTTTAAAAAAAGTATCACCTGTTTCCTACTGACCTTTTAATGATGTAAGCAATTAATTCACAAAATTTTCTGGAAAATTAATCTTACAGACAGGTCAAAAAGCAAGTGGTCTGCCTGTTTGCTGGAGTGAAAAAAGAGAGAACTTCTGAAAAACAAACAAAAATAACCTTTAATACAGGTGAAAGTTCCCTGAACTTCTAAAATATGACACACTGTCTGTTCTCAGACGGGAATTACAGAGACTGTATTAGTTTGTCAGGGCTGCCATAACAAAGTTACACAAGAAATTAAGTTTCTCACATTGCCAGAGGCTCTAAGTCCGAGATCGAGGTGTCAACAGAATTGATTTGAAACCACTCTCTTCAGCTGGCCGTCTTCTTTATGTGTTCTGATGGTGTTCCATCTGTGTGTCTGTGTCCAAATTTTCTCCTCTTCTCTACTCAGTGCCCTGTGGTAAGGAAGGAAATCCTAAATGGGAAGGAAATCCAAGGAAGAGGCGATGTATGTATACATGTGACTGATTCACCTTACTCTGCAGCAGAAACTAACACAACATCGTAAAGCATCTATACTCTAACAACAACAAAAAAAAACAAATTTCTTCCTCTTACAGGACACCAGCTATATTGGATTGGACCACTCGTATGACCTCATTTTACCCGGCATGTGTGCGTGCTAAGATGCTTCAGTTGTGTCCGACTCTTTGCGACCCTGTGGACTGTAGCCCCCCAGGCTCCTCTGTCCATGGGAGTCTCCAGGCAAGAATAGTGGAGTGGGTTGCCGTGCCCTCCTCCAGGGGATCTTGCCAACCCAGGGACCGAATCCGTGTCTCTTATGTCTCCTATACCTATATTGGCAGGCAGGTTCTTTACCACTAGCACCAACTGGGAAGGCCTCATTTTCCCTTAATTACCTTTATAAAGACCCTCTATCTCCAAATACAGTCACATTCTCAGGTACTGAGGGTTAGGACCACAACAGATGAATTTGGGGAGGAGTGCACAGTTCAGCCCATCCCAGCGGCTTTGCACTGTTGCTGATACAGACAGTGCTCTTTCTGTATAAATGAGAATGAAACTCGTGATACATAAAAATCCTATAGTTGTATATTATTGCCTTCAACATGAAAATGTGAACATGTTTTAACCATCTTCTCCCCAAAGGAGATTGCAAGTGACATGAAGAGATTCAGATTCAAAAATCTGGAACCTTCGGTTCAGACCATGTGGAACCAGCATGAGAAGGACCTGAGTGGCCAGCTGTTGTGTGTCCATCTGGCATTGTTCCACCTGCTCTGGGAGCCGCACCTGTTCTCCCTGGGCGAACAAAACCCCACCCCCAGGCCCTGGTTGCATGTGGCCTCTGTAGGCCTGTGACCCAGGCTAAATGCGTCAGATCTTCTCTTTCCCGAATTCAAATCTTGAGCTCTGTGACAAAGACGGGAGATGGTGGGGGTGGCTCCATGCTCAGGTGTCTGAGATCTTGCTTACAGCCCTCTGTCCCCTGATTTGGAGCTGCTTGTAGGACATTATTTATACCCATGTGGATCCCAATACTGGCAGCACACCCAACCACCCAAACCACCTTTGTGTACTTTACACTAGAAGACTCAAAGGGCAGGAAGAAAATGCAACCAAGCATAGGACCCCATGGGGTCTTTGAGGCGGGGGTTGAGGGGGGGGCAAGACTTCCGCCATATCCTCCACTTTATCTCCTCTCAGAATTAAGTAAATAATAGTTTCTGATGCACATTTCCTGAATTGTTTTGCAGATGTGAAAATCCCCTGCTGCTGCTAAGTCGCTTCAGTAGGGTCCGGCTCTGTGCAACCCCATAGGCAGCAGCCCACCAGGCTCCCCCGTCCCTGGGATTCTCCAGGCAAGAACACTGGAGTGGGCTGCCATTTCCTTCTCCAGTGAATGAAAGTGAAAAGCGAAAAGTGAAGTCGCTCAGTTGTGTCTGACTCTTAGCGACCCCATGGACTGCAGCCTACCAGGCTCCTCCGTCCATGGGATTTTCCAGGCAAGAGTACTGGAGTGGGTTGCCATGAAAATCCCCTACCACATGGATATTAACCACTTGATGATCTTGAGCACAGAGCCCCAGGCGCCCTGGAGCCTAAGGACTGATAACGTAAAACTCTGTGACACTGTGCTGTTACCCTACCATCAGCCAATCAGAGAATCATGCACAAGCCCATCACAGACCCTATGACCACCCCTCCCCCACAACTTGCCTGTAAAAATGCTTTGCTTCGGGGAGCTTGAGGCTTTTTAGGGCCTGGGCCACCCATCTCCGTGCATGGCCCTGTAATAAGCCTTTCTCTGCTTCAAACCCCATCATTTCAGTTTGTTTGGCATCACTGTGCTTCGGGCACATGAACTTGCCTAAACTGAACCATTTAAGAGAAAGGCCTGAAAGGACCTGTCTTTTTGTGGGAACGTACCTCTGCTGTTTATTCCTGAACAGCAGCTCTGAAGGACACACCTGGGCCTTCAGAGCCTGAGACCTGCAAGGCCAGCTCCAGCCAAAACCCTACGTGTGATCTTTCAGGTCCATCACAAGTCACTGTAAGGCTTTGACAGACAGGCCCACAGGGCATGCTGCCCTCCCCACACCAGACTTGGTGAACAGCCAAGAACAGCCTTTCTGAGTTTTCTGAAAGGACTTCCATCAAGGACTCAAGTCCCCTGGGCCGGCTATGCCCAGGTGAGATCCACCTTCTTAACCTAGGCATTTGCATGTGAAGGCCTTTTAAGAAGGCCCTTGGTTGGGGCACTTTTGTCTGCTCTGACCCTCTACTTTCCCACCCCCAGCCCTTCCTCTCCTGCCCCTCCTCATCCCCTGACTCCAATCAAGAGCCTTTTGTGGGGGTCTTCTTAGCACTGAGCTCATCTAACTGACCCTCACCCCATTGCAGTTCCGTGCGTGTATGCTCAGGCACTTCAGCTGTGCCTGACTCTGTGCGATCCTATGGACTGCAGGTTCCCAAGCTTCTCTGTCCATGGGATTCTCCAGGCAAGAATAGCAGAGTGGGTTGCAATTTCCTCCTCCAGGGGATCTTCCCGACCCAGGGATCAAACCCAGGTCTCCCGCATTGCGGGCAGATTCCTTACTGCTGAGCCACTGGAGAAGCCCTGCAGTTTTGTAGGGAAATAAAAAACATTGAGAGCTGGAACATTTCAGTGTTTATCTTTTCCTCTTGCCTGCACTGTTGCAGGGCTTCCCTGGTGGCTCAGCTCATAAAAAAACCTTGCAGAGGTCACCAGTGGAGTTCCTGGTGGCAGAAAGTATTTGGATGGGACTTCCCTGGTGGTCCAGGGACTAAGACTCTGCATTCTCAGTGCAGGGGGCCTGTGTCTGATCCCTGGTCAGGGAACTAGATCTCACATGCCACAAGCCAAGAGTTCACATGCTGCAACTAGATCCCACACCCCACAAATGGAGATCAACGATCTTGTGTGCTGCAACTAAGACCTGGAACAACAGGATAAATAAACGAATAAAAAGCCTTTCCCCTCTTATGCCTGGAATAAATTGATGGGGATCTAGACCACGGAGACACTAAGATAGAAAGCGGGGAAAGAGCATATTAGGACTAAATCACGTCAAGCTGTGGGAGCCTGAGTGGTAGTCCTAATAAAAGTATTTGGTCATCACGCTCGCTTTGACAACACGTATACTAAGCTGGAATCATACAGAGAAGGTTAGCATGGCTCTTGCACAAGGACGACAGGCAAATTCATGAAACAGTTCATTAAAAAAAAAATGTATTTGGTTATCTTCCCAAGGTCTTTCTGGAAGCATTCATTGGTTCCAGTCCCTCTCAGTATTCATGATCTGAATTCCAGGGAAGGAACTCGAGACATCCCCCAATGCACTTGGAAAGAGCAGGTCGTCTGGGTTAGCAACCCGCTGGACAGCATCCCATGTGACATTGATTATTTCCCAATGGGGAAATCAGGTGTTATTTCCCTAAGTGAATAAACGCTGAACTGCCACGAATTAAAGGTACAGTGCAGTAAGACACCTGCAAAGGAAAAATCCCAGGGCCTGAGAAGGAATGTTCTACAATGAGGTTCTCATCCACAGCCTTTTCCCTCTTATGCCTGGAATAAATTGATGGGGCTCTAGACCACGGACACACTAAGATAGACAGGAAGTGGGGAAAGAGCATATTAGGACTAAATCACGTCAAGCTGTGGGAGCCTGAGTGGTAGTCCTAATACCACTCTTAATTATCTCATGTCTTCCTGGGAACCATAAGATGAAGTGTCCTCTGGCCTCAGCCTGAAGCCAAATTCAACCCCAATACTGAATTAAAACTTATACACAGAATTTTGGATAAAGTGGAGATGAATAGCTTTGTTGCTTTGCCAGACAAAGGAGGCCACAGGGGGCTAATGCCCTCAAGACTGCATGCCCCGACCTGGAAGGGTAATGAGGAATTTTATAGTAATGGTTCAAAGAGGGTGTGGTCAGCTCATGAATATTCTTCTGATTGGTTGGTGGTGATAAACTCTGAAATCAGCCTCATCAACCTTCTGGTTCTAACAAGTCTGGGGTCTACCTGCTTGTGAACAGAAGACAGTTAGCTTCTTCCACCTGGGGTGGATTTCAGTATCTGCAAAACAGTTCAAAGATATTGTTCTGTGTATCCCTTGAGGGGGAACCAGGACCCTGCCCCAAGGCTTCACTACTGTTTCTCCTGACTGCTCCTCCTTTGTCTCCACATCCCCCCTTTTCCCCGATTAGCAACTGTGTGAACCTGCCCCTTGGAATTCAGGGAAGGTCATGGAGGCGGAATGAAGACTACTTTCTGTAATCAAGAAATGAGGGACACAGAAAGGCTTTGTGTGCAGGAGCCCCGCAGGGTCCTGCTTGGTTTCAAGCCTTCATGCTGCCCTGCTTCAGAGACACTGGTTCAATGGCTGGTCCTCCTCCATCCCCATCCTCACCCATCACCTCAGCCCACTCCCATCACTGGAGACTCTCCATTTGACCTCAGGGAACCAAAGTTTCTCCTTTTAACTGCAGCCTCCTGGACAAGCTTCCTGCTTTATTCAGCACCCATGGCTCCAACTTCTGGAGTTCAAGTCACCCTTTAGAGAGTCATGGTGCATGCCTAAGACCTAAGCTTGGTGGGAGCAGGAACCTGGGTCTGAGTCCTGACTCTACCACTTACTGACTGTGTGACCCAGAACAAGTTATTTGACCTCTCTGAGCTCATTTTCCTCTTGTATGAAATGGAGATGATAACAGAACCTTCCTTAAAGGGCTGCATGGGGATTAAGTGAGAAACTATAAATTAAACACTTAGCACATAGTGTTCACTAGGGAGCATTAATTGTTAATGATTTATTGTTACTAATATTATCCAGCTAGCCTATATCATACAGCAGTACAATAAAATAAACCACTCTTCTGGGTCATTTTCTTCCCTGGAGGGATTCTAAGATGACTCAGAAAGGACCTAAAGGACTTTGAAGGTAAGTAGGGAACATTCCAGTTGAACCACAAAAGACTTACAGCTTTTCAAGTTAGCTGTAGACTTGCTACTATATATAAACTATAAATTACAAAAACACACAAAACCCAGTAATGCTTCAACAAAGAAACTAGGATCCTAGACCTGGGAATAAAGAGAAAACCCACGTTGCCCAAGTTGGCAATAGATTCACGTTGACACCAACAAAAATCTCTGAAAAACAAACAGGAGCCCCCTACGCAGATTTCTGAACTACACACAGCAGACTGCAACTGGGAAAGATAATTCATCGTCATAAAAACAAACATCCATTTTACACTTGCATGGCAATGAGGATGCTCTTATTTGCATAATGATGGTGATTTGCATATGATAAAAATTTGCCTGAGTGAGTCTCAAGCTCGGAATACATTCAAATATGATACCACTGGTACAATTTTCTCAAGGATCCAAATTTAATACTATTTATCTAATGAAAGGAAAAAATAAATATTGGCTGTAACATCCCATTATGCTCAAGAGTTGGTTTTAAATTACACTTAAGTAAGCAAAGTAAAGACTTATCTATAGGTGAGAACACCTCCTCTCAAAATGGAGACTTTCAGCCACACACATACAAAATTACCTGTAATAAGCATTTGATGCATATTGACTTAAAAAAAAAAAGCACAACGTGAGAGTTGCAAGTTAAGTTCTATTTGGAGCAAAGTGAGAACTGCAGCCTGGGAGACAGCACCTCAGAGAGCTCGGAGAAGCTGCTCCAAAGAGGCAGGGGGTAAAGCTTAGTACATATATAATTTTGGTGAAGGGGGAATACATGCAGTCAAGCACATATTTTTCCAAGTCTTCTACTAGTCTGGTGAACTTTGCTAGTCACTAGGAACAATCATTGCCATGAAGGATTTTGGTGCTTAATGACGAGATACAAGAATTGGACTCATAAAATTGGCTGAGAATATCTAACTATCTGAAGACCTGTCCTGCCAGTTTTTCCCTGAGCACCAAGTGCCTCATTTCTGCTCTCTATGCTGAACTCAGCAGCTGCAGCACCACATGGTTTAATCCTTGTAGAGGCAGATGGCAAGTACCCGTGGCAAGTGTCAAGTTGTAGGTGACATGCATGAACACAATGCTTGCACTGTAGGTTAGGTGCAAATCAAGAGCAGGAGACGTGTCTTGAAAAGATGGACATCCTCAAGGAAAGGGAAGAGAAGGGAAGGGAAGAAGAGAAAAGATATTCTTAAGGTGTGCAAAAGGTGGATAACTTTCAAACCTGCAGCACACACAAAAACTGAAGTACAGTGAAGTGGTTTCTAGGCTCCATGTCTTAAGAGCGAAAGGTATGGGAAACTATCTTCCATCTGGCTCGGTGAAATAGAGAGATGCAGCATGAGACTTTGTGGGTCTGATTGCTCTTGGGAAGTTTCCCATGTGACTCTCTAAAAGATGCTGTGTTCCTCTCTGCTTCCACCTGCCTCTGAGGGTGCATGGACAGAGCCTTCCTTTAATTTCAGTCTCTAAGAGAGGATCTCTGGGGCAATCAAAACCAAAATAGTATTTGTCTAATGCCCACATGATTACAGCACGAGGCGGGTGACCACACTGTCCCCGCCACTGTCCTTCCCACTCAGATGGGATGTTGCTGACGGGATGTTCTCTGAGCACAGCTGGGGAGGGCTGTGGTGGGGGCAAGGGTGAAGAATCCTTTCCATATAATATATGCCATTCACAGCGGTTTTCTTTTACAGATTTTGACTGCAACCCAGAATAAGAAATAGATTTGACATTACCTGAAATATACAAATTTATGCATCCTGGTGAATCACAACTGAAACACAAACATCATAACTGAAACACAATTTCAAAAAATGATACTTTTTCTACTGTGCTGGTGGTGCTCAGTTGTATCCGACTCTTTGTGACTCCACGGACTCTAACCCACCCAGGTGCCCCTGAGCATGGGATTTCCCAGGCAAGAATACTGGAGTGGGTTGCCATTTTCTTCTCCAGAGGATCTTCCCAACCCAGGGATTGAACCTGCCTCTCCTGCATTGCAGGCAGATTCTATACTGCTGACCCATCAGAGAAGTCCACCTTTATTTACGTGAAGCATCTCTTTATTTTCTATCCCATCCTGTCCCGTGTCAATTTACATTAAATCCTGGTATGGGATGGCCTCTCATTTCTTTTTAAATGATGACCACATCTCTCTACATTAATTTCAACACCGACAAATGAACTAAAACAACATTGACTGAGATTCTAAAAAATGGGGGGAGGTGCAAATCTTGGGATTTATATGTTAGGACAAACTCATACACCCTGTTCCAAGCGTTGCAAGTTCATTTCTGCTGTCTACTCATCTTCCCTCTTCTCTGCCTTTAACAGAGAGAAGTCAGGTCTTTGGACCTCTTAGCTGTGAGTTATTGAATGACTGTGCAAAGTCTTACAGGAAAACTAAGCTTTACACTTAAAGAAATGAGATGGTGGCTAATAAAGGTTATCAAAAAATAAACAAAGAGCTTCTTAACCAGAACCGTGGTACAAGCATAAGAACTCGCCTGTGAATCTGGGAACTAATTTGAGCTTTTATCTTTAAAGGAAGGTGCATTTTGAGCTGAAAAGTGAGAAATGTCGTCAACTATACTTTAAATATCTATATGTAAAAAAACAAACCTATCAATCTAACCATCTGAAACTGCTTACAGCCATTATTCCAGTGGGGTCAAATTTGTAAGAAGTGTGATGCTATTCCTTACCTCTCTACCCACGGCAGGCATCAATAGTAGATCACGCTGGAACTTCCCTAGTGGTCCAGTGGTCAAGAATCCACCTTATGCAGGCTTGATCTCACACGTCACAGAGCAAGTAAGCCCACACTCCAGAGCCCCTGTGCCACAACTAGAGTCTATGCATTGCAACAAAAGATCTGCATGAGGCACTGAAGATTCTGTGTGCTGCAACTAAGACCCAATGCAGTCAAATAAATATATAAATAAATAAAATATGTTTAAAATAGTGGATAAGACCACTGTTTGCCTGTGAACCCAGATTAGACTTCAGAATCCCTCTCCCTGGAAGCCCCCACCTGTCAATTTTAGTTGGCAGGGTTGATGAAATGTACATGAACCTCAAGTCGACACAAAGACAAGTGTGAGGGCTTTCAAGTAAAGATCTAGGTGGGTGACAGGTCCTTCTGTAAGCGAATATTTCACTTTTCATCCAGGACAGTCTGGTCTTGATTAATCATGGCTAATGTCTGAAGTGTCTTTTTTATTCTTTATGAAGAAAAGAGAAAAAGATTGGTTTATTGTAAAAGTTCTGGGTGGCAAGGAAAAGAACTTCCTCAAATATTACTGTCAGTTGTTCAAAGTTATCTTTAAAATTCCTTGCAGTTTTGGTCTTTAATAATTAAATAACAAATAATAAATCAAAAGCAGTTGATGATTTCAGTTTTACCAAGTCCTAGCACCAGAAAAAATACTGCTTAATAAAGAAAGAAGATGTTTATTTCTCTGTATGGCTTCAACAAGTATGTATTAAGCATCTACTAGGATAAGCAGATTAACTGGTTTATAGTCATCTTTCTAATGATGGAATAAAGTAGCTAAAACTTCTATAAAAGAATAGATTTATAGATTTTTATAAGAATATTTAGAGAATGTAATAACAAAATGAGCTCAAAGATGAGAAATCAAGACTTCCCTAGTGGTCCAGTGGCTAAGACTCTGCACTCCCAATACATTGGGCTCAGGTTAGATCTCTCATCAGGAAACTAGCTCCCACATGCTGCAACTAAATATCCTGCATGCTGCAACAGAGATAGAAGATTCCACATGCTGCATCAAAGACCGGTGTAGTCAAACAAACAAAGAAATATTTAAAAAAAGAGAGAGAGAGAAACCACCAAGGCAGAAAATGCAGCTGCACTCTGTGCAGTGTCTGTTGACATTTGTATCCCCTGGGGAAGGGAACTGAATTTTCCCTGAGATGTCCATTCACAGAGTCAACTAGATGCTGCTTTGATTTAATTTAAGTAAGACCTACCATACTGATCAGCCAAGTGAGCTGTTCAGAGTCTCCCCAGGGGGATTTTTCCCCTAGCGACATCCATTAAGATGTTCTATGCATCTTAACCATTGACACACCTAGAAATAATATTCAACTACATATCTGGTCATCCTGCACCCTGGTCAAGCTTTATATGTATACATACATTTAATATATTTAAATATCATGTAGAAAATTGTCACATATACAGAATACATATCATATAGAATATATCATATGCATAAGATATATGATATATATGTAATTGGAAAATTGGGTCTGACATATATACACTGCCATTTGTAAGATAGATAGCTAGGGGGAAGCTGCTGTACAGCACAAGGAGCTCAGCTCGGTGCTCAGTGATGACCTGGGTGGAGGGATGGAGGGAAGAGAGGAAGGTTCAAAAGGAAGGGGATAGATGTATACATATAGCTGACTCATTTCACTGTATCGCAGAAACTAACACAGCATTGTAAAGCAATGATACTCCAATTAAAAAAATTTTGTTTTTAATTAATGCAATGTGATATCCTAAATGGGATCTGGGAACAAAAATAGGACAATAGTGGGAAAATAGTGAAATTCAAATGAAACTGAAAGTATAGTTAAGGGCTGAACCAATGTTAATTTCTTAGTTTTGATAATTTTATTATATTTATCCAAGATATTAACATTAGTAGAAGCTGGCTAAAAGGTTCAGTTCAGTTCAGTTCAGTCGCTCAGTCGTGTCCGACTCTTTGTGACCCCATGAATCGCAGCACGCCAGGCCTCCCTGTCCATCACCATCTCCCGGAGTTCACTCAGACTCATGTTCATCGAGTCCGTGATGCCATCCAGCCATCCCATCCTCGGTCGTCCCCTTCTCTTACTGCCCCCAATCCCTCCCAGCATCAGAGTCTTTTCCAATGAGTCAACTCTTCGCATGAGGTATATGAAAAAAATCCCTGTACTTCCCTTGCAACTTTCCTGTATATTTACTGTATTATCTCCAAATAAAAAGTTAACAGCAAAATAAGAATATATGTATCATCTTTAAAATATATATGCATATAGAATATATCATATACATAATATATAAGTAGAACACTTGTATCCTATATAGAATATATGCATCATATATAGAATATATCTATCATATATGGAATATATGTATCATGTAGACTATACCATAGAAAATGTATACAGAAAATATATATCATATATAGAATATATGAAGAAAATATACCATGTATAAGGAATAAGGTGGCATTGTGGTAAAGAATCCACCTGCCAATGCAGGAGACACAAGAGACATGGGTTCAATCCCTGGGTCAGGAAGATCCCCTGGAGTAAGAAATGGCAACCCACTCCAGTATTCTTGCCTGGAAAATTCATGGACAAAGGAGCCTGGCGGACTACAGTCCAAGGGGTTACAAAGAGTCAGATGTGACAGCAATATGCACCATGCATTGCATATCATAAATAGAATACATGTCATATGTACAATACATATCATATATAGAGCATATATATAGAGAGAGAGAGTATATATATGTGTGTATATATATACTCTTTGGAGAATCCTAACTATACACCTCCTCTGCCCAAAAGGTCTCAGTGGCTTTCATCTCATGCAGCATAAAATCCACATTCCTTGCAGTGGTCTACATGGCCCCACATAATCCCACCCCATCATCTTGATGTCTTCACCTCCCCCAGTCTGCACTCTCTCTGAGGCATCCAAACTGGCCTCCCTGCATTCTGTCCCCCTCTTTGAACCTCTTTTTCCTCAAACTCTTTCTCACCTTCTCTAAATTTTTTTTGGTCAAATAACACTCTCTGTAAAATATCCCCAGAACCTAAGCCCAGCACCCCACCATGACAGGAGTATACACCAGTGCTGTACCCCTGAAACTAGCACAACCTTGTAAGTCAATTATACTCCAGTAAAAATTTAAAAATGATTGTAGGTCTACCAGGCAGTTGCCACTCTTGCGTCTTTTGAAGCCATCCTGGCGGCCTTTGAGTCACACACCCGTTTCCTCCCAGTGTTTGCAAGTCCGTCATCTCCAAGTCCTCCTTCATATAAATAGGTGCCTCTTTCTTTAACCCTTTGCTACAATAAATGTACTTGGAGCTAACAAATTATTTATCATGCTATTTCCTTAACATCTCAGTAAGAAAGATTATGTCATATAATTTTCTTCTAGCCAGAGAAACAAAGTTTAAGAGGGGAGTATGAAAAACATCCTTGTCTCTCCCCCAAAGATTCACTGATCCTGTCTTGCGGGACCTTGCAAGTCCACTAACAGGACACCGCACCCTCCCGAGATGTACACATCCGGAGTTCAGTCGTCAGGCGGGATGACTTCCGTGTTTATTAGCATAAAAGAGAGCAATCAGCTGAAACCCTGGCACCATCTGGAGGAAAATCGATGTCTCTATATTTAGACCAGCTGGGAGCCCATTCAACCAAACCAAATGCACATGTCTATTTGCAAGTACGTGTCAATCGCACATTCGACAGACACCTCACATCTCACTTCTGCTGTTT
This sequence comes from Capricornis sumatraensis, assembly GCF_032405125.1. Taxonomy (NCBI): domain Eukaryota; kingdom Metazoa; phylum Chordata; class Mammalia; order Artiodactyla; family Bovidae; genus Capricornis; species Capricornis sumatraensis. The sequence goes on along the minus strand of NC_091085.1, from coordinate 54,015,372 downwards.
ATCAACCTGGGAAAACAAGGGCTCCACCCAGACTCAGGGCGGTCCCCTTGTTTATAAGGAATGAAGAGAGCAACCAATAAAAATAAGAAGAGATGTGGATGCAAACAGCACCCAGCAGACATCACTGGAAAACACAGCTTTCATATCCTACCCTGAGCTCTGTATAAAAGGAATCCAGCGGCCAGCTCCTGCTTCATAAACAAAGGACATTATGCCGTCCTTTGGACCTCATTGTCCCTGTTCAGACTTGAGTCATTAGAGCTCCGTGTCAGTTCCATGGATGCTTAACTGAATCCCTGGTACTCAGGAGATGTTTATTAATTTCATCACTTATTTAGTGCAACCGACATTAATTGTCAGCTGTGAGCAAGGTGGCTGGATTAAGTGTCTGTAGTGGACAATTGTATTTTTTTAGCGTTATTGAGATATGAATGACAAGTGAAAATTGTATACATTTAGGATATACAATATAATGTTCTGGTCTACATCGTGACATGATTACCATAATCAAGCTACTTAACAACTTATGACCAGAGACCTACTAATAAGAGTTTTGTTACCTGAATGTTGACTGGGGACGTTCCAATATTCAGTTACATACCAAATTGCCAGCCACAGGTGTTAGTTTCTGCAAAAATCCCCTGGTCAATAATGTGTTAATGTATTGATAGGAATGGCAACCCATTCCAGAATTCTTGCCTGGAAAATCCCATGGACAGTGGAAGCTGGCATGCCACAGTCCATGGGGTCACAAAGAATCAGACCTGACTGAGTAACTGAGCATGGATGCATGCATCAGTAATTTCACAATTACCCTTTTATTGTGCTGAGAACACTTGAGATCTCTCAGGGGGATTTATTAGGCTTTGCAGTTGCAGTCAACAGGAAGTCTGGCTAACTGAAGCAGAAAAGAGACTGAGAAAATCCTGGATAATTCATAGGAGCTCTATGTGCTTCCCAGGTGGTGCTAGTGGTAAAGAACCCACCTGCCAATGCAAGAGACACTAGAGACATGGGTTCGATTCCTGGGTTGGAAAGATCCCCTGGAGGAGGGCATGGCAACCCATTCCAGTAATCTTGCCTGGAGAATCCCATGGACAGAGAAGCCTGGCGGGTTAGAGTTCATGGGGTCTCAAAGAGTCAGACATGACTGAAGTGACTTAGCAGCAGCTGTGTGTAAAAACCATACAGAGAGCAATGCTGCCCCAGGTGGTGTTGAGGATGAGGTGGGAGAAGACACATGTGTCCCAACTGCTGTGATGATGTTGTTCTGCCTGTGTGGCTGGTGTGGCATCTCTGATCCACAGAGAAATGGGAATCTGCCCATTTTAAATCTCTCTTCCTGGAGCAACGCAGTGTGTCTTTGAGAGTGCTAACCTCACCCTCTGGCATTCCTTCCAGCTATGGCACCGGCCAGCTCTTGGCTTACCTCTCTTTTCTGAAATGATGGGCACACATGCATTTCCTGACCTCCCCTGCCTCTAGCTATGACCATGTGTCTGAATACCAGCTAAGGAAATATGGGGAAGTGGCACACCCAATCCCAGGCATGCCCCAGAAACACTGCTATGCCTGATCATCTTTCTCTGCCTCCATGCACTGGCTCATAAAGAAGATCTCGAGGAGGACAGAGCCAGAGGATGCAAAGGACTTGGGTCATCATCTTCCAGAGAAAAGACTGTATACCAACTCCCACTGGATTGTGATGTGAAGGAAAAAGAGACTTAGTGTTAAGACACTAAGATTCTACAATGTAGTTTATCTGTTTGGCCAGCCATATTATTTCTCTTAATTAATATAGGGACATTATGGGAAGTAACCCATTCCATATTCCAAAAAGGTTCATAAGTTTTTGTTCTTTTATTTTTCCACTTTACAGATTACCAATGACTTGTATGTATTTTCCTGAGTTTTCTGTTTTCTGAATCTTTATAAAGGAAATGTTCTCAAATATGGGAAAAGTCTAATAAGTTTGGTTATGAAGAATTTACAAAAACATTCATTCAGCAGTTACTACATTCCTGCTGTCATATTACTCTGTAATGGAAAACTAAATAATAACCTTTATTAAAACTTTAAAAAGGGACAAAAAGAGACCCTCTTCCTCCCACCAGAAGTAATAATATTGGGACACAAGTTACTTGAGACATTAGGAAATCCATCAAGATTTCAGCAAGAAAACATTAAACTAATGTGATGTTGAGATATGGATGAGATCAAAGATGCTCTGATTTTTATTAAATATACATATATCCATAAAATATTATTGATATCTATTAAAATATCTGAGCCATTTCTGTAACATCCAATGTGAATTGATGGCTTTGCTAGACCAATATAAAAAGAGGATCCTCAATAATCATTGCACACCTGGGTATTCTGTATTTATTATTTATTTAATCTTCACAGTGCCACTTAGTTAACCCCAAATCCGTTTACAAATTCCCTTTCTTCTGCTGCTTTCAACAAGAATGGAAAGCCAAATACCCAAGGGAGGCCTTATAATACTGTACTGGTCAATAACACATAAAGAGAAGTTTAGAGGATAGGATAGGGTAAGGTAGAGGCAAATCTGATAAACCTTGTGTTTTTTTTTTTTTAATTAAAAAGCAACATATCTGGAAGAAAGGGAAAGGAAAGGAACCCCAGAGCTACCACCATCTCCAAATAATTATTGCCTTGACCCCTGATATGATGGCAGGAGCTCCAGCAGCCATACTATGATCATGAGGTAAAGCTTAGGAGAATTGTAGACATACTCTTTGGACATGAGTAAGCCACTGAACTGATACATCAGGACTTCTTTTTGTGAGGAAAAGAACTCCCTACTTGTGAAAATTACTAACAATTCATGTGTTTCTAATTAATATATCTTATCTCTATATTGTAGATGAGGAATTTGAGACACAGGGAGATTGTGTGACTTTCCCAAGCTGCTGCTGCTGCTGCTAAGTTGCTTCAGTCATGTCTGACTCTGTGCGACCCCATAGATGGCAGCCCACCAGGCTCCGCTGTCCCTGGGATTCTCCAGGCAAGAACACTGGAGTGGGTTGCCATTTCCTTCTCCAATGCATGAAAGTGAAGTAGCTCAGTCGCTCAGTTGTGTTCCAAGCTAGTGAGCCACTAAGCCAGCATCAGATCCTGGTCTGTCTGAATTCAGAGTCTGTATAATTAGTTGCAATCCTACAGAATAGAAAGAGCAGAACAGGCAGTCAAGAATATGAGTATTTGTTCAGTTTTATTTAGGAGCGAATTATGTTAACTTACCTGAAAAAAAATTGATCACTAAAAACACTTTCTATAATGAAGCAGGAGAAATTCATCAGGTATTTTTTCATAGCTTCGATGAAATATCCTTCAGGATAATCTATCTTCCCACTTGTCTCTGTATCCAGGTATACCAGACCTCTCTGCTAATGAATTAGCCTGGAAAGTGGCATTGTGTGGGCCTCAAGAAAGTTCTCGAATGTCACAGAGGAGCTTTCTGCTGTCTTTGGAGCTTGGGTGTGAGGGCTCATGCACGTGTCCATAGCCAGGTCCCCTCTGGATAGCTGATTTTTATCAAAGCTGAGAAGCAGAACTTGATGAAGGACCTCTCTCCACTCAAAAGCAAAGCCATGAGTCCTCAGTGCTGCTGAGCATGGCTGAAATGAGGGCAAGAGACAATTACTAGAGCAGTGCCCTTCTAGAACATTCTGTCATGAGAAACTCAGGCTGTAGATACAGAGCCAGTCTTTTACACTCTCCTTGAGTGGAATACATGATCCAATATGTATTTCATAACGATGGAGTGATGTGGTGGGTTCAGGAGAGGCACAGTTACCTTGAAAATGTTAAAGCAGTTAGCTGGCTTCTCTCACATCCTTTCTTGCCAAAAAAGCTGAAATTCTTAAAGGCACCAGGGATTGCTTTGCTTCAGCCCAGATTTCAGAGACAAGGGTAGAAGCTGTTGTGTGTGGTTATTTAGTGATAAGAGAAGATCTCCTTGTAATTCCTGTATCTACACTCTTACGACAGGGCTCACTGGTGTCCTTAAATTAGTCAGGACCCTTTTCTGCAAGATGGGAAATATACAGGCTCATGACTCTGATGAAGGAGTGGGTGAGTAACAGCAGGAAGGGCATGAATGTCAGGAAAATCAGAAATGGGATTTGAAAGACAGTTGGCTCCTTTCTTCCACGTCTCATCCTTCTCTGTGCAAATCAGTTTATTCTCTCTCTCCAGGGAGCTGAATTCTCTGTCCAGCGGGAAATGCGGCTGCCAACAATTCCCAGGTTTTATGGATAATGGTTCTACTGACCGCAGAGAGACAGCCGTGGGCAGTGACTTGAATCAAAATCTTAGTTCCCTGTCCAGGAATTGAACCTGGGTGGCCTGGGTGAAAAGCAGGAATCCTAGTCACTAGTCCACCAGAGGCTAGAGGCTAGAAGCAGAGTTCCACTGGCTCTAGGCCCCCTTGAAAAAAAATGCATTTCTCAAGGAGGCAAAAACTGTACAAACAGGTACAAAGTTCATTATTAGAGACACAGCTCAAGGAGGAGAGCACCCAAAAAAACAGCTTGTTCAGTTAAGATAGAAGCAAGGTCGGAGAAGGCAATGACAACCCACTCCAGTACTCTTGCCTGCAAACTCCCATGGACGGAGGAGCCTGGTAGGCTGCAGTCCATGGGGTCGCTAAGAGTCGGACACGACTGAGAGACTCCACTTTCACTTTTCAGTTTCATGCATTGGAGAAGGAAATGGCAACCCACTCCAGCGTTCTTGCCTGGAGAAACCCAAGGACGGAGGAGCCTGTTGGGCTGCCACATATGGGGTCGCACAGAGTCAGACACGACTGAAGCGATTTAGCAGCAGCAGCAGCAGAAGCAAGGTAGGGGGCTTCTCTGCTGGCTCAGTGGTAAAGAATACGCCTGCCAAAGCAGGAGACATGAGTTCAATCCCTGGTCCTGGAGGATCCCACATGCTTCAGAGCAGTGAAGCTCATGCACCTCAACTAACTGAGCCTGTGCTCTAGAGCCCACAAACCGCAACTACTGAGTCTGTCTGCCACAACTACTGAAGCCCGAGTGCCTAGAGCCTGTGCTTCTCAACAGAAGTCGCCACAATGAGAAGCCAACACACCACAACAAAGAATAGCCTTCGCTCGGCACAACTAGAGAAAGCCCTCATGCAGCAATGAAGAGCCAGCACTGCCATAAATAGATAAAATTATTATTTTTAAAAAAAGGAGAAACAAGGCAGAGATGCCCACCTGGAGAGAAAGGATGTGGGTGGCACCTCTGACGAGGAGCAGCACATTAAAGAGGTGGTTAAATCACTTATGCAGGGCAGTTCTTCTGGGTCTTCGCTTACCTTTGGCCAATTATCTGGTTTCTTTTTCCATACCTGAACTGCCATAAGACCCCTCCCAACATGCGTGCTCAGTTTTTTCCAAGATGAAATTCCAGGGCAAGAGGGACTTGACATCACATGTTATGGGCTGGTGCCACCTCCTTTTGACCTCCCAAGAAGCCTTTCTGCCCATGTGCAGTGTCTCCCTTGCCCCAAAGATGAGAGCTCTGCGCCCTCCTGGAATTTTCCTCAAGGTTTAGCCCCTCTCTACCACTGCCATGGCTATTATCTTAAGGTGCCCACAGGAGACAAAGTCCTGCTATTTACCCTGTTCCTGCTGTTATTTTCATCTCCGCGTGCGGTGTGCAGACAGGAGGCTGGTTGTAAATGTCTAGCCTAGAGCCCACCTGCCTCCTTCCCCAGGAAATGTAAATAGGAGGCTAGCTGTAAATGCCCACCCTGGAGCTCATCTATCTCCTGCCTCACCATTACCATCAGGAATTCTTTCCCAGTTCCAGTTCTATACATCCTCCTCTGATGGGTTTCAGTGGGGTTGGTTGGCCGCCATGGAGTCATCCAACGTGGCGGCATAGACGAACGGCAGGTGCAAACGTGGCCTCTTCTCTAGGATCTTATGGTTTAGCAGGACCCAGAAGGAACTTGTTTCTAGAATCAGGAGAGATGCTGACAGCAAAACAAAGTGTCTCTGCATCCCCTGAGGCATGCATGGGTCAAGTCAGGTGAGAGCCTTTTCCTCCTCCATCTCTGCTGTCTCAGAACGCTTCAGCTCCTATTTGTCTCCAGGCTACTCGCATAAGAAATGCTTCCTGAATTCAATCCAGAGTATAGAGTGCACGATCTACTATGACAAGCGTTAGCAGCCTGTGTTGAGAGAGCTGTTTCCAGAAAGCCTTTGGCCATCTCTTGTGTTAGGAATAAGAAAGAGTCTTAGTCTCACAGAACAAGTCGGAATCCGAGTATGACATTGTTAGCTGGTGTTGCCATTTTTTTCCCCACCCCTACCGCACACACAATTATGTTTGGTTTTCTGATTTATAACCATGCATGTGTGTGCTAAGTCTCTTTAGTCGTATCTGACTCTTTGTGATCCTATGGATTGTAGCTCACAAGGCTCCTCTGTCCATGGGATTCTCCAGGCAAGAATACTGGAGTTGGTTGCCATGCCCTCCTCCAGGGGATCTTCCTGACGCAGGGATCGAACCCACATCTCTTACGTCTCCTGCTTTGGCAGCATGGGTTCTTTACCACTAGCACCACTTGGGAATCCTGATTAATAACCATAATATTTTTATTTTTTATTTATATGTTTTAAAGAGACACATTTTAAATACTATTTTAAAAAAACTTTATTTGCTTACTTACTTTTGGCTGTGCTGAGTCTTCACTGCTGCTCGGGCTTTCCTCTAGCCGCATCAAGTGGGGGCTACACTGTAATTGCGGTACATGGGCTTCTCATCGTGACGGCTTCTCTTGTTGTGGAGAATGGGCTCTAGGGCGCTCGGGCTTCAGTAGTTGTAGTTCATGGACTCAGTGGTTGCAATTCCTGGGCTCTAGAGCACAGGATCGAGAGTTACGGTGCACGGGCTTAGTTGCTCCAAGGCATGTGGGATCCTCCACGACCAGGGATTGAACCTGTATCTCCTGCACTGGCAGGCCGATTCTTTACTTCTGAGCCATCTGGGAAGCCCATAAATATTTCTTTTATTTATTTATTTGGCTGCACTGAGTCTTAGGTGCAGCACATGGCATCTTCGCTCTTCATCATGGCCTGTGGAATCTTTAGCTGCAGCATGCAAACTCTTAGTTGTGGCCTGTGAGACCTAGTTCCCTGACCAGGGATAGAACCCCTGCATTGAAAGTAAGGAGTTTTAGCCACTGGACCACCAGGGAAGTCCCAAACAGTAATTTTAAATTAAATTTTAATTGCTGGGAATGCGTATATTTATACTGCTTGTAAGAGGCTGAAAATCAAGGATAGCACTGAAGCACTCATCTACTTCTCCCTCAAGTCCAGATTCTTTTCTTTCTTCCCTAGAATCATTCATTGCTGTTTGTTTTGTATCTTGGACTTTTTTCTATGAATGTCTATGCATGTACCAGAGTAGACTTGAGAGGTGTGTGTTTGTTGTATCAGCCCAGGTTTATCATTAAAAGTCAATAAATTTAGGTCTCGTTACATCATTTTTTTATTCAACAATATATCATGGAAATATATATACATCATTGTGTGTAGGCTTGCCTCATTCTTTCAAACTACATTTTTCTTTCTAATGGGTATTTTAGGTTATTTCCAGTTTTCCTCCTAGGACTCTTGAGAGTCCCTTGGACTGCAAGGAGATCCAACCAGTCCATTCTGAAGGAGATCAACCCTGGGATTTCTTTGGAAGGAATGATGCTGAAGCTGAAACTCCAGGACTTTGGCCACCTCATGCGAAGAGTTGACTCATTGGAAAGGACTCTGATGCTGGGAGGGATTGGGGGCAGGAGGAGAAGGGGACGACAGAGGATGAGATGGCTGGATGGCATCACGGACTCGATGGACGTGAGTCTGAGTGAACTCCGGGAGATGGTGATGAACAGGGAGGCCTGGTGTGCTGGATTCATGGGGTCGCAAAGAGTCGGACACGACTGAGCGACTGAACTGAACTGAACTGAACCTAGGATGAAATAAGTTTTCTTGTTTGTGGAGGGGAGAATTACCCTAGCAGAAAGTTTTGAGATATGAAATTGGTATATGCTTTAAAAATATAAATTTATGCTATTATCAGTGGCATACCTGTTTCCAACATACTCACCAACACATGATACTAATAATTTTTTTTAACTTTTTATTATTTTCTTGAGTGGCAGTTTTAAAACCTGAAATGTGATCCATGAACATTGGGTTTGTATATTATAGCAGCTGATGGGCACTTCCAAGACACAGAGATGATTTGAGGAAAGCATAGCATTTCACTAACAAAAGATGACTTTTTAAAATCAAATGGCTTAATAGTTGCAGGATTTTAGCCATTCACTCGTCTTAACAGTTATTTGTAAAATTGACAGTCTTTGTAAGGGGCACACATTTAGATTCCAAACAAGGTGTCATTAAGACGCTTCATTTTACATGGGTGATAGAACAGCAGCTGTTTCTTTGCCCACAAAAGAACAGTATTTTTTAAGGGCCTTAAATTAAAGTCAGAAAAACATTCGCGGATGTGATTCTGTAATAGATGGCACTTTGGATTCATGTGTTGGGTAGAAAATTGGGCTGGGAAAAGTTTAACATTTTTCTCAACTTTGAGAGTCTGTGTGTCTGTGATTCACTGGGTGATTCTCAATCATGAGGATGACTCATTCATTCAACGAATTTTGATTTCTTTTCCTGCCATCTGCCAGCCCTGTTCTGGATCTTGGGAAAGAAGGAGGGAACAAGATGGTCATGGCACCTGCAGTGAGGGCTGGGAGGAAACAGGCAGGTTGTCACAATGGAGGGGGAGAGAGAGTTTAGGGTACAGGACCAGGGGAGGGTGCTCAAGCTTAGCTGCTGAGAAGACACTCATTTAGAAAGATTTAAAGGAACTAAATTCTGGGATGAGGTCCTGAGGGAAGGTCTAGAGCCTACCAGTCTGTCTTCCAGGACAGGGAGGACCCTCAACTTTATCTAAAGGCAGGGGACTTGGGACTTCCCTGGTGGTCCAGGCTTCCCTTGTGGCTCAGATGGTAAAGCATCTGCCTACAATGTGGGAGACCTGGGTTTGATCCCTGGGTCGGGAAGTTCCCCTGGAGAAGGAAATGGCAACCCACTCCAGTATTCTTGCCTGGAAAATCCCATGGACGGAGGAGTCCGGTAGGCTACAGTCCATGAGGTCACAAAGAGTCGGACACGACTGAGCCACTTCACCAGTGCTTAAGAATCTGCCTTGCAATGCAGAGGATGAGGGTTTGATCCCTGGTTGGGGAACTAAGATTGCACATGCCAAAGGGCAATTTACACTGCAACTAGTGAGGCCTCAAGTTGCAACTAGAGAGTGCGTGCACCGCAACAAATGATCCCACGTGATGCAAAGAAGATCCAGTGTACCAACACCCAACACAGCCAAATAAATAAATAAGACCATGGTTTAAAATATAAATAAATAAATAAAGACAGGACATAAAACATCCCTTCCAGCTTTGGATTTTTCAGCTTTCTAAAATAATTAGCAAATCTAGTATAATTTAATACATTTGCATGCAGAAGAAATTAACATAACAGTGTAAATCAACTACGCTTCAATAAAAAATTTGAAAAAATAGAGACGTAATGAAAGATCTAAATAAATAGAAACATATTTTTAAAAATTAACAAATCATAAACCTTAGCTTTTCTCTCTGTGGACCCAGAATCCATGACCTGAATGATATGGCAGCTAGAGCAAAAGAAACAGCTTTCTTTATGTTTCATGGGTTTATTCAGTTTGGTGAAAGTGAAATGAAAGTGTTAGTCCCTCAGTTGTGACAGACTCTTTGCGACCCCATGGTCTGTAGCCCACCAGACTCCTCAGTTCATGGAATTCTCCAAGCAAGAATACTGGAGAAAGAATTAATCTTTCTGGGCCTCAGTTTCCTCATTGGTAAAGTCCTCTAAGGGGCTTCTCTGGTGGCTCAGTTGTAAAGAATCCTCCTGCCAATGCAGGGTTCGATCTCTGGGTCAGAAAGATCCCCTGGAGAAGGAAATGGCAACCCACTCCAGTATTCTTGCCTGGGAAATCCCATGGACAGAGGAGCCTGGCGGGCTACAGTCCATGGGATCACAAGAGAGTCAGACATGACTTCATGACTAAACAACGAAAGTCTTCATGGATTTAGGAAGGATCAGTTACTTACCCACTTAAGGCTCTGGATGTCTGGTACATGATAAGCATGTAATATAACCAAACAAACTTCTTTCTATGTCCAACGTGGCATCGGTGTTCCCTGGGGAGATGCATAATGGGATACAGGGCCAGGTAGGATGTCCTCTTCCCTGTGTTCGCAGAGGTGTCCTCTGAGATGACTGCTGAGTAGGTGAGCATTTCCCTCCAGGCCCACCCTTGACATACAGCTGTATCTCCAGGTTGTCTGTCCATGGTCTGCCAGGGCTCCATCTTCCTAATCATACATTGTGCCTTCTTTCTCTGAGGTCTTGACACCTTCACACCAATGCTAGAAGATCCATAGAGCTGTTGGCCTGTGGAAAAACCCCTCCATGGTCCTTCCTGCTTCTGAAGTCCATAGACAGGCCTGGGACCTGGAATCCTTTGCTGCAGTGCTGCAAAGCTTGCACCTGGACACACCCCTTCTCAAGAAACGAAATACAAAGAAACTATAGGGGACTAAAAATAACTATGTGCAGGCGCAGTTGGGGTGAATTCTGGACAGAAGATACAAAGAGACCAAAACACCCAACTGCCATTTCTGGTGGGTGGGCAAAACACTAAGCCATCCCTCTGGCCTGACCCCTGGACACACCGCTACGGTCATCCTATATAAGGAGTGAGCTAGGCCCCCTCAGGGAGCCAGTGAACAAGGAAACCTGTTACTTGTTTTAGCTCCCTCCTGTAGCCAGTGCGGGAGTCCTAACAATAAAGCCTTGCTTAAATTTCTTGTCTGGTTTCTAGTCAATTTCTATTGATTGGGGAAGCCCCAGAATCCTGGTCAGTATCATTGATCCCCAAGTTCTCTCTCCAAGAGTAATAACTTGAGATCAAATCCAAAGGATTTCCCAGGCCATTTCTGCTTTCTTCTCCATCACATCCTGAGACAATGAATACAGAGCTGGCTTTCAGCTGGGGGAGAAAGCCACTAGTGCATAGATGGTGCTCCAAAGGGGAGGTTGGGGAGAGGTTGGAAAGAGACTACTGATAAAGGTGGGGGCAAGATTACAGGGACCAGACAAAACAGGAGGCCAGGGACAAAGAAGCCTGAGGCCAACTCAGGTCCTGCTGGCACAGGGAACCTTCCCTACGGGAGCTGAGATGATCGGTGGACAGGTGCAGCCAGCTAGGGGTGACCCTGCTGGAAAAGAGCCCGGGGATCAGTCACCCCATGCTCTGTCTCCTTCTGCTCTCTCTTCTGCCAGGGTGTCTCCTTAGGTCAGTTTCAACCATAAGGCAACTAAACCATGGATGCCATTTATGAAGTTTAGTCTCCCGAGGAATACAGCAGCACAGAAGAATCTGGAAGGACAGATGGGAAATGCCTAGTCCAACATGCTTCTGTCAAACCTGCAGTGATGAACACTAGGGTCTTGGCTGGAAAGAGTTTTTGTCACACTTGATATAACTTATACATTCAGGGGAACAGACTGAGAAATTCAATCTCTGCACACCCCTGACTCCCACTAGTGAAAAGTTGACAGATTAGGAATACATGTATAGGAAAAGTACCAATGTGGTGACAATTACTGCTGCCCTCACTGGTAGAAGAGGGGCAGCCACTGAACGCACAATGTCCTCTGAGGGATGGGCTTTCTATTCACAGATCGAATCATATTTAATCACAAGCTGGAGAGAAGATTTTGCCACCTCACATCCCATCCATAAAATTTCCCAGTATACCTAAGAGTCGGGCTCATTGATTTATAATACAGTTCATTTATAAAAACCAAACTTATTTCACAGATGACAGCAGCTGCTTGAAACACTCTTTAAAGTGAAGGTGGCCTACAAATTATCCAGTGGTTTCAATTGAAACAAATTATTCATGAAGAATGCAGTGTCAGCAGAAAAGAGGCTACATATTAATCCCCCGACAGGAGGAGACCATATCGGTATCTGATAATTATTTCAACACTTCAGGATGCGAATACAACAGTTTGATGGGGAAGGGGGAGTGCCAAGGGAGGTGACAGATGAACGGCAGCAGAGAAATGTCGTGCACAATATATTTTAAAAAAAGCATTTCAGGGGCTACTGATTTTCTTCTTTACAAGAGGCAAGGTGGGTATAGCCATTGCTTTGTAACCAATCATTAGGAGTTTAAGACCTAAAAGGAACTTACTTTTATTATCTCACAGTTACTGCAAGGGAGGAGTGCGGATGTGACTGGGCTGAGTCCTCTGAGAACATAATTAAGGTTGCCAGTGGGGATGAGGTCTCATCTGAGTACTGATGGGGAAGGGTCTGTTTCCAAGCTCACCTTGGGTGTTGGCAGAGGTTCCTCCTGGCTGTGCTTGGCTCTTTGCCTTGTACGCCCCCAGTATGGCCACCTGCTTCATCAAGCCCACAATAGGATCTTAGCAAGATGGGTGTGACAGAGACTTCCTCAGTAGTTTAGTGGTTAGGAATCTGCCTGCCAATGCAGGGAACATGGGTCTGATCCCTGGTCCAGGAAGAGCTCACGTGCTGTGGGACAACTAAGCCTGTGCACCACAACTACTGAAGCCCACGTGCCCTAGAACCCAGTGCTCAGCAACAAGAAAAGCCACCACAACGAGAAGCCCCGCCAACACCACTGGAGAAAGCCCACGCGTGACAGCACACAATCAGTCCAGACAAAAATAAGTAGATGATAACAGATTTTTTTAAAAGATGGATGTTACAATACTGCATAATATACATACGTATTTCCTTTCACAGACCATCTGCGATCTGGTTAGAAACAAGTTGCAGTCCCCACTCCTCACACTTGGGGAGGAGAGCACACAAGATGTGAATATCAGGTGTCAGAAGGGGGCCCCCTGCAGATCGTGCCCCAAGGAGAAAGGCAAAAAAGGGCGCTGGAGGAGGAAAAGGGAGCTGAGAAGAGAAAAAGAGAGGGATAGAGATAAAAGTTGCAAGAAAATAGCTCAAAAACATTGGTTCTTTCTGGATATCTGAGACCCTGGTGCAAAGTAAAGGAATAAGACAACAGTCTTAACAAACACCAGGGAACCTCCCTGGTGGTCCAGTGGTTAAGAATCCACCTTGCAATGCAGGGGACATGAATTTGATCCCTGGTCACAGAACTAAGATGCCACAGGCTGTGGGACAACTGTGGGACAAACCCACGTCTGCAACTACTGAGCCTCTGTGCTCTAGAGTCCACACCACAACTAGAGAATTCACATGGCACCACGGAAGATCCTGCATGACAGAACAAAGATCCTACACTCTGAAGCTAAGACCTAATGCAACCAAATAAATAAATATTTTCAAAAATACATTTAAAAATGCTAGGAAGAAAGTTCACCTCTTATTTGCTGCTGCTGCTAAGTCGCTTCAGTCGTGTCCGACTCTGTGCGACCCCATAGACGACAGCCCACCAGGCTCCCTCGTCCTTGGGATTCTCCAGGCAAGAACACTGGAGTGGGTTGCCATGTCCTTCTCCAATGCATGAAAGTGAAAAGTGAAAGTGAAGTTGCTCAGTCATGTCCGACTCTTAGCGACCCCATGGACTGCAGCCTACCAGGCTCCTCCGTCCATGGGATTTTCCAGGCAACAGTACTGGAGCGGGGTGCCATCGCCTTCTCCGAGCTCTTATTTAATTTAGTGTAAAACAGACCAGCACCAAGTGCTAACCAAAGAAATTCCCACTGACTTCAGAGGAGAGAGCTTTTATCTTTTTCTTCCTAAGAAAGCCTGGTCAAATATGGTTTCCCTCACAGTCAGTTCTAAAGGGAATCAACTCTGAATGTCCATTGGAAGGATTGATGCTGAAGCTAAAGCTCCAGTACTTTGGCCACCTGATGTGAAAAGTTGACTCACTGGAAAAGATCCCGATGCTGGGAAAGATGGAAGGCAAAAGGAGAATGGGGTGGCAGAGGATGAGATGGTTATATAGCATCATTGACTCAATGGACATGAATTTGAGCAAACTCCAGGAGACAGAGGAGGACAGAGGAGCCTACTGGGCTGTAGTCAGTCCACGGGTTGGCAAAGAGTCAGACATGACTTAGGGATGGAACAGCAACAACAATACTAGTACACGTTTTTATCTCAGCCCTCCGAGATGCACATAAACTCTACACAAACAGACATGCCCCTCCTCATCTCCTGTAATAGCTGAGCGATCCTGCCCTGGAATGGTGCTAGGGAGCCTTAGGGAGAGCCTCAGATCAAGACATCTGAGCTGTTTTCTGAAGTTCCCATGGAGTTGTCGACAGGAGGGTCCAGGAGCTTGGCCTGGCCCTAGGAGCCTCGCAGTATCAGCCTGATGCCAGAGGAAGAGGTGGTGAGGACATAAAATGAAATTAATGTCCACGGAAAGCCCAGAAGGGAGAAAGAGCCAGCAGGGCACAGAGAGCAGGGAAGGAAGAAGGCTGGGGGGGGATCAGTAGAAAAATTGACATAGTCTTAGGTACCCTAGGTGACCAGATCTCCCATCTGAGTCTGAGTTACTGATTCAGTGACTCAGTAACTTAGTCGAAAGAGTCTCAGGCTAACCAGCCCAGCTTTGCTAAAACAGCAAGAGCACCTCCCCTCAGCATGTCATGCTCCCAACATGGAGATGCTCAATTTTTTGAGACCCTTTTAACTTCATGACCACTGATGGTCATGAAAAAGGGCTTCACTTTGGGAAGCTGGCTTCCAAAGAGCTTCCTTTTATTTTTGGCTGCACTTCACAGCATATGCAATATTGTTAATTCCCTGACCAGAGGTCAAACTCACACCCCCTGCAATGGAAGCATGGAGGCCTAACCACTGGACCACCAAGGAAGTCCAGAGAGTTTCCTTCTCTCTGAACCTTGTGAGGGGTATCAGGACATTGCTACCCCCAAAGCAGGACACTACACCTTTGGGTCTATGTGACATAATTATATCATGCAGTGAAAATAGTTCTCTTTTGTACACCCTCTAATTAATTAACTCCGTGGGTAGGTTGGCTTCTTGGGGATACATTCAATATATGGAACTGCAAATTTGGTCTTCAGGTTTTCACCCATAAATCACTCATGTTACAAGATCAGGGAATCACCCATCCTGTTTCACAACTTTCTAATTCCTTTTGAAATTGCTGGGTATACACTCAGCAATCCCACTCCAGGGTGTATACCCAGAGAAAATCATAATTCAAAAAGATACATGCACACTAATGTTCACTGAAGCACTGTTTACAATAGCCAGGACATGGAAGCAACCTAAGTGTCCATCAGCAGATGAATGGATAAAGGAGATGTAGTACATGTATGCAATGGAACACTACTCGACCATAAAAAGGAAAAAATTTGTGCCATTAGCAGAAGCATGGACGGACTTAGAGACTGTCATACAATGAAGTAAGTCAGAAAAACAAATATTGTATATTAACACTTATATGTGGAATCTAGAAAAATGTACAGATGAACTTATTTGCAAAGCAGAAATACAGAGTCAGATGTAGAGAACAGATATACGGATGCCAAGGTGGAAGAGGAAGTGGGATGAATTGGGAGATTGGAATTCACATATATCGTGGTGATTTAGTCGCTACTTCATGTCCAGCTCTTGTGACCCTTTGGACTGTAACCCATCAGACTTCTCTGTCCATGGGATTTCCCAGGCGAGAATACTGAAGTGGGTTGCCATTTCCTTCTCTAGGGGATCTTCCCAACCCAGGGGTCTAACCTGGGTCTCCTGCATTGCAGACAGTCTCCTGCATGGTTGGCAGATTCTTTACCGACAGAGCCACCGGGGGAAGCCGTGACATATATACTGTACTATGTATAAAATAATAACTAATGAAAACCTACTGTAGAGCAGAGAAGTCTACTCAATACTCTTTGCTGATCTGCATGGGAAGGAAATTTTTTTAAAAAGAGGGGATAAATAGCTGATTCATTTTGCTGTAAAGCAGAAACTAATATAACATTGTAAAGTAACTACACTCCAATAAAAAATAAACAAAAAAGATAAAATGTCTTTCATCCTTTGATTCTCTGGGCAACTTGAAAATAAGCACAGAATTCACTCTCATAGGTTACACATGCCCTGGGCAGAGATTTTGGAGCAGGTGAAAAGATTCATGAATCTTCTCTAAACAATATTGGGAGAGTTGAGTTGGGTGGTTATGACAGGATATTAATGATTTCAAGCTCAGTCTCATAAAACCCACTTCTTTTACTAAAGCTAGCTTCTTCAGGGGTCAGAAGGACCTTTGTCACTGGTCACAGAAAGGCAAGCATGTGACTGATCTGATACGACCCAGCCAACAAGGGTCAAACAACTCAGAGCTGGGTTCCCGGTTCAAGGACACTCTTCAATCCCCTTAATCAGGCACAAAGAGCAGCCACTGGTCATTTCATCTGAGCGATGACATAAAGGAGATGATGTTTTCCAATGGTGTCCAGGAGGAAGATGTGCGCTGGCATCAGCAGGTAATTTGACGTCAAGAGTGTGGGTCCCATGGGCAGAATCAAGCCAAGGAACAGCATGGAAGCTTCAGGGATTGTTAAAAAAAAAAAGAGAGACTTCATATGGCTTTGCTGCATTCAGATTCAACATATTTAAAGTAATGATCACTACATTTTTTAAAACTCTGTGAAAGAAACCCATTTATGGGTTTCAGTGTCAGTATTGTTGGTCTGCCTCTCAAGAACAGAGCAGCACTGCCCTTTCTGGTGGGTCCAAGTTCAGTTCTGACCAAGCACAAATGCCATGGGGACTCTTCCCTCGTGGTCATGGTGAGCAGCAGAATTGGCAACACAATTGATAAGAAGACCAGCATTAGCCAGCTTTTATCCCCACTGTGATTTTTTTTTTACCAAATATGGAGGAAGTTGAACTCCTCCTGTTACTTCCTTGTCTGAATGAGATGCTTAAGTTCAGAGCATCTCTTGGAAATGAGCCTGCATTGCACTGCACTGACTTGGAGGAAAATGGACTGCGATCCATAGCCACACAATAGGAAATTGAACATTAAGGTAATATCACAGTAAGGGACACTTGGAATAAGATCCATTCAATTATCTCCCCTTCAACTTTAATCTGAAAGAAGCTTCTTAATTGCCTTGGCTGGACAGCAGGTAATGGAAAGGTTAAATTGGCTTCAGACTTTTATTTTATTCATTGTGAGATAACTGATTTCCAATATTGAACTTCCTTCAGAGGAACAATAAATTACTTTTTGAAATATAGATTATGCCAATAATGGATGAGCTGGATATAAATGGAATTCCAGCATCTTTGAAATGTATCTTGTGTGCATTTTTCTAGAAATTGGAAGAAAAGAGAGCACTACCATGGTGAAATAAAACAGTATCACTGACATATTATTATACACTCTAAAAATGAATGGCCAGTGCTGATTAAACAGAAGAACAGAAGTTGAGTATGCTCAAGGAGATGAAATCTTCAAACTTGAAAGAATGAAGAAAAATATTAACCCTTCTAGTTTATAAAATAACTGAGTGCCACCACCGAGAATATAAAAGGCCATTTTTTTCTGGGCTTTTTAAGATTTTGCAGAACTAGACAGTGTTTTGAGAACACTGAGAACGTAGTTAGTAGCTTCTATAAACAGGCTTTCAGGGTTCTTCCCTGGTAGTCCAGTGGTGAAGCCGCCACATTCTGAAGCCAGGGGGCACGGGTTTGATCCCTGGTCAGGGGGCTAAGATCCATAGGCTATACAGTGCAGCCAAAACAAAAGACAGCACCCTCCTGTAATGAACAGGTGCTCAGTGTTCACCATTTTATTCTGTTTTCTAAAGAAGTGCAATCAAAACCCCAAAAGAAAATTCTGTCGGAAAAGAATACCCATTGTTGACCCTATTTGCTCCATGGATGCAGGAAGAACTCTTCGGTAGAATGCGATTTCTTTACTTGGTTTGAGAGTAACACTTAATGAGACGTTTGAGACTGACCAAAGTGAAACAGATTTTATTCTAAAAATAAGAAGTCAAGATAGAAGTGCCAACTACTTGGTTTAAAATTTCATTTTATTCATCCGAAAAAACCCTTATGGAGTGCTGATTATGTACCTGGGCACTTCTACATACACTTGGGAAAAGGCAGAAGACAAAACAGACAAAACCAACATCCCATAAAGCTTAATCCCTAATGGAATGGACGTAATACTAATGAAAAGATGTCATAGTACGAGTAAGTTCCCTGCATTTGAATAAATTCCATTCCAAGACTGTGTTTGTAATTCCCATTTGTTCATTAAGTCCAACAAAGTTAGCCTAGGTACCTAGCTAACAAAATCAGCTGTACGGTACTGTACTGTAATAGGTTTATAATACTTTGCACACAAATAATACATAAAAAATAAACACACACACAAAAGAAAACATTTTAAATCTTACAGAACAGTACCTTGAAGAGTATAGTAGTACAGTCAAAGAGTTGGCATCAGGGACTGGCATCGAGTGAACAGATAAGAAGAGTTACTGACTAGAGGACAGAGAGGTGGTGGGAGATGGTACCGCTGAAGGACCATCAGCAATAGGAGACGGAGGGCCAGCTGCAATTTCATTCACGTTTGTCATTGATGGAACACAGGTTTGCATCTTTGACAGCTCCTGACTTGAAAGTTTGTATATAGGGGACTTACTGTCTGTTAAAAAGTGATACATGATATGTAGAAAAATATATTGGTGAGGGTGTCAGGAATTGTTGGGATGAAGGTGGAGGGCTGCAACTTTAGAAAAGATGGTCAAGGAAGTTCTGGCTGAGAAGATGACATTCAAGCAAAAGTGGGTGCAGAACACAGCACGGAAATCTAGGGGAATGGATTTTGCAGAGAGATACAGGTTTTTCTCAGATGTGGCCTTAATGTGGAGAATTGTCCTATGCATTGTGGAGATTTAATTGCATCTCTGTCTTCCATCCATTATACCCCAGCAACATCTCTCTCTAGTTGTGAAATCTTAACCACCGGCCTGCCAGGGAAGTCCCTGTTTTCTTCTTTTAAAGACAATAGTTATTGGATGAGGGTCCGCCCTGACTGATTAGGACTTTATCTTAGCTTGATTACATCTACAAATGTAGATTTCTGAATATGGCCACATTTATGGTACCAGGGGTTAGGATTTGAACATATATTTGGAGCTGGGGATGAGGGACAGAATTTAACCTATCACAGGGAAGATGAACCATGTGATCCTCTCTTCTTTGTGATTAATTTCAGATATATCCTACTGCAAGGAAAGTTTCTTTTTCTTATTTTTATTTTTTATTGGGGTAGAGTTGCTTCACAAAGTTGTGTTGGTTTCTGCCTTACAATGAAGTCTGTCAGCCATATGTATACATATATCCCCGCTCCCTGGGATCTCCCTCCTAATCACCCCCATTCCACCCCTCTATGCAGAGTACATCATGAGAAATGCTGGACTGGAAGAAACACAAGCTGGAATCAAGATTGCCGGGAGAAATATCAGTCACCTCAGATATGCAGATGACACCACCCTTATGGCAGAAAGTGAAGAGGAGCTAAAAAGCCTCTTGATGAAAGTGAAAGAGGAGAATGAAAAAGTTGGCTTAAAGCTCAACATTCAGAAAACGAAGATCATGGCATCCGGTCCCATCACTTCATGGAAAATAGATGGGGAAACAGTGGAAACAGTGTCAGACTTTTTTTTTTTTTGGGCTCCAAAATCACCGCAGATGGTGACTGCAGCCATGAAATTAAAAGACGGTTACTCCTTGGAAGAAAAGTTATGACCAACCTAGATAGCATATTCAAAAGCAGGGACATTACTTTGCCAACTAAGGTCCGTCTAGTTAAGGCTATGATTTTTCCTGTGGTCATGTATGGATGTGAGAGTTGGACTGTGAAGAAAGCTGAGCGCTGAAGAATTGATGCTTTTGAAGTGTGGTGTTGGAGAAGACTCTTGAGAGTCCCTTGGACTCCAAGGAGATCCAACCAGTCCATTCTGAAGGAGATCAACCCTGGGATTTCTTTGGAGGGAATGATGCTGGAGCTGAAACTCCAATACTTTGGCCACCTCATGCGAAGAGTTGACTCACTGGAAAAGACTCTGTTGCTGGGATGGATTGGGGGCAGGAGGAGAAGGGGACGACCGAGGATGAGATGGCTGGATGGCATCACGGACTCGATGGACATGAGTCTGAGTGAACTCCAGGAGATGGTGATGGACAGGGAGGCCTGGCGTGCTGCAATTCATGGGGTCGCAAAGAGTCGGACATGACTGAGCTACTGAACTGAACTGAACTGAACTGAACTGAAGTCACCAAAAGGCACCGAGCTGAGCTCCCTGAGCTATACAGCAGCCTCCCACTAGCTGTCTATTTCACACATGGTTGTGTACGTGTGTCGGCCCTATTCTCCCAATTCAACCCACCCTTCTTCCCCACCATGTCCACACACCTGTCCTCTATGTCTTCATCTCTATTCTTGTGCCTCAAATCAGTTCATCTGTACCATTTTTCTAGATTTCATACATATGCATTTATGTGTCTTTGATCCATATTATAACAAATTTAATAAATTCTTTAAAAATGGCCTATATCAAAAAAATCTTGAAAAAAAAAAAAGAAGACATTTGAATACAGAGAAGCAGACACAGAGGGGGAAAGATGGCCTTGTAAAGACAGAGACCTTAAGCAACTTCAAGCCAAAGAATGTCAAGGATTAATGGCCACTGTCAGAAGCTGGAAAAACAAAGGAAGCAATCTCCTCCAGAGACTTCAGAGGGAGCATGGCCCTTTGGCACCTTGATTTTGGATGTCGAGGCTCCAGAACTATGAGAGGATGTTTCTATTGTTTTAGGCCTCCCAGGTTGTGGTAATTTATTATGGTAACCCTAGAAAACTAATATATCTCATTACACAGAGAGTTCTAGTTTGACACGTTATTGAAAGAAATATGAATTGATGCACAGTTAGAGCGTGACTGACATTGTCTTTTCTCTCTTCCTTGTTCTTGTAGGCAGAGATGTAGAGAGAAATCCAGGGACAACAGAATCCACAAAAGATTCCAGAAGCCATGCTTCAGGCAATGTGCAATGGAAAAAAAATAGAACACCTAAGATATAATAGCTAGAAACTTTGAAAGAGGTGAAGATGATTGGATTAAGGAGTAAAGGTCAGTTTTAAGGTGGAGAACGTTTTCTAGCTGTACGTAGATGAAGCACTGTTGCAGACATGGGCAGAGATGGACATTCTTCTCCCTATCCCCCAAACTCTACCAATAAATAGAGAAATTGACCAAAATCACAGAAAGATGGATTTACAATCTTGTATATGGCAATTATCCAATAGAGATACAAGTAAGCACCAAACACCTCATTTCCAGAAAATCCATAAAAAATAAGTGCACCCTTTTCCTGGGCAGTGGAATTAGAGTGATTTTCTTCTTTATATTATGTGCCATCCAAAACAACGGATATAGGTTACTTTTATAATCAGAAAGAACAGACACTGTAAACTAAGTGCCTATCTGTCTATACTGGAGTACAAGCAGAACTGAGCATCTTGCCCAAAGAACTTGCACAAGACATTGCCGTGAAAGCACCTAAGTGGCTTCCTGTGACTCAGCACACTCACTGTTGCTTATTCCCTTGCGATGCTCTGCGGGACATCTTCTTTTTGTCCCTCCAGATCCAAGCTCTACTCTTCTCTGTCTGACTAAACCCTTACATCTTGCATCAGTGGGCTCCCTTAGTCTCTGGCTTCTTGTTGGGTTTGACCAATGATAGCCAAGAGATTGGGGAAATCCAAGGTATTTGTGTTCACAACTCCCTCCCTGCTGGTCACCATGGGTTATCTTCTCTTCCTCTGCCAAAGACCACAACCCCTATCAGGTGGCTGTCTCTATAGCCACACTGTCTGGGTTCTGGCACCATTTCCTTCCCATAGTCCTACAGGTATAGGACGGCAATAGCCTGCACCCCGTCCCTCTACCCTGTGGCAATGGTCCCAAAGTACCACACTATCCAATACCGTTGTTGGCTTCTCTTGATCCTCTTCATCCTGGTCTTCTCAATATCAATTTCATGTTCCCTCTGTTTCCTTCTAGGACCCCAATCAATGCAACGTTCATACATTAATTTCATGTACTTTCTAAACCTAGGAAAAATGAAAAGTTGAGCTTACCCCAATTTTCCTAGGGTCTTGTCCCCCTACAAGGACATGTTTTACACCTCTTTTCTGCCTGATGTTGCTAGCTTCAGAATTTTCTTAAAGAAGCCAACAGAAGCAAACAACAAAGAAACACATTTGGCTTTTAAAATAAACCTTGTTAAATAAAAAGGCTTCCAACAAATTCCATAGCTGGAGGCTTTCCGCCATATTGACAGGCACCAGAAACATGACGGCAGCTGTTTCTGAAGTTTGCAGCTTTTCAAACTTCTACGGGGCAGGTGACATGCCTGGCAGCTCATCTGCAGCCTGGGAGAGGGCAGTGTTTCCATTTTGTGCCTGTGGTACTCTAATTCCAGGGACCATCTCCAGCAGACAAAAATAAATAAATGAGAGCAGGAATTAGAGTTACTGCCCATAGGCAGGTAATTTGGCACGAGAGATTTAGACTGAAGGTTTGGGAAAGGAATCCAGTGGCTTAAAATTCACAAGGCAGGTATTGACCAAGCACTTTTTTTTCTTTTCTGATAAAGTACCTAAAATGAGTCATAAGACAGGAGGAAAGCAAAGGTAACATATTCAATAATAATGATATAAGAGGCTTTGCATCCAGCGGGATAAGGATTTGGTCGAACATGAGAAACTGTTGTTCATATCACCTAGTATTTTCTGACCATTAGAAATTTAGATTTCCACTTTTGCAAAGATGGATTAGATGTACTTTTTCCGAGTCCTCTTTCTATGTACAGCTAAATTGCATGAGCATTGTAATATGTAACAAACACAAAGAGATTCTGAATGGTCAAGAGAAGAGAATAGATTTCACACAGACCTCAGGACCCAATTAGGTCAACAGAATGGTCATTTTCCTGGGTTTTCTTCATGCCTCATATACCAGATTGCTTAGAACTAAAGAAGCTGGTAACCAGAAATGCCAGTGGATGTAGACAAAAGGCCCCTAGAACAGGAAAAAAGAAAGAAAAGACCTCCAGGACAGAAAAGGAACAGCCCCTCAAGATAGAAAACCTTCAGACAATTACTACTCTGCTCCAGCCACATACCACAGAAAAAAAAATTGTGGCCTCACTTCCCAATCTGCCTGCAAAATTTGAGTGGGGAGCCTAGATTTCCAGACTCACCTGGTTGAAACAAGGTGTTCCAATGCCTCTGTTGGAAGAGTGTCAGAGAAGGTCAAATGGGGGCCTGCACATACACAGCTTCCAGGGCTAACGAGGCCAGCCTCCCCACACTGGCAATGGATGAGGCGCAGGAGTGAGCCAGATCTCCCCCTCCTTAAAAGGTGCTATCAGTAGAGCCAAGCAGATCACGTGAATTCCCACCCCACCCAGCAATAATGAGGGACTCTTCCCCCAGGTTTCAAAGGAGATTGAGTGAAGAATCTAGACAGAAATGAATCCTACTTGCTCCCACTCCATTGGAATTTTGTCAGAGGAGTCCTGTTAAAACAGAAGATTTAAACAAGATCCAAAGTTTTACCTAACATGACCAGATTTTAATAAAAATCTTTTTTCCTACAAATAATTAGGAATACATCAACTTGAAAAGAGAAAAAAGAAACACTCAATAGAGGCCAACTTCTCCTAGACAGGACAGGATTTTAAAGCAGCCATTGTAAAAATGCTTCAACAATCACTAACAGACTTGAAACCAGTGAAAAACAGAAATCTTCAGCAGATAAAGTCTTGGCAAAGAAGTAGAAGATGTAGAGCAGAGCCAAACAGAAATTTTCCAGCTGGAAAATACAATAAATGAAATTTAAAAGCTCAGTCAATGGGCTCAATAGCAGAATGGACAGGATAAGGGAAGGAATCAAGTGACTACAAAATAGAACAAGAGAAATCGTTCAATCTAAACAGAAAGAATAATAGACTAAAAATAGAGACAGCTTGGACTTTAACAAGAGATTTAATATTTGTGTCATTGGAGTTTTAGAGAAGAAAGGTGAGGTTGAAAAAGTAATGGCTTAAAAGGTCTTCAATCTGGCAAAACAGAAGAAACAAACAAACATCTGGCCAATCTTATGAGGAATGTCACCTCTGAGATGAGTCACTTTAACTAAATCCCTTTCCTGTATTACTCTGCTAAAGATTCAAAGTGCTGAAAAAGAGCATGACACACTAGAATGGGCTACTTGCTCACTGCTGGTAAGGGAGAACCCCACACAAGGCCACATGCAATAAGGAAGAGCTCATTTTAAAAAAGAAAGAAATAAAGAAACTATAGTGTGTCTTAGTTCATTAGTAAGTAAGTAAGTGTAGTCGCTCAGTCATGTCCGAATCTTCGCAACCCCATGGACTCTAGCCCACCAGGCTCCTCTGTCCATGGGATTCTTCAGGCAAGAATACTGGCTGCTCTAACAAAAATATCATAGAATATCACAGTGGCTTAAACAACACAGCTATTTCTCACAGTTCTGGAGGCTAGAGTCCAAGATGAAGTCACCAGCAGATTGTTTGTCTGATGGGGCCCACTTCCCGGTTCATAGGTTCCATCTTCTTGCTGCGCCTCCCCTGGTGGAAGGGGTGAGGGAGCTCTCTGGTGTCTTGTTCATAAGGCACTAATCCCATTCATGAGGGCTCCAACCTCATGACCTAATCACCTCTCAAAGCTCCTACCTCCCAACACCACCACATTAGAGGGTGGGATTCCAACATATGAATTTTGCAGGAAGGAGGGTGGTTGGGGGGACAAACATTCAGTCCATAATAGAGAGCTACTGCCCAAAGAACTGGAATGGATACTGGTGGGCTAAAGCAGGCTGTCCACACAATGCAGGAAACATGTCAGTGTGACCAGTTATCATTATGCGAGTCACCCATTGCAGGTCATCTGTAGGTGAGAGATGAACGTGTTCAGTAGCTTTACTAGTTGGAAGGACAGGGATTTAACACAAATCAATGACTTTCACAGCTTCGTGCGCCTGTAAGAAAAGGCAAAGAGGAAAAAGGAACATCATAAAAACAGGATTGCCTTTTTGCTTGCCAGAGGAATTTTCTAGCGGCAGTTGTTAAGAAACTAGTTTGTTGGTTGTTCCAGATGAAATACCTAATCTCTTCTACTGTCCAAAGCATCACATGAGTCAAAGATGGAGACAGAGGCAGAACAGAGGCAGAAAAGAGATGGGAGGCAGAACAACAAAAAGATGGAGAGATGCAGACGCAGAACAACGCTCTCAACAAGGTCTCACAGTAATGCACATTTATTTGTATCTGTCTGTCCAGTTCCCATTTCCCCTCCTTCTGGAAACAGGATCCCTGGGCTTCTGGTTGGCATAATCTACATGGGAAGGCAATCTGCCTACTGCTGAACCCCCAACACCCAGAATAGTACCTGGAGCTCAAAAAACGTTTCTCAAATGGATCTGCATGAATACCCAGACTGACAAGTTGTAGTCCCACATTTTTATTTATTTTTCTTGTTTCCCATTTATTAGTTTCTTTTTTTTAACTTTTAATTTTATACTGGAGTTTTAGTTGATTAACAATGCTGTGTTAGTTTTAGGCATACAGCAAAGTGATTCAGTTATACATACACATGTATCTGTTCTTTTCAAAAATGTTTTCCCATTTAGGATGTTACATAACTATTTATTAGATTCTTACAGGTTCCTTAAAACTGGGTATAATGCTTGCATAGAAATTGAATCAGTACCACTTTCCTGCTTAGGAGATCTCTCGTGGACTGCTAGTCTCTTATTTTAATAACCACATGGCTAGAGATTATGAACCTTCTTTTTTCTCTTCTTGTCTTCCTTGTTTTCCTTCTTACATGACAAATGTTATGATAAAATGTGGATCACTGATTTTTAAATCACTCTTCTGCTATTTTGATGAATCTTGAACTCTTTTATAATGTTCCCACCTTAGAGCCCACAGAACAGAGAATCTTGCTGCTGTAGTCCTTTCCACAAATCCACTGACAACTCTATTAAGGCTCGGTTCAGAAAATTTAATTATGCATCGGTTCCCATCTCTTGGAAACCCAAAGAAGTCAATTTGGCTGGCATTACGATGCCATTGGGCTGTGACGCTCACATTGCCTTTTTTCTCCTCTTGAGTGAATCCCTCAGTTAGCAAAGTGCACCTCTTTGCTGCTGGATTTACATTTATTTCACGAGGCTTGGAGAAGACCTGATGCCATATCTGGCCTCTGTACACTGACACCAAATTAAACCTCAGAGGCAGGGCTTTGGGTGAAGTAGAAAAGAATAGCTTTATTGCTTTGCCTGGCAAAGGGGGCCACAGCAGGCTAAAGTCCTCAAAACTATGTGTCCCAACCTGGAAGGAGGAGTGAGGAATTTTATAGAAATGGTTCAATTTTTATAACATGAAATAAAATGAAACACCCTCAAAGAGGGTGTGATCGGCTCATGGACATTCTTCTGATGGACTTCTTCCACCTGGTGGAGGTTTCAGTGTCTGCAAAACAGCTCAAGATATTGCGAAGTGTATCCCTTGGTCTGGGGGGGGTGGGGGGATGGGGTGGGGTGGGGGTGGGGGTGGGGGAGCGGCAGGCAGTGGGGGCAGGGACCAGGACCCTTCCCCGAGGCCGCACTAGTGTTTCTTGACTGCTCCAGCCTTGTCTTTGCATCCCCTCCCTCCCCTAATTAGCAACTGTTTGAACCTGCCCCAGGGAAAGTCTTCGAGGCTGAATGAAGCCTTGTTTCCAGCAATCAGGAAACAGGGGACACTGAAAGGTTTTGTGCCCAGGAGCCCCAAGAGGTCCTGTTGGTTTCAGACTTGCAAAGCTGAGCCGATTTAGTCCCTTCCCAATTATGCAAGGAGGGGCTGCCTCTCTGGCCCCCTGTGTCCTAAGCCAAGCCTTCCTCTGTTCCTTGGTCTCTGGGTCTAGTGTGTCCTATTATAGCACAAAAGTGAGGTTGCACCAGCAGCTGAGGGTGAAGGAGCCCAGTTCTTCTCCCAGGTGAGCTGAAACTGAGGTCAGGTCTGGACATGGGGTGGAGAATTAGAAAGACTCCCAGCTGCTGTAGAAAATAGCGCTGGGTTATAGGTGGCTCTGGGTGTGGGCAGCTCCCCAAGAGGTGGAAGGGGCCCTGGAGTCTTGCTGGCTACAAACAGCCTTGTTTCATCCCAGCTAACCCTCCTAGCAATTCTCCTCAAAGGGAGACTTTTTTTTCTCTCTGTGGTCATTTTGCTCTGTGGAGCGGTTCTGCTTTTGTGATGCAAAACGTTTCTCGGCTGTCAGATCCAGTCCTGTGAATTCCAACTCAGCCAATTTAAGAAATGAGATGACGGGAATCAAAACAGGGGGAGGGAGAGGCGTGTCGCGCGGAAAGAAGAGAACAAAGCACGAGCATCGCTTTTCTCCCCACTCTGTGAATTTCCTGAAATTTGCAGAAACGTGTTTCTCTGGGTGTGTGTGTGAAGCGGGTGAGATGTTCCTCTCAGTAATTTGAATCCAAACAGCACCTCACTATCAAGCCCTTAATAGCCAGTATCTGAGGAGCCACTGCACTGTATCTGTGAAACGAAGGCGCTGGGTTATTTGGGAAAGAATGTTTCTTCACCTCACTCACCGTATCTGAAATGATAGAGATGGATTTGAGAGGAGATTCGAAAACTACAAGAAGCTACTGCGAAAGGGGTTGGTGGCAGCTAGCGTAGATGAATATGGTGGTGGTGGTTTAGTCACTAAGTCGTGTCAGACTCCTGCAGCTTGCCAGGCTCCTCTGTCCATGGGGTTCTCCAGGCAAGAATATTGGAGTGGGTTGCCATGCCCTCCTCCAGGGAATCTTCCTGAACCAGGGATTAAATTCATGTCTCCTGTGGCTCATGCATTGGCAGGCAAGTTCTTTACTATTAGCGCCACCTGGGAAGCCTGGATGGGAGGGGTGATTGTGTCTTTTGTTATGTTAATGAGGTGACTTTTGGAAAGTGCCTGTGTGGAGGGGGTGGATACTGGTTGCCCTTGGAGCCTCCGCTGAAATCTTTCCTTTCAGATTGGCACTCTAACCCACGTAGTTGGAACTCGAAACCAGCCAAAACACTGCGTGGGACTCCAATCCATGTTTTTTAATTTTTTTATTATTAGAATCACTCACCTGGTGCCTGGACTTACTGAGGGTCAGATTCTTGATGTCTCATCTGAAGAAAGAATTCAGTAAGAGACAAAGTGATAGGTAAGAAGTGGATTTATTTAGAGAGAAACACACTCCACAGAGTGTGGGCCCTCAGAAGGTAAGAGGCACCTTGAAATCTGATATTGTTAGTTTTTAAGGGCTGGGTAATTTCATAGGCAGGCTTCTCTGGTGGCTCAGACAGTAGAGAATCTGCCTGCAATGCAGGAGACTTGGATTTGATCCCCATGTCTGGAAGATAACCCTGGAGAAAGGAATGGCATCCCCCTCCTGTATTCTTGCCTGGAGAATCCTATGAACAGAGGAACCTGGCAAGCTAGTCTGTGGGGTTGCAAAGAGGCTTGCAACCCCAAGACTTGACTGAATGACTAACACTAATTTCATAGGCTAATGAGTGGGAGGATTATTCCAATTATTTTAGGGAAGGGATGGAGATTTCCAGGAATTGGGCCACTGCCCATTTTTTGATCTTTATGATTGGCCTTGGAACCATCCTGGTGCCTGTAGGTTGTCATTTAGTGTGCTGAAATGTTAGAATGTGTGTATACTGAGGCTCAGGGCTTTCCTTGTGGCTCAGCTGGTAAAGAATCCGCCTGCAATGCAGGAGATCTGGGTTTGATCCCTGGGTTGGGAAGATGTCCTGGAGAAGGGAAAGGCTACCCGCTCCAGTATTCTGGCCTGGAGAATTCCATGGACTGTATAGTCCATGGGGTTGCAAAGTGTCAGACATGACTGAGCGACTTCCACTTTTCATACTGAGGCTCAAGGTCTAGTGGAAGTCCACTTGTCTGCCATCTTGGGCCCATTTGGTTCTAATCAGCTTATGTTGTGTCCTCAGGGCTATGTCATTCTTTTAAAGTTTGCCCTGCACCCTCCCTCCTGTTTCATTGTGATTAGAGAGATGGACCTTTCAGCCCCAACCCCCTGACCTCTGGGAGGGGAACATGGGCTGGAGGCTGAATCAGTCACCAGTGGCCCATGATTTAATCAATCATGCCCATGTAATGGAGCCTCCGTAAAAATCCAAAAAGAACCCCAAAATGGGGTTAGAGAGCTCCCAGGTGGGTGAACAGGTGAAAATAGAAGGAGAGTGGAGCCCAGAGCTTGGAAGCTCCATCTTTTCCCATGCCTCACCGCATGCATCTCTTCCAGCTGGCTGTCACTGAGTTATAGCCTTTAACCTAGTAAGTAAGATGTTTTTCTGAATTCTGTGAGCTGACCTAAAAAATTAATCAAACCCAAGGAGGAGGTCGAGGAAACCTTTTAGAGTCTAATCAATAACCGGTTGGTGAGACGCACAGGTGACAACTGGACTTGCCATTGGTATCTGAAGTAGGGGGAGGGGGGACCATCGTGTAGGACCGAACTTTCAACTTGTGGGGTCTGATATTGTCTCCTGGTAGAGGGTGTCAATTGAGTTGAATTGTAGGACACGCAGCTGGTTTCTGAGAACTGCTCTCTGATGGGGAAAAACCCACACGTTGTAATTGGTGTCAGAATTGGATCTTCTGTTAAGAACAGGACACCTGGGACATTTTAAAATGGAGTTTCTAACACCGAGCAGAGCCCTGTGGGGCTCCTGGGTACAAAGCCTTTCTGTGTCCCCTATTTCTTGGATTATAGGAAACAGCCTTCATTCAGGCTCCATGACCTTCCCTGAGTTCCAATGGGAAGATTCAAGCAGTTATTAATTAGGGAAAGTAGGAGATGCAAGACCAGGGAGAAAACGTCAAGAGCAGGATTGGGGCAAGGTTCTCTTTCCCCGTCAGTGGATACATACAGTATCTCTGAGCTGTTCTGCAGATACTGAAACCCCCGCCAGGTGGGAGAAGTTAATGATTAATAATGATATGTACACTGCCTGCAATCATGTAGACTCCAGGCCAGATGGACCTGAAGGGTGATGATGCTGACTTCCACTGTCTTTACCACCAACCCATCAGAAGAGTGTCCATAAGCTGATCATGCCCTCTTTGAACAGTTACTATTAAACTTCTCACTATCCTCTCCAAGTTGGGGCACACAGTTTTGAGGGTATTTGCCCGCTGTGGCCCCTTTTGTCTGGCAAAGTAATAAAGCTATTTTTTGTACTTCACCCAAAACTCTGACTTCAAGGTGAGATTAGGCACTGGTGTACAGAGAAGGTGAGCTTTCAGCATCATTCTCAGAAGGCAGAATGAAGAATTTTAGTCATTAAAGATTGCCTAGGAATTGCACTTAAGAGTTTGGGGATGGCGGGAAGAAGTTCTAAAGGGTCTTAGCTGGAGGATACAGGGGGGTGGGGGTGGGAGGTGAGGTGGAAAGACCAAAAGAAAAGAAAAACACCTCATCTCATTTCTCATTCTTCTTTCTATTTTTCCTTTATAATTTTAAAGAAACCATACTCTAAAGAGAAAGACAATTTAGAGATAGAAACTCAATTTACATATATTTCCTTTGAGAGGTGGGATGTGGCAATGCAAACACATCTGTAAATCGTGGTGGGGGACATTACCTGTCAGTATTCTAACCAAAATAACAGACATGAAACTTCTTTTCACTCAACAGAAAGGCATACTAGAGTTTAGTGACTAACTAGTTTCTAGCTACTGGAATATTTCAACTCTGACTAAAGATTCCCCCTTCCATCCAAAACTTTGAAGACAGATTAAGTAAATAAATAAATATATATATATATAAGTTTAAACATATAAGTTTTTTCCCAGGTGGCACTAGTGGTAAAGAACCCACCTGCAGATGCAAGAGATATAAGAGACTTGGGTTCGATCCCTGGGTCAGGAAGATTCCCCTGGAGAAGGAAATGGCTACCCACTCCAGTATTCTTGCCTGGAAAATTTATGGACAGAGGAGCCTAGTGGGCTACAGTCCATGGGATCACAAAGAATCAGACATGACTGAAGCGACATAGCAGGCAGGCATATGAATTTTACTCTCCGCTTTGATGAGGTTTATTTCAGTCGGGGTTAATTCCATTTTTGTTTCATCAGCACCACCATCTCTCCAATGATTCTTGCTCTTTTGTCACATTCACAGCACAGAAGAGATATTCTTCTCATCGCATTTTGCCAAATCTCTCATTATTTTAAAAGAATTTTTGAAATAATAATTTTACTTCTCCCACCCAGACCCTACTTTTCTTTCAAAATATTTATGTATTTATTTGGCTGCGCCTTCTCTTAGTTGTGGCATGTGGGATCTTCCATCTTCCTTCTGGCATGTGGGATCTATTTTCCTGATTAGAATTGAAGCCTCTGCATTGGAAGCATGGACCCTTAAGCCCCTGGACCACCAGGGAAGTCCACCAGGCCCCACCTTTCTGAATGTTGCTAGATTGCCAATACAACAGTTTCAAAATAATAATAATGAAGTTCTTCCTTTATAGTTTTCTTGGCTCTTGTCAGTTAGGGTCACTTTGAAATTTGACTTGTTTGAACAAAGCAAAACCAAGTACTCCACAAACATTTTCCCCTGTGTATGTGATCACAGTGGAATGTTTGTTTTTTCTTAAAATTTACAGCACATGCAAGTTAACGGTGGGGTCAGGGACTCCAAGAAATCAATGAGCTGAAATACTATCAGATAAATGGTGTGCAGACATTAACTATATACTCAATTATGGATAACGCAGAACTCTAAGCAGCTTCCTCTCGAGGTTATTAGTGACTATGACACTACTACCTGTAATTATGCCTCTTCTGTCTATTCCAGAACACTAACTCCTTAGAAGAGGAATGCATGGAAATTCCTTGTTAATCACCAGTGGGAGCTCCACTTGCCCAAATAGGGGTTGTAGTCTGTTAATGTGTTTAATTCCCAAGTGTTGAAACCTGTTAAGAAATCTGTTTATAGGAAAACAGTTTGACAGCTAACGCCAAATCCATTCTAATGGTGTTGGAAAGTTTTGTGGTTACTAAGGGCTGAGCTTTTCTGTTGGCTCAGTGGTAAAGAATCCACCTGTCAATGAAGGAGACATGGGTTCATTTGATCCCTGGGTAGGGAAGATCCCCTGGAGAAGTAAATGGCAGCCCACTCCAGTATTCTTGCCTGGGAAATCCCATGGACAGAGGAACCTGTGGGCTATAGACCATGGGATCACAAAAGACTTGACACAACTTAGCAACTAAACAGCAAAAGCAATTACCAAGGGCAGAGCCTTGCAGGAAAGAGTTGGGGAGGGTAGAGGGTGTGAGTCTATATATCCATTTGCTACGGAAAGGGGGACCCCTTCCAGGGCCTGAAAGCAGGCTCTTGTCTAACACTTGGAGATGAATTGTCCGAGGAGACACACGTGCTGACAAAGCAAGAGACTTTATTGGGAAGGGGTGCCCAGGCAGAGAGCAGGAGGGTCAGGGAACCCAGGAGGACTGCTCTGCCCCGTGACTCACAGTCTTGGGTTTTACTGTGATAGGATTAGTTTCCAGGTAGTCTCTGGCCAATCATTCTGACTCAGAGTCCCTCCAAGTGGCGTGCACATCCCTCAGACAAGATGAGTTCCAGGAAGGAGGATTCTGGGAGGTTGGTAGGACATATGAACTGGAGTCTCCTTTTGACATTTCCCAAATTCTTCCAGTTGGTGGCGGCTTGCTAGTTCTGTGTTCCTTACCAGGACCTTCTCTCATAAAATAACACATGCAGATGGTTACGGTGATGCCTGGCTATGGTGGGCAGTTTTAGTCAGTATTTCCCCTAGCACATGGAGGGGAAGGCTGTCTACTGCACGTCACTGTATCCATGTTGTGGGACTAACAGTTGCTCGGGGAGGGGAGTACAGTCACAATGGGATGCTGCAGACTGAATTCACACCTAAGATTATTTCATCTCCAGTTACGTGGAAGCAGATGTAGGTGAATAAATCAGTGAAGGCTCACCTATTCAGAACCTGAAGGAGCTTCATGTGTGCATGAAGCAGGGGAGTGTGAAACAGGAGGAAGGGGGGAGCTTGTGGGAAGATGAATTTATTTCTTCAGAGGGATAAGAAAAACGATCTTTCCTGAAAAGGTAAAAAGAGAACGGGAAATATGAGATGTGACAATATGATGAGCAAAGCTCCAAGGCACAATTAGGTGCAACCTACAAGGTAAGGCAGATTTTTTTTCCCCAAGATGGCCTTAATGACATTTCCTTCCCGTGTGATTGTCTATACATGGTCCTCGCACTTGACACAAGCTTGAGTCTATTTTTTTCCCCTTGGAGTTCAGCTGGGCTTCTGATTGTACAGTGGAAGTGACATGCTTTCACAAAAGGCCGCTCCATTGAAATAGTCACATTTGGAGCCCTGAGCCACCATGGATTGAACCAGCTGGCTGCCATGTTGTGGGGAAGCCACAAGTAGGCATGCAGGCAGCCCTCCAGGTCCTCAAGTGCTTTCCACCCAAACACCTTGAGACTTGAGAGTGAACAAGCCTTCTGGTAACTCCAGGTCCTGGCCTCAAAGTCTTCCCAGGTGAGGCCCAGATTCATGGAGCAGAAAAAAGCAATCTGCATGCCACTCACTCCAAATTCCTGGCCTTCAGAACCCATGAACATAGAAAATAGCTTTCAGTTGCTAAGTTTTATAGTAATTTACTACTCAGAAATAGTACCTGGGGG
The DNA here is from genome assembly GCF_032405125.1 of Capricornis sumatraensis. Taxonomy (NCBI): domain Eukaryota; kingdom Metazoa; phylum Chordata; class Mammalia; order Artiodactyla; family Bovidae; genus Capricornis; species Capricornis sumatraensis. Next base: position 53,981,370 of record NC_091085.1, on the reverse strand, counting down.
ATTCTCTGGTGACTCAGTGGTAAAGAGTCCACCTTGCAATACAAGGATTGGAAACCTGGTCTAGGAAGGTCCCACATGCCAAGGGACAACTAAGCCTGTTGCCACAGCTACTGAGCCTGTTTGCTGCAACTACTGAAGCCAATACATCCCAGAGCCCATGCTCTGCAGCAAGAAGAAACCACTGCAATGAGAAACCTATCCACTGCAACAAAGAGGAGCTCCCGCTCACAGCAACTAGAGGAAAGCCTGCCTAGCAACAAAGCCCCAAACAACATAAATAAAATAAAATAAACAAAATAAAAAACAAACATATATATCTAAAGTAAAAAAAACAAAATACCAACCGAAAAACAGGGATTTCTGGTCTTCCCAGGAGGGAAGGCCTAGTATTGTTTTGGAAAACTTTGTAACATATGCTCACTTCTCAGGCCAGGAGATTATAAATTCAAAAGGACAATATTGAAGAAAGAGAAGGTAGGAACCATGTTAAAAAAAATTTTTTTTAATACACTAAAAGATACTTGAGTACATTTGGGAAAATTAGAATATGGGCTGAATGTTAGAATATATTATGAAATTAAAATTATTGTGATCAAGGGCAATAATAATTTCATGTTCTGTGGTTATAGAGGATGAAATCCGTCACTATTTTTAGGAGATGCATCTTTAAGGGTTAAGAGGTGAAGAAGCCTGGGTCCCAGTGTCTGTAGTTTATTTTCAAGTGGTTCAGTACTGGCAACAGATTTGAGAGAGAGAGAAAAACACACACACAAACACACATACACACAGAAGAAAACAAACCGAATAAAATGTTGACAGTCCTTGAATCTAGATGGAAGGTCTTTGGGATGAAAATTAAAAGTGGAGGAAAAAAAGTGAGGGAATGAAAATGTTCAAGTGACCTTTTAGAATCTTGAGAAGTAAAACAACAAAAAAGATTGGAAGAGAGGGGAAGGCTAAAGACTCTCATGGCGTTCCTGTTAGTCCTGATTCCTTATGCTGATCAGTTTATTTGGTGACATATGACAGGTAATTAGCTATATTGATGGCACCAGGAATTTAGCAAAGCAGCCAATTAGTTCAATAACAGTGATCAAAACAAGGGCAGGACTTTCTTCTCTCACAATTCCACAGCTGCAAATTGGAATGCCTACAAGGTCTAGGAAAATACCGAAAATGAGGGAACTCAGTGTTTAGACAAGAATGAATGAAGGCTGATGTTCTGTCTACAGAGGCAGCCTGCACATAGCTCCAGTACATTGCTGCCATTCAGAGACAGGAGCCAAGCATGGTCTGATCTTCCTTTTTAAATTTTTTTTTAGAAGCTAGAAATCAGAATTGTTATGTGAGAACTGATCATCTTTTTTTGACGTTATAAAGCTATTGATTAATTGAAAATAGAGCTAAAACATGAGTATGGACTTCACAGATGAAGTTTTTGCCATCCTAAATATATATTTTAAAAATTTTTATTGAATTATTGTTGATGTAAAGTGTTGTGTTAGTTTCAAGTATACAGCAAAGTGACTCAGTTGTACATATACATATATTCATTCTTTTTCAGATTTTTTTCTCATCTATGTTATCACATAATATCAAGGATAGTTCCCTGTACTATACAGTAGGTCCTTGTTGGTTATCTATTTTATATTCAGTAATCTGTGTACATTAACCCCAAGCGCCTAATTTACCCCCTACTTCCCTTTCGGTAACCATAAATTTGTTTTCTATGTCTGTGAGGGTGTTTCTGTTTTGTATGTAAGTTCATTTGTATCATTTTAAAAAGATTTATTATTTATTTTGTTTATTGGCTGTGCTGGGTCCCTGTTGCTGCACGTGGGCTTTCTCTAGCTGCAGCGAGCAGGGGCAGGCTTCCCATTACGGTGGCTTCTCTTGTGAAGCACGGGCTCGAGGCACTTGGGCTTCAGTAGTTGCAGCGCATGGGCTTCAGTACTTACAGCACGTGGGCTTAGTTGTTCCACAATATGTGGGATTTTCCTGGACCAGGGATTGAATTGGTGTCCCTTACACTGCAAAGTGGATTCTTAACCACTTGACCACTAGGGAAGCCCTGTGTCCTTGTTTAAAAATTAGATTTCACAAAAAAATGATATCATATGGTATTTCTCTTTGTCTGACTTGACATAACATGGTAATCTTTAGTTCCATCCATGTTGCTGCACATGGCATTATTTCATTCTTTTTTATGGCTAATATTCCACTGTACATATGGGATATTTATGGCTAATATTTCACTGTATATATTCAGTTTTGGACATAGCTAATATGGAAATTGTCTAGGCCGAAAGGGTGCTGTTCTGCTCTCATTATGTTATCTTCCTCCCTGATGGTGAGAAGGAGCATGGTTACACTTTCTAGAATCAAAGTCCCCCACATACAGATCCCTGGACTCTCCTCCGCTCCATAACACCTTCCCACCAAATGTCCAGGACCTCCTCTGGGCCTCTGTAGGGTAAGTTCCCATACAGAGTAAACTGATCCAAGTCTTAGGGAGAGACAGGTGTCATTGTTGAGCCATGGGTGAGTGATGGGTTGAAGGAAGGACACCAGGGGTAAATATTACTGTGGATGTCTGATGGAGACCAGTTTGCCTGAGGATGTTATTTCTAACTCTGTCTGAGAGAAGGTTTGGGCTCATAACTCTGTCTCCCTTGTCACTTCTCTTTGCTCCCTACTTTCCCAGGAAAACACTATCTATCCTTAAAGGGAGCCTGGATGTAATGCATGGTGTATGTTTTATACCCCAACTCCCCTCAGAGACCAGGTTCTAAGGTTCATATTCTTTCTTCTGCTGCAATGTCCTTTCTCTGAATCAGAGAGTTGGACATGACCTAGTGACTGAATTGAATTGAACTGATGGGCCATCAGTCAGTTCAGTTCAGTCACTCAGTCCTGTCTGTCTCTTTGTGACCCCATGAACCGCAGCAGACCAGGCCTCCCTGTCCATCACCAACTTCTGGAGTTTGCCCAAACTCATGTCCACTGAGTCGGTGATGCCATCCAACCATCTTCTCCTCTGTCGTCCCCTTCTCCTCCTGCCCTCACCATCACATTACCTCTAAGCTTCCTTGAATCTACCTTAGCCAACCAAGAGGTTAGGTGCATGTCAAGGCTGTTGTCTCTTCCAGATACAAATCAGGTTCTTAGCAGTCTGCTGATTGAAACTCTATGAATATAGAATTGGACAGTGGTAGTAACTTGCTGAGTGTTGCCTTTTTTGTTGTTTTCCTTTGCTTGGAGAGGAAGGGGATGGTTGCCGCAATGGTCCTAATGGGGAGTCCGGAGAAGGAAAGGCTCCTAGGTCAGTCACCCAACCAAGTGAAACCTAGATTTATCAGTCGGCTTTTTGACTGGTATTTGGTGACTTTGTCTTCTATGAGGCCGTGCTAGGCAACAACCATGATTCATGGGATACTGTCTGATCTGATCTACTAATACATGTAGGCAGTGGTTCTACTTGTTCAGACATGACAGTGACAAGGTTGGTGTGAAGTGAGCCTTTTGCTCATGGTGCCAGTGTCAACGGAACCTTGACTTACACTCAAAAGCCGTAGCTAGTTTCCATGTTCATTTTCAAATTCTAGCACTGGCCCAATCTTTTTCTTCCCTCTTGGAAATTGTAGATGTGGGGTAGGCAGAGACTTGCTTCTGTGCCTCTCTGATGCTGAGTTTATGGTTACATTTCTCATTAAGCATATAAAATTGGACCTTATGAAATTATATTTACAAAGAGATACTAGGTTACAGTAAGATATATATAGATATTATTTCTCTTCCATGTTTCATCACAGGTGAAGCACAGGGTGTGGGCTGCCGTGTTGATGAGGGGGAGGGTGTGGGCGGCCATGATGGCAAAGGGAGAGCATGAGCGGCCATGTGAGGTGATGGGGTGATTTGAATCAACATTTACAATGTCTTAATCACGTTGGGCTCATATCCCACTACCTCATATGTCCCCTTTCTTCTTTTCTTACTAAAGATGAAGTTGCTGATGTAGCAGTCTTCTTGCAACCACAATATCTCTGCTTTAATCATCTTTTTGAGAGAACAGTATTAGAAGGGCCCTGTAGATACCTTCGTGAAGGTCATCCAAATGATGATAAAAAGCTCCATAGAAATCATAAAGCTTCTGAGGGAACAGAAAGTTCCAAGCACTTTCTTGCTGAAGGGACTAATAAACCAGTAAATGACTGACCCTGGCCTCATCTCGCCAGCCTATTTGTTGCACAGATGATGGAGAAGTTTTGGTATTTGCAATGACAGTGGCAAACCACAGCCTAATGGGGGCCAGGACAGAGGCTGTGTAGGGTGCCGTGGTCTGTGACACTTGGTAGCTGTACTCTGCTTCGGGTAGAGAAAGCCAGCAAAGTTTCTTCTGAGACAGAAGTCAGCAAACTTTTCCTGGAAAGGGCCAGAAAGCATGTTTAGGCTTTAAAGGCCACACAGGCTCTGCCACAACTACTCTGACTGCTGTAGCACAAGAATAGCCATAGGTATTAGGTGAATGTGCATGACTGGGTTCCAATAAAACTTTATTTACAGATACAAGCAGGGGCCCTGATCTGGTCTATTCATAGATTACTGATTCTTTTTCTAAAACACCACTAATTTCTAGATATTTTAAGAAGGCAAAATGTATATTTTCAGGTCTCACCCAGCTGGGCTGCATTGTATAAAGGATAGACAATTGTTGTCTTTTTATTTCAGTTCGGTTCAGTTGCTCAGTCATGTCCGACTCTTTGCGACCCCATGGACTGCAGCACATCAGGTCTCCCTGTCCATCACCAACTCTCAGAGTTTACTCAAACTCATTTCAGTTATTGGCCACTAATTCCCATTTTTAATGCATTCATGCTGTCAGAGTCTCCAGGAAAAAAAACTAAATTTTGGATTTTCATCACTAATGCAAAACCAGGCAAGGTGATCAAAATCACAGAGTAGAAATTCAAAAGGCCTGAGTCTACATTCTGATTAGGGGGTAGAAACCTCAGACTTTTTAAGAGTTGCCCAGGTATAAGCTGTCCTCCAAAATTAAATGCCTCTATCCAATGAAATTATTTATTTTTTTAAAAAGTACTTTCCTGATGGTACAGTGGATGAGAACCTGCCTGCCAACGCAGGGGACACAGGTTCAACCCCTGGTCTGGGAAGATCCTATACGTCAAGGTGCAACTATGTCCATGAGCTGCAGCTACTGAAGGCCATGGCTTAGAGCCCAGGAAGTGCAACAAGAGAAACCACAGCAGTGAGAAGCCCATCCACTGCAACTAGAGTTAGCCCCCACTTGTCGCAAGTAGAGAAAGCCTGTACACATCAGCCAAGACCCAGCACGGCCATAAATAAAATTATACATACCTCTACCCTCCCAGGCAGGATTGCACCCAGCCTGGCCACTGGAATTAATCTCACTGTGGCAAACAGGAAATCCTCAGAGGAAGGCAACCTATAGCTTCTTGTGTGTGTTTTCTTCTTATTTTATAAAATTAGCCAGCCATGTGCCTGTGTGTGTCATACCATAAGATGGCAATTCATAGGAGAAAAAAATGTCACTTTTCAGAAATCAGAGGCTTGACTGATTGCAGTGCTCCTCCTAAAGATGAATATTCCCAATCATTATACAAGCATAATGGCATTTGACAGATGCGCGGGAAACACCACGGAACCAAAGAGCCATTTGTCACTGCTGGTATTTCAGTTGTCAAAGTCTGCGAGTTCTGTTGGACCTTAACATTTTGCTGCTGATTAGAAACAATAAAATGAAAAGTGCAGTGTTAAAAGAAGTACAGGAACCCATAGAAATGTACAGGTATCCTACTTTTTAAAAAACTCACCAGGAAAATCCACATTGTCCCACTTTGGAGTTCGAATGCTGAAGGCATTGCTAACATTGTTCTTGGTGAACACATGGGTCCTTTTGGGGTCAGATCAGGAATATTTTAAGCTGTGGCCACGAATGATCCCAGAAAAAACTCCCTTTACAAGCTGGAGACTGATCCTGGGATCTAGGGCTGGAAAGAGCCCTAGTGTATGTTTACAGATTCTGGGAAAAATGGAGGACAGGTGCAAGGAGGAGAAGGCTGTATAGGATCACCTTGGCAATAAGAAAGGCCTTTCCATTTGCTATTTCTGTGACCCTGAGAAATTCACTGTTTTCAACTCAATCAGCCCAAGTACTTGAAGAATATAGTTTTAATTCTATACCACTCAATATTCAAGTTTTTTGTTCCCTTCTCTGCCTCAGAGAAACAAAAATATCCTTATAAGTCAAATCAGCTGCTGCTGCTAAGTCACTTCAGTTGTGTCCGACTCTGTGCGACCTCATAGATGGCAGCCAACCAGCCTCCCCCGTCCCTGGGATTCTCCAGGCAAGAACACTGGAGTGGGTTGCCATTTCCTTCTCCGATGCATGAAAGTGAAAAGTGAAAGTGAAGTCGCTCAGTCGTATCCGACTCTTAGCAACCCCATGGACTGCAGCCTACCAGGCTCCTCCATCCATGGGATTTTCCAGGCAAGAGTACTGGAGTGGGGTGCCATTGCCCTCTCTGAAGTCAAATCAGCAATCATCTTTAAAAGATATACGTTCAATGATGGCAAAGAAGTGAAAACTGCATGACAGAATTGTTCTCTTTTCTCAATAGGTCTTCCCAGGTGGCTCAGTGGTAAAGAATTTGAGTGCCAAACAGGAGACAGGTCCAATTCATAGGCTGGGAGGATTCCCTGGGAAGGAAATGGGAACCCATTCCAGTATTCTTACCTGGGAAATGCCATGGACAGAGGAGCCTGGTGGGCTACAGTTCATGGAGTCACAAAAGAGTCTGCTACAACTTAGTGACTAAACAAACAACAATATTCTCAATAAAAATGGCCTCTCTAGATTTGACAGATGAACTTAACCGATTCACCAAAAGAAAAATGACAAATGAGGGAAAATTTGTTTCATAAATATAAAAATAAGGCTAAATCTCTGACATGTAAACATCTTTTACAAATCAATAACAAAAAAAGTCCAAACCCCCATAAGGCTATTCCACAAGAACGATTCAAGTGGAGAACACACATGTTACCTAGGATCACACATGAGGCACCACATGTGAGGCACATGCTTGCATCCATGTACATACAATGAGGGTTGTCATGGCTTTCCTTTAAGTCCGTGGGTCTTTGTGTAAGGCAATACGGGGTGGACAAAATCAATTATTCCTCCTGTGAGGATGTTTGTGCTGTTGAAATTTTGGCTACTCCACTGGTTTCACAGACAGAAAAATCTCATCTTAGGGCCACTGAGAAGTCCAGGTGCCAGAGCTATACTCTAGAATTGAGAGTTTTAGCCAAACTAGTTATTATCCATAAGGCATACCAGCTGATTTAACTTGTCTCTTGGCCAAAAGCATTGGATGATTAGATGTTGTGAAATACAGTCTGAGTTCCACCCAGGGAACAAAACCAACCAGACAGCTGTTCCAAGGCAGGGGGATGGGAAAGGTAAAGTGTTCATGGACATCTGGTGTCTCCATGACAAAACTCAGGCAGAAATGTGGGTCAGATCGCTTGGTCTCTGATTATCTGTAAAGTGAAAGCAATGTCTCAGTCTTTTGACCTACCTGAGAATGTACTTCAAAATGACCCAGAGAGCGCTTTCAAAATCTGATTCCATTTTTCTAGATTCCACATATATGTGTTCATATATGATATTTGTTTTTCTCTTTCTGACTTACTTCACTCTATATGACAGACTCTAGGTTCAACCACAATACTACAGATGACCCAATTTCATCCCTTTTTATGGCTAGGTAATATCCTATTGTTGCGCAGGCACAGGAGGGCCTAGAGGAGCTATCCCACGTTGAAGGTCAGGAACAGCGGTGGTAAGGAGCTACCCCTCGTCCAAGGTAAGGAGCAGTGGCTGTGCCTTGCTGGAGCAGCCGTGAAGAGATAACCCACGCCCAAGGTAAGAGAAACCCAAGTAAGATGGTAGGTGTTGCAAGAGGGCATCAGAGGGCACACACACTGAAACCATACTCACAGAAAAGTAGTCAATCTAATCACACTGGGACCACAGCCTTGTCTAACTCAATGAAACCAAGCCATGCCTGCGGGGCAACCCAAGACGGGCGGGTCATGTTGGAGAGGTCTGACAGAATGTGGTTCACTGGAGAAAGGAATGGCAAGCCACTTCAGTATTCTTGCCTTGAGAACCCCATGAACAGCATGAAAAGGCAAAATGATAGGATACCAAAAGAGGAACTCTCCAGGTCATTAGGTGCCCAATATGCTACTGGAGATAAGTGGAGAAATAACTCCAGAAAGAATGAAGGGATGGAGCCAAAGCAAAACAATACCCAGTTGTGGATGTGACTGGTGATAGAAGCAAGAGCTGATGCTGTAAAGAGCAATATTGCACAGGAACCTGGAATGTCAGGTCCATGAATCAAGGCAAATTGGAAGTGGTCAAACAAGAGATGGCAAGGGTGAACATCAATATTCTAGGAATCAGCGAACTAAAATGGACTGGAATGGGTGAATTTAACTCAGATGACCATTATATCTACTACTGTGTGCAGGAATCCCTCAGAAGAAATGGAGTAGCCATCATGGTCAACAAAAGAGTCCAAAATGCAGTACTTGGATGCAATCTCAAAAACGACAGAATGATCTCTGTTCGTCTCCAAGGCAAACCATTCAATATCACAGTTATCCAAGTCTATGCCCCAACCAGTAACCCTGAAGAAACTGAAGTTGAACGGTTTTATGAAGACCTACACGACCTTTTAGAACTAACACCCAAAAAAGATGTCGTTTTCATTATAGGGGACTGGAATGCAAAAGTAGGAAGTCAAGAAACACCTGGAGTAACAGGCAAATTTGGCCTTGGAATGCGGAATGAAGCAGGGCAAAGACTAATAGCGTTTTGCCAAGAAAATGCACTGGTCATAGCAAACACCCTCTTCCAACAACACAAGAGAAGACTCTACACATGGACATCACCAGATGGTCAACACCAAAATCAGATTGATCATAGTCTTTGCAGCCAAAGATGGAGACACTCTATACAGTCAACAAAAACAAGACCAGGAGCTGACTGTGGCTCAGATCATGAGCTCCTTATTACCAAATTCAGACTCAAATGGAAGAAAGTAGGGAAAACCGCTAGACCATTCAGGTATGACCTAAATCAAATCCCTTATGATTATACAGTGGAAGTGAGAAATAGATTTAAGGGCCTAGATCTGATAGATAGAGTGCCTGATGAACTATGGACTGAGGTTCGTGACATTGTACAGGAGACAGGGATCAAGACCATCCCCATGGAAAAGAAATGCAAAAAAGCAAAATGGCTGTCTGGGAAGGCCTTACAAATAGCTGTGAAAAGAAGAGAGGCAAAAAGCAAAGGAGAAAAGGAAAGATATAGGCATCTGAATGCAGAGTTTCAAAGAATAACAAGAAGAGATAAGAAAGCCTTTTTCAGCAATCAATGCAAAGAAATAGAGGAAAACAACAGAATGGGAAAGACTAGAGATCTCTTCAAGAAAATTAGAGATACCAAGGGAACATTTCATGCAAAGATGGGCTTGACAAAGGACAGAAATGGTATGGACCTAACAGAAGCAGAAGATATTAAGAAGAGGTGACAAGAATACATGGAAGAACTGTACAAAAAAGATCTTCACGACCCAGATAATCATCATGATGTGATCACTCATCTAGAGCCAGACATCTTGGAATGTGAAGTCAAGTGGGCCTTAGAAAGCATCACTATGAACAAAGCTAATGGAGGTGATGAAATCCCAGTGGAGCTGTTTCAAATCCTGAAAGATGATGCTGTGAAAGTGCTGCACTCAATATGCCAGCAAATTTGGAAAACACAGCGGTGGCCACAGGACTGGAAAAGGTCCGTTTTCATTCCAATCCCAAAGAAAGGCCATGCTAAAGAATGCTCAAACTACTGCACAATTGCACTCATCTCACATGCTAGTAAAGTAATGCTCAAAATTCTCCAAGCCAGGCTTCAGCAATATGTGAACCGTGAACTCCCTGATGTTCAAGCTGGTTTTAGAAAAGGCAGAGGAACCAGAGATCAAATTGCCAACGTCCGCTGGATCATGGAAAAAGTAAGAGAGTTCCAGAAAAACATCTATTTCTGCTTTATTGACTATGCCAAAGCCTTTGACTGTGTGGATCACAATAAACTGTGGAAAATTCTGAAAGAGATGGGAATCAGACCACCTGACATGCCTCTTGAGAAATCTGTATGCAGGTCAGGAAGCACCAGTTAGAACAGGACATGGAACAACAGACTGGTTCCAAATAGGAAAAGGAGTATGTCAAGGCTGTATATTGTCACCCTGCTTATTTAACTTCTATGCAGAGTACATCATGAGAAACGCTGGACTGGAAGAAACACAAGCTGGAATCAAGATTGCCGGGAGAAATATCAATAACCTCAGATATGCATATGACACCACCCTTATGGCAGAAAGTGAAGAGGAACTAAAAAGCCTCTTGATGAAAGTGAAAGAGGAGAGCGAAAAAGTTGGCTTAAAGCTCAACATTCAGAAAACGAAGATCAGATCATGGCGTCCGGTCCCATCACTTCATGGAAAATAGATGGGGAAACAGTGGAAACAGTGTCAGACTTTGCTTTTGGGGGCTCCAAAATCACTGCAGATGGTGATTGCAGCCATGAAATTAAAAGACGCATACTCCTTGGAAGAAGTTATAACCAACCTAGATAGTATATTCAAAAGCAGAGACATTACTTTGCTGACTAAGGTCCGTCTAGTCAAGGCTATGGTTTTTCCTGTGGTCGTGTATGGATGTGAGAGTTGGACTGTGAAGAAGGCTGAGCGTCGAAGAATTGCGTTTGAACTGTGGTGTTGGAGAAGACTCTTGAGAGTCCCTTGGACTGCAAGGAGATCCAACCAATCCATTCTGAAGGAGATCAACCCCGGGATTTCTTTGGAAGGAATGATGCTGAAGCTGAAGCTCCAATACTTTGGCCACCTCATGCAAACAGTTGACTCATTGGAAAAGACTCTGATGCTGGGAGGGATTGGGGGCAGGAGGAGAAGAGGACGACCGAGGATGCGATGACTGGATGGCATCATGGACTCGATGGACGTGAGTCTGAGTGAACTCCGGGAGATGGTGATGGACAGGGAGGCCTGGCATGCTGCAATTCATGGGGTCTCAAAGAGTTGGACATGACTGAGTGATTGAACTGAACTGAACTGAATATCCTATTGTACACATGTACCACATTTTCTTTGCAAGGCAGGAATGGAAATGCAGACATAGAGAAAGGGCTTCTGGACAAAAGCAGGAAAGGAGAGGGTGGAATGAACTGAGAAAGCATTCACCTATATACACTACCCTATGTAAAAGAGATAGCTAGCAGGAAGCTGGTGTTTGGAACAGAGAGCTCAGCTCCATGCTCTTTGATGACCTAGAGGAGAGGGACAGGGAGGAAGGAGGGAGGCTCAAGATGGAAGGGATGTATGTACAAATATAACTGATTCACATTGTTGTACAGTAGAAACTAGCACAACATTGTAAAGCAATTCCACTCCAATTAAAAGAAAAAAATTCTAATTCCAAGAAGCCACCAGGATGGAGACCTTGCATTTCTGATTTTAAAACTCTTCCTCAGTGATTTTTAGGCAAATTGAGGTTGAGAAAAATTGAACTAGGTGGTTTCTAAACCTTCTCTCATCTCTATGTTCTTTAATTCAGTGCTTTTCTTTTTTAATCTACAGGTAAAGAAACACATGGAGAAGACTCATGCGCTGCCACTCCGCTGCCATCCATCAAATTCCCAGAAGACTGAAGTCTTACGATTCTGTGTTCTTTCCAGTAAAGGCTTATTGAGATTTCCATGTCAGATCCTCTCCTGACCTCACTCTGTTTTATATTTTGCTTGAGTAGGAAATGGCAACTCACTCCAATATTCTTGCTGGGAAGTTCCATGCTCAGAGGAGCCTGGCAAGCTACCGTCCACGGAGCCGCAAAGAGTCAGACATGACTAAGCACATCCTTCTATAGTTTCTGATTCACCAAAGCTCTACCCAGTGTCTTTGCACCAGAATCCTACCTGGAAAACCAGTCCTCTCAACTCCTACAGTTTTTCATGGGACCTTAAATGAATTTACTTCCCTCTCTCCCTTTGAAGAGTCTCATAGTTATCAACAGGCATTTAAGCCTCTATATCTAAAATATTGAAATGTCTGTAATGTCTGAAATGTCAATAAAACACACAGAGAACTTTCTTACTGTGTCAAGGTCTGTAAAACTTTACTTGAATTGACAGATCACTGGCACAAACTGATAAAAGTGGTTGTGCTGAGTCAGAAGAAAATAGTGATTTTTTTTTTACTTGAAACTTTCTTTCTTCCTCTTTTGAAAGAGTTTGGCTTATTCTCTTCAACATTTTCTGTCATGAAATTAAATTATGTAGACTATTAATAAATAAATGACCAAAACAAAAAACATAGGGGTTATGGGAGTCAGGAAGAGGATGCCCAGGCTAATTTAGGACTATTTAACAAAAGGTCTGGGGACTTCTTTGGAGGTCCAGTGGTTAAATCTCTACACTTTTCCCCTGCAGTGGATACAGTTTCAATTTTTGGTCAGGAAACTAAGATCTCACACGCTGCATAGCATGGCCAAAACAGAAAAACAAACAACAAAACACAAAAAAACCTAAACCCAACAGGACTTGTCTGGTCTCTGGGTTCTAGGATGCCCTTTCTGAAAAATCTAATCTGAGAATTAATGAGGAGAAGTTGGCAAAGGGAAAGGTGAGGCTTGGGTGGGATAGAACATAGGCGGTTTTTCTCCTTGATCTCAGTCCTATTCCTACCCTCCCATGCTCTGCTCCATTACAGGGGGCTAAGAGTCGGAGAACTGCATTTCCCAACTTCCACACCCAGCCGCTTCCTGTTAGGTTCCACCAATGGGAGCTGAAGTTGGGAGACTAAACGGAAGAGGAAGAGGAAAATGATTCTCCTCCTGCTTCTTTTCTGCTGCGGTTAAAGACAGGACAATAGTGGCAGGAGTGCTAGCGGCAACCATAGTGCTGGTCCAGAGGACATCTCCTGGAAAGGGGCCTTTAGGGGGACTGGTAAGCATTGTCCAGGATAACACCTTTGAATGCTGATTCCATAAGTACCTGAAACAACATTCAAGGCTCAAGAGAGCATCTTCCAATCAGTGATGGGAAAGAGCTCAGTTCCTACCACCAACCCTCCCACATAGTCTAATCTTCTATGTCTGGTTTCTGTAGAGTGAAAAGAAGACCTTTCTCAAAAGATATCTCAAACTAGAAGGAAAAAAAATGTATGACTTACATGGACTGGAAATAGCAGATATGCCTGGAGTGGAGAAAAAAAATGTGTTCATTTGTCTTGGACTAACTGAAGTTCTAAGATAGCAGTCATAGAAACAGTTGATCCTGTGTGGATTGGCAAGACATGAGCCTTCTCTGTGGGGTTTTTTACCTGTAGATTGAAAAAAAAAATCACAGAGTTAAACACATGAGGTGGAAGAAGGTTTAGAAATCACCTAGCTCATATTTTCTATTTGTCCGTAATGATGGAGAGCTGTTTAGTCTACAAAAATCATAGCTCTCACTCTCCTCCTCATCTCTCATTTTGACATATGTAATCTTCTGGTTGAAAAACATGGCTGGCTGGCAAATAGGCACATTTTATCATTGAACAGGAACTAGATATCTCCCAAACAAGGAAATGATGGAAGCAATAAGGATGCAGCTGGAACTCAGAGAAACTGGAATCAAGGACTTCAATCCTGCAGGGAGACTCATTTTTCTGGTTGCTTCTTGTCCTTATCTCTATTTTGTGAGCTCTGTCAGCTTTATTTGTCATCCTTCCTGCCTACCCAGTTGTACCACTCTCTGAGTCCCATTCCCTCATCTATTGAAGGGTAAAATAGCACACATGACTAATGTGCAGATTGAATGTAATAGCGTATGCAGAGAGCTAGGCATACAGCAGATGGTCAGCAAATGACAGTCAATCACTCAGTTGTGTCTGACTCTCTGTGGGCCCATGGACTGTAGCCCACCAAGCTCTTCTGTCCATGAGATTCTCCAGGCAAGAATACTGGAGTTGGTGGCCATTTCCTACTTCAGGGGATCTTCCTGACTCAGGGATCAAACTCAGGTCTCCGGCACTGTAGGAAAGGTGAATTATAAATCATTTTTATTATTTTTGGCTGTGCTAAACAGCTTGTGGGATCTTTGTTCCCTGGCCAGGGATTACACTCCTCAGCATGAAAGTGTGGATTCCTAACCTCTGGACTGCCAGGAAATTCCGATAAATCTCTTTTTAAAAAATTGAATTGTTGTTCAGTTCAGTTCAGTTCAGTCACTCAGTCATGTCCGACTCTTTGAGACCCCATGAATTGCAGCACACCAGGTCTCCCTGTCCATCACCAACTCACGGAGTTCACTCAAACTCATGTCCATCGAGTCCGTGATGCCATCCAGCCATCTCATCCTCTGTCGTCCCCTTCTCCTCCTGCCCCCAATCCCTCCCAGCATCAGAGTCTTTTCCAATGAGTCAACTGTTTGCATGAGGTGGCCAAACTATTGGAGTTTCAGCTTTAGCATCATTCCTTCCAAAGAACACCCAGGACTGATCTCCTTTAGAATGGACTGGTTGGATCTCCTTGCAGTCCAAGGGACTCTCAAGAGTCTTCTCCAACACCACAGTTCAAAAGCATCAATTCTTCGGCTCTCAGCTTTCTTCACAGTCCAACTCCCACATCCATACATGACTACTGGAAAAACTGTAGCCTTGACTAGATGGACCTTTGTTGGCAAAGTAATGTCTCTGCTTTTCAATATGCTATCTAGGTTGGTTATAATTTTTCTTCCAAGGAGTAAGCATCTTTTAATTTCATGGCTGCAATCACCATCTGCAGTGATTTTGGAGCCCCCCAAAATAAAGTCTGACACTGTTTCCACTGTTTCCCCATGTATTTCCCACGAAGTGGTAGGACCAAATGCCATGATCTTAGCTTTCTGAATGTTGAGCTTTAAGCCAGCTTTTTCACTCTCCTCTTTCACTTTCATCAAGAGGCTTTTAAGTTCCTCTTCACTTTCTGCCATAAGGGTGGTGTCATCTGCATATCTGAGGTGATTTATATTACTCCCGGCAGTCTTGATTCCAGCTTGTGCTTCTTCCAGCCCAGAGTTTCTCATGATGTACTCTGCCTATAAGTTAAATAAGCAGGGTGACAATTGTTGTTAGACTTATTTTAGAGTGTAAAGGATTGAAAAGAGCTCTGGACTGAACAAGGACTGAAAACAGTTCAAATCTCTTTAGAGGTCAGTTAATTGCAGACTCGATGGATATATTGGTGTCAGGACTTAGGAACTCCAAAAGTGTCCCGACTTAGGGACTCCAGTAGTGTCCACAGAGCTCAGTTTTTCTCTGCGCTATAGCTCTCCTGTCCCCAGAGAGGCTTCATTTTAAGATTCCACACGGAGGCAAGATGGCGGCCAGCAGCTCACAACTAAAGCCATTCAGATCAACTCTGGAGAGAGGTATATGGGATGGTGAGAAGTTCGAGTGTATGTTTCTTTTTCTGTAGTATCAAAAATACCTCAAAACCAAAACAAAATCATTTCTTTCAATGCCATAGGTTCTGATTGATTAGCTTGCTTATTTCTGAACCAATCATTATCTTTGGGAGTGTGATGTTCTGATTGGTCAGGTCTGAGTCACGTGACCAGCCCTGGTGCGGGTCAACTCAAACCAATACACATGAACTGAGTGAGAGAGAAGCAGGAGTGCGTTCCACACAGGTAAGTCAAATCCATCCTCTCTGAAGAAAAGGAAATAGATGGTGGAAAACCAAACACTTATTATCTGTTATAACCAACCCTACACAAAACACACCAAACACACCAAAACAGGAGGAATAGTATAGATATACATTTTTGTCTACTTAAAAATCCCCTCTGCCTAAGAACAGTAATGCCTTTGGGAATGTTAGCCCTTTTCTGAAAATTTTCTCTTTGTTACCTGCAAATGGCTTTTGGCTTTATGGGAGTTGACAAGTTCATTTTTTTTTTTAACAATTTTTTTAAAAATTGTGGTAAAAGTCAAGTAATATGAAACATATTATTTTAAGAATATTTAACTGACTGCAGCCATGAAATTAAAAGACACTTGCTCCTTGGAAGAAAAGTTATGAACAACTTAGACAGCTTATTAAAAAGCAGAGACATTACTTTGCTAACAAAGTCCATCTGGTCAAAACTATGGTTTTTCCAGTAGTCATGTATGGATGTGAGAGTCAGACTATAAAGAAAACTGAGCATTGAAGAATTGATGCTTTTGAACTGTGATGTTTGAGAAGACTCTTGAGAGCCCCTTGGACAGCAAGGAGATCCAACCTGTCCATCCTAAAGGAAATCAGTCCTGAATATTCATTGGAAAGACTGATGCTAAAGCTGAAACTCCAATACTTTGGCCACCTGATGTGAAGAGCTGACTCACTTGAAAAGACCCTGATGCTGGGAAAGATTGAAGATGGGAGGAGAAGGGGACGACAGAGGATGAGATGTTGGATGGCATCACTGACTTGAGGGAAATGAGTTTGAGTAAACTTTGGGAGCTGGTGATGGACAGGGAGGCCTGGTGTGCTGCAGTGCATGCGGTTGCAGAGTCAGACACGACTGAGCGGCTGAACTGAATTGAACTGAACTGTATAGTTTCTTTTTTAACAAATATTTATTTGTATTTATTATGTTTTTATTTGTAAATATTTATGTAAATATTCATTTTTTGACTGTGCTGGATCTTAGTCATGACCCTGGGATCTTTAGCTGTGACATGTAGGATCTATTTTCCTAACCAGGGATTGAACCCAGGCCCCCTGCATTGAGACTGTGGCATCTTAGCCCCTGGACCATAAAGGAAGTCCCTTAACTGTATGGTTTCTTAACATAATCCAACACCCATGGATACCTGGTTGTAGCTATGCCGGTAAAGTTCTTCCTACAAAATTTTATCCTTAAAGGGAAGAAAATTCAGTTCATTTGTCTTGGGGTGACTAAGGTTTCAAGACATTAGTCATAGAAACAGTTTATATCCATTTGGAGAAAGTGTGTATGCAGAAGGAATAGCAAATAAAGCTGACACACAGCTAACGAAGAAGAAACAAAGAAAAGCAACAACAACAAAGACAAATCTCCCTGCGGGATTCACGTCCTTGATTCCAGTTTCTTGGAGACCCAGACGTAACCCTGTTATTTCATCACTTCCTTGTTCCAGAGATATCTGCTGCTGCCACTGCTAAGTCTCTTCAGTCGTGTCCGACTCTGTGCGACCCCATAAACGGCAGCCCACCAGGATCCCCTGTCCCTGGGATTCTCCAGGCAAGAACACTGCAGTGGGTTGCCATTTCCTTCTCCAAAGCATGAAAGTGAAAAGTGAAAGTGAAGTTGCTCAGTCGTGTCCGACTCTTCGCGACCCCATGGACTGCAGCCCACCAGGCTCCTCCGTCCATGGGATTTTCTAGGCAAGAAGTACTGGAGTGGGGTGCCATCGCCTTCTCCACTAGAGATATCTAGCTCCCTTCAACTATAAACATGTCTATTTTCTGGCTACTGATGTTTATCAACCAAAAGATTATGTATGTTGAAATGAAAGATGGGGAAGAGGGCTGGAACTAAGATTTTATAAACACCTTTCCATCCTTAGGGATGAATATTATTCTTATTACTGGCTTCTGCCTTCTAATCAGTGTCCACAAAATGGCAGATAAATGCAGATCACCATGGAGGTGATCTCATTTGTATCTTGACCCAGTTTTGAGTCCATGACTCAAATTTCCACATCTTTAACTTAGTCTGTGGGGAAATATATTTAGCACAGTCTTCGCTAAGCTCCTCTCTGTAAAGAGAAACGTTCTCCATTCAGGCGGTGGGAATATTTTTAATGTATTTTTACATTTTATTTATTTCAAAATTTAGAGACAGGAGAAATCCTGCTTATGGTGTACATTTCTAAGAGTGTGACAAAGGCGCGCAGTTGAATAGCAGTCACTAGAGACAAAACACAAGAGTTCCATCGGCTTCACCATCTCCCTCGTGTTATCCATTTAAAATCAACTCCTCTCAAGCGCCTGGCAAACTCTAATGTTCTTTCTTCTAATTGTGGCTATGCATTTACCTTTCCCAGAAGGTCATATAAATAAAATTCTACAGCATGTAGCTTTTTTCAGCCTGACAGTCACCTGCCCAATGCATTTGAAATTCGTAGGGTTGTCATGTACATAAGTCCATTCTTCTTACAGCTGACTAGCGTTCCATGTCATGCATGCATCACGGTGAGTTTATCTACCCATTGGCTGAAGAGCATGAACACAGAAACAGGAAGCAGACGGATCAGTCTTGGGGAGGCGGGTGGGGGGCGGGGTGTGGTCCTAGTAGCACAGAGGGGGGTTGAATTTTCATAGAACCACCCATCACAGTTGTGGCTGGAGTCAGAAGTGGGCTGGGGGTTATGAAAAGGACACCAGTGATGGGTGGGAGTCTGGGGCAGACAATGTTGGGTTCCCATCCAATATCCATCCCTCTCCCCTTTCTTTCTCTCTGCCAGAACCCACCAGATATTCAATTAGAAGTTCAAGTTTCTCACAACTTCTCCCATTGTTTCCACTGGTCATGGACTTTATTTAGCCACTGCTGCCTGCTCATTCCTTCCACAGCTATTTATTAAGCTGTAACATGCCTAAAGCAGCAGAAATAGAGACACAGACATAGAGAACAAAAGAATGGACACCACGGAGGGAAGAGGGGGTGTGATAAATTGAGAGACTGGGATTGACATATATACAGAACTAGGTATAAAACAGATAACCAATGAGAACCTACTGTAGAGCACAGGGAACTCGGCTCAGTGCCCTGTGGTAACTTACATGGGAAGGAAATCCAAAAAAGGGGATATATGTATACCTACAGCTGACTCACTTTGCTGTACAGCAGAAACTAACACAACATTGCAAAGAAACCGTACTCCAATACAAATTAATTTCAGAATATGCCTAAAACATGACTGGAGACTCTGGGGGCAAAACAGTGACTAAGAGAGGTTGGGAGTCTGCCTGCTCGATCACACAGACTTTGCACTTTAGGGACATCTAACCTGGCTAGGGGGCTTTGCAGGTGGCTCAGTGGTAAAGAATCTGTTTGCCAATGCAGGAGACATGGGTTCAATCCCTGGGTTGGGAAGAACCCCTGGAGAAGGAAATGGCAACCCATTCTAGTATTCTTGCCTGGGAAACCCCATGGACAGAGGAGCCTGGCAGGCTATAGTCCATGATCGCAAAAGAGTTGGATACAACTTAGCAACTAAACAACAGCAACTAGGCAAGGGGTCATGACAGCAGGCTCCAGGAACTACTGCAGGGAGACAGACATCACAGGAACACCTGTCCTTATCAATGACATGGGTGCAAGGGAAAGACACTTAAGCTGAGCCTTACAAAACAAAAACAGTTCCCCAGGGAAGACAGGTCCTGGGGTCATCTGGTCCACTGCCTCAAAACATCTTTTGTTTCCTGAGAGAAACGAAAACGCTTTTAAGGGCAGCATTTTAGGAAGCTGGCAGCCCCGTCTGCTCTGCTCTTTTGAAGAGCTGAGGAAGCACATTTTGTTTCCGTGAGAATGATCTGACAACAATCCACCGAACAGTTATTTTTTCTTACAAGCGTCATAAAGGAACTGAGCTCGGGTCGTTATGGAAACTCCACCTGAAGTTTTATCGCATCCCAGGTGGCTAGACAGGAGTCAGAAGCCGCCTGGTGACTGGTTCCTGGAACAGGATGCGCTGGGAGGGGGCGATGGGGCCAAGGACCAGAAGGGCAGGTGTGCGGCTCTCCCCAGGCCACATCTGGAGAAAGCCTCCTTGTTGTCCAGAGAGGCTGAAGCACTCCAGATCCCGATCCATCAAGAGTGTCAACCAGCTGCAGGCCTCAGACGTGTGCACTGGCTCTGGGGACTACTCATCCACCTTACAGTCAAACACACACAGAAGCCAAAGCACAGCAGAATGAACCTTCTCTGGGCAAAAAGCCCAGGCTGACCACTGCAGAGCCAGACCAGGGGACTGTTTTCAGAGACAATTAGGAAGCGGAAACCAAGTAGCCACACAAGAGCATCATTTCTAGAAGTGCCTTGGGACTGAAAGTACTCTCGGGTGTATAAGCGTCCAAGATAAAGCATCATCAGTCACCTACCCGGTATGTGGGGAGCCTTGACATGTGCCCAGACCTTCCAGATACCCACCCCCAGACTCAGCAAACACAGAGTTCCAGACAACACTGCTTTAAGAGCCTTTCCAAGCACTTTCTTCATTCCTGCAGTTTGTTAAACCTTCTCTGTGGAACATTGTCTCAATCTTGGCAGCCGTCCTGTGACTCAGGTTATCACCAGGATGCCCATACGGCCTTGTTTGCCCAGGGGTGGGGAATCGTCCATGTACACCTGTTGCCTCAGTGTCATTATTTTTTAATTGATTTATTTTATTCATGTTTGGCCGTGCGTGGACTTTCTCTAGTTGCGGCGAGTGGGGACTACTCTGCAGAGCACGGGCTTCAGTAGTTGCAGCTCGTGGACTCAGCAGTTGGGGCACACAGGCAGAATTGCACCCCCTGCCCCCCGACACATGTAGAATCCTCACCAACCAGGGGTCGAACCCATGTCCCCTGCATGGCAGGTGGGTTCTGAACCACTGGACCACCAGGAAAGTCCCCAGTGTGATTATTAACAATGCTCTCTTTATCTCGCAGAAGTGTTCCAGTTTAGATGATAATTTGTATGTCCTTCTAACTATCATCTGATTTTATTAATACATATGAGAACATATGAGAATACAGAGCCCCGGAGTTGTCTCTAGGGAGCAGTGCCCCAAGCTAATAGTATGATTTGGACGGAGAAGTCCTTGGCTCCTGAAATGAGCACTGTCCACTCAGAATTTCCATCGTCCTGGCCCTGAGGGTTGTGAATAAAGAGGACTGGCCCTGGACTGAAGCCCACAGAGGAAAACAGAGCCAAGAGAACCAGAGACTTCCAACACCACTATACAGCATCCCCTCAGGTCATTAACCCCTGATCTTTTCAGTTAGGTGTGCCCTTTAACCCACACCACCAGTTTGATTGGGTTTTTGCATTTGACAAATCTAGACAGCCTGTTAAAAAGCAGAGACAAAGTGATATAGTCAAAGCTATGGTTTTTCCAGTACTCATGTACAGATGTGAGAGTCGGACCATAAAGAAGGCTGAGAGCCCCAAAATTGAGGCTTTTGAACTACGGTGGTGGAGAAGACTCTTAAGAGTTCCTTGGATAGCAAGGAGATCAAACCAGTCGATTCTAAAGGAAATCAACTCTGAATGTTCATTGGAAGGACCAATGCTGAAGCTGAAGCTCCAATACTTTGGCCACCTGAAGCAAACAGCTGAATCTTTGGAAAAGACCTTGATGCTAGGAAAGATTGGGGGCAGGAGGAGAAGGGGGAGTCAGAGGATGAGATGATTGGATGGCATCACTGACTCAATGGACATAAGTTTGAGCAAATTCTGGGAGATAGTGAAGGACAGGGAAGCCTGGCTGCAGTCCATAGGGTCGCAAAGAGTCAGACACGACTTAGTGACTGAACAACTGCATTTACTGGAGGAATCATGAATAATGTAATGATGTATACAGAGAGGACCAGGGCCACAGACTCCACCCCTGACTTACCTGAGGATCCTTTCCAAGCCACTACCATTCAACCTGTCGGCTGAGGACGCTCGCCAGCCCCAGGTTCCCCTCTGGTGTCCGTCCAGCCCCCACCCCACTTCAGTGCATGAAGGCTGCTGATTGGGATTTATTTTTAAGGGAGAAGGACGCGTACAGACCCCCTCTGGCAGAAGCTGTGGTCTGAGCATCTCACCCTCCGTCCCTTTCCCCTCCCTGCCCCCGCCTTCTTGTGTACCAGGCTCCAGATAACTTGGCAGCAACGTTTGACTTCCAAAGACAGCCCAATCAGGTCCCTTTCTTGAGGTAATAATGCTTCATTTTCTCTCTTTTTGTAGGAAGGAGCTCATCTCCTACACCCTCCTTACTAGCTAAGCACATCATCAAAATTTAACTTCCTGCATCTGCATGAGATAAATAAGGCTTTGCAGAAATGGGCTGCAAACCAATATTCATCTCTGTCTCCCCCTCCCCGCAAAAGGACACCAGCCAATAATTTCCTTTTGAAGGGAGAAAAGGAAAGATGAGACGAACAAGCCACAGGAAACTCACAGTTGATCTGCGCTCTCCAAGTCACGGGAAGGGGTGGGGGAGAAAAAAAAGGGTGGTCATGAAGACCACCACAGTTATCAAGTGATCAGGCAGCAGAAAACAAAGACTTATTTTCCTGAGCATCATTTAAACGAGGTGGATCATCTCTATAAACTTTACATATTGTAATTATCCAACAGCTCCTAGAACTGTAGAGTGCCACTCCAGCGTCATTCCCTGAAAGAGATAACACACTTGAGTTGATTTTTTTGCTTCTTTATAATCATTTATTTTAAAGATTGAAAACATATCTATCAGACTCACAGACTTAGAAAACAAATGTATGGTTACCAAAGGGAAAGATGGGGGAGGGGATAAATTAAGAGGTTGAGATTAACAGGTTCATACTACTAAGTATAATCTAGACTATCAACAAGGACCCACTGTATAGGGAACTCTACTCAATGCTCCATAATAATCTATACGGGAAAAGAATCTGAAAGAAAACAGATACACACTAAACAGCTTTGCTGTACACCTGAAACTACTACAACATTGTAAATCAAACATACTCCAATATAAAATAAAAGGTAGCTGGAAGCTGCTCTATAGCACACGGAGCTCTGCTTGGTCCTCTGTGATGACCTAGAGGGCTGGGATGGTGGGGGGAGGCTCAAGAGGGAGGGGATATATGTATACATATAGCTGATTCATGTTGCTGCACAGCAGAAACCAACACAACATTGTAAAGCATTATCCTCCAATTAAAAATAAATTTTAAAAAATCAACAAAGCATGATCCAAGAGATAAAAGGGGTCACCTGCCCGCCACCTAGTTCTTCAAAATGCTGGTAAAAATTTTAAATTATCCAGAAGCATAGAAAGTAAAAAAGGGGGGCCCTCCTTTCTTCACCTCTGACACTCCCCTACCCCCACAGTTACTCAGGTAACTGCCTTATTTTAAGGGCTCCCACGACAGTGAACACAGTGATGAAAGCTGAGCCCCACTGCAGGATATTTGCAGTCGAGGTGTCCCAGGGCTGATTCGAGAAGAAAAATATGAAATATCAAAGCCCCAAGTAGATGGTGAGGCAGAAACGGCTAGATGTTAAAATCTCTCCTTCCGTTTCCAATGTGAGCCCAGCTGGCTACCATGGTGCCTGGTTAACCTTCGACATCATGGTCTTGCTAGTAAAATGGGCCAGCATGTCTGGGAGTGATCTGTTTCTCCTCCACCTTCTCTCATGGGGCTGTTGTCCAAGGCCATCCTCAGTCCCGATGCTGTGAGTCACAAGGCTAACTCCCACTGTGAGAAGCCCTAGGGGCCTGCTTGTTACAGCGGCGAGTGCAGCCATGACCCACCAAGGTGTTGCCTCTTCCTCCCTCGACACACAAGTGCTCCAAGCACAGGTGACTTTCCTTCAGTCTCTAACAGTGCGTACACAATCCATTTATTTTATTTATTTTGGCAGTGCCCCACGGCATGTGGGATCTAGCTCCCAGACCAGGGCTCATACCCACGCTTAACCAGTGGACCACCAGGGAAGCCCATATATATATATATACACACACACACATATAAAAATATTTAATATACACATGTACTTCTGTTATAAATAGAATATATATATACACTATACACTATATTATATATGGAATACATAAGATACATATTATTAAAAAAATTTTTTATTGAAGTATAGTTGCTTTACAATGTTGCATTAGTTTCTTCTGTACAGCAAAGTGAATCAGCTCTTTGGATACATTAATAATGTTGTTGCTGTTTAGTTGCTAAGTCATGTCTGACATTTTTGCAACCCCGTGGGCTCTAGCCCACCAGCCTCCTCTGTCCATGGGATTTCGCAGGCAAGAATACTGGAGTGGGTTGCCCTTTCCTTCTCCAGGGGATCTTCCTGACCCAGGGATCAAACCCGCATCTCCTGCATTGGTTGGCAGATTCTTTACCACTGAGACACCTGTGAAGTCCCACATATAATAATACTTATAATACATATAGGATAAAAAAAAGATAGAGACTAAAATCTATAGGGCTGGCCAGCAGGATAGAAACCCAGGATTTCTATGTTACAGTTTTGAGACAGAATTTATTCTCTGGGAAATCTTTGGTTTTGCTTGTAAGGCCTTCAGCTGACTAGGTGAGGCCCACCCAGAGGCTGGAGCGTCATCTCCTTGACGTATAGTCAAATGGTTGAAACTATTAGCCACATCAACAAAACGCCTGTACAGGAGAGTAGAGCCAGTGAAGCTGACACATAGAAGCAATCATCACAAAGAGCCTCATAGCATTTCGGACTCCTTGGGACAGGTGTGGTGTGAACCATGGGAAGATTAATCAGCAGAGAGTCACTGGGCACTTTGCCGTCTGAGCAGGGTGAGGAATGCATGGCTGGCAGATGATTCACACCGTCAAGCCCTTGATAGAAATATCAGCTTTCCTGTGCATGCGATTGGGGACTGGGTGGATGCAGGTCCTTGAAAAAGGTCATCAGAGCCTTCTCATCCTGGAAAAGGGTTTTCGTGTCTTTGGTTCTTCCGACCCCGAAATAAGGGGCTTTGGACAGGGGCTGGAAAGCAGCAGAACTGGGAGAGAGGACGTGAAGGAGAGAAGGAAGAGGATGGTATCTTGAAGACAGGGTCACTCCAAGGGCAGGTTACAGTGAAGGAAGTTGGCAAAGAAGGCAGTGAGGGTCAGGGTATGAACGAAGCACCTTGGAGGGATCCGGGGAACCCAGAGAGGCACAGCTGTGGTGCAATGCTGCCACCTAGTGTCCAGAAGGAGAATTGTTGCCATAAGGTTTATTGAATTCACCAAGTTTGTTCCCTGCAGACCTGCTATAGGAATGGTTTTGCTGTTAGCAGAAAGATGCAGGGCGAATTAAAAAATGCAAGCACTAAATAACCAC
Source organism: Capricornis sumatraensis (assembly GCF_032405125.1). Classification (NCBI taxonomy): domain Eukaryota; kingdom Metazoa; phylum Chordata; class Mammalia; order Artiodactyla; family Bovidae; genus Capricornis; species Capricornis sumatraensis. The sequence continues at coordinate 53,956,127 of NC_091085.1, read as the reverse complement.
CCAGAGAGCGATAAAGAGACGCATTCTCTCCTATTGTTACATGGGTTCGATCCTTGGGTCAGGAAGATTCCCAGGAGGAGGGCATGGCAACCCACTTCAGTATTCCTGCCTGGAGAATCCCATGGACAGGGGAACCTGGTAGGCTATAGTCCATAGGATCGAAGAGTTGGCCATTACTGAAGCGACTTAGCGTGTATGCAGGGAATCAAACTAAGTGCTCATCAGAAGGTGAAAGGATGAAGTTACCATTCCACACAATTGAATATTCGCCATAATAAAAGAATGAAATCCTGCCATTTGCAGCAATGTGGATGGATCGAGAGTATCACGCTTGGTGAAATGTCAGGCAGTGAAAGACAAATACTCTATATTATCACTAATATGTAGAATCTAAAAAATAAACCAAATATATATAACAAAACAGAAACAAACTCACAGACATCGAGAACAAACTAGGGGTTACCAGTGGGGAGAGGGAAGAAGGGAGGGGCGTGATAGGGGTAAGGGATTAGAAGGTACAAAGTCCTATGTATAAAATAAATAACCAACAAGAATATATATCACAGCACAGGGAAATGCAACCGTTATTTTGCAGCAACTTTAAATGAAGTATATAATCTATAAAAAATATTGAATCATTATGCTGTATACCTGATGCTAATATAATGCTGTAAATCAGATATTGTGCTTGCATGCTCAGTTGCTCAGTCATGTCCGACTCTGCGACCCCATGGATGGTAGTCCTCCAGGGTCCTCTGTCCATGGAATTTTCCGGGCAAGAATACTGGAGTGGGTTGCCATTTCCTTAGCCAGGTGGTCTTCTTGACCCAGGGATGGAACCCATGTTCCTTGTGTCTCCTGCTTTGGCAGGCAAATTCTTCACCACTGCACCACCTGGGAAGTCCAAATCAAGCATACTTCAATGAAAAAAAGAACAACTCTATATTTGGTACAGATTTTCTGATGACTTGTGATTCCAATCAAAACTGTGTGAGTGAGCACTGATTTGAGACTTGTGATTTTAGGTTGTAAAGTTTAAGAAAATATACGTGTAAACCTAGTTAGATGATTTGGGATTTTTTTTTTTTTTTGAGAACCTAAGATTCATTTTCATTTTAAGAGTCACTTAAATCCCTGAAAAAGTATGTTAAAAAGAAAACTAAAGTATTCTTTAAAAAATGAGATTATTCTTTTTACATGTGCTGTTGAAATATTGAATGAAATTTACTTAATAAAGGTGCAAATGTTTATTTAAGATATAATGTTGAAATGTGCTGCTGCTGCTAAGTCACTTCAGTCGTGTCCAACTCTGTGTGACCCCAGAGACGGCAGCCCACCAGGGTCCCCCGTCCCTGGGATTCTCCAGGCAAGAACACTGAAAAGGGTTGCCATTTCCTTCTCCAATGCATGAAAGTGAAAAGTGAAAGTGAAGTCGCTCAGTCGTGTCCGACTCTTCAAGACCCCATGGACTGCAGCCTACCAGGCTCCTCCATCCATGGGATCTTCCAGGCAAGAGTACTGGAGTGGGGTGCCATTGAAATGTGCTAGGTTCACATATAAACTAATATGATTTATAAGATGACCTTGCAACACTAAGGAAGAAACTGGGTTTTGTTGTTGTTGGTTTTTAATTTATAACATTAAAAAGCCAAAAAGCTGCTTCAAAGACACCACAGTAAATCCAGGCTTAGGTATTGACAGATCCTTACTCCCAAACCCACCTCCCCTCCTGGAAAGCCAAAACAAGACCCATAAGTATTACTGGGTCTGCCAGAAAGTTCCTTTGGTTTTTAAGTAAAAATAAAAGACACATTTTTCAATTCCACCAAGAACTTTATTGAACAACATGTTCACCGTTTTGTTTCAGTACTTTCTGCAATTTTTCAGGCAACTTCATAATTTCATCTTCCCAAAACTTTTCATCTTTTTGAGCAAAGAACTATTCCAGGTGCTTTTTACAGCCTTCCAAGGAGTTGAAATTTTTTCCATTAAGAGAATTTTGTAAAGACTGAAATAAATGGAAATCCAGTGGTGCAATATCTGGTGAATACGGTGCGTGAATCAGAACTTCCCAGCCAACCTGTGCTAGTTTCTGCCTGGTCATCAAAGAAGCATGTGGTCTTGAGGTATCTTGACGGAAGATTGTGCGTTTTCTGTTGACTCATTCCTGACACTTTCCGTCGAGTGCTGCTTTCAATTAGTCCAACTGGGAGCAGTACTTGTTGGAATTAATTGTTCATTTTTCTGGAAGGAGCTCCTAAAACAGGACTCCCTTCCAACCCCGCCATATATACAACATCACCTACTTTCAATGAAGACGCCTCCGGGGTGGTTGGCGGTGGTTCACTTCACTTGCTCCATGATCTCTTCCGTTCCACATGATAGTACAGTACCCACTTTTCATCACCCAACACAATTTGTTTTAAAAACAGAACAAGAACATTTCATTACATTTTAAGTAGAGAATCACATGTGGAAATAGAGTCAAGAAGTTTTTGGGGTTTTTTGTTTGTTTGTTTTGCTTAACTTATTTGGAACCCAAGCATCGAAACAACTAAACATAACCAAGCTGATTTTCATTTGATTGACTTGGATATTTTGAGTATGTCGGCTATCTCTTGCATGGTATAAAATTAATTCTTTTCAATTGATGCCTCCATTTGATCGCTATCCTCTTCAGTTGGTCTACCTGACCGCAGAGCATCCTCCACTGAGAAATCTCCAGCATGAAACTTCACAAACCGCTTTTGTCTCTTTCCATCAGTTACAGCACCTTCTCCATACATTGCACAAACCATTTCTTTTTCATTTCAGTTGCATTTTTACCTCTCTTGAAATAATAAAAGCATAATATGCTAAAAATGTTGCTTTTTTCTTCTATCTTCGATATTAAAATGGCTACACAGAAGCTCACTAATTTGCTAAGTTTTTTTTAATGCATGGTGATTTGACAATTTTCACAATACAATCCAAAAAAATTGTTTCAAATGAAGTTAAAGACAACTAAGGGCTGTTGCTGCTGCTGCCAAGTCGCTTCAGTCGCGTCCGACTCTGTGCAACCCCATAGACGGCAGCCCACCAGGCTCCCCCGTCCCTGGGATTCTCCAGGTAAGAACACTGGAGTGGGTTGCTATTTTCTTTTCCAATGCATGCATGCATGCTAGGGCGCTTCAGTTATGTCCGACTCTGTGGGACCCCATGGACAGCAGCCCGTCAGGCTCCTCTGTCCATGGGATTCTCTAGGCAAGAATCCTGGAGTGGGTTGCCATTTCCTTCTCTAGAACTAAGGGCTACTAGAGCCATTTTATGGAAAAAAAAAAAAATGAAAGAACGTTTTGACCAACCCAATAATAAAGTAAATGTATTTTAAGGAGGTTTAGAGGGAGAAGTAAGAGAGGGATTTGCATCATGATGCTGAGCGATGCTTTAATATAATCCTTCTTGGACATCTATGTTCCTCTCCTCCGTGTTTCTTCCCTTTACAACCATTTCACCTCACACTGTCTTTTCGTAGTTATTTATGGACACAAGCTTTGTGTGGACTTCCATATAATTTTCAAGAAAGTTTAGCTATTTCCTTGAACAGAGATTTGCATTGGAATTCCACTGAATTTAATTTGAGAAGATGATCTGTTATCTTCTGTCACATGTAGCCTACAGAATCCTAGGGAAGACACATCTCTTCTTCAAAGGTAGTTCTTTGTAATCTCAGAATTTAGCCCAGTGCCTTGTGTATAATTTGTGCTTGATAAATACTGGTGGTCTGAGACACGCTGAGACCTGAGACCTGGGACCTTCTGCTGTCATACTTGTACCTGGACAAACATCTCCTATAGCAGCAAACTACAAACTCTGTGTGTGTGTGCTCACATGGGGTTTTTGCAGCCCCATGGACTGTAGCCCGCCAGGCTCCTCTCTCCATGGGATTTCCCAGGCAAGAGTACCAGAGTGGGTTGCCATTTCCCTCTTCAGGGGATCTTCTGTACCCAGGGGTCAAACCTGCGTCTCTTGCATTGCTGGAGGATTCTTTACCACTAGTCCCACTTGGGAAGTGTCTGCACAGTTGGAGAATATTCTGGACAACAAGATACAAAAAGACAAAAAAAAAAAAAGCCCCAAATCCAACTGACACTTCTGAAGAGCCTAGAGCAAAAACAGGCTGTCAGGAGCAAAACGGGGTCCTGAGCATGTCCCTTGCAATCAAGACCACAAGGGGTGGGCAGACCAATGAAGTCATCCCTTTGGCTCAACCCCTGAACACACCCCTGCCCTCACCCCATGTAAGGAACTGGCTCACCCACACTTCAGCGAGCAAGCAAGGGAAACTTACTTATTCTCGCTCCCCCTTGCTATAGCAGTAGCCCCAATAAAGCCCTGCCTGAATTTCCTGACTGGCCTCATCAATCTCTACTGATTGGGGAAGGCCAAGAACCCTGGTCAGGATCAGACTGAGTTAATTTAGGAGTCGGTGGCCTGGCGCCTAACCCCATCTGACTAGAAGTCAAGGTTTCGGATAAACCCCTTTGCACCTTTGATAACTTATTACAAGCAGTTTGGCCTCTAGATGTCTGTCATTCACAGCCTGAGGCCTGAAAACACAGCTCACACTAAGTAAGCCATCCGAGAAGAAAATGAACAGGGAATAATTTAGGAGATGAAACGGGCAGGGCTGTGAACACTTATCACTGTGTCTGAAACGCTTCTTCTCTGGGACTGGGGTGAGGATGGGACATCTAAGTTTAGGAACGCAGGGACCATTTATCAGCCCTGGACGTTGACATAAACTGAAATAATGTCGTTAGCTTGTAAAATAAAAGATTTTGTTTTTCCTGTATCTGTCCATCTATTTTATGGTTGCTTCAGCCCCGTAATAAAACATGAAGGATTTAGGATGATGGCTGGATTCACTGCTCTTAGACTACACTTTCTGAAATAATGGCCATGTGATACGGGTGTTAGGTCCCAGTCAAGAACTTTTTACACAGATTGTGCCTTCCAATAGCCTTCTAGTTCTTGAGCTTGACTATGGGATGCTGCCTGTAGCCGGGGTACCATGAGAATGTACATGCGGCCCATTGAGTTCTACCTTCAAGCGACCTCATATATAAGAGACAATTCATGACAACGTTGTCTGATACAGCATGGATTTAAAAAGAGAGAGAAAGAAGTTATGCATATGAGCATGAATTAAGCTCAAAATGTTATTCTGAGCAAGACATCAGACCAGCCAGAGGATACATATTTTATGATTCCATGTATACAAAAATCTAGAAAAGGCAACTCTAATCTATAGTGAGAGAAAACATACTGTGTGATGGGCAGGGACACTGCCCTGGTGGCTTGGTGGTAAAGACTATGCCTGCCAATGCAGGGGACGCAGGTTCAGTCCCTGGGTCAGGAAGAACCCCTGGAGAAGGAAATGGCAACCCACTCCAGTACTCTTGCCTGGGAAATCCCATGGACAGAGGAGCCTGGTGGGCTACAGTCCAGGGGGTCGCAAGGAGTGGGACACGACTTAGCGACCGAGCAGGAGCACGATGGAGAAGGAATACAAGAGAACTCTGAGGTGATGGAAATGTTCTTCCATATCTTTTTAAAAAAATTTAATTGTTTATCTGGTTGGCTGTGCTGGGTCTTAGTTGCAGCATACAGGATCTCTAGCTACGGCATGTGGGATCTAGTTCCCCGACTAGGGATCGAACCTGGGCCCCCTGCACTGGGAGTGAAGCTGTAACCACTGGACCACCAGGGAAGTTCCTCTTCCATGTCTTATTGTTAAGACAGTTCCTTGAGTGCATTCATTAATCAAAACTCACCACACACGTAGAGAGGTGCAACATGGCTAACCATCAGGAAAACGCAAGTCAAAACCACGAGGAGATGTCACCTTACACCTGTCAGAATGGTTCTTATCAAAAAAGAACACAAGCAATAAATACTGGAGAGAGTGTGGGGGAAAGGAACCCTTGTACCCTGCCGGAGGGGATGTAAGTTGGTGCAGCCACTGTGGAGAACTTTGCTGCTTTGACTGCCTGGATCGTTCTCCCTCCAATTCCTCCCAAGGCATTGCGAGTGTGGTCTTAGCCTCTGGACCATCAGGGAAGTCCCTGGGTTGCTTATCTGTTTCAGTTGTCAAGGATGTGGCTGGTACATGGTAAGCGTCACTCAATATTTGTGGGTGGATGAATGAGGGAATGAATGATGAAGAAATGATGCAGGTCTTCTCCGAGGTCAGTCAGAGCTTCATAGGAAGTTGGGAAGACGGTCTTTAACCAATTTTTCAGCCCCAGCATCATCCTGCACCTTTTCCTTTTAACTCTACACATGGAGAAAGATCTGGTGCTTCTGTGTGAAGCTGTTGCAACCTGGGTTCCCCTACCCCTCCTTGGTCCACCCCTTTCGCGGGCCCATCACAGCAGCCCCAGGCCAGGTACCCTAGTCAGAGCCAGCACGGGTCAGCCAAGTCCCTATGGGTTACAAGAAACTGGAGAGTGAGGGGCTTAAGGGCCACCAAAGATGACGAATCCAACAGCTGCATATTATGTATATTACAAAGCAGGCAACTGACAAGCCTGATTTGAAACTCAGTGTCCCTGGCTCTCTCCCTGCGTAAAATCCAGAGGGTTCTTGCAACAGCACAAAGATTGCACGCCTGGAAATGAGACTATGAGGGGACTCTGAGACTCTGAGACTTGCCCAGGGGATGCGTCTGGACAAGGACCTCTTCCAGGGTGGTGGGGGACATTTCATATATACTGAGACCCTACATACAAACAACCTACATTCCAAGAGTGCATTTGTTCATGAGTGGATTTGCTCATAAGTCTAATTTGTTCGTGAGTCCAACAAAATTAGCCTAGGTACACAGGGGCTGACCCAGGGATGCTGTGCTGATTAAATGAGCTGGTGGTGGTTATGCTCTCAGAGCTATGCCTGGACCAAACGTGCACTCACTGGGTGCTGGCTTTACCATCAGGATGCACCCATGATGGTTTGTGCTTTCATTCCTGTCCACCGCCCCTGGCATTTCCTCTGCTGCAGCCACACTCCCATCATTTCCCAACCCCTTTGCCATCCCCAGGGCTTCCCTGGTGGCTCAGAAGGTAAAGAATCTACCTGCAATGCAGGAGACCCAGAGTCAATCCCTGGGGCGGGGGCAGACCTGCTGGAGGAGGAAATGGCAACCCGCTCCTGTGTTCTTGGATATTCCTTGGATAGAGGAGCCTGGCAGGCTACAGTTCATAGGGTCACAAAGAGTCAGACGTGATCGAAGTAACTCAGCGTGCAGGCCCCCTCAGACAGAGAATCAGAGCAAATACAGTCTGGGATGGGACATGCTGATCCTTGCCCTTTCTGCCAGTCTGGAAATCCAAGGCAAAATGATTCATATAAACTTAACATCTACCTGACGGGAGCCCCTGTGTGCCCTGTGCTGCTTTAATTGCTTGGGATTTATAAATAAGCCATTTGACACCATCTTTTGACTTCTGCTCACTAAGCACAGAATCAGGAAACTTGTCACCACCTGTCACCATCACAAGAGGCTGTCCACACTGATTAATCTGGGGGAGGTACCACTATGAATCATAAAGTAATCTACAAACCTACTTTTGATCTCATGAAAACATAAATGAATACATAAATGATTAGGCCTGTGGGACAATGCTTCTGGATTTTAAACTACCTACCAACTAGTCCGAAATCTCTTGCAAGCGGAACTAGAAAATGCCTACTCTCTCTCCTCCTACTTGGAGAGGGAATTGTTAGCATATTCACTCCAGGGTGTAGAGCACTCGTGATTTCTAGTCATGGATCTGCAGTTGACAGCACAGGCCACTTCTTGTTTCTGTAAGTTTTTTAAAACAAATTTTTAATTTTATTATGGTATATCATTGATTAACAATGTTGTGTTAATTTCAGGTGAACAGGGAAAGGACTCAGCCATACACATACATATATCCATTCTCCCTCAAACTCCCCTCCCATTCAGGCTTCCACACAACATTGAGCAGACTTCTCTGTGCTACACAGTAGGTCCTCGCTTGTTATCTATTTTAAATACAGCAGTGTATACAATTCCACCCCACACTTCCTAACTATCCCTTCCCCTCATCCACCTCCTACCCTGGCAACCATAAGTTCCTTCTCTAAGTTTGTGAGTCTCCTGTTTTGTAAGTAAGTTCATTTGTATCATTTCTTTCTTGATTCCACATATGAGGGATGTCATACAATATTTCTCCTTCTCTGTCTGACTTACGTCACTCAGTATGACAATCTCCAGATCCATCCTGCTGCAAATGGCATTGTTTCATCTTTTTAATGGCTGCATAGTATTCCTTTGTGTGTAAGTATCACACCTTCTTTATCCACTCCTCTGTCAACAGATATTTAGTACAAATAAAGTCTTATTGAAACACAGCCACCCTTTCATTTCACATGTTGCCTGGGGCTGCTTTTACCATACGATGATGGCAGGGTTGAGTAATTGCAGTGAGGATGGCAAGTCCCACAAAGCCAAAATTATTGACCATTTGGCTCCTTGCAGCAAAAAGTTTGCCAACCCTTGATCTGTGCTGCTTGTCTGTTAGAGTCAGGACTCACATACTGGAAAAAGAAACCACCCTAGTTATTTCAGGCAGAAAGGGATTTCATGCAGGGAATTGGATACCTCTGAGAGCATTGCAAGGGGCGGGGAGCAGCAGACAGGAACCAAGACTTCCAGAGCAACCCACAGACCTGACCCACAAGGGGAGTCCCTACCTTAGCCATATTCAGCACGGTGAGCAGCCAGGACACAGTCGAGGGTCAGGAAGCCATTTCTGTTGCCCCAGAGCTGCCTCAGGGCAATTGTGAAATCAGTGACTATGCACTGGCCACAGGTGCAAAAAAAACCCCAAAACAAATACATAAACAAAATGCCACCTTGTCTTCCCTCTCATCATGCTTGCCAGTAGAAACAGCAGAGGCAGGGACTTCTCTTGTGGTCCAGTGGCTAAGACTCCAGGCTCCCAATGCAGGGGGCCAGGTTCCATCCCTGGTCAGGGAACTAGGTCCCACATGCTGCAACCAAAAGGTCCTGCATGCCACAACTAAGACCTAGTGAAGCCAAATATATACTTAGAAGAAGAAGGAATAGCAGGAGCATCAAGAGGCTAGCCTTCCAGATCTAAAGTACATCCAGACTCCTCACAACAGGGAGCTAGGTGTTTTCAGCTATGGTACAGGATACAGCGGGTGCTGAGTGTCCATCCAAAATGGGCTTCCCAGTGAGAGAGTCAATTCCTAGGCAGATTGATAAGAAGTCCAGGGTCCCTGAGGAGGAGAAAAGGGTCTGGGGCTCTCAAGGAGAAAAGGACAAATGTTATTTTTCTACATTGCTTTGTCTTAGTCAATATAACAATGTATCCTGCTTGAGGACATGTTTCTCCTTCTTGAGAACCTTCTGACTAATCCTATTATCTTAAAATGTATATTCTGGGAGTGGGTCTGTAAAGTGAAGTCGCTCAGTCGTGTCTGACTCTTTGTGACCCCATGGACTGTAGCCCACCAGACTCCTCCGCCCATGGGATTCTCCAGGCAAGAATACTGGAGTGGGTTGCCATTTCCTTCTCCAGGGGATCTTCCCAAACCAGGGATCGAACCCAGGGCTCCTGCATTGCAGGCAGACGCTTTAACCTCTGAGCCACCAGGGAAGCCAGGTCTGGTAAAATCTTCCTATTGTTAGTTCTAATCCTGTCATCTTAAAATATAAATTGTGGGAGTGGGTCTAGTAAGATCTTTACAAACTTGAGACCTTCTTTTTGTTTATTGTAATAACCAATTTAAAAAGTATATAACTCCCTTTTCTCTGTCCCCCTTCGGATGTCTATGTAAGAGGATTTCTCCGTCCCTTTTTTACTTTAATAAAACTCTGCTACACAAAAGCTCTTGGGTGATCAAGCCTGGTCCCTGGTCCCAAGTTAAACCTTCTTCTGAGATCACGAACCCAACAGCATTCACCGTAAGCTATCACCAGGTGGCGCTAGTGGTAAAGAATCCGCCTGCCAAAGCAGGAGACAAAGAGACAGGAGATCACGTTCTGGGTTGTGAAGATCCCCTGGAGGAGGGCATGGCAACTTGCTCCAGTATTCTCGCCTGCAGGACTCCATAGACAGAGCAGCCTGGCAGACTGCTATCCATGGGGCCGCAAAGAGTTGGACACCACTGCAGTGACTTAGCATGTGTGTCTATCCAAAATATCTACAGCAATGCTGATGAAACAAAGCACAAACCATCTTCTTGTGAGAAGATGCCCAAATGAACACAGATACTAACAAGAAGCAGTTCCCTTCCTTCTGTCTTCTCCAAGAAAGTTTCCCAAACTTGTTCTGTGCCCACAATGCAAAAAAAGGCACAGAATGAACCATGAAAGATGATGACCCAGAAAGCCTCGCAAGAGTGGTGTCAGCAACACAAACTATTTCAGCAAAGATGCTGGTTTGACACCCTTTCCACATTTTTCTTAACAGAACTGACAAGCTATAGACACACAACTAATCAGAGGTGGAGATTAAGTTATAGTCCAACGTTAAGATTTAATTCATGACTGCCATAACGCATGACTCACGAGCAACATCATGGTAAGTGTGATCTTAGATTCAAGCTTAATCTTACCCTGTTTTGAAAGAATGGGGTAATAAAGCTATTTTTCAGTCCACCATCAATCTGAAAAACAAGGGACTCTCTTTCCACTAGTTTCCTTGAGTCCAAAGCATCTTATAGCTGAATAAACACCAAGTTTAGACGGTAAAGCGTCTGCCTGCAATGCGGGAGACCCGGCTTCGATCCCTGGGTCGGGAAGATCCCCTGGAGAAGGAAATGGCAATCCACTCCAGCAGTCTTGCCTGGAAAATCCCATGGACGGAGGAGCCTGATAGGCTACATACAGTCCATGGGGTCGCAGAGTCGGACACGACTGAGCGACTTCACTTCACTTAGAAAACTATTGAGGCTGCTGCCCCCTAGAGGGAGTTCTCGGAACAGGAACTCTGAAGCCAAAGTAGTTTCCTATTCTATGGGTGACGTGAAGTTAGATGATCACAGCTGCAAATACTCTTGGTTTGCTGCTGCTGCTGCTAAGACGCGTCAGTTGTGTCCGACTCTGTGCGACCCCATAGACGGCAGCCCACCAGGCTCCCCCGTCCCTGGGATTCTCCAAGCAAGAACACTGGAATGGGTTGCCATTTCCTTCTCCAGTGCATAAAACTGAAAAGTTAAAGTGAAGTCGCTCAGTGGTGTCCGACTCTTAGCAACCCCATGGACTGCAGCCTACCAGGCTCCTCCGTCCATGGGATTCTCCAGGCAAGAGTACTGGAGTGGGTTGCCATTGCCTTCTCCACTCTTGGTTTAGCCTTGATCAAAAGTAAGAGTAGAATTATTTGCCACAAGTTTTTAATAAAAAGCAACTCCTTCTGCTGTGCTAAGTTCAGCTGTGTCGGACTCTGCAAAACCATGGACCATAGCCCACCAGACTCCTCTGTATTTACATCTGTGTAGTACAGTTCATCTTCCTATAATGCTCATTTATGAAAGGGTTCCTTAAAACACACACACACACACACACACACACACAAAACAGCAGAAGTGTTTAGCCAAAGAATTCCTTTAAAATAACATATGTTTTCTATTTTCATCCCTTTCAATTGCATTTTGAAAGAAAATCTTTGAGGACCCACTTACTTCTCAATCCCTCCAGTGGAAATAATTATAGAAAAACTTGTTCATATCTTTGTTGTCTAATTTATCACAACCTCCCCCACATCAGAATTATATCTATGTTATATCTATCTATCTATGTTACATCTATGTGTCAGTTGGGTTCCATGCCCTCTCCTTATGGACCTCGGAGAGGGCTCATTCTCCCATGCTTCTGTTTAAATCCCTATCAACCCCTAAACTCAGCTTTTTGCACTGTGAGGCATAGGAACCTCACTGCTGGAAGAATTAACTGATTATCTTGACGAGGCATCAACGGTGGTGGTGCTGACAATCTTCTATTCATTCAGAGCAATCTTCATTTTCCAGAATTCCCAGGTGATTCTTTTTACAGATTGAAAGGGCAAGAAAAGTTGTAATGAACACTTAAGAAGTGTGGAAATGCTGATTTTTATATCAAGAGGATTCTCAGAGGTGACCTTCCAAGGTCAAGACAGAAAATCAGAGAAGGAACCAGATTTGCATGGCCAGGAGCCAGGGCCAGTTCACAGCTTAACTGAGTCCCAGCGTGACCTGTGGTCACTTCTCTGGCCTTGATCATATTGGCGTTGCTGAGATGAATGTGTACAGGTAGGTCTGCTGTTAGTCACTCAGTCGTGTCTGACTCTTTGTGACCCCATGGACTGCAGCCCTCCAGGTTCCTCTGTCCATGGGATTCTCCAGGCAAGAATACTGGAGTAGGTTGCCATATCCTTCTCCAAGGGATCTTCCCAACCCAGGGACCAAACCCAAGTATCCCACTTTGCAGGTAGACTTTATTGTCTGAAACCTAGGTGTCCATATCTAAGAAGGGGAGCCCCAGGCCCTGAGGATGTGCACTGCTGGATATGAATGTGCAGAATGCCTGCAACTCACTCTGAAGGTGGGTGATGATAGAGTCCGTGGTTTTAAATTCATTATTTGTGGTTGTTCGGGGTCTTCATCGCTGCCTGAGGGCTTTCTCTAATTGCTTCTTCTTATAGTGGCACCTCTTGCTGCGGAGTGCAGGCTCTGGTGTGGGCTCAGTAGTTGTGGCTCATGGGTTTAGTTGCCCCAAGCATGTGGAGTCTTCCCAGACCAGGGATCCAACCCAGGTCCCCTGCATTGGCTGGTGGATTCCTAACCACTGGACCACCAGGGTCTGATTCCACATTTTTGTAAATCTGAGGGTTGTGGTTGTTGCTCTTTGTTGTTGTGGAAATCTCAAAATGGTAACCTGCTGGCAAGAATCAGCTCGGACACTTTTCTTTGCCCTGGACATTTTTTTTTCCTTGACCCAACTGTTTCAAATTGGGAGAGTTCCTAAATAAATAAGGCTTTTGGTTTCTCTTTAGAAGTCATGATATCTGACAGCAAGGGCTCACATTTGACATTTCAGCATGATTGCCAAGGTCAGCAGCCCATGGCCCACTGGCCAAATCCAGTGCAAGACTTGGTATGCTAAATAAAGTTTTACCTGATTTCAGCCTCATCCTTTTCTTTTTCTGTTGTCTACTGCTGTTTTCCTGTGACAACAGCCAAATGGAGTAATGGGTCACAAAGCTTGAAATGTTTACCCTCCGGACTTTTACAAATGTTTGTGGAACCCTGGTCTCCAGCTGGTAGGGCTGTTCTTAGGTAGGAGATCTACCCTCTAGTTAGCCACAGTCCTCACCATTCCCAATTATCTCTCTAATGCTGACAAAGATGTCAACAGCCACTTATTACCATGCACTTAAAATTTTTTTGTTCTCTTATTATTCTCTTGTAGGAGGGACACTTTCCCCTTGAGTCAATTATTTATCAAAATGAACAACAAAAGATAAAACTGCTTTACAAAATAAAAGCAAGCATATAAAGCTATTTCATGACAGAGCTGAATAATAACATTAAATGTTAACAGGCAAAAAATGTCTGTGCTCAAAAAATAACACATTTTGAGGATATTTCAGGGTGGCTTCCAAAGTTTGCTGAAGCTTTCTGGCCCCTGAAGAACTGCTGGTTGCTTCTCTGTCTTTAGATTAATTAACATATACTAAACCTCAGTCCTTGCATCTCCCTAGGTAGTATTGTAGTGTTAGTCGCTCAGTCGTGTCCAACTCTTTGCGATCCCATAGACTGTAGCCCGCCAGGCTCCTCTGTCCATGGGATTCTCCAGGCAAGAATACTCAAGTGGGTTATCATTTCCTCCTCCAGGGGGTCTTCTCGACCCAGGGATCAAACCCAAGTCTCTTATGTCTCCTGCATTGCAAGCAGATTCTTTACCGTCTGAGTCACCAGGGAATCAAAGTTATTTAAGCATCTCCCTAAATCAGCCCTTATTTATAAAAATTTCCAGGATTCTTGGAATATTATCTCCATCCCAATCTGTCACCGAGAGGATATGGGGTAGAGTACAGATATTAAACCTAAGAAATTCTTTCCCAGGAAGCATCAGAAAGCCCGTGGTAATTCTCCCCTGCAGACCCCAGGATGAATAGCGATGAACCGTGTGACTGGGGAGCTCTGACTTTTCCCCATACAGGCGCTCACACTGTGGACAGAACCACCCGCATCTGTGCCCTCCAGTCTCATCCCAAGCTCCTCACTGCCAGAGGTGGAATTCCGAGGGGCCGGGGCTCAAACGAAGAGCTGGTCCTTTCTGAAGGGAGGCGATTGAGGGTAAGGAGAAAGCAGCCACTTGATTCAGCGAGCATCCTCTCTGCCGATTAGGGCCGCTCACCATGAGCAGGCGCACCACGCGCACTGGGAGCGGGGCACGCAGACCCGCACTGGGAGACCCATCCTCCTGCTCAGGTGGCCGATTGGTGGCTGTTGGTGGCTGGTTTCCTTCCAGGCTGAGAGCGCCTGCCAGCTTCCTGTGTTAACAGCATCCTTGCCTGCGGCTCAGCTTCAGTCTGGGTGCAAAGAGCAGTTACCCGTGAGGAGGGTCAGTGGGGTGCAGGACTCTCCCGAGCATTTCCTCTCATATCCATTGATCACAGGGAGGAAGGAGGATGGCAAGGCAGAGATGGCCACACTGGGGGAGTTCGCCTGCAGCTGATCCCTTAAAGAAATGAGACCCTCAAGATTTTGTGTGTATGTTAGGGGGAGGTGTTTATTTTGTGTTTTTACTTTGAAGAACATGACGAATTTCCCCAGGGTACTATTTCCTTCCCTTCTATGGGAGAACAAGGAGGGAGCCAGTAAACAAAATAGTGGTGTCTTCTTGAGAAATCTGTATGCAGGTCAGAAAGCAACAGTTAGAACTGGACATGGATCAACAGAACTGGTTCCAAATAGGGAAAGGAGTACATTAAGGCTGTATATTGTCACCCAGCTTATTTAACTACCCTGCTTATTTAACTTATCTGCAGAGTACATCAGGAGAAACGCTGGGCTGGATGAAGCACAAGCTGAAATCAAGATTGCTGGGAGAAATATCAATAACCTCAGATAAGCAGATGACACCACCCTTATGGCAGAAAGTGAAGAAGAACTAAAGAGCCTCTTGATGAAAGTGAAAGAGGAGAGTGAAAAAGCTGGCTTAAAGCTCAGCATTCAGAAAACTAAGATCATGGCATCTGATTCCATCACTTCATGGCAAATAGATGGGGAAACATTGGAAAGAGTGTCAGACTTTATTTTTCTGGGCTCCAAAATCACTGCAGATGGTGACTGCAGCCATGAAATTAAAAAACGCTTACTCCTTGGAAGAAAAGTTATGACCAACCTAGACAACATATTAAAAAGCAGAGACATTACTTTGCCAACAAATGTCCATCTAGTTAAAGCTATGGATTTTCCAGTAGTCATGTATGGATGTGAGAGATGGACTATAAAGAAAGCTGAGCACTGAAGAATTGATGCTTCTGAACTGTGGTGTTGGAGAAGACTCTTGAGAGTCCCTTGGACTGCAAGGAGATCCAACCAGTCTATCCTAAAGGAAATCAGTCCTGAATATTCATTGGAAAGACTGATGTTGACGCTGAAACTCCAATACTTTGGCCACCTGATGGGAAGAACTGACTCATTAGAAAGACTCTGATGCTGGGAAAGATTGAAGATAGAAGGAAAAGGGGATGACAGAAGATGAGATGGTTGGATGGCATCACTGACTCAATGGGCATGAATTTGAGTAAACTCTGGGAGTTTGCAATGGACAGGGAGGCCTGGCATGCTGCAGTCCATGGGGTCGCAAAGAGTCAGACATGACTGAGTGACTGAACTGAACTGAACTGAAGAGTGTCTTCTTAAGAATTATCTGTCTGGAAAGAAAAGCTTCACTCTTCCCTCTCTGCATCACAATAAACCTGGGGGGGATCTTCTGGGAGAAGGAATTGTAATTGGTGTGGATTCATGGGGGCAAAGACAGGTGAGGTATAGAATAAAACAAAGTTGTATCACACAGGTGGGATCATGAGTGCTTGGCAAGTTCTAATTATTTTTCTACAACTTTACATGGGATTTTTAAAAAAAGTACTTGTTTTTGGTTGCACTGGGTCTTTGTTGCCACACGTGGGCTTTCTCTAGGTGCTGCGAGTGGGAGCTACTCTTCGTTGTGGTGCACGGGGTTCTCATTGCAGGGGCTTCTCTTGTTGCAGAGCACAGGCTCTAGGCATATGGGCTTCAGTAACTGCAGCTCTCAGGCTCAGGAGTTGTGGCCTTCGGGCTCTAGAGCACAGACTCAGTAATTGTGGCTCACAGGCTTAGTTGCTCTGTGGCCCTGTCCCCTGCATTGGCAGGCGTAGTCTTTTTTGTTTGTTTGTTTTTATTTTTTATTTTTTTTAATTACAAATTTATTTATTTTAATTGGAGGCTAATTACTTTACAATATTGTATTGGTTTTGCTATACATCAATATTAATCTACCACGAGTGTACATGTGTTCCCCATCCTGAACCCCCCTCCCACCTCCCTCCCTGTACCATCCCTCTGGGTCGTCCCAGTGCACCAGCCCCAAGCTTCCTGTATCATGCATCGAACCTGGACTGGCAATTCGTTTCATATATGATATTATACATGTTTCAATGCCATTCTCCCAAATCATCCCACCCTCTTCCTCTCCCACAGAGTCCAAAAGACTGTTCTATACATCTGTGTCTCTTTTGCTGTCTTGCATAAAGGGTTATCGTTACCATCTTTATAAATTCCATATATATGCGTTAGTATACTGTATTGGTGTTTTTATTTCTGGCTTACTTCACTCTGTATAATAGGCTCCAGTTTCATCCACCTCATTAGAACTGATTCAAATGTATTCTTTTTAATGGCTGAGTAATACTCCATTGTGTATACGTACCACAGCTTTCTTAAGCATTCATCTGCTGATGGACATCAAGGTTGCTTCCATGTCCTGGCTATTATAAACAGTGCTGCGATGAACATTGGGGTACATGTGTCTCTTTCAATTCTGGTTTCCTCAGTGTGTATGCCCAGCAGTGGGATTGCTGGGTCATAAGGCAGTTCTATTTCCAGTTTTTTAAGGAATCTCCACACTGTTCTCCATAGTGGCTGTACTAGTTTGCAATACCACCAACTGTGTAACAGGGTTCGATTTCTCCACACCCTCTCCAGCAATTATTGCTTGTAGACTTTTGGATTGCAGCCATTCTGACTGGTGTGAAATGGTACCTCATTGTGATTTTGATTTGCATTTCTCTGATAATGAGTGATGTTGAGCATCTT
Source organism: Capricornis sumatraensis (assembly GCF_032405125.1). Taxonomy (NCBI): domain Eukaryota; kingdom Metazoa; phylum Chordata; class Mammalia; order Artiodactyla; family Bovidae; genus Capricornis; species Capricornis sumatraensis. The sequence continues at coordinate 53,938,748 of NC_091085.1, read as the reverse complement.
TTCATGTGTTTGTTAGCCATCTGTATGTCTTCTTTGGAGAAATGTCTGTTTAGTTCTTTGGCCCATTTTTTGATTGGGTCATTTATTTTTCTGGAATTGAGCAGCAGGAGTTGCTTGTATATTTTTGAGATTAGTTGTTTGTCAGTTGCTTCATTTGCTATTATTTCCTCCCATTCCGAAGGCTGTCTTTTCACCTTGCTTATAGTTTCCTTTGTTGTGCAGAAGCTTTTAATTTTAATTAGGTCCCATTTGTTTATTTTTACTTTTATTTCCAATATTCTGGGAGGTGGGTCATAGAGGATCCTGCTGTGATTTATGTTGGAGAGTGTTTTGCCTATGTTCTCCTCTAGGAGTTTTATAGGTTCTGGTCTTACATTTAGATCTTTAATCCATTTTGAGTTTATTTTTGTGTATGGTGTTATAAAGTGTTCTAGTTTCATTCTTTTACAAGTGGTTGACCAGTTTTCCCAGCACCACTTGTTAAAGAGATTGTCTTTTCTCCATTGTATATTCTTGCCTCCTTTGTCAATGAAAAGAATAAAATACTTAGGAATATATCTACCTAAAGAAACGAAAGACTTATATATAGAAAACTATAAAACACTGGTGAAAGAAATCAAAGAGGACACTAATAGATGGAGAAATATACTGTGTTCATGGATCAGAAGAATCAATATAGTGAAAATGAGTATACTACCCAAAGCAATCTACAGATTCAAAGCAATCCCTATCAAACTACCAATGGTATTTTTCACAGAGCTAGAACAAATAATTTCATAATTTGTATGTTGCTACTGCTGCTGCTGCTAAGTTGCTTCAGTCGTGTCCAACTCTGTGTGACCCCATAGATGGCAGCCCACCCTCGAATAGCCAAAGCGATCTTGAGAAAGAAGAATGGAACTGGAGGAATCAACCTGCCTGACTTCAGGCTCCCCTACAAAGCCACAGTCATCAAGACAGTATGGTACTGGCACAAAGACAGAAATAAAGATCAATGGAACAAAATAGAAAGCCCAGACATAAATCCACGCATCTATGGACAGCTTATCTTTGACAAAGGAGGCAGGCATATTCTTATCCACTGTACCACTAGGGAAGTCCATACATGGGAGTAAATTCTTCATGGAGGGACTTCCCTGGTTGTCCAGTGGTTAAAACTCAATGCTTTCACTGCAGGGGCACAGGTCTGATTCCTGTTCAGGGAACTTTTAACAAATCCCACATGCTGTATAAGGTGGCAAAAAAAAAAAGAAAAAAATGCTTCATGGAAATTTATGGAATTTAAAGAAAAAAATGCTTCATGGAAATTTATGGAATTTTGGATCCAATTTCCCATGAAGAAAAAGGAGGAAAAAATAGAATAATGACCTATAAAAGGATCAGGCATCCTATCCATTAGAATGGCTGTGATGGAAAACATACACACACACAGACACAGACACACACACACACACACACACACACACAAACAGAAAATAACAAGTGTTGGAGAGGATGTGGGGAAATAGGAACCCTTGAGGACGTTTGGTGGGAATGTAAATTGGTGCAGCCACAGAGGCAAACAGTATGGAGGTTCCTCAAAAATTAAACAGGATTGCCATATGATCCAGCAATTCTCTTTCTGAGTATATATCCACAAAGGCTGAAGCAGAGATTCAGAGGGATATTTGTTCATTGAGGCTTATAGCAGCATCACTCACAATAGCCACAAGCAAACCTAGTGTCCACTGATGGATGAATGGATGAGCAAAACATTGTCCATCCATACAATGGAGTATGACGTAACCTTTAAAACATCCTCAAGGTTCATTTCATGCTGTACCATAGGTGTGCATAGGTGATTAGACAATCACAAAAAGAAAGTACTGTGTGACTCTAACTCATTTGGGGTACTTAGTCAAATTCATAGAGACAGGAGGTAGGATGGTGTGTGCCACGGGCTGGGGGAAAGGGCAGAAGGGCTGCTGTTTAACACAGACAGAGTTTCCATTTGGGAAGATGAAAAGGTCTGGAGATGATGGTCATGATGGTTGCAAGACAATGTAAACACTATTGAACTTAAAAATGATTAAAATGGTGAAATTTACATTATGTATACTTTATTAAAAATTAAAAATTTTTATTTGCAAAAAAAAGTGTTACAAGCCAGTGCTACTTTTGGATAATTTGCCATCATTATGGAGAATTTACTGTATCACTCCATCTCAGGTGCATCAGAAGGATTAACAGATATAAACTACTATAAGTAAAACAGATAAGCAACAAAGATACATTGTACAGCACCGGGGATTAGAGCCATGCACAGAGGATAATGTTTGTTATCTTATAATAACTTTTAATGGAATATAATCTGTAAAAATACTCAACTACTATATTGCATACCTGAAACTAATATAATATTGTAAATTAATTATGCTTCAATTAAAAAAGAGGAAGAAAAAGAAGAGAATCTTCACAGGCACTCACATACATAGTTGCGGCTTAATGCATTTTTTCTCTATTTATGGCCAAGAGAGGATGCAGGTATGTAAGCACAGAGCACAGCATTGAGGGATGTACAGGGTGAGCTTAACCGCAAAGCCAGGAAGCATTTCTCTTGGGATGGATTAAAGAGTGAAGTTTAGAATGCCTGTGATGATCTTTAATATCAAGTTGTTGTCTCACAAGTCTTCACTGCATTTCTTCGGAACAGGGTATTTTTTTATACTTCTTGCTCCTTTATTTCATCCCCCTCCCCCAGCCCTGGTACCCACCATCCTACTTCTTGTCTCTATGAATATGACCACACTAAGTATCTCACATGAGTGGAATCACATGGTACTCATTTTTTGTGATTGTCTTATCACATATGCAGACCCATGGTACAACATGAATGAACTTTGAGGGTCCTTTTTAAGACTGAGTTCATATTCCATTTTATGAACTGACCATATTTGCTTATCCATTCATCCATGGTCTTGGTTATGTGACTTGCTTTAGTCAATGGAATGTGAGCAGATATGATGCAAGCAGAAGATTCATAGGGTCACACAGCTGGCATGTGCCCCTGCCTTCCTGCCACCCACTAGGAGAAGACAACACCAGGGCTCATCCCAGGGAAGACCCAAACCCACAGCTTGAAGTCTGGGGCTCATCCCAGCCTAGCCTAACTGAGATCAGTCACCCCCCCATATGAGAAAGAGATATTATGTATGTTCTTGGAAATCAAAGAGATTTGGTGCTTGGTTGTTACACAGCCCAAACTGACTGATACATTTCCTATAACACTAAGCAAAATCATAATATGTCATCATGCTCTGCATGATGTGGTCCTTGCATACGTCTCCAACTCATGTGCTATTCTGTGACTCTGTTGGCTTCTGCCTGGTACCTCAATTCACCAAATTCCTTTCTGCTTCTGGATCTGTGCGCTTGCTGTTCCCTCCTCCCAGGAAAGCTTTTCCTTACATCTTGCCTCAACTGGCCCTTTCTTATGATCATAGGTCTCAGCTCAGTCATCTTCCTCCTCCGAGAACTCTTCCATGACTCCTCTGTTTAATGGTGAATCCTCTAGTTCCCCTGTGTCCACTGCCCCATTTCAGGTCCTCATGGCCCTCATCACTACCAATCTTTAAAATGTATTCATGTATTTACTCTTTGTCATCTGTCTCCTCCCTACAGACTATAAGCATCAGAGAGCATAACAGGGCTCTGTCTGATCCCTGCTGCTATCTCCTGGGCTCACAGTAGCTGTTTAATAAATTTATGTTCACCTGGACCTTGACTGATTTCCATCTCAAATTTCATAAGGAGAGGATGTGATTATTACCCCCATACATATACCCACCAGATCAACAAACACCCTAGTGCACGTGCTTTCGTAAAGTCCAAAGAGAGAAGATTATAAAAGGAATCAAGACAAGGAGTTCCCTGGAGAGGTGCCATGAGGTATTTGGAAGAACTCGCCCCACGAGATGGATGGGTGTGGAGTTCTGAAGGCAGGATGGGAAGCTGCCTCCTAGCAAGTTAGGGCCTCCAGATCTGTTTTCATGCAAACTGGTGAGTGACCTGGAATGAACTTCTCAGATCTCTGTCCTGTTGGAGAGCTTTGATTGTTTGAATCAGAGAAGAAAAAAAAAAAAATTAATTAATTATTTATTTATGGTGGTGGTTCCCTTATTTATTTATTTATTTATTTATGGCTGCCCTTTCCCCCAGCCAGCGGCACAGTGGTCTTCATTGTCCATGGGCTTTTCTCTAGTTGTGGTGAGCGGGGGCTACTCTCTCGCTGGGGTGCACAGGCTTCTCTTTATTGTGGCTTCTCTTGTTGTGGAGCACAGGGGCTAGGGTGTGTGGGCTTCAGTAGTTGTGGCCCACGGCCTTAGTCGCTCTGTGGCGTGTGGGATCTTCCTGGCGCAGGGACTGAACCTGTGTCTCCTGCATTGGCAGGTACATTCATTACCACCGAGCCACCAGGAAAGCCTTTCTTGATGGGAACCCAAAAGACAAGGCAGCCTTCAGACTGGGCGTCTCACTGTACCTGCCCCGTCAGTGAGAAAACACGAGAAAGTCTCTCGGGAAGTCATAATCTAGTTAATAACATGCTTGCCTGATGCTGTTCTTTTCATCTGAGCATCTCGGAGCATTTAGAAATATTAATGATTTAATGAGTGCCACTGGGATGGGAAGGCATTCTAAAGCAGCCTGTATCTTGATTCTACATCTGGGAACTGGCTTAATATGATCCATTATAATCACAGTCTGGCAGGAAAGGTGTCATTAGACTCTTTCACCGCTTTGGGGGAGGGAGACAGAGATGATGTTAATAACCATGTCACCTACTCTCTGCCTCACAGGGAAAGTCATACTGGCCAATATGTCATGAGAGTCCCTGGCTGGGGGGGGGCTAGGGAGTTAGGGTCATGACTTAAGAAAGAGAGAACCAGGACTTAGTGAAGTTCTGTGGGTGGCATCCAAGGGGCGATTGACGTGAACAGCAGAACAAAAGCAGCTCATTCGCTCCATAAGGATGCGCTGAACAAGAGACACACAACCTAAGTTAAAAGTGGGCAAAGGATTTGAATAGGCTTCTCTCCAATGAAGATGGACAAATGGCCAATAAGCACATGAAAAGATGCTCAGCATCATTAAGTCATCAAGGAAATATGAATCAAAACCATTGATTAATCACTGAATACAGCTGCTCTGCATTGTTGTTTGAATCATCCTGAAACACTCCCCGACTCTGTGGAAAAATTGTCTTCCACAAAACTGGTTCCTGGTTCCAAAAAGTTTGGAGACTGATGCTCTAGAACAGCTATAATTTTTATTTTTTTTGGCTGCATTGCATGGCGTGTGGCATCTTAGTTCCCTGACCAGGGATCTTAACCACTGGACATCCAGGGAAAGTGAAAGTGTTAGTCGCTCAGTCATGTCCCATTCTTTTTGACCCCACTGAGTGTAGCCCATCAGGCTCCTCTGTCCATAGGATTCTCCAGGCAAGAATACTGGAGTGGGTTGCCTTTCCTTTCTCCAGGAGATCTTCCCAACCCAGGGATTGAACCAAGGTCTCCTGTATTGCAGGCGGATTCTTTACCATCTGAGCCATCAAGGAAGTTCCTATAATTTTTTTTTTTTAATGAAAGTAAGTGTTAGGAGAAGGATCTGAAGAAATTAGAACCCTCCTATGGCTGGTGGGACGGGAGAAGGGGAGGTTGCTGTGGAATGTAGTTGGTGGTTTCTTAAAAACTTAAACACAGAATTGTCCTCGGACCCCAAGTCTCCACTCCCAGGTATAATCCTCCCAGATTGAAAGCCAGGTACTCACACAAATGCACGTGCCCACATGCTCACAGCAACACTTCACCACAGTCGAAAGGTGGAAACAATCCGTGTCATAAACAGCGATGTACTCCCACAATGGGGGAGGAAGGAACGTTGTCCTGATGCTTGCTCTGTGATGGATAGACCTTGAAAACTTTATGTTAAGAGGAAAAAGCCAGACACAAAAGGCCACCTATTGTATGATTCCACTTACATGGAGTGTCCGGGATCACTTAATCCGCAGAGACAGAAAGCAGATGGGCGGTTGCCCGGGGGCTGGGGGCAGAGGGCACTGGGGAGTGACTGCTAATGGTTTGGAGGTTTCCTTTAAGGATGGGGATAATGTTTTGGAAATAGTCGGCGATGGCGGTTGTAAATGTACTAAATGCCACTAAATTGTTCACTTTAAAACGGTTAATTTCACGTTACATGGTTTCCATTCCATTCTTCAGAAAAGACGGCATTGAGCTCTTTTGCAATAAAAACTGTAACAGCTGGCATTTACGGGCACTGACCACGGGCCAGGCTCCATCCTGGGCTGGGGAGGCGCACTTAAGCCTCATCGCAGCCTCAGGCGAGGGGGCTTCTGTCAGTTCCACTTACAGATGAGTGCATGGGGGCTCGCGGTGTTAATAAGGCGCCCAAAGTTAATGAGTGGCGCAGCCTAGACGGTACTAGGCATCTAAAACCCAGAGGTCCTACACTGAAGCTGTGACCTCTGCCGGATGGGCTCCGGGCACCGGAAATTCACCAGGACCACAGCGACGGGGGGGGGGGGGGGGGGGGGGGGGGGGGGCTGCTTTTGAGCTCCTTCTATCAGAGAGGTGGCGGGGCAGAAAGTGAACCAGTTAGCCACCAAGAGCCCTCCACATGGGCAGCCCTGGGATGCAGGGGAAGTCGGGGAGGAGCCCCAGATGACTGTGGCCCCCTTGGGGGGCTCCCCTCAGGTCTCCATTTGGGCTGAACCCCTGGTGCGGAGATGTTATTCTATGGGGTGGGGACTAGTGGACCCCCAGATGACACCCCACACACAGAGACCCCGGGGGCTGAAAGGAGCCTGGCAGACTTGGGGAAGGTAAGGAAAGGGCAGCCGCAGGGGCTGGGCCACCCAGCCTAAGGAGATGGGTGAGGGGAACTGGGTCCACGGGCCTTTGGACCAGGCAGATCAACAACTGGAGTCAGAGGTCTTATTCGGAGCTGGGGGTGCAGGGGGGGTCTGCTGACCTCAGAGGATGGACAGACAGCTGCTCTTTCCCACTTGCCTGCTTGCCTGGGGCCTCAGTCTGTCAGGGCAGATGGCTGTCTGATGGCTCCTCTAGTGCGCCCAGGCTTGCCTGAGGGGAGTTAATGGTTCCCAGACCTCCAGACGCTGATCCACAGGGATCCCCCCAAGTGGTCCCCAGTGTCTGCTCATTAACAGACTCAAGAATAGCCTGGTCCCCCTGGAAGGAAAGGGGGAGCAGAGAATGGGGAAGAAGCTGGTGAGAGAGGCAGGTTGAGAGTCAGCTGGGAACCTGGCAGCAAGCAGGCCAGTGCCTGGCCAGCCCAGCAATGGATTGGGACTTCCATCAGGTTGGGACCCCGGGGAGCTCCTCCGCCCCAAACCAGGCTCCCCTTTAGATCCTGAGTTCCAAGCTTCCAGCCCCTGGAGCAGGCCTGGAGGACAATCCCCTGTTTCACACTCACCGTACTCGCTCACATAAAGGAAAACACCAGCCAGGGCTCCACTGGAAGCATACTTTCTCAGTCGCAACCAGAAGCTGGCGAGGGACTCAGGAGTCTGGTGAAAATGAAAAGAAGAATTCTATGAGAGTTAATTGTTTTTAATGGAATTTATAATAATAAAATGGTATATTTTTTATTCTTTGTAAAGTGTGTGCTACACACTTATTACATCTGTAAAGTTATTAAATATGTGTATAATGTGTATATGCAGAATGTATATAACATACATAAATGTGTATATATATGTGTATGCTGCTACTGCTGCTAAGTCACTTCAGTCGTGTCCGACTCTGTGCGAACCCATAGATAGCAGCCCACCAGGCTCCCCCGTCCCTGGGATTCTCCAGGCAAGAACACTGGAGTGGGTTGCCATTTCCTTCTCCAATGCATGAAAGTGAAAAGTGAAAGTGAAGTCGCTCAGTCGTGTCCGACCCTCAGTGACCCCATGGACTGCAGCCCACCAGGCTCCTCCATCCATGGGATTTTCCAGGCAAGAGTACTGGAGTGGGGTGCCATTGCCTTCTCCATACATGTATATAAATACACACAAATATGAATGTGTATACAACACACAGAGGCTTCTCTAGTGGTTCAGATGGTAAAGAAATTGCCTGAAATGCAGGAGACGTGTTCAATCCCTGGGTGGGGAAGACCCCCTGGAGTGGGGGAATGGCTACCCACTCTAGTATTCTTGCTTGGAGAATCCCATGGATAGAGGAGCCTGGTGGGCTACACTCTATGGGGTCGCAAAGAGTCAGACATGAATGAGCAACTAACACTTTCACTTTCTCCCTCTCTCTCTCATACTCACATATAAATATATCCATATATATATATATATTATTTCCCCCAGAGAACCTGTTATTAAGCATTATCCAGCAGCAGCAGCAGCAGCAAAAATATTGCACAGGAACCTCTACTTTCAGGGAATTCATAGAATTTTCATTCTGCTGGCAAACACAGGGTGACGGCCTAGGGACAATGGATGAAAATTCAGTCTAAAGAAAAATACGTGGATGTCAACCCGATGGAGAAAGAGAGAAAAAGCAGTTAGTACCAGAATCCCTAGGTTGCCATTCTGACTCTGCAGTCAACCCAACAGTGTGAGCTTAGGCAATTTACTGGATCTCTCTAGGACTCAGTTTCCTCCTCTGTAAAATGGGAGTGTGAGTGTAACCACTCAGAGTCATCATAAAGATAAACAGTCATTAAAACTAAGAACCTGACTCTGAACTCAGCATGGCAGATGAACTCATTGTCTTCTATGAGGCGGAGAGAGGCAAGGACAATTTGCCTCCAGGACACAGAGCTGTTGAAGAGAGGATTTAGGCTCGGAGTCCCAGAGTCAGCACTCACACCCCAGATCTCTGTTGAGCTACCTGGGAACACGCCCAGCTCAGAACAGGTCTGGTAAGCATGTCTGTTCACTTTCTCTGAACTCTGTCAACTTGCCTCCTAAACATGAAAGCCACAAAAACACTGATAAACATGGCTCATTGGAGGTCCGAGAAGATGCCAGCAGCCTCCTGGGAGACCCCACAGCCAGAGGAAGAGGATTTTCACACCAGGCATGACAAGGAGAGGGCTTCCGAGGTGGCGCCAGTGCTAAAGAATCCGCCTGTCAATGCAGGAGATGGAAGAGATGGGGGTTCGATCCCTGGGTCCGGAAGATCCCCTGGAAGAGGGCATGACAACCCACTCCAGTATTCCTGCCCAGAGAATCCCATGGACAGAAGAACCTGGTGGGGCTACATTCCATAGGGTTGCAAAGAACCGGACACGACTGAAGCGACTTAGCACGCAGGCAGGCACGCATGGCAGGCATGCCGTCGTCTGCCTTGGCCTCCGGCAGTGTCTCTAACAGGCCACCAGGTGGCAGCATTTGCACGAGTTACACGAAAGTTGGCACTGGCAGCCACCCCAACTCCTGAAGTTGAAAACTTGCTTTTTCCAATTCTGCTCCCTTTGTTCCCCGAACCATACGCTGGAAGCTTACCAGACCTGGTGCTCAGCGTCCCATTCTGTGACTCCCAGACAAGCTCCTGTAGTCCCTTGCTGTCTCCACCCTCAGAGGTCTCCTCAATACTCACATCTCTGCTGACTCACTCCGGCCCAGGAATCCCTTCCACCCAACAGCTGGCTCCAAAGGAAGACTGGAGCCTGACGTCCAGGGTTACCAGCGCCCAAGAGATCTGCTGCGGAGCCAGACACGGCAGAAAGACCTGGAGGGGCTGTTGCTAGGAGATCACCCATCCCCACATGACCGCCCATGTACACACGGGTGCATGTACACTCATGTGCACACATGCATGTTCACACACGCGCACATGTACACACAGGCAGATCATAGACAGACACCCACTCTTATAGGTGCATGCGCACAATGCACACACGAATGCTCATATACACGTTCACACTTGACAGGTACGCATGTGCATATAACACAAGGACACACATGGACACAAGGCAGACTTGCATGCATATGTGCACACACACGCACACACACACACAAAGCCTCCTAAACAGCGGGCAGAACCTACAGAGTTGAATAAACGAATCTTTTCTAGTCTCAACAGGTGAGAATGACTACTTATTATGTAAGGGTACAATCTCTGTCTTTAAGAAATAGTGTTAGTCGTGCAACTGTTGGAAAAGATCCGCAGTGAGTAGACACTACTGTAATGCAAAGCCAGCTTTTCATTTGTTTTTGATCTTGTTTGTTTTCAGTGGTGAACTCCGTTTGTTGTTAGAATGTGGTTTTCTCACAGCGTTTTCCAAACATAAGGTCCACTTATTTTAAGCTGATCGGAAACTACCTAGTCTAGAACATAACTAAGTGCTTATTTTCCAGGTAAAACCTAATTTTGCATTTTAAAATATTAAATACTATATATTTTTAGTTAGATAATTTGGATAAGTCATGAAATGCAGTCAAAACCATCACTTCTTCCATAGTTACATTAGGAAAAGAAATTGTCAGATGCTCAATTAATTGAGTGAACAGAGATCTATATGGAGTCACTGTAACTGCACCCCCTCCTCCCCAGGGCCTTTGAACCTGCCCTTTTTTGGCCTGTTTATTACATTCTCATTTGGAAAACTCTATTAGACCAGCTCTGGCAATGTTGGCCCTGCAGGACGCACTTACCCACAGATGCTTCTACTGTGGTCCATCGTGTGCTAACAGTTGTGTGCATTGTCAACAGTTACGAGCTGGGAGATTCCACACACACTCACAAAAGTCCTGTGGTCTTGGAAAATCAGAGACCTGGCGAGATGAGCTGATGTCCCACCACCCAGTAGTGGAGTGAGCTGAGCAGAGGCCGTCTCTCTGGACAAGGGCTCACCTTTCCCCCCAGGATATGAGCCCTTCGTCCTACTGGACTTCATCCCTAGCACTTCATACCTGCTTGTTGCCTACAAGCTTCTGAATTTACAGCCCCTGATTTCCACTTTACTTCCTCTTCCAGGAAGCCCACCATAAACACGTACTCCAGTGAGCTTTTTTTTTTTTTTCCCATCAAAGAAAAGTTTTGTTTACACAGGCAAACCTTGGAGATACTGGAGATTCATTTTCGGTCTACCTCAATAAACTGAGTCACCCATTTTTTTGTTTCCCTGTGCTTGTCAAACGTCTGTTTACACTAGACTATAGTCTCTTAAGTGTGCAACAGTCCTATATCTTGGGCTTCCCTGGTGGCTCAGACAGTAAAGAAGTCCCCTCAATATGGGAGACTTGGGTTCAATCCCTGAGTTCGGAATATCCTCTGGAGGAGGGCGTGGAAACCCACTCCAGTATTCCAGCCTGGAGAATCCCTATGGACAGAGGAGCCTGACGAACTATGGTCCATGAGGCCGCAAAGAGTCAGACAAGACCGAGCGACTAAGCACAGCCAAACGCAGTATGGCACTGCCCTGTATCTTACAAAAGCAGGGCACGTTCCTTAATTTAAAAATCACTTATTGCTGACATATGCTAACCATCCTCTGAATCTTCAGCTGGTTATAGTAATCACACTGATCACAGATCACCGTCATGAAAGTTCAAAACACTGAGAGAGTCACCGAAAATGCGACAAACATGAAGTGAGCAGAAGTTGTCAGAGATATGGCAGCGATGAACTTTCCAACAGAGAGGTGGCCGCAGACCTTCAGTTTGTAAAAGAACACACTATTTGGGAAATCCACTAAGTGAGGTCTGCCTGTATTTCCTTTCGTTTTCTACAAAGGGGACTAATGTAAGTGGTGTTAACAATAGCATCAAGCCCCTGCCTACCTGTCTTCTGTCTCCCTTGTAGGACCTGGCAAAGCAGAAGACTAGCCTATTCACAGCAGGGAACACCCGGGGGGAACCCACACCTCCCAGGCTCTGTTCTAAGCCCTGTCCGAAACTGGGAAAGTTAACAGAGAAGGTGACAGAGTGCAGAGAGGTTAAGCGACCTGGCAAGGCCAAAGGGCTCTGAGCTATTGCCTTATCTGGCTCTTTGCTGACCTCAGGTGCACCTGGGGGCTACAGTCCATGGGGTTGTAAGAATCGGACATAACAAACAACTTAGCACAAACACACATGGTGTAAATACTCCCACCATGGCCAATTTCAGTCTAACTGCTGAGACATCACTGAATGAGGATTAGGAAGAGGTTTGCAAAAGCACAGCTTCAGCTTTAATTTCACCATATGGATTCAATGGACAGAAATCACCTCGAGAGAGCAGATAGTAGGAAAATGTAGCAAAATCGTTAGGAGCTGATAAGTTTCAATATTGATCACCTTCAGTGAAAATAGAATTCATTTACTTGTAAGTTAATATCATTGTTTTTTTAATGAGATGTCATCTTTTTCTGCTTCTGCTTTTAAGAAATGTTTTATTTATATTTTATTGTCTTTTTAAAAAATATTTATTTGGCTGTGCCAGGTCTTAGTTGCAGCTGATGGGGTCTAGTTCTCTGAACAGGGACGGAGTCTAGCCCCCCTGCACTGGGAGTGTGGAGTCTTAGCTTTGGACTGCCAGGGAAGTCCCCCCTTTTTTAAATTAATAAGGACTGTGCTTAACCAGTAAATACTAAAGGAAATCAGTCCTGAATATTTATTGGAAAGACGGATGCTGACGCTGAAACCCAGAGTGGCCACCTGATGCGAAGAACTGATTCATTGGAAAAGACCCTGGTGCTGGGAAAGATTGAAGGCAGGAGGAGAAGGGGACGATAGAGGATGAGATGGTTGGATGGCATCACCAACTCAATGGACATGAGTTTGAGCAAACTCCGGGAGTTGGTGATGGACAGGGAAGCCTGGCATGCTGCAGACCATGGGGTCACAAAGAGTCGGACATGAGTGAGTGACTGAACTGAGCTAAACTGTGCTTAACAAATGGCGTGCAAAATTCCTGAAAATGTGTCTGTTGGTTCTTGGAACTGCTCTGAGCAGTCTCCAGAGCCCCCCAGGCTGACTCATGCTGCATCCCTGGCTCCCATCCGGCATCTCTCTTGTGATGTGCACTCCATTAACCCATGGCCGTTCTTGGCCTCAAAGAACCAGAGCACCCCAAGTGAGCCCATGTGCCTCAAAACCCACCCGTCTCTCAGAAGCTCAGAGAATGTTACCACGGGAAATGAGCCACAAAGTAATCTGATCCTGTACTTAAAAGAGTGATCCACAGAAAACCAAGGCTGCGCTGGAGCTGCTGGAGCCGACGAGGAACCCTCACCCCAAGTGGGGCAGTTCCAACACATCCACCTCCTGTGCTGGAGTTCTGGGCTGAAAGACACATGCATGGTGTGTGTGAGCACTCAGGTAGTGTGTGCACATGCTCAGTCCTGTCCGATTCTTTGAGACCTCATGGACTCGAGCTCACCAGGCTCCTCTGTCTACAGGATTTGCTAGGCAAGAATACTGGAGTGGGTTGCCATTCCTTTCTCCAGGGCATCTTTCTGACCCAGGGATCAAACCCATGTCTCCTGTGTCTCCTACACTGGCAGGCAGATTCGTTACGACTAGCACCACCTGGGGAGACACAATTTGGGGTTCCACTTCCTTGCTCCTGGGTGGGGAAGATCACCTGGAATAGGAAATGGCAACATATTCCAGTATTCTTGCTTGAAAAATTCCATGGACAGAGAAGAGCCTGGTGGGTTATATAGTCCATTGAGTTGCAAAGAGTCATACACAACTGAACAACTAAATACATGCATAGACACACAGGCATATGCATGTGTATGTACACACACCCTCACACACACACCCTCACACACACACCCTCACACACACCCTCACGCACACACACCCTCACACACACACACACCCTCACACACACCCTCACACACACACGCTCACACACACACCCTCACACACACCCTCACACACACACACCCTCACACACACACACCCTCACACCCTCATACACACCCTCACACACACACACCCTCACACACACACACACCCTCACACACACACACCCTCACACACACCCTCACACACACACACCCTCACACACACCCTCACACACACCCTCACACACACACAGCCTCACACACACACACCCTCACACACACACACACCCTCACACACACACCCTCATATACACACACCCTCATATACACACACCCTCACATACACACACCCTCACACACACACCCTCACACACACACACCCTCACACACACACCCTCACACACACCCTCACACACACACACCCTCACACACACACACCCTCACACCCTCACACACACCCTCACACACACACCCTCACACACACAGGCACATGATGCTGATTTGTCCAACACTTGGGAACACACAGGCTCAGAAGTCGGCTAGAGTTCCGGTTTTCATTTTCCTGTAAACCTTGTCTCTGGCCCCCTTTCCCTGCCTCTCTCGCCAGAGCCATAACCTCCACATTCTCTGTGCTTGCACACCTCAAATCCTTGACAGCTGATGCTGCCCCATCTTGGCCTGCATTTCAACTGCCTGCAGAGCTCACAGCTGATAGAAAATGCATGGAAATATGCGGTGGGGGTGATTCCGGCTGACATCCGTGATGAGTGGTCCATTCTTGGGGGCATCTTTTGTGGCTGGGGTTGAATGCAGGGGCAGAGAAGGGGTGAGAGCCAAGGAAGATGAAGGAACCGGAGTCCTTGGGAGAAAAAGAAGCTCCCAAGGTACCACCCCCACCCAAAGTCACCAGCACGACATTCGTATCAGCATTTCCAAGGAGAGATTCAGTCAAGGAAACGGGTGTGCGTGCCTGTCTTGCTCCTGCAGTGGGCTGAAGCAGGCAAGGCAAGAAGGTGGGAATTTCTAAGGCCTGGATCCCTCCAGGTAGTGTCTGAATTGACCTGGACTCCGGAAAAGGTAGATTAGGAATGGGAAAGGCATGGCCCCTATCAGTCACGTGTCTGTGGGCAGGGATTCGTGGTTGAGGTGTGCACTCCCAGGGACCAGTTGGAAGGGGCAGCCACAGATCCGAGGATGGCTCCAGCCTACCTGGCAGCTAGTGGAGAAGCTTCTGAGGGCTTCGTGAAAAAGGCAGAAAGTTCAAGATCCTTTTAATGAGTTTACTCAGCCTGTGGAATATCAAGTATTTGTTTTCCTAAGACTGGAAAGAAAGGGTCAACAGCCGGCCCCCT
This sequence comes from Capricornis sumatraensis, assembly GCF_032405125.1. Lineage (NCBI taxonomy): Eukaryota > Metazoa > Chordata > Mammalia > Artiodactyla > Bovidae > Capricornis > Capricornis sumatraensis. The sequence goes on along the minus strand of NC_091085.1, from coordinate 53,923,599 downwards.
CCTGGGCAGCCCAGCTGGTTTGTCCTCAATTTGCTTGGGCCTCCAAAGAGCTCACGGTCATCAAAGGCCTCTCGCACCTGAGGCCCCATCACCCCGCCGCCTGCAACACAGGGTTGGGTAATCCGCTCAAATCCCCAGGCCAAACACTGGCACCAAACAGCCCTGCCCCAGTGTCGCTTTGAACTTCCATCCCGGGAGGCGTTCTGGTTTAAGCTGGATGGTCTTTGAAGAGGAAGTCCCTGTCCATCTTCTGCGGGCCGGTCGGGAGGATGGACCCTGGCGGGGCTGAGGTGTGGGTTTACCTGGTGGGTTCCCCATCCTCCGTGGACTGTCCACCAGCCCCTCTTCCTAGGGCTGCTTTATCGCTTTAAGGCTTTTTGTAATGTAGAATTTTTAAAAACAAACAGTTTCATTTCATTTTTCATTTTTGGCTTGCAGCGAGCGAGCGAGGGCTGCTCTTCTTTGCAGTGCACGGGCTTCTCAATGTGGTGGCTTCTCTTGCTGCGCAGCACAGGCTCTAGGCGTGCAGGCTTTAGTAATGGTGACTCGTGGGCTCTAGAGTTGTGATTCCTGGGCTCTAGAGCACAGGCATATACATATGTATATGTGTATAGTTGTGGCACACAAGCTTAGATGCTCTGAGGCATGTGGAATCTTCCCAGACCAGGGGTCCACCCATGTGTCCTGCACTGGCAGGCAGCTTCGCCACCACTGAGCCACCAGGCAGCCCCTGTGATGCTGACTGTCGACATACTTTCAGACTTCCAGAAAAACTGTGAGAATAGCACAGGGAATTTCCGGATACCCTTTATTCAGGTACCTTACACGGTAACATCTTAACATCTTAATCTGTTTTTTCTCACTCCCTTCCACACACACACACACACACACACACATACATGCTGAGTCACTCAGTCCTGTCCAACTCTCTGCGACCCCATGGACTGTAGCCCACCAGACTCCTCTGTCTATGGGATTTTTCTGACAAGAATACTGGAGTGGGCTGTCATTTCCTCCTCCAGGGGATCTTCCTGACCCAGGTATTGAAACCACACCTCGTGTGTCTCCTGCATTGCAGGAGGATTCTTTACTCTCTGAGCTAACAGGAAGCCTATCTATCTATATACACATGTGTATGTATATATACATACTATATACGTATTATTATACTATACATAGTATATGTATATAGAGAGTATACTATATATGTGTGTGCATGTATGTATATATACATACTATATACGTATTATTATACTATACATAGTATATGTATATAGAGAGTATACTATATATATGTGTGTGTGTATGTATATATACATACTATATATGTATTATTATACTATACATAGTATATGTATATACAGAGTATACTATATATGTGTGTGTATGTATATATACATACTATATACGTATTATTATACTATACATGGTATATGTGTATATAGAGTATACTATATGTGTGTGTGTATATATATATATATATAAACTATATATGTATTATTATACTATACATAGTATATGTATATATAGCATGTACTATATATATGTGTGTGTGTATGTATATATACATACTATATACATATTATTATACTATACATAGTGTATGTATATACAGAGTATACTATATATGTGTGTGTGTGTATATATACATACTCTATACATATTATTATACTTTACATAGTATATGTATATACAGAGTATACTATATATATGTGTGTGTGTATGTATATATACATACTATATACGTATTATACTTTACATAGTATATGTATATATAGAGTATACTATATATATTTGTGTGTGTATATATATAGTCTTCCTTATGCTTTCGAAAAACTAATCTCTAATGATATAAAGTGAAGTCTGTCCAGGCACAGGTGGTCCCGCTTGGTCACACCCCCTCCCCCGGGTCCCCCGCCCCCTCCCCAAAGGAGCTTCCTTCCCCTCTGCGTGCGAGTGCTGCACGTGGCTGGAATGGTACAGTTGATCTTCTTGTACCTTGTTTCTATCCGTCTGCACCATGTGGTTCTACATCCTGCAACTTGTTTCGTTCACTCAACGATTTATCTCAGAGATCTCGCCAAACTGGTACGTAAAGTCTGCATCATTCTTTTTTAACTGGTGCCATTTCTTTTTTCTCATCGGATTGGCCAAAAAATTAAAGTTTGATACTATCAAGTATGAGGGAACGTGTTGGGGAGACATGCTCATTGGTGGGAGTGTAAATTAGTCAGAGCTGCTTTAGGGCAACTTGGCAAATCTACTGAAATTCAGAGTTTGTCTGTTGTCTGACCCGCGATTGTAGCTCTCTGGGTCTGAGAGACGTGGGCACTGGCGCATAGGCGCACGCAGCAGTGCTCGCCCCCAGCCTGGCTACCCGCCAGCTTGGACGCCGAATCACACTGCAGCAGGGGATGACGGGGCAGGGGCAGCTGTGGCCAAGGTAGGTCTCTTCCCTGGCCGCCCATGAGGACCCCATGGATGCGATTTCACAAAAGAACATGCTCGGGCCACATCTCCAAACATTCCGTTTCACTTGGTATTTGGTGGGATTTGGGTATCAGTATGTTTTAAAGGCTCTTAGGTATTTCTACTGTTCAGCCAAAATGGTGAACCACTGAAGTCCTCATACCCAGAAAGGGGTCTCCAACGAGCTCAACATGTAGCTTCCTTGTTAGCCTGCAGAAGGCGCAGATAAGCAAGAAAAGCCAGAGTCACTTGATTTTTTTCATTACTCTGGCACTGCTTCTATACTGGATGGTGCTCTTCATGTAAACTGTTCAGCTTCCTTGGTTTAGTCCAAATCCCCACTGACCACAGACCAGTGCAGAGTCTTCTGATGGATCTTCAGCTATATCCCATTGTGGAGGTTGTATACTGCACAAAGATAATGATGATGGTGGTGATGGTGATGGTGGTGACGATGGTGGTGGTGGTGATGGTGGTGATGGTGATGGTGGTGGTGATGGTGGTGGTGGTGGTGGTGATAGTGATGGTGGTGACAGTGGTGGCAATGTTGGTGGTAATGGTGATGGTGGTGGTGGTGATAGTGATGGTGGTGATGATGGTGATGGTGGTGATGGTGGTGATGATGGTGATGGTGGTGATGATGGTGGTGGTGGTGATGGTGATGGTGGTGGTGGTGGTGATGGTGATGGTGGTGACAATGTTGGTGATGATGGTGGTGGTGGTGATGGTGATGGTGGTGATGATGGTGGTGGTGGTGATGGTGGTGATGATGGTGGTGGTGATGATGGTGATGGTGGTGACGGTGGTGGCAACGTTGGTGGTAATGGTGATGGTGGTGGTGGTGATGGTGATGGTGGTGATGGTAGTGATGATGGTGATGGTGGTGATGGTGGTGGTGATGGTGATGGTGGTGACGATGGTGGTGATGGTGATGGTGGTGGTGATGGTGATGGTGGTGGTGGTGATGGTGATGGTGGTGGTGGTGATGGTGATGGTGGTGACAATGTTGGTGATGATGGTGGTGGTGGTGATGGTGATGGTGGTGATGATGGTCGTGGTGGTGATGTTGGTGATGATGGTGGTGGTGATGATGGTGATGGTGGTGACTGTGGTGGCAATGTTGGTGGTAATGGTGATGGTGGTGGTGGTGATAGTGATGGTGGTGATGGTGGTGATGATGGTGGTGATGATGGTGGTGGTGATGATGGTGATGGTGGTGATGGTGGTGATGGTGATGGTGGTGATGATGTTGGTGATGATGGTGGTGGTGGTGGTGGTGATGGTGGTGATGGTGGTGATGATGGTGATGATGGTGGTGGCAATGTTGGTGGTAATGGTGATGATGGTGGTGGTGGTGATGGTGATGGTGGTGATGGTGGTGATGATGTTGATGGTGGTGATGGTGGTGATGGTGGTGATGGTGGTGACAATGTTGGTGGTAACGGTGATGATGGTGGCGGTGGTGATAATGATGATGGTGAGGATGTTGGTGGTGATGATGATGATAATGGTGATGATACCTCTGGTAGCCAGAGTGGTGCCTTCTCTACGTGACCAGACCTAGGGGTGACTTCGGACACCCATCTGCCTGACTGTGGAAAAGGTGACAGTCTCCAAGTGGGTCCATGCTGCAGCTCTACAGGAAACCACACACTAGGCCTTCCAATGAGTTTGCAAGAGCCCGGTCCCGCGTGTTTGATCCCTTCCTGCTCAAGATATCTGGACCTGTTTCCATTCCCAATGACTGAGTCTGGACTGGTAAACTTCCTCTTCCCCTTTCTACATCTCAGCTTTACCAACACTGTTCTCACACTTTCCAGTAACACAGCATTCCCCCAAGGCAGGCCTGTGTTACTCCTTCCTGGAAATCCCACGACAGCAGTCTCCGGAGTCACCTTGCCTCTGGCTCTTCACATTTTAACTCCAGCCCCTGCGAGACCTCAGAAACCCCATGATGTCCCTCCTCTGATTAGGTTCACAGATGCTGAGGCAGAAAACACTTGAAAAGATTTAAACATTTAAAGAATTGATTTATCTTCAAAACCCATGGCTGATGTTTGTTATCACCTGTTGGGCTTCATCTTAAGACCTTGCTTCACTGCTTTGTCCTAAGAACCCTTTGAGGTAGTTACAAGTATGATCCCCCGCCTTCTTACGAGGAGTCTGAGAAACAGAAGAGATAGGTGATGAGACTTCTCATCTATTTAGGGAAGAGGTGGGCCTAGGAGTCAAGGTCAGGCTTTGTCACAGCAGAGAAAGGAATTCATCTTATATCATGGCCCACATGCATCACATGAAACAGACACCTCTCAGCTGTTACACTTGGCAAGTATTATGCACTACAGTATTTTCTGATCAATTCTCTTCTGTCCTATTGATCTTATTCTAATTTATTTTATCCAATCCTGTTCTGTTTCATAAAATCTGTTCTATTACTGTGCCATGGACTCTGGTACTGTCTATTCTATTCCAACTTTTTATTCCATCCTCTTTTCATCACTTTAATTCTTTTTAAAAAATTTTCGCTAAGCCACATGGCGGATTCCCCAACCAGAGATCGAACCTGCAACCCCTTCAGTGGGAGTGCAGAGTCTTAACCACTGGACTGCCAATAAAGTCCCATTCTTCCTTCTTAACTAGGATTCTAACAGAAGTAAGCCCTGGCCCCAGCCTCTGCTGTACATAAATAATTAACTTACCCTAGGCATCTCCATGGTAGCTCAGATGGTAAAGCATCTGCCTACAATGCGGGAGACCCGGGTTTGATCCCTGGGTCAGGAAGATCCCCTGGAGAAGGAAATGGCAACCCACTCCAGTACTCTTGCCTGGAAAATCCCATGGACTGAAGAGCCTGATAGGCTACAGTCCATGGGGTCGCAAAGAGTTGGACACGACTGAGCAAATTCACTTCACTTCACAGGCATCTCCAAGGGTACCAGTGGTATTGCATACTTGAGAGAACTGAGGAAGTGTTTACAGATCATTTTGATGTTCCCAGATTAGATAAGAAGCCCTGGTTTAGAGTCTAAAGTGATTTTACACCACTGCTGGGTCACTCAATCCATCTATCCTTCGGCCTCTTAGGTGCATAAGAGAGTCACACCCTAGCAGGGCTGACATGTCAGTATAGCTCAGGTTTTTGCAACACTGAGCATTTGTTTGCTTTTTTTCTTTTTAATGTACCAGGAGTTCCCCAAATTGATTGCCCCCCCACCCCTCTCAATCTTCAAGATGTCCAACCCCTCTATAAACATTTTCCATGGCTCCCTGTCCCTTATAAAGTACAGCCCCTGCATTTTGATACATAGGATGCTTCGTGGCTTGATTATTTCTAGCTGCCGCCCAGCCTGGTGACACCTAGCTGCACCCACCCCTCCTCTCTGTCCTCTGACCACACTGCTGCTTCTGCCAGGCTTCCCTCAGGGACTGCACCTGGCCTTCTAGGCCCGGCTCTGGTAGAGCTTCTCTCCACACCCTTCATTCCTCCAGAGGGACGGGGCAGCCATCCGTCTGTTCTCCTGGAGCCATTTAAGCATCATCTCGAGGTCGCATGTGTCAGACCTGGTGCTAGGCCATGGAGATGCATCAATGAAAAAAAAAGAAGATACTGGTCTTTGTGCTCATGGAGCTCAGAGTCACGTTAAAGAATAATCGTGATTGATAATATCTTTACATTGTATTTACTAGGTGTCAAATATTGCTGACAGTGCTTTACACTTGTGTGCTCACTGAATCCTCAGAACAATCCAATGAGGCAGGTCCCACTGTAACTCCCATTTTGCAAATGAAGACAGAGGCAACAGAGAGGGTGAGTCATTTTCCAAAGGCCACAAAGCTTTCAAGTTGCCACACTGGAACTGAAACCTTGCTGTCGAGGTCCACAGCCCATGCTCTGAAACACTTAGTTAAAAACCAGAGTCTGCACCCAAAGGAGAAGTACAGAGAGAGTCTGCAGCCAAAAGAGAAGTACAGAGACAATCCTGGGGTCTTGACTTGGTCTGTGCACTCCGGAGAGGATATACTCTGCCCCAGGTTGATTTTGTTTAGATTTATTTGCTGATGACTCCAAATTTACCTCTCAGATTTATTTGTGCAGCTGCCCCCTTTGATATCCCTACTGAGATGACTAACATGCCTCTCAAAATTTACATGCCTCCCAAACTCATCATCTTCCCCTTTCCCCTATCTCCATCCCCATCCTAGAACCAGTAACCCGGTCCTTCCCTTAGCTTGGCCCCCAAACCCCAGCATCCTCTACCTCACTCCCTCTCACGCACTAGTGGAATCCATCAGCAGATTTTCAGATTACACCCAGCCTTCTGCCACACTTACCTTCTGCCACCACTGGTCTAGCCTCGGGGCCTCTCCCCAGAGTTTGCCCAGTCCTAATCAGGTACCCTGGTTCCTCTCTCAGTTTCTTTCCAACACAGTAGCCACAGTGCTCCTACTATGATGCAAATTATAAAATGCCACTTCACCACTCAAAATCCTTCCATGCTCAAACATGTGCACACGTGTTCAGAGCAACAATGTTCATAGTAGCTAAAGGATGCAAATTGCCTGTGTCCGTAAACAGATAAATGAATAAGCAAATTCCATTTATTCCCATGGTGGAATATTATTCAGCCATGAAAAGAAACAAGTGACTTCCTTGACAACATGGATGAACCTCAAAAATATGATGCTAATGAAAGCAGCCAGTCACAGACAGTTGCATACTTTATGATCCCATTTGTATGAAATATCCAGAATAGGTGAATCCTTGGAGACAGACAGCAGGTTGACAGTGGCTGGCATTTGGGGAGGAGGCATGTGAAGGAGCTGTTTAATGTGTGCCATTTCCTTTGAAGATGATGGTAATGCTTTGGAACTAAAGTGGTGGTTGCACGGCATTGTGAATATACTAAATACCAACGAAATGTTTCCTTTAAAGTGGTTAATTTCATATTATGTGAATCTAACCTCAATAAATTATTGTTTTTAAAAAATCCTCAATGGCTCTCTGTTGATCTCAGAAAGAAGTTCAAATCTTGACAGTGCTCACAGGCTCCAGACCTCGGTCCCGAGGCCCTTGCCTCTTGCTTTAAGCTCTTGTCTACTCCGCATCCCTCCATTCCCCTCCTGACACAGCAGCCTCCACTCCTCCAAGAGGCTGGGCATGCTCCATACACAGGGCCTCTTCCATTTTGCTGGACTGTCTTGTCTGAGACCCACTTAAGAGTCCCCTCGCCCCCAGTGGGTCTGTACTGATGTCTCTCTTTCTCCGATCGCCATGTTGAAAATGACAACTTCCTGTGCATCATTCCCATCTGCTCCCTGCCAAGCCCTCCTCCTCACTAAAGACATGATGCTCATTTCTTATGTCTCTTGATGACAGTTTCCCCCACCCAACCAGTGCTTCTGTGAAGGCAGAGAGTTTTGTCTGGGATTTTTGTTTTCATTTGTGCTCATTGCTGTCCTCCCAGCATTTAGTTCAGGGCTGGGCAATTGTTCTCTGTTGGGGTTAAGATAATAAATATTTTTGACAATGCAGACCACAGTGCAGTCTCTGCTGTAGCTACTCTGTTCTACGGGTGGTGGTGGTGGTTTAGTTGCTAAATCGTGTTCAACTCGTGAGACCCTGTGGACTGTAGCCCCCTAGGCTCCTCTGGCTGTGGGGTTTCCCAGGCAAGAATTTTGGAGTGGGTTACCATTTCTTTCTCCATCTGGTCTATGTGGGCTAGTTCAAAATCACCCACTGATGGTGTGTGAGTAAAGGAGCTTGACCATGTGCTAAGCTAAAAGACTTCATTTTATTTTATTTATTTTTTTAAAAGACTTCATTTTAAAAGTATGTACTTATTTATTTGGCCACATCAGGTCTTAGTTGCAACAGTGGGATCTTTCATTGTCTCGGGCTCCAGAGCATGTGGGCTCAGAAGTCCCTCAGCACATGGGATCCCAGTTTCCTGACCAGGGATTGAACCCTCATCCCCTGTATTGGAAGGCAGATTCTTAACCACTGGACCACCCAGGAAGTCCCTAAAACTTTGCTTGTAGACACTGAAATTTGAATTTCATGTCATTTTCATGCATCATGTAGTATTTCTCTTCTTTTGACTTTTTTCACAACTGTTTAAAAATGGAAAAATATTCTTGGCTGGAGGGTCATGGAAACGTGTCAGTTGGATTGTTCCTTGGGCTGTAAGGTGCTGACCCCTAATCTGAAACGAAGACTAACACTTGTTGCTCAATAAATCCTTTCTGAATGAATGAATGAAGTGAGGGATAGTGGCTTCCCAGGTCCTCAGTGGTAAAGAATCTGCCTGCCAATGCAGGAGACACAGGGTTGGATGCCTGAGTCAGGAAGATATCCTGGAGGAGAAAGTGTCAACCCACTCCAGTATTCTTGCCTGGAAAATCCTATGGACAGAGAAGCCTGGTGGGCTACAGTCCATGGGATTGCAAAGAGTCGGACATGACTGAGCATGCAGGCATGCTCAGATGCATGTGAGGGATAGAGGGATTAACCAGGTAAGGAGGGGAGAGAACCACTGAGACAGAAGGAATAGGATGGGAAAAGTTCTGATACAGAAAGGAAGGCAGGACTTCCCTGGTGGTCCAGTGCTTAAGAATCTGCCTGCCAGTGCAGGGGACAGGGGTTGGAAAGCTGGTCTGGGAAGATTCCACATGCCTCAGGGCACCTAAACCCATGAGCCACAACTACTGAGCCCATGTGCTGCAACTACTGAAGCCCCGGCACCTAGAGCCCATGCCCGCAGCAAGAGAAGCCACCACAATGAGAAGCCACCGCAACAAAGAGGAGCCCCTACTGGCCACAGCTAGAGAAAGCCTGCATGCAGCAACAAAGACCCAGAGAAGCCAAAAATAAATCAATAAATTAAAAAAAAAAAAAAAAAGAGAGGAAGGCGGCTCAGCTCAGGGCAGCTGAAGTAGAGAAAGCTGAGTGCTGAAGATGAGGATGGAGGGGAAGCAGGGCTTGTTGATGGCTATTGTCCTGGAGAAGGAAATGGCAACCCACTCCAGTATTCTTGCCTGGAGAATCCCATGGACGGAGGAGCCTGGTAGGCTACAGTCCACGGGGCCGCAAAGAGTTGGACACGACTGAGCAACTTCACCTTACCTATTGTCACAGTGCTTCTGGGTAGTGATGACTGATGCTGATCCAGGGCTGACCTGGACGGGACACCCTTAGACATGCTTCAACAATAACTTCATCCTTCCAACTCTCCCGTGGGGCAGGCACCATTCTTATCTTCAATCGAGGATAGTGAGGCAATTGAGGTACATAAGGGTTAGGTAACACACCCAAGGTCACACAGCTTGTAAATGGCCAAGGTAGGAACCAAACCCAGGCAGTCTGCCTCCAGAGCCATTCCCCCAGGCACTGGGCTCTCACAGCTAAGCAGGATCACCTTAGATAGCAAATAAAATGCAGGAGCCCCAGTTAAATACAAATTTCAGATAAATAAGGAATAATACTTTAGCATATTTTTATGTCTGGTACAATATTTGGGACATACTTGTGCTAAATGGGTGGGTCAGACAGTAAAGGATCCGCCTGCAATGCAGGACACCCAGGTTTGTTCCCAGGGTCAGGAAGATCCCCTGGAGAAAGGAAGGGCAATCCACTCCAGTATTCTTACCTGGACAATTTCATGGACAGAGGAGCCTGGTGGGCTACAGGCTATGGGGTCACAAAGAGTTGGACAGGACTAAGGGACTAACACTTTATGCTAAATGTTTCTCTATTGTTTATCTGAAATTCAAATTTAACCAGATGTCTTGTATTTTACCTGGCAATTCTATGACAGAACCCAAGACAGAGCAGAGCTCAGTAAATGCTGAGTATGAGGACTGGACTCTCTCTTATCAATCTGGCCTGTTGTGCTCCCAAGAATGCCAGCAGTGGAGAGTGCAGGCATTCCAAGTGTGGGATGGTAGCATCACATGAATGACCTCAGAGATGCTCAGTGCAAAGGGGCAAACTGGAGATGGGGGACCATACTGAGAGCACCCTGGCTGAGAGTCAGACACCCTGGTTCCTCTGTCTTTTTCGGTGATGTGTCACTCTTTGGGCTTTGGGTGAGAATCAGAAGCCACCTGGTGACCTGCACAGGACCAGGCAACAGGACAGGGAGGCAAAGTCCACCTGGCCTCCCGCTGTCTCCAGGGTGTGGTGACTTTTACTGTAATTCAGAGGAAAACTCATCCTTGCAGCCCAGGTCTTCACTAAGGAGACAGAGAAGAAGTCTTCTCTGCTGCTTCTTTCTCTGCAGCTGCAAAAGAGGGCTGGAGGGTGGTGCGTGAGCTGCAGTCATCATCCAGAAATGTTTCAGGGTCCTCCAACTCACCCAGCTTCTGAATTGAAAGGGTGGGGGACAGGGGTGATCATGAGACTTTGATGCAACAGACACATCTTCTGTAAGCAGAGACTTTGCTAATGCCATCATCAATATACTCGCTGATTTTAGTAATATTCTCTGTTTATTTTGGGTGTCAGGGGGAGAAGTGCAGTCTGGGCCACGTGGCTTGTGGGATCTTAGTTCCTGGACCAGGGATTGAATTCAGGGCCAAGGCAGTGAAAGTGCTGAGTCCTAACCACTGGACCGCCAGGGAACTTCAGTACACTCCTTGAATCCACCCTTTCCACTTGCTCATTAGAACAGTTTTTGCCCAAACTTACAACTGCTGAACAGTTTTGGGGGAAGAGTGCCAGGCATGGCCTGGGGAGGGGGCCAGCTATCACCTTCAGTGTTTTCTCTTTATGAGGATCCAGGTGATAAGCTTGGGGACGGGACTTTGTGAAGGGGGCTGGGAAACCATACTTACATAGAGCAAAGTGGCTTAAACCTTGAAAAGGTTGGAAAGTATTAGGTGTGTCTATTGGAATCAGGTGGGTACATGATTTAAGAGAACCTCATGTGTTACAATAGGGAGTAGTGGGGACTGGGGCAAATTGGAGACTTTGTGTCTCATCTGAGAGGGAGACTGCTACTTAACCTTGACTGAAAGTTGCTGTTGGTGAAAATGTGTCAGAAATTCCAACTTTTCAACCTAAGTTGGAAATCTAGATTTTTTAAAATGTAGGTTCTCCTAAATTCTAAATATTGTTGACTAAACAAACAAAACAAAAGAAATGTATGGGACTTCCCTGGTGGCCCAGTGGTTAAGACATTGAGCTTTCACTGCGAGGAGCGCAGTCTTAATCCCTGGTCCAGGAACTAAGATCCCACATGCTGCACAGTGTGACCAACAAAGAAAAAGAAACATAATATCATATAAGAAAACAGAATACATCTGTGGGCCAGATTTGACCTAAGGACTGCTAGTTTATGATTTCTTATTAAAATAGACTGCAGTCTCTGTGTGTACCAAGAGCTACGACTATAATTCACAGGCGTGTAGAGAGATGTGAGGTGCAGTGGATAAACACAAGTACACTTACACAGGTACACACAGTGAGAAAAGATGGGTTGGAGGAATTTTATTCAAAATTGAGCAATCAGAAAATCTAGATAGAGAGTATTATACCCTAGAGTCCATGATTAACTCTAACCACAGGCTGACTTATAACGTAAGCACTCTTACAGTGAGCGCTTACTGGGTGACCAGCTGGACTCTTGAGATTGCATCTGCTCCCATCCCATCCTCAGGAGCATCCTGAAAGGTAAGAGCTGCTATCATCAGCTTCCTTTTGCAGATGGGGAAACTGCTTTAGATTTTCACCGGCCAAGCATCTCCATCCACTTCTTAGAAGGGCAGAGGGAGGAGAGGTGCTGAGAAACTCACCCAGGGGATGTTCTGATTTGAAGGATGATCCTGTTCCCCTCCTTGAAAGATACTGACCCTGGGGTTCCCTGGTGGCTCAGTGGTAAAGAATCCACCTGCCAATGCAGGAGACATGGGTTCGATCCCTGGTCCGGGAAGATCCCACATGCCGCAGAGCAGTTAAGCCCATGTGCCACAACTATTGAGCCTGTGCTCAAGAGCCCGGGAACCACAATTACTGGAGCATGTGCTCTGCAACAAGAGAAGCCACCACAATAAGGAGCCCATACACTGCAAAGAAGAGTAGTTCCCGCTCTTCACAACTAGGGAAGTGCCTGGTCAGCAACAAGACCCAGCCAGCACAGCCAATAAATGAATAAAAGTATTTAAAAAAGAAAAGAAAGGCTCTGATCCTACCTGGAGGATCCTGAATGCCAGCGCCTGTGACACACCGTCTCCTTCTACGAACTGCTGAAACCTGGTTGTGTATGCTCTTAGGTGTGTTTAAGCCAGCTGCATCTGTTGCTGTCAGTACATGATTTAATAAAATAGAATCTCAACCAGGGAAATATGAATGCAAAATTGTTTCTGTGAAAAATACTTGGCATGCTTTGGAAAAATTTAATCAAAGCAGGTTGCCCAAAAAATGACCTTCAAAGTCAATGTGGACCAGACAACTTAAATATATGAGCAATAAATCACAGGATGCACAAAAGAATCCTGGGCTTGGATTGTTCCTGAGATCCCTTTGTGATCTCATTGCCCATTACAGACACGTGAAATCACACGAGTGCCTTTTGGACAGGGTTTTGTAATTTAGAAAGTGGAAGACCTGTCAGGAGACGCACTCCCAAGAAGGGAACTCATTCCTGCATCAAACTGTTGGCAAGTAAATGCACATTTCGATGTTTTTAAGTTAAAGGAAACGATTTCTGTCTTTTTGTATTAACATTATCGTATCAGATGATTTGGCTTCTGGCTGTTCTCAAATTCCCACAGCTGAAATAATATGAGTCGGACATTTGTTTTTGCTGTTCAGTTGCTCAGTCATGTCTGACTCTTTGGGACACCCTGTCCTTCACTATCCCCTGGAGTTTGCTCAGACTCATGTCCATCGAGTTAGTGATGCCATCCAACCATCTCATCCTCTATCGTCCCCTTCTCCTGCCTTCAATCTTTCCCAATGTTAGGGACTTTTCCAATGAGTCAGCTCTTCACCTCAGGTGTCCTAAGTATTGTAGCTTCAACTTGAGCATCAGTCCTTCCAAAGAATATTCAGGGTTGATTTCCTTCAGGATTAACTGGTTTGATCTTGCAGCCCAAGGGTCTCTCAGGAGTCTTCTCCAGCACCACAGTTTTGGCTTTCAGTCTTCCTTACGGTCCAGCTCTCATATCTGCATATGATTCAGACATGGGCCACATAAATTATTTTTGAAATTCAACAAGTCTACATTCAGGCAGATCTCATTTCACTGCACTTCCCAGATTTTGCATTTTTATAAACAGAAGTTCTGTGGCAACTCTGCCACAAATCTATGTTTGCCATTTTTCGAAAAACATCTGTTCATTTCATGTCTGCTGCTGCTGCTGCTGCTAAGTCGCTTCAGTCGTGTCCGACTCTGTGCGACCCCATAGATGGCAGCCCACCAGGCTCCGCCATCCCTGGGATTCTCCAGACAAGAACACTGGAGTGGGTTGCCATTCCATTCTCCATCACTTCATGTCATGTTTTGGTAATTCTCATATTTCCAACTTTTCCATTAATATTATATGTGTTATGATGACCTCTGATCTGTGATCTTTGATGTGATTATTGCAAAAAGATTATGACTCATTGAAGCCTCAGATGATGGTTAGCATTTTTTTTTAGCAATAAGAGAGGTTTAAATTAAGATGCATACATTTTAAATTAAAAAATTTTTTTTTGATGTGGGCCATTTTTAGAGTCTTCATTGAATTTGTTACAATATTGCTTCTGTTTTCTGTTTTGTTCTTTTGACCTCTAGGCATGTGAGATCTTAGCTCCCTGATCAGGGATTGAACCTGCACCTCCTGCATTAGAAAAGAAATCTTCACCACTGGACCACCAGGGAAGTCCTAGTACATGTCTTTTTTTAGACATAACGCTATTGTGCATTTTCAGACTACAATTTAGTGTAAACATAACACTTATATGCACTGGGAAATCACAATATTCATGATTTGCTTTATTGTAGCATTTGCTTTTTTGAGCAGGGTCTGGAACCAACTTTGCAATATCTCTGAGGTCTGTCTGAATAAGTGAAAAGGAGGCTCCTTGAGTTTCTGTCAAAAGTACTCTGTGGGAGATTTTACTGCATAACCGGGTTTCTGTTACTACATCATTTGGTCCTCTGTTTTCCCATGAGTTGTTTCAGGGTAATGTCTTCATCTTCTTGGTATCCCCACCTGCCTGACTGCACCTGAAGTGTGACCTGAATGCCCTTCCCCCATCCACCTGCAGAGACCCACTGATGGCTTTTGATCAGGGCACAAGATGTATCTGGTCAGTATGTACTGATTTGAAGGGCAAAGGGTCAGTTTGCAGGGAAAAACTCTCTATCCCAACTGAATCTCATTAAAAATACAGAATGAGGGCAGGAGGGCAAGCTGTCTTATCAGGTTTCCTTTGGATGGAACTGTCTCAAAGAACACTAACTAAATCCACAATGTTATTTTTTAATTTAATTTTTTATATTGGAGTATAGTTGATTTACAATGTTGCGTTAGTTTCAGGGGTACAGCGAAGTGATTCAGTTATACATATATGTAGACCCACTCTTTTTTCAGATTCTTTTTCCATTTAGGTTATTATGGAATATTGAATAGAGATTTATACGCTATAGAGTAGGTCCTGTTTACCTCTTCTAGCCAGTGTAGTAGTGTGTATCTGTTAATTCTAAACTCCTAATTTATCCCTCCCTCCACCTTTCTCCTTCAGAAACCATAAGTTTGTTTCTGAAGTCTTGTGAGACTGTTTCTATTTAGTAAATCAGTTCACTTGTGTTTCAAAAAGTCTACAAACAATAAATGCTGCAGAGAGTGTGGAGAAAAAGAACTCCTTCTGCAGTGCTGGTAGAAATATAAATTGGAAAACAGTATGGAGGTTCCTTAGAAAACTAAAACCAGAGCTACCATATAATGTAGCAATCCCACACCTGGGCATATATCCAGGGAATATCCTAACTTGAAAAGATACATGTACCCAGTGTTCATAGCAGTGCTATTTACAATAGCCAAGGCGTGGAAGCAACCAACATGTCCATTGGCAGATGAATGGAGAAAAAAGATGTGGTGCATATATGTAATGGAATACAACTCAGTCATTAAAAGGATGGAATACTGCCACTGGCAGCAACATATATTGGATCTAGAGATTATCGTACTAAGTGAAGTAAGTCGGGCAGAGAAAGACAAGTATCATGTGATGTCACCTATATGTGGAATCTAAAAAAGTGACACAATTTTCTTTAATATTAGTCTATGAATACATCAGGGCTTCCCTGGTGGCTCAGCGGTAAAGAATCTGCCTGCCAATGCAGGAGACATGAGTTCGACTCCTGGGTCGGGACAATCCCTTGGAGAAGGAAATGGCAACCCACTCCAGTGTTCTTGCCTGGGAAATCCAATGGACAGAGAAGCCTGGTGGGCTGCGGTCCATGAAGTTGCAAAAGAGCTGGACACACTTAGCAACTGAACAACAACAACAGCAATGAATGCATCACCTGCCGGTCCTCTAGGACAACCTGCCAACGTCCATCCTCAAACTTCAAAGTCCTCCCTTTGAACCTGGCTGCGGATTCAGAAGGTATTTATTAGGGCCATAGTTACTTTCTAGGGAAAGCTGGGGGTGAAGTGGGGTGGGGTGGTCCCTGCTTCATTTCCTTTGCTCTCTGCCTTGCTGATAAAGATGTGTGCTGATAAAGATGTGTCTTTTCCATCCAACAAAGCTTCAGACAAATGTAGCTCAGATGCCACAGTCTGAAACAACTTAAAGTCTTATTTTTAAAGAAATACATAGATGAAAATCTCTTTACCTTCCATGCTGGACTTTATAGGAATGAGATTGAGGACATCCAAATCAAAAGGGTTTGGGGGTGTTAAAAATCAAGGAGAGGGACTTCCGTGGTGGTCCAGTGGTTAAGAATCCACCTTCTGATGCAAGGGACATGGGCTCAGTCCCAGGTTGGGGAATTAAGATCCCATAGGCTGCTAGGCAACTAAGCCTGCACACTGCAACTAGGGAGCCCATGCAACACAATGAAGAACCCTTTTTTTTTTTTTAATAAAAAAAATAAAATTAAGGAGAGAGATAAAAGTCTGTTATGTGGCCATATATTTCCAGAAATGTCAACCTTTCCTCCTTGCCCTAGGACTACAGGAAGTCAGTACTCTGGTACTGGGTTGAATAGCACCCTTCTCCCCCACCACACGCGCCCCCCCACCCCGCCCCGGCAAATTCATGTGCACCTAGCATCTGCCAAGGTGATCTTATTTGGAAATAGTCTCTGCAGATGTCATGAGTTAAGGATCTTGAGATGAGATCACTTGGATAAATCCAATGACGTGTGTCTTTATAAGAAAAAGGAGACAGCGATTAGGACACAGAAAGATCCAGAGATGAGGCTGTGTGAAAACCAAGCCAGAGATGGGGTGATGTGGCCGTAAGCCCAGGAGCCTGGGGCCACCAGCAGCTGGGAGAGGCAGGCAGTCTCCACCCCCGGAGCCTCTGGAGGGAGCGAGCTTCTGCTGACACCTTGATTTCAGGCTCCAGGGCTGTGAGAGAGTAAACGCCTGTGTTTGGAAGCCCCTGCAGTTGTAATTTGCTTTGCCAACCCCAGAAAACTAATATAGCCCTCAGTCTGCAGTGTAAGCCTCCCAACGCCAAAATACGTTTAATTTCCTAGAGCCCTAGCCACCTTCTGTTGATATTTTTCTCCTGGTTCTTTTTATACTTTGGCCTGCTTATCCTTCCAGATAAAATCTAGGTATCACTCTGTCCTATGGGCAGGAGCACTGGGGTCAGACCGGGTCAAATTCTGATCTCACCACTTAGGAGCTGCTTGATCCATCTTGCTGAGTCCCAACCTTCTCATCTGTAAAATGGACATAAATAAGAACAGTCCCCAACTCAAGGATTTGTGTGAAGGGTACTATGGGACCACGTGAGCCTGAGTGGGTGGAGTGTCTGGGGCTTGGCGAGTGCTGGTGAGAAGTGAGGATAACAGTGGTAAGAGTTGGAGATGACACAGTCGTTCTCTCTGTCTGTAACACAGCGCCAGGGTAAGAGGACCCTGTTCCAGGCCCTTCCTCATGTTCCAGGTGCACACGGTGGGGAAAACCCACCCATCCTCATCCAGAGAGGCTTTGGATGGTGCTCCTGGCTCAGAGCTCCCTTGGACCTGTTCCCTTAGACTTCCCAGCACCCCAGGGGAGGTTGCTCAGACTGCATCCTCCAACTCAGCAATCCTGACTGCCCACCCCAACCCCGCCCCACCAAAGCTCCAGGGCCACTGCCCATGGGCGTGGTGGTTCCAACTGGCCTTCGTTGGGACCTGTCCAGATTTACCGGCAGAGCTGAAGGGAGGGAGCGAGTGCTGGGCTCAGATAAGCATCTGTTTGCAAACAAACAAGCTGGGAAGTTTGGCTCAGCCTCACCGCCTTCCTGGTGCTATCGCTGCCCCCGCAGTGCTTAGAAGTACTGCCAAGGTCTCTAGGGAACAGAGAGGTGAATCCCTGGGTCACCAGGCAGCGACTGTGGCACAGTACTTTTTGTCTTGGGCTCCACTGGGTCCAGTTCAGGAGGCGGGCAGGAGCAGAGGTGGCCAGGCGTGGACGTGTGGACCCTGGGGTGGGCAGGAAGGGAAGTAGCAGCCTCATGGGTGTAGCCAGTCAGGCAGAGATCTCAAGGGGCAGCCATCAGGGACAGGGACTGTTGCCCATCCCTTCTCACTATTGCCACCCGCAATTTAGGGGGTTAGAAAATGCTTGCAGAGCCTGTTATATTGTTTCCATGAAGCGGAGGCTGGAGCCAGGGGAGCTCTGGGTCAGCCAAGATGGACAAAGCATCAGTGTGGTGTGGCCACATCTCCTGCTCAGCCCAGGTGTGAGGCTCTGCTGGGTGGGAGCGAGGGTGAGAGCCAAGCACCAGGGAAGGGGGGAGGGTCTGTTCTCCCAGCATCAGGCCCAGGAATGGAGAACGTGAAAGCGTCAAAGTGTTACTCTCTCAGTCGTGTCCGACTCTTTGCGTCCCCATGCACTGTAGCTCGCCAGGCTCCTCTGTCCCTGGGATTTTCCAGGCAAGAATACTGGAGTGGTTTGCCATTTCCTTCTCCAGGGAATCTTCCCAACTCAGGGATAGAACCTCCATTTCTTGCATTGGCAGACAGATTCTTTACCACTGCCACCTAGGAAGCCTATATATATTAATATATGTATATAACCATATATATTGTTGGTTGTATATAACCCTATATATATATACATATATATGTATGTATGTATATATGTATGTATATGACTTCCCTGGTGGCTCAGATGGTAAAGCGTCTGCCTACAATGCGGGAGACCTGGGTTCAATCCCTGGGTTGGGAAGATCTCCTGAAGAAGGAAATGCCAACCCACTCCAGTATTCTTGCCTGGAAAATCCCATGGACGGAGGAACCTGGTAGGCTGTAGGCCATGGGGTCGCAAAGAGTCGGACACAACTGAGCAGCTTCATATATATATTTATATATGGGCTTCCCAAGCGGCTCAGTGGTAAAGAACTCACCTACCAATGCAGGAGACATAAGAGATGCAGGTTCAATCCCTGGGTCAGGAAGATCCCCTGGAGGAGGGCATGGCAACCCATTCCAGTATTCTTGCCTGGAAAATCCCATGGATGGAGGAGCCCGGCAGGCTAAAGTCCATAGGACTGCACAGAGTCGGACACAACTGAAGCAACTTCGCATGCAGGCACATATATAATACCATATAGTTCAGTTCAGTTCTGTTCAGTCAGTCAGTCATGTCCGACTCTTTGTGACCCCATGGACTACAGCACGCCAGGCTTCCCTATCCATCACCAACTCCCGGAGCTTGCTTATAGCAGTTATACTACAGTTGCTTTACTATGTAGTATTAATTTCTACCATGTAGCAAACTGGAGGCTCTGAGCGAAAGTCTAGCCCAGGCCTCTTCCTGGCCCTAGTGGCTGCCTGATCCTGGGTATCCCTGGACTTGTCTCTTCAGACTCCATCTCTGTCTTCACGTGGCCTTTCCTCTCTGTACCTCAGATATTCCTCTTCTTTCTCTGATAAGGACATTCATCACTGGATATCGGGCCCGCCCTGTAACTCCACAGTGACCCTTAGCTAATTACATCTGCAGAGATTCAATTTCCAAGTCAGGTCCTGTTCACAGGTACCAGGGGTTATAATTCAGACTTATCTTTTGGGGGGACTCTATTCAATCCTATTTAACCCACTACAATTCCCATGACATCAATATTAGTGTTATTCACTGATCCAATTATCTACTTCTGCATAATAAACCACTTCCTGTGAACTGGTGTAGGACAGCAACTGTTTCAAGACTCAGGGATTCTGTGGGCTAGGAATTCAGATGAGACACAAGAGGATGGCTTTTCTCTGCCTGTGATGTCTGGGGAATCAACCAGGGAGGTTGGGGAGACCTGAACAGCCGGAAGTGGGAAACACCTGGAGGCTTTCTCCCCTGTTTGTCCAGTCCCTGGACTGCAGCGACTCAGAGGCCGAGGCCCCTGGTTTTTTCTGTGGAACCTCCACGTGGTCACCTCGTGTGCCTCGGGCTTCCTACATCATGGCAGCCACAGGCCAAGATGTCGGCTCCTGGACAGACTCTTAGGGAGCTGAGGTTCCAGGTGGGTGCTGTGTGGCCCCCGACCTGGCCTTGGTTTTGGGCAGTGTCCCTTCTATCCTATTCCTTTGATTAGAAGAGAATCATCATGGCCAGCCCAGATCCAAGAGCAGAAGAATTAGGCCCTGTGTCTTAATGGGGAAATGGCAGAATCACACTCAGGAAAGCTCGTGGGGTGAGAAGTACTGTGTGTTCACCTTTGGAGAACACAGGCTGCTGCATCTCAGAATTAAAGACAAGAAATTGAAGTATTTGTTGTTGCTGTTTCGTCCCTAAGTTGTGTCCACCTTTTTTGCGACTCCATAGACTGTAGCCCGCCGGGCTCTTCTGTCCATTGGATTGCCTAAGCAAGAATACTGGAGTGGTTTGTCATTTCCTCTTCCAGGGGGTCTTCCCAACCCAGGGATCAAATGCATGTCTCCTGCGCTGGCAGGTGGATTCTTTACTACGGAGCTGCCAGGGAAGCCCAGAGGAGACTTTCGGAGGGGAGAGATGTTCCTGGCCTCCCACGACTGGGGTGGTGGGGGCAGGCGTCTGCCTTCAGAGCCTGTGTTCCTAACGAATGTGGTACTTGCTCCACCTGGGGCCACCTGCCCTGCATCACCCTCTGTGTTGGTTCTGTGGTAGATGGGAGGAACTGGCACGTCTCCTAAGATACTGGTTTGCTGGCCCACCTGGCCTTATCCATGAGGAAGGGGGACCGCTGACAAACTGAGGACTTCTCAGGGGAAGCCTTGATACCTTGGGGAATTCTGAAAGGCAGGAAGGATTCTGATTCTTTAGTTGAGAGCAAATTCAGATACTTCAAACCTGTGTATCAGATGATGCATCACCTCCTCAGATGATGCTTTAGCAGTGAGGTCAACCCCTAACAGGAAGCTTTAGGTGCTGAGGTAAGAATTCATCCCCTCTTGTGTCCAGCCTGATTCACCACCAGGTCCTACCACAAATTAGAGTGGAGAAGGTGACCACAGGGCTAGTGGTCATTTCTATAGCGCCTTTGTGCAAATTAGGAAAACATACCCCTTTGGGGCTGACTCAGCCACCCCAAAATGAGGGTTAGCTAGCAAACAATGGTTGGTGTGGATTAGAAAGAAGTACCCCTTCCTCTGTCTGCTTAACTAGTGCCTTAGGCAGTGTGCAACCTGTTCAACAGCCCATAGCAACCCTGAGTGATATGAATCCTGGCTTCCTTTCCAGCTTATGGGACTTTGTAAAACCAGGGTCACCTTGAAAGTCCCCATACCCTCAGAGGTTCCTTAGAGTTACTGAGATTCAGAATGTCTGGATGGGAGGCCCAGCTCAGCCTGTCCTGGTCAGGTTTCACACTGAAGCCATCATTATAAACATGGGACAACACTGGAAACTCTCCTTTGCTATGAATTATCTTTTTTTTTTTTTTTTCAATTTTTTCTGGCTAAAATGTTAAAAAAGAATTGGCATAGACTCAACTCATCGTTTTATTTCAATCACCAAAGTACTATTCAAAATGAAAACAAGAAGTTTTGCACTAAATAAAAGGATTTGGTTAATGTTTCATTGTGGCAGACAGGATGGGTGGAAAATAAACCAGCATTAAAGACTGAGGGGCAGCAGGGTCCTCCCAAATGGCTCACATGTTAAATTTTTAGGAATTTTGTGAACCAGTTGATATCAAGTTGGCAGCCTGAACTTGGCCATAGTTGGAGTATTTACACTGCAGATATTGACAAGTGCTTCAGAGGAGGGCGATTGCTTCATAAAAACCGTTGTTAACACTTGCCAGCCCATCAGCAGCTCAGGGTCAGAATGCCTGTGTCCCGGTTTTGGTTGTGCTATGAATAGTCACCGGGGCAGCTCCCCTTATTCATGTTTACAGTAGGAATAAAGGGACTTCCCCAGTGGCCAGGTGGTTAAGAATCCACCTTTGCAATGCAGGGGAGGTGGGTTCAATCCCTAGTCAGGAAACTCAAATCTCATATGCCTTACAGCAACTAAGCTGAGCCTCTCAACTGCTGAACCTACCCACTGCAGCTAAGACCAACACGGCCAAGGAAATAAAGAGATAAACATTAAAAAAAAAAAAAAGGAATACAAATAATTGACTCCACCTGCAGCGCAGAATTGCTGTTAGAAGCTGATCTGAGGAAGTGCTTTGTTTATTAATTTTTTGTTTTAACTTAAAAGATGCATAGGAAGGAGGTAGAGGGCGTGTTTTGAAAGAGGAGTCCTCAGGAAGTCTGAGAGTGAGTCCCCAAGCCTCCGAACAGCGTACTTCTCGAGACAGATCTGATTTCTCTGGTCACCACGTGGCCTGTCTACACCACCTTCTGGACATCCAGGCACACCCTGCTCTGCTTTCTTTCTGGTCCCCACTGAGACCCCAGCCCTGAGGTGTAATTAAAGCAAAGGTTCCCAGACACTTGAACCTGAGCTGAATGGTGTAAGTGGCTTGGAAGGATCCAGGATGGAGGTGGCCTTGGCAGATCACAAAGCACAGGATCCTGGGCTGGGCTCAATCTCCCCAACCTGTTTCTTCATCTTCAAAGGGGGGAGAGGTGATATATGTCAGCATACCTGTCATCAGGAGCATGTGCACGCTTCTCGGAGTGGGCTGCATCCCTGGCGAGTCTGGGATGGGTCTGGTTTGGAGGACAGCCTGCTCTGTCTGCTTCTGCAATTCCACCAAAAGGCCTTGCTGCTGTGCCCTGACCTTGTGTGTGTGTGTTTTTAAATTTATTTATTTAAAAAAGGTTTTGGCCTCTTCATGGCTGCCTGCAGGCTTTCTCTGGTTGTGGCGTGCAGGCTTCTTATTGCTGCGGCTTCCCTTGTTGTTGAGCAGAGGCTCAGTAGTTGCAGTATCTGGCCTTAGTTGCCCCACAACATGTGGGATCTTCCCGGACCAGGGATCCAATCCATGTCCCCTGCATTGGCAGGCAGACTCTCAACCACGCCACCAGGGAAGTCTATCCTTGTGTCTTTAATTCCGAGAAGTTGGCGGTTTTGAGGCTGGAAAGGAGGCTGAGGAAAAGTCACCTTTTATCATCTTGATGGTAACTCACGGAATTTATGGGGACACTGAGGCACTGGGAGGGGGATATGGGTGGAGAGACAGGGAGGGGGTCACTGACCACCTGCCTCAGGGATGGAGCCCAACCTCAATGAGGGGACCCAGCCCAGGGATTCTTACAGACACCCCCACCTTTTAGAATGACTGAGTTCAATAGTTAGGGTGACCGAGCCCCTGAGTCAGCACTCCTGGAACAAACAGAGCTTTGAGCTCTCAGAAGCCCCCTGGAGTCCCCTGTGGCCACTCCCCCCGAGTGGATGACTTTTCTATTCTGACTCTCTCACCATCGCTAGTGGTCCCCTCCTGTACCTGGCATCAGTGGAAACACACAGGAGTGTGACTTATCCATGTGTGTGTGGCTGAAGAGCTCAGTCTCCCTGTCCTTTGTGCAAACACATCGCGATTGACCCACTCGTTCTAATTCCTGGTTGGTAAATGTGTTGCTTCCAGGGAAGGCTTGTACGTGGGCTTCCCTGGTGGCTCAGATGGTAAAGCGTCTGCCTACAATGTGGGAGACCTGGGTTCGATCCCTGGGTCGGGAAGTTCCCCTGGAGAAGGAAATGCCAACCCACTCCAATATTCTTGCCTGGAAAATCCCATGGATGGAGGAGTCCGGTAGGCTACAGTCCATGAGGTCACAAAGAGTTGGACATGACTGAGCCACTTCACTTCAAGGCTTGTATGTATCTGTTTGTTCAGGGTTTCAGTAACAAAGAAGCCCAGGCTGGGTGGCTGATGAGTACAATAATCTGTTTTCTCACAGTTCTGGAGACCGGAAGTTCCAGATCAAGATAGCAGCTGGGTTGATGTCTTCTGAGTCTGAGGGAGAGTCTGACCCAGCTCTCCTTGGTTTGTAGACGGCCGCCTTCTCCCCTCGTCTCACACCATCTTTTCTCTGTGTGTGCCTGTCTGTGTATCCGTATTTCCCCTTATAAGAACCTTGGTCACACTGAATTAGCACCCACCCTAATGACCCCACTGTAACTGGATTTCCTCTGTACAGACCCTGTCTCCAAATCAGATTGCATCTTGAGGTGTTGAGGGTCATGATTTCAACATATAAATTTGGGGGGTGGGGAACACAACAGGTTTCTTACAAATCAGATGGCCCATGGTCCAAGTGTATTTTCTTTGGTGAATGAATATATGCCCTTCCATCGGGTCATTACCATGGCTCAAAATCATGATTGTTTCCATTAAAAAAAAAATGTATTTGGCTTCACTGGGTCTTCCCAAGTGTCACTAGTGGGAAAGAACCTGCCTGCCAATGCAGGAGACATAAGAGATGCGAGTTCACTCACTGGGTTGGGAAGATCCCCTGGAGTAGGGCATGGCAACCCACTCCAGTAGTCTTGCTTGGCAAATCCCATGAACAGAGGAGCCTGGTGGGTTACAAGTCCACAGGATCGCAGAGTTGGACATAGCTGAAGCAACTTAGCACTCACACACTAGATCTTACTTGCAGCACCTGGGATCTTTGATCTTTGTGAATCTTTTGTTATGGCATACGAGATCTAGGGATCAAACCCAGGCCCCCTGCACTGGGAGTGTGGAGTCTTAGCCACTGGACCTTTCTTTAGCCACAGGGAAGTCCCAGTTATTTCCATTTTCAAAGGAGATAAAAGAGTTCAACTCCACCTAGAATGAAAATCTATAAACCTTGAGACTCAAGGAGAGTCCCAAAGCCTTAACCTACAGAAGCTGGATCACACAGATGCTCAGAAATTTCTGGGCTGTGGAGCTTTGTGTCTGAATGGGCATGAACTCCTTCTGACCCATGGCCAACTTTTAAAACTAGCTAAAATGTATTGAGTGCTCACTAGTGGGTAGGCACTGTGCTAAATGCTTTCTTCCCAGCACCTCCTATAATCCTATCAGTGTCCTGAAGATAGATGAAGACACTGAAGCTCAGAGAGGCTAAACATCATGCCTGAAATCACACAGTAAGTGAGCAGCAGAGCAAAGACTGGGACTCAGGTCTCTCTGACGTTAAGCCTTGGTCATAATGTCCTTACTGCCACATATAACAGGAACTGACTGCAAGAAAAGGAGTACACAACTCAAAAAGGCATGAGTAGTTGGATATTTATTATTTCACATTATGCTAGCTTGCTTAGTTGCTCAGTTGTGTCCAACTCGTTGTGACTCTATGGACTGTAGTCCACCAGGCTCCTCTCCATGGGGATTCTCCAGGCAAGAATACTGGAGTGGATTGCCAGGCCCTCCTTCAGGGGATCTTCCCAACCCAGGGACTGAATCTGCATCTTCTGTGTCTCATGGGTTGCAGGCAGATTCTTTACCCGCTGAGCCATCAGGGAAGCCAAAGACCACAAACAGATTCGGGGTTGGTCATCTCAGTGGAGCAGGGAACATCAGCTTCTTTGCATCATCCTCAGAGTGTTGGCTTGTATCCTCAGATATTTCTTCTCAAGGGTGAAAAATGGCAGCTCCAAGAATCATCACCTCAACCAAGAGCTTCCAAAGATCTGAAGGGGAGAGGTTCCTCTGTGGGTCCCTTAAAGAGCAAGGGAACCTTTCCTAGGAGAACCCCATCTAGCAAACCCCTCCCTGCCCTTGGTTAGAATTATGTCATGTGCCTATTCCCAAACCAGTCATGGTTTGAATTACCATGACTGACTCAGCTAACTCAACTCACCCATAAGATAGGGAAGGGCTGGAGATGGGGTTCCTGAGCACAAGCACCCATATCAGAACGTGATTTGGTAAGGCTCCTCTAATGATTGCTTATGTGGTTATATAAATATTCGGTGGTTTAAAATTAGCTTTATTTTTCAGTTCAGTTCAGTTGCTCAGTCATGTCCGACTCTTTGTGACCGCATGGACTGCAACACACCAGGCTTCCCTGTCCATCATCAACTCCCGGAGCTTGCTTTAACTCATGTCCATAGAGTCAGTGATGCCATCCAACCATCTCATCCTCTGTCGTCCCCCTTCTCCTCCTGCCTTCAATCTTTCCCAGCATCAGGAAAGAATTATTGCCTTGGGAACTTTGTTTTTATGTCAGCTTGTATGTTAACATGTTCTTTTCCCAAATGAATCAGAATTATAACAACTGACTGCAAAAAGTATTATACAAGAATAAGCAAAGGTAGAATTTGATCCAACTTATTTTGCATATTAATCACATAATTTGGAAATCTTTGCATTTAAAAAAAATAAGCACATTCTCAACGTGACTTGGTTCATGTCAACAGGGAGAATGGTGATGCTGAGGCCCCAGCCATGACGATAAACTCACAAATATGAGCTAATCTCATATTCACAACCTGACCTCATGCTCAGCCTGGCTGCTGAGATGAAAAGCAAAAGAAAAAAAACACAATGCGTGACCCAGAATGCACCCGCATCGTGTTCCAACGCAAGCAAACGACTCCCCAGGCTGGCTGTGCTCTGCGCATGCTCAGGTTTCTATGCCGGCGGAGTAACTATGAATCTGGCAGGTAGGTGTCGTCTGTGCCGCCCACATGGCTTCCTGACATGTCTACAAATGGGTATGTGTGAACCTGGGGGCAAGTTCCAAGTCCACAATCAAGTGTGGACATTAAAACATTTCACATTGTGGATCACCCTCCCCCACTCCCAAGTCGCCCTTCTCTTGGGTGCTTGCCATATATAAGGATTAATATTTGATGAACTAGGAAAATATCAGTGCACCTAAAAAACAAGTTGGATTTTCCGGGCCTCTGTGCTTGGTGAGTTTCCATCTCGTTTCTGAATATCACATGGACAATTAATTCATTTACATCACACACAGGGAAGTTTCTTAGAGGCAAAGGAAAAAATAAGCTTTTTACTGAGAACATCCATGGGCGTTTTAGCCGTTGTACAACTGTCTTGGTGAACAGCTTTCTTCATTTTTTATGTTCCATTTTACCTTATTTTTAAATTTAATTTTTATGTTATATGAATGGAGTATAATTGCCTCTAAGTATTGTGTTAGTTTCAGGTGTACAACAAAGTGATTCAGTTATACATATGCATATATTCTTTTTCATCCTTTCCCATAGAGGTTATTACAGAATACTGAGTAGAGTTCCCTGTGCTATATAGTAGGTTGTTGTTGGTTATCTATTTTTTCTTTTGTTCTTGAATATGATGCCTTTACTCAAGCCATACAGATGTTTGGTCTTGGTCATAGGAAGTAAGACTCTAAGAAATGTGGACCCCTTGTGTAATCTCTTTAATTTGTGGAATACCCACAGCAGGAGGCAAAAGAAAGGAAAATTGAAAGGAAGTTGGCTAGTGGATTGTGGCAGTTGAGTAATAAGGACCTTTAAAGACACTGTGATACCAGTCTTGTTGGAGATAAGCCAAGAACAAGTGAAATGGAAACCAGGCTCCTGATGACAGAAGTAATGTTTGGGGACCACTCAGTTATAATCATGGAAAATGGGAACTACAAATATGACATAAAAAACAGGCATGAGTGGGACTTCAATGGTGGTCCAGTGGTTAAGATTCCACACTGCCACTGCAGGGGGTGAGGGTTTGATCCCTGGTCTGGAACTAAGATTCCACATGCCACTCAGTACTCCCATTGCGAGGGGAAGAAAAAAAAAAGGACTGTGGTTCTTTATGTTATTATTTTTATTATGTAGCTAAATTATCTTTATATCAATACCCTCAGATATGCAGATACCACCCTTGTGGCAGGAAGCGAAGAAGAACTAAAGAGCCCCTTGATGAAGGTGAAAGAGGAGAGTGAAAAAGATGGCTTAAAACTCAACATTCAAAAAACTAAGATCATGGCATTCAGTCCCATCACTTCATGGCAAATAGATGGGGAAACAATGGAAATAGTGACGGACTTTATTTCCTTGGGCTCCAAAGTCACTGTGGACAGTGACTGCAGCCATGAAATTAAAAGGCGTTTGCTCCTTGAAAGAAAGGAAAAGCTATGACAAACGTAAACAGCATATTAAAAAGCAGAGACATTACTTTGCCGACAAAGGTCCATCTAGTCAAAGCTATGGTTTCTCCAGTAGTCATGTATGGATGTGAGAGCTGAACCATAAGGAAGGCTGAGCACTGAAGAATTGATGCTTTTGAACTGTGGTGTTAGAGAAGACTCTTGAGAGTCCCTTGGACTTCAAGGAGATCAAACTAGTCAATCCTAAAGAAAATCAACCCTGAATATTCATTGGGAGGACTGATGCTGAAGCTGAAGCTCCAATACTTTGGCCACCTGATGTGAAGAACTGACTCACTGGAAAAGACCCTGATGGTAGGAAAGATTGAAGACAGAAGGAAAAGGGGATGACAGAGAATGAGATGCTTGAATGGCATCACTGGCTCCATGGACATGAGTTTGAGCAAGTTCCGGGAGTTGGTGATGGACAGGGAAGCCTGGCGTGCTACAGTCCATGGAGTCACAAAGAGTCAGACGTGACTGAGTGAATAACAACAACAACAAATTATTTTTAAAGCTCATTTTCAAAATAACAAAAATAATATGATTTTTTTACTTTTCTATGAGGAAGAGATGACTTCTCAAGCCAGTCAATGCTATGGTCTAATTTTAAATTGCAGTCACTGGGCTCTACCTACGCAAGATATTAATGCAAAACTGAAAAAATACAGCCAGTTGTCTTCATGCTTTCAAAAAGGTGGCTACAAAGTAATAAATGTTTATATGGATTATGTATTTATCTTGTCCCAGGCACTGTAAGCAATGTACATGAATTAACTCATAGAACCTTCACAACGAAACCCCTACCTAGTGCTGCTGTTTTGAGAGTTTTACAGATGTGAAAACTAAAACAGAGTGGGTGTAGGAACTTGGCCATGTGGTCCAGCAAGTCCGTAACTTTGAACCCAGGTGGTCTGCTTCCAGGGCTACCCTTTCAACACTACATCCTAACCTGTGGCCCTTGTGAATATAGTGTTTCTTTAATTGCTTCTTTTTTTAACCAGAATCATAGCATCACATAGTAATATAATGCAGGCATTGTCTAAAATATGATTTGTGCAGTAAGTGTCAATTCCACAGAATGACTAGTCCAACTGGCAAAAAAAAAAAAAAAAAAAGAAGAGTTCAAACCCAGATTTGCAACTTCCTGGCTGGGTGACAAGGGAAAGCCACTGAAGCTGTCTATATCATATTTCTTTTATCTCTAAAGTGAGCAGAAGCCCAAATACACCTGGACAACCTCAGAAGGCAGCAAAGATGCTCAGGTGTGGCAGTGCACAGGGTCACACTGAGGCGCTCAGGCCAGCTTTCAAGGGCTGGCCCCACAGAGACAACCACTGCCCCTGTTTCCAAAAGGCAGGTGCCTCTGGACTCCATCCCAGACACATGCTTGTGAATGGAGCTGAGAGCAGGGCAGAACCTTCTGGGTGGTGACTTGATGGAGCCCCCAGCTTACTGGTGAAGAGCCCAGGAGACACCAGGCAGCACTGGATGAGAGAGGGGAGTCCTGACTCCACTGCTGTGTGGAGCACGGCACCTTCAAGACTGCAGGAATGTGGCTCCATCTCAGCCCTTTCATTGGAGACATCAGAAAATTCCCGATCATCAGCATGGCCATGACGGTGCCCAGCAGTGTTGCTCAGCAGGGATGGAGGTCTGTCCTGGAAAAAAAGTGATAGACGACTAATGAGTACTTACTTAATGGGCTTCCCTGGTGGTCCAGTGGTTGAGAATCCACCTGCAATGCAGGGGATGAGGGTTCAATCCCCGGGCTGGGGAAGATGCCACATGCCCCGAGGCATCTAAGCCCATGAGCCAAAACTACTTAGCCTATGCTTTAGAGCCGTTCTCTGCAACAAGAGAAGCCACTGCAATGAGAAGTCCCCACTCCCCACAGCTAGTGAAATCCCATGGGCAGCAATGAAGACCCAGGAAAGCCAGAAAAAAGGAATACTCACTTTGTGCCAGGCATTGTGCTGAGAACTTTAGATGTATTGCGTGTGTGCGTGCTAAGTCGCTTCAGTTTCATCCAGCTCTTTGCGACCCCATGGACTGTAGCCTGCCAGGCTCCTCTGTCCATAGGATTTTCCAGGCAAGAATACTGGAGTGGGTTGCCATGCCCTTCTCCAGGGAATCTTCCCAACTCAGGGATGGAACTCACATCTCTTATGTCTCCTGCATTGGCAGGCAGGTTCTTTACCACTGGAGCCACCTGGGAAGTCCCTTTAGATGTATTATTTTAAAGTTATTCCCCACAACACCCCTGTAGATGCTATTACCCACATTTTAGTGGCAATAGGATCCCCAAAGGGCAGAGGTAGGTGGTCAGTGGGCATGTCAGAGATGCCAGACAGCAACTAAGGCTGGGGGTAGGAGGATGGTCCCAGACATCTAGAAATGTTGTATTGGGTATCCACCATTTTGAAACAAATTGCCCCCTAATTTAGCAGCTTAAAACAGCAAGCTTGCATCATTTGTTTCCTCAGATGAGAAATGTGGGAGTCTGGTGCAGGTTAACCCCAAGGCTAGGCTGAGTCCTCTGAGGGAAGGGTGAAGGACCCATTTCCAAGGCAAAGTGCTGTCGGCAGGAGGCTTCAGTTCCTTGCCTCTCAGACTCTCCAAAGGACTGCTTGTATGTCCTATGATGTGGCATCTGGCTTCCCCCAGAGTCAGTCATCTAAGCAGAGTGGGGAGGAAGGTGGGGTGCCTCCCAGACCTGGGCTCAGAAGACCCACATTGTCACTTCTGCTATTTTTTATTTCCTAGAAGTGAGCCTCTAAGCTGCTCCCACTCTCAGAGTAGAGCAGTTAGTTTCCACCTTTTGGATAAAATGTCAAAGAGATGGCGAACCTATTGTTTCACCACCTGAGATCCTTTTAGGGGTGGGGTCCCCACAGAAGCAACTGGGGGTAACAGACTGGTGAAGCACTCCTGCAGAGCCCCCCTCTTTCACTGGGGTCACATGGACACAGGCACCAGAGCCAAGGTCTAGTAGGGAACAGTTTTTGTTTAGTCGTGTCTGACTCTTTGCGACCCCACGGACTGTAGCCCAGCAGGCTCCTCTGTCCATGGAATTCTCCAGGCAAGAATACTGGAGTGGGTTGCCATTTCCTTCTCCAGTGAATCTTCTGGACCCAGGGATCAAACCTGCGTCTCTTGCATTGGCAGGAGTATTCTTTACCACTGAGCCAGCAGGGGAACAGTACACAAGCTTAAAAAAAAGAATTAAAAGACACACTACTATTCTACTTATTAGCAAAATGTGACAGAATTGGCCTAAAATCCACATAGGTAAGGCAATATTCCTTCTTCACATGCTGTGGAGTAAATACAGTATAAACTCCAATTTTCTTATTTTAAAACAACACCCTATTACAACACTGTAGATCAACTATACTTCAATAGAATAAATTTTAAAACAAACAAGCAAGCAAAACCTAGCATCCTACGGTCAGCCAAGCAAACGATGAGAGTCCTTTCAAAGGCTCCCTTTGACTTTCTTTTGTTTTCAAATAGTCCAAAGACTATTCTTTGTTTTCTCTCATTAATACTTCACATCCCTAATAAAGCAAAACCGTTTAACTCTCATTGAACCCATGGCCTTTTAACTGAGATCATACACTTGATCTCAGGACTCAGTGAAGGTTAGGTTCTTGATGTCATCACAGAAAGAATTCACCGAGAGACATTAGGTAAGAAGTGGATTTTTTAAGAGAGAAATACACTTCACAGACAGAGTGTGGATCTTCCCAAAAGGTGAGAGTGACCCCAAAATGCAGAGTGGTTATTTTTTATGGGCTGGATTATTTCATAGGCTAATGAGCAGGAGAATTAATCCAACCATTTTGGGGAAGGGGTAGAGATTTCCAGGAATTGGGCCACCAACCACATTCTGGTCTTTGATGGTTGGCCTTGGAACTGTCACAGTGCTGGCGGGTGTATCACTTAGTTTGTTGATGTGTTATGTTGAGTATATACTGAGACTCAGGGTCCATCAAGGTGTAGTGGAAGTTGACTCATCCTCCATCTTGCACCTGTTTGTTTCTCATAAGTTTATGTCTTGTCCTCAGGCTACTGCTGCTGCTGCTAGGTCGCTTCAGTCGTGTCCGACTCTGTGCGACCCCATAGATGGCAGCCCACCAGGCTCTGCCATCCCTGGGATTCTCCAGGCAAGAACAGTGGAGTGGGTTGCCATTTCCTTCTCCAATGCATGAAAGTGAAAAGTGAAAATGAAGTCGCTCAGTCTTGGCACCCCACTCCTACTCTTGCCTGGAAAAATCCCATGGATGGAGGAGCCTGGTGGGCTACAGTCCATGGGGTTGCTAAGAGTCCTCAGGCTATGTCATTCTTTTAAAACTTGTGCCCTTCCCTCCTGTTTCAAAAATAGATCTGCTATAAAATCACTCTATTGTTTTTGCTCCTGACTATAAAAGTAATACACATTTATCTGAGAAATAATCACTAGTAACAGCCTGGTATATTTCCTTCTCATCTCTTTTTTCCCCCAGAGCTTATGTAAATTACCAATTATGTGTATGTGTAACTGAAAATATTGTAATTCATGTCCAGTGTGAAAAGTGTACCTTAAAGAAGAGGGAAGCTGTCTCATAAACATGAGGAGATCGAGGGTCCCGGCTGGTCCCAGACAAAGGCAGTCCCAGAGCCCCTTGGATGCCAGTGCTGCCCCGCTGGCCACCCCACACTTCCTGGAGGCACGACGACAATTTCCTCTCCTCTTTGACCAGACGGATGACATCACCATCCACTCAGCCCTTTTGTTTTGCTTTGTTTTAGACTGTTTTTGAAAGTCTCCAGGCTTCCTGTAGACTTGTTTGTTTTCTAAACTTTTGCTGCCCATTCTCCTCTCCTTTAATTGCATGGATCCAAGCAACACTCATTCTCAATGGATCCCATCCCTCTGGTTCTATTTAATGACGAGCCAAATCTATCCTAGGGAAAACGAAGGTCCTCAGACAATCATGATAGTGACCATGATGATGACTGATGGCAGATAATCCATTTTCAGATGCACGTACTTGCCAGCTGCTGTGTTAAGAGGGTTCCATGCATTCAGTCCGTCAGCCCTCATCACAATGGCCATTTTTCAATTGGAGACACGGAGACTTAAGCCATTTGCCTGAGGTCACACAGTTGGTAAGAAACAAGCACTGGTGTCTTTGACTTGAAAACCCGTATTCCTAATCACTTATTAATATTGCCTCCAGGAAAAAAGAGATATGGAAAAAATAAAGAAAAACAAGGGAAGATAGACACATAGATAAAGAATGTCTCTTGGATAAAACAACCAATAAAACCATGAGGATTCTTTTGCATTTGTTCAAAAGCTGGTCATATCAGTGGTCAAGGAAGTTGCCTGGTAAACCAAGCGGTTAAACAGCAAAGCGCGGCAGAGGGTGAACAAACACCAAAACAATGTTTGACTAAAGTTACCAGGTAGAGCGATCAGTAGAAGTATGGGGCGAAGAGTGAAGGCTTCTCGAGGTAGCTATGAACCAAGCTTTGGAGAATGAAGAGGTCTTAGAAGAGTTCTTGATAACCCTCCCTTGAAGAGAGGGAGACTGTTATTTCCCCTCGAATCCCGGCTGGCTTGTCACTGCTTCACATCACGTCATGACCACAGAAATGATCCCTGAGGTTTGGTCCCCAGAGGCCATACAGCTCTCCCCTCAGCCCCTGAAGCACCCTCTGTGGAGCCCCTAGCTGCCACGTCAGCAGCTCAGCTACCCTGAGACCTTCACACTGAGCAGTCTGACAGTCCTGGGAAAGCCCAACTCTGCTGACGCTTTTAGGGCCAGAATAGTTTGTACTTCAACAGGGAGTCTATCAATTGCCAGCTTTACAAAATACACTGCAGAAAGCAAGACTACCATGTGAAAACATTATTTCTGGATTATTTGTTCTCACAGAGTTGGGTTCGGAGAGACAGAAGAGATTGAAGTGTTAGAACTAATTATTGTTACGTAACTTACTAGTTTATTTTTTCTAGTGTTACGAGGATTCTGGAGGCAGCCTGCCCTAAGTGCACTGAGACCAAGTTCTTCCTCTCACCTTGCTCCCCTGTTTTTATTTGTGACTTTTGCCGTTATGGTTGCTAGATGACTGAGCATTAACTCATACTCCAGAAGGTGAAAAGTTAGGGTCAACAGGCAGAGCCAGATCACCCCACCTCCCTTAGAAGAGTTTTCCTGGAAGCCCCACTCACTAGCATCTGCTTCAATCTCATTGGTCAGGACTGATCACATGACTTCCCCATGCCCTGTGGGAATTTGGGAAATTAAGCTCTTTGGGTGCCTCCAAATAAATTGGATTTCTGCTAATCCCAGGGACGGGGGAGCCTGGTGGGCTGCCATCTATGGGGTCGCACAGAGTCGGACACAACCGAAGTGACTTAGCAGTAGCAGCAATGAGGGAGAAGAGGAAACTGAATACTGTTGACCAGTCCTTTGAAATGACCCCCCCTGGATTATCTCGGTCCAAGTACTGTCCACAAAACAGGGGTCTTATGCTCTGTTCCTCTTTCCAGTGAGTTAGAAGGGGGCTTGGCACATAGTTGGGCTTCCCTGGTAGCTCAGCTGGTAAAGAATCTGCCCGCAATGCAGAAGCTCTGTGTGCGATCCCTGGGTTGGAAAGACCCCTGGAGAAGGGAAAGGCTACCCACTCTGGTATTCTGGCCTGGAGAGTTCCATGGACTGTACATGGGTCACAAAGAGTCAGACACAACTGAGTGACTTTCACTGGCACATAGTTAGGGGCTTGACAAATCTTTGCTGCATTTAAAAAATAATTTTATTTATTGATTTATTTTTGTCTGTGCTGAGTCTTCATTGCTGCACAGACTTTTCTATAGTTGCAGTGAGGGGAACTACTCTCTAGTTCCGGCGCGCTGGCTTCTCGTTCCAGTGGCTTCTCTTGTTGCGGAGCACAGGCTGTAGGGCATGGGGGCTTTGGTAGGTACGGCTCCCTGGCTCCAGAGCACAGGCTCAGTAGTTGTATCGCACGGGGTTAGTTGCTCCATGGCGAGTAGGATCTTCCCAGATCAGGGCTCAGACGCGCATCTTGTGCACTGGCAGGCAGATTCGTTACCACCGAGCCACCAGGGAAGCTCTTATTTGCTGCATTCTGCCAAGGGAGTCCACACTAAGGCTCTCTCAGTGGCCAGACTCAGTGGTCAGGGGATGAGGAAGACCAGTTCAAGGCTGAGAGGGGAGGGTGGAGCATCCCAGACTCAGGAGCCTGGCTTTTTTTTTTTTTTTTTTTTAACCTGTTGATTTAAACTCCCAGCTCTGATAAGCCAAGAAAGTACAAATGTAGTACAAATACCCTTATAACTTATGAGTCAGAAACAAATTCAGGTCAAGTTTGTTGCCACAGATCTAGAGAAAGAAAGACATGGTGCTTCCAAAACTCACTTAAATAATTAAGAGAAATGGGGTGCAAAGACCCCAGGAGGCTCCAGCCCCATCCTCTGCTGGAAGGACATCCGTTTCCTTACAGACGTCTTGTCTTTCCCAGTGGGGATGGAAGCAGATTGCTGCTGAGAAGTAAGTCTTCAGAGGCTAATTGATTTCATTCTTGGGAAAATTATCCTGACAATCAGCCTCAGGTTTCCTTTCCTTTCATCCTGTGGTCTCTAATCCTGCCTCCGCGGACCAGCATGAACAATGGGCATCCCTCCTTGATGTTTGTCTTGGGTGATGTTTATCACAGCACTCTTTGCCATCAGCCGCCAAGCAGCTTTAATGCTTACAGTGTAGGAGACATATCTGCCCCAAAGGCTGTTAAGCTTCATTGGTGGTGAGAATCAGGAGGGGGCTGGGAAGCTACTAAAAGTCATTAAAAGTAATTTCATTCCAGGTAACAATTACACCCCAGCTGCATGGCTTTCTTCCCACCCACCCAGACAGCTCTAGGCACTCGCCCTGCTGTTTAGGAGTAGGGTCCAGGAAGTCCCAGGGGAAGAAACTGGCAGGACAGAGAATGACGGCAGAAGCCTAGAGCAATAATGAAATTCTGAGGTTTATAATCTTCTTGCCCATGCTCGAATAAAGCAAGCAGAGGTGAGAAGACAGGGATGCAAGGTTTGATGGACACCTCTATGGACCACAATGGATCCTGTTATTCCTGGATTCAGTCAGGATCCCTGAATGTGTACCCCACAAAACCCACACTAGGGCTTACAATGTAAATGCCTGATTTGCCTAAAGAGGGTGCTGTTACTCAGCCCCTGCCAAAGTGATTTTAAAATGAGGAAGGTGCAAAGTGGCAGAATATTGGATTTTTTTCAAGAAAAGGAGGAAGTCAAAACGTTTACTTTACATTTCCTGGTTTTTTAAGTGTGGCAGTTTAAATGGTTCAAACACTGTGTAAATCCAACACATATCTGAGGACAAATTTGGTCCACATGCCACCAGCAGATAACCTCCACCCAACATCCATCATCTTGATTTAGGACATTCGTGTCCTGGAATGCCTTTCTGCTGCAGCTGAAGTTTTGTTTGTTTCTTTTTTTGTTTGATATTACGTTTTGTTTTACTATTTCAAGTTCTGATTGACCTCTATATGTTTCCTACTGGTTTTACTTTAAAGCAAAAATATTTTACATATGGCTAACATTTGTGCTTTTAAAAAACATTGAAGACTTCCCTGGTGGTCCAGTGGTTAAGAATCTGCCTGTCAATCCAGGGGACGCAGGTTCCATCCCTGGTCCGGGAAGATCCCACATGCCATGGGGCAACAAAGCCTGCACGCCACAACTATGGAAGCTCTTGTGCCTAGTGTCTATGCTCTGCAACAAGAGAAGCCACTTCAGTGAGAAGCCTGGGTACCACGAGAGAAAGCATGCAGGCAGCAACAAAGACCCAGTGCAGCCAAAAATTAATAAATAATTTTTTAAAAGATGTTAATACCTTTGAAGAAGATGTAATATCTTTCATCACATTCAGTCTTCACAAAACTGGAGGTAGAGTAGGTTATCCCACTGCCAAATAAAATGTAAGCAACTTTAGTGACTTAGATATTGCTCAATAATTGCAAGACCCATGTCTAAACCCAAGGAGTTGTCTATTCCTGAAAGTGGAATTGATGGACTTACAAACTTCTTTCCAAGTTATCCTAAGACTTATAGTCCTGGGTCCTTTCTACTCAACCACACCAAATTTCCATTTTCAGGATTTATTCTCATGAAACTGCCCAAGGAAGACCCAGGGAATACTTAAGAACAACACACAGCTATGGCTAGAATTTCCCAGGGCGTCTTCTGCTGGCGTGACATATTGTCAAGTTGGGTCAACCCAAATTCCTCAGAGTTCAGCTCCCCATGCCAGTGAGCATTCTTTGTTTGTTGCTTGTCACAACATCTTTGTCTAATTAAAGCAAAGGATCGTTTACTGGAACTCTACAAGGGAGCTCCCATCACGCATGGGAAGGCCTACAGGACTGGACTTGGAAAAAGAAAGTGTCTCCAGGGACCTCCGTAGCAGGAAGAGCTTGGAGGTCTCATTGGCTGCCACTGGGATTAATCTGCTTAAATTCATTAAAAAATAATAATAATAAAAATAAAACACTTTTATTTTTCTGTCCTGGCAAATGTTACTCAGATTTAAAAGCCATGGGAAAAAAATCTGCTGCCCATCAGTGCTGGAATTTTGATGAACTGTTGGAAAAGATCTGGGACTGTCTGGGACTAGTGAAGCTTTCCACCAAACCAAAGACCAGTTGCCAGGTCACACATCCCCAGTGGTGGATGCCTTCCCCCAGGGCCACGGTGGAGCATTTCTGCATGAAGATTCACAAAAATTTATCAAATAATTTAAATATTTTAATACCCTCTGGGGTGGGATCTCTCTGTGAAACATAATCTTCAAACAGTGGGTACAGACCATATGGGAGAGAATGTTATTCAGACTGTGAGCAAGTGACGCACCCCCCTTCCCATCTGCTGGGCCAACTACAGGAGCTTTCCCCATGATCAAATGCCCGGCTCTAAGACCCTCCTGGCTTTGGCAGCCACTGGATCAGGATACAAGGGAGAGAGATGGAAGCACCTGCATTGGGACTTCACTTGTCCTTTTTTTAAAAAAATTATTCTATGATTTTTTAATATAAAATTGTATAGTGATTAGTAAACAACCTAATACATGAACTATGCTTGTCTTAATTTGGTGTTACCTTCTATGCTGAGCTACATAAAGGATCTGACAGGGCAAAAAAAAAGAAAAGAAAAGTCCAGTTGGTCAAGTTTGGATCATATGCCCCAATACCTTGGTTAGAGAAGACAGAATGACTTGATATATAGACCTACAAAGACAGCACTTAGACAGCACTTTGGGGGCAGAATCCTTAAGAGCCTGCTTTTTTTTTTTCTTTTCTTTTTAAGTCTTTGTTGAATTTATTGCAATACTGCTTCTGTTTTATGTTCAGTTTTTTTGGCCATGAGGCGTGTGGCTCATGGCCACATGAGCATGATGGCTGCGTGAGGCCTCTTGGCTCCCAGACCAGGAATCAAACCCGCACCCACTGCATTAGACGGAGATGTCTAGACCATTAGGCAGCCCAGGGGTCCCAAGAGGCTGCTTTTTGAAATCCATTCTCCCCTCCTCCTTTCTAGCAGAGAGCCACTTCTGCACTTCCCAGCCCCTTTTGCAACTAGATGTAACCATGTTCCTCAGTCCTGGTCAGTAAAATGTGAGCAAAGGTGATATCACCCAGCTCATGAAACACCTCATTGTCACCAGGCTCTCCCTACCAATCAGCTCGCCAAAATGGTGGACGCGATAGGTGGTCTTCGAAGCTGTATATTAAAGGTGGTAGAGCCATGCTTGGCCTGGGTCCCTGAATGGCCATATAGAGCAGAGCGCCCCACTCTTCACTGCCTTGTGGTTGAAAAAGCCATGAATTTGATGGGGCTGAGTGATGCCTGTTGTCTATTTGCTACCGCAGTTTGGCCTACCTTATCTCTGGTGACTCAGACAGTAAAGAATCTGCCTGCAATGTGGGAAACTGGGTTCGACCCCTGGGTCAGGAAGATCCCCTGGAGAAGGGACTGGCTATCCACTCCAGTATTCTTACCTGAGAACTCCCATGGACAGAGGAGCCTACAGTCCATGAGGTCGCAAATAGTCAGACACAACTTAGCGACTTTCACTTTTTCCAACCTATAAATGCTATTACACAAATAAGGATAAGTGGTTGTTTGGTGGTCAAAAACAAGAAGCCTTTGCTGTGTTCACAGAGAAGGAATACAGGAAACTTACATGCCTGCCATGGGAGTACCAACTCTCCTTTTTTCAACATGTTAGGAAGAATTCGGGGAATTAGAGTAGCCTGGCTTCTCAAGGACCATCTGTACCAGGTCGCATGTAACTCACACACTCCTCAGAGACCCTCCAGGGAGCCAGATACAGAGATCATGGGTCCTCTCCTGCCCCGCCACCCCAGCTGGTCTACGAATTCTCATAAACCCTGATTAGCAGGGCTGGTCTCCCTGCTAAGCGTTCTGAATTTTCTCTCCTCTCCTGGCATGTTCTTCCGCCTAATCCTGCGATAACAGCAAGCTAGAGGATTTCCCCCACCTTCTGCCTTGCCCTTGAGGTTACTGAAAAACATAACTCAGAAACCTGGCCCCACTGGGGGCCTGACACTCTGACAAAGAGCCACAAGATCTTTTCTGAACGCTTGTGGGAAAATCAGAGAGAGAAACGGCTGGCCCGTGCAAGCATTCCAAGCCTAAACACAATAATGAATTTTGCACACATCAGTGGGTTCTGACTCTGTTGCCAATTAAAACCTCTGTGGGGGGCAGGCAGTCCACTTAATCTTCGCTGCCAAAGACACAATCCCCCCAGATACCACAGGGATGGGGGTGGGCGGAGGACTGGAAACTGTATTACAAAGATGACCCAAAATCCTACCCTCCTTCTCTGAAGTTTTCCTCATTCTTTTTCAGTCTATTCACCCTTGACTTTGCTCATCAGTAAGGAATGACCAAAGATGGGGAGGGGAATGAGTCCCCCCATGGACCAGCATTATCAGAAGTGGGAATATGTGTATATAAGATGCCCAAAGGGTGAGTGTGTTGTGTAACACGAATTCAAGGGAGCTTCTGAAACAGCAATTTGGAAGTTACATAAGTTGCGGTATGAGATTTTGCCAATAACGTCATTTAGAATCAAGTGTTTGCGTTTTCTTTCCTTCTTTTTAAAAATTAGAACACCCAAGGGGCTAAAAAAATCAGATTTATATTTTAAAGAATCTTCTTTAAAAAACAGCTTAAAAGAAAAACTGACTTCAATTTTAATGATTGCGCTGGTGGCAAATGACAGCCTGGGAGAAGCTCATCACTGGAAACAGGGCCTCCTGGGTTCAAGTTCATTGATGCCCTACACTTAGCTCTTCATCCTGACAAAATGCTAGCTGCCTCAAGCCTCAGGTTTCTTGTCTGTAAAACAAAAACAATGATTTTAAAGAGATTGTATGAACTTCAATAAAACAAATTAATGGAAAGAAAAAAGATTGTAAAGTTTCTGGCACATAGTAGGAGATTATTAAATGTTAGTTATTACTATTATGAGCAAGGATGTTTAGACAGAGCTCAACTTGCATTTCCTGTAGGGACTTAATTAACTTCTTGGCTTTTAAAGAAATTGTTGTGGTTGGCCTGGAAAAGTCTGGTAGGAAGAAAGAAATACTAACCAGCCTTTGTATAATATTGCTGTTTATACATGCAGAAGAATTCTTGTACAGAGCACTGTGTTTCTCATTACCACTCTATGAAGAGAGTAGAGTCTAAGTATCTTCTCATTTTCTCTTTATTTTACAGGGGAGGAAACTGATTATATATTAGATATATTAGGTGTATATGATTTTATGTGGTATATTTAATATATAGGGACTTCCCAGATGGTGCTAGCAGTAAAGAATCCACTTGCCAATGCAATTAGATGTAAGAGATGTGGGTTCGGTTCCTAGGCCAGGAAGATCCCCTGGAGGATGACATGGCAACCCACTCCAGTACTCTTGCCTGGAGAATTCCATGGACAGAGGAGCCTGGTGAGCTACAGTCCATAGCGTCACACAGAGTCGGACACGCTGAAGCAACTTAGCACACGTGCATGCATGCACTTCATATATAATCACTTTCTTCTCGTAAAATATATTTTACATATTATATGTGTGTATATATGATGGGATATGTGCACACATGTGTTTATATGCACATGTTCACACATCATGTGTGCACACATGTGCTATATATGTACACACGTTTGTGTGTTTCACACATGTATGTGTGAGCACACCTGTTTGTGTGTGTTGGGCATGTATGTATGCATGTGCTTGTTGCCATATGTGTATGAGTCTGGACACCTGCATATACAGGTACACATGCATGTATACTCACATACACAACAAAGTCAAGTAGATGAAAATAGTTAGTAGTGACCGTTTACTCACTGAACAAAGAGTATTTGAGCTGAAATTGATAGAATGAGCAGAGCTGGCACAAGCAAGCAGTTTTTAAACGGGAACAGAAAACAGAAGACATACAACTTGATACGACCAAACTGAAAACTTTGTGCAACTTGAGTGACCCCAAACCAACGAGAAGTTAGAACAGGAAGAAAGTGCTTGAAATTTTATCAGAGGTAAAGGATCCTGAGCCCTGAGAGCCCATGGCCCATGCAGGGGGAGACACACAGCAGGAGATCCAGGGGACGGGGCCTTGGGAGTTGGGAAGAGCCGGGTGGTGGTGGCTGCAGTCACCAGCCTGGAGTCAGTGGATGAGAGGGGTGTGCAGAGAGTGGGGACATCCCTGATGGCCCAGCGGTTAGGACTCTGCTTCCACTGCAGGGAGTATGGGTGCGATCCCTGGTCAGGGAATTAAGACCTTTCAACAACAACAACAAAACAGTGGTTGTGGGGGGGTCCCAGCCAGGGCAGAGGTTGAAGGGCAGGATCTTAGAAGGGAGAGATGGGGAGGACAGAAGGGAGTGAAGCAGCAGGGTGGGCGATGGTAAAGCAGGAAGCAGAAGCAGGGCCGCCTTCCTGGGCAGTGACAGGAGGGAGATGAGAGCCGTGGGGCCATGGTGTTTCGGGAAGATTTCTCTGTTGCCTGGGTAGATTTGGTTTTGTTTTCAATAATGCAAGAGGCTTAACCTCTTCCTACCCTGCAAGGAGGTGGACCTGGGGACCAGAGCCCAGAAGTCTCAGCCATCAGCCCAAACTTTTGTCTCTTTCTATAGAAAGACACTGTCTTCATGGGACGGTCTTTTCTCAAGATCAAAGCAGTCCTCGGGACAGTGGGCCCCAGATAGACCATGAAGACCAGATAGACCTCTTTCTGGAGGAAGGAACAAGGACCCAGGGTCTGGTGAGACACAGGTTTACCCACCTGCCCACCTTGACGAAATCACAGGTGTCTGCCAGTCAGATTTGAGGTTAGAAAGAAATGTTGGCCCAAGCGATGGGAAAACTCTGAGATTCCCACAAAGAGAATCTGGGAAGATGTAGGTCCTAAAGCTTGGCCTGTGCCAGGACCCCAGGGCATGCTAAGGGGGATGGTACCTGGCAGACCCCAGCATTATGAGTTTAGATGTGACTATCCTATATTATATATAGGATATAACATATTTTATATTCTATATAGGATATAATATATCCTATACTAATACTACATGAACATACTTAAGAATCAAAGCAGTACCTTGGCTAAAGAGAGACAGGATGGTGGTGTGGCTGAGCAGCAGCCCAGGGCCAGACCAGCAGGTTCAAAACCTGGGCTCTACCCCTGCAGCTCTGTGGGTCCTTGTTGAGAACTTATCTCTTCTCTGCTTTCTTTTCCCATCATTAAAATGCAGTTACCTCACAGAGCTCTTATGAAGATTAAGCAAATTCCCACACATGAAGCACTTAGAACAGAGCCTTGGCATAAATATTAGCTACTCAAAAAACAGTAACACCATGAGGGCCTCAAACATCTCCTTTTACCATCATCCCCAATATGGTGCCACACCCTTTCCCACGGGAAACCACACTTGCCCATTTCATGGATATTCTTCCAAACCTTTCTTGACTGATATCCACAGATATATGCACAAGAATATGACCTGGTAGATTTCCATTTTTACCTGAATGACATCATATCCTATAAATCAATATGATTATTAGACACGATAGCATGTCTTAGAGAGTGGTCCCTGCACCAACACTTGAATCTAAGCAACTTGCTGAGTTTTTTTCTAAGCGACTTTCTTTAATCATGATAACCCACCCTGTGACTCTACCCAAGCTGAGCCATCTTTGGTCACCTGGGTCAATTCCAGTTTGTCAGAGTTTCAGATATGTCTGTAATATCCTTGTTCCAGACTCTTTAAAGTGATAAAACATTCCAACATGAGCAAATGTGAGACCTGGCAAAATGTACGGCCCCAGCCTCCAGATTTAACCACTATCACCATTTTATTGCAGGAATTTGATCCATCTGATTCCCTCCATTTCTCCCATCCCTTCTGCCTTTTCCTTCTCTCTTCTTTGGAATATACTATTTTAAAGCAAGGACTTCCCTGTAGCTCAGATGGTAAAGAATCTGCCTTCAATACAGGAGACCTGGGTTCAATCCCTGCGAAAGGATGATCCTCTGGAGACAGGAATGGCAACCCACTCCAGTATTCTTGCCTGGAGAATCCCAGGGACAGAGGATACTGGCAGGCCACAGTCTGT
Source organism: Capricornis sumatraensis (assembly GCF_032405125.1). Lineage (NCBI taxonomy): Eukaryota > Metazoa > Chordata > Mammalia > Artiodactyla > Bovidae > Capricornis > Capricornis sumatraensis. Next base: position 53,879,749 of record NC_091085.1, on the reverse strand, counting down.
GGGGTTGCAAAGAGTTGTACATGACTGAGCAACTAACGCTACACTATTACATTTTAAAGCAAATCCCTGACAGCATGTCACGTCATCCTTGATTTTGCTCCCTAAAAAGGAACACCATCCACTTCTTTAAGGTGATGGGGGTGGATGAGGGGTGGTTTCAAGAGGGAGAACCCCATTTCTCGTCCTGGGAGACACGTCTCTCGGCGGTCGGTGCTCTGATGCTCTGTTCAGCAGAATGACAGCTGTCTATGCAGGTGAGAATTGCTACTGTCATGAACACTGCTGGAGAATTGCCCCAAATTACGGGAGGAAAGCCACAGCTCTCTCTTAACTTTTGGGGGCCTCGTATTCCATCACAGTTGTTACAGGTGTTTCAGAAACTGGGACTTAAAAACCACCTGAGTGCACTGGGTCTCCTCCATTGTCAGCTGAGCTTTTGCTAAATCCCTGTCAACTCTACAGCACCTTCTGGCACCCAAGGAAGAAGCTCCCTCAGATTTGGCAGAGATGAAATAGGTGTTCAGTATGTAGACATACCCTTCCTTGCTGGGGATGGGAGGATGCTTGCTATCAATAACGCCATTCCCCATATTTTTAAAAAGCTAACAAACATCACAGTTGGACACCCAGGGAGCTTTCGGATGGAGGGAAATGACATCACCAGGCAGGGACCCTTGGTGGGTGGCAGTCACTGCTGGATGAAAGCTGGGCCATCTTCTTGCCCAAGAACTCAGAGATCAGCAGTGTTGATGCCCTTGGCATCAAAGTTCTGAAACAACCTCCCTCCCCAAAGAGTCAGGACAGGGGGTGGTTGCCCAGTCCAGGGGCCTGTCATCCTCTGGGCACTGAGACTCTTTCCTCCATAAGAAGGCTCCAGAGCCCACCTGAATGTGTTCGGCTCTGAGTTTTCCTCACGTACCTCAGTATTCCCAGCTGGACAATGGGACAACAGTGCAGCTGCCCCCCACCGCTCTGCCTCACTCCATGCATTTATCATTGAGTGAATGGGTCCAGAGCAGAGCCATCATTGTTGTTCAGTTGCTAAGTCATGCCCAATTCTTTGTGACCCCACAGACTGCAGCAGGCCAGGCTCTCCTGTCCTCCACTATCTCCCAGAGTTTGGTCAATTTCAGGTCCATTGAGTCAGTGATGCTATCCAACCATCTCATCTTCTGCCACCCTGCTACTCCTTTTGCCTTCAGTCTTTCCCAGCATCAGGGTCTTTCCCATTGAGCCAGCTCTTCACATCAGTTCAGTTCAGTAGCTCAGTCATGTCTGACTCTTTGCAACCCCACGGACTGCAGCATGCCAGGATTCCCTGTCCATCACCAACTCCTGGAGCCTGACCAAACTCATGTCCACGCAGTTAGTGATGCCATCGAACCATCTCATCCTCTGCCGTCCCCTTCTTTTCCTGCCTTCAATCCTTCCCAGCATCAGGGTCTTTTCTAATGAGTCAGTTCTTTGCATCAGGTGGCCAAAGGACTGGAGCTTCAGCTTCAGCATCAGTCCTTCCAATGAATATTCAGAGTTGATTTCTTTTAGGATTGACTGGTTTGATCTCCTTGCGGTCCAAGATGCTCTCGAGTCTTCTTGTCCAGTATCACAGTTCGAAAGCATTCATTTTTCCACTCCATTCTGCAAATGTTCGTGGATATTCATCTGCTTAGGAAGATGGTGGGGAGTTGGGGGGACACGTGAAGAAGCTATTTTTCTCCTGACAAAGATTCTTTGCCACCACCCAGAGGCTACAGGGAATTGCTGACCTTTGGATTCACTACAATATTCCAAAGCACTGTCGGCCTTGCCTGCCGAAGCAGAAGGAAAAGGCCAGGAAACTCAGGAGCACAGCTGACCCAGGTCCGGATCTTTGAGGCTCTGGTGGCTGCCAAACTCCAGGCATCCTTGCGTCTGCTCTTCTTGAGGCTAGAAGAAGAGCAGCAACTGTATCCCTCCCCCGACCTTCCTCCTCCCCCTCCCCTCTCCCCTCCCCCCTCCTCCCCCCACCCTGAATTGTGCAATATCTCGATGCACCCCGCCCCCTCCACCCCCCAGGAAGGGCTGAGAAATAGCTCCATAGCCTCGCATCCCATGAAGCGGCCGGTGTTTGCTGCCAGCCCCATCCGAAGCACAACTTCATCTGAAAAAAAAAAAAAAGATAAAAAAGGAAACCCTTAAGGAAGATAACGGCTACACAATGCCGCGCGTCCAGCGCCCGCCCTCTTTCAAAGGCCGTTTGCTTGATTTTACGTGCGTTTCCTGCGTTCCTCACATCCTCCTCCCCGCTTTGTCTTTCATGTCCGAACTGCAGAGATTTCGCGGGGACCCATTAGGACTTTCTTCCGAGGTGAGATCAAAGGGTCCGTGAGCGCGCCTGCTTGTCTTTTTCTGACAAAGCAAACTTCCCAACATCTGTTCTGGCCGCCGGACGGACAGCCCGGCTATCAAGAGGCTCCAGACTCGCCGGACTTTCCGGGCGGATTTTCCCACCCTGCCCTCCCGGGGCGGAGGTAAGAGCTGAGCTAAAGGAATGCGGGGCCCGGGTCTGGAGACTGAAGATACACGGGCAAAGCGGACAGGCCTGCGCTGGTTCCCATCCCACCAACCGGCACACGCCTGGAGCGTGACGTCATGCTGTTGATAACGTGATGCGTCCCCGGGCACCAGGGTGGGCTTCTGTCTCCTAGAAACCAGCGTATATGAATCTCACCTGCACCGCTCGAAGAATCTCTCCACGTGGACATCCCCGAAGTCACCAGCATCCTGCTCTACCTTCAGAAATTCAGATTCTCTCTCTGACCCTTGGAAACTGCTTTTGGCTCTGTACCTGTTTCCTGGAGGTTTAAGTAAAATTTGTTTAGTTGCTAAGTCATCTCCAAGTCTCCTAACCCATGGACTGTAGCCAGCCAGGTTCCTTTGTCCCTGGAATTTCCTAGGCAAGAATACTGGAGTGGGTTGCCATTTCCTTCTCCAAGAGATCTCCCCGACCCAGGGATTAAACCTGCGTCTTCTTCATTGGCAGGTGAATTTCTTTTTTAACACTGAACCACCTGGGAAGCCCCTGGTTTACCACTTTGGGCCTGTGGGACAATAATAAAAGCAGCTGTGTTTTCTTTTATTTCAATGTTAATTTTATATTGGAGTATAATATTGTGTTATTTTTAGGTGTAGAGCAAAGTGATTCAAATAGATGCATATACATGTATCCTTTCTCAAATTCTTTTCCCATGTAGATCATTACAGAATATTGAGCAGAGTTCCCTGTGCCATACAGAGGGTCCTTGTTGGTTATCTATTTTATATATAGAAGCGTGTAGCAACCGTGTTTTCTTATTCTGCGGTCTTGACTTCATCTCCAAGATTTGTTCCAGAGGCCCTGGGAAGGGGTGTGGGTCTCTGTCTGCTCTGTATGTGTGTCTACACATGTGTTTTTTAAAAATATCTATATTATTACTTGTTTATGTTTGGCTGTCCTGGGTCTTCCTTGCTGCACGGGGACTTTCCAGTTGCAGTGAGCAGGGGCTCCTCTCGTTGCAGAGCACAGGCTTCTCATTTCAGGGGCTCCTCTCGTTGCAGAGCACAGACTCTAGTCACTTGGGCTTCAGTAGGTGTATCACGCGGGCTCAGTAGCTGTGGCAAACGGGCTTAGTGGGCTTCATTGCTCCAGGGCATGTGGGATCTTCCCAGACCAGGGATTGAACCCGTGTTTCCTTGCATTGGCAGGTGAATTCTTAACCACTGCTCCCCCGGGGAAGTCCTATCCATGTCTTTGTATGTGTTCATGTGTCTGTGTTTGTGTGTGTGTGTATCTGCGCGTGTTTGTGTGTGTGGGTGTACTGAAGAAAAAGGCAGTGTTTGCCCTTGTTCTTTTTGGAGTCAGATGTTGTGGAAAGTGCTTGCTCTTTCAATCACAGCCTGGGCCCTTCGTGTCTGAATGGCACTCAGTGCCCTTGTTCTGACTTTCTCCACCCCCCTCCCCCCCAGCAGGCCAATCACCACAGGAAAGAGAAGAAAGATACAACCTCCTGATGCTTTCTTTAGCACCTCCTCTCTCAACAAGGCTGCCTGCCTCCTTTGCTTACTGGCATCCACTGGGTTCCTTTGATCCAGGCAGTGGCTCCTGATCACAGCCAGGAAAACAATAGGGCCCTGAGTTGACCTGTTAGGGGCCCAGGACCCCTGGGAGGGACGTACTCTTTCCTAACAGGTCCCTGAGTTACACTGGGTCTACAGACCCAGATTCTAGTCTCCACAACTCCCACATCCAGCCGGGGTTCACACAGGTGAAAACCCCTCAAAGATTTGCCAGAGTCTTCAGTCAGGCTCTGTAATTGTTACCCCGCTAGGGTTCTTGGCCGCCTTAATCTGTAGAAATGGACTGGAAGCCAGATAAGAAATTCAGACAAGGCTTTATTGGGGTTCCGGCTGCAGCGGGGGGAGCAAGAACAAACAGCAGGTTCCCTCGTTGCTTGCTGAGGAGCTGCGGAGAGCTGGTTCCTTATATGGGCTGAGGGTAGGGGTGTGTCCAGGGGTCAGGCAGGAGGAGTGGCTCAGGTGTTTTGCCCACCCCTGAGGTGGTATTGTGTGCCGGTACCTTCAGGGGTGGCAGTTGGGTTTTTGGTCTTTTTGTATCTTGTCCAGAATTTGCCCCATCTGCACATGCAAGCAATGACTTAGCAGGTAAAGAACCCACCTGCCAATGCAGGAAGCCCTTGTTACAGTATTGCTTCTGTTTTATGTTCTGGGTTTTTTTGGCCCTGAGGCATCTGAGATCTTAGCTCCCTGACTAGGGGTCGAACCTGCACCCCTTGCATTGGAAGGGCGAGTCTTAAGCATTGGACCACCAGGGAAGTCAGGACAGAGCAGTTTAAACAACAGAAATGTACTTTCTCACTGTTCTGGAGGCTGGAGGTCCAAGATGGAGGGGTCAGCAGAGTTGATTCCTTCCAAAGGCATTGAGAGAGGGATCAGGTCAAGGCCTCTCTCTTTGGTGTGGAGATGGCCGCCTTCTCTCCCCATATCTTTAGGTCATGTTCTCTCTGGACGTGTCAGTGTCCAAATCCCTCTTGCTACTAGGACCCCCGGCATGTTGGATTAGGGACCCCCACATAACCTCATTTGAACTTCATTACCTTTGTAAAGGCCCCACCTCTGGACCTCCCTGGTGGTCCAGTAGTTAAGACTTCACTTTTCAATGCAGAGGGTGTGGGTTTGATCCCTAGTTGGGGAACTAAGATCCCATATGCCTCAGGGCCAGAAACCCAGAACATAAACAACAGAAGCAATATTGTAACCAATTCAATAAAAAATTAGAAAATGGTCCATTTAAAAATATGTATATATTAAGAAAAACAACCCACCCTCAATACAGTTATATTGTGAATCATACTGTGAGTCTACCCCACCCTGGAGGTCAGGACTTCCATGTGAATTCTTGAGGGGACCTGATTCAACCCATAAAACTACTCTGAGAAATTGCTTGGCAAGTTCTTAAAAAGTTAAACATATACTTACCATACCATCTGCTAGTTCTGCTCCTAAGTATTTACCCAAACAGAAAGGAAAACACATGTCTCCACAAAGACAACATATGAATGTCAAAGCAGTTTTATTCGCAGTGGCCCCAAACTGGAAACCAACGCCAACTAACGGCTGAATACACATATTTCATGGTCTGGTCATAAATGGATCAGTACTCAGAAGAAGAAAGGGACTAGAAGTTTCATTCAGTGACACAGAAGAATCTCCCAAAGGATTAACTTGCTTCCTTTACATGTCCAGGCATTTACAAAATGATTTAGGGGGTAAAATAAGGGAAAGACTAGACTCGGTGAGTTATCTTTTTCTGTCTGATTTGCCAATTCTGAACTTCAAGATGGCCTTTGTACTCAGAATGAAAATATCTTCTATTAAAAATATTAAACAGGATGGAGAAGATGTGTGCTCTCCAGGGTCCCCAGTCCTGTGGGTGTAAGAACAATGGTCTGGAAGGGGGCCTTAATGGGAAAGGCGGAATGGCAGCTCTGGATCAGAAGACACAGCAGAAAAGCTTCCATAATTTAAAAGCCCGTGGATACTTGCAATGAAACCACTAGTGAATGTGTCTGCGGGGAGGAGAGTACATGTGTGTGTGCTAAGTCACTTCAGTCATGTGCGACTCTTTGTGACCCTATGGAATATAGCCCTCCAGGCTCCTCTGTCCCTGGGATTCTCCAGGCAAGAGTACTGGAGTGGGTTGCCATGCCCTCCTCCAGGGGATCTTCCCAACCCAGAGATCAAACCTGCATCTCTTACATCACCTGCATTGGCAGTCGGGCTCTTTGCCACTAGTGCCACCAGAGCCCACAGGGAGGAGAGGTGTCAGCGCAATTCTGTAATTTAAATACGAGCCAGTAATACGGCTTCCCTGGTGGCTCAGTCAAGAATCCGCCTGCAATGCAGAAGACCTGGGTTTGATCCCTGGGTCAGGAAGATCCCCTGGGGAAGGGGATGGCAACCTTCTCCAGTGTTTTTGCCTGGAGAATTCCATGGGCAGAGGAGCCTGGTGGGCTACAGTCCATGGGATCGCAAGGAATCGGACATGACTGAGCGACGAACACTTTCCTTTACTTTCAGTAATATGGGGAGTAGGCTTCCCCATCTCAGTCCCTGTTCATTGAGTTTTCTTTTCCACTAGGAGCGCCCTATGACATAATGGTTTCATCTACTTTTAAAAAAATTGTTTAATTTTGGCTTTGCTAGGTCTTTGTTGCAGCTCTTGGACTTTTCTTGTTGTGGAGCATGGGCTTAGTTGCCCCGTAGTTTATGGGATTTTAGTTCCCCGAAAAATGATCGAACCCACATCTTCTGCATTGGAAGGCAAATTCTTAACCACTGGACCACCAGGGAAGTTCCCTTATCTACTTTTATTGTAAGAATATGTGTTCCTGTTAATAAGACACAGAATGCTGACCAGTTGTAATGTGGACACTTGCAGGGGAAACAAAGAAATTGCTTCCTACAATTGGAGGTCACAAGCCTGAAGGTTAGCTGCCAAGGTGATGAACAAATAAAAGGTAGTCATTTCATTTACTACCAGATGTTGTGTTGTTAAAAATCAGGGGTTGTGTTGAGAAGAGTGAACTTCTTCCCTGAAAGCTCTCCCAGCTCCAGCCAGATCTAAAGTTTTTTTTAAAAAAATCTTTATTCATTTGGCTGTACTAGGTCTCAGTTGCAGCATGTGGGATCTAGTTCCCTGATCAGGGATCGAACCTAGGCCCCCTGCAATTGGAGTTCAGAGTCTTTCCCAGTGAAGCACCAGGAAAGTGCCCCAGACCTAAAGTTTGACTGTGCCACCACACTCTTACCTCCTGGATCCTTGCCCACACCAGCACCACCGCTCCTAGCTTTTCCCATCACAATGCTGCTTGTATTATAGTTAAGTGTAAATGTCTCCTCCTCCATGCAGCCTTCTGGATTTCTATCATAGCAGCTGAAGTACATCACTGGTTATTTGAAAGCCACACAAATAGCCCCGGGTCCACTTCTGGCCCACAGACACGTCTCTGACTTGTTATTTAATGCTGAATCTGAACTATTTACAAACATTTTACAAATAGGGGATGTCACATAAAAAAATCCAAATTTCCAGCTTCTCTTAAAATACATAGAAATTTTGGCAAGAGCGGGGCATATTTTATTGAACACAAATTTCTGTAGATCTTGCAATGCACCAAGCAGTTTTTAGTGCTTGAGTTTCTAACCCTCCTTACGACCCTGTAACCAGGGACTGTAAAACCCCATTCTGTGACTGAGGACACAAAATCAGAGAGAGTTTAAATAACAGCTCGGGCATGGGTAACCAGTAGGGACAGGAACCCGGGTGGTCCTCTCTGGGGTCCATGCTCTTAAATTATCCATGATTCTGTGTAGCTTCCTGCATGGCTGTGTTCCCTGGGGCAAATATTACTGTTTCATGTCTCCACCCAAAGGGGGACAGAGCAATAGTGTAGCCACCATGGAAAACACTATGGAGGTCCCTAAAAAAATTAAACAGAATTTCCATAAGATTCAGAACTTCCACTTCTGAATAGAGACTGAACTGAAAGCAGGGTCTAGAAGAGATATTTGCATCCCATGTTCAGAGTAATATTAATTCACAATAGCTCAGAGGAGGAAGCAATTTAAAAGTCCTCCAAGAGATGAAGACATAAAGAAAATGTGATGTATATACATGCAAGGATGTAGTATTCAGCCTTAAATAGGAAAGGAGTTTTAGAGATGCAGATGCAGAGAATGGATGGGGATGGTTTGGGAGAGACCGGTGGTGGGGCCAGGGAAGAATGGGGAGATTGAGATTAGCATATATACACTACCATATGTCAAGTAGATAGCTAGAAGGAACTTGCTGTACAGAACAGGGACCTCAGCTCTATGCTTTGAGGTGATCTAGACGGGTCGGATGTGGGCAGTAGGAGGCTCAAGAGGGAACAGATATACGTCCATATATAGCTGATTCACTCCACTTTATAGCAGAAACTAACACAACATTGTAAAGCAACTGTGCGTGCTAAGTTGCTTCAGTCATGTCTGACTCTTTACGACTCTATGGACTGTAGCCTGCCAGGCTCCTCTGTCCATGGGATTCTCCAGGCAAGAATGAATACTGGAGTGGGTAGCCATGCCCTCCTCCAGGGGATCTTCCCAACCCTGGGATCGAACCTGGGTCTCCTGCATTGCAGGCAGATTCTTTACCACTGAGCCACTTGGAAAGCCCCAAAGCAACTATACAGCAATACATTAAAAAAAAATTTTTTTTTTTTTAAATTTAAAAAGGAAGGGAATCCTGACCCATGCTCTAACGTGAGTGAACCTGGAGGACATGATGTCAAGGGGAAATAAGCCAGTCACAAAAGGACCAAAACTGCTTGTGAGGAGATTGAAACTCCAAGAACTGATTGTTCCTTTGAGATGTCTCATCCACGATCTCTCCCCTAATGCAGAATGCAGTATTTGGACCACAGGAGATGCTCAACAATGAACCAAGAAATGCCAGAGAAATGGTTGGGTACAAACATGGTCTTCAGGTACATAGAAGTTTATTTGTTATGCCTTAAACCCAGGTCTCCCACATTGCAGGCAGATTCTTTACCAGCTGAGCCACAAGGGAAGCCCAAGAATACTGGAGTGGGTTGCCTTCTCCAGCAGATCTTCCTGACCCAGGAATTGAACCAGGGTCTCCTGCATTGAGGGGGATTCTTTACCAACTGAGCTATCAGGGAAGCCCATTAAACCATCAGGAGTTATTTAATAAACACGTACTTCTAGGTCTTCCCAGGTCTGGAGGTGTGACATGAGCATTCACGTCTGTGGTTCCTATTAAACCTGGGATATGATGCTGTCTAGAGTCAGCATTCTCTCATGAAGGCAGCCTTGCTGGAGCTGGGCAGTGGCTGCCCTTACTGACAGAGCACATGCCCTCCCATTTGCCACAGTCTTTACCTCTCCTAGCTTTGGGCCACTCAGCCCATACTGTAACCTCTCGCATCACCAAGCTGTTCCTGGGAGCATTTGTGTTTGTAACCCCTGCTCTAAAAGATGAGTTAGGAGTCCTGTAAAATTGGCAACAGTGCCTCAAAGAAGAGTCCCTCCTTTTAGTTAAGATCCAGCTTCAGCTTAAGGGCACACCTTGGTTTTGTTCTGGTAGAATGACTTTTCAGAGAAGCAATACCACTCCTCTCATCTGTGGGGTAACTCCCCCACTGTGCCCAGAACCCCAGCCAAGCCAAGGCTGTAAAGAGACAATGAAATCTGTCTGCAATCTGGTCTCTGATTTAGGAAATGACTTGGTGTCGTGAGTTAAAACCTGGTCTCCAAGGAGAGTCCTGCCTCACGAAGGGCGGTGAGATCCAGAGGGTGATGCTCGAGAAAGCAGAGATTCTAAGGGGGTCATGGGTTCTGGATGAAAAGCTGAAGCAAGCAAAATTATATGCTTTAGCTGCACAATGAATGGCTTTTGATTGTAGCAATTGAAGTCAGGGAAAGAAACCAGGGTGGATGGCATACAAAGCTGGCAACATAGCAGTGTGGAAGATGGATCTTCATGTCATCAGACTCTTGACTTGGACATTTAGTGATTTACAAAGTAATTCAAGATTGATTCCTGCAAGAATCTTTGATTGTCAGATTGATTAAAAGTCTATAATTTGCTCTAACTGGCCCAGAACTTTGGCAGCATCCACCTTGGACTTAATTTGGGCTCTCATTTTCCCTGCACCCCATCAAATAGCCAACATGCTTTGTGAATCTGAAGTTGGCCCAGCCCTTCCTGAAGGCACTTGAGGAGCCAGAGAAAAACCATCTCGTGCACACCTTGAGCTGTCATCTACCTCTTTCTGGGTTGACATCTTGGACTAGTCAAGAGACTTTCCTGAAGATGTCCCCCCATCTGTTAATTGGGGATAATTATGCCTCACCAGGAAATTATTTTTCTTAATATTTATTTATTTGGCTGCATCAGATCTTAATGCATCATGGGGGATCTTTTTTTGTAGCACACAGACTCTAGTTACAGTACAAAGGCTTAGTTGCCCTGAGGCCTGTGTGATCTTAGTTCCATGACCAGGAATCAAACCCACGTCCCCGGCATTGCAAGACAGATTCTTAACCTCTGGACCACCAGGGAAGGCCCTCACTAGGGTATTATGAGGATCAAATGACCCAACAAAAAGGCCAGTACCCAGGGATTGACCAGTCCCAGTTACTGCTGGTGGAATACTTGTTGGGGAGGGAGAGGGTTAGAAGGCTCCAGGCTCTAAAGGCAGAGGTTCAAGTTCCACCTCTGACATTGCCAAGCTGGCTGGTTTTGTCTCCCAGTCAAAGAAGCAGGTGTAATAATAGGATTCAGTGAGAAGAATTGCTAACTTCTGAGCGCCTACTATGTGTTTGGTTGGTCCAAAGCACTGACCATACCCCATCAGTGCAGCCGTCAATCTGGTCCTCTGAAATGCGGGTGCTCTTACACCTCAGGAGGAAGGTGAGCCACAGAGAGGGCCAGTGACCCAGGTAAAGCCTTCCAGCCAGTTGTTGATGGAACCAAAAGTCAAACCGGGGATGTTCATTCCAGGACAAATTGTCATGTGGTTTTCAGTGAAGGGAGACGTCATCAGCCAGAACACCCAGGAAAACAATTTGTAGACACAGGAATTGAGCTTAACCCAGATTCTGTTGTTCTGAATTATTAATTGTGCGCTGCCTTCTCCCCTGGAATCTCTCCCCAGACACTAAGCAAACTGGTCTTTCACCCCAAACTAATTTGCATCTTTGCACTGCTGTGTGCCATAGACCAGGAAGAAAAGTCAATATCTTAATTGACTTTCATAAATGTTTAATGAGAATAATTCCATTTAGGGGCAATGAATACCATCATTAATTCACCAGAATACACTTCATCTAATACAGAGATCTTTGCAAATTTATCTCTGGGCATATAATTCAAGCCAAAGGAACTATGTGATGGCATTCATCCCTTCCCTTCCTTCCCATCTCCTACCTGCCCCTCTCAAATGCACACATCCTTATAAACAATTCCGGGAGCTTCCCTGGCTGTCCAGTGGTTAAAAATCAGTGCTTCCAATGCAGAGGTCATGGGTTTGACCCCTGGTCAGGGGAACTAAGATCCCCACATGCCCCGTAGCTTGGCCAAATTAAAAAAAAAAAAAAAAAACTACACACATCCCAAATTATTTTGCCCACCCTAATATATCCCTAACGGCCCTTACATTCCCATAGCAACAGTCTGGAGAAAGTAAACTTCTAATTATATCACATTAAAATGGAGAGCTCTTTGAGTCATCGTCTCTGGCGCTTTCTTTTCGTGCAAATACGATTCCAGGTTCCATGGGCGGTCTTGATTTTTAAGAACTCCAGATGTTCAAAGGAAGGCAATCGTCATACTTCCTCTCTAAGTGTCTTAATGGAAAGTTTACATCTAGTGTGTTTCAAAGTCCCTGAAAGAGAAGCTTTCATACTCCAGAGCAAAGTAACTGAATTCAAAACTTTTATTAATAATGTAGAAGGCTTGTGCGACACACAGAAGCCAGAAAAATATGGGGAAATCAGAGGGGACTTTGCTTTATCAAAGAGAGGCCAGAATAAAGGTTGGTCTTGATTGGAGGGAGGGAGGGGGCTGTGGGGGAATGGGTGATGTCAGCACGGAGGAGGTCAATGCCTCAGGGTCTTTCTCTCGCTATAGAACTTGAGAGCTTATTCAACTTTGAGGCCAGGGTCTGTCCTGGGGAGTGCCTGGGGGCTTTATAAGGACACTGTGGGTTTTGATTTCCAACCTGTTCAGCTGGCATCCTTTCTGGGGGCATTGAGGCTGTTAATGTTTCCCCTCAATGCCTAAGACCGACCCTTAGCTTATACTACCAGGTGAAGAGGCATCATTTGCTTCTTCCTCTTTTTGAAGGGGGAGGGGGCTTCCCTGGTGGTTCAGCGGTAAAGGATCCGCCTGTCAGTGCAAGAGATGCAAGTTTGATCCCTGGGCTGGGAAGATCCTCTGTAGAACGTAACGGCAACCCACTCCAGCACTCTTGCCTGGGAAATCCCATGGACAAAGGAGCCTGTGTCTACAGTCCATGAGGTTGCAAAGAACTGGACATGACTTAGCAACTAAAACAAAACAACTTTAAAAACAGCTATTGATTTTTACCTGCACTGGGTTTTAGTTGTGGCGACTGGGGGCTACTCTCTAGCTTAGGTGCACGGGCTTCTCATTGCACTCTAGACACTCCGGCTCAGCAGTTGCGGCTTGTGGGCTTAGTTGTCCTGTGGCATGTGGAATCTTCTAAAACCAGAAATTGAACCTGTGTCCTCTGCATCAGTAAGTGGATTCTCAACTACTGGACCACTTGGGAAGTCCCTTCTTTTTATGCTTAAAGCAGCAAATTGCCCACCTTAATACCAGGTGCTGACTGAAAGGATCTTCCAGACTTCCATAGCTGCTTTCTCCAGTTTGTTACTGGAAGTGGAGTCTGGCTACTTGCTCCTCAAAAGCTAATACTTGAGAGGCAAGGTTGGTGAAAAGGAAAGTTTGCTTTATTTTGGAGGCCAGCAAACAGGGTGGGGAGGGGGGAATGCAGGCTCGTGTCCAGAGGTCACTCCCCACTGACAATCAGTGGGCAAAGGCTTTTAAAGGGGAGTTTCAGGGGTGCACAGGTGGAGGAAGGGGGCTCCATGCAGAAACAGCACAGTCAGCTCTGACAATCATCTTGAAATTGGTCACTGGTGGTCTGACCAGCGACATATTGATTGTTTTAAGTGGTTAATCTTCAGTTCCAGGGTCAGTTTGTTCCCATTTCTTTGAGGCCAGTTCTTGAATCTATGGCAGCGTAGGTCATGGCTACAGTCTGGTCCTCATGTAGCTAAATTCTTCCACGTGGTGGGGGTTCCAGTATCTGTAAGACAGCTCACAAGATGTGGCTCAGAATATTATCTCTAGCTCTTGAGAAAGAAATAAAGGTCCTTGACTTTGTTTAATGGCTAAATTACTATTATTTTGTCCTGTTTGCTTTTCTTTGCTTCTGCATTTTCTTCCTTCTCTGATTAAACCTATTCTTTGGCTATAAGCTTTTCTACAGACAGAAGACAGATGGAGGACATGAGTGGGGAGGGGGACAGGGACCATAGGGTCCTGCTCCATTTCAAGTCCGATTTCAGAAAATGTGGATGTTTGATTTCACTTTGGATGTCTCCAAATAAAAGCTCAGCTAACCAACCTTGATGAAATTTACTGAGTTATTGAAGTTAACTCAATAACTATATTAACTTATATCACTCTCCTTTTCTCCCCAATCCAATGTTAGAATTATTTTTATTCTAAGGAATTTTTTTCATAGGTATCTGCAATTAGGAAACAAAAAGAAACTTAACTATCATTTTTTTTTTTTTTTACTTTATTTGGTTAGTCTGCTTGCAGAAACTTAGGTAAAGGCCTGACTCTATTTGATTTGATTTCTATTTGATTTTACTCAAATAAATATAGTATCACATTAATAAGAAAGTCCTAGTTTTGGTAGCAGATGTTTTTTTTGAAGATTACATATATATTATTTCTATGGGTACTGCAAATAGAATCCATCCAGGGAGAGAACAATTACTAGGCCCTCCCAGGCTTTTCATCCTAAGCATTTTTGTCTTATACTGTTTTGACCACACTGCGTGGCATACACACCCTAAGTTCCCTGAACAGGGATCAAAACCATGTCCCCTGCAGGGAAGTGGGGAGTCTGAACCACTGGACCACCAGGAAACCCCTACCTAAGTATTTCTTGTGGAAAAAGGACAGGTAGCCTGTTCAAATCTTAACTTTTTATTAAAGCGTAACATACAAGGAAGTGTCAAAGTCATCAATGTGCTACTTAAAGAATTTTCTCAAAGCGAACACACCTTTGTAACCCACACCACACTCATAAAGAGAATTTTGTTATCTTCCCAGAAGTTCTCCTCTGCTCTGGTCACTAACTCTCACAGGTTAACTGTATTTCTCACTGGTATCATACTATCGATGTTGCCAAAATTGCTTCCAAACTGCTTTCACCAATTTACACTCTCCTTGTGAGAATCAAAGAGTATATGGCCCCCACACCCTTCCTAGCCACAGCTATAGCAAAACTTCTTAATCATTGCCAATCAAGAGATCAATATCACCTTAATTTGGACTTTTACAATGATTAGTAAAGCTAAGGCTTTTTCCCCTTGCTTATCGACCTTTTTCTGGGACACATCTGTATTGCTGTCTGGTTACAATAGAAAAAAAGAGAAAAAGGAAAAACTAACAAAAACATCTGGTATACCCATTAAAGTGACGTGAAGTCGCTCAGTAGACTCTTTGCGACCTCATGGACTGTAGCCTACGAGGCTCCTCTGTACATGGAATTTTCCAGGCAAGAGTACTGGAGTGGGTTGCCATTTCCTTCTCCAGGGGATCTTCCCAGCCCAGGGATCGAACCCGGGTCTCCTGCATTGCAGGCAGATGCTTTACTGTCTGAGCCACCAGGGAAGCCACGGTATACCCACTGGGATCTGGCTAAATAAATTATGGGAGTATACTGGCGAGATATGACACGGCAGTTACTTGAAAGAATGAGCACAGCTTTAACTGCTCTACAAAATTATCACCCAGATATGAATGAAATGAAGAAGACAAGCAATCAAAGTTTGTATGAGAGAATCCAATCTTGATTAATTTTTTTAAAAGTGTGTATTTCACAGAATTCTGGATGAATACTCCAGAAATTGTTGACAGTGGTTATCTCTGTCTACTGAGACCAAGGAGAAGATGGGAGATTTTTAACCTTTCGTTTATTCTTATATAAATGTTGTATTTGGAAAGTTTTTGGTTTACAGAACATTTATAAAGATAATACAGAGAGGCTAGGAACCTAAAAATGAAAGTGTCCTCATTTTGTAAAAAGTAGCAAAGAGATTGTACCTTCTTCCCCCTCCCACCCATTGTGCTATACAGTAAGTCCTCATTAGTTATCTATTTACACAGAGTAGTGTATATATGTCAATCCTAATTTCCCAGTTTATCCTACACACTCGTTCCCCACTTCATGTCCACTCGTTTTTTCTCTACATCTGTGTCTATATTTCTGCTTTGCAGATAGGCTCATTTGCCTTGTTTTTCTAGATTTCACATACATTCCACTTACATGAGGTATGTAGAACAGTCAAATTTACAGTCAGAAAGTACATTAGTAGATGCCAGCGACCAGGCGGTGGGGGAGGGTGGGAAGAGGCAATTGGGACTCAGTGTTTAATCAGGACCAAGTTTCAGTTAGGAAAGTGAAAAACTCAGGAGATGGATGATGGTGAGAGTTGCACAACCATGTGAATGGACTCAATGCCACTGAAATGTACAGTTAAACAGCGTTAAGATAGTGTGTTTTATACTATGTGACTTTTACCACATGAGAAAAAAGTATTACAGAGGGTTCCTGTGTGTCCCTCACTCAGACCCATTTTCCCCCATGCTGGCATCTCCCATTACCAGGCACATCTGTCAAAGCTAAAATGCCAACCCCAGAACATTCTTGTGGCCTGGACTCCACACCCTGCTCAAATGTCATCACTGTCTTCACTAATGTCCCTCTTCTGCCCCAGCATCCCATCCAGGTCCCCCAGCGGATGCAACCCTTGGATCCCCTCACTCTCTTCTCACATCCGTGGGCATTTGAATCGTTCCTCCTTTTCCAGAACCTTTGCTGATGGTATAGAGGAGCGTTGATCAGGAATGTTATAAGGAATCCCTCAATTTGGGTTTGGGAGATGGCTTTTTCTTGATGATACTGGATGTGGGGAGAATGCGGCAGAGATGCTGGGTCCTCCTCTTTGCATCACATCAGGAATACAGGACATCCACCTGGTACCCTGAATATGTCACTTTGGACAACTGCAGTGCTTCCACAAGGGACACCGCTTGTCCCTTTTGCAACCTCTCCTCACAAATGAATGTCTATTAGATTCCACAGAAAAGTGATATGATATTTATCTTTCTTTATCTGACTTATTTCACTTAGTATGGTAATCTCTGGGTCCATTTCTGTTGCTGTAAATGGCATTATTTCATTCTTTTTTTATGACTAAGCAATATTCCATTGGGTATATGTATCATATCTTCTTTATCCATTCATCTGTTCATGGATATTTAGGTTGCTACCATGTCTTGGGTATTGTAAACAGTGCTGCAATGAACACTGGAGTGTAGGTATCTTTTCAAATTATAGTTTTCTCCAGATATATGCCCAGGAGTAGGATTGCTGGCTCATATGATAATTCTACTTTTAACTTTTAAAGGAACCTCCGTACTGTTCTTCATAAAGGTTGCATTGACACAAATGAACTGTTTTTACCCAAAACTCACAGATCCTGGAATCCAACTTAAGGTTACCAAAGGGGAAATGTGGGGGGAAGTGATAAATTAGAAGATGGGGATTAACATATACATATTACTATATATAAAATAGATAACTAACAAGGACCTACTGTATAGCACAGGGAACTTTACTGAATACTCTGTAATAACTTATGGGGGAAAGAATCTGAAAAAAGAATATATATTTATTGCATATATAACATTGTATATATAACTGATTTTATATATATATAACTGATTTACTTTGCTATACTCCTGAAACTAACACAACACTGTGAATAAACTATACTCCAATAAAAAAATTTAAAGTTTAAAATATTTATTAAGCAAAAGAAAAACAGAAAGAAAGCGAAAGAAATGAGTCTCTAGTGCAGCCCACCCTGGAAGGGCTCCCCTCCCGGAAGAAGATCCACAATATTTCCCATCTTTCTTTTACCTTGCAGCCTTTCTGTAGCATCATCAACCTGTGCATGGTACTCCTCCTATAATTTAAAAATACAGTTTCAGAAGCAAATGGGAACAGCTGATCAAGTCAAGGGAAGGGCTCCTTCATATTTTGCCGAAAGCAAATCTTTCTGTTCTCTGGAGGAAATACATACAGTTCACTTCCCGATAGATCCTGGGCAGGGGAGATCAGGATGACTTCACCCATCTATCACAATGGGCAGACAGGTGTCCCAGTTGAAGAATCAGTTGAGCCAAGACCCCAGCCCTGGGCTGGAGAAGGCTTCCAGCCAGCAATCCGGGGACCTGCTGGAAGGGGCCACGTGTGGAATGCGGAAGAGGAGAGGCACTGAGGCGCTGTCGGGAGCACGGGAGCACGGAAGAAACCAGAAACTCATTAGCTGCAACCCCAGCTGTGACCTCTGCCCTCCATGTGACCTTGAAAAATCCTCTTAGCTTCCATGGCCGCTTCCGTGGGGATCAAGTGAGCATTTCGAGTCCTGCCTGCCTGCGTGGAAAATATCTTTTGATGATTGATTAGCTAATGCTTGGAAACAGCGCCGGCGCTAGAAGCCAGTTCCCCAGAAAGTGCTAAGCAGTGTTATTAAGGGATCAAACAGGAGGGCTTTTGTGTGTGATGCCAAGATGATTTTGTTAAATTATGAAACTTGCTTTGATAAACTGCCTGGAGGTGCCATCTGTGACATGCTTAATGTTTTTTTTCCCCACTTCCCTGAGCTTATTGAATTATTTGTACACAATTTATTTTACTTTCATAGGGCATTAAATTACTCTGAGACCTTGAAATATTTTATAGCCAATTCAAGAGATCTGGAGACTGTCAGGAGAGTTTTTTCAATTTTTTGTCTTTAGGAGATGAAAGAGGGGGAAGGATTCTGGAAATTGGGGGGGGACCCATGGTATGGAAAAGGAGCTTTCAACTCTGTTGGATGTGGGTCCTTTAAATTTGCAGCTGCTGCCGAAATGTTTTCATGAACTAGATGAAGGCATCGAGTACATTTTGTCATCTCTGTATCTTAACCAGAAATGTTGATTGAAATCCTTTATTATACATGTATATATATAGAAAATTATATATATATATATACACACACACACACACAAACATGCTCAGTTGTGTCTGACTCTTTTGTGACCCCATGAACTGTTGCCTGCCAGGCTCCTCTGTCCATGGAGTTTTCCAGGCAAAAATACTGAAGTGGGTTGCCATTTCCTACTCCAGGGGATCTTCCTGACCCAGGGATTGAAACCATATCTCCTGTGTCTCATGCATTGGCAGGCAGATTCTTTACCACCGTGTCACCTGCGAAGCCCATATGTATGTATGTGTGTATGTGTATATATATATATAGGAATATAATGAATCCTTGTCTGTATCATGCAGCATCAGTGATCAGCAGCTGAAGTTCAACCTCATGTTATCTCTACCCCTTCTCACTCCATCAACCCCATGGGTTATTTTGAAGCCAAGTCCAGATATCACAGCATTTCATCTGAAAATAAAAGACATCTTTTTTAGTCTAAAAGAGTGGTAGTCACTTCCCCCTGGGATGTGCCACCTGTGACTTTGAACAAAGCCCAGGTCTGTCCCTGGCAGGCAGTTGAAACCGCTATGAACACTTGTTTTTGTTCTGGTGACACTGAAGCAGCTCGGTGGCTGGAATGATCCAAGCATTCAAAAGGCACTGTGGCCCTGGCTGCTCCACTTAGAGAGAGGGATGTCCCGACAGGTGGGTGAATCCCTGGGCAACCCCGCCTCACACCCACGCTGAAGCCCTGGTCCTGGGAAAGTGAACAGAAATGTTTTTCTTGGATCACATGTTATCTCACAGAGCTGGCCCTTACTACTCGACTGTGCTAGCCTATGACCTCTCTTTTTTCACCACCTACCGGCGAAGCAGCCTTCTCTACTTTTCCTCGGCTATGACTTTCACAAGCTGATAGCAGTACTTTGTCCTAAGCATCACAGCTCTCAAACTATTCTATGCCTCAGGATCTCCCAGGCATCTGGTTAAAAATCTTACTGACATATACACACTGCTATTTATAAAAAGATAACCAACAAGGTCCTACTGTAGAACACAGGGAGCTCTACTCAATATTTTGTAATAACCTATAAGGGAAAAGAATCTGAAAAGAAAGAGAAAAAAATTAGATACAGATGTATGTATAACTGAAATCACTTTGCTGTATACCTGAAACTAACACAACATTGTAAATCAATTATATGTCAATCAAAAAAATGAAATCTTGTTTACTCTTCCAACATCACTGATGGAAGTGTCCATTAATGCTGCAAGCCATAGGGGGTGCAATTAATCTGAAACAATCACAATTTTAATATGCACATATATATGACCCTGAAACAGGACCCTGTCTTAGGAAGACTTGCCCATGTGTGAATGACATCCATTTGGCATATTTTTCATAGTCGACGACTGGAAGCAACCTACATTGCCTGGGGCATAATAGCAGAAGTGATCCATCCACACAGGGCAGTATGGTATAGGCATTCAAAAGAGAAAGGAACGTTCCCAGAAATGTATGGTTACATGAAAGATCCAAGGTGGGGAACTACAGAAATAGAATGTTGCCATTTGAGGAGGGAAATAGAATATATGTGCATGTATTTATGTGCAGATACAGATATATACACATGGACACATATATCTACTCTCACAAAGAAGACCAAACCTATTTATATACATTGCTTATGCACACAAATGTTTTATAGACACAGGCTTGCATATGCTCATATCTACTTTTTTAAAAACATGCATGTATGTTCTGGAAATGGGAGCTCACTAGTGAGGATCAGGGGCAGGTAAGAGGGAAGCTTACTTTTCATTCTATATTTTCTGGTTCTGGTGAATCTTCACGCTAAACATACATGACCTTTTCAAAAAGATAAGTAATCTGTTCAATGAAGCTGCATGGACCCACTCCCCATATCTACAGAAGGAAAATTTCAGCTGTGGGACCCAGGAACTCATATTTTTAACAGACCTGCCCTGGACTTTCTGAATGCACTCTGACGCTGAGAATCTCTGCACTTCCGGCTCTGCACTTCCGGTCCAGATTAATCTGCACTTCCGTGTGCACCTAGAGCCAGACATCCTGGAACACGAAGTCAAGTCAGCCTTAGGAAGCATCACTATGAACAAAGCTAGGGGAGGTGATGGAATTCCAGTGGAGCTATTTCGAATCCTAAAAGATGATGCTGTTAAAGTGCTGCAGTCAGTATGCCAGCAAATTTGGAAAACTCAGCAATGGCCACAGGACTGGAAAATGTCAGTTTTCTTTCCAATTCAAAAGAAAGACAATGCCAAAGAATATTCAGACTACTGCATGCTTGCACTCATCTCACACACCAACAAAGGTCCATCTAGTCAAAGCTTTGGTTTTTCCAGTTGTCATGTATGGATGTGAGCTGGGCTATAAAGAAAGCTGAGCACTGAAGAACTGATGATTTTGAACTGTCATGCTCGAGAAGACTCTTGAGAGTCCCTTGGGCAGCAAGGAGACCCAACCAGTCCAATACTTTGGCCATCTGATGCAAAGAATTGACTCATTAAAAAAGATGCTGATGCTGGGAAAGATTGAAGGCGGGAGAAGGGGACGACAAAGGATGAGATGGTTGGATGGCATCACCTATTCAATGGACATGAGTTTGAGCAAGCTCCAGGAGTTGGTGATGGACAGGGAAGCCTGGCGTGCTGCAGTTCATGGGGTTGCAAAGAGTCAGACATGACTGAGTGACTGAATTGAACTGAACAGATGCCAGTAAAGTGATGTTCAAAATTCTCCAAGCAAGGCTTCAACAGTACATGAACTGTGAACTTCCAGATGTTCAAGCTAGATTTAGAAAAGGCAGAGGAGCCAGAAATCAAATTGCCAACATCCACTGGATCATCGAAAAAGGAAGAGAATTCCAGAAAAAGATCTCAGTTCAGTTCAGTTTCTCAGTCATGTCCAACTATTTGCAATCCCATGGACTGTAGCACGCCAGGCTTCTCTGTCTATCACCAACTCCCAGAGCTTGCTGAAACTCATGTCCATTAAGTCCGTGATGCCATCCAACCATCTCATCCTCTGTCGTCCCTTTCTCCTGCCTTCAATCTTTCCCAGCATCAGGGTCTTTTATAATGAATCAGTTCTTTTCATCAGGTGGCCAAAGTACTGGCGTTTCAGCTTCAGCATCAGTCTTTCCAATTAATATTCAAGATTGATTTCCTTTAGGATGGACTGGTTGGATCTCCTTGCAGTCCAAGAGTCTTCTCCAACACCACAGTTCAAAAGCATCAATTCTTCGGCGCCCAGCTTTCTTTATAGTCCAACACTTACATCCATGCATGACTACTGGAAAAACCACAACTTTTACTAGACAGACATTTGTTGGCAAAGTAATGCCTCTGCTTTTTAATATGCTGTTTAGGTTGGTCATAGCTTTTCTTCCAAGCAGCAAGAGTCTTTTAATTTCATGGCTGCAGTCACCATCTGCAGTGATTTTGGAGTCCAAAAAATAAAGTCTGTCACTGTTTCCATTGTTTCCCCATCTATTTGCCATGAAGTGATGGGACTAGATGCCATGATCTTAGTTTTCTGAATGTTGAGTTTTAAGCCAACTTAAAGTAGAAAAAGTAGAGAAAGATCTACTTCTGCTTTATTGACTACTCCAAAGCCTTTGACTGTGTTGATCACAATAAACTGTGCAAAATTCTTAAAGAGATGGGAATACCCAACCACCTTACCTACCTCCTGAAAAACCTGTATGAAGGTCAAGAAGCAACAGTTAGAACCAGACATGGAACAATAGATTGGTTCTAAATTGGGAAAGGAGTATGTCAAGGCTGTATATTGTCACCCTGCTTATTTAACTTATATGCGGAGTACATCATGAGAAACGCTGGACTGGAAGAAACACAAGCTAGAATCAAGATTGCCCAGAGAAATATCAATAACCTCAGATATGCAGATAATACCACCTTTATGGCAGAAAGTTAAGAAGAACTAAAGAGCCTGTTGATGAAAGTGAAAGAGGAGAGTGAAAAAGTTGGCTTAAAACTCAGCGTTCAAAAAATGAAGATCATGGCATCTGATCCCATTACTTCATAGCAAATAGATGAGGAAACAATGGAAACAAAGACTGTATTTCCTGGGCTCTAAAATCACTGCAGATGGAGACTGCAGCCATGAAATTAAAAGACTCTTGCTCCTTAGAAGAAAAGCTATGACCAACCTAGACAGCATATTAAAAAGCAGAGGCATTACTTTGCCAACAAAGGTCTACCTAGTCAAAGCTATGGTTTTTCCAGTAGTCATGTATGGATGTGAGAGTTAGACTAAAAAGATAGCTGAGTGCCAAAGAATTGACGCTTTTGAACTGTGGTGTTGGAGAAGACTCTTGGACTGCAAGGAGATCCAACCAGTCCATCCTAAAGGAAATCAGTCCTGAATATTCACTGGAAAGACTGATGATGAAGCTGAAACTCCAATACTTTGGCAACCTGATGCGAGGAACTGACTCATTATAAAAGACCCTGATGCTGGGAAAGATTGAAGGCAGGAGGAGAAGGGGACGACAGAGGATGAGATGGTTGGATGGCATCACGGACTTAATGGACATGAGTTTCAGCAAGCTCTGGGAGTTGGTGATAGACAGGGAAGCCTGGCATGCTGCAGTCTATGAGGTCGTGAAGAGTCAGACAAGACTGAGCGACTGAACTGAACTGAACTGATAGCATGTGCAACAAAAGATCTTTTCAAGTGTGTATGCTTTGTCTCCCCAATTACCTAAGCTTCTGAAGGCAGGGACCAATTTTTACATCCATGCATGGAATGTAGGAAGGTTTCAAAATGCACTGACTTAAATAAGTGCCCAAATGCAGAAAGACGATAGCCTAGCACTCACATCACTTCTTGGTCCATGTGGGATAGATAAGGGATGACTGAAAATTCTTTGCTACTCCTCCCATTGAGTGATGGAATTAAAGTCCCTTTCTCTTGAATATAAGCTAGCTTTGTTGATTGACTTGATCCATAAATATGGTAGAAATAATGAGACCTCTCGGACTTCGTGGTAAGAAGCCTTGCAACTTGGAACACTCACTCTGGAGGAAGCCAACCACCATATCATAGGTCAATCTACCACAAGACCACTGTGCTCTGAGGAAGCTCAATAAACTCTTGCAGACAGACCTGCAGTCAACAAGCCTTGTAGAGCTCCCAATCAAGAGCCAAGACCATGTTCCACCCATATAGGCTGAGTGAGCCTCTTGGAAATGGATTCTCCAGTCCTGATTGAGTTGTGACAGTCAATACTGTGTAGAAGGAAGGAATGTTTTACCTAAGCTGGACCACAGTTCCTCCTCTGAGAATCAGGAAATGGAACTAAGAGATTGTCAGCTCAACCTGACTTGATGACTTGAAAACAGGAGAGAAGTGAGTGGCTTTGCCATCACGTGGGCAAAGAAGTGATGAGGCTCGGGTCTGAACTGCAGCAGACATGCCTAGGTACCACTGAGATAAGACTAGGACCCAAATACCCCCATAGCAATCCTGGTCCGAGGTCCACCTAGTCCGGAGGCATCTGTCCTCTTGGATTTTCCCAGTAAAGTTTTCATTCTTTGTTTCTGATGGCTCTAACTGGTTTTTTTGTTGACTTGGATAAAAAGAAATACTGTGAGGTTCAAAGAGAATCATTTTCCTCAGGCCCCAAAAGTCACAGCTCTCAAACTTTTCTAGGAACCAGGATCTCTTGGGCAACCAGTTGAAAATCTTGCCTGCTCTCACACATCACTGATGGATGTGTCCATCCATTAATGCTGCAACCCATATGTGTGTTAGTTGTTCAGCTGTGCCCACTCTTTGCGACCCGAGAGACTATAGCCCTCCAGGCTTCTTTATCCATGGAATTCTCCAGAGAAGAATACTGGAGTGGGTAGCTTTTCCCTTCTCCAGGGGATTTTCCAGACCCAGGGATCGAACCTTGGTCTCCTGCCTTGGTCTCCAGGAAGATTCTTTATCATCTGAGCCATGCTGCAACCCATAGTGAGTGTAATTAGGCTGAAATCATCACAATTTTGAAATGTGCACACCATTTGACCCTAAAAGAGGACCCTGTCTTAGATTTCCCCTTGTGTGAATGACATCCATGTGGCATATTTCTCATAGCCAAAGACTGGGAGCAACCTACATGAGTTGAGACATGATAGCATAAGTGGGGCTCCATGCACACAGAGCGATACATGCAGGCATTCAAAAGAATGAGGACCATTACCGGAAATGTATGGTTAAGATCCAAGGTGCAGAACTGCAGAAATAGAATGTTCCCATTTAAGGAGGGGAAACAGAACATATGTGCAAAATGTAGATACATATATGGATACTTACATATATCTACTTTAATAAAGGAGACCAAACACATTTGTACATACACACATAAATTTTAAGACACGTGCTCACATATACAGATAGGAAGGTCAAGGTGAAAACCCGGGTCTGTGTTCCTGACTCCTTAATCACCATGGGAGGCTAGTAGAATTTCTTCTCTTCTATGACTTAACACCAATATCAGCTAAATTAAAACACCCACAACATCACTCCCCTCTCATTTGACTCTAGGAGTGCAGCCATCTCTCCATCCATTCAGCTGACGTTTTGGATACACTTTGGAGTAAGTTGCAGACATCAGTATCCTCCACCCCTAAAGAGGGCAGTATGCAATGTTCTGAATTTAATCTGTTCCAAAACCTTGCCACATGCATCCCCATGACTTGGTGTTTACAAAACTTGCTGATTTATCCAGCCAAGTGAGTGGTGGGAATTTGTTACAACAGATTATTACGAGAAGATGTGGTTACTGCACCAGAACTTTCATACACAACAGTTTATGACAAAAATGTTAAACGTACAGAAACGTTGAAAAACTCATGCAACGTATCTATGCACCTACTATCTAATTTCTGCTATTGATATTTTCCTAATTTGATTTACCATATCTTTCCAGCGATTCGACTCAGCATTGAGGATCATCTGCCCCATCCCACAGCCAGCACCAGACCTGTCCTTGGCTGTGTTCTGTAACCAAGGCATCTGATGTTCATTCCCACCATCACCACGGTTATCAATAAATTTAAAAGGAGAAGGGGAAAAAGTCAACTTTGGGCCATTAATTTAGAATAAACTGTGATGTTTATCATTATGTCAGCAAAGCTCATTAGTGGCCTCTGTTTCTCAATTACATTTCCTCCATGCTAAATTCTCCCTGTGAACATGGACAGTGAAGTAAAAGGAAATATAGCATAGTTTTGGGTCTTTAACATTGCCTGGAATTCAATAGCAGATCTGATTTTTTTTTTTTTTTTTAATTTGCTGGTATTTACATATCAGCTGAAGACACTCCTGTTTCTTTCCCCTCTAGGGAGCACTTTTATTAGTTACTAGATCTCTAATATAAAACATGTGGCTAAGAGAAAAATAGTCTCTTCCTTCCTCCCCATGTCTGAGGTCTGCATCTACAGACTGACAGAGATTAATGGACAGTTAACCACCTGTGTTTTCTCTCAGCTTCATGCCCTGCAAGTTTTATTTTTCCAAGCCTTTGTCAACTTTTGGAGATCAGATACACTGCTGGACCTTAGCAGTGCTGGGCAAAGATAAGAGAGAGAAATCAAACAGTTATAAATAGTGATAATAATACTAAGATACATTCAGCAATTACTACGTGCCAGGCCCGTTGCACATTCAATCCTGTTGACAGTGCCGTGAGATGTACTGCAAGCAGTGAGCCCTCTTTAGGAGGAGAGGCTGAGCAAATGAGCTGAAATTTACTTGGACATGGAGCATCTCTCTGTTGGGTACACAAAGCCCAGCTTAGGAATTTTCATAAAAATGAACTCTTAAAGGTGGCCCTTGCTTTGGAAAGAGTAATAGAATATTCACGGTGCTGTGCTATATCCCAGGCGCTGACTGAACACACAGCAACCTGTTGTCTGAGTTGACTTCTGTGATGCTCCGAGGGAGGGCTTATTATTTCCCCCGCCCCATTTTACACATTGGGAATGAGAATTACAGAAAGTTGAAAGAATGTCAATCTTTCTGGAGAGTAAATGTTTCAGAAATGGGCTGTCTACAGGTCTGGGTGATGCTGAGTGTGAAGAGTTCAGGAATTTCATCACTCAGCTCAGCAGACACACTGAGGCAGGGCCTGCATTGTACCTGGGGCCAGGGTCAGGAAGCTGAATAGTGTACAGCCTTACCCACCCTCCTTGATCATTTAGTTCCACTAGATGGATCCATCAATATTCTACTCACTCGTGTGATTGGCCCCAAGAAGAACTGGCCAGATGGTCCAGAACCACAGGATGTGAAATCAAATGATGGCTATTGGGGCAATGCGTTGCATAGTAGAAGGTGCGTGGAGAGCAGCACCAGATTGGGGGAAGGCCGGAGCTGAGCTGAGCTGTAGTCCTGCCACTCAGAGCTTGTGCCAGCGCTCAGGAGCCCTGAGGCTGGGATGGCCCCGGAGGTTATCCCACACAGGGGCACAGGACATGCCTGCAGGCCCAGGCATGTACTGGTCACCAGATGCCTGCTGGCCCTGTGGAGCAGTGTGATCTTGAGCCAGGACTTCTCTGTAGCCTGGAGATTGCAGGGCACTCGCTGGGAAGGGATGATGGTGAGCTGTCAGTCATCAGCTGAGGGAGGAAGGGTTTTTGTCCAGAAAGGATGGAGTCTGTCCTCTCAGGCCCTGGGCACTCAGGACAACTCTGACTCCTTTTCAGCGGTGTCTGTCAGATCCACACAGACCCGTGGTTACCGTGATGGAGGGCGCTCACTATGGAAACAATCTGGCAGTTCCTCAAACGTTAAACAGAGGGGCCACGTGACCCAACCGTGCCACTAGTTGGGGCCAGGAAAAATGAAGCCAGGCATCCACACGTGTACATGAACACCAAGGGCAGCATCATTTGCAACGGCCCAAAGGTGGGAGCAACCCCAGAGCCCCTCCACTGACGGCCCGACTCACACAATGGAAGGCGACTCAGCCGTGTAAAGGGACGAGGCACCTGCCGAGGTACCGCGTACCTTGAACTTCGAAAACCTTGCACTCAGGGAGGGAAGGCTGTCATTGCGTGAGTCCATTTACATGAAGTATCCAGAATAGGCGAAGCCACAGGGGCAGAAATGAAATAGTGGTTGCCAAGGGCTGGGGTGGGGGTGTGACCATTCCTGGGTAGGGGCTTTCTTTTGGGGGCAACAGCCATGTTCTAACATGAGACCATGGTGATGGTTGGATAATTCTGTGAATATGGTGAAAAGAAATGAAAGTGAAAGTTGCTCAGTCGGGTCCAACTCTTTGCGACCCCATAGCCTGTATAGTCCATGGAATTCTTCAGGCAGAATACTGGAGTGGGTAGCCTTTCCCTTCTCCAGGGGATCTTTTCCAACCAGGGATCAAACCCAGGTCTCCCACATTGCAGGCAGATTCTTTACTAGCTGAGCCACAAGGGAAACCCTGTGAATATAGTGGAAACCACTAAATTTTACACGTCTAAAGTGATGATGGTATATGGATTCTCTTTATATATGTATGTATATTTCTATTATATACTTTATATTTATGTATCATCTATGTTTATATATTTAGAATATATACACACACACACACACAGAGTAAGTCCTTGAAGGTTACATACGAACCTTCAAGCTGTGACTTTCAAAGATGTGAATGTGTGTTCACAGGCCCAATCACACAGGTAACTTCACATGCCTCGTGCTTGCATCTGCTACAAGTTGCTGTGCTTTGGTTTCCTTTACTGTATAGCGCTGTGTAGAGTATAGTCTACAGTGCCTTTATTTCAAGCCCAGGATGTCCTGAAGCAAGCATAAAAGCAGTGGTGATGTAGTTAGTACTGGTAGGAAGCATCTGCGGTTGTACTGTACTGTACTGTAAGATTTTCAAGTTTATTTTTTGTACTTTTTTATGTATTATTTGTGTGAAAAGTATTATAAACCTATTTTAGTACAATACCATATGGCCGATTGTGTTAGTTGGGTACCTAGGCTAACCGTTGAAATTGTACTTACAAATGTGCTCTTGGAACAGAACTCATTTGTATATAGGGAACTTACTGTACACGGAAATATGATTTTTTTTTTACAGAGCCAGATTAAGACTTTAGAGACCAAAAGTTCAGAAAATACTGTGAAGTCTCCCATATTGTATTGAAAAGTAAAACTGTACTGAAATGCTTATAACTAGTCTAATGAAGAGCTTAGTTATAAACATAAATCATTCAGCAAATACTGAGTTTTTGATGCACAGAAGGCATGATTCAGATGCTGTAGATTTAGCAGTGCGCAAAACCAAGTCCTGCCTTCATGATTCAAGGAGGAAAACAGGAAATTCTACATTCATATATATATATCTCCTATGCTGTGTGTTACTTGTTCAGTTGTATCCAACTCTTTGCAGCCCTCTGGACAGTAGCCCACCAGGCTCTTCTGTTTGTGGGATTCTCCAGGCAAGAATACTGGAGTGGGTTGCCATGCCCTCCTCCAGGGGATCTTCCCAACCCAGGGAATGAACTTGGGTCTCCTGCACTGCAGGTGGATTCTTTACCATCTGAGCTACCAGGGAATTACAAATATAGTTTCTTTACAATATAGTTTCATATATATGCTTTACAGGGGAGGAAAGTAGGAGATATTTTCTTATAAATATTATATCATGTATAACCCATAGTATATATTTCCATATACAGGCAGTATATACCCTATATATATACTTTCACATGCATATATAGTTTAACATGTATAGTTTCCTCCATAGAGGTAAAAAATAGGATATCTGTGCAAATATATAATTTGCATATAATATATTTACATATTAATATGCATATCACATGTATGTATATTATATCTATATCCTATAGAAAGTTTCACCTTTTAAAAATTAATTAATTTTATTGTTGGCTGTGTCTGTTCTTAGTTGCAGTACCTGGAAACTTTCATTGGCAGCCTGGGTTCTATTGCTGGTCAGGGAGCTAACATCCCACAAGTTGTGTGATATGGCCCCCAAAAAAAGAAAAAGAAGGGCTTCTAGGTGCCAGGGATGACTGCGTCTCATTTCACCCTTACCATGTGTGTTAGTCACTCCGTCACATCCGACTCTTTGCGACCCCGTGGACCGAGGCCCACCAGGCTCCTCTGTCCATGGAATTCTCCAGGCAAGAACACTGGAGTGGGTAGCCATTCCCTTCTCCAGGGGATCTTCCCAACCCAGGGATCAAACCCATGTCTTCTGAATTGCAGGCAGATTCTTTACCATCTGAACCCCGTCCCTTACCATAACGCCTTTGAAAGATGAGGCAGCTGAAGCCCAGAGAGGTTCACTCACCACCTCAGGGCCACACAGCCAACAGGGGCCATGCCTGGGCCATGGGCTCAAAGCTTGTGCCAATTCCTCTGCACACCAGGGCAGTGACGCTGTGTGATGGAATTAGTGGTGACACATATGTACCTTTGCCGCACACAAACAGACTTTAAGTGGGATGCAGGTAGACATTAGCACATAAAGGCTACTGTATTTCTGCACGTTTTATTAACAAGAAAAATATTTCCATTTACCTGCAAGTGCTCATTTCACAGATATTTTTGCTTAGCATGAAGCCAAGATGGAAAGCCAGATAATTTTTTTTGAGTTATCATAAAAACGTTTTACTTTGGGTTTTTTAAGTGTAAGTAAATGATACTGTGCTTCCCTGATGGCTCAATGGTAAAGAATCTGCCTGCCAATGCAGGAGAAGTGGGTTCCATTCCTAGGTTGGGAAGATCCCTTGGAAAAGGAAATGACAACCCACTTCAGTATTCTTGCCTAGGAAATCCCATGGATAGAGGAGCCTGGCAGTCTATACAGTCCATGGGGTTGCAAAAGAGTTGGACGTGAATTAGGGACTGAACAACAGCAAGCAAAATAATATTGCAGATAGTACATGCCAAAAAAAAAAAAAAAATGCAGGAGTCATAAGAGACACAGGTTCCTTGGGTCAGGAATATCTCCTGGAGGAGGGGATGGCAATCCAATCCAGTATTCTTGCCTGGAGAATCCTGATAGAGGAACCTGGCCCACTACTGTCGGTAAGGTCACAAAGAGTCAGACAACGACTGAAGCGACTTAGCATGCATGCACACATATGCATATATATATGTATTATATATATATAATTTTTGGCTGTGTTGGATCTTCAGTGCTGCACAGGGCAGGCTTTTCCTCTAGTTGTGGCGAGCAGGGCTATTCTTCATTGCGGTGTGGCCTCTCTTGTTGTGGAGCACAGGCTTTAGGGCGCACAGGCTTCAGCAGTTGTGGCACACTGGCTTAGTTGCTCTGTGCCATGTGGTATCCTCCCGAATCAAGGATCAAACCCGTGTTTCCTGCATCGGCAAGTGGATTCTTTATCACTGAGCCACTAGGGAAGCCCCTACAGATGGTTCTTTTAAAAACCGTTCAGATAACTTAGTTTTTTGCCTAAATGTTTTAAAAGGCCTTAAATGGAAATAAAATGGCCCTGATTTTATTTCAGTTACTCTAAAAAAAGATATGAACTGTAAGTTATCACTCACAGCTCATCAGTTCAGTTCAGTCGCTCAGTCATGTCCAGCTGTTTGCGACCCCATGAATCGCAGCACGCCAGGCCTCCCTGTCCATCACCAACTCCCGGAGTTCACTCAGATTCATGTTCATCCAGTCAGTGATGCCATCCAGCCATCTTATCCTCTGTCGTCCCCTTCTCCTCCTGCCCCCAATCCCTCCCACCATCAGAGTCTTTTCCAATGAGTCAACTCTTCGCATGAAGTGGCCAAAGGATCGTAGTAAATGTGGGGAACTCAACACAAGCCTGCAGAAGAATGAAGTCTTAAACATTTCAATTGCTGAAAGATTGACTGGGTTCTGTGTAATTATTAATGCTATAAAAAGTGTATAATATTTACCTGGCCATAATAGAACTGTGTAAAAGTCACTTATCTTTCCTGTCACATTTCTCACAGTTATTAAAAAGAATGAAAAGAAGTCTTGTAAATGACCTTTAAACACTGTCTTGTAAACGAAACCAGCATTTAATAATAATGATAATGATAATAATAATAATGGCTATAATTACCAGCTCAGTGCCAGGGATGAAGTGAGCATTTTTCTAGTATTCCCTCTTTAATTCTCACTCTAGTCTTAGATAATAGACAGGATGAAACTCCCCTTTAGGACTTGGAAAAAGCAACTTCCTCCAGCTCACATACCTAGTCAGAGACAGAACCAGATTTTAAACTCATAGCTGCGAAGGTCCCTGCAGGTGGGGTTTTAGGGAACTCAGCTCCATCCCTGAGCCTGAGCCTCACACAGCCTCTGGTGTGCACACAGGAGGGGCTCAAAGAATACTCTGTGAATGAATGGCTAGATGGCTGATTCTAGCGCATCTCATGCAAAGGTTCTTGCAGACAAGCCATTATTAAATGAAAAACCCCCAAAGAAGGAAGGAGGATACTGTGGAATGCTTGTCCAGGCTTAACTCAGCTCCGCATGTGCCAGCGAGCTCAGCTGAAAGGTTATCAACTCTAAGTCCACCCCTGGGTGCAGCTGGCCATGTCCTAGTCCAGCGACTGCCACCTGCCATCAGCAGCCCCTTCTGTGCCGACCAAGCAGGTTGTGGCCTGAGCTGTGGCCTCTCACAGAGGACGCGGCCGCCGGCCCAGGGAGCTGTGCACGGCTTCACACGCCCATCCTTGTGTGAACTGCTCGAGGGCGCTTTGCTTGTGAGCAGCAGGGGTGAGAAGGTGATGATAAGCTTGTGCAAAGAGCAGGGAGCCCGGACAGGGCTGCACTCTCTGGGGCTCCCTCCCAGCTTCCGCCTCCCTGCCCGGCAGGTCCCAGGCCGGGCAGAGCCTCTAAGCCCCTGTGGGGGCTGCAGACCCCAAGCAAAGGCTGGCCTCAGCCCTGGGTTCCCCACCGGCCACTGCTCTTTTCTTTCCCTGGAAACTCACTCTGAGATGCTGGGGTCACAGGACGGGGGGAGGAGGCCCGGGCCAGTCTCACCCCTCAGGGGTCAGCAAAGAGCACTGCCTCTCATTGTCTGAACTCCATCAGAGTCTATTAAGAAAGGAAGCCTGGGGGCCTCAGGACCATTCCATCTTTTATTATTCTAAACTCAAAGAATGTAACCGTTGAAGTAAATGTGGCCAATCCAGACAGTCAGGATTTCTCCAGAAATGTAAAGGCAATTTTCTCGAGAAAATGCGATATTTATGTTTTAAAGGGCAAATTAGCTATTTGCCCTTTGTAACACAGAGGGTGAATTCTGCTTAAGTGCTGCCTACCCCCACCCCCCACCCCCATGGTATAACTTCCTAGGCATCACAGTGCTGTTTGTAAGATAGCCACAGGGTTTATTTTAGAAGTACTGACTTCTGGTCCGTACTGAGTACTCACTGCTGAGCTCGACCTGGTAGAATGCAGCCTTCCTTCCTGCAGGCATGTTTGGGGCCGTGGCAGGACCCCATTTGGGGCCCGTGGGTGTGTATGTTGGAGATCTTTTCTGGAAGTGAGCTCATGCCAGGCTGAGAAGAAGGAGGGAGTGGAGGTGGGGGACTCCATGAACCCTCCCAGCTGGGCCAGCCCTGGTCTCCATGACTACGGAGAATATTCTAGAAAAGCCAGGACAATGTTCACCTCAGGGCAGAAGGCCTGGTGAGCAAGCTGCCCATCAAACTTCTTATGTTGTGGGTTCAGTGTGAGCAAAAGTGGAAATTCCCAGGAACCCCTTCGGGGACTGAGACCTCCAGCGCTGAGATGGGGGGAGCAGAAACTTGGGCATCACCCTCCCTCCCCCAGCCTCCTAGGGTTTGTGTGCCTGTATTTTTTTAAATTTTATTCCCTAGAATACTGCTGTTTTCCAGGCAGCTTCAATTAAAACTGGGGCCCCTTACCTCCAGTAATTACACTGCTGACATTTCAAAGGCCTGATCCTCTTGTTCAGCTGATGTTTTTTCTTGAAGGATCCCTGATGAAGAGCATTTGTTTGGGATTATTTCTGAGCAGCAAATGAGTTCCCCCAAGACAGTCAGACTCTGCTAGACGGCCTCCTGGCTCCAGCAGGGGGCGAGGGGACCTCGGCAGGGTGGGTCAGGGCCGGCCCATTAACCTCTGCCTTCCCTTGGCTGGGACATCAAGGCCTGGCTGGAAATCTAGGACGTATCACCATGGGTGCTAAGGGAGCAGGCCAGGAGCAAGTTCTTGGTGGTAGGATTGGGTTTTGAGCCTGTGATTCTGAAATAGGAGGAAAGAGGACAGGACACAACCTTTAAAAGAGTAACATGGTTATGTTGCTGCTGCTGCTGCTAAGTCACTTCAGTTGTGACCAACTCTGCGACCCCATAGATGGCAGCCCACCAGGCTCCCCCGTCCCTGGGATTCTCCAGGCAAGAACACTGGAGTGGGTTGCCATTTCCTTCTCCAATGCATGAAAGTGAAAAGTGAAAGTGAAGTCGCTCAGTCATGTCCAACACTGTGTGACCCCATGGACTACAGCCCACCAGGCTCCTCCGTCCATGGGATTTTCCAGGCAAGAGTACTGGAGTGGGGTGCCATCGCCTCCTCCGAACAAGGTTATAGGGCATGACAAATTGGTTAGAATCAGGACATCACTGCTGGTACAGCAAGGATAAGACTCTGCCTGCCACTTCAAGGGACATGGGTTCCATCCCTGGTCCAGGAAGGCTCCACATGCTGTTCAGCAACTAAGCCCATACACCATAACTACTGAAACCCGAGTTCCTAGAGCCTGTGCTCTGCGTATGGGAAGCCACCACCATGAGAAGCCTGTGCATCGAAACTAGAGAGTAGCCCCCACTAGCCACAACTAGAGGAAGCCCACACGCAGCAATGAAGACTCAGAGCAGCCCAAAATAAATAAATAAAAAAACTGATAGAATCAACTAGGTCCAAGATGGCAGAAGATTCGACTTCCAGTGGATCTTGAGCCTCATTATACGCTCATTGTGACATTGCTGTTGTTTTTTAGTGGCTAAGTCGTGTCCAACTCTTTGAGACCCCATGGACTGTAACCTGCCAGGCTCCTCTAGCCATAGGATTTTCCAGGCAAGAATACTGGAGTCGGTTGCCATTTCCTTCTCCTGGGGATCCTCCCAACCCAGGGATCAAACCCACATCTCCTACATTGGCAGGCAGAATTTTTTTTTACTGCTGAACCACCAGGGAAGCCCTCATTGTAACATACCAACAAGCTACACACCCACCACTGTCGCAACAGTTCTGAGGCCAGCCATCAAAGATCAAAAAGTGAGTGGTGGCCCTTTTCCTGTAAATTTCTGTCACTTTCTCTAAGTAATTGGGATAATCCTCCCACTCATTAGCCTATGAAATTACCCAGCCCGTAAAAACTAACCACGTCATATTTCAGGACCTCTCAGCTTCTGAGATGACCCACACTCTGTCTGAGGGGTGTGTTTTTAAATAAATCTACTTGTTACCTATCACTTTGTCTCTCAGTGAATTCTTTCTGCGACAGGACATCAAGAATCTGAAATTCACCGGGAGCAGGTCCCCCTGAAAAATGTTTATGTCCTGATCCCCAGAATCTGTGACTATGGGGCAGGAAGAAGGCATTGCTGGCATGGTAGGCTTGCAAGAGGGTAGTCACCAGTGGAGATAATGAGACGGGCAAGAAAGTGGGAAGAGGAGGCAGATGTGACAACACAAGCAAGAGGTCAGAGCTATTTCTGGATGGGCTTGAGAGCCAAGAGATGTTGGCAGTGGCCTCCAGAGCTGGATGAGGCAAGAGAACATTTTCCCCCATGATAGTCTTCTGGAGGGACACAGCCCTGCCCACATTATGATTTTATTTTATTAAAAAAAATGTTATTGGAGTACAGTTAATTTATAACATTGTGTTAGTTTCAAGTGTACAGCAAAGTAAATTGGTTATACATATATATATATATCCACTCTTTTTAAGATTCTTTTCCCATATAGTAATATGTTATTACAGAGTCTTGAGTAGAGTTCCCTGAGCTGTGCAGTAGGTCCCTATTAGCTCTCTATTTAACACACACACAGCATGTATATATCAATCCCAGTCTTCCAATTTATCCCACCCCCAACCCCCTTTACTGCCTTCACCCTCTGGTAACTGTAAGTTTGTTTTCTATGTTTGTGACTCTGTTTCATTTTTGTAAATAAGATAATTTTTACCTATTTTTAGACTCCACGTGTAAGTGATATCATGTGATTTCTCTACCCAACTTACTTCACTCAGTAGGAAAATCTCTAGGTCCATCCATATTGCTGCAAATAGCATTATTTCATTCATTTTTATGGCTGAGTAATATTCCCTTCTATATACGTACTACATCTTTATCCATTTTTCTGTCAATGAACATTTAGGTCATTTCCATGCCTTGCCTATTGTTAACAGTGCTGCTATGAGCACTGGGGTGCC
Organism: Capricornis sumatraensis; assembly: GCF_032405125.1. Classification (NCBI taxonomy): domain Eukaryota; kingdom Metazoa; phylum Chordata; class Mammalia; order Artiodactyla; family Bovidae; genus Capricornis; species Capricornis sumatraensis. The sequence goes on along the minus strand of NC_091085.1, from coordinate 53,843,854 downwards.
TTTGTCTTTTCAGATTAGGCTTTTGTCTGGATATACACCCAGGAGTCGAATCGCTGGACCCTCTGGTTACTCTATTTTTTAAGGAACCTCCATACTCCTCCACAGTGGCTATACCAACTTACATTCCCACCAACAGTGTAGAAGAGTTTTCTTTTCTCCATACCCTCTCTGGCATTTATTGTTTGTAGATGTGATGATGGCCCTTCTGACTGGTGCGACATCTTAATTTTAACCTGGCAAGATGGGTGTCAGGCTTCCGGCTCGCAGAGCTGTATGAGAACAGACTTGCATTAAGCCTCCAGGCTTGTGGATGCTCGTCCAGCAGCCAGAGCTGACAGATGCAGACAAGGTCCTGTCCCATTCTGACCTTGACCCTGCTCAGTGCCCCACAGCCCACAGGAAGCCCTCCTTCTATAAGGATCCAGCTGGAAGGCAATTAGCAGACACAGCCTCGAGACTGTACAAGCAGGAATTCTTATCCATCCCCCAAGCAGACACAGCTTTGGCTTCCAAGAAACTGGGATCCGGGGTCAAGGTGGTCTCCAGCTGGGCATCCAAGGTTGTCTCTGCCACATTCAACCTCACCCCCACCCCCTGCAAACCCACTTTGGACTCACTTTCCCCTCCCCCTCCTTTCCCCTCTCCAGTTGACCTGCAGTCCTCCAGCAGAACTAATCAAGAAGATTACAGGGCAGGCTGTGCGAGAGGAGTCCTCAACCCAGCTCACAGGGAGAAACCAGAGGAAAATCCCTGGCCTCATTTCTCCAAACTTTGCTTTGATTTTTTTTTTTCTTCTTCATTTTTTTTCCCAAAAGTTTCTTCATCACGGATTTCCGGAAGCATCATCTCTGGCGGCTCACACAACAAGTTTCGGCAAAAATCAAAGTCTTAGTTTTCATTGGGCTGGAGGAAGTTTGAACCATGCCCCCCACCCCCCATCAGATGCACAAAGGAATAAATTCCCCCAGCCCAATTAAGGAGCAGGGGCTGGGATGAAAGGAATTCCAGCCTGTTGACAAACTGTATTTCTCATTTTCACATAAAAGTCACAAGATGGAACTTGTTGGCTTGGGGCAGGGAGGTGGGGGTTGGTGCCCGAGTTGGGGTTTAGAAATGTGGGGGGCAGGAGGCTTACAGGGGAAGTGGAAGCTGGAGCATCATCAGCTGGGGCCCAAGCTGCCCATCTCTGCCTGGCTGTGTTACCTGCACTGTGGGTTCCCACCTGGCACACTCAAGCCCACTCCACAGAGCAAGGCAGGTGTGGGGTGGCTGGGTCAACAGGTTCCTAACTCTTTGCACGCTTAGTCATGTCGTGTGTAAAGCAGGGACGATAATACCACCCACTTGTGGGCTGTGAGCAGGTTCAAGTGGTATCGGTGTGAAACACAGCTTCTGGCAGGAGGGTGCTCCCGGAAATAGTAGTGGTATTGGCCGTCTTTGCTGTGGTTACTTATTCCTCATCAGGACCACTCCCACATGCCACCCTCCTGGATTAGGAAAACTAGCTGCCCTGCTTCCTCCTCATAGAGCTTTCCAAGGCCCAGGGGAGAGCTGGGCACAAAATAGGTGCTTAAAAATAGTTCAGTGCTGCCTGGCTGCTAGGGGTTGCATTTATTTATGTTGTGGGTCCAATGCTGCACGCCCCCAGGTGTGGGTGGCTGTCCCTGTTAGAGGCTACATAACCAAATCGCCTGGGGCCTGAATCTCTGCTCCTTACACATGCTCTCCTACACACATTCATGCACTTACACACACACACTCACATGCTTGCCCACACGTTCACACAATCACATATTCATTTTCACACGCTCACATGTTTGCACACTCACACATGCCAACACTTGTTTGCATACATATACACACACTCATGTAATCACACATGTATACACACTCCTGTGTGCTCACACTCTAACACTCACGTGCTCATGCATTCACACATGTATGCACACTCCCAGGTACTCACACTCACACTTATTTGCACATGTCTGGACACTCTCCCACTCACATACATCCGCACTCACTCACACCCCTTAATGCTCACACACAGTATGTACACTTGCCCACACACTCACACCCAGCTTCACAGGACCAGCTGTGCGGCCTCTCCAGAGGCACTTGTCGCCGGCGGGGCGGGGGGGGGGGGGGGTGTCCGGGGGAGGGGCCACTCCACTGGCTGCCCAGCATTCCTCAAGGCAGGAGGCCTGGCCTAGGAAAATTCCAGTCCCTCCGGCCAGCTGACTCTGCCTTTCTTTCTCTGGCGGCCTGACCTCGTGCTGGGGATGCTGCCCACAGGCCGGCCCGGGGACGCCATTCCTTCCTGAGCCTTCCCGGGGGCCCTGGGACACATCTGCTGCTCGCAGAGCTGGCCCGGGGTGGATCTGACACCTGGTTTAGAAAGCCAGGCACTGGCCCATGTGGCATCCACGCCTGTCACGCCCGTGATTCCTCCCATGCCCTTCTCAGCACCACAGGTCACATCCCAACTGAGGGCCACAGTCTACTCACAATCACTTTTCACAGACATTCCTGGAAACTGCGTCCTTTTGGGAGCCCTCAAAGCAGCCGCCCCTCACCATCCTCTCCACTGCTGGCCTCTCAGAGGTCTTGATGGGCATGTGCAAGCAAGGGCTTGCTAACACCCCCCTCTCCCCCACAGTAGTCATCACACTCAGGGCCACAGCCAGAGGCTGAACCCATGTGAACCCTGGAGCTTGGTTACAAGCTGGTCACCCAAGGGTGGGGGTGTGATGCTGCAGCTGCTCCTAAAGCCAAAGCTATTTGGAGGAGGGGGAGGCCTCCTGGAACATGGCCTCTCCCAACCTTGCTGGAGTCCCCATCAGATACAGGGTTTTCAGGGACAGTGGAGACCAATTCTCTCAATAAGCCCTATAAGAGCCAGCTTCCTGGTGACAGGGGCAGAGTTATTTCTGAGCAGGCTTTTAAAACCGATCTCTGTGGAGACAGCCCACATATCCATCAGTGAATGAATGGAGGCACACATGTAGTCCATCCATACAATGGAATATTATCCAGCCTTGCAAAGAAACAAAATATTGCATGCTACAATGTGAATGAACCTCAAAAACAAAGTGAAGGAAGTCAGGCACCCAAATCCACCTATTGTAGGATTGGATTTTTAGGAAATTGACCAGAGGATGTATATCCACAGAGACAGAAAGAAGAGCGTTTGTTGCCAGGGTCTAGGAGGAGGGAGGGCTAGGGGATGATGGCTAAGGGATACAGGGTCTCCTTTCGGGGTGATGATTATGTTTGGAACTAGATAGAGGGGGTGTTGGGCTTCCCAGGTGGTGCTTGCCAATTCAGGAGACATAAGAGACGTGGGTTCAATCCCTGGGTTGGGAAGATGCCCTGGAGAAGGGCATGGCAACCCACTTCAGTATTCTTGCCTGGAAAACCCCATGGACAGAGGAGCCTGGCAGGCTATATAGTTCGTAGGGTTGTTAAGAATCAGACATGACTGAAGTGACTTAACACGCAGAGTGGGTGTTTGTACAACATTGTGGATACTAAGTGCCACTGAATTGTACACTTTAAAATGATTCATTTGGTCTCATGCATTTTACCTTAATTAAAAAATATTTGATCCCTGATTTTTAAAAGGATATTCATTATTCCAGAGGACACACTTGACAACAGGAAAATCTATTTGATTTATGGCCCAAACACTTAGAAGTCAGAAGCTCTGCCCATCATGGAAATTTCATAAATAACTGGGCATTGGTTTTACTTGGAAAATTGGATCAGGCTGCTTGCTTGGCTGTTAACTTAGTTATGTGTTACACGCAAAGGGTCGGAAACCTCTAACTCACAATTTCAGTCAAGTGGGGGAAATGAAGCCGCAGAAGCCTATAACTATGTTAAGGTCGAATCCTTTACCATGCTTTTCCAGAGGGCCCTTGGTGAGGGGCACCTAGCCTGTCCTGTGACAGAAGAGGGGAACATGACCACCCAGAATGTCAGTGTGAGGGGCAGGTGGTGAGGGACCCGGAGACTGGCACAATTAAGAAGAAAATGGAAACAGAGTTGTTTGACTCATGCACAATTTTCCTGTTGTGTGTTTGCTGAATGTCTTCCAGGCATGAGAATTATTCTGGATGCTGGGCTGGGGGAAAGTTAAGGATAATGGTCACCATGGCCCCAGCAATAATAATAACACCAATATTGATAATGCCCTTTGCCAGGTGGTCACACATGTCAGCTCATACAGTAACTGGTATGACTGGGTGACCCAAATGTTCCTTCTAAGACTGCGTGTCCACATCTGTACAAGACAAATAACAGTGGTCATGATGCTGTTATAAATATTAAACTAAGGCTTAGTGACAAATAGTCCATTTTTAACAAAAGGTTCGACTCACATTGATTGTCCAGCATTAATGTCATCTGGGTCCAGTTCAGCTCTGCTGATAGGAGAGACATGCATTCATATGACACGATATTTCTAAAGAGTTTCACCTGCATTTGGCAAAGTGAAGATTCAGTCCCTTGTCTTAAGAAGTGAGGTTGGGCTTTGTAGCGTGAATGATAAGAGAATGCAAAACAAAACATAGTGCAAAACTAAGTACATAATATGAAATAAAATAGTGCTCTAATAAAACTATGCTATTTCCAACATGGTCATGGGAAGGCAATTTCTAGATTACTGTCCCAAGCTGAATTTGAAATGTTTACTGAAGGTAGAAAGAGGAGGGTGGAGGAAACACTGGTGGACATGGACCAAGAGCAGGAGTTTGAAAGGACATGACATGGGGAGGATGTGAACACTCCGGGAAAGCTATAATACCATGCTCCCTGCAGACCTGGCCGAGGTTATGAAATGCCCTCCGGGCAGAAAGAGCCCTAGGCAGAGAACTTGCTAGCCTCAACTGAAGTGGAATAGTTAGTGGAGCGTGGGCAGGAAAGGCACACTGGGGGGAAAAAAACCCAAAAAACAATTCTGTCATCATCGTTGTCATCATCACTGTCACCATCAGCATCGTCAGCATCACCATCATCATCACCATCACTGCCATAATCACCATCGTTCTCACCATCATCAGAGGAGCCTGGCGACTATAGTTCGTGGGGTCGCAAAAGAGTCGGACAGTGTAGCAACTGAAAGCAACAGCAGTCGGTGCCACCATCGTTGACAATTTCTGAGCACTTACTCAGTTCCAGACACAACACAATGTACTCCATGAGCATTATCCATTTAATCCTCCCAACAGCCTTACGTTGCCGGTTCTACAATGATCCCTTTTAACAGATAAGAAAACTGAGGCTCAGAGAGGCTAACTTGCCCAAGATCAGACAGCTGGGAATAGCAGGATTAGGACTTGGTGGGACCTGGGTGTTGTAAATACACGCAGCCACTGTAAGTGTTCAATGATTAAGCCCTGTGCAAGGGAAGCTGGGTTCTCTCTATGCCGCCTGGCAGGGGGTATTTTTTGCTGGGGATAATTACCATATGTGATTCTGCCAACTCACTGCATTTTACTGATTCTAAGACACATGATTTTCATATTTTAACATCTTTGAAGTTGGGATGGTGTGTCGTAGTTTGGTCTTGGATGACATACAATGATGGAATCAATGATGTCTTCAACTCAATGAAAAGTGAAGACTTAAGTTCCTGGAACAAGTATGTTTCCTTCTCATGGCAGACATTGATTGTGTTGTTGTTGCCATTGGACTTAAACATTAAAAAGAAAAAGCAACTCCTAGATTAACTGTATATATAAATGATTTGCTGTTGTGTAACAAATAATCACAAAAGTTAGCAGCTTACAAAACAATTGTATTTTATTTTGCAATTTTGGGGGCTTAAGCTAATGTGGGTGACTTTCTTTTCTACCTGGCATTGACAGTTTCCTTGGAGGAATTCAGCTATGGGAAGGGGTGTTCCTGAGGGCCCAAATGATGTCACTCACACCTTGACAGGGCTGGCTGGAAGGCTGCGCTTAGCTAGCAGCATTGACCAGAGTACTACCTGTGGCCTCTTTAACATGTTGGCCCCAAAGTAGAAGGGCATCTTCCATAGAGGCTGAAAGCTTGTATTTCAAGACCCCAAAGCAGAGCTGCAAGGTCTTTGATGAACTAGCCTTGGAAGGCAAATGACATCTCTCTGATTCCATGTGGGAGAGAAGTTTGTGAGGGAGCAAGTGCTGGGAGTTAAGGCTTGGACACCATCTTGGAAGCTGGCTCCCACTCTAGGAATGAATATGGCCTCCTTCACCTTCCACTCTGGATTCACTCGGGGGCTAGTATTGGATACCTACTCTCTGTCAAGCATTGTCCTCAGCAGCAAGTAAACAAGAAGCACAAAGTCCTGTCCTCACAGCAATGACACTGCAATGGGGATGGAGTAGAAAAAAGTAGAAAAAATGCATCAGTAGGGGAGTTAGGAATAGTGACAACCACTTAAAATAAAGATCTAGAGGGAATTCCCTGGTGGCCCAGTGGTTAAGACTCAGCACTCTTATTGAGGTAACCTAGGTTCAGTCCCTGACTGGGGAACTGAGATCCCCATAAGCCATGTGGCACAGCCAAAAATAAAGAAAAAGTCTTAGATAAAGGATGGAATTATGATTGCTCTGAATGATAAACAGGAACTGAATTTGCTGGAAGAGCATTATGGGTGAGGGGAACAGCTTATGCAAAGGCTGTAGGGTGGAAAGGAGCTCAGGTTTTCAAGGGACAAAGGACAGGCCAGTGAGCAGTGGCATGTGGGGGGCTAGGGTGAGCAGCAGGAAGAGCTTTAGAGGTGGGAAGGCCAGACTGGGTGGCACTGGGGACCATGGTAAATGGTGTGGGCTTTATCCCAAGTGCACTGGAACTGATCCAGGGAATTGCCCCAAGGCGCGAGTCACTGGGTAATTAATTGAGTTCTGTACGGTTTGCAACCAGCTGGGCACAACCAGGGGTGAGGTGGTTCAGCAAGACCAGCCTGCCCTTAGCACAACTGTGACACAGGTGAGGCCCGTCTGCTGCACCCACTCACCTCCCAGGCCCTCCCCAATGCCTGGGTTACTCCCTCCTGGGGCTTGGCACTCCTACCTGCCCTTGGGTCATGCATCTCACACCCACACCAGGAAACCATATGCAGGGGCTCGGTCAGCCAGGCAGGGAGAAAAAGGTGCTGAATGAAGTCGATGACATGAAAACTCCAGAGAGAATGCTGCCAAGCTCAGTCTGGGGAGGATTCCTCCAGTCTCTCTGTGTTATTTCGGATGTGCCTTTTAAAAAAAATCAAAGAAGGAAAAAAGTGACTCTTGTTCTGGCTGTCGGCAAGGAGCCCCAGGGTTGCTCCTAAATTCAGGGGAATCAGTTCAGTTTTCAGAGTTCTAAACACATCAAACCTTCAATCATGGGACCCTCTGAACCTGTTGTTTCACTAAACTTTCTTGATTTGATTGTTTACTTTTTCATAACCCCTTTAGTGGGCTTCCCCTGGTGATTCAGTGGTAAAGAATCTGCCTGCCTATGCAGGAGACACAGGAGATGCAGTTTCGATCCCTGAGTCAGGAAGATCCCCCGAAGGAGGAAATGGCACACACTCCACTATTCTTGCCTGGGAAATCCCATGGATAGAGGAAATTGGCGGGCTACAGTCCATGGGGTCACAAAAGAGTCAAACCCGACTTGGTGACTAAACAACAACAAATCCCTTTAGCCCTCCCCAAAGGGCATGGTATACAATTGATGAATAATAAATGCTTGAATAGTAATTGTGTGATTGTGGTAGGCAGAATAATGTCCTCTCAGCCCCCTCACTCCCAAAAAATGTCCACATCCTAACCCTGGACCCTGTGGCTATGTTACCTTCTAGGATAAGAGGGGATTTAGCAGGCATGATTAAAGTTAAGCATCTTGGGAGGGGAAATTTTCCTGGATTATCCAGGTGGATCCAATCTAATCACAAAAATACTGTAAAATGAGGAACATTTCCCAGCTATGGTCACAAAGAGATAGGATTACAGAAGAAGGGTCATAGAGGAGAGACAATGATGACTTTGAAGATGGAGGAAGGGGCCATAAGCCAAGGGATGTGGGTGCCTCTAGGAGCTGGAAAGGGAAGGAAATGACTTCTCTCCTAACACTTCCAGAAGGAATACAGCTCTACTGACATCTTGATTTTAGTCCAGTGAAACCCATTTTGGACTTCTGAGCTTCAGAACCATAAGAGAATAAAAATTGGGGTTGTTTTAAGCTACTATGTTGGTGATAATTTGTTGTGGCAGCCATGGAATCTTGTCCAGAAATTCTAACTCATACCTCTTTTTTCTATTCTGTGCCCATCATTTTGGAAGATATGTTATTTTTGAGATGGCATAGGTTTTAGCCAGGACTTTTTCATTTGTAAGCCTCTGAGACCCAATTCAAAATGGCTTAAGACATAAACAAAGGAGTGTATTGACTCATTTTAATGGGAAGTTAAGAGTCTGGGGCATGGTTAGACTTGAGTGCTATCATCAAGAAGATGTGATAGATTCATACAATGGAATATTACTCAGCCATAAAAGGAATGAAATAATGCCATTTGCAGCAACATGGTTGGACCTAGAGATTGTCATATAATACTAAGTGAAGTAAGTCAGACAGAGAAAGATGTGATATCATTGATGTGTGGAATCTAAAATATGATGCAAAGAACTCATGAAACAGAAACACGCTCACAGAATTAGAAAACAAATTTACGATTGCCAAAGGGAAAAAGGGGAAGGAGGGTTAAATTAGGAGTTTGGGATTAACATAAACACATCACTATACATAAAACAGATAGCCAAAAATGTATAGCAGAGGGAACTATACTCAATATTTTGTAATAACCTATAAGGGGAAAAACTCTGAAATATATATATACATATATACATATGTATATGTGTGGGTATATATAGCTGAATCACTTTGCTGCACACTTGAAACTAATGCATTTTAAATCAACTATACTTCAGTGAATAAATAACTCTATCTCCCCTCCTGCCCTCTTCTGTGTGTCCCCAAGCTCAGCATGTAGCCTCGCCAGGCATCCCTAACTTAGAGTCCCCAGCTGACAACCTCTATGCTTTAAGCCCAGTGGAAATAAAACCTTCTTTCCCTCACGGGTGTGAATTGAAGTTCTCAGCCTGATGGTTATTGGCCAGGATTGGGCCCCACAACTATCCCTGAACCAATCATGAGGCCAAAAAGATACAGTGCTTTAATTGGCCAGGTTTGAGTTCCACGACCATCCCCTGCAGTCAGTGAATGATGGAGCATAAACGGAGAGGGTTTCTCAAAAAATTTTCATAGACTGTTACCCAGAGATGGAGAAATGGGTGTTAAGTGCCAAAACAAATGTCTACTACAGGAATGCTGGACTTTCATTTGTTCACTAGAAGACCAACTGGTCGACCACTGTGGACCGACCCTTCCCTGAAATAGTGTTTAGGAGATATATTTGGGCATAATTTGTAGAAACCATACTTGCAGTGACCCTTCAGATCCACCCTTCCTGGCAACTCCAACATGAGACGAGAACATGTCACAGACGCTTTATTCCCATGTGAAAGTTTACCTCTGGGTCCCGAAGCAGGCACTTAACCTTGGGGTCTTTTCCAGTTTCTTTGCAAACAAGTTTCCCATCCTGCAGCCGCCCTCTTGGAATCCCTCCTGATTGTCTTCTGTCATGCTGGGACTGGGAACATTCACTCGTGTTTGTTTTCACAGAGTTTGCAAACTTGAGTCTTGGCCCAAAACCAGGGAAATAATCGGCTTTTTCCATCCGCCCACCGCCATCCCCAACTGGCCTCCAGAAAAGCCCTGGGAACACTGTGGGCAGGACTTCTGATGAGCTAGAGAGAAGGGTATCACAGTTGAAGCTTCCAAACAAGCTAGGCTTGTCTGCCAGCCCTTAGCACCTGCCCATCATGGTTGGACTCCATGTCTGTTGCCTAAGCTGAATCCTTTCCCATGAGCGAGGATTTATCCTGTTCCAGCAATCCTGGTACCTTGTCAGACGCTCAGCAATGACTCCAAAAATGGAGATTCCATTGGGATATAGATCCCAGGGCCCAGGCCCCCCTCATGTTTCTTTTAAGTCTCTGTGATACCACCCCCACTTTCAAGATCAGACACTACAGACCAAAGGCCAAAATACATTCACCCCAGGACGTTGGTTCTTCAGTTCAGCAACAGAATGAGTCACAGATAATTCTTCTTAGGCTACACTCAGTTGGCACAGCCAGACCAAAATACTTTGGGCTAATTCATTTGGCAAGAGCATCAAAGCCCAAAGGGGATTGAGTCCAAGTTTTCTCCTCTTTTAAAAATAAAATAAAACAGAAACAAAAACAAACCCTGGCATGAAGAGAAGCAAAACTCTGATTACCTTTCATCTTCTGCATTTGTTAGAACAGAGGTGCCACGAGGGCATGACTCCTGCCTGGTTTTGCTCACCATTATACCCCCCCGCCCCACACTGAACATCATCCCTGGCGCATAGTAGGTGTTCAAGAAGTGTTAGCTGGATGATGTGTCAGTTACTATTGTTAGATAAGAAACCACTTGAAACTTAATAACCTTTTATCCATGAGTCTGTGGGTTAAGAGTTTAGTTACGGGGACTTCCCTGGTGGTACAATGGATAAGAATCGCCTGTCAATGCTGGAGACACAGCTTCAATCCCTGGTCCAGGAAGAGTCCACAGTCCGTGGAGCAACTAAGCCCATGTGCCACAACTACTGAGCCTGTGCTTAGAGCCCGAGCTCTGCAAAGGAGGGTAGCCCCACTGTACTGCAACTAGGGAAAGCCCGTGTGCAGCGACAAGGACCCAGCACAACCAAGGAATAACAAAAACATGAATAAATTAAAATGAGTTACAGTTAAAAGAATTTGGATATGGCACAGCAGAATCTGCTCTACAGCATCCAAGGTCTCAGCTTTGAAGACCCAAGGATGGGGGGTGACTCAAAGGCTGGAGACTGGAGTCACCTGGAGATCTTGTCACTCAACATGCCTGGTGTTTGCTTTCTGTCAGTTGGGAACTCAGCTGGGTTGTCAGACACAGCACCTATATGTGGTCTCTCCATGTGGTCTTTCCACATGGGTAGCTTGAACTTCCTCCAGCATGACAGCATCTTCAAAAGAACCAGGAGGAAATGGCATCACCTTTTGTGACTGTTCTCAGAGGCCCAGTAGCATTACTTCTGTCATTATCAGCCCGTTCATATTCAAGGAGAAGGAACACTGATTCTCTCTTGACGAGAGAATTTGGGTCAAAGTCACCCTGTGAGAAGAATGTGGGATGGGTGGTGATGCTTCAGCCATTTTGTGACATATGGTCTGCCTCAGATGGTGAAAGGATGAGATAGTCCATCAAGGCATCTTTGCAATGACATACTCAACCCATTCCACTCATGTTCAACTTTTTTAAAGTAGCCTTAAGCATAATACAGTAGCCTTAAACATCATCAAGAGTGGACAGATTGAGCTCAGATTCAGTGTTGGATTCAAAGCACCTTCCTGAAGAAAACAACACATCAACCTGGGTGGTAACATTGTTGGGTTAAAAGTGAAGCCAATTCCATATCAATATCCCAGTCATAATATCGTGTTGTAGGTCTGCCAGACATTATCATTACTGAGGAGACTGGGTAAAGATACACCTCTGTGTTATTTCTTAGGACTCTCCAATTATTTCAACAGAAATTTCAGTGAGAAGACCGTCAAGCCAGGCTCTGGGGATTCAAATCCTAATTCTGTCACTATTCAGCTGGGTCCATGCAGACCCACAGTCTAATATATCTGTGCCCAGTTTCTCACCTGTAAGATGCAGCCAACAACAATATAGGCTCCCCATAATGAGATAAAATGCCTTTCCATTGGACCCACAGGCATTCAAGACAACACATACATTCTGAACAATTGGAAAGAGAAAGCTAATACCTACCCTGGAAAGACTACCATGCCAAAAGTTTTGCCCCAGACATCCGCTGAATGTCAACTGATGTTGACTACAGGCATTTCCTGGGACATTAGTAAAAAGAACCAGGTTGAGAAAATAGAGCATATGTTTAAAATATCTAGCCTGGGACTTCCCTGGTGGTCCAGTGGTTAAGAATCTGCCTGCCAATGGAGGGGACCTAGATTCAGTAGCTGCTCCAGGAAGATTCCACATGCCAAAGAGCAACTAAGCCCATGTGCCACAACCACTGAGCTTTGTGCTGCGATTACTAAGCCTGCGTGCTCTAGACTCCAAGCTCTGCAACAAGAGAACCCACCGCAATGAGAAGCCCACACACCCCAACTAGAGAAAGATTGTGGGCAATGCCAAAGACCCAGCGCAGCCATAAATAAATACAGAAATAAATAAAATACCTAGTCCGTGGCCAGGGAGTCAGGACACATGCAACCCCACAGAACGACTTGACTGAGAACTTACATACTCACCTTTTCCCAGATGCTGAAAGGCCTGTGAGTGAAAAATAGAACATCTTAGTTCAGGATCTAGAGGCCCACGTGATGCGTCAAGCTCTTTGGCTCTGGTCTCCCATCTTATACTTAGAACAGCTTATAAGACATGATTTCCCCCTCTTGATAGATTAGTTCATGGAGGCTCAGCGAGACTGCCATACGCCTAAGGCCACACAGCTCAGATGTGGACCAAAACACTGTTGAAAGCCAGCTGGCTGGCTCAGAAGTCAGGTTTCTTCTGCTGGTCCTTCTCCTAGGCCTGCTCCTCCTTGCTGTCAGAATCAGAGACAATCCCCTCGGCGCTCTGCAGACCAGGCTCCAAGCTGCCCCAGAGGAGCCTTGCTGTTAACTCCTGCGCTTGCATTTTGCCTGTAGAGATGCTCAGATGGGAGCCTCTCCCCTGCCAGGCACACCGGCGCTGCAACTGACAGCGACAGAGTCCCTGCACACCCCACCGTCACACTCGTGCCAGAGGGGGTGACGCCGGAGAGGCATCCAGAGGGGCTCTGAAGCTAGACCACATGCATTTAAATCCCAGCGGGGCAATCATGGCCTCAGTTTCTCCATATGTAAAAGGGGGCATCACAAGAACGCCAACATCATGGGACCCTTTTGCGGATGAAACGAGGTGATTCCTGCACAGAACTTTGGGTTTCCCAGAGGGAAATCTAAAGTGAGCAAAAGAAAGGAAACACAAAGCATCACATTCAACGGCACATCCTTCTTGGACTGTCCATCTTATGAGGGGGGGATTTGAAAGCCTTTTCAGGACCCTTCCAAACAAAGGTGGAGGAGTTTGTTTGCTCTCAGATCCTGTCTGCAACCTCTCCACCCTGCTGGCATTAGAGTGAGCTTAACTTCTGGGCTCCCTTGCCATCTGACTTAGGGTGGGTTCCAACAGAGGAAGATGGACCATGGCAGGCAGAAGTCTGGATGGCAGGGCAGGGTCTTGCTCCCCTTCCCTCTGTTCTGGGAGGTGCAGCTTTTCCTCCATGGCTTCAGCACCACCGGAGGGTCTCTCCTCCTGGGTCCCACTGCTGTCTTAGAAACCCCTGCCTCTGGCCTAGCTCCAGCTGGTTTCCCAGGTCAGGTGACATGGCCTCCTCCTGTTGTCCCTCCTGCCCAGGCAGGTGGTGGCTTCCTGCCCCTGCCACTCTCTGGGTGCTGCGCATGCCCGACTGGGATGCTGCTGGATCCTCTGGGGGCAGGGATGGGATTTGAAGCCAGATAGCCATGTGAAGTCAAAAACCACTGGTCTTGGATCACAGCATCCCTGACCTAACGTGTCCCTCCCCAACAAATCTCGGATACTTTTGGTCGGGAGTTGAAGGGTATCACCCCAAAATGCATGTTCACCCAGAATGTGACCCCATTTGGAATAAAGGTCTTTTCAGATGTCATGAAGGTGAGGAGTGAACAAGATCACACTGGATTAGGGTGCCTGCCAAGTCACTTCAGTCGTATCCGACTCTTTGCGACCCTATGAACTGTAGCCCACCAGGCTCCTCTGCCCTTGGGATTCTCCAGGCAAAAATACTGGAGTGGGTTGCCATTTCCTCCTCCAGGGGATTTTCCTGGGGGTTGAACCCATGTCTATTACATCTCCCTCATTGGCGGGCGTGTTCTTCACCACTATGCCACCTGGGAACCAGGATTAGGGTGGGCCCTCTATTCAATGAGGGATGTCCTTAAAGAAGAGGACAGACAGAGACACATGATGACAAAGGTAGAGACTGGGATGAAGATTCTACCAGCCAAGGAAGGCCAAGGACTGCCAGCCACACCAGGAGCTGGGGAGACAAGGAACAGACACCCCCCTCTTACCAGAAGGTTCACCAGGAACCAGCTCTACGGACACCTCGGTTTTCAGACATCTGGCCTCCAGACCTGTGACCCTTGGGCCCTTCTTCTGGGATCTGATTCCACCGGCCCCTCGACCAATACAGCGCCCCCGGAAAGTGGGCTCTCGACGTGGGCCAGGTGCAAAGTGTACAGTTGCCCTTTAAATACATGAAAAGGGATCCTGTGAAGAGTGAAAACAAAAAACCTGATGAACAAGATAAGAATTCAACTTGAAAGATGGGTAAAGAGCAAGATGAAGCTGGGCTGGGCAGAATCCGCCCAGCTCTACTTGCTCTGCCTCAGGTCATAAACGAAGGGCGATCCCGGGAAAACAGCTCAGCAAGGCAGGCTCCTCCCGTGTGGATGTCTGGGGCCTGTGCCTGCCCAGGCCCAGCTGTCTGGGTGGCAATGGCAGACACTGGTCAGTGCAGGCTAAGCTGTGGCCCACAACTCCGACCCCAGGGCTGAACACATGGAGGTTGCTTACTGCTCATATGAAGGTCTAATGACAAGTGTGTGTGTGTTTCTGTGAGTGTATATTTGTGCAGGTGGGCAGGGGTATGTACGTGTGAGCATGCATGCAGGTATTCACATGTGATGTGTGAATCTGTGTACATGCATATATATGTGAGTAGCTGTGCGTGCATACATTTGCATGCAAGCATACATGTGTGATATGTGTACATGTATGCATGTCTGTGTTTGTGTGTGTGCATGTGTGGTGTGCATGAATGTGTGTGTGTGTGTGTATGTATGGGTCTGTTCTTTCCACTCAGTGGTTCCACCATCCCCTGGGGCTCTGAGACCCCACCAGTTCTCCATATGTGGCTCACAGATAAGGAAAGAGACGGTATAACTAGGAGAACTGGAGAATTCACAGGGTCCACCCTGGAAACATGACGTCACTGCCTTCCAATGCCATTGGCCACACGGGGTCACATAGCTACATCCAACTATTGGGTAGCAAAAAGTTCTTTTGGGGTTTTCCGTAACATCGTATGATAAAACCTGAACGAACTTTTGGCCAACCCAACACAAGGGGACTGAGAAGGGCCCCTTTCTGCATCCCCAGAAGAAGGGGAATGGGGCCTGGGGAGTCACACCACACTGCCTCCACCACCGGCTCTGACATTCCCATTCTCAGTGCTTCCTTCAGGTCCGGCCAGCCTCCTGCCTCTACCGGCTTTGGGGTTGAGGGGAGAGGGCCAGTCACAGGACCCAGGAAGGCAGCCAGAGCCCTTGACCCACTAGACAACAGCAGGGCTGATGGATAAGAGTGCGAGTTGACTTGATCAGTCAGTGTCAAGAAGAATTGGGTCCCCAGAGTTTTGCTGGAATTACTGGGGAAAAAAGTGCCCTTATGTCCACTCTGTTCCAAATGCAAGTGTGTAGCTGCCAAAAGCAAGCTTGCTGTCAACAGATAGGAGAACAGAACCCAGAGAGAAGAAAGATGGATTCTTGATGTCATCCCTTGATTCCCTGGATCCACCCATACCTGAAGCTCTCCCTGTGGACTTAATGCTGGCTCAGCTGCTAAAGAATTTGCTTCAGTGCTGGAGACCTGGGTTTGATCCCTGGGTTGGGAAGATCCCCTAGAGAAGGAAATGGTAAGCCACTCCAGTATTCTTGCCTGGGAAATCCCATGGACAGAAGAACCTGGCAGGCTATAGTCCAAGGGGTCGCAAAGAGTCAGACACGAATGAGTGACTTCAAATTCAGGGGGCTTACCTAAGTTAGAATTTTCAGGATTGTTTGTCATTTGCCACCAAAGAGTTCTCATGAAGGCGATATGAGGTGTGATGGCTCTACCTGGTTCTAATATGGAGTATGAATTTTCCCTCCTTGGTAGAGTGTCTGTTGTACCATCTGGGTGTCTCTCCCTACTCCCCCACCATGAACATTAAGAGATAGGGATGCACGGAAAAACACAACCAGACTCAAAAGTCTTTTCAGCCAGTCTTCCTTGAGAAGGAGAAGACATTGTTGAATATTGTATGGGGTTTTTAAAAGTTTGATGGCAGGTAGGTCGGAGACAGGGGAGGAGGCCCTGGGACAGCTGGCCCCAGGCAGGCCCCTCACTGGGGCAAGAAGATTTATCAGTCTCCTATTGCTGCTGTAACAAATGACCACGAACATAGCAGCCTGAAACAACACAAATCTATTCTCTTACAGTTCTGGAGGCTGGCAGTCCTAAATGAGTCTAACTGGGCTAAAATCCGGGTGTTGGCTAGGATGTGCGCTTCTGGAGGTTGCCTGCCTTTTTTAATCCGTGGGCCCTTCCCCTGTCTTCAAAGTACATCCCTTGGACTCATCTTTCATCACCATGTCTTTTCTGACCATGATCCCCTGGCTCTCTCCTATAAGGATCTAGTGATGACACTGGGCCCACCCAGATGATCCAGGATAATGCCCCAACTCACTTCCTTTCTGTCATCACATCAGCAGAGTCTCTTTTGCCAGGAGGCAGCATCTTCACAGGTGCTGGGAATTAGGACACTGGCTTCTTTAGGAGGCCACTCTTTGGTCGACCACAGAAGTGGTCCATGACCTCCATCAGGCCACCCTCCACTTCCTGCCTCCCACAGTCAGAAAAAACAAAACACAAAGTTCTTAACAAAGTCTCTTTTGTTACCAAGATATATAATGTGGGCAATCTCACATCAAGCCCTAATGCGCAGCGTCTGCTGAAAAATCAAAAGATCCAGCCCTCCTGAGTTGCCTTTCTCCATGGTGAGAACTGGTTGGAAGCGCACAGGAGTTGCTTCTTGCAATGAAGTGTGGACTCTCCAGTGTGCCCCAGACCTCACCACTCCCTCTCATCTCTCAGTTCCTGAGACCAGAAATCAGCTGACACTTATAGCAAACTGATGCTTCCTTTTAAAATGTCTTCTTATAGAGGAGATAAGATGAAGGCGAGATGTTTCTCACACACACATCTTGACTGCAGGGCAGAAATCCCAGCTTGAGTTCTCACACACGGCTGACCTCCCTGACAGATGCTCCCAGTTGAGCCCTACAGGCATATTCGTTTGTGATCGTCCTGTTGAGTATTTGTCTGTCTTGCTGTCTGCAACCATATCCTTTGTCTACCTTCTATCCTGACTGCAGACCTCCAATTTTTTTTTTCAGACCTCCAATTTTTAATGGAAATAAACAGTTAAGTGTTTCAAGTTGAAGTATGCCCCCTCGAAAGGATTAGGTTGGAGTCCTAAGCCCCAGAATCTCAGAAGGTGACTAATTTGGAAATAAGATCATTGCAGATTAAAGGATGCTTGCTCCTTGGAAGGAAAGTTATGACAAACCTAGACAGCATATTAAAAAGCAGAGATATCATTTTGCTGGCAAAGATCCAAATAGTAGAAGCTATGGTTTTTCCAGTAGCCATGTATGGATGTGAGCGTTGGACCATAAAGAAGGCTGAGAGTTGAAGAATTGATGCTTTCGAATTGTGGTGCTGGAGAACACTTTTGAGAGTCCTTTGCACCGCTAGGAGATCAAAACAGTCAATCCTAAAGGAAATCAACCTTGAATATTCATTGGAAGGACTGATGTTGAACCTGAAGTCTCTCAATAGTGTCCAACTCTGTGCGACCCCATGGACTGCAGCACACCAGGCCTCCCTGTCCTTCGCCATCTCCTAGAACTTGCTGAAACTCATGTCCATTGAGTCAGTGATGCCATCCAACCATCTCATCCTCTGTCGTCGCCTTCTCCTCCTGCCTTCAATCTTTCCCAGCATCAGAGTCTTTTCTAATGAATCAACTCTTGCATCAGGTGGCCAAAGTATTGGAGCTTCAGCTTTAGCATCAGTCCTTCCAATGAATATTCAGGATTGATTTCCTTTAGGATTAACTGGTTTGATCTCCTTGCAGCGCAAGTGACTTTCAAGAGTCTTCTCCAACACCACGGTTCAAAAGCATCAGTTCTTTGGCACTCAACCTTCTTTATGGTCCAACTCTCACATCCGTACATGACTACTAGAAAAACCATAGTTTTGACCAGACAGACCTTTGTTGGCAAAGTAACGTCTCTGCTTTTAACATGCTGTCCAGGTTGGTCATAGCTTTTCTTCCAAGGAGCATACAACATTTCAAGGCTGCAGTCGCCATCTGCAGTAATTTTGGAACCAGAAAATGAAGTCTGTCACTGTTTTCTTTGTTTCCCCGTCTATTTGCCATGAAGTGATGGGACCAGATGCCATGATCTTCATTTTTTGAATGTTGAGTTTTAAGCCAGCTTTTTCACTCTCCTCTTTCACTTTCATCAAGAGGCTCTTTAGTTTCTCTTTGCTTTCTGCCATAAGGGTGGTGTCATCTGCATATCTGAGCTAATTGATAGTTCTCCTGGCAATCTTGATTCTAGCTTGTGCTTCATCCAGTCTGGCATTTCACATAATGTACTCTGCATGTAAGTTAAATAAGCATAATGACAGTATACATCCTTGATGTACTCCTTTCCCAATTTGGAACAGTCCATTGTTCAATGTCCAGTTCTAACTGTTGCTTCTTGACCTGCATACAGATTTCTCAGGAGGCAGGTCAGGTGGTCTGGTATTCCCATCTCTTGAAGAATTTTCTACAGTTTGTTGTGATCCACACAGTCAAAAGCTTTAGTGTAGTCAATGAGGCAGATGTTTTTCTGGAATCCTCTTGCTTTTTCTATGCTTCAACAGATGTTGGTAATTTGATCTCTGGTTCTTCTGCCTTTTCTAAATGCAGCTTGAACATCTGGAAGTTCACTGTTCATGTACTTCTGAAGCCTTGGTTGTAGAATTTTGAGCATTACTTTGCTAGTGTGTGAGATGAGTTCAATTGTGCAATAGTTTCTGAACATTCTTTGGCATTGCCTTTCTTTGGGATTGGAATGAAAATTGACCTTTTCCAGTCCTGTGGCCACTGCTGAGTTTTCCAAATTTGCTGGCATACTGAGTGCAGCACTTTCACAGCATCATCTTTTAGGATTTGAAATAGCTCAGCTGGAATTCCATCACCTTCACTAGTTTTGTACATAGTGATGCTTTCTAAGGCCCATTTGACTTCACACTCCAGGATGTCTGGCCCTAGGTGAGCGATCATACCATTGTGGTTATCTGGGTCATGAAGATCTTTTTTGTATAGTTCTTCTGTGTATTCTTGCCAACTCTTCTTAATATCTTCTGCTTCTGTTAGGTCCACACAGTTTCTGTCCTTTATTGTGCCCGTCTTAGCAGGAAATGTTCCCTTGGTATCTCTAATTTTCTTGAAGAGATCTCTAGTTTTTCACATTCTATTGTTTTACTCTGTTTCTTTGCACTGGTCACTTAGGAAGGCTTTTTATCTCTCCTTGCTATTCTTTGGAAGTCTGCATTCAGATGGGTATATCTTTCCTTTTCTCCTTTGCCTTTCTCCTCCAAAACTTTGGTCACCGTATGTGAAGAGCCGACTCATTGGAAAAGGCCCTGATGCTGGGACAGACTGAAGGCAAAAAGAGAAGGGGATGGCAGAGGATGAGATGGTTAGGTAGTATCACCGGCTCTATGGACATGACTCTGAGCAAATTCCGGATGATAGCGGAGGACTGAGGAGCCTGGCGTGCTGCAGTCCATGGGGTCCCAAAGAGTCAGACATAAAGTAGTGACTAAACAACAACAAAGATAATTAGCTTCATATGAGCTAAACTGGAGTAGTCGGGACTCCTAATCCAATATATATGATTTCCTCATAAGAAGAGAAGAGACACACGGGACAAAGTCAAGTGCAAAGGGGGCTAGACATTGGACTGATGCAGCTTTCAGCCAAGGACCACCAGCATCCAAGGAGGAGACCAGGAAGAGGCAGGACAGATGCCCCTTAGAAGCATCAGAGGGAACACGGCTGTGCCGACACCCTGATTTCAGATCTCTGGCCTCCCAAACTGTGTGAGAGTAAATGTCTGTTGTTTCTAGCCACCCAGTTTGCGGTATGCTGCTTTGGCAGCCCTGCAAAATGAATATATTCAGTAAATAAATGTAGTCACATCATGTTCTCCATCTGAACTGAGATGATTGCCAGCTGAGCACAGACAGTTCACTGACATCTGAAAACAAATATTGTCCACACTGCAGTAAAGAGCTACTTAAAAAAAAATTCAGTTAAAGCCTCCAGGCCAGTTTTCCTAAATGAGATGCAGTAAATGTCTCGTTGGCACAAGTCTCCAAGGACTTAGCTGCAGCAAAAGCCCATGACAGGCCCGTGCAGCATCCCTAAGGTGCAAGTGATGGTGCTTGTGCACTTCAACAGCCCGGGATCAGCTGTTCCAGGAGACGGCCTTCCAGGTCATCAGGACTGCCTTCGACCTTCCAGTAGCTCGCAGGGCAGAATGATGGCAAACTAAACAGGGTCCTCTCCATATTGCAAAATTGTATGTTTAAGCCTAAAAGCTATGCAGTGTGTTTACTTTCTCAGCCCGGCTTGCCTTGGGTACACAGTGAGCCCTGTCTCAAAGATTACTGGCACACTTGCTACCCAAAACAGCTTAAACTGGCCCAGTTGTCAGTCCCAAGGCATTTAAATAAAAAAAAAAAAGCATTTTCTATGGATGATTCAGACTCTCCAGGTGTTCTGGTAGTTCGTTGTTGGAGATGAAGAATAAGGAAGCTCAGATTAGGGACAAGCCATGGGCAGCTCCTGGGATAAAAGAGCTCAAGGGCAGGGCCAGGTGTGGGATGGACCAGGTGGGGAAGGTGTACCTGGCCTCCAGTTCTTCTCAAAGCAGCAGTATGGCAGAGGGCTGGTCTGAAGCTCAGGCAGTGGGGAGGCCACTTTGCTTTGAACAAGGCTGATTGGGGAGGGAGGCAGGAAAGGAGAAGAACACAGGAAGCTTGCATGGCTGATCTCCCCCACTGGTGACAGAACTGAACAAGAATGCACCCCAGCACATGGGATGTCTCCTGAAATCTTCTTACTCTCAGGTATGATTTCAGAATCCAATGTGGTCATTAAAGGGAAAAAAAACACTGCTTTCTGTTTTCTTTAGAGTGTGTCCCCATGACAGCTTTCATCCAGACAGATGAGAACCTAGTTAGACAGGTTCCTTATCCAAGTTCCCCCAAAGAATCTGATATCCATGTGCTCCTGGAAATTAATTTTGTCTGTGGTTTTCTAGAGTGTGTGTTAAGCTCTCTCCTTCAACTCACATCTTAAATTGCCAAAAACGTAGACTTGAACTTGACTTAACATAATTCTGCTTCTCACTGTCATTTACTGAAGATCTATAGTGTGTCTGGACCCAAGGCTAAATCTTAGTAGAGTGACTCATCGAATTCTAACTACTAGCTCTGGGTATCAGCCAGGGTTCCCCAGAAAACAGAACCAATAGAATATAATGGATACAGACATGGATACATACGTATTTATTTAGATAGATGTTAGATTAGATGGATCGGTAGACCATCTATCTATAAAGGAATAGATGGATAGATGCATGGATGGATGGATAGATAGATGATAGATAGGTAGATGATTGATAGATATTTATTTCAAGGAGCTGGTTCATGCAGTCGTGGGGGCTGACACGTCTGAAATCCTTTGAGCAGGCCAATAGGCTGGAGAGTCCAACACAATTTCTATGTTACAGTCTTGAAGCAGAATTTCTTCTTCTTCAGGAAACCTCAGTGTTTGCTCTTAAGGCCATCAGCTAATTGCATAAGGACCATCCACATTACAAAGGATAATTTCCTTAACTTAAAGTAAGTTGGTTATAGATGCTAACATTGGCCATGAAGGAACTTTGCAGCAACACCAAGTTAGGGTTTGACGAAACCTCTGGGTAGCCTCACTGAGTTGACACATAAAACTGATGATCACATGCTATGTTTTTCAGATGAGAAATTAGAGGCTCAGAGTGGTCACTACCCTGCCCAAAGTCACAGAGCTAGCAATCAGTGGAGCAGACTGGGTGGCCGCATCTTTGGGTCTCTGTTGTCTGTGCTTCAAAAGCAGCTAAGTGTTACTTATGAAAAAGAAAGAGACTCACAGACTTAGAAAACAAACTTATGGTTGCCTGGGGGAAGAATGGGGGAAGGGATAGTTAAGGAGGTTGGAATGAAGAAGAACACACTGCTATATTTAAAATGGATGACCAACCAGGACCTACTATATAGCTCATGGAACTCTGCTCAATGTTATATAGCAGACTGGATGAGAGGAAAGTTTGGGGAATGGATACATGCATATGTATGGATGAGTTCCTTCGATGTTCATCTGAAACTATCACAAACCATTTGATAATTGGCTATACCCCAATACAAAATAAAATGTTGAAAAAAAACAAACAGTTAAGTTTCAACCATCTCAACTTCTGTTGACCTGAGTCCCAGGTGTGGGCATAAGGGTGACCCCAACTCCGAGGGGGACCCAGAAAGGCAGAACCTCCACCATCAAGCACACACTGTCGCCAAGAACTCTGTCTTTCTTCCTGAGAAGTTCCTCCGTGCAAGGGGATGAATGGGGTGGTGACCCCTAGGAGTTCACAGTGGTACCCCAGCCCTGTCCTAGCTTTGCAGACCACCCAGAAAGGTCTCCCCTGCCTCTTCTCCTGAGCCCTCCTGCCACACTCAACCCAGCCCCAGCTAATGGATCTCTACAGTAAGAGAAGTTTTTGGCAAAATACCATCTCGTAATCCTTTTAAGAGGGGCCCTTGCAAAAGTAGGCATGCAACAACACTTAGCTCTCAAAAGCAAAGCAAGAAGAAAGCATCTGTCCCCACATCTTCCACAGATCCTCCCTCAGGGTCTCCATGGGTTGTCATTGTTTCCAGTTGTGTTTATGGTAAACTTAGGACCATAAAATGCCTCCATCATAGTAAAAAGATAGAAGGAGCCTTAGGAGACAAATTTTCATTCCAAACTTTCAGGCACATTTTCCGGGTGGTAGATTGAAACAGAAAACAAGAAGCAGCTCAGTTTTTTTTTCTTCCCCCCCCCCCCTCTCAGAGCCACAGATTAAAAAGTGAAAAGCATTAGGTTAAGATGGAAAGGTAGAGAGAGATTTTGCAAATTGAATGTATACAGCTCCCAAGGAAAGGGCTGGGGGTTTAGCCTATGGAATGTTAAAAACTCTCCAAACACAGGCAGAGAGCAGGAGGGAGGGTTGGGGGCTTGGCTTCAGAAAGGCTGACGCATAGATCCTGGATTGTGAAGAAGAATTCGGCAGAGACCCTATTCAGAACTGCCAAAGGGAGGTGGAGGTGCTTGTCACTGGTGAAGCTTGAGGACCGAGTCCCAACCCCGGGGGGAGCTACCCCAGGGCTCTGGGCATCACTTGGCTGTGTGCTCTGGGGTTAGCGGCTCCACCTCTCTGGTTTTACCTTGTCTCACCACTAGAAACCTGTCCATCCAGATGGGAGATTGGGGTTGCATGGGGCTTGCCCCCTCCCACCTTCTCAGCCCAACTCAAAAAACTAGAAGAACAGCCAACTGGCATGCTGCAGCAGAAACAAAAACCAGGCTTGCTTGCCTTGCGTGCACCCCACACCAGCATTCAAAAATCAACATCCTGCTTGCCCAGAACCCCAAATCACCAAGC
Source organism: Capricornis sumatraensis (assembly GCF_032405125.1). Classification (NCBI taxonomy): domain Eukaryota; kingdom Metazoa; phylum Chordata; class Mammalia; order Artiodactyla; family Bovidae; genus Capricornis; species Capricornis sumatraensis. The sequence continues at coordinate 53,820,017 of NC_091085.1, read as the reverse complement.
GTTTCAAGGAGAACAAAATCAAAGCTAGGGTGATTTTCTAAAATGATGTAAATAAGATATTGAAGATTAAAAGTTACATTGAAGGCTTCCCTAGTGGCTCAGTGGTAAAGAATCTGCCTGCCACTGCAGGAGACATGGGTTCAATCCCTGGTCTGGAAAGATCCTGCACACATCTGAGTAGCTAAGCCCATGCATCACAACTACTGAGCCTATGCCCTCGAGCCCGGGAGCTGCAACTACTGAGCCCCTGTACTGGAACTCCTGAAGCCCGTGTGTCCTAGAGCCTGTGTTCCGCCGTAAGAGATGCCACTGAAATGAGAAGCCCGCAAACCGAAACTGGAAGGTAGCCACTGCTCACGGCAACTAGAGAAAGCCCACTCAAAGCCACAAAGCTAAAAAGTAAATAAATAAATAAAAATTTTAAAAAGAAACTTAAAAAATGTTACTTTGATAAGTAAGAAACTGGAAATTATTTACATGTCCAGTACTGGGGAAATTCATCAGTATAACACAAGGGAGTGTGGGCTGGCCATCACAATGAACTTTTAAAAGAATATTTCATGATAGGAAACGATTTTCATGGTGTCTTATGAAGTGAAAAGTAAAGTAGTAATGAAAAAGGTAGGTACAGTAAGATCACACTTATGGAACCATGCGTGATTATGGTAGGTAGCCTTTCAAAAAAGAAAAAAGACCCAAACCAAAAAAGAAGGCTATCATGAAATAGCAAAACCAAGGGGGTCTCTGAGGGGTAGATCCCAGGGGGTTTTCACTTTAATCTTTTCACTTGTATTTCATCTACTAAGGTATTTATTCTGTGACCAGAAAATGTCTATTATTATTATTAGGACAGCTTTGTAGAAAGAGTTTCTGGGAAGGATCAAATTTCGAGTGCCAGTTTCACGATAGCTCCATTAGGGACGTCCGGTCCCCTCCCAGGGTGCACAGCCAAGGCCACCCTTGGTCTGGATTCCCGCCAACATCATCATAAATAACCTCGTCCCTTCGTCCTGCGGCTCCACCCACCGACCCGCCTCCCTGTGACGTCAGCAACCACCAGGCAGACGCGACGGAGGACACACTGGATGAGTGATAGGGAGAGTCGCATGTGTGTCTCAGCTGGCAGCCGTGGGCCCAGCAAGCCAATGAGAGCCCAAAGCCCCAAGTTCCAGAGCTGGATCAAGCCATTCGGGGTGCCCCACCGCCGGAGGTTCTCAACCCCAAAGGGAGATTATCAGTTTCCAGGGCTACATCAACGCAAACCGTCCTTGTTCTTTTTAACCTGTAAATAGCTTAGACGTCAAACTCTAGACTAGTCCCTTCAGGGGCTTTTTCCTCCCACCTAGCACCAGGGAAAGATGACAATTACAGGGTTCTGGAGGAACCTGGTAGGCTGCAGTCCATGGGGTCGCTAAGAGTCGGATACGACTTAGCGACTTCACTTTCACTTTTCACTTTCCTGCATTGGAGAAGGAAATGGCAACCCACTCCAGTGTTCTTGCCTGGAGAATCCCAGGGACGGGGGAGCCTGTTGGGCTGCCTTCTATGGGGTCGCACAGAGTTGGACACGACTGAAGTGACTTAGCAGCAGCAGGAGGCAGTGGGGTACAGGCCCCGCCCCATGGCTGGCTCTTAGTGACCTTGAGCAAGTTGCTCAGCCTTCTCAGCCTCAGTTTTCCAGGCTGTAAAATGGGGACAGCAATGATCTACCTCTGGCTGTTGTAGGGAGAATTAGATGATGTCAAAACACAAGAAAGTTTTTCTCTCCAAGGAGGGAGCATCTTCAGAGGTCCAAGTCAAAGAGAAGAGGACAGCTCAAGCCACACACAACAGAATGACCCTGATTGGAGGAGAGATGGGGGGAGGGGACAGTCAGCCAAGGTTGGCAGAACCAGGTGCTCAGCTGTGATTGTTGGACTGAACAGAGCAGGAGTTGGGAAGCTTAATTACTGTTTGTGAAGCTCCACGTGGTGGCTGGTTTAGGGAGTGTGGGAAGGGTTCCATGGGGATTTTGCCTTTGGTTCTGGCTCTAAGCTAAACCCAGCCGACCTCACAGCAGTATCTTCATGCTGTGTCCAAGGGCAGACTTTTTAATTAAGTGCGGTCACCTCCCTGGCACCATCGCTGAGCCCCCCAAACCCCTACAGGTGACTTAATGGGGACCCAGGCGGTATCCTCCTTAGTAAGCTGCTTCCACAATGCCAGCCTGAGGCCTGGGGTCCTGCTTTCTCCTTTCCTGGCTTTAATCTGGGCACAGGGACCAGCAGAGCACAACCCATGGGTTCTTAGGGCCCTGCGGGGAGGCAGGAAGACACCCCCCGCCCCCGACAGCTTATTCACTGACCTCCCTCCCTTCATCCATGCAGGGGCCTCCTGAAGGCCTTGCCAGCCCCCTAGTCCAGACCCACCACCATCCTGGCCAACAGCCAGCCTCCTGGGGCAGAAAACAGGCAAGGCCCGCAGCAGAGCCCACGTTCACATGCGAAGAGGATCTTCCAGGGCAAGACAGCCACTTCGAACTTCCCACCTGGCTGGGGGGATCTCCTCCCCTTTCACCCAGAGTTCTCATCCGGTTAGGGTCCTTTTCCCTTCTGGAAGGTGCTGAATGATTCCAGGGCAGGAGGATTGCCCCTGTCTGGTCCCTAGGCAGTGCTGAGAGACCTGGCTGATGATGGGTGGGGACCTCAGAGGAGCGGGCATTTGGAGTCTGGATATTAATTGTGCTGCTGTTGGCAAAGTGCCCTGTACACTTGAGACATCCATCTCCATGGTGCGTTTGAGTTGAAGGTCTGAAGAAAGGGGGGCATCCTTTCCCAGACCCCTTCCAGAGTACTGGACCCCAAGGCTCTTAGAGGGGAAAGCCCAGGAGATTCAGATGAGCTGCTCAGCCCTAAGTCAGGGCAGGCCACCTTCCTGCAAGGCCGCTGCAAACAGCCCTCTGTTTGTGTTGGCGGGGCTGCCTGCATCCATTAACCCAATGACTCACCTGGGTTTAGCTTGGAGCCAGAACCAAAGGCAAAATCCCGATGGGAACCCTTCCCACAAGTCTTAAGCCAGCCACCACGCAGAGCTTCACAAACAGTAATTAAGCTTCCCAACTCCTGCTCTGTACATATAATTATGCCCACTTCACACATGGGGAAACTGAGGCAGAGACCTCTGCTGGCTCAGTCTTGGGGATTAGGTCATCTCCCGAGTGATCTTGTCTCAGTGTCTAGCCTGGAAGAAGGGGTCATCCTAGACGAACTGCGACGTCTTTCTCCCAGCCTGGGATCAGGGTCAGCCATCACCTGTTGTAGCCCCGAGGCCACGCCCCAAATGAGAGTCTCAGCAGTGGGGTGGGGCCCCAGGAGAACTGGGCCCCGGGGGTCCTGTCCACAGGGACAGTGACCACTGCCTCCAGCCATATCCATGCCCAGATCTGGAGATTTCCTGAGACTCCGAAAATTTCCTTTGAAAACAGGGCAATGTTGTTCATTTACTAATCAGTTAAAATTTCTCTAAAACACTGCACAGGCTAAACAAATCATGTGTGTGGAGTGGATTTAGAAACATGTTAACCCTAACCTTATTTACGGTAAAGAATCTGCCCTCAATGCAAGAGACCTGGGTTTTATCCCTGGGTCTTAAGGAGGTTCAGCACAGTCTGATGGAAATGTGGTGTGCGCCACATATGTGAGTCTACACAGTTTCTAGTTGCCCCTTTAGTTTTTAATTTATCTGCATTGGCCCTTGATCGTGGCAGGCACGGTCTTTCTTTGCGGCATGTGGGCTTCTCACTAGTCGTGGTGCTCAGGCTCCAGAGCGCCTGGGCTCATCAGTTGTCCCACAGCATGTGGGACCTTAGTTCCCTGACCAGGGCTTGAATGCACATCCTCAGCTTTGGAAGGCAGATACTTAACCTCTGGACCACCAGTCAAGTCCCTAGTTGCCACTTTAAAAATGGAAAGGTAGGGAGTTCTCTGGTAGCCTAGTGGTTAGGATTCCAGGCTTTCACTGCTATGGTTTGGGTTCAATCCCTGGTTGGGGAACTGAGATCTTATAAGCTGCGAGGCATGGCCAAAAAATTAATAAATAAAAAATTAAAAAGTGAAGGTAAATTACAGGTACAATTAATTGTGATAAACTTTTGTTTAATTCAATAATGCAAAATATTATCAGTGCAATGTGAAATCAGTATAAGGACTGCCAATGAGAGGGTTAGGTCCTTGAAACTCTGGGTGACTTTTCCCTTACAGCAGTGCCCCCCAACCTTTTTGGCACCAGCGACCGGTTTCATGGAAGACTGTTTTTCCACAGACATGGGCTGGGGATGTTTTCGAGATGATTCAAATGCATTACATTCATTGTGCACTTTATTCCTATTATGATTACATGGTGATATATAATGAAATCATTATACAACTCATCCTAACGCAGAATCAGTGGGGTGATCAGCACTGGGCTTGTTTTCCTGCAACTAGACGGTCCCTTTTGGGGGGTGAGGGATGGGAGAGCAGTGGGGAGTGGCTGTAAACGCATATGAAGCTTCACTCCTCGCCACTCCCTTCCTGCTGTGTGGCCTGACTCCTAACAGGCCGTGAATCGGCAGTGTTCTGTGGCCCGGGGGTAGGCGACCTTTGCCTTAGAGCACATCTTCATCTGGACTAGAACGGTCTCAAGAGAGGGCAATTTGGACAAGTTCCCAAGGGGCCTGTGGCTGCCCTTGGGGACAGTTTGGCTTGAGATTCCCCTCCTATGATTAGTATCTGTGATTAGTATCTTCAATAGTCTTCTCCTCCCCAGCACTTTGCACCCAGCGCTCAGGTCAGAAATTCCTTTCTCAACGACCCCCGTCTCATCCACCAGGCAGAGAGTATTTCCAAATGTTCCTTGAATACATCTCTTTACATAAATGTCCTCACTCTTTTTGACCTAAACTGTTTGAATGCACGTGTGTTCAGTTGCTCAGTTGTGTCTGACTCTTTGCGACCCCATGGACTGCAGCCCGCCAGGCTCCTCTGTCCATGGGGATTCTCCAGGCAAGAATACTGAGGTGGGTAGCCACTGCCTCTTCCAGGGGATCTTCCCGACCCAGGGATGGAACCTGAGTCTGCTGCACCAGCAGGTGAATTCTTCACCACTGGCCACCTGGTACCTACTAAATCCACCTTCTGTCACTACACCCTTAGCCCCAAGCCCTTCACAGCACTGCCAGAAGGACCTTTGGAAAGCCAACATCTGACCTCATCACGCACACAAATAAGTCTCTCTGCTCCCCAAACATGCTACGAAGCGCCACAAAACTTTGAGACACTGTCTTCATGTGTGCTGTTCTCTCTGCCTTGCATGCCCTTCCCCATTGCTCAGTCTTTGGAATTTCTACCCACTTTCTAAGACTGCTGAAATGTTGCCTTTTCTGGAAAACTCTCTCCTATCTTCCGAAGCAAAGTATTTGCTCTATCCTCCCAGCCCCCTTCAGGACACTTGTCATGTAGTCCTGCACTTGTACATGTGTTCTGTCTCTTCCACTACTAGTCTGGGTTATTTGAGCCCTTGCTGTGTGGGGCTGCCAGCTGTGTGGGGCTGCCAGCTGCCTGGGGTGAAGCTGATGTGAACTGCACCCCTAGGGCTGTGTGGTACACAAACCGTGTCGGTAATGGAGTGTTCTTCATACCAGACACTGCCGTTTGCCTTTACATGTTACCATGACTCACTGAGTCCTACTATTATCATTCCCATTTTGCTATTAAGCAAACCAGTGCTCAGAGAGGTGAAGCAATTTGCCTAAGGTCACACAGCACTTAAGTGGTAGAGCTAGACTTCAAACCTGGAAATCTGGTCCAACCACTATGTGAGGCCACTTGTGAATTCCTGAATGGCGACAGGGACTATAACTTTGTAATATTCTAACATCATGACTGGCACCTGGAATGTGTCATGTGCTTATTGAGTAAGAACCACAGGGCGGCGTACTCCAAGCCTCAGTGCGTGAACTTTTGCCTGCCAGGCTTGTTCTTGTCATCTACATTCAGGACAAATGTTACCTCTGAAGAGATCGTCCCTCACCACTCCATTGAGGTAGTCACCCTCCCCTCACTCAGCGGGCTCCCATATATCACAGAGTTAGGACAAAGTGCAGGAAGACTGGAGAATCTGCCCAAAGACATAGGCAAATAGAATTGTGTGTCTCTGGGATCAGCCTCCTGCTCCAAGAGCCAGCAAAGGCTTTCTCTAAAGGTCGAGATACTTTACACCTTTCAGTCTAGAGGCAACAGACTCTGTTGCCATTACTAACCCTCATTATCTTGGGAGTATAGTCATCTGCAAAATGTCAAGGAGTGGATGTGTTTCATAAAACTTTATTTACAAAAGCAGGCATTGGGTGGACCAACTCCTTGCCAACTCCTGCCTCCCCTAAGGAAACAGTTTTCGTATAAATAAAAGAACCAGCAGACAGCTAGCACTGCATTTAAACATTATCCTAAAATATAGGGCAGAAGCATTTTATACAGAGGATTTGTTCATGAAATCTTGCCTTTTGCAAATCTGCTGCATAATTCAAGGCTAATTTTTGCAAAGGAGTACATATTGAGAAGGACCTTTTCAGTATTTCTAGCTCAAAGGGGTCAGAGCTGCAGTTGTAGAGTAAATACAGCTCAATATTAACTTAATCTGCCAGGTTTTACATGATTGGATTTTTTAATTGAATTTTAAAATTGGAATGTGGGTACTACTATATATAAAACAACCAATGAGGACCCAGCGTATAACATGGGGAACTCTAAGCAATAATCTGTAATAACCTCTGAGGGAAAAGAATCTGAAAAAGAACAGTTGTGTATGTATGTAAAACTGCATCACTTTACTGTACACCTGAAACTAACACAACATATCTCAAAAAAATAAAGCAAAATAAAACACGGGTGTAAATGACATTCTTCTCGGTTTTGTTTTAGTGAATCTCTATTTTTATTTTCTGTAACACCCTTGTTGAAATTCACATGATGTGAATTTACACAAAAGGCAGCCACATGGCATCTGCCCCTACCCCATCATGCAGGCATATGTGTGTGCATGGGTACACGCAGCTGCTCCAGTTGTGTCTGACTCTGCAACTCTGTGGATTTCAGCCTGCCAGGCTCCTCTGTCCATAGGATTCTCCAGGCACGAATACTAGAGTGGGTTGCCATGCCCTCCTTCAGGGGATCTTCCTGACCCAGGGATCGAACCCAAGTCTCTTAAATCTCCTGCATCGGCAGGTGGGTTCTTTACCACTAGTGTCACCTGGGAAGCCGGTCTCACCACCCCCCACCCCTGGCCATAAGCTCCCCAAGAACAAAATGTCCTCTTCCTACCACCCCTTTCCTCCCTGTGGAGGTCCCACGTAGGGTGTGTGGCAGGCACTCAACACAGGCACGTGCACGCACGCACGCGCACACACACACACACACACACACAGTGATCTGAATGGAGGATCTAAGAGCAATTCAGGAAGGAAAAAACTTCAACTGTAGCCGTGGTGATTTCAGAAAGATGTTGGTGCTTTCTGATTACAAGGAATATTGAATGCTTCAACTTCTGGTAGTTCTGCAGTCTTTTTCCCTGAAACTCTATGCAAGTTTGTTTGTTTTCTAACAGCCATTCATGTCAGATGGCATAAAGACCCAGTCAGGCAGGAAGCACAAGGAGGCAGCTGAAAATATTCCCAACCTCTTTCCAAACTTAGGATCCAGGATCTGAAATTTCCTTCTCTACAAAGTATTTGCCTTTCTTTTTTTTCCCCCAAACAGCACCAAGCTCTAAAAATGCACATGTCACCATGGCCTCGTAGCTTAATAAACCACATCAAAAGCATTTTGCAATGATGCTTCTTCCTCTATGAAACCTGAAGCCATAAGTGGACCTGCTATTAGGCGGGTAATTAAGCCGCTCCCTGGGCCCAATGGATATGCATTCAAGCTGCCAAAAGATGATAAAACTCGTGCCTTCCTCAGTGGGATCCTCTGGGCCTGATTCCCATGTTCCCCCAGATACCTTGCTCCAACAATGAGCACAGTCAGGGAGATACCAGCATGTGAAACTCGGTTTCAAGCACACCCTTTCAAAACCCAACCGACTCCAGCAAGCAGCTTACCAAATAGCCATGGGGGAAATAAAAAACAGCTTTCCACTGTGCTCTCTAAGGAAAAACCAGCCACTGCAGTCAAAATGCTGCCTGCTTCAGCTGGCCTCTGAGAAAGCAAAACAGACCCTACAGATGCCTGTCTGACCCTGTCCATCTCCTTCCCTGCCGCCCAGGCAGAGCTCTGTTTGGGTAACTGCCCTCCTCCACAGGACTTCAGAGCTGCATTCTGGTGGTCTGTGCCACTCACCAGGCTCTTATTCCCCTAGCCTCGACCAAAGCATCACCCTTTGAAATCCCAGATAGAGGAAACTTCTCCAGTTTAAGCCAGTTCCAGCTGAGTTCTGTCACTTGCTAAGGAGATGCCTAATTAATGCAATGAGAAACAAATGCTCTAACACGTGTGTGTGTGTGTGTGTGTGTGTGTGTGTGTGTGCGTGCATGCGTGTACATGCACACACTCGGTCACCTCAGACTCAGACCTCATGGACTGCAGCCCACCAGGCTCCTCTGTCCATGGGATTCCCCAGGCAGGAATACTGGAGTGGGTTGCCATGCCCTCCTCCAGGGGATCGTCCCAACCCAGGGATTGAACCTGCATCTCTTGTGTCTCCTGCATTGACAGGCAGGTTCTTTACCACTAGTGCCACCTGGGAAGCCCAGTCTAATACTAACAGATACTAATATCTATGGGTGCCCCATGCTAGTTACCATGATGTTTTTTTCATGAGTCATCTCATATAACCCTCTCCATTTTGAGGAAACAACTCCCATCTTATAGATGAAGAGACAACACTCAGAAGGATTTAATAACCTATCTAAGGGGGTTCACAACATAGGTGCTTGTGTGAAGTAGGAAAAGGTGAAACCTCTCAGAGGGGAACACACCATTTGCTGGAATGAGATTTCAGGATCTTTACGCAAACTGGAGTAAGGGGCAGACACAGATCCAGGCCAGGAGGAATAACTTGGGAGTAAGGTAGGGGCTGGACTGCAGCCCCTTTCCCTCCAAAGCTAAGTGACTTTGTGCAGGTCACATCTGCATACCTGAACAGGGTACTGATGACCCCACTTGGATGTCATACAAGCAAACCTGGGATCTCCTGACCCCAAAGCCTTCTGACTGGTGCATCAGTTAGGGCCAAGCCAGAGAAATGAAGCCTACAGTAGGAGATAGAGACTTATTGTAAGGCAACAGCCTACATGATTTTGAGGGCTGCTGGCTGGGAAAGCTTGAAATCCACACAGCAGGCTGGAAATCTTATTCTTATGATTTTTCACCTCTTTGGATGAGGCCCACCCACATTATTGAGGATAATCTCCTATACTTAAACTCAACTGATGAGGAATTTCCTGTGGTCCAGTGGCTAGGACGGTGCTTCCACTGCAGGGGTCATGGGTTCAACCCCTGGTTGGGGAACCAAGATCCCACATGCTATAATATGGCCAATAAAATAAAATAAATAAACTCAACAGATGGTGAACACTGATCACTTCTATTAAAATACCTTCCTAGCAGGTTTTTCTGAAACCTCTGGATGCAGGTTTCATTGAAAAGCAGGGGATGATAGCCTGGCCCAGTGGACCAGAGGATTTCAAGCTTGCCTAGCCAGCAGCCCTCAAAACCATGTAGGCTGTTGCCTTACAATAAATCTCTATCTCCTACTATAGGCTCCATTGCTCTGGCTGCCTCTAACTGATACAGTGGTCAAAAGGTTTTGAGGTCAGGTTATTGGAGAGCCCAGGTTTGCTTGTATGACATCTGAGTGGGGTCATTAGTACCCTGATCAGGTGAACAGATGTGACCTGCACTCAAGTCGGCCGTCTCAACCACCTGCGATTTCTCTTTTCACCGTGTCACAGGCATTGGGCTGCTAGGCTCTCTGGTCACTTCTCTCCATCTGTGGGGGCGGCCCAGACTCGTCTGGCTTACCCTTCTCGTCCCAGTGTAATTAGTTAGATGGGACACTAATCACACACAAAGCAAGCCCTGCTAGCATGTTTTTTTTAACCCTCCTGGAGGATCTATAAAATCTACTCCTTCCTTCCAGTCCCATCTTGTAAGCTCTGGCATCTGGGCTCTTCTGCTTCTACTATCAGAGGCTGAAGGGCAATGGAAGGGAGTGATGGGGAGCCTGGCTTCAGGGTCTGCTTGAGGTCTTCAGTCTTCTGTCTGAGTGACTTAACCTCTTGGAACTTTAGTTTTCTTCTCCGCAGAATGGAGATAACAATAGTCCCAACTAAGTGGGGTTGTAGCCAGGATGAAAAATGTCAGAGTTTCTAAGGGGCTGAGAACAGTGCCTGGCCAGTGGTATGTATTCAATAAACAGGGGTCACCATGGTGATCGGGAAGTTGAGGATGCTTCTCTGGCTCACTCACTTCCTCCTGGTCCAGGCGGCATCTCTCCAGCCTTAGTCCTTGTGATGCAGCCATCCAGAGCCTTCCATTGCAGAGGGCATCTCAGGACGGACCAGTCCTTCCCACTGCGTACATCCAAGGGAAAAGGACGGGAGAGGTTCCTCAACATCTTGAAATTATTTTCAATTTGTTAATATTACCTAGTCTTTCAAGAATGAAGGAAAAATAATATTTTCTAATATTCAAGAAAAAAAAACTGAGGCTCCTCTTTCAGCTGCAACTTCAGGGCCAATCCAGCTTTCTGGGTCCCTCTTCAGCATGTAGATAGGTCAGGAGCAACTTCAGCATCTCTCAGCCATTAAGAGGGGCATGGCCTTTTGTGTAGGATGTCAGTGTGGAAAAAAGTCACCCTTAGAATTATTGAAGAAACATGTATCAGGCTTGGTTCTTGGTTCTGGAGCTGCAGAGAGGATCGAGTTTGGAAATTCAGCTTCAAAATTAGATTTTGATCAGTATAAAATAAAAAGTTAAAATAATTTAAATATCTCTTCAAAAATATTAGATTTTGAATATGTATGTGGATTCATGTATGTATATTAATATTATATAATTAGACTACATATATAATACATGTATATTAGACAGAAGAAGAGAGAGAAAGGGAGACAGACCAACCAGCAGACAGACACTATCTCTAATCTTTATTCTTCAAGTCACCATTCTCAGCTACGAGAACAGACACAAAGAACTTCCGAAGTGTTATTTTAGAGAAAAAAAAGGGGGGGTGTTGAAATGTATGCAGGGACAGAAAAAGTATCTTCTCTACCCTATTCTGGACCTTAGAGAAAAATGGGATTTTGCATTTGAATTGTCATTTACAAGAAGGAGAACAGAGCAGGTGATCTGAATGAGTTTCTTTTCTTGCCGAGAAATACACAAGGGAAACTTGAACTGTTTCTGAAAGCAGCAGAAATTCATCACTGAGTTTCAGATCTAGGCTGGAGGGAAAGGAAAAGCAGCCGTCCTGGAAAGAGATCTGCAGCAGCTGAAGGTGCTTCCAGGGGGAGGAAGGGACTCCGCAGCTGTGTCGCCAGGCCCACCCCCATCGTTGCTTCCAACTTGTCAGCTGCTTATTCCTGGTTAAATTCAAGGAAGAAGCAGGAAGCTATGAGTGTTAGCAGTTCACTCTGGAAAGCAAAATCCTCGTAAGTGAAGGATGCTCATAATGGATGCTATTGGCAAACCATCTTGCCTTCGAACCGGTGAGAACAAAAGAAGAATTTAACAAAGAAAGCCAAAAGGCAACTGACCAGAGAGTTTATACACCAGCTAATCCCAGTGCCGGACACTGTTTGAAGTACTTTATGAGTTGCCTCACTTAATCCTACCCCAGATCATATAAAGGAGGTGTTGGTATTATTCTCATTTTATAACAAAGTTCAGAGAGGTTAAGTAACTTGCCTGAGGTCACACAGCTGAAGACAGGGGTAAATCAACCCAGGAACCTCCCACGTGGTATTTTCTCCACTTTTTCTTCACTGTTTGTGACCCTAAAGAATCCCTTCAAACGCAAGAAAGTGGAACATCAAGATGATAAGAAAGTGGCCAATGCCTTCCAATTCAGGAGGAAAGGAAAAAGGCCATAAACCAGGCCTTTATCCTTTTACTGGGCACTGACATGATACCTAAACATGGCCTTTTCTGAGTCCTGAGTTTCTGTGCACCAGAGGCAGAAAGGGCAGTGGAGAGAGTACAGAGCCCACTGCCTGGTTTTAAATCCTGACCTTGTCCCTCATCTGCCACGTGGCCTTGGCAAGTTACTCTTAGACTCCCACACTTCAGTTTCTCCTCTCAAAAATGGGAATCTTCCTACAACCTGCTTTATGGGGTTACATGAGTCATTTCACATAAAAGGCTTAGAACAGTGCCTGGCATGGGTCAAACGCTCAGTTTCCACTCTTATTAGCACTTCATTGCGTTTAGTCGCTAAGTTGTGTCCAACTCTTTCGTGACCCCATAGACTGTAGCCTGCCAGGCTCCTCTGTCCATGGGATTTCCCAGGCAAGAATATTGGAGCTGGTTGCCATTTCCTCCTCCAGGGGAACTTCCCAAACCAGGGATCAAACCCATGTCTCCTGCATTGGCAGGTGGATTCTTTACCACTGAGTCCCCTGGGAAGACCTAGCATTTAATTGACATTTGATTGTTGGCTTGTATTATTTTAGTTCTGACACGACATGTCATGGCCCCCACCCCCTGTTCACAAATGTTACGCCCTGTTGTATCCTTGACGGTGTTCTTCCCTTCCATTGCGGCTCTCTTGCCATCATTGTGACAGCCGCTGTGAACCCAGCGCTTGTTGACATAGCTCTAAAAGCCTCCTGGTGTATTATAGCAGCATCCCCCCCCCCATGCCCTGTGAGGTTGCAACCCCACTGGTGCCCATTTTTCAGGTGAGAAAACTGAGGCATGGTGACAGTAAGGAACTCTCCCTGGGTCACCGGGCTACAACTTGGGGGTAGGGATTCAGACTCCGATCTTACACAGTCACCACCACAAGTTAGGGGTACCCACGATTTGGGCCAAGCGGTTTCAGATTCAGCCGATGTCAGGGCGAAATCAGGAGGCTGGCTCTTTTTCCCTTTTTTAAAGGCAGGACCAGGCTTCTGAGTGCCCCTGCTTTGTCCCTGAAGGGAAGGTTTCCTCATCTTATCTGCCTCCCTCACCTGTGCTGGGGCAGCAGCCTGGGGTGGGGTGGGGGCGGAGCTGACCTCTTTCTTAGCATCCCTCCTCCAGACAGGCGCAGTGAAAGGGTCCCAGGGTGGAGGTGCAAAGCAGAAAGGAAACAGATGGGAAGGTGAGTAATTAAATCAATATATACCAAACAGCCAAGGGAGAGGGAAAAAGCAAAGTAATTATGTCCAAAAATGAAGTTTGAGCTCGAACGTCGTGCATTCATTTCCAAAACACTGTTTCTTAAAGCTGTTTGGAATATAAATGCCAAACAAAATAAAACACACCCCCTCCCCAACACACGCATGCACGCACACATACAAGAATGCTCTTTTGTTTCATTTTTCTGGAATGCTGTGATTTTTCTTTCCGTAGACTTCTTCCCCCTTCCTCCCCCCTCAAAGCAGCTCCTTACAGAATTACAGGTTTAAGTACTTTTGATAGGGGCCAGTTCTGTCAGAGGCAAAGGGTCAATTTGTTTGTATTTTACAGCAGACATGTGCTAAGCCTTTCCTATATTTTAAACAGATAATGTCCTTGTAATTTGGAAGCACTTACATGGAAGGCGCGCTTTGTCCCCTCTTTCAGTGTGTGTGTCGCTCTTGCCTGTCTCTGTTGAGATGAAAAAGAAATACTGTATCTTTAAATTAGGAGGCACTGAATAATGAATCTTGGGCAGTGAAAAGGCTAATGCCATGTGGAGGAGAAGGAGTTTAATCTAATTTAGTTGGAGGGTGTCTGTCTGCAGTGTTGTTTTTTGGAGTGTGGGAATAGAGGGGTAAGCTGTCCCCTTGAATGGTCCCTCCAGCGCCAGAAGCAGTGGGGAGCCGCGTAGACGCCAGTGATCCAAAGCCGGGCCTTGAAAGGGGGATTAGAGACAGGCTGTGATTTGCAATTCACACTAATGCACCCTGTGGAACCTTTGGTAATATTTCAAACCACATTTCAAGGGAAGTGGCCTTAAAATCGCTGCCTAAATTGTATCGGAGCAACAGAGGACCCTCCAGTCATCCGTTTTATGATGTGGATGCTCTTCTGTTTGTTTCTTGCCGCCCCGCCCCCACCCCAACATCCTCCGTCGAGTGTTTTTAGGTGGAATGAAAAACTTTGTGCCCGGTGAATTTGCCGCAGCTTGTGTGGCTTCTGGGGTGGTACACGCTGTGTGTTTTCTTTAGTAAGTATCCCTTCGGATGACCAAAGGTATTTTCTCCTAGGAGAATAATGTGGGGTGGGGGTGGGGGGAAAGAGCACGCCTGCTTGCTTAGAAAACAGAATTCTCAGTGCCTGTTTTTTTTTTTTCCTCCTAAATCTCATAATAAGCTTCTGCACAAACATAACCCAAGATGAAATCAGGGAAAAAGGCACGTTTTGGTATCAGAGATTCCTCTACATGTCAGACCATTATTAGCATCGCATTCTTACTTGAAAGGAGAATCGGAAAAGTGCTGATGAAATACAAATATTGATGATAATAGAGGATAAAAGAAGAAACATCAGACTCATTTTACCAGATCATCAAACGCCAGTGTGCTGAGAGAGATGCTCCAAGCCAGAGTTCCTAGAAAAACAGAGATCACCTGAACCACTTTCTACCTTCAACCCTACAACACGCTTCTCTTTCTTTTCCTAAGCTGTGCTGATAGTCTACAAGTTTACTCTTGTAATTAGCTTGTAACGTGCTAAGTCTACGGTTTAATTTTTCTCTACTGTTGAAAGAGTCAGTACTTGTTATCTTAAAGAGATTACTGTGGGTTTTCTTGAATCTCATTTCAGAACATCTCACACACTGCTCATCATTTCCACTGACTATAACATCTTAAGAGGAAATACAACTTTGATTTTTAGCAATATTCTTAAGTTCTTTTTGACTTTGTAATTTGCTAGGTGATAAAACTCTGCCTCTCTCTCAATCTCCTTCCATCCAGAAATACTTAACTCTCGGTCAAAATACTGCCTGACTGCTGAAATCATGTTCCTGTTCAAAAACCTTATTCTTTTTCTGGGCAAACATTTGAAAGAATTTGAAGGTAGTTAATGTTTAAGAGTGTCTCTCCCATATACATATATTTTTAGATAGTTGGTGTATAAAACATATACATATATATTCCTTGTCCTTGCATGTTATTTGAAATCATGTTTAATTATAAAGTTTCATTAAAAACCTTTGCTCAAAATTTTAGAGGCCTAATAAGATTTCCATTAATTTAAACATATCACCATTCCCACGACAGCCCCAAATGCTTTCTTTTCCCCCTTTCATCCATGGTTAAATATGTAAATAAAATGTCTAAAGTCATTCTTCAAAGAAGACAAAAGAAAAAAGAGCTGAGGGGAGAGACAGCCATAAAATTCCTCCCAATTCTCCATAACATTTGCCAGAGGGGGGCCAGTTGCCAGCCAGAGCTGAGCAGCAGGGAACCCCGCCGCTCCTTAGAATCACACATCTCAAATCCCACACACAGGAAAAAAAAAATAAAATAAAATATCTTTTCAGCTGGAGCCATCAAAAGGGCCTTTTCATTTATTAGTTACAGAGTTATCTTGCAGTTGGTGATTTCTCAGAGCCCTCATTTTTCGATCATAATGTCTATTTGTTGGTTTCCATCTCAGCTGGGCAGAGAGAAGCACTTCTGCAGACATTTTTTTTTTCTTCTAAAAAAAGGAGAGAAGAAAGCAATCTGAAGTGGTTATAGCGAAAATAATGGGTCTGAACATGGCTGAATTAAAACAGCACATAAAAGATCAATTAGGAAATGGTTTCTCAAATAGCTCACACCCCTGGCTCTTGGTATTTGGCACTGTCAGTGACTCTTCCGCATGTCTATTTTCAGAGTGTCCGAGGGAAGGAAAAAGAAGGAAAATTATCTCCAAGGCAGGAAACTGGCAAGAAAAATCCTGAAATCTTTTCAATGAAAAGGTTAGGAGAATAGCTCACTAGATTTAAAAAAAAACACACACACACACAAACTATCTTAAGGAAAATGACAGCCTTTAAAAAAAGCATCTCGGAGAGACAATCCAGCTGAAGGCAGCTTGTTCTGACTGCATTAGCGTTTATTTACCTCGACCCTATCCCCCCCACTTTTTTTCCTTCTTTCTACCTCACCCCCCACCTCCTCACACCTCACAGGGAGATCCAGGGACACTAATTCAGTGCCGGGTGCAAATTCCCAGCCTCGTTCTTCTGTTTGCTGAATGGATGGATGGATATAATAAGTGGGTATGTTTTAGGTTTAGAGTTCTCCCAAGTTTCTTATTAGATGTAGAATCATACGACTTGTTTCAAACAAAAGCCAATATTCTAAAAAAGCCTTTTCAGAGGAAGCGCCCCACTTCTGCCACCGCTGACAAAAAGCTTCCCAGGGGACGAGCGACTGGCAGGAGCATCTCCTTTCTGGGCGCTTCCTAGAAATAACCCGGAAACCCGCAGCGCCAGCCGCTCCTGCAAAGCTGGGCGGGGGCGGGGGAGGGGTGCTGTGGGAGTGGAGTGAGCAGCACCGACCGGCAGGGATGTCTCTGCGAACCGCACATCCCTCCAGAGTGCTAACCTCAGAAAGGGAGGAAGAAAACGAGACCCCTGCGCACGGGGCCGGCTTCTCTGACCTCTACTCCGGCTCGGTTAAGTCCTCCAACGGACCCCTCTATGCGTGGTCCTGGGAGTTTCAGGGAAACTTTCAAAGATCCCGACCTCGAGAGCGTCTAAGAGGAGAGAGACCCGGCCACCTCCGAGGGGTACTGTTTACTGAAGGGTTAATACGGGAAGCCAGGTGAAGCGCTTCTTTGGAAGTGGGGCGTGGGCGTCCGCGCCCACCGCGCCCGCCCAGGTGCGGGTGTGTGTGGCCTAAGTGACTGTCCCGAACTCGCCCCCATTCGAAGGGCGTGCTCTAAGGGCACTGGGCTGGGACACTCCTTCCCCACTTTTTAAGGAAACTGAGCGAGGCATGGGCGTCTCCCCTTTCCCGGGGAGTTGGGGACCCTCGGAAAGAGCTGAGTCAGCGCCCTCCCACCAACTCCACAGCATCCCGCGGGTCCGCAGTCAAGGAGAGAGCAGACCGGGCAAATCACTCGCCAAATAATATAAATACCCGACGAGCGAATGACTTCCTATAATAAATAAACTCAGCCGCCTAGAAGAAATTACCAGGCCTGCCTGGCGCGAGGCCCCTCAACTCAGCGGCTCTGGTGGGGGCGGGGGCTCACCCTTCTACAAACCAAGCCCCCGGCTTCCCGAGGCCGGGGGTTGGGGGGGTGGACCTCAGAGTCCCAGGAAGCTGCCCGCCCTTCCTCCTCCCCGTCTTCTCCGCGGAGACCTCGGAGCAGCGGCCCTAAAATCTAGATTCCCAGAGCCCCTCCCCCTGCCCTTAGCGCTTCTCTTTGAAATTTCAAAGCGACCCCCCTCCCCGGAGCCGGAGCCCTGACGCAGGCCTGGTAACTCCGCAGCCTCGGGAAGGTGCGGGCAGCTTTACAAGCTAAGGGGCCACTTTATGGCCGAGGCCATAAAACGCAAATCCCACCTCGCTTTGAAAGCTCCCTCGGCCCGGGACCCACCATAAAAATCAGAGGAGATAAGCCCCTAGCCTGACTTGGACCAGCCCACCCTTTCCTCCGGCCAGTCTCCGAACTTCCAGTAACCCCGGCGCCCTTGGGCTGCGGGGGACGAGGCCGGGGACGCCCCGAGAAAGGGAGCGCAGGCGGGGAGGCGACGAGAGGCCAAGTTGGAGGCTGGCGCAGAAGGCGAAGGAGCAGCGGGCGGGACGCTCGAGAGGGCGGCGACGCGGGGCCCGGGGCCGGGGCGGCGGCAAGATCTGGGGGCCGGGCGCTGCGCTTTCTCATGCAAAGCAGCGGCGGGGCGGGGCGCGCGGCCCGGGGGCGGGGCCTGTCAGCGCTCGGCTTTTTCCCACTTTGCCTGTTTGTGAGATTGCTCAGCCCGGGACCGGACTCCGAACGGCTGCGGGCCGAGCCGGGCCGAGGCCGGCGCGGGGAGGGCGGAGCCGCCGCGAGTCGCCGGCCCTGGTGCGCCCGCGCCGCCCGCCCTCTCCGCTTGCTCCCACGAGAAGCCAAAGTTTGCGGCGGCGGCGGCCGAGAGTTGCAGCCCGCGCCGGGTCGCGCGCCGAGAGCTGCGGGGCTCCTCTCGCTTCCTGGTATTGTTCGCAAACTTTGCTCCTCTCTTCAGCGGCTCCACCTCGGCGGAGGCGGGCGCGGAGAGCGGGGCCGGGGGACGCTGTGCGCACCGCTCGGGCGGGGCTGGGCTGAGCAGGGCGGGCATGGGCGGGGGCCGGAGCGGGGACGAGGAGCCGGGGCCGGCAGCCCGAGCCTGGGAGCGGCTGCTGTGAGGGCGGCGGACCTCCCCGCCGGGGCACCTCCGACGCCACCATGCAGCGTCCGGGCCCCCGCCTGTGGCTAGTTCTGCAGGTGATGGGCTCGTGCGCTGCCATCAGCTCCATGGACATGGAGCGGCCAGGCGACGGCAAGTGCCAGCCCATCGAAATCCCGATGTGCAAGGACATTGGCTACAACATGACCCGCATGCCCAACCTGATGGGCCATGAGAATCAGCGCGAGGCCGCCATCCAGCTGCACGAGTTCGCGCCGCTGGTGGAGTACGGCTGCCACGGCCACCTCCGCTTCTTTCTGTGCTCCCTGTACGCGCCCATGTGCACCGAGCAAGTCTCCACCCCCATCCCCGCCTGCCGGGTCATGTGTGAGCAGGCCCGGCTAAAGTGCTCCCCGATCATGGAGCAGTTCAACTTCAAGTGGCCCGACTCCCTGGACTGCAGCAAACTCCCCAATAAGAACGACCCCAATTACCTGTGCATGGAGGCGCCCAACAACGGTTCGGACGAGCCCGCGCGGGGCTCGGGCATGTTCCCGCCGCTCTTCAGGCCGCAGCGACCCCACAGCGCGCAGGAGCACCAGCTGAAGGATGGGGGGCCGGGGCGAGCAGGCTGCGACAACCCAGGCAAGTTTCACCACGTGGAGAAGAGTGCGTCGTGCGCTCCGCTCTGCACGCCCGGCGTGGACGTGTATTGGAGCCGCGACGACAAGCGCTTCGCGGTGGTCTGGCTGGCTGTCTGGTCTGTGCTCTGCTTCTTCTCCAGCGCCTTCACTGTGCTCACCTTCCTCATCGACCCAGCGCGCTTCCGGTACCCCGAGCGCCCCATCATCTTCCTGTCCATGTGCTACTGCGTCTACTCGGTGGGCTACATCATCCGCCTCTTTGCGGGCGCCGAGAGCATCGCCTGCGACCGGGACAGCGGACAGCTCTATGTCATCCAGGAGGGCCTGGAGAGCACGGGCTGCACCCTGGTCTTCCTGGTCCTTTACTACTTCGGCATGGCCAGCTCCCTGTGGTGGGTGATTCTCACCCTCACCTGGTTCCTGGCCGCGGGCAAGAAGTGGGGCCACGAGGCTATCGAGGCCAACAGCAGCTACTTCCATCTGGCCGCCTGGGCCATTCCGGCCGTGAAGACCATCCTGATCCTGGTGATGCGCCGGGTCGCGGGGGACGAGCTGACCGGCGTCTGCTATGTGGGCAATATGGACATCAACGCTCTCACCGGCTTCGTGCTCATCCCCTTGGCCTGTTACCTCATCATCGGCACTTCCTTTATTCTCTCCGGCTTCGTGGCCCTTTTCCACATCCGGAGGGTGATGAAAACGG
The DNA here is from genome assembly GCF_032405125.1 of Capricornis sumatraensis. NCBI lineage: Eukaryota > Metazoa > Chordata > Mammalia > Artiodactyla > Bovidae > Capricornis > Capricornis sumatraensis. The sequence continues at coordinate 53,800,160 of NC_091085.1, read as the reverse complement.
GTGGGGAGAACACGGACAAGCTCGAGAAGCTCATGGTGCGGATTGGGGTCTTCTCCGTGCTCTACACGGTGCCGGCCACTTGTGTGATTGCCTGCTACTTTTACGAACGCCTCAACGTGGAGTACTGGAAAGTCCTGGCCACGCAGCACAAGTGCAAAATGAACAACCAGACTAAAAACCTGGACTGTCTGATGGCCACCTCCATTCCCGCGGTGGAGATCTTCATGGTGAAGATGTTCATGCTGCTGGTGGTGGGCATCACCAGTGGCATGTGGGTCTGGACATCGAAGACTCTGCAGTCCTGGCAGAACGTTTGCAGCCGCAGGTTCAAGAAAAAGAGCCGGAGAAAACCGGCCAGCGTGATCGCCAGCAGTGGAATTTACAAAAAAGCCCAGCATCCCCCCAAAACCCATCTGGGGAAATATGAAATCCCTGCCCAGCCTCCCACCTGTGTGTAAATGGGGCTTGGAGGGATGGCAGGATGGGAAGACTTTCCCAGAGAGGATTCAGTGGCTGTCAGAGCCAAAACATGGTGCTTTTCTCCGTTGGTTGGTTGCTTGTTTTTTTTTTTTTTTAATAAAAGTTAAAAAAAAAAACAAAAATAAAAAGTTTTTACTCTGAAATTCAGGATGCTGTGATACACTGAAAGTCCAAATGTACTTAAAGGGTACGGTTTTTGTTTTTGTTTTCCGTGTAGGAGAGCCCTCCCAGTTAAATAGCCTCTTGTGTAACTAATTTGTGGTAGCATAGTTGATTCAGGCCCCCAGAAGAAAACTTTTGTTTAGAACCTTCCATAAATATACATCTGTATGTTTGAGTTGGCTTTGCTATCCATTTACAAATCAGGGAAGAGATAACTTCTTTGCAAATTAAAGAGCCTCTGCTGAGTTGCAAAGAGAGAGAGAGAGATGCCATCTCTTGCAGGCTAGCCATCCCAGGGGCCCACCCTCAGAAGGCTGCTTGTAGACAGCAACTACTGTGCAAACGGGAAGAAAGAGAAGGCCTGACAGCTCAGCACGCTCCAGTGCATGTGGAGTCCCTTAAAATAGACTCCAGCCTCCGCAAATGGGTCTTTCTCCCAGATAGAAACTTCCATCTAACCTCATATTGGTACAGTGCCAACGATGTGCAAAGCATTTCTTTTTCTCTTTCCATAAAAATCAAAAGAGAAACAAGTATTTCGCTGTAGTAAAGACAACAAAAGAAGTATGCTAACAAAAGAACTAAGGGGCCCAGCCCTCAGAACCCTTTTAGTTTTACAGTTTGTGGCTTTTTAATGGAAACCAAGCCTATGTGATACACGTTTGGACTGATTTGTAGAAGGGTGGGGGTGGGGGGTGGAGAGGGGAGAGGGATGATTCAAAAGTGCCCAAAGGGCTTATTGACTCTTTCTATTATTAAACAAATGGTTTCCATGAATAGCCCCCAGAACCCTGTCTACAAATGGTGGAGTTAATTCTCCTCACCAGGAGACGCCAGGAAAGAGTGGTCTTGCTGGTGTCTATTTGTCATATATGATATTTTTCACGCTCCATTATTTTATTTAAAATAAAAGGTGTTCTTTAGTTTGGTGCTGGTCCCTTGTGTGTTGTGATGGGACCCTTCTCTGTGAGTGGGAAGAACAGAAAACTTCTCCCTCTGTTTACTTTTCATGTAAATCCCAAGTGTGCATTTCTGTCTACAGATCACTGGTTATCTCTGTGAAATGGCAAATGGACAGATTCCAAAGTGGGCAGAATGATTTAATTTCAGGCTGCAGAGGAATTACATGCAGGAAGCAGGTATGGTTGGAAGTTGTCTCTGACTCTGGGTGGCAGAATGCAAGGGCCGCCCAGTTTTAGCCCAGTTCATTAAACAGCATCTTGGATATTAAGCATGGATACAGGCTTGTGCCCCTAGACTAGCATCTGGAGAATGGATCCAGCCAATTAGAATTAAATCAAAGTAGGGCTCGGTCGACCTGCTGAAGTCAAAGTATACAGAGAAAACAGTATACAACCATCCAAAGTATGCTGGTTTCCCACAAACACCTGGACACATTTACAAAACAGATTGTAGATCAGGATAGGATAAAATAATCTGCTAAGGGTGGTAAGTCATTAAGGGGAAGCTAATCAGCTTTGTGCTTCATTGTGCTTGCTTCTCCTCTGGTGTTTGCTGCTTGAGTTGTGTAGCTGTAAAGATTTGAAGTGAGTCAGAGTCAAGCTGGTCCAGGGCACAGCTAAACTCAGGTTCTAACCAGAAGGACCCAAGGGCAGAGTTTGGACCAACTGCCGTGGGAATCTGATAGAACAAACCCAGCCATGCCTGGGTCATCCTGATGTCAAGCTCCAGACTGAACAAGACCTCTTAAGAATTTTGAGCATTTATTAACACTTACTAATGATGGACAGAAGCCTGCAGTCAGGGTATCTTGTTTCCTGAAAATGGTGTTTCGAAATGAAGCCTGATGACCCAGACCATCCTTGCATCAACAATACTAGAATTGAACAATGGTCTAAATAATTTTTTTGTGAGGGGTGGGATGGGGTTCCACGTAGCATGCAGGAGCGAGGCGCATGGATGATTTGGGACCAAGTTCGAGAAACACCAAGTAGGTAGGTTAAGTAATTTAAGGTAAAATCCAGAATAGCCTTCAGTGCATTAAAAAAGAAAAAAAGGTTTTTAAAAAATATGTCCACAAGTAAAAACTTTTTTGTTGATTGTTTCCAAAGAGATCTTGAAAAGACTAAAGACATTTATGTACGTGTGTATGTATACTTGCCTTGCTCCCTTTTGGTAACTCCTAGGAAAAATAAAAATGACATTTCTGGAATAGAGCTTGGGAAAGTCGAGAAAGATAACTGTCGGAGCACTGTGGTGAGTGTCTAAGCTGGGTATGAGCTTAAAATACTCAGTTCTAAAATCATTAGACTATTCAGTGGTTTTGGGTCTGCCACTGTTCAGGTGTGTAGGCTTCAGACGGTGTTCCCAAAGAAAACCAAGTTTAAGAGCATCCATGAGTGACTTTGCTGTTGTTTAGAGTGTATTTCAGTGTGAATTTATCCCTTAGACTACAGTGAGTTTGTTTACAAATGTCAGCGGGTTTTAGCATTTCCTTGGGCTTGGAGCATTGGGATGCCTGTCTCCCCGTGGTAATTACAAGTAGCAGCAGAGATTTCTAACTAAACTGCGTACTCTCTCTAGGACTGAAATCTGACCCTGGGTCTCATACAGAAGGTGAATTTTAGAAGAAGAATCCAGGCCTGAAAGTTAGAAAGCAACCAAAGCATCCTGGTAGCCCTTGGATTCTCCAGCTCAATGAAGAATTTCCAAAAGAAATGTTGACTGACTTCATCTGGAGATTTCTCAGCATCAGAGGCCATGGCCTCAGCTCCAGGAAAATGGAAACCTGTCTTGGGTGACAGATCTGAGGGGTGACATCTTGGTTAGAAGAGCCTCAAAGAATGTGACGGCCAAGGTCATGCTGCCATCCATGTCCGTCCATTCGTTCCTTTGTTCATTCCCTTATCCACATATCAGCGTGCCTGCGTGCTCAGTTGCTCCGTCGTGTCTGACTCTTTGTAACCCCATAGACAGGAGCCCACCAGATTCCTCTGTCCATGGTTTTCCAAGGCAAGAATACTGAAGTGGGTTGTCCTTTCCTACTCCAGGGGATCTTCCTGACCCAGGGATCAAACCTGAGTCTCCTGCATTGGCAGGCAGATTCTTTAACCACTGAACTACGTGGGAAGCAAACATCTCACTACCTAGTAAATGCGAGTCTGGGAGACAGAGAAATAGGCTTTGGTTTGGAGAAGTTCACAGCCTGATTGAGAAGACAGGCATAGCTATAATAGGAGTGTGTGTGACATGTGTTTCTATTTTCTATCATGGAGGCCTCTTGAAATTCACAGAAGGCAGAAGATTCAAGACATAATTTCACAGCATGGTGAAATTGCAGGGACCTGTTGATGGCTAGAGCAGAAGTTATGAATGGGTGAGGACCTAGACTGTGCCCAGCACCTAGCAGGAGGCCTCAGAGTCGTAATAGTAACTACTGATACAATAATAACAGTGATAGTCGTATGTAGCAGACCTTTCAGAACACTTCCTGTGTGCTGAGTGATTGACAGGGACTGTCTCTTTTAACTGCCAGGAGAGTTCATGTAGGTACTCATATCAGCCCCACTTAATAGATGAAGACTCCAAGTCACAGAGAGGTTATGTGAACTCCCAGGGTCACACAGCAAGTAAGTAGAGCACAGGATAGGAACGGGGCAGTTTAATAGGTCCCGGACCACTGGTTCAAAAAGTGATGAATGAATGAATGAATGAATGATAGCACTTTATACCAGTTGCTATGCTAAGCACTTTACATGTGTTCATTCAATTCTTCAGCAAATTTTGGTGGAGCTATTCTCATCCCCCATATCAGATGAGGAAATTAGAGCACAGATAAGTCACTTGGCCAAGGCCCCAGGGGTAGCAGGCAAGCAGCCCAGAATGTGAACCCTGGCTGTGTGCCTCCAAGCCTGCCTCTCTGACCACTAGGCCCTCCTACTGCTCTCAGTGGTCCTGAGGACTTTGCGTGAACCAGATCATTTCATCTTCACAGCAGCTGTCCATGCCTTTGCTGCAAGCAAAAGAGGCACAAGATCACATTGGCAAAGTACAAAGCTCCCTTTGCCAGCGTGGGAGAATGGAAGAGCAGAGGGTGTGACAAACTGCCTTTCTGCAATTGTCCCCAGGGTGAGCTGAGGACACAGCAGTGGGGATGAGAAAAGGGGGTAGACAGAGAAGCAGCAGGGCTTGACTTCACACAGAGAAGGAGCAAGAGGAAAGGAATGGTCAGGGAGGACCGTGTTTCTGACTCAGGTGGGGACCAGGGTGAACATCACTGAGACAGGAGGAAATAAACAAGGGGGTGGCTTGGGCCTGTGGTGGAGAAGGAAAGATGAATGCAGCGTAGACAGTTTGTGCCTGAGGGTCTCTGATCCTTCCAGGTGGATAAGGTTGGTTTGCAGGCTGTGATGGGGGTGTTGCATAGGTGGGTGTCCAGAGATGGTCAGAGTTGCAGGAGAGGTGAATCAGGTGATGGTGGGCGGGAGTCTCTCCAGGGACAGAGGAAGGAGGAGGACAGAGCAGGCTGCAAAGGGTGCCTGAAATGAGTGCATCCCCTTAACCACTCAGGCTCCAGTTCTTCATTTTTAGAGAAGGATTGAAAGAGATGTTGTCAATAGTCTTATCCAGAGTCCATATATGTGAATCAGACAGAGATAAGGGAGGGGCGGGGTTAGGAGGGTGAATGCCTGAGACCCCTCCTCTTACCCTGGGGCACTGCCTCTTTCTCTTTAACCCTTGGGCCAGCCAAGCAACAGGAACAGGAGCACCGCAGGCTGGCATTCTTTAATCCCTGCACCTACTGAGTTGCTGCTCCAAGACTGAAAACCAGAAAACAAAAATCAAGAAGTATTCTTGAGGCAATAGATATTATCCTATTTTCCATATTATTTTCTTAGAAAGGAGAGAGAGATACAGAAAAGAATAACAAATCAGAGTACAAATTGGCATCTTACACTTGAAAGATATGAAACTATAATATAGTTTAGGATTGAATATTATCTGGCTCCTACTGTGCCCAGATAACCCAGTCTGACTCAGTGTCCTTGGAAGTTGCTTTCCCTTGGGCAAGCTGCTGGAACTTTCATCCTTAAAATGGGGGTGATAGTGGACCCCTTCCCTAGGCTGTCACTGTCTAGGTGCTCAATTGTTTTAATAGCTCTGTATTGTGCCTGGCATGCTGTAGTTCATGGGGTCACAGAGTCAGACGTGACTTAGCTACTAAACAACAACAACAACATATGTTAATCCATCTGTCCCTTACTCCAGTCCAGGAGATAGGATTCCATAAAATCTTATGTATAAATTGTTTCGAAGACTGTTGCCGTTGAGCTAAGTTCAATAAATGTTATTATTATGTTTATTTCCCCTCCCCACAAAAGATGAACCCAGCATGCTAATGACTAATGATCTTTAAACAGAATGAGTTTTTTTTTTTTTCTTCCCCCTTAGAGAAACACTTTTTCCAATACCCGTGTTCAGGTTCCACAGAATACCTGCTGATCTTTCAAGTTTAAAAGGCAGGCACAGTGCCTCTGCAGCAGTGGAAAATATTCTCTGTCTTTTTCTTTGAACACAATCACATCATAGCCAACTTCCCAGGAAATCAGACCTCATGCGCGGACACCTCTGTACGCAAATGGATGAAGATGGCTGTAATATGGAGATGGAGAAAAACGCCAGACTTCAGGGAAGCTCGTGGAACACGCTCCGGCAACATAGTGTGGAGTGTTTTTTAATGTTTTATTAAGAGTGTGAAGGCCAAGCTGGAGGGAGGAGGGAAGGAGATGCGTTTGAAATGTGCAAAGAATAAGTTTCAGTTGTCGAGGTGAGCGGTCGTAATTGGGGACTTAAACAGTCCCACCCCTATGAAGATGATGCTGTTAGATCTTGCACAACGGCCGAAACCCAGTCGGACTTTTCCTGTCACCGAATTTCACTTTGTTATTATAAGGCTTTTTTTTTTTTGGTACCAGGCTAGCATTCAGGGGGCTTCAGTTTATAGGAAGGGATTCATTAAAAACCATGCTTGGAACACACCCACCTCTACCCCACCTAAAGGAACTTTTCAATTGGTGTCTTCAGGCGTTTCCCTGATGATGGGAGAGGATGTTCTCAGGGGGTCTCTGACGACAGGTGGTCTCTCAAACAGATGTCCTCAAAGGGAGAGATTGGTGGCATTTTTAGGTACTATGTACACTAAAAATAACCACCTTAAAAACCTATTCTAACAATGTTTTCAGTATTTTAGGCAGAACTACAAAGTCATCAACCCTGACAGATGATAAATCAGTGTCTGTTTTAAAAGGTGGGAGCTGGTGATTATGAGCTGCAGGAGCTGACTTTGATCAGAAGTGACAAGCCCTGGGGTTGGGGCTATTCTCCTCCCCTGCTCACCCCAGGGCAGAGCAGCACCTGTGTACCTTCCAGGGCCACCACTCACATAAAACACTTGGATTTTGTTGGCTTTGGGTAAGAATCTTCATTTGCAAGCTGCCTTTCTTCCTGCAGCCCTTCTGAAGCCATAGTCCTGAAGCTGTGTCAATATCTTGTAAGTTTCAATGGCTTCCAGGCTCATAGCAGAGGGCTTTAATTTGAACTAAATTCAGAAATAGTTAAGGCAGCTAAAATGTTGTTTTTTCTCCAAAGGGAATTTTTCTAAGTATTGAGAAAGTAAAATCCACACTTGGCATAAAGAGAACATAAAGAGATTTGAGGAATTTGTGATTCTAATTTTGTTGTAATGATGACACAGGTTGATGAGGACCAAACAAACAATATGAAGGGCAGAAGAAGTCACATAAATGTTGCCATTCTTTTATGGGTGTCATGATGGCAACCCTTTTTTCAGCCATTAAAACCCAATATTCAGTGATGTTCAGAGTACTGAGTCACATCTATTGTGTAAACAGAGGATGTTAGGAAAAACGGGAGAGAAGGGACATCAAACAAAGTTAAGTGCATTAGTTTTACTTTCAACCCACCTCTCCCTTCTAAGGATTTATTCTTGCCAAGTCAAAATTTCCCCATGTGTCCCAGGGGATGAACCAAAATTATTAAATCAGGTAAAATTATCCCACTGGATTGGGGGTGTGCGTGTCACTCAGGCCAGTCAATGAGATGTAAGTTCTCCTAATGTGATAGAGAGAGTGTACAGGTAGGAATCGGGGAAGATTCAAGGAAAGATTTTCCTAGGTAATGAAAAGACAGATGTTGAGGAAGCCTGTCATTTTCCTTCATGGAATGTGGAGCATGAAATCTATATGTAGAGTTGCTGCAGCCATTTTGTGACTGTGAGGCAATAAACTCAATATTAACACCCACATTCCAAGGATGGTAGGTGAGAAACAAGGGGCGAACTTGTGATGACTTTATTGAGCTACTACACTTACAGTCTTCTTGTTATTCAAGGTAATTACCTGCCTGTATTCTCCAAGTGTCAGCAAGTTTGGTGTTCTGTGACTCGCAAGAAAAACCACCTAGTCCAGTGCTTGTCAAACCTCGATGTCCATACAAATCACCTGGACCTTTTGCTAAAATGCAGAGCCTGATTCCATAGGTCTGGACAGGACTCAAGAGTCTGCATTTGTAATAAGCTCCCAGGCAAAGCTAATGCTGCTGATTCCTGACTCGACTATGACCTACTACTGACCCACCATCTGAAGTTTAAACCACTTTATCACTCCTGACCATAATTGTATGGACTTATCTTGGGCACCACCCCTTGGATGTTCTATCTTGGACTAGCTCTCAATTTTAAGACATGTCTTGAGTTAAAATCTGCTTCCTGATGACTGTTTCCTGCTAATTCCGCTTTTATGACATGGTCCTCCTATAAACACATCTAATTCATTTTTCATATGAAAGAACCTTATGTTTTTGAGTGTTATGTGCTCTCTGCATCTATTTTGATCCTTAAAACTGTTAAATAACTTGGTTTTCCCCTTGCTGACTGTCCTCAGAATGTTCTTACTTTGGTATAAGCTTTTGTTAAGGAAGATGCTCACAAGTGAATGCTATTCTCCAGGAATTGTCTGACAAGGAGACCACAGAGTGGGATCATTGGACACTTACAGCAAATATTGTGCATAATAATCAGGCATTTTTATCAAACCTGGAACAAAAGGCTGTCAACTATGATTTCAGTGTTACCCTAGCTATGCTAGACCATGAAGTAAGGCAAGAGGCAAGAAGCTAAAATCATTGGAAACTTATTATTTGCAGCTGATGTGATTGAAAGAATTAGCCAAAAATGGAATTGATGAGAACTGATAAGGAGACTTGGACAAAACAAATCTACAAAAATCAGTGCCTTCCTTGTATACCAGCATTAACTAGTTGAAAATATGAAGAAAATAAAAGACCATCTTTGAAATACCTACAAAAAGCATAGGTACTGCATATAAAATAGATAAACAATAAGGACTTACTGTATAGCACAGAGAACTATACACAATATTTTGTAACAACCTATAAGGGGAAAGAATCTAAGAAAAAATATATATGAATCACTTTGTTGTACACCTGAAACTAACAACATTGTAAATCAACTATAGTCCAACAGAAGTTTTTTAAAAAAGCATAGATAAACTACCGTCTTGCTGATCACTGAACCCAGGGTAGGCAAGGGACAAGCTGGGAAGCAGATGGGAGAAACTGGGAGAAGATGCAAGACGCCGTAGGAGCTACAGACATTTCTTTATTCTCTCATGGCTGACATAGCAGCAAGGCATCATGCTTTCAATGCAATTGCAAGAGCATTTCAGGTGGTGCTTATATAGGTCATGATGCACGTGTGCAGAGCTGTAAATGATCTCTGCTGTTACATAACCATGCAAAGTCATTATTTACAAGATGTGGGGCGTGGGTGAGAGAACATGGGGTGGGAAAGCCTGACCACCACCATCTTGGCGGATCGCTCTTTCCCCACATCCCACCCCTTCAGGGTCTCTTGCTTCACATCCACACAGTCCGTCTTCTCCAGTATTGTATTCCCTTGGCAAGTGAGGCCGACCCTTGGATCCACATCCCGCAACAGCGTAAAGGCTGCAACAACAAAGGACTAGCATGCAAGTCACACCCCCAATACACAGCAAAACTCAATGCCAGGTATCACCTGGAACTCATGTTGCAGGCCTTGCCCCCCATGGGGTTAGAAGAGCCACCCACCACATGTGCAGGAGTGCCTTGATCATCCCGGGCCAAGTCCAGCCCACCGTCTGTGCTTGTGAAATTGCAGGAGAGCCTACACCGGGCAACTCCACCCCGCGGGGATTTTTATTAAGGACCGTAATCACCAAATCATCCCCCGCCCCACCAGCCACAGGCTCCGGGCCCACCCCTTCAAAGGGGATTTTTGCCATGTTCACAGCCCACACACATGATCCCAAATACTTTATAAGCTCTGGTGCACGCTGCGGTAAATCTGCAAGAGAATCAGCGGTTAGCAGCACATCAGACGACACAGGCTTTACAGTACACTTCCGCAAAAGGTAAGAGCACAGTACATCTTTCCAAAGGTAAGAACGCAGCCTTTACAGTTCCGAAGGAACGTCCTTGGGCGCCATGTAATCTAACTGAACAGCCCATATCTCTTACTGAGGGCACTTCCCATTCTTGGTAAACTGCTGTTGTATTCTCAGTTGCCTCCATTGTTCTAGGAGCAGAGCATTGGGCTGTTTATCAATTTTATTTCTGTCAACTCCTGCTGCCAGCAAATCAGCCCACATATGCATCCGTGTAACCCAGATGGGGCCTTTACCAGCTCCGCCCCACCTTGGGGTCTTCACACTTCAAATCCCCTCTGCCCGTAGCCATACCACTACTTCTCCCAAGCTTGCCACCGCCGAGGTAGCAGTCAAGGAACCCAAAGAGGTGGATGGGGCATTGTTCAAGATGGTGTCTAGCATGCCGCCTGTAAAACACGTGTCATCTTCAGGATGACACTGCCAGGCCGGTGTAGAAGCTGAGGGGGCAGAGGTCCAGCCGGATCCAAGCACAGCATGGTTATCCCATCATCTTCTGCCAGCTTGAAGCCCAGGTCCTCACTGTGTTTTCTGAGCTTCACTTGCCCTCCTGAGCATCGTTTCTGGCTATCTGCAGGCTCTGTGGACTTCTTGGGGCTCCGCGGGGGTGGCTTTGGCAGGCCCTGATCCAGCTCTAAGCTCTCCACCGGGGTTGGTCCTTGCCCCTTGCTGGCCTTCCCAGACCTCATCCTGGCTGCAGAGTCGGTCCACTCCTCTTCTCTTTGGCCTCCTTGGTGCCCGAGGCCTCCTGGGACTTCCTTGCCTCCTTGGCCCCATCCTTCTGCTTCACCAGGGGCCTTGCTAACAAGCGGGGATATTCAGTCTCATAACGTTCCTTAGTCTTGTAATGTTAATCATCACCATCCCGTACCACCTCGCTGTCAGAGATGCTGGGTTCTTCAAGGCCATGTGGTTCTTGCTCTATCCCTTCTCCAGTGGATCTTCCCAACCCAGGAATCAAACCAGGGTCTCCTGCATTGCAGACAGATCCTTTACCAGCTGAGCTACCAGGGAAGCCATTCTTGCTCGAACACCAGTATAGGTTGCTCTAGTTCTTCCAAGCATCTCTGCACATTGTGCACCTGCACTGGGACATTATCTACACTTGCCTGCAGGGCAGTCAGGAAAGTTCACCCCAATGTGCCAGCACTGCTGTCCTGTTTATCAAAGGAGAACTCACTGCCTGTAATGCCTTTTCAGTGCTATTCAGTGAACCGTTCACCGCCTTTCAGTCTTCCACTGGGGCCCATGCCAAGAGGACCCCGGCCACTGGGTACCACATATCATATGGTGACCACTGGTTTCCTCCTTCCATTGGAGCCTGAGGCTCCCGTACATACTGGGTATCCTGCTGACTACTCCAGTCACCTTGCTGACCACTAAACCCAAGGTAGGCGAGGCACGAGCTGGGAAGCAGATGGGAAGAGACTGGAAGATTTCATAGGAACTGCAGACATTCTTCATTCTCTCACGGTTGACGCAGCAGCTCCCAATGCAACTGCAAGAGCGTCTCAGGTGGTGCTTATATAGGTCATGATGCGCCTGTGCAGTGCTATAAATGCTGTCGACTTTGCATGGTTACATAATCTTGCAAAATCATTATTTATAGAATGTGTGGTGCGAGCAAGAGGACACGGGGCGAGAGAGCCTGACCACCGCCATCTTGGCCAATCAATCTTTCCCTGCAACTACCTAGAAATAAACTTAATGTGCAAACCCTTTTGAAGAAAATGTTGCTATGTTACTGGAAAGCATAAAAAATTAGAAAAATTATACCATGCACCTGGTAATATGTCCATTATCCCCCTGATTGATTCCTAAATATAATGCAAGTTCAATTTGAAAATCTGTATTGTTTTGGAACTCTATAAAATGATATGAAATTCATCATATTTGAGCAAATACTCCAGGAGGGGGGTGGGAAACCCTGTAAGAGTGATGAAGAAATACATAATCTTTATATATTATAATGAAATGCAGTGTAAATCTACAGTAACTAAAAGAGCATTAAAACAAACAAATTAATGGAACAAAATATAATGTCCAGGAAGAACTGCAAATGAATTTGAAACTTTCTTTCAATTAAATAAGAAAGAATGGGTGTTTCAATCACTGAGTTTGAGCCTTGTTTTAGATTTGGAGACATTTTTATATCAAATCTTTACCTCACGCCTTTTATCAAAATACATTTGGATTGTTAAAAGATTTAAACATAAAAATAAGACCACCAGCAGAGGGGAACAGTTCTCTAAAATATTCATTCAAAGGAAAGCAAAGGCTGGTGAATACTTTTTATAAACTTTTCAAGAAGCAGTTTTCTTAGTATGACATCAAAGCCAAGACTATTTTTATGAAATCATGATTTGACTCCATAAAAATTTAAAATTCTGTATAGCAAAAAATGAATTAATAAACAATTTTAAAAATGCAAAATCTCAATAAAATTTATAAGGCCAAAGCTGTAGCTTCCTGCTGGTGTTTGTGCATCTCAATTCAAATTATAAGAAATACTAATTACCCATAAATCTGCAGAAAAATATTTAACCTCACTCATGATAATCACAGGATACACATGTGAAAACAAGATTATTTTTGCCTAACACATTGGTATTGTCTTTTTAAGGCTGTTAATACTTGGGTGTGGAGAAATGGGTTCCTCTTACCACACTGGTGGGAATATAAAATGGATCATCTTTTCTAGAGAGCAAATGCAGCGTGTGTCTAACATCTTTTAAAACATGTATATACCCTCTGACCCAGCAATTCTACTTCCATTAAATATGTTGAAAATCGAGAACTACCTAAATGGACACCAGCAGGCTGACTGTTCAATTATAGTAAGTCCTTAGAATATCATGTTCTTATTAAAATAATTATGTAGAACCATGTTATTAACATGGGAAAATAGCCAATCATATTACTATGGCTGCTGATGTCAGCCAGGATGGACAAACCCTCTGGTTATTCCCGCTTGGCCTGTTTTCAGATTGATCTATACCTATGCCACTGGAGGAGGAAATGGCAGCCCACTCCAGTCTTCTTGCCTGGAGAATCCCATGGACAGAAGAGCCTGGTGGGCTACAGTCCATGGGGTCACAAAGAATCGGACACAGCTGAGCAACTAACACACAATACCTAGGCCGTGTCAGTTGTTAAACATTCTGAATATTATGCCTGTTGTTAGTTAACAAGGCAGGTTATATAATACGTTCTATGTATGATGAATTGCATCTTGTGCATTCCATTTTTGTTGTTGTTGTTATTGTGAACTGTGTGTATACCTGGAAAGGCTTAAAATGTGAATGGTGGTTTATCTATATTTGGTGCAATTTATCTTTATACCTTCTTCCTTACACTTTCCCAATTTCAGTTTTTGGTAATAAACATGTATTATGTAGCTAGAAGATAGATATTGTAGATAGATTAAATAGTTTAGACAGTGAGCTAACTAGTATGCTAGATGAGAGATGGATGAATGGATGGACAGATAAATGGACAGACAATGAGAGAGAGAGATTTCAAAGCAATTAAAAACAACAGGATGACAAGATCCTACTGTATAGCTCAGGAAACTATATTCAGTAAACTGTGATAAACCATAATGGAAAAGAATATGAAAAAGAATATATGTTTAACTGAATCACTTTGCTGTACACTGGAAATTAACACAACATTGTAAAGCAACTATACTTCAACAGAATAAATTTTTAAAAATAAATACTATTTTTGAGGTACTAAAAGGATAATCACCTACCTTCTTCTAGATCATGGGCTACAAATTCAAATGTCTATAGGGAGACAGTGAGTGAAGCTGTTAGTATCAGACAATAAACAGAGAGTGTTACAAGGACCATAGGATCTGTTTAAAAGGGAACCCTTAGCTAAGTTCCAGACCATCGTTGCTGTTGAAGATCTGGGAGCTTGGTGTTAACAGAAATTCTGAGTTTTTAAGACAAACCAGAAATCTTGATTTTGGAGGTGGTTGGGTGGGTTCAAATCTCCTGCTTTTTAATGTAGATGACTAATTAAAATTGTATAAACACCGTGCAAGACAAACACATCATCTCTGCTGCTACCATTTGCATTTCCTCTGTTAGATCCCACAATTTTGTTAATGTGAATGAGAATTACATTTTTGACAGCCACGTGGTACTAATGCTTTAAATTAAGCTCCCTGTCATCTTTTTCCACGAACTGAGTCAAAACTGCCCTCTACCTTAACTGGTTCTTATAAGACTGCCTTTCCCCTTCCATCCAAACGCATGGACTACATTCATCCCTGTTAAATTTCCTTTTGTTCATCAACTTCACCCTTTGTGTTCCTATTTGGTTGCCTCTTCTGTATGGTACTTGGGTCTGGGCTCTTTTTGATGGCTACTTCTGTTACTCAACCTGTGTGTTATTCTTCCAAAGTCTCTACCATCCACACTTTGTTATGTTTATTTCTGGGACCTCTTGGCTTCACAAATTAATCCATCCTCTCCCTGAGGAGGGAGAGAAGGTGTCTCAGTCCTTCCAGTGTGTATTTTGGAAAGTGCCAAGTAATGGGTAGCCATCAGCCACTTGTCCTCCAGAAGCATGGCTTTATTTACAGTTTTGGAGTTCTGATGGCATGAATACAGCTCCCGTCAGAATGAAAAGATTTCCTCCAGCGCCAAGCTTCTCAACTTTAAAATCCTTTAAAAAATTATGCAGCAGACACAGGAGCTTGCTTGTGAGAGCTGATTGTAAGCATCTCCTCCTAACTTTGTGTTCAGTTGGCAGCTTGAAACCAGCATGGTGGGAGTATTGACACCACAGAAATCAGCCAGTGTCACAGTTTAGGGCTGATTTTTTTCCTCTGGAGAGCTGGTTGTTTAACATTTTCCAGCACGCTGCCAAAGTCGTCTATATTGTTCTTCTCAGATAGAAACCCAAGCAGCATACTCTTAAAATGCATGTATGTGTGTTAGGCAAATTTCTTAAACCTCTTTTTCCCTTCTGCTTTAGAAATTACCCAGATTCTAATGGTGCAGATGATCTTAGCTGCAAAACAGAAGTAGAAACAGAGATGTAGAGAACGAAGGGGAGGTAGGATGAATTGGGATGTTGGGATGGACATGTATACACTACGGATACTATGTATAAAATAGAGAACTAACGAGAACCTACTCTATAGCACAGGGAACCCTACTCGATGCTCTGTGATGACCCGAATGGGAAGGAAAGCCAGAAACAGTGGGATACATGAATACATATGGCTGATTCACTTTGCTGTATAGCAGAAGCTAACACAAGCAGCTGTACACCAATTTTTTAAAAAGAAACTAAAAAAAAAATAAATAAACAATACTCACAAAATGATAATCTTTTTAAACGTGGAATTTCCAATCCAAAATAAAAATATTTTATTATTAAAGACCACAGTACCCAGATTTTCGTAATTGCTTCATTTATCTCCTATTCTTGAAATAATTGAAATAACAAAGAGCAGAAATCTCAGAGAGGACATGTGTTGGTCACTCCTCTATTCATTTCACCCCTGTTCCATTTGGGGATCCACATGGTTAGGGTTAAGCTGCCTCCACCTCCTTCTCCATCAAACTCCACGGAGTGGGGCAGACGCCCAAGCATCACTGGTGGGCACAGACACCCTTTCTTCCTCTGGGTCATGTAGTGTGATTTCAGGATTGGAAGTGGTGCCACAATTCTTGCTATTTTTAGGGCACCTGGCCTGAGCATAGGGCTTCCCAGGTGGTGCTAGTGATAAAGAACCTGCCTGCCAACGCAGGAAACTTAAGAGATATGGGTTCACTCCCTGGATGGGGAAGATCCCCTGGAGAAGGAAATGGCAACCCACTCCACTATTCTTGCCTGGAGAATCCCACAGACAGAGGAGCCTGGTAGGCTACAGTCCACAGGGTCGCAAAGAGTTAGACACAACTGAAGTGATTTAGCACAGCACACAGGCCTGAGCACAAGCCAGCACTGGGAGGAGAGAGCCTTTTTCAGAGACTGGGAATCAGTGCCAAACTGACATCACGAACCGCTGGATCAAACTATACCTGAATGAGGGCTCTCCTGAGGTTTTCAGTTCACAAATTACTTTTTAGGCCTACAGTAGGGTTTTCTCTTATTTTCAACCAACTGATAATGGGAATACAAATGGACATGATGCCATAGAATAGGTAGAGGAGGTGAGTAGAGGCATCCAGGTGTCCTGACTATTCCTCCATATGGTGAGCATCTCAAAATGCATACTCTTAAACCATCCTTTTATTTTGCCTGTGATGTGGGGAGTCAGCAGCTCTGGAAGGAATGGGCTGGGTTGTTTGTCTCTGATAATGGCTGCAGCTGGAGAATTTGCTTACACGTTTCACCTCACCTATGGATCTAGCATCTTGGTTTCTCCTTTCTCTCCCCCACCCCTAGGCAGTGTCCCATCCACCAGGGCCTGCTCACGTGGCCTGGGCTTCCTTAGAGCATGGAAGTCTCAGGGTAGTTAGACTTCTCCCATGGCAGCTGGCTCCACCCAGAGACAGGATGCTTGACATAGAGGTTGACCAAAATATCCCTTCCACCACGTTCTATCTGACGAAGAAGTGGCTGAGCCCACTCAGATTCAAGGAGAGAGAGATTACTCTCCACCCCTCAGTCAGAGGACTGGCAGGGACCCTGCGGCTGTCTTTTCCACACCTGGAGAGATGGTGTCACCGAAATTCATGAAGAAACAGCTCTGTCTGTCTCCCTCCACAGATTCCCCACCTCCTGTTTGCACGTCGTAAATTGCAACCCAGGCTACCTCTCGGTGGAATGCTTTTCTCCTTCCTGTTGGTATTAGGTGATCCTTACTTTTTGTGACATGCTGATTAAAAAAAAAAAAATTGACTGGGGTAAGTTGCTTTACAATGTTGTATTAGTTTCTTTGGAACAACGCAGTGGATCAGCTATGCACACATATATTCCCTCCCTCTTGGACCTCCCTCCCATCCCCTCCCATTGCACCCCGCTAGGTCATCACAGAGCACTGAGCCGATCTCCCTGTTCTGTGTGGAAGGTTCCCAGCAGCGGTCTGTCTTACCCATCACAGTGTATATATATATATATGTCAGTGCTTTACTCCCAATTTGTCTCACCCCCACTCCTTGCCCCTATGTCCCTTTGTTTGTTCCCTAGGTCTGCATCTCTAGTCCTGCCCCGTGAATAAGTTCATCTGTGCCATTTTTTAAGATTCCACATATATATGTTAAAATATGATCATTATTTTTCTCTTTCTGACTTACTTCATTCTGTATGACAGACTCTAGGTTCATCTACAACTCCAACAAATGACCCAATTTCATTCCTTTTTGTGGATGAGTAATGTCTCATTGTGTATATGTATCATGTCCTCTTTATCCATTCATCTATTGATGAACATTTAGGTTGCTCCCATGTTCTGGCTACTGTAAATAGTGCAGCGTGTATCTTTTCAAATTGTGTTTTTTTTCAGGGAATATGCCTAGTAATATGATTGCTGGGTCACACGGTAGTTTTATGTTTAGCTTTTTAAGGAACCTCCATCCTGTTCTCCATAGTGGCTGTTTCAGTTTACTCTACTTTCCCAGCAATAGGGTGGCTCGTGATTTTAACCCAAGGTTTCATCCTTGAAAGAGGCAGCACTGGAGCAGTTTTTTTAAACATGCTGACAGGTTTGGAGCCACTGAGGACTCTGGGTCTGGTCACCAGGCCGGTGAGGGACACTTTTTGTGGGCTGAGTTTGTTTATTTCTGGAAAAACCTGGCTTCCTGTTTCTAAGGGGGAACAGGTTTAAAAGACCTCGTAAAAAAAGGGCTCAGAGCCTCTTAACATCAAATGGCCCTTAGAAGGCAGTGCTTGATGAGTTAAGTGTAAAGGAATCAGCAACATAAGGGTTGAATTTCCTTGCAGATACACATAGGTTATAAATTAAGGAGGAAGAATCATGTCAAAACATGTACTGGCTCAGAGCCAGAACTGAAAACATTTGGAAATTGATTTTGAGACGGTGGAGGTACCCATGTCCTAGCTCAGGACATCCTTCCTGGTTTCTAAGATTTATTTATTTTTACAGAAACAGCAGAGGAGTTGCAGACAGGAGGGGTGGTTCTCCTATAAGTCACCACGTGTTTTTTTTGTTTTTTGTTTTTTGTTTTCTTTCTGAAAGATAGTCCTGGATAGGGAAGCTAAGCATTCTTGATTTGTGTTGGTTTTAATTGAGGTTTCAAAGAAAGGGCTGTAGCTTTTATAGCTCTCAGTATGTTTCTTATTTAGCTTAAGACTCCAGGAAGTATAAAGCTCATTAAACTCAGGGCTCTATCCGAGAAAGACTCCATGGCCTTTCTTTCACCTGTTGTCAGGAGATTTATTCATCGACAGTCTTTCCATTTGATCATGGGTAGAGGAGATTCTCTCACTGGGCACGTGAACGGAGAAGAAGTAGAAACCACCAGACTGAGCGGATGAATGAACATTAAAATAGAGATGTGGGAATTTCTGCTTGAGACAATATTCCTGGGAAATGTGCAGTGATCTAGGACTGCAAAGACATGAACACATTCTTTTTTTCTTTTAAAAAGATTTTTATTTAAAGAAAACTTTCAAATCTCACTGGCATTAAAAATGGACTTGCTACAAAAATGCGCCTTTTACTTTAAGCACATACATGTCTAGTAGGCCTACCTATTTCTTGAGTTCATTTTAAAAAGGGTGGTGATGGGACTTCCCTGGTGGTCCAGCGGTTAAGACTTAACCTTCCAACGAAGAGGATGTAGGTTTGATCCCTGGTTGGGAGCTAGAATCCTGCATGCCTTGTGGCTGAAAAACCAAAACATTAAAAAAACCCAGAAACAATGTTGAAGTAAATTCAACGAAGACTTTAATCATGGTCCAGATTAAAAAAAACAACAACAACTTTATAAAAATATAAAAAGAGTGGTGAGCTCTGAGCAGATGGAGAACAAAGCCAGGATATCAAGGGGGCCACACCAGAGACATCAGTCTCCCTCCCATATTTAAAAAAAAACAAAATTGGCCATAGGAATGCTTTCCTAAGTCACTCCACCTACTAATTACGTTGCACCTCCAGCTCAGCTCAGCAGAGACCAGAAAGACTGGTCAACCAGGACCTGAAAAACAGCACAGACTTGTCTTCTTAAACCACCTTTGACCAAGATGCCAGCCGGCAAGATGCTCACAGTTCCTAGAACTGCCTTTCAGTTCCTACTCACCGGGATGCTTGGCGAGGATGACATGGGGCATAGGTGTACCCATGAGTGCAGCTAAGGTCCTTAATGTGGCAGGCAATTATTTAGCACCAGTTGGATGCTTTTGTATATGCTTAGTGAAGTAAATATAAGAAGAATAGGGACTTCCCTGGCAGTCCAGTTGTTAAGACTGCGCTTCCTCTGCAGGGGATACAGGTTGTCTCTGTTGAGGAAACTAAGATCCTGCATGCCACACAGCAGGGTCAAACACACACACACACACACACACACAAGAAGAATGGAAGGAACCACAGACAATGCATACATCCATCACTAACTCTCTTCGCAGTATTTGGGTACCCTTCCCGGGTAGCTCAAGTGGTAAAGAATCCACCTGCCCATGCAGGAGATGCAGGATATGTGGGTTCGATTCCTGGGCTGGAAGATCCCCTGGAGAAGGGCATGGCAGTCCTCTCTAGTATTCTTGCCTGGAGAATGCCATGGACAGAAGAGCCTGGTGGGCTACAGTCAGTGGGGTCACAAAGAGTCAGACACGACTGAGTGACTGAGCAGGCACGAGTCAAGCTCCTCTTGGGACCCCTACTCTCTGCTGCTCCTACACTTGCCTCTCCAGATCCACTCTCCTTCCTCTCTGCTCCCTGAGAGACTGACCCCTGCTCTCCCAAGGAATCTTGACCTCTGATTTTGTCTTGGCAACTTGTGGCCAATGGGAGGCCCCAGAGGGAGAGCAGAGGATGGGCAGAGGCTGCTGCGCCCAGGGTTTGAGTGTTTCCTCCACCCCTGGGGCTTCAGGTGCTCCTCCTCCAGATTCTCCTGGGCTTGGCAGTGGAAGGATTCCTCTGTCTACAGCACCACTCCTGTCCGGCTGTGGCTCCCTTTTCCGGGCTCCGTCCATCGCTGGGTCCCCTTGCTCCCCTGTCCTCTGCTCCATCAGAGTGAAAGCTTCATGGCACCCCTCTTGGCAGTTCTCTCTGGGCCCCACCACCCACTTTGGGTTCCTTTGTTCTATTTTTTTGGCCGTGTCACATAGCATCTGGGATCTTGGTTCCCTGACCAAGGATCAAACCCTCACCCTCTGCATGGGAGGCACGGAGTCTCAACCACTGGGCCATCAGGGAAGTCCCTTGGTTCCCTTAAGTGTACTCACACTTCCATCAAAAGTCCCTCCTTTAAACTCTCCCCAGGTACACCCTCTCTTAGCTCAGGCTGCTATAAGATAAGACCATGAGTTGAGGGGCGTCAACCACAGATATTTATTTCACTCAGTTCTGGAGGCTGGAAGTCCAAGGACAGGGTGCCAGTGGCTTTGGTTGCTCATGCTTTTCCCGGCTGGTGGACAGCTACCTTCTGGCTGCATCCTCACAGCCTTTCCTCCGTGTGTGCAGAGATCTCTCTGTTTCCTCTTCTTGTAAACTCACTAATCCCATTGTATTAAAAAGAGGAGGCATTACTTTGCCGACAAAGGCCTGTCTAGTCTAAACTATGATTTTTCCAGTAGTCATGAACAGATGCAAGTCGGACCATAAAGAAGGCTAAGTGCCAAAGAACTGATGCTTTTGAAGTGTGGTGCTGGAGAAGACTCTTGAGAGTCCCTTGGACAGCAAGGAGATCCAACCTGTCCATCCTAAAGGAAATCAACCCTGAATATTCACTAGAAGGACTGATGCTGAAGCTGAAGCTCCAGTACTTTGGCCACTTGATTCAAAGAACTGATTCATTGAAAAAGACTCTGATGCTGGGAAAGACTGAGGGCAGGAGGAGAAGGGGATGACAGAGGATGAGATGGTTGGATGGCATCACCGACTCAATGGACATGAGTCTGAGAAAACTCCGGGAGATGTGAAGGACAGGAAAGCCTGGCGTGCTGCAGTCCATGGGATTGAATAGTCAGACACAACTGAGTGACTGAACAACACATCATGGGGGCTCCACTCTCATGACCTCATCTCAACAGAATCACCTCCCAAAGGACCCACCTCCAAATACCATCACATTGGGAAGGACACGAGCATTCTGATCATAACAGTGTCCACATGTCATCCATCTCCCATGGAAGGCTGGCTAATACACCTTCTCCTTGACATGTAAGAATTTAACTCATTTCCACATTCATTGAAAAATCTATCAGGCTGAACAATGGTTAAGGCTTCACCTTCCAATGCAGGGGGTGTGGGTTCCATTCCTGGTTGGGGAACTAGGATCCCTCATGCTTTGAGGCCAAAAAACCAAAACATAAAACAAAAAGAATATTATATTATAAAAAATTTAATAAAGACACAAAAAATGATTCACATAAAAACCTTAAAATAAAAAAGAGAATCTATCTAAAGCTAGGTATGGGAGGACAAAAGCTTACAACTGAATGTGTATTAGGGCTTATAGAATGTTTGATAAATATGACTGCCTCTTGTTCTCACAGAAATACTGTGTTATTCCCATTTTATGGGAGGGGAAAAATGAGGATTCAAGAAAAGAGAGAAAGAAAGGTCACATATCAAGGGGAAAAAGGTGGATGGGAGGAACTGAGAGATTGGGATTGACATATATGCACTATTGATACTAAGAATAAAACAGATAACTAATGAGACCCTATGGTCTAGCACAGGGAACTCTATTCAGTGCTCCGTGGTGACCTAAATGGGAAGGAAATCCAAAAAAGAGGGGATATATGTAAACATATGGCTTTTTCATTTTGCTGTCTAGCAGAAACAAACACAACATTGTAAAGCAACTGTGCTCCAATAAAAATTAAAAAAAGATGAGTCACATGTAACAGAGCAGTGACTGGTCCCCTAGTAGTTCTTGGTGTGGGATGTTTTATTGAGACAGTAATATACATTAGAAAGCAGTGAGCGGCAAGAACTGGGGAGCCCTTCTGAGAAGTCAAGAGACAACAAGCACTTGGTTCAGGCAATAAATGGATCTGCAGTGTTATTTCCTAGATATAGCACCAGCAGCCAGCTGCACCAGGTTGTTGGCTGTTCGCAACCTGATTATTTAAGACTTTTGCCCTGGAGACGGTGCTCCTGCTGGAGCGGCCTGTATCTCCTGAGAGGTTTCACCTGTCAGAGGCATATGCAGCCGTCCACACCTGCCCAGGTATGTGACTGCAGAAGCCACGCTCTCCTCAGCGCTGCAGCTCAGCTGGACACCTGGTCACAGGAAGTCCTTCCCTGTGTCCCTTGATTGATCTCCTGGAATTCCTGGGTGACCTGATTTGGCCCACCGCATAGTTCCCTCCCTCCTGGCCTCACTTTTAGCTGAATCTTTCTTTATGTAATTATTGAGATGAAATTTATGTGACATAAAACGAAGCATTTGAAATGTATATGTCAGTAGCATTTACAGCATTCACTGCATTGTAAAACCAGGGCCAATTTCAAGTTCCAAAAAATTTTCATCACTCCTTCCAAAGAAAATCCTTTCTATTAAGTCGTCACTGTCATTTCTCCCCATGCCCCCACCAGCTCCTGGTAACCACCCATCTATCACCTATCTCCATAGCTTAATCAATCTCTGATATTTTATATAAATGGAATCATATAACAAGTGGCCTTTTGGGTCTGGCTTCTTTCACTTAATATCGTGTTTCCAGAGTTCATCTATGTCGTCATGGTGATCAGAATTGCTTTCTTTTTCAAGGCTGAATAATGTTCCAAGTATCAGTGGAACCCTTTTGTGCATCCATTAACCAGCTGATGGACATTTGGGTGGTCTCCATTGTGGGGTTTATGCTTCCCAAGTGGTGCTAGTGGTAAAGAACCTGTCTGCCAATGCAGGAGATGTAAGAGACACAACTTTGATCCCTGGATTGGGAAGATCCCCTGGAGGAGGGCATGGCAACCTACTCTAGTATTTTTGCCTAGAGAATTCCATGGACAGAGGAGCCTCGTGGGCTACGGTCCACAGGGTCACAAAGAATCAGACATGAATGAAGCAACTCACTCATTACAGGGTTGTTGTGAATAGAGCTATTGCGAACATTTGTGTACAGGTTTTTGTGTGGATGTGTGTTTTCATGTCCTGATCAGTTGATATTTTAATCCAATTGGATGGTAGGTTTGCTTCATATAGAGAATAGATGGTTCCATGGAGAAAGTTTGCAAAAGGAGAGAAACACTTTTCTTCCTTTGGGACCAATATGCCATAATAGAAAATACTCTCCCATCTTGGTTGGACCGCTTCTGCTCCCATGGGATCATTCTAACCCCCTCTGAATGGCCTCTAATTGGCGACCATGTAGCCTGGAGTGTCCTCCTCCCCAGACCTTGAACTCCATTCACTGCTCACTATCATCAGGACCAGTCACGCTCTTCCCTGAGAAGCTTGAGAGCATCCGGCTGCACATGGTTCCCAACATGTGATGACTTCCCAACATGTTCATCACTCTCCCCTCACTCCCACCTTAAACCCAAGTCTGTGCCCTTGCCTAAGGCATATCCCACATGCAGTCTCTCTGTCCCAGTCTTTCCTGTGCTTCTCATGTTCATGTCCTTCATCCCCTCCAAATGTAATGAATAAAACCCCTGAAGGGCTTGGAACTGTGTCCTTCAAAAAACATGTCCAAGTCCTGAACTTTGGTTTTGGAAATGTAACGTTATTTAGAAGTAGGGTCTTCTCAGATGCAATCAAGTTAAGGATCTTGGGGTGTAATTGTTCTGGATTTAGGGTGGGTGCTCAATCCAATGACAGGTGTCTTTATAACAAAAGAAGGTGACCTCCCTGGTGATCCAGTGGTTAAGACTCCATGCTTTCACTCCCAAGGACCTGGGTTTGATCCCTGGTTGGGAAACTAGGATCTCACAAGCCTTAAGATGAGGCTCCTTCCCTTCCCCCTGGGGCAAAAAAAAAAAAAAAAAAAACAAGAGGAAGGAGCTGGAGATTCGAGACAGAGAAACATAGTGGGAGAGGACCAGGTGAAGATTGAGGCTGAAGCTGGAGTGACGTGGACATCAGCCAACAAAAGGCTGGCATCACCAGGAGTTGGAAAAGGTAGGAAGGAGGTCCCTGGAGGGAGCAGAGCCCTGCCCAGAAGTTGATCTCAAACTTCTGGCTCCCTGGACAGTGAAAGAACAAACTTCTGTTATTCTAAGCCATCAACTTTGTGCTGATATGTTAGGGTAGCCCCAGGAAATGAAAATAAAAAGTGTTTTTATAGAGTGGTTTTTGTGAACACAGATGCTTGAGAAAGCCGAGTTGAGTCCAAATTCCACCTCCTGGCACCCAAAAGCAGTGTGACCTTGGGCAAGTTACCTGACATTTGTGAGGCTCAGTGGAAAATGAGGACCAGAGACCCTGCTTCTAGGGGCTGTGGGGACTGCAGTCCATGGACCTGTTCAGAACATCACCTGTGACTCTGGGCTGGGGAGTCCAGCTGCTGTGGTTCACCCTTGACATCCTAATCTGTGAATGGAAAATTCTTATCCAAAACCAAATCCTTGTCACCGTCTTTATTTTTTTTAATTTTACTTTACTTTACTTTAAAATACTGTATTGGTTTTGCCATACATTGACATGAATCCACCATAGGTGTACATGAGTTCCCAATCCTGAACCCCCCTCCCACCTCCCTCCCCATATCATCTCTCTGGGTCATCCCAGTGTACCAGCCCCAAGCATGCTGTATCCTGTATCGAACCTAGACTGGTGATTCGTTTCTTACATGATAGTATACATGTTTCAATGCCATTCTCCCAAATCATCCCACCCTCGCCCTCTCCCACAGAGTCCATAAGACTTCTATACATCTGTGTCTCTTTTGCTGTCTCGCATACAGGGTTATCATTACCATCTTTCTAAATTCCATATATATATGTTAGTATACTGTATTGGTGTTTTTCTTTCTGGCTTACTTCACTCTGTATAATTGGCTCCAGTTTCATCCACCTCATTAGTACTGATTCAAATGTATTCTCTTTAATGGCTGAGTAGAAGAAAGTAGGGAAAACCGCTAGACCATTCAGGTATGACCTAAATCAAATTCCTTATGATTATACAGTGGAAGTGAGAAATAGATTTAAGGGCCTAGATCTGATTGATAGAGTGCCTGATGAACTATGGAATGAGGTTTGTGACATTGTACAGGAGACAGGGATCAAGACCATCCCCATGGAAAGGAAATGCAAAAAAGCAAAATGGCTGTCTGGGGAGGCCTTACAAATAGCTGTGAAGAGAAGAGAAGTGAAAAGCAAAGGAGAAAAGGAAAGATATAAGCATCTGAATGCAGAGTTCCAAAGAATAGTAAGAAGAGATAAGAAAACCTTCTTCAGTGATCAATGCAAAGAAATAGAGGAAAACAACAGAATGGGAAAGACTAGAGATCTCTTCAAGAAAATTAGAGATACCAAGGGAACATTTCATGCAAAGAGGGGCTCAATAAAGGACAGAAATTGTATGGACCGAACAGAAGCAGAAGATATTAAGAAAAGGTGGCAGGAATACACGGAAGAACTGTACAAAAAAGATCTTCATGACCCAGATAATCATGATGATGTGATCACTAATCTAGAGCCAGACATCTTGGAATGTGAAGTCATGTGGGCCTTAGAAAGCATCACTACGAACAAAGCTAGTGGAGGTGATGGAATTCAAGTTGAGCTCTTTCAAATCCTGAAAGATGATGCTGTGAAAGTGCTGCACTCAATATGCCAGCAAATTTGGAAAACTCAGCAGTGGCCACAGGACTGGAAAATGTCAGTTTTCATTCCAATTCCAAAGAAAGGCAATGCCAAAGAATGCTCAAACTACGGCACAATTGCACTCATCTCACATGCTAGTGAAGTAATGCTCAAAATCCTCCAAGCCAGGCTTCAGCAATATGTGAACCGTGAACTCCCTAATGTTCAAGCTGGTTTTAGAAAGGGCAGAGGAACCAGAGATCAAATTGCCAACATCCGCTGGATCATGGAAAAAGCAAGAGAGTTCCAGAAAAACAGCTATTTCTGCTTTATTGACTATGCCAAAGCCTTTGACTGTGTGGATCACAATAAACTGTGGAAAATTCTGAAAGAGATGGGAATACCAGACCACCTAACCTGCCTCTTGAGAAATCTGTATGCAGGTCAGGAAGCAACAGTTAGAACTGGACATGGAACAACAGACTGGTTCCAAATAGGAAAAGGAGTACGTCAAGGCTGTATATTGTCACCCTGCTTATTTAACTTCTTTGCAGAGTACATCATGAGAAACGCTGGACTGGAAGAAACACAAGCTGGAATCAAGATTGCCAGGAGAAATATTAATCACCTCAGATATGCAGATGACACCACCCTTATGGCAGAAAGTGAAGAGGAGCTAAAAAGCCTCTTGATGAAAGTGAAAGAGGAGAGTGAAAAAGTTGGCTTAAACTCAACATTCAGAAAACAAAGATCATGGCATCCGGTCCCATCACTTCATGGGAAATAGATGGGGAAACAGTGGAAACAGTGTCAGACTTTATTTTTGGGGGCTCCAAAATCACTGCAGATGGTGATTGCAGCCATGAAATTAAAAGACGCTTACTCCTTGGAAGGAAAGTTATGACTAACCTAGACAGCATATTGAAAAGCAGAGACATTACTTTGCTGACTAAGGTCCATCTAGTCAAGGCTATGGTTTTTCCTGTGGTCATGTATGGATGTGAGAGTTGGACTGTGAAGAAGGCTGAGCACCGAAGAATTGATGCTTTTGAAGTGTGGTGTTGGAGAAGACTCTTGAGAGTCCCTTGGACTGCAAGGAGATCCAACCAGTCCATTCTGAAGGAGATCAACCCTGGGATTTCTTTGGAAGGAATGATGCTAAAGCTGAAACTCCAGTACTTTGGCCACCTCATGCGAAGAGTTGACTCATTGGAAAAGTCTCTGATGCTGGGGGGCAGGAGGAGAAGGGGATGACCGAGGATGAGATGGGTGGATGGCATCACAGACTCAATGGACATGAGTCTGAGTGAACTCCGGGAGTTGGTGATGGACAGGGAGGCCTGGTGTGCTGCGATTCATGGGGTCGCAAAGAGTTGGACATGACTGAGCGACTGAACTGAACTGATTACTCCATTGTGTATATGTAACACAGCTTTCTTATCCATTCGTCTGCTAATGGACATCTACGTTGCTTCCATATCCTGGCTATTATAAACAGTGCTGCAATGAACAATGGGGTACACATGTCTCTTTCAATTCTGGTTTCCTTGGTGTGTATGCCAGCAATGGGATTGCTGGGTCATAAGGCAGTTCTGTTTCCAGTTTTTTAAGGAATCTCCACACTGTTCTCTATGGTGGCTGTTCTAGTTTGCATTCCCATCAGTAGTGTAAGAGGGTTCTCTTTTCTCCACACCCTCTCCAGCATTTATTGCTTGTAGACTTGGATAGCAGCCATTCTGATTGGTGTGAAATGATACCTCACTGTGGTCTTGATTTGCATTTCTCTGATAATGAGTGATGTTGAGCATCTTTTCATGTGTTTGTTAGCCATCCGTATGTCTCCTTTGGAGAAATGTCTATTTAGTTCTTTGGCCCATTTTTTGATTGGGTCGTTTATTTTTCTGGAATTGAGCTGCATAAGTTGCTTGTATATTTTTGAGATTAATTGTTTGTCAGTTGCTTCATTTGCTATTATTGTCTCCCATTCCGAAGGCTGTATTTTCACCTTGCTTATAGTTTCCTTTGTTGTGCAGAAGCTTTTAATTTTAATTAGATCCCATTTGTTTATTTTTGCTTTTATTTCCAGTATTTTGGGAGGTGGATCATAGAGGATCCTGCTGTGATTTATATCGGAGAATGTTTTGCCTATGTTCTCCTCTAGGAGTTTTATGGTTTCTTACGTTTAGGGTCTTACCTTTAGATCTTTAATCCATTTTGAGTTTACTTTTGTGTATGGTGTTAGAAAGTGCAATCAGAGCAGAAAAAGAAATAAAAGGAATCCAAATTGTAAAAGAAGAAGTAAAACTCTCACTGTTTGCAGATGACATGATCCTCTACATAGAAAACCCTAAAGATTCCACCAGAAAATTACTAGAGCTAATCAATGAATATAGTAAAGTTGCAGGATATAAAATCAACACACAGAAATCCCTTGCATTCCTATACACTAATAATGAGAAAGTAGAAAAAGAAATTAAGGAAACAATTCCATTCACCATTGCAATGAAAAGAATAAAATACTTAGGAATATATCTACCTAAATACACTAAAGAGCTATATATAGAAAACTATAAAACACTGATGAAAGAAATCAAAGAGGACACTAATAGATAGAGAAATATACCATATTCATGGATCAGAAGAATTAATATAGTGAAAATGAATATACTACCCAAAGCAATCTACAGATTCAATGCAATCCCTATCAAGCTTCCAGCAGTATTTTTCACAGAGCTAGAACAAATAATTTCACAATTTGTATGGAAAAAAAAAAAACCTTGAATAGCCAAAGAAATCTTGAGAAAGAAGAATGGAACTGGAGGAATCAACCTGCCTGACTTCAGGCTCTACTACAAAGCCACAGTCGTCAAGACAATATGGTACTGGCACAAAGACAGAAACATAGATCAATGGAACAAAATAGAAAGCCCAGAGATAAATCCACACACCCATGGACACCTTATCTTCAACAAAGGAGGCAAGAATATACAATGGATTAAAGACAATCTCTTTAACAAGTGGTGCTGGGAAAATTGGTCAACCACTTGTAAAAGAATGAAACTAGAACAGTTTCTAACATCTTTTTTTTTAAAAATCGAAGTATAGTTGATTTGCAATGCTATGTTAATCTCTGCTGTACAACAAAGTGATTCAGATTTACATGTATATATATTCTTTTTAAAAAATATTCTCCATTGTGGTTTATCACAGGATATTAAGTATAGTTCTCTATGTTATAATAATAGGACCTTGTTGTTTATCCATTCTATATATAAGAGTTTGCATGTGCTAATTCCAACCTCCCAGACCATCCCTTTCCTAACACCCTTGCCCTTGGCAACATAGGTCTGGTCTTCATATCCATGAGTCTGTCTCTGTTTCATAGGTAAGTTCATTTGCATCATATTTTATATTACATATATAAGCAATATCATATGATATTTGTCTCTCTTTCTGACTTACTTCAGTTAGTATGATAATCTCTAGGTCCATCCATCCTGCCTCATCCTCTGTCATCGCCTTTTCCTCCTGCCTTCAATCTTTCCCAGTATCAGGGTCTTTTCCAGAGGATGAGGTGCTTGGATGGCATCACTGACTTAATGGACATGAGTTTGAGCAAGCTTCAGGAGTTGGTGATGGACAGGGAAGCCTGGTGTGCTGCAGTCCATGGGGTCGCAAAGAGTCGGACACGACTGAGTGACTGAACTGAACTGAGGTCTGTCCATGTTTCTATGAGTGAGTGAGTGAAGTCGCTCAGTCGTGTCCAACTCTTTGCGACCCCATGGACTGTAGCCTACCTACCAGGCTCCTCCCTCCATGGGATTCTCCAGGCAAGAGTACTGGAGTGGGTTGCCATTTCCTTCTCCAGGGGATCTTCCCTACCCAGGGATCGAACCCAGATCTCCCACATTCCAGGCAGATGCTTTAACCTTTGAGCCACCAGGGAAGCCTTTCTTTTTATGGCTGAGTAGTATTCCATTGTGCTTCCTAGGTGGCTCAATGGTGAAGAATCTGCCTTCCAATACAGAAGCCACAGGAGACCCAGGTTCAATATCTGGGTTGGGTAGATCCCCTGGAGGAGGAAACAATCCACTCCAGTATTCTTGCCAGGATAATCCCATGGACAGAGGAGCCTGGAGGGCTGCAATCCATAGAATTGCAAAGAGTTTGACACGACTGGCTTGCCTGATGGCTCAGACAGTAAAGAATTTGCCTGCAATGAAGGAGACCTGGGTTCAATCCCTGGTTCGGGAAGATCCCTGGAGGAGGAAATGGCAACCCACTCCAGTATTCTTGCCTGGAGAATTCCATGGACAGAGGAGCCTGGCAGGCTACAGTCTATAGGGTTGCAAAGAGTCAGACATGACTGAACGACTTTCACTTTTTTCTTTTCCGGCTTAAAGATATGCAGGCATAATCCAGGGCTAATTTTAGCTGAGGTTCAGAGAAGCACCCAGGGATGGCCATACAGCTTCCCAATCCTCCAGGTGGTACCCAATGACCCTGGGATGATCCCTGGGGACATCTGTCCTGTCCCCACCCCTCCAGCAGCCCTTCCAGTGGCAAGTTGCTCTGGGGCCATGGGGCTTTTGCTGTGTCAGCCAGCTGTAGCCACTTCAGAGACACAGCAGATGCAGGGTGGGGTCAGGAGGTGTTAGGTAAAGAGGACAAGCTCCCAGGTCAGCCATCCTAAACTCTCTCTCTATACCCTCCTTCTGCTGAAGGTCCTCTGGTAGCCAAGCGTGGAGCCTTGTCACATGACATCAAACAAAACAGTCAACAGGGTCTTGTGGCTTCAGGATTTAGGCTCTGAAATGCAGGGCATGTACCCCGCAATGTGCTACCAAACCAGGCAGACAAATATATGTCGCTGATTAATCATGTGTCTGCATTTTCTTGACATAGAACAGGGGCTCTGTTTGCCTGGTCCCGACTTGGTTGTCTGCAATCTGTAGGGTGAGCTAGGGATAAACTGAACCTGCCAAGGGTCCATTGATGAGCGTGTTCCACCCCTGTCCCTCCCTTTTTTTCTGGGCACAGGGTCCACATCTGAGGCTTGATAACATGCATGATTGATAACATGATTGATAGGCATACATTGATAACACAGAGGGTCAGTTGCTCCAGAATTAAGAAGGCAGAGCCACTGTGCCGGTGATGTCATCCTCCAATGGATGGCATCCCGGGTTCCAGGAGAGAAGAAGCAGACAGAGCCCTTCCCTCAGGGCTCCCCACCCCTCCACCCTTTGTGCTGACTCAGGCATTTGGGGACAAGCAGACAGAAACAACTGCCCCCAGGGTCTGGAATGAAACACCAGCTTCAAAAAGCTCAACAGCTGTTTGCAGGCACTCAGCTGCCCAACACCAAACTCCCTCCTCACTCATCCAGGATCATCCTGGCCCCTGCCTGGCCCGCCAGCTACAGAGCCAAGAGTGGAATGTCTGACCCTCCTGTGTCCAGGAAACTAAAGACAGTAACCTTCAGTCATTGGCCATGGATTTTTAAGACTCCTTTTTCACATGCCCATCAGTATATGAATTTCACTGTTTTCCCATCTCCTCAAGGTTTTCCTCTGAATCCCCTTCCTCCTCAGGTGTATCAGACAGTTTTCTTGGTAGCAAGTAAATGAACTTTGCTACTGTCTTCAACAAGGGGGGAGTTCAGAGGTAGGGGGCAAATCAGTAGGGCATAGTGACGAGAATTGGGGAACAGGAATCCTATGGTAGGGGATTCCCAGGTGGCTCAGACTGTAAAGAATCCGCCTGCAATGCAAGAGATGCGGATTCATTCCCTGGGTTGGGAAGATCCTCAGGAGAAGGAAATGGCAACCCACTCGAGCATTTTTGCCTGGAGAAGAATCCCATGGGCAGAGGAGCCTGGCAGGCTATAGTCCATGGGGCTGCAAAAGAGTCAGACGACTGAGTGACTAAACAACAAACCCTGCAGCAGATAAAGCCTTGGCCCCATGCTCTGAGTGGCCATAGTTAACACCAAGATTCCAGCTGTCCTCAGTTCTTTGCATCACTTGCCTGAGAATCCCAGTGGAGACCATTCTGCTGGCCAAGCCTACCTGGATGCCATCTCCAGGCTGAGCTGAGTTGGGAAAGGAAAGGAAGCTCTGGGCTTCTGTAGCGGGAAGTAGGTCTCCCAGACAAGCTCTTCAGAAGGCTGATCGATGCTTTCTTAGGAAGAGGGGGCTGGGTGATGGTCACCCCTCCCCAGGAGAGGGCAAGCCTCAGCTATGTGACACTGCACGTCCTGAGAAACACCCAGGAGGGTAGTTAGGTAGGCACAGACTGGCCCTAACAGGTCAGGGTGGTGTTTTTGCTTCTTTGGGATGCCAGGCTCCATCCGAGAAGCCCTGATGGTTCAGGCACCTATGAATGTCTCCCCTCCCACTGCACACCTCCTCTGCTTGCCCTGCATTCAGGGGTTTCTGCAGAGGGCAACCCAAGTTGATGCAGCTGGAATAGGCTGGAGCTTGGGAAAGGAGCTGGCTTTGTGGTCCAAATCTGACAGGAGATGGAACATTGACACAGGCTGGCCTTACATCCTAGGAACAGGCAAGCCGGTCCCCTAGGAAAAATGTGGGGGGGCCTCTCCCTGCTCCTGCTCAGATTGCAGCCAAGCAAAAGACCCAGCTGGGGACTTTGACCTTGATGCAGCCTTTCCAACTGCAGGAAGCCAGGCACCAGAGACCCGATCGGACGTCAGGCAGGCAAACAATGCTCTGTCCTCAGTACCCGCTTCTATCCCGGGCTGTGAACGTCACCGTGGAGATTTCCTCTCTGACGGGTACCATGATACCTAATAGCCAACTAATAACATGCCTGAGACTCCGGAAAAGTAGGGCCGCCAAAAATGTGACTTTAAGAGTCTGATATTTCAAAGGGAGCATTACAGACAAGTCCGAATGGGAAATACTGGGCATTTGCTTGGCCTTCTCTCATGCTTTTATTTTGAACTGTTTCCAGGGGCAGGAGGTGACTGTAATGTTTTCCAGTGGTAAACATCTCTGAAAAATCTATCCAGCCCGGCTCACCCAGAGAAGGGCCAGGGAGACCTCACAGTGTGACACTTGAAGCTGATGGCAAACTTTTTCTATTCTCCTCTTGTTGGGGGAAATTTTAAAAATTACTTTGTTGTTGTTTTTAAACTTTTTATTTTGTATTGGGGTTTAGCTGATTAACATTATTGTGAAAGTTTCAGTTGAGCAAAGATGGGACTTACCCACCCATGTATGCGTATCCGTTCTCCCCCAGACTGCCTCCCATGCACATATGAGCCGCCACATAACATTGAGCAGAGTTCCCTGTGCTATACAGTAGGTCCTTGTTGGTTTTCCATTTCAAATATAGCAGGCATCACTGACTCAATGGATGCGAGTCTGAGTGAACTCCGGGAGTTGGTGATGGACAGGGAGGCCTGGCGTGCTGCGATTCATGGGGTCGCAAAGAGTTGGACACGACTGAGCAACTGAACTGAACTGAACTGAACATATCCATCCCAAACTCCGTAACTATGCCCTTTCCCTCCATGCAACCATAAATCCATTTTCTAATCTGTGAATCTCTTTACTTTGTTGTTGCTGTTTTGCCTTGCGCTGCTGAAAATTTATTTGGATGTTTCGTTTTCTTACAGTGGAGACCATCTACTGATTTCAAACCCTGTTTCTCAAAGTGTGGTCCCCAGACCGGCAGCATCACCATCTCCTAGGAACTGGATAGAAATGCATAACAAACCTCACCTCAGAGCCACCAAATCAAAGTCCCAGGAATCACCGACTTAATGCAGAATAAAGCTAGAAATCAGACAACCATATCTCAAAGGGATAATGTTCCTCCAATGCTCACAGGCTGCCCACTTCTCCCCAGGAGCCTCCAGACAACCCCAGCAGTGGGGCTAGGACAAGAGGAACCCCATAATAATTGCATGGAAATTTCATATAAAAATGTGTTACAGTTTTAAATGAATTTGAATAGTAGTTAGAGGTTACTTTATTCTTCCTTAAGACCTATAAATCTGTTGAGACTGTTTTTATTGTATTTATTTTTAATAACTTTATTTACTTAATTAATTTTTTGGCTTCATGACATGTAGGATCTTAGTTCTCCAATCAGGGATTGAACCTGAGCCCCTGCAGTGGAAGCAGGGAGTCTTAACCACTGGACCAACAGACAATTCCCTATTGAGGCCCTTTTTATATGAGTCTCAGAAAGATGATTTCTTTTTCTTCTGGGTTTTGCATGTTATCCCTGGAAAACAAAATAACAACAATGAATACACAAAGGGTGTGTCTGTGTTGTGTATTTCTTGAGTATGATTAGAAAATGTTTTTATTTCTTGTAGTGGTTTGTTTCTTTTACTTCAATTTCTTTCACCTTTTTACTTTATTTTTGCATTTATTTCTCATTTTATTGTATATTATATTCCTAGGAGATATGTGTGTATAAAAATCATGTTGACATATTATTTTTACCTTTATTAGATTCTTGACTTAAATTCATCTCTTTTTTTGCTCTTTTCCTTTTTTCTCGTAAGCATTCTTTCTTTTGTTAAAAAATATTATACTAATTGAGGATGGTAAAACTTCCCACAAGAGCAGCTTTGGGCACGTCCAATACATTTGAATGTTTCATGTCTTTGTCATCATTCTTCTTTTGTCTCTAACTGAAACACTATTTTCTATATTCCTCAAGAAAATTTCAGAAGGTACATTTTTATTGTTGGAAGACTGAGTTTCTTATTTAAACCTTTATAATTCCTCTTGCATTGTGGCCATAAAGCACTGCCAGTGTCAACACTTTTTAAATTAAGATTTCTTTGTGCCCAGTCATAGACTGTCTTCATTCAAGGGAATATTCTCTAGGGATTCTGTGGGCAGAGAGATCACCAACTACTTTAAAGGGGGAAGTCAGGTCAGGGTGCCAGTACTGCTGGGCTCTTGGTGAGAGCCAGCTAGCTTCTCACTGCATCCTCACTTGGCACAGAAAGAGCAAGCTAGCTCTTATATGGCACTAACCCCAGCTGTGTGGGCTCCACCCTCATGACCTGATCACCTCCTGAAGCCCCTTCTCCGTATACAATCTCACTGGGGATTAGACTTCAGAACTTGAGTTGAGGGGGGACAAAAGCATTCAGTCCACCGTACTTAGCAACATTCCTCTTCGGATGGCTTTCTTGATTAAGAAAGTTGGCTTCTGGTGGAACAAGAGTCTTTTAGAAGCTTTTCCCATTTGATCTGGGTTGGTTGGGCTGTTTCAGTTTCCTTATTTTGTCTCTAAGATCTTTGACCTGCCATGCCTAAAATCTCCATTCTCGTGTGGTCACCTCCTTGTGAACCAACACAGTATCTCCAGGGCACAGTGAAAACAAAACAAGACAATAACCCATCCCCTGCACAATCACATCTGAAAGTCCCTAGCGTGGTCTTGCTTGGCTCACATTTTGATTTATCGTGTGGACTAACCAGTATTTCATTTCCAGTAGCTGCCTTGGAGTGTCTGAATGAACAGGCAGCTGCACACAATAAAAGCGGCTCCTTAGAGCTATTTTTGTCACAATGAGTCGGCGGGAGGCAGCAGTGCCTTCATCCTGACCCACTTCCCTCAGTCCCCTCCCAGGTGCAGGCGCAGCCAGAAGAGATCATTGGAAAGGATTTTCTATCAGCAACTTGCCGGCTGCCTCTCCTTCTCTGACTGCTTGGGATGGAGGGGCTGCCTGGCTTCTGTTGACTTTCGGGTTATTAGACAGCCTTCCTAAAAGTAAAGAACAGGATGTATGGACAGTGGGTACTTTATAGTCGTGTTAACCCTTCTGGCTCCAGCAAATGTGTATCTCCATTTATGTCTGAATCTAGTTTCCCTGTCTCACATCTATGTCCTCAGCTCAACGCCTTCACTGAAAGGTTTGTTATCCATAGGAAGATGCAAAATAATTTTGGGCAATGAATTAAGGTGCTGAGAAAGAGGGGAGAGGAGAGAAAAGCACAAAAAGAAAAAAACAGTGGTCAAGAAATAGGGTGGCACTGTTTTCTAAAAACAGAGGCAACCTCAGAGGATTCAGAGCATGAAACTTATGCATGCAGCACAAAAGCTAACAATCTTTTAGGAAATCTGTTGTTTAGGAAATCAGATGGGCTTCCCCAATGGCTCATCATCCATCTGCAATGCAGGAGATACAGGGGATGTGGGTTCAATCTCTGGGTCAGAAAGATGCTCTGGAGGAGGAAATGACAAGCCACTACAATATTCCTTCCTAGAGAATCCCATTGACAGAGGAGCCTGGCAGGCAACAGTCCATGGGGCCACAAAGAGTTGGACAAGACTGAGCAACTGAGCATGTAACATAGCACATAGGAAGCCAGATAAAGTACAAAGCCTCAGAAAACCAAATAAGCCTTAAGATGTTATACAGCCCATGCTACTGTCTTTGAACAAAACCTTGTGCATCCTCAACATACAACTGCTTTCAGGAAATACTCATTAATCAGAAGACTAATGTTCTTGATAAATGAGTACTTTAGTAAATATTATAAATTATTATGATATTTGATATGACATTTATTATAAATTATAAATAAAGGTATTTCATGCCAGCCCTGGAGTATAGAAATTATTGTCAACATTATCTTGTCAAAGGAGCTAACACAGTAAGACAATTAATAAGGGTGATTCACAGTCAATCTGAAGGACTCTCACACTGCTGTGTTACCCACATATTTAGTTACCACACTGGAAATTTTAATTCAGGACCACACTCCACTTAGCAGTAATTCTTAGGACATTTTTCTGCAAAAATACTTGCATGGGACACAAAGGCATAAGGACAAAGATGTTAATTGCATTAATTTTTTGTAATGGCAAAAAAGAAAACATGTTCACAAGTGGCTAACGAGTGTATTCCATATTATGGATGAGCATAGCACCATTAAAAAGAACAGCCAACATCTACACATAACCTCACAGAAAAGTTGCCAAGACATATATTAAGTGGAAAAAAAAGCATGGAGCTGACCAGTAAATAAAGCATGGTTGTAATTATACAAGAAAAGAAGTGTATGTTCTTTTACTTGCATGAATATTGCATTGAAGAAATGGAAACACACAGAAAATAACAGTTTCTTTATGGCAAAAGGAGTGATAGTAAATCTGTGTGGGAGTGGAAGGTATAAAGAGGCTTTGTGTCTTATTCTCTGTATTTTCTTTTATTTTTATGTATCATTTTAATGATACAAAAACAATTTTTAAATTGTGGGAAAACCAACAGTCTTGAACAATAACAACAAAACCTTCAGCAATAATTGAGAAAATGGAATACAGTCTGGGTATTGTATTATATGAATGAATTATGGGTCGTTTTGTTGAATATGACAATGGTATTGTGGTATATTTCAAAGGAAATTCTTGTCTGTTAGACATACATAAATGTGTGCATGTAACACTCCAATATTTTGGCCACCTGATGCGAAGAACTGACTCATTGGAAAAGACCTTGATGCTGGGAAAGATTGAAGGCTGAAGGAGAAGGAGATAACAGAGGATGAGATGGTTGGATGGCATCACCAACTCAATGGACATGAGTTTGAGCAAGCTCCAGGAGTTGGTGATGGACAGGAAGCCTGGTGTGCTGCAGACCATGGGGTCGCAAAGAGTCAGACACGACTGAGTGACTGAACTGAACTGTGCATATAAAATGATATGCATGGCTTTAAAAACTCTCTATGCATGTATATATCCTATATATATATATATATATATATATATACACACATACATACAATATGTATATACTGTATGAAATTTATATATTCACATAAAATTTATAATTATCAAATAAGTATTTTTAAGATGACCAAATAAACAACAACAAAAAAAGCTATATAATCTTATCACAAGAGGGGGAAGAATTTAAAGAGCCTACAGGAGTCAAGCAGATGATAAAAATGTGAAGCTCTCAGGTGTGGGGTTAGAGGGTGGGAGGGTGCCTGCTCCATTTCCAGGGCCATTTCTACCATGCTGGCCAGGCATGGTCAAATCTTCTGAATTTTCCAAAGAGGCTAGACGTCCAGATACCTAGCTCTGACTTGAGAAAGGCCAGGAAGGGGCCTGGACTGCCAAAGCGAAGAAGACAGTCACTCTGCGGGCTGACCCTGCCCTCAGACTGAGTGCCCCTTTCAGTTATGTGCCAGGCTCCTGCTTACCCCCTAGTCAGGCCCTGTCCGGACAGCTATGCACTTCCTAATGCGTAAATACTGGTTTTCCCAGGTGGCCCAAGCGATGAAGAATCCACCTGCCAATGCAAGAGACATGGGTTTGATCCCTGGGTTGGAAAGATCCCCTGGAGGAGAGGATGGCAACCCACTCCAGTAATCTTGCCAGGATAATCCCATGGACAGGGGAGCCTGGTGGGCTACAGTCCATGAGCTCGAAAAGAGTTGGACGTGACTGAGCATGTATGCATGCATGTAAATACGAGTACAATTCTGTGTGTGGTAAGTGTGAGTGTATGTATGTGTGTGAATGTGGGTGTGTGTAAGTATGTATATATGTGTTTGTATATGTATGTATATATGTTTGTATATGCGTGTGTATTTTTGTGTTTGTATATGTGTGTGTATGTGTTTGTATATGTGTATATATATGTATGTATATGTATATATGTGTTTTTATATGTATGTGACTGTGAATGTGTGTGTGAGTGTGTGTGGGCAAGTGAAGGAGACCATATCTGGGGGCAATAGGAGATCACAAGGATCTCTCAGCTAAGAGCCCCTGTGAAGGGGCCTTTCCCCATACACAGGGAATGAGACTCCAACACTAAGCCGCCAGGTACTCAGACTCCCATAGATAGTTAAAATGCTGTCCAGAGACTCTGTAAGGAGAGGCCAGAGGGAAAGGTCACTTCAGAACACTTCCAGGTTGGCCTGTACTCATGTCTCTAAATGTGTCCTTTGTCTGTAAATATTCTGTTCAACAGACGTGATTCTTACTCCCACAGAAACAACTACCTCATCCAAGTTACTCGTTTGAACCCTCTTGTTGGGTACAAATGCCTTTAAAAATGTTTTTTAAAATATAAACGGGGGAAGTGGTCCCAACACTTGAAACACATTCTGTTACCTTTTATGCAATCTCACACCTGAACCATTGATGCCTTGTCAGGATAAACCTCAAAGGAGAAAGGCACCTTCAGTTTGGAAAGAGCTGTGGCATTTGAGTGAGCCCCATGGGAAATTACAACACAGGCTGAGCACAGGCAAGCGGGCCTCTGGGCCCTCTGGGGATGAAGATGCTCTGAGATCATGATACAGGAATCATATCCGATTTTGCCCAAGGGGCTGATGTGACATCATTCAAGACCCAGTTTCCCAAGTGAGTGTGGCAGGCCCCATTCCAGGCATGAAAGATGCTGCTCTGAACAAGAGAGAAAAAGTCCTTTTTCATCCTGGGGATTCCAATCTAGTAGGACTGCAGAAAATACACAAGGAAATTCCAATCCACAAGCAGATAAGCTAGATCATTTCAGAAAGTGAGAAAGTGCTCAAGGAAACTGAAATAGGATCACATAAGGGGAAGAGATGAAAGGCTAGATTCGGTGCAGAGCCAGAGATCTGGGTTAGGGGGGTGGTAAACAGCCATCCCTAGTAACTAGTTCCCTAGTTCATCCCTTGTTCAGCCCTTCCAAGTAACTCCAGGCTGCGCCCCTCCTCACCCAGGTCACTGCCACCCGGGCAACTGACAGGAAGAGGTTCTCTAGTACACTGGGCCCAGGATCCATACAAATCCCTTTCGCACTCACTCCTTCTTCCCTTTTCTCAGTGACTATTTCCAAACTCGTTCTTTCTTCTCTTTACCTTGCTCAACTCAGCTGCTTCTGTGGTTTTTTTTTTTTTTTTATTTCCAAAGTCTTCTGTAGGCTTCATTTATTTATTTTCTGGCTGTGGTGCATCTTTGTTGCTGCACGCAGGCTTTCTTTAGTTGCAGAGACTGAGGGCTGCTCTCTAGCTGGGGTGTGTGGCTTATCATTGGGGTGACTTCTCTTGTTGGAACACAGGCTCTACAGCACGGGGGTTCAGTAGCTGCAGCACGTTGGCTCAGTAGTTGCAGCTCTCCAGCTCTAGAATGCTGGCTCAGTAGCTGTGCCCCACGGCATGTTGGATCTGGGACCAGGGATTGAACCGGTGTCCTCTGCATTGGCAGGTAGATTCTCAACCACCGGACCACCAGGGAACCTCCTCCCTTGTGTTTTTCTTTTACATGAAAAAGAGTCAGGCTTATGCAGTGGCAAGAACAATGTACCTTGGGACAGATGCCCACGTACGATGAGCAGTTGACTGTGTTCCATTCTGTGACACGAGAGCCATAAAAAATCTGCCTCATGAGAAATGAAGGGGCTTTTAGAGGCTCAAGCAGGTGGATTCCCTTCTTTTTTAACTTCAGGCTTGGAAAATGCTGGGGGAGGGGCACCTTTGGGAAGGTGGGGAAGCCTTTTACCCCAGGATGCCTGAGTAAGAGGTTCCCGCAGAGACACTTGAAAGCCCGATAGACACGTCGGAATTTATAATATACCCTTGAAGTGTTCATTCATAATCCTGAAGGGATTTTCAAAGCCACGAAGAGGATGGATGACTTGACCAGCTCACGCGTTGTGAAGGGTGTCTATGAGGCTGTCAGTGAGAGGGTATTAAATAGATTTGGGGGAAAAAGGACAGCCCTGGCTATGAACACTGAAACTTCCCTGGCACTTAATTTGATTCAGATACTTAGTGTGTGCTGTCTATGGAGCACCGATTTAAAGACGGCGAGAAATACTCCAAGGTGCATGTGACTCAGTTCCTGATCTGAGTCGGAAGGAGCATCCGATAACCTTTCCATTCTTTCTGTACGCACAGGCGGCCCCTGCTCTGTATAGAGCTCTCTGCTGAGCACTGTTTTCCAAAAACTTCTGATCCAGGGAGTAGAGAGGAGGAGGAGTACAAGTAATAATGCTAATAACTGCCTCTTACAAGGGCTGCTAGGTGCCACGCTCTGTTGGCAGTGGCTTACTTACATCATATAAACAGATCATTACGAAAAAACAAGGTGTGTGAATGGTAGGCATACCTGCAAGGTATTATGGGAACATCAAAGAGGAATTCCAGCTGGGGGTGGGGGTGGGAGAGTCTGGGGTTAGGAAAGGCTGCTAGGAGGCACTGAAGCTTGAGTGAAGGGCAGAGGATGGAAAGGAATATTTAATGCTAACAGGAAATTCATTCCACAAAGAGTTATTCAAAAGGTCATTGTTTAGTTGCTAAGTCGTGTCTGACTCTGTGACCCCATAGACTGTAAACCGCCAGGCTCCTCTGTCTATGAAATTTTCCAGCCAAGATTACTGGAGTGGGTTGTTATTTCCTTCTCCAGGGAATCTACCCGACACAGGGATGGAATCCATGTCTCCTACTTGGCAGGCAGATTCGTTACCACTGAGCCACCTGAGAAGCCCTTCAATAGGTTATTGAGCATCTTCTATGTGACAGGCACAGTTGCAGGCCCTGGGGATAAATTACTGAACAAAACTTGCTATCATGAAGCTTACATTCATGGGCCAGTGGTGGCAATGACCAGACAGTGTGTAAACTACCTAATTTATTAGTGATGAGTGATAGGGGGAAAGAAAGAGGGGGAAAGAAGGGGGAAATAGAGAAAAAACAGAGCTGGGGTGTTCTCTTTTTAAATAAGGTTGTGAGGAAAGTTGTCACTGAGCAGCTAGGATTGGAGTGAAATCCTAGAGGAGGTGAGGATATGAATTATACGGATGTTAAGGAGAGGAGTGTTCCCAATAGCAGCCCAGACAGTGCAAAGGTCCTGAGGCTGGGAAAGCCTGGCGAGTCCAACAAAAGCAGGCAACCATGGCTGGTGTGGAATGAATGTGGGAGAGGGATGGAAGAGGAAGTCGTAGAAGGGTTGCAGGAACTCACCATACTGAGCCTTAGTGTCCACTGAAAGTTCTTTAGGTTTACTTTGGAGGAGGTGGGGGTTGTGGAGGCTTTATGAGTAGATGCTGGGTGTGACTTGACTGACGTTTTAGCAGCATCTCTGGTTGCCATGGGAGCAACAAACTTGAAGGGAGCCATGGTGGCAGAAGAGATTGGCGATGTGGTCAACCAGGCGATAAAAAAATGGTGGCTTATACCAGGTGCTGGTAACGCGGGTGGTGCGAGGTGCTTGGATGATGACCCTGTGTTGAAGACACTTCTGACGGGACTGACTGGCCAACAGGACATAGGGTTTGAGAGAACAAGAGATGTGAAGAATGATTCTAGGGTTTTGGTGGAGGGCTGAAATTGCCATCTGCTGTGATGGGGGAGGCTGAAGGAGTATGGATCTAAGGGTCAGAGCAGGCGCTGAGGAAATGAAGATTCATTCCGTGCAGACCAAGCCACGAGGATAAAGCAAAGCAACCAGGAGTCGTGCTGTGTGTGCGTGGACCACAAGTCCTCAGGAATCACAAGAGGGCAGGTGGGGTGGGTGAGGTCAGACATGCTCACTGCAGTTCCATCCTTCCCCACTTTGAATTTCTTCTGGGCAGATCTGGCAGGTGAGAGCCATGCAAGATCTCAGGGACGCTGCTGAAGAATCTTTGTGTCATCACATCTACGGTGGCATCAGTTATAAGACCTGTCATTATTTTATGTTCCTTTGAGAAAGAAATTATGCTGACATTGAAATTATGGTCTGATTCTGTGTTATCACTTAGAATGCGCACCTTGGTATGTTCAGGACGTTCCAGGGCATTAGGACTGGCTGGTTCTCTGATGCCACCCCTCTACATCTATCTGCCCACTCATTAGGATCAGTGCTTTTGACCTTCCCTTGTATGCAGGTCAGGAAGCAACAGTTAGATCTGGACATGGAACAACAGACTGGTTCCAAATAGGAAAAGGAGTACGTCAAGGCTGTATTTTGTCACCCTGCTTATTTAACTTCTATGCAGAGTACATCATGAGAAACGCTGGACTGGAAGAAGCACAAGCTAGAATCAAGATTGCCGGGAGAAATATTAATCACCTCAGATATGCAGATGACACCACCCTTATGGCAGAAAGTGAAGAGGAACTAAAAGGCCTCTTGATGAAAGTGAAAGAGGAGAGTGAAAAAGTTGGCTTAAAGCTCAACATTCAGAAAACGAAGATCATGTCATCTGGTCCCATCACTTCATGGCAAATAGATGGGGAAACAGTGGAAACAGTGTCAGACTTTATTTTTGGGGCTCCAAAATCACTGCAGATGGTGACTGCAGCTGTGAAATTAAAAGACGCTTACTCCTTGGAAGGGAATTATGACCAACCTAGATAGCATATTGAAAAGCAGAGACATTACTTCGCCAACAAAGGTCCATCTAGTCAAGGCTATGGTTTTTCCAGTAGTCATGTATGGATGTGAGAGTTGGACTGTGAAGAAAGCTGAGCACCGAAGAATTGATGCTTTTGAACTGTGGTGTTGGAGAAGACTCTTGAGAGTCCCTTGGACTGCAAGGAGATCCAACCAGTCCATTCTGAAGGAGATCAGCCCTGGGTGTTCTTTGGAAGGAATGATGCTAAAGCTGAAACTCCAGTACTTTGGCCACCTCATGCGAAGAGTTGACTCATTGGAAAAGACTTTGATGCTGGGAGGGATTGGGGGCAGGAGGAGAAGGGGATGACAGAGGATGAGATGGCTGGATGGCATCACCAACTCGATGGACGTGAGTCTGAGTGAACTCCGGGAGTTGGTGATGGACAGGGAGGCCTGGTGTGCTGCGATTCATGGGATCGGAAAGAGTCGGACACGACTGAGCAACTGAACTGAACTGAACTAAACTGATTCCTGGACCATTCTTGTTCAGATACAGGCTCTAGCCTGGCATCCCTTGGCAGTGCCTCAGGCACAGTTACTACCCAGGAGAGAATATTACACATCAAAGGAGTATGAAATTTCACACCAGAGTGGAGGAGGAATTGTCCGGAATTGACCATGGATACCCAAAGAGATGTTCATTCCCAGCTGTTCCTGGACCAGGAGTCAGGATAAACAACCTCCTCTGAGAACACAGTTCTCTCATCTGTGAATACTAGGGTCTGGTTTAGAAGACTGACCAGTAAGGGTACCTTCATAGCTAAAATTCTACCAGTTTAAAAAAGAAGGGTGAGCAAGGGAAGCACTGGACAGGTATATTTGATTACAATACAAAGAGTATTTTTCCAGATTTCCCTGGTGGCTCAGTGAATAAGAATCGGCCTGCCAAATGCAGGCAAAGGACACAGGTTCGAGTCCTGATCTGGGAAGATTCCATATGCCATGGAGCAACGAAGTCCATGCACCACAACTACTGAGCCTGCATGCTGCAACTACTGAAAACTATTTGCCTAAAGCCTGTGATGCACAACAAGAGAAGCCACCGCAACGAGAAGCCTGCACACCACAACGAACACAACTAGAGAAAGCCCGCCCCCCGCAATGAAGACCCAACACAGCCAAGAATAAACAAATAAAACTTTAAAAACCAGTATTTTACCCAATGGTTTTGAT
Source organism: Capricornis sumatraensis (assembly GCF_032405125.1). Classification (NCBI taxonomy): domain Eukaryota; kingdom Metazoa; phylum Chordata; class Mammalia; order Artiodactyla; family Bovidae; genus Capricornis; species Capricornis sumatraensis. Next base: position 53,755,643 of record NC_091085.1, on the reverse strand, counting down.
CCCTTACCTCTTCTGTGAAAGTAGCTCTCAAATCTACAAACAATCTGCAGGTGCTAACTGGGTTTAGGGAATTCTACCTGGAAGAGAAAGCAGCCGGTAAAGCATAGACTGTAATTCAATTTCTATTCTGTTTGCATATGAGTATCTCTACTTCCGAAAATACAGGAGGTTGGCAGAATAATGAAATAATGCGCCCCCCTCCCAAAGATGTCCATGTCTTAACCACAGAATCCATGGATATGTTAGGCTATGTGATAAAGGGGAATTATGGCCACAGATGGAAATGAGGTGGAAAGCAACTGGCCTGAAGACGAGCACCCTGGGTTATCCAGAAGAGACCTGTGATCATTTGGGCCAATCTGACTCCATCTACACCTCCATCCACTTTCCCCATCCTATATCATTTTGAATCAAATCCTAGACATTTTATTACTTCATTTATTAATATTTCAGAGTGTAGCTCTAAAAGATATGGGTGCGTTCTTTGACGTGACTATGAACCCACTGTTAGTGTTAGAGTATGCCCTTGATATCATCAAAAATCCACTCTATTCAAATCCCCACTTGCCTCTGCTACATCATGAGGAATCAAACCGTACCTCTATGGTTTAATTTTTTTTTAATATTATGCATGTTGGTTTGAATCAGGAGCCAAACTAGCTCCTCACATTGCTGCTAGTTGCAACATCTTTAAAGTTTCGTTTCATTCCTAGGATCCACCTCCATCTTTTTTTTTTTTCCTTCCGTTTTTATGGAAAAATTAATTTCTCTTGTTCCACAGTGTTTCTTAGTTTGAGATTTACTCATTACATCTTCATGGTGGCCATTTAATAACTTTTTTCTGTCTTTTGTGTTTTCCATAAGCATGAAGTTGGATTGACAGGCTTGATCAATTTTAAGTTTTTGGCAAGAAAATGGACCAGGATGTGTTGTTTTAGCAGGAGGCACATGAAGTTCAGCTGTCCTTACTTGAGTGATGTCAGGAGACACTGTATGTGACATCAGGTCCATTATTTCAATAGAGGTTAGAAAACATTAATAATCTATTCTCTCTTCTTCATCTGTTTGGCAGAATAATGACAAAGAGAAGATTCCCTTCGACTGTTTTTGATTATTCATTGCCAGTGTTCTTAGAATTGGCAAAAATTAACAAAAATCACCTACAAACTTAAGATTTGATGTATGAGTTCCACGTTGTTGAAGACTCAGAATTGGCTCCATAACGAATTCCATTCATAGGTCCCTCATGGTCACTGGGTCACTGGTTGAGGCCTTGGAGATAGCAGACAAGGGAATGACCACTGTTCTTTTGAAGGGTCCTCTGCTTCCAGAGTTCTTCTTCCTTGAGGCTCCTCAACTTTTCCGTATTGTATTGTGTTGAAGTGTGTCCTCCTCTTTCTTATGTTGAAATCCCGCCATCCAATAACCCAGAATATGAGCTTGTTTGGAAACCGGGACATTGTAGATGTAATTAGTTCAGATGAGGTCACATGGGTGAGCCCTAATCCAATACATCTGTCCTCCTTATGAAGAGGAGACATTTGGACACAGACACACACATGAGGAAGGACACATGACGGGAAGGCAGAGGTTGGAGTGATGCAACTCCACTCCAGGAAATGCCAAAGATTGCCAGCACACCACCGGAAGCTGTGAGAGAGGCAAGGGGGACTGGACCCTTGGCACAGTTAGTTCACGGCAGTGTTTATGAACAAGATAAGTGATACAAACATCTTTCTGCCCACTTGTCGCATCTCCTGCTTATATAGCATTTTGCATCTAACGTCATTCATTCAACACTATTAATCCAACAAATATTTATTTATGGTGATCATACGTAAGGTGCTGCCAATGAACGATGAAATCAAGCACGTCCTCTACCTCCACATATTTCACAGTCTGCTTGGGAAAATAGATGCACAAATAAATATATGACATGGTCACTCATGACTCATACCTTTTCATGTGCACGTCAAGAAAGGGCAATGCACCCAGTCTGGAATGGAGGGTTTGGAGCTTTGAATGGGAGAGGGTTAAGAAGATGGAGGGGGCAAGATTCCAGGGTCTCTAACTCAGGGGCTTGGGGAGACAGAGATATCAACCCCCAAGCTGAAAATACAAGAGGAAGAGGGCTTCAGATTCAGACTTGTTGAGCTGTAGTGCCTGCAGGATATCCAGGTGGAGAGCTGTGGCAGACACCTCCATAAATGAATCCTTAGCTCCAGGGAAGGAGCTGGGTGGAGCTTTGGAATGAGGCCCTGTGAGCCAAGGATGGAACCCTGGGGACAAAAACCTCTTAACAGCATTCCTTTAACTTAAGAATATATTAAGGTCGGGGGTGGCGAGGGGGATGTTGTTCAGATGATTCAAAGACTTCCCTGTGGTTTCATGTATCAACTTGTAATCCGTTAAGGGAGAGAATATTAAGTAAAACCCCAGTAGTCTCAACAGAGCTCCTGAAATTGGAAGAGGAGCCTGCAGTGATTACTTCTCCTGCATGAGTTGCCTGGTTTTGCTTTTCGTTTCTTCCGTATTCCTTTCCAATGCTGGGATGGGAGTAAATTTGGTAGCAACCGTGGGCACACCACCAAGCCAAAATCCACAACAGGAGAGCAGTGGATGGAGGAAGAACATAGACTTTGTAAATAAATAGGACTGAATTATCATCCATTCTCATCATTTACGAGCTCAGTTTCCACATTTGCAAAATGGGAATAATCACAGGGATTTCATGATCTCACTAAGAAGGTTACATTAGACTAGGCTACATCTACCTCCAAACCATTCCTTCTTCCCATCTTTATGTGCTTAGTACCCTCATCACCTTATATATATATTTTTTTCCTTTGCAAAAAGTGGCAATAAGAATTCAAGTGGTCTAAGATATTTGGTGACATCCAAAATCCCAAGATCCCAAATGAAAGAGCAAAAGGGAGACTTCTCTGTCTTTCCAATGGTTAAGATTCCATGCTGCCAACGCAGAGAGCTAGGGTTCAGTCCCTGGTCAGGAAACTAAGATCCCACGTGTTGTGAGTTTTGGTCAAAATATATAAATGAATAAATAGAAAATTTTAAAAAGAGCAAAAGGGACCCCCCTCACCTGTGTCCATCAGAAAAAATAACTAAGTTTTCATCAGAGGACAACATTTTGCTGTTTGTGGCTCAAAAGTCCCAGATTGTGGGCATGGCATTTATTGCAGTTTCTAGATACACTTAGAAATTCTTCAAAGTTCTCAGAAAGCACGGAAAGTGGGGGCATAGTTTCTATTCTCACGGCCAAGAATATTGTGTCTAATAGAAGAAATATGCTTAACATATGGGAGCTGAAGCATAGTCCCCCATCTGTCCACTTAGCTCTTTTGTGGAAATCCTTGAATTCTAGAAATTCTCCAGGAAAGAGTGGTGTGGGTGGAGGAGAAAGCACATTCCTGGTTTTGGTTTTTGTGAGGTTTTTAGGGTGGCAGAATGAGACGTGTTGGAGAAACAGCACAAGTGTAGGAGTGTGTAATAGTGAAGAACACATCTGACTCCGTATTAGAACTATTCCTTTTCCTATGCTGAGTCGTGCTGACTCTGCACCTTTTGTTAAAAATGTTGCCTAGAGCCTAAAATATACAGAACAGCCCGTTCTCAGGGTTCTAAACTTTGAGAATCCAGTCATATAGAGATTTAAAATTGCAGAACAGAGAATAACATTTGTTTTACTGGCAGGTTTACAGGAACATCACAACCTGATCTACATGGACAGCTATAAGAACAAAGGATTACGACACCAAGAAGTTTGCAACAGTTAACTACGTCCCTCTCTCACCTAGCCTTTAAGAGAGCTTTGAAGAAACCCTTGGAGGAGTTCAGGGTTTTTTAGGCATGAGCCACCTGTCTCATTGCTTGGCACTGCAATAAATCTTTGCTCCAAACTCTTAACATTTGGATTTGTTTGACTTCACTGCGTGTCAGGCACACAAATATGTTTGATGACAAGCATGGTCGGCAGAGGGGATGGCAGGATTGAGATGGCCTGGGCAGCACAGCTTAAATGACAGAGTTGCTGTGTAAACGGAAGGTGAAAGGCCCTGTAAGAGTCCAGTTGTCAAATATAGTTCATAAAACTCTGTAGTATGCGATGTCATGCTGCCAACATTTAGACCTCCATAAACATTCGACACAGATAGAAGAAAAAGTCCAAAGTTTTGTTCGAAGGCTGCTACTGTGATTTAACCTTCCTTCAGGACAGGAGTATGTGAGTGGGGTCCTGTCTTGTCAGAATCAAAGGGCTGGTGAATCGGATCTGGTGGAGGAGCGGCACAGGGGAGGATGATCCAGGTTTTGCCCTCATCCCATCTCCCAGCCACTTTGAGAGACAAAGAAGCAGGTGTCCTGAGTTTGAAGGCTGCCTCTGCTTCCTGAACACTTGTCTGTTGATGCAATCCAGGGAGGGTGTAATGAGTAGAACATCCCATAGCCCATAAATAGAGCATCTAAAGAGGGCTGCCCCTGTGGGTCTGTGGCTGCCAGGAGGGATAGAGGGAGAGGATTCTGTGGGCAAATCTGCATCCATTGGTCATCTGTTCCAGATTCCAAACTTTTGGTTGGCTGAACCCTCTCTGGGAAGGAAGCCTTCCAAGGTGGGAAGCAGCAGCCTGTGTTATAAATGATGCCTGCCTTCCAAGGTTCCCTCTTTAAAATAAAATGCACCCCCTACCAGGGTATTCACATTCCTACAACCACCTTGGTTTGCTCAGGACAGGGAGTTTCCTGGGACACGGGGCCTTCAGTACCCGAACCTAGAAAATCATCCTACCTGGGACCACCACTCCTCCTGCTCCCTGCTCTAACACACTGGGGGCTTTTGGCACATTTCTGGAGCACTGGCCCTTGCTCCTCCCTTTGTCTAGAACACCCTTGCCCCCATCTTCAGGTTACAACCTTGAAGATGATTCTTGTCATCCAGGTTTCAGTTGAAAAGTCACCTCCTCTGTGAAGCCTTCCCGGATGTCTCCTCTGGCCCTCTCCTCACTCTGTTTCACTTTTATCATAGCAGTTGGTTATCTTTATCAGGAATTACTTTTATTTAGATATTTGTTTACTTGTTTAATGCCTCTGTATTAGGAGGTAAGCCCTTCGAATATTCATTCTATGAATGAAAGAATGAAATCATAAATCGGAAGTCATATTTTGGCTAGTACTGAAGCCAGGGGAAGAGACCAGGACAAGAAAGAACTGAAGAAACCCCAAGCCCTCAGGCACAAGTTTCATTCATCCCGGGTGGTACCCTGCACATACAGGCACGTCCACAAGTGTAATTACATGAACGTGGGATGGAACTCATGCATGGGGGCTGGGGGGAGCATGTTTTCAAGTGTGTACATTTCCTGTTTGTGCAGAGGCAACTCCTCTTCTGACTGCAGCCTCTCGGTTTACAGTTTCACCGTCTTCCCAGCTTTTAATGCTATTATTTCTTTATTTCAGGAAATTGGCTTTGTGAGATTTATATCCGCGGAAAGCATTTTCCACGGCTGCCGTTCCCTTTTTGTTTCGCTCCCTTCTGCTGGCAGACCCATCCCCACCACCTACTCTTTCCTGTTCTGCATATCCTCCCCATCACCTCATTTGCTTTTATCTCGTCCTTTTCTCCCCCAGATAACTTGGGCTCTATATTGCTAAGATGTGGATCTCAGACCCAAACTTTGCTTAGGTGTAAAAAATTCTACCAGTATTTTTTTTTTTCTAAGTAGATTTTTTTTTTTTTTTTAAAGAGCAGTTTTGGGTTCACAGCAAAATTGAAGGGAAGATACAGAGATTTCCCTGCCCCCTCATCTGGAGACTGTGGTTTACATCAGAGTTCACCTTTGGGTGTTCTGTGTGTGCGTGCATGCTGTTAACTATAGCCGTGTCTGATTCTGTGCAGCCCTACGGACTGTAGCCCACCAGGCTACCCTGTCCATGGGATTTCCCAGGCCATGCCCTCCTCCAGGGGATCTTCCCGACCCAGGGATCGAACCCTCGTCTCTCATGTCTCCTGCTTTGGCAGGCAGGTTCTTTACCAGTAGAGCCACCTGGGAAGCCTGGGTGTTCTGTGGGCTTGGGCAAATGTGTAATAACATTATCCACCATCAGCGCATCACAATCTGTTCCCCTCTGCCTGTTCATCCCTTCCCTCTAGCCCCTGCCAACCGCTGATCTTTTTACTGTCCCCATAGTTCTGCCTTCTCCAGCATGTTGTGGAGCTGGAATCATACAGTACATAGTAGTCTTTTCAGATTGACTTCTCATACTTTGTAACGCGCATTTAAGGTTGCCTCATGGTTTTTTATGGACCAGTTCTTTTGATTCCTCCCCGCCCTGGCCATACTGTGCGTCTTCTGATAAAACTTCTAAATAGCTCGGCAACCAGGATGGAATACAAACAGACAGCTCAATCCATCGCGGTCTCAATCCAAAGAGGAGAAGGAAGGATCTTGGGGCTCCAGAGTTCGATCCAAAAGGATGTTTCAGGAACTTCCATCCACTCCCAGTTTTTCACTGGTTGGGCCTCTGTCCCCAGATTCTTGTCTCCCCCATAGCCACCCCCCACTGACCCATCAAGTTCCATAAAAATATCAAACGAGAAAGTAAAATCTCTCTCTGTTTTTCAAAAGCAAAACTTTAACGAATGGTCTTTGATCCACAAATGTAATTAGCATTAGAATTGGAGATGGAACGGATATTTGTCTAAAAGCATTAATTTAATTCCTGGCCCAGTTTTTTTTTTTTTTGGTCTTATCAGTGCTCTCATTCCAACAGCGCCTGTGGCAGAATCAGAAATCAGAGGGAAGGGACAAGTGGGTCTTCGTGCAGGAAGAACACAAATAAAGATCATGCTGAAAATATTTTCCAAATCAAGACAGATGGAGGGATCCTGGGAAGTGAGTTAGTCTCGAGTATCATCAACTCAAACTTGCTACTAAGATATGAGTGACTGAGCCTTTCAGCCGTTTGTCTTCATGTCCCCTGCTCATACACAACAAGCTCTCTGAAACAGAGAAAGGAGGATGCTAAGGACAGAAACCTCAGTCTTTTGTCACCAGGTGCCCACAGGATTCTTTGGCTGGAATTTTAGGAGTCACTTGGATTTTTCATCTAGAGTTTACAGGCCATTACAGTTCAAGTTGTAAAGTTCCAATGAGAGTTTGGGGACAGAAGACGCTTTGTGTTACTTAAAGTGGAAATACTTGTGAATTTAAAATTCCATCCTGGTACTTCCCTGGTGGCACAGTGGATAAGAATCTGCCTGCCAATGCAGCGGACGTGGATTTGATCCCTGATCTGGGGGGCTGCTCATGGGCTGCTCCCATGAACCTAGAGCCATGCTCCACAAGAGGAGAAGCCAACACAATTAGAAACTCATGCACTGCAAGGAGAGAGTAGCCCCTGCTCCCCGCAGCCAGAGAAAGCCATGTACAGCAACGAAGATCCAGTGCAACCAAAAATAAAATAAATAAATACAATTTTTAAAACTAAAATTCAATTCTTCTAGTCACCTGCTGTATCCGTCTGCTCAGGCTGCTGTAACAAAATAGTACAGATATTTATTGTCTCACAGTTCTAGAAAATCCAAGATCAAGTGTGGACAGGGCTGGTTTCCCCTTGGGCCTCTCTTCTGGGCTTGCAGGTGGCAGCCTCCTTGGGACGTCCTCTCAGGCTGGTCCCTCCATGATCACGCACCCTCCTGTCTCCCCCTTCTCATAGGGACACCAGTGACATTGAATCAGGGTCTAGCCTCACAACCTCCTTTTAAGATAATCACCTCTTTAAAAATCCTTTCTCCAAGTATGACTGCACTCTCGGCTACTGGGATTGGTACAAATGAATTTTTAGCCCATGACATCTGCTCAGCCAAGCATCCATTAAGATCCACGGTCTCATCTCACCAGTAGGAAAACCCCTTTCTGTCTCTAACTCACGAGTTCTCTTTGTGAATCTAAGTTCATACAGTCTAGGGGGAAATGCAGTCTTCACAGCCATCAAAGAAGCCAGAAGGCACCCGAATTAAGCTGCCCATCCTCTGCCATCTCAGATAACTAACCCCTCCCCAGAAGTTTGAGCACACGAATTTCCCCAGGTATTTACATCCTGTTTGCTTCCACTCCTTAGAATCTATCACAAAGTCTGCAGTTCAGCCCTCGTCATCCTGATGTCTCTTTCCTTTGGCTAGAGGATTAACGGTTTTTTAAAGGTTAATAACTTGTAGGTGTTTCCCCACTCCCTTGATGGTGTTGTCATCTTCCATCTTTTTTCATTTCCTAAGGAGGAAAATAACTTCGGCGGAACAAAGGCTGAGCGACTGAGCCAAAGGCAGCCCTCAGAACCGTATCAAAGCCCTGCCGAGTGGGAATAATTACTCAGGCTCAGCTGGGGGTGCCAGTGACACCATCTGAGCGCGGGGAGCCCTCACGCCTTTCAACAAGGAGAAATTAAAAAGAAAACGCAGGAGAAATTCTGGGGAGCGGCCAGCAGCTTACAGACAAGCGAGGCAGAGGTCGGTGGTCGCAACCTTCCCTGAGAGCTCCCCACGGGCCCCGTCGTGGTGGAAATGGCTGCTTCGGCTCTAAAAGGTCTTTTATTTTATTAAAAAAAATTGTAATATGAGAAAGAAGAAGGGCAAAAGCTTCCTTTATCTTCCATCTTGAAATCAGGAAGTCTAAAAGTTGGCTGGTGGGGACACCGGGGATTAGGTGAAAAACTTTCCTGTTTAATAATTGATTAGTTTGCCCTTCAGAAAAGTTGATTCAACTTTTCTTTCAAAAAATGTATAAACTTCTATAACAGGACAGCTTGAAGCCCCCTCTGGAAGTCACCTGATCCACCTTCAGCCCCCAGGTAGATTCACTTTTAATTTCAATCAGGGGAGGGTCATCCCTGATGGTTCAGTGGTTAAGAATCTGCCTATAGCGCAGGAGACGTGGGTTCAGTCTCTGAGGGGGAACAACCCCTGGAGAAAGAAACAGCAACCCACTCCAATATTCTTGCCTGGGAAATCCCCTGGACAGAGGAGCCTGGTTGGCGACAGTCCATGGGGTCGCAAAGAGTTGGACACCACTGAGCACGCACACAAGCAACCAGAGGATGCGTCACGTAAAACCCATTTCAGGCGACGAAGGCAAATAATGGGCCTGTCACAATACTGTATCCCTTTAAATCTCTCTCCAAGGGGCTGAGCCCCCAGAGAGCATGAGATGTCAGTGGGAACTTTTAGACAGCTGTGAGGGGGAGGGCCAGGGTCAGGTGGTATGTATCTGTGTGTGCATGTGAGTGAGAGTACTTGTATAAACAACTGTATTTGTGGAGTGAGTGTATGCATGTATGTGTATGATTAAGAGTGTGTATGACAAAGTGAGTGTGCATGCATGTGTACAAGACTATGTACATGCATGTGTTTGCATGTGTGTAGAAGGGTTGTACACATGCGTGTGTATATGCATATGTCTGAGAGTGTGTGCATGTGTGTGTATGTGTGCATGTGTGTGCATATGTGTGTATGAGTAACTGTGTGTGCATGTGTAGGAGAGTATGTGTGCATGCATATGTCTGTATGCGTGCGTGTATGAGGGTATGCTCACATGTATGTATGTGCATCAGTGTGTGCACACATCTGTGTATAGGCATGTGTGTGCACATGTATGAGCATGTGTGCTCACATGCAGGTACATGTGTGTATGAGTGTTTGCATGCATGCATGTATATGCGTGTGTGTATGAGAGAGTGCCAGTGTACAGTGTGCCACGTGTGCACGTGGAAGAGGACGAAGAGGCGCTCTTCCTGCCCCACTTCGCACTTCCACAATCACTGATCATTCCCACCAACTCTCCTGCGCGGTGGACCCACCAGTGCAGGTGGATCTGGTGTCCTTGACCAGAGTACAAGCGCATCTTGTCTTCCTGTGGCTGGTGATGAACCGGCAGCCCGCCGGCCCCGACTCTCTTCCTTCCGCTTTTTTATGTGGATAATGACTCTACTGCTCATGGAAATGAGTCCCATCCGCCTCTCGGATTCCCACTCCTCTGGAGATCAAAAACCCCGCTTAGTGGGCTGGACAAAATGGCAGGGGAACTGGGATGAAAGTCACAGGGAAGAGCCAGAAAAATGCCTGGACGGGTCCCTCAAGTCTGAATGCTTCCGTGTCCAAAGGCAGAGCAGGTTGGTGGTGGACCAGCGATGTAACCACTTGCTAAATGTGCCCCTGGTCACTGCCCTTAGACAAGGTCAAACAACAGACTGCCAGCGAGACAGGTGCACAGGCTTGAAAGGTGGATGGTCGGACCGAAGTGCAGAAGAAAGGGAAAGATTTCTCCTCCCAGGAGTAGGCACTCTGGTTCTGCAGGAGTGGTGCCCCCTGGGCTTGTGCATCCATGGGATGGCCAGTTTCCAACACCTCCATTCAAAGATAAGCAGCGCCCCCTTTCACAGGCTCTCTGAACTCCAGAATTCAAAAATAAATGTATTTTGATACTTCATAATCTATAAAGAATAACAAAACACAGTCCTCGTTCTGATAAAGGCAGACAGGTGAGGGGCAGTCAGGAAACACGTGGATCAAAGCATCTTTTCCTTTTAACACTCAGATAAACCCAAGCCAACTAGAGAAACGGTGGATTCTGTGGGCAGGAGAAAATGAACCAGAACGCTTTCAACCAAGGCTTCTAGGCTTTGCCTACTTTGTGGAAGGCGCTGGTCGAGCCCCTGTGGTTCATCTTAGGTTCTGCTTTCTGCCTTTCGTAGTGATCTAACAGCAAGGCTCACCCCACGAAGGCAGGTCTCAGGTGGTACTTCAGAAGGGGGCTTCCTGTGGAGGTCGGGGTCGTGATGAAGAACAAAGCCCAAGCAATTGTGTGCTTAGGGCCTGCGAGGGATGAAGACTTCCTTTCTGGAATAAACAAGTTGATGACTCCCTCCTCCCTCCCTCCCTTCCTCACGCACACACTTCCAGGTCCCCTCCTCTGTGAGTCTGCTTAGATATTCTGTAACAGAAAATAGTCCGTGCAGGGCACGTGTTCCGAAAGGCTGGTAGAACCGTTTTCTAAATGAGTTGAGTACCAGGGGAAAAAGTGCTCTCCATTGTCAAAAAGAAATGGTTCGTAGGGCTTTCATTTTTTTCTTTTTCCCTTAAAAAAAAAAAAAAAGCAGTAGCTACTTTCAAAGTCAGAAGAGGCGATTTTTTTTTTTTTTAAACACAAAGAAAGAAATAGCCACAGCGGGGTGTTGCCTCACTCTGTCCCTTTAACATTCCAGCTTCGGAAGATGCTATTAATTTCCTCCTTTCTCTTCTGGCACGAGATTGTGAAAAATGCCCATCCTGCTTGCAAATCTGCAGGCAAATTATCTTAAGAGGGCTTCCCACGCGGGATAGGGAGTGGGAAGGGATGCCTTCACCAACAGCCCCCCTCTCCCTGCCCCAGGAGCTCGGCACCCCAATCCCACCCCAGGGATGACTGGTGGACCGAATCCTGCCGACTCCCCCACCAGAGCAAATGGAAACTGACAAGGTCTGTCGGCTCTGCCACGGGAAGCAGGGATGTGCCGAGAGTAAGCTGGTCGAAACGCTGAATATCAATAGCCTCCATCCAGCCTCATAACCCAGCCTCTGCCAGGAATGTAAACTTCTGTAACGGGCTGCTCACCTTTGCCCCCTGCCACCCTCATGGCTCCTCACTTCAAAGGGTGCTCTTCTCGCGGAACACGCTTTACGGAGAAAAAAAAAATGGCCATCGCTACACAATTATTTTAGAAACTCTGCATTGTATTTTAACAGAGGGCAGACGCCCTGGCTGAAGTCTGGAGGGCTTTCAAGATTAAGATCTAAATCCCGAGGTTTAGAAATACGAACGTCAGAAGTACAATCGGCCCAACATACGGAGCCTATTCTTTGCTCCTTGAAATGTATTAAATTAAAGACCGAGTCGCGGTTTGACAACTCACCTCGCCGTTTTCAAATAAAGGTAACAAAATCCCAGTGCTAATGAAGTCTTTTTGTGTGTGTGTGAAAGTTGGGTTACACTGATGACTATTTTATGGCTCTTTGAGCCTTCAAACAACAGCCACTTTGAAATGTCGGCTATGCCAGGAGAGAAGGCTGTTGACCTCTCTGTCCTGGGATTTCTCCTCTGAATTTCATATCCTCACCCTTTCCTTGGTGAAGTACAATATCAAGATGCTCTATGTCAGCCTTGCAAAGAGGGACACGGAAGGCAGAGCCCGGAGCACAGAGTGAACAGCGTGCAGAATCAAAGGGACCTGTGGGCTCATCTCTGCATCACTTGAAGCTCAAACACATCATTTGGGAAAATGTTAATTCAACAGGCGGGTTACAACAATAACCAAGGAAGCATGCTGTACAAAATGGGATCCCCCATCTCAAAGAACCCACTTGTCACCTAAAAGGAATCCTCCAAGGACAGCCTCAGAAGAGATATTTTGAATGATTGAGTAAAAGGAGGAAGAAATGTGTATAAAACACGGTGAAACCAGGAATCTTCCCCTCTGAAGCTGTAAAGAAGCACATTTTAATTTTTTATTTTTTGACTGGTGTATAGCTGACACACAATGTTATACTAGTTTCAGATGTACAACATTGTCATTCAACGTTTAAACGCATTATAAGTGGATCAGCATGATAAGTCTAGTAACCATCTGTCACCATAAAAAGTTATTGCAATGTTATTGACTATATTCCCTATGCTGTACTTTACAACTCTGTGGCTTATTTTATTATTCAATTTTTTTCATATCTAAATGTTGGTACTTAAATTTTTAAATTTTATCAATTTATTTTTAATTGGAGGATAATTTCTTTACAATGTTGTGATGGTTTCTAAGAAGCACATTTTAGATCAAACCTTTGGAAGGATTTTGCTGTTCCAGTTCTATTTTAAAATGTTACCTATAGAAGTTGGAAGAATGAATGCTCCTTTTCCTCTTAAAAGTTTTCATAAGAATTCTGGCAACATTGGTAGTGACATGACACAGATTTTAACTCTCAGAAGTTCGTCACGAAAATATATAAAGAAAATAGGAAAGTCAAATATTCATGGTAAAATCTACAATAAAACTGATGACAAGAAATCCTCATGAACCTCAGAATACACATGGGAACCTTGCATGAGAGGGGACAGACCACCAAGAAGTACTATGCATGTCAGCAACTGTGCAGGCGGCAGAGAAAGAATGGGGCGTTTAATGGACCTATGGATTTCCAAAGAAATTGCAAAACTTGGAGGACCAGTTAAGACAAGACACTGAAATTGGAAGGGATGTGTGTGCTTAGGCTATGTACAACTCTTTGTGACCTCATAGACTGTAGGCCTCCAGGCTCTGCCCATAGGATTTCCCAGGCAAGAATACTGGAGTGGGTAGCCATTCCTTTCTCAAGGGGATCTTCCCAACCCAGGGATCAAACCCAGGTCTCCTGCATTTCAGGCAGGTTCTTTACCATCTGAGCCAGCAGGGAAGCCCTGGAGGGATTTGTTCCAAGAATAGCTGAGCTCAAGGGGTTCAAGTGTTGCCCACCTCAGGTTCATCTGCTCACCACTCAAAAGCCAGTAATTCGAGAGGCAAGTGTCAATAGAAAGGAAAGTTACTTTAATCAGGAAAGCCAGCAAGCTATGGAGATAGGGAACTCGTGTCTTGAGATCACCTCTGAAGAGTCTGCTCAGCCATGACAGGTTTCAAAGAGAAAATTTGAAAGAATCTCAGGGAATCATGGAGGAAGAAGGGTGGGTTCTGCATCCTTCTTCATTGCATGCAGACTGGCTGACTCTCTTCAGATGTTATCTTGTCGCAGTGATCTGTCTGCTGGATTGCTAAGGGGGCTGTTGAGGGTAGAGAGCTAGTCATTCTTTAGCTTCTTCATTCTTCGTTCTGAATTCTTTTAATCTAGGAAAAGAATCAACAGGTTAGGCACGCCACAGCGGGAGCACAAGTCTGGCATTTGGTTAAATTGCCTAGTGATCTCATTCCTGTGATTAGGTTCTTTTAAGGTTGGGACGGGGGGGGGGGGGACCAAAATGGGCCAATAGGAAAGGGCAAAAGAGCTGTGTGCACAAGGAATGAGAAGCACACTGGACCCCGTGAACTCTTGAAACTCAGAACTCCCCTCCAGGACAAAGCTTTATCCCAAGAAGACATTTCTAGAAATGGAATTCAAATGGGGGGCACTAGAGAGAAAATGAGGGTCCAGGAAAAAGTGTGTTGGGCAACAAGAGACGATCGAGAGTAGGCTGCCGTAGATGTAAGCACGACATGAAAAATCAGAAAAGAGCTATGTCACTTAGGGCTTAGGAGAGGGGTCCTGGAACATGCCTCCTTCTCAAATTTTAAGAAAACTGCTTTCCTGTGACACTGAGCAGTAGAAAGGATTGGGATTGAATCCTGTACATAGTTAATGGAGAGGGAGGTCCAAGAGGGAGGGGATATATGCATACATATAGCTGATTCACATTGTTGTACAGCATAAACCTGTACAACATTGTAAAGCAATTATACTCCAATGAAAAATCCTATATATAGTTAATATAAAATGAAACAGAAGAGGCAGAAAAGCAACCTTTAGACAGTGAAAGCATACCATGAGTCAGAAAAGAGCGTGGCTCTTTTAAAATAAAACAATACAAGCTTTTTTTTTTTTTTTTTTAAGAACAGTATAACTCGGAAAAACTCAGAAACGACATGATAAGACTTATGAAGGAAATGTAAATAGAAGGTAATATTATTTTAGTAATGAAGACTATACTAGAAGGAACACAGAGTGAATAAATAGGTCAGGATGCCTTAACAGATATGGATGTTGTAAGGGAGAACTTTTTGAAAAATTAGAAAGAAATGATTTTAGATAAAGTGATAGATTTAGCAGGCAGATGAAGCAGATGCAATCAACATAAAATTTAAGCCCTCAAAGAAGGCTCAAAGAGGATCAGCACTAAAATTGTAATTCAGTAAAAAAATCATGAGATAGAGACTTCTCTGATCGTCCGTTGGGTAAGACTTGGCCCTCCAACGCAGGAGGTGCAGGTTCGATCCCTGAGTGGGAAACTAAGATTCCACATGCCTCGTGGCCAAAAAAGCAGAACATGAACAACAGAAGCAATATAGTAATAAATTCAATAAAGACTTTAAAAATTGTGAGATACAAAATAAGGGAAGTGGTATATTGAAATTGTGCACCACTTCTTTGAGAAATTTGGCCCAGAACAGTTAATAAGACATAGTCTAGGGAGTTCCCTGATGATGCAGTGGTTAGGATTCTGGATTTTCACTGCAATGACCTGGACTCAGTACTTGGTGGGGGAACTGGGATTCTGCAAGCTGCATGGTGCAGCCAAAAAATGTTTTAAGAAACAGTCTGGGAAAGGATGAAAATTTTTTAAAAAGGATAAAATATTTTGAGACTATGACCCCAAACATGAATTTACTTATAAAAGAAAGAAAGCCAAATTGTTATCAAATTTTAAAATGCCAACAGCCGTTATTCAAGAACAGAAAACGTAGTCCAGGGATTTTGTATCCCTCCATTGCCTTTCAGGAACGGCTTGTCTTGGGCTTCTATCTGATTCTTTGTGACCCTGTGGACTATAGCCCACCAGGCTCCTCTGTCCATGCGATTTTTCAGGGGATAATGCTGGAGCGGAGCACCGTTTCCTTCTCCAGGAGATCTTCCCAATCCAGGGATCAAATCAGAGTCTCCTGTGTCTCCTGCATTGGCAGGTGGATTCTTAGCCGGCTGAGCCATGGGACATAACCGCTCCTTCTTTATTCTCCCTCCCGTCCATCATCCCACCCCTCTAGGTCACCACAGAGCGCAGAGCTGAGCGCCCTGTGTTATAGAACAGGTCCCCACTGCTGCTGCTGCTGCTAAGTCGCTTCAGTCGTGTCCGACTCTGTGCGACCCCATAGATGGCAGCCCACCAGGCTCCCCTGTCCCTGGGATTCTCCAGGCAAGAACACTGGAGTGGGTTGCCATGTCCTTCTTCAATGCATGAAAGTGAAAAGTGAAAGAGAAGTCGCTCAGTCAGTGTCGAACTCTTAGCGACCCCATGGACTGTAGCTCACCAGGCTCCTCCATCCATGGGATTTTCCAGCCAAGAGTACTGGAGTGGGGTGCCACTGTCTTCTCCCAGGTTCCCACTAGCTAACTATTAAATATTTTATACATGGTAGTGTATACATGTTAATGCTACTCTCCCAATTCGTTTTACCCTCTCCTTCCTAAGCTATATCCACAAGAAAGCTGTATGTTTTGTTTCTGCAATTTTCTCTGTCCATTCTCTACTGTATGTAATAAGAGATTACATTAAAAAGAAAAAACCTCACATAATAAACAAGAATGTTCAAATTTGTTCCACAAATTCTAAATCTCCAGTTAAAAAAATCTTGTGATTCTCTATTGATGTGCTTAGAACATGTTTGAAAAGAGACAATTTTGCAAGCAAAGATGATGAAAATGGAAATCAATGTTAAGAATGTAGCGTGCATAGTTCTGTAAGTTGCAAAATAGTAGAAAGGAGAGTGTGTGTGAGTGTGTGTGTGTGTGTGTGATCATTCTGGCAAAAGCCCCCAGTAGGAAAGAACAGTTAACTGTTGTGCTGCATGTATTTCTAGTCTCAAAGCGATTTATTTATTTAAGGTGTTTTGTCTTGATCAGAAATACCACATGAGCATATTTGATGAGCCTGGTTTCCTGATGTACAGGGCAGGAGCTGTTAATATCAAGTACAAATGTAAAATCTGAGAGGCTTCATTTACTAAAAGAACTCTTTATTTAAATCAATATATAAACAGCTTTGGGAATAGAAGTATAAATAGAAACAAAATCTGTGGACGTAAATAAATAAGACTGATGCTGCGAATACTAATCAGTGCGTTTCCAGGAGTAGCTGTGGAACATTCAGCCAGTTATTTTCCTTTCCTAGCTGTAAAATGGGAATATACAAGAGTATCAACTGTGAAAGGACATTTTGAGCCTTCAGTTAGATGATGCATTTCTGAATGCATGGTGGCTATTCTTTGAAAAACTCCCTGGTCATCCTGATACATGTTCCTAGAACAAAAGATAAGCTGGAGGGAAAGTAAATTTCTACTCAGGAGAGATTCAGGGCTGTTACATTAGTGCAACCAAGTTGTTCAGTCACTAAGGTGGGTCCAACTTTTTGCAACCTCATGGACTGCAGCATGCCAGGCTTCCCTGTCTTTCACTATCTCCCAGAGTTTGCTCAAATTCATGGGCATTGAGTCAGTGATACTATCTAACCATCTTTTCTTCTGCCACCTCCTTCTCCTTTTGCCTTCAATCTTTCACAGCATCAGGATCTTTTCCAGTGAACTGGCTCTTCGCATCAGGTGGCCAAAGTATTGGTGCTTCAGCTTCAGTACTTCCAATGAATATTCAGGGTTGATTTCTTTTAGGACTGACTGATTTCATCTCCTTGCAGTCCAAAGGACTCTCAAGAGTCTTCTCCAGCATCACAATTCAAAAGCATCAGTTCTTCAGTGCTCAGCCTTCTTTATGGTCAACACTCACATCCATACGTGACTACTGGAAAAGCCATAGCTTTGACTATACAGAACTTCGTCAGCAAAGCGATTGCTCTACTTTTTACTACACTATCTAGAGTGCAGGTCGGAGAAGGCAATGGCACCCCACTCCAGTACTCTTGCCTGGAAAATCCCATGGATGGAGGAGCCTGGTAGGCTGCAGTCCATGGGGTAGCTAAGAGTCGGATATGACTGAGCGACTTCACTTTCACTTTTCACTTTCACGCATTGGAGAAGGACATGGCAACCCACTCCAGTGTTCTTGCCTGGAGAATCCCAGGGACTGGGGAGCCTGGTGGGCTGCCATCTACGGGGTCGCACAGAGTTGGACACGACTGAAGTGACTTAGCAGCAGCAGCTAGAGAGCAAGTAAGAGTGATCCAGATGCAGGAGGTAAAAGAGACAAGACTTGATGTCCAAGTAAGTAGCATTGGGAGCTACAGATGTCGAGAATGATGTCAGGAGGAATCAGACTTGGGTCATGGGAGTGAATTTAATTGTAGATTTATTACGTGTGAGATACCTAAGTACTATTTAGAATATGATATTTGTGTAGCACTTGAAATGAGCATCAGTTCAGGAGAAAGGCTGAGGTGCAGCATCAGATTTCAGTGCATGATGGAAACTCCAGGAGCAGAAATGATCCTTAGGGGTAGTCTGCAGAAGGAAGAACCAGTGGAGTAACCAAGAATGGGGCTCAGTGCAAACATATCTGAGGACAGGAGGAATGGGAGAGGAGCCAGATGGGCAGAAGGATAATCCAGAAATCCAAAAGAGGAAGAAATTTAAGAGGTGGATGGTCACAGAGTCCAAGCTCCTAGAGAATCTGACAGGGTGAGAACTGAAGTTGAACATGGCATTTGCTCATTAGAAAGTCAATGGGGACCTTCAGAACATCCGATTAACTAAACTCTAATTTAAAAGATATATGCACCTCAATGTTCAAGGCAGCACCATGTACAGTAGCCATGACATGGAAGGAACCTAAGTGTCCATCCACAGATGAATAATAAACAAGAGGTGGTACATATATACAAAGGAATACTACTCAGCCATAAAAATGAAATATTGCCATTTGCGGCAACATGGATGCTTCTAGAGATCATCATACTGAGTGATGTAAGTCAGATAGAGAAAGACAAGTACCGTAGAATGTCACTTATATGTGGAAACTAAAACATGACAGAAATGAACTTATTTACAAAACAGAAACAGACTCACAGACATATTAAACAAACTATGGTCACCAAGGGGGAGTGGGAAGATAAATTAGGAGTTTGGGATGAGCAGATACAAACTACGATATAGAAAATAAACAAGTCCGTACTGTATAGACAGGGAATGATATTCGATATCTTGTAATAAACTATAACAAAAAGAATATATTATATTCAGTATATATATATGTGTGTGTGTATATACACACTGAACTATTTACTGCACACCAGAAACTAACACAACATTATTAATCAACTGTACTTTAAGAAAAAATAATGTCCAGCAAGATCTCAACAACAACAAAAAAAGCCAACCCCACATCAATTTAGAGAACACGAGGGATGGAAACCAGGCTAATTAAGGCTGAGGAACGAACAGAAGAATGGGCATTTGGGCTGCCCCAGGTGGAGGGTGGTACCAGCTTGCAGGGAAGCTGCAAGGACAGAAGAGGTTATTTAGCTCAGAGGCAGGTGGAGGCTCACTCTGTGCCTGAAGAGAAGTGTGTGTTCAGGAGTGATGAAGAAGAGCATAAACGTAAGAGTACCAGTGGGGGGATAACAAGGGGAAAAAAATAGGTATTTTGTTTTTTCCCAAAGAAGACATGGGTACCACTGTAGATGTGTCTATAACCAGAGGATGGGGAAGTAGAGGGGCATTTTGGCTTGATGATCTGTATTTTCCCTTCAAGGGAGAAAGCAGAAATAATGGATTTTGTGAGTGGTGAATTTGTACAAATTGAGAGCAGCCACCCAGAAACACATAAAGAAACAGTGTCTTATCCATCTTCAGGGTGAGCTATATGCCTTCTTTTTGAGAAGATGGGGGTGGGAATTTTGGCCCCCGGGGTCCATTTTCACCTCCTGATTTCAGGAAATGCCTTTTACGAATTCTTTGGAGAAAACAGGATTAAAGAAAATGGGCTGGTGCTGCAAAGGCCTATTGCTCTAGGGTTTCAGTGCTTTATAGATGTAACTAAAAATTCCACTTCTGAAAATATGCCAATGCTAAACTCAGGAAAAGCAAAATGCATTTGTTGACAAAACTGATTGTGAGACACTTTAATTTGGAAAATATTTTGGAGTAGGGATTTCCTTTCTGGTCCCTTCAGAGGTAATAGAGACAGATTTGAGACATCTTCCCCCACGTTCTGGAACAAGGCTGAAATGCTTTCATCATTAATTGGATTGTGGTTGGGTTAACAAAGAATGCATTTTGGTGCGCTCTCTCTCTCACTGTGTGTGTGTGTTTCTCTCTTTAGAAAAGGCATATGGCCCAACTTTATTATTCATTAGACATTTTGTTTCATCCATTAACTTCGCTCATAAAATCTTTCTAAGATTCTAAAAATGAGGCAAACATGCATTCTCCACAGTCCCCTCCCCATCTCCATTTTTTTTCCATTCCGGAATCACAGCTTCCTTTCAGTTCAGTCTTATTTGCAGTGTCTTCCTCCTTCCTCCGAAAGCCCTTCTCAGTGATCAATGAAGAAATAGAGGCAAACAATAGAATGGAAAAGACTGGAGATCTCTTCAAGAAAATTAGAGATACCAAGGGAACATTTCATGCAAAGATGGGCTCGATAAAGGGCAGAAATGTTATGGACCTAACAGAAGCAGAAGATATTAAGAAGAGGTGGCAAGAATACACAAAACTATACAAAAAAGATCTTCATGACCCAGATAACCACGATGGTGTGATCACTGACCTAGAGCCAGACATCCTAGAATGTGAAGTCAAGTGGGCCTTAGGAAGCATCACTATGAACAAATCTAGTGGAGGTGATAGAATTCCAGTTGAACTGTTTCAAATCCTGAAAGATGATGCTGTGAAAGCGCTGCACTCAATATGCCAGCAAATCTGGAAAACTCAGCAATGGCCACAGGACTGGTAATGGTCAGTTTTCATTTCAGTCCCAAAGAAAGGCAATGCCAAAGAATGCTCAAACTACTGCACAATTGCACTCATCTCACACACTAGCAAAGTAATGCTCAAAATTCTCCAGGCCAGGCTTCAACAGTACATGAACCATGAACTTCCAGATGCTCAAACTGGATTTAGAAAAGGCAGAAGAACCAGAGATCAAATTGCCAACATCCACTGGATCATCGAAAAAGCCAGAGAGTTCCAGAAAAACATCTGCTTTATTGACTATGCCAAAGCCTTTGTGTGGATCACAACAAACTGTGGAAAATTCTTCAAGATATGGAAATACCAGACCACCTGACCTGTCTCCTGAGAAATCTGTATGCAGGTCAAGAAGCAACAGTTAGAACTGGACATGGAACAACAGACTGGTCCTAATAGGGAAAGGAGTACATCAAGGATGTATATTGTCACCCTGCTTATTTAATTTATATGGGGAGTATATCATGTGAAATTCCAGGCTGGATGAAGCACAAGCTGGAATCAAGATTGCTGGGAGAAATATAAATAACTTCAGAAAAGCAGATGACACCACCATTATGGCAGAAAGCAAAGAAGAACTAAAGAGCCTCCTAATGAAAGTGAAAGAGGAGAGTGAAAAAGTTGGCTTAAAACTCAACATTCAGAAAACTAAGATTGTGGCATCTGGTCCCATCACTTGATAGCAAATAGATGGGGAAACAGTGGAAACATTTGCAGACTTTATTTTGAGGGGCTCCAAAATCACTGAAGATGTGACTGCAGTCATGAAATTAAAAGGCACTTACTCCTTGGAAGAAAAGTTATGACCGACCTAGACAGCATATTAAAAAGCAGAGACATTACTTTGCCACAAAGATCCATCTAATCAAGGCTATGGGTTTTCCAGTAGTCATGTATAGATGTGAGAGTTGGACTACAAAGAAAGCTGAGGGCCTATTGACGCTTTTGAACTGTGGTGTTCGAGAAGACTCTTGAGAGTCCCTTGGACAGCAAAGAGATTCAACCAGTCCATCCTAAAGGAAATCAGTCCTTAATATTCATTGGAAAGACTGATGTTGAAGCTGAAACTCCAATACTTTGGCCAGCTGATGAGAAGTACTGTCTCATTTGAAAAGATCCTCATGTTGGGAAAGATTGAAGGCAGGAGAAGAAGGGGACAACAGAGGATGAGATGGTTGAATGGCATCACCGACTCAATGGACATGAGCTTGAGTAAACTCTGGGAACTGGTGATGGACAGGGAGGCCTGGTGTGCTGCAGTCCATGAGGTTGCAAAGAGTGGGACATGACTGAGAGACTGAACTGAACCTCCTTTGGGCAATGCACATCTTTGCAGCTCTGGTGTCTTGAAAAGGGGATGGCGTTCCAAGTTGAATTCAACTCAGCCTATAGATTTTAGCATTTAACCACTTCTGGGCAGGGCCAACCACTCCAGTATTAATTCCTGGAGATTCCCATGGACAGAGGAACCTGGAGGGCTACAGTCCATAGGGTCACACAGAGTCAGACATGACTGAAGTGATTTAGCATGCGAGCTCAGGAAAGTACAAAAAAAGCATCAAGAGAGGGTAAAAGATGGGTGAGATGAGAAATAGATGAGTCTCCCTTTTCAAATATGAGAAAGAAGTTTCAGAGAGGACCGTCCTCTAGTTTGGGCTGTTTTCTGCTAGATAAGCAGGTGGGTTTAAGGTCCAGAGACAATCACCTATCAGGTTCTGGGGGAATCTAAATAGGGCAGGTGGGGGAGATGGCAGAAACAGAATCATGAAGGAGATGAGCTTTTCCAGTTCAGAGCACCAAGCAGAAAAGCACCATTCAGACAGCTAATACCTATAAGATAACCAATTAAAAATTAAATCATCCTGTAAGAATGCAAAAGCATGGGTCTCCTTCCCACCAAACCTGCAGACTGTGAGGATCTCAGCACTCCTCCAGTCCATGCTGTTGTTTGGCCATATATTATATGTCATCTGCACTAAGTAATCCTTGTGGGTATAGAATTTCTGCTCCAAGGTATTCCAAGGAAAATCTAGAGATCAGCTGAATGAAGTGACTTACTGAAAGTTTCTCATCCCATCCCATTCTCACCTTGATGCCTTTATTTCTAATCCCCAGCAGTAAGTTCTCTGAGCAGATTGTCGCACATTTCCAGAAACTTCCTATGCACAGGCTAGAACATATATAATATGGATATTCTTCCTTTTAAAAAAATTGAAGTATAGTTGATTTATGGGCTTTCCTGGTGGCTCAGCGGTAAAGAATCTGCCTGCAGTGCAGGAGCCACAGGAGACACGGGTTAGATCCTTGGGTCAGGAAGATCCCCTAGAAGAGGGCATGGCAGCCCACTCCAGTATTCTTGCCTGGAGAAACCCATGAACAGAGGAATTTGGCGGCTATACTTTATGGGGTCACGAAGAGTTAGATGCAACTGAAATGACTTATCAGGCAGGCAGGCAGGCATAGTTGATTTATAATGTTGTGTTAATTTCTGCTGTATAGCAAAGTGACTCAGTTACACATATATATTATTTTTAATATGCTTTTCATTATGATTTATTGTAGGATATTGAATATAGTTATCTGTGATATACAGTGGATATCCTTTCTTTAGAAGCACAAAATGGAATCATACATATATCTCACTGCCACCCACATATATTTGAACAATCTATCTTGGCCATTTTTTCTGTTAGTAACAGATCTACTTCATTTTTGTGAACATTCTTTTGTTGGCTGTATGTCAAAGGGCTTCTCATTGTTGGATATTACTTATTTCGGATGGGAACAAAAACCTACTTCAAGGGAATCCACTTAA
Source organism: Capricornis sumatraensis (assembly GCF_032405125.1). Taxonomy (NCBI): domain Eukaryota; kingdom Metazoa; phylum Chordata; class Mammalia; order Artiodactyla; family Bovidae; genus Capricornis; species Capricornis sumatraensis. Next base: position 53,732,143 of record NC_091085.1, on the reverse strand, counting down.
AACTAAGCCCCACAACTCAGGCAGCACAGAAAAAAAAAGAAAAAACCACACAAAACAAACAAAACTAACCCCCAGATTTTAGAGTTAGTAGGGAAAAAAATTTGAAAAATAAAACCACAGTCTGTTAAAACAGGTTTATTCTCTAACAAAACATCAGCGATAATTGCAATTATGCGGGAATACTTAGAGGAAGCAGATTAAGAGTCACTTGTTCGGGCAGAAGTTTTCTCATGAAATTTTACGTTAGCATGAGTTCAAATGCTTCACTTGGTGTTGATTTGTCCAGCGGGATCTTTCAAAGGATCTTTTTTTACAGAGATATTTAGAGTCTCATTTCTCTCCCCAAGGGATTCTCAGGATTCTCTGCGGTTGAAGTTGTTATCTTTTGAGTCACTCATCATGCTAGCATCTGGGTCCTTTCTCTCTTCTTCAGCAAGACCTGTTGTAAGCTCACCAAGGCACTCTGCAGGAATCAAATGGCGTCACTTACGCTAACTTCATGAAACCCTGTGTGTTTTGCATGGTTTCTCCCTTCACTTCCAATGAACTTGCATGGCATTTACATTGTAGCATAGATATTTTAAACAAAGATAGAAACTTGATGTCATGAGTAAGGACGGAGTCTAGCATCACATGGGGTCAGATGCTGGAGGAGGAATTCCTTTCATAAGGGGTTGGGTCACCAGCGAATATTATCCTCTTATGAGGATGTTCACTTAGGAATTCTGAGAATTCAGATATTTACAAAACATGGATCTCAGTACCCAAACAAGTTTCCCAGTCCTAAACTACCGGACATTTAGGATATTTCCAGATACTTGCACTTATAAATAAATGTTTTTTGTCCTCATATCTTTGTAAATTAGGGCAACCTTATCCAAAGCATTACATCCTAATTCTGGAAATGCGAGGGTTAGATCAAAAGACACATGCATTAAAAATTTTGGTAGGTATCATCAAATTACTGGACAGCATTCAGACACCGCCCCATCAACCTTATATCATAGCACATTTTTCTCACATTATCAACTGCACCCATGTATTACCAGTCTTAAATTTTGTAAGACTCGGAGGTTAAGAAAATGATTTCTATTGTTTTGAACTTCTTATATTTAAAAAATTTAATCATTTCAAATGTTCCAGTCCTATGTATATGGTCTAGAAGGTATATATCTCACATTCTATGCAAAAGAGCTGATTTTTGGCTAGATACAGCACTCAGAAGAAAATTTAAATTATAAAGTTTTATCTGTATATGTGCCATGTATTGTGACTTTTCCCCTATTATCAATACTAAGCTTGACTAATCCACACCCAAGAAACAGGCAACACTTTCGCTTATGCCCTGTATGCTAACCTCTCTTGCCCACTCACAGATTCCCCTCCTGCCATTCCCCACTCTCTCTCCTGATTCATTCATCTTTCCCGTTCTTCCCAATCTTTACCATCAGCCTACAGATGTGCTGTTATCCAATCTTAAAAAAAATAAAAATAAAGCTCCGTGGACCCAATACTCCCCTCTAGCTGTGGCCCCATTTCTTGCTTCCTCCTTTCTTCAAAACTCCTAGAAATGATCGTCCCTATTGGCTGTCTCCAATTTCCTGCTTTATTCACTCTGAAGCCTTCACCCTACATGCCTACTGGACATCCACATGAAGATGTCAAGGAGCTAGTTGGATATACACGTCTGGGGTTTAAGCCAGAGGCTGATGAGATTCACTTGGGAGTCATCATCAAAGAGATGGGTGTGAGCACCATGAGAACAGACGGACCACCCAGAGAGCAGGGTCTAGCCTCTGCGCACGCTCATGTTTACTATCCAGGGGAAGAGGAGCCCGGCCAAGAACACTGAGAGAGCAGCTGGTGAGGTGGGAGGGGAAAGCAGTGTGGTTTCCTGGAGGCCAAGGGAAAATCAAGTTTTAGGAGAAGTAAGTTCTGACCTGGGTGACATAACAACAAGAGATCAAGAAGAGTGAAACCTCAGCCATTGATTTAGTGTGTAGAGGTCCTTAGGGACCTTGATGGAGTGTCTCGGAGTGCCCTAGAGTAGGTGGTGGGGCTGCAAGTAACCCAATGAAATCCATTTCCAACTTCTGGCATCCAGAATATAAAAGAGTAAATCTGCATTGTTTTGATTACCACTAGGCCTGCAGAAATTTGTTATAGTGGCAAGGGGAAACTCATACCTATGGTATCAATGTGCCATGAAAGAAGGGCTTGACTGAGTCTTCTGCAGCTGGTAAAAAATACTATGTAGATATTGCTATAGCTATAAATGCACATAACGAGATAATTTTTATCAGTTGCAGAGGACTCAGTCATATCCTAACTCTGTCTCTTCATCTGTCTATCCATTCTCCCATCCATCCACCCACCCATCAGTCACCTGTCTGTCCATCCATCCATCTATTATCCATCCTTCTATCAATCATCTATCTATTCGTCTCTCCGTCTATCAGTCAGCTATCTCTCCATCCATCCATCATCAATCATCTATCTGTCCTTTCATCAGTTGATTATCCATCTATCAGTCAGGCTTCCATCTGTCCATCTGTCTATCCACTTATCTATCATCCATCTGTAAATCTTTCCCTCCATCATTCCAGCCATCAATCATCTGTCTAACTGAAGTGACACAGAATCCAACACTGCTCACTTTCACCGCCACCCACTGGTCCAGACTCCCTTTATCTCTCACCTGGATTATTATAGCAGGTTCCTAACTGGTTTCACTGCTTCTGCTCTTACTGACTCCCTCAGTTTATTGTCCACGTTGAGGCCGGAATGACCCCATACAAAAGCAGAATCACTGTCTGTCACTTCTCCCCTCGGGAATCTCCCACCTCCCTTGGAGTAAAAGCCGAAGTCCCTAGGGATCTCTGAGGTCATCTGTGGTCCTGCTCCCCTAACCTCTTCGGCTTCCTCTTCTGCTGCTGGCCACTTTGCTTGTCCTGCTCTAGTCTCCACACAACAGGCCATGTTTGCCCTCCCTCAGGGCCTAGCCCTTGCTGTCCCCTCAGCCTGGGATGCTCTTCTCTCTGATAGTCACCTGGCTCATTTCCCTTCCCTCCTTAAACTCTCTGCCCAAAGGCATTAGATCTCTTCTGGAATCACTGTCCAAAGTTCCAGCCTGTAAGCCCAACACTCTCTATCTTCCTCCATTGCTTTATTCTTTCCATAACCTTGTCACTCTCTAACACCCTGTATCTATTGACTATTGATCTTATTTAATGTCAGTGTCCACCCACCAGATCCGTTCAGGAAGACAGCCTTTTTTGGTGCATCTCATTCACTGCCGTGTCTTCAGTGTTGGCACAGTCGGTGCAGAGTAAATATTTTTTGAGTGAATTGAGTGAATGAAATTGTAGTTTATAAACTGGGTTTATAAACAAAGTATTGGAAATGATAATAGATTAGAAGTTTCTTTTTTAGGATAAAAAATGAGATGATGCATCCAATGGACTTCTGTGAGCTTAGCACCTCAGTGTGCTAAAAAATCAAATAAAGAAATGTCCTGTGCTTTTTCGTACGTTCTTCTTTTAATGTAGCATCAAGAATACAGTTATTTGGGGAAGCTGGAAAATTCAAACACTTTGATCACGATCCATTCATTGATTTTTCAAGAAGAACTTTAGGTGGGATTTTGACTGTGTTTGATGTACCTGATTAGAAAGCAAAGGCTCCCACACCTAAATTTGTTTTAAAAGCCCAGTTCTCTGTGTGGATGCTCTCAGAGGTGTATCCTGCAGACTTCAATGGGTTCATCCAAGGATCAGGTTTTGTTCAACAGGAAGGAAACAGCATCCCCTGGATTTTGAGAGCACGTAAGTTCAACACTTCTGGGTTTGACATGAATAAACATATACGCCCACTCACACATATGCTGTCTTCAGCTCACTCCCATTTCTTGCCTAACATAACTTTAGAGTCAGCCCTCTCCAATCTTGAGGGTGGGAAGTGTCTTCCTCCATCCTGACTTAGAGCTATTCCTAGCTGGGGCATAGTTTGGGTAACTTTTGGCAAGATCCTACATTTTTCAGTCTGTAGATTGATATGGTCATGGAGTAAAGACCCCAGTTTTGAAGACAGCAATGCTCCAAGTAGTTTACAAGGGCATCCTGCACAAAGATGGATTTTATTTATGAGATTTTTGCAGCAGTAAGTGGGAGGAGAAGCCTTCATGATGGGCCACTGAGAATCTGGTACCTACTACTTACACATAATCCAGCACCACCATCTTAACTTCAGCTACTCCATGCACTATTACACAAGTAAATACTCGGTCCAGTAATACACTCCAACTCAGACACAGATAAGATATTTCCAAGTTATGGCATTTCTCAGGAGACTCTCCTTTCACAAGGAAATCTCTTCAATGGTCCAATTCCTAATTCCACAGAGTAATTCCATAGGGGTGACTTCTAACCTATCTTGCAACTTTACCGAAAAAAACAAGCAGAGTCCATAATGTTTGCTTCAAGGAGCTGGGCACCATGCAAATGAAAACCCTTCAACATTCCCAGTGAATCTAAATCCTTTCTGGAGTGTTTTTTGACTTTCAGGTGTGAATTTGCATTCTCTGCCCTTGTGAATGATTTGATTGCTCATTTCAAGAAAGTATCACAAAATCTTTTTTCTTAAAGTACAGAATTCTCCAAAATTAAATTCTTTCATAAGAGCCATGAGTGTTGAGCATTACTGATAAATTTGATTTAAATGATAGCAGCTAATCATGATGGAATATTTAGTGTTTATCACACACTGTTCTAAAAGCTTTACACATATTATTTCATTTAATTTTCAAGTGACAGCTGAGAGACAATTATTATTTTTGTTCCCAGCCTAACAGATTAAGGAAATAAAAGTTCAGAGAGTATAAGTAACATGCAAAAGGTCATATGCTAAGAAGTACTGGAAAAAAAAAAAAAGAGACATTGAGTTGTTTTTTTTTTAAAGGCACAGTCATATTTAAAAGAAACTAGAAAAAAAAATCATCATCTAGTACTACAATAATAATTGTTTCAGATAAGAATCACCAACAGATGCTAAAATTAGTAGATGAAAGTTTGGTGAAAAACAGCTTTATTTACATAGTTTCAAAGTATCCTCCTCATAAGATACTTATTACTTACAAAGGGAAAAATAGCAACTTTACAGTAGAGAAATCTGGTCAACCTCACCTTAAAGTTGCATTATTCATTCATCCAGCATTTACTCCCTGCCTCAGAGGACATAAAGCTGAATAAAACACTGTCCTCGACTCAAAAGTCATTGAGAGTAACAACCAATTATCTCTACATTTCTTCTGCTGTAAAGGGTGTTTGAGGTCAAGCCAACTTTCATTACTTGTTGAAAAGATTAAAAGAGTAGGTGTGAAGGGTGGGGGCCAATGCTTGTAGAATGAGATTGCGCAATGAACATGTTGTGTGTCTCTACTCCCACCAGGCAAAAGTTGGAACCTGGAGAAAAAATCCAGTGAAGTCATGTTTATGTCAAGTCCTTTTCCTGTGAAGGGTTAAGCAAACAAAACTTCTCCACTAAGCCAAGAAGTGTCCCTCCACAAGACTCTCACATTCACAAAGAATTCCACATTCTTCTCACCTGTAAAATGTAGATTATTAATAAGAACTATACTTTATTCTTTATACTTTATTGTCGAGAACTATACTTTATATACATAAAGAAAGCTGAGCACTGAGGAATTGATGCCTTTGAACTGTGGTGTTGGAGAAGACTCTTGGGCAGCAAGGAGATGAAACCAGTCAATCCTAAAGGAAATCAGTCCTGAATATTCATTGGAAGGACTGATGTTGAAGCTGAAACTCCAATACTTTGGCCACCTGATGCGAAGACCTGACTCATTGGAAAAGACTCTGACCCTGGGAAAGATTGAAGGCAGGAGGAGAAGGGGACGACAGAGGATGAGGTGGTTGGATGGCATCACTGACTTGATAGACATGAGTTTAAGCAAGCTCCAGGAGTTGGTGATGGACAGGAAAGTCTGGTGTGCTGCAGTCCTTGGGGTCGCAGAGAGTCAGACACGACTAAGTGACTGAACTGAGCTGCTACTTTATTCATCTTTGTGTCCTGACCACACTGCACAGGGCATTCAGTGTACTATAGACTTCATGAACATTTTTGAATGAGCTGATTATGAAAACCCTAGCACTCTCTTAGTCTGAATCTAGCTTCTTAATGACAAAAAGTTTGTTGTGGTGGAAATTCAGATATCAGTCATTATCTGATAGTTTACTACTACAGTAAAGTTGAATCCAAGAAATTGATTTTTATTTAAAAATGCAGAGAAAGAGCCTGCATTAGGCTATTTAACAGAGCAAGATGCTTTTCAACTGTATTCTGTGAAACCAAAAGATTCTTTTGGAGGACACTAAGTCATCCTATCTGGATATTTCATTAGTGGAATTAATGCTCCATATTTTAAGTGTTTTTAAAGTCCAGTTTCTAACCCGGTTTTTCCTCACCTTCTGTTTGCAAGTTACCTTCTCAGATTAGATTGTGTTCCTCTGTGGCATTTATTTATAAACACCTCCTAAGTGCTGACTCATTTCTTTAGTGAGCTAAGTTTACTGAACGCCCATTCTGCCCCAGTGGGAAACGTTAGTAAAACAAGTCGAACCTGCTCACAGGAAGCTTAAAGTCAGGAGGAGGAAACAGACATTGGATAAGTATTGGCAAATGTGAGAGCATCAGGCCAGGCGGGATGCATGGGAAACACCCAGGGGAGAGATCCAGTCACAGCTCCTCAAGGGACTCAGGGACTCCTCTGAGATAAAGAAACAAACAATAATCATGGCAGAGGAGGAGGAGGAAAGAAGGAGAAAGGATAGGAGGAGAAGGAGAAGGAGAAGGGAAGTTGCCCCTGTTTCATCTGAGCAGAAAAAAAATGAGCTCCAGCATTAGACAAACCCAGTTTCCAATCCTAGGTTTTCTTCTTATTAAGAGTGGTACCTTTATACAAATTAGTGTGTCTGGGTCTTAATTTCCTCATCTTTCAAAGAGGGAGTACAATACCTTTTTGTTTTTGTTTTTGTTTTCTTTAAGAATTTTCATAAGAAATAAGGGATTGATTACTTAAAATTTTAAAACCTAAAAAATGTCTTTGAAAAGGATACTTGATCAAAATATCATGTTAACTGCTGCCTCTTCTTCTTGCTCCCAATTCCCAGGAGTTATGGGAAAATACGATTATATATGTAATTAGATTTAAATCTTAAGGTCTGTGGAGTACAAGAATGGTGCCAACAGTAGAAGAGAAAATTCCAGAGGTACTTAAAAATAAGAACTCAGATTGGGTGAAGCAGAGTTACTCAGCATCCCATATGCCACCAGGAGATACTGGCTGCAAGGGAGGGTAGACATTAGATGCCTTCCGTAGAACCTCAGTGTGGCTGGAAGGCAGGGACTGAGACAGAGAATGGAACTGAATATCGGCCAGAGTTCCTGTGTTGTTTGGTGGGTGAAGTTATTGATAGCTATTAGATATTAATAAAAATATAAAGTTGAAGTATGATTAACTTTTTAAATCATCTCTAGAAAAATATAGCCAGTATGTATGGCTAGCATAACAGTTTGTTGAAAGAAGTACATGGAATAAATAAATCAGCTTGGCTCAGTTTTCTTTTTTTAAAAAACAAAAACGAAGCATGGAAAAGAGACAACATGAACTAAACAGAAACAAGCGTATGCATGTAGAAAAATCATGAAATAAGGACTGTTTACTTCCCTGGTGGCTCAGACGGTTAAGCTTCTGTCCACAATGTGGGAAACCCGGGTTCGATCTCTAGGTCGGGAAGATCCCCTAGAGAAGGAAATGGCAATCCACTCCAGTACTATTGCCTGGAAAATCCCATGGACAGAGGAGCCTGGTAGGCTACAGTCCATGGGGTTGCGAAGAGTCGGACACGATCGAGCGACTTCACTTTCACTTTCACTTTAGCCAATTTTCCCTAAAAAAAGAAAAGTTACATCAACTTGGATGAAAAGAGAAACTCAGCTACATGCTTGTTACAAACAACACATTATAGATTTAAAAGTATGAAAATAGAAGAATGTAATAAGAATGTATCGTTAACACTGGGCAAGTAAATTCTAAGTTAGAGTCTAGAGAAGAAAACCACAAATTATCAAAGATGTAACTATTAAGAAAATGTGACAACCACAAAGTTTTATGCCCTAAAAGTTATGGGCCAATCTTGTATATAAATATAAATATAAATTTCCTAGATAAATATTATCAAACTGAGTCAGCAGCACATTAAAAGGATAACACATCAAGTCAAAGTTGACTTTATCCCAGAAGTCTTTAAAATAATGAAAGAAATAAAAGAAAGAAATAGAAAACTACATATGAACAGTGCATCTTTTTTTTAAGTATAGTTCAGTTCAGTTCAGTTGCTCAGTCATGTCCGACTCTTTGCAACCCCATGGACTACAGCACACCAGGCCTCCCTGTCCATCACCAACTCCCAGAGTTTACTCAAATTCATGTCATTGAGTCGGTGATGCCATCCAACCATCTCATCCTCTGTTGTCCCCTTCTCCTGCCTTCAATCTTTCCCAGCATCAGGGTCTTTTTCAAATCAGTCAGGTCTTCGCATCAGGTGGCCAAAGTACTGGAGTTTCAGCTTCAGCATCAGTCCTTCCAATGAATATTCAGGACTGATTTCCTTTAGGATGGACTAGTTGAATCTCCTTGCTGTCCAAGGGATTCTCAAGAGTCTTCTCCAACACCACAGTTCAAAAGCATCAATTCTTCAGCACTCAGCTTTCTTATAGTCCAACTCTCACATACATACGTGACTACTGGAAAAACCATAGCCTTAACTAGATGGATCTTTGTTGGCAAAGTAATGTCTCTGTTTTCAATATGCTGTCTAGGTTGGTCATAACTTTTCTTCCAAGGAGTAAGCGCCTTTTAAATTCATGGCTGCAGTCACATTCTGCAGTGATTTTTGTAGTCCCCCAAAATAAAGTCTGCTACTGTTTTCACTGTTTCCCCATCTATTTGTCATGAAGTATAGATTTGCAAAAGAAACCCATAGAAATGCTAAGGTAAAAAATATAGTGATTGGGCAAAACATTTAACGGATGGAATGGAGAGCAGATCAGACTCAGCTGAAGAAGGAATTACAGAATTGGAAGATAAAGCTGAGGATATACTCACCATATGCCACAGAGAAAAAGGGGTAGGAAATGTAAGAGGGAAGTAGAGTTGTGGGATGGGCTGGCATCTGTGCAGGGATGAGAGCTTAGTCTGAGGTGACTTTCCCTTCTTTTATCTTGCTCAAGTCACCCAACCTCCTCCTGTCTGCTCTTTTTCTCATTCCAACTTCTCTGCACTTCGTAACTTTTAATGAGATATTCCCTGTGTCTAGGTTTCTCTTCTGCCACTTCACTGGAATCATTTCCATTTTACAGGTATCAGCTCAAATACCACTTAATTCATCCAACAATATTTTCTATGTGCTTACTTTGGGTCCGGGCACTGCAGACACAGATCCAGAGAGAGTCCTTATTCTCATGCAGCTCATACTTATAATTTGGAGGGGGAGTACAGAGCAGATAAGACACAGGATGTAAATTTAGAAGAACATGTTAATTTGTGATGAGTAGATGGAGCAAACAAAACAGGACCTTTTCAGGGAGGTCTTCTTTGCCTATCTGATGATAAAGTGGCCCCTCTATTCTCTAAGACATTTGTCAATTTACCACACCTATTGACTATTACCTTAATACCTGATAATTCAGCCCCCTGAGAACACTGGAGAACAGAGACTTAGCTACTCTATTGGTGTCTGTATTTCCACTACTAAGAATGCACTATGTACTAGTCTATGAATGGAATGGAATTTTCAAACCAGTAAATGACTTTCAGCGGCTCTCAGATGCAAGTACTGGCTTCAGGAAGCTAAATTTTAGCCTAAGCATCTCTTGAATCATTCTCCCCCACACACCACCCCCCATTGCCAGTGCAGTGTTGATAAAATGTTTAAGAGCTAACTTTTCAGGAAAACAAAGCAATGGAAAAAATAAGTAGATTTGCAGTGTTTGCCAATTTCCCTGATGGCTCAGTGGTAAAGAATCTGCCTGTGATGCAGGAGACCTGGGTTCAATTCTTGGGTTGGGAAGTCCCTGGAGAAGGAAATGGTAACCCACTCTAATATTCTTACCTAGAAAATCCCATGGAACCTAGCAAGATACAGTTCATGGGTTCACAAAAAGAGTTGGGCACGACTTAGCAACTAACAAAAAATGATGTAAACCCTCCCATCACAGCCAATTTCAAGGTACCAACTTGACATCAGCAGTTAGAGCTAGGAAAATATACTCTGCAGCCTTGCATTACACAGCATTTCCTCCCTATGAATAAGGCAGATGTGATGAACCTCATGAGCATAGATCAGGGACTTCCCTGGTGATCCAGAGGCTAAGACTTTGCCTTGCAATGCAGGGGACATGGGTTCAATCCCTGGTCAGAAACTATGATGCCACATGCCACGGAGCAATTAGGCCTTTGTACCACAACTACTGAGCCTGCGTGCCACGGAGGAAGATCCTGCATGATGCAAGGTCGATCCCTCACACCGAAACTCAGGCCTGATGCAGCTAGACAGGTGTTTTTTTTTTTTTTTTTTTTTTTTTAAGAATAGCAGTAATAAAACATTCTTAAAAAGAGCATAGGGCATAGTAAAATGGAGTAAAATAATTAAGAACTCATAAACTTCAAGGATTTATGACCTTTGTTTCTAACACGAGGTAATAGTATCAGTCATTCAGACCTTTCCGACTCTTTGTGATCCCATGGACTATAGCCCACCAGATTCCTTTGTCCACAGCATTTCCCATGGACAATACTAGAGTGGGTTGCCATTTCCTTCTCCAGGGGATCTTCATGACTCAGGGATCGAACCAGCGTCTCCTGCATTGCAGGTGGATTCTTTGCAATCTGAGCCACCAGGGAAGCCCCCATTTCTAGCATACTTTATTTAATTGTAAATATATACTTCAGTTTTTAGTAATGGCTATGTTTAATAACTAGCTCAAAAAATTCCTGAAAAGTAATAATCAGTCCTTATGGGCCAGTTTGAACAGAATCCATCACACCACTGCCCGACACTGAGAATTAGAGAGAGGAAAAAGCCAGGTAGTTAGCCCTCTCCTATGGTTTAATATCAAATCACAGGAAGTGCCTTCATTCACTCACACAGGGGAGGGCAAACACCAAAAGGCACATTTGAGTACAGAGGAGGGGTATGCTATGCCATTCGATTGTACTAACGGGACTCAATCAGCAAAACCTCCTTTTATGAGTCACATCCTTGCAGAATCTGAGATAAATGGGCTCCAGAATCCCAGCTAATTCAGCTAATAGGAATGCAAACATTGATCTAAATTGAGGCCCAGAGAACGGTCTCTTACATCTTCCTCGCCCCAGGGGGGATGAATGGAAAAGATTACTTGTGGATTATAATTGCTTAAAATAGGTTGTGATGTAAAAATCTAATCCTGTCTCCTCTTCAATAGTAAAGTTCTACAGACAGAGAAATTATGCTTAATGCCAGTGTCTTGAAGGTAAAAAGAAAATTCTGTTCTCCCTTTGGGGGAAGAAAAAGGACATCTTTTTAGAGCTGTCAGAATTCACAAGCCATAATAAATTATTCTTTTTCATTACTGACTTATTAAGCAGGCTGCTTGGTGTAATGGCAGAAAATTTCTGTTTAATTTTCAGAGTATTAGACTACTGTGATTCTTGATCTGATATCAACTCGAGTTATTTTAAAAAAGAATGTATTTAATGTCATGCATTAGGGTCTGTCTTTACTAAATTCTTCCCAGTACAGGTTTGAAGCATTTATGTAATAGGGTGTTGACCCTATTGTTTGGCTGGAAGCCAGGCATCAGCCCCATTCTTGGGATAGTTTCTATCAGGAGTGTACCCCTCATCCCCAAGGCTCCACTCTTATACTGACTGGCAGGTGGATAGATCACTTATAAAATACTAAAAGTGTGTCCAGAAATCCCAAGCCAAAGAGTCCTAGGGGCCAAAGAATTCTCATTTTCCCTGGAATTAGAATCATTTTACTGCAATGATTCTAATTCCAATATTTGGCCACCTAACGTGATGAGGCAACTCACTGAAAAAGACCCCAATGCTAGGAAAGAATGAGGGCAGGAGGAGAAGAGGGCGACAAAGGATGAGATGGTTGGACAGCATCATCAACTGGATATGAGTTTGAACAAACTCCAGAAGATAGTGAGAGACAAGAAAGCCTAGTGTGTTACAGTCAATGGGGTCGCAAAAAGTTGGATACAATTTAGCAACTGAACAATTCTGTTACAGTCATCATTTCTGCTGATGAGGTGGTCTCAAGCTGACTTTTCTTCATTCTACTCACAGATCTTGTCTTAAACAGCATTTACCAAGCTCTTATGAGGGAATGCTCCAGCCCTCCAGGAGGTTTTTAATTATCCTGGGGAAGACAAAATACATGAGATCCAGATGACATACTAGCTGTACCGGGCAGGTGTGGGAAAGCTTAGAGGAACATCAGTGATCCATACACCCCTTGGGGGTCTGTCAGTGTTCACCCACCAGGTTCATTGCTGCTGTCTTTATGGATTTTGTGGAATTTACCTAAATGAAACTTATAAATAAGTCTAGTGGCTTATTTCCTTTCATAATGAGTTATAACTATATTTTACTAAACTGGCAGATTTATCTTCATTGTGTCTGACTCTTTGTGACCCCATGGATTGTAGCCCACCAGGCTTCTGACCCTGAGATTTTCCAGGTAAGAATACTGTAGTGGGTTGCCATTTCCTTCTCCAGGGGATCTTCCCAATTCATGGATCAAACCTGGGTCTCCCTGTATTGCAGGCAGATTCTTTACTATCTAAGCCATCAGGGAACCATTTAATAATTAGGTGTTACCCTATTCCAGATAATATAATTTCTACTGAAGCTCATTTTGTAAATCAATCTCTAAATTTGCAGAAATTGGTCAGATATAAACTAAATGTATGATAGTCAAGTGGATAAGCTTGGGACTCCTTTTTTTTTTTTTTTTCAAGTATAATTGTTTTACCATGTTGTGCTGGTTTCTACTGTACAACAGTTAATCAGCTAGATGCGTACATATATCTCCTCCCTCTTGGACCTCCCTCCAGCTGCTCTACCCCCACCCCTCTAGGTCATCACAGAGCACTGAGCTGAGCTCCCTGTGCTCCACAGCAGCTTCCCACTGGCTGTCTGCTTTACACAGGGCAGGGCATATATGTCAATGCTACTGTCTCTGCTCGTCCCACCGTCTCCTTCCCCCACTGTGCTCACATGTCTGTTCTCTATGCCTGCATCTGTACTCCTGCCTGGAAATAGGTTCGTCTGTATTATTTTTTTCGATTCCACACATATGCATTAAGGAAGTTGGGGCTTTTAACCATATGCTAAATATCTCCTTTATGCACATGAATATTCAGCTTTCTTTTCCCTGATTTAGTTGGCCAAATAGTAGACACCATCCCTGCCACCCTCTATGGTGGTCTGCTCTTGAACTCTATACTGGATTGGCTGAAAAGTTTGAAAATCTATGGAAAAACCCAAAAAACTTTTTGGCCAACCTGATATTTTATACATGGTGCTTTTCTATTTTTTAAACTGAAGCATAGTTGATTTACAATCTTGTGTTAATTTCTACTGTACAGCAAACTGATTCAGTTATATGGTAAAGAAGATGTGGTACATAGAAACAACGGCATACTTGTCAGCCATAAAAAAGAAGGAGACAACCAAATGATGCTTTTTATTACAAGGGCCACACCGAAGATCAATACCACCCATTCTCCACGAGGAGAGAGACTCTGTCTCGATCACTGCTGACCCCTCACCACCTAGAAGCGTGTCTAGCACACAGGGAACATTCAAGAAGCAAGCACTGAGTGAGCAAGACCAACTGGGTGCCCACTTACCTGCAACATGCATCCAGTGGAAGTAGCTGGGTCATCCACAGATAAATTAATTCAGGTAAAGATAAGTGCTTTGAAGAAAATAAAATGGGGATGAAAGGACAGAGAGGAACATCACACTGGGAGGTGGGGAGGGTCACGAGGTGTGTGCCTGGATTCTTGAGGGGTACACTTGGCTGAGTCCCAACTAACCAGAAGAGCCAGTTCTGCGAGCTAGTCTTTGAGGAAGGGTGGGGACAGTAACCAATATCACCTGGGGGAGGGGAGCATGAAGGTCAAGTGAGTGCATGAGAGTCGGGCAGGGACCAGGGCATGTAGGGCTCTGCAGCCACTTAGTAAGGAGTTTGGATTTTCTTCTAAAAGAATTAATGAGCCACTGAGAGTTTAAGCAAGTCAATGACATGAACTTAATTTTAGAAAGATCCCATTGGTGGCAGGGTTAGGAGGACCAGAGGTTAGGAAGGGAAACCAGGAGGCCGAGATTCTGACTGTCCTCCAGGTAAGAGATGACCCAGCTTGAACTTGAGCAGAAGTGGATATGAATAGAAGCGGTGTCCTTGGAACGTATTTTAAAGGTTGAAAGAACAGGTCCTCCTGACTGGCTGGACATGGTGAGTGGGTGGGGGTGAGTTAGTATCGAGAATGACACCTATGTTTTTGGCACATACGACTGGTGGATGGACTTGCCGTGACGGAGCATGAGGAAGACACGGAAAAGAGCAAGTTTGGGGAAGCAGTGGATGAGGAAGGAGGACTCGTCTTGCCTATGGAATGGTTTTGTGTTTACCCTTTTCTACCTGTGACCAGCGTGATTCCTTGGGATGGAACCACCTCCTCACTGGCCCATGGCTGGCCTCTCAAGATGGTGCCAGAAAACACAACACTCAGCCTTCAAGGAAAGAGAGAAGTTCCTTGCCAAAGAATTCCAGGCCATTTCAGAGGAGGTGAGGTTTGTTTGAATAAAACCCAGTTCTCCTGGGTTGCCACCATCTGTCTGTTCCCCAGGAGCCCTGCCCCCACGGACACCTGGGTGTCATGGACTTGGAGTAGGTGGTCCAGTTTGCAGATGGTGGAGAAGGGGTAGGAATTGTATTCACAAAACCCAGTGATCCAGAAAACCATTGTGAGGCAGGATTTTCAATTTCAACAAGGGTGGGGGGAAATTAAAGGGTGGTGTGTTGTGGAGATGGGGGAGCAGCAGAAACAAAAATAACAAGGCCATTAATCTTTCATTAAGTTAAAGGGATGAAAAGGAACTGCTTTAAAGTATCATTCTTCCCCAGCACCACAAGCATGTTGCCCCCTGCTGACTTCAAAGGCCCTGACGAGAAGTTGGTTAATGTTGTTGGCACAATATCAGGCCGTGGTTTACTTTTGCTTAAGTATAATCTTTTTTTTTTTTTTTTTCTTCTCAACAAAGAAAGCGTCAGGGTCGGGCACTCTGATGGGAGGAGGCTCACCACGTAAAAGATGCCTTTGTGTTGTGTGCAGAGGCCTTCCTGAGGTTGGCTCTGCGAACATACGCTGTTTGCACACTGTTTGTCACAGACCCAAGAAACCACCGCCACACGCACACACAAAAGTCTGCCAGAAAGAGCAGAGAGATTAAGATCATTGTCTTCACTTGCTCTCTACTTTCCGCTTCCAGGGAATCAGGCCCAGTCCCCGACTTGGCATCTGGGCTCCTGGTTGCCCTGATGGAGATGCAGTTTGCAAGAGAGCATTGCTTTTCCATCATCTCCCACCTGTTCAGTGCTTTTCAGCCCAGGATCTCTCACCTGTTTGGGGGCTGCAGGGAGGGAGCTTTGCTGCTTTGGGAGGCTGTATTTGTCTTCAAGGTAGTGCTGTTTACACTGAAAGCAAAGCTAATTGGTGGTGAGTGGCAGGGTTTTGTGGTTAGGCCCTGGCTCTGTGTTGGCAGCTGCTGAGTGTTGAAGGCAAGCTATCCTATCTGGCAAGTGCAAATGCCTCAGGGCAGAGGGAGAATGAGGAGGGGGTGTCTGAGAGGGTCTGATGACCTGCTTGAAGACGCCATTGCTGGAAGCCCACCAGAGGGCTCCTGCTATATGGGAAAGTTGTTTCAAAGCCTTCTCTTTTGTTTTCATGAGAAAAAAGCAGGGAGAATAGGAAGGAAACCAGTTGCTGTCTTTTAAGAAAGATCCTTCAGGGACTTCCCTGGTGGTCCAGTGGTTAAGACTTTGCCTTCCAATGAAGAGGGTGAAGTTTGATCCTTGGTTGGGAAACTAAAATTCCGAATGCCTTGGGACCCAAAACCTAAAACATAGAAAATTCAGAAGAAATATTGTAACAAATTCAACAAAGACTTTCAAAATGGTCCATATCAAGAAAAAAAAATTTTTTTAAGAGAAAGATGCTGTAAATTCGATTCTCTAAGTGCCATGCTTGTTGGGTGTCATCACAGGTAAGGGTTATGTCTTTCAGACCCAGAGGGAGGTGACCAAGGGCCACCTGGTATTCCCGGGATTGTTCTAGAATACACAGAATGAACAGTCTCTGCCATCCTTGCTGTCTGCTTTCTTTAGCATCTTCACCCTGCACAATAGATTGTTTGCAGTCAGATTAAGCTAGGTTTGATCCAGGCTCTGTAGTTACCCCTTGTGAGATGCTGAGCAAGCTGCTTATATGCCATCCCCTGTTCTCCACTTGGTAGAGTGACAAAACTGTCTCCCAGGGCAACTGCGAGGATGGATGGGGACAAAGGGCATGGAAGCACCCAGCATCTACACAGGGTTCGGTGAGGGCTGGCTGGTTCCCACCACCATCACAGACAGGGACTGTGTCTGCCGAATGGCCATGGGAAAGGGCACAGGCAATGTTAGCTTTGCCAAAAAATATTTACTTTAGCGAAAGGGAGGGAGGTGACAGTTTGTTTTTTTAAAAACATCACACATAGAGGTTTAAATAGGATTTCATAACAGCTTCCCTCTGCATAAAGAACCAAACAGGGCAACTCAGAGAAGTAGGAATAATTTACGGGGAAGAGAGGGGAGGCACAGAAGTAGATTCTTCCATGGGGCCTAGGGATGTGGTGTCGGAGCCTCGGCCACTTGGGAACCAGGTGACGTGAGGCAAGTTCCTTGCGGGGCTTTCTTGTGAATGTGTAGGACACGGTGCCTGCACACAGCACCCACTCAGGGTGAGCAGTTCACATCATCACCATCTTTGTTTAGTAAGATAGCCTTGACCCAACCTAGACCCTTTGGAACAGAGAGCTCCTAATTTGCAGTTATACAAGAGGTGTGGATTATTATTATTATTATTTTTAATGTTTAAATATTTTCCATTAAAATTTTTTTAATTTAATTTTTTGAAATCTTTTATTGGAAGGATTATTAATAGCAGCATGAGGAATCCCAATCCATCAGGTCCCTAGTTTTCCCCAGAACCCCACCAGCATATTCTCAAGTGTACAACTTTGCCATTGGGATTTTCAAGGCACAATGAGAAGCTGAACAGGGCCTTGCTGCCCAGGTGAATTCTGACCCGCTGCTAGCTTGCTGCACAGGGTCGAGCCCTGTTTGACCTTTATAGGCATTCCAGGTGTCCCAGGTGATATGGGGTTTCAGCAGGGCATTCCCTTGGGGGAGAATGGGGACAACCAACACTGACAGGCAGGTGGGTAGATAGATGGATATGGGCCCAGGTGTGAGGATAGATATGGGTTTATGTACGGACATGGGTATAGATATGAGTATGCATCTGGAGGAGGGCACAGCAACCCAGTCCAGTATTCTTGCCTGGAGAATCCCAAGCACAGAGGTGCCTGGTGGGCTGCAGTCCATGGGGTCGCAAAGAGTCGGACACAACTGAAGTGACTTAGCATGCATGAGTATGGGTAATGATATGGATATAGCTATGGGTGTAGATATGGGTCTGTGTATAGATAAGGGCCTGTATGTTGATAAGGATATATGTATTGATAAGGATATGTGCATTTATAAGTATATGTGTATAGATATGGATGTGGATTTGTGTATTGATAGGGTACATATACAGATATGGATATGGGTGTAGACAAGGATACAAGTGCAGATACGGGTATGTGTATTGATCAG
The DNA here is from genome assembly GCF_032405125.1 of Capricornis sumatraensis. Taxonomy (NCBI): domain Eukaryota; kingdom Metazoa; phylum Chordata; class Mammalia; order Artiodactyla; family Bovidae; genus Capricornis; species Capricornis sumatraensis. Next base: position 53,714,084 of record NC_091085.1, on the reverse strand, counting down.
GGTACAAGTATGGATATTGGTATGGGTATGTATATGAGGAAGTGTGTAGATACAGATATATAGATGTAGGCCCAGATATACAACATGGGCTTCCCAGGTGGCTCAGTGGTAAAGAATCTGCCTGCCAGTGCAGGAGACTCAGGAGACACAGGTTCGATCCCTGGGTTGGGAAGATCCCCTGGAGTAGGAAATGGCAACCCACTCCAGTATTCTTGTCTGGGGAAAATGCCATGGACAGAGGAGGCTGGTGGGCTATAGTCTGTGGGGTCGTAAAGAGTTGGACATGACTTAGCAATGCGCATGAGCACGCACGTGCAGATATACGATATAGATACAGGCGCATATACAGACACAGATATATAGACAGAGATAAAGATGTAGATAAAGCTTTTTTTTTTTTTTCAAAATGGGTCACTGGTGAACAGGCAATATCATTCGAAAGCTGGGAGGAGGCCGATGAAAAAGGTATTTGGAAGGCATTCAGTGTTTGGGGATGTCAAAATAAGTGATTCCAATGCTGCTGGTACAGGAAGCATTTTTAAAAGATCACCTTTCTTAAATTTCAGTTGACTTCTCCCTGGGTTCGATCCCTGGGTTGGGAAGATTCCCTGGAGAAGGAAATGGTAACCCACTCCAGGAGTCTTGCCTAGAAAATCCCATGGACGGAGGAGCAGGCTACTGTCCGTGGGGTCACAAAGAGTCGGACACGACTGAGTGACATCACTTTCTCATCATTTCAGTTTTGACAATGGGTGTATTTCCTAGGTCAAAGTGTCTGTAAAATAAACACTGAAATGCCTAACTCTCCACTCCTAATTCTGGACACTATACTTTGGCCATGAGAATCTAAATTTGTATCTATATGTCATTCTGGGTAGGCTAAGTTAATTGCAGTAATAAACAGCTGCAAAACTAAAGTGATGAAATAAACCAGGTTTTCCCCTTGCCCTATTCCAAGTCCACTGCAAATCTCTGGGGGTCCAAGGGGACCACAAGATAGACTGGTTCAAGCAAGAGAGAAGAGCAGCTGAAGCTTTGCCAGGTTCCGTGGCACAGGAAAAATTGATGCAATAGGACCTGAAGGTGGTCTGGGTCCTGGGCATAACCCACATTGTTTCTATTCAGCACTCAAAAGTCAGGACCAGACCATGATCCCACTCAGCTGCCGGGGGATCTGGAAGTGCAATCATACTTCTACATAGGAACCAGGGGGCCCAGACTCAAGACTTGGAATACTGCTGATACTTCAATACCACCACTACTCCTAAATTCTTCCAGAGTGGTCTCTCCAGGCTGAACCTCTCCCCTAAACTCCAGACTCATATATCCAACAGCCTTCTTAATACTTCCAAAAGGTAGCACTCAAAGGTAACATTCCCAAACCCAAACCTCTGGTATTTCCCTCCAAACATGTTCCCAACTCAACTGATGGTAATTCTGTTCTTCTAATGTGTTACTCAGACCAAAATTCTTAGACTCATCCTTGACACATCTCTTCCTCTCAAAGTGAAGTGAAGTGAAGTCGCTCAGTTGTGTCCCAATCTTTGTGACCCCATAGACTGTAGCCTACCAGGCTTCTACGTCCATGGGATTCTCCAGGCAAGAATACTGGAGTGGGTTACCATTTCCTTCTCCAGGGGATCTTCCTGACCCAGGGATGGACCCCAGGTCTCCTACATTGGAGGCAGATGCTTTAACCTCTGAGCCCCAGAAGATGAGCCAACTCTATAAGCTTTCTCCTCAAAATACACAGGACCTGGCCTTCTACTGCTACTGCCCTGCTCCAGGCCAGCCTCTCTCTTACTCGTATTATTGCAATAGTCTCCAGAACAGTCTTGGTTTCCATCCTTGCAATCTTCAGGCTTAACCGCAGTAACAAAGGGATCACAAGATAGACTTGTTCAAACAAGAGACAAGAGCAAAGATTATAACTCTCTCCAGACTGTCCAGAGAGGCAATCTGGGGTGGATGGAGCGTGTGCTAAGTTGCTTCAGTTGCGTCTGACTCTGTGAGACCCTACGTACTGCAGCTTTGTCTCTTCTTTGAACCAGTTTATCTTGTGGTCCCTTTGTTACTGCAGTTAAACCGGTATCCTCTACCCTTGACTGTAACAATACAGAGCTAGGGGTAGGGCCAAGGTTGGTCTTTTGATGAGAGTGGTTGATGGAGAATGGGGGTCACCAATGGGGAAATCCTTGCCTAGGAAAGTGGACATTGTCCACCAAAATGTGTTAAGAGATATTTCATCAAGCACACATATTTTCAGAACAAATAAGAGTCTGTGGTCTTTATGTCAGCAGTAAATAAGAAAAGGCAATACATTGAAATTTAAGGGGAAAATGGCCCTATCAGAGTTTTAGCACAAGCTTTCCTTCACCTAATTTTTTTTTTACTTTTCTCAGGTTTTGCAAAAGAAAGGTCTTTGGAAGGCAGAACAAAGGGACTGTATACCTTTAACCTGTACATTTATGTATTTATACATTTCTCCTTTCGCACCCAGCTCCTGTTATTAACTTCAGATGTTTGTCCATTTCAAAACTTTATAGATCTGAAAATTGAAAAACCTTACGTATCTTTATTTTCTGATCTGGTCACTATATTCTAGAATATTATCTTCCCCGTTATCACAAAAGCAATCCTTTGAAACTGTCTCCTTGGAGAGTTGACTTACACATGAAGAACTGTTCTCGTACCTACCGGGCTGGGAAAGGCATTAAGGTACAGAAGTGATATTGCATTAAAGTAGCCCAGGAGAGTGGGGGGCGGGGGGGCTTGAAAATCATGGAATCAAAGGAAAATGATCCAATATTTCAAACAAAATCAGGTCTCGTATATTTCTGCTCCATTACAATAGGGTAAGTTAGATCTAGTCTTACCAAGGCTGCGATCTTAGATGTGGAACTCTGTAAGTGCTTGAAATGTCTTCTATTTTATTACATATACAAAGGAGCTCTTTAATACAGCTACTGTCTGTGACACGGAAGTCATAGCTCAATTTTCTTTTTCAACTAAAACCACTCTAAACTGGAAAGCTATCCCACTACTGAAGAAGTTATCGCTCCAGTATTCCCCATGGGTGAATAAGCAATATACCTTATCCTTTTTTTTTTTTTTTGTCTTTTTAAGAAACCGTTCATTAGCTAAATTACCCAAATAGTCTACCTGTCTTATGTGAGCTGCATATTTTTATGAGTTTTAATATCTGTAAAATATTCTTTCGGTCGAAACTGAAAGCTGCAGAGTAAGCGTTTTCTCTCACATTGGAAAGTAAGGCTTTGTGATTATAAATAGCTTTTTTCTCCTTTTGCTAAGCTTTGAAGAAGTTTAATTTATTGATGGTTTTAGAAAGTAAACTTTCTGGGATGTAATTACTTTTTAACAATTTATCAATGAGCAGACCATCTGCTCACTATCTGCCCCATAAAAACAAATCTAAAGTTAATGAACCCCCCAAATTTTAGAAATCAAAGATGAAGTTGACACAGGGCAAATTTATCCATATAATTGACTGGTTTTATGCCCAATCTCTGAGAATCATGTCTTCTGTAGTTTTTGAATATATCAATACAGGGAGTAACATGTAACAGCTACTGTTTTAAAACTGATTGACCTTAAAAACAGTGAGAAAACTCTATCTTTTCATATTCATTCAACAAATATTTATTGAAAATCTGCTATGTGTTGGCAATCACACTGTCTCTGTTCTCATGAAATTAACAATCAAATGGGACCGACAATGAATAAACAGCCACAGGGGGACATAGCAAGGCTGTGCACTTAAATCCTTTTTATCAGGGAAAGCATTAGGGTATCGTATAAATGGGCTCCCTAATTGGGATGTTGGGAAGATTTACTGTGGAAATGACATCTAAACAGATTCCTAAGGAATAAATATGAATTTTCCTAATTAAACATTACTTTTACCACTCTGAGCCAGGGAAACATGAGAGAAAGCTCCAAAGACTGCAAAAAATTTGGTATGGCTGGAGTGTAGACCATGAGCATATAGTATCCAGGGATGATGACTGAGAAACGAGCAGGGGCCAGGTGGTGAAAACCTGACGGTGTCCTGAACTAGATCGATGGCTGTGAGGAGGGAGAAAAGGGAACTGGTGTGAGAGGCAATCGAGTGATGGGACAGATAGAACTACATGCCTTGTTAGATGGTGGGCAGGGTTGGGGGGTGGGTGAGGAAAAGAATGGAGGATGGCTCACAGATTTCTGGATGGACCAAGATAGGGAACCCAAGGGGGAAAGGGCTGAGTCTCATTTTGAATTTGTTGAGGTAAGCTACCTGGAGATTTCTAAGAGACAATGTATAGCTCCCAACTGGACAAGTGACTCTATATGAACTTACTCCTCTCAGAATGGAAACTCACCTTTATCCATTTAGGTTAGGCTAAGTCTCTTCAGTCGCGTCCGACTCTGTGTGACCCTATGGACTGTAGCCCGCCAGACTCCTCTGTCCATGAGATACTCTAGACAAGAATACTGGAGTGGGTTGCCCTGCCCTCCTCCAGGGGATCTTCTCCAACCAGGGATCAAACACATGTCTCTTATGTCTCCTGCTCTGGAAGGTGGGTTCTTTACCACTAGCCCTACCTGGGAAGCCCAGAGATGTCTTTTTATCGTTGGAGTGCCTAGGCCTAATATAGTTTGCTCTCTATCTGGAAATAGTTGTCTACTTCCAGGTTTATAATATATCCCATGTATTTAACTTGTTGCTTTGAGATTTGTGCTTTTTTCTGGGAGACCCTATAACCCTGAGTCCCCCCAAAATTAAGAATTTCAGTGGTATTCTGATCTGAGACCTCCATGGGGGTTACATATTAAAATATCTCCATACTGTAGAATAGCCCCTTCTTTTAGGCATATTTTCCTGAGTTCTTTTCCTAAGGCCTGGGTGAACAAGGGTGAGCTGTCCCCAAACCCCAAAGGTTGAGTTACTACAAAACACAGGAATATCTGGGTGGGCAAGACATCAGCTCGTTCATCCTGATGCCTGTGCATGTTGTATTTTGTAAGGAATAGGCTTTGTCAACTCCTCATTAGAATGATAGAAAACAAGTTTAGTAAGAAATCTTGAAAGTTAATCTTCTCTGACCTGTTCTTGTGTATCCTTCATGTGTTCCCAGCAGGGGCTCCCTCAACCTCAGCCTGCAAAGCTCCAGGGACCAGATATTCACAATTTCCAGAAGCAGCATGGTCTGTCTCACAGCACTCCTAATTTCCAGAAATTTCTCCATTACATGCAATTAAAATGATCACTTTATAAATTTCTTCTGCTTGGGAATGATGAACAGAAATTTTGAAGTCAAACTTCATAGGTTCCAATTCCTGCCCTGACAATAACAGGTCATGTGACTTGGGCAAAAACTTGAGGTTGGCTGTCTCAGTCCCTTCTGTAGAATAAATGTGGATATCAGAACCAGCATCGCAGGGCTGTTGCTAGGAAGAACCCAGATGGTACATACAAAGTGTCAGGATCTGAGCTCAGTAAACGTTAACCATTTAGCATTTAGTTTAAATGATAATTTAAAACAAATTTTTTTAAATCAAATAGTCTTAACACATCCTACCCTTTGAAATACTTCAAGGAGACTGACGTCAACCCTGAAAGTATCTCTTCTAAATTCTATGATTGTCTTCCCATCTTCTCATCTGACACAGCTTGACATGCCTTCACCGTGTTGCTGACTTTCCTTTGGATATGAGTTTATTTATATCCCCTAAATCCAGTCTATTTATACCCCTCCCCTCAGAGAGTGGGGCCCGGAAAAGGATGGAATACTCCACAATGGTATGTCCTGAGCAAGACGGAGAGGGCTTATCACTTCCTTTTTTCTTTATGCTGAAGTCCTGTGAAGGCCACACCAGGTGCCCCTCACTGTGATTGTTGTTATGGTCACAGCACGTGGCTGATGGATGGGGAATTCAATGCTGAGTACATTGAAATCCACAGTGCTACTCCCATTCACGGTGGAAAGCAGAGCAATCTGAAGCCGAATCCTTTCTCCATCCTACCAGCTGTGTGATGTTCAGCACTCTTTCTGTGCCTTAATTTCATCATCAATAAAATAATATAATTCTAGTTTTCTGCGATCCCACTCCTGGGCAAATATTCAGAGAACACTCTAATTTGAAACGATATGTGCACCCCAATGTTCATAGCAGCACTATTTACAATAGTGAAGACATGGAAGAAGCCTAAATGTCCATCCAAAGATGAATGGATAAGGAAGCCGTAGTACATATATGGAAAGGAATATATTACTCAGCCACACAAAAAAGAATGAAATAATGCCATTTGCAGCAACAGGGATGGACCTGGAGATGATCACAGTAAACGAAGTAAGTCAGACAAAGACAATTTTCATATGTCACTTATATGTGTAATCTAAAATATGATGCCAGGGAAATTCTTTACAAAAAAAAATCAGACTCACAGACATAGAAAACAAACTTATGGTTGTCAAAGGGGAAGAGGGATGGGGAGGGAAAAGTATACACTACTATACATTAAATAAACAACGAGGATCTCATTGTATACCACAAGGAAACTATACTCAATATTTTGTAATAACCCATAAGGGAAAAGAATCTAAAAAAGAATATATATCTATATATACTCTCTCTATATATATAGCTGAATCACTGTTCTGTACACCTGAAACTAACATAACATTGTAAATCAACTGTACTCTGGTAAATTTTTTTAAAAAACATGGTGTGATGATAGCTACACCTACCTTACAGAGGTTATTGAGATTGAAAAGTGTTAGTACATGTCAATTATTGGCAGTGTGCCTGGCACACAGTAAGCCAAGTACAAATGTTATGTATTATTATTGCCCTTTAAATTATCTTTTCTATTCCATGTGTTAATTCTGCCCTGATGTGGGCTTAAAAAATACAAATTTGTTTCCATGCAGTTGGTGTATTAGGAGACAATTTGAACGTAACATGGAACTCACATTTGCTCAGGGGCAACTTCATCTTTGAGAAATGCTAGGGGAATACAGACAGAGAAGGCAATGGCACCCCACTCTAGCACTCTTGCCTGGAAAATCCCACGGGTGGAGGAGCCTGGTGGGCTGCAGTCCATGGGGTCGCGAAGAGTCAGACACGACTGAGTGACTTCACTTTCACTTTTCACTTTCATGCATTGGAGAAGGAAATGGCAACCCACTCCAGCGTTCTTGCCTGGAGAATCCCAGGGACAGGGGAGCCTGGTGGGCTGCCGTCTGTGGGGTCACACAGAGTTGGACATGACTGAAGCGACTTAGCAGCAGCAGCAGCAGCAGCAGCAGCAGGGGAATACAGAAAACTGCAGGTGATGAATCAGGCAGAAAGAATACACACAGTGCACGTGCACACACACACACACACACACACACACACACACACTCACACACACACTCACACCTTAAGCACTGACCTGGTTCACACAGGTTTCATGAGATACACCTGAGATATGGGCTGACATCATTTCCTTCAATTTCGGGAAACATTTTCACCACCTCATGATAACTCATCAGCTATAATGCTTCTGAGGCCACAGGCAAACATCAGGTCTTTAATCAGGTAAAGTGCCGTAGTCATTGTAGTATTAATGTATTCTTGTAGTTATTTAACATGTGTAAAGCCATGCTGGCATTTTTACTCTGTTTCTATTGATATCTTTTTTACAAAGCATTCCTGATGAACTTTTTTGAGCATTATGTTCCAACTCTATTTTTCTCATGAACTGTGTGATTTATATTATGTGAGTTTTCATAGCACTGTGGTTTCTAGGCAGGCATGTGATACCTTACAGCAGAACTGATGATCATTCTTTCTGCTAAGTTTTCTAAACTCTCAGAATATCTAGATCCTTGATTCTGCTATTTAGAATATTTGCTGTTTTCTAACTTCATGTTATGCATGAATTTGATGTGAATAATCACACTGTGCTTAGTTGAATAACATTGTGCTTAGTTGCTCAGTCATATCAAACTCTTTGTGACCCCAAGAACCTGAGCCCGCCAGGCTCCTCTGTCCATGGGATTCTCCAGGCAGGAATACTGCAGTGGGTTGCCATGCCCTCCTCGAATAATCACATTCAGTTCAGTTCAGTTCAATCGCTCAGTCGTATCTGACTTTTTGAGACCCCATGAATCACAGCACACCAGGCCTCCCTGTCCATCACCAACTTCCGGAGTTCACTCAGACTCACATCCATCGAGTCCGTAATGCCATCCAGCCATTTCATCCTCTGTCGTCCCCTTCTCTTCCTGCCCCCAGTTCCTCCCAGCATCAGAGTCTTTTCCAATGAGTCAGCTCTTCGCATCAGGTGGCCAAACTACTGGATTTTCAGTTTCAGCATCATTCCCTCCAAAGAAATCCCAGGGCTGATCTCCTTCAGAACAGACTGGTTGGATCTCCTTGCAGTCCAAGGGACTCTCAAGAGTCTTCTCCAACATCACAGTTCAAAAGCATCAATTCTTCGGTGCTCAGCCTTCTTCACAGTCCAGCTCTCACATCCATACATGACCACAGGAAAAACCATAGCCTTGACCAGATGGACCTTTGTTGCAAAGTAATGTCTCTGCTTTTGAATATGCTATCTAGGTTGGTCATAACTTTTCTTCCAAGGAATAAACATTTTTTAATTTCATGGCTGCAATCACCATCTGCCGTGATTTTGGAGCCCAAAAAATAAAGTCTGACAGTGTTTCCACTGTTTCTCCATCTATTTATCTGTAAATCATCAAGGGGAGAGGCTATACTCTGGGAGAGGGTCTGACAAAATTGAAAAAGGCATTTCCTGCAGCAGAATGTGTCTTCCACATAATGATGAGGTTTAAATACTGTTATCAGTTGAATAAGCTGCTTTCCAATTTAGCTTCAAGAAGAATCTGTTTTCCCCCGCTTACTGAAATCCTCAAGATCTGCCTGGCCATGGACCCTGGATGGCTCGACAGGAATCATCTAGTTCAGTCTCTTTGCTCCAGATGAGTCAGCATGGCTCTGGGTAACGTGCTTTTTGCCAAGTTTGCCTAACTTTACCGGCAGTGATGGAGCCAAGTTTCACGGCTGTTGGTACAACCGTGGGCTGACACCCAGTTACATGTTGTACAACTTTATATCCTTGTAACAACACTGCAGCTTATCCCAAACTAGACCTACCCATTACCACAAAGATGGTTTTGTACAGATTCTCAGACTGGTACAAGGAACAGGAATAGTAACATCCTTCAAAAGAGACCAGGCACCCCAGTGCTGCCTACTGGGCAGCCAGGACCCTGCCCACACCATCTGCCAGAGGCAGCTGCCCCAAGACAGAACAAATGCTGTCATAATCACCTCAAACCTATTAAATGAGCACGAAGCCAGCTCCTCCAAAAAATGTCATCCTTCTCGATTTCTTTCCTTATAAAATGGGTTCGTCCTTTATGAATCATTGGCTTGAGTTATTCATTTATTCATTTGCTTGGAAGTGGAGATGACTGCACAGGGTATTTTAAGGGTATTGAAGTATATGATGCTTCCCAGGCGTCACAGTGGTAAAGAATCTGCTTGCCAATGCAGGAGATGCAGGAGACGTGGGTTCAATCCCTGGGTCAGGAAGGTCCCCTCAAGTAGCAGATGGCAAACCATTCCAGTATTCTTGTCTGGAAAATTCCATGGACAGAGGAGCCTGGCAGGTTATAGTCCATGGGGTCGGAAAGAGTAGGATACAACTAAGCACAAACCAACAAAAGTATATACAGGAGGACTTACCTGGTGGTCCAGTGGCAAAGACTCCACACTCCCAGTGCAAGAAGCCTGTGTTCAATTCCTGTTTGGGGAACTAGATATTACATGGTGCAACTAAGACCTGGCCCAGCCAAATAAATAAATAAATATTAAAAAAAAAATAAAGTATACATAGGGAAAAATAGACTATTTTCATTTGCCAACTGGGAAAAAAAAAGTACGCATGCTTGATTGATGCTGCTTATAATGACAGAATAAAATCAGAAACACCTCCCTCAGTCACTTTCTTTAAGTACACTCTTGTTTTACCTAGAATAATTTTGATTAATGCTATGTTTGCATCCTGGTGGCTCATGGTAAAGAATCTGTTGCGATGTAGGATACCCAGGTTCAGTCCCCGGGTTGGGAACATCCCTTGGGAAATGGAATGGCAACCCACTCCAGTATTCTTGCCTGGTGAATTCCACAGACAGAGGCTACAGTCCGTGGGATTGCAAAGAGTGGGACACAACTGAGTGACTGAAGCTTTACACCATCAGAGTTAGTTAATTGATTACTCTGTTTATAGAACGTGTAGGGGGCCTCAGCATAATATCATAACTTATCCATTCATGTACTTGTTTATTGATTCATTAATTTCATTCTTCACTTATTTATCTCTGGAAAATCTCCTGGCTTGAATTATTCATTCCTTCATTTGTTCGTTTGTTTGCTTGCTTACAAGAGGTAATGTACACACGAGGCATATGATTTAAAAGATATTGTAGGGTGGGGACGTCCCTGGTGGTCCAGTGGCTAAGATGCTGCATTCCCAATGCAGGGCACCTGGGTTCGATCCCTAGACAGGGAACTAGATCCCACATGCATAGCTAAGAGTTTGCATGCCCCAACTAAAGTGTTTGCATATCACAACTACGACCCAGCACGGCCAAATTAAATAAATAAATGTTTTCCTTAAAGATATTGAAGAGTGTGCAGGGGAAGGCAGATCAGACCTTCTTCCCTGTTGCACCCGCACCCTCCACCTAGGAAAGAAAACTACTTATTACCAGGTAGACTTTTGTGTCCCTTTTCAGGATGGACCCTGTGTTCATGATTTTGTATGCTTGTGTAAGAGAGAAAGAGACAGACAAATGGACAGACAGATGGGCAGACAGAGAGAAATGCAGTATACTATGTATACACGTCCCAGTGTTCTCACCCGGAGTTGCTCTGCCTCGCAGTGACCTTTGGCAGTGTATGGAGACTCTGTTCATTGTCACGACAGGAGGTGGGCAGCCATTGGCATCTAAGGGATGAAGAAACCAGGATACTTCTCAACACCCTAGGATGCACAGATCAGTTCCCAGCAAAGAATGGTCTGACCCCAAACGGCAGGAGTCTTGAAGTTAAGAATATACGGCTTTTATTATTATTATTATTTTACTTCTGAAGCTATTTGGACTATTGTTCCTCAAACAAGTTAGCCACAGTTTTGGAAACGAAGGTTGGAGGAATTAGCTGCCTCAGCAAAGCCCCAGTTCCTTCACCTGGCCTCGTTTACAAAGATGAGTGTAGAGTGGGAGAGGAGAAAATTTAAAACTCACTGCATAAAAGGAGCTTAATTGTGTTTTTGGATCGCCAGCACGGCTGTCAGTATGTGCAGTCTGAATGCACAGATGAGTAATTCACTGTGGGTGGGAGATGTATGAAATTAAATAAAATGTCCCATAAACTGTTCTTTCTTCAAACCCGAAACCCCCATATGCTCTGGAGCATTGATTAGAAACTGACTGAGCGCCGCAGAAGAGGTTACAGTTGCTAGAATCCTTTGGACCCCAAGGAAACAGTGTGAGTTTCAAAGGAAATTTTCTATTTTGGAAACAAAGGTTGGAGAAATTAGCTGCTTCAGTGAAGCCCCTGTTCCTTCACCTGTCCTCATTTATAAAGACGAGTTATTAAAATAAATAGAAAGCTTGCCTGGCTTTTTAAATGGTGAGGCTCGCCACCCTCCATAAAAGACGTTAGAACACACATCACCAACAGGGTAGAAGGTGTTTCAACTTCATCAAAAGCCTTGAAAAGGAGGACATCCTTTGTATCCATGCTTTCGGAAGTTTTACAGGACTGGTATTTATTTTAAATCAGAACTGCTCACAAAGCGAACCCCCTTTACAAAATGCATAGGATGGAGCCATCCTAGAGATGACCTCTGCCGTTCGAGCCTGGACAGAGATATTATTTTTATAGAAAAAAAAAGAGGATCTCTTTAATCAGCTTTAAAAAAACATTGTGAACAGTCACTTCTCTTATTTAAAAGTTTAACTTTACTTTCATCAATTTATAATCAGAGTTCCTCTGGTATGTTTGATTCCTGACAAACAAGGATAAAAGTCTTGTGCCCCCATTGCTAATGAGATGATAAAACAGCAGGGATCAAGTTTTTAATTACTACAGGCAATGCACTGGAGAGGTAGCGATGATATTTTCTATTGCATGTCTAAGTTGTAACTTCAGGCTTATGACAGTCCTGCTGTGCTCCACTGCCTTTGATGATCAGTCATTTTTGTCTCCTGAGAACACACAAAAATTTCTGAGCTGGGATCCTGGGGGGCTGGCAATTATTGGCCTAACCTGGTGCAGGTTCCCCTCTTCAACCAGGATGCTCAGTAAGGATCCAAGATCTTAATGCCTGCCTTTATCCCAAAAGGGAAATTGGACATTCGAAATGGCTGTGAACTTTCCTACTCAAATGATACCCATTCTCATTCCACCAGCATGGGCTTGCCATTAATAATGAAATGTTTAATTGAGTGGGGAGATTTCTAGTACATATGTTTTCCCTTTCTTTTCAAAGTCGTGCTTGAAATTTTTTTAAAACCCATATTTTTATATGCTTTTGTATTTGGCAGTAAGCTCTTTCAACACATTTCTCACACTATTCTCTTTGTTACTGTAGACAGTTGATAACTGGTATTTTTAGAGGTGCCATTTGGGATCAGATGTGTGTCGCATCAAGGTCACATGCTCTTACCCTGATGGAAATGGAATCTGGAAGTGGATTCCATTAATTCCTCTTTTCACAAGACACACACACATCCCTCTGGACAGGCAGGGCACTCTACCAAAAAAAGCATTTTCTTTATTTCTAGCCATAAAAACTAGAGCACAGAATTGATTGGATTTGTGGATGATCACTAACCCAACTAACCAGTCTATCAATCAGCTACCCAGTTCCTCAAACAACTAATCCTTGATCACTCAGAGTGTCTCTAAATTGCAAAGTAAGATTGTGTCGGTATCAAAAGCATTGACTGAATCTACCAAGTGGTTTAAACTTCTAAGACTTTGAACCATAAAGGTAAAAAATGAATCTTCAGCTCCTATATTGGGAAAACCCATAAAGGAAGAGAGATTTAGAAATAGTAAAAGTAAATGGACTTTCCTTTGGTCCAACACCTCTTCGAATCAAAATGAACTGTATCCATTAGAAATTCCACTTTTATTCATATGACTTATTATGGCCTATATATGGGAAATAAAAAGTCCAGATACTTGCAGTTATTTTTCTTCTTGGAAAAAGGAAGTTAAAGGTGTTTTGATTGCATAATTTTGTGGAATACAGAATTCATATTGCTTGTATTAGGACGGACGGACCAAGTGTTGAAATGAACAGTGCAGAAGCTCAGGGGCTAAATGCAATAGATATTTCTTTCTTTCTTTCTGGAGTTTGTAACTTTTAAAATTTTTATTGAAGCATATTTGTTCTATTGGGTTAGCCAAAAAGTTTGTTTGGATTTTTTTTATAGCCAATGGAAAACATGAACGAACTTTTTGGCCAACCCAGTACAATCGTGTGTTAGTTTACACTGTGCAGCAAAGTGAGTCAGTCATACATATACATATATGCATTCTTTTTAAGATTCTTTCCCTGTATAAGTCATTACAGAATATTGAGTAGAGTTCCCTGTGCTACACAGTAGGTCCTTACTGTTTATCTATTTTATATGTGTGTATATGTCAATCTTAATCTCTCAATTTAACCCTCCGCCTATTCTCCCCTGGTAACCATAAGATCGGAGAAGGCAATGGCACCCCACTCCAGCACTCTTGCCTGGAAAATCCCGTGGGCGGAGGAGCCTGGTAGGCTACAGTCCATGGGGTCGCTAAGAGTTGGACACGACTGAGCGACTTCACTTTCACTTTTCACTTTCATGCATTGGAGAAGGAAATGGCAACCCACTCCAGTGTTCTTGCCTGGAGAATTCCAGGGACAGGGGAGCCTGGTGAGCTGCCGTCTATGGGGTCGCACAGAGTCAGACAGGACTGAAGCGACTTAGCAGCAGCAGCAGCAATCATAAGATTGTTTTCTATGTCTGTGAGCTTGTTTCTGTTTTGTAAATAAGTTCATTTGTACCATTTTTTTTTTTTTAGATTCCATATATAAGTGATATCATATGATATTTGTCTTCCTCTTCTTACTTCAGGCTTCCCCGGTGGCTCAGTGGTAAAGAATCTGCCTGCAATGCAGGAGACTTGGTTTCGATCCCTGGGTCAGGAAGATTCCCTAGAGGAGGAAATGGTACCCTACTTCAGTATTCTTGCCTGGGAAATCCCATGGACAGAGGAGCCTGGTGGACTACAGTCTATGGGATCACAAGAGTTGGATATGATTCAGCAACTAAAACCAAACCACCGTCTGACTTACTTCAGTCAGTATAACAATCTCTAGGCCCAGCCGTGGGGCAGCAAATGGCATTGTTTTGTTCTTTTTTATGGCAGAGTAACATTCCACTGTATATATGTACCAAGATGATGTTTGTTTCTTGTTTGTGGAAGTCCATGTGGATGTAACTGCAATCTTATGACAGTCTGGGCAGTGGTCAGTGCTCCTGGGCAGCTCTCCCCAGGACCAGCTCCTCCAATCCAGTAACAGTAGGATGCTGTAATCCTCACACTGGCTGGCAACAGAGAAGGGACTAGTTTGAAGACATGCCAAGGGCTTCAGAAGCCATTCCCAGAAACACTTCTGGTTTTACTTTGCCCACCTTCCATGGATCAAAAGAGATAGCAAGGCATCACTCAGATGCAAACAGACCCAGCAAGAAAATGAATTGTTTTGGCTGGCAAACTTAAGATACTTTTCTGCATTAATTATAATACTATTTTACCCATATAGGTTGCATTATAGTTGTTGAGAGATTGATCTTATCTCATTTCATCCTCATAGTCTTGGAAATTAGCCAGAGTCTACTATTATTTACAGATAAGAAAACTGAGGTTCAAAAATATTAATTTTTTGTTAGAAGTCAGACACCTTACTCTAAGAACTAAAACCAAATGTTGGTTTTCTTTTTCCTCTTTGATATTTGGTCTATCATTCTCTCAGCTTGACTTAGGAAGTCTATTGTCCTTCAGAAATAGTTATAAGGAAATCGAAGATTCAGGTAAACAATATCAAAAGACATTTAATCCTCTGCATAACACAACTTGACGTAAAATTGACCATAAAATTCTAGTAATCTAAAGCAAAGGAGAAAAGGAAAGATATACCCATTTGAATGCAGAGTTCCAAATAATAGCAAGGAGAGATAAGAAAGCCTTCCTCAGCGATCAATGCAAAGAAACAGGAAAACAACAGAATGGGAAAGACTAGAGATCTCTACAAGAAAATGAGACATACCAAGGGAACATTTCATGCAAAGATGGGCTCAATAAAGGACAGAAATGGTAGGGACCTAACAGAAGCAGAACATATTAAGAAGAGGTGGCAACAATACACAGAAGAACTATACAAAAAAGATCTTCACTACCCAGATAACCACGATGGTGTGATCACTCACCTAGAGCCAGACATCCTGGAATGTGAAGTCAAGTGGGCCTTAGGAAGCATCACTACGAACAGAGCTAGTGGAGGTGATGGGATTCCAGTTGAGCTATTTCAAATTCTAAAAGATGATGCTGTCAAAGTGCTGCACTCAATATGCCAACAAATTTGGAAAACTCAGCAGTGGCCACAGAACTGGAAAAGGTCAGTTTTAATTCCAATCCCAAAGAAAGGCAGTGCCAAAGAATGCTCAAACTACTGCACAATTGCACTCATCTCACGTGCTAGTAAAGTAATGCTCAAAATTCTCCAAGCCAGGCTTCAGCAATATGTGAACTGTGAACTTCCTGATGTTCAAGCTGGTTTTAGAAAAGGCAGAGGAAGCAGAGATCAAATTGCCAACCTCTGCTGGATCATCGAAAAAGCAAGAGAGTTCCAGAAACCAATCTATTTCTGCTTTATTGACTATGCCAAAGCCTTTGACTATGTGGATCACAATAAACTGTGGAAAATTCTGAAAGAGATGGGAATACCAGACCACTTGACCCACCTCTTGAGAAACCTATACGCAGGTCAGGAAGCACCAGTTAGAACTGGACGTGGAACAACAGACCGGTTCCAAATTGGGAAAGGAGTACATCAAGGCTGTATACTGTCACCCTGCTTATCTAATTTATATGCAGAGTACATCATGAGAAACGCTGGGCTGGAGGAAGCACAAGCTGGAATCAAGATTGCCAGGAGAAATATCAGTAACCTCAGATATGCAGATGACACCACTCTTATGGCAGAAAGTGAAGAAGAACTAAAGAGCCTCTTGATGAAAGTGAAAGTGGAGAGTGAAAAAGTTGGCTTAAAGCTCAACATTCAGAAAACGAAGATCATGGCATCCGGTCCCATCACTTCATGGGAAATAGATGGAGAAACAGTGGAAACAGTGGCTGACATTATTTTTTGGGCTCCAAAATCACTGCAGATGGTGATCGCAGCCGTGAAATTAAAAGATGCTTACTCCTTGGAAGGAAAGTTATGACCAACCTAGATAGCATATTAAAAAGCAGAGACATTACTTTGCTAACAAAGGTCAATCTAGTCAAGACAATGGTTTTTCCAGTAGTCATGTATGGATGTGAGAGTTAGACTGTAAAGAAAGCTGAGCACCAAAGAATTGATGCTTTTGAACTGTGGTGTTGGAGAAGACTCTTGAGAGTCCCTTGGACTGCAAGGAGATCCAACCAATCCATCCTAAAGGAGACCAGTCCTGGGATTTCTTTGGAAGGACTGATGCTGGAGCTGAAGCTCCAATAGTTGGGCCACCTGATGTAAAGAGCCAACTCATCGGAAAAGACCCTGATGCTGGGAAAGATTGAGGGCAAGAGGAGAAGGGGATGACAGAGGATGAGATGGTTGAATGGCATCACCGACTCAATGGACATGAGTTTGGGTAAACTCCAGGAGTTGGTGATGGACAGGGAGGCCCGGCGTGCTGTGGTTCATGGGGTTATAAAGAGTCAGACACAACTGAGCGACTGAACTGAAGTGAACTAAAGCTACTGATCTGAACCGAAGCTACAGAAATCATCCTCGGTTTTAATGTGCCACTTATTCACATAATTTGAAGACTACAAACTTTAGTAAAAAGTATAAACAGAGAAAATCAGTAACCTCAGCTGCTGAAGTGATGTATCTTGAAATTCATTTACAAATCTTATACTATTGAGGACCATATTAGCTTTAATTACTACATGGCTTACAGTTACATAATCTTAGTGACTGTGGTGTAGTTAAAACCTCATATTCCTTTCATGATGTCAGGTGGACCAGAGAACAAAAAATAGAAATGAAGAACAATGATCTAACATAATCATTCAAATACATTCATACAGCTGACCAAGGTGATAAAGATACTAGTGGAGACTCTTGGAGAAATTTTTAGTTTGGAAACATGTAGATCAGAGCCCTATAACTGGTCAAACTGAGAGTATTTTTAGCAAAACAGTTTATCAAACAATTTAGCTTTGGGACAGGTAGGAAGGTGAAAACAGATCATCATTGGGATAGTTCAAAACCAGGGTTGAAACTATGAATGCAAACTTGTAGGCATGATGCCAGTAATCATACATCTTGATGGATTTTCACAGAATGCCAGCCACCATCCAGAGTCCTGTGTATATCATCTTGAATATATGCAATAAAAATCCAAGGCAATGGTATTATTCCTCTCCTCTTTCTTTTAATCAAAGGGAGAGAAACTGGCAAGTAGAGCCTTTTTTAACAGTCAGATCCAGGGGACTTCCCTGGTTATCCAGCTGTTAAGACTCCCCATTGCTAACACAGGGGGCCCAGATTAGATCCCTGGTCAGGGAACAAGATTCCACATGTGCAGCTAAGACCTGGTGCAGCCAAATAAATAAATATTAAAAGAAAGTGAGAGCTGGCTGGTTCCAAAGGCTGTGTTGGACTTATTGATATTTACATTATGACTCTCTATAGGAGAGACAATCCCACCATGTCTCTGTAGCAGAGTGGCCGTATAGTCCAGTGGTTAGGAGCATGGACAGTGATGTCACACCTCTGGGATCCAGTCTTCCCCAAACTCCTGACCAGGCTACTTAACCCCCTCAGTGTGTCAGTTTGCCTGTTTACAGAGTAGGGGTGGTAATGTCTCGTGCAGATTAAATGAGGAAATTCACATGGCAAGCACAGAGGAATCAAGCTGGCTATTACTATTATACCTTCCAGCTTGCCAAAGTTCATTAAGAGATCGCCAGTCACTTCAGGGGCATATTCAAAGCACCAACATCAACTTGCACGTTGGTCCTTGGAAATCCACAGAAAGTGACCATTTACATCACTTACAGACTCACATTTCAGGAGCAGGAAGTGAACTCCTTCATCCTCTAAATAAAGATGAACTTTGTTTACAGCATCAAATATGAGCAGTCCACTACATAGAGATGTGGGTCATGGCCAAAGTCAACCCATGATGTCAGAAAGGAAAGCTCTTCCCCAGTAGGAAGTTCACACTGGTTTTTTGGACAGATTCTCCCAAGCCCCTTCCCATGTTCCACACCCTGCACCTGGCTTCCCAGGTCCTTCAGTGGAAAAGAATCCACCTGCCAATCCAGGAGACACAAGAGATGCAGGTTCAATCCCTGGATCGGGGAGATCCCCCGGAGTAGGAAATGGCATCCCACTCTAGTATTCTTGCCTGGAAAATTCCACGGACAGAGGAGCCTGGCAGGCTACTGTCTGTGGGATCGCAAATAGTCGGACATGACTGAGGGCATACACACATCTCCCAAGCCCCTTCCCGTGTCCCACACCCTGTCATCAGGAGCCTTGATGTCAAGGGGGCCCTGCATCTCCTGACCTCCCACCAGAAGAGATGGCAGGAGTTGGAAATATGCTCACTTCTTCTGTGAGAATCAAAGGTCCCTGGGTACATGCATCCCCTCAAATAAAAGCCAAATTAGAGACAGTCGTACTGAGTGAAGTAAGTCAGAGAAGGAGAAATGTCATATGACATCCCTTATATGCAGAACCTAAAAATAAATGATACAAATGAATTTACTTACAAAACAGACTCAGAGAATGCACTTAATGGTACCAGGGGGCTAAACTGGGGAAGGAATAGTTAGGCAACATGGGATGGACATGCACACACTGCTATATCTAAAATGGATAACCAACAAGGACCTACTGTGTAGCCCAGGGAACTCTGTTCAATGTTCTGTGGCAGCCTGGATGGGAGGGGAGTAGCAGGGGAGTTTAGGGGAGAAAGGATATATGTATATGTATGGCTGAGTTGCTCTGCTGTACACCTGAAATTATCACAGCCTCTATTAAGTGACTATACTCAATATAAAAACAAGCAAACAAATCAAGAGATTAATATATATATATATATAGCTCATATATATGTGGATTCAAATAGATGCTCATATTGTATATAGTTAGTGCCGAGACCCCTATGCCTCGTCCCTTCCATCCTTTTGTGTGTTGAATCTACACAGGGCTCAATTTGGACAGGAATGAATTCAGAGCAATGGTTCTGAAATTGCTGAATCTGAGGCAGGTGAGAGAATCACATCCTTGGTGTTATTTCTTAAGTCTTTTTCTCCACCCTGACCTTATAAAAGTTGCTGTCTGGACCGCATGTTAAGCCTCCTCCTTCATGTCACACTTCCATCCTCTCCACTGTAACATGGCACTTGGGCATGAAACCGTCTCCAAGGCAGGATGCCATCAGTATAATAATGTTAAAAATGTACTGATTTTCATGAAATGTAAGCTATGAAATTGAATGTTATTGATGAGCCCCTTAGTACATAAAAATTCCTACACCTGGCTACCTTATAAATTCCTCTACCATCTCTAAGCATGATAGGAAAACATCTTCTTTATTTGATTTATTTTGGTAATACAAAGGTGATTAAATGGGTGCTCCCCAAAGTCAAATTTGTCCTTAACACTGTACTTTCAAGAGGAGACTGTTTAAAGGTTTTGCGGTATCTTCTACAATGTGATGGCTAAGGTTACCAGTCACTTGGACAGGGCTAAGGAATTCCCAGGATGCTGGTCAAACATTGTATCTGAGTGGATCTAGGAAGCGGTTTAGAAAGATATTAGCATTTGAATGGTAGACTAAGTAAAGTGTTCCCTCACCTGGTTAAGCAGGCATCATCCAATCCTTTGGCGGCTTGAACAGAATCCACCAAAAAGGTGAAAGATGATTGATTGCTCTCACTTCTTGAGCTGGGATGTCCATCTCCTCCTGACCTTGAACTTCAGAGCTCCTGGGGTCCTGGGCCTTTGGACTCTAGGACTTAAATCAACATCCCTCTGCCCACACCCAAGCCTAGTTCTCAGGCCTCCCGCGTCAGACTGGAAGAAACACCATAGGCTCCTCTGATTCCCAGGTCTTTGGACTCAGGCTGAATAATACCACCAGCTTTCCTGGGTGTACAGCTTATAGACAGCTAATTGTGGGACTTCTCAGCCTCCATAACCACATAAGCTGTTTCCTATCTTATATACACCTCCTGCTAATTCTGTTTCTCTGGAAAAACCTAATACATATGATTTGCAAAATATCCAGCCCAATGTCCTATATATACTTGGTCAAAGTTGCATTGTGACTCACGAGTGCCAGGTACCTTTGCCTTCATGGGTTCTTCTTTTCATTATAAGAATTATAACATTTATATTTTATGGTTGCATTGGTTTAAAGACTAATGTAATCCAGGCCAGATTATATTCACTTCTTCTTTTGATTTTAAAAGAACTTAAAATACTTCTGTGGGATCCTAAAAGAATCCTTGTTCCTACGCCTACTGTGGTTTTCCCAGGTGGCACAGTAGTGAAGAATCTGCCTGCTGATGCAGGAGACACAAGAGATGTGAGTTCCATCCCTGGTTTGGGAAGATCCTCTGGAGAAGGGAATGGCTTCCCAACGCAATATTCTTGCCTGGAGAATTCCATGGACAGAGGAGACCGGTGGGCTACAGTTCAAGCGTTGGACATGACTCAGTGACTAGCATTTTATTTTGATGGAAAACACAGAAAACACTTCACACAGTGACAAAAAAAACACACAAATGGTTTCCATAACTTGGAAAACCCTTTGTGTCATTCAAGATACAACTCTTTGCCTGCAAAAAGGCGGCAGAAGATCTAGTAATCACTATAACTTGGTGGGCTTGCAATGTCTTTCTGTGTTTTAAAAAATAATTTTTTATTAATTTTTTTGGCCTCATTGCAGGGCATGTGGTATCTCATTACCCAACTGGGGATCAAACCAGCGTCTCCTGCAGTGGAAGCTCTTGACCGCTGCACTCCCAGGGAAGTCTCTGTAATTTCTGAATATGTTTAAATGTTTGTCTCTTCAGCTATTTAGAAGCACTACTGTTCATCTACTTGCCTTTTGGTTTCTCTTACGAAATCACAGAGGAACCCTCCCATTTCCTTGCAGCATTACTCAGAGCAGCTATGCAAGAGATGAGCAAAAGAAAACCTATGGTTTGGTAAGAATTGACACAAAACTATAGGGGTTCTGGTGAAGGAAGGAACTGGAGCAAACACCTAATGATTCACATTTTAACAGCCTGAGAGCCTTCAAAAGCAAATTGGCGCGGCAACAGCCCAAAGCAAACAGGGAAAGATCCATCTCACGATAGGAGAAGGAAAAGGGTTAAGTTGTTGACAAAATCTTGGCTTTGCTTACAGATCGGACTGTGGTTTGGATGACCTCAACACCTTCTGAACGGCAGGTTACTCAACATTTTAAAAAATAGTTTGATTAATTATTTAGTTTTGGTTCTGCTGCGTCTTCGCTGCTGCTCAGGCTTTTCTCTAGTTGCGGTGAGAGGGTGTGAGGGCTTCTCACTGCGGTGCCTTTTCTTATTGAGAAGCGCGGGTTCTCGGGGGCGGGGCTTCAGCAGTTGTGGCAAGAGGGCTCAGGAGCTGTGGCTCCTGAGTTCTAAAGCACTAGCTTAGCAGTTGTGGCACTTGGGCTTAGTTGCTCCGCAGCATGTGGGATCTTCCCGGACCAGGGATCGAACCCATGTCTTCTGCATTGGCAGGCAGATTCTTTACCACTGAGCCCCAGGAAAGCAGTATTCAACATTTTAAAAAATTAAATTATCTAGTTAGCAGAAGATCTAGTGTGCAGACTCGGGTCATCTACCCCAGGCCCAGGAAGATGAAAGCACTTTTCCCAGCCATTTGCAGTGGAGTTAGCTCATTGGTCCTCTCTCCATACCCGCCTGATATTCACACACCGTGATGCTCTGGAGACAAACGCGAGGCCATGTGATGTCCCCCTGCTATGTTAAAAATGCTTTTCTATTTTTTCAAGCTTGCTTCCGTGAAAGAGGGCACATCTGTTTTAAGTCCTCTTTTATGAAAATTACTAAGCTTCCTCAGTGCGCTTATCTTTTAATTTCGAAATTCTTTGTAGCAATAACTTGAGATAATAACCAACCATATTTCTGGTCCCTTTACAAAATAAAGGGTTGAGGGGGGCAGGAAAAAAAGAAAGCACGAATGAGCCATTTTAGAGCTTTGAACTCCCTCTTCTAATCCTTCCCCTTTAGGCCTGGGTGGAAAGGGCCCCCTCATTTGCGTTTAGAATGGCTGAGTCCCGCCTTGATGGCTTGGCTCAGTCCCCCAGCCAGACCCAGGATTATTCATCAACTCCCCGGCAGGGGGGAGCGCGGCTCACTCCAGCGCTTAGCCGCCAAAGTTCAGCTTGCCTTGATAAGCCTCTTTATTCCTCCCTCCCTCCACCCTAAACCTTTTTTTTTTTTTTTTTTTTTTACAAAGTTTCTCACCCTCTCCCTCCCTCCAGAGGGGTTCCTTGAATGGACAGGACACTAGATTGCTTTCTAATACCCCAACCTCCCAGCCCCAGCAGTTTTGTTTTGAATAGCACATAAGAGGCAGGGCTTTATTGACCATATGTCTTTCTGCTTTTAAACTGGTTTAAGGCTCAGACTTAATCGGGAATCGAGCAGAGAGCTGGATCCAAAACCTTAAGATTCCTCCTCAGGGCTTCTGGTACCAAGTCTTTTCCTTCCTTCCTCTAAGCGGTGATTCAAGGAAATCAAAGTGGGACATACGACCGGACTTGAGTCTGGAGGTTAAAGAAGAGATGGGGCATCCTATAGACTTCTGTTCTGTGGCTCACCCACCATTCGGCTTCAGTTTCATACCCTCTACAAGAGGCACAGTGAAATTCTTGATTTTCTTCCCCATCAAGTCCAACTAATGACACTATAAGACAGTCTTTGTAATCACCCAATGCAAGGGATTCCTGAATAGCCAAAATGTTTTCCTGTGAGCTCTGTTGAGAGGCTGAAGTTAAAACAAGAGAAAACATGAGTTAATTGGGTCTTGCTTTTCTCCCCACTTAGGAAGCTCAAACACCTCCATCCTGGAAGCCCTGGATCCCATTGCAGTAGTCACATCCACAACACTGACTTGGAAATCTCCTGACTCCTTAACCACTTAAAAGGCAGGAGATATTTGACCTATTTACAGAGATTCTATGGCTTTTGGCGTTTTCTTCCTGCCTTAAAGTGTCCTCCCATCCCTGTCTTAGTGGAAAGTGTCAAACAGAAATGAAATCTTAAATTATTAGTTCTGCTAGGCAAGCAGCTCTGATTACCAGTATCTGAAAGGGACAAGTGGTGACTTGTGACTTCCTTTCACTTACTTTACTTTATCGCAGGATGTTGGATGTTGAATTTATACACTGCTTACAAAATTAACTGAATCAGAAAACCTTGCTTACCATCAACAGACTAGGC
Source organism: Capricornis sumatraensis (assembly GCF_032405125.1). NCBI lineage: Eukaryota > Metazoa > Chordata > Mammalia > Artiodactyla > Bovidae > Capricornis > Capricornis sumatraensis. The sequence goes on along the minus strand of NC_091085.1, from coordinate 53,690,228 downwards.
TAGGTACTCAGGAGAAATGCAAATGAATAGAGAGGTTTTTTTTTTGTTTTTTTTAAGACTCCAAATCCTTACCTACTGTAAAGCACAGGGAACTGTATTTAATATCTTATAATCTGATAATGGAAACGAATCTTAAAATTCTTTATATATTTATGTGTACATATATATATATATATATTCAGAGAAGGCAATGGCACCCCACTCCAGTACTCTTGCCTGGAAAATCCCATGGACGGAGGAGCCTGTCAGGCTGCAGTCCATGGTGTCATGAAAAGTCGGGCACAATTGAGCGACTTCACTTTCACTTTTCACTTTCATGCATTGGAGAAAGAAATGGCAACCCACTCCAGTGTTCTTGCCTGGAGAATCCCAGGGAGGGGGTAGCCTGGTAGGCTGCTGTCTATGGGGTCGCACAGAGTGGGACACGACTGAAGCGACTTAGCAGCAGCCGCAGCAGCAGCATATATATATATATAAAACAGAATCGCTTTGCTGTACACCTGAGACACTGTAAACAAGTATGTGCGTGTGGCAAGCTGCTTTGATTGTGTCTGACTTTGTGTGATTCTATGGACCGTAGCCTGTCAGGTTCCTTTGTCCATGGGATCCTCCAGGCAAGAATAGTGGAGTGGGTTGCCATGCTCTCCTCCAGGGGATCTTCCCAACTCAGGGATCGAACCCGAGTCTCCTATGTCTCCTGCATTGGCAGGCAGGTTCTTTACTACTAGTGTCACCTGGGAAGCTCATTGTCTGCAACTGGAAGAGCCCCCAACTGGCCTCCAGAGAATGTGTTCAGTGGTAGATCAGAAGTCTAGCTTGAGCTAGACCATCACAGCTATCATGTTCGAAGAGATCTGTTCGAGATGGATAAAAGAGGTAACCCAGGTTTCTCCACTTTTGCATTAACATTCAGGACCACATAACGCTCTGCCTTGGGTGATGTCTTTGCATGGTAGGATGTTCTCAGCATCCCTGACTTCTACCCACTAGATACTAGTAGAACATTTCTTGTGTTCCAGATATAACTAGAAATCTCTCCAGACATTGCAAAATGCTCCCTGGTGGGGCAATAGACCCCAGTTGAGAACCACTGGCATAAACAAAAATGCCAGGAAAGTCAAAGATACATCCATTATCTGACTGACAGTCAATAAATATTTGCAGTCAATTATTCTGGAAATCAGTGAACTTTGGGAAGAAGTTCCCCTCCCTGAAGTCAGATGAAACACATGCTTAAGGCACCAGCAAAAGAAAAACATTTTGAAAAGAATAAAAAATAGACATTGAAAAATGAAAAAAGGCATCCAAGTAGACAACATAGGAAGAATCTGAATTCTGTTAGTTACTAAAGAATTCTGTTAGTCTCCTTGTTTTATGCTTTACCATTTCCTTATTCAAAAGAATGAGCTACATGCAACAACGCGGGGACATTCAACAATGCTGAGGCCAGGCAAAAAAGTAGACCGTGTTTGAATCCATGTATGGAAATTAGAGAACAGGTATGAGTAATCTAGGGTTTTTGAAGTCAGATTTGTGATCTCCTTGTAGGAGGTGGTTTACTGACTAATGCAGGGCTCAAGGGAGGCTTCTGGGTGCTGGAAATACTTGCTATCTGGAACTGGGTGGTGGTTATATGAAAGCATACAGATATAAGATTCATAGAGTTGAATCCTTGAGATAGGTGCATGTGATGTATGTTATCTGTATTTAGAAGACCTCCTTTTTACCGAGCTTACAACTCCTCAAACAATCCCCCAGCCTGACCAAGGGAAAGCTTGGTTTATTTCTGGCTGGATGAGAAAAGTTATGCCACATTATTGTTAGCTAGGTGCAGAGCTTGGTGGAAGAACCTTATGATGAAAAGGCAAGTGTCAAGAGAGGGAACAGCATCCAACTCATGAGGCAGCTGGTGGACTTCTATTGCTGGGGAAATAGAATGCACTCTTCCAGCCACTAGGATATCTCGCCCCTTTCTGCTATCTAAACAGGCTAGAAGAAGATGCCTCCTCAAATCCTCTCCCTGACAGAGAGCAGTTGACAGCTCAAGTTAGGCTCTTGGCATCAAAAAATGGAGATGGATCAATGGATAAAGAAGAGAGCAATGGATAAACTGAGAGACAGAATTTTGCAGACCCTTAATGTTAATTGTAGCATCTAGGTTCTTTCTCCAAAATTTCCCATTTTCTATCTGTTTGAAATATTTCAGAATAAAATCTTGGGGAACAAAATCATGCCCCTCTGTCTTTCTATGTCTACCAGGCTAAAACACCCTAAGAGCTTATAAAATGGAGCAAATATCATTTTAAGTCTCTATTATTATTTTTAAATCACTGTTAAAATCATCAGCAAGGAGATTATTTAGGGATGTAATCTAAAACAAAACTGGAGAAGGAAATGGCAACCCAGTCCAATATTCTTGCCTTGGAAATTCTTTGGACGGAGGAACCTGGTAGGCTACAGTCCATGGGGTCGCAGAGTCACCACTTAGCGACTAAACAACAACAATCTAAAAGAAAACATCCAAATACATTTCTGCAAGTAAATTCTTTTCATGCCAAGATGATTTCTCAAGAAAAGACTTTTTCTATCTACTTGTGGGGGGTGATATATAAAATTCTTTGAAATTCAACTGTCTAGAAAAAAATGCCCAGCATCTCCTTCCTAAAGACACCCAATTAAGGATGAAATGAATTACTGTTTTCTTTCCTCACACAACTTTGTTATAAATCACCAAGCTGGCATGAGAACCCCTGTGCTGTAGCCCCTGGGAGCCGGTGAGGTCATTGGTAGGAGTGAAAAGGGTCCTGGCTACCCTCAGGTGTGGGGGGACTCTACCTCTTGGGAGGGGGGTGTAACAAAGGAATACATTTCAAAGGAAACACTGTGTTTTCCACTCTTTTTCTGAAGTGTTTCAAACATATTCCCAGCTCAAAATTCTTAGAACTAAGAAAAAGAGGCATCCATCAGACAACCCCTGAAGCAGCTGACAATTCAGAGAGAAAAAAATAGGGTCAGATTTGAGAGACGGGAATCCCAATACATTCCCACCGTAGGAGGGCTTGATTTATTTTTGCCCCACCCACTGGGTCTCAACTTTGAAATGCTCAGTACAAAAGATTTGGACGAATGCCCTACTTGCATGCATTCTCTCCTAAAATGTGACATGTCTTATTTCCATCTCATCCCAAGCCAGTGTGCAGCATCTTTATTATAAAAGGCTTGTTGCATCCCCTTAAACTCACATACCTCTGAAAGGTGATGGAGAAGGTAAATTATAAAGGGGGCTTGTTTCTTTCGCAGTGGGTGAGTGTGTGTGATATGTGTAAGGCAGTAGACTTCTCTTTATTAAAAGAAATAAAATCAAACATTTTTAAAGGTAAAAAGTGAGATTTCCCCCACCTCGAATCTTTTTCTTTAAGATTTTTTTTCAGTGTGGACCATTTTAAAATTTGTTACAATATAGCCTCCATTTTATATTTTGGGGTCTCTTTTTCCACCTCAAGGCATGTGGGATCAAACCCCAACCAGGGATCAAACCCACACTACCTGCATTAGAAGGCAAAGTCTTCACCACTGGACCATCAGGGAAGTCCCCCTGACCTTTGATCTTTTCTCTTTTCTGTCTCTTTCCCTGGAGATAACAGTTGGGTATGAAATCCTTACTATAAGTAGGAAGAGAAACTAGCAAAATTGGATGTTATGCATGTGAATATGACTATTTTAAAAGAAATGTTCACTGGGCTAGCATAATGGAAAGCGTTTAAATTGGGTTTTGCCATGAAAATATCTCTTGTTCATGATGTATCCTCAGAGATCCTATCATCTCTACAAAGGTGAGATCTTTGTAGAGATGATGCCTGATAGGTTTGCAATTTAGTTAGTCTTTACCTGCTTACACTTTGTTAATTAGTTAAGTTTTTCATAGTTTGTGTACATTTAAATTTTTTCACTTATAATTATTCTTAAATCATACACAGTTGATAGGCTATGTAATACAGATTATGTATGGTATAGTATGTAGCATTAATCTATACTATATATAATAGAGCATTTATTATTAAATAATTTATTATTTTATATAGTGTAGGTCAATAACATGCAGTATATGTGTGTGTGTATGTGTATAATTTTCTGGTTAAATTTTGGCTAGATTCTTTAAGAATTCCAAGGCAACGTTAAAGATCATTTGTGATATTACTAATATTATCAAGCCAAAAAATAACTGAAAATATACTCAGACTTGGGATTTCTGATTACCAGTGTTTATAGCCAGCAAGGTAATCTTTTTGTAGTGGGACAGTCTAAAATTTTTATTTTGAAAAAACCAAAATAATGTTCCTCCAGTGATAGAATTTTTTCATCAGCAAGATGTCAACTTGCAGGGCTGGTGTAACTCACTGGTGACTAGTGTTTCACTAACACCCACGCCCAGCATGCTGCCCATTTCCTTGGAACAATTGGGGTTAGTGTTCAGTCACTCAGTCATGTCTGACTCTGTGAACCTATGGACTGCAGCCTCCCAAGCTCCTCTGTCTATGGGGTTATCCTGGCAAGAATGCTGGAGTGGGTTGCCATTTCCTTCTCCAGGGGATCTCCTGACCCAGGGACTGAAACTATGTCTCCTGTATCACAGGTAGATTCTTTACCACTGAGAATAATTGGAGCAGAGACATGCTAGACCAGGTTCCTTGAATTTCCAGTAGGTTAGTTGTAGGAGCTCCAACATGACTTTTGGAAATTCTCCGCCATTGACTCAAATACTCAGATTAACAGTAACACAAAAGTCAGTATCACCCATTGTTCTTTCTGTTTTCCTGGAGAAAACTGAAACAGAAAACTGAAACAGGATAGTTTTGATTCTTGCATTGGATTTTGTCTGAGATTTAGAGGCACATGGCTGCTGACATGAATGTGTTAATGTTTCATAATAAAGTCTAACCGGTTTGATGCTCCCTGAAAGTGAAAGTGAAGTCGTTCGGTCGTGTCCGACTCTTTGCGACCCTGTGGACAGTAACCCACCAGGTTCCTCCGTCCATGGGATTCTCTGGGCAGGAATACTGGAGTGGGTTGCCATTTCCTTCTCTTACAACCCTGTGGACTGTAACCCACCAGGTTCCTCCGTCCATGGGATTTCCCAGGTGAGAATACTGGAGTGGGTTGCCATTTCCTTCTCCAGGGGATATTCCCAACCCAGGGATTGAACCTGGGTCTCCCGCATTGCAGGCAGACGCTTTAACCTCTGAGCCACCAGGGAAGCGCCTATATGTCTGTAATTTCTCCACTAGTCCACTCAAGCTATCATTTCTGTGACATTCACTGTATGATCGTCTTTGACATAGATGGTACCTCAACTCTTATTCAAGCTCCTTAGGTGTGTTTGAAACTGGGGTGGCATCCTGTAATAATAGTAATATCTCTCCAGTGAAATTATGTGTGTTCATACTTCCCTGGTGGCTCAGATGGTAAAGGAGTCACCTGCCAATGCAGGAGACCTGGATTCAATCCCTGGGTCAGGAAGATCCCCTGGAGAAGAGAATGGGAACCCACTCTGGTATTCTTGCCTGGGGAATTCCATGGACAGAGGAGGTTGGCAGGCAGCTGTTCATGGGGTTGCAAAGGGTTGGACATGACTGAACGACTAACATTTTTGCTTAGGAACAGCCTTAGTTCTTATTGCCAAGGGTAGTGTTTCTCTTTGGATTTAGGCAGAGAAGGAACTATGGGTTTGGAATAACTCATTTAACTCTTATAACAGCCCTATGCAAGAGACACTATTGATATTTCCACTCAGTGGGTGAGGGGTACTTCCCAGGTGGCTCAGTAGTAAAGAATCCGCCTGCCAGTGAAGGAGACTTGAGTTGAATTCCTGGATCGAGAAGATCCCCTAGAGTAGGAAATGGCAACCCACTCCAGTATTCTCACCTGGGAAATCCCATGGACAGAGGATGCCATGCCATACCATACCATTCAGTGAATAAAGAAATTGAGGCAGTGAAAAGGTAAGCTGTTTGCCTGAGGATGCATGGCTGATGAGTGATAAGGCTGGGATGAGGCTACCTGGTCTTAACCACTCTGCAACACTGCCCCGCACATTATGCATGTTGTCATCTGTTAAAAAAAAAAAAAATCTTACAAAAACACAATGACAAAAAAAGCCCATGCCTGTTCAGGTTATTATTTTAATGAGCCATTACATTACATCATTCTGGGTTGCTTTTGCTAAGATGATACATTCATCCAGACATGTGTGAAAGTAAATGTCACATAATGTGAAAACAGTATAAAGAAAAATTTGATGGTGAGATGGTGAGATGACATGTTAGAGGTTTAGAATCTTTCACTTCAATGCGTACGAGTATCAGTCAATTTGTCCTTTGAATACGAAAGTACATTTGCAGTAGCGCTGTTATAGATGAGTTACAGACATGCCTGGGAGACCACCATGTCTGAGTCACTAAATATATTTTGCAACATACACAAATACACACACACATGCACACACTATACTCTGCAGATTCGTGAAAGAGACAGCCTGGGTCCAAATTCTGCTCTAACGTGAATCCACATGTTCTTGAGCTATCTGCACAGTATTTCTATGCCTCAGTTTTCTCATCTGTGAAATGGGACTAGTACATGTATCTAGAGCATTGTTAGATCAATAATAATCACACAGCACTTTCTCCATGGCCTTGATGTCTGCACCTCAGCCACGTTTGGAGAACTCACTATGGTGGTATTCCTGGCTTCGTGGGAATGTGCCTTCCTTCAGTTTATTCAACCCTGGAAGCAGGATGATGGGAAGTGAGAGGGAGACTTCCTGTCCAGGTGCCGGCTGCCCTTTGATCTCCAAATTCATACTGCCAGATAGCAGTAAGTGGGCGGCCTAGGACCCCTCCTGCCATCCTCTCATTGTTTCTTTTTGCCCTTCTTTTTTGAGAGAAGGACTCAGGAGGCATCGGAAACATGCCACATTTGAGGTCAAATGAGGAAATGTAAACCTTCCCAGAACCCCAGTGGTGAATCCTAAAACCAATAATGTACTTTTAAAAATGGTTCCTCTAAGAGCAAAGAAGGCCTTTGTCTTTCCAAGCGGACTAGCTGACACCATCATCCGGTTCAGACAGACAAGTTGCATTGCATGAACTTGGAGCAAGTCCTCACTAAAGAGTTTGACAGCATCAGAATCTTCTGCATTCTAAATTGGGAAGGAGAGTCATTAAAATGCTATTATTACTGCCCCTTACTAACATACTGGAGACCAAATTAATCCTTTAGAATAAGTAGAAATGGCTTATTGCTCAACTAACATTTCTTCACCAGAAAAGGCTTATATTTAGCAGTTTCTATGCTTGCACTATTTATTTGTGATTCCTTTGGGCGCCTGTATCAGTCAGCTAGTCTAGGTTATGCTGTAATAACAAATAAGCCCCAATTCTCAGTGCCATAAAAGAATAAGAGTTTAGGTCTTATTCTTGTTACTAGAGACAAGAACCTGGTAGCACAGCCCTCATCTGCTTTGAGGAGGAGTCTCTCAGGCAGAGGGGAAGAGGGACAGCCCAGGGGACCAAACCCTGATTTGAAAGCTCCCCACAGAATGTTTTAGAAATCTCTTCCACATATATTTCATGGAGCAAAGCATGGATCATCACCACATTTACCTGCATCATCTGAACCCTTGGCTGAGGTCTGAGGAATCTCCCACTTATTTTCCCAATTTTTAAATTTTTAAAAATTGAAGTAAAATTGCTTTACAATGTTGTGCTAGTTTCTGCTGTACAACAGTGTGAATCAGCTAGATGTATACATATATTAGCCTCTGTCTTGAGCCTAATCCCACCTCCCCACCCCACCACTCTAGATCATCACAGAGCATAGAACTGAGCTCCTGTGCTATATAGCAGCTTCCCACTGGCTATTTATTTTACACATGGTAATGGCACCCCACTCCAGTACTCTTGCCTGAAAAATGCCATGGATGGAGGAACCTGGTAGGCTGCAGTCCATGGGGTCACGAAGAGTCGGGCACAACTGAGCAACTTCGCTTTCACTTTTCACTTTCCTGCATTGGAGAAGGAAATGGCAACCCACTCCAGTGTTTTTGCCTGGAGAATCCCAGGGACGTGGGAGCCTGTTGGGCTGCCGTCTATGGGGTCGCACAGAGTCGGACACGACAGAAGCGACTTAGCAGCAGCAGCAGTAGTGTATAGATGGGGTTACATGTCTCTCTGTTTATCCTACCCTCTTCTTCCCATCACCCTTGTCCACAAGACCTTTCTCTACACCTGTGTCTCTATTCCTGCCCTGAAAATAGGTCCGTCTGTATCATTTTTTCTGGAAGGAATCTCTCACTGGAGGCAGTGATAGTTCAGTTCCTGCTCAGGATGCCAACAGTAGCAGACACACAAGTCTCTGGATTCTCCTACAGGCAGGTAACAACCAGGCTCTGATAATCAGGGGCATCCACTGGAGTCTTGGGTCTGAGGCTAGTGTTGCAGAGGAGAGATTGTATACAATCCACATTGACAGAGGGGGCAGCAGTAGCATCCAGCCTCCAGAGGCAGTACTGGTGATGATGTCATCAGGACACACAGCAGCATCTGTGACTAGTGATGGCATTAGCCCCACAGTGGAACCTGCTCTTGCCCATGGACCTCTGAGCTTCATGCTTTGGCTATCCTAGAAATCCTAGTTGCTGTCAATATCCTTTTTTAAAAAAAATGAGGTAAAATACACATAATATATGGGGCTTCCCAGGTAGTACTAATGGTAAAGAAACTGCCTGCCAGTGCAGGAGACATAAGAAATGTGGGTTCGATACCTAGGTTGGGAAGATCTCCTGGAGGAGGGCATGGCAACCCACTCCAGTATTCTTGTCTGGAGAATCCCACAGACAGAGAAGCCTGGTGGGCTACAGTCCATAGGGTCGCAAAGAGTCAAACATGAGTGAAACGACTTAGCAAGCATGCACGCGCACATAATATATAATATACCATCTAAACCTCTCAGTGGCATTAAGTACTTTCACACTGTTGTGCAACCATCACTACCATCCACCTCTAGAACTCTTTTCATCTTGCAAAACTCTACACCCATTACGCAATGACTCTCCATCCTCCATTCCTTCAGCCCCTGGCCACCAGCATTCTCCCTTTCTGTCTCTGTGGATTTGCCAATACCCTTTTAGTAAGTCCCTTTTCTGCTTGAATTAGCCCATGTCCCCTGGTGCTTAGAGTGAAGAACTTGAGTGGTGTTGACTGTAAGTGCACAGAAGGCAGTGGTTATCTCCTGTCCTGTTCGTTTCCTCACTGCCTGGTGGACAATTGAATTGAATGGCTGAAATGATTAGAAGTTGATCATTGCAAAATGAAGCTGCTCAAACAGGATGCTAAATAATCCACTTCAATACTGAACACATATCTTTATGTTATGCATATAGGATTAAAAAAGAGAAAAGTCCTTTTTTTTATCAAGAAAGGCAAAGTGAACAATTAATAAGGATTCAGTTTTCTGAAGAGATGATACATGCAAAATAGAAAATGTGTGTCCTTGTGATGCACTGATGCTTTTAAGGGACTTCAAAATAAATCTATTCAGCAGAATCATCAGGAATGTGGGTTTGAACAGCTGGTGTATTGCCTCATTCCAGCTATGGCTGTCAGATTCCACACTGGCTTCACAACTAATTGAATCTGCAGGGAAATGTCATTTGATCTGAGATGCATTCTTTTTTAAAGAGTTTCAAACACCCAATAGAAACAATCCAACAACTAAAGAAAAAAATAGGAAGGAATACTGAATGTGTGATTCAACAGAAATCCCTAAAACGAGAGAGAATCTGATATAGTTTGAAATATTCTCTCAAATTCATATATTGAAGCTCTAATTCCAAGTGTGATGGTATTTAGAGTTGGGGTCTTTGGGAAATAACTAAGGCTGGATTAGGTCAAGAGGGTGAGGCCCTCATGATGGGATTAGTGCCCTTAGAGGAAGAAGAGGCAGCAGAGAACTTGCTCCCACTCTCTCTCCACCATGGGAAGAATCAGCAAGAAGCTGGCCATGTCAGGCCAGGAAGAGAGTTCTCATCAGAAAGTGACGACGCTGGCACTCTGGTCTTCGACTTCTAGCTTCCAGGACCATGAGGAATAAATGCCTATTGTGTACCTCCCCCAGCCTGTAGACTTTTGTTATGGCTGTTTGAGCCAACTAAGAGCCTCTCTCTCTCTCTCGCTATATATATATATATATATATATATATATATATATATATATATATATATATATATATATATATATATATATATAATTTTTTTTTTCTGTTAATGAATCAGAAGTCTAACCAATGGGGCCATGCATGACATTGAGGGAGTTCTACATCTTGGTCTGTTGACACCTTGAGCAGGAAAGTTGGTGGCCGTAGACTAGCTCTTGCTCAGGGAGTGTTCCCAGAGCACTGTAGCTGCTGAGAATTTCTTTCCTTTCTCATCACCTGAGCAGGTGGCATCTTTCTCATAGGTAGAAATCATTTGTCCATTCAAGATACATTTATTGTGCCAACTATTGCCCTAAGGGCTGGGGGTATAGCGTCAAACAAATCAAAGTAGTTTCCTACTCAGGTAGCTTGTGTGTGCATATACGGAAAAGTGAAGTTGCTCAGTCGTGTCCAACTCTTTGTGACCCCATGGATTGTAGCCTACCGGGCTCCTCCATCCATGGGATTTTTGGGGCAAAGGTACTGGAATGGGTTGCCATTCCTCCTCCAGGGGGTCTTCCTGACCCAAGGATCGAACCCAGGTCTACCTGCACTGCAGGCAGACACTTTACTCCAAAAGATGAGATAAATGTTATGAAAAAAATAAAGCTGGGGGGACAGTGAAGGACAGAGGGAATAATTTAATATGAGTCCTCAGGGAGATCACTCTATGGAGGCATCACTTGAGCCGTGTATCAGCAGAGGTCCAGGCACAGCTGCCAAGATGAAAGTAGGTATTTCAACAGGTGAGGGTCAGTACAGGAAATGAATAAGGCAGCAGATGTTGGGCACTGACATAAGCCAAAGGCGCTTGGCGTAACCCAGGAGTCGTAAATGCAGAAGCCGCTGACATGCTAGGACAGGGGACTGAGAGGACAAGACTGGGGTTATCAGCGCCCAGAAACTCAGAAGAGGAGGTGCTAAAGCTAACTTTAGCTTTAGTCTGGGATCTTCTTTCTTCCTCCTGCCGGGAATAGAAGCAAGTCTTGAGCAGTGGCAGCCATCTTACAATCATTAGGAAACCATGGAGATGAAAGTTACTCTCAAAGGATGATGGAGCAAGAAGATGGACAAAGGCTCAGGAAAGAGTAAAATCAACTGAAGCATCAGCCTGGCTTTCCTATCTCTTGACTTCTTGCTATTTGACCCAATGATATTTGATATTTTAATTGAATAAAGTTTGAAGCTGGTTTGTTAGCAGCTAAGAAAGAAAAGTCCTGGCAGATAAAGTAAGGCACAAAGTCTTAATAATAATCTCATGACACATGAAATGGTTGTATCATCCCCTCTTGGCTAAGAAACTCCTATCATCTCATCAGACAGATTTATAGTCTCTCTTGATATGAGCTACACTGCTTGGCATGAGTGGCCAAGACTTTTGCTCATATCTCTGCTTCATCTCTGTGTGGATATCTTCTTTACCTGGAGCCCTGAAAGCACTTGGAGGCTGCTTGAGAAGAAAAATGTCTTGGGACTCTTTCCTCCTAAGACAAATATTTGGTGTCATATCTAGTCTCACTTTCCCAAACCAAATCACACTGTAGTTTCATTGGTAACATTTCTACCAGCCCTAAACCAAACACAAAGAGTGCCAACAGTGTGCATAAGTTGATGAAGTGGTAAAAAGATGAACAGCTGTGACCAAGTTTGAGCTGGGCAGGGATAATGACAACTATGTCACAACTGGTGCCTGCCCCCGCCCTCTACCCCTCGATTCCAAGATGCCCTTGGGAGCAGAACTAACATAGATTTTATGGATGACAAATGTGTCTTAGGATTGATGAAATACAGACCAAGTACTTAATAAAAGTTGTAGTCACTGAAACTGTTATTTTACCGCCTGTAAGGGCAGTTGTGTGACTGTTTCATGACTGAATTTGAGATGTATTTGAAAAGGAAAAACTGAGTGAGCTTTTTTAATCTAACCATTAGATTCCTTTTTTCTTTCTAGAGGTGCTTTATTATTATTCTCAATTGTAGCATAGTTGATTTACAATGTCATGTTGGTTTCAGGTATAAAGCAAAGTGATTCAGATATATATACATGCTAACTCATTTCAGTCGTGTCCAACTCTTTGTGACCTATGAACTGTAGACCACCAGGCTCCTCTGTCCATTGGACTCTCCAGGCAAGAGTACTGGAATGGGTTGCCATGCCCTCCTCCAATCCAGGGATCAAACCAGTGTCTCTTATGTCTCCTGCATTGGCAGGGGAGTTCTTTACCACGAGCACCACCTGGGAAGCCCATATGGGCATGTGTGTGTGTGTGTGTGTTCTTTTTCAGCTTCTTTTCCTTTATAGGCTACTACAAGATACTGAATATAGTTACCTGTGGTAACTATACATACCATATGGTATGGTGCTATACATACCATATAGTATGTCCTTGTTGGTTATCTATTTTATATATAGTATTGTGTATCTGTTAATACCTAACTCCTGGTTTATTCCTCCTCTTCCCTTTCCCCTTTGTTTTAATCATAAGTTTGCTTTCTATGTCTATGGGTCTAATTCATTTTTAATTAGCATTCATACCCCTAAAATGGGCTTTCCTGGTTGCTCAGATGGTAAAGAATCCACCCACAATGCAGGAGACCTGGGTTCCATTCCTGGGTTGGTAAAATCCCCTGGAGGATGGCGTGGCAACTCACTCCAGTATTCTTGCCTGGAGAATCCCAAGGACAGAGGAGCTTGGACAGTCAATAGCATTGCAAAGAGTTGGACACGACTGAGCAACTAAGCACAGCACCCCTAAAATTGGAAAGGGGAGTATTTGAGTGGGTTAAAGAATCTAGCGATGGGTAAACCATTCACTGAAATTACCAAACACATAAAGCAAACATTTTAGCTGTTTACATGGATTCTGTGGAAGTGGGAATGCAGTTTTGAGGACAGGACCAGGGCCACTAGCATCTCCATCCTATGAACTGTATCCCTCATCTCTTGTCCACTTCTGTCCACGTGTGCTCAGCCAGTTCCAATTATTCAGTGACTGGCTCTGAGGCTCCCACACCAAGACTCTCACTGTCCTTCCAGGGTTTGCTCCCCCTGTCTCCTGTCCCCTCTCCTTTGCATTGCTGCCCAGCTCTTCCTTTGCACAGGTCCTCTTTACTGCATTGCACACTGTGCGTGGCTCTGCCTGTCGCTCCCAGTGCCATCACTACAGACCCGTGTGGCATGTGCAGTGTGGCCCTGCCCAGAGTCCCTGCCGCGTCCTGGCCCTCCTGCTCTGTGCCCTGCCACCACGCCAACCTCCCTCCAACTCTCCATGGACTGTGGCCCGCCCACTCTCACACATGGGGTGTCCTTGCCCAGGGGACCTGTCCTATTGCTCCCCCTGCCCCTGGGGTCACCCTTATTCATTCTTGAAATCAGCATTTTTCAAACATTTCTAACCACAGGTTGTAGTCAGAAAAGCACTTCATATCAAAATCGCATAACATTGGACATATATATGTATATATATCACTCTGCTATGCACTCTGGTATTTTCTATTCTGTTTAATTTATCTTGATACAAAGTGCTGTTTGCAACCTGTGATATTCAGTTCCTGACTCAGTGAGTCACAAGTGGCCAGAGATGGTGTGTCTCACAGGCAGCACTTCCCCGGAAGCCTTGCCCAGCTTCCCCGGTGTGGCTCGGCTCCTGTCACACTGACTCTCATTCCTCTGCAAGTCACCCTTTATATTGCCTGTCACAGGGTCTGGTTACATGTAAGTGTGTGTGTATACTTTTTCATGTGTATATGCATAGGCATGCATGTGTGTGTGCTTGTGTGCACATGTGTGTTTATATGTGTGCGTGTGATTATTTCATGGATGCCTGTACTCCCCATTTAGACGGCATCTCTGTCAAGGCAGAGGCGGCGTCTATTTTTCCATTCTTTACTAGGAGAGACCCTCAGTAAGGTCCCTTCATGGAGGCTTCCACCCTATGTCCCATTCATTCACTGACTAATTTCATCATAAGAGGCAGGGGGCATCAATAGACTGAGACTCTGTTCCTTAGGCCACTTAGAGCAAGTTCTGTGGGTCCCTTTCCCACTTAAGCTGCATGTCTAGGTGAAGGAGGAGGACAAAGGACAGGGGACAATTCCTGGGTCATTGCTACGAAGAAAATCAGCAGCCAGACTGAGCCAGCTCCCCTCTGGTGCCAGCAGAGCCTGAAATCACTCTGAAATCCGGTGATTTCCAGAGTGTCTGGCACAGAGAAAACATTCAGAAAGTACCTTCCAATTTGCTCTCTGATCTTTATTATCTCCTTCCTTCTGCTGACTTTAGGCTTTGCCTGTTCTTCTTTTTCTCCGTCTTTTAAGTGCTAAGCTAGGTTGTTGGAGATTCTTCTTGTTTTTTTGAGGAAAGTCTGTCTGTGAGAAATCATAATGGAAAAGAATTCTTTTTTTAACTGAGTCATTTTGCTGTTCATGAGTAATTAGCACAACATTATAAATCAACTATGCTTCAATTAAGAAATAAAAAAAGAAATACTGTCCAAGAGTCACGAAATGGATGTGTATTACAAACAGCAGCTGCTGTGAATGGATACACCAATAAAAATTTATTTTTAAAAATGTATTACTAAAAAAAAGACTTTTGGGAGGATGGCTGACTATGGAGAGGAGTTAGCGTGAGAAGTTTTGTGAACACACTGGGGACTGGTCCAAGCCCTACCCGATCCCCACTTGCATGACAGCGATGGCCTCCCCTCCTGACTGGCCCCCCTGCCTCCCCTCCCCCCACGCCCACTCACTCTCTTCTCAACACAGTGACTCTTGGTGCCCTTGCTTTCATTCAGCCCCAAGGCCCTGCCAGCTCTCCCTTCCCCTTCAGAGGGGAACACCCACATTCCCTTGCTCCCTCTGCTCACCCCTAGTGCCTTTTTGGGGGGCTCCAAGCCCTCTTCTGCCTGGAGGTCTTTGCATTTGCTCTGCCCTCTGGCAGCCACGTGGTTGGATCTGAAAGCTATTTAGGAGATTATGTAGATGGGTGGGATGGGATGGGGCAGGGGAAGGAGGTCCAAGAGGGAGGTGATATGTATACGCGGAGAGCTGATTCACTTCGTAGTACAGCAGAAATTGACACATCATTGTGTCAATATATACGCCCCAATTTTTTTTAGAGAAAGCAAATCAATTTAACTAAGAAATATAAAGCAAGTATAAATAACTTACACATAAAATTGGTGTTTCAGAATTTATTTCCCAGTTATAACTTCATAAATTCATTGTCTTTTCACCCATGATACAATTATTCGGGGGAATGTGACAGATGGCAGCAGAAACAAAAGCTCAAAGAATTTTTTAAAAAAGACTTGGTTACGGGAGTGAGCATGTCAGGGTGTCATCCATACTTCCAAATTTCCTGCCCACACAAGGAGTGGAGGATGGTGGGGTCATTCTCTCGGGAGGCACCACTGGACGAGCCCAG
This sequence comes from Capricornis sumatraensis, assembly GCF_032405125.1. Classification (NCBI taxonomy): domain Eukaryota; kingdom Metazoa; phylum Chordata; class Mammalia; order Artiodactyla; family Bovidae; genus Capricornis; species Capricornis sumatraensis. Next base: position 53,674,551 of record NC_091085.1, on the reverse strand, counting down.
GCTGGGTGGGTAGGATTCTGAATTCAGTTCTGAACCCATTGAAGTTGAGGTATCTGTGAGTCATCCAAAGGGAGAGAGCAAGGAAAGAGACAGGTATTCAGTGACCTGACCATCAGAGCAGAGTTCTCCACCAGAGATGTCAGTTCACATCTACTACGACATCTATCTCCTTACGTTGTCTACATGTAGGTGTTAAGGGAAGCCCAGTGGGTGGATGAGATGGGAAAGAGTGCAGCGAGATGGCCCAGGACCAGCCTTGAAGTACCCAAACAGTGAGTGACCTTGAATACAAGGACGAGCTTACAAAGGAGACGGAAGCCAAGAAGGAGCGGGGGAATCAGGGTGCAGGATGGGGAAAGGTGGTTGTGGCCACTGGGGTGGGATCTTGCCTACCAGTTTCATAAGCTTCCTCATCTCAGACCCACTTCATAAGGTTGCCTGAGGAAGCAAATGAAACATGACCTTTGCTAAGGGTTAACATCATGCTTGGCATGTATCAGATGACCTTACATGGAGATGGTTCTCTTGATGGGGAGATTCCCTAGGATTAGTGTGGCTATTCATCCCATTTTGCCCAGAACCGTCCTGGCTGACACCTGTTGCCCTGATGTCATTGTGAATGTTACTCTCTTCATTCTCCAAAAGAAAGTTCAAGTGTTAGTTGCTCAGTCATGTCCTGCTGTTTGCAACCCCATGGACTATAGCCCGCCAGGCTCCTCTGTCCATGGAATTCTCCAGGCAAGAATACTGGAGTGGGTTGCCATTCCCTTCTCTAGGGAATCTTCCAACCCAGGGATCGAACCTGGGTCTCCTGAGTCTCCTGCTTTGCTGTCATATTTTTTACCATCTGAGCCACAAGGGACTCATTCCCCAAAGATGCCCATTTGACCTGTAAGCGGTATGTTCACCCCACCCACGACATGGACCATTAGCACGGGGACAGCATAGCTGAGATGAACTACAAAATCATCAGAGGTATAAATCCCAAGGGAGGATCCCATAGAGAGTCTGATTCAGGACCAGGAGTATCAAAGTCGGGTGCCCAAATGAGACATCTCCTATTACTCACGCAGCCAGTAAACTTAACTGCCGAATAAAATCCAATGTCAAGGTTTTAGCAACAGATGACATTTTTTAGCCTAAAACCACCCACAGATATTTTCACATTTAAATACCCTTGTAAATGAAACTCCATTGTGAAAGGCAGCTTTAAATATTCTAGCCTTGAAGAAAAAAAAATCCTATCATGAAGATTTCTTTCCACTGGTAAATGAGTCATGCGTTTATGGAACATACAGAGTTTTTATTTTTAATTTATATTCCTTTGATAAACAGCTATCTATGGTGACAAATATTCTATCCCTTTCTCCAGAGCCTCAGAGATCAAATCGTTTTTATAGGATGTGATGTCATAGATCATATTACACTGATTGGTTAATTCTCGACCAGAGGTATTAAAAAAGATTTATAGTATGTGAGAAGCATAAAATTGTTTAAAAAGAGCCTTTGATGTTTACAAACAAAAATACTTTATTTCATGACTGGGAGGTAATTTTTTTTTAAGTTAAGATACTAGGACGTATTTAAAGGAGAATAGTAAAGACCAGTATGACAGCATCATTCATTTAAAAAGAATTTGTTACAGTTTTATAAATGTAACATGAAGAATTTTGACCATCCTACATAATAGGAGAAGCCTCCTTCTCTGCTGTGAGCACCCCACCAGAAAATAAACACAAGGGACCCAACTTAGAAGAATAAATTATGTGGTAACATGACAGTAATATGGGTTGATTCTCCTGGGAAATTCCAAGACCTCCAAACGATTTTATTAAAACATAGATTTTTTTTTTACAAAGATCTTGGCAAGATCAGAAGATAAACTATTTTTAAGGGTCTGAAATTTTTAAAATAAATTTATTGAGCTATCACTTACACACAATAAAATACACCCTTTTAAAGTTTGTGATTCAGTGAGGTTAGTAGATTCACAGGGTTGGTAATTTTTAAAATTACCAATATTTAATTTTAGAACATTTCACTAGCATGAAGAAAATTCATAAACTTAGCAATTATGCACCCTTCTATCTTTCTCCAGGTCTAGGCATCTATTAACCTACTTTCTGTCTTTACAGTTTTTCCTACTCAAAACGTTTCATATAAGTGGAATCGTATACTATGCGGTCTTTCATGCCTGGCTTCCTTTACTTAGTGGAATGTTTCCAAGGTTTATGCACGTTGTTACATGTATCAGTGTGTCCTTCCTTTTTATGGCTGAATAATATTCCATTTTATAGATATTCCACATTTTGCTCATTCATTTGTCTATTGATGAACATTTGGGTTGTTTCCACTTTGGGGCTATTTGGTACAAGTTTTGAAGGGAACATATATTTTTAATTATCTTTCAAAATGTAGCTTCTCATGGTTCAGGAGGCCAGAAGTCTGAAATCAAGGTGTTGGCAAGACTACCCTCCCTCCAGAGGCTGGAGGGGAGGACCCTTCCTTGACTTTTCCAGCTTCTGGCAGTTGCCGGCATCCTTGTGTTCCTTGGCTCATGAGTGCCTCTCTCCTCCCATGGCCTTTCTCTCTGTGTGTCTCTCTGCATCTTCTCGTCCTATGATGAGGAAACTAGTCATTGGATTTAGTTCCCCTCCTAAATCCAGGATGACTTCATGTCAAGATCCTCAACTGAATACGTCTGCAAAGACTCTATTTCCAAATAAGTTCACATTCTGAGATTCCGTGTGGGTGACTCAGCAGTAAAGAATCTTCTTGCAGTGCAGCAGTCACAGGAGATGTGGGTTCAGTCTCTGGGCTGGGAAGATCCCCTGGAGGAGGGTATGACAACCCACTGCAGTATTCCTGCCAGGAGAATCCCATGAACAGAGGAGTCTGGCGGGCTACAGTCCATAGAGTCACAGAGTTGGACATGAATGAAGTGACTGAGCACACGCATGAATTTGGGAGAGGGGTCATAGTTTCACCCACTAGGAAGCATCCAGCCCCCATGACTGGCTGCTTTTGAGCTGGACTCAGTCAATGGGGCACCAGCCAGAAACCAGAAGGCAGAAGGAGATTAGGGTGGGGCATTTGTTTCTCCTACCTCTCATCCTCCCATCCTTGGGGGTTGGCAGTGGCTGCATCCCTGCCCACCCAGGGTCCCTCTGTCTAAGCCCACAGTGAAGGTTCCAAGCCCCACTGGGCTCTGCCTTTCTCCCTCTCTTGCCCCTGCAGAATTGGGGTGGCAACACTCCATACTGTTTCCTGACCCTGAGGGCCCCCTCTCTCTTGCTGTTTCCTTTAACACTCCTCACCTTTGTAGAGAGTCCCTTTGCTAAAATATCTTCCAAAGAACCATCTGAACCAAAGAAGTTCTTTTTCCTGCTGGGACCCTAACTGATACAGAGATTATATTTAATATTTTCCCCCCAGCTCAAGCCAAAATGATGGTCCTTACAAAATAAAGAAATGTGAGTGCTTTGGGTTAAGCTCACCACTCTAGCAATACTGATAAATCAGAATGAGCTCTATAAAAGGGGAACTTGGCTAAGACAGTGTCTGTGTGAACTGCAGCCAGCTCCCTTTCTAGCCATGCTTCTGGCCTGGCTACAGGCAGGTGTGGGAGTCCACACCCAGGAAATTAGCACAAGTAGGGGGCAGGCAAACCCCAGCCATACTGCCAACTACCGCTGGCAAGGCACAGTATCCCAGCACAGAAGGCAAGAGCTTAACAGTTGCCCATAAATACACAGTATTTGTAAACCCAGGTGGCGCTAGTGGTAAAGAACCCGCCTGCCCATACAGGAGACATATTAGATTCCTGGGTGGGAAAGATCCCCTGGAGAAGGGAATGGCAACTCACTTCAGTATTCTTGCCTGGAAAATACCAAGGACAAAAGAGCCTGGCAGGCTACAGTCTACAGGGTTGCAAAGAGTTGGACACAACTGAAGCAACTTAATAGGCATGCATGCATTAAGGCACTCGATCAGTAGTTACAGTGTCGAAAAGGAGGGAGGAAGTGGCCATCTCCTTGCGCACTGTGGCTGACAGAAGTGACAGCAGAGGACTGAGAATTTGGTTCTAAAGGGTCCTGCTAAGAGACTGACACAAGCCAGAGTAGCAGCATACACTAAAAGACAAAAAGCTTCCTCTGCATGGTGTTGACCCAGACGGTTCAAGGCGACTGGCTTCACAGCTCAGGTAATATGGAGCGCGCGCGCCCGTGCGTGTGTGTGTGTGTGTGTGTGTTCGTGTGTGTGAGGGAGGAGGGATACGCATTTAGCTAAGACCTCTAGTATTCAGGAAAGGACAGAATTTGTTTGCAGGCCAGTCCCCCGTGGTGGTGCAGCCCAGGCCACTCTGGACCAGCAGCGCAGCCCCTCCCCTTCCCCTCCGACCCCTTCCTGGTCACACGTTTGTTCTCCTGTTCCATAGTTTTTATTACTACCTAGGCCTCCCTGCAATGGCACCCCACTCCAGTCCTCTTGCCTGGAAAACCCCATGGATGGAGGAGCCTGGTAGGCTGCAGTCCATGGGATCGCTGAGGGTCGAACACGACTGAGCAACTTCACATTCACTTTTCACTTTCATGAACTGGAGAAGGAAATGGCAACCCACTCCAGTGTTATTGCCTGGAGAATCCCAGGGATGGGGGAGCCTGGTGGGCTGCCGTCTATGGAGTCGCACAGAGTCGGACATGAGTGAAGTGACTTAGCAGCAGCAGCAGGCCTCCCTGTTTTCCTCTCTTTTGGTGTCCTGAGCTCTTTGCAACACAATGTGGGGGTACAGACCGCTATCTGTCCCCCCGAATCAGCAGTTCCCAAGAAGGGGGTGCCCTTTGGTTTTCAGAATCTGCCTGTGGGTTCCAGTGTGTTGGTTATGATATCACCGATTTTAAAATTTTTTTTCTTGTGTTTTTATATTTAAAAGGCGGTATATCTTTTATACTGGGAATTGCAGTATAAGAGGCATAATGCACTTTTATTTTTTTTACTTCTGTTGGTGTGTACTGTATATAGTCTGTGTGCTTCTTGTGATGAAAATAAACTCTATAAATTTTTTTGTATTGGGGTACAGTTGAATAACAATGCTGTGTTAGTTTCAGGCGTACAGCAAAGTAGTTCAGTTATACATATGCATAGAATTCAGAAAACTCTTTTGCCGTTTAGGTTAACACAGAATATTGAGTAGAGTTCCCTGTGCTATGCAGTAGGTCCTTGTTGTTTATCGATTTTAAATATAGTAGTGTGTATATGTCATTCCCTATCTATCCCTCCTCCCGCTCATCCCCTCTGGCAACCAGAACTTCATTCTTCAAGTCTGTGAGTCTGTTTCTGTTTTGTAAATAAGTTCATTTGTATCATTTTCTTTGGATTCCACATATAAGTGATGTCATACAATATTTGTCTTTCTCTGTCTGCTTACTTCACTTAGTATGGTAATCTCCATGTCTACCCATACTGCTGCAAATGGCATTATTTCATTCTTTTCAATGGCTGAGTAATATTCCATTGTATCTATGTACCACATCTTCTGTATCCAGTTATGCGTCATCGGACATTTAGGTTGCTTCCATTTCCTGGCTATTGCAAGCAGTGCGGCAGTGAATATTGGGGTACACGTGTACTTTCAAATTATGTTTTCCTCTGGATATATGCCCAGAAGTGGAGTTGTTAGGGGAGCTCACTGACGGAAACTGCCCACCCTGGCCAGGCATGGTAGTAACCATTTGCATGAGTTGTTTTATGACAGGAGATCCTGATAAGGAATACGGAACTAATAAGCCACCACCAACCAGAAGTGTTTGGGAAAGGTTAAAGAAGACACTGCGTGTCCGTCCACTTTCCAGAATCCCTCTCTCTAGCATCCATCTTGGCTGAGCGATGCGTGTGCCACCAGGAAAGACTTTGAATTAGAATGATTGGCCAAAGACTACCCGGAAACTAATCCCATCACCATAAAACCCGAGACTGTGAGCCAGGTGGCAGAGCAGTTCTCCTGGGTTTCCTTACCCTACTGCTCTCCACCCGGGTGCCCTTTCCCAGTAAAATCTCTTGCTTTGTCAGCACATGTGTCTCCTTGGACAATTCATTTCCTAGTGTTAAGACAAGAGCTCGGTTTTGGGCCCTGGAAGGGGTCTGCCTTCCTGCAACAGAATTGCTGGATCCTTTAGTTGCTCTATATGTAGTTTTTTCAGGAAGCCTCATACTGTTTTCCATAGTGGGTGTACCAGTTTACATTCCCCACACAGCATAGAAGGTTCTAAAAAAGGGGGCGTCCTATAGGAGAGATATATTAGTTAGGTCAGCTAGCATTTGCATTCTCTTCTCAAGCTGTTTTAGTTCTTTGTTTTAGTCTCTCCCAGCCTGGACACTATCTTCCCCAGCATGCCTTGTGGTTGTTTTGCTTAGCACCGCTGGTGACCTGTTTGATTACATCTGTCTGAGAGACCAATTCCACAAAGTGCCCCCAGATGGCCACTTTCTGCCATGCTCCATGGGACTGGAAAAGAGGTAGGGTCATATGACCCTAGTTGTGAGGCTTGGCTGTCAGGGATACACCCATCTGGAAGAGATGGATTCATTTCTGGAGAAAGAGGGTCTTGTATTTATATTCTTCCCCATGGAAATACCCTGGGCCAAACCAACAGACTGACGGATACTACCTCTCCCAGAAAAGTCCTTTCAAAAAGACGCAGATGAGTATGAGAACCTCTAGAAGGGGGCTTTTTTACATGATGATAGTTTGATACTAGCCAGATAGTTTTTTAAAATGATTAGATAAATAATTCATATGTATGCAGTTTGCCCCTTTTTTTTAATTGAAATGTATTTATTTATTTTAATTGGAGGCTAATTACAATGTTGTGATGGCACTGAATCATATACATTACCACATGTAAAACAGATAGCCAGTTTGCACTTATATGCCACTTTTTCTATTTAAAATATACTGTGACAGTCTCACATGCCATTAAAAATTCTTTTGTGACCTACAGATAATTATTACACAGCATATTATTCAATGTCTGTTATTGTAACCAAAAGCGAGGTCTGGCTCTTACTGCTCAAAAGTCAATAAAGAGACAAGACTGAGGGAAAGTAAAGTTTGCTTAATTTTGAATGTTGACAATTGGCTGGGAGGGCAGATGTCTGTCCAAATACTGACTCCCCTCATGACAATCAGTGGTCAAGAGCTGTTATAGGCAGAGTGAGGGGGCTACATGCAGAATCAGCACAGTCAGCTCTGACAGTCATCTTGAAGTTGGTCATCGGTGGTCTGACCAGAGTCATCTTGGTTGTCTTAAGTCCAGTTAGTCTTCGGTTCCAGGGTCAGCTTGTTCCCATTTCCTTGAGGCCAGTTCTTGGAATTGTGGCAGCCTATGTCATGGCTATAGTCTGGTCATCATGCAATTAACTTCTTCCACCTGGTGAGTGTTCTAGTATCTGTAAGACAGCTTACAGGACATGGCTCAGAAAATTATCTATAGCCCTTGACAAGGAACATCAAACCTGGTCTCCCGCCTTGCAGGTAGACTACCACCTGAGCCACCAAGGAAGCCCTAAGTGTTCTTGGCTTTGCTTAATGACCAAACTGTTATCGTTCAGTCTCCTTCGACGGTTTTCCTTTGTTTTTGCATGTTCTCATTTCTCTGATTAAGCTTAGTTTGGGCTAAAGTTTTTCCACAGATAAAAGGCAGGTGGAGAACATAGGCAGCAGGAATCATGAAGCATATTGTTCATTATCTGCTTCATTGTCATTATTTAGCCAATCACCTATTATTGGGCATCTGATGTGTTTGCAGCTTTTCAATATTATGAGTAGTGCTGTAATGAACATCCTTGCCTATATGTCTTTGGGCTTACCTTTGACTATTTCCCAAAGCCAGGTTCCTCATGGTGGAATTTATATGTCAAAGGTTTACATATTTTTAATTTTGGTATACTTTGTTAAAATACCCTCTTGAAAGATTGCTAATGTACCTCTCACTAATATGCTATTATCTTTCTAGATTTTGCAATGTGATGAGTGGGCTTGCCCAGTGGCTCAGTGGTAAAGAATCTGCCTGCAATGTAGGAGACACAGGATACGCAAGTTCAATCCCTAGGTCGGGAAGATCCCCTGTAGGAGGGCATGGAAACCCACTCCAGTATTCTTGCCTGGAGAATCCCATGAACAGAGGAGACTGGTGGGCTACAGTCCATGGGGTCACAAAGTGTTGGACACAACTGAAGTGATAAGGGAATGTGAGGAGTATAAATTGAAATTTCTATGTTTTTGCCTTTGATTATTAGTGAAATTTGCTGTGTTTAAAATTAATTAGGCATTTGAATGAATATCTATTCTTTACCCAGCTTTTCCACTGGACACATCAGCCATACTTTATTGAGTAATAAGAAGTCTTTATATTTTCAAAAATTTAAACCTTAATCAGAAATAATTTTCCCTGTTTGTCATTTGCATTTTCAGTTTGCTCTCAAAATTCTTTAATTTTATGGAAAAATTTAAATGTTTATATGACCTTGTATATCCATTTTTCTCTTGATGTCCTTTGAGGGGATTGCCTTTTTTATCCTTAGAAAAGTATTCTTACCCATGGAAACACAGACATATCCATGTAGTATTGTGTCTTATTTTTTCCTTGGTTTCATTTTTTTACATTTAAATAGTGAGATCATCTAAAGTATAATTCAGAGAAAGTTATAAATTAGCAATTTCAATGAATTAATTTTGTTCCAAATGGTCATCTAATTGTGCCAAAATAAGCTACTAAATAATTCACTCCTTATCTCTGATTTGAAATGCTATCTTCATTCTTGTTTGGTCTTGATCTTGCCCTTGACTTTGTATCCTGTTCTAATAACTGTTCATAACCTTGCCAGTCCCCTTCTATCTTAGCTACTAAAATATTAAAATAAATAAATAAAGAAACATTCTGTATCCCTATCTATCTAATCAATAACATAAGCCCTTCCCTGTCATTCTTTTGCAAAGTACACTTAACACAGTATCAGTCTGGGTACAATCAGGAGACAGAAACTGCACCGTGATTTAAACATGGAAAGTTTAAAATGAACGATCAGGTAGTTATGATAAAACAGTGACTGCAAAATACAGAAAACCTTAGCACTGCAAGAGAAAGGATGAGGAAGTTTACATCAGAGGGCTCCTCCCTTGCCTGGGCTCACACCTCACTCGATAGGGTGGAGATGGAGATCTTTGGATGACAAAGAGGTTGTCTGGGTCACATAAATTGCCAGGCCAGAGGCACGGGTGAGTCCCAGTTAATGCCCAGGTGCACGACAGAGAGATGCTAGTCCAGGCAGGAGCCTGGAGCCCACAGTGTCCATGCCAAGGGCCTGAAGGAGTTGATTGTCAGGTTGATGAGGAATCATGTGCTTTGGGTGCATGGCTAAAGCAGAATGTGAATACCTCTAGTACATCTTGTAGTATGTTATTCTTCCATATGCAGGTTACACTCATTTTTATATAGTCCCTAAATGTACCCCATTGGAATTATATTAAATATTTTCATGATTTTAGAGAAATTGATGTCCTTATAATCCTCAGTATTCTTGTCCAGGAATATATGTTTCCTCTCTGTTATTTTTATAGCCATCAGCAAAAATGTAGGATTTCTTCCTATATATTGTTTATTCCTTTAGTCTCTTCCTTTTTGCTATTTATATCTCATTTCTATTTCTTGTCTTCTTGCATTAACTAAACACTATCAAATATGAATGTGTGTTTAGTTGCTCAGTTGTGTCCGACTCTTTGTGACCCTTTGGATTATAGTCCGCCAGGCTCCTGTGTCCATGGAATCCTCAAGGCAAGAGTACTGTTATGGGTTGCTATTTCCTTCTCCAGGGGATCTTCCCGACCCAGGGATCACACCTGCATCTCTTATATGGCAAGTGGATTCTTTCCGACTGAGCCGCTGGGAAGCTCTTAGCAAACATGAATGTGAAAATGCTACCTGCTAGGCTGTATCTTGCTGTTCCTAGTTTTCTTTGTTTCTAGGAAGTGCCTCTCTAGCATTTATCACACGGATCATGTAGTTTTCCTTCTTTACACATTTCATGTGATGCATTACATTAATAAGCTTTAAATAGTAGGCTATCCTCATCAAAATAAGTCATAATTGGCCATGGTGCATTATCTTTCAGCCTAATACTGAATTTGACTGGCTAGTATTTTGTTTGGGATTTAGAGATCTATTGCAAAGGGGAATAATCTCTATTTTCTTTCTTGAACTGTTAGGTTTGAGAATCGGGATTAGCCTGGTTAGAAAAACAAACACAAAACTAGGAAGGATTCCATCTTTTTTGGAGTGTATAAATTAATGAATTTTCAAGTTTTAGAAATTTGAACTCTATAGTCTTTCTTCTTATTTCTTCTTCCCAATCTCTCTGCCTGCCTTGCTTCTGGCCCCTATCACTATGGATTCCCAACTGGTGTCTCTCAGCCTCCAGTCTCCCCTCCTGCAAAACTCATGGTAGGTGTTATGATTCAAATCCTGGCCCCAGACACCATGCCTTGAGTCACCAGTGTGCACAAGGATCCTGTGTCCAATAGTGAGTTTCAGCTGCCTGGCTACACTTGCTAGCTATGTGACCAACAGCAAGCTACATAACCTCTCTATGCCTGTCTGTGCCTATTTCCTGATTTGTAAAAGAGGATAGTAGCAACTTCCTTGTGTTCATTTCCTGGGGGTTTCTAGGAGAGAGATGAGCACGGAAGTAGTAAGTACTACTCCCATTGGACAGTGTCGTTTGTTGACTCGAAATTTTAAAATTGAGCATGTATTTTATATATCTTTTTGTTTTTTCCCATTTCACTTTTCTGGGAATTTATTTTTATCCTATTTTACAAAAGTGGCAGTCTGTTACACATTGGGAGGAAACGCCGCCACACAATGGTCCTCCCCTACTAAGAGTGTGGGAGCACTGCTCTAAAAAGCCTTGGCCCTTCATCTCTCCAGAAACTCTGGAGTCCTGCTTGATCACACTTGACCAGCAGGGCAGTGCTCACACCAGGTGTGAAGCAGGTCACCTGGAAAAGATCATTTTAGGTATCCTAACATCGCCAGCACCCAACTGGGGCTTAGAATGTTGCATAAACTCCATGAGGGCTCAGATCTGCTAAGCAGCAAAGGCATTTCAAATGTGGAGCTCTCAAGTCCTGAAACACACATTCCTCCCATGTGACTGGTGAACTTGGCGGGGGTGGTGGGGGAGTGGCAGGAAATGGGGTGGGGATGGAGATGATCGGGTCCTGATGACTGATGAGCACACTCGTCTCTCCATTGCCAGTCTTCTCTTCCAGGTGCAATTAGATTCTAATCTAGGCACAGTGAACTCACAAGTGTCTTTTTTTAAAAGCAAAACCAGGGTACTATCTATCTCAAATATTAAGAAGCAAGAGGCATTGAGCTGTTCCAACAGCTCATAACCAAAGTACCAGAGTATAGGTAGTTAGAAATAGCAACCTTTCAAGCTTTATCCAGGATGCCAGTCATCTTTTCATTTTTTTGGGGGAAAAAAGACAATTTAGCTTCAAGATCCAGTGTTTCAGATGCTCTGAAGGATCCTGAACTGAAGACAATATTTTCTCCAACACGAGCTTGTCTGTGGATTAAAGGCAAGCATTTCAAAAATTATTCTGTAGCTTAAGAAAACATACTTCAACAATTACTGTTTCCTTTTCCATGTAACCAAATTCACTGTACATTACAACTTTAAAGCTGAGATCTAAGGTTTTGATCAGCCCTTTAATCCTGCCTGTGGCTTCGGGTCCTTCCTGCTCTTTATGAGAAGGGCTCCAGGCCAGCAGCTGCCTGTGAACTTAAAAAAAAAAAAAAAAGGAAAAAAAGGGAAAGAACTTAGCTGACTGGGAACAAAGTTCTAAGGCATTAAAAAGGTTAAGCCATGGCATTTAAAAATCTGACACTTGAAGAAGATGTAACTTAATGACACGTCTCCACCTTTGTGCTCTTTAGAGAGCTTTAGGTCAAATAAAATTACTAAAGAGAGAAGTGACATTGAATCTCTTTCTTGTCCAGTAAGTTGAAAACTCGCCAGGAGCCCCTAACTTCATGTTTTCAAAATTGAACCTGCTTTTGTCTTTATTGGGTGTGCCGCGTTTACCCAACTTTCTTTCTTTTTTTTTTTTTTCATTCAATGGTCTTCCTCTGAGTCAGCTTAGTTTCACTGTCCTGTACATTAAGACGATGTCATCAGCAGGATAAGGGGGTGACGGGGGAGGTCCAACAAGGTTGCTGAAATTGTGGTTCATGATTCAATGCAGATTCTTCAGAAAGCATGGATTCATGGGCAAGCATTTGGATTATGACTCATAACTTACTAGTACACGACTTGAGCAAGTTGCTTCATCTCCCTGGGCTCTCCATGCTACTGGAGAGGTCCAGGAGTATTCACCTTACAGGATGACTAGGAGAATGGAGTGAGATGAGAAAAGCCTTTTAACACATAGCCATCAGATCATGCTTATTACACATATTGCACAGACCATGGTTCCATGCTTCAATGTGCTGTTGCCAACTTTATTGTCACTCAAGCAAAAGGTCATCTTAGAAGTTCCATAGAGAAGACGACTTAACACAGTTAGAGCCTCTTAGAACAAAGAAAATCCTCTGGTTCTACACTTGCCCTTCAAAATTTCCATTAGGGAGGAAGGAGGCTTCAGTTTCAATTGTATCCACTGAAAGAGGAAGTTCAGGTTCAAGGATGTCCTGACAAGTCTCTCCCTTCTTTTTTCCTTATTTCCCTCTCATTTTCACACCATTTGCATTCATCAGAAATGCTGGGTTTTTGCTCAAGATCTTTGAGAACAGATTTAACACAACATCTGAGACGCTGCCGTCTCCCAATGAAAACCAAGTGAGTAATAGGATTATGGTTCTGAAACATAACTCCTGACATCCTCATGCCGGGCTGGCCCTGTTATATGTTCCAGCTTTTCTTAAATAGGTCCAGGCTGTGTCAAAACCCAGCAGCATGTGAAGATCCCCAAATGAAGGTCGACACCACCCTGAGCAGCTTGGGAAGGTCTTCCGTTCCTGTGCCTTCAGCTCCAATGAGCAGAAGCCATCACACCCTACAAATCGCACGAAGAGGAGTTCAGACTCAAAAGTCTGTTTCTGTTTATTTGAGCCAACGCCTCCTGGTAAAGCTGAATAAACCAGATACTTGCTGCATTCTGCTAGGACAGATGTAACTTAAAATAGAAAGAAAGAAAAGGCAGACTTTTCCTCTCACCCTCTCCTGTAAGTTCTTCCTCTACGAATCCACCGACGGCTCATCTCCCCAGAGCTCCCAACTACACGCGTTAACAGCTGTCTACCCGATCAATGCCGGTCTCCCCAGGCATCTCTTTTCCTGTTTATACTTGTACATCAAATGTGCCTCTGGAAAATTCCCTGATTTCTTTTGTCCTGTTTTCTTTGTTCTGTTTCCATTTGGAAATGACATGTAAGGGAAATGGCTTATTTCAACAACTGGAGATGATGGGAAAATAGGCAAACGAAAACACACACACACACACACACACACACACACACACACACACACACACACACACACACGGAGGCTCTGAGAAAGCAAATCTCCAAGCCGTGTGGACTTCTTTGGGAGAAATTGGGTACAAAATGGGACAGCAGAAGTTTATCTGGAAATTTCAACTTCTAAACTACTTTGCTTCTGCAGGTAAACAGGGTCCAACTGTAGAGCCCAGGGAACTATACTCAGTATCCTGTAATGGAAAAGAATACGTAAAAGAATATATATTGGGGGGTTGGGATTGACATATATACACCACTGTGTACAGATAACTAATGGTAATCTACTGCATAGCACAGGGGGAAGGGAAGAAGGTACAGTCTGTTTATAGGACATGTAACAAGTGAACCTTAAAAATGCATTCCAGTATACAGTAGATACAGACAACTACTGTCTGACTCCACTTTTACGAGGTACCTGGGACAGTCAAATTCATAGAGTCAGAAGGTGCTTTGGTAGATGCCAGGGGCTGGGGGTGGGGTGGGGTGGGGTCAGGGGATGGAGACTTAATGTTTAGCAGGGATAGACTTTCCATTCAGGAAAGTGAGACATTCCAGAAAGGGATGATGGTGAGAGTCACACAAGAGTGTGAATGTACTTAGTGCCACTGAACTGTACACTTACATTTGGTTAAAATAGTGTGTTTTATATTAGGTGACTTTTACCACAATAAAAAAAAAACAATAAAAGGAACAATATTTATGTATTAAATGGCAACCCACTCCAGTACTCTTGCCTGGAGAATCCCACGGACAGAGGAGCCTGACAGGCTACAGTCCATGGGATCGCAAGTGTCGGACACGACTTAGCGTCTAAACAACCACCATATGCATATAAGTATAACTGAATCACTTTGCTGTACGTTGTAAATCAACTATACTTCAATAAATAAATAATAATAACCACCGTTAATAATTTAGTATTTAACCTTTAAGACCTTAATGTAACAATGTTTTATCCTTTTAAAAAGGTACCATTTACACTAACTACTTTGTTTCTGATTATTGCTGTGTGTGCATACTCAGTCGCTCAGTTATGTCTGACTCTTTGTGATCCCCATAGCTGGCCTGGGTCCTCTGTCCATGGGATTTCCCATGCAAGAATACTGGAGTGGGTTGCTGTTTCCTACTCCAGTGATTATCATCAGGTGCAGTTAAATACCAGCCTGGTGGTTGAATCCAAACATGCCCTTGACGTCCAGTCTCTCTTTGGAAGCAGCCAGTTCCCACAAGAAGACCCATGTTCCCATCATGCAGACAGCAGTGATGCTAAAAGATGAACAGCCTGGCGAATTGAGGTAGCGGTTCGTCCTCATCAGTCATCCCAAGTGAGCACAACACTAAAATAGAAAGGGCTTGCTTTCTATGCGTGTAGGCAGCCCCACTGCGTCTGAACACATGGTCAAGCCATCACCATTTGCTCCAGCACTGTGACAAATGAAATCTCTATGAAGACCATTTGCAGACATATATTTTAATTGGTAACATTTAACGGATTATGGAGAAGCCAGGAGAAGACGACCTCGAACAGTTCCAAACTAAACATAATCCATATTGTGAATGGAACTTTGAGGTGTGGAGAGGGGCGTTTAAAATCCTTAATATTTCATGAAAGTGATACTGGTGTTTACAGGTTTGGTTTTGATTAAACTTCCAAGCCCTACACATCTCTCCTCCTTCTCCCTTGGCAGGGCATTTAAATAATACTGTAAAAAAGGGTTTGATAATCTTTTTGTTTATCTTTGCGACAAAACTGAGCTCAGATGATTCACAAATCATATTTCTGTAGCTTTAACCCCCTGACCCTCAGGAGAGCTCGGCAGGCTACTATATAATAAAATTCCCCACTGTGGGGGAAGAGCCCAGGGCAAGCTCAGTGCTAATCATGAGAGAGCATGCCTTGCATAACTGCGCTCTGTTTTGATGAAATATTCATCTATATTGATATTGAAGTAATAAAAATTAGTGTTGAAAAGTTCCACAACCCCTTTGCAAGCTCAGTCCTGACATGTTAAATGTCATGCTTTCAAAGGGTCACTGAGATCATGATTTGCTGGGATCTGTTTCTGACCTTGATAATGAAAACTAAACCACGGTTGAAATGTTTTGATCCTCTAGGGTAACGTCAATCACAGATATTGTCTGATTTTTTTAAAATAGAAATAAACTGCTTTTTTTTAACCACTTTGAAAGGATTGTATGTCCACACAAACTCAAATGGTTCAAAAATATGTACAGTAGAGAATAGAAATAGTGCATATTACCAGTATCCAGAATATCTGTCCATCCAGATCTATAGAATCATCTGTGGACTCAAACACACACACAAACACACACACACACACACACACACACACACACACACACACACCAGGATATAGTTCTAAGTATATGGAGAGAAAGAGAGAATGAGATTCTGGAGAGTAAAGGAGAGGAAGAGAGAGATACTAAAGAAGGATTGTCTTACACAGAAGTAGCTTTTCAGTTCAGTTCAGTTCTGTCGCTCAGTCGTGTCTGACTCCTTGCGACCCCATGAATTGCAGCACACCAGGCCTCCCTGTCCATCACCAATTCCTGGAGTTCACTCAAACTCACGTCCATCGAGTCAGTGATGCCATCCACCCATCTCATCCTCTGTCGTCCCCTTTCCCTCCTGCCCCCAATCCCTCCTAGCATCAGAGTCTTTTCCAATGAGTCAACTCTTCGCATGAGGTGGCCAAAGTACTGCAGTTTCAGCTTTAGCATCATTCCTTCTAAAGAACACTCAGGACTGATCTCCTTCAGAATACACTGGTTGGATCTCCTTGCAGTCCAAGGGATGCTCAAGAGTCTTCTCCAACACCACAGTTCAAAATCATCAATTCTTCAGCGCTCTGCTTTCTTCACAGTCCAACTCTCACATCTATCCATGACCACTGGGAAAACCATAGCCTTGACTAGACCGACCTTTATTGGCAAAGTAATGTCTCTGCTTTTGAATATGCTATCTAGGTTGGTCATAACTTTCTTCCAGGGAGTAAGCGTCTTTTAATTTTATGGCTTCAGTCACCATCTGCAGTGATTTTGGAGCCCAAAAAATAAAGTCTGATGCTGTTTCTACTGTTTCCCCATCTATTTCCCATGAAGTGATGGGACCAGATGCCATGATCTTCGTTTAGTAAGTGAATTGTGTACCTTTTTTGGATGCCAGTAAACATAGGCCTGTACATAAATTTTAACAGCTCTGTGAATTACTACCATCCATGGCTTAATTCATTCAAACATTCTCCACCAACAGACATTTCTGTTGTTTCCACAGAGCCAGTATTTCAACAACCTTTGTTCTTTGTGGTTTTTAGGTAGAAGTTGATTCACACTGAGTTCTTCTTGGAGGTAATGACTAGAAGTCAGATTTGAGTAGAATGATCAATTATTTCATGCTTAGCTCTTATCAACTTAGGGTGTAAGAATAATTCCCTTAATTTATTATATCAAATCTCCTCAAGGAGCAAAAAGGATTGGCATGGAAAAGAAATGAACCTGGTCTAAAAGAGAAGAGTAATGAGGTCAGATTTGGAAAGCCCTCTAAGATCCTAACAGGAGTTGCATATATGAGTATGGTAAATATAGAATGGACATCTATGAAATTGGTATATTTTGCTTGTGCTCACAATGTTGTCAACCACCTGCTTCATTATGGTCTCACATCTCTCAAAAGTGTTTCATTTTTTAAATAGCTCAGTTGGTAAAGAATCCGCCTGCAATGAGGGAGACCTGGGTTCCATCCCTGGGTTGAGAAGATCCCCTGGAGAAGGGAAAGGCTAGCCACTCCAGTATTCTGGCCTGGAGAATTCCATGGACTGTATAGTCCATGGGGTCATAGTCAGACAGGACTGAGTGACTTTCACTTTCACTCCTTTCAAACCCAAATCAAGTAACAGTCAAGGAACACACAAGTAACATTAATTACTTTATGTGAATTTCCACATTGTCATTTCTGTGTATTAATAGATTCATACAGAACATAACACCCATCAAGTATTACATTGAGATTTGTGTCAGCATGGTTGCGATGTCTTGATGTTCTGTGCACTGAAATATGTGTATTTATTTAAGCAGAGAAATACAAACACATGTGCAGGTTTTTTTGCTTAAAAGGGTGGATCACTTAGCAATTAAGAGCGTGCACTTTAGGCTCAAAGAGATCTGGACTCAAAAATCTCCAATTGTCTCTATGGACAAATTGTTTCTTCATCTGAAAAGTAGAGATAATAACAGGGCTTAGCTGGCAGGGGTGTGGTGAGAAGTAAATGAATCCTATTCCTAAGCCACTTAGCAAGTGCCTGATACAAAGCAAACGTTCAATAAAAAATTCTATATTATCAGAACGGTGATGATGCAAACAGTGAAGGCATAGTTTAAGTGGAAGTTAATGATAAATGTTGGGCACGCTGAGGGATTCAGATGAGCAGTGACGTAGTCCATCTTGTGTGACTTAAGTGAACTAAATACTGGAGTGACTCACCATCATTCTTTTAGATGGAAAAACTAAACTTTATAAAGATGTCAGTTTCCTGTAAATAAACACGTCCATTTCATACATCACCAATCACAACAGGACTTTTCCTGGAGCTTAATGCTGGTAATAGCATCTTTGCAAGTTATGACTGTCTGTTAAAGGGAATTTTGGGTCTACCAGATACGGTGCCAAACATTTGTCTACATTATCTCATTTTATCTCCATAACAGCTTAATTGGGGTCTCCTATCATTTGCACATTGAAAGTGTAAAATTCAATGGCTTTTAGTATCTTCAGAGCTGTGAGGTCACCACAGTTTTAGAACATTTTCATTGCTGCTGCTGCTGCTGCGAAGTCGCTTCAGTCGTGTCCGACTCTGTGCGACCCCATAGACGGCAGCCCACCAGGCTCCTCCGTCACCCCCAAGAGGAACCCTGCATACATTAACAGTCACTTCTAATTTTACCTCAATTTATTTTCCTACACAATAAATAACCTAATTTCTGTCACTATAGATTCACATATTCTGGACACTCCTATATATGGAATCCTTTAATTTTTTTGTCCTTTGTCTTCCTTCATTTAGCATCATGTTTTTGAGGTATACCCAACAAAGTAGCATGTGTCAGCACTTCATCCCTTATATTTCCAAATAATATTCCACTGTATGGAGAGACCACATTTTGTTTATCCATGTATCAGTTGATGGATATTTGAGTTGTTTCCATGTTTTTAGTTTTGTAAATAATGCTGTTATAAGTATTCCCATACACGTTTTTGCACGGGTATGTTCTCATTTCTCTTGGGTATAAATCTAAGTGTAGAATTTCTGGGTCAGTCATGGGTGCCTCCATGTTTAATCTATTGAAGAAATTTTAGACTATTTTTCAAAGCAGCTGCACAATTTACATTCCTGTCAGCCGTGTATGAAGGAACCTATTTCTTCACATCCTCCTGAACACTTGTCTTTTTATTATAATTCCCCAGTGAGTGTGAAGTGGTATCTATCTCATGTGGATTTGATCTGAATTTTCTTGATGTCTAATAACATTGAGTATCTTTTCATATGCTTTTTGGCTCTTTCTAAATTTTCTTTCTCTATGTCTTCTTTGTCCATTTCTAATAAGGCTATTTGTCTTTTTTATTATTGAGTTATCAGAGCTCTTTATATATTCTAGATACCATTCCCTAATCAAAAAATATGATTTATACGTATCTTACCTTGCTCTGTGATTTGTCTTTTCACTTTCTTGACAATGTCTTTCGAAGCTCATTTTTTAAAAAATTGATGAAGTTCAATTTACCTCTTTCAAATTGTGTTTATATTTTGGGTGTCATAGTTAAGAAACCATGGCTTACTCCAAAGTCAGGAAGATTTACTTCTATGTTTTTTCCTGAGATTTTTATAGTTTTAGGTCTTACATTTAGATCTTTAATCCATTTTGAGTTAATTTTTGTAAGCTATGTAAGATAGGGTTTAATTTCATTCATTTCCATGTGGATATTCATTTATCCTAATGCTGTTTGTCGAAGAGATATTCTTTCCTCCTTAAATTATTGTGCCAAACTTTTGAAAAAATAGTTGACAAATAGGTAAGGGTTTATTGCTGAATTTTCAGTTCTGTTTCACTGATCAATGTCTATCATAACACCAGTACCACACTATCTTAATTACTATAGCTTTGTTCAGTTCAGTTCAGTTCTGTCGCTCAGTCATGTACAACTCTTTGAGACACCATGAACTGCAGCACGCCAGGCCCCCCAGTCCATCACCAACTCCTGGAGTTTACCCAAACTCATGTCCATTGAGTCAGTGATGCCATCAAACCATCTTATCCTCTGTTGTTCCCTTCTCCTCCTGCCCTCAATCTTTCCCAGCATCAGGGTCTTTTCAAATGAGTCAGCTCTTCACATCAGGTGCCCAAAGTATTGGAGTTTCAGCTTCAGCATCAGTCCTTTTAATGAACACCCAGGATTGATCTCCTTTAGCATGGACTGGCTGGATCTCCCTGCAGTCCAAGAGACTCTCAAGAGTCTTCTCCAACACCACAATTCAAAAGCATCAATTCTTCGGCACTCAGCTTTCTTTATAGTCCAATTCTCACATTCATACATGACCACTGGAAAAACCATAGCCTTGACGAGACGGACCTTTGTTGGCAAAGTAATGTCTCTGCTTTTTAATATGCTATCTAGGTTGGTCATAACTTTTCTTCCAAGGAGTAAGCATCTTTTAATTTCAAGGCTGCAATCACCATCTGCAGTGATTTTGGAGCCCAGAAAAATAAAGTCAGCCACTGTTTCCGCTGTGTCTCCATCTATTTGCCATGAAGTGATGGGACCAGATGCCTTGATCTTCGTTTTCTGAATGTTGAGCTTTAAGCCAACTTTTTCACTCTCCTCTTTCACTTTCATCAAGAGGCTCTTTAGTTCCTCTTCACTTTCTGCCATAAAGTTGGTGTCATCTGCATATCTGAGGTTATTGATATTTCTTCCAGTAATCTTGATTCTAACTTGTGCTTCATCCAGCCCAGCATTTCTCATGATGTACTCTGCATATAAGTTAAATAAGCAGGGTGACAATATACGGCCTTGAAGTACTCCTTTTCCTATTTGGAACCAGTCTGTTGTTCCATGTCCAGTTCTAACTGTTGCTTCCTGGCCTGCATACAGATTTCTCAAGAGGCAGGTCAGTTCAGTTCAGCTACTCAGTCGTGTCCAACTCTTTGTGACCCCATGAATTGCAGCACGCCAGGCCTCCGTGTCCATCACCAACTCCCGGAGTTCACTCAGACTCACGTCCATTGAGTCAGTGATGCCATAGTAAAATTCAAAATCAGGAATTATAAGTCCATCAACTTTGTGCCTCATTTTCAAGACTGTTCTGCCCATTTGGGAGTCTCTTATATTTTCATGTATGTTTAAGAGCTATCTTGTCAACTTTTGCAAATAAGCCAGGTGGAATTTTAATAAGGATGGTTTTAAATGTCTAGATCAGTCAGGGGGTATTTTCATCTTAACAATATAAGTCTTCTGAACCATGAACATTGCATACTATTCCTTTTCTTAGATCTCCTTTCAAATATGAAAATATTTAATATTTTTAAATGGTCAAAGCGAAGTGAAAGAAAATAGCAAAAGTGTTACTCGATGAGTTGTGTCCAACTTTTTGTGACACCATTGACTGCAGCCTGCCAGGCTCCTCTGTCCATGAGATTTCCCAGGCAAGAATACTGGAGGAGGTAACCATTCCCTTCTCCAAGGGATCTTCCCCACTGAGGGATTGAATCTGGACCTCCTGCATTGCAGGCAGATTCTTTACCATCTGAGCCACCAGGGAAGCCCCAAAGTATGTACTTTATACTTCTTTTGTTAGGTAATTCCTAATTATTTTATCCTTTTTGATGCTATGTAAACAGAATTGTTTTTAAATTTTATTTATGGTTTATTCATTGTTGGTGTATAGCAATACAGCTAATTTTTGTATATTGATATTGTATCACATGACTATACTGAACCTCTTTATTAGTTCTAATAGTTTTTCTGGATTCCTTAGGATTTTCTATATACAAAATTTCAGCATCTGCAAATAGAAGAAGTCTTACTACTTTATTTCCAATTTGAATGCCTTTTCCCTCCATTTTCTTGTTAATTATCCTGACTAGAACTTCTAACGCAATGTTGAATAGAAGTGGCAAGAGCAGACATTCCTGTCTTGTTCCTGATCCTAGGAGGAAAGCAGCCTTTTACTTTACATATACTAGCTGTGGTTTTTTTCATGGATCCCCTTTATCAGATTGAAGAAGGTCCTTCCCATTGCTAGTCTGTCAAGTGTTCTATCATGAAAGAATATTGAATTCTGTCAAATCCTTTTTCTGAATATATTAAAATGACCATATGGTTTTGGCCCTTTAATCTATGGATATGGTATGTTACATTAATTGATTTGTGGATGTTAAATCTACCTTGCATCCCTGGGATAAATCCCACTTGGTCATGGTGTATAATCTTTTTTATATGCCCTAGATTCAGTTTGCTAGTATTGGGGATTTTTGTACCTATTTCATAAAGTATATTGGTCTGCATTTTTCTTGTGATAGCTTTGACTGATTTTGCTAGCTTTGTAAAAAACAAAACAAAACAAAATCCCCAACACTTTGGCAAATGATCCTTCCTATTTTTTTCAAGTTTGTGAATAATTTATATTAATTCTTCTCTAGGTATGTGGTTCAACTCACCAGTAAGGAAAATAAAGCAAGAGAGCAAAATGCTTCATCAGATATCAAAAATGCATTTAAAAAACCCAATAACAATTAAAACAGTTTAGCACTGACACAGTTTTATATATAGCTTTTTAGAAGAGATTCAGTGATCTGGAATACACACATACACCTATATATTCATGTATGATTGTAGTGTTGGAGCAGATATTGTTCCTGGCTTAACCAGCATCCAATACCCTCTTCTTACTGCCAAACAGAACCTGACTTTGTTCAACACTGTATGCACCTCCACACCTCCCCCATTCAGCTCGGGAAGTCAGGCTGTATCTTAGGGATACATCACATTCTTGCTAATGATTGGTTCATAAAAGGACATGTCACGCTTTCTGGCCAATGAGATGTGAAGAAAGTTGCCACTACCTCTGAACCAATGGGTCTTCAAGGCTGCACAACCACAGTTGTCTCAAGTCCTCCTCAAATTATCATCTTGGAATTTCCCTTAACTATTATTCGTAATAGTTAAGGCATTTTCTCAGTATATTCCATTATTGGTTTGGTGAAATACATTCTACAGTCGCTTCCTGAGAAAAGGGAGTAAATTATCGATTCTCTGCATTTCTCAAGCATCTTCCTTTCACCCTTTGACTTGATCAATAGAGAGAGTAAGCGGAACATTTTAGGTTGGAAACCACTTTCCTTTGAGATGTTGAAGATACCCGTCCCTGACTTCTAGCTTTCAGTGCTGAGGTTGAATCATCTGATATTGTTTTGATAAGCAGTCCTGGAGACATGACTCTTTTTCTGCCTTGTAGCTACTTTCCTTTTTGTCCCTGATGTTATTGACTTTTGCATCTTACTGCTTGGAAGATTTAACATCTTATTGGCCATTTTAATGTTCCTTTCCAAAATGTTTATTCATATCCTTTTCTTGCTCATCTATGGTACAGCTTGTTGCTCCAAAACATCATTTGGTCTTGTATTTTATTCGTGATACACTTTGCTGAACAAAAATCTTAGATCTTTAAATATCTTTATATATATATATATACACACACATATATACTCTGTACATACACACACACACACATATATACATATATATTGTGCTGTGCTTAGTCACTCAGTGGTGTCTGATTCTTTGCGATCCCATGGACTGTAGTCTGTCAGGCTGCTCTGTCCATTGGGATTCTCCAGGCAAGAGTACTGGAGTGGGTTGCCTTGCTCTTCTCCTGGGGAATCTTCGCAACCCAGGGATCGAACCCAGGTTTCTTGCATTGCAGGCAGATTCTTTACCATCTGAGCCGTCAGGGAAGCCTATATACATTAGGTAGGTAGAAAAGTAATTTTGACTTTGCATGGTTGAACGTTGCTGTTTGATAATGGAATACATTCTTAGATAAATGTGGTTACTTATACATCATTTCCCTGGTGGCTCAGACGGTTAAGCGTCTGTCTACAATGCGGGAGACCTGGGTTCAATCCCTGGGTTGGGAAGATCCCCTGGAGAAGGAAATGGCAATCCACTCCAGTACTATTGCCTGGAAAATCCCATGGACAGAGGAGCCTGGTAGGCTACATGTAGTCCATGGGGTCGCAAAGAGTTGGACATGACTGAGCGACTTCACTTCATACATCATTTTAATGTTCATTTCTTGCTTTTTTTTTTTTTTTTCTGCTAATGGCTTCTTACTTGCTGTTCATTTTATATTTATTTTAGACTAGGAAAATGATGTTAGACAAAAGGAAAATTCAAGTGATTTTCTTATTTGAGTTGAAAATGGGTCATAAAGCACCGGAGACAACTCGCAATATCAACAACGCATTTGGCTCAGGAAATGCTAACAAATACACAGTCCACTGATGGTTCAAGAAGTTTTGCAAAGGAGACGAGAACCTTGAAGTTGGGGAGTCTAGCAGGTGGCCATTGGAACTTGACAATGACCAATTGGGAGGATCATCAAAGCTGATCCTCTTACAACTATATGAGAAGTTGTTAAAGAACTCAACATGGACCATTCTCTGGTCACATGGCATTGGAAGCAAATTGGAAAAGTGAAAAAGCTTGATAAGTAGGTGCCTCACGAGCTGACCACAAATCAAAAATATCGTCATTTTAAAGTGTTGTCTTATTTAAAAAAATAAAAAAAGAAAAAATAAAGTATTGTCTTTTCTTATTCTGTGCAACAATGATGAACTATTTCTTGACTGAATTGTGATGTGCAACAAAAAGTGGATTTTATATGACAGCCGTTGACAACCAGCTCAATGGCTGAACCAAAAAGAAGCTCCAAAGCACTTCCCAAAGTTAAACCTGCACCAAAAAGCGTCATGGTCACTGCTTGGTGGTCTGCCGTCAGCTTGATCCACTACACCCTTCTGGATCCTGTTCTTCTCATCTGAGAAGAACACTCAGCAAATTGATGAGATGCACCAAAAACTGCAGTGCCTGTAGCCAGCATTGGTCAACAGAAAGGACCTAATTCTTCTCCATGACAAAGCCCGCAAGTCACACAACCCACACTTCAAAAGTTGAATGAATTGGGCTATGAAGCTTTGCCTCACCTGACTCCTACCAACTGACTCCCACTTCTTCAAGCATCTTGACAATTTTTTGCAGGGAAAATGCTTCCATAACCAGCAAGAGGCAAAAAATGCTTTCCAAGCGTTTGTCAAATCCTCAAGCACAGATTTTTAACTTACTTATTTCTCATTGACAAAAATGTGTTGAATGTAATGGTTCCTATTTTGATTAATAAAGATATGTTTGGAGCCTAGTTATAATAATTTAAAATTCATGATCCTAAACCAAATTATGTTTGCACCAACTTAATATATTTTCTGGGTTTTCTAAGTTATAAAGACCTCCTGAACCCTTAGGCTGCAACTTAGAATCTCCCAAATTTTCTTCAAATATTTGTGTTTATTTTTTACACTCAAATCTTTAATTCATCAGGAATTTGAATTTGTATACATTGTGAGTTAAATATGCAATGAGGTATTACACTGATTGTGCCACTCATTTATTTTAAAATCTTTTTTCTTATTCAACTGAAAAATCACCTTTGCTCTATCAGATTTCATTTATACTGATATCCATTTCTTATTGATCATTCTTCCCCAATGGTCTATTTGTCAATTCCAATGTCAATACCATTTTGTTTGGAATCAAGTTTTCATACTTGGTGAGAAAAGCTAGTGTCTTGTTATTATTTTCCTTTCTTTATGAGGGCTGTTCTAATTTATCCTCTGATATAAATAATATGATCATTTAAAAAATCTCCCCAATAAAAGATTTAATTGGAATACTTTCAATTTATGAATTAATTTAGACGAAATGACATTTAAAATTGTTGGAATTTCCCTGCTGATCCAGTGGTTAAGAATACACCTTCCAATGCAGGGGACATGGGTTCTAACCCTAGTCTGGGAAGATTCCACATGTCACAGGGCAAGTAAGCTCATGTGCCACAACTAGAGCAGCCCACACTGCAACTGATGAACTTGTGCAGTCTAGACCCCGTGCTGTGCAATAAGAGAAAGCCATGTTGCGACTAGAGAGAAGCCCCCACATGCCACAGCTAGAGAAAAAGTCCATGTGCTGCAAAGGAGGAGCCTACATGCCACAACGAAGACCCAGAGCAGCCTAACAGTCTTTCCATCCTAGAATGTGATATGACCTCCCATTTATTCAGGTCTTATTTTATGCCCTTCGATGTGATTTTACAGTTTATGCATCTAAGTCCTATGTGCCCAGTCCCCAGTTAGTCACTCTGTCATGTCAGATTCTTTGTGACCCCATGAACTGCAACCTGTCAGGTTCCTCTGTCCATGAAATTCTCCAGGCAGGAAAACTGGAGTGGGTAGCCATTCTCTTCTCTAGGGGATCTTCTTGACCTAGGAATTGAACCCATGTCTCCTAAATCGCAGGCAAATTCTTCATCATCTGAGCCTCCAGGGAAGGCCCTACACTTTTTTGCTAAATGATAATACCCAGTGCTAGAGAGGATGCAGTGAAACTTACATCTACTTGGCTGGCAGCAACAGAAAGTACCCCAATCAACAGTAGCTCTTTATAAAGAGCAAGTTTACAATATACAAAGAGTCCTAAAAAGTGAACATTTTCCTGGGAGATAATACATGCTTTAGAGAATTTATCCTCAATATATTTCCAGGAGAAAGAAAAAGCTATAGGTTAGGTGTGGCATTGTTTACAGTGTTGAAAACTTAGAATCAGTATAAAAATGAATTCAAAAGGAGTTTTTCAACTTATGGCAAACTCACTTAATAGCATGGGTCCTTAAAGTGGCATATGAAATGTATGTAACATGATTGCTACATAATAAGAAGGAAATGGGATAGAAAATTGAATGCATAGGGACTTCCCTGGCTGTCCAGTGATTAAGACTTTGCCTTCCAATGCAGGGGGTGGGGATTTGAACCCTGATTGGGGAGCTAAGATGCCACATGCCTTGCAGACAAGTGACCAAAACATAAATCGGAAGCAACATTGTGACAAATTCAATAAAGACTTTAAAAATGGTCCACATTAAAAAAATCTTTAAAAAATTGAATGTATAGGCTACAACTGAAAGAAATATGCTTAGTCACTTCAGTCGTGTCTGACTCTTTGCAACGTTATGGATCGTAGCCCTCCAGGCTCTTTTATCCATGAGATTCTCCAGGCAAGAATACTGGAGTGGGTTACCATTCACTTCTCCAGGGCATCTTCCTGACCCAGAGATCTATATGTATATAAATGTAGGGGAAAGAACAGGTGACAATACACCAAAATGTTACCAAGCAATATTGGTTTCTTGAGATGATAGATGAGCTTTTTCTTCTATTTCCCACACTTTGAAAAATTTCATTGTTTATTTTGACAAAGAGTTGGACATGACTGAGCAACTAACACTGCTATTTAAAAAAACAGCATTAAATGTTACTAATAAGGATTAGGGCTTCCCAGATGGCTCTGTGGTAAAGAACCCACCTGCCAGTGCAGGGGATATGGGTTTGATTCCTGAGTCAGGAAGATCCTCTGGAGAAGAAAATGGCAACCCACTCCAGTATTCTTGCCTGGAGAAGAGTCTGGCAGGCTACAGTCCATTGACAGAAGAGTCTGGCAGGCTATAGTCCATGGGGTCGCAGAAGAATCAGACACGACTTAGTGGCTAAACAACAACAATAATCAGGATTAAATGGAAGAGCAATGGGCTTGAGTTAGCAGGGATGAAGGAATTTTGGAATATTTTCTTTAAAAAGCAATTTGACTAATTTTAAATATATGTAGCAACAAGGGTAAACTGCTAATGATGAGTTTACAAACAGAGGCTCACCTTAAACAGGTAAAAGTAATGTACTATTAACAGTTTATATGCAATATATTATGCAGTTTGAGAACAGCTTTCTCTCTTAAGTAGGTTAAATCTGTCTCTGTAATCTTGCTTGCACCATTGCTTTTCATCTGACCCCCTCCTTAAAGTACAAAGATAAACTTAAACCCAATTAAGATTGCATTATCCCTGGTTCTTGTTAACAAAATTTAACACAGCAAAAATTTCTCATGCATCATCACTTATCAAATGATTAAGGTTTTGTGTTCATTAAAACAAAACCAAAGTAACTGTAACTTTGTCTACCTTCAACACAGGTTCAGAGACCCCCATTCTCAGTCCTACACTAAGATTTATTGTGCACCTACTGAAGCGACTTAGCAGCAGCAGCACACTACATGAGGAATAGTTTTAGGTATTTTATGTATTTCATTTAATTTTCTTGACAATCCTATGAGGCTGGAATTTTGGGT
The DNA here is from genome assembly GCF_032405125.1 of Capricornis sumatraensis. NCBI lineage: Eukaryota > Metazoa > Chordata > Mammalia > Artiodactyla > Bovidae > Capricornis > Capricornis sumatraensis. The sequence goes on along the minus strand of NC_091085.1, from coordinate 53,646,444 downwards.
TCCAATATAATAATGAGACACCGGGTATTACAGAGCTGTGACTGCTCAGGGTCACACACCCATAGATGTGTATTCCATCATTTACTCATTCAACAGATGTTAACTGAGCCACTGTTTTTGTTTTTATTAAGTATAGTTGATTTACAATGTGTTTTACAATGTGTTAGTTTCAGCAAAGTTAGTTTCACACAGCAAATTGTTTCAGTTATGAGTGAATGTTAGTCACTCAGGCGTGTCTTTTGTGACCTCCATGGACTGTAGCCCACTAGGCTCCTCTGTCCATGGAATTCTCCAGGCAAGAATATTGGAGTGGGCAGCTATTCCCTTCTCCAGGGGATCTTTCCAACCCAGGGATCAAACCCACATCCCCTGCATGTATTTGTGTGTGTGTGTGTATACACGTTGTTTTCAGATTAATCTCCATTATAGATTATTACAAATACTCAATTATTTCCCCATGCTATACAGTAGGTTCTTGTTTGTCTATTTTATGTATACTAGTTTGTGTCTGTTAACCCCAAACTCTTATTAATTTATCCCTCTCCTCTTTCCCTGTAGTAACCGTGACTTTTTTTTCTATGTCTGAGTCTACTTCTGTCTTATAAATAAGTTAATTCATATTGTTGCTTTAGATTCCATATAAAAGTGATATTATATGATATTTGTCTTTCTCTGTCTAATGTATTTCACTTAGTCTGGTAACCTCTAGGTCGATCCATGTTCCTGCAAATGACATTATTTCATTCTTTTTTATTGAGCAACTATTAATATTTTTGTGAGGTTCTAACAGTGGCAGCAAGAAGTGGGAGCATAGGAGGGCTTAGCTACCCCATAATCCATCAGCTATGACTAGGTCAGTCCAAGTACGTATAAGACTTAGTCGCAGCAGTGTGCTTGCCATGCAAACAGGCCTCCAGACATGGACGCCAGGCCCCTTCCCCTCCGTGTGTTCCACCACCTCTTCTAAATAGAAATTCTATCGACATCACTGGTATAGATTAGTGCTTAGGCTGCAAAAATACCTAGTGTGGTCAGTCTAGTCCACAGCCAGAGTCTAGAATTCACTAGAGTCCAAAACATTCTGATAACGTACAGGAGATTACACGCACATTCATGTATATATACATATGTGTTTCTAAAACTAAGTCCACAACTTCTAGATTTCCAAAGGTTGCAAACTCCTGATCTCACACACTTACTCCATGGTCTGTCTAATGCTGAAGTCTAAGCTCTGCTCACCATACTGTACAAACTGTCTCAAAGATACATTTTTAGAGTAATACTCTATGATCCTTCTGACTAATTTAGGAAGAAAATCCTCATCACGTACAGTTCTTTACAATAGACCAGTGAAACCTCATGTCATGTAGCTCAATCTAATTGATCCTGATTTTTGTAGCAAACAAAACAGCAGTGTTTGGCTTTTGCTCTTTGAATTAAAGAACTGAAGTGAAGATGGATGAAATTTCAAAGGTGCCAATACATAAATAATTAATAGTACAGGTGGGGTTGGCCCATTCATGACCCAACTCATTTCTGCCACTGTTATGGGTCAGTTCATAAGCTTGACTAATATTTATACTGGTTAAAAGCCTAGAGTAGATCAACTATATTATTAAACATAGAGAAAAACTGAAGATTTTACCAACCAATTTAATTTTGTATATGTGATTTTATTAGTCATTCAAAACAATCTGAACTGTTTTTTGAATATTTTTTCAAAGTACAATACTCTATAATGTGTGGCCTCCATGTACTACAGACGCTGAAATGCTGTGACAATTTTTACCAACGTACAAAATAACCTGGATATCAGTACAAGTGGAGATTCATCTCTGTTCAGAATAGAGGCTAATAAATGATGGGTAAATATAACAAGAGCATATATTTTAGAGTACTTCTTTACCTTAAAATAGTTACCCTTGTAGTTTACCAAGGTAGTAGCATGTTTGTCAAAACGGGAGTTTCCCTAAATAAATTGTGAATTTTATTTCTGCTTCAAAACTCACTCAAAATCATACCTTGGATTCTCAAACTCGATCTTTTCTACTAACATCAGAATCAATTAGAAAGCCTCCTAAAATCTGAGATCACTGTAATCTACAGGCAAAGTTCAATTCTATGGAATCTTTGTTCAGGTTTGGAGCCAGGAGTCTATACATGTAAGCTTCTCAGGAGGTTCTGACTCACATCCTGGGGTGGAAACATCTTGATGTAGGGTGTCTTGGGCTGTAAGAACAACCTGAACTTCCTGATTCAACTGGCTTAAGCCCTGAAGAAGAGTTGCCCCTGGGTTACCCTGCTTAGAGTCACAGCAGGTCTGGACATCACCTACTTCAATGTCCCAAGGCAGGATGGATCAACTCTTCATTTTTTTTCTTTATTTTAGTGACCCCAGCCAACAGGCTCTCGTGGGTATTTGGCCAGAACTGTCTCACATGTCAACATCTAGAAGCATCCACTGGTAAAGGTTTTGGGGCCATCACAAACAGTTAAGACTAATTTAAAGTGAACCCTAAGTTCCTGGGGGAGGGGTTATGGGTTATGACGGTAACAACGTGGGCCCTTGGGGTCCCTGAAGTGAAGTTGCTCAGTCATGTCTGATTCTTTGCGACCCCATGGACTGTAGCCCACTAGGCTCCTCCATCCATGGAATTTTCCAAGCAAGAGTACTACAATGGGTTGCCATTTCCTTTTCCAGGGGATCTTCCCAACCCGGGGATCGAACCCGAGTCTCTTGCATTGCAGGCAGATGCTCTACCGTCTGAGCCACCAATTGCATTTCATCTAAGTCCGGAGCAACACAGCCAGTGGTTACTGGCACTTCCAAGCAAAACAGCATGGTACAAAACAAAAAATGCACAGCTATTAGCAAAAGACAGAAGAAAAAAAAATTCAGAGAGTAGGATCCCCTATTTGAAGGAGAATTAAACACACACGTGAGAGAATGAAGAAGCCAATCGTAAGTGACTTACACTCTTCACCTGATTTCTGAAAGGCATGCAAGGATGGAATGAGTGAACTGTGGTTTTTAATCTAAAAGCTATTTATTTATTTGGCTATGTTGGGTCTTAGCTGTGGCAGGCATTGATCTTTGTGCTGTGCATAAGTGCAAGGGCTCTGTAGTTGCCCAGCAGCATGTGGGATTTTAGTTTCCCTACCAGAGATCAAAGCCGATCCCCCACATTGCAGAGCAGATTCTTAACCACTGGGCCACCAGGGAAGTTCCTGAATAAAGTGTTTGTGCTGCATACCAAGTTGCTTCAGTCATGTTCAGCTCTTTGTGACCTCATGGATTATAGCCCACAAGGCTCCTCTGTCCAGGACTTTCCCAGCAAGAATACTGGAGTGGGTTGCCATGCCCTTCTCTAAGGGATCTTCCTGACCCAGGGATCAAACCCACATCTCCTGTCTCCTGCACTGGCAGGCAGGTTCTTTACCACTAACACCATCATAAGCTGAACACTGTCAGCTGGCTTATTTATTCAAGAAACATTTTCTGAGTTCCTACTCACATGAGGACTGTGTGATGTGAAGCTGAGTGAGATGGGGATTCTGTCCTCCATGAGCTTTCAAAATAATGAAAGAAACTAACATCCATGCACTTCACTGATGGTAGTGAGTGTGATCCTGGATATACCACAGAGAGGAAGGGTTTCGAAAGGAGAATGCTAATGCACAGGGAGAAAAATTAGGGAAAGAAAACTCGGAGGGCTGCCTCACAGCTGTTTTGAAGTTCATTGCTGCGGGAACTCAGAGTTGGCTTGTGGGAGACCAGCAGGGAGAGGAAGAGCCGGACAAGCAGCAGAGGCAGGCACTCCAGGTTGCAGACACGGACCTCAACTTACCTCCCAGTAGCCTCCAAGCAATTTTGATCATGCACCCGTAACAGCAAAATTTGGAACATGTATTTTCAATACTTGTGTATTTATTTATAATATACCATTATACATACAGTAAGTCTCCTACATATGAACCAGTTCTGTTCCAAAGGGCACATCCATAAATCTAATTTGTTTGTAAGTCCAACAAATTTAGCCTAGATATCCAACTAACACAATTGGCTATATAGTACTGTACCGTAATAGGTCTATAATACTTTTCACACAAATAATACATAAAAACAAACACAAGAAATAGAACACTTTTAGTCTTGTTGTACAGGACCTTGAAAAGTACATTAGTCCAGTAGAACAGCTGGCAAACAGAGGCTGGCATCCAGTGAACGAGTAAGAAGAGTTACTGACTGGAGGAGGGAGAGGAGGTGGGAGATAGTAGAGCTGAAGGATTGTCAGCAACAGGAGATGGCGGGCAAGCTGCAATGCCACTCACTCACATCCTGGGCTTGAAATAAGATACTCCACTACTGTACTCTATGTGGAACTTGTATAGTAAAGTACACAAAAGCATAACCGCTTATAGAAGATGCACGTGTGTGACAATGTATGCCAGACACATGCACTAACTAAAGTGATTGGACCTGTGAATGCACGTGAGCATCTTTGAAAGCTCAAAACTTCAAAGTTCGTGTATAGGGGAATTACTGTATTTACCATGTGTTGTGCTTTTCTCCTGGTATTCAGTTCAGTTCAGTTCAGTCGCTCAGTCGTGTCCGACTCTTTGTGACCCCCATGGACCGCAGCATGCCAGGCCTCCCTGTCCATCACTGACTCCTGGAGTTCACCCAAACCTATGTCCATCGAGTCAGTGATGCCATCCAACGATCTCATCCTCTGTCATCCCCTTCTCCTGCCCTCAATCTTTCCCAGCATCAAGGTCTTTTCAAATGAGTCAGCTCTTTGCATCAGGTGGCCAAAGTATTGGAGTTTCAGCTTCAACATCAGTCCTTCCAATGAACACCCAGGACTGATCTCCTTTAGGATGGACTGGTTGGATCTCCTTGCAGTCCAAGGGGCTCTCAAGAGTCTTCTCCAACACCACAGTTCAGAAGCATCAATTCTTCGGCACTCAGCTTTCTTTATAGTCCAACTCTCACATTCATACATGACCAATGGAAAAACCATAGCCTTGACGAGACGGACCTTTGTTGGCAAAGTAATGTCTCTGCTTTTCAATATGTTATCTAGGCTGGTCATAACTTTCCTTCCAAGGAGTAAGCATCTTTTAATTTTATGGTGGCAGTCACCATCTGCAGTGATTTTGGAGCCCAGAAAAATAAAGTCAGCCACTGTTTCCACTGTTTCCCATCTATTTGCCAATGAAGTGATGCGACCAGATGCCTTGATCTTCATTTTCTGAATGTTGAGCTTTAAGCCAACTTTTTCACTCTCCTCTTTCACTTTCATCAAGAGGCTCTTTAGTTCTTTCACTTTCTGCCATGAAGGTGGTGTCATCTGCATATCTGAGGTCATTGATATTTCTTCCCTCAATCTTGATTCCAGCTTGTGCTTCCTCCAGCCCAGCACTTCTCATGATGTACTCTGTATATAAGTTAAATAAGCAGGGTGACAATATACAGCCTTGACGTATTCCTTTTCCTATTTGGAACCAGTCTGTTGTTCCATTTCCAGTTCTAACTGTTGCTTCCTGACCTGCATACAGATTTCTCAAGGGGCAGGTCAGGTGGTCTGCTTTCCCATCTCTTTCAGAATTTTCCACAGTTTATTGTGATCCACACAGTCAAAGACTTTGGCATAGTCAATAAAGCAGAAATAGATGTTTTTCTGAAACTCTCTTGCTTTTTTGATGATCCAACGGATGTTGGCAATTTGATCTTTGTTTTCTTTGCCTTTTCTAAAACCAGCTTGAATGTCTGGAAGTTCACAGTTCACGTACTGTTGAAACCTGGCTTGGAGAATTTTGAGCATTACTATACTAGCGTGTTAGATGAGTGCAATTGTGCAGTAGTTTGAGCATTCTTTGGCATTGCCTTTCTTTGGGATTGGAATGAAAACTGCAGAGTACATTATACATTATATGCAGAGTACATCATGAGAAACACTGGGCTGGATGAAGCACAAGCTGGAATCAAGATTGCCGGGAGAAATATGAATGACCTCAGATATGCAGATGACACCACACTTACAGCAGGAAGTGAAGAAAAACTAAAGAACCTCTTGATGAAAGTGAAAGAGGAGAGTGAAAAGTTGGCTTAAAACTCAACATTTGGAAAACTAAGATCGTGGCATCTGGTCCCATCACTTCATTGGCAAATAGATGGGAAACAGTGAAAACTTTATTTTTCTGGGCTCCAAAATCACTGCAGATGGTGACTGCAGCCATGAAATTAAAAGATGTTTACTCCTTGGAAGAAATGTTATGACCAACCTAGACAGCATAGTGAAAAGCAAAGACATTACTTTGCCAACAAAGATCCAACTAGTCAAGGCTGTGGTTTTTCCATTGGTCATGTATGAATGTGAGAGTTGGCCTGTAAAGAAAGCTGAGTGCCGAAGAATTGATGCTTTTGAACTGTGGTGTTGGAGAAGACTCTTGAGAGTCTCTTGGACTGCAAGGAGATCCAACCAGTCCATCCTGAAGGAAATCAGTCCTGAATATTCACTGGAAGGACTGATGCTGAAGCTGAAACTCCAATACTTTGGCCACCTGATGTGAAGAACTGACTCATTAGAAAAGACCCTGATGCTGAGAAAAATTGAGGGCAGGAAGAGAAGGAGACAACAGAGGATGAGACAGTTTGGTGGCATCACTGACTCAATGGACATGAGTTTGAGTAAACTCCAGGAGCTGGTGATGGATAGGGAAGCCTGGCATGCTTCGGTCCATAGGGTTTCAAAGAGTCCGACAAGACTGAGTGACTTGTGCTGTGCTTAGTCGTTTAGTCATATCCGACTCTTTGCAACCTCGTGGACTGTAGCCTGCCAGGTTCCTCTGTCCATGGGGATTCTCCAGGCAAGAATACTGGAGTGGGTTGCATGCCCTCTTCCAGGAGATATTCCCTAGGGAGTGAACCCAGGTCTCCCACACTGCAGGCTGATTCTTTACCATCTGAGCCACCAGGGAAGCGCAAGAATACTAGAGTGGGTAGCCTATCCTTTCTCCAGGGGATCTGACTGACCCAGGAATCGAACTGGGGTTTCCTGCATTGCACGTGGATTCTTTACCAGCTGAGCTACAGGGAAGCCCGGTATTTACCATAAACCACTGTATTATGCACATGATAAAACACACTACAAAATGAAAATTCAAAATAAAAATTTGGGTGCAGTATACTCCAAAATGAAGATCTTTCATTTTAAACATGAAGTTTTTATCTACTAAAAGCTATTTATCCCTGAAATAATTATTAATAATAATAATATTTTTATGAGAGCAATGTAACTGTCAGATCTAAACAATTCAGCATTTAGGACTGCAAAGCACTTGCACCATGAATAGAGATGTCAGCTCTACGACTCTCTTGTTGTTTGCTTATGTTTGCATTTTTTTTGTTGTTTTTTTTCTCTCCCACCCATAGTTTCTATAATCTTTTCAAGCTGCTTTTGCATTTCATGAGGTTTGGTTTGGAGAGAGTTAGATCTTGTTACACGAATCACTGCACACTGGGCCATAGGCAAGCTGCAGCCCATCACAATAGTCTGACAACAGGTGGGAGGTAGGACGTCTCTTACCCTTTGTACATGGGTGTCTCACACATAGACACAGACACCCCAGAAGGCACCCACTGTCATCTACATCTGTAATATTATTAAAGGCTAATTTCTCTTATTTAAAAAAGAAACTAATTATGAGTAGAAGCTCTTTCCTTACCTCCTACAGCTGTCCTGTACATCCTGCTTACAAGAGCACTGCCAAAGCAACTGAAGACAGGGTTCGTTAGGGAGAGTACTGCTACAGGAAGCTACCAATGCAAAGCTTGGGAGCCAAACACAAGCTCAACAGAGACTTAAGGCCCTTTAAGCTGAAAGAACATTTAACATCATGGTACCCCAAAAGACAGAGGAAGGTGGTAAGCTTAACATCTTAGCCCGGTGGTTAGTACAATGTTTCTTACACTATCTGGTGGATTTGAATCAACTGGCAGTATGGTTAAACATAAATTTCTAGCTCCACTCCCAGAGTTCCTGATTCAGTGGGTCTAGAGTGAGATCCAAGAAGTTGTATTTCCAATGGTTTTCCAGCGAAGCTGATGCTGCTGACCTGGAGACCACACTTTGAGAACCTTGATCCATTGACCTTTAGGAGATGGGCAGACGAAACTCTCATGAATCATACGTAGAAGGACCAACTCGCATAGAGGAAGAAAACCCAGATCGTAGGAAGCAAGATGGGACGTTGTTGGGATGGACGGAACCAGCACACTCTCAATAGGTGCTGAGAAGACAGGTAGGTCTAACAGGTGTCCACTGGATTTGGAAACAAGGAAGGTTCTAGTCTCAAGGAGGTCTCTTAGAGCAGCCATTGCCTAACTTTTTGGCACCTGGGCACGGTTTTGTGGAAGACGGTATTTCCATGGACTGGCATGGTGCTGGTGGGTGGGATGGTTTCTGGATGATTCAAGGCCATTACCTTTATTGTGCACTTTAGCCCATCTATTATTATTAATACATTGTAATACTATGGTGATGGGAGTGATGGGGATAAGCTGTAAGCACAGATGAAGCTTCACTCACTTGCCCATGCTCACCTCCTGCTGTGCAACCCAGCTCCTAACGCCACAGACCAGTATTGGTCCATGGTCAGCGCTTGGGCACCACTGTTTTAGAGAATTAAAATCCCACTGTGGGAGGGTAAGAAGTGGATGGGAGGTGAGGGGGCAAAAAGGAACAGTAACCCGTTCTTTCAAAGAGACGCACTTGGAAGGGGAAAGACGAAAGAGCAGTGGTAGTGATTTCTTCTGTTTTGCTTTGCTTTTTAACATGAGGAAGACTAGACACTGTGGACACGCCACATGCCAAGGAGAAAGCCCTGGTAGAGAGGAAAGCAGAGGATAAAAGCAAGGACTTGTGATAGGGAGAAATCTTTGTGGAAGCGAGAAGAGGGGTACAGAGCACAGGTGAAGGGGTTCAGCTGAATGAAGCTGATGGAAGTGTGGCCCGCAGACGTTCATGGCAATGACCTCACCTTCCTAGGGGCAGCAGAAAGGCCAGTGGGGCAAGGACTACACAGGGGGTTGGTGGAAACTGGGAAGATTCAAGAAGGCCTGGAGAGGTGAGAAAGGTGCAATTAAGCAAGAGGAGGAGGCATGTGATGGGCAGAAATGATGCCCAGCTGAAATCCCAGCTGTTGGTAGAAGGAGCACACAGTAGAGAAGCTGGAGACATGGAGGCAACGGGGGAGAAGTGATTGCCCCAGGGGTTGGCAAAACTTGGAGCAAAGGGAGGGATTATTAATTTGTTATTTAGTCAACAACGTTTCTTACAAAGCTTGTTGAGGGCTAAGCACCACTGAGTAAAGTGGGAATACCCATGTGGATGTTGGACTTCCCTGGTGCCTCAGATGGTAAAGAATCTGCCTGCAATTTAAGATAGCCGAGTTCTATCCCTGGGTTGGGAAGATCCCCTGGAGAAGGAAGTGGCAACTCACTCCAATATTCTTGCCTGGAGAATCCCTTGGACAGAGGAGACTGGTGGGCTACAGTCCATGGGCTTGCGAAGAGTCAGACATGTCTCTTTAAGCATGCAACCAAGATTAAGCAACGAATATTTTCGCTTTTTTCACATGTGGATGCAACACATTCCCTGACCTCATGGAGATTATATTCTATCAGGCTGGATGATAATAAATAAACTTGTAATGCCAAGTAACAGAAATGACCTTGACAACTGATAGAACGGGTGTCAGGTGTAAAATGTGTGCATGTGTGCTAAGTTACTTCAGTCGTGTCCAACTCTCTGCGATCCTATGGACGGTAGCCCACCAGGCTCCTCTGTCCATGGGATTCTCCAGGCAAGAATAGTGCAGTGGGTTGCTATGCCCTCTTCAAGGGGATCTTCCCAACCCAGGGATCAAAGTGGTGTCTCTTACATCTCCTGCACTGGCAGGCAGACTTTTTACCACTAATGCCACCTGGAAAGACCCATAGGAAGTAGAATTCTGTGCCCTAAAAATGCATGGCCACCAGGAACCTCAGATTGTGACTTTACTTGCAAATACGATCTCTAATTAACTCATTAAGCGCCTCGAGATTAAATCATCCTGAATTTAGGGTGAGCTCTAAATCCAGTGACCTGTGTCCTCATAACGAGAGAAGAGGACACAGGGAGAAACCCAAGGAAGTCAAATGAAGATGGAGGCAGAGATCGAAGCAAGGCAGCCAGAAGCCAGGGAACACCTGGAGCCACCAGAGGCTGGCAGAGGCAAAGATGGATTTTCCCCTACGCGTCTTCAGAGAGCATGCCCCTTCTGGCCTTGATTTCAGACTTAAGCCCTCCAGAATTGTGAACCAATAAATTTCTCGGTTTTAAGCTTGGTTTTAAGCTACCAAGTCTGTGATAATTTGTTATGGAGCTCTAGGACCTATAAACCAGGGCAAGCATTGAGTGATAGGAGGTGGGTAGAGGGCTCTTTTAGATGGGCTCCCAGGGAAAGGGCCCTGGGAGGAGGCTATATTTGTATGGAAAGCAGTGATGGTCTAGTGGAAGAAGTTTCCAAATTGAGAAATGGGATGTGCAAAGGCCCTGTGGTTACAGATGATGGGCTGGTCTGGAGAGTGACCATGGGGGAGGGGAATCCTGTGGATAGGAGCTCAGGGAAGGGCCTTCTGAGGATAGGGCATGTAAACAAGACCTGGATGGGAGAAGAAACCTGGAGGCAGGTGCCCTCATAGAGGGAAGAGCCAGGTTAGAGCCTCAAGCAGGACTGAGCTTGGCATGTGTGTGACACCAAAGACCAGTGTGGCAGGGGTGCCGTTGACTGCAGAGGTGGATGGAGGGGGCACCCTGTGGGCTGGAGGCTACTGGTACTGATTCTGACCAAAAAACGTGCTGGAGTTCAAAGCTTTTTTTTTTTTTTTTAATGATTCAGAGGAACTGAAAGCAAAGATGAGACCACCAAGGGGACCGTTTCAGCACCAACACTTCTCAGCCTTAAGTGGCACCAGAATCATATGGACAGTGTTAATGCAGAACCCTGTGCACTGCCCCAAGAGATCAGGGTTTAGCGGGTCTGTGCAGGGCCTGAAAAGGTGCATTTTATACAAACTCACAGGTGGGGCTGCTGCTGCGGGGCCATCGACGGCACTGTGAGAAGTGCTGGTCCAAATCAATGTCTCCTTTTCTAAAGAGAAAGCTCTGGAGAGCCCAAGTGGTGACCAGGCCACTGCTTAGAACAGAATCAGACTGGTTTTGTAGACCCAAGTCCGTGCTCTCTTTCCCTCGCCCTCAAACATCCTGCCTGTGGCCAGTGATATTTGGAGCTCAATGAAAAATTTGTACTTAGGGGACTTCCCTGGTGGTCCAGTGGTTAAGAATTCACCTTGCAATGCAGGTGACGCAGGTTCGATCCCAGGCTGGAGAGCTAAGATCCCACAGGCCTCCGAGCAACTCAGCCCATGCGCTGCAATTTCTGAAGCCCGAGTGCCACAGCTAGAGGGTCCGTACACTGCAATGGCCTGAACCAGCTCTAACGAGGTGGGTGAAACTGGAGCCTATTATACAGAATGAAGGAAGTCAGAAAGAAAACCACCAATACAGTATATTAATGCATATATATGGAATTTAGAAAAATGGTAATGATGACCCTATATGTGAGATGGCAAAAGAGACACAGATATAAAGGACAGACTGTTGGACTCTGTGGGAGAAGGTGAGGGTGGGATGATTTGAGAGAAGAGCATCAAAACATGTATGCTACCATATGTGAAATAGATGATTAGTCCAAGTTTGACATATGAAACAGGGCACTCAAAGTCGGTGCACTGGGACAACCCTGAGAGATGGGATGGGGAAGGAGGTGGGAGGGGGCTTCAGGATGGGGGACACGTACATCCATGGCTTATTCATGTCAATGTATGGCAAAAACCATTACAATATTGAAAAGTAATTAGCCTCCAATTAAAATTAATTAATTAATTTAAAAAAGAGCCTGCATGTTGCAACTAAGACCCAACATGGATAAACAAATATTTTTCAAAGTTATGCTTAAATAAACTCAATCTTCACCCATCGCCCTTACCTTTCAACAAACATTCGGAAGTATTCAATGTGTGTGTGTGTGTGTGTGTGTGTGTGTGTGTGTGTGTGTGTATCTTGGGACACACATCCACTTTTCCATTCTGCACCTCTGATTAGATCAGTATTTAAGGAGATGGGGAGAAGCTGGATAGCTCTGTAGGAAAACAGAAATAGAAAACCAAGGTAAATATGAAGCATGAGATAACTGATTTAGGAAATTACAATTAAGGAATACATGGTAACTTACTCTGCATTTTTTTTTTCTTTTTCAAAGGCTTCATCCATTGCTTTACCTACAAAACTTGGATTAAGATTTTAAAGAGGTTTTATAATCTTGGAATGAAAGGAACTAGGTCAAAATGTGCTCTGATTATTTGGTTTCCAGGTTTAAAATTTTCAGAAGCTGATGGGTTACAGAGTATGATCAAAACTCATCCATGAAGGATTCTGAACTCTCGATGATTGGGCAACTTTCCTCTCCAGCCAGCAGCTCCTACCACCACCTACTAAGACCATGTTACCTAAACTAGTTTTAGGTTAGTTTTGTACCTAAACGAACTTGAGATTTTTTTTCCTTCATTGTGTTTCCTTCCACTGGAAAGCTCTTCAGAGCAACTGTCATGAACTCAATGGCTATGGACTGAACAGAAATCCACAAAGGTTCCTGTTTCTCTGTAAAAACATTAGACACATCCTTTGGTGGATGAAAGGATTAAAAAAAAAAAGGTCTGTCTGTACTACAGAATACTATTCAGCCATTAAAAGGAAGTAAGCTCTGACATGTGTTACAATGTACATGGGTGAACCTTGAAAACAGCTGCTGAGTGAAAGAAGCCAGACACAAAGGACCGCGTATGATTCCATTTATATGGAATGAACTAACTAGATAAATAGATTGAAACAGAAAGTAGATTTGTGCCGGTCAGGAGTTCGGAAGATGGAGGGGAGGAATGGGGAGTCATTGCTTAATAGGAATGGGACTTAATTTTGGGGTGATGAAAATGTTCCAGAACTAGATAGAGGGGGCGGTTTCCCAGCACTGTGAATGTACAAAATGCCAGTCAATTCTTTGCTGTGAAATGGTCAACTTTACGTTATGTGTATTTCCTTTTAGTGAAACAAAACAAGCAACCACAGTGAATCTGGGACCTCATTCCGCTTGGTAAGGACAGCCTGGGACCCAGAAGTCACTGACCTTTTCAGGTATGGTGTTTACGCTCCTGTTTGCCGAAGCATCGGCTTCTCTTCCTATTTGGTGATCGGCCCACTTCTGCAGTCTAGCTGGCCTGGGCTTAGTATCAACAATAAGAGGATAGAGTATATTGTATTCATAGCAGCTAGCAGGGTGCATTGACCACTGAGGACGTTTGGTTTTTATTGTCACTCAACGTCTAGAGCCTGGTCTGTCCCTTCAGCTGTCCCTCCTCTACGTGTCCCATCACTTCTGCTGGCCCAACTGCAATTCCCTGCCCAGGCCCTGTCCATGTTTTGCAAACTCCATTCAAGGCTTTAACAGCAAAATTTCCCTAAGGCATCTCCCAAACCACCCTCCCTCCAACACTCAGATCACTTTCCCCACCCTATTCACTTTCAGTGTTGGTTTGCCCCTCCTTGACCCAGTTCCTGGAATGAGAATGTACATCCACGTGGTTTCCAGTCTCCAGAGTCAGGCACATATATCATCGCTCCCCAAAACTGATGCCACTGGGGCCCTGATCCTGTGGTCAACACAGGAACTTAAAACAATGTTTCCCTGACCTCTCTCTCTTAGTAGCTTTTCTTTCCAAATTGTAGGTAAGATTTGTGAGATGTGATGTTTGAGACATCAGAAGAAAGACGGGTTTTGCCCCCGTCCCGCTGTATCACAGCTTTTTTAGAAACCAATTACATTGCACATGCCAAGATGCTCGGTGATATTTCAGGCAAACACTGTATCTTCAGAAGTTCCAAGGACGGACTTCCCTGGTGGCACAGTGGTTAAAAAAAAACCCACCTTGCAATGCAGGGAAAGTGAGTTCAATCCCTGGTCAGGGAACTAAGGTTCCACATGCTGTGGAGCAACTAAGCACACGAGCTGCAACTACTGAAGCGGGCACCCTCTTGAATCCATGCGACACAACCAGAGAGTCCCTGCACCACAACAAAGATCCCATGTGCTGCAACTATGACCCAGTGCGGCCAAACAAATATAAATAAATAAGAATAGTTTAAAAACTATGAAAAAAAAAGTTCCAAGGCATACCAGGTATATAGAGACTTATACCCTCTAATGTTAGTTTGTGATATTTTTCTACCCTACCTTGAGTTGATGCTCTAAAGATAGATTTCTTGTTCTATTGCTCCATCTGCTGGCAAAATTTCACAGAACAGCTTTCTACTAACATTTTAAGTCTTTCCTAGGAAAGGAGAAGGGCATGACAAAGGATGAGATGGTTGGATGGCATCACCGACTCAACGGACGTGGGTTTGGGTGGACTCCGGGAGTCGGTGATGGACACGGAGGCCTGGTGTGCTGCTGTTTATGGGGTTTCAAAGAGTCGGACATGGCTGAGCGATTGAACTGACCTGAGTAAAGTTCAAATTCATACTGTATTCCAAATTGAGCCATAAAAAAATAAAAGCGAAAACCTTTAAAGGCTATTTTCCCCCAAACTGCTTCTCACTTCAAGTGCCTTTCTCATGAATTATTTAACTGTGGGAGATGTCAAGATCACAGATCTTTTTTCAAATTTTTCAAACTCCTCTGAGCATAAGAATCACCTGGTGTCACTTGTTGAAAGAAAATTCCTTGCTTCCATCCCAGGAAGCAAGATTCCTGGGCTCTTGACTCTACAGAATCAAGATTACCTGGGAATGTGTGTTTTCTGAACCACCACCACTGCCCCCCAGTGAATTTTTACAATTAAGCTACCATGAGAAACATTGAAATCTAGCCTGTTCCTTTCAGTGCACAGATGAAGCTGTGGGGCTGTGGACTTGGGGAGGTGGCCTGGGGAGACTGCAGCCTTCTCCAACCCCCATCCCGACTCTGACGGAAGTATACATTCTTGAGAAGGAATAAGAAAGTGTTTATTGTATAAAAGTCCCATTAAAGCCAGTCCCTAGAAGCACTCCCCTTTGTTTTTGTTCAATTAAGTCATGTCCAACTCTTTGCGACCCCATGGACTGCAACATGCCAGGCTTCCCTGTCCTTCACTGTCTCCCAGAGTTTGCTCAAACTCATATCCATTGAGTCAGTGATGCCATCCAACCATCTCATCCTCTGTTGCTTCCTTCTCCTCCTGCCCTCAATCTTTCTAGGGTCTTTTCCAGTGAGTTGGCTCTTCAAATCAGGTGGTCAAAATATTGGAGCTTCAGCATAAGTCCTTCCACTGAATATTCAGGGTTGATTTCCTTAAAGATGGACTGGTTTGATCTTGCTGTCCAAGGGACTCTCACAAGTCCCTCTACACCCCACTATAAGGAAGTTACGGAATTGATACTGGACTTAACTAGTCACATGGTCACCATCCGTCTCACTTTCCAGCCTGACAAATAATTCCACTCTATTTTACAACATGTAGTTTTAACTGTTTTAGTTTTGTCCAGTGAGGAAATGAATTTCTATTGAGGGCATGGAGCTCACTGTCTCTGCTATCAATGCAGACATTGGACCAGTTATATGAACATGTTCTGCAATTTGTCAGGCATGTAAATTAGTGGGTCCCACCTATGAACCTACAGATCCGGAAGCTCTAGTGGTGGGAGCAGTGCGATCCGTGGTTTTAACCAGCTCTCCAGGTGACCCTGATGCAGAACAAGTTTGAGAACCACTCTCCTCCATGGGAACACGCATGCACTCAGCACCCAAGTTGTTGATCTGGAATGTTATATGTGTAGGTACACAGCCAGCCACCTGGCGTTCCAGCTCGAGAATGCAGTTTTATCTCTTTGGAGGCAAAATTCAAATCTCATTTATTTGATAAATGAAATAGCTTATTTTAAGAGACCAACCCAAGAGTAAATTTCTTCTTCTTTTTTTTAACAGCAGGGCGCTCAAAACACACCTGGTTACAATTTCAGTTTCTCAGTGGCATGTTGAGTGCACAGCCCGGCTTCACGAGCAGGAATAAATCAAGACCACTGCAATCTTTGCTAACTGCTCATCACAGGTGTTATAGGTACAACTCAGGCAAGGTGTGGGCGGGGTCTGGGCGGGGCTTGTCTGGCCCAGCCTCCTTCTGCACCCTGCCGAAACTGCCATTCCCTGGCAGCCAATCAGTACCTAGCACGGGCCGCTGCCCGCCATGCCGTTAGCTCGGTTGCCACGTGCAGAGCAATTTACTTCTTGAAGTCAGTGTCCATCCGCCCTGAAAAAAGAGGACCCTTCCCATTCCCATTGGCTCCCAGGCCCTTCAATCGCCCAGAGTGGACATCGAGGTAAGAGCAAACCCAGCAGCTCTGCGGGGTCGAGAGGCACAGGGGTCCGTCTGGGCCGGCATCGTGACTCGAAGTCCCAAGTCCCGGCGCGGAGGAATCTGATGTGAGAAAACCGTTGCCTGCGCCGCGGTAACTGTTAGTGAGGCGCAGGCGTCCGCTAGCTTGGGGAGGTTGCGAGTGCGTAGCTGCAGACCAGCACCGCACGGTTTTTAGCCTCGGGCTCCAGCCTGCGTGCCTGTGGCAAGGCACCCTCCACCGCGGTCCTTTAGCCTGTGCTGAGTCCTGTATTGAGGTGTCCTCTGCCGTCAGTGGGCGCGGGTGGGGGCGGGGAAGACAGCGGGATCGGGAGAAGGACTGGGGACCGCGGCGGGCAGCCTTGGGGCACGGGAGGATCGGCTGCATGTTTGGGGTAGACACTAGTGTCTTTGCCCCTGGGGTGGGTATCCACTTGACCTGGATGTCCTTTGTAGCTGGTGGGTGCCTTTGAGCACCAGCTCAGTTTCTCACCTCCAGGTGATGGGAGTGGCTTGTGGTCCAGCCTGGGGGATGTTGAAGTGGGGAGGACACAGCTGAGTCCAGCTCATATGCAGTGGACCCGGGTGTGGGATTGACCCGCGCTGTCTGGCTTTGACGCTGTGGGTAATGGGCTCCAGGGCCCTCAGGCTCAGCTATCATCAGAACCACCTGCAGTGAACAGGGTTTCTGTCTGGGGACTGGAAGTGGGACCCCCATTCCAATCTGCATTTCAATAGGGTGCTAGGTGTTGCCAGTCCAGGAGTACGCTCTGAGAACTACTGCAGTAATTTTTTTAAAAAAATCCCTTATTGGGGGTGGCAGTTCAGCTTATTACTAGGTTTTTACGACATACGCACATAGACACTGCTGGGTTGCCATGCTTTGGGCTTAGGTGCAAAGGACTAGACTGATTAGCAGCCGTGTCTAGAGGAGCTCTTGAATAGTGTGTGTGAGAGGGAGGAGGAACTGCTTACCCATGAGATGTGGTAGTTGCTGTAATACACATGCAACAACTTGGTACAGGAAGGTGGAAGAGATGGCCTTTGGGCTGATCCTTAAAGGATAAGCTGAATTCTTCCATTTCAGAGAGGAGAGTAAGGTGCTTTAGCAAAGGATGTGTGTGCCCTGGGACAGAGTGCATCAAGGAATTTATCATAGCTGGTGCGTGGAGGAAAGTAGTGTTTGCTGGAGTCTAAAGCAGAGATCTCCAGATTTGATTCAGTTGACCATCAGTAAGAGACTTGGGCATATATGCCTGTGTGCTCCATGCGTGAGTTATGTATGTATGCGTGCATGCTTAGCTGCTCAATCATGTCAGACTCTGCGACCCCATGGACTGTAGCCCACCAGGTTCTTCTGCCGGGATTATCCCGGCTAGAATACTGAAGTGGGTTGCCATTTCGTCCTCTAGGGGATTTTCCTGACCCAGGGATCAAACCCACGTCTCCTGGGGCTCCTGCATTGGCAGGCGAATTCTTCACTGCTGAGCCACCTGGGAAGGCCCAAGTTATGTATGTATAACAATTATCATAATATACATAACGTAAATTCAGAATACTTTATAATGGCATTAAAATTAGTTCTAATATGCTGGTTTCTCAGCAGATTATATTGTGTAACCTGCTTTGGACATTGCTGATTAGATCATTAAAGTTTTTACAGACACGTGAGCTAATGTATTTTTAGTCCTTTAGTGTTTGATAAAGAGGTCTTTAAAAGTGTAGTGTCATTAGATTTGTCTTCCTAGGAAGATTTCCATGGAACAAAAATGTTTAGAAGCTGAGAAAACTCAGAAAAGGCTTATCCTGACTTAAAGCGGAATGATTTAATTGT
Source organism: Capricornis sumatraensis (assembly GCF_032405125.1). NCBI lineage: Eukaryota > Metazoa > Chordata > Mammalia > Artiodactyla > Bovidae > Capricornis > Capricornis sumatraensis. The sequence continues at coordinate 53,628,082 of NC_091085.1, read as the reverse complement.
AAATAGTGTCATAATCTGCCTCTCTTTAGAACCTTAGGTAGTCTCTGTGAATTGAATGTCAAATCCAAGCTCATTACCCTTCAGTCACAATGGGCGTCTTTTAGTCCTGCAGACGAGCCAAGCTCTCAACACATAGTCACGAGCTATTCACTCTTGTCTAAAGAGTGGTCCCAATGCTGCTGCTAAGTCACTTCAGTCGTATCCGACTTTGTGCGACCCCATAGGCAGCCCACCAGGCTCCCCCATCCCTGGGATTCTCCAGGCAAGAACACTGGAATGGGTTGCCATTTCCTTCTCCAATGCATGACAGTGAAAAGTGAAAGTGAAGTCGCTCAGTTGTGTCTGACCCTCAGTGACCCCATGGACTGCAGCCTTCCAGGCTCCTCTGTCCATGGGATTTTCCAGGCAAGAGTACTGGAGTGGGATGCCATTGCTTTCTCCAAGTGGTCCCACCTAACGTTCCTATTCCGAGTCCTCCTGCATCTCAGTTTAAATGTTAGCTTTGTTGCAGACAGACCTCTTCAGTATGTAAATTAGTTCCTGCTCTCCTCTTTGTAAGAACATTCTTCTTTGTTCCTCGTTAAACTTCAATATTTGTAGTTGTGATTTTTTTTCTGCCGTTTCCACAAGGGTTCACATGTGTTGAATGCTCATGGTATGCCAGGCACTTTGTGCTCTATGTGTGTTCGCATTGAGTTGTTCTCAGTTGACCTGTGTGGTATAGGTTGTTATTGGCTATTTTACAAATAAAGACATGAGTCACAGGTTACGTGATTTGCTTCACAGATTATGTGAAGAAGAGCCAGTCTGGCTCTGACAATAACCTGATGATACTGCTTTCTATGCTATAGTTGGGAGTGACTTGGTGGAGAATCTTTTATACATGTTAATATATTTGATGCCTGACAGATCCTGGCTTACATTAGGTACTCATTTGCAGGGTGCTGTTGAAAAAATGTGGGGGAATTGTTGATCATATGTGGTAGGAGCAGTAAAGGAGTAGTTTGGAGATGAATGACTCTGTTTCCTTAGAGACAGAGTGGATGCCACGCATCAAGAATGAAATTATGGGACATAAATGATGTGGTTTAAAAAAAAAGATTAAGCTACATGCAATTGTGGAATGATCCAGGAAGACATAGTAGTGTATGTATGTATAATAATTACTTAAAGGGCCTGGCATAAAGTTTACCATAAGAGTCCTCTTTCATAGATTACATATCTAGATGTGAAAGAACTATTCACCAATATCTTAAGACTTTTTATAATTAATTCAATTGAAAGATGACATATTACATGAAAATAAGTCTTCTACTTCAGTGCTGTCACCTAGCACAGGAGCACTTAAGTTTTGCTGAAGGTGGGGATATTGTCTTAAGAGGCAATATTGGATAGTGCTTTAAGAGGCTAGGAAACTCTGTGATTACCCAGGAGCTTATTTTAGAATCTTAACCAAATCAGTTTAAAGATAGTGTTGTAGAAACACTCAAATATAATTGCAAACATTGAATGTTGTCTTCATGATTATTTCCTCTTAAGAAAAAGGAAAATGACTGGGAGAGCCAGAGCCAGAGCAAGAGGAAGGGCTCGTGGTCAGGAGATGGTGCAGCATGTGGGCGCCTCTGCGGTGAGTGTGCCACTCTTTTCTAACTGCAGGGAGAGTCCTTGAGAAACAAACTGGCTAAGGCTTCAACAGCTTAGGCTGTCAAATTAAATTTAAAATCTGTGTCCTGTGAAGGAGGTAGGAACTGAACAAGGAAAATCGTGTTCTATGTCCTGAGGGGTATTGGAAGCTGGTTCTTGACTTCACTTGGTAACCCTTTTTGAAGAAATTTCTTCATGATATTTGATTAATTTAGATCAGTTTTGGTTGAATGCCTTAGATTTGTTTGACTAGTTATTTCCTCTGATGTCTGTGACCTCTTGACACAAAAAGAATGCTGTTCTTTATTTGCATATAACTGCAGAGTCAGCAGCCTGGTTACATTCAGCCTCGATCTCAGCAGCCACCAGCAGAGGGGGAATTAGTTGGCCGTGGACGACAGAGAGGAACAGTAGGAGCAACAGCGAAGTCACAAGGTGAGGGGAGAGGGAAAGGGCTTCTGTGTGTGTGTCTGTGCGCTTGTAGCAATAGATGGGGAGCAATTACCAAAATTCTGTTTAAAGAAAAAGGAGTCCCAGCATCTCCCTGAGGCTGTGCAGCCTGCCATTGATTGCAGTGCCTCAGGATTTCTTTTCTTGGCAACAAAAAAGAGCAAACACTAGAGCCCCACACGAGCTTTTACAAAGCAGGTAAATTCTAAAATGATTATAAATGTGCTTATTATGCATTAATCAATTTAGAACATTCTCTTGGCTTCTTTAGTGGTTTTATCAAAGCTGTTTGTAACTTTGACTTAATAAAATATATTTTCACGTGTGTGGTATTGGTTCATCCTGTTTCTCAGATGGAGAAACTGAGGTCAAAGTTGTGGCAGCCAGTAGAGTCAGAACACTGGTTCTGATTCCAAAAATTGTGCTTTTTCCCTGCATCATTGCAAAAGCTAATTTTTTTGGATGCTTGGTATAAGATTTTAATAGTTACTAAGTTTGGTTTTAGAATTGGAAAATAAAACAAACTCATATATATACGTAGAGAATTAATGTGTTAACAGTGGCTTTTAAAACCCTGGGATTGCCATGGGAAATGGGCAATAAAAGTGTTGATGCAAATGGAAAACTTGAGAACAAAGTTGGTTCCTTGCTTTATGCCTTGCAACACAATATGACCAAATATTTAGTCATCACAGATGAAACCCATGAAATTTAGAAAACATAGATAAATCTAAGATGAACTTGAAGTGGTACGAATTGAACTCTGACAGATACTATCAGTGTCAAGAGACAACTTGGAAACTTACTGAAATTAGAGAACAGCTCATCTTTCTGATACACAGAGCAGTCTTATGAATCTGTGATGGGAAAGTGGACAAAGGAAAGCACAAATCATTGAGAAGTGCAAAGGGCAGTGAAAATGCTAAGCCTTACCATTAAGTTTAAATTGAACTGGAGCATTTTTTAATCTGGTTATTCTCCATTTTATTTTTTGCCAGTTGTGGCAATTTTAAAACGGGAACTTGTGCTCCATGGAGGATTGTACTAAATTTTGGATGGTGTTTGTAATGTGCGGCAGCATTACACTTTTAGTAGCAGTTATGTTCGTGGTAATTTATCCAGACACTGAATAAGTACATGATTGTGTAAGACTGTTAACTACATTCAAGACCTCAACACTGGAAAAACCTATTCGGTAAGGGTAAAACCCTCTGTACTTTAATAACAATGGAGTACCAATTAGCCATTTTCAAGAATGTAAAAACTTGACTGAAATGAAAACAAGTTGTAAAACAGCTTTGTATTTTTAGTAAATATGTGTTATTGTTGGTCAGTTGCTAAGTTGTGTTTGACTCTTTTTGACCCCATGGACTATAGCCCGCAGGCTCTTCGGTCAACAGGATTTTTCAGGCAAGAATACTGGAGTGGGTTGCTGTTTCAGGGATTGAACCCGCTTTTCCTGCATTTCCTGTATTGCAGGCAGATTCTGAGCCACTGGGGAAGCCCCAGTGGGCTACATGATGTTTTAATTTTTAAGGTCCTTGATTACAGTTCATTCATGGGAATCTCCGACTCAGTGGACATGGGTTTGGGTGAACTCTGGGAGTTGGTAATGGACAGGGAGGCCTGACGTGCTGCGGTTCATGGGGTTGCAGAGTCGGACATGACTGAGCGGCTGAACTGAACTGATTGAATCACTTTCCTCAATCTTTTTTTAAAAAATTACCTATTTAATCCAAAAAGTGAACAGGGAGATATAATCTATTCTATTAGAATAAATATGTCACATTAAATTATAAATGTTTCTGATAATAGAAACATAAGGTTGCATGAGTTTCAAATATATAAGCCAAGTAAGAATTCGGTATCCAGCATTATAGCAGGATATATCTCCTCCAACTAAATACCTGTAATGTGCTATATTTTTAAAATACCTTTTGAAATTATCTGATCTGGCAAGATAGTTGGAAAATCTTCAGAGGCCAAAAATGACAAGACTGGGAATCAGTCTTCCCAATCCAGAGTGGGAATCAAGTGCTGAAACCAGTGACTCCAAAAAACACCTCCAGGTCACTTGCTATTTTCCCTAAACATTCTCTGTATTGATCTTCACTAATACATTTTTTTTTTTAACAATGACTCATGAATTTAAATTTAATTCTATGAAACTCAGTTCCCTACCTATATAAAGGTATATGCTTTTAAAGATAAGGGCCATTTTGAGGACTCAGTGATACTCAGGGTAATGCAAAGCCCTGTTTTACCATCTTTCCCAGCTCTTGTAAGTATTACATCTGAGAAGTGCTTCTCACAGTAAACATTCAAGTATCCACTGTGTTTTAGAAATTAAAATGACAGCCTTAACAGATTTACCACTAACGAGACATTGAGACCTTGAGTTTTCACTCTGTAAAGTGGGATATGGTGACATGAGAGGACTCTTAAATAGCATGTCCTGATTTGTGTTTTTAATAAATCATTCTGGCAGCTGCATGGAAGGGGAGCAAAGTTTCCAGTTGTATCCCTTTTTTAAAAAGTTATTTATTTAATTAGAGGCTAATTACAATATTGTGGTTTTTACCATACATTGACATGAATCAAGCTCTATACAGTCAGCAAAAACAAGATTGGGAGCTAACTGTGGCTCAGATCATGAGCTCCTTATTGCCAAGTTCAGACTTAAATGGAAGAAAGTAGGGAAAACCACTAGACCATTCAGGTATGACCTAAATCAAATTCCTTATGATTATACAGTGGAAGTGAGAAATAGATTTAAGGGACTAGATCTGATAGATAGAGTGCCTGATGAACTATGGTTGGAGGTTCGTGACATTGTACAAGAGACAGGAATCAAGACCATCCCCATGTAAAAGAAATGCAAAAAAGCAAAATAGCTGTCTGGAGAGGCCTTACAAATAGCTGTGAAAAGAAGAGAAGTGAGAAGCAAAGGAGAAAAGGAAAGATATAAGCATCTGAATGCAGAGTTCCAAAGAATAGCAAGAAGAGATAAGAAAGCCTTCCTCAGTGATCAGTGCAAAGAAATAGAGGAAAACAACAGAATGGGGAAGACTAAAGATCTCTTCCAAGAAAATCAGAGATACCAAGGGAACATTTCATGCAAAGATGGGCTCGATAAAGGACAGAAATGGTATGGACCTAACAGAAGCAGAAGATATTAAGAAGAGGTGGCAAGAATACACAGAAGAACTGTACAAAAAAGATCTTCATGACCAAGATAATCACGATGGTGTAATCACTCACCTAGAGCCAGACATCCTGGAATGTGAAGTCAAGTGGGCCTTAGAAAGCATCACTACGAACAGAGCTAGTGGAGGTGATGGAATTCAGTTGAGCTATTTCAAATCCTGAAAGATGATGCTGTGAAAGTGCTGCACTCAATATGCCAACAAATTTGGAAAACTCAGCAGTGGCCACAGGACTGGTAATGGTCAGTTTTAATTCCAGTCCCAAAGAAAGGCAGTGCCAAAGAATGCTCAAACTACGGCACAATTGCACTCATCTCACATGCTAGTAAAGTGATGCTCAAAATTCTCCAAGCCAGGCTTCAGCAATACATGAACCGTGAACTTCCAGATGTTCAAGCTGGATTTAGAAAAGGCAGAGGAACCAGAGATCAAATTGCCAACATCCGCTGGATCATCGAAAAAGCAAGAGAGTTCCAGAAAAACATCTATTTCTGCTTTATTGACTATGCCAAAGCCTTTGACTGTGTGGATCACAATAAACTGTGGAAAATTCTGAAAGAGATGGGAATACCAGACCACCTGACCTCCCTCTTGAGAAACCTATATGTAGGTCAGGAAGCAACAGTTAGAACTGGACATGGAACAACCGACTTGTTCCAAATAGGAAAAGGAGTACATCAAGGCTGTATATTGTCACCCTGCTTCTTTAACTTCTATGCAGAGTACATCATGAGAAATGCTGGGCTGGAAGAAGCACAAGCTAGAATCAAGATTACTGGAAGAAATATCAATAACCTCAGATATGCAGATGACACTACCCTTATGGCAGAAAGTGAAGAGGAACTAAAAAGCCTCTTGATGAAAGTGAAAGAGGAGAGTGAAAAAGTTGGCTTAAAGCTCAACATTCAGAAAACGAAGATCATGGCATCTGGTCCCATCACTTCATGGGAAATAGATGGGGAAACAGTGGAAACAGTGTCAGACTTAATTTTTTTGGGCTCCAAAATCACTGCAGATGGTGACTGCAGCCATGAAATTAAAAGACGCTTACTCCTTGGAAGGAAAGTTATGACCAACCTAGATAGCATATTCAAAAGCAGAGACATTACTTTGCCAACAAAGGTCCGTCTAGTCAAGGCTGTGGTTTTTCCAGTGGTCATGTATGGATGTGAGAGTTGGACTGTGAAGAAGGCTGAGCGCCGAAGAATTGATGCTTTTGAACTGTGGTGTTGGAAAAGACTCTTGAGAGTCCAAGGGAGATCCAACCAGTCCGTTCGGAAGGAGATCAGCCCTGGGATTTCTTTGGAAGGAATGATGCTAAAGCTGAAACTCCAATACTTTGGCCATCTCATGCGAAGAGTTGAGTCATTAGAAAAGACTGATGCTGGGAGGGATTGGGGGCAGGAGGAGAAGGGGACGACAGAGGATGAGATGGCTGGATGGCATCACTGACTCGATGGACGTGAGTCTGAGTGAACTCCAGGAGTTGGTGATGGACAGGGAGGCCTGGTGTGCTGTGATTCATGGGGTCACAGTGTCAGACACAGCTGAGCAACTGAACTGAACTGAACTGACATGAATCAGCCACGGGTGCACATGTGCCCCCCAGTCCAAAACCCCTTCCCACATCCTTCCACATCCCATCCCTCTGGGTTGTCGTGGTGCCCCAACTTTGAGTGCCCTGTTTCATGCATTGAAGTTGGACTTGTCATCTTTTTCACATATGGTAATATACATGTTTCAATGCTGTTTTCTCAAATCATCCCACCCTCACCTTCTCCCACAGAGTCCAAAAATCTGTTCTTTACATCTGTCTCTTTCGCTGTCTTGCATATAGGGTTGTTGTTACCATCTTTCTAAATTCCATATATATGTGTTTATATACTCTATTGGTGTTTTTCTTTCTGACTTACTTCACTGTGTAATAGGTTCCAGTTTCATCCACCTCATTAGAACTTACTCAGATATATTCTTTTTTTTTAATAGCTGAGTAATATTCCATTGTGTTTGTGTACCACAACTTTCTTATCTATTCGTCTACTGATGGACATCTAGGTTGCTTCCATGTCCCAGCTATTATAAACGGTGCTGTGATGAACATTGGGGTACACATGTCTCTTTCAATTCTGGTTTCCTTGGTGTGTATGCCCAGCAGTGGGATTGCTGGGTCCTATGGCAGTTCTTTTTCCAGTTTTTTAAGGAATCTCCACACTGTTCTCCATAGTGGCTGTACTAGTTTGCATTCCCACCAACAGTGTAAGAGGGTTTCCTTTTCTTCACCCTCTCCAGCATTTATTGTTTGTAGACTTTTTGAAGGTAGCCATTCTGACTGGGGTGTGATGAGACCTCATTGTCGTTTTGATTTGCATTTCTCTGATAATGAGTGATGTTGAGCATCTTTTCATGTGTTTGTTAGCCATCTGTCTTCTTTGGAGAAATGTCTGTTTAGTTCTTTGGCCCATTTTATGATTGGGTCATTTATTTTTCTGGTATTGAGCTGCATAAACTGCTTGTATATTTTTGAGATTCTTTGTCAGTTTCGTTTCCTATTCTTCCATTCTGAAGGCTGCCTTTTCACCTTGCTTATAGTTTCCTTCATTGTGAAAAAGCTTTTAATTTAATTCGTTCCCATTTGTTTATTTTGCTTTTATTTCCATTACTCTGGGAGGAGGGCCCTAGAGGATCTTGCTGTGATTTATGTCAGAGTGTGTTCTGTTTCTGTTTTCCTCTAGTTTTATAGTTTCTGGTCTTATATTTAGATCTTTAATCCATTTTGAGTTTATTTTTGTCTATGATGTTAGAAAATGTTCCAGTTTCATTCTTTTACAGGTGGTTGACCAGTTTTCCCAGCACCAGTTGTTAAAGAGATTGTCTTTTTTCCAGTTGTTAAAAAGATTGTCTTTTTTTCATTGTATATTTTTGCCTCCTTTGTCAAAGATAAGGTGTCCATAGGTGGGTGGATTCATCTCTGGACTTTCTGTTTTATTCCATTGATCTGTATATCTGTTTTTCTGCCAGTACCACACTGCCTTGATGGCTGTAGCTTTGTAGTGCAGTCCAGTCAGGCAGGTTGATTGCTCCAGTTCCATTCTTCTTTCTGCAGTTGTATCCCCATTTAAAACAGCTTTTAGATTGACAGTTAATCACCATTTGACTAAAGTGTTAGTGTAGCAGTATTGTATGTGGAGAGGGGAGCAGACTTCATTATTGTTTATTTTCAGAAACTTGCAGTTAGGTTTTCATATCCATAACTACTATTTTTTCAAGAGAAACTCAAAATTTTCAGGGAAGGATTCAAATTAAGCATTTATGACCAGTTGTTGCTATCAGTTTAAATTCAGTATACCTGACCTTTGTTAGTGTGGACACCTTAAGCTGAAAGTCTTTAGTATAAAAAGTTCACCAGGGGTTTATTCAGTGGCTGAGTCATGTCTGACTCTTTTGCAACCCCAGGAACTGTAGCCTGCCAGGTTCCTCTGTCCATATAATTTCCCAGGCAAGAATACTGGAGTGGGTTGCCATTTCCTTCTCCAGGGGATCTTCCTGATCTGTCTCACGCATTGGCAGGTGGATTCTTTACCACTGAACCACCAGGGAAGCCCCCAGATACTGAAAGATTTTTAAATGTAGAGACACAGAACAAACAAATAGACACTAAGGGGGGTATAGGGGGATGGGGCTGGGGGTGGGATAAACTGTGAGATTGAGATTGACATATACACACTACTATGTATAACATAGACAATGAGAAATGAGAACCTACTGTACAGCACTGGGAACTCAGTGCTCTGTGGTGACAAAGAGGGGATATATGTATAGCTGGTTCACTTTTCTGTACAGCAGAAACTAACACAACATTGTAAAGCAACTAAATTCCAATTAAAACAAAAACTAAGATAAAAAGACTTCAAAATAGAGCCCCTGAAAACCTTGAGGCACGAGAACCAGCATATTTAGCAGTACTTGTAAAGTGCTTTATAAATGCAGTTCTTACTTAAACCTTACGACACTCCAGTAAAAATCTGTTATAATCAATTTTTCAGGTGTAGAAATTGAAGCTCATATTAAAATAACTTGTTTACAAGATATATCGGGAACCGATATATTTTGTTTAAGCTACATTACTTCTCTTTGAGAAGCTGGCAATTCTGAGCTAATTTTAGCATTTGTGATTAGAAGAGGACTGGTCTCCCTTATCTTTTTGTTCTCCCAAGTCCATGACTTCTGTCACTAAGACTTAAGTTTTGCTCAGAATGTCTGCTTGGGCTCCCTCTTGCCATCACATCCAGATTCTAGGCAAGCCTGGCAGCTAGGGGCGTGGAGAATATAAAAGCCAGCTATTAATGCCCTTAAGGTGCTTTCTCAAAAATTTCATCCAATAATTTCTGCAAAAGTCTCTTAGGCCATCCTTACGTACAAGGAAGGTAGAAATTTTAGTCTATTAGGTATGTGTGTGCACTCAGTCACTCAGTTGTGTTCAACTTTTCATGAGCACATGTACTGTAGCCTACCAGGTTCCTCTGTCCACAGAATTTCCCAAGCAAGAATACTGGAGAGGTTGCCATTTCCTGCTTCAGGGGATCTTTGCAACTTAGCGCTCAAACCCTTGCCTCCTGCATTGTCAGGCAGATTCTTTACCATTATGCCACCTGGGAATCCCCTATTAGGTGTGTTACTTCCTAAATAAACTTTTAAAATAAGAATGAAATATTGTTTATTGTGTAGTCAGTAGTCTCTGCTACACAAGGTAACATGCATGTTGACTGCAAGCTAGAGTTTAACACTTGTCTATATAGCTTGTATTTGTTCTTTGGTTCACATCATACTAGTTATATGAAGTGTTCGGTTCAGTCGCTCAGTCGTGTCTGACTCTTTGCGATCCCATGAACCGCAGCATGCCAGGCCTCCCTGTCCATCACCAACTCCCCGAGTCCACCCAAACCCATGTCCATTAAGTTGGTGATGCCATCCAACCACCTCATCCTCTGTCGTTTCCTTCCCTGCCCTCAATCTTTCCCAGCATCAGGGTCTTTTCAAGTGAGTCATCTCTTCGCATCAGGTGGCCAAAGTATTGGAGTTCAGCTTCAACATCAGTCCTTCCAATGAACACCCAGAACTGATTTCATTTAGGATGGACTGGTTGGATCTCCTTGCAGTCCAAGGAACTCTCAAGAGTCTTCTCCAATGCCACCATTCAAAAGCATCAATTCTTTAGCACTCAGCCTTCTTGACAGTCCAACTCTCATATCCATACATGACCACTGGAAAAATTTTATACAAATTAAAAGACTTAATAATTTGGATATTTTAACCACAGTTTTTGCAAGTAACTATGTACTGATAGTTAACCTACCCCAGTAGATGTGTATCATGGTCACAGGATATGCACACGCTCATCCCATCCATTCTGCTGGTTTTTAAGGGAATTGGTGAGGAAATTACATTTTAAACTTCAACATTTTCTAATTCAGGTAGCACATTTAAATTTTATAAACTGCCAGTTCTTACAGCTATAATTACATCATAAAAGTTGTGAAAATACTGATATTAAGGCCCTTAGGTGGTATTATACCTACAGACAGAAAAATAATTACCCAATCAGCAAATGTATTTTTCCAAGTTCTTGAATCAGTCCAGTCATCTTGATCTTGTAAAAGTATATATGTCCTGTGAGGGAGCTGAGTTTGCCTAGGGTGGTGACAGGAAGGGCTTCATGGAAGAAGTTCTAGCTGAGAAGTTACTTCTTTCTTTGGTTGGCAGATACCTAAAACATCCTAGCAGGATTGTTACACACTATGTATAGCACCACAGGAGCCTTTGGATTTCATGCCGTAGTGTACTTTGGGAATTGCATTGTCATGTTGCGTATTACTTAGATGTATTTTTTCTTTGTTATTCTTTTTTTTTTTTTAAAAAAAGAACTCCAGATATCTGCTGGATTCCAGGAGTTATCATTAGCAGAGAGAGGAGGTCGTCGTAGAGACTTTCATGATCTTGGTGTGAATACAAGACAGAACCTAGATCATGTGAAAGAATCAAAAACAGGTAGGTTAATCATTAAGTTTCATGAGATTACTTTTCAAGTACACAGGACAGTAAATTGAAGCACTTTCACTTAGGTATTTATTTGTATGATGAATTGCTCGGGTGAAAGAGTATGTTTGTTCAAAGACTGCATGGATACTTTTTCCATTTTCCTCTCCTTTTTTTGGTTTTGAAATAGGTCATAGATGTTTTCAGCTGCACTGAAATATTTTGATACATATTGCATAGATCACTTTTCTCTTTTAAAGCTTTTTGCTATAAAGATTTCATTGGTTCAGTTGTAAATTACTTTAGTCTAGGGATAATTGTTTTCTAAATGGATGCTTCCAGTAATTTATGTAAATAGACTAGTAGTCCCCAAAGTCAGATGTCTGAGAACTTGTGTTTTCTGTTGCTCTTAGCCCTTTGCTTACAGAACTGCATCTGCCTTGGCATGACAGTGAAGATTTCAAGGAAGCATACACTTGATATATCATTAATTGAATGTGACTTACTTTTACAGGTTCTTCAGGTATTATCGTAAGGCTAAGCACTAACCATTTCCGATTGACATCCCGTCCCCAGTGGGCCTTATATCAGTATCACATTGACTATAATCCATTGATGGAAGCCAGAAGACTCCGCTCAGCTCTTCTTTTTCAACATGAGGATTTAATTGGAAGGTGTCATGCTTTTGATGGAACGATATTATTTTTACCTAAAAGACTACAGCACAAGGTTATTTCAGTTGTTGGAATGGGGAGAGGGAAATGGGGCTTTCTACCTCGAAGCCAAACTGAAACATTCTAGGGTGTCTTCAGAGAAACCCGAATCTGTTAGGATCCTGTCTGTTAGGATTTATAATGCCCCCAAAGGGTGTTCTGGCATAATTGTATCATTCTCAGATCTACCTGAGTGACTTAATCATTATAATCATGTAATAATAAAGCACTTAAAATCATTGTCTCATACCCATTTTTTTTTTTAAACTTTTCTAAATTTTCATGAGCTTGATCTTGATGGCTCAGATTGTTGCCTTATTCAACAGGCTTATGTATTGGGCTTATTTTAACAAAAGTTTGGTTTTCCACCACTCTGGCTTCAGGTTACTGAAGTTTTTAGTCAGACTAGAAATGGAGAGCATGTGAGGATAACAATCACCCTGACAAATGAACTCCCACCTACGTCACCAACTTGTTTGCAGTTCTATAATATTATTTTCAGGAGGTATGTTAGTGTTTTTCTTTTAACATTTTAATAAATTTTAAACATAATCTAAAGTTGAACGGCATGTATAGTAAGTACTTGTATACTTAGTACCTAGATTTGACAGTGATTGGTTAAGATCATTGGGTTACTCTTGAGTTTTAATCATTTTTAGGTGTGATATACTGATATAAATCTCATTTATTTGCTTTGAGCAAGTGTCATATCTTTCACTTCCTTATTTGTGTTGAGATTAGATCTTTTAAATCCTATTTGAGCTCATATTAAGAACACACAGTCTCTCAGAGGTCTGTCACTAACCTTATATTCCTTCTTTCCCACAGTGGATACCAATTCAGAAAACAGGGCAGGATTTAGGCCTATTCAGATTTATTTCTTCCATCATAGGACTTATACTGCATGCTCTATAATTTGCTTTCAGTGTGGATGCTCTTTTTTTCTAAATCCAAAATTAGGACACATGTTTTATGAAGACTGCCCTCTATCCCCCTGCTGAGTGGGAAGCAATCTGGATGAGACTGAAATTGGTATGAGAATAGTGAGACATAATACTGGGGTTTGTAATTTACCCTTTTAAGGTGGTCATAAGATATCTGCTACTGATTAATCTTGATAGATATTTACTTGAATTAATGCAATAGGAGATTTACTTTTTTGTAAATGATGGATTGGCAAACTTTTCTTTTTTTTTGCAAAGGGCCAGATGTATCTCAACCATTCTACTTTGCTGTTGAAGCAGAAAAGCAGTCATTGAGCATGTATGATCATGGCTGTGTTCCAATGATGGACACTTTACTGATGGACACTGAAACTTGAATTTCATATAATTCATGCATCTTTATGCATATTATAGTTTTGATTTTTTTCTAGACCTTTAAAAGCTGTTTAAAAAAAATAGCTCTTAGGCCATATGAAAACCAGCAGGTAGGCTGGATTTGGCCCACCTACAAGCCATAGTTTGCCAACCTCTGCTGTAAGCAATATGCCATTCTAATTGTAGTATGGGATACTTATCAGTAGTCATTATTCTGACTTTTCAAATTCTAGGCTTTTGAAGATCATGAATTTGCAACAAATTGGACGGAATTACTATAACCCAAGTGACCCGATTGATATTCCAAATCATAGGTTTGTATAAATTGGGAAGTTTCTTTAATCACAGACTTTGAAAGTGATGCTCTATTTTGAAATGATCAGATTTACTGTGGCTGTTAAATGGCACCCATCACATTAAATGAACATTTAACTTGGTTTGAACAATAAAGGAGACATCCCAGAATACCTGGATCTTTAAAGATCATGTGATATTTACTAGTCACAGGGAAAAAGCATAGCATTTTCCAGCACAAAGTTTATATTTGCTCTTTAGTTGCTCAGTCATGTCCGACTCTTTGCAACCCCATAGACTGCAGTACGTGAGGCTTCCTTGTCCATCACCAGCTCCTGGAGCTTGCTCAAACTCATGTCCATTGAGTCGGTAATGCCATCCAACCATCTCATCCTCTGTTGTCCCCTTCTCCTCCTGCCTTCAATTTTCCCAGCATCATGGTCTTTTCCAGTGAATCAGCTCTTCACATCAGGTGGCCAAAGTATTGGAGCTTCAGTTTCAGCATCAGTCCTTACAATGAATATTCTAGACCGATTTCCTTTAGCGTTGACTGGTTTGATCTCCTTGCAGTCCAAGGGACTCTCAAAAGTCTTCTCCAACACCACAGTTCAAAAGCATCAGTTCTTCAGCACTCAGCTTTCTTTATGGTCCATCTCTTATATCCATACATGCTTACACATCCATGTGAATGTGAAGTTGCTCAGTTGTGTCCGACTCTTTGCGACCCCATGGACTGTAGCCTACCAGGCTCCTCAGTCCATGGGATTTTCCAGGCAAGAATACTGGAGTGGGATGCCACTTCCACATCCATACATACACATATTTGCTCATCACCTAAACTCATCATAAAAACTCATCACCTAATTATGATTGCTTCAAAAGTTACTGCAGTGTATCAGGATATACATTCAAATGGTTTAGGTTTATTTATAATAATTGTAGATATTTTCAATTAGACTTTTCAAGTTTTTAGATCAATATAAAAATTTAGTAAAGTTAGTGTATTAATTTAAAATGGAAATTATAATGTTATTATAAAATAACATTCATTGTTGGAGATCTTAAAAAGATCAGTATTTATCTGAAAAAGATAAAAATAAGTAAATTTACTAAAAGACTTATCCTTTTGACCTAGCTAATAAAGGTAAAAAACAACTTGTTACATACAAAGCATATTGGGATATTCATAGGAGTTACTTCATGGCTTTCATTCCGTTTGACAGATTGGTGATTTGGCCTGGCTTCACTACTTCTATTCTTCAGTATGAAAATAACATCATGCTCTGCACTGATGTCAGTCATAAAGTTCTTCGAAGTGAAACTGTTTTAGATTTCATGTTCAACTTGTTTCATCAAACCGAAGAACACAAATTTCAAGAACAAGTGTCTAAGGAACTGATTGGTTTAATTGTTCTCACCAAGTAAGACTTTTAAGAATGCAAACTAAGTTTACAAGTCTTAAGATGTTTCGGCTTTCTAGCCCTAAAATGTTAGTTGGAAAGTAGGGTTTAAGATTGAGAGGGGAGAGTAGCACAGAAATGGGAGGGAAACTTACAACCTCTCTTGAGTTAAAAGTTTGGGGGGAATATAATTATCTGAAAAGGAGAAATACCCAATTATTTCTATCCTTTTTAGTTATAATTTTATTTTCTAATATTAATTTGGTTACATCCACATCCATCTAGCATCAGTTCAGTTGCTCAGTCATGTCCAACTCTGTAACCCCACAGACTGTAGCATACCAGGCTTCACAGCTGTTAAGAAATTTGTTTCCTGTTCTTGCTATACTATTGCACATTACCAACTGATTTGAAATTTTATTTTCTATAAAGTGTATGTTGTCTAGTTTTTTCTTTTTTCTTTAACATTTCTATGTGTTTTAATCAAATATTGACAAATCTCAACTGGTCATAGGTATAACAACAAAACATACAGAGTAGATGATATTGACTGGGACCAGAATCCAAAGAGTACCTTTAAAAAAGCAGATGGCTCTGAAGTCAGTTTCTTAGAGTACTACAGGAAGGTAAGACATTAATATTGATTTTTATCTTTTTAATGTGAATTGCTTAGACCTTAGGAGAAATCTGAAATACCTTCAGTAGAATTTTCTAATAGCTAATGAATTTTCTAATACATATGGAACAAGTGGCTCTTAAAGCTGTATATAAATATGTTTATCAAGCCAGTCACAGCATAGTTAGCTCATAAGCAAGTGAGATGTGCTCTTTCCTGGTTCTTTTTCTGAAGTGGATTCAGGATTACGTTTGAGCTTAACCCTGTAGAGGACAAATAGATAATAGACGATAAAAAATACAAGTTAACAGCTTACCATACTGTCTTTCTGTAACTAGCACTTCTTCAAAAACTTCATCTGGCAATGGCAGCTCAAGGTCTTTGAACCCTTAGCATCAGTTGTGATAAATCTGCAAATGGGTTAACTCTTAATCTTTGTCTAACATGTTGATAGAATTCAGACAAACTTGTTTCATGGAGATTAGATAGTAAGTTCAGTGGTTGATCTTCTAGCACCAGTTTGTAAAAGATGATTCTAGCTTTTGGCACAGTGATAACTAAATTGAAAAAGACACCAGAGGCAAGTAATATTAAGTTTGTACAAAAGTAATTTGTGGCTTTGGACCATGAATTTCAAGTCATCATCAGTTCAGTTCAGTTGATCAGTCATGTCTGACTCTCTGCGACCCCGTGGACTGCAACACGCCAGGCTTTCCTGTCCATCACCAACTCCTGGAGCTTCCTCAAACTCGTGTCCATCAAGTCGGTGATGCCATTCAACCATCTCATCCTCTGTTGTCCCCTTCCCCTCCTGCCTTCAATCTTTCCCAGCACCAGGGTCTTTTCCAGTGAGTCAGTTCTTTGCATCAGGTGGCCAAAGTACTAGAACTTCAGCATCAGTCCTTCTAATGAATGCTCAGGACTGATTTCCTTTAGGATTGACTGGTTTGATCTCCTTGCTGTTCAGGGGACTCTCAAGAGTCTTCTCCAACAGCACAGTTCAAAAGCATTAATTCTTTGGCACTCAACTTTATTTATGGTCCATCTCTCACATCCATACATGACTATTGGAAAAACCATAGCTTTGACTGAACAGACCTTTGTCAGTAATGTCTCTGCTTTTTAATATTCTGTCTAAGTTTGTCATAGCTTTTCTTCCAAGGAGCAAGCGCCTTTTAATTTCATGGCTGCAGTCACCATCTGCAGTGATTTTGGAGCCCAAGAAAATAAAAGTCTGCTACTGTTTCCATTGTTTCCCCATCTCTTTGCCATGAAGTTATGGGACTGGGTGCCATGATCTTCGTTTTCTGAATGCTGAGTTTTAAGCCAACTTTTTCACTCTCCTCTTTCACTTTCATCAAGAGGCTCTTTAGTTTGTCTTTGCTTTCTGCCATAAGGGTGGTGTCATCTGCATATCTGAGCTTATTGGTATTTCTCCTGGCAATCTTGATTCCAGCTTATGCTTAATCTAGCCCAGCATTTCGCATGATGTACTCTGCATATGCATGGTGACAATATACAGCCTTGACATACTCCTTTCCCGATTTGGAACCAGTCTGTTGTTCCATGTCTAGTTCTGACCGTTGCTTCTTGACCTGCATATGGATTTCTCAGGAGGAGGGTCAGGTGGTCTAGTATTCCCATCTTTTTCAGAATCTTTCAGTATGTTCTTGAGCCACACAGTCAAAGGCTTTAGTGTCAAGGAAGCAGAATTAGATGTTTTTCTGTGATTCTCTTGCTTTTTCTATGATCCAGTGGATGCTGGCAGTTTGATCTCTGGTTCCTCTACCTTTTCTAAATCCACCTTGTACATCTGAAAGTTCTTGGTTCACGTACTGTTGAAGCCTTAACTTGGAGAATTTTGAGCATTACTTTGCTAGTGTGGAAGATGAGTGCAATTTTGCGGTAATTTAAACATTCTTTGGCATAGCCTTTCTTTGGGATTAGAATGAAAACTGACCGTTTCCAGTCCTGTGGCCACTGCTGAGTTTTCCAAATTTGCTGGCATATTGAGTGCAGCACTTTAACAGTATCATCTTTTAGGATTTGAAATAGCTCAGCTGGAATTCCATCACCTCCACTAGCTTTGTTCAAAGTGATGCTTCCTCAGGCCTATTTGACTTTGCACTCCAGGATATCTTGCTCTTGGTGAGTGATCACACCATCATGGTTATCTGGGTCATTAAGATCTTTTTTGTACCATTCTTCTGTGTATTCTTCCCACCTCTTCTTCTTCTTTTTTTTTTTTTTTCCTGCTTCTATTAGGTCCATACTGTTTCTTTCCTTTATTGTGCCCATCTTTGCATGAAATGTTCCCTTGGTATCTGTAATTTTCTTGAAGAGATCTCTAGTCTTTCATAACTAGGATCCAACATATCTTTATTAACCAAAATAGGGAGCATTCAAATCAACACATTTTTGCCAATGAGAAATAAGTTTGTTTATTCCTATAGTGTAAAAATCTGTGCTTCAGGATTAGATGAACTCTTGGAAAGCATTTGCTGCCTTCTGCTGGTTGTGGAAGCATTTTGCCTATAGAAAGTTGTCGAGATACTTGAAAAAGTGGTAGTCAGTTGGCACAAGGTCAGGTGAATATGGCAGATGAGGCAAAACCTTGTAGCCCAATTGTTTCAACTTTTGAAGCGTTGATTATGTGATGTGAGGTTAGGCATTGTTGTGGAGAAGTGGGCCTGTTTTGTTGACTAATACTGGCTGCAGGCTTGCAGTTTTTGGTGCGTCTCATCAATTTGCTGAGCATACCTTTCATATGTAATGTTTTCGCTGGGATTCAGAAAACTGTAGTGGATCATACGAGCATCAGATGGCCAGAAAAATATTTTTTGGCGCAAGTTTGTCTTTGGGAAGTGCTTTGGAGCTGCTTCTCGGTCTAACCACTGAGCTGGTTGTCGCCAGTTGTATAAAATCCACTTTTGATATTGTGCATAGAATAATAAGACAGTTCAAAACTAGTGTTTTGGTTTGTGGTCAGCTTGTGAGGCACCCATTTGTGGAACTTTTTCACCTTTCCAGTTTGCTTCAAATGCAGAATGACCGTAGAATGGTTGACGATGAGTTCTGCAGCAGCGTCTGGTATAACTGTAAGAGGGTCAGGTTCAGTGATGCTCTCAGTTGGTCGTTGTCCATTTCTGACGCCCGGCCGCTGTTTTCCTCATCTTCACATCTCTTGTGTCTTTTGTAAAACTTCTGCAGTGTACATTTGTTAGCAGTTCCTAGGCCACATGTATTGTTGTAAGTTGTCTCTGCTGCTTTATGATCCATTTTGGACTGAAAAAAATATTGCTTGAATTTGCTTTTTGTGTAACATTTCTATGCTGCTGCTGCTAAGTTGCTTTAGTTGTGTCCGACTCTGTGCGACCCCAGAGACGGCAGCCCACCAGGCTCCCCTGTCCCTGAGATTCTCCTGGCAAGAACACTGGAGTGGGTTGCCATTTCCTTCTCCAGTGCATGAAAGTGAAAAGTGAAAGTGAAGTCGCTCAGTCGTTTCCGATTGTTCGTGACCACATGGACTGCAGCCCACCAGGCTCTTCCGCCCATGGGATTTTCCAGGCAAGAGTACTGGAGTGGGGTGCCATTGCCTTCTCCAACATTTCTATAGTCTAAAATAAATATAAGCAGCAAGTAATAAGTCATTAGCAAAAAAACATAAAGCAAGAAATGTACATTAACATGATGTATAACCACATTTATTTAAGAATGTATTCCAATATCAAATGGCAAAGTTCAACAGTGTAAAACTGCAGTTACTTTTGCACCTACCTAATAGAAAGAACAGCTACTGACTAGAAGAAAAAATAAAATGTTTCTGTAGGAAGGCATCAAATGTTGTAGTGGTCAGAGATGAGCAGATCTGCCTCCTAAATCCTTAGAAGTCACTTCCCATTTGATGGGCTCTGTCAGAAGTGCAGGAAAACACATCAATTAAAATTTAAAGCTTGTTTTTGAAGTGCTAAAATTTATATAACTTTTTTCTACTTTCTGTAGATTATTTCTTTTTTCTAATAAGTAGAATAAATGAACTATTATGTGTGTGTGTGTATATATATATAATGTCAAAAGTATTCATCTGACTGGTGATCTTTGAAATGTCTTTTTGCTGAAAAATCCATTGCTGCCTGATCTTCAGCTGCTCTCCTGTGAATGAGAAGATCAGATGCCACTCTGGAGGGAAATGATGCCCTAAGAAGTTGCATTAAGAACTGGTCTTACTCTGGCAAAATGAAAACAGGCCAAGGGTCATCTCAGCTTGATTTCCCTACTGCTGTTTTTAACCTCTGAAAATTCCTTGTGGACTTGAACCATGTTTGACCTAGATTCTTCTGAGTGTCAGAGGTTACTGTGACAAACGAGTTCTGGCATTTTTCTGTAGTTCATTTGAATAATCACGATCAGGGATGGGAAGAGTTGGTATACATCAGTAGCAAATACAGAGAGGACACAGTTGAAAGTTGATTTAAACCTGAAGCAAGATCAAGGAAAATTCTCCCCTTCTCTGACTAGTACCGAATCTTACATGCCTGCTTGTTCTTCCACAAGTGACCTTTTAAATGTTGACATACTTCAGGGTTCTGCCTCAGGTCCCCAGTTGCTATATATTTACTCTTGAGGTGATCTCCAGTCTGTGCAAAGACTTCAGATATAATATGTTAACAGTTGGGTGGATTTGAAATATGTGAAAGAAATAAGGCATTCTTAAAACTTCTTAGTGGAAATTCAGTTTTAGTAATAAGTGATGGCTTAGATATTATATGTTGAAGAGAATATCTAGGAAATACCCAGGGTGGGAGAGAAGGGCCTTTGGAAGGGAAGATCATGGTCAATAACTTTAAAAATCTAATATTAAACAGAAATGAAAGTGCTAGTTCTTCAGATGTAGGGGGAAGTGTTAAAAGAACTGACAGGCTTTCTTTTACGTACTAAGAGTGTAAGAGGAAAATCCCACGGCTCTGTAATTAAGAATTATGCGTTTTAAGGCCCTTTGGTGAAATAGAGAAATAGGAATACTTCTGAAATCACTACGCAGCTTGTGTGTATACCCAAGTGAATGGTGTGTAAGCAGGGTGACTGTTAATAGACCCCTAATAAAAATAGTATGATAAATAATACAGATAAGTGGAGCAGAGGTCATACATGCATGTTCTACTTAGAATTTTTTTTTGCCTGGATGATTGGTAAAGAGATGAGTGTAGGACAGAGTCAATGCAAGCTAAAATTCGTGGTCTCTTACTTCATGATGGTAGGTGGCCAGGACCTTGATTGTATGCCAGGAAGAAGGAATGGGCAGGTGGAATAGTCTTCTGGAGAGAGCAACACTCATGAAATGGCTGTGATGGTACTACTGTCTTGTATGCTTACTGCAGATGTGATTTTATTTGAGAATAAAGTTAGAGCTAAATTAACCAGGATAGCGATGCTAGAAGAGGATACAGGAAATGATAGGTCTTCAGGAGACAGGGCCAGAAGCGCTTAGTGAAGGGAACGCAAGAGGTCTGCTGTGGTCTAGAACTGTAGCGCTGACCTGGAGGCCAGAGGCCTGTCTCACACATGTTAGATCCTAGACATCAACATGTTTGATCTCTTTACATATTATAAATCTAATCTTAGACAGTGATTGCATGTGGGCAATCTTAAAAGATGGGGAACCTTAATACTGCTCAGTTGAAATTCAACTGCAAAGTAAACTTTCAACTTTCCCTGATTAACACTGTTCCATAGAGTATACACATTTTCCCTCCCCCCTTTATTCTTAGCGTGAGACTTCTTTCATGAGCTCATCCTTACTATGAGTAGTTTTAGAGGAATTATGCTGTTAGTTACACAGACTACTGCTTCTGAACCAAGAAGTCAAAAAAATGAAGTAAATAGAAATGTAACAAAAAGTCAAAACTTAGAGCCTTACCATCCTTGACCATTTAAGTTTTTAGGAGAAAAGATGAGTCTATAAATCACAACCTATTTTAGTAGGACCAGAAAGACAGTGTGTTTTACTTGGAAACAGATACTAGCCTTGCTATTAGCATATATGCTTAGTTTTAAAAAGTGAAACTTTTTTTTGTCCCTTAACATGTTACTAAAGGCATTTACTGTGAACAGCGATATCTTTCTTCCCTTAAATAGCAATATAACCAGGAAATCACTGACTTGAAACAGCCAGTTTTGGTCAGTCAACCTAAGAGAAGGAGAGGCCCCGGCGGCACATTACCAGGCCCAGCCATGCTTATCCCTGAGCTCTGCTACCTCACAGGTATGCTGACTTGTCTTCATCGGATGAAGCCACTGCGTAGCTCCCCTTCAGTTCTAGAAGCCATTTAAACATTCCTTTACCGCACCCATCCTCCCCACCACTAGCCCGACCCTTAAAACTGGTTTGCCTCCTGGGAGTTCTTTCACTCATCACCACCCTACATTCCATATAGTTAGACACGATTCTTGTTTCTTTAACTGTATAGTTTTACTCTGTTTAAAGGTTTAACTGATAAAATGCGTAATGATTTTAATGTGATGAAAGACTTGGCTGTTCATACAAGACTAACTCCAGAGCAAAGGCAGCGTGAAGTAGGAAGACTGATTGATTATATTCATAAGTAAGTCATCTATGCTTTCCTGGGGTATGTTTTCAGTTCTTTATTTTACGTGGGTTTGGAGGAGTGACTTTCTCAGGGGAATGACAGAAAGTAATTTTGTTTTTTATGTGTATTTTCAGTATTCAGGGTGGGTTCTTCATGTTTCAAAGTGAGGCTGCTGTTTGTCAGGGGATAATTAGCTCAGTTGGTGAAGAATCACCTGCAGTGCAGGAGATCTGGGTTCAGTTCCTGGGTCGGGAAGATCTGCTGGAGAAGGGATAGGTTTACCCACTCCAGTATTCTTGGGCTTCCCTTGTGGCTCAGCTGGTCAAGAATCTGCCTGCAATGTGGGAGACCTGGGTTCGATCCCTGGGTTGGGAAGATCCCCTGGAGAAGGCAAAGGCTGCTGGAGAAGGGATAGGCTACCCACTCCAGTATTCTTGGGCTTCCCTTGTGGCTCAGCTGGTAAAGAATCTGCCTGCAATGCGGGAGACCTGGGTTCAACCCCTGGGTTGGGAATATCCCCTGGAGAAGGCAAAGGCTATGCCCTCCAGTATTCTGGCCTGGAGAATTCCATGGACTGTACATGGGGTTGTAAAGAGTCAGACGTGACTGAGTGACTTTCATGTTAAGTTAAACCATGGTATTCCTAATTCTGTTAGAAAAAGAGAATAAAATAGAAAGTGAAATTGTGACAGCATTGTGTTTACTTTGAGGAGGAGATAGTTTGGGCATCAGAATTTTAAATGAAAGGATATTGTGAAGGGAAACATAGACATAATAAGAGAAAAACATTTCTGTGTTTCCTAGCATTCTCACCAGTATTTCAATCCTGAAAGAAACATTGACATTTGTTATAGGCTGCAGTGGGTCTCTATTTGCTTGTGTATATTAGTTTTTGCTGTTTCCTTACATTTAGTGATAAGCAATATGTTAAATTTACAGAGATGATAATGTGCAGAGGGAACTTCGAGACTGGGGTTTGAGCTTTGACTCCAACTTACTGTCCTTCTCAGGAAGAATTTTGCAAGCAGAAAAGATTCATCAAGGTGGAAAAACAGTAAGGCAGTTCTTTAAAGTTGTCAGTGAAATCAGGTTTGGTTCAGATTCACAATAAAGCAAGCACAAATAACCTAATTGCATGCCAGTGTAGTCCTTTCCTCTTTTCCCTGACCCACAGCCTCTCTTTGTCCACCAATCTGAATACAGGAGGAGGAAGTGTTGGAAACACTCAAGAAAGCAAAGCCTGTTGCTTCTCTTCAAAACCATCTGTGAGACTGAGATAATAGGTGGCTTAATTTTTTAAATAACCTGAATTTTTTAAATTGAGGTATAGTGGAAGTCTCTTAAGTATCTAATTGGGTTGATATTTTGTCTACCACTACAGTGAACTTTTACGTGGAAAACTCCCTGTTTATTTAGCTTCATTTTTTTCCTGGACCATTTGTTTGTTGCTGCTGCTGCTGCTGCTAAGTCGCTTCAGTCGTATCTGACTTTGTTTGTTAGGGATATATATATTTGCACACATACACACGTATATGGAGATATATATATATATATATATATATATATATATATATATATATATATGAAATATTGTGATACCTTTTATATCTTATCTCCAGAAAAGGAAAGCAAGTATTCTAAAATATGTTTTTGTGTAATCAAAACACTACAAGTACCAAAATTTAAAAAATCCCTTTATAAAAAGCTGTGCTCTTCTGTTTTTGAAATGTTCTATGGATAACAACCTAATCATGTAGCTTAATATTTTAATTACTATTTCTTTATTATCCTTTGTAGTAAATATATATTCTTGTATAAGAGTTGCTCAGGAGGTGGGTAGGACATGTAAAAAGCAGGCTTTTCCCTCTGTGATATAGGGCACTGTACTTTGAGTTATGTGTTAGCTTTCTGCCTTACTGTCAGATGTTTTCATAGCTTGCTCTCAGTTTCTGACACCTCAGTCATAAAGTCACTTAACTTTCAAGGCCTTGTTTTTTTATATCTTTATCAGAAGGTAAATAGTATCTATCCTTGTAAGATTTTATAAAAGATTTAAAAAAGGGCTATAGCTTAAGATACTGTTATAGGCAGGTGAGCACTTGAGTGGCAGCTGTTAATATGAGTGTATTTTAAATAAAATTGCTGTAATCCTTTAAATATATTTTTCTTTTTCCTCACTTAAACCATTGTTTATGACTGCAGTTCACATTAAAAAGTAGTACTTTGAGATTTACACTATGCCATGGTAGAATTACTGAAGAATTTTTGGCTTTATCCCCGAGAACTTACAATGGAATTTACAATGTCTCTGAACTTTCTTCTAGTTTGATTACAATCCACAATTTGCAGATTGGTCAAAAGAAACAAGAGGTGCACCATTAATTAGTGTTAAGCCACTAGATAACTGGTTGTTGATCTATACTCGAAGAAATTATGAAGCAGCCAATTCGTTGATACAAAATCTATTTAAAGTTACACCAGCCATGGGCATACAAATGAAAAAAGCAATAATGTAAGTTTATCAAGTCATTTCTACTCTGAAAATTGACTCATAGTCATTTGGAAGGTGGGAACTCAAACTGTTAAAACTATTAAAAATATTAAATTATCTTAAAGATCTGATAAAGTTCCTCGTATGGTGGACACAGAAATGTGTTCGAGTCACTAAGAATGAGTGGGACAAAAAAAGGACTATTTCTCAGACAGTTGCCGTTGAGTGTGTTAGAATTCCTTTTGACTACATGGCTGCTCCTGATGTTCTATTTAATATTTCACCCAGAAGTGTTGCTTGTGTTACAATCTGTGGGAACCTTTTAACATGTAGTACATTTTTTTGGTTAACTTTTTCTGAATGTTGAATTACGTATTTCCATTCTAGGATTGAAGTGGATGATAGAACTGAAGCCTATTTAAGAGTCTTACAGCAAAAGGTTACGTCAGATACCCAGATAGTAAGTAGCTAGTTGATATGTAGGCAGTTGACCTGGAATCAGTTGTTTTAAATGGGACATTGGTAATCCTTTGAACTTGAGTTCTGTGTTAAAAATGTTACAATTAGGTTCCCAAACCAGTCACAAAATACATATTTTACCTTCCTAAGATTAATGCCAGTTAATGCTGGCTTTAGTTGGGTGCCTAGGAGCTTGTGTGCTGCAGATGGTAAGGAAGGGATGGAAGAAAACAAAGCCATCTTAAATTTACCCAGACTCAAATGCTCTAATTCTAGAAAATTTCAGAGAGGGAGTAAGGAGGAGAAAAGGCACAAGGGTAGAAATCAGTACTTGTCCAGCACATGTGGTATAATTAGTATATTTGTAGTTACACTTAGTATAATTAATAAGATGGCGAAGACAAATTTAATGAAACACAATCCACCTGTATTGCTTTAAACCTAAGAAATGAGTTGGTTTCTTCTAATGGATTCCTTTTAGTCCTTTGTCTCATACTTAAATGCCACAGGCAGAGTTCTATTAAGTTGTCTTGAATAATAGAGACACCAAGGGTAGGAAAATTATTTTACTGGGGACTATGGCAGAAAAATAAAATCTGGGACTATAAATTGGGGAATACAGCAGTAAGTTGGAGTTGGATTCAGCTTCAGAACTTGAATCCTCAGAATTTGGGCAAATATAGGTGGCTTAGTTGCTTGGTTAATTTTCCAGCCTTTTTATGATGTAATTGACATTTAACATTGTGTGAGTTTAAAATGCACAGTGTGATGATTTGATATATTGTGAAATGATGACCACAGCACGTTAGTTAATACCTCCATCATCTCACGTAATTGCAATTCTTCTTTGTATATGTGGTAATAACCTTTAAGATCACTCTGTTAGCAGCTTTCAAGTATATAATGTATGTATAACTGTGATCACCATGCTATACACTAGATTCTCAAAACTTACTTTTTAACTGGAAATGTGTATCCTTTGACTAACCTCCATTTGGGACAGGCGTCTGTTTAGATCAGTCATTTCAGTTTCCCTAGAATTGCCCATGAACTTCTAGGAAACTTCATAGTGTGATCATACTCCCAAGCCAGAGCTTTGAGAGTTTAAAAGCCGTGATTCTAGGTAGGGCATGAGTAAATGAAAATTGTAAGCATTTTAGAAATGCTTTTATTTGTCCACCTGTAAGTTATCACTAACTTATTTTGCCCTATTCCCTACTTGTAAATTTTTCCAAGCTGATAACAGACCATGTTTAACTAACTTCTCAAGTTTTAATGATACTCGGTTTTAAATTGTTTGCTTAACTTGATTTCATGCTTAGTATATATTACTTAGTTGAATGTAATGAGCGTTATGGGCGTTCCTGATGGCTCAGCGGTAAAGAACCTGCCTGCAGTGCAAGAGACATAAGAGGCACAGGAAGATCCCTGGAGGAGGAAATGGCAACCCACTCCAGTATATTCTTGCCTGAAAAATCCCATGGACAGAGGATCCTGGTGGGCTACAGTCCAAAGGGTTGCAAAGAGTTGGACATGACTGAGCACCCAGTTACTCTCAGTGAGCATTATGTAAATGTTAATGTCATACTTACTAGCTCTGTGGCAGAGATGGATAGTAAAGTATTAATATCAGTAAATGATTATGTGTTTATGAATCACGGGTGGGTTTAGTTTCCTCTCTTCTTCTTTGAATTTCATTATCAGTTTCCTAATTGTTTGTAATGAGGACATTTTGTTTGTTTTTAGGTTGTTTGTCTGTTATCAAGTAATCGGAAAGACAAATATGATGCTATTAAAAAATACTTATGTACAGATTGCCCTACTCCAAGTCAGTGTGTGGTGGCCCGAACCTTAGGCAAGCAACAGACTGTCATGGCCATTGCTACAAAGATTGCGCTGCAGATGAACTGCAAGATGGGAGGAGAGCTCTGGAGGGTTGATATGCCTGTAAGTTTGATTTAATTGCTAGATATAAGTTTTTTTATTTAAAAAAATGTATTTTTATTGTATTGGCATTCCATTGTATCTAAAATTACGATGTTCTTGTTAAAGCTGAAGCTAGCGATGATAGTTGGCATTGATTGTTACCATGATACCACAGCTGGACGGAGGTCAATTGCAGGATTTGTGGCAAGCATCAATGAAGGGATGACTCGGTAAGTGGGCTTTGATAGCCGTAGATTAAGTGCTGAACATAGGCAAATAGGACATGAGTGCAGGGGCCAGTGTCTGGGGAGTACCAGAATTGTGTTAATTTTTTAACTTGGTTTCTTTTACATTCAGTTCAGTTCAGTCGCTCAGTCATGTCCGACTCTTTGTGACCCCATGAATGGCAGGACACCAGGCCTCCCTGTCCATCACCAACTCCCAGATTTCACTCAGACTCACGTCCATCGAGTCGATGATGCCATCCAGCCATTCCATCCTCTGTCATCCCCTTTTCCTCCTGCTCCCAATCCCTCCCAGCATCAGGGTCTTTTCCAATGAGTCAATTCTTTGCATGAGATGGCCAAAGTACTGGAGTTTCAGCTTTAGCATCATTCCTTCCAAAGAAATCCCAGGGCAGATCTCCTTCAGAATACACTGGTTGGATCTCCTTGCAGTGCAAGGGACTCTCAAGAGTCTTCTCCAACACCACAGTTCAAAAGCATCAATTCTTCGGTGCTCAGCTTTCTTCACAGTCCAACTCTCACATCCATTGATGACTACTGGAAGAACCATAGCCTTGACAAGATAGACCTTTGTTGGCAAAGTAATGTCTCTGCTTTTGAATATGCTATCTAGGTTGGTCATAACTTTCCTTCCAAGGAATAAGCGTCTTTTAATTTCAGGGCTGCAGTCACCATCTGCAGGGATTTTGGAGCCCCAAAAAATAAAGTCAGCCACTGTTTTCCACTGTTTCCCCATGTATTTGCCATGAAGTGATGGGACCGGATGCCATGATCTTTGTTTTCTGAATGTTGAGCTTTAAGCCAACATTTTTACTCTCCTCTTTCACTTTCATTAAGAGGCTTTTTAGTTCCTCTTCACTTTCTGCCATAAGGGTGGTATCATCTGCATATCTGAGGTTATTGATGTTTCTCCCGGCAATCTTGATTCCAGCTTGTGCTTCTTCCAGCCCAGCGTTTATTGGATCTTTTACATTAGATCCAATAAAATAGTTAGGAAAGAAACCAGTTATTAGCTGCTCTAACCATTTTTAATGTCCTTCACTGGCCCTTAATCTGTAGTGGTCAGACTACATTCTAGGTTATTTTATTATTTGTACTTGGTGAGAGGACGCATCTCTTTAAATGTGACAATCTCTAAAAGCTTCTTTAATAAATTTATTATTTTGAATGTAATTTCAAGTTTCCATGTTAACTTTATTTTGGAAAACCCACTCAAAGTTTACCCAGTCACTTGTATATCAACATAGTGAAATTATTTTTCAGTGCTTTTCTTAAAACTAATAGAATTGCCAAGAAGAATGAAAATTGAAGCACTGATGTGTTGGCATTACTGGTACTTGGGCGTATTTCAAGGTATTTTATCTTTTAGAAGACTGTCTTTTACCAGGAGTATAGTATTAGTATGCGTCTATGTATATTGAGGTGTAAACCTAGAGGCATATCTGGCTATTACAACTTACATTTATTTCTTCCTCAGTGATGGAATTATGGGATTGATTTATAATGGGAAAAAAAAAAAGCTTTGTCTATGAGCGATTTCCTATATCTTGTTACCTCCGTTTAAGATTTCATCAAGGAAGTTAAAGATAATAAATTGCATAGATATAGAAAAATTGAAAAGTGAAAACGTTCTGTGTGGCTGTATTCTCACCTCAGCCATGTTTTCTCTGAATAGCTGGTTCTCTCGCTGTGTGTTTCAAGACAGAGGACAAGAGCTAGTAGACGGGCTGAAGGTGTGCTTACAAGGTAAGCCACCTGTTGTGTGTCAGTCTGGCCTCCAAACTCGTCTTCCAGAAGCTATCTTAAAGCTGTGATTCTGGGAAAACAAAAACAAAAACCTGTGCCTGGAGTTTGGTAGAAGCACATTTTTTTTGTTCTGTGTTAATGTATTAGGTATTTAAAACTTTTCTGGCTTTCTTTCAGCTGCTCTAAGGGCTTGGAATAGCTGCAATGAATACATGCCTAGTCGAATTATTGTGTATCGGGATGGCGTAGGAGACGGTCAGCTTAAAACATTGGTGAACTATGAAGTACCACAGTTTTTGGATTGCCTGAAATCTGTTGGTAGAGGTTACAAGTAAGCATATGACATGTAAAGTGTTTTCCTTTTTATAAAACTGCATTTTGTATCTTTGAAAATAACATCACAAGGTGGAAAGGTAAGTGAGAAATTAACTTTATAGGCGCAATAGGACTTGAGGTAATGGAAGGGGTTGGGGGGTGGGTGTCTCATGGAGACTGTTTTGTAGAGGAGAGGCTAGAAATGGAGAGTGGAAGTTCCTTCAATGAATGACACATGGAAACACCTTCACTGACCAGCCGCTGCCACTTTTCTCTCCTGCAGCCTTGAAGTATGAGGGTCTGATTATCCCAATGCAGCCGTAGGCGTCCACAGCATTGGTTGAAATAAACCTTCCAGATAGTCTTAACGTACTCTTTCTCTACCTCCTTGAACAACAAATACTTGTTTAATTTCTTTGAACTCAGCTGGACTGGTTTTTGATGGTTTGATGATTGGCATGTGTTTGGTGTCCTAGGAGGAGACCGTTAACGTCTGTCCTTTGAGGCAGTCTTCGCAGCCAAGGGGAGCTGTACTCATAACTGAATGCTTCTCGGGCTCTCCTTTGAGACCTACATTGGTTTTTGCTTTGCTCTCCTACCAAGGTCATTTGTTGGTGCTCTCTGGCAGTAAATTGCATGCCATCTCAAGATAGCTGTTCTAATAAGTTACATTGTTTAACTTTTCGCTGTTTTCTTTCTCATATTGTAAGCAAGTTGAGATCAGGGACTGTTGAATATGAAGGGCTCAGTGCATAATATATTTTGTGGAGTTGATTTTTGAAGATGCTTAGAATATCCAGGAGGTATCTTTGTATGTGCTTGCATATGCATATTGTTCAGTTTCTAGATCATGTTTGATGCTTTGTGACCCTATGGACTGCAGCACACCAGCCTTCCCTGTCTTTGACTATATCCTAGAGTTTACTCAGACTCATGTCAATTGAGTTGATGATGCCATCCAACCATCTCATTCTCTGTCACCCCCTTCTCTTCTTGCCCTCAGTCTTTCCCAGCATCAGGGTCGTTTCCAATATGTTGGCTCTTCGAATCAAGTGGCTGGAGTATTGGAGCTTCAACTTCAGCACCAGTCCTTCCAATGAATATTCAGGGTTGATTTCCTTCGATTGATTGACTTGATCTCCTTGCTGTGTCCATGGGACTCTCAAGAATCTCCAGCACCACTGTTTGAAAGCATCAATTCTTTGGCACTCAGCCTTTTTAAAAAAAAAAAAAATATTTATTTTAATTGGAGGCTAATTACTTTACAATATTGTATTGGTTTTGCCATACATCAACATGAATCCACCACAGGTATACACGTGTTCCCCATCCTGAACTCCCCTCCCTCCTCCCTCCCCAACTCTCACATCCATACATGACTACTGGAAAAACCATAGCTTTGAATATATGGACCTTTGTCAGCAAAGTAATGTCTCTGCTTTTTAATATGCTTTCTAGGTTTGTCATAGCTTTGCTTCCAAGGAGCAAGCAACTTAGTTTTGTGACTGCAGTCACCATCCACAGTGATTTTGGAGCCCAAGAAAATAAAATCTGACACTATTTCCACATCTTTTTGCCATGAAGTGATGGGAGTGGATTCTATGATCTTTATTTTTTGAATGTTGATTTTCAAGTCAGATTTTTCACTCTCCTCTTTCACCTTCATCTAAAGACTCTTCAGTTCCTCTTCACTTTCTACCATTAAAGTGGTATCATCTACATATCTGAGGTTGTTTGTATTTCTCCCGGCAATCTAAATTCCAGCTTGGGAGTCATCCAGCCCAGTATTTCTCATGATGTAAACTGCATATAAGTTAAATAAGCAGGGTGAACAATATACAGCCTTGATGTACTCTTTCCCAGTTTGGGACCAGTCTGTTTTTCCATGTCCAGTTCTAACTGTTGCTTCCTGACCTGCATACAGGTTTCTCAGGAGGTAGGTAAGGTAGTCTGATATTCCCATATCTTTAAGACCGTTCCACAGTTTGTTTTGATCCACACAGTCAGAGGTTTTTGCGTAGTCAATGAAGCAGAAGTAGATTTTTTTTTTTTAATTGCCTTGCTTTTTCTTTAAGCCAGAGGATCTCTGGATCCAGTTTGATCTCTGGTTCCTCTACCTTTTCTAAATCCAGCTTATACATCTGGAAGTTCTCAGTTCATGTACTGTTGAAGCCTAGCTTGAAGGATTTTGAGCATAATCTTGCTAGCATGTGAAATGAATGCAGTTGTATGATAATTTGAGTATTCCTTGTCATTGCCTTTCTTTGGGTTTGGAATGAAAACTGACCTTTTCCAGTCCTGTGGTCACTGCTGAGTTTTTAAAATTTGCTGGCATATTGAGTGAAGCACTTTCACAGCATCATCTTGTAGGACTGAAATAGCTCTGGAATTCCATCACCTCCATGAGCTTTGTTCACAGTAATGCTTCCTAAGGCCCAGTTTACTTCACACTCCAAGATGTCTGGCTCTAGGTGAGTGACTACACCATCATGGTTATCTGGGTCATTAAGAGCTTTTTGTACAGCTCTTTTGTGTATTCTTGTCACCTCTTCTTAATATCTGCTTCTGCTTCATGCAGAAGACTGATTATTTTTGCCAAACCTTTTCAGCAGCATTTGTTATCATTATAGAAAATGAGGGTCTTGAAAGTCGTTTGACAGTATCTGGGCTCCATGTGATTTATGTGGCCCATGGGATGAGCATTAAGGACTTATTTCTAGCTAAATTGAAGGGGGCTTCCAAGTCTTTTTTGGCCGATTTCTGAAAGAACCCCTCTGAGTGTTACACGCTTCTTAAAATGTGATCCTTATGCCAGTAAGTTCTCAGGGCAAGTCAGGGATGTTTTTATCTCTTTTGAAGTAATTGAGGTTCAGATTAAAATGCCAATAGCATTTAAAAATATTTTTTAAATGAAAGTTAATGTTCTTTCCTATCTTAAAATTCTTAATGCTTATATTTTTCATTGGTATTTTGTTCTACTTTGTAAAGTTTTGTAAGTTTTAATTTGTTTTCTCCCTTAGAAAAAGAAAAGTTGCAGGGAGGGAGGATTTAAATTGATTGCCTGTGCTGGTGCATAACAGGCCACTGCGTGCAGTAGATTTCACATTGTCAATTGTGCTGTTCTTTGGGGGCTGCGGAAATTAGTGAGCAAGACAACATGTCTTAGAATTAGTTAGGTTGATCCCAGCTTCGCCTTCATCTGTGAAACGGGATGCACCTCACCAAGGCTGCTGAAAGAAATGCCGGAATGTTCAGTGTACTTCATAAAATACCCAGTAGGCTCTCAATATATAGTAGGTACTTCATCTAAAAAAAAGTTTTGAGTTGCATATAAAGTAAAATAATATCCAAGAATTACCGCTTACTTTTAAGACACAGAGTTTGGATTTTAACATTTGCTGTTATCTTATTTGTTTGTTATCAGTATTTGTTTTTGAATTGAAATGTTGATAATTAGCGTTTTATAAAGATGTGTCATGGATTAGCTGATTTAGGATGTTTGGTTAAGAACAAATCAAAAAGTCACTTCAACATAGTTGTGACTTTCTTTCTATCACCACATTTGCAAAATCATTTCTTGAGATGTCCCAGGACTAAAATCTACTTTGTCTTTTGGTTCCTGAGACGGTGGCTTTGTAATATGCAGATCTCTTGTTGCTGGGCAGCAGTGGCTCTACTGTGGAAACAGTGATATTTCTAAAAATGTCCTCTGTTTACTGAAGTAAAATCATTTTCCTACCCCTTGTATATTTGCTTACTGCTACCATGAAGCAGCACAAGTTAGGTTTAGCAATGAGTGGAGGTTCCCAATTTGGAATCTTCTGGACCATCAGTCTAGACAGTATACTGTGAACTACCTACTTGAGTCAAACATTACCAGGCAGGTCCATACGGCATGTGAGGTCCTCTGCTTTCCAGTTTTTAGAATAAAGTATATTTGTGCTCTTAAGGAACTAATTTTGTAGCTAGAAAAAGAGCAGAGGAAAGTTAAGGTATTGAAAATCATAATTTTTATCAAATGCTTATTATATGATAGCACTAAGTGCTTAATATGTTATAATGCATTTATTCCCAAATGCACATGTGTATACAGTGTGATTGTATCAGGCAATGAATTTGAAATAAACCTTTAAGGGATGGTTGGAAAGGGTATTCAAGCTCAGTATGACCTGCCAGTTAAAGGGCTGTCCTCAGAAGAGCCAAGAAGCTTGTTAGAGGCGGTGAATCTAATGTGACACAGAGCTGAAAGCTCACTAGGGGAGAGGAGTGGTCTTGACACAGGAAAGAAGCCACCTGAATGGGGTTTGGAAGGGACAGGGTGACAGAGAATGTTCTTGTATCGCTAAGGATCAACTGAGGAGTGATTGAGTGTGAGAGACAGACAGATACAGAGATCCTCTGATACACTGTCAACTAGTCATTTTGAAAAGCAGATTAGATTTTGAGACTACTCAAATTAGCTTACTTGTCAAAGATTTTACTTTCCACGGGCTTCCCAGGCGGTGCTTGCTAGTGGTAGAGAATCTGCCTGCCACTGCAGGAAAAGCAAGAGACGTGGGTTTGATCCCTGGGTGGGGAAGGTCCCCTGGAGTAGGAAATGGCGCCCTATTCCAGCATTCTTGCCTGGAGAATCCCATGGACAGAGGAGCCTGTCAGGCTACAGTCCATGGGGCCTCAGAGTCAGACACGACTGGGCACACTTACTTTCCATGTAGTAGGAAGTGTCCACTGAAAAGGGTCTCAGACTGTGAACTTTAAAGCCATGCTGGGTTTAACATTTTAGTGTGCTAGGTATGTTATATGCTTGGTTTACTAATTAAAAAACTACATAACCTTGCCATTTTATTTTCTACTCACAGTTTATTCCTGGTCCAAACTCCAGGTCCTTACAAGTTGTGGAATCTTCCTTCACAACTTGGATAAATAATATACCCAAGAGGGAGATGCATTTCTTTTTTAATGGAGTGTATGAATGTATGAATGATTCAGTGCCCTGAAAGTATGACTGACTAAATGTAGCTACGTTCATCACCATCTTAAGCCCAAGACTAACAGTCATTGTGGTGAAGAAACGTGTCAACGCCAGATTTTTTGCTCAGTCTGGAGGAAGACTTCAGAATCCACTCCCTGGAACAGTTATTGATGTAGAGGTTACAAGACCAGAATGGTAAGTTCCGTATTAGATAAAGATTGGTTTCTGCTTTGTCTTTTAGCATAATCTCTATGCCTTATTACCTTTTACCATATTTACTTTTTAGTTCTTATACTTTATTTCTTATAAATACTAATACTTGTCATTAGTTTGCCCTAATAATGCCTATGATGTATGAACTTAGTGTCTGACATGGTGAGCAGAGGTTTCTGTGCAGTTTCTCTCTGAGGGAAGAGGGTTATCATTTATGACCTTAGTTATATGTACAGAGTTTAAGAACTGCTGCTGTAGATTGCTGTGGCTTTTTTTTTTTTTAACATATGTAACCTCATTCATAGATTATTGTTTTCCAATCAAAATTTTTAGATCCATTAATGTACTTGGTTATCCACAGGTTAGAAAATTCCATCTAAAGACACAGCTGCAGATGAGAAAAGTGACTTCTGAGTAAACATTAGGGACTTCTAGGTGGCACAGTGGTAAAAATCCACCTGCCAATGCAAGATACGCAAGAGAAGATGGGTTCGCTCTCTGGGTCAGGGAGATCCCCTGGAGCAGAAAATGGCAACCCACTCCAGTATTCTTGGCTGGAAAATTGCATGGTCAGAGGAGCCTGGCAGGCCACAGTCCATGGGGTCACAAAGAGTCAAACATGACTCAGCAACTAAGCACGCATGAGTAAACACTATGTACCTGTGAGCTGCACTCTGCCATGAGAAAGCCACCTAGAACATTCAGGGGCAAATGCTCATGCTCTCAGCACACAGCAGTTCAACTGCAAAGTCATGAAACTTGGGTCCTCAAGTTTCATTTTGTGGGGGATGGTGCTCAGTGCACTAAGTCACCTTCCTGATGGCAAGTGATTGGTCAGTCCACAGTAACACCCTCCTCACGAGAGTGAATAGGACAGTTTCTGTTTTTATACATAAATTAGTGGAGTCTTTAAAAAAGGGCAGCTTTAATCAAGGTAAAGTGTCAGCCTAGGGGGCAAAGTTTAAATGTGTAGCACGTCTCCTGCAGGTAAATGAGGCATTACTATACTTAAATTTATGTAGACAAATGATAATACAGATTTTAGATCTACTTAGTCCTGTTAGCTGACAGCATATAGAAATACTTATTTCAAGATTCTTTGTCTTAGATTGTGTCTTTTTCTCAGGCAGGCAATAGTTGTCAGAAGGATTCTAACCTGTTGGGAAAAATCACTGAGGGAGGACAAAATGGCTAAGATAATTGACAGTTTCATTTCCTGTAGGACTCTCTTTAATCATTCAGAACGACCTCACAATGCTTTCTAACATTACTGCTACTCTGACGACCAAAGCTTAGGTATAGCATTGACCTGAAGACAACTTTTTAAAACAATCAGAGTAAAATCCAAGTTGGATTTTAAAGTATCAAAAAACTTGATTACTTTTTACTCAATGTTCTTTAACACTTAATAGCTACTAGTCTACTGAAATACTTGGAGAAGTCTACTTTGAATGATAAGGTGCTTAAGTTGGGAACTAACGTTTTGATTCTAGTTCTGTTACGATTTCACTGTTCTTTTGGGCACATCATTTAGTGATTCTGAAAGCCTCATTTTTCCAGATGGCTATAATCTGTTGTAGATCAATTCTGATTTTATAATTTGTCTCATTTTAAGGGACATAATCAATTTCTTAATATCTTTATCAGGCTGGATTACAGCATTTCTGAATTGATACTTAATTGGTACCTCAAAAAAACCAAAGAAACAAAAACTGACATCTATTCCTTTATGTTTGCGCTACTTGGTTCTTGATTCTAGAGCCTATTCCCACTCGGCTGTCTCCCTCAGATGTGGAGTGGAAACAGTGGCCTGTTGTACAGCGTGCACTGTCATAATTAGCAGCCAGGTCCAACATTCGTTAATGCCCTTAGGCATCAATGATAGGTATTTAAAATATAAAACAAAGTAGTATCTTAAACCTCTTTCACACATAAGCATTCCCAAACGGCTCATGAATAGCAAGTTCTGAATTCAAGGAAGCACACGTTTGGAAAAGATTAGGTTACATTAGTATACAGGATCTTTCTACTGTAAGAAACTTGAATCATCTTAACTTTAGCTTTGAAAAAGATAAGCCTCATACCCATGTGGTTTTTTTCTTATGTAATTCCAGGTATGATTTTTTTATCGTGAGCCAGGCAGTGAGAAGTGGTAGTGTTTCTCCCACACATTATAATGTCATCTATGACAGCAGTGGCCTGAAGCCAGACCACATACAGAGGTTAACTTACAAGCTATGTCACATCTATTACAACTGGCCAGTAAGTATTTTTTTATTAATTGATATTTATCCACATCAGTGAGATTCACTTTTCAAAATGGAATTGCTGTGTTTTCAAAGGCTTTTACTGTTAATACTGAGATTTGTAACTTAGAGAAGTTACTTTTAAAGTAATAGAACCTTTTTTTTTTCTTCCACTAAAGGGTGTCATTCGTGTTCCTGCTCCCTGCCAGTATGCCCACAAACTGGCTTTCCTTGTTGGCCAGAGTATTCATAGAGAACCAAATCTGTCACTGTCAAATCGTCTTTACTACCTCTAACCTACAGAAGACGACAAGATGTGGCTGCGTTTTTCCTTTTGAAATTATATCTTCGGGATTTTTTTTAAGCTCTTATTTTTTTAACTGTTATCTTACTAGATGAAACTTGGGAAGGAAAACTAGGAAATCTAGAGTCATTTCTAACTTTGCTATTAATTGACTTATTTTATAGGTTAAGAATTAGGATTTACTCTTTTATCTTGTTCTCATAAACGTGAGGATTTTTTTGTTTTGAAAAAGTGTGGAGAAGATGCTTTGTACTATAAGCAGAATCTCTTAAACTATTTGAAAAGTAGGGATTTACTTGATGAAAATGTTCTCAGGGGTGAGCAAGTCCTACTTGTAAAGCTACAGTGGCCTTGTTTTTGAAATACTTAGTTTGAATTTAAAGGAGAGAAAAGGAATAAAGTGGAGGGCTCACTACAATCATAAGGTAGGATTTTACTTGAGTATCTGATGATCTCATTTTACAGGAAAAGCTGCCATTAAATAACCTATACAAGGTATAGGAAAAGTGTGAGAGTATGGAGAAGTATGCTTACTTTTTATTTCATTTTGGGGGCTAGGTATTATGGGGGTTAAAAAAGATAGTTGAAAATTTTAAATTTCTGTCCAAAGAAACATTTTAATACTGTTTAATAAAAGAGACCAGTAGTCTATTACTATTTTTTTTTTTGCAACTGGGACATAATTCCATTTGTTATAAAATAAAATTATAATGATTGTCATCTTATTTGAATAATAGTGGAGTTTTTATTTTTACTGAAAGCATATGCATTTTCTTTCCATGTATTTTTTAAACTAATGAGTACACTCAAAGGGTATGATTCCATTTATTAAAGCTCATTTGGTGTCACTTAATGAATCTGAAACTGAAAACTCAAGTAAAACTCTGTCAGGAAATGCTGCAACCTCAAACTTAACAGTGTAAGACCAGAAATCCATAACTTGAAAGAAAATGCAGACTAAGAAGTCTGTGTATTGTGAAGTTGATAATTGTAATTATTCACATCTATATATGTATAGGAATTTTCAAGGAATTTTGCAAAGAGCAGGCTTGAAGTTAATGAGTAATTATATGCCGTGAGGACACCTTTAAACGTTGGTTACAAGTGTAATGAATGTAAATGTTAGTGGCCATACACAGGCCATAGGAACCATGATTTAAACTAATGCCATTCAGTAAAGTTGCTTGTCTTAGAATTTTTGTACTTGTTTTCAAATAATTACATTTTGGATTTAGCCTTACATATTGTGCATGAAAACCATTTTATTTTCCTTTTAGTTCTGTGAGCTAATAACTGTTGTTAACATTGTTCTTGGCTATTAGCAAAGGTTCCTTAACCTATTTGGTTTCTAAATGTTAGAAGAAACACAGGAGATTGCGAAGTTGCAGAAGAATGCTAAAGACAATAAAATCAATGAAAGTTGCTAAACAGTGTCACAGTATTAAGGAATATAAGTAAGTCTAGTTATACAACTGTAAAAGACTTAATTTGAGGCATTTTTTAACATGGATTTTTATGACTAATCAGTAACTCAAGTCATTAAAGTCTCATACTTAGCAGGTTTTACACTGTCCTTTAAAGTTAAAAAGCTTTGTAATATCTTTAAAAACCATGAAAAATCAGTAAATGTGTTAATTCCAGAAAAGTTGCAGTATTCAGAAGACCTTCACTTTCTCATAAAGACTGTTTTTTGCAAGAGACCAAAAAAGTCTCAGTTTAAGCCAAAAAGAGTATTGATTGGCTTTCCTAGTCATCCTACACAGTGGTTCCCAAATGGAATGTTAAACATGACCTCATTGCCTTTGTAATAACACAGGCTACTGGGCTCCAGACCAGACCTAGGAGTCAGAACTTGTAGCAGGGAGACTGGGTGAACTTTTAGATGCATCTCAGATTGTTTGGGGATTTTGGCAAACACCAGTTGAGAAGGTATGTATAGAACCTAGTTGGTGAAATGATATTAGGGATCTGTCTCTTGCTCTGCTTTTTCTGGGTTCTAATCAGATGGGGTTACAAAGATGGTTACAAAGTCTAGATCTATGTCTCAGCCTCACTCCAATGAAAAGAACATCTCTTCCACAATAGTTGTAGCAAAACTCTGGCTGTTTACACATCCTTGAGTCCCTTGAACACACTACCCTGATAGACTTGGAGTTGTTACATAAGATGAGGTTCATACAGAAATGAGTAGAGGAATGGTTCCTCAGAGGAAAATTCGGGTGCTGCAGCGAGGAGACTGAATGGACAAATGAACATAGTGGATGCTACCGGGTGTCTACTCTGCTTTTTCAGCTGCAGGTTGGCTTGTGATGGAAATAGCAGTTGCTCTTGTCGCTTGAAGGACAAGTGCAGCCAAGCACCTATAAGAGAACTGACTGCAGCACTTCCAAAGGATAAAACCCAAAACTCTGAAATCCAGGTTTTTGCCTTAAAAGAGGAACATGCACACCTGAGTTCTACTAAAAGCTTTAGCATTAAAGACACTTTCAGTTCACTTCAGTCGCTCAGTCGTGTCCGACTCTTTGCGACCCCATGAATTGCAGCACGCCAGGCCTCCCTGTCCATCACCAACTCTCGGAGTTCACTCAGACTCACATCCATCGAGTCAGTGATGCCATCCAGCCATCTCATCCTCTGTCATCCCCTTCTCCTCCTGCCCCCAATCCCTCCCAGCATCAGAGTCTTTTCCAATGAGTCAACTCTTCTCATGAGGTGGCCAAAGTACTGGAGTCTCAGCTTCAGCATCATTCCTTCCAAAGAAATCGCAGGGCTGATCTCCTTCAGAATGGACTGGTTGGATCTCCTTGCAGTCCAAGGGACTCTCAAGAGTCTTCTCCAACACCACAGTTCAAAAGCATCAATTCTTCAGCGCTCAGCCTTCTTCACAGTCCCAACTCTCACATCCATACATGACCACAGGAAAAACCATAGCCTTGACTAGACGGACTTTAGTCGGCAAAGTACTGTCTCTGCTTTTGAATATGCTATCTAGGTTGGTCATAACTTTTCTTCCAAGGAGTAAGCGTCCTTTAATTTCATGGCTGCAGTCACCATCTGCGGTGATTTTGGAGCCCAAAAAAATAAAGTCTAACACTGTCTGTTTCCCCAATTAGGTCCTCCCTTTCCAGTATCTTGTCTGATCCATTAAACATGGTCGTTCCTTTGGTTACCAGGCATTTGGGGGGATGCTTCAGAAGTGCCTTGTAATAGGTAATCTGCCTGTTTTTTCTGAGTACACGGGTTTTTTTCCCTCAAAACTCCAAAAACTTGTCCCTGATTGCAGCTCTGTTTCACATGGTATTCCCTAGAGCTCATAGGAATCTTGTCTGTGTTCTGAAATTTCTGTTGGTACATACTGTCTCTGTTCTCTATGGGTCAAATAGTCTGTTTTCAACATCATTTTCAGAAATTTGTATGTTTTTAAGGTTTAATTCATTTATGACTGTAATACTGTCATTCGGATACAATATTTCAAGGGCTGGATTTAGTCCTGTTTGCATTCATCATTCCAGCCCAGTTAAATCATTTAAAAGGTCAGGTGAGAAATAAAGAAATTCCAAACTCTTGAAATTATCAAGTCAGTGGTGAGTCCATGTGCTCTGTAAGATGGCTCTTGGCTGCATTGCTTCTGCTGCGGTTTACATTTCCCTGCCCAGCACCCTGTCCTGCCATTAGGAGTCCAGTGGGGACTCGAGACCTCTGCCTGTGAGACCTCCCGTCCTTCCCCCGACTCCGCAGTCAGGGCCTCCCCCCGTACCCGACTGAGAACCACTGGGATGAATGGCGTGCACCTCATCCCTGAGGTTTTACCAGTCTTAAAGGAGCTCCTTGCTGCTGCCGCTAAGTCACTTCAGTCATGTCCGACTCTGTGCAACCCCACAGACGGCAGCCCACCAGGCTCCCCCATCCCTGGGATTCTCTAGGCAAGAACCCTGGAGTGGGTTGCCATTTCCTTCTCCAATGCATGAAAGTGAAAAGTGAAAGGGAAGTTGCTCAGTCGTGTCCGACTCTTCGCCACCCCATGGACTGCAGCCTACCAGACTCTTCCATCCATGGGACTTTTCCAGGCAAGAGTACTGGAGTGGGTTGCTATTGCCTTCTCTGAAAGGAGCTCCTTAAGTTGGATTTTCTGACACTCTCCCAGGCACACTCAGAGCTTTTCATTGTGTCTTCTGGAACTGATGGTCGGTCACGTGTCAGCAGTCCCTCACTTGAGAAATTTCTCTGCTTCCACACACCTAGCCCTTCCCCAGGACAGACACTACTGCCTTTGAATAACACTGTCTCACACCTCTTGAGTCTAGAGGTGGGGTTGGTGTTTCTTTGCCCTCAGTCTTAGCTTTCAGATCCCTCCCCACTGCAAACACACTCAGCTTTGAATGTCTTTTCATCAGGTATATCCACTCCCTCCTCCCTCTTGTCCTGTAATATCAGCTGGGCTCAGACAACTCAGTTTTAGTCCCTGGCTTGCCCACATTTTCCAATGGCACTTTCTTCTGAATCCTGGTTAAAACAGTTAAATCTAACCATTTGTCTACTTGCCCATTCTCATACAGATGAACGTGGCTGGGGACAGACACCATTATTTTATATCCTGCAAGTCTAGCTCATTTTGTTCCTGGATCTCAGATGTCTTTCATACTTTCTCCCTTTCATGTCAACCTC
This sequence comes from Capricornis sumatraensis, assembly GCF_032405125.1. Lineage (NCBI taxonomy): Eukaryota > Metazoa > Chordata > Mammalia > Artiodactyla > Bovidae > Capricornis > Capricornis sumatraensis. The sequence continues at coordinate 53,586,238 of NC_091085.1, read as the reverse complement.
CAGCACCACGTGAACCCTCACCCTAAAGATAACCCTGGTTTTTAGTGCACTGAAAACTCGAGCGGTCGTGAGAGCTTCACACACCCTCACATCACCCCAGCAACCTATAGCCAGCTGCATCGCAGTACTGGGGAGCTCTCTGCTTCAGGCTGAAGCTAAAGCCACCCACTTGAGCATAATATGTCTATTCAAGGACACTGCTCTCGAGTCACATCTTGTTCTGCATCACTTTTCCTTATTCATGCCTAGAAGCCTGAAAAACTGGTATTGTTCCTTTCATCCTCCTCCCCCCAAAGAAGCCGTCTTGGGCCCTCTGTCCCCAGTAGCTCATTTCTCTTTTCCCCTTTAAAGCAAAAGTCCGCTATTGCCTTTGATGCCCTTCCTCTCCATCCTCTCTCAATCCGGTACTCTTGTCAAGATCCTCCATGATTTCCATGTTGCTCATTGGTTAATTCCTGGCCCTCATCAGCAAACCTACTGGCATATCTGACACCGATGTCCCTTCTCCTTGAAACACTGCCTGGCTTCTGGGGTCCCATACTCTGTTGGCTCCTTGCAGCTGACTGTTCCTTCTCAGTCTCTTGCTGGTTCTTCCTGGTCTCCCTGACTTTAAATGTTGCAGTGCCTCCAGGCTTAAAAGTAGGATCTCTGAGAACTAAGAAAAGAGTTTGTTTCTACCCTTCCTTCACATGGTAATCCCATTCAGTTTGCTAACTCATTTCTGTGAAAATGCTTCCGACTTACACCTCCAGCCCTGTCTCCTACGATCAACTGTCTCCAAGTGAGTAATGGAGTGGTTCTCAGATTCTTTGGTCTTGGAACTGTCTTACCCTCTTAAATCGCTGAGGACCCGGAGTGTTTTTATGTGGATTATATTTATTGATAATAGTGCATTAGAAACTATATTTTGTAAACAATGTGGAAACCCACATTCCATTCACTGTTAGAATGATGATGTCATCATGTCATGAAGTTATGGGAAATACTTTATGAGAGAATAAGAATGAAAAAGGCAAATCACCTCTTAAAGTGTTACCAAAATTAGATTCTGTTGACCCCAGCTCTGGTGCTGGTCCAGCTGAGACACTGCCTTGTTAGGAAAGTTCTTTTGCATTAGGGTTCACACAGCCAGAAATGAAACTGACACTGAGATCAGTGCAGCACAAGCTTTATTTAACGGCCAAAGAATTGAGAAGGGAGAACTTAAGTTCACAAATAAATTTTCACCCACCTGGCAAGAGAGATTTGATGTTAAAGAGTAAAGACAACACAGAGAGGAGTGAGGCTGATGGTAGGAAGGCATTTGCATTGTTCTTCTGGGGAACGGGATGGGGTTTCCCCCAAATAGGTCACCACCTTTTTCTGTCCTTTTTTGGTCTGCAACTTCCAGTCATGGCTGCTGTCATTTAGTAGCTGATGTAGTAAAATCACTGCAGATGAGACTCTAGGGGTCAGCTGAAGGTCAGATTCATTGACATCTTGGTTCCAGCTGGTTCTGTTTTTTGTTTTTATATCACTTCTTTTCTTTGTCTCTGGATCCTGTGACTTAAAGAGAGATGTTAGTTCCTGTTCAAGGGAGGGGTTGATGGGTTTTGAGCAAGGATCTGTTGTCAGCTCTGGTAACAGTGGAAGTAAGATAGTTTTGACCAAAGAACCCTGATAGAGCCTTAGGGAGCCACAGGGGTCCCCAGACTACACTTTGAGAACCTCTGGTTGAATAATTTAACATACCTGGAACTGAACTGTGATTTCCTTCAGACCTGCTCCAGTTCAGTTAATTGGAATTCCATTTTTCCATATGGTTCAGAACAAAACCATTGGTCTCCTCCTTGAGTCTTCTCATGTCACAATTTGGGTTCCTCAGTAAATCCTATAGGCTCTGCCTTCAAAATATGAATATTGAAGCCACTGTTCCTATCCTCTGTTTCAACCACCATCTCTGAATTACTAGAGAAGCTTCCTAAACTGGTCTTTGTGCAACAAAGTGAAGTCAAACATTTGCCCAAATCTTGCCAACGACTATCTCAGGGCATAGCATTTTGTTATCTTGCTCCTCGTAGACTGCCCAGGTGCCCTCATCCTGCCCAAGGACCTTTGCTGGTGCTCCAAACCCAGATTTCCACATGCTCCTTGAGGTCAGCTAAGATGTCACCAGCAGAGGGACCACCTTCTAAATTTTTTTGCATCTCACAAGCCTAGACATAACCTTCTTGTTCTCTCCAGCTTTGCTGATATCAGTAGCATATTATTGTTGTACTTTTTTCACTCTGTTCCACCACTAGAGTGCAAATGATTCTTGGAATCCCGGAGGGCAGTCATCACTGTCTTGTCCACTGTGGTCTCTCTAGCATCTTTATTGGTGTCTGACACATAGCAGGTTCTCAAATATTTATTGAAAGGATAAATCACTAATATAAACCTTAACTTGGGCTTCCGTGGTGCCCCAGTGGTAAAGAATCTGCCTGCCAGTGCAGGAGACAGGTTCAGTCCCTAGATCCAGGAGACCCCCTGGAGAAGGAAATGGCAACCCACTCCAGTATTCTTGCCTGGGAAATCCCACAGACAGAGGAGCCTGGCAGGCTACAATCCGGTCACAAAAGAGTTAGACACGACTTAATGACTAAACAACTCAACTCAGTCAACCAGTCCCTGTATTTATGCATAGGAATATCAAAGGACCCCTCTCTACAGTCGTTCTCAGCCCAGGCTGTATGTTCTGGTCATCAGAGGGCTTTGAAAACGCCTGATGGTAGTCCCCCATCCAGTTATCTTGGCTTGGGACCTGGACATAGGGACACTCAGAAATCTTAGCAACAGGTGGAATAAAATTGTACAAGGCAGAAAAGTGAAATCATCTATGTGGGCAACAATGAACCAGGCTGCCTAGAAACCTAGATCCTAAGTCCCAGCCTCTGGCCACACCTCAGCACTAGAAGTTCTGCCATCCTTCATGGGTACCTAGAAAAGAAGGCCCTGCCCAGTTCATCCTTGCCCATGCTCCCCACCCACCTGACCTAAGTCCAGTGCAAGGGTTGATTGGGTGTGACTCGAAGGAACCCTTTAGAGGGGGGCCATATGGCCTTAGCTGTGGTGTGGCAGGGCTGCCTCAGCACAGGCAGGCACTTGGCTCCTGGCCCTAGTAATCAGAGATTGCACTGCCCAGGAACCCACCAGGCCATAAAGGGTTGTTGTTTCCCACAAAGCACCTGATATAGGAATTTGCATGCTTTCACCCTATTAGAGGCCAGCCTCTTCCCATCTGACCTCAGGGGCCTGTGAGGTTGGGGCATGGGGCAGTATATATACTTCTCTTCTAGATAACACAAGAATCTTTGGGCACTCTAATCCTGTTCCCTCTTATCTTAATTTATATGCCATTGTTTTAAATCAACTTCATTGTAATTTACATGTGAGTGCAACTTGCTGAGTTTTGACAAATTTATACTCTCCAGTATCTCTGCCACCGTCAAGATTTAGAAAACTGTCTGTTCCCTCTCACACAAAGTTCCTTCTTGCTTCTTTGCAAACAGTCTTTCCCACCTTGACCCCAAGCAACAATGATCTGCCTTTGACCTACTCTAGAATTTCATGTAAGTGGAATCATATAGTATGTACTCCTTTGTATCTGGCTTCTTTTGCTCAGAGTGCTTCAAAAATTAACCCATTTTATTGCCCAACTGATTTGTTTGTTAAGCAGTATTCCATTGTATGATTATATTTCACATTGTCTATTCACCATTGACAGATGGATATTTTGGATGTTTCTTATTTAGGGCTATTTTAAATTCTAAAAAAAAATTCTGTTCAAGCCTCTATGTGGAAATAGTTTTTACTTATTTTGGGTAAGTATATAGAATTGTGGGATTTACATGCCAAGTGTCTGATTTTATAATAAGTTGGCAAATGATTTTATCCTATTCTGTTCTCCCCTCCAGTGCCTAAGAATTCCAGTTCCCCCCTCACCTACTTTTGATGATGTCAGCCTTTTCATTCTAGTGGGTGTGTAATGTTATCTCATTTGCATTATTAATTGCATTTCCTTCCTGGCTAATGATATTGAGCATTTTTGTGTGTGCACATTAGCCATTCTCACAGCTTCTATGAAGTATCTGTTCAAATCATTTGCATATATCTTTTAAATTGGTCGGCCTTACTGAATTGTAAATTTGCTTTAGGTATTCTGGATAAAAATCTTTTGTCATATTCATATGTGCACTATGAATGTTTTCCCTGTTTCTGGCTTTCTGTTTTGCTTTCTTAAATATCAAAGAGAAGATGTCTTTAAATTTGATGAAGTCCAATTATCAGGGTTTCTTTTCTCTTATAATTTGTGCTTATTGTGTCCTATACATCTTCCCAACCAAATTTCTATTGTGTTTTCTTCTAGAAGTTTTATAGTTTTAACTTTTTCATTTAATTCTATATTTTGAGTTAAATTTTTTGTATCATGTAAGATAAGGGTCACTTTTCTCCCCTATTAATCCCCCTTCTTTCTGCAGAATTTTCTGGAAGAGACCATATTTCCCCCATTAAAATGTCCTGGCACCTTTGTTGAAAATGAACTTACTATATATTATGCATTTATGTGTTCCACTGATTTATATGTCTATATTTTACACAAAACAACAGTCTTGATTACTGTTCAGTTCAGTTCAGTTGTTCAGTCGTGTCTGACTCTTTGTGACCCCATGAATCGCAGCATCCCAGGCCTCCCTGTCCATCACCAACTCCCAGAGTTCACTCAAACTCATGTCCTTGAGTCGGTGATGCCATGCAGCCATCTCATCCTCTGTCGTCCCCTCTCCTCCTGCCCCCAATCCCTCCCAGCATCAAGGTCTTTTCCAATGAGTCAACTCTTCACGTGAGGGGGCCAAAGGACTGGAGTTTCGGCTTTACCATTAGTCCTTCCAATGAACACCCAGGACTGATCTCCTTCAGAATGGACTGGTTGGATCTCCTTGCAGTCCAAGGGACTCTCAAGAGTTTTCAACACCACAGTTCAAAAGCACCAATTCTTCGGTGCTCTAGCATTATAATAAGTCTCAAAATTAGGCAGTGTCACCCTTTTAACTTTGTTCATCTTTTTCAAAATGGTTTTGACCATCTTCGGTCATTTGCATTTCTGTATAACTTTTTAATCAGTGTATCAGTTTCTAGAATAAGCCTGCTGGAACCTTGACCAGTATTTCACAAAATCAGAACATCTACTTGGAGAGAAATTGGCAGTTTAACAATACTGACTCTTCTAAACCATAAACATATTATGTATCTGTGTTTTGGAGTTTTTTCATAGTCTCTCAGCAATGTTTTACAGGCTTAGTATACAAGTCTTGTTTGTGTGCTGTGCTGTCATTTCAGTCATGTCTGACTTCTTGCCATTCTATGGACTGGGCCCCACCAGGCTCCTCTATCCAGGGGATTTTCCAGGCTAGAATGCTGGAGCGGGTTGCCATGCCCTCCTCCAGGGGATCTTTCTAATGCAGGGATTGAACCCATGTCTCTTACGTCTCCTGCATTGGCAGGCAGGTTCTTGTGTGTATTTTGTTAAATTTGTCCCTAAAAATTCCATGTTGTGGTGCTACACAACTAATTCTATTATTTTATTTCACATATCTATATTTTAATTTCTGTCTAATTGGTCCCTGTTGGGGAAATTTATAGGAAATATGCAGCTTATTGTTGTTTAGTTGCTAAGTCGTGTCCAATCCTTTGCAACACCATGGACTGCAACACGCCAGGCTTCCCTGTCCTCCACTATCTCCCAGAGTTTGTTCAGGGTCACGTCCACTGAGTCAGTGATACTAACCATTGGATCCTCTGCTCCCTCTTCTCTTACAAAACTACAGCTGATTTTTGTATGTTGACCTTGTACCCTGTCATCTTGCCAGGTTCACTTTATTAGTACTCATGGCCTTTTGTAGATCCCTTAACATTTTCTGCATGAAAAATCATGTCACCTGCAAATAAAGACCATTTTACTCTTTCTTTTAAAAGCATGTAACTTTCTTTTCCTTTTCTTTCCTTATTGTTCTGGCTAGAAGCTCCAGTGCAGTGTTGTAGTCGGTGTAGTCAAACAGATATCTTTGTGTTGTTTTTTGACAGAAAGGGGGAGTGGGCAGTCTTTCACCATTACATATGTTGGCTGTTAACTTTATCAAGCTAAGGTAAATTCCTTTCTTTCCCTAGTTTCCTGAATGGGTGTTGATTTCTTCCAGTGCTTTCCTCACATCTATTGCAATGACTAAGTACTCTTTTCTCTTTTGTTCTGTTAATACAGTGAAACACATAGATTTTTCTTCAGCATGTGCAACCAACCTTCATTCCTGGGATGAACCACAGTTGGGTATATCATCTTTTTATATATTGTTGAATTCAATCTGCTAATATTTTGTTAAGGAATTTTTAAAATTTATATTCATGATGCTATTGGTCTGTAGTTTTATTACAGTGTCTTTGTCTAATTTTGGTAACAGGATAATGCTGGCCTTGTGAGTGTGGGCATTTTTCTTTCTTCTCTCTTCTCTGGAAGAAGTTGTATACAGTTGGCCTTGTGTATTCCTTAAATGTTTGGTAGTGTTCATCAAAGCTGAGTCCAGCTCAGGATCACTTTGGGTTTGCCTACATTTTCACATTTTAGGAAACTTGTAGATGTGTTCAAAAGATTTAATCCTGGCTCTACTTTTACTTTTTTTTTTTTTTAAAGAATTGTTATCGATTTCTTTTTATTGTGGTAAAATATTTATAACAACATTTACCATTTCAATCACTTTTAAGTTTATAGTTGCATTAAAGACATTCACACTGTTGTATAGACTTTAATTTCTTATACTGGTATTTCTCAGACTGAAAAATTTTTTAAGACACTCCATTTAATCTAGCATTTTAGCTTGTTTTTAAACATTAAATTTCCAGAAACTTCATATCCTTTGACCAACACCTTCCCATTTCCCCCACTCTCAGCCCCTGGCAGCCACCATCCTACCTTCTGCTTGTAAGTGTTTAACTGTTTTAGGTTCCACGTGTAAGCAAGATCATTCAGTATTTCTCTGTCATCAATTAGTCCAACATAACCTTTTCTGTTAATGCAGTAGGTGAAAACATTTGGAATGGCATTATGATAAGTTATAATTTTACATGTTCATACATAGTTTCATAAAGTTATGAATTTGAATTATATTTTCATCTTGCATGTTGTTAGAATAAATCCTATTATTTGGAGGATTTTAAAATAAGGTTTTTAGGAAAATGCTTTGAAAAGTAGTATTTTATTGTATTTAGTTGGTGTAGCTCTGTATTAAGATCATTTGAATTCCAGAGTTGCCAAAGGGAGGGAGATGTTATGAATATGGTTTGAACTCACTCTCCACGTCTTTGCTGCTCATGAGTATTTCACGAGAGTATGCCTCAGCGCTAATTACATTTTTTTTGCCACTGAGTGGACTGTCACCAATAATGCGAGGGTGAGAGCATTTTGTAAGTGACTCTCCACACATAGGTCAGAATTATTTTAGAAAAACAGTAGTGCCTAAAAGGTAATGTTATAGAGTTTTTCTTGTCCATACAGGAGAAAAGAATTCAGTTATGCTGCTATTATTTTAAAAAGTGTTTAAAACAAACATACAGAATAAATGGCATTGTATAAAATAACAAATTTTATTTCTATAAAATATTTTACACTAGCTGTACACATGCACACACCCACGCAGAACTTAACCACACATAGAGTAATTTCCTTTTAATAAATCTACCACATACTATTATATTACAATTTACAATATAGTTTTTGAAGACACAATGGGGGAAGCTTTGTCATTCATTTATAAACCTTCCATAAATTACAAAAGAAAGGCAGTCTGAAAAGTATGTATAAAGAGTAAAAACAATTTACAAGTGGACAAGAATTACAAAATAGTAACCATCAAATACATCTGCCAACAACTTTGTAAATCTGTTTTTTGTTCAAGTGCCAATGGTGAAGATTGGTATGGAATAATTTAGAAGAGACTTAAATTTAGGATGTTTTTGGTGTGGCTTATGCATTATGTGGATTGCTTTACGTGTGTGCTGTTCATTGTTGACTGTGTATGGCATTTTGACAAATAATGAAAGTAACGTAAATCCATATGCCACAAAATGTAACACTGAAAGCAACGAATACTACCAGGTTTCTGGCAGGTTGGAGAAGTGTGGTACTTTACCAAAGCTATCTCCTCTCCTCTTTTTTGAATGATTTGAATAGGTAAACATTTCCTGTGTGTTGCCTGGCTTGCTTTAAAAGCTGAAAAGCCAGGATCTGAAATTGCGCAGCCTGCACAACTTGGTTTCCAACCACTGTGTCTGTGAGGATGAGAGCACTGAATGCACGACACATACCAAGTGTACACCGTAGTTTTTATTAGACAGTACAAATCATTGTGCATTTATAAGGCAGAACATCAAGGCGATTAAACTAGGAATTTCAAGACCAGAGTTAAAGTGAGAGTTATGCATTATGAGGCAAGCATTTGGAAAAGGGAGGGAGGTTGAAATCATTCCTTTAAGGGCAGATGACAAATGCACAAAGACTGGAATCCCAGGTAGGGAGTGAGCTACAAAGAGCTACTGGCTCCCTGCACGTTCACGAGACAGCCCAGCTCCCGCCAGAGCCCGGGCACTAATAAGAGCGGTGGGCGGAGGCGGGTGGGAGCACCAGCAGCTCTTTGTCCTGGCGCTGGGCTTAAAGTGGATGGTAGTGCAAAGAGCATTTCTCTACTGGTGTCAGGGGAGAAGATTGTTTTTTTAGGAAGTACTTGAGTCATGAAAGCCCTAGTTTGGAATTAAAGAAAATTACATAGATTTGGAAGTTGTCCGGAAGCACATGAATCATTTCACTGCACCCAGCTTTTTCAGCAGTTTCTTGCCTTTGGAAAGCAGCCCCTTTTTCTTTTTCGAGGACATTTCCCTGCCTCTCCCAGGACTACCAGTACCCATAGATGACGTAGGTGACCCCGAATGGAGATGTACTGTGGGGGATGGCGCTCTCCTTGCTGTACCTGAACCCTCAGGAGGAACCTAGTAGGTACATTGTTACAGTTTATTGAGTGCGCGAGCGCCAACAACATCCATCCGCTCACTCGGTAACATCAGAAACACCACACTGCCCCGTTTCCCACCAGGAAAGGTAAGGGTGGATCATTTCTTCTTTCAAGGGTTAAAGTATGCCATGAGAGGCTCACACCTCTCCCAGGGCATATCTCTTACAGGGGTCTAGCCATCAATGCTGGGTTTTCAGTTTCTTTGTCTCCGGGGAGGGGGTGGCCATTGCTTTGGCAAAACAAAGCTAGGTAATAATTTACTTTGTAAACTAAGACCAAGAGCAGGAAAAAAAAGAGTTATTTTGAATTAGGTTGAGAGTAGTATTGGCCAAGTACCCATCTTAAACACAAAAGTAATCTTAAACACAAAAGTTCTTAAAGTTTTGTTGTATATGAAAACTACTTGGGTATATAAAACCCTGACATTGTTGAGTGCATTCCTGGATTAGTTAGTATACTGTAGAAACATTGGAGATGGCACACCGGTTGAAAGAAAAAAAAACTAAAATGAACCTTAATTACAATCAAAGAAAGCTTAAAGGCCCTTATTGTTTGCTTTTGTTATTTCCAAGATATTAAAGATGTCTTTTTGTCAATATAGAGCACATGGTAGGCCTTTGTACACATCAGTGCTTAATGCTGCTTTGCAAGAGCAGAACGATATGGGAGGCATGACAACTGGCCTCACCCACGTTTCTGGTCCTGGGCATGCCTGAATTCCTCTTACTCCCTTACCTCACCAGAGCAAACCTCTATCTAATATGAGTGTTCATTATTCAACAGGCAAATGATATGAGCCAAGGGGCTTCAAGCTTACTTGGATTTAAAATCAAGGTCTAATTCTAATGGAAAACACCTAGTAAAGCATCCCAAAGTACACCTGAAGATACCATCTATTCCATCTAATGCAATCGTTTGAGCTGCATGTTTCATTAAACTTAGTATTGCATTGGTATACCAACAGAGCAGTCTTCCACCAAACGCTTTTGTGTTCAGGACACTCACTTGTGCTTTGAGGAGAAGCACCAGCTCTCCTGTAAGGTAGAGGGGTGGTCACTTAAGAAAAAGCCGTCTGCTGCTCAAGCCAGCATGGGAAGTGTTCAGTGCCAACTCTAGATCACCTCTTGTTCACTACTCAGCTCGATCTCGAGTTGCATTTATTTTAAAGTAAAATTTCCATAGTAAACATTTATTAGGTTGTGCTTTTTCCAAGAGTGGCTAACAATGCAATATGCAGCTTTAATTATGAGTAGACACTGGAACACTCTGTGTAAACAAACAATTAGCCTGTTAAGAAATATGTTCCCAATGTTGGCCTTTCAAATATTCTTAATGTAAATCATAGGAAATAATTATTAAAGATGATTTATTTCACTGCAAATTCAGTTGCTTTACAACTGAGACCAAGTAATACTTTAGGTCCAATGGGTTTTTGAGACATATTTCTTTTTTTTTTTTTAACCCCACAGTGAAGCCTTAAGACTACCACATTGGTCCAGTTAAGGTAGCTTAAGCTGGTATCTTTATAGGTATCTTCAGTTGCTCACTTACGTGAAGGCTACATTGCCTGATTAAGGTGTGAAATGAACACTCTTCTTCTGTTTCCAAGCAGATGAGCAAAGAAATAAAAATATATATATATAAAAATATAATATATAAAAACTCGCAGTGATGAAATAAAAATAAAAATGAGACACTAAACATGAATGTCATCTAATAGTTATATATGGTTGAGAAGTTCTCTGACCTTTGTTCAGAGGATCTGTTAAAGTCCTAACAGGGCAAACGATCATTACTGCCACCGAATCTATGGACTAGCCATCCCCTCCTCACTCTTGATCAAACTGAAATGTGCACTTAGGATGTAGGATGGGAAGTTCCTTTGTGAGTAAAGCAGGCTGATGAAAGGGTCATTTTTGTGGAACAAATAAACGTGGTTAGAATTTTGGGGCACAATCCCCATGGAAGGGCAGAGAAAAAACTCAGGGTCTATGCTTTTCGGCCTAAGATATAAAAGAGCAACGCACAGGCTGTATTAGACCATCTACGGCAGAGCGGGAGGGGGTCAAACATGCTGAGTGCTTGTGCTTACCCTTTTCGTCTTGGAGCGCATTGGCATGTCCTGCGAGTAGTGGGATGGCGCGTCGGAAAGGTAGACTTCTACATCGTCAGGCACTTCTTCTAGGAAGTTGGAAGGTACAAGCCCTTTCTGCCCATTAAGCTCCCCCTAGAAACACAGAGATGAGAAAGAAGAATGACTGACCCTTGTTCCGAGAAACCCACTTCTTGCTTTTGCTAAAGAGATATAGCTCAGAGTAGTGAGTTTATCATGTTTCAAAAGTGGTAGAGCTCGGGACGCCAGTGTTTCCTAACTCCCCTGGTCACAAGAATGACCTTGGCCATGTGCTTGAAGTGCAGGGTCATGCCCATCTCCCCCCTTCCCCCTCCCCACCCCAAGTCTCAATTTGGTCTATGGTGGAGCCGAAGAGTCTGTTCCAGCCAAGAGGCCTGGGTGAGTCTTAGGATCAGCAATGCTTAGAAACACTCCTCGAGAGCATCTCACTTCATAGTTCTCAGCTCTGGCTGACCTCTGAGTCCCTAGGGAACTTGTAAAAATACTATTGCTCAGGTACATTGAGAGAGGGGAGCTGGGGGGTGTGGGGGTAGAGGCAGGATTGAAGGGACAGCCAGTTCCCCCTTGTATGGTTCATCCTATGCTTTACTACAGTCTCACTATAAGGATCCACACAATAGAGGAAGATGAAACTGTCGATACCTCCTTAGAGGTGACTGCTTCAGTTGATACCTTTCTACTCAGTAACATGCCTATGCATGTGTGGGGAGAGAGTTAATTAGCCAAGATGGCGGGTTCAGGCTCTCTTGTTCCACATAGTGTAAATAGTGACGATGTAACAGCTGAGATCATCTGTAGCACTGCGCACGGGCGTCATGAGGTACTCGCTTGGTCAGGGGCTATTTTGTGCAGTACACCTGTATGAGCACCACCTAAAGAAAGCAGGCGCGTTACTGGTGCATCACGGCTGTGTCAGCTGTGGGAGGAGAGAGTACAGCGTGTCTACTGCTACGACTACTGCGTCAGCCAGGAGAGAATACTGCTGTGGCTGCTGCGTCAGCCAGCAGAGAGGTTGTGTTGTCTTAGGTTATGCTGTGGCTGCTGCGAGAGCAGGGAGGGCATAAACGTGTCTGCAGTTCCTATGGCTCCTCAGGTCTTCTTCCAGCTTTACTACTCACACCTTGTCTACCATGGGTTCATCGAACAGTGCAGACTGTGAACAGCAAGACAACGGGCACTGTCAGCAGGACCAGCAATACAGCATGTAAGGCCTAGACCAGCTGCGCACCAGGCGTATCAAGAGGTTCACGGCCCACGTGGCAGTCCCCACCCAGGGCCAACTGCCCCGCTGAACCCAAAACCAAGTTCAAAACTGGCCCCAGATAACATGGGAGTCTGTTTCTCTGTTCAATAGGTCTAGGAAATGACAATTTGAAAGTGACAGCTCACAACATCAAAATTAAAAATACGCATCCAAGGGCATGACCAACAGAGTGTGAAGCAAACCTACACGATGGGAGAAAATACTTGCAAGTCATTATCTAATGAGGTTATACAGGATATATAAAGAAATTCTACAGCTTTACAAAACAATTCACCCAGTTAAAAAGTGGGCAAAGAACCTGATTAGGTATTTCTCACAAAAAGACGTACAAAGGGTTAACAAGCACATAAAAGATGCTCAGCATCACTATTTATTAGGGAAACAAAAATCAAAACCGCATTAGGATGGCAATACTGGTGTAGATACAGAGAAATTGGAACACTTGCATGCTATTGGTAGGACTGTAAAACGGTACAGCCACTATGGAAAAACAGTATGCTGGTTCCTCAAAAAATTAAAATTACTGTATGATCCAACAATTCCACTTCTGGGTATTTACTTGAATTAAAAGCAGAGTCTTGAAGAGATTCTGGTATGCCTGTATTCACAGCACTCTTCACAATAGCCAGAAGATGGAGTCACCCTAACTGTGCGTTAGTGGATGAATGGATAAACAATGTGTGGCTCAATGCAGTATTATTCAGCCTTAAGGAAGGAAAATCTGAGCTATGCTACCACAGTGATGAACCTTGAGGATATCACGCTAGGTGAATCGTCAAAAGAAGACGCACTGAATGATTCCACTTCCATGAGGTTCCTGGAGTAGTCAGAGTCATAGACACAGGAGAACGGTGGGTGCTGGGGACAGTGTTAACTTTGCAAGATGAAAAGAGTTCTAGAGGTGGATGGTTGTGATGGTTATGCAACAATATGAGTGTACTTAACACCAGTGAACTATACACTAATGAGTGATTAAACTGTTTTATACGTTTTATCACAATTAAAATGAGTTTTTAAAAAAGAGGCAGGTCCAGGTACTGCCCATGTTTTCCTATGCAGTAATCCCTCCTGAGCCCCAAATCCACCTGCCCAGTTCAGCTATCACCTGCCTTCTGCTTTGACCTTGAAGATTCCAGTCTTCAGGTCTGTTCACAGTCTCTTCACCTGTGACAGCTTCAACCCTTCTTCCTCAGGCTCTCCTGTTAGCTTATTTTTCTCTGTTGGTGTTATTCTAGGACACCTTTATCTTTTATTGTGCATGTGTCCCTGGTGATTTCTTCCACATCAAAGGTTGCAGACAACGTCAATACACAGACACTGGAATCTCTATACAGTCCAGACCTCCCAGTAACTCTTTAACAGCCAGCTTTTTTTTCCTCCAGCATCAGAAAATGACTTTCTTTGGGCGAGCACCAGATGGAGTAGTTGGCTCATGATTGAGGACTACGTCCTGTGGAAACACAGCTTTACACACAAACCCCCATCAGTACGGTGCTCACAGCACAGCAGGCACCTGTGTGGCCAGAGATCGATACCCTCCTGCCTGTTCAGGCTTCCAGGCTGAACCCTGCCCTGGGCTCACTGAATGGAGCGTGGGGTACTGTCTCTACAGTGCTCCCTCTCTTTTCTCCTGAGCCTCCCTCATACAGCTCTGTTAAATCACGTGTCAGGAGTGCATGTGACGCCAACGTCAGATGTGATCACTAGAACATTCCAGGGGCGTGAGTGCTCCTCCATCTTGGAGAGGCTCTGTAGCCTCAAGCTCAGTATTTCATGTTTCCCTCTCAATAGTGTCCTTATTCCTGTTTTACCCAGGGCACCCATCAGCTAAGGCAGAACCTTGAGATCTTCTTGGAAGATGTCCCAACTAACCATCTGAGCCCTCGGTGTCTGTCTGTCTCAGTTACCATTTCAGTTCAGGCCCTTGTTCCTCACCTGGGTCATTCCATAGCTTGTACCCTGGACTCTTGGTGACACGTCACCAAGCCCCCTGGGGCTCCCACTTCCCTTCAACAGTCCATTTGCAGAACCCTTGACTATAACTTTCTCTAAGAGAAACCTAACATTTCTCCCTCTTGTACACCCTTCACACTCAGATCTTCCTCTTTGAGCCTCATTTCTATGTTTGAGGCCAAATACAAACTGTCTCAAGACCTTACATTCAAACAGAATTGGATTATGTTAGGCTAAATGGCAGTAAACATTACAACTGCCCCATTTTCTTCATGCACAGTCAGCACGAAGCCCAGTCATGCTTGCATAGTTCTCCTTCTTTGCTGGCTTTAATGCTTTTAGACTGCTACTGTGCAGCCAATTTCCTTCTGACCTATCACAGTACATGACTTAAGAGTCTGGGTGTAGAAACACTGCACCATGCAAGCACCTGGTTAACACGGGCTAAGTAAGGGTGGAAGCATAATAGGGTGCTGGAAGTCTCAAGTGATTGACTTCACTGTGGATACTATGGATTCTGGAGGGGAAGGCCCAGGTGGACAACAGAGGTCCCTCCATCTACTCTCTGTTCCTTATGGGATATTTGGAACTGAAGAGACAGACTGGGAAGAGATCACAGGAGTATATCCCAGAAAAAGTTAGCTCTTATGAGAGCTTTCAAGATTGCATGCAATGTCAGACAACACAAGTTTGGTGAAGCTTGAGATTTTTGGTATCAAGTTAGATATCCCCAGTTCTCATTTATCAAATAAGAAGTAATTGAAAATAAGTGGACTGGGCAGTCTACTCAGCAAATCAGACCAACAAAATAACACTAAAGCCATTTGGTGGAGATATAAATAAAAAGTGTACATTTCATATCAATTTAGATCTGATTCCTACTATCATGCAAAATTTAGGTAGGCTAGCCAAGAAAACAAAGAGATAAAACATAACATAGCAATGGAAACATGCAGCTCATAGTAGAAAAATATTTTATTAGATAATACTACGTCCAGTTTTGTCTAGATGTTTGAAAATCTAAATGAAAGGTCTGGCCTTCTAAATATACATAGAATCTAAAAAAATTGACTCAATAAGAATATAATCATTTAAGCAAATGAAAACTTTTGTACAACTGCATCCTAAAAAAGACAATGAACCTAAAAGATCTTTTAGACATAATCTTCACATAGTTATAAGACCTAACTGTGTCATTTTAGCTGTCCAGATCATGAAAAATACTGGAAGCTTACCAGTTCATTCACAATTCTAGCATAATCCTGATACCAAAAGCCATATAAGAGATATTCCAAAAATTATATTCCAATATAATTTCTGGAACATAAATATAATTCTGAATAAAATGTTAGCAAATCAAATACAGCTCTTTAAAAATAATTGTAAAAAATAGTGGTATACCATGGTCAATTATTTACTGAGAAAAAAATAAGCTTACCAAGTGAAAACAGGATACTTAACACTATAAAGACCATCTCTCTATTGATAGTCTAGCCTAACACATAACAGTGTAAAGATTAGTAATATTCCTACTAAAATACATAATGTCAAGGATCCCCTATCCTCACTATTCATAACTGTTCTCAATGATGCAGTTAAGACAGGAAGAAGAGATGACTGATAAATATTAAAAAAAGACAAAATGTCTTGACTCAGGGAACCCAAGAGAACCAACTGATGACAGTGGATATAAATGCATCCAGAAGAAAGATTTGTAGGGGAATATAAACATGCATGCAGGTAAATAGGCACAGAGAGCACACACATACATACACATAAAATCCGCAATGCCCCCACACACACACGTACACACATTCATATGTGTTTGCATGTATGCATATATGCACACATACATGTGTGTTGCATACATATACACAAAACAGATACAGACATACATATGTATACACACATTTCCAAGATGTTTTCTAAATAACCAGTAAAATATATACCAGAAAAATCATAATAGCAAGACTATAAGAATGAACTGTAAAAGATATATAAGGATGTGTAAGAATATTCATGAACAGATGAAAGGAAAAACTTAGAAAAAGTCAGACACACCTATGTTGGAGTTGAAAGACAATGTCATGTTATCTAAAAACTCCCCAGTTTCCTCTAAAAACTAAATGCGCCTCTAAATAAAGTACTATGGCTTTGTTGTGGGGTAGAATCCTAGTGAAGAGATCCCTCCCAAATATGAAAATGAATTATAAAAACACAATAATTGAGAGAATCAAGTAGCATGAGATATGGATACAGTCTAGGTCCTGTGTACCTGAGAGTGTCCTACACATTCTGTGTACTAGGAGTGTAGTACACAGAAGAAGGGTGGGATTTTTAAACAGTAGGAAAGGATGGATTATTTAATAAGTGTCATGGGGACATTAGTTTCTCTAGTTAGAAATAAAGTTAGACACTTGAGATTTACATGTGAAAATGAAGCTATCAAAGTGAAAAGCCAAGATAAAATGATTATTTCTATCACCTGGAAGGACTTTTAAGCATGCCTCCCAAGGGCTGAAAAACAAAAATTTACATAAAAATTTTAAACTTCTGCTTCATAAAAGAAAAGACAACAAAACCACACACAAAAAGGAAAATTTAAAAAGCAGATGATTACCTAGAAAAAGAAATATTTGTAACATAGGGACAAAGTATTGAGACAGGCTTGGACCTGGAACCTGGGACCTTTTGCTGCAGTGTTTGCACCTGGTGAAACATTTCCTCCAGCATCAAAACACAAAGAAGCTAGAAGGAACTAAAACTAACTGCATGCAAGGGGTCAGTTAGGGCAAACTATGGACACCGAGGTACAAAGAGAGCAAAAAACCCAACTGCCACTTCTGAAGAGCCCAGAGTAAAAGCAGAGGTTTGAGAGCAAAAGCAGGGTACCTCGCATGCCCCCTGCACATACCACCACCTAAGGGGTGGGCAAACCACCTAAGCTACCCTTCCGGTCTGACCCATGGACACACCTCTACCCTCAACCCATGTAAGGAACACGCTCGTCCCCCTCATCTGAGAGCAAGCAAGCAAACCTGTCGTTTGTTCTGGCTCCCCGCTGTGCACCAGGGGCCCCAGTAAAGCCTTACCTGAATTTTTTGTCTGACCTCTGATCAATTTCTATTGGTTGGGGAAGGCCAAGAACCCTGGTTGGTAACAGCATGAACAGTCTCACTAAAAACTATTCTCTTAAAAATCAGAAACTGCAGCAGAGGAGCTTTGAAATACCACGTGTGCCTAATGTTGTAAAATCCATTTGACCCCAAGAGAAATCTGCCTTGTCAGGACTTGAGAGTTTCTTGATTAATTTTATTATTTTTAAAAAAACCAGAAAGAGGAGGAAAGTGGGATGCAAGATGATGACCCCATTCCTAAGGCAAGGAACAGCAGTAGGTGTCTGGCTGGGGAGGCGCTACTAAGATGACCACCCAACATGCCTGCCTTCTCTTCTTCACGGATATCAGGAGATCCGCTCCGCTGGCCCAAGGCAGAGCCTGGACTCCCCCATCCCTCTCCCAGAGGCGGCGTCCAAAGGGCTGTAAGAGGGAGGAGCTTGAGATTCTGTTGGTTTGAATTAATTTTGCTTCTTTGTATTTCTTCCTCTCACCTTTTGAAAATGTATTACCTATGCACTAAATGGGGCTTCCAAGGTGGCACTAGTGGTAAAGAACCCGCCTGCCAATGCAGGAGACATAAGGGACTCGGGTTCCATCCTTGGACTGGGGAAGATCCCCAGAGGAGGAAATGGCAATTCACCCAGTATTCTCGCCTGGAGAATCCCATGGACAGAGGAGCCTGGCAGGCTACAGTCCATAGGGCTGCAAAGAGTCGGACACGACTGAAGTGACTTAGCACGCTCGCAGGCACTAAGTAATCCAGAAAATTACACTGCTTGGTAAATGTTTGGATGAAAGAAATAGTTAATGTGAGCATGTGACTACCCTTACTTTGTCAACAGCTCATATGCATTGAAAATGTCCCTTTTAAAGAGAAGTAACAGTGAAGATCACAGAACTGCCTTCCCATATCTTATGTGCTCAGCGAGGAGGACAAGCACATTAGCCATCCTTTCAGCAAGCCAGGTAAAGTTCACACACAATTTTAGGAGACAGAATAGACAAGCAAAAATATTTATATATTTGATGCTTCAAAAACTTACATAATAAAATCCATCTTCATCAATTTCGCCAAAAACAGTAATAATATCTCCTGTGCAAAATGTAAGTTCAGCCTGTAGAGACAGAGTATAAAGTTAATAGTGTTTTCCTAGATATAGAAATTGCCTTAAAAAAAATCTTCATGATTTCTGGTATGATTTCTCTTTTCTTTCTTATTGTTTTGGTATGAACCTACCCTTTCAGTCAGATAAGGAAGAAGGGCACATATCAGATGAATGAATGCCTGTGTTCCCAGTCTCTTAGAGAGTAAGGACAATTCAAAATGAGGCCAAGTCTCCAACAGAAGGGCTGCCATGCTCCAATTCTCAGCCAGAATTAAGATCATCCCCAGGTTCTGCTGGTGGTTCATCTTTACAGCTAGTTAAATAGTTAACTTAAAAACCACAGAGCCTTCAGATGCGCCCTGCAGTGTAGGGACCATTGCACAAATATCCTTTCACTGAATATTTATAAAAACATTGTATTTAAATGTCATTTAGTAAAAGTCTACTACGTGTCACGCTCCAGGTTAGAGGTGGGTGCATTGACTCCAACAGAGGATACCAGAAAAAAATTGCATTTTTATCTTTAGATATGAAAACAGGGGACTAAAGTTCATTTCTAAGAGCCATTAGGCATCATATATACATTAAGCCAGGCTTCCCAGGTGGCTCTAGTGGTAAAGAACCTGCCTGCCAATACAGGAGACACAGGAAACATGAGTTCAGTCCCTGGGTCTGGAAGATCTCCTGCAGGAGGGCATGGCAACCCACTTCAGTATACTTGCCTCGAGAATCCCACGGAGAGGAGCCTGGTGGGCTACAGTTCATAGCATCGCGAAGAGTCACACATGATTGAAGCGACTTAGCATGCATGCACACATTCATCAAGCCAATACAGAAATTTGAATCCACCTAAGCTCTGAATCTGAACCACAAACTGGTCACCCATCGGGTACAACAGAAATACCTAGGACCAGGGATTTGTATACATCTTGTCTAGAGCCTGACTTTATTTTTGGGGGCTCCAAAATCACTGCAGATGGTGACTGCAGCCATGAAATTAAAACACGCTTACTCCTTGGAAGGAAAGTTATGACCAACCTAGATAGCATATTGAAAAGTAACGACATTACTTTGCCAACAAAGGTCCATCTCGTCAACGCTATGGTTTTTCCAGTGGTCATGTATGGATGTGAGAGTTGGACTGTGAAGAAAGCTGAGCACCGAAGAATTGATGCTTTTGAAATGTGGTGTTGGAGAAGACTCTTGAGAGTCCCTTGGACTGCAAGGAAATCCAACCAGGGTGTTCTTTGGAAGGAATGATGCTAAAGCTGAAACTCCAGTACTTTGGCCACCTCATGCAAAGAGTTGACTCATTGGAAAAGACTGATGCTGGGAGGGATTGGGGGAAGGAGGAAAGGAGACAACAGAGGATAAGCATCACCTCTGGCTGGATGGCATCCCTGACTCGATGGACATGAGGTTGAATGAACTCCGGGAGTTGGTGATGGACAGGGAGGCCTGGCATGCTGCAATTCATGGGGTTGTAAAGAGTTGGACACGACTGAGTGACTGAACTGAACTGAACTGTCTAGAGCCAAACATCCTGGAATATGAAGTCAAGTGGGCCTTAGGAAGCATCACTACGAACAAAACTAGTGGAGGTGATGGAATTCCAATTAAGCTATTTCAAATCCTGAAGATGATGGTGTGAAAGTGCTGCACTCAATATGCCAGCAAATTTGGAAAACTCAGCAGGGGCCACAGGACTGGAAAAAGTCAGTTTTCATTCCAATCGCAATGAAAGGCAATGCCAAAGAATGCTCAAACTACTGCACAATTGCACTCATCTCACATGCTAGTAAAGTGATGCTCATAATTCTCCAAGCCAGGCTTCAGCAATACGTGAACCGTGAACTTCCAGATGTTCAAGCTGGTTTTAGAAAAGGCAGAGGAACCAGAGATCAAATTGCCAACATCCGCTGGATCATCGAAAAAACAAGAGAGTTCCAGAAAAATTTCTATTTCTGCTTTATTGACTATGCCAAAGCCTTTGACTGTGTGGATCACAATAAACTGTGGAAAATTCTGAAAGAGATAGGAATACCAGACCACCTGACCTGCCTCTTGAGAAAT
Organism: Capricornis sumatraensis; assembly: GCF_032405125.1. NCBI lineage: Eukaryota > Metazoa > Chordata > Mammalia > Artiodactyla > Bovidae > Capricornis > Capricornis sumatraensis. The sequence goes on along the minus strand of NC_091085.1, from coordinate 53,565,515 downwards.
CTGTATGCAGGTCAGGAAGCAACAGTTAGAACTGGACATGGAACAACAGACTGGTTCCAAATAGGAAAAGGAGTACGTCAAGACTGTATATTGTCACCCTGCTTATTTAACTTATATACAGAGTATATCATGAAAAATGCTGGGCTGGAGGGAGCACAAGCTGGAATCAAGATTACTGGGAGAAATATCAATAACCTCAGATATGCAGATGACACCACCCTTATGGCAGAAAGTGAAGAAGAACTAAAGAGCCTCTTGGTGAAAGTGAAAGAGGAGAGTGAAAAAGTTGGCTTAAAGCTCAACATTCAGAAAACTAAGATCATGGCATCCAGTCCCATCACTTCATGTCAAATAGATGGGGAAACAGTGGAAACAATGGCTGACTTCATTTTTCTGGGCTCCAAAATCACTGCAGATGGTGATTGTAGCCATGAAAAAGATGCTTACTCCTTGGAAGAAAAGTTATGACCAACCTAGATAGCATATTGAAAAGCAGAGACATTACTTTGCCAACAAAGGTCCATCTAGTCAAGGCTATCGTTTTTCCAGTAGTCATGTATGAATGTGAGGGTTGGACTATAAGGAAAGCTGAGCGCCAAAGAACTGATGCTTTTGAACTGTGGTGTTGGAGAAGACTCTTGAGAGTCCCTTGGACTGCAAGGATATCCAACCAGTTAATCCTAAAGGAAATCAGTCCTGAATATGTTCATTGGAAGGACTGATGCTGAAGTTGAAACTCCAATACTTTGGCCACCTGATGCAAACAACTGACTCACTGGAAAAGACCCTGATGCTGGGAAAGATTGAAGGCAGGAGGAGAAGGGGACAACAGAGGATGAGATGGTTGGATGGCATCACTGACTCTAAGGACATGAGTTTGAGTAAGCTCTGGGAGTTGTGGTGTTGGAGAAGACTCTTGAGAGTCCCTTGGACTGCAAGGAGATCCAACCAGTCCATCTTAAAGGAGATCAGTCCTGGGTGTTCATTGGAAGGACTGATGTTGAAGCTGAAACTCCAACACTTTGGCCACCTGATGCGAAGAGCTGACTCATTTGAAAAGACCCTGATGCTGGGAAAGATTGGGGGCAGGAGGAGAAGGGGACGACAGAGGATAAGATGGCTGAATGGCATCACCGACTCAATAAATGGGTTTGGGTGGACTCCAGGAGTTGGTGATGGACAAGGAGGCCTGGCGTGCTGCAGTTCATGGGGTCGCAGAGTCAGACACAACTGAGTGACTGAACTGAACTGAACTGAACTGTCTTAAAAAAACAGCTCCAAAGAGTGGAAATATAATCCTTCTGAAGGCAAATGCTTGTCAGTTTTCACAGTGTTCCTAGGATACCAAGCCTATGTACACAGAGAACATCCAGCTTTTCTGCTCGATTTTCCTTGAGTGTGTGTGTGTGGTGGGTGGGGGGGCTGTCATTGGCTACATGTCAGAGGTTTTGCTTTCTCTCTCCAGGATGACCTATCACCGCAGGTATGGGTCATAGGGTGCTGGTCCAGGGAAACCCTATGACAGTGGCTGCCAGTGCCCTGAGTGTGTCACCAGGCTCGCGACCTCTCTCCTGACCTCCTGGCTCTCTCATTCCTGGTTGAGTAGCCCTTCCCATGTAGGTTCCAGGGAAAGGAGGGAGTGGGTGTTGTGGGCAGAGGTACCTCGACATCAATGTTGGGCGAGCTCTCCCTCGGGTCATAGTCGTACAGGGCCACCATCCTTCGTGTCGACACCGAGTGCTGTCTGCCGCTTCTTCTGTTTCTCTCTGTTCACATCACAAGAACACCATCATGAAGTGATTTCAAAGCCAGTGGCATTCCCTCTCCCTTGACTCGGTTGGTGGAGCCAGGTCACATGCGGCCAGTGTGGCTGAGATGACTGCTGGGCTCTACTGCTGGCCAAGCCGGGGAAGCCCCCAGGCTCCCTACACTCACACTGAAGTCCAGTCTAGCCCTACTCCTTTCTCTCTGTGTACAGGAACAGGGGAGACTTAGAGCAGGGAATTCACTCCAATAGTCAATCTAAAGGGCTTGGAGTGGCACGAGGTGCATGTGAGGGGGGCGGGGGCAAGTTGTGACCCAGCTCAGAGGAACCCCATAAACACCAGGTCAAAAACGCTGCCCATGTGGCTGCTATGCAAATGATTCTCACTCAGATTATTCTCGCTCAGACCAGAGGCACAGCCACCAGTCTGTCATCAGAAGCAAGAGTCTCTAGAACAGGTACCCTCTCTACCCATCTCAGAGGTTCCTTCCCCTCTGTCTCCTCTAGTGCCCTCCCTGTACTTTTAACAGCTGCCCCTGAAATGATGCCACTTGAGGAGGCTCTAGGGGAGGTCCCCTCCTGCTGCCTGGCTGCGATCTGCCCTAGGTGGAGCCCTGGGCTCTATATCAGCGTAAGAGGGGAGGAAAGAGGAAAACCCCACACAGAGCATCTGCAAAAACTCCGAAAACAGCCATCTGTAAGAAGGGCCAATGAAGAACCATGGGATCTGGCCCAAATCGTCAAACTCCCTGGCAAACCTCCGTTGTTGGGTTCCTAAATGACGTTTCTCCTGGAGAAAGTTGGCATTGAGACCTTTCTCCCAAACACAGCCATCTTTTGCCTAGGATTGATTTTTGGAATTCAACGCACAGAAATGAAAACTCCTAAAGACAAATGTTTTGAAAGCATCTAAAGTGAATTAAGCAGTTTTTCAGGGGTCTGTGGCAGGCATAGGGCTCGTCGTGCGCATGTGCAAAATTCAACCCTCAGCTCCTGGTCAAGAATCACTGCTTTTATTTGAAATAAGCAAGCATACCTTTGCAGGACCTGCATGTATGTTTCCTGGATCAAACTACAGTGGTAACCAGAGGTTAATTACAGTGTTGCTAAACTGCTCATTTCACAGGGGAACCCTATGTCAGTGGCATTAAGACTATACATGTACTGCATTGAGGTGTAATTTACATACAATATGACTCAGTCTGGTGTTCATTCACTTTAGTGAGTTTTGCTAAACTCTACGGTCACAAACCCCCCACAACCATCAAGATATTGAACAGTTATGTCACCATCCCCCCAATTCCTTCATGCCCATTTGTCACCTCCAACCTAGGTAACCACTGAGCTGTTTTCTATCCCAATAGTTCTGCCTGTTTTAGAATATTGTTTAAATGGCATCTCACGGATGTAGCTTTTGGGGACTGGCTTCTTTCCTTTGGACAGTGCATCTGAGATTCAGTCTCGTTATTGCATGGATCAATAATTTGTTCTCTTATTGGTGAGTAGTATCCCATTGTATTGATGTACCATAGTTCCTTTATCCATTTACCAGCCAGGAAACATGAGTTCTTTCTGGTTATTGGTAATTTTTAAAATTTATTTTTGGTTCTGCTGGGACTTTGTTGTGCGTGCAGGCTTTCTCTAGTTGAGGCAGGTGGGGGCTGCTCTTTGCAGTGCAAGGGCTTCTCCTTGGGGTGGCTTTTCTAGTTTTGGAGCATGGGCTCTCGGGTGCATGGGCTCAGTAGTTCAGGTGCACAGGCTTAGTTGCCCTGTGACACGTGGGATCTTAGTTCCTGGACCAGAGATCAAATCCATGTCCCCTGCACTGGCAGGCAGATTCTTAACCACTGGATCGCTGGGGAAGTCCCACTCAGAAATAGTTAATTTTGATGACATCTGACACAATTTTCCCCCATCTATTTCCCATGAAGTGAAAGGGAAATAGATGGGGAAACAGTGGAAACAGTGTCAGACTCTATTTTTTGGGCTCCAAAATCACTGCAGATGGTGACTGCAGCCATGAAATTAAAACACGCTTACTCCTTGGAAGAAAAGTTATGACCAACCTAGATAGCATATTCAAAAGCAGAGACATTACTTTGCCAACAAAGGTCCGTTTAGTCAAGGCTATGGTTTTTCCAGTGGTTACGTATGGATGTGAGAGTTGGACTGTGAAGAAAGCTGAGCGCTGAAGAATTGATGCTTTTGAAATGTAGTGTTGGAGAAGACTCTTGAGAGTCCCTTGGACTGCAAGGAGATCCAACCAGTCCATTCTGAAGGAGATCAGCCCTGGGATTTCTTTGGAGGGAATGATGCTGAAGCTGAAACTCCAGTACTTTGGCCACCTCATGCGAAGAGTTGACTCCTTGGAAAAGACTCTGATGCTGGGAAGGATTGGGGGCAGGAGGAGAAGGGGACGACAGGATGAGATGCCTGGATATCATCACTGACTCAATGGACGTGAGTCTGAGTGAACTCTGGGAGTTGGTGATGGACAGGGAAGCCTGGCGTGCTGCACTTCATGGGGTTGCAAAGAGTCGGACACGACTGAGCGACTGAACTGAACTGAACACAATTTTTTAAATATATAGAAACAATTGTTGCCTGATCATTACAGAGTTTTTCTGCTTTGTTTTCTTCTATAAGTTTTATAGTCTTCATTTTTATATTAAAGACAGTGTCCATCTTGAGTTAAGTTTTTCACTACAGTGAGAATATGGCTTGAGATTCACTTTTTGCCTGTGGGACTACCTTTTCTCAATTGAATTGCATTTTTACCTCTGTCAAAAATCAGTTGATCGTGGATATGTTGATCAGTTTGGGGGGGTCCGTTCTATCCAGTTCCTCTATGTGACTGTCCTTTCTCCAATATCACATGGTCTTAATCAGTTTGCCTTTATAGTGAGTCTTAAAATCAAGTTACATGAGTCTTTCACATTTTTCTTTTAAAAACTGTTTCAGTGATTTTTAGTTTCTCTGACTTTCATATACATGAAAGATTTAGCTTATTGATTCTATATAATGCTTTGCACGGACCTTGACTGCTGTTCTGATGACTGTATAGGTCGGTTTGGGGATATCTGACATCTTAATATCTTAGCAATATTAAGTCTATGAACATTCCGTCTCTATTTACTCAGGGATTCTTTGATTTCTTTCATCAGTGTTTTAACATTTTCAACATACGGATACTGCATGTATTTTGTTAGACTTAACCATATTGCACATCTTTGTTGTGTTATTGTACACAGTATTACTTTTTCAATTTAAATCTCAAATTTTTCATTGCTAACCTATGGAAATGCAATTGCTTTTGTATCCATTGACCTTACTAGTCTCACTTGTATTCTAGGAACTGTATAGATTCTCTGAGATTTCCAAAGTAGGTTTCCATGTGACCTTTCCATTCTGTGTACCATTGCTCCCTGGCTTTCCTTGTACTGCACATTCTAGCATGCAGCTGGAAAGGAGAGAGGAGCGTGGACATTGTAGCCTTACTCCCAGTCTCAGCATGAAAGCTTCCCGTCTTTCACCATGAGAAATATTGCCTCAACATAAAAGGGCAAGCGGGTATCTCAGCTTGGTTCCCTCAACTAGTCTAGGGACTACTGAATAAAAAGACATTTAATCCAAGTGATCATGCAAATCAAGTTTCTTTTTTTAGCAGACTGTTCCTAGACTCTCTGGGTCTGTGGTGCACGAGCCCATTCCCTCTTTGAAGAGGCACTGTCGACTTCAGGAAAGGGGGCAGCAATGCAAGGGAATGGATGGTGTGAAGGCTCAGAGAGCTGTGGTCTCGGGGATTTAATCTGGGCAGTTTATTCATATGAAACCTCGACTATTAGACATGGATCTTGACTTGAGACAATGAACTCATTAACACCAAAAAAGCTGAGATATTTGATTTTGTGTTTGTCCGTAAAATCATGCATCTTACTTGAGCCACTGAACTTTGTCTGGAGTGTGATTTAGAAGTGAATCCAGCGGAGGCAGTGGGGTGGACTGGGAGCTTGGGATTAGCAGATGCAAACAATTACATATGGGCTTCCCTGGTGGCTCGGTGGTAAGGGATCCACCTGCCAATCCAGGAGACACAGGTTTGATCCCTGGGTTAAGAAGATGCCCTGGAGGAAGAAATGGCAACCCACTCCAGGATTCTTGCCTGGAAAGACCCATGGACAGAGGAGAGCCTGGCGGGCTACAATCCATGGGGTTGCAAAAGAGTCAGACATGACTGAGCACGCACGCAATGCATGGCAAATTATTACATATAGGACAGGTAAATAACAAGGTCCTACTGTATAGCACAGGGAACTATATTCAACATCCTGTAATAAACATAATGGAAGAGAATATAAAAAAGAATGTATATATGTGTATAATTGATTCACTTTGCTATACAGAAGAGATTGGCACAACATTGTACATCAACTATAAGCCAATAAAAATAAATTTAGAAAAAGGTTAAACAATAAAAAGAAGTGAATGTAATGTTTTGAAGTATTAAAACTTTAAATATGAATGCCATGAGTCTTTCTGTCTACAGTTACTTAGAAAAAGTAGAGGCCTTTTGAATGAGTAGATTCTCCTTGCACGTGGAAAAATTAAAGATCATAAATGTAATGTTGCTGAAAACAGTTTTACTGTTTGCTCAGTGGTTCTAGATAAACAAAAGAATTTAGTATCCAAATTAAAGGGTAAAAATCTTTTATGCCTTTGGATAAGCAGAATTTACCTGAAGAATGGAAAGCATACGACTACCCAATCATCCTTTGAAATTTATCATAGATAGTCAACGTGCAAAGTAGTACCAGTGTCCTGGTGGTCCAGTGGCTAAGACTGCGCTCCCAAAGCATGGGGCCCAGGTTCAGTCCCTGGAGGGCAAAGTAGATCCCACAGGCTGCAACTAAAGATCCCGCATGCTACAATGAAGACATGGAGCAGCCAAGTAAATAAATATTAAAACAAACAAAACCCAAAGTATATTACCAGTATCAGTCCATTCATGCTGAGATAACAAAGTGCCACAGACTGGGGGCTGAGACAACAAACATTCATTTCTCACAGTCCTGGGGTGGGGAAGTCCAAGATCAAGGTGCTGGCTGACTTGGTGTCTGGTGAAGACCTGCTTCCTTCCTTCCTGGTTCACAGATGACTTCCTGCTCCTTGTGTCCTCACGTGATGGAAGGGGGAAGGGGCTCTCTGGGGTCTCTTTTATAAGGGCGCTAACCCCATCCATAAGGGCTCCACCCTCATGACCAGATCACTCCCAAAGGCCCTACCTCCTAATAAACCATGACACTGCAGATTAAAGTTTCACCAAATGAATTTTAGGGGGACACAAGCATTTCATCCACAACAACCCAAAAATGTTTACTTTCGAAATGTGACAGACTCTTAGTAAGCAAGGCCATACTTCATCGTTCATGAGAAGGTCATCTGTGTTTTCATAAATATTTAGATGCCTGTATGTCTGTATCTCGGGACGATTAAAACCTTGGTTTACAGAATGGGTTTTGCCCAAGAAAATCTGATGGTTAACACTCAGATTTTGGGGACTTCCCTGGTGGTTCAGTGTTTAGGACTCTGCACTTTCAATGCATGGGGCACAGGTTCAGTCCCTGGTCTGGGAACTAAGATCCCACATGCCTGGTGTGGCCAAAAGATAAAATGGTTAAGTGACAAGGATTTACTGTGTAGCACAGGGAACTATATGAAATATCTTTAAAAAAAAACCAAAGCATTCATTCCTCTGATCAGCACTGCCTCCTGCTGAGTTGGTGGGCTTTTTTTTTTTTTTGTAGTTTAAAAAATATACATATTTTTAATTTTTGGCTTGATCATCGCAGTGATCTGGGGCTACTCTCTAGTTGCAGGACTCAGGCATCTCATTGCGATGGCTTCTCTTGTTGTAAAGCACGGGCTCTAGGGGGTGTGCGCATCAGTAGTTGTGGCTCCTGGACTCCAGAGCACAGGCTCAATAGTTGTGGTGCGTGAGCTCAGTTGCTCCAAGGCATGTGGGGTCTTCCTGGTAGAGGGGTGGAACCTGTGTCCCCTGAATTGGCACGTGGACTCTCTACCACTGAGCCACCAGGGAAGCCCTGGGCTGGTGTTTTGTGCTACAAAACCCTGGAGAAGGCAGGCGCCACCTGGCCTGCAGGTTCACAGGTGAGCAGGGCGTGGCCTCTTACCTATTTTCTCCACAGGTGTGTTCAGAGGGAGGAAGCCTTGTCTGAGAAGCTGGTCCATCATCTCTTCATCATCTGCCTGGATTTCAGAGACCATGTTACAGGGAATAAGGCCAAGCCGGGCACAGGTTTCCCCGCGGTAGAATCCATCAGCGTCTTTGTCACCATACACCTGGAGTCATGGGAAGAAGGCAAGATGTTGGGGTGGCTGGTTCAGAAACAGATCAGCTCTGTTCACCTAGAGTCACAGTTAGTCAGACACTGACTTGAAGAACACGGAAAATCGCTGCTTGTGGGCATAAGCGTGTACACATAGCCCTCATCCTAAAAATCTGTATGTCTAAGAACCTGTTTCTCCTCCAGGGTTTGGATAGCCTCTGGAGCTCCCATTGACCAGGGGGCTGCCAGGTGAGGCCAGGGCTCTGCTAGCTGAGTGCATGTGTGTGAACGCACACATGTTAAACACCCACCATACACACACATGCAGGTGCAGTGTAACAAATGACTCCTCCGTAAGGAGACAGCGCCACTGTCTGGCATTCTGGAAGTGAAAACCTCAACTCACAAAGGGGTTCTGTGCATACTATTCTGCGGGGTAAGCATCACCATCCTTTAGAGTCCGTTTTAGTTAGCGACCTCTTTCAAAGGTTATTGTCAGTGGCCTTTCAGAAATTTGCAAACTGAGGGTTCAAGGCCCTTTCCCCTCTCCTAGGGAGCATCCCTTGTCTCCCTTCTGACTCCACACTCAGGCTCCTCCTCTACTACTGATAGGAGGCTGAATGTCAAATACAAGAGAAAGTAGCCTGTCGTTTTGAGGTGTTAGGGTTAGGGTTTCGTGGAAGACAATTTTTCCCTGGATTGGGGGTGGCGGTGGTTTCCGGATGATTCAAGCACTGCAGGGTTTGTACTCCTATGAGAATCTAATGCTGCCACTGATCTGACAGGAGATGGAAGTCAGGTGGTAATGTGAGTGATGGGGAGCGGCTGTAAATACAGACGAAGCTTTGCTTGCTCACCCGCCACTCACCTCCTGCTGTGCAATCCAGTTCCTAACAGGCCACAGACCCATACTGGTCCATGGCCCGAGGGTTGGGGACCCGTGTTAAGGAACTTGGGTCTGGGGAGCACTCCCTCCCCAGCCTCCCCGCCACCTGTGCCCCCGGGCCATGCCCCCACCTTGGGTCTGGGGAGCACCCCTCCCCAGCCTCCCCGCCACCTGTGCCCCCCGGGCCATGCCCCCACCTTGGGTCTGGGGAGCACCCCCTCCCCAGCCTCCCCTGCCACCTGTGCCCCCGGGCCATGCCCTCACCTTGATGACCTGCCCTTCTTTAAAGGGAAGCTCCTCTTCTGCAGCGTCTGGGTTCGGGGACATGGTAAGGGGGTCGTAGTCAAAAAGGGCCACAAAGATGCGGGCTGGGAGCTCTTCCGCCCCAGGGTCTGTCTCTGACTCTTCGTAGAAGTCCGGAGAAAGCTGGTCCCGCCCGTACTCATCTGGGAGTGCATGGGATAAAGCACAGGGTCTAAGTGATTCCCACCAGCCATTCTGCCTGCTTTACCCAGAAAGGTGAGCTGTTATACAAAGTGTGGTTTTGGAAAACGAAGAGGGAGACGAGTCTCCTTTCTAGAGAGTCAAGCTTTATTTATTTAGTTAAGTCATTTTAACTTTTCCCATCAGGATATAGAGAAAATGTGTTGCATTTCCTTGTTATGTAAGCTCAGTGGCCAAAATAGCCTGGAAAATGGGAGGGAAATGGAGATTTTCACAGTCAACTAGTAAGAGCAGAATGCTCTCGGGTGGGATATTTCTTTTTCAGATGGGTACACCCTTGGGCCTTTTCATCTGTCAGGTAAATAACTAGATAAACGCAAAGACCAAAAATTACACAGGAGAAACCAAACCCAATGAAATCCTTGTTTGGGGTCATTGATTAAGGTTATGAGGCCTTTGTTATGTTAATTATATGACTTAGAATTTACTAGATATGGAACTACATAATTTTTATCTTTTTAAATCAGAGGGGGCATTGTTTTCTTAATTGAGGAAATCCAGAGTATATTTAAAGTATAATATATTTTAGCTGTGAAGGCATTGCTTATTAAAAAATATATGTAGGAAGTATACAGTCTATAGACTTGAGTTTCTCCATAAAAGAAAAGGATATTTTAGGAGCTGGGAGATTTCTAAAGTATTAATTACTGGTATTGGCACAAGAAAAATATAACTAAATAAACAGAGACTAGAGGAAAACAGCCTATTCACATGTCACTGACCATTCACTTCCTAGAGTTTTGGGCATGATTCTCCTCGTCTTTGAGTCACTTTTGTCTTTTGAAAATATAATAGGTTCTTTGGTCTGTGAATATATGTATATGAACATATAAAGTGATTGACACTAATTATGCTTTATAATTATGCTTTCTTGCCTTGCTCCATGCTAAGAGATCAGGTACAATGAAAGAAATTCTATCATGGATTTATTTAACACTTTTTTGGGTTCTACTATTGAGGCTTTTTTTTTTTTTCTTTGTGAAGGTGTTACCACAGCATTACTCTCTTTCTAACTTGAAGTGAAGTGAAAGTCAATCTGTCACGTCCAACTCTTTGAGTTGGAATTCTCTAGGCCAGAAAACTAGAGTGGGCAGCTGTTCCCTTCTCCAGGGGATCTTCCAAACCAGGGATCAAACCCAGGTCTCCCGCATTGCAGGCACATTCTTTACCATCTGAGCCACCAGAGAAGCCCAAGAATACTGGTGTGGGTCGCCTATCCCTTCTCCAGGGGAATCTTCCCAACCCAGGGTCTCCTACATTGCAGGCAGATTCTTTACCAGGGAAGCTGCCAGGGAAGCCCTCTACTAACTTAGCTAGTGTCTCACTAAAATTAAGACATGTGCAGCCTTTTGCATTCTTTCCCTTAAGACAAATCCACCTGAAGGATTGTCCAAGACTCTGATGGGGAGACTGTGGGTCCACTTATGTTTTCCTTTACTTCCTTGCCCAGTTGGCAATTTGTAGCACCATAATTTTCAGCCCTGTAGACCTTTCTTCTCTGTCCTAGGAGACTGGAGTGGGAGACCCATGAGGCCTCTTCCAGAGGACACCCCTTCTCGGGGCCAAGCCATTAAACTTCCACCACAGAAAAAGTGGCGGTTCGTGTAATGAACATTCACTCGTTAAAGTCACAATCGAATGAGCACTTAGGAACCAAATTCAACAGGAAGAACGGCCTTGAACTGGTCCTCACGTCCTTCCTCAGGACTCTTATTTACAAATCATTTATTTTGCAAGCCAGGAGATCCTACTTAACCTCAGTAATTGTTACGGGGCAATTATACACAAATTAAAAGAAGATCTGAGTGATGTAGCACTAGTTTGCAACACTCAAAAATAATGTAGGCTTAATATACACAAGGGCTTCCCTGGTGGCTCAGATACTAAAGAATCCGACTGCAATGCCGGAGACCTGGGTTCAGTCCCTGGGTTGGGAAGATCCCCTGGAGGAGGGCATGGCAACCCGCTCTGGTGTTCTTGCCTGGGGAATCCCCATAGACAGAAGAGCCTGGTGGGCTACAGTCTATGGGGTCGTGAAGAGTCGGACACGACTGAGCGACTAAGCACCGTACAGCATATACAGAATTCTGCTAGTGGGTCTGTAATATGTGAAACCAGTGTTTTCCAACTGATTTTTCAGCTTATTTTATTAATTTTTAGCCTAACTGAAAACAGTCTGTTGTTTTAAAGGTCCTTTAACATTCTATACAATTTTTCACTGATAAAAATAAAAACATTCTAAAAACTGTAAAGATGGAAAAAGAAACTTTTTTACCCTACTGTTTGGGTTCTACGGGAAAGAAACATCTAGAAGGAGGAGAAAACTTCAGGGGATCTGTATTGACTCATAAAGTTTTTAATTATTTTTGGCTGATGTGAACAAAGCCCAATTGTCTCCTAGACTTTAGCTATTTAAACGGACTGGGGCTGTGTTTCCAGGTGTCTGGACTGTCCAAGGGTTGTTTCCTGGAGCCCTGTCTCACCAGATCAATGTTTTTCTCTCCTCGACTTCTGTGCCATGAATGGGTCTCTTGCTTTGTTTCGTTTGTGTGTGTGGGTTGTCACAAAAAGCTAGTTTATTTGTGCTGATGACCAGATTCCATTATCTTGTGCAGAATACTTTTTGGAACTGTTATGCCGGGGTTCATTCCAGTAATAGAAAGGTTCCCATCTGACCTTCAGCCACGCTCCCCCTCTTAGTGGATTGATGAGAGTGACTACAATGACAGCTTTCAGCACGGCTGGCTGAATTCCAAAAAGTAATTAAGAGAATGGAATTGGATGCCGGAGGATGACTCATGCACGAGGAGGTGGCCAGATGGACAGGGTCAACACACAGTTCAGGGCACACATTCAGGCCTCCTGCTGTTTTTTCATAACTTTCAACCCCAGTTGCCCAAGTGTTTCATGCATACAGATAACTCTCCACTGGCTGGGGGCTCGTTTGGAGTTCAGTCACCCATCCCTGTCTGCTGCTCTGACCACGAGCATTTCAGGAGAGCATGAACTAGGTGGGGAGATGGCCCATTATCATCTCTTCCATGCTTAGGATGGCAGCCTTTGCAGTTCAAAAAAAAAAAAAAAAGGTAGGGAGAAGATTGACCTCAAAGGTCAATATATTTTGAGAATACTTAAATTTAGGTTCCATCTATTTGGTTCTGTTTCTGCCTTCTTTTGCCATAAATAACCAAGAGTCTTCTGTATTTAGTTGAAAATGCTATTCGTAATAATTTTTTAAATGTTTAGATTGAGCCATGTGCTCTGCGGTTAAAAGAAAGATGGAGGCCTCCATCCGGTTCACTAACCCGCAGCATGGACCATCATTGGCCGGGACCTGTGGGAACCAGCACTGCCGTGGGAAAACCTCCGGCCCACGTGATCCGCCCGATCAGCCCGTCCTGCGGTCACCGGGTTTCCTAAAATCTAAAGACAAAACAATGACACGGTCATCAGTCTTGCCAGCCGTGGGAAGAAAAGAATTAAGTCAGCCAAATCAATTCAACTTAGAAGCAGAAGCTCTAAAGGCAACTAAACTTAGCTTTTAACTGAAAGGTTAGCTGAATAACCTGGAAGAGAAAAAGAGTGCTCACCCCAGGCACCCCGTCTTCTACAGCACACTTGCTTTTCCAGGCGGGGGCGAGAGAGAGAACCCCTCGGGAGGCATCTTTTTGTTGCTGGTACTGCCGCTGAAGCCAAATATTTTGAGCCACAGTGAGAGTGGCTTAGATAAGACTCGTCACGCCTTTGGTAACTCTTTTCTAGTCTCAGCACAGTCTGCCCTCCTCCAGTGATCACAAACGTGGGAAAAACTCTGCATTTCCCAAATGTCCTGCTTGGGCAAAGTTGTGTGCGAGGTTACTGAAAACTCAAAGACAAGTTTCTGTGCGTTATCAGCTCTGAAACTCGTGGCGCCCTCTTGAACGCTAATCCAAAGACTTCCAAACCTTCACATTTCAGGGCTAACCCGAACTATTTTCCTTTATGGATAAGTTTTGCCTCTGATTCGTACTAAAGGCTCGCATCCTATGCGAGAATCAGAGCAAAACCTCCAGCTCACTGGTGACTTAGGAAGTTTTCAGGAACACGGAATGGATCAGGGCTGGGAGCTTCAGAAATGAGTTTGAACAGGAAGTAGGCTGCAGTTGCTGGTGAGTCGGTAAACTGTGGGTCGGCGCCCTCTAGTGGACATGTCACAAACTGCACCGGCTCAAGCCCAAGGCCTGGCGCCCTGGGATGTCTCACCTGTGTTTTCATGGAAAAGTTCAGCATGACAGGAGCAAATGTTCTGAAAAGAGGACACAATATAGAGATGAATGAAGCCTTGAAGGAATCCCTACGCTTGAAATGCACTCACAAGCCTGGAAGACAAGGCCCGGGGATGTGTCTAGAGCTGATGATGGAAAATTCATTCAGAAAACTGCTCTCAGGAAAGAAACGTTGGGGGTGGTGGTGGGGGGGGGGGGACCTTTGGAAACAACTGCAAAGGTGGATCTCTTCAAGAATTGTTCTCCTTTTTTTTTTCCAGTTATGGACGAACTGGAAAACCAACCACAACCCAAACCCAAAACCACCACCAGAGAAAAACCCTAGTAAGTAATACCAGTCAGTCATAAATACATCCCCACGACTCATTTTGAAAAGTACGTGTTGCCAAACTGGGAGAATCAGAGTTCAGCTAACCCTTAATTAAAATTTAGATTCAGTTGTCCTTTAATTAAAGCAGCCATAATCATCACTGATTTGGAGGTGGGGAAGGGATCATTATTCTAAAGCAAAGTAAAGAAATCATCAGCATGTGAAAAGATTGGGAAGCTTCATAAATCAAAAATGCATGGAAAAACGAGAGAGCCAGCAGAGATAGTGCCCAGGACGGACACCAAAAGAAAGAAAGAAGGTGAAAGAATGAAAACGGATTGGTTTGGCAAGCGGATGTGAGCAGGAGGTTTACTTCACACACCAAAGGGCCATCTGCAACCCGGGGAGGAGGCTGGGCCTGTCGGGCAATGGCCCTACTGTCGGGCATTTTTATGCTTTTCTTCCAGGCATCTCGGAAATCCTCGTGGCCCGTGGGCTCATCCCAGCCGTAGTTGCTGGGGGTGGACCTCTCTGGGCTCGGGTGGGGTTCATCGCTCCTGACGACGTCGCCGGGCTCCACTGGCTCCCCAAAATCCTCTTCGATGCTGCTCTGCCGGGTCAGCGTCCGGCGCCGGGCCAGCAGGGGCCTCAGGCTCCTCCTACAAGGACAGTGCCCGGGGCCGGGGCTGCACTGGGCAGTGGGGCTTCGGAAACTAAATCGCATCTCCTCCTCTTCACTGCCGCAGTCCAGGCCGCTGTCCGGGCTCCTGGTGGCCGAGCGGCTGAATCGACAGCCTCTGTCTTCGAATACGAAGTCCTCGGCCTGGGGGCCCCTGGGTTTCGCGGGGTACCAGGAGCTGTGGAGGGCCTCGTGCCCCCGGCAGGGCCTGGAGGGCCTGGGCTCTCTGGCCAGCCCGGTCCTGACCCTGGAGGAGGACCCTAAGCCCTGCTTGTGCAGGAACTCACAAGGCTCTCCGTCCTCCTCGGCTACTTCGGGGATACTGAAAAGTCTCTTACTGTGGTGGGTCTGTTGGGGATACTCGGGCAACTCTGAGAAAGCACGTTCAGTGGCCCTATTCTTAGAGCACTCCTTAAGGGGCGGGGGTGTTAGCACAGGTGCCGGGAGCCAGTGTATGATTGCATATGAAGGGGGGCAGAGGGAAGGAAAGAAAATACAGAGAGAATTAGTCTCCGAGGCCATGAGGGACAGAGAGCATGCTTGTACTCGTGGTGGGGCAGGGGGTGGGGGGTGGGGGCAGATGGCATGCTCTGGCCGGGGCTCTGGAATGAAAACAGAATGGGTTAGATGGATGCGGCCGGAGCCGGGGGGCCGAGCGCACGCAGAGCGTCCTGACGCCGTCAGGACTAGCCATGCAGCCAAACCAAGGAAAGAGAGGCAGCTGGGCCGCAGGTGTGGGGAGGACGGAGGCAGGAGGCTTCACACTGACCGAGGTGCTAGGGTCTGTGACATGGCTGTGCCCAGAGGTCAGGGACATCCGAGTTCACTGGCGGCTGGCTGCACCCTGAGAAACTCTCAAGGCAGCTGCCCGGGGATGCCGGTGAGTGGAGACCATTCGCAACACAGGGCCCTCCCTGCTGCCACCCCCCAGCCACGCCACTCCACTCTGCTTGTCCCTGAAAGCACTCAGCATCCTGTGAAACCTGTCCGTGCTCTCTTACTTATGCCTCTCTCCCGGCTCAAGTGGAAGGGTGTGAAACCCAGGGGACCTCGACCCAAAGTCATTTGCTTGGCCTGTGTCTGCAAAGGCTTGGGGGCCTGTCAGTCTCTCCTCCAGACCCCAGACCTCAAGGCTGGGAGAGAGGAGCCGAGTCCCCAGCAGTATGGGCAGCAGGGACTCAGGGCTGGCCCACCCAGACGGAGGCCTAGGGTGGACACCCCACGCTCCCTGTCCTGGCGTATGGTTCTCTCTCCAGGAATGGCCGGCAGGCCCATCCTCTGCTCCAGCTGGGCCAGCCCATTGGGCATACCTCCTGGAACACCTCGCTGACTCCAGGAAGCCTTGCGCCCACCTTTCCTTCCATGGGCCTCCGGGCATGCGCATTAGGGTTGAGCTGCAGAGGAATATCAGAATTTGCTGCCCTGCCCTCATCCCCCTACCGCCTTGCGGTGTGTCCCAGGCACAAGGGGACATGGTGGGTTTACCCAGCGCAGCGTCTTTAGCAGGCTTAGAGCCCACGAGAGAGCCAAACGAGGAGCATGGTGCACGCTTTGATCGTTTGCTATTAAGACCCTGAGGTTTGGGAACACTGGGGTGAAGGGCAGTGAGGAAGCAGGGATCCAGCCCCGGGAGCCGGGCGGGAATGCACGGGGGTTCGTGGGACTCCTGCAAGGGGAGGTGAGCCCGGGCGGCCCAGATCAGCCTGTAAAGTCTCCTGACTTAAAAAAAAAGTCAGAACCCTGTGGATGAAGTAAAGTGAGCCTCAGCCCCGCTGCCTGAAGATCCTATTGTCCCTGCGGCTGCTCTAAGGAGAGCCGGGCTGGTGGGGGAAGGACGTAGGTGATTTTATGAACTAGCCCTTTTCCCTGGGAAAGACAAGGTGACCTTCGGTTTCTTTGCTAACAATTGGCAGGAAGGAGCATCCCAGAAGCTTCCTCCAAAAGGAGAAGTGGGGAAGCTGCCGGGGGCGGTGGGAGGCAGGGGCAGACACCTGCCTCCTCACAGCGCCCAGCGATAGAGAAGTGTGGGGCGGCAGGGGCGGTCAGGCTGGACCACGGGCAGCGACTTTGGGTCACTGTGAATCCTGCTGGACACTGGCTCAGGGGAGCAGCGAGGGGGTCAGCCAGTGGAGGTAGCAGGGGCTGCAACCATGCGGGGTTTGCATAGGGATCTGGCATGTTCTTTGGTGACAGTGTCTCCAAGGCCCTGCCGGGCGCCTTCGCTGGGAGAACATAAGTCAGTCTGCTCTATGCAAGTGGGCACTGAGTTGGCAGCCAGATTTGGATGTTGCTTTCTGTCCACCATTCAAACTGCGTGGCTCTGTGTTCCCCAGAGAAAGGCCAGGCTCAGGCACTGTATCCCCCGGTGGGACTTCCCTCTCCAAGGCCCTTTTCATTTGAAAACCCCCACAAAGGCCCAACCTGTCTCTCTGGCTAGGCCTGCAGCTGCTGGAGCTCGGGGGCCACGTCTGTTCTCACCCCCCCAGCCTAGTGGAGGGTCTGGTGCTCAGAGTGACCAGCTTGTGCCGAGTGAACAGAAGCCCAGCTGGAGCTCTCCAGACAAGGAAGGGGGCGCACCCCAGGGATGAGGTCTATGGGGGCCTCGAGCTCAATCTCCATCAAGGTGACCCCCATCAAACCCCTCGCCGAAGGCCACATCAGAAGCAGAGGCATAAGATCTCAGAATCCCTGGTGGGAGGTGTCTGAGAAAGGGTCGACTGACCCTCCTCCGACCTCCTCTGAGGTCCCCTCTCCCTGGCTCTCCAGCCATCCAGCAGGGTCCACCTCGGTAGATTCCACTAAAGAATCTCTTCCCGACTCCCCAGCTGCCCATCTCCAGTCTGACTCAGAGACAGGCTCCTGCCCCCCTAGTGCCTGCCGCTCTGCAGATGGACACGCGGCCAGGCGTTTGGGGCTGGGGGTGGAAGCTTCTCCATTCTATTCTTTCTGACTGGGTTCTTAGTACAGAGCTGGGTGACCCAGGGATGCCCAGTGGATTTCCCCAGACTCCTTCACCCAGACTTTTGGTCAAGAGGAGGGATGGGAGACCCCGAGCGCAGATTCAATAGCAAGAGAAGCCCATCCAAATCTGGGGACCGTGCCTGCCAGGCGAGGCCCCTCTGGAGCCAGCTGCACAGGCCCCCAAAGGAACAGGGATAGGGGACGGTGGGGACGGCGGTGAGGGGGGCAGCGCCCCCGCACTGACCTTGAGGGCATTGTGGGACGTGCCGCTCGGCCGCCTCCTGCCCCCATCCTCCAGCTGCATTTCAGAGTACAGCTCCTCCTCGTCCTCCTCCATGATGTCCGAGAGGTCAGACCCCCGGCTGCTCTCCGTGTGGTATTCGTCTCCATGGCAACAGTGAGGCTGGGGCAGGAGAAGGGGACGTGAATGGAGGGGCGACTCCAACACACGGAGTCCCACACTCTCCCCTGCTCTGCCCACTCTCGAGCTCAGGGACGTGTCTGTGTGTCTGGGTGAGAACCGCTCACTCCGGAGGGGAGGGAATCACAGTCCCCGAGCTCATGGGGAGCCGGGATGGCAGAGAGAGGACCAGACCGGGCGTTCCTACTCCAAGTCCGGACGGGGGCAGGCAGAGACCCTCCTGGGCTCCGGGCAGGACAGAATACACATGGGAAGATGTCACTTTTTCGGGTACCGGCAGCCTCTTCAACTTAGTGGCTGGACAAAGGCTCAAGTGAGAGGTTGTAAATGCGGGGCTCAGGGACATGCATGTATGTTGCATCTAGGGTCGTGCAGCAGACAGTGGTGGGTAGTGGGCAAACAGGGGCATATGCACCAACAAGTGTGTCTAAGAGTTTTAAGAAAAACATGGAGTCTGAAATTCACACATGTGCACACTGGGTTGTTGGTGAACAGCCTGGTCTGGGTGGGGTGGGACCCCCTGTGTGGTGTGCCCACTCTGCGGCCAGTCTGGCCACCCACACTGGAAAAGACTTGCCACGGGGGCTGTGGCGAAAAGCCTGGGTACAGAGAAAAGGGTCAACAGAAGAGCAAGTAAAAGTAAGCTTGCTAACTAACGCGTAAATTGAGCCACCAGCCGTCCTGATGGGGTTTGGGATGAGGGGCGGGTCCAACTCAGCAGCCCCTTCCCATCCACAAAGCAAGTGCCTCCCTCAGAAGCTCCAGCAGCTCACAGAGCACACCTTATGAGCTCCGATTTATGAGCCCCAAACATGCATAGGGGGCTTCCCCAGTGGCTCAGGCAGTAAAGAATCTGCCTGCAATGCAGGAGACTGGGATTCGATTCCTGGGCTGGGAAGATTCCCTAGAGGAGGGAACGGCAACCCACTCCAGTATTCCTGCCTGGAGAATGCCACGGGCAGAGGAGCCTGACGGGCTACAGTCCGTGGGGTCTCAAAGAGCCGGACCCCACTCAACGACTAACACTTTGACTTTTGACTTTTGACTTTGAAACACACACAAAGCTATTCTGTTTCTGCTGGACAGTGTTGATGAAGATCGATTTCTTTATTCTCCTGGTGGGCGACAAGACAAGTGTATTTAATAGCATCCTGTGACATGTTTATTTAAAACATCCAGCTTAGGGGCTTCCCTATCAGTTCAGTAGTTAAGATGCTGCACTTCCATGGCAGGGGACAGAGGTTTGAACACTGGCTGGGGAACTAAGATTCCCATATGCCATGTGGCACAGCCAAAAAATAGGGGTTGGGGGGGGGACTGCCCATTTGTGAAACAAATAAAACTTTAAAAAACGGTTTCAATTGTTCCTCTATATAAAGACATGGGGAAGCAGTGTGAGTGCCCAGTGAGGGGGTGTCCCACCCCAGCTGAGCCCTCAGATTGGTGGCCTGGATATTCTCAGTCTGAGAAGTCTGTGCAGCATCATTTGACCTGCTCCAGCCCTATTTCTTTCAATCAAGTGCCTTGGAGAAGACATAAAAGTGAATTGGTTTTAAATGAATAAACCAACATCAGGTTGGTTTGAATGAGGGCTTCCCAAAGCAAATGGGAAGGAACTCCTCTAGAGAACAAGGTCTCATTCAAACCCAATGATGAGTTAGTAATAAACTCATGGGATGGAAGTGTCTATTGTTTGCCAGATTTATCATGGATAAGACATTCGTAGGAATCTCTTGGTGGTGGGCACATGACCCTGGTCTACCCAGTGAGATAAGAAGTCTGATGGAGCTTCTGGAAAATGTTTTTCTACCAGTTAAGAGAGATGTGCCTGAGGAGAAAACCCCCTCCCTCCTTCCTTCTTTCCATCCTTCTTGGGATGCTGGCATATGAGTGTGATGACTGGAGCTATGGCATTCACTTCGTAACCATGAGAGAAAGGTCAAAAGACTGGAAGATTAAGAACCCAGAGCATGTTGAGGTTTGATAGAAAACAACAAAATTCTGTAAAGCAATTATCCTTCAATTGAAAAAAAAAAAAGAACACAGAGCTGGAACACAATTGAACAACTGAATCAACTTTGCAGCCTCCTACTTGAGGCTTCCTGTGATATGGGAGAATGAAATGTCTTTGTTACCTTAGTCATTATTAGTTGGGCATTCTGTTTCTTGTGTTTACATGAATGCAAATAGAATTATTTTAATCTTTTAGATAAAGAACCTGATAATTGGAGAAGCTGAGTCACTTGCCTGCTAGCAGTGGCAGAGCCAGGAAGTGACCCCAAATCTATGAGATTCCAAGGCCTTCTTCTCATGGAAGTAGTGACACTGCCTTGCTGTAGAGCTATGTGTTGAGGGGACTGAGGATCTGATAACTGAGAGGACTTCACTCTCTGCTGTCTCAAGATCTGAGGACTCTCCAGGCCCCACCCTTCCCTGTTGCCCAGGACTGGGGCTTGACACCATTTAAGGACATTTTCATTAGAATATGCATGATCAGAAATTGGAGACAGAACCCATCTTGGATGGATTTGTCACTTGTGAGCCTTGTCTGAGAGGAGAAGCCCTGACATTTCCTCCCTCCAAGGATGGGATATGGACCTTTCCATTTCTGAATCTCCCATGATGCTTAGCACCTAGCCAATGCACATCACACATCTGCCTGATGAACAAAAGTAAAGAAACAAATGGTAGGTTTTGCCTACATTGAGACCAAGTGGTCAGCTGGAGACTCAGCTGATGCACAAAATCAGCCCATGAACGGATCCTCAGGGCAGTTGGGAGGGCAAAAGGCTCGCATACAGACTTTTGAAATTGTCCCCCAGTGCGGTCACAAATGCACAGGCACCATTCAGTCTAAACTCTCCAAACTGACTGTGATTGTTGTCACCCACAAGATAAAGGTCTGTATTCCTTTATCTTTCTCACAGACCCGGGACCTGAACCCCTCCCAGCGGGAGCCCATGGTGGGAGGGGGTGGGCAGCACTCACCGGTTTGCCCAGCTCCGAGCCTTTCAGGAACTCATCCACAGATGCGCCCCTCCTCTTGACGTCCGGGGACTCATAGCCGTCCTCCTCGTCCGAGTTTGCATACTGTCCGCCGCTCCTCTCCAGGAAGACGCTCCTTTTCTCTAACTTGGGAGAGGAGAGGGGAGGCGTCAGGGCAGAGGCCACCTCACCCTGGCGCCCTGACCTCCGGCTTGGAGCAGATGAACTGGGCACCCTGGTAGCCGGATTCACCCAAGGAAGAGAGAGGCAGGAGGAGGGCGTGGCCTAGTTCAGCTCCACCTCTGCTCGCCTGCATCCCTTCACGGGCGTTTCCCACGACTTCCCATCTCATCGCACATTTCACCTGGGACGTGGTGCCCCTGTCAACCAAATACTCCCCCTCCCCAGGACCCAGGCAGTTCTGAGTGGCAGGCAGGCAAATATATAAACGTGCCTGCACTTCCACATGTAGGTGTGTGTGTATTCCTGTGTTAGTCACTCGGTCGTGTCCGACTCTTTGCTACCCCGTGGACTGTAGCCTCTGTCCATGGAATTCTCCAGGCAAGATTACTGGAGTGGGTTGCTACTCCCTTCTCCAGGGGAACTTCCCAACCCAGGGATTGAATCCGAGTCTCCCACATCGCAGGCAGGTTCTTCACTATCTGAGCCACCAGGGAAACACATATGTATGTATACATATGTGTACATAAGTGTCTCTCTGTGCGTATGTATGTCTGTGTATGTATACACAGACACAGCTAGAAGTCTGAAGTGAGTGAGCCAGAAGGTGACCCTTGTTTAGGAAGATGGGTCCCCAAGCCGACTCCCAGGAGGCACCTCTCAGATCCCTGGAGAGAGACCACTTGGATAGTGGGTTGTGGCCCGTTTGCTAAGCCAGGCTGGTAGATAACCATTTCCTCTAGTTTTGTAGGTCCATATCTATGAAACGGATCCTGATTCCATCAGGATAAGACCTAAGATGCAGTCAGATAAACAGGGCATTATTCTTCCCAAGTCAAGGCAGCCATTCTTGGGGGCTGGGTGTTTGGGGCACTTCTCCCTGCACACTCGGGGTGCGGATGGGAGATTCCATCCCAGCTGGGCTGTGGGGATGAACCACATTCTGTGGGCAGCTGAACCAGTGATGAAAACACTTGGCCTTACCCTGCTGCTCTCGGCCACCCTCTGCGCGGCTTCCCGGGCCATGGCCTTGGCGACGGAGGTGGAGACCGGGGCGCCCTGCGGCTGTGGGAGGATGCGACTGGGCGAGGGTGACCGCCGCCCGGGGCCCGAGCCCTGCAGGCCGGGCGGCTCCAGTAGGTGCCCGTGGGCTGGGGCAGGTGCCCGGCCATGTTCCCAGGCCTCGTCCACCGCGGCGTGGGGACCCGCGTGCTCATCTTTGGTTTCGGGAGCTCCGGCACTTGCTAATGGCTTCGGTGTGGGAGCAGTTCTCGGGTGGGGGGTTGGAGGCACCAGGAGGTCGGGGGGAATGGCAGCGACGGCAGAGTCCACAGACTCGCCCTGGGCAGAGAGGGTCCGCACAGTCACGCCCTTGGCTTCCAGGCTGCGCAAGCGCACCAGCTCCACGGCTGTGCAGTCTGCTGTGGGCGAGATGATCTCAGCGACCTGCGCACAGAGAAAGACGGCTCGGCTGGGCGATTTCCCGCGCCCCAGGCCCCTCAGATTCCTCCCGGGCCTCCCATGGACATCCAACTCAGACAGCGCTGCACAGCTTACAAATCAGATCCTTCTGGAGCCCCCATTCCCGCCCAGATGTTGGCGGTTTGGAGGGACAGCTGAACACACGCTTTTCTCCCATGTCTAGAACCAACCTAGAAACAGATGTGGGGGCCACAGAGGAATCAGAGCACTAGGCTCAAAGCTTGGCTCAAGGAAGATGCCACAGGGAGGCCACGACAGACGGGCTTCCAGCTGTGGTGGAGACATGTCTGTGGCCCCCTCTGGGGAGGGGAGCAGGGATCAGAGAGGGAGCCTTCAGCCTGCAGCAGCCACTCTCACGGAACGAGCTCACTCACGTGCATCTGATACACCACCTCCTAGCCGTATGGGGAAACGGGGTGGGGAGGGTGGGGAACGGACAGAAGCTTGCTCAGGCCCCGCCCCCCCAAAGCAGCCCTGTCTGTTTCATGTGCGGACAGGGATGGGGGCTGAGATTAGGGGCTGCCCGATGGTGACCATTAAGGAAGGATCCTGCAGAGTTCCCGAGGCGTTTGGACAAGACTACATCTCGCCAAGAATAGGTCTGGTGGAATCTGCAAGCCCATCATCTATTGAGGGGGCCCTGATGTCCTGAGACTCAAGAGAAATGAATTTTTGGTACCCAGGGGAGAACAAGAAAGGGGTCTACCAGCAGAGTGGGGCAGGAGGGAGGCAGAGAACATTCTAGAAAGAGGATGGAGCAAAAAAGGATGGAGGTTCTCTGTGTTCTGCAACTGGGTCTGGGGTGACAGTGTAGGGGATGCTTAGTAACTGCTGGTGGGTCTTGCGGCTTGAGGAGAGAGGGAGGGTCATCCCTCGCTGAGTGGTGAGCGGTGGCCAGGGGGCCTGGATGTGAGCACCGCCCCGATAAAAACTCACCCTCTGCCCTTTTGCATACACGCCGTAGCCGGTGACATTGGCTCCATTGGATAGCCCAGTGGCCGTCAGAGCAGGTGGCCTCCAGGAGACCTGGACGGTGGCTGGGGTGGCCCCAGCTTGGACGGCAACATCTTGTGGGGGTGCTGGAGGACCTGGGGGACAGAGGCAGAGAAGCTTTCACGACATGACCCCTTGGCAGGCAAGCTGCTACCATGCCTGACTAGCCAGTGGCACCTGGGAACTAGATCTTTCATTACAGCCTCCAGGAGACAATGGGAGAATCCGAAGTGTGACAGTGGAGCAAGAGGGCCAGGAAGTAGCAGCTCCCAGATGCACTCAGGGTCCTCTTGGAACCGGTTCCTGGTGCTCGGTCCCCAGGCCAACCTGCAACTCTTGCCTCGCCAGTCGGTCACAAGGTCCCAGCACTTGCAGAGGCAAGAGACCCTCACCACCTCTCTCTGTTCCCTCCTCCCTCCGGTTCCCTCCATCCCTCCTTCTCTCTCTCCATCGGACTTGGGAGCAGCAAACTGGACCACACAGCACCCATCTCGCCACCTTGAGAGAGAGGATGGAACCTGAAGCTGGAGAGAGGCAGCTCTGATGAAGCCACCAGGATGCCAACTCCACACACACACTACCCGGCCAACTAGTTGAGATGCTCGCTTTGAAAGTCCTGAGCGGCTACTTCAAGCAACAAGGAGACAGGTGTCACATCACTGGTCCTTCCCAGTGGCTCCTGGTGACAGCAGGGCTGCCCGTCTGCCCTACAACCCTCGGGCAGCTCCCTTGCCTCCAGGTCTGGTGCAGAAGTCCTGTGTCGTCGTCGTCGTTGAATTGTTAAGTCATGTCTGACTCTTTGTGACCCCATGGACTGTAGCCCACCAGGCTCCTTGTCCATGAATTTCCCAGGTAAGAATACTGGAGTTGGGTTGCCATTTTCTTTTCCAGGGGATCTTTCCCATCCAGGGATCGAACTTGAGTTTCCTTTGTCTCCTGCATTGGCAGGCGGATTCTTTACCACTGAGCCACCTGAGAAGCCCCAAAGGTCCTATAACTATAGCATTATATTTGGAAAGAAATGTGCAACTTCTAGGAAGAAGGCTGTGAGCCTCCTCTTCTGAGACTGTGCTGCAGCCCCGTGGATTTCTGCATAAGGGAGGAAGGGCTCTTTGCTGAAGCTTTTCTACTTGCTGCTCATTCTGCTACTCACTTTGGACACCTGACATCACTTGATTCTCACAACAGTCCTGTAAGTTTAGCGCGTTTGCAAATGAGGAAATTAAGGTTCGAGGGAAGCTGCTCAGCTGTCATGTGTTGGAAGCCTGGCTGGCCTTGCAGTTTATAATGCGACTCCACCCTCAATGTGCTGTGATGCGAGGCTTCCGAACTGCCGAGCAACTGGGTTCAGAAATTAGATCTTACCTGGATGGTCTGCTCCAATGTGATGACAGCTCATTATTCTTAAGGGTGTAGTCAAGAACTGAAACTGGTCTGGGGGGTTGCTGGACGCCTGCTTCTCCTAGCACAGCAATGACAGTGGAGCGCCAGAGTTTTGTGAGTGGGGAAGACTTGAGTATCTGTGACCTGCCAGCTCCACCCCATCCATCCATTGGCCCAGAAGTGGCTGTCTGTCACGTGGCGGCGTTTAGTCCAACCACACACCTCATGCCGGTCACCTATGTCATTTCCACGACTGAAACTCCCCTCCTTCTGGGCAGGCAAAGGAGCTAGTCTGCTATGGACTGACTGGACATTTGTGTCCCCCCAAATGCATATGGCATTCACAGAAGGCAGCTGTGGGAGGTGATCAGGTCTCGAGGCTGGAGGTCCCATGAACAGGATCCATGCCCTTATTAACAAGGTGCCATCTACCAGGAGAGGATGCGGAGGAGACGCCATCTATGAACCAGTAAGTGGGTTCACCAGACACTGAGTCTGCCCAGGTCCTGATCATGGACTTCCATCCTCCAGGGCTATGAGAAATAAGTGTCTGTTGTTGATAAGCCACTCAGTTTATGGTACTTTGTTATATCAGCCCAAGCTAACTAGGACACCCAGGAATTGGGTGTGGACCTATAGGATCCTGCCCTGGGCTCAGTATTTCCTCTTGATCCTCATGTCTCTCCATCTCAGGGAGCTTCTCCACGAAACCTTTCCTGGTTGTCCTAACGGATGTGCTTCTCACCTCTCCTTGGAGCCCCTGGGGTCCCCAGATTTGGTGTTTCTCACTTCTTTACCCCCAGCACCGACAATAAGACGTCATGGTGGGAATCAATGAATAGCTCCAGTCTGCACAGTACACCTACATACAAACGAGCTCTGTTCTGAGCGCACGTTCACAAGTCCAGTTTGTTCTTAAGTCCAACAAAGTTAGCCTAGGTACCCAACTAATGCAGTCAGCTATGTAGTACTATACTGTACTAAGTTTATAATACATTTCATACAAATAATACATAAAAATAACAAACACAAAAAATAAAGAAAGCATTTTAATCTTACAGTACAGTACCTTGAATAGTACAGTAGTACTGTATAGCAGCTGGCATCAGGTGGACAGACAAGAAGAGTTACTGACTGGAGGAGGGAGAGGAGGTGGGAGATAGTAGAGCTGAAGGATTGTCAGCAATAGGAGATGGCGGGCAAGCTATCTTTTCACCTCAATTCACACTTTCAATTTTTCTCACTTTTGTTTCCACTGTTACCACTTAGCACTTCTTAGCAGTACCAGCTATGTCGCCGCTGCTTTTAAGCTTGGTTCCAGACATCCTGGACTTGAAATAAAGACACTGTACTACTGTCCTGTATGTAGTACTTGTAAAGTACACAAAAGTACCACCATCTGTAGCGGATGCACGCATTTGACAATGTGTGCCAGACACCAGACTAACTTACATGATTGGACATTTGAACTCACATTCACATCTTTGAACGTGCACAACTTGAAGGCTCAAAGGTAGGGGACTTACTGTATCTGCAATTAACATCCTCATAGGCAGGCAATCAAACATCACCTTATAAGATGAATGAATGGACCGTTCATAAATCAGTTCCTGCTCAGACCCACTTTCTCCTTGAAACAGTGTCTGTCCCAACTGCCCCTGACCTTGCTTCTTTGTAGGTTATATTACTCTAGGCTTTCCAGGTGGTGCAGTGGTCAAGAATCCACCTGCCAGTGCAGGAGACACAAGAGATGCTAGTTTGATCCCTGAGTTGGGAAGATCCCCTGGAGGAGGGCATGGCAACCCACTCTAGTATTCTTACCTGGAAAATGCCATGGACAGAGGAGCCTGCTGAGCTAGTCTATGGTGTTACAAAAGAGTTGGACGCAACTGAATGACTGAGCCTATATGCACAGGTCAGACTCTAGTTGATGGATTTCAAAAAGAGTGGAGAGCAACATCCAATAAAAAGCAAATCCATTGCAAAATGGAGGGCCCATCTTACATTAGATGTTAGGCTTTCTGCAGCTGGTAGAAATGATCCTGGAGAACCACTGAACTGTTTGTAAAACCGGCCTGACAACTGAAGTTGGGCAGAGCTGGATTAATTAATCTCAGAAGACAAATCCAAGGAAAGTATCCAGACAGACGTTTCGAGGGAATTCTGTGAATATCACAGGACTAAGAAAGGCCATTGAGAAATCAAAATAGCCCTCGAATGTTTTTGCAGACATGACCTTCTTTGCTCCAGGAAGGCTGCTCTTCCCAAGTGTTCAGGGTCCCACCCTAGGCCCAGCTCAGAAGGGCTGCCTGTTTTTGGTTGTGCCAGAATGTTCGTTAAGATTTTATGGAAAACCCCAAGTGAACTTTCTGGCCAACCTAATATGTGCATCCCAGACAAGATGAGCACAATGGAACTTTATGGAAGTGACCCTTAACAGCTGTAGGATCCGAATAAATCACATGATGGGAAGACCCCACAGGCTCATCCATTTCATCCTACCTGTTTATGGTTTCCCTGGGGGGAGTAGGTGGGGGACTGGAAAGGGGAGCACCCGTCCTGTTACAGCTGGGAAGTCAGGGAGGAAGGTGGGGTTTCCCCAGCAGACAGAGGTGTCCGGAACCCCAAACTGTATCCACAATGGAACTTCATGTCTTCTACAGTCATATATATATCAAAAGAAAAAATGAGGGACTTCCCTGGTGATCCAGTGATTGCCAGTGCAGGGGGCCAGGTTCCATACCGAGCCCAGGAACTAGATCCCACATGCTGCAACTATGACATGGCACAGCCAAATAGATAATGTGTGTGTGTGTGTCCATGATCAGTCATGTCTGACTCTTTGCGGCCCCATGGACTGTAGCCTGCCAGGCTCCTCTGTCCATGGGATATTTCCAGGTTAGAATCCTGGAGCAGGTTGCCATTTCCTTCTCCAGGGGGTTTTCCTGACCTAGGGATTGAATCCTCATTTCTTACATCTCCTGCATTGGCAGGCAGATTCTTTACCACTAGCACCACCTGGGAAGCCCATAAATAAATACATACATACATAAATGTTTTTTTTAAAAACGAAGATGAAAAGAAAAAAATGAGCGTGAGAGAACAATTGTGAGAGCGCTACAGGCACCCCCTTTCTACAGGCACCCCTTTCTACAGGCACCCCCTTCTACAGGCACCCCCTTTCTACAGGCACCCCCTTTCTCTGTTCCTCTCAGCAAGCACGTGTTCAGGAGTCGGTGGCCCCAGGAAGACAGACCTTCCCGCCGCCCCCTAGGATCCTCCTGTTGCTTCCTGTCTGTAGGGTGAGGCTTTTACAGATGCAAGCATCAAATACGTCCAACAACACAGCCCCTAAACAGAATCAGAGTTCTCTCTCCCTCTCCCTCCGTCTCTCTCTGTCTCACACACACATACATGGCCCATGCGTGCATTTCATGCTTCCCAGCTGATTCAAGGATGCTCCAGGACAGTACTGGCTGTCTGCAGCTCCCCTCCTGCTCCCCACTCCTGCCCCTCCACTTGCACAGGGTGACATCCTGGTGTCCCCTCCCATGAGGGGCCCCCTCCCAGAAAGATGGCTCACCTGCAGGCAGCGTGGAGAACTCCACGAAGGCCTCCTTCCTCTCCCTCTGCTCCAGGGGCAGCTGCCAGGGCATCTGATGGGGCTTGGCCAGGACCTTCACCTTGTAAGCCATGTTGGGCCTGAGGTTGCAGAACTGGTACTTGTACCTGGCGGCCCTGACGACATCCAACTCCTGCTCGTTGAGGAAGATGACATGGCTGTAGTTGCTGTTGGTGGGCAGCCAGGACAGCTGGGCAGAGATCTGGGTGATGTTGTCCACGCGCAGGTGGGAGGGAGCCACCACCACGTCCTTGCCCACCAGCAGCGTGCACCGCAGCTCGTCTGAGCTGCCCCGGCTGGTGACACACTGCACGGAGATGCGGTAGGTGCAGGCTGCCATGTTCAGCTTCTCTACCAGGGCCTTGGTCCTGCCGCCCAGCGCCAGGCTCAGGCGCGTCTCCGCATCCACCAGCACGTTGTAGCTGTTCACAGTCCCCCAGCCAGGGGGCACTGCCGGGGGCTCCCAGCCCACAATGACACTTTTGGCGAGTTGTTTGATGAGGGTGATTTTCCGAGGGTAAGGCACGATGTCTTCTCCGATGTCGTCGATGTTCACGTCCAGCGTCCCTGCTCCGTGGTCGGCGAGGCTGGAGTCCGTGAGTGTCGGAGAGTGGAGGTCCAGAATGTTCTCCCCTTCCGAGCCGACGCCCACGTGGTTGATGAAGTTCTGATCCTGGTCATTCCCCAGCGTGCTGGCCAGTCGAGATTCATTGTCCTGGATGAAATCCACGAAGTTGGAGGGCACCAGGCCCCGCTGCCCATCCAGAAGCTCCCCTGTGGGGCCAGGGACAGGGTTAACACTCGAGCATCCCGTGGGGGCACCCAACATCCTGCTGTGGAGTCTGCACCTCCCCCCCGAGGGGACCATATGGAAAGCAATGCGGTTACAGTGGATTCCTCAGTTCTTTCCAGGAACCTCTTCAACATCACCTCGTCAGGAACGCCCTCTCCTGTGTCTGTACCCCACACCTGCCATCTGCCCCCCCAGCAGTCATGCTGTCTTTTCCCCACAGTGCCTACCACACCACGATCATCCCCTGTGTAAACCTCTCCCAATCAGGATGAAGGTCCGGGAAGGCAAGGACCTGTTCTTTTTTTAATTGAAGTATAATTACTTTACAACTTTGTATCAGTTTCTGCTGTACAATAACACGGATCAACAATATGTACACATATATCCCCTCCCTCTTGACCCTCCCTCCCATTCACCCCCCACCCCACCCCTCTAGGTCAACACAGAGCATCGAACTGAGGTCCCTGCGCTATACAGCGACTTCTAATGAATGGGTAAAGAACATGTGGTACAAATGTAAAATGGAATATCACTTGGCCATAAAAAGGAACAAAGTTGGGTCATTTGTAGTGATGTGGATGGACCCAGAGTCTGTCATTCCGAGTGAAATAAGTCAGAAAGAGAAAAACAAATAATACCTTAGTGCATGTGTGTGGAATCGAGAGAAATGGTACTGACGGAGCTATCTGCAGGGCAGGACTAGAGATACAGACATAGAGAACAGACTTGCAGACACTGCGGGGGAAGGAGGGGGTGGGACAAATTGTGGGAGGACAGGGACCTTTGTTCCCCGCTAGCCCTAGAGCGACATCTGGCACACAGTAGGTGTTCAGTAAGTGTTTATCACAAGAATGAACAGTGTGTGAAATATGTGGGTTCACAGGCTATTACACATCTTACTCTGAGTTTTGATTGTATGATGACACAAATGACAATTAAAAGGTGACTTTCCCCCTCCTTGCAAAGCAGTATGTCCATCTTAGCAAAAGTCCCCAAACGTGTCCATTTGATGGGAAACAGAGACGATCTGTCTGGTGCCAGAGCCACCCGTAGGCTGAGTAGCCAAAAAATGCCACCAAACTAGCTCTTGTGGCCACAGGCGATCCCAGCGGGGATCGCTTTTTGTTTCAGGAAATAGTCTCATTTCTGTGTGTTCTCTTTATTCATGGGGCATGAGAGCCCGCTGAGAGCAGAGCCCTGGAAAACCGTGAAGTGTTTTGAAGATCTTCAAAGATGACACAGTTTGGATAATCTTGCAATACCAGCAGGCAAGGGCTGTTTGTTTCCCTGATTTGTCGCAGAAAAGGCTTGACTAGGGGTCCCGGGGTCTGGGAGGCTCGGAGTACATGAAACGAACAGTGGGTTCTGCTCCCAAAAGACCCTCCCTCTACTCAGGGGATATGCGATGGGCCCAGGAGAAGGAGGCTGGCCACTGAACTGGTCCTGATTCTCCCAGAATCAATGAGAGTCTGAATCTGCTCCTGTCCTCAGCTGGGGGCGGGGCGGGTGGGCCTTGAGATGTCAATCTTTGCCTTGAGGATGCTCTGAAAACACAGCCTTCATTCGACACAAGGGAAGAAGGAGGCGGGGGATGGGAGTGACAGCAAGTCCTATGTACCAGGCCCCCACTTCAGACCCCACACCTTCTTCCTTATTTATCCTCACAGCCACCCCTCAAGTTGGGAACTGTGACCCTCTATCTGCACAGTGAGGGGCGATACTTCTCCCCTGTCACGTGGACAGAGAACTGAGCCTTGCCGCCTGCCTTTAACCCAACCTCCAGAAAGTCTACATGGGCACCGTGCTGGTGCAAATATTCTAGAGTATTCCAGCGAGGGTTTTCTGGCAGCCACCCTGGGCACACGGGCCACCCTGGGCACACAGTTCTCCCTCAGTGTGCACCTCGGTGATGGCAACATGAATTTATGTTAAGAGCTCAAACTGTTTTGCCACTAGTCCTGGTGAAATTCCTTGAGTGGTACAGTCACAGCCATGCCTCTGTTCCCCTGGTAGCAAACGGAAAGCAGGAATTTCAAGGATCTCAGATTCTAGCATCTTCCCAGACAGAAAACCAGCTAAGGCTGGGCTGCTGACCTCAGGCTACCAGACCTCAGGCCAAGACATCAACACCAAGAGCCGAGAGTGTGGCCAAAAACTCCAAGGAAACTTCATGAGCTCGTGAAAGAGAAATCGGCTTGTTTAGTAAGAAATAGTTTTTTCCTGCTCAGAGGAAACCAAGACTCTTCTATTAAGGCAACAGAGAAGTTTAGGGAACCGAGAAATCTGGACCTATGAAGCGGCTGGGGATGTTACATGCTCATCCTCTAGCTACGAAAGTGACCAAGAGTATGAGTTTTGGGTGGAAGAGTTTGAGATTCCTGATTTTACACCGTGGCAAGTGCCCATAAAGGAAGTGGTCAGGCAGGATATGAGGCCAGACCACCCAAGGTTAACAATAGAGCCTGAAGGTCAATGGGAGCGCTGTTAACCAGGTGAGGTCACCTGAAAGGAGGCTTGGCCCTGCTGTGGAGAAGGTGCTGTGCATTAAGACGGGGACAGTGTGGAGAGACACTTGTCTGTCAGCCCCACGTGTCTGCAGCAGCTCCTGGGAAGCTCCGTGGACGTGAGATGGTGTCCACTACATGTCAGAGGGTTGCTTGGGGTTAAAAATAGGAAACCCCACTCAGTCAGCCAAAAGGAGAACAGACACTTCGTGATTCTGGAGGGCAGGAGGGTCAGAGAGGAGACTGGGGCGGCCAGAGGTGATGGGGGCCCGGCCCTGACCTGGCTTGCATGTGCCCACCGCCCACCAGGCTCTCACTGACCTTCATAGAAGCCGTCCTCATCCATGTCTCCATAGACGTAGAGATACTTCCCTGCTGTGAGGGGCAGCTCAGCCTCTGGGTTCTCATTGGGCCCATCGAAGGGGTTATAACTAGAGGGAGAGACAAACCCACTAGGTGAGGCTCTGGGCGGAGACTGACACCAGCCCATCCCTTCCAGAGTGCGGAGACCTCCTGTCTGCTCCTCCTGTCTGCTGTCACCTGGATATTTTCTTTTTCTTTCTTTTGCCTGTATATTTTAGACCCATACAATGGTTTGGTACCTGTGAGTTGTCTGTGCTCTGAAAACTCAGACCACTAATGTCTCAGCTCACACAGATTTAAAGCTAAATGGTAATTCTGCAACCAAGCTGTATACTCAGGGTCCTTCGTATCAGATGTCATTTGTGTGTGTACACATGTGCTCAGTGTGGAATCATATAATTCCAAATTATATTGTGACTCCCTGAACTGCAGCCCACCAGGCTCTTCTGTCCATGGAATTTTCCCAACAAGAATACTGGAGTGAGTTGCCATTTTCCGCCTCCAGGGGATCGTCCGAATTCAGGGATCAAACCCATGGCCCTTGGGTCTCCTGCATTGGCAGATGAATTCTTTACCACTAGCGCCACCTGGGAAGCCCAGAAGATGTTTAAACGATTCCATATTATATGTTTTAATAAGCTTCTAAGTTGGTAAGCAAATGTAAAAGCTACTAAGGACTTCCCTGGTGGTCCAGGGGCTAAGACTCCAGGCTCCCAGTGCAGGGGGCCTGAGTTCAATCCCTGGTCGGGAAACCAGGTCCTACTTCCTGAAACTAACACTGGCACAGGCAAATAAAATAAAAAGTAATTAACTCTATAATGTTTCAATACATTTTATTGAGGGAAGGTAGAATTGTATGACATATACTGTTCAGTTATCTGTGTACCTTTTAGGCTTTGCAATATGACATAATTATCTTTTCCCTCATGAAAGACTCTATCATATCCATTTTAATGGTTATATAATATTCCACTGGGTAGACTAACATTCTTTAATTGATCCCATGTTGGGCATGGACATTTCTTCAAACGTTTGGCTGATATAATCAGTGCTACATCCAATGTCCTTATCAACATATCTTTGCTCACTTGCCCACTTTCTTCCTAAAGATGAGTCCCCAGGAAGCATATTTATTTGGCCAAAGTCATGCACATTTTAAAGGTCTTGGGTATGTTCAGCAAAATATACTGAAAATGATGCACATTTTATCTTCCCCTCTCTACCAGGACTATAAAAATGCCCACCTTTTCAGGTCCTCAAGATATTGGAATTCACCTTTTAAAAAATCACCTCCAACTTGCAAAAAGAACTTGTGACATTAATTTTTAATTTTCTAATTAAAAGATTGATTAATTAAAATAACAAGAAAGGCCTCATCAAGAAAAAGAAAATGTGACATGACTGATCATGGCAGATGGCTGGGTAAACAAAAGAACAGAGTTCCACTCATTGTCCTATCACACAGGGGGTGTAGCCCCTAGGGCCACCCAGGGACAGTGTGCCCTTGAAGGATTCAGGATGGAGCAAATGGAATAAGGCTTCTGTGGTTTCAGTAAGATGGGCATCTTAAGAAAGACTTTCAGTGACTCCAGGTTCTGGCATCCTCCCAGACATACAAAAGCACTAAGCTCATTAACTTGAGAAATGTGTTCTTTGTGATCAGTAGGGCCTCCCTGGTGGCTCAGAGGGTAAAGCGTCTGCCTGCAATGCGGGAGGCCTGGGTTCGATCCCTGGGTCGGGAAGATCCCCAGAGAAGGAAATGGCAACCCACTCTGGTACTCTTGCCTGGAAAATCCCATGGACAGAGAAGCCTGGTGGGCTACAGTCCATGGGGTCACAGAGTCGGACACGACTGAGCTACTTCACTTTCACTTCAGTAATATTTTAATGCTTGACTACATGAATTTCCCAGCCAAAAAAATTCATGTAAGTCCTGGTTCCTCCCCTAACTCTTCAGAGTAGTTTCTCAGAGCTACCAAGGGCTGTCTCTTAAGCCACAGTCCTTGTGATGCCCTGAATAAAACGTAACTCACAGCTTTCACGTCATGCATTTTTTCTTCAGTCAGCAGGAGTCTTTCGCTGTAACTAATCATGGTGATGTGATGATGGTTACATACCAGCAGCCCCTTGAGTTACCAGCACTTTCCTCTCCGTGTTTTATTTGATCCCCATTAATGCCCGGTGAGGATTGCAGAGATGATATTAATATTATTATTCCCAAAGTTCATGGCCAATTGTTATGACTTATCCAAAGTCATAAGTTCATTAAGAGGTGGGTGTGGAACCAGAGGGCTTCCCAGGTGGGCTAGCAGGTAAAGAACCCACCTGTCAGTGAAGGAGACATAAGAGACATGTGTTCGATCCCTGGGTGGGGAAGATCCCCTGGAGGAGGGCATGGCAACCCACTCCAGTATTCTTGCCTGGAGAATCCCATGGACAGTGTAGCCTGGTGGGCTACAGTCCATAGGGTCGCAAAGAGTCGGACATGACCAAAGTGACGAAGGCGGCAGGCAGCTGGAACCAGAATGAAGGCCTTCTGATCTTCATCCTGTGAAGTTTTAACTATACCAAGCCACCCATTCCCTCAGAGCCCAGAGGTCCAGGAACATCATCCAGCGCTCTGAGGGTTTTCCTGCGTCAGTAACTTCCCTGGGGCATCTGCATCAGGAAGACAGCACAGTTTACAAGGTGGTCCCTCTGGTTGGGGGTGGGGTGGGGTGGTAAATACACCACCAGGAAAACACAGAGGATGGAAATGGAGCTTGCTGAGCACCCTGGCTCTGGCTGGTGACCTCGTGTTGGAAGCACACGAGTTGACCACATGTACTTTCTCTTTGCCTGGTTTCACGCTGGCTGTGAATCCAGACTCTGGGTGCCTTGGCTCTTGGGCACCTTCCCCGGAATGAGGTCTCGTCTCTCCAGGAAAGTGAAGGGAAGGTGAGTCTGGCGGGCAGGCGGCCCCTGCAGCCTTGAGGGACCAGGCTCATCTCTGGGAAGGGAAACAAAACTGGCGAGGAAAACAAACCTGGAAGCCAGCTCGGCATCCCGGCCATGACTCCAGCTCACTGGCCTGGAGGGTGTGTTGTGCTGAGCAGCTGCGCTCAGCCCGGCTCCACACACACACAGGAAGAACCATCCTCCAGTCAGACACAGGGTAGGTGTGAGCCCTTCTTCCCAGGTCCCCAGACTGGTGTCCTCAAAGCTCTCCCCAGCACTGTGGCAATGTCCCCACAGACCATGTGAAGGATGCTCGTGGGTGCAGTCGGCATTCAGATGGGGGACCCTCCTCAGGGGCTGTCTGGCATCCTCACCCAGGACTCTCCAGCCCAAGGTGGCTTCTCCAAAGGCTTCCATCATCTGAATGTCAGAAGTGGGTGTGCACTGGTAAAATTAGCGGATCAGCAGAAAATAATTTACTGATCAGCAGATCAGTTATTCAAGATGATTCTCACTGGAGGAAGCAAAAGGCTTTGAAGGTATATGGATAGCTCACACCCACCACCTCTGCTTGAACAAAGTCTAAGCATCTCATGCAGAGGCATCCACACCATTGGTGATAGCTCCTGAAGTCTGATTTCTAAGCAGTTCTGTGCACAGCCCTGAGGCGGGACTCTGGTGCCTGATGCCAACTGAGAGGGCAGCGGCGTCTGCCTTGCCTGCTCTGGCCAGCCTGGCCTGTAGAGGGTCACTGGAGCGTCAGGGAAGACCAAAGCCCGGGTCTTTACTGAGCATAAAGAACTGGAAGTCTGACTTCTGTATCTGCTTTTTGTGACTATTTGATTCATTCGTGTCTGTACGCATGGCTGACTTTGGGTGGAGGCTTATTGCATTATAACCAGGTAGGGAAGTTGCGGCCAGGTGGCTAACCCTCACCCATCTCAAAGTTTTCAGTGGCGACCACCAGGAATCTGAGAGTCATCCATGACCAGATTGGCTCACTGGACATGGACACACGGGTCCTCCAATGAGAGCTCAGCTCCCGGGCCATGACGGCTGTGTGATACGGCCCAGGCACTGGACAGACAGGGAAGACGCTGGAAAGGTGCTGAGCAGGGTGTTCTGGGCAAGGGTAACACTTTTTGAGTTTCAGCTTGCTGCCTGTTATGCAGTGAATTGCATCCCCCAAAAAAGATGTTCGGATCCTACATCCTGGCCCCTGTGGAGGTGAGGTTATTTGGAAAAAGGGTCTTTGCAGGTGTGATCAAGTTGGGATGGGGTCGTACTGGAGTAGGGAGGGCCCTAAGCCAATGGCAGGGGTCCTTGTAAAAGGAGGAGGGAGCACACCGAGGGAGAGGGAAAGAGAGCACACGAGGATGGGGCAGAGTGGAGTGGGGCGTCTCAGCTGAGGAACCTCAAGGATGCTGACAGCCAACTGGGAGAGACAGGATGGTCCTCCTCTGGGGGCTTCAGAGAGCACAGTCCCACCCACACCTCAACTTCCCACCTCTGGCTTCCAGAACTGGGAGAGAATGGATTTCTATGGTTTTAAGCCATCCAATCAGTGATAGTTTTGAATGGCAGCCCTGGGAAACTAACACACTATACAAACTCTTTCTATCAGAACAGAGAAACTCTTTGTTTTGTTCACTCACTAAGTCACGTCCGACTCTTTGCGACCCCATGGACTGCAGTACGCCAAGTTTCCCTGTCCTTCACTATCTCCTGGAGTTTGCTCAGACTCATGTCCATTGACTTGATGATGCCATCCAACTACCTCATCCTCTGTCGCCCCCTTCTCCTCTTGCCCTCAGTCTTTCTCAGCATCAGGGTCTTTTCCAATGAGTTGGCTCTTCTCATCAGGTGGTCAAAGTATTAGAGCTTCAGCTTCAGCATCAGCCCTTCCAATGAATATTCAGGGTTGATTTCCTTTAGGATTGACTGGTTTGATCTCCTTGCAGTTTCGGGACTCTCAAGAGTCTTCTCCAGCACCACAATTCAAAGTATCAATTCTTCGGTGCTCAGCCTTCTTTGTGGACTAACTCTCATATTCATATATGACTACTGTAAAAACCATAGCTTTGACTATGTGGACCTTTGTTGGCAAAGTGATGTCTCTGCTTTTTAATACTCTGTCTAGGTTTGTCATAACTTTTCTCCCAAAGACAATCTCTTGGCATTCTCCAAAGCCTGGCTGAACTCCCACCTCTTCTCAGTGCCGCGGAAGGGACCTATCAGCTCATGGAGCGTCCTACCCATCACCCCACCTGCCCCGAGGCCGCCCACCCTCACAGATGTTCAGAGGATGCAGAGAGGAGCATTGCTCTTACCTGTAGCGAGCGACACACAAGTGGACCTTCCCCGAGTACCTCTGCTTGGCGGTGTTGGAATTCCGATCATTATCCATCTATTAAAGACAATGGGTGTGTGGGTTATTGACACCAAAGGCTTCACATTTCACGCTGGAAACACACAGGAAATCTCTTCCACAGTCTCCCCAGGGTTTTCAGCCTCATGTGGTGAGGACCCTGCCCACCAAGAGATTCTGCCATACCTGGGTTCTCAGTTTTGGGCATGACCCAGAAACAGGGCAGGCTCCTGGGTCACACAGAGAACATTTATGAAGGACTCATCTCCCCTAATACTGTCTGATGTCACTTCTATGTGGAATCTAACAAATAACACAAATGAAGGAATATGCAAAACAGATAGACTCACAGACAAACTTAGGTTACCAAAAGTGGGGAGGGATAAATTAGGGGTGTGGGATTAACAGATATGCCCTACTGTATACAAAATAGATGAACAACAAGGATACACTGTATAGCACAGGGAATCAGAATCATCATCTTGAAATAATCTATACTGGAGTATAATCTACAACAATACTGAATCACTATGCTGTATACCTGAAATTAACATAATATTGTAAATCAACTATGTGCAGCATATGCATGCTAAGTCTTTGCAGCTCTATGGACTGTAGCCTGCCAGGCCCCTCTGTCCATGGGATTCTCCAGGCAAGAATACTGGAGTGGGTTGCCATGCCCTCCTCCAGGGGATCTTCCCAACCCAGGGACTGAACTCTCATCTCTTACGTCTCCTGCATTGGCAGGCGGGGTCTTTACCACTATTGCCACTATAATATTGTAAATCAAATATACATCAATATAAACAACAACAACAACAAAACAAATAGAGAGCTACTTTAAAAAAGATCTCATCTTCTCTCACAGAGTGGTGAGCACTGTGATTTAAGGCCTGAGACGGTCACTGCTCCAGAGCCTGCCAGGCTCCTTGGAGGACAAAGTTAGCCCAAGCTCTGTGTCCTCAGCCCTCGAGGACTCCATACAGGGAGGGGAGTGCTCGCACATGGATGGTGCCTGGTGCTCCTGGGAATCCTGCGTGGAGGAGGCAACACAGAGCTCCTTTCTCCCAGTCCCCCCGCCCGCCCTACTCCTCTCTGCCCATGGGGGCTACAACCATCTTGGGGTTGTGGGGAGGGTAGGACAGGGCCCCAGGCTGGAGGAGTGGGTGGTTTTTCTCCCAGGGGAGGGTGGGAGTGACTGTGACTTGTCATGTGTAGCCTCCTCCCCTCGCCCCCACCCCAGGAGAAAAAGGCCCGGGGCTTCTGCCTGCTCCCTCCCCACAACACACTCCCACCCCTCCCCTCTGGAGTGGGCTCCCCAGGAGTCAGGCCACATCACTCCGGTCTCAGGACCTTTCAGTGGTTTCACCCTGGACTGAGCCAAAATTTTAGAGCTCGCTTGAGGTTTCAACTCGCCTCCCACTCCACCCTCCAAGCTCCTCTCTGGCCCAGCGGGCTTCCCCTGGGCTCCTGCTCATAGATACAGACCAGAAATGGTCCATGGCCGGTCTGAGAAGGGCCACCCTGTCCTCTGCCTCATCCCTGCTTGTTGGGTTCAGGACATTCACTGTCAGCCGATTTTTAGACGTTGACTCGTTTATGGTCATTCTGCCCATGAGAGCAGGGACTCCCTTGTCTGCACACTGGGCCCTCACACCCTGGTATAGAGTAGGTGGTCAATGAAGATGAGTTAACGGGAGTGAAGGCAGGGAGGGAACTAG
Organism: Capricornis sumatraensis; assembly: GCF_032405125.1. Taxonomy (NCBI): domain Eukaryota; kingdom Metazoa; phylum Chordata; class Mammalia; order Artiodactyla; family Bovidae; genus Capricornis; species Capricornis sumatraensis. Next base: position 53,526,046 of record NC_091085.1, on the reverse strand, counting down.
GGAGAGAGGGTGGGAGGGCCACCCACAGCCACAGCCCACATCGTGGGTAGCAGGGCAGCTGGCCGAGGCCAGGAAGGACTCACGTCTGATTCAAATCTGCATCTTGGGCCACCGGATCTTGACAGGAAGGTAGGCTTGACGGACAGAGGTTCCGGCTTGTCACCCGGGAGCGGGAGGGGCCGGATATATTCACCGATCACAGTGCGGCTTCCAAGGGCGCTCTCCTGACCTGGACACGAACATTGGAATGGTTTGAAAGAAGGTACAAAGGAAATAACCAAAGCACGCCGGACATTTGCCTTCCCCGTGGGTCTTTCCTGTCTTTGGCGTCAGCCTTTGAGCTTCATTTCAGAACCCACCCGTCTCCCACTCTTCATCTACACCCTCTGCTCGAGGCCATCCATCTGGCAGAGTCCATTCCTGGCTACACTGATTGTTTGGTGGAGATAGTGTTGCACGCAAGATGGGACGGTCCCATCAGAGAGAACTTCGTGGGAGTCATGAGCAAAGAGGCTCTCCTTTTCCCCAGCTTAAAACAGAAAGGAAATGAGATTTAGTAGTACAGCGGCCACACTGTCCCCAGGAGGAAATTCCATCCGAGAATGGAGCCTGCTCATAGAAGGAGGAGCTGGAAGACGGCGAGGCAGGAATCAGGTCCAGATGGCATGGTTAGAGCCCTTGAATCCACCTGTGTGTTCATATGCTCAGTCGTGTCCAGCTCTTTGTGCCCATGGACTCTGCCACACCAGGCTTCTCTGTCCTTCACTATCTCTGGGGGTTTGCTCAAATTCATCTCCATTGAGTTGGTGATGCTATCTAACCATTGCAGCTGTACCTGAAGCTAAGCCATCTTCATCTACTCTACATGATAAATAAATTCCTTTTTGCTCACACTAGTGTCTGTCAGCTTTCCTGTCACTTATTATTAATAATACAACCTGAACAGTCCTGACATACACAAAGTGGCCAATGGTCAGGTTTACAGCTGAAAAACACTTTTGATAAGAGATTCACTAGGGCCAAGCAGATCTCTACCCATCCTGTCCTCGTGTGGTTGCTGGGCCCTGTCCCAGGCACAGCTGGGGGGAGGTGGGGCGGGCAGGGAAGAATCGAGTCCCTCGACCAGTGCTGGCCCAGACTGTCAGATTAAAGTCAGCAGTGTATTTTTAGGATCAGACATGAATTACAGAAGTAACTTTTTCCCCTTCCCCGAGTTCTTGCTGCCCAGTGGGCTGCAGACACCATTCCCTGGATTTGTCTAGCCTCTGGCTATGGCTCTCCCATCATGGGGACTGCTTCACAGAGGAAGATGACTCACTGAGCCCAAACTAGGAGAAAAAAAAAACACTGTAAGAAGTGTTCCCACAAAGACTGCATGGAAGTCACCCCCTCAGTCCCAGTCTGATTAACAAAACGGTGGCAAAGCATCACTGCCGCAGAGGATTGACGCTGAAGTAGACCCCAGGTGCTGCGAGGAAGCCACATCCCAGGGAGCAGCAGGATGGCCCTGGTCACTGCCCAGGATCCCTAATGCCCACAGCAGCGCTCGGCATTCAGCAGGCGCAAAGTCCATATTTACTCAGTGAATCGACTCTCAAATCCTGCAGCCTCAGGAAGTCAGCTGAGGACGCGGCCTGATGCTTCAGGGCTGCAGTGGAAGGGTGTTACTCTGACATGGGACTCACCCAGGTCAATGACCTGTGAGTGGAAGTGACGGGTCCTGCTTCAGGGTGGAAGCCCTTTTGAGCCAGTGTCTAATTTGCTACGCCTCCTTTCCCCTGAGATGGAACATTCCAGACAGAGGAGGCTCAGCACTCCTCAGTGAAGACAGTGTGGAACCCATTCCTTGATTCGGTTTGAGGTGGACATGCAGCAAGATCAAAAGAGAGAGAAACTTGTGCTATTTTAAGCCCCTGAGATTTGAGGATGTTTGTTACTGCAGCTGAACCTAGCCTGTCCTGACTGATACACTGTTGCTGGGATTAACAAGGAGTGACATCACCAGAAAAGGTGAAATGACTAGACTTGCCTCCTATTTACATTTAAGTTAAACAAATCCAGTTCTCTAGAGAAAAATAATCTTGATGCCTGCGGCATGTTTTACCTGCCCTTCTGCTCTTTCAGTGAATGTGAGATTAGACACAAAATCATGTTGTGCCCTCAGTTGCACATTCCTTCATGATCTGCATGCCTCAGGATACATATTTTTTGGAAAATATGGCCACTGAGCCCCAAACAATGACTTTATCTGGGGTTTCACCAAAACTCAGCTCCAATACTGGAAGGAAACTGGCAATGGAGGGGTGGCCCTGCAAGATGACATGCCCCCTTCCTAGCAGACGTCCAGGGATCATTCTGTTCCTGTGTGGTTCCCGCCTTGCTGGTTGTAGGTGACTCTACTGCACAGAAGGTGAGTCTCGACCCCACCAGGGGCTCACAATCAGGTGGTCCTGTCCTCCTCACCCTCAGGCTGACCCAGCCTCTGGCTGGAGGACCCCGACAGGACGTGCAGCACACCGGCCTGGCCCTGCTCTGATTCTGCACTGGCCCTGCCCACTCCTTCCATCCCCCACCCTCCCCTCCTGCATAAGGAGGACAGGCCAGCCCAGCAGGGAGTTTCCTCATTACCCTCACTCTCCAAGTGGCCCCTGCCATCTGCCAACAAAGAACGACCTTGAGGAGGACTTCAGGGTTGCACAAGGAAGCCCCCTTGCAGGCATTCCTCCCATGGCCCCTGATGCCAGCATAGCAAGGATGCTCTAAGGATGCTGCCAAGTATGCCTGGCTAAGGAGCTGGTCATTGAGCACAATGGCTCTTCCAAACGGCTAAACAGAAGCCTTGGTGCAAACCTAGTCTTGTACCAGGATCTAGAACTCCCTTAATAGAGATACAGCCCTGTTTTGGTTTTGTTTGTTTTGTTCTTAGTCAGCATCCATTTTCCTCCATCACAAATCAGATTGGTTTTTCCAGATGAATCTGGACGCCAAATGACTCAGGTCAATCACTGCTCCCCCTCCAGTGACCCATGAGCTCGCCCTGGATCTTGCCCTGGACTAACACGTTCTCATGCTGTGCAGAAAGGAATTCACATGGAGGGAAGCCTGGGGCTGCTACTTTAAGAAGGGTCTGCTGACAAGTCAGGCTGCACCGCGACCGGGAACGCAGTTTCTAAACCTTTCCCTATGCCAGTGGGACAGGCTCCCTAGGTGAGAGGGCCATTTCCCTGTAACTAGACTGTGGGCCCATCCTGGTTTGTGCTGAGTGCCTGCCTAGCTCAAGCAGTCTGGAATTCTGGCGTGTGCTGGGCAGAGGTGCCTGCATGACCAGTGCCCAACAGATCCTGTATGCTGTATCTACTCAGTGTCCTTGGACATCATCCCTGCATGCATATAGCTGCATTTTGTTGTTGTTGTTGCATAGTGGGCACTTCAGGTGGTCTTCCTGGGGGAGAAGGGCATAGGATGTCTGCACATGGATTCTTCAGACACCCCATCTCTTTGCCCTCAGGACCCACTCTGTGCTCGTCCTGTGTTTCTGTAACAGGTCTGAGCCAGGAGGACAACTCTTTTTACTGAGTCCTGGACTCATGAACCATGCTGGGGACCTGGGGACCCTGCAAATCGTGCATGACTGAGCTCATGTGAGCCCTGAGCCACAAACCTTCCCATCCAGTGGGGACTGGAGAAGTTGTTTCATCTTCAGGGCTCATGACTCAAACTCTTTTTCCAGGAAGCAGTCTTCTCTGATCATCCTAAGTGGCCCTGGGTCACCTGCTCTCGTCACCTGACTGCTCGTGTCTGCCTGAGCGAGCAGCTCCCTACTCACTCATGTGTGCCCCTGTGTCTTGTCTGTGTCCCCGTACCCAGCGGGGCTCCACATAGGGCCTGCCATCTGCACAGCATCGCAGCCTCCGTACCTGAACACGGCCTGGGGAGTACCCTGTGCTCAGAGCTTGGTGGTGGTGGTGGGGGGGGGGACCTCCCTTTCCCTATCTGGTGTTTCATGGCCTCTTTGCATTCTCCCAATGCATGTACAGGATGGCAAGGGAGCGGGAAGGGGGGATAAGCCAAGAAACATTGTTCAAGATACATGCTGCAGCACCTCATTTTAATAATAAAAAGCACCCAGAAGAACTTATCCTATGTTCTGACAAAAATTTGGAGAAATCTGGAAATTCCCTCCCTTTCGTGGAATTCTAAAGTAGGGTTCTGGCACACATGTCCCCTAAAATTTAAAAAAAAAAATCAACTGCTTTACAGGAGAAAACTGGGCCTGTGACCTGTTTAACCTTCACTGAAGAGAAAGTTCCGTAACCAAGCAGGGTACTTCATTGTCTACACTGGGAACTTCCCCTGAGGTTACATTAAATGGCTCTGTGATTAGAAGTGATCCCTCAGAACCACGCAGAGTGAAGTCTCCCTGCTCTCCACTCTGCTTCCTGAACACAAATGTGATGGGAACGCATTAACATTCACCGCGGGTACTACTGTTGCCTTTGTTGGAACAAAAGTTCCAAGTACATCACAATGTCATCGAGAGGTCGCTGGATGAGAAGGGAAACAAGCGAAGTTGAGCAGCCTGCCTGGCAGATCCAATGCAGACCCCAGAGCCAGGTCCCTGGGTCCGAGTCCCAGCTCGCTGCTTGACTGGCTGATCCTCCAGGCACCTTGGCCAGCGTCATGTGCAGAACAGGGCTCAGAGCAGGTGGGAGGGAGCTTACACCGATTCACACCCATCAAGGGTGGTGCATCGAGTATGCGTGGGAAGCGCCGGCCGCCCCTGTACCATCCCAAGTCCTGCTATGCTGGTCACTCCCTCGGTGCTGTGAGAGGCTCTGTCACACACCCCTGGCTGTGCCCAGCTGTTCCCAGCTTGCTGGCTGCACCTTCTTCTCCATCATGGCCGAGGCGGGAGGGAGGCACTTACCTTTTCCGATGGAGGGAGCCAGTCCGTTCATGAACCTTGGGAAAGACTTGCTGGGGGACGAGGGGACGTCCAGGGAGGCCACGGTGCTGCTGCCCAGCAGGTCGATCTTGCCAGCGTGCTGGCGAAATTGTTCCAGATCCCGGGACAGCAGGCTGAACTGCTCACTCTGCGTCCGGCATTTCTCCTCCAGCTCCCGCACCTTGCACTGCGCACGGAGACCCAGACTCGCGGTTAGGGGATGGCCTGGGCTTCTGGGGACCCGTGTGTCCGCACACAAGTGTGTGTCTGTGCATGTCTGTGCATTGCACGTGTGTGCACAAGGCTGAGTGTTGTGTGTGCATGTGTGGATGACAGTGTGTGTGTGTGCATATGAAAGTGTATGGCCTGAGTGTGTTTGCACACGTGTGTGCATGTGTGTGGTGGTGGTGGTGGTGGGGCTGCCTCCTGCCTCCACGTGAGAATGGTGGCTGAGCAAATCAAGCTTCCTGTCAGTTGGAAGCTTGGCCGTCAGCCAGGTTCTCTCGTAGGGCAAACGTGGGAAAGCACAGGTGCCAAGAAACCCTGCAAACACTCAGATCTCAGCCAACCGCGGATTGTTCTCGGCTCTGTGTGCAGCCCAGGCACTTTGTGGTTGGCACGCCTCACTGTAGCTGCTTGAAATTTGGAGCAGGAGGTGGTGAGAGCCCAGGTTGGGGACGGCTCAGTTGCTAACTCCACGGATGCAGTTTTCTGGTGGAGGCCTCTGCCCCTAAACTGCAGAACCCCAGGGCACCCTGCTTTAGCATTAAACGGAATTGCTACCTGCTTGCTTGGGTTGGCAACATCACTGCCATCTGCAGACACCGGGGATATTTAGGGAGGCGGGAGTGTCCCTGGGTACACATGGCAGGGAGGGAACCATGGGCAGCACCCCCATACACCCCCATCTTTGCCTGCTTCTGGTTCTCAGTTGGGTGGGCGTGATCCCGCCATACTCCCCTTCCTGGGGAACCGAGATCCATACTCCCTACACTTCCTCCCTTGGTGCAAAAGCAAAACTCTGTTTCCTGCAACAAGAATTCCCTGCACCAGTCCACAGATGGACACCCACCTGAGAAGAGGCACGTGGAGGGTCCACTTTGCCTCCTCCCCTGCTGTTCCCTTCGTGCCACCCCCCCCCATTCTAATAGCTCCTTGATTATTTCTCGTCTCTCTCTTAGATCATTTAAGCACCAAGCTTGTGCTTTCTGGTCTCCTGACACATCTTCAATGCTTTGCATAATACTGGCACATCCTAGGTGCTTTTTGCTGAAGCGATGAGGAGAGAGGGCTCCCTGATTTGCAGGCATCATGCTCCTCGTGGCAGTGGCTTGTTCCATCTGCGTGGTGGTCCTGCCTCGTCTCCCTTCCTTTGTGATAAGTGGACAGCGTCATCTGCTGTATTATTAACTGTGCGCATCGTCTGACTTCTTCCACTAAAATGTCAGCTCCGTGAGGGCAGGAATTTCTGTCTCCTTTCTCACTCAGCACTCAAACTAGAGCTTGGTACCAAGTTGGGGCTTGAGAGATGTCTGGATTCATGTAGGTGAGCAGACAGGGATGTGGACAGTGGTAGACCAATGCTGTCTTCCTCCCCCTTCTCCCTCCTTCCTCCTCCCTCTCCCCCTCCCACTGGTATTAAGCGTTCAGCTCCTTAGGCCAGAGTGAAGTGCTATTTATGTCTGAGATCATGGAATTCTGAAAATAGACCTAACAAATCCCAAACCTATAATTAATTTCTTTGATACATTAAAATAATTGGCAAGATTCTTTTAAAAGGCTGAATGAGCTTGGGCGTGATGGCTGTCTCCACTGAGGAAGACACAGAGGAGACACTGGGCTCCTCCGGGCACAGGTGTGGACAGGGAGCAATCTGCCTCCTGCCTGGGTCGCCCATCGCGAAGATGCAGGACCTGCCAGGAAGCAGCTCTGACCCCAGGATGGCAACTGCCAACGCCTCAAGGCCAAGCACTGTGGTTTTCTGGGCTCAGTCCTGAAGAAGAGACTTTTGTTCCAAGGTCCTCAGGTGGGGAAAAGCAGCTGCCAACAGCCTCAGGTTAGAAAGGCACTAGAAGAGCCCTGAGATTGCCTGTTTATCCAGGTGTGCCACCAGCTGCCATGGTAGTGCATGTGTGTGTTGTGGAGGGGTGGGGGTGGGGGTGTGAAGAGATTGTGGAAGGATACAGCACTATTTAAATAGCCACATTCTCATTTTAATGTGCATGAGAAAAATGCAACCGGCCATCAGATCCTTCATGTGTATATCCTCTGTGTGTATGTGAAACTAACCTAACTCAAAAAACAGATTATTCTTTGATGCAACTTTTGTGAAATAATAAAATTAAGGTGATGGAGAACTGATCAGTGGTTGTCAGGGTCTGGAGTTGGGGGAAGGGTCTGACTTTTAAGAAGTAACATTTCCCTGGTGGTCCAGTGGATAAGAATCTGCTGGCTAATACAGAAGACACGGGGTCAATCCCTGGTCCAGGAGGATTCCACATGCCGTGGTGCAACTAAGCCTGTGAGCCACAATTATTGAGGCTGTGCTCTAGAGTCCATGATCCACAATAAAAGAAATCACCATAATGAGAGGCCTGTGCATGACAACGAAGAATAGCCCCCACTCACCACAACTAGAGAAAGCCTGCACACAGCAACGAAGACCCAGGGCACCCACAAAAAAAAAAAAGAAAGTAACATGAAGGTGTGACTTTGGTGGGGTGGAAAGTACTCCGGATGGTGGTATATGAATCTATATGCACCATCAAATCCCATGGAATTTATCACCAGAGGAAGGACAAAGAATGACTGTTTGTATGTAGTCTGGCTGCTGACACTGTGCCCACATCAATTGCCCGGTTTCAACAGTGAGCTCCAGTCACCTACGATGCTATCCATGGGGAGCTGGGTGAAATTATGCAGCAACCATCTGTGCTATTTTTGTAACTTCTTGTGAATCTCACATTATTTCAAAATAGAATTTTAGAAAGTGTGCAGATTTAAAGAAAATATGAAAAAATCGTGTAGGTGGCAGGCAGATACAGAGAAAACCTCAAAGGTGCTGGATGAACAGCTGGTGTGTGGAGACATCAGATTAGGGGCCTAGAGGGCTAAGAGCGGCCAAGGTCTCAGGAGCCCACATGGAGGTCAGGCATCCGAGGCACCTGGAAACAGCCCAGGGCAGGAGCTGATACCGAGTAGGGCCCTGTGGGGCTCCTGGACACAAAGCCTTTCTGTGTCCCCCGTTTCTTTGATTATAGGAAATAATCTTCATTCAGCCTCCATGACCATCAGTGAGTCTCAAGAGGCAGATCTCAGTTTTTAATTAGGGAAGGGAGGGATTGAAAGACCAGGGAGAAACAGCCAAGAAAAACAATAGTGCAGCCTTGGGGCAGGGTCCTGGTTCCCCGTCAATGGATATAAACAATATCTTTGAGCTATTTTGCAGATACTGAACTCCCTCCAGGTGGAAGAAGCTAAGGATTAATGATGGATAATGGTAGGCTGCCCACAAGCAGCCCCCAGACCAGTTGGACCTGAGGTTGATGATGCTGACTCCCCCTTATCTCAGCACCAACCCACCAGAAGAATGTCCATGAGCTCATCATGCCCTCTTCGAACTATTACTATAAAACTTCTCACTACCCTCTCCGAGTGGGGGACACGTGGTATTTCGAGGCGTGAGCCCACTGTATCCCCCTTTGCCTGGCAAAGCAATAAAGCTATCATTTTTTACTTCACCCAAAACTCTGTCTCCAAGATGTGATTCAGCAGCAGTGCACAGAGAAGCTAAACTGGGCATCAGAGCTCCTGACTTGCTTTGCTGGGGGAAGGTGGGCACGGGGATGGCAGAGGGGAGACTGTGTGCTCCCAGAAGGCCCTGGGGGACTCAGACAAAGCCAGGGAGAGAGGCTGGGGCTCACGCAGAGGCGATGGACCACTGCACATTTAGGTACTACTGTGAACTCCACCTCCTGGGTACCACCACTTTGCCAGTCCAGAACCCGAGCTCTCGGAGGGTCTCCTTCCAAGGAGCAAATCTTTGTTCAGGGTCCTCTTCACTGGTGGGGACTGTGGTGGGCGATTTCCCCTGGCAGCTGCCATGGGGTATGCCTGTAGAAAGGAGGGTTGGCTCTGATGTGAGTGATGAGGGGAAGGTCCTGGGAGGAGGTGGATCAGAGGTGATGTCAAACCATTGCTATAAATTGAACATCCACAGAGGTGGTGGGGAATGCTCATGAGAGGAGGGGAGCAGGGCAAACCCATAGGATCTTTGGGGACCATGGTGAACCAGAGCATGTTCATTTTGTCTAGGAATGTCTACTTCTTAGCATCGGGCCAGACCCACCCTGGGCAAAACTTCCAGTTTTCCGAGAGGCAAAGAATCTTCATGTTAATGTTAAAAAAAAAAAAATCTCTCAGTCATTAATAGTTGGAGGGTATGTCGAGGCTTACTGTCCAACACGGCTCCTGTAGAGATAGACACGGCTCCTGTAGAGATGGACATGGCCAGGGGGCCGCCACTTTGTGATTTTACTTAATGTGACCACATGGGTAGCAGTGCCAGCGCCAGGTTGGGTTGGATGGGCCTCATGGCCCTGTGCACGGACTCCGCTGCACCCACCCAAGTCTGAGACACACAGAACGATCCCCACAGAATCTGGGGCCTGGTGGCTCTGGCATTTATAGTTTACAGTTCTCCTGGATGGAGAGCATATGCCCAGGGACTGGAACTTCATTTTGGCGCACCCGGTGCCAGAAATGAGAATCCCACCCCAGTGTGGTCAATGCAGATGTTAGGAAGGCTGTGCACCAGAGGCAGCTGCCCCAAAGCTATCCAACACCTGTATCTCCCTCCAGCTCTAGGCACGCCCACTTAGTATGAGCAATGTCAGAAGAAAATTGGTAAATGGTGGGCTTTTACCTAGGCCTGAAGCAGGGGAGACGTGGACATTCAATGAAAGGTACTCAAAATATGGGGTATGTTAGTGCTACCCCACCCTTGAATGATTAGTGCATAAGGCTAGTATACTTTGGGGGCTTCCCAAGTGGCGCCGTGGTAAAGAATCTGCCTGCCAATGCAGGAGATGCAAGAGATGCTGGTTCGATCCCTGTGTCGGGAAGATCCCCTGGAGAAGGACATGGCAACCCACTCCAGTGTTCTTGGCTGGAAAATTCCATGGACAGAGGAGCCTGGTGGGCTACAGTCCATGAGGTCGCCAAGAGTCAGACATGACTGAGCAACATAAGCAAACACTGGTATACTTCAGGAAATGGACCCCAAGGCTGGGTCTAGAAATGGTCCTCTGTGTGGATACTGATTCAGCAGATTTCTGGTGCCCGAGGCCACCAGAACCACGGTCTTCTCCTCAGTTTCCGCAGGCGCTGGTGGAGGAGGTGCCCAAGGGGGCAGAGAAGAAGGAAGTGCTGCTTTGTGCCTGCTCATCAACAAGCGCTTTGTAATATGCGTCTGCACACGTGTGACAGTGTGGTCTGAGACTTGCTTCCATGCGACCTGCCAGTGAAGTTGTAGGGCTAACCCCCTCTCACCTCCCATTTCTACCCCAAAGATTCTAAGAGTCCTGCATGATCACACCTAATTGTTTATCCCTCTTTTCAATTCCTTGTTTTGTTTCTCCTCTGGGTATCTGAGGACATGGCTTCAAGGCAATAAGGATGCTGGTTCCTAAAAGTCAGGCAGCTGCCAGATGCCTTTTCTAATTTCAGGGGGAGAAGGTCTGAATGGCTAATGGATGAGACATAGGGACCCAGGAAACCCGAAGAACGTCTCATAAGTGAGCGTTTCCTCTGGAGACTTCCCCAGGCTTTCCTGATGTTTCCCTCTTCCAGGAAGGAGGCAGGTTTTCCTCCAGAGCCTCCTCTGCATACACACTCAGGGCCTGGAGGCAGCTGGTCTCTGATGCTGAGCCTGGCAGCTGAGGCAGAGTCCCTCCCATGACCCCGAGCTGCTACCAGAAGGAACCAGTTCCAAGTGATGGAGAAAGAAAACAGCAACCCCACTGACCAGCCCTGGCCGACTTATTGGGATGTCAATACTGACCTCAGGATGCAGGGCACCATCCCTCCAGCTTGGGTGGCAAGGCTGGCGGGGCAGAACCACGCCCACATGAGTTAACCCGGCTGCTTGCGTGTCCCCATTCCCGGCTCCGCTCCCCCTACCCCAGAGACCCGCCACCTGCAGCATCAGGAGCGGAGGGCGGCTGTGTTTCTGACCACAGCAGGAACAGACGGCACAGTCATCGGGCAAGTAAACTCTAATTGGGATAAACAGCGGAGACTTGCAAATTTGGCTGTGGGTATTTATAAAGATGAAGGAAAATACATCCAAAGACGTGCCTGCTAGCACTCCCAAGGTCCTCCACTCTGGGTTTCTCATCTGAAAAACTTTTAGGGTTTGTAAAAGACAGCAAATGAGTAGGGGATAGTGCCCTCTAATGTGTCCAAATCAGGACTGTTTTGAGAATCCAGGGACATGGTGAACTCTCAATACTTAACACAGCAAAGTCGGGGATCGGGGGCGTCTCGGCAGGGCTGGGTTGCTGTGTAGCAATGATTTGGGAGTAAGCTGTTCCGTGTAGTATCTTTATGTGTAAACAAGTTTTGTGATGCTATTTATTATTTACTGAAAACCTGCTATGTGCTGGGTCCTGCTGGGGGCTTTCTATGCATGATTGCTGATGGCCAGAGAGACTCCGAGGGTAAGTTGATGGAGCCCGTTGTATGAATAAGAAAAACAAGGCCAGATGGACTAAAGACCAAGGTCACATCCCCAGGAAGTGGCAGGACAGATGCAAGCCTGTCTGACTCCAGGATCTGGGCAGTATCTAGATCGCTGACCTCCCTCTCACTCACTCAGGGGACCTGGAGGCAAGTCACATAAGCTCATTGGGCCTCAGTCTCTTCATCTGTAAAATGGGGGAGAAACTTGCCTTCCAGGACAATAACATATTATTAAGTCCAGACTCTCGCAGGCACGGTAGGGGTTCCATAAGTAGAAGCTAAGATCTTTTGTCCTCTATGGGCAAAGGACACTCAGTTCAGTTCAGCTCGTTCAGTCGCTCAGTCGTGTCCGACTCTTTGAGACCCCATGAATCACAGCACGCCGGGCCTCCCTGTCCATCACCAACTCCCGGAGTTCACTCAGACTCATGTCCATCGAGTCGGTGATGCCATCCAGCCATCTCATCCTCTGTTGTCCCCTTCTCCTCCTGCCCCCAATCCTTCCCAGCCTCAGGGTCTTTTCCAGTGAGTCAGCTCTTCGCATGAGGTGGTCAAAGTACTGGAGTTTCAGCTTCAGCATCAGTCCTTCCAATGAACACCCAGGGCTGATCTCCTTTAGGATGGACTGGTTGGATCTCCTTGCAGTCCAAGGGACTCTCAAGAGTCTTCTCCAACACCACAGTTCAAAAGCATCAATTCTTCAGTGCTCAGCTTTCTTCATAGTCCAACTCTCACATCCATACATGACCACAGGAAAAACCATAGCCTTGACTAGATGGACCTTTGTTGGCAAAGTAATAACTCTGCTTTTGAATATGCTATCTAGGTTGGTCATAACTTTCCTTCCAAGGAGTAAGCATCTTTTAATTTCATGGCTGCAGTGATTTTGGAGCCCCCAAAATAAAGTCTGACACTGTTTCCACTTTTTCCCCATCTATTTCCCATGAAGTGATTGGACCAGATGCCATGATCTTAGTTTTCTGAATGTTGAGCTTTAAGCCAACTTTTTCACTCTCCTCTTTCACTTTCATCAAGTCAATTAACTAGTGACTCAATCACCCTTGCTTCTCAGATGGCATCATGGTGTGCTACTAAATCTCTTCAATTGTATCTGATTCTTTGAGACCCTCTGGACTGTAGCCCACCAGGCTCCTCTGTCCATGGAATTCTCCAGGCAAGAATACTGGAGTGGGTAGCCATGCCCTCCTCCAGGGGATTTTCCTGGCTCAGGGATCAAACCCACGTCTCTTCTGCCTTCTGCATGGGCAGATGAGTTCTTTACCACTAGCGCCACCTGGGAAGCCCTCTTTCGTGGTGATGTCCAGTTAAGAAATACCCTCCACTGCCAGTTTCACACCTACGCCTGTACCAGCTCTTGCAGCTACATGTACACAGACAAACCCCATCAATTCATCTAAACTGGCTCTGGATTCCAGGACAAGTGACTGCTCTGAACTCTAGAATCTTTACAGGATGATGTCATGTTGATCCTAAAATGTAACAAAGTAATAACCAAAGGGAGACTCTGGTGAAGATGACTCTAATGCTTTGTATCCTATAATGTGTATTGATTCAGCATTATTAAAACACAAGTGTCTTAAACATTTGTTTTAGTTCACATGATGAATGCCTTTATCAAATCCAACTAAAACGTAGTGAATTCTGCACTGGTGGGTCTGGATCATTGGAGTCTTTTGCTTCTGTACAGACATGCTTTTGGCACAGAGATGTCCTGTGTGCAGATAAATAGATTTCACGGGTGGGACCTCAGAACCCAGGGCTGCCTGTTGAGTGTAGCTTTTGCCCTCAAGGTACCAACTGTGGTGAGATGGGGAGCATTAGGGAGATGAAGCTGGTGTCAGAAGGTGAGCCCCCAAATACCTGAGCATCCAGGTTTCTTTGTTCCTAACAACCTCGTTCTCCAGCTAAGACTCATGGGTACAGGGTTGCCAAGGTTATTCCCAGAAGGCAGAGAACCCATGCCCACCAGAATTACTGGGCGAAAGACAATTCTTAAGAGATTTAAATGCAAAGCATTAAGTTTAAGCTTCTTTATCTGAGCACTTCTCAGATTCTCAACTTGGCCAATACTGTCACACTTTAGTAGCAAAATTGCACTGCCTTATAAAGACTCCAGAATTCAGATGTGGCAGAGCCATGCCACAGGGCCCCCACTCAGGGTGACTGCTCTTCGAGCCTCTCCTGTAGGTCGTTAGCTCTGGCTGGTGACCCAGAAACAGAGGTGACACCTGTTGCCTCTATAGCTGAGACATAGAAGAGCTCTCCCTGCCACCACAGTGATCAGGAAGCCATATACTCTGGCTGGCACAGCCTCAAGATCCCTGAGTTACCATGTGGAGGGGAGCTGCATGGAGGATTCACATATCTGCAGTGGCAAGAAATGAACCCTTGTGCTGAGTGCAAGATTTTGGTGTTTGTTACTACAACACACCTGCGCCTAACCTGACTTACACCAAGAGACCAAGAGATCAGAGACTAAGGTCATCTGTTTGATGGGACAAAACAGATTTGTTTAACCACAAGGACACTCCCTTGCCAGATGATCACAGAGCATCTTAACACAAGACACGCAGCAGCATGGAATCTGAGGCCTTGTTTAGGGACCCGTGGGAAAGTTTTCATTTTAATTTTGTCTAAAAGCAGGGGAAAATGAATATAATAATGAATCCAAGCTGGATTACATTTATCTTTGTACCCAAGCAGATATAAAATATAAATTTTAATATCTTAAGGGAAGAAGGGTCCCATGAAAGCAAAAGGATCCCAGGACCCATAAAAGTCACTGGGCAGCCCAGATGCTGACCCCCACCTTGAGATTCAGGGCCCTATCTGCTCTTGGATGAGACTTGAGGATGAATGGAACCCGTTCAGGTTCTTTCTGGCATCACCTGCAGGTGGACGCCTTGGTCCAGGAAGTGGCCAACAAGCTCTGGGAGCCCTGAATAATTAGCCGCAAACAAACAAGGCGCACACACAAAGCCCTCAGTACTGACACACAGGTGGGTACCAGCTCATCACGGGTGAAGATGCCCCCTGCAATGGATCCCGGAGCTCACTGCCTCCCAGCCCAACAGGTGTTATGATTTATCAGCCCTACAGTCATGGACCATTTCTTCTTTGCACTTGACTTTCTCAGCAACTTGATATGGTGTTACCTGTGAATCCTCAGGGACTTCTCTGGTAGCCCAGACGGTAAAGCGTCTGTCTACAACGCGGGAGATCTGGGTTCAATCCCTGGGTTGGGAAGATCCTCTGGAGAAGGAAATGGCAATCCACTCCAGTACTATTGCCTGGAAAATCCCATCGACAGAGGAGCCTGGTAGGCTACAGTCCATGGGGTCACAAAGAGCTCTGCTCTTAGGAGCTGTGTGTCCTTGGCAGGGGGCTCAGCATCTCTGTGCTTCAGTTGTCTCCTTAGTGAAATGAGGAGGATGCTATCAACCACTCTGGGTGGTATTAAAAGGATTAAATTCCATCACACTTGTCACTCGTGACCACACGATGTGCACTCCTGTCTCTGCTGATGCCCAGAGGTCAGAGTGAGCTGCCTGCCCACTGTTTCTGAGTCTGGCTGCTGCAGGAGCTGGGCCATCTTTTGGTGGCAGGAGAGCTGACCCTGCTTTGCAGGGAGGTCAGGATTCCTAGGTCAGAGGATGTTGCCATGCAGTGGTGGAGATTTTGGATTCTGGCGCCAAACTCCTGGGGTTGGTATCCAGACTCTGCCCCTGGCTCTCTGCCCCTGAGGCTTTGGGAAGTCATTTCTCTGGACCATGCCTCAATTCCCCTGGTTGTCATGGATATAAGAGGGACAATATTTCTGTCATCTCCTAGGTAACCCACAGATGCATTCTGAACAATGCCCAGTTGAGAAGGATTCAATAAACACTGCTATTGGCACTGTTGTAGTTACAGCTATTTTCTTTTGCTTCTTTGTCCTGAACTAACTTTATAAAGTGTCAAGGAAGCTACGTAACTAGCACCTGCTCTTAGACTGTTAGGTTTTCAAGCAGAGCTCTCCATTCTAACTCTGAAAAGGTGTTTTCAGTTGACTCTTGATCCTTGTCTTTGCTCAGCCTGCCAAGTCAGCCTGGACCAGTCCTCAGGTGTCCTGACCAGGAATAAAGACACCTCCTCTCACCCACAAACATCCTGGCTGCTCGCTCATCAGAAAACAGGACTGAGACGTCCACAGAACCAGATGTGTGCATGTGAGTGTTTCAAGGGGTTTTAACCTAACACTACTTCCAGGGCAGCCCTTCTCTATCACTCTGTGTTATCCCTAGCTGTGCCTTTCTGCTCAGTAGAGGATCTCACTAAAGTCAGGCATGGAAAGCACAAATTTTCAAATGAAAAGTACACTGCCTGCTAAGGATGCTCCTGAGGACCCAGTGGATGGGGACTCGCTCAGGTTGTTCCTGGTCAACACTTCCAGTTACTAAGGCGCTGAGCCAGGATTGGCCAAGATTCCCAGGTGCCCTACTCCTTCAGCTACTTATCCTTCCTGTTACCAGCCTAGCAGACTCTCTAAACAACGCTTCTTAAACTGCCCATGGGGGTTGGTTAAAACGCAGACATCTGTGCCCCATCCTGAATTTCTGCTCTAGCAGGTCGCAGGCAGAAGCTGAGGATCTGTGTTCTAACGAGCTCCCGGGTGATGCCGATACTGAGGGTCCAGAAAGCGTACACTGGGTCTGGGAAGCCCACGTTGAGAACAACCCAAGAGTGAAGAAAGTCGTCATCAGTTCTACAAATTCACGGCCAAACTCAGAGTTTTGGAAAAGGCTCAAAACCCTGTTTGGAGAGACAGTTCATCTCCCTTCTTCTCCAGGTGGCTGCCTGCGAGAAGAACAAGGAAGGGTCCCTCCACTGCTGGAGAAGTCACTGCCCGCCCATGACACAGGATAGCAAGGGGACCACTCAGGTGCAAGGCGTGAATACTGATGACCCACAGAATTCTGGGCTCTCGGCCGTGCAAGCACGCGGCTGGCCCGAGGGCAGAATCATCCTGACAGTTCTCCTCCCCGCGGTCATCTGAATTCACAGAACATCCTTCCAGCCTGAGAATGGAAGCCGGCTTTGCTGGGCTCACTCACCACTCACAGTGGACAGAATCCTGGGCCCCAGTGCCTGGATTAAAGCGTCTCCCTGGGGCAGAACTCCCACGAGCAGCTCCTTGGCTCCCCCCACCCCAGGGAGACCTGGACACCCACGACTGCATCAGAAGCTGCCCATGTTCAGAAGAGGGAGATGGAGCTGGCCCAGGGGCCCATGGCCGGTCCACTTATGGGAAAAAACTTCACCAAGCACATGGGAGGGGAGGACATCACTCGCTAAAATACCTGCATGCTGTCCAGCGTGTTCTGGGTAAAGAGCAAAGCAAAACACAATGACGGAAAGACGTTGTGAATAAAAGAAAACCCAGGTTCTCAGCCCATCTGCGTGGCCTGCTCCGTTTTCCCAACCAAAGCACGTTACACCCGTCCCCCATGTGTCGGGGCCTGCACCCTGCACCAGCGCCCGGCAACGTGGCCTCAGCGGGGCTGTCACAGAGTGGCAGCTCAGAAGGCAGATTTAAACAACACAGACCATTAAATCAATGGGCTTGGGGTGACGAGAAGGAAAGAAACTGGACTTCCAGCCAGGAGACTATGCAAATCAAACTGCGGTGGGCGATCCTGCGAGGGGAATGAAATGCTGTTTCAGGGAGATGTATGGCCATTGGGAGGTCTGTTTCCAATCTCCTGGGTTATATATTTTCCCACCTGCTATTTATCACTCCCAGCCCTCCAGATATTCATTAGCTAATGGACGCTTTCAAAAAAATCAATTTTAATATATATGATGATAATGATGAAACCATTTCCTGGGGGAGGAATAGATTTTAAAAGGCAATGTAAGAGATGCACATATTCTGTTTTAAGTGGTCGTGCAGCTGCCTCGGGGGAAAAGAGACAAGGTCATCTTAAAGAGGACAGGCGCTTCCCATAAGCAGAGACGCAGGCCCAGGGGAGAGGCCCTGCTGGCCTTTCTGGATGGAACAGAACTAGGGGGGAGCGCTTGTGGGGCCGCCCCACGCTGTGCAGGCAGCTCTCCTGCCGTTGTGTCTTGAGTGAGGGGTCAGTAACTGGGAGACCTCTGTCTTCAACAGGGAGATTTCTTATGTCCATTTATTATGCATGAGGCATGCAGACTGCAAAGGCCCCCCGGGGGACCCCAGGAGTTTCCTCCACTCCCGAGGATATGGGAGGCCACCAACCGGGGGCAGAAGAGTGATTCTGACACGTCACCCCCTCCTGCCAAGCCCCCACCATCAGAGCCGGGGAGAAAGGCCTGCAGGTGGCTGGGGAAGGTGACTCCCGCTGTGCTCACGGGGACAGTGCCTGTGGTCGCTCCTCGACCGTGTTCACTGCTGCGATTTCCTTCACTGTCCTTTCTCTAATCTGCAAATGCCTCCCCAGATGCCAGGTACTTCCTCAGGCTTAGCACTATCCCTTAAAATACCCTCATTCACCTGACACCTGTAGGGATGATCCACTTCCCTTTCTCCTGCAAGGAAGCAGGCTCACCCTCCCTGCTTCCCATCCAATCAGAGGAGAGCAGAGCACCTCTGAGACCCACAGTTCTGATGCTGGCTGTGTGGCCACAGGAAAATTGTCTGCTTGCATGGACAACACGGGAGGATGTGTAAACAGCAGGAGTAATGGGTACCCAGTGGGCACTCAGTAAAGGTCGGTTACGACTTCTACAAAGCATTAACACAGCATGCCCTGAGCTCACCCTCCCCCGGGAAGAAAGCCAGCAAGGCCGGCTCACTTACCTCTAGCAGCTGCACCGCACCTTCATGTTCTTTCTTAGCTTCAACCTGAGCCTTTCGGATGATGAAAAAAGACAGAAGAGTGAATGTTTACAGCGGGAAAAAGGCAGCAGAAATAGAGATTAACGCCGAAGTTATCAGGGAGTGTAGGTCACTGATAGTCATTCCTCTAACAAGCCCCAACATTCTCAGGGCCTAAATCAGTTCTCATTTTTTTTCCTTTCCTTTGGGCAAGGTGGAATGGACTGGGGCTGGGTTTGACGCTCTTTGTAAAACCTGAAAAGCACCCCCTCATCTGGCAGAGAATGGAGAGGCTGGTGAGACTGGGCTGCTGCATGAGGTGGTGAAGAGCCCACCTGCCAATACAGGAGATGTAAGAAAAGTGGGTTCGATCCCTGGGTTGGGAAGATCCCCTGGAGGAGGGTGTGGCAACCCACTCCAGTATTCTTGCCTGGAGAATCCCATGGACAGAGGAGCCTGGTGGGTTACAGCCCATGGGGTCGCAAAAGTCAGACTCCACTAAGCACATGACATACAAGACAGAATCCACCTGTTAAACTGAGATTTACATTCAGGATTCTCAGTTCTGGAGGAATATTTTCTCCAGGTGGCTGGAGAATAATAAAGAGAAGAATTGGATATCATAAATAAGCCAGTGAGAGCTGTCTTAACAGCTTCTACTTCTCACTTGAAAACTTCCATTAGTCGGAAAGAGAGAAAGGCTTGGCTTCCCCAGCACGGACTAAAAGCGAGAAGTAGCCTGATATTTCCATAGTGTTCATTCATATGCATTTCATTCTCACATATTTCCAATGAGGCTTTTAAGAGCTAGGGCAGTGAATAGAACCCAGCAAATTAACTCAACCATTCTTGAATCCAGCTCAGTCTTCAAAGGCTCAAAATTGTTCCTTTCAAAGCAAAAACAAGAGCGACAATAAATCATGAAATGGGGTTGGAGGGGGGAGACAAAACAGCTAGAGAACATACAGGGATTATATAAATAACACCACCATTGAGCCACTTGAGTCAAAGATAGTTTTCAACTGGCAGAATGAAAAACAACCAAAAACTCCATCGCAGGCTGTTAAAACACAGCCAAGCTGGCAGTAACAACTTCGTTCCTGGCTTCAAGCACGAATCAGGAGTTCGTTTTCGTAGGCTACTTGCAAGCTGGGCCATTTGGGCAATCAGAATAGATGGCTAAAATTAACAGTTAAAATTGGCAGTGCTGAATTCTTGCAGAATCTAGGCGACAGCTTCAGCGAGGCTCATTTTGGGGGCCACTGCCAACACATGGGGAAGCTGAGACCTTCATGGTTTCCTACAGAACACAGTAGACTTGAGAGGGTCTCTGACTCCTAGGGAGACCCACAGTCCTACAGTCAGAAGAAGGAGCCTGTCATCCAGGGGTGAAATGTCCAGGGGGTGAGTTAACATGCCAGCAAACACATCTATTGCAGGGGGAGGGGTAGCTGTTCAAAAGGGACATAGATTTCCTGCTGCCAAAGCTTTGGACATTTGGCTGGGACAGACCATACATGTAACACTCAGAGTAATAAGCTTCCAGGCACCTTGGTGATGGGGTTGGGAGTATGGATGCTGGGTGGGATGAGATGAGAGTGAGTGGGGGTCATTTACAGGTGCTGTTAATATCAACTCCACAGAAAAGACAGTGAGATTCATGGAACTAAACTATGGCATGTACAGATCCTCAAATCAGGTCCCCGGGTTCCACAGAGCTGAGGAAGCCGTGAGCATCAATCAATATCCCAGGCATGGATCATAGGAGAAATCAAGGCACTGAATGAACTCAGGAGGTCAGCTTGAGATGTCCCTGTTCTCCACACACAACAACTAAATCCAAAACATGCAAGGGAAGCATCTGACATGGAGGGAAAGCAGTTTTATTAGCTGCAGGGTAAGTTTGGTTTCTATTAGCAGTGAGCATGTCAAAATGGCCTTCAGCCTGGGAGCCTTCGTTTCCCACACGGGAGGAATTGAAAACAACAGTGGCATTTGCAGATGAATTTTAAATGTGGACAATTTTGCTCATGCACTGAGATTACAACTGCTACTTGTAATAAGATGAGGATGTAACCCACACAGGAAAAGGAAGCAGTTAGAGCGACTGGACTCTGCTCACCGGTTCCCTAGAGAGACACTAGGGTTCTGGAGTCAGGCCTCCAAGGCACCTGGCCCATGCTGTCTAACCTCAGGTCCTGCATCTGTGAGGGGACCTGCATCCCACAGGTTACAGTGAGAGCTGATTGCTGTCACTGCTCACACATTCAACAGACACTAACCAAGGATGGCCTGGAACTTACCATCAGTTATCCTGGTAATGTTACAGGACCAATTGATGGAGTCTTACTAGGTCTTTCCTGCAGTTATTCATTCATTCATCCATATTCATTCATTCAAGGTTCCTGAGTATCTCTGTTCATTCATTCATTCAAAGTTTCCGAACATCACTTGTTGAGTACCTGCTGTGTCAGGCAATGTCCTGGGAGCGCAGACACTCCACTTGGGATGCAGACAACAGGCAAAAAGGTACAATGAGCAAGTGGCATCACTAAAGGGGGTGAGTGGCAGAGAACGCCAGAGCAGGGGTGATGAAGTCCATTCAGGCAGGGCAGCCAGGAGAGACTCCTATGACAACAATAAGCCAGCTCTGTCATTATTTGGGGGCCAGGCATTCTCAGGGAAGAGCAGAGAGGGGGATGTTTGGGTGACAGAGAGGAGTCCAGTGTGGCTACAGGAAGGGCGACAGGGCAGGAGTCAGAGGTGGGCAGGGGTTTAAATAAGATGACAGATGTCTGCCTAGGACTAGGCCCAGAATATGCTACACTGAAAGCAAATGTTCATGGTGTAGCTTTTATTATCATTGTCATTGTCCATAGCCTATATTCACAGCCTGGCTCACTGCTGTGTTCTTAGCCGTCACAGAGCCAACATGTGATGCTCAAGGACTGTTTGCCAAATGAATGAAAGTGAGGATTCTCAGCCAAGCTCCTGGTTCAGTGATCTCCATGAAGCAGGTGTCCCATGGAAAAGTCCTCGTAGACAGGACTGTATCTGCTTGAAATTCTATTTTTTTTAAGCTTACACCTCCACCAGCTACCAGAAATAAGGGTTGGCCAATGGTCTTATCTCACCTTGATGCCCACTAGAATAGCCTTGGGCAGCTTGATCATTCATCCATTCTTCAGTTCAACAGGTGTTCTCACTTGCCCACTATTTCCCTCACTTCTCCCAATCACCATATTGAGCAGAGGGAAGAGCTGAACTTCCAGGGAGGAGGGGGAGGTTCCCTGAAGAAGGTTCTGGGTCCCTGACATCAGCTGGGCCCCTGAAAGCCTGGACCTTCCTTAGGGTGGCCAAGTCGAGAGGTGAAGCTGAAACCACAAAGCGATCTCCAAGGACTACACAGGGTCGGAAAATCCACTTGCATTTAATGGGAGGATATATCCTTGGCTTCCTTACACACATGCTGTACATATTTCAGGATCTGGGAAGAAGCAAATCCCACAAAGTACAGAGTGGTGTTAAGGGAATTCCTAAGATGATGGTGAAGGGCGTTTCTAGACCCAGTGTAGCATCCGGCTTCTGGGGCAACCAGCCTGGACTGGAAGACGAGGCCAGGCTCCAGGCCAGATGTCTCAGAGGAAAATGGAATGAAAACATCCCCAGAGGAGTCTGGTTGACTTGAGAGAAATTTTAACACTCTGGCAGGAAGTTTGGGAATAAGAGAGTGATGAGCACACAGAAGACTGAGCAAACACACAGAAAGAGGCAATTCACTCCAGGGGGAAAGGAAAGGCTGTGCCGAAAAGGAAACACTGCCCTTTGCAGAGCCTGGCAAGATGTGCAGAGCACGCCTTGCTGAGTCGCTTTGAGATCATCCAAGCTGGACAACCAGCTGGACAAAAGAAGTGGGGTTCAGTGGAATCCAACTTGGAGATCCACATGTGGGAGTTGGCACACAGATGGCATTCACACCTACGGAACCAGACAAAGTCATGAAAGGAGCAGTGGAGGTCAAGAAGAGATGTGGAGGATTCCCGGGTGGCTCAGTGGGAGAGAATCTGCCTGCCAATGCAGGAGACGCGAATTCCATCCCTGATCCGGGAAGATCCCACAGTGCTGCAGAGCACGTAAGCCTGAGCACCACAGTTATTGAGCCCGTGCTCTAGAGCCTGGGAGCCACCACTTCTGAAGCCCATGCACCCTAGAGCTCACGCTCCACAACAGGAGAAGCCACCGTCATGAGAAGTCCAAGCACCGCAACCAGAGCAGCCTCCGCTCACTGCAGCTACAGAAAGCCCTTGTGCAGCAAGGAAGACCCAGCACAACCAAATAAATAAAGAAAAAATTTAAAAGGAGAGACGTGGATGGCAGGCTGAGCCTTGAGGATGCTTAGAGGGCTTCTGTGAGGAAGGAGAAAATTGGAAGAGGGTAGGATCCTGGAAGCCTAGCGTTTGGGGAGTCAGACCCTCTCAAAATGTGCCTCTGGGTCAAAGAGGAGGAGAGCAGGACACTAACCACTGAGCAAGACGTCCACGCACAGGTGACTTAACAAAAACCATGGCATTGGCGAGATGAGGCTGGGTCCCACAGGAGGGCGTTCAAGAAATCCTGTACTGGGATTTGCAGCAACACAGATGCAACTTAGAGATGATCGTGCTGTGTGAAATAAGTCAGACAGAGAAGACAAACACCATATGACAGCACTTACATGTGAAATCTAGACTAGGACACAAACGAACCTACCTATGAAGCAGAAACAAACTCAAGGATGTGGAGAACAGAAGGTGGTTGCCGAGGGAGAAGGGGATTAGGGGAGGGACAGAGTGGGAGTTTGGGGTGAGCAGATGCAAACTACTATGTATACAATGGATAGACAGCGAGGGCCTACTGTAGAGCACAGGGAGCTATAACAATCTCCTGGGATAAACCAAAATGGAAAAGGATATTTTAAAAAGAATATAAATATATGTGTGTGTGTATAACTGAATCACTTTTCTGCACAACAGAAATTAACACATTATAAATCAGCTATGCATGTGTGTACTAAGTCACTTCAGTTGTGTCTCTTTGTGACCCCCTGGACTGTAGCCCAACCAGCTCCTCTGTCCAGGGGATTTTCCAAACATGAGTATTGGAGTAAGTTGCCATGCTCTTCTCCAGGGGATCTTTCTGATCCAGGGGTCAAACTTGCATCTCTTAAGCCTCCTGCGTTGGCAAGCAGGTTCTTTACCACAACGCCACCTGGGAAGGCACAAATCAACTATACTCCAATAAAAATAAATAATAGGACTTGTAGTCAATGGGACTGTAGACAGCTTCTAGGAACTATCTCATGTTGCTGTCTCATGATAATCAAACTGGAACTCAGGGCGCTCTGGTGACTTTTATTATGATAGAGGGACAAGGGCTAGAATTCGGCCTTCCATAGGATATGAGCATTTCTATAACAGGTGTCTGCCACTCATTTCAACTTCACCCCATATAAAGTCATTGTCCTCAGCAATCTTCATTCTGTGTTTCCTTTATGGCATTTCCCTGATCTGAACTTTACTTCCTCATGACTTGTTCACTTACTCTCACTCTGTAAGCCAGAGGTCTTGTCCGACTCTGCACTGCATTCCTGGTTTCCAGAACAATGGCTGAGCAGCCGACACATAGGCAGCAGCCAGCAAACATGTGCTGATGAGTGAATGAGTGAGTGAGTGATCCGGACAGCAAATGTAGCACGAGGACTGTCCGTGCTGGAAATGGAACACAGACGTGAACTCTGGAAAGAACTCACCAATCTTGTTCCACTCAAGTCTCAACCTTTCTAATACTTTTTTATTTTGAAAATCAGAGCTCTACGAAATTACAAGGTTTGTACATTCGTCCTTCATTAGATTCTCTTCCTCTGCTCCCCGCCAGCCACCTCCCGATGAAGCATCAGTGTGTCCAAAATAGAGGCAAGGATGAATTCATGGGGGAAAAAAAAAGCAAAAGCGAAAGAAGTTGGATGATGCTCAAGAGAGACACTGGGAGCTGAATAATGGACTTGGCTCTAGTGCACGTTCCTCGGTATCAAGAGTTTCATAGATAAAACTCCAGGCTAAAGGAGAAGGACACCCTGGTAAGAAAAGCCAACCTGTCACCCTGCTGGACAATATTTGTATTTCTGTCCTGGATGCTCCCAGCCTGGGGACGTGCCTCCCAGGGATGCAGTGAAGGAGTGCAGGTACCAGGCGCCGGAAGGTCCCTCACGCACGGAAAGAGGGAGGAGACAGGAGTAATATCGCCGTCTGCATCCCAGCAATATCCTTTCTGGAGAGCATCTGATGAAATCTTGCTTCTCAGCGTGCCAGCCAACTTATTATGACAGGTAATAAGGACTGTGACAGTCTCTATTGTACCAGCATAATGAAATCTATCCTTAGCACGAGGTCTCCACAGATAATTAGGAAAACAGCACCAGAAGTTATCTGCTTGATGCTACACGCGCTGCTAATAAACCCAGGAGGAGAAAAACACTCCAACAGATAGGGATCTCCGGCCAGATAAGGCGAGCCACTGGGTCCTTTATTTGAGATCAAAGACCTGGAGGGGCTGGAGGTGGGGGTGCCACTGATGGAGGAGGAGGTGTCGGCTGCTCATCCCAGTGAGGGGAGGCGTAACTGGGACCAGCACCTGCGTCAGTGGTCAAGCCGGGTGCTGCCTGGAAGGGCTGGGCTGCCCTCCCATGGATGAGGGACACAGGGCTTCAGGAATGAAACCCAATGAGAAATATACACAGGGACCCCAAGCCCCATGGTTCTGAAGGAGGGGTCCCCAGATTCATCTGGACAGAGACAGGAAGACCAAGGCTGCTGATTAAGGATGCTAACTTTCTTGGTCCCCAAACCACCCAGGTGCCAAGGGGATACACCTTCTGAACTGCTTGGTCCCCTCCGCCCTTCCCCTTCTCCTTCCCTCTGGTTTCTGTCCTTTGTCCTTCCTGCCATCTTTTCTCTCCTTACTCCTCTCCTTTGCTTTCTTCTTTTTGTGTTCCCTGTCTCTCTCTTTCTCCCTCTCTTGTCCTTGGTTCATGAGATCATGCTACATATATTGCCCCAAAACTTGATTTGCTCACTTAATAACACATCATGTAAATCTGATGAGATGGCATCTATAAACCGAATTTCTTCCTCCCAATGTGGTCACGCTGCTCTGTGGTATGGATGCCCCACAGTCCACCCAGCCTCACCCTCGGATGGGCATTGGATTTAATCTTGTTACCTATGCCCACACAGCAGGATCCAAGTCAAACCAAACCAAAACTGGTTGCTGTGTTTCTTACAGGTATAGTCCCAGAACAGAAGGTTGCAGGGCCAAATAGACCTTTAGTTCTCAAGGATGCTGTCAGGTCACTTAGCCCCAGAGATAAAGCAATTCACGCCCCATTTTAATAACCTACAGGCGTGTCCTTTTCCCTACAATCTCGCCAGCATCAACTGTTAGAGCTTTTCCTTTGATTTTTGCAGCTTAGAACATAATCAAAGTTAGCTGAGGAGAAACTAGAGCACACGGGGAATCTTTCCACACCAAGAAGAAGTCATTCCCGAGCGTGTGAGAAAAGGCTCGGGAGAGCAGCCAGCCACCCACGCTCCAGGTCCCCAGTGCATTGCCAGCCTCCTCCCAGGCCCCCAGCCCCAGCCCAGCTCACCTTCTGCAGGAGGTCAATTTCCTGCTGCTTGGCGTTGAGGATGGCCAGGGCTTGTTCATGCTCCAACTCCAGCTGCTGCCGCCGTTCTGCGGCCTCTCGCATGTGCTGGGGAGGCAGGGGGAGACACACAGGTCAGGTCAGCCCAGCGCCCTGCAGGGAGCCATGTCCTGGGTTCCCCCACAGCCAGCCGGCTCCCCGGTCTGACTCACCGCCTGCATCCCCGGCTTCTCCCCAGGGCGGCAGGATCAGCCGGGGAAATCCTCACACCCACAACCCTTCCTCCCGTTTGCACGTTTTCTGTTTTATGTGCCAAGAGCACATGAGCGGAGCTGCAGGTTCCTGTGTGGAGGTGAATCTCTCTTCTCTCTGTTTGAAAAAATCGTCTCTTTCTCCGCCCCCGCCGCCACCCCCAGGTCTTCTGCAAATACCAGCCAAGATGCATGGCTCTCTCCCTAGATAGGGCTACTGCTTCAAGCTTCTTACTACCACGTAACTAATGTCACCCACAATAACCATAGGAGTGAGGTAATGTAACTGGCCCCATTCTACAGATGGGAAAACTGACACACAGTTTTCCTTGTTTGACACACACGGTAAGTGGCCATCGGGCACTCAAATCTGACACTTCTATGGAGCCTCCGAATCTCAGGGTTTGGTCCTGTCTGATCACTCTGGTGAAGTGGGGTGCTCAGCCCCCCATGAGTCCAAATGTCCCTCCATTGATCCCTCTGCCAAGGCAGGGGGTCCCAGGGCTGGACCCTTCCTCTAACCAGAGCATCTTCTCCCTGCTCTGATGACCTCTTCACCCAAAGTCATCCCCCAGAAGAACCCATCAGTGGGCATCAGAGGACACGAGGACCTCCTTAACCCTAACAGTGACCACCTGTGAACCCTGGTGGGAAGGAACCATGAGAAATGACCCCATGCAGGAAAAAGGCACAGGTGGGACCAACTTTCACACAGGCAGAATCTCGTGGAAGATTTCATGGCAAACCATTTGAATTTAGCTTCTTCACCTTCCTTCCCCCTCCCCCTCTCCTCCTCTCTCCTCCATTTCTCCCGCCTTTCCTTCCTTCTCTCCTCTTTCTCTTTTTATAATGAGATCTATGTGTCTCAGCAGTAAAGAATCTGCCTGCCAAGGCAGGAGACGCAGGTTAGATCCCTGGGTCGGGGAGCTTTCCTGGAGGAGGGCATGGCCACCCACTCCTGTATTCTTGCCTGGAGAATCCCATGGACATAGGAGTCTGAGGGGCTGGAGTCCATGGGGTTGTAAAAGAGTCAGACACGACTCAGCGACTCAACAACAATAACGACAACAGATGCCAAAGGTGATTTAGCAGTCAACATTTTAAAAATTGGGATCCTTCACAGAAAGTCCAGATGCCTTCAGAAAGGGAAGATTGAGCTCCACGTCTCCCCTGCAGGAGCTGGCAGAGGCTGGTCCCTTCCTGAGCACGCGCCTCCTGCTTGTCACCATCCCTGCACACCCAGCCTGTCCTTCCAGTGGCCTGACAGATGAGGGTGTGCTCGCGCCATACAGACGGGAGACATCGTAACATAACGGGGCTGTGCTGCGTTTAGTCGTTCAGTCGTGTCCAACTCTGTGATCCCATCCATGGGCTGTAGCCTGTCAGGCTCCTCTGTCCATGGGGGCTCTCCAGGCAAGAACACTGGAGCGGGTTGCCATGCCCTCCTCCAGGGGATCTTCCCAACCCAGGGATCGAACCCAGGTCTCCCGCATTGCAGGCAGACTCTTTACCATCTGAGCCACCAGGGAAGCCTGATACAATGGGGAGGGGACCCTAATGTGCTTTCCTCCTTGGCTTGAATTTGTTGGTGATTGTTATTATTTATTACTTTAAAATTTTACCGTTTTAATTCTTTTGCTTATTTTTATCCCCTAGCCTGGGGAAGGGGGCACAGAGAGATGAGGGCAGAGAGGCAAATTCTATGCTTTTCACCATTTTTCCCATGTCCATTCCACCTGCTACCACCTAAAGCTCTTTTCTTCCAGGAACGATCTTGTCACTCAGCCAGTTTAAACTGTGAATGGGGAAGTTCTGGGGGTTCATGTCCCAAAGTTTTGTGGTTCATTTGTATTAAGAAGTGAAGTCTTCCTGCCTTCCATGCTGCACACATTACACGTGCGGTGACGTCATACGCTGACTTTGTCTCCCATCTTGGGCTAAACAACCTTACAGGCTCTCTGCTGTCTTAGTTTGATGGAAAGCTGCAATTACAGTAAGTCCCCTGAAACGGCAAAGTTGCCAATGTGTCCCTCTGTGCTGGCTGTTATACTGGACGACTGTACTTTTCAAGGTATTGTACTGTAAGATTAAAAATGTTTTCTTTAATTTTTGTTCGCTTTTTAAATGTATTATTGTATGTTAAGTAGTACTATATAGCCGATGGTGTTAGTTGGGTACCTAGGCTAACTTTGTTGGACTTATGAACAAATTGGACTTATAAACATGCTCTCAGAACAGAACTTGTTCGTATATATAAGGGAGTTACTATAGTCAACCCTTCAGCAGAAGAGTGGTGGTTTCACTGTTGCTATGGAAACTCAGGATCCTGGGAAGATAGAACCCCCCCAAATATGAACAAAATTCTCTGAAATGTGGAAATGGGCATGCCTGTTGATGACTATAACCTGCCTGGGTTGGGGCTGGAATGCGTCATTCGTGTCTATTTGTGGACAGGAGGAGAATCAGCACATATCCACCTTCTTGCATGCACTCCAGTCTCCAGCCTTCCTGGTCTCACCAAGTCTCGCCTTCCTTATTTGCCTTGTAGACCCCCAAGAGCCAATGTTGACCATGGCTCTCCTGGCCCTGCGGAGTTCTCTGATTACCAATTTGGGTCCAGAAATTGCTAATGATCTCTAATGACATGCTTGGACCCCACTGTCCACTATCAAGCCACTGATTCCCAAACCAGTGGTACAAGGTACCAGGCATTTTCAGAACACTGAAAAAGACTAACCACCAGAGCCTCTAAAGACATAAGGAATTCTCTGAGCTTCCAAGAAGCTTTGGAAATTCTTCCACAAACACTGCTCACTGACTCAGAGGGATATTACTTTAGTCTGGTATTGGGTTTCTTCTTAAAAGCATCAGAGTTCATTAGCATTTATTCTCTACCAACATCCATGGGATTGTCAAGAGGGTTGATGGGACTGTGTGTGTTACGCTTTTCGTTCTAGAGAGGAACATTTCTTTCCATTCCTCCATTCACTTTCTTCTTCTATGTATTTGTTCATTCAACCAACGTTTATTGGGCAACTATCATGCGCCAAGAAACTAGGCCTACAGAACAACAGGATTCTGCTTTCATGAATGGGCATTCGAATTGGGAGAGTGGATAAGAAAGGGCTTATGCAAGCCAATAAACATAGACATGTCAACAGTAACAAGAAGTGTTAGGCTGAACCACTTAAGTTGACATTGAAGCATCTTTGACTTATAAGACTGTCTATTCACATAGCCTAATCCTATGATGAAATGTCAGTCCAATACTGTAAAGAAAATTCACTCACTCATTCATTCATTTAACAATTACCAAGTATCTGTCATGTGCCAATTGCCACTCTAAGTTCTGAAGGTGATAACAATGAAAACAAACACAAAACCAGCTCTCTTGGAGCTTACACTCTGGAGGGAGAGACAGACTCTATTCACATGCATTAAACAATATGAAGTGTTTCAGGTGGTCCTAAGTGTTACAGAGAAAAATATGGCGTGAGATGGGAGGGCAGGTATGGAGTTGCAAGCATTGCAGAGGCTGGCAGCATTCAGTGAATTGGCTGGAGCCTCACGGAGAAGAAGCAGAGACCATAGCAGGTGATGGAGCTCTGCCCTCGTGGAGGCTGTGGTTGGAAGTGCCCAGGCGCAGGAACATCACGGCACAAGGACATCGCCCATTCACCGCCCATTCCCACTGAGACGAGGCACTGAGCCAAGCTGCTAACAGGACTGTGGGGCTGTGAGGACTGCACTGAGCCCCCAGGAAGCTTCCAGAATGTTCCCTGCTCCATCACTGCTCACTGGTTTGGACAAAGTCCCACAGCAAGGAAAGGGAGACTTTCTTCCCCGCCACTTCAAGGAGGAATGTCTTTCCAGAGAGTGACTGATGACTTCCTATTTGGTCTTGTCAGCCTAAACTGAGCAGATGCCCACAAGGAGGCCAAAACCCCTGGCAGCCCACGGCCTGAGGGGTCTCTGCACCCAGGAGGTGGGTCATGCGCCTTTTCTGCTCAGAACCCCCCAGGGGTCCTCATCGCCCAGAGTAAAACTGTGGTGCTGCCATGGTGGGGGGACTGTGAGACCTGCTCCTTCCTCTCTGATGTCACTGTTGTCCGTCTCACCTGCTCTGCTCCACATGCCTTGATTTTCTGACTCTTTCCAAGGGCCAGGCACCTCAGGGCCTTTGCACATGCTGTTTTCTCTGCCAGTCATATGCTTCCCCCACCTGATATTGGAAGTGCTTGTTCTCTCAAAGTCCAGTCTTTGCCCAAATGCCACCTTCTCAGAGAAGCCATATTTAAAGTGGTAACCACCCCAGAGCATCCTTATTCTCCTCCCTGCTTTATTTCACGCCAGAGCACTTATTGTCATCCAATATATTTTGCACTTTATGAGCCCACTGTCTGCTTCTCCTTCCTAGGATGTCTCAGGCTGTGGTCCTTGCCCCTGGACGGGTACTCAGTAAACAAGCCGTCCTTTGTGATCTGCCCCTGTGACTCCTCAGAGCTCAGCTCTGCCCACTCACCCATCCTGCGCCTGTCACACTGGCCTCCACCAAGTTCCTGGAACTTTCCAAACATTCCCCAGCATGTGCTTGCAGAGACAGTGATGATGGAGGTGTGCTTCCAGAACTTCAGGTCAGAAGAAGGGCAGGGTGCAGTGATCAAGAAGCAGACTGCCTGGGTTCAAATCCCAGCTCTGTTGCCTTCAGCTAGTGACTTAACCTCCCTGGGCTTCATTTTCTTTTTCTGGATTAACTGTTTATTAGCATTTGGATCAATTTTTAGATGGCTGTGCTGTGCTTGGTCCCTCAGTTGTGTCTGACACTTTGCGACTGACCCCCATGGACTGTAGCCCGTCAGGCTCCGCAGTACATGGGGATTCTCCAGGCAAGAATACTGGAGTGGGTTGCCATGCCCTCCTCCAGGGGATCTTCCCAACCCAGGGATCAAATCCAGGTCTCCGACACTGCAGGTGGATTCTTTACCATCTAAGCCACGAGGGAAGCCCAAGAATACTAGAGTGGGTAGCCTATCCCTTCTCCAGGGGAAATTCCTGACCCAGGAATCATATCAGGGTCTCCTGCATTGCAGGCAGATTCTTTACCAGCTGAGCTACCAGGGAAGCCCTTTTAGATAGTTAATTAACAATTAAATAACTAATGTTTATTAGTTAATTATGAATGACCATCTGCTTTGAAGAGGGGTTTTGAATATTACATGAGTTAGGATAGTACCTGGAATCTATTAAGCCTATTATCTTTTACTCTGAATATAAGAAAACCCCTTCTCATCAACCTTGGTGGTTATCATGACCCAGGATTCTGCAATACAGAATTACGTAACAAAGTGTCACGTAAAGCATCATGTGATAAAGTATCGTGTGATAGGGCATCGGATAATGTGGTGTGCTATAATACATCATCATTACATATTACAGTATCATGTAATTTAACATCATGTCATTAACCGTAATGTGATGGTGCTTTAACATAAAACTCAAGGTGCAATGGCGAATGGGATGGTTAAATTTCTCTTTCTGATGTTTCATTGTTAGCATATAGGAATGCAAGGGATTTCTGTCTATTAATTTGGTATCCTGCAACGTTACTACATTCCCTGATTAGCTCTGATAATTTTCCAGTGGCATCTTCAGGGTTTTCTATGTACAGTATCATGTCATCTGCAAATAGTGAGAGTTTTACTTTTTTTCCAATCTGGATTCATTTCTTTTTTCGTCTCTGACTGCTGTGGCTAGGACTTCCAAAAGCTATGTTGAATAATAGTAGCAAGAGTGGGCACCCTTGTCTAAAACTGGTACTGATGAACCTATTTGCAGGGCAGGAATAGAGATGCAGACATAGAGAGCAGATTTGCGGACCCAGTCGGGGAAGAAGAGGGCGGGACAAACAGAGTAGCCTTGAAACATATATGCTGCTGCTGCTGCTGCTAAGTCGCTCAGTTGTGTCCGACTCTGTGAGACCTCGTGGACTGCAGCCCACCAGACTCCTCCATCCATGGGATTTTCCAGGCAAGAGTACTGGAGTGGGGTGCCATTGCCTTCTCCGAACATATATGCTGCCATGTGTAAAATAGCTAGCTAATGGGAAGTTGCTATATAACCCAGGGAGCTCAATGGGGTACTCTGTGACAACCTAGGGAGAAGGCGATGGCACCCCACCCCAGTACTCTTGCCTGGAGAATCCCATGGATGGAGAAGCCTGGTGGGCTGCAGTCCATGGGGTCGCTAGGAGTCGGACACGATTGAGTGACAGTGAGATGGGGTGAGAATAGGGGGGAGGTTCAAGAGAGAGGGGACATATGTACACTTATGGCTGATTCACGTTGTTGTATGGCAGAAGCCAATACAATATTGTAAAGCAATGATCCTCCAATTAAAAATAAATTTAAAAAAAACTCAAGGTGGCGGGGGGTGGGGGTAGAACACATTCTATGACCAAGGACTCTACCAGCAAGGCAATAAGTGATCAAGATGATGGTACTGGTAAGACGATGGTGTTAAAGAAAATGCATGCCATTTAGTAAGCACTTACTAATGCTGTGTACCAGGCACTCTCTCAACTAACACTGAGAGCTGGGCATTGTGATTATGTTTACAATAGGCCACAGATTCATGATGCTAGCGGTAAAGAATCTGCCTGCCGGTGGAGGCAACACAAGAGACACGGGTTCGATCCCTAGATACGGAAGATCCCCTAGAGGAGGAAATGGCAACCCACTCCAGTATTCTTGCCCAGAAAATCCCATGCAGAGAGGAGCCTGGTGGGCTGCGTATGGGGCCTGCAGTCTGCGAGGCCACAAAGAATCTGACACGACGGAGCCACGGAGCACACACACAGCACAGACTCGGGGAAGCTGGGTGCCTTGCTGAAGGGCCCACCAGAGCCTGGAAGCCATCCCAAAACGACAAACCTCAGAGCCAGAGTCCGCCTAACCACTGACCCTTTGTCTCCATGGCCGTCTTCAGTGTGAAACTCTACCAGGGACAGATCCGCATTTTCAGACTTCAGAACAAGCCGATCTGGTTCGGATGAACAATTATGCAGCTGTTTAATGATACTATTGTTCCAGCTAATTTTTGCGCTTCTGTTTATTTTGGAAGCGGGCACTGCCAAATACAGCCTGCGTAATCTTTATTTAGCTTCGGGAAGGAAGTTATTAGTGGAAGGAGGAAACCATTTGCCTTAAAGGATTCATTAGAAACATTAACTGAATATAAAATTCTTCCAGGCGTGCTGCCACAGACATGGGGGTCACTGGAGGATAGAGGGGCCACAGACACCTTAGTGGGCTTCTTGCGTAGAGGCGGAAGGGGAACAGGAGTGTGTGGGTCAGATGGATGGGAACAGCTGAGGTGGAAATAGCTGTTAAGTTTTTCAGACTGATGGACCAAGTCAACATGAAGTGGTTGTCAGAAAAGCAAAATGTGTAAAAATATAAGCCCTTCTGGGTGTTACTGATCAGAGTTCTTGGCCTTCCTTAATCAATAGAAATTGACAAGAGGCCAGACAAGAAATTCAGGCAGGGCTTTACTGGGGCCCCTGCTGCAGCAAGCAGGGAGTGAAAACAAGTAACAGGTTTCCTGGCTTGCTTGCTCCCTGAGGGCATGAGAGCTGGTTCTTTATGTGAGGGTAGGGGTGTGTCCAGGAGTCAGGCTGGGGGAGTGACAGGTGGTCTGCCCACCCCTCTAGTGGTGTTGAGGGCAGGGGGCATGCGCAGTACCCTGCTTTTGTTCCCAACACCCTGGTTTTGCTCCCAGCTCTTTAGCAGTGGCAATTGGAGTTTTGGTCTTTTTGTACTTTTTTGTCCATAATTTGCCCCAACTGCGCATGCAATTATTTTTAGTCCCTTACAATTTCTTTGTATTTTATTGCCCGAGGAAGCATTGTCCAGGCACAAGCACTACAGCAAAGGGTCCCAGGTCCCAGCCTGTCTCAGGGGACATCGTGTTTGAGGTTAACTATAATAAGCTGGGGGATCTTCCCTCATCCTACCTGTCCCTTCAAAGCCACGTTCCCCTCCAGCTGCTGCCCACATATCTGTTTGCTTTTCCAGAAAACTGCTTAGTGTTGTCTGCACCCACTGTCTCCACGACCTCACTCCCCACTCACCCTTCGAGCTTCTTTTCCCTGGCTCACCTCCTACCACTCCGCTAGCAGCCTCCTGCCAAGCTGACCAAGGAGATCCCTACTGTCCAAGCCAGAGGTCACTTCTCTGCCTGATGGAATCATCTCTCAGCAGCATGCGACACCAGGGTCCACCTCCTCATGAAACACCCGCTCTGCTCCTGGCCCAGAACCCCCACATTGGCCCAGGGTCCCCTCTTCTCTGCTCTTCCTCTCCGATTCTGTCTGATCTCTGAAACCTGGACCAGTCACTGCTCTATGGATGTTTTCTTTATGGGGTCTTATCTCACATTACGATTTTAACTCCAATTACACACTCACCTTCCCAAATAAAATGTTTATTTCTACACTCATATTCAACTGCCTATTTCTCATCTCCATGTGGATGTACAGGAGGAAGCTCAAATTCAACCTGTCCAAAAACAGAGTTCTTGACTTTCTTTCTCCAACCACTTCCAACCCCCACTTGCCCCATCTCAGCAATGATCCCACCAGCCCTTCAGATCCTACAGCCAAAAGGCCGGGAGTCATTTTTGCTCCCCTATCCTCCTTGCTCCACATCCAAGTCTTTAGAAAATCTTCCATTTGCACCAAAACTTCCTGGGTTGGCTGTTTTCTCCATCTCCACTTCCATCATCACCGGGCTGGACATTATCATGACTCCGCCAGACAATAACCAGACTTTGGAGTTGGTCTTCCTGCCATCAGTCCTGCTCCCGGAAAGGTCCCCCAGAGCAGCCAGGGTGCTCCCTCCAAAACACAGGCATCTGTGATGGCTAATTTTGTGTCAACTCACCTGAGCTAAGGGATGCCCAGAGAGCTGGGAAGGCATGTCTTCTGGGTGAGTCTGGGAGGCTGTTTCTGGAAGAGATTAGCATTGGAATTGGGGAACTGAGTACAGCAGGTTCTCCCTGGTGTGAGAGGGTGCCATCCCTTATGCTGAGGACCAGATAGGATGAGAAGGCAGAGGAAGGAGGAATCACTCTCCATCTGTTTGAGCTAGGACGTCTATCTTCTGCCCTTGGACATCAGCTTCCTGCTTCTTGGGCTTTGGGGCTCAGATTAGGACTTACATCATCAGCCCCCAAATACTCAGGCCTTTGGACTTGGACTGAATGACACCACTGGCTTTCCCGGTTCTCCAGCTTGCAGGTGGCAGGGAGATCATGGGATTTCTTGGCCTCCACAACTGCCGAGCCAATTCCTCGAATAAATCTCTTGTATCGACATCTCTCTCTCTCTCTGTACATCCGACTGGTTTTGCTTTTCTGGAGAACCCTGACTGCTACCCTGTCTTCTGCTTAAATTACTCAAGGGTTGCAATTACACTTGGAGCAAAATTCAAACTCTTTGCCACTGCTGAAGGGTTGGTTCCTCTATGATGGGGTCCACTTGTCTCCTAATCTCTTCCTTCCCTTCTTCACTATTTAGCTATGCTGGCCTCTGATCAGCTCCACTCTTATGTCAAGATCATACCCACCTCCACATGGGAAGCATATACCATCCCACTGCCTGGAATGCTGGTCCTTGCAATCTTCACATGGCTGACCTGTCACAGCATTTAAATCCACCAGAGGTTAGTATGTCTATTTGTATGTTTATTTCTTCTACGTCTTCCCTCCTCCCTGCTTATCGGTGAGATCCACATGATTAGAGAACCCATCTCCATCTGCTGATACACCCCAGAGTCTAGAACAGTCTCCGGCACATAGTGGGATGGAATAAATGAAGCCCTTTATCCAGAACATCTTCCCCATGGCCCCAACCCAATCTCAACTCTCTCTTCGCTGTCATTTATGGTGGTTGTTGTTGTTTAGCCTCTAAGTTGTGCCTGACTCTTTGCAACTGTATGGACTGTAGTCCACCAGGCTCCTCTGTCCATGGGATTTCCCAGACAAGAATACTGGAGCCAGTTGCCATTTCCTTCTCCAAGGGATCTTCTCAACCCAGGGACAGAACACGTGTCTCCTGCATTGGCGGGTGGATTCTTTACCACTGAGTCACCTGGGAAGCTCTTCACTTGTGGTATCTATCATTATTCTGCATATAGCAGATGCCTTATCATTCTGCATATAATATATGCATTATTACTATCCCTATTCTGCATATAGATCATAGACTTTGTACCGTTCCGATTAATTTTGTGCAATTCTCACTTTCTCATTTGGACTCTAAATGTCTCTTCCACACCCATACTCCACAGGCAGTAGAAGCTTAATTCACATTTGCCAAATGGAATTCAATCAACGCTTATGGATGGAAGAGTTGCCCTTTGGCTGTCAGGAAACTAAGTTTCCACCTTTAGGGAGACTAGAGGAGAGAGAATTCTCCCCACTAGGGATCCCACATTTTAACTGTGAACCAGACACATGGACTAATTCTCCCAGAGGAAAGCTGTGCTGG
This sequence comes from Capricornis sumatraensis, assembly GCF_032405125.1. Classification (NCBI taxonomy): domain Eukaryota; kingdom Metazoa; phylum Chordata; class Mammalia; order Artiodactyla; family Bovidae; genus Capricornis; species Capricornis sumatraensis. The sequence continues at coordinate 53,489,026 of NC_091085.1, read as the reverse complement.
TAGGGTTAGTGTCTTCCATTTATCAAATGTTCTCTAAGAGATGAATTTTGAAGGCTGATAAAGCGTAGAGATAAATGGATGGTAAGAAAATGTTTAAACCAACAATAGGAGAGTGATTGGTTTTGAAGTCTGAAATCTGCGGAGTTCAGTGAATGGTGGGAGAAAAAATTAACTCAGATGATAGATGGGGTTTGGAGCTGTCAGCTGCACATTAGTAACATCTATGAACCAGTCAAAGCAAAGAAACAGACAAGACTAAAGACCATACAAACATATTAAACATACTCAGATGTCTTGGCATAAGGATATACTATTGATTCATCCCATACAGCATTGATTTTCCAAATACAGCCAGAAGATATGTCTATGCTGAAACACACACAGAAAACCACAGTGTTGCGAGGTTAATGTTTTTGAGCTATTGACCAATATTTCTTTCTGTTACTCTCTTCTATTTCTCCTCCACTCCTCCCCCACCTCCCATCCAGAAGGCAGGTCCATTCTGTGCTTGCCGTCTCAGAGAGGATGGACAGAGGTGGGGCAGATAAAGGACTCTCCTGGGCTTTGGGGCAGGATGAAAGGAAATCACACTGACCAACTATGTGTGGCAACTACCTAAGACTACAGCTTCCCTCCACATCGGCAAAAACATTGCTTCACCAGAGGTCAAGAGATAAACTCACATGTGTATAGACACTGGTGCATTCTGGAGAGAAGGGCTTTGGTTCTTCTTTCTGGAATGTTCCAGAGATGTGAGACCCAAGAGAACTTACAGCTAGCAAGTGATTCCAGAAAATGAAGCTTTGAACTGCCTAGCTGAGATCTCTGCACTACACTGGGCTAATCCAGAGTTCATATGAATTCATACCACTCAACTATCAAATTCCTTAGTCGTCTAGTTAATTATACTGTCAGGTATATTTGAAAGGTACTGAGAGAGTAGATCTTAAAAGTCTGCATCACACACACACACAATTTGTAATTATGTACAGTGACAGATGTTAACTAGACTTATGGTGGTGAACGTTTTGCAGCTGAGACAAATATCAAATCATAATGTTGTACATCTGAAACTGACATGCTGTTCTACGTCAATTGTACTTCAAAAAATTCTTTGGTCTTATATTTTCCAATGATGTCACGTAACTGAGAATAGCACTGAAACATGTATATTACCATATGTGAAATAGATCGCCAGTCCAGGTTTGATGCACGAGACAAGGTGCTCAGGGCTGGTGCAATGGGACGACCCTGAGTAACGGGATGGGGAGGGGGGGTTCAGGATGGGGAACACATGTACACCCATGGCTGATTCATGTCAATGTATGGCAAAAACCACTACAATATTGTAAAGTAATTAGCCTCCAATTAAAATAATTTTAAAAATCATAATGTTGTACATCTGAAACTCACATACTGTTATATGTCAATTATACCTCAAAAAATTATTTGGCCTTATATTTTGCAATGATGTCATGTAACTTTTGGAGAAGGTAATGGCAACCCACTCCAGTACTCTTGCCTGGAAAATCCCATGGACGGAGCCTGGAGAGCTACAGTCCATGGGGTCACTAAGAGTTGGACATGACTGAGCGACTTCACTTTCACTTTTCACTTTCATGCACTGGAGAAGGAAATGGCACCCCACTCCAGGGTTCTTGCCTGGAGAATCCCAGGGATGGGGGAGCCTGGGGGGCTGCCGTCTATGGGGTCACACAGAGTCGGACACGACTGAAGCGACTTAGCAGCAGCAGCAGCAGCATGTAACTTTAAGCCTTGTCTCCAAAATGATGGAAACAACTTTTAGACTGTGGCTTGTGAATTTTTAAAGCCTAAATGTAAATAATAAGGATTGGACAGAAGAGTGAGAATCTCAGCATATGCATGCATGGGTGGGGACAAGATGGAATCCTTCAACCATTGATATTATGTAATCCCCAACCACAACTTAGGTGTAACCCTGGTGTGCTGGTCAATTGTCTTATTGCTGTGAAATCTATTTCTCCCCCTTCCCTGCTTTGCTCACAGAGAACTACACTTCCCAGACTGCTTTGCCCAGGCTTCTCAACAACTGGCCAGTCAGAGGAACCAGAGGGTGGGAAGAAGACAGAGACCCTCTCTCTACTTCCTATATTGTCTCTGCAGTTGGTTCGTTCTCCTCTAGGGGTCTAGCTCCAGCTGAGCGGCCCTCACCCATGGTTGTTGGGAACACCATCGCCCCTACTCTCTCTGTAGCCTTAGAGGTGGTATCTCCAAGTGCGTGTTTGACTTCTCGCCTCTTCTGAAAGTGTTAGTTGCTCAGTCATCTCCAACTCTTTGTGACCTCATGTTCTGTAGTCTCCAGGCTCCTCTGCCCATGGACTTCTCCAGGCAAGAATACTGGAGTGGGTAACCATTCCCTTCTCCAAGAGGTCTTCCCAACAAAGGGATCGAACCTAGGTCTCCTGCACTGCAGGCAGATTTTATAACACTGAGCAACCCAGGAAGCTCTTCTACTGCCTCTGTAACCAGTTCCCTGAATTAAGGTCCCTCCACCTAAAGACACCTAGATTGGGACTTCCCTGGTGGCCCAGTGATTAAAAATCCACCTTGCAATGCAGCAGATGCAGTTTTGATCCCTGGTTGGGGAAAAAAATGATCCCACACACCATGGAGCAACTAAGCCCATGAGTTACAACTACTGAATCCACGTGCTACAACTGGAGAGTCCAGCGAGCCTCATCAAAAGATTCCACATGATACAACAAAGATCCCACATGCTGCACCTAAGATCTGATACAGCCAAATAAATACATAAATTTCAAAATACATTCATATTTTTTTTTAAAAGACACCTAGATTGGTGTCTGCCTTTCGACTGAAATCTGGCTGAGAGACAGAAGGAAAAGGATGAAGCCAACTTCAAATTGACATCACAAATGTCTAACATTCTTTCAACATGAGCATCTTAAGGGAATTAAGTACCTTTGGGGGGGGGGAAATGCTCTATTTCTTTCACTTGAGCTTTAACAATTAGATTAAAATCAGTTTTATGGATATCCTGTGACAACTGGAAGGGGAAAAAAAAAAAAAAAAACACTGAAATCTGAACTTTGCTGACACCCTGCTAAGCAGCCATGAATCTGTCCAGGAACATTTACAGCCTGAGAATGGCTTCATTTACTTTACCCACAATTTAATTGGTTTTAATATGGCTTAGTTAGTTTGCTTGAGACATTTCTACTGAAAAAAAAAATGGTTTTGATGCTTCTCCCCAACTGAGAAAATTGCTCCTTTCATTCTCAGTGTAGCTGACCTTGGAATGAGCACTTTAATGAGTCTGTGTTGTCTCCTCTCCCAGAGGGTGGGGCACAGACATGCAATTCCGGGAGCTCTGAAGCCTGTGGCTTATGCGTAATGGGTGGAAGAAGTTCAAGGGTGACACTCCCTGGGCCCAGACCCCATCTTCTGTCTAGGAAATCTTCCCGAAACACCAAAAGCTGAAAATCCAGTGGGTTGAGAAATTACTAGAAACAAGACAAGACACAAACACCTGTTCATTTTATTTCTGACACACACCCATCAGCTGAATACCCAAAACTTCAGAAATAATGTAAAACGGGGGCAAATGCATCTTTCTATCCCATTATTCACCCTCCCTTCACAGTTACCATAAAGATGTCCAATGGATGGATGGACAGATGGAAGGAAGAGTGGATGGATGGACAGATGGATGGACGGATGACTTAGATAGCCACAGTCTTGCCCTTTCCTCTCATTGTCCAGGCTTGCCAATCAGTGCCTTGGCAAGCTACCGTGTGCCCTGGTGTTAGACTAACTTTCATGTCCCAAGAAATGTTTTAGGTCATTTCTGCTTTCCTGATTTGGATTATGAGGTTCTGTCTTCACTTAATGGTCTGATTTACTCCTAAATGTTCACTAATTCCCTTGTACCCCAAGCCCAACTCAAACTTCACTTTCTCTAATTTGTCCCCGATTACTCTCATCCTTGGGGCTTCCCTCATAGCTCAGTCAGTAAAGAATCTGCCTGCAATGCAGAAGTCCACCTGCAATCCAGGAGACCTAGGTTCCGTTTCTGGGTCAGGAAGATCTCCTGGAGAAGGAAATGGCAACCACTCCAGTATTCTTGCCTGGGAAATCCCATGGACAGAAGAAACTGGCAGGCTACAGTCCATGGGGTTGCAAGGGTCAAACATGACTTAGCAACTAAACCACCAACCACCACCACTCTCATCTTACCGACTTCCTTCTCTGCAATGGACTTCTGATAATCTTCTCAGCCCAGACTGTATTACCTGTTCAAATGATAGCAGCATCCTGAATTATCCCAAGGACTTCATCTTTTCCCTACTCTCAGTCTCACATTTTGCAGGGAGCAACCTTAACCCCTGACTCCAAGGTCTGCATGTTATCTACACACTTCTAGGTACACAAGCCCAAAGGTTGACCAACTGAACAAATTCTGAGACATTAACTGGAAATATTGGGAAAGATGGAAATATTTTCTTCTATGGGGGTTAAACTGGTAGAATGCAAATCAGGAGATGTTGGGTACATGACTTGGTGAGAGCCTGCCTGTGCCTGACTGACACAGAAAAAGTCAGTTACAAAAGATGAAGAGAGACTTTTCTTGATGATATCACATGCATATCTTGATTCAACCTTGCCTGAAGCCTAACTTCTCTCATATTTCCCACTTTATAAACCAATGATTTTTTTCTCTTAAAACCATTTGACATAGGTTTTCAGGAACCTTATCCCAAATTATCTTCACTAAGACATTTTCAACAGCCCTTATGAGTACCACAAAACTTACTTAGTTCTATAACGTCTCATGCACTGAACCTTCATGACTTTTTAGTCCTGCTTCTCAAAATAAAGAGACAGCTGGTGAATCATGACAGTTTTGGAGTCCTTTCAATTCCCTGTTTGGGGAAGAAGCAGCCAGAATTAAAGGAGCTTTCCAGAATTAAAATGACACCTTCTCAGCAACAGAGAGTGTACACTGGGGTAGAGGGACATGGGGGTGGAAAAGGGTGGAGTGAGGTGGGGTGGGGGCAGGATGCTTCTCTCCCAGGGCCAGGAAACAAAGTCCTAAGACCAGGTCACTGGCAGCAAAGTTCGTTATTCAAGGAAATTAACCTTATTTTAACAAGGTTGAGACCCATGAGTCCAGGATCAGAACCAGACAAGGGGGTTTCTGTGAAACTTTGGGCCAGATGACAAGTTCAGAGGACTGAAACAGAGGCCACATTTAAACACACACTGGAACTTAGCCACCCTGGAAAAAGGTTCAGGTGAAGGGAGGGAGAGAACTCAGCAACTGAGAGTTTTCATGGTAGCTCCTGATCCTGCACATGGGGCCACTGCAATTAAACCCTCCTAGGCTTCCCTGGGGCTTCCCTGATAACTCAGTTGGTAAAGAATCACCTGTATAAATTCCATAAGTCTTCATGATCCTGACTGTTCCTGGGAGCATAAGGGGCCCGTGGGACCTCAAGGAGAGTCTGAAAATCTCTGGTTTTCATGCCAAGACAAACCCATACCAAATTCCTAATATTTGGCTTCCATTTACATTTACAAATGTTTTCCCAATTCCAAGGGCACATGCCATGTTCCATGAGACTATTTCACATCTGAAAAGTCTGAAGATCATGCACCCCAGCAAGAAGTGCCTGTTTGAAATGCTCTGCCTGTGGCAGGATTTATTTTTAAAGCAGTGATATTTATAGCCTGATGTCGGCATTAACACGAGCGCTTAAGTAGCCTACAAATGTCAAGATGCCGCTTTCCCAGGAAAGCTCGGATGTGACATGGAGTGAACGAGCGTGGAGCAAATTGAATCATCTCCTCCACATTAGATCAAACGGGGATCTGTCTTCTGCTTTGGCTCTTGCCCTGCCTGGGCAAAGAAATTAAGGAAAAAGTCATTTCCCTTAACCGGAGTTACCACGATGCTTTTAATGTCACATTCACGGGATCCGGTGTGCCTGGTGGAAATAATGAAGCATTTCTGTGCCCACAATTTCCTTTTACGAGACACCTGGTGAGAAGAACACAGCATTTACTGAGTTCATGTCTTCAAAAACAAGAAAAGAGGCTTTTTAAAGCTGTTTGTTTTCCATGCCATATGACTTCCTGTCCTGTCTGTGGAAAGCAGAGTCATTCCTAATGAGAATTAGCATAAAAAAGAGCCATGGAAGCTGATATATATTTTAGCCAAAGTGTCTTTGTTGCTTAATGGTTATTTTAAAACTTTATTTATTTTTGGCTGAGCTGGGTCTTCAAAGAGGCGAGCCTGGGCTACTCTTGGGTTGCGGTGCATGGGCTTCTAGCGGCGGCTTCTGTTGCGGCTCGCGGTTCTCTAGAGCACAGGCTTAATAGTTGTGGTGCATGGGCTCAGTGGCCCTGAGGCATGTGGGATCTTAGATCCTGGACCAGGATCGAACCCACGTCCCCTGCATTGGCAGGCAGATTCTTAACCACTGAGCCACAAGGGAAATACTTCTTAGTTTTTTAAACTGGAAAATTTTAGGAAGTCAGGAGCCCCTTTAACAATGGAGTTCTCCTGATTCCTGATTTGTCCTTAAGCCACTGGACAAGCTTCTGTCTTGCTCATCTGACCCTAATGGATTCTGAAAACACAGGGACAGTAACACTCAGAGCTCTTAGTATTAAGAACATCTTTCTGAAACATGATTCTCATCACACCGCAGTGGTCTCAGACTGCCCAGCCTGGGGATTAAGACCAGACAGGTACAGGATATATGGTCACCCAGACCTGTACTCAAATGTCATTTTACCGCTTAGAAGCTGTGTGCTCTGGGGAGAGGTGTGTACCTCTCTGAGCCTCTGTTTCCTTATTTATCAAGTGAAGGAAAACAACCCCAAACTTCCCAAGGTCATTGCAAAGATCAGATGAAATATGAGATTCAAAGTCAACTGCACAGTAATTACCTTTAAAGCAATTATGGGTATTTGCCATTTTATTTGTTTTCTATTTGTTCCCTCTCCTATTCATCATTCTGTTTCATGTTTCCGCCTTCTTTTCAATGATTTGAATGTATATTAGTATTCCATGTCATATATTTCTTGGGTGTTTGACTATATATTTTTATATGCCTTTTAGTGGTTGTTCCAGGTGTCTTAATATATGTATTTAAATTAAAATAACCTATCCAGATTCAAATTTTGCCACACCAAGCGAAATGTAGAAACATTAACGCCATCTTAGTATCTCCTTTCAGTGTTATGACTGTCCTAAGGATTACTACATCTACATACATTGAAAACCTTCAGGATTATTAATATAATCCTTCTTGAACTGTCATACATATTTTAAAGAACCTAAGAGGAGAAAAATAGCCTATTCTATCTAGCTAGCTCTTTACCATTTCTGTTTCTCTCATTCACCCAATATTTACTAAACACCAACTATGTGACAATTGCTAGCAATACAATATAGACAACAGAAATGGTCCTGGCTTGTGTGGAGCTCACCTTCTACTGGGAATGATTCGTGTTTATCAAATGAGGATATAAAAATGAAACCTTGTAACAAGTGCCATGAAGGAGACATGCTGAATGCTAAGATTTTTCCATCACTACCAGATGAGCCCTGGCAGCTTCCCTGGGGAGGGAAAAGATGAGTGGATTTTTTGAGGATGCATAGGAGTTGGTTAGAAGACGGAAAGGGAAAGCATTCTGTGCAGAGGGAGTGGTGAGTGCAAAGGCCCTGTGGCAGAAGGGATCAAAGCGAGGTCAAGGGTGAAGAAGGGCTGATAAGATTGGCCTGGGGAGAGTGAAATGCAGAATACTGAAGGGGAATCAAGGGGGTCGGCAAGGACCAGACCACCTTGAAGGAATGCCATCCTCATTTTCAGAGCCATGGGCAGCCATGCAAGGATGCAAGGATTGGCATCAGAGAATAGCATGACTGCATTTGTGTTTGCAAAGACTGTGGTGTGAAGAAAAGATCAGAGGGGAGCCTGAACAGGCAGGAGGAGGTAGGAAGTTAGGACATGCATGTTATAACCTGAGCGAGAGAGTGGCTGTGTGGTCTCAGGCAGTAGTAGTAGAAATGAGGAGAGGAAATTGGCTTGGGGCGGGGCGGGGGGGGGATGAGTATTTGGATGAATTGCTTGAAATCAATAGGATTTTTCATGAATTGCATGACCAGGATGAAGGAGAAGGAACTGCACGTCTCCAGATGGAGCAGCTGGATCGACGGTGCAACCAGGAAACAGAATCCGATTGGGCTTCTTATCTCAAGATCTGTGGATTTGTGTTGAAATGAAGTTTACTCCTGGACACGTGCTTTCATTCATCCCAAAACAATTACTGGACACCTACTCTGTGCATGTGTACATGCTAAGTCACTTCAGTCACGTCCAACTCTTTGTGACCCTATGGACTGTAGCCCACCAGGCCCCTCTGTCCATGGGGGTCTCCAGGCAAAATACTGGAGTGGGTTGCCGTGCCCTCCTCCAGGGGACCTTCCCGACACAAGGATCAAGCCACGTCTCTTATGTCCCTGCACTGGCAGGCAGGTTCTTTACCACTAGTGCCACCTGGGAAGTCCCCACTTACTCTGTGCCTGATGCTTAATGCTTGGAATAGAATAACAAACAAGTCAAAGATCATCTCTGTTCTTAAGAAGCTTACATTCTGCTGGGGAGGGGTATGCAGAAAATAAACAGGGAATCTGGCAAATAAATAAGGATTTCAGAGAAGGATAGAAGAGGATGAGAAAGCAAGGTGGTGGGTAGGGGAGACAGGCAACAGCGGAAACTATATTCGAGTCAGACAGGGCGATGGCATTTTCGCTGAGACCTGTATGATGACCAGAAGCCGGTCAAGCAGTGCTTCGGGGAAAGCTCATGGAAGCAGGAACCAGCTTGGTATGTGTCCACTGGCTGCACCAACCCCTGGGGCAGGGTTGGCGAGGCGTGAGGGAAAGGGCAGATATGCAACATGAGGTGGTGGCCTTGTTGTGGGTTCAGTTCTGCCTCCCAAATGGATGTATCGAAGCCCTCACTTGACTAGATGTGACTCATTTTTAAATGATCACATGAATGATCCACTTCTGGTGAACATCATGGCTGTTTATCCCAGTATGGCTAATGCTACAATAAAGATCGTGGGGCACATTATGGGGGCTTTAAGTCTTATGCGGACTCCCAGAAGGGAGACTGTAAGAAAAGATGATGCACAAGCTAGGACTTCCCTGGTGGTCCAGTGGTTAAGAATCCACCTGCCAATGCAAGGAACACAGGTTCGATCTCTGCTCTGGAAAGATTCCACATTCTAGTGAGGCTATTAAGCCCAAGTGCCACAACCACTGAGCCCACGAGTTGTAGCTACTGAAACCTTCACACCAAGACCACATGCTCTGCAACAAGAAAAGCCAGGGTGATGAGAAGCCCACACACTGCAACTAAGAGTAGCCCTTGCTTGCCACAACTAGAGAAAGTCTGCGTGCAGCAACGAAGAGTCAGTGCAGAAAAAAAAAGTATGCATAAGCTAAAAGAGTATACATAAACTGCCCATGGACTTCCCTGGTTGCTCAGATGGTAAAGAATCTGCCTGCAGTGCAGGAGACCCGGGTTCAATCCCTGGGTCGCAAAGATCCCCTGGAGAAGGGAATGGCAACCCACTCCAGTATTCTTGCCTGGAGAATTCCATGGACAAACCATGGGGTCACAAAGGGTCGGACACCACTGAGCGACTAACACTTTCAACAACTTTCATAAGCTAAATGGGCTTCCCTGGTGGCTCAGATGTAAAGAATCTGCCTGCAATGCGGGAGACCTGGTTCCGTCCCTGGGTTGGGAAGGTCCCCTGGAGAAGAGAACGGCAACCCACTCCAGTATTCTTGCCTGGAGAATCCCATGGAGGGAGGAGCCTGGCGGGCTATCGTCCATGGGGTCGCAAATAGCTGGACACACCTGGGAGACTAACCGCAACCCAGAAAGGCTGCACCAATCCACCTCCAGCTGGCATCTGCTCCACGCGGGCCCCAGGCACTGTCTCTCCTAAAAGTGTATTAATCTGATGGAGGTATCGGCATCTCGCTATCATTTTAATTTGCATTTTCCTGATGATCAGTGACACTGAACACCTTACATGTTTAGCAGCTCAGAATTCTGATGGGCTGGCTGGGGTTCCCAGCAGAAAACAAAGAACTAGGCTGCCTGCTACACAGAGAAAGTCATCAACTCCATGGTGGGGGCAGAGAAGGTCCAAGTCTCAGAATGAGACCGATTCCCATCCTCTTGCTGAATGCAAAGACATGTACGTGTGTGTGTGTGTGTGTGTGTGTGTGTGTGTGTGTGTGTGTTCCACAGCACCAGCCAATGATCTGGTAGTGCCTTTTACCTAAATCATCCCCCACGGAGACAGGAACGAGAACGAAGCTCCAAAAGCAATATATTTCCTGTTTCTTGCTTGTCTCTGAACATCTAGATAAAGCTATCAGCTATTCGGATCAAGGGTTTTGCTGGAGATGGAGCCCTAAACATTATTCTCATGTTCAGAGAACCCTGGAGGGTTTTATTGGTGTTTGAATATCAGCACATAGAAAATGAACTCCAAAACCTTTATTAAACCTGACAATGACTGCAGGCAGGTTTGTATTCCTAGGTATAAGCAGGAATTTTTCCACACAGATATGAGGAAAGGGGAGGGGCAGAAAGGAAGGAGCTGGACATAAGGGAAGATTAATTGTCACTGTTAGAGTTACTTATACATCCCAGATAATCGGGTGTTCATTAACAGACAGTAAGTCTCCGATTATCTGCATTGAAATTGACTAATCTGTTGATTGTGAGAACAAATCCTGGTCCTGGATACTTTTTCCTTTGTCTTTGAAGCATAAATTCTAATGGGTTAAGTTTAATTAATGAAAAATGTATTTACAGACTTGGGTCAGATTTCTAGAATTTGCACTGCATGCTGGTCGTTTGACAGGAAGAGGGGTTGCTAAGGTTCCCTTGTGAACCTGCTGCCAGCACTTCAGAGTCAACAAAGTGCTCAGGGATCGTTGAAGTCAAGAAAAAGAACAGTCCTGAAGAAGTCATGATTTTTTAAAATTAAATCAAAGTCAATGTTGAAATGCCTCTCTCCGCAGTCTTAGCAGGAGATGTCTGAATACTTAAATGATCTGGGGCTTCCCAGTGCCACAAGTGGTAAAGAATCTGCCTGCCAATGCAGGAGATGCAAGACATGCAGGTTAGTTCCCTGGGTCTGGAAGATCCCCTGGAGGAGGGCATGGCTACCCACTCCAGTATTCTTGCCTGGGAAATCCCACGGACAGAGGAGCCTGGTGGGCTACAGTCCATTGAGTCGCCAAGAGTCGGACACACCGAACATGCAAACTTTGAGTTTTGAGTGTGTTATTGGGGTGGGAGGGAAAAACACCCTGGCAGGACTCTCTCTCTCCCTCCCTCTCTCTCTCTCTCTCTCTCTCTCTCTCTCTCTCTCTCTCTTCAGGAAACTTTTGCCAAAAGATGTGACACTTACAGCTTCTGGATGGGTGTGAATTTAGAGGATGCTGTTCACCCTCCCATCACAGCTATCCAGCATCTTCTCCTAGGCTGTGGTTCCCACTGGGCTCCAGGACCTGCTCTCAGGCCCTGGGGATAGACAGCTGCCTGCTTTGCTGGTCTCCTGTCTCACCAGCCCCGGTGCTCCCCCTTGTCTCTTGGCCCATGCCTCTCGAAATGATCTCAGTGTGGGGATCTCTTAGCTTAAACACTTGGAGCGTGCCATCTTCCCTGCCAGGATGTTAATGCTGTCCTAAAATAGAGACACATCTCTGCTCCATCTAACAAATGGAGCCATCTTTCGGGTCCTGAGAAAGAAGACACAGGGAAGAGAGGCAGGATGTGCTCTGGTCACACACGGAAACTGAACAAGTTCTTTTTCTGTTTCACTGAAGCTGGTAAGATGCTAAGGACCTAGACTATCCTATATATCCAGCAACAAGAAATTTACATGAAAAACACTAGGGTTGAAGAAAAAAATTGTTTGGTATACTCCCTTTTATCACAAGGTTAGACAGTTGTGCCAAGACTTAACCAGAGGACTGTTGAACTTGGAGGTGGGGAGCTCCATGGTAGGGGACATCCTTGTTTGACAGTAACCCAGCGTGGGCAAAGCAGAGGTTGGAAATCATAAATTCTCCAGCAGTTTGTCCTCTTGGGGAATTTCAGTCTTTGCCAAAAAGAGGCTGCACTTGATTTGTGGCTGAATTTTCACAAAAGCGCTTGTAAGCCCCAGAGAAGCAATCTTTCTAGAGAAGCTTCCTCGACCACAAGCCTTCATCTGCTCCATTATTCTTCACAATGACAGAAGGTGTCTATGGTAACAGACCATGTCAGTATCACATCGTCTCTCACTCATGCATTCGCTTGCGTGCTCATTAATTCTGTGGTTAATGCATGCTTGTGTTCACTAGTTCACTAACTTGCGTGTTCATTAATTCAGGCATTCGCTCATTCACTAATTGACTCAATCAACATTTACTGCGTGCCTTCTAGATGCCAGATCTTGTCCTACAAGCTGTAACAAAGTCCCTCTCAAGGAGGTTATATTTTGGTAGGAGAAAACAAAGTATATACAAGTAAACAATTAAAACAAGCGAGGTAAGTTTTCTCGGAAGAAAATTAAATCAGAGGATGTGACAGCAACCTCTTATCACATATAAGATGGCCAAGAGAGGCATCAACAAGTAAGTGACATGAAACCAAGACTGACTGACTGACCCGGAGTCAAAAACACAAAGTGCAGATAGAAACAGCACTAGAAGGTGGAAGAAGCGTACGTGCAAAGGCCCTGGGGCAGAGACGAGGGCAGTAAGTTCCAGAAAGACAGGAATGGCCAGTGTAGCCAGGTCCAGGCTGTAAATGGGTCGTGGTAGGATGAGGTCATGAGGGCTGAAGGATTATCTGGGGGCCAAATAGCACAGGGTGCTGCAGGAAAAAGTTTAGACTTTCATCTCTATGCAGTAAAAGGAAACGGGTGGGGGTAAGAAGTAGGGATGTGACTCAATTTCTGTTTTATTAAGGTGACTGTGTCTCCACTTGAGGGGATAATCCATCTTAGGAAGGACATTTATGCTTGAAGGCTTTGCAAAGCTGAGGATATACCTCTTGGCTACTGTACACAGGGCAGACTTGAGAATATCCTGCCTCCATCTCTCATTCATTCAGCCCACAAGCATTTATTGCGTGGTTTCTCTCTGCCGGACTGGGCAGTGGTGATACATTGATAGGGAAAAAAGATACGGAGCCTGCCCACATTGTGCTTTCTGGGAGGGTGACAAGACCAAAAATGATCCAGAAAACAGAACACAGCAAGTGCAAAGGCCCTGGGGTGGCTGGAGCATGCCCACTAGAAGAACCAAAAGGAAGCAGTGTGTCTGATTGTGAGGAGAGGCTTGGCCTTCCAGACCTCAAGCTATCTGACTCAGGGTCTCCTTGGCCTTGTCGTCTTCGTATTCCCCCTTTCATTCTATTTCTGCAATTCTGGCCTCTGCCTTGTTCCTCAAACATGTCAGGCACCTAGACTTCTGTCTCAAGCCTTTGTGCTTGCCGTTCCCTCTGCTGGAACATTCTTTCCCTGGATTTCTGCACAACTCCCTTTCTCCCTTCATCCAGCTCTCTATTCACATGTCACACTATCAGTGAGACCTTCCCAACCACTGAATACAAAGTAGTACTTTTATCTTTACCATGCTTTAAGCACATGAGAAGGTTGAGACCTTCCCAACTACTGAATATAAAGTGAAGGGAAGTGTAGTCGCTCGGTCGAGTCCAACTCTTTGCGACCCCATGGACTGTAGCCTATCAGGCTCCTCCGTCCATGGGATTTTCCAGGCAAGAGTGCTGGAGTGGATTGCATTTCCTTCTCCAAGGGATCTTCCCGACCCAGGAATCGATCCCAAGTCTCCTGCATTGCAGGCAGACGCTTTACCATATGAGCCACCAGGGAAGTGTTTTTATCTTTATCATGCTTTAAGCCCTTGTCATTGTCATCCCCTGACTTATACATAAATCTGTTTATTAATTCACTGCCAGAATCAAGGGCAGCACCCAGGAAGTATTTGGCACATATTAGGTGCTCAATAAATTCAGTTGAGTGCATGCGTGTGTCCGCAGGTGTGAGTTTTCATCAGGGTGATTACACTGGAATATCTGCAGGAAACTAGGATCCACAGCATCTGGGGCCCATTTTCTCTAAAAAGCAGCATATGCTGTCTTACTTTTCCAGTTATTCAAGTGCAAAGCTACTTGGCAGCCCCCTGATAGAGCGAAAGGGGCCTCTGAAACACACTATCACCTACTCAGTGTTCTGGTGGACTCCTGATTTGCATAACATCACACACCACTGGCTTCTCTGATAGCTCGGTTGTTAAAGAATTGGCCTGTAATGCAGGAGACCCCGGTTTGATTCCTGGGTTGGGAAGATCCACTGGAGAAGGAATAGGCTACCCACTCCAGTATTCTTGGGCTTCCCTTGTGGGTCAGCTGGTAAAGAATCCATCTGCAAACCTGGGTTCGATCCCTGGGTTGGAAAGATCCCCTGGAGAAGGGAAAGTCTACCCACTCCAGTATTCTGGCCTGGAGAATTCCACGGACTTTATCGGCCATAGGGTTGCAGAGTCAGACACAACTGAGTGACCTTCACTTCACTTCACTTCACACACCTTAGGGAGAAGCACACATTGTCTGTTGCAGCAGAGACATTACTTTACCGACAAAGGTCTGTCTAGTCAAAGCTATGGTTTTTCCAGTAGTCATGTATGGGTGAGAGTTGGACCATAAAGAAAGCTGAGCGCCAAATAATTGATGCTTTCAAATGGTGGTGTTGGAGAAGACTCTTGAGAATCCCTTGGACACCAAGGAGATCCAACAAGCCAATCCTAAAATAAATCAATCTTGACTATTCATTGGAAGGATTGATGCTGAAGCTGAAGCTCTAATACTTTGGTCACCTGATGCAAAGAACTGACTCACTGGAAAAGATCCTGATGCTGGGAAAAAATTGAAGGCAGGAGGAGAAGGAGACGACAGAGGATGAGATGGTTGGATGGCATCACTGACTCGATGGACATGAGTTTAAGCAAGCTCCGGGAGTTGATGATAGACAGGGAAGCCTGGTGTGCTGCAGTCTATGGGGTCACAAAGAGTCGGACACGACAGGGCGACTTAACTGAACTGAACTGAAACTGAATTATCCATATGAAGACACGTGGCCCATCAGTGATATTTGGAAACGAAAGAGCCAACACAGGAACGTGACCAATGAAGTAATTATCAGTTCAGACAGACGCTAAATGCATGTTGGCCCAACTCCAGAGCTGTAATTACACCACATTAACATAAAATGAGCGTTCTTCATTGACCGACCGTGTGTCTCCTCTGCAGCCATCACTCTGAGAACTCTGAAGATGGTGTCAGGTACGAGGTCATACACTTTAGTTGACGACTATGATCACCAGATGTTCAAATGACAGGACACCTCGATCACCTTGGAACCATCAACTTTAACCCCAATGAATTGCTCCTGCCTTTCATATCATCTGATCACTGAAGCCACTTCTTGAGGATTAGCGAGTTGGTCCCCAGCGTGAGGACAGAGGGTCTCCTGCACCAAGGATCCCATGGTCACAGTGCATTTCATCTCCAACATAAGGTGGTTCCCTGACCACCAACCCACACCCCAGTGATCCACATCACAGCCAATGACTCCATCTCTCATCCAAACACACTTCTCAGCCCTTGGCATCATCCTTGACCCCTCCCTGTCTGTCATACTCCATGGCAAATTCTTCAACAAACTTGCTGATTTCACCTTAAAAATACACCTAGACCTGATCACTCCTCTCTCCACTTTACTCCCACCTTGGGAAAGCACCCACATCTGGTGTCTCGAGCATCACTCCTAATCTACCACCTTCCTTCCACCCCTGCTCCTCATCTCTCATTGTGGCCACTGCAGTGACCCTTGACAAATGAAAAGCAGAAGCAATTCATCACATCAGCTCTCGACCACCCTCTGAGGAGCACTGATCCCTCCCTAGATCCACGGGCTTAGCAAGGGGACATCACAGCTCCTGCAAGCTGATAGCGGGGAGATTGGTGGGGGAGACATGCACTATTCTGGCCTGGTCCTCACAGTCTTCCAGGATGGCACTCTCTTTCATGGCCTGTTATACCTTGATTAGAAGCTTTAATTAGCCTGCTGAAACATCAGGGAACAATGCCAGTCAACCTGACCCAAACCATCTGACATCAACCAATAGCCAGCCAACTTTGTGTCCAGCCAAGATGATAGCACCGTTGAGCCAAGCCACAGACTCCCAAGCAGTACAAGATATTCTTATTTTGAGCCATAGGTTTTGGGGAGGCTTGTTATGCAGGAGTATTATGACAAAGGTATGTCTCATGACACTTAGAACAAAAACCCTTGAAATTCTACTTGGGCCCATAAGATGCTCTCAGACTGACCTCACCCCAATCTAAGCTTCATTTCCAACTCCTGTCCTTCCCTCCCTGTTCACCAGCCATCTGGCTGATCCTTGGACCTGTCTGGAATCCTCCCATCTCTCCACCTGCCTGGTGCTCCGCCCCTGAAAGTTGACAAGCCCTTCCCGCCACTTCATTGAGAAGCTCTGCTCAGTGGACATGTCTGAGACAGGACGCCTCCCAGCCACTCGTTCTTGTGCAGCTGATTTACAAGGCTGTGCTAATTTCTGCTATACAGCAAAGTGATTCAGTTATACATATATTTACATATTTTTTCATATTCTTTTCCATGATGGTTTATCATAGGATGTTGAATATAGTTCCATGTGCTGTACACTAGAACCTTGTCATTTCCAGCTACATTTCTGAAGGGTTACTACGTCACTTCCTCCTGCCTGGCTCTAATTTATTTTTCTTCTAAGCATTTATTGCTGCCTGACATCATGTTACAAATGCTTGTCTTTTTCTGCATGAACTGTTCCCAGTGACTCGGTTTTGTAACTACAGCAATCCCTGCTGTGGGGAACTGGGCCTGGAACACAAGCAGCGCTCAAGTGACAAGTGTGAATGAATGAACAAATGAATGATGGAATGGTCATGAAATAAACACCCACAGGCCAAGGATACCACGCTTTGTTCCAACTGTGTAGATCTCTGTTGAGATGTTCAGGTATGTCTTTTTCCTCTGATAAGGAGGCTGAGGGTGTGACAATTCCCAACCAGACAAGATGAATAGGCAGAGGGGAGCCTTCTCATCTCACCTTTGTTCAGACTCTGATGTTTTCCATCTCACGGTATTTTTAAAAAATATTTTCACTTATTTGTTTGACTATGTTGGGTCCTAGTTGTGGCACATGTGGGATCTTTAGTTGCAGTAGGCGGGCTCTAACTCCCTGACCAGGCATTGAACCCGGGCCCCCAGGTTTGGGAACTTAGTGTCTTAGCCACTGGACCACCACAGAAGTCTCATCTCTTGGTATTTTTAATTCCATACACCAGCAATGGGTCCAGGAACATTAATTTTCCTCTTCTTCAATTCCCACCACAAAGAACACTTCTTGGGTTCTTCCTAAGTGTGGGAAATCTGGCTTTAATGATTCTCCCCAGTTTTCCTTGCTAACAGCTCAAGACAATGGCCTGAGGAATCCACATGTCTTTAGAAATAATAGGGACCTGCCTGGTGGTGCAGTGGCTAAGACTCTGTGCTCCCAAGGCAGGGGGCCCAGGTTACTTCCTGGTTGGGGAACTAGATCCCACATGCCGCAACTCAGAGTTCACATACTACAAACCCAACACAGTCAAATCAATCAACAAAAATTTAAAATAAAAAGTAAAAATAATAATTGATGAATTCACTGTCCACGTATATATTGTTTAATCATGCTTATTTCCAAAAGCCCAGAAGAAAGGCAAGTGGGAAAATTGCCCCTCAGTTGCTATGAAGATGCTTCAGAAGATATTTTCTACTATACTGCTCTGTATCCTCCTCTATCATAACATTCTAAGTAAGACCATCACGTTTCATTAGCCATGCTTTGCTTTCTTGGGGAAACAGTAGGTTCCTTTCTCTAAGGAATGCGCATTACGTAATTGTTTCTATTTCCCTTTATATCCAGGCTGCATGGAGATGCAGGCCAAACTAGATTTTAGAGTAACTATGTCTAACTTCCAAGCTGGAGAATTTGAATTCTCCTTCCTCTTTATCTGAATTTTCTCCTTCCATTCATGTTATCTGTGCATGTTGTATTACACGTGATAGATTTTTGTGATTTGACGATATTCTGGGAAATAAGCATGATAAAAAATATATATGCAGACAGTGAATTCATCAATTCTTAGTTTTACTTTTTATTTTAAAATTTTTATTGATGTATTGATTTATTTGTGTTGGGTTTGCAGTATGTGAACTCTGAGTTGTGGCATGTGGGATCTAGTTCCCCAGCCAGGGATAGAATCTGGGCCCCCTGCTTTGGGAGCACAGAATCTTAGCCACTGCACCACCCAGCGAAGTCCCTATTATTTTTAAAAGTATAAAAATCAGAACAAATTCAAATCTGGTAAAAGATTATCTGTTTCGTTAGCGCAAGGGGTTCTAGACAGTTTCAGTATTATTCTAATTGGATTGTCTTAGAAAACGGCTACACATTCAATCTTATCTTAGTTTCACAAATAGCTTTTGTATTTTGAAGGAAAAGTTAGGTTCCATTCACAATTTGGAGAAGGAAATGGCAACCCACTCCAGTATTCTTGCCTGCAAAATCCCATGGACAGGAGAACTTGGCAGGCTATAGTCCATGGGGTCACAAAGAGTCAGACATGACTTAGCAACTATATTCACAATTTCATAAAAAAAAAAAAAAAAAAGGATGAAGTGATTTTGTGCGCCGGTCACCAGTTCCTATCCCAAACCAGCAGCACAGCATCTTTGCTTCTCCCAGATGAGGGTCTGGGGTCAGCCATGTGGTCCAGGTTCTGCTTCAGGTATGCTGAGGCTGGAATCCTGCACCACCCCAATTCCCCCTCACTGGGCAAGTTTTCTTTGTGTATTTGTGTTAAATTGCTTCAGTCATGTCTGACAAGGGCATGGCAACCCCTGCCAGTATTCTTGCCTGGAGAATCCCATGGACAGAGTTCTCTCTGGTTCTCAGCAAATTAGGTTGACCAGCACCAGTCTGGGGATTCAATTTAATTCAAATCAATGACAACCTCAGACCGTACATCACACTCCAGGAGTTGTGGGGAAGTCCAGAAATTTCTGGAAATGCAAAGTCATCATTTTATCCGAGTTAACAGAAATGATAGCATTTTCTAAGCCAAGTCAGCTGCATCTCAGCTCAGCACAGCAATCACTTCCTCCCTTCTCCATTGCCCACTGATGGTCTTTGCTGCTCAAGGGGAAAAAAAGGCTAAAGGTGGGGGTGGGTTGTGTGGAATGGATTGAGAGTTTTAGGTTAGCAGATGCAAACTAGTATATAGAGAATGAATAAACAATAATGTCCCACTATACAGCACAGGGCACTCTATTCAATATCCTGTAACAACCATAATGGAAAAGAATACATATGTATAACTGAATCACTTTGCTGTCCAGCAGAATTTAGCACAATATTGTAAATAAATTCTACGTCAATTAAATCAAACTTTAAAAAATAATAAAATGGGCTTCTCTGGTAGCTCAGATGGTAAAGAATCTGTCTGCAACACAGGAGACACAGGTTTGATCCCTGGGTCGGGAAGATCCCCTGGAGAAGGATTGGCTATCCCCTCCAGTATTTTTGCCTTGGGAATCCCACAGACAGAGGAGCCTAGCAGGCTACAGTCCACGGTTTTGCAAAGAGTCGGACACTACTGAGTCTTAAACACTTTGACTTTCACCAAATTGGAAAAAAGGCTAATTTTGAATAGCCCTTTTATTACCATGACCAAATTATCAGAAGAAGAACATGGGGTTTTCAACTGGTCCAAGCTGAAGCAATGCTGACAAAACATGGAGCTTCCTGGCTTGAGAGTGGTTCTTTGAAAGCAGCAAAGTTTAGCAGGTGCTGTCCAAGAGTCCAGGGATTTCAGCAACTCTATCTGGATCATCACCTCCCTGATTTTTTTCCCTCCTGCTCTCAGCCCAAAAGGCTGTCAGTGCCTGGTGTAAGAAAAAGGCAGGTCCCATAGGGTTTTGCAAATTCACATGACATGTGTTTTCCTTCAACTGCCATGGAATCAACCCCCTTACAAAGGACATGCCTCTTCTAATCTCCAGATCTTTTTTGTCTCCCTTTTTTGCATGGAGCACAAATCTTTTGAGAAAGAGCCCCGTTTGCCTCCAGTAAGGCCCCTGTCCCAGGCCAGCCGGGTTGGGCATGTCCTGCATTTCAGCCCTCCCGTGAGGGCCCCATGGTTCATCCACTCATTACACGTGTACTGAGGAGAAGAACTTTATGAAGGAGTTTGGGATCGACATGTACACACTGCTATATTTAAAATGGATAGCCAACAAGGGTCTCTTGTTCCTCTATAGCACCAGAAATTGTGCTCACTGTTATGTGGCAGCCTGGATGGGAGGAGAGTTGGGGGGAGAATGGATACATGTATATGGATGGCTGAGTCCCTTTGCTGTCCACCTGAAGCTATCACAACATTGTTAACTGGCTATATTCCAATATAAACTAAAAAGTTTAAAAAAAAAACTCAGTGCCTGGATTTGTTCCAGAAATAGAGCTGGGAGTGGATGGCATCAGGGCAGAGAGTGGAGAACAGGGGTCCGAAGAGGTGAGGGTGACCGCACAGCCTGGGCTGAGGGCAGTAAAGGCGCCAGGCTTTGGTTAAGTGAGCTGGGGCGGAAGGAAGGGTCATGTGAATGGTTTGAGGATTGTGCTGGGATCTGATTTCTATTTTTACAGTATTGCTCTGCGCCAAGTGAAGAATAGGACAAAACTGTAGTGGGAGCTGGTGACCAAGGGGAGGCGATGACCAGAATCCCAGGCCCATAACACTGTCACTTGTCCCCATGGACCCCTCACAGCCTCTAACCTCTCCTGCTCTTGCTGCCTTCCTGGTGACAAAGATGACCGTGTCCACTGATGGCTGTCCATGGCCTGCTCATCAGGTAAAGTCTCATCACTCAATTCCACCCTTAGAAATGGAGCCAAAGGGAGGAGCCCAACCAGACCCCACACTCTCTCCTTACGGACCACAGTCCAGCTCCCCAGACCCTGGGATTCCACACCCTAAAGTCCCCAAGCTCACTCTCAGCTCCTGCACAGTCCTCCTCCCCAGTCTAACCCCCCAACAAAAGCTGATAACAGCCCTGGTGTGCACTCCCTGGACCGGAGGGCAGCCAAGGAGAGGGCTGTTTGCAGGGCACCACAGTCAGAACCTGGAAGTGAACTCAGGTGTCTCCATGCGTGCAAGGCCCTGATGATGAGGCTCAAACCCCAGGTCAGACAGAAGGGTGGTGGGGCCCCGAAAACTGGGAATGCTCAGCCCTTCACTCACTCTGGATGAAAGGAAACACTGGCCTGAAACCCAGCAGGCAGGCAGAAGACACAATGGAATTTTACACCCCGAAATTATAAATGGGGCTTCCTCTGCTCACAGGTAGCATCGGTGCTACTGGTCACCTCCCCCAAACACTCTAGGGTGGAGCAGGCTGAATAATGTTCCCCAAAGATGTTTGCCCTTCAAGCCCTGGGTGGCCTGGGACTATGTCACCTTACAGGACAAAGGGATTTTCACTGGGATTAAGTTAAGGATGTTGAGATGGGGAGATTGTCCAAGTGGACCAAGTGTCATCACATGTTCCTGACATGAGGGAGGCAAGAAGTCAGAGAAGAGAGAAGATGCTAATTGCTGGCTTTGCAGGGAGAGGCAGGGACCAGGAGCTGTCAGGAGGTGGGGACAGCAGGAAATGGTCTCCCCGTAGCCTTCTGGGAGGCAGGCAGTTCTACTGACACCTTGATTTTAGCCCATATGACTCATTTTGGATCTGACCTCCTGAAGTGTAAGAGAATATATTTGTTGACTCACAGGCTTGGAGAATGAACCTACGGTTGCTAAAAGGAAGGATAGGGGGAGGGGATAGTTAGGGAGTTTGGGATGGACATGTGCACACTGTTTTATTTAAAATGGGTAACCAACAAGGACCTACTGTATAGCATCCAGAACTCTGTTCAAAGTTATGTAGCAGCCTGGATGGGAGGGGGGTTTGGGGGAGAACAGATACATATATATGTATGGCTGAGTCCCTTCACTGTTCACCTGAAGCTATTACAACTCTGTTTGTACATGCATACAACTATGTGTGTGTGCATGTGCTAAGTCGATTCAGTCATGTCCGACTCTCTGATCCTATGGATCATAGCCCGCTAGGCTCCTCTGTCCATTGGATTCTCCAAGCAAAAATACTGGAAGGAGTTGCCATGCCCTCCTCCAGGGGATCTTCCTGACCCGGGGATCGAATCCACGTCTCTTCTATGTCTCCTGCATTGGCAGGTGGGTTCTTTACCATTAGCTTGGGAAGTCCTAATCAGCTATGTGCTGTGCTGTGCTTAGTTGCTCAGTTGTGTCTGACTCTTTGCAGAGAAGCCCACCAGGCTTCTCTGTCCATGGGGATTCTCCAGGCAAGAACACTGGAGTAGGTTCCCATGCCTTCCTCCAGAGGATCTTCCCAACCCAGGGATTGAACTCAGGTCTCCTGCACAGAAGGTGGATTCTTTAACGTCTGAGCCACTAGGGAAGCTCCTATACCCCAATAGAAAATAAAAAGTTTTTTTTTTTTTTAATAGCTTTTGCACATCAAAAAAGAGAGAAAATACACGTTTTATTTTACATTGTGACAATTTGTTACAGCAACAATTAGAAGCTAACACAGTTTCTCAACCTTTGTGCCAATGCCATTTTGGGCCACTTAATTCTCTGCTATGGAAGTGGTCCTGTACATTGCAGGAGGGTTAGCAACATCCCTGGCCTCTGCCCACGAGATGCCAATAGCCCCTCCCCAGTCATATACATCAAAAATGTCTCCAGATTGTCAAATTCCTCCTGCAGGCATAGTCACCCAGGAGGCACAGTCACCCCGAACCTCTACTCTACACTGTCCTTCATGGTGACTTTTCTCCAACAGACCCTCAGCAAAGCCCCTGGGTACACTCTGCTTTCCCAGCCCATCCTCCACTGACTCCACCAAACACCACCTTTCCCAACCTCTATGGGTAGAGAGTCGAACGAAACAGTTTGTGCCCTCAGAGAATTCACAGCAGTCCAGGTAGCTCCTGAAATGAATAATTACATGGCTTCTCACTCCATTAGGGCTATATTCTAAATTCAGAGCAAAGGGTAAAAAGAAACATGGTCAGGGTTAGCCTTGGTCCTTCCTCCAGAGAGGGCCAAGTAGACACTCGGGGGCGTCTCAGACACCACCAGCACTGGGCATGGCTCTGTCACCTCCTGAATCACACAAGGGTGTGGTTCCCCTCTAGGGCCAGCAGAAAGAACAGGGCATCTTTACTCTTAAACTGGGGACTTCACCAATGGCTGAGAGGTAAAGAATCCGCTTGCAATGCAAGAGATGTGGGTTCGATCCCTAGGTCAGGAAGATCTCCTGGAGGAGGAAATGGCAACCGACTCTTGTATTCTTGCCTGAAAAAATCCCATGCACAGAGGAGCCTGGCGGGCTACAGTCCACAGTGTTGGAAAGAGTTGGACACAACTAAGCACGAGCATGCACATGCACTCTTAAATTGAGATGTAATTCACACACCATAGAATTCACCCCTTAAAGCATACAATTCAGAGGTGTTGGTACATTCACAATGTTTGGTAATCATCACGCTAATTCCAGAACATTTTCATCACCCCCAAAAGAAACGCTGTATCCATTTCGCACCTCACCCTAGTCCTTACCAATCATGGATCTGAGTCCCCTCAGAGTTCTAGCAGTTCCCCCAAATAAGCTAAAGGTGAAGTTAAAATCACTTCCCGGTGCAGGACCGTCGGTGGGCGCTCCATAACTCTGTTCTGTGCTTGTGCCATACAAACGCTTAATCTCTGTACTAGATTGTAGAACTGCAGGCGATTATTTTATTCTTTTATGTTAAAAATTTTTTTCCCACTATGAGAATCCAATAAAATTTTAACACTTAAAAAAAAAGGCAACTAATTCATTCAGCTTAACTCAATGACATCAAAAGCAAATCAACCCACCCATTAAATATTGAAGGAGATCCCGGCTCATCAGGAATGCATGAGGCTATCCAATTACCTGCAGCTTGATAAAGCAATTTTCTGACTTAGCTATTCTCTTTATAACAAAGGTCGTTAACCATCTGAAGAACAGCTTAAAATTCATGAAATCTGAAAAACCAACGTAGACACCTCTGGTCTTCAACTTAAGCCCAATTTCCATTCCGGAGTGCTGCC
Organism: Capricornis sumatraensis; assembly: GCF_032405125.1. Taxonomy (NCBI): domain Eukaryota; kingdom Metazoa; phylum Chordata; class Mammalia; order Artiodactyla; family Bovidae; genus Capricornis; species Capricornis sumatraensis. The sequence goes on along the minus strand of NC_091085.1, from coordinate 53,464,586 downwards.
TAGCATCTCTTGCTCAGCTGTGTTTAACATTCTAAGAAATGGAAATGCATAATTGGTTTTACGGGATCGCTTCCAGAAACATTCAAATTTTGTTATTTATTGCTTTGTATACCACAGAAAGGGTAAAAACAGCCCCCTAGAGCCCTGAATTTTTATGATTTTGAAACTCAAAAGGAGTTTCAACCACTCTCTGCTTTGGAATTCTGAGGCCCCTCCTTCCTCACGTTGACCCCCGGGGAAAGCGGAAGTGGAAGCGTGTCCTACCTTTAGGACCTGTTCTAGGTTCTCCAGCTTGGCTTGGAGCTGGTGTTTCTCCTTCACGGCCAAATCACGTTCTCTGGTCACTATGGTGAGCGTGTGTTTAAGCCGAGCATACTCTGCTTTCACCTAAAGTAGCAAGAATGAAGAGAAGGGGCGTTTACAATATGCACGGGAGCTGCAGTGGGTATTTGTCCCCAGCTGTCATCTGGCACTGCCCCTTTAAGTTCTTTTTGGAGACTTCCCCTCCCTCATCCTCAGTTCTGGACTTCGTAGTGGGTCCACTCCTGCTGGGGTGAATACGTGTGACCAAGGGCTGGCCAATCAGCACACAGCCTCTCTCTTCATCCCACCCAGCTTCACCACAGCCACAGTGATTGGATCAGGTCTGGAGATGTGACCGAGGCCTAGCCAATCAGTATAATCCCATCCCCGGGATGTGCGGATTGGGAGAGGAGGGGCATAGAACCCAGTAGCCTCCACAGAGAATGAGATATTAGACTGTGTAGGGATCTGGGAGGAGATTCCCTGGGAAGAGATTCACCCACTGTACTTGGAAAGTTGAAGACAAAGGTTGGAGCTGCACTGCTGTTTGCATTCATGAGGGAAGAACTCATCTGAGCAGACTCTGGAGATGTGGAGGGAGAAGCAGGGTCTTCATGACATTGTGTGAGCAACTAGATCAAGCTGTGCCTGAAGCCAGCTTTTTCCTTTCTAGTTACTTGGGCCAATAGATCCCCTTGGCTTACTTGTGTCAGTTTGAATTGTCTTCTGTCCCTCTGAACTGAAAGTCCTGACAGACACAAAATGTTACTCAAATTGTGTAGCCATACTAAATTCTTTTGCCTAAAATTTCACCTCTGTCATAAAAGTGGACAAAAATGGCAACAAAGCACCACGTGGATTTGGATGATGGATGCTCCAATAACCTCAGAAACCATGTTCATTTTCAGCCCAGAACTCCCAGGACTCCCATGTTTAAAACTTATCTGGGAGGCTCTACTAATCCTCAATCTCTCATCTAGCTTCTTTGAAACAGAAAAGGGCATGCCCTTGATGAGAGAAGTTACCTGATTTCTTCTCCATTATTTTTTCATTGCACAGCATGCTTTATTCCAACCACGGAATTTTAATTTCTTCCCCTCCTCCCCAAACATTACAAGAATTATGGCTTCAATAACAGACTGTCACAAAGTCATGGGGTTTTTTGCCTTTTTTTTTTTTTTGTAGCTACATAAGTCCTTTCTGTTTCAAATGCTTTATGTACGATCTTCGTGTAACCTGACAGTTTCTGTGGCACAGAAAGAAAAGAAGGCACCCACTTGACATTCGTAAATGGAGCAGGGTTACAGGGAAGCTGTTATTAAGAGGTCGTGGAGAGGTCTGATTCACAGAAGTATTTTCGTGCCATTTTGCTACAGTGTGATGCATCAAGCAATGAACTCAGGGGAAAATTCAAATGCTACCTGGTGAAAATGTCATGACCTAATGGAACTAAGCAGAGCCCGCATTTGAACCTCAACTCCAGGTTTGCTGAAAGCCTTTGCTTCTCATGTCCTGACTAATCAAGGAAATTAGACTTGGGAACAGTATCTGAAAGCCCTGAGTCCAGTCTTGCACCATAGCCAGCAGAAGGCTTCTAGAATAGAAGTCAGATCTTGCTGCTCCCTGATTAAAAACTCCCAGGGCTGCCATGGAAATTGGAATCAAGTCCAAATTCCTGATGTGGCCCAAAGTCCTGCAGCATCTGGCCTACCCACTTCTCTGATCTGACCTGTTACCATTCACCATGCTCAGTCACTTTGGCCTCTTTTAATCCCTTGAACAAGCCAAGCTTATTCCTGCCCCAGGGCCTTTGAATGAGCTGTTACCATTGTGGCACCTCCCACTCCACCCCCACTCTCTGCTCATCAATTATGTCACTCCAGACAAGCCCTTGAGGTACTGATATCCTCCCTACTTGTCTGTCTTCATCGCCCTTGCCATTTTCCCCTGGTTTATTTTCCATGGGCATTTATCACTATGTGAAATTATCATATGAGCAGTTTACATTTTTTCTCAGGGTTGCACCTCATTAGAATGTAAGCTCCGATGGGACCAGAATTTTCTTTAGTGATCCAATTTCCTGTTGTCAGAGTAGAGAAGTAGAACGAATAGCCAAAGCCCATGTAAGTCAGGCATTTCCAAGAAACTCAAACTCATACTTTGTAGGGGAGCTGACTTGGGTTTCAGGGTCCATTTGCCGACCTTACTTATTTCCATATATTTAGTTATTATCCAGCCCCTTGTAAGAGCACAGGGCAGTCAGGAATCATTCTGCCAGGGGCACTGCCCAGGGCTTTGGTCAAGAATAGCCAATCCCCTTTCTGTTTTATCATAGGTTATATATATATATATATATATATATATATATATATATATATATATATATATATTTTAATTGGCAGATAATTGCTTTATTGTGTTAGTTTATACTGTGCAACAGCCGTGAATCAGCTAGCTATGCTGCTGCTGCTGCTAAGTCACTTCAGTCGTGTCCGACTCTGTGCAACCCCATAGACGGCAGCTCACCAGGCTCCCCCATCCCTGGGATTCTCCAGGCAAGAACACTGGAGTGGGTTGCCATGTCCTTCTCCAATGCATGAAAGTGAAAAGAAAGTGAAGTCACTCAGTCGTGTCCGACTTTCAGCGACCCCATGGACTGCAGCCTCCCAGGCTCCTCCGTGCATGGGATTTTCCAGGCAAGAATACTGGAGTGGGATGCCATTTCCTTCTCTGCTATCCCCTCCCTGTTGAGCCTCCCTCCCATCCACCCATCCCACCCCTCTAGGTCATCATAGAACAATAGCTGAGCTCCCTATGATAAACCATGATGGAAAAGACTATTAAAAACAGAATACATATATATATAATGTAATCACTTTGGTGTATAACAGGAATTAAAAACATTGCAAATTAACTATACTTCAATAAAAATAAATAAAAAGATTTTTTAAAACATTAAAATAATAGTTAATCCCCAACCAGCAGACAGACCACAACACAGAAGTGAATCTGGAAACTGACTGGCAGCCACCAGACCTGTGCTTCCACAGGGACGTTGCCAGTGGCAGACAGAACAGATGGACGTTAGCAGGTCAGGCCCACCCAAAAATCCCATTTACCCAACATGGAGCTAAAATGCTGTGCTTTTCTGTTTATAATAGCCAGGACATGGAAACAACCTAGATGTCCATCAGCAGATGAATGGATAAGAAAGCTGTTGTACATATACACAATGGAGTATTACTCAGCCATTAAAAAGAACACATTTGAATCAGTTCTAATGAGGTGGATGAAACTGGAGCCTATTATACAGAGTGAAGTAAACCAGAAAGAAAACACCAATACAGTATACTAACACATATGTATGGAATTTAGAAAGATGGTAATGATAACCCTCTATGTGAGACAGCAAAAGAGACACAGATGTATAGAACGGACTTTTAGACTCAGAGGGAGAGGGAGAGGGTGGGATGATTTGGGAGAATGGCATTGAAACATGTATACTATCATATAAGAAACGAATTGCCAGTCTATGTTCGATACAGGATACAGGATGCTTGGGGCTGGTGCACGGGGATGATCCAGAGAGATGATATGGGGTGGGAGGTGGGAGGAGGGTTCAGGATTGGGAACTCATGTACACCCGTGGCTGATTCATGTCAATGTATGGCAAAACCAATACAGTATTGTAAAGCAAAATGAAGTAAAAATAAAAATTAAAAACAAAATAAACAAAAACAGTTAAAAAAGTAAAAAAAAAAAAAAGTTGTGCTTTTGTTGTACCTTATATTGTGTTCATTGTAGTAACAACAGAAAGCGATTGTTGGTGGAAAAAAAAGGGCCAAGTTTTATTTGTCTTGAAGACACTGCTTTATAGGATAGCTGAGGATGAGCAAGAATCTGCAGAGGACTTCTGGGCCACTAGAAGGCTCTGCAAGTTGTTGGTGCTTACGCTTTAATACATCAAATACACTTCATCTCATGCCACGATTGTGGTTTTGAATTTCTTTGACTTAAAGTTTCTCCATCATGTCCCCTTTATGGTTACAATTATGGAATGATTAAGGTCACTTCCCTGGTTTGCAACAATGGAAATAAAGTTTGCTGGTTAGGAGGGATGGGGTAGACAAAGGGATTGATTGGGGGCAGGGGTGGACTGAGATAGACTAAATTAAAACCGACAAAGAAGTCCACATCCTAATCCTGGAGCCTGTGAATGTTGCCTCATATGCAAAAAAGACTTGGAAGGAGAGATTAAGGATTTTGAGATTGTCCTGGATTATCTTAGTGGCTCCAGTGTAGTAATGACAAGGATCCTGATGAGAGGAATGCAATATGAAGATGCTACCTTGCTGGCTTTGAAGATGAAGGAAGGGCCCAGGGGCCAAGGAATGAGGGCACCTCTAGGAGCTGGAAGACATGAGAACATGCTTCTCTCCTGGAGCCTACAGAAGGAGTGCAGCCCTGCAGACACCTTGATTCTAGGACTTCTGACACTAACCAGTCTGGTTCCAGCGTTTCCACAATATAGAAAGGAGATGAAAAAGGAAGTGTTGAAAACATGAGCTTAAACTGGTCTTGGAAATCTCAAAAACTAACCTCACCCATGAAAAAATGATGTTTGTGGTAATCTCCACTCTTTCCCGGACTTCCCTGGTGGCTCAGATGGTAAAGAATCTGCCTGTAATGCATGAGACCTGGGTCCCATTCCTGGGTCAGGAAGATCCCCTGGAGGAGGGCATAACAACCCACTTCAGTATCCTTGCCTGGAGAATCTCATAGGCAGAGGAGCCTGGTGGGCTACAATCCATAGGGTCACAAACAGTTGGACACTACTGAAGCAACTTAGCACGCATGCCCCCACACACTCAATGAGAAAGTAGCCTGAACCTCCAACTGATTATAAGAATGGCTAGCCAGTTTGGGGAGAATTTAATGGGCTCCTTTGAACCCAAGTGAGTAAAAAATTTGGAATCTTTTTTTTTTTTTTAAAGTTGGGTTTGCAGGCATCGGGGCACTGACCCATCCTTTGCACTGTGTCCTGAATTCCTGGTTCATTTATTTCATTCCACAGGGAGCCCTGCCCAGTAGAATTCAACTCAATATTCTAAGTAGTTCAATAACCAATTTTGCACCTAAGAGGCAATTCCTTCTGGGCAGGCTTCGGGGAAGACACTGACCCTGTATCCCTGTACATTAACAATTAAGAGCTCTTTTGCGTACTTAATCAAGGCTACTGAAAAGCAGATTGCAAATCCAGCCTGAGTCAGCTGTGGGAATTGGGAATTCCCAGACTTCTTCCGGAGAACCAGATGAAACACTTCCTTGTTTCTATAGGTCTCGGGGATTCCACCCCAATGGATCTGGTGCTGTGGTTGAATTCTTTCACCATCAACATGAACCAACCCGCCCCTTATACCTCCCCAGGTTACCCTGGGACACAGACACTGGTCTCCCAAGGCAGTCTTTTGGGACCTGCTGTTTCCCACGGTGACTCCCCTGAAGACACCCTGCTCGGGCACCCCAAGGGAACACCCAGCCCTGTAAGCCTGGGAAGGGGCAGGACAAATATGATGTCTATGGCAACACCAGGCTCCCCACCTCCTCTCTGCAAGCTCTGCTATTCCAGTCTGTGCCTGTGAGTCACTCCGTGCCTTCACACCCCCCTGCAATGCCGAGGGGAGCTCATATTCTGGGCCTTGAAGCTTTGCTTAAAAGGTCAAGATGTGAAGGCAGCAGGGGAAGGAGTTTCAAACCTTAATGAAAAAAAGTATGTCAGTTTTGGTGAGAGTTCTATGGGAGCAGGGGTGCCCATCAGGGCTCCAGGAGAGCCAGGTTTGGGAATGAGATGCTGGTGATGCTTGACCCCGGGACTCCACCTCGCCACCACTGACCATAGGTGACACCGCCACTGGGCTCCTCTGGCTCTGCCCTCACCAAGGAGCACTCGCACTCTGGGTGCAGGAGCCTAGCTGAGGAGCAGACAGATGCCCACATGGAGTGAACTTAGTGAAAGCGAGGAAGTCATTCTAGGATCCACCCTCCCTCCAGCCAACTCCCTCCAGCCCTGTAGTTAGTTTGTTTCTGATGCCCAAAACATAACCATTATTTTTCATTTCTGTTTTCGTTTAAGTAAAAAGATGCCAAGGCTGAGAAGGTCACCAAGCCTCATTATGGATTTGCACCTCAGGGCGTGTGAGTTTATCAGAGCCTTTCCTGAGAGCAGGTTTGGAAAGGAAAGAGGACAGAAGGCAAAGGGGCTCGCAGGAATATGGAGGAAGGGATTTAAAGGGAGAGTTGGAGTCGTACTGAAAGCACATCTTTTTGATAAAATTACGGTAAAATACACATAACGCGGGGCTTTCTGGTGGCTCAGATGGTAAAGAACTTGCCTGCAATGCAGGAGACCTGGGTTCTATCCCTGGGTTAGGAAGATCTCCTGGAGAAGGAAATAGCTACCCACTCCAGTATTCTTGCCCGGAGAATCCCATGGACAGAGGAGCCTGGTGGGCTGCAGTCCATGGGGTTACAAAGAGTCGGACACAACTGAGTGACTAACACACACATGACATCAAATTTACTGTCTTAATGTTTTCGAGTGTACAGCTCAGTGGCATGAAGTATACTCACACTGTTGTGGAACCTTCACCCATCTCCAAAATTTTCATCTTCCCAAGCTGAAACTCTGTCCCCCTTAGACACCAAGTCCCCCTCCCCCTCCCCTAGCCCCTGCCTCCCCGTACCCTACTTTTCTGTCTCTATGAATCTGACTCCTCTAGGGACTTTATATGAGCGGAATCATACAGTATTTGTCCTTCTGGACTGGCTTATTTCACTGAACATAATGTCTTCAAGGTTCATCCACGTTGCAGTAGGTGTCAGAACTTCCTTCATTTTAAGGTTGAGTAATAATAGTCCATTATGTGTATATATAATTAAGTCCCAGGTGGCACTAGTGGTAAAGAATCCACCTGCCAATGCAGGAGACTTAAGAGACACAGGTTCAATCCCTGGGTTGAGAAGATCCCCTGGAGGAGGGCATGGCCTCCTGCTCCAATAGGGTTGGCCAAAAAGTTCATTAGATTTTTTTGGTAAGATGTTATATAAAAAAAAATCTACCCATATATGTACACACGCACACACACACACACACACACACACACACACATATTGCATCTTATATAACATTGGTTGATATTCATTCATAGATGGTCACTTGCATTGCTCCCATCTTTTGGCTATTGTGAATAATACTGCTATAAAAATGAAAGGACAAATATCTCTTCTTAATCCTGTTTTTCATCCTTTGGGGTATATCTCCAGAAGTGAAATTGCTGGATCATGGAGTAATTCTATTCTTAATTTTTTAAGGATCTGCCATCCTGTTTTCCACAGTCACTGCCCCATTTTATATTCCCACCAATGGGGCACAACGGCTCCAATTTCTTCACATCTTCTCCAACACTTCTTATTTCCTGAAAAGCAGATTTTTTTATTCTTAAAATAAAGGGGGGGGGGAGGTCAAGCAAGAAGGCAGGAAAAGAAATGTAAAATAAAAAAAGCTCTATTTTTATAGTAAATTGTTAGGACTCAGTTATTCTTTCAAATAAACATTCTGTAATTATGGAAATTTAAGCAATTAGCAATTTCAAACCACCAACTGATCATTAACTAATATTTACCGAGTACCTACGATATTTCCTGAGATATTGTGATGTTGTGGGGATATTGTGATATTCCTGGGGATATCGTGATGAATAAGACGGCAAAGACCTCTGCTACCTAGGAGCTGACATTAGGCAGGGTGGACAGACAGACACATAAGTGAAGTTGTGATCAACCAACAACGTAATGAGACACACGAGAAGATAAAAGCTGAGGAAGCCACATCATTAAAGGAAGGGGATGGGCAGCTGGAGGTAGTGAAGGACTAGCTGAGGAGGCAACTCACCACGAAGAGCAAGAGGCTGGTGGCTATTTGAAAAGAAGGGAGCAGAGTTCTAAGCAGAGAAAGTCACGGCACACTGAGACCAGCTTGGTGGTCTGAGGAGCAAAAAGAAGGTCCGCGTGAACAGAACTTCAGGAATCAAAGACGGAGAGGCAGATGACAAGGCTGAGCAAGACGGCAGCCACAGGGAGGAGTCTTGTTATTTTGGGAGGTTTTTACTCCGAGGAGCAACACAGTCTGGTTTGAGTCACAGGATCGTTCTAGATCATGCTGGAAACTGATTGTTGGACATGAATGGTTCATCATTCAGGCAGGAGAAAATGGCAGCCTGTGCTTGTGGGACACAGTGGGATTGGAAATGGGAGGGCTGGGGGCTGTCGGAGAGTGAGCTGTAAAGGACGGATAAAGGACCACTCGGAGCATCTAGGCCTGAGCAGCTGGAGCGATGGCCATTTACTGGAATGAGAAAAACTAGGGGAGGCAATGGTTTGGTGGAGAGGACATGAGAAGTTTTGTTCTGGCCCCTATGTGACTGAATAGACCTCTACATGGGGATGCCTAGCAGACAGCAAATGAGACATTTCTCTAGGGCTTTGTGCAGTGGCCACATGATGAAATAGAAGAGGTGTGACCAGGGTCCCAGCCACTCTCGTTTGGGTGGAGTTCAGTGAGTCATCCCTTTTCACCTTCCCTGGGCTCCTCCCTGACACCCCAGCTCCCAGTGGCCTGTTGATGGTGGTGGCCAGTTACCTTGTCGAGCTGGCGGGCCCTTGCGGGAAGGCCTGCATAATGGGGCCTCAGGCGATGGTCTCCTTGGGCAGCTTCCTTAAGTGCATTTTCCTAGAACAAAAGGGAAGGGCATCGTGAGATAACATCCTAACACACGGATGGGGGTGAAGGGTTCTGATTTGAAATCAGACTGGGGTTGGGTGTGATTCTGTGATTCACAAGCCTTGTGGTGTGGGATGCGTTTCTTTTCCTCTTTCCAAGCCATGAGTTTCCAACTCTATAAAAACAGGAGGAGTGATACTTTACGATGATGTTACAAGTGGATAATAAAATAATATCTATAAAGCCTGTAGTGAAGTGTCCAGAAGATAAATCACATCTGATACATTGTGTGCTGACCTGCACTGCACCCTTGTGTCCTAAAGAGGCAACAGAACTGCTCGTCATCTGGAGTTTATGTCAAGCTCTGACCTGCCCCTTTTCCTCACAAGCACTGCTCCAAATATATTGCCATAATAAACAATACAGAAAACACTTAGAGGTTGGTCTTGCTCAAAAAGAAGGCAAAAAAAAAAAAAATCTATGAGGAAGGCTGGAGCACATGTCTGAAGTGGAACTCCTGGGACTCTCCAGATTCTAAGTCCAGAAAATTCTGAGTCCTCTCCTCTGCCTAATTTTCCAGGCAGAAAAAATTAGGAGTCCAATTATATTAGGCTATGAAGAAGTGAAAGTATCCTACCTGAGGCTAGAGACTTGAGCCAAGGTACTGCCTGAACCAAGGCTGAGGTCAAGTCCCCAACTCCCAAAGAAGGCTGCCCAGAGCTCTGGCACAGACAAGGTACTGCAGTGGAGAGGCCGGGAGACCAGACCCACTGGCTCATTGGTATCACCTGTGCAGGAACTCTGAGATACAAATGATAGAACCCAATTCAAGACCAGGAGCACCCATGGGACGGTACAGAATGACAAAGAAGTAAGACAAGAGCAGAGTGTGAACGCAGACAAGGAAAGAGAGAGAGGGGGTAAAAATCTCCCATAAAAGATGAGTCTGAAAACAGAAATTCCAAAACACAGAAAGAAAACTCACACTGCTAATGAGATTTAACAAAATCAGTAACCAGGATGAACTGACTCCAGAAGAAATAAAAATAATGAAGTGACCTGAAAATCACGCATCAGTGAGCAAGCTGAGGATTCTCACAAAGATAAAGAATGATACCCATTAAAAAGCACAAGGAAGAAGCAACGGGGACAATTAGTGTCCCATGGAGGGAGGCAGCAGCAACAGCCACCTGCAGTCAGGTCTGCAGGTTTCTTTGCTGGATTCTTCAAGTGTGTTCTCTGTTCATCTCCTAAGTGAGTTCCTATCTGGGGATCACCCACATCTGAATTGACTTGGGAATCTCCTCTGTAATACTTCAAGAGGTCTGAACTTGGGCTCATTCACACTCACGATATGAAAGGAACAGCAACCACAGGGTTACAGACACCTCCCACAAGGAGAAAGGGTCCTCCTGCTGTTTTCAGGCCCTGTATTTCAGTCAAGCCCCTTACCCTAGGCCACAGTCATTACAGTCTCCTCCCCTTATGGCATCTTCTGTGTTTGGTTCTGGAGAACAATGATCCCCAGCCTATGAGAAACTGCTTCCCTCCTCTGAGATGTTCCCAAAGGCATAAATTCATTTCCCCCTTTTTTACATAAAGCAACCACAATGTAATCCCCTGCCGGCTCCTTGGGGGACCTGGAGACATTGTGGGATATCCCACATGAGAACCACTGGCAATCACAAGGGATAGGTACACTCTCCCACACCCCTCACTCTTGACCTTGGAAGTCTTGGATTCCCCAAGGTGAAATAAAGGCAGCCATGTCTCAGAGAGAAACTTGTCTCAGGAGAAACTGTTTTTCTTTAAAGCAGGAGTTGATATTACTATATTATTTTTTAAAGATTTTTTTTTTTAACGTGGGCCATTTTTAAAGCCTTTATTGAATTTGTTACAATATTGCTTCTATTTTATGTCTTGGGTTTTGGGCCATGAGTCATGTGGGATCTTAACTCCAGGCCAGGGATTGAACCCATACCCCCTGAATTGGAAGGTGAGGTCTTAACCAATGGACAGCTAGGGAAGACCCCAGGAAAAACTTTAAGGAGGGGTTAAAACGTCAGTCCTGAGGTCATTCTGCCTAAATACAAACTCGAGCTGGTTCACGTGTAAGACCTATGACCTCAGGCAGGTTGCCTGGTATCTCTACACTCTCTAAGATGGAAGGATGTGAAAGCACGTACTCAGCAGCCATTTGGAGGACTAAATGAGATGGTTCTCCTAGAGTCCCGAGCATTTCCCTGCACACGACGGCGGCTCAAGCAGGGGTCACCTTCCGTACTGGAGGCACCACACTCACTCTGCACACCTTCCACAATCTGCCATAACCACCCACTCAGTTCCTGCCATCACCTTCCTCTGCCCCTCCCCGAGAAGAGTGGACTGCAAGAAGGCAACAGCGGGAAGTGAAGCAGGGCTGGCTCTTTCATCCAGTTTTCTGGTGGTTGTAGGAAAGTTGCATTCATCAATTTCATCTCTATTCCATCTCAGTGATTCAAGGTCAGCTGCTTAACCTGACGAAATCAATCTTCAAGAGAAAAAAGCCCAGGATCTAAATCCAGTCCAGGAAGCACTGATCCACAATATCACCAGGTAAACGGAGAGGGAGGGGTTTACCTGGCCATCTCATCCCCCAAATTGGTCCAAGCACGAATCTGCACTCGGGGTACCACTTACTGTACCGGTTCTCCCACCTCAAGGAACTAGAAACAGAAAGAGCTGCTGAGAAGCAAACTCAACCCCAAACAATTCTCTGCTCCACAGCAAACAGTTTAGTAGAGGCCAAACCCCCTTACACAGTGATGCTAAAAGAACCTATTCAGCACCCAACATGTCCAGGTAAAAGCCCAGAGAAGAGTGAAGAAGGATGCCACTTGAGCTACACGGACTATGTGATTTACTTGCTAAATTATAGCATCTCATTTATCCAGTCTTGTCATTTAGCCCTGAAAAAGCCCAGAGGTGGGCATGGGACAGGGGGACACATGTGGCCTCGCCCTCAATGCCGCAGTGACAGCAGAGAATGGTCCTCCCTGCCCCTTGGAGTAACAGGGCTTGGATGCTCCTCAGACATGCATGTTTCTTGGATTGCTTTAGGGGAAAATCCAGAAAATGCCTACTGCTCAGGCTTCCAGTCCCATGAAGATGCTGAGAAGTAGGAAGACTTACCCTGGAAGCTTTCATCATTGACACCGTGCAGGACCAGAGCTGCCCACCCGGGGAAGCTGTCACCGCTCCAACGAAATCTAGCCCTTCTGGATTAATCAGCACCACCAAGAAAGGGCTGCTAAGCAAGAGATAGAACACCTTACATACTGGTCGCATGCTTGAGACCAGAAGGCCCCCCAAAGATGTGGGCTTTTAGTTGCAACACGACAAAATGAGACTCGCCAACAGGCGCGGGTGCACGAGCTATGACAATTCACAGGAGAAGGAGGAGGAGGAGGAGGAGGATGGGGTGGACTTAATATAATCTGACATTCCTGCTGAGTAACGAGGATTTTCACAGCCTGGGGTAAAGGCGGCCGGTCACACCAGCGCCCAGATCACAGGTGTGCACACACACCTCCCTGTCACAGAGTGATCTGTGCCCCTCTGGCACCTCCTGTGCCAGAGGTTTGACACTGTTGACTACTGGGCACATCCGAGGACCCAGGAATTGAATCTGACAGCACACGCCCACTGCCTGGAGATGCAAAGCCAGTGACTCATGCATCACCAGGACTGTGATAACAAAGAACTTTCCAAGCACCAGCTGTATGAAATCACCCTCTAAGCTCCATCTTCTTGACCTGAAATAATGATTGTGAAGAGAGGAAAACCAGCCTCTGTGTAACTGTTCGCTTCCTGGGAAATGGTCCAGCTTCCCTGTCCTTGGGAGACTCTCAGCATCATGTTGGGATCAGACCGGATCTTGGATACTTTACATTTAAAGCCATCCAGGTAAAAGGACTTAGGATTCACCAAACAGTGGGTGCATGAGACAGGGTCTACCCTGTAGAAATCAAAACGCACGGTTTTCTGAATCTAGTTATCCGTAACCACAGATAGAAAAGGGCACAGTCTTTATTTCCACTTTGCAGATAAGCATTTGGAGGTTAGGATGAACTCCCAGCAGGCTGATAAGAGAGCTCTGGCATTTGAGCTGAAGAATTCTGAGGCCAGTGACCCCTGAAGCCTGCATCATGGGACTAAGGGCAAACTCCCGGTGAGACTAAAGGGAGGACCCAGGGTAGAGTGAGAGAAACAGAGATGTTAAAGCAGGCAGAAGAAGAGGCTTCTGCAAAGGGATGGTCAGGAGTGATGGGAAGCAAGCATGTGATGTCCTAGAAGCTAAGGAAGCACAAACTTGACAATGACGGTCCCCAGCATCAATTGTTGCCCAAGCCAGGTGAGGACCAAAGATGTTTAGTGGTTGAGGCACTGAAAGTGTTTCCCATGACCTCCAGGAGAGGTGCTGAGAGAGCACCTTCCTTCACTGTTGGTGGGCATGTAAACTGGTGCAGCCACTATGGAAGACAGTGTGGATGTCCTTAAAAAAGTAAAAGTAGAGTCGCCATATGATCCATCGATCCCACTCCTGGACATATATCTGGAGAAAACTGTAATTCAGAAAGATACATGCACCACAATGTTCAACGCAGCACTATTTACAATAGTCAATCCATGGAGGCAACCTAAATGTCCACTGACAGATGAGCGGATAAAGATGTGGCACGCATGTACAGAGGAATATTACTTAGCCAAAGAAAGAAAGTAATAATGCCATTTGCAGCAATACGGATGGGCCTAGAGACTATTATACCAAGTGAAGTAAGTCAGAAAGAGAAAGTCAAATATCATATGATATCACTTATATGCGGAATCTAAAAAAATGATATGAATAAACTTACCGACAAAACAGAAGGAGACTCACAGACACAGAAAACAAACTTATGGTTAACAAAGGGGAAAGACAGAGAGGGGTAAACTTGGGATTAACATTTACACACCAGTAGCTCAGGCTTCCCTGGTGGCTCAGAGGTTAAAGTGTCTCCCTGCAATGCGGGAGACCGGGGTTCGATCCCTGGGTCGGGAAGATCCTCTGGAGAAGGAAATGGCAACCCACTCCAGTATTTTTGCCTGGAGAATCCCATGGATGGAGGAGCCTGGTGGGCTACAGCCCACGGGGTCACGAAGAGTCGGACACGACTGAGCGACTTCACTTCACTTTCAGGTCAGTGGTAAAAATCTGCCTGCTAATGCAAGAGACGCAGGAGACATGAGTTTGATCCCTGGGTCAGGAAGATGCCCTGAAGAAGGAAATAGAAACCCACTCCAGTATTCTTTCTTGGAAAACCCCATGGACAGAGGAACCTGGTGGGCTACAGTCATGAGCTTGCAAAGAGTCAGAGAGGACTGAGCTACTGAACAACAATAAATGTATGAAATAGAAAACAACATGGATCTGCTGTACAGCACAGGGAACTATATTCAATATCTTATAATAACCTATAATGGAAAAGCATCTGAAAAAGAATATATATATATATATTTAACTGTATCACTTTGCTGTACACCTGAAACACTGTAAATCAACTATATTCAATTTTTTTAAGTTTTTAAAATTTTTTAAATAAAATAAAAATAAAAAGAAAGGTGCTGAGGAGGGACGAGCAGAGGTCACCTTGTGACTGATGGGAGAGAAAGAGGTCCAGAAACTGAGAGGTGATAGTTCTTGGAAGAACATTCGGTTGAAAAGGCGGAGTGAGACAAAGATGAACCTCCTAGGGACACAGGCAACCATGGGAAAGTGAAGATACAGGCTTTGGAAGCAGCAGTGTGGGAGGTAGCAAAAACCAGCGACTCCATCTTTCCGCTGCAAGTAAATGGATGTTGGAGGGGATAGACCCTCCAGGGAAATCCAGTTACAGCTGCAGGCAGTCATGCTCACGCAAGCAGCAGGAGACGAAAACAGGTGCACTGGGAAATAGCAAGGGGCAGGAGAGGATCACAGAGCATTTTGGGGATGAGAGCACTTGAGGGGAGATGAATGAACATTCAATTTCGCTGCAGCTGCGATTCATGGAGCTTCTACTCTGAACCAGGAGCTGATCTAAGCCCTTTGCTTTCTTCTTCTTTCTAAAAGCTTATCCAATTCTCATAACATCCCTATGAGGTGGACATTGCTATCCCCGCTTGGTGCACAAGGGAACTAAGGCACCAAGAGTTAAGTAACCTGAATAAGTAGCCTCCACGTACCAGGTGAAGGAGAGGGATTTGAGCCCAGGTGGGGATGCTCATGAGCACTGGACCACGCTGATCCCCACACCCCCAACATGCTGCATTCTTTTTTGGAAGAACAAGGTCCTGCAGCTTTCCTGGTCCTGAGAGCTGTCAGTGGGTTCAGAAATGCCTCCAATTGGGAGGAGTGGGGATTCTGAGAGACCTGGGACAGTGTTCCTCGGGCTGCGGGCCACAGATACAGTCTTGGGGGTGGTCTATGAAAAAAATGGTATTTTTTTGTGAAATCTGAAAAGAATAAATATGAGCATATTCTGTGCCTCCTTACTACTCAGTACTGAATTTTTTAAACGTATTTATTATTTATTTATTCGGTTGTGTTGGGTCTTAGCTGTGGCATGTAGACCCAGTCACAGCATGTGGACCTAGTTCCCTGGTCAGGGATTGAACCCAAGCACCCTGCACTGGGAGCCCGGAGTCTTAGCCACTGGGCCATCAGGGAAGTCCCCATACTAAATTTCAGCATCTGCCATTTGTGAATGTGTGTGTGTGTGTGTGTGTGTGTGTGTGTGTGTGTGTCTGCACTGACTTGAAGAATTACCCATCTCGACTGCCCCAAGATAATGAAAAGATAACAAAGTCTAATGTAAATGGTGTTTTCATGCACAGTGAAAGCCACACACCTTCACGTGTGCTTAAGAATCATAGATTTTGTAGGAGTTTGAAAGAGATCAGCAGTTGGAACGTTGAATCAACTTTCAGGCAACTGTCAAAGGGCACTATACTTACAAAAAAAATTCAGTTTAAGTAAAATTGTATCATCTGACACATTAAGTTACAATAAGTTTGGATCTCGAAATTTATTGTCTTCACTCATTTGTTTCTTTCTAATCTGTTCATTCATGTTGGCTTTATGGTTTAGAAAAGCTGTAAACATTTATAAACTAGTTTTATCACTGGGCACATGTAATTACATTATGAATATAAATATATAATCATATTATGTTCAAATATACTAAAGGCTATGTTGTATAATGTGCAAGTCTAATAAAATCATATTATGTAAGAATGATGTAATCATCAATTATAATGATATATAGTAAAAACAATTAAAATCAACACTGGGATATGCTTGATAATATTTTTCTTTCTGAATGGTCTTCCTGAGTGGTTCTAGGCTAAAGGCAAGGGCAGGGAAGATGAAGTGATTGGAAAAGAGGAAGGCAAGAAAGGGAACAAGAGTGTCTGACAGTGAGCCTAGGGTGAGAGCCGCAAGGAAAGAGGGAAGGGATAAATACAGGGTGGAAGGAGCTTCCTCTGCTCCTGTCCAGGGTCCTGATCATTGCTGAGCCCCACTCCTGCTCCCTGTGGTCAAGGCCCGGGACAGTTCTCGAAGTCATCACAGGCTTTGGAGAAAACGTTGGCACTCAGAGGACCTGGCTTTGCTACCTAATTCTAGCATATACCAAGTGTGGTTCTGGGCAAATTCTTTAATGCTCTGTGCATTCCTGGCAATTTAAATGAGATACAAAATAGATAACTAATAAGAAACTTCTGTATAGAACAGGCAGTTCTATTCAAGACTTTGTATTGGCTTACATATGGGGAAAGAATATAAAAAAGAGTGAATATATGTGTATATATAAATGATTCACTTTGCTGTACACCCGAAACTAACACAACATTGTAAATCAACTCTACTCCAATATAATTTTTTTTAAGAGATAATGCATATAAGCACACTTCGCAATCTGTAAAGGGCAATTTGAATGTGAACAATTGTTTTGCCAATAAAGGGGCTGCCTCTGTTTTCCTATAATGCTCTGGGATTCAGGGCAGGGAGAGATAAATCCAAGTTCCCTTCTGCATTCAGAAAAATCCATAAATGTGCATTTGCTTTCACTATGATACATGCAATTCTTTGACCTGTTTGATATTCAGGCATCGTCCATATGCCAATAATGCAATTACAGAGAAGCATACTGTGCCATTTAAAAGCTATTTTTCTAATATAGGTTAGAGACCAGCTGAAATGGAAAAATATAACACACTAAACAGGTTCTAATGTAAGTTCATGACCTAGAGAAACATTTGCATTTGAAAAAAGGCTTCTCTCAGTAATTGTATTTCATTAATTTATAAGTACCTACAATGTGCTAGGGCTTCCCTGGGAGCTCAGTTGGTAAAGAATCTGCCTGTAGTGCAGGAGACCTGGGTTCAATCCCTGAGTCAGGAAGGTTCCCTGGAGAAGGAAATGGCAACCCACTCCAGTATTCTAGCCTGGAAAATCCTATGGACAGAGGAGCCTGGCTGGCTATAATCCATGGGGTCACAAGAGTTAGACACTACTTAGCAGCTAAACCACCGCAACAATGTGGGCTTGGTCCTACTAAAGTCTGTTAAAAATAAATTTAGTGAAAATGATGCTTGGTTCCCATTGGTCACTATCATCAGAACCCAGGCTGCCTCCAAAGATAGCTCTTCTCTACCAAAAACGGTGGGATTGTGTTACGGGGGAGAGCCAACTTTAACTCCATGTCGGATCTGTTTCTTTTACTTTAACTTTCGCTTCCCATTGTTTTTGTTCACTAATAGGATACTGTTCATACATAATGGGCTGCCTCAGGGAACCCTGCCCCTCTGCCTGAATGTTGAACCAAAATGCTTTGTTCAGGATCCTATCCACCTACGGATGACTACAGGAGGGAAGTTTAAACAGAACTAGCATATAACCCAGTAATTCTGCAGGAGGAGAAGGGGATGACAGAGGATGAGATGGTTGGATGGCATCACCAACTCAATGGACATGAGTTTGGGTGAACTCCGGGAGTTGGTGATGGACAGGGAGGCCTGGTGTGCTGCGGTTCATGGGGTCGAAAACAGTCGGACACGACTGAGTGACTGAACTGAACTGAAAGCTATGGTTTTTCCAGTAGTCATGTGCGGATGGGAGAGTTGGACCATAAAGAAGGCTGAGAGCCAGAGAATTGAAGCTTTCAAATTGTGGTGCTGGAGAAGACTCTTGAGAGTCCCTTGGACAGCAAGGAGATCAAATCAGTCAATCCTAAAGGAAAGCAACCCTGAATATTAATTGGAAGGACTGATGCTGAACCTGAAGCTCTAATACTCTGGCCACCTGATGCAAAGAGCCAACTCATCGGAAAAGACCCTGATGCTGGGAAAGACTGACGGCAGTAGGAGAAGGTGGCGACAGACGATGAGATGGTTGGATGGAATCACTAACTCGACAGACATGAGTTTGAGCAACCTCTTGGAGATAGTGAAGGACAGAGAAGTCTGGTGTGCTGCAGTTCATAGAGTCACAAAGAGTTGGACATGACTTCGTAACTGAACAACAACAACAAAGATATATACCCAAAAGAATTGAAAACAGATGTTCAAAGAAATCCTTGTACATATATGTTCACAGCAGTGCTATTCGCAATGCCCCAAAGATGAAAACAACCCAGAGATGGACACAGCAGTCTCTCCAATGAATGGCATATCATTCAGCCATAAAAGGAATGAAGTACTGACATACACTACAAGGGGGATGAACCTCAAAAACAGCATGCTAAGTGAAAGAAGCCAGACATGAAAGGTCACAGACTGTATGTCTGATATGAAACATACAGAATAGGTAAACCCTCAACTTTAAAAAATTTGTCACCAGTCCCTCCAGCAACAGAACCTGAAGTGCTATGAGAGAAGAAAGGTTATTCCCCAATCATTTCTCCATGAGGTTCTCCTGTTGGAAGAGTATCTCCCTCATGGAGAGCCACTTCAGACAACTGGTCTCCTAGGTGCAAACAATGCTGCATTTGGTCCCCAACCAATAAGCAGCAGACTCCACTAGTGCTAGGGGAAAAAGCCGAGACCTATTCCTGCCAAAGGGACTTTCAGAGACACTTTTTCTGTACATGACTTCAGGATAACCTGCTGAATATAGAACCAAATTCCTGCAAAAATGCGACACTTCCATAGGCTTGTTCAGGGTACACAATGCATAAGAATTAAAAAACCATATCCCACCTACTTCCCTCAAAGAAGTTAAAGATGGCTTGTAATTAAAATATTTATCCAATAGGCAGTTAAGAATAAAAAAAGAACCAAATATAGAAAAATGTATTCCAGGAAATCATATCAAGGATTTTACTCACTGATGGAGCATCACATTTGAGCACAGAACTTGCCAGCTTGTAACTGGAAGGACAAGTTATCAGAACTTTGTTAATGTAAAAGATGAGCTGCCTAGGATCCTTCTACAAAGAACACAGCAATAAAATATATATGTGTGTCTTTTTTAAAAAGCTTTTGATTTTTCAAGGGGTGGTTTATTATTATTGTTACAAATTGGCACCACTTCCTCAAGAGCTTTGGCGTCCTACACTCCTGTCAATCTAGAGCCTTTCTTTCCTTCACCTCATTTTAAATTCTTGCTCATGGAAACTTTTGAGTTATGTGAGCAAATGGAAATAGTGATGCTGCAAACTGGTCCAACCAGGCAGAGTCAGCCTATAAACTTGGGCAAACTGAATAGCCAGTCACACAGTAAGACCAAGTTTCACCCCCAGAAACTGACCACTCTGATTGATCATTAACTAGATTTGCCTTATGATTGAGGGACCTCTGTTGTTGCTGCTGCTGCTGCTGCTAAGTCACTTCAGTCGTGTCCGACTCTGTGTGACCCCATAGACGGCAGCCCACCAGGCTCCCCTGTCCCTGGGATTCTCCAGGCAAGAATATTGGAGTGGGTTGCCATTTCCTTCTCCAATGCATGCATGCATGCTATGTTGCCTCGGTCATGTCCCACTCTGTGTGACCCTATGGACAGCAGCCCACCAGGCTCCTCCATCCACAGGATTCTCCAGGCACTTCTAGGTGTTCAAAAATACATATTTGAGTTTAGGTTTAAATGTCTTTTGTTCACATTGTGTTACATCTCTTATCATAGAAAACAGACAAAATTCCTTTCCCACCTCATTGTTTCCGATTTTTTTTTTTTCCATGCTGTGAAGCATGCAGGATCTTAATTCCTTAACCAGGCACTGAACCTTTGTCCCCTGCAGTGAAAGTGTGGAATCTTAACCACTAAACCACCAGGGAAGTTCCTGGATGTTTCAGATATTTTTAAGTTAGCCTTTTATTTTATTTTATAACTAACAGGCAGTATTATATTAGTTTCAAATGTATAGCATAGTGATTTGATATTTTTATACGTTATGAAATAATCACGGCAACAGGATTGGTTATGATCTGTCATGACACAAAGTTCTTACGGCATTGCCAACTCTATTCCCTATGTGCACATCACATCCCTGTGACTTAGTTATTTTATATTTTATAAGTGGATGCTTGTACCTCATCTCCCTCATCTAATGCATCAAGCCTCCAAACCCCCACCCTTCTGGCAACCACCCATTTGTTTTCTGTATCTGTGAGTCTCTTTTTATTTTGTTGTTTGTTCATTTGTTTTTTGAATTTTATATATAAGTGAAATCATACAGTGTTTGTCTTCCCCTAACTGACTTATTTCACTTAGCAGGCTCATCCATCTTGCCACAATGACAAGGTTTCATTCTTTATTATGGCTGAGTACTATTTCATTGTGTGTATACCACATCTTCTTTATCCATCCATCTGTTGATGGGTACTTCATTAACTTTTTAGATTGAAGTAAAACACACACATTCTTCAGTTTAAAAAGTTAACAAAGTTTGCATCAATAGATGGATGGATAGAGAAGATTTTTAGCCTGAAGTGAAACACACACTACATGCTTCCCAGGTAGTGCTAGTGGTAAAGATCCCGCCTGAGGCAGGAGACATAAGAGACACAAGTTTGATCCCTGGGTTGGGAAGATCCCCTGGAGAAGGAATGGCAACCCACTCCAGTATTCTTGCCTGGAGAATCCCATGGGCAGAGGAGCCTGGCGGGCTAGAGTCCATGGTGTTGCAAAGAACTGGACATGACTGAAGCAACTTAGCATGCGTGCAAAACATACACACACACACAAAATTGCACAAATCATAGGTGTACAGCTCTGTTACTTTTTACAAAGTGCAAATATCAGCACAATCATAGCTCAGATCAAGAAACAGAACTTTTCAGTAGCTCCAAAATTTCTCTCCTGCCTTCTCCCAATCAAGATTCTCCCAAAAGGTAACCACTAATTGTTTTGCCTGCCTGCTAATTTTATATAAATGAATACAAATAATTGACAGAAATAGGGGTGTGGAGTACTGTCAGACAACGTTAAAGGAAAAAGAATTGTTCTTGTAGATGATTCAACTGTGAGAGACAATACCATCTCACCCATAATCAAGTTACTCAAAGAATCTGGTGCGAAAGAGGTACATATTCGTGTAGCTTCACCACCAATTAGATATCCATGCTTCATGGGACTAAACACACAACAAAAGAAGAGCTTATTGCCAATAAACCAGAATTTGAGCATATTTCAGATTATCTAGGAGCAAACAGTGTTGTATATCTGTCAGTAGAAGGACTGGTTTCATCTGTACAAGAAGGAATGACACTGGAAAAACAGAGAGTGAAAAAGCAAGACATTATGGTTCAAGAAAATGGGAATGGTCTGGAATGTTTTGAAAACAATGGTCATTGTACAAAGGAAGATATTATGATTCAAGAAAATGAGAATGGTCTGGAATGTTTTGAAAAGAATGGTCATTGTACGGCTTGTCTGACTGGAAAATACCCTGTGGAACTGGAATGGTAGCTGCCGGGGCAGACATCATATTTCAGGACACAAAAGCTGGTGAAGAAGTTGTGGTGGTTATACCTTTATTTACTGTTACTCAGTTGGTACACTGTGAAATGCCACATGCTTGTAAGTTCTGAGATTTTTTTTTTTTCTGAAAAGGATACCAAATTGCTATGATTTATTCAGTAATCCTGGATAAATACTTTGGTATTATGTAGGAACTTGGATGATCCTTTCAGTTTTATTCAGCACTGTTATTTTTTAGAGATCATGTACATTTCAGATCATCAGGAGTAATGTAGCAGATAGGTGAATTTCTGTTTTAGAGAGGATTGCCAGGTATTATACTCCCACAGGTTCTTAGGAAATTTTGTGGAATGTTTAAGAGTTACTGAAATTCATTTATGGAATATTTTCAAGGGAGGTCACACTGCTGGTTCGTGTCAGAGCCTGAACCTCCATCCATGCATTCAGAGCCCATCCTCTGCACCTGCCACTCTCTCCCCTCCCAAGCAGGAGACTAAGGCCGCACGCACATTAGTACACAGTACTGTGAAAGCATCCCGTCTGTGCCACCCTGCAAGCCGGAGTCTACACACTTGAGCTTTTGAATGTCTTCACTATAGTAAGCAAGCACATTTTCCAAAGTGGAAAAATAGATTTTACAGGATTTGCATCAATAGAGTGAGTCACGAGCGTTACAGGCAGCTGAGAACCCAACTGATTTTACATGCTCTCGAGTCAAGGGCAGTTATAAACTTGGCTTCTCCCTCCCATTCTTCTATCTTGTTGTCAAGAGATCATGTGGGGGCCACCATGCTGTAGTACCAAGTAAGGAGGGGGCCATGCAGGGTGAGCCTGGGGGTGATAAAAGGGGAGGATGTGCCTGTGACCCTGCAGACTCTCTGCAGCTGGCTGTCATTTACCTTCTGTGACCTTCTTAGACCAGGTGTCAGCAAACCATGCCCCACAAGCCAAATCCAGCTTGCCTCCTGTTTTTGTGAATAAAGTTTTGTTGGAACACAGTCATGCTAACTCATTTACAAAATGATTTTTTTTTCAGAAGCAGTTCAATTGTGCACAGCAGTGCATGGTGTCTGTGACTCAGAGATGCTGTCATGTCCAGTGGAATGAGATCTAGGACACCAGAGATTCATGAACAGAGAGCAGAATGAATCTATATCTATAGTGACAGAAATTTTTTAAATATATACACATCTATTGTTGAATGTTTTTTTTGTTGTTGTTTCCTTCTTATTTCCCTTTACCATTAACCCTTGAATAATTCAGGGTTGGGGCACTGACCCTCCATGCCGTGGAAAATCCACATGGAAATTATAGTTGTCCTTCCTCCACACATTCCCTCCATATCCACATGGTTCAGACTCCTGTTGTTCAAGAAGCTATACAGTATTCTCTGAATGTTACATAGAGAATCAAAGAAGGAAATAGAGATTTCTAGAAAATGTGGTCAGGGAAAGTGGCTCTGAGAAGAGGTGTCTAAGCAGAGACCTAAACTCAGTGAGGGAGCAGGGTGGACATCTTGGGGAAGGACATCCAAGCAGAGGTGATGAAACTGAGCAGGACCCTGTGGGACTCCTGGACATGGAAGCCTTCCTAATCAGGGAAGGGAGAGGATGCAGAGACAAGGGAGGAGCAATTAGGAAACAGTAGTGCAGTCCATCCTCAAGGAAATCAGTCCTGAATATTCATTAGAAGGACTGATTTTGAACCTGAAGCTCCAATATTTGGCCACCTGATGTGAAGAACTGACTCACTGGCAAAGACCCTGATACCGAGAAAGATTGGAGACAGGACAAGGGACAACAAAGAATGAGATGGTTGGATGGCATCACTGACTCAATGGACATGAATTTGATCAAACTCCTGGAGATGGTGAAGGGCAGGGAAGGCTGGTGTGCCACAGTCCATGAGGTCACAAAGAGTCAGACACGATTGAGCGATGGAATGATGAGTGCAGCCTTGGGACAAGGTCCTGGTTCCCCTGCAAGGGATCAGTTCAGTGCAGTCACTCAGTTGCTTACTGCTGGGAAGAAGAGCTGTGACCAACCTAGACAGCATATTAAAAAGCAGAGACATTACTTTGCCAACAAAGGTCTGTCTAGTCAAAGCTATGGTTTTTTAAGTAGTTATATATGGATGTGAGAGCTGGACTATAAAGAAAGCTAAGCACTGAAGAACTGATGCTTTCGAACTTTGGTGTTAGAGAAGACTCTTGAGAGTTCCTTGGACTGCATGGAGATCAAACCAGTCAATCCTAAAGGAAATCAGTCCTGAGTATTCATTGGACTATCCTTCAAGGGATACATACAATATCTTTGAGCTCTTTCACAGATACTGAAACCTCAACAAATGGAAGATGTTAACATTCTTCATTCCAGAGAAGATCACAATTTGATAACCTCAAGAAGTTCATCAAGAGACCAGCTGAAGCCAGATTAAAGGAGTGCTGGCCCCGCACACATCCTGATCCTCATCAGCAAAAGTGAAAGTGAAAATGAAGTTGCTCAGTCGTGTCCAACTCTTTGTGACCCAGTGGACTGTAGCCTACCAGGCTCCTCCATCCACAGGCTTTTCCAGGCAAGAGCACTGGAGTGGGTTGCCATTTCCTTCTCCAGGAGATTTTCCTGGCCCAGGGATTGAACTCAGCTCTCCTGCGTTGTAGGCAGACGCTTTACCATCTGAGCCACCAGGTAAATCCTCCTTATCAGCAAGCCTGCCCTTAAATCATTGTTATAAAATCCCTCTGGGTTGGGATACAGTTTTGAGCCATTAGCCCTACTGTGGCCCTCTTTGCCTGACAAAACAATAAAAGTACTTTTTTCTACTTCACCCAAAACTTTGTCCCCAAGATCCAATTTGGCACCAGTACACAGAGGCTGAGCTTTCAGCAACAGTGCCTGCAAGTGAAGAGTCCCCAAGAGCAACACCAGGACAGACAATAGGCAAAGTGTTGACAGCCAGGCAGCCAGGTGTAGACTATGGCAGGAGCTGGGGTTTTACTCAAAGGTTGATGGAAAACTTTAAAGGGTCGAGAGCCAGGGGGTGGCAACATCTGCCACAGGTTTAGAAGGATCACCTAGAAGAGGATGAACAGGGAAGAATGGGAAGTGGGGGTTAAGGGAGGGACCAGGTAGACCCACTGGAGGTTAGCGCATTTGGTCAGAGATAAGAGGGTGTCTGATTTAGGGATGAAGATAGAGGAAGTGACCAGGGGCTGCAGGATGGTCAGGGACCCCAGCACAGGCACATTTTCCATGAAGCCAAGTCTCTAAACTTCAAACCACGGCCATCAATTCTTTACTCAAACCTGACAACAATTTTTATCATAGGGTATCTGCTTAATCCCTTGCTTTTGAAAACACACATAATCCTGTTGCTGAAAAAGAAAATAGCAAATTGAATTTGAGAACAGAGGGTGGTGGATGAAGAAGAATTCTTGAACTTCATGTTCTCAAAGAATTATTAAAGGAATAATCCTGTTGTCAGAAAGGATTCACTCTGCATGACAATCACATTCTAAAACCCCAATCACCAGGCCCAAATAGATGTCTGCTCTCCATAGCTTCCTTGTGACTCCAGAGCATAATTTGACTTCACTAATGCTATTTGATCTCGAAGACAATGAGTTTCATCCACTAGGACCCCAGGGTTTCCTATGGGATTTTTTTGTTTTTTTGAAAAAGGGAAATAGCCTTTCTGTTGTTAAGTAGGAACAAAACTGATTTATAAAGATGCTTCAAAAGAAGG
The DNA here is from genome assembly GCF_032405125.1 of Capricornis sumatraensis. NCBI lineage: Eukaryota > Metazoa > Chordata > Mammalia > Artiodactyla > Bovidae > Capricornis > Capricornis sumatraensis. The sequence continues at coordinate 53,438,784 of NC_091085.1, read as the reverse complement.
GGAAATCATAGTCTGCTCTGTCATTATTCTTTATTAATCTGTTAAAACACCCCTGTGAAGCTGGGTACTTGGTGTTTGGACCTTGAACCATCACAGATCTGTGGGAGGGCATGGACTAGTGAACCTGTCATTTCTTCACATATAGAATGGAGTTGATGCCATTTCCTTTTTTCATCTCTCAGGGTGTTGATGATGAAATGAGGATATGTCTGACTGTCTTTCTACAGTGCCTGGATCCTTTCTACAGGCCCTAAAGACCCTGTGTTTAGTCTTCAGTACTCTGTGTAAGTCTGTAAGGCTCAGGCTGAAAGATGGAAAGCTACATTTCCCGGCCTCCCCAGTAGAGGAGGCACTGGAAGGAAGTGGCAAGTAGGGGTGAAATTTGCTCAGTCCTATCTGACTCTTTGCAACCCCATGGACTATACAGTCCATGGAATTCTCCAAGCCAGAATACTGGAATGGGTAGCCTATCCCTTCTCCAGGGGATCTTCCCAACCCAGGAATCGAACCAGGGTCTGCTGCATTGCAGGCAGATTCTTTACCAGCTGAGCTACCAGGGAAGCCTGGATAAACATGTAGGCAAAATATAATTGCAAAAATGAGTTATTTTCTTTGAAGACCTGTAGACATGAAGATAGAGAGCAGAGGCATTAAATACACATTTTAACACATACAAATAAATATATCATATATTAATAGGGCATCACCGGTGTTTCAGCAGTAAAGAATCTGCCTGCAAGAGCCTCAAGAAATGCAGGTTTGGTCCCTGGGTCGGAAAGATCCCCTGCAGAAGGCAAAGGCAACCCACTCCAGTATTCTTGCCTGGAGAATCCCATGGGCAAAGGAGCCTGCAGGCTACAGTCCATGGGGTCGCAAAAAGCTGGACATGACTGAAGCAACTTAGCACATACGTCATATACTAATATACTTTTGTATATTCTATATAATTTTTCTTTTGAAAGTAATAAAATTCATTACAGATTATTTAAGAGATCTTGAAATGATAATAGAAAAGAAAAATCAGCTGTATTGTCCCCACTCAGAAATACCACTCTCCACTTTACATTGTACTCACTGTCCCCAATTTTTTCTCTCAGATAGTTATTACTAAATACTCATGTCTTTTTATTTTGGCAAAACTAAGACTATATTGCATGCAGTGTTTCAAAACTTACAATGTTGCAACGATTTTCGTAAGCCACAAACTATTCTCCTAAAATAGAATTTGTAATATCTGCAGGCTGCATCAAGGTCACGCTGCCTGCTGGCTCTGTGGTCTGAAAGGGTACCAGCAGAGAGAACAGTGGGGGCCATATAGGGGCCCTGGGGACTTCCCTGGTGGTCCAGTGGCGAAGAATCTTTCTTCCAATGCAGGGGACACAGGTCAAATCCCTGGCTGGGGAAGTAAGATCCCACATACCACTGGACAACTAACCCATATACCGCAACTACCAAGCCTGCTTGCCACAACTAGAGAAGCCCTATGTGGTAACAAAGATCCAGCGTGTGGAAACTGACGACCTGATGCAGCCAAAATAAACAAACAAATAAATTTTTAAAAAAGGTTTCAAGCAATTCCGAACTTTAAAAAACAAAACAAACAAACAAAAAAACCAGAATAACCATCAAATATCACATCAATAGCAGAAAAGGGACATATTATTTTAAAAGCCCTATGAAAAAGCCTTCTTTCAAGCTAATGACCCCTATCTCTGCATTAGCAATAGATGTCACTTTATCACCAGCACAGGCATGCGAGAGCATGGCTGTTTTAATTCTTCTATACAGGCATCAAACTGTTATATTCTATGTAATCATTCTTCTCTAGTTTATGATATTGCAGCAAAACAAAAAGCCACAGGATTTGGGGTTCATCAAAAAGGACTTAGTTCTGTTCTCAACACAGTGACTTGGTGGGAAGAAGAAAATTCCACAAAGCTTGTGTAAAGAAAGAAATAAGCAGCACCAACATAGAACAGCTTTAGTATGACATCTTCTCCTGGAACAGAGTCTGGTCCCCTCCCAGGACACACCTGAGTCACTCCTTGTTTCTTTCTGTTGACTTTCTTTCTTCAGGCAAAGATTAAGAAACCATGCGCATCCTTTTTTTTTTTTTTTTTTTTCCTGGCCTCAAAAGCAATCTCCTTTAGGGGCAAAATTAAGTTGACTATGTCCATAAGAATGATGGTTAGTTAGAGTCTAGTGGCTGAATAAGATCTGTGGATCTCTTAGTCCACAGCGTTTTTTATTTGCTTCTTTTTTTTTTTAATTATTTTTATTTTTGGCTGTACTGGGTCTTGATTGCTATGCAGGCTTTCTCTAGTTCTGGGGAACAGGGACTGCTTTTCCTTGCAGTGAATAGTGGCTTCTTTTGTTAAGGAGCATGGCTTCAGCAGCTGTGGTTCATGGGCTTAGTTGTCCTGCAGCATGTGAGGTCTTCCCGGGCTAAGGATCTCACTCTTAACCACTGGTCCACCGGGGAAGCACTTGTTGGTCTTTTTGAGCTATTTGCCAATCCTTCACAAATCAAAACAATTCACATAAAAATCTGAATTTCTGTCTTCTGAAAAATTGGAAGTGCTGGCACCTGTGGTGGGTTGAAGGAGTAAGGAGGCCAGCCCTGTGAAATGCGATACCCATCCTCTGATTTACTCCGACTTCCACTAATCTCTACTGTCTCCCCAGGGCTGAGGATGAAGAGAGGACCAGTGGTTATGTATCACACTTGTGCTGTTATCTTTCTTATGTTATGGAAACATTTCCCTACATCCATACTTTCACAGAGATGAGGAAAATGAAACGCAGACTGCAGATTATTTCTTGTGTCTGCATATCTTCTATGATATTCTTTCTGTGTCTTCTCTATTATATTTTTTGAATGAAGATGTTTCTGTTTTTTCTCTTATAGAGCAAAACTCTCAGGATGGTTAAGGCTCTTTATAATGAAGACAATAAACATATTTTTTTAAGTATATGTACATTTCTATGTGTGGGCTTCCCTGGTGGCTCAGTGGTAAAGAATCTGCCTGCAAATGCAGGAGACATGGGTTCAATCCCTGGGTCAGGAAGATGCCCTGCAGAAGGAAAAGGCAACCCACTCCAGGATTCTTACCTGGGAAATCTCATGGACAGAGGAGCCTGGCTGGCTACAGTCTGTGGGGTCTCAAAAGAGTCAGCTATGACTTAGCAGCTAAACAACAATAACATTCCTATGTAAAGACTTTTCCAAACTTCGAGTTTCTTTCTTATTACTTAGTTTTCCAGAGAAATAACGGGAAGAAAAATCTCTTGACCTCAGTTGTGTGGACACCCCCGATTTATTAGTATAAAATTCAGTTGTAATATGGAGACCAAAGGCAGATGGTTTTCTAACCATCATATTTTAACACCTTGTTAGCAGACTCAGTATAATATTAATCAAAGGTCTACATTTTATGTTAACATTGGCTGCAGAAATTGCTTTCCAAAAGCTTTCCATGGGGAGGCCTTGGGACTTAATAAAACTCAACAGAAGCAATCATGGCCTGCCAACAAGGTGTGGAAGATTACATCGTTCCCCGCTGCAGGAGGGAAATGAAAAGCCTGATTTACTCTCTCAAGTCAACGGGAGGATTCAAGATGTGGCCACATTGTTAGCTGTTCCCAACTGGCTCTCACCAACTCTCTCCCAATGCTGAGGATCTCTGAGAAAACATGATCACAGAAAACTGCTCAAGCTGCTTCCCCCTCTCAAGCATCCTCTTGATTTTCTACCCAGTGAAGACAGACAAAAGATACTCACTATATTTCAGAAATACTCATTTAAGTTGCAGGAGTTTTCCACTGAGAAAGACCCAATGCCTCTTTCAGAGCTCCTTCCTTCTACTAAATAACTGTTTATTCTGCTGTTGATGGTGCCCAGATCTTTCTGCTTGGGGCTCAGGATAATCATACCTTTTAAAGTATTTATTTTATTTATTTGGCTGTACCAGGCCTTAGTTGCAACATACGAGATCCTTAGTTGCAGCATTCAAACTCTGAGTTGTGGCATGTAGGATCTAGTGCCCTGACCAGGAGTTGAACCTGGGCCTTGCATTGGAAACAAGGAGTCTTAGCCACTGGACCACCAGGGAAGTCCCAGGACAATCGTATCTTAGGTAGTAGCCACCATGAGCAGAATCACTTGCTCTGGTCACCCTTCGATAATTGGCCAGTATCTAAAAACTATCAAAGACTAAAAACCACTCTTCTTCAAAGGTTGAATGGAAGTAACAGAAGAAGAAAAGTCCGTGACTAGTTTCATTTGTGTCATGAAATGAAGGATTTGATCGTGAGTCCTAGACATTCTGCAACGTGGAAGATACAAAGAACAAAGTGGATGGAGGCAGGGTGCTGAGATCCATTCTGCTGCTGCTGCTACTGCGGCTGCTGCTAAGTCGCTTCAGTCATAACCCGACTCTGTGCGACCCCATAGACGGCAGCCCACCAGGCTCCCCTGTCCCTGGGATTCTCCAGGCAAGAATACTGGAGTGGGTTGCCATTTCCTTCTCCAATGCAGGAAAGTGAAAAGTGAAAGTGAAGTCGCTGTCATGTCCAACTCTTAGCGACCCCATGGACTGCAGCCTACCAGGCTCCTCTGTCCATGGGCTTTTCCAGGCAAGAGTACTGGAGTGGGGTGCCATTGCCTTCTCTGGAGATCCATTCTAGATCTCTATAATGTCTGGTTTCCTTTTTCGCCACCTCTTCGTGGTTTTTCTCCTATTTCATTTCCACAGATGAAGCAAAGAATGTGATCTCTCATCAATTAGACTACAGAATGTTTTCAAATGTTCTTTTTTATCACTTCCATGAAACTTGATTCTGTTCAAATCCATCTCACCTTTAGGACTTTGACTCAGGTAAGAACCCTCTTGGGAGACCAACTCTTGGTTGGCAGCTGTGTGGTGAGACATCTTTCGGAGGACTTTTGCAAAATTGACTGGATGCTGATGATTCTACGAAAGTATTTCTGGGAAAATTTATACATCTGTGCCAATAATTCCATTTCCCCTTTAATTGATTAGTTGAACAATCCTAGGAAACTTGTAAGAAGTGCTGACTGAGTACATTTTATTCAATGTGATTTCCACTGTGGGGAGGACTGGCTGTTGGATATTTTGTCACTTTCTGTAAAACTAAACCAAGAGTCAGCATCTTCAAATCCAAATAAAAATCCCCTCTGATAGATGGTTCAAGCAGACACCTGATGCCCAGTCTGGGGGAAAGCATGTGAAAACTTGGCCTTATTTATCTGTTGCTACAATGAAGAGATGAAACAGCACCCATGGGCAAAGTAATTCAAATGCTTCACAAAACCAATCAAGCTATAACTTAGATGTGGGCTAGAGGAAGAGAAAGGGGCTATATGTATGTTTATCCTGTACCAGGGAAGGTGTCTTCTGCCTCAATTGCCACTTTACATCATGCCCACGTATGTTCTGCTTCTCTAGCTGAGCTTTCTAAGGACCTCCAACTCAATCCCCTGAAAAAGTTTCAGTGTAAAAGATATGCAAAGATAAAAGCGAAGATGCTCACAAATCTTCCTTCCTCCAACAAAAACTAAAAGAGGAATCCAAGAGCACTGTATAATAGAGATGTCAATTTTCTGGTTTTGATAACTGTTGGTGGTTATAAATGGTGTAATCTATTGGGGTAAGCTGGGTAAAGACCCAAGATGCAGAAGGAATTAACACAGAAACTGTGGGTAAAGTGTACACAGGAACTCTGTAATATTTTTGCAATGTCTATGTGAGTCTCCACTTACTGCAAAATAAAAAGGTTTTGAAAATTAAACTATAAAATGCAAGACAGAACATGGGCTGTTCTCTGCCAATTTGTCTGCGGTTTAATAAATAAACACCTGAGGCAGGGTATTAAGTTCCATAGGAGATTTAAAATCTGTGCAAGAGGTAGCCTCTGCCCATGAGGACTTTATGGTCTATCTGGGAAAAGAGAGTTCAGAAATACAGATGTTTAAAACTGGTACTTCAGTCATGTCTGATTCTTTGTGAGCCTATGGACTGTAGTCCACCAGACTCCTCTGTCCATGGGATTCTCCAGGCTAGAACACTGGAGTGAGTTGCCATGCCCTCCTCCAGGGGATCTTCCCAACCCAGGGACTGAATCCACATCTCTTTATACCTAAAATATATAACTAATGAGAATATAACGTCTACCACAGGTAACGCTACTTAATGCTCTGTGGTGAGCTGAATGGGAAAAAGGGAGAGGATATATGTATATGTATGACTGATTCATTGCTATACAGTAGAAACTAACATGACCTGGTAAGGCAAATATACTCCAATAACAATTAAAACAAACAAAAAACAGGCTTTCCTGGTGGTCCAGTGGTTAAGAATCCGCCTTGCAATGCAAGGGATACTGGTTCAATTCCTGGTCTGGGAAGAGCCCACATTCCTCAGAGCAACTAAGCCCATGAGCCACAACTACTGAAGCCCAAGGCCCTAGAGCCCATGCTTCATAATGAGAGAAGTCTCTGCAACGAGAAGCCCACACACCACCACAAAGAGTAGGCCCCACTTAGTGCAACTAGAGAAAGCCTCTGTGCAGCAAAGAAAGACCCAGCTCAACCCAAAAACAAAATTACAAAAATAAATAAATCATAACAGAATGAAAACAAAAAACAATGGCTTGCTGTACTGTGACCTCAGAGAAGGTGGTGTTCAGGTGTCTTTCACTTCTGATCCCCAAATTACCTGACACACAGTGATCATTGAGTCAATTTTTATTGAGTGAGGGATTAGATAGGAATGAATGAAGATGCTAAGGGTTTACATGGAATCACATGGATCAGAAATTACAAAAAGGAGATCTCCAGGTATGGAATTCTACCGAGGAAATAGAGTCTCTGCCAGTCAGCCAAGCAAGTCACATTTGTAGAGATAGTTTGGAACAGCCTGGGATCAGACAAGAGAGGGGCTTCAGTTTCAGAGAGAGAATTTATATAACTTTGTCATTTTCCTAGGACCCCACAAAATGTTTCCCATGATTTAATTAATGCATAATGTTTCTCACTTCATCTCTCCTGTCTGTGTTCATGTATACACGTCCATAAGCACTCAGATGTTATACAATAAGGATTGTTAATTTAAAAAATAAACAAGTTTTGCATAGTTATTTTGAAAATAATAACATGCAAAAATGATAATTTTGTTCTTTCCTGCCAATTATATTTCTGAATTATTTTTCTTGTTTTATTGCTTTGGCAAAGACTGCTAGTCTAATGAATGGTGAATTATAGGGGGATGTCAGCCCTGGTGACTATAGTTGTCTACTTCCAATTCAAGGAGATATGTATTCTTGACCCCCCAAAATTCATAAATATAGTCAGGGAAGAAAGACACCAGAGGAAATTGAGCAGGGTCTCCAATATGTAAGCATTCCAATGGATCCCTCCAGTGTTGCAAAGACCTAAAGCATGCTTCAAGTAAGATTTTCAGTTAAAGGTAATTCTTTTCTGAAAAAAAGACCTTATAGTTACCTTATAGGATTTTATTCATACATGAACCACCTCCCTGAAAAGATATCAAATGGTCTAGCAGTTTCATTTAATGTTAGCAGTAAATTATGAAACACAAGCTTAAAAGAAATAGCTTCAACTGACAGGAGTGCATCCAGTAATTTCAGGTCCCATATTAATTACATGAATCATTAAATCCTTGTTAAAGGAGTTTCCAAGGTATGAGTTGAACTGGATAATGGGCTGTTTATGCTAATAACTGCTTCAACACCTGTAAGATGTGTTCACTGGTATGATGCTAACACATGGCAGTGACATAAAAATCAATAGCACAGCCTCTCGCAAATAAAAACGTAACAACTTAATGAAAACCCACGAAATTCACATCCTCTGAAATAATTTTGGTTAGTGGGGATGGAAGAATGGGCAGTGTGCAAAGTCTAAATTGAAAAAAATACTTCATGTGATAATCACATAAGCAGAATTAGCTTTGACACAAATTATCTCTTCTTTCCAAAAGTGATTTGATAAGTAAATGAATTCACGAAATAAAATTAGCATATTAATCTATTTTCCATGACAACTATACAACTGCAGTAAATTAGGACAAGATTTGTGTCTAAAATGTAAGGGGATATAATAACGGCAATAAAGATAATGAGAGTATTTTTTTCCAAAATAGTACTCTACTAAAACATGACGTCTTAAAAGCTGTTGGTGAGCTGATAAGGAAATGGGCAACATTAACCCTGACAGTAGGAATTAATATGGCAAGGTCGTATTTTCATAACAAATCAGATTGTTGATTCTGCCTGTTTCATATAAAAGTTAGTTAGTGTTAGTCACTCAGTCGTGTCCGACTCTTTTCGACCCTATGGACTGTAGCCTGCCAGGCTCCTCTGTCCGTGGAATTCTCCAGGCAAGAATACTGGAGTGGGTTGCCATTTCCTTCTCCAGGGGATTTTCCCCCAGGGATCGAACCTAGGTGTCCTGCATTGCAGACAGATTGTTTACCATCTGAGCCACCAGGGAAGCCCCTGTTTCATATGAAAGTCAGTAGACAAATCACTGGTTAAAAAGTATTGCTTGTCTTTTGTCTGCACTGGTCTTTGGAACTGGTTAGAAAAATGCACCCCATTGGGCTTCCCTGGTGATCCAGTGGTTATAAATCTACCTTCCACTGTGAGAGACTCAGGTTTGATCCCTAGTCAGGGAACTAAGATACCACATGCGCTGGAGCAACTAAGCTTCTGCACAGCAAATACTGCAGCTTCAGGCTCTGGAGCCCATGTGCCCCAGTGAAAGATCCCACACGCAGCAACAAAGATTTCGTATGTTGGAACTAAGACACAATGCAGCCAAATGAATAAATAAAAATTTTTTAAAAGAAGAAGAAAGAAAAGTGTGCTCTAAACTTGATGGAACCTTCTGCACTGCCCAAGGTGCTGATTAGAAGACGGCCAAGGCCATTCCATTCTGTAGCAGTAGTTAATCCCTGAGTAGGTTTGCAGAAGGACTTCCCGGTGGCACAAGTGGTAAAGAACACACCTGCCAATGCAGGAGACATAAGAGATGCAGGTTCAATCCCTGGGTCAGGAAGATCCCCTGGAGCAGGGCATGGCAATCCACTCCAGTGTTCCTGCCTGGAGAATCCCATGAACAGAGAAGCCTGGTGGGCTACAGTCCATACAGTTTCAAAGAGTCAGACATGACTGGATCGACAACACACACAGATTTGAAGAAAACACAGGAAAAAAGGACAACATGCGTTTGGCTAGCTCCACACTACAAGCATTTGATAAAATCTAACTAGCACTAATATTACACTAATTAACACATATTGAATGCCTCTGTGTGCCAGCTTCTGTGCTGAATATTTTCCCAACATTTTCTCTTTAATAGCGACAACAATTATTACCCCAATTTTAATATGTAGAATTTAAAAGTTAGGGGTTAAATAATTTGACCAAGTTATTTAAACTTTACAAAGTTGTAGTTCTGGAACCTTAACTGAACCTGTCTCTTCCCCAAGCTCTACACCAAGATGGGGAGGCTGAGGAAACTATACCTAAATGCACTCAACTGGTGCTGGGATGTAGGAATATTGACAGTGTCTGCAATTTTAGGACTCTGGGTTTATGACACCACAGTAAAAGTTCCATGGAGGAAAGCAATCCATAATCACCCCCATGGCCAGCAAACAGCTAATGTGGGCTAGCTCTGTTCCAAGTTGAGTGTATGAACAAGTGACAGTCTGTTAACCCCCTAACCTTGGGGAACAGAGTTGCACATGGACAAAAAGAGCAAATACATGTAATTACAAAGAACACCAGATACAGCAATTCTGATTTCAAATCCCTACTCCAACTCCTACTGTGCAATCTTGGATAAGTCACAACTGATGTGAGCTTTAGTTTCCTCAATTCATACCCACCTCCTAGGCCTTTTCCAGGCCCTAAAAATCATAATTCAGATTAAACACTTCTACAATGCTTAGCACATAGCAAGTGGTCAGAGAAAAATATCAGAAGTTACTATCATCCTGTCCCATTGTTCAAGTACCTTAAGTGACTCTCTTGAGTTTAAAAAAAAAAAAAAAACAAGAACAAAACTGGCAGAGGGACTTCCCTGATGGTCTAGTGGTTGAGAGTCTGCCTTCCAATGCTGGAGACACAGGTTCGATCCCTGGTGGGGGAACTAGGATCCCAGAGGCTGTGGGGCAATTAAGCCTGTGCACTGCAACTATTGAGCCCTTGTGCTGCAACTAGAGAGCCTGTGTGCCACAACCACAGAGCCCACATGCTCTGGAACCCTCAACACAATTAGAGAGAAGCCTGCATGCTGCAATAAAGACTCCGCATGCTGCCTGAAAAGATTAATGCACCCCAGTGTTCGCTGCAGCACTGTTTACAAAACATGGAAACAAACTAAATGCTCATCAACAGAGGAAGGGGTAAAGAAGATGTGGTGCATACATACAATGGAATATCACTCGGCCATTAAAAGAATGAAACACGGCCATTTGTAGCAACGTGGACGGACCTAGAGAGTGCCATACTGAGTGAAGTAAGTCAGACAAAGAAGGAGAAATATCACATGACATCCCTTATATGATAAATCTAAAAAAATGATACAGATGGACTTACTTACAAAACTGAAAGAGACTCGCAGTCAGAAAATGAACTCATGGTTGCCGGTGGAGGGGAGAGGGATAGTTAAGGATATAGGGAACATCATGTATACACTGCTATATTTAAAACGGATAACCAACAAAAACCTATTGTACAGCACATGGAACTCTGCTTAGTGTTATGTGGCAGCCTGGATGGGAAGGGGGTTTGGGGCAGAATGGATACATGTATATGGCTGAGTCCCTTCATTGTTCATCTAAAACTATCACAACATTGTTAACTGGCTGTACCCCAATACAAAATGTCTTTGGTGTTAAAAATAAAAGATTCCACATGCTGCAACTAAGATCTGATTCAGCCACAAATAAATAAATAAATTTTTAAAAACAGGTAGAGAAAGGGCATAAACTAGATATGAAACTTCATGTTCGTGATTATGGAAAATGTGTATAATACACAGTCCTCCTAACCTGATCATATTATCATCACTCTCATGGTTCAACAACTGTTGCTGGGCTTAAGAATAAAACTGGAAGTAAAAGTTAGTGAAAGTACTGTTGAACAGCATTCTTAAGTGTTTATTTTATCCATTGGGCAAACACTTAAATTCATTTATCATGGGGTATTCTGACCATTTTATAAACATTAATTTATTCAAGGCTCAGAATGACTCTGTGAAGTAGGTGACATCATCATGCCCGTTTTGTAGAGAGAAGCCTGAGGCACAGCAGGTGAGATGGCTTGCCCAATGTCAAGAGAGGCAAAAGTTCAAGTAAGTACTTGAGCCCAGGTAGGCTTGTTCCAGGGGTCTTCCATGTGGTGCAGAACTTGCCTGCCAATACAGGAGATGTAAGAGACATGTGTTCAATCCCTGGGTCAGGAAGATCCCCTGGAGGAGAGCATGGCAATCCACTCCAGTATGCTTGCCTAGAGAATCCCCTTGGACAGAGGAGCCTGACAGGCTACTGTGCATAGGGTCACAGAATTGGACATGACTGAAGCGACTTAGCACCTACCCATGCCCAGGCTTGTTTCAGAACTTGGACACTTAACCATTATACTGCACTGGCTTGGTGAACCAGTTGTCTTGCTGAACGCTTGCCTCTGTTAAGATACAACAGGAGAGTGCTTCTGTTGAACGCAGATTCAGCATAAAGGACTAGCAGGGAAAAAAATTCCAAACAGCTTATTTCAGCCTCTGGTTATGGCAGCCATTAGACAAAATCAGAAACTGTAAGGGTTTCACATTATGCGTCCCCTCACTATCTTGGACACAAATGACCTGTAATATCTATACTTGAGCCTCTGAAGTTTACTGCATTTAACGAACTCAAGGATCACAAATGCAACTCTGAGCACACACCACCACATTTCATTTGAGGGCAGAGACATGATTTTATTACAGAAAAATACATCATCTGGCAACTAACAAAAGTGTAAATATATCTATTTCCCCAGGAAAAAAAAACAAAACTGAATGCCTTAAAACTTAACAAGGGATCCATCTTAGGGGTGTGGGGGTGGGGGAGCACAGCTATTCAATTAATAGCCTCACTGCTGATTTACAGGGGGAGTTTTATGATGCTATTATGACTTCGACCTTGGAAGGGTTTCTATATAAAACATTCAAGACGCAAAGCTGCTCATGCAAAAGCCAGCCACATAAACCAGAGGAGGGAGATTGTTTGAGATTTCGAAAATAATGTTCCATGTCTGGCAAAACTTAATAATCATCCGGTTCCTTTGTGAGCGATAATCATAAAAGGCCACTGTGTAGGCCAGCTCACAGAAATACATTTCACCAAGCCAGCCTCATTGCCACGCACAAAGAGGAAGCAGCACCCAGAGGCACATCAGTGGTTGCCATGGCAACCCCAAGGCATCGCAGGTGAGTTTCGCTGCCCCCTTGTACTTTGGAAAGGAGCAGAGAAAATGGACAGAATTAACAGCATTGTATTCTACTCTGACTAGGGTTCAAGACCTGCTGTACTTTGGTTCCTGGCTTCAAGAGAGTCTATTTTTAAAAAGCAGGGTCCTTTGTTGTGTGTGTGTGTGTTTTAATCACACCACAGCAGGACTGCCCCCATGGTACATATATATATATATATATATATATATGCACTCTCTCCGGCTGGATCTTCATTAAGAATAAGAAGCAATGTGACTGAGACAGCCTCTTTTTTCATTGGAGTACAGTTGCTTTACTGTGTTGAGTTAGTTTCTGCTGTACAACAACGTGAATCAGCCAAATGTGTACATATATCCCCTTCCTCTTGGACCTCCCTGCCACCCCACCCCCCACCCATCTAGGTACCAGGCTGAGTTCCCTGTGCTATACAGCAGCTTCCCACTAGCTATCTATTTTACACATGGGAGTGTATATATGTAAATCCTAATCTCCCAATTTGTCCCACCCTCCCCTTCTCCCATGTCCAAACGTCCATTCTCAATGTCTGCATCTCTACTCCTGCCCTGCAAGTAGGTTCATCTGTACCATTTTTCTATATTCTACATATATGTGCTAAGATGTGATATTTGTTTTTCTCTTTCTGACCTACTTCACTCTGTAGGACAGACTCTAGGTCCATCCACATTGAACTACCATATGACCCAGCAATCCCACTACTGGGCATATACTGTGAGAAACCATAATTCAAAAGGACACATGTACCCCAGTGTTCATTGCAGCACTATTTACAATAGCCAGGACATGGAAGCAACCTACATGTCCATTGGCAGGTGAATGGATAAACAAGACTGCTTCTTCTCAATGCTTGCTTAGGTTAAATGCACAGCCAATGGATCAGGGAATTTCCAAGCAGCTCTGGAGACCTGGAATCCATTCTAGCTTTTTGCAGCATTTTTCTCTTACTATGTGTCAAAAACAAATGATGGGAACTTAGGAAGTGGAATCAATCAGGGTGCTGTCTGCAAACAGATGGCTCCTCCAGCTGGGATTCTGAAGAGTTAAGGAAGAAGCTGTTTAGGGGGTGTGGGTAGGGTGAGTGTCTAATAAGGGAGGCTCAGAGACCCTGTGCTCAGGCACCACTGTGGGAGGGCATTACTACCCCTGTGCCTGAAGGCACAAAGGAAAAAGCTGGAGCCATGTAGGGAGGGTGCGCGCCACTCAGACAGCAAAGATGTTTGTTTTCATTACTGATCTTTTAACAGAAAACTTTCCATCTTCATTTGCAGCTGGTCCTCCAGCATGGTCCTGAGTAGGGTGAGTGCTGCTGGGGTGCTGGAGTCCCCGGGGTGGACTGCCTTGAGGTCACACACCCAGGCCCCAGAGGACCAGTGGTAAGTGCTAGAAAACCCACCCTCTTCCAACCAGAGCTGAAGAGATGATGTCCTTCACCTAAACCAGCCCACTGCAGATTAAAGATCCTTCATAAAAGTGCTCAGAAAGAGGAGGTCCTCTCTATGGTGATTTAGACAGTTGGGATGGGGAGGAGGTCCAAGAAGAAGGGCATATATGTATCCTTATGGCTGATTCATTTCGTCATACAGCAGAAACTAACACCACACTTTAAAGCATTATGTTGTTCGGTCATCACGTCATGTCTGACCCCTTACCAGCCCATGGACTGCAGCATGCCAGGCTTCCCTGTCTTTCACCATCTCCCAGAGTTTGCCCAAGATTCAAATCACTGAATCAGTGATGCCACTCAACCATCTCATCCTTTGTCACCCTCTTCCTCCTTCTGCCTTCTGCAAGTATACCCCATTAAAAAAAAAAAAAAGTCAGATCCTGAGTAAGTGTGTTATGAGGCCAGATCTAGGTGCACAATTCAAACGTTTGGCTTCAAGTTCAAATGTCAAAGCTGTGGTTCCTGCAGAGTTTGATTCCCATCCTCCCAGCCCCTCCCTCACATCCGTCTTGCTGTCGATGAGGGCAGCATCCACACCAAATCCCCGTCACCCTGACCTCGGTCAGCATACCACTTCCTTCCCGACTGATCACATCTCCCCTTCTGCTGGGGGGCTTCAAAGTGGGAGGATGTAGCTCGTGAACCGTCTCTGGGCTTTTTGTCCAAAACTATATCAATATTTCCCATTTATTTACCACTTCCACTGCTGATGGCATGCCACTTCCAAGATTAGGTCATTAAACGTCTGTGGGGTCTCTCTGGTCTTCTCTCTCATCCTTGGGTCCCTCCCTCTGGGGAAAATCAGCTGTCATGAGGTGAATGGCTTTGTGGAGAGGCCCACAGGAGTATCTGTGTCCACGAGCCAGCAAGGAGCAGAGCCTGCTGCAGCCAGGAGAGTGAGTGGGGGTGAGTTCCTGACCTGCTCATAGCCGGGTTTAGTGAGCCCGGAAGCAGATCTCATCCCAGTGGGATCTGCAGCCCTGGGGGATACCTTGACTACAAACTCACATTAGACCCTGAGCCAGGCACTCAGCTAAGCACTCCTGAGAGCCTGGTGCAGCTTAGCTGAGTGCCTGGCTCAGGGTCTAACGTGAGTTTGTAGTCAAGGTATCCCCCGGGGCTGCAGATCCCACTGGGGTGAGATCTGGTTCCAGGCTCACTAAACCCGGCTATGAGCAGGTCAGGAACTCACCCCCACTCTCTCTCCTGGCTGCAGCAGGCTCAGCTCCTTGCTGGCTCATGGACACAGACACTGGGATGGTTTATTGCATGGCAATAGGTGACTAACACAGCTACCTTGAGGGACTGATAAAAAGCTGAAATTCTCCTTATGTTCTGCCCCTGGATCTGTGTATGTTCATTACCATGACCTTGCTCCTCATCTGCCCTCATTTCTGCCCACGTGGTAGCGGCTTTGAGCAAACCCTTCAGCCCCTGTGACTCCGTTTCCTCATCTGAAAACTGAGGGTGATGATATCACCGATGTCATCAGGTCCCTGTGATTCGTCACTAAGCAAACAGGTGTAAGTGTGTCCCAAAGACAGAGCTCAGAAGAAGGGCTGGACAGAGGAAGTGCTCAACCACTACTAGCCTTCATTATTACTATCATTATGGTGATGGTGATTTTCTCCTGTTTACCCAGGAATGAAACGTACAAAACTGACAACACAGTCTGGATTTTCCTGGGGCCACTCTTGAGCGTTTTGTTTTGTGTTTTTCTTTTTTTTTTATTTCAGCTGACCAAACCCACCCTAACTCTCTCTCATTGTCTCACGGAGAATAGCTCACTAATGACATGGGAGCCATTAGCATCCCGGATAAGTCTGAAAATAAACATTTCCACAGTTGTGATCAGTTTGGACATATGGGATCATAATATTTTGTGATCACCGACAAACACACCTCTCTCTGCAAACAAACACAGCTGCCTGCTGGGTGGGGCTGTGCCTTCCCTCTTCCTGAGAGTCAGTATGTGAATTCTCTTCCTTCCTTCCTCCCAGCGACGGTGACAGAGGGCAATAGGCCAGTGGCCACCTGCTGTCAATGGCGGTCCAGTGCTCACCAAGCAGGCTTGTAGCAAGGAAGCTCAGAGCCGGCCCAGAGACCCAGGTTGAAGTGCATCCTGTCAACCCAGTCTGAGAGGAGAGGGAAGGGACAGAGGTGAAGTCAGCCCTGGTTGAACTCACTTCTCTGGGTCCATGTGCAAGGGGCAGCTGGAGCCCTTCCCAAATCCCAAAGGGCCACGATTTGCTTTGCGAAGAGGAGACTCTGATCTGGGTGTAAGAAGGAGCCTGTGATGCCACATTTCTAGCCATCTCCCAGGTCAACACTTCCCTTGACTGAATGTTGATGTATTTTACCGTTAACATTACATTTTTTTTCAAGTAACTTGCTTACTTGGTCATGATGCTGAAACTGTCAGTAAGACTGCCGCGCTGCTGCATCAGTTTGAGTGAGCTCCGGGAGTTGGTGATGGACAAGTTCCCGGAGTTCACTCAAACAAGTACAATTCCCATTTGCTGAGGCGGGGCTTCCGCGGTGGCTCAGGGGTAAAGAATCTGTCTGGCAGTGCAGGAGACACCGGAGATGTGGGTTTGATCCCTGGGTCGGGAAAATCCCCTGGAGAAGGAAATGGAAAACCACTTGAGTATTCTTGCCTGGAGAATTCCAGGGACAGAGGATTTTAGTTCATGGGGTCGCAAAGAGTCAGACATGACCAAGCACACGTGCATGGGAGCAGACCATGCACTCCACACGGCTGCCGGGGCCTGATTACACAGGACTCGGCAGGGTTCGGGGATCAAGGATTCAGGCTCGGAAGTCTTACTACCCTGATATTCACAAGGGCTTATATTTCAACACCACTTGTTTTCTTCCTCCGCCTCTCCCCCAGGTTTGTTGAGATATAATTAACATGTAACACTGTGTAAGTTTCAGGTGTAAAATGACGATTTGCTCCATGTACAGATATAATGGAGTGACTACTAAATAAGGTTAGTTTACACCTCCATCACTTCATGGCAAATAGATGGGGAAACAGTGGCTGACTTTATTTTGGGGGGCTCCAAAGTCACTGCAGATGGTGATTGCAGCCATGAAATTAAAAGACACTTGCTCCTTGGAAGGAAAGTTATGACCAACTTAGAATATTAAAAAGCAGAGATATCACTTTGTCAACAAAGGTCCATCTAGTCAAGGCTATGGTTTTTCCAGTAGTCATGTATGGGTGTGAGAGTTGGACTATAAAGCAAGCTGAGCGCAGAATTGATGCTTTTAAGCTGTGGTGTTGGAGAAGACTCTTGAGAGTCCCTTGGACTGCAAGGAGATCCAACCAGTCCATCCTAAAGACCAGTCCTGGGTGTTCATTGGAAGGACTGATGTTGAAGCTGAAACTCCAATACTTTGGCCACCTGATGCAGAGCTGACTCATTTGAAACGACTCTGATGCTGGGAAAGATTGAGGGCAGGAGGAGAAGGGGACAACAGAGGATGAGATGGTTGGATGGCATTACCGACTCAATGGACATGGGTTTGGGTGGACTCCAGGAGTTGGTGATGGATGGGAAGGCCTGGTGTGTTGTGATTCATAGGGTCGCAGAGTTGGACACAACTGAGCAACTGAGCTGAACTGACACCTCCATCAGTTCAGTCCAGTTCAGTTCAGTCACTCAGTTGTGTCTAACCCTTTGTGACCCCATGGACTGCAGCACGTCAGGCTTTCTTGTCCATCACCAACTCCCGGAGTTCACTCAAACTCATGTCCATTGAGTCGGTGATGCCATCCAACCATCTCATCCTCTGTCGTCCCCTTCTCCTCTCACCTTCAATATTTCCCAGCACCAGGATCTTTTCAAATGAGTCAGCTCTTTGCATCACGTGGCCAAAGTATTGGAGTTTCAGCTTCAACATCAGTCCCTCCAATGAATATTCAGGACTGATTTCCCCTAGGATGGACTGGTTGGATCTTCTTGCAGTCCAAGGGACTCTTAAGAGTCTTCTCCATCACCTGATACAATTACCATTTGTGTGTGTGTGTGTGTGTGTGTGTGTGTGTGATGACAACATTTAGGATCTACCTTCTAAGCAACTTTAAGTCTATGTAACGCAGTATAGTTAACTCTGACCACCATGCTGTACATTAGATCCTCTGAACTGACTCACCTTGCAGTTGGAAGTTGTTCCTTTGACCACTTTCACCCATCCCCTCTCCTCTAGCCCCTGATGACCATCTTTACTCTCTGTTTCTATGAATCTGGCTTTGTTAGATTCCACATATAAGCAATACCATACAGTATTTGCCTTTCTCTGGCTATTGCACTTCTAACATGACTTTCCCAAGGTCCATTAAGTTGTTGCAAATGGGAGGATTTCCTTCCTTCTCGGTGACTGAATTCTATTCCACAGTACAAATACCTCTTCTCTGTCCATTTACCCATCATGGCCACTCACTAATTCTACCACTTTCCAGCTGCATGATCTTGAGTGAACTACCTACCTGCTCTACACCTCAGATGTTTCAATTATAAAGTAAAAAAAGATATCTGCTTTGGAGACTTGTTCACAGATGATCCACGTATAGAAATCTGTGCAGAGCACCTACACAGCGTGGCAAACATAAAGGAAACATTAGCTCTTAATATGGTCACTGTACCCACTTTATGGAAAGAGAAACTGAGGCTTGGAGAGGGATAATTTGCTTAGGGGCAAAGAGCTGGTACCCAGCCTCACAGGAACACAGACACAACACAGTGCAATGTCTGAGGCTTTGTTAGTGCAGGATGTGAAAATTATCCCTCTCACAGGCAGGCTAGTACGCTGCCCTAAAAGGAGAGCATGATCGCAACTGAGGTAGAATCTCTATGCTCCCTATTAAGTCCAGTGAACGTGTAAAAAACTCACATGTTCCAGATTTAATCTCCCATTTTTATCAGATCCCTCCCTTACCTTCATCTCCATTTTTAACTTCTCTGCAGATTTATTTTGAGGGAGGAAGCATCTAACCCAGGGTTTCTCAGCCTCAGCAGGACTGACCTTTGGGGCTGGATAATTCTTTGTTATGAGGGACTGTCAGGTCCCATGCAGGTACAGGGCTTTCACCAGCATCCCTGGCTTTGATCCATTAGATGCCAATAGCACCCCACCACCACCACCCAGTGGGGACAAACAACACCATCTCCAGATACACAGCCAAATGTCCTCCAGAGACAGAACCGGCTCCCCTGTGGCTCCACTTTGAGAAGCAGGAATCGACTCTACAGCAACAGCCATTCCTTTCATCACCAAACTTGTCCTGTCCTGGATCCATTACAATGAGTCATGAGAGCAACTCATAAGCTACACTGCTGCTGCTGCTGCTGCTAAGTCGCTTCAGTGGTGTCTGACTCTGTGCGACCCCATAGATGGCAGCCCACCAGGCTCCCCCACCCCTGGGATTCTCCAAGCAAGAACACTGGAGTGGGTTGCCATTTCCTTCTCCAATGCATGAAAGTGAAAAGTGAAAGGGAAGTCGTGTCCGACTCTTAGCGACCCCATGGACTGCAGCCCACCAGGCTCCTCCATCCATGGGATTTTCCAGGCAAGAGTACTGGAGTGCGGTGCCATTGCCTTCTCCGATAAGCTACACTGCTCTACACCAAATGTAAACCTGCTTCCAAAAGAAGTGTGTTCAACTGGTATAAATCAACCTTTTAGACTCTGCCAGTAATGTCTCATCACTTTCCCTGCACTGGCTCTAAAAGCCCACACTGAAATTTTCTTCTTAGGGATTGAATTGTGTCCCCCCCCACTTGCACCCCCGCTGCCAATATTCATAAATTGAAATCCTTCCTAACCTTCAGAACTTCAGAATGTGACGGGATGAGGAAATAGGGTCATTGCAGGTATAACTAGTTATGTGATGATGAGGTCATTCTGGAGTAGGTTTTTCCCTCCTCCAACCTGAGTGCTGCCCTTATAAAAGGGGGGAAATTGGACACAGACATGGACACGGAGAGAATGCCATGTGAAGACGGAGGCAGAGAGTAAGGACAGTGGACAACCAGCAGACCGTCGGCAGCTAGGAGAGAGGGTGGACCGGCTTCCCCTCCTCAGCCTTCAGAAGGAACCAAACGTGCCAGGGCTTGATCTTGGACTGCTAACCCCTAGAAGTGTGGGAGGGAAAGTTTCTGTTACTAGAGCCACCAAGTTACAATTCTCTGTGTCACGGCAGCCTTGGCAAATGAATATACAAAGGCACTATTTTCCCAGAGTCTGATATATTTTAGGTCTTCATTAATTTCTCTGAAGTCTCAACCCAAGGGTTCACTGAACATATTTAGAGAGGCCAGAGCTAGTTCAATGCGGTCAAAAGAGAAGTATGGAATCAATCGTTGTTTGGAGGCCTTGGGACTTTCCTGGTGGTCCAGTAGTTAAGAATTCACCTTCTGATTCAGGGGACACAGTTCAGTCCCTTGTTGGGGAACTGAGATCCCACAAGTTGCAGGGCAATTAAGCCCTCATGCCACAACTACAGAAGTCTGAGCACCGCAAGGCACACCCCACATGCTGCAACTAAGACCCAGTGCAGCCAAATAAACGAATGTTTTAAAAATCCAAAAAAATTTTTTTAAAAATTAGTTATTTGGCAGCCTGAACAATAGAAAAGAGGTGTCCCAACCCTAATCATCATTTTCTTCTTTATCTCAGATGTTTCTAAGCTTTTACTTCCTGGGATACAGAGATCCCTGGGGTTGGTCCTTCCTGCATCATCCATTGCAATTTTTCCAGCAAACTGAATGCAGAAAACAGATTTATATAATTCCCAACTGACCATTAAATATAAATGGATATATCGGGTAGCTCCAAACTACATCTCAAATCTCCTTTTTCAGTTAAGGGACAAACATTCACCAAATATAATTCAAAGTTTCAGAAAACAGTGGAAGCCAGACTAGTAAGGTTTCTATCCTGTATTCGTTTTGAATCTGACTTCTCCACACAACCTCTTACTTTATATGCTTGTTAAATAGACTTTAGAATATGATCTTGGGGACATCCCTGGAGGGCTAGTGGTAGACTTTGCCTTTCAATGCAAGGGGTCCCCACCTATCCTTTGTTGGGGAGCCAAGATCCCACATGCCTTATAGCCAAAAAACCAAAACAAAACAGAAGCAATGTTGTAACAAAAATTTAATAAAGACTTAAAAAATGGTCCACATTTTAAAAAACCTAAAAGAGAAAGAATATGATCTTATATTCTCCAGAATTGGAAAGTATCTTACATTTATCTGAATTTATCTTTTACTTATAACTTTTTTTTTGCTGTAACATATGTAATTATTACAGTATACGTGCTCACTGTAGGAAATGTTTTAAGTTATATATAGAAAAGTACAAAATAAGACCGCTGAAAACTATCAAACTGTATGAAAGGGGTGATACCTCTATCTGTTAAATGAAGCATCAAAGAAAACACAGGTGGAGCACACATCCTCAGTTTGTAAATGTCATTAAATTTTACTCCTCCTCTTTGAACCCAGTATATGCCTGTGCGGATGCATGGTGAGTTGCTTCAGTCGTGTCTGACTCCTTGCAACCCCATGGACTGTAGCCCACCAGGCTCCTCTGTCCATTGGATTCTCCAGGAAAGAACAGTGCAGTGGGTTACCATGCCCTCCTCCAGGGGATCTTCCTGACCCAGGACCGAACCCATGTTCTTTACAGGACTCGGGTCTCTTGCATTGCAGGCAGATTCTTTACCGTCTGAGCCACTAGGGAAGACCCAGTATATCCCTAATACTCTATAAATGAAACATCTGTGCCCATCCAAACATTGAATTTTATTAAATTACTTCAAAGCTACCCTCCAAGAAACATAAAGTGCTTTAGCCACAAGGAACAGTAATTCTACAAAATCCTTGAGAGAGCAGGCTTTAGTTTATAAGAAACAGAAAACCAACTGAAACCAGCTTAATCGAAAAGGAAGATCATAAGGTTATGTAACGGGAATTCGGAGATGGAGCAGCCTTCAGGGCTGACTTGATCCAGGGCCCCACCCTGTGACAGCTTGCTCCCACTTATCCAATCCACCCTCCCCCTCAATCAAGAGTAGTCAGCAAAACGTCTTTGTGCAATAGCGTCCAAAGGAAGCAAGAGGAAGGGTACCTCTTGAAGCCCACTCAGAGAGAGGAAAACCTTTTCTAGAAGCCCCCCTGCAAGTTTCTCCTCACCTCTGATTGGCCACTGTTGTATCACATCCCCTGTCGGACCACCGCCTCAGAAGGGCTCAGGGCGACTGTAAAACCAGGGAAGCTGGACCCTGGCTGCAGGGTGGGTCCATAGACTTAGAGCATGTGAGCCGCCTGGGAAAGCAGCTCGGCAAGAATAAGCAGGATGGTGGGGGTGGAAATGGATGTTAATAAGCAACCAGGTGTCGTGTCAATTCCACAGGAGTTGTCTGGGTCTGACAGCTTGTCAGAATTCCACTGGGCACCTTCAAGAGTGAAGGGAATTTGAAAGGCAGAGGAAAATCACTGGGCCAGGAGTAAACTCACAGTGCATTTAATAAAATCTAAACAGAAATCTCTGACAGTGTGACTTTCTGTGACTGATGGCTGATGCAGACAGCTCTGGACTCTGCTGATCTAATCTTTCTGCCTCACCCTAGACTAAACTAGAAGCTGTAAACCCATTCACACTGCATAAGAGGCATCCATTGAAAAAATGTTATCTTGTATTTCATTCTAAATCAAGAGGGCTTTTCAAAAACCATTTAGAAGTCTTCAGTACAAGTGACACGAAAGGACCCACCCAGTGGATTTTGTATTTCCAGGGCCCTTTAAACCAAGGTACATTTTTCCTCCATGAAGAAGTGAATTGTCAGGCACTTGAAACACTTTTGGAGGCCCTCACTGTGGCTTTTCCTCAACAAGATATCTGGGTGGCCTCTCGGGCTGCCAGTCCAATAATTAGCTTGTACATGAGGAAGTTAAATTGGTTCAAATACAGAATGCAAGCAAAGATCAAATGTGTGTCTGAATGTCAATGGGGTTGAATTTCCAGATCAAAAGTTAATAGGAGAAGGTTTGGGATTCGTCTCCAATTATTAATGAAGTTGTTCAAAGGGATGAACCGTGGAGCTACCCGGGGAATAAAATGTGAAAATGGTAACTCATAATTGAGACTGTGTTGTGAGCTTTCATATTTAATGCTAATCTTCTTGGAAACAATAAGCAAGTATACCTTATTGCAGTCAGGGCTTTTTGGAGAGCAATTATTTTTTCCCCCTGGTGTTACTTAAACCAGGTCAGCTGTTTCAAACCCATGGTTAAATCATCCCATGTGCAAACTAGTTTTGGGGGTGTCAGTACAACTAGCACCCTGCCTGCATTATTGTAATACCATCTCTCCCTTCACCAACAGAGCAGGTAGGGCTCCTTTGAAATTGTAAGTCGGCTTACATAATTTTTCCATTGAAAACCCTGCAGTGGTTTTCCATTTCAGTTCTATAAAAAAGCCAAACTCCTACAAGACTAACAAATCTCTGTATGATCTGCATCCTTGTATCTCATTTCCTGCTACATTTTCCCCCTCCTCCCAGCTCACTCTGCTTCAGACACACCTGCTGTTCCTAAAACACGCCAGGCAGTCTCTGCCTCAGGGCCTTTGCACTGACTGTCCTTCCTAGTTGGGAAGCTCTTCTTCCAGACATCCATTTGGCTAACTCCTTTACCCTTCAAGTCTTTGCTCATATTTTATCTCTTCACTGAGGCCACTCTGCCACCTCTTTTTAAAACACATTATTGACCAGAGACACAGCAATATATTTTTAGAGAGTGCCTGGGCTTC
Organism: Capricornis sumatraensis; assembly: GCF_032405125.1. Classification (NCBI taxonomy): domain Eukaryota; kingdom Metazoa; phylum Chordata; class Mammalia; order Artiodactyla; family Bovidae; genus Capricornis; species Capricornis sumatraensis. Next base: position 53,414,956 of record NC_091085.1, on the reverse strand, counting down.
CCTGGTGGCTCAGCAGGAAAGAATCTGCCTTCCCAGGCAGGAGACACGGGTTCAATCCCTGGGAGATCTGGAGAAGGAAATGGCAGTCTATTCTAGTATTCTTTCCTGGGAAATCTCATGTTCAGAGGAGGCTGGTGGGGTACAGTCAATGGGGTCACAAAAGAGTCAGACATGACTGAGCATCTAAACAACAATTGACATCACCCAGCAAGCCACTCTTGTGCTTTTTCATTACGTATTATTTCTTCCATCTGTTCCCAGTAGAACGAGAGTTCTGTGAGAGGCCCATTGTTCTGCTTTGTCTCTTACTGCACCCACAGTAAAGCCTGGAAGAGAATCAAGGCTCATGCTAGGCAACATAAAGGAAGACGCAGACGCTTGCCTCTAAACCCAGAATTACATGAGTGCTACCGCTACCGGCACAGAATGGTATTGTATGTTGTTTGGTGACTTAAATATCATTAGCAGTGTTGGGCTCAGTAACCTGAGTTCCAAATATTGACCAACTTTTTGGCAAAGTCCCAAGCCAAAAGTGAACATTTCCTTACTTTTCACTGTGCCTTTCTGAAAAATTCAGTATAAATTAAAACTGTGCAAAAAAAAAAAAAAAAAGAATCAAAGCCCAATAAATTGTAGCAAATTAAATAAACAAACATGGAGATGAACTGCCAGTCTCATCTTAGAAAAGCACCAAGACATTTCCCTCTCTCTTGATATCTGTAGGATAACCTGCAGTTCCTTTCACACAGTGTTTCTGCCAGTGTCTGAACAGGTATTTCCTCCTCTCCCTGTGTATTTTTTGGCTTCAAAACGTATATGGGGCCTTACTCTGTGTATCTTTCTATTTATTGGAGACACATTTGTTCATACAGCAGCACGAAAGTTAATACGAGAATTATAGTTAATGAAATAAATGGAAACCATATATTTCCGGGTTGTACACACACAACACTCCAACTTGGCTGGAAAAATGGGAAGAGGAAACAGATTCACTATCATATTTGATGAGCTTTTAAATAATATTGCTGTTACTCTCAATGAGGAGGAAGAAACATCTGAAAACTCCTACTGGAGACAATGCACTTTCTGTCCAGCAGTCTGTCAAATACCAGCTCCTGAAATTAAAAGATGCTTACTCCTTGGAATAAGAGTTATGACCAACCTAGATAGCATATTCAAAAGCAGGGACATTACTTTGCCGACTAAGGTCCATCTAGTCAAGGCTATGGTTTTTCCAGTAGTCATGTATGGATGTGAGAGTTGGACTGTGAAGGAGGCTGAGTGCCGAAGAATTGATGCTTTTGAAATGTGGTGTTGGAGAAGACTCTTGAGAGTCCCTTGGACTACAAGGAGATCCAACCAGTCCATTCTGAAGGAGATCAGCCCTGGGATTTCTTTGGAAGGAACGATGCTAAAGCTGAAACTCCAGTACTTTGGCCATCTCATGCGAAGAGTTGACTCATTGGAAAAGACTTTGATGCTGGGAGGAATTGGGGGCAGGAGGAGAAGGGGACGACCGAGGATGAGATGGCTGGATGGCATCACTGACTCGATGGACACGCGTCTGAGTGAACTCCGGGAGTTGGTGATGGACAGGGAGGCCTGGCGTGCTGCGGTTCATGGGGTCACAAAGAGTCGGACACGACTGAGCGACTGAACTGAACTGAACTCAACTAATGAGAACATTGTGGTGGAATCTATCAACGTTAAAGAGTTAAATCAGAGAACTGCCCACTCCTATAGCTACACCTACAACTTGGGTAGTTAGAGTGGGGTTCAGTGTATAGAACAAGAGAAAAGAGAAAATATTCTTAGTGCAGAAAGAATTTGGGGGAAATATAAAAAGACTAAAAGGAGTGAGTAAAGCTGGTAGAAAGATTTGTGAACACAGACAACAGAAGCAATCGTATGGTTACCAAATGCAAAAGGAGGTGGCGGGGGACAGGGGGTAAATTAGGAGCTTGGGATTAACAGATACAAATGACTATGTATATAAGAGATAAACAATAAGGATCTGCTGTATAGCCCAGGGAACTAGATACAATATCTTGTAATAACCTATAAATGCAAAGAAACTGAATTATACATATTCTTTTTTAGGATCACTTTGCTATATATCTGAAACTAACACAACTTTGTAAATCAATTCTACTTCAAAAACAGGTTTCTAGACCTGGAGTTTTCAGACAGGGGCTCTGGCACACAGGTGCATAAGTCAGCTGTCCTGCAACAAATCTGTTACTAGTAATAAAGTATGTGGGCATTTCTTACTTGGTTTCTTTTCTTAAAAATTGGGGTTTATAACGTCACTATATTGTGATTACCAGTCACGTGCATTCTGATATCCTGGGGCAGGGGTGTTGGGCGCTCCAGCCCATCCTCTCTCCTCAGCTCCCTGATTGACTCTCCAATCGGGGGCGCTAGTGAGGCAGGAAGGATGGAGGAGGGTTTTCCGTCACTGCTGCTCCTGCCCTGGCACTTAACTGGAAAGGCGCAGGTTGTTCCGAGAGCAGCAGTTGGTGCCTACTTGAAGTTCTGCCATCATTACACCTCCTGGGGTTCCAGCAAGAGCCAGCCAGCTTCCCCCGCCCCCGCCCACCTTAAGCTCTGGGTCCCGTCTGCCATGCCTCTGAATTTTACTATGAGCCACTCAGCATCTGCCCTTCTGCCTTTGTCGTCCTCTAATACTTGGTTAACAGTTCTGCTTGTGTATCTGTATATACGTATAATTCTCTCTGCTAAAGTAATTGGTGTGTCTTCGCCTCCTGACTTGAACCTGAATGAACACTTGTGTCTTTCAAATAAGCCTCTGTCTCTCTTATCTGTGCCTTGGAGCTATCTTGTCAAGATCACCTGCCATATGTCAAGGAAAGGAAACAAGAATGGATGTCACAGAAATGTCGTCCTATCCCACGTAGCCTCCAAAAGATTTTCCAATAATTTGAAATCTCACACCTCTCTCCTTTGCGTGTTAGTCAAATTTCTTTCCTCTGCAAGCAACAGAAATAGCCTTGGGCTACCCTAAGCTAGAAAGTAACTTTATTGGAAGGATGGTGGGGTCTCAAAACACCCAGAGCCAAGTTCCACAGCCAACCCAGCCAGAGGGGAAACCCGGGAGGTATCAGGGGACCCAAAAACAGGAGCTCAGGAACCTTCTCCTCAGAGGGCTGCTCGTCCCTGCTTCAGCATCCCAAAACCTTCCACTCCAGACTGTAAATTCCCAGGAGCTTGAATCTGATGGCTTGGAACAGATCGGTGGTATCTCTGATTAGAGCAGCTCCCTCAAGTGGACAGTCTCGTGGTCCCCACACCAGCCCAGGGTTAGTCCCGGAACGCACAGGGAACTGCTGTGTGAGCCTGATCCTCTGCCCCAATCCTAATTTCTCATTCCAGGTAATGGTGACAGGCTGCCCTGAGGGAAATTCAGAAGCAACTGAGAGACAGGCTCCCAAGACCCCGTTACATTCAGAGCAGCTGTCACACTAATAGACCCTCTTGCGAACTTGATATGCATGTTTCTTGCCAGGTGCTTAAAGCTAAATGCTTTGCTTTGAAACATTTGTTGAAAAGCTTTTCAGTTCCCCAACTCCACCTGTTTTATACAAGTGACTTAATAGAACAATTTTGCAAGCTCTCTCTTCCAGTCAGATCCTCTCCTGTATGCAGAGTTACCTGCGTGTTAAGCTGGCATTTGCACAGGTATAAAACTATTTCTGGACAGTAGGGTGTTATCCAATGAGCAAAATCCAAGACAGTCCTGGAGTTGATTTCTAAAATGCCATCCACCCTCCTTACACAGCCAGTCCAAATGCTTGGTCCTCGTGATGCTCTCAAAGGCTCACTGCATCTCACTGATGCTCTTGCACAAGCCAGGGCTAAGCCACAGACCCTGCAATAGGTAGTCCCAACATGGACACAAATCCAGTGTATGGAATCCATGCATGACTGGGCTGATGCTTGCAGTTCAAATGGTATCTATTAAAGGATAGATAGAAACGATGAACTTGTTGAAAACCAACCTTGCTACACATAAATTCATTTCACAAAACTACAGAAGAACATCACCAGGTTGGCCTCAAAATGACACATCTCAGTAGTTTCCAAAACTCAGATGCTAAGGAAAAGGATGCATAGGTTTGCTGGACAGAAAGATTCACCTTATTCTTTCCCCTCTATGTGATTCATGAAAACCTGAACTTGTAAACCTCTTATTGGAATAAACACTGGAAAGGAGAAAAAATATTGTGTCAACACCTGAAGAAACATCAAACAAGGAGCACTATTATGTGATAATTAAGAGATGAGACCCTGGAATTTGAGAGAGGTGTGAACAAAAGTGTCAGGTCCTACAGGAAAGGAGCAACCTGACAATTAGAAAGGTATCTAACCATTCACATCTACGCTTCTCCCTGTCCTGATTCCTGCTCTTAATACATACAGTTCCAAGAAGTCAATGACATGCATCTGGTCCCATTTGAGCACTCAGCACACTATCACTATGATGCTGATTACTAGAAAAATCAACCAAAGTCCTATGACAAAAATCACAGCAGCAATTATATGGATATAGTCATGGTTAATAGTAGCCAGTTTTAAAAAAATAGGTAGAAAGCTTAATATTTCATTTAGCACATACTTATTATTAGCACTGCTGTAGGTGCTGGGAAAACAAAAAGCTGGGGGGAAACTGGTCAAAGCACCTGACCTCTTGGAGCTCAGAGCTGATTAAGCAGCAAAGACCGAGAGAAAAATGCCATTGGAAATAGAATGGAACATGGTCACTTTACATGTACTGCGTAAGCGGCCAAATGGGGTTTGTCGATCAACCTAGGAACAATCAGGGAGCTCGTGGTGGGACGGGAGTGGGAGAGATGGGAAAGCAAGTGGTGAGAAATCCAAGACTCCACTGCAGAGACATCCTGTCCCCTCCAGAGCTTAGGAGTTATCCACAGTGGCTGCAGCATGCTTAGATGCTCACCTTTCTCGTCGGCAAACACAGTCATCAGAGGAACCCAGGGCCTCCTCCAGCAAGCACGGAGGATTCAGAGGTCAACACCAAGGAAACCAGCAATGCAAAACTGCCAGCGCTGTACAGTGACAGTTTTGTCAGGGAAAAAGATATATATATTTGTCATATGTATATGAAAACATCCATAGAGCACAGAGGAGATGAGAAAGCAAAACTGATCAATTATTGATTCAGGGTAGAATCAGAGGTAAATAGTTTATTTAAAAATGTCCTTTAGTATCATTATTATGAATTATTTTCCATGCATCCCAATGTTCATTGCAGCGCTATTTACAATAGCCAGGACAGGGAAGCAAGCCGAGATGTCCATCAACAGAAGAATGGGTAAAGAAGATGTGGAATATATACACGTGGAATATTACTCATCCATACGAAGGAATGAAGTAATGCCATTTGCAGCAACATGTATGGATCTAGAGATCATCATACTGGGTGAAGTCAGACGGAGAAAGATTGATATCATCTTATATGTGGAACCTTAAGAAAGGCTGCAAATGAACTGATCTACAATTCAGAAATAGTTACAGATGAAGAAGACAAACCTATGGTTACCAAGGGAGACAGGAAGGGGGAGGGGTAAACTGGGATTGACATATACACACTACTCTATATAAAATAGATTACTAATAAGGATCCATGTATAGCACAGGGAACTCTGCTCAATATTCTGGAATGACCTATATGGGGAAAGACTGAGAGGCCCTCGGACTGCAAGGAGATCCAACCAGTCCATTCGGAAGGAGATCAGCCCTGGGATTTCTTTGGAGGGAATGATGCTGAAGCTGTAACTCCAGTACTTTGGCCACCTCACGCAAAGAGTTGACTCATTGGAAAAGACTCTGATGCTGGGAGGGATTGGGGGCAGGAGGAAAAGGGGACAACAGAGGATGGGATGGCTGGATGGCATCACCGACTCAATGGACATGAGTTTGAGTGAACTCCGGGAGTTGGTGATGGACAGGGAGGCCTGGCGTGCTGCGATTCATGGGGTCACAAAGAGTCGGACACGACTGAGCGACTGAACTGAACTGAACTGATACGTATATATATTAATATAACTGATTCACTTTGCTGTACACCTGAAACTGAGACAACATTGTAAATCAACTATACCACAATAAAGTTTTTTTAAAGAAATAAATGCTCTTTAATAGACTTACAGACTTAGAAAACAAACCAAAGGGGAAAGGGAGGTGGGGGAAGGATAAATTGGCAGTTCAGGATTAACAGATATACACTGCGTGCGTGCTGAGTCCATTCAGTCATGTCTGACTCTTTGTGACCCTACGGACTGTAGCCTACAGGCTCCTCTGTCCATGCGATTCTCCAGGCAAGTATACTGGAGTGGGTTGCAATGCCCCGCCCCCTCCAGGGGATCTCTCCTACCCAGGGATCGAACCCACGTCTCTTATGTCTCCTGCATTGGCAGGCAGATTCTTTACCACTAGCACCACCCAAGCCCACACTCTGCTGTGTATAAAACAGATAAACAACAAGGACCCACTGTATAGCACAGGGAACTCTATTCAATATCTTGTAATAACCGATAATGGAAAAGAACTTGAGAAAGTACATATATATACATCTATGTATATATTAGAGATAAATCTGCGTGTGTTTATTGAAAATGTAGATGAGTTAATAACTGGAGCCCTATAAATAATTTTGTGATTCTCAGGACCTAAGTCTGATCAGACAGCAGCAATGGGTCTTAATTTTTTTCACCTTTCGCTTCGTTGCTCTTCTCCTTGAAATCTGGCTCTAGGGTAGGGCAGGGTAGACGCAGGACTGGGGGTATTTGCTGGGGGCAGATGTCTGTTTCTGGCCCCTGGTGATGGGGAGCAGCTGAGGACGGGGGCATAGCAGAGCCCTGGGGGGTGGTGCAAGCTGAGAAACACAGGAAGCAAGATGCACGCGGCCCAGAGACGCTAAACTTGAGATGTGGGTAATTTTGAAACCTCTCTGGGGCTGTTCCCCAACTTAGAGCCAACTGTTCGATGTAGAAATCCCCCTTCATCTCAAGTCACCCCCACGCACGCCTCCCTCCAGACTCCCTTTCCAACCTCTGCCCACGACTCTGCAGGCACGGGATGGAATTCAGAAAGGAGAAAAGAAAGCTTGCCATTTCTGAAGGGAATGAAAAGGCAAGCAGAGATCTAAGCGATCAGCTCTGCTGTCTCCTTGTTGAGTTTCCGTTTAAACGGATTACCACCATGCACAGGTGACGCTCCTGTAAAAAGGTCAAGCTGAATTTATCTCCCTTCAAACGAATTTCAAGTTAAACGTAACTAACAAACAAAGAAACCACCAAAATGAGGGGGGAAATCCATCAATTGAGTGAAGATTAAATCTCGTCCTATACACCACATTGTTTCAGGTTGGAGATGTGTGTGTTCGGTCGCTCAGTCAGTTCTGACTCTTTGTGACCCCATGGACTGTAGCCCACCAGGCTCCTCTGTCCTTGGGATTCTCCCGGCAAGAATATTGGAGTGGGTTGCCATTTCCTCCTCCAGGGGATCTTCCCGACCCAGGGATGGAATCCGCCTCCCTTGTGTCTCCTGCATTGGCAGGCAGATTCTTTACCGCTGAGCTACGGCTGTCTCTTCAGGTTGGAGATACAAAAGCTCAAGGGGCAGCTTCTAGAAAACAGGAGCAAGCCTCCCTGAAGGAGGAAACAGCCAAGTGGTGAGCGACCAGCTCCCCAGAAACATGGACCCGGAGGGAAGCATTCCCCTTCCCCCACCAACTGAAGAACACCTCACACTACAGAGTCTAGTTTTCATCCCATTCTGTTCCCTAAAGAGACAAGGGAATTCTAGGGCAAATTACTTCCTGCTAAAGAATTTCTGTTATTGCCAACATACATAAATAAACTTCCCAGTGTGTTTGCACGGTGTCTGGGGATGCATTCTTTCACATGCAATGTGCCTTTCCAGGTTGTCAACATGCCCCTCTGAGTTCAGACTGAGGGTCTCTAAGCCCCAGTCCCAGGGGCAACTTTGCATTTCTGGGGTCCAGGTGAGAATGTGGTTTTATAAGCTGCACCCTCATTGGCACATGGAGATTCCAACGGCTGGGGACCTAAGGAAAGTGTGACACATGGTCTGTGACTTTCCTCCTGGACTCCAGAGGGGGATGCCTGGGAGCCGTGAACAGCCCCATCTCACACCTGGTCTCCTTCCACTCACGGGGAAGACTAAACTTCCTAGATCCCTGTGTTGGGTGGAATCACATGACCAGTTCCAACAAATGAGTTGTGAGCAGAAGTAACAGGTGCCATTTTCTGGATCAGAGGACCTAAGAGTTGAGGTCAGATGCTCCACGCTCATATGCCTCTACAGGGCAACCAGGGACATTTCAGATGGCAGCCACCAGACCAGCCTGGGTCCCTGAGGGACCACAGTGGGCAGAGTCCTGCCATCTGAGGACAGCCACGCAGCTTGAGCAAGAAATAAGCGTCCCAGGTTGGGGAACGTTTGTTGTTGCAGCATGATCAGAACTTGCCAGGCTAAATCAGGATGAGACGCCGGCTATGCAAAACTCTCCCCTTCACGGATCACTGCCTTGTCATGGTGAAGGGGCTTGTGGTGGTGAACTCAGTGAAACTATAAGCCATAGCATGCAGAAGCTCCAATACTTCGGTCACCTGAAGCCAAAAGCTGACTCACCGGAGAAGACCCTGAAGCTGGGAAAGATTAAAGGCAAAAGAAGAGGGCAACAGAGGATGAGATGGTTGGATAGCATCACCAACTCAATGGACGTAAGTCTGAGCAAACTCTGGGAGATAGTGAAGGACAGGGAAGCCTGGCGTGCTACAGCCCATGGGGTCACAAAGAGATGGACATGAATGAGCGACTGAACAATGACAACAAACGCAAAACTGAGCAACACACCTGTGGAATTTCAATCAAGATTCAGCCAAGTCCTCTGTCAATCAAAACACAAGATGTTTCTAGGGGGTTTTCCCAAATGTTACAAACAATGCTACAATGTATGTATTTATGGTTATTAATTCTTTTCTGTTCCTGGAATGCCTGCAACAATCAGGCACTGCGCATCCAAAAACAAGGAAAACATACAAAGCCCCTGTTCTCACAGTGGGAAGGAACACACAGCAAATCAATGTAACAGGCTGGGTCGGGTAGTGATGCTGCTGCTGTTGCTAAGTTGCTTCAGTCACGTCCGACTCTGTGTGACCCCATAGATGGCAGCCCACCAGGCTCCCCCATCCCTGGGACTCTCCAAGCAAGAACCCTGGAGTGGGTTGCCATTTCCTTCTCCAATGCATGAAAGTGAAAAGTGAAGTGAAGTCGCTCAGTCGTGTGTGACTCTTAGCGACCCCATGGACTGCAGCCTAGGTAGTGATGAGTACTATAAAAATTGAGCAGTGTAAAGAAGACACAGAATGAATTTGATAGAGAGGGTACAAGGAAGACAAGCTGGAGCTCGGTTGCTCAGGCTCCTAAGAGCTAAGTCTGTGTACCCCTTCCCAGCACTATGTTCAGTGGGGTCACTTGGTAACTTGAAAACCATCCCAGGAGAAATACTGGCTTGGCCAAAAGTTCATTCAGATTCGTCTGTGGCAGCCTATGGAAAGACCCAAGCAAACTTTCCGGCCAGCCCAATATTTGCACCATGGAAATGGCAAACACTACAAATCAGAGCTTGTGGGGTGGAAGGGATTTCTTTCTGCCCCTACCCCGGAGATGGTTTACCAGAATGCCCTTGGATGTTTGGATGGAGATGGAATTGGGAATGAGAGGGAGGAAGGGAGAGAGTGAAATGGTTAGGAAGGATATTTCAGGGAGAAGAGATGCTGACATGAAGATGATTTGACTGAGGTGGAATGGAGTGGGGAGGGCGGATAAGGTCCGGAAGGAAGGGTTGTAGGTCACACGAGGCCCTGCAGATGGTGGGAGAGCTTTGAATTTTATCCTGAGCATGATGAGATGTCTCTTTGACATCTTTAAATGCACAGCTTAAAGCTATAGGACCAAAGCAAAGACAAGGAAGGGAAGGACAAAGGGAAGGAAGGAAGGGAGAGAGGAGGGAAGGAAGGGATGGAAAGAAAAACGGAAAGGGAGTGGAGGGGAGGGGAGTAAGGGGAGGGAGAGGTGGCAAGGGAAGGAAGGAGAAAATGCAGTTTCATATCCAGGGCCATGGGTGGTTCACTGAGGAAAGCAGCAGCTCGCTACTGCACGTGTGAGAGAGATGCTCCAGGCTGTGGCTTCCATACCCCACGTGTCTAAGGTCTCAGCAGGCTGGCTGCAACTCTCAGCCTTAAGCAGCCTGCCCACAGGAACGGCTGAGCAGGCGGCATCCCCGCCCTGAGCAGCCCCCAGGAGGTGTGTTCCTCCACAGGGTAGCAGATGGGTCCCCGTGTGCATTTGCTCATAGCCAGGACCAAAGCAATCACCCAAAAAAGAGAATCAAACCAAACTGTTCCTGTGTCCCCGGCCAAGTGGTGGATAAACGTGTGTGTCTCTCTGGGTTTGGAAACCAGAGTGAGATAGGGATTAAGACAGAGCTGGCAGGGCAGGGATGACGGTCGGAGCTCTTTAGCACCAGCTGCTGCGAGCACCCAGGAGCCCTGCCATGGAGCCAAGAGGCATATGCACACTCCACATGCCATCAATTGAAGCCCCGAGTCCTAAATGAATCACACCGGGAGAGAGATTGCAAAACAGCATGTCTCCATTGCAATTGGGCAGGTGTGGTGCCTGGCAGCAAAGATCTTCATGTCGAAAAAAGCCTGGATGTGTGTCTAGGGCTGGGTGGGCAGAGCTTTTGGACCAAGATGAGCCCAGAAAGACGTGCAGGAAGGCCCAGACCCTCTCACATGATCTCAGGAAAAGTTAGGAGACCACATGGCTGGCTCCAGCCCAGTGTTGGCCTCACTGGGTCCATCTGGTTGGGCTGGACTGGGCTGGACTTTTCTCTTGCATGGCCTGAGAGGATCAACCATCCTCTCTTCCACTGTAGCTGTTGCCCTGAGCATAGGCCACTGTCTCGGGTTCAAAAAGGTACAGCAACGCTGAGCTTGCAAGATTCCGTAGGGAAGGCCCACTGGGGTGGCCGCGGTCCCCACATGCTCTGCTGTTTCCACCCTTGTGCCAATTCTCACGTGTTTTGCCTGATTCATTCATTTCCCTTCATTCATTTCCCTTGATCCCGGCCCCCTGGGCTTTTGATCCTGCAACCCCAAGACAATAAAAAGTGTCAAAGAAAAGACCAAGGGAAAAAATGGACCAATGTAGACAGTGGGAGGGTGGCTAATTGTTTTTCTGTTATCAGTTTCTTCAATCCTTCTGAAATGTGTTTTAGCAGCTTAAAATTATTTTGAAAGTCATTATTAAAATGACCACAAGCGCTTTCGGTATCAAGCAGGGAATAGGCAATAGACCGTCTCTTACAAAATCACTGGGTTTCATAGCTTTGCCCAGCCCCGAGGGGAATTTGCAAATGGAGATGGAGAGGAGTCATGTCCTCCACTTTCTGTCACACCCAGACGGGTGGCAGCTGTCCACTACACACTGGGAGTCACGAGTAATCTCTCCCCTCCTTCCCTCCCACACAAGCCTGCTGGTGCCTCCCAGGCAGACGCTCAAGCAGACGCTCAGGCCTCAGAACATTCCAGCACCATTCCTATCGCTCAGCCTTTGCACCTGTTTTCCCCCAGTCCCTGTCTGAAATGTCCCTCTTCCTTTCTAGCCCGCCACTCCAACTCCTCTCCAATCTTCACAAACGGGCTTCAGTCCAACTTCCTCCAGGAATCCTTCCTTTCCTCACTTTCAGCCTCTAGCCATTTCTCATGGTCTGAGCTCCACACGGTGTTTCCCAACCTGCAGGCAGGCAGTTCCCATTCTCTGTCTGTGCCATAACCCCACGCCATCTCTGCTATTCTTTTGGAAATATTTTTATTTAGGTCAATTCACTTTCTATTAAGGCTTTCTAAAATACATTCACTTTCCAGGAGACTACACAGAATGGAGAACTGGTAGCATTCATGCTAAATGGTAACCATAGAAATAAATACAGGTTCTTCCCTGGTGGTGCAGTGGCTAAGAATCTGCCTGCCAGTGCAGGAGACATGGGTTTGATCCCTGGTCCAGGAAGATCCCGCATGCCTCAGAGCAACTCAGTCATGTGCCACAACTACTGAGCCTGCAAGCCTAGAGCCTGGGCTCCACAACAGAAGAAGCCACCACGAAGAGAAGCCTGTTTACTGCCATGAGGAACAGTCCTCACCAGCTGCAACTAGAGAAATTCTCATGCTTTGTTTTCCAGTTCCAGAAACAAAGACCCAGTGCAGTCCAAAATAAATAAATAAATAGAAATCTCCATAAAAAATAAATACAAGAAAAAAAAACTGGACATTATTAGGTTTTTGCTAAGCCCATGGTTTGCCACAGTCACTGCACCCAACACCTGCCCTTCCCGTGAGAGCTGCAAGGAGATGGGCTCTCATGGGAGAGGCAGTAATGATGGCTTAGCACCAACCCACCCAAGATATTCTCATTTTCAGAATCAGAAAGATTGTAGGAGACTGGAAGATGGAGTCATTGAAATACACGGGACTGACAGGACCTATGGTAACTAAGCAGCTGGGACTGCATCACTCCATAGCATGGCCATTTCGTCACATGATTTCATCATCATAGTCTTATCACCTATTTATATAAGTATGGGCTTCCCAGGTGGCGCTAGTGGTAGAGAACCCACCTGCTAATGCAGGAGATGTAAGAGGTGTGAGTTCGATCCCTGGGTCAGGAACAACCCCTGGAGGAGGGCATGGCAACCCACTCCAGTATTCTTTCCTGGAGAATCCCATGGAGAGAGGAGCCTGGCAGTCTCCCTACAGTCCATAGGGTTGAACACGACTGAAGCGACTTGGCACATAAACACATACGAGTCCCTGGTTTCATTTCTGAATAAAACAGTGAGATTCACGAAGTTTCCCTTAGGTGTCCACCAAGACAACCACAGTTGAATTCACCGAACATATGCAATGTATATTTTGATCAAACTGGTGTGTAAAATATTAATAGAATTCTCCTTTGGTACCTGCAAGTCCTAGGGTGATTGCAATGGGAGAATCGGGGATTCCTTCTGATGTTAATCTCCTCCAGACTTTGTGTATAGCATCCTGGGTTAAACGCTTGGGAGCTTGGTCTGTGTCCGAAGCCTTCTCTGAGAAAGCTGGTGGATGAATGTAGATCAGACTTGCTAACCAGTAATTGAAACATCAATACTCTGATCTCCAGGGCTTTCCCTTAATTTTCCAGCTCCTGTCAGTAACAACAGGGAAGCGGGAAAGACCCTCACGGGGGCCGCCAGCCCTACCCTTCCCAGCGATGTACCATGATTTCCTTAAATAAAAGACTCTACACGCACGCACGCGCACACACACACACACACACACACACACACTTCTTTGTTCTGTTGTGTTTTTCTCCTGCTGAAATAAGTAGAAACAGACTCACTTTTTAAAGATAGCTCTCAGTGAGAAACACTCGTGTATGAACCCAAGGAATTACTTTCTTTTTTGCAAAACAAAGCTCCTCATGCTTCCAAGCAGGGTCCTCTGAAACCCTGGCTGAAGGAAGGGGTCGGTTCCCAGACCAGATGGAGCCCGTGCCTTTCTGCTCCCTTAACACGGGCAGGTAATTCCTGGGGAGCTCAGGATCTGACCAAACCTGCCAGCCTTCCTCCCTTCCTGCCTGCCTGCCTTAGCCACATGGCTCCCCAACAGACACTGTGCACTCCAGCCAGGCAGCCAACCCCTGCCCACGCACCAGGGGGCCTGGTGCCCTCCTGGTTTGCCTGGGACTGCAAGGGGGCAGGCTGGATGCAGGGCTAAAGCTGGTAAGTTTTGTGGGGAACTGGGATGAGCTGGGCACCATCAGGAACACTCCTGGCATTCTACCTGGGATGCCCTGTGCCCTCTGCATGAACCAGACCTCACCATCCTCACGCCCCACCCACCCAGGCATCCTTAAAGCCCCAGCACACTAGCTCACCTTCCTCTGGACTCCTCTATCTTCGAGAAACACCTGAGGTGCTGTCTTGGGATGTGGACCACTCTTTCATTGCCCTACAGTTCATCTCTCTGGAAGCTTCCAGGAGGCAGATCCTGTGTTCTCACCAGCTTTCCCCACAGGTGGCAGGATATCGGTGGCACAGAGTGCACCCAGCCCCTGTTCCTCCTGTTATAAAAGACTCCACTCTTCTCCCTGGAGAAAAAAGCCCCTATCAATTCTTTCAGCATCTTTAAAGGTTTAGGGGTTTATTTTGTGCCATCAGATCTTTTAGTCCATCTGGAATTTATTTCAGCGTGGGGTCTAGAAAAGGAAACTAACCACATATGCTCTTCAATTCAGTTTGATGGGTGCTCAAGCCTAAATCCCTTTATGGAATGGTCTTTTCTTGCACTGCTGATTTGAAAAGAAAACAATTTCAAATATCAAATTCTCATGTGCAATAAAAATAAACCTTTCTTGAATACACACCATATGCCAGGCACTGTGGGGAGCACTTTGCACAAGGTTGATCCTGTCATTAATTCTGCTTTATCAACCAGGAGAGAGTCTCAAGCAGTGCTTTTCGAAGTGGGGTTCCCTGATCACCAGCATCAGCATCACCCAGAACTTTTTCAAGAAAGATTCTCTGCCCCACCCAGACCTGGGGAATCAGAGACTGAGCAGGGGTGGGGTCAGCCACCCGGGGTTTAACCAGCCCCCCAGGTGATTCTATGCACCCTCCAGTTTGAAAACCCCTGGTGGAAGGAAGTTGTCAAGTGTCATTTGGCAGGTAGGTAGAAAAAGAACTGGACCCAAGCAGCCGGATTCCGGAACCCATATTCACCCCTGCGGTCATTGCTCCCTCTTGATGGTTCCTGGTTTTCTGAGTGGGGTGACTGATTGCCATGTTTTCTCTGACAAGAATGCTTCCCCTCTATATCCAATGATGCTTCAAAATCTCTAAAAACCCAGGTGGTTCAGTGGTTAAGGGGCTTCCCTGGTGGCTTAGATGGTAAAGAATCTGCCTGCAATGTGGGAGACCTGGATTTGATCCCTGGGTCAGGAAGATCCCCTGGAGAGGGGAATCGCAACCCACTCCAGTATTCTTACCTGGAGAATCCCATGGACAGAGAAGCCTGGTGAGCTACTATCCATGGGGTTGCAAAGGGTCAGACACGACTGAGCAACTAACACTTTTCACCAGTGGTTAAGACTCTGTGCTTCCCCTGCAGGAGGCATGGGTTTGATCCCTGGTCAGGGGAAATAAGACCTCACAAGCTGTGTGGCACAGCCAAAAATAGGGGGAAAAAATCTCTAAAAATCCAGTAGCCTGCCCTCCATCTCATGACAAATATTTCTAAACATCGTTATTTCCTCCACCTAACTATCAACAAAGTGAGAAATTAGTAATAATAATAATTATAATAGGGCTTCCCTGGTGACTCAGTGGTAAAGAACCTGCCTACCAATGGAGACATGGGTTCAATCCATGGGTCAGGAAGATCCCCTGAAAAAGGAAATGGCAACCCACTCCATCTGGCCTGGGAAATCCCATGAACAAGAAAGCCTGGCAGGCTACAGTTATGAAACAATCATGAGAAAATGATGGTAATTAAAAGTAGCTACCACTTGCTGAGAGTTTTCCATGCCTGCAGACAGTTTCCAGGCTTTAGCTCAGTTATTCCTCAGAACAAGCCTACCAGGTAAGTCCAATTGCCACTCCTCTTTTCAGAGGAGAAAATTGAAGAGTGGCAAATCCAAACAACCAGGCTCCAGCTAGCAAGGGACAGAGCCAGGGTGCCAGTGCTGCTGGCCGGGCACCCCTGTTACCAGGGCCTCCAGGGCACCAAGAAAGATGCAAATGGTCCCGCTGCCTGGCACCGGGAAAAGGTCTGGGAGAGAGCAACCTGGAGGATAGGCTGGTCTGAGAGATCCAGGTACCTCCATTCATCTCCGTGAAGAAGCTGACTCCCTGAGAAAAGCATGCTGCCTTCAAGCCACGGTTCTTAGACTCATCTGCATGTCAGAATCTCTGGAGGATGCTTTGAAACATCCAGAGCCCGAGCCACATCCTAGATCAACCAAACTACAGCCTCCAGGGAGGGATGCTGGCATCGGTGTGTGGATGCCCTCAAGGCTGCAGATGTGTTTAGGGATTGCTGTTCTCAAGTCAGTTTTGGGGGAGGGTTGGCACGTTGGCATAGCACTACCAGCCTACTAAGCAAAGACACAAATTTTTATAGGAAAACCATGAAAACTGGTTTCCTGTAGAAGCTTCTATACAGAAAGGCAATTCCTACACACAAAAAGAACCTCTCTATAGAATAATCCAGTGAAAACTTTTGGTAATGAGAATTCTCAGCGCATCACAGAATGCCCAGGAGACAGAAACCCACCCAAAGCACGTTATCCACACAACCTCGGCTGAAGCTTAAGTCCGTCCTCAGCTGACAACATGCTTAATTGCTCCTAATTAGTCACCAGCTTCCCTGGAGACCCAGTGAGAAAGCATGGAGGCCAGACAGCCCCAAACCAGCAAGTGCCCTGGTGCCCTCTCTCTCTGTCTCTCTCTCTCTGCTTTACCACCGGAGGCCCCTGCAGGAGGAATAATTCCAGTACCACTAAGACTTCCAGTCTCCTGCAGAGCCTCCTGCTGCCCTTACTCATCAGGACAAAGCACACAGATATTGGCTGGAGACAAAGTTGAAAATCTTACAGATAAAGAAGGCTGGCAGGTGAAGTGAGAAGAATACAAGGTTCACATCTGAGTTTGCTGATGGACCTCCTTGCATGTCTCCTGAACTCAGACCTGGCGTGTGACCCCTTTGGAGACCACCTTTGCTGGCAACGGCCACAGAATGTCACCTTCTGGTGTGTCTCTGATACCTTTTAAGCCAGGCAATTGTTAAAAATCAGCCAGAAAAGGCTAAAAGTGTGAAGATTCCATCTCCCATGTTAGGAGCAAAACAATGCTTCCCCAGCTGAGGATACACTTGGCGTGAACCTCCAGTGAGGAAGCAGAGGGTCGCCCAGGGCGGAACTGGAGGGGTGGGGAGGGTAGGATGCAGTACAGAAATCGCTGCTCAGGATTTGCAAAGGCAGGCCATGCTCCCATCTCCAGTAGGGGGTCTGGGGTAGGGGGTCCTGCCCTTGGGGAACACACCTGCAGCTCTACTTCATTGGGTCCATTTGTTTCCTCTTCTAAAGAAACTGATTAAGCCTCTTCTCAAAGGAATTGACAGCTGTGGGGCATGCAATAATATTTTTTGATAAGCAATCAACATAAGGGCTAATTATTGTATCAGAGCCTTGTTAAAATGTTAGCCTCTCTGAGGCAAAATTTTACATAAGGTGCATTTATAGCAAAAGTTCTCCAGCCTTCTAAAAAAAAAAACAGAAAACTATTAAGTTTAATTTTCCTAGATCCCGAGTGCAGAACCAGAAACTAACTTGAAAAACTAGGAGGCAAAAAGAAAGACCACCACCATCCACAGACTGACTCCCTCAAGGTCTCACATGGGCAGAGCACGTGTGAGCTAGAATCAAAGAAAGTCCATTCCCCAGCGACAGTGGGCTCAGCAAATATTCCGTAAAAAGCCAGAGAACGTGTGTATTTTTAGGTCTTGCAAGCTGGGCTGCCTCTGTCACGAGTCCTCAGCATTGTCAGGGAAGAGCAAAGGCAGCTCTGGGCGACAGCAAATGAGTGGGTGTGGCTATGTGTCAATAAAACTTTATTAACAAGCACAAGTGGCTGGCTGGGTTGGGTCTACAGTCTGCCAACCTTCTAGAGGGTGGAAAAGAGAACCTCCGAGGTCCCACAACCAAAGTATTTTGGGGGACACTTGAGAATAAAAAATCCTGTGATAATCCAAGATTGCTGGTCACTTCTGAGAAGGCCTGAGGTTGCCATAAAAAAAAAAAAGATGCCTAATTTTATGGCTAATAAATAAATAAACAGAAATGTATTCTCCCACAGCCCTGGAGGCCAGACACTAGCAGGGCCGTCCTGCCTCCAGAGGCTACAGGGAAACCTTCTTCCTCGATGCTTCCATCTCCTGTTCCTGTCTCTGCCTGTCTCCACGTGGTGTTCTCTTTGTCTCTTAAAAGCACACCATCCATGGATCTAGGGCCTGCCCAGATATTCTAAAATGACCCCATCCAGAGCTCCATAACCTAATTACACCTGCAAAGACCCCTTTTCCAAAGGTTACATTCACAGATTCAAAGGATCAGAGCATGGACATATATTTGAGGAAGCCACCATCCAACCCATTCAGTTCAGTTCAGTTCAGTCCAGTCCAGTCACTCAGTCGTGTCCGACTCTGCGACCCCATGAATTGCAGCACGCCAGGCTTCCCTGTCCATACACTAAAAATTACTTACTGTTCTGAATTCAAATTGAACTGCCTCCTGCTGTTTATCTGGCAACCCTATGGAGGTGTTGAATGTCAGCCTTTCTTAGCTCCTCTGCCCCTGATGGGCAGGTCACCACAGGCCAGAGAAGCAGGGAGAAGGCAGTGCTTAGGGTGGAGGCTGGTGGCATCTCCATGAACTCTGCAGGGGATCTTAGGGGTGGACCAAGGATTTGGGGATGGGCATCAACAGCATCTTTGCTGATAGGCATATGAGAATGTAAAGCTAGGGTGTGACTGTTTTAGGACTGAATGGCCAGCTAACGCTAGGAACTGTTGGACCAGTGACCTCTCAGATAGTCATATCTGAGCCTCTCTGTGCATTTGAGTCAAAGCAAGCTTCTTCTCCCCCCATTTATGACCACCCAGCTCTGTGTAAGCTATCTGGGAACCACATTTGCCCCTAAGTCACAGTGCCAGGGAGGTTTGTTAACAAAGGGCATGGAAGGCAGCAGAATTCCCTCTGTTCCCACCCAACCCCTGGCATTGTTTCACCAGGCAGCCAGGGAGTGGGCCCAGAAAGGGGACACCGTGGCTGATGTTCAGATCCCTCGGGCTGCATTTGGAAGAAGGTTTTACAGGGCAGGAATTCAGTAACATGAGAGCCTGCATGCAGGAAAAAGATGCTGACTGCTGTGTTGCCCACAGCACAGGCAACAGCAGCTTCTACTGTTTTAAAATCTGCTTTATTGAAGCATAGTTGATGTCCAACGTTGTGTTAATTTCTGCTATACAGTGATTTGATTATTCATACAAATACCTTCCTTTTCATATTCTTTTCCACAATGGTTTATCACAGGATATTGAATACAATTCCTTGTGCTACACAGCAGGTCCTTGTTTGTCTATCCTTTCTCTATATGGGGCTTCCCAGGTGGCGCTAGTGATAAAGAAGTTGGCTGCCAATGCAGGAGACGTAAGAGATGTGGGTTCAACCCCTGGGTATACTAGTTTGCATCTGCTAAGCCCAAACTCCCAGTCCATCCGTCCCCCACTCCCCACCCTCCTTCTACCCTTGACCTCTGGTTTCATTCTTTATTCTGCAGATGGAGGGAACTTGAAACACCCAAATCGAGTCATTCTGTTTTTCTGCTTACAATCCTCCCAGGGCCCCACGGCTGTTAGAACAGACTCCAAATCCTGCAAGTGTTTTCAGTTCCTTGAGGGCACCTGTTCACTCCTGCGCTGTTTCCTCTTCCTGGAATATTCTTCCTGATTCCCACCCATCCTTGATGCATTAACTCAAGGGTTAGCTCCTGAGAAGGCTCCGTTCTTGTGTGTTTGTTTAGCCTTATCAAAGTATAATTGATGGGGGGAGGGATAAATTGGAAATTTGGGATTAACAGACACACACTACTATATACAAAATGGATAAACAACAAGGACCTACTGTATAGCACCAGGAACTATACTTAGTATCTTGTAACTATTTGTAATGGGAAAGAATCTGAAAAAGAATATATACATTAAATATATAAATATATATATGTAAGTATAGTGAACTGAATCACTTTGCTGTACACCCAAAACATTGTAAATCAACTATTCTTCAATTTAAAAAAATTTTAAAGGTATAATTGACAATACAATTGTATGTATTTAAGCTGTACAATTGATGACTTTATATGCATATACAAGGTGAGATGATCACAGTCAAGCTAATGAACATATTAATCACATATCACCATGTGTGTGTGTTGAAATCACTTAACATCTAGCCTCCCTAAGAAGCTTACAGAGATCTCTTTCCTCCAACTCTCACAGCAGCCCGCCCTCATCCCTCTGGTGTCTTCCACATTTATACATCATTGCTACATCACTACCTCCTTCCCCATTCAGGGGAAAGATTCAAGGGGACCATGCTTGTGTTTCCCTGGTCCTCCTCACTACATACCCAGTGGTAGGCAGAGTGCCAAGCACACTTGTTGTTGTTCAGTTGCTAAGTCATGTCTGACTCTTTGTGACCTCATGGACTGCAGCACACCAGGCTTCCCTGTCCTCCACTATGTCCCAGAATTTGCTCAGATACACATCCAGTGAGTCTGTGATGCTATCTTACCATCTTATCCTCTGCCACCCCTTATCCTCTTGCCTTCAGTCTTTCCCAGCATCAGGGTCTTTTCCAATGAGTCAGTGCTTTGCATCAGGTGGCCAAAGTATTGGAGCTTCAGTCTCAGCAACAGTCCTTCCAATGAATATTCAGGACTGATTTCCTTTAGGAATGACTGGTTGGATCTCCTTGCTGTCCAAGGGACTCTCATAAGTCTTCTCCAGCACCACAATTCAAAAGCATCAATTCTCCAGCACTCAGTATTCTTCATGGTCCGGCCCTCACATCCATACATGATTGCTGGAAAAATCATAGCTTTGACTAGATGGACCTTTGTTGGCAAAGTGATGTCGCCAAGCACACTGGGGATGCATAATAAACACACTTGAGTCTCCAGAATAAGAGATAGTGCTTATTATACCCAGAACTGCCTAGAACATGGACTATGCAGTAATCTGATTCTGTAGCTTCAGTAGGGAAAAATGAAAAGTTTTCTCAGCAGGAAGTGAAGCTTAGCCACTAAGAGGTCAGAAAGTGCACCCTTGGTGACGATGAGAAGAGGAGAGGTTAGATGCCCTGCAGGCTGGATGGCAGTGTGAGACGGACTCTGTGCTCCCAGGGACAATCTAAGTCATGCGGGGCACATCTGACTTTTCAAGAACAGTTGGAAATCCTGACTTTTATGTGAGTTCTCTCAATTTTAAAACATTAGCAATTATCTTACGCATGTGAAGTAGGCTGCCTTTGTCTGAGGGCAGGATTCAGCTGATGGTTGGCTGGTCGGAAATCCCTGGTATCATGGCTAATGGAAAAATAACGATGAAATTGTCAAGAATCGCTCCTCCCGAATCTCAAGAACACCCTGTATCCTCATGTCCCAATCTCTACATTTTGGGTTTTCTCTTAACTACGTTTTTTTAACTTCTATTTTATACTGGAGTATAGTTGATGAACAATGTGTTAGTTTCAGGCGTACAGAAAAGTGATTCAGTTATACATATACATGTATCTATTCGTTTTCAAAGAATTTTCCCATTTAGATTATTACAGAGTTTTGAGCAGTTTCCTGCGCTATACAGTAGTCCCTTATTGATTTTATACATAGCGGTGTGTACATGTAAGTCCCATGCTCCCTAACTACCCTTCCCCCAACCCCTCTCTCCTGGTAAATACACCTTCTTCTCCAAGTCTGTGAGTCTGTTTCTGTTTTGTAAATAAGTTCATTCGTATTGTTTTAAAACTACTTTTAATGTTATGAGAGTTCTCTCCCAGTAGCTTGCTGGAGAAATTTCTTCCAGTACCAAACTTTATCTCCATGATACTGTTGCTAAGGTGATTTATAATACCAGACGGCTGTTACCCTTGACATTCATCATTTCTTTTTATTCCTATAATGTTTGGGTGGGGGCAGTAAGGAAAGTATAAGTTGTCTGTTGTAGACATTCAAACAGGAGTTGATCTGATCTTCCCTTCTTCAATTTTCCGAGGCAGGCTGATTCTCAGCTTAGGGGCGGGTCTTGCCCAAAGTGGCAGGTTATCTTTTGGCCAGGCTGTGGTGGGGAGTACCTGACCCCCAATCCTAATGTATCACCATTTTGCAGATCTCTTAGGCAGGCTTCTTTCTGGGGAGATGCCCTGTGCAATGTGGTTCACAGCTCATCAGGCTGTGACATCCGTTTAGTGGGTCATGATCAGTATTTTGTAAACAAAACAGAAGAGTATAAAGCAGGATGGAATGGAATAGACCCCTGAAGAAGGAAATGGCAACCCACTCTAGTACTGTTGCCTTGAAAACTACATGGACAGAGGAGCCTGGCGGGCTACAGTCCATGGGGTTGCAAAGAGTCAGACACGACTGAGCGTGCATGAACTAGAAACCCACAGACTGGACTGCACGTGGAAAGGCAGGTGTGCTCTCATGAAGCTTCTCTTTTAAGTGAGGTATGTGTGTACATCTCCTTGTATATTTCTTCCATGATTCATAGTCTGAAACCACTGTTTTTGTTTTTTTTTTAATTAAACTTCGGCTGTTCTGTGAGACATGTAGGATCTTACTTCCTCAACCAGGAATTAAATCTACACCCCGTACATTAGAAGTGTGGAGTCTTAACCACTGACCACCAGGGAAGTCCATGAAAACCACTGTTCTAATGTATCAAACTCTCAGAGATGTTTTGGATGTGATTTTAACTGGAAATCATCTTCTGTCTAGGTTTGGGATGTCCTGACAATGGCATCCAGTCCCATCACTTCATGGGAAATAGATGGGGAAACAGTGGAAACAGTGTCAGACTTTATTTTGGGGGGCTCCAAAATCACTGCAGATGGTGATTGCAGCCATGAAATTAAAAGACGCTTACTCCTTGGAAGAAAAGTTATGAGCAACCTAGATAGCATATTCAAAAGCAGAGACATTATTTTGCCGACTAAGGTCCATCTAGTCAAGGCTATGGTTTTTCCATTAGTCATGTATGGATGTGAGAGTTGGACTGTAAAGAAGGCTGAGCACCAAAGAATTTATGCTTTTGAACTGTGGTGTTGGAGAAAACTCCTAAGAGTCCCTTGGACTGCAAGGAGATCCAAACAATCCATTCTGAAGGAGATCAGCCCTAGGATTTCTTTGGAAGGAATGATGCTAAAGCTGAAACTCCAGTACTTTGGCCACCTCATGCGAAGAGTTGACTTATTGGAAAAGACCCTGATGCTGGGAGGGATTGGGGGCAGGAGGAGAAGGGTACAACAGAGGATGAGATGGCTGGATGGCATCACTGACTTGATGGACGTGAGTCTGAGTGAACTCCGGGAGCTGGTGATGGACAGGGAGGCCTGGCATGCTGCGATTCATGGGGTTGTAAAGAGTCGGACACGACTGAGCAACTGAACTGAACTGAACTGACAATGTCCTGAGCAAACTACTGTCCCTGGTAGAAATGAAATGCCACACAGCGACAACAGTTACCATAATGATCACAGTGCATGCCTATTAAACTTTATACACTTCCAGGTACTATGTGAATGATTCACCAGTTTTATTAATGCCTTTATGCCTGTAACTACTCTGTAAAATAGGCACAAGCTGGTATCACCCATGACCAACTTAAAGCACAGCAAAGTTAAACAACATGCCCAAAGACCCACAGCTCAATGGGGTCAAAGACTGGACTAGACCCCCACACACACCTTAAGCCTAGCTCCAGAGTCTGTGCTCACAAACCATCACACACAGTCTCTCGCAGGAGACCTGCTCAAAACTCCATCTGTACCTTTGGCTAAACTCAGGCTATCAAAATCACATCATTCAGCAAACACTCCCAATTGCCTTGAATAATTAACAGCGGCAGTTGCTTTGGAAATAGCAAGAGCCTCGTGTTAGAGGCAGTCGTACCTGTTCCTATACCAAAGGGAAGGAAGGGAAAATATCACCTCGAGATTTTGGCTGCAAGACAGCACTCTCTCATGCCAAGGAGGGCAAACCCCTGCTGGCCGGAGAGGAGAGGAGAGAAGACATCTCCGACAGGTGTGTGGCAAAGACTTTCATTCTAGAAATAAAGTACACGAGTGGGTTGGAACAGAAGGACTCGATGCACACAGCATGAAAATTGCTGACATTTACCAACTCAACAGAAATCTGATATTTATACCGTGTGACCCCTCTTCTTCCTGAAAATCTGCTTCAGCACTACCTTGCCTATCTGAAAACACCCCATGCTGGCCAAGAGGTTGGCAAGAAAGACCTCTGAGTCACCAGAGCAGATGTGGCAAAACTGTGTCCCTGACTTCATGCAGTTTGCTTCCAAGAAGCCCATGTCAGACCCTCACTCAGCACCTACCAACTCTTAGTTTGCACACAGTTCTAACTAGCCAGCAGGTTTGCTTTTTAAATTCACAACCACGTGGAAGAAAGCAGTCAGGAGAACAGTAAACAGATATCTGCAAACCCACTCGAAAGATGAAGGTTGCATTTACTGAGCACTTACTGTATGCCAGTCATTCTATTGAGGGCATGACTTGCATTTTCTCATGTAATACAAGTCAAGTAGCAGGCATGATATGCCCCCAATGCACAGGTGAGGAACCAGCTCAGAGAACCTTGCCCAGGGACACACAGTCCAGAAGCTGCAAGGCTGGGACCTGAACCCAG
The DNA here is from genome assembly GCF_032405125.1 of Capricornis sumatraensis. NCBI lineage: Eukaryota > Metazoa > Chordata > Mammalia > Artiodactyla > Bovidae > Capricornis > Capricornis sumatraensis. The sequence continues at coordinate 53,390,304 of NC_091085.1, read as the reverse complement.
AAGACAAGACTCTAAAACTGACATTCATGACCACCACTCAGTAGTCCCTCCTCCCACTGAAGGAAAACTGTGAAGAGTAAACCGACTGGTACACAAAGTGCAGAAGCCTCGAGCCATTGACTTTTATGCTTTATTTGCTGCCATAGTCCCAGTGCTTAAAGCAGGACCGGGGACATAGTAAGTGCTCAATAAACATTTGTGAAATGAAGTGTGGACACACATTTTAGGATCCACTGATATTCCTGTGGCATCAAGAAAATCATCATCATGTCCCATGCTCTTGGCAATCTGGTTTTTCACAGATATTCAAACTATATAAAACCCAAATATTTCAATACAAAGTAACTTAGACAAAATGGATAGATTCCTTGAAAGACCCAAGTGACCAAGTCCTCTCAAGAAGAAATACATCACTCGAGTCGCTCCACATTTCTTAAAGAAATGTAATTTGTAGTCAAAATCTTTCTACAAAGAAAACCCCAGCCAAAGACAGCTTCACTGATGAATTCTAACAAATACTTAGGGACAAAATAATCCCAATTCTTCACAAATTCTTCCCCAGAAAATTGAAAGGGAGGAAACACTACCCAACTCATTCTTTGAGGCCAGCATCACCCTGATACTAACTCAGACAAGGATAATACAAGAAAACTATAGGACATATGTCTCATAAACACAGAAGTTATAAATAAAGATGTAGCAAATTGAATCCAAGAAGATATCTATAAATGGTAACACAGAGTTTGTCTCAGAAGTGGAAAGTTAATTTAACATACGAAAAACCAGTCAATGTAAAAAAACACAGTAAAAAGAAAAATCATATGATCATCTCAAAAGACATCCAAAAAAGCATTTGAGAAACTGTAATACTCATTTCTGATAACAACTCCTGGTAAAGCGATGATAGAAAGAAACCTTCTCCACCTTCTTGATAGTGACGATTGTGTCATGAGCGTATACACACGGCAATGTTTTCCCATTCAAATGTGGGCAGCTTAGTGCCTCAGGGTTGTTTTTAAAAGTGAAGTGGTGAAATCACCTCTAATTTCAAGAAAGGGATTTACAATTTTGTGAAATAAAAAAATTACAGGAAGTTAATTTTTAAACAACGGAGACTTCCATAGGTAACTGTTTGTCAGTTCAGGTCAGTTCAGTTGCTCAGTCATGTCCGACTGTTTGCAACCCTATGAAGTGCAGCACGCCAGGCCTCCCTGTCCATCACCAACTCCCGGAGTTCACTCAAACTCACGTCCATCAAGCCGGGGTTGCCATCCAGCCATCTTATCCTCTGTCGTTCCCTACTCCTCCTGCCCCCAATCCCTCCCAACATCAGAGTCTTTTCCAATGAGTCAACTCTTCACATGAGGTGGCCAAAGTACTGGAGTTTCAGCTTTAGCATCATTTCTTCCAAAGAAATCCCAGGGCTGATCTCCTTTAGAATGGACTGGTTGGATCTCCTTGCAGTGCAAGGGACTCTCAAGAGTCTTCTCCAACACCACAGTTCAAAAGCATCAATTCTTCGGCGCTCAGCTTTCTTCACAGTCCAACTCTCACACCCATACATGACCACAGGAAAAACCATAGCCTTGACTAGACGGACCTTTGTTGGCAAAGTAATGTCTCTGCTTTTTAGTTCATCCAAATACTCATATAACTGAAAGATGAGGAAGCATGTCTTTAAAATCCATGGAAGAAGAAAAAGAGATTGTTTTTTCACTATAGGCTTCTTAATGATGTATGTTGTCATAGTGTATTATCATATTTTGATTATAAATATATACATTAAACAGGAACTACATATTTCAATACTTTTATTTTTAATTAAGTTTTTATCAGTGTATAGTTGCTTGATAGTGTTGCTAGTTTCCACCGAACAGCAAGGTCAGCCAGCTATATGTACCCATATGTCCCCTCTTTTTCGGATTTCCTTCCCGTTTAGGCCACCGCAGAGCACTGAATAGAGTTCCCTGCGCTGCACAGTAGGTTCTCATTAGTTACCTAGTTTACGCGTAGTGTCCATAGTGTATGCATGTCAGCACCGATCTCCCGATTCATCCCATCCCCTCCTCCCCACTTGGTGTCCCTATGCTTGTTCTCTACATCTGCGTCTCTATTTCTGTTTTGCAAATAAGATCACCTGTACCATTTTTCTAGATTTCACGTATATGAGTTAATATACGATATTTGTTTTTTCTATCTCTGACTGATTTCACTGTATAGGACAGTCTCTGGGTCCATCCACATCAAAACAAATGAGCCAGGTTCATTCCCTTTTTATGGCTGAGTAATATTCCATTGTATATATGTACATATCTTCCTTATCCATTCCTCCATGTTGATGGACTTTTAGGTATATTTCAATTAAAATGTGTTTTTGTTCATGCAAAAGCAAAGCTATCAAACTGGTGAACACAAGGAGAAGATTCCTTAAAGAATGCGTTTCTCACACGTGTGCTTCATGCCCATTCCATCAGTTCCCTATGAGTAGTTTCTATATTCTGTTGCTGTATCACAGAGAACTCCAAAACTGACCCAAAAGAACCATCTCTTTTGCTTAGGATCATCCAGTCCAGGAATTCAGGAAAGGCTCAGAGGGTGGTTCATCTCTGTTCCACATGGCATCAGGAAGACAGCGGGTGGGTGAGGAGGATGCTCGACTCCCGTGTCCGCGCATTGGTGGTCCTCAGTCTGTCCGTCTCTGACTCTCTTTCCCTTGGCTTGCATCTCTCAGCATGGTGCACTCAGGGGAGTTGCACTCTTTTACTTCCAGGAAATGGAAGCCAACAGGTCCGTTAAACACACCACCCCAAAACAGCATGAAATCTCTATTCTATTAAAGCGATCACAGGATCCACTAGATTCCAGTGCTGGAAAAATGGTCTCCAACTCTGGACATGGAAGGAGTGGTCACCCTGCAAAGGAGCAGGTGGGACAGAAGACATTTTTGGAGCCATGTTTGGAAAGGACCTGCTAACAGTAGGATCCTGGTTCCACTCACGTATCGATATATGAGCTACTCCATGGATGATTCTCCTTTGACTCTCATTCTGTCCTCCACTCTGCCCTTTGCCTTGGGGTGGGGAGCTGACCTCGGGGGCTCCATCACTTGGCTGGCTTCCTTATCCTATGGCATCCATCTGGCTGGATTCAGCCACAGGAGGACTAGCAGGCAATCACTGGGTGGTCAGAGAGAGAGATCAGAGTTCTTATTCCTCTGAGCCTGCTTGGTTTCCATGGTCCTGGAGGAGGTTTCCTCTTTTCATGGCCCCAGTCTCTGCCAGATGACCCCCTCTTCAGCTACAGGAGTCAGCCAAGCTGTTCCATGGATGCTTCTCCCCCTTGGAGTTTATGGATGATAACAGCCCCCTACTGTTGCCACATCCTGCCTGTAGCACCGCGTCTTACTGGGTCTCCTAACCATGCCCACACACCTATAAATAGCCCCCGTAGTTTCTCTAAAACCCTAGTTGAATGGGTCCTTCATTTCCTGCCAGAACCTGACCCAGACATTTTCTGCAAAGCCAGACTCCACTCTGGGTGGGCACTCATGCCTTTCACTGAATGATAAGTCTGTTTGGGAATTAAGCTTGAGTAACACTCTTAATGGGGCTTCTCTGGTGGCTCAGATGGTAAGGAATCTGCCTGCAATGCAAGAGACCAGGGTTCGATCACGGGGTCGGAAAGATCCCCTGGAGTAAGAAAAGGCAACCCACTCCACCATTCTTGCCTGGGAAATCCCATGGACAAAGGAGCCTGGTGGGCTACAGTTCACAGGATTGCAAAAGAGATACAATTTAGGGACAAACAATACAAACAAAACCCTCTTGCTGTCAGAGCTAATTCACTATGTGGTTTAACTAACTGGGAGAACCACTAGCAATCATTAAGATCACTACCTGAACAGAGTGAGCTCAAGTCACCAGGATTCTTGAACTTAAGTGGGCTCAGACAAACTCTCCCAGCTGCCTGGAGTCTCAGGGCCACCACTCATGCTAAGGTTGGGGAGAGACAGACCCACTGTGGCGAATGTGATTATCTATTTTATTTCCTGTTGGATTGGCAGCTGCTGGGTTGTTGCACATCCATCATGCTGAAAACTGCATGATATCCATGGATTAAAAATTAATTTACTGTCCAGCCTGGCTTTCAGCTTGATGCCTTAATTGAGTTTTGTTATGACAGTGGTGCTGAGCTCCCAGGCATCGTTTAGCCCAGTCTAGAGGCCTTGGTGTTTGGGGAGCGGTTTATGAGCTCTGAAATACAATTATCTCCCAGCACGCACACAGTGCTTATCTTCAAAGTCACTCATGATTCATCCTGGGTTCTTTATGCCTGTGGAACCAGGGATACAGTTATTGATCTGCTTCCTCAAAAATATACTCCACAGCCCTGAGTCTCAAAGGGGATCAGAGAACTGGATCCTGTTGTTGAGAAAGCCTCTCTTTAGAGAAACATTAATTAATTCAGTTAAATATTTAACCCATAGCGGCTACTATGTATGCAAATGAGTATGACATAATCCCTACAGAAGTTTGCATGCATGAAGTCACTTCAGGCGTGTCCAACTCTGTGCGACCCTGTGGACTGTAGCCCCACCAGGCTGCCCTGTCCATGAGATTCTCCAGGCAAGAATACTGGAGTGGGTTGCCAGGCCCTCCTCCAGGGGGTCTTCCCAACCCAGGGATCGAACCCGCATCTCTTATGTCTCCTGCATTGCAGGTGGATTCTTTACCACTGAGACACTGGTGAAGCCCCTGCAGAAGCTTGCAGTGATCGTTTCAGCCGCATACAACATCAACGACATGGGTTAAAGAGGCGGCACTTTACTACTGTAGCCTCTGGCCAAGAAAGGTCTCCAGAGCTTCCCGTCTTTGTTTCAGGCAGGGGTCCTCAGCAACTGGGCTGCAAGGAGGGAGGTGAGCAAAGCCTCATGGGCATTTAGAGTCATTCTGTACCGGGCACGTCTCAAATACCAGCTCTTACAGCCATCATAGCTGTGTGGAGGGAGATGCATAAGAATGTCCCTCACAGAAAATGGCAAAACCCAATACTGAGATGAATAAGGACATTTATCAACCCAAATACCTCTCCCAAACCTAAGGCAGGGTGAGAATAGCAACATAAGGAATCACACGCCCAGTGTGATGTATCTATGAAAAAATCTACCTTTAAAAAACACCATATATTTTCTAAGGAGATAGATGGTTCTAGAGATGTGGGTCCATAGATATACGGAAAACTGTATCTTAAAATTGGGCCTCCCTTGTGGCTCAGCTGGTAAAGAATTTGCCTGCAATGCAGGAGACCTGGGTTTGATCTCTGGGTTGTGAAGATCCCCTGGAGAAGGGAATGGCAACCCACTCCAGTATTCTGTCTTAGAGAATTCCATGGGCTGTATAGTCCATGGGGTGGCAAAGAGTCGGACATGACTGAGTGACTTTCACTTTCATTTTAAAATTTGGAAGGATATACAATATCCTAATAACATAGTGGATGATCTGGGGTTTGGGGTGGATATTGAGGTGACTCTATAAATTAAAAAGGGATTTGGCGTTATTCATTATGCTTAATTTACTTTGAAAGGCAAAACGTACAATTGATCTGGTCTCTTCAATCAATCAATGGCCTGGAGGAAAAAGTGTTTTCAAGTAAAAGACTAAAAAGACAGGGCAGTCAATATAACATGTAAATCTGGATTGCATCCTGGTTTAATTTTTTTAAGGGATAAAAATATATCCTAGGAACAACTAAGAACTTTTGAGTATGGGCTGGATATTAGGTAATACTGGAGTGTGATGGAAGTTTTAGATATGAGCATGATATTATGGTCATGTAGGAAATAATCTCACTTTAAGATGATACATAATAAAGTCAAGAAGTGGCACCATATGTGTATCTTTCAATTAGTTGATTCAAAACAGATGATAGATTGATTGATAGACAAGTGTATAGATAGACAAGCAGACTACTAAATGTGACAGTTTTTAAAATGATTGTGTCTACATGGTGTGTCTGCTAAGGGTGATTGTACTATGCTTTCAATTTCTCAGTATGGTTGAATAATTTCATAAGCAAAAGTTTAAGAAATTTGGGATCAATATATATTAATATATATGCTGCTATATATAATATCCATAACCAACAAGGTCCTACTGTATAGCACAGGGAACTATATAAAATATATTGTAATAACCTTTAGTGAAAAAGAATCTGAATATATATATATATGAATCAATTTGCTGTATATCTGAAAATAACACAACATTCTAAATCAACTGTACTTCACTTTTTTTAAAAACGAAAAAGTTGATAAACAACAAAGTCCTACTCGTAGCACAGGTAACTATATTTTCTGGAAAAAAGAAAAAACTTTAAAAAGGTCAGGGCAATGTGTAACTTTTTAGAATTATAGACAATAAAAATAACTGGAGGAGGGAGTTCCCTGGTGGCATAGTGGTTAGGATTTGGAGCTTTCACTGACATGGCCTGGGTTCAGTCTCTAGTCTGGGAACTTGCAAGGTGCCAGGTGCAGTGAAAAAAAAATTAATTAAAAAAATAATAACTGGAAGCAAATATAGTAAAATATAGCTTTGGGGAATTTCTGTGATGGGAATTCCACATGTTATTTTCTCCTCTACACTTTTCTTTAAAAAAAAAAACAAATTAACAACAGTGATAAAGAAAAATAATCCTGAGAATGTTGATTTCCTGAGATGACCATGATTTCACAATTTTTCTACTACTAATTGCCCAGAAGAGGTCGCAGAAAGGAAGAGGTGCGTTTCCGGAGATGCCCAAGATGGCTCGTAGGAAGGATTCATTCATTTGCAAAGCTTCTTAGCTCCATCCACGAAAGCAGGCTTTCACGGCTGTGGCAGGTTTGGGGAGGAGTGTGGATTGGAGAGGCAGAGGCTGAGAGAGTCATTTCCAAAAGGAACTCCGCTAAGTGTCTTCTCTTTCATAGCAAGACTTTGTTGGTGGCTTTCGGCCAAACCGTATCTCAAAGTGTGCCGGTGAAAATGAATATCTTCACAGCAAGCTGCAGACTATGAACTGGGACAGTCTAGAACCTATCAATATTTCTCAATTTCAAATCACGACCTGGACAGACCTTTGTCCCGGTGCAAAAAGATGCCTTTTGCTTGCTGCTGCTGCTAAGTCGCTTCAGTCATGTCCAACTCTGTGCGACCCCATAGACGGCACCCCACCAAGCTCCCCCGTCCCTGAGATTCTCCAGGCAAGAACACCGGAGTGGGTTGCCATTTCCTTCTCCAATGCATGAAAGTGAAAAGTGAAAGGGAAGTCGCTCAGTCACGTCCAACTCTTCGCGACCCCACGGACTGCAGCCTGCCTTTTGCTTAAGTGAAGTCAAAAATAAAATGTGTGATGGCTACAGGCAATGGCAACCCACTCCAGTACTCTTGGCCTGGAAAATCCCATGGATGGAGAAGCGTGGTAGGCTGCAGTCCATGGGGTCGCAAAGAGTTGGACACAAATGAGCGACTTCACTTTCACTTTTCACTTTCCTGCATTGGAGGAGGAAATGGCAACCCACTCCAGTGTTCTTGCCTGGAGAGTCCCAGGGACGGGGGAGCCTGGTGGGCTGCCGTCTATGGGGTCACACAGAGTTGGACACCACTGAAGCGACTGAAGCGAATGGCTACAGGAGAGAGTCCAAGTCACCGTGACAAAGGACTCCGATTCTTTCATGGAAACCCAGCTCGTCCCAAGTTACTGGCTGCAGTTGCTGAGATGAGGCTCCTCAGCCAGGTTTAATGTCTACATCAATGTGGTTCACATCCTGTGACAAGCACGTGCAGAGCATTTGAGCACCTAAAAAATTCTCCTGAAGGGGCTGACCATGCTCCTTCTAAAGAGAGAAAAAGAGCTCTCCAGATGATAGCAAGGGTTCAGATCACAATGTACCAGCCAGTCAGGATTATATCTGATAGACAGTATCACCCGTTTGATTGACTTCCTCACATTCACCACACACAGCCCCAGCTAATAGTCACCTCCCAAGCACTTGTAGATTTCTTTCACAGGATTTCTGCAACGTTTTCAGACCAAGACCGTGTTTCCACACAGTGGACATGAACACATTGCTTATTCATGATGCTTTGATCATCTCCTGTGAGTTTCTTTGCAAGAGGTATGAAAACACCAGCTCCTTAAGTCATCCTTACAGGCGACTGTTTCTCCAAGCTCAGCCTCAGAGTGAGTCAGACACAGGCAGTTCCCCAGCAAGGAGGATGCCCTGGTCAGACAGCACAGGGCAGCCGTGCAAGGGAGCCTGCCGAGGAACCCACCCATCCAGGGCTGCGTTCACTCCCTTCTGGCCTCTTGTCTCAACTCTGCCGAAATGAAGCATCACTATTCCAGCAGCTTAGGTTCTATACTGGCCGCAAGCAACAGAAAAGAAACCAAACTGTGGCTGACTTCATCAGCAAGGGGCGTTATGGAGAGGAAGTGGGAACACACAGGAGATGAAAGAAAAAAATGGAAGATAGCCTACAAGGATGTATTATGCAAAAAGGGGAATATAGCCAATATTTTGTAATATAGTAAGTCCCCTACATACGAACAAATTCTGTTCTGAGAGTGCATTCATATGCCCAATTTGTTCTTAAGTCCAACAAAGTTAGCCTAGGGACCCATCTAACACAATAGGCTACATAGTACTATACCATAATAGGTTTATAATACTTTTCAAACAAATAATACATACATAAAAACAATAAGGAAAAATTTAATCTTACAGTACAGGACCTTGAAAAGTACAATGATACAGTCCGACAACTGGCATCTGGGGGCTGGCATCAAGTGAACAGGCAAGAAGAGTTACTGACCGGAGGAGGGAGAGGAGGCGGGAGATGGTAGAGCTGAAGGATCATCAGCAACAGGAGATGGAGGGCAAGCTGCAGCTTCACTCATGCCTGGTGTTGATGGAACACAGGTTCTGGTTCCTTGCTGGAACCCGATGCAAATTTGCATCTTCGAAAGTTTGCAACTTGAAGATTTGTAGGTAGTGGACTTACTGTAACTGGAAATGGAGTGTAATCTTTAAAAGTTGCATTTAAAAAGAAAGAAAGGTTCGAGAACCAGGCTCAGGAAGCAGAAGGCTACCCCTGCTTTATTGGCAGTTTTGGAACTGCTAGAAAGTTCCTATCCCCCAACCCAGGAACTTGCTATTGAAATAAACATTCTCCAGCTGTTGACTTTTCCCCTTACGCCGTCCACAAACATTCAGAGTTCCAAACAAAAGCACCCACTTGGTCAAGCTTACATATCAAGCCCCACCCCCTGCCCCAGTACCAGGGTGGGAAACAGAAAAATTTGGCAAGAAGAACCGCTAGAAAACTAGTTTCGCCAGTGGGTGGATGAGCTACCTGTACAATGATAACTAACGCCATACACACAGGGGGAAGAGATGAGATACAACGGGAACCAAGGCCCTTTAGGAGGAGAGGTGGGATGCCAGGCAGGGATGCAGAGATGCAGTGATACATCTCAGGAGCATCACTTCTATGGTCCTGAGTGAACCAGCCCCACCTGGAGTCACACAGTCATAATCCACCAGCTGTTTGCAAGCAGCCTTCTGGCTACCCTGGTGTCTCTGGGTATTTCAGGGAAGTTTCAACCCTGCAGGTCAAAGAGACTTTCCAGGCCAGGCCACTTGGTATGGTTGGGTTCCTCTGGGGTTGGAGAGCGCAGTCTGCAGCCTAGAAGTTTGTTGGGTGGGACCCCAGCAAGAGCTGGGGGAGTGCTTCTGGGAGGAGAGGGAAGTCAGACTGCAGAGGGAAAGAGCTACCCCCCTGGCTGGTCATTGTTGTTGGACATAAGGTCAGTGCCACAGCTTGGGTGTGAGACTCACCTGGTTCTATCAGAGGGACCCCCACCCATACAGGGAAGGAAGGAGTCTACTTCGGCTGCCTTTCCAAGGCTGGATTGGGATCTGGCTCCTCCCCGTCCATTGGGTGGAAAACATCGAATGGCCTGCTGATACCTTGTTCCCCTAGTGCTGGAGTCCCTAACCAGCTCCCCCACCCCCCACCCCCGCAAGTCTCACTGTAGAGCTTTGCTGTGTTTATCTCTTTGTGCTTACATATATTTAGATTTTTAAATCAGTGAACTCCTGTCTTTTTGATAAGCAAAAACAAAAGGGTAACAACAAAGTAACATTTTCTAGCAATCTACTAGAGTATACACATTTGTGACTCATTAAACAAAAAGTCTTGCCTCCTCTAAATTCAGTGTCAATCACCCACCACCACTAGGATTCCTATGATGTGCAGAAATACGCATCTGTTAGAAATCCTAGCTGACTGATGACTGTTTAGAGTTTGCTCACTTTGTTCTCAAGGCTCTAACCTGATTGATGCAGAAGGTTCAACAAAAAGTGCCTTGGGGTCGTGGATCCAAACACTTCACAAGCCAGGAAACCAAGGAGAGGAGCTTACACTCAGCTTCTAAAGCCCGAGCACCACCAGCCACCTTGGGATTCTGCCAGCATCACTTCTCAGCACTGCCGGATCCAGGAAAGTCAGGGCTTCCAGGATCTGCCCCCCTGCCCCTAGTCAATAAGCATCTGTGCCAACTTCTCCCAGGATTCTCATGTCACTTCTTGACTTCCATGGAGTCACCGCCTCCTCGTGGGTTCACTGCTGTGTCCCTCTCTCGGTCTCTTTGGGCTACAGCCTGTGACACATGAGAAATCACAGGACTGTCTTCCTGAACCATTAACCTTTCACTCCGCCTGAAGATGGGACATCCAGGGTGCTTTATTCATCATTAACATTCCTTCTGGTCCTAGGCTGGAAGATGCTGCTGCTGCTGCTGCTAAGTCACTTCAGTCGTGTCCAACTCTGTGTGACCCCATAGACGGCAGCCCACCAGGCTCTGCTGTCCCTGGGATTCTCCAGGCAAGAACGCTGGAGTGGGTTGCCATTTCCTTCTCCAATGCAGGAAAGTGAAAAGTGAAAGTGAAGTTGCTCAGTCGTGTCCGACTCTTAGCGACCCCATGGACTGCAGCCTACCAGGCTCCTCTGTCCATGCTACCTGTCAGATACAGGTTGCAGGTAGAAATTATGGACTTTAAGCGACCTGGCCCCAAAGGCATCCCCTACAGAATGGACTGAAGGCAGTGTGAGGGCTGAGGGAAGTTCAGAAGGTTTACAGAGGCTTGATTTAGAAGGTCCCTCATCTGCAGCTGCAATCTGATCAGTTTCTCCTCCAACAGCTCTCTTCCAGCCCTGGCCACACATAATAGAAAGTCATGTATTCTTGTCTGAAATCCTGTTCGTTGAGCAGTTGACAAGGAGTCATCGCCTGGCAAGCAGGACACAGAACCTGTATCCAGCTGCTGCCTTGGCAGGAGATGCTCAAATGCTTGGATTGTCATGTTCTCTGTCATGCAGGGAACTCCAACAGACAACTCCAGATGGAAGGGAGGCTCCTTGAGTAGCAGGTTGGGGAAAACGGGGATTGGATGCTGTTTTGTACCAATACTTTGGCCACCTGATGTGAAGAGCCGACTCATTGGAAAAGACCCTGATACTGGGAAAGATTGATGGCAGGAGGAGAAGGGTATGACAGAGGATGCGATGGTTGGATGGCATCACCGACTCAATGGACATGAGTTTGAGCAAGCTCCAGGAGATGCGGAAGGACAGGGAAGCCAGATGTGCTGCAGCCCATGGGGTCTCAAAGAGCGGGACAAGAGTGAGGGGCTGAACAGCAAATTGTGCCCACAGCCGGTCCAGTGCATCCTCTGAGAAGCCATGTCCAGTCAGTTCAGCCGTGGGACCTGTGGTGATCTGGATGTTCGTGGGGGCAGTTTGGGAGGGGAGTGACTAGGACATGTCACGCTGCCCGGCTGGCATAGGGCACTGGCACATCTCTGGGCCAGTGAAGAGGCCTGAAGAGAGCGCATCTCCTGGGATGGCCTGGGGGTCTGCCTAGCATGGGAAACAGAGTCACCTATGGGTCTCACCGACCTCACCTTCCACAGACCAGGAGAGAAGTGGCCGGAGAGGTCTGAGTGTGGTCCAAGGCGTGCTCCCGTCAGCCACGGAAAGTCTTCCTTTTTCATTTCCACTTAAAAGGACTTTTTTCTCCCTCTTTTTAATCTACTGAAGTAAACTTGTTTACAATGTTGTGCTAGTTTCTGCTGTACAGTGAAGTGAATCAGCTGTATGTGTACGTGTAAATGACTTCTAAAATATTAATTTGGCTTTTTCATCAGATGTCACCTTTCCCCCCCATTCTTTTCCATCTTCTTGGTTTGGACAAACCCTCAGGTAAGATGGGAAGGTCACAGTGAATGATCTGCTCTGCTCTGTATGAATCCCTGATCCAAACTGTGTGATCAGCTCTCAGTGAATGAAAGCAGCTCTGAGTCAGGGTCCCTGAGACCACCCCCCGGGGAGGCAGATACTTAGAGTGGCAATCACGGGACTCAGGACATGGTCGTGCTCAGGATGATGATTTAAGACAGCAAAGGACATGAAGCAGAACCAGCAAAGGGAAAGTGCACTGGGGTGGGGTCTGAGGGACTAGGAGAAAGTATCCAGAATCATCTCCTGGGGAATCCCACAGGACAAACTTAATTCCTGCAGCATCAAACTGTGACACCGTGTGGAGACCCAGCACCCAGGGTTCACTGGGAACTGGTCATGTAGGCACCTCTGTCTGGGATGGACCAGAATTCCAGACTCCCAGGGGAAAGCAGGTGTCTGCATCAATGAGATAGCTTGTGTGAACAAGTCTGGACAGAGCAAGCCACCCTGGTCAGCTGGAGAACAATGAAAACCCTTTGGAAATCCAGGACGCCAGATGCCAGCCAAGGGCCAGCTTGGCTAGGAGACTTTGCCAAGATGGCAGCCTTGGGGCCAGGACGGGAGCCCTCCTCCTACCCACACTACGGCTCCCAGACCACAGCAGGTTTCAGCCTCTGCTTCATGGCAGGCCAAGCCCATGTGCCAGGTGGGGTGAGGGGACACGGAAACACAGGCCTGATCACTGGACAGCATCGTTGGCTTGGCCCACCCAGAACCACTTCGGCCAGTGGGGGACCCTGTCCACATCCCTCTTCCACGCAGTTGTTAATAGAGGCACATTCTCATTTTATGCATCGATTTTCATCTTGTTTTCTACAAGAGCTAGATGGCAGGTGCCTCTGGGGAGAAGCCTCACTCTCCATCTTGCTGCAGGCCTCGCCTTGCCCAGTGAGCATGGCCAGCCCCCCTCAGCTGTGACCTCTCTCCGTGGCATCGATGGACCCTGAGCCCCAGCCTCACATCAGCTACGCGGAGGTTTGCGAGCTCAGACGTTTCTCTTCATCTCTGTCTCTGTCTGTTGGTCTCTGTCTCTCTCTGTCTCTGTTCACCTTCTCTGTCTCTCTTTCTGTCTCTGTTTGTCTGTCTTTCTCTCTCTCCCTTTCTTTCCCTCCTAGGGGCATTCATTCTAGCCCCAAACCTAACTGCACTTTGGCAAAAGCAGGAGGAACAGTGGCTACTCCTGGGTACATTCTGGAAAAAAAGGCTGTTTTCAAAATAATTTTTAAGGCATCATTTAAACAAGACAACTCAGACCAGGGTGGCAAGCCTTTAAAGGAAGCGGTGTGAAGGCAGGACCTGATTCCTGAGGGCAGTTTTGCAAAGCTCTGCTCGCAAGTCTGCACATGAACCTCTGAAACACTTTGTACTTGACAACACAGCCCCACGTAGCTGCTCTGACTTGAAGTGAGAAAAACAAACGTTTGTGCCCACTCCATAAATAAAGACTGTTGGGACCTAACAAACGCCATGATAGGCTTCAGGGACTAAGGTAGGACTCACGGGAAAGGCTGAGTCATTGCCCAGTGAGGTCATCCCCGAGGATGCCAGGACTTGTCTAATCAGCATACTGCTTGTAACCTGGTTTGAGTTTATCAGGACATAAATGACATCCCCCTGCAGCCAATAGCCAATTAATAAATACCAGGAAACCCCTGCAGCCAATAAAGATTAGCCAATCAGTAAATACTAGGAAACTCCTGCAGCCAATCAGCCCTTGCCAATTCTCTGTTCTAAAACCTATAAATACTGCTGTACATCTGGGCTCGGGGCTCCTTGCTCCACTCCACTGTGTTGGATGTGGTGGGAGCCCTAGCTCAAGCTAAAAATAAAACCCCTTCATGCTTTTGCATTGCTGTGGACGTCTTATTCTCTCAGTTTTGGGGGCTCGGACTCTGGGCATAACAGACATAAGTGGGACTTCCCCGGTGGTCCAGTGACTGAGACTCCACGTTCCCAATGCAGGGGGCTTGGGTTCTATCCCTGGTCTGGGAACTAGATCCCACATGCCACAACTAAGACCTGGTATAGTCAAATAAACAAAAATATTTGTTTTTTTTAAAGAAAGAGGTAAGTGAGTCACCCCTGGGGAGAAGAATGAGGGGGCAGTGTCAAAGGAATCTCCTGACCCCTCCTGACTTGTGGTCTCCCCACTCACTGCTTCTGCTGCCCCAAACCCACTACAGGCCCATGGGACTCTGACTCCAAGCACATCTCCTTCCTGCTGCTCAGGCTGCTAAGATAGTCTCTCCCGCAACTCAGGACCTTGAAGGTCAAAGACTCTTAAGGTGTCCCAGAGCAGGAAAACTCAATGATTAATAAATACCTATAGTCATGGGCTTCCCTGGTGGCTCAGACAGTAAAGCGTCTGCCTGCAATGCGGGAGACCCGGGTTCGATCCCTGGGTTGGGAAGATCCCCTGGAGAAGGAAATGCCAAACCACTACAGTAGTCTTGCCTGGAAAATTCTATGGACTGAGGAGCCTGGTAGGCTACAGTCATGGGGTCGCAAAGACTCGGACACGACTGAGCGACTTCACTTTCATTTTCATAGTCAGGGAGCTATAAATGAAATGAACAATGGAAACAAACTGATGATGAAACACCCTACACATATGCTAAATAGCATGATGCTTCTCACGCAGACTTGAAAAAAAAAATGAAAGAGTGATAATACTCAGTCCTGGTGAGTATAGAAGGAGTAGGACACTCCACCTATAACGGGTAGGAAGGTCAATTCCTGCGGTCTTTTTGGAAAACCATCAGGCAGAGGTATAATTTAAAAGAACATAGACGTATTCTGATCCACAAATTCCTAGAAATTGATTTCTTAAAGTAAAAATCACAAGAATATATCCAGAGGATCTTTATGACAGCCCTGTGAAGGCAAAAAAAAGTGAAATGTCTTTTAATATAACAGTTGACTAAAGTTGTGGTATATCATATATTGACAATGTTATATATCCATGGTATCCCTATAAAGCAGGGGGAGGGGGGCAGGAATGTAATTGTGGTGTATCCATACCATGGATTGCCATAAAGCACTTTCAAAATAATGAGTTAGAAATGTATACATTGGCACAAAAAGTTATTCAGGAGTAAAACAAGTTATAGAAAAAGTTACACACAGGGCAACTGACAAAACCCAGAAAGGCCTGACTGTGGTATACAGGCATTGGTGTTTGATTCTACAGAGGAGAGAAAGGTATGTAGGGAGCTACCTTGATTATCTGGGCATGAGGTGTGTGATGTGAGAAATCTGGGGGAGAGAGCTGAAAAAAAGAACTAATAAATACAAGAAGCGCTATTTTTCATGAACATTGGCGGGCCTCTTCCTGTGGAGACGGGCAAAGGCTTTGAACCTCTGCCAGCAGGATTGTAGAGCCGTTAGTCCATCCAGACAAGCTGGGTGCAGAGGTTTGCTACCTGTGTGAACACGCCTGACCGCTAGATGCCTGGATCCTTCTGCTCCAAAGGTGATTGCTTCCTCAGTTTGGTCAGGCAGGAATCTTCCTGCCCAGGAGGAAGGTGAAGCAGGAGCAGGCACACACTCCATAAACATCTTGAATTTTTAAAGGAACCTACAGATCCAGTGCTCTGTGTCCACGAGCAAAGGCTGTCTCCTGTTACAGATTACCGGACTCTGCACACTGCTCACCGGCCAGGAGAGGAGCTGTCCAAGGTATCTTGTTCCAGATTAGACATTGCAGAGGACCACACACACATGTATGCTCATGCACGCGCGCACACACACACGCCTCTGTCTGGCTGCTCCCTGCCTCCTTCCTCTACCTTGTTCCCTCTCTCTCCCTCCCTCACCTCTCCACACCCTCATCTGCTCCTTTCCCATCTCTCTCCCTCCTTTCTCTCTTCCTCCCCTCTTCCTTCTTCTTTCTCTCTCTTTCTCTCTCCCTCTCCCTTTGGTCCCGTTTATGTCCCTCCCCTCACTGCCTTCTCTTTGGTCTCGCCTTTTTCAGGAGGGTTCACGGCTCGGGGCTGGTGTAGAGTCACCTGAATACCATTTACTCAGTGCCCACTCTTGTCCTCACACCTATCTGCAAGATGGATATTATTGTCAAACCCATTCAACATCCAAGGAAACTGAGGCACAGGAAAAGCCACCCAACCAATCAACAAATATCTACTAAGTTCCTACAATCTACCAGACACTCTTCCTGGAAGTAATGACCCGGACGGACAGAAGTTAAGGAACGGTCCATTCCAGTCCATACAGGGCAGAGCCTGTGGCTGGCTGGAAGCTGTGAATGTCCCAAGACATGGCCAATGCAGAGCCCCCTGGGCTTTTTCTCAAGTACAGTGAAGCTCTCCTCTCTTGCATCTCTGTGAAGCAGCAAGCTTGACCTGGGAGGAAGCAGGGCCATAGGGAGAAACAAAGGAGGGCAGCTTTATTTTCCAGTGCAGAAGTCATGGAGAACATGGCCAAACCCAAGTGAGGAAAACGCATGTGGACCACTGGTCCCCAGACATGGTGTCAGCTGCTGGTCTGAAGCTGGCATGCTGGTGCCTATTTGTTCTCATGGAATTCACTGCATCCCACGGCAGAGAGGCTGTGTCCTATCTCCTATTTTTCTAGAGCCTTCCACCTCAAACCTAATGGCAAACTGTTCTGAGCCCTTCCTGTGGAACCAAGCCTGGCGCCGAGACCTTACGAATCTTCAGGGCATTTAAGCCTCACAAACAACTCCTCTGAGATAAGTGCAAAAGCTCTCATCCTGGTTAAACACACAGTGATGGGAAAGTTTAGGGAAATTAAAGCATAGGCCCACATTCAATAGCAGGTAGGTGATGGAGTCAGGATTTAAACCCAGGTGCTTCTGCATCTCAATGGCATGTCTCTTTTCCCTAGATCACTTTTCTTTTCCATAGAAAACACTGACCTAGGACATGAGCTGGGAGTTCCATAAAAGCTCTGGTCACAAGGCTCTAAGCACAAGCCAGTTGCATCTCTAGGCAAAAATGACAAGTAGGTTCCACCTCACATCAGCTTTCTTTAATGCTTTTATTTGATGGCATTGAGGAGGGTTTGGAGACTGGGACCAGGCTTGGCAGAAAAGTGTACCACAAAAAATCAGCAATGTGGGCCATGGGCAAGAGGTCAGGGAGTATCATACATGTTTCAAAGAGCCATGAGAAGGGCTTCAGGTAGGGGTAGATCAAGTGGATAGAATGATACTGCCCAGTGTGATTCTAGTGTCTGGGGTGCCTTCCCTGAGTCTGTCTTCAACATCTAACTCTGATTCCAAGCTGAGAGCTAATAGGCCCAATTGTTTCAAGCTTTCTTCTCCACAGCCAGTAAAGAGAAGAGAATATCTTTATGACAATATGGCAACCACATTCCCCAAAGCCACTCTGATTGGACTAGCTGAGGCCACACATAGGGATCTGAAAGTGGCCAGAGAGACAGAATGCAAGCACTTCTGGCCAAAGTCACATGTTCTTTCCTTCGAGTCAGGGTGGGGAGGGGGAGTCAGCTGATGGAAAGGGTAACAGAGCTGAAAAGGCAGTCAACAAACCACTATGCCGCATCTATGACATCACCCCCCCCAATCAAGGCTCATTCCTCCCAGAAGAACACAGGCATGGGCCAGAATACCTTTTCTCCCCTTTGCATGAAATGCAGACCTAGGAGCCTCCTTCTCCCCTCTGGCTAGGTGCTCTCTTTTTCCATGAATCCATCTCTGCAGAAATAAAGAGGACCTTCTAATGCCCCTCCAATAACTGATATCCATATTAGAGACCATAACCAGGCCCCCACCCATGGAGTGAGATGAGAGACCCTACAACACATTTTCTTAAAAGGGTAACTACCATGTGTAACATTTTAACCCCATTTTATCTGAGAAGGCCTTTCTGTGTTAACCTGATTAAACCAGAAGTGAATGTAATTAATGGGAAGCATGAAGTGCTGATTACATAGGAGGCACAGATGATTATTTAGACACCATATAAGGCCCCATCACTGATATGATTATGGACAAACACACTGCTAACAGGCTTGGAAAGTATCATTAACACAGACTTCCCAGGTGGCTCTAGCAGTAAAGAACCTGACTTCCAATGCAGGAGACATAAGAGACCAGGGTTCAACCCCTGGAGAAGGGTGTGGTAACCCACTCCAGCATTCTTGCCTGGTTAATCCCATGGACAGAGGAGCCTGGTGGGCTACCGTCCACAGGGTAGCAAAGAGTCGGACACAACTGAAGTGACTTAGCATGCATGCATGCATGCCAGGAGCTTCTTAGAGTTAAACTTCTGAAATACCTTAGAACTCTTTAAAAAAAAAAAACACAGAAGTCTGCAAATCAGTTGATTCATGCAAAGTTTTTTTTGTTTTTTTTTTTTCCATTGGACACCATCTCCAAGTTGCCCAGACAACTAAGCTATTACTGGTCTGCTGAAATGATTTAATTGAAGTACTTCCTGTTAGTTCAGAACTTGGGTCCATCTGCAGACTCTGAGGACAGAAGGCACTGGGTTATGCGTGTCAGAGCAGAGATACATGTGTGCATGCTCAGTTGCTTCAGTCGTGTCAAACTCTTTGCGACCCCATGGACTGTAGCCTACCAGGCTCCTCTGTCCGTGGGATTCTCCAGGCAAGAATACTGGAGTGGGTGGCCATGTCCTTCTCCAGGGGATCTTCCCAACCCAGGGACTGAACCTGCATCTCCTGCGGCTCCTGCATTGCAGGAGGATTCTTTACCACTGAGCCACCAAGGAAGCCCCAGAGCAGATATAACCTCCCTGATAAAAGGGCCAAGAGCCTCCTATGTTGCTTTATTGAGCCTCTGGCTGAAACAAGAGTCAGCCTACCGCCGCTGACAGACGGCCAGCAAGAGGCTGACCCTCCCTCCCTACCTGGCTTTGGAACATGACGAAACCACCACCTTTGAAACCAAGAGCCCAGTTTCTTCCTGAGGGCATTTCCCCATTGGTGTAATTGCCACAAGAGAACAAAAAGAATTCCACGTGAATTCTACTGAAAAGATGAACCTTTGGTTTTTAATCTTTGATTCATTCACCTTGCCACTGCTTTCCAATCTGCCAGGCCCCACACAGGATGGTCCTTCACAGAACCCAAGGTGTTTTCAGGTATAGATGTGTCAGGCATTTCATTAGTCACTGATTTATAAATCATAGAATCATCATCAATTTAATATTCTATTTTAGTATTTTTTTTCAATGACAAAGCCTCCTTTGGGTGCTAAAATGTCTTCTTTGCGTGTGTGTGTGTGTGTGTGTGAGTGTGTGTGTGTGTGTGTTTTAGTTGCTCAGTTGTGTCCAACTCTGTGACCCCCATGGACTGTAGCTTGTCAGGCTCCACTGTTCATGGAATTCTCCAGGTAAGAATACTGGAGTGGGTTGCCATGCCCTTCTCCAGGGGATCTTCCCCGCTCAGGGAATGAGCCTGGATCTCCTGCATTGCAGGCAGATTCTTTACCATCTAAGCCACCAGGGAAGCCCCAGAATGTCTTCTTTACACCTCTGCAATACTTGGTCATCTTCCTGTTGGAGTCAGTGTGAGTAAGTGTCAGGTTTGAAGGCTCAGCTAGTCCTCAGAATTTAGCTGGACTTGAGTAACAGTGTTGTTTTCCTGTATTTGACTACTTTTACCTTTTATTTCTAGCAGGATTTTCCACTTAATCTACTAGTGAAAAGCTTTGTTTTCAAATACATTTACACAGTATATTAACTTAAAAAATAATAGTATTATAAGTAATAGTAACATTACCAAGCAGATAGCACAAAAATCAGGAAAGTGGTGATTCTCTCAGGTAAATATTCATAAACTAATTAACACAGTTATCTGTCTTCCAAACTTGTAGGTTTCCAACTCCATGGTCTAATATCCATAACATTTCTTTGTGCTTTGCCTGGCTAACTAACATGGCTAGTTACCACTTGCATGAGCACACATTACCATCTCAGAATATCAGATTTATGGAGTGGCTAGTTCGTGTCTTACTCATTCCAGAATCTTCCGTAGTACACAGAGCAGAAGCACTGGATAAAGTTGGGTTAATTTAACTGTTCCCTCTGCCTCTATGAATCCAGCCTCTCTCCCAGGGCCGCTGGTCTTCCTCCTCCAGGAAGCCTTACTTGATTACCCTAGCCCACAATGTCTTTATGAAGAATATACTTTGCTTTTGAATTGTTCCCTCTGTCTCCATGAATCCAGCCTCTCTCCCAGGGCCACTGGTCTTCCTCCTCCAGGAAGTCCTCCTTGATCGCCTTGGCCCATAATGTCTTTATGAAAAATATGCTTTGCTTTGCTCTACATCTATTCCCCATTCTTCTAGTTATAGTATTCCAATATTTCTCTGGGAAATGACTGGTTTCCTATTCAGTCCAGGGTGGGCACATGACCCAGATCTGGTCAAATTGCCCCCTATCATCAGCCAAATAATTGTGAAGGAATAGATAATGTCTCAGGTTGATTGCTGAGTTGTTCCCATCAGAGACAATCTTGGGATTTCTGTTGAACTATCGAGCAGAGGCAGCTCCCTTTTATCCCACTTAGGGATAAGTTCTAAGCATCCTGGGAAAATAAATCCTAGGAAAACAGAAAGCCTAGAGATGCTGGTACCACCACATGGAAAGATCCTGCTGAGATGAAGCTGGTGCAGAAGAAAGGTGGGACAGGAAGTAGAAACTAAATCCTGATGACATTGCTTCAGCCCCTGGATCTACCCATGCCTGAAGTCCTTCTCTCAATAAATATCCTATTTTGCTTTAATCAGACTGAGTGGACTATTCATTAACTTGAAACTGAAGAAATCTGTGACTAAAACACCATTGTTTGAACCTTGAAAGTCCATCTTCTCTGTACTAACCACTTGAATAGAGAAAGATACTGTATCTCTGGTCTTCACACTATCTTCTTATAAAGATACCAAGTCACTGGATTTTTAGGGCTCACCCTAAGCCAGTATGGTTTTAGAATCAAGCTGGTTTTAGAAAATCAAAATTTTAATCAAGCTGGTTTTAGAAAAGGCAGAGGAACCAGAGATCAAATTGCCAACATCCACTGGACCATTGAAAAAGCAAGAGAGTTCGAGAAAAACATCTATTTCTGCTTTATTACTATGCCAAAGCCTTTGACTGTGTGAATCACAATAAACTGTGGAAAATTCTGAAAGAGATGAGAATACCAGACCACCTGATCTGCCTGGACAGGGAGGCCTGACATACTGCAGTCCATGGGGTCGCGAAGAGTCGGACACGTCTGAGCGACTGAACTGAACTGAACTAATCCAGTATGACTTTATCTTAATCTACTTCTTCATTACATCAGCAAGGACTCCATTTTCAAATAAGCTTATATTCACAGGTAGCAGAGGTTAGGATTGGAACATATCTTTTGTGGGAACTGAATTCAACCCATTACAGTTACCATCTTGCTCCTCTGAGGAAAGTCAGACTCAAGGCAAAGGGGAAAGAGAAATGAGCTGGATATATTCATGATAAAACAAACCTAGCCTCACCTGAGTCTTTATCAAATACCTCTGGACTTGCCTCCCCTTCACACCTGTCTCTCTCGGTAACGATTAAAAGATCAAGTCCTTTTCATTCTCAGTACTTTTTTTCCTCCCTCCTTCAACCTTCTGGTGTAGGATCTGTTCAACACATGGGAAGGATTCCCACTCTATCATCCCAGTGGACGGTGTCACCTTCTTTCTTCCTGGCTCTGCCTGCTCCCAGGGCTCTTGCACCTTTTTATACTGCATGGCCACATTTGAACAAGCATACAGGCAACTGATGGAATTTCAAAAAGAAATTCAGGCAAAATGCCTTCTTTAAAAGCATTGAGAGGGAAATGTTTTTTCAAATAGCTTTGTAATGTAAATAACCTTGAAGTCAAAATTACAGCAACAGAAAGCAAATGTAAGACTACACATGAAAAGGATGGAAAAGAGATCTTTCAGTCATATTCAACTGTACAGCGATCTTGCTAAGAATGTAAGGTGCACAGCCCATTTAGGAAGAGAGGGAAGGAGGTAAGGAGGGAAGGGAATGAGGAGGAGAGGGAGAGAAGGAGGGGAGGGAAAGGGGAGGGAGGGAGCGATGAAGGAAGGAAGTTTGAACGACAGCCCAGACTTTGATCAGAGATGGGTCTTCGTCTAAAAGCCAGAAATAGCCAGGACATGGAAGCAAACCAAATGTCCGTCAACAGAGGAATGAATAAAGATGTGGTATATATATACAATGGAATATTACTCAGCTATAAAAAGGAACTAAATTGGGTCATTTGTAAAGACGTGGATGGACCTAGAGACTGTCACACAGAGTGAAGTCAGAAAGAGAAAAAAAATTCAAAGAAATCTAAAACTGTCCAGCTTACAGAGTGGAGCGTCTGCCTGTTAGCAGCTCTCATCAAACAAGGAGCTAAATCAAGTAGAGATTTCAGAAGCCACAGTTCTGAATAAACAGCCTGGGATATTTTTATATGCGTCTCCGCTGCTTTCCATAGTGACTGACTCATAGGTAGCCTTAATCTGACAAAGCCGTGTCGTCATGGGAACCAGCCCTAGTCCAAGGCCACAGGTTAAACATTAAGCTCCCACCTGCGATAATGTTCCCTTATCAATCTCCTCTCGGAACCCAAAGCTCTTCCATTTCCTCCGGGCAGCTGGCCGCTCTCTGTTGATAGCGTCTGCCAGTGGCAAAGGCTCTGTCACCTGGTTACTAATTGGTGTTGGGGGTGAGACCTGGCTGGAGAGGAGCAGGTCGAAGATGCTTAAAGGCTAAGCAAGCTGACTGGGCAGCGTCCATGGAGAGGTGGCCCCGTGCAGACAGGACACTGTCCTTGGCCCTTTGAACTTGGGAGTCACCATAACCTCACACTGGGCAAAGCCTCCATTCCAGCAGGCTCATGGAGGCGTTAAGGACCCTGCTCATGGATGCCCGTGGCAGGGCAGCGTTTCCCTGGGATGTGCCCACCAGCACAACAATTCAATGCAGGAAAGGAGAAAGAGGCTCCAGGGTCCAAATAGCCAAGGATATAAAGGACGGTGGAAACTGTGCTCACCTTTCCTCTGGCCTAAGCACTCGGCTTCGCTTTGAATATGGTCTGGTGAGAATAGCAAGCATTTGCCATCCAGCCCCCTCCAATCACAGGCTTCCCCGGGTGGCTCAGTGGTTAAGAATCCACCTGCCAATGCAGGAGCCTCAGGAGACACGGGTTCAATCCCTGGGTCAGGAAGATCCCTTGGAAAAGGAAATGGCAACCCACTCCAGTATTCTTGCTGGGATAAGCCCATGGACAGAGGAGCCTGGCAGGCTACAGTCCATGGGGTCACAGAGAGTCAGACATGACTGAGCATCCATGCATGTCCCTCTAACCACCAGTGAGAAAAAGGCACCAGGCAGGATATCTCCTGAATTTACATCTGAAGCAGAGACACCCAAACACCAAAACCAGGGGCTGCACCAGAGTCATCCTAGCAGGTTCATCCTGAGGGGCCATCCGTGGACCCCACTATTTAGATTCCCAGGTCCTCTCCTTCCCATTGATTCTTCTAAGAAATGCCTCTTCTTAAGATTACCAGAATTAGGTTCCACTGTTTTCATTCAAAACCTTTCATCACAGAGCACTGAGCTGAACTCCCGGTGCTATAGGGCAGCTTCCCACTAGCTATATATCTTACACATGGTAGTGTATATACGTCAGTGCTACTTTCTTAGCTCAATACTCTGTGATGACCTACAGGGGTAGAATGGGGAGGCGGGAGGCAGGCTCAAGAGGGAGGGGATATATGTATACATATAGCTGATTCACCTTGTTGTACAGCAGAAACTAACACAACCTTGTAAAACAATTGTATTAATTTTTTTAATTAAAAACTAAATTAAAAAAAATTTTTAAAAAAGAGGCCTTATATCAGTTTGCTGGGGCCATCATAGCAAAGTGTCACAATCAAGGTGGCTAAAACAACAGACCCAGATCTTCATGACTCAGATAACCATGATGGTGTGATCACTCACCTAGAGATAGACGTCCTGGAATGCGAAGTCAAGTGGGCCATAGGAAGCATCACTACGAACAAAGCTAGTGGAGGTGATGGAATTCCAGCTGAGCTATTTCAAATCCTGAAAGATGATGCTGTGAAAGCGCTGCACTCAATATAGGAGCAAATTTGGAAAACTCAGCAGTGGCCACAGGACTGGAAAAGGTCAGCTTTCACTCCAATTCCAAAGAAAGGCAATGCAGAAGAATGCTCAAACTACTGCACAGTTGCACTCATCTCACACACTAGTAAAGTAATGCTCAAACCAAGCCAGGCTTCAACAGTATGTGAACCATGAATTTCCAGATGTCCAAGCTGGTTTTAGAAAAGGCAGAGGAACCAGATATCAAATTGTCAACATCTGTTGGATGATAGAAAAAGCAAGAAAATTCCAGGAAAACATCTACTTCTGCTTTATTGATTACACCAAAGCCTTTGACTGTGTAGATCACAACAAACTATGGAAAATTCTTCAAGAGATGGAAATACCAGACCACCTTATCTGCCTCCTGAGAAATCTGTGTGCAGGTCAAGAAGCAACAGTTAGAACTGGATATGGAACAACAGACTGGTTCCAAATCAGGAATGGAGTATGTCAAGGCTGTACATTGTCACCCTGCTTATTTAACTTATATGCAGAGTACATCATGTGAAATGCGGGGCTGGATGAAGTGAAAGCTGGAATCAAGATTGCCAGGAGAAATATCAACAACCTCAGATACACAGATGACACCACCCTTATGGAAGAAAGTGAAGAAAAACTAAAGAGCCTCTTGATGAAAGTGAAAGAGGAGAGTGAAAAAGCTGCCTTAAAACTCATCATTCAAAAAAGGAAGATCATGGCATCTGGTCCCATCACTTCTGGGGGAAAAGTGAAAACAGTGACAGCTTTTATTTTGGGGGGCTCTAAAATCACTACAGATGATGACTGCAGTCACAAAATTAAAAGATGCTTGTTTCTTGGAAGGAAAGCTATGACAAACCTGCTGCTGCTGCTGCTAAGTCGCTTCAGTCGTGTCTGACCCTGTGCGACCCCACAGACGGCAGCCCCCCAGGCTCCCCCGTCCCTGGGATTCTTTAGGCAGGAACACTGGAGTGGGCTGCCATTTCCTTCTCCAATGCATTAAAGTGAAAAGTGAAAGTGAAGCCGCTCAGTCGTGTCTGACCCTGCGCAACCCCACAGACGGCAGCCCCCCAGGCTCCCCCGTCCCTGGGATTCTCCAGGCAAGAACACTGGAGTGGGTTGCCATTTCCTTCTCCAATACATTAAAGTGAAAAGTGAAAGTGAAGTCGCTCAGTGGTGTCCGACTCCTAGCGACCCCATGGACTGCAGCTCACCAGACTCCTCTGTCCATGGGATTTTCCAGGCAAGAGTACTGGAGTGGGGTGCCATCACCTGCTCTGTGACAAACCTGGATAGTTGTATTAAAAACCAGAGACATCACTTTGCTGACAAAGGTCTATATAGTCAAAGCTATGGTTTTTCCATTATCTATGGACAGATGTGAGAGTTGCTCCATAAAGAAGGCTGAGCGCCGAAGAATTGATGCTTTCAAATTGTGGTGCTAGAGAAGACTCTTGAGAGTCCCTTGGACTGCAAGGAGATCAAACCAGTCAATCCTAAAGGAAATCAACCCTGAATATTCATTGGAAGGACTGATGCTGAAGCTAAAGCTCCAATTCTTTGGCCTCCTGATGTGAAGAGCTGACTTTGAAAAGAGGAAAGGTTAAGGGGAGGAGGAGAAGCAGGTGACAGAGGATGAAATGTTCAGGTAGCATCACTGACTCAATGGACATGAGTTTGAGAAAACTCCAGGAAATAGTGAAGGACAAGGAAGCCTGTTGTGCTGCAGTCCACGGGATTGCAAAGAGTTGGACACAACTTAGCAACTGAATGGCAACAACAAGTGATCCAGAGTGGGCCATCCCACACAGCCATGGTGAACACATGGAAACTGACAAACCTGTAACTCATGGTGAGACTTGGACCACTGTCAGTGCTCCACGGCATAGTTTTGTTAGCAGTGGGGAGGTGAGTCACAGGCCAGGAGATCTGGCCGGATGAAGAGGCCTGCGAATGCAGAAGCACATCTCTGTAGGGAGGAAGAGATGGTCTTCCAGTGAAGGATTAAGTGAGTTTTTCACCCTAGTCTCCTGGGGAGCATGGTCACGCGAATATGGGGAAGTACCTTAGCTGATCTTGATCTGATCACAAGTCTTCAGGAAATGGTCTTTTGAAAGAAGAATGTTAAATGGTAGAATTTGGGTAAATCCCCTTCATAGGTGAAAAATATAGAGCCCAAGAAATGATAATGCCAAGTTCTGTTGCCTTTTCAAGCCTAATTTTAGAGATGGCAAGTCAACGAGGAAATAGCAGTAGCCCTATGAACCCTAAGTGCATGGTTAAGGGACTGACTAAAACTGAAGACGACACAGAGGAAACTGGCTCAGAAACCCAAAGCATTGTTTGAGCTCCTGGATCAAGTCATTCCTGAAGCCAGTTGCTATGCTCCCATCAATTATACCAGTCAATTAACTCCCCTTTTGGCTTAAGCTAGTTTGAGCTGGTTTTCTGTTATTTTTCAAGCAAAAGAGTCCTGATAAACACAATAGCATAGTATATGGCAGGGCCCAAAGGACTTTTCTGAGAGTACAGCTACATCTGCAGCATCATTTCTCTTTCTGCAGGACAAAAGGAGCATATTAGCTACCTTCCAGGGTCTGGGTTTGCCAAGAGATCAGAGTGAAACAGACGCTATCAAGACCCATATGCTGTAGCTGAGAGTCTGAGTTTCACAGCAATTTCTGAAGCCCTTGCCAAACACATTTGTACTCTCTTTTGCTTTTTATTGCCCTTGCAGCAAATGGAGGGACATGACTGCACCCGGTCTCGGGGTGTAGATGGCACGCCATCATCATGGGCACTTCCTGGCAAGCCCAGGACAGCACTAACAATCATGTGACTGTAATCAGCACTGAACTTCAGTATCAACAGAGCCCATTCCATTCTGACTTGCCTATTTAGAAAGAAACAAGCAAAATGGAATTTAAAATACATAATTGCCTTAGTCATGAAGAGTAATGACATTAAGAGCTGTTTTAACTAGGCATTTCCGCACAAATGACATTACACTGAGACAGTCTGTCCTAAGGCCTCAACCAAAAGCGAGACCCCAGAACCTGCGGGGAGTACAGGCTAAAGATAGTCTCTGGTTTGGTCTTGGAGCAGAGGAGCCCCTTGCAGCTCTCAAGGTTGGAGGAAACTTGTTTCCCCCAACATTACAGATTTTGCCATTTCTGTGTCTCATCTGATAACTGCCCCTTTTCCTTAAACAAGCATATGTGTCTTATGGGTGCCAAGATATTAAAAAAGGTAACTTTATCTCATTGTGGTTCTGATCTGCGTTTCTTTGATGATTAGTGATGCCGAGCATCTTTTCATGTGCCTCTTGGCCATCTGTATGTCTTTTGGGTAAAAAAAAAATGTCTATTTAGGTCCTTTGCCCATTTTTATAATCAGATTGGTTTTTGTTATTGAGCTGCCTGAGTTCTTTATATATTTTGGTTATTAATCATGATCAAATACATGTTTTATAAATATATTCTCCCATCCGGTAGGTTGCCTTTGGGGTTTGATCATGGTTTTCTTTATTGTGCAGAGCCTTTTTAGTTTGAGGTAGTCCCAGCTGTTTATTTTGGGTCTTGTTGCCCTTGCCTGTGGAGTGAGACCCACAAAAGCATCACTTTCACTGGTATCAGTAAGGGTACCATTTGTGTCTGCTTCTAGGAGTGTTATGGTTTCAGGTTTTATATTCAAGTCTTTAATCCATTTTGAGTTAATTTTTATGTCTAGGAAAGGACAGTGCTCCGGTTCTTTCTTTTGCTTGTGGCTATCCAGTTTCACACCTGTCCGAATGACCATCATCAAAAAGCCCAGAAATTACAAACGCTGGAGAAGATGTGGAGAAACGGGAACATTTGCACACCATTGGCAGGAATGTAAATTGGTGTAGCAAACTCAGAAAACAGTATAGAGATTCTCCAAAAATTAACAATAGAACTATCATATGATCCAGCTATTCCACTTCTGGGTATTTATTCAAAGAATATGAAAACATGAATCTAAGAAGATATATACGATAGCCAAGATACAGAAACAACCTAAGTGCCCATAAACAGATGAATAGATAAAGAAGATATGGTATACGTACACAATGGAATATTACTCAGCCACAAAAAAGAACGCACTCCTGCCATCTGTGACAACATGAATGGACCTCGAGGGCATCATGCTTAGTGAAATAAGTGAGGTGCAGAAAGACAAATACCATGTGATTTCACTAATCTGTGAATTCTGAAAAAACAAAAAATCAAAACAAACTCATAGGTACAGAGATCAGATTAGTTGCTACCAGAGGGGAAGGGGGTGGGAGGAGGGTAAAATAAGTGAAGAAGGAGGTCAACTATATGATGAAGGACGGTAGCCATATTCAGAGTGGTGATCACTCTGTAGTGAATACAGTTGCTCAGTTATATGCTATACATTTGAAACCTGCATAATACAATGATTGAAAATGTATTGGTTGACCATGAAATAATTAACCTAATAAAGATGAAAGGTACAGATTTATCTCCTGAGAAAAGAGATAATTTAAGTTACTTTCGTGAAACCATTGGTTAAGGTGCTAGTTATTTTTAATAAATTTTAATAATTTTTAATATTTTTATACTTAAAATATAAGAATTTTTAAATAAATTATTCTAGTTTTACCCAGTAACACTATGACTGTATTTGGGCTTTGCTGAATGTGTTTGGCTATGTGGTTACCTGTAGAACACTCTGCAAATACTGGGTTGACCAACAGATTTAAGATATGTCTTCCCCAGGCTTCCCTGGTGGCTCAAACAGCAAAGAATCTGCCTGCAATGCAGGAAACCTGGGTTTGATCCCTGGGTCAGGAAGATCCCCTTGAGAAGGAAATGGCTACCAACTTCAGTATTCTTGCCTGGAGAATTCCATGGACAGAGGAGCCTGGTGGGTTACAGTCCATGGAGTCACAAAGAGTTGGACACGACTGAGCAACTAACACTTTCACTTTCATTTTTTTCCCCAGGCTGACAGTCACTAAAATTCTCTAGAGGCAGAGAAGAGCTCATGGCATGGAATAAACAGCCAGCCAACTCCAGGAGGCAAGAATGATGCAACTTAGCAAAGAGGTAGAATAAACGAACACATGGTGCAGCCCAAGTGCCAGTGGGCCCCTGGGTCCACTTCCTCCCAGCGATTCCTGGGTCCAGCAAATATTGACTGAAACACCTACAGTGTGCAAAGTCGGGTTGTTCGACTCTCCACACACACACAAATACATGTGGAAAAAGGTCCAGAAAGACAAAACTGATGACCGTAGTAAGATTGGTGAAAGGGAGAGAATCAAAGACACTTGATTTTACCGTGAACATACCAATTTCCTGTCTGAGTCATGGAAATGAATTTTAAGTCACAGAGTATTTAGGTACTTGGACACATATACACATAAATGCATGCACACATATATACATATCCCGTTTTGCATGTGCAAAGACATCTGTATATCAAGGCATGTATATTTGTATATATTTGTGAATGTAGATGTGTGTATGGATGGACAAGAAAGGGTCTGAAAATTCTGAAGTAAAGTGAAGTTGCTCAGTCGTGTCTGACCCTTTGCAACCCCATGGACTGTAGCCCACCAGGCTTCTCTGTCCATGAGATTCTCCAGGGAAGAATACTGGATTGGGTTGCCATTTCCTTCTCCAGGGGATCTTTCTGACCCAGGGATCGAACCCAGGTCTCCCGCATTGCCAGCAGATGCTTTAACCTCTGAATTGTTGATAGTGATTATTGATGGGGATCAAGGATGTGAAAGTTAGGACACTTTTTACTTTACACACTTCTGTAAAATGTGACTTCTAGAAGCATCTCTTGCCCTTGATAAAGATGTTTAAGATGTTTCCACGTATTCATATATTCACAGCCTCTGTGAAAGTGTTGTTGATGACATAATTTCTCTCACTTGGGTCTAGGAATAAACATTTTCATGTTTTATTTACACAGAGGGGCCCTGGCCCCTGTTTAAAAGAATGGATACAATCCTATTGAAAATAATGATCATGACAGGCTGATACATATGCTGCCCTCAAAGAGCTTAAACCTTAGTGATCATCAAGGTGCGTTTAAGGAAATTTTAATTTGCTCCACATTGAAGGTATCCACAAGAGCCTCCTCCTCTAAGTCAAATACACAGCCCCGTCTGAAACTCGCTGTTTAGACCTCCTATTTTGATAAGTCATGAGGATCTATTTTTCTAATTGCTTTCCCTTCACGGTGAAATAATTCAAACATTCCATTCCCTTCCAAAGTGAGAACAAGAGCTAAATTTAAATGCAATAACGTAATGATGCATCTGCAATTCCAAGCAGCCAACAATCTATCAAAAAAAAATAAAAAAGATCAGCCCATTCCAAATATAGGAAAGCTTCACACACATGCACATCACTCTGCTCTGCAGCTTTCAACCCCTGAACGACCAAAGTTAAAAAGCATCAAGTACTAAGATCCCAAAATAACCTGCCCACTACCTCTAAGAGAACTGTGTAACTTCTGGGTCCCCCAGGATACAGAAGATCAATGAAATCAAAAAAATTACACACAAATAATAACTCGCCTCACTCAATTGAGACATATCTTCTAGCAAAGTGTCCCTAATGACAAAATGTGTCTGTCGAGGACGTGTAGACCAATGCCTCTTCTTATAAATAATATCCATTGAAGAAACAGATACTCCCCAATTGATTACAATGAAAGATAAAGGGTTTGGAATATTGTCCAGGCATCTTCCCATCTTCAAGAACCCTGCCTTTACTAATTAAATGATGGGGAGTTTGGGGCTCTAGAGTGATGGGAAATGGATGGTTACCAAGTGTATATCCTATATCTGAAACAGCTGAGTTTCACATAGACTCTTTATGCCTCCTGCCAGAGGAAATGAACACAGAATATAGAAATCACAGGATCGGGTGTGAATTTCTAACAAACACAGACTGGCTGGGTCCATTCTCACCAGCACCAGCACCATCAACAATACCGTCACCATCATCATCATCAATACCATCAGTCTCATCACCTCCGCCTGCACCATGTCCAGCACCACCTTGATCAGCACCATTAACTCCCAACCATACTGTTTACTGGAATAAAAGATTCTGATCCATTTATTTCTATCAAGTGAAATGTGTGCTCAGTCACTCAGTCGCGTCCAACTCTTTTGCAACCCCATGGACTGTGGCCCACCAGGCTTCTCTGTCCATTGGATCTCCCAGGCAAGAATACTGGAGCAGGCTGTCATTTCCTTCTCCAGGGGATCTTCCCATTTCTATCAAAAGCAACCCCCAAAGCCAAGCCCCAGCGGGTTCACCTTTTGCTTTATACTCAGAATGCTTGACTAACAACCTCACCAGCCACTGGCTCCGTGAAAACCTTTGGCAGAAAACAAACAAACAAACAGCTATTATTCTTACCCCCTCAAATCATCTCATGGTCACCCAGTGTGAATCCTTGCCCTGTGTTCATATGAAGTCTCCACCCAGGAGCCCTCAAACTGAACCCCACATGAAGGAACAATTGAGCCAGCCCAGATTTCTCTCCTGAACTGTACTGGCCACTAACTGCTGCTTGCCTCCCCAACCCCTACACACACCTCGTAACTCAAACTCAAAACAGAGTTCAGAGCAAAACTGAATCTGAATCTTCCCCACAAATCTAGTTCTTTCTTTTTTTCATTATTATTCTTTTAATTGGAAGGTAATTGCTTTACAACAGTGTGTTGGTTTCTGCCATACAACAACGCAAATCAGCCATAACTTTATATGTATACACATATCCCCTCCCTGTTGAGCCTCCCTCTCCTCCCCGTATCTCACCCTCTAGCTTGTCTCAGAGCATCAGGCTGAGTTCCCTGTGTTATACAGCAGCTTCCCGCTAGCTAGCTATTTTATACATCATAGTGTATATATGGCAATGCTTCTTTCTCAACTTGTCCCATCCTCTCCTTCCCGTCCTGGGTCCATGAGTCCATTCTCCACATCTGCCTCTCCATTCCTTCCTGGCAAATATGTCCCTCAGTACCATTTTTCTAGATTCTGTATACATGCATTAATATATATTTGTTTTTCTCTTTCTGACTTCTTTCACTGTGTATAACAGGCTCTGGGTTCATCCACCTCACTACAGCTGACTCAAATTTGTTCTTTTTAATGGCTGAGTAATATTCCATTGTATATATGTACCACATCTTCTTTATCCACTTACCTGCCCATGGAATCTAGGTTGCTTCCAT
Source organism: Capricornis sumatraensis (assembly GCF_032405125.1). Classification (NCBI taxonomy): domain Eukaryota; kingdom Metazoa; phylum Chordata; class Mammalia; order Artiodactyla; family Bovidae; genus Capricornis; species Capricornis sumatraensis. Next base: position 53,357,569 of record NC_091085.1, on the reverse strand, counting down.
GTCTAATTCTCTTTCAGTCTTTCTCATGGTAGGAGGTGGCACTCTACCATCCCCCTTGCTGTCCATGCCAAAATTCTGAAAGTCATGCTTATGAGCCCTCTCACTCTTCCTCCACTCCAGTCCATCACAATGACTGGCAGGTTTTACTACCCAAGTTCATCTGGACTCTCTCCAATGACCTTCACTTCTACCACCGATACCATGATCCAAGCCACCACAGCCACTTGCTGGACTACACGGTGGCCTCCTGATTTTCCTTGCCACCACATTCACCTCCATTTCTACTCAGAATTTGGGGTGATATTTTTAGGAGGCAAATTTTGACCAAATGTCACTCTCCCATGTAAAAGCAGTCCACTACCAGCTAGCCTTTACTCTAAAGGCTTAAAATCTAGAGGACATCCCTGGTGGTCCAGTGATAAAATACTTGCCTTGCAATGTGGGGAACATGGGTTTGATCCCTGGCCAGGGAACTAAGATCCCACAGCCTCTCAGACCTAAGCCTGTGCACTACAGCTGTTGAAGCTTGGGCCCCACAACTGGAGAGTCCGTGCACTACATCAAAAGATCTCACACGATGCAACAAAAATCTCATGTGTGTGTGACTAAAACCCAATGCAGCCAAATAAATAATTAAATAATAATTTTAAAAATTATAAATAAAATAATATTTTAAATATTTAATAAAAAATAAATATAATTTAATATTATTTTAAATATTTAAAAACAGAAATTCCCCTATTTCAGTATACCTTCAGTTGATATAAACAATCAAGAAAAAACAGAAGTTATTCTACTTCTCTCTTATTTTGTTAATGAAGTGTCTGTAAACTTCTTAGAATCACAGAATAAGATGATGTATTGAATTATCTCAGATGTCATTCAAAAGCTCCAGAGTGCCTCAGGTTCAAAGGAAGCAGCGTGGACAAGAGAAGAACTAACGTAAAGTTGGGCTTTAGCCTGGAATTTGGAACTGAAAATTCATATGACCGATACTGACCAGGGTTCTTGCTCTTCCCCTATCAACAGAAACTGATCAGAAGTCAGACAAGAAATTCAGGCAAGGATTTAGTGGTGGCCTCTGCTGTAGCCAGATGGAGCAAAAACAAACAACAGGTCCCCTTGCTTGCTCACTCCCCGAGGTGGGGGCCAGCTGGTTCCTTATATAGGGTGAGGGTAGGAATTGTGTCCAGGGGTCAGGCTGGAGGGATGGCTTAGGTGTTTTGCCCCTGCTTTTGCAGGTGGTGTGTGCAGGGGGCATGCCCAGGACCCTGCTTTTGCCTCAGGCTCTTCAGGGGTGTCAGTTGGGTGTTTTGGTCTTTTTGTATCCTTTGTTCAGAATGTGCCCCAACTGGGCATGCACAGTTATTTTTAGTCACATACAGTTTCTTTGTATTTTGTTGCTCCAGGAGAGGTGTGTCCAGGTGCAAACATTGCAGCCCTGCAGCAAAGGGTTCCAGGTCCCAGCCCCTCTCATGAGCCAAATTCAGTTTATTTCAATATAGCAACCCCCTTCTGAGTACCTATGAAGTTCCTGGCGGTTGTCAGACCCCACACATCAATAAGACTGGGTCCTTCCAGGACCAGATTCTGACAGGGGAGGCCAGGACATGCTTGTGTTATTTGCATTCAAGCCAGACTTTAATAAGATTTAGAATGACGTGCAAAGGGAGATATAAGGGGAAGATGTCTAGACCGGAGATGGGAAGTTTATTTCCTGGAGGGGGTTGATAGCAGAGCTCAGGACACAGAGGCAGCAGGCAGAGCTCACAGCAGTGGAGCGCCACATTGAAAAACCGAGAAATTAACAGAAGCTGTCTGTGGAAATGATGAGCATGATGTAAGTAGCTGGGCACTTCCTCAACCACCCTTAAACCAGGCAGGACATTGAAAATATCGTTTTGGTTAAAAAAAAAAAAATCCATCCAAGGGCAAATACCTCCATATGGGGATATTCAGAGCTTCCAGGACAAAATGTTCAGTTCCCTGCCATGGGAGTGAGCCCATCACTGACTAGCCCCACAGATATCCACTAAGCTGTCAGGATCTTGCTCCAAAACCAATCACTAAGTCATGAGAACACAGGGTGGTCTCTACAGGCAATCAAATGGGCCAAGTAAAAAGTGAATCAAAGTACAGAGACCTCCAGTGAGAATCCCATCACAGAAGCACTGCGTCTGTATTGACCAACCCCTTTGAATGCAAATACACCAAGGCCTTCCAACAATCCACTTACTGGAATGTCTCTCTTAGGGAATGGTTAAAGATGACATTAAAAAAATAATAATAATACAGGAAACTCTGTTAACTTGAAAGTTGTACAAATACTTCCTAATTCTACAAAAGAGAAAAAAAAAACAGGACAATAATTCCTAGCCTTCAATGCATTTAGCAAACTGGGTTTCCCAAGTAGATCAGTGGTAAAGAATCTGCCTGCCAGTGAAGGAGATGCGGGCTTGATCCCCAGCTCAGGAAGATACCTTGGAGAAGGGAATGGCAACCCACTCCAGCATTTTTGCCTGGGAAATCCCACAGACAGAGGAGCCTGGTGGACTATGGTCCATGCGGTTGCAAAGAGTCAGATATGACTTAGCAACTAAACAACAACTGTATGTTAAGTAAATTTACCACTTCTCTTCCTTAATCTCTCTGGGCTCTGGGGTCTTGCATCTTCGATACCTTTCTGTTCCCTGCCCCTTCTCCCCGGCCCACTCCTAACAGGGGCTGAGTGGCTGTAATGTCTCTCCATCTCACCAGGCTGACTGGAGAGCTTATTAATGATTACAAAGCACGAAAACCTCTTCTATATGCTTCCATGTGAAGTGTGATTATTATTAATTCAAAAGTGGTCCAGCAAGATAATGCCTTTGAGGGGATGTGCATAACCAAGTCTAATGAGTCTGAAGTAAAATTGGATGTACGGCTCGACTATCACTTCATACGAAGTTTTAATTAACAGAGCTGCTGGAGCAGATAGGGAAAGAAAAGCAATGATTTATTAATGCACAATTTACTGCTGCTACCAAATGCCAAGCAACTGAAAACACTGCCCACCTGCTTTGCCCTATAAACAAGTTCATTACAGAGTACAGAATAAATCCTTCTGCCATGAGAGAAAAGCCAGGTCTAGCTACTTAATGTTCAGAACACACTCCACTCATTTCATCTTAACTCCCAGAATAAATAGAAAAAACAGAACAGAATCCACTGACCTTCTTAGAAAACAAACTTATAGTTTCTGAAGGAGAAAGGTGGGGGAGAGATAAATCAGGAATGTGGTGTTAACATACAGACACTATATATGAAATAATCATCAGGGACCTATTGTTAAGCACAGGGAAGTATACTCAGTAGTAATAATAACTTATATGGGAAAAGAATAAGAAAAGGAATAGATATATGTATATATAGCTAAATCACTTTGCTGTATACCTGGAACTAACACAACACTGTAACTCAACTATACTCCAATATAAAGTAAAATTAAATAAATAAAACATATAGGATACACACACACACACACAAATCCACTGGTCTTTCAGCCAGCACTATCTTCTCGACATTTTACACAAATTATTTTAATGAATATATATATATACACACAACATAAAAATACTACAGTGACATTCATTCTCTTATTATATTCATTACCTGAAACCTTCACGGTGTTAAACCCAGTCTCACGAACTGGGCTTAAAGAACTGGCAAGTGCTGCCCCCAAACTGAATACAAAACAAAGGTAAAAACGCTCACTGGAGACACTGCAACTTTAAATATGTGCTGTTTGAAACACGCACTATGTGATGCTCAAATAAGCAAAACCAAAGGGTTTCAAACAGAGCAGAGATTTCCTGGGGGAGTCAGGTTGAGTGAATAAATAAGACCTGCTCCACGCGGCAGCCAAGTTAAACCTCTGCCTTCTGTACCGAGGGACAGCGTATTCCAAGTGTCCTGCTCACAATTTGCCCAGTGAACTGACCCTGAGTGCAGAGGATCCTTCCGACCCTGATGCTGGCCTGAGAACAGATTGGGAAGTAAAGTGCAGAGGTAGCAACAACAATTGAAGCTACAAATAAGAGCCAAAGGCTTTGAAACCGGGAATGATCACAGACTCAGAAGCTGCAGATTCCTCTCCCGGGTCTCAGTGCACGAAGGCAGTTCTCCAGTCCTGAGCCAGACCAGTCCAGGAGGGTGAATTTCCCGCCTCTGTGTCTAAACCACATCTCATTAACCCAGCAGACCCTTCCCCCTCCACAAGGCGGATACTTACAAGATGCTGGGGATCAGTGCCCTAGTGGACTAGTCCGGGGCACACGCCCCCAGGCAGCACCAGCTTTCTATCCCCTGTGGATGCCAGCCTCTCCAAGCCTCCTCCGATGTTTATGCTCGGCACCAAGCTGGAAGACTATTTACTTATTCATGGACTGCCCGAGCCGGCCAGGAACTGCTTTGTGTCAGCTGAATAGGATGGTAATTCAATCTCCAAATGGGAACTGTTCGGCACATGGCATATCTGTCATAATGAGTCATGCAGATAAAAAGAACACGGCTTTCAGAGCCACAGGCGAAACGTGTGTTTTGACGACGAATCGTGTTACAGGACACCACCTTCTCTTCCTCCATCACTCTCCTCCCCTCCGAATCACCCCACCCCAAATACATCCTCCGTGAGATGAAGAACTGAGAGGGAACTCCACGTGGGAGTTGGATTCTTAGGAGAGGAGCATCTCTGTTCTCTTGCAAGAGGAGTGTACATTTGGAGAGACAGAGAAGGTGCAAATGTTTGGGAACTGACAAGAGAAACTGAAGGGGTGATGAAGTCGGAGGAGGAAGAGTTCATCTCTGTCAAAGGTTTTGCACTGTGAAATGCTTTGCATGCTTTCTCTCAATAGCAGTGAGGGCTCCAACACCCGGAAATAACAGCATTAATTAAGTCATAGCATCCAGAGAACGGTCTGATGTTTAGAGCTGTGAAGACCCTAGTCATATGATAACATGAACCACTCCTGGGTTCCCAAAGAACCGTAACTAATGGTGTAATGGCTTAATTCTCATTCCTGCTACTGTTCCTAGTGTGTTAGTCACTAGTCATGTCTGACTCTTTGCCACCCCATGGACTGTAGCCAGCCAGGCTCCTCTGTCCATGGAATTCTCGAAGCCAGAATACTGGAGCAGGTAGCCATTCCCCTCCCCAGGGGGATCTTCCTGACTCAGGAATTAAACCCAAGTCTCCTATATTACAGGCAGATTCTTTACCATCTGAGCCACCAGGGAAGCCCTGCTTCTTGGTAATTTTCTCCTGAGAATGGAAAGCCTGCATTTCATCTGATTTCCTTGTTTCAGCCACATGAAGCCCTACTACTACCCACCCTCCTCTCTCTCCTCTGTCCCACCCTGCAACAAGTCCATTCCTCTATTCATTTCTTCACCCAAGTAATTTGGACTTTGCCCTTTAAACTATCCTCTTGTCAATGTATCCTAAGCTTTTTTCCCCACTGTTCTCTATCAGCCTGGCAAGACCCCATTCCATGTTAACCAACAGTCCACCTTCTTGACACCTCCTGGACAGGCTGCTGCTGATTGCCGTAGAAAACCTGCAACCCAAGCAGGCCCATGCCCCAGCTGACCTCTGACCCCAGCTGACCTCTGACCCCTACTGACCTCTGTTCCCAACTGACCATAAGCCCTGTGAGGATAGGGACCATGCCTACCATATTCTGTGTGTTATTCTAAGCCACCCATAGTGTCCATCCAAAGAAGCTACACAAACATATATTGAAATACCAACTGAATGAAGTTTTCAGCTTCAGTGTGGCCTTGAAATGTGTATCAGTCAGAATGGGCTCAGTTATGCTGAAGTAACAAGTAGCCCTCAAATGTCAGTGGCTTCAAATGACAGAGGTTTATTTCCCATGCATACTCTGTGTCTGCAGAAGGTCAGCAATACTCTGCCCCACATCATCCTCACTCCAAGACCCAGATCGATGGAGCAGGAAATAGGAAACAGAAAAATAGAAAACAGAAGTGTTTGTAGTGGCATAAATAAAAGATTCCATACTCCATAGCCACAGTACTTTTGCCCTGAGATGTTTTTCTGAACTGGATCTTCATATTTTTACCCACCCTGTTCCCTTCCTGTCTTCAGGTCTTGGTTCAGACGTCACCTCCCCATTGAAGCCGTCTAAGGCATCCAGCCTAAAGCACACAGCATCTTCCCTCCTCCATCACCATTTAAAAATGTTAGTCTTCTGTGTCCTCATTAGAATGTCAGGTCTCTTATCGTCTCATTCCCCACTGTGTCCCCTGAGACTGGTGCCAGGATTACAGTAAATGCACAATAAGCATGTGTTGAATAGAAGAACAAAAAGGACAAACGAATAAAATAGCAGATTACACTGAAGAAAGCACAATATTTTGGTGTAATTAGTTACAAAATTACTGAGTTCAAGAAGCAGTCTCATTAAAATGGAAGTCGTATAATACAGTAAGAGTACCATAATTAGAACAGAAGCTTTGGGCCACATAGAAGGAATTCTGAAATTAATGAAGATGACGGGTTTGTTAATGTATTCCCTGTGCTGTTTGCCGGGAGAAAAAGATTTCTAGGACTTGATCAGAACCAACTCTAATGGATAACAGAATGAGATGGAGCTATAGAAGTTTGGTGTAAATATCCTTTAGCTATTTCTGTATTTTTTTAATTTGTCATTCATCCAGAAACCTTCTGACCTACACTTGGATCTCTTAGTGTACAGCTTGCGAAAACAGGAAGAAAGACTGTCCAAGTTACTAGTACCCTGTACCGTACCAGCCCTAGCGACTTTGGTTATTAAGACTCTTGAAGTGGGAGGGAGGTTCAATAGGGAGAGGACATATGTACACATACAGATGATTCACTTTGTTGTACAGTAGAAACGCAACATTATAAAGGGATTATACTCCAGCAATAAAATGTTAAAGATTTTCTTAAAGTTATTTGGTGAATTTCATCAGTGTTTTGAGTGCTGGATAAATAGTTGAGAAAAGCAGGTTTTGCAACATGCAAATTTAGTGACTGTGGATTATAAAGATTCCTGAGACCTACCCCCAACTTTCCTGGTATGATGACATCACCAATGTCTATTTGCTACAAGATGTCATTTGGTGACTAACTTGTCAGTTATTCAGTTTATATCCAAAACATAGGCATCCCCCAATGTTCCAACTGCCTGATTTCTCCAGGGTCTTCCTAGATCGGTACATAGGAAAGCTGCCCTGTTTTGGAATCTCCATGTTGGGATCTGCTTAAACTAAGCAACTAAGATATCCTTCAGTATTTCGTGGATAAACAAACTGTGGTCCATCTCAACAATGGGTTATTATTCAACAATGATATGAAATTAAAAGACGCTTGCTCTTTGGAAGGAAAGCTATGACAAACCTAAACAGTATATTAAAAAACAGAGACATCACTTTGATGACAAAGGTCCATATAGTCAAAGCTATAGTTTTTCCATTAGGCATGTATGGATGTAAGATTTGGAGTATAAAGAAGGCTGAACACTGAAGAACTGATGCTTTCGAGCTGTGATACTGCAGAAGACTCTTGAGAGTTCCTTGAACTGCAAGGAGTCAATCCTAAAGGAAATCAATCCGAATATTCCTTAGAAGGACTAATGCTGAAGCTGAAGCTCCAATACTTTGGCCACCTGATGTGAAAAGCCAGCTCATTGGAAAATACCCTGATGCTGGAAAAGATTGAAGGCAAAGGGAGAAAGTGGGTGACAGAGGATGAGATGGTTAGATAGCATCACTGACTCAATGGACATGAATTTGAGCAAACTATGGGAGATGGTGGAGGACAGGGGAGGCTGGCAAGCTGCAGTCCATGGGGTCGCAAAGACTTAGTGACTCAACAGCAATAGCAAAGATGAAATGAGCTATTAAGCTATGAAAAGAGGTAGAAGAACCTTAAATGCATATTAGCAAGTGAAAAAAAAATCTGAAAAGGCTACTCACTGTATGATTCTAATTTTATGACATTCTGGAAAGGGCAAAACTACGGTGAAAATCAAGATCAGTGGTTGCCAGGGCATGGGAAAGGAGGGAGGGATAAATAGGCAGAGCCCAGGGAATGTTTAAGGCAGTAAAACTACTCTGTACGAACCATAATTGTGGATACATGTCACAGACATTTGTCCAAACTCACACAGTAAACTGTCAAAGGAAAAAGAGTGAACTGTCATGTAAACTCTGGACTGTAGTTAATGTATCAGTGGATAAACAAGGAGGTCCTACTATATAGAACAGAGAACTCTATTCAATATCCTGGGATAAACCATAATGGAAAAGAATATAAAAAAGGTATATATATATATCTGAATCATTTTTCTGTATAGCAGTAATCAACACATTGTAAATCACTGTACATTAATAAAAAATAAAATAAAACTTATGAGCTAATGACCATAAAAAAATAATACTGTATTAACATGGGCACATCAATTGTGATAGACATATCCACTAATGCAAGACATAGGTAACAGGGAAAACTGTGGTTAAGGAGGAGCGAAGGTCCATAGGAATTCTCTACATTCTGATCATCATTTCTGTCAAGCTAAACTTGATCTTTTTGATTTCTTCATTGACCCCCAAAATGTCCCACCCCTTTAATTGCTGTTCTTTTGTACACAGCAAGCATCTACACCTTTCTGGATGAGTGGATTTCTTCCTCTTCACCACGTTGAGTGCATCCGAGGGGGATGTTCTCCCTGATAGCAAGGCTTTGGGACGACCCTCTCGTGTCCCCAGTCCTCAGAATGGCACCTGCCTCATGGAAAGGGCTCTGGGACTATCTGTTGAATAAAAGATTCCATTTCTTGCGTTCTGTTTGGCTGTGAATGACAGTACATTATCTAGTGAAAATTGAAAGCCAAGATAAAATCCTCCCCCAGGAAAAGCAGTCTGGCTGCCACATTTTCCAGGGATGTAAGTCAATAAAATAATTCTAGAGAGCTGCAGACACACAGACCACTCCATCAAGGATGGTGAGCAAGGGGCGCCTCAGCATCCAGCATCTGTGATCTGGCGTGCTTGGCCCCCTGGCTGCCTCGCTCACTTTCTCATTGGTCCTCATTGGTTTGAATTATTACCTCTACCCTCAGATACACAGTTTCTGCAGCGTGCAGGAGGCTCCTCTGTGCTTGCAAACCCACACAGTGGATTCCTCACCATGTTACTCCTCACCATAGCCATTTCAGCCAAAAAGGAAGATGGCAAAAGACCCACCATTTGGAAGCATCCATGTTGCTCAAATATAAAGACTCTGAGATACAGAAGCCTGCACACCCTAGAGCCAGCAAGTTACAACTACTGAGCCTGCACACTGCAACTACTACAGCCCGTGCACCTAGAGCTATGCTCCAGAACAAGAGAAGCCACCACAGTGAGAAGCCCATGAACCAAAATTAGGGAGTAGCCAACACTCTGCAACGAGAGAAAGCTCACATGCAGCAATGAAGACCCAACATAGCCAAAAACAAACAAATAAATAAAATTAAAATTCCAATATTAAAAATATTCTCAGATGAAGGAAAACCAGGCGGATTCATTGCCAGCAATCTGCTCTAAATCATTGCTTCAGGAAGTTCTTTAGGCAAATGAGAAATGATACCAGAAGGAACCTTGGAACATCAGTAATGAAGGAAGAAAAATTGCAAATACAATAGGCTATTTCTCTCCTCTCGACTTGTTTAAAATATATTTGACAGCAAAAAAAATTTTTAAGGCTCTGAGAACAAGTGAAAGGGGCCACTGCAGAGGATGGTGTGTACCTGAGCTCAGGTATGAGAGGCAACACCTGCATTTAGTCACATTTATTGCACAAGAATTGTTTCATGTGCTTAATCATCTTACATGAGAATTAATTTTGCTCTTGCTAGAAGCCCTGGAACAGTTGTGTGTGTCCAACCCTCTATCACAGATGAGGCTTTTCTTCAGCCCAATCACTTCTTTATTTTCAAACTGAAGTTTAGTGTATGGTTATTTTTTAAAAAAAAACCAAAAACTTATTTCAGAAATCTGATTTTCTCTTTTAATGTTAATTATCGGTGTCAATAACAGCAGCTACCAGTGCGATTGCTCTTGCATACTAAGCACTGTTCTAAGTAAAGTGTCCTATGGAATCTTGGAAAGCCCCTGAGGTCAGGACTGTGGTTCTGTGTGCCTGGTACAGGGCAAGAATCGGAGGCACAGAGAAGTTAGTCACCCCATGAGTCACACAGCTCGGGAGGCGAAGTCAGGATTTGAACTCACTTGGGAGTCTGGTTGCATGGACCACGCTTGGCTTCACCTCTGCCCCATGATGGGCAGCCCCATAGGTCAGATGGCCAGTATAGACTGAGGGGGAAGGGTAATCAAGGTAGGAGATACCTGGGCTCCTGGGCTGGACAGCTGGCGTTTGTCAAGTGGAGTAAAACGGAAGCTTTGTTCTCACCTTTGTTCTCACTCCAAAGACAAAGCTAGTGGCAGAAGCTGAGCTCTGCTGAAGTAAAGAGACAAGGCACTCACTCCTGAGGTCAAGGAGGACTTCCCAGTCTGCACATGCACAGGAAGCACATGCTTCTTGGGGGTCAAAAAGGAAGGGGGTCCCATCCAATAACAAGTGTGGGCATGCACCCATAGGCCTCTGTGATGGGATCCATCTTAGCAAAAATTTGGGCATGCATCTTGGAGAGGATCCCAGGACCAGTCAGGTGTGAAAAGAGGAGATAATTGGTCAAATGTAAACAAAGCCCTGGAAGGACTGTCCTATAGAAGAGGTTTATGTCACCTCTTTACTTCCCTCCTCTTTCAGGATGCCCTCATTCCTCTCTGGGTGTGCATCTCTGCCTTGCCTCTGTCTCAAAAGAAGAAACTGCTTCTCTGCGTGCTCTCTCACTTGTGCTGTGTCTCTAGTAATAAACTTCATAGCTGTTTTTATAATTTTGCCTCCTTAAATATTCTTGCTTTCAAACGGGGAAAACAGCCAGGTCACTTTGCTTCTAATCTCCAGCCCCTGCTGGTCTGGAGGTCTCTGATTTTCATCCAGGCTTGTGAACCAGGTGAATGCTTGCCCAGTTGTGTCTGACTCTTTGCGACTCCATGAACTGTAGCCTAGCAGGCTTCTCTGTCCGTGGGATTTCCCAGGCAAGAATACTGGAGTTGGTTGCCATTTCCTCCTCCGGGGGATCTTCCCCACCCAGGGATCGAACCCACATCTCCCATGTCTCCTGCATCACAGGCAGATTCTTTACCACTTGAGCTACCCAGGTCCAGTCCCTGGGCAGAGAGCTAAGATCTCTCTTCAGGACTGCTCACTGCTCCTCCTCCAAGATCATAATGACTCTCAACTTCCAATATTTTCAAAGAAAAAAGCCTTCTCTTTTCTGAATGTGAGAAATAGCTAACTTTATTTTATTCCCTGGGCTTTTGGAAATGTTAAATTAACAACTTTAATACTAGAAAACTGCTAGGAATGTTCTAAACCAAAGATAAGAGAGACCTACCCCTGTTAAAGCTAAGTCATGTCAAGACGGAGCCCTCCTAGCACCTAGAGCAACCTCGGTGTCACCATCAACGTAACCATTTATTACACACCTTTCGTAATTCCAGCATCCTGTTTATCCTGAGCCATTTAAAGATGCGACATCATAATTACAAGATTACCCAAGTGCAAGATTACCCTAGTCTGTTGTTTGCCATTCAGGGATAGAACCAAGTGATTACCCAGATCACGCCACCTGACCTGAACCTCAGGGGACTGGCCTCCAAGAGGCCGGAGGATGACTGTTTGACGGATGACGTATTTAACATTAAGCCTGATCTCACACTTTCTTGTTTGGGGATTAGGACTCCCGCCGTCCTTCCCTTCTTCTGCGTCCTAATTGTCCCACTCAATTCTTCCCTTCTAATCAGCCTCCTGGGCTGAGAGGCCCTCGTTAGTGCCTAAGAATTATTGGGAGTTTAAAACAGAGAAACAGACTGTGTCTATGTTGGTCCTGGCATCATGGGGAATCAAGAAGGTGACCCTGCTGGGTGAGCCCCAGAAAATTGAGTCAGCACATTAAGGGTTCCTCAACTTCCCCGTGTAGGTACACAGCTGAGAATGTTCCAGGAGTGCTACAGGACGTGGTCAGCACCGAGAGGGGCCGCTGAGCCTGGCTGCACCAGACCTGGGCCCCTGGATTCTGAGCAGGGGCAGCAAGCACTGATCAGCACAAGTACCTGTCTGGTAATACCTACCCCCACTGTACAGATGGAGGCTTCCCAGGTGGCTCAGCGGTAAAGAATCCGCCTGCCAAGCAAGAGACATGGGGTTCAACCCCTGGGTCAGGAAGATACCCTGGTGAAGGAAATGGTAACCACTCCAGTATTCTTGCCTGAGAAATCCCAGAGACAGAGGAGCCTGGCAGGCTGCAGTCCATGGGGTCACAAAACAGCTGGACATGACTGAGCAGTTAAACAACAACAGCAACATTGTACAGATGAGAAAACCGAGGCCACAAAAGGTCACACAACTTGCAGATAGCAGAGGCCAGGGTCAAAGTCATGTCTGATCATGGCACTCTGCAGCCTTCTGCCCTCGGTGCCTGAATACTCTTTGTGCTGGCACAAGGGGCCTGGGGACAGAGTGGGAATATAAGGTCGACTGTTGTCACATCTAAGAAATCATTGCCAAGCCTACCACCATGAAGCTTTCTCCTTCTGTTTTCTTCTGGGAGTTTTACAGATCCAGGTCTTGCATTTAAATCTTTATCCATTTTGAGTTGCTTTGGGTGTATGATCTAAGTTAAGGGTACAATTTCATTCTTTGGCATGTTGATGTCCAGCACCATTTGTTACATAGCCTTGGTGCCCCAGTCAACCAGCTGACTGTATTTATGCGGCTTTATTTCTGGACTCTCTATTTTGTTTTCATCATCTAAGATGAATATGTTCTAGAAACCTGCAGTGCAATGTCATGCTTAGAGTTGAAACTGATGTATTAGGCACTTAAAATTTTGTTAAGAGGGTATATCTCATATTAAGTGTTCTTACCACAATAAAAATAATTTAAGTAAAATAAAAATAAAGGAATTCCTTGCTGATCCAGTGGTTAGGACTCCATGCTTCCACTGCCAGGGACCCAGGTTCAATCCCTGGTCAGGGAACTAAGATTCTCACAGGCTGCATGCTGTGGTCAAATAAAATAAAATACTGATTGAATATGATGTAAAAGAAACAGACTCACAGATATAAACAGAACAAATCAGTGGTTGCTGGTGGGGAATGAGCAAGACAGGGGTAGGGGAATAAGGGATACAAACTACTATGTATAAAATAAATAAGCTACAAGGGTATATTATACAGCACAAGGAATATAGTCAATATTTTATAATAACTTTAAATGGAGTATAATCTGTGAAATATTGAATCACAACAAAGATAAATAAATACTAGAGATATAATGCACAAAATGATAAATATAATTAACACTGCTGTAAGTTATATATAAAAGTTGTTATGAGAGTGAATCTTGAATTACAATCACAAGAAAAAATGTTTTCTATTTCTTTAGTTTTGTATCTATATAAGATGATGGATGTTCACTTAACATAGTGTGATAATCACTTCATGATGCATATAAAGTACACCTTAAACTTGTATCATGTTATATGCCAATTATACTCAATAAAAGTGGGGGGAAAAAGATTTTAAAAAAATTTTAAGGTCAGATTGAAAGAGATGTCCCAAAGGGTACCTCAAACTTCAAGGAGGTCCCTCACTTTACCTGGGACTCTGAGCCTAGTCTTTGAAGCCAGGCTGTCCCAATAAAAATAATAACATGTTATTTTCACAACCAACATCAACTAGTATTTATTATCCCCTTCCAAATGCTAGGCCTTATTCAACTCATTTGATCCGTATAGCAACAGGTTTATGAATCAAGTCATATCATTATATTTACTTCTTGGATAATAAAACCAAGCTACTTACTTATTCAGGATCACACAGCAAGGCAGAGAACACCAAACTTTATACCAGGTAGTCCCTCTTAATGGAGCATGTGCTATAACCACCAAACCATACTGCCTTTCACTGGGAGTGAGGGATTGGTAGGAAACCAACAGTCTTTCAGCTCATCTCCACAAAATGATTGTACAGATTTATTCCTCACCTGAGAGTCTTGGATCCATTTGAAATTCCCAACTCTCCAAACCCCTGATCCTCCACTTCTAACAGCTACCCTGGGAATAATGACTTGTGGACTGGCTGCTGGCCTTTCCCTTTTAAAATTTGTATGGAAATACAAAAGACCCCAAATAGCCAAAACAGTCTTGAGAAAGAACAACAGAGATGTAGGAATCAGGCTCCCTGGCTTTAGACCATACTACAAATCTACAGTCATCAAAACAGCATGGCACTGGTACAAACACAGACACAGAGATCAATGGAACAGGATAGAAAGCCTAGAAATAAACCCACACACCCATGGTCAATTAATCTACAACAAAGAAGGCAAAATATAGAATGGCAAAAAGACAGTCTCTTCAGAAGTGGTGCTTGGAAAACTTCATAAGTGGTGCTTCTACTCATAAAAGAATGAAACCTGAACATTCTTTAACACCAAAATATACTTAAAATGGATTAAAGACCTAATGTATTTTATATACAAAGATAAACTCAAAATGGATTAAAGACCTAAATGTAAGACCACATACCATTCAACTCCTAGAGGAAAACATAAGAAGAACATTCTTTGACATAAATTGTAGCAATATGTTTGGACCCATCTCCTAAAGTAAAGGAAATAAAAGCAAAAATAAACAGATGTGATCTAATTAAACTTAAAAGCATTGGCACAGCAAAGAAACCTATAAACAAAATGAATGGGAAAAACATTTGCTAATGACATGATCAATAAAGGATTAATATACAAACAGGTCATATGATTCAAAATCAAAAAAACTAAGCTGATTTAGAAATGGGCAGAAGAACTGAATAGACAGTTTTCCAACGAGGAAATATAGACAGCCAACAGGCACGTGAAAAATGTTCCACATCTCTAATTGTAGGGTAAGGGAGTTAGGGGAGGCGAGGTTCGGAAAAAGAACAAGACCAGCACTTTACAGAAACAGATCACCTTTAACGAGGTGAGAAGGGGCCGCAGTCAGATTAGTGAGCTGCTGCACTAACCCAAGAAAAGAGTAAGTATATATAGGCATATATGTGGAAATCTACTGTCTTAAGGGGCCTGTTCTTCTCCAAGGTTGTTCAGATTAGTTATCTCTTAAACGGCTGGGGGGAAATATCAATAACCTCAGATATGCAGATGACACCACCCTTATGGCAGAAAGTGAAGAAGAACACAAAAGCCTCTTGATGAAAGTGAAAGAGGAGAGTGAAAAAGTTGGCTTAAAGCTCAACATTCAGAAAATGAAGATCATAGCATCTGGTCCCATCACTTCAAGGGAAATAGATGGGGAAACAGTGGAAACATTGTCAGACTTTATTTTGGGGGCTCCAAAATCACTGCAGATGGTGACACAGCCATGAAATTAAAAGATGCTTATTCCTTGAAAGGAAAGTTATGACCAACCTAGATGGCATCTTCAAAAGCAGAGACATTACTTTGCCAACCATAGTCAAGGCTATGGTTTTTCCAGTAGTCATGTATGGATGTGAGAGTTGGACTGTGAAGAAAGCTGAGAGCCGAAGAATTGATGCTTTTGAACTGTGGTGTTGGAGAAGACTCTTGAGAGTCCCTTGGACTGCAAGGAGATCAAGATGGATTCTAGCAAAGAGGCTTCTGAGTAGGCTGACATCACCTGCTAAGGGGTGGCGCCCCCTCCCTTTCTGATGGAGATTATATAGTCCTCATGGTGGGGAGCTGATCCTAGCTCAGTCAGTAAAGAATCTGCCTGCAATGCAGGAGACCCGGGTTTTATTCTTGGGTCAGGAAGATCCCCTGGAGGAGGAAATGGCAACCCACTCCAATATTCTTGCCTGGAGAATCCCATGGACAGAGGAGCCTGGCAGGCTACAGTCTACGGGGTCACAAGAGTCGGACATGACTTAACGACTAAACCAACCAACCGTGGGGAGCACTGACATCAAGGAAACACCAGTGTGGCCTGTGTGACCAGGGCCAGGACAAGCCCACGTGCCTTACACAGTGGAGGGCTCAGACGGGGGCTTCTCTGTCATCTCAGAACAGAAGGTTGGCCTAGGATGGCAGGTAGAGGAGGGCTTCATTTTACCAAAACAATTTATGCAATTAAAAAAATATTTTGTCCGTGCTGCCCAGCTTGAGTGATCTCAGTTCCCTAATCAGGGATCAAACCCAGGCCACAACAGTGCCAAATCCCAACCACTAGGCCTCCAGGGAACTCAAATTTATACAATTTTTAAAGGTTACTTTCCATTTACATTTATTACAAAATATTGATATTCCCTGTGCTGCAAAATACTTCCTTGTAGCCTGTCTTACACCAATAGTTTGTACCTCTCTCCCACCCCTATATTGCCCCTCACTCCTCCCCACAGGTTTGTGTTCTTTTTTTGTTGTATTCACGGGTTTGTTGTATTTTAAACATTCCATGTATAAGTGATATCATGCAGTATTTGTCTTTCTCTGTCTGACTTATTTCACTTAGCATAATGCCCTACAAGTCCATCCATATTGTTGCAAATGGCAAGATTTTGTTCCTTTTAATGGCTGAGTATTGTTCCATTGTATGTGTGAACCACATCTTCTCTATCCATTCATCGGCTGATGGACAGTTAGGATGCTTCCATTCTTTGGCTACTGTAAATAATGCTGCTATAAACATTAGGGGACATGTATCTTTTCATATTGAACTTCTTGGGTTTTTTTTTTTTTTGGATATATATCAAGGAGTGGAATTTCTGGGTCATATAGTAGTTCTATTTTTAGGTTTTTGAGAAGCCTCCACACTGTTTTCCACAGTGGCTGTACCAATTTAAATTCCCATCAACAGTATACAAGTACATTCATCCATTTACTAATTCATTCAAATGTGTGGACCACCCGCAGCACAGGTGCATTGGTGAACAAGAAGGAGAAAAAGATAAGGTCCTGCCCCCAAAGGGTGCACATTCCAGTGGGAGAGACAGAGGCCAGAAACATGCAAACAAGGCAATCTCGGCTCATGAAACTGAGGAGAAAATAGAGTAAGAAACCATGAAAGCAAAGGGTGGGGTGTTTAAGTAGGGAGCTATACTTTTTACCTTCTTTTTTCAGTTGAAGTATAGTTGATGTACGACATGGTATTAGTTTCAGACATACAGCAAAGTAATTCAGATGTATTCTTTTTCATATTCTTTTCCTGTATAGGTTATTACAAAATATTGAGATAGTTCCCTGTGCTATAGAGTAGGTCCTTGCTATTTATCTATTTTATATATAGCAGTGTGTGTCTGTTAATCCCAAACTAATTTATCCTTCCCCCACTTCCCCAAGGGAGAGTTCCTTTAGAGAGTGTGGTTAGGGTGGGCCTCTCTAAGGAGGTGTCTGCCCTATACCGTGATGAAAAGGAGTCTCCACGCTGAGACATGGAAAGAGGGAGAGAGATAGTCCCAGCAGGGGGCACAGCATGTGCAGAGACCCTGAGGCAGGCTTTAGAGTCTATAGCTACGCTGTTAGCACAGGACTCTCCTCACGAAGGACTCCACCTCTCCCTGCCAGAAAAGCTAGACTGTGGGGTCCTGGGGTCTGTTGCCTCCTCTTTTAAGACAATGGGAAGGAATTGGGGAGGCAGATTAACACTGAAGACCTCAAACTTGCTCAAACCAATACTTGCTATGAGACTGGAAGACAGAGGAGGTGGTATGAGGAGACCTATGCTTTCCTCCATTGTGGCCTCCGATAAATTAGCTTTCACAGCCCCCTCAGCATTTAATCTATTAAGGCAGACCAGTGTAACCTTGGTTAAAAGTGCAGTAAAACTCAGCCCTGCGACGCATGCTGCATTTAAAATACAATTGCATATTGATTCAGACTCAACCAATGGCCTTATTCATTATCTCATCTAGGAAGACCAACCTTTTAAAAATATATATATTCGTGGGATAGCAAAGTTTAAAAGTATTGCTATTTCAAGGAGCCTCAATATCAAGGACAGATTAATTTGTGAAGGACACCATACCTGGATCTAAACCGAACAGCTGGGTGTGATGTACTGGAATTATTAGAAGAGGTTTCAAAACCAGAGGGTTCTAATCACAGGCAGCCTTCAGAGCCTTCAGCACAGCTAGCAAATGACATCAGAAAACCACAGGACAGACCCCCAACCCTCGAGCCTTAAAGGCCACAATCATCACATCGCTTCAGTGCCTCTCCTGAAATTATCCTCTAGGAAGAAAAAGTTCAAAGTACCAGGAAAACCACACTTTAGGAAAATCTAAGTTCTGCCTGATGTCAGGTATTTGTAGTAACCCAGGGGGTATTGCCAACATGCAAGTTAACCAGTACAACCAGCTGCAAGTTACAAAGATGCTCCCAACAATGTATTGAAGCCAGAGGTTACCTTCTCCAATTGTTAAATAGAGTAAGTCCCCTACATACAAACAAGTTCCATTCCAAGAGCACTTTTGTAAGTTCCAATTGTTCATAAGTCCAACAAAGTTAGCCTAGGTACCCAACTAACACAATCGACTACACAGTCAGTTCAGTCACTTAGTCGTGTCCGACTCTTTGCATGAAAAATACTATAAACCATTTACAGTGCAGTACTGTATAGTCACAAAAGCAGAATGAAGACTATACAGTACTGCACTGTAAATGGTTCATAGTATTTTTCATGCAAATAATACATAAAAGCAAGCAAACACAAAAAATAAATTAAATATTTTTAATCTTCTAGTACCTTGAAAAGTAAAGCAGTACCAGCTACATCACTGCTGCTTTTACGGTTACTTTCAGACATCCTGGGCTTGAAATAGATGCTGAACCACTGTATTCTATATAGTAGTAAGCAGTAAAGCACACAAAAGCACAACCACTTGAGAGGATGCATGCCTGCAACAATACACACCAGACATCTGAACTAACTTGTGAGATTGGACATGCACAGTCACATCTTTGAAAGTTCACAACCTTTAAAGGATCTGTACATAGGAGACTTACTGTACTCAGGAAAGTTGATATTGAAGCACAATAGCTTGAAATCAGCTACTGCTGCTGCTGCTAAGTTGCATCAGTCGTGTCCAACCCTGTGCAACCCCATAGACAGCAGCCCACCAGGCTCCCCCGTCCCTGGGATTCTCCAGGCAAGAACACTGGAGTGGGTTACCACTTCCTTCTCCAATGCATGAAAGTGAAAAGTGAAAGTGAAGTCGCTCAGCCGTGTCCGACTCTTAGAGACCCCATGGACTGCAGCCCACCAGGCTCCTCCGTTCATGGGATTCTCCAGGCAAGAGTACTGGAGTGGGGTGCCATTACCTTCTCCAGAAATCAGCTACATTTGCAGAATTTATACCATGGAATCTGGCAAAGACTACAAGCAGTGCTATTTTTTTTCCCCCAGAAAGCTTAACAGGACTCCTAAAACCCACTTCTTTATCCAGATAAGAAAATAAAGCAGAATGAAGACTTATACTCCATCTATGCTGTAGAGTTCCCCACCCCAAATGCCTTCTCCAACACTGGCTTTGTGTGATGTTGGGAGCTAAATGTGTCTCCCCAGTATTCATGTGTTGAAACCCTAACACCCATGGTGATGGTGTTTGGAGGTGGGACCTTTGGGAAGTGATCAGGTCATGAGGGTGGGGGCTTCATGAATGAGATTAGTGCCCTTACAAAAGTGATAAAAGAGATCGTGAAGAGCTACCCCTCTGCCAGTGAGGACACGAAGAGAAAATGGCCAGCAGCAACCCAGAACAGAGCTCTCAACAGGACTCAACAATGCTGGCTGGCACCCTGCACTCAGCCTCCAGAGCTGTGAGAAATGAATTTCTGTTGTTCATGTCACCAGGGGCTTCCCTGGTGGCTCAGATGGTAAAAAATCTGCCTGCAATGCAGGAGACCTGGGTTCAATCCCTGGGTTGGGAAGATCCCTTGGAGGAGGGCATGGCAACCCACTCCAGTTTTCTTGTCTGGAGAATCCCCATGGACAGAAGATCCTGGTGGGCTACAGTCATGAGGTCACAAAGATTTGGACGCAACCAAGCGGGTAAGTACACATGTCACCTAGCATGTTGTGTTCCGTGATCGTGGCCTGAATGGACTAAGAAAACCAATCAAGGACTTCTCTGGTGGCCCAGTGGTTAAAACTCTGAACTCCCAATGCAGGGTTGCAGGGGGTGTGGGTTCAACCCCTTGTTGGGGAACTAAGATCCTGCATCTGCGCAGTGCAACCAAAAAGAAAAGGAAAAAAGGAAATCAATCAATACACTCCATTCCCCTGACTATGGTCACGATGCAGAGGTGAGCCTAGGACCCAAGCTGGTCCAAAGGAAACTTTAAGGTTGGGAAAAGTCATGCTCTTTCCTACTGGAATTAGGTGATGAAGCACGTGGACTGAGGGACGTATTAGACCTCATCTTGTAACTACAGGAGGAACCAGCTTTAACCCAAAGAGAGCACAGAGAAGGATGGAAAGCCATAAAATCTTGGTTGAGAAGCTTAGGTCTGGATCAAACCATGCCTGATGTCTTCTTGATCTCTGGACTGTTGAGTTATCTGAGCCAATACACTCCCTTTTAATATTTAAGCCTCCTGGAGATGCGTTTTCTTTTAATGGAAAGATTCCCAGCCAACAGAAATCTGAAACCAAGCCTTTACATATGGGTCCTCCTCACTTAACTAAATGGATTTGTTAAAGCTCTTTCAAATTACTAAATCACTTAATAGCTTTGTTTGTACTCCCAAGCTATAGCGAGAACAGAAGAAAACGACCACCAGTGAACTATCCTTTGCTGAGCTTTGAAATTGGTGAATGCTGAAGCACATTCACACAGCAGAGGTGATTAACTTGTTTTTCCATGCTCCTAATAACCTTCTGTTCCCATCCCATCCTTGGGGTATCATTTTAAAAGATGCTTTTCTGGCACCAGTCAAGGGTTGCAAACACACATATCTCTGTAGCAGAGGATTGTGGCGTGACAGAGATGTTTCAAGTTTGGAGCTTTAAAGAAGAGTGCTGTCATGAAAGGGGGGTGCCCTGCTTAAAACACAAAATCATGCAAAGCTACAGTTGGAAAAAGCCATTAAAATCATCTACCCCAGAACAAGAGGGAAAAAACTGGCTCCAAGTTTGAATGATTTATTGATAGTTTTACAACTCAGAGTCACAGAGCCAGGGTTTGGAGCCAGCTCTCCTGACCTGGGGTGACAAGCAGGACTAGGCCTCTCAGCCAGGAGGTTCCAACACCCACAAGGAATGAAATTTGTGGTTTGCCACTCTCTGGGTCTAGGGGACCAGCATTGGCCTGTGTGAGTCTCATGGACACGCACATGTGCACACAAAGCTACATGTGCACACTTCATACTGTATATTTCTAGGTTAAAGAGCATCACTAAAATTTCAGCACTGATTATCTTTGAATGCATTTGTCACTAATTATTGCTGCTGAGTTTGAGGTTCTTCATCGTGAAAGAATTTGGAGATGAAGCGGAGAGGTTAAGAATACTCCAGTATCCTTGCCTGGGAAATCCCATGGACAGAGGAGCCTGGTGGGCTACAGTCCAAGGGGTCACAATGAGTCAGACACAACTGAATGAGTAAACCACCCCCACCACCATGACCTCAGAGGGAGGGTGGGGAGACAGGTGAGGAGTTCTCAGGCCTCTCTGTCAAGCCTGTTACAAGGGCCATACAAATGAAGGAGCAGAATATTCATTGGGGAAGGAGGAGTTTAGGGGTCAACATCCCTGACTTTCTTCCCAGCTCCATCTTCCCAAGAGGAGGAGGGATTCCGATCCCCATTTAGCTTAGATCAGAATGTCATGGCATTGGTACATGATGAGAACTCCTTATCTGTAAGCTAATATTATTGCAATGAGAGAGAGCACAATGAGCAAAAGTTTACTTTGGATGCAGGAGATTGCAGCCTTTTCCCACCCTTCTTGGTCGGCTTGTGCTTGTTCAGCCGTTAAGCCGTGTCCAATTCTTTGTGACTCCATGGACTGAAGCACGCCAGGCTCCTCTGTTCTTTAGTATCTCTCAGAGCCTGCCCAAATTCATGTCCATTGAGTCAGTGATACTATTTAACCATCTCATTCTCTGCTGCCTCCTTCTCCTTCTGCCTTCAATCTTTCCCAGCATCAGGATCTTTTCCAATGAGTCAGCTCTTCGCATCAGGCTGCCAAAGTATTGGAGCCTCAGCTTCAGCAACAGTCCTTCCAATGAATATTCAGGACTGATTTCCTTTAGGATGGACTGATTTGATCTCCCTGCAGTCCAAGGGTCTCTCAAGATTCTTCTCCAGCACCATAATTCAAAAGCATTCTTTGCTGCGCTGTGCTATGCTTAGTCACGCAGTCACATCTGACTCTTTGCCAGGCTCCTCTGTCCATGCAGATTCTCCAGGCAAGAATACTGGAGTGGGTTGCCATGCTCTCCTCCAGGGGATCTTTGCAATGGAGGGATAGGACCCAGGTCTCCCTCATTGCAGGTGGATTCTTTACCATCTAAGCCACCAGGGAAGACCTCTTCGTCTGCTACTTGGACCCTTATAACCCAAAATGCGTGATTCCCCGTGGGTTCTGAGGGTTCCTGCTTTCCTTCGTCTGCCCAAGGACGCGCATGTTTACAAGCCGGGTGGTTTCCTGCCACCTGGCCCCGCCCCCATTTCTCTGCTAATACCTAGCTTCCTGCCTGCTGTAGCATAATTACTACTTCCTTAGTTTTTACACTTCTTTATTTTCTAACTTTCCTCTAATAAATAATAACAAATGGAAACAATTTCCCCAAGGCTTTCAAGACAAGAGTGAAGTCGCTCAGTTGTGTCCGACTCTTTGCGCCAAGTCGCTTCAGTCACGTTCAACTCTTTGCAACCCTATGGACTGCAGCCCACCAGGCTCCTCCACCCATGGGATTCTCAAGGCAAGAATACTGGAGTGGGTTGCCATTTCCTTCTCCAAGAGGAGAAGGCAAATCTTGGGTACTGCTTATGTGAGAAGTAATGGACACAATATGAAACTATTTATCAAATGCCTTACAAACATGTTTATCTTCAGAATCAGAAATTCTACTTGTGTAAGTTTATCTCAAAGGATAATAATTGATGTGCTTGAATCATCTTTTAGAATTACACACCTAGTGTATTCATTGCTTAAAAAAGAAAACAGCTAAGCATAAAGATGAAAATGAAAACTACCCACCAAATGCACTCAAGCCACACTTTCTCAACATCCTAGTAAAGTAAGATTCAAGCTGTAACTATCAAATGTTACCCATGAGGACTGTGGTGAGGTATGTTTATGGATAATTTAAAATTTTTAATTATATTTTTTATTTTTAAAAAATTCTATAAAGAATATATATTACACTATGAGTTACATCTAAAATTACTATACTTTACTAAAGAAATTTTACATGCACAGCAATTGTTGCTGCAAAAAGAGTTAAAGAGTGTAGGACCTAAATACCATTTTTCCTGTTGATCACAGATCCGTATGGATCCCATGGTTCCTGATGAACCAATAGCCTGGT
Source organism: Capricornis sumatraensis (assembly GCF_032405125.1). Taxonomy (NCBI): domain Eukaryota; kingdom Metazoa; phylum Chordata; class Mammalia; order Artiodactyla; family Bovidae; genus Capricornis; species Capricornis sumatraensis. Next base: position 53,333,894 of record NC_091085.1, on the reverse strand, counting down.
GGCACCAGTAACAGGGCTCTCAACTTCCTACCCTACACAACAATGATAAGATGAATCAGGTAGTGGGGAGTAAGAGGAGGAGCTGATGGACAAGGAAGTAATTGAAGAGGGTAGCAGCAGCAGGATTCTGCTGCTAAGTCGCTTCAGTCGTGTCCGACTCTGTGCGACCCCACAGATGGCAGCCCACCAGGCTCCCCCGTCCCTGGGATTCTCCAGGCAAGAACACTGGAGTGGGCTGCCATTTCCTTCTCCAAGGGTGTTAGAGTAAAACTAGCCTCTTTACCAAGGAAGACACTGAAACGTGGGGTTTAAAGTAACACGCATTTACATCCTACTCACAAAAACAATCAATGCAAGTGGTCCTAGCTGGGGGCAGTGTCAACTACAAAATGGCACTTGCCGTGGGTGCTTGTCAATTACTCCACAAGGATTAAATCATCCGCTGCTGCAGCTCAGCTGCTGACCTTCAACACTCCCTGAAAGAGTTCAGCGTGGAGGGGTGGGGCAGGTCAGGACAGATCTTCAGATTGTTAGATATTCTCAGAAGCCGATTTTATGAGCCCAATCCTTGTATTTCCTCATATCCAGAAAAGCACTAAAATCCTTTATGGTGGAGAATCTTTCTCATGACCAGCAGAAGCTTCATGAGATCAACAGAAACTTTCTACAAAAAAAATAAGCGCTTGATTGCATGCATTCCCCCTTCGCCCAGATCACATGTATACTGTCCTTCCCCCGACCACTTTGGAGCAATTTCTCAGAGCTATCTAAGGTGCTGTCTCCTGGGCTGCAGTCCTCATTTTGCCCCAAATTAAATTTAACTCTCAGCTCGCACGTTGTACAATATCTTTAAGTCGACAGCAGCTTCCTTGCATGTGGAAACCCAGAGATCCAGACCTCTTCCATCTTGGGGGTCCCCTGTTCCTAGGGGTCACACAGGCCTCAGCATCCAGCCGGCAGGTGGGTGACCAAGGGTCGTGCTTCTCCATCATCTGTGCTCTAAAGCATCACACATCACCTCTTCTCTCCTCTCATTGACCAGAACCGGTCCCATGGACCACCCAGACCCAGAGCTACCTGAAAATGGGCTCCTTAACAGAGAAGCATCATTCCGCAACCACCTGATGCTACAGGAGAAAAAAATCTTAGATGAACAGCCAGGTCCTCTGTCCATGGGGAGATAGTGTGGGAAGAGGAGGAAACTCCCAAACAACAGACCCCCTTTCTGTGACCAGCTCCTCCTGCTTTATCCTGTATCCTTCTAGAAAGGCCCTTGTGTCCTGGCAAAACCACCTGCTCAGAAGTTTGACAAGATAACAATGTGATGGGGAAGGGGGTGGTCTGAGGCCTGGCTGCCCACCCAGAAGAGGACACGGGGGTCTGGGAGTGCTGCACTCAGTGCCCCCCACCAATGGCAGGTATAGAAACCTACCCCCCAGCCCTCCCACCTATAGCCTCAGGACAATATAAACTGGAACCCTGTCTGCAGGTCAGAGAAGTAAATAGAAATACGCGTTCCAAAGCTCTGAGAGAAGGTGAGGTACGCAGACTGTTCGATCGAAGCTGAAGACTCCAGATGTGAAGATGTACCCAGCAAGTGTGGGGAGAACTGATCTGACCATCTTCTTAGGGAGATCCATCCAGGGGGCTGGAGCAGGTGTGAAAGGAAAAATGCCTCTCTTCCTTGGCACCGAAACAGAGGGCTGTTTCCTGGGTCGGTAGTTTGCGAGTTCTGCTGCGGAGTATGCGTCTGTCCCTCTGGTGCACTACGGTCTCTGGGGGCCAGCTTGCACCCTCTCCCCCAGTGGTTGCCAATTCCAGTCTTAAAACCCTCCGAGGTCCTGCATCCTTAGCTCCAGGTCTAGGCTCCAAATAGACCTGCTTCTGACTCCACACCTATGCTATTTCCACTTGGCACAGTCCTCTGGCACATATGAGCATCTCACAGCATCTTTATGTGTGGACTCCACTGGGGAAGCCCTTCTACTGGGCGTGACCCAGGGGCAGGGTCCCTCCATTTATAAGGAGAAAGAGGGTGCTATGCCCCCTGATGCAGCACACACAGCCCCTATGACCTGACCTGGTATTTGAAATCCACATGGAAACATTCTGAAGACCCAATTCCACGCACAGATAGCAGTCTCAATCCTCTGCCCAGGGAAGCCTGAAGTTCATTAATTGTCTGAAGACCCTTTCACCACTTCAGTAAACAGGAAGGGTTAGGGTTGTTTTCCTACCAGATCATTGTTTTCTGGAAGGCAGCAGAGAGTGATGAGAAGAGAGATTTCCCTTTCAAACAAGTGACTGCATCTAAAAACTTATATTTTGCATTTTAAGCTTGTGCTTAAAAGGAAATTGCCAGGAATAAATGTGTGCCTCCTGACATTAGAGGCAAATATCAAAGAGATTTCAAGCAGCATTTCTTTGAACAAAAATTTGCACTACCCTGGTTCTTTTAAAATAATAATAATAAAACTGCTGTGTAAATGTCATAGGAAGGATGCTAAGCACAAAGTGAAAAGGCTCCAGGGGAGAAAAGTGCTACAACCTAGTCCGGGACTGAGGTTGCAGGCTCTGGGGTCTCAGAAGCACCTTAGCTTCCCGAGCGGTGCTCTTTGGAGGGGCTTTTTGGCATGCACATCTCGCAAAGATGGGCCCTCTTCCATTTCACTCTACAGAGAAACAGGGCTTCCAAATACCTCCTAGCACCGCCTCTGGACCCCTCGCTATAGGGGGCAGGGTAACAGTAGGGAGCATGCCACAGTGGCTGCCAGGGGGACCATGGGGCGCTCCGGAAGACAGGTTGAAAAGAGGAAATCAGAATGAGGAGCACGGACCATGATAAGACGGGCAGTGATGATGACAAGGAGGATGCTGGTGGACATTCATGAGTTCTTCCTGTGAGTGGTCAGAGTCCTGAGTGTCCTACTTGGTCACCTGTCAGGGTAGGACATCAGTTAGTCCTCACTGACCGCCCCCCATTAAGCAGGTAACATTGTCATTCTCATTTTATAGATGAGGAAACCATGAGCAACACTGCGGTTGAGTTACTCATTCACTGTACCTAGTCAGGAAGTTGAGGGGATGGGTCCAAACCCAGACGGTCCACTGGCCCACAGAGCCCCCCCAACCCCAGCAGGACCACCCCCACTGTTACCTAACAGCACGGTGATGGGTACAGGAGAGAAGAACCCCGACTTCAGCTGGAATAAGCCTCTGAGCTGAGTCTTTCCAAAGAACCAGCCCTTTCCAACACAATCCAAGTCAGGTCCTCCCAAGGAGCGGGGAGGAGCTTAAGTTTAAATGAGGTTGCACATGCGCCTGGATAGTCTAACAATTAAGCTACCACATAAGGGACCGAAGACAGGGGATACTCACTGCCTGAGAGAAGTCAATGGCAGCGACCCAAGGGGTCAGGAGGAACCAACCTTACAGAGAGAGTTTCACAGGGACAGTGAAAGTAAATAAAACTTTATTTTATCACATTCCTGAGTCCTTCCTGCTAAACCTCATAGCTTTCATTCTTTCACAAAGTTAAGTGGTTTCCAATCTCTGATCTTACTTTGAAACAGCCTCTCGATGTGTTTCTTTTTAAATTTCCCTTTTGGTATATATTGTTTCTTGCTTTAAATATGCGTGTGCTAGAATATTCAAAATCAGAGAATGAACACTGGACAGGAGCCAAACCATATTTCAAACGTGTGTATATTTAGGAGCAGAGAGTTTTTGCCATATGATGCTAAATTCCAAGATGCTTGATTTTTTTTCCCCCTTTCCTCTCTCCAGTATTGTACTGGATCCTCTCAGCACCTACAAAAGAGGGCCTAACTAACAATTAGCTCATGAGAGGGGCTTTGCCACAGGAAGGAGCCTGCCTCACCCAGGGGCTGGTTAGGTGGGTGGCGGAAGGGAAACCAACTCAGCCAGAGGACTTGAATTTGGCCTCCGGGTTCCTCGTCTGACTTCAACTCTTTCAGCTAGCTCCACCTGCCTCTCCAGGAGCTAAAGCACCACACCACCTCTGAGACATCCTCAGTCAGGAGCGAGAATTTTATTATTTACATTTAGATACATTAAGATACAAAGAGGCTTCCCAGGGGGTATTAGTGGTAAAGAACCTGCCTGCCAATGCAGGAGACAAAGGAGACACAGGTTTGATCCCTGGTTGGAAGAGGGCATGGCAACCCACTCCACTATTCTTGCCTGAGAATCCCAAGGACAGAAGAGCCTAGCGGGCTACAGTCCACAGGGTCACAGAGAGTCAGACACGACTGAAGCGACTTAGCAAGCGTGCACACATAAATACCAAGAGACCCCAAAAGTCTTCTCCATTGTACCTTTAGAGAAAATGTGCCATTTTCACTATGAAAAAAAAAGGAGACAATATTTTGCAAAGAACTGGAGGCCAGGAGAATCATATTTCACCAAGTAAATTGACAAAAGGTCAAAAAGCTTGATCTTTGCCACTGACGTGCTTTGTCTGAAAGCTGAGCTGTCATTTAAATATTTATAGATGAGAGCTGTAGTTGCACCTATGTATATACGTCTGAGCCAGGCTGGGACCATTTTGCAAGAAATTAACCAAGTTCCCTTTGGAGGGAGCTTCTGGGAAGGATTCTACTGAGCACTTAGTGCTGTCCCTGAACCCTAAAGGAACTCAAGCAATGCTGACAGGTAACAGACCAGGGGAGGTGGGGGTGCTGCAAACACACAGCTGAAAAGATGCTTTCAAGAACCCACTCTGGCAAGATCACCCCATTGCTGTTTCCACCAGTCCTTGCCCTCTTCCGTCTGCACCTCCCCAACATTCCAGTACCTGTGCTGCCGGTCACTCATTTTAAAGCCACCTTGGTGGAAAAGATTGGAAGATTTGGAAACAGCAAGACCAAGAAGGGAGTGCATGAGGAAGGCAGGCGTGGCCTCCCTCAGCACTGGCCAGGAAAAATCTAACGTGAGCCATACCTGGTATCTTAAGTTAGGGGAGGGGACTTCAAAAAAAAAAAAAAAAGTAAGGTAACAGATCAAATTCATTTTAATAGTACACTTTAACTCATATCTAAATAAATCTGTAACCAGTGGAAACACTGTTAATGCTGTTTAATGTTCTTTTTTTCCAAAGCCTTCAAAAATCAGTGCACGGTTTGTAATAATGAGTTTTAATTCAGACTCGCCAAGTTTTGAAGGCCTAACAGCCCCTTCTGTGTAGGCAGGTGGGGTTGAGAGACAGGAGGAAGACGTGGGAAGAGCAAGAGTCTAGGATCAGGGGAGAAGAGGCTTGGGAAGAAAGGCACAGTCGCTGGTATAAAACCCGTGAGACAGGACTTCCCTGGCAATTAAGAGCAGTTAAGACTCCATGCTCCCACTGTAGGGGCATGGGTTTGATCCCTGGTCAGGGAACTAAGATCTTGTCTGCTACAGGGTACAGCTAAATAGAATTTTTTTATATAAAAATAAAACCCTTGAGATGGACGTCAGGACTCATGAGCACTGGCAGTATACTTGGACTCGGTCTTTGGGATTTAATCATCCCAAAGATTTTGCCTCGAACCTCTGTTCTTTCCCTATACTCTCCTCTTCGGCATCTCACAGAAACGTCCAGGTCAGGGATTATCTTAAAACAGATGCCACTTGAGCAAGGGAGCTGAGGGAACATGTAGGGTCCCTGAGAAGATTCCAGTGTAAAATTTCGGCACGCAAACTGCATGTTGGGGAATCGTGGGAGACAGAGGGGTGGGGGGCACAGTAAAGAGACTTGAATATGAGAAAGTCTGGTCTACACTGCCGGGTGCACAGTGAGAGGCTCCTGGCTCTGGATCAGAGAGTCTGCACACAGGATGCCTCTGCCTCGAACTCTGGAGCCAATGGCAGGAACTCTCTCCCACCAAACACTGAAGTCTGCGGGAGGGGCTACCTCACCTGTGCTCCCTCCCTCTCAGTCACTGCTTTGGTGGCCAAGAAAGACTTCATTGGACCCTCTGCTTCCTCTGACCATTCAAGGTTAAGATGCCAAAAGCTCATGTACCTTCATGACCAGCTTTCAGTGGCAAAGCCCACCAAGGCTCCTGCAAATGTCACTGCCATTGATGAGAAAATGAATTTCCAGGTCAGCGAGAATTTGTATTCAAACTCCCCTGGACCATCCGCTTAAAAGCCATATGTGTCTCAAAAATTATATAACAGGATGGGGAAAGGACCCTTAAAACAGAATACAGGACTTCCCTGGTGGTCCAGTGGCTAAGAATCCACCTGCCAATGCTCAGAACATGGGTTCGATCCCAAGTCCAGGAAGATTCCACTTGCCTTGAGGCAACTAAGCCCATGTGCCGCAACTACTGAAGCCCACGCACCCTGGAGCCTGTGCTTGGCAACTAGAGAAGCTACTGCAAGAAGCCCTTGTACCACAACTAGAGAGTAGCCTCAGCTCATCTGCAACTAGAGAAAGCCTCCTTGCAGCAATGAAGACCTAGTGCAGCCAAAAATAAATAAATAAAAATTTTAGAATAGTCTAAAAAATAGAATGCAAACAGAAGCTAAGGCACTGAATTGTATTCCAAATGAATATATGACCACATGGAGGGCAGAGGGGGTTCCCTAAGTAATTTAAAAATGTAGCATTTTGAGCATGTGTCCTCAAACCCAAGACAGAAAGAGCTGTAAGTAAATGCTGAACTCTCCTTAGTAATGCTTTTGTCTTCCAGGATTGAGCAGATAAATATATATCTGGCTTGATGAAGGTGAAAGAGGAGAGTGGAAAGGCTGGCTTGAAACTCGACATTCAAAAAATGAAGATCATGGTATCTGGTACCATCGCATCACTTCACGGCAAATAGGCAGGGAAACAATGGAAACGGTGACAGACTATTTTCTTGGACTCCAAAATCACTGCAGATGGTGACTGCAGCCATGAAATTAAAAAATGCTTGCTCCTTGGAAGAAAAGCTATGACAAACCTAAACAGCATATTAAAAAGCAGAGACACTACTTTGCTGGTAAAGTCCATATAATCAAAGCTACAGTTTTTCCAGTAGTCGTATATGGATGTGAGAGCCGGACCATAAAGAAAGCTGAGTGCTGAAGAATGGATGCTTTTCAACTGTTGTGGTGAAGACTCTTGAGAGTCCCTTGGATTGTGGGGAGATCAAACCAGTCAATCCTAAAGGAAATCAATCCTGAGTATTCATTAGAGAGTGAAGCTCCAATACTTTGGCCACCTGATGTGAAAAGCTGACTCACTGGAAAAGACCCTGATGCTGGGAAAGATTGAAGGCAGGAGGAGAAGGGGATGACAGAAGACAAGATGTTTGGATGGCATCACTGACTCGATGGACATGAGTTTGAGCAAGCTCCGTGGGATGGTGAAGCACAGGCAAGCCTGGCGTGCTGCAATCCATCGGGTTGCAATGAGTTGGACATGACTGAGCAACTCAACAACAACAATAAAATGGAATCCAGGTTTCTCACTGTCAGAAAAAGGAGGCAGACACATTGTGGCAGGGGTGGGGGGGTAGCGTCGGGCTGCAGGAAACCTGCGGGATTAGATTGCATTTGGATGTATAATTATGAACTCAAGGTTTCAGGTAGAAATAAATAGATACATAGACAGACTTGGAAATAGAACTAGACACAGAAATACACACACATACCTCTAGCTCTGCATGCTGGGAGGCCCTAGAAATATGACAACCCAGTTTCAGTGATCACACCCAGCACCCAGATTTTGGTTTCTAAATACCATTCTCCACCAAAAGAAACAAGGCTCCTTCAAGAAATGGCTTAGATGTGGAATCTAAACAACAAAAAAAAAATGGTAAAAATGAACTTATTTACAAAATGGAAATAGAGCCATAGATGTAGAAAACAATCTTATAGTTACCAGGGGGAGGAAGAGGGAAGGGGTAAATTGGGAGATTAGGGTCGACATATACAAACTACTATATATAAAATAGGTAATTAATCAGGACCTACTGTATAGTATAGGAAACTCTACTGAATACTCTGCAATGGTATATGGAAAAAGAATCTAAAAAAGAGTGGATACACATGTATATGTAAAATGGATTCATCTTGCTGTATAGCAGAAACTAACACAACATTGTAAGTTAAATATCCTCCAATGTGGAAAAAAAGGAAGAAATGGCTAATTCTAAGACCAAAGTAGGGAAAGTACAAGCTGAGCTTATTATTAAGCTAGAGCATCTTATTAAGCTAGAAAGTAAAGAAGAGCTAAAAAAAAAAAAAAAGAAAGAAAAAGGTGGTCACACATCAAAAGGACACAGGAACCAGATTGAAGGCGCACCCAGTACTCTTTATGGCGAGCATTAAAATAAATACTGATAGCAAATTTAACCCTTGCATAAAATACTAATACATTTATCTAAACTGATATAAATAAACATATAATATATCAGTGGAGGGAAAGAGGAATATTTTCCCTTCCAGAGGAAAGCCAACTAATAAATACTGAAAGAATGATAGAAAAATAACCATTCTGTAACTGTCATACATAGTCATTGATTTGGGTGAGTCATCAATGGAGGCTAAAATAAGTGAGCACTTGATGAGGAACACTTATTTAGATGGTCTCTTGTGTACCTCCCCACAAGTCACTTGCTAATTACAAAAGCAACCAGAGTAATTCTACAGCAAAGGAACTCAGTGGACGGCACCGCAACCAAGTGATCAGGTCAACACCCTCAAAAGGTGACAAACAGACACCCTGTGTTTGTGCTGGCAGGATGTACCGACACGGAGCCATCACCTCTGCAGCATCCCTGCTGAAGTGTACAATCTGCTCCTCAACCTACATCGACCAACTCGAAGTGAGGACCATTCTATGCAATAACTGGCTTGCATTCTTCAGAGATGGTCAAAATAAGGAGAGACCAAGAAAGGCTGAGAAACAGTTAAAGGTTAAAGGAGATTAAAGAGACATCACACCTAAACGTAGAGTGTGGTCCTGCGTTGAATCCTGGACAGGAAAAAGAAGAGGAAGGAAGGAACAGGGTGGGAAAGGAGGGAGACAGGAGAAAGGGAGAGAGGAGGAAGAGACAGAAAGAAGGAGGGGTGGGGAGGAGAGAAACAAACGGCTTTAAGGATTTGGGGACAACTGAACAAATTTGTGTCTGATCATAGATTAAATCAGAGTGTTGTACTGATGTTCAATTTCTGACTTGATTTACTGTAGTTTTGAAAGAGAAGGCTCTTGTTCTTAGGAAATATGCACTGCCGGGGACAGGAAGAATCTGCCTGCAATGCAGGAGACCCCAGTTCAGTTCCTCGGTCGAGAAGACCCACTGGAGAAGGGATAGGCTACCCACTCCAGTATTCTTAGGCTTCCCTTGTTGCTCAGCTGGTAAAGAATCTGCCTGCAATGCGGGAGACCTGGGTTTGATACCTGGGTTGGGAAGTTCCCCTGGAGAAAGGAAAGGCTGCCCACTCCAGTATTCTGGCCTGGAGAATTCCATGGAATGTATAGTCCATGGGGTCGCAAAGAGTTGGACACGACTGAGCGATTTTCACTTCACTTCACTTCATTCAGGGATAGGAAAAGGCTTAGGAATAAAGGGAATGTCACTTCTACAACCTCCTCTTAAAGATGCAGACTCGGAGAGAAGGATAAAGCAAAGGGGAGAAAACGCACGCAATGGAGTCATGGTCATGGGGTGTATAGAATCCATACGTACAACCTTTCTGTAAGTTTGAAATTATATCAAAATGAAAAGTTACCCCCAAAGGACCCCCATTCTTTCTAAAATTGATACTAAAAGCCCTAAAACAAATAGAAGCAAACAGGATCTTATCAGGCTAAGAACCACCCCACCCCCCTGCAGTGGGCCTGATGCTAATCACCATCCCTGAAGGCCCCTCACCCACCAGCCTCATGCCCTCCTGAGCCACACAGCAACACAAGGGCACCAAGGTTGCGCTCTTGCTTTATCCTTATGTTCCAATATATATATATATATATATATATATATATATATATATATATATATATATATATATATTTCTAAAGGCAGGAGTCCTGTGTAAGACAAACTTTGGGTCCAAGACACCAGAATATGGATCACACCCAATTCACCCCAGTTTCACTCTTGCCTGCCCTGGGTTCAGACCTGAGCTCTGCACAAAAGAGGTGATGAGTGTCCCCAGCACCTAATAGAGATCTTGGTGCATAGCCATCACTCACCAATGTTTACAAAAGGAAGGAGGAAGAAAACGCAGGAGGGGAGATGAGGGACGAGGAAAGGAGGAAGGAGGCGGGGAGAGGGCAGGGGAATGTCCCTGTGGGGAGAGAAGAGACTTGACAATCCCTATCGGATCCTGGCTCGAAGCAGATGGCTCATCGAAATTGGGTAATTTTAAGAGAGCTGAAAAGAGGAATCATTTACAGAGTTGTGGGCAGGGTATGGGGATCTAAAAGACAGAGAGGTCCCCCGGGCCCAGTGACATCTGGAAGCCCACCCCCACCCCAGAAGACAGAAGGGCAGGGCAGAGGAGTGGGGAGGGCCAGAGCAGGCACAGCAGCTTTAAGGAGGGATGGAGAAATACTCCCTTTCCAACCCTGGCACCACGAGTGAACACAGACAGGCCCTGGAAGTCAGCCTGCTGGGACACAAGCAAGATGCAGAGTGGATGTGAGCTCGGGTGGCCTCGGCCTGCCACGGCCTGGAGCTGGGCTGGGGTTCCCAGCCAGAGACTGAGGCTGGGTCTCACCAGTGAAAGCACCAGATACTAGCCACCACACCAGTGATGAGGGATAAGAGCCCTGCCCCTTCAGCTTTGCAGAAAAGAATTTCCACAAAGACGGAAAGCAGTGAAGCAAGTAAAGTATTTATGAAAGTGAAAGTCCCTCAGTTGTGTCCAACTCTTTGTGACCCCATGGACTGGGGCTTGCCAGGCTCCTCTGTCCATGGAATTCTCCAGGCCAGAATACTGGAGTGGGTAGCCATTCCCTTCTCCAGGGGATCTTCCCAACCCAGGGATTGAACCCTGGTTTCCTGCATTCCAGGCAGATTCTTAACCAGCTGAGCTACCAGGGAAGACCCAAGTATTTGTAAAGAGGAAAAAAAGTACTGTACACACTGTCAGACTTGGAGGGAGAGTCCCTGAGTCACGCCTTGTAGTGGCTTGAATTCCTTTTATGGGACATTTCATCTGGTTTCCTTTCACCAATCATTTTGATTTGCCTGGTTCACAGTCTATATCTGGTTCTCAGGATCCTCCCATGGGTGTACACATATCTCAGTCATGGATTCTAACAAAAAGGTGTCTAGATAGAGCATCCCTTGACAAAACTGCCCTTTGGCTTCTAAGGCCTTTCTCCGCATATGTGTTCAGGGAGGTCTCCTGACTTTGAGAATGAGAAATATGTGGTCTGGGGAGGGCCCAGCCTTCTCCCTTAAGTGTCCTGCTAGTCTTGTCTTGGAGTTTTGGTCAGTAGTGAGTGAATCTCCAATTGCTTTACCCTGGGGGGTGGGGAGGGGACGGCGGACATCTGCCTCCTGCCTCCCATGCAGAGGCGCAAACATGGCTAGAACTCACACAGATGCTGGTGTGGACCGATAATCTGGCTGCCTTTGCCCCTGGTCCTGGAAGGCAGTCTCTGAGCCCTGGGATTTCCCGAGTCACAGAGAGTCCTTGTCATTGGAGGCTGCCAGAACCACACCAGAGTTTACGCTCATGAGTTGGCTCCTGGTGGCACACCAGCTGTTTCAGGATGGGGGCTGGTCATAAAGGGAAACCCTTGTGACCAGAGGGTTGGGGCTTTGGGCAAGGTGATGCCAGTCTGACCCTCCAGGAGGGGAGAGGGCTGGAGACCTGGTGGCAATCTGAGTGAACTCTTTGCAATGAATGTCAGAATTGCAATGCAAATCTACACCTAAATTCTGAGCAGAAGGTGACAGGAATAATTTTAGCTGACATTTGAATGCTTCCAAGGTACCAGGTGTTTTACTAACAATATAGCATTGAGCCACACGAACAGTCTGCAAAGCAGACCTTCCTGAGCATCCTCACTTTACAGAGGAGGCTGGGTCAGAGATACAGTGACCTGGGATTTGAACCCCCACGGCTCCAGAGCGCACTCAAGAGAAATGGCCAATGGTTTTGTGTCCTCCAGGTGGTGCTAGTGGTAAAGAATTTGTTGGCCAATGCAGGAAGGCGTAAGATACGCGAGTTGGATCCTGGGTAGGGAAGATTCCCTGGAGGAGGGCTAGGCGACCCACTCCAGTATTCTTGCCTGCAGGGTCCTGTGCACACAGCAGCCTTGCGGGCTACAGTTCATGGGGTCGCAGAGTGGGACATGACTGAAGCGACTTGGCAAGCATGCATGCAGTTCACTGTGGCTGGGGCAGAGGACCAAGAGAAAGGGGAAGAACATTCCACAGTGGGAACAGCCCAAGCCTAGCACAACCAGAACAGAATAAGCAGCCGTGGCTGAAGCATAGGGTTTGTGATTGGGCTGATGGGGGCGGGGTGGTGGAGGTGCACTGTTTACATCAATTTAAAAACAGGGGTACTAGGTTAGACATCAAAAGAGGAACTCCAAGAGAAGACGTATCAAGAAACCCGGCAGACTGTTCCCCAGGCCTCGTGGTTGGAATAACTTCTCAAATTTCTAATAGGATTGTAAATACCATTCAAGAGGTAACAAGTTTCTCTCTAAATACCTATACTTAGGATCTGTCATGGTTTGAATGCTGTCCTTCAAAAAGATGTGTATACTAGCAACAAGGTCCCACTGCATAGCACAAGGGACTATATTCAATATCCTGAGATAAACCACGATGGGAAAGAATAATAAAAAAAGGTATACATATGTATATATACATATGTATATATCCTGTACAGCAGAGAGGCTATATATATACATAACATAGCCTCTCTGCTGCACAGCAGAAATTAACATTGTAAATCAACTATGCTTCAATAAAAATTGTTTTTATAACAAATAATTAGTTAATATTTCTTTTATTCCCTCTGGATGTAGTATTTTTATTTTTTTTTAGCTTTTTATTTTGTATTGGGATATAGCTGGTTAACAATGTCGTGATAGTTTCAGGTGTACAGTGAACCCACTCAGCCATACTTATACATGTATCCATTCTCCCCTAAACTCCCCTCCCATCCAGGCTGCCACATAGCATCCAATAAAAATTTGTTTTACAAAGATGTCTCCGCATCCTAAACCACGGAAACTGAGAAGGATAAATTATTTGGAAAAAAGGACCTTTGCAGACACGCAGGTAAAGATCTCGAGATGAGCTCATCCCTATTGTCCAGGTGGAGCTTAAACTTAGTCACTGCACAGAGAAGACAGACACACAGACGGAAGAGGAGGAGGCAGCGGGACCACAGTGGGGGACACTGCAGTCGCGGGGCCACAAGCCGAGGAGTGCCGATGGGCACCAGGGGCTGGGACAGAGGGCTGGAGTCTCCCTGAGGGCCTCTGGAGGGAGCGCCATCCCACCAGCACCTGGGCTTCCTGCCACTGATACTTCTGACAGCAGGAACTGTTGCTTCAAGCCGCCTAATTTGTGGTCATTTGCTACAGCAGCTACAGGAAACTCATACAGCCCCTGGGATGCTAGGAGAAATGGATTTTCCTGGCACCCAGCGCTGTGTGGGCATTTGCCTTCAGGAAACTAGTGAATAGGGTGCTAGGGATTTCTCATAACAGCATTAACATTTCTCTCTCTTCTGGTGCCCCCAGGCCCTAACATGTGCTCTTCCCCTCCCTCTGAAACACCCTAAGATCACATGTCACATGTACTAACACCCTAAAGGTGGCTGATCTGACATCCACACCCAATACCTTTGTCCATCAGAGAGGCTAGAAAAGGATAAATACTAACATCCAACCTCCCTGGTAGCCCTAGTTTTCATGTGACCTAGATCTGCCCACTAGCTCATAAGATGTCTGTTGAGGGAGCTTGGTGATAGTTCCTACACTTCTGATAGGATAGCTAGTTGAGGCTGGTGACATTTTCCCCACTGTGAGCATAGTCGTGATGCCTGGAGCTACGATAGCTATTTTGTGACCTTGAGGGGGAAAACCCCAAGAGACTTACAAAGACCCTGGCTCCAAATCAGTGTCAGCAGCTACCTACTTTCAGGCTCCTTATTAAGTAAGCAATTAAACTCTCATTTCTTTAAGCCATGGTATGTCACATTTTCTTGATATAATTCCTAACTGATCTATTTCCTCACCAAAGGGGACTTCATAACTACTCTAAACAACCTTGCCCTCTCCAGACTGCTATTTCTACCACGTGACTCTGATTCATTTCCTTTGTTGCAGGAACTAAAGTTAACTTGTTACTTTACTGTCTCTCAGGCCTCCTCTACCCTACAGCTAGAATATAAGCTCCATGAGAACAAAGACATTCTCTTATTCACCACCTTATCCCCAAATGCCTAGAACAGCGCTTGTGAAAAAGGATATTCATTCAGGGAATGTTTGGTTAATATTCAGCCCTAACGGTATGGAAGCGTACAGCTGGAGAACTGCCTGCTGCCCAGGGCTGACCTGTGCACTGTGGGATATCTCACAGCATCCCTGGCCTCTGTCAGCTGGCTGCCAGCATCACACCCTCCCCTGCCCTAAGACTATGACAACCAAAAACTTCTCCAGACATCACCCAATGTCCCCTGGGTGCAAAACTGTCTAGTTAAGAACTGCTGATTTAATAAATGAGCAAGAGAATGAATGGCCTTTTCTGACTGCACACAAAAATGATGTCATCTGAAAGATGCTGGCAGATCATAGACTCTCGGGAAAGCATGCCGCTTAGAAGAAACCCATGCACGTGTGTGTGCTCAGTCACTCAACTGCGTCCAGTTCTTTGTGACCCCATGGACTGTAGCCTGCCAGGCTCCTCTATCCATGAAATTGTCCAGGCAAGAATACTGGAGTGGGTTGCCATTTCCTACTCCAGGGGATCTTCCCAACCCAGGGACTGAACCCACATCTCTTACATCTTTTGCACTGGCAAGAGGATTCTCTACCACTGCACCACATGGGTGTCAGAAGTAAACCGTGTATCATCAAATGAATCAAAGGATATAATGGTCAGTGAGCCAGTGAAAGTGAAGGGAAGTCGCTCAGTCGTATCCAACTCTTTGCGACCCCATGGACTGTAGCCTATCAGGCTCCTCCGTCCATGGGATTTTCCAGGCAAGAGTGCTGGAGTGGATTGCCATTTCCCTCTCCAGGGGATCTTCCCAATCCAGGGATCGAACCCGGGTTTCCCGCATTGCAGGCAGACGCTTTGCTTATTTGTCCTTGGACATAATTTGAGATGGGATGTGATATGATTTCAGGATGAAAAGGGTCACATTTTTCTCTCTTCCACCTGTAATGGAAGCTTAGAATTCCACAGATTTGCCAAGGTTGTGCTGCTTAGAATGTGTCTCCAACTCTCTCAGTCGATGCTCCGAGAGTTCTAAGATAATTCCAGTTAAAACCTCAAATCCCTCACTAAAGCTGCACTGCTCTAATTCTAAGGAAATTTCCACAGATGGAGACGGAAATAAATACACGCTCCTGGCCAGGTCTGATTCTCACCATACGACTCATTAAATCAATTAAATCACTTGCTTGGCAGGATTATTTATGGAAATAAGAAATCATTTTCTATCAGCAAGTTGGAGGGTGGCTAAACACCATCTCCAAATTGGCGGGCTGAGTTGAGCTCATAGGCACATCATTTGAATGATCCCAACCTTACATTTCTGAAGGCATCTTTAAGGTTCCCAAGTACTTTCAAATCTATCCAGGATACTTCATCTCCTGTAACAGCCTTGCAGTGGCTCCTTTGGCAGGTGGGAGATAGAATAAGGTGGTTCAAGGCTTGGCCAAGTTGCCAATTGAACAAGAACCACAACTTGAGAGTTTTAACAGTACGTCCTATGCCAGGGGCCAAATGCAGAGACAGGCGAAAGAAACAGGCTAGTAGGTGCTGCTGCTGCTGCTGCTAAGTCACTTTAGTCGTGTCCGACTCTGTGCGACCCCATAGACGGCAGCCCCCCAGGCTCCCCATCCCTGGGATTCTCCAGGCAAGAACACTGGAGGGCATTGCCATTTCCTCCTCCAATGCATGAAAGTGAAAAATGAAAGTGAAATCGCTCAGTTGTGTCCGACTCTTAGCATCCCCATGGACTGCAATGCACCAGGCTCCTCCGTTCATGGGGTTTTCCAGGCAAGAGTACTGGAGTAGGGTGCCATTGCCTTCTCCTGGTAGGTGCTATGGAAATTTAAAGAACTGCTGCTTCCCTGGGCAAGCTGATTGTGGTCACACCGAAACCATAAAAATGTTGCCAGAGCCTTTGATTTTTTCAAGAAAATTGTCAGAAATCTAGAATGCTGCCTGTGACTTCAAAATTGAAAACACACTATGTTTACAGACCTTATCAGTGCACTTAGATCAAAGCTTTGTGGTCCTTGCCCTTTTCCTTCCCACGCACCTTCATTCCTTTAGACGAAGTTTTGAGTCATTTCCTTCTTCTCACTTAGGGATTTGTTCAGCTCTCAGATACACAAGTCCCCAAGGAATAAGCAAGCAGTCTATCCCAGAAAGAACCAAAAGAATCCTCAAAGAAAGAGTTACCACTTGGGAATCGAAGAATTCCCAGGAGTGCCCACTCCTGATCTTTAGAGAGAAATGTAATAAGGGCTAAATTGTTAGAACAGCCACAAAACTGCTCTTTGTTTGGGAAAGTATAGGGATTTCTGTCAGCAGAGAAGGTGGTACACAGTCAAGCAAAACCCATCTTATCCTAGGAGCTGAGTGCCACCCAGATATCACCCCATCGACCTGGAACAGGCATTCAGGAACAGAGAGACCAAAATTCCATTTGGTGAAGCCCTGGATGAGTGATCCAACATCCCAAACCAAACTTCAAGTCAGAAAGAAGGGGCAGAGCGGAAACTTGTCATCACCATCCCATGAACCAGTTCCCAGAGGCTCATCATTTCACTGGCTGGGAAAGCTGGTGGACCACTGAGGTTTGGAAGGAAAACACAGGTGGTCTTGTAAAGAAAGCACATGAGTTGACACAAATCTAACTTCCAGCCAGAAGGAAAGTGACTGTGTAAAAATTGAAGAGAGCTTTCTTCAGGGTGATGTTACCACACAAAGCATGGCTTCCACACAGGGGACAAAGCCAGGGCGGATGGAGGAGACACCTGTGCCCCCCTGGGCACTGGATCTGATCAGCCAAGAGTGAGACTGGTGTGTCCCCAAGGTCATCACACCCAACTCCAACATTTAATCAGTGTTACTTACTCCAGTAACTTGTTTCTAAATTAGGACAATGTACAGCATAACATTTACCACCTGAACCATTTTAAAGTGTAAACATTGGGACGTTCATAATCTTGCACAAGCATCACCACCATCTACTTCGGAAAGTTGTCCATCATACCCAGCAGCAGCCCCACCCTCACTGGCAGCCACTCCCCATTCCCTCGCCCCAGCCCCTGACATTCATTCATCTGCTTTCTGCCTCTATGCACTTGCCAATTCCAGAGATTTCATTTATTTTTTTATTACTATATTGCTGATTACAACGTTGTGCTAATTTCTGCTGTACAGCCAATTGATTCAGTTATACACATATACATATTCTTATTTTGTATTCGTTTCCATTATGGTTTATCCCAGAAGACTGAATATAGTTCCCTGTGCTATACAGTAGAATCTTATTGTTTATCCATTTTATAGATAATAGTTTGCATCTGCTAATCCCAAACTCCCACTCCACCCTCCTCCCCTTGGCCACCACAAGTCTGCTTTTGATCTCTGTTTCTGTTTTGTAGATGGGTTCATTTGTGCCATGTTTTAGGTTCCATATATAAATGATATCACACGGTATTTGTCTATCTGATTTACTTCACTCAGTATGATAATCTCTAATTGCATCCATTTTGCTGCAAACAGCAGCTTTTCTTTTTTATGGCTGAGTAGAATTCCATTGTATTTATGTTCCACCTCTTCCTTATCCGTTCCTCTGTCCGTGGGCATTTAGGCTGTTTCCATGTCTTGGCTATTGTGCATAGTGCTGCTATGAATACAGAGATACATGTATCTTTTTGAATGACAGCTTTCGTGTGGGTATATGCCCAGGAGTGGGATTACTGGATCATATGGCAACTCTGTTTTTAGTTTTTTAGAAACTCCCTACTATTTTCCATATCAGCTACACCAACTTATGTTCCCACCAACAGTGCGGGAGGGTTCCCCTTTCCCCACACCTTCTCCAGCGTTTGTTATCTGTAGACTTCTTAATGATGGCCACTCTGACTGATGTGGTGGCTCCTCATCGTACTTTCGATTCGCATCTCTCTCGTAATGAATGATGTCGAGCATCTTTTCATGTGCCTGTTGGCCATCTGTGTGTCTTCTTCAGAAACACAGACATGTCATTTAAATGGAACAACAGGATACATGGCCTTTTGTATCTGGTTTCTTTCGCGTAGGTAACATTTCTGGGGTTCATCCATGTTATGGCACTGGCGCTTCAGTCATTTTCGTGGTTGAGTAATACTCCACTGTGTGGATGAACATTTTGTTTATCCCTTCACATACTGATGGGCATGTAGTAGAATTTTTACATCAGGTTCTCATTCACTCATTTTTATAGAATGAGATTATATACCCATGTTAGAGATTGTATAGATAAGAAGAAAAGTTCTGGGAGAATAGATCACTGGTCCAAGGACACAAACCGTAAGGGGCAGAGTCAGGAGTGGAACCCAAGTCTTCCTGAAACATTGTCCAGGTGATGCCCAAACAGTTGTATGAAGAAGGAAAAACCTCATACCCTGTGCTTCTTACAGGTAGATTTGACCTGGTAGGGACCACGGGCTCTTCTGGTTTCTTGTACACAGACGACACCCCAGGCTGCTCCCTCTGCCCTCGTCCCCACCAGCAGAGTGCCCGCCAGCTGGGCTGAGCTCCCAGCCTTCTGTCTGCTCGTCCTCACTTCTGTGCCTGGATCCAGAGGCTGCGGCGTCCCCTACCTCCAGTGTCACGCTGTCCACAGAGCCCATGGCCTTGCACAGAAGAGGGAGGGACCTTCCTCTCCATGGCCTGGCCTCTACTTGGCCCTGCCACCTCCCCAGGCCTCCTCCCCTCTCCTTCCTCACTCCACAAGTTCTGGACGCCTACACGATCCTCTGCAGAAATTTCCCTCTGAGAGTTGTATCTGTTGGATTGATATCAGTTACAGATCACGGAAAACCTGTACCCACAGATCTATCGGAATAAAATGCTGGTTCAGAGGCTCTTCTCCCCCTAGATCCTGCCAGTAGACAGCTCCCCTGGGGTCAGGCAGACCTGGGATAAAGCAGATCTTGCCCCACTTCATCCCACTTCCCATGTCCAGCATCTTCTCCTCCCGAAAAAGGAAAACCCGTCCTGCTGGACCTCAGCGATGCCTGCAGACTGATGCTCAGAGGCCCCCAATTGCAGTGGTCGCTTGCTGTCCCCCTGCCCAGAATCCTCTCGAATAACACCTCTCCTTACAAAACCCAGGTATGTTTCTTATTAGATGCTCATCTAAAATTCATGTGTCACTTGGACCAAGAGAGTTGCTTAAGAACTAGCTCTGCTTCTCATCCTCTTCATCTGCTAAGTGAATGGTGCACACTTATGGGCTGGTTCAGAGCCCAGGACACTGAAACGGTTGCACAAACAAGATCCGTGAGGTCATGGTCTCCTTCATCCACATCCAAATGCACACAAGGGCCCTGGGTGTGCAGTCACATTGCTCTGCTGGACCCACAGACTGATTTCTGCATTTAAATCACTGCTGAGGTTAAGCGCAATGGCTGTGCCAGGAGGGGGTCCGAGTCTGAGTTTTAGATGAGGATCTGATGATGAAGCACAGTGCTGGCACAGCCGCACTGGGCACAGGCCCACGGCACCCGCGGCGTGGCCTGGAGCCCGCAGGTCTGCACATCAGCGGGGGCGTCCAGAGCTGTCAGGAGCCGGGCAGCATCTTCCAACACCACTCAGCAGCCAGAGCGGTCCCTGCCAGCTGGCCAGGTGCCACGGGAGAGGCCTCAGCAGCCAGGGCCTGGGGAACCAGATGGCTCTGGTAACTTGGAGGAGCAAGGGTGTGAACTGGAAATAGTGGCGGGAAGAAGGGGTGCCCAGGAGGAAGCAGGTACGGCAATGTCAGAGATGAGCGGGAGGGACGGGCTACGATTTCCATGAGGCCACTGGCTTACAGGTAACCATCCGGCACACCCCCAGCTATGATCCCAGATGAGGCCTGTAACCCGGACGACACAGTGATAGACCACTTCCAGGTGAAACTGTCATGGACAAGGGTGTGTTTTCCTTTTTGCTAAGTCCTTAATGTTCTCATCTTTTTAAAAATGAAAATTTCATTTTCATGGTAAAAATCATCCCGACACACGTGTACATGTCATACACTCTATGCATTTCAGTTTGTGATTTTTTTCCTGAACTAAAGGAAAAGTAGAGGAAGAAAGAATATGGGGTATAAAGATGACTATCGTGTATCCATTCCATGCGGTTTTCTGGCTTTTATTTTACCAGATGTTTGTCTCTTTTTAAAAATTCCCAGGTAACTGAACTTTGGCCCAAAGAGGCAAATAGAAAATAAAAGCAGTAATTTCTAAATGTGATACAAGTTATGCAAAATGGAAAAATAAGAAGGAAAAGGGTTAGAAACTAAGAAACTCCTGTCATTCAAAGTATGAGAAGTCTGACATTTTCTGCCCATATTCCCATGTGGAAACAAATATGGACCTTTACTGAGAAGTGTATTGACTGCCTAGTTTAATTCATTGATGGGAATATTTATCGAACATCTAGCATGCTTTGGGCACAGGCTTCAGAGAGAGAGTCCCCACAGCATAATAGACACCAACAATTAGGCCTCCAACCTGTACCAAGGAATGAATTGAAACAGCACTCAAAGTAAAGAGTGATTTTAGAAAACCACACCACAAGACCCAATGGAATGAACCCAAAGACCCATGCAATCTCAGCCCACAGATTAGATCAACTCTTCAACCTAATACATACTGCGGGAAGGAGGGACATGCCATAGCGGTTATTAGACATCTTATGATTTCCCATCAGGCTTTGCTGCCAATCCAGACTTGGCTCCTGGATCCTAGCCTGGTCCAGGCCATTAATCCTGCCTGGAACTTACACTAGATCCCTAACCACCTTGCCTGTTGGGTTCACAGCACAACCAGGCAACCCCTTAATTCACCAATCATGTCATGGCACTCATGGGGGGTTCTGCCCACACAACAGAACCCTGGTGGTAACCAGGGTGACCTAGGAGGCCCGACTATGCCGCTTCCTCCCCTACCCCTCTTTCCACCTCCCAGCCTCACTGGCCTTCTCATTCTTCCAACACATCAAATTTGTCCTGCTAGTTGGGAGCACATGGAACATTCTAGAACACTCTGGAACACTCTCTCCCAGGACCCTACTCCCTATTCAGAGCTTCCCGTCTAAGAAGCCTCATCCAGCCCATGCAGGCCACGCTTCCTCAAGTCCCTGTCTTCACAGCACTTGTCAGCACCTGGGCCAATCCGAGTCTGGCCCCAGGAGGAGCCTGGGACACGCTTAGGGGAAAGACAAAGCATGATCCTCCTTCAGAGTGGCTGAGTGTCTGAGAAATCACGACCTTTGCTGGAAACTCCAGAGGAAGACCAAAAAAAAAAAAAAAAAGGGCTGCGTTTTTCCTTCCAGGAGGATGTGATCTCCCAGGTCAGGAGTGCAGGGGCGGGGCCACCTCTGCTAGGACTCACAGCTCCTTACGAGATGCCATGAAGAATGCTATGGCCCACGGGGAAGCGGGTCACAGGGATGACTCTCCCGAATGGGATGCTCTGGAACTCACACAACGGCCCCCTGACGGAAGAGAAGACAGTTAGCAGGGGTGGGGGTGTGTTGTCAGGGGAGAGGAGAAGGGAGTGTAAATGGACTTTTCTTTCCTCAGGAGGTCAGCCCTTCAGACTCTCTGCTTCCTCCTCTCCACGGGAGGGCAGATTAAGCATAAAAGGAGAGGTCGACAGCGCCCCCTGGAGGCAGGGCTCACGCGGCCGTGGCATCCTTGCTTTCTCACAGTTAACTCCACACAGGTCCGTGATTCTGTCTGTAGACGAGGTAACTGACTGAGCAGGCTTCCCACGGAGATGCTGGAGACGTGAAGGGAAGCGGGCTCCAGGCTTCCACGCGCAGAGCGCCGCTCCCAAGCAGAGCCCCGCATCTTTCCCTGGGACCCGTCTCCCATCCATCCTTCGCTAAGAGGCTAGGAAGCCAGCAATTGCCCCAGGCTCCTTTTGTTTACGAAGCTGTGCTCTGTGGGACCCACCCCAGCTCTCAGTAGAGAAAAACAACACAGCCAGTGTGCAGTGTGCCGCACAGACGTGGTATAAAATGATTTTAAGTAGCAATTAGCTGGAAATTAAAGGCTCCTGAATGGCGTGAACGGCGCCTAGTGCACTGTGACCTCGCGGGTGGCTGCAGGCGAGTCTGGGACGTCGCCGATAAAGGCTTCCTGGGTGAGCGGGAGCTTGTCATTATCTGAGGGACGTGGTCTGTGGGCGCTTCGAGGGGTCCAGGAGGTCGGTGCTGCATAATGCCACAATGCAAAAGGAGAATCTTATTTGTTGATGACTGCACCGAAAGAAGCAAGCCTGCCATCTTATCAGACATCCCCAAGCGAGAGGGGGGATTCGATGGGCCTTTGGCTGGGCTGATGATGGATGGCTGGATTTGCCAGCAAAGGCAGCTTCTGTGAAGGATCCTCCAGACCGGGAGACAAGGGGGGTAGCTTTTATTCCTGCCTCTGGAAGAAACCCTCAGGGTTCCCAGGACAGCGGAGGAAATGATCAAGTTCATAGCTGGAAGCCTTACATCCATGGCCCTGTGGGAAGGTGGAAAGGGAGAGAGAGAGAGTGCCCAACCAAGGGCAATCTGGACGACACCCTCGCCTGGACCGGAGCAGTCCAAGTCCCGCTGGACCCAGGGAAGTCCAGCTCGCACCTGCCACACAAACCAACATCTTCGCTGAGTGTCCTTTCTAAGCCCTCTTCCACCTGCTGCCCTTGCCTCCTGCTGCTGGTTTATAACGGAGCCTCTTCATTACCTGGTGTTAAGCAGCGAAGAGTGAAGAATGATTTGATGAGTTCTTTGTTCTTTTTTTAATTTATTAAATTGTCATTAAAAACCATTAAAGACTCCCTGTCCTGATGCACAGAATTAAATCTCACCAAGACCCTGGAAACAAGTGACTGACTTTATTTTTCCAGGCTCCAAAATCACTGTAGATGGTGATTGCAGCCATGAAATTAAAAGGCGCTACTCCTTGGAAGGAAAGTTATGACCAACCTAGACAGCATATTAAAAAGCAGAGACATTACTTTGCCAACAAAGGTCTGTCTAGTCAAGGCTATGGTTTTTCCAGTAGTCATGTATGGATGTGAGAGTTGGAGTATAAAGAAAGACCACCGAAGAATTGATGCTTTTGAACTGTGGTGTTGGAGAAGACTCTTGAGAGTCCCTTGGACTGCAAGAAGATCCAACCAGTCCATCCTACAGGAGATTGATCAGTCCTGGGTGTTCATTGGAGGGACTGATGTTGAAGCTGAAACTCCAATACTTTGGTCACCTGATATGGAGAGCTGACACATTTGAAAAGGCCCTGATGCTGGGAAAGATTGAGGGCAGGAGGAGAAGGGGACGACAGAGGATGAGATGGTTGGATGGCATCACCAACACAATGGACATGGGTTTGGGTGGACTCCGGGGATTGGTGATGAACAGGAAGGGCTGGCGTGCTGAGGTTCATGGGATCGCAAACAGTCAGACACAACTGAACGACTGAAGTGAAGACCCTGGAGGTCTCCTTCTGGGCGTGGTCTCCCTTCCTGAGGGCGGCCTTCTCTCCTCTCTCATGATCCCAGCCCCACCAGTTCCCCATCTTGCCCCAGGACCGCCAAGCATGATGTTCTAGAAAGGGGTTGCTCAAGTGTCAAGCTATGACTGATCAGATTGTGGAGTCAATTAAGTAAGTAGGTCTTAACACCATTTTTAAAAATAGAATGGGATAGGATGGGATGAAACTGAAGATAAATACTGACAAGTTAGGAACTGTTATCTTCTCCATTTTACAGACAAGGAAACTGAGAGGAAGGCCTACTCCATGAGCAGATAGCTAAGACATGACTTACACAGGGAACTGTCCCCCATTAACTTCATATTTTTATTGCAACACTTCTCAAAAGATACACGTCTGACTGTCCTTCTCCCTGTGAGCCTCATGTGATATGACTTTATATGCAATCATCATGTAGCAAGTTGACTGAATGAATGAATGAAATGTGAAGAAACGTGCAGAGGGTTATCTCTAAACTTGTCTTTCCACTTCTTGAAGCTCTGATCTTAAAACAATCAGCAACGACAAAAGCTTGCATCCTGAAGGGACTCAGGTAATTATACCTTTTCATCCACACCTGAGAGGGCAGCTTAAAGATGAAATCACCCAAGAATAACACCTTTTAAAAATGCCCTTCCTAGAACTTTCTTCTTTAACTCTTTATTTTATATTGAAACATAGCTGATTAACAATGCTGTGCTAGGTACAGAAAAGGGACTCAGCCATACGTACACATGTATCCATTCTTCTCTAAACCCCCTCCCATCCAGGCTGCCACATAAAATTGAGCAGAGTTCCCTGTGCTATATAGTAGGTCCTTGTTGGTTATCCATTTTAAAAATAGCAGTGTGTACATGTCGATTCCAAACTCCCTTCTCCTCATAGTTCCCCCAGGTAACCAAAAAGAATTTTGTTTTTAAAGATAATTTAGACAATCAGGAAAAGTCTGAGTACACACACACACACACACACACACACACACACACACACAAATCCAATTCTAGCATAATGACAACCTAGGAAAGAAAGAATCACCCCAGTGAAATTAGGTCAACCACAAACAATGATAACTATTTATCATATGTGTTTTCCTTTAAAAATAGTGAAACTCAACACCAATGAAACTCAAGGACCGTGTGAAGAATCTCACTCATAAGTCAACCACAGAGAGGCTCAGGGACCAGATAATACGTGTGCACTGGGTGAGGAGAGCAGGTGTTTTGAAGATCACTGGTCTACTTAGTATGCACTTGCAGAACTTTCTTTCTCACAGAACTCAAGTTTTATCGGAGGTGGTCACACCCCAGGGAAATACTATTATTTCCCAGCTTCTGGTACAGTTTGGAGTGGGTACCTGGCCAATGAGATATAAGCAGAAGTCACTGAATGGTGTCCCCAAGAACATGCATTAAAGGGGAATGCTTCCACTATCACTCACCTTTTCTCACCCTGCATCCATTTCCCCTTCTTCCTGCCTGGAATGCAGATGTACTGGCTGGAGCTCCAGCTGCCATCCTGAGAGCATCAAGATGAGGGTCACTGTCATCAGGATGACCGAGCAGCAACCTAGGACCCTGAGTCCCCAGTGATTCTGTGTAATTAACCCCATCAGAAGCTCCAGACTTCTTACAACTAAAATTTTTAGACCACAGGAATACAAAGCCTTATCTTGTTTGAGGCACTGCATTTTCTTTAACATGCAGCTGAGTGTAATCCTGAATGATGGATCTAGGACACCCATACACCAGAGGGCCATTCCGTGCTACACAGACTATAATCCTCGAGCAAGATTCTCCTCCAGAAGAGCAACCCGGACAGTCCTGCCCACTGACCAGATGAAAAAGCCAGAATTCCTGACTCAGCTCACTCCCATCACTCAGCCAGTTACCACACACGCCAAGTTGGCCTCCTATTAACTCTCCAATCCATTCACTTCCCTCTGTCCCACGACCCTCATCCAGGCCACCAATGTCTCTCTCCTGGATCACAAAAACTGCCTGCTCACTGGTCTTTCTTCTAGCCAGAAAATGAAAGTAAAAGTTGCTCAGTCGTGTCCGACTCTTTGCAACCCCATGGACTGGAGCCCACCAGGCTCTTCTGTCCATGGGATTCTCCAGGCAAGAATGCTGGAGTGGGTTGCTGTTCCCTTCTCCAGGGGCTCTTCCCAACCCATGGATAGAACCCAAGTCTCCTGCATTGCAGGCGGATTCTTTAACGTCTGAGCCACCAGGGAAGCTTCGTCTAGCCAAGGCTTCCTTTAGCTCATATTCCACCAAGGAGGCAGAACCATCTTTGGAAAATGGACATCTGATTGTGTCATTCTTTTACTTAAAGGACTTCAGAAGCTGCCCGTTACCTTAAGGATAAAGTCCACAGTCCTGACTGCAGCTTGCAATCCAGTCCTGCCTTGTTTCCAGGGTTTTCCTCATCACATGGGTTTTCCAGCCTCCTCTTGTACTGGTCTCTCTGCCTGGGACCCTCTTCCCCTCTTCTCCCTGATAGTGAACCCTACTCACCCCTCACGTCTCTGCACCAACATCATTGCCTCACTGTAACCTTGGTGATTCTCTGGATAGTCCCCACAGCCACAGCCCTCACTGCCACTGTCACTGGTTGTCCCATAGGAGATAATGAGGGGTGACAAAGAGGGTGGGGTGAGATGATGGCCGAGGACAGCCCTGGAGAGAAGTTACAAGAAAAGGAAGAAAGCACGTTGAATGCAGGCACACACCGTGTCATTTCTTGTTCTTGGCACTGTTCCCAGAATGTAGGAGATGTTTGACCAACACTGACCAAAGGAATCAGCAAATAGAACTTGGTGATGGAGTCGGGAAATTCTGTCCAGGACAGAGTGAGGGTTGAATCAGGTCTCACAACAAATCCAACCAGAGGTACTCCCGTCACGATGCAAAAGCCGTGATCCCCATGGAGCCCTTCTTTTCCATGAAGCCTGGGGCTCCCCTTCAGCACAGAAACAGGGAGCAACCTTGCCTTCAGTTCGTTGTTCAAAGCATCCTTCTTAAATAATGCAGGGGCTACAACGTCTAACTTCCTATCCCCTCATTAAGCCTCCCCTGATCCCTCCAGGACTGTGGGTCTCCCTACTTCCTGCCTCAGAGAGTATTTCTTTGCTGACTCTCCCTGCTCTGCGGGATCCCCACCATGTGAGCTCGGAGGACCCCATGGCCTCCGCCTCCCATGATCGCACAACCAATAGTCAGACCTTCACTGTATCTCCAAGTGAATAGTACGTTGTCTCTGAGTGATGCAGAGAACTGACAGGCAGTGCTTGCCATGCAACCTTGTGAAATGTACCACATTCAAAACAAACCACTTGAAAACTCCCACCCACAGCTGACTGAACCAGGAAGAAATCAACTCAGTTTCTGTTTCATGAGCTTTAACTATAACATCGAATCTGTCATACACCATAAGCACATATGCTGAGAAGTCACGATGTAGTATCAGGCATGGGGGCCATCGTGAAACCTCAAGGAGAAAAGCAGAGATAAGAAGGACTATTCCCTGTAAATGTGTGCAGCTGCTATGGAGAACAGTATGGAGGTTCCTCAAAAAACTGAAAACAGAGTTACCATATGTTCCAGCAATCCCACTCCTGGGCATATATCTGGGCAAAACTATAATTCAGAAAGATACACGTACCCTTGTGTCCATAGCAGCATCATTCATGATAGCCAAGAGATGGAAACAACCCAAATGTCCATCAACAGACGAATGGATAGAGAAGATATCATATATACAATGGAATATCATTCAGCCATAAACAGTGAAATAACGGCATTTGTAGCAACATAAATGTAACCAGAGATTATCATACTAAGTGAAGCAAGTCAGATAGAGAAAGACAGGTATCATATGATATCACTTATATGTGGAATCTAAAATATGACATGAACGAACTTATCCATTAAATGGAAACAGACTCACAGACATGGAGGACAGACCTGTGGTTGCTGAGGGGGAGGAGGATGGGGGGAGGGATGGATTTGGAGTTTGGGATTAGCAGACGCAAACTAGTATACATAAAATGGGAAAACAACAAGGTTCTATAGTATAGCACAGGCACTATACTCAATATCCTGGGATAAACTAGAAAAGAACATAAAAAAGAATATATATATGTATATATAACTGAAGGCTTCCCAGGTGGTACTAGTGGTTAAAAAAAAAAAAAAAAAACCTGCCTGCCAGTGCAGGAGACCAGGAGACACAGGTTCAATCCCTGGGTCGGGAAGATCCCCTGGAGGAGGGCAGGCAACCCACTCCAGTGTTCTTGCCTGGAGAATCCCATGGACAGAGGAGCCTGGCAGGCTGCAGTCCATAGGGTCACACAGAGTCAGACATGATGAAAGCAACTTAGCACACACATGTATGACTGAATCACTTTGCTGTATAGCAGAAACTAACACACCATTGTAAACCAACTATACTTCAATAAAAAAAATTTAAAAAGTAAATGAAATATTGTTCCCTCCCCACCATGAGTCAGAAAAGAAACCCTGAATTCTGACTTTCCAGGTACCATGCCCTTAAGCTCTCTTCATGTTTGATTACGGTGTGAGAGCGTGGAAGCAATGGGCAAACGTCCACTGGTCAAGCTACTTAGAGATGAGCAAATGATCTGGGTTCACAGAAGGCGGTTCACATCCTAAGGGCAGTTGGTTCTTCTTTTGTGGCCCCCTGGTAAACAGGCACATTCTGATTGAAAAACTGGACTCATTGTGTCATGTACCCAGCAAGCTCTGAGTGCCCACCGCACGCCCAAGACTCCCTGTGCTGGGGTGTGATGAGCGGACAGAACAGCCCCATCCTCCTGCAGCCTATCTTATACCTGGGGAAACAGAAAATCCAGGAATGCGATAAATGTGCCTGTAGAGAAGCTGATGCTAAAGAAAACCGTGTCGCCTCTTCTGAAGATGACATCAAAAGTGCAGATTCCAGTAGTAGACCAGTAGTAGACCTGGCTGAGCTTCTGGTAAGAGTCCCCACCTGTATCTAAATAAGGAAAGCAGCATCAGAGATCCTCCAAGGTCCAGGGGAAAGTGCATTCTAGGCTTCCCAGGAGAAGGATTTGACAAAGCATCAGCCAGCTGCGTGGGAACTGGCTGCATCTGGGGCCCCAGCACAGAGGAGCAAAGAAACGATGCCCATAAGACTCTTTCTAGACTCCATCTTTGTGCTTCTGTCACTTTTTAAAATGTCTTCAACCAGGAGAGTTTTCTGAACTAAAAGTTACCGAAGGAGCTTAGGATGATTCTATAGTTTTCTGAAGAAGACTCTTGAGAGTCTCTTGGAAAGCAAGGAGCTCGAACCAGTCAATCCTAAAGGAAATCAACCCTGAATATTCATTTGAAGGACTAATGCTGAAACTCCAATACTTTGGCCACCTGATGGGAAGAGCTGACTCATTGGAAAAGACCCTGATCTAGGAAAGATTGAGAGCAAGAGGAGAAGGGGACAACGGAGGATTAGATGGTTGGATGGCATCACTGACTCAGTGGATGTGACTTAAGCTTAGTGAAGGATCAGGAAGCCTGCTGTGCTTCGGGTCGCAGAGCGTTGAACACGACTTATCAACTGAACAACAACAGATAGGTTTCTAATTAGAGTTTCAATTTAAAAAAAATCCAAAGCCCTTTTCACACACCAGTTCTTTTCCACGGCTTTCTCTGGCCCGAGCTCCCCTCTCTCTGTGCTCTGACCCTCGGATGACACATTATCCATCCCATTCTTCTGTAGCAAATGCCCGTTCACACCTGAGCTTCTCCAAAGAGCAGAGACCTGCACTACTCCACTTGGGAGGCATTTGCTCTTGGTTTTAAACAGTAACCGTACTCAGTCACTCAGTTGTGTCCGACTCTTTGTGATCCCATGGACTGTAGCCCACCAGGCTCCTCTGTCCACAGAATTTTCCAGGCGAGAATACTGGAGTGGGTTGCCACTTCCTACTCCAGGGGATCTTCCCAACCCAAGGATCAAGCTAGCATCTCTTGCATCTCCTGCATTGGCAAATTCTTTACCACTAGCACCACCTTTCAGAGAAGGCGATGGCACCCCAATCCAGTACTCTTGCCTGGAAAATCCCATGGATGGAGGAACCTGGTGGGCTACAGCCCATGGGGTCGCGGAGAGTCGGACACAACTGAACGACTTCACTTTCACTTTTCACTTTCATGCATTGGAGAAGGAAATGGCAGCCCACTCCTTTGTTCTTGCCTGGAGAATCCCAGGGATGGGGGAGCCTGGTGCGCTGCCGTCTATGGGGTCGCACAGAGTCGGACACGACTGAAGCGACTTAGCAGCAGCAGCAGTAGCAGCACCACCTTTGGTTTTAAAGGAGAATACATTTCCTGTTTCTGAGTTTGAGATGTGAAGGACGTTTCCCTGTTCATCTCTACACCTCATGTGATAACAAAATCCTCCTTCCATCCCTCAACTCTGTCACCCATGCAACTGACAGCTCCCTCCTGAGTTGCTGCTCAAAAGCTTCTGGTAATATCCACAGCTCTGGTTCTAAAGCTAAATTAGCTGGAGGATCCAGGGTTGGAGGGGGGAGTGTACATGCATAAAGAAGGCCGGGTGTGGCCAGCAAGGGGGTGTGAAGACTTGCAGAGCCAACCAGGGCTCAGAAGCAGCCTTCTGCTCTAACACTTTACAAAAGAATGTGAGTTTCGCTTCAAATATGTCAGACTGTAGAAGCACAACACCATCTTCAGGACCCAGAAAATGATGTACAAGCACACCAGTCTAACGTTTAGCGAGGCTGGTGCCATTTCACTCCACCATCATGCTGCTCATTCAAAGAGAAGGCCATCGGGAAGTCCCAAGGCTCCATCATGCTGAAATCTAGCACCTAAAGCCAAGTTCTGTACTATGGTGGAGACTCCCAGTGGTCATTAGATCCATTCTCCCCTTCATACGCCTGAACAGAATGCTACAGCTGGACAGATGGCTGCCCAGGGAATGACTTAACCTTTCCCAGCCTGGGAAGCCAGGCGTGGCCAAGTCACTAAGTCTTACCCATGAGATGTAAAAGAGGCTATGTGACGACCCTGGGTGGTTCCCCCAGGAAGGTGTATACCCTCTCCTCCACCTCCTCTCTGTTCCTGCCATCCAGGATGAGTTTGCAGTGATAAAACATTTGGATCAGACAGTGGAGGCCAGGGCAGAGCTACAAGACAGCAGGAACCTGGGTTTTCAACCCTGTGGAGCCCCTGACCCGGACTATTGCTCTACCAAGAGCATGTACCTCTAACCCATTTCTTTTGGATCACATGACAGCAGCGGAACCTCTCTCCACACTCATCCAATGCATTCTTTCACTTGCCCATGTGACCAGTGAGTCTTTCATCCACCCCATTCATCACCCCAAACGTGCTGGCCTTCTGCCTTCTCCATGGCCCTTCACCGGAGAACCCTGCTCCCCTCTAGAAGGGAGATTCATGAAGTCAACATCACTGAATATTGTTCAGAAGCCACAAAGTCCAATGTTGGCTCTTTTATAAATGTTTTATCTCAAAATTTCCAGTTGAACTGAAGTGGACGAACCTAGAGCCGGTTACAGAGAGTGAAGTAAGAAAGAGAAAACCAAATATCGTATATCAATGCATATATACAGAGTTTAGAAAAATGGTAATGATGAACCTATTTGCAGGGCAGGAAGAGAGGTGCAGATGTAGGGAATGGACTTGTGGATGCAGTGGGGGAAGAGAGGGTGGGACAAAGTGAGAGCGTAAGACCAACATACATACACTGCCGGCGTGCAATGGAGAGCTGCTGGGAAGCTGCTGTATGGCACAGGGAGCTCAGCCTGGTGCCCTGCGATGACCTAGAGGGGTGGGGGGGGGGGAGGCTCAAGAGGGAGGAGATGCAGGCGTGCTTATGGTTGATTCCTCCCGAGTGGCACAGTGATAAGGAATCTGCCTGCCAATGCAGGAGATGCAGGAGCGGCGGGTTTGACTCCTGGGGTGGGAAGATCCCTTGAAGTAGGAAATGGAAACCCACTCCAGTATTCTTGCCTGAAAAATTCCATGGACAGAATAGCCCAGCAGGCTACAGTCCATGGGGTCACAGAGTCGAATGCGACTGGTAGATCAAGCATGCACGCATGGCTGGTTCACCTTACTGTACAGGCAAAAACCAATAAAACACTGTAAAGCAGTTATCTTCCAATAAAAAAAAAAAACACTGTATACCTAGGGGGGAAATATTCCAAGGTTTGGATGATGGGAACCAGTTTTTAACATTTTTAATTAACTCTATGGGGGCCAAACAAAAACATGTGGGATGGCACTCAGCCTGCAAGTAAATGCCCATTTGAAACCTCTGAGGGCCATTAGGGGCCCCTAACCACCCAACTGGTTTAAAGAAAAATACTTCCTGAACTGTCATTGGCCAGACAACAGTCTTGACAGTCTTGTACTTTGTGTGGTGTTTTCTCACACCACATTGGCCGTATCCACAGAGACTCACAAAACCCAGTCCCTTAACATCAGCCTTTTCTCCCTCCATCGGTTCCTTCGAATGTCACCTGAGCTGAGGGAAATCCTGAAACACCAGCCTGCACCCTCAGAGGACCCCTTGGATAGTCATGATGGTGGTTTGAATGGTGTCCCTCCAAATTCATGTCCACTCAGAACCTCAGAATGTGACCTTATTTGGAGATAGAGCCTTTGCAGATGGAATTGAAATGAAGCAGAACCCTATGGTCCCCCCACCCCCACATGTCTTCTGTCTGTGGAAAAGGTTAGTCAAAGGATAAGTTTAATCAGAGAAATGAGAAATGCAGAAACAAAGGAAAACAAAGAATCCCAAATAATAATAATGTAGTCATTAAGCAAAGTCAAGGAGCTTCAGTTCTTTCTCAAGGGCTGTAGATAATATTCTGAGCCACATCCTGTGAGCTGTCTTATAGATACTAAAACCCCAGGTGGAAGAAGTTAACTACATGATAACCAGACTGTACTGAGGACAGAAGCTGCCACAACTCTAAGAACTGGCCTCAGAGAAATGGGAACAGATGGACCCTGAAACTGAAGATTAACTGTCCCTAAAACAATCAAGATGACGCTGGTCAGGCCACCGATAATCAATTTGAAGATTACTGTCAGAGCTGACTGAGCTGCTCCTACATCTATCCCCCTCCTTCTGTCTATAAAAGTTCTTGCCCCACTGGTTGCTAGTGGGAAGCTGGGGGAGTCAGCCCTTGGACAGAGGTCCACCCTCCCCACCCGTTGCCGGCATCTGGAATAAAGCAAACTTCCCTTTCCACCCACCTAGCCTGTTTGTTAGCTTTTGAGCGGTGAGCCAGACCCACACACACCTTCGAGTAACAGAATGAATGTAAAAATTGAGATGGGATCATAGTGGATTAGAGTGGCCCCAAATCCACTGAGTCTGTCCCTTCAGAAGACAGAAAAGGACATGGAGTCACAGAGCAGAAGGGCATGAAGATGACGGCAGGGATTAGAGTGATGCTGCACAAGGTAAGGAACACCTGCAGACAAAGCAGGGACTGAGGCAGAGGAGGAAGGAGCCAAGCTTCAGGGGAAGCGTGGTCCTGCAACAACAGCCTGATGGACAGCTGCAGAATTCTTGTTTTTCTCCAAGATGTTTAAGCCAAACAGTAGTATGTCTTTTAAAATGGATCCTTGAACTTAGAGGGCAAAACAGGTTTACAACTGACTAGAGAAGCTAGGGCTTCCCAGGTAGTGCGAGGGTAAAGAACCCACCTGCCAATGCAAGAGACATAAGAGATGTGGGTTCAATCCCTGGGTCAGGAAGATCCCCTGGAGGAAGGCACGGCAACCCACTCCAGTATTCGCACCTGGAGAATCCCATGGACAGAGGAGCCTGGCAGGCTGCAGTCCATAGAGCTGCAAAGAGTCAGACATGACTGAGGTGATTTAGCATGCATGCCGGCATGCACAGGACCTTACAATCAAAGAAGTGGGATGAAGCTGCTGCAGCCTACCCCTCCCCTGCCACAGTTCTGGACAAGGGGCAGAAAGCTTGGCACACACCCCTCAACCCTGCTGGGTGTCCATTCGACCCTCATACATGCACTTGAGCGGGGTCAGGAGGTATAGTAAAGAGCATTGCTGTAAAAGGCCCCCCACCCCCGCACCAAATAACAGCATAGAAGAGGTTACCCAACAGCGCTGCTCCAGGCTCCAGCTGATTTCAGTCAATAATCCAGTGCAAGAAATTTCCAGAGTTCCCGTTAACCAAGCTACTCTTCTTAACAAAAGAATGGGATTGACTATTTGCGTAAGAGTAGGGAGAAAGATGGAACTTAGAGCTGAACCCTTGGAAATGATTTTGAATTTGCCAAAGTCAATAATGATATAGTCACTTAGTTATCCAGGAGCTGGAGGAAGGACTTCCTTGGTGGTCCAGTGGTTGAGACTCTGCCTTGCAATGCAGGGTACATGGGTTCAATCCCTGGTCTGGGAACTAAGATCCCACATGCCACAGAGTAACTAAGTCCTCGCAGGACAGCTACTGAGCCCACTCACTCTGGAGCCCTCATGCCACAGCTAGAGGCTCAGTACGCTGCAATGAAAGATCCCACATAACTAAGACCTGATGCATCAAATAAATAAAATTTTTTTTAAAGAGAGAGTTGGAGGAGAAAACAGGTGGAAAGGGTGTGTGTGTGACAGAGAGAGAGACAGAGAGAAAGAAGGAGGGAGGGAAGGAGGGAACATGTGTATTTGCCCTTCCTTTCCCTGGTGGCTCAGATGGGAAAGAATCTGCCTGCAATGCAGGAGACCCGGGTTCAATCCCTGGGTTGGGAAGATCCCCTGGAGAAGGGAATGGCAACCCACTCCAGTATTCTTGCCTGGAGAATCCCATGGACAGAGGAGCCTGGTGGGCTACAGTACATGGGGTCACGAAGAGTCGGACATGACTGAGCGACTAACACTTTTGCACTTTCCCTACGGGAATTTAAAGAATTTCTTTTCAGCTATTAATCTCTTCTAATAAGGACCATTGCACATTGGTTAAGAGATAAGGCTCTAGAATCAGATTATACAGAATAGAATCTTGCCCAACCCCACCCACCCTGTTACAAACTGTGACTTTAAACAAGTTAAATTCTTGAGCCTCATCCAATAAAGCCCATCCTTAAAAGCGGAATTCATAATATGAGGCTGTGAAAATTCAATAAAAAATTAAAAACTCAGAGAGTTTGAGGATGCTCTGTATGTTAACAGCATCAGCATCATTTACTTCTTCTCCTTCATTCCTGGGCCAAGACGACAAGACTATGATTTCCAGCAATTTGCTCATTTCAGTAAATGCTGTTACACTTTAGGTGCCCTGAGAAGTTCATGATAATAGGATCTTCTCCATAATGAATGCAGATCACTGGGTCACCTCAGTGGCTGCAGGCGGGATTGTTGGTCTTGAATCCTAAAATAATTGCTGCAGGTGCCAGAATGTCGGACCCGGGACCACCCGGGGAGCCAGTTAACCCGGGATTGGATGCTCACCATCTATTTCCTATTTCATCTGCCTTTTACAGTCACCACTTATCATCAAGCAGGTGCCCCTTGCTGCCCAGTATGTGTGAGGGTCATCTTCAGTTATTACACTGGCTGCCCGAGAAGCCTCAATTCGCTAATAAGAAAATGATGGGCTACCATAAGCGTTTGAAAATTACCTTTAGAATTCAGGCAGAAAGGGTAAGTGATCATCATTTTTTAAAAGCGTGGACATGCCTTTTGCCATCCAGCATCCTCTCCTGAACCACGGCGGCTTGAGGATGGCGGTCCCCCTCCCAACTCAGCCCCAGCCTGGGGTCTGCCCACCCGGCTCTGGGCAGGGCGCCGGGTCAGCTCCCCGGTAATGGGTAATCAGGATCTGAGAGGCATTAGCCCTCACGTGACCAGGCTGCCCCCTCCTGACCCCGATCAGCTTTTCACCCACAAGCTGCTGCCTGCAGCCTGCTCTGGGCTCATGTTGACTTTCCACATTTTGAATAAGATTCAACCAATCTAATCGGTGGAGTATTTTGGTGTATGTGTGTGTGTGTTTAAATGGAGATCCCTAGGGGAGAAGAAAGAAGAATAAAATAGCACCCCATAATAGGACAGCAGAGAAGAAATGCTGTAGGAGATGAAGAGACAGGTGAGGGTGGAAGGGAGGAAGCAACAGGAGGAACCTCAGGTCACTCAGCACAGGGCAGAGGCTGGGGGCCTGGCCACAAAGGAGGCGTCCCTCTAGGACACGCTGGGTCCATCACAGGCTGGTGAGGCAGGCGGCTCCTCTTCTGTTGTATTCTTGGGAACATCAATGAAGTCTCCCTTAAATATCCCCTTTCTGTGTCCAAATGCCCCGGCTGGAGTTATCTCCTATGAAGTGGTGCTTGGAGGTCCAGGGACCTCTGGAGAGTGGGTGTGGGGCCAATGCGCTGACTCTCCCCTGGAACCAAGACCCAGGAGAGGGCCCTGACAGGGGCTGCAAGGAGGGCTGAGCCACCAGGAGCAGGGGTGAGGGGAAATCGCCTCTGCAGGTCCTTGGGCAGGGCCACACGCCTCCCCACATGGGCCTTCAGACAGGCTGAGCTGCAGCCTCTAGTCTGAAAAATAAACAAAGACACCCACAAATAGCAACTTTTAAACCCAGAAGTAGTCATCCTCTATCACACAGCACTTTCCACATTAAAAAATTTTTTTTCATTTATTTGGCCCCACCATGAGCATCCCTGGTAGATCAGATGGTAAAGAATCTGCCTGCATTGCAGGAGCCACAGGAGACCCAGGTTCAGTCCCTGGGTTGGGAAGATCCCCTGAAGAAGGAGATGGCAACCCATTCCAGTATTCTTGCCTGGGAAATCCCATAAAGAGAGAAACCTGGTGGGCTACAGCCCATGGGGTCTCAAAGACTTGGACACGACTGAGCAACTAACATACACATAACCATGACGCATGTGGGATCTTAGTTCCCCAACCAGGGATCAAACCCACACTCTCTGCAGTGGAAGCACAGAGTCTCAATCCCTGGACCACAGGGAAGTCTGCTTCCCATGTTTTGACATGCTTTCTAAATAATTTCTGCTGATGAGTCTGCCTGTCTGTCTCCAGTTTTCTCAAAGTGGGGAAGGCCCGCCAGTGAGCAGTATGCAGCCTCTGGGAAGTTCCAAGATTCCCAGACTCTCCAGTCCAATCACCCTGCTTCCAATCCCAGCTTGGCCACTTCCTGGCTGTGTGATCTCAGGCTAATGACTCCACCTCTCTGGGGCTTAGTTTCTTCATCCACACAACAGTGATAGCAGTCATGCCCACTGTGAGTTTCCCATGGCTGCAGTAACAAATTACAGCAAAGCACGTGGCTGATAACATCAGAAATTCATTCTCCCTGGAGGGCTGGGGTCACAGAGTCAGACACAACTGAGCACCTGAACAGCAACAACAGGTCTGAGGGCCAGAAGTCTGAAACCAAGGTCTCTGGGGCTCGAGGGGAGGACTCTTTCTACTCCATCCACTTTCTAGTGCCTCCAGGCTTCCTTGGCTTCTGGCCACATCCCTCCAGTCTCTGCCCCACGGTCACATGGCCTCCTGCTCTGTGTCTGTGCATGCAGTTGCATCCAGGGCCCACTAGATGATCCAGTATAATAAACTCCTCCTCTCAAGGTCCTTAATGTAATCACATCCTTTGCCCTGTAAATGATATTTGCTCTTCCACTCTATCAGGTAATAGGATTCCAGAGCTTAGGATTCAGATGCATCTTCTGGGGGCCACAGTCAGCCCACAGGAACTTCCCAGGTGGCACTAGTGGTAAAGAACCTGCCTTCCAGTGCAGGAGACTTAAGAGATGTGGGTTTGATTCCTGGGTTGGGAAGATCCCCTGCAGGAGAGCATGGCAACCCACTCCAATATGGACCCTACAGTCCAAGGGTCGCAAAGATTCGGACACGACTGAAGTGATTTGAGCATGCACTACAACCTTGTAGGGCTGCTAGGAAGTTTGTTTTGTTTTGTTTTTAATAATTTTTCTATTTGTCTTTTGCTTCATCTATTTTTTTTTTTCTTTAATTTGGCTGTGTTGGGTCTTAGTTGCAGCACATGGGATTTCTGTTGGGGCATACAGACTCTCTAGTTGGGGCTCACGGTATCAATAGTTGCATTGCATCGGCTTAGTTGCCCTGCAGTGAGGGCTCAGGTCAGGGGGGCTTCTCCAGTGGCTCAGCTGGTGAAGATCCCACCTGCCAATGCAGGAGACTTAAGAGATGTGGGTTGGATTTTTCCATGGGGAATATCCCCTGAAGAAGGAAATGGCAACCCACTCCAGTATCCTTGCCTAGAGAATCCCACGAACAGAGGAGCCTGGCAGGCCACAGCCCATGGGGTCACAAAGAGTCATGTCCGACACATACATGTGGGATGTTAGTTGCCGGATCAGGGATTGAACTCACGTTCCCTGCATTGAAAGGCAAATGCTTCACCACTGGACCCACCAGGGAAGTCCCTCCCTTGAAGATTTAATGTGCTAAAACCTGCAAAGTATTTACAACATTGCTTGGCACACAGAGAGAGCTGAATGCCACTGTCAGCTGTTACAGTGTTTGTTGTTTATTATTATTATTATTCAGGGGCAGCATTAAATTAAATGACATTAATTCATTATCTGTTCTCTTACATGAGTTCCTGCAGGAGGAAGTCTCGATCGGGACCGACGGTCTTCAATACCTTTCGAAAGTTCCACTCACAAAACCCCCCTCAACAGAGAGGGCACCTCAGGAGCCGAGCCCAGGCAGGCAGGAGAAGATGCTTAGGACCGATTAGACATCTCTTATCTTCACTCTTTTCATTTTTAGTCCTGCTTCATCTAACATGATATAAAGATTTCATTTACGATAATCGCATAAAATTGCATTTATTTTTAGCCTCGATAGATGTCTTTAAAAAGGAAAATGAGTCCATTGAAAACAGATATTAAGTCAGTAATGGCATAGGCTTGGACAACTGGGGCAAAAAGAAATCACAAAGCTGGCCTTATGGAGGGGGAAATATCATCCCGCTGAAGAAATAAGGGAGCAAGTGAAGCGCCACCATTCACAATGTGCATGCACCAGGTTGGGAGGTGATGCCTGCGTGACCCGAGTTTGGAAACAGTGGTGCTGAAACGAGCAGGACTCCATGGTCCTTGCCCCCCACCCCAGGTCCTCTGCCTGCCTTTTGTCTGTGGAAAAACTTTGGCCAAAGAGTAAGTTTAATCAGAGAACTGAAACATGGAGAAACAAAGGAAAACTGCCCAACAGGACTAAATAGTAATTGTTTAGTCATTAAACTTAGTCAAGGACCTTTCGTTCCTTCTCAAGAGCTGTGGATAATGGTCTGAGCCATATCCTGCAAGCTGTCTTGTTAATACTGAAACCCCCCCAGGTGAAAGAAGTTAACTACATGATGACTAGGCTGAGGCCATGACATACGTGGTCACAATTTTGAGACCT
The DNA here is from genome assembly GCF_032405125.1 of Capricornis sumatraensis. NCBI lineage: Eukaryota > Metazoa > Chordata > Mammalia > Artiodactyla > Bovidae > Capricornis > Capricornis sumatraensis. The sequence goes on along the minus strand of NC_091085.1, from coordinate 53,294,478 downwards.
GCCCTCAAGAAATTGAATCCAGCTGACCCTGGAACTGAAGACTAACTGTACTGAAAACAATCAAGATGATGCTGGTCAGACCACCGGTGACCAACTTCAAGATGACTGTCAGAGCTGACTGTGCTGTTTCTCATGGAGCCCCCTCCCTCCATCGATAAAAGTCCTTTCCCATTGGTAGTCAGTAGGGGTGGGGGGCGTCAGCCTTTGGACAGGAGTCTGCCCTCCCAAGCCCACCCTGGTTTTGAACATCCAAAATAAAGCAAAGTTTCATCTCCACCAACCTGGCCCCTTTATTGGCTTTTGAATGGCAACCAGCCAGACCCCACTTTCAGTTACAGCATGAGATTACTATCTGCACTTTGGAACCATGAAGACCAAACCTAGGCAGTGAGGTGACCAACCTGTTCATTGCAAAGCACGGTCCAGAACCCAGGGCTCCTGGGGCACCTAATCCAAACCTTTCTGTATGTGTTTACTTCTGGGAAGAAAGGAGTTATGTTTCCATCATTTGTTTCTCCCGAGATTGTGAGTCACAGAACCATCCTGGGGGTGAGGGTGGTCAGGAGGAGACACAGCTGTCCCATGGGCCAGGTGCACCCATAACCCCTGGGGGTACCCCTGTTTCTTTTTTTAATAAATAATTATTATTATTATTTTGTTGCATTGCAAGGCATGTGGGATCTTAGTTCCCTGACCAGGGATCGAACCCATATCCCCTGCAGTGAAAGCACAGAGCCCTAACCACTGGACCACCAGGGAAGTCCCAGCACGCCTGTTTCTGATGTGTTCCTGTCTGGTGAAATATCAGTGAACGTGTCTGCTGCTTTATCTACTGTGTTCGAGGCCCCCCACTGTTTCTCCCTCTCCCTTTCTTCTCTAGGCCTCCAGGTCCCTGTGCAAGGCAGAAGGAAAGAGCCTCAGGCTCCCTGTGCTGTAGAAATGTCCTATCTGCCCAGACAGTGGGGCTGAGCTCCAACTGAGCATCTTCCCAGAGGCAGTGTGCAAAAGCCAAACAGAGAGAGGCCGAGCCCATCACAGCCCCTATACCCCAAGCAGGACTGCACAATGCCATTCCCTGTACAAATCTCTCCCTCCCACACGGTTTAGGTAGCTCTGCTCATAAGAAAAGAAAAATAAATAAATCGCAGAAGCATCTATTTAAAAATCTAGGCTGCACTGCCCAGGAGACCCAAGTCAAAACAAACTTCAAAGGACCAGTGAAAGCACCTTTGCTTGGGGCTCTTAAAACAGATCAGAACTGGGGAGTCCCGACGTCAAGTCTGATTTTGACCTGAAATAAGCCAGCGGGTCTGGGCTTTAAAGGAGCCCTTACCCAAGTCGACATGCTTCCCTGGTAGCCCAGTCGTTAAAGAATCTGCCTGCAGTGCGGGAGACCTGGCTTCAATCCCTGGGTCGGGAAGATCCCCTGGAGACGGGAATGGCAATCCCCTCTAGTATTCCTGCCTGGAGAATCCCATGGACAGAGGAGCCTGGCGGGCTACAGTCCATGGGGTCTCAAAGAAGACACGACTGAGCATCCAACACACACCCAGGTCAACACGGTAGCGAGGATTTCATAAAGGAGCTTTGTGAGAGCCAAGTCTCATGTGCACGTGTCTGTTTCTGCAGACTACCCATCAGAAAGATGTAAATGGCTGCTCAAACATTCAAGTCACTGAGAGCAGGGAGAATGTGATGTTTTCATCCTGTGCTGGCTGAGGGCACCAGTGATGGAGGCGCTGGTGCAGGGGGTCAGCTCGGCCATCAGTCAGCTGAGCGGAAGTAAGGCTTTCGCGGACAACCTCCGACCCGGAGCACAGAGTGTGGGGAGAAGGTCCACATTCATGTATCAGGTGGGATCCTGTCTTGTTTATCTCATCTTATTCATTGCATTGTCATTTTACTGCCTGGTCTGTTTGGGATCTGAGAACCATAGCAGTGATAATATTAACTAGCCTGTGTTGAACCCTCACTGTCTGCCAGGCCCTGTCCTGAATGTTTCATATCATTCAACTCATTTAATCATCAAAACACCCCATCTACAGTCTCCCCATCTGAATGAGAATAATGGTAAGAGCTAAAATATGTATTGAGTGCTTACTGGGTACTGAGTAGTTTACCTGTATTAGCTCAATCCAGAGATAGATGACACTGTTCTATAGATAGGAAAACGAGGCACAGAGAGGTTAAGAAACACACCCCTTGCGTGTCAGAGAACAATCTTATGGCTGCCCAAGGCGGGGGGTGGGAAGGATAGGGAAATGGATGCTTGGGAAATTTGGGACAGACAGGTACACACTGCTATATTTTAAAGGGATAACCGACAAGGACCTGTTATATAGCACAAGTAACTGCTCAAGGTTACATGACAGCCTGGATGGGAGGGGAGCTGGGGGAGAATGGATACATGTATCTGTATGGTTGAGTCCCTTCTCTGTTCATTTGAAGGTATCACAACATTGCTGATCAGCTATACCCCAATATAAAATAAAAAGCTATAAGAAAAATGTAAAGAAACACACCCATGATCACACACCCCGAAGATCACAGACCTAAGGCAAGAACTAGCCAAGCTGGCTAAAGACTCTTAAACATGGTCAGTGGCACCTACTGAAGGTCATCTCACAGCCCCCTTTGTGGGATTAACTCCCCTTGCAGGAGCCACAGGGAGAGAAGTGAGTGCAGGAACAGGTCAGCACCCTCCTCAGTGGCAGTGTGGCATGATGGTTAGGGTGTGAGCTCTGCCCACAGAGCCCCAGTGCACTCGACTGCTTCACTCACCAGCCTCATGAGATTGGGCAGGTGACTTCTGCTCCCTGGTCTCAAGCCCCATCCACAAGGCACAGAGAATGGCAGCTCCCCCCTTGTAGGGTTAGTGATTGTTAGTACCGCTGTTATGATTGAATTCCAGACTAATTGCAAGTGGAATCGTGAATCAGTACAGAAGATGAGATGGCTGGATGGCATCACCAACTCAATGGACATGAGTTTGGGTAAACTCCGGGAGTTGGTGATGAACAGGGAGGCCTGGCGTGCTGCAGTCCATGGGGTCGCAAAGAGTCAGACACAACTGGGCAACTGAACTGAACTGAATGGATTATTACTAATCAATAGAGGAATTATTCAGAAAATACCAGTGGTCCCCAGTGCGGCAGGACCATATTCTGACAGAGTAAAGGAAGCCTTCTCCCCACACATCCCACTCCCCAGGGGAGGGGGAAGGAATATTCTGGACCAGTTCTGCTTAGCCTCCACTTTGATGGTCGAGCTGACCTCAGCCAGCTGTACCCTCCACGCCCCCTCTCCATGGAAGAGAAATTAACTGTGAAATTTTGAAATGATAGAGAAAACACAAAGTAATCAAATTTATCCTCCAGTGACAGGATCAACTTTCCTGATCTTAAGAAAAAGCAGAGCTAAAACAAGCTGGTTACAGACAAGAGAGCAGCCTCGGGTGACTCGGACCTCCGGGAATCACATGCCACCCACATCAATGCTTCACCTTGCCCACAGCTCTGACCCTGCACACGCCACTGTGCACACCCAGGCCTCCCTCTCTGGGATGCTGGGCTGGGGCAGGAGGAGATGCCCAGGCCTGGAGGGTTCATGTACCCTCAAAATACTCACCACCTGGAGGAAGTCCAGAAGAAATGACAGAGGATGAAGGGAGCCCCGCCCCTCCCTCAAGGAAAGAGGAAGAAACAGGCTTCTGCAGGAGGATACGGCTGCACAGAGAACCAGAACTGAACAGATCAGTTCCCAGAGCCTGGAGCCACCCGACAGTCCCTGGAGCCTTTGAAACCCGCCTTCAGGGCCCACTTGAGCCCCCTCTCTGGGATGGGGCAGGGACATCAGTATTTTTAAAACAGATTTATTGAGATGGAACTCAAGTAGCATCCAACTCATCCATTTAAAGTGTACAAATCAATGGATTTTAGTATATTCTCAGATACATGCAATCATCACCATACTCCATTTAGGTCATTTTCATCACTTCAGAAAGAAACTCAACACCTTTATCATTTCCCAGTCTCCCCAGTCCTCCAGCCCTGTGCAGCCACCAACTTACTACCTGTCTATGGGTTTCCAGTCCTGGAAATTTCATGCTGGTAGAATCACACAATAAGTGATCCTCCATGTCTTGTCTCTTTTCTCTTAGCATCTTGTTCCCAAGGTTCATCCACGGGGTGGGATGCATCTGAATGCCACTCCTTTTTTATAGCTGAATAGTATTCCCTGGTGGCTCAGATGGTAAAGAATCCATCTGCAATGCAGGAGACCTGGGTTTGATCCCAGGGTTGGGAAGATCCCCTGGAGGAGGCCACTCCAGTATTCTTGCCTGGAAAATCCCCATGGACAGAGGAGCCTGGTGGGATACAGTCCACAGGGTCACAAAGAGTTGGACATGGCTGAGTGACCAAGCACACAGCACACGTGGTATTCCATTGTATGGGTCCACCAATGTCCATCTTTGGCAGCCATATTTTTTTAAAGATCTGAGAACCACTGCTGGAAATGGAGATGTGTGTCATTCCATGCAATCTCCCCTCCCAACCTCCTCCTCCATCCTCAGCTGTATCCTAGATCTGTTCCCATGGATTTATTCTCTCTTTTCTCCTTCAAGTTCTGAATCTGATCTCTTCTCACCATGGCCACTGCTATGCCCTGGCCTGAGTGAGACCCCATCGTCTCATCCCCTGGAGGCCGTGTCAGCCCCTTCCCATCTCCTCATCCACCTCTGCCCTGCAGTCCACCCCACACAGCAGCCAGAGCATCCTGCTGAAAACAGGCAGACCACGCTGCTCCTCTGAGAACCTTCCGGTTGCTTTTAACCTCCTCACCTAGAACCAATTTGGGAGAAAGCAATGGCACCCCACTCCAGTCCTCTTGCCTGGAAAATCCCATGGATGGAGGAGCCTGGTAGGCTGCAGTCCATGGGGTCGCTGAGAGTTGGATACGACTCAGTGACTTCACTTTCACTTTCCACTTTCATGCATTGGAGAAGGAAATGGCAACCCACTCCAGTGTTCTTGCCTGGAGAATCCCAGGGGTGGCAGAGCCTGGTGGGCTGCCGTCTATGGGGTCGCACAGAGTCGGACACAACTGAAGCGACTTAGCAGCAGCAGCAGCAGCAGAACCAGTTTGAGGCCCTTCTGACCACTACTGCGTGGTCTGCCCCTGCTTCCTCCCCGCTCCATCGCCACCACATCTCCCTGATGCCCACCGCCTTCAAGACACACTCGCCAGCTTGCTCTTCCTTCCATGAGGGCAATTCTGCACAGTGGATATCCACCAGCTTCCGAGCTTGATTGACCCAAATTTAAAACCTGGGCCCTTCCTCCCCAGGTGTGAGACCCTGGAAAAGTTCCTCATGTCTCTTAGATGATTGTGCTGTCTGTAAAATGGCTCTAAACTATGTCCAAAGCCCACCTTATAAAGCCTCAGTGTTGTGCACATAAAAATTGAGGACACACGGGGATGCCCAGTCAGTGGCACACATATTACTACATTTATGGTTCCAAGGGCTGTTCACACAGGCTCCCTTATTTAATTCTCAGCCTAAAAAAAATGGTCCGGGACTTCCCTGGTGGTCCAGTGGTCGAGAACTCATCTGCCAGTGCAGGGGACACAGGTGTGATCCCTGGTCTGGGAACAAAGATCGCACATGCCCAAGGGCAAATAAATCCGTGTGCAGCACCTACTGCCTCCACATTCTAGAGCCTGTGCTCCACAACAAGAGAAGCCACTGCAAGAAGAAGCCCAGCCACTGCAACTAGAGAAAGCTCATGTCGAGCAATGAAGACCCAGCGCAGTCAAAACTAAATAAATAATTGATTAAAACTCAAAAATAAATTATTTTTTTTAATGATCCAGGGACTTCCCTGTGAGTCCAGTACTTAAGACTTCACCTTCCAAAGCGGGGTTGAGGGTTCAATCCCTGGTCAGGGAGCTAAGATCCTACATACCTCATGGCCAAAAAAAAAAACAAACCATAAAACAGAAGCAGTGTTGTAACAAGTTTAATAAAGACTTTAAAAAATGGTTCACATTAAAAAAAAATCTTAAAAAAAAATGGTCCAGAACTGGAGTGAAGGGACCCCACCCAGAGCTGGTGGGCTTGAGGACTATCCAGAGTCTGGGGGTGACAAAGGCACCCAGCCCACCCTGGAGGGTGTCACATACACCAGTTCATCATTCCTGAGCACCTACTATGTATCAGCCACTTGCCAGTACTGGAGATTTGGCCACAGGTTCCACAAAATCGGATGCGGGTGGGCCAGGAGAAGACCAAAGTGACCCCTAATTCTCAAGATGGGGTGTCTGAGTGGCAGAGGCACGATTCACTTTGACGGCCAGAGAATTCCGGAGAAGTGGAGGTTTGGGAGGGGAAGTGAGGTTGTAATCTACCTTGACAGCTAGTTTGAGACTTTCCTATGGGACTGCCTTGTGCCGTGGGAGACCCTGCTATAAAAATCCCTTGACCCTCCAAATGGATGGCCCCATTTGCCACCCAGAAGGACAGCAAATTGGGTACCATGTGTGTGTTAGTTGCTCAGTCGTGTCCAACTCTTTTGAGACCTCATGGACTGTAGCTGGGCTTCCCAGGCGGCTCAGCGATAAAGAATCTGTGTGCAATGCAGGAGATGCAAGTTTGATCCCTGGGTCAGGAAGATCCCCTGGAGGAGGGCAGGGCACCCCACTCCAGTGTTCTTGCCTGGAGAATCCCAGGGACAGAGAAGCCTGGTGGGCTACAGTCCATGGGGTCGCAAAGAGTCGGACACAACTGCACACACACACACATACACACACACGAACTGTAGCCCACCAGACTCCTCTGTCCATGGGGATTCTCCAGGCAAGAACACTGGAGTGGGTAGCCATTTCCTTCTCCAAGGGCTCTTCCCAATCCAGGGACCCAACCTGGGTCTCCCGCATTGCAGGCAGATTCTTTACCATCTAAGCCACCAGGGTGGCCACCCATAATTTGTAATAATGAGGAAAAATTGAAACAGTCTGAATGGTCCTATATGATAAGTAAGCTGGGAATAACCATGTTCAAGTATTACAGAGTTACTCTAAGATATGTTTTTGCAGTGTCTTTCTATATCATGGAGAAATGCCAACTTTATCATGTAAAATGTTTTAAAAACATACTTCAAAACAGTTAATGAAATAAAAACCCTCATAGAGAAGAAACTGGAAAAAATGCCAGTATTAACAATGGTTGGTTCTGGGTGACAGGATTATGAATGAACAATATTTTCTTCTTCCTGCTTTTTTTTAAAAATACTTTCTAACTTTCCCACAATGAAAAGGCATTACTTTTCTAATAAAAATCAGGGACTTCTGCAAAAGGAGAAGAGGGTGGCAGAGGATGAGACAGTGAGATAACATCACCAACTCATTGCACATGAATTTGAGCAAACTTCAGGAGATAGCAGAGGATGGAGAGCCTGGTATGTTGCAATCCACGGGGTCGCAAAAAGTCAGACACAACTTGCTGACTGAACAGCAACAACAACAAAAAAACAGATAACTAATGAGAACCTTTTGCACAGGGAACTCTACTCATTACTTTGTGGTGAGCTAAATGGGAAAGAGATTCAAAAAAGAGAGGATATATTTATACATACAGCTGATTCACTTTGCTGGACAGTAGAAACTATTATAATACAACATTGTAAAGCAAACTATACTCCAATAAAAATTAATTTTAAAAAAATTAAGGACTTCCCTGGTGGTCCAGTGGCTAAGACTCTTCGTTCCCAATGCAGGGGGCCTGGGTTCAATTCTTGGTCAAAAACTAGATCCCACATGATGCAACTAAGAGTTCACATGCCATAAACTAAAGATTCTGTATGCCACAACCAAGACCCAGTGCAGACAAATAAATAAAAAAAATTTTTTTAAGATGTCATTGAAAAAACAAATTCAAGATACAGAACCCACGTAGTGAGCTGGGTAGGGATGGTCAGTGTGGTTTTGACATCAGCAGAGGCAGCCCTGTCACTTGCCCCAAACCTGGCCCCCAGCTCACCAGCATCCCAACCCCGTGGAGCAAGTCCTGGGTAACTAGGTAGATACACAGATCAGATTCTTGGCCCCTAAATCTGAGCTCTTTAAAGATGTGGAGCTAACAACCAAACATGATTTCCTAGTATTCCAGAGCTCCTTCTGAGATGGGGCAGGGGAGTGCTGTTAGGAGGGAAACCTTAGAAACAAGCAAACAACCCCATGGTCCTATTACCTCTCTACATCTCTGAGTCCGAAATAACAGTGGAGCAACACGATGAGGAGTGATTCTTAGAAACAATCAGTCAACAATAACCATCCATAACTTCCCAATAGAAACCAACTCCGCTGAGCCAATTGCAGCAACCAATTCTAAACTCGGTCATCACAGCATCCGTGCTAGGTTTTTGGCAACAAGAATATTTCATCATAGAGAATCTTGACCAGATCAGCAGCCACACGCCCCATTCAAAATGCCTTTTTTCCAAAGGCAAAACAAACAGGTTTTCTTGGTGGCAGCATGCAATGGGATGGGGCAAGACGGGGACAAGAGGAAGTGGGGAGGGGAACCTTTGCATCTCGAAAAAGAGAACCCTGTGGCCAATTCCCTGAGGATGGCACTGGCAAACTACCCTGACCCACTGGTTTCAGACACCTGTAGGAGCTCACGGCTCATGCTCAGTGTCCATGGGTGAAAGCCTGGGGACTCCAGACCCCTGTCATTCCACCTGCTCCAAATACATCCTGCCGGCACTTCCTGCACAGCCATCTAAGAGAAGGGAAACCGCTGTTCCTTCCTTCAGATATTCAGGGTCTTTGCACCTGTATCTGTATACCTGGATTCTTAAATGTCGCTTCCTCCATGAGAACTTCGAGGATCACCCCTCCACAGGCTCTCACGTCAGGCTGTTATAATCTTCTGTATGGTGTTGCCTCTATTTGTTTTTTAGTCATCTGCTTGTTGTCAAACACACACACACATCCACACAACCATAAGAACAGAGATTTTAGCTATCTTGCCGGCTGCTCTGTGCTCAAAATGCTACTTAATATTTAATAGGGGCTCAAATGTTTGTTGAATGAATAAGTGACTGCACTGTCTTCATCCCTAGATTACAAAAATAAACATCACAACTGCTGCCTTCCAGGAGCTTCATTCTAGAGAACAGAACCATCCTGGAACACATAATCGTAGAGATTGTGGTGACAACAATGCGCAGGCCAGTAACCAGACCAGAGGTTACTGCCCCATCCCACCCTGGGGCCTCTTAGAGGTCATTTCCTTCCTTCACTCCTGGCTTCCCTGATAGCTCAGTTGGTAAAGAATCTGCCCGCAATGCGGGAGACCTGAGTTTGATCCCTGGGTTGGGAAGATCCCCTGGAGAATACCCACTCCAGTATTCTGGCCTGGAGAATTCCATGGACTATCCATGGGGTCACAAAGAGTCAGACATGACTGAGCAACGTTTACTTTCACTTTTCTTCATTCTTTCCAAAAAATATTTATTGACACCGTACTATGTGTGCAAAGCACTTGCATGGAAAAACAGACAATAAAAATGTCAGCAAATAAGATAATTTTAGATGAATGTCCTTAGTCACCCTGATTCCTCCATTTCTCAACAACCTCCCCCACACCCAATTGCCACAGACTCTGCCACCTCACCCATCTGTGTCCCTGCGAAGCCCCTCAGGGCCTGGAAGTCGTTGACACTTCTTTCCCATGTGAGTGAACATTACGAACAGGTTATCTGACTGTCCTGCTATAGGGCACAGGAACTATAGTCAAAGTCCTGGGAAAAAACATAACAAAAAAAGAATAAGTAGAAATTAACACAACATTGTAAATCAACTATACTTCAATTAAAAAATAATAATACATTAAAAAAAAAAAAGTCATCCAGAATCCCAAAGAAGTCTTAGCCTCTCCCATTTTATGAGCCTCCTGGTCCAGTAAAAAACTAAGAAATGTCAAGGCAGGTTTAAATTGTTATTTCTCAGGTATCCATTTAATGCATTAAATACATGTATTGGGCTTCCTTTGTGGTTCAGCTGGTAAAGAATCCACCTGCAATGTGGGAGATCTGGGTTCGATCCCTGGGTTGGGAAGATGCCCTGGAGAAGGGAAAGGCTACCCACTCCACTCCATGGAGAATTCCGTGGACTGTATAGACTGTGGATTGCAAAGAGTCAGACATGAATGAGCAACTTTCACTTCATACACGTATTAATATATATGTGTCATGTACACATGTTATTAATAATACATTAACTATAACCCAACAGGGGCCCCCCAGGTAGTTCAGTGGTAAAGAATCCACCTGCCAATGCAGGAAGCAAAGGAGACATGGATTCGATTCCTAGGTGGGAAGATCCCCTGGAAGAGGAAACGGCAACTCACTTCAGTAGTCTTGCCTGGAAAATCCCATGGACAGAGGAGCCTGGCAGGCTACAGTCCACGCGGTAGCAAAGAGTCAGACACGACTGAGTGACTGAGCATGTACATAACCCAAGAAACCCTAGCACGATATCACTGACTTATGAAGATGGATCCACTCAGGTCCCGTTACCAGGAACAGGTTTAAAGTCTCATGAGAAATGATTTATTTTTTGAGTCTTCTCAGTGGATCTTGGTGACTGAAAACATAGCTTCAAATGTCAAGGGTTAATTTGAGATTCTTTGTCACTGTAAGAATGAGCCAAAGGACCCTCCCAGACACTGCCCCAAGAAACACACCGGTTCTCAAAGAGGAAGACCCATTACCCATAAGGCCTGAGACTCAGGGCAGGCTGCCTCAGACTTCAGAAGTGACTCTGAGAGACATAGCCCAGTCCCCTGAAAACCCACCCAACTCTGCTGCTGCCCGCAAATGCTAGTTTGGAACTGAAGTGTCTGTGAAAGCCCCCTCCCAAACAGCTTTAGGCAGAACTGGATATACAAGGGCTGGAAAAGTTCATTGCAAATGTTAGAAAGTCAGACAGTGCTAAGTGCTGGCAAGAACATGGGGAAAGAGAACGCATCCTGCAGAGCAAGCTGGAAGAACTTGCTGAAATGAGGTAGACACATCCCCTCCGCCCCAGCGATCCACTTCTGAGATGCACTCAGAATGATTCTCACTCAGGACCCTCAGGCACACGTGCAAGGATGCTGCTGCAACATCATCTGAGCAACTGGGCTCTGGAGCCAACCTGGTGTCCTCGATGGGGATGGGCAAGAAAAAGGTGGTCTGTGAGCTCTACGGAATATTACACAGCAGTCAGAGGTAACTCAGCAGAAATACACACTCTGACACAGATGGACTGCAAAGGGACAGGACTGCATGAGAGAAGCAGGAAACAGAACCAGGTCCAGAACACCATGGAATTTCTGTTCATCAGAACACCTGGGAAGGTGGCAGCACTAATGTTTCTCATAAATGCAAATTCAGGGTTATACATCAAACGCGTTGAAGGGACTGGCTGTGATGGGCAAGATAAAAGGGGTGGGGACTGGGGTGAAAGGGAAGAGACAGGAAGAGAGGCAAGGGAGAGAGAGAAGGGAGACAGAGAGAAGGAAAGGGGAAAGCAGAACCTGTAACGATAACACATTAGGGACTGTGGAGTGAGGCTCAGCCAACACTTTGCACCCAGTGCAGTGGCACTAACAACAGGCCATTGCTTTTCTGCAACTGTGAGCTTGGAGCGGATGCCATAACAAGATCAGGCAGCTTTTCAAACGGACAGGCAGAGGCAAAGAGAAGCTGCAGAAACACTGTTCATAGAGTATAACGATCTAATTCAAAAGGAACCAGAGAAATGAAGAAGAGTTTACGAGAAGTCAAGGTCAGCCACTCCAGTGCATCCATAATAGACCAGCACAGCAGGAGGTGCATCCTTAAACAAGTTCCCAGGACTACACAGATTCCAACCTTCCTGCTACCCCAAAACAACTGGGAAATTCAGCGGTTAAATCCTCTACCTCCCCTACCACCGGGAGCAGTTGCTCCAGCCATGCAGGAAAGAAGTCTCCTTGCTAGGAGCAAAGTTCCAACACGAGCCTACACCCACCGAAGGGGCCAGGGCTTTGCTAGAATCACACTTTGTTTATACTCACAACCAAAATCAAGAGCACGGTAGACGGCTCCCACAGATGCTTGACCACCTTGGGGGTGACCCCTAACCCAGCAGTTCTCAAAGTGAGGTCCCTGGATCAGGAGCATCAGCACCAGAAACTGAGAAATTCGAACCCTAGACCCCCTCCCCAGCGTTGCTCAGAAATTGCTCTCACCCTGCTCCCTCCACGACTCGGATGCTCCCCAACGTTTGAGAGCCCTGGCGCTAATTAAAACTTCAAGCTTCACTCCAAAAACACAAAGGAGGGAGGCTTGGAAGTGGAAGCTCAGGAAAGAACCTCGCTGCTCTGTGCCCCTCCTCCTGCCCTTTAAGCACAGGCTGTTCTCCCAAACGCCAACCACGTAGGGAGAAATGAGACTGGAAAACACAGCGGAGAGAATCAGTGGAATTGGTTTGCTGCCTTTTTCTTTAAATTGCTAGTTCTCAGCCCAGTCGGCACATGGCCTCACCTGGGGCAGCTTTCAGACTCCCCCACCAGGGATTCAGATGCGGCTGGGTTTGATCTGGGGAATGCAGGGCGCAGACCTGGGACTGGGGGTGGGGGTGGGGGAAGCCCCTTAAGTCCCGCCCACTCCCCTGGCACGCTGACAGCGCCAACCTTTCCCTGACCCATTTTGTCATCTTCTCAGAAGGGGAGGGTGGTAAATATCAGCTGCCAGCCACTTCCCTGAAATAACCTCAAAATGCTTTGCTCCGTGTCCCGGGTACAGTGCCATATGGCCAGCAGAGCAGCCGTAGGCCCTGGGGCACAGCCCAGTCACCCCACACTGCAGATGGGACTGTCTGCCTGCCTGCCTCCCACGCCACAGCCCCACGCCAGAGACACAAGCCCAGGTCGTACCCAAGCATCTAGCCTGGAGGCTTCAACTTCACTGGAGCCCAAATCACACTCCAAGATAACAAAACCCCAAACACTACAGCGGGCTGGGAGAAAGCAGAGGGGCTGGGGTGTCAGGATGGGGAGGGGACCCCCCCAGGACCGTTCACCTTGCAAATCGGGCTGAGTTTAAACTGCTCCCCTCCCATGGCACCTCCTTTACTCCTGGCTCAGAAACTGGGCATGAGGAGAGGTGGTCCACGCCCCCCTCCTCTCTCCATCTCATCTTCCATGTTCAGAGCCAGCTCATTCCCTTCTTCCTCTGACGCTCTCCCTGGGACATTTTCTGTCCCATAATGAGGTGGGGGTCTCACTTTAGTAAAAGGTGATGATGCAGAGAGAGATCCCAGGGTGGACCCCTTCCCCCAAGGCCCTACCCTGCTCGCTTACCCTGCCATCCTAAGAACTTGGGGGGACTGCAAACCCAGTGGAATGGTCTGGAGAGCCCCTGCCCCCAATTCCTGCAGAAGCCCCCAGTGGCCCCGGGCCCAGTGACCCAATGACCCAGTGCTGAGCCGCGTCCACCCAGCCCTCAGCTGGACTTTTGGGGACAGCAGCGTACCTGCCTCTACAAAGGCCTCAGAGTCAGAACAAACAGCACCCTCGCCCCCACTGGCCCCCAAACCCAACTTCCCTCCCGGCAGATCGCCCTGTAAACACTGCGTCTCCAGGTGAAAACATGGCTTTCGGGGGAGGGCCTGCCTCAGCAAACAGCCTGTGGGCACACACACACACACACACACACACACACACACACACACACATACGCGCACGCACGCATTCTGCCGGGAACATCTGTTTTGACAAACAAATCATTCAAGTCAGTCTATGGGACATGAATTGACAAATTCTCAACGTGCAGGTCCCTGGCTCCATACATTTCAGATCTGAGCCAAGCTGGGGATGATACAACCAACTCTTATTTTTTTATTCGTTGGCCCACAACCCCTTCCTCACTCCAGCCCAACCTCCAAGAAGACCACATCCGGAGCCCCCAACAGGCTTAGATGAGAAACAATCGGAACTCACACACCTGGGGGTTACAAAGACATTGCCTGCCGTGGTGTCAAACTTCGCCCAGAGGGGCTTTTCTGCAAAGCTGGGGGCCGAAAGGGTGTCGGGAACCCCACAGTGACAGAGAACCGTCAGCCCTGCCCTGGGAAACCAGAACCACCGGGACCAAGCAGCAATATCCCGCATCAGCGGGAGGAATCGTCTGGAAACGGTCCGCCTCTCCCGGCGGCTCTCCGGCACCGGCGTCCATGGCAGCTTCGCCAGCCGCGCGGTACCCGGACCCGGTGGTGAAGGGCATCCTCAGACCGCTGGAAAATAAACTTTGTCAGGGCAGAGAGTTTCCGGCTATCACCCAGCTATCACAACCGCCGCTGCAGCGCGGGGTGCGCGCTGAGGGGTGAAAAGGCAAACGAAAAGCTATTTTTAGGAGAAAAAAATAAATAAATAAATCTCAGCCTACCTTAGAAGCAGCAATGCCAAGACTGGGAGCTTCACCGGGAGACAACTGCAGTCTGCTGTGTCAGATTACAAACTGGGGGCCAGAGCGAGAGAGCAGAGAGGGAAGGGGGAGGGAGGGAAGAAGAGAGGAGGAGGGAGGGAGGGGGAGAGAGAGGGCATTGGTGTGTCTGCACTGCTTGGATTCAGCTAGAAATGATTCATTAGTTTTCTGCAGGCAGGCAAGCAGGCCCAAAGAGAAAAAGATCGGGGGGTGGGGTGGGGGGTGGGGAACCAACCGCCATGCAGCGGTACCCAGAGCCCAGGAAACGTCAGTGTTTTAAACACACACACACACACACACACACATACGCACACACACACACCAAGATGGCTCTCCCCTCCCCGCCAGCGTCTTTTCCACCGAGTTGTGGCCAAAAGCGGGGACAGAAATGGAGGCCACACAGCTCTCTTAGCCACGCAGGGCTTGGGGTTCAGTGGATGATGCTCCGTCTGGGGAATAACAACCCAAGCTCTCCCCTGTTGGCTGCCAGGGGCCTCCTGCAACCTACCGGCAGCGGGAAAACCTGCCCTCGCGCGCCCCACAAAGCTAAGAAACTCAAGTGCAGCCGGGAATTAAGCGATTATGTGAACCACCCAAGCTGTTCGGGTCTTTACCCTCTGGTCTGTCGCCCCCGCCCGCCCCAACCTCCAGAATCCAAAGAAAATAACATATGTGTCCTCCTCGTCCCCCAAGAAGTTCAGACTCTTCCGCAGACTACCAGCTACCTAGCAACGCGGCAGAGTGATAGTCTAGGGAAATGTGTGTGGACTGGACACACGCACACAGATGCACACACACGTGTGCGGGGAAACAGTTTGTTCCCTGAGATGAAAACCCATCGTGTGTGATTTAAAGATGCTAAGTAATTTAGCTGCTGGGAAGAAAGCCCCATGTTAGGCCCCACAGACCTCAGCTGCAGCTCTGAGGGGTCCCAGTGCCACCTGCCTAGGCAGGGACCAGGCACCAGCGACAGGTCCTTTTTACAAAAAGGCAGGAGTCTCTGGAGATGGTTTCTGTTGCTTTTCCAATTAACAGGCTTACAAAACAGGCTCATCAGGAAAATCTAATACACCCTCGACCACTGTGGTTGAGTCACTTGCCTTACCCAAACCACCATGATCTAAAAAACTAACGGAAATTTCCTGTTGGGTCCAGTGGTTAGGACTTCAAGCTTTAACTGCTGAGGGCATGGGTTCGATCCCTGGTCAGTGAACTGAGATCCCACAGGATGTAGCCAATTTTTTTTTTTAATTTTCTTAAAAAACAACAACAACAACAACAACAAAACATGGTATGAAAAATAAAAAGCTAACTGGCCAGAAGGACACTCCTTTTCCAGACAACTTCTGCATCATGGTGGTACAAGGGTGGAGGAGACATTTTCCTAATCAGAACCCACTTTTGCTTCCCAAAGATGGAGAGGATCTGAGTTTGCCTACAAGACAGAAGGCTTCCTCCAGCCCTGGGGTTGCTAGTCCCAGCCTCTTTCCATGGAACCAAGAGTTCTATGCCCCTCTCAGGAGTGGGGTGCAGACCACCCACCATTTCCCTTTTCATTCTGCAGGCAGAGCTGTCGGATCCCCATAACCAAGACCAGGGAAGAGAATAGGCAAACACACTGTGTACAGGCTGACTAGGCAGCTCTAGTCATAACAGCCAGTGGGTGGGGACAACCCAATGCTCACTGATGGCAGGTGGATCCACAGGAGGTGGTGGTCTATCCAGGCAGTGGAATGCTATGCAGCCACAAGGACAGAAGCACAGACACAGGCTACAGCAAGAATGGACTTGAAAACATACTGGTAGAGGAAAGAAGCCAGACGCAAAAGAAAACATGTCGTGTGATTTCATGTGGATGAAATGTCCAGAATAGGCAAAGCCATAGAGACAGAAAAGAGATGAACAGGATGGTGGCCAGGACCGGGGCCAGGGGGAAGCAGGGAGGGGGAAGGGGCTGCTGATGAGCACAGGATCTGCTTTAGGGGTGATGAAAACATTTTGGAATTAGGTGGTGGTTGTACAACATTGCAAAGGCACTAAACACCACTGAATTTCTCACTTTTATGTTATATGAAGCTCATCTCAATTTTTTAAAAGGACTATGGGAAAAGCACATGAATTGGAAGTCAGGCTGGCCAAGGTTTTAATCCTAACTCTTTGTGACCTTGAGCAGGTTGGTCTGTTCCCCTGGCTACAAAAGTATCCTATCTGCTTCTAAGAGAGCATCCACCTCCTGGGGTTATCATGGGAAACAGAACTTGATTGACAGAAGAAAATTAAGCTCCTCCCCCTGAGAAAGAACTCATTCTTTGAGAAGGACGTTCAATGGTATGAATATGGCTTTCTCCCCCTCTTTCCTCAGCAGATTGTTTCGAAACAATCCATAGATCAGTCAGGGCTAAAGGCACAGGTTCTGAAACAATCACCTACAAAGTCGTTCCCAGGCTGGGCCACAGCCACTTGAGCTGGCCGTGTTAAGACTCCAGAATCATTCCCACGGTGTTTCATGTCAATGGGAGTTGCTTGCCTAAGGGTCGCCATTTCACCCACTTAGAGGACCTGGCAAGCTGAGAATAGGAAAGGACACTGTCCCCGTCCAATCAGAAAAGGAAGGCAGATGGGAGTGTAAATTGGTGCAGCCACTAGGGAGAGCAGTAGGAAGGGTGCTGGAAAACTAAAAATAGATTTGCCACATTATCCTGAAGTCTCACTCTTGTGCATATATCTGGACAAAATTATAATTCAAAAAGATACATGCACCCCTATGTTCATGTGTGTGTGCTGAATCATGTCCGATTCTTTGCAACCTCATGGACTTGAGTCCACCAAGCTCCTCTATCCATGGGATTCTCCAGGCAAGAATACTGGAATGGTTGCCATCCCCTTCTCCAGGGGATCTTCTGACCAGGAATCGAACCCACATTTCTTGCGTCTCCTGAATTGGCAGGAGGATTCTTCACCACTGGGCCACCTGGGAAGTCCCTGTGTTCATGGAGATTCCTGGGTCAGAAGATCCCCTGGAGAAGGAGATGGCAACCTTGGAGAAGGGCATACTAACCCACTCCAGTATTCTTGCCTGGAGAATCCCATGGACAGAGGAGCCTGGTGGGCTACAGTCCATGGGGTCACAAAGAGTCAGACACGACTGAAGGGACTTAGCACGCTCGCACTGAAGCAACCTAAGGGTCTTTCAACAGAGGAATGGATAAAGAGGATGTGGTGTACATATGCAATAAACTACTACTTGGCCACAAAAAAGAATGAAGTAATGCCATTTGCAACAACACGGATGGACCCAGAGATTATCATACTTAGGTGAAGTAAGTCAGAAAAGACAAATACCATATGAGATCACTTAATATGTGGAATCTAAATAATGGCACAAATGAACCTATCCAAAAAACAGACACAGACTCGAAGACATAGCGAACAGACTTGTGTTTGCCCACGGAGGGGGCAGGGATGGAGTGGGAGTTTGGGATTAACAGATGAAAACTATTATGTATAGAGAGAAGGTTGTGTTAATTTCTGCTGTAGCACAAAGTGACTCTGTTATACATTATATATATACGTATATATATGTATATATATATGTATATATATATAAATATATACACATTCATTCTTTTTTATATTCTTTTCCATTTTGGTTTATCACAGAACATTGAATATAGTTCCTTATGCTATAAAGTAGGACCTTGTTCATCCACTCTCTATTTAATAGTTTTCAATAAATTTAAAAAAGAAAAGGAATTCAGTGTTTCCACCTGTGAGTACTGTGTTCTAACTTCACAAAAAAGCAGGTGAATTCTGTGCTTTAGCCACCAGAAAATGTAACTGAGCAGAGAACTTCATAGACAAGATCTTGGGTAACTCATGATGCAGAAGAACAAGGTGAGAAGACACAGCAGGAAGGAACCACTCAGTTCTGGAAAATGGGCTGCCAGGACCCAGCCCGGCTTGCTTGAAGAAATCAGCGAAGCTCATTGCTTCAACACTAGTTGGAGGCCACTCAAAAAACAGACCCTACAGAGAAATCCCTGTTCGACTATTAAGAGCTGCTATAGATAACTCACCGTGTAGGTATCACTAGTGGTAAAGAATCTGCCTGTCAATGCAGGAGACACAAGAGACATGAGTTCCATCCTGGGGTAGGGATCCCCTGGAGAAGGAATGGCAACTCACTCCAGTATTCTTGCCTGGGAAATCCCATGGACAGAGGAGCCTGGTGGGCTACAGTCCATGGGGTCTCAAAGAGTCGGACATGACTGAGCGACTGAGCACAGAGAGAATGATTTATCTGATCCTGAATGCAAAGAGTGTTTGCAAGACTGACAGAGAAGCACCAGATGCAAAGTTGCATAACTGCCATCCAGAGCCTTCCAGTCACACATATGGAGAAAGCACAGCTGGGCTGTTTCCATTTGGACTAGCTCTCTCTGAGGAAATGCCAGGTGTCGATTGCAACGTGGTTCTGAGGGTTCAGCATTAAAGCAGCAGAATATACGATGGTCATGGAGCTAAGAATAGGTCCTGAACATCAAGATCTCAGCAGGCTCAGAGCTGCTACAAAGCACAGCAGGCTCTCTATTAGGTGTGTCCCAAGGCCAGTGGTGAGGTGTGGTACCTAGGCCCTTTTCAAGTCATTTTAGGAGATGTTATGATGGTCTGTGAACCAAAAAACTGTTACAAATAAGAATAGAATGGAATGGAATAGAGTAGAATAGGACCAAATAGAAGAATTCTGCATATATTCCTTAATAGAATACAATCATGTATTATTTTTGCTGCCAATCAAATAAAAAAGGATATTATTGCATTTAATAATATGTAAAAATCAATAGCTTTTCTATATAGGAAGAACAATCAGTTGGGAAACAATCCCACTTCTGGTAGCATATCAAACAAAAAACACACCAATACAAAATGGTATAGATATGATTGTGTCTATGAATGATTTGAACCAGAAATACACAAGATATATGTGAAGAAAACTGAAGAAGAAAATATGAAAATTGAATAAAGAGAAAAGCATACACTATGCTTGAAAGGGATGCTTAAATTCTATGACATTTCCCCTAAATCAATCTTAAAATTTAATATGATTACAAAAGATATACAGACAGACACCCTCAGATCTATGGAAGCTGATTCTAAACTTTGTATGAAAATATAAGCACAAAAGTATAACCTGGAAAATTTTTTTAGGATAAAGAAGAATAATGAAAGGATACTACCATTACCAGACATTAAAATACAAATATATTTGTTAAGTTGATGATAATGGTGCAAGAATAGGTAAATCAATAGAATAGATTTGGGCAAATAAGTTCTATCACATATCAGCACTTACAATATAATAAAGTATCACTTCTAATCAATAAGAAGACTGATTATTCAATAAATGACATTAATAAAGCTGGATATTTTTTAAAAAATTCTTACTCAAAAATTAATTCCAGATGAAACAAGCATTTAAACACATAGAAGAAAAATTAGATATTTTTGAAGAAATCATTAATTTTTTTCATTATTTTTAAATGAAGGAGGACTTTAACCAAGACAGGAAATCAGAGATGATGAGAGGAAAAGCTGATTAAATATGACAACAAGGAAATTTAAAACTTTTAACAGTGAAAAAAATGCCATAAATAGGCCAAAAGATAAGTTATAAACCAGGATAAAATATTGGCAACACAAGTTTCAAACTCAGGTATGGGCCCAGGTTTTAGGAGACCTGGGGTTTGTTCAACTTGGGGATCCTGTTTTAAAAGAATAAAAACAGAAAAGAAACCCATCAATACTAAATGGTATAGATATGATTATGTCTAATGAATGAGAAAATAAATCAAATCCCAGACTTTAAAAAGCTAATAAACCCCACAAATATCACAAAATTTAGAAAAATAACATTGTATTTGTTTAATTAACTGCCTGACAGACCTCTGCAATTCTTTTGTTACATTATTGTGGCTGCATGATCTTTGATGACCTCTCCAAATGACAATGATTTTGAGGCATAATTCTATTTTGAGAGAATAAAGGATAAATTCTTTCCCTAACATATTTAATCAAATTGGGGGGGGGGGTGGTGGTTAAAGTTATTTTTGACAGTTTAAAAGTTTTCTTCATATGATCCAACAATCCCACTCCTGGACATATATCCAGACAAAACTATAATTCAAAAAGATACATGCACCACTATCCTTATAACAGCACTATTTACAATAGCCAGTACATGCAAACAACATAAATGTCCATCAACAGATAAATGGATAAGGAAGATGTGGTGTTTGTTTTATGTGTATTTTATATATATATATATATATACACACATATATACACACAGTGGAATATTGCTAACTCATCAAAAAGAATGCAATAATGCTGTTTGCAGCAACATGGATGCAACTAGATATTATCATATCAAATGAAGTAAGTCAGACAAAGACAAATATCATATGGTATCACTCATATGTGGAATCTAAAATATGACACAAATGAACTTGTTTTACATAACACACTCACAGACATAAATAACAGACTTGTAGTTGCCAAGGGGAAGGGGTGGGGAAGGGATGTACTAGAAGTTTGGGGTTAGCAGATGCAAACGATTATATATAGTTGTTTATATAAACAATAGGGTCCTACTGTATAGCATAACTATTGAATATTGAAAAGAAGGTCTGCATAGGTATACCTGAGGCACTTTGTTGTACAACAGAAATTAACACAAGATTGCAAAACAAATATTCTTCAATTTAAAAAATAAATAAAATATCTAAAGTTTAAAAAAATTTTCATTAACAAATTTATTCCATGTGTAGCTACTGTTACAGTAGCTCCTGAACTGCTATTCCAAGGTGTGTTCAAAAAGCATAGAAATTCTTTTTTTTTTAAGTTATTTATTTTCAGTCAGTTCAGTTCAGTTGCTCAGTCATGTCCAACTCTTTGCGACCCCGTGAATGGCAGCAAGCCAGGCCTTCCTGTCCATCACCAACTCCCGGAGCTCACTCAGACTCACGTCCATCGAGTCAGTGATGCCATCCAGCCATCTCATCCTCTGTCACCCCCGTCTCCTCCTGCCCCCAATCCCTCCCAGCATCAGAGTCTTTTCCAATGAGTCAACTCTTCGCATGAGGTGGCCAAAGTACTGGAGCTTCAGCTTCAGCATCATTCCCACCAAAGAAATCCCAGGGCTTATCTCCTTCAGACTGGACTGGTTGGATCTCCTTGCAGTCCAAGGGGCTCTCAGGAGTCTTCTCCAACACCACAGTTCAAAAGCATCAATTCTTCAGCACTCAGCTTTCTTTATAGTCCAACTCTCACATCCATACATGACCACTGGAAAAACCATAGCCTTGACTAGATGGATCTTTATTGGCAAAGTAATGTCTCTGCTTTTAAATATGCTATCTAGGTTGGTCATAACTTTTCTTCCAGGGAGTAAGAGTCTTTTAATTTCACGTCTGCAGTCACCATCTGCAGTGATTTTGGAGCCCCCCCCCCAAAAAAAAAAAATCTGACACTATTTCTGCTGTTTCGCCATCTATTTCCCATGAAGTGATGGGACCAGATGCCATGATCTTAGTTTTCTGAATGTTGAGCTTTAAGCCAACTTTTTCACTCTCCACTTTCACTTTCATCAAGAGGCTTTTTAGTTCCTCTTCACTTTCTGCCATAAGGGTGTTGTCATCTGCATATCTGAGGTTATTGATATTTCTCCTGGCAATCTTGATTCCAGCTTGTGCTTCTTCCAGCCCAGCATTTCTCATGATGTACGCTGCATATAATTTAAATAAGCAGGGTGACAATGTACAGCCTTGACGTACTCCTTTTCCTATTTGGAGCCAGTCTGTTGTTCCATGTCCAGTTCTAACTGTTGCTTCCTGATCTGCGTATAGGTTTCTCAAGAGGCAGGTCAGGTGGTCTGGTATTCCCATCTCTTTCAGAATTTTCCACAGTTTATTGTGATCCACACAGTCAAAGGCTTTATTTTAATTGGAGACTAATTACTTTACAATATTGTAGTGGTTTTTCCCATACACTTACATGAATCCACCATGAGTGTACCTGTGTTCCCCATCCTGAACCCCCTCCCACCTCCCTCCCCAGTCCCAGTGCACTGGCTTTGAGTGCCCCATTTCATGCATTGAACTTGGACTGGTGATCTATTTCACACATGGTAATATACATGTTTCAATGCTGTTCTGTCAAATCATCCCACCCTCACCTTCTCCCGCAGAATCCAAAAGTCTGTTCTTTATATCTGTCTCTTTTGCTGTCTCATATATAAGGTCATCATTACCATCTTTCTAAATTACATATATATGCATTAATATACTGTATTGGTGTTTTTCTTTCTGATTTAGTTCACATGTATAATAGGCTCCAGTTTCATCCACCTCATTAGAACTGATTCAAATGTATTGTTTTTAATAGCTGAGTAATATTCCATTGTGTATATGTACCACAGCTTTCTTATCCATTCATCTGCTGATGGACATCTTGGTTGCTTGCATGTCCTAGCTATCGTAAACAGTGTTGTGATGAACATTGGGGTACACGTGTCTCTTTCAATTCTGGTTTCCTTGGTGTGTATGCCCAGCAGTGGGATTGCTGGGTCATATGACAGTTCTATTTCCAGTTTTTTAAGGAATCTCCACACTCTTCTCCATAGTGGCTGTACCAGTTTGCATTCCCACCAACAGTGTAAGAGGGTTCCCTTTTCTCTACACCCTCTCCAGTATTTATTGTTTGTAGACTTTTTGATAGCAGCCATCCTGACTGACCAAAGAAAGCAATGGCACCCCACTCCAGTACTCTTGTCTGGGAAATCCCATGGACAGAGGAGCCTGGTTGGCTGTAGTCCATGGGGTCGCTAAGAGTTGGACATGACTGAAGTGACTTAGCAGCAGGGGCAGCAGCATTCTGACCGGCATGAGATAGTACCTCATTGTGGTTTTGATTTGCATTTCTCTGATAATGAGTGATGTTGAGCATCTTTTCATGTGTTTGTTAGCCATCTGTATGTCTTATTTGGAGAAATGTCTGTTTAGTTCTTTGGCCCAATTTTTTGATTGGGTCAGTTATTTTTCTGGTATGAAGCTGCATAAGCTGCTTGTATATTTTTTAGATTAATTCTTTATCAGTTGCTTCATTTGCTATCATTTTCTCCCATTTCGAAGGCTGTCTTTTCACCTTGCTTATAGTTTCCCTCACTATGCAAAAGCTTCTAAGTTTAATTAGGTCACATTTGTTTACTTTTGCTTTTATTTCCATTACTTTGGGAGGTGGGTCATAGAGGGTCCTGCTGTGGTTTATGTCAGAGAGTGTTTTGCCTATGTTTTCCTCTAGGAGTTTTATAGTTTCTGGTCTTACATTTAGATCTTTAATCCATTTTGAGTTTATTTTTGTGTATGGTGTTAGAAAGTGTTCTAGTTTCATTCTTTTACAGATGGTTGACCAGTTTTCCTAGTACCACTTGTTAAAGAGATAGTCTTTTCTCTATTATATATTCTTGCCTCCTTTGTCAAAGATAAGGTATCCATGGGTGCATGGATTTATCTCTGGGCTTTCTATTTTGTTCCATTGATCTATATTTCTGTCTTTGTGCCAGTACCATACTGTCTTGATGACTGTGGCTTTGTAGTATAGTCTGAAGTCAGGCAGTTTGATTCCTCCAGTTCCGTTCTTCTTTCTCAAGATTGCTTTGGCTATTCGAGGTTTTTTGTATTTCCATACAAATTGTGAAATTATTTGTTCTAGTTCTCTGAAAAATACCATTGGTAGCTTGATAGGGATTGTGTTGAATTTATAGATTGCTTTGGGTAGTATACTCATTTTCACTACATTGAGTCTTCTGATCCAGGAACATGGTATATTTCTCCATATATTTGTGTCATCTTTGATTTCTTTCATCAGTGTTTTATAGTTTTTTATATATAGGTCTTTAGTTTCTTTAGGTAGATTTATTCCTAAGTATTTTACTCTTTTTGTCGCAATGGTGAATGGAATTGTTTCCTTAATTTCTCTTTCTGTTTTCTCATTATTAGTGTATAGGAATGCAAGGGATTTCTGTGTATTAATTTTATATCCTGCAACTTTGCTATATTCATTGATTAGCTCTAGTAATTTTCTGGTGGAGTCTTTAGGGTTTTCTATGTAGAGGATCATGTCATCTACAAACAGTGAGTTTTAATTCTTCTTTTCCAATCTGGATTCCTTTTATTTCTTTTTCTTCTCTGATTGCTGTGGCTAACACTTCCAAAACTATGTTGAATAGTAGTGGTGAGAGTGGGCACCCTTGTCTTGTTCCTGCCTTTAGGGGGAAATGCTTTCAATTTTTCACCATTGAGGATAATGTTTGCTGTGGGTTTATCATATGTGGCTTTTATTATGTTGAGATGTGTTCCTTCTTTGCCTGCTTTCTGGAGGGTTTTTATCATAAATGAATGTTGAATTTTGTCAAAGGCTTTCTCTGCATCTATTGAGATAATCACATGGTTTTTATCTTTCAAATTGTTAATATGTATAACATTGATTGGTTTGCAAATATTGCATCCCTGGGATAAAGCCCACTTGGTCATGATGTATGATCTTTTTAACATGTTGTTGGATTCTGTTTGCTAGAATTTTGTTAAAGATTTTTGCATCTATGTTCATCAGTGATATTGGCCTGTACTTTTCTTTTTTTGTGGCATCTTTGTCTGCTTTTGGTATTAGGGTGATGGTGGCCTCATAGAATGAGTTTGGCAGTTTACCTTCCTCTGCAATTTTCTGAAAGAATTTGAGTAGGATAGGTGTTAGCTCTTGTCTACACTTTTGGTAAAATTCACCTGTGAGTCCATCTGGTTCTGGGCCCTTGTTTGTTGGGAGATTTTTGATTGCAGTTTTGATTTCCGTGCTTGTGATGGGTCTGTTAAGATTTTCTATTTCTTCCTGGTTCAGTTATGGAAGGTTATACTGTTCTAAGAATTTGCCCATTTCTTCCAAGTTGTCCATTTTATTGGCATATAGTTGCTGATAGCAGTCTCTTATGATCCTTTATATTTCTGTGTTGTGACTTATCCATTTTCATTTCTAATTTTGTTGATCTGATTCTTCTCACTTTTTTTCTTGATGAGTCTGGCTAATGTTTTGTCTATTTATTTATCATCTCAAAGAACCAGCTTTTAGTTTTGTTGATTTTTGCTATAGTCTCTTTTGTTTCTTTTTCATTCATTTCTGCCCTAATTTTTTTGATTTCTTTCCTTTTACTAACCCTGGGGTTCTTCATTTCTTTTTCTAGTTGCTTTAGGTGTAAAGTTAGGTTATTTATTTGATTTTTCTTATGTTTCTAGAGGTAAGCTTGTATTGCATTGAACTTCCCCTTAGCACTGCTTTTGTCAAATCCCATAAGTTTTGGGTTGTTGTTGTTTTCATTTTCATTTGTTTCTATGCATATTTTGATTTCTCTTTTGATTTCTTCTGTGATTTGTTGATTATTTAGAAGTGTGTTGTTTAGCCTCCATATGTTTGTATTATTAATAATTTTTTCCTGTAGTTGACATCTAATATTAACACACTGTGGTCAAAAAAGATGTTTGAAATGATTTCTTTTTTTTTTTTTTTTTAATTTACCAAGGCTAGGTTTATGGCCCAGGATGTGATCTATCCTGGAGAATGTTTCATGTGTACTTGAGAAAAAGGTAAAATTCATTGTTTTGGGGTGAAATGTCCTATAGATATATTAGGTCTAACTGGTCCATTGTATCATTTAAATTTTGTGTTTCCTTGATAATTTTCTGTTTGGTTGATCAATTCATAGGTGTGAGTGGGGTATTAAAGTCTCCCACTATTAGTGTGTTCCTGTTAATTTCCCCTTTCATACTTGTTGGCATTTGCCTTACATATTGCAGTGCCCCTTTGTTGGGTGCATATATATTTATAATTGTTTTGTCTTCTTCTTGGATTGATCCTTTGATCATTATGTCTTCTTTGTCTCTTTTCATGGCCTTTATTTCAAAGTCTATTTTATCTGAAATGAGTATTGCTACTCCTGCTTTCTTTTGGTCTCCATTTGCATGAAATATCTTTTTCCAGCCCTTTACTTTCAGTCTGTATGTGTCCCATGGTTTGAGATGAGTCTCTTGTAAACAGCATATATAGGGATCTTGTTTTTGATTCTATTCAGCCAGTCTTTGTCTTTTGGTTGGGGCATGCAACCCATTTACATTTAAGGTAATTATTGATAAGTATGATCCCCTTGCCATTTACTTTGCTGTTTTGGGTTCAAGTTTATAACCCTTTTCTATGTTTCCTGCTAAAGAAAATCCTTAAGTATTTGTTGGAGAGCTGGTTTGGTGGTGTTGATTTTCTCTCAGCTTTTGCTTGTCTGTAAAGCTTTTGATGGGTGGAGCTGTGTTCCCTCCCTACTATTTACCTGGGGCCAAACTATGGTGGAGGTAATGAAGATAATGGTGACCTCCTTCAAAACATCCCTTGCGTGTACTACACTCAGTGCCCCCAACCCTGCAGCAGGCCACCACCAACCCACACCTCCGCTGGAGACTCCTGGACACTCACAAGCAAGTCTGGGTCAGTCTCTTGTGGGGTCACTCTTCTTGTTGCTTATTTAACTTATATGCAGAGTAAATCATGCAAAATGCTGGGCTGGATGAAGCACAAGCTGGAATCAAGATTGCCAGGAGAAATATCAATAACTTCAGATATGCAGATGACCTCACCCTTATGGTAGAAAGTGAAGAGGAACTAAACAGCCTCTTGATGAAAGTGAAAGTGGAGAGTGAAAAAGTTGGCTTAAAGCTTAACATTCAGAAAAGTAAGATCATGGCATCTGGTCCCATCACTTCATGGCAAATGGATGGGGAAACAGTGGAAACAGTAGCTGACTTTATTTTGGGGGGCTCCAAAATCACTGTAGATGGTGATTGCAGCCATGACATTAAAAGACACTTACTCCTTGGAAGGAAAGTTATGACCAGCCTAGACAGCATATTAAAAAGCAGAGACATTACTTTGCCAACAAAGGTCCATCTAGTCAAAGCTATGGTTTTTCCAGTGGTCATGTATGGATGTGAGAGTTGGACTATAAAGAAAGCTGAGTGCCGAAGAACTGATGCTTTTGAACTGTGGTATGGGAGAAGACTCTTGAGAGTTCCTTGGACTACAAGGAGATCCAACCAGTCCATCCTAAAGGAAATCAGTCCTGGGTGTTCATCGGAAGGACTGATGTTGAAGCTGAAGCTCCAATATTTTGGCCACCTGATGTGAAAAGCTAACTCATTTGAAAAGACCCTGATGTTGGGAAAGATTGAAGGCAGGAGGAGAAGGGGACGACAGAGGATGAGATGGCTGGATGTCATCACTAACTCAATGGATATGAGTTTGGGTAAACTCCGGGAGTTGGTGATGGACAGGGAGGCCTGGCGTGCTGCAGTCCATTGGGTCACGAAGAGGTGGACACAACTGAACGACTGAACTGAACTGAACTGAAACCTTTTGATTTCTCTTTCATATTTGAATGAGATCCTTGCTGGGTACAGTAATCTGGGTTGTAGGTTTTTCTTTTTCATCACTTTAAGTACTTCCTGCCATTCCCTTCTCACCTGAAGAGTTTTTATTGAAAGATCAGCTGTTACCCTTATGGGGATCCCCTTGTGTGTTATTTGTTGCTTTTCCCTTGCTGCTTTTAATATTTGTTCTTTGTGTTTGATCTTCATTAATTTGATTAATATATGTCTTGGGATGTTTCACTTGGGTTTATCCTGTTTGGGACTCTCTGGGTTTCTTGGACTTGGGTGGCTATTTCCTTCTGCATTTTAGGGAAGTTTTCAACTATTATCTCCTCAAATATTTTCTCATGGTCTTTCTTTTTGTCTTCTTCTTCTGGGGCTCCTATGATCTGAATGTTGGGCGTTTAACATTGTCCCACAGGTTTCTGAGGTTGTCCTCATTTCTTTTCATTCTTTTTTCTTTTACCTCTCTGCTTTATTTCCACCATTCTATCTTCCACCTCACTTATCCTATCTTTTGCCTCAGTTATTCTACTGTTGGTTCCCTCCAGAGTGCTTTTGATCTCAGTTATTGCGTTATTCATTATTGATTCTTTTTTATTTTTTCTAGGTCCTTGTTAAACATTTGTTACATCTTCTCAATCCTTGTCTCTAGTCTGTTTATCTGTAACTCCATTTTGTTTTCAAGATTTGAATCATTTTTACTATCATTATTCTGAATTTTTTTTTCAGGTAGACTCCCTATCTCCTCCTCTTTGGTTTGGTTTGGTGGGCATTTATCATGTTCCTTTACCTGCTGAATATTTCTCTGCCTTTTCTTTTGTTTAGATTGCTGTGTTTTGGGTGGCCTTTCTGTAGGCTGGAAGTATGTGAGTGAGTAAGTATGTAAGTGAAGTCGCTCAGTCGTGTCCAACTCTTTGCGACCCCGTGGACTATAGCCCACCAGGCTCCTCCATCCATGGGATTCTCCAGGCAAGAATACTCAAGTGGGTTGCCATTTCCTTCTCCAGGGGATCTTCCCAACCCAAGGATCAAACCCAGGTCTCCTGCATTGCAGGTAGATGCTTTAACCTCTGGTTCTTCTTTATTGTGGAGCTTACTCCCTGTGGGTGGGGTTGGACTAGTGGCTTGTCAAGGTTTCCTGATTAGAGGAGTTTGTGTCTGTGCTCTGGTGGGTGGAGCTGGATCTGTTTTCTCTGGAGTGTAATGAAGTGTCCAGTAGTGAGTTTTTGGGTGTCAGTGGGTTTGGCATGGCTTTGGCAGCCTGTCTTTTAATGCTCAGGGCTGTGTTCCCACATTGCTAGAGAATTAGAGTGGTATGTCTTGCTATCGAACTTGTTGGCTCTTGGGTGGAGCTCAGTTTCAGTGTAGGTATGGAGGCTTTTGGATGAGCTCTTGTCTGTTAATGTTCCCTGGAATCAGAAGTTCTCTGGTGTTCTCAAGTTTTGGATTTAAGCCTCTTGCCTCTGGAAAAGCATAGGAATTCTGAACAATCCTATTTTATTTGAAAAAAAAAATAGGATTATTTTTCTTCAATCAAAAAAGAAAAATAAATGCATGATGGATTACATTGGTGTTTTCTGGATTGTTGAGGATATTCCAGACAGGAGAACTTCCTGTTTGTCATGCATTGGTGAGAAATACCTTCTCTGCTTATAGTTATGCATTGAGGACTGGAAGAATTTTGCACAGACTAGCTTTCATCTCCACACAGTTCAAACCTCTTTTCTCACCCACATATGCTTCCAGATCCACATACCTAAGCTATGGTGACATTATGATGTCATCTTTGGCTACACAGGGTGATGAAGGATAATTCAGATGTATTATTCCAGGAAGACATCATGTACCATGATTACCAGTGATAATTTGTACCCAGAAGTAACAGAAACCCATTTAACATATCCCACTATATCCAAATTAAATGTGATCTTAACTGAACTTTCTCTTAACCAGATGTCAAAAATGCTGACAGCCTGTCTGACAAAACTATCATGAGAGAAAGTCTCAATAAAAAGATATAACTGTTTTAAATGATTGCAATAAAATAACTTAGCTGAGTAAATTTTATGAACACATTGCTAGGATCATTTCAGAGTCTTTTAAGGGCTTGTGCAATTAAGGATGACTGAAGCTCAGACTTCACTGATTTCACGTAAATCAGCCTCTTGATGAGCTAAGGACTAAATTCCTTAATATATAAAGAGCTCTAACAAATCAATAAGACCAACAATTCAATTGAAAACTTAGCAAAGGGTGTATATACACAGTACAGTTCAGTTCAGTTCAGTCACTCAGTCATGTCCAACTGTTTGTGACCCCGTGAATCCCATTACACCAGGCCTCCCTATCCATCACCAACTCCCGGAGTTCACTCAGATTCACTTCCATCGAGTCGGTGATGCCATCCAGCCATCTCATCCTCTGTCGTTCCCTTCTCTTCCTGCCCCCAATCCCTCCCAGCATCAGAGTCAACCCTTTCCAATGAGTCAACTCTTTGCAGTACAGCATTCCCCCAATTAAAAAAAAAATGATGTGTTGTTGCCACAATACAATCTCCAACACATGTTAAGTGAAAAAAGAAAAAGGCAAATAGTGTGTATGCAGTCTTCAGTCTCCATACAAAAATGGAATGTCTATACATACAGACTATTTCAGAAAGCTTACAACAATGAGTGGTTGCCTTAGGGACTAAGGGTTTGAGAGTGAGAGCTCTCTTTTACTTTGGTGCAGTGTGAATTTTTCAGCAACTGCAGATACTGTTTTGTCTTTTTTACTCCAAGTGTTATTACTTACTAAAACTCACTGAACTGTAAACCTAAGAAGAGTACATTTAACTGTCTTTAAAATTAAAAATGTAGATTTTAAAAACATGATTATTAAGTGTATATTACATAATAATATATAGTAAAATAATATTTTATGTGTATATATATGCACACACAGAACTTAAATACATGTATATAAACACAGGACATAATGGAAAAAATGCCCATTGTTTAACATTTGCTTTACTTTAGCTACTGGATTGAATAGGGATGGAGGTAAAGCAAAGTAGTACAACACTGTAAAATACTTTTAGCTAGATTTGATGTGTTCTATTCAGTTGGTCAGTTGTGTCCGACTCTTTGTGACCTCATGGACTACAGCACGGCAGGCATCCTTGTCCATCACCAACTCCCAGAGCTTGCTCAAACTCATATTCATTGAGTCGGTGACGCCATCCAACCATCTCATCCTCTGTTGTCCCCTTTTCCTCCCACCTTCAATTTTTCCAGCATCAGGGTCTTTTCAAATGAGTCAGTTCTTTGCATCAGGTGGCCAAAGTATTGGAGTTTCAGCTTCAACATCAGTCCTTCCAATGAATATTCAGGGATGATTTCCTTTAAGATGGACGGGTTGGATCTCCTTGCAGTCCAAGGAACTCTCAAGAGTCTTCTCCAACACCATAGTTCAAAGGAATCAATTCTTTGGCATTCAGCTTTCTTTATAGTCCAACTCTCACATCCATACATGACTACTGGAAAAACCATAGCTTTGACTAGATGGACATTTGTCAGCAAAGTAATGTTTCTGCTTTTGAATATGCTGTCTAGGCTGGTCATAACTTTCCTTCCAAGGAGTAAGTGTCTTTTAATGTCATGGCTGCAGTCACCATCTGCAGTGATTTTGGAGCCCAAGAAAATAAAGTATGTCACTATTTCCATTGTTTCCCTATCCATTTGCCATGAAGTAATGGGACCAGATGCCATGATCTTCATTTTTTTAATGTTGAGTTTTAAGCCAACTTTTTCACTCTCCTCTTTCACTTTCACCAAGAGGTTCTTTAGTTCCTCTTCACTTTCTGCCATAAGGGTGGTATCATCTGCATAGCTGAGGTTATTGATATTTCTCCCGGCAATCTTGATTGCAGCTTGTGCTTCATCCAGCCCAGCATTTCACATGATGTACTCTGCATATAAATTAAATAAGCAGGGTAACAGTATATAGCCTTGATGTACTCCCTTCCCAATTTGGAACCAGTCTGTTGTTCCAGGTCCAGTCCCAAGTGTTGCTTCTTGACCTGCATATAGGTTTCTCAGGAAGCAATAAAGTGGTCTGGCATTCCCATCTCTTTATGAATTTTCCACAGATTGTTGTGATCCACAGTCAAAGGCTTTGGCATAATCGATAAAGCAGAACTGTTATTATTTGCATCAGGTTTACCCCATAAGCCTATTTAAACCTGAAGTCTATAAACACATTCAACTACTGCAATAGAAAAATAAGCAAAAATGCAGCTAAGACAAAAATGACCTTGATAATCCACCAAAACAATGCTTCCCATGTGAATAATGGAAGGTTGAGATCCATGTTAGATTTGAAGCTTACCCCGGGTATCTGGTACCCTGAACAGACCCCTCCCTTCCCACCCGTCCTGGTAGGCCAGCCTGTGCTGTAGGGAAGGCTGCACTCACATTTGCTTCGGCTTCCTGCAGACATTGCTGCTGGTCATCTCTGCAGTCACAGCAGCCCCTGACTCAGACAGCCTCAGCAGCTGCTCCCCATCAGCAGGCTTCTGGCGTAGCCACTCTTTCTGTGTAAGAAAAACCAGAGTCCTTCAGTGCCTGGACCATGGACCACAGGGCAGCCTATCCGGGAACTTCTGTGTGCATTTGTGGAGATGCTGAGGGAACAGTGTTGTGGATTACGCAACAGACACATGAGTCTCCTTCTGCTGGAGTAACAAGTTCCAAGAGATAGACAGGGAATGGGGAGAGATGGACCCCCTTCCTGGATGCAGGGAGAATTGTGCCACCCCCAAACTCTACCCATAAACATTATTCCTACCACCGGCTATTCCAAGGTACAGAGTGGATTCCCAGCTGGAGAGACTGTATTTCCCTGCCCTCTGTGTGTATCTAAGGATCTGCCTGGTCTCTATTTAAATTCACTTCCCTGGTTGCTCAGCAAGTAAAGAATCTGCCTGCAATGCTGGAGACCAGGGTTTGATCCCTGGTTTGGGAAGATACCCTAGAGAAGGGAAAGGCTACCCACTACAGTATTCTGGCCTGGAGAATTCCATGGAAAGAATAGCCTGGCTGACTACAGTCCATGAGGTCTGCAAAGAGTAGCATATGACTGAGTGACTAACACTTTCACAAGGCATTTACTCCATCGAAGAAATCCTTTGCATGTCTTTCTGGGCACCCTGCGCTGCTCTGGGTGCTCAGAACACAACTCAGATGAAACCCAGGTCCCTGCTGTCATGCGCCTATGTCCTCAGGGCAGGGAGGCAGACCACACACAGACACAGAGATCAGAAACCTGGAACGTGGGTTGTGATGGGGCCACGGAGACACCTGAGACAGGTAAGTGGACAGACAGAGGGGGACGGGGGTCAGGAAGTCCTCTCTGAGAAGATGACAGAGGAGCAGAGACCTAAGGCCAGCGAGGGAACAACCTAGACCAGGAGCATCCCCAGGTGGGGCACAGCTGGTGGGACGCTGAGAACACACCTGGCCTGGCATGGTGGGGGAGGGGGCTCACAGAGCTCAGGGCTGTTGGAAGGGCAAGGGACTGGGGCCAGGGAGGGGCAGGAGCCAAGCCATGTACAATTTTATTAGAAGTGGCAAGAACTCTTCTGTTTTTTTAAGATTTTTTTTCTGTGGACTGTTTTAAAATTCGTTATTGAATTTGTTACATTATTGCTTCTGTTTTTATAGGCTTTTGTTCGGTTGGTTTTTTCTGGCCACTCAGCATGTGGGATCTTAGGTCCCCTAGCAGGGATCGAACTTGCACCCCCTGGCTTGGGAGGCAAACTCTTAACCACTGGACCGCCAGGGATGTCCAAGAATTCTTCTTTTTCTCTGAGTGAGATTCCAGCCACTGGAGGCTCTGAGTACAAACTGACGTCCTCTGCTTTCAGACAGTCCCCCTAGTAGTCTCAGGCGGGAGGGCTGTGCCGACAGCCTGGAAAGTCACACATCCCCTTCTCCTCTGCTGACTGTGAGTTTAATAACAGCCATGAAAGAAGCTGTTTTAGAGAGAAGGAACTTGGGGAAGGAATAGGCCTGGTTCCTGGGGCTCCCATGTCAGAAGTGACGAGGTAGGAGGGAGAGGGAAGGAAATTGGTATTTCCCCAGCATCACCGTCCAGCTCCAGCAGAGGATCGAGGAACTGGCTAGAACCCAGTGGCCTGTTAGTCTCCTGGCTCAGCCCCTGTTTTCACATCCGCTAAGATAGTCTGCTTAGACCCAAAGTTCCCAGAGATGCAGTTTCATTGGTTTTATCTTCCTTCTACTCAGAGCGTATGTTTTTCTTGAGTCTCTGTTGAGAGTCTTTTCCAGTGTCTGGAATTGCTCCAAAAGTTTATAGAGAAATCCTCCTGATGCCCAACCACACAAAGCACTGATGACCCAGAAGGGGATGGGGACTGGGGATGTTTCAGGCTGTCTTAGGCATCAGTGAATCATTTTCACCTTCTCCTTATAGGGTCACATGAAAAGATATTTGATAATATCCCACCCAAGAGCAGAGGCAAGGAATAGAGAATGAGTTTGTGACTGTGGTTTTCATTGGCTGGTGGTGGTTTAGTTGCTAAGTTGTGTCCGACTCTTGAGACCCCATGGACTATCACCCGCTAGGTTCCTCTGCCATGGGATTCTCCAGGCAAGAATACTGCAGTGGATTGCCATTTTCTTCCCCAGGGAATCTTCCCATCCCGGGAATCAAACTCAGGTCTCCTGCACTACAGGCAGATTCTTTACCAAATGAGCTACAAGGGAAGCCCTAAGTTTTTTGTTGGTTGGGAAAATCCTATTAGGAATTTCAAAACTGTGTGTGTGTTTTCCAAGCACAGAGAGGGTCCCAGCAGTGAAGCCAGTGTCAGTTTACCCAGAAAAGCAGGAAACCCTGTAAGCCAAGATAAAATGTGCTGATCTTGCTCAGCTATTGCTTTAGTATAACAGCTTGAGATTGAAATCAGAGTTTGCAAAGTCAGATGCCTACAGGGAGCAAATTGACTAAGGGTGAGAAACATATGTTCTCAATACAAATCCTTATCTTCTGACTTTTCTTCAGTTTTATTGAGGTATAGTTGATTTGGGCTTCCCAGATAGCTCAGTTGGTAAAGAATCCACCTGCAAAGCAGGAGAGCCCGGTGCGATTCCTGGGTCAGGAAGATCTGCTGGAGAAGGGGTAGGCTACCCACTCCAGTATTCTTGGGACTCCCTGGTGGCTCAGCTGGTAAAGAATCCATCTGCAGTGTGGGAGACCTAGGTTCGATCTTTGGGTTGGGAAGATCCCCTGGAGGAGGGAAAGGCTACCTGCTCCAGTATTCTGGCCTGGAGAATTCCACGGACTGTATAGTCCACGGGGTCACAGAGAGTTGGACACAACTGAGCTACTTTCACTTCACATAGTTGATTTACACTGTTGTGTTCATTTCTGCTAACAGCAAAGAGACTCAGTTACACATGTAGACATTCTTTTTCATATCCTTTTCCATTATTGTTTATCACAGAATATTGAATGCAGTTCCCTGTGCTATACAGTAGGACCTTATTGTTTATGCTAGTTTGTATCTGCTAATCCCAAACTCCCAGTCCTTCCCTACCCGTCTCCTTGGCACAAGTCTGTCTACGTCTGAGTCTGTCATCTATGTCTGTGAGTCTGTTTCTGTTTTGTAAATATGTTCATGTGGTATTTTAGAGTCCACATATGAGTGATCTCATATGATATTTCTCCTTCTCTGTCTGACTTACTTCACTTACTGGGATGATCTCTAGGTCCATCCACGTTGCTACAAATTGCATTATTTCATTCTTTTATGGCTGAGTAATATTCCATTGTATATATGTGCCACCATTCTTTTTTATGGCTGAGTAATATTCCATCACATATATGTACCTTGAGTCCCTTCGACTGCAAGGAGATCCAACCAGTCAATCCTAAAGGAAATCAGTCCTGAATATTTATTGGAGAGACTGATGCTGAAGCTGAAGCTCCAGTACTTTGGTCACCTGCTGTGAAGAACTGACTTAATAGAGAAGACTCTGATGCTGGGAAAGATTGAAGGCAGGAGCAGAAGTGGATGACAGAGAATGAGATTGTTGGATGGCATCACCAACTTGATGGACATGAGCCTGAGCAAGCTCTGGCAATTGGTGATGGACAGGGTGGCCTGGCATGGTGCAGTCCATGGGGTTGCAAAGAGTCAGACACAACTGAGCAACTGAACTGAACTGCCTGATGTATCACATCTTCTTTATCCATTCATCTGTCAATGGACATTCAGGTTCCAACTTTTAATAGAGACAAGGGTATTAAAAATATGTCACTGTTAGTAGAATGGATCTGAAGGGTATCACCATTGGGGGGTGCTGATCTCTGACTAGTCCTACATGTATATAGTCGAATGTATATAATCTAATATATATTAGATCAATTCCACAATCTTCCCTCCTTTTGATAAATAAACCTACAGACTGTCCCCAGCTAGCACTCTAGCCTCCTTTCTAAAGACATGGCTTACACTCATCCACCCCCCAAGCAGTCTGGAACTAGAAACCTGGGACTCTTGAACAACACAGAATCAGCTACCAGTACAACACTGTGATCCAGAACTTACCTGATCATTTCAGGCCAGATCACACAAGCTGCAGAATCAAACAGAGTTAAAGAAATGAAATGAATAACTACCTCCTTCCAGAGCTATCAAGTTCCCTGGAGTGAGCCTTACAATGACAGAGGTTCTTTCTTTGGAATGTGGCTAATTGGGGGTGTTAAATGTAAACATCCCAATCTGGTTAATTTTCCATCTGGGATTTCACATTCTATGTCTACAAGAGCTAGGAATTCTAGAAAGTGATTCCCTAATTGTCAACACCTCACAAAAGGGAGGAAAAGAAACATGATTTCAGGGTCAAGTGAACCCATCCAAGTGAGAAGCGGTAATTGAGAGTGTTCAGGCCCCACCAAAAATAATTCCATTTAACTTCAAACTATGCAAAGCAAACAATGCATGGTCCCTGGTTGAAGTCCTTCTTGATAGTTTCTAGGGAAATACTTGAGAGGACTAAGGGGGAGTTGGCCTTTTAAACCCCAGTTGATGTCACAGCAGCTTTCAGCTTATAGACCAGCAGCTATATAATCTGACTCATCCTTCAGAAAATCTATGCACCAAGAATTCAGATCCCAAAGCTTCTAGGTCAGATCCTGTCGAGTAAGAATATCACATAGAAGGGAAAATTTCTGGGTTTTAGGGGTAGATCAATTGGCAGTGGTATAAAGTTCAGACCAACAGACTGTAGGCCCATAAATCTGGCCTACCTATTGTTTTTGTAAATAAAATTTTATTAGAACTCTCATTTGTTTACATATGACTTTGGTTGCTTCCATGCTATTATAGCAAAGGTGAGGAATTGCAACAGAGACTATACAGTCCGCAGAACCTAAAATATTTACTGTCTGACCCTTCACAGAAAAAAAATCTGCATCCCTTGGTGAAAGGTTTCTAAACTTTTTGATCAGATACCCCTACTGATAAAAGAAAGTTATGGATCTGTCACAGGAGTAGGGGGAGGAAAGAAGGTACAATCTGTCTGTGGAACATATGTTGTTACCCTTAAAAATGCATTCCAATATACATTAGATGCAGACACATACTGTTTGATTCCACTTATAAGAGATACCTAGAATAGTCAAATTCATAGAGTCAGAAAGTACATTGGTAGATGCCGGGGCTGGGGGGTGGGGAGGGGGAATGGGGAGTTAGTGTTTAATTGGGACAGAGTTTCAGATTAGGAAAGTGAAAAATTCGGGAGAGGGATGATGGTGAGAAGTGCACACCAGTGTGAATGGACTCAGTGCCACTGAACTGCACAGTTACATATGGTTAATGTAGTATGCTTTAGGTGACTTTTACCACTATTTTTTAAAAAATTGTTTTAAGTTACGGAGCATGTAGCCCTATTATATGGATGAGGTATGGAATATATATATAGCTTCAAAGTGCATGTATGCTAAGTTGCTTCAGCCATGTCTGACTCTTTGCCATTCCATGGACCACAGACTGCCAGGCTCCTCTGTCCATGGGATTCTTCATGCAAGAGTCCTGGAATGGGTTGCCATGTCCTCCTACAGGGGATCTTCCTGACCCGGGAGCAGAACCATGCCTCTTGTCTCCTGCATTGGCAGGTGGGTTCTTTACCACCAGTTCCACCTGGGAAGCCCAGCTTCAAAGTATCTCTCCACAAATTATTTACCAACTGTAAAGGGAAGGATATTAATAGTAACCTTAGTGTGAAAAATCTCCAACAGATATTGCCTTATCCAGGCAACCAAATTAACATCAAAAGCAGGACAAGTCAAAACCACACATGTCCTGGATGATGCCCTAAGAAACCACATCAGCATTATGTGAGCAACAACCACACCAAGAACACATAACTGAATAGAATCTCAAGGAAACATCAGCAAACCTGAATCGAGGGAGAGTCTTCAGGGTCTGTCTGTCAAGGTCATGCAAGGCTGGGAGGGACTGGGGACTGTTCTGCATTAAAGGAAGATCAAAAGATGCAGTGGCAACCTACATGTGATCCTGGACTGGATGCTGGGCCAGGAAAGAAAGTGACTGTTTAAGGTATTATGGGGGCAATTGATCAAGTCTGCATAGGGGCTGTGGATTAGATACTAGTGGTTCATCAATGTTAAATCTTCACATCATTGCACTGTGGCCTTGGAACAGGATGTCTTTGTTCTTAGGAAACAATACGCTGAAATAGTGTAGGATAAATAGACAATATATCTGCAATTTACTGTCAGTTAGATGGTTCTGGGGGAAATCTGTCTCTCCGTCCCACTGTGTGTGTATGTGTGTGTGTGTGTGTGTGTGTGTGTGTCTAAACAGATGATGGATAGATGCTAGAGAAAGAGAAATAATGATAGATGGAGGATAGATGGACAGGTAGATGGACAGATAGGTAGATAAAATGATAAAGAAATGGGGGCAAAATATAAACAGTTGACGAATCTGAGTAAAGGATATGAGGCTTTCCAGATTGCACTAGTGGTAAAGAATCTGCCTGCTGATGCAGGAGATGCTAAGAGATGCAGGTTCAATTCCTGGTTCAGGAAGATCCCCTGGAGGAGGAAATGGCACCCTATTCCAGCATTCTTGCTGGGAGAATCTCATGGACAGAGGAGCCTGATGTGTGTGTGTGTGTGTGTGTGTGTGTGTGTGTGTGTGTGCATAAATAGATGACTAATAGATGATAAAGAGAGATAATGATCGATGGATAGACAGATGGAGAAATAGATAAAATGATAAAGAAATGGGGGCAAAATATAAACAATCGGTGAATCTGAGTAAAGGATATGAAAGCGTTCTTTATGCTATTCTCGCTGCTTTTCTGCAAATGTTAATTATGTTAAAATAAGAATTTTTTTTAATGCAGAACAAAAATCCCCCAAAGCACCCCCAAGGACAGAGCTCTTATTTTTGACTCATTCCTGGCAGCTCAGGGCCTCTGGGTTCATTTATTTTCAGGCCAGTAATACAAAGTGGATTTACCCTGAGGTCTCCATGCTGTTCCCTCCGGCGCCCCCTTCTCATCCCCCAGTTACTGATTTCTGGGTCCCCGCCCAGGATGGCCTCCCTGGGCACCTGCTGCAGGGAATGAGTTTCTCCATGGAATTCAAGACCTTTGGAGTTGGTGGACAGCAGGCTTGTAGAGTGTGTTGTCCTTTTCCCAGATGAGACACAGCATGGCAGTTCTTCTAAAACAAAGGAAGAAAGATGCTGAATTTTGTGCAAATTTTGGTTTGACCAGTCTGGCTTATGCTGCTAATCCTTTCTAATATCCATTCATCCCTTTTTTCCTATATAAACAGGATACTGATTAATTTAGGTGGCAATGTACCTAGAGTCTGTTGAAGGTAACCATGTTATACTGCTCTGGCCAACAGGCAGTGCTGACTGGGGTCAGGAGGGAAGAATTCTGGAAAAAAAACATTTGCTTTCCTCTTAAAGGGGAATAGATGAGATCAGTGTTATCCTTCATCCTATTTCTAGTCCTGAGTATGGATGATGGCTGGAGCTGTGGCAGCCATTTTACAATCATGAGGAAACCCCCAGGAAACTCAGAATGACAGTCCTGATAGCCTTGAGTCATTAAATCATGGCCAACAACTGTCTACTTCTCAGGTGAGAAAAAAATAAAGCCTTATTTGTTTAAAACACTGTTAGTTGTGTATTCCATCACTTTTTTCAAACCAATTTTTAATTGTCATAAAAATAAATCTTATTTTCCTTTTTGTATCTTAGGCTCCAGAGAAGCGCTATGATAAAATATACTGCATTCTATTCTCTTGGCGGTCCCTTCCTGTTCTCCCTGCCACAATAATTTTCAGTTAAACTGTGGGCTTCATTCTTCAGTCCTGATTCAGACAAAGCTCCCACGGGGAACGTTCTCTGCGTAAAGCTGATGATTCCTACTTTCCTTCTCCAAACTGAATATTTTCACTTTTGCTTAATTATTAATATGCTGCAGATATATTTAAGATGCGACCCCAGCATAAAGTATATTTAAAACTTGAACAAGGATTTCCATTACACTGATAAATAAAGGATGAGTTGCCCCAGCCTGCCTTCCCCGACTGCTGAGCTGCTCCCACATGCTTCTTGCCTTGCTGGCAGCTCTTCCGCCTGTTTGTCCAACCAGCTGACAGGATCATCATAAGGATCACGCTCAGAGGAGTGATGAGCCCAGGACTCCACAGGGAATGGCAAATGTAAACAATAGCCAAGAGGCTCTGTGTGAAGATTCGTTTATCAAGACAGATCCAAAGAGGGAGACTAGTTCGGAAATAGATTTTCCCCAGCCTGACTCAGGACACAGAAGAGTGTCCAGCCTCTGTTCAGAAACACTAGCAACCAGACTCCATAGGCTGGGATAGGACAAGCCAACAGATTTTGGGGAGCAGAAACAGCAAAGAGACAGCGAGCACCAGGATGAAACATCAATGTGAATGTTGCTCAGTCAATAGCTAATTTCTTGCAGGTCAAATACAGCTGCAAAGTGTTCATCTGGGTTAAGAAATTATGATACAAACGAACCTATCTACAGGACAGAACAGATGCACAGACATAGAGAAAAGACTTGTGATTGCCAAGGAGGAGAGGAGTGGGGAGAGGGATAAACTGGGAGTTTGGGGTTAGTAGAGGCAAACTATTATTACATTTAGGATGGATAGACAACAAGGTCCCACTGTATAGCACAGGGAACTATATCCAGCCTCCTGGAATAAACTACAAAGGAAAAGGATACACAATAAAAATGTATACATGTGAATAATTGAGTCACCTTGCTATACAGTAAAAATTAGCACAACATTGTAAATCAACTATCGTTGTCGTTTTTTAGTCATTAAGTTGTGTACAACTCTTTTGCGACCCCATGGACTATAGCCCACCAGGCTCTTCAGTCCATGGGACTTTCCAGGCAAGAAGATTGGAGTAGGTTGCCATTTCCTCCTCCAAGGGATTTTCTTGATCCAGAGATCAAAGCCATGTCTCTTACGTCTCCTGCATTGCAGGTGGATTCTTTACCACTAGCACCACCTGGGAAGCCCCAAACTGTACTTCAATTTAAAAAATAATATATATTCTTGATTCAGACATATATATGCACACACACACACACATATATATATAAATCACTTTGCTGTACACCTGAAAGTAACACAACATTGTAAATCAACTATATTTCAATAAAATTAAAATAAAAAGACATTATAATTCCAAAACACCCAAATAATTGGACATTTCTCTAGATAGATTACAGAGAACAAGAGGCCCCTGAAGCTTTGTAATGCTTTTATCATAGATTGCACAGAGATGGCCATGGAAGAATGGGGGACAGAATGGGTGGCTCCCAGGAAAAGTAGAAAAAGAGCCCAGTGTATCCGATAGAGCAGGTAACGTTGCACAGAGATCCCTGTGGCACCAGGGAATGGGCATCTCCACAGAGGTCTGGTGGTGGGTGATGGATTAGGAGGACAGGTCTCACTGAAAGGGATCCAGGGCTACCAGGAGATGGGGATCACTTAGCAAAACCTTGAGGATACCAAGGAACAGGCATGACTTAGGGGAATCCCGGGGACATCAGAGGAATGGACATCACTTTATCAGATCCTGGGACACCGGGGGAAAGACATCACAGACAGCAATCCTGGGAGGATCAGGAGGTATAATTGCATCAGATGCATGAAGGATGTTTACACAGTTGGCCTTCGCCTTGTGCAGCCTCTGCTCCATTATAAGACGACCATGCCCTTGGCAGTATCCTTTCCTTCAGCCCAAATCCCAGAGTGAGACACCCGCAGGGCACCCCCTGAACTCTGAGCCTGAAGCAGAACCATCCACGCATGCCCAGTCCACTCTGCCGGGCTTCACTTGACCCGCATGCCCCAATATGAGAAGCCACTCGCAATCTTCTGTGACTTGGAGACCTGGGAGTGTTTGTTACACAGCAGTTGCTGATTGCTACCTCCCACCTACAGGCTGCCCATGTAGTGGAGGGGAACAGAGAAGTCTATGATTTGTGCTCAAGAACAACAGTCAATTTGTGCAGCCTATTAATTCTATCTGCCTTTGGAGAGAAGATCATTATACAGTAACTCGAGAGATTTTATGCTTCACATCAGAGGGTATCCCATTATACTTTCATAGACTTGAATATCCATGTTTATCAACAACATTTGTCTACAAATGCAAGTTAACATAATAACGTGCTGTGAGCTGGTTTATCACAACCGAGTCAGTGCACGCCCCAGCCTGCCTTGGTTGTTTCTCAGGGGGCCTGGGGGGTCTCAGTCCCACAAAGAGTCCTGGTTAGTGCTTGCTTTATAAAATCAGACAGACAACCTTCAAAACACACAGATGTGTATATTTTATTTCCTTTATTTGATGTCAAGGACTCAAGGATTTATTTTTCAACTATAACATATACTCCATTCCATTGTACAAGCATTTTTCACTTAAAGTCTCAACAATACTGAAAAAAAATCAGAAGCTCAGTGGGAAATTGCTTTTCCGAATCCTATTTTCTACTATTTCAAACTGGAGAAGTTATTACACGTTACACATCCACCCAAATGCTCCAACCAATTTTATAAGTGTAGCTTTAAAACAAAAAGTAAAATCCCTGTATATATATAACAACCTGTCCTGGGAGCAGGTAAAAATCTTACAGCATCACTTGCTGACTATAAGACAATTCATACAATGGTCACAAACAGTTGTTCTGGACGCCATACCCCCAGGATATCTGAGATTCATGGCTCTTTGGTGGGCAAAAGGAAGCCTTTCCAAATATCTTGACTTTGAGGCTCTACCACTTGTATTTTGAGAGAAAGTTGAAACTTTGTTCATTTAGCAATTTGTTTAAAATGTCATCTTGAATTATGGGGTCAAAAATGTGTATTTCTCTTTAAAAACATATCTGAGAAGAGATTTATTTATATCATATATGTGTGTTAAGTTATACATTATATATTAATATATGCATTGTTCCTGTTCTTTAGTTGCTAAGTCATGTCCGACTCTTTGCAACCCCATGGACTGTAGCCTACCAGGCCCCTCTGTCCATGGGATTTCCCAGCAAGAAGAATGGAGTGGGTTGCCAGGCCCTCCTGCAGGGAATCTGTCCAACCTAGGTATCAAACCCAAGTCTCTTGTGTCTCCTACATTGGCAGGATTCTTTACCACTGCACCACCAGGGAAGCTCAGTATATGCATATGCATATATAATGAAGTTTGATTTTAAAAACCAACAAATGCACTTCCAGTACATGTATATGTACCACTTCTTTACCCATTCACCTGT
Source organism: Capricornis sumatraensis (assembly GCF_032405125.1). NCBI lineage: Eukaryota > Metazoa > Chordata > Mammalia > Artiodactyla > Bovidae > Capricornis > Capricornis sumatraensis. The sequence goes on along the minus strand of NC_091085.1, from coordinate 53,250,576 downwards.
TGATGGACATTTAGGTTGCTTTCATGTCTTGGCTATTGTAAATAGTGCTTGATGGCACCTGAGTTCTCCAAGTACCTGAGACTTTCCCGGGTCAGGCTGTGCCTACCAGCGCTTGCTGCAGCTCTAGACACTAGCTACCCTCTAGCGCCACCTACTGGTTCTCTTCCCCCTTCATCCCAGAATTTCCTTGCACTCAAAAACAAGAAGAGATTTTGAGCCGGTGACATTCTCTTTATATTGATTGATTGTGGGAATGGAGGGGTGACGTTCTGATTCCTAAGGTGGTACATTTGTGCTTGGACTTCCCTGGTGGCTCAGACGGTAAAGAATCTGCCTGCAATGTAGGAGGTATGGGTTCGATCCCTGGGTTGGGAAGATCCCCTGGCGAAGGGCACGGGACCCACTCCAGTATTCTTGTCTGGAGAATTCCTCGGACAGAGGAGTCTGGCAGTCCATGGGGTCGCAAAGAGGTGGACACGACTGGGCGACTTTCACTTTCACACATTTTTGCTTGACATTTGTAGAAAATACAAAAATAGCCCAAAGACGAGTCCCAACTATAAACAAGCCTCTCCCACCCATAAAGCCCCACTTTGAAATAACCATTGTTCATATTTTTGGTACCAACTTTCCAGTTTATCTTGTAATATTATTTTATTATGTGTATTTCATGTATATTATATTTACCATATGTATCTTCTCTATACATGTTACATTAGGGGAAGATTACTGTTACTTCATTCTGTTTTCCCTAGATTCTATTCTGTAACCTGGTTGGTTCTATTTAATTCACACTTTCCCTTAATCCATTCTGTTTCAATATTGTCATCGTTATAACAGTCTGTAACTTATGTAATATCTGCCTCCCATTATTTGATATTTCACTTAATTCTGCATGATTTTCTTGGATATAAAGCTGCTTGCTCATCTTTATGCTTTCACAGCAATTTATTCCTGGGAACAAAACATCTAGACCCACCAACTGTAGGCTTTTTTATGGCTTTGGATTCTCTTTGTCTAACTGCCTTCTGTGTGTGTGTGTGTGTGTGTGTGTGTGTGTGTGTGTGTGTGTGTGTTGTGCTTAGTCGCTCAGTCTTGTACTACTCTTTTGTGACCCTATGGACTGTAGACCGCCAGGCTCCTCTGTCCATGGGATTCTCCAGGCAGCAAGAATACTGGAGTGGGTTGCCATTCCCTTCTCCAGGGGATCTTCCCAAACCAGGGATCGAACCCATATCTCTTATGTCTCTTGCATTGCAGGAGAATTTACTGTCTGAGGCACCAGGGTAAGCCCAGTTGCCTTCTAGGAAGTACCAATTGGCGTTCCCACGAACAGCGCCTCTTTCCCTACATCCTCACCAATGTTTGGCAGTATCATTTGTTAAAAATCATAACCAACATGGTATGTAAAACAATGGTAACTCATTGCTTTAATTTGCTGGGGTCAGGGTAGGGGGGCGGTGAGTGCTGCTCAGCCACAAACCAGCTGTTTGACCCCGGGCCAGTCACCTAATTTTTCTGTGCCTCAATTTCTTTGATTGTATGGTAAGAATCATATTGTACACTGGTACAGCTCCTGGCTTGTGTGAGCTTGGGATGAGCCCATACATGGAAAGCCCAGAGGACAGCGGCTTATATACAGGACAGTGTAAATATCGATGGGGAAGGTTGCACCTCTCAGGAGTCTGTTCAGTTGGGCCCGATTTCATTACCCTGAGCTCATAGCAGCTCTCTTGAAACAATGTTATTTAATTGTGAGCAACTTTGGTTGCTATGACTTTTACCATTAGGAAGATCTGATCTACATTTCACGTTTTACCCAAATGGGTGTTTCCCTAGTAGCTCAGATGGCAAAGAATCTCCCTGCAATGCAGGGATCCAGGTTTGATTCCTGGTCAGGAAGCTCCCCTGGAAAAGGAAATGGCACCCCACTCCAGTATTCTTGCCTGGGAAATTCCATGAACAGAGGAGCCTTGCAGGCTACAGTCCATGGGGTCCCAAAGAGTCAGACACGATTGAGCTACTAACACTTTCACTTTATCCAATAGAGTAGAAAAGACTTTAGGAGACTAACATGAATGGGTAATTTTCAATTGTATGGTCTTTTGGAGTTTGAAAAGCTTCTTCTAATTTTAAAATAATAATAAGATTAATTCATAGATGGATAGTATAATGGATAAAATTATGTTAAAGCAAATACAGCAAAATACTAATTTTAGAATCTAGATGGTGGGCAGACCTATACTGATGGCACAACTTTTTCACTTTTCTATGTGTTTGAAAAAATGTTTTAAAAGTTGTTAATGGGGAGAACTCCTTTTTTGACATTATTTCATTTTTTCACTCTCTGACCAAGCAGATTTCTGAGTCTCTTTATCTTGATCTGTCTTTCTTGTCTAAGTTCTGAGTGTCAGTGTTATGGGGTCTTGCCTGCAACTCTTCCCCTTTGTACACTAGGTTCCTCAAGCAAGACTAATGGCTTTGGGGCTCAGTCACCCCTCCTCCCCTGGCACCTCCCCTCACCTCTCCAGCACCCACTCCTTCAGTGAGGGCCACCCTGACTCTGACAGCTGTCCACAGCCCTCCCCCCACACACCTGGGTGGTAACTCAAGTTCAACCATTCAAACTGAGGGGCACCATTACCATCAAGAATCTTAAGTTTTATATATGTATACACACACACACACACACACACACACACACACACACACAATGGAATACTACTCAGTCATAAAAAATGAAATACTGCCATTTTCAGGAACATGGATGGGCCTAGAGATGATCAAATTCAGTGAAGTCAGTCAGAAGGAGAAAGACAAATATCATATCATATCATTTATATGTGGAATCTAAAAAATTATACAGATCAACCTCTTTATAAAACAAAAACAGTCTCATGGACACAGAGAACAGACTTGTGGTTACTGAATGGAAAAGGGGAGGAGGAAAAATTAGGGGTTTGGGATTAGTAGATACACACTACCATACATAAAATAGGGGATCTTCCCAATCCAGGGACTGAACTCGGGTCTCCTGCATTGCAAGCAGATTCTTTACTGTCTGAACCACTAGCAAAGCCTGAGATAAACAACAAAGGAACCATACGCAATATCTTGTAATAACTTATGATGGGGAAGAATCTGAAAAAGAACATATACATGTGTATAGGGCTTCCCCAGTGTCTCAGTGGTAAAGAATTCACCTGCAATGCAAGAACTGCAAGGGATGCAGTTTCGGTTCCTGGGTCGGGAAGATCCCTGGAGGAGGGCCACGGCAACCCAGTTTCCAGTACTGCTGCCTGGAAAATCCCATGGACACAGGAGTCTGGCGGTCTACAGTCTATAGGATTGCAAAGAGCCGGACACAAACAAAGCGATTTAGCAAGCACACAAACATGTATGTATGTAGGTGAAGTGAAGTGAAAGTCACTCAGTCGTGTCTGACTCTTTGCGACCCCATGGACTATACAGTCCAAGGAATTTTCCAGGCCAGAAGACTGGAGTGGGTAGCCTTTCCCTTCTCCAGGGGAACTTCCCAACCTAGGGATCGAACCCAGGTCTCCTGCATTGCAGGCGCATTCTTTAGGAGCTGAGCCACGAGGTTTGTATGTATAACTGAATCACTTGGCTGTACACCTGAAACTGGCAAGATATTGTGAATCAAGTGTAGTTACATTTTTAAAAAGAGCCTCAAGTCCTCCCCCATCCAGCCCCACGCCAGCCCTCTCCTGCAGCTCATGGGCTGGAGTTATTTTATTTCCGTGGGCTGAGGGGCATCCCAGCACTCTCATAGTCTGTGCTGCTGCTTGCCCAGACCACTTTCCCCCAGTCCACAAGAATAGCATAACCCCATCACACAGCAGCACTGCAAGCCCTGGGTCCAGTCTCTCAGGACAGGATATCACTGAAGAATCCAGGTCACCCTCTTTCACCACCTGGCTGACCTCAGCTTCCCCCGGGGGAGAATTATTAACAAGACGGCGGCCAGGGCAGAGTGAGTCCGGAGCACAGGTGGTTTGTTTGTGTGGCTTGAATGTTGGGAATTTCACAGGGGCTCAGACCCCCTCAGGGCCTGCGGACAAGCTCATCACTAAATCACTGGCTCCTGCTTTGGTCACCTAGGTATCCTTTTCCCCATGGCCCCCCTCCCCATTTCCAATAGGATTAGGAGAAGCCACTAAGCATTGTGGGAAACTCCCTCCCGTTGCCTTCTCAGGAGGCTGCGATTATGAAAGCCCTGGCCCAGTGTTTTATTCCACCTATTGACCAAAGAGTCCCCTGCTGTCTTGGGATCCTTCACAGGGCTGAATAGGCTCCAGTTTACAAAAGCGGTCGCGGCAGGGATGTTTTCCACGGTGCCGTCCTACAGGTAACCATTGTCTGCGGATTATTCATGTACTGCGAGCTTTGGAGGCCTGAAGTCGGAAGGGGCCCGCCTTCACAAACGATGATAAACAGCTCTTAAAGGGTCGCACAGGTCAGCGAGAAATGGGATTTGATTGACACAGATTCTATTGACCCAGAGTTTTTAAGAAAACAGTTACCAAGGAGAAAAAGAAGCCACATTCCACAGCTGGGCAAAGAGCCTGGACTCAGGGATTGTGACAGAGCGCCCTCTGCTGCTCATTCAAGGCTCTGCAGACCATGAGAGCAAATCGCAGCGAAAACCCAGGCTTGTGCTATATAATAGTTTCTCACTAGTTATCTATTTTATGTATAGTAAGGCAATGGCACCCCACTCCAGTACTCTTGCCTGGAAAATCCCATGGACGGAGGAGCCTGGTAGGCTGCAGTCCATGGGGTCGCTAAGAGTCGGACACAACTGAGTGACTTCACTTTCGCTTTTCACTTTCATGCATTGGAGAAGGAAATGGCAACCCACTCCAGTGTTCTTGCCTGGAGAATCCCAGGGACGGGGGAGCCTGGGGGGCTGCCGTCTATGGGGTTGCACAGAGTCGGACACGACTGAAGCGATTTAGCAGCAGCAGCAGTGCGTATATGTCGATTCCAATCTTCCAATTTATTCCTCCTTCTTGCCTGCAGGTAACCATAAGTTTTGTTTTCTACATCTGTGACTCTGTTTGGTAAATTTAGTTCATTTGTGCCATTTTTTTAAAAGTCCATATGTAAGCAGCATCATATAATATTAGTCTTTCTCTGCCTAAGTGCATTTTTAAGACCACATGAGCTGTGGCTGTTCAACATCCCTGGAAGAGAAGTTCCTCTTGTTATTTCCCAGGACAGTGTGATGGGCCCACTCCCGGGGCATTGATGGTTTGAACAGGTTTCCCAAAAGGGCAACTTTTGGTCAAAAGATGTTGATCTGCAGATGTTGTCATGAAGCTTCAATACCCTCAGCTTTTGGGATAAGCAACAAATATGGAGTGTGACGTGTCCTCCTGGAATGGACCCCCTGCCCCCACAGAGGGTCAGCTCCACGTCCTCCATGGGTACAGTGTCAGCACCCTAGAAGTTTCCCCGACTCCACAGGCACTGGCTAACCCAACATCCTTCTTACCCATGGGGAGACTAAGGCCCAGAGAAGAGAGCAGAGTCAAGGAAAGATACCATCATTGAAGTGACAATGATGGAATGAAATGCGTCTCAGATTTTATGAAAACTAATCATTCAACTGAACTCAATCAAGCTTATTCATCAACAGAGAAGGTAGTGAAAGAAGCGGGTGATGTCATCTGGAAGTGTATTGTTCAAGACTTGCTTCTTTGAGAGAAAGGCAGGCAACTCCCTGTTCAAATGAAAATACATCCCCAGGAGGGTTTTCAGCTCCACCATAGCCAGGGCCCCATCCCAGCATCTCGCTCAATGGAGATACCTGGTCCTTCATCCCTGATACCCAGCTGGTCCCCTGGTTCTGCCCAGTGCCTCCTTGTAAACACATCTGTATCTCTCCTTTCCTCCCAAGCCCATCCCTTCATCTTTGGCAAGACCCTCCACAGCCTCAGAGGAGAGGTTCCAGTCTCTGCTTTTACAGATCATACACAGAACACTTGAAGGGGAGAGCCATCACTGAGAAGGTCAGTGGCATTGTCTGGAAGAGGGCAACGTGGTTCCCCCAGAAGGACCCAGGCTCTCCGTCAGCTTCTGCGTGTTGCTTCTCTGTTCAGTGGCTTCCCATGACCTGTCACGTGGACATCTCAGCTCCTCCCTCTGGCTTCTCTATGAAGTGTGGGGCTAAGTGTGAAATGGAAGTGGGAAACAGAAAAAGGGTTGTTAGAGGCACTAAATTATAACACTGCTCCACCTGTGTGGTATCCCTATCAACCCATCATGGTGTCTTATTTTTTAGTCTTTTAATTCATGATTTTTATTTTTTAATTAAGACTTGACAATGCTGGAGCTGCAGGAGACATGGGTCTGATCCCTGGTAGATCGATAAAATGATAAAGAAATGGGGGCAAAATATAAACAGTCAATGAATCCGAGTAAAGGATATAGGGCTTCCCAGGCGGCACTAGTGGGTAAAGAACCCACCTGCCAATGCAGGAGATGTAGGAGGTGCAAGTTCAATCCTGGGTGGGGAAGATCCCCTGGAGGAGGAGATGGCAACCTGCTCCAGTATTCTTGCCTGGGAAATTCCATGGACAGAAGAGCCTAGTGGGCTACAGTCCACGGGGTCGCAAACAGTCAGACACGACTGAGCACATACATTGCTGTACAATGTTGTGCTAATTACTGTCGTGCAGCAAAGTGATCCAGTTATACAACATACACACATTCTTTTTTATATTCTTTTCCATTATGATTTATCACAGGACATTGAATGTAGTTCTCTGTGCTATACAGTAGGACCTTGTTGTTGATCAGGGCATCTTTACTTGCTATTTAATGCCATGCTTCCTGGGACAGGAAAATACTCTCACGGTGAGAACAGGTCTGCACAGGTTTGGGAGGTCCTGTCCCGTAACTCAGCACGCAGCCCACTTTCCACCAGCCTCTAGACCAGGCCAGGAAACTCAGTCCCTCTTTCCATGGACCCAATAACCCAGCCTACTCTGGACAGTGCCCCCTTAGATGTTGGCATCCTCCATGTAGGGGTGCACTTGGTGCCTGGACAGGGGGCAGGTGAGGGTTCACCTGCCAGCCACTGCCAGGCCCCCCTGAGGCCCTGCAGTATGTGTGCGCCTGACCCTGACACCCTGTGCAGAGCCCAGCCCCAGGGGCCACAGGGCAGCAGGCTGGGCATCAGAGTGGAAGTTGGTGGGGAGGGGCCAGGTGTGCAGGCGCTTCCCTGGTAGCCCAGTCATTAAAGAATCTGCCTGCAGTTTAGGAGACCTGGCTTCGATCCCTGGGTCGGGAAGATCACCTGGAGAAGGGAGTGGCTACCCACTCCAGCATTCTTGCCTGGAGAATTCCATGGATAGGAGAGCCTGGCGGGCTACAGTCCATGGGGTCGCTAAGAGTCGGACACGACTGAATGCACAGGTGTGCAGGGTGTTGAGGGTGAGGCGTGGCCACCTGAGAACCCATCCAGGGAGGCAGAGGGACCACCTGAGGGCACACAAGCCCGCGGCACTCACTCCATTGTCCCATCAGACCCCACAAGACACCCACTCAAGGACAAAATGATTACGAAGTATAAGATGGCAGACGTTATGAGCTAGGTTGTCCCCCTAGATTTCATACGTCAAAGCCCTAAAACCCAGGGCCCCCAAAATCTGATATTATTTGAAAATAGGGTCCTTGTGGATGGAATCAGTTAAGATGAGGTCTGGAGTAGGGTGAGCCCCTAACCCAACATGACTGCTGTCCTTATGGAAAGGGGGGAATTCAGGCACAGACAGGGTGCAGGAAGGAAACACATGAAGACATGGGGAACACGGCGGGCAGGGAGGGGGGGTGGCATCTGCAGGCCGAGGAGAGAAGCTCCGGACAGTCTCCTTCATGGTCCCGGAAGGAGCCAGCCCTGCGGCACCTGCACTGTGAGACGATTCATTCCTGCTAGTTCAGCCGCCTAGTCTGCAATGCTTTGTCACGGCTGCCCCAGGACAAAGAGACTGCGGCATATTGAACCCCTAGTGCAGGGCCTCCTGGGTTTGGGGCTTCCAGTGACCACATGAGTCTCACCCAGGAGGCTGCTGGCTTTTGAGTTTCCACTAGTGAAGGCCTCCCGATTTTTCCTCCTGAGCATGCATTTTCTCTTTTCTACTAATGGCACTCTGATTTGAGGGAAGAAGCACACCCAATATGCTGTGTGGATTTTTTGTGCATTTTTGGGGGGGTTTCCCCAGCTCTGGGCCCCAGGATGCCCAAGTGGCATCACCATCCCATCTCTCTAGCCAGCTTAGCAGACACAGAGATGGGAAAGTGACCCACGACCTGGACATTCCCGGGAGTTTCTCTCTCTTTTTAACAAAACTTTATTCATTTATTTTTGGTTGTATGGGATCTTTTGTTACTGTACATGGGCTTTCTCTAGTTGCGGTGAGCAGGGCTTACTCTCTGCTTGCCGTGTGTGGGCTTCTCACTGGGGTGACTTCTCTTGTGGCAGAGCACAGGCTCTCGAGCACAGGCTTCAGTAGTTGTGGCACACGGGCTTAGCTGCCCCTCAACATATGGGGCCTCCCTGGACCAGGTGGATAAGAATCCACCTGCCAATGCAAGGGACACAGGTTCTATCCCTGGGCTGTGGAGCAACTAACTCCATACACCACAATGGCTGAGCCCTTGAGCCCTAGAGCCCGAGCTCTACAACAGGAGAAGCCGCCGCAATGAGAAACCCGTGCACCACAGCTAGAGAGTGAGCCCTGCTCGCCACAACTAGAGAAAAAAAAAACCCTCATGCAGTCAAAAATAAATAAATAATTTTTTAAAATAAATTAAAAATTAAAATAAAGAAAATTCTTTTTTTTTAAGTTTGTGCAAGATGGAGAGGAACTCAAAATAGAGTGGAAAAGAGAACACTTGTTGGAAGCTTACTATCTGCACTCTTCAAAAGGATTCACATTTTCAAAATCAATCCCCACTCTTCAAGGAAGGGATGATTATTAATATCATTAGCTCTGATTCATGGATGGGTCAGTCTAAGGAAGGCCCACTCTAGTGGACTCGGGCTGGCACGGGGTTGGAGAGGAACAGGTTATCAAGTTCTGCTAACACTCTTTGCTGGAAAGTTCCATTCAGACTGATATCTTAGCCGCTCCCTATTCTCCACCATGGGTCTCATCGATCCTGCCACCAATACAGTAACTATTTTATTACTTTGTCACAACACACTTCACCGTTATTTATGGGAAGTCCTTCCCTTACATTTCTTTTTTGGCAGAAATGTCCTTTTTTATCTTCCTAGATGAATTTGAAACACACTGGGCAACATTTTCAAAAATAATAGAGGAAAATTAACTCTTGAAATATTGAGTCTTTCCACCCGGAATTATGATGTCTATCTTCATTTATTTAAAAGTCCTTTTACATCTCTTGTGAGACCTCAGTTTTCTTTAAACAAGCAAACCTCTCCCCTTGCATATTCAAAGAAAAAAAACAAACCTCTCTTAATACCTAGGTTATAAAGTCAAAATTGAAGATACTAACCTGTTAGAAATGGGCAATAATGAAAACTGAGATGAAAAAGAACAATCATACCTATACATTTTGAGCCCCATAAACATCGATCCTTTGATTAAAAGAATAAATAAATGAATCATTTCTGTTTATCTCAGGTAAATATATCATTTCTGATAGGTTTTTTAGCATTTTGAAAAGGACTCCTGACAATTCCACATGATCCCCTCCAAGACCCCAGGCGGGGACCACTCCCCTGGGCTATGTGACCACTCCCCTGGGCTATGTGGCCACTCCCCTGGGCCATGTGGCCACTCCCCTGGGCTATGTGACGTCACTAAAATGTGGGACAAGCTGTGGCACTGACAGCAACCCAGCAACCAGGACCCTCAGCAAACTGACTCAGCTCCCAGGCTCTTCCCTGAGGCCATGATAGGCTGCCCTTCCCTTCCTAAGGGACAGAGGAGCTGCACGCATGCCTGGGGCCATCTGCCATCCCCTACCATGGCCAACACTCAGTGTGGGCTGCAAGAAACTAGTAGACAGACGAATGGATAAAGAAGATATGGTACATATATACAAAACTGGGTCATTTGCAGAGATGCGGACGGACCTAGACACTGTCATACAGAATGGAGTAAGACAGAAAGAGAAAAACAAATATCGTATATTAATGTATGTATGGGGCTTCCCAGTGGTAAATGATCCACCTGCTAGGCAGCAGACACAGGTTCAATCCCTGGGTCAGGAAAATCCCCTGGAGAAGGAAATAGCAACCCGCTCCAGTATTCTTTCATGGGAAATTCCATGGACAGAGGAGCCTGGTGGGCTACAGTCCATGGGGTCACAGAGTCAGACACGACTGAACGACGGAGAACACTCACAGCACCGTGTGTAAAATAGCTAGCGAGTGGGAAGCTTCTGTGCAGCACACGGAGCTCAGCTCGGTGCTCTGTGATGACCGAGAGGGGTGAGTCATGTCCTCAGACAGCCCCGCCCCGGCTGGGCTACAGCCCTGCGTCCAGAGCCAGGGCTGGAAGTACTGCTGGCTGAGCACCACCAGCGAGCAGCCACCTCGGTCATTTCAGTCCCGGAGGGGATGCACATTGTCTCTGCTGACTGCCTTCCTCTCTCTGAGCTTGAAACCAGGGGTAATGATTCATCAAATCTACTTCACTTGCCTTTACCGATCAAGGTCATGCGTCTCCTCCAAACACCACGTAGCCTGAACAGGAAGATGCTGCCTTGAATGGTGCCTCAGGAATTCGGAGTCAGCTGTGTCCAATTTCGAGCTGAATCTGGTTAGGACTGGCTGGAACCAACCACCCTCCAGTGGGGCATGTGTGTGTCGCTTGGTGACCTTTTGACATCGAGGGCTGAAATCTCTGCCCTCAGATTGTGCTATGCTGTTCAGTTGCTCAGTCGTGTCCAGTTCTTTGTGACCCCATGGACTGTAGCCTGCCAGGGTCTTCTGTCCATGGGATTCTCTAGGCAAGAATACTGTGGTGGGTTGCCATTTCCTCCTCCAGGGGATCTTCCCAACCTAGAGATCAAACCCATGTCTCCTGCTTGTCAAGCTGATCCTTTACCACTAAGCCACCTGGGCAGCCTCGGCGCTAGGCGCATCTGTTTTTGAATGTTGCTTTGAGGTTAAAGCATCTGCCTCCAATGCGAGAGACCTGGGTTCGATCCCTGAGTCAGGAAGATCCCCTGGAGAAGGAAATGGTAACCCACTCCAGTATTCTTGCCTGCAGAGTCCCATGGATGGAGAAGCCTGGTAGGCTACAGTCCACGGGGTCACAAAGAGTCGGACACGACTGAGCGACTTCACCTTCACCTAGCTTTGCCTGCACAGAACCACGATGATGCTCGTCTTTTCAATCACCTTTTCCCACACTCCCCACACCTGGTACCACCCAGCTGCTTTATTCTTCATTCCTTAAGTGCTCCAGTCCCTCACCTTCCGGGAGGAGGACCTGAGACTTGTTCTCTTGTCCCCTCACTTAGCTGCCTTGCAGACAAACCCCTTCTTGGCGCAAACCTCGGGGCTCACGTTTTGACTGCTGCACATCGGGCAATGGGCTCTTTGCCGCCAGGCAGCACATGTTTTGTTCCCAGCACAGCACTGGGTGCTGGGTAATGGGAATTGGCGACATGACAATGGCCACAGAGAGGAGCAAAAGGGACATGCACCGTGAAGGCCAGGACGGTGGCCCTGCAGGCAGGAGTGTGTGTGTGTGGACTCCTCGCAGTAGGGGCTGCCCCATCCACTGGCCTCAACTGGGCCCCACTGCCCTCGGTGGTTTACAGCTCTCTCCCGAGGTCTTCAGGGCCCATGTGTATCCCTAACCCAGTGTGAAGACAGGAGACGTGGCCTCTGAAAGGTGATTCCCAGAGAGACTCTGAGGGAATTTCAAGGTGCCTGGGAAAGATCCGGGAGGAGGTAAGGTCACTTCCAGACACCTCCAATCATGGTGAGACAGACTCGGGTGGTGCCTCCAGAAAGACTCAGGACGGGGGAAAATGTTGGGTGTCATGTGTAGCTACAAATATGTGGGAAGATTCAGAGACCAAGAAATTTTAAACCAGTTCCTAGTGCAACAAGAAAACATATATATATGTGCACATACACATAAGCATATACATACATATAAACATATATATGCATATACGTAAATACACATGTATACATATACATACACAAACATATACCATACACACAAATGTGTACCTACACGTATACATACACATGCAATATGTATACACTATATGTAAAGAAAAGAGGTTGGGTTTTCACCAGTAATCCCACTCCTGGGCGTATATCCAGAGAAAACTCTTAATTTGGAAAGAACATATACATGCAACCTTATATTCATAGCAGGACTATTCACAATATGGAAGTCACCTAAGTGTCCATCAAAAGAGGAATGGATGAGAAGATGTAGTATATATATATATATATGATGGAATATTACTCACATAAAAAGGATGAAATAATGCAGCAACATGGGTGGGCCTAGAAACGATCATAGTATTTCAGACAAGACAAATATGATATCACTTATATACAGAATCTAAATAAATGACACAAATTTATTTATTTCTGAAAAAGAAACAGATTCACAGACATAAGAAAAGAATTATGGTTACCAAAAGGGGCTTGGCAGGAGGGATAAATTAGGAGTTCAGGATTAGTGGATAGACACTGCTATATATAAAATACATAAACAAGGGTCTTACTGCATGGTATAGGGAACTGTGTGTTATAGTAAACACACAGGAAAAGAATATGAAAAAGGAATAGACTAGGAATAGGAAAAGGAATATTAAATAGGAATAGGAAATAGGAAGAGAATATGAAAAAGAATATATACATGCATGTCTATGTATACTGAATTCTTTTGTGGGTCACCAGAGACTAACACAGTGTTGTAAAGGCAAGGATACTCTTCTCTCTCACAGGAAATCCCGTCCAGTGCCCCCTCATGCAGCCCTGGGGAGCCAACACTTAATTCAGACCCCTCCTGAGTGGGCTTTCATGGAACTGGGGAGGAGAGTGATGAGACTCAGATGCTGTGTTTCAGGGTGTCCTGGGCCAGTTCCCTGAGCTGAGCCCACATTAATGCATTTTACTCAGAAAGCCCACCTATTTACAGGCATGACTGTGATATCTACCTGTGCCCAAACTAGGAATTCCTCCCAAACTGAGAACAATCACTTGGATTTTTTTGTTTTTTAGAACTCAATGGGAGAGAAAGTAAAAGATAGCAAGAGGTTAAGAGAGGCCTGTTCACAACCTGAAAGTAGAGAGTTATTTTATTTGGCGGGAATGTTTAGGACTCCAAGCCCGGCAGACAGCATCTCAGTAGCTCTGAGAAAACTGCTTCAAGAAGGCAGGAGGCTATATATAAGTTTGCAACAAGGGGAGCAGGCAGTGAACATCAAAGATCAGGTATCAAGTTAAATAATGTAGCATTCCATGTATGGGAAGACGGCAGCCTCTGGGCTCACTGAATTCACTCCTTTCCCATGCACCTCAGCTATCTGGGGCCAATCATGTTTCCTTGTTCACCTTGCTTCTTGCAAGGCTGCTTGTTCACCAGCTCCTCAGCAATCACTGTGAGGGATGGAGGCATCTGCTGGATCGCAGCTTGGGTAGCCCCCATTCACATTTGGAGGCCAGAAATCGCTGATGGTTGTGACATTTCTTGTTAATTGATGTGGTAGGAGATATTTTCATTTCACAAGCCTGAGGGTTTCCCTCCCCCTTTGATGTCTTGCAAGACAAGATACTGCCCAGGCATTGATGCTCAGGCTGTCAGTCCTTTAAAGAGGTGGAGAAGAGGATGTTCCCTGTGCTCTTTTTTTGTTTGTTATCTTTTTTATTGAAGTATAACTGATTTACAATGTTGTGTTAATTTCTGCTCTAAAGCAAACTGATTCAGTAATTTATATATATATATATATATATACTTTTTCCATATTCTTTTCCATTAGGGTTCACCCCCAGACATTGAATATAGTTCCCTGTACTATACAGTAGCACCTTGTTGTTGATCCATCCTATATATAGTAGTTTGCACCTGCTAGCCCCGAACACCCAGTCCTTCCCTCCTCCCAATCCCTTAGCAACCATAAGTCTGTTCTCTGTGTCTACGAATCTGTTTCTGCTGTGTCAATAGGTTCATTTGCTTTCCTAAAACTGACACAGACTTGTAATTAACATAATACCATGTCTGTCGCATCCAACAAAATTAATCATCTCACAGGCACTCCATAGTCAAATTTATCTGATTAGCTCAAAAACATTTACCTTTGATTTTGCTCAAATGAGGACCACATGTTACACTGATGTTTATTTCTCTGAACTCTTCCTTTCCTACAGATGCATCAACCTTAATTAATCAGGAATATATCAAAAGAGGGGCTTCCTGTTGGTCCAGCGGCTAGAACTCCAAGCTCCCAATGCAGGAGGCCTGGGTTTGATCCCTGATCGGGGAACTAGATCCCACACGACACAGCTAAGAGTTTGAATGCCACAACTAAGACCTGGTTCAGCCAAATAAATAAACAAGGCAAAAAAAGGAGAGAGAGAGAGAAAGAGAGATGCATCAAAAGAGCAAGCAGGCAGGATTTAAAACAAATGAGGGTCCTATCAGGGTGAGGGGAGTGGGATTAGAAGGCATTGCCTGCCCCTCATTGCCCCTTTCTTCTTTGCAAATAAATAAACCATCCCTTGGAGGGTCACAAAGACCTTGATGAATCTTGCTTACAAGCAATGGTCATAGATTATCAATAGATTATCAATCTCCTCTGTAGCTGGGAGATGGATAATTATCACGGCTCTGCCAAGATAATTATCATGGCTCTGCTGACTCCTTGGGGGAACTCCCCCAGGTATTATGGGGGTAAAAAGATGAGTAGGATGTGCTGCAGTGAGGAGACTGGGATGTAAACCCCACGACCCCACACCCCAGTCCCCCTGCATGTGTCCCTAGGCCTTGGGGTTTATCCTTAAATCAGTTCATTATTTCTTCCACAATGCAAATATAAAGTCAAGTGTGGCAAGTCACAGAAAAAGAAATGCATTAACTGTTGTGCAAATTCAGAGAATTAAGAGCTCCTAGTGTAACCTACGGAGAAGGCAATGGCAACCCACTCCAGTGTTCTTGCCTGGAGAATCCCAGGGACGGGGGAGCCTAGTGGGCTGCCGTCTCTGGGGTCACACAGAGTTGGACACAACTGAAGCGACTTAGCAGCAGCAGCGTAACCTAGGGCTTCCCAGGTGGCCCTAGTGGTAAGGAAACCACCTGCCAATGCAGGAGACGTCAGAGATGCAGGTTCAGTCCCTGGGTTTGGAAGATCCCCTGGAGGAGGGCACAGCAACCCACTCCAGTATTCTTGCCTGAAGAACCCCATGGACAGAGGAGCCTGGCGGGCTTTGGTCTATAGGGTCACAAAGAGCTGGACATGACTGAAATGACTTAGCCTAGCCTAGTGTAACCTATGTGGGTGCCAGGGCCCTCGTGGAAGATGCTCCTCATGAACTAGGCAGAATAAAAAGGAATTCCAATCTTTAGTCATGCTTCTAGAAAAAGATTTCAGGCATTTCATTCATAAACCATAACAATCGTGTTGAATTACTTGTTAAATCTACTATTTATTCTGGAAGAGTTTCAGATTTGGAGACATTGTGGCTATTCCTATGAGCATCTTCTTTCCTTCTGAACCCAATTCTCTACACTTAGAAACCTCTCACTGACTCCCTACCCCAGCCCACCTCCCCTGGAAAATATCCTTTCTGTTACAGCAAAAACAGAACTGAGTGAACAGCCTTTGGCACATACCAGCCAAGCAGTCTTGGAAGAGTCATGCAATCTTGGTTATTCCCTAGCTGTTACTACTACTAACACACACTTGTAGCTGGACTTGTCCATCATAAAGCTAATTACTCTGACTCCATTTAGATTATACACTGCACCTGGCATCCTTCTCCCCCTACCCTCTCTTGTAGCATTCTGCATTTCAGAAAGAAAGTGCAGGCTGATAACTTCAGGGATACCAGACCCGGCTGCTGAGTTGCCCGATGCCAGCTGTGGTTGTTTTGAAATCTTGAAAAAGAAAAAAAAAATGCAAAACCTTCATGAGGATATAAAACCTCTCCCTATTCCTCAGAGAAGAGGGCACAGTTCTTGAGGTGCTAGCCTCCTGTGTTCTCCCCCTTGCCTGGCAAAAAGAATAAAGCCACTCTTTTCTATTTCCTCCAAATGCTGCCTCCGTATTTCTATTCGGCATCGGTGGACAGGGAGTCAAGGTTTTGGCAGCCTTCCTAGCACCCAGCTTCCAGAAATCGTGAGTCCTTCTTTCTTGGTTTACTCTCCCGTTCAACTACTACAGCAGCCCCTGGGTCTTTTTCTGTTTTTTATCCTGTTTCTTCACCAGTTTCACCCTAGTTTTCCCTCCCATGGAATGTGCTAGAATCAGCTCAGCATGCAAGCCCCTCCCCTCTCTTTCTGTCTCTTCCCTTCTCTCCACCCATTGCCCTGACTCTGTTCTGCTTCATGAAAAAAATGACAAACCAATAGGAAGACACATTCTCTTAGAGGTGGAGGAAGCGGGCAGAGTCAAATTCTCCCCTGTGGGTGGCATGGTGGGTGGTCTGACTGCTGCAAGTACTCACTTTTTGGCAGACTGTGTCTGTTCATGAAAAGTGCCCAGTCTGAACAGCCCTGGAGATGCCCACGGCTGGAGGGATCATCCCAGTTCCACACGTCACGGTCCCAGGAACTGGACAGGGAAATTCTGCCTTGAGGTTTGCAGGAGACCTCTCCCCAAAAAGAGGATGTCTGCATGGCTGATGTTACCTCTGCTGAGACGTTGCCCAAAATACTCTGCTCACTACTCTGCTTTGCAATCTGACTACTGGAGTAAGGGCTTCTGACGAGCGTCAAGTGGGTGTGCGTGAAGCATGTCACCGTATTTTGAACAAAGCAGCTGTGGCCACAGGAAGCTGTTCACTGTGGAACACTGGTCTCCTCACTGAGGACAGAAACCTCTTAGCAGTTGCCCTTCAACCAAAGCATCAGAGCCACTCCCAGTTTCCTGGGTCCCGTGGCAAGCACTTCTGTTTATTTATCCAGGGATCTCCAGTTTATATCAGACATGGCTTTCTGATAAAAAAACATCCCTACTAACAGACATTTCTCCAAGGAAGACATACAGATGGCCAACAGGCACATGAAAAGATGCTCAATGTCATTATTAGAGAAATGCAAATCAAAACCACAGTGAAGTATCACCTCACAACCAGTCAAAATGGCTATCATTAAAGTCTACAAATGAAAAATGCTGGATGGGGTGTGGAGAAAAGGGAACCCTCCTACACTGTTGGTGCAGCCACTATGGAGAACAGCATGCAGGTTCCTCAAAAAACTAAAAATGGAATTACCACGCTGCTGCTGCTGCTAAGTCGCTTCAGTCGTGTCTGACTCTGTGTGACCCCATAGACGGCAGCCCACAAGGCTCCCCCGTCCCTGGGATTCTCCAGGCAAGAACGCTGGAGTGGGTTGCCATTTCCTTCTTCAATGCATGAAAGTGAAAAGTGAAAGTGAAATCGCTCAGTCGTGTCCAACTCTTCGCAACCCCACGGACTGCAGCCTACCAGGCTCCTCCATCCATGGGATTCTGCAATCCCACTCCTGGGCATATATCCAGAAAAAACTTTAATTCAAAATGATACATGCACCCCTATGTTCACAGCAATAGCCAAGATGCAGAAATAACTGAAGTATGCATCGAGAGAAGGGTGGGTAAAGATGTGGTATGTGTGCAATGGAAGATTACTCAGCCCTTAAAAAGAATGAAATACTGTCATTTGCAGCAACATGGATGCAACTAGAGATTATCTTACAAAGGCAAGTAAGCCAGACAAATATCGTATGGCATCACTTATATGTGGAAACTAAAATATGACACAAACAGTCTACAAAACAGAAACAGACTCACACAGAGATAGACTTGTGGTGGCCAAGGCGGAGGGTCTGGGGAAGGATGGACTGCAAGTGTGGGGTTAGCAGATGCAAACTAGTATATGTAAGATGGATAAACAACAAGGTCCTACTGTACGGCACAGGCAACTAGAGTCAATATCCTGTGATAAACCATAATGTAAAAGAGTATTTTTTAAAAATGTATATATGTGCATATACTAAGCCACTTTGCTCTACAGCAGAAACTAATGGAACATCATAAATCAGCTATGCTTCAATTAAAAATATATATTGCCTGCCACTCTAGTAAACAATGCATGTTGCCCACAATCAAGTCATCAGCCACTCAGCCTGAGGGGACGCAGGTGGAGAAAAGCAGGACACTGGCCCTGGATAGCTAAGGTGCATATTAAAGGAATAATTTCACTGAGCCCTGACTCTCTCATCTTCCCATCCCTAGAAAATCACAAAAATCATTGAGATGTCTGGTTTTCTAATGAGCATTAACCTTTCAGTGTTGGACTACATGTTTGTTTTTTAGCGAAAACTCATATACATCCTGGCTGCTCCCCGACCTCTTTGGAGCAGTCCCTCAGAGCGATCTAAGAGGCTGTACCCAGCTTACATCCTTGGTAAAGCCACCAAATGAAACATCATTCTCAACTTTCAGGCTGTGTGCTTTTTTTTTTTTTTTTTTTTTTGCAGTCGACATAAGTCCCCGGCTTGCAGGCTGAACCTACTAAGGCATGGCCCTGCCCTCGATCATGCCACCTTTTCTGGAACTCACCCCTTTCTCACAACCGGACCTGTAACCATCTTTCTGGTTTAGGAATCTGCTCCTTCAGGGGATGCGAGTCAGAAGATGACAATTGGATGTTGCCTCAAAGGAAAACAAAATGGCTCACTGTCCACAAGGCACTCTCTCTGGAAACATGGGCACATCTTCACCCTGACTGTGGCTAGGACATGGGACGCCTCTACAGAGCTCCTGCTGCACTGAAACCCCAAAATGTGCTATATCATCCACACCGAACACTGGATCTTAACAAAGGCGGGAACCAGGGTTGGATGAGATCAAGACTGTGTCCTGTGTCCTGTGCGTATCATGTTGGTTTCACACTTTAAAACCAAGCAAAGCCCCAGGCTTTGCTCAGCTGCCCTCCAGAGGCTGGTTCTGGACTTGTTTCCCTCTGGAGTCGATTCTTCTCACTGATGCTCTCCTTTAAGTAGGGGAGGGCGAGGAGGGGGAGGTGGATGGGGGTGTATGCTGCTGTGTTCACTGAAATAGTAACCTAGAAAGGGGGGGGGGCGGGGACACATGGCTGGGGAGGCCTCAGCTGTCACAGGGGGTCCTTGCCAAGCACACAAGTCATTGCCATGGGAAGATGTGGACTGACTCCTGGCCTTCCCCACTGCCCTTACCCAGGGCCCCCTGACCTCCTTGGAGCCCCTGTACCAGGCCCCAACCCACAACTGGAACAAAATCCCTGGGCAACCCTGACCCGAGCCCCACAGGGTCCCTCCTGTGACCCAGGCTCTTCCAACCCAAGACCCCTGACCTGGGGCCCCCACCATTTAAACTCATGAAAGGATGTGAGCTTAGATTTATTGAAGAAATTAACAAAAACTGTTGGAAGAGGTCCTGGAAAAGACGCGACTGCTCACTGACCCACAAGGTGGCCCCCGGGCATCGGAGGCCCAGCAACCCAGCCCTGTCCTTGGATGTCTGCTCTGCCCACCCCCGTGCACACCCATGTCCACTGTGGGAGCCATTTCAAGGATGCCCCTTGACAGAGCAGGTGTGGAGACCTTGGAGCGGCATGGGTGTCTGAACCTCAGGAAGACCTCTCTCTCAACTCAAAGGTGCAGCAGGCAGGTGGGTGGTGATCGTACCCTGTGGAACCCCAGACAAACCTCCGAGGGAAGTTGGGGGGCTGCCTCCTCCTCAGCCTCCCTGGGAAGCTCCCCAGGGTGTGAACTTAAAAACTCAGGTGATAAACTTCATAGTCTTTAAAAAATATAAACCAAGGCGCTAAATTACTGAGTGTGCATGCCAAGACTGCAGCTTGAAAGGAAAGTCACTGGGGAAGAAAGAGAGGAAAAGGAGGTTAGAGGTAACACATGAGTTGGGGTGGAGAGGTGTCCAACCTTCCTGAACTGAAGTTCTCCAGAACTAGCTTATTTTTGTTTCTTTTACATGCCGGATTTTGAACACCACTTTTCAACATGATTAGAATTAAGGATTATGGATTAGGGAAATTCCAGTTAATAAGAAAGTGGAGGGGGGTGCCCTGTTAATAACTGTCAATGCGAACATGTCAAATTGGCAGAAGGATGCAAAGCCAAATTCCCTAAATTAGCATTTGTTGTCAACAGCAAGAAGCCAGGTGGGTTTATTAATATGTGACAGCCAAACCACAGAAGTTGGTAACAACAAATAATCAAAAACTTACCAAAAACACCTAAAATTATTAACTTACATTGTATCATTACATATAATAACAGCCACAGGTAATATATTTTAACAATTTATTTATGGATATGCAATGAAATATCTCCCCCCAAATCTTTCTAGAAATGAACAAGGCAGAAAGTAAAATATTTCTTTTTGGGGTTCTCTTGAGTTTTTTTTAATGTAAACATGAAATTTCAAGAAATGATTTAAAAAGTAACAAGTGAACCTGTATATGTATTTTTAAAAATCGGATGTCAAATAGGTACATAAGGCTTAGACATACAAAATGGGTTACCTGGTGAATGACTTAAACATCTTAAGTAGAAATCAAAAAGCAGTTTCATAACTTCAACTATAAAACACAGATTCAGTAAGTGTTTCAAATCCAGGAAGAATGTCTTGAAAAGATACAATAAGAATTGCTATGAGGAGTGGGGGCTAAAAAGACTTCACTTGAAGCCACAGTGGAACATATGGGGAGCATGAAGTGTCTCCACACGTGCACATAATCGTATGGACAACGGATGTACAAAAGTCACACTGACGCAAGCATGATCTCTGGATAATTAAATTCCCTCAGGACAAGTCAGACCATCAACATAAGCACCAACCAGGGAGCCTGTCCCACTGACGGCCCAAAGACTTAAGAAACATATATGTTGGAGCCAGAAGACTCCTAAAGGAATCCTGACTACACAGTGACGACCAGCAAGAAAATAAAATGCACACATACAGACTTGACTCTGAGCTCAGCAGTCAGATGCATAAAGTATGAACGCGTGCAATTCATAACTGCATTCAAAAGGGAGCACAGCTTCTAAATGATTCTGTAATTCACACTTACAGCTTGCAATCAGGCGTGTCTATATACTAGTTTTCAAGCCAGACAATGTTAAATTATAGTCACGAACTTACACAATCACATACAGAAGTAACAAGAGATAACTATATTTTTAATATCCTTCACATATTCATTAAAGTTTTGACTACTTGCTATCATATAGATGCCCATTCGCTAATAAGATTTTGTACATTTTACAGTCTAAATATAAAGCATATTATAATTCAAAAAAATTAAGAAGTAATACAAATGTTAATTACGGATTCCTGTAAACTTTGAGAATTAACTTTTAAAGTTCAGCAGAATAGTAGGTATGTAACAAAAACATTCAGGTTATCCGTACAACAGTTTAAAAGAATGACTTAATGTCTGGGAATAATCCCTTTGAGTTTAAAATTTGATTTTATCACCACCTTAAATTCAGACATTATTAGTGTCAACAGGGAAACACTTATTTTGTAAAGAATGAAAGCAGAGACCATTGTCTTTACAGTGCAGTAACTAATTTATTATCTTGGGTAATCGAACAGGTAGCAAGGAAGCTGAGCACAATAATCGAGCTTTTCCTGGAGGGTACTGGGCAGATTTGAACCTCATAAATCAATTTCAACAGAAGGAACTAGGAACGCTTTTTGGGGTACTTTGCAACCAATGTTTTCTATGCCGATGGCAAACTGTGTAAACAACTGTGCAAAGATGGCTATGATATCATGAAGTTTCTTTCCTATTTCTTTCAAAAGGCAATAGTTAATATATAAAATTGGAGTAAATTAAGATGTTAATATATTAAACAATTAATTTATAAACATTTAAACCTATAGATATCTTACAAAACAGCTCTGTGATAATAAAAATAATTTCTGCAAACATAAACAGACATGAGAGAAACATAGTACAAAAACATCTCTTAATGAGCATGTTAGCTGGGAAAGGGAAGAAAGTCTCAGACCTGAAACCTAATAGCTTCATAACAAGATATTTCTAATTATATTTCACATACATATTTTTAACACTGAAATATAAAAAAAAAATTGAAAATTTCAAAATTCCTTATTTTAAGGCCATTGAAACAAGTCTCACATTGTTAAATGTTTGTGCTGTGTTATTTAGAGTCCAAGGATGTCTGGGTTAACACATCACATTCATTCTGTTTTTTCCACTGAACAATATATTCTGTTGTGTTCTCTCCTTGAATTCACTAATAAAATATCAGCACTCAGTGCCACATGTCACAATGTCTAGGATTCATTCATGAAATGGGAGGATGCTGATTTGCTGCAGATGTGGTCTGACTCCAAGGACAAATGGCTCTTGGGATACGGTTGCTATGACAATGTTGTTGCTAGGATAATTCCAAGGATCACAAGCAAAATAACTACACAGATAATAATGAACATCATTTTCTGTAAGATAAAGAAAAACATTTATTAATTTGCAAGGTAGCAAAGGAAAGAAATCACTGATGTCATTTCCTAACAAAATTCTCTTGGAATTTGAGATGGTTTAAACTCCATCATCAAGAAAGAACCCCTACAGGTCATAGAAAAGGGAGGAGTGGGGAAGGGAAGTTCCAGAGGCATAGCACAAAGTTACAGACACATATACATTAAATTAAATGAATTTAGTCATTTAAAATACATATTATTAAAACAATAACCATTGACTCCTGGAGGTAAAACACAATGTCTACTTGGCACTATGTGGGTTCTTAACAAACACTTTTTATTGATCACAGTAAAATCCCAACTATTATTTCTTGGATGCACTGTACATCTTATAATTTTAAATGGATTTATTTCTCATTTGCTGAAAAAAATCTTATTTATGCTTTTTTTTTACATTGAGGTAGGATGCATATAAAAAATCAACACACCATTAACTCAGTCTTCTATTGCATCCTTGGCTCAGAGGAAGGCAATACAACATTTAACTTTTTGCTTGCAGTTAACAAGCATCCTTGCACAGGATGCTTGAAAAGCTAAACAACCTCTGGCTTGAGAAATCTAGTCTCTCTAGGAATACCATCTTTGGGAGAAGGTGAGGAATTCACAAAGATGAGAGGCATATCATACTGTCTGACTTCGAGTTCTCTTGGTAGACTGCAGAGATGCATCATTTTAAATTACGATTACCAAACACATGGCAAACTTTCACCTGAGAAATCACACCTGCTGAAACTGGTCAGTGCTACTTCAGTATTAGCTGCCGAGAACGCCATCACTTACTGCATGATTTATGAAGACAAGCATGGCCAGGCCCCTCAGGAAACTTTCCTGTCAATTACTCGGAACCTAGGGACCACTGCCTGCAGGACATCACACCCTCAAATTTCATGTCACTTATTAATCTTATGCACATTTCCTGAAAAACAAGGCCTTGGTCCCAACCATCCTGGCATCTCCTCGTGTGTCTCCCTGCGAGCCTCTCTCAACATCTTTCTAGACACACCTTTTCCCTCTGGTCTATCACACCTTCCTTCCCATTGGCACCACCCTTCTGCTCCGGAACCTGCTCCATATGCCCGTTAACCTCAGCCATCAGGCGGCTCTGCACCTCGCTGCCATCCAGGCATCTGCCAGGTCTCTGGGTACCATGCATGGGTGTGTGCTTGCACATCTGGCTTTTGGAAATGCCTCCTGAATCCCGCCATGACTGGGTTCCTGCACCCTCAATACCACAGATGGAACGACCATTCTCGTCCAACATCCTGCTTACAGCTCCAGTCAAATGCCTGGACTTCTCCTTGGTGGCCCATGCACACCCCGAGTCAAGCTGCCACCTACTACACCTAAATCACGGCCACGTGATCTCTCAGCCATGTCCTCGGATAGAAAGCTGGGCATCTGGCCCTTGCTGCAAGGTTATAGGGACCAAGATTCCCTCCACATGGTGCCTACAGG
Source organism: Capricornis sumatraensis (assembly GCF_032405125.1). Lineage (NCBI taxonomy): Eukaryota > Metazoa > Chordata > Mammalia > Artiodactyla > Bovidae > Capricornis > Capricornis sumatraensis. The sequence continues at coordinate 53,226,372 of NC_091085.1, read as the reverse complement.
CCCAGAGAAGGCTGTGCTGAACTACCTGCTAAAAGAATAAATTAGTTTTTCAAAAATATAATTAAAGACAACAACCACTGCATTTGTATTTAAAAAAATTGTTCATATGCACTCTGATGTGGTTTGAGTTCACACGTGCTTAAAGGCATGAAGGTACAGCAGCCCCCCAGGCCCAGGGCACAGAGCAAGCCTGGGGCTCCCCCAGAACCACACTGGGAGGAGCCTGCCCTCATTCAACGGCATCGTCACAGCATTTGATCTTAAATTATGTTTATCTTTAGTGGAAACACATCCAACTAACCACATTATGGCCACTAGGAAAAGCTAACAAAATGCAGAGTTTATACCCAGTTCATAAAGAATTCTAAAAATAGTTTTTAAATACATTATTATTAGTAAAGGAAAATCACATATATCTTTAGTTCAGCAGAAAGCATGGAGAGATACATAAACATCCTGCCTAATGAAAAGAGTGCTCAGAGCTCCTTCCGCCTCCTGAAAAAAATGGCTTGCTAACAAACTCAACGTCCTGGAGCTTCTGAGTGCAACCCCATGCTTCCGTGAATGTCAGAATCCTCACCTGCTAACTGTGTGCTCAGCACACAGATGCTTACACTAAGAAACACCTCTTCTTTAATAAAGTGCTAAGTGTTTATCAAAACAGCAGTTGCTTTCACAATAAAATAATTAATTCATCAAGGACTACTTGTCACAATCTAGATACAATTTTAATTTCAATGATTACGCCAAACAAACATTTTAAAATAAACAACTAGTATGCCCAACTTTGAGACACCAGACAGCATGCTAGCTTAAGAGTTGAAAAAAGGATGATTCCAAATGCATAAAAAGAGACGAAAAGCACAAAGTCTACCAAAGTTAGGTGAAAGGTGACACTCATACAGTGAATAAAAAAAAAGGTGCTATAAATAAATAATCTTTTGAGTATCTTTTGTATTCCAAACCCTTTAAATTGAGAATTAACAGGCATGCTACTCAGTACAAGTTTTCATTTTAATGTGGACACATTTAAAACAAACTCAATGATGCCAGTGGAAACAAGTGAGACGAAGTCTCTTGGTTCCACTGAGTGTTCTTCACAGCTTTCGTCCCATTCCCTCTAATTCCATAGTAAAATGGTGAGCAAATAAATACAGCTCACAAAGCACGTTCGGTTGTTGCACTTATTCTTAGAATTAAAACTTATGAGACAAATTATTAAATGTTAGTTTCTTCATTGAGAATTAATCCTCATTACTAAAGTTATTCCACTAATGAAGGGCTTCAATAAGGAGGAAGCGTCTTCCTGGATCAAAAACAAAAGCCTGAAGAGTCAGGAGCTGCTGCCACCCCTACTATCACATCTAAACAAACCCAGAGGTTTCAGAAAACAGCAGGAAGACAACCCTGGTTTAGAAATGGACGGCAACCCAGCCAGTGCTTACTCTCAGCACACCATGACTAGAGGCCTGAATGCAGAAGTCAGGCAGATACTCCGCTGGCAGGCTTTTGTTCCTTTCCAGTATTTCTGAATTGGGTGAGCACCACTATTAGCTAATTGGGCGAGTGACTAAGCAGATTAGTTGATTAGTTACTTACTGCCGAGCTGGCAGAGACATGCACGCTGCCGTTATCCACATCATCACTTGCCAACTGATAAACCAATAATTAGAGCAATCACAGCCAACAGAACCAGTGACACAGCCACAATTATCCACTTTTTCTGTCAAAGAAAAGCAAGCTGATTATATCATGGTTAATTCCACACTGCCGCATTAGAAGATATCGTTCATTTAAAAATCAAATAATCCATAGGAATGTGTTTTAAAATCTAAATCATGGGCCATCGATTAACTGTTCGACAATTTTCAAAGCTGTCCAAAAGAGAGATTTTTAATTTAATGAGGTTAGACTATCTGGAGATATACTATTATAGAACTTGAAATATTAGGTTTTATCAATGAGAAAGCACAAGACTACATTCTTTTGATAAATTTCTGATGAACTGAGGCATACAGCTGATTTTTTTTTTCATGTATAGAGAGCTGTGTGGCCAGGTCAGTGAATGAGGAAATCAGTGACCTAAGCCCCTACACTTTTCTTCTTGTTTGTTTGTTATTGGCGGGTAAGTCCTTCACTTAACTGCCACACTGAATAAAACAGATCATTCCACTAGCGTCATCCCGTCTCTCAGGGGCTAACCCGGCTGCCCTGGGAATGGAACCAGGACACCATGAGAGGGGACGGCCAGCATCTCAAGGACCACACACCCAACAGCAGAGTGAGAGAGAGAGATGAACAAGCTGTGGGTGGTTTCAGATGTCAAGCCTTGAGTTGGAGAAGTTGTGATGAATTTCAAAATGAGCCTCAGGTTCTGACCAGTGGCCACTCCAGGTAATGCACTGACCCAGCCACCTACTAAAGCAAGGCCTTCTCTGTCAGATGACGATGAGATGGGAATGTCTCACGGAAACGTTCACTGGTCTGACCTGCTGTTCAGGTCATGGAGAACGGATGGGACCTGTCCTTTTTTAGTGACTGCTTTAAAGTGTGAGTCCATTTTGTGCCTGAACCAGAGCACTTCACACCTGGACCTCACCACCTCACTTTAGTTTAAGGCTCAATATTTCAAAATCTGATAACAGAGAATAATGTAAGAAACCATGTCTTACATCTCAAAGATAATTAATACACAGATATTCCAAAGAGAAAGCAGGGTGAGATGCTTTGCAGGCTGACATGAAAGCCCAGACATGCCTCATATTTGAGAATATCTATGGACCATTGTCACAGGTGAATCTGACTCTTCATTTTTCCTGAACATTCTGAAACTCCCTCTTTACCAGGCCTTTATGACATGGCATGGAAATCTCCCCTGACAGGCACCAAGAAAGGCCTCTGACAGCAGGAGCAGGGAGACAGGCACTGAAGGCGGGGGTTTGGCGCCATGTGGCGCTCTCATCTACACTGGGGAGAAAGAAACCAAGAAGTGGTGGGCCGGGTCACACAAGGAGATAGTTTTCCAGTCCCTGAATCACAACTGAATTCTGTAGTTTTGCTGTTTCCTTAGAAAGCTTTCACTATGAAGATATTAAAACTCCTCTACAAAGCTTCATTAGTGAGTGCTACATAACATCTGAGATCCATGGTCTCAAGCAATTCTCTTCCCTCCAATCCAAAGGATTAGCAAATAATCTAACGAATAAAGTGTTCACCCCATAAACTGTGTAACCAAAGATTTTTAGGAGAATTTCCAGTCCCATGAGTTTTATATGTCCCTCCAAATAATGACCCAAGAAACAGAGAACTCTGGAATTGAAACCCATTCAACCGAGGAAAGGGAGGTCGGGCCAACTTTGACCCTTAGTAAGGGTTATCATTACTTAGAACTGACAGGGTTCACCATCATCATAACTTATCTGATACACTTCAAATGTTTCAACAAGAAGAATCACTTCAGTTTTCAAATGCAAGATTAATGTAAGAAGTTTTTATTTCCTGGAATACATTTAAAGTAGGCTTGCATCAGTGTATGACCATGTGAAACCAAATCCAGAGGAAAACGTACTTTAACTCTGAAAGACCAAACTCACCCTTCTTGCTTTGCTTTGATATTTAATAGCTTTCTTCGTTTCTTCTTTAGCATGCTCTACATAGTCTGCGGCATTCGTAACATTTTTTTCTATGTTGTTGATCATTTCACCCTTAAAATGAAAAGTTTCAAACTTAGAGGATACTTTCAAATGACTTAATTGTGCCTCTTAAAACAGTCACAGAGCAGCAGTAAAGTTTCCACAGGAATGTAATGTGCATGGAATGGACACTCCAATATTTTTCACATTTACAAAAAGATGAGACCATTATAAATGCGCCAATATGAAAACTAATCAAAATCCAATTTACATTATAAAAAGAACTAAAAGGGATGGGCAACAATGCTGACAATTAAAGGCATATCAAGTAAGCTTTGAGATATGCTTTAATATAGGAACACTCTTTTAAAATGGGCACAGTGAATGAGAGGCAGCTGGCTTTAGGCTAAGCTAACATTTACTATTATGCACAAACATACGACATCTAAAGAATGACCTCTTTTCTAATGGGTAGACAATATTTGTCATTTCTTTAAAATACCAGTAAACTAGGAATAGTTTAGGTCTCCCATTAAATTGACTAGATTAATGAGCAAAAAAATGTAAAGTGAGGTGAACCCAATGAAGCATCAGGGGAGAAAAGCACATTACCTGGTTTTCTGTCCACCAGCAGACATAATCTGCAGCAGTGAATAGTAAAGCATTGGAAAGTGACGCAGAGTTAACTTACTCATTCACACATTTCAACATACTAGTCAGTTTTGACTATACATAGTTTGAGTTAGATTAGTCGATACTATGCAATACTAACAGACTTTTGAAAGGAAACAATGCAACCAAGCTGAGAATACACTGATATATTGATTTTTCTAGTAGAGATTAGCACATCTGGCATAGAACACTCCTAACTAAAAGTCCAAGGTACTCTAAAATCTTTAGTAATGACAAAAGTCGGAGAAGGCGATGGCGCCCCACTCCAGTACTCTTGCCTAGAAAATCCCATGGACGGAGGAGCCTGGTAGGCTGCAGTCTATGGGGTGGCTGAGAGTTGGACACGACTCAATGACTTCACTTTCACTTTTCACTTTCATGCACTGGAGAAGGAAATGGCAACCCACTCCAGTGTTCTTGCCTGGAGAATCCCAGGGATGGGGGAGCCTGGTGGGCTGCCGTTTATGGGGTCGCACAGAGTCGGACACGACTGAAGCGACTTAGCAACAGTAGTAGCAGCAATGACAAAAGTACTCAGAGTGGTCTAACTGTCTCACTGGTTTCCTTCCTGAAAACAAAAGCTGGCAGCAGCCAGACTCCCTTTCGGCACCGTGAGTGGCAACGGGCACCCCCAAATCAGAAAGGAGTGAACATGCCCCATCCCCACCCCATCTGCAAATTCATAGCACCTCAGCTCCGCACACATTTTTATGGCAAAGTTCCTCAAGCAAAATCTTCAAAAGATTGCTGGCAATATGGAGGATGAATCTGGTACCCAGATGGACTTCCCAGTGCTCCTCACATAACCCAGGAAACCAGTAAACAGGCCCATCAGAGGACCATTCCTGCCACAACAGATCCTGAATCTAGCCTCCGTGGGAGGGAGGACATGACTGTGATGTGAATTCCAAGATGCTCTGGTATAAAGGCTTTGCCTTCACAGGGCAGTCAGCTGGACTCAACGGCCCATCGACCCATGAGTGACCAAGTGTGAGCCTCACACACTTGAGACGTCTCAGAGGACATTATTCACCATCACAAGAGGAGGGGCAAGCACCCCCACACACCTAACTGGAACCACCAGCTTTATTTTACACTGAATTTTATATGCTTTTTTTGTGTATGTGTGTGTGTTCTTTTTTTTCTGTTTTTAATTGGAGGAAAACTGCTTAACAATGTTGCTTTGGTTTCTGCCATACAACAATGCGATCATCAGTCATAATTTTATATATATGTGTGTGTGTGTGTGTGTGTGTGTGTGTGTGTGTGTGTGTGTGTGTGTCCCCTCTCTCTTGAGTAAATTTTATCTTCTTAAAAAACTGCATTAACTTCTGCAGTCCCTCATAAGGGTCTCCTCATACCTGCCCCCTTCTGCTTATGGTACTGAACACTGTAGTAAGTATAAGCTTCTATTTATGTCACAGTCTATCCCCTCCAGTGCTTATTCTTTTATATATTTCTCCAAATTATTACTCTAATATCTGCTCCTTGTAGGAAACTTGAAAATATACTTTAGAGAAGAAAACTAAAATTCCCATAGTCCCACTGTTGCTATACTGCTTGGCATATTTCTTTCCTTCTGTGAGTACTGTTTCATGTAGCCGATAGCCGACTTTATGCCACACACACTATATATAGGAGTATAAGGGTGTATGCTGCATATATATTTGCATTTATACATAGAGGTATATATGTACATATGAAGTGACATGAAGTGTTTAGTTGCTCAGTCGTGTCTGACTCTTTGCAACTCTATGGACTGCAGGCCATCAGGCTCCTCTGTTCATGGAATTCTCCAGGCAAGAATACTGGAGTGGGTAGCCATTCCCTTCTCCAGGAGATCTTCCTGACCCAGGGAGCAAATCTGAGTCTCCTGCCTTGCAGGCAGACTGTTTACCATCTGAGCCAACAGGGAAGCCCCATATATATATACACACATACATATAAGGTTTAATATCGCCCTCTATGTCAACTTAAATTCCAACACATACATTTGCATATTTCATTCAAAATCTTCCATGAACAAAGTTTATGTTGTCTACCTATGGTAGTCTACTTATGGCTGCTTATCCTATGGACACATCGTATCTTAAATCAGTCCCTACTGTTGAAGATTTAAGGTGCTTCGAGCACTTGAGCCTCAAATGGCAGTAACGGTATAACCAGTTTTTGAATTACAAGACTGGATCCAGAATAATGGCTTTCCCAATAGACTGGAGTCAAGTATCAGATTTTACCAGCCATAGCTCTGTTCCAGAGAAGCAAAGATGCATGTGATTACCTGGGTCTCGACGAACATGGCCATGTCCATGAACATCTCGTGCAGCTCGCGGATGCTTGTCTCCAGCTTCATGATGTCTTTATGACGGGACTCAATTTCATTCAGAGCCTGTCTAGTGATTTGTGAATCTGATATAATCTTTGAAAAACAAAAACAGAGGAGAAACACTGATGAACTTAAGATCTTTCTAGAGCTTAAAGAAAAAAAAAAAAACTGTATAAATACAAACACACGGGCCACACAGCCGCCCGGCACTCACATCTGACGTGAAGATGGAGGGATTCCCACTTTCCAGCATCTCTTCCAGCTCATCATCGGTGGTAGTTTTTCCAGCTAAAATATCAACAAGAGAAAACTCCACTCAGTATGCAGCAGTATTTTTAAATTACCTTTGCATCCATAAGTTAGCAGGTAAAATCTGAGTTGCTAACATTTTAACCAGTGTTTTTCTAACTTTTCCAGTATATTTTTTTGGCAAGTGTTAATGGTGACAGAAATTAACATAAGCCCTTAAGAAGCAGGAAGAACTGGAAAACACTCATGAAAAACCTTGAACTGGAATGACTAATAAAAATCCAAGTTTAGTATGGATGACAAACAACTATAAAAAGGAAATTGAAAGATACAAATTTTTGGCATATCAATTTCCTAAAAGTTTAACTGGCTTATAGGAAAGGAGGATAAGCTAGACTTAGCATATGTTAACTGGAAATAATAAAGATTGTATAACTAGAATCAGAGGCTCTAATACTTTCTGTATTTTGGTTATTAATATTTTTTCTTGAGTTAAATGTATTAATGTTTCCTATGAACAAGTTCACAGGATTTTAGAAAAACCCAATTGATAATTCCTATTTTCACACACTGTGCCACAAAAGACAAAATTAAATGAATAAACATCATAATAATTAAGATATAATTTACTGTGAACATTCACAGCAGTATTATTCATAATTATCAAAAAGTAGAAGCCACCCAAATGTTCTTCGCCTGATGGATGTATAAACATCATGCTAACGTGGTCCATCCACACAATGGAATGTGATCCAACCATAAAAAGAGATGAAATACTGATGTTTGCTGCAGTATGGCTGAACCTTGAAAACCCTGTGCCAAGTGAAAGGGCCAGTCACAAAAGACATATATTATATGACTCCATTCACTTGGATGCCCAAATGTGCAAATTCATAGACAGACGAGTAAACTGGTGGGTACCTAGGGCTCTGGGGAGAGAAACAGGAAGTGCCTGACAATGGGTGCGGAGCTTCCTTTTGGAGGGATTAAAATGGTCTGAAACTGATTGTGCTAATTTACATACTAAAGACCACTGGACTGTACACTTTGAGTACCTGTTCACATGGTATGTCAATTACATGTCAACAAAGTCAAAATGTCACTGAAAGCAGTTCAAGTTCACAGATGCTCACTTCTCTCTAAGCCCATGGGAGATGAAGAGCAGTCTCGGTGGACAGTGCACCCACCCGCGGCCTGTGTCACAGCTGAGGGACCCTGATCTTTCACAGCAGGGAGGAAGCAAGCCTGCCTGACCTTTGATCAGCAAGCAAACAGCCTTCTGCCCAGAGGAAAACCTGAGTTCCATCCTCCAAGGCTGCACAGACAAACATCCTAGGAAGAAAGTCTGGAGCACAAGGACAGGAAGTGTCTGCTCACCAGACATGCAGAATCATGAGAACCATGGAGACTGTCCCCTGAGAAGGGGCAGGAAGGGGTGCAGACACAAAAATTACATGAGGAAGTGACGGCTGGAAGCTTTCCAGATCCGATCCACACTTTACAGGTAACGGTTATCAGAAAGTAATTTAAAGCCCACTCACTCAGAATCTGCTGAAGAATGTAAGTAAGTAATAGGTTGGTTGATTCAATGAATGGGAAGCTATGAAAGGGCTTTGCGCTTTACAATACTGATAAAAACAGGGATGAAATTACTTTTTTGATGGTACATACTTTCATGTCAGACCTTAAGGGAAAAAAACACGTTTTTAACAAAAATGGCATGCTCACTGACTCACTTATTTCTAGCTGACGCTGTATACGGCCTTTGCTTCGCTCCCGAAATAGAGTCTGTGCTTCATTGAATTCTGTCATGACTTCCACAAACTTTCGAGATAGCACTGAATGCTGTGAACATAGAAAAAAAATAGACCAATATATAATGGTCATTTCTTCTACTAAAAGAGAAGGCTTTTCTCTTACATATAAAAACATTACATTCTATAAATTCAAACTAACGTGCTTACTCCTTCAAATGGGAAATAAGAATAATAGCAGCTTACTGCATACTGTATAACAGAATCTATGCTAAGAACTTTACATCCGTTGTCTTATTTGATTTTCACAGTAACCCTCCTGTACTATTACTGCCCCCCATTCTACAGAAGGGATGAAAACCATCATTACGAGAAGTCAATTAGCGAGTGGTGTCAGGCTGACTGGGGTCAGGCTGGCACTCAAGCAAGATGTCCTCAGAGTCTGAATCCATAATCTTCATTTGTCAAGTAGAGTTAAGTGGACTAAATTCCACTTTGCTGTACCATCAGCCTCTAAAACATGAGGAGTTCATCATGAACACTAAATGACTCAGATAATTCTCTGCTCTTCAGAAGAGATTTCTGCTGATGGGCTGAAGAGACTTTTTTTCTTCATCATCTAGAAAGGGAATCTATAAATACTGTCTTTATGCAGAAATGCTGTGAGCATTAATATGACAGTAAGGATGTAATTATTCTGAATTTTAAAGAAGGAAGTAAAAAGACTTCTTAGTCTTCAACATTGCTTCACACTAGGAAAAGGCTGATCATCAAACCTGGGTTCTTCGTATCCGAAGCTCCACAGAAGTTCGGTTTCCACCCTCATCCTGATCAAAACTCTGTTCAATAGCTAGAAGCAAAGAGGAAGAAGTTACATTTTAATCTTAAAAAAAATGAAAGGTTTTCAAGCCTAAACACAAATGTATTTTATCTTTTCAACTCCTAATAAATGTGTGAGTTTTGGTAAGCATCAGTTGTTCATAATGTCACAAAATAAAACCAGATGTTACAGCTTCACATTTCAAAGTGAATAACCTGAATTTGATTCACTTTGGAGAACTTAACTGTCCATCCACAGGAAATACAGAGCATAGTGGAACCTGTTGAGTGAAATTAAAGGGGTGAAATCAGTGAAACTCCACAACAGGGCAACTTCTGATGAACTAATGTCCTGGTTTCTCCAACCAAGAGGGAAACGTGCTAGGGGTGGGAAAGATGGAAGAACCTGACCTGAAAAAAAAGCCTTAAGTGACATAACAACCAATCACAGTGTATGGTCCAAACAAGAAAGTGGAGTCGCTCAGTTGTGTCCGACTCTTTGTGACCCCATGGACTGTAGCCTACCAGGCTCCTCCATCCATGGTATTTTCCAGGCAATAGTACTGGAGTGGATAGCCATTTCCTTCTCCAGGGGATCTTCCCGACCCAGGGATCGAACCTGGGTCTCCCGCATCGTAGACAGACGCTTTACCGTCTGAACCACCAGGGAAGTCAAACCAAGTCTGGTCCAAACAAGAAAGCCAATTTAAGTAAACTGTTGAAGAAAAATTAAAAGATCACTGGGCAAGTGTGAATTCTGACTAGATAGTTTATAATAAATAATAACAACTAAGGTGATTTAGATATACATAAGAGCATTGCAGTTGTGTTTGGGGGAGGGGATCCTTGTTTTAGAAATACACACTGAAAACTATATACTGATGAAGCCCTAGATATCTGCCATTGATTGTGAAACCCGCTGGGTGGGGTGAGGGCCACTGAGACCTGCAGAGCTGATGAGTGTGGACCCTAGGCTTGTGGTGGTAACCCCTTCCCCCCGTGTTTGTCTGAAATTTTCCACAATAAAGGTTCCCTTTGATCTTTAGATATGTTCTTGATTTGTATGTTATTTTGTAAAAATTAAACACACTGTGTCTTTCTACCACATCAAGAACCACCACCTCTGTTTAAGTCCCGCAGGGAGCTTAACTGTAGCAAAGGCTCACAGGACCTCACCAGCTACAAGACCATTCAAGAAGAACCTGGCAATTCATGTTGAAGGCTACTCACCTTCTCAAGTATCTACAATTTAGCCCCAAATGTCGTAACAATATAAGAGATAAACAGTTTATAAGCAAGTGCTCACTCCTGTGGAACATGAATGAGTGCCTCACTCCAAAATTTAAGCATTAATAGCCCTTAACTCTAGCTCCTCATGTGTGATCCTTACAGCTGGTAGCTTAATAATTCTAGAATAATGAGGAACTTAAGCAAGGGTCACTATTCCAAGTACATACAAATGATTTATTTTACAGTGGTCACAATCTTAACTTTTAAAAATGTAAAAGAATAAAAAGTTATAAAGAAGAAAATAATAATACCCACATTCCCACCATCAATGATTATACGTAATTAAAGCTTTAACTCACACTTCAACTTAGTCCGAATTTTATTAGCAGTTTTCTTGATTTCTTTGTTCAGATCTTCAAGCTCTTCCTTTATTTCTATAAATTAGAAATAAAAAAGACATGTGAGTGACAATATCCAACATCAATAACGTCCAACAAATGTAAATGGAACAATAGAAAGTGAAGAGGAGCTAAAAAGCCTCCTGATGAAAGTGAAAGAGGAGAGTGAAAAAGTTGGCTTAAAGCTCAACATTCAGAAAACAAAGATCATGGCATCTGGTCCCATCACTCCATGGGAAATAGATGGAGAAACACTGGAAACAGTGTCAAACTTTATTTTTTTGGTCTCCAAAATCACTGCAGATGGTGACTGCAGCCATTAAATTAAAAGACGCTTACTCCTTGGAAGAAAAGTTATGACCAACCTAGATAGCATATTCAAAAGCAGAGATATTATTTTGCCAACAAAGGTCCGTCTAGTCAAGGCTATGGTTTTTCCTGTGGTCATGTATGCATGTGAGAGTTGGACTGTGAAGAAAGCTGAGTGCCGAAGAAGTGATGCTTTTGAACTGTGGTGTTGGAGAAGACTCTTGAGAGTCCCTTGGACTGCAAGGAGATCCAACCAGTCCATTCTGAAGGAGATCAGCCCTGGGATTTCTTTGGAAGGAATGATGCTGAAGCTGAAACTCCAGTACTTTGGCCACCTTATGTGAAGAGTTGACTCACTGGAAAAGACTCTGATGCTGGGAGGGATTGGGGGCAAGAGGACAAGGAGACGACAGAGGATGAGATGGCTGGATGGCATCACCAACTCAATGGACATGAGTCTGAGTGAACTCTGGGAGTTGGTGATGGACAGGGAGGCCTGGTGTGCTGTGATTCATGGGGTCGCAAAGAGTCGGACACGACTGAGTGACTGAACTGAACTGAACTGATTCTCGGTAAATACTCAAGTTTGTTGTGTTTTTCTTTAGAGAAACTATTGATCACACCAGTGGTTCTCAGAGGGTGAGTCCTGGACCAGCAGCTTCAGTATCAGGTGAGTGTTTATTAGAAATGCAAGTTCCTGGGCCCCACCCGACCTACCCATAGGAACCATCACTGGACAGGCACAGGAATGTGACTTAAGCCCCCCAGGTGATGCTGGTGCACACCTAAGTTTGAGGACAGCTGGTTTATACCAATCAATTGATGAAACAGTGCCCTGAATTCATTGTTAACACCTAGACCTGAAAAAAGCAAGCAGAAATTTAACCATATTCTTGTGGGGAGGGGGGAGCCTGCCATGTGCTTGCTTTCTTTCCTGCTATCCTAATCAAAGCAGGCTCCAGGCAGGGAGTGTGGATTCCTGCACTGGCGGAACAACCCCAGAGGCCCCACCACTGCATGTGGGGAAGGAAAGTCAAGGAAGGTGTCCAAGAGGAAGAGTGCATGAGCAGGAGGGTCTGTGCAGGGTCTGCCCTGCTGAGGACACAGAGTCAGGGAGCAAGCATTCCAAAGCATGGCTCACCTCTCTAGAAAAGAAAGTCCCTGGGTTGGGGGGTCATTCAGAACGGAATCACTGGACCTTCTTGCCAACACAGGCACGCAGGGGCTCAAGCATGAATTAGAGAAATAAAAGAGGCATTACTGTACTTAGCCCTTCAAGCTACAGAAGCAGGCCACGAGGTTATACTTGATAAAGGCAGGATTTCAATACACAGAAAAGGCAAAGATGGGAAACGTCCTTATCCAGGGGACTAGGTCATTCTGATCAGTTCTCCTGCTGAGAACAATCAGAAGAGTTGGACAAAACATTTTTTAAAAATCTGCTTAAAGGCATCATAAACCTACAAAAGCAGAAAAAGAAGAAGATTCAAGAGAAGGAAACCCAGAGATGTGAGCCCAGCGAATAGAGGGACTTGACACTGAGGCAGCCAAGGCTTTGAGCAGCTGAGAAAATGCTGAGCTGACACAAGGCCATGCCCCGGGAGAAAGGGGAGCCAGGTCCAGAATGTTGGCGCTCCCAGCTGTCCATCAGAAATGTTCAAAAATCATCTCTTAAAAAAGAAAACACTATTCTAGGACTCACACTGTGGCCCCAAGCCTTCACATTCAAAGCCCAGTGCTCAACCAAAAACAACCAGCAAGACAGAGAAAATAAACCCCAGGAAAACAACAGAGCTGTCTTAACAGAGTTATTAGACACAGACCTTCAAATAAGCATGTTCAAAGAGGTAAAAACAAGATTGAGGATTTTGTCAGGAAAACAGGACAGGAGAAAAAGGAGCCCAGTGAAATTCTAGGACTAAAAAACATTTTAACCAAAAATAACTCTTCATGGGTTAAGAGAGATGCCCTAACCTGAAAGGTAATCACTAAAGAGAGGTCAGGAGACAAATCAGATAGATTCAAAATAAAACACAAGACAAAATGATGAGAACAGAGGGCAAGTGGCATAAGAGATACAGTGAAAAGGTCTAATACTCATATAGTTCAAGTCTCAAAATAAGAAATGACAGAAAAGGGAGGAAAGATGACTTATGAAGAGAAAATAGCCAATACTTTTTCAAAACTGCCAGAAAATATCGACCCACAGATCCAAGAAGCCTTATAAAAACAGTATAAATAAAAAGAAAACCATATCTGGAAACATGAACACAGCATTGATAAATCCAAAAGCTAGAAATCAAATCTTTTATAAGTTATAATTAGATAGCTGACAAAAAAAAAGACGTTGAAAATTTATTTTCAAATTTTCAAAGTGGTGAAAGAAAACAATTTACAAACTAGACTCCTATGCTCACTGAAAATATCCTTGAAGAACAAAATCAAGTAAGGACAATTTCAGACAATGGCATCACCCTAGTGAAAGAAAGAATAGTACTTTTTAGAAAGAAAAAAAATCTCCGATGAAAGTTTAAAGATACAGAATAACGAGGAGCACTGGTACAGGTAAATATGTGGGTAGCTCCAAATCCGTATTAATTGTATAAAATAAAAATATATATTATTTTTATCTAGTACAATACATATATATGATGATGATGATAGCAGTAAGAAGGGACAGAGTTAAAGGTTCCTCCTAAGGCCCTCCTATTACTTGGAAGTAGTAAAAACATAAATTTATATTAGATTTCAACAAGTCAGGGATGCATACCACAATCTACAGGACAACAAATAAAACCACAGCAAACAGGATATAGGAGAGAGCTAACGAGGCAGCGTAAAGTTCTTAGAAACCAACCGAAAAGACAGCATGGAGACAGAGGAAAAGTAACAGAACAAGCAAGGAAAATATAAAGCGAACAAGATCGTGAATGTTAGCCCCAACGTATCAATAATTCCAGTAAACAAACAGACTACAAGAGTTAATGACAGACAAAAAAAAAAAAACGATCAAAGGGGCCAAGAAGACAAAGCCCAACTATATTTTATATGTAAAAGATGAGAGAAACATCTAAAGTATAAGGATACAGAAAGACAAAAAGGAAATGATGGGCAAATATCCATCATGCACACACCATCAGAGAAACTGGTCGAGTTCCATTGGCTGATATCCGGCAAGAGCATCAGAGCATCACCAGAGAAGAGAGAGGGGCCCTTCACATGGGAAAAGGCTCAATGTGCCACTGAGACAGGACAATCCTAAAGGCATCTGGGTCCGGGGCTTTAACTGCCTCGGTGTCTAGAACGGACCCTAGAACGCTAAAGGATATCAGCTCGACAATTCTTGACTTGAGAATGTGGACTGTGGATTCGATAGCATTTTATCCACATTAAATACTTGGCATTAGATAATTATACTGTCTGTTTATAAGAAAATATTATTCTCAGGAGATAAATGCTGGAGTAATTAGGGGTAGATGGTCACAAGGTGTACAACTCACTCTAAAATGAGTCGGCAAAAATAACATGTATGTATATACACATGTGCAATGTGTGTATGTATATGCACTCACATGTACACAAATACACACACACACACAGATAAAGCAAATGTGGTGAAATGGTAATAACTGGTGAAGCTAGGTGAAGGAAATATGAGTTTTCACTGCACCAAAACTGCAACTTGCCCACAGATTTGAAAAGTTTCAAACTAAAAATGGGCTTCCCTTGTGGCTCAGCTGATAAAGAATCTGCCTGCAATGCAGGAGACCTGGGTTCGATCCCTGGGTTGGGAAGATCCCCTGGAGAAGGGAAAGGCTACCCACTCCAGTATTCTTGCTTAGGGAATTCTATGGAATATATGGGTCTCAAGAGTCAGACTAAAGAAAAGAACGTTTCATGGGATGAGTCCCTTGACACAGCATAATGTTTTCAGGACTGCTGGCCCAGGAGACAAGCTACCAAGTACTCAGGGACACACAGCTGGGTCAGGATGACCGGGCCAAGTGGGGTGTAACCATGAAACCCTAATGGATGTTTGGTGAGCCTGTGGCCCCATTTCAGAACAGCAGCAGGGACAGGAGAGCCGGCTTACAGGTCTGGGTGCTCGAGACCGCACTAACTGCCCATCCTCTCAATCTACAACACCCTCAGCTCCAAGACACACACGAGGAGAGAGCCTGCCGCACAAGGCCATCTCAAAGCATAAATGAGCCTCCACCTGTCCAGTACTCAGCAGTCCCTGCTGCTCAATACAGCAGCAGGTCTAAGGTCATAGACCATGTGACAGCATAGCAACGCGAGATCCCTGCACTGACCCTCACACACTGCGAGGGAGGCACCTGTCCACAGTAAAGGGCCGCCATCTCACCCAAGGTGTTTGGTCCCAAAATACTCTGCTCCCACATAAACACCAAAAGTGAAAATGATACTGCTAGGCAGCCACAAGAAAAGGGTCCTGTAGGGACTTGCCTGGAGGTCCAGTGATTAACACTGCACACTCCCAATGTAGGGGCGCAGGTTCAAATCCCAGCCAAGGAGCTGGAATCCTACAAGTGGTAGGGCCAATAAAAAAAAAAGGCAGGTGGGCCTGTAACTGTACACTAATCAGCAAAAAGAGCATGCTTAAGACAACAAGCACTGTGTGATCCAAATTCTACACTTTTTAAACAATATTTGTTTCTAATACATGCTTTTTGCTAGAAAAATTTATACCAAAACATTAATATACATATATTTATATACCAATGGACAAAATTATGAGTGTTTTTTTCCTCTTGCTTTCTTCCAAAATGAACACAATAAGCATATACTGGCTTTGGTAAAACAAAGCAGGTGAACTTTAAAAGATGGAAGAGGCTGGGGTAGGGGAGGGGAGCCGGCCAACAGGGTCGGAGGCCAAGGAGGGAGCATAAGGGCCAGGGTGGGGCCTGCAGCAGGATAGGGGGTGAGCGGGGAGGACCACTCTCTTAAGAAAGAAACAGCCACTAGAGGGTCAGGCAGGGCTGTGGGGAAGGGTGGTTCTAAGGAGGGGAATTGGACAGCCTTCTGGCTGATGAGAAGCAGGAAAAAACACCCAGAGGAGGGTTCAAGGTCACACACCACAGTTTACCCTTAAAAGGGAGACACATGCCTCTCACTCTGAAACAGAAGGAGGGATAGGATGGAAACGAGGTGATGACAAGAAACAATGAGGACAGCAGCAGTTAGCATTTCTACATGATGATCGGTGATCTGTCCAAGGCCAACAGTGAATTCATGGTGCCACTGGGGTTCAAACCCACAGCTCACCTGAGCAGAGGCTTCTACACAGAGGCGGGTAAGCAGTGATGGCCATGTAGTTCTCAAGAGCCTGAAATGCGTACTAAGGGCATCACTCCAGCAGAAGAGGGCAGGAGGAGGGGGAATGAGAGATGGGATGCAATTAGGACGCAACTGCTCAGACAGAGAGAGGCCAACCCAGGAGAAAGACAGTGGGATGGAAAAGAAGGAAAGATAAAGTGTTAGCAACAGGTGCAACCTTTTAGGAGGTCCACACCTAAAACACGGGCTGAGGAGAGGGACTATGACTCCTGATTAAAGGAACCACAAGCCCTGTCACTGATGAATAAAATCCCCACCCTTCTCTGATGGTGATGTCAGGCATAATCCTATCACCAGTAGGAACCAAAAAGTTGAATCACGTTCATTTATTTCAGAGTTCTGCCAGGTGGATCCATATTTTGGAGCGCCTGAAACTTATACATTTTCAATGACCTTCTTTCAAAAACAAAAGAAATACATAAGTGTAAGATCAATGAAGACAAGTGCAAGTTAAAGGTGCCCTCTGTTAGCTTTGTAGCAAACCTTCCTCTGGGATCTTGTTACTGAGGTTAATGAAATGACCTGGGCACCCAGCCAACCCTGCATCCAAAGCAGAAGCTAAAGGGCCACGGGTGGGTAGTGCCACCTGGTGGCCATGTGCTCTGGACCCCTTCTGTATGTCCACCCAGGAGCCTGGGCAGCCAAGGCGCTGAGGAGCTGGAGCTCCGATCTGCACCCTCCCCTGCCCCCTGCACGGACAAAGGGCAGGCGGACGGCAGCCCACTGCCCTCTGCAGCACCTGGGGCACTCCCTAGAGCCCGGCAGCATGGGGCAGGGGTCACCGCATCCTTCTTACAGAGCCCAGCTCAGCAAGCAGTGAGACGCTGCTTCCTGCTCTCTGGTCCATACTCTCGCGAAACTAAAAGCAACAGTTTTCTTCAGAGCCCAAAGGGACGACTGTGAAGCACTAGAGCTCTAAATTTACTCAAACAATTGTGCCTGCTATTACTGGGGAGCAGAGTTTTTTGGAGGTAAATTTCTCAAAAAAGAAAAGATACACAAACACGTATTCAAATTCAACTTCACCAAGAATTAAGCAAGATGTTAACAGGTGTTACATAAAAAGTCCTGTGGGCAAATGCGTTTGTGAAACATTTCACTAAGCAAAGTTAAACAGGTTTCTTCATCACAGGACTTCTCAGGGCCTTTATTGCTCTAAGTACACTGAAGTCATCCAAGTGGGGATGTGCTGTGAAGATGACCCCAAATGTATCTGGCCGCAGAACTCCCGTTTAATACAATAGCTAGTGAGAGTCAAGCTTCTGGGAAACATTTTTCTAAATCATTAGACAGGGCATCTGCAGACATGCAAAGCATTATTTTACAAGATACACATAATCTTCAAAATGAGTAAAAGAGTTCTTTTTCAATTTAAAATCAAGTTAGTTTTTAAAAGTGAGGCCACATCAAATAATCTTCCAACAAAGTTGCTTTCAACTTTCCTCTGAGACCGAGAATAACATGTTCCCATCACCACTTCCATTCAGTGCTGTATAGAAGGTCAGTAAAAAAAGTCAACTGAAAGTAAAAAGCCTGAGAATGGAGGGACAACTGTCATTATTCACAGATAACATGACTGGCTATAGAGAGAATCCAAAGGGATCCGTGAGAAATTATTAAAAATAATTAACTGGGCCAGAGAGTGAGATAAAAGCTCAACATATAAAACCTACTATATTTATATATATGGAAACAAGTAGAAAACAAAATTTACAGCAGATACTATTCACATTAAGATCAAAAGCATCGACTGCCACGAAAGGTGTGTGAGACCTCTACAAAGAGCCCTGCATACATCACTGGGAGCAAGCAGAGAAGATGTAAGCAGAGGGAGGAACCATTTCCAAGCATTAAAAGACTCAATATGGTAAAGGTATCAATTATTCCCCAAACAACATATGGATTCCAATTAGCAGTCTTCTGGCTTATCCAGATCCATTTACCTTTAAAGTTTTCAAAATTTATCACTGCAGCTCAAGGAAATACTTCCTTAAAGCTGCCAACACTGTGATGTTCAGTTCATTTTAAATCACCTGTTCACATGCTGCCCTCCACAGACACTGAGAACAGTACACTCCACACAAAAGCCTTTGCTGAAGACGTAAAACCAGCTCTTGCTCTGTTCTTCATCTTTAAAACTGCTCCATCCTGCTCTATTGTTTTCCAGATCAACCTCTCGTTAACTTTCATCTAAACACAAAATTCTATCACTACTGTTTAGCTGTGAACATAGCACGGCTCTACTCATCTCACACGCTAAGAAAGTGATGCTCAAAGTTCTCCAAGCCAGGCTTCAGCAATACGTGAACCGTGAACTTCCAGCTGTTCAAGCTGGTTTTAGAAAAGGCAGAGGAACCAGAGATCAAATTGTCAACATCCGATGGATCATCAAAAAAGCAAGAGAATTCCAGAAAAGCATCTATTTCTGCTTTATTGACTATGCCAAAGCCTTTGACTGTGTGGATCTCTATAAACTGTGGAAAAGTCTGAAAGAGAAGGGAATAGCAGACCACCTAACCTGCCTCTTGAGAAACCTATATGCAGGTCAGGAAGCAACAGTTAGAACTGGACATGGAACAACAGACTGGTTCCAAATAGGAAAAGGAGTACATCAAGGCTGTATAATGTTACCCTGCTTATCTAACTTATATGCAGAGTACATCATGAGAAACGCTGGGCTGGAAGAAGAACAAGCTGGAATCAAGATTGCTGGGAGAAATATCAATAACCTCAGATATGCAGATGACACTACCCTGATGGCAGAAAGTGAAAAAGAACTCAAAAGCCTCTTGATGAAAGTGAAAGTGGAGAGTGAAAAAGTTGGCTTACAGCTCAACATTCAGAAAATGAAGATCATGGCACCTGGTCCCATCACTTCATGGGAAATAGATGGGGAAGCAGTGGAAACAGTGTCAGACTTTATATTTTTGGGCTCCAAAATCACTGCAGATGGTGACTACAGCCGTGAAATTAAAAGACGTTTACTCCTTGGAAGGAAAGTTACGACCATCCTAGATAGCATATTCAAAAGCAGAGACATTACTTTGCCAAAAGAGGTCCGTCTAGTCAAGGCCATGTTTTTCCAAGGGTCATGTATGGATGTGAGAGTTGGACTGTGAAGAAAGCTGAGCACCGAAGAAGTGATGCTTTTGAACTGTGGTGTTGGAGAAGACTCTTGAGAGTCCCTTGGACTGCAAGGAGATCCAACCAGTCCATTCTGAAGGAGATCAGTCCTGGGTGTTCACTGGAAGGACTGATGCTGAAGCTGAAACTCCAATACTATGGCTACCTCATGCGAAGAGCTGACTCACTGGAAAAGACCCTGATGCTGGGAGGGACTGGGGGCAGGAGGAGAAGGGGATGACAGAGGATGAGATGGCTGGATGGCATTACTGACTTGATAGACATGAGTTTGGGTAAACTCCGGGAGTTGGTGATGGACAGAGAGGCCTGGCGTGCTGTGATTCGTGGGGTCGCGAAGAGTTGAACACGACTGAGCGACTGAACTGAACTGAACTGAACTGAAGGCCCCATCAATCACTGATGTGGTCCCGAAGTTCTGCAAAGCCACGTCCGTGTATTCTCATGGCTGTCATGCATCAGTTGTCCTCACCCAGGCTGAACAGCAGATCCCACGCAAGCTATAAACACACACACACACACACCCCGAGGCCTTGGCTTACCCAGACCAGACAAGAGAATAGAGAGGGTGGGCTGAGGCTTGTGTTATGGATAGCAAGACAGGCAGATCAGACAGACAGGCACACTTCTTTTTAAAACCAACAACTTACTTCCTTCTGGGTTTGGTGCAGAAAGAATGATGCTGTGGTTTTTCTTCACTTCTTCGACATACTGAGCTATTTTTGCTATACTGTTTCTGATCTCCTCGACCTAAGAGAGAGAGAAAAAGTCATCACCACTGTGGCAAATTCAGATTTGCCTTTCATCACCTAAAAAGGGAAGGATAAAAGAGGGAAATAAGTGAGTAAGTACCACATAAAGAAATAATAACCTTGCACCACTCAAAAAAAATAAAGGGAAATGGATATATGTATGTATATGGCTGAGTCCCTCTGCTGTCTTAGGTGGACAAGCACAACAAGACAACATTGTTAATCATCTATGCTCCTGCATATACATATATATATAGGATAAAATATTTTAAAAAGTAAAACATATAAAATTTAAAACTTTCAGAATAAAGGGAAATAAGGCAGTATCAATCCCCAGGAACACCTAGTTGGCTGTAAGAAGTTTTACAATCACGACCCAGTACTGCCACAGACAGTGGCAACTATTATAGAAGCATCTGCTATGAGCACCAGTTCTCTGCGCAGTCAAGACGGGAACTCCCTCTGTAGGCCAGGCCAGCAATAACACTCTCATGTGGGGAGGTATGGACAGCTGGTAAGACCAAGCCTTCTTAGTCATTATTTTTTGCCTCTGATTATCTAAAGTATTCAACACTTGCTTCAAAATGCAATGTACTCATTAGAAAGATTTGTCCAGATGGATTCTTAACAAGGGTGGCAGCATGAATACTGTCCCCCCAAAATGTCCAGGACCTAACTCCCTGTGACCTCTGTTGGTTACCTTATATGGCAAAAGAAACTGCAGATGTGACCTAAACAAAGGATCCTTGGATGGGGAGACGGATGATCCTGGACCTTCCAGGTGGACCCCCAACATCATCTCAAGTGTACTTGTAAGGGGGAACAGAGGAAGATGTGGCTACAGAAGAAGGCCACGCGACCCAGTGAAGCAAGATGCTTTGCTGCTGGCCTGGAAGAAGGTGGTGGGGGGTGGGGGAGGGGACGGGGACGCAGCTCGGGAGCTGGAGAGGCCAGTTCTCCAGGGAGCCTCCCAGGAGTGCGTGCGATCCTGCTGACACCACGGTTCATCCCAGTGGAACCAGGGTGGGCGTTTTGCCTTCAGAAATAAAGAGGATAAATCTGCGCTGTTTCAAGCCCTGAAATGTGTGTTGCCCTAGGAAACTAAGCACATTTTCTTTTTTTTTTTTGAATGTGAAATGAAACTTTATTTTTTTTTTTGAGTTTCCAGCAAAAGTTTAATTGTAATTTTGATAATTTGACCATTATTCATTGCCTACATGTTTAGTTTGTTAGACTCCATACAAGATTCAAGCATTCTCTACTATTTAAATGGTATTAATTTATTTTTTTTTTCGTTTTCTGAATGTTGAGCTTTTTTTTCCATAGAACTTTTTTTTTTTTAATTTTAAAATCTTTAATTCTTACATGTGTTCCCAAACATGAACCCCCCTCCCACCTCCCTCCCCATAACATCTCAGTGGGTCATCCCCATGCACCAACCCCAAGCATGCTGTATCCTGCGTCAGACATAGACTGGCAATAGTATACATGATAGAATGCCATTCTCCAAAATCATCCCACCCTCTCCCTCTCTCTCTGAGTCCAAAAGTCCGTTATACACAGCTGTGTCTTTTTTCCTGTCTTGCATACAGGGTCGTCACTGCCATCTTTCTAAATTCCATATATATGTGTTAGTATACTGTATTGGTGTTTTTCTTTCTGGCTTACTTCACTCTGTATAATCGGCTCCAGTTTCATCCATCTCATCAGAACTGATTCAAATGAATTCTTTTTAACGGCTGAGTAATACTCCATTGTGTATATGTACCACAGCTTTCTTATCCATTCATCTGCTGATGGACATCTAGGTTGTTTCCATGTCCTGGCTATTATAAACAGTGCTGCGATGAACATTGGGGTACATGTGTCTCTTTCAATTCTGGTTTCCTCGGTGTGTATGCCCAGCAGTGGGATTGCTGGGTCATAAGGTAGTTCTATTTGCAGTTTTTTAAGAAATCTCCACACTGTTCTCCATAGTGGCTGTACTAGTTTGCATTCCCACCAACAGTGTAGGAGGGTTCCCTTTTCTCCACACCCTCTCCAGCATTTATCTAAGCACATTTTCTACACTTAAAACTCTGGGAGACTCCCCTGGCAATCCAGTGGTTAAGACTCCCACTTCCAATGTAGGAAGTGCTTCAATCCCTGGTCAGGGAGCTAAGACCCCACATGCCTCACGGCCAAAACACCAAAACATAAAACAGAAATGATACTGTAACAAATTCAATAAAGACTTAAAAAATGGTCATATTTTAAAAAAGAAAAAGATTAGGAAAATCCTAAAGCCCAGCAAAAGGAGGCTTGTTAGGTTACATTATGGAACTATAACAAAAGGCATAAAAAGATACTCAGGATATATTACATATACTACCCAGTTAAAATCACAGGGGAAAAAAATACCTACGAGTTGCAGAATACTGTATATATGTGTTAACAATGATGAAAAAAAGCCAAAACAAACAGAATAACGGGCAGATGTTAACATTTATAGGAAGAAACACTGCAATGTCTCATAAAGAAACTTAAAAAGGACCCCTCTCGAGGTGAGAGGTGAGAAGACAAGCAGATGAAGATGGGGGTGGGGTGAGGCCTCTCGTAGGAGTGGGTCCTCTCTCATCATCCTGATTTCTGAGCAACGGGGACGCAGCTCTCTGTGGAGAGGTGAGATGTCTGCTTTGGCTCATGTAGGCTGCAGCTCCTTCTGATCTAAGTACCACAGTGGAGATACACCTTTAACATGTATGAATTCTCTTACTACACTCATCACAAACCCATGATATGCTGTGGTGGATGGCCACATCTTAATCCTCTGCACGTGACCTTACAGGGCAAAAGGCGCTTGGCAGGTGTGGTTAGTTAAGGGTCGAGATGGGCGATTATCCTGGATTATCTGAATATCCAAAGGAACCACAAGAGTCCTTATAAAACGGAAGCAACGAGATCAAATTTAGAAACAAGCAGAGATGTGCTTTAGATGGAGGAAGGGGCCATGAGCCAAGAATGGAGGAGGCTCCAGAAGCTGGAACAGCAAGAACGCAGATATTCCCTCACGCCTATAGGAGGATATGACCCTGCAAGCACCCTGACGTGTGCCCCAAACAGCTCGTTCCAGACTCCTGACCTCTGGAACTGTGAGACGATAAACACGTGCTCTGTTAAAACTACTGTATTTGTAGCAATTTGTTACTGCAGCAGCAGGAAACGAAAAATACATGTTAACATAAATAGCATATTTTTATGGAAAAAAGCAGTATTTTCCCTCAAAATCAGTGACAGTAAGAGCAGTGATTTGCATTTCTCTGCAAATCTAGCTTCTAGCTTAACGGAAGGCACCTTGATTCTGATGCCTGTTTCCGTGTTCAGTCTGTTGTGACGTGGCCTCTGAAAGCTGCCCCCACCCCCATGGTCATTCATGACAGAGGGAGAGCAAAGAGGTGAGCATCTTCGTATTCTAACAAAAACTGTTTCAGCCACACGAACTCCTTGGAAGGGTCTCAGGGATCCCAGGGACACTGGGTCCAAGCCCCAAAGCACATTTTGAAAAGCGGCATATTAGATGACAGTCTGACACAGAATTCTGCTTTCATAGAGCAGTGAATGGCTATTTCATTGGTCCTGAGTGTTATTTCCATCTATACATGATTTCTACAGAACTTCACACACTTGTAATTTAATTTTATTAATCAGGTAAAAACCACACAAAAAATTTCAACAGAACCTTTTTAAAAGTTTTGCTACTTTATCACACAGGCTTGAGCACAAATGATTTTGCAGTTTTAGTGCACGGATTTACATTTCAGTTAGCCATCTTTAAAGCACCATTTCTGAAGTAAAGTCAGTAAAACGCATCTGTCACAAAGTAGAAAAGATACTCCTTTGCCTCTTGGAAGGTTCTACAGTATACACACCAACATTATCTGTGCAGCAGAAGCACCAGTGTGGCCCAAAAAGAAAAGGAAACTGCTGAGCCACCAACTCGGTACCAGGAGGGAAGTGTCATCCTAACGGTGGCGCCAGGCCCGTTTACGCCTATGAATTACACCACATGGGCTCTCTCAGACAACCACAAACTACTTTCACAAAAAGGGGATCTCCTGGCCGCCTATTACAGCAT
This sequence comes from Capricornis sumatraensis, assembly GCF_032405125.1. NCBI lineage: Eukaryota > Metazoa > Chordata > Mammalia > Artiodactyla > Bovidae > Capricornis > Capricornis sumatraensis. The sequence goes on along the minus strand of NC_091085.1, from coordinate 53,201,615 downwards.
TATTTTAGTTTTAACCAATACTGGTCACGCGCAAAATTCCTATCTTTTGCAATATTCTATGTGATACTTAAGATCTAAATGTTGTTTTCTAAAGAAAGAGCTTGTATTAACAAACATCATTTGCTTCTCTATTTGTTTCAGAAGTCATTTCAGGATGCCCCTGGTGATCCAGTGGTTAAGACCTCAGGCTCCCACTGCAGTGCACACAGGTTCAGTCCCGGGTTGGGGAACTAAGATCCCACATGCAGCACGGCACAGCCAAAAAAAAAAGTCATTTCACAGAAGTTAACTGCAAAATAAGTCAACTATTTAACAAATGAAACTGGAACTTAAGTTAGAGTCAATGGCTCTCAAACCTCCCTCACACCACTCACCCGTTTTTGTAGGCACCTCTAACACCTGCAGCCAAAATAGATTAGTGCTAAGTTACTACAGCTTAACGACACAGTGATCATAATTCTTCTGTAAAATACCACATTTATTGCTAAAAGCTTCTGTAAATTAAAAATATGGGTTTTTCTGGAGAACTGACATGGAAGAATTAAGCATCTAGGTAAAAGGGGTAAAATCAGAGAAATAATGATTTTACAAAGTGGGCCAGTAAACTAATCAGGATGAAAAGCGTCTTGTTTGCAAAGTGAAATCCAGAAATCCAGTAACTTAACGCCAGTAAAGTAAGCTCCTATAGATAATGATTTAATTTCATGTTTTTTTCCATTAGAAAAGACTAGGAACTAACATAAATATATTCAAAACCCAATGAACTACGTATTCAATAAATTCTGGCTGGAAAGTTGGTAACTTGTAATACATTTTTAATTAACATATTACATATTTTCAAATCCATGTTAATGATAGACCAGTTTACTCTGCCAACAGATTTAAGGATCAACTGAAACTCTTAGACTAGATTCAGCATAATCAAAACAAGTCCTTGAAAATGAAGCTTTCACTGTTAAAAAATTATATACTGACCATGTTTCTTTTCCTAATGCCTAACAAAGTCAGAATATCTGTTCCTCAGACTCAATTTCAAAATTTTGAAATTATGCAAAATTTGATCAACTATGACTTAGGGTTAAGAATTTAAACATGCTGTCATGTTTAAATTCTACAAAAAACCCTGGGGAGTTGAGAGGGAGAGGAAAGGCCTTAGGGAGAAGTCTGGGAGACAGATAGGTTCGAGAGAAGACCCAAGGGCACAGGTCCAGAGGCTTCGCCCCTGTACAGACAGTCCAGAGAAAGGCCAGGCTAACCAAGGCAGAGCAGAGTTGCCACAATCATATCTTTGCTCAAGGATAAGAGCTCTCAGGAGTGAGCAAAGTCCCATATGACCTAAAGACTCATGCTCTGATATACGGGAAAGTTCTCAGGAGAAGAATTTAAAATTTAATCAAAGATTTTAGAAGATACACAATATGAGCGAGCCCTTAGATATATTGGACTCACTGCCATTCTACAGAAGAGCGAGAGGAGCCTCACTGTGTGTACTGTGCACGCCTGACTGCCAGCTGAGGGATATCAGTGCCACCAGGCCCTCCACTCCCAGGACCCAGTCTCCCTTCGTCTGGAGGACCCTGCTGGCCATGGGTGCGGCAGGACCTCCCCGAGAGACTCTGTGTTTGGAGGAGGTACCTTCTCCCAGCATGAGCCCGTGAGCAGCATGCCCACCTTGCTGACCACCCCCAGCCCACGGGCTTTAGTCTCCTCAGAGGCCCTCGGCACCCACAGTCACCATTCTCACCCACCCTGCCCCACCCCCCCCCGCCCCCAAGTAAGTCACCAGGAAGAAGGGCTCAACAGCAACAAATGTGCTAAGAGCACTAAAAATTCTACAGCACTTTTTGTCATTCAAACGCCAACTTTTTAAAATATTTAGTTTTGGTATTATTTCAAACACGACAAATGCACAGTTACATTAATTTAATTATGTTTAAAGAAAAATGACAGACTGGCTTTCACGAAATGACTCTTACCTGATGGAAGAAATCATCCATAAAATGGTCCTTTTCAATAACAACAGTTGTGTCCCCATCATCATTTTTCCTACACTGAAATGGAAAAATACGAAATGTAAAATTTGGTTTTAAAAGTTTTCACAGAGGCACCAACGGTGAATTGAAAGACAAGAGCAGCTGGGTACCTACACGATCTCAGCTCACTAAAAGCACCAAAGCGTAAGAAGCCCGCCACCCACCAAGGTCGTGACATCCACCCGGCCACAGTCAGGGCAGGCGCACACAGCCAATCGGCCTGGAGAAGCAGCCACGTCAGGGGGAATCAATGGCTAGATCTCCGAGAACTGAGCACCAGAGGATCGATCATTCATTCTCACTGAGTACGTCCATGTGACAGAGGCCAGGTTTATCTTCCACAAGTGAATCTGCTTACACTGCACACTGCCTATAAAGATTAAAGACTAGTTGACACCACTAGTCAACTTTTCTAGTTGTTGTCGTTTAGTCGCTCAGTCGTGTCCGACCCTTTGCGACCCCATGGACTGCAGCACGCCAGGCTTCTCTGTCCCTACCATCTCCCAGAATTTGCCCAAGTTCAGGTCCACAGAATCAGTGACATCTTCCAGCCATCTCATCCTCTGTAACCCTCTTTTCCAGATTAGGTAATAATTTTCAAAGAACTTTCACATATGTTAGCTGGTGTTTATCATTTTTCCCTAAGTAAGTAATTCCAAGTTATGGCCACACTCGTATAATCAATAAACATTTTACTAAAGAAAGACTCAGTGAAGAAGACCTGAGTGAACTGTGGAACTGGAGGAGACTCTTGAGAGTCCCTTGGACCGCAAGATCAAACCAGTCAATCCTAAAGGAAAGCAACCCTGAATGTTCTTTGGAAGGACTGATGCTGAAGCTGAAGTTCCAATACTTTGGCCACCTGATATGAAGGGCCAGCTCATTGGAAAAGACCCTGATGTTGGGAAAGATTGAGGGCATGAGGAGAAGGGAGCAAGAAAGGATGAGATGCTTGGATGGCATCACCGACTCAATGCTCAGAGTTTCAGCAAACTCTGGGAGATGGTGAAGGACAGGGAAACCTGGCGTGCTGCAGTCCAGGGGATTACAGAGTTGGACACAATTTAGTGACTGAACAACAGAGGAACACTGAGGAAGAGAGCAGCCCACCGCTGGCAAAGGCCAAGATGACACTGTACTTTACAAATCAGGTGCCATCAGTTTAAAATAATATCGAAGAGATGTTCTAGGCCAGGGGTTCTCACACTTGAGGGACATCAGGACCGCCTGGAGGGCTGGGTCTCTGGCTGAGTGGGGCCTAAGTGGGGCATTCCGTGACTTGAGACTACCCTAGAACATCCAGAACCTCATCACACTGTAACCCTAACCCACCCCTCAAGGGAGGCAAAAGAATGAAACAGTGAAAAGTCTTTGCAGTAAGTCCCCTACACATGAATCTTCAAGTTGCAAGCTTTCAAAGACGTGAACGTACATTCCCATGTCCAATCACGTGAGTACGCAAGTCTGGTACATGTTGTCACGTGCGTACATCCCCTACAAGTGGTTGGGCTTTTGTGTACTTTACTGTATAGTAATGCAGTTTTATTTCAAGCCCAGGATGTCTGGAAGCAAGTGCAAAAGCAGCGATGATGTAGTTGGTAACTGGTATGACGAGAAAAAAAGAACTATTACCCGGACATCACTGGACTGTTTTTTTGAGAGGGTAGATAGAATTGAAGCCAGCAAGAAACCAGTGTCATCAACGTCAGGTGTGAGTGAAATTGCAGCTTGCCCTCCGTCTCCTATTGTTGACGATCCTTCAGCTCTACCATCTCCCACCTCCACTCCCCACTCCAGTAACTCTTCCTGCCTGTTCACTCGATGCCAGTCCAGTTCACCAGCTGTTCTGCTATACTACTATACTTCTCAAGGTACTGTAAGATTTTAAATGTTTAATTTTCTGTTTGTTTTTTATGTATTATCTGTGTGCAGGGCTTCCCTTGTGGCTCAGTTGGTAAAGAATCTGCCTGCAATGCGGGAGACCTGGGTTCGATCCCTGGGTTGGGAAGATCCCCTGGAGAAGGAATGGCTACCCACTCCAGTATTCTGGCCTGGAGAATTCCATGGACTGTATAGTCCATGGGGTCGCCAAGAGTCGGACCCGACTAAGTGGCTTTCACTTCACTTCATTTCACTTCTTTTCACGCTATAGCACTATATAGCCGACTGTGTTAGTTAGGTACCTAAGCCAACTTTGTTGGACTTACAAACAAACCGGACTTGTGAACATGCTCTCAGAACGGAACTCGTTTGTATGTAGGGAACTTACTATACTGGGAAGAAAGCAACCTCTGTCTACAGCTACAGGGGAGAGAAGACAATGTCAGACCCCGGGACCTGGCATCCGAGTCACACAGTGTTTATCAAGGACATGGGCCACAGCAACTACCAGTGAGAGCTGTGCATTCGAGAGGAGAAAGCGAAGGCGCCTGGCAGCGTACAGAGGAGGGAACTGTTTGGAACCATCTCCCTGAGGGCACGCTGGGCGGCCAGTTCAGCTCTAACTGCGAAAGCTGAGGCAGCCTCAGATTTCAGGAATTCTGTACCCTCAGGAAAATCAGAGTCTTTAAGCACTAAAAGTCTTATGTGTAGCTTTACTGATCTGCAACCAGGAATAATGTGGAAACAAAATTCCACTACATTTAGTTAAGAAAAATCTGCCAAATGTAATAAATGTGGTAAGAAAACACAATGCACCCTCCCTCTACAGCTTCCAGGGCCCATGCTGAGGCAAATCGACCTGGCCTAAACTTCAATAATCTCTCACCACCCCATGGAAGGCTTCCGCACCTCCCTTGCCCTGGGGCCACTTCTGGGTGCAGATAAGACAACCTACGAGGGCAAAGGGAGAAGAAATGTGCTTCTCCAAGATAGAGAGGCACGAGCTCCCTCAGACAAGGGGTTTTTATGAGAGCCGTAAAGAATATTTTATCACCAGGTGACACACACACTGGGCCAGGGGGCAGTCTCGAGGGAAAAGCAGACCCACCTCCACAGGATTCTGGGAGAAGCTCTCTGAGCTGCAGGAGGGGGTCAGCGGGCGCCTCTCAGGGCTGTGGGCCGAGCTCTCTCCACACCGTTGCTTCTGTTTACACTGACTCCCCAGGGCATCCGCCTGGAGTGGTTTCCCCAGCAGGGCCCTTACTTTGAGCCACCACCCTGCTCTCACGTGACTCCAGTCGTGGAGGAAGATGCCCGCAATTAGGCAGCGCTGCTACTGAGAATGTTGCATTTGTGCTCTAACAGGGCAGGTATTATGGGTTGAAGTGTCCCCCTAAAAATAAATGTTGCAAACCCCCAGGACCCGTACTTGGAGAAAGGGTCTGGGAAGACGGAATTAGCTAAGATGAGGTCATGCTGGAGCAGGATGGGCCCTTAACCCCACATGACTCTGTCCTCATAAGAGTCAGAGACACAGGGGAGGCGGCCACGTGGCAAGCAAGGCAGAGAGGGTAGTGAACGGTCTATAAGCCAAAGAGAGCCAAGGACTGCCGCCACTCCCGAAAGACGTAAGCAGCAAGGCAGGATGGCCCCCAGGTTCGGGGGAGCATGGCCCTGTGACATCCTGACTTCAGGCTTCTCGCCTCCAGGGCCAGACATGACAGCACGTCTGTGACCCCATCTGTGGTCTTCTGTCACGAGGGCCCAAGGACATACTAACACCAAGGACTGAAGCGTGCTGACCCGATCCTCTCTTTAACCAACTGTGCTAACTAACCAAGACATCGATCTGGACCCAAGCAGACAGTCTCGTCTAGAGGGAAGAATACTGTCTTGGGAGTCGCACGTCTGGCTTCTAACCTGCTTACCTGCTGGGCACTACCAACGTCTCCTAGTCTGTCTCCTGGTCTATAAAGTGAAGATGACATCCGTTTCCTCCTCCAAAGGTGGGGCTGCAGGAAAACTGCCCACTTGGGGCTTCATAAGGCATATGACTTCACAGGGTGTGCAAATACCAATAAAGGCTTTTAAAATCACTTCAGGTCCATGCTCTTAATTCCCAGTAAAAGAGCACTTAAAGGCAGATCAGCATCAGCTAACTGCAACAAAATTAATGTTCAGGCAAACCCACCAATGGCTTAGAGCTCTTCTCCAGGCTCCCGCATCATTTGAAGTGAAAGAGGGCTGCTAACGAGCATCACGGGCCAGGGCACTGGGGCAGCAGGAGGACTTGCTGCTGTGTTGGTCCTCCAGCACCACCTGAGGCCTGCGAGCGCCCCCGTTTCACACACAGAACACCCCGGGACAGCTGAGCACCGTGCTCACAGCTTCAAGCCTCTCTGAGAACCAGGAGGGTTTGACCCACAACTGTGTTGACTCACCAATGGCAGTAGCACCAGGAAACTTAAAATGCCTTCCATACCAGCTCCCCCAACTCTGCGAGAAGCAGCTAAGGCAGGAGGGATGAGGGGCTGCCCTGGACACTCAGAGCTGAGACCACCTTATCCATCTGACTTCAGAAGCCCTGGCTCTTGACCACACACCAGGGACCTCCTCCTGGAGGAGGGGACTTCACGTAGGTCCTCCAGGCACAGCCTGGCTCCCAGGCTCCCTTGTGAGCTCCCGGGGCAGCTTCCCTGGCCTTCACAATCATGTCCTCTTTGAATGACCCTGCATATCACTGTCCCCCAATAGCTGACTTCTCAGATGCAGGCGGGGGACGTTCATGGTGCCAGGGACACTGAAGTGAACTAAATTAAGTCCCCATGAATTCACCAAATAAGAATGGGGGAAGGGTAGAGAATGAACTTGAACGTGGCTGAGCAGGGCTGGGATTCCCTTGTGGCCCAGAGGGTGAGTGATGACAACCCACCTGCCCCTACTGTGGCTTTCCTGGGGCGGAGGGCACCCATCTCACCCCTCTGACAGCTACTCGAGGTTCTCAGAGGCCTTAGTGTTTGGTCAGTCTTACTTTTTGTTGTGGAAAATGACAAAACACGTACAAAAGTAGAAGGAATAATACCGGGAGCCCTTGATGAATCCACTGCATGGGTTCCACAGTGGTCAGTTCACAGACTGCCTCACTTCACCTGCACGCTCCCCTCGCCCCCAGCCCGGCAGCACTACACCATCTCGTGGCAAAGCCCACACACAGGCTGCCTGCCACGTGTGACACAGCCAAGAACCTAAGCTCCCTACTCTACCTGCTCCAGAAACTTAGTTATTTCTGGCTCAGGACAGACAATGTCCAACACGACACTCTCCCTGAGGGAAGTCAGTCCTTTTACATTACACATGGACCACTCTCCTTGCAGGAGGCAGTGAATAACCAACCAACCACCAAAAAACTCAGCTCTTCCTGGATGCTGAGACCCACATGTCACCACGCGTGATCTCTATTCACAGTCATTCACTTGCTGGTAAATCGTTCATTTCTCTACCTGCAGACCAAGAGGGAGCCAATGACTGGAATCTGTCTCCTCTACTGTCTTTTTTCCTTCCTTTTTTTTGGGTGGGGGGGGGCGGGCGCTACCGGTTTTACTATTATGTTTCAGTGCCTTAGAGAAAAATCAGCAAAACAACGACACTGTGTGCAATTTTAACACAATTTTTGCAGATTAGAGATTACTAAAATTATTCTATTCGTTAAGGCATGGTATTCTTATGTCACAAAAAGATAAAACATATAAAATCAGTTGTGAAGACATTTTTTCTTTTTTAACTTTTTATTTTATGTTGGAGTAAAGCCCATTTCCTACTTATATTTCTTAGGTTTATCTAGAATTCTCAGAACTATTAGACATAAGAAAATAGACCCAGTAATACTATCTTAGCTTTTCCATTCACTTAAAAAACAAAACAAAAAATGACTACCTAACAATGTTATTTAAGCTACACAATCACCCCCCCCACCATGTCCATGAAGCCCATGTTCCATCTTTCCAGCTGAGATGGTGTAACCCCTGTACAATAGCTGTTGTTTATAACAGTGTACTTATCGTAAATAACAAAATGATTCATGGCATTCACTAAGAGCAGTGGAAATAGCCTCCAACTTGATTTCCAAAGGGTCAAAGTGCAAGATAAGCACCCAAATATCAACATTCCATTTCTGTTAAATTTTAAAAGAATTCTCCTTAAAAGGAACATTATATTAAAATACAATTCTCTCTGTGAAAAGTATTGTGAGGAAGAGACAGTAAGGAGCTTCCCTATTTAGAAACTATTTAACAAAGATGAATTATCTGTCACTGGAATGCTCTCTGTTGAGATAATTCAGAAGCTGAATTATCGCAAACTAAAAGAATCCAAAGTTGGATAAGATACTGAATTTTTCTCCATGTTATTCTCCATATACATGTACACTAGGGCCTTCCATGCAAATGCTAATTGTGGAGAAGCAATTATCTTGAAATATGCCCAATGGTGGCAATAGCTTTATTGTTAGAATATGGTAATTTTTCAAAATTACTTCAGTTAAAGAAAAAAAAAGAATACTTGTAATTAAAAATAGGTAAAAGCTGACTGCTGGCCAGTTGGTAATCATGTTGCCAGATATAAGTATCAATTCTTTCCCATATTTTTATATAATCAGTTATAGTTTTATGCCCTAGGTAGAATATTACTGTTTCATGTTTCACATTTTCACTTCATATTTATCTCCATTATTACTATTATAAATACTACAGGTCCTTACACTTTACATAAATAACACTGTACTGCATAAATGCTTCTGATTTTTTCCTCTCAAACACATGTTTAAAGATTTTTCCTCATCTCTCATTTTCGCTCACCACTGACTATCAAACTCATCATCCTTCTGTCGTTCATAGGAGAGCCCTGGCTGGCCATGCCCCCTGCCCAGCTTGTACCCAGCTGGCTCCTTCTTATCACATCTCAGCTCAGAGACCTCCCTGATCAAGACCCCTGATCATCCAGCCCAAAGCAGCCAACCCATACCCACTCACCGTGTTATATCCTCCCCAGCAGTTACTACTCACTGACTTAACTGTTCCTTGTCCCGTCCCCCCAGGACACGTTTCAGGGGAGCAAGGACTTCAAGGGTCTTGTTGCAACTTAGGCCTGAAACAGTGCCTGGCACGTAGCAGTCACTCAGTTGAGACCAGCTAAAGGAATGAATGAAGGGCAGAGAGATGAGATGGAGGTGGGGATGGAGAGAAGAGAAAGCGCATACAGAAGGACAGGGAAACCAGGAAACAAAGACACAGACACACACAGCATGAAGCGGCACAATGGGCAGGACCGGAGGACAGAGGCAGTCTTGGTTGCTCGCTAGCCCCTGGTTCCATCCCCTCGTGAGGTCTGACAGCAGGTCCCGCTGTTGAGTCTGAAGCCCCATTCTATCATTGCATCAATCTCCCTTTTCTGTTTTAGCGAAGGGGTTTCTGTCCCTTGCGACCCAAAGAGCCTGAAGACAACAGAGTCTATTGTCATCTGCATTTTCCTAACTAACCATGGGCGTGCTCAGATGCAAAGACACTCAAACCACACGTAGCAGGTGCTCCATGCAGAGTCCTGAGCCCTCAGAGCAAACCTGGAAAGGTGCAGAGTCTGCGGGAGGGTGCAGAAAACAGCACCACGCGTGTGTTCAGATGGGCAGGGACGGGCGATCGCGGGGGACACAAGAGGGAAGACTTACTGGTAGTGGTGCTTGCACTGAGGCCAAAAGAAAACGTGGGGCCAGAAAAGGGGAGGGGGCAAGAGACATACAAAGTGAGTAGCTCATGAGGACCCAGAGAGGAGGGCGCGTGGGAACAGCGGACTGGACCAGGGGACCTGCCAGAGTGAGGTGCTGGTTCTCTCTTGGGTGCTCCATCCCTTATATTCAGAATGAACAGACTTGAAATTAAAAACAAGAAGTAATTAACCTGTGGAAATGTGGAGACTTTGCCTTTTTATTTTGTATACAAACAGTATTTATTGTGGTTCCCAGAGAAATATCAAGGGCTTCCCAGGAGGCGCAGTGGTCAAGAATCTGCCTGCCAATACAGGAGACGCAAGAGAAATGGGTTCGATCCCTGGGGTTGGGAAGATTCCCTGGAAGAGGAAATGCAACCGATCCTTGCCTACACACAGAGAAACTATAGATCTGGGCTGCAAAGATCCCAACTGTGGGATCCCAACTGTCTGTACAATGACACAGGATTCAGTAAATTATGAAATCCTCAACTATAAACATATTCAAATACTACAGACAATTCATATATTAAAGTACACATGTATTATGAAATTCTCAGTATTTTCAATTTCAGTGACATACTTAGAAAAAAATGTTTTTACTTTCTAAGTTGGAACCTGAATCTTTACCACGTAACAACCTGTACTCTGTGTCCCCATCTGAGCTGCCAAAACAGAACCTTAAAAATATGCGGGCAGCTTCTCTTGCCCTTTAAAAAATTTTACGTGCAATTCATCACCATGAACCCAAGTATTAAAAATAGTAATTTTCTCAATAAAGTCCTACTGTATAGACTGGGAACTATATTTAATACCCTGTGAAAACCCTAATAGAAAAGATTATGAAAAAAAATATATATATATATAACTGAATCACCTTGTTGTCCAGCAGAAATAGAACATTGTAAATCAACTACATTTCAATATAATTTTTCTTAAAAAATGTAACTTTCTCATATGTCTACTAATGAATACCATCTAAGTATGTGTGTTTACGTCTATTACTCTGCAAATTCCCACAGCTGAAATTTGCAATTTTTCTGTTTTTAACTATCGTAATAGTCTTTTGCATTCACAAACATTTTTAAAAAGGTAATCAAAATATATTTGGGGTTATTATCTCGAAGGACAGCAATTCCACTTTGACTTACTTCCTAAATGTTATTTCCTTCTGCTTCTGCACTCTTCCTTACCCGGCTGTGCACATTCACAGCACACACCCAGTTCATTTCTGTGCCCTCTGCACTTAGCACATAACCTCACAGAGATCCGGTGCTCAGAATCTACTGAATGGGTGGTCCTTTTATTTTTTTAAAGACCAGAAATATCCTTCTGGATTTAGAGTTTAGGAAACTTTGGGCAAGTCACTCAAACTTTCTGCACCCAAATGAACTAACTGGCTGCTCAAAAAGAGAATTCTTACTTAGAAGCAGCTAAACCTGTATTTGACAAACTGTATTGGACAAACTAACTTTTAAGTCCTTTCCAAGTAGTTATCAGTGGGAATCTTTTTCTCACGAGGAATCACTAACAGCTAATAAAGGAAACTTCTAGAAGGCATCAAGAACATTTTGTCAATGTGGACAACACAGGCATTTTAACTAGTAAAATTAAATATTCACGTTTGCCTAGGAAAAAACACCAGCCACTTAGAAACATGGTTGTGAAAGGTCATTTTACTACTCCAAGAGCTACCTGGAAAACACACATTTCCTGAAAAAAAAAAAAAATAGCTTTGATAGGTGATAATTTTCAGATGAGTTTATAAATATTAAAAGTTAAACTTGAAGTATGTCAGATTCAATTTTGAGTTAAAATGCCAGGGAGAAGGTTGCTTTTTATAACTGCTTGAAAACATTTTAAAAACTAATACATATTAATAGCACTTGTAATTACAAAGCATTATTCTCTCTCCCACCCGCTCCTAGAGTGTCACACACAGGCGATAATTTTATGATTCAGCACTTCTTCCATAAGAGTACACACAAAAAAATCTTATTATCCTCATTTTGTATACAGAAAAACTGAGGTTTTTGAGTGGTTCAGAAATTCTCTGCCCAAGATTCAACAACTCCAGACATAGATACGTCCACTAATTTGCCCTACAGCTGCTTAATCTTCGTCTACAGCAACATGGTACTGGATCAGAAAAGATCACTTCTTCCTCTAGAATTCTACATTAAAACATCTTCTTACCAACACTGTTGCCATAAGGGCTGAAATACACATACACTTAAGAGTGATAAAGAACTGCCTTCTTTTTGTTTTTTGCTTTTTTTGCTAAACAAGTCAAGAAAAGCTTCTCACATATTCAACTAACATATTTTCTACTGTTCTCCAATATTCCTAAATTTGTCTATTCTTTCATGATACAGTCTTCATTTCTTCACTTGACAAATATCTGAGTTCTAACAAGGAATGATACTCCATTGAGTGCGATAACAGAACAGCAATTTGCCATTTAACATGTTGCTAACCTGTGAACATAAACGTCAAAATATCTAACCGTTGATAAAAAGGGAAGGAAAGAAAAATCACTATGAAGAAACTTTCTGGGAGAGAGTGTAAAAGTATAATTTCCATAATCGCAGAATGAATAATTCATTGCTTCTCTGAACTAAGATTCCTCATCCGGCCAACAGAATCTGAGGGACTATTCTACTTCCTAAGCCTGGGACAGGGCTGGATCCATTCTAGAAGCCAAGGAGAGAGTTAATTCATTACATTAAATGGATGCGTTAGTGCAGTGGGCCTTGCTCTGTTCTGAGGCTGTTCAGAGTACTGGGAAACGAAATATAAACATTCAACTCTATTTTAGTACTTATATTTTTCAAGAAAAAAGTCAGAATTAATTCTGTTCACCTAAAATGTTTCAACTCTTCTACATTCTATAAACCACTACCGTTTCAATGTCATCATCTCATTCACAGTATTGTCTGTGGAATGCATCAAACACAACTCCCATTCCTAAGGGAACAAAACACTGTTCTCTTACTAAAGTTATCGGTAATTTGCTGAGCACCTATGTACTCCACCAGCGGGGTTTACTGAGAGTAAACAAACACAAAGCAAACTATTTACAGGGGAAACAAAAGGCGCCCCTCTGTACCTGCCTCACCGCTCCCTTCCAGCATCCAGTCCGGCAAGGCGCCCACTGGCATGTGGCATCAGATGCATCCGTTCCCACCTAGCCACTGAGCTCCTACTGCGCGCGGGGTCCCACCCAAAACCCCAGATATAAGACAGGGAACTAGGGGACAAGTCCCTGCTCTCAGGGAGCTGACGCATACTAGGATGGAATAGGCCATAATTCAACAAGTAATTTCTGGTCCTGATAAGTGCTCTGCAAGGATTTAAACTAGGCGAAGGAATGGACAGCCTCTAGGGAAGGAAGTCACCTGAAGAAGCAGCAGAGCCCAGCTCAGAAAAGGAGGTTCGAGGCCTGGCCGGGCCCCGAGACGCCGGCTCAAAAGCTATTCCCTGCCCCAACGCCCAGTGCAGAAGCGAGGGCAGAAGAGTGCCTTCGGGGCGTTGGGGAGATGGTGGGACGGTGGTGCTGCGGACTGGGGAAGCCGTGCGCCCCCTCCAACCCCGCACAGAGGCCGCCCCGCCCGGCCTGAGCCCCGGGACCTGGACTCGCCTTCCCCACTCACTCTGTGATCCCGCACCCTGAGCCCCCAGCCCAGCCCCGCACCTCCCCGCCCCGCCCATCTCCGCGCCCCCAGGGCTCCCGGCCCGAACCGCTACACTCCAGCTCGCCCGCCCGCGGCTCACCGCCGTCAGGTCCGGCAGCCGGTCCCGCATCCCCACGGGCCGGGCGCCGCGCCCCGCCGCTCCGGCCTGCCCGGCGCCGCCTCCGGCTGGCCGCGGGCTCTCGGTGTCCCCGCCGCCGCCTCAGCCCGCCTGTCGCCCTCCCCTCGGCCGGCGCTGCCACGGCAACCGCACCCTCTTGCTCTGCGCATGCCCGGCCCGCGCCGCGCCCAGACCCACGCAGACAGCAGGAGCCTTCCTGAGGGAATGCCGCGACCCAACGGGCGGGGTCCGCCGGGGAGGGGCGGGGCCTGGTTTGGGTAAGCGGGGACTATCGTGGAGGGAAGGGGCCCGCCCAAAAGGCGCGGCAGAGGAACAGACGCGATCTGGTGGGGGAAGGAGCCTGACTGAAAGGGGAGGGGCGGGGCCTGCTGAGGAGAGGCGGGGCTGGCCGCGAAGGGGCGGTCTCTTATCCTGGTCGGTTAGGTATGACTTTTGCTCTTCTTGATTTGCTTTTGGTTTTGTGCTTTCACATTCATTTGATTTACTTTAAAAATTCGTGGAAAATTTGGTGACGAATTTAGCAAGTGTATGGAGATGGGTTAAGTGCAGCTTTGCAGATGCATATTCCGAACAAAGACTGTCTCTTCAAGGATTCTTGGGGCTTCCCTAGTGGCCCCTGCCTGCCATGCTGGAGAGCATTCAATCCCTGGGTCGGGAAGATCCCCTGGAGGAGGGAATGGCAACACACTCCAGTATTCTTGCCTGGGGAATTCCATGGACAGAGGAGCCTGAGGAGCAACAGTCCATGAGGTCGCAAAGAGTCGGACAGGAGTGAGTGACTATAAAACACACTTTTATGGCTTCTTATCCTTTTTTGTGTGACTAAGGCCTAGTCAATCCTAAAGGAAATCAGTTCTGAATATTCATTCCAAGGACTGATGCTGAAGTTGAAGCTCCAATACTTTGGCCACCTGATATGAAGAAGTGACTCATTGGAAAAGACCCTGATGCTGGGCAAGATTGAAGGCAGGAGAAGGGGAAGACAGATGATGAGATGGTTGAATGACATCACTGACTCCATGGACATGAGTTTGAGCAAGCTCTGGGAGTTGGTGATGGACAGGGAAGCCTGGTGTGCTGCAGTCCATGGGGTCACAGAGTTGGACATGACTGAGCTGACTGAACTGAACTGAAGACCCATAATGATTAACTAATATAACTTAAAGAATGTAATTTAAAATGGCATGAAGTGGTAATATGCAGAGGCTCAGGCCTTGGGATGCAGTTCTAGTGTGAGAAACAGACAATACAGAAGTGGACAAAGAAATAAGAAAATGGGGCATAGACTTGGAGAAGGGCTGAGAGAGAGGTGGCTACATCAGATAGTGGTCATGGGAGGCACCAGAGTTTAGGCCAAAAAAAGTTAGAGGGAACAGTCTCCAAGACCACTCTGACTTCTGACACCAACTACAAGTTCAGTAACTCACTGGAGGGACTCACAGAATTCACTGAAAACTGCAATGCTCACAGTTGAGGTTTAACACAGGGGATGGATACATTAATGTCAGGAAAGGGCAGACATGCTTGGTGGTGGGGCGAGGGGGCAGAGTGGAGGACATCCTGGTTGTACCAAATGTGAAGCTTCTGATGTATTCTCCTTGGATAGTCCAGACACATTACTTTCACAACACTGATGGATGTCAGAATACATGAAGTTGCCAACAAGGAAAGTTCACCCAGGCCACCAAATTCTGAGTTTTTACTGGGGCTCCATTGCACAAGCTTGATTGATTGATTAATTGCCCTCCTGGTTGATCTAAGACTCCAGATTAGCTGGTACCTATGAAGTGGGGTGATCCCAGGAGTAGGAAATGGCAACTCACTCCAGTATTCTTGCCTGAAAAATTCCATGGACAGAGGCATCTGAAGGGCTACAGTCTATGGGGTCACAAAGAGTTGGACATGACTGAGCAACTTCACTTTTCAAACTTGGGTGAACTAGAGGCAAACTTGTCTCTTCTTAATTTATGACTTTGATATGTTTTTCATAATCAAAATCAGTAAATTGATGGATATGGATCGAACAAAACTTTTCCATTTTGACTAAGCAATTAAAACAAGGTGTTGGCAGGGGAAGAGTGGGCAATTGTGCAGAGATTTTCTAAGAATGAGTTTAATATAAAGGAAGTAAAACAGAGAGGCTAGACAAAAAACACTTGGTCCTGTACACAGCATTTGAGGTCTTCTGTCAAGCAGTAACTTTCATGAGCCAATGAAATCTTTTTCAGTTTCTTCACTTAGAATAAAAAAGCCCTAATATATTGCTAAGAGAATTAAAATAGACAGATTACAGGCTAGGAGCTAGGTTACTTTAAAAATACAAGGTCTTAGGGAATAGGGGCTTTAGTCTTTCTTGTTCACCATTGTCTTGTGGCTCCAATCCCTACAAAATTTCTGGCAAGTTGGAGGCACTCAATACATAATTTGTAAAATAAAATAATAGATGTCCAAAAAATATAATTCAAAAAGACACATGTACCTCAATGTTCATAGCAGCACTATTTACAGTAGTTAAGACATGGAAACCACCTAAATGTCCAACAACAGATGAATGGATAAAGAAGACGTGATACATGTATGCAATGGAATACTATTCAGTCATAAAAAAAAGAATGAAATAATGCCATTTGCAGCAACATGGATGGACCTGGAGCCTATCATGCTAAGTGAAGCAAGTCAGAAAGAGAAAGACAAATACCAAATGACATAGCTTATATGTGGAATCTAAAGTGACACAAACGAACTTATCTACAAATCAGAAACAGACTCACGTAGAGAACAAACTTGTGGTTGCCCAGGAGGGAGGGGTTGAGAGAGGGATGGCTTGGGAATTTGGAGTTAGCAGATGCAAACCATTATATATGGAATGGATAGACAACAGGGATCTACTGTATGGCACAGGGAACTATATTCAATATCCTGTGACAATGGAAAAGAATATGAAAAAGAATGTGTGTGTATAACTGAACCACTTTTCTATGTGTTAGAAATTAACACAATATTGTAAATAAACTATACCTCAGTAAAATAATAGTAAAAATAGATGTCGAGACCTGGCTTTGAATCCCAGTTCTGCTACTTACTATGGGTGACTTTGGACTGTGAAGATATATAAAGGGAGACCTCACTAAAATGGAGTCGAGGCCAGAGGGGGAACTCTCACTCATTGTCAATACAGATCCCAGAAGGAAGAGATGGTACCTTGCTTGCATCTCCCATGGAAAGTGACATTACTACTGCCAGCAAGAGAAAGTTTTTTCTCTTGGCCTGGCAACAACTCAGTCAATGAGAGACCAGCACAATTCAGTCAATGAAAGCCACTGTATTTCAAATTCTTAGTTTCTTCCCATGGACTTTTTGTTCACAAAAACCCCTCCCAGGTGCCCCTTCTCCCCTGTAAGAATTTTCTTTCTTTTGTTTTACCAGACTTGTTTGTAGTTTGCCATATTTGCATGTTGCAAGTAGAAATTCTTTGCTGCTCGGGAATAAACCCATGTTGCTGGTAAAATAACTGGCGGTCTTATTGTTTTAGGTTTCCAGAACAAAAAGACTGACCTCTCAAAGACTCAGTTTTCCTGCCTGTAAAGTGGTGATAAGGCTGCTTTCAAGTTGAAAGGCTGTGTATGACTTTCTCATCTTGACCCCACTATGCCTCGAGAAACTGATTTGCCCTATTCATTGGCCCTCTTAATTGCAAACAATAAGTATGAATGACGTGTGTTTGATCAACTTAGGCTTATTACTCTTAGAAATAATTACCATGTAATAAAAAATCTAAACTACACATGGTAAGATTTGTTACAAATTTTAAAAACTGAAAAGTTATATCTGGTTAGTAACAGCTAAAAAAAAAATTACCCAGGAATTTAGGTTTGGGGAAAAAGACTCATTAACATAAAATTAACTTCCTAAAAGTGAATACTGCAAAATTTGCTCTATTTCAAAAACTGATGAAAGCATCAAATCTTAACAGACTTTAGATGTGCAAAATCAGCCTGGAGAAACTGCATCGAGTAAAAATTATTTACACACACTTTAGAAAAGGCAGAGGAACCAGAAATCAAATTGCTAACATCCATTGGATCATAGAAAAAGCAAAAGAATTCCAGAAAAACATCTATTTCTGCTTTATTGACTAAGCCAAATCCTTTGACTATGTGGATCACTACAAACTGGAAAATTCTTAAAGAGATGGACATACCAGACCACCTTACCTGCCTCCTGAGAAATCTGTACTCAGGTCAAGAAGCAACACTTAGAACTGGACACGGAACAATGGACTGGTTCCAAATTGGGAAAGGAGTACAATAAGGCTGTATATTGTCACCCTGCATATTTAACTTCTATGCAGAGTACATCATGCGAAATGCTGGGCTAGATGAAGCACAAGCTGGGATCAAGATTTCCAGGAGAAGTATCAGTTACCTCAGATACGCAGATGACAGTGAAAGTGTCCTTTCACTCAGTTATGTCCAACTCTTTGCAACCCCGTGGACTATACAGTCCATGGAATTCTCCAGGCCAGAATACTGGAGTGGGTAGCCTTTCCCTTCTCCAGAGGATCTTCCCAACCCTGGGATAGAACCCAGGTCTCCTGCATTGCAGGCAGATTCTTTACCACCTGAGCTATCAGGGAAGCCCAGATATGCAGATGACACCACCCTTATAGCAGAAAGCAAAGAGGAACTAAAAAGAGCCTCTTGAAAAAAGTAAAAGAGGAGAGTGAAAAAGCTGGCTTAAAACTCAACATTCAAAAAACTAAGACTGGCATCCAGTCCCATCACTTCATGGGAAATAGATGGGGAAACAATGAAAACAGTGAGAGACTTTATTTTCTTGTGCTCCAAAATCACTGCATATGGTGACGGCAGCCATGAAATTAAAAGACACTTGCTCCTTGGAGGCAAAGCTATGCAAACCTAGACAGCTTTGCCAACAAAAGTCCATATAGTCAGAGCTATGGTTTTTCCAGTAGTCATGTATGAATGTGAGAGTTGGACCATAAAGAAGGCTGAGCACCGAATAATTGATGCTTTTGCACTGTGGTATTGGAGAAGACTCTTGAGAGTCTCTTGGACAAAAAGGAAATCAGTCCTAAATATTCACTCCAAGGACAGATGCTGAAGCTGAAGCTCCAATACTTGACCACCTGATGTGAAGAACTGTGTCCTTAGAAAAGGCCCTGATGCTAGGAAAGATTGAAGGCAGAAGGAGAAGGGAGTGACAGAGGCTGAGCTGGTTGGATGACATCACCAAATCAATGGACATGAGCTGGAGCAAGCTCCAGGAGTTGGTGATGGACAGGTAAGCCTGACATGCTTCAGTCCATGGAGTCATAAAGAGTCAGGCACGCCTGAACGACTGAACTGACTGAACTGATCTGCACACACACCCATACTTTCCAATGACAAGAGTTGTAATAGAGAAATGTTTTATACTAACTAAAGAGCTATTGATCAATGAATAAAATCTTGGCAGTGAAAAGTACAAAGGAAAGAACTGATCTTTCTCAGTCAGGTTGGAGTATTGACTCAGACAGGCAGGTCTGACACAGGTACTCAGCCATCAGAGCTCATTTTTCATCTCTCAGGTGATTCCTCTGCCTTGGTGTCTGGCTGAGCCAGGAGCCAGACTCAGTCCCAAGGAAAAGAAACAGCACCTTTTCTGGGTTGCAGCTTCATTCCCGAACTTCACTCTGATTGAATCAGTTCAGTTCAGTAGCTCAGTCGTGTCTGACTCTTTGCGATCTTATGGACTGCAGCACACCAGGCTTCCCTGTGCATCACTAACTCCCGGAGCTTACTCAAACTCATGTCCATTGAGTCAGTGATGCTATCCAACCATCTCATCATCTGTCTTCCCCTTCTCCTCCTGCCCTCAATCTTTCCCAGCATCAGGGTCTTTTCCAATGAGTCAGTTCTTCACATCAGGTGGCCAAAGTATTGGAGTTTCAGCTTCAGCATCAGTCCTTGCAATGAATATTTAGGACTGATTTCCTTTAGGATTGACTGGTTTGATCTCCTTGCAGTCCAAGGGACCCTCAAGAGTCTTCTCCAACACCACAGTTCAAAAGCATCAATTCTTCAGTGCTCAGCTTTCTTTATAGTCCAACTCTCACTCAGCTGGGTTTATTTGCCTACCTCCCAACCCATCACAAGTCAGGTGATTTTGCAGCTGTGACAGGTCAAACCCAGTCATGTGACCCGCCTGAGACCAGAAATGCCTGGCACAAAATCACTGGCAGAGGGAGGTATGATGAATAAGCCTGTAGAAGGATGAAGGTTTCTGGGTGGCTGAATAATCCACTCCATCCCACTCGATTCCAGTGAAGATAAACTCATTAGCAAGAAGTGAAAAGGGAAGACATTGCGATCCTTCAGTTGCACTGTGTAGAACACTAATTGAGGCATTGAATTGCGCCAACACAGTTCCCTCTGAGAGACACTTTGTTAAAATGAATACTTACTGATGTCAGGACAATTTTGATTAAACGTGTTTATCCATAAATGTTCCCTGGATTCTGAATGTGGCATCTAAACATCCAGTCTCCGTGGCATTTCACTTGGAAAAATGGAGTCCCACAGTCAAGGCAATTAAAAACGATTCCAGTCTTTATTCAGTTATTTCTGAGAATATTAGATGAGGTCTCATTTGTTACTCCCAAGATCTCTCTTTAAACCCTTTCTACAGTTTCCTAGTGTTCCATGTATTTTATACCCTACCTGCATCTGCTTGTGTGCTCCGTTGTATCCAGCTCTGTGTGACCCCATGGACTATAGCCTCCCAGGCTCCTCTGTCCATGAGATTTTCCAAGCAAGAATACTGGAGTAGGGTTGCCATTTCCTCCTCCAGTGTATCTTTCCAACCCAGGGGTTGAACTGATGTCTCCTGCCTTGGCAGGGGTATTCTTTACCACTGAGCCACCTGGGGAGCCCTTTATACCTTAAAGTTCCCAGAATATCATCTTTCTTGCTCATCACACCCTAAACTTCCCCACAAGGGCACTTTCTTTCCATCTACCATTGTTATTAATTTCTCTCCAATAAGTGCTGGCTGAAGTCAGGAAGATTCACTGGAGGAAGGCCTGGCAACCCACTCCAGTATTCTTGACTGGAGAATCCCAGGGACAGAGGAGTCTGGTAGGCTATGGTCCATAGGGCTGCAAAGAGTCGAACACAACTGAAGCAACTTAGCATGCATACAAGTATTGACCTTACCTTTTCCTCCCCCTCCCACAACAGATTATTCCATAACATATAATATGGAGAGAGCAGCTGGATAACGTTGAATTGTCAACCAGGACTTTCTTATCCTGCCAGGGAAGGAATGAAAGTGTGACTACTAATATATAATTCAGCACTTTTGTCCCTATTACGTACATACAAATGCAGTTGGATGTTTCTGGGGTTGAAATATCAGTTAGGCCACAGTAGTGGGTTCAAAATACCTTCTACTCAAGATTGAAAGAGACCTATATTCCCAGGAAAGAGAATCTGATTACTTAGTATTAACCACCCAGGATGGATGGGGGAACTAAGACTGGGACAGACAAATAAATAAACATTTTAAATTTTTTCTTTAATTTAAAATTAAATTAAAAATTTAGCTTCTGGAAGACAGGGCATATTTTTCATATATCCCTTTTCAAGGGCTGTTACAAGTAAATGAATGAAAGAATAGGTAGGCAAGGATGATAACATATTGATCTTTGTATTTGTCTTCCCTACTCACATATCTATGTTTTGCGTTGACATATACTGAACAAATAAAGCATACATTTAGTCACCACAGAGTAGAAAAGTCTGTTGTGATTGCTGTTCAGTTGCTAAGTCTTGTCCAACTTTTTGCTGTCTCACGGACTGTAGCATGCCAGGCTTCCCTGTCCCTCATTATCTCCCAGAGTTTGCCCAAGTTCATGTCCATTGACTCAGTGATGCCATCCAATCATCTCATCCTCTGTCACCCTCTTCTCCTTCGCCTTCAGTCTTTCTCAATATCAGGGTCTTTCCCAATAAGTCGACTCTGGATCAAGAGACCAAATGATTGGAACTTTAGCATCAGTCCTTCCAATGAGTATACAGGATTGATTTCCTTTAGGACTGACTGGTTTGATCTCCTTGTTGTCCATGGGACTCTCAAGAGTATTCTCCAGCACCACAGGCATCAATACTTTGGTGCTCTGCCTTCCTTATGGTCCAACTCTCCATCCATACTTGACTACTGGAAAGACCATTGCCTTGACTATATGGACCTTTGTCAGCAAGGTGATGTCTTTGCTTTTTAATATGCTGTCTATATTTGTCATAGCCTTCCTTCCAGTAATCAAGTATCTTCTAATTTCATGGCTGCAGTCACCATCTGCAGTGGTTTTAGAGTGCAATGAGAGAAAAGCTGCCATGCTTCCACTTTTTCACCTTCTATTTGCCATGAAGTGATGGGACCAGATACTATGATCTTACTTTTTTAATACTGAGTTTTAAGCTGGTTTTTTCACTCTCCTCTTTAACCTTCATCAGAGGGTTCTTTAGTTCCTCTTCACTTTCTGCCATTAGGGTAGTATCATCAGAATATCTAAGGTTGTTAACGTTTCTCCTGGCAATCCTCTCCTGGCAACTTCAGCTTGTGCTTCATCCAGCCTGGCATTTTGCAAGGTGTACTCTGCATTTAAGTTAAATAAACAGAGTGACAATCTACAGCCTTGTCATACTCCTTTCCCAATTTTGAACTAGTCAGTTGTTCCATGTAAGGTTCTAACTGTTGCTTCTTGACCCACATACAGATTTCTTGAGAGACGGGTAAGATGGTCTGGTATTCCTATCTCTTTAAGAATTTTCCACAGTTTGTTGTGATCCACACAATCAAAGGCTTTAGTGTAGTCCAGAAAACAGAAGTAGATGCTTTTCTAGAATTCCCTTGCTTTCTCTATGATCCAACAAATGTTGTCAATTTGATCTCTGGTTCCTCTGCCTTTTCTAAATCCAGCTTGTACATCTGGAAGTTTTTGATTCAATACTGCTGAACCCTAGCTTGAAGGATTTAGAATATAATGTCACTAGCATGGGAAGTGAGCACAATTGTCCAGTAGTTTGAACATTCTTTAGCACTACCCTTCTTTGAAACTGGGATGAAGACTGACTTTTCCAGTCCTGTAGCCACTGCTGGGTTTTCCAAATTTGCTGACATACTGACTGCAGCATGTTAACAGCATCATCTTTTAGGATTTTAAATAGCTTAGCTGGAATTCCATCACCTCCACTAGCTTCATTGGTAGCAATGTTTCCTATAAGGCTCACTTAACTTCACACTCCAGGATGTCTAAGAAGAGCCTATACAGAGCTAATACAGAAATGAATGCCTCCTGAAGTTACTGTAGGAAGCATGTAACAATTCTTAGGCTAGAGACTCCCATTAAGGCTCCAACACATTGCCTCCTATCTTTTTCTGTTATGTCAGCAATAGAAGCCTATGCAACCTAGATTCTCATCTAGACCATTGGTTTTACTTTTCACAACTGATACATCAGTCAGAAATGGTTGCTTCAGACTTCCCTGGCAGTTCAGTGGCTAAGAATCCACCCTCCAATGCAGGAGACATGGGTTCGATTCCTGGCTGGGGAAGTAAGCTCCCACATGCCATGGAGTAACTAAGCCCGTGTGCCACAGTGAAGCCCCAGTGCAGCCAAAAGCAAATAAATAAATTTAAAAAAAAATGGAAGAAAAGAAATGGTTGCTTGCAGTAGCCTTGATTCTTTAATTCTGAAGTTTAAGCCCACACTCCAGAGGTTATAGCACATTGGTAACATGATGTGCAGTTTTGTGGGACAATTTATTATACATATACTATATATATAAATTATTTACTCACTGGGAATATAAACCAAAGTTCTTAGAGTGGCCTGCAAGGTCCTGCCCTAACTGATCATTCTCTAATACCTCCAGAGCCTATTTCCCTCCACGCTTCCTTCCACTGACTCCTGGGCCAGACACGTTCCACCTCAGGGCCTTTGCACTGACTCTTCTTGTCTGAATGCTCTTCCCACAAATACTGTATAGCTTTGTCCCTTACTTCCTTTAAGACTTTGGTCCAGAGGCTTCCCTAGTGGCTCAGTGGTAAAGAATCCAGCTGCCAATACAGGACACATGGGCTCGATCCCTGATCTGGGAAGATCCCCCGTGCCGAGGGGCAACTAAGCTCCTGCTCCACAACTACTGAGGCTGCTCTCTAGAACCCAGAAACCGCAACTGCTGAGCCCAAATGCCGCAAATACTGAGCCCCGGGGGCCCTAGAGCCAGTGCTCCGCGACAAAAGAAGCCACTGCAATGAGAAGCCCATGCACAGCAACTAGAGAGTAGCCGCAGCTCAATACAACTAGAGAAAGGCCCATACAGCAACAAAGACCAACCGCAGCCAAAAATACATAAATAAAGTAATAATAATAATAATAGAAGACTTTGGTCCAGTGACACTTTTCAGGAGTATCTCTCCCTGTTAAAAATTACCACCCTCTTCCTCTCACTCTGATCCCTCTTACCTTTTTTTTTTTCTTTCTTAACACCTGCAACCCTCTGGCCAACTATGTCATATACGATGTACTTATTTTGTGTTCTATTTCTGTCTTTCTCCTCCGAAATGTCTGCTCCACTGAGGGCAGGGATTTTTGCCCACTTTGCCCAGTAATTCTCTCCAGCACCTGGAACAGGGCCCAGCACATAGGAGGTGTGTAATAAATATTGGTCAAAAAACTTACGCTACAAAACTTTCTTAATACGTGTATTCATTCAAAAGTCAACTTTATTATTCCAGTGGGCAACTTATGGCAAATTATAGGTTAGTGAATTTCTGGTCAGCAACAGAGTGTGTTTACCTTAGCGAGGCTCCTGCCTATTTTAAAATTCTGTGATTCTAAGTTAATTTATTTTTATTTGACTTAAGGAAATTGAAAAGATCCTGATACTGGCAAAGATTGAGGGCAGGAGGAGAAGGGCGCGACAGAGGATGAGATGGTTGGATGGCATCACTGACTCAATGGACATGAGTTTGAGCAAACTCTGGGAGACAGGGAAGCCTGGTGTGCTGCAATCCATGGGGTTGCAAAGAGTCAGACATAACTTAGTGATTGAACAACAAGAACAAGGAAATAGTAGGGGACATTTAAAAAATCCATTCATATTCGGATCTCTCAAAAATCACTGTCATTTGACCATCTGCTTATGAGTTAAAGACTGGGCTAGAATTCACTTAGTCTTCTCCTAACCTGGATACAGAATGTACAATTTTTATATATGTATTTTTACCTATTTGGCTGCACCAGTTCTCAGTTGCAGCATGCCAGATCTAGTTCCCTGACCAGGGATCAAACCCGTGCCCCTGCATTGGGAGTGTGGAGTCTTAGCCACTGGACCACCAGGGAGGTCCTTAGGATGTACATTTAAATGAAGATGAATCTTTTAAGGTATTTGGAATTGCAACAGCCTCATTTAATTTATCATCATGTAAAGTTTAGAAACAGGCTACCCTTTTAAAAATGGAGCTGAATACAGTATCTGGAAACAGGCTTATGATGTCCCATATTGTTTTCAAATCCTACGGCTGCCCTAACAAATTACCACAATATTAGTGGTTTAAAATAACACAGACTTGTTATTTTATGGTCACAGGGGCTACACATCTCACTGGGCTAAAATCAGCGTTTTCTGGAGATTCTGAGAATCTTTTTCCAGTTCTTAGAGGCGCCCACACTCCTCAGTTCACAGCCCCTTCCTCTATCTTCAAAACCTGCAATGTCACATCGCTCTGACCTGTCTTCTGCTATCACAGGTTTTACTCTGACCTCAGCCAGTTCTCCACTTTTTTGGACTGCTGTGATCAGAGGAGGCCCATCTGGATGGTCTCTCCATCTCAAGGTCCCTATCATCAATCATACCTGCAAAGTTTCATCTGTGGTGGAAGATAACATCATCACAGTAGGTTCCTGGGATTAGCACACGGACATCTCCAGGGCCATTATTCTGCCTACTATGCATACTCTTGACTTATACTTCAAAGAGTTATTTAATATATTCACTTAGGTGAATGGAAAGGAAATAGGATGAAATACGTCACAGATCATGACTCAGAACATTTTAGATTGATATTATCCACGAGAAAAAAACAAAAAACAAAACTTGTAATGCTATCATCAGATTACTCCTGAGGAGACACATTTTGAACTATAAGGCTAAAATGGCACGTGAGGATGAGAAAGATACACATATCTCTAATGATCAGGAAAAACAAATGAAAACTACAGTTCAACACTATTTTGTCAACTTCTGGGGAAAATAGAAAATGCACATTCCTTTGACCTAGCAATTCCTCTTGAGGACTCTCCAGCTCTATAACAGGTGGCCCAACAGCTAGGACTCCAGTCCACACTTTCACTCCCGAGCGCCTGATTTCAATCCCTGGTTGGGGAACTAAGATCCTGCAAGCTGCAAACACAACCAAAACACATAAAATAAAACAGGGCTTCCCTGGTAGCTCAGTGGTAAAGGATCTGCCCGTCAGTGCAGGGGATGCAGGTTCCACTCCCAGACCCCACATGCCACAGGACAGCTAAGCCCACACGCCACTATTACTGAGCCCACGCCCTAGAGCCTGGGAACCACAACTTCTGGAAGTGCACCCCTACAGCCTGCACTCCATGACCAAAGAAACCACTGCAATGAGAATTAGAGCAACTAGGGAGTAGCCCCCGCTCGCCACAACTAGAGAAAAGCCCACATAGCAGTGAAGGCCCAGTACAACCAAAAGTAATTGATCTTTAGTAAAATGAAAAGTTCCATAACAACAAGAGCCCCAGGATGTAAAGAGATATGTCTAAGGATATTAACTGCCGCATTGTTTCAGTGGGGAAAAAGCTTAAAAACAAATGACTATTGAGAGTGGAAGATTTGAACAATCTGAGGTTTACCTGTGTCGTGACTACTGTGTAAGACAGAGAGTGATGTAGGAAGACACAGAGTCCTGCTCCTTCCCCAGCTTCCATCCAGGTGAGGAGGATACAGCCAGCCAGTCTTGACATATGCTGTCAGCATCAATAGAAGAAAACACTTATCACACACCCCTGAGCTTGTGCCCCAGGCTGATTTGCAGGGGTTAATAGGCCCCTGTTTCTCTGGCTAAGCCACGAGAAAATCACCATGGGAAAAGAATAAAAGCAAAATATAGAAATACAGCATAACCCAAATAAAAGTATATCAGGTTGATCAGTCAGTCTTCATGCCATGCTAAGCTAAGGAAAAACATAGTGTGGACCTTGGAACGCCAGGTCAGCGCAAATTCAGAACGCTGCTTGTGCACACACCAAGATGTTTTTCCAAGGTATATGCAGGTCTATGACCTTCAGCTAGGTGATACCCCTTGTAGAAGAAAATAACAAAAATAGTTTAAAGTAATCAATAAAATGGGAGATGTGACTGAAGGCACAGAAGGCTGATGTCATCGTAACACAACAGATACTTTCTGCTTGCCAAGACACTAAATAAAAGTGATGTGGCTCCGAGGAACAGGGCTCTTGATCCAAGAAGTCTTGAGTCTCCTGGACCCATCTTTAAAACTTTAATTCTGTCTCTAGTTTCTTTTCCCCAAACTGTGCATCGACCACTTTCAATCTCTACCTGCTCTGCTGGCCACAGCAAGTGGTGCCCAACGTGGGGCTCAAAAGTGAAGGATCGCCAAGAGCTAAACTGAAGTTGAAATATGAAGCAAAACTGAAGCTAAAATATCAAGGGAAACTGAAGCTGAAATATCGGCGCACAGTTCTGAAGATGAGTCGGGTAAGGCCTCTAAAAATCCCCCTCTGCGGCAAGTAATACTCTCTTAGGCACTGAAACTGGGGTTAAGCATGGGAAATTCAGATAGCTTGGAACAATACTGGTCATATATATGGCTCTTAAGGCAGGTTCTAAAAGTGAGGGGAACAAAAATAAATGAGGGCTGGCTACTGGAGCTTTTACAAACCATCGAGAAACATTGCTCGTGGTTCCCTTCTCTTGGTACTTAGATTTAGGAACATGGGAGAAGGTAGATAGTGAATCAGAGAAACTTCTTTGCAAAGGAGTGCCCTTGCCTGTATCTATCTGGTCAACTTGGGCACTGATAAAGTCCATTTTAGAACCTCTTCAGACCCCAGAAAGCTCAAAAGGGAATAAGGATGAACCTGAAACCCCATCAAAGGGAGGACCTGAATATGCAGAGGTGGAGGGGGTAGAAAAAAACACAGGAGGCTGTAAAAGTTGCAGTTCCTTCTGTGCCTTTGCTTAGGGAAGACAATTTCCTCTGCTTCCCTTTCCTCCTTCTCCTGTCTTAACCGCTGGAGCGGCTCAGGCTTCTCCTTCCTTAAGACAGACAGCAGTTCTGTCAACCCTTCAGAAAGGTATTCGTCAGACTCGACAGGAGGGTGACTTGGAGGCTATGACTATGCCATTTCCAGTGACAATACATGAACAGATAGCTCCTGGGACAGATCCTAGTAATCCTAATGGGGTGTATGAGGCTGTACACAAACAGATCCCCTTCAAAACACTAAAGGAACTGAAGCAAGCTGTTTGAATTGTGGAGTAAATTCTCCTTTTACCTTGGGAATAGAGCAGGGACGACCTGAGGATTCCCATTTGATTACGGTGGCTCATGACCAAGCCAGGCAAATCTCCATTTCTTTAGATCAATTGATAGACAGTGGAGATTGGGGGAGAACTCAGGATCAAGTCCTTATGGAAGATGAGGCTACAGAACAGGTGAGGTGATACTACACAAGAGCCTGGGAGAAAATAGAGGTTAAAGGACAGGATTTCTTTATTTTAAAAGAAGACCTCACCTCCCCAGAGAGACAATCCCTGCTGGGACAACATCTTATCAGCCAGGCTACCCCTGTCATCAGAGCCAATTTGAACATTCTCTAGTTTAATTTTTAACTATGAAACTATGACTACAAAAAGAGAGATGACATTTTGACACTGAATGCCCATGATATTCTAGACTCCGGAGAAAACTGGTTAAAATAAAATCTTTTTTGAAATTACAAAACCCGTTCTTGCACGCGCAATTAGGAAAAAGTTGGCTCGTTAAAATACTTTTTTGGAGCTCCAATTTTGCTTAAGAAACAAAAACAGGCCTGGGAAAAAACCTGAAGTTAACTCTTATCATATCCTTGGGACACACAGCCCACTCTATCTGGGACTCCAGCCATGAACAAATTGGTAGAACTCAAACCAAGAAAAAAAAAAGAGGGGGCAAAGTGACATTTTAAATTTCAAGTGGAAAACTATGAGATCTCTCTCTGTCTAAATTTATCTGTGTCTCAGTGTGTCTTTGTTTTTTGGATAATATGAGGTTAATTTATAAATGAACTCTATTTAAATTCAGGTTCATGTGAAATGAAAAATATTCAATATTAAATATCTACATTAATGTTTGTTTGAATATTTTTCATTTCACATGTTTGTTTGCTAATCTACTTAAGACATGTCTTAAGTCATCAACATTGTGTAATACTTTTATGATGCCTAGGTTTAAGGTAAACTAAATTTCTCAACAAAGAAAGCAACAGTTTATATATATAAATATATATAAATGAGATGAAAACTTTTAGATAAACTCTATTAAAAATAATTATAGTTTAGAAATGTCTATCCAAAATAATCTCTGAAGACTGGAGTAACTTAAATTTCTAGGTTTGTACTAAACTAAATGATGATAAAAGTTTATTAAATAGCTAGGTCATTTCCAAATAAAATAAGATTTTGAAACATTAATTACTGAACACTAACTTCCTCTTACAGAGAAACTAGAGATTTTGGACTATTAATAATTATGTTTGGTGCCACCTGAGATGTTCTCTATATTAAAAAAATGTTTTTAAAAAATTAAAACTGATATTTATGTTCACCAATCTATAAAATGCTAATATACAAGACGGTTCATGTTTGCTTAAGGAAAATAAGGTTTATGTTTTTAATAATAAAAAAAGATATGAGAAATAAAATTACAGTCTATTAAAAAAAAGGAAATAAATCTAAACTTACAGGTAGCTATTAACCCCTGCACTGATCTATTCCCCAAAGCACACTACACATTCACAATGTTTTATAAACTCTATGTTAAGGATTGAATTGTGCCCCACTCCAAGAAAGATATGCCTAACCCCTGTACCTGCGAATATGACCTTATTTGGAAACATTTTGCAGATGTATTCAAGAGGAGGCCTAGGGTGGGTCCTTATCAGAGAAGGAGATGAGGACACAGACACACAGGGAGGCAGGGACACAGGCACGACACCACATGGTGCCAGGGCTGTATCTGCAAATGGAGGGACCCCAAAGATGCCAGCAATACCAGTAGCCAAGACAAGAGCCTGGAATGGAGTCTCCCCTGGAAGCTCCAGAGAGCACAGTCCTGTCAGCACCTTGATTTCAGGCTTCCAGAACCGTGAGAGACTACATTTCTGTTCATTTTAGGCACCTAGTTGTTATTTTGTTATAGCAGCCCTAGGAAATCCATACACTCTATAATTATCTTATAAATAGCACAGGAATGCTACATTAGTGATTACTCTGTCTTTTAAGACTTAGTTTGTTCAAAGTAAGTACTCAAAATGTACCACAGGCTTCGATCGCTGACCCAGAAAGATCCCACATGCTGTGGGGCAACTAAGCCTGTGCGCCACAACTGCTGAGCTCACGCTCCAAAACAAGAGAAGTCATCACAGGGGGAAACCTGACCACCTCAATGAAGGGTAGCCCCCACTCTGTGCAACTAGAGAAAGCCTGCATGCAGCAACAGAGACTCAGCGCAGCCAAAAATAACTAACTAAATAAAACTTTTAAAAAGTACTACAATTTTTAAAACCAAAAAAAAGTACTGAAATTTTAAATATATATACTGTTAAATATATGCTGGAAAGCATATATGCTGGAATTTTTCATATGCATTTTAAAAATTATATACCTATATATCCACATGTGTAAATGTATAGATATAGATGGGGCTTCCCAGGTGGCACTAGTGGTAAAGAACCTGCCTGCCAATGCAGGAGATACAAGAAATGCAGGTTTGATCCCTGGGTAAGGAAGATACCCTGCAGGAGGGTATGGTACCCCACTCCAGTATTCCTGCTTGGGGAATCCCAGGGACAGGCGAGCCTGGCAGGCTATGGTCTGTAGGATCACAAAGAGTCGACGCAACTAAAGCAGCTTAGCATGCACGCATGCATAGATATAGATACTGTATAGATACAATACTATATATGTGTGTGTGTGTGTGTGTGTGTGTGTGTATACATATATACAATTGACCCTTGAACAAAGTGGAGATTCGGGTCACCCACCCTCTACGAAGTAGAAAATCCTAAGTGTAACTTACATAATCCTCCATTTCCATGGTTCCTCCGTATCTGTGGATTCATGTAGCACTGCAGTTTTTTAAAATTTTATTGCTGCATAGTTGATTTACAATGTTATGTTAATGTTTACTGTACAACAAAGTGGTCCAGTTATACATACACACATACACCTTCTCATATTCTCTTCCATTCTGGTTTATCACAGGATATTGAATATAGTTCCCAGGGCTGTACAGTAGGACCCTGTTGTTTATCTATTTTACATGTAATAGTTTGCATCTGCTAATTCCCAAACTCCCAAGCTGTTCCCCCCACCCCCTCCCCCTTGGCAACCCCAAGTCTGTTCCCTATGTCTGAGTCTGTTTCTGTTTCATAGATAAATTCATGTGGGTCATATTTTAGATTCCACATATAAGTGATAACACATGGTTGCAGCTTTTACTATTGAAAAAAAATTGTGTATAAACGTATCTATGCAGCTCAAACCCGTGTTGTTCATGGCCAACTGTATATAATAGATACTAGATATCTACCTATATCTAGAGCTAGGTATAAATACTTAGAGATCTAGAGAGAGAGAAATAGGTGGATGTGAATGGATGGATAGACAGATAAAATAGATGGACAGATAGATCAGATAGATAAAATGAATAGATAGATAGATAGGCCCAAAATGTCCCAGGCCTGTCTCAGCTCCTGAGAAGCTCTGTTATGTCCTTCTATATACTTCTGTTTTCTTTCAGCATCTTCTATCCTCCTTCCTCAGACTACACCCTCCTAAAGTGACATGGGACACAAAATAAAAGCCTCCTTCACAGACAGGGCTCTGTCCTACTGTGGACTGCCAAAAGGCAGCTTTTAAAGTTCTCCATGCTAGAAAGAAACCACCGTTATTCCTGGCACAAGAGGCCCCTTTGCCCTCCTGTGGAGACCCTGAATTTACACAGAAATACCATCAAGGGTGAGCCCCTCCCGTTCTCTCTGAGCTGGTCTTCCCCAGCCTCTTGTCTGCTGGCTGCCCTGACAGCACTAAGTGGGCCTCCACCTCAGCGCCTCGGCCTTCAACGCCCTCCCCAGGAATTCCCTTCCCACAAACATCTCTGCGGTTCCTTCCCTTACCTTCTTCCACTTCCTCTCAAATGTCGCTGTCTTAGGGGAGGCCTGTCAGTCACCCTGCCTCACTGCTACCCCCTTTCTCTGGCATCCATATCTTCTTTAACTGCTCATATGTATCTAGAGGTAAATATAAATACCTAGAGATCTAAATATACATACTGAGAGATCTAAGTATCTCTCTCTCTCTCTCTCTCTCTCTCTCTCTCTCTCTCTCTCTCTATCTATCTATCTATCTATTGGGCAATCCTGGTGGCTCAGTGGTAAAGAATCTGCTTGTCAATGCAGGAAACACGGGTTCTGTCCCTGATCCAAGAAGATCCCATGTGCCAAGGAGCAACTGAGCCTGTGCACCGGAACTACTGAAGCCCTCATGCTGTAGAACCCATGCTCTGCAACCAGAGAAGCCACTGCAATGAGAAGCCTGTGCCCTGCAACGAAGAGTAGCCACAGCTTGCTACAACTAGAGAACAACTGGCACAGCAACAAAGACTCAGCACAGCCAAAAATAAATAAATAAGCAAAATTTTGTGTTTCCTTAAAAATATATATGTAATAATATACATATATGGAGAGAAACAGATGAATGGATGGATGGATGGATAGATAGACATTAATAGATAGATATTATATCTCACTCCAGCAATGATCACATCACGTCTCACTACTTGACATATAGTTTCTCACATGTCCTGTTTCTACCTTCTAGGATGAAAACTCCATGAACCCCGGATCCTTTGGGTCTGTATTGTTCACTGCTCCAGTCCTCAGGGAGTGCCTGATCCCTCATGGTGCTCAATACATATCAGCTGAATGAATGAATGAATCTGGGTATTTGCTTATCACTGTCTTAGACTCACTGAAAGAGAGGTTGTGGGAACTTCCCTGGTGGTCCAGTGGTTAAGATTCTGCACTTCCACTGCAGGGGTTGCAGGTTCCATCCCTGGTCAGGGAACTAAGATTCTGCATGCCTCAATGTGGCAAAAAAAAAAAAAAAAAAAAAGAGTGATCAATGAGAGGTTGTGAATTCAAACATGTCACGGTGCACAAGCAGATCATTCAGTGAGTGGTGCAGGCTTGGTGTCAGAAGACAAGTGGCCCCAGGCCTCAGGTCTGAGACGTGATGGGGAATGGCAGGATCCAAGACAAACGTCAACGTCACTGCATCTGTGGAGAGCAGCGGTATTTACCTCCAATTGGTGCGGCCATACAAGAAATCAGGCCCAATGCTTTCCTATCTTGATGTTCAAAAGAAACCAGCTATCTGGATTTATACGTGAACAGTCCTCACATTTTGTATTAGTTATCTACCACGGCAGAGCAGATTACCCTAGAAGTTAACAGCTTGAAGCAACAATGCACAGTACTATCTCACACAGTTTCCAGGAATTCAGGAGTGGTTTCACTGGGGGGTTCTGATCTAGGGCTCAAGAAATTGCAGGTAAGACATAGCCCTGACTGGGGCTGAAAGATCCATTCCCCTGATGGCTCCCTTACAGGCCAGCAAGTTCCGACCGGCTCTTGCAGGGACGCTCAACTCCTTGTCACATGTATCTGTCCACAGCGCTATTGTTTAGTCACGAAGTCGTGTCTGACTCTTTGTGATCCCCACGGACTATAGCCCATCAGGCTCTGCTGTTCATGGGACTTCCAAAGCAAGAATACTGGAGTGGGTTGCCATTTCCTTCTCTAGGGCATCTTCTTCATCCAAGGATCAAACCCACCTATCCTGTGCCTCCTGCATTGGCAGGTGGATTCTTGACCACTGAGCCACCATGAGAAGCCACCTATGGGAAGCCCCCATAGGGTTGTGCGTGTCTCCAGATGTGGCAACTGTCTTCCTCCAGAGTGAGTGTCCCCAGACAGCAAGGTGGAAGCCACAGAGCCTCAGTGACTTAAGTCAGGTTACACTGTCCATTGTGACACCCTGCATTGGTTAGAAGTGAGTCACTAAGTTCAGCTAGAAGTGAGTCATGAAGCCGGGCCCAAACTCCAGGAAAGGAGAATTAGTTCAAGCTTTTGAAAGGAGGAGTATCAAAGGACTGTGGACTTATTTTAAAACCATCACTTTTTTTTTTTTTTTTGGCCACTCAGATTTTAGGATTTCAGTTCCCTGACAAGGGATTGAATCCCCAAGCCAGGCTTCAGCAATACATGAACCGTGAACTCTCAGATGTTCCAGCTGGTTTTAGAAAAGGCAGAGGAACCAGAGATCAAATTGCCAACATCTGCTGGATCATGGAAAAAGCAAGAGAGTTCCAGAAAAACATCTATTTCTGCTTTATTGACTATGCCAAAGCCTTTGACTGTGTGGATCACAATAAACTGTGGACAACTCTGAAAGAGATGGGCATACCAGACCACCTGACCTGCCTCTTGAGAAACCTATATGCAGATCAGGAAGCAACAGTTAGAACTGGACATGAAACAACACACTGGTTCCAAATAGGAAAAGGAGTACATTAAGGCAGTATATTGTCACCCTGCTTATTTAACTTATATGAAGAGTACATCATGAGAAATGCTGGGCTGGAAGAAGCACAAGATGGAATCAAGATTGCTGGGAGAAATATCAATAACCTCAGATATGCAGATGACACCACCCTCATGGCAGAAAGTGAAGAAGAACTCAAAAGCCTCTTGATGAAAGTGAAAGAGGAGAGTGAAAAAGTTGGCTTAAAGCTCAACATTCAGAAAACGAAGAGCATGGCATCTGATCCCATCACTTCATGGGAAATAGATGGAGAAACAGTGGAAACAGTGTCAGACTTTATTTTTGGGAGCTCCAAAATCACTGCAGATGGTGACTGCTGCCATGAAATTGAAAGACGCTTACTCCTTGGAAGAAAAGTTATGACCAACCTAGATAGCATATTTAAAAGCAGAGACGTTACTTTGCCAACTAAGGTCCGTCTAGTCAAGGCTATGGTTTTTCCTGTGGTCATGTATGGATGTGAGAGTTGGACTGTGAAGAAAGCTGAGTGCCGAAGAATTGATGGTTTTGAACTGTGGTGTTGGAGAAGACTCTTGAGAGTCCCTTGGACTGCAAGGAGATTCAACCAGTCCATTCTAAAGGAGATCAG
The DNA here is from genome assembly GCF_032405125.1 of Capricornis sumatraensis. NCBI lineage: Eukaryota > Metazoa > Chordata > Mammalia > Artiodactyla > Bovidae > Capricornis > Capricornis sumatraensis. The sequence goes on along the minus strand of NC_091085.1, from coordinate 53,166,555 downwards.
TCCTGGGTGTTCTTTGGAAGGACTGATGCTGAAGCTGAAACTCCAATACTCTGGCCACCTCATGCGAAGAGTTGACTCATTAGAAAAGACTCTGATGCTGAAAGGGATTGGGGGCGGGAGAAGAGGACGACAGAGGATGAGATGGCTGGATGGCATCACCGACTCCATGGACATGAGTTTGGGTGAACTCCGGGGGTTGGTGATGGACAGGGAGGCCTGGCGTGCTGCAATTCATGGGGTCGCAAAGAGTCGGACACAACTGAGCGACTGAACTGAAGTTTTACATTTATGTTACTATTATTTTTATTACATTATAAGACTGCTGTTTCTGACGACTCTTTCTGTATTCAGATAGAGTTCAGAGCAATTCACTCAATAATTCAACAAATATTTACTATGTTCCCATTCAGTGCCAGTCACTGTGTAACATGCCTCGAATATGGCGACAAGTGAGGAACTTAGCTTATTCTAGTGAGGGAAAGGAAGATTTTTAGAAAAGCAAGCATGTGAATAATTAAGCAAGGTATTTTCAGTAGCGGTAAGTGTTCTGGGGAAAACAGAACAGTGCCTGAGATGGGGAATGGCTGGTGTGGTGGGACCTCATTTGAAAGGGTGATCAGAGTGGGCCTCCTGGAGATGACATTTGAGCTGTGACCTGAAGAGTAAGAATGAACCAGTCAGGCAAAGATGTGGAGACAGAGCATTTTAGGCAGAGGAAGAGTAAGTGCAAAGGCCCTGGGGTAGGAATGAACTTGGCCAAGGTAAGGTTCTGAAAGGTTTGTGTGGCTATCATGGGATTACAATGAGAGGCTTGAGATGGGCTAGAGGGGTAGGCACAACTTAGGTCATATAGGGTACTTCATGTATCTGAGTATAACAGACAAGAAAGGGTTACAGAGATTAAGAAGGGAGAAGGACAGTCTGATGTTTTCAGAAGATTGTTCTGTACCTCTTGATAGGATGCACTGGGAAGAACATAGCATCACTGCTAGGGTGTCCTGACCCAAACTGCATACCCTGAATCTTAGTCCTGAGGGAATATGAGACACATCCAAATGGAGGGAGTCTACAAAGTAACTGGACTATTAAATACCCAGCAAGAGACAAAGAGGAAGGTACTGCCCTAGATTAAAAGAGACTAGACAGAAAGAGAGACAAATACCATGTGAAATCACTTACAAGTGGAATCTAAAATAGGACACAAATGAACATATCCATGAAATGGAAACAGAGTCCCGCACAGAGAGAACAGACTGGTGGCGGCCAAGGGGAAGGGGGTTGGGGGATGGATGGAGTGGGAGGTTGGAATGGATCAACAACAAGGTCCATCTGGGGAGTTCCCTGGCAGTCTAGTGATTAGGACTCTGGGCTTTCACTGCTGAAGGCCCTGCGTCAGTCCCTGATTAGGAAACTAAGATCCTGCAAGCCGTGTGGCATGGCCAAAACAAAAAAACACACACACACGTGCAAAACAAGGTCCAACTGTAAGCACAGAGAACTGTAGTCCATATCTTATGATAAATCATAATGGAAAAGAACATTTTAATATATGTATATGGAATCACTTTGTTGTACAGCAGAAATTAACACAATATTGTAAATCAACTATATTTCAGTTAAAAAGAGACTGGACAGGTCAACATAATGTGTGATCCTGAAGGGTACTGTACTAGATAAGGGCAGGAGGGAGACAAATGCCAATTAAGTCCTGTACATTAGATAATAGAATTGTAACAATCTGAATTTACTAATTTTGCTAAGTGTGCAGTTGTTATATAACAGAATGTCCTTTAGTTTTGTTTTTTAAACTACAGCTTGCCTTCTGAGGAGAAAGCAGGCATATTTATCTATTTGCTTATATTTATTTATGTATTTATTTCACTGCATTGGGTCTTAACTGCAGCATGCAGAATCTATAGTTCCGTGACCAGGAATTGAACCTGGGCCCCCTGTATTAGGAGTGCAGAGTTGTATCCTGGACCACCAGGGAAGTCCCATCCTGAGGTTCTAAACAATAGACATAGAGGGGTGTTCTGTGTGCTATTTACTCTCAAACATTGCAGTGGAAAAAAATCATATATATATATATATACATATATAATCTATAGAAAAATCATGTATGTACGATATGTACATATATATACACACTGATAGAAGGTTAGGATGATAAAGACAAATGATCAACTAAACAATATTAACATTTGGGGAAACCAGAGGTAATAGATGCTGAAATTTCTTGTATGGTTTTTGTAACTTTTTTTGTGTGTTTGACAGCAATTTTGTATTGACAACAATTAACCGGAGGTTAAGCATGGGCTTGCAATCCACACTGGGTGACCAAGACAAGAAAGTACCTCTGTAAAATGCAAACAAACAAATCACCTGTGAACTCTGTCTAGGTGGCGAGTTCAAGAAGAGCTAATACTCCTGGTTTGGCAAACTTCCCTTTAGCTTTTTTGTCAGAAGAATTTTTTTTTAATAACAAAAGGTATAAACATGATGTTCTGACCACCCAGAATTATATAATGGTTAATAGGCTTTTATACTTGTTTCAATCACTTTTTAGAAAGAAAAAATAGAACACTGTAAATAAAGTTAAAATCTTCTTTGACCTCTTTGGCCAAATTCCATCATATTCCTTTTTACCACTATGAAGCAATAGCCATCGGAACTAGGTCTATATCCTTGCAATCAATTTAAAAAAATAAAATAAAAAACTAATGTACATATGTCCAAGAGCTAATGGCTTTTTATGTGTTTGTAAAAAACTTACCTAAACAATGTTATAATATATATGTATAGCCTCTATAAAATTAAATAAAGACTTTATAAAGCTATCATCACATCTTTCTTCAACTTGCTTTTCTTAGCATTAGCTTTTTGAGATCTACCTAACCCTGTTGATTCAATGACTTTCTGTACAGTAAACCCATAGTACAGATATATTTTATTTATAAATTTTCCTATTGATGGACATGTACTTAAAAGTTTCACCTTTTGTTATTTTAAGAGAGAAAGACTCTTGAGAGTCCCTTGGACTGCAAGGAGATCAAATCAGTCAGTCCTAAAGGAAATCAATCCTGGATATTCATTGGAGGGACTGATGCTAAAGCTGAAGCTCCAATACTGTGGCCACCTGATGCGAAGAGCCGACTCGTTGGAAAAGACCCTGATGCTGGGAAAGAGCGAAGGCAGGAAGAGAAGAGGATGACAGAGGATGAGATGGTTGGATGGCATCACCAACTCACTGGACGTGAGTATGAGCAAGTTCAGGGACATGGTGAAGGACAGGGAAGCCTGGTGTGCTGCAGTGCATGGGGTCTCAAAGAACCAGCCACGACTGAGCAACTAGACAACAACAATTATAAAAAACGTTGCAGTGAGCCTCCTGATACTTGTTTCTTTGGGCATATGGGGGAACTGAAGTCTAGGACATCTCCCTAAAAATGGAAATAAAGCCATGGACATTTATGTGTGTTTTACCAGTTTGTATCCTCCCAAGTGGCCAAACCAATCTACATGCCCACCAGCAGCAGGTTCTGAGGGTCCTTGGGGGCACTTGGATTTGAGTTCCCAGCAGGCAGGTTCTCAAATGTGTTGTGCCCAATTTGCATCACTTAGATTCCCAGCAGACCTGCTAGCAAACGTGCTCAGTACTACGTGGCTATCTCCTTGGTCATTTGGGTTCTCTTTGCTCTGGGAAGAGTCCCCATGGGGGAATCTTTTCTGGGGAACTTAACTATCCTGATGGGGCCATTAGCTGTCTGCTCTTACTGTCAGCCATGGATGCTTGGTTGGGGAGGAGCGGGGGTGGGGGCGGGTGGGGAACCAACAAGGTAGTTTAAGAATCCGGCTGATTCATGTTCCGGTTTGATACGGAACAACAAAAATCTGTAAAACAATTATCCTTCAATAAAAAATAAATTAATAATAATAAAAAAAGAATCTGCAGATGGCATAGAGAACAGACTAATCCACATGGGATGGGGGAGTTGGAAGAACAGAGCCAGGGACGAATGGAGAGAGTAGCATGGAAACATATACACTACCATATGTAAAACAGATAGCCAGTGGGAATTTGCAGTATGACTCAGGGAACTCACAGCCTGGCTCCGTGACAACCTAGAAGGTGGGGTGGGATGGGATGGGAGGTGGGAGGGAGATTGAAGGGGGACAGAATATATGTGTATCTATGGTTGGTTCATGATGATTATGGCAAAAACCAACACAATATTGTAAAGCAATTATCCTTCAATTAAAAACTAAATGAATTAAAAAATTTTATATCTCAAAAAAACGTATCTGTGGCTGGGACTTCCCTGCTTGTCCAGTGGTTAAGCTTCTGCTCTTCAAATGCAGGCGGTAGGGGTTCAATCCCTGGGTGGGAACTAAGAGTTATTTATTTTGGAGGCTACAGCATGAAATAAACTCTAGCATTAACTATAGTCATCAGGTTGTGCCTCACATCCTTTAAAAAAAAGAATCTGTGGCTGTCCAGACAATGCCAAAAGCTGGCCTTATATTTACGCTGTGAGATTGGAGGACTGCATTCAGCCATGTTGCTGAATGCAAAGGAATGTTAATAAACCCATACTTGTTGAACTTGAGGTAGTCTCACTTCCTATCTCTGACAAAGATGAGAGGTGGCCCCAGCAAATTAAGTTTTAATGCATGGTCAGTTGTCTGGACCCTTGATAGCCTTATCCCTATAAGCGTCTGGAACCTAGTCATTGATTGCATCCCTGTTTGTCACTAAGATGAAAAGAGCTGAAAGGTTGGACACACTAAATTTCATCATCCTTTTTGCAGAATAAGGCCACAAAAGCTGCTGACCACTTAGATGTCCTAAAGAAAAGGTGACTGGCTTTCTACTTCTGGTAAGTTCCAGCCTGATACGGGGGCGCCGGGATGGAGCGGGAGGGGAAGGGGGATGGGGCGACCCGCACCCCAACATGGCGCCCGCCCCGGGCCTGCGTGCCGTGTTTGTACGCGGGGGCAGGGCCTTTGTGTGGGCCACCCCACGAGTTTCCCGCCCAAGGGGGCCTCGGCCTCTCCTCCCAGTTCTGTTCCCGCGGTGGCAGCAGGGCGCGCCGCGTCGCAGTCCGCGCATGCGCGCGCGCGAACCCGCCCCCGGGCTGGCGCACATGGCCTCGTGGGCCGGCGTGCGTGCGCGCGACCGCGTTGCCTCCCTCGCCCTGTGCGCTGAGAGCCTCTCCCTTACGCGCCAGGCCGACGGGTGAGGCCGCCGAAGCCTGGGCGGCCTGCGTGCGCGTGCGCGTCGGGCCACGTGGGAGCGGCGCGGCGCCGTTGCCCCGCCCTCTCTCGGCGCGCGCCGGCGTCGGCTGCGTCTCCGGGCATTTGAATTGCGCTTCCGCCATCTTTCCAGCCCTCAGTCAGACGGGCGCGGAGACGCTTCTGGAAGGTAGCGGGGCCGGGGCGGGGGCCGTGGGGCTGGGGCGGGGGCGGGTGTTGGGGGGTCCAGGCAGCGGCGGGAGGCGGCCATGGGGAGGCGGTTTAGCGAGTCCTCTGGGCAGAGAGTTCTCCTCTCTCCCCTGCCGCGGAGGCCGTGAGGGCGCCGGGACGCGAGCCGCGGTGGGTCGAGCGGACTGTCGGTGCGGAGGGGTGGCCGGCGTACCGGCCGCTGGGGAGGAGGGGAGATGCGGCCGGGCGGAGGGCCGAAGGGCGGCCGTGGGGAGGGCCGTGGGGCGGACAGGACGGCGCGGCCTGGCCGCTGGCGGTGACCAGGCGCTTTCCGTGAGTCTGCCTCCACGCCGAGCGGGCCTCCGCTCCGCCCGGTCTCCGCTTCGAGCGGGTGCGCGCCACGATCCGGCGGCCGCGGAGTCCGGCCGGAGAGCGATGCCACCATCGCCATCGCACTCTCGGCCCCCGCCCACCCGCATGTGTGTGTACTGGGGGTAGGAGGTGGGATGCGGGCGGCCGGGCTCCTCGGTGGAGGCCTTTGTGGGCCTGGGCACGTGGGGCGGGTCTGGCCATGCGGCCCCCGGCCCGCGCCGCCGTGCAGCGGGCCTTATTTCTTTCTCCTTTCCTCGCAGTAACATCGCGATGGCTGCCCAAGGAGAACCCCAAGTTCAGTTCAAAGTAGGTAACGCTCGTGAGTTGGGGGTGTGCTGCAGTGAACACGAAGGGCTCTGAAGGAGAGGCAGCTTTGGGGGGCACTCTATTCCAGACGGTCTTACTTGCGGTATCTCCTTTATGACCGCAAGTGCGTGCGGACGGCCTGCTTCGTCAGCCAACGTGCTCGTGCTGCGGCAGTGCCTTCGGTCCCCCGATAACGAGATGGGGGTGCTGGCCCCACCCTGCGGACAGGGAAGCAGGGCTCAGAAAGTTTTGCTGATTCGAGTCGTTCGTTAGATGGGACAGGGCCGCTTGATTAAGATTCTTTGTTGTAAATGTACTTAGATAGTACATAAACTTCTGTTGTGTAAGTTAAATTGTCCAGAAAATCTTAACAGCGTCATAATCCTGGGGTCCTGAAGTGTTACATGTTTTGGTGTTTATTTCAAAAATTTGGTTTCCGACAGCTTGTTTTGGTTGGTGATGGTGGTACTGGAAAAACTACATTCGTGAAGCGTCATCTGACTGGTGAATTTGAGAAGAAGTATGTAGGTATGTGGGGGGAACCATTTGTGGACATGTGTGTGAAATGTTTGAGTTCTTTGACTAACTTGCAGTTCTTATGTTCCAGCTACCTTGGGTGTTGAGGTCCATCCTCTTGTGTTCCATACCAACAGAGGACCTATTAAGTTCAATGTATGGGATACAGCTGGTCAGGAGAAATTTGGTGGACTGAGAGATGGTTATTATATACAAGGTAGGTATCTGATTTGTAACAAGTTTTTGAGAGGATTTGTACCTTAGTCTCCAAGGTTACTTAGGAATAGATCTACTCAAGTAAAGACGTTGGTAATACTGACTGATTTGGAAATTGTGTGATTTAGTTCAGTTCAAAACGTACTGACTCCAGGGAGTTGACCATTTGAGGGGAAGAAAATTTTGTGAAAGTTGTCTTGTGGCATTTGATTGATGCATGCTTGTGTCATGATAGGCACTGTTTTGAAATACACTATATAGTTTAAGCTGAGGTTCTTAACTTGAAGTCAGTAAACAACAGACAGTTGTTGCTACAGCTTCAGTATTTGAGAGTTTATGTTTGGGCATATGTTTTGGTGATTGTCAATAATTATTTTTTGTGCACTCCATTAAAAAGATAGTGAACCATTTGATGGGCTTCCTTGGTGGCTTAGTGGTAAAGAACTCTCCTGCCAATGCAGGAGACACAAGTTCGATCCCTGGGTCAGGAAGGAAATGGCAAACCAGTCCAGTTTTCTTGCCTGGGAGTTCCCATGGACAGAGGATCCTGGTGGGCTAGTCCATGGGGTTGCAAAAGAGTCAGACATCACTTAGGGACTAAGACAACAACGACCCGTTTGATACTGGGCCAGAGGAGCTAGGCTTTGTATCTTGTAAAATGCTGTTATAAGACCAACTGATTTCTCTTTAATTGTACTAGGTTTTGCACAGGTTTTTTTTTTTTTTTTAAATGCTTGATTTTAGATTTAAAAAGGCAAAGGAAACAAATGCTTGTTATACCGAGCAAAAAAGTTGCACAGAATACTCATGTAACACTCTTGCTTATTTGATGAAAATTGTTGGAAATCTTTCCATGTCTTTTGCTTTTACTTGAGTACATATTTATGCAAGGGTCTTCTCCCCTTCCCCAGCCCCAAATTCGTTAGTTAAAAATCCATAATATATTATGCTTACCAGCTTTATCATGGCTGTGTTTTTCAAAGGATAGATTTCTAGATACTCAGAATATGGGAGGTGAATTCTGAAATGGTGGTTTATCATTGATCGACTTTAGATACATTCTGAGGCTGAGACAGTTTATGAAGTATTGCAGATGGAAAGATAAATATGGTAAGCATTTTTCTTGATGTAGTAAATTTGTAGGCATGTACTGATCTCTGTAAATGTTTCTTTCAGCTCAGTGTGCCATTATAATGTTTGACGTAACATCAAGAGTTACTTACAAGAATGTGCCTAACTGGCATAGAGATCTGGTACGAGTGTGTGAGAACATCCCAATTGTGTTGTGTGGCAACAAAGTGGATATTAAGGACAGAAAGGTTAAGGCAAAGTCAATTGTCTTCCACCGAAAGAAGAATCTTCAGGTATGTTTTCTACAGCTTATAGAATTATAATCCTTTAGTTAAAATTATGCTGTTAGTCCATTAACATGATCTGTTGATGTTTCTGATGTGTGGGTTTTTAAAATTAACTTACCGTTCTTTTAAACAGTACTATGACATTTCTGCCAAAAGTAACTACAACTTTGAAAAGCCCTTCCTCTGGCTTGCTAGAAAACTGATTGGAGACCCTAACTTGGAGTTTGTCGCCATGCCTGCTCTTGCCCCGCCAGAGGTGGTCATGGACCCAGCCTTGGCAGCACAGTACGAGCATGATTTAGAGGTATGGTGTTTATGTCTCAGTGATGAGTGCTTTTAGATTCCGGGTGCTTTTCATCTGGAGCATTGTAACATTTCCATCTCTTTGTCTAGGTTGCTCAGACAACTGCTCTCCCGGATGAAGATGATGACCTGTGAGAAAGTGAAGCTGGGGCCCAGCGTCAGAAGTCTAGTTTTATAGGCAACTGTCCTGTGATGTCAGTGGTGCAGCGTGTTTGCCACTTTATTATATAGCTAAGCAGAACATGTGCTTAATCTTTGGATGCTGAAGGAGATGGATGGGCTTTGGAGTGAATGTGGCAGTTAAAAAAAAAATACCTTCATTTTTTGGACCTGCATATTTAGGTGTTTTGGAACACAATTGTTTCCTCCTTGAGTTTCAAATATAAGACTGCTATAGTCACATGACAATATTGAGAGGTGGAATCTTGTTTGTTACTGTCATTCCCATTCCTTTTCGTTTAGAATCAGAATAAAGTTGTATTTCAAATATCTAAGCAAGTGAACTCATCCCTTGTTTAAATGAGCATTTTAAAACCGCTAACAGGGAAAGTTGTGCCATGTTACTATTTGAATTGCCTTTGCTATTACCACTTAACTTGAAGTCAGTCAGGTTAAATGCTTCTAATTTTCTGTATACTTGAATCATTTTCCACAAACGTAATGACAAGTCAACAGTATTGTATTTGATAAGAGGTGTAAATACTATCAATAGTTAGGCTAAAATAACACCTACCCCACCTGCTTTTGGGCTTAGGTAGTGTCACCTAGGGATGAGATTTATGTGACCTGTCAAAGGTGGTACCTGTTTCAGATGTTTCAAACAGATACTTTAATTATATTTGCATTTTATGGCAGAAGTAACCATTTTCTAATGTAGAGCTTGTCAGAGTCCAGTGAAATCGTACAGATGGTTGCAGGAACTTGAGGGACATCTCATCTGTTAAATATGAATATAATTGTGCATTTACTTTTTTGTTTTTTGATGTTACATTTTTAATGTAAAGTTGGCATTCTAGAAGATGTTCCACGTTTACCTGCTAAGTACTCCCAAGCTTTAAAGGTTATCAAAGATTAAGGATTTCAGTGGATATATCACAGCTTTGATGATTTTTCTCTCCCCAAAGAATTTTTCTGGGTGGTGCAAGAACACTTCAGGATGATGCAGCAGAAAAGTAGGTCTTAGGAAAGCCTCTCAGTGATGTGAACAGACTGCCAGACTTTGAGTAGATTAACCACTTAACATTGTATGGTTTCACATGTAAACATGAATTGGGTCTGTCTTGCCTGAGTTTGATCTCACTGACACCATACTGTAGCAATTAGAAATCAAGATGAGCTATTTTCCTCTTGTAAGTACTACTGTACTATAGTTCAGTTTACCAAAGTTCTTTAGATGTCCAATTATCCTTAAATGACTACTTTGCTACCTAAAAGTAGGGAAGAATCCCTTTTAAGTATATGGAAAAATAGACTAAAGGATAAAATTGGATACATTTTAATTTGTTAAAATATTGAATAAATATTAATAGATTGACTTACAGATTTGAATTGATGTATATACTATGCTATATTCAGTTCAAAACCAGACTTTAACAGATAAAAAGTTTCCATGATCAGATGAAATCTTTCATTGAGATACATGAGGGATATGTATTTGTAACCGTATGTAGAATGCCAGTATGACTAATACTCTGAAGCCTAAATGTAACAGTAAAATTTTGGGAGCTACTTGGAGGTGGGAGAGAATTTGAGTCATTCTTGGAAGAAAATTGCAAAATATATTGCTTCTACTTTGCCTGGATTTTCTGGATCATCTGGTGTTAATTACCTTGTGGGGAATGTATTTCTCTGTCTAGTTCACACAAATGGGGAAATTTTCCCTTCAATTTCAAATCTGGTGTGTAATGGGAGGAGCCTGCAATTAAAAGCCAAGTTGGTATTAGCTTATTAAAACAAAACTGGTAAAAGTAAACACGAAGTGTTTGTGAAAGCAGTTTTGTGAAACCCTTTTGGTCCTATTGATCTCAGAGTATCTAGGAAAGGGCAGAGATTTCCAAAAATGTGTTAGACTTGCAAAGACCAATTTTCTGGCTGATCTTGTGCATCAGATTCTCATAGTGAGAATTTGTATTTTGCAAAGAAAAAATGACTTCAAGAAATAGTAATGAGCACGTGGGTTAAAATCGGTATGACTTGCTAGTTGTACATCTGAAATTGACTGTGTCTTTTGAAGATGCCTTCACTTGTGTTGGGGCTGCAGGCAACCTCCTTGGTAGAACAACTTGGGACTCATCCTAAAATCATGTGTCAGGCAAGCACTGCTAACAAAATGCTATGTGTGTTAACCTGCAAACTTAAAGCTGTTTGGGGGATGAAAAGACCCTGGCTGTATCTTTTCTCTATTTAGGGCTCTGAGTTAGCCTTGGCAGCTTTGCCTGCTAGGTCCCTTGTCATTCCAGGCTTTAGTTTGTTTCCAGAACCTGTACCTACTGAAGTATACTTGATGAGTGCTGCAGTTCCTTTATAGCTCACTCATGGGGTGTTAAATTGGCTCAAGTGTCCCTTGACAGATTTGAATTGTGGAGGACTCTTGAAAAGAGTCCTTTGGACTGCAAGAAGATCAAACCAGTCAATCCTAAAGGAGATCAACCCTGAATATTCATTGGAAGGACTGAACACTTTGGCCGCCTGATGTGAAGAGCCAACTCGCTGGAAAAGACTAATATTGGGGAAGGTTGAGGGCAGGAGAAGTGGATGACAGGATGAGATGGTTGGATAGCATCACTGACTTAATGGATGTGAGTTCGAGCAAAGTGGGTGATAGTGAAAGAAGCCTGGTGTACTGCAGTTGATAGGGTTGCAGAGTCGGACCCTACTCAAGTGAACAGCAAGAAGGGTCCCTGCTGTGGCCGTGTCCCTGAGCTGCCTCAGCTCTGGTCAGAACAGCAAATTTGCATTTGACATTACTAGTCTAATTGTCGTGAGGGCAAGGATTATGTCTTGCTGTGCGGTGCTTAGTTGCTCAGTCGTGTTCAACTCTGCAACCCCAGGGACTGTAGCACTCCAGGTTACTCCATCCATGGGAATTCTCCAGGCAGGATTACTGTGGGTTGTTGCCATGCCCTCCAGGGGATCTTTCCAACCCAGGGATTGAACGCCGGTCTCCAGCATTGCAGGTGGATTCTTCACCATCTGAGCCACCAGGGAAACCCCATCTTGCTCACTTGTGTGTCTTAAATCTCTCATCCCTGAGGAGGAAAGGAGTTCAGGGGTTGGAGATGAGGGGTGGGATTGTTGGGAATGGGGTGGGAAGTGGCAGGGAGGATTTTATGCCATTACAGTCTGGTATTGAAGTATTTCCCTCTTAGGATTTGTAGTTTGCATTACCTTTTATCCATTTATTCCAGGTTGTTTCCTTAAAGGAGTGGGGAAAGTGGTCCATCAGGATCTGCCAGATATGAGTCGTTAGATTAGGACATTTCTGTTAGATGATGGGTCTGTTAGATCCTAGGTGGAAGAAGATCCTTGCATTGAGTTTTCAGTTCCTTGCCTTTAAGAAGCAAAGTAGATGCCATTCCAGATAAGCAGTATCTTTCTAACACGGGCAGTTCACTCCCTAGATTCTGGGCTCCAGGCCCTGGGGTGTAATGCTGGCCTTGCAGCTTTCATTTTGGGAAATGGGCAGTCAGGCATCTGCAGAAATGTCATGACTGTAGTGAGTGTTAAGATGGAAGCTTAGACAATGCCTTGAAAGCATGACAAGAATCTCTTTGAGACCTGGAAGGGAGGCCTGTGATCTGAAGGTATCCTGAGAGAGAAGTACTTGAGGCAAAGGGAGCGAAACTCCAGGGCAGAGGATGTGGCTAGAGAGTGGGCAGTGGAGGCCCAGGATGCGGGGTGGCTGGAGGCTCATAGGGGTTTTCAAGCCCGTTCATAGAGTCCACACTCAGAACGCAACACAGAGCCACTGGAGAAGGGTCAGAGTGGCCTTTTAGAAATTCTATTGGCAGCAGCAGTGGGTGCCCAGGGCCCAGTGACAATCCAGCCTTGCCCCACTCAAGTCCACTCTTGACTTTTTGCTGCAGTATTTCAGAAAATGGAGGATGACGGCATGGTTACATGTTCATACAGCAAGCATCTCAGCGAAAACAATAAATATCCACAAGGAAGGAATTCCAGGCATCTCTTTTTGTTAACCATTTTCTTTCCCTAACTTCACTGAAACATAATTGACACAAATTGTGTTTATGGTGTGCCCTGTGATGTTTTGATACACCATATGAAATGGTTACCACAGTCAAGCTATTCAACAAGTCCATCACCTTAGAGTTATTTTTTATATCTAGTGAGAACATTTCGGATTACTCTGTTAGCACATTTCAATCTTAACAATACAGTATTAGTAAGTAGTCACCATACTGTACCTTGGGTCTCCAGACCTCATTTATCCAGCATAACTGAAACTTTGTGCCCTTTGACCAACACTTCTCCATCTGCCCCTCCTGCACCACTCCCTTACCCTGGCAACCACCTTCCTACTCCGCTTCTGAGTTCAACTTTTTTCATCTTCCACATAGGACTATTGCCGTATACTACTTGTCTTTATGTCTTTGGCTTACTTCACTGAGCATAATGTCCTTGCAGCTCATTCATGTTGTAAATGACAGGATTTCCATCTTTTTTTTTAAGGCTAAACAATTTTCCATTGTATATATGTGTATATAGTGTACACACTACATTTTCATTATCCATTCATCTGTCAATGGACACAGATTAATTCCGTATCTTTTGTAAATAAGTTTTCTTCTTAAGAGGAAGGGGTGAAAAATTAAGGTGTTTCCCCAAGCAGTAAGAGTGACACTTGAACCTATTTGAACTATTGGTTAGGAGAGATTGCTGTAAACAGAGAAGGCAATGGCACCCACTCCAGTACTCTTGCCTGGAAAATCCCATGGAGAGAGGAGCCTGGTGGGCTGCAGTCCATGGGATCGCGAAGAGTCAGACACGACTGAGCGACTTCCCTTTCACTTTTCACTTTCATGCATTGGAGAAGGAAATGGCAACCCACTTCAGTGTTCTTGCCTGGAGAATCCCAGGGACGGGGGAGCCTGGTGGGCTGCCGTCTATGGGGTCACACAGAGTCGGATACGACTGAAGTGACTTAGCGGCAGCAGCAGCAGGCATGAAAAATGGGAAACCAAACTGTTAGGAAGAGTGTTCTAGACAACACTGGTAAAGTGAACTGATGGGCAGTCTGGGGGTGAGTAACATTTGCTTTTTTATTTCCGCCAAAGGGAAAAATGTCACATACTTTCTGTATTAACAGTTTAGGGATTTAAACAGTTAAAACATACACAGCCACCGCATTTTCCACTTACTCGTTAGAGGTAACTGTCGTCAACATTTTGTTGATATTTCAAATGTTTCCTCAGAGTGGGATTATACTATAATAATGTTTCATGACCATTTTCCACTTTCTCCTAGGGGCTTTTCTACATCAGGTGGTTTTAGGCCACTTTCAATAATTACCTAGTAACCCACAGCATGGACAGGCCATCCCATTGTCAGACACATTATTCCATTTGGTCAGATTATGTTTCTTTGCTCATCTTTTGGTTTTTGGAATGAGTCTGGCTCTTATTTGCAAATGCACTGAACTCACATGTCTTTTCATCTCCGTGTACTACTAAAATGTTCATGTTTCTAAATTTTAACTTAAAAAGTTGTCTATTTGTCTGCACTGGGCCTTAGTTGTAGTATGTGGGATCTTTAGTTTGGGCATACAACTTCTTGGTTGAAGCATGTGGGATCTAGTTCCCTGACAAGGGGTCAAACCCAGGCCCCCTGCATCGGGAAGGCAGAGTCTCAGTCACTGGACCACCAGGGAAGTCCCTCTAAATTTCAAGTTTTGCGGATGGGTGGAAAATCAAAAATTATTTTAAGAATCTTTTGCATTTGTTTTGCCATATTATCCTCAACTTTGTATCCCCAGTGTCTGACATGATGCAAGATGCACATATAATAGTCCCTGCTGAATTAAACACATTTACTGAAATAGTTTCCTTGCTGCCACATGTTCTGTGAATTCATATTTTGTGTTTTTAGAGATACTTGAATTCCAGAGATACTCAAAGTGAGATGTATACTTTTACCTCCTTTTTAAATATTCATATTGTGTTATGCTCCAATCAGAGCTCAGAAAATATTGACTGGTGATGGGATTGGATTTATAGGGAGAAGATCTAGGAGAAAAGTAGAGCAAATCAAAGAAAACTGCCATGAGGATAGGAAATTGAAAGCTTAAATTGCAAAAAAAAAAAAAAGATGGGAGCTCACTAGTTTCCTTTTGCCAGTAGTTTTGCCATTACAGGTGTATTTGTACCTTTTATTAATAATTGCCAGTAATTAAATAGTGGGGCCGAGGTGGCCTGTTCCTTTCTCCACTGAGCAGACTGAAGAAGAATGAGTAGCTAGGAAATTTGAGGAGTCTTGTTCCCTGAGTTTTCATGATTTCCCCTATACTGCTGGGATCATGTTAGCAGGTACATTTTGTTATAACACAGAACTACTCATAAAATGGTGACTTAAAACTCTAGTTCCGGGGACTTCCCTGGTGGTCCAACGATTGAAACTGTGCTTCCACTGCAGGAGGAACAGGTTCGATCCCTGGTCAGGGAAGTGAGATCCCACACACTGTGTAGTGCGGCCAAAAAAAAAAACACAGGACTTTGCTGGTGGCTCAGTGGTAAAGAATCCACTTGCCCATGCAGGAGACACAAGTTCGATCCTTCGCCTGGGAAGATCCCACATGCCGGAGCAACTAAGCTGGTGTGCCACAACTGTTGGGCCTGTGCTCTAGAGCCGCAACTGCTGAGCTCGTGCTGCAGCTGCTGAAGCCTGTGAGCCTAGAGCCTGTGCTCAGCGAAAGAAGACACTGAAATGAGAAGCCCACACATAGCAACTAGAGAGTAAGCCCCACTCGCTAAAACTGGAGAAAAGCCCGTGCGGCAATGAAGACCAAGCGCAGCCGCAAATAAATAAATAATAAAACTTAAAGAAAAACAGAACAAAACCAAAAAACTTCTCTGTTTCCCACCTCAGTCATCACTTTCTCTGACCATCACTTCCTCTAGGCTTTCATCTAGACCCTTTGCCCCTGATGCTTGACTCCAGAAGCAATGTTCCTGTCCCCACCCTCCCTGGCATTAGAAACGCTGTCCCTATGACTCACTGCTGATTCAGAGCCTGGGTTTGGAGCACACAGGTGGAATCCCTCAGAGCCTTTTGCTCTGCTGTGGGAGATACGAAAGAGGATGCTTGGAAAGAAATGGGACTGACTTAGATCCAGAACAAATCTAGGGTTCTGTTAGAGAGATGTGTGGGATGGCTTTGGGGGTGATCATTTACCCTGTCATACGTTGTATTAAAAATGACTATGTACTTTTCAAATAATTTCTAAGAACCAACATATTCACATTTTTTTTTATAACTGCATGAACATTTTTGTATATATATGGTTTGAACCTTTTTTTCCCCTTAGAAATGGGCAGGGGGTTATCTGGTTGCAGTTTATGAAAATCATTGTGTCTTAAAAAGGCATTGTCCCATTTGCAGTAACTTGGATAGACCTAGGGATTATCGTACTAAGTGAAGTAAGCCAGAAAGAGAAAGACAAATATGATATTACATATATGGAATCTAAAATATGATGCAAATGAACATATCTATGAAACAGACAACAGACTGATTACCAAGGGGGAGGGCAGTGAGGGAGGGATGAATTGGGAGTTTGGGGTTAGTAGATGTAAACTATTATATCCAGGACTGATAAACAACAAAGTCATATACTGTGTAGCACAGGAAACTATTATATTCAATATCCTGTGATAAGCCATAATGGAAAAGAATCTGAAAACAAGTGTATGTATGTGTGTGTAACTGAATCACTTTGCTGTACAGCAGAAATTAACACAACATTGTAAATCAGCCATACTTAAATAAAAATTTTTAAAAAGGAAATGTCAAACTTCTCTTTGGGGGCTAGATTTATTTATTTAATATCTTACATTATTTTCATAATTTTTACTCATTTTGAAATATTAAGGTTATAGTTTTAATCTTTTCTAGAGGAGGTATTTTTCTGGCATCATTTCATTATACATTATTTACTTCTCTTCCTTCACTTTCAGAAACTGTCTTTTATGAGTTTCCACCATAATCTCTTTCTCTCGCTTCTTTTTGGGAGTTTAGTGTCCTGAACTTTCAGAAGCCTTCCTGTAGGCTCCTTCTCCAAATACAGCCACCCTGAGGGTTAGGTTGCAACACATGGAGTTTGAAGGGCATGAATGTCCAGCTGAGATGCTTGTTAATTTCCTGTATTCACGAGATAAAGATGCTCGAGCTTCTGGTGGTCCCTGAAGCATCACCTTCTACTGTGCAGGACGCCTCTCAGTTGCTGCTCTCAAACTGGCCAGCTTTCTGCTCCTCGGTGAAGAGCTTGTTGACTGCATTGGGATTCTGCTTCAGACCCTGCAGTGGCCCTGCTGCCTTTTTTTTTTTTTTTTTTTCTTTATTTGGTTGCTCTAGGTCATAGTTGTGGCTTGTGGGATCTTTAGTTGCAGCATGCAGGATCTGGTTCCCTAACCAGGGATCAAACCTGGCCTCCTGTGCTGGGAGTGTGGAGTCTTAGCCACTGGACCACCAGGGAAGTCCCACTGTTGCCTTTTCTTTTCCTTTTTCTGTCAGAGGTGCTGGTACTAAATGGGTCATCCAGACACCAGTGGTTTGTCCTCCGCTTGATTTCTTGTTTCTTTGTTTTTTTGAGATGGTGTAATATTTTTTGTTTTGCTACCCTAGTTTCTCTGTTTTTATAGGCAGAGAGACAGAGTAAAAGTATGCCATTATGGCCAATGTTATTATCCAAAGTCCCACCTGTGAAATATTGCTGCCCAAAAGATAAGCTTCAAGAGTCAAATCAAGCTCTTAAGTGTAACCACCAATTTATAGAAATATGGAATCAGAGAAATATGTCAAATCAAACTCTTCAGGGACTTCTCTGGTGGTCCAGTGGCTAAAACTCCACGCTCCAGGCAGGGGGCCCAGGTTTGATCCATGGTCAGGGAACTAGATCCTGCATGCTGCAACTAAGACCTGGCACAGCCAAATAACTAACTAACTAACTATTTAAAAATCACACTATTCAGAACAAGTCTGCAAAATCCAGAATATGGAAAACTGAACAGAACTTCCTTCTAGAAAAAAAGAGGGGAGAAATTGTAGCTTAATAGACACTCAATCAACATGAATAGGAAGTGATCTGTCGTCCATGTTTGGATCTGGATTTTGACAAACTCTTAAAAAAACGTATTTGGTAGACAATCCAAAAAATTCTATCATCGATTATATATTTGATGAACAGAAGGAATTACGGTTAATTTTTTTTGCTGTGATATGGTTTTGGAAGTCTGCCTTGGCACAGGTATGAAAACTTCCGTGATGAAAATCTAATTGATAAGGGTTCTGCCTCAGTCTCTCGTCTGATGGCTTTAGCAGTCGTTGATGAGTTCTAGATTCATTGGTTCATTCGGATGGCAAGATGGCAGTCTCCTATTTTTCTGTCACTTCTGCATCTGTTGGCTGACTCTTTATCAGGAATATCTTTTCTTCATCTACTGTTTGCAGCTACTGCTGCTGCTGCTGCTAAGTCGCTTCAGTCATGTCCGACTCTGTGCGACTCCATAGACGGCTGCCCACCAGGCTCCCCCGTCCCTGGGATTCTCCAGGCAAGAACGCTGGAGTGGGTTGCCATTTCCTTCTCCAATGCATGAAAGTGAAAAGTGAAAGTGAAGTCACTCAGTCGTGTCTGACTCTTCTCGACCCCATGGACTGCAGCCCACCAGGCTCCTCTGTCCATGGGATTTTCCAGGCAAGAGTACTGGAGTGGGGTGCCATTGCCTTCTCCATCTACTGTTTGGTTGTCCTAAAACATGGCCCATGTTGGAAAAACAGAATAAATACCTGAGTCCTGCCTTCTATCGATTTTCTAACTAACGATTTGACTGACACTAGCAACCCACACAAGTAACCAATGAGATTTTCTTTTCTTTGCAGTATTTTTAGCTACATACATATTTTAATATATATTGTGTGCTTCAATAGATTGTAGAACTTTCTTTTTTCTTTTTTGCCATACCTAATGGCATGAAGAACCTTAGTTCCCTGACCAGGTATTGAACATCCATTCCTTGCCTTGCAAGGAGAAGTCTTAACCACTGGACCACAGAGAAGTTCCATAAAGAATTTATTTATTTGCAATTTATTTATTTATTTAGACTGCAGAGCAAGCAGGATCTTAGTTCCCCGATCAGGGATCAAACCTGTGCCCCCTGCAGTGAAAGTGTGGAATCCTAACCACTGGACTGCCAGGGAAGTGCCCCTTATTTTCGTTTTTGATGGTCAAACTGTACTCTCTTTGTCCAGTGGGGACCCCATCAAGTTAGTCCCTGTGTCATTTTGATAGGACCTTTTTCTCTCTTTTTTAAAATTTTAATTTTTAAGAATTAGAAACATTTATTTTGGAGGGGGTGGCTGCACCGCGTGGCATGTGAGACCTTAGTTCTCAGACAGGGGTCGAACCCTTGCCCCCTGCAGTGGGAGCGCGGAATCATAACCACTGGACCACGAGGGAAGTCCCCCTTCTCTCTTTTAATAGCAGTTTTGCTTGAGATGAAACAAGCTATCTCAGGGTTCTCCCATTCATTTCCTGCTTCAGACCTTAGAGATTTCTCCAGGAAGTCCTAGAGAGATGCTTCTTGGAGCCCAGAATCTGGGTGCTAGGACTGTTTGTGGTTACTAATTTGTCATTGTTTCTAGCCTTTCAGTTGATTGACAAAGATAGGAAATAAGTCTTTTCTGAAAGGGAAAAAAATCAGTTCATTTTCAAGTAAACATTTAGAATGTACTTTTCTTTGATTTTATAGTTACATCTTATTATGCTGAAATCTTGGTTTCTAACTATGTTAAATTAATCCTTTATACCACTGCCAGTATCACTACTTATGAGAATCACGCTGAATGTAGTTTACAAGTTCCTTCTGAGTATGTGTTTTCTCTCCCACTAACAGTATGGGGTCAAAATACAGTGTTTCAAAATCACTTGAAATAATGCTTCTTTTCTTGGTTATGCCATCAACTTGGTACAGAGTTAGGTTTGTTTATTTCAGGTTTTGAAAAGGATTTTTAAGCTTTTTTTTTTTAAAGAGGAAGAAACATTTATGGTTCTAAACCTAGAACCAAAACCCAAGTTACATGGAGAGGTCAAGATTTATTTCTGCTGATCACCCTCCTCACAGGTAATTAGTTTATTTGTTTTTGGTTTACCCTTCCACTGTTTCTTTTGGAAAAGAAAAATGCACATATATATATATATATATATATAAATTAAGCCCATGTATGTGTATGGTTGTATTTGAGTGTGTTCTATGTAATTTGTATTTTACCTTCCTTACACAAAAGTTTTCATACTATATATACTTTTCTGAACTTGAAGTAATATATTCTGGGGACTTTCCTCATGGTCCAGTGGTTAAAAATCTGCTTTGCAATCCAGGGGACTCTGGTTCAATCCCTGGTTCGGGAACTAAGATCCCACCTGCTGCAGGGAAGCTACTCCCTCAAACCGCGACTACTGAGCCCATGTGCTCTAGAGCCCTTGCGCTGCAATAGAGAAGCCTCTATGTGCCGCAAAGAGCCCTTGGGGTGACAAAGACCCAGCGCAGCCAAAATTAAATAAAATAAGTAATGTATCCTGGACACACTCCACAGCAGTAGATGTTCACATTCATTTTTATGCTGCATAGGTATATACTGGGCTTGCCACATGGCTCAGTGGTAAAGAATGTGCCTGCCAATGCAGGAGACTCTAGTTTGAGCCCTGATCTGGGAAGGTAACCCGGAGAAGGAAAAGGCAACTCATTCCAGAAGTCTTGCCTGGGAAGAGGCAAGAATCTCACAGACAGAGGAGCCTGGAGGGCTACGGTCCATGGGGTCGTGAAACAGCTGGACACGACTTAGTGACTAAACAACAACAAGGCATATATTATGTTACATAGTAATGCAGGATGCATTCACAGACCCTTTTGATGGACATGAGGGTTATTCCAGTGTTTTGAAAGAAAGTCTTGTGAGGATATAATTTCTTGAACTTTTACAGCTGGGAACTAAAAGTGGGCTTGGGGGTCAAAGGGTAAAGGCACATTCAATTCTGCTAGATACTGCCAAATTTCTCTCTTTAGGGGTCTTAATCCATTTTTCTTCCTACTGGCAATATATTCTGTTTTGGCCACAATCATTGTTAAAAAGGTATACATCTTGTAAAGTTTTGCATGCAAACTTAGATTTTCACTTTCAGATCTGAAAAGATCTGGAGCCACCCCATTCCCACATGGATGGGATGGGTTCTCCAGGTTGTCACAGCTCCTGCTGCCAACAAATTTATGCGTATTTGTTTGCACCTAGCCCCAGAATGGGTTTGTAGGTGTTTGCATTTGTGAATTCTTATTGTAAGTCATATTTCATGGTTTTAAATCATCATTACCTGTGAATGAGACAGGAAATGTATCTGCTTTAGCAGTACTTCCATTTGAGAGTGTATATGAATGTGTGTGTTGTGTGTATGTGTGTGTGTGTATGTGTGTCTGGAGAGGACTCAGTATTTCTTCACTCAATTTATACAGTGTTTATGCAACATAGGTGGCTCAGAGGATAAAGTGTCTGCCTGCAATGCAGGCGACCCAGGTTTGATCCCTGGGTTGGGAAGATCCCCTGGAGAAGGAAATGGCGTCCCACTTCAGTATTCTTGCTTGGAGGTTCCCATGGACAGAGGAGCCTGGCGGGCTACAGTCCATGGGGTCACAAAGAGTCGGACACGACTGAGTGACTTCACTTCACTTCACTTCATGCAACATAGAAATCTGTAGATCTTCAGGTTTTTAAATTTCTTGTTATTTTCATTTTATAGAAATTGAGATGAGTTTGAAATAGTGGGACTCTCAACTTTATTTTAGGACTCTTTCTTTTATTTTTAAAAATCTTTTTGGCTGTACTGCGTGGCATGTGGGATCATAGTTCGCCACCCAGGGATTGATCTCATGTCCCCCTGCATTGGCAGTGCAGAGTCTTAACCGCTAGACTGCCAGGGAAGTCCCTTCATCTTTTATTTTAACAAGAAGCCAGCACAGAGGAGAAGGTATTTGTGTAGGTTAAGCATGTGGGGCCTGGCCTGACCTTGGAATCCAAATCAAATCTGGCTTTTTATGTCAGACAACTGAGATATCGTATGAGTTTGAAGGGGACAGACTTGGAGTGGTGATTTTGTTATCAATATTATCACTGAGATGTAGAGAAAGATGCAGGTTTTGCTGGTTAGTGATCCTTTTATGATTAAATCACCAAGTATTTGGTAATATCAAATCCTTAAAATACTCTAATTTAATAAAGCTCTTTGATTTATGCCCTCATCGTCTGAGGATAATAAGTATTAAAAGTAATCACTTGAAATAAATCTATTTAAAACAAGGATCAACACTTCAGAGTGAAGAGTGAAAAATGATTAGGACTTTATTTTGAAAAATGAACTTCAAAATTATGACAGATTTTCTATTTAATGCCACTGAGTTTGTAATTGAAATTATATGCAAATTCTCCAAAAATGGACTGTTAATTCAGGAGGAATACAATCTATATGGTAGTTATAGTGCACACTTCAATTCACACTAATTTTCACAGCATAGTCATAATTTCTTTTTTTTTTTTTTTTGGTAAAAATATCCAAGACCTTGATTAGTCTTTCATTCCTTTCTGGAGCACTTATCACCCCTGTTGATTTCTCTTCTGTAATTTTAGCAGGTCAAATTCTGTCAGATTCTTTTTTTGTATCTAAATTATAAAAATATTTATTTATTCTTGGCTGTGCTGAGCCTTCCTTGCTGTGCGAGCCCCTTTCTAGGTGCGGTGCACGGGCTTCTCTCTGCAGTGGCTTCTCTTGCTGCAGAGTACGGGCTCCAGAGTGCTCGGGCTTCAGAGTTTTGCATGTGGGCTCAGTAGTTACAGCGCACAGGCCTAGTTGCTCCTTGGCGTGTGGGATCCTCCCGGATCAGGTACTGAACCCACGTCTCCTGCACTGACAGGCGGATTCTTAACCACAGAACCACCTGGGATGTGTGTGTGTGTGCTCAGTCGTTCAGTTGTGTCCAAATCTTTGTGAACCCGTGGACTGTAAGCCCACCAGGCTCCTCTGTCCATGGGATTCTCCAGGCAAGAATATTGGGGTGGGTGACCATTTCCTCTTCTGGGGGATCTTCCCCTTCTGTCCATGGGATTCTCCAGGCAAGAATATTGGAGTGGGTGACCATTTCCTCTTCTGGGGGATCTTCCCCTTCTGTCCATGGGATTCTCCAGGCAAGAATACTGGGGTGGGTGACCATTTCCTCTTCTGGGGGATCTTCCCGGCCCAGGGATGGAGCCCAGGTTTCTTGCACCTCCTGCACTGGCAGGCAGATTCTTTGCCACTGGGCCACCTGGGAAGCCTTTCTTTACCCATTCATCCATGGATGGACACTTAGGTTGCTTACATGTCTTGGCGATTGTAAATGGTGCCGCTGTGAACACTGTGTGGGTGCAGTGCATGTGATTTTTCAAATGGAAGTTTCCTCTGGATGTATGCCCTGGAGTGGGATTGCTGGATCGTATGGTAACTCTACTTTTAGTTTTTAAAGGAACCTTCATACTGTTCTCCAAGGTGCTTTCACCAATTTACACTCCCACCAACAGTGTAGGAGGGTTCCTTTTTCTCCACACCCTCTCCAACATTTACTGTTTGTAGACTTTTGATGATGGCCGTTCTGTCAGTGTGAGGTGATATCTCGTTGTAGTTTCGATGTGCATTTCTCTAATTATTAGTGATGGTGAGCATTTTCTCATATGCCTGTTGGCCATCTGTAGCTCTCCTTTGGAGAAATGCCTTTTTAGGTCTTCTGCCCATTTTTGATTAGATTGTTTTTAATATATGAATTTTAGAGCTATTTGTATATTTTGGAAATTAATCCTTTGTCAGTTGCATTGTTAGCAAATATGTTCTTCCATTCTGTAGGTTGTCTTTTCAGTTTGTTGACAATTTCCTTTGCTGTGCAATGTCTGCTTAATTTTGAGTCATAATACACAATGAACATTCTCAACTTTGCCACTGTTCCTTGCCAATTTATATTATTGACTGATTTCATAGGCCTTTACTGTAAGTCATTTTGCGCAGAAAGTGATTTGGGGAAGTGGAAAACAGAAAGTACTTTTGAGTGAAAGAGACATAGGCTCAGATCACAAGAAGACTATGGACCCCAATTTTTTCCTCTGTAGAATTGATTTCTTTCTTCCATTCTCACCAATCATCTGGGTTGCGATGGTTACCGTAAGGGTAGGAGCGGCCAGCCTGACAAAGAGAAAGATTGCAATTCACCATGTCCTCACACTGAACAAGTTTTCCTGAACATTTCATAATGCAGTTTAGTTCCCACAATGATAAGAATCGACATATACTTACTTGTCATCCATTAAAATTTTTATTCTTATGAAAGAGAGCAAAAGTATTGTGTCTCTTAGACTTCAGGGAAAACTGTGAGAAATTACTTTCTTTTTAAGAGAACTGCTGAGGTAAGAAGAGCACAGTGAATTTTCCTCGTGATTCTCAAATCACACAGAGCTGGAATACATCTCAGCAATTTTACTCCTGAATCATTTTCATCAACTGTGCTGTGCAGTGCTTAGTTGCTCAGTCATGTCTGACTCTTTGTGACCCCATGGACTGTAGCCCACCAGCCTCCTCTGTCCATGGGGATTCTCCGGTCAAGAATACTGGAGTGGGTTGCCATGCCCTCCTCCAGGGGATCTTCCCAACCCAGGGATCGAACCCAGGTCTCTCGCATTGCAGGGGGATTCTTTACTGTCTGAAGCCCAAAAATACCAGGGGAGCCCAAGAATAGTGGAGAGGGTAGCCTGTCCCTTCTCTGGGGGAACTTCCCAACCCAGGAATCATGAACTGGGGTCTCCCGCATTGCAGGCAGATTCTTTACCAGCTGAGCCACCCTAGAAGCCCGTACATCTACTAACTCATTTTATATTGTAAAATTTTAACCCTTTTCTATTTTGGAAAAATTTCGAAACATACAAAAAAGTTAAGGGG
This sequence comes from Capricornis sumatraensis, assembly GCF_032405125.1. Taxonomy (NCBI): domain Eukaryota; kingdom Metazoa; phylum Chordata; class Mammalia; order Artiodactyla; family Bovidae; genus Capricornis; species Capricornis sumatraensis. Next base: position 53,141,832 of record NC_091085.1, on the reverse strand, counting down.
GAATCATTTAATGAACCCTATCAAGCATCATCTAGTCTTAAGATTCAATGAGTGCATTTATAAACCATTGTTTCACAGTAGACATTATTTCATGACCACATAAGTATCTCAGTAATGTTTCTGAAGCCTTGAAACAATGTCAAGCATACTAGTCCTGAGGATTTCTTTTTAAGAGAGTAAAAAAGTACTCATCAGATATGCAGATGACACCACCCTTATGGCAGAAAGTGAAGAAAAGCTAAAGAGCCTCTTGATGAAAGTGAAAGAGGAGAATGAAAAAGTTGGCTTAAAGCTCATCATTCAGAAAACTAAGATCATGGCATCTGGTCCCATCGCTTCATGGCAAATGGATGGGGAAACAGTGGAAACAGTGAGAGACTTTATTTTTGGGGGCTCTAAAATCACTGCAAATGGTGACTGCAGCCATGAAATTAGAAGACGCTTACTCCTTGGAAGAAAACTTATGACCAACCTAGAAAACATATTGAAAAGCAGAGACATTACTTTGCCAACAAATGTCCATCTAGTCAAGGCTAGATGGTTTTACCAGTAGTCATGCATGGGTGTGAGAGTTGGACTATAAAGAAGGCTGAGCACCAAAGAATTGATGCTTTTGAACTGGGGTGTTGGACAAGACTCTTGAGAGTCCCTTGGACTGCAAGGAGATCCAACCAGTCCATCCTAAAGGAAATCAGTCCTGTTTATTCATTGGAAGGATTGATATTGAAGCTGAAACTCCAATACTTTGGCCACCTGATGCAAAGAACTGACTCATTTGAAAAGACCCTGATGCTGGGAAAGATTGAAGGCGGGAGGAGAAGGGGATGACAGAGGATGAGATGCTTGGATGGCATCACCGACTCAATGGACATGAGTTTGAGTAAACTCTGGGAGTTGGTGATGGAGAAAGAGGCCTTGTATGCTGCAGTCCATGGGGTCGTAAAGAGCAACTGAACTGATACTGAAAAAAGTACAGAATAAGACGTAAATACAACTGAATTTGGAGTGTGTTATTTGTACCTTAGAATATGATTAGGTGTCTTCTATAAGAAAACAAAAATTCTCTTTTTAAAAGAAAACATCCGCATTTCTGATATGCAGATTTTTCTTGTAAAGAAGGGCTAAAGATTTCTTTCTGTGATGTAAAATCTTGTTTGGTTTTTCTTTTTGAGAAATTATATTTTTGACTTGTTGAGCATTTTCTATAAAATGAAAAATGATTACACAATAGTAGATGTTAATTATATAAAAATAAGACTGTATATACGTACATATACATATATGCCATCTGAAGTCACATGGTCTGAGATAAGCACTTTTCCTGGCCTCATGGTTCATGTCACTGCATGTTCGTTTTCTCTGGCACTTTAAAACAGGGTGACCATTTTTTTCCTTCCATCCTCCTCCTACCCAGTAACCAATGGTAACAAACTGGTAGGTTAATGTTCCATATACCGTACAGGGTGTATACAAACTTAATGAACTGTTAATACTTTTAATGATTTGAACAAGGCAAGTATAATGCATTTATTTGGTCCAAAAATCAAGCCACATTAAGAGGCATCCTGGTGAAAACTCCGTATCCTGGCCTTTTCTGCCTCACCCCAGGGGATAACAGATTTGTGCTAAGTCACATCAGTCGTGTCTGACTCTTTGAAGCTCCATGCCAGGCTTGCTGTCCATGGGATTCTGCAGGCAGGAATACTGGAGTGGGTTGCCATGCCCTTTGGTGTCTTATCTAACCTCCCATAATTTGTTTATGCATAAACACATAATATATACTGTTATCTTTCTACTATTGAAAAACACAAAAGTTAGGTTACTTACACAATATGTGTCTGCCCTTTTTCCACCTACCAATATGACTAGGAGATCTCTTCACATTGTGTATGGATATCTCTCTCTCACCCTCTCTTTCTTGGCCACATAGTGTGACATGTGGGATTTTAGTCCCCTGAGCAGGGATTGAATGCTTGCCCCCTGTAAGAGAAGCATGGAGTGCTGACTGCTGGACATCTAGGGCAATCCCAAGATCTCTCTCTCTGTCTCTTTAAATAGTTGCACCCCACTGCAGCTGTATAGACTCCTCAGAATTTCTTTAACTAGTCTCCCGTTGAAGATATCTGGGTTGTTTATGATATTTTACTATGACAAACACTGCAGTAAGTATATCCTTGTGTGTTTGTTATTTTGTGTGTGTGCGTATGTGTCTGCAGGGTAAATTCCTAGGAGTGGAATTGTGGTCACAGATTAACTCTGATAGCTGTTCCTTACCTGCCTTCTCTAGTGGTTCTTCCAGGGTACGTTCCCCCTGGCAAAACTGAGTCCTTGTTCTCCTATAGTTTCAGTAACACTGTGTGTGTTACTCAACTTTTGTAATTTTGCCATTATGATCAGTGAAAAAAGGTGATTCCTCGTGGTTTTAATTTGCAGTTCTCTTACTACCAGTGAGAATGCAACTACAGCAGGCAGTCTTTTCAGACTGGCTTTTTCAGTTAGTAATAAGCATTTAAGTTCCCTCCGTGTCTTTTCATGAGTGGGTAACTCGTTGCTTTTTGCCATGAATAACACTCCATTGTTTATGGACCACAGAGTATCCATCCACCTACTGAAGGGCAGCTTTTTTTTTATGAGACTGACGTGCTGCCTACTGTACTAAGGAGGCAAATAGGACATCATTTTTAATTAACAAAAATATATTTTGGACGTGCCTCTTGGCTTGTGGGATTTTAGTTCCCTGACCAGGGATTGAACCAATGGCAACCCACTCCAGGATTCTTGCCTCAGATAATCCCACAAACAGAGGAAACTAGCTTGCTATAGTCCATGGGGCCACAGAGTTGGACACAACTGAGCAATTGAGCACACACACAATTGGATAAATACCAAGGAGTGTGATCGGTGGATTTCATGATAAAAGGATGATTAATTTTGTAAGAAACAGTCAGACTGTGTTCTACAGTGCTATACCATTTTGCATTCCGCCAGCAATGAATGAGAGAGTCCCTGTTGCATTGGTTTATCCTCTGGAACTATATTCAATGGAGATTGTTTAAGGGTATTTTCCCATCATTTTCTAAGCTAAAATAACACTTCTTATGAAAGCAATTTTGTTAGATTACATTTTCTTTGAACAATAAATTTTTCATTTAGTTCTTCTAGCTTATTTGCATAGATTTAAACAAATTATTCCCTCCAGTTTGCTTTAATTTTCTTTCTCTGCAATTAATTCTCTTTTATCATTTCTTATTTTACATTTGAGCAGGCTTTTATTTTTCTTAGATTATTTAAAAGGCATAAGTTGTTGGATTTTTAAGATAGCTCTCACACTTGCATGTTTCTAAGTTTTATTTCTTTTTTTATTAATTCCTTTCTTCTTTCCTTGAATTTTTAAAAGCTTTTTCTAATTTCTTTAACTTCAGCTTCAGCTTAGACATTTAAAAATTAATTTTCATTAGTTAAAAATTATGTTAGACTGTTTTTTATTTAAAGTAATTTTTACTGAAATATAATCGCTGTACAATATTGTGTTTCTGCTACACAGCAAAATGAATCAGCTATATATATACACATATCCCCTCTTTTTTTTAGATTTCCTTCCCATTTGGGTCATCTTAGAGCACTGAGTAGAGTTCCCTGTGATAATCAGTAGGTTCTCATTAGCTATCTGTTTTATACCTAATAGTATATATATGTCATTGCCAACCTTCCAGTTCGGCCCCCTCCCCCACCTTGGTACCCATAAATTTGTTCTCTACATCTGTGTTAGACTAAATATTTTTGTCTAATGCTTTCGTTAGTTTTCGTTGCTTCTTGTTTCAAAGTTGTCACTTTCTATATAATGTGCAAATTTATTTTGTGTTAACTCTAAATATTTATGAGGTATTTTTAAACAGTTCCCAGATGGTAGTGTTTTCATTTTTTTCCAGCTTTAATGAGATATAATTGATACATGGCATGGTGTAATTTTAAGGTTGCAACGTGATGATTTGATCCTTGTGTGTATGGTAAAACAATAACCACAGCAGTTAGTTAACATCTCCACTGCTTCCCAAAATTACCATTTAAAATTTTTATTTTATTGAAGTATAGTTGATTTACAGTGTTGTATTAATTTCTGTTCTATAGCAAAGTGAGTTGGTGATATATATATATTCTTTTTCATATTCTTTTTCATTATGGTTTATCACAGGATATTGAATACAGCTCCCTGTGTGTGCTGTCTTCTTAAAATGAAGTGAGAATTCTTTCCTATTTTCTCTAGCCTGGAATTATACCAGAATTTTGTCTACTGACTTTGACCTTGTACTTAAGGCCCAAAATGTCAAGTGATCTTGAAATGTTGAGGGCGCTGATGTGGGAAGATCTGAATGGCTTTTAGAGAAGACAAGTCATCAATGTGGTCCTTGTGGTACCTGATCTTTTTGATGCAGATAGAAAACCCCCCTTAATACTGCAGTTTAGGAGTGTGGTGCAATAAGGCAGCTTCCTCTTCTCAGAAATGAACAGAAAGAAGAAACGGAGCGGTGTTATCTGCTCAGTGCATGACTGCACTCTCTCTGAAATTCTCAGTTTCTCTGCTAGAATGTTTGACACACACACATTGTCTCTCTCATCTTTTTTAAAAAATTTTTATTTATTTATATTTGGTTGCCCTGGGTCTTTGCTGCTTTGCTTGGGTTTTCTCAAGTTGCGACGAGTGGGGGCTACTCTTGGTGGCAGTATGAGGGCTTCTCATTGTGGTGGCTTCTCTTGCTGTGGACAGGGGCTTCAGGAGTTGTGGCATGCGGGCTCCCAGAGCGCGGGCTCAGTAGTTGTGGCCCACGGGCTTAATTGCTCCGAGGCATGGGGAATCTTCCTGGATCAGGGATCAAACCCATGTCCCCTGCATTGGCAGGCGAATTCTTATCCACTGTGCCCCCAGGCAAGTCCACATGCTCTCATCTTTTAAGAGCCCATGGTCAAGTTTGGCCTCTGTCTCATAGGTCATTAAATAGCAACATATTCTAGGACAGAGGAGGGTCTTTCTCTCTGCTTTATTTAAACTAAGAGAGTTATTTTCCAACTTGGGAGCAGATTTCTGTTTCTGAAACGAAGTCTCGTATTCACCCAACCTTAAATATCAGGTCATATGTAATAGGGGCATGAGGAATACAGAGTTAATTTCCTAGTTAGGGAATGTCTTACTTAATCAGGTCATAGAGTTATTTTTGAAAGAGGGCAAACCATGGGACTTAGTTACTCCTGGTGATGTCTGATGTCTCTGAGAATAAAATGTGAAGTCTTATCTTGGCTCTTCAGTTAATCGGCACTGACTGTCCCCATTGCTCCAGGCACATCATCGTTCTCTGTCCCATGCAGCGCATACCCTTCTTTCCATCCCATTTGCCTGAAAGGTTTATGCATGACTGGCTCCTTTCTGACACTCAGGTCTCTGCACAAATGCACCCCTTGACCACCCTTTCCCAGCTTTGCCCCAGGCTCCATGGGAGTTCTTCTGTCCACCTGATGCCTTTATCCCCATGTCAGAACCATGGGGGAATAACTAAATAAAGTGGCTCACAGGATGGCTAAACTGTACCAGCCTTTGTTTTCCATCCTGGGAGCAGCTAGCCAGTCTGCTCATTGCAAAGTTTTGAAATAAGTATTTTGTTGCACAGTACAGCATTACTGATAGCTTATCTTATTATTATTTTTTGGGGTGTGACACGCAGCATGTGGGATCTTAGTTCTCCAACTAGGGGTCAAACCTGTGTTCCCTGCATTGGAAGGGCAAAGTCTTAACCATTGGACTACCGGGGAAGTCCAATAGCTTATCTTCTGACCTACAAAATGGCAGGTTCATATGATGGAGCCTAATAATTGGGCATGTTGGGGCTCTCCTTTTAAATATTTTTCATCAATGTTCCTGCACAGAACAAAGCTCTTCCTTCTTCCCACCCAGGTGTGTTTTTCTCCCAAAGTTTACTCTACTCCCTCTCCAAATTTCAGACCATTTCTTTTCTTCCCCCCACATACCAACTTTCTGTTTTTGGTTTGGCTAATCTTCGGCAGCTATCAGGTGGGAGGCAGTCAGAAACCATTTGCATTCATATGAGGAAGAGCTGATAGCTCTTCACTCTTGCTAGAAGTATTGACATTTAAAACAGATTTTTGGTTACTTGGGTGAATCTTCAACTGACATGACTGAAGACACTTTAACAAAGTGGAATGAAACAGTTGAAGATGGGTAGCTGTATTTGTCTGAGTATTTTTTTCCCTATTGCACATGACAGAAAATTGAAAAGTGGCTTAAAGAGTATGTATTTATGTGTAATGAGAAGACTTTATTTCTTATTTTATTTTTTTAGTTTTGACCACATTGAGCTCCCCAACCAGGTACAGGGATTGAGCCTGTACCACCTGCAATGGAAGGGCAGAGTCTGAACCACTGGACCACCAGGGAATCCCCTGCACTGAGGAGTCTCAAAGAAAGTGATAGAGATGGGATTTCTGCCCCCCACCCCTCTACATAAACACCTGAAACAAAGGAAAAGTTGGACAAACTAGGCACAACAGTGGGTTTTTAAGATTTTGAATTTCAAGCAGTGAAAAACAATGATCTCAGAAGGATAGAGAACATATGAGATGAGCCCTTCAAACATGCCAGTTTACTGCCTGGAGAGAGTTTCCAGGCTGTGGCCAGGGAGGATGAGGAGGAGGAGCCCAGCTGACCTCAAATTGAGGAGGTGGACTTGGGGGTCAAGGGAGAAGAAACAGCTAGAATGTGAGGGTAGAGTCCTACATGGGCATGTGGGGAAACCATCCAAGGGAGGGAAAGAACCACCCAGAAGGATGAGAGGGAACAAAGCTCAGTGCACACACAAGGCTGAAGAGAGCTCCTGGCTCAGAAACTAGAAGGAAAACGGAATAGTTTCTGGGTATTAGGTAAAGTACTTGAAACAATTTGCCTTATGGCAGAAAGTGAAGAAAAACTAAAGAGCCTCTGATGAAAGTGAAAGAGGAGAGTGAAAAAGTTGGCTTAAAGCTCAACATTCAGAAAACTAAGATCATGGCATCCGGTCCCATCCTTCATGGCAAATAGATGAGGAAACAGTGGCTGATGTTTTTTGGGCTCCAAAATCACTGCAGATGGTGATTCCAGCCATGAAATTGAAAGACACTTACTCCTTGGAAGGAAAGTTATGACCAACCTAGACAGCATATTAAAAAGCAGAGACATTACTTTGCCAGCAAATGTCAGTCTAGTCAAGGCTATGGTTTTTCCAGTAGTCATGTATGGATGTGAGATTTGGACTATAAAGAAAGCTGAGCACAGAAGAATTGATGTTTTTGAACTGTGGTGTTGGAGAAGACTCTTGGGAGTCCCTTGGACTGCAAGGAGATCCAACCAGTCCATCCTAAAGGAAATCAGTCCTGGGTGTTCATTGGAAGGACTGATGTTGAAGCTGAAGCTCCAATAATTTGGCCACCTGATGTGAAGAGCTGACTCATTTGAAAAGACCCTGATGTTGAGAAAGATTGAAGGCAGGAGGAGAAGGGGACAACAGAGGATGAGATGGTTGGATGGCATCACCGACTCAATGGACATGAGTTTGAGTAGACTCCGGGAGTTGGTGATGGACAGGGAGGCCTGGCATGCTGCGGTTCATGGGGTCGCGAAGAGTCGCACACGACTGAGTGAGTGAACTGAACTGAACTGATATAACATATAATAGTGTTAATTATATTTACCATGTTGTACCTTATGTCACTAGTACTTATTTATCTTACGATTGGGAGTTTGTACCTTTGGTCGCCTTCATCCAGCACCCCTTCCTTCCACCCTCCACCTCTGGTAACCACAAAACTGATCTCTTTTTCTATAAGTTTATTTGTCTGTTGGTTTTTGAAGTGTGTTTGGCCTACAATACTGTGTTTGTTTCTGTTACATAGCAATTTGACATTTCTATACATTTCAAACTGATCACCATGATGTCTAGTTACAAATACGTCACCATGCAGAGATATTCCTTAGTTGCTGACTACACTCCCCACACTGCACATTTCACTTATATGACTCATTTATTTTGTGACTGGAAGTCTCTATCTCCCTTGCCCCTCCCTCTGGCAACCCTGTTTTGTTTTCTGGACCCCTCAGCCAGCCACGTCAGGAGCCGGCCCTGTGCACCAGCAGGCTGACACAAGGTCCGGAGCTCCCAGCACTGCAACCACCCACACCTGAGCCTGGCTCTGTGCACAGTGGGCCAGCAGTAGCCCCAGGACACCCCAGGGCTATAAAGAAAGCTGAGCGTAGAAGAATTGATGCTTTTGAACTGTGTTGTTGGAGAAGACACTTGAGAGTCCCTTGGACTGCAAGGAGATCCAACCAGTCCATCCTAAAGGAAATCAGTCCTGGGTGTTCACTGGAAGGACTGCTGTTTGGTTTGGTTGGTTCATGTGTTTTGTTTTTGATTCTACCTATAAGTAAAATCATATAGCATTTGTCTTTTTCTGTCTGACTTATTTCACTTAGCATAATACATCCTCTAGGTCCATCCATGTTGCAAATAACAAGATTTCATTCTTTTTTATGGCTGAGGAGTATTCCATTACATATATGTATGTGTGTGTGTGTGTGTGTGTGTGTGTGTGTGTGTATGTGTGGTGATGTCTTTATCCATTCATCTGTTGATGGACACTTAGGTTGCGTCCATATTTTGACTACTGTAAAGAATGCTGCAAATAAATATAGAGGTACATTTATCTTTTTTGATTAATGTTTTTGTTTTCTTTGTATATATAACCAACAGTGGATTTGCTGGATTACATGGTAGCTTTAATTCTAATTTTTTGATGAATCTCCATTACTATTTTCCATAGTTTATATTCCAGTTTACATTCCCACCAAGTGTATGAGGGTTTCCTTTTTCTACATCCGCACCAACACACTTCTTATCTTTTGGAAAACAGTCCTTCTGACAGGTGTGAGGTGTTTTGGCCAGTGTGGCTGGCCCCTGGTCTGGTTGGTGGATTTGTGTGGTGGCTGCTGGCTACTGGTGCATGGGGTTGGGTCATGAGGTCGCTGACTGTGGAGCCCTGGGGTGTCCTGGGGCTACTGCTGGCCTGCTGTGTGCAGAGCCAGGCTCAGGTGTGGGTGGTTGCAGCGCTGGGAGCTCCGGACCTTGTGTCAGCCTGCTGGTGCACAGGGCCGGCTCCTGATGTGGCTGGCTGAGGGGTCCAGTGCCTCGGAGCTGCTCTTGGCCTGTTGAGGGGTGGGGCCCAGGGTCTCTGGCTGCAGGGCCCTGGGGTCCCAGAGTTGGTGTTGGCCTGCTGAAAAGGGGGGCCAGTTCCTCACACAGTTGGAGCTGCAGGATCCTCATCTCCCAAAGCTGATGGGTGGGGCGGGATCCCAAGGGGGCTGGTTAAGGGGCCCAAGGCCTCTTGGGTCTGGTGCTGGCCTCTCGTGGTTGGACTGGCTCTTGGCGTGGCCGGCTGTTGGGCTGTGGTGGTTGTGGGGCTGGTGTCCACTCACCGGTTGGTGAGGACAGCTCCTGGAGCTGGTGCTAGCCTGCTGGTGGGTGGTGCTGGGCCTGGACGGCTGGCTGTGGGGCCCGGTGGTTCCCTGGATTGGTGCCATTGACTTGGTGTGCCATGGGCCCTCCGGGGGCAGGGCCAGGTCCCAGGTGGCTGTGAGCTCAGAGGGTCTTCATGCACCCAGCCTGCTGCTGGGTGGGGCTGTATTAGGGCTGGTTAGACGCTTGACCTGAGGCATCCCCATTCTGGTGCAGGTCAGCTCGGAGCTAAAAGGGTAGCAGAATGAATAGGAATGCCGCCTGCTGGCACCAGTGTTGATGTGGCAGAATGGGCTCCCCCCAAATGGCCATGCCAGTGTCTGTGTCCCCAGGGCCTCCTGCCTCTCAGGGAGGCCCTCCAAGATCAGCAGGTGGAGCCAACCCAGGCTCCTTCCACATTCCTGCTTCTGCCCTGGATCCCGGGATGAGTGAGGTTCTGTGTGCACCCTGTAAGAGTGGAGGCTGTTTCCCTGTGTGTCTCCCAGAAGTAAGCCCTGCTGACCTTTAAGGCCAAATGTTCTGGGGGCTTGTCTTCTTAGTGAAGGACCCCTGTCCTGGGGAACCCAGTGTGGGGCTTAAACCCTTTGCTCCTTGGGGAGAACTTCTGCAACGGTAGTTCTTCTCCTGTTTGTGGGTCACCCACCTGGGGGTGTGGGACGTGGGACCTAGCTATACTGTGTTTCCAGCCCTCCTAGCCATCTCATTGTGGTTTCTTCTTTTTGTCCTTAAATAGGATTGTGCTTTTATTTATTCTTATTGCTGTGCATGGCTTTAGAATGTGCGGGCTTCAGTAGTTACAGCACGTGAACTCCGCGGTTGCGGCTCACAGGCTCTAGGGCGTGGGCTTGGTGGTTGCGGCACATGGGCTTGGTTGCCCCGAGGCATGTGGGATCTTCCTGGACCAGGGATTGAATCCGTGTTTCCTGCATTGACAGGGGGATTCTTTATGACGGGGACCACCAGGGAAGTCCCTTTTTTCTGTCTTTGGTTGTGGTAGATCTTTTGTGTTAGATTCCAGTCTTCCTCATCAACAGTTGCTCTGTAAATTGTTGTGATGTTGGTGCCTGTGGGAGGAGGTGAACTCAAAGTCTTCCTACTTCCTGTCCTGGCCATTCCCTCTCCAGTTTGTTTTCAATAAATATATTGGAACTTTTTAGCAGGGCTTCTCTGGGGGCTCAGATGGTAAAAAATCTCTGCCTGCAATGCAAGAGACCAGGGTTTGATCCTTGGGTCGAGAAGATCCCCTGGAGAAGGAAATGGCAATCCATTCCAGTATTCTTGCTTGGAGAATTCCATGGACAGAAGAGCCTGGTGGGCTGCAGTCCATGGGGTCACTGGGAATCGGACACGACTTCACTTTCACTTTCACTTTTCACTTTCATGCATTGGAGAAGGAAATGGCAACCCACTCCAGTGTTCTTGCCTAGAGAATCCCAGGGATGGGGGAGCCTGTTGGGCTGCTGTCTATGGGGTAGCACAGAGTCGGACATGACTGAACCGACTTAGCAGCAGCAGCAGAAATAACAAAGAAAAGGAAGAAAAATTTAGGTATGTTATGAATGCATAAAACATATGTAGATGCTAGTCATCCTTACTGGAGAAGGCAATGGCACCCCACTCCAGTACTCTTGCCTGGAAAATCCCATGGACAGAGGAACCTGGTAGGCTGTAGTCCATGGGGTCGCCAAGAGTCGGACACGACTGAGCGAATTCACTTTCACTTTTCACTTTCATGCACTGGAGAAGGAAATGGCAGCCCACTCCAGTGTTCTTGCTTGGAGAATCCCAGGGACAGGGGAGCCTGGTGGGCTGCCATCTATAGGGTCGCACAGAGTCGGACACGACTGAAGTGACTTAGCAGCAGTCATCCTTACATAAACTGAGTGATATTTCATATAAAATTAATAGCATGTTGGTTTTCTTGCTGTTTTATAACTTTGGTTTCAAAGAATTACATTCCTGTACAGTATGCCTCTCTCTCTCATAATTTGAGAAACGGCCTATCAGTTATCATCACAGGTGAAAGGTTTTTAAAAATTATAACAAGGCTTTCCTGGTGGCTCAGTGATAAAGAATCTAGCTGTTAATGCAGGAGACACGGGTTTGATCCCTGGTCTGGGAAGATCCCACATGCCTTAGAGCAACTAAGTAACTAAGCCACAAGTGTTGAGTCGGTGCTCTAGAGCCTGGCAGGTGCAACTACTGGAGCCCATGTGCCTAGAGCCCGTGCTCCACAGCAAGAGAAGCTGTCACAGTGAGAAGCCTGCTCGCCGAAACCAGAGAGCAGCCCCTGCTCACCGCAACTAGAGAAAAGCCTGAGCAGCAACCAAAACCCAGCACAGCCACAATAAATCAATAAATTAATTTAAAAATATAACAATGTTTCCAATACTGTATTAACAGGACTGTAATACTGTGGGCCATAAAAATGCTATAATGATTCATTCATTAGTGTATAGGCTGAACTACCATAAAGCAATCACACTGATCACACTAGGTGACCGTAAAGCATACTTCATTATCAAGTTCTGAATTGTTATATCTGTAAATAAGTGCGATTCCATTTTCACATTATCTTTTCCTTTTTGATGTCAAGTGTTAGTAACACATGTAACATCTATAGTGTTTTATACAAAACAAAGCAGCATTGATGGTATACTGGCAGATGAACCATTCATTTCATAAACAGATGATGTAACTTTAAGATGTTCACACAGTCAGTACCATAAATGCATTTTCTCTTCCTTAAGCCTTTCTTAATAACAAATTCATTTCTCTAGCTTCTTCTATTATAAGAATACAGTATATAATATGCATAACATACACACTATGCATTGATCAACCCTGTGTTTTTGGTAAGGTTTCTGGTCAACAGTAGGCTATTCGTAGCTAAGTTTTTGAGCAGCCTGAAGGTATATGAGATTCTCAACTGTATGGGATAGTGGGGTAGTGGGTGGCGGAGGGTTGGCACGCCTGACAAGGGTTACACCCGTGATTTTCTTTTCCTGTCATTTCCTTGTCTGGCTTCTCTTTTTGTAGATTTTTTGATGTGGATCATTTGCAAAGTCTTTATTGAATTTGTTACAATATTGCTTCTGCCGAATGTTTGGTTTCTTTGGTTGGCATGTGGGATCTTAGCTCTCTGACCAGAGATTGAAGCTGCATCCCCTGCATTGGAAGGAGAAGTCTGGACCACTGGACCACCAGGGAAGTCCCTCCTTGTCTGGCTTTGATATCAGAGTAATGCTGACCTCTTAAAATGAGTTTGGAAGTGTTTCCTCCTATTTTTTGGAAGTGTTTGAGAAAATTTGGTGTTAATTCTTCTTTAAGTGTTTGTAGAATTCACTGGGGAAGGCATCTGGTACTAGACCTTTCTCTATTGGGAGAAAGGTCTAGTTTTATTTTTTAATTGTTTTTTATTGGAGTATAGTTGCTTTACAATGTTGTGTTCATGTCTACTGTATGTTGGGAGGTTTCCGATTACTGGTTTTAATTAATAACCGTTCTCATCATTGGTGTGTTCAGATCTTCTATTTCTTTTCTTTTTAATAATACATTTACTTATTTATTTTGCTTTTTTTGGTTGTGCTGGGTCTTGGCTGCTGTAGAGAAGCTTTCTCTACTTGCAGGGAGCAAGAACTACTCTCCATGCTGTGACTTCCCTTGTTGCAGAGCACAGGATCTAGGCACATGGACTTCAGCAGCTGCAGCACAAAAGCCCAGTACTTGCAGCTCACGGGCTCCAGAGTGTCGGGCCAGTAGTTCCGGCACACCGGCTTGGTTGCTCCGTGACATGTGCAATCTTCCTGGACCGGGGATTGAACCCGTGTCCCCTGCACTGGTAGGTGGACTCCCATCCACTGTACTACTGGGAATGTCCAGATCTTCTGTTTCTAAATCACTCAGGGTATAGTTGAATGGGCTTCCCAGGTGGCTCAGCAGGAAAAAAACCTGCCTGCCAATGTAGGAGACCCGGGTTCAGTCCCTGGGTCTGGAAGATCCCCTGGAGGAAGGTATGGAAACCTATTCCAGTATTCTTGCCTGGAGAATCTCATGGACAGAGGAGCCTGGCGGGCTATAGTCCACAGGGTCAAAAGAGTTGGACACGACTGAATTGACTTAGCATGAATGTATGCATAGTTGAATATAGAAATTCCTAGACTTTACCCCATACTTAGAATCTTCAGAGAATGGTCTGGTAATCTGTTCTTTTAAAAAGTCCCCCAGAATTTCCTTACCATCAATCAAGTTTGGGAAATCACTGCGATGGTTCTCTTCTATCCAGAATGATGAAGTCCTCATTTCATCAGACAGTTTGCCAGTGGTTGTGTGCACCATCAGGCCTGGGCGTGGTGTCCTCATGGGATAAACCTGTGCAGGGCTGCGGTGCTGGCTGTTTCATAAACAGATTCAGATCCACCATGTCTCCTGAGGCTGAAAAAAAATTCTGTTAAATAAAAGGAAAACCTTGCCAAAGATCTCTGTAAAGTTTAAATGATCTGTGTACCTACACTACTTAAAGCGGCCCCGCCCGGCCCCGAGAGTGAGGCCCAGCCTTCCCACGGCCCTGCAAGCACATCCTGACTTTCCTGCCTTGGCTGGTGTCTCCCTCCCCCGCTCTCTCCTCTGGTCTGCTCCCAGGTCCCACATATGCCAGCCTCCCGGACACCCGGCGCCTTTGTTCTGCTGTTTTCTCTGCCTGGTCTGTGTTTCCCTGTAATCTCTCTCTCTCTCTCTAGTGGCTTAAAATAAATTTAGTCTCTTAGGGTTCTTGAGGTCAGAAGTCAAAGGTTAAGGGGTTTCCATTCTTCTGGAGGCTTCAGGGGAGAAGATTTGCTTGACTTTTCAGCTTCAAGAGGCCGTCCAGTCCCTTGGCTTGTGGGCACCCCCTCAAAGCCCCCGGACCTCTGCTTCTGCCCTCACCTCTCTGACTCTGGCACTCCTACTCCCTCTCGGAAGGACCCGGTGATGACCCTGGGTCACCTGGGTGGCCCAGGACCTTCTCACATCCGGAGCTTCTAGCTCGGTCACGCCTGCACAGTCTCGCCACCCTTCGAGGGTGGATCCCACAGGCTAAATCAGGATGAGGATGCAGGACCTCTTTGGGAATCCGTACTCAGTCGGGCACAGTGAGTGCCTCCAAGGCTTGCACTGCACCCCCAACCTCCCCCAGGAGCTCCCAGCCCCGAAAGGCTTCACGCTGGGCTCCTCGGATCCCAGTCTCAGGCCACGTGGCATCTCAGAGCGGCGCCTCCGCGACTCTGCGGCGCCCTCGCCCGGGTCACATTCTGCGCTCTGCCTGCTTGGGGGCTTTCACCGTGCCCCCTCCTTGTCTCCTTATTTTCATGTATCCGCTGTGTATTGAGCACCCGTGTCAGGCCCTGTTGCAGACGCTCAGGACCATCGGCGAGTAAAGCGGAAGCGCCAGGCCTGAGGGCCTGGTCTGGATGGTCAGGCGTCCAGCGACTTCCTCCAAGTCCCCACTGCCCATCCCGCAGGCGCAGGGCCCTGCTCCATCCTGTTCTCAGGCAGGTGTTGGATGAATTTCCAGAAGAGCCACCAGGGGGCACTCATGCCCCACGTTTGTGGCCACAAAAGCGATGGAAAAAAAACGATCCACGGTAATGACACCTCCAGTTTACATCAGGAAAGGGGATGTGAATGAACCTCCTGTTATGAATGACCGCAGAAGGGATTTGTAAGCCATTAGGGAAAGGAGGCCACCCGGTGTGTGATCAAGCGGAACAAGTGCGGTTTGGCTGCCTGGGCTGGGCCAGAGGACCTGGTTCCCTTTGGTATCAGTTTCCTTAGTTCTTGCCCAGGGATGTTTGTTCGCTGCCAGGGAGCCCTGTAAGCACTCCAGAGCACTGGGACTTCGGGATGGTGGTGGACAGGCTGGTGTGTCTTCTGAAACGCCAGGAAGAGGCACGGGGGACTGGAAACCCTTTACGTTTGTCTACTTGAGCTGATGGCCTCCAGGGAGGGGGGACGTGAAGCCCGGGGACCCTCCCACCCCGCCGCCCCGCCGCCCCAGCAGTGATGCCGGTGGGAACCGTGGTCAAGCTGATGATGCTCAGTGTCGCATCATGTCATGGTGGGGTGGGTGGGGGCGGTGGTTTAGGGAGATGATTATGCCTTTGACTTGCATCCAGACACAATTTAGTGTTCTAAGCTTAAATGAGATTGAGTCTCTGGCAGACTAAGAGCTGGAAATAAAAAGTCCATCCAGAGAGCTAGACTTTGCAGCAATGTTCCCCGGGGAGGGCTTAAGGAAGCGAGTTAATGGGAGAAGTTAACATGGGAGTTAACGTGGGAAGCACCAGGCGTCTATTTGAAGCTGGAAAATGCTTTGAGGTGTCAAGGTGCTTTGTAGGACGACACAGCTCTCTCTGCCAAAGGCTGCTGCTTTGGGGATTCCTAAGATCTTAGAAGATATTGGATGCTTGGGAAGAAGAAAGGGGTACAGTTTTAGCAAAAGGATTCAGAGACAAAAGTCATAGCTTTTTCCTTGTTTACCTGTGTTTTCTAAGGAGCCCAAGTGTCACCTGGGATCCTGTTCCGCCTCTGACTCAGTGGGTCTGGGGTGGCCCGTGGGCCTGCGTTTCTCACCAGCTTCCAGCGATTCTGAGCCTGTGGTTCTTGGACCACACTTAGTGTTGAGGCACAGTGAGGAGGGCATGGTAGGGAGATGATTTCACAAAGGATGTTGGCCAACCTCACTCCATTGGCCATCTGCCCTTTTAATCCCCTTCTTTCATTCGAAATTATTGAGTGCCCACCACATGTCCCAGGGACTGGAGGGGAATGGTGAGTAAACTTGAACTTGACCCCCAAGTTGTTGGGGTTATTATTTTCATTTGGGAGACACAGAATCACTGAGACAGGCGATTGCTAGCTTTCAAGGCCACAAGCAACAAAGCGCAGCAGAGGGCTGTGGACACATGTGAGCTCGTGAGCTGGTTTCAGAAGTCAGGATGGAACCTTAGAGGTGATGTCTACAGGCTGAGTGGTGGTCTGCTGAAGGTGTCTTAGGTGGTAATGCGGGCCGAGGGAGCTGTGTGTGCAAAGCCCTCGGCAGGAGGGACCGGGGTCTCTTTGAAAAGAGAGGGAAGGTCCCCGTGGTTGGGACACAGTGAGAAGGGAATATCTGTACCCAAGGCTGAAGGAGGCAGCAGGACTTGGTGGGATGCTCTTTCTGTTGGACTGGGTGGTCCTTCCCAGGAAAATCAACAAAAGGCTACTGCATATTATGGTTTTTCCCAGTAGTCATGTATGGATGAGAGAATTGGACCATAAAGAAGGCTGAGTGTTGGAGAATTGATGTTTTTGAATTGTGGTGCTGGAGAAGACTCTTTAGAGTCTCTTAGACTGCAAGGAGATCAAACAAGTCAATCCTAAAGGAAATCAGTCCTGAATATTCATTGCAAGGACTAATGCTGAAGTTCCAATATTTTGGCCACCTGATACAAAGAGCCAACTCATTGGAACAGACCCTGATGCTGGGAAAGATTGAGGGCAGCAGGAGCTGGTATCAACCACTCAATGGACATGAAACAGGCTCCAGAAGATAGTGAAGGACAGGGAAGCCTGGCATCGTGCCGTTGATGGGGTCGCAAAGAGTCGGACACAACTGAGCCACTGAACAATAACAAAGCGTCCTGTCTCCACAGTAAGTGCAGCCTGTCTCTATCCAACAGACTTATCCCTGCAAAATGTGAGCTCAGAACTTGAGGCCCAGGGAACGGAGAGGCGTGAAGGAATCTCCACATGAGGGCAGCAGACAAGCGGGTTTGCCGCCTACTCCCAGGACTGAAACTGCATTGCCATCGAGTCCTTCTGCTGAGATTCTAGACATCTTGGCAGAAACCCTCACAGACCGTCCATATGCACCCTATCCCCACTGTCCAACTTCACTTCTTGTCAGTTTCCAGGTGAGAATGACAGATGGAGAGGATGAAGGGCACCTGCTTCCCCCATCTCTCTTGTCTCATCCGGAGCGTGTGCCGGACACCTCCCAGTGCCGCCGTGGATGTTAATTCCCATCCTGACACGTTGCAGGGGTCCCAGCGGACACACAGAAGCTTTACCAGATGGTTAAAGTAATTAAATCCTGAATTAGCTCTGACGGGGAGCAGAAGAAGCCATCCACTCGAGGGGTGTGGGTGGTTTGGTAGACAGGTGGCCAAGTAAGCATGTGCCGTGGTTCCTCCGGATCTCAGAGGCATGAGGCTGCCCATCCTTTCTAATTCGGGGAAAGAAGCAGCTGGCAAACAGCCCTTTAGAGAGAAGGAAGAAGGCAGTCTTTAGGTGAGACAGCTTCCTGCCAGTGTCAGCGTCACAGTGGCGAAGGGGACTGTTTGAGCCAGTGCACGAGCATAGCTGTTTCCTTTCTTACACTTTGTTTGTTTGGGTGGAGACAGTGAAGGAGGCTCCAATTTCTCCATAGTCTCAGGGCAGTGAGGGGTCAGCTGGCTTCCCTGAGGGTGTGGTTGATCGAGGTGGACACCATCGTGTGAGCATCCCAGTGGCTCATCCTCTGGCAGCTAAGAAAAAAAAAAAAAAAGCTTGTATATTTCCCTGCGCTGAAATCAGAGCCATCAGTTGGGGTCATACATCTCTCATCCTGTCCTGGACTTGGCTCCGGGGTGTAAGGCAGGTGGCCGTGAACGTGCTGGTCCTGTCGGACACATGCTGCTTAGGCTGTGTGGCCAGGGAGTGACTGGGGGTCCGTGGAGCAGGAGTGCTGCTGGTCCTGTCTCTCCTTTCTTTGGGGGCCCAGGGTTTCCTGTTCTTTGGTGGCCACAGGGCTTCCCACGCATGTGGGTGTGGCTGATGGAAGTGAGTGGATCGAACGTGACCAGTCTTGACCTGGGAATCACCCCTCAGCAGCAGCCGTTTCCTCGAGGGCCCGTCTGCTGGCTTGAGAGAGGTCAGTTAGTTGAAGGTACCCTGGTCCTGGTCACCACACAGAGGTCTGTGTGAGTATGACCACAATTTGGGGTCTGTGTGAGCGAGAAGTGGTGTGTGGGCATCGACGATTCTGGATTTGCTTGTTCCTGAAGTTGGCATTGTCTTACCTGACACAGAACCAGGCTGTCTTTTGGGCTTCCAGGTGGCTCAGCAGTAAAGAATCCACCTGCAATGCAGGAGATCCACGTTTGATCCCCGGGTTGGGAAGATCCGCTGGAGGAGGAAATGGCAACCCACTCCAGTATTTTTGCCCCTGGGAAATCCCATGGACAGGGGAACCTGGCGGGCTACAGTCCACGGGGTTGCAAAGAGTAAACAGCAACAACAGCAAGGCTGTCTTTCCGATCAGGGGCCGAGGGGCAGGAGGAGAACCAGCTGGTGGGGCGAGGGGTCATCCACACTGCCTCCAGACTCATGTCGGTAACACCATCGCAGGGTGATTCATGTAACGAAACTGGAACCAAACCGGCCATCAAGGGGTCACCAAGGCTCACCTCCATGGCTGCCATCTTCAGAGTGGCAGTGTGAGCTCCCCTGACCTTTCTCCTAGTGGAATCAGGTCTTATCACTGACACTCAGAAATCAGACGCTGCTCATGGAATTCAGCAACGCCTTCATCGGCCCTTCTCTGCCAACACGCACTTCGTGGCCAAATGATGACCAGGCCAGGCTGTTTGGACTGTCGTAAATTTACAAGCCTGTGTTCCTGCCAAGGGCGTGCCGCTTGGCCTCAGCATCCCATCGAGTTGCGGGGAGGAGGGGTGGCCGGCTTGGCTGACAACAGACAAAGTATGTGTAAACATTTTTCCCCTGCTGATATCAAGCGTATTAGTCAGGGGTCTTGGTGGGAAGCCAGAGACCGCCCCTGGCTCTCTTGTGCAAAAAGGAAAGTTTTGAAAAGGATGTTCAGAGGGTTCAGAGTCACTGGGGCGATGAAGGGTGGGGCTTGGAAAACAGAACTGACTAAGGGGGCTTGGGGAGGCTGGCTTGCAGGAAAGGCAGCAAGCCCAGGGTGTGAACCTGCAGTGGGCTTTGTTCCCCAGGACGTGGAGGCCAGGGAAGAAGACCATACTCACAGACTTCCCACGAACCTGCCGTGGTGGGGAAGTAGAGGATTTGTCCTCTTCAGGCTCCAGAGTAGGTATGATGTCACTGCCTACCACATTCATGTATAATGACAAATTCCTCCAAAACAATTAAGAAATTTTCTTTCTGAGAAATACCGTATGACATCTGTTATATGCAGAATCGAACAGAAATGATACAAATGAACTTATTTGTGAAACAGAAGCAGACTCACAGACTTAGAGAAGAAATTTATGGTTGCTGGGGTGAGTGGAGGGAAAGGATAGTTAGGGCGTTTGGGATGGATATGTACACATGGCTATATTTAAAATAGATAACCAACAAAGGGGCTTCCCAGTGGCTCAGTGGGAAAGAATATGCCTGCCAGTGCAGGAGATGTAGTTTTGATCCCTGGATAGGGCAGATCTCCTGAAGGAGGGAACGGCAACCTATTCCAGTATTCTTACCTAGAAAATCCCATGGGTGGAGGAGCCTGGTGGGCTACAGTCCAGGGGATCACAAAGAATCGGACACGACTGAACACACATACACATACACCACAACCAGCCAGGACCTGCTGTATAGCACAGGGAACTCTGCTCGATGTGATGTGGCAGGCTGGATGGGAAGGGAGTCTGGGGGGGAATGGGTACATGTATGTATATGGCCGAGTGGCTTTGCTGTTCACCTGAATCTATCTATTACAGCTTTGCTCTACTCTCCAATATGAAATAAAAAGTTTTAAAAAAACACACACAAGAAATTTTTTCTTTCTTTCCCACGGCAAAGCCTAGATAAGGGTTGGTGATGCTCTTCCATGAGGAGTTTCAGGGATGCAGGCCCTTCCAACTTGAGGCTCAGAATGCTCTGCCTTCAAGCAAAGAGCGCAGACAGGAACCCCAGAAAGGCTTGGCCTGTATGGGAGCAGGGGAATGTAGGACCCGCGTCTCTTCTTATCATCACAGTCACAGAATTGGTGATGTCACTCAAAGAGATGCTAGGAAACAGAAGCAAAAGGATGCAGGTGAACTGTCGATTAAACAAATATACGCAACCTAGAAGTTGAGAGTTAGGTTTTATTTGGTGTAAATGTTAGGACTCAGCCCAGGAGACAGTATCTCAGGTGACCCCAAGAGAGCTGACTTCAAGGAAGCTGGGGAGGAGCCAGACTATATACAAGTTTGCAGGGAGGAGCAGGTTATCTGAACACTAAAAGATTATTGTTAATTAAGAGAAAATTAAATCTCTCACGGGCTTCCCCAATGGGTCAGCGGGCAAAGAATCTACCTGCAATGTAGGAGACACAAAAAAACTAAGATCATGGCATCTGGTCCCATTACATCATGACAAATAGATGGGGAAACAAAGGAAACAGTGACAGACTTTATTTTCTTGGGCTCCAAAGTCACTGCAGATGGTGACTGCAGCCATAAAGTTAAAAGATGCTTGCTCTTTGGAAGAAAAGCTCTGACAAACCTAGACAGCATATTAAAAAGCAGATATCACTTCGCGACAAAGGTCCATATAGTCAAAGCTGTAGTTTTTCCAGTAGTCGTGTATGGATGCGAGAGTCGGACCTTCATAAAGAAGTCTGAGTACTGAAGACTTAATGCTTTTGAACTGTGGTATTGGAGAAGACTCTTGACAGTCCCTGGGACTGCAAAAACACCAAACCAGTCAATCCTAAAAGAAATCAACACTGAATATTCATCGGAAGGACTGATGCTGAAGCAGAAGCTCCAATACTTTGGCCACCTGATGAGAAGAGCAGACTCACTGGAAAAGACCCTGATGCTGGGAAAGATTAATGGCAAGAGGAGAAGGGGCGACAGAGGATGAGATGGCTGGATGGCATCACTGACTCAATGGACATGAGTTTGAGCAAGCTCCAGGAGATAGTGAAGGACAGGGTAGCCTGGTGCACTGCAGTCCATAGGGCTGCAAAGAGTCGGACATGACTGAGTGACTGAACTGAACTGAAATCTCTCACATGAAGAAATTTAGTGATCTTCTATATATGGGAAGATGCAAACGCCTGGGCTTGCTGAAATCATTTCTTTCATGTGCATCTAGCTACTTGGGGCCAATCCTTCTTTCTTTATTGTTCACATACGAATTCCTCGTTTACTGTAAGAGGTGGCGAATGTAATGGTTGGCTGCCTCTCCATCCCCTCCAGCTCCTCAGTGCTTAGCAGGGAGGATGTAGCTGATGGCTTCCAAATAGCCGGCTCAGTTTTACCTGGGCTCAGAAATTTACATTTGGAAAAGGCTTGTTTACTGGTAGAGCATAAAGCAGAAAACATTTCATTTCACAATACCATTAGGCCCTGCTCGAGGGGGCCCTCAGAGAGAGGATTAAAAAAACATGACCAGTGTCAGCTCCTGGATTCCCAGGTGGTGCTAGTGGTAAAGAACCTGCTTGCTAATACAAGAGACTTAAGAGACCAAGAGACTCCAGTTCGATCCCTGGGTCAGCAAGATCCCCTGGAGGAGGAAACAGCAACCCACTCCAGTATTCTTGCCTAGAGAATCCCAAGGACAGAGGAGCCTGCAGGGGCTACAGTGTCCACAAAGAGTCAGAGCAACTTAGCACATATCAGCTCCTGGGGCTTGACATGAGCATGTGGTACCCTGGGCGTTTGAAGAGAGGGGGTGGGCACCAATGCTTGTTGAGGCGCTTATCGGACATGAGACACTTTGCTAATATAATCTCACTTAATCCTTTGGAGTGAATGTTATTCCTTGCACTTTACACAAAGAACACTCACTACATAGGCTGCTGTGGTGTTTCTCAGCCAGCAGGAAGTAAGAGCTGGGACTCACACCCAGGTCGACCACTGCAAAACCTTTCCATCGTGACCCAACATAAGGATCACTGGGCTCTGGCCTTCAACCTGGAATATACCCTCCTCTTTACTGGGAGGGCTTGGAATGAAAGTCTAGACTGGAATTAAGATAAATCATAGGCAGTCAAAGTAAGCAGCAGGGGTCAGAGGTTGAATTTCCCCAGGGAGACACAATTTCAGGAAAATCCTGCAGGGGTGGAGGGATGAAGAAGGGAAAGGGGAGAGCCTGGCTCAAGTGTGGGCGGTTATCATCAAAAATTTCCCTAATTGCCAAAAAAAATGGACTGGAGGATGCCAAGAAAATAAAGTGCAAGTGTACTAGGCGTTGGCTTTTTTGGCAAAGCAGATTTGTCTGAAATCACTTTCAAAAGATATAAAAGGAATTGCCTCACACAATGTGATCACTCCAGACTAGCTTTTATCTGTTTCTTCAGAAACATTGCATTTGAAGGAGCTGCATTAGCTGAAGATGGTGGATTGTCTGTTAATTGCTTTCTATTATAAATCGCAGGAACATTTAACTCCATGGGGGGAAGGCGGAATGATCGAGAAAGCTAAAAGTAGAAATGGTCTTTTTCAGAGTTGACAGTTTTGTTTTCCTAGTGAGGATGGATGTTTTCACATTCACGGAGCACCATTTTGTATCACTTAGGGTAATTACGGGAGCAGAGATTACAAAGCTGTTAGAATCTCAGATGCTTGATAGGTTGAAAGAAGTGCCTGAGGCAGGTCACTTGACCTACTGGGCAAGGTCTGTTCATCAATACTCAGTTCTAATAAAAAAAAAATTCTATCTTGATCCTGGAGTGGGAGAGGGGAGACATTACCTTGCCTCTCTTTTCTTTAAACATAGGTTATGGTCTTTGTCCCAAGTGGTATTCTTTTCTTTGTCAAATCCCTATTGTTAATTTGTCAATAACCTCTCTTGAAGAAATTCAGACTGGTAGCCCTGGAGCCTTATTTGGCTTGCACACATCTTTTCAGAATATTTGAATTAGTTGGCAATGTCGAAACATCAAAGACTTTTACATAAAATTTAGACTTTCCAGCTTCTCCAAAAAATCCACAAAAATCAGAAGATCTTGCAAACTTGAGCCTTCATTTCTACCTGGCAGAAAGAACTGTATTCTCAAGGTGCCCCAGGAAAAGCTGCATAGCCTTCAAAACAGGTGCCGATTACTTAAAAAAATATATTTATTTGGCTATGCCGAGTCAGTTGCAGCACTCGGCATCTTCAGTTGCAACACGTGGGATCTAGTTCCCTGACCAAAGATCGAACCCTGGCCCCTGCATTGGGAGCTTGGAGTCTTGGCCACTGGACCACCAGGGAAGTCCCCGTATATTTGTTTTATTTATTTTTTATGAATTTTATGATTTTTTTGTGTGTGTGCGGATTCCTTCTTGGCTGCCCAGAGGTCAACCACTGCGTCTTCCTCCATCCATCCCTTCCCTCACGTTCCCAGAAATGTGTGGGCGTTCAGACGCCTTCATATCCAACACTGGGGGGTAGCCAGTCTGTAATTTTAGCCACGCTGGGTGTGTGGAGTGGGAAGTCACGGTGATTTTGATTTGCATCTTCCTAATGACTAATGTGTTGAGCAATGCTTCATGGGCTCATTGCCTTCTGCATCGCTTCTGTTTTGAAGGGTCATGATGCCGGAACAGGCTCTCTACCACAAGCTTTCCAGTTGTTTCCCGCCCTCCCAGAAGTACCTTGTCACATGCTCTCAGGGATACCAGCCCCAGCTGGGCAACTCCCCCATGCTTGGAGGGCTGACTTCAGCTCCATGGGGACCCAGTGGAAGTCAGACACCTTGATCCCTTGATGGTAGCATCTTTGGAGTCAACCTCCTTTCATGCAGAGCGCATGGAGAGCTGGAGACTTATCCTGATTTTCCATCAGGTGGCTTGAGCCTTTGTGTCTAGCCTCGGGTCAGAGAGTGGCTTAGAGACGTCATCGCACAGGTGAACAAGTACATGGGGGTGGGGTATGATTGGCAAGCGGAGAAAACCCACAAATGAACAATACAAATGTTATCGCTTCAGTCGTGTCTGACACTGTGTGACCCCATGGACTGTAGCCTGCTGGTCTCCTCTGTTCATGGGATTCTCCAGGCAAGAATACTGGAGCAGATTGCCATGCCCCTCTCCAGGGATCCTACCTAGTACCGGGGCTCATTTATCCAATGAAATCCTCTGCTGATCTCTCATCTAGAAAGCAGTTAAAGAATACCATTGTTTAACATTTGGTAATGTGTATGTTTCAATGCTACTTTCTCCATTTGTCCTACCTTCTCCTTCCCCTTCTGTGTCCACAAGCCTGGTCTCTATGTCTGTCTCTATTCCTGCCCTGCAGATAGGTTCATTAGTACCATGTTTCTAGATTCCATATATATGGGATGGGGTAGGGGGCGGATGCAAGCAAGGTTCAAGTGGGAGGAGACATATGTATACTTACAGCTGATTCATGTTGTTGTATGGCAGAAACCAACTCAACCTTGCAAAGTGATTATCCTCCAAATAAAAGAAAAGAAAAAGATAAATAATAAAAAATGAAAAGAAAAAAGGAATCCCCTTTGCCTGCCCCCAGTACCATTACATCCTCCTCCTTGTACAGTGGATATGTCATGAGCAGAGATGCTCTTAGATTGATGGCTGCTTATCTCTGGCTGCTCATCACACACCACCTTCCATGGTCTTTTCTTTTCTTTTTTAATTTTTATTTTTACTTTATTTTACTTTACAATACTGTATTGGTTTCGACTTACATTGACCTGAATCCACCACGGGTGTACATGCGATCCCAACATGAACCCCCCTCCCACCTCCCTCCCCACAACATCCCTCTGGGTCATCCCCATGCACCAGCCCCAAGCATGCTGTATCCTGCATCAGACATAGACTGGTGATTCGATTCTTACATGATAGTACATGTTTCAATGCCATTCTCCCAAATCATCCCACCCTCTCCCTCTCCCTCTGAGTCCAAAAGTCCGCTATACACATCTGTGTCTTTTTTGCTGTCTTGCATACAGGGTCGTCATTGCCATCTTTCTAAATTCCATATATATGTGTTAGTATACTGTATTGATGTTTTTCTTTCTGGCTTACTTCACTCTGTATAATCGGCTCCAGTTTCATCCATCTCAACAGAACTGATTCAAATGTATTCTTTTTAACGGCTGAGTAATACTCCATTGTGTATATGTACCACAGCTTTCTTATCCATTCATCTGCTGATGGACATCTAGGTTGTTTCCATGTCCTGGCTATTATAAACAGTGCTGTGATGAACATTGGGGTACATGTGTCTCTTTCAAGTCTGGTTTCCTCAGTGTGTATGCCCAGCAGTGGGATTGCTGGGTCATATGGCAGTTCTAGTTGCAATTTTTTAAGGAATCTCCACACTGTTCTCCATAGTGGCTGTACTAGTTTGCATTCCCACCAACAGTGTAGGAGGGTTCCCTTTTCTCCACACCCTCTCCAGCATTTATTGCTTGCAGATTTTTGGATCGCAGACATTCTGACTGGTGTGAAGTGGTACCTCATTGTGGTTTTGATTTGCATTTCCCTAATAATGAGTGATGTTGAGCATCTTTTCATGTGTTTGTTAGCCATCCGTATGTCTTCTTTGGAGAAATGTCTATTTAGTTCTTTGGCCCATTTTTTGATTGGGTCGTTTATTTTTCTGGAATTGAGTTGCATAAGTTGCTTGTATATTTTTGAGATTAGTTGTTTGTCAGTTGTTTCATTTGCTATTATTTTCTCCCACTCAGAAGGCTGTCTTTTCACCTTGCTTATAGTTTCCTTTGTTGTGCAGAAGCTTTGAATTTTAATTAGATCCCATTTGTTTAATTTTGCTTTTATTTCCAGAATTCTGGGAGGTGGATCATAGAGGATCCTGCTGTGATTTATGTCTGAGAGTGTTTTGCCTATGTTCTCCTCTAGGAGTTTTATAGTTTCTGGTCTTACATTTAGATCTTTAATCCATTTTGAGTTTATTTTTGTGTGTGGAGTTAGAAAGTGATCTAATTTCATTCTTTTACAAGTGGTTGACCAGTTTCCCCAGCACCACTTGTTAAAGAGATTGTCTTTACTCCATTGTATATTCTTGCCTCCTTTGTCAAAGATAAGCTGTCCATAGGTGTATGGATTTATCTCTGGGCTTTCTATTTTGTTCCATCGATCTGTATGTCTGTCTTTGTGCCAGTACCATACTGTCTTGATGACTGTGGCTTTGTAGTAGAGCCTGAAGTCAGGCAAATAATTTCAAGATTTGTATGGAAATACAAAAACCTCAAATAGCCAAAGCAATCTTGAGAAAGAAGAATGGAACTGGAGGAATCAACATGGTCTTTTCTTTCATTCACGTGGGTCCACTTTGCCTTTCCAGCAGGACTGTGAATTCTTTGAGTCAGGAGTCATCTGTTGTATTAATCCGTGTTCCTTCTAGCACTTAACAGTGAGCCATGTACCAGGCTCGTTTTCCACAGATGGCTGATTCCAACAAGTCCAACCAAGCAGTAAAAAGTAGGGACTGTGGTTTTCCAAACATGGACCAGTTTCTTACTAAAGAAGGCAGACACTGCAACAGGGCTGCTGACGTTGCCCAAACAAACAGTTATTCATCTGAAGAAGCCCGAGCTAAATATAGAAGTAAATAGAGGTCACAAGCTTTGAGAACATATGGCATTCTTTCATCTGCTATTTTAAAGTCTTTGAATTGGTAAAGAATATTCTTTATTTTCTACTTCTGAGAGAAAGTAAGGGATACGTTTGGTTTATGTGGTTTGGGAGGAGGTTTGTTTCTCTGCTGTTGATGGATCTCAGGTTCTTGAACATCGTATGGGTGAATTTTATATATTTGGAAAACAAAAGGTGAGTGGAGAATTGAATCTAATAAAGAAGAGTGCCACAAGCTGTTTTTTTAAAAATATTTTATTGAAGTATAGTTGATTTACAATGTTGTATTCCTTTCTGCTGTACAACAAAGTGATTCAGTTATGTACATATATACATTCTTTGTCATATTCTTGTCCATGATGGTTTCTCACAGGATATTGAATATAGTTCCCTGTGCTATATAGTAGGACCTTGTTGTTTGTATGCATCCTGTATATAATAGTTTACATCTGCTAATCCCAGACTCCCAATCTATCCCTCCCTCAACCCCCTCCTCCTTGGCAACCACAAATCTGTTCTCTAGGTCTGTGCGTGTGTTTCTGTTTCGTAGATATGGTCATTTGTTTTATATTTTAGATTCCACATATAAGTGATACCATGTGGTGTTTGTCTTTCTCTGACTTGCTTCAGTCAGTATGATCACCTCTAGGTCCACCCATGTTGCTGCAAATGGCATTATTTTGTTCTTTTTCGTGGCTGAGTAGTATTCCAGTGTGTGTGTGTGTGTGTGTGTGTGTGTGTGTGTGTGTGTATACCACATTTTCTTTATCCATTCACCTGTCAATGGACATTTAAGTTGTTTCCATATCTTGGCTATTGTAAATAGTCCTGCTGTAAACATTGGGGCATGTGCCTCTTCCCAAATTATAGTTTTGCCCAGATGTATGCCCATGAGCAGAATTGCTGGATGATATGGCAACTCTCTTTTCAGTTTAGTTTTTTTTTTGAGGAATCTCTATACTGTTCTCTATAGTCAAGCTGGTTTCTCCAAATGAGAAATCCCCCTATGTGGTCTAAACTTTCATGATACAGGATTTAGTAAAGTCGTATGTGGAGTCATTCTTCTTGTAAAGACGTGAAATGTTATATATGAGACTAGATGACCTTTTTGACTTCTGGCCCCTTTATTTCCAGAGGTACATTCTTTTCTGAGTTTGCTGCCTATGCTTCCAGAACATTTTCTATGCCTTTGTATACCCTTATGTGTTCTGTGGCAAATTATGTCACCTGCCACTACAGTAAACAAAGGATTTGCAGTAATAAAGCCATCATCCATTGCAGCCCTGAGGGGATTCAGGATGGAGAAAAGCAGGATGCTGGTGTACACTGTTAAAGTGCATATCAAAAGAATCATTTCAATAAGCCCAGACTCTTACATCTTTGCATATATATAAAAATTCTAAAATCATTAAGTTGAGATGTCTGTTTTTTTGTGACTGGCAGTAATCTTTTTTAAAAATTTTATTTATTTGGTTGCACACAGGATCTTCATTGTGGTACATGGAGTCTCTAGTTTGGTCTATGGGCTTGGTTGCTCCTAGGCATGTGAGATCTTAGTTCCCCAACCAGGAATTGAACTTGTGTCCCTTGCATTGCAAGGTGACTCACTGGACCACTAGGGAAGTCCTCTAGCATGAATCTTTTGATGTTTGGCTGCATTTTCTTCCTCACCAAATCTCCTATGTATCCTGCCCCCTCTCTGACTTCTTTGGAGCTGTCCCTCAGAGCGATCTGAAAGGCTACCATCCCAGGCTAAAGTCCTCAGTAAGGCCACCAAGTGAAATATAATCTCAACTTTAAGGCTGTGAATTTTTTTCCAGTCAAAAGTATCTAGAGAAAAATGATGGTATGTGTGTGTGCACGTACTTTACATAAATGCATGCAGGCTTGGCCGCTCAGTCAGGTCCTACTCTTTGTGGTCTCATGGACTGTAGCCCCCCAGGCTCCCCTGTCCCTGGGATTTCCCAGGCAAGAATACTGGAGTAGGTTGCCATTTGCTTCTCTGGGGGATCTTCCTGACCAGGGATTGAACCCATATCTCCTACATCTCCTGCATTGATGGGTGGATTCTTTACCACTGAGCTACCTGGGAAACCCTCTTTACATACATAGTGTCAGTTCAGTTCAGTTCAGTCATTCAGTTGTGTCTTACTCTTTGCAACCCCATAGCCTGTAGCACGCCAGGCTTCTCTGTCTATCACCAACTCCTGGAGCTTACTCAAACTCATGTCCATCAAGTCAGTGATGCCATCCAACCATCTCATCCTCTGTCATCCCCTTCTACTCCTGCCTTCAATCTTTCCCGGTATCAGGGTCTTTTCCAATGAGTTAGTTCTTCACATCAGGTGGCCAAACTATTGGAGCTTCAGCTTCAGTCAGCATCAGTCCTTCCAATGGATATTCAGGACTGATTCCCTTTAAGATGGACTGGTTGGATCTCCTTGCTGTCGAAGGGACTCTCAAGAGTGTTCTCCAACACCACAATTCAAAAGCATCAATTCTTCAGTGTTTAGCTTTCTTTATAGTCCAACTCTCACATCCATATGTGACTACTGGAAAAAAAATAGCTTTGACTAGACAGACCTTTATTGGCAAAGTAATGTTTATGCTTTTTAATATGCTGTCTAGTTTGGTCACAACTTTCCTTCCAAGGAGCAAGCGTCTTAATTTCATGGCTGGAATCACCATCTGCAGTGATTTTGGAGCCCAGAAAAATAAAGTCTTTCACTGTTTACATACAAGTGTATGGTTCTGCATCAATGGTTCTGTAACTTGTTTTTTTCATGCAGTATTTCTTGGACATCTTCCTAGATTGGTACCTGTAGATCTTAATCATTCTAAAGATCTAAATCTTAAATCATTTATTTAGCTACTTCTAAAGCATTTGGGGGTATGATGGGACCTCTAAAAATTCATGTAATCTGACTTGGTTCCATTATCAGGGAATGAGTAATCTTGGATATTTTTAAGCTTCCTAAAATCCCCAATCATTTCGACAATTTCCCCCCTTAAATATCTGCAGCAATTTCAGGGTTCCTTTTGGGAAAAATGGTAGAGTTCTCTTTACCTAACGCAGGTTTGACCGCTGGATGCTTGGAAGCCAATACTTGAGAGACAGGCATTGCTTGGAACGGAAAGTTTCCTTTATTCAGGAGGCCCGCAACCTGTGTTAGTCACTCAGTGGTGTCTGACTCTTTTGCAACCCCATGGACTGTAGCCCGCCAGGCTCCTCTGTCCATGGAATTTCCCAGGCAAGAATACTGGAATGGGTTGCCATTTCCTTCTCCAGGGGATCTTCCCGGCCTGGGGATCGAACCCACGTCTCCTGCATCCCCTGCATTGGTGGGCGGATTCTTTACCACTGAGCCACCTGGGAAGCAACCTGGGGAGGAGGCAAACCGGTGTCTAAAAACCAAGATAGAAGATTCTGCTCAAACGGGAAAGTTTTTAAAAGGAGAATCATTTGGGAAGCAGGGTCAGAGTTTCTGTTATCTTCTGCTGTGTGCAGGCTTTTTCTGATTGGTGGGTGGTGAGGTAATGGTGGGGCTCCAGGAATCTTGCGCTCAGCCTGAAGTTATCATCCTCCACCTGGGTGGGGGCCTTAGTTCTTGCAGAGGAGCTCAAAGACTTTGTTATATGTCTTCCTTGAAGAGGAACCGGGACCCTGCCCTGTTGCTTCTGGACTGCTCTTCTGCTCTGCAACCCCTTCCTCCCCTGATTATCAACGGTTGGTTTGAATCTGCCCTTTGAAACTCAGCAAGGTCAAGGAGGCTGAATGAAGCCTATTTCCTACAAATGAGAAATAGGAAACACAGAAAGAATTTGTTCCTGGGAGGGTCCCGCAGAGTCCTGCTCCCCTTCATTCTCCCCCATGAGGCTCCCTTGTTCTCCTATATGTTTGTTTCAGGAAGGGGACCCTTCCAGGTCCCGAGAGTAAGCTCTTTCCTAACACCTGGAAATGAACTGTCCAAGGATTCATGTGTTAACAAAGTAAGAGCCTGTTGGGAAGGGGTGCCCTGACAGAGAGCAGCTGGGTAAGGTGACCCAGGAGGACTGCTCTGTCATGTAGCTCGCAGTCTCAGCTTTTATGGTGATGGGGGTGGTTTCCAGCTTGTCTCTGGCCAATCACTGACTCAGGGTCCTTCCTGGTGGCACTGTGCATTGCTCAGCCAAGATGGATTCCAGTGAGGAGGATTCTGGGAGGTTGGTTGGACATATGAACTGGCAATTCCTCTCTCCTTTTGACCCTTCCTGAATTCTTTCAGATGGTGGTAGCTTGTTAGCACTGTGTTCCTTGCCAGGACCTCCTGTTTAAGATAACTCATGCAAGTGGTTACTGTGGTGCCTGGCCAGGGCGGGTGGTTTCAGTTGGTGGTTCCCCTAACATGTTGACTTGCCTAGATTAACTGTTGCTATGCCCTCTCCCACTCTTTGATACCTGAGGTTTAAATGGACATGACTTCTCTGTGGTCTTTGTCAGAAACTGGTCTGAAGACAGAGTCACAGTGAGTCAGAGAGGGAACCCGGGCCTGGAGCTGCTAGCATCTTCCCACAGGTCTTCCCACAAGGACAGGGTCTGAGGCCAGCTGACATAGGGAGACAAAGCTGCGGAACAAGATGCCATTCAGGTTTCTGGATGCAGCTGTGCCTGCAGCCAGAAACCGCCACTGGCCACTTCTTCCCCTGGACCAATAGTACATTTTCCTTTTGCTTCCATCAAATGGGTTGGCAGCAGGTATGGAACTCACTGGCAGAGCTTCTATGTCAGGCTTGTTTGTCAGAGCTTCTTGTATGTCAGAGCTTCTATGTCAGACTCCCTATTTTGGTGTTTTTTTTTTTTTCTGGTTGTAGCATCTTCCATGATGCCCTTTCTTCACTATTTCTCTCAACCTTGCAGAAGACCAAAAAGGTCAACAGTCTGTATACCACTTTTAATCATTACAGTAAATTCCCTACATACAAACGAGTTCCATTCTGAGAGCACCTTCGTGAGTCCAATTTTTTCATAAATTCAAAAAAGTTAGCTGAGGTACCCAACACAATTGGCTATAAGTAATGTACTATAATAGGTTTATAATACTTTTCACACCAATAATGCATAAAAACACACAAAAAATAAAAAAGTGATCTTTTTGGTTTATTTCTTAAAGTTTCTATTTTGTATTGGTGTATAGCCGATAAACAATGTTGTGATAGTTTCAGGTGAACAGCAAAAAGACTCAGCCAGACATATCTATGTAACCATTCTCCCCCAAACTCTCCTACCATCCAGCCTGCCCTGTAACATTGAGCAGAGTTCCATGTGCTATACAGTAGGTCCTTATTGGTTATCCATTTTTAATATTGTAGTGTGTACATGTTCATCCTAAACTAACTATCCCTTCCCTGCTATTCTTTGCTCCCCACCCCAACAGCCATAAGTTCATTATCTAAGTCTGTGAATCAAATAAAACAGTTTTTTTTTAATCTCACAGTACAGGATCTTGAAAAATATAGTGAAAAAGTGAAAGTGAAGTCTCTCAGTCGTGTCCGACTCTTTGCGACCCCGTGGTCTATAGCCTACCAGGCTCCTCCTTCCATGGGATTCTCCAGGCAAGAGTACTGGAGTGGGTTGCCATTTTCCTTCTCCAGGGAATCTTCCCAACCCAGGGATCGAACCCGGGTCTCCCGCATTCCAGGCAGATGCTTTAACCTCTGTAAAACAGCTGGCATACAGGGGCTGGTATGGAATGAACAGACACGAAGAGTCACTGACTGGAGGAGGGAGAGGAGGTGAGAGATGGTAGAGCTGAAGAAACGTCAACAATAGGAGATGGAGGGCAAGTTGCAGTTTCACTCATGCCTGAGGTTGATGGACTTTTCCATCTTTGAAAGTTCGAAACTTAAAGGTTCTTATGTAGGGCACTTACTGTACTTGCTTGCCTGCACCATGGTTACTATGGGTGCTGCATATTAGCTCATATTTGGCTTAGGTAATATGGCCCAAAAGGAAAAAAACCCTCAAAATCTAGCAAGAATTCTTTTCTCTGCAGCTATAGCGTAACCTATTTGGCAACACATTTTACTGGGAAAGTAACATATGGAGAAGTTTTGCCGCCTCCTCATTACATTTATGTTTCCCTGTATTTATCATTCTTGAATTCTTTCCAAAAGTTTACATCTAATTACTGCTACATCACATTTCCCCCCATCAAACAAAAAAATTGCCTGCCTTATAAATTGTTATAAACACGTTCACTGCACATTGATTTTGTTTTCTTGTTCCACATGGACTCACAATTTAAAAATTCTTCGTAAGGCGCCTCAGACTTTATTTCAGGCAGAGCGAAGTGTGAGTGGTACTATTTCTCCTCTAATGAGAGTCCTGCTGGGCATACTGGCCAGCTATTTCCATGCTTTATTATTGTGGCAAATGGGGAGGGACAAGTGTTAAAAGGCTCAAGCAGGGATGGAATATGAAGGCTTTTTTTTTAATAGGTTAAAGAAAGAAGCATTCTCCTGAGAGGAAGATGCTATGAGACTGGGAAGGTTTCCAAAGTCTTTGAATCACTGCACATGAAATCACTGTGAAAAATTTAATCCCTTCAGTGGCATGTGAATGTGAGCCTGAATGTATATTTGAGAGAGAACGAAACTGAGGCAATCGTATGTTTTGTGTGTGTGTGGTTGTGATAACTACGTATTTGTGCACTAATGAATAGAATACCCAGGTAAGAGTAACCTTGAAAAATTTTTATGAAACATTTTTCTTTTGGAATATTTTGGACATAGAGAGGCTGCACAGTGTAGAGGTTAAGAATGTCGGTGCCAGAATAAGACTTCCCGGGTTCCAATCTTTATACCCCTACACATAAACTGCTTGATCTTGGACAACTCACCACACCTCTTTGGGCTTCAATTTCTCATCTGCAAAACATGGGTGAAAAATAAATCTCTGGCACCCTCTCCTTGGTATACTTTCAGAAAAGATAAAACTTCTAATTAAAAAAGATACATGCACCCCAATGTCCATTGCAGCACTATTTACAAAAGCCAAGACATGGAAGCAACCCAAGTACCCATCAACAGATGATAGGTTTAAGAAGAAGGAATATTACTCAGCCATAAAAGGAGTGAAATATTGCCATTTGCAGCAACATGCATGAACCTAGAGAATATTATACTTAGCGAAGTAAGTCAGAGAAAGACAAATATTTTGTGATGTCACTTGCATGTTGAATCTAAAAAATAATAGAAATGAATCTATATACTAAACAGAAACAGACTCACAGACACAGAAAACAAACTTGTGATTATCAAAGGGGAAAGGGAGGGAAGGAATGATAAATTAGGAGTATGGGATTAATAGATACAAACTGCTATCCCTGAAATAGATGAGGGGCAAGAATTTACTGTATAGCAGAGGAATGATATTCAATATCTTGTAATAACCTTGTAATAATGGAAAACAATCTGAAAAGAAACAAAATCACATTTCTGTGCACCTGAAACTAATGCAATATTGTATATCAACTATTCCTCAATTTAAAAAATAACATATACTTCATTAGGGTTGTTGTAAGAAGTCAATGAACTATTATAGGTAAGTGCATAGAAGGAGGTCTGCACAGGGTTATTGCTCCCTAAGCGTCTGCTTTGAAGAGGAGGATGAAGGTGATAAGGATGAAGATTCTGATGAAGAAGATGATGTGACCTACCATGGTGATGAGGAGGAGGATGTCTATGATGATGATGGCTACAAAGAAGGGAAATGATCTAATTAATCTACTTCTGCCAAGACTTTGCACTGTCTAGTAGTCGGCTTGATGGAGGAGCTCCTTATGAGTGCTGAGAAAAAAATGTCAAAGGAAACTAAGGATATGCTGGTTAAAAGTCTCAAAAAGGTCATTGTTTCAGATGTATTTTCTCATTTTCCAAAATGAATGAAAACTTCCTCATGCCACTGCCTCTTCTTTGGCTCTTAGAGTCTGGGTTCCTCTGTATATCCAGTTCAGCAGCTGCACAGATTTGAGGAAAACAAGATTGATTATAGACACAATCATGCTTTTGGAGCAGGGCCAAATGCAAGGATTTTTTTCTCCCTCTTTGATAATGACTGTTTCTATAGGTCTAAGTAAGGTGTGTTGACAGTCTGCACACTTCAGGTCAATCTGTCTTTCTGATTTATAAGCAATGGTTTATTATTTCTTACACAACAGCCTTCTTGGTGCTTTAACATCTTGGAAGTAACCTTCATTCCGAACTTTCAAATGACTTTTTGCAAATGATTTTGAGAGGATTTTCCTGACATTGTGAGTGTGTAGACATTTTAGCCTTATGTTATACTCATTTTCAAATGGACTTTGGCCAATCCACTATTCCTCACTACGGGATATAATTTGGAATCTAGACCAACTGCTCTCGGAAGAATATACTATGGAGTAGTTTAATATGATTAATTTAGATAAATTAGAAACAATATGATTTTCCACATTTACAATTTTTATGTGTCATGTCTGATTGGAGAAGGGAATGGCAACCCACTCCAGTATTCCTACCTGGGAAATCCCATGCATGGAGGAGCCTGGTGGGCTACAGTCCATGGGGTTGCAAAGAGTCAGATATGACTGGGCGACTGAGCACATGTCTGATAATCTCTGAGTACACATACAGGGAAATAAAGAAAAAGATAGTTCCTGCCATTATGGGAATAATTTAATGAAAAGAAAAGAAATGAAGTGCACAAATGATGCCCACGCAGCCTGCATAGGAACGTTAATAACAGAAATTGACTAGTTTGAAACAACCTGTGGGAGATCAGGTCCAGGATTCAGGTTATTGGGTCTTTAATGATTGCAAAAAGAGTGTATTTTTCTTCAATGATGTGGAACAATTCGCGACTGTTAAATGTGAGACAAACAGATGAGTTCAGGGCACAAAAACTTTCTAATTTCAAGAATTCTTCATGTTCTGAGGCAATTTCTTAAATATGGTTTAGAGGCATCCAAAATTTAGGGTCAAGGAAATAAAACTCATTCAGACTGGGACACATGAGCTATTTAGACATCTGAGTTCTATGACCTGGGTTACCCTACTCTGTGGCACATGTGAAAATGTCCAGTAATTAACATTAGTGATTACTGGACAGATGTTTTCTATTTTCCCTTGACCCCCTGAGGCTGAGGGGTTGGACACTATTTCAAAAGTAGAATTTGAGCATTGGCATGCTCACACTCTTCTTGCCACACCCCATCTCCCCTGTACCCCAAACCTATAAATGTACTGTGGCCTTCGGTCCTCAAAACCATCTCCCCATCAGCAAAGTCATTCCAGTAACTGCATTTTTTTTTAATCTTATTACTTTTCCCATGAGAGTAGTGTCAAACCCATTAAACGGTCAATGGCAGTCATCACTTTATTTTAGAAACACTGCTGAATGAGATAACCCATCTTCTCTGGAATTTTTAGTGGGTTGTAAGTCTTCATGGGAAATGCGGTTTACCAGGAATGAAATGGAACAGCTGGAAGTATGTTCAAATCTTTTCTCCCAGGATTTACGAAAGGTTTTAAGACCAGCAATACATAAGGCCCTCTTAGATATATTACCAGTTAAATCCCAAGTAAATTTGTCGTTTTTTGCTTTTCAAAGATAAAATGATAGAGTATCTTCTTTGGGACAACGTGAGATTACAAAAAAAACCCAACCAACCAACCAAAAAAAACAAAAAACAAATAAAAGCGAACAAAAAAAGCCAGTGAGCAAACACCAAAACACCCTGATGAGATTTCTGTTGGCCCACAAAGGGAGAGCTTTATTCAGTTTGCTTTCCTCTCCTCTTTGACATACCCAGTAGCCAAAATCATATCTAATCTACTGAATTCCAAATCATTTCATTCAAGAACAGGGTTTGGTTGGGGTCTGAGGGCTCCGAGGTTGATATTGGGTCTAATCATGCTCTAGGGTCTCAGAAGATAAGACTGGAGGAAGGTATCTTACATTCTGGGAAGATCTCTGATAGCTGAGAAACGAAGAGAAGCGGAGAGGGTGCTTCCTCCTTGTTTTTTTCTAACGTTACTTTTAAGGAATTGACTGTAGTGTCAGCTGCCTGCTTTCCTGTTCTGTTCCAGCTCAGTTGGCAAGAGAGGAACATTCCACGGACACTTAGCAAAACACCACATTGAAAACAAATAAATATGGGTGAGCCCCCTAGGAGGATCCTAGGGAGAGGTCTATGGGGCCGTGAAAGGTTCTTTTATGAACAACTCCAGCCGCTGGGGCCCAGGGACGGACACAGTGGGACCACTCCACTGAAGTGGAGATAAACACACTTCAGAAAGCAAACTGAGCAAGTGGGTGTTTCCATCCCTTAAAATTACAAGCCAAAAAGTCAAGAAGGACATTTTTAGTTATACAAATAGTTCCTAAAGTGGTTCTTGTGGGCAATGTGTGAATTCTCCAGAGCTCCACCAGCCCATGCTGTGGAGCAGACCATGGAGCTGTGATGTGTGATTCAACGCTGAGATGTGAGGATGCCAGGAGCTCTCGGGGGTCCCCAGGTCCCTTCTTCTGCCTCATAGCAGAAGTTTGCTCTTGTGAAAGCTGGGAAGCTTTCACATTCTCTGATGTTCTTACAAGACCCCTGAGTCTCCTGGTGTCCAGGCCACTCCTTAAGGGCCTCCAACATGGTGGAAGGGGGAGGATGTGCTCTAGTCAATCTGTCTTCACACTGGGGCTCACAGCTCACATCAGTCATCACCAAAGACCCACATGGGCCCTGGCAGAATGGGGGTCCCCTTGGAATCTGGTTATCTATCTAATTCTGGATTTCCTGTGGGCTTGCGGTGGCTCAGAGGTAAAGAATCTGCCTGCAATGCAGGAGACCTGGGTTCGATCCCTAGGTAGGGAAGATCCCCTGGAGAAGGGAGTGGCAACCCACTCCAGTATTCTTGCTTGGAAAATCCCATGGACAGAGGAGCCTGGTGGGCTACAGTCCTTCGGGTTGCAAAGAGTTGGACACGACTGAGAGAGTAAATAACAAACAAATAAAGTGGGTTCAGTATTGCCCCCACCCCAGCCTTGATTCAAATCTCCTGCTGCCACCAGCCAGTTCCTGTTCAGGGTCCTTCTTGGTTTCACCATCTACTTGGTTGCTCAAACCAATAACCCAGGAGTCAGTGTTGACTTGTCAGAGTCTCTTCTTGGCATTATCCAGTCCATCAAAATCCATCATCAACTCCCACCAGCTTTATTTTCAAAAATACATCTTCATTCCCATTTCCACCACCCTGCCCAAACCACCATTACCTCCTGGCTCAATGACCCCCAAAACTTCTAAACTAGATTTCCTGTCTATGGCCATACCACCCTGGATGTGTCTGATCTCAGGAAACTAGGTATCCTGCACACAGTGGTGCCCTGCCCTCCAAGTGTTTAGCATCTACACAGCCTCTGGAGCAGTCTTTTCAAAATATCAAGTAGCTCATCTTTTCTCCTCTTCAAAACTTTCCAGTGGTTTCCCCCTCTCTGTTGAGTCCAGTCCAGCCTTCTTTCCATGGTCTACAAGAGCTGTTCATGATCTTACCCCTGCATCTCCCACCTTCCTTTTGGACCATTCTACCCCTTCTTACTGTGTTCTAGCCATGTCAGTTTTTCTAATTCTCATGGACACCAGGTCACTTTTGCCTTTGGGAATTGGACCTTCTCTTCATCTGGCATGCTCTTCCCTCAAGAGTTGTACATGCCTGGTTCCATCCAATTCAGGACTCAGCTCAAATATAACCTGTATAGCAAGGAAGCTTCTCCCGGATCATCACCTAGAGTCATACTTCCATTGCCTCTCCCCAGTCTAGGATACCAGACAGTGTTTTATTGTATTTAGAATACTCTTCACAGTTTTCTTATTTTTTCTTTACTTGTGTCTTATGTGTTTCTTCTATCCACTGCCCCCCAGCCCCCCCGACTGGAATATATGTTCCTTGAGGGCAGACATTTGTTTTTCTTGTTCACTGTTCTATCTCCAGCAGCTGGTGTGCAGTAGATGCTCAATAAATATTTAACAATAAACAAATCCTCTGAAAAGGTAGTGGCAGAGGGACTGCAGATGATGAAGTGTTTTGTTCAGGGTCTTCTGTGATGATGGGTTTATGGGTATATGTGAAGCTTATCCGCAGATCACTTCTCCCAGTTGAAGCTTCTGTGAGGGTGTTGATGCATTAAAAATCAGTGTTTTGGGGGAAGGGTGTTAGTGGGTGCAAGAAAAAAAGGTTGATGCTTAGCCTTATCTCAAGACTTCTTTAGCTTCCATAATCACATGAGCCAGTTCCTCAAAGTAAATGAATCTTTCTCTCATATCTCTCCATCTCAATACATATTTGTTGTCATTGTTCAGTCACTCAGTCTTGTCTGACTCTTTGTGGCCCCAGGGACTACGGCATGCCAGGCTTCCCTATCCTTTGCCATCTCCTGGAGTTTGCTTAAACTCATGTCCATCAAGTCAATGATGCCATCTAACCATCTCATCCCCTGTCATCCCCTTCTCCTCCTGCCTTCAATCTTTCCCAGCATCAGGGTCTTTTCCAATGAGTCGGCTGCTCACATCAGGTGGCCGAAGTATTGGAGCTTCAGTTTCAGCACCAGTCCTTCCAATGACAATTCAGGATTGATTTACTATATATCTCTACATATATACACTTATGTATATAGAATATACATGTGCCTATTTATTTATTCGGTTTACCTAGAGAACACTGACCAATACACCTTCTCTCCCTCCATCCCACAAATTTGTATTCAGCTTGAATTCTATTTAGTAGAGAGTAGATATGACCTGGTCTTTGTGCTCTCAGAACTAATAATCTAATAAGAGAGTTAAGGACACAAACACTCAAAATTCAAGGCAGGATTTAATTGCTGACACAAGACAGGTGTAGACACAGTACTCTGAGGGTTCAGAGAAGAGAGACAGACCTTAAAGTGGTTGGGAGGATTAATTCAGGAGCCAGGCTGTCTGAGCTCAATTACCTGTTCCCAATTTTATTACCTGTGTGATCTCTGGCAAGTTATTTAACGGTCTGTGCCACACTTTCCTTCCTTACAAAATATAGAAATAATTGGTACCTACCTCACGGAATTATCAGAAATAGTAGGCAAAATAGAGCATATAAGACAGCATCATAATATTAGAAGTATTCAATATGTAGGACTGAGGATGGAGCATTTTATCCTAAAGTTGGGACAATTTAAATCTTAAGGTGAAGATTGGAAAGGAAATTCCAAGTGGAGTCCTGTGAACAAAAGGAGCTGGAAGGGGTGAATGACAATGGTTGAAATATTCGATTTGATTGGAAAACAAGAAGGAGAAGAAGATAATATTGGGAAATGATGTGGGGGCGTCATAGCGAAGGACATAGTAATAACCATCCTCTCTTTGGTGAGTTATTATATATTGCCAAAGATTTCCAAGCAGAGAATTGTTGAAATGCCTTAAATTTCTGCAACAATTTACTGGCTCAGAAATCTTTGGTGACCTATAATATCTTAGCAAGGGCTTCCCTGGTGGCTCAGTTGGTAAAGAATCCGCCTGCAATGTGAGAGACCTGGGTTTGATCCCTGGGTTGGGAAGATCCCCTAGACGGGGGAATGGCAACCCACTCCAGTATTCTTGCTTGGAGAATCCCCGTGGACAGAGGAACCTGTCAGGCTACAGTCTTTGGGGTCACAAAGAGTCGGATGTAACTGAGCTACTAAACACAGCACAATGTCTTAGCAAAACATTTCTTTTGATTTGGGTTCTTTCCTCTTTATTTGGGTTTATTTGACTTTCTTTTCTAGTCTTAACATGGCAGCTTAGTTTATTGATTTGGGATCTTTTTTCCTTCATTTTAATATACTCATTTCATGCTATAAATTTCGCTCTAAGCACTGGGTTAGCTGTAGTCCACATTTTATGTTGTGGTTTTCTTTTTGATCTGTTCAAAATATTTTCTAATTTCCTTTGACTGTCCCTCTTTTGCCTGTGGATTAGTTGGGAGTCTGCTGTTTAATTTCCAAGTGATTGGAAGGTTTTCTCTTCCTTTTTCTCTTACTGATTTCTAGTGATAAAAAAATCTGCCTGCAATGCAGGCGATGCTAGAGACAAGGCTTCAATGTCATTATGTCCAGAGAGCATACTTTGTATGACTTCACCTATTAAAATTGGTCAAGATTTGTTTTATGGCCTAGGATTTGGTCCATCTTGGTGAATGCTTAATGTGCACTTGTGTATTTTGCTGTTATTGGGTGGAGTGTTCCATTAATTCCAATTAGATCCAGATGGTTGATCATGTTACTTATTTCTTCTAAATCCCTTCTAACTTTCTGCCTCCTAGTTATATCTGTTACTGAGAGAGTGTTGAAGTCTTCGCAT
The DNA here is from genome assembly GCF_032405125.1 of Capricornis sumatraensis. Taxonomy (NCBI): domain Eukaryota; kingdom Metazoa; phylum Chordata; class Mammalia; order Artiodactyla; family Bovidae; genus Capricornis; species Capricornis sumatraensis. Next base: position 53,100,330 of record NC_091085.1, on the reverse strand, counting down.
ATTATTCTGGCTTTGTCTATTTCTCCTTTGAATTTGTCAATTTTTTCTTCATGTGTTTTGAAGCTCTATAGTTAGATGTATACACATTTAGTATTGTTATATCTTCTTGATGAATTGACTCTTTTATATATGTGATATTCCTCTTTATCTTTGGTAATTTTGTTTTGATGTCTATCTTGTTTGATACGAATATAATCAGCCCATTTTTTTTTTTGAAGGGAGTTAGTGTTTGCTTGGGTCTTTTTCTACTATCTTACTTTTAACTTATTTATATCATTATGTGTGAGTAAGTATCATAGAGTTAGCATATATTTAGGTCATCATATAAAATCTAACCTGACAGTTGTCTTTAAAATTGCTGTGTGCTTAGTCGCTCAGTTGCGTTTGACTCTTTGTGACCCCATGAACTGTTGCCCATCAGGCTCCTCTGTCCATGGAATTTGCCAGGCAAGAATACTGGAGTGGATTGCCATTCCCTACTCCAGGAGATCTTCCTAATCCAGGGATTGAAACTGCATTTCTAGCTTCTCCTGCATTTGCAGGCAGATTGTTTATCACTAGCACCGCCTGGGAAGCCCAAAATTGATGTGTTGTGTATAATTTACCATTTTATTATTTTTTGTTTGTTTAATGTTTTTTTTTCTCTATTTCTTCTTTCCTGATTTTTTTTGGTTTGTTGGATTGCATCTTAGCATTTCATTTTATTTATTGTTTTCATTTTGACTGTGTCTACTTGCTCTAGAGATTACAAAATGCGTTATCAACTCTTCACAATCTGTTTAGAATATTACTAATTCAGTTTGAATGTAGACGTCCTGTCCCTCTAATGTTCTTTAACCCCAAGTTTTTGGGTTTTTTTTCTTGGCCACATTGCATGGCATGTAGGATCTTAGTCCCTCAACCAGGGATCAAAATTGTGTCCCATGCAGTTTTAACCACTCGAATGCCAGGAAAGTCCTACCCTTCTCTCTTTATGAACAATTGTCTTACATATTACATTCACATATGTTAATGACTTCATCTGTCAATATTGTTGTTGCTATTATTTTTATATTATTTTGCTTTCAACTGTTAACATATTTAAAAGAACTTTCGGGGAGGGGAAGTATAGTATATGATATTTAGCCATATATCCACTTTTCCTGTTATTCTTTCTCTATTTCCAGGGAATTGAGCCAACAGAGAGTAAGTGGAGACTGACAAATAGAACCTAAATTTCTGATGACCTTGACTGAGTTCTGAATATGGCTGTATTATCCTCTGGACTTTTCACAACTTTTTTTCCCTTTTGTTAAATCTGTTTTCAGTTTGATTTTCTGTCCTTTCTAACGGAAAGCAGCCTGGTTGACACAGGAGGAGGTTTTGGGGAAGGGTACTATGATAATTAGTTTTGGGGAGGAGGTACTATGATAATTTTTTAGTTGCGGTTTAAGTTGTAACAGGCTAATAAATCACAAAATTGTGGGTGTAATTCAACTTGATTTCAAATCCAAATGTCTTTAAATTTTTTCTAGTTTAATTTCATTTGTAGTTTAAGAAAATCAGGATTAGAATATTTGTTGCTGTAGTCTCTCCTGGAATAAATCCTTTGAAATGCAATTCTACCTTTGAAGGTTTTTATGGATCTTGACATCATTATTCATTGAGACAGACAGTAAAATATTAATTAATTCCCAGCTTCACTACAGTGGTCCAGCATGATTTCCTAAAAGGGGCACAATGACTGTCCTTTTCTCTGCAACTGATTTCACTTCCAAATAGCAAGTCATATTGTTTGCTGGAGGATATGTTAATTGCTCATATGATGATGGTGGTGATAATGATGTACGATTATTACTTAGTGACTCATTGGTGCTGGTCCCATCTGTTAATATCTAGAGTTGTTTATCCCTCAATTTCAGGTAGATGAAAATGAACATGGATTTGTAGGTAGGCACCCATGACTGTTTAAGTGGCTGAGTTTAGAACAAAGTGGGAAACTCAGTGTGGACTGAGAAACCACTTAGATGAGTAATTATGATGAGGTCAAAATTAGTTTGTCATTTTGTATCAGTTGGAGATTATTTTCAAGTACACCTAACTGAAACTAGACTCCACTGACTTAGGCAAATAGAGGGACAGGTATGATAGTTCATGATGTCATCAAAAGACCCAAGCTTCTGCTTACCCTCATCTCTGTTGTTATTAGTCTACAGGACTTTGGGGACAGGTATATAATTTATATGTAGGAAAAAATCACCCCTTTTAGAGTATAGTTCTATGAGCTTGGACAAATACATAGGGTCATGTACCCATCACCATAGCAAGATACGGAACAAGCTGAACATCCCCTACATTTTCTCTTGTGCCTCTTTAGAGCTCACATCTCCTTTCACCCCTACCCTGACAACCAACGATCTATTTCCTGTCTCTACTATTTTATCTTTATAAGAATGCCATATAAATGAACTTATTCTTTCACTTGGGATAATGAATTAGAGCCTTATGCTGCTCTGTGTGTCAATATTTTTCCTTTTTAGAAAAATGAAGAAGTACTTTTATGGATATCCCTTTGATGGATAGAGTTTGTCCATCCATTCACTAGCTGAAGCACATTTGGGTTGTCTCTAATATTTGTTGATATGCTATCAACATCCGCATGCAGGCTTTTGTGTGACCATGTTTCATTTCTCTTGGGTACATACCTAGTAGTGGGATTGCTGGGTCATATGATGGGTATGGTGGTGGTGGTGGTTTAGTCACTAAGTCGTGTCTGACTCTTGCAAATCCATGAACCATAGCCCACCAGGCAAGACTGTTGGAGTGTGCTGCCATTTCCTTCTCCAGGGGATCGTCCCGACCCAGGGATCGAACCCTGGTCTTCTGCATTGCTGGCAGACTCTTTACTGACTGAACCACCAGGGAAGCTTTGGGTATGTGTTTAGGCTTATACAAAACTGCAGACCTGTTCTTCAAATGGCTGGAACATTCTCAGCGGTAATGTTCGAGAGTTCTTGCTGATTTACCTCCCCACCATCACTTGGCCTCGTAGTTTCTTTCCAATCTTATACAGGTGTAACAGTATCTGCTGTTTAAAAACTTCTTTTTGCAATTATTGTTTTGTGTTTGGCTGTGTCAGGTCTTAGTTGCAGCACGCAGGGTCTCTGATGCACCATGCGGAATCTTTTGTTGCAGTGTACGGACTCTCTCTAGTTGTGAGTTGTGCGTTGATTCTAGAGTGTGGGGCTCAGTAGCCGTGATCCCTGGGATTAGTTGCTCTGCAGCATGTAGGATCTTAGTTCCCTGACCAAAAATTAAATTCATGTACCCTACATTGCAAAAGATGCTAATTTTCCATCAAAATGTATCTTCCTTGGTGAAGTGTGTCCTCAAGACCCTTTATCCATTTTGTACTGAGTTGTTTTATTGAGACTTGAGAGTCTTTTATGAAAACATGCATTTTGCAAATATTTTCATCTAGTCTTCTGTCTTCATTTTCTTACCACTGTCTTTCCGAGAGTTTAGGTTTAACATTTACTTTGGTTGGATGGACTTCCCTCGTGGCTCAGACGGTAAAGTGTCTGTCTACGATGAGGGAGACCTGGGTTCGATCCCTGGGTTGGGAAGATCCCTTGGAGAAGGAAATGGCAATCCACTTCACTATTGCCTGGAAAATCCCATGGACAGAGGAGCCTGGTAGGCTATAGTCCATGGGGTCGCAAAGAGTTGGACACGACTGAGCAACTTCACCTTCACATTAGTTGGATGAAGTCCGGTTTCTCATTATTTTCTTTCATGGTTTGTACTTTCTGTATCTTTTCCAGTAAGTCTTTGCCTTACTCAAGGTCACAAATATTTCCCCCATGTTTTATTCTAGAAGTTTTATATATTTAGATTTTATGTTTGGAACTATGATTCAATTTGAGCTAAGTTTTTGTTGCATGAAGAGGCTTCAGTTGAGTTTTTTTTTTTTCCTTAATGTGAATGTCCAATAGTCCCAGTCCCATATGTTGAAAAATCTATCTTTTCTCCATTGTATTCCCCTTGTTGAAAATCAGTTAACAATGAGTTTGGGTCTGCTTCTGCATCCTCTTGTCTATTTCATCTATTTAAACATATAATTTTTTTCTAATGCTATGCTCTATTGATCACTGCAGGTTTATAGTAAGTCTTAAAGCTCTCCAATTTTGTACATATTTTCCAAAATAGTTTTGACTAATCCAGTTTCTTTGTCTTTCCATATTCATTTTAGAATCAGTGTTGATTATATATCTATTTAAAAAGTAGGATTTTGATTGGGGTTGTAGAATTGGAATATGAGGTGGATTATTTGGAGAGGGAATAGGCATTTTAATAGTATTCCAGAATACAGTGCATCTTTCCATTTATTTAGGTATTCTTTGTACATATTTTGTTAATTTATATGTATTTCATTTGGGGGCACTGTATTATTAATGACATGTTTATATTTTAATTTCTAATCATTCCCTGTTAGCGTGTCAAAATACAATAAATTTTTTATGTTGACCTTGTTTCATGTGACTGTGGTAAGCTCACTTGTTAGTTCTAGTAATTTATATACTCTAAAGTTCATCGATTTAAAGTGTACAATTCAGTATTTTTAGAGTATTGACAGAGTCATGTAACCGTCACCATAATCTAATTTTAGAACATTTTCATCACCTCCAATACAGGTAGCTCTCTTTCCTTTGGATTTCTAGTCTAACTCCATTGATTAGAGACCATACTTTATATGATTTCAGTATTTTATATTTGTTGAGGTTCTTTTTATGATCAACTTTGGTTAATGTTTTATGTGCATTTAAATATTGGAGAAGGAAATGGGAACCCACTCCAGTACTATTGCCTGGAAAATACCATGGACGGAGGAGCCTGGTAAGTCCATGCGGTCACAATTGGTTAATGCTTTATGTGCATGTACAGGGATATCATTTCTCTGTTGTCGAGTGAAGTGTTTTATAAATGTCGTTATACACCCCAGCAACGTACGTTGATAGATCTGTTGGTGTTGGTCAGGTCTGTATCCTTAGTGATTTTCTGTCTGCTTATTTTATTGATTACTGAGAGAGGAGTCTCCAGACATAACTGAAGGTTTACCTCTTTCTTCTTTCACTTATACCAGTTTTTGTATCATGTATTTTGGTAGTTCTTTTGTCCGTTGAACGCATATTTAGAGTTGTTATGTGTTGTTGCTGAATTCATCCCTTTGTAATGTAATGACTCTGTTTATCCCTGATAAAATCCCCTGTTCTGAAATCTACTTTGTCTGATAATATAGCCACTTCAGTGTTCTTTTGTCTAGTGTTCGCTTTGCAAGATATATTTTTTCTGTCTAATTTTTAACCTTCCTGTGTATTTATATTTAAAATGTGTTTCTTATAGACAGTATATTTTTTGGTCTTTCTATTTTATCCAGTCTGAGAATCTTTGTCTTTTATTTGGTGTTTTTGGATCAACTAGATTCAATGTGGTGACTGAATAAAATCTACTCTCCTTGCCAGTTCTTTTCTTTATTTTGCTAGTTATTTTCTATTTGTTTCATTCATCCTTGCTTATCTTTCTATCCCTCATTTTTGGTCTGCTTCTGGATGAATTCAGAGTTTACTATGATTCTATTTTGTATATTATTGGAGTGTGTGTGTAGTCATTCAGTTGTGTCCAACTCTTTGTGACCACATGGGCTGTACTGCGCCAGGCTCCTCTGTCCATGGAATTCTCCAGGTGAGAATAATGAAGTGGGTTGTTCTTCCCTTCTCCAGGCGATGTTCCCAACCCAGGGAATGAACCTGAGTCTCCTGCTTTGCAGGCAGATTCTTTACCATCTAAGCCACCAGGAAAGCCCTTATGTATGATTATTAGCTTATTATTTGTACTTGTGCAAAATTTTTTTTCTGGTGATTGTCCTAAGTTTTACTGCATTTTCTCCCAATGGTTATCGAAGGATATATTTCTTTAATAGGTTACATGCTACTGTTAACTTAAAAAAAATGCACAATGTGAGAGTTGTGAGTCAAGTTTCATTTGGGGGCAAAATGAGGACTGCAGCCTGGGAGACAGCACCTCAGATAACTCTGAGAACCTGCCCCAAAGAGGCCAGTATATACGTGATTTTGGTGAAGTGGGAATACATGCAATCAAGCACATATTTCTCCAGAAGATTTCTGCTAGTCTCATGAAGATTTTGCTTGTCATGAGGAACAATTGTCACCATGAAGGATTTTAACGCTTTTCTAAATATGAGGAGATACAAGAACTGGGCTCATAGAATCTGCTCCTGAAAATATCTAACTATCTGAAGACCTGTCCTGCCAGATTTCCCAGAGCACAATGTGCCTCATTTCTGCTCTCCACCCTGAACTCCTTTCAGGGGCTGTTGAAGGTCAGCAGCTGCAGTAGCACATGACTTAATCCTATGGAGATAGATGGCAAGTGCCAATTTGTAGTTGACACTACCTTCCAATCACATTATACCACTGTGTGTAGGGCAGGCCCTTCACAACCGTATGTTCCCACTTTCTGCCTCCCTTCTTCTGTGGTACTTCTCATATATCCTGCTTTTACACATGCTATCAACCTCCAGCATGTTCTACTCTTTTTTTGACAATTCAAGTTTTACAGCAATTAAAAATAAAATAGTCTTTCCTATTTAAGACTATTGTAACCATTTCTGGCTATCTTGAGGGCTTCCCTGGTGGCTCAGCTGGTAAAGAATCTGCCTGCAATGTGGGAGACCTGGTTTTGATCCTCTAGGTCCATCCAACTCACTTTTTTAAAGTGCAAAATTCAATGACTTTTAATATCAAACCATGATTTGTGCAACCATCCCTGCTTTCTAATTTCAGGACAGTTTTATCATCCCTCAAAAGAAACTCTATACCCAGGATCAGTCACTCCTCACTCCCCTATTCTCAGTCTCTCCTTTCATTTTGAAAAATACTGTTATTAAATACAGAATTTTGAGTCACAGTTTCCCTCTTCCTACCATCCCAAACTCCAGATATTTCACTTTATTGTCTTTTGACTCACATACTTTCCGATAAGAAGGTTCGTGTAATTCTTGTCTTTGCTCCTCTGTATGTAATGTATATTTTTCTCTTATTTCTCTTCTGATGTCACATGTCTAGGGGTGTGTGGTTTGTGTGTATGGTGTGTTTATCTGGTGTGTGAGGTGTGTGTGCATGTGTGTGTGCCTGTGGCATGAAGAATACACACATGCATATGTGTGTTCTGTGTGTGCATGTGTGTGCATTTGTGTGGCCTGTTTGGGATTTATCTTTTTTTGGGATTGTCTGCACTTCTTTAATTTGTGGTTAAATGTACCCATTATTTTCCAACATTCTTAGTTATTCGCTCTTCAAATATATTTTGTTGTCGCAGTTTCTCACTTCTACGTCTGGGATTTCATATACACATATGAGAATATTGTGACACTATTCCTTCATGCTCTGGTTTTCAGAAGTTCCTTTTTTCATTTTGTGGTTTAGCTTGGATAATTTTAATCGACCCATCACAGGGTTCACTGATTCCTTCTTTGCCTGTATTGCATCTACTTATGAGCTCCCAGAAGGAGTGTTTGATCTGTTATACGCTTTATTTTTAGTGGCAGCATTTCCATTGATTCCTTCCTATAATTTTCATCTCTCTGTAGAATTTCCCCTTCTGTACATGAATACTGTCACACTTTCCCACTAAAGCATTTAACATGTTAGTCACAGCTATTATTTAAAACTTTCTGATATAGTTTTGATTTTTTTAAATCTCTAGACATGGTTTTCCCTGCTTTTTTGTGTGTCATACTTTTAGAATAAATGCTGGGCATCAGGTGTAACACAGTGAGGACTGAGGCCAACAGTACTGCTGCTGGGAAAAGAGTACACGAGTGCTTGTCTGCTGGGCATTAATGTGTATGTGTGCAGTAGTGCACACGTGTGCTTATGCATGCATGCATAAACATGCGTTTTAACTCGTGACTGTGCACTACACATCTATGCATGTTATGTGTGTGTATGCCTATGTGTGTGCATGCGCAAGCACATGTATGCTTGTGCACATGTGCACGTGTATGCTCATAATATATGCACACATGTGAACACATATATGCATGTGCACATGTATATGTATGTGTCTGCACATGTTCACGTGTATGTGTGTATATCTGTGTGTGCATGCATGAGTACAGGTTTGCTTGTGTGTGCATGCACACACATGCATGTATATGTGTGCATGTGCGTGTACACACGTGTGTATATGCATATGTGCATATGCCTGTTTGCATGTATGTGCACGTTAAATCAGTCTGGTGGGGAGTGGAGCTGGCTTGGGTTCTGTAGCCATGGATGCCGTCAGCCCTGCACTGGCTTCAGTCTCTTCTGGCATAACCTTGCACTTGGGGTGGGGTTGGTTCAGCAGAGGGAGTTCCTCACTGTTCCTGCTCCACTTTCAGTTCCAGGCCTTTCTCCTCAGCCAGAACAGCTCCCCACGCTCTTGCCTCTCCTGTTCTGAGGATGCTGAGTCCAGCTGGCCTGGAAGTGTGGTGGTGGGAAGTCCATTTCCCTGGTCAGCCTCAGGCTCAGGTTGCCCAAGTCCCTGCATTGTGGGCAGATGTCCTCAGTGGCTCTGCCCCTCTTTGGTATAAGGGGACCTTTCTGCCCCTCTATGGGGACAGAGAGTAGTGTCTCGCCTTCCTCCAGCCACGGAGGTTCTTCCCAGTACCCTGGGGTGCAGCGGCAGCTGTCCTTCTCCAGCAATGTCAGGGTTTTGGTCCCTGGGGGAGAAGGTCTAGGCAGGTGTCATGCCTGCGCCATGGGGTCCACTCACTTCTCCTGTGAACCCCGCTGAGAGGCTGCCTCCTGGCTTGCACCACCAACATCTTCTTCTTAGCACCTGCTGATCATGGAGAAGGGCCTGGGCTGGGGTGTGAACTGCCCTCTGTCTGCAGCAACAAGGGGCCTTATACTCTCATCTAGCTCTCATCCGCCTTTCCAAATCCACTGCAGTCCTTTTGCTGAATTCTTCTTACCTGTCTGGGCCCCATTTCCTCATGCCCCCTCTCATGTGAGCCAAGACTCATGCACACCTCTCCTTAGAGGGGTCTGTTTTCCTCACATTTCAGGCCTGGTGGGCACCCTGACCTCTGCGTGCTAGTGGACTCAAGAAATTCTCACTTTTGTAGATGTGGAGGCTGCTCTTGTGGTGAAGGGGGTAGTGCTCTTTCCAGCCTTCCATGTCCTAGGAGAAAAAGTTTGGGTTTCCATGCTCACGATCACAGGACAGCTGTTCCGTCTCTTCTCATCACTTCTGTGCTTGGGCCAGAGAAAAGGGAAAGGTCAGCAGGCTTCAGGAAGAGCAAAGGTCAAGAGTGCTTTCTTGGAAGGCTGTGCCACAGGCATCTGCCTATATCTCACTGTGTGTGGTCCCCTGGTCACCCCAGCTGAAAGGGAAGTGACTGTTTTTAACTGAGTTATAGGCACACTAATGCACTTATTATTATTATTTTTTGGCCATGCAGGATCTTAGTTTCCCTACCAGGGATTGAACCCATGTCCCTGCAGTAGAAGCACAGAGTCGTAACCGCTGGGCCACCAGTGAAGCACTGCTCCACCCCCCACCCCGCCGCCCCATGCACTTGAGATTCTGCCTGGGAAGAAGGGAGAGACTGGATTTGGGGCAGGCAGTTAGCCATGTCTTCTAGGCAGTCTTCTTAAAACCCTCCTCCCTGAACTCAACAATTTCTTAAGCTCTAACCCTCCCCTCCTCTTTGGAAATTGGATGAAAGCTATGGAACACTCTCCCCTCAAAAGTTCACGTGTTTCCATTCAAACAGAATTGCGCATGTGACTTCAGAGTGTTCAGTGACTCTATGAGGCTCTGCCTGCATGTCAGGACCTCCGGGACTGTCACGCCTGAGGCTTAGTCTTTTTCTTAAAAAAGTTTAAACTGGAGGATAATTGCTTTACAGTATTGCATAGGTGTCTGCCATTCAACACAAATCCACCGTAATTATATATACATATCTCCTCCTTCATGCGAAGAGTTGGCTCATTGGAAAAGACCCTGATGCTGGGAGGGATTCGGGGCAGGAGGAGAAGGGGATGACAGAGGATGAGATGGCTGGATGGCATCACCGACTTGATGGACATGAGTTTGAGTGAACTCTGGGAGTTGGTGATGGACAGGGAGGCCTGACGTGCTGCGATTCATGGGGTTGCAAAGAGTTGGACATGACTGAGTGACTGAACTAAACTGAACTGACTGCTCTCCTCCCTCTTGAGCTTCCCTCCCACCCCGCCCCCCACCTCACCCCTCTAGGTCATCACAGAGCACTGAGCTGACCTCCCTGTGTTGTACAGCAGCTTCCCACTAGCCATCTGTTTTACACATGGTAGTCTATTATGTCAGCGCTAATCTCCCAATTCGTTCTACGCTCCCCTTTCCCTGCTGTTTGCACAAGTCTGTCCTCTGTCTCTCCATTCCTTCCCCGAAAATAGGCTTGTCTGTACCATTTTTCTAGACTCATATATATGCAGTAATATACGGTATTTGTTTTTCTCTTTCAGACTTACTTCACTCTATATGACAGGCTCTAAGTTCATCTGCCTCTGATGTTCAATCTTATTCTTGGTTGCCCAGAAGCAGAGCCTGGGGTTGACAATGTGTGTGTATAGTTTTCTTGGAGGTTGATTCCAGGCATGAAGGTGTTTTCAGGGAAATAAAACAGGCTGGTGAGAAAGTCAATTCAAGGGTTGTTATTGGGTTGCCAACCCTGGAGTAGAAGAGGAGGAGGTGTTTATCTGCTGGGTCTTGAGCCTACTGGGCAGGGCTGCTCCCTGTCAGTGAGTGCTCCAGTTCTGGGCACTGATGCATGTGGCCACATGGCACCCCCCATCCCCACATCTCATCTGTCAAGTGGGAGGGGCCCCAGGCGGGCAAAGGCACACTGTGGGGAGTGAGGCTGGCAGGGGCTGCTATCAGGAAGATCATCCCAGTGCGTGGGACTAGGGAGTGAGGCTGACAGGACCAGCAGTGATGAGCAGGAGGGCCTGGGGTGCCAGCAGCCAAGCTCCACTTCTCTCTCCATCCCCCTCCCTTTCTGCCCCTTCCTTTCTGTGCCTACAGGTCACTGAAGGACAAATGACTGCAGCTTCTCAGATCCATCCCTTTCGCCAGGACTCTTGATCACAAGGGACAGAAGCCAAGCTCAAAATTCCTCCAGGGAAACGTGAATTGATTGGTGCCTGTTGGCAAAAACTGGCTCTAGCATCGCAGATCCAGGAGCTCGGCAGACACCATTGAATCTCTTAGTTCAGTCTGTCCATTCTTTCCACCATAGTAACTCTTTACAGTGGAAAAGCGGGTATGAGCAGCCTTAATTTAAGATCCTTCTGGGTTATAGCAGCTCCAGTGTGGGTGGGGGGCCTCTTCTCTTCCAAGGTGATGCTCTTGGAAGATTAGAGCCTAGCAGTAGGATGCATGACAATCACAGGCCTGGGGCACAGAGGTGCTGCAGGCGGTTCCCACCCTCCCCTCACCCTCCCAACAGAAGCACGTGGGCTGATGGAGGACGCACCCTCCAAAGGAAGACCACTTACTTGTAGCCACAGAAGGGGAAGGGGAAGGCTGGGCTGGCAGAAACAACAAAGGCCCTTGGTATACCCCAGGCTACTTCTGGAATGTCTTTCCAGAATGTTCTTCATTCCCTTGTCCCTTAAGAGAGAGAATTCCCCAACTCCCTCCCACCATTTCTGCAGTGCATTCCTCTCTCAAGCTCTAACCCTGTTGATTTCTATGGTGTCTGTGTGTTGCCTGTACCCCTAACACTGGCTGGGGGCATCATAGTTCTTCCTGGGGCTGCATCTCCACGGAACCCAGTGGGACAGGGTCACTGCCCAGGCAGCTTTTTACAAATGTGATGGTGTGTTGAAGGCTGTGTGGGCGGGGAGGTGCGGCTGAGGGAGAGGAGAACCAGGCACTGAGAATTCATCACCCTGCCAGCATCTGGGCAGCTCTACAGGGCTCTTCATGAGCTCCACGCTGTCCTCCTGCTGAGCAGGAGGACACATATTCAGCTGTGGGTGAATAATCCAGTTAAGCCCCTATTTTCAGTCGACTTTACACTTTGTTTCATTCCTGTAAAATTGTATTGAATAGAGCCTAATTGGAATTTAAGCTTCCTTTGATTTGTTTCAGCTTTATCACAGTATAATTGACAAAATTGTAATATATTTAAGGTGTGCGATGTGATGATTTGATATACATGTACATTGTGAAAGGACTCCCACAGCAGAGCTAATTAACACAGCTGTCACCTCGTGTCTCACATATTTATCTTTTTTGGGGGGTGAGAACATAAATCCTCCTCTCTTAGAAATGTTAATTACACCATATAGTCTTATCCACTAGAGTCACCATATTATATATTAGATCCGCATCTTATAATCGAAGGTTTACATTCTTTTACCAACCTCTGGTAAAGGGATTCACAGGGATCGGATTCCAGACCCACACTCCATCAGTATCTTTTCCAAAATCCCCCCACCATGGGAAAGGACACTTTACATGAAGATAGGCTCATCTCAGCACCTGAAAAGGAGCCAAGAAAGGTAAGAGATGTGAATGAGCACAAACCTGCTATCTGGGATTGAGATGAAAAGCAAGCCCACGGGGAGTGAGGGCAGGTTCCGCTGACTTTGATTTCTACCCAGCCTTTATTGCTGTTATTGTACTGAGATGCCTCCTGTTACCTGATGGTCATTTTAAAAAAATGTTTATTGGAGTAGAGTTGGCTCACAATGTTGTGTTGATTTCTGCTGTACCGTAAAGTAAATCAGTTGTACATATCCACATATCCACTCTCCTTTAGATTCTTTCCCCATGTAGGTCATCACAGAGTATTGAGTAGAGTTCCTTGTGCTATACAGTAGGTCCTGATTGCTTATCTGTTTTATATACAGTAGTGGATATATGTCAGCCCCAGTCTCCCAATTCAACCCTCCGCCTTTCTACCCAGTAGCCATAAGGTTGCTGTCTACATCTGTCACTCTATTTCTGTTTCGTAAATACGTTCATTTGTACCATTTTTTTAGGTTCCACATGTAAGTAATATCATGTGATATATGTCTGACTTTCTTTACTCAGTATCACAATCTCTGGGTTGATGGTGATTTTTATGGTTAAAAAAAGAACACAGCCAGCGGGGTTCAGTCTCAGTGATGGGACAGGTCCATTTAATCCGCAATCTGTCTAATGGCTCGTAAATTAAGAAGTGGACTAAGGAAAGTCTGCATTGGCTCCGCCTCCTCTTGCATCTTTCTCTTTCTTCCAGAGGGAGGCAGTGGGAGGGAGAGAAGGCAGATGAAATGGAGAGAGAAAGGCTGTAAGTTTCCGCTGAGGCCATCGGCCTAGGCTGCAGGATAAAGGTGCAGTTACGACAGTGGAATCTGCCATTTTCTTCAAGCGCGAAGAGATGGAGAAACGTGCTCAGGAATTTTCTGGAACCCTGCTGCCGCTGTGCAGGGAAGTTCAGGCTATCAGATCATCTGAGAGGTTGTAGGCTACAGGCGCAAGTTAAAAATAATCACTTCACAGTTTTGACCTTACTTTTTTTGGTTCTCCCCCATGGAGACTGGAGGTCATCTTCTTATCCTCTTTAGGAAGTACTTGGACTCTGTTCCCATTTAAAGTCAGGACGAAGGAGCTAATAATATTAGTTAACATTTAATGAGTGTTATTTTCTACTTTATAGTAATAATCACAGCTAACATTTATTGAGTGATATGTTTTGGTTTTTTTGCTTGCAAAAAACAGCGAGCATTTATGGAGTGCTACACATTTTCCAAGCACTGCTTTGAAAGCCTTATATGCCTCATCTCATTTCTTGTTACAGCTCTTTGGAGCTGAAAATATTACCTCCATTTTACAGATGAGGAATTTGAAACAGAGAGGTTCAGTAGCTTGCCTAAGGACACACAGCTAGTTAAAGGTTGGAGAGGGTGCAGGGAGGTAAGTTAATCAAGTGTGTGTCAGTTAATCAAGTGTGTGTTAGTTAGGGGCATCCCTGATGGCTCAGACAGTAAGCAATCTGCCTGCAGCACATGAGACACTGGCTGGTATTTGTGTGGGTTAACTGTGTTACTTAATGGTGTGTGGGGGGGGGGACATGTATGCAACATAGATTAAAGTTTTAGTTTCTAGTAAAGTTAGATGAGGCTGGCTAAGGGTCCCTGGATACTGTGGCTGCGGGGGAGATGTGGGTTTTGGTGTAATGGCCCAGTGCACCTTGTAAACAGTTTCATTCATCTCTGAAAAGGTTAAAGAGAAAAGTGGCCAGCATCCTGTGGAGGGCATGTGCTGGGGAATGGGTGTGGGTGTTTTTTTTTTTTTTCCTATCCCTAGATCACCTTACTTTTTTCTTTGGGCAAAGAAGACTCAGCTCTAAACAGAGTTTATTGTCTGTTGTACGTTTTGTATTTATTAATATTTACACTGACTTTGAAGGTGTTAAGGGAAGGCAGCGAAGGCATGTCCACACCCTGCTCTGTCTGCTCTGCTTCAGAACCGCAGATCCTGAAAATAATTCCCACTTCTTCTTAACAGACCGGTGTTAGGACCCAGGAAGGATCCAGCAGCCGTGGGATATAAACAGAGGAGCGGAGCTGAACAAAGTTTGAGGAGAGAGCCTTACATCACTCACTCTCTCCACCCCGAGCGCCGCCGCACCGCCGCCGAGCCGGGGGACAGACGGAGGTGTAAGCCTGAGTCACACCAGAACTTAGCAGCGACGCGCTGGCCCGAAAACCCCGGGAGCTCCAGACGCAATTCCTCCCGCTTCCAGGAAAAAGGGCAATGTCCAACTCCGGACCTGAATGGAGACAAATGACGGCTCTTGACAGAAAAAGAAAACCGTGAGGGACCCCCGATTGCCCCCTGAGCTTCGCCACTGCAGTCCCAGCCCAGGATCGCTTCTCAGGAGTTTGGATCGGAAGCTGTTTCTCCTCCCTCATCCCGGGGCCGGTTGGTCGCTCCAATGTGTTTATTGATCACGGAAGACTCTCAAGTTTGGAGACAGGCAAGAAACACCTATTAACCCTCCACGACTCTGCCTTCACTCTGCAGTTCACAAACTCTAGCTAAACAGATGGTGTTCTTCTTTCTGGAAACTGTGACAATGTCCCTTTCCCAAAGAAGTGAAAGTTAAAGGCAATTCTTTGTCACAGACCCTCAGGAATTCCACTTGGATCATATTTTCACCTCTGAAAAAACCATGAAGAAGCTGCTGCCTCTTTGCTGCTGGCACTCCTGGCTGCTGTTATTTTATTGTGATTTTCAGGTAATGTCCCCAGGCGCTGCTCACCAAGACGGGAACAGCTTTCTGCTGGGAGGTTCCTTGTGTCTTACAGTGTGATGTTTTGTGTGCAGGTGCACGGGGCCCATGCCAGGTCACAAGTGCATCCAGGTAAGGCAGCGTCCCTCCTCTTCTGCTCACTACCTGTTCTCCCTGCCCAGTCCGGGGTCTGAAGGCAGTTTGCTTGTCTCTGAGGCTGTTGGGGACGGAGCCCTTCTTGGGCTCCGCTGGCCCCACCAGCTGTCCTGACACCTTGTCTCCTGGGTCACTCATCATCCTCCACTTCTGACTTGGAGAAGCAGGTCTCTCTGTGCCCCGATCCTCTCGCTTTGGGGCATCTGAACACTTGTGATTGAGAAAATGGGATGTTTGCAGGTGAAGCATCTTCTGTCCTTGACTCAGGTCGTGCGTCTCCAGCGCAGATTCACTTGAGCTGCCTTAGAGCAGCTTTTGTCCCCGTCCTTTTGTCCCTGCCCTCTTTTGTCCTCATCTCTCCGATGGGAGCTTGACTGCTCCAGCCCCTCCGATGAAACCCCTCGCCCACCCCCCGCTTTCCCTTTGCCATCGTGAGTCCTGTCTGGAGGCATCACCATGAAGCTTTCCTTGGGGAGGACGGAAGAAGCGAGAAACTTTTCCTTGCTCCTTCCCAGAGAAGGAGGCCTGTGGGACCATGGTGGGAGTGCACTTACTGGCCCTTGTTCCCATTTACTGCTTGGCTGGTACACGCACGGTGGAGGGGACCTCGCACTAACATCCCCAAGTCTTTGCCTGGGAGCCGTGAGAGCAACACTGACCTGGGAGTGAGCGTGCCTTTGGCCGTGATTATGTCTAGAGCAGCCCTGCTGCCTCCACAGCCCGCCAGAGATGGTGCACGCAGCATCCCCACGGTGTGAATCCAGGTCCCAGGAGATGGACCCCGGTCTGCTGGGAGCACCAGCGTGGTGCTGGGTGAAGGTGGACGTGGGGTGGGGGTCTGTCTCCGTTGGAGTGACGCGGCCCTCACTGTGGGCGCTGGGGCATCCTATCATCTCCCTGTCTTTACCTGCAGGTCTCACAGGGCTTGCAGCTTCTTCTTTTTCTTTTTCTTCTTCTTTTTTTTACAAAAGTTTATCCTTAAATGTATAATAGGTCCCAAGACAACACTTCCTCCTAGCTATAGGTGGCACAGACATTATGGCGGGGAATCCAGATGTTTAAGCAGAAATGGGACTAAGGATCGTCATTGCCTCAGGCACCAGGGCCAGCAGATTTTTCGCCAGATTTCTTTATTCCACCTGTGGCCAGGGGCGTTTTCCTGGCAGCCTTTGCTTTTAGTTCTTTGGCTTTCTTCTGCCCCTCCTCCTTTTCGGCTTGGATGTCTTATCTTCCTCATCCGTTCCTGGGCTTCTTCTGGGGCTACTTCAGGGGCTTCTTCTTGGCACCTTTGCGGCTCAACATAGCACCTGCCGCCCCTTTCCCAGACCCTTCCAGGTTGTGCTGCTGTTTCTTTTTATCTGCACATTCAAGTTCAATCTTCTGTTGAAAATGATGTGAAGGTGGTAAATTTTCGCCGGCTCCCCTTTCCTTGGCCAAAATGCTGAATGATTTGGGAATAAATAAATCATCTAGCGTCGCACTAGAGGGAGGCTGTGTGAGCCCTACTGCTAACCCATGCCTCATAGCGCACGCTGATTTCCCAGGGGGAAATGAGGGGAGGGGTCTGGCCAGGAACATCAGGCAGAGTGAACAAAGCGGTCCTGAGACCCCAGCCCCGTCAGGGAGGAAAGAGAGCTGTAGGGAGGTTCCCACATTGTGCCTTTGGCCACATCTCCCCACATCCACTCGCATCCTAGGCTCTCAGCTTCACAGAGCGGCTTGAACCTGGCCTTGGTTTCATAGAGAGACTGTTCCTCTCACATCCTAATTTAGTGTAGAAGATGTTTTTCTATTGGTCAACTAACTACCTTAGAGAAATCCTACTAATACTGACAATCACAGACATGTTACTAAAAAGAAGCAATAGCCAATGAAATCTGGATGGGGAGAGGTCAAGTTCAAAAACCCAGATTTCTGACACATACATGTACGTACACACACACACACACACACACACACACACACACACACACACACACACCAGGCCTGGTTTTAAATAACTGGGATATGGTACAAACAGAACAGTCTTTGCACTCAAGTTGCAAATAGTCTGATAGAGGAGAGAGACAACAAATATACTAACAAACAAAAACTTTCAAATTATAGTGTGAGTGCCATGGGAAGACAAACAAGGGGGTTGGTAGAAAGAGTGGATGGTGGGTGATAAAAGGTGATCAGGGCAGGCCTCTCAGAGGGTGTGCCCCGTGGACCGAGGCTTGAAAGACAGAGCTGGTTATGCACAGCAAGAAAGCAAGCAGACTTCTGGACAGGGGCGACAGCAGGGCATCCTGCTGTGGAATGAACTCGGTGTGTCATGGGCCAAACAGGAGGGGACCGCAGTTGGCATGGGATTGGCAGGGACCAGTTTTCCTCTGTGTGGTGTAGGTTTCTGTCTAGTGAAGTCAGTGGAACCCTGGAGACATATTCCACACATTCACGGGGTGAGGGCTTCCCTCTCCTGACACAGAGAGTAAGTAACAGGGAAAGGATGGAATAGAAAAATCTGGAAGAAAAACTGGAAAGGAAAAATGAAAGCTTTTATTAACTTTCTTTCTGAATATTGATACCCCTCCTCCCTGCCCCTCTCACCAAACTGGATCAACAAAACATTAAATATGGATGAGAAATTATTCCTGAAGAACTGATTTTTTAAAAATGCATTTTATTGGCGTAGAGTTGATTTGCCGTGTCATGTTAGTTTCTGCCGTACTTGAAAGTGATTCAGTTATACATATGTATATGTGTCTCTCTATATATTTTTTATCATACTCTTTTCCATTATGGTTTATCACGGGATATTGAGTACAGTTTCCTGTGAATCTTGTTATTTATCCATTGTGTATGTAATAGGTTGCATGTGCTAACCCCCAACTCCCAATCCATCCCTTCCCTCGCTCCCCCCGCCTTGACAGTCACAAGTCTAATCTCTGTGTCTGTGAGTCTGTTTCATAGGTAAGTTCATGTGTGTCTGATTTTAGATTCCACATGTAAGTGATATCATATGGTATCTGTCTTTCTCTGTCTGAGTTGCTTCATCTAGCATGAGAGTCTCTTGTTGCATCCATGTTGCTGCAAATGCCATTGTTTCGCTCTTTTTCATGACTGAATAACATTCCACTGTTTACATACGCCACGACTTCTTTATCCATTCATCTGTCAATAGACATTTAGGTTATTTCCATGTCTTGGCTATTGTAAGTAGTGCTGCTGTGAAATAAGGGTGCATTTGTCTTTTTGAATTAGAATTTTCTCTGGATAAATATCCAGGAGTGGTATTTCAGGATGGTATGTTAACTCTGTTTTTAGGTTTTGGAGGAACCGCATGCTATTCTCCATAGTGGCTGCACCAACTTACATTCCCACCAACAGTGTAGGAGGGTTCCCTTTTCTCCGCACCCTCTCCAGCATTTATTTAGTTGTAGACATTTTGAGAATGGCCATTCTGACTGGTGTGAGTTTTGCAGTTTGGATTTGCATTTCCCTGATGTTTAGTATCTTTTCCTTTGCCTGTTGGCTCTGTGTATGTCTAAAGAACTGCTTTATAGTTGTGACCTAGGCTGGAAGTCTGTCTCTCTCAGTTTATTTTTAGGGCTGGGGGATGTTTTGAAGACCCTGTATGAACCATGTTATCCCTCAGCTGTTGTCTTGTCTAAGTAGACAGTTAGTCTGTTTAGGTTTCTTTGGTGAAAACCAGGGTGACTGTACAACCTGAAGATTCCATAGCACCTTCTTTTTGGGAAAATAGCTGAAGTGTCTAATTCACAAAAGAATGAGATCCTTTTCTTCTGACACTTTTAGGGTTATGGATTGTTTACTCTTTAGGTTGTAAGAGGAAATCTATGTGTTCAATTCAGTTCCTTGATATGTCTTATTCATGCCACATAATGTTTTAATTAAGAAAAAAAACCTAAATTGTTGACATTACCATGTGGGGAGATTTCACATTAAAAAAATATGTATTTCTGACTTAAAAATATTTATATAGTATTTGTATATTTGGCTGCTCTGTGTCTTAGTTGTGGTGTGTGGGATCTTTAGCTATGGCATGCAAACCCTTTGTGGTGGCCTGTGAGATCTAGTTCCCCAACCAGGAATTGAACCTGGACCCTCCACATTTGGAGTGTGGAATCTTAGCCACTGGACCACCAGGGAAGTCCCTCTGACTTCTTTTTGAAAGTGGCAAACCTGGCAATACTGGGCATATCCTCCTACAGAGGTGGGATCATTGGCTTGGGGAGAAGTCACTTTCCTTAGACAGGACACTCATTTTCTCCCCTGCCCAGCCTCCACCACCCTGAGACCTGGGAGTGAGAAACTCGGGGGCAGTCCAGGTGTCTGTTCCCAGCACCTTTTCTGATCCCCTGTGCCTTCCAAGTTGGAAGCCAAGGTGAACATCATCCTTGGCCTCCCTGCAGGTAACTCCTCCTGGCCCTCATGGATATTTCAGTTTGCACCTCCTTCATGACTTACTGGACAAACTCAGTGTTGATAGTTACATCTGGGCCATTTGGTAGGTAGCATGCAGGCCTTCTCATGATCACAGACCCCCTCACCCAATCACTGATACTTCCCATCACTGGGCACTGGCTGGCAGGCAGGTGGGGGGGCATCTTTCTATGTGAACAAGACATGATCCCTTGATTCTATGAGCCTTCCTGCCCAGGATGGACATGGCCATTTCTCAGTGGAGCTGATAGGGAAAGAAATTTATTACCCACAGGCTTCACTTTATGAAGACGAAGATTCTGAAGATATAACATCTATTCTTTGCTCAAAAGATGTTATTTCCTTTTCCTATTTTTTTCCCCCAGATGAGTTGAATATCAAGTCAATGATGTCTTCTCCTCTTCAAAATTAATATCCCAGATTTTAGAAAAAAAAATCATGGTAGAAAGGAAGATGAATATTTTTGATTTTTGCATTTCATATTCTTACTGTTGAGGTCCTGGAATAGACCCATTCATTTCCCAGAGGACATCAAGTCACTAACAGGTACAAGAGAGTTAGGTGTGCACACAGCTACCTCTCTTTGGCCCCTATTGTAGAGCTAGCTGGGTTTTTGGCTTCCATTTTTGATGCATGTACATAACCCTGAAGGGACAGCCTCACAGATGCAAATTGTAAAAAGAACCCAATGATCTGGACCTGGGCACATGTTTGGCATCCTGGCAGAAATTCAGATGTTAGATGGAGTGCTTCAGTTTCCTCTGAAAATTTCATGTGAACATTATCTATGGTCATTTTAATTGTGAAAGCAAGACTTAAATGGTTGTTAAAATACAGGTCCTAACATTCAATTGCTTCCCTGGTGGCTCAGAGGTTAAAGCGTCTGCTTCCAATTCGGGAGACCCGGGTTTGATCCCTGAGTTGGAAAGATCCCCTGGAGAAGGCAATGGTAACCCACTCCAGTATTCTTGCCTGGAGAATCCCATGGACGGACAAGCCTGGTAGGGGGGTCCACGGGGTCGCAAAGAGTCGGACATGACTGAGCGACTTCACTATAACAGTCAATAAAACGGAAATGAAGCCTGTGGGTAATAAATTTCTTTCCCTATCAGCTCCACTGAGAAATGGCCATGTCCATCCTGGGCAGGAAGGCTCATAGAATCAAGGGATCATTTCTTAATTTTGTTACCCCAAACTAATCTCAGTTTCTAGAGTACACAGCCAAGCAGCCCCTCTTTCTCTTTTCCCTGCCCTCTGAAACACTATATTTTACACAAAATAGTTCACAATATACATATTTTGCTCACTTAGATTTTTTTTAACTTAACAATATGACTAAAGAATATTCTATGTCAGTACATGTAAATCAGCCTCATTATTTATCCTAGCTACACCCTAGATTATTATAAAGATGTTCCATATTTATTTAGCCAGCCCTTTGTAAATGAGCATGTAGGCTGTTTGTAGGTTTTTGTTACTATTTTAAAAATTCTGCAACAAATACCCTTGTACATAGGTCTTTGATCATATGCATGAGAATATGATAGATCTTTAGAATAAATTTCTAGGAATTAAATTGCTAGGTCAAACATCATGTGAGCTTAAGATTTTGATAGATATTGCCCTCCAGAAAGGTGAACTCTCACCAGAAAAGGTGGTAGAACTTGCCCACTTCAGTATGTTGTTGTTCAGTCAGTAAGTCCTGTCTGACTCTTTGCAACCTCATGGACTCTAGCATACCAGGCTCCTCTGTCCTCCACCATCTCCTGGAGTTCGCTCAGATTCATGTCCATTGAGTCAGTGATGCTATCTAACCAACTCATTCTCTGCCACCCCCTTCTCCTTTTGCCTTCAATCTGTCCCAGCATCAGGGTCTGTTCCAATGAGTTGGCTCTTTGCATCAAGTGGTCAAAGTATTGGAGCTTCAGCTTCAGTAACAGTCCTTCCTAATGAATATTCAGGGTTTATTTCCTTTAGGATTGAATGGTTTGATCTCCTTGCAGTCCAAGAGATACTTAAGTCTTCTAATAAATGTAACTTCATTTGCCAGTCTGATAAGTGAATAGGCTAGCTCGCTGTAGTTTTAACATGCTTTTTAAAATTATCAGCAAGGCTGAACTTCTTATATTTCTAAAAGTAATTTGTATTTCTTTTTCCTTGAACTGTCTATGTCTATTTTGTGTATAGTCGTTATATATTTTAATCCCAAATTTGTAATTTATCCCTTCCCCTACTTCCCCCTTTGGTAATCATATGTTAATTTTCCATGTTTGTGAGTCTATTTCTATTTTGTAAATAAATTAATTTGTATCATTGTTTTTTTTTATTTTGGATTCCACATATAAGTGATATCATTTAGCATTTGTCTTTCTCTGCCTTGTTTACGTCACTTAGTAAGATAATCTCTAAGGTCCATCCATGTTGGTGCAAATGGCATTATCTCATCGTTTTTTATGGCTGAATTGTACTCCACTGTATATATATATATACTGCTTCTTTATCCATTCATCTGGTGATGGACACCTAAGTTGCTTCCATGTCTAGACTGTTCTAAATAGTGCTGAAATGAACACTGGGGGTGCATGCATCTTTTTAAATTAGAGTTTTCTCTGGATGTATGCCCAGGAATGGGATTTCCGGGTCATACGGTGGTTCTATTTTCAGTTTTCTAAGGAACCTCCATGCTGCTTTCCATAGTGACTGCACCAATTTATATTCCCACCAACAGTGTGGGAGGGCTCCATTTTCTTCACACTTTCCAGCATTCATTATGTGTAGACTTTTTTATGATGGCTATTCTGGTTGGTGTGAGGTGGTACCTCACTGTATTTTTAATTTTTGATAATTAATGTTGTATTTTTGATAACTAGAGATGTTGAGCATATTTAGTAGATATTTTTTGATCTTTGAGTTTTCTTTATTAAGAATAGGTCAAGTCAACCGGTGTGTCCTGCATTTCGGGCGGATTCTTTACCAGCTGAGTTACCAGGGAAGCCCTTCATTTATTCAAGGGTTCTTTTACATCCTTCAGTATGATTTGATTGTTTTCTTCATGAGAATGTTGTGTAGCTCTTATTCTTTTGTTCTTAAATGTCTTCTCTTTACTGACTGCATTTATAAATTAAAACCTTTCTTCTATTTTTTCAGCATTATTATATGAATACAAGAGAGCTATTCACATTTGCATATTTAATTTGTATCAGCCTCCTTACTAAATTCTTTTACCATTTGTAACAGTTTTTCAGTTACTAAATTCTTTTCTTATTTGTAATAGTTTTCCATTTTCATTATCAGGCATACATCATTTGAAAATAATGATCATATTATCTCTTCTTAAAAAATATTTTTTACAATGAACAACACAAAGATTACTTTGGTAATTTTAACTTTTCTGGGACCTGGCAGACATTGAAGGCAGTTGATTATTATTTAGTCATCTGGATCTTTATTTCCATTTCTGGGAACTGTTCACAGAGAATTAATCCAAGAGGAGATTCAAGTTAGGAGAACAGTTGAGTGTGTGATGGTGCAGCCTCTCCAGGGACTATTACCCAAACTCCATTATGAGAGTTAGAAAAAAAAAATAAATGAAATAATTCATATGATATTAAGTGAGAAGAGCAGAATAAAAAAGAGCATGTCTGCACAATATGATGTCTACTCAAAGCACAAGGACCCTAAAGGAGACTTTTAAAGGATTGATTTTTAGTATGGAGGAAGCAGAGCAATAATAGAAAGATCAAGATCAATTCAAGAGATGTCTATGGAGGATTGTATCTAAAACCAGTTGGCTGGGTGACTGCTGAGGTGGCATTGTATTCCTTGTCTTAACAGATGGCTAGAAGTACAATTATTTTATAGATTATTGTTAGACTGAAATGAGGACGTATTTGTGAAGAATCTCACGCTCTGTCTGCACAGTATAGCTGTGGGCTTCCTCCTCTTTTTCAGCCTTATTTTTTCTCTCTTGTCTGATTGCATCAGCTACTTCTCTTATAGCATAGGGACTAATGGTGGGATAAGGGACAATGGACATTCTTATCTTTTTCTCTGACACGTGTGGGCATGCTTCATGTGTTGTGCCATTAGGCAGAATGGCTTTTATTTTCTTTTGGCTAAAAGATATCTATTCCTATGTAGTATGTTTTATCCTGTAAAAATATTCATTTATTTTTAATTTATTGAGTTTTTGAAACCTGGGAGTATGTGTTGAATCTGTTCAAATACCTTTTGAGTACCTCCACAGTCACTCTGATAATTAATCCTTCCCCCAATTCCTGATGTAGGTAGTAAGTAGCTCCTTATGTCCAGCTCTTTCTTTCCTAATAGTGATGTAACATTTTTATTCTTTTTTCCCTCAAGGGTTTGAGGTCCTGGCTTCTGCTTCCCATTACTGGCCATTGGAAAATGTGGACGGGATCCACGAACTTCAGGAGACAACTGGAGGTAGACAGGGGTGGGAACAGAAACTGGGGCCCCATGGGCATCTCTTAGGAATTAGGGGCAGTCCAGAGAGACAGGGAACAACAAAGAGCATCAGCTGTGAAGCCAGGATGACAGAGATGAATAGACGTTTGTGTTGCTTCCCCTTAATAATTGTTATTGCAAAGTATTTTCACTAGAACTTTTATATGTTTTTATGATTAAAAGACAACATTTATGTTTCAGAATATTAAGATGTGCATTTTCTCCAACAACCTTGAAACAAAAGCAGCTGTTTTCAGCTTTAACCTGATGGGTCAACCTCTGTACAAGTCAGGATGTATGTTTTCTAGGTAGACACAAATAGCGTAATCTACATGCCTGTCAAAGCAGGGACCCATTTGAATCTAGGGCCAAAGGTTGTGCCAGTGAAGAGTAATGCCCTGTTTGTGAGGTCACAATTTCATTTAGCAAAGGTAATCCCACCCACCCATCAGCTCTTCCATGCTTCACTGACAGCCCCCCTGTCATTGAACATCACCTAAGATGCTTCCAGTGGTCTGCAATTCCATGGAAAAGAAAGTTTCTATCTGACTCAGTTCAGACTTTTACCGGAAGGAGAAACCCCAGACAGCCCTGAGTACTTTTTCCATCCCAATAAGATTTTTGAGTAATTTGGGATGTTCTGACATTTTAATTTTTATTCCTCTTGATTATGTCCAGTGATTGATTTGTACAGCAGGAGGTTTATGTGCATCCATGCTAGCACATGCTCAGATTGTTTGTACTAGTTCTTTGCAATAGATTAAAAAAAAAACAACAACCCACATTGCTGCTTGTTAGGATTCTCACACCAGCACACTGATTTGCTCCTTATTCCCAGGATGTCATGTGCTGCCATAAATTGTCACCTCAGATTCTAAAATGTCTTTCTTAAACTTTGCAAATCAGGAAGCATTACAGTGGATGTCTCTGCTGCTGGCATCCTTAAAGGCACTCAAAGAGCAGGGCCCCCCAGAAGGATGCTGTCCTCCTTCCTGTGCAGGGCTACCCAAAGCCCTGCCTTCATCCGGCATTATCTCTTCCTTGCCTGCATGTTGGGCAGCAATGGCGGCCATGATGAAAACTTACACTGAACCATTGGGGCTTCATATATTCTCCAAATAGTCTGTGCTATAGGGATGGACTGTTCCTGCGGCAGTTCATCTTGTGACTATCTCGGGTCAAAAGAAATGGCTTCCCCTTGTCATAATCTAATTTTCTCTTCTCAGGGCTTTTATTTTAAAGCCTTTGAAAGGAGATCATTCCAAGTGGAAAATGCATTGTCAAAATAGCTCCGTGTTTAGGACCTGGGTGCTAACATTTCCGTAATTACTTTAGACAAGAGTTCAAATAATGATCCGTATAGTTCTCTCCTCACCCTGTCAACTCATCTCATTGTCATAGGTTATCAGATACAATTACATTGTGGTTGGATTTTGTTCACCCAAAATATTAATTTCCCATAAAACTCAAACTATATTGGTGTTTGTCCCGAAACACTCGAATAATGAAGGTTTCACTGCCCTTTTCCACTGGGTCTATTCTTTATGTTACAGTGCTCTGCTGGCATATTTCAATTTGATTACAGGTTTCTTAAGGCAAAGAAAAAGGAATAGAATCCATCAGCACCTTTTACTGCTGGGGATGGTTGAATGGTGTTGGAAATTATTGCGTGGATGCACTGCTTTGTTATTTGTTGCTGAATTAAATCTCTGTTGTTTTGTCCATTTGTCGTAATAACATGCAGTTGTTTTCATGCTGTGCTTCTGTTTCATCAGTTCTTGTGACATCACAACCGTTAATCCTTTTTGTTAAGGCTACTTTGTGGCCGAGTTCAGTTTCATATCTCTCAACTAAGTATCCGGATGGAAGTTGGGGCCAGCACATGGGAACCAAATACAACAACCACAGCACCCTAGCTCTGGGACAGTGTGGGGCTGCTGGAGTTGCCATAATGTTGACTGAATAAGTGAGCGGGAGGTGGGGCTGGGAGGTGGGCCCGAGCTGCTTGTGGGAGGAAAGCACACGTATGGACGTGTATTATGTTGAGAGATATGTCAGTTCCATTTGTTTTTTGTGTCACTCATTCATTGTGCTTTTTTCTTTTGTTGTTTCACCCAGCATCACGAACCCACAACCTCACTGTGCTCCCTTCTCATAATTCTACCTTTGTTTATACCAATGACTCTGCCTACTCAAATTTCTCTGCAACCGTAGGTGAGCATGTGTTACTTCTGTGTTAAGTTTGGATCTGCAATGAACTGCAAGGCCAGTCCGATCTGGCTCTATATGAATTCACTATATCTTGACTAGCAAATGAGCGAATATCTTCCCAAGAACCAAAGATTCAGGGTATTTGATGGTAAGGACTTAAGACCGTGGCTTAATTCTAAAGAAGTATCACAGACTGAAGGATAGGAGGGTAGGGTGTGTCTATGCACTTTCAAGCAACCAGGGTCTTCCAAACCGGCTGCTTATTTTCAGAACAATACAGACATAAGATGAGATAGTTTCCAAAAAATAAACCTTGTTTGGATTTTTTAATGGATTATATTCTTTGGGGAAGGAAAAATATGCCCTTGAAATGGAAAATTAAAGTCAATTTTAAAATACCTCATCAAAAATTTGATGTCTTGCAAACACTAAAATCAGCATTTCTTCTGTAGCTGGAATTTTTTTTTTTTTAAATCATTAGAAGCTGTTTTCTAAAAGACACACCCACAAGAGTCATGGTTAAATGATTATCTTATTTAATAACCTCCAAGGCCCACATGTTTCAGATTTTTCTCAGGCAGCACAGAACAGGACAGATAGTAGCAACTGGGCAGCTTTCTGGTCAGTATGGAAAGTTGGCTCAGATAATTTAGGTCTTGCTCCTGACCTTTTTAAAAATATATAACCTGATCGTTCTTTCAACTATGGGGTGTTTCACTTCCAAAATTAATTTTGCCAAGCAAATAGTCTGGTTTAGGGGTTTATAGAGCCTCATTCAATCCTGCAACTTCAAGTTGCCCATTTTAACTATGTAATATATAGATTCCCCATCCCCAGCAATAAATGAGATAGATTTTTAAAAAAATGAATTTAAAACAGTAAGGAAAGACATTGAAGTCCTTCAGGTTGGTATCTACATGCCAACGGTTGTTAGGGAATCTGACCTGGGGTAGTGGTCGAGTCAAAGGGCCCCTGGCACTTCTGTCCATCTTCAGCTGGACCACCAGCTCTGAGGGCAGGACGCAGCTGCCACAGGGCAGAGGAGGCATCTGGGTGGCTTTGGTCCCAGTCAACAGTGTGTGACTCGTCACCCTTGGCTTTTGTAGTCTTCCCTTATCTATTCTGTAAACCATTTCCATCACACTGACACCATCAGAGAGGTCTGCTATCAGAATGGGACAAACAACTGATGGTGGAGCTGGCGTCCCCGCCAGGACTACTGGCCCTGCGGTCCAGTCACTGGCAGGCTCTGCTGGGGTGACTGAAGTGTGGCGCTGAGTTTCCCTCCTAGAGCCTGGAAAGGAATTCTCTTAAAATCATGGGTTCCCATGTGTCGGGTCACGGGCTTTCAGTGAGAGAATTCAGGAGAGAGAGTGCAGGTGTAGTTTTACATTTGAAATTGAATCTAAGAGTTTCACCTGTAAAGTCTCATGTGAAGATGACAGTGAGAAGGATTCCAAAGCTGAGGACAGTAGGAGATTCTAATCATATGGCTCCTGGTAACTCAAATACAGTATTTATAATGTGGTCATATTACAATGCATATTATACACTGGGATGATATTAATTACTAGATACAATATTAATAAGATAGAATATTATTTAATATTGACACTAATACATTACTTATAGTCTAGTTCGCAATTATGAAATGTTAAATACCATTAATATTAAATAATATCTGTAACGTCATTGAATAGAAATATTTAATTAATCAAAGTTGTTTGTAAGCCTGACACGTCTCCAGACTTTTCATCTCCTGCAATTATTAATCTACAATGTTTGCCATTCTTCTTACTTAGATATTGTAGAAGGAAAGGTCAACAAAGGCATTTACCTCAAGGAGGGAAAAGGAGTCACATTTCTCTATTACAGAAAGAACAAAACTTCCTGCATCAGTAATCCGGCACAGTGTGGCCCTGAGGGTGAGTGATGCGCTCCATTCTTTTCTTCCTTTCTTTCAAGTTCATTTCACTGCCAGGTGGCATCTGTTCCTCTGGGCTGTGGCAGATGTGAAGACAAAGTTCAGCTGCACCGTGCGTGCGCATGTCACGTACGGACTTGAGGGGAGGGGTGGGGATGGGGATGCAGAGACTGGTCCTGGAGACGGAATTAACACACTATTTCGCAGAGGCCTGAGAGCAAAGTATTTAATCTTGTAAAGCAAAAATGCAACAGACAACAACAACCAAAACCCCCAAGAAACAGACGAAAAAGACGCCTCCATAAAAAGCAGACACGGCGATGTCGCAGTGGAGCTTGGATGGGGCCATGGCGTTTGTGGGCAGGAAATTGATGGTGTGGCTCACGGGACGCTATTTCTGGCTCCAGGATGTTGGCCATGGGTCTGGGCGGGGCATGCCTCTTAAGACTCGTGCCATGGGTTCGCTTCTTTTATATCCGTGGAGATTGGAGGGGGCAGTGGTGAGAGCTGTCCCAGCGAAAGGTTGTAGGCCTATGGTTAAAATAATACCATGGGTGAAACACACAGGTACAAAAGAGAAGTTAGGAATCTATTCCTTCTTCTTCCTTTTTTTTTTTTTTTCTCTATGAAAAGTAACCAGCTCTCTAGGATCTGAGCTTCAGAAAATGAAGATTTAAGCCACATTTCAAAATGTTCTGGGAAACTGTTCTCTACCATCCAAATCAGTTTCGAGCCTCCAAGTTCCATTATCCTAAGCAACTGAAAATTTTTCTTTCTAGGAAAAAAAAAGAGTTTAATGCAAGCGGGTCTGAAAGCCCTAAGTCTTTTTGGGCATCCAATGGGCTTATCAAAACTGCCCTGTGATGAATTCATTGGTTACATTCCAGTAAAGCAAACAAAGCTTAACAAGGTGATCACGTGTGGGAGGATACATTTTGGACTTTGCAGAACCCAGAGTTTTGAGAAAGGGATTTGAGGTCTAAAACCACAGCCAGGTTTACAAATCCACAGTTCAAGCTGTTCCTGAATTCAAACAGCCCTATAAACACAGCAGAGTTGTTTATTTCTCTAAATTTAAAACAGCCCCGCCTCAGCTACAAGGACTAAGGGAAACAAGAGGGCAGCCGGTGCCTGCCCCACCCTCTCCCTGCCTTGATCAGGACGGCCGAGGAGGAGGAGGAACAGGGTAGGGATGTGTTTCTGTCTAGTTTGTCTCTGGGTCTGAGAGGCAACAGTCTCTCTTTGGAAGAACGGTGTCTCCACAGCCCCAGCTACCAACTGGAATTGACTCAGGTGGGAGGGGAAGGTCCCAGGAATTCCAGTAACTGGGCACTGCCACAGATAAGCAGCCTTTGAATGATGACTATGATGGGACCAGTGGTGACTATGATAGTGACCAGCTACTGGAAATCAAAACTATCGGAAAACTTTACCTGAATTCTGAGGTCGTAAACTAGAGGCCTCTGAGCTCACCCTGCCCTGTGGCTGTGCCTGGTTTTGCAGGCATGGACTTAAAATTTTTGATTAGCTGCCAAAGTTGAAAAATAGGACAATTTCACATAAAAACACAAATTCCCGGTTTCTCTTGAGAAATCTCCCTCCCTTGTTCCGATTTTGTGGGGCTGAATGGAGGGGCCTTCTTTTGTGTTGGACGTTGCCCCTCAGCTCATCACTGACTTCTGACCCTGTGATCATTGGACCTGCTGGACATAGAGCATGTTAATGGTTTGGACTCCAGGGCCAGGTGGCTTGGGTTTCAGTGGCGTTCTAATCCTTTCTGTGGTGACCTTGGGCAACCACCTAACTTCTGAGTCCAAATTCCTTACCTGTAACACGGGTCAATCAAAGCCAGATTTTAGTTCCCTGCTCATGGCGCTGTTCTGAAGGCTGGCACGTGGCTGGTCCAACACTGAGAAGCCCTTGGGATCCTGTCCTGTATGGATGCCTCCCAATGTGCCTCCTGTCCCCAGGATCTCAGTCCTCACTTAGTCCACCTGCTCAGATGTGACCCCCTGACAGGGGCTGACGTGGTTGGACCAGTCATCGTAATCACCCACAATCATGCATTGTTTACTTGGTGTCAGTATTCTTGGACTGCAAGAACCAGTCCATCCTAAAGGAAATCGGTCCTGAATATTCATTGGAAGGACTGATGCTGAAGCTGAAACTCCAGTACTTTGGCCATGTGATGCGAAGAACTGACTTATTGGAAAAGACCCTGATGCTGGGAAAGATTGAAGGCAGGAGGAGAAGGGGACAACAGAGGATGAGGTGGTTGGATGGCATCACCAACTCGATGGACATGAGTTTGAGCAAGCTCCGGGAGTTGGTGATGGACAGGGAAGCCTGGCATGCTGCAGTCCATGGGGTCGCAAAGAGTTGCACATGACTGAGTGACTGAACTAAACTGGAGTGTTCTAATCCCATTGTTGTATTAACTCATTTCATCCTCAAAAAAATGAGACAGACAAGAGCTCACGTGGTATAGAGAGCTGTAAACTTTGGCTTCATGTTCCCACCCTGTTAATAGCTTCTCGTGTGTCCTGGTTAACTGGAGCCTTTGAAGGTATTTTTTGGGTGGCCACTTTTCTAGAGTATGGCCAGTTATTCGGTGAAGCCAGGAAACCTCAAGTCACCTTTGGCCCCCTGGGGCCATGCTAGCAGGGGTCTTAATGTGGCAGATGCTGAGGGAGGTTGGGTATTTCTTGATCCACCTCCCTCAGTTTGGAGTTCAGACAGGACCACCAAACATGGGTGTCATTCGAAGGATCACTGTAAGCATTGCTCCATTTTATTGACCATATCCTTTGCTCTGGGGTGTTTCCCGGGGGGCCTCAATGAGCTTACATTTCTAGGTTTAAGGAGAATAGGATTTGAACAGGAAAAGTCCATCCAACATTTTTCAAATCAAACTCCACATAGCTTTTGAAGTAAGTGAGATGATTTCAAGTGCACTTTTAGCGATTAAACAATTTTTTTTTTTTTTTTTTTTTGCTTTGCTGGGTCTTTGTGGTTGCTTGAAGTCTTTCTCTAGTTGCAGAGGCAGTGGCTACTCTGTAGTTGCAGAGCTGGGACTATATATATATATGTTTGGCTGTGCTGTGTGACTTGTGGGATCTTAGTTTCCTGACGAGAGATTGAACCCAGGCCATGGCAATGACAGCACAGAGTCGTAACCACTGGACCACCAGGGAATTCCCTCAACACTTAAACAAGGAGAGAAACACTTCCCACACCCAGTCAAGCAGGTCAATTATTTTCATATTTGTGATTTCCCAATTCTCTTGTGGTCTCTGTTCATATTTTTGGTTGATTTCATTTTTTTTAAAGAACGTTGTAGGAGACAGGGTTGAGGTTTGAACTTTTCAAAAAAGGATAAAACATCTGAGCAATTTAGCTGTTCCTTCTCCGAGTTCTCAGCTAGAACGTGGGATCTTCCTTCTCTGCCAGCTGCTCACTCTGAGATTTCGAACCCATGACCTGCTTATCTTAGGGCTTTTCTCCACCCACTTGGCTAGTTTCTCTTGTTTCTGAGCTGACTGTGTGACCTGCCTTTTGGCAAATTGTGCCTCCTGGGAAATTTTCTCATGGGCGTTGGGTGCAAATGGGAGAGAGGCTCTGGAGGATCCTTTGAGAGAGAAAGTCTATTTGAACATGAACCAGAGGAAACACAGTCTGTGTTCCTTCAATACTGAGGCAACTCTCCTCCAACTCCCACGACCAGCAGAAATCTGCATGAGGAGGGAGTCTTCCTGGAGTGTTCCAGCATCTTGTTTCACTCCCCTGTAAACCTTATTTTAATTTTATTGTTTTATTGGCCTTGCTTGGTCTTTGTTGAGGCACGTGGGCATTCTTCAGTTGCTTTGCACAGGCTTAGTTACCCCTCAGCATATGGGATCTTAGTTCCCTGACTAGGAATTGAACGCACATCCCTTGCATTGCAAGGTAGATTCTTAACCAGTTGGAAAATGGATTCTTAACCACTGGACCACCAGGGAAGTCCTCCCTATAGACCTTGAGGGCTCAGCTCCAGTGTGGCTCTTACAGAGATGAGTCCCACACCAGTTGCGTTCCCCTTTGCTCTCACAGGTCCCTGTATGTCCCCCTCTGTCCCTTGCATCTTTGGTGATGACCTGTTCATTATGTGTCCTCCTTCTTGGACAGTTAGCTCTGCAAGGGCAGGGACTCGTCTGTCTTGGTCACTGCTATATTTTCAGGGATGAATATCAGCACGATAGATGCTTGATCCCTATCAACTGAACAGATACATCTAGTCTGTCTTTCTGATGCTTAAATGCCTTTGAATGCTTCCCCAGCACGTATCTGATGGGCCATCATTTGCATATCACCTGTGATGAATCCTTCTCCATCCTGAATGGGCCAGTCCCGTTTTTGCACCCCTCTGACGTTTAGATACTTCTTTCTGTTATTGGACTAAATTCGTTTTGAATAATTACCTCTAATTCCACTTCACCTCTCAATCATCTTGGATGCCTGCCAGAAAGACCTTCTTCCTGTTTTACTTGTTAATTTTTCCTCCCTCTGGAAATGTACCCTTCTTTTTTCCCTCTTGTGCGTTAGAGCTTCCTCTGCTTATAAACACCAAGAAACCTGCTACAGCTCCATAGCAGCAGCTGGAAAATCTCAGCACCCACATTCTCTTCTCAGCATCGACAGGACTTTTTAGACCCTTTTCATTAGGTTACTAACTTCAACTTTGCATTAAGTCACTAACTTCAATGCCATCAACAAAATGGTAAGCTATTCTGAATGGTGTTTCAGGACAAAAATTTCCAGAAGGGCCTGACTGTTGGGCACAGATCCAACTTCTGTCTTCCTTAGATGATTGGGAGTTTTAGGAATGTTTGAAAGCCTGATGGAGCTTCAGAGAGAAGTATTCATTCACCACGTCCATTTCACAGATGGGGAGACTGAGGTCCAGAGAAGGCACAAGATAGCCTAGAGCCACAGGGTGATTTAGTGCTGAGTTTCTTGAAGTATTGTTTCTAGACCATCAGCAGAAGAGTCCAGTCCAATGCAGAGAGTGCTAAATATGGAACTTCTCAGTCTCCAGCCCAAGACCCACTGAATCCAAATCTCTGTGGACAGGGCCTGGAGATCTGAATTTTAACCCAGGGTGATTTTCATGGACCAAATCTCAGAACTGCTCAAGGCTGACTCTAGCCCACAAATGTGTTTTTTTTGCTGGCATTATGTCGGTTCTCACAAATT
This sequence comes from Capricornis sumatraensis, assembly GCF_032405125.1. Classification (NCBI taxonomy): domain Eukaryota; kingdom Metazoa; phylum Chordata; class Mammalia; order Artiodactyla; family Bovidae; genus Capricornis; species Capricornis sumatraensis. Next base: position 53,066,575 of record NC_091085.1, on the reverse strand, counting down.
TTCTATTTTAACAAGTTTTTGGAATTGTTTTTTGGCAGAATGTATGTGCATGCTAAGTTGTTTTAGTCATGTCCAACTCTTTGCAACTCTGTGGACTGTAGCCTGCTAGGTTCTTCTGTCCATGGGATTCTCCAGGCAGGAATACTGGAGTGGGTTGTCACACCCTCCTTCAGGGAATCTTTCCAACCCAGGGATCAAACCTGCATCTCTTAACATCTCCTGCATTGGCAGGCAAGTTCTTTACTACTAGTACCACCTGGGAAGCTTTCGGCAGAATGGGTGGGTTCAAAAAGCCTGCCTAACTGTTTGCAGAAACAGAGCCTCTCTCATGGTGCTTTAAATGCTTTTTTAAATTAATACTCAACTCCCCTGAAAGATAAAATTTCATTAAAAAATCTCTACTTCTGTCTTGTCTTAAAAAATCAGTAACTCCTAGTGTTACCCACCCACCTGGCATCAGTTGGTTAGAGCGAAGGTGACTACCCAGTGGCCTCCAGATTTCCTGAGTCCCTTGGACTCTCACAGCTTCCCTGGTAGCTCAGCTGGTAAAGAATCTGCCTGCAGTGCAGGAGACCCCGGTTTATGATTCCTGGGTCAGGAAGAGATTCCCTGGAGAACGGATAGGCTACCCACTCCAGTATTCTTGGGTTTCCCTGGTGGCTCAGCTGGTAAAGAATCCACCTCTAATGCAGGAGACCTGGGTTCAATCCCCGGGTTGGGAAGATCTCCTAGAGAAGGGAATGGCTACCCACTCCGGTATTCTGGCCTGGAGAATCCCATGGACTGTATAGTCCATGGGGTCGCAAAGAGTCAGACACGACTGAGCAACCTTCACTTTCACTTTGGACTCTCAGCGCTCTGCTTGATGAGACTGAAGGGGAGTGGCCAGTCACCTGTGGTTTTCTTAAAATAGTGTTGAGGAGAGAAATGGTAAGAGTCAATGAGAGTCCTAGAGCACCAGATATTTCTAGAAGAAATTAGAGAGCCTTCTGGGGAGGCAGGAAGCATAGGCATGAGCAGCATTTCATATGCAGGGCTTGATCTGACAAAGAGTGTGTCTGCAAGTTGAAAAATACGGCCTGAGCTGCCTACAGGAGAAACGCTGGCTCTCTTATGGAGTCAGTGCCCCTGGAAAGACAGGCTTTCGAGTTATGGCCTCTGTCATGTATCTTAAGGTCAGAGAAACACTATCCCTCTGGGTCTCGATCATCTTTTTCTCTGCATTTCATTGTTCACTTCTACCATTGCAAACTCAACTATGACTGAAGATGCAATTCCTCATCTTTCACCCAGTGTCTCTTCTGTTAACCAGGTTCTCCACCACTATGACATTTAGCTTTTTTTCTCTCCAAATTTTGCTCTTCATTATATCATTTCTCCCACCCTATTTTGGTGATTACTTCCTTGTAATCATGTAGCTGAGGGGAAAAAATTTTAAGGATACAGTGTGGCAGCTTCGGCATCTTTACCACTTCTCTATGTCAAGTGAGAATCAAGATATTTTTAGGAAAGACAATGAATTTGGGGCCATAGAGTTGATACCTTGTAACATTTCTACTGTAAGAGTGAGGTCTCTTGCATTCACTTAACCATGTATATATAGCCTCACACTTTGCTCCTCAATTGTTCTATGATTTTTAGGAGGAATAAGAAAGTCTTAGGAGCCATTCTCTGTGTTTTTTAGCACCTGGGTCTCTGCACTCTTGAGAACAGGTGAGAATAGATCACTTGAAAGTTTTACTGAGGAAATTTACACAGCCAGACATAATTCTATCCTTACAGTCCTAATGTGGACGAAAAAAAAAAAAAGGCATGTCATCCCCTTAACTCAGCTTATATAATATAGACAATGAAGGCAGCAAGGCAGGATGTATTTATGCCAAGGAAGTCCAAGGGTGGGTTATTTACTTTAATTGGTTGAGGTTGAATGATGCAATTATCTAAATTTCCAGTCAAGCTAGAATGTTTTTAAGACAGTTTTTAAGATTCTTAAATTTTTCTCACTTTTAAATTGCTTTTATGATTTTTTTTTTTTTTTTACTGTATACACGTAGCACCTGAACTATAAAACCTGGGCTTCCTTGGTGGCTCAGCTGGTAAAGAATCTCCCTGCCATGTGGGAGACCTGGGTTCGATCCCTGGGTTGGAAGATCCCCTGGAGACCCCCTGGAGAAAGGAACGGCTACCCACTCTAGTATTCTAGCGTGGATTCATGGAGAAATCCATGGACTCTATAGTCCATGGGGTTGCAAAGAGTCGGACACGACTGAGTGACTTTCCTTCACTCACTAGATTCAATTGAAAAGGAAACTTATCATCCCCAAGAACTGAAACCCAATCATCATTTTCTTAAGTAGAAGATTCCTGCGTTGTTGAGTTCCATGTGGGTACCATTGCCCACCAGAGGCTCTGAATTCGACATGTGGCATTTCTTTGTTAAAACAGGGATTAGCAATTGTTACTTACATACAAAGGGACTTTCTTCTCATCATAATCAGAACTGAAAGATGACTGAGAAGGGATTAGCATCTCATACTGTGATTCCTGTTGTATAAAGGCGTGAAAGTGTTAGTTGCTCAATGGTGGCTGATTCTTTGCGACCCCATGGACTGTAGCCCACTAGGCTCTTCTGCCCATGGAATTCTCCAGGCAAGGATACTGGAGTGGATTGCCATGCCCTTCTCCAGAGGATCTTTCCAACCCAGGGATCAAACCCAGGTCTCCTGCCTTGCAGACAGATTCTTTACCATCTGAGCCACCCAGGAAGCCCAGATAAAGGCATGCTGATATGCTAACATTCTCTTGGAGAATCTGTCCAAGACCAGAGTGACTGAAACTATCAACTCTTAGAAAGATGTAGGGAGAAATCATCATATCACCCTGTACTCTGCTGAAATGGGGAGGTACAGATTACACTTTAGGGTCTTAAGAAAAATCGGAGTTAGGAATCTGATTCGATGGCAGAAGCTTGCTGGTTGACTGCCAGGTGTCTGGGTCTTTTCCCGGCTTAGCCAGAAAGCCCAAACCTCCCCATCAATGTCTTTCAGCCTGTGCTCACTCAGCAGGCGGCCACTCGGTAGAGATGCTCTGTTATCAGAACCCTGTACGTTCCTCTCCTCCTGCACAGTGGCCACACCACATGGAAAACGCACTTAGAAGCCTACAGTTGGTAGATTCCCTTGATGTCTTCTATTTTTTCTACAAATAAAGAAACCAAGGCCCCAGTTCTGGAGGCTCTCTTGACCAAAAACTGGGAGAACATCCAACTGCCATGCCTGAGATACGCTGTAATAAAATTGGACTTTGAACCAGCCAGATCAGATTAAAGGCCTTCCTGACCGAGTAAAATCTCTTTTATTTTCTTTTATGAGATCCTTTTTATTTTGAGATAATTGTAGATGAACAGGCAGTTGTAAAAAATAATACACAATGAGCCCATGTACTCTTTACCCATTTTGATGAAGTTGAGTGGTTAAGTTGAGAAACTTGAGATGGGGACTGTCCTGATTGTCTGTGTGGGGCAGAGACATCACAGGAGTCCTTATAAAGAGAGAGGGCAGATGGGCAGAGTCAGAGATGTGGAGGTGGTTTAAAGATGGGGGAGGGGCTATCTTCTTTACCCATTCATCTGTTGATGGACTTCTAGGTCCATCTATGTCCTATCTATTGGGAACAGTGCTGCAATGAACTATTGCATGTATCCTTTCCAGTTACAGACTTGTCCAGATATAGACCCAGGGGTAGAATTGCTGGATCCCATGGCAACTCGATTTTAGTTTTTTGAGGAATGTCCATACTATTCTCCATAGTGGCTGTACTAGTTTACATTCCCACCAACAGTGGAGGAGGGTTCCCTTTTCTCACACCCTCTCCAGCATTGTTATTTGTAGCCTTCTTAGTGGTAGCCATTCTGACTGGTGTGAGATGGTGCCTCATCGTAGTTTTGATTTGCATTTCTCTGATAATCAGCAATGTTGAGCATCTTTTCTTGTGCCTGTTGGGATGGCATTGGTTTTGATGCCCTCAGCTCCCCACTCCAGAACATTCTTGAGCCTGCTCTGCAGGCTCTGGGTGGTTCTCATGGAAACCTGCTTTCAGGTGGCTGACAGGTGTGGATGAGCTCATTTCATGCTATCACATTGTAGGTGGACGTGTGTCTCACACAGGATGAGAGCCACCTCTGTCTTGAACTGTTATGCCCAGAGTCCGAGGCCCCAAAACTGAGAGAATAAGACATCCACAGCAATGCAAAAGCATGAAGGGGTGTTATTTCTAGCTCAAGCTAGGGCTCCCGCCACATCCAACGCAGTGGAGTGAAGCAAGGAGCCCCGAGCCCAGATTTACAGCAGTATTTATAGGTTTTAGAACAGAGAGTTGGCAAGGGATGATTGGCTGCAGGAGTTTCCTAATTGGCTAATCTTTATTGGCTGCAGGGGTTTCCTGGTATTTACTAATTGGCTATTGGCTGCAGGGGGATATCTTTTACGTCCTGATAAACTCAAACCAGGTTATGGGGAGTATACTGATTAGACAAGTCCTGGCATCCGCGGGGATGACCTCACTGGGCAATGACTCAGCCTTTCCCGTGAGTCCTCCCTTAGTCCCTGAAGCCTATCATGACGTTTGTTAGGTCCCAACAGAGCCAAGTCCTCTTGGAAACAGAAAAGAATAGAGCATCTCCTTGCTTCCTCTTCCCTGGTAGCTCAGATGGTAAAGAATCTGCCTGCAATGTGGGAGACCCAGGTTCAATCCCTGGGTCAGGAAGATCCCCTGGAGAAGGGCGTGACTACCCACTCCAGTATTCCTGCGTGGAGAATCCCCATGGACAGAGGAGCTTGGTGGGCTACAGTCCATGTGGTTGCAAAGAGTTGGACCTGACTAGTGACTAACTCTCACTTTGCTCCCTCTGCTCACCCTGCAGCAGCTTCCCCAGCAGCCCCCCTGCCCCCAAATCTGTCACCTGAAGTGGTGGTCAGGAATGAGAGAGGAAGCCATGTGCACGTCCTTGTGGTGGCCCTTGGTGGACTTCAGGGTCAGGAAGGGGATTCATCCTCTGCGGACAGTCATAGTCAACTGAGAGTTTGTAAGCAATGGGAATTCAACTCAGCTAGGTTCAGGGGATTTATTGATAGGCTCCAAGTAAGACTGTGTTCTGGTTATCGACTGATGCATAAGAAGCACTCCCAAACTTAACAAGTGAAACGCAATTTAGCATCACCTCTCACAGTTCTGGGGCTGGGCAGGGCTGTCTCATGGCTATAGCTATGGCAGCCAGGACTGGGTCCCTGAGCTGGTTTCTCAAGACCACTTTCTTCACTCACATCTCTGGCACCTCCGGCTCCTCTATGTGGTTTCTTTGTCTACCAGCAGAGCTTGGACTTGTTCTGTGCTCCAAGAAGCTGAAAGCGGAAGTTTCCAGACAATTATTGGCTGTCTCTGGAACCTGGCCAGGCCCACTTCTGTCGTTTCCTCTTGGTCAGATCAGCCAGAGGGCAGGTGGAGAAACTGGCCTAAGTCTTGGTGGAGAATGGGAAGGTCACATGGCATGAAAACAGATGGGCTGGGAGATGCGGTGGCTTCTTTGGGAAGATTCAGTCTACCACGACGAACTGGGTCCAGGTGCTTAGATGACGTCACTGGAAGCTCCTGTCTCCATCACTTTGGCTCTGTTCTCAGGAGGGCTTTCCAAGTGTGATAGCAATGTCGACTCAGAGTCTCTAGGATTCCCTTTTATCAGCTGATGCATGGCCATCCCTGAACCAGTCACTGTGATTCGGACTGCTCCAGCCCGCGTGAGCCTGGGGCTGTGTAATCAGTCCCACTTGACTGAGAGGACACAGAGGTTGGTGAGGGGGGGGCAGCGATTCTCCCCAAGAATGCTGTGCTGGGTGAGGAAGGATGGATATCCAGGCTGCTACATCACCTGCGGGTCTCCTTGCCCTCCCCGCTGGCCACTGTTCTGGTCCACCTTGAGTTACGAACACGCGGGACATGGTACCGAGTCTGCGGGTCTGGTCCTCTACCTGGGGAGATTCCCTACGCGTTCCTACCTGCTGCTTCTGCCCCACTCACCACAGACACAGAGGTGATAACACACAGCAAGACTTCCACATCTGTAGGCATTTTTCTCCTCCATGGAATTCTTGGGAATCTTTGTTGTCTAATTCAGTAAGTGAGCCCTCTCCCAAAGTACGTCATCTCCAAAAGAGGATAGAGAGATGACAGGCGCAGATTCCAGAGCCCCACTGCCTGGTTCCAATGCTGCCTCCATCACTCGCTATGTGGCCTTAGATAAGTTACTTTACCCCCCTGGGCTTCAGTTTTCTCACTTGTAAAATGGGGACTATACTAACCCCTACTTCACAGGGCTGTTGGGAGGATTAAAAGAGTTAACTCGTGTAAAATTCTTAGGACATTTTATTTTGCACGAAGCAAGTTCTTAAACAGTAGAACTTACTTTTCTTTCTAAAGTGTTCTTTATATAGTAAGGACATTTATTTCTCGCTTGTTAAATGTTTTACAAATATTTTTTTCCTGGGCTGTCGTTTGTCTTTTGACTTTGTCATGGCTTTGAGTCCTTTGGCTTGCAGAATTTTATAATATTTATGCACTCAAATGTATCCATCTTTTCCTGGGACAGCTGGAATTTCTTCTGTTTGTTTGTTTTATCAAGAAAGAACTTTCCTCTCTTTACTTTTGGGATGGATGAGGATTTAATGCTCATAAGAAGAAGAAAAGTGTTGAATCAATTTGTCAATACTGCACTTCTTTGTCCTTTAGACTTTTTCTTCTTTGTATTGACAATTTCCAGTGCAAGAAGCAAAGTTCCTGAAAATACTAATATTAGAGGACTCATTGCAAATCTTTGAAGACTCCATGAGGACGTAAATTGATGTTTAAATACAAGCTGTTCCTCAGAGACAAATGATTATTTTGTCGGCTGAATGAACCAAAATGAAAAGCTTGGCTTATAGAAACCATCATCTGCTTCAATCTTCCCTTATCTAAGGTCAAATTGAATGTTTTATGTTTAATTTTTCTTCCTGGACAGAAAGACATTCCGCCAAGACAGGATTGAGCGAAAGGAATTTTTCAATGCAGCAAAGTGTTTGGGAAAAAATGGACTTTTGTGAATCCCACTGGGGATCGTTTCATAACAGAAGTTTCACAATGTGCTGTGTTCGTGTCCCTGTGAAATTGGTTGTTTCTGCGTGGAGAGGCAAAGCAAGGAGGCTTGGGGTTTTGTTTTCGGACTCTGTGCCCCTGCAGTGGATGGCAGACAGAAGACCTGGGGGACCCCGGGCCTGGGACTCCCCTCCACCTGGTGCCTTTGCAAAGGCAAAGAAGAACAGTGTCTGGGAGAGCCCAGATGCTCTCTGGACAACTTACCAAAGTCCTGTCATTTAGTTGCAGTGACCCGTGTCCCAGGGCACTTTTGAGGACTTTTTTCCTTCCTCAATAGCCCTGAGAACATACTCCTGGCTACCTGAAACTCTGCTCTGCAGTCTCTCTGAGCCTCATCCATTATTTCAAGTTTCATCTTTTTTTAAAAAAAATTATGATATTGTTTTATGAATTTTTTAGAGACACATAGTATTATGATGTACATATTACTTTATTAGCTTTTAAAATGTGTTTATTTATTCATTTTTGGCTGTGCTGGGTCTTTGTTGCTGCACGTGAGCTTTCTCTAGTTGCGGCAAAGTGGAGTTACTCTCTAGTCGCGGTGTGTGGGCTTCTCATTGAGGCGGCTTCTCTTGTGGAGCTCACGCTCTAGGGTGTATGGACTTTAGTACTTGTGGGGTGAGCTTAGTTGCTCCGTGGTATGTGGTGTCTTCCTGGACCAGGGATCAAACCTGTGTCCCCTGCATCGGCAGGTAGATTCTTAACCACTGAACCACCAAGGAGTTCCAATCTTGGGCCTGTTTTGATCAGCCCTGAGTACCTCCGCTCTCAGCATCTCTGAAGCCTGGGCTAGGTTGAGGGGGCCAAGGCTGCCTGATTTATTTCCAGCTATTATAAGCTGTGCCCGGCAGGTTGCATGCATTCTCTCTCTCACACACTCACACAGTTTACTCACATGCAAAGAAAGGGTAAATATTACTGGAGTTGGAGAAGCAGAGTGGGGGTGATCGGGCTCCAAAAGGCGATAACAGGAGCCTCTAGCTGGTCTGGCCTTTGTTGGCCCTCCCTGGGGAGCCTGCCCCCTCCCCTTCTCCTCCCTCTTCCCTCGTCTGCAAGGTGATCCTGGGTCAGGTCTTCACCATTAAGAGCTGGATGTGGCTCTCTTGGCTGCCAGGGCCTCCATGGGCCCTGCTTTGTGGGAAATGAACAATTATAGGTTTCATAACCTTTCAAAGTGGGCTTCCTCTTTGACTAAAAATGCTCTACTGGGAATCTATTGTAAAGGCATATGATCTGAGATGTGCAGAGAGGTTTAGTTTCCAGTTCGGTTTGGGAAGTTAAAAGTTGGAGAAAACTTAAAGACTTAGTCATGGGGAGATTGCTGTTTAAAAAAAATCTACAGAACTTCCCTGGTGGTACAGTGGATGAGAATCCTCCTGTCAATGCAGGGGACATGGGTTCGATCCCTGGTCTGGGAAGGTTCGACATGCCAAGGGGCAACGAAGCCTGTGTGCTGAAACTACTGAAGTCTGCAAGCTTAGAGCTGGTGCTCTGCAAGAAGAGAAGCCATCGAAATGAGAAGTCTGCACGCCACAACAAAGAGTAGCCTCCATGTGCCACAACTAGAGAAAGCCCTCGAACAGCAGTGAAGACCCAGTGCAACTAAAAATAAAATAAACATATAAAAATTTTACAGTTCTTGCTTACTTATGTGTTGCTTTACTTACTGGGTGCACCAAGCAGTTTGCAGGCTCTTAGCTCCCCAAACAGTGATTGAACCTGTGCCCTCTGCAGTGAGAGCAGAGAGTCCTAAGCACTAGGTCTCCAGGGAATTCCCTACAGTAACTGTTTAGAATGTCATGTTGTGACATGACAAAACAAAGATGACGTCAAGGCACATTTATGAACATTGCAAGGAGTCTATGATACCACAAGTTTAAAAAATGTGGCTTATAAACCAGTATGTATGAATTGGTTCCTTTCTTTGTAAAATGTTTATGGAAGAGGTTTTGGAAGGATCTGCCTTAATAGATGATGTCTGTGCATCAGATTTTTTGAATCTAATCAGAGTCAGTCTCTAGTTTAGGGACCTTGCGCAAACCGGCCTTAGTTTCTTCATCTGCATAATGGGGGTGATAACCTCATTTTGCAATATTAAAGTTTTAAGAGGCATATGCTCAGTGTTTAGTCGTGTCTGACTCTTTGTAAACCGGTGGGCTATAGCGCACCAGGCTCCTCCATCCATGGGATTTTCCAGGCAAGAATACTGGAGTGAGTTGCCATTTCCTTCTCCATATTTAAGAGGATAGCATTTGTTTAAAACCCTTAGAAAAGTGTCTGGTACCCAGTGAGCTCATAATAAATATTACCTGTTATTACTGTCTGTATTTTCTGCATTGAACATACATTGTCTCTAGAATGAGAAAAAAATTACCTTTTGAATGAAAATCAAAAAGCAGGGAGACCGACCTGCTTCTGTGAGATTAAGTCCCATTCACTTTTCATTAATAATAACTGCACCTCTTTCCTGTCCTTAGGGGTCTCCTTTTCTTTTTTCTGGAAGACACAAGGAGAACAGTCCACATCAATCCCTTCTGCCTATGGAGGACAGGTTATTTCCAACGGGTTCAAAGTCTGCTCCAGCGGCGGCAAGGGTTCCGTGGAGCTATACACGCATAACAAATCTGTGACTTGGGAGGCCAGCTTCAGCCCCCCAGGTAAGGGTGCCACTGGTGTGAAAGATGCTCCGGGAGGTCGGGGAGGGGGGAAGGCGGGAGGAGGCCCGGTGTCCCGGCCCCCTCCACCTCCTGATAGGAAGTGGATGAACCCAATGGATGTAGAGCTGTGGGGCGCTATCCTTGGGGCACATGAGCCCCTTCCTAGTCCAAGGGGCTGCTTGGCAAGACTTACTGGAAAGGGTGAGATAGCATCCTTTGCTTAGATGTCTGCCTGGTTAGTTAAGGGCCAGGATTCCGCAGCCAGGCGCTTGGATTCCGTCTGACTGCAGGCAGTGTTACTGCGTCATGTTAGTGCACGGGAGCCTCAGTTTCCGTGCAGTGAAGATATTAAGGATACTTCGCTCACAGGCTGGAATATAGCGTCGGCCCAGTGCTTATTGTTTCTCCTTTTCCTGTCTTCCCCCTCTTTCTCCTGCATCTTCCTTTTGCCTTCTCCTCCTCTTCTTCTCCTTTTCTTTCCTCCTTCTCTGGCCCTCCTTCTTTTTAGTGGTGCAAACCTGCAAATGTTTCGACTTGATATGAGAAAGCCTTTGGAAAAGAGGGGCTGATGATGGAGGGAAAGAAAACCAGCCAGGGAGGGGCCCCGGGATTCAGGAAGGACGTTCCAGGACCTGGGAAGGGAAGGTGGAGGGGCGGGGAGCTGGGTGTGTGCAAATGTGCCTGAGATCCTAGGTGGGTGTTGGGAGGCCACATGGTTCTGTTCCACAGATTCCTGTTTCCTCTGGGGCACAGTGCGATCCTAGCTGACCAGGCAGGAGGGCAAAGGTGTGGGGCAGGCACCTGAGGGAAGCTGGAGGTCTGTGAACTAAGATGGAGAGAGGTGACCAGGGGCTCAGAGCATCTTCAGGTGGCATGGAGGGGACATCCAGTCCAGACTGCAGACTAAGAAGGGAATCTCACAGGTGGAAGGCAAACTGAGAGTCTAGAATGGTCTCTTCCAGGAGGAAGTGATGACATTCCTGACCTAGTTAAGGAAAACTCATTTTCTGGACCACTTCAAGGAAGGCTGTGTGTCTCCATTTTTTTTTTTTTTTTTTAAACATGGAGCCAAGCAGCCTGGGTCAGGTCTCGCTCTGTACCCTCTCTGCCAGCTATGTGGACCCAAGTGCCTTACTCACCCACCCTGTGTCTCAGCGTCCTCATCTGTATTGTCAGCACAGTGAGAGTATTAGGTCAAAGGGCGACTGTGAGAGTGAAGTGAGTTAACTTCTGCTGGTACTTTAAGCTGGGGTCAGGCTTGTACCTCTGGAAAAGGGGCAAATTCAGCGCATGCAGACTTTGCGAGAACTTTGCATGTCTGCCCTCTCTGATCCTCAGGGCCAGAAATCGTCTCTGCCTCGCCTCTCCTTCCTGACATGCATGTCCTGCACCTTGTTCACAGCTCTTATCATGTTCTCACTGCTATCAGTCTCTTATGTAACAGTGTGCTCTCCCTGCCCCTTTGGGGCTGACACAGTATCAGGTACTGAGAAGGTTTCTTGGTATGTTTTAACGTCAAATCTATTGAACCCTGATTGTTCATCTACCCAGAGAAATGGGGAGAATTGTACATATTTCTGCCTGACATTGTGCTCTTATTTGTTCCTTGAAGGTATTTTCACACTCAAGGACAATGATACTTTTCTAAAAATTATGAAATGAAGAGAAACATTTTTAATTTTTATTATTAAAAAAATGTATGTATCTATTTACTTTTGTCTGTGCTGGGTCTTTGTTGCTGTGTGGGGGCTTTTCTCTAGTTGCGGTGAGCAGGGATGTTGCTAGCCAAAATCTGGGACTTCTCTACCCACCAAAGCTGAATAAAAAAACAATATGAAAACAGAGTTTGAAAGAAATAGAAAGGTGGCTTTAATTCTCAGCCAGCAGAGAGGGTAACACAGTAGGCTTATACCTTAAGAATTGTGGCCCCCCTCCATGAGGAGTCTAGGGGTTTATATAAGGCAAGGGCTCACAGTCAGGAGTCAGTGATGAGGAACAAGGTGATAGGATCTTGACTTCTTCCTCTTGCATTGTTTCAAAGACAGTCATAACCTGGCTTCAGTAACCCAGTCACTGAGTCTGGCAGTTGGGTGTCTCTGTGGCCTTCTTTATGATATGTAACTGCAAGGGGAAGGGTGTTGTAAGGATGAACACCAGATACGGGATGGATTTAGCATAGAGTCAAAGGAAAAAATGTGAATTGTAGCTTCTGCAGAGTTAAGAGGCAGAAAAGCGAACTTTGATACAGACATGCAGAGTTAAGAGCAACTGAAGTAAAAAAAAAAACTAGGAATATTCAGGCCTGCTTACTGTTCTCTTTATCTTCTTTGTTCTGAAGAAAGGGAAAGACAAAAACTCATTCTCTGTTTTCCTTTTCACTGCAACAGGGGCTACTCTCTAGTTACAGTGTGTGAGCTTCTCATTGCGGTGGCTTCTCTTGTCGCAGAGCACCGGCTCTAGAGCTCGTGGACTTCAGTGTTGCAGGATGGGGGTTCAGTAGTTTTGACCCAACAGCTCTAGAATGCAGGCTCAATAGTCGTGGAGCATGGGCTCAGCTGCCCCATGCCACGTAGTATCTTCCCAGACCAGAGATGGAACCCATGTCCCCTGCATTGGCAGCTAGGTTCTTTAACCACTCACTGGACCACCAGCGAAGTCCTGACAGTGATACTTTGGACCTGTCTGGGATCCATGCTCTCCAGAGACTGAAGGTTAGAAAGTTGACCAATCCTGAGCGAGAAGCCTGGGGTAACTACTTACACATCCTATAAAGGGCCCCTTTCAGCACAGGTCACTGGGTGCATCTGAACACCCACTACACAATGAAATGAGGCCCTCTGTGGTGCCAGCTGTTGTCAAAGTCCGGCGAAATTTCTTCTTGTGGGTCAATGTGGTTCTCATGCAAGAGCCATGAGTCACCACCAAGGCTCCTGATGGAGGGTCTGGCGGAGCCAGGAGTGGTCTGTCCTCCCCCACGCTGCCATCACACGCTCAAGGTCAGGGCGGAGTTGGGTACCGGTGGCTTGAGGGCTGAATCAGGCTCTCAGGTATGTCTCACTGACTTGCCTGGGGGTGGTCTACGCTGGATTAAAAAATATTTTTGAACAAGTTAATTTTTAAAAAATAAGCTCTCCTTTTTAAAAAGTTTACTAAAAAAATTTTTTTTGACATGTACACACTGGACCATTAGTTATAATTTAATTTAACTTAAAATGGCAAAGGATATCTTTGAACAGGCTTCTGGGCTTTGGGGAGTGAGAGTAACTTCTTTCCTGAGCTCCTAAGACTGAGGGAAGTCAAATGTGTATTATGACCTGTGTGTGTGTGTGTGTGTTGTTAGTTGCTCAGTTGTGTCCGACTCTTTGTAACTCCATGGACTGTAGGCCATCATGCTTCTCTGTCCGTGGAATTCTCCTGGCAAGAATACTAGAGTGGGTTGCTATTCCCTTCTTCAGAGGATCTTCCCAACCCAAGGATCGAATCCAGGTCTCCTGAATTGCAGGCAAATTCTTTACCATTTGAGCCACCGCGGAAGCCCATATTATGACTTAGGACTCAACCAATGACCTACTATTATAAGGGAGAGAAATGTGTGTAAAACTGGGATGACCACCGAGTGTTGAGCTAGAACCCACGTCTTCAGAAGAGTGTGTCTGCTCTTTCCCAGGCCACTACTGGACTCACGTCCTGTTTACATGGAAGTCTGAGGAGGGCCTGAAAGTCTACGTCAATGGGACCCTGAGGACCTCAGACCCAAGTGGAAAAGCGTCTCCTGCCTACGGGGAGTCCAATGACAACCTCGTGCTGGGGTCTAAGCAGGACCAGACCAAGAGCTACGAGAACAGAGCTTTTGACGAGTTCATTATCTGGGAACGGGCTCTGACACCGGATGAGATCGCCATGTACTTCACAGCTGCCATTGGTCAGTGAGAGGGGCGGAGCTGAGAGCCGTGTGTGACGTCAGCTCTGGGGGGCGGGGACTTTCCTACCTACCGCCCCTTTACCAGCAGCAGATAGCTCTCTGCTCTCGCCTGCTGGGCTGTTGGTACTGCGGGCTGACTGCGTTCTGATCAGTTTTTTCTAAAACTCCTTTTCCCTAAGATGGAGGAATTCATAATTTACCAGAAACACACTGAGGTGAATATTCTCATGCTGGTCACCAGGGAATTTTTGAAGTTTGTGATAGATGGTTATGGAAAGTTTTGGGAAGCAAGTGTTCCCGGTCCATTTGATCCGCAAATGTTTGCCACATGCCTTCCGCGTGTCATACTCACCCGTGGACCCTCAGAGAGCCCCTCTGCCCACCTCCCTTCCTGCTCAGCACAGAGCGGTGGTTCAGACCAGGGACCTGGTGGACCGGCAGACCTGGTTTCAAAGTCTCGCTCAACCACGATGAGCCGTGGGACTTGGGAAGTCACTTTGTTAAAAAATTGAGGTAAAATTCATGTAATGTGAATGTCACCGTTTTATAGCACACGATTCAGTGGTACTTACTATGTCCACACGATCTGCAACCGTCCTCCCCAGAGAAACCCCGCCCCCATGAGCTGTCTGCCCCATTTCCTCCTCCCCTGCCCCTGGCAATCACTCTCTTTCTTTCTCTGTGGATTTACCTATCCTGGATATTCCGTATACAGGGAATCATATATGTGACATTTCGTGGCTCAAGTGATGTCGCTAGGGAATCTGTTTTGGACTTTGCCTTCTTTTGTTTTCTTGTGGTGCCAGGATGGCTGCCATTCCCTCCAGGAGCACATTCCTACCACCCCCCCCTCCCGTCCCCCGCCTCCCCTCCCCCAGGAAACCTTAGCGGGAGACAAGGGACTTCTTTTTTCTGTCATCTACTACCACCCTGCTGGCCATCACTGTTGTTGGCCCACACTGACCACGAACCAATTACTGTGGGTGGGGATGTGGAATATTCTGATTGGCTTAAGCCTGGGTCACAGTCCACCCCACTGAAATGACAGTGAGGTCAGGGTTCCCCCCACCAGTCCCCCTCCAGAGCACAATCAGGGCGCTGATCTCGCAGCCACTGTGCAAGCAAAACCAGCCTATATCCACAGCAGCCTCTGATGTCTCCATCTTTCACCGAGAAAACAGAATTCATTCCCTTTCACAGAGGTGACACAAGACAAAATACACCGTCCTTTAGGAGGAAAAAGGATATCAATTGACAGCAGTTTATTGCCTAAGATTCTGAGATTTGTCACCTAGAGACCAAGATAGCATCTGTACTTGTGTTATTGAGAGTCTCAAACGACTCCTGCCTCCTCAGGAGCTTACTGTTTTAGCATCACTGGAAAGAGGCTTTAATGTTCCTGGCCCTTTTAGCTGTCACAGCAAAACCTGTCACCAGGACATCTCTGGGCTCAGGGATGTGGCCTGTCAGTCTCCCCATCCCTACCTCCACCCCAGCTCTCTACCCCCGGCTGCCACGGTGCAGTGTGTCAGGAAGTCCCTGCAACTGAATCACGTGTGTGTGTTCACCCTCTCTCTTCACATTTGGGGAGGGCTCTGTGCGATTTTGGGAGACTGGAGAAATGCTCTCTTAATACTTGTGTATCCTGGGGGCTTCAGGCCCTACCTTTACTGAACCAGAACTGGACTCCTAATCCCACATCACTTGGGGATTTGGTTCTGAAGGCAGAGGCCATGATGTAAATCCTGTATTGAAACGTGTCCCTCAAAGACCCCTGAAGACCTGGTGTGGGGCTCCTGGACCATTACTTAGTCCAGCTCAGCTGGTTCAGGGCAGCTGTGCTCAGACAAACTGAGGCTGAAACCCAGCTGCTGTGGTGCTGTGCCCACAGGACAGGGTAGAACCTGTTCTTTGCATAAAGATCGGTCCGCACATGAAGCTGTGAGCAAGGCTGCAGGTGCCCAAAGAGGGAGAATTTCCCTGGGTGACCTGTCTGGAGGAGGCCCTTCTCTTAATCCCTTAGCTGGTGAGAAACAGGCAGAAAACAGTAAATCATGGCACACGTCTTGTTTCTTTTGGACTGTGCTGGGTCTTTATTGCTGTGCATGGAATCTCTCTGGTCGTGGTGAGTGGAGGCTACTCTTCCTTGCGGTGTGCAGGCTTCTCATTGTGGTGGTTTCTCTTGTTGCAGAGTGGGGGCTCTAGGCGAGAGGGCTTCAGTAGTTGCAGCTTGAGCACTTAGTGGCCCTGTGGCATGGGGGATCTTCCCAGAGCAGGGGTTGAACCTGTATCACTTGCATTGCAAGGTGGATTCTTAACCACCTTACCACCACAGAAGTCCCATGGCTACATCTTTGGTTTTGGATGTCTTTCTGATTGCGGTCATTCATAACTGACCACATGAGTTCTTGAATAGAATCCTCTGGATGGGAGGGGCTCAAGAAGATGGTCTCCCCACCACTTGACTGGGTTCCAGTATCATCTCGCTGGAAGGGAAGGGGCCAGGTTTCCTGTCTGTCCCAGCCCAGTGATTCACAACCCTCTGTATTTTATGTCTAACTAGTCCACAGGGTGATGGAAATCCATTTCTTTTGCTTCTTTATTTATTTGAAATTGGTGCAAGCTTGTATGAAATCATCTTTTTATATGATATTTTGCCTGAAGGGTGTTTCCAAGCAATTTAGACTATAAATGGAAAAATAATTTGATCTGTGAAAATCCATACAATCTCCCCATTTGGCTGATTTATTAGACCTTTATCTTTCCAGAAACATTCCTACTCACAGCATTCTCAGGCTCTCCTAGTTTGTGTCTGAAACTGGTAGATTTTTGTAAACAAAAAACAAAAAACAAAAAACACCAGGCCTTCCTGAGGGTGAACGAAGTGACCATGTTTCAGTCCTTAATTAAGTATTATTATTGTTGTTTTTTCCAGGAGAGCAGCTTTCACTGTCTTCAACATCACCCAGCTTCTCCGTGACACCCACAGTGAACACCATGGTGAGCAGATGCATTTAGTTTTGCCCCCCATCTTGGTGATGTCTCTTTGCTTGGATTATGTGCCAGGAGAGTGAGAATCCCATTAGACCAACTGGCTCTGTCTTGGTAGCCAGCGTTAGCACTAATTCTTGACGCTCAATGTGACTGAAGGGAAGACCCTCGGCTCCCCGTGACCTGTAGCCTCAGGTGCCCACATGGAGTCAACAAGACTTACCAAGGGTCACCCACCATGAGGCTGTTTCTTGGTGCACGTGGCACCATGACTGGAGAGTGAGAAGGGGGTGGCCTGGACACTTAGCTTGTCTCTGCACCATCTTCTTCTGATGTTTGAGGAAAGGATCCATTCCCTTAGAAAGTGTTCCCTTCTGATATGAGCATTTGTAATCAATCAACTTTCCTTCCATGAGAACTTTAACGTAATAGTGAGGGAATAGACTCTAGAACCACCTGTTTGGGTTCAAATCCCAGTTCTCTCATTTATTTCTGCATAATATGCTTAGTTTCATCTATCAATCACGTGTGTATTTCATGAGGTTGTTGTAAGGATGAAATGTTAATATATGTTAAATGGTCACAAGAGCATATCGGAAGTGCTATCATCATGATTATTATGGTGTGAGAAGCATGAGGCCCAAAGGACAGACTGAACTTCTGTAGACATCTTGGCTTTAGTCCTTAACAGAACTCATGTCACTGATTTCTTTCAGGTGCCCACCGATGCCTACCATCCCATCATAACCAACTTGACAGAGGAGAGGAAAAACTTCCGGAGTCCTGGAATTGTTCTGAGTTACCTTCAAAATATGTCCCTCAGCTTACCCAATAAATCCCTATCAGAGGAGACAGCATTCAACCTCACCAAGGTAATGGCTATGTGATTTCTATGCCCAGTTGATCAGGGATGGCAAACTGCCAGATCATGGCTGACAAGTGTGTCTTGTTTGACCTACATGGAGCTGAAAAAATCAGAAACTTTTATATAGAAGTCTGGATTTCAGAATTCTCATGAACAGCCAGATGGCGCGGACTACACACTGTGTAGTCAGCTCTACACAACTCGGTGGGAGTTTCCTTCAGATGAGACTCGACTCTTCATCTCCTTTTCCCAGTGTCCAGCCAGGCTGTCCTGTGTCTCCATCTACCTGGCCCCTTCGCATGCCTAGTCGCTTCAGTCATGTCCAATTCTGTGACCCTATGGACTGCAACCCACCAGGTTCCTCTGTCCGTGGGATTCTCCAAGCAAGAATTCTGGAGTGGGTTGCCAATACCCTCCTCCAGGGGATCTTCCTGACCCAGCAATCAAACCCGGGTTTCCTGCATTGCAGGAAAATTCTTTACTGTTTGAGCCACCAGGGAAGCCCCACTTGACCCCTGTAGGCATTTGAATTTGCAACTCTGGCTCTAAACTCTGCTACCTCCCTTGGCAACAGCTAGAATGCACAGTTGGGTCTTTGGCAGATTTAGCCATGGGGTCATAGTGTGACCCCAATGCTGTGATGTATCTCAATGGGAATTTCCAGAGTTATTGAAAACACTTAGTGAATGCACCGTGTATGGCACTAGAACCAAGGTACTTTCTCTTTACATTCTCCTCTTAAGGTAGAGGAGGATGCTGGGCTTGTATGGGTCTGATAACTTCAATCTCAGCTCAGGGCTCTTGGCTGCTGATATCCAGAGAAAAGAAATGTGAGACTGTTACACTTCAAAAGTATAGATAAGGGTTAAGAGCAGGATGTATAGGGTTTGATTGGTGGGATGAACATCTCTCTGCTGGTTACTTACTGTGCACCCTTGGTCAAGTTACTTTATATCTCTGCCTCACTTTGCTCATCTGAGATATGGGGAGATAATAGTAGTACTTACTTTATTGGGTTCTTAGAAGGTTCCTATGTGCATAGTATGACTCTGGCACTTTTTAAGAGTTCTCAGTCCTTCCTGGTTTCCTTGCTGAAGACAAACCCAAAGAAGCAGCCAAAAAAAGCACGGGAAAGCGTGTGTTCAGTAAACAAGACGTCTTGATTTGCTAGGAGGCATTTGTCCCAGTAGCTCTCCTGCCCAGGTGAGAGAAGCAAGAGTAAGCCTTCTCAGATTTTGTTTATTCATTCATAGAATGTGGTAAGTTCTAGGGATCCATGATGACCAAGAACTACTTCCTGCTTCCAAGAGGCTCAGGACTGAGAGGGTGAAGATGGACCATGGAGTCTGAAAAGTGTCCTGAGCTGCAGCCGCTCAGTGACTCTGGAGTCAGGCAAGCCTGGGTTTAACCCTTAGATCTATGCTGTTTTCAAGCCTCAGTTTCCCACTCTGTGACATAGGGATACTTCGATGACCCAAGTCTGTCTCTGTTAGAATGGTTTTGGTTGCAAGTAAGCAGTAAGATGACCAAGTATTGTTAAAATAGGGGCATTTAATTGCTTCACTCCAGGTTTGATTACTTCAGTCTTTCGTTCACAGCAGGGATCTAGGTGGTAGAACTGCAGTTCCCCTGGTATTCTATTCTATTTCCAAGTGACTGAAATGGCTCCAAACACTACACCTCACTGACAGAGACCAGGAGGAAAAGGAAAGGCAGGGGGCACTTCTGTCTCTACAGGGCAGGAAATTCTTTCCCGCGGTTCCCCTTGCAGTTCCCCTGACATGACCACGCCTAGACCAATCACTGGCCAAGGGAACGGAACTGGCTCTGTGGCTCAGCCAATCATATGGAGAAATGGGCGGGGCCAAGACAGCCCTGTATAAGCACTTTCAGGCTTCCGGCAGGAAGCAGTTCTGGGTTCTTTAGTTAAGCTCAGTGGGTGGGAGTGAGGCTATCCAGAGGGAGGGTCGAGGCCCTTCTGTAGTCTTGCAGGGATGTCTATATGGGAACATAAAATTTCATGCAAGTCTACACAGGAAACTATGTTAAAACTGGGTGATTTACTCTTTCAACTCCCCTGTTTCCCCTCAGATACATTGGACAGTGCCAGAGGTAGCAAAATAAAATGCTTTCAGGAGCCAGATGAACAAAGTAAATGGATATTAGGTCAGACAGGCAATAAGGAGGAGTAGAGACCGTGGCTCACCGGGAAGTACCCACTCATGGGGAGTAGCAGTGAGCTTCTCAAGAGCCTCCTGATTGTAACCATTATGTTTATCTCTTCTTATTTTGCAAGCAAAGCAAAAACCCAGAATTTTAAAATGGACTCTCACCCATTAAAAAAAAAAATAAAGAAAAGTGGGCAACTAACAAATTTAAAAGCAGTTGTGTACAAACCAAATAAAAGACATTTATGAATGGATGCAACCTGTGGGTTATCAGTTTGAAACCTCTGGTGGGGGCCATGTGGGGATGGATACTTGACTCTGAGTGTCCTGTAGAGGAATCATGTGGATTTACCCCAAACCCCAACAATTTGGATTGGGTGAGAAATAAAAATCTTTGGCATCCGTTATTCAATTTTCCATCATGTCCTGGCTTCTCACCACCAATAGTTGAACAAGAAAGTGAAAAGGAATTTCTTCTGCTGGGTAATAAGGTGGCCATTAGCCACACGTAGCTCTTGAACACTTGAACTGTGGCCAGTTCAAAGTGTAAAATACACCCTGGAGCTCTAAAATTTAGTGTAATAGGAGAATGTAAAATATCAAACTGATGATTTTTATATTGATTGCATGTTGAAGTGATATTTTAGCTATATTTGGCTAAGTAAAATATATTATTAAAAAGTAATTTCACCTGTTTTCTTTTAACTTTTAAAAATGTGGCCACTAGAAAATCTAAAACAAAAATTTGGCTTACATTATATTTCTATTCAAATGAACTGCTCTAGATCAGGAGTCAGCGACCTAAATACTTGCCACTGCCTAATGAGTGTCACCTGGAGCAAATAAGATACCATCTATCAAAGTGCTTTGTAAATATAACCTGATGCACTGATGAGAGCTATTTTCGTTTACTGCTGTATATATGCAAAACCCAGCCTGTGGTTGATGGAGATGAGAAAATGAAAGGTCTTATGATTTTGAGGCTTAAGAATATATGCTAAGCAGTGTCATCCTGTCTGCCTTTAGACTTTCTTAAACACCGTGGGAGAGGTTCTTCGGTTGCCCAGCTGGACTGCTGTATCAGAGGTAAGAGAAAAGAACATTTTGGTCTTCAGAAGTACCTTGGGAACCATTTTGTCTTCCTTGAAGTGGCATAAATATGGCCCAGTTCACATCTATAACAGAAATGATGCATCTCTCAGTCATGAGATCTGGGATATTAGAGCTCATTTCGACAGGATATGTGATTAATTTTCAATGCTCTGTTTTCTCTATGGATCAGAGCTCTGCAAACATCAGTACATGGTGTTTTCCTCAACACAGAGCAGGGAAATGGTTGAATTTCTTCATGAGGAATGTATACTTGTTTATCATTTTAGTAGGTTGTTTTTTTTTTTACCATCACATTTTCCCTGAATGATAATAAAACATATTTGATTAAAGATCACTGTATTAAATGAGAAAAGTCAAACCTGATAATATACACTTAATGATTATGAGTGATTATGTGTAGAAATCAAAGCAGCTTCTCCTTTTCTCTGTACTCTAAAGAATTAGGAGAATGAAATGCTTTCTTTTCTTTTTAAAAATAACTTTCTTGATTTTACTTATTTAAGAAATAAAACGTGTGAATATGTTTGGAGTAGTTAGAAAATGCAGATAATAAATACATATAAAATAAAAATCACCTGAAATTCTCAGACTGAGTGATAATGATTGTTCATATTCTTATATATATGTGAAAGTGAAGTCGCTCAGTCGTGTCCAACTCTTTGCGACCCCATGGACTGTAGCCTACCAGGCTCCTCCATCCATGGGATTTTCCAGGCAAGAGTACAGGAGTGTATTGCCATTTCCTTCTTCAGGGGATCTTCCCAACCCAGGGATTGAACCCGGGTCTCCTGCGTTGTAAGCAGACGCTTTTACCGTCTGAGCTACCAGGGAAGTCATATATATATATATGTGTGTGTGTGTGTGTGTGTGTGTGTGTTTCTTACAATCTAGTTTTCAGTTCTCTTATATGCATATAATAGAAATTTCTCTCTCTGTTTCTCTCTCTCTTTTTTGGCCACAACATGTGGTTTGTGGGATTTTAGTTCCCTGACCAGAGATTGAACCTGCACCCTAGGTAGTGAGAGCACAGAGTCTTAACCATTGGACTGCCAGGGAATTGTATATAATTACATATAATTCTTATATGCATATATTCTGTAAATATGCTATTTGAATTTACTAGTTTCTCTTTAATTAGAATATTTCCTAATGATAATAAGTATTCTTCAGCAATGCTGTATAAGTCAGGCTAGGTTAGGCTATGTCACCATTACAAATAGACTGTACATCCCAGTGGCTCCATGCAGTGGACATTTAGTTCTCAATCATGCCAAATATGATGTGAGTCTGGGGAGCCTCTTCTCTGCCCAGTGACCTGATTCCTGGCTCTGCCCATTTTCTGAGGCTACTGTTTCAACATGTGACTTCCTGGGTTGCCCAGCAGGGGTGGAGAAGCGGGGAGGAGGAGAACTCTTGACTGTCTTGCCTGGAAGGGCCGCAAGCACACCGTTATTTAAAGTACTCCTTCTCCTGAACTCCTATAGTGTTTAAAACATAGCTGCCAGTTTGTGGCAGAATGACCTCTCCTTCTCAGTATGAGTGAGATTGCTCCAAGATTTACACCTGAACTTTTTATTTGAACAGCTTCAAATAGAATGGGAAGGGACTTCACAGTGGCAAAGGAAGAGAAAAACAGTCATGAGCTTAAGATCAATATAATATTCCCTAGAAAAAAATTCTGTTTTAAAAGACACAGTCCTCCAAAGTTGATGATTTCCGGGGGGACAGAACTGCCACCTAGCAAGCCCCCAGGAGATGGCCAAGGAGGACCTGAGCAAATATCCTTTCAGCATCATTTTACATGAACTTTTTCTGAATGCTCTGCCACAAAATATGAATAATCATGAAACTATTCAGATTCAGGCAGGCTCTACTGTGTGTTAAAGGGAAGGTATGAATTAGTCACTACCCAACAGAACTGCATGCCAGAAACACAGATTTTCATGTGCTTAACTGTGCTTGGCTGATTGAAGTCAGGCCATGGGCCTGAAAGAAAATGTCTAAAATTGGCCTCCATGTTCTATTTCCAGCTCATTAGACTCTTATGGAGCATATGTTTGTGAGAGAACGCCTGGGACACTTAGCAACAGATGGATGCTTTTTTCAGAAGGGTGGGAAGGAGAGAGGGGTGTGATGGCAGAGATTCACACACCACACCCTCAGGGGAACTGAGATGCCCCCTCCCTGCTAGACGTGTGTCTGAGGATAAGGGGCAATCAGCCCAGTCTGAGCGGGCTGCAGAGATACAGGGTGTCCTGGAGGGACTCCCTGCCTCCTTGGGGACAGCACCCACTAGGATTGCCTCTGCTTTGGGGACTCAGAGTGGAGAGGACCTTGGAAAAAGGAAGACACACACCAGGCTTGTCAAGGAGGCCAGGGGTGACTTGGGGTGCTGGCACCTTCAAAGTACCCTCCCCTTTGTGGAGATTAGGACAGAACTGCTGTCTTCATCCTGGAGGGGGTTGGGAGCAATGAGCCCCCTCCTCATGAAGCAGAAGAGGATGGAGTAGGGGGTGCAGATCAGAGAGATGCCAAGGTCCCCAGTGAGTTCAGAGTGGACCCAGGACCAGGTCCAGTCACTCTGTGTCTGAGTGTGGAAGCCTTGGAGCTGATGCTCTGGTGACTGGGGGGTCAGCCTCAGCCAGTATTCACGTTGTGTGAGCTCTGCTGGGGCGGGTGACCTCAGCGGTCCCCTCCACACCTGTGAAATAGGTCAGCGGTGTGACTGTTTCTCCTCTCACCTGGTCGTCGTGAGGCCAGAGCTTGGCCGGAAACATCACTCAGCCGATGCTGGGTGTCCTCCTCTGCAGGAATGTTGACAGTGAACTTGAAGCTTGATCTTGTGCGGTTGTGCTTTCGATGCCTCCAACTCATGCACGTGCTGAGTGAGCCCCATCTTCACGTCTCCTTCCTGTTGTGATGTTGTTTCAGGACAGCGCTGTGGTGCCAGGCTTGATAGACACCATCGACACCGTCATGAGCCATATAACTTACAACCTGCAGGCCAGCAAGCCCCAGGTCGCCATCGTGGGTTCCTCGTCCATGGCAGGTAGCTCGGCAGTGGGGGTGTGGGTGAGGCTGGCTGTGCAGCAGGCGAGGGTGGGTGGAAGCGGGGGTGCAGGCAATGCCACCTGCTTGTTGAATTCTGCTGTACTCCTGCATTTTCTTGCGTGCACCCAGGTACACATAAACCTCACATGCCATGCGTGGAGATGCACCTCTTCATTGTCCTAAACTACGTTGCCTGATGTGCAGTGACATTTTGGAGAAAGACAGAGTTAGGTCAGAACAACTGTGCTCAGCTGGGATGTGCACATAGGACCACGAGAGCCTTTGAGACTGACTTAAGGGCCAGATTCATCTCGGTGACAACTGTCTCAGTGCAGGGCAGATGAGCGGCAGCAGCCCCCAGAGTGTCTGTGGGGTACCAGGTTCCCTAGGGTCAGCTGCAGGTTTCTCCAAGATATTGGTCACATGGTCTCCTACAAGTGGACATCATGGTTCTTGATATTTTCAGAGTCTGTGTCTAGGGAGCATGTGTGCATGCTAAGTTGCTCAATCATGTCCGACTCTCTGTGACCCCACGGACTATAGCCCGCCAGACTCCACTGTCCATGGGAGTTTCCAGGCAAGAATACTGGAGTGGGTTGCCGTTTACTCCTCCACGGGATCTTCCTGACCTAGGGATCTCACCTGAGTCTCCCGTGTTGGCAGGCGGGTTCTTTACCACTAGCACCACCTGGGAAGCTTGGCACCCTAATACTTTATCACCAGAGCCTCAGTTCTGGAAAGGAAGCTTCATTCACTCACTTGGGTTGGTTTTAATGGGAGTTTGTCGGCCAAGGCAGGTCCCTCCATGCGGTGATGCTTTTAGCCTCACTTAGAAGATGAGTGTCATGGGCATTTCATTTTCCTGTGTCTTGTGGGGTCCCTGGTGTGGAGGAGGAGCCCCGCAGCACGGGGGTCTCCCTGCCAGATTGGATGCGGTCAGTGCTGAGGCATCTTAAGCTGAGGGGCTACCCTGAGGGCAGAGGGGTCACCTCGGGCCAGGAGCCCCACCCACGCCCACACACAGCGGGTGGCAGCCAGACAGGTCTGCCACATGGTCACAATTACTGCTCTGGACACTCATTTTTTAGGTTCTTGTTTCCTAAAGGTAATTACACTCCCCAGGAGAGCTCATTCTGTCAAAAAAAAGCAAAAGCAGATGGGATTTTATAGCCCAGTTTCCTGCTCTGGAGTTGACTGACTACAGCTTCATCTCTCTGGCTTGTTTTAGACTTTTCAGTGGCCAAAGTGCTCCCCAAGACCATGAATTCCTCCCACTACCGCTTCCCGGCCCGGGGGCAGAACTACATCGAGATCCCCCACGAGGCTTTCCACAGCCAAGGTGAGTGCTGCTTGGGACCCTTGCAGAGGGACTCAGCCTGTGAGCTGTGACCAGGCCGAGGGGCTGCCCCAGCCTTCCTCCCTGTGCCAATAGGGCCAGGTTTCCATGGTGGGAACACTGTGCATCATTGACGCTCCTGAGATGTCTTCATAATGCCGACTACAATCAGGCCTTGAGCGCTGGGACGGAGGAGGCAGGCTGGCAATCTGCATTCTACACTTGCTCACTGGAGGATTCTTAGCGGACCATAAGCTGATGTGGCCACCTCCTCTCCCTGCTGGGGTGGCCTCAGGCTGGGTGGCTGGGTGAGGGATTTTGTCTGCTCAGGAGCCTGGAGTTCTCCTCCTGGGCAGCTGAAGTCAGGGTTAGTGATGGGACAGCAGCCAAGGTGATCTCAATTACTCTCTAGGGGGGCCCGAGTGGCTCTGGCCATTTTTGCTCTCGTGACTGTCCCCCTGCCCCTTGAAAGATGACTGTGTCTCTGCAGGCGTGTCATTCTGTCCCAGGGACCTTGGGCAGTCAAGGGAGTTGCAGATTCTCGGCACCTGACCATCTGGCCAGAGGCCACGCGCTTCCCATTCTACCTTCAAGACTGAGGACCAGTCTGGGTGGTGGTCCCCTCTCCAGCTCGGGGCCCTCACTCCCCAGCCCTTGGGAGCTGACCTCTGCTCCCTGTACCCTCTAGTTTGCTCTGTGAAGGGTACTCAGGGATGCTGGGGTGTTCTGCTCTCAGGGGACTGTCCTCCCACACTTGGATTGAACTGTAGAAGGGAGAGGTCCAGGGGCAATGCCAAGGTTGACCTAAGGCATACCACTGCATGTGGGGTCTCATCTCATGTGGCCGCTTTTACTGTTAGAAATCCCCAGGTTTTCAGAATCAGCAAGATCACAGCCTCATGTGGTCTGCCCACATGGAAACTTCTCAAACTTGGCAGTAGAACTAACTGGTCACAAGTACCGACTCCGTGGCTGAAATTCCTGGGCTCGAATCCCAGTTCAGCCACTCAACTGGGCAAGTTACTGAACCTGCCCAGCCTCCGTTTCCTCATCTGTAACTTAGGGGACAGCCTTAGTATCTGCCCCAATCTTTTGTGGTGAGAATTAGAAGAGACAGCTCTTACACCAGTACCTGGCCCATAGTAAATGTGACATGAATTGTTAATATACATTCCTGAAGTTTCAACACGCTCAACAGATATCCTGAAGAACTCAGGAAGCATCGGGGGACTTGCTCCTCCCAACCTCCTATTAAGCTAGCATAAGGAGGTAACAGAATGGATGATTCCTGTTTCCAAGTTGGAATAGCACAGAGAGGTGGGACCCAGCAGAAGGAGTGACAGGTGTCTGGGTGACTTGTGAATCCTGCGTCCACTGCCTCACTGGAGTGCTGAGATTGCTGTAAATACTGCAAACACAGATAGCCCATAACATTCACTCATGGCTGCAGTGCTATTGCCCGGTACCAACCACAGCTCAACCGGGCTCTGCCTTCAGAGGCGCATGGTGTTCCTGGAATGTCTACCCACCCACCCACTCACTCTCCGCCAAGAGTTGTAGCATCCACGTGCCCAGAGATGGCTCGGGGCGGAGCAGGGAGTGGTTGCCGTGGCTGCACTCACAGTTGAAGGGTGGAGTGGAATCTCTACTGGAACTCTGTCCTCATGGTCAGTTCTGCCCCTGAATGCCCCTCCCCTTGCCCCTGAGGAGCTGCTGGGTTCCCGGGTCTGAGATCTACACTGTGTGTTGCTGGGCAAGCACTTTTGATGGGGGCTTTGTGTTTCTCTTGTTTATCACTGGGGATGCTGACAGGTGTCTGGTCGTCTGCTCTTTCCCCAGCCTGGACCACCATCGTGGGGCTTCTCTACCATTCGGTGCACTATTACTTGAGCAACATCCAGCCGGCCAACACCAAGTGAGTTTCTGGGGGCCACGTAACATGGAGTGGGGAGGGGTGCCTGTTTGCTGGGTAGCAGACCACTGGGACACCCCCACCTCCCTGCCACCAGAGGCTCATGCAGTATTGTATCAGCGAACTTGTGGTGCCAGTGCCTGGTGCTTCTCTGTTAGAGCAAAGGAAGAAGATGCAGGGCTGCCTGCACTGGGGATTCATCAAGCCTCAGGGGCATGGGCTGATAGTGCAGTGGTCAGGAGCACCGGCTGAGTGACCATTCTACCTGGAACTGTGTGACCTTGGACAAGTCAGTTGACCCCTCTGAGCCTCAGTTTCCACTTCTGTAAAATGGGAAATGAGCAGCACATGCCTACATCAGTCAAGACTGTGTTGGATATATCAGCTTAGGCAGAAGGGAGAGGTCATGGCACTAAGAAGGGCAGGAGTAGTCAGCTTCAAGCATGGCTGGATCCATGGACCCAGAAGATATTGCTATGACCTGGTCTCTCCTTTTCCTGCCTCTGCTCTCCCCCATGTCAACTCATTTCCTGGCAAGCCCCTTCATAAAGGCATTGCTGGCTCCCGTAGATTCAGACCCATATGGGTTTGGGTCCTGAGATCTCAAGAAGGAAAGTAATTGTCTTTTATGAATGAAAGGTCAGTTTCATTCAAAATCTAGAAAAGACTGTGATTGGCCAACTTGGGTCACGTGCCCATCCTGGCCCCCAGTCATGGTGGGAGAAGATCCTGCTCTCTCATTGGCCATGTCTGTTCACATGACCTTCTAGAATTTGGGGGTGGAGCAGCTAAAAAGGGGACGACGGAGGATGAGATGGCTGGATGGCCTTACTGACTCGATGAACATGAATCTGAGTGAACTCCGGGAGTTGGTGATGGACAGGGAGGCCTGGTGTGCTGCGATTCATGGGGTTGCAAAGAGTCGGACACGACTGAGCGACTGAACTGAACTGAACAGCTGTACTCAGACCACAGGGAGGGGCTGGTTCCCTCAGGAAAGATTAGGCATGGGGCCTGTTCCTCCCTTTCAAGGGGTCCCTTGGAGGGACAGGGAAGTAGACCCTAGGGCCAGGGCAGAGAAATTTCCAGTGAGGTATGAGCCCAAGGGGCCCATTTCTACAGTTAATGTTTGGAAGGCAAAGCCGTTTCTGTTGGCCGCAGATCCGCCCTAAATGGGGTCCCTGCAGAGGGCAGCAGGCAGGCTCTGGTCCATCTCTCTTCCCGGGTGTCTGGCACAGCGCCCGGCCCAGAGTGGAGGCTCTAAAAAGGCGCTTGGAGACAGGGCTGTGCATCTCAGAGGGAGCCGCACAGTGCCTCCACCCCTGGCCCCGACGAGGCCCTGCTTCCCTCCCCTGCCAGGACCACGCCTGGGAAAGCTGATAGTATGAGAAAGCATGTTCCTGCAAGCTCACTATCTCTGCTGATGGGAAGGCGCTGCGGGGGCGGGTTTCGGACGCTGGTGCGGCTGCTGGGTATTTGGAGTCCTGTGTGATGGAAAGCAGGCAGCTATTTTTAACCGCTTACAGATAAAGGAGAAATGAGAAATACTTTCTAATGATGCAAATAGTCCTGTTATCGTGGGCTCTCTCAGAGGAAGCCTCTTCTCCCACCTGATACCAGGGAGCAGCTCTTGGTACAAAACCCTGGGCTAGGCCTGGGGGAAGCAGGCAGTCGTGGTTTAGCTGACTTGGAGCGAAGCCTTGTTCTGGGTGTGATTGCCGGGGAGAGCCTGCACGTTGTCAGATTTTAACCTGGCACCATGGGTGTGCTTTCCAGAATTCTTCAGGAAAGTCACAAAGGAAGCAACCTGCTTTCCTTGGAAATGTGCCCTCTAGACTATTTGGGGGAAATTTCTCCAAACCCAAGATTATGAATGAATAGTGGACCCAGCCTTAGCCCCAGTTTATGTATTTACCTCTCTCATGGCTGGAGGTTCAGACTGAAACAAACTTCTCAGTGAAATCCATAAAAATGTGTATTTCTGGGGATGGCCAAAGCCTTCTGTGGGTTGGAGTAAGGGTGTGGGGAGGACCATGTTTATACCACATTTGCAGTGCCCCTCATCCTTGGGAAAGAGGACAAGGCAGGACTGAGGGTTACATATGGCAGTGGGTGCTTTGATTCACTGTGACCAGAAACACACTCTCTCTGGGTGTTGGCAAAGTTTTGCATAAAGGTCCAGATGGTTAATATTTTTGGCTTTATCTGCTATACTGTTTCTGTCACATCTGCTGTGTAAAGGCAGCCCTGGACAATACATAAACAGGGGTGGCTGAGTGCCAGTAAATCTTATTTATAAGGCCAGGCAGTGCCTATGGTTTGCACAGCCCTGGTGGGCACTGTTATATCAGTGCTGGTGGCAGTGACGGGGACAGGGCTAAGTCTGCCCTGCTGTGGGGAGTCCATGCTTAAAGCTTGACCACCAGGTGTGATTGTCCTCCATCCTAAGCAGGGGTCCCCAAGCTCCTGGATCTAATGCCTGCTGATCTGAGGTGGAGCTGATGTAATAATAATCTAGAGTGCACAATAAATGTAATGCACTTGAATTATTCCAAGACCGTCCCTCAACCCCTCCCCTTGTTCATGGAAAAATTGTCTTCCACAAAACTGTTCCCTGGTGCCAAAAATATTGGGGACCACTGATCCTAAGGGCTCCAACCCTCCCATCCCTCTCCTCTCACTGCCAGGGGTCTCCAGGCAGAACTCCCTGGAGCCTCAGGACCCAGGGCGCCATGATCTGCTCTCACACCCTCTGCAAGTTGTGGGCTGAGAGACTCACACAGGCAAAGAGCCCCCCAACTCACAGCCCTCTATCCACTGCAACATTAATACCATGGACCTCTGAACTCTGCCAGCAGTGAATGCAAGCGTTCAGTTATTTTCCCCAAGTCAAAACAGAATGATTTTGCGATGATGACCACTTATTTTTAAGGTGTTGGGTCTTCAGTTCTAAGGTTAACGTGATGCAAAGATGTCTTGTTGTCAACATTAACCTCAGAAAGAATCACCCCTTGGGCCCATCAAGTGTGGTCCCTATATTTGTTGTCTTAGCTCCTGTAGCACGAGGTGGCACAGGGGTGACACCAGCTGTGGTTCACATGCAGACTCGGAGCCAGGCTCCCGGCTTTTTACTCCCAGTCAGCCACCCTGCCCAGCTGGTGAACTTGACACAAGCCCGGCGGTCTGTCTGCCTGCTTGCTTCTTTCCAGGAGAGGATGGCTGTCCTGATTTCTAAGGACTTCTGTGAGCTCTGAGTTAATGGTTTAAGTAAAGCTCGGTGCCCTTGAACGTGATAGGTAAGCTCTTCCTTTGTCATCGCTTAAGATGCTTGGCTGTTCTCCCATTCTCTGCCTTTAAGATGATTATCGAATTCCACGCACAATTGGAAGCAGATTAATGCAATCGCCTTGATAGTGTTCTGGTGTTCCCACTTTCTTGAACAGCTGACATCATTCCACTTCAGTTTTGTGTGTTATCACCCTTACACATTTATGTTTTTTGGGTGTGAGGTTGAAAGGATGCAGTGGAATCGTGACATCCTTTAAACCTCCCTGGGGTGTGGAGTCAGCACATGAGATTGATGGGACAGGAGGGTGACAGGGCTGGATGGGCTCTTCCCCCGACCCTTCCTCTGTTGACCACTCTGGGCCCCACTGATGTCTGCCCTGGGGCAATGACTGACCATCCACAGGTCCTGGATGGGGTCGTCCTTTGTCCCTGCATGGGCCTGGACTCAAGGGATCCTCTGAGGTCCCTGTCTCTGGCCCCATAGTGATGAGAAATGTTCAGTTCTTACTGATTCTCATCTGCCAGCTGGGACAGCTGTTCCTTCAAACCAGCGATCCGAGCTGGACAGGGCGCAGAGTCACCTGCTCCTCCTCCATAGATGGGCCTGGGACTCAGAAGGGATGGGACTCCTTGACTGAAGGGCTGGGACTCGGGCCTCTGGATTTCAGCCACTCAGTGATGGACTCACTTGTGCTTCAGAAGGATATGTTCCAGGGGTAGACTTAACTTTAATGTCTGCATTTCTTTTTATTTTTAATGCTACGTGTTTTCATTTATTTTTTTGGCCATGCTGTGAGGCATGTGGGAGCTCCCAGGCCAGGAATTGAACCCTTGCACCCTGCATTGGAAGCATGGAGTCTTAACTGCTGGTCCTCCAGGGAATTCCCCTGTCTTCACGTCTTTGTAAAGCCAAGCCATCCAGGCAGAAAGAATGACAGGGTCAGAATCACTGTGTAGCAGTCCGTGGTATAGCCACTGATTTGGACAGTCATCCTTAATGCTGACACCCCTGGGCGAGGGGTTGTGTGGAGACAGGATTCTTCCCTGTTGCTCCACAGGATACCTGTTAATCACTATGTGAGAAGGTCCTGGAGAGCAGAGACCACTTTAGTCAAGGGGTCATGCTCAGTCTCACGGACATCGGGGCAGGCTGATGTCCTGCATCCCCTGATGGGAAGCAGTGGCAAGAGCCATCCTGCCCCCAGATGCTCGGCCTGATGCTCCCCATGAAGAAACAGTCAAGGGCTATTTTGTAAAACCTTGATTTGGACTGTCACCTGCCCATGCAGTGGAAGCAGTAACAGGAGCAGGGCCTGTTCCAGGTCAGAGGGGACTGGGGGGACATGGTGACTAAATGGATGCTGCCCCTTCCTTGACGGGAAAGCAGAGCTCTGACAGACACCCTGGGGACACTGAGGACGCTGGACTGTAGACTGGGCACCAGATCATGGGTTGAAGCTGGGTCAGATTTCTGAGCGTGGTGATGGTTAGGGTGGTTATGTAGGAGGCAGTCTTTATTTTTAGAAGATACACTTAAAGTATTTAGAGTTGGAGTGTCATGATGTACTTTCTGATGATTCAGCAAAAAGAAGGGGCGTGTGTGTGTGAGAGAGAGAGAGATGCCAGACAAAGCAAAAATGGCAGAATGGTAGGAGCTGGGAGTCTAGGTGCACTGTTTCTAGCATTTTCTGTTGACATGACTCTTGCAATGCAAGGTTTGGAGAGGAGGGTCCTGGCTGGGGCAGAGATTCTGGTTCTTGCCATTCTCTCTTGAGAGACCCCACTGAACTACTTTATTATATTTTGGCTGTGCGGAGTTTTCGTTGCTCTCTGGGTGTTTTCTCTAGTTACAGTGCACAGGCTTCTTGAGGCAATGGCTTCTCTTGTTGGGGAGCATGAGCTCAAGGGCATGGGAGCGCAATAGTTGCTTGCAGCATGTGGGATCCTCCTGGATCAGGGATCAAACCTGTGTCTCCAGCATTGGCAGGCAGACTCTTTATCACTGAAACACCAGGGAACTACTTCTTGATACCAAGAACTTAGCGACTTAGAACTTAGAACTTACCTGGGCACCACGGAGGTCATGTCCACCATCCTGGTGGATGCTCTCTGTTTTTGCCTGTCAGTCAGAGGCTACTCATACCACTTGAGAATTCTCCCAAGTCTCTCCAAGGCTCTCCCCCACGTCTCCATGTGCATCATCTTTCAGGCCTTTCAGGAGGTTTTAGTTTCCTCTGCTTAGCATTTCTTGTCCCCTCACTGCCCCCTCAAGCATCAGTGAGAATGCAGCTCTGATAGAAAGGATGGGGATGGACTCCAGAGTGAGCAGGACACCATGTTTGAGCAGGAACTTGCTAGAAAAGGAGTTCATTTACTAGGGGATATTTCCAGTTTTACTCTTTGTATTAAATCTCCATGTACAACCTGGTTTACCTGTTGCTGTTGTTCAGTCACTCAGTTGTGTCCGACTCTTTGCGACCCTATAACTGCAGCACACCAAGCTTCCCTGTCCTTCACCATCTCCTGGAGTTTGCTCAAACTCATGTCCATTGATTCAGTGATGCCATCCAACCATCTCATCCTCTGTCACCTACTTCTCCTCCTGTCCTCGCTCTTTCCCAGCATCAAGGTCTTTTCCAATGAATTGGCTCTTAGCATCAGGTGGCCAAAGTATTGGAGCTTCTGCTGCAGCCCCAGTCCTTCCAATGAATATTCAGGGTTGCTTTCCTTTAGGATTGACTGGTTTGATTTTCTTGCTGTCCATGGGACTCTCAAGAGTCTTCTCCAGCACCACAGTCCAAAAGCATCAGTTCTTTGGCTCTCAGCCTTCTGGTTCACCTGTGGGGCCCTCATACTTGGAGTGGTCTTTTAATGAGACCACTTTTTCTTATTCCACGCATGCTGATTTCTCTTGCTTGAGGACCAGAACTGAGCTCTCCGTGTGCTTGGGTGTTCTGCTTGCAGATTTCAGAGTTCCCAGATCTGCCCTAGAGATCCTGAAATCTTCCATCCTTTCTTTGCTTTCTTTTTTTAATTTTTAAATTTTTGCAATGTTACATTGGTTTCTGTGGTACAACAACTCGAGTCAGTCATACATATGTCCCCTCCCTGTTAAGTCTCCCTCCCCTCCCGCATCCCATCCCACAGAGCGCCAGCCTGGGCTCCCTGTGTTATGCAGCAACTTCTCACCAGTTATCCATCTTACACAGGACAGTGTACATATGTTGACGCTACTTTCTTCATTCGTCCCACTCTCTCCCTCCCCCGTGGTGTCCATGTCCTCAAATCCATTCTCTACATCTGTGTCTCCATTCCTTCCTGCAAACAGGCTCTTCAATACCCTTTTTCTAGATTCCATATATATGTGTTAATACATGATATTTGTTTTTCTCTTTCTGACTTACTTTGCTCTGTATAACAGGCTCTAGTTTGATCCACCTCACTAGAACTGACTCAAATTCATTCTTTTTTTATGGCTGAATAATATTCCACTGTATATATGTACCACAGCTTCTTTATCCATTCATCTGTTAATGGACATCTAGGTTGCTTCCATGTGCTGGCTATTGTAAACGGTATGCAATGAACACTGGGGTACATGTATCTTTTGGAATTGTGGTTTCCTCAGGGTATATGCCAGTAGTGGGATTCCTGGGCTGTATGGTAGATTTATTCCTAGTTTTTTAAGGAATCTCCATACTGTTCTCCATAATGGCCGTTTCCATTTACATTCTCACCAACAGTGTAGGAGAATTCCTTTTTTCTCCACATCCTCTCCAACATTTATTTCTTGTAGATTTTCTGATGATGGCCATTCTGACTGGTGTGAGATGATACCTCATTATAGTTTTAATTTGCATTTCTCTGGTAATTAGGGATGTTGACAGTCTTTTCATGTGTTTTTTTGGCCATCTGTGTGTCTTCTTTGGAGGGATGTCTATTTAGGTCTCCTGCCCATCTTTTGATTGGCCTTTTTGCTTTTCTGATATTGAGCTGTGTGAGCTGCTTATATATATTCTGGAGATTACTCCTCTGTCAGTTGTTTCTTTTGCAGTTGTTTTCTCCCATTCTGAGGGTTGTCTGAACCTTGTTTTTATTGTTTCTTTTGTTGTGCAAGACTCCTCCTTGACCCACCTCCTAGAGTCATGGAAATAAAAACAGAATAAACAAATGGGACCTCTCCATGCGTAATCTAAGGCACAGATGACCAGCGGAGGGGTCGTGGCTCAAATGTACTGAAATATGTAAGGGTGTAGGGCTGGACTTTGGCCTGTGTCAATCAGGTCCCCAGGGGCACCAGATGAGTAATTTGGGGGAAGTTAGAGGGAGAGGCCATTTGCCAGGCTGTGCTCAGGGTGTGCTCCCTACTATAAAGGATAGAGTAATAACAGGAGGGCTTCCCAGGTGGCTCGGTAAAGGGGGTAAAGAATCTGCCTGCCAATGCAGGAGACTCAGGTTTGATCCTTGGCTTGAGAAGATCCTCTGGGGGAGGGCATGGCAACCCACTCCAGTATTCTTGCCCAGAGAATCCCATGGACATAAGAGCCTGGCGGGCTACAGTCCATGGGGTCACAAAAGAGTCCACACGACGTAATGACTAAACACCAACAGAATAACAGGAAGTGTTCTCAGAAGGAGGGAGTGGGGCATGATGCTGCCACCCTGGGCTGATGGGGTCTGGAGAACACAGCTCCTAGGGCAAAGATGCAGGGCTGTGGGGATGGGCACCATGCCCTTTTCGTGACCCCGCAAAAACAGTGCTGTCTGGGTCTCACTCTTCTCTCTGACTGGCTCTGATTTCCTGTGGGTGCTGCCATTGGCTGAACGCCCCAAAGCAGAGGGCAGGGCCTGTACAGGGGGGCGCAACCATGTGGCCCCTACTCCCGGGACTGTCTTCTTTGCCATTTCTCCCCTGGCATCTAGAATGAGCCTGTTTTCTTATCCAGAAAGGCCCCCAAGCCCCGGTACAGTCAGTTCCAAAGTGACAGATAATCCAGTCTCCAAGTGTTATTGCTCCCCAGATAACAGGTTAAAATAAAAGAAAATCAAGCCTGGATCAGATTTATGAAGACACAGGAAAACCCTTATTAAAACTGGAGGTACCAGAGAGATTAAATGAAGTCATAAAAAAACCCTCTTTTTATTATGAAAAAAATCGAACATCTGTAAAAACAAAAGAGACAGTCATCACCGGGTTACAACCAGGACCACCCACGGCCGTTTGGGCTTCCTCTGCCCAACCCGCTCCCTCACCCTGGCCCCACCAATTATTTTGAGGCAAATCTCTGACATCATGTAGTTTCATCTGTAAATATTTAGTCTCTATTTTTAAAAGACAAAGACTTTTTAAAATACAGGATAAACTCTATGCCATTATCCCATCTAAAAAGTAAACAGTAATTTCTTAGTCCATCTGATGTCTTGTCATTGTCGACTTGGGTGGTGATGTTGGGATGGTGGGCTCCTCCTGGCTCAGCCACCATGGACCCCGACCTGGGCCTCTCTGCAGGGCAAACCCAGCCAGAAGGAAAGGCCTCCCTGGCTGCATGAGAAGTGAGTCACTGGAGATCATCAGTGTAAACCCATCCGTATTGGGAAATCGTACTTCTCCAGATTAAAAATGCTCCTAAGGGCACAGTGTAGACTGTTGAGTCTGATATCAGTTCCTGTCCTCAAAGGCAGTGTGTACTAGGCTGCATTTGGCTGAATCCACGTGTTCTGGGGCCAAATCCAGGAATCCACTCAGGATTTGCACTGTGTTTGTGGAGAGAAGATTCTCCATAGGTTTTCCATTTTTTACATGTTTTCTTAAGATTTTGATCTAAGTCATCATGGTCTGTCTGTGAGAAGATTAATTCACTGAACACATTAGTTGAGAACCTACTGTGTGTCAGGCTTGGTTCTAAGGGCTTAGAGAGCTGTGAACAGAATGGGTAAGAAGCCAGCCCCCGATGGAGCTTACATCCTAGTGGGAGATGACAGCTGGCCTGATGAATTGTTAGGAAATGGATGTGGATGGGGAGAGGGTACATGTGGCAAATACCGATGTGTTTGTAGGGTCTTGTGCTCACGGTTGTGATTTTACTGTTGGCTAATATATAGTCCTAATTTTTGCTAGACAAATGATTTCTATTATGTTTGGTGGAATTACATACATGCTGACTTCACAGAGAGAAGCACGGACTGTGAAGTATTGGCAAGCATTTCACCGTATCTCAGTGGATACTGCGCTGAGCTCAAAACATCTCAGCTCCCTGAAATCACAAGCGGAGAGGCGGTCTATCTGGGCAGCCTCATTGTTCTGCAAGAGAGCAGGCCTCTGTGTCACCGAGAACCGCATCTTTCTATCTTTGGGTCTGAACTGGTCCCTGGTGACATCCAGCCAGTCTTAACTTTCCATAGCAGTGGCTGAACTCCCTGACTTTTTAGTGGGGACAATATCACCTCCAGAAGGTGAAAATTGGTTTGAGGGCAAGGAGTCTGAGATATTACAGTGGCTGTGGGTCTGCAAAGTTACCTAAAGCATCTTGAAGTACATAAGCAGATTTCCTCTATGTCTGTGGTACTATGATTTCACGGGATGGGCAGGTGTTGATGGAGTAAGGGTGGGGTGTTCGGAAAAATGGGTCTAACAGGACTCTTTCTGCTGCTGCTAAGTCGCTTTAGTCATGTCCGACTCTGTGCAACCCCATAGATGGCAGCCTACCAGGCTCCCCTGTCCCTGGGATTCTCCAGGCAAAAACACTGGAGTGGGTTGCCATTTCCTTCTCCAATGCATGAAAGTGAAAAGTCAAAGTGAAATCGCTCAGTCATGTCCGACTCTTCGCGATTCCATGGACTGCAGCCTACCAGGCTCCTCCATCCATGTGATTTTCCAGGCAAAAGTACTGGAGTGGGGTGCCACTGCCTTCTCTGAGGACTCTTTAGGGGGCCATAATGAAAAACAATGGCTGAGAACCACGAGCTAGAGTGAGACTTGCTTTTCAGTGTCTTTCACTTTTTTAAAACTGTGTGACTTATTCCATATGTGTCTTGTAGCTTGGGGCTTGCACAGTGATGCCTTTCCAGAGACGAATAATCAGAAAGCAAATCAACCATGTTCTCTGAGTTTCCAGCAGCTCCTCAGTTTTCCAACCTTGGTGATATTCACAAACACGAGGAATCCATGCCTCTGTTTTGCTACAGGGAATATTTTCTGTTGGAAATACCCTTAGGCAGGGTATTTCCATGAAGGCAGGGCTAGGGTTTTAAATCTTTTTTTTTGTTTTTTTTAATTTTGGACTATGCTTGGTCTTCTTTGTGGCATGCAGACTGTTTGTGGAGGCACGTGGACTTCTTTAGTTGTGGTGTGCAGGCTCAGCAGTTGTAGATTCTTAACCACTGGACCACTAGGGAAGTCCCAGGGGTTTTAAATCTTTACAACAATATTTTTAAAAAACATCTCACATTGACAATTCCAGGAGTAGTTCTGTGTGCTGCTGGGGACCTGCTCTTTTTTAGGGACTCATGTTAGGGGCTTGTTTAAAGAGCTGGGTCCCATGGTGATGATGGTGGTGTTGCAGGGAGATGCGTGGGTCTCATAGGCTCTAGTCCTGGTCACCAGCTTTGAGTCTAGTTAACAGGTAAAACTAGTTGAGGGAGGAA
Organism: Capricornis sumatraensis; assembly: GCF_032405125.1. Classification (NCBI taxonomy): domain Eukaryota; kingdom Metazoa; phylum Chordata; class Mammalia; order Artiodactyla; family Bovidae; genus Capricornis; species Capricornis sumatraensis. The sequence goes on along the minus strand of NC_091085.1, from coordinate 53,028,443 downwards.
GTAGATTGTACACCCAGCTCCCAGGGATCTGCTTGATGTTATGAAGATGATTCTGTGCGTATAAACACAGGGAAGGGACAGAATCTCCATGCAAAAGTCTAGATTAGGAAAGAAACCAGCAGATGACTGGGTGACCTGAGTCGGGCCTGAATGACTTCATGTCGCAGGCATCCTAGTGAAATGTCTGAAATTCAGAGTAAGGCAACAGACATTTGCTGATTACTGACCGTATACCAGGCAGGGCGAGGGTGAGGGCTAGATAAGCAGTTACCAAGAACACAACGTTCAGAGCGGTGTTCATTCTTGGGGTCATTCATGTGCTGCAAGTGGCAAACCCTGAAAGTGAATACCTTCTTAGATCTTGCACCCCAAGTTCCTTGTCTCCCTCATCCTAGTCCTGGCCCTGAATGTCATTTCAGCTTCATAACGCCATGAGACAAGTACTATGTCTATCAGCCAAGATTCTTTTGATTGGGCATGAGCAACAGAAACCCAGGCATAAGCTGTTTTAAACAAAAGGGGAGTTTGTTGGATCACATAAGCTGAAAGGTGCATGTTCATCTGGCTTCAGGAGCAGCTTGATCCAGCATCCAGTTGCTATCACTCAACTCCATCTCTCAGCTTTTCCTGGGTGTGGACCTCCTTCCCAGTCAGTCTCTCTGTTCATGATTATAAGCCGCCACTGGAACCTCTGGAGAAGGAAATGGCAACCCACTCCAGTGTTCTTGCCTGGAGAATCCCAGGGACGGGGGAGCCTGGTGGGCTACCATCTATGGGGTCGCGCAGAATTGGACACGACTGAAGCGACTTAGCAGCAGCAGCAGCAGCTGGAACCTCATGGTTCCAGACTGACATCTAGCAGAGAGAAGTGGGGATCTCTGACCCAGCATTTCCATCTGAATCTTGTTACTTCTCTTCGGATCGTAATGGAACATGTGCTTGCATCTGAACAATCAGTATGGTCTGAGGAATGCAGTGCACTGATTCACTCAAATTGTGATAGCGGGGTTTACTCTTGAGTTAAGGATGGAGGTCCCTCCAAAGCATATGGGCTACAAGTCAGGAAGGGGTGGTCACCTGGAGGGAAGCTGAGGTGCCTTTATCAGCAGAGGGATGAAGGGCTACTGGGTGACAAGACAGCAGGTGTCCATCACATTACTGTTTGCTGCAGCGGTTTATAATTTGGGCATAGCAAATTCCAACAGGTAAGTCACTTGTTCCAGGTCAAGTGAATGTATGGCTGAGATTTAATCTCATTGTTTTGATCTTCCTGTTTTTCCCCACTTCCTGGATTACCCCCTCCTTCTACTAGACTATAGACTCTGTGAGGTCAAGGGCTCCATCTCACCTTTTGGTACCAACACCAAGTCTTAGAGCAGAATGTGCTGTTTGATAGAAATAAAAACTCCACCCCCAAAAGCTTTCAGTCTCAAAAGTCTCAGGCTTAACATGAAATTTTAAACTCAAGTTTTTGTTTTTTTTTTTAATTTCTGTTTTGTAATGATTTTTCATTTGTTCCCAAGGATTGCCGAGGCAGCAAATTACAAAAACTGCTTGCTCTCTGCGACCAGCTATCTGATCTCCCTGGAGGTCTCCCCGACGCCGAAGCTCTCCCAGAATTTATCGGGCTCCCCTCTTATCACTGTCCACCTCCGGCACCATTTGGTGAGTTAGAGTGAATTTGTCCTCATTTCTGCTCTTTGATTTCCTTTTGCAGCAAGGAATATTTGATCGTCTGTATGAGTGTAGAAAGAATCTTGGATGGATCGGTGCTGGCCAGAATTAGGATTTTGGCATCCATTCTTGTGATTATTTTTGAACAGCAGTGGAAAGTCCCCTGGATAGCTCTGGGGTTGGATGCACAGTATTAATTTTGTGTAAAAAGGCCTCTGAGATCAGACGTTGCTTTCATAGATGTGTGCACAGCAACTGTGGCTATTTCTGTTTTACAATAAATGTTGTCTTTGGAGGAGGGGATACCTTGGCTCATTCTCACTTATCTTAGTTGATAGCCATTAGCGAGACAGAGAGCTTGGTTCTTTCTGGGAAACATTTTAGCATTTCAAAGAGATGTTTCTATACTTTCAGTTTTGAGCTATTTGTTTTGCCCCATTGTAACTGTGATTATCTCCACCTTCACTCTATCTTTGTCTGTGATAAGAATGACAGGTGTATCAGGGACACAGATGTGCACCTGTCCTTTAAAAAGTGTGACTTTCCTTGTGCCAGGATCGTGCACTATGGTTGAAGCTTGACGTTTTCAAGGAATTTATTAAAGAATGCAATATATATATTAAATTTTTATTGAAGTTTAGTTGATTTATAATGTTGTATCCATTTCTGCTGTATAGCAGAGTGATTCAGTATACATTCTTTTCCATATTCCCTTCCATGATGGTTTATGATAGATGTTGAAGAGATGTTGAACTGTACATTAGGACCTTGTTTATCCATTCTATGTGTAATAAGAACTCAATCCACTTTTGATCCTTTGAAGTCCTACAAAGACCGTTCCCGCCAGGATCTTCTATTTTGTTCCATTTTATACTGTTCCATCCCATTCTGCCAACATTATCTGAAGACCTACTGTGTGCCGACCCCTGTGTCTGTCTACCTGTGCTTTTATCACCTCCTCAATGAGACAGCATTGAGGGAAGCTAGTCAGGACAAGCTCCTGACTGCAGGACAAGCTCTCACTGCAGCTCCTGCCTCACCCTGCCACCCCCCAGCCATGGTTCCGCACGAAGGTCAGGCCCCTTCTTGGTTCCCTCAGAACCCAGCTCTGCCCATTTGTCCACACTTTCCAGCCAGTGTCTGTCTGCACTTGTGCTTTCCCAGGCAGACAGACAGCACCAGACAGCTGTTGCTCCATTCCTTCTTTCATCCTGACCATCTTGCTGATTGGGATTGGAATGAAAACAGACCTTTTCCAGTCCTGTGGCCACTGCTGAGTTTTCCAAATTTGCTGGCATATTGAGTTCAGCACTTTCACAGCATCATCTTTAGGATTTGCAATAGCTCAGCTGGAATTCTAGCGCCTCCACTAGCTTTGTTCATAGTGATGCTTTCTAAGGCCCACTTGACTGAGCACCCCAGGATGTCTGACTCTAGGTGACTGATCGCACCATCGTAGTTATCTGGGTCACTAAGATCTTTTTTGAATAGTTAGTCTGTATATTCTTGCCACCTTTTCTTAATATCTCCTGCTTCTGTTAGGTCCATACTGTGTTTTATTGTGCCCATCTTTGCATGAAATGTTCCCTTGGTATCTCTAGCTTTCTTGAAGCCATCTCTAGTCTTTCCCATTCTCTTGTTGCCAGAGAATGTTTCAAACTACTGCACAATTGCACTCATCTCACATGCTAGCAAAGTAATGCTCAAAATTCTCCAAGCTAGGCTTCAGCAGTACATGAACCAAGAACTTCCAGATGTTCAAATTGGATTTAGAAAAGGCAGAGGAACCAGAGACCAAATTGCCAACATCTGTTAGACCATAGAAAAGGCAAGAGAATTCCAGAAATACATCTACTTCTGCTTCATTGACTATGCTAAAGCCTTTGGCTATGTGGGTCACAACACATTGCGGAAAATTCTTAGAGATGGGAATACCAGACCACCTTACCTGCCTCCTGAGAAATCTGTATGCAGGTCAAGAAGCAATAGTTAGAACTGGACATGGAACAAGCGGACTGCTTCCAAATTGCGAAAGGAGTACGTCAAGGTTGTATATTGTCACCGTGCTTATTTAATTTATATGCAAAGTACATCATGTGAAATGCCAGACTGGATGAAGCACAATTTGGAATCAAGATTTCCAGGAGAAATATCAATAACCTCAGATATGCAGATGACACCACCCTTATGGCAGAAAGAGAAGAGGAACTAAAGAGTCTCTTGATGAGAGTGAAGGAGGAAAGTGAAAAAGGTGGCTTGAAACTCAACATTCAAAAAACTAAGATCATGGCATCCGGTCCCATCACTTCATGGCAAATAGATGGTAAACAATGGAAACAGTGACATACTTTATTTTCCTGGGCTCCAAAATCACTGCACATAGTGATTGCAGCCATGAAATCAAAAGACACTTGCTCCTTTGAAAAAAAGCTAGACAGCATATTAAAAAGCAGACATTATTTTGCCAACAAAGGTCCGTCTAGCCAAAGCTATGGTTATTCCAGTAGGCATGTATGGATGTGAGAGCTGGACCATAAAGGAAGCTGAGCGCCGAAGAATTGATGCTTTTGAACTGTGGTGTTGGAGAAGACTCTTGAGAGTCGCTTGGACTGCAAGGAGATCCAACCAGTCCATCCTAAAGGAGATCAGCCCTGAATATTCATTGGAAGGACTGATGCTGAAGCTGAAGGTCCAGTACTTTGGCCACCTGATAGGAAGAGCTGTCTCATTGGAAAAGCCTGTGATGCTGGGAAAGATTGAAGGCAGGAGGAGAAGGGGATGACAGAGGATGAGATGGTTAGATGACATCACCGACTCAATGGACGTGAGTCTGAGTGAATTCCAGGAGCTAGTGAAGGACAAGGAAGCCTGATGTGCTACAGTCTGTGGCATCTCAAAGAGTCAGACACCACTGAGCGACTGAGCTAAACTGACTGGTCTCGCTGATTCCTTACTGCCCCTCTCATCACTCCTTCCTCCTCTACTCCATGGCCAACCTTCTTCAGGAGCCTTCCCTCCATCCCCGGCCACCGGCCCCCGACCCCCGCCACCTGCTCGTCCCCCCTTCTCTCGTCCTCTTCATCCACCCGCAAACAGTCTTCACCTGAGAATGTCCCCCTACCCGGTCTCTCTCCTCTCTCTTTTTGAAAAATCACAAAACATTTTTAAAAATGTGGTAAAATACACATAACATAAAATTCACCATCTTGACCATTTTTAAGTGCACAGTTCAGTGGTGTTAAGCACGTTTCACATTGGTGCACATCCTTCACCACCATCCCTCCCCAGAACTCTCCTGATTTCAAACAACCCAAACTCTGTCCTCATTAAACACGAATTCCCCCTCCTCATCCTCAGTCCCCGCTCGGCACACACCCTTTCGCTTTCCATCTCTGTGGCTTTGACTACTCTGGGGCCTTCGTGTAAGTAGGATCAGAGAGAATTTGTCCCTTCGTGTCTGGCTTATTTCACTGAGCATCAAGTCCTGAGGTTCATCTGTGTGATAGCAAAAGTCAGAACAGAAGGAACAGAATGTCCTCCTTTTTCTGTTTGTTTTCTCTTTTTCTTTTATGGCCTCGCTGTGAAGCATTCGGAATCCTAGTTCCCAGACCAGGGATCGAACCTGCGCCCCCTGCAGTAGAAGAGCAGAAATTGAACCATTTGGACTGCCAGGGAAGCCCCAGAATGTCCTTCTTTTTAAGGCCGAATCCTAGTGTATGGTGTGGGTGGAGCACGCTTTGTTCATCCACACAACCGTCAGTGAACACTTGGGCTGTTCCCACATTTAGGCTATTGTGTGTAACGCTGCCATGAATGTGTGTGTGTGTGTGCGCAAGCATTTCTCCCAGACCCTACTTTCAGTCCTTTTGGGTATGTCCTTGCAGAAGTGGCTTCGCTGGATCCCATGTTTCAGCGATCTTGTTCAACACCCACCTCCCCCCTTCTCTTCTTCAAACTAGGTTGATTTTTACCATCCCCAGTTTCTATACACATTTGCACACTGCAGAGATGTCTTCAGAGGAGCTTTCCAGGTGGTGCTAGTGGTAAAGAACCCACCTGCCAGTACAGGAGACATGTGAGACTCGGGTTCCATCCCTGGGTTGGGAAGATTCCTCCAGCACTCTTGCCTGGAGAATCCCCATGGACAGAGGAACGTGGTGGGCTATCGTCCATGGGGTAACAGAGAGTCAGACACGACTGAAGCGACTTCGCCTGCACGCAGCGCATCTCCAGAGTCCTCTGCTCGCCTGCGCTCTGTCAAAGCCCACCCCACCCCCTGCAGCCCCTGAGGCTCCCACTTCTGGGTCTGCAGATGTGTCCCCCTGCGGGTGGTGCCCTTTCTCTGGTATCAGCCCCTCCTCCACTGTGCCACCTGCTCCAACTCCATCTGCAGGAACGTTTACCTCTCTGAATTCATGAGGTTGCCTTGATTTCAGCCACCACTTCCGGACTGACGTTCCTGGTGACACAAAACCCACTTTTCCCCATGGTCTCACTCCTGTTCCATGGCAAGTTCCTCCACCTGAGGTGTGCAGGTGGGCATGTTACCCCCCAGCCTGCATGTCCTCTGCGTCTGACCTCCTGTCACTGTATTGCCTTCTCTCTGCTCAGAGTCTGGCACCGTGGTGCCCTCCTGGCTCCTGGTCTCTGGGTGGGACCAGCTGTGACCCTGTGTTCTGAGCATCCCTCACCTTCTCCCTCCAGCTGCCCCACCCCTGGTTCAGAGTCTCATTGCTGGTTTGGTTCTGCCTGAGCTAGAAGCTTCCTGACTGTTCTCCCCGCTTTATTCTTCCCAAGTTCCCAAACTTGTCTTCCAGAAACACATGCCAGGTGGTCTTACTCAGCTATTTAAAATCTTTCAGTGATTCAGATTTCCCTGAAGACACATTTCAACTTCGGGCCACATGGTCAGTCTTGAGTGGACCTTTCCAGTGTGACTTTCTGCTTGAACCTCTGTCCAGAGGAACAGAAACACTCGCTCTCCCGTGAAGTCTGGGCCTGGTGGGCCTCTGCCTTTGTGTGTGCCTCTCCTGTTATCTGGAAGGCCGTCCACATCTCTGGGGTCTAGTCCTACCCGTGTCAAGGTCACTGGAGTCATTACTGCCTCCTCCACGAAGCCCTCTCTGATCTCCCCATGGAAGAACCCCATCTCCCTCTTTACCGTCTTTGCTCTGCACTAGTGCCGCCTCCGAGGACCGCATCTTAGTATTTATGCAAACTGATCATCTCTTCTTTTTTGACATTTGTGTGCAAGAAGTTTACTCAAGAGGGATTGCAAGCTTGGCTTATATGGGAAAGGAAGGAAGGCTGAGTAGAAGAAGGCGGCCTGTGATGCAGTCTCAGCAAAGACTGAAGGTGACCCCGTGGTGAGCTCTGAAGCTGGGATGGCCTTCAGAATGGTCCCCTTGAAAGTTAGGGGCTCTCGCCTTTGGTCCAGTACATGACTGAGGGCTGTACAGGAAGGGAGTGACCTCAGACAGGAAGCTCTTACCTACTAAAAGCAATTCTAGCAGTTGAGGACTCTGAGTAGCTGAACTCACGGCAGTTGTGGGTATATAGAAAGTATATGTAGAAGGGCAGGGTAGCTAGAGAGGAGTGGGAATCAAAATAAGCGTTCAAACTGACCATCTCTTAAATGAGCCTGTGCATTTGCGGGCAAGCTGCCCTGGACCCCATTTGGAACCATTGATTCCTTCCTCCTGATGCCTGGCATTGAGCTTTGGCTCAGAAAATATTTGTTGAACGAGTGCTGAGCTCAGAGGCAGCAGCACCATATAAGTGGCTCTGTCCTGATTTGTGTTATTTGTGTGTATTTGTGTGGCTCCTCTTTCTGTGGAGAGAATGCTCACCCAGGCCAGAGGCTCTACCCCGGCCGCCATCCAGAGGAGGCAGCTAATGAGGCAAATGAGCTCGGCGGGCTCGCCTGTGTTGGAAATTTGGTTCTAGTGTGAAACAGAGGCATTTTTAGTGCTTCTGGTGTTGGGGGTTTTATGATGTGGCATGGAGGTATTGCAAGTCTGTAATCCAAGCGCATAAAAGCAGAGAAGGCTTGCTCTGAATGATTCTGGAAGCGGTGTGTGTTTGAGGTTGAAGTGGCCCTAAAGGGGGCTGTGAGTCTTGGTGGATGTCGGGGAGCAGGCTGAGCTGGGGCTGCAGGTGCTGGGGAGTTGGGGGCTTGGGGACAAGGTCCTGAAGCTGAGATAGGCTGAGTGGGCAGGGGAGATGGGGACAGAGGACTCAATGCAGGGCTTCTTGGTGTCCAGACCCCCAGTGAGTTCACAGGGCATGGATGTCCGTGTGCACACACACACATCCCCAGGACACACACTTCCACACAAATAATATGTGCACAACCAGATCCAGCACACATACAGACACAGACACACACACACACACAGTACACACACCGAAGCACACATATATGCACACACTCTGATGTAGCACACGTATAGACACACATGCACACACACACCCCAGTGCTTCCCCAGACTCCCCTCCCATCCAGGCTTCCACATAACACTGAGCAGAGTCCCCTGTGCTATACAGTAGGTCCCTGTTGGTTATCCATTTTAAATACAGCAGTGTGCACATGTCCATCCCAAACTCCCTAACTGTCCCTTTCTCCCGTCCTTCTCCACCCCCGGCCCCCAGCAACCATAAGTTCATTCTCTAAGTCTGTGAGTCTGTTTCTGTTTTGTAAATGAGTTCATTTGTACAGTGTCTTTTTAGCTTTCCCATACAAGGGATTTCATGAAATGTTTCCCCTTCTCTGTCTGACTTACTCCACACAGTATGACAATCTCTAGGTCTATCCGTGTTGCTACAAATGGCATTGTTTCATCCTCTTTAATGTCATGCCACTTGATTCTTTACATGAAAACAATGTTCTCACTATTTTTTATTTTTTTAGGAAACCAACTCAAGTCAGTTACGGGTACAGTGAAATAAACTAGAATCCACTGCCCTGACATCAAGGGGCTTTGCTTGGAGACCCCAGTGCTCATTAAGTGTTCCGTGTTGCCTGTGGGTGGGGACCTGGGTCAGGTAGACCATGATGGCCAGCGTGGCCTGGGCTCCTGCTCCATACCTGGTTCAGAGTTGATGTGTCGGGCGTGCCTGGTACCCAGAGTGTGTATCATCAGAGCCCATGCTCAAACCATCACAGTGCCTTCTTACTTCACATTCCTTGCTCCCCAAGCCACCAAACAGTCCAGATTCTGACCCATCCTTTGGCCGATGCCAGTTGTGCTGATTTGCAGGTCTCTGCTTACGGGTTCCTGCGGCTCCTCTGAGTGTCCTGTCTTGCATGGGGAGCCTGCAGGGCTGTGACCTTCCCAGCTCAGAGCATGTAGCCAGGCAGCTGGCAGCGGGGTAGAGACTGTTGTGATAGACAGTCCAGTTGAGGGGGATGGGAATGGGGAGCAGATGTACACCACCCTCGAGAAGTTACTGAGGGCACCTCCTTGCTGTAGTCAATTCTGGGACAAGTGCCAGAGTCCCCTGCCTAAAAGATGCTTCAGAAATGGCAGAGCTCTGGCCAGTTAGAATCGCTCTTAGCTGCTAGTCAGAACCTTTATTTAAGAATCAAGATGGAACGGTCACCTTTCCTTGGTCAATGAAGATGTGTGCCTGCATGCTCAGTCGCTCAGTCCTGTCCAACTCTGTGACCCCATGGACTGTAGCCCACCAGGCTCCTCTGTCCATGGCATCTTCCAGGCAAGAATACTGGAATGAGTTACCATTTCCTTCTGCAGGGAATCTTCCCAACTCAGGGATCGAACCTGCATCTCTTGCGTCTCCAATGAAGATGAGACCTTTGTTACCCTCAGAAAGAAGCAGACTGAGAGAAGCAGATTCTTTGGAAACTCTGAGAATTAGGAAACCAAAAGTCAGTGTCTTGAAGCACTAAGCGCTGTCAGTTTCAGTGGCTGTTGTCTAAAATTCACCCATCTATTGGCCTTCACTCCATCTGACTGTCGGTCTCAAAGACAGGCCATCCATCCATCAGGCTTGTCATAAAGTTTGGAAGAGATGGAGCCCAATATTGGTGATGTTCCAGTAGCAGGACTCTGGGAAGTGGTCAAAATGGAGGGTCTGTCCCTCTGTATATCTGATACCATCTCCCGGAGGACCAGTGACGGGGCTGTGGACAGAGCCAGACTGTGCTGGGTCTGCCTGCCTCTGACCCGAGGCTGCCGTGTGCCTCTCAGCAGGGGCTGCTGCAGCCACCACGGGGGAGGAGACCCAGGCAGGATGGGGATCACAGTGACCAGCCCAGATACTGGGGAAAGTGTGGCTGCCATCGCAGTTCACAGTGTGAGCCTCATGTGGAAGGGGCTGGTATTGCCCACCCGAAGTTATTTCGGAGTCAGAGAGGTGACTAGTCTAGGGAGTAGTAAGAAAATCTGCATCACAAAACTATCACAGGTGTAATTTGTCCTCCGAGAAGATGTTTATTCATTGGCTCATACACTGACTCAACAAATACAGCTGTGTGCTCCCCAATGGGGTGCTAGCCTCCCTGCCTCTGTTTCATCCTTAGTAAGCCGGGATAATGACACCCACCTAGGAAGTAGTTCGGAGAAGGCAATGGCACCCCACTCCAGTACTTTTGCCTGGAAAATCCCATGGACGGAGGAGCCTGGTGGGCTGCAGTCCATGGGGTCACTCGGGTTGGGCATGACTGAGCGACTTCACTTTCACTTTTCACTTTCATGCATTGGAGAAGGAAATGACAACCCACTGCACTTGCCTGGAGAATCCCAGGGATGGGGGAGCCTGGTGGGCTGCCGTCTGTGGGGTCGCACAGAGTCGGCCACGACTGGAGCAACTTAGCAGCAGCAGGAAGTAGTCAGCGCATGTTCAGTTCATAGTCTGCAACACAGGAGCAGACTCCGGCTTTGGCTGACTTTAGTGAAGAGAGTTTTCCAGAAGGGCACTTTTAGCTTGCAGGACTGGAGGAGCTCCGCCCAAGGGTGGTCTGGGCTGGTTAGGGTCCCTGTGCTGGTGCTGAGTGAGGGTCGCCTCTCTGTGCATGTCCCCTCGTCACCATGGGAGGCCCCAGGAGAGAGCAGGAGGGAGGGTGTGTAAGTTGGTCTGCCTGGACCATGAGCCTGTCCTGGGCCAGAGGGTGGCGGGCAAGTGGGTGCAGTTCCCCCAGGATCACCTGTGGGGGCTCGTGCATCTTGACCACTGTAGCATCTAAACAATGGAGTGCAGCTCCCCAAGCTGTGGACTGCGAGAGCAGAAGCCCTGATGAGTTCTAGCACCTGGACTTCTGTCTGACTTTCAGGATGCCCAGGTGCTTGTGGACTAGGGCTCTGAAGGAAGCCCTGGACTCCGCCCTGGGGGAGTGGCTGGGACCCATGTGCCCCTGGGATTCCGTACCCTCTCAAGCCTTCTGGCTGCCTGGGCTGAGCTGTGCAGTGTGTGAACGCGGCTCTGGGACACCGGGGCCTTCGGTCCTGAGGATGGGGGCGTGCGATGCGGCTTCCTCGGCGGTAATGCCACAACTTCTGATGTTCTGAAAGGAAGCCATACATCTGGATGTAAAATTGTATTTCTGGATTTGTATTGTTGGCAGCTCATTCAAATTTGCTTTAAACATTTTCAACCAAAATGCATACATCTGCGGGTTGAATTGGGTCAGCGGATCACCAGTTGACAACTTCTGTGATTTTTTTCTTTAGATTTTTATTTGAAATGATTTTAGACTTAAGGAAAAAAGGAAAAATTGCAAAATAATACAGAGTTCTCATCTATCCAGCTCATCCTAATGTTAATATTTTAAGGTACAATTCTTTTTTTAAAAAAATATCGATTTTATTTTTGGCTGGGCTGGGTCTTTGTAGCTGCACTCGGGCTTTCTTTAGTTGTGGCAAGTGGGGCCTATTCTCTGGAGAGGTGCGAAGGTGGCTTCTCTTGGTCCAGATCACAGGCTGTAGGCACCCGGGCTTCAGTAGTTTCAACACTCAGGCTCAGTAGTTGTGGCCAGAAGGTTCTAGAGCATGGGCTTGGTAGTTGCAGCTGGAAGGTTCTAGAGCATAGGCTCAGTAGTTGCAGTTCAGGGAAAGTTGCTCCAGGGCTTGTGGAATATTTCCAGACCAGGAACCAAACCTGTATCCCCTACATGGGCAGACAGATTCCTATCCACTGTACCACCGGGGCAGTCCTAAAGTACAATTCTTAAAACCAGGAAATTAGCAGTGATATTAGCTAGTCTACAGTTGTGCTCTGGATCTTGTCAGCTTTTCCGCTTAGGACCTCACCTGTCTCCTCACCTCGCAGCGTGTCGTGGTTCCTTAGTTTCTTGGTCTTTCAGCACCTGGACACTTGAAGAGTCCAGGACGGTCACTTTGAAGAGCATCCCTCAGTTTGGGATTACCTGATGTTTCTCTCACAGTGGGGGTGAGTTTAGGTGTCTTGGACAAGAGCACCATACAAGTGGAGTTTTGCCTTCCTTGTTGCATCTCATCAGCCTGTGTGAGTTTCCTGTGGCTGAGGTAACAAAATAGCCGAGCTTGGGGGTGGGGCAGGGAGCAGTCAGGTTAGACAGCAGACATTTATGGTGTCACGTCTTGGAGGCTGGAAGTTGGAAATCAGGGTCTCAGCAGGGTTGGTTCCTCCTAACGCCTCTTACCTTGGCTTGTCGATGGCTATCTACTCTCTGGGTCTTCATGTGATCTCCTGTGTTCCAGTCTGTATCCTGATCTCCTCTTCTTATAAGGACACCAGTCATATGGGATTACAGCCCACCCTAATGATCTTATTTACCTTTATTACCCCTTTAAGGCCTCATCTCTACAAACAGCCACATCCTGTGGTCCTCGGGCCTGGGTCTCCAACACAGGGATTTTGGGGGCACAATTCAGCTCAAACACAGACATTAAAGATGGTATTCATTATCACCAGTGATGCTCACTTTGATTGCTTGGTTGAGGGAGGTGTTTTCCTAGTTTATCCACTTTGAAGTTATCATTTTCCCTTTGCAAATCATAATCTCTTGTCAGAGCAGTACCATGATACTACACAGCTGTCTTATATCTTATGATACTTTCTCCATGAATTTTAGCATCCAGTGATAGTTACTACCTGCAAAAGTTATTACTGTAGTGTTTGCCAAAGGTTGATTTTCTATGTCTGTCATTCTTTCTACATTTATTAATTGGAATTTTAATACAAGGGCACCTCATTCAATTATTTATTCATATCAATATATTTTAGATACTTATTTTTGCTCAATAAGCTATAATCCAATACTATCATTACTTATTTTGTTGTTTACATTGTCCCAGCTTTGACCTTTGGGAGCCTTTTCCAGTTGGCTTCTGTGTCCTTTTGATATGTCCTCATCATTTTTGAGTCTTTCTTAACTTTCTAGCACTAGAGATTTTCTAGGCTTATGGAACCCACCGTTTCTCCAATGGAGCCCTGGTTCATTTTAATGGAGAGTAGTGTTTAGAAACCAGGATCTGGGTGCCCAGTGTGCTCATTTCTGTTGTTGTTCAGTTACTAAGTCATGTCCAACTCTTTGCAAGCTCATGGACTGCAACACACCAGGCTTTCCTGTCCTTCACTTTCTCCCAGGGTTTGCTCAGATTCCTGTACACTGAGTCAGTGATACTATCTAACCTTTTAATCCTCTGCCACCCCCTTCTCCTTTTGCCTTCAATCTTTCCCAACATCAGGGTCTTTTCCAGTGAGTCGGCTCTTCACATCAGGTGGCTGAAAGGTTGGAGCTTCAGCTTTAACATCAGTCCTTCTTCCAGTGAATATTCAGGGTTGATTTCTTTTAGGATTGACTTACTGGTTTGATCTCCTTTCTGTCCAAGGAACTCTCAAGAATCTTCTCCAACACCATAATTCAAAGGCATCAATTCTTTGATGCTCCTTCTTAATGGTCCAACTCTCATATCCATAGATGACTACTGGAAAAGCCATAGCCTTTGCCAGCAAGTGATGCTTTTGTTTTTTAATATGCTCTCTAGGTCTGTCATAGCGTTTCTTCCAAGGAGCCAAGTGTCTTTTAATTTTGTGGCTGCAGTCACTGTCTGAAGTGATTTTAGAGCCCAAGAAGATAATATTTGCCACTGTTGCCACTTTTTAATCCATCTATTTGCCATGAACTGATGGGTCTGGATGCTATGATCTTAGGTTTTTAAATGTTGAGTTTTAAGCCAGCTTTTCCACTCTCCTCTTTCACCTTCATCAAGAGGCTATTTAGTTCATCTTCACTTTCTACCATTAGAGTGGTATCATCTGCATGTCTGAGATTGTTGATATTTCTCCTGGCAATCTAGATTCCAGCTTGTGATTCATCCAGCTTGGTATTTTGCATGATGTACTGTGCATATGTTTCTGCTGGAGTGTTATTGCTTCTTGATCCTCTGAACAGAATTTGGAAATGTATATATGTATTTAAACAAGCAAACACATGCATCATATTATATATTTATATTAATCCATCTGTATGTTTTTCTAGATTCCATATTGAGCCTTTTCTCACATCCTTCATTCTCCAAAACTGGCTGTCATGATTCTCAGTGTTTTTACTGATTTGTGGAAGCCCCTCACACTTACACAGTAGTTCTGGGATTGTTAACCCACCCACTGTGGGAAACAAATGTACCAAGTAGAGGACGGTATTTGTTTCTATTCTCTCTGTCATTTGCTTACACTATACAGTTGAAATTCTCTTTTATAAAGTTACCTAGGTAGATTTCTTTCTTGCCTGTTCCCTTCAAGTGATTTAATCATTTGTGATACAGTTAGATTCATCTGTGGTTGTTTATATTCTGTGATGGTTGTGCCCCGTTCTGGCTGATTTTAGCTATTGGTTTATTTGGGAAGTATGTGGAATGTTACCATAGTCCTAAGGGTTAGGTCTCCACAAGCAGGTGCACTCGGAGGAGTGGCACCCTCCTCTGCCCTCCTCCTCCTCTGCTCCTGCCACTCCATTCCCACCCATGCCCTCTAGGCAAGCAGTTCTCTAAGTTTCTGGTTTCTCCTTCCTGTGTTCCATTTGTGCTGAACAAACAGGTACATATGTGTTTTCTCATATTTCCTTCTTCATTCCATGAAGGATAGCATGCCATAAAAACTATTTTTTTAAAAAATTATTTTATATTGAAGTATACTGTTTTACAATGCTGTGTTAGCTTCACGTATGCAGCAAAGTGACATATATATATCAGTTCAGTTCAGTTCAGTTCAGTCACTCAGTCGTGTCCGACTCTTTGCCACCCCATGAATCGCAGCACGCCAGGCCTCCCTGTTCATCACCATCTCCTGGAGTTCACTCAGACTCATGTCCATCGAGGCCGTGATGCCATCCAGCCATCTCATCCTCGGTCGTCCCTTTCTCCTACTGCCCCCATTCCCTCCCAGCATCAGAGTCTTTTCCAATGAGTCACCTCTTCGCATGAGGTGGCCAAAGTACTGGAGTTTCAGCTTTAGCATCATTTCTTCCAAAGAAATCCCAGGGCTGATCTCCTTTAGAATGGACTGATCACCAGTCACATCCACAACTGGGTATTGTTTTTGCTTTGGCTCCATCCCTTCATTCTTTCTGGAGTTATTTCTCCATTGATCTCTAGTAGCATATTGGGCACCTACTGACCTGGGGAGTTCCTCTTTCAGTATCCTATCATTTTGCCTTTTCATACTGTTCATGGAGTTCTCAAGGCAAGAATACTGAAGTGGTTTGCCATTCCCTTCTCCAGTGGACCACATTCTGTCAGACCTCTCCACCATGACCTGCCCGTCTTGGGTGGCCCCACAGGGCATGGCTTAGTTTCATTGAGTTAGACAAGGCTGTGGTCCTAGTGTAATTAGATTGACTAGTTTATGGTTTCAGTGTGTCTGCCCTCTGATGCCCTCCTGCAACACCTACCGTCTTACTTGGGTTTCTTTTACCTTGGACATGGGGTATCTCCTCACGGCTGCTCCAGCAAAGCGCAGCCACTGCTCCTTACCTTGGAGGAGGGGTATCTCCTCACTGCCGCCCCTCCTGACCTTGAACGTGGAGTAGCTCCTCGGGGCCCTCCTGCGCTGGCGCAGCCACCGCTCCTTGGACGTGAGGTTGCTCCTCTCGGCCGCAGCCCCTGACCTGGGGCAAGGGATAGCTCCTCCCAGCTGCCGCCCCTGGCCTCGGGCAGGAGACCTTGTGGGCTACAGTCCATGGGGTCATAAAGAGTCGGACACGACTGAGCAACTAACAGATTAACAGACAGATATGGGGGAAAAAATCTGAGAAAGAATATGTGTGTGTGTGCATATATATAGACATATATATATATACACACTTATATCAGTTCAGTCGCTCAGTTGTGTCCAACTCTTTGCAACCCCGTGGACTGAGAAGCTTGGCATGCTGCAGTCCATGGGGTTGCAAAGAGTTGGACACGACTGAGTGACTGAACTGATATATGTGTGTATATATATATGTATACGTATCTATATATATGCACACACACATATCCTTTTTCAATTTTTTCCCCCATATCTGTCTGTTAATCTATTAGTTGCTCAGTCGTGTCCGACTCTTTACGACCCCACGGACTGTAGCCCACGAGGTTCCTCTGTCCATGGAATTTTCCTGGCAAGAATACTTATATTAGGTATAGTTTCTTGTGCTATACAGTAGGTCCTTGTTGGTTATTTTATATATAATAGTGTGTATATGTTAATCTCAACCCCCTAATATAAAAACTCTATTGAACTTTGCAAATTTTAGAAAAGATATGTTCGTTTATTTTTGGCTGCATAGGTCTTCCTTGCTGTGTGTGTGCTTCGTTTAGTTGTGGCGAGTAGGGGCTACCGTTCGTTGCTGTGTTTGGGCTGCTCATCGCAGTGGCTTCTTTTATTGCAGAGCGCAGGCTCTAGGACATGCTGGCTTCAGTAGTTGTGACACGAGGGCTTAGCTGCTCTGCGGCATGTGGAATCTTAGTTCCCAGACCAGGGATCGAACCTGTGTTCCCTGCATTGGCAGGCAGATTCTTAACGACTAGATCGCTTTTTCACTTCACAGTTTACCCTGGAAATAACTCTAAACCGGTTCATGGAGATTGTCCACATCTTTTTTTTTAATCCTTTCCTCTGCATAGTACTCTGTCGTGTGGCTTTATTCAACCGTCCTGTGGTTATCAACTCCTGTCTTGCATATGGGCATTTGAGTTGTTTCCAGTATTTTGCAAGCGGTTTGTTGGAGTGAAAGATCTTGTGCATCTTCCTGTTGTGAGAGGCACCGCCTCTATTCTAGGCTCTTGGGAAAGTGTGTGTCTACTTGCAAATAGACCCCAGGCTGCTCCCTCCTCCCCTGTCATGGCCTCTGGCTGTTCCGGGGCAGTGGAGTGACAAATAACAGAGACAATGGGAAGAGCTGAGTCTCTACACAGGAAGTCACTTGGAGAATGGATGCTGCTGGCCAGATTCCTTCTTCCCGGCTGCTCTGGTGATCTGCATGTCTGTGTTTAATTAATTTCTGAAAATGCAGCATTATGAGCTGTCAACCACAGGTGATATAGAATAGGTCTTACAGATTAAATATCTCACTCCAGTTACCACCCACATGACCCAGATGAATAGCAGTGCGGGGAACAGCAGAGCCTGGAACTAGCCGCCCCATAGAGACAGAGCGTTCCTGGCCTCCAGCACAGAGGCTCCGGAAGGTGTGGGTGGGAAGCAGGTGCAGACAGCTCTGCCTGAGCTGTGCTGTGTGACCCAGGGCCTGGCTGGAGGGAGATGGGGGTTGGCTTCAAGGGGTGTTCTCTGTACGATGCAGGGAACCCAAAGCCAGGGCTTTGTGACAACCTAGAGGGGTGGGATGGGGAAGGAGGTGGGAGCGGGGTTTGAGAGGGAGGGAACATATGTGTACCCAGTGCCGATTCATGTAGATGATGGCCAAATCCATCACAATATTGTAAAGTAATTATCCTCTAACTAAAAAACCAACAAAAAGCCACTGGCCTTCAGGTGTGGCTGGAGAAGCAACACCAGATACAGCTGAGTGTTGCTGTGCTTTTTGAAAACATTTTTTTTCCCTTTCTTTAAGAATACCACCCTTCCAGACTCCAGCAGCTAAGGAGAGATGTTTGGATAAGCATCCCTTTATTCTAGAAGGCTCTGGGCAGGGGCTCCCGGTGACACTGTCTCTCTCCCTGGTTCTTGACACCTTCTTGTCGCTGGAGTGGTTCAGAAAGTGGTGCGCATTAAAGGAGTGAGGTGGTGGGGGACTCAGTCCTCCAAAAATACATGGTCTCTTTCTTGGTGGAGCTTGAATTCCAGCTTCTGCTGGACTTGCTGCAGCTGCTGGACGTTTTGTAGAGGTTTACATTATTTCTTTCCTTCTCTGAAATCAGGAAGGTGCCAGTTTGGAAACCAGAGAAAAAGAAAGGGTGGATTAAAATGCAATCCCCATTTTAATAGTGGGTTACTGTAGTTATTTTTAAAAAAGAAAGTTTTCTGAGTGAAGACTGTCATCCAGAGGCGAGGCAGAGAGGAATTTTTATCAAACCAACCGAGGACGATAATTGAAGCTTGTCTCAGCCAAGCGTTCTCCAGGGTTTTGGAGGTTTTTCTTTTGAAGGATACTTTTACATTTCTGAGGATGTTTTTGGAGGCATGCTTTTTTAAGTTAAAATGATTTGTCTGATGGGAAATGTTTTTTGTAGAGGCCCGTGCCAGCGGGCAAAGTGGGGGTGAGTGGGGCTCAGTGGAAACGTGGGGGCTGGGGGACTGTCCCCATCATCACCGAGAGACATGTGGCTTGGAGCTGCTGCACTTTATCGCAGCACCGGGGACAAGTCTGATGTGGCTGGCATCTTTTCCTGGCACAGAGCAGGAGCTCCCTGGGGTCTCCAAGGGACAGTGGCCATAGGCTGTCCTGGGGGTCTTGTAGAGGACACTTAGTGAAGCCCAGGCATGCAAGAGGGTGACCCACCAGAGGGCCCAGGTCTGTGTTTCTGAGACACATAACCATGCCATTCTGTCCACTTCCAGATTTGTCAGGTACTGTCAGTTAGTCTGAATGGTCAGGCTGCAGAGGGCAAGTTGGATCGGGGCATTTGTGAGCCCAGCTTGGCCTCTGACCCTGGGCACTGTGAGAGGACAGAGGACTCAGTTGCCACCTCAGCCTGTCCCCGTGTTCCCCGGTTTTACTAAGCTTTCCCATCTGAGCAGGACAGATTTCCTCCCTGAAGAGTCTTGGGGGCACCTTGACCCCTGAGTTGGCATATGTGTCTCATCAGCCAGGGCATTTGAGTAGAGAACCTCCGGGGATGGACTTCGGGTGGGTCCTGAGTGACACGGAGCTCGGGCATTAATGTCCCCACAGCACAGAACTGTGGCTCAGATGCGCGTGGGCACTTGAGATGGTCAGCATCACTTTGATGAGATGTGTGTCAGACAGGGCTTCTTGTGTGCAGAACTGTTGAAGTGGGGCATCACGTGCACTTGAGCAGCTTCCCTGGCCTCTACCCATGCAATGCTGGTAGCTGCCTCTCCCAAGCTGTGACAACCAAATCCATCTCCAGATGGTGCCAGAGACCCCCAGAGACTCCCTGTTGCAGCAGCAGCAATGGCCAGGTTGTTCTCAGTGCGGTGTAGTAGTCCACCCAGTTTATTTCTCCATGATGAATGGATTTGGTCATTTCCCACTTTGTACTATCAAAAATAGTCACTTTTCTATGGTTCTTAAATTTTAATATTCAGAACCAGATTGAAGAGAGAGGCACAGAAGTGGGCTGATATTATTGTAAGGAATGAACTCTCCTCGCTGGGGTCATGGCATGCAGCTGCTACTTCTCTAGGGTTTGTTGTGGAGGAGAAAATGGTTTTATTTTGCGTGAAACAAAAGTTTTATTTTCTTCCTAGGGTCATTCTTTGGTGCACTAGGGACCTAGGGTATTCCGGGTCTGCAGACTGCCTTGCACACCATGGTGCCTACATATGGCTATTAAAAAAGACACATGTACCCACACATGTGTGCATACACACACATGCAAACATGTAGACACACATGTGCGCACACATGCACATACATGCACGCACCCACACATAGCTCAGTATCATTTGGAAGTCCCCCAGTATGAACACCAATATGAATGAGCTTCCTGGAGGAGTTCCTGGGTAAATGTTTTGGTCTGCACACAGCTTCCTGTCATGGGGCCGTGCTTGTGCTGTGGTGTCCACTTTGTAATGTCTGTTTTCATGCCAATAGCTATACATCAATCATTTTCGTGGTTGCATGATAGCCTATTTATTTATCATTCTTCCATTGTTGTCTGTTTAGCTCATTGGATGCGTTTATGATTATAAACAACTCTATAATGGGCCTTCTGTGCTCTAGTTCAGTTATCTCTTTAGGATAAGTTCTTAACAAGCAAAATTGTCCTGCTCAGTGTCTACTCATTACTCTTCTTCTTTGAAAATTTCTTTTGGGATGTTTGAGCTAGATCTCCATTTCCTTCCCAAGGGAGCAAATAGAATCAAGGAATCCAAATGTGAAAGCTGGGAGTTCAGATTATTCAGAGCAAACTTCTCATTGCCTCCCAGTTTGAAAAGCAGATGTCTTATTCAAGTAATAACGGACTTACAGGAAAGCACGCACAGATGTGTGCAGTGTGACACTTTTGCAGAGCAAACACACTCATGAAATCATCTCCTCCCATCAAAAAACTGAGCATGACCAGCATCCCAGAGCACCCCTCTGGGATTCCCCCATTAGACCATTTGGGATATTACAAATAGTGCTGCTTGAACATGTCTGTGCCATTTGGTGACTGTATACAGCCATTTCTGCCTGGCACAAGCTTAGGAGAGGAACCGCTAGGTCATAGGGTGTGCATATGTTCCTTGAACAGGCAAATGCCAAACCAGTTCCCCAGAGTGGATTGCTGGTTTCCACTCTCCCATCAGTGTGAGAATTCCAGCTGCCAGCACCTGGCATTGTCTGCTGTTTCCAGGTTAACTATTCTGTTGGTTAACAGTGTCTCATCTTGGTTTTTATTTGCTGTCCCCTAATGACTAATTCCTTGGAGGAGGAAATGGCGACCCATTCCAGTACACTTGCCTGTAAAATCCCATGGACAGAGGAGCCTGATAGGCTACAGTCCATGGGGTCGCAAAGAGTTGGACACGACTGAGCGACTAATTCCTGGGTTGGGAAGATCCCCTGGAGAAGGAAATGGCTACCCACTCTAGTATTCTTGCCTGGAGAATCCCCATGGACAGAGGAGCCTGGCAGACTACAGTCAATGGGGTCACAAAGTGTCATGTGGCTGAGTGTGCAAGTGCGCATGCATGTGCGTGCACACACATGCACAGGCACAATGACTAATGCAGTCAATCACCTTTTTATACACTTATTGACCATCATGATATGCTTTTTTTGGTCCATATTATTCAAGTCTCTGGCCTACTTTTCCATTGGATGTCTGCTTTGTCCCCCTTATGATTATTTTAGGCATTCTTTATGTATTTTGAGTATGAGATATTCGTTGAATATATGAATTGCAAATATCTTTTCCGACTGGATCTTGCCTTTTTACTCTTAAGCTGTCTCCTGGTGAACTGGAGTTTTCAGTTTTCGTGTGGTTGACTTCATCAAGCTCTCCTTTTATGCTTCATGCTTTTTGTATCCTAGTCGAGGAATGTCGCCTCACCCAAGGTCATGAAGATAGTTCTCTGAGCTACATGAAAGTTTTATTGTTTTCCCTCTCACCTTTAGATCTAGTCCTTCTGGAATGGTTTCTGTGTGCTATGAAGGAGAGGTCAAGATTTATTTACTTTTCCCGGGTGGCTATCTAATTTACCTCGCTCTAGTTGTTGAAAAGATATGCTCCCCCCTGCTTTCTACCCTGCGGTGTCACCTTCGTCATAAATCAGTTCACTGTTTACATGCAGCTCTGTTTCCGGACCCTGCCCCTACTTCACTCTGTATTCTGTGCCAACACCTCGCTCTCCTAACTGCTGCGGATTTCTGAGAGATCCTGAGATGGGCTCAGGGCGCCCAGCTTGGTTCTTCTAAGGCTGCCTTGACAACTTTTGGTGAGATCCACATTTTAACATTTGGTACACATTAACACACACATTTGATACACAAAACGCCCTTCAGAAAGCTTGTAACAATCTATGTTGTCCAGAAGAGGCACCTATCTCCCCACATGATTGCAAATTCTCCTGGCAAGAAGTCTCCTGCTGCTCTCCTTGTATTTTTATTTGCATTTCTTTGATTACGAGCGAGGCTAGACACCTGTTCCTATTGAATCAGTGATTTGCATTTTTATTGCTTATATCCTTGGTTTCCTTATTGACTTCTAAAGGCTGTCTGCCTCTCACAGTGTTAACTCGCTGTCTCTTATGTTTCATTTTGACCATTTTGACTATTTTTGCAAGTTAAACAGTTTTAAATCCTCAAATGTACCTACCGTTTTCTCTGGAAGAAGGATGTGTTTAGTTACCTACTGCTGATGTAACAAAACACCACAAAACTCGTGGCTTAAAACTGTGCAACCTAATATACAGTATTTGTTTTTCTCTTTCTGACTTACTTCACCCTGTATGACAGACGCTAGGTCCATCCACAGCTCTACAAATGACTCCGTTTTGTTTCTTTTTATGTCTGAATTAATATTCCATGGTATTTATGTACCACATCTGCTTTATCTATGTGGATGAACCTGTTTGCAGGGCGAGAATAGAGACACAGATGTAGGGACACAGTGAGGTGGGGAGGAGAGGGTGGGGCAAACTGAGAGAGTAGCGTTGACATATATACACCACTGTGTGCGAAGCAGGCAGCTAGTGGGAACCTGCTGTGTAGCCCATGGAGCTCAGCTTGGTGCTCTGTGATGCCCTAGACGGGTGAGATAGAGGGGTGGGAGGGAGGTCCAAGAGGGAGGGGATATATGTCTACATATAGTTGGTCCACTCTGTTGTAAGGCAGAAACAGTTTAATAACACAACGTTGTAAAGCAATCATTCTTCACTTTAAAAAATAGACAAATGAAATACACACACACTTTATCATCTTACAGCTCTAATATTGATCCCCTTGGACTGAAATCAAGATGCCAACAGGTCTGCATTCCTTCTGGAGGCTCCAGGGGAGCTCTGTTTCCTTGCAGCTTCTAGAGACCCTGGCATTCTTTGGCTCATCGCTCCCTTCTGCTTCCAGAACGAGCAGCATGGCATGTCCACACCTCTCTCTTTGACCTCGGCTTCCGTCGTCACGACTCCTCTGTCTCTGCCCCTCCGCCTTCCCTCTTGCAAGGACCCTGGGGATCATACCAGGTCCTTACAGAACATTTAGGATAACCTCCCCATCTCAAGAATTTTAACTTAACCCCACTTGCAAAGGACTTCCCTGATAGCTCAGGTGGTAAAGAACCTGCCTGCAATGTGGGAGACCCGGGTCAATCCCTGGGTTGGGAAGATCCCCTGGAGGAGGAAATGGCAACCCACTCCAGTATTCTTGCCTGGAGAGTCCCATGGACAGAGGAACTGGATGGACTGCAGTCCATGGGGTCACAAAGAGTCAGACACGACTGAATGACAGGGCACACACCACCTGCAAGGCCCCTTCCCCTGTAAAATAACATTCCCAGATTCTGGGGATTGGAATATGATCTCTTGGGGGAGGGGACATTGCCTTGTCTACCACAAAGGGTAGTTTACGAAGCTAGTAAGTCAGTAGGGCTACTGAAACACTCAGGGAGGGTGACCAGGTTGGTGAGTTGACATCGATCATTCTGGGGTAGGCAGACTTCTCTAAGCCATGAGATTTCTGTGCCCAGACCTTTCATTCTGATTAGTGCAATGGATCACAGAGGCAGATACATGCACCTTGTCCCTCCTCCACAGAGGAGCCTGCTCAGCTGTGCCTCAGGACTAGGGTGCAGGATGTCAGCCTGCTTCCCTAGGAACCGTGGTCCTCCCACTTCCATGGAACAGTGCTCTCCCCCTTCTTTTGCGGACAAACGTGAATGCTGGATAATTTAGCGTGTATCGCCTTCCATGTGTCCCAATCACACTGAAAAGAAACAGAAGACCAGTAATCCTACATTTGTGTAGAAGCCCATCAAACTAGCCAGTTTGCCGAACACAGAACGTCTGCTGTGTGCTGACAGTGTGGTCCTGGAGTGACCATGGGTACCAGGCTCCTCTCATCTCTCAGTGAATCTTAAGCACGTAGCATCCGCCTGTAGGGCATTATGGCTACACCTGGGCAGAGGAGATGCTGCTTCTTATTCTGTGTTGTTGAAATCACTACACAGACACCCTGGGAACAGGGACTAGGCAAAAGCTTTGGTCCTCACTGCCTGCAGTTCTAGTTAAACATGGATGGAAAGGCCTGTTTGAACTCCCTGTGTTTAGTCTTATGGCTTTTCCTGAGAAAACTGCTGAGATTCAGTGCCTCCAGCTGGTTCGTGTCTTTCCAGTTCTTTCTCCTGGGCCTGCCCACTTTCCTCCCTGCAGATCGCTGGGCTGAGGCCTTTGAGAGCAGAGCCAGCTTGGGTGGGGGAGGAGTGAGTGGCAGGTGTTTGCCCAGCTCAGCTAAAACCCTGGGTTATCAACTTATTCCCTCCCTTCAGGCCTGGCTTACTGTCTTCCAGGATCTGAGTCCATGGGTCTTGGTGGATTTTGTGGGATTGATGGAAATTCTGGGACTTGGCTGGATGCACCTATATATTGGCCCATTATTGACATGGCTTGTTCACAACTCAAGACACCATGCAGTCACATCACACATATGTTCTTTTCAATTGATCACCCCTTTACCCGAGTCTGTGTTCCCAACACCCAGATTTATTCTCCTGTTATTTCTCATTCATTCTCATGCTGTTTCCCAAAAGGTTGGGTCTTAGCAAACACCAGCCTTCCACCCTTAATTCAGTCCTTGTCTTCCATTAGGTCATTAGCTTCAGGGGCTTCAGCCTAGACATCCCCTCCATCAAGGCAGGGATGCTTCTAGGCCACATTGCCTTTCTCTGCCACTGACCTTGACTGGAGCACCCAAGTCTACTGCACAGAGCTCTGAGACTTTGCCGCTCACGATGGGGGTGCCAACTCCCTGTGTCCCCAGAGACCTCAGACTCCTTAGGCAAAGCAACCTACCTTCCCTCTAGGGACCAGCTCTGTGTGCCAAACAGTGGGGTTGCTTTTGTGCATGTGTGCTAAGTCTCTTCAGTCATGTCTGACTCTGTGAGACCCCATGGACTGTAGCCCGCCAGGTTCCTCTGTCCATGGGATTTTCCAGGCAAGAATACTGGAGTGGGTTGCCGTGCCTTCTTCCAGGGGATCTTCCAGACCCAGGGATCGAACCCAGATCTCTTATATCTCTCCTGCATGGGCAGGTGGGTTATTTACCAATGGTGCCACCTGGGAAGTCCCATGGCTTTTGCTGCTGCTCAGAAATCTGCAAGATATTGTCATCCCCCGCCTCCCACATCCGGGGTGTTGACCTGCCGTTCAAGTGACTCCTCTGTGAAAGGCCATGTGGGCAGGATGCCTTTGAGATAATCCCAGCTGGCCTCTTTCCTGGTGCAGATTTAACAGCCCCATCCCTGCCACTGACCTTTTTGGGCTATGCCATGGCATATGGGATATTGGTTCCCTGACCAGGGATCAAACCTGTGCCCAGTGCATTGGCAGTGTGGATGGAATCTTAACTACGGGATCACCAGGGAAGCCCCATGATTCATACCCCCTTGAACCTCAGAGAGAAGAGGTGATGTTTCCATCCAGATGCAGCCCTGAGCCCTTCAGACACAGCCACGAGAGCTTAGCCCAAGGAATCAGCACAACCTCACAAGCTCTCGCCTGCAGGGGTCTTATCAGCTCCATTCCTGCCCCCTGCCACTGGGCTGCTGCTCCCAGGCTGGCTGGAGCTGCCCTCCTGCCTGGGGTCCTGATCAATTTCATGAGTTCTCTTCAAAGACAGTCTCATAAATCCACCCTTTATTGTTCAACTTTGGACAGAGGAGCCTGGCAGGCTACAGGTCATGGGGTCGCAAATGTTTTGACACGACTGAGTGACTATCGCTCTTGTAATTCCATTTAGACCCTCCCCATGGAGGAGTCATCTAACGGATTCTGACACTGAAAGTTCAGCTTTGTGGTAGGTTTCACAACTCAGTTGATTTCCTGGAAATATATCTGATGCCTCAGCTGAAGCTTCCAGCCATCATCCTGTGACTTTTATGATGACCAATGGCAGCCAGGTAGCTTATGAGGTATATGTGGGAGTTCCAACTACAAATCCCTCTGTTTTCCTCCAGGGAGGCAGCACAGGGCACTGACCCTGCAGCTCTGGTAAAGCTTGGTGTGTTTTCACCAATGATCTCTCTCCTTCCTCCCCTCCCCGTCCCGAGGCGGTTATGTTTGTTGGAGAAATACCGAGACTGTCCCCACAGCCACTTCAGTAGTCTGATCACTCTCCTCCCCAATTAAATAAAACTGTCATTAACACTTGTTTCTGAAATTCTTGATGAGTCTGTGGTTCCTCCCCTGGTGGCTCAGTGGTAAAGAGGCTGCTGGCAATGCTGGAGATGAGGGTTCAATCTCTGGGTCGGGAAGATCCCCTGGAGAAGGAAATGACAAACCCACTCCAGTATTCTTGCCTGGGGAATTCAGTGGACAGAAGAACCTAGTGGGCTACAGTCCATGAGGCTGAAAGAGTCAGACAGGACTTAGCGACTAAGCCACCGCCTGTGGTTTGTGCAGAGAAACGTGGTGAGATTTGCCTGCATTTATCACTCAGCCATGCAGGAGCCGCGCTGGCGATGCTGTTTTCTGTTTTGTTCGAGAGCCGGCGTTTGGGTGGGTCCCCTCTGAGCTCATGCAGATGGGGTTGGGATGCGGTTTGGAGCAGCAGTGGCAGGGGTTGGGGGTGGTGGTGGTAGGGAGGAGTCTGAGGAAGCAGAGGTTTCCAGAGCTGGCCATGTCCTCGGCTGCCTTCGAATCCTGCAAGCTGGCAATGCAGACACTCCTTCGTTCATTCAACAAACACTGATTTAGAGCCACGTCCGTGCTCTGCTCCTCTGTGGGCTCTGGGGGGCACAGATGAGCAACACAGACTTGTCTGCCTGTGGTGTTCTCTTTCCCACTGCGGGGGTTGGGGGTGTGTGGTATTGGATTATTGATCTTTTCTCTTCCGAGGTTAGCCTGAATACATGGAATTCTTATGTGTGGCTAGGCTGAGCTGGAAGTGTGTGCCCCATGTACTTCTTTGATGCGAAAGGGAGTGAGCACTCCTTTTCTCTAGCTAACAGGAGTTGGGGTGATGGGGGCTTGGGGCTGCCACTCTGCCTGCCATGGGGAGCACAGACTGTGGGTGGGGGTGACCACGGAAGGGGAAGGGACGTGAACCTAGCCAGGGGCTGGCCCAGCTGCATGATGCCCGGTGGTGTTTCCATGGTTGCTGCATCTGCTTGGACAAGGGTGTGTGTGTGGGTGACAGCTGAGTCAGGCTGGGGCCTCAGTGAAGTGGGTGAGGGCTGGGAACACACACGGAGTCACCCAGTGCTGAAGAAAGTTCTGGGTGTGTTGATGACCTGGGGCATCCATGCCTGCAGTGTAGGAGATGCAGGAGACACAAGTTCCATCCCTGGGTTGGGAAGATCCCCTGGAGGAGGCCATGGCAACCTGCTCTGCTATTCTTGCCTAGAGAATCCCATGGACAGAGGAGCCTGGTGGGCTATGATCCGTGGGGTCACAAGAGTCAGACGTGACTGAGGGACTGAGCGTGTACTTGCCAGGACAGAGCCTGCCCTCTGCTGGCCCTGCCACAGGGACGGCTCTGAACAGGAGCAAACAGGACCAGCCTACTGGCTGGGTTCCCAGCTTGTGTCCCAAATCCATTCATGTCCGGTCTCCATGGTCCTTGCCCAAGATTGTCATCTCCCCTTCAACTGCATGACTGCCTACCCACTGCCAGACTTGTCCCCTCTACACACAGCATCCAGAGGAATACACTCAGTCCTCCATACCAATCTTGGATCAAGAGTATTAGAAAAGCAAATTCCAGAAAGTTCCAAAAGGCAAAACTTGAGCATATTGTGTGCTGGCAACTGTTTGCATAGCATTTATATGGAATTTGCAATGAATTATGCAGTATTTACATTGTATTAGGTGTTCTAATGGGCTTCCCTGGTGGCTCAGTGGTAAAGAACACACCTGGCAATGCAGGAGGTGCAGCATCAGTCCCTGGGTCGGGAAGATCCCCTGGAGAAGGGCATGGCAACCCACTCCAGTAATCTTGCCTGGGAAGTCCCATGGACAGAGGAGCCTGGTAGGTTACAGTCCACGGGGTTGCAAAAGAGTTGGTTATGACTTGGCAACTAAACGACAGCAAGAACAGATGTTTTAAGTATTCTAGAGATGATTTGATGGCACCCCACTCCAGTACTCTTGCCTGGAAAATCCCATGGACGGAGGAGCCTGGTGGGCTGCAGTCCATGGGGTCGCTGAGAGTCAGACATGACTGAGCGACTTCACTTTCACTATTCACTTTTCACTTTCATGCATTGGAGAAGGAAATGGCAACCCACTCCAGCGTTCTTGCCTGGAGAATCCCAGGGACGGGGGAGCCTGGTGGGCTGCCGTCTATGGGGTCTCACAGAGTTGGACATGACTGAAGTGACTTAGCAGCAGGCAGCAGCAGCAGCAGAGATAATCTGAAGTGTGTTGGAGTGCATGTATAGCCTACGTGCAAATATTACACCATTTTAAATAAGTGACTCAAGCAGATTTTGGCGTTTGAAGGGCGTCCATGAGCCAGTCCCCTGCCGATACTAAGGGACGACTGTCTTTGAGGTGTCCATCGCATCATGTGACTTCTGTGCTTAAAACCCTTTCCCACGTTCTTTGCATTTTGAATAAGATGTAAGTCTGTAGATTCTTGTCTTTTCTCTCAGCCTCATTCTGTGCCAGCCTCCTGCCCCCTCTCTGCCTTAGCCACAGGGCCTCAGCACGTGCTACATCTGCCCACAGCTTAGGTCAGCTGTGTTGTCGTGCTGTGCGAGGCCTTCCTCCCCTGACCCACCTGGACCAGGTGGGAGTCACTGCTGCGGCCCGTTCCCTGGCGGCACTCACACTCATCATGCAATCATTTGGTGAGTGCTTGTCTTTCCCCCTGAATTGTGTTCTTGTGCATTCTTCCTTGTTTTGCTGTGTGCAGCACGTGGCGCCCTCGTAGGCTCTCTTGATGACAAGGACACTCAGCTTGGAGAAGTGGGATGGCCTGCTCCTGGTGCTCCAGCTGGGAAGTGCTACGGGGACTGTAGCCACCCAAGCGCTGCCTTGAAACACAGCCTGGATTCTCTGTGGAATAAACGTAAACGTCAGTCAACGTCTTTGAACTTGGTCTGTGTTTTATGTCATGAACAAGACAAATACACGCCACTCAAGACTTAGCTTTTCTGCGCTAAGTTGTTGCTGTGATGTTAATAGCTGGACCCAAAACATGATGTTTAGTTGTTTAAAGATCTGAAAATAGGTCCATCACTTGATTGGAGTGATACTGTTATTATGTTTTTCTAAAGGAACTCATATTATAGTAATGTTAGTGGAAGTCAAAATAAAGGAATAAAAATTTTCCTAGATATGGACCTATTAATACCTTACACACACATGCACGTTATATTGAGGGAATGACAATGTAGAGAAGTTTTTGTGCCCTCAGTTAATTATTTCCATTATATTTATAAAAGGCAAGATTATTGCTTGGAGATTCATTCACATCAAAACCAAAAGAAAAATTATGACACTATTAAGTGCTCTTAATCTCCTTCTTGTTTATCTACTCTAAAAAAAAAAATAAGCAAAGCTTTGAAAACAAATCCGTGTCAGGGAAGCATGAAGCTGCTCCTGTCTCCAGCCTGCCCACGTGGGTGCTTGCTTGCACCATCCGTACACATGTTCCCACCGCTGCCAGGGGCTCGGTGACCCAGCCCCTGGGCCGACCCCACATCCCTGCCAACTGAATGGGTCCCCAGCTCAGCCCAGACAGCATCTTTGCTGTTTTATTTGGTATCTCAGAGTGAGAGTTGTGTTTGTTGGAGACTGTATGTATTTTCCAACCTAGGCTTGACAAATCTAGCTTTTCAAGTGAATTGGGAATTTTTAATGAGAAATTTTCCAAAATTTTGGAACACTGTTCAGGCCATGTAAAATGTGCCTGGAGGCCGGGATGGGCCAGCTGCAGGACTGCACTTCCCGCGTGTTGCTCACAGATAGTTTGCTCTGGGACAGTGGAAACACAACCAGGAGAGGGGCTTTCTGGTGAAGATGGGGGGAAGGGACTCAGTGGGCTCAGACCTTGGTGGGGCGTGGATAAGGAATTCCAGAGCAGGCGAGGAGGGGTAGGGCTCTGCAGGGGCAGTGACTCCTTTCTGTCCTGAGGGGATTAAGGATGCTCTGGTGACACCAAGTCAGATGGAGGTGGAAGGGGAGCTGGTCAGCTCAGGGTCCCTCCAGGGGTGAGCCTGGTGTCCCAGGAGGATGGACAGCACCTCTGTGTAGCCCCTGTCTGCCCACCACCCTCCGCTGTGATCATGACGCCAACAGCAGTAGTGGCTCCTGAGCCCTCCCCTGAGCTGGGGGCTGGCTGGAGCTCCTTCCAGAGGGATGGGCCCACCCCACTGTCTTCCTGAGAGCACACCCCCTCTCCTCCCCTACTGAGGCCAGACAGCCAGGGGATTGGTACTGGGATCCTGGGCAAATGTGATGAACTAATGCTCCTCAGGGCCAGCCCCAGAGTGGTCCAGTGGTGAGACACATGGACACTCACCCCTGTCCCCCAACCTGTGAGGCCTGCCCCTGCCTGGTTAGAGTCAGAGGTAATGGAGGGGCCACCTTCCTCTAACTCTGTGGCAAGAGCAGTGGCCCCGGCAGCCATGCCTGGGACTGACCCTTGACCTTGGAGTCAGGAGAAAACTGGGCATGACTAGGAGCCCCCCATCCCACCGATGGGGCAGCAGCAGTGGGGCACACATCCTGTCTCCTTGCCCTGTAGATTTCCCCAGAGAAGCTGCTTTTGCATAAAACCCGATTTTTCACTGCATGCATGCATGCATGCGAAGTCACTTCAGTCGTGTTTGACTCTTTGCAACCCTAGGGACTGTAGCCCACCAGGCTCCTCTGTTCATGGAATTCTCCAGGCAAGAATGCTGGAGTGGGTTGCCATTTCCTTCTCCAGGGGATCTTCCCCTTCACTGTGTACAGCACTCAAAGAAGAAGAAGAACAGGTGCAGGCTGAGCATGCGGGGGTGGAGGCACCTCTGGGCCCTCATAGGGGGGAGGGGCAGGGAGCACCCCAGTCCTCGGCCGGGGAGGAGGAGCCACTGACCTCTTGTTAGGGACCTTGAGACAAAATTCATAAGGATGCACATGTGAGGGAGAGGCCTATGTCTGGGGCTGGACAGAACAGGTTCCCCTAGGGGAGCCCCAAAGAGAGGCTGCTGGCTGATCCGGGGACCCACTGCCTTCTCCTTCACAAGGACAGTGGGTGCAGGCGGGGGGTGGTCAGTGGAGGGTTCAGCTCTTCCGGGGCCTCATCTAAGCTCCCATCCCAGAAGAATCCTCACAGCAAACACAACTGCTCTGGTCTCCAGGACCAGGGACATGGGGAGGGGGTGGGAGCCATGCATACACACGGGTTCCCTGGTTGGGACTGCATGGGCGTCACCTGGGAGGATCGTGACTAGCGCTGCTCAGGACCCACAGAAGCCGCTCAGAGACAGCGGAAAAGCAATGAAACAGGGAAACAAGTGTCACCCCTGCAGAGATGCCTGGAGGGACAGCTGGGCACATCAGACTTGAGGGGCTGGCTTTGTGTTTATCAGGAGGGAGCCGTCCCCAAGCACACCCCACTGACAGCAAGATGGCGACATGAGGAAGAGGGTCCTTCCTCTTCATGAGGAAGAGAGTCTACCTGGCGAAGGTCAGCTCTACCCAGGGTCTGGAGAGGGCTTCTTGCTTTAAAATAGTGAATTCGTTGCAAACACTTTAAGATTGGGAGATTTCTCATGAAAAATCTGGGTTTCTGTCCGTTTTCTCCCTTGGAATGTAAAGGATCGGAGATGGTGGCCCAAACTCACTTCTGAGCCACTGTCCCCTGGGCTCCGGGTCCCTGCAGAGGCCCACCTCCTGCAGAGGGACTGGACTGCTCTGGGCATCACCCCCTTGGTCCTGCAGAAACTCATGTGAGACCCCTGAAATGACTCTCTCTCCGCTGGGGCGAGGGGTCTGTTGTGGCTCCGTGGGTTTCCCAGGCTCTGGAAGAGATGGATGGGGTTTGTTGTCCCTCTAACAGGATTCGGAAGTGTTGATCATGAGACATGGGTCTTCCCTGATGGCTCAGACAGTAAAGAATCCACCCGCAATGCGAGAGACCTTGGTTTGATCCCAGGGTTGGGAAGATTCCTTGGAGGAGGGCATGGCAACCCGCTCCAGTATTCTCGCCTGGAGAATCCCATGGACAGAGGAGCCTGGCAGGCCCTAGCCCATGGACTAGCAAAGGGTGGGACGTGACTGAGCGACTGAGCGCGCACGTCGTGAGACCTGTGCAGCCCGAGTGGAGAAGTGCCTTGCCGCTGCCTCCTAGCTCTCCCCTCCCCCTCCTTCCTTCCCACCCTCCCCTTCTTCCCTCCTCCCCCCTTCCTGTTCCCCTCCTCCTCCTGCCTCTCTCCCTCCTCCTCCCCTTCCTCTTATCCCCTCCTCCTCCTTTATCTTCTCTTCTTCCCCTCCCCCTCCTTCTCCCCCCACATCCTGTCTCTCCTCTCCTTCCTCCCCGCTGTCCTCTCCCTCCTCCCCTTCCTCCTCCTCTCTCCCCCTCCTACCCCTCTTCTCCTCTGCTTCCGCCCCCTCATTCAGAAGGAGCTGACTCTCACTCATTAAAGAGAACCTGCTTGTGAATCATGGGTTTGATGTGTGATTATGTATATTTCAGTTACTTAGTAAAATAGGTTTACATTATTTCTTAAGACGAGGGTAAAATCTTAAGCACTAACATCCATGACATCTTGTGCTTGGCCAACATTTTTCAAATATACCTGGAGATATATTACTATTAAATAGAAAATGCTGACATTTCTCTTCCCTGTGTGGACCTGACATCACCTTGCGGTGCCCGTGGTAGATGGCCGGCCCCTCGGGAAGCTGTGGGCTGACTCAGGGCTCAGACTGCCCTGGACAATTCCCGATGTACCCCTGGATTTTGGGCAAATGGTGTGATTTGGGGTAAATCGTGCACCTGTGGGAGTTTGTTGTCTGCACTGCAGGGACCACAGTAGTAATGTCTGTTCCAGCCTTGTGGGGCAATTGGCAGGACCCATCAGAGGCAAATGTCGCCGTGAACCTGCAAAGTTGTGTTCACACTTGGCTCTGAGCTTGCATAGTGGTGGCCCTCGGACCACCTTCAGCCCATAGATGACCCGGGCCCTGTTTCAAACAGTTTTGAAACCATTGCCAGTATCAAAATCAGGGGATTCTTAACCTTAACATCTTAACTTCCAGGTTCTCTCCAGAAACCCTAGCAGGTCCTGCTGCCTGGCGGGATGGTGGGGCTGCTTGATAGCTGAGTGGTGGCTGCATTGTCCCACTGGCCTCCCCTGTGGACACCTGAGTTATGACCTCGGTCAGCAGGGTGGCCATTCCTAGGACCGCCCTCCTGTGTTCCGGGTGGGTGTTCCATGTTCAGTTACCGAGTGGGGGAGCGGGGAGCAGGGACTTCATGCAGCATACGAAGTCTGAGGCGCTGGTCCCTGTGGGGGTGAGTTTAAGAATGCAGCCTTGGGCTGAATTAAGGATCTGTCTGTTCTTCCTCATGTGAGAGCCCCCAGGGCTCGGACTTCGTAGAGAGCGGGCTGTGCACGCTGCACTCCACCTCCCAGGCCCCAGGGCAGCCTGAAGTGTCACCCACAAGTCCTCTTTCTGGCCCTTGGCTTCTCCCGCACTTCTGTCTTGCTCAGAGGGGACCACACCAGGGCGGGGCAGGAAGCAGACAGGTTGCCCCCTTGGCTCATCAACCTGGATTCTGGAAACAGCCCTTCTCCTTGGGGCTGGTGGGAGTCCTGAGCCCCAGGTTATGAACTGAGTGATGAAGTCAAGGATGGAAGGGGAGGTGAGGACACGCCTAGGGCGGGAGGCTGAGGAAGCTGCTGGGGGTGGGAGTGTGTGCCCAGCAAAGGGCAACCCAGCAGACAGAGGCTTTCCAGGTCAGTGTCAGAGGCCAGAACCCCTAACAGGCATGGGATGACAAATGGGGAGATGACTCAGAGGACATGGCCCATCTGAGATCACAGCTGCAAGGGGCTGCAAGGCCAGAGGCTTGTGTGGAATCATCTTATTTTCAAACATTGGCAGCTAACCCTTGCATTCCCACCCTTCCAATTGCCATGTTCTGTTTTACTTTTCTCCATAGCACACAGCAGAGTCTAAATATTTTGTATTTCATACATTTGTCTTGTCTTCTTGCACTAGAAAAATAGTTCCATGGAGGTGGGAAATAGACATTTTGCTTACTGCTGCGTCTCCTCTCATAGCAGACATCTAATAAGTGTTTGTTGAATGAATGATGGATGTGTAATTTGAAGGAAAAAATGCATCGTAGTTTTTGACTTCATATGTTTTCCATTCGCCAAAAAAAAAAAAAAAGTTCCCATTAATCACTTTCCAAACTGAAGACATTTTGTTTTTGAAGGAAATACCTGCCATGTATAAGGGATGTCCCCCCACCTTGTACTGTCTGAGGGGCCCCTGGGGGGACATCTCCTTGTTTATGGGAAGACCTAAGTGAGCAGGAGGATGGAATGTGGGTGAACTATGTCCTGAGCACGTGTTCAGTTCTGCAGCACAAACTGAAGTTTGCGTTTCTTCCAAGTGAGTTGGGGGCAGGATTCAGGCCATAGTTTGACATGATGGCTTCCGGTCAGATGGATAATTTGGTTTAGCTGGGGACGTTTAAAAACTGGTCAGTTTCATGGAAGTTCCAGTCACTGGCCCTGTTGGGGAAAACTCAGAGTTCAGGGCGGGGGGGGGGGGCGCCTCCCTTGGTGATGACAATTGTCTGAGCTGAGTGGCCTCTGGCTCCTTACGTGGAGGGGGTGGGTTAGGGAGAGTTGGGGGGTGGAGGTGTGTCCTCCCATTGGCCTACCTGCGCTTCAGTTCTCTTACCTGTCACTGCCTGTCTCCCTGGGAAGGTGGTTTTGTGATTCTTGCTCTCAGCTGGGGGCCTCCAGGTCTCTTGAGTCTACCCAAAGCCAAGTGAAGGGTGGAGTTGGGGGAGGCCTGAGGTAGGGACCTCTGCACACAGGGGTCAACTGAGGCCTTAGCATCCCCAGAAGCAGCCAGGACGGTATTAATTCTTTGTTATTGTTGTTCAGTCATTAAGTCGTGTCCGATTCTTGAGACCCCATGGAATGTAGCCCGCCAGGCTCCTCTGTCCATGGGACTCTCCAGGCAAGAATACTGGAGTGGGTTGCCATGCCCTCCTCCAGGGGATCTTCCTGACCCAGGGATCAAACCTGCATCTCCCGTACTACAGGCGGATTCTTTACCATCTGAGTTCTTTGCTGTTATATAAACCACTCCCGTCTGTTTTCATTCACTTCCATGACTCTGGGAAGGAGATGATGGAGCAGGTGTGCTGAGCTGGGTGGGTCAGGACCCGTCTCTGAGAGCAGGCAGAACAGGAAGGGGCCTAGTGTTTGGACCCTCTGGAGGAAAGATGGCTGAATGAGCCCAGTGCTGGCCCTGTGCTGCCCCACAGCCTGTGTGGGCACAACACAGCCATGGGTATATCAGTGCACAGCCACCTCAGGGCGGGTGTGTCACTTTCTGCAGTCAGGTGTGCATGTAATACTAGGGTTACAGGTGACACTCCTGGAGGAGACCCATGTGGGTATCAGCCACATGCTCATGCCCAGGAGGTGACTGTACCTGTTCCCATTTGCTCCCTGGGTGGGGAGGGGGTGAAAGGCAAGGGACCCACAGCCAGGAGGCGCTGGTGGCTCCCATGAGCCCCTCGCCACTGCCCAGCCCTCGCACCCACACCTTGTTCGTTAGGTGAAAGGTCTTCTGGGGACCCTCTCCAGTGCTGCCACCCCTGGTCGGCTGCCAGGATGGAAGCTGAGATGACTGGGGTCTGGTCAGCAGCCCTGATATGAGAAGGGGCAGAGGCAGAGGGGATTTCAGCTGAGAGATGTGGAAATGGCCAGCACTGTCTTCATCACCAACTGTGTCTTGCTGAGTCGGGGCCGGAATTCTCGTCTTTGAGGACAGAGGCTGGCATCAGCAGGAGGGGCATTCCCGCCACGTTCTGGGTGATGCCATGCATGCCCCACTTCCGTGCTTCATGGCAGGCAATGAATCAGTGCGAGAAGTTTTGGCTTCCATCTACGGGGTCACACAGAGTTGGACACAACTGAAGCAACTTAGCAGCAGCAGCAGCAGCAGCAGCAACATGACATCCTCATCAGTCGTCACCACCTCCCATGACAGTGGCTTGAACAGCGGGCTGTTTCTCTCTCAGGGGGTGGCGCTCCACTTGTCATCCCCACATCACACATCAGCGTCGGGGGAGATGGTGGGGCTGGGGGCTCCGTCAGCTCCTCTGCAGGAGGATCCTGACACCTCGATGCAGTGTGTCCACCCATCAGCATTTAGTCCCGGGGCAACTCCAGCTTCACAGGAGGGACGTGTGGTCGCTGTTGGCGGTCAGTCAGGGAGCCTTTCCCTGCACAGTGGGGGACAGATGTTCATCTGACACAGACCTCTGTCTTGCTCCTCACCTGGCGCTCAGGGTTGTGTATCCTGTTTGCTGAGAGGGAGTCTGTGAACGCAGGGTCAGTCCAAGACCAGTGACCTTTCTGAGATTGCATGGGGGCAGAGATGACCCTGGGTGGGGAGTCCCGGTCATCTGGGAGTCTCCCCTCCTTGAGGAGGGCGTTTCCCTCAACTGTCCTGCAGCTGGCCGGGAAGGCACGGCCACCCATCCTCTGGGCTCGGAGTCCAGCTGTAGTTCTGGTGCAGCCCAGATGTGCCTGGGGCTCACCCGACCCTCCTGGGTTTGAGCCCCTGACCTCCGGGAAGTGATGGGATGGGAGAGTGCTCAGGGTGCAGCCCTGGAGAGAGATGCTGGTGCTTTGGGCTCCTTGAACTTGTAGGGTGGAGGCATTCCAGGCATCCCAGCTGACGCTCAGATCAGTGACTCACTCCACAGTGATAATAGGTTGCTGATCCAGGAACTTTTTGTAGCTCACATCAAAGGTTCTTGTCCTCGTTTGTGGCCAGGATGAAATCACTCTCAGATGTCGGTATGGCTCTTCTGCACAGCACGGGACAAACCTGCATTCAAGGGCATCCAGAACCAGGTCTGTAGTCCTTGGCCCGGGCAGCAGAACCTGCCTTCTCTTCTCCCTGAGACTGTGAAGGGACCCAGACCTTCTCTTCCACTTGCCCCCTCTCCTGCACTTCATTCTGCCGAGAGTCCTGGAGCTCAGAGTGCAGTGGGGAGGCCGGCTGCCTTGTCCTCCTCCAGATCCTCCATGGGGCTAAGCCAGGCCACTGCTTTCCCCATCGGCTGAGTGCAGGCTCTGAAGCTAACCCCCATGTTGAAGTCCCAGCTCTGTCATAGGTTGCTGTGTGACCTTGAGCTGGTTTCTAGAGGTCTCTGTTCTCAGTTTCCCCCTGTGTCCAACGGAAGCCGTGATGCTGTCTGCAGACAGGCATGAGGGCTACGTGAGCCCCAGGTATGAAGCAGGTGCGGCAGGGCTGGCTGGTGAGTCAGGGGCTCTCAGGAGGGAGCAGCGGCCAGGTTCAGCCCTGATGCCTGCTCTCAGCATCACTCGTTCACTTCCAGTCCACCTTTGTGGTTTTGCATGTCTGCACCCCACACACTTGTCTGCCTTCATAAGCTTTTCTTTAACCTGCACATCTGCTCTTCTCTCACTCTCTTCGTGGTCCGAAATGCTGGGAATGAAACGCTCATCATAGTCTTTTCTATGTTAGATGCGAATGTAACCAAGACATAGCCTTCATCCACGCACCCCCTCCAACATGATCAGGTGCTCCTGGAGGTGTCAGCCGAGCTGGCTTCTGGTGGCAGCTGGGTAGGGATGTTTGCCCTTCCTGCTGACCACATGGCATAACCGTGAGGCTGACCAGATGGCATAACATGTGGAGGACACATGCTTTGTGGGTTGGGTGTGATACCAGGGTCACCCCTGAGGACATCTGTGAGTGAAGGTGAGTCTGGTACCCAGCTCTGTAGGATGAGAGCAAGATGTGAGCCCCTCACCAAGGACTGGCTACATCTTTGCTTGGGGCTGGTGGTGAGACCGAAAGTCTGTCACCCGAAGGAGAGGTGTCTGGGGAGGTGGAGCGGGGGGAGGTTGAGCAGTGGGAGGTGGAGGAGACCAGGAGGAGACCAGAGCCAGCACTTGAAGCCTGAAGTAAGTCAGGGCTTATGAGGTTACCCTGGGTGGTGCAGGAAGGCAT
Organism: Capricornis sumatraensis; assembly: GCF_032405125.1. Taxonomy (NCBI): domain Eukaryota; kingdom Metazoa; phylum Chordata; class Mammalia; order Artiodactyla; family Bovidae; genus Capricornis; species Capricornis sumatraensis. The sequence continues at coordinate 52,990,271 of NC_091085.1, read as the reverse complement.
CCACCCACTGCTTTAGCTCTGTCTCGTCACTGTGAAACTAGGCAAAGATGCTTCATTTGCAAGGTATTTGGAGTGTGTATTGGATCCACGAGGTTCCAAGAATTTGTGCAGAAAGCTGGGAATTTAGCAAGTCCCAGTTGCCTCAGTGGTAAGGAATCCGCCCGCCAGTGTAGGAGATGCGGGTTGGATCCCTGAGTCAGGAAGATCCCCTGGAGAAGGAAATGGCAACCCACTCCAGTGCTCTTGCCTGGGAAATCCCATGGACAGAGGAGTCTGGTGTGCTCCAGTCCTTGGAGTCACAAAACAGACAAGACTTAGTGACTAAACAATGAAAACAGCGTCTGGGACGGCACTGCGCTTGTGGCTGTTGGTGGCCCGTTACGCAATAGAACAGCAGACCTCTCGTCTTTTCCACAAGAATTATCACCATCATCACCGCCATCACCACATCATCATCATCAATGCAGTTCTCAAGACTCACTGGCTGCGTTCGTGGCAGGAAGTGCTGTGAACTGGGCGGGCCAGGTGTTCTGGGGTTGCTCCAGCTACAGTTTGACTTGGATTTTCTAGTCCAGATTTCTGGAGGCCGTGAACCATCCCATGGTCCTCCACTTCTGATGTTCACCATCTGTGTTTAGCTGGAGGAACAAGGATGCGGTCTTGGTGAGGCCGTACCAGTGTAACATTGAAGATTCTGCCAATACACCCCAGGAAATGAGAATTCATTGTCTCTTTCAATAGATTCCAACAAAGGCTGCTGGCATAGCTCACTGTCTTTTCTACAATCTGATTTGACAGAGAACTTGGGTGTTTGTATTTGAATGATAAATTTCTGTCGAGAATCCTCTGTTGAAACAGACTGGGAAATCTGAGTAACAACATAGACTTGTCTGGAGTGTGAGATCTTTGGGACAGCAGTAAATGTCTGAATTTCTAAAGCTTCTTAACCTTTCTTCACTAATAAGGAGCTATTTAAAGGAAGGCACCTCCCTGGTGGCTCAGTGGGAAAGAATCCACCTGCCAATGCAGGACACGTGTTTGATCATTGGGTCAGGAAGATCCTCTGGAGAAAGAAATGACAACCCACTCCAGTATTCTTGCCTGGGAAATCCCATGAACAGAGAAGCCTGGCGGGCTTCGCAAAAGAGTCGGACATGACTTAGCGAGTCAGACGGTTAAGCGTCTGTCTACAATGTGGGAGACCCAGGTTCGATCCCTGTGTCGGGAAGGTCCCTGGAGAAGGAAATGGCAATCCACTCCAGTACTATTGCCTGGAAAATCCCATGGACAGAGGAGCCTGGTAGGCTACAGTCCATGGGGTCGCAAAGAGTCGGACACGACTGAGCGATCTTCACCTTCACCAAATCACCAAGGGAAGAGAGGGGCTTCTCTTTTCCAGGATGCCTGGGACAATGAAATGATACTCACTTGAGAAGGGACTCAGGCTTGTTTCAAAGGATGTTTCCAAACCCATATCTCACCCAACAGTTTTTAATTAAATGGTTCACACTGAATTCTCCTCCTCCTCACATCTCTGCAGAAATCTCATCTTTCATAGCCCGACCTGGTAAGTGCTGATCTGAGAACTTCCAGATGACTCCTGGGGTCTGTTGATAAGACCAAGAAAGACAAGGTGTCAGGAGCGGGGGTGGGGTGGGGGGGTCCCAGGTGCAGAGCTGAGGGAGGTCACTGCCCACACCACATGCTGGAAAAGCTTTGCCTGTAAGTGATGCCCTCTGGAGGTGGCCACCTCCGCCCAGGCGCTTGCATTCCATCTCTGGCTGCGCCGAGTCTCATCCCAGAAGGCGGCTCAAGGGCTGGAGGAAGCGCAGGTGGGGCTGCAGCTGCAGGAGGGCCCGAGAGCCTGCAGTGAGCTCAGCTCTGGAAGGGCTGGGGTCCTGAGCTGTTCTGGGAGTGCTCCTTCTCAGCCTCCTGCCACTCCACTGACTGCTGAAGTCACTCCTCATTCATGTCTCTGGTCTGCGCCTGGACTCAGCACACCTTCCGCTTGGGGCCGGAGCTCTGGTCGTTGTGGAGACAGAGTGACTGCCCCTGTTCACCATCACAGAAGAGCCAGCGACGCTTCCGGGGCTTTCCTCCTCCCGGGGCCGACTGGCTTCTCTTTCAGTGAATGATCAGGAGGTGAAGGCACACGGATTAGCTTAGACCCAGGTCACGTGGCGCTGTCGAGAGAGAGAGAGAGAGAGAGAGAGAGAGAGAGAGAGAGAGAGAGAGAGAGAGAGAGAGAGAGAGAGAGAGAGAGAGAGAGAGAGACCCACTAGAGTGAAGTCGGGGGAAACCGAGAGGTGTGAGGGTAGATTCCGAGCATCCGAAGTAATGGGAATCGAGGGCGCTATCCTTTCTTGGTGGCTTTATGGAATCGAGTCAGGAAGACGGTTTCATGAACTCTTTAGGGGATCGTAGGAGCCTCTGGAGGGGTGAAGGACAGCTGTGACATCACCCACCGGACCGGCTGATCCTGTGGTGGACTGAGCGCTCCCTGCGCGGTGCGTTCAGGAGCCGCGCCCTTGTTCACAGCGCAGAACTCACTTGAGGGATACTCCGCCAGCCACGCGGTCCCCTCACATGCGCAGAGCCTGGGCCTGTTCTCTCTGAGATTCAGGCCTCCCCTGTAGGGGGTAGGTTTTCCAGAGCATCGTTTCCAGTCTTTCGTGCATTTGCCTTCCTGACATTCTTCATGGCACCGCCGCTGTCACGGCAGAACCAAGAGTGCTCACCGACCGGATCCCCTCCTCGCTGCCGTCCGTTGGCTTTTTCTTCGTTGTCCTGTGCACTCGCATTTGCGCCTTCCTTTTTGTCATATCTACATCATGACAAATGAGAAGTGGTTTTTTTTTTTTTTTCTTTTCTTGGAAATGCTTTTTGATTCAATGCTGCTAAATTCTAGCAAAGCACTATGCCAGATCAGGAAGATGTTTATCTTTAAGTAAGAGCCTTGTGTAGAAGCAAACATGGTGGTTTGGAAAAAAAAAAATCACAAATGGCTTTTATACCATGAGAATAACAGGTGTTCATTTCACAAGTAATTGGTCATGTTCATATTTTAGGACCTTCGGGATCTGGCTTACAAAATCATTTTCTGTGAGCTGAGCACATTGAAATCTTTCATTCTTCCCGTTGAAATGCAAATGTTGTCTGGCAAAGACGGAGTGTCAGAGAGATGATTAATATCCCTGTGGATTGCGACAGCGTTTTGCCAGTTTTGTATCTATTAAGCAGATTTATTTCAGTGTTCCTGGTGGTCTCACAGATGCATGATTCTTTGAATTTTCCTTTGAAGTGATACTAACATTTAATGATTGCTTCATTCATTAATGAGTTAGATAATACAGTTTATAGATATTCATTTTATATGGCTTCCCTGCTGGCTCAGATGGTAAAGAATACGCCTGACCGTGCAGGAGACTCGGGTTGGATCCTTGGGTCTGGAAGATCCCCTTGAGGAGGAAATGGCAACCCACCCCAGCATTCTTGCCTAGGAAATCCCATGGACAGAGGAGCCCGGTGGGCTACAGTCTGTGGGGTTGCAGAGTTGGACATGACTTAGCCACTAAACAATAGTAATTCATTTTAATTCCACAACATCATATGGAAAAACTCAAATGGACTTTTTGGCCAACCCAGTTTATCTGTTTGAAAGTCATGGTTTTACCCTTTTCAAAGGTAGGCTTTTAATATGTGGGAAGAGAACTTCAAGGGAAAGGTTTTATGCTTTCTCTCTTGCTTTAAGAAAAGGATTTTTTGTGTGTGTGTTTAAGGCCTGGGGAAATTTGGGTTAAACTACTGTATGGCTTCCCTGATAGCTCAGTTGGTAAAGAATCCGCCTGCAATGCAGGAGACCCTGGTTCGATTCCTGGGTCAGGAAGCTTCCCTGGAGAAGGGATAGGCTACCCACTCCAGTATTCCTGGGTTTCCCTGTGGTTCAACTGGTAAAGAATCCGCCCACAATGCGGGAGACCTGGGTTCAATCCCTGGGTTGGGAAGATCCCCTGGAGAAGGGAAAGGCTACCCACTCCAGTATTCTGGCCTGGAGAATTTCACGGACTGTATAGTCCATGGGGTCACAAAGAGTCGGACACAACTGAGCGACTTTCATTGTCACTTTCATATATAATATATGAGCTAACAGAATAGACTAGCAAACAGGAAAGTGGGAAGGAAAGATGATTAACAGGAATGTCTCACAGCGCACACTGAAGAGAGTTCTTAGACTGTTCAAGAATGCAAATTGTGGGCTTCTAAACTCCTACTTTCTTTTCTAAGTAAAATTGCTCTTCATTCATGAAAAATAACATCATTTTAATGTGGTTTATTAGAGGGTTCAAGGCTGCAAACCTGATTTATTATTATTATCAGCCACAGAACCAGGCTGTAAAACAGATCAGAATTTTATAACCTTTAAACCCATCTTGTTATTTGCATAGAAATTAAAGTATTACACTCCCTGGGACCTTCCCATGTGACCCCCAGGGGCATACCTGTAATTGAAATTTCCTGATTATGTGCAAATCCTAAAAGTTTTTACGCTGCTTTGTAGTTTGTGATGTGAAAATTATATTTTCCCTCCCATCTGAGGATGCATATCATGAGGCACCATTTACCTTTTTTAATTGAAAACTCTTTTTAGAGATACATTCAAGGTTATAGTTGAGTTTATAGTCCTGGAAGCTTTTCAGACTATAGCAAAACATTCCACTGCGTGAGAGCAAGAACCGATGTGGTCGATTGATTTAGGGACCACCGCCCTTCCTTTTCCCTTCGTGGAGACCGTCATCAGGGCGGGAGAGAAGGGCAAGAAGTTCATTTGAGGAAGATCAAACAGATCAGTGTTGAAGCCGTATTTTAAGTCTAGCTTCTTTTTTCCCCTTCTTGTATCACAGTTCAAATAACATTAAAGTTTGTGAAATATCTTTGAAAAAGTCAACCCAGGTATCCAGGGAAAAAATTTTTAACACAAATATTCTATGAGCAAGAGGCATGTGGGAAGAAAAAATTTCCAGAAGGAGACCTGGGGGCAAAAGCTGACCACTTTGATGTGGATGTGGGATGGACTCTGACATGGAGGGGCAGGGCGCGGAAGCCTGTGGACTGACCCTCTGTGGGGCCATCACTTCCCTTTGTTCTGGCCCAGACCACACAAGATACTTGTGCTTCAAAGTGGGAACAAAACACACACATCTCAGGATGCAAAGAGGGGCGTTAATGTAGCAACCAGGGCCCCGGGAGATGGAAGGAGGCCCCAGGGAGGAAGTGAGGGAGCCTACTCAGCCTACGCCCTGGTCTGCCTGCATCTGTCTGTGCTGGGCTTGCCTGGGACTCATACGTGGTGACAAATAGTTGAGATCCAAGGTGCTGGGAGGAAGGAAGGATAATTACGAATCCGGTAGTATTGTCCCCAACAAGGAGAGTAACAGTCTATCACCTGTGATCCCCTTAGCTGGCTTACTGACAAACTTCTGTGTTCCTCTGCAGATTTCAGCTAATCAAAATGACTTAAATATTAAAATCCCAGGCTTAATGGTTGGGGACACTTTATCTCCTGCTTGAGTTGTATTTATTCTAGCTAGAAAGCTTGGCTGGGTGATTGCTGATCTGATGCTAAACTTTTTTTTTTCAGTTGGGGTAGGGTTGTTTTACAATGTGGTGTTAGTTTCTGCTGTACAACAAAGTGAACCAGCTGTATGTATACATGTAACCCCTCCCTCTTGACCCTCTCTGCAGCCGCCCCATCCCACCCATCTGGGTCACCACAGAGCTGTGGAGCCGAGCTCCCTGCCATATAGCAGATTGTGCGGTACTACCCCACTAGCTATTTATTTACGTCTGCCTATAGAGATGGTAGTGTGTATATGTCAGTCTCAGTCTTCCAATTCACGCCCCCGCTTTCCTCCACAACACTGGGTCCACACATCTGTTTTCTACATCTGCATCTCTATTCCTGCCCTGAAAATAGGTTTTTAAGACCGTTTGTTTTGGAATAATGCTTGATTCACCAGAACATCATTGAAATCAAGGTGCAGAACCAGTTACCACCCAAAACATCTCCTTTGGTTGTACTCCCTTCCCCTCACCATCCCTCACTCCTGGCAGCCAACTATCCGTTTTCCATCTTTATGGTCTTGTCGTTTTGAAAAGAGTGCCTAAATAGAAGCATACAGATGTTGCCTTTTGAAATTGGCTTGCTTCACTCAACCTAACGCCTGTGAGATCCATGCAAACTGTCACGTGTATCACTAGCTTAAACCCTTTTGGCCGAATAGTCATCTGGGGTCTTGATAAACTGCAGTGTGTTTAGCCAGTCACCCACTGAGGGATGTTTTAGTTGTTATCCGGTTTTGATTATTGCAAGTAAAGCTGCTGTGAAGAATCATGTATGGGTTCTTGCGTGGAAGTAGTTTCTATTTCTCTGGGGTAGATTCCTAGGAGTACAATTGCAGCACCATGGGATAAGTCTTTTCAATATTTCTTAAAACTTCCAAACTCATTTTTAGAGTGGCTGTGCCGTTTCACGTCCCCACCAGCAATGTGTGAGCAATTTAGTTTCTCTGCGTCTTTGCCAGCGTTCGGTTCAGTCAGTCTTTTCTTTCAGTTGTTCTCATTGTGGGCTGAATTTGAATTTCCCTGAGGGTTAGTGATGCTGAAAATCTTGTCTTCTGCTTATTTGCCATCTGTGTATCCTCTTCAGTGAAATGTCTGTTCATGCCTTCTCTCCCTTTTCTAATTGGATTCTTTGTTTTCTTTTTTTTTTTTTCACAATTGAGCTTTTAGAATCCTTTATGTATGCTTGATATGACTCCTCTGTCAGCTGTATAGTTTGCAAATATTTCTCCTAGGCTGTAGTTCATCTTTTTATCCTCTTAACAGGGTCTTCCACAGAGTGTGAAGGTTTTAGTTTTTATGAAGCCTGATTTATTTATTTTTCAATTTTATGGAATGTATTTTTGGTGTCATAGCTCAGTCCTCTTCAATGTACTCTAGGTTCTGAAGATTTTCTCCTGTTATCTTCTAAGCGTTTTCTGGCTTTATGTTTTACATTTAAGGAAGGGCTTCTGGTGGCTCAGTGGTAAAGAGTCTGCCTGCCAGTGCAGGGGACATGGGTTCTACCCCTGGTTCGGGAAGACCCCACATGCCATGGGGCAGCTAAGCCCCTGTGCCGCAACTACTGAAGCCCACTTGCCCTAGGAACCATGCTCTGCAACAGGGGAGGCCACTGCACGGAGAGGCTGGCACACCACAACTTGAGAGTAACCCTCCTTGCCACAACTAGAGAAAAGCCTGCACAACCGTGAAGACTCAGCACAGCCAAAAATAAATAGATAAATAAAAATTATCTTTAAAAAGTCATTTAATGTAGGATCTGTTAATTTTTGTGTAAGGTTGGAATTTAGGTTGGGTTATTGATTGACTAATTGTCCTATGGATGTCCAGTTGCTTTGGCATTATTTAGGGAAATAGCTAGCCTTCCTTCATTAAGTTACTTTTGTTCCTTTGTCAAATGCCAGTTCACTGGATTTGTGTGGAGCTGCCTCTGGGTCTCTGCTCTGTCCCACTCATCTACTTGCTGACTGTCAGGATATGTCTTTATAACTCATTTTCTTTCTGAAAATCCACCCTGAAGATTACGGCGATATCATTAGCTCAGGCTCATGGGTTCATACAGAATGTATTTTGAGGCACTGTAAGAAAAATCATGGCATTTATTTCTTTTTTTAAGGTGTATATTTTTTCATGGGAGGAGATGATCCCAGAAAAACAAGGATTTCATGTTTTCCATAGAAAAGACATTTTTGCTACTTGAGTGAACTTGTCCTAATTCAGACAATTCCTTAGGTGTCTTCCACTCTTCCCTCTTGGATTAGGAAAGAGAGGGCAAAGAGGGTCTCTTTTGGGATTTAAACCCTCCAGGGTCAAGGTGCCCCTTTTGGGTATAGCTGGCCTGGCTCTGAGGTCTGTGAGGCACCGTTCCCTGGGGATTTTCTGGGGACACCTGCTGTCTCTGTGGTTAGCCTGAGGGGGGAATAAGCGGGTGAGGAGGGAGGTGGGAATAAACATTAGGGATCTGAGACCAGGACAGTTGCCTTTGTTCTTTTATATTTGAATCAAACTGGAAGCAAACCTATGTAGTGACCCCAGACTCTTGAGAGCCATAAATAAACAAGCTGTCTAGCATCAAATAGTCCTGAGTGTGTGGCTCAACACAAGGTTTTCCTTGTGTTTTAAAAGCAAGAATCTGGACTTCTCTGGTGGTTCAGTGGTTAAGAATCCACCTGCCAATGCAGGGGACTCGAGTTCCATCCCCGGTCTGGGAAGATCCCACATGCCACAAGGCAACTAAGCCCAAATGCCTCAACTACTGAGCCTGCATCCCCTAGAGCCCACGCTCCACAACCCACCACAATCGGAAGCCTGGGCATCACAACTGGAGTGTGGCCCCTGCTCGTCACAACTAGAGAAAAGCTGGCCTAGCAACAAAGACTCAGCACAGCCCCCTCCCCACCAAAAAAACAAACAAAAACCAAACAACCAGCAACAACAAAAAACAAGAACCTTTGCAGCCCATTCATGTGAAATAGGGATGGAGACTTTTAGAAAGATCCCCAACCTCCAGGCTGACAAGAGCTTATAGCTGCCCTTGTCCCCACACATTCCTGCCTCTTTCTGCTTCTGTTTTCTGCCCCTCACTCTGCCTTCCCTGGGATCCATCTCTCTGCTCTGAGACATCGTAGCTGTAAATGCCACATGCAAGAACAGGCCTGGGGACGTGTATAGCTCATGTCAGCGCATTGTCCACTGAGACCTTCCTGACTCCTGTTACCTGGGCCACGGGGATGATGTGAGAACATTTTCTGTTCATTTTGAAGTGGGCTGTTCTAATTCCAGATTCCCGTGTAACTTTGTGGGGTTTTTCCTTTTTTTTTTTTTTTTTATTTTGCTGGAAGCAGCAAAGCAATTTTCTCTCTGCATGTTTCCCTCACCTGCCTTGCAGGTTTACACACTGAATATAAACCGTGAATGTGAGAATCAAGAGGCTGGGGGCCTCACACTGGACCCGTGAGATTTAACAGAGGTGAGAGGACTTGAGTCTGGAGATCACAGAGGATCACATTTAGAATTTAATTCCTTTCTGTCACCAGACCTGCCCCTGCCCAGAACTCCACAGGGACAGTGAAGGTAGAACAACTCAAGTTTCCCGCAAATGAGGGACTCCGCCTTCCCCAGGCCTCTGGATGAGGTCCTTGGTGGACATCTCTGACATGCTCCTGATGGCTGTGGGTGTGCTGATGTGTCCCGCCCAGGCCCTTCTCGCTGTGTCTGGCTGTGCTCAGCTGCACGTGGAGGGAAGAGGCAGGTCTGGAGGCTGGGGTCCACCTGGGACTGAGGCCCAGCTTTCCTCTGAGGATGAGAACAAGTGTGTATGTCTGTCCACAGACAGGACAGACAAACTTAAGCCCTAAGGAGCCTCTCTTGGCTGGTGGACCTTGCAGGGTTGGTGGAGATGGGGATTCAGGCAGCATTTGAATGGAGAGAGGCTGGGGGCTATGGATAAGGGCCTCTGATGAGCTGATCACACACTGAGGGATCTTGGGAGGGTCTGAGTGCAGCGCCTGTGGGTTCTCAGTGCCCCAGGCATGGCCTACTCCTCCTGGGAGCCAGAAAGGGCAAAGCCCAGTGTAAATGGTGCTGGAGTTGGGGGGAGGGTGTGGAGCCAGAGAGCCTCCCTGATCCCCTGCTCCATGAGATCAAAGGTCTCAGTTTCTCAGCCCACCTGAACTTTTACCCTCAGCATTTGTGCAACTCAACCCACCAGGCTGCTTTGGTCTCCCCATCCAGAGGTGAATTTCAGGGGTCTCTTTCATCGGGCTCTGCCTTGCCCCAATCCTGCCAGTGCTGGAACCTGTCTTACCATCTTCAGGAGGGGCTGCTTCTGCTGTGCTATGCTGCCTGTGATTCTGTGAGTAAAAGAAACACCTGAAAATTCCAGAAGGCTGAGGCTGGATGAAGGGTGTTCCCTGTCATCCCCCACTCAACAATACCTCTGTCATTCTTGTTTCCATAAAGTGGGGATACATTTCAGCCATGCAGAGGCCTGGCCCGTGGCTCATGAGATAAGCCTGGTCAGAGAGGAGGGTGAACAGCAGAGGGGGCTGCTCCAGACCTCCTGCTGACTAACAGCCGGGCACACATGCCTGCAGCTCTGGGTGGGGGGCAGGCGTGAGCTAAGACCCCCGCCATTGCTTCCATTGTTCAGTCGCTCAGTCATGTCCAACTCTCTGAGACCCCCTGGACTGCAGCATGCCAGGCTTCCCTGTCCTTCACCGTCTACCTGAATTTGCTTAAGCTCACATCCATTGAATTGGTGACCATTCATCCTCTGTCATCCCCCTCTCCTCTTGCCTTCAATCTTTCCAGCATCAGGGTCTTTTCTGATGAGTCAGCTCTTTCCATCAGGTGGCCAAAGTCTTGGAGCTTCAGCTTTAGCATCAGTCCTTACAATGAGTATTCAGGGTTGATTTCCTTTAGGATTGACTGATTTGATCTCCTTGCTGTCTGAGGGACTCTCAAGAGTCTTCTCTAGCACCACAGTTTGAAAGCATAAATTCTTTGGTGCTCAGCCTTCTTTCTGGTCCGCCATTGCTTTCAGTTCAGTTCAGTCACTCAATTGTGTCCGACTCTTTCTGACCCCATGAATTGCAGCATGCTAGGCCTCCCTGTCCATCACCATCTCCCGGAGTTCACTCAAACTCATGTCCATCGAGTTGGTGATGCCATTCAGCCATCTCATCCTCTGTTGTCCCCTTCCTCCTGCCCTCAATCCCTCCCAGCATCAGAGCCTTTTCCAATGAGTCAACTCTTCATGTGAGGTGGCCAGTGTACTGGAGTTTCAGCTTTATCATCATTCCCCCCAAAGAACACCCAGGGCTGATCTCCTTTAGAATGACTGGTTGGATCTCCTTGCAGTCCAAGGGACTCTCAAGAGTCTTCTCCAACACCACAGCTCAGAAGCATCAATTCTTCGGCGCTCAGCCTTCTTCACAGTCCAGCTTTACTAAGTGTCAAATTAAGGGACATAGTGCTCCATGTGTGTTGCTTGGCACAGTGATAGACAAGTGTCCTTCCAACTAATGCATAAGTTAAATTTTATTCAGTTGGCCCTCCATATCTGCTGGTTCCACATCCATAGAAACAACCAACCTCAGATGGAAAATATTGGAAACAAATTTCAGAAAGCTCCAAAAAAGAATATCAATTTGCCATGCACTGACAACTATTTACATAGCATTTACATTGTATTAGGATTATACATAATCTACAGATGATTTAAAGTATATGGGAGTTGCATATTTTGAAGAATCAATGCATCCAGGGGATAAATCCCACTTGATCATAGTGTATGGTCCTTTTACATGTGTTCTGTTTAATGTGGGATTCTGTTTGCCAGTGTTTTCTTGAGGACTTTTGTGTCTATGTTTATCAGTGATAATGATCAGTAATTTTCTTTTTCTGTGATATCTTTGTCTGGTTTTGGTTTCAGGATGATGTTGACCTCATAGAATGAACTTGAGAGTGTTCTTTTCTCTGCAGTTTTTGGAAGAGTTTGAGAAGGGTGGGTGTTAGCTCTTTAAATGTTTGATGGAATTTGCCTGTGAAGTCAACTGGTTCTGGACTTTGTTGGAAGATTTTTAATTACAGTTTCAATTCCATTACTTGTGATTTGTCTGTTTGTATTTCCTATTTCTTCTTGGTTTAGTTCAGTTCAGTTCAGTTCATTTGCTCAGTTGTGTCCAACTCTGCGACCCCATGAATTGCAGCACGCCAGGCCTCCCTGTCCATCACCAACTCCCAGAGTTCATTCAAACTCACGTCTATCGAGTTGGTGATGCCATCTCATCCTCTGTCGTCCCCTTCTCCTCCTGCCCCCAATCCCTCCCAGCATCAGAGTCTTTTCTAATGAGTCAACTGTTCACATGAGGTGGCCAATGTATTGGAGATTCAGCTTTAGCATCATTCCCTCCAAAGAACACCCAGGGCTGATCTCCTTTAGAATAGACTGGTTGGATCTCCTTGCAGTCCAAGGGACTCTCAAGAGTCTTCTCCAACACCACAGGTCAAAAACATCAATTCTTCAGTGCTCAGCTTTCTTCACAGTCCAACTCTCACATCCATACATGACCACAGGAAAAACCATAGCCTTGACTAAACGGACCTTTGTTGGCAAAGTAATATCTCTGCTTTTTAATATGCTACTTAGGTTGGTCATAACTTTCCTTCCAAGGAGTAAGCGTTCAGTCTTGGAAATTTGTACCTTTCTAAGGCAATGACACCCCACTCCAGTACTCTTGCCTGGAAAATCCCATGGATGGAGGAGCCTGGTGGGCTGCAGTCCATGGGGTCGCTAAGAGTCGAACACGACTGAGCGATTTCACTTTCATGCATTGGAGAAGGAAATGGCAACCCACTCCAGTATTCTTGCCTGGAGAATTCCAGGGATGAGGGAGCCTGGTGGGCTGCCGTCTATGGGGTCGCACAGAGTTGGACACGACTGAAGCGACTTAGCTGCAGCAAGAATTTGCCCATTTCTTCCAGGTTGTCCATTTTATTGGCCTATGCATGCTTATAGTAGTCTTTTATGATCATTTGTATTTCTGTGGTGTCAGTTGCAATTTCTCCTTTTTAATCTCTAACTTTATTGATTTGAACTCTCTTCTTGATGGGTCTGGCTAAAGGTTTATCAATTTTGTTTATCTTCTCAAAGAATCAGCTTTTAGTTTCATTGATTTTTTTTAAAGATTTTTTTTTCATATAGACCATTTTTACAGTTTTTATTGAACTTGTTACAATATTGCTTCTGTTTTATGTTTCTGTTTTTTTTTGGCCCCAAGGCATGTGGGATCTTAGCTCTCTGACTGGAGCCCAGACTCATGTCCCCTGCAATGGAAGGTGGATTCTTAACCACTAAGCCACCAGAGAAGTCCTAGTTTCATTAATTTTTGCCAATGTTTTCTTCATTTCTGTTTCATTTTTGTGCTGACTTTTATGATTTCTTTCCTTCTACTAACTTTGGGTTTGGTTTGTTCTTCTTTCTCTAGTGGCTTTAGGTATAAAGTTAGGTTGTTTATTTGAGACTTTTCTTATTTCTTGAGGTAGGATTGAATTGTTATAAACTTCTCTCTTAAAACTGCTTTTGCTGAACCCCATAGGTTTTGGGTTGTTGTGTCTTTGTTGTCATTCTTTTTTTTATGTATTATTTGATTAGATGCTCAACATCACTAATGTCGACTGGAAAAAATAGTCACAACCTAGAAACTGAGATTTATGTTTTATTTGGTGGGAATTTTTAGGACGTCAAGCCTGACACTTGAAGCTGTCACACGACAGCATCCCAAGTGACCCCGAGAGAACTGTTCTGAGGAGGTGGTGGGAAGGAGTCAGGTTATACAGACGCTGGCAACAAGGAGCAGTTAGGTTAAACAACAAATATTGAGGAAAACCAGATATCTCAAGTTAAGGAATTTGGTACTTTTCTGTGTATGGGAAGATGTAAGAGTCTGGGCTTACTAAAATCATTCCTTTCATATGCATCTCAGCTCTCTGGGGCCAGCATCCTGGTTTTTTCTTGTCCCCAGCCTCCTCGGTGTCACAGTAGGAAGTGGCTGCAGCTTGATGGCTGCCAAATCACAGGCCTCATTCTTCCTGGGCCCTCTCTGGGCTCAGAAACTCACATTTGGAAGGCCAGAATTGCTGATAGGTGTAACATCCTTGTTTATTGATATGGTGGGAAACACTCCATTTCTCACTCATTAGAGAAATGCAGGTCAAAACTACAGTGAGGTGTCACCTCACACTGGTCAGAGTGGCCATCATCAGAAGTATCTACAAACAATAAATGCTGGCGAGGGTATGAAGAAAAGGGAACCCTCTTGTTTAGTTAATGGGAATATAAGTTGATACAGCCACTATGGTGAACACTACGGAGGTTCCTTAAAAAAATAAAAATAATAGAACTACTGTATGACTCAGCAATTCCACTACTGGGCATACACCGGAAAGAACCCATAATTCAAAAAGACACTTGCATCCCGGTGTTCATTGCAGCCCTATTCACAGAAGCCAAGACATGGAAAGGACGTAAATGTCTATCAGCCGATGAATGACTAAAGAAGATGTAGTGCGTGTACACAGTGGAATATTACTCAGCCATAAAAGAAACAGAATTGGGTCATTTGTTGAGAGATGAATGAACCTGCTGCTACTGCTGCTACGTCGCTTCAGTCGTGTCCGACTCTGTGCGACCCCGTAGACGGCAGCCCACCAGGCTCCCCCGTCCCTGGGATTCTCCAGGCAAGAACACTGGAGTGGGTTGCCATTTCCTTCTCCAGTGCATGAAAGCGAAAAGTGAAAGTGAAGTCGCTCAGTCGTGTCCGACACTTAGCGACCCCATGGACTGCAGCCTACCAGGCTCCTCCGTCCATGGGATTTTCCAGGCAAGAGTGCTGGAGTGGGGTGCTATTGCCTTAGTCTGTCATAAATCAGAAAGAGAAAATCTCATATATTAACACATACATGTGGAATCTAGAAAAATGGTACAGATGAACCTATTTGCAGGGCAGAAATAGAGACGCAGACACAGAGGACTGACATGTGGACACAGTGGGGGATGGAGAGGGTGGGACAAATAGAGAGAGTAGCATTGACATTTATACACTGCAGCGTGTGAAACAGACAGCTCATGGGCAGCTGCTGCACAGCGCAGGGAGCTCAGCTTGGGGCTCTGCGATGACCTAGAGGGGTGCGATGGGGCATTGTGAGGGAGGTCCATGAGGGGAGGGGGTATATGTATACATACAGCCAATTTACGTTGTTGTACAGCAGAAACCAACACAACATTGTAAAGCAACTCTGCCTGTCCCGCCCCCCGCCTCCAAATATACTGTCCTCTCTGCCTAGGAGATGAGAAAGGAAGGCATTGACCTTGCTTGTGAAGCTATCCTCAGTTCCACAGCAACTGGGGTAGGAATGAGCAGATCCTGCCTCCTAGTTAGAGGGCAGTTTGGCAAGTGATGCTCTCATCTCATTTAAAGGGCATCTGTGGTTGGTTAGTCGCTCAGTCGTGTCTGACCCTTTGCAACCCCATAGACTACAGCACGCCTCTATCTGACCACAAACAAAAAAACAAAACAACTCCCATAGAAATAGATGCCCAATGGCACAAAGCAAAAGCCCAAGATGATATAGAAAGTGACATGGATATGATGTAGCTTTTGAATTTTATTGCTTGTTTTATTGTTTATCTCTTAATTATTAAGAATTTCATGAGGGTGCTGGTGGGATAACATGTCTTACAGACAGGTATCAATAGCGTGAAGCCCTGGCTGAATCACTGACATTTTTAGATGCTCTCCTGAGATTTTAAGCAAATGATCTTTTCTAATATATAAAGTGGCAGTAATGATTCCTACTTCAGAGTGTGTTGTGAATAAAAGTTGTAAGTACTCATCTACCATGTTCAATCCATAATAGGCACTCAGTGAATAGACTCTATACTGATTATTCTATGGTTAGAATTTTCGATGATTTTCAATAAAGCCAATCTAAGATTAAAAAAAAGTATATCGGAGGATGTGTGTAGGTTATATGCAAAAACCACACCATTTTGTACAAGGCACTTGAGTATCCATGGATTTGGGTGTCCTCGGGGGTCCTAGAACAAGTCCCCCACGAATACCCAGGGACAGCTGTCCTTGAATGAAAAGCAAGCAAGTTTCTAAATGAGGAACATTCATAGGCTGCTGTGGGATAGATTTTCTCTCTTCTAAGGTGTGTATCTCAGATGAAGACCTCTTGCCAAACCTGCAGCAGTGAACACCTGATTAATCCCACTTGCTTCTCCCCAAATGGGAAACCCTTATGGTTGTTTGTGGGAGTCTCAGATCCCATAGGAGATGTTCCCTGGGGCCCATGTAGCCTTTCCTCATGGGACTTAGGTGCTTAGAAAGAGATGTCTGGTGAAGAATCAGACTTTCCTTGTGGACCACAGGGCTCTGCAGGGTCCTCAGCCTCAGGGCCTAGGGAGGTCAAGGTGGCTGTTGCTTCTCCCCCTTCCCCGATGGGGACCCCCATTTCCCGGGTCCTGGGATGACTGGTGGGGACGGCACCTCCCACATCTCTCTAGGAAAGTGGGCCATGACCTGGCGGACCCGCCCTCCTTTCTCAGGCAGCACCATGCTCGGTGAGTTCACACACACCCTTCCTTCCTCCTGTGCTCCTGGGAACTGTCTAGTCTTTCCTGGAGGCGTGCTGAGAGCCTTTGTTCCATTTTGGCTGCAGATTCCAAACAGAAGGAGGGGATCTGCTTTTCCCATCACAGGAGCCCAGCCGGGAGGAACCCAGACGGGGTTTCCTGTTTCGGGTGTGATCCTGGCCCCAGATCCCGGGGACCGCCATCTGCTCTCCACCCTGCCGACCACACAGGCGCTTGGCTTCTGGGTTGCGCCTGATTTTTAAATTCCCCTTGAAGAGTGATTTAGGTCCAGAGTCAGAGGGTCAGGGCTCCAGTCTCTGTGCCACTCCCACGTGGAAATACTTCCTTGTGCTCAGAGCAGAGCTGGCGACGAGAGAAGGGGTGGCTCCTCATCCTGGGGGAAGCCCTCAGGGCCTCGGACAACGTTGCTGGCTTGCTCCTTCTAGTCCTGGCTGCCCTAACGTTTATTCCATTACACAAGCATCACACAAATGCATTCCTTGTTTAAAAATGGTGTATAGTAAACAAATGGGACCTAATTAAACTTAAAAGCTTTTGCAAGAGAAAGGAAGCCATGACAAAATGGAAAGACAACCTACTGAAGGAGAAAAGTTACCTGCAAATGATATGGCTGATAAGGGGTTAATAGCCAATGTATACAAATAGCTTACACAATTTGACATAAAAAAAAAAAACCGATTTAAAAATAGACAGAAGGACTGAATAGATGTTTTTCCAAAGAGGAAATGCAGATGGTCAACAGGCATGTGAAAAGATGCTTAACATCTCAAGTCAGCAGAGAAATGTAGGTCGAAACCTTGAGGAGTTATCATATCACACCTATCAGAAAATGGCCACCGTCAAAAAATAACACAAATAGCAAATGAGGATGTGGAGAAAAGGGAATACAGTGTTGGTAAGAATGGAAATTGGTGCAGTCACTGGGGAAAACAGTATGTTGTTGTTCAGTTGCTAAGTCGTGCCTGACTCTTTGCGACCCCATGGACTGCAGCACACCAGTGGGCCTTCCTGTCTCTCACCATCTCCCAGAGTTCGCCCAGGTTCATGTTCGTTGAATCAGAAAATAGTATAGAGATTCCTTAAAAAACTGAAAATAAGAACTGCCATATATATGACCCAGCAATTCCACTCCTGGGTGATGTCTAAAAAAAAAACCCCCAGAGCACTAATTTGAAAAGATACATGCACCCCAATGTTCACAGCAGCATTTACAATCTCCAGGGTATGGAAGTGTCCATTAACGAATGGATAAAGGACATGTGGTATATATACACAATGGAATACTTCAGTTCAGTTCAGTCTCTCAGTCACTTCCAACTCTTTGTGACCCCATGAACCACAGCACGCCAGGCCTCCCTGTCCATCAGCAACTCCCGGAGTTTACCCAAACTGATGTCCATTGAGTTGGTGATGCCTTCTAACCGTCTCATCCTCTGTTGTCCCCTTCTCCTGCCTTCAATCTTTTCCAACATCAGGGTCTTTTCAAATGAGTCAGCTCTTTGCATCAGGTGGCCAAAATACTGGAGTTTCAGCTTCAACATCAGTCCTTCCAATGAACACCTAGGACTGACTTCTTTAGGATGGACTGGTTGGATCTCCTTGCAGTCCAAGGGACTCTCAAGAGTCTTCTCCAACACCACAGTTCAAAAGCATCAATTCTTCTGTGCTCAGCTTTCTTCACAGTCCAACTCTCACATCCATACCTGACTACTGGAAAAACTATAGCCTTGACTAGATGGACCTTTGTTGGCAAAGTAATATCTCTGCTTTTTAATATGCTGTCTAGGTTGGTCATAACTTTCCTTCCAAGGAGTAAGCGTCTTTTAATTTCATGACTGCAGTCACCATCTGCAGTGATTTTGGAGCCCCCCAAAATAAAGTCAGCCACTGTTTCCACTGTTTTCCCATATATTTGCCATGAAGTGATGGGACCAGATGCCATGATCTTAGTTTTCTGAATTTGAGCTTTAAGCCAACTTTTTCACTCTCCTCTTTCACTTTAATCAAGAGGCACTTTAGTTCTTCTTCACTTTTTGCCATAAGGGTGGTGTCATCTGCATATCTGAGGTTATTGATATTTCTCCTGGCAATCTTGATTCCAGCTTGTGCTTCTTCCAGCCTAGCGTTTCTCATGATGTACTCTGCATAGAAGTTAAATAAGCAGGGTGACAATATACAGCCTTGACGTACTCCTTTTCCTATTTGGAACCAGTCTGTTGTTCCATGTCCAGTTCTAACTGTTGCTTCCTGACCTGCATACAGATTTCTCAAGAGGCAGGTCAGGTGGTCTGGTATTCCTATCTCTTTCAGACTTTTCCACGGTTTATTGTGATCCACACAGTCAAAGGCTTTGGCATAGTCAATAATGCAGAAATAGATGTTTTTCTGGAACTCTCTTGCTTTTTTGATGATCCAGCAAATGTTGACAATTTGATCTCTGGTTCCTCTGACTTTTCTAAATCCAGATTGAACATCTGGAAGTTCACAGTTCATGTATTGCTGAAGCCTGGCTTGGAGAATTTTGAGCATTACTTTACTAGCATTACTTTACTAGCATGTGAGATGAGTGCAATTGTGTGGTAGTTTGAGCATTCTTTGGCATTGCCTTTCTTAGGGATTGGAATGAAAACTGACCTTTTCCAGTCCTGTGGCTACTGCTGAGTTTTCCAAATTTGCTGACATATTGAGTGCAGTACTTTCACAGCATCATCTTTTAGGATTTGAAATAGCTCAACTGGAATTCCATCACCTCCACTAGCTTTGTTCGTAGTGATACTTCCTAAGGCCCAGTTGACATTCCCAGGATGTCTGGCTGTAGGTGAGTGATCACACCATTGTGATTTTCTGGGTCGTGAAGATCTTTGGAATACTTACTCAGCCATAAAAAATAATGAAATTTTGCCATTTGCAGCAACATGGATGGAGGGCATGATGCTAAGTGAAATAAGTCAGACAGAGGAAGACAAATACCGTGTGATATCACTTGTAGGTGGAGCCTAGAAGAATACAACAAACTAGTGAATCTAACAAAAGAGAAGCAGACTCACAGATATTGAGAACAAATTAGCGATTGCCAGTGGGAAAGGGTACATAGTGGTGTCCTGGAGAGGTCTGGTGTTACTTAGGGCCGAGGAAGCCTCGCTGATACTGGGTGGGGCTCACCTCCAGGTTCTTATTTGTATTTTTGACTTTATGG
Source organism: Capricornis sumatraensis (assembly GCF_032405125.1). Taxonomy (NCBI): domain Eukaryota; kingdom Metazoa; phylum Chordata; class Mammalia; order Artiodactyla; family Bovidae; genus Capricornis; species Capricornis sumatraensis. The sequence goes on along the minus strand of NC_091085.1, from coordinate 52,970,793 downwards.
GTTTCACATGTTGCCATTTTCCCGCTAATGACCTTCTGTGGTTCTGAATGGCTGCAGCCACAGGGCTGTCTGTGAGCACAAAGGCCACAGAAGACTGAGACAGGAGGAGGGGCAGAAGAGGGAGCTTCTGGCTAGCTTTTAGTGGTTCTCAAGTTCCTGTGAGAACCTGAAGGACTTGTGAAAATCCAGAGGCTGTTCCCACCCCCAGAGTTTCAGGTTCTGTGGTGGGGCCCTGGGATGCTGAGGTTTCTGTGGGGAACCATACTTTTTTTTAAAAAAGGTTATATTCCATTTACAATTATTATAAAATATTTGCTATATTCCCTGTGTTGTACAGTTTATCCTTGTGAATTGTGTTTATGTGTTAATCGCTCAGTCATGTCTGACTCTTTGTGACCTCATGGACTGTAGCCCACCATGGAATTTCCCAGGCAAGAATACTGGAGCGGGTTGCCATTTTCTACTCCAGGGGTCTTCCTAACCCAGGGATCAAACCTGCATCTCTTGTGTCTCCTGCATTAGCAGGCAGGTTCTTTACCACCAGTGCCACCTGGAAAGCCCATCCTTGTAGCTTATTTTATTTTTATTTATTATTTTATTATTTTGTTTTTTTTTAAGTTTTTCTTCTTGTAGCTTATTTTATTCCTGTTAAGTTGTTCAGTCATTAAGTCGTGTCCAACTCTTTGCAACCTCATGGACTGCAGCACGCCAGGCTTCCCTGTCCTTCACTATCAGAGTTTGCTCAAATTCATGTCCATTGAGTAAGTGATCCTCTCTAACCATCTCATCCTCTGCTGCCCTCTTCTCCTTTTGCCTTCAATCTTTCCCAGCATCAGGCTCTTTTCCAATGAGTTGGCTCTTCGCCACAGGAGGCCAAAGTACTGCAGCCTTAGCTTCAGCATCAGTCCTTCCAATGAATATTCAGAGTTGATTTCCTTTAAGACTGCCTGGTTTGATCTCCTTGTTGGCCAAGGGACTCTCAAGAGTCTTCTTCAGCACCACAGTTTGAAGACATTTATTCTTTGGTGCTCAGCCTTCTTTATAGTCCAACCCTCACATCTGTACATGACTACTGGAAAAACTATGACTTTCACTATATGAACCTTTGTTGGCAAAGTTTTGTCTTTGCTTTTTAATACATTGTCTAGGTTTGTCATAGCTTTCCTTCCAAGGAGTAAGCACCTTTTAATTTCATGGCTGCAGTCATCATCATCGTCTGCAGCGATTTTGGAGCCCTAGAAAATAAAATCTGTCACTGCTTCCACTTTTTCCCCTTCTATTTGCGATGAAGTGATGGGACCGGATGCCATGATCTTAGTTTTTTGAATGTTCAGTTTTAAGCCAATCGCCCCTCCTCCCTTTCCTTACCCGCTGGTAACCACTGACCTTGTTCTCTGTATCTGTGAGTCTGTCTCTTTTTTGTTATGTTCATTTTTTTGTTGTTATTCAGTTACTCAGTCGTGTCCAACTCTTTGCAACCTCATGGACTGCAGCATTCCAGGCTTCCCTGTCCTTTACCATCTCTTGGAGGTTGCTCAAACTCATGTCTATTGGGTCGGTGATTCCGTCCAACCATCTTCTCCTCTGTGTCCCCTTCTCCTCTTGCTGTCAGTCTTTCCCAGTATCAGGGTCTTTTCTTATGAGTCAGCTCTTCGCATCAGGTGGCCAAAGCTTTAGAGCTTCAGCATCAGTCCTTCCAGTGAATTTTCAGGATTGATTTCCTTTAGAATTGACTGGTTTGATCTCCTTGCAGTCCAAGGGGCTCTCAAGAGTCTTCTCCAACATCACGGTTCAAAAACATCAATTCTTCGGTGCTCAGCCTTCTTTATGGTCCAACTGTCACATCCATACATGACTACTGGAAAAATCATAGCTTTGATTATATGGACTTTTGTTAGCAAAGTAATGTCTCTGCTTTTTAATATGTTGTCTAGGTTTGTCATAGCTTTTCTTCCAAGAAGCAAGTGTCTTTTAATTTCCTTGCTGCAGTTACCATCTGCAGTGATTTTGGAGCCCAAGAAAATAAAGCCTCTCACTGTTTCCATTGTTTCCCCATCTATTTGCCATAAAGTGATGGGACCAGATGTCATGATCTTCATTTACTGAATGTTGAGTTTTAAATCAGCTTTTTCACTCTCCTCTTTCACTTTCATCAAAAGGTTCTTTAGTTCCTCTTCACTTTCTACCATAAGAGTGGTGTCATCTACATATCTGAGGTTATTGATATTTCTCCCGGCAATCTTGATTCTAGCTTGTACTTCATCCAGCCCAGTATTTCACATGATGTAATCTGCATATAAGTTAAGTAAACAGCGTGACAATATACAGCCATGATGTACTCTTTTCAAAATTTTGAACCAGTCTGTTGTTTCATGTCTGGTTCTGACTGTTGCTTCTTGACCTGCATACAGGTTTCTCAGGAGGCAGGTAAGGTGGTCTGGTATTCCCATCTCTTGAAGAATTTTCCACAGTGTGTTGTGATCCACACAGTCAAAGCCTTTAGCATAGTCACTGAAGCAGAAGTAGATGTTCTTCTGGGATTCTTGTTTTTTTTTTCTATGATCCAACAGATGTTGGCTATTTGATCTCTGGTTCTTGATTTATCAACTGGGAATTGATTAGATACCATTTATTCTGGTTTCCTATGGAGCTGCTGGCTTCCTTAGCTGCCTGGCAAGATTCTTGGAGAAGCCTCTGTGTGTTGCTGAAGGCAGAGCAGCTGATACCAGATACCCCGAGTTGGCATCCAGGAGTAGCCTGGGGACAAGACTTTCTCTCTTAGGGGAGTAAGAATCCTAGTAACAGGGTTGTTGCTGGATCTGTTCACTTGTTCATTGGTTCAATAAGTATTTAGTAAGCACCTGCTGTGTGCCAGACACTAGGGTAGGCACAGGGGATATGAGGAAACGAGACAGCCACAGGTTCTCTGTGTGCACGCTCTAGAGAGGAAGCCGGCAAACAGGAAGTAAGTAAATATGCAACATTCTGTGTGATCAGTACTATGAAAACTTAGTAAGAGGAAGGGGTAGGTTGAAATTGATTTGAATGGGCAGGCAGGTCTCCTGAGGAGAGACCTGAAGGCAGGGAGGGTTGTCTTGGGGGAAGAGCTTTCTAGCAGAAGGACCCAGCAAGTGCAAAGGACCTGAGTGCAAAGGAGCCCTGATATGTGTGGGCAAAGGAGCGCCATGTGAGAGATGGGGCTGGGTGACCCACCTTCTCTGTCCACAAGGGTTGCAGTGGAAAGTCAAAGGCTTTGTGTGTCCACAACCTGGGGTCTTGGGGGTCGCGAGCGTTTGGCTCTCACATCAGTGTTGGCAACTTGTCTTCTTGGCTGTATCATGAGGTGTGTCCATCCTCTCTCATTTCAGACTCAAAGGCAGTACATTGAGGCCACCAATGAGAGCAACCGAATCTTCCTGTATTGCGCCTTCCTGGACTTCAGGTACTGTCTGCGTGGGAGGGTCCCTGGGCGAGGAGGGGGCAGAGGAGGGGATGGAGGGAGTTGGAGAAGAGTGAGGGAGGTGGCCAGGATGTCCGTGCTCAGTCACACACCCGACCAGATTATGATCTATTTTTTTTTCTTTTGCTTTTTATCTTCTCCTTTTCTGACTCCATTTGGATTTTTCTGTTTATTTTTGATGCCATTTTTTCTCTGCTATTGACTCCTGGTGTCTACTTCCTTTTAATTATTTTGTAAGGTTGCCCTAGAGGGCTTAGAATATATATCTTTAATTCATCTGTGTCTACCCGCCAATAATATTATACCACCTCACATGTACTTGGAGACAATACAACAATCATTTCATAACTCTTCTTGCCTATAATCAGTACTATTCTTATTATACATTTTATCTTTACAGATGTCATAAATGCACAGTATGTTGGGAGTATTGTTACTCTAGGTAATTATTTGTCCTCTAAAGCAATTGAAATTAATAAAGTGATAATTGTGGGGACTTCCTTGGTGATCTAGGGGCTAAGACTCTGAGCTCCCAATGCAGGGGCTACAGGTTCAATCCCTGGTCAGGGAACTAGATCCCGAATGCCACAACTAAGACCCAGAGCAGTCAAATAAATAAATAAAAATAAATATTAAAAACATAATAATTTCCCTTCATGTTTTCAATCTCCAGCTATTTTATTTCTTTGTGTAGAACACACTTTCTGTCTGGTATGTTCCTGTAACTCTTCTTGTAGTGCGAGTCTGCTGGTAGCAAGTCCTGTTCGTATTTTTCTGAGAACATGCACTTTTATTTTTGAAAGATGGTCTCATTGAGCTTAGAATTCTAGGCTATGTTTTTCCTAGACTTACACTTTAGCAAATGATAGTGGCAATGTATTAAAGCATTATTCTTTTAAAAAATAAAACATTACTTAGAAAAGCACATGTGCTGTTGGGCCTTTAGATCTTATCCTGATTTCCTTTCCTAGAGCCTGCAGTAACACAGCGGGGAGATTTTTGTGTGTATTTTTCAGTAACTTATGCATGTTTTATATTTATGTTCCCAGGAAACATATGGTTGTTTAGTTCCATGTTTCTTGTATCATTCCACCATCCTTTCTTGTGTGTGTTGTGCCCACATCTGCAGAATACACATAATATGTAGCATTTTCATATTTATATATACACATTCCATTTATGCCTGTGGGTGAATGGTTTTCTGCTCAGATGCCAACATCCTCGGTCACAACAGGTATTTTCCTGTTGTTTGACACCGCTTGGCCTGGCTTCCACGGCAGATTTATTGACGCACAAACTGGGGAGCGAGGCTTCTTGTTTCCATGGGCTCCCTGGGACGCAGCTCTCTACATGCAGGCAGAGGTGACACTACCCGGGGCTCAGGTCCCCTGGCTAATGAAGACATCGTCACGCCCTCGTGGCTCCGTTTGGGAAAATGTGACTTTCATGGTTGGCTTTTAATTCATCGTCACTCTTGGCATCAGTGCAAGGCACACTTTCCACCGCTGTGATCATGCTGCCCAGATTCTGTGCCTGCTAGTTTTCCGGTCACCCTCTAATTCAAGTGTGGGACTCATATATTCAGTAGACAAAGGTCGCATACAGCCCAGCAGTGGGGGTCTCTGGCTTTCCTCAAGGAACGGGAGCCAGTTAGCCCTCACGGGTGGCATGGTAGGGGAGGGCCTGCCCATCTCTAAGGCCATTTTATTCTGATCTCATCGTGGGGTGGCGGCTCTAAACTGATAGGTTCCAGTGGTCCTGGCTGTGCTGTCCAGTCTCTGCTAAATGCCCCCACCTCGCTTGTCATGAACCTCGCCTCCAAAGCCCCTGTTCCCATGTCATCAGGGTCAGCACCACCCTGAGTCCCTGCCCGATGACCCTTTCAACCCCACCCACCCTTAGGTTGCATCCTGCTCAAGGCTCACCCGGAGTTGCGATCACAGTATCCTCATGGGGACACCATCTGCCTCAGGGATGAAAATAAAGATGCTGCCCGTGTGTGCTTCGTTCACTGGGCATGAGCAGGAGCAGGCAGGACTGTCTTTATACATCACCCTCTGGGATGGCCGCATTCCTCATCCACGGCTGATGTCATGAAAACTGAACATAAAGCAAAGCGAAACTAGAGCCTTTAAACCGCTTCAGCTTTATAAAACCTTTCCCCAAGGGCCCTGCCTTTGGCCAAAGCAAAGATTTGTCTTTGCTGATCATTCAGAGTTGCAGTTTCTGGGAAGAACCATTTAAACATCTTTTTTTTTTTTTTCTGATTTGAAAATATAGAGCAGTACAGAGAAGAAAATTGTAATTGCTAATATTCTCACCATAAGAATGAACCCCCGTTAGCATTTGAGCACCCTTGCTTCAAGTAATTTTTGTCTTGGTTTGTACTTGAAGAAATGATGCAGGTAATATGTCAAAATGTGATTGTTTAAAGAATTAGAACATTATAAAGAAAAGCAAACATGTAAAAGATGTTTCATCTTATCCTAGTGTTTTGCCCTCTCTGTGGGGAGTTTTCTGAATAACTTATGTATAGTGTGTAGTTATATTCATAGAAAATATTTGATCTTCTTTTGAGTCATGTCCTTGCTTCATTATTATGCATTCAACATTGGATGTTATGTTTGTGTGTTTTATCTGTATGAATACATGTCGCTTTTTACTAGTGTTTATGCCTTATCCAGGTCCCTGAGGTAGACATTAGTGTGAAAGTGTTAGTCGCTCAATTGTGTCCAACTCTTTGCAACCCCATGGACTATAGCCTGCCAGGCTCCTCTGTCCATGGGATTCTCCAAGCAAGATTACTGGATTGGGTAGCCATTCCCTTCTCCAGGGGATCTTACAGACCCAGGGATCAAACCCGAGTCTCTTGCATCGCAGGCAGATTCTCTGTCTGAGCCACCAGGGAGGTGGACATTAGGACTTCAAAGTGTTCTCTAACATCACCGGTTATTCAGTAAATACCCCAGATGTGTCCCTGTGCACATAGCTCAAAATTCTCTAGTTGGGGTTGCTGGGTTGCAGGACCTACACACTCCATTTTAATGAAAATTTTACTGAAATATAGTTGATTTACAATGTTGTGTTAATTTATTCTGTACAGCAAAAGACTCAGTTATGTATACATATACATTCTTTTTCATATTCTCTTCCGTTATGGTTCATCACAGGATATTGAATATAGTTCCCTGTGCTATATGGTAGGACCTGGTTTATCCATTTTATATATAGTAGTTTGCATCTGCTAATCCCAAACTCCCAACCCTTCCCTCCTCTTCCCCTCCCCCTTGGCAACCACAAGTCTGTGCTTTGTGTCTGTGAGTCCTTTTTGTCTCTTAGATATGTTAATTTGTATCATATTTTAGATTGCACACATAAGTGATATATGGTATTTGTCTTTCTCTTTCTGACTTATTTAGTGTGATCATCTCTCGGCTCATCTGTGTTGCTGCAAATGGCATTCTTTCATTCTTTTTAATGGCTGAATAATATTCCACTGTATACATGTACCATATCTTCTTTCTCCATTCATCTGTCAGTGGACATTTAGGTTGCTTCCATGTCTTGGTTATTGTAACTAGTGCTGCCTTGAATATTGGGGTGCATGTGTCTTTTCAAATTAGAGTTTGGTTTGAGTACATGCCCAGCAAAGGAAACCATAAGCAAAAAGAAAAGACAACCACAGAATGGGAGAAAGTATTTGCAAATGATGTGACCGACAAGGGGTTAATTTCCAAAATATACAGACCGTTCATACAACTCAGTAACAGAAACAAAGACACACGATCGAAAAATGGCACAAGACCCGCATAGACATTTCTCCAAAGAAGACCTTCAGGTGGTCAAGAGACACTTCATGTTTATTGGACGTCAGACCGGTGCTTTCCAAAGTGATTGTGCCAACATGGCTACACAGCTTCCCCCTCCCAGAAGGAAACAGGTGCTTGTTCCCTTGTGGCCCGATCAGCAAGACTCATCCGCCTGATGAGTGAGAACAGTTTCTCAGCCCCTGGGGCAAGGCTGGGCGGTTGCTTCCCGCTGACCTTTCCTTCTGTGTCCTCAGCTCCGGAGAAGGCATCTGGTCGAACCAGGGCTGTGCGCTCTCGGAAGGGAACCTCAGCTACTCCGTCTGCCGCTGCACGCACCTCACCAACTTTGCTATCCTGATGCAGGTGGTGCCGCTGGAGGTAAGCGCCAGGCAGGGAGGGGCTCCTGGGCTGCGAGGAGGCGCCCTTTCTCCATCAGCCCACAGTGGAGGCCGGGTGCAGGTCTTCGTCGTCAGTGCCTAGGGGCTTCGGTTGCAGCAGGACAGATGGGAAGGGAAGCCCAGTGGCTGGGTGCGTCTGCGAAGCTCCACTGCTTTGGTGAAACCCCCTTTGCTCTAGGTTTACTCGGGCAGCATCTGTGCAGACCCTGGGTCCCCCTCGAGGGTTCGTGTGCAGCCTGGGAGGTGGTCATTGCAGCATTTTCTGCCTTTGGGTCACTGGGCTTTGAAACCCTTCCTGTGCCATGGGATCCAGCAGAGCGTGGTCCTCGACTATAAGCAGTGTGCTTGGATGTCCAGAGGAGGTGTTGCCAGTGGTGACATGCAGAAGCATGTATGTCCAGGGTGGCCACACCATGGTCTCTAAGCATTTCTGCCATGACATAGGAAACCTTGGACTTCGGACCTGTTTCTAAGGGACCTGACTTCCAGCTCCAGCAGGAGTGAGTCCTGAGGTGGCGGAGGGGATTCCCAGCTGACTCCTGGGTCCTCCTCTCCAAAGGGGGCCAAGATGTCTACCCTCGCGTTAAGGATGGGAGAAGCCCCTCCTGGCTGGGTTTCTCTGCTTCAGAATATTTCATCTTTATTACCTATTTGGCTTGGTCAGCACTAAGGACCGGAGATTAATTTCTTTGGTTCAAGGCAAGCATAGCTTTTAAGAGGAGAGAAAAATGGCCTTTAAAAATGCAGATGCCCTAAGTATAGCCCAATAACAAAACTGGCAATTGACATTGGTGCAACCCATAGGGTTTATCCAGACTTCTCTTGTTCTCTGTATGGCGGTTTTATCATGCGTAGTTTCATGTACGTGTCCAGCCAAAATATAGAATTGTCCCATCAACACAGGCTCCCTTGGGCAACCCCTCTAATTTCCCCATCTTCTGTCCCAAACCCTGGGCAACCACTAATCTATTCTCTGTCTCTAATTTTGTTACTTCAAGAATGCTATATAAATGGAAGAAGACAATATATAGCCTCTACAGATTGACTTCTTTACTCTGCATAATATCCTCGGAATCCATTCCAATCGTATCAGTCGTTCATTTTTCAAAATTGCTGCGTAGTATTCCATGGTATAAATGTACCACAGTTTGTTTAACCATTCACCTAGTTTGTTGACTGCTTTTTATCATGAACGGGTACTAAATTTTGTCAAATACTTTTTCAGCGTCAACTGAAAACATGTGGCTTTTCACCCCTTAATTCTGTTAATGTGGACAGTTTTTTTTTCTCTCACAATATTGATAGTTCTTTATTCAGTCCAACTACAAGTCCTTTGTTGAATAAGTGATTTACAAATACTTTCTCCCCAACTAATTTTTTGTTATTGTTGCTATCCTTTTTGCTGCTTGCCCTTTTTTTCGAGGTAAGTTGGTTTATAACATTATATGTTTCATGTGCAACATTATTTTTCTACTTCTGCATACATTACATTGACAAAGTGGCAAAAGCAATTCAACTTCTCTGAGAAAGAATGGTCTTTTCAACAAATGTTGTGGGAGCATCCATAGACAAAAGGCTGTGTGTTCCTACACAAAAGAATGAACCTCAACCAAAACCTCCCAGTTTATACAAACATTCATTTGAAAGAGATCACAGACAAATATAAAATGTGAAACTATAGAACTTTTAGGAAAAAAAATAGGAGAAACCTTTAGGACCTAGACCTGGGTGAAGAGTTCTTAGATTTAATACCCCCAAAAAAAGGAAGAATTGATGAATTAGACTTCAGCATAATTAAAAACGTCTCCTTTTTGAAAGACTCTGTTAAGAAGATACAGAGATTTTGAAGTAAAAACAAAAGGCCTTGATAATCATGGACAGTTATGCAAAAACAGGAATCTTCAACCTGGCCTTCCAGATACCTTAAAGTATGTCAGAGCTTAAAATCTACTAAAAAATATTATCTCAGGACTTCCCTGGTGGTACAGTGGATAAGAATCTGCTTGCTGATGCAGGAGGCACAGGTTTGATCCCTGGTCCATACGTCTGATCCCTGGGAAGATGCCGCACGCTGCAGAGCATCTAAGCCCATGGGCCACAGCTACTGAGCCTGCGCTCTAGCACCACAGATCCACAGCTACTGAGCCTGCGCTCTAGCACCACAGATACTGAGCCACAGCTACTGAGCCTGCGCTCTAGCACCAGGGAGCCACAGATACTGAGCCACAGCTACTGAGCTGGCGTGCTGCAACTACTGAAGCAGGTGTGCTCCGGGTCCCATGGTCCATAACAAGGAAAGCCACCACAATGAGACACACACTTGCCGCAGCTAGAGAAAGCACTTGGGCAGCGACAAAGCCCCACTGCAACCAAAAGTAATACAATTAATTAACTAATAAAAAAGAATATTGTCTCAAACTGCCTCTCCCTACCTCCCCTCCCCCCATTTCCCTCCCCCACACTTGTGTTTATACAAGAACAAGACAGATGTTAGGTGGGCCAGACCTTAGACTTACTAAAAGTATATCTTGCCCAGTGACAGAGCAATTCTACAGACAGGAATGAAGAAATGACAAGAGTTATGTGCAGAAGTGTTCGTAGCATCTTTACTTATAACTCAGATCTGGAAATCATCCAAATGTCCACCAACTCTATACCAGATAAAATCTTATAGTCATAGATGGAATAATTACAACAAGGATAATGATATGGCATGAACTTTATGTCCCCCTAAAATTCACAATTGGAATCCTAATACTTAATGTGATGGTCATGAACAGGATTAGTAGCCTTATGAAAGAAATCCAAGAAAGCTCTTTCGCCCCCTTCCACCATGTGAGAACACAGAGAGTTTGGCAGTCCACAGTCTGTGGGCCCTCACCAGAACCTGACTGTGTTGGCACTCTGGTCTCAGACTTCCAGCCTCCAGAGCTGTGAGAAATAAATTTCTGCTGTTGAAAAGGCAAAACAAAATTGCAAATGCCCTGGGATGGGGTTCTCTGAACCACAATGGGTCCCTGCGCGTGATGGCTTCCTTGGCTTCTTAGGGCCCCAAAGGAAATTGAGTTTTCCTGTGGGGGCGGGAGAGCAGCGAGGTGATGGGATGCCTCCTGGGATCTCCTAAGAAGCAGAGCAGGCCAGGCACCGAGAGACAAGTTTGGTTTCATCCCATACTGTGTTTTGGAAATTGAAAAATTTTATTTATGACTCTGAATTTCTGGCTCCTTTTGAAGATTTTGGGTGATGCTGGGACAGAGTTCTCAGAATAGTGAGGCAAGAGCTGGGTAGGGACCTCTTCTTCCTCCTTCGTCAGCAGAGCTGAACGCTGCTGGGAAGTGCGATGCCAGCGCAGGGTGAGTCTCTCTGGCCATATGACCTGCCCTGGTAGGCACTCTGGTAAATCCACCTCCAGTAACAGGGACCCACTCTCTCGGGGCACATCCATTCTTGGGTCTGTCTGTTAATGAACAGACTCTATTCTCCTGAGGTTTTGTAGTCCAGGTGCTGCATATATTGGGTGGCAGCAAATATTTGATAAGCCCACGGTTGTATCAGTTTTGTTAGGGAAGGAGAGATTTCTATAGCAACATCCAGGCTGCAAGCGGTGTTTACCTAAGGATCGAAATCTCATCCACCATCATTTGACAAATACCCATCAGGGACCTAAGGTGTCAGGCTTGGAGTTTCATTTGTAAACAAGAAAAGCCATGCGTTTCTGCTCTGGAGTAGTTTATATTCTAGTGGGAAAGACAGATCATAAACAAATTAGCAACTAAATAGGTAATTTCAAAGAGCAATAAGTTTAGGAAGACCTTGGGGGAGAAGGATGGAAGAGATGGCAGATGGGGAGGAGCGAGGTTGTGGGGAGCAGGCAGGTGTCTCAGAGGAAGTGACAATTGAACGGCCAGAAGAGGCTCGTCTCTAGAAGGCCTGGGAGAGGAATCTTCCAGGTTAAGAACCAGCAAGTGCAGAGGACAGGAGGCAGGAATAGATGAGGCTGGTGTATCATGGAGGGAGGGCAGTGAGCATGGGGAGTTTTCTGTTTGCAAAGCACATCATGGGTTTTCCAAGCAGACTGCGAATTACTTATGGAGACTCTGGAGAGGACTTCCAGGCGATCCCTCGGAGAACGTGGGGGGGGGGGGCTGACACCCCCTGCACAGTCCACGCGTGTACATGCCCGATGCTGTCTATCTGGACAGACAACCCCCTTTGCTCTTGTGATGAAGCATCAAGTGAGAGTTGGGTTAGCAGACTTTTCAGCAACCCCATCAGACAGAGTCACCAAGAGCCTCTGGGTTTTGCCTGGGAATCCTGATGAAATGAAGCCCAGGTCTGACATGTCTGGGTCCTCTGGGTGGTGAGTTTTTAGAGGTTCAGAGCAGGTGGTTCTATCATAGGCCTGAGGGGCATGAGCCCACCTCTCTGCCCAGCACCCTTCGTGGTGAGTCTTTGTCCAGGCAGGTATGAGCCCCAAACACTCCCAGTGGGAGTGTTTTTTTAAAGGTGTGACATTTAGGGATGAGTTGATCGGTGCGCCTCCCTTTCTGTTTCCATCCTTCCCACTTGCTCAGTCAAAACCCTTTCTCTTGTTGACCTCAGTTCTTTGATCCTAAATCAGGGAGCATGCTGATTCGGGGACCAATGGTAGCTGGGGAGACCAGCTGGGGGCAATTGCTAGTGATTTAAAGAAAAATGAAATAAGACAACAAGAGTACCTTGAAGTGGAGAGGGTAAGTCCCTATTTGCGGGACCTAAGCATCAGCTACTTTGACCGCAAGAGGTGGACCCATTCTAGCGGTCCATCCACCTGGTTCCTTTCTCTGCCTCCCTTGCTTGTCCTGGTCCACAGGTTCTGCTACCACTCGTGTCTCTTAGCACATCAGGCCCCAGAAAGTAAGAAGCACGGCCTCCAAGAGGCTCACTCCCCTCCTTCTGTCCACCACACCGCCCCTTTGTTCTCCCTCCTGCCAGCGCCTTGAACCTCATGGCTCACTCAGCGTCCCTCTGGTGTCATGGGGAAAACCCAGCCACTCTCTTTAGCTCCTGGAAGAGGCACTGTGCTGCCTCCAGGCAGAACCTATGTGGTCCTGTGGCCAAGCCCCCTTCCTTGACAAGTGGAGAAAGTGAGGCCCAGAGGGCGGGGTGGCCCAGCCTGTCATCCATCCATTCATCAGTGAATTGCTGAGTTCCAGGTGACCCCTAGGCTTTGCCTTTTTCTAGAAAATTCAGTGCTCAAGATCTTGAGTGGGGATGGAGACACAGCATGTGAAGGCAGTCATGGTAGGGTAAGGTGGGAAGACAGCGGTGGCCCCACGGGGCCTCCTGAGCTGGGGGTGATGGGCAGAGACCCCGAGGGAGGAAGGGACCCCAGGCAGAGGAGCAGCAGATGCAAAGGCCGGAGCAGGAGTGGCCAGGGCTGGTGCAGCTCCCAGGAAAGGAGCCAGGGGCTTCAGACCTGAATGTCCAGGGGGCTGAGAGTGGTGTGAGTGGGGGGCGTCATGGAGGGTGGGGGCGAGGTGAATTGAGACCCCTCACCCAGCTGACCAGGCAGCCTCTGTGGATGCAGATGCTGCTGCCCCTTTTTCGATTGAGAAAAACTGGAGATTAGTTTTGTGCAAAACTCTTGATTGTTTAGATGTGTCGTTAATTATCCTTTCCAGGCCACGTGTCAGAGGTGGGCCTGGCCCAGTCCGATGCCCACAGACCAGCAGCCTGAACTGCACGTGCTCAGGGACCACTGGGTCTTGTGAAGATGCTGACCTAGGCTCCACAGGTCCAGGTGGGACCTGAGTAGAGCTCAGGCTCTAATGGCTCCAGACTACTCTGTGAATAGACCCTGGGTGCGGCCATCTCCTCTATAAAAGTCAGGTCAAGCTTGTGCTCACGTCCTGTGAAAATGGCCAGGCTGATCATTACAGATATGAAGGGTGGGTTAATCTGATTCCAAGTGTGTGCTCACTAGAGGGTGGAGATGGGTGATCTTGGGTGATCTTGATTGGGGTCTGAAGGGAGGGGGTCGGACAGATCCCCGCTGGGAAGTTAGGTGCAGAGGAAGCTAGTGAGACTGCCTTTGGGGAGAGGAGTTCCAGGGACACAGGAAACAAACAAGACAGTGAGCCGCAGGCTGGGCAGACCCAGAGTCAGCAGGGCTAGTGTTCTGCCCTGCAGGGGGGTCTTCAGGGTGATCCCCTGACAAGGGCAGTTCTGGAGTCATTGGAGGCAGCTGTGGTCCAAGGGTGGGTCACAGAGCTGGGTGCCTGCTGATGACAGGCACCACTTTGGGGTCTGTTGCCTCCTTCGGACCTTGCCGTGGGGGGTGGGGCCTGTCACCATCACCATCACAGATGAGGGCTTGGGGACTTGCCTGAGGTCACCTGGGGACAGAGTCTGGAACTGAGCTCTGCTCTCCGACCCCAGAGCTTAGGCTGGTGGCCATGCCCAGGGATGGCCCACAAGCAGAGCTTCCTCCTCCGCATCCGTTACATGCGTGTGTGCGCGTGCTAAGTCACTTCAGTCATGTCAGATCATGCGATCCCATGGACTGTGGCCCACCAGTCTCCTCTGTCCATGGGATTCTCCCGGCAAGAACACTGGAGTGGGTTGCCATGCCCTCCTCCAGGGGATCTTCCCCAGCCAGGGATCGAACCCGCATCTCTTGTGTCTCTTGCATTGGGAGGCAGATTCTTTACCACTAGCGCCACCTGGGAAACCCCGATCCTTAAAATACCAAGGGCTAAATCTAATTTCCTGTATGATGTGGGTAGGTCTGCAGAGCAGTGGGAGTGGGCAGGGGCTCCCAACACTCGGCAGGAAGTTGTGTTTGTGCCTGTGGGTGGGAGAAGATGGAAGGGAGGAGCTCGGTCCAGGAAACTAAGAAACCAGGGTCACACAGCATCTGTGATTACAGATCCATCCCTACTCAGCAGCGATGCCAGATTTAGACAGCCTGTGGGTGTCTTCGTGGAAGCAAATCATATCTACTCATTGCCAGGAAAGGTCGATTTGAAAACGGTTTAAAATTATCCATGCTAAAAATGAACATGTTCATGAACATTTAAAAAAAAACAAGGCAGTTATCACAAGTAGATGCCAGATCCGTGGTGCTTTTGGAGAATTAGTAAAAACAGCACAGATGGTTTTATTTTCCTGATGTTGAGGCTGAGTCTTCCTAAGCTCTGCCTCCCGGCCCTGGTCTCAGGCTCTTGGACAGGTTCTCTCCTGAAGCTTACATGCACCTGTGAGCCCTTCTCTCTGTCCGTCTCTCCTGGCTCCTCTCCCACCCAGCTTCCTCCTTGGTGGTTGGCTCTTGGAAGACCTTTCCTCCCCGAGTGAGTCAAATAAGAGTCAAGAGAAACTGGGCTGAACCCTGGCCTGTGTGATACACTCCCATTGATGCACTTGTGTGGAATGATCCCAAATGAGTGAGTAACAATTCACAGCTTGGAGAAGCAGTTGCTAAAGACTGAGAGCCTATCATTGAGGGCTCCTTCCTGACTCCCAGTGCCATGTGGCTGAACAAGTGCGTGGATGAGGGAGTCAGTTCCACACGGGAGAGGAGCTTAGGGAAACACAGAGTGTTCTCCCTGGACGCTGGAATGCTGAGTGCATGTGGGTTTAGCCTGTAACCCCGATTCCCAGGCATAGGGACCGCAGGTGCGCAAACACAGATGCTAGAACCTCCCTCATCTCCAAGGACTGACCAGCAGGGGTCACCGGGGACCGAGGAACAGAGGCTCCCACTGTTGGGCTGCTCAGGTGGGCTGGTCCAGGCAAGATCTGGGGATAGGGGCAGGTGGGTTTCTTGTTGAAGCCACGGTAACCGCAGTGTCAGACTTATGAATGGAATTTATAGGCAGGGAAATCAGAACAGGCAGGATTTGGAGGAGGTGAGAACAGGGAAACTGGAACAAAGGCTGAAGGTATCTTGCCTTAGGGGGAATTCAGTCCTTCCTGTGTCTGGGATCCCCACCCGAGGCTTGCATTTCAGAGCACAGGCTTGCTGTCTAATGTGGGAAAGCTGTGCTCTGACAAACAATCATGGTGATGGATGAACCTGGTGATGCCCAAGGTGAGGTGGTGGTGGGCACAGCCCAGAACTGGCGGGAGTGCTGGAGGCCCACGAAGCACAGCTCAGACTTTCTCCAGGGCGCTGGCCCCTGGCTCCCTTGTGGGCTCCTTCAGTGCAGCCTGAGTGTGGGCATCTATCCTGGGTGGGCTCAGGAGCTCTGTGCCTGGACAGGTGCCCCTGGGAGAGCTGGACCCCAGGGCCCCCTCACCTTCCCATCAGCCAGGGAGCCTGGGGAAGGAGCAGTTTCCTAAGACGGGGTCACAGCCCGTGGTCTGCAGGCTGACTTTGGCCCGTAGACCTGTTCTGGTTAGCCCTTTTGTCCATGAAAATGAATGTGTTAGTCGCTCAGTCATGTCCAACTCTTGCGATCCCATGGAATGTAGCCCGCCAGGCTCCTCTGTCAATGGGGTTATCCAAGCAAGAATACTAGAGTGGATTGCCATTCCCTTCTCCAGGGGATCTTCCCAACTCAGGGATCGAACCCAGGTCTCTCGAATTGCAGGCAGAGTCTTTACTGTCTGAGCCATCAGAGAAGCCCCCCATTTGTCAATATTTCTTTAAAAAAATATTTTATTGAAGTATAGTTGATTTACAGTATTGTATTTATTTCTACTGTTCAGCACAGTGACTCAGTTATGCATATATACCTATTTGTTTTCATTATGGTTTAATCACAGACTATTGAATATGTTTCCCTGTGTGATACAGTGGACCTTGTTGTTTATCCATCCTATATATAGCTGTTTGATCTGCTAACTCCAAACTCGCAGTCCTTCCCTCCCCCAGCTGCCTTCTCCCTTGGCAACCACAAATCTATTCTCTATGTCTGTGAGTGTGTTTCTGTTTCATAGATAAATTCTTTTGTATCATATTTTCGGTTCCTCATATAAGTGATATCTCATGATATTTGTCTTTGTCTGAAAGACCCCGATGCTGGGGAAGATTGAGGGCAGGAGGAGAAGGGGACGACAGAGGATGAGATGGCTGGATGGCTCAATGGACATGAGTTTGGGTGAACTCTGGGAGTTGGTGATGGACAGGCAGGCCTGGCGTGCTGCAATTCATGGGGTCGCAAAGAGTCAGACAGGACTGAGCAACTGAACTGAGCTGAACTGATTTGTCTTGGCTATTGGAAATAGCGCTGCGGTGAACTTAGGGGTGCATGCACCTTTGTGAATTATAGTTTTCTCCAGATACATGCCCAAGAGTGGGATCGCTGGATCGTATGGTAGCTCTAGTTTTACTGTTTTGAAGAATCTTCATACTGTTCTCCATAATGGCTTTACCAATTTACATTCCTAGCAACACTGTAGGAGGGTTCCTTTTTCTCCACATCCTCTCCAGCATTTATTTGTAGACTTTTTATTGATGGCCTTTTTGTCATTTGTCGATACTTCAAAATTCAGTTATTATCTAAAATTTCGGATTTCTAGTTTTCTTTTTTAAAAAAAAAAAAAGAGGAAAAAAAGATCTGACCACAGAGAGCTTCGACTCCTGAGCAAACAGTCATGGCCCCTGCAGGCAGGGGTCTGCACTGCAGTTCTCCAGAGCCCCCAGCACGCCCTATCGCCTTCCTCACACTAGGGGCCATTCATCGTCATGTTCGCATTGTGCTTTTAGGGAGGCAGCAAAACGCTGCTTATTCTTTCCTAGGGAAGAGAAATGACATATCTACTAAGAGGAACTTTAGGAAAAGAAATGAAGATAAAGACGTTTCTTTTTGGAAGAATAGTCTTGCTTGTTTATTATGTATGCAAGCTCCCAGATGGCCTCATGAATTTATATAAGCTGCCTCTCTGAGGGCAATGGTGTTTGCGGTCTCTGACTCAGAGGAGTCCATGTCCTGAAGCAAACTCCAGGTTTTTCTGGGCATTTCTAAATCTAGCCGCTGGTGGGAAAGGAAGGGCATGGCTAGGGCACACCATGCCTTCCTGGCACTGGAGCTGCAGTGGTGGTGGGTGGGGGCACCTGCTTTCACCAGGGCCCCTCCCCCATCTCTGAGGTCCCATGTCCACCCTGGCCAATGGTTAGAGGATCGCCTGGGCTGCAGCCACCTGAGGCCGTGCCCCCAGCTCTGGCTGCCAGGGAGGGCACAGGGTGGGTGTGGGGTGGACCCTAATTACAAGGCAGCCTGGGGCTAGTGAACTGCCCCCTCTCTGAGCTGTATTTGTGGTCCTGGTGGGTGTATCAGAGACAGACTGGGCCAGGATTTAGTTGGTGCTGGCAGAGGGCTCAGTTCACCATCAGGAAGTGATGTCTCCAAGTGTGCACATCACTTACTCTGATGAGCACCTACTGTATACAGCTCTATCCCTAAGCAGCGGCCCCATTCTGTCTCTTGGTCAGTTGAATGCTTGGTTCATCCCCCGACACTCTGCATGGCTCTGGGCAAGTGCCTTCTCTGAACCTCAGCTTACCTGCCTGTGACATGAGTGGGGACCCTCTCCTTGTGGAGTTGTAGTAGGAAGTCAGATGCATCTCAGCCCTGAGAACTGAACTCTAAGCACCCAGTGGTGAGTACTGAGTTCTGAGCACCCAGCCCAAGTACTGAGCTCCAAGCACTGAGTCATGAGTACTGAGCTCTGAGCACCCCACCCCAGGCACTCAGGCTGACTGAGACTGCAGTGATGTCAGCAGTGGCACCCGCCTGGGATGTGGCCAGTGGAGCCATGTCAGAGAGGAGTAGGCAGGGGACTGGGGTGCCCTGAGCCTGGGGACCCCAGACCTCCCTACATGGCAGTGTCAGAGCACATGTCCCAGCGTCGTCCTTCTCCTTTCATTCTTTGAAAGGACAGCAGGGTCCTGTGCTCTGGGCACAGAGTCCAGACTACTATTTCCCTGTTAATGGGAGTCCTGTGGGAGGAGGGAGCTGAAAAGTCTCTTGTTTTGCCCTTTTCTCTCCCAGGGTGTAAGGCCTCACCCTGTGGGTTTCCACGGAAGGGGGCTGTCCTAAATGCCTTTCTCTTATGGATCCAGAAAGTCTCCCTACATCACGCCTCAGGTCCCTGGTCTGTTATGTAGCAAAAGGGGGAGCTGACAGGCCCCCACTGGGTCCTGGCTCATCCTCTGGGCTCTGACTTGCACACCTGCCCTCTGTGCGTGTGTGTCATTTGCTCAGTTGTGTCTGACTCTTTGCAACCCCATGGCTCCTGGGTTCTTGGGATGCTCCGGGCAAAAATACTGGAGTGGGTCGCCATTCCCTTCTCCAGGGCATCTTCCAAACCGGGGATCGAACCCAGGTCTCCTGCATTGCAGGCAGATTCTTGACCATCTGGACCACCAGGGAAGCCCGCCTGCTCTCTCCCTTTTGCAGATTCACCAGCCAAGCCCTTCCAGGCTGTGTGTGGACTAGGAACTTCCTCTTCTGACCCTGCACCCTCCATGGAGCCTGAGAGCCTGGGATGGTGCTGAGCTGGGCACTGGGGACGGCGAAGAGTGCCTCCCTTCTCCCTCCTCCCCACCCCTACTCACTCCCATCTCTCCCCCTCCCCCTCCCCCCTCCCCTGCCCCTCCCATCTCTCTCCCTCCCCCCTTCTCTACCCCTCCCGTTTCTCTCCCTCCTGCCTCCCTCCAGGGCTCCCAGGGCCCTTTCCTTGAGTCCTCGCCTTGCTGCCTCTCTGGGGTGGGCATATTGGCTGAGCTCTGGGGCTGGGCCACTGCCTGTCACCCATCTCTCCCCCTAGAACCCCAGGCATGCAGGCACTGGGCCAACCTGGGAAAGAGTTGCAGGAGGAGGGATCAGAGGTTCGGGGAGCTCGGCTTGTCCATGAACCTGACTCTGCTGTCCTGGGGACAGTGCCTCGCTGTGGGCTCAGCACCGCCTCCTGGCAAATTTAATTATCCTCCTGTCCTTCAACCAGACCCAGGCTACTACCTTAGAGGAAAAGCAGCCATTGCTTTATTTATCCTAGACTCTTCTGAGAAAGCTCTGATCTGGAGCTGCAGGGGGAGCTGACAGTGGGATCCCGAGGACTCCTGTCTCCGAACCCCCCTCAGGAGGGAGAGCTCGCTCCCTTGGGGGAAGGGGTGGTGAGGGTAGCAGCCAGGAGCGAGGATGCAGGGGTGGAGTCAGGGTGGAGCCGGGGGCATCTCCATCTCGAGGTAAAAAGACTGCTTTGCGGCCCACCTGCCAGAGGGAGGGCAACAAGGGGGAGAGACAGAAGGCAGGGCAGAGAGCCCAAGGGTTCTGTAGCCATTCAAGGTGGTCAGCTCTGGGCTGGAGGACTGAGCTGGGGACTGAAGTGTGTTCTGACCCAGATCGGGTGCACTCTGCATTTTTTGTCATAAACATGATGGATCACCACGTGCCGGTGGGAAAGGGGATCCTCTTGGAGAAGTTCCCTCCACCCATGTCAGGGGTGAGGGGCCCTACAGGAGCCCGAGGACTCCTTGCAGGACTGAGACAAAGCCAGGGCCAATTTCTCAGGCTATGTTTGCTGTAAAGATGCCATGCTACTTGGGAAAATGCACTAAATAGCACAGAAGACGGACGTGAACTCCGGGGGCCCATCCCCTCTCGTGTCTCCCAGCCCCCTGCCCAGAGCAGGGCCGACTCTGTCACCTCAGAGACGGTCTCCGTGTCACCCTCTGTTCCTTAAACACAGAGTTGTGTGCTGACTTTTGAGAGACGTATCAGCGCATCCTGGCGACTGCTTCATCTCTGTCTATGTGGACCTGCCTCATTCATTTTCACCACTGGGTCCCCCTCTTCCCCCACCCTCAACCCAGGGGTTTCTCTAAGCCTCTGTGGATCCATGTCAGGTGACAACAGTCTTTGGGTGCTGCAAACAATAAATATCTGTGAGCAGACACCCTTTCCGGCACTGCACGTGCGTCAGTAGGACAAATCACCGCAGTAGACTTGCTGGGTAGAGCAGCCCAAGGTTTGAACTTCTCGTAGGTGCTTGAAGCCACCATTTATGGGGAGGTCTGCTCCGGCCTCGCCTCTGTGCAGAGAGCGTCGGGGTGGCTGGTGTGTTGGCTCTGTGTCATCCCATCGTCCACGTGCCTTTCACAACAGTTGCTCTGTGTATTTTGCAATCTTGGTCTTGAGTCCCCACCCCATCCCCACCCCCACATGTAAAGCCGGAGATCACACAGCTTCCAGTTAGCATCTTGGGAGCTGGCAGCCTCCCAGCCCTGCTGGCAGGCTCAGGGGCAGAGGCACAGACTCCCTGACTCCCACGGCCCAGCTGCCCAGGGCTGGATGCAGGAGGGATCCAGTCCCCAGGACCCTAGGCATGTCTGGATCCTGGGCCTTTGCTCTCAGACCCACCCCTCCCTCTGCTGGACTCAGCATCCTAGGGCTGACCAGTGCTGGCTATTCCTTGGGGCCCTGGCAGGAGATGGGAGGGGTGAGGCCAAGTGCCGTCCTCTCTCTCCTTGAGCCTCAGGCAGCTTTCCTGGCAATGGCCTTGTCTCTGCAGCCTCCTGCTGGCAGCTCCTCCAGCCCGTGGCCTTGGCTTCCCCAGGTGACCTCTGACCAGGGCAGGTGGCTTCTGGCTGTGATTTAATTAATACCTGGGTAACACATCATTCCTGTGGCATCTCTGTTCTCCTTTGCAAACATTGCCCTGAATTAAATTACTCATTTTTTTTGAAAGGCTAAAGTAGTTACTGTCTTCCCAGTCAGCCTCAGACTGGTACGGAGCTGTATGACTGAGTGGAGATGGTTAAGACAGCCCCAGGGGCCTGGTCTGGGTAACAAGGGAGTGAAACGGCTTAGTCCTAGTCCCCGGCTGACTCTTCTGATGAGGTGACTCGCCTGAGGAAGGCAGGTAGATAACACCTTTTTAAAGACGTGGACCCAAGTCTTCATGCATCTGGTAGGGTTTCTCCCCCACCAGTGCACCCCTGTAGCCCACGATGGTGCCCTTCAAGCAGCCAAGAAGCTTGGAGCTCTGGTCTCGTTTCCATCACTGGAACATAGTGAAAGTCACCTGCAGGCTGGACTGCGTGCAGAAGGTGTTGCTAGTGAAACCCACAGATGATTAAGCCCAGGGACTGTTGTCAAACATCGGCTGCCCAGCAAGCCACATGCTCTTCCTGTCCAGGGCTGAAGGAAGGCACATGGTTTAGCCAGGGTCAGAGGGGACCAGCAGAGGGGCAGGCTCCAGCAGAGCCTGGGTCCCAGCAGAAGGTAGACCAGAAGGCAAGACGGAGCAGGCCTTGCAAAGAGCCAGAGGTGGGGTGGCGGAGGCAGGGGAAACTGACGGAATGCAGGGTCCAGGAGCACTGAGTGGCTGAGAGCATCTACAGCCGGGCCGACCCAGCGAGTGGGCTGCATGCTCTCAGATTGTCCCCACTTGTCCTTCACTCTGCTCGGCCACAGGTTCCCTTGACAACTGGCTTCCTGCCGAGCCCAGCCAATGAGAGGCAGGCATGAAGTGATACCCGTCTGCTCTCTGCTCAGATGCTCCTATGCCGCCCATGGCCCCTCCGTGGTCCCTGCTCCCGCCGTACCGCCCTCCCTCCATGACCCCAGCTCAGGGGACAGGCCTGTTGTGCTTCCAGCTCTTCAGTGGGCCTAGCTCTGCTCACATCACCCCCTCCTGTTGTCCTTCCCACCCTACAAGGGTAGAAGTTCTTGCTGTGGCTGTTTTCTGGGGACTGTCCCCATCACCTCCTTTTCTGAGGGTTCCCATACTTTGTCCTCCACTTCCTATGTTCAGTCCCCTCTGCTGAATTCCTGGGAAGGCCTTCCTTTCCTGTGTGGACCCTCCTGAAAGAGTAAGTGAGTAAGGCGGTGAGGTAGATGCTGGCGGGACAAAGCACTGGGGGGCTTGCAGACCCAGGCAGGAACGAGGATTTCATTCTGGGCGCAAGGGTACCCAGGAGGTGGGTGAGCTCAGACCCACGTCTGCTGGGTGGAGACTTGGCTGAAGATGGTGTGCAGTCAGGGAGCAGCGAGGCAGTCCAAGAAGTAGAGGAGGTTAAGACGGAGGCTCTGGAAACTGAGGATTAGGAGAGATGTATGCCTAGTGTTAGCAGAGGAGCCAACAGGACTGGGTGGGGATGAGCTTTGAGGGGAGAGAGAAGACCTGGAATGACTCTCACGTCTAGGTACCCCCTCCCATCCCCGACAATCACCTCCAGCAAGGCCTCTGATTATTTCCATCTAAGCCTGATCAAGCTCAGAGCTAGTGACCTTATTTATTCAGTCATGTATTTATCAGTATCTGTTTGTGCCTTTGTTCATTATCTGCTTTCCCTACTGCAGGTTAAGCCCGAGGCTTGGCACTCAGTGGGTGCTTAATACATGCTTGCTGCCGATGGGGGTCCAGGCCATCTGGGGTCAGTCCAGTACTGCCTCGCCAGCTGTGTAGTGATGGGCAGTCACATTTCTTTAACATGAGAACCGGGATGCCACTCACAGCCTCCTCTGCTGGTTTGGTGCCTGTATACAGTAGATGCCCAATAAAGGCACTTCTGTTCTCCCCATCTTAACCATCCAGTCTGCTGTGAATGCTTCATGACCCCAGGTGAATCTGATCTTTGGTTCATCTCTTGAACATCTAGAGTTTGCCAGTCCTTGTCAGAGGCTGGGGATCTGAACAGGAGCAAGACAGACAACCCTTGTCTCCATGGACCTCACCGCTAGAGTGCACCCTGCTTCCGGTTCAGGAGGTCCTTGCCTGTCCTCTCTGTCTGCTTCCGGTTGCATGTTGGGGCCAGTGTGAAGCCCACTTTCCCTCCTATCCAACTTCACAAGGCACAGGCTGTTGGCAGCTTACGGTGGAGCCATGTTTAACACAGGTTCACTTAACACACTGGCAAACCAGTGGGCTGAACATGCGTTAAAGTTATCAAGCTCTTATATAAAAAGAGAGGGGGAGTAAACCCTTCAGGCAAGCAGAGTCTCTCAGATTATCCCAACACCAACACACACATTCTGCTCTGTGGATCTGACAGCTGTTTTGAACAAGAAAAATCTGAAGACCCCGACTTCTGCAGGCAGGTTCCTCCTGTGGTCTGCCTCAGTGTTACTCAGACCACTGTGCTGAAGAATGATGTATGAGGTTACCTGCTCAGACCATGGCTTGTAGGGGACCTGAGAGGTTTTCAAAGGTCCTTCTGATCACCTCTCATTTTCCCCTCATAGGCTTGCTTTATCATGCAAGTGCCGTTTAAAGTATGACCTTCCGATATATTAATAGCTTGCCTTATGCTCTGTATGAGCATTTTGAGACTAGCTAAGAAGGCAATGGCACCCCACTCCAGTACTCTTGCCTGGAAAATCCCATGGACTGAGGAGCCTGGTGGGCTGCAGTCCATGGGGTCACTAAGAGTCAGACACAACTGAGCAACTTCACTTTGACTTTTCACTTTCATGCATTGGAGAAGGAAATGGCAACCCACTCCAGTATTCTTGCCTAGAGAATCCCAGGGATGGGGGAACCTGATGGGCTGCTGTCTATGGGGTCGCACAGAGTCGGACGCGGCTTGAAGTGACTTAGCAGCACCAGCAGCAACCAGGATGATAGCTCTGCTCAATGGAGGAGCCTTATCTCATTTTTAAAGTGTTCCCTATTGTGGTTGGCTTAAGGCTGGCTTTGGTGGGGTTGGTAAAAGCTGTGATGAAGAGTTGGTTGATGGTGAGTTTTGATTAATGGTACGGTTGGTTGATGGGTTGAGTTGGTTGATAATAGAGTTGGCTGATGGTGGGGTAGATTGACAGTGGGGTTGGTTGCTGGTGAGATTGACAGATGATGTGGGGTTGGTTGATGGTGTAGAATTGGTTGATAATAAAGTTGTTGATGGTGAGGTTGATTGATGGTGAAGTTGGCTGATGGTGGGGTGGGTTGATGGTTGAGTTGGTTGATAATAGGGTTGGTTGAGGGCTTCTGTTGTAACTCAGATGGTAAAAATAAATTACTGCAATGCAGGATACCCAGGTTCAATCCCTGGGTCAGGAAGATCCCCTGGAGAAGGGAATGGCTACCCACTCCATGATTATTGCCTGGAGAATTCCATGGACAGAAGAGCCTGGTTACAAAGAATTCTTTGCCTCGGGTTGCAAATAATCAGACTGAGCAACTAACACTTTCAGTTTTTCCACGGGTTGGTTGACAGTGGGGCCACAGGGCATATGGTAGAGTACGGGGCAGCTGTGGGTATGAGGCTAGGGCTGGACTCTCATTTATCAGGAGCGCTAGGCAGAGCCTGTGTGCAGAAAGCAGGTAAAGATTTCAGTGAGTGTGGCTGGCCAGGTAGAGCCCTCACATCTGGAAGCTTTTATGCTGTGCAGTGAACCTCACATGAGCCCACAGGAAGCTCACTAGGGCTCTGTGAATGGAGGAGGTAATGTTTCATTATTTTTCTAAGAGGTATACACACAATGATGTACATTAAATACATATTTTATGGTGGATCAGTGGGGGAGTCAGGGGAATAGACTCGAGGGCTCTTTCTGCCCTGAAACCTTCAGCAAATGAACCCTCATTCTCAGTGGTACCTGCTGTTCTCAGAGCTGTGGGTGATCAGGCAGCGGAAGTTTCAGGAACGTGATCTCTGTCCTCAAAGAGCCTCCCATCTCTCTGGGAGAGAGAAGACTTCCCCCCATGAAATGTGACTGGTGTCAGAGAGTGGGATGCTCACATTGTGGGGATGTGAGATGTTTGGGCAGCAGAGCAATGAACAGGGAGGGGGACGAGCTGAGACCTCAGGGTGCAGAGGACTCCGTGCACAGAACTTGTGCTCCGAGGCCAGACTAGGGAGGGGACTTCCCAGAGGCAGTGGGGTGAGCATGTCACCAAAGGCAGCCTACCTTGTTGATACAGACATGCTGGTATATTTCATTTGCTGGCATTTCCACTGGTCATTTAAGTTAATTTCAATTTAGTGAGTGCTGCTGAGGTCGACCTCAGTTTCCAAGAACAGTTGATGGCCTGCTGATGTCTATAAACTCTGGTAACCAACACTTCACACCTTCTCTAGGCAAGGATCATTGTAACGATGGCAAGACACTTCTATTGTCTTATGAGACAGCAAGGAAAGATGACATATTCAGTATAATGTTAGTGTTTCCTCTTTGGGTTTTCATTTCCCTTTCTCAAAAGCATCACTTGAAGTAACAGCACTTCTAAAGATGTACTCTCTTCCCCTCCCCCAAAGAGTTTGAGAAATGCCAAGTTTAACACAGTTCTCTCTTGCTATATATATATGTGTGTGTGTGTGTGTGTGTGTGTGTGTGTGTGTGTGTGTGTATTCACCTGTAGGATTTCTCAGAAGCCTTAGATTGCTTATATTCACCAAAACATCTTTAAAAGCAGATAGAGAGTGCAACTTTTCTGAAACTTATCTAAAACCAGAAACATCATTTCACAGAAGACCAGTGACAACATCTCACAGGAATTAGAGTGTTGAGTGATACCGTGTGGGAGCGTGGCTCCAGGAATATATTTCCGTTCGCCTTCCTAGGGGATCTGATGACTTGGAGCACCGTGTGTTCCATCTGCAGATGGGGAAGGATTCAAGATCTTGTGATGTTACTGAGAAGGAAGGCTGCTGGAGTGGCCTCACCCGCCTAGGAAGCTTGCTGTGCTGCAAAGATAGGAGTTGCTCACAAGGGCCCTGCCTTGACATCTAGGGCTGCTGGGTCCAGGCTTCAGCCTCCCCTGCCTCCCTTCAGCCAGAGATCGGAAGTGTTTCCTGACCCCTGGGGATGAGCTGAGTGACTCAAATCTGAAGGAAGTAGACCCCATTGAGTGATGAGTCCTCAGCACAGACCTGCTGGCTCCCAAATTGTTCCTTGCGACCCACTTACGTTTCCTGGTGGGGCCTCCTGTGCCTGTAGCATTTCCCGCATCCTGGCCAACAGCCCTTTTACAGATCTCAGTGTTTCCTCCTTCTGTTCCTGGTTAGGTCCCAGGTGGCTCAGTGGTAAAGAACCTGCCTGCCAAGGAGATGCAGGTTCATTCCCTGCGTTGGGAAGATCCCCTGGAGGAGGGTATGGCAACCCAGCCCAGTATTCTTGCCTGGAGAATCCCCATGGACAGAGGAGCCTGGCGGGCTACAGTCCATGGGGTCACAAAGAGTCAGATGTGACTGAAGTGACTTAGCATGCATGCTCAGGTCCCAATGAACAGGGAAGAAGGTAGTTTAGCTGGAGGTCAAGGTTCTGGGTGTCCTGGACAAGGCTGGAGGGTCCTTGATGTCCAGGGCTGGACACAGATGCAGAACGAACTCCAGGCTGGGTCTTTGATGCTGGTGGAGGAGCCATGAGCCCCAGCAGGAAGTGTACTGCAGCGACCTTTGCCAGAAGCTGGTCTTCCAGTTGTGTGGCTTAGGGAGCACGGAGTTTCTTGGATCCCAGGTTCAAATGTGTGTGACCTTGAGATCCTAGCTCCTGGAGTCTTAGATTGGTCTCTTAAGTGAGCTGTGGTTTCTGTCACCATCCTTTGTGACTTTGCATCCACTTAACCCACTGAATTTGTTTATGCTGTATTTGACATCAGGGATAATAGCAAACTCTTATGTTGCTCTGAGCATCTTACATGTTTAAATTCATTCCTAGGTCATTGACTGAGGACAAGGGCATGTTGCGACTTGAACCAGGGCCTATGGGTCAGGCTCTTAAGCAAACACTGCATCTCCTGGGCAGCTGTGGATGTCACATTCTCGACAGGGAGGCACAGAGCAGGCAGGCTGCATGGGGATGGGTGGGGGAGGGGTAGGCAGTAGGCTCACAGAGACTGGTAGGTGGAGGAATCTGAGTGACTGGTGGAGCCTTTTGGAGCATCTGAAATGTACAGAACCAAGAGCCAACATCAAGGCCTCGCCCTCTTGATGGCAACAGCAGTGTATCTGGCAGAGGCAGGGACTGTCAGTCACCACCAATTCAAAACGGCCCGATGACTACCTGGTGCTCAGCTGTGCATTAGCCCGGAACCCTTTCCAACCTGAATTCTACCCCCTCTCCTCAGTCCGGCTCGGGCGGCACTAACCACTGGGCCAGTTCCCCTGTAGGACCTGGACCAGATGGCTGACCACCTCCGCTCTGCTTCCCGCACAGCTCACACGCGGACACCAGGTGGCGCTCTCGTCCATCAGCTACATCGGCTGCTCACTGTCCGTGCTCTGCCTGGCAGTCACGCTGGTCACCTTCGCCGTGCTCTCGTGAGTCATCCTCTGCTCTCCCGCGGGGCCCAGGAGGTTGGGCAGCTTCGTGCGAATGTCAGTGCCACCCCTGCCCACCTCGATTTCCCTTCTGGCACTTGTACTGGGCTGGGGGTGGGGGTGGGGCGGCAAATGCTGGCCTCCCTTTAGATTCTGCACACGGTGTGTGACAGGTGGATGGTTGTTCCTCAAGTACATTTTGTTTTGAGATCTGGGGTGTGGGGGGCCACACACCCCAGAAAAGACGGAGGAGAGAGGAGGGGCTGTCGAATTGGAGGGCACCTGGCTTGAGCTAAGCCGGAAGGTTCTGAAAAGGTCCCCAGCCCACAGGACTTTCTGGCCTTTGACCAGGTGAGTACCAGAACAGAGGACCCCGCCCCCTCGCCACCCAAAATGTTATTATAGCAGCCAGATCCTCGTGGGGCTGGGCTGCTGGAAGCCCCAGGGGTAAGATCCCTGGAGGGCCCCTTTCCCCGGCTGAAGTCACATCAGTCTGGTCAGAGCTTGAGGATACCCCAACTCCCTGCCACTGAGTGGATACTGGCAGCTAAGTCTGCCCATGGCTCTTTCAGGACTGGGACAGAAAAACAAGATCAGAGCCGAGAGTCTGGGCAGTCAGCTGGGAAGATGGGTTTGCACACCCCCCTCAGAGCTGCTGGACCTCTAAGGAGGGCGTGTTACTCACACCTGGATGGGCCTCAGTCTCAAGGGGTGCTCAGGTGCTCATGGGGTTCCTCCTGGAAGTTGGCACCTCTCCTCACCTGCCCTGTTCCCTGAGGACACTAGTCACCTGGGTGACTCTGTCTAGGGGGGTCCCTGGTTTGGTTGGTCCGGGGGCTGCAGCCACAACGGCAGGGGAGGCTGTTAGCTTCCCTGGGCCCCTGCTGCAGCCCACCAGGGACCTGGGCACTCTGAGGGGCGGAGCGGGGGTACCCACTGTACACAGGAGCTTCTGGCGGGATCTGAGCCAGGTGAGAGGAGATGGAGGCGGGTTTGGAGGGGCCTCAGTGTTACGCTCAGAATGTTCCTGCTTTGATTCCCTTGTTTCTCAGCTATTTACTCAGCAAGTCCAAACCCATCACTCCCGCCCCCTACTTCAACCCACCCAGGCCTATAGTCACCTCTGAAGACGCAGTTGCACCCAAGACAGTAAAAGCATGCCTGATTGGGGGCGGGGGTGGGGAGGCAGATGACAAGTGAGGATGCGAAGGCCTGAACACACATCTCCACAGCTGTCTGAGCCCTGAGGGCAGTTCAGAGAGGAAGTGGGGCTCCCTCAGGCTCAGGAAGTTCTTTCTTAGGGGAGACCCAGGGAGGGACTTTACTGCAGAGTAATAGCTGTTGCAAAGACCCCAAGGATGGAGTGGGCTGGGGATCTTGGAGAACCAGAAAAAGGGGTCTGTGACCAGAGGAAGGAAAGAGCTGAGTCGGAGTGATGGGCAAGGGCCAGGTCCTGCAGGGCCTGTGGAATGAGCTGGGTCATTTCCAGGAGTAATAGCAAGGCACTGAGGGTTCATAACTGGAAGTGGCGGCACCCAGGCAGGCTTATCAAGGCCTCTTTGGTGGTCCTTGGAGGAGCAGTAGGGGGCAGCCACAGCTGATCCAGTGCCTCTCTGCCCCCAGCTCGGTCAGCACCATCCGGAACCAGCGTTACCACATCCACGCCAACCTGTCTTGCGCTGTCCTGGTGGCCCAGGTTCTGCTGCTCATCAGCTTCCACTTCGAGCCGGGCACAGTGAGTGGGTCCCCTGGGTCCTAATGTGTCCACAGTGGGCCTCCCTCCCATCCCCTCCTCCCACCACCAGGGGGCCATCAGCAGGGGTGGCACCTGCTGGTTTCAACTCCAAATTCAGACCACTAGACAGCCAGGCTGTGGTTCCTCTGGGAGAGACAGGGAAGATGACCGGCATGAACTGGCCGCCCTGCTCACATCTGTCTTGGTAGTGAAGACAGGAATGGCCCTGATTGCATGCTGGGCGCTGCGCTGAGGGCTTATGTAGATCCACTCAGGTAATCCTCCTATCAAGCCCAGGAAGTAATGCCACAGAGGCAGGACTGAGGCACAGAGGGTTACAGTGACTCACCCAAGTAAGTGCTGACCAAAGTCTGACCTCGTGCAGTCTTGCTTCAGACACTGCTCTCCATTTCCGCTCTGACCGTACACAGCCACACTCTTCCTCTGACTACCTAGGGCAGGTGCTCTCCACAAATGGGCTGTGAAGAACTAGACCTACATTTCTGTACCCTTTGAATCAGGCAGGGAAT
The DNA here is from genome assembly GCF_032405125.1 of Capricornis sumatraensis. Taxonomy (NCBI): domain Eukaryota; kingdom Metazoa; phylum Chordata; class Mammalia; order Artiodactyla; family Bovidae; genus Capricornis; species Capricornis sumatraensis. The sequence continues at coordinate 52,940,673 of NC_091085.1, read as the reverse complement.
TCTCTGGGGAGCTAGGAAGTCTTAGATCTCACAGTAAGTCAAATGCTGAGGCCAGAATGACCCAGGCATGGGTGACGTGGGTTATAAGCCTGGTTGATGAGAAGAAGAAGCAGAGATGGGCTTGCTCTATGCTAGGACAGAAGGAGACCTGAGTGGTATGAATCAGTGGTCCTGGGATACAATCACATTTGGCTAAAGGAAGATGAACTCTTTATCCCCCTAAGTGAGGGTCAGCAGAGCCTCTTATCCTTATGCCCAGGAGGCTCCTCGGCCCACCTGCCTGTCCTGGGGCTGCTGCCTAAGGAGAGATCCACTCTCCTCTGCTCGAAGGTTTAGGGGTTCAACCAAGCATCTAAGAAGTTCTTGGCTGTGCTGTGGACAGATGAACCTGCACCAGCCTCATTCTCTCCTACAGGATGCTTTTCAAACTCCACTGTGGATCATCACATGGGATTTTCTTAAAATGTAGATTCAGGTTCAGCAGGATCTGGCCTTCCTGTTTCCATCCAGCATCTGGGTGATGCTGATGCTGCTGGCCCGAGCCACACTGAGAGGAGTGAGCTCCCATGGTGTGATGGCAACAGGAGGGGAAGTGGCCCAGGCATCCACTGTCCAGATGATGATCCCAGGGACCCAGGAGTATTCTCCTTCTCAGAGCCTATGTGTCTAAAATCCCAGGCAGGGCTCCAGTGGGTGGATCTGCTTGAGTGATCCCCCCATTGGATGACTTCTGTGACAGATAGGAAAGGTGACTATGGTGGCTGGTCTCATCAGAGCCTCTGTGTGTGTGTATAGGGGATGAAGGTGCTCCCCAGATGAAAGGGGAAGCTGGTCCTAAAAGACACAGAGCCATGAATACTGGGACCACAAAAATAATAGATATGTCCCATATTTATATTTAACTTTGACAGAACCTGGTGACAAAAACACAGCCTTTTAGCAACTTGTTCCTTTTTCTTCCCCTAAGAATTAACTGTCCAGGGGGCCTTGGGAGGACAGGACATAGAGCCCCCACAGAGATGGTTGTTCTTGGTTTTCATCTTTGTTTTCCTCCCTGACTCCTGGTTCCCTGGCGCTTTGATCTGAGCTTAGGGTTGGGTGGCTGTGGACTTACAGAGAGCATAGGGGCTGGGGCGGGGTGGCGGGGCAGGGGAGCGGTGTGTGAAATTTCTGATCGAGGTCCCAGGGAGAATCTGAGGCCACGTGGCTGAGCCTGAAGCTGTGGCCGTGACACTAGGAGCAAGAGGGACCAGATGCCCCGTGATGCTCTGAACAGAGGAGAGGAGCACAGCTCCCAGTCAGAGAGAAGGCAGGTGGGCCTCCTGGATATCAGTGCCCCGAACACCAAGAAAAGCAGACATTACAGATAGTTTGAGCATCTCTGTTTATTACACACCATTGAGGGTAAACTCCAGAGAAGCAGCTGTGTCGCTCAGGCTGTTCAGCTCCAGGTAGGTAACCAACACCTTGAAGTAGAGAAGTAAAACAGACACGTCACATGCTGATTTCTCTCTTCCCCTCAATTCCATTCCCCTCATACACTCTGCTCTGCAGCACCTCCCGGCTGCAGAGCCAAGGTTACTTCATAAGCTCCAGGCTGGGGTCCTTAAGTCTGGAGCTATGAGGGAAACCCGCTTGCTGATGGCTCCGCCCACTCTGGAGCTCAGGCCATCTACCTGGCCAGTCACATGCCTGTCCCTGAACCAATCCTGTGGCAGGGATGGGGATATTTTTGCTGATTGGCCGGGCCAATTCCCTGCCCTCTCATGAACCAATCACTGTGCCTGGGAAGGGTTCTGATTGGCTACTGCTTGAGTCATGTGCTCCACTCAAATCACTCCCCCCGGGAAAAGCAAAACATGACTCTCCAGAAAGAAATGAAGCCACATGACCATAAGGCACCCCCAGAAAATCTGTGGAGGGAGGTTGAGACAACGGCAAACACGCACTGCTCACACCCTGAGAGAGCTTATTTTCTATGCATTGCTTTGATCCTAGGCCCCGTGCCAGGTGCTGGCCATGCTCCTGCACTACTTCTTCCTGAGCGCCTTTGCGTGGATGCTGGTAGAAGGGTTGCATCTGTACAGCATGGTGATCAAGGTCTTCGGATCAGAAGATAGCAAGCACCGCTACTACTATGGGATAGGATGGGGTAGGTGGGGGTGGGGTGGGGAGGTGGGGATGGGATGGGGCCAGGGGCAGAGGTGGGTTGCAATTTCATCTTCATGTGAAACACCTTGAAGAGGCCAGGTACTCTTAGTCTTGAACTTCCCCACAACTCTTTTTCAAAAAAGTCAGTTCCCATGGGGAGTGCTTTGGAGTGTTCTATTCTAATGGTTGGCTTCCCTTCTGTCTAGAAAAGATCTCAGAGGCATGCTCCTGAGCCAGTGCGGGAACAGTGGCCTGCTTCTCTTGGATCGACACCCAGCTTTAGTGTGGGGTGCTGGGTGGGGGAGGTAGCCTCTAATACCACAGTATATGGGTGCCCTGGGGGGAGGGCAGTCGGGTCCCTGTGTTCCCAGCCGGTCACACGGCGGGTGGACTCTGTAGACTGTGGGTTGTGGTTGGCGGCGGAAAGGAATTCCGATCTCTTGGTTGCTCTTACTTGGAATAGTTTCTGCACCGTGGTGCTAGGGAGAATGAGATATGCAGGCAGTCTGCCCCAGGGAGATATTGTGGCTTTGGATTGGGCCCCGGGGGAGGGTGTCTGTCTTGTTAGCCATGCCTGCCTGGAGTGGAGCAGATTGTAGCCCAGGTGTCCTAGTCTCTCTGTTTTCCTCTCTGTTTTTAGTAGGTTTTCTTGAATAAATTCTTAATTTGCAGCAAGCCCTTAGGAAAATTTACAGAGACTTTATATGCTTATGTTTTTTTAAAAGCTAACTTTCATCAGTCATGATGGTCCTTTATCCTGGGAGTTACCTCCCCATCGACGTGACTCCTTTGTGAACTTCCTCCATGCCCATCTTGAGGTGGAGCAGCAGAGCACAGGAGACCCTGCTTCCTGCCAGAGTAATGGACACCTGGTATTCTTGCATTTGCTATAAAGCATTAGTCCATCATCAGGGACCTGCTACTCCTTTCTAGTTTTCTTGCAATAGGTTTAATTCTCACAGTCCTTGTGGTGCAGGGAGCAAACAAACATTTTATTTTGTGCTTTGAGCTGACTAACGGAATGGGGAGAGAGGAGACTCATGGGCCCCACTCAAGCATAACTGTCTCCTTCCATCCTGCTGTGACTCCCTGAAAGAGGCGGGTTGCTCCTGCCTGACTTCTTCATTTAGTAAGCTTACTAAATGCAGCATTTAGTAAGCATTTACAGGATGATGTGTGATCAACCACCTGTGATGACTAGTTTCTTTATGGAAATGGCCATACAGTTTAGATTGGTGTGTAGGTGCCCATGCACACACGTGCACGTGCACACATACACACCCCATAGCCACAGCAAGGACGGTTGAAATGAATTAAGTGTGGACTTTGTCTCTGCAGTGACAGGAGCCATCTACGCTGGTTCAGGGTAGAGGTGGGGTCACAATCCAATCCAGCCATATTAGAGGAAAAACAATGAAATATTTGCCAATATATAACAATGGAGAAGGTTTACATAAAATTATGGGGTTCTTTTGAAAAATGAGGAGATCTGGAAACCCTGAGTTTCCATTCCTGCTTGAAGCAGTGGCTGTGACTCTGTGGTTTCTGGTCCCAGTGTCTTCCCTGTGGGTGTTCTTAGGTCTCCACAGCCTCCATCAGAGACTCCCTGCAAACAGAGGGCTGGGATGGGTTCCAGCAGGCCTGCCACCTCTGTCTCCAGTCTGCGTCCCCTTAACTGATTTCATCAGGGCTCAGAACTGCATCCTTCCTTCACATTGGTTAGACTTAGCTCTGGGCCTGAGTACAGACAGTCTGCAGGTGGCTGGATTCTCTCGACCTGCAGTTATTAACTAGGAGGAAGCTGCAGGCTGAGCCAAGGCCCTGGGAGGTCACACTATAGGAAGGATCCCCCAGAGAGAGGCCACTTCCCTAGAGATTTTCAGTCTGCTCTTACAGCGACCTTCAAACAGTATCATTTTTTGAAACTCAAGGATTGTGGTTTTAGCTGACTTGGAATTGGGGGTGTCCCATGAACAACCTACGCAAGGTTTTTCTATATGTCAGGCGCTATGCTTGAACTTGTAAGGTGGGTGAAATGTAATCTCTGTCCTCAAGGAGTCCACTTGGGAACTGGGAGATGAGGTGAGTGATAAACAGTTGAGTGTTTGTTTACATGACGGTGCAGCAGACGTGAATCTCTGACCACAAATTCCGAAGTGGTCAGAGAAATGATCGTAAACTCAGAAGCGAAAGAAATGCAGCTTGCTTCATTTTTCTCTGTTATGACTTCATTTCTTTTGTGAGCATCCACTCATCTAGGCTTCCCTGGTGATTCAGATGGTAAAGAATCTGCCTGCGATGCAAGAGATCCCAGGTTCGATCCCTCGGTTGGGAAGACCACCTGGAGGAGGGCATGGCAACCCACTCCAGTATTCTTGCCTGGAGAATCCCATGGACAGAGAAGCCTGGTGGGCTACAGTCCATAGGGTGGCAAAGAGTCGGACATGGCTGAGTGACTAACACTTTCACTTTCACTCACCTAGGGTTGGAAACTTCATCGTAGTTCATTTTGGACCCTGCCTTTCTCTGAAATTATTCTGGTGTTCCAGGGAAGTGACATAGTACCAAGCTCTTGGGAGGTGTATCAGTCAGGACAGGCTAGGTCATGCTGCCATAACAAGCAGCTTTCAACATTGGTGGAAAACAGCAATGTTTGTCTCCTGTGTACACTGTGTGTCCTCAGTGGGCTGGTGGGCGCAGAGGGGCTCTGCTCAGGGCAGTCCCTCAGCAGCTCAGGGTGATGGGGAAGTTGCTGCCTTGAGCCATAGCTGGGTGCTGTAAGAGAGAAGATGGTCCGGGTGGATATCACCCTGGAGATTAAACACTTAACTGATAGAGGCATGTGTCCCTTCTGTTCACAACTCACTGCCCAGGAGTTGATGATCCAAAAGCCTTGGATATGAAAGTGCAGACCTCCTACGTGTCCAGAGCAAGGCATCCAGCCTCAGTGACTTCTACCAGAGGGTGGACCACTTGTCTCCTGGCATTGTTAGCTCTCTGCCCCTTTCTGCTGAGACATCCCTGCCCCTCTGTTGGATTTCATATTATCCATCCTCTCCATGCGTTGCTCCGTGTGTCCAGGTTAATATTTCATAGCAATGCTCCTTATGGTCACTCCTTACACCACCCCTCCCCACTTCCCTGGGTCTTAAGAGGCAACAGCCAGTGTGGTTCCTCTGAAAGGTCACCACATTCCAAAAAGAACACTGCTTTCTTTAAAAGATTTATTTATTTACTTAGTTTTGGCTGTTCTGGATCTTTTCTGCTGCGTGGGCTTTTCTCTAGTTGCAGAGAGTGGGGACTACTCTCTAGTTCCGATGCATGGGCTTCTCATTGCTGCAGCGTCTTCTGTTTCAGAGCACGGGCTCCAGGGCATATAGGCTCAGCAGTCGTGCCTCCCAAGCTCCAGAGCACAGGCTCAGTAGTTGTGGTGGACGGGCTTAGTTGTGCCACGGCATGTGGGCTCTTCCCGGACCAGGGATTGAACCCATGTCTCCTGCATTGGCATGTGGGTTCTCTACCACTGAGCCACCAGGGAGGCCTACAGAGAGCACTTCTTGAGCTCCATATGGTCAGCATCCTTGGACAGGGCCAGAGGGACTTCAAGTTGTTTGCGGAAGCAGGTCACGTGTCTGCATGGGTTATTGAGGTGTGAATTTCAGATGATAGCAACAGTGGAAAAGACATCTGAGTTTGTTAGTAATAGTGGAGGTTACTGTACAGAGATAGGCTTTGTACATCAGTGCCTCCTGGATCACGTCCACGCCTCAGCTCGTGTGGTCCTCGCAGTAGCCTGATGTCACCTCCATTTACAGAGTGAGAACCTGGCGACCCAGAGAGGTTCAGCCGAGCCCTTGAGGCTGCGCAGCTGGTCCAGGGTGGCCCTGGGGCTAGAGCCACGTGTCATTTGGCTCCAAAGCCCAGGCTCTTCCTACTGGCTGATGTCTGCATCCTGATCCCACGCTCCTCTTCCTGCTGCCTGTGAATTTTCCTTCTTAACACGCTCACCCGATCCCCGTGGCTCCTGCAGCATGTTTCAGAGAAAGCAGAGAGTGGAGTTTGCCCTCTTCTCAGACCCTTCTGGTCACCTTTCCGTGGCCTGTCCTCTGCAGGACACAGAGGATGGTGCAGGGGAAGCTGTGACCAAGGACTGTCAGTGTAGCTTTGGGGATCGTGGGAGAAACACATCACACCACAGTTGTGAAGGCAGAAAAAGAAGCTTTGACTCTTCCATTTAACTCTGGGCAGTAAAGAGATGACAGCCTCTGACTTGGGCCCCCGCCACAGCCAGGATCAGCGGAGAGAGGTGTGGCGGCTCCAAGTGAAGCTCAGCCACTGAGTTTGAAAATCCATCCTCTCTGGCACCTCCAGTTCTTCCTGCATCTTTCAGAACCCACCCGAACGGGGCCCTGGGGACCCTGCAGAGCCCCGTGTGCACCTGCCAGGCTGTTCTGGGGGCCCAGTGCTCCTGCAGCACCCAATTCTCCGGCAGCCCGAGGCTTGGGCTTCCCCAAGTGAGACAGGCAGTGGGGGCCCCCTGTGACATCTGAGGAAACTGAGGCCCTCAGTGAGTGGGCAGCAGGGTGGGGGCCTGGTCCCAGGTCCCTGCTTGTCTCCTGTGACTCTGGGTCCATCGAGGCAGGAGGCCTGCAGCCAGCGGATCCAACACCCGGAAAGGCTCTGGCTCCTATGAGGTCATGCACGTGGGTAGGGAACCCAGTGTGGTAGCGGGTCAGCGGTGAGAGGCACACCTCCTCCTGGCCCCAGCACCTCTCCCCAGAGGCTGCTCTTCTGTGAGAGCCCCGCGACTGTCTTGGGCAGATGTCCTGTGATGCAGACTATTTTGACATCAAGACAAAGTATTTCAGAGATGGGATGATTTTCCAGAAACTCCTTTTCAACATCATTTAAAATTGATCCTCAGAAGGGCAGGCGTGCTCTCTGCTGACCGAGCCACCAGACATCCCAGGAGGGCTGTGGTGCCCTTGAGGTGCCCAGGCCTGGAGTGAGTGGGGGTGGGCGGGGGAGAGGAGCAGGCTTCCCTCTGGGTCCTGGAGCAGGTCTCCCATGGGCGGGACAGACTCAGCTCAGGGGCAGGCGACAGAGAGCCACTTGTTGTATTCCCCCGACCCTTTTCCCGTCAGAATCTGCCAAGTGCAATTTCCTGGTCGGGAGCCCTTTCTTCTGGAGGGGAGGGTCAGTGGGTGGAAGGGACCCTTTGCTGTCTCCGCACCCCCCCCCCCCGCACCGTCCCTTCCTTGCAGGGGAGCAGAGGGAGACCCTGTGTTCAGAGCACTGATCAGTTAAGAGGCCCAGAGGATGCACGGCTGCTTTCTGAGCAGCCAGAAGTGATTGTTTTCAGATATAAAATAGATTCATAATGGATCTGCCCTAAAATGCACCCGTGTGTTATCTCTTTGTTTAGACTCTTAAGTCCTTGGAGCCTAGAGGCTGTTCTGTGCCCTCAGCACTCAGCACAGTTTTTTGTATCCATCAGGTATAAAATGAATAAATGCATCAAAAGAGACTGGCGCTAATATGGTTCTCTGCTCTCATTTTCTGCAGGTTTTCCTCTTCTGATCTGTATCATTTCAATAGTCTTTGCCATGGACAGTTATGGAACAAGTAAGAAGTAAGTAAAACGGTGATTCCTGTGTTGGCAGGACTCCCGTGGGGAGGGTCCCCATGGCCCCGGCTCGTTGTCCTCCTGTATTCTTCTGGGGGAGGGGTCTGTCCAAGGCTGGCATCTTCCAGCCCTGACAGTTTTAAAAAAAAGAAGTGTTTGGGGCTTTCTCCCACCTTGAAACTAGCAATGAGGGGATCCTAGTGCCTCCAGGACTGGGGGGCTGGTACAGGTTTCTAATGGGAACTTTCCATCCATGCAGTTTTCCTAGACATGCTGTCTGGTCACCTATGGAGCCCAGTTTTGTGTTGAGTCCTTCCCTTGGTTGGTCAGCAAGTGCCTAGTTCATAAGAAGTCTCATTCAGTTACAGCCGAGTGAACATAAGACTGTGCGTGTGTAGACCGGTGCACGCCAGCAGTGGGCCCCAAGGTTCTCCTCGTGGGGGTGGCAGCAGATGGGACCCTGTATGTTCTAGACCTCATGCCACTATTTTGAAACTGCAGCTGGTGGGTCCAGAGTTGAATCAAGAAGAGGCTGGGTTGGTGCTGTGCAGCCAGGCCAGGTGTTCAGGTTCTAGAAAGTTGATTTCCTTTCCTCCCAAAGAGAAAAAGGCTTTAGCTCAACCATCTTTAGGAGGCTGCCCCCTCAAGCCACTGAGAGAAAACACCATGGAGAGAGTTTAAGAAGAGAGCGGGAGTTAAACTTGGTCATAGCTTCAGCCTGAGATAATTTCTCAACTGAGTCACTAAACTGGGAGGAATCTGGCTTATTCCACTTTAGGGCAACAATTTCCTGGAGATGAGGCTTTTAAAGAAAGTGCTGTCTGAGTGCATACTAAAAGAAGAATGATTAAACAACCACTGTTCTGGCCCATTCCTTGCAAGCCTGCATGGTATCCGAAGTCAAGGCACAAATTAAAAGAAGAAACTTCATCTCAACCACATCTCGTTGGCATTTGTTCGGTTTCTTTCCATCTGGGAGTGCAGATGCTGGCCGCCCACAGCGTGTGGCTCAGCTCCAGGGTCTGAGTCTGATATAAGCCTCTCACCCACTCACGTGCCTGAGAGCGAGGCAGCCTTGGCAAATGTCCGGAGGGTCACTGAGTGTCTGGTGGGGACGGGGGATCTGAGGATGCTCGTCCACTTAACACTCTGCATGACGATGGTAGAAAGCCCGGGCTTCCTCCTGCAGAGTCATCACCCTCTCAGGGAGCCTGGGTTGGAGCTGCCCCTCTGCAGAGGGACCACTGTACTCGCCGTGTGTTTCCACGGGAGATGCCGCATCCTCAGACAGGAGGCTCTTCTTTCCAGGGTCTGGGTTCCAGACAGGAACAAGCCTCTTACAGGCACTGTCACGTGTCTGGGGCACTTCATGTCTCCTGATCCAGGAGGTCTCGGAGGGGAGGACTGGGACCAGAAAGGCAGGTGCAGGAGCATGGACTTGGGTCCCCTAACCTCCCGGGGCCTCAGGCTCCTCCTCCGCAGGGCGAGCATCATCACAGCGCCTGCCTCGGGGGCCTCTATGGAGTTACGGGGCATGATATGTCTCTGGGTTTGCAGAGCTGGGGGCAGAGGCCAGGCTCCTTGAGTAGGTGTGAGTGAGTGACCAGGTGACATTCACGTCCTGAGTCAGTGAGGATGTGTCGTGGGCCTGACCAGATCCCAGTGGGTGTGCCAGGCCCCTGGGGCTGCACCCAGATCCAGGGAGGGATGTGTCTAAGGGACACCCAGGCTCTTGGCACTTCTGAGGCTTTGGAGAGAAATGAGGCGGTAGAATGGCTGGTGGTCCTGTCTGAGTCCCTGGAATCACATCTTGGAATCCAGGAGGAATTTCACAACCTTATAACTGGACCCTACATCCCAGACAAAGCTTCTCTGGAAGTCAGAGCCGTGGCTGGGATCCACTGGGGAACCATTCCTCTCAGCTGAGTGGGCACTGCCAGGAGGGGAACTGACAGATACCTGATGAGCCGATGAAGATGGTTAGTCCTGTGTCACGTGATGCCTCCTCACTCCTCCAATAGACAAAAGCCTATTCATTTATTATAATAAAATTAAAGCCTCTGTTGGATTTTGGCTAGACTCTTCAGAGATGGTGAAGTTTTTCACTAACTAGGTGACCTGTAAAAGCCTTTTTTACCCTGAACCAGTCTGCAGACCCAGAACATTCTTCCCAAGAGTGGAATGCTCTTGAAATTGTGAGCAGGATACGGGCACGTCTGTTGGGATTAACGGCATTATTGTCACCATGCCCACATTGTCCCTGTCCTGTTCTGGATGCAGGGCCCCTGCGCTGGAGTGGGTGGGGTGAGGCACTGAAGTAACCTTCTGTCTCCCTCCGCAGTTGCTGGCTATCACTCGGGAATGGCGCCATCTGGGCCTTCGTGGCCCCTGCCCTGTTCATCATCGTGGTATGTTCTCTGTCCTGTGGGCACGGAGCTGGGCGGGGCTGGGGGTGGCGGAGTAGAGGGAGCGCTGGGCTGTGTGGAGATGGGGCTGGGGTCCCTGGGAGTAACGTCTGACGCTGTGGCTGCATCAGTCCTCTTACAGCCCCTTCTTGTGGCCTGTGACCCAGAGCCTCATTACCCCAAGAAATACTTGGCAAGGTTGGCCATGTTTTCAGATTTAATGCAGACTGGATTAAGGCCCTTGGTGCTTTTCCCGCTAAAGCAACCGGTATGGGTGTGCACCCAGGAGGGGCAGTGCAGACCCAGCTGGTTCTTTTCCTTCTCACTGTTCTTTCTTAATTTCCTCACATGCACATCTCCATGGTTGAGGAGACGCAGGGTCCAAGGCTGCGTTAGGAAGCTTTAGTCAAGGCTCCCTGGGAACCACAGGTAACAGAACTCCTGGGATTATGAAGGACCTACTCAGAAAGGTTGACAGAAATCGGGATTTATAAACTCATAGTCAGGAATGCTTGCTGTGGCTGCTGGGTTCAAGGTTCAGACGTGGCCATCTCCACGGGTTTCTGGCTTCTCACATCTCAGCTCTGTTTTCCTATAAGTTGGCTCCATTTTTTAGGCTGCCCCAGATGCGGACCATACAAAATTCCCTTATCCGTCTTGGGGGGAAAAAAAAAAACCTCCTTTGCTCTTCTTGTTATTGTTCTGCTGACATGTCCCACAAAATCCTAGGATCGATTCTCATCATTTCTAATGGGCTTGACTTGGAACTCTGCCTGCCATGGACCCCCTCACTGAGGTCAGAGGAGCAAAATGCTCTGATTGGCCAGCCTTCACTGAGGCCAGTGGAAGCAGAATGTTCTGATTGGCCAGAGGAACAGACTGTCCTGATTGGTCAGCCCTCCCAGAGGAATGAAATGCTCTGATTGGCCAAAGTTCTGAAATGCTCTGATTGACTAGGCGTAGGTCACAGTTCTAACCCTGGGTCCTTATTCTTGGTTTCCGGTGAAGTAATTTAACGTTAATGATAAAGGCTCAAATTTATAGAGATCTTTTTTAAAAGATGTTTTTACATTAAATGTCTCTTTTCCTTGGCCTTAAAATAGTTGCTTCAAGAGATGGTGATTTCTGTTTTATAGAGGAGCAGATTGAATGATAAACGCCTGGCCGGTGATTGCAGCTGTATTGCTTTAGGCCTGCTCCTCCTCTCCTCCCCTTCTTCCTCTTGGTATCTCTCCTCTTCCTTCTCCCCAGGTGCTACTAAACCAGCTTGAGCTCTTTTGAGCAGAAAAGGCTCAGTCCTGGGAAGCACAGGGGAATCAGATTTGGCTGGTTCTGGGCACTCAGTGCTGTCAGCTGGTATCTCCTACTCACCTCATGGCCCTGCTGCCTCCTTGCTGGCTCCATCTGGATTAGGCAGGCTTTCCTGGCGAGGACGTGATGGAACTGGCACCCTGAAATATCCTCCAGCTCTGCAGCTCAGGGTGGGGAGGGAGGCACTGCTTCCAGCTGTCCCAGCAGAAGTCCCAGGGCAGATTCTGATTGGCTCCTGTGGATCAGGTGCCTGTCCCAGAGCCAATAACGGAGGCTGAGATGGAGACAGATGATTGTTCGGGCCTGAACCACATGAATGCCCAGGGGTCACCCCCCCCCCCCACCGAACTCCAGGGTCTGGAGGTGGGGGTTCTCAGGAAGCCCTGTGGAGAGGGGTTTTGGGGGAGAGGGGAACAGCGTCCTTGCACCCTGCTCAGTATCTGGGGTCTGGTCAGGGGTGAGGCATCCCCATGCTGTCCCAGTCTGAACATCTCTCCCCTCAGGTGTTGGGGTCTGATACCGGGGAACCTCCCCCACATCCCTCCCGCCCACCCTGAGCATCCACAAAACACACTCACACTCTGGAGGGCTGGGGCGCCAGAGGATGCTCTCCACACACCTCCAGGGTGGGATCCAGGCTGTGTTTATTACCTCTCCAAAGGGTGCTGTCTTTGAAGCACGCTTGGGTGACCCTAATACTGAAGGCATGGGAAGGGACTCCAGCTGGAGACACTTGTGCCTTTGGTGTCCTCATTCATCACCTCCCAATCCTAATGACAAACCCAACTTCCCATGTCACCAGTGATGGCGGTGAGAGGATGGACTTAGAGAGGGTCTGTGGACGGCACTGAAGCCACCACCCTGCTCCCCTCCCCCACAGGGATATTTCCTAAATATTGTGAAGCCAGCCCTCCTTTCTCTCACCCCCTGCTCTCTTTCCCAGCTGTTGATTTGAAATCTTTTTGACTTTGTTGCACATTCACTGGCACTGACTGAAGCCGTGGGCCCTGGTGGTTAATTAGATATGTGTCCAAGGGAAGATGCCTGAAGATGTGGCTTCCTGCTTCTTAATTAAAATTCCACTCAGGCATCCTCATGCCACACGAGGTGCAGCAGCATCTTCTTGGTAAAGGATTTCCTGAAGGGCAGAGAGGGGACCTCATTGTGGTGTCCTTGTCTGTTTGGGACCCGAGGGAGGGTGGGTGGTGCCAGCCCGGAACACGATCCCCTCGTTCTGGCTGCACTGACTCGCTGCCCTCCGTGCCCATCTCCTTCCAGGTGATGTGGGCTCTGGGGTGTCCACAGGTCCAAGCAGGAGATGGGGAGTGGGGGCGGGGTGCTGCAAGCCTCCTGGATCCCAAGTGGTCCCAGCGCTCAAGCGTCTGTGCCAGAGGTGAGGCGGGGCTGCACTCCCAGCTCTGTGGGGCTTCAGGGCCCCTGGGCTCTCTGTAGGATCCACGTGGAGCCCTGGTGGGAGGGGTGGGCATCAACCAAGTGCTCCTCCTGACACTGTGCCTCTTCTGCCCGGGGTGGAGGGGTGACCTGTATGGATGTGGATGAGACTCAGAAGAGGGGGGCCCAGGAGTGCACCCCTAACTCCCTCAAGCAGGACAGTGGGTGGCAGGGGCTGCTCCGTCCCCTATAGGCCACACTCCTGTCTGCAGCGCCAGTGCAGCCTTGGCCACAGACTCCCTGGGGCCCAACACTGTCCCTCTGCCTTCAGCTCCTCTCTCTCACAGGAGCCAATGTCTAAGGCCCCCTATCTCTGACTGCTGGCTCCCTTGTGGTGCTTGGGTGTTTTCTTTGTCTGTCACGGGTGGTCAGAATCACGTAGCTGGGTCACCACCATGAGGGAAGGGGGCACAGCTGTCTCTGCAAGGCCAGGGCGACGCACACCTGCTCTGTGAAGGAGGGCTCCTTCCAGGAAGGGCCGCCAGGTGGAGGAAGGGGTGGGACGGTCAGCTCAGGTGTCCATCCTCTGCGTGAACTCTGAGCTCCGAGCACAGACCCGGGTTCTTCAGTTAATTGCTTTCAGCTGGGGGAGGTGGCACGTTACTGTGGTGACGTGTCCCTGAGCTTTCAGTCCAGGCTGTCCCCTGGCCCAGGGCTGTGTGAAGACTGCCTACAGTCATGTTACACCGGGCCTTTCACAGGATGACAGAGGCCCCCGTGAGCAACCCGGTGGGCACTCTCACCTCCTGCTCCTGGGGTCAGGGAACACCCTTCACTGTGTCACCCAAATGGAGACACAGGCTCAGATTGACTCCAGTCCCCCCGACAATTAAACCCTCCTGGTCAGAGCATGGATGGTGGGCGGGGGTGGAAGGGAAGTAGTTGAATGTGTAAGTCCCCTGTCCCTGTTCTGTCTGTGTGCTGACCTAACCCACTAGGTCTGGAGGGCTCAGCAGCATCGCCCCTCCTGGGCTCCCTGGGTGATCTGAGTGTTTCATCTGACTTCAGTCAGTGACAGCGGGGGATCCAAGGCTGCCCTGCCTGGATCCTTACTCCCCACCCATGCAGCGTGGGGTCTGGCTGCAGCAGTGTCCCCACACCTTGAGTCCTCCAGGATCACTGGAGCCCCACTGTCCTTCCTGGGGGGGCGTTACCTCCAGCCCCACCCCAGCCCCACTCCTCGACATCAGCCATCAACACCTGAGGACTGCAGTTCTCAAACTTGTTAGTAAGGGAATTACTGGGGAGCTTGGGAGCCGTTCCCACCTTAGAGGTTCTAGATTTACTGGATGTGGGCTCCAGGACCTTTCAGAGCTCCAGGGGATTCCACCGTGGAGCCAGCTTGAGGTCTGAAGAGGGCCAGGGGAAGTCAGGGAGCCCTGGGTGATGAGGAGGGAGGTGTAGGCCTAGAACTGCTCAGCGACTTCACAATCGAGTGCAGGGTCAGCGGGCTGTGGCCCACGTGGTAAATCCTGTGCAGCAGCACAGGTGATTGCTTACAAGTCGTCTGCAGCAGCTGTCACGCTGCAGCCATTGAATTGAGTTGTTTCAGTAGAGACTGTGAGGCCTAGAAAGCCAAAAGTATTTGCTACTTGGACCTTGAGAGAAAAATCATGCAGACCCTGGGCTGGGGGACGCAGTGGAGGGGTCCAGAGACCCAGCCTCTCTCACCCTTAGGGCTCACGCTGGCTGGGGTTGGGTGTGTCTCATGTTCCTTGTCTCCTCTGAGGACCCTGGGTTGTGCGTGTTGAGTTGTTCCCCATTGTTCCCAGGGGCCCCCTGAAGACAGCAGTTTTCAGGATCACAGGTAGGGCCTGGCCCCATTGTGTACAGTGTGCACAGCTCTGTCTGGGTGCAGGTTCACATGACGGATGCAATGAGATAGGGTTCCCTCCAGAGGGATTCGTGTCTGGGGGCTACCTGCTTGCATATCCCATGCATATAAAAAACACCCAGCAATTTTAAACTAAAACACTTTGGCAAGGTGCAGGTTCATGTTGGGGCATGTGGTTTCTGTGTGTCCTGGTGAGGTTGGTCTTAGAGGGGCAGGAACCTGGGACAGAGATTGTCAGTGATGCCTGCTGGGCCCATGGCAAGGGCTGGGAAGGGCAGATTCAAGCCCCTTCTGGGAACAGCTCACCCTTCACCCCTCTGTCAGATACTGATCCCACTCCCAACTGTCCCTTCACAAACCATCCTACCTGATTATGAAGGGACATGGATGTCATTCCCTGGGTGACTTCAGTGAGCCTGAGTGCAGATGTACCTATGGGGCCAGCAGGTCTTACAGAAGCAGGGACACAACCTGAGCCCCCTAAAGGGCTTGTTCCATGCCAGCCCCCCTGGGGAGAGAGCCTCCAAGCCAGGGAAGAGAAAAGTCTGGAGCTTTAAAGTCCTTCTCTCACATGAAACAATGGACTGGTTCGAAACTGGGAAAGGAGTACGTCAAGGTTCCATATTGTCACCCTGCTTATTTTACTTATATGCAGAGGACATTAGGTGAAATGTCAGGCTGCATGAGGCACAAGCTGGAATCAATAACCTCATATATATAGATGATACCATCCTTATGGCAGAAAGTGAAGAAGAACTAAAAAGCCTCTTGATGAAAGTGAAAGAAGAGAGTGAAAAAGCTGGCTTAAAACTCAACATTCAAAAAACGAAGGTCATGGCATCTGGTCCCATCACTTCATGGCAAATAGATGGGGAAAAAGTGGAAACAGTGGCAGATAATAACTTCTTGGGCTCCAAAAATCACTGTGGACAGTGACTGTAGCCATGGAATTAAAAGACGCTTGCTCCTTGGAAGAAAAGCTATGACAAACCTAGACCATGTATTAAAAAGCAGACATCACTTTGCTGACAAAGTTTTGTATAGTCAAAGCTGTGGTTTTTCCAGTAGTCATGTATGGATGTGAGAGTTGGACCATAAAGAAGGCTGAGTGCCAAAGAATAAATGCCTTCAAACTGTGGTGCTGAAGAAGACTCTTGAGAGTCCCCTGGATTGCAGATCAAACCAGTCAATCCTAAAAGAAATCAACACTGAATATTCATTAGAAGGACTGATGCTGAAGCTGAAGTTCTAGTACTTTGGGCACCTGATGTGAAGAACTGACTCATTGGAAAAGACCCTGATGCTGGGAAAGATTGAGGGCAGGAGAAGAGGGTGATAGAGGATGAGATGCTTGGATGGCATCACTGACTCAATGGACATGAGTTTGAGGAAACTCCAGGAAAAGGACAGGGAAGCCTGGTGTGCTGCAGCCCATGGGGTTGAAAAGAGTTGGACACAACTGAGCAACTGAACAACAACCACTTCTCACCTCGGAAGAAGCCAGAGCGGTTGTGTGACTCTACAAATACAAGTGCGTGAAGATACATAGATACAGATATAGTTGTTGTTTAGTCACTAAGTCATATCCAACTCTTTGTGACCCTGTGGACTCTAGCCCGCCAGGCTTCTCTGTCCATTGGATTTCCAGGCAAGAATACTGGAGTGAGTTGCCATTTCCTTCTCCAAGGGATCTTCCCAACCCAGGGATTGAACCCTCATCTCCTGCACTGGCAGGCGGATTCTATACCACTGAGCCACCAGGGAAGCCCCATGGATACAGTTACCAATTCCTAATACAGATGCAGAAATGGGTACAATTACAGTTACAGGCATATAAATACAGAGTCATACATGCCTATAGGGACATAGAAACAAGTACAGACACAAACTGCAGCATTTACCGTGTCTATATGTGTCTCTGTACTTTCATTAGGAAATCGTGGCCACATCCCAGTGATTTGTCATGAATACCTGAGTAGCCAGGAGTCAGGTCAAGAAACAGCATGGTCTGAACCCCAGAAGCCCTGCCACATCGTTCCCTCCTCCCAGCAGAGGTCCCCATGGTCTTGAGTGTATATCCTCCCCCCGCCTTTTTTTCTGCTGAAATGCAGCTTGTGAATTATTGGTTTGACGTTCTGTCATCAGTAGCTTGTTGGCTGTTCTAATGCAGAGACACTCAGTTGATGAGATACATGATATTTACATTATAGACGCCTTCCTGCAGGGCCTTTCCCAGTTTGCAGCCAGGCACAAGCCAGGGCGAGTGAAATGCAGTGGGGAACCGGGTCCACTTCTGCTTTGTATTTTCATGAAAATACAAAGATTTGTTTCGCCCACAGCCACCGTCTCCCACTTAACTGTGCGTTGATGCGGGATCACAGGTTCTCCGTGCCTTCTCTCGTATTGCCGTGGCGGACGTGACTGTCTTACCAACTCAGAGGAAGCATGCACGCCAGATGAAATCAGACAGGCCCATGCTGAAAGAGAGAGGGGGGAAATAAATAAACCCCAGCAGAAGCTTTGGAGAGATGGGCATGATGATGAATTATAACAGCTAATCATGTGGCAGCTTAACCATTACTGAAACACTTCCTTCCGGGTCTTAAATACAGAGACCAGGAAATAACACAAGATCTGAAATTAGATCAGTCACTTGTAGCATTTCTATGTCTGTGAAATGATTTGCAGTAATCTGATCATCCATTTAGCGACCACATCACGGAATCTGTGAACCGTAGCCTGAATCGTCTAGCTTCACACCTGAGAAGTCTGGGGCAGGGTCCCAGTTCAGCCTCCAAGCCAACAGAGGGAGGGGGTGGTTGTGTTGTGACCTCTGGGGCCACATGGGGTGTTCAGGCTCCAACCCTGGCGTCCCTCTCCCAGGTTCTGGGCTTTGTGGTTTCTCCATCCTCTCCCCCAAATTATTGGGACACTTCATGGTTAAGCCTGTTTTCCTCCTGAGACCAAGGACATCACTGAGACAGTCACAGGAAAAGGGATTTATGTTAGTCCCCTTTCATAATTTAAGTAATTTGACTTTTGAACATTAACACACATGGCTAAAATCTTGAAAGCAAAGCTTAATAATATATATGAATAGTCTCTGCCCATGTCTCTCTCTCAGCACTCTGGTTTCCACCCACCTCCCCAAACGGATGCCCCTGGTGCTAACTTCTTGTGTATCCTAGGAGTGCTGTGCAGATATAGCTGAATATAAATATACATTCACCTTGTTGTCTGCATTTTCTGCATGGAAAGTGCTGCCTTGATCCATAATGCATCCAGGGAGCAGGCTGCCCATGGTAGTCCCCCTACCTGCTCCTTGTCGGAAACAATTCAGGTTGCTTCCAGTCTTTTCTTGTTACAAACAAGGCTTCAGCTTTGGCCAGTGTGTGAGGAGCCCAGGATGTAAATTCCCAAAGTGAGAGAGGCAGGACTTGCTGGATAGCAGATGGAGGACCACGCTAAGCATTCTTCCCCCGGAATGCAAGGAATTTACTGGAGGAAGTATACGGGGGAGAAACCCAGATGTATCAGAACTCTAGAAATCAACCAAAGGCATAGAAACTGAAAAGCGTGTAATCACGAAAATCATGAGTCTTGGTGAGAGAAGCAGGGTCTGTGCTTTCGATTCGCCACTCCGGCTGATAGTCTCAACTCCATGACACAGCTTGTTGCCTCCGGAGACGACTGTGCAGTGTCCACCTGCCCTCAGAAGAGGCTTTTTGCAGACCTCCCTGAACCTCAGTGTCTGGAATTAAAATTCACATTCTCTTCTGTTTTTAATGGTTATTTTTGGCTGCATCGGGTCTTTGTTGCTGCACGTGGGCTTCTCTCTAGTTGAGGTGAGCAGGTTAGTTGCTCCGTTGCCTGTGATATGGGATCTTAGTTCCCAACCAGGGATCAAACTCATGCCCCCTGCCTTGGAAAGTAGATTCTTAAGCACTGGACCACCAGGGAAGTCCCTAAAATTCCCATTCTTAAAGCGGCTACCAGTTAGTTCCCTCACTCTCTAGTCACTGTCCCACTTGAATGGGCTACCCCCACGTTTTTCACATCCGTGCTGGCCCACCTCTCTCTCATCTGCTGAGTGTGGCTTTCCTGTGGGTGTTGCCCGGTGTGGAGTGGGGAGGGCACTGGCGTTGCTGGATATTCGTGTTTGCCAGCTTTTTCCGTCTTCCCTGACCTTGGGAGATGTCCACCTTTAACCTCACTTTATAGGTGAGAGAATGGCAGTGAATGAGGGGGCCTGACTATCTGGAGCCAAGCTGCCAGGTGTGGAGGTGGTCACTGAAGACAGGGGTCCCACTGACAGCATCTGTTTGTATTTGCTATAAAGGCTAATGGGGCTTCTCAGGTGGTTCAGTGGTAAAGAATCCACCTACCAGTGCAGGAGACACAGGAGATGTGGGTTTGATCCCCTGGAGGAGGAAATGACAATCCACTCCAGTATTCTTGCCTGGAGACTCCCATGGACGGAGGAGCCTGGCAGGCTACAGTCCCTGGGGTCGCAAAGAGTCAGACACAAATGTACGATAGACACACACACATGTATAAAGGCTAATCAATCCTTATTCACTTACTGTGATCATGTGAGCAAGGGGCTGAATGGGCAGAAGGGCCAGCTTCCTGGTGCTCCATCCCAAAGAACAGTGCAGGCAGGGATGCTCACTGATGGAGAGGCTGGTGCTGAGTCCTGGACCAGGGAGCCAGGGAGGAGGAGGTAGGAGGAGGGCTGGGAGTGGAGAAGGTGTGGGTCACTGAGGCAGAGTGGGGAGACATGTCTGCAAGACTCCTGAGATAAGGGGTATCAGCAGAGGTGCTTTGGAAAGGCCCCAGGACCCCCTAAGAAGACACTGAATGCACGTATATGTGTGGCATGGCCCGTCAGGGTGGGAGGGGCCTGAGTCCCTGCCTGCAACTTCCTTCAGACCTTAGGATGCTCTGCTGTGCCCCAGGTCTGGGATGGGGAGGGCCACTTTCCCTAGGAGGCTTGCCAGGGAAAGTCTTTGTTCTTACCTGTGGTCAGGCTTGGAAGTTCACACATGGCCAGGAGCCAGACTCCTCAGTGATTCTGTAAATGACCTCTGAACTTTTCAAATACAAAGAAGTCCCTGGCTACCGCACGACCCTGGATTCTAGCTGGCATGGATCCTGTAGCGGAAAGAAATCTAGAGGGAGGGGACACTTCTGCTGTCACCTGCCTGGTCAGACTCCTGTTCAGAACCCTGGAGAGCTGCCCATGGGAGAGGACAGGTTGTGTTGGAGCGACTGCCACCGACCCTTGCAGACCCCCGCCCCTAGCCCTCAGATCCCAAGGGGACCTTCTCTAGCAAGGAGGGAGCACTGGGCAGAAGATGAAGAATCCTTTACCATGGCCTCTGTGGATCCCACAGCTGGGAGCCTGGAGTGGGGGCAGGAGGTGAGAGTCAGGCTGTACTGGGGCTTTGGAGATGTGATTTCCTATCTTTCCAACACTCAGACTGCACTGTGGGTGTTATTATGTGGAAAAACTGAGGTTCAGAGGACTTCAGTGTCACACTCAGGGAGTACATGGTGAAAGGAAATTGGAACCAGTTCTTCTGATTCTGAAGTTCACAACCTCCTTACTTCAGTGCTGAGTGGAGTGGAGCTTTCTTTCTTTCTTTTAATATTTATTTATTAATTTTTGGCTGCCCTGGGTCTTCATTGCTGCACACAGGCTTTCTCCAGTTGCAGCAAGCAGGTGGCTACTCTTTGTTGCGATGTGTGGTCTTCTCACTGCAGTGGCCTCTCCTGTTGTGGAGCATAGGCTCCAGGGTGTGCAGGCTTTACTGGTGCGTGGGCTCAGTAGTGTGGCTCGCAGGCTCCAGAGCATAGTCTCATTAGTTGCGGTCCACGGGCTTCATTGCCCCATGGTATGTGGGATCCTCCTGGACCAGGGATCAAACTCGTGTCCCCTGCATTGCAAGGTGGATTCCCAACTACCGGATCACCAGGGATGCCCGAGAGGTGCTTTCTTTGATGTACTTCTGGGGATTAGCCCTGGGATGTTGGGCTGTCTTTTCTCAAGCATAGATGTGTGCTCCTGGAAGCAGTCTTGCAGGGGATCTGTGTAGGTGAAAGTTCAAGGACACTGTTAGATTTCTCCCAGAGATGCCACCTGTTTGCTTGAGAAGCCTGGCTGGGGAGTGGGTGCCGCCAGGTGGACTCAGATGTCCTGCAGGTGCGCTCCAGCGCTTACCTTGTCTCCTGTGCTCCTTGTGCAGGTCAATGTTGGCATCCTCATCGCGGTGACCAGGGTCATTTCACAGATCAGTGCCGAGAACTACAAGATACATGGAGATCCCAGCGCCTTCAAGTAAGCTGGACCCGGGGCTGTCAGCCATGCCCCCCACCCCCACTGATGCTCCGGGGGTGGCAGGAGGGCGGGCCACACTCTTGGACTCGCTCTGTGTCCACTTGACATCACAAGGAGCACAGAGTTCACACCCTCATTTGTCTCAACCAGGAGCAGCCCCCTTTCCCAGCTCGCTGCCCAATCTGTGAAAGAGGGGGTTTATTAGATGATCCTCCAGAGACAGCTTCATCCCTAGAGTTAGAGGAGCTTGTGGTGGGGTACAGAGGAAGGTTCTCAAACCTGACTGTCCTGCTGCGTCGGTCGTGGCTCAGCCCTTACCATCTGCTGAGGCTTCGTGGGCTGTTCAACCCCATAGCACCCTGCTTTGCTGATCTGTGTGGTGGGGGTGACGGCGGCCATCTCAAAGGTGGTTCTGACCTGTGCTGGGGCTGATCCATCCACAGAAGGAGCAGGTGTCTCCACACTCACATTTGCTGCCTTCTGGGGTATCCTCACCCCATTATTGGGGATCTGCTGCTTGCAAGTGTCAGAAAACCCAACGCAAGCTGACTCAAGCAAAAGGCATACCTATCAGCACAGGCAGCCATGAGTCCAGGAGCGAGTCCAGGATGGCTTAGTCCAGGACCCAGCTCGCCTGCATTTCTCTGCCCCACATCATCTGCCGGCTTCACCCTGAGATGAACTGTGCCTCCTGCTGACAAAATGGCTGCCAAAGAAGGTTCAAGTCCATGTGAAAGTGTGTCTCTTTCCCTCAAAATCAGACAGAGGTCCTGAGCCTGCAAGCAGACTCAGACCAGGCCATATGCCCACCCATGAATCAGTTACAGTGGATGGACGTCAGCAGTTAAGCCAGGCCTGAGTCACACGGTCCATCCTGGCTCTGGGGTGCAGGCAGCACCTCTAAATCACAGGGCCAGGAAGTGGGAGAGGTGGCTCCTTGCAGGGAATTTAGGGGCTGTTACACAAATAGGGCGGGATTCCCAGGTGGTGCTAGTGGTAAAGATCTGGTCTGTCAATGCAGGAGAAGTAACAGACGCAACTTTGATCCCTTGGTCAGGAAGATCCTCTGGAGAAGGAAAAGGCAACTCACTCCAGTGTTCTTGCCTAAGTATCCCAGGGACAAAAGAGCCTGGCAGGCTACAGTCCATGGGGTCACAAAGAGTCAGACATGACTGAAGTGACTTAGAAACACGGCACAGTTACTAAGCAGCTGGCATTCTGTAAGTTACTTTAGCTACACTCCATCTCTTCTGATCTGAGAGGGAAAAGAGTAAATATATCTGCAGCAAATCGATAAGACAATTATTCTGTAATGAATTCCAAACACTGTAAATTAACCTGACAGGTGGCTTTGGCTTCTCAGACCTTTTCAGCCCCTGGAAACCTTGGGAGGTGCTCCTGGGTCAGGGTCACTTGCTTTCCCTCTTTCATCAGTGAGACCAGGCAGTGCTGCTCCATGAGGCGGCCTGTCCCCAGCCAAGGGGCCTGGCCAAGGAGGAGCCCGACCCTCCCTCACCCCAGCCTCAGTCCCTAGACCCTCCCCTCCATGGACAGGGCCCCAATCTGTCTCCAGCACAGGCTCTTGCTGCCCCTCTGACCTGGCACCCAGGGGACCACTGGCCTGGCTGTGCCCAGAGCAGCCTAGGTCTCAGCTCACACCCACCCCTCCTCTCTGGCCCCTGTCCCCTCTTTATGCATCATGGCCCAGGAGGCGACTGAGCCCATGACCCGCCTGCTCTCCATGGGGACCTGGTCTCGGAGTAGAGGCTGACACATGGGAGATGGGGCTGTGATCTGGAGGGTATTTCTACCTCTCTGAGGAACCATGACTGGGGCAATGCCTCTGTGCCCTCCCGTGTCCTGTGTCCTTCAGGTGACACAATGGCCCTGGGCCGACCTCCTGGAGAGAGTCCAGCTGGTCTCTCTGGACAGACCCCTGACTATGATGTCACCCAGCACTGACTCCTCTTCACGTGGTGCAGCTGGACCCTGAGTAGCTCTCTAACTCCCTTCTTAGTGTCATTAGAGTGACCATCCCTTCCCTGGGCTGGTGAAGCAGGAGCCCGGAAGCTGGGCTGGAAGATGCAACACAGCCTCCTCGGGACACTTCCGGCTCCTCGTCTCTTGGATTCAATCTAGGCCTCTCCTTCCTGCCCATCAGCTCAATGCTCAGTGACTAATGGAACAGATGCTTCCTCAGGAGCCCTAATGGGCTGCCTTCCATCTGCTTTCTCATCTCTTATTGATTGGTCATGATTTCAGATTCCCCAGAAAGCAACAGAGAACATTCAGGTTTCCCAGTGAGATCAGGGACTTGGGATGGGGAGGGAGGTGTGAACCATGTGGAGCCTTGGGTGGTTAGGGGATGCAGGAGGTGGAGCCCCACGCAGGCCCTGCCCCTGGTTAGGGGAGCGGGTTGGGGCAGGGCATCAAGTCACGTGCTTGCTTGCGTGCGTGCGTGGTGCGTACATGCGTCGTGCATGTGTGCGTATGCACAGTGTCCTCTTGCCCAGGCTTTCGACTCTGCAGGGACCCTGCTCCCTCCACCTTTGACAAGATCTGGCAGCTTGGTTAACAAGCCCTCAGAGAGCCTCAACTAGAGGAGTTTCTCCCAAGATTCTTATCATTTATTGCTCTATTTTTTAAAGTAAAAATGAACCATCTCTTTAAAGTAGCACATTTGATACGATTTGTTGGCGGCTGCTCCTTTCAATTACAGGTTTTTCCAGGATCTAAAGATTGAACCTAAATCATTCATGATATTTTATTTCCCAGACTCAGGTGTTTTAACGGTGTCAACATGAAAACACATGGCGGCAGCTTCCCTGAGAGCTGACATGCGGGAACAGTCCTTGCTTTCTCAAGAATTTGCCGCCAGGTGCTGTCGGTGCCGGGAGCTTGGCTTTCTGACCCGGAAGTGCCTTGGGGCTGTTATACCACCTTCCGGAAAGGGTTGGATCCATGTGCGCCACATCCGCGGTCTCATCCATGTGCTCTTCCTTCATCCGTTCAGTGACCACTTCCGCAGGTCCTGGCGCCTTGCTGCGCTTTGGTGCTGCAGAGATGCAGACAAAGTCCAGCCTCGAGACAGCTCACCCTCCAGTGAGCGAGACTGTGTCAGCCACTGCGCTGAAGGACAAGGGTTGTGCCACGTGCTGATCTGGGCAGCACGGCTCCCATCAGCCTCCACACTTTTCTCTAAAGCTGGCATGCAGAGCCTCCCTCCACCCCCATCCCCATGGAAAGCTGAGCTGTTTCAGGAGTCAGGTAGCCTGGGCTTCAGTTAGCACGTGATTTGCAGGGCATATCAGAAACAACCAGGATTCGGACAACCTCACGGGCACTGCCTGAACACCAGCTCTGTCTGGGCTTTCCAGACACTGGGAGACCGAGATCCTTCTCGAGGAACTCATATTCCGAGGGGGAGCCTCTGGGCTGATGCTGCAGGTGCCCCAGCACTGGGTGTGTCTCCCACCCTACCCAGCCCCACAGCTCTGCTTCCCTCTGTGACACCTGGAATCAGCATTTCTGTCAGCATCACCACCGGCTGAGTCAGGGTGGCCATCCCGAGTTTGCGCAGTGGACGTGCTGGCTCCCAGATGCCCAGAACGGGCTGCAGTCCAACTGGAACAGAACAAGCTCTGCGTCAGCTTGGCCCAGGGCTGGCCTGGCGGCGACGTTGTCTTATACATCTGGGGAGGTCGGCTCCTCACCCAGGGTCTCCTGAAGGGAGGAGCCAGGTCTCACTCCTAGCAGCGGCTTTGTCTGCTCCCATCCGGAAGCCTTGCATCTGGACCCTCCCTGCCTGCCCATCACCGGAGTGCCCATCCCTGTTTCTTTGGCAGGTTGACCGCAAAAGCTGTGGCCGTGCTGCTGCCCATCCTGGGAACCTCGTGGGTCTTTGGCGTGCTTGCTGTCAACAACCAGGCCATGGTCTTCCAGTACATGTTTGCCATACTCAACTCCTTACAGGTGAGGGTCGAATGGGATTGTCAGCCCGGGAGCTGTCAGCTTTGTGAATAGATGAGTGGGTGCAGGTTGCCATGGCAGCAGGAGGGAGACACTCTGGTCTGTTCCCTCCACACTCGTTCACCTTGTGAGCCCATAGGCTGGGAGCATCCCAGAGGACAGAGGCATGGACGGGGCACACACCGGGTCTCTGAGCAAACAGGGCCTGGAGGACCCCATTTACAACAGGGTTGCCTCATCTTTCAGGGCAGTACCTGTGGGAGATACATCCAGCCTGAATGGAAGATGGTCAGCATGTGGGTGGCTCCCAAAAGGGAGCTGGGCATGGAGGGTTGGTGAAGAGGGAGGTACCTCAGGTTCTGAGTTCTCATCTGCCGTCTACATGGAAGGACAGAAAAGGTGACAGCCTGGAAACCGGAGATCTGAGATGCTCAGAGTCCAAGTCCCCAGACCCACGAGCCCCTGATGGAAGGATGGAGGTGGATGCTCATTGCCATCCATAAACTACACAGCCGAGCTGCAGGCTGAATCCTGGCAAACGTCACTGTGGCCCAGCCCAGTCCTCACCGTGATGTCCTTACTGCCTCTGGGTCTTCATAACCAGCAGCTGTGTTGCACTTTTATTCTGTAATAAGCCCCTATACACAGCTTCCTTCTGGTTATCATGGTGACAGGGGATGGGTTGTCATGGCAGCAGCCCTTACATACCGCAGGTCCTGGGTTCCTCATTTATCCTCTGTGTCCTGGTCTCCACTTCCATAAAATGGGAACAGTAATAGGACATGGGGCTGCTTTTAGCACTCAATGAGATGAAGTGTTTGCCTAGTGCTGACCCAGGAGCAGTCTCTGGATGTTTGAGGACATCCTCGTCTTGCATCTGTTTTCATTGTCATCATCATCCTTGGTCTGCCGGTGAGGACACAAGGGCTGTTTATCTGCTAGGCGCGTGCCCTCCCACCTGTCCTCCCCAGCAGGTTTGCTCCTCTTCCAGGTTAAGCCGATCTGGGCATGTACCTGTCTCTGTACCTTGGTCATGGTGTCTGCCTAAATCTAGGTTAGATTACAGGACACCCTTCCATCCTCATGGTTTCATGGTGAAGCATCACAGCTTGCTCCCATCCTCTCCAACACCAAGCCATGCTGATGCCACTCTCAGAGTCCATGGGTGACATTGGAAAGAACCCTCAGAAAGTGTTTGTAACAAAAATGCAAGCGGCTCTAATTCTGTGTTTTCTTCCCTTTCCTTCCCAGGGATTTTTCATCTTCCTCTTTCACTGTCTCCTGAATTCAGAGGTATGTCTGCTCCACTTCCTGCCAACATGAAGCTGGTTTTTCATTTCTGCAAGGGCACAGAGAGCAGGAAAGGTGTGGCCTCATCTGGCTGGTTTCTGGGACTGTAACCCTGAATGAGCTTTGGTGTCTGTAACAGGTGGTGTGCAGGCGGCTGCTTTGCATCAGTCCCTCCTCCCTCATCCCGGTTGCTAAGCAACAGACACAAATCCTCCCTCACTGATGTCACCCAGGGGCTGCTGGTTGCATGGAGGACCAGGGGAGATGGAGACAGTGTGGAATAACTGAGCTGGAGACTCAGGACCTTGCTTGGCATCTGGTGTATTAGGGAGAGTGAGATGCAGATGGGCTCCCAGCAAACCCTCCCCCAAGGCATACAGGAAGCTGGCCTGGGGTGTAAGGAAGACTCTTGACTACAGGGATTGGAGAGGGGGCTTTTGTGATGCGGCTTCCAAGGGCACTGGGGCACCTGGAGTGGGCTCATTCCTTCTGGTGCAGTCTGGGCCATTGCACCTTCCATGTACTTGGCCACGGAGATGGTGCAGGCTGCTCTGGATCCCATCTCTCAGGACCAGTAATCCATAGGAAAAGTTTTACCCTTACATTGTGGGTTTGGTGCCATGTTCCTCAGCATTTGAGCCGGTGGCATTAGTGGTAAAGAGCCCACCTGCCACTGCAGGAGACATGAGACGTGGGTTCGATCCCAGGGTCGGGAAGATCCCCTGGAGGAGGGTATGGGAACCCAGTCCAGCATTCTTGCTTGGAGAATCCCATGGACAGAGGAGCCTGGTGGGCTACAGTCCATAGGGTTGCAAGGAGTTGGTCATGATTGAAGTGACTCAGCACACACACACACACACACACACACACACACACACACACACACCAGGCTGGGATTATGGGGAAATGCCTCTGGAATGATGATTGAGAAGAGGGTGGGAACACCCACATTTGTGCTCTTTCAGGAGATTCTGTCCATGTGCACAGGAGAGGTCAGGCAGAGAAGAAGGAGATGTGGGGGTGGGGCATGCAGGGTGAGTTGCCCAGGATGATGGCAGCCAATGGAAGAGGGAGGTCACATGATTTCAAAGGTCACATGATTGCATAATCAGGCTGAGACTGATCCATGTGGCAGAAGGGGCAGGAAGGGGAGCAGCCTCAGAAGCACACACAGCCTGCCCCACGCATGCATTGTTCATTTACGGCTCTGGGTGATGTCTGTGTCCGTCACACGCCCTGCCCCGATGCTGTTCATTGTTGAGCACGTTCTGTCTCTTCACCCAGAGCCATGAGGTCAGCAAAGACCAGGAGATCCAGCTTTCTCCCCGTGCAGGGCTGGGTATGGTGGGGGTTGGTGGGGGGGGCGTAGTCTGTATCTGCCAAACGAATCAGTGACACACAGCGCAGCTCTGGAACCACTGACTATTTGGGCCTAATACCTCCAAATGTTGTCTCACCCCGTGTGCAGTGTTCTGGGCCTGGCATCAGCACAAATTCCTCAGGACCTTTTAGAATGACCTCTTATTGTTGCTTTTTCTACTTCTGAAATTGCTTCCATTGAGCCTTCCATTCTGCCTTTGAAGGTGAGAGCCGCTTTCAAGCATAAAACCAAGGTCTGGTCCCTCACGAGCAGCTCCAGCCGCCAGGCCAACGTGAAGCCCTTCAGCTCGGACATTGTGAGTGCGTGTGGTAGCTTGTCTACACCCCTCCTGCGCCCGCCCATCCTTCTCTGAGTGCCTTCCATCCTTGACCCACCTTGATCCCGGGCTCTTGTTCCTTGTCCTCATTGCCTGCAAAGCCAGTCCATGCCGGCCGGGGACTAGCTCCAGCTTCACTGAGCTGCACACAGCTCCCACCTTGCTGAGGACCAAGGGGTCCTGAGCCTGTGTCTTTTGAGTCCTGAGCGCCAGCCCCTCTGCTTCTTCCTTCCCTAAGCTCCATTGTCTGCACCATCTGTGTCGGGGCAAATGGCTGTCCAGGTCGAGGTGATGGAGGCTTGGCTCAGGTGCTGGTGCCTGTTGGTTGACCCTTTCACACCTGACATAGGCCGGCAGGTGGCACAAGCTGATGTCATACCCCAACAAGGTCCCATCCTCATGAAATCACCTGAACCTCTCTCCTGCACTTTCCAGGACCAGAACTTCTTATTTTGACTCAGGGGGTTGGAAGAAGCAGACACTGGACACGCTGGTGTCCCACAGAGGCACAGAAGGCCCCTGGCACAGCCCGGCCTTTACATCAGGGTTCCTCCCCCTACAGATGCCTGAAAAATTGAGCATGAATGATCAGGGGTCTGAACAAGCCACGCACTTTTCAGTGCTGGGCTTGGATGTGTGGTTCCTTGTCCTCTGCCCTGCAGACCCCTGGGCAGGCCCCCGAGGCAACCTGGAGCAAGCGGTGTCCTGCATTCTCACCGCAGTGCAGCTCCCTACCTGTCAGGTCCTTGCTCAGGGATCCCGTCTCAGGAAGTCTTTCCTAGACAGCACTGAACAAAGGTGCTCCCTCCCTATTCCAGCATCATACACCTGCCTGCCACTCCAGGGAATTGTTCAGTTTATTCATTTGCTTGATGGCCATTGTCCACCTCTCCCATCAGAATGTAAGCTCCATGAGAACAAAAGTCTGATCAGCTTGGCTCACTGGAGCAACCTCAGAGCCTACCTCAGTCCCTGGTGCGTGGCCTGTTCCATAAATAACAGAGGGAATGACTGAATAAGCAGATGGACGAATAGATTTGCGAATGAATGAATACATGTGCGAATGAATGAACGAAGGAAGGAAGGACAGAGTGATGAGTGAATAACTGCAGGGTTGAGTGCACCCTAGAAGCTGGGAGCTATGAGGCAGACAAATGCTTGCTGAACAGGCGGAGAAAAGTGCTCATTTTTCTGGGGAGCAGTGCCCCTTCCTCCCACTAGGGAGGATTCTCAGGCAGCTTTCTGGCCCAAGGCTTTGCTCTCCACACTCCCCGGGCGCCATGGGTTTCTTGTCTGGGAGCAGAGTCTTCACTCCTCACTCCTTTGTGGTTTGCAGATGAACGGGACCCGGCCTGCTACGGGCTCCACCAGGCTCAGCCCTTGGGACAAGAGCAGCCACTCTGGACATCGTGTGGACCTGTCTGCCTTGTGAGCAGAGAGGCTGAACACCCGGCCGGCCTGCTGCTCAGAGCCCCTCTACCTGCTGCAAACAGAACACAAGCAACGCTCTGCCATTGCCACTGGGACCCTCTCGTTACCGTCTGGACCCTGGGGTCACAGCCCTGAGAGAGCTGTTCTCACCTGTGACCTGCCCATGTGACAGAGTCCGCCAGTCTGCCTGCAGCCTGATACACAGAGGAGGCGGGTGGGACCCTGGGGCGCACGCTTCCCCTTCATCCCTGCCAGTGCACACGGAACACAGGACCCTCCACGCTGGGCGCACAGGGGCCATAGCACAGGGTGAGAAGTTTAACCTCTGCCTTGTGATGGGG
The DNA here is from genome assembly GCF_032405125.1 of Capricornis sumatraensis. Classification (NCBI taxonomy): domain Eukaryota; kingdom Metazoa; phylum Chordata; class Mammalia; order Artiodactyla; family Bovidae; genus Capricornis; species Capricornis sumatraensis. The sequence continues at coordinate 52,910,826 of NC_091085.1, read as the reverse complement.
ACTTTGGACCAAAGTCCTGGTGTCTGCAGGGGAGGGTCGGGCTGAGGCAGCTGCCCATGACTATGTTTTCCACCTGCTGACTCCACCCAACAGTGGGGTCCCCAGCGCCAGGCACCTGCCGAAGAGTGACTTTCTGCAGGGTGGCGCCAGCCTGGGCCAGCCCCATGTCTGCTCGCATGGCTGCGCTGGGCCTCTCCTGATGCCCAGGGCTGTGGGGTGGAGACGCTGGCCGCCCGGCCCCTGTCTGTGCATGGGGATCTCGCCAAGGCAGAGAGCTCCACAGAGGGTGGGGTCTTCTGCTCCGAAAGCATCTCAGCCCCTTCCTCGTGAGTGTTGGCTCTTCAGGTTCAAAGTCAGCCTTAAAATCCACTCCCTCCTCCTTTCCTGGCACCTGAGCCTTCTCTGTGTTCACGATGGGCCAGAAGAGCCACCGTTTTCCAAGGCATAATATCCCTAGGATTTCTTCCTCATCACTTGCAAATGCTTTTCCGGTTTTCCAAAGAGTGGATCACAGTGGGGAGTAGCACAGTACAGTACATGACTGCGCATTGCTGCAAAGACGCCTTGATAAACAGAGCCACGTGGCAGGCTGCTCTTGAGTGCAGGGGAGAATCAAGAACCCCTGTCCTGACCGACCTAGGGAGGTGGGGGTAGCCTTGGCTGTGTCTTCTGAGCTGATGTTTATTTATAGACTTAGATCTGGACTCAGCCTCCTAGGAAACGGAACGATCCTTACGACCCCATGTTTGGGCGAGATCCCGTGGAACACTAGGGTTTGCGATTCTAGATGTGAACCAAAACGCCATGGAATTGTTGGGAAACAAGACTACGAAAGGTTGCACTGTGATGACAGCACCAAGAGTGCTTGTGAAATGTGTGGGTAAGAAATTCCAACCTGTTTTTGATACTGGAAAATCTTCCTTGAAAACTGTGATGGCAATAGCATTAAAGCCCCTTACCCCCACCACCGTCCCGCCCCATCCTCTCACCTCTGCTTTGTCCCCTGGTGAGTTTCTGTGTGGTTTTGTAGACCTTTTCCCATCTTCCTCTGCACCTTCATAAAGGAACTGCCCTGATGACGATGAGTGTTAACAGTCATCTTCAAGCATCTCCTGCTGTGTTGAGCGTGGGACACAGTGGCATGTTGATGGAGGGGTTAACCTCTGTTCCTCCACAGGGAGGAGGGGTCCCCAGATGCACCAGCCTCGGCACCTGTGACAGTGCCCTGTGTGGTCCCACAGATGTGCCCTGGGGTTTGACCCTGCCTGATGCAGGCAAAGACCCCAGTGTTTGGTGAAAAGTATGGCTGGCCCCTGCTCTGAGTGTCTTGTGATTCCAGAAGCCAGGTCACCTGTAACTTGGCATTATATCCTTGTGCCCTAGAGCACCTAGAAGTGAGAACACTGTATTCCTAAGACTTACACTTGGATTTTTTCTTTTTCTTACTCAGTTTCTGGTGAAGCAAATCAAATAAGAAACTGTCTTTATTTTAAATAGAATTCTTTTTTTTTTAACTCTGCATATTCACCCTACACCGCTAATATATCAGGAGAAGTAATGAACAACTTTTTATTTCTAAAGAAGGAGAGTAGTACACTTTATTTATAGGCTATATATTTTGGCTTCTGCGGTACTCTATTATCTACACATAATTTGGCCAAAGATAAGCAATTGGAAAGAATTGTGTGTTTAAAGTAGTTTATAGCACAGAAAAGGTGACGAATGCCACTATGTAGTGAATATATGTTGTGACTTTTATGAAATAAACTCTTAATGTCCTTTAAGTAAAATGTGGTCCTTAGTGTCTTTTGCTGGTGGAAGGCAAGCAAGACTGTGTGTCTCTTGACAAAAATCTATCGGGAAAGACACGTGGGTAAAATCCTATCCTGGGATTCACTTGACATACTTCTGTTCAGTGCTTTCTGTGTCCTCAGCACATTCTGGCTCTGGGGACTCTGCCATGGACGATGCCCCACCCTATCCAGAAGCCTCCCTGGGTAGGGAAGAATGGCAGTAGAATTTTTGCAGCCCTGTGTTCCTCAGGCTAATGTATGGCATAGAATATCGGTGCTTCTTTTCTTTTTTAAACTTACCAACATATTTTATTTTAGCTGCTGCTGCTGCTGCTAAGTCACTTCAGTCGTGTCCGACTCTGTGTGACCCCATAGATGGCAGCCCACCAGGCTCCCCTGTCCCTGGGATTCTCCAGGCAAGAACACTGGAGTGGGTTGCCATTTCCTTCTCCAATGCATGAAAGTGAAAAGTGAAAGTGAAGTTGCTCAGTCGTGTCTGACTCTTGGCGACCCCATGGACTGCAGCCTACCAGCCTCCTCCGCCCATGGGATTTTCCAGGCAAGAGTACTGGAGTGGGTTGCCATTGCCTTCTCCATTATTTTAGCTAATATGTCAAAAATATTTCAACACAATATTAAAGAATTATCGAGCTATTTTATATTCTTTTTATATACCAAGTCTTTAAATATGGTTTATTATTTTTTATTAAAAATTTTTGTACAGTTTTTAAAGTTAATAGTCCATTTACAGTTATTACAAAATATTGGCTATATTCCCCGTGTTGTACAATACAGCTTTGTAGTTTATCTTACACCCAATAGTTTGTACCTCCCACCCGCCCCACCCTACCCCCCCACCCCTATACTGCCCCACCGCCACTGCTGACCACTAGTTTGTTCTCTGTATCTGTGAGTGTGCTTCTTTTTTGTTATAGTCACTAGTTTGTTGTGAAGCCCTAGTGGCTCAGACAGTAAAAAATCTGCCTGCAATGCAGGAGAACTGGGTTCAGTCCCTGGGTTGGGAAGATCCCCTGGAGAAGGGCATGGCAACCCACTCCAGTATTCTTGCCTGGAAAATACCATGGACAGAGGAGGCTGGCGGGCCACAGTCCCTGGGATTGCAAAGAACTGGACACAACTGAGCATGCACATACAGCATAGTTTGTTGTATTTTTGTAGATTACACACACACACACACACACACACACACACACATATACACTGGTGCTTCTTCATGGGAGGTTCAGAGACCCTCCCAGTTATAGTTATTCATTTGCTTTGTCGTGTTGCTTTTGATTCTTTTTACACGTGATCTACTCGGTCCTACATCCTGTATGCTTTGCAGACATCTGCTTTTAAACTTGATGTACTGACGTACTGTAGGCACTTTCCTGGTGGTCCAGTGCTTAAGAATTCACTTTGCGATGCAGGGGAAGTAGGTTTGATCCCCAGTCGGGGAACTAAGATATCACCTGCTGTGGAGCAGCCAAGCCCTCGTGATGCAACTACCGAGCCTGTGCACTCTGGAGCCTGTGTGCCACAGCTAGAGAGTCCATGTGCCGCAACGGAGGATCCCATGTGCTGCAGCTAAGACCAAACATCGCCAAATAAATAAATAAACAATGTAACAAAAATCCAGTTGATGTACTCTCTTAAACTGTTTTCATATTACTAGGTTTTATTCATAATTATAATGTATATACATAAACATTTAATTACATATTATATTTTACCAAAACTTTGCACTAGTTTACAATGCAATGATTGCTATGCTTCTATAGCCTTCCAGGCTCCTCTACCATGGAATTCTCCAGGCAAAAATATGGAGTGGGTAGCCATTCTCTTCTCCAGGGGATCTTCCCAATCAAGGGCTCGAACCCAGGTCTCCTGCATTGCAGGTGGATTCTTTACCAGCTGAGCCACCAAGGAAGCCCTCTATATTATATACAACATATATAATAAGTATTTAGTTATATTCATATTATATATGCATTTAATGTATTTTATATCTATTTTACATAGATTGATGGGTATTGGTATCTTTGAAGTCTTTCTGCTTATGACTTTTTTTCTTATATTGATTACTATCCAGGTTAAAATTTCAAACTGGATTTTTGCATCAAAAAGAGTAAATAATTCCATCACTCTTGAAACATTTTGCCAAAATATTGAAAGTCATTTCTCACTGCCAACGATGTTATTAATATTCTCGTTTTCCAACTGTTTTACCAGCAAAGAGCATTATCAGTGTTTTTATCACCAACTTAGTATATGTGAAATGTCATGATTTGCATTTCTCTGCTCACTCCTGGGGCTGAGGTATCTTGCACATGTGGGCTTGGTTTTCCTCTTTCTCGTAGAAGCGGGGCATGAACGCTCTGACTCTACAGGGGAAACGTTTCCCTTCTTTGTGGCACTTCCTCGCTGTGCTCTGAGAGCATCTCAGTCAGGTGCTCCGACGGCTGAGGTGAAGGGGGCTTGTTGAGGGTCGGAGTCAGATGATGCCCCCACACCAGCTGTACTGCGCGAGCATGGGCGGCAGCCTCCTGCTCGCGGTTTAGGTCCATCCTGGAGACGGGTCAGCGGTCGGGGCGCCATTCCGGCTCTCTCTTGGGGTGGTGGAGGAGGCGGGTGCAGGACGGGTGGGGTGCCGTGGCTGCCTCTTCTGCCGCAGGTTTCCTCCTCCGTCAGCCGCGCCCCCAGGAAGGATGCCTCAAGGTGGAGCCCCATCGTAGTCCTAGAGGGGTTCTGATGCCCTCCGGGTCCCTGCGTCCCTTCCGGCCAGAGCCCACAGACCTGCCTTTCACAGCAGTGTTCTCAGGCCGTCTTTCCTGCAGAGATTCCTCAGAGCCTGGAGTCCAGACACAGAGGACTGTTTTTCTGGGCTGCAATTGGCCTTCAAACTCTTTTTGCACCATGTTTGGGGAGTTTGGGTGTTGAGTCCTGTATGGCATGGGTTGGGGGCACGGTGGGTAGAGGTGGTGCTCTATTCTCATTATTGGCTAGTTTCCTGCTTCCTGTCTTTTTTTCTAACTTTATTATTATTTTTAACTGAGGTACAGTTGACATACAACATTATAATATTGTTAGGAGCACAACATAATGACTTGATATTTGTGTACATCGCAAGATCATCACAAGTCTGATTAATATCTATCATTATATGTTGCTACAGAATTTCTTTTCTTGTGATGAGAACTTTTGAGATCTATTCTCAAAAACTTTCAAATATGCAAATAGAACATTATTGACTACAGTTACCATGTTGTATGTTATGTCCCCAGGACTTACTTATTTTGTAACTGGAACTTTGTACCTTTTTAATCCCCTTCATCCATCTCACCTACCCTCAACACCCTACCCTACTGCCCCAATCCCTATCTCTGGCACTGTCAATATATTCCCTGTTTCAATCAGTTTGGCTTTTTCAGATTCTTCTGGTAATTGAGATCATACAGCTCTTATCTTTCTCTGCCTGACTTAATTCACATGGAAAAATGTCCTTTGGGGACATTCATGTTGTCTCACTGCCTGATTTCCTCCTTTAGGCAGCTGAGTAATATTCATTGTGTGTAATATATATTCACATGTATCTATATATATATATGTGCCACATTTATTTATCCATTCATTCCTTGACATTGATTCTGTATCCTGCAACTTTATGGAATTCATCTGTTAGTTCCACCAGTTTTTGGTGGAATATTTAGGGTTTTCTAAAAATCCTAATTTCATTTTTTGCATTATGATTTAGATGATTTTTATTTCCTTTTCTTGTCTTAATTTTCTGGCTAGTATTTCCAGTGTTATTCAACTCCTGTGTTGAATAAGAGTGGGCATCCTTGTCTTGTTTCTCATCTTAGAGGGAAGGCTTTCAACCTTTCATTATTGAGTATGTTATTTGTGGGCTTGTCAAGTATGGCCTTTATTATGTTGAGTTTTTAACCATGAATGAATATTGTATTTTGCCAAAGAGTTTTCTGCATCTATTGAGATGGTAATATGATTTTATCTTTTATTCTATTAATATGGTTTATCCCATTATTGATTGAATATGTTGAACCATCCTTGTATCCCAGGGATAAATCATGGTGTATTATTATTATTTTTTTAAGATTCTATTGAATTCAGTCTGCTAGTATTTTGTTGAAAATGTTTCCATCTGTATTTATCAGAAATATTGGCCTGTGATTTTTTTTTTCTTGTAGTATCCTTGTCTGGCTTCGATATCTTGGTAATACTGGCCTTGTACAATGAGTTTGAAAGTGTTCCCTCCTTTTCAATTTGTTAGAAGAGTTTGAGAAGGATGGTGTTAGTTTTTCTTTACATTCTTGGTAGAATTCACTGGTGAACCATCTGGTCTTGGGCTTTCTCTTTTTTGGAAGGTTTTTGATTATTGATTCAACCTCATTACTTAATATTAGTTGGATCTTTTTGTACTTTCATGATTCAGTGTTGGTAGGTTGTATCTTTCTAGGAATTTATTCATTCTTCTAGGTTTTCCAATTTGTTGGCATATAATTGTTCACAGTATACTCTTACAATTCTAGTATTTATGTGGTATTAGTTGTAATGTGCCCTCTTTAATTTCCAGTTTTGTTTGAATCCTCTCTTTTTGTGTGTGTGTGTGATAACCGTCTCTCAGCTCTAAGTGTTCTGAGGCTTTCTTAGACCTGTTCTATGGGCACACCTACTCCATACATCTTATTCCCTCTTGTGATAGAATTCTTAAGCTCACACACCTTCTCTCCATCCTGCAAAGCTTCGGGCTGAGTACTGAGCTTCCTTTTGCTGTTCCAAGGGTGGCGCTGATTGCTCAGATTTGTGGGGTTTCTCCCAGGCTCACATAGTCAGGCCGAATTTCTGCATTTGCTCACAGTCATCTTTCAAAAACCTCCTCTTGGGGCAGTTGGCAGTATGCACAGGGATCTGCCACATGGTGTGTGTGTGTGTGTCTGTGTGTGTGTTTGTGTGTGTGTGTGAGAGAGAGACTCATGGAGCACTGAGGGTTCCTGTGGGCCAGCTTGGGGATTAAGGTCCAGCCTCCTGATGGAGTCTATAATGTGTTGGGGTCTGTGTCTTTTTCATGCAAGAGCCCTTGCTGCTGTTCTCCCAGCCTGCTTCCTGCCCCTGGTAAGGCAACACATCCTAGCATTTTGCATGGGATGAAAGAGATGTGAGGCTTTGGCAGCATGAACAGTTGGGGAAGCCAGGTGCTCACTCATACTCTCTTGTTTTACCCTGTGGGAGAAATCAGAGTCCAGGAAGCTCTCTCGGCCCCAAGTTGTGCAGGGAAACTGCTCTTCTGCATTTTCAGAGTGTCCAATTTCAGATTGTTTTGTTCTGACAGTACCTGGAACTTCTCCACTGGACTTCTGGATTTCCACAAGGCTTTCTCCTTCGTCGGTGGTTGTCTAAATGGATGATCTTTGGAGGGAAGATGGTAGAAAACTCTTTGTCTGCCATGATGATGTCATTCCAGAGCAAATGCTTTATTTGACAAAGTGAAATGTATTATCTTTTGTCAATTATACTTTTGGTGTTATATCTAAGAAATATTTAACAAATCTTAGTTTGAAAAGATTTCCTCCTATATTTTCTTCTAGGTCTGCTATAGATTTTTAAATTTTATTGAAATATATTTGATTTACAGTATTGTATTGATTTCTTCTGTACAGCAAAGTGACTCAGTTACATGTATATGTCCATATACATAAACATAGTCTTTTCCATTATGATTTGTCACAGGGTATTAAATATAGTCTATTCTTTTTAATTGTTTTTCTTTTTTATGGCTGAGTAATACTCCATTGTATATATGTACCACATATTCTTTATCCATTCATCTCTCAGTGGACATCTAGGTTACTTCCATGTGTTGGCTATTGTGACTAGTGCTGCTATGAACATAGGGGTGAATGAGTCTTTTCAGAAATTCAGTTTTATCTGGATATTTACCCAGAAGTGGGATTGCTGGATCATATGGTAGCTCTATTTTTAGTTTTTTAAAGAACCTCCATACTGTTCTCCATAGTGGCCACACCAATTTACATTCCCACCAACAGTGTAGGAGAGCTCCCTTTTCTCCATGCCCTCTTCAGCATTTGTTATTTGTAGACTTTTTGATGATGGTCATTCTGACTGGTATGAGGTGATGGATACCTCACTGATTTACATTTCTCTAGTAATTAGTGATGTTGAGCATTTTTCATGTGCCTATTGGCCATGTGTATGTCTTCTTTGGAGAAAGTAGACATGTTATAGTTTTAGATTAAAATTTAAGTGTACAATCCTTTTAAGATTAAATTTTGTATAACGTTTGACGTTTGACTTTAAGATCAAATTTTGTATAAGGTTTGAAGTTTGAGTCAAACTCATTCTTTTGCCCATCAGTATACTTGTGGACATCCAGTTGGGCCAGTCTCCTTCATTTGAGGCTCTGTCCTTTCGCCATTGAATTGTCTTTGCTCCTGTGATCAGTTGACTGTATGTAGGTGGTTTTCATTCTGGGATCTCTTGTCTGTTCCATTGTCCATTGTGTCTGTTTTTATCCTACCAATACCACACTGTCTTGATTACTACAGCTTTTTACAGCTTTATAGGAAGTCTTGAAATCAAGAAGTGGTGTGAGTCCCCAAACTTTGTTCTTCTCCTTCAGTATTGTGTTGGCTATTCTTGGTATTTTGCCTAGAATTATATTCATATAATTTTTAGAATCAATTTATCAATATCTCTAAAGTGGGTTGCTGAGGTATTGATGGGGACTGCAATGAGTCTATAAATCAATCTTGAACAGTTGATTTCTTAACATTATTGAATCTTTCAATCCATGAATATGGAGTATCTTTTTATTTATTTAGAGCTTTAGAATTGGTATAACATCTTTAAATGCTTGGTAGAATTCAGACTGACTGACTCTTGGGTTCCAAAATATTTTTATACTATTTTTTTTAAAGTGATTGCTCTAAAGTTTGCAAAACAGATTTCAAGTACTCTAAATCCATCTTCAAATAAGAGTGTACCACTGATGCTTCAGCCGCCTCTAACACTGCAACCTTATTCCTCCCTTCCATTCCTCATGACTTTGTGGTCATTCATCTCCTTACGGGATAATCATCTAATACACCGTTACTCTGCGTGCTGTGCTCAGTCACTCAGTCGTGTCCGACTCTGCAACCCCACGGGCTGTAGCCCACCAGGCTCCTCTGTCCATAGAACTCACCAGACAAGAATACTGGAGTGAGTAGCCATTTCCTTTTCCAGGGGATATTCCCAACCCTGGGATCAAACCCGGGTGTCCTGCATAGTGGGTAGATTCTTTACCATCTGAGCCACCAGGGAAGCCCTCTTAACTTATTAACAATGGTTATTTTACATTTCCTGTCAACAACTGCGTAATAATATGTGGTCTAGTTCTGACACTTGTTTTGTTGTTTTCCTTGCCTTACAATTTTTGTTATTGGAAGCTAAACATATTGGTACTGGGTATCAGAAACTGAGGTAAATAGGTCTTTAGCGTAAGGATTTATGTTAATCTGACTAGAAGCCGAGCTGTGTTGAATGTTCACTGTAGCTGTAGGTGCCTGAGCTTCAATTCCTTCTTTACTCTTGACTTTGAACTCTCGCTATGGACTGTACTCGTCACGGAGCCTGCATCTTATAGCACTTTCGACCTAATGTATTAATTGATATACTGGCTCTTTTCTGCTGTGATGTTAATACATGAGGTAGGAGAAATGTCCCGTAATATTATAATAAATCTCCATCTTTTAGAGGGTCTGTGTCTAGGGAGGTGACCCTCAGAACTGTTTCTCTAGTGATAGAGCGTTTCTTCCCTCTGCGTGGAGACAGGAAGCCCAGAGGGGGCTAGGAAGTCAGGAATGCCCTTCCCCCCAGACGGAAAAAGGCTTTGATAAAGCACTTCCTGCGGAAGGTAGGGTGGTAGTTGATAATATGATGGGAGTGAGCTATGACTCCGTGTTTTCTGGCTGCCATTTGTTTTGCTGTCACTTAGCCAAGTACACATTGGCTGTGGGGAAGATGCTTTCTCTCCTCCCTGACCTCTTCATCGCCTCCCTGGAGACTCAGAGGCCTCATAACAAAGAAGCCAGCATGCAGGGTCTCGACTGCAGTTCCCAGGGCTCTGATCCTCCCTCCTGGATTCTTTGGTGTTCCATAAATCCCCCTGGGATGTGGACTCAATGCTGGAAACAAGGCAGAAAGGGGGGACAGAATCCTCAAATCACCCAAGGTTAAGTTCCCACCCAGGCAGAGTGGAATCTGAAACAGGTCAGTTTCTTCAAGTCAGTGTGACTTTTGAGTTCAAGCTGCAGCAGCTTGAACCCCATCCTCCGAACAGCAGGAGCAGGTGCAGCAGACACGGGGTCTCCATCCAAAACCTCTTGTTCCTTGTTGAGAGAGTTCTGAATCTCCTGGGTGACTCAGGGAAGGGTAACCCAGCCCCAATGCAGGGGCACATCCTGATGGGTCTAAATGGCCTTGGTGGGTCGTTGGTTCACATAGCCAGGTGGTCCAGTGGTTAAGACTCCCCACTTCCAATGCAGGGGCTGTGGGTTTGATCCCTGGTAGGGGAACTAAAATCTTGCATGTGTGCAGTACCACCAATAAATAAATAATAAAAAAAGTATTTTAAAAATGGCCTTTGTGGTCCCATTCTCTTTCCCAGGGGTCGGTTTGCTCAAAGGCATGGGATGATGTGTGAGGGGACACTGGTGTCTGCCCAGGAAACCTGGAGCCATGGTGTGACAGAGGGCAGGTGGCCAGGCCACAGCTGAAGATGGAGAGGACTGGGGCTCCTGTCTGCAGGCAGACTGGCTTTGTGGATGGTCCTGGAGGTGCAGCCGGGAAAGACACCAGCAGAGTTCCCTGTTGCTCACAGCTGGGCTCCCCCTCATGTCCCCAAGCAGCAGGAAGGGCCCTGTGTGCCTCTTTCGTGGGGCTGAGGGAGGGAGGGCTGAGGGGAGTTGCAGCCCATGGGGCAGGGACACCACTCAGAGGCTGCCCTGTCATCTCCCCAAGCCCATTCCTCCAGCCTGGCAGCCATTCTTGGGAGAGACTTCATCATGAAGAGTAATGGACCAAATGGAGTCTGTCCAGATAAACAAGTTAATGGCCTCACAGCTGCATCTGTGTAGCTTGTTCACTTAATTGGATATTCTGGAGCTTCCTCTGCTTCAAGCTGTGTTTGTCGATTAAAGAGCAAGCACCCCTGGCCCCACGTTCTATTCCTGGTTTTACAGATTCCCTGGAGTGAGAGAGCTTTCCTAAGTGTACTGACTTTCTCCCTGCTCTCCCTGCTGGGTCCTATAGATGGATGCTGTGCTGTGTTTAGTCGCTCAGTCATGTCCGACTCTTTGTGACCCCATGGACTGTAGCCTACCAACCTCCTTTGTCCATGGGGGTTCTCCGGGCAAGAATACTGGAGTGGGTTGCCATGCCTCCTCCAGGGGATCTTCCCAACCCAGGGATCAAACCCAGGTCTCCCACGTTGCAGGTGGATTCTTTACCCCACCAGGGAAGCCCTATAGATGGATACTGGGCAGGTTCTTTCCACATGGGATGGAATGAATGTTCACACCTGGCCCTGCTGGAAGAGTTACTCTGACTTTCCCAGCACTCATCCCAGGACACAGGCTGTGGGTGCCATGGCTTTGTGTGAAGCTGGTCCCCAAATTTGGAGGTGGCTGAGAAGGTTGGGAGAGTAGAGTCAGATAAGGACAGTGGCTTTAGCCAGAATGTAGATGTGGGGGCTGGAGCTCAAGCAGCCATTTTGGAACATGAGGAAGAATCAGCTATTGGGGAATTCCTAGACACAAGACAGAGGAGCTTCCTTGCCTACGACCATGAATAATATTGCCAGCCCTGGCCACACTTCTCTAGGCTTGGGTTTTGTGAGGGAGAGTAGTTTCTGTCTTGTGTGAGCTCCTGTGGACTGTGGTTTGTAGTTACTCACAACTGTCTTGCCCCACCCGATGCAGCCACAGTGGGTGCATTTCTTCCTTCTGTGCTGTGCTGACTGGACAGGGCAGCTGCTGTCCAGCTCCTCAGAGAACAACATGCTCGCGAGTCCCCTGGGGTTGTTGACACTGCAGATACTGATGCCGGGGCCTGGGATTCTGCATTTCTGACCTCCCAGGGGATGCCAGGTATATGCAACTCCCTCACCACACCTGGGGCCTAGAACTCCTCTGTCTCAAGTCTCAACCCAGATGTTCTCACCATCCCATGCAGGATAGCTCCTGCCCAGCTCTGCCCACAAGAGCAGCTGCTGGAGAAGAGCAATCAACAGAGAGGATTTCATGTGATGGGTCAGTGGGGAACAGGGGCTCTGCAGTGATGTGGGTCCTGGAGGAAACCCATCACCTCCCCTCACCTGGCTGCTTCTGCAAGCTTCATTCTACAGCAAGAAACTGGGCCATCGTGATATGAGAGGCCCAGAATGGGTCCAGAGGATGAGTTAATATTTGAAGCAGGTTTTCTGAGCCTTTTCTGGGTTTTCAGAGTGGTTTCCCTCCTACCTTCCAAAGGTTGGTTATAAATTGAAGGCTGCAGCCTAGAATCCCTGATTATCATTCCACCCATTTGCATCCAAAGATGCTTGTCCCCTCCCAACTGGTGGTCAGCCTGGACTCAGAAGGTCACTCTTCCTCCAGTCCCTCCCATCCTCCCTGTGGCCTCTGCACACACCCTCACTGTAAACACTGCTGGGGAAAGTGCAGCGCCTGGACAAGAGAGCGGGGCTGCAGAGACTATCACCACAACCTCTCGCTGGGGGCCCACGGTCCTCAGCGCCTTCTCTCATTACCACACTGCTCCACAGGGAATGGGTCTGGGCTTCACCAGCTCCTGTGGTGAATCCTCAGACCTCCCACTCATACTTGTGCAGTCTTCCTGGCCAGCTGAAAGATTTCTGCTGCTTTGTGTGTGAAATCTCCATATCACGTGGTTTTTTTTTTTTTTTTTTAGCAATGAATCAAGCTTTAGGGACCTCATCTATTTATTTGTTTGCATTTATGAATTTTTAAAGAGTATTTTCTTGAGTCAGAAGTTTCAAGATCAGGGATTATGGGAAAAAATTAGCCAGTGAATATTAGACTCCAGGTATACTAATATATTTAAATTAATTTCCAACTCTCATCAATTTCCATAGCTATAATCAGTACTAAAATAGTTTTTTTTGGGTTCTGTTATATCATCATAATTGTCGTCTTTTATATCCATCCCCAATCACCCAAGAGCTAACAATTCTGTTTGGATGATAAGAAGCATTTATTATTTTATTATAAAAATGCATAATCATTGTAAAAATGTGTTAATTATTGATGAACAAAAGGGAGGAAAATAATCACCTATTAATATGATTCTGCCAGTGAGACAACAGTGATAAATATTCTGTGGTTTTTCAGATTGTGTGTATGAGTTTGAGTGTGTAAGCACATACCTGTGTGTGCATCTATCTCAATGACAATGGATTCTGATTGCACACACTTTTTCGTACCTGCTTTTCCATAACAATTAAATGTATCAATAGAGTGTAGTTTTTTAATGACATCAAATCATTCTTCTGCAACAGGAATTGTCCTCTGGCTCACAGAGTCCCCCGAGGAGTCTTTAAAAGTAACTGGACCCCTGGGTTCTCCCTGGCAGCTCTGATGGTGGTGGTGCCTGCGGTCTTATCTTATGGATAACCAGGTTCTTATATTTAAACAATTACATGCTGTTGGAGTCTTAGGATATTTTTGCCATTATAAGTCTATACGAGATATAATTGCCGCTGTGAAATTTCTGTATCTGTACCTTTGCATACATCAGTTATTGTGGATAAATTCTGGAAGCTGGATCCCTGGGTCAAAAGTTTTCACCCTCTATCATATACCAACTTGTCACTCATGCTTTGGAGAGAAGAGACCCAGGGACCCTGTGTGGCAGGAAGGGCTGAGCCATCTGCCCACAGCTTAGCCAGCCTGGGAAAGATGAGAGACCCTGGTGGGAACAACTCCTAGAAGTAAGATCTAAGATGGGGATACAGACAGCCCCATGGCATTGCGTCCAAATGAGGTGGGCTAGGTACTCCTGTGGTGACGGGTCTGTCCTCAGGTGGAGAAAGTGCCCAGACTGACGGCCTGCATCCACCCTCTGTGCTGCCTGGGAGAATCCACATCATCAGTTACAGAGCAGGAAGCCCAAAAGACAATGGCTGAGCCCACACAGCGCTCAGACTTCCACCCACCTCCAGAAACGTCTGAGGCTCAGCCTTCCATGACCCCCTTGTCGAGCTCCTTTCTTAGGACAATGACTGATGGCGGCAGCGGCTGCCTGGGTCCTGGGGTGACTGTGGTGAGTGGAGCACTCATGTCAGTCTCTGGTTGACTTGAGGCATGACTGTTATTTTTAGTTACTGATAGGTGGGGGTTGCGTGTGGCAGCTGCAAACCTTTGTGTGCAACCCTCAAAAGCATCTCTTACAATTGACTGGGAGTCGCAGACAGCAGGCGAAGGTTGCTTCACAACTACATTTAGCTTATCTGTTCCGAGGGCTTAGTTGTCTGGTTATCTTGCATTCCAGGGCTCGGAGCTGGAACCCACGTTTCCTATATAGCATACTCTTTCTGCATGGATTAGGATTTATTTATTTGACTCTGGTACATCTGTTTTATTAGTTCTAATGTGCTTAATCTTATTTAAAGCTTTATTTGTATCTTATTTTTGCTTCAATGCTCTCTCCTCAAGCCATAGAATTAAAATATTATTGTAGTTTTTTGTCCATTAATTTCACCTCTGGGTTCTCAAATGGTTTTCAAAGCCAATACACATGGTTCAAGAGTGTTTTTACTCAGTGTTCTCACTTCTGAGTGGAGCATTCACCATTTATAAACAGAGGCTTGAAGCTCAAAGAGGTGGCACAAACCACTGTTATACTTAAAATCAGGTCAATAAGACTGGAAGGAGGAGAACACCATTATTTGATTAAGTTAAATACTCAAAAAATAAACCATTTGTTGGCACTATATAAACCTAAGAGAGGACTTGCATGTTTAAAGACATACACTGCAGTGATACATTTAGGAAAGACTGAATTAAAAGAAAAAAACAAATGTTCAGAATCACATTCGAACTTTACACAGAACCACTCCACGTCTGCCACTGATGGGTCAGTCTCCAGGTTTATAAGTCAACACAAGTGGTTTCCATTGGTTTCCACAGGGATGACACACACTCCCTGGCTGGAGAGAACCCACACAAACCATCCTGCAGCCTCTGGGACCTGGCTGGAGGTTGGCGTGTGGGAAGAGCCAGCCCAGGTGAGAGCTGGCTGGGTGTCAGGAGCACCAGATCCTCACCCTGGTGCATGAGGCAGGTGGGACCCCACCCCTTATCTCTGCGAGGAAACTGAGCCCGAGACCCAGGGAGGATGGGACAGGTCTGTGATAACACCTCTAAGGGCACTGTGATGGGTGCAGTGTGGTGGGTGCAGAATTGGGGGTGGGGGAAGGATAGTGACCAGCGGGTATGGCGCAGCCCCTGCCCAGGCGTCTGGAGTCATTGCGACAGCCTCTGGACCTTATTGAAGATGAAGCCTCTCTCATCATCCAATACATGTTCATTGAGTACCTGCCACATGGTAGGAAAAGTCCTAGAAGTTGAGGAGGAGACACTGAACAGGTCAAACCAAGCTCCTATCCTGTTAGAGATGAGGTCCTAGTGGACAAGGCCAATGGTGATCAAGCGATTGAACCATGGACATGGTGACACCAGGTGGTGATGTGTGTTCTGAGGACCGAGATGCAGGGCAATGCGATGGATTGTGTGTGTGTGATGTGTAGGAGTGTGTGTGTGTAAATGTAAAGAGTTTGTGTGGATTTATAAGTGGGTGGGGTATGTGTGGATATGAGTGAGTGTGCAGGGGTGCATATATATCTCTGTGTATGAAGGTATACATATATGCGCAAGTGTGTAAACATAATACAGGTGTGTTTATATGTGTGAGTATGTTTTGGGCTTCCCGGGAGGCACTGGTGGTAAAGAACATGCCTGGGAATGCAGGAGAATTAAGAGACCCAGGTTCCATTCCTGGGTTGAGAAGATCCTTTGGAGGAGGGCATGGCAACCGTCTCCAGTATTCTTGCCTGGAAAATCACATGGACAGAGGAGCCTGGCAGGCTACAGTCCATAGGGTCATAAAGAGCTGGACACAACTGAAGCGACTTAGCACACAGCATATGTCTACACACACTAATTCTAAGGTAGAGCAGGGATCAGTGAAAGCCTTTCTGAGGATTGACAGTTAAGGTGAAGTTTTTGGGAAAATGATGGAAGAAGGAACAGCAAGTTGAGAGGAGCTGAGTGGGAGCAGGTGAAGTCTCAGAGGACAAGATGCAGGAGACAAGGTGGGCGGGGCAAGGTCACATATGGAACTGGGGGGACATCAATGAAGACACATACTAGGGATCAACTCTCCAGGACTTATAAGATTCTGGGTGTGGAATGTGATGCTAATGGGGAAACCATGGATGAAGCCCAAACCTCTGCCCTGAACACGAAGGCAGCTTTGCTGTCGAGATGGGGATCATATGAAAGTAAAACATCCCAGGGCGGGGTACATCCCAGCGAAATCCTGATGGCCACATGGTCGGAGCTTCCTCAGCAGCCCCAGGATAAAGGGCTGTGAATATTTCTAGAATTTCAATAGCCCCAAGATCCAGATCCCCAGTGGGTCTTTTCAAGTGTGCCTGAGAGCTTCAGAGAATTCTTTTTATCATCTATCAGAGATAGATTATTCACATAGCTTCCAATGGGCACTCTTCATTTCTGTGTAATAGGTCCAGACACTCCCCAGAAATTATTTCATTAGTGGCCTCATTTTCAGCCTCACGTGACTTTATCAAGTTCTCTCTTAGGAATTAAAATGTCCTATCTCCTCTCCGCCTGACGGTGACTCCACTGCAGAGCTTAGTTAGCTTTGCTGCAGTGCTTCGTGAGGTTGCAGATTGTGTGCATCTAACCACAGGCAGTTTTTCACAACGAGACCTTTGTACACTCCCGGCAACTGCTGAAGGCATTCCCCTGGAAACGTGAACCTTTTCTCTCCAAACATGCACACCACAGGGACCAGGGAGGGGACATTCTACTGCTGGGAAACACAGGGGCTTGGAGTATGGACATAGTAGGGGCTGAGTGAAGACTGTTGTGGGTCCTGGAAAGTCAAAAGAGGGATGGGGCAGCAGGTCAGACTGAGAGGAGGTGGAGAGAGCTCTCCGCCCCAGGACTGGATCCTCTGAGGTGTGCGATATGAATGGGCCACATCAGATCTGATCTTAGAGATGTCCCTCTGGAGGCCTGGGAGGGAGGCGCTGGCGAGTTTGTTAAATAGGAAATTTCCCAGGGCGGTGATTGTGAAGTGCAGGAGCACAGGCTGGGAGACTCCCAGATGCTTAACCTGGCCTATATCTTGCCCCGTATCCCTCAGAAACAGTGCTACGCTGCTTGTAAGGCAATTAACCCCCAAACCGTGAGTTGTTTCCTTGAATAAAGGACAAGCTCATTACTACGTTATTTTATTTTCGTCTTTTGCTAAAAGGGATGTCGCATCAGCACCCCATCTTAAATGTTTTCCACAGAATTTTGCAAAGTTGTGTCTCAAATGTGCCACTGTTTTCACACCAGCACCTCATGGTGGGAACTTCTAGGTGGCGGGACTGCAGACATCACAGTCATTTTCCTCACGGCGTCCTATTAGCTGGAGCGTTCGTAGCCTTGTCACACTCAGAGCTCTCGTTAGGGAGGACAGCGTCATTCCTACCAGAAGGCTTCAGAGTCAGGGCAGAACCTGACCCCCTGATGCTCTGTTGTGAATCGCCTGGCCTGGCAGCATGGCCGCGCTCTGACTACCAAACTCAGACGTGCTGGTGGGAGACCTTGGGCTCCAGTCTAGTTCCTGTAAACTCGGGGGACACAGAGGTCACCCCAGAAACCTGGCATAGAAATTCATGTGGGTGGATGCTGCAGGAGGAGGAGAGGGCACACCCTTCCTGGGGCTGGTGAGGGAAGGGGCATCGTGGAACGGGAAGCTGGCTCCCCAGGCTGACTGTGGGGTATAGGGTGAAGTCCCCAGGGGACTTGAGGCTCTTATTCCTGAAGCAAGGATCCCTGCAGGATGCCCATTCAAGCCAAGTTGCTGGGAAGGCTGTTCAGCCCGAGCCTGGGTCTAGCTGACTGAGCCCGTGCTTAGGAACCTGGTCGACAGATGTCATCTGCTCCAGGTGATGGTCCCAGGATAAGTATCCACTCACCAGGTGAAAATGACAAAGGCAAGCCAACCTGGGTGACTGAAGCATTGGGCCTCTATTCCCCTTCCCAGACCCAGATTTCAGAGACAGATTCAAAGGCAGTTCTCCCAGGTCAGTCCAGGACCCTTTCCTGCAACTGTGAGCCCATATCAGGCAAAATCTCTTACATCACTGAAGGACAGTAGCACATACCACCTGGGATGTGTCCACTGGTGCATTGATTATTTACAGCTGTTTGCATGGAAGAGACAGCAAATGCAGGGAAGGCTTTTGCTGAACCCCCTTATCTGCCTAAAGTCAGATCCTTCTAGGATCTCAGCTGTCACAGATCCCCTCCTGGAAGGTTCACCAACGGGGACGGTTGGTCACAGGAGAGGAGACACTGCATCCAGACAAAGCTTGTCACAAGCTATCCTACCTCCCATCTGTTCTTCCAAGGTCCCCACCATCTCTCCTAAAGTACCCTTCACTCTCCCCTGAGAGGCCTACCTCTCCTTCCCCTTTCCTTACTAAGATCATTTTTAGTCTTTATTCTAAGTCAGCTTGGGAGAATTACTCATTTTCCTGGGTGTCTACCGTGCATGTTGAGGTGCATATGTTAATAAAGTTCTGTTTGATTTTCTCTTGTTAACCTGTCTTTCATTATAGGATTCTCAGTCAAGGAGGACACAGGAGCGTAGAGGGAAAATTTTTGTCCTCTTTACATCAGCAAGCTTAACAAGCTAGCCCTCTCTTACGTGGAGCTCTCCCAGCTGATGCTGACTCTTCTGTTTTCAATTAAGCTTGTTGATTAAGGGCAAGGCTCCCTTTGCTGATGGTTGTGCAACAGTAATTAGTATTGAGGCTGCAAAGAGCTTTATTTGGGAGTCACAGATTCAGGTAAAACCAAACAGAGTTCCAGGGAAGACAAAGAGTCATGAGCTTATAAAAGCCAAAGCCAGGAGGTGGCTCAAGAATTGTGATTCACTGTGATTCAAGAAAGGAAATATTTGTGTCCTAAGGGATAGGCTGTCATGAGTTATTTTAGGGTGATGGCCTGATGAATATCTTGAGTTTCTGGCACATATTATGGATGCCTGCATTAAGACAGTAAGTGATCAAATAAACCTTAATTATGTCAACCTGGTTCATAATACTTTTCAAGTCTACTACATTCTTCTACTCCTCTGTGCATTCATCCCATTAATTTCTGAGAATTCAATATTGAAATGTCAACTAAAAAATCTTAATTTATCTACTTAAACAGTTGTGATATATAGTGGAACTATATGTAACTTTGTTCTATATTTTCCAAGTCTCCTGTAAATGTGTGATCACTTTTCATAACTTACAAAATAAAGAATAAAGATTAAAAATGCAGTAAGTGGTCAAAAGATCAGATTCCATCTGGGCTGAAACATACATACGTCATCCTTCCTTAATGACCTCCCAGCTCCATTTCAGGGAGCTCTCTTAGAAAGTCACGTGCCACGGTATAGGGAAACAGGTGGTCATGTGAGAGTTATGCTTTTGGAGAGTTTATGGCTACATATGAGCAACAGGGATCCATCTAGGAATTGAGCTGTAAATGGCATTCAAACTAGAAGTTCACTGATCTTCACTGGGCTTCCCAGGTGGCACCAGTGGTGAAGAACCCACCTGCCAATGCAGGAGATGTAAGAGGCGCAGCTTTGGTCCCTGAGTCAGGAAGCTTCCCTGGAGGAGGAAATGGTAACTCACTCTAGTATCCTTGCCCGGGAAATCTCACGGAGAGAGGTGAGCTAAGTCCATAGGGTTGCAAAGAGTCAGAGATGACTTAGCGAATAAAATGACAACCATCTTGAGATGCTATAATAATGTCAAGAACCATTCTGTTTTGTACGACTGTCTTTATTATTAAAGATATTTAAGAATGTTAAAGATCTGTAGCTTGTTGGGAAAATTCGGTTAAAGCTTGTATGTGAGTAATGACATCTTCAAGTTCCAGTGAGGGAAAAAAATAGATATCAAATGGCAAACCTAGCCCATCCTGCTTTTTAAAAGGAATAATTTTGAGAGGTTGTGTTGAGAGTTGTGTGAATGTGCACTTCAGTTCAGGAAGTCCTGTGGTACAACATCCTATCCGCCTTGCAGGGACCGAGCCTATTTGCTGCGTCTCCTGGGAGGAGAGGAAAATGTCCGACAGATGCATAAATAGGTTTTCCTAGGTTATAGTTAGGATGATTTTGACATCTCTGATAAACTCAGGAGGCTTTCTTCGGGCCTCCAATAGCATTGCTTTCCCCATTTTGTCACTATTTCTGAGTTAATTCATATATGTGATTCAAAATTTATTTTAACATTAAAGATCTGATTCATTAGAATGGAATTGACAATGAAAATGGATTATTTCATAACACACATAGTTTTAATGTAATAAAAAGAATTATGACTGATAACATACTAGGACATACCCAAATTTTTGGAGTTTCCTGTAATTTCTAGAACATTTATGTTAATAACAGTTATCCATACAGTACAACCTAAGAAGATTTATCATCCTTTATTTGACAATGCTTTCCTTGTAATTTAAGCCTACCAAATAAGCTTGATTAGTTTAATGTCTCTTTTATAAACAGAGAAAATAAATCTTTTGAAGTATTCCAGGGACTCTTCTGGAAAATCTCAGTTATTTCCAAGTTAATAAGACTTCAGTTAGAATGTGATTTGTGGAGAGCTTATAAAAAACATCAAAAGTTTTAAAAACATTTGATCAAATAGGATCTTAGGTCCCTGAAAAACAATATTTAGTTATCCCATTTACTCAAAGTGACAAAGATGTCACAGGCAAATACAGAAAATTAAATAGTTGTAAAGAGTCTTACCTACAAGTAAGACTCTTTACAAAGAGTCTTTGTAAAGACTCTTACAAAGAGTCTCTTTACAAAGTTATAGAATCTTTGTTTTTCTATACAGATTACATCAAAAGTAAAACCTTTGCCCACAATTTCTCATTAAGACTAGACCAATAATCTGAAACACTTTGTTCTTTTAACAGAGAGGAAAAAAATGTATTTTTATACTAGCTTTTGATATTGAGTCATTTACTCAATTAAGTTCATTCCAGTCTCAACCAGTTCTGACCACACATGAAATTCTCTTCCAAAGATTTCTTTTTAATAAACCTTCTTTTACCTAAAACACACATTCTACTTTCCTGGCATATGTACATGTTTCTTTCCTCCCTCCTTCTCTCCTTGCCTCTCTCTATATATATATAACTTTAATCACATACATTAGACATTTTAAACCCCAAGAAAATTTTGATTTCCATTGAGAACTAAAAGGGAAGCAATTTTCTTTTATGTTAGTATTCTATAGGTTGGCAAGTGTTTATATGTTTGATAATTTCTAGAAATATGTTTTCTCATAGAAAAATTTCACTGTGGCACTAAACATAGTAATTGCCCCAAATACCTTTTGTTTCTCTGCAAAACTGCCTATGTTTATCTGCCTGTGTTCAGTAATTAATGTTTTGGTATCACATATTATTTAGGAATGAGCTACATATTGAATGACTTTAACTTAATTCATTATTTAACTTAATTTAGCAAAATGCTAAAGTTATCAGAAGAGAAGTTATCAGAGAGATTTGGGAGGCTATTTTAAGTTGATATATCACAAAACATAATTATTCTTAAAGCGTTCACCTAAAACGCTTATTCAATTTATGTTAATTTACATTCTTATGAAACAGAAGTAGATGTTTTTCTGGAATTCCCTTGCTTTCTCTATGATCCAGCGAATGTTGGCAATTTGATCTCCGGTTCCTCTGCCTTTTCTAAACCCAGCTTGTACACCTGGAAGTCCTCAACTCAAGTACTGCTGAAGCCTGTCTTGAAGGATTTTGAGCATAACCTTACTAGCATGGGAAGTGAGTGCAATTGTCCAGTAGTTTGAACATTCCTTCGTACTGCCCTTCTTGGGAATTAGAATGAAGATTGAACTTTTATAGTCCTGTGGCCACTGCAGCTATAAAATGACAAGATGATTGCTTCTTGGAAGGAAAGCTATGACAAACCTAGACAGTGTACTAAAAAGCAAAGACATCACTTTGCCAGTAAAGGTCTGTGTAGTCAAGGCTATGGTCTTTCCAGTAACCATGTACAGATGTGAGAGCTGGACTATGAAGAAGGCAGAGTGCTGAAGAATTAATGCTTTCAAACAGTGGTGCTGCAGAAGAAGACTCTTGAGAGTCCCCTGGAGAGCAACAAGATCAAACTAGTCAATCCATGAATCAAGGAAATCAACCATGAATAATCATTGGAAGGACTGAGGCTGAAGCTCCAATACTCTGGCCACGTGATGCAAAGAACTGACTCACTGGAGAAGACCCTGATGCTGGGAAAGATTGGAGGCAGAAGAAGAAGAGGGCAACAGAGGATGAGATGGTTGGATGGCACCACTAATTCAACAGACACGAATGTGGGCAAATTCTGGGAAATGGTGAGATGTCAACAGGGAAGCCTGGTGTGCTGCAGTCCATGGGGTCACAGAGAGTCAGACATGCCTGAGGAGCTGGACAACAACAACTTATTAAAGTATTTTTCTGTACAAATTTCATAACGGAGATAATGTAATATTACTTGACTTTTAGTAAACCTAGATACAATAAAAGAGTTATACTTAATGTTGCTAACTCTGAAGAAATGTTTATATTAATTAAACCAACAGACTTAAACTAGCTATAATATTGACTATTTTCCCAGATCAAGTGAACACAAAACTCATTTGGGTTGTTTTTTTTATATATTTCTGAGAAGTTTATATAAGTGCTTGTTGGTTTAACCTAATTAAATAGAGCTCTTTTAAAAATTAATTTTGGCAATACTATTTTGGAGGTATAAAAACCATTTTTATAACATACATGCATAGACATACATACATACAGGTAGGTATACACAGAAATCTCACAGTTTTCATTTTAAAAGCTTAGTTATAAATCAGGTACAATACAAAACTCATTAGTTTATAAATAACAGTTGAAATAAGTAAGTCCACTTGCCCAGATGGAAGTCTTTCATTATGTGTGGAAAAGACTTTAAGATCCGTATTTGTCCTTGACAAAGAATTTTAAGAAGGCTATTTGAGCAAGAGAGTCCTTTTAACAGCTTGTATATAAAAACACCTTTCTGCTTTTCTTTTTTCTTCCAACCTTGGGAGTTGGAGGTGGTCTAAATAAGTGTTCCCAGAGAGGTTACAAGCCTTTTGAGTCAAACAGGGGAGATTTTGGGATTGTTGAAAAAGAATCTGTGGATTTTAATTGCCTTGGACTGCATGTCCAGTTTTGCAAAGATTTACAAGGCATAACCTAAATGATAAATATGTTGATCCACCCATCCGACTACATTATACCTGATTTAAAAGGGACAGTCTTTACAGGGGGTGGGCAGTATGGCTGGTATTCTGCAAGGGCTCAGCCTCAGTGTTAGAACAAGAAAGGTCAGAGAGAGAGATGAATTGCAAGGAGAGCTTTGTTAGAGGGACAGGAAGGAGCAGAGGGAGCCAGAGAGAGAGTTCTCAGAAACCTTACAGGATTTTTCCAACTGGGAAATCCTTTGAGATAATAGTAAGTTAGTTTCTTCAAGGGAAGCAATAGTCAATTCATTTGGGGGCCTCAAAATATCAATTGCAATACGCTTCCCATGCTAGTCTTATCCTATAAGGTTTTTTTCTCCCAATTGAGCATGCAAATAGACTAATTTAGAAATCTCAAATGATCCCCAAGTAAACCAAAAGAGTTTCAAGTTGTTGTGGGTAATTTTAGTCCAACATCTGAGAAATATACAAGAGGAAGTTTTCAAATGAGCTGGAGTTCTGGATGATGACTGTCCGTCAGCCCTTAGAAACTGAACTCCTCATAACCGTACTCACAAAGTGAAGGATTTCCTTCCCAGATAAAGCCAACACCAGATAAACTCAGCATCAGATAAACCCCAGTAACTCAGAATCTTGACCAAAATGGGAAGTTAGAAATCCGAGAGGACTTACTCCCAAGACCCAGGGCTGCTGAGGAGATGACTGAATGATGATGAGGACCTTTCATAGGTGCCTTACTCACGTTCATGGTGGTGTTGGAGGTAGAGGTCTGGATCCCCCTTGTGACACCATGTAATGCTGAAGGTTAATTGGTATCAAAGCTATAAAAAATAATAAGATTTGCAGTTTGGGAGACACAAATCTGGATAAACAGAAAGAGTGTTCCAGAGACAAGAAAGAGTCAGAGGCTTATAAAGGCAAAAGCCACAGTGTTATTCAGGAATTATGATGGAGAGTCGGGCACGACTGAGCAACTTCTCTTCCACTTTTCACTTTCATGCATTGGAGAAGGAAATGGCAACCCACTCCAGTGTTCTCGCCTGGAGAATCCCATGGACAGAGGAGCCTAGTGGGCTGCCATCTATGGAGTTGCACAGAGTAGGACATGGCTGAAGCAACTTAGCAGCAGCAGCAGTAGCAGCAGCTGGTGCAATAAAGGAAATGCTGTCTTTAAAGAATATGTTGTCACAAGTTACTTTAGGGAAAGAATCCAATTAAGTAGGTAGTTATTTTAAAGTAAGGGTCTGAGAGTATCTTGAGTTTCTGGAAGATTGGTTTTGGATGCCTGCATTAAGACAAGAGATGTGGATTTGATTGCTGGATGGGTAAGGCACCCTGGAATAGGAAGTGGCAACCAGCTCCAGTATTCTTGCCATGGAAGATTCCATGGACAGAGGAGCCTGGCGGGCTACAATCTATGGGGTCACAAATGGTTGGACATGAGCAACTGAGCGTACAAGCACGTTAAGACAGTAGTGGTCAAAACAGCAGATCCTACCCAGGCTGAGATGCACGTAAGTCACACTTCCTTAATGGCCTCCCAGCTCTCAGCAACACCAACTCCATTTTCACCTTCTTTTACATGTTGGAGGCTCTGTTGCTGTGGGAGAAGTCACAGCTCCTCTTCCTAGAATATAAAGAATGAGTCCCTTTTCTCTGGGTAGAAACTTCAGTGCCCACAACCAGATGAGAATTCCAGATAACAAACTCTAATTGAAGAGGAGTGAGTGGGGGTCAGTGGTCACAGTGAAAGTCCTGCCCAAGTCTAAGACACACCCTTTGGCTTCAGACAACTTCTGACAGTCAAGGCTTCCGAGGGCACCCATCTCAGGTGAGGAATCTCATGTAAGGAACCCCTAGTGGAGGACTCTGCAGGTGAAGACCCAGAAGAGCAGTCCTTGGGGTTGAGCCCAAGGGCTTGACAGGCGCAGCAGCTGTGAGCCACGGGCCAGCTGACAGGTGGACGGGGCCCCTTCCCTCTCCCTCAGAGCATTTCTCTGCCCGCAGGATGGAGCTGACGTGTCTCTAGAGAATGAAGTTGGACCTGCTCCTGCACCCACAGTCAGAAGACCCTGGGTCCCCGCAGCTCCCTGTCCTCTGTTCCTCCGGGTACACTCAGGGCCGGTTGTGGGGCAGGAAGCAGGTTTCCTCCACTGTTCACACCTGTGTGAGTCACCAGGTGAGTGGCTTTGCAGGAAATGCAGCCCAGAGAGTGGGTCTGAGCTTCCCAGGGGCCCTTCAAACCCTACTCCATGTGCTATGTGAGCTGTGCCCAGGGATGAAGGGCAGGTGAGTTTCCTGCTCTGTGGCTGTCACTGCAGATTTGATCTACAGAAGGGTGAGTTTGAACTCCAGGGAGGAATAATGGAGCTCCTTTGTAGAGAGGGGCTCAGAGATTTCCCGAATGCAGAGCAGACCTCCTGCCTCCGCCCAACCTGAGGTTGGAACCACAAGGTAACTGGGTCCCTAAACCCCGATGCTAGTGGGCTCCGTGTCAAGGATCAGTAGAGCCCAGACTGCAGGTGAAGATTCAGTCCTTTCCTGCAACGTAAATGTAGATGTAGCAGTTGGAGACTGGGAGCATGCAAAACGCAAACATAGCATCTCACAGAATGTTCTTTCCCCTCTAATCCCCATCTGAGCTGTCAAAGGGACCCTGACACCTGACTTGAGGGGGTGGTGGGGTGTTTACTTTGCCCCTGAAGGTGCAGGAGGGAAGTAGGGAGAGGTCTGCAGGGAGAGGCAGCAGCTGAAGCAGGGGTCCTGGAATACCTCCCTGTTCAATGGGGACAGCTGGCAGGTGATGTGCAGGGGCTCTGCTGGGGGCCAAGATTCAGGACAGGCAGGACCTGGGGGTAGAGGATGGAGCAGAGCCACCTGCAGAGCTGGGCTAGGATGAGAGCTGAGGATGGCTGACTGGGGCCCACAGGGAAGTTGTTTCTCACCATCCCGTGAAGGGACTGCTTCATGGGTGGTGAGCTCCCCATCATTGGGAGCATACAAGCAGAGATGGAGGGACTGATCTGCAGCTCAGTCCTTGGGGGGAAGTTGGACTAACAAGGTTGCATTCCATCAGGTTCACTGATGATCAATCTTGGAAAGTTTAGGAAGCTTTAGTATTTTACTGTTTGGCTCCTCCTTGCAGAGTCTGACTCAGGGTTTAGGATGGGGCCTGAGGACCCCCTTGCCTCTGCAGATCCTCTCAGGTCTGAGAGTCTTGATTCCTGGGGTGTGAGAGCCCAGGCCTGGAACTGGCCTTGGACCCTGCCTCATGCAGACAGGTTTCCAGGAAGGCAGGCTCTCCGTCCTGGTGCTTGGAACAGCTCTGGCTCCAGGCAGATTCTCATGCAGTGTGTATTGACATATTGGGCTCAAAGCTCTGGGAATTCCCTCTCCAGGGGTGCAGAGTGTTTCCAATCTGCTTCCTGCCTGGGGTTGCCCATGGCAGCCTCTGCCTTGGTGGTGGGGCGGGTGGAGGGGGGTCTGATTTGCAATTCAAATAAATTTTAAGCAAGGAATAGTGAGTCTCAGAGCCCTTGGTCAGCTGCTGTATCTTGCATTATTTAATCGCAAGGGCTATCTGTGAGCAAGTCCATGCATTATCTAAGAAAAATATGAGTCATTATTTTAAAATACTTTATTTTTTTAAGTGTAGTTTTAGGTCCACAGCAAAATTGAGGGGAAGGTACAGAGATTTCCCATATACCCCCTGCCCACCTCTCATACACAGCGGCCCCTAGTAGCAAAACCCCCACCAGAGTCCATAGTTTATATTACATTTCATTCTTGCTACTGTACATTCTGTGGGTTTGGGCAAGTGCAATGAAATGTGTACATGATTAGAGCATCTTACAGAGCTCTACCCTAGGAACCCTCTGCACTTTGCTTGTTTATCCCTTCCTCCCACCTCAACCCCTGGCAATGACTGATATTTTTAGTCTTGCCACAGTTTTGCCTCTTCCAGAATGTCATATAGTTGGAATCATACAGTAGACAGCATTTGCAGATGGCTTCTTTCACTTAGGAAAGTGCAATTAAGGTTCTTCCATCTATCTTCTGGGCTTAATAACTCATTTATTTTTTCCAGCTTTAATGAGATATAATTGACATTAATTTGTGCAGGTTTCAGGTGTACTTGGTATTCTTGCCTGGAGAGTTCCCATAGCAGAGGAGCCTGGTGGGCTACAGTTCATGGGGTTGCAAAGAGTCAGACACAACTCAGTGACTAAGCACAACACAGCACATGGTATATACTTGGGCTTCCGAGATGGCGCTAGTGATAAAGAACCTGCCTGCCAGTGCAGGAGACTAAAGAGACGGAGGTTCCATCCCTAGGTCGGGAAGATCCCCTGGAGAAGGAAATGGCAACCCACTCCAGTAATCTTGCCTGGAGAATCCAAGAACAGAGGAGCCTGACAAGCTATAGTCCATATAGTCCATGGGGTTGCAAAGAGTCAGACACGACTGAAGCGACTTAGCATGCATGTGTGCATGAACGTTGTGGGTTTTAAGTTTTCTAAGGTGTACTTACAACGTGTTTATTTAAAACACCTATATATCGCAAAAGCTAAAACTTCTTTCACATCACATAATTACCATTTCTTTTTTGAGGTGAGAACATTTAAGATTTACTTTCTTAGCAAATTTCAAGTATATAATACAGTGTTATTAACTATAAGACATGCTTAGTTTACATTAGGTCCCCAGAAATTATTGGTCTTGTAGCGGGCAGTTTGTATCCTCTCACCAATATCTCCCCATCCCTGAACCCCTAGTAGCCACCATTCTACTGTCTGCTTTTATGATTTTTGTTTTTTTCGAGTCCATGTATAAGTGATATCATACAATATTCGTCTTTCTCTACCTGAATTTTTTCATTTTGAGTAATTCCCTCAAGGTCCATTCATGTTGCAAATGACAAGATTTCCTCTTTTCTCATGCCTGAATAATATATGCTGCTGCTAAGTTGCTTCAGTCGTGTCTGACTCTGTGCAACCCCATGGACCACAGCCCACCAGGCTCCCCCATCCCTGGGATTCTCCAGGCAAGAATACTGGAGTGGGTTGCTATTTCCTTCTCCAATGCATGAAAGTGGAAAGTGAAAAGGAAGTCACTCAGTCATGTCCGACTCTTAGCGACCCCATGGACTGCAGCCCACCAGGCTCCTGCGTCCATGGGATATTCCAGGCAAGAGTACTGGAGTGGGGTGCCACTTCCTTCTTGGAATATTCACATATATATATATATATATATATATATATATATATATAAATAGATACATAGATAGACATTATATATATAATACCTATCTATCTATATAATACATTATATTGTATATATAAAATGTCTATCGATCTATCTATTTATCTATCTATAATATTTGGGCTTCCCAGGTGATGCTAGTGGTAAAAAATAAAATCTGCCTGCCAGTGCAGGAGATGTAACAGACTCGGGTTCAATCCCTGGGTCAGGAAGATCCCTTGAAGGAGGGCATGGCAACCCACTCCAGTGTTCTTGCCTGGAGAATCCCATGGACAGAGGAGCCTGGTGGGCTACGGTTCATAGCGTCGTGAAGAGTCAGACACAACTAAAGTGACTTAGCACACACCTATCTATCTATCTATCTAATTTTCTTTATCCATTCATCCACTGAAGGACCCTAAGATTGTTTCCATGTCTTGGTTACTGTGAAAGCTGCTGCAAAGCACATAGGAGTGCAGATATCACTCTGAAATCCTGTTTTCATTTCCTTTGGACATATTCCCAGAAGTAGAATTACTGGATCACATGAAATTTCTATTTTGAATTTTTTGTGGAAACTCCGAGCTGTTTTCCGTAATGGCTGTACCAATTTACATTTCTACCAATAGGCCACCATGGCTCCCTTTTCTCTAAGTCCTCACTGACACTTGATACCTCTAGTCTTTTTGATAATGTCTATCCAAACTGCTGTGAGGTAGTTTTATTTGTCAGTTCCCTGATGATTAGATAAGAAAGCCTTCTTCAGCAATCAATGCAAAGAAATAGAGGAAAACAACAGAATGGGAAAGACTAGAGATCTCTTCAAGAAAATTAGAGATACCAAGGGAACATTTCATGCAAAGATGCGCTTGATACAGGACAGAAATGGTATGGATCTAACAGAAGCAGAAGATATTAAGAAGAGGTGGCAAGAGTACACGGAAGAACTGTACAAAAAAGATCTTCACAACAAGGATAATCACGATGGTGTGATCACTCATCTAGAGCCAGACATCCTGGAATGTGAAGTCAAGTGGGCCTTAGAAAGCATCACTATGAACAAAGCTAGTGGAGGTGATGGAATTCCAGTTAAGCTATTTCAAATCCTGAAAGATGATGCTGTGAAACTGCTGCACTCACTATGCCAGCAAATTTGGAAAACTCAGCGGTGGCCACAGGACTAGAAAAGGTCATTTTTCATTCCAATCCCAAGAAAGGCAATGCCAAAGAATGCTCAAACTACCACACAATTGCACTCATCTCACATGCTAGTAAAGTAATGCTCAAAATTCTTCAAGCCAGGCTTCAGCAATATGTGAACTGAGAACTTCCTGATTTTCAAGCTGGTTTTAGAAAAGGCAGAGGAACCAGAGATCAAATTGCCAACATCTGCTGGATCATGGAGAAAGCAAGAGAGTTTCAGAAAAAACATCTATTTCTGATTTATTGACTATGCCAAAGCCTTTGACTGTGTGGATCACAATAAACTGTGGAAAATTCTGAAAGAGATGGGAATACCAAACCACCTGACCTGCCTCTTGAGAAATCTGTATGCAGGTCAGGAAGCAACAGTTAGAAATGGACATGGAACAACAGACTGGTTCCAAATAGGAAAAGAAGTACGTCAAGGCTGTATATTGTCACCCTGCTTATTTAACTTCTATGCAGAGTACATCATGAGAAATGCTGGACTGGAAGAAACACAAGCTGGAATCAAGATTGCTAGAAGAAATATCAATAACCTCAGATATGCAGATGACACCACCCTTCTGGCAGAAAGTGAGGAGGAACTAAAAAGCCTCTTGATGAAAGTGAAAGAGGAGAGTAAAAAAGTTAGCTTAAAGCTCAACATTCAGAAAACGAAGATCATGGCATCCGGTCCCATCACTTCATGGGAAATAGATGGGGAAACAGTGGAAACAGTGTCAGATTTTATTTTGGAGGGCTCCAAAATCACTGCAGATGATGATTGCAGCCATGAAATTAAAAGACGCTTACTCCTTGGAAGAAAAGTTATGACCAACCTAGATAGTATATTCAAAAGCAGAGACATTACTTTGCCGACTAAGTTCCGTCTAGTCCAGGCTATGATTTTTCCAGTGGCCATGTATGGGTGTGAGAGTTGGACTGTGAAGAAGGCTGCACACCAAAGAATTGATGCTTTTGAACTGTGGTGTTGGAGAAGACTCTTGAGAGTCCCTTGGACTGCAGGGAGATCCAACCAATCCATTCTGAAGGAGATCAGCCCTGGGATTTCTTTGGAAGGAATGATGTTAAAGCTGAAACTCCAGTACTTTGGCCACCTCATGTGAACAGTTGACTCATTGGAAAAGACTTTGATGCTGGGAGGGATTGGGGGCAGGAGGAGAAGGGGACAACCAAGGATGAGATGGCTGGATGGCATCACTGGCTCGATGGACGTGAGTCTGAGTGAACTCCGGGAGTTGGTGATGGACAGGGAGGCCTGGCGTGCTGTGATTCATGGGGTTGCAAAGAGTCAGACATGACTGAGCGACTGAACTGAACTGATGCTTAAGTCTTTTTTTTTCTTTTTAAAAATTTTATTTTTTTATTTTAAAATTTATTTTAATTAGAGGCTAATTACTTTACAATATTGTGGTGGTTTTTGCCATACATTCACATGAATCAGCCGCAGGTGTACATGTGTCCCCCATCCTGAACCCCCCTCCCACCTCCCTCCCCATCCCACCTCTCAGGGTCATCCCAGTGCACCAGCCCTGACCACCCTGTCTCATGCATTGAACCTGGACTGGCGATCTATTTTGCATATGACAATATACATGTTCCAATGCTATTCTCTCAAATCATCCCACCTAATCAGTTTCAAGTTACATTTGTGAGTAGTGTAGGTTAGGGTTCTAATTTCACTCTTTTGCATGTAGTTACCCAGTTTTCACAATGCTGTTTATTAAAGAAACAATCCTCTTCCCATTGAGTAATCCTGGCTCTCTTGTCAAAGATCAGTTCACCTGTATATGCAAGGGTTTATTTCTGGGCTCTCAATTTTGTTTCATTGGATGATGTATTTAATTTTATGCCAGCATCATGAAGCTTTGATTACTGTAGCTTTGTATTACAGCTTGAAATAGGAAGTCTGTTGTCTCCAGCTTTGTTCTTTTCTTGGTATTGCTTTGGCTATTTGAGGTTTTTTGCAGCTCTGTACAAATTTTAGGGTTTTTATTTCCATGAAAAATGCCATTGGAATTTTGATAGGGGTTGAATTGAACCTATAGATAATATATGATCATTTTAGCTATAGAACAGACATTTTAACAATATTAATCTTCTAATCCATGAACACAAGGTATTTTTTCCATCTGTTTGTGTCTTTTTAAATTTCTTTCACCAAATTCTTGTAGTTTTTATTGTGCTTTCACCTTCTTGCTTAAAGTTATTCCCAAGTATTTCACTATTTTTCATGGTATTGTGAATGGAATAATTTATTTCTTTTAAGATATTTTATATTTAGTGTATAGAAACACAAATGATTTCTGTGTGTTGATTTTGTATACTGCAACCTTAATGAATTCTTTGATTAGTTCTAAATAGTTTTTGTTGGAGTCTTTCAGACTTTCTACACATAAAATCATATCATTTACAAACAGAAATTTTACTTCTTCTTCTGTGATTTCGATGTCTTTATTTCTTTTTTATTACCTAATTGCTTTGGTTAGGATTTCCAGTAATAGATTGAAAAAGAGTGGTGAGAATATGTACCCTTGTCTTGTTCTGGTCTTAGAGGAAAAGCTTTTGACCTTTCACCACTAAGTATATTAGCTGTGGGCTTGCCATATATAAACTTTATTAGTTGAGGCACATCTATGTCCAATTCAGTGAAGGTTTTTTTAAAATCAGGAAAGGATACTGTATTTTGCCAAATGTGTGTTCTGCATATATTGAGATGATCATATGAATTTCATCTTCCATTCTGTTAATGCAATGTATCACATTTACTGATTTTTTTTATGTTGAACCATCCTTGCATTCCAGGGATGAATCACAGTTGATCATGATGTACAATCCTTTTAATTGTGCTACTGAATTAAATTTACTAATATTTTTATGACAATTTTACATCTAAATCCATCAGGGATACTGGTCTAGAGTTTTCTTGTGGTGTCCTTATTTGGCTTTAATATCAGGGTAATCTTGGTCTTGTAAAAAGAGTTCAGGAATGCTTCTCTTTCTTCTATTTTTTGGATGGATTTAAGAAAGATTGTCACTAATTATTATCTAAATGCTTGTAGAATTCACCAGTGAATCCATCTGGTTCTAACTTATTGTGTTTGGGGAGGTTCTTGATTACTGATTGAATCTTCTTACCCATTATTGGACTATTCAGATTTTCTTATTCTTTCTGATTCAATCTCAGTAGGTTGTATATTTCTAGGAATTTTATTTTTTCTTAGGTTATCCAATTTATTGGTCTTTGATAATTCATACAATATTTTGTATTTCTTTGGTATCTTTGGTAATGTCTCCTCTTTCACTTCTGATTTTATTTCTTTGAGATCGCTCTCTTTTTCTTAATCTAATTAGTTTTGTCAATTTTATTTATCTCTGTTAATTTTTATTGCTGGAAAAGGACAAAATAGATGGACATCTTATGCCATTGCAATGTGGACATCAACCTTTAGCTCATTTCTCTTTACCACTGAATAACATTCCATTTTCTGTATTCACCACAGTTTACTTATCAGTTCACCTACTGAAGAGCATTTTTGTTGCTTCCTAGTTTTGGCAATTATTAATAAAGCTACTATAAATATCTTTGTGCAGGTTTTTGTGGGGACATAAGTTTTCATCTCCTTTGGGTAAATACTAAGGAGTTTCATTGATTGATCATATGACAAGAATATGTTTAGTTTTGTTAAAAAAACACCAAACTGTCTTCTGAAGTGGCTGTACTACTTTGCATTCCCACCAGCAATGTATAAGAATTCCTGTTGCTCCACATCCTCTCTGGTATTGTCACTGTTCTGCACTCTGGCAATTCCAAATAGGCATGTAGTGGTACCTCATTGTTTTAGCTTCCATTTATCTGCTGACATAAGACATGGAGCATTTTTATATGCTCATTTGCCACCTGTATATCTTCTTTGGTGGGACATACAAGTCTGGGTCCCTAGACCATTTTTAATTGATTTTCTTATCTTCTTCTTATTGAGTTTTAATAGTTCTTTGTATATTTTGGATAACGGTCCTCTATCAGATGTGGATTATCTTTAAAATCGTTTGATAGCACCTTTTACAGAGCAGATGTTTTAAATTTTGTCAGTTATTTCATCTGTGAATCATGTCTTTAATATCATGTCTAAAATGTCATCATCATACTTGAGGTTATTTAGCTTTTTCCCTAAGTTATCTTCTGGGAGTTTTGTAGCTTTACAGTTTATATTTTGGCTTATGCTCCATTTTTTTTTTTTTTTGCTTATGTTGTAAAGGTTTATGAAAAGCTTCATCTTGGATTCCATTATGTGTTTTTATGACTCAGTTTCCCCTCTTGTACCTACTCAGTATGCACTACAGTATCGGTGTCACTGATTCCTTATGTTTTCCGTATCTCTGCATCCTTTCAGATGACAGCATACAAAGAACAACAGTTATGCAGCAAAATACCAGCCCATAACATGAAATGCTTCCTTATTGAAGTTAGCTCACTGATAACTAAGGATCTTCTTCCATGTCATCTGGATTGGGAGCCATAATGAAGTGCTTTGGGTATACAAGGTTGTGTGTGTATGCATGTATTTCCCAGCGGGCATCGTCACTTTCATGTGTAATGTAACGTTCACCAATGCAAGTTTCAAATTCTCTAAGGTCAAGCCAAGTCTGATAGTCCTGCAGCCAGGGATGGCTAAGAGATTTGTCTACACTGTAACGTTTTCTCATCTTCACTTGAAGTAGGTTGTTTGTCAAATCAATTGCTTCACCAGGAATTCCTCTCCATGGATTTGATGGGTACATAAATGCAGCATTCTGGATTTGGTCATTTATATCTTCATCTTCATTAAAAGGAAATGTGCCACTGAGGCTCACATAGACGATAACTCCCACTGACCACATATCTAGAGAACGGTTGTAACCTTTGCTCCTAAGAACTTCAGGGGCTAAGAATGCTGGAGTTCCTATCACAGATCTCCTGAATGACTTTTCACCAATGATGCGTGCAAACCCAAAGTCACATAGCTTCGCCTGAGGAAACGGCTCTGCTGATGCTAGCAGCACATTTTCTGGCTTTAAATCACAGTGCACAGTATTCTTAAAATGCAGATTCCTCAAAGCAACAAGTATCTGTGTAACCAGGAATTTAGTTATTCGTTCTGGAAGTCGACTTTTCTCACTAGATAAAATCATTTCCAGCATATCTCCATGTAGCTTTTCCGTCACTACAAAAACTCGTTCCGGGGTTTCGAACATACATTCCAGGTTTACAATCCCAGGATGGTGCAAATTCTGTAAGATAGCCACTTCATTACGGAGCTGACTTTCCTGTTTTGTGGGGAATCTCATCTTATCAATTACTTTAATAGCCACATCCCTTCCAGTCTTTCTGTGTTTTCCTCCATAGACGATACCAAACTGGCCTGAACCAAGCACCTCATCTGCAAAGATCTGGTAAACAGTACTGATGTCCACATTCTCTTGGATCTGACAATTAGATACAGAGATACTGGTAGACAAATATTTGTGATCTTTCCCTTGGCCTGGAGAAGTACAGACGCTGGCTTGAGGCGTCACAGGCATGAGAGCTTGGCGAATGGCTTTTTCCCAGCTCTGTGCTACATCAAGGCCCACTCCAGTGGCAGCAAGAACAGGATTGTGAGAGCTGTCCCCATTGTTCTCACCAACGAAGTATACCATAGTATCAGTGATGATTTCAAAACAGTGTGGGTTGCTGCCTTGTGAAATGCTTGTGAAATCTTGTGGTGAAGATATGCGGAGAATTTCTGAAAGTGGAATTTCCTTATAATACTTTGATCCAGATTCATTTTGAAACAGTGTAAGACATGTGCTGTCCAGTCTCCAATAATGCCTCTTTCTCAGGGTATCCCTGCTGGTGTAATGGGCCATCCGCCCTTCCTTCACCATTGTGCTGCTCTTCCTCTTTGTGCGCTTGATGGACTGGACGGCCCTCATCAGCAGAATGTTATTGCTTGTTGACGGACTGATTGTTTTAACAGCTTCTTCGTCTCTTTCCACATCAAGATCAGATGGATCCAAGAAAAACATTTTATCTTCTGGGGGAGATGGTTCTTCTGTGTCATCCAAGCCCCTACTACCATCACTCTTCATGTCACTGCTGTCAATATCCATCGGTATATCTGTATCTGTTCCCAAAGTAGATGGTTCTCCATTGAAAGTAACCTCTCCAAGGCAGTCTCTCGGTACTTTAGATGCACATCGCTTATGGCAGCTGAATTTACAATCTTTACACTGCATTCCTTGGCGAAAGAGGCCTTTCAGTAACTGCTTGCAGTACTGACATATCGTGGGATGGGTGTATGAGTGAACCACAAACGTGTGTGGGACTTTCACCCTGCACATGACCATTTTTTCCATCCAGATTGGGCGACCACTCCAAGAAGGAATTCTCTTACTAGGTTCTTGGTGAACATGTGACTCTTCAGTGGGAAGGGCTATATAGTCAGTCTGCAGGAGTCTTGGAACTGAGAGGCCAGGTCCTGGCAGGGATACATTTGAGAGACGTCTCTTTCTTACACCACTACAGTTATTTGGAATCTTGAAGGCACATCGTTTATGATAATTTAATCCACAGCCTTCACATTTCAGTCCCTGGCGTGCCAATCCCCAAAGCATCTCACCACAGTAATCACAGAAAGTAGGCGCTTTGTAAGAATGCACATAGAGAGTATGTGGACGAATCTGGAAGTCTTCTACTGTGGCCAAAGCTGAAAGAACATCTTCTACAAGGTCTCCTTCATGTATTTCATCTGCTGAGGTAATGAGCTGCAGAATATTTTCTGAGTTCATATCATGGCAAAAAAGAAGAATTTTGTCATACATGCCAAAGAATCCACACTCTGGAAACGCTACATTAGAAGATAGGGACAAATCACATGAAGCATAAGGAACTTTTGATAAACAATGGAGCAGACAAGGTCCTTGACAGCAGATATAGATAGTTCCTGGGCTTCAATGGTAATGCTCTCCCATGTGAGGCCAATCTGCAGCAGGAATGAGACTGTATGCACTGAGCCTCTCGAGTTCGTGAGTGACGGTGCACTGAAGCTTCCATTAGAGAGTTGCGCAGAGAGTCCTGTTTTAGGACTTGAACACGGAGAAGGAGCTGGAAGCACACCAGGAAGTCTGGCAGGTATTACAGACTTCTGAGCTGATGGAGGAGAATTGTTTGCAGACATCTGCCTTTTTTAAATCTTTTAAAACAGTTGTCAATTCTTTTCCAATGGTTATGAAGAGGGCTTAAAATCACAGCGGTAAAAAAAATGACTGTAGTTTTGGATTTAGTTGAAAGCTTCTTTACTTCCTCTTTTAAGCCACTCATGCTGATGATGGCAAGTTCTAGAACTGTGAGTTGACTATACCAAAGGTCCCACTTCCCTGAATATCAGTCCCATCAAAAAAGTCTTGTTGTTAGGACCACAGCCAGGGTTTGGGGAAGGATTTAACATCACTGAATTATCCTCATCAGAAAAGAGTTGGCATTGTTTATCTACTAAACATCTTTACCTATTTTCTTTTAAGTCTACTCTTGTCTCTCTCTTTTAATTTCAGAAAATACATAATGAATAAGAGTTGTTTTTCTGTCAAGTAAAATCCTCCTAGTTTAAAAATTAAAAAGTGTTTAGGATTAATCTATTCAGTTTGTATCCTTTGATTCATTGATCCAACAGGACACTTTCTCAAATGTCCACCCTTCAATCACCTTCTCACATGTCCTCATTTTCATTTTGAAGGAGTAAATTTTTCCAAGATTAAGCACAAAGCTTTTAAAAATAGAACAGGTATATTCCACTTGATGAACGCGTCCACTGAGAAAGGTTGATGCTTTCTGAAATGTAGATAGCAGAGCCTGGCTCGGCCGGGCGTGAGAAACTCCAAGCCTGCCAGTGTCTGGGTCCTGGACCAGGAGCCAGTGAGGCTTCACGCGCCTCGCAGAATCCCGCCCGCCACAGGTGCCCCTTCTTCCCTCCCTCCCCTTATGCTCCATTTTGAGTAAACTTTTGTGAAGTCTGTGAGATCTATGTCTAAACTCAGTTCGTTTTTCGTATAGATGTCCAATTGTTCTAGTACCATTCGTTGAAGACCTTCTTGGCTCCACTGTAGTGGCTTTGCTTCTTGTCAAAGGTAGGTTGACTCTCTTTGTGTGAATCTGTTTCTGGGCTATTTTGTTCCACTGATCCATTTGTCTGTTCTTTTACCAAAATCACACTGTCCTAATACAGTACAATAAGTCCCCTACATACAAACCTTTAAGCTGTGAACTTTTGTTGTGCTTTCACACCAAAGAGATTCATGATGAAGGAAACTGCAAGGGGATTTTCTTTATTTGAGGAGACATGATTGATTTCTAAGGCAAAAGACTCAAATGTAGAAAAACACACAAAGGTTGCAGCTGTTAAGTCGCTTCAGTCATGTCCAACTCTGTACGACCCCATAGACGGCAGCCCATCAGGCTCCTCTGTCCCTGGGATTCTCCAGGCAAGGATACTGGAGTGGGTTGCCATTTGCTTCTCCAATGCATGCATACATGCTAAGTCGCTACAGTTGTGTCCGACTCTGTGCGACCCTGTTACCATATCATCTATGATGAGAAAAAAGAGCTACTACCCAGACATCACTGGATTGATTCTTCAAGAGGGTAAATAGAATTGAATCCGGCAAAGAACCAGAACCTGTGGCATCAATGTCAGGTGTGAGTGAAATTGCAGCTTGCCCTCCACCTCCTATTGCTGACGATCCTTCAGCTCTACCTTCTCCCACCTCCTCCCCCTCCTCCAATCAGCAACTTTTCTTGTTATTCACTCAATGCCAGCGCTTGTATGCCAGCTGCTTGCTGTACTGCACTACTGTATTTTTCAAGGTACTTTCCTGTAATATTAAAAATGCTTTCTTTTTTTTGTGCTTTTTATCTTTTTAGGTATTATTGTGTGTAAACCTATTACAGTAAAGTACTATATAGCCGATTGTGTTAGCTGGGTACCTAGGCTATCTTTGTTGAACTCATGGACACATTGGACTTATGAATGTGCTCTTGAAATGGAATTTGTTCATATGTATGGGACTTACTCTAGTTTACATTAAGTCTTGAAATTGGGTAACATCAATCCTGTAACTCTGTTCTTCAATATCATGTGGGTTCTTTTGCTTCTCCATATAAATCTTAGATTCAGTTTGTCAATAATGATAAAATAATTTGCCTGAATTTTCCATGAGACTGAATTTAATCTACAGATCAATTTGTAAAAAAGAACTAACATCTGGAAAATATTGAATCTCCCTCTTTATGAAGATGGAATGAATATCTTTCCATTTATTTAGTTCTCTGATATTCATCAGAGATTTTTAGCTTTGCTCATGTATATCTTGTTATGTTTTGTTAGATTTATACCTAAGTGCTCAATTTGGGGCATGCTTCTTGCCTTGAGAATCCCAGGGACGGGGGAGCCTGGTGGGCTGCCGTCTATGGGGTTGCACAGTCGGACACGACTGAAGTGACTTGGCAGCAGCAGCAGCAAAGTAAATGGTATTGTGTATCAAATTCCACTTGTTAAAAGTGGGTCATTTTATGAAAAGTAAAAAAGTATTAGCAAAGGCAATCATATAGATATGGTATGCAGAAAGTGAGGTTTGGTCTAACTTTGAGGAAGATGGAAATGTGATCTTCTTATCCCAGTTCAATTCAGTTCAGTTCAGTCGCTCAGTTGTGTCCGACTCTTTGCGACCCCATGAATCGCTGCACACCAGGCCTCCCTGTCCATCACCAACTCCCGGAGTTCACTCAGCCATACAGCCATCTCATCCTCCGTCGTCCCCTTCTCCTCCTGCCCCCAATCCCTCCCAGCATCAGAGTCTTTTCCAATGAGTCAACTTTTCTCATGAGGTGGCCAAATTACTGAAGTTTCAGCTTTAGCATCATTCCTTCCAAAGAACACCCAGGGCTGATCTCCTTCAGAATGGATTGGTTGGATCTCCTTGCAGTGCAAGAGACTCTCAAGAGTCTTCTCCAACACCACAGTTCAAAAGCATCAATTCTTCAGCGCTCAGCCTTCTTCACAGTCCGACTCTCCATCCATACATGACCCTGGAAAAACCATAGCCTTGACTAGACGGACCTTAGTCAGCAAAGTAATGTCTCTGCTTTTGAATATGCTATCTAGGTTGGTCATAACTTTTCTTCCAAGGAGTAAGTGTCTTTTAATTTCATGGCTGCAGTCACCATCTGCAGTGATTTTGGAGCCCCCCAAAATAAAGTCTGACACTGTTTCCACTGTTTCCCCATCTATTTCCCATGAAGTGATGGGACCGGATGCCATGATCTTCGTTTTCTGAATGTTGAGCTTTAAGCTAACTTTTTCACTCTCCACTTTCTCTTTCATCAAGAGGCTTTTTAGTTCCTCTTCACTTTCTGCCATAACGGTGGTGTCATCTGCATATCTGAGGTTATTGGTATTTCTCCCAGCAATCTTGATTCCAGCCTGTGCTTCTTCCAGTCCAGCATTTCTCATGATGTACTCTGCATAGAAGTTAAATAAGCAGGGTGACAATATACAGCCTTGACGTACTCCTTTTCCTATTTGGAACCAGTCTGTTGTTCCATGTCCATTTCTAACTGTTGCTTCCTGACCTGCATACAGATTTCTCAAGAGCCCAGACCCCAGCCAATTGTCAAATGTGCTAGACACATCCACATGGTCAACACCCCTAATTATTTCACCACCACATGAACCTGCCCTTCCTCTTGACTATCTATCTCACTCCCAGACTCTTCCTCCCAGCAGGAGCCACAGCTCCACTGTGTGGGCTCTGGTTCCCTACCCCCTCCCTTCCTCCGTCTCCCTGGCACCCTCCTCCTCCTCATTCTCCTCCTTACTTGTCTCCTCCCTTCTCCTTTCTCCTTTTCCCTGCTACCCCAGACTCTCTTTAACAGGTCCCATTGCTACTGTCTTTCCCCACAAAGGTTTTCCCCCTTTGCCTTTCCCATAGGGTGATATTTATTGGCAACAAGTCAAAGGCACCATGAACCAAAGGACTGGCAAGTGGGGATGGGGGAGAGAGAGAAGGAAGGGTGATAGAGATGAAGGGAGGGGAGAAGGGATAGAAATGCAGGGGGAGAGAGGGCCTCAAAGCCTTTGGACGGAAGTGACACTACATTCCCTTCACATTTATTTGGCTGAAGCAAGGTGATGCTTGAGCACTTCTGAGTTGAGCAGGGAATGCATGATCCTTTCCCAGGTATGAGAAGCTAATAAAAACAGTGGTGTCTGTTTCTTAAAATAGAGTGTCCTTGATTACCTCAGGGAATGGCTTAGTTTTTGAATTTTTATTGAAATTCAATTACAAATCACAAGTGCACAGCCCAGTAGATTTCCACCTGGGTGAGCACACCTGGGTGACCTGCACTCAGCTCAGAAAACAATCTTGAGTGGGAGACCCCTCCTGTCCCCTCCCACTCAAGATTTGCTTTGCTCTGGAATCTGGCAACCCACTCCAGTATTCTTGCCTAGAGAATCCCATGGACAGAAGGGGCTGGTGGGCTGCTGTCCATAGGGTCGCCCAGAGTCGGACACGACTGAAGCGACTTAGCATGCACGCATGCATTGAAGAAGGAAATGGCAACCCACTCCAATATTCTTGCCTGGAGAATCTCATGGAGGGAAGAGCCTGGTGGGCTGCTGTCTATGGGGTCTCACATAGTCGGGCATGACTGAAGCGACTTAGTGGTAGTGGCAGTGGAATCCAGCAGATGGCAACTCTAATCAGAGAAACCACTATTCAGTGTGTCTGGAAAATATAATTAAAGGCAACAAATTAGAAATATGGAAGGGCCTGTGTTGATAGAACTGTGGCTCTGGAATAGAAGGGTCTTCTTGATCTGTGCTTGAGATGTGTTGGTTCTAATTACAAATCCCACTGGACTCTGTTTTCATTTGGCCTTTCATTATCTATGGTTCTGGCTCTGTTTTCATTGCTTCATGTCCCCCCTTTATTCATAAGGAATCAATCCACCAGAAAAACCAATTAAAAACTAAAAGAGATTAAAGGCATTTACTGTTACCATGTGAACATTTCTATAGCATTGGGAACAAGCAGCTTAAAACCTACTCACATTAAAATTAAACAAATACTTTACATTCAGTGTTCATTTCCTTGGTCATATTTTGTGTTGTTTCTATGGAAACATGCAACATTTACGCTAAAAGCAGCACT
The DNA here is from genome assembly GCF_032405125.1 of Capricornis sumatraensis. Classification (NCBI taxonomy): domain Eukaryota; kingdom Metazoa; phylum Chordata; class Mammalia; order Artiodactyla; family Bovidae; genus Capricornis; species Capricornis sumatraensis. Next base: position 52,868,715 of record NC_091085.1, on the reverse strand, counting down.
CTTCATGGTTTACGTACTTTTATTCCCAGCTCTGGATACTTCCACTAACATCTGAGTACTGCTTCAGTAAGGTTTGTCTCTGATGTATGGCATGCAGTGTCTAACGCAGCATCATTTTAAGCAAGTTCTGTGGTAGGGAAACAGAAGTTTTGCTTTAGGGGCATCTGCGCTGTATCTTTGGGGAACAGAACAATGTGTCCCAAGGTTCCTTCTGATGTATGGTTTTGTATCTTTACAGTAAATAGAAGCAGACTTTTCAATGGCCTCCCTCCAGGGGAATTCAGCATCTGTCCCAGTTCTCATTCAACCAGCAAGAACAGACCTGAATTCCAATGGACAGTGGTGAGCTCAGACAGCTTATGATCAGAGATTGGAAAGAAAAATCCAAACCATCAACTCCGCTTTTCAGCCAAGTGATACAATTAGATAATTAGATAATACCCCTGTTGCCTCAAAAAGTAGAAACTATCAGGAGTGAGGCAGTACTCAGTAGAATGTCTGAAAACAGGGGGCTAGCTGGCTGTGGGGTCTTGGTGGCAGTACAGTTCTCCCCAGGGAAGGAGCTGGCTACAGTGACATCTGTGATTATGAGAGATTCAGACCATGGGTCTGTCACTGGGAAGCTCTGGGTGACTGGTAGCAAATTGTGTGAGATACAGACATGAAGCTGCTCTGCCTTGGTCATCAGTGTCCAGTTCTATGAGTCACTCAGTGTGGTTACGTGGCTCTTCTGAGTATGCTTGTAGCATATAGAGGCCCATGTCTTTCATACGACATGGCTCTTAAACACAAGCTGTCCCCCTTACTTGTTGCCCAGCTGGAGAAACATGGATCTGGTCCATCCCTGCAGGAAGACTGTCCGTGGTAGGTGCATGAGAGCTGCTGGGTCCTCATATTGCAGTGCAGTGGCTCCCTAAGGTATAATGTCAAGGGCAACTTTGATTATTCATGATTATATTCCATGTACTGACTTTAGAACTTAACTTCTGAAAAAGATATGACTCACCTATTCCATTAAAAACATGTAAAGTTTTTCTAAAGGGACCAACTGCCTGAGGGAACCCTCTATAATGCTAGGGTCAGAACTGGAGCCTCAGGCCAAGTGATTAGGAACAGGAAGAACATCTCGGCAGAAATGGTTGACACATTTGTAAAGGAGACTTCTATTAGCTCCATGTTTGAGGATGAAATGGCAACTAACTAACACAGAGCATTTACTATGGGCCAGCACTGTTCAAATTAAATCCACACAGAAGCCTGCTCTGCAGATAAGGACACAGAGACACAGAGAGATTAAGCAACTTCCTTGCTGCCTCCTAGCTTATAGACAACAGAGTGAGTGTAGAACCCAGCCTCTGTCTCCAGAATCTGTGACTTGACCACTACGCATCTGCTAATAGGAGCAGAATTCCAGGTTATTGATTTAAATGTGATCAAACCAGCTGGTCACCTTAGGCTGTCAAAATAGAGACTTCTCCCCAGAGGATTAAGAGTGAAAGGTTATTGGATTCTAAGTCTCAGTGGAGGTCACTTTCTAGGAAGCAGCTCCCTTAGACAGGATCCCTCTTCCCGCATCTACCTCTGGGACCCTGGGTTGGCCCACTCCAGCTGCCCCTGGAGGTGTGTGCCCCATGCACACAGCTCTGTTCCTGTTAGATGAGTCACACCCTCCCAGAGGCATCCTAGACCCTGTGCCCACATCTGCCTCAGCTCTGCATCCCCAGTTCTCCCACTGCTCACAGCTAAGAAGGCGTCTGAGCCCAGGATAGTTCCCAGTGGTCTCTCTCCTGTCTCATCCTGGGGATCCCTGCCCACCTTCTCATCTACCATGTCTCTGTATGGACATTCTCAGGAGCTGATACCCAGGCATCTATGTAAAAGTTTCTTAAAACTACCTTTTATGTTAACATTTGACCTGTAATTGAATCTATTCCCACACTGTGGCCAAGGTGGGTCATGGGAAAGATCATCCAGTCCAGCCTCCAACTTGAGTTTTCATCGCTGGGTTCTGGAAGGAAGACGTGCTGAAACCAGCCCCAGAGAAACCATCTGGGCACATTATAAGAACAGAGATGACTCAGGTACCTCCCACGCTCATTTCATCTGTAATAAAATGACTTCTGTGAGGCTCTTTTGTATTTTCATTATATTGACCTTTATGTTAGTGGCAACTGGAAAGGTGACCCCAGCTCAGCTAGTGAGGGCACCGGTACCAGGCGTAGGGCCTGTATTCAAAGAGTCTCAGGTAAGGAAGGGGAGACATGGAGACATGATTTTACACGTGTGAGAGCTCCTTTAAAGGGACGGAGCTGTGAGCTTGGGGTTAGATGGTGTAGATTCCAACCCAAACCCTTCTGCATTAAAAATGATTACCAGGTGGTCAAGAGAATAGAGCAGGGAGACCCTGAGGTCACCTCTTCCCATAAGCACCAAAATTACAACTCTTTGCAGAGTAATTATTGATGAGAACAACCTGAGGACTAGAAGAAAGTATTTTCCACAACTGAAGGCATAAAGAAGGGACCACCACAATACGGGTAGGAGGGAGAACCACAGCATTGTAAAGACCCATACCCCCAGGTGGGCAACCAACAAGTAGGAAGATAGTCACAACTGCAAACATTCTCTTTGTGAAGTGAGGAGTCTGACCTGGGTGCTTTCCAGCCCAGGGGTCCTGCACTGGGACCATGAGACACCACAACATCTCGCTTTTGAAGGCCATCAGGGCTATAGGAAACAGAAACTGCACTCTTAAAGAGCTCACAAAGGCTTACATGTCCTGAATTTCAGAACAGAGGCAGTAATTTGAAAGGAGCCTGGATCAGACCCACCTGCTGATCTTGAAGAACCTCCCCGAGAGGCAAGAAGCAACTGGAACTCCCACTGGAGACACAGTTGCTGGTGTCAGCTATTTGGGGGAGTTTGTTTTACCAGACGGACACTGATGCCGGCAAGAGACATTTTGGGGTCCTCTGTCTAGTCTGCTAGCCCACCAGTCAGTTGGCACAATTAATAGGGGACTCTGGACCTGTGGGGACCCAGCCCCACTTCCTAGTGGAGTAGCACCAGCTCAGGGATCTTCCAAGCCTCCCTAGACACAGCCCTGTCTTCAGTAGGCCAGTCCTGGGACATCCCCTCAGCCCATGCAGCCTGCCAGCCCAGGCACCATCCTTGGACACTGATGAGCCAGCCCCAGACTCAGAAATCACTGCATACCACAGCCAGACACTCTGGGATTCAGCCCTGACCATCAGTGGGTCATTGAGTCATCCCAAGGACTCCCAGTGCTGGACAGACAGCCATGCAAGGACATGACCCTGCCCACCAATGGGCTGTCAGATTCCACCAAGACAGAGCCTGGCAGTCGACTGAGTCAGGACCAGTCCCACCTATCAGTGTGCCCACAGTAGTCAGCTCTGCCAAACAGAAGGGCTCACACAGCCCACATAAAGGGCTCTCCTGGAGCACACAGTTCTAGTTCTAGAGGGGAGTGTGCTGTTGGTTCTCGTAGGATACCTCCCACATAAGGCCATTTCTCCAGGATTGGGAAGTGCACCCAACCTACCTAATACACAGAAATGAAAACAGAGAATTCGACAAGATGAGGTGAGAGAAGAATGTGTTTCAAAGGAAGGAACATAAGACTCTAAGAGAAGAGCTAAGTAAAGTGTAGATAAGCAATTTACCTGATGAAGAGCTCAAGGTAATAACCATAAAGACGCTCAATCAACTCAGGAGAAGAAAGCACGGACACTGTGAAAAGTTTAACAGAGAGTTAAAAAAACATAAAGAAGAACAAAACAGAACCAAAGAATATAATAACTGAAATTAACAGGACACCAGAGGCAATCAACAGTAGATTAAATGATATGAAGGAAAAGATCAGTAAACTGGAAGGGAGAGTAATGAAAACTACCTAAGCTGAACAGAAAAAAGAATATTTAAAAAGAAGGATAGTTTAAGACACCTCTGTGACATTTTCATTATAGGGGTCCCAAAAGGTGAAGAAAAAGAGGAAGGGACAGAGATCTAGTTTGGAGAAATAATAGCTGAAAACTTTCCTAACATAGGAGAGGAAAATTACTTCCAATTCAGGAAGTAGAGAGAGTCTCAAACAAGATCAACCCAACAAGATCCATACCAAGACACACTATAACTAAAATGGTAAAAATTAAGGATAAAGGGAGAATCTTAGAAGCAGCAAGAGAAAGCAACTATGCAAGGAAACTTCCATAAGGCTGCAGAAATGTTGCAGACTGGAAGAGAGTGGCATGATGTATACAAAGTGATGAAAAGAAGGAAAAAACCCTACTAGTAAGAGTATTCTACCAGCAAGGCTATCATCAAATTTGAAGGAGAGAGAAAGAGTTTTACAGATAAGCAAACTAAGAGTTCAGTACTATGGACTCAGCTTTACAAGAAATGTTAAAGGGGCTTCTTTAACTGTAAAGGTCCACAATAAGAAATATGAAAATGGTAAAAGGAAAACTCTCATTGGTAAAGGCAGATATGTAGCAAAAATAGTAGATCAACAAATTATTAAGCTATCATAAAGATTAAAAGACAGAAGTAGTAAAATCACCCATATCCACTTAATAATACACAAAAGAAAAATATGTAAAATATAAAGTAAAAAATGTTAACCATGAAGGGGGAAGTAAAAATGCAGGTTTCTTAGAAGGCCTTTGAACTGAAGAGATCATCAACTTAAAATAATCACAAACATACATACGTTGTTATAAGTAAACCTTGTGGTAACCACAAACCAAACATCAATAATAGATACACATAAAAAAAGGAGTCCAAACATAAAACTAAGGTAGTCATGAATTCACAGGGAAACAGAGGGGAGAAAAATCAGAAAAGAACAAAAAGGAGAAAAATCAGAAAAGAACAAAAAGGAGAAAAGTCAGAAAAGAACAAAAAGGAGAAAAATCAGAAAAGAACAAAAAGGAACTACAAAATGACCTACCCCAAACTAACAAAGTGAAGAGGAAGGAATACTTTCAAACTCTGTGAAGCCAGCATCAACCTGATAGCAAAGCCAGACAAAGATACCACAAAAAAGGAAAATCACAAGCCAATATCCTTGATAAACATAGACACAAAAAACTTAAAATCAGCAAATGAAATTCAGGAACACATTAAAAGGATCACACACCATGATTAAGTGGGATTTATCCCAGGAGGCAAGGAGAATTCAAGATATAAAAAAATCAGTGTAACATATCACATTAACATAACAAAAGGGTGAAGTAATACATGATAATCTCAATTGGTGCAGAAAAAGCATTTGACAAAATACGACACACTTTCATGACAAAAACACTTAAGGAACTTGGAACAAAAGAAAACTTCCTCAACGTAATATAGACTATACATGAAAATCCACAGCTAACATCAAACTCAATGGTGAAAGAGTGAAAGCTTTCCTCTAAGATCAGGAACAAGATAAATCACTTGCTTTAGCTATTTCTATTCAATATAATATTTCAGGGTATAGCCAGAGAAATTAGAGAAGAAATAACAGGCATTGTAGTTGGAAAGGATGAAGTAATGTTGCCTCTATTCACAGGCAACATGATCTAACATATAGAAAACTCTAAAGTCTCCAAAACCTAAAACAACTATTATAACAAATAAACAAACTCAGGAAAGTTGCAGGATATAAAATCAAAATGCAAAAATCACTTGTGTTTCAATACACTAACAGTAAGCAATCCAACAAGGAAATTAAGAAAACAGTTACATTTAAAATGGCATCAAAAGAATAAAATATTTAGGGATAAACTTAACCAAGGAGTCGAAAGACCTGTACACTGAAAACTATAAAATGTTGCTGAAAGAAAATAAAGCATTAATAAATGGAAAGATGTCTGTGTTCATGGTCTGGAAAGCATTGTTGCTTAGATGTCAATATTGTTCAAAGTTACCTGCAAATTCAATACAATCACTATCAAATCCCAAAGATGTTTTTCATAGAAAGAAAAAAAAATAGTCCTATATTTCATGCACACTTACAAGGCTCCCAGAATAGCCAAAACAATGTTGAAAAGAAACAAATTTGGAGGACTCACACTTCTTTATCTTGAAACTTACTGAAAAGACACAATAATCAAAATTGCATGGTTCTGGCATAAAGACAGAAGTACAGACCAATAGCATAGAAGAGACTCATTAATACACCCTCACATACATGGTCAAATGATTTTTGACGGGAGTGGCAAGATCATTCAATGGGGGAAAGACAGTCTTTTCAACAAATGGTGCTGGGAAAACTGGATATACATATGCAAAAGAATGAAGTTGAACCCTTATATTTCACAATATTCAAAAACTAACCAAAACTGGATCAAGTACCTAAATGTAATAAGTAAGACAGTACAACTCTTAGAAGAAAACTTAGGAGAAGGTTCATGATATTGCATTTATCAGTGATTTATTGGATGCAACAGCTAAAACAGAGGGAGCTGGAAAAAGAAAGTTGGACTTCAACAAATCAAAAACCTTTGGGCATCAAAGGATTCTCTTACGGAAGTAAAAAACAACCCACAGACTGGGAGAGATATCTTTGTGTTCTATATCTGATAAGAAAATGATATCCAGAGTATATAAAGAATTCTTACAATTCAACAACAACAAAAAAGAACCCAGTTACAGACTCAGATGTAGAAAGCAGATGTTTGGGCTTGGGGGGAGAAGGTGGCTGTGAGATAGATTGGGAGAATGTGAGTGACGTAAATATACTATCTATTTTACCATGTGTAAGATAGATAGCTAGTGGGAACATACTGTATAGAACAGGGAGCTCAGTTCAGTGCTCTGTGATGACCCAGATGGGTGGGATAGCAGGATGGGAGGGGGGTCCAAGATGGAGCATATATATGTATGAAGAAGTGAAGTCGCTCAGTCGTGTCCAACTCTTTGCAACCCCATGAACTGTAGCCTACCAGGCTCCTCTGTCCATGGAACTTTCCAGGCAAGAGTACTGGAGTGGGTTGCCTTTTCCTTCTCCAGGGGATCTTCCCAACCCAGGGATCGAACCCAGGTCTCCCACACTGCAGGCAGATGCTTTACCATCTGAGCCACCAAGGAAGTCCATATGTATGTATATATATGGCGATTCACTTTGTTGTATAGCAGAAACCAATACAACATTGCAAACAACTGCACCTCAATAAAAAATAAAAATAAACATATACATGCATACAAATATACACCCCTCCCCACATTCCCTGTTTGTTCTGCTTCTCTGGAAACCCTGACTAATACATGTATCAAGGCCCTGTAAAATAACCTCTTACTTGAGATGCCCAAGGACAATAGAAGCAATTTTCTTCCTACTTTCAAATAAATGGACAAAGGACTTGAGTAAACATGTCTTCAAAGAAGATACACAAATGGCCAACAAGCACATAAAAAGATATTCGACATCACAAATCATCAGATGAATATTACAATATACCAAACAGTTCACAGACATTAGGACTGCTACTATAAATAAATGAAAAATATCAACTGTTGGCAAGGAGATAGAGAAACTGGAACCCGTGTGCATTGCTGATGGAATGTACAATGGTGTATCCACTGCTGAAGTAGTATGGAAGTTACTGAAAGAATTAAAGGATTTTCAGGGCAGTAGTGGAGAAACAGATACAAACAGACCTATGGACATGGGGGGAGGAGAGGAGGGAGAAGGGGAGATGTATGGAGAGAGTAACAGAAATTTACAATACCGCATGTAAAATAGATAGGCAATGGGAATTTTCCGTATGACTCAGGGAACTCAAACAGGGGCTCTGTGACAGGCTGAAGGGTGGGATGGGAAGGGATATGGGAGGGAGGTCCGGGAGGGAGGGGACATGGGTGTACCTATGGCTAATTCTTGTTGATGTGTGATAGAAAACCACAAAATTCTGTAAAACAATTATCCTTCAATTAAAAAATTAAAATAAAAAAAGAATTACCATATGATTCAGTAACTCTGTTCCTAGGAATTGGATATAAACTCAATGTTCAAGGCAAGACAATTCATAAGAGCCGATGGCAAAATCCCCGATGTCTCCCCCAACATCACTCCAGCCCCTTGGGACACCCCATCACCAAATGCCCCTGAACCTTGATGGGGCAAGCCTGCGGTGCTCTCTGGACCTCATGTCTGTGCCAGGGGGTCAATGCCGCACCAGGGCCCCCTCCCATGAGGCTGTCTCTCCTTGGTGGACCAGCCTCCCACCCCTGGAAAGCAACCATGTCCCAAGTCAGGAGATAGAGCACTTTCCAAAATTAGCTTCCTCTGCCAGAGGTGTCTCACTCAAATAGCAGTCTCATAATTGCTCATTTGGGGATCTGATCAGGTATTTCCTTCACAAGAGTCTATGATGTTAAAAGAAAATATTGCATTTCTGAGCTCTTTTTTGCCAAAGGCACCAAATCTCGTTTCTTTATTAGTTTTCTGCTGGCAGGTTTATGTTTGGTTTTCCTGAGGGGAGAGAGAGTCTGACTTTCCAGCTCTGCCATGCGGCTCATCAACACTGTGCTCATAGCAGAGTCTGGTTCCAAGTCCAGACTCGGTTGGTGGAGGGCTTTCAGGGGACAACCATGAGGGCACCTGGTGGGGGCTCCGGGAACTGGAGTGCGTGCACCCGCTGTGACCCCCTCTGTCCTCCAGAGCCACACTCCACCCTCTTTCACCCACTGCACCCCCAGGAGATGACCTGGGGGCCGGGTCACCCGGGCTGCCTTGCCTCCTGCCTTCTGTTCTGGCCCCCGCAGCGGGAGGCTCCCGGGAGATCCGAGGGTGTGTGGAGAGAGAGGGTGGGGCGTTTGGCACCCACGCCTCCCTGCTTGGGGCCGCGCTGCTGGCAGGACCTGTGATCCTCAGCCGCAGCCCCTCCCCCTGTGGCCATCTCCCCCCACATCGTCCCCTCCTGCCCTTCGGGAGGGGTGGACACAACCTCCCACTGTTGTTCCTCCGAGTGTCCCAGCTTCTCAGTTTGTTTCTCTGTACAGAGTCCCTGCTTTTGTATTTCCTCATCCACACTTGAGAGGAATTCTCTTCCTGCCAGGACTCAGGCTGACAGAGCCCTGAATTGTTAATAAACAGTGAGAAAGTACAAGTGTCTGATCCCCTCCCTCACTTGACAAAGGATCAACCTCCCCTTAATTAGAACAAGCAAACAATCTCCATGTCTGTGTCTGACTTTGCCCTTGGATTAATGTATGGGACCAGAACACAAGATCAGACACTGCCCACCTCTCAGTCCACTGCGGCCACAACATGGCCCTCAAGCCCGGCCCTTCCTGCAGGCTGGCTGGCGGTGGGCAGCTGAAGGCAGGAGAGGTGCAGAGGGGAGGGCTGGGGAGTCTGGGGCAGGAAGTCCTGGGACAGGTGGGTCCTCGGAACAGTGTAGAGAGATCAGCAGGTCAGCAGAGAATCCGTGTCAAGAAAGGACGTCTGTTCTCCAAAGGATGGAGGCTCCAGCAGGGGCAGCCTGTTCCGTGAATGGGGAGCTCCAAGCCTGGCTGTGAACCTCGGAGCTGGGAAGAAGCAGCCATTTGGTGGGATGTCTCCCCCAACTCATGGGCCGGCCAGCTGCCACTTGTGGCTCTCATTCATGCTGACAAAAGCACGGGCTTCTCCTGGCTCCGCAGGGGCCATGTGTCCCCTGGCTGGTGGATGGTGAGCTGGTGGGTACCTCCCAGGCACGTTCTTGTCCCCAGGCGGCTCCAGCAGCCTTGTTCTCAGCTAAGAGAAGGACCTGTGGTCCAGAAGGAGTGGGGAGGGCGGGGCTCCTTCCCCACTTGGAACTGATGCATCACTTTGCTGCTTGTCAAAGAGATTTGTTGAGGAAAAAAAATAAATAAATTAAACAATGGAAAAGTACGTTGAATGAAATAGGAAGCACATGGAGGAGGAAGTCAAAGCATCCCTTTAGCTCCCACACAGTAAGCACACTGTTGATATTTTTCCACGTGGCGAATTCATGTTGATATATGGCAAAACCAATACAATATTGTAAAGTAAATAGCCTCCAATTAAAATAAATAAATTTAAATTAAAACACACACACACAAAGTTTCATATGTTAATGTCATTCATATATTTTGAAAGAAATTGGGTCACACTGTACCAAATATTCTTATTTTAATTTCATATTCTGACATGGGCTTTATCCCAGTGAGCAAAGGTCGACAGCATCTTTCAAAAGGGAAATACATCTTTTATGGTTTCCTTTGCTGCGAAAAAGCTTGTAAATTTAATTAGTTCCCATTCATTTATTTTTGTTTGTTTTCATTACTCTAGCAGGTGGGTCAAAAAGATCTTACTATGTTTTTTGTCAGTGTTTTTCCTATGTTATCCTCTAAGAATTTTAGAGTGTCTGGTCTTACATTTAGGTCTTCAATCCATTTTGAATTTATTTTTGTGTATGGTGTTAGGTGATGTTCTAACTTCACTCTTTTACATGCAGCTACCAGTACCTTGGACTGCAAGGAGATCCAACCAGTCCATCCTAAAGGACATCAGTCCTGGGTGTTCATTGGAAGGACTGATGTTGAAGCTGAAACTCTAGTACTTTGGCCACGTCATGCAAAGAGTTGACTCACTGGAAAAGACCCTGATACTGGGAGGGATTGAGGGCAGGAGAAGAAGGGGACGACAGAGGATGAGATGGCTGGATGGCATCACCAACTTGATGCACGTGAGTTTGAGTGAACTCTGGGAGAGGGTGATGGACAGGGAGGCCTGGCGTGCTGCGATTCATGGGGTCGGAAAGAATCAGACACGACTGAGTGACTGAACTGAACTGAACCCAGTTTTCCAGAACCACTAATTGAAGAGACTGTCTTTTTTCTAGTGTGTATTCTTGTCTCCAGATCAGTGCTCTATGATGACCTAGATGGGTGGGATTGTGGGGGATAGGAGGGAGGTCCAAGAGGAAGGGGATATATGCATACATATAGCTGATTCACTTCATCATACAGCAGAAACTAACACAGCAGTGTGAAGCAATTATACTCCCAGTTTATTAAAAAAAAGGAAGTATAACATTTCACTGGGTGGGTGCATCTCTTCGTGTAGAACCCATGTTTCTCTTACCAGAGCTGTATTTGTGGTCCACATTCCCCCAGCATAAATGTTGTTAGTGGAAGCTCCTGTACACTTGTCCTGTGAGCTGGTCCTTGTGGGAACTTATTCATTTGCCAAGTTGCAGACTTGATACCTATCATCAAACTGCCCCAGAGAAGAGCTCTACATCTGACTCTTCCCCAACCTGCGGGAGCCTGGAGGATGACATTCTCTGGATCCTTGTCAGCGAAAGTTATTATAGAGGCTTTACTCTTTGCTAAACCCAGTGAACACAAAGTATGTTCTTTCACTTGTGTAACTTTGATAAAGAGAGATGCAGGTTTTTTTTTTTTGGAGCTGGATTGTGTATCTTATTGTTTATATAATTTTTATGCTCTCTCTTTTCTCACAGAAATCTTCCTCTTATTGATTTCAATACACTCAATATAGTAAGGCATAAACTTGTTGTTTATCATATTCTCGTATTTTCTTTAAATATCTTCCTCAGTTCACTTGCTATGTGTACTTCCTTTGTGGGTCTACCCTGATGGGTAATTTTTCCCCTCATTTTTCTGATGTGTCTTCTCACAGTGTAGATGACTACCCACTATCTCACATGTACATTCCAAGTCGATTGACATCATCTTAAACAAGTGTTTCTATTCTGAACTGGTATGTCCCTCTTCTTCCCTAGTTGTGTCCATTTAGAGAGTGTTTCTCTAATATCTCAAGTGTGTCTACTATGACAGGAGATGACTCTAATTCCTCAGGTATTTTCTCTTACCTGAAATATCACCCCGATTCCCAGGTGAGTCTTCTCGAACTTGGGATGTCTCCATAATTCCTAAGGTGTGTCCATCCTGACCTGAGAGTGTCTCTCTTAGCACAGGTGCGTCTAAGCTCTCCTAATCTGTCCCTAATTCCCACGTGTGCCCTAATTCCCAAATGAGGATGTCTCTCTCACTTCCTAGGCTTGTCTATCCTGACCTGAGATTTCTGCCTAAATTCTAATGTTTGTCTACTGAACAGGTATGTCTGCCCGATTCCAAATGTATGTCTACTGACCTAGAATATCTTCCTGATTCCCAACATGTGCATTTTGACATGGGGATTCACCCCAGTTCAGCAAGTATGTCCACAGTCACCTGGGACATCTCTCAGATTCCCAAAGTGTATCTTCTCTCACTTGGATGGTCTTCCCTCTTCCCCAGGTATGTAGAATAGACCTGGGACAGCTCCTTAATACCTAAAGTGTGTTTGTACTAACATGAAATATCTCCCTAATTCCCATCTTGTTTCATATGAGTTAGGATGGATTCCCAGTTCCCCAGTTGTGTCTACCTTGACCTGGTATGTCTCCCTAAGAGTCTAGCTGTCTATTCTGACTTGGAAGGTCCCTATCTTTCCCAAAGTGTCCACTCTTACTTCAGGCACCTTCATAATTCACCCTTCACAATTCAAGTGTATTTCTACACTTGAGATGTCTAATTCCCCATGTGAGTCTTCCTTGACCTGGGCCATCCTTATAACTCCACATATTTGTCTACTCTTACTTGGGAGGTCTCCTTAATTACATTGTCTACACTGACATGACAGCTTTCTCTAATTTACCAGCTCTGTCTATACTGATATCCCTCATTCCTAAGGTGTACCTATTCATATCTAGGGTGTCTCCTAATTCTCTAGACATATCTATGCTGACTTGCTATGTCTACACCTTGTATGCTAAGGCACACACCTTGATTTGGGATGTCAAACTTATTCTCAGGAATGTCTACCTTGATCCAGAATATTTCTTCAATTCCCTTGTGTGCCCATCCTGATCTCTGAAATCTACTTTTTCCAGCATATGTCATCCATAGCTGTGATGTCTCACCAGTTCCCCAAGTGTGTCCTCCTTGATAAAGAATGTTTCCTGTGCTCCTCTGAGACATCACCCATGACCAGGGATGCCAACTTAATTCCCCAGGTGTAACCACGCTGAGCTGCATTCTCTCCCTGATTCACAAGGTATATCTATCTTTTCCTGGCAGTTCTCCTTATTTTCCCATGTCTCTACTCTAATTTTGGATGTCTCTCTAAATCCCCAAGAGTGTCTATACTGGGCTGGGAGGTCACCCTCATTCCGCAGTTGTATCACTACTGATGTCTCATCCTAATTCCTTAAGTGTGTCTATTCTGCTCAGGGATGTCACCCTAGTCCCTAGGTAGGTCTATACTAACTCAAGATATTCCTTCATTCCTCAGGTTTATCTACAGTGAACTGGTATATCTCCCTGGTTCCCAAGGTTGTCTACACTGATGTGGAATATCACACTTATTCTCCATGAGTTTCTACCCTAACCTTTGTATTTCTTAAGGCTTTCCAACTCTGCCTTGGAGTATCACCCTAATTCCCCATTTACGTCTACTCTCATCCGAGTTGTTACTCTAATTCCTTAGGTGGGACTACTTTGTCCTTGGATATCTCTCTAATACTACAGGCTTGTCTACTCTCACCTTTGATTCCTCTTCAGTTTCCCAGGCATGCCTTCTTTATTGTAGGATTCTGTATTGTTTCCTTAGTTCCCCATGTGTGTCTTTTCTGACCCATAGTGACACCCTGTTTCACTGAATGTTTCTCTAATACTGTAAATGTGTCTATTATCAAAAGAAAATTCTTAGAGCTTTATTTGATATGAATATTTTATTGAGTGAGAAACAAACTCAGAGGAACAGGAAAACTTCCAAACTGAAATAGCTAAGACTCTTGGCTCTCAGCAGTACAGCCCAGTTTATAAGGCGTGAACACGTAACTACACTGTTTGCTGTTGTGCTTGGTTACTGGGAACTCAGGTTGGCTTCTCAGGTGGCACAGTGGTAAAGAGTCCACCAGTCAGTAGAGGGGACTGAGGAGACACAGCTTCAGTCCCTGGGTGGGGAGGATCCCCTGGAGGAGGAAATGGCAACCCACTCCAGTGTTCTTGCCTGGGAAATTCAAGGGACAGAAGAGCCTACTGCTGCTGCTGCTGCTAAGTCGTTTCAGTCGTGTCCGACTCTGTGCGACCCCATAAACGGCAGCCCACCAGGCTCCCCCGTCCCTGGGACTCTCCAGGCAAGAACACTGGAGTGGGTTGCCATTTCCTTCTCCAATGCATGAAAGAGAAAAGTTCAAGTGAAGTCGCTCAGTCGTGTCCAACTCTTAGTGACCCCATGGACTGCAGCCTACCAGGCTCCTCCATCCATGGGATTTTCCAGGGAAGAGTACTGGAGTGGGGTGCCATTGCCTTCTCCACAGAAGAGCCTGGTGGGCTACAATCCACGGGGTCACAAAAAGTCACATCTGACTGAGCAATTGAGCATGCGCACACTAAAAGCTCACATTCCTTTTCATTACAGGAAATCACTTGACTGTAGCTGATTAGCTTGAAAGCTGTAATGGCTTGCTGACATGAAGAAGCTTATGTTTTGTTTAAAATCAGAGTCAGCACTTTGCTAATTAGGACACTTGCAAGTTTTGGTTAGGTGATTATGAGTCTTTGGTCTTGGGGTATGTTCAAATTGCATCCTCTATTCTTTCTTTCCCTCTTTCCTTTCTTTTTTTAAACAGCTCCCCCACCCCACCACTGCTTTTGATCATTCTCTTCATTGAATCAAGAGCGGCCAACTATTTAGCATTATTCTTGGCCAATACTTGTTCCTTTTTCTGTGGACATCTAAAGACCATGAATCAGAATCTCAGTAGGTTTTTCTGATGATTCTTTTTTTAATTAAAATATTATTTTATATTGGAGTATAGTCGATTGCCAATGTTGTGTTAATTTCAGGTGTACAACAATCTTCCGATGATACTTGCTCATATAGCTATTGTTGCTCAATTCACACAAAGATCATTTGATTAGTCAATGGCTGCTGAAAACCACTGAAGATGCATGAGAAAATACAATACATAAGGGACATTTTAAATATGATTAATAGGAGGATAATAGCAGGTGTTTGAAAAAATCCCCAAACCAAGGTGCCCATTTGCCCAAATTTAACCAATAAAAAAGATCAAATGGGTTATGATCAGATTCAGTTTTTGCTTTTACAAGCCAAACTACATTATTTGCATAATGTTTAACTGGGTTTCAATTTTCTTTCTGAGTTATTTATATAAGCAAGATATATTGTATTAATATTAGTAATAATGTATATTTCTTCTTGTTCAGCTAATAAACAGTCTAATGGTAACCCACTCCAGTATTATTGCCTGGACCATCCCATGGACAGAGAAGTCTGGCAGGCTCCAGTCCATGGGGTCACAAAGTGTTGGACACAACTGAGTGACTGAGTATGCATGCCATTGTCTAATATAACTCCAGCTAAAGAGCTCATAGATTCTTCTTGTAATTATAGGGATTCTACTATAGATAAGGTCTGTTAGATAAGATAATGAGTGTAAACTGGACAGCCCTGGGGAATTTTGGAGACGTAACTTGTAAAGGTGGAGAAGGCAATGGCACCCCACTCCAGTACTCTTGCCTGGAAAATCCCATGGATGGAGAAGCCTGGTAGGCTGCAGTCCATGGGGTCACTAAGAGTCGGACATGACTGCAGGGACTTAGCAATAGCAGCAGCAGCCTGTAAAGGTAGGCCTCCTGGGCAACTAGGTCAAAATCTCAGATCAGACTAGACACATTTGATGAATTAGGCAGACATACTATGTCAGGGCAGACACACTAGGGGAACAAGGTATACCTCCCATGCAGGAATAGCAATATTTGGAGTTTAGAGAGAATTATAAGTCAGGGTGGATGTAATTGGAATGTAGGGATAATTGTAGGTCATAATAAACCTTGGGAATTATGGATACATCCAAAGTGAATGTAGACATAACTGGGAAATCTCCATTAAGTGTAGACAAATCTGTAGAATTGAAGTGACACCCAGGTAATAGTTGTCACACTTGGGAAAAAGACAGACATTTCAGGTAAGTGTACACAGACCTGAGTTATTAAGCAGGATACCTTGGTGTATATAATCTGAACCTGATAAGTAGGGAGGCATCCTTGATGATATGCCAAACTGAATGTGGAGAATAGCAAGGAGAGATAAGAAGGCCTTCTTAAATGAACAATGTAAAGAAATGAAGGCAAATAATAGACTGTAAAAGATTAGAGTTCTCTTCAAGAAAATTGGAGTTATCAAAGGAGTATTTCATGCAAGGATGGGCACAATAAAGGACAGAAATGTTAAGGACCTAACAGAAGCAGAAGAGATTAAGAAGTGGCAACAATATACAGAAGAGCTATACCAAAATAGGCTTAATAACCTGGATAACCACCGTGGTGTGGGCACTCTCCTAGAGCCAGATATCCTGGCATATAAAGTCAAGTGGGCCTTAGGAAGCATTGCTATGAATAAAGCTAGTGGAGGTGATGGAATTCCAGCTGAGCTATTTCAAATACTAAAATAAAATGCTGTTAAAATGCTGCAGTAAGTATGTCAGCAAATTTGGAAAACTTAGTAGTGGCCACAGGACTGGAAAACATTAGTTTTCATTCCAGTCTCAAAGAAGGGCAATGCCAAAAAATGTTCAAACTACCATACAATTGAGCTCATTTCACATGCAAGCAAGGTTATGCTCAATAATACCCTTTAAGGGGCTTCAGTAGTACATGAACCCAGAAATTCCAGATGTACAAGCTGGATTTAGACAAGGCAGAGGAACCAGAGATCAAATTGCCAGCATTCATTAGATCATAGAGAACGCAAAAGAATTCCAGAAAAACACCTACTTCTGCTTCACTGACTTTGCTAAAGCCTTTGACTGTATGGATTACAGCAAACTGTGGAAAATTCTTAAAGAGATGGGAATTCCAGACCACCTTACCTGCCTCCTGAGAAACCTGTTTGCACATTGGGAAGCAACAGTCAGAACCAGACATGGAACAACTGAACTGGTTCAAAATTGGGAAAGGAATACAAGGAGACTGCATACTGCCATGCTGTCTATTTAATTTCTATGCAGAGTACATCATGCAAAATGCTGAGCTGGATGAAGTAAAAGCTGGAATCAAGATTGCTGGGAGAAATATCAGCAACCTCAGATATGCTGATCAGTTCAGTTCAGTTCAGTCGCTCAGTCATGTCCGACTCTTTGCGACCCCATGAATTGCAGCACGCCAGGCCTCCCTGTCCATCACCAACTCCCGGAGTTCACTCAAACTCACATCCATCGAGTCAGTGATGCCATCCAGCCATCTCATCCTCTGTCGTCCCCTTCTCCTCCTGCCCCCAATCCCTCCCAGCATCAGAGTCTTTTCCAATGAGTCAACTCTTTGCATGAGGTGGCCAACATACTGGAGTTTCAGCTTTAGCATCATTCCTTCCAAAGAAATCCCAGGGCTAATCTCCTTCAGAATGGACTGGTTGGATTTCCTTGCAGTCCAAGGGACTCTCAAGAGTCTTCTCCAACACCACAGTTCAAAAGCATCAGTTCTTCGGCGCTCAGCCTTTTTCACAGTCCAACTCTTACATCCATACATGACCACAGGAAAAACCATAGCCTTGTCTAGACGGACCTTAGTCAGCAAAGTAATGTCTCTGCTTTTGAATATGCTATCTAGCTTGGTCATAACTTTTCTTCCAAGGAGTAAGCGTCTTTTAATTTCATGGCTGCAGTCACCATCTGCAGTAATTTTGGAGCCCCAGAAAATAAAATCTGACACTGTTTCCACTGTTTCCCCATCTATTTCCCATGAAGTGATGGGACCAGATGCCATGATCTTCATTTTCTGAATGTTGAGCTTAAAGCCAACTTTTTCACTCTCCTCTTTCACTTTCATCGAGAGGCTCTTTAGTTCCTCTTCACTTTCTGCCATAAGGGTGGTGTCATCTGCATATCTGAGGTTATTGATATTTCTCCCGGCAATCTTGATTGCAGCTTGTGTTTCTTCCAGTCCAACATTTCTCGTAATGTACTCTGCATAGAAGTTAAATAAGCAGGGTGACAATATACAGCCTTGACGTACTCCTTTTCCTATTTGGAACCAGTCTGTTGTTCCATGTCCAGTTCTAACTGTTGCTTCCTAACCTGCACACAGATTTCCCAAGAGGCAGGTCATGTGGTCTAGTATTCCCATCTCTCTCAGAATTTTCCACAGTTTATTGTGATCCACACAGTCAAAGGCTTTGGCATAGTCAATAAAGCAGAAATAGATGTTTTTCTGGAACTCTCTTGTTTTTTCCATGATCCAGCAGATGTTGGCAATTTGATATCTGGTTCCTCTGCCTTTTGTAAAACCAGCTTGAACATCTGGAAGTTCACAGTTCACTTATTGTTGAAGCCTGGCTTGGAGAATTTTGAGCATTACTTTACTAGCATGTGAGATGAGTGCAACTGTTCAGTAGTTTGAGCATTCTTTGGCATTGCCTTTCTTAGGGATTGGAATGAAAAATGACCTTTTCCAGTCCTGTGGCCACTGCTGAGTTTTCCAAATTTGCTGGCATATTGAGTGCAACACTTTCACAGCATCATCTTTCAGGATTTGAAATAGCTCAACTGGAATTCCATCACTTCCACTAGCTTTGTTCGTAGTGATGCTTTCTAAGGCCCACTTGACTTCACATTCCAGGATGTCTGGCTCTAGATGAGTGATCACACCATTGTGATTATCCGGGTCATGAAGATCTTTTTTGTACTGATGATACCACTCTAATGGCATAAAGTGAAGAGAAACTAAAGAGCCTCTTGATGAGGGTGAAAAAGAGTGAAAAAAACTGGCTTGAAACTCAACATTAAAAAAACTAAGATTATGGCATCTGGTCCCATCACTTAATGGCAAATACAACGGGGAAAAGTGGAAGCAGTGACAGATTTTCTTTTCTTTGGCTCCAAAATCACTTCAGATGGTGACTGCAGCCATGAGATTAAAAGACTCTTGCTACTTGGAAGGAAAGCTGTGACAAACCTAGACCAGAGTATTAAAAATCAGAGACATCACTTTACTGACAAGGTTTGTATAATCAAAGGTATGGTTTTTCCAGTAGTCATGTATGAATGTGAGAGTTGGAGTATAAAGAAAGCTGAGTGTTGAAGAATTGATGCTTTTGAACTGTGGTGCTGAAGAAGACTCTTGAGAGTCCCTTGGACAGCAAGGAGATCAAACCAGTCACTTCTAAAGGAAATCAATTCTGAATATTCTTTGGAAGGACTAATGCTGAAGCTCCAGTGCTTTGGCCACCTGATGTGAAGAGCTGATTCACTGGAAAAGACCCTGATATTGGGAAGGATTGAAGGCAAAGGGAGAAAGGGGTGGCAGTGAATGAGATGGTTAGATAGCATCACTGACTCATGGACATGAATTTAAGCCAACTTCAGGAGATAGTGGAGGACAGAAGAACCTGGCATGCTGCAATCCATGGCGTCACAAAGAGCTGGGCACTACTTAGCAACTGAACGGCAGTCCTTGAGCAGAGTAGAGATAGCTGGGGAATTGGGGAGATATTCAAGTTCAAAGTATCTATTAGCAGTATTCACATGGTGGAATGTTCCCGAATGTGTCTGCCCCTGGTGTCTATGTCTCCAGGATGTTCTAGCTTTTTAGCAGACTCTCCAAGACCAGCAGATACATTTTATATTCTCTGTGGAATTTTCAATTATTGAAACTGTACTGAAAGAAAAGCATAAAATGGTAATGAATTTTGAGGAGAAGGGCAATTCTTTTGGGTCAAGATGATGCTGGTAGAGCTGGTGGTGAAGATGGTCTTCCATCTGTCTGTGAATGTAGTTCAAGCAGTCCTGAAATTTACAAGCAATCTGAGGGCTCATGCTCCTGTAATATAAATAATCCAATGTTTAAATAGTTATAATAAAATATACATCAAACAACTAGAGAAAGAGTAGACACACTTGAGGAAACATAGAGACTTCAGGCCAGTGTAGAAATGCTCAGGGAATGAAGGTGACATGCTGGGTCATGGTAGCTTCCCCTGGGGAAAGAGGTCATGTGTCAGGTGGCACACACGTAGGGTTTTAGGGAGACATCCAAATTCACAGTAGATGTAAGTGAAGGATAAATGATACATCTCAGGTTGTGATTTTAAAAAAAGACAAATTTGAGGGAGACATCCTATGTCAGAGTAGACACTCCTGGGGAACTGGGGAGTCAGAGTAGAAATGAAATACTGGGTATTTCAAAGCAGCAGTATTTTCAGTTTGCATTAGATTCTCCATGAAACTGTAGAGGCACCCCTGGCCTGTAGGGGAAGGGAAATGCTGGCAAAGTTCCTGTTATCCATTTTAGTGCACCCAAACATGTATTTTCCCCCAAAGGTATTCTGAAATCTTCCTTCAGGAAGGCTGCTGCTGCTGCTGCTAATTCGCTTCAGTTGTGTTCGACTCTGTGTGACCCCATAGATGGCCTCCCACCCGGCTCCCCCATCCCTGGGATTCTCCAGGCAAGAACACTGGAGTGGGTTGCCATTTCCTTCTCCAATGCATGAAAGTGAAAAGTGAAAGTGAAGTCTCTCAGTCGTGTCCGACTCTTAGAGACCTCATGGACTGCAGCCTACCAGGCTCCTCCGTCCATGGGATTCTCCAGGCAAGAGGACTGGAGTGGGGTGCCATGGCCTTCTCTGCTCAGGAAGGCTAGACTTCTACAAAGTCTCCCTTGTCTGTGGGTTTCTGCCCAAGTGAATGACAACAGAAATATTAGGGTAGACACTACTGATGAAAGAGGAAAATGCCTCAAGTCAAAGTAGGCACACTTTGGGGTTTAGAGCCAACTCAGTTTAGTGTAGCTATCTATACCTGGGAAATCAGGGAGATATTCCATGTCAGGTAGACACACTTGGGTGACTAGTGAGATACCTCAACTCAGGGTAGAAACACCTGGGTAATTAGAGAGATGTCACAGTTGGTGTTAGAGACGTCACAGTTGGTGTTAGAGACATCACAGTCAGTGTTAGACACACCTGGGCTGTTAAAGAGACATGATAGTTCAAGGTGGGGCTTCCCTGGTGACTCAGGGTAAAGAATCTGCCTGCAATGCAGGAGCCGCAGGAGACTTGAGTTTGATTCCTGGTTTGGAAAGATCCCCTGGAGGAGGCCATGACAATCCCCTCCAGTATTCTTGCCTGGAGAGTCGCATGAACAGAGGAGCCTGGTGGGCTACAGTCCATTGGGTTGCAAAGAGTCAGATATGACTGAAGTGACTTAGCATGCACATACTTGGGGAATTAGTGTGACATCTAAGGTCAGATTAGAGGCATGTGAATTAGGGAGATTTCCTTGTACTGGGGTTTTATGTGGACATACAAGGTCAAGATAGACATACCTGTGGAACTCAGGAGACATCCTAACTCTTGGAAAGCACACATGGGGAATTAGACATCACAGGTCAATGTGAATACACCTGCAAAATTATGAACACATCCAAGGTCAGGTTATACATACCTGGGATTCTAGGAGGACATCCCTGTTCAGAGTAGAGACATCTGTGCAATTAGACAAATATTCCAGTTATGAAGAGATAGACTGCAGTAGTTAGGAAGACATGTAAGATTAAGGTGGGCACACCTCTAGAAACAGAAAGGCAGCTCAGGTCAGGGTGGACACACATGAGGTGTTAGGTAAGCATAACAAACCAGGAGCACACACCAGAGGGGAGCTGGGGAAATATCCCAGGTTATTTTAGACATACCTGAAATCGTAGAAAGTTATTCAGAGCATCTTGGCAGCATAAGATAGCGATCCTTTTTGTCCCTCTTTTAAAACAACTAACCAGGCATCCATCACAAACAAAAGTGCTTCTAGGAGGTGTGGGATATAGCATCATATGCCAAAGGATCCAGGAGGAGTGTCACCCAGCTGTGCATCAGGTATGCGCTGTGAAATCAGCAGGAGCTAGCTAATCTGTTCAAGTTGTCTCAGCTCCTGTTTGGGAAAACCCGAGAGCATCAACTCGGGCAGAAACTCACAGACCAGGGAGACTTCGTAGAAATCTACCCTGAGGGGATATTCCAGAATGTCTTTGGGGAAAAATACAAGTTTGGATGCACCAAAAAGGATAAGAGGAACTTTGCCAGCACTTCCTCTCCTAAAATGACACTGTAGGGTTAAACTAGTTGGAGGTGATGTCTTCCACCAGGAAAGGGAAATCGGTGAGCAAGTGATAGGCTTCTAGCTGCTGCCTGATGCTGCTGGAGAAATTTGTCTCTCTCCAGTAGCACCCAGAGTACTGAGGCGAGACCTTGTGACTGGGGACAGAAGGAGATCTGGGAGAGGCAGATAAGCATATCAAAAGGCATGAAAGGTATCCATACAGCATTGTAAAGTAATTAGCCTCCAATTAAAATAAATTTTTTCAAAAGGCATTAAAGGGATGCAGTTCCTGCTGACTGCACTCAGCAATTCCACCCTCCAGTCTCCAGTCTCTGGAAGAACCTCACTTGAGGATCCCCCAACACCTTGAGTACTGAGTGCACACACACATCTCCCCCACTCTGCCACTGGCTCCTTATGCATGCTCCCAAGTGTGGCAGTGAGAACAAGCTCCAGTAAACAAGAGTGCTTTGAGAAAAAAGACCAGGGTTTGAAGGCAAGGGAAAATCACAGATGTGAGCTTTAGCTCCACCTTCTGGGAAACAAAAGAGGCTTCCAGGGACCAGCCTGGTGAATTGTTGTTTAGTAGCTCAGTTGCGGCTGACTCTTTGTGACCCCATGGACTGCAGCATGCCAGGCTTCCCTGTCCTTCACTGTCTCCCAGAGCTTGCTCAAACTCATGTCCATTGAGTCAGTGATGCCATCCAACCATCTCATCCTCTGTTGTCCCCTTCTCCTCCTGGCCTTCAATCTTTCCCAGCATCAAGGTCTTTTCAATTGAGTCAGTTCTTTGCATCAGGTGGCCAAAGTATTGGAGTTTCAGCTTCAGTCCTTCCAATGAATATTCAGGACTGATTTCCTTTAGGATTGACTGGTTGGATCTCCTTGCAGACCAAGGGACTCTCAAGAGTCTTCTCCAACGTTGCAGTTCAAAAGCATCAATTCTTCCATGCTCAGCTTTCTTTATAGTCCAACTCTCACATCCATACATGACTACTGGGAAAACCATAGTTTTGACTAGACTGAACTTTGTGGTCAGAGTAATGTCTCTGTTTTTTAATAAGTTGTCTAGGTTTGTCATAACATTTCTTCAAAGGAGCAAGCATCTTTTAATTTCATGGCTGCAGTCATTACAGTGGTTTTGGAGCCCAAGAAAATAAATTCTTTCACAGTTTCCATTGTTTCCCTATATATTTGCCATGAAGTGATGGGACTGGATGCCATGATCTTCATTTTCTGAATGTTGAGTTTTAAGCCAGCTTTTTCACTCTCCACTTTGACCTTCATCAATAGGCTCTTTGGTTCTTCTTTCCTCTCTGCCATGAGGGTGTGTCATCTGTATATCTGAGGTTATTGATATTTCTCCTGGCAATCTTGATTTCAGCTTGTGCTCCATTCAGCCCAGCATAAAAGCTTGAGAAAAGATGCAAAAGCTTAAGAATTCAGACACAAGAGGGAACAAGAAGAGTGGAGGAAATATATCCACATGCTCATGGTGGAAGGAAAACCCCAGATTTCCCCAGAACTTCAGGTGTGATTAAGTATTTTCGACTGGGTGGTAACTAGAAAAGGTTTGAAGAAGTATCTGCCGTTCCAGATGTGAGAGAAGTAGCAGAAAAATGCAATTAACATGAAGAATCAAGGAAACATGTCGTCATTAAAAAGTAACAATAATCCTTCAATAACAAATGCTATTTTTAGAATGTCAATGTTCTACCAGAAAACACAGAAAGACAATTCAACAAAATCAGAAAAACAATACACAAACAGAATGAGAAATTTAGCAAAGAGAAATTATAAAAGAAACAAATTCTGGAACTGAAGAATTCAATGCATGAAATGAAAAATGTAATAAAGAGTGTCTACAACATAGCAGATAAAATGGAAGATAGAACTGGTGAGCTAGAGGATAAAAATTTTGAAATAACCCAATCAAAGGAGAAAAAGGTGAAAAAGAGTGAAGAAGGTCTATGTGATCTATAGGACTCCAACAAATATTAGAAAAATTGCAGTCAGAAAAACAAGAGTAGGAGAAGAAGCAGAAAATTTAAGAAATAATAGATGAAGCTTCCCAAATCCAGGGAGAGACTGTTAGCTTCACCATCCTACTATCTCAATGCCAAAAGACCTTCTCTAAGACATATTACCTTTACTTTTTGACAGTTTTATTATGAAGAGAAAAATCTAAAAGCAACCAGAGAAAAATGGTTATAACCTATAAAGGAACCCTCAATGGGCAATCATTAGGTTTATCAGAAAAGCCCTACAGGCCAGAAGAGAGTGGAATAAGATATTAAAAATGTTAAAAGAAAAAAAGAGAGAGGAAAAAAAACATATATTAAAATAAATGAAAATGGAAAGTCTAGGAGAGAAGTTTATAGCAACAAATTTATATGTTCAAAAACAGATCTCAAGCAAACCAGCTTTACATCTCAAGGAATGAGAAAAATAAAACACACTGCTAAGCACAAAGTTAGCAGAAAGAAAGAAACAACAAACATAAAACAGAAATAAATAAATTAGAGATTAGAAAAAAGCAGAGACCTAAGAACTGTTTTTTAAAAATAAACTTGACAAAACTATAGCTAGACTAAGAAAAAAGAAGATTCAAAATATGCAATCATAAATTTTTTTATTTTATAATTTTACAGCTGATATTACAGAAATACATGATACTGTAGAACAATTATATAGAAGTAACATATCTCAACATAATAAAGCCTGTATATAACAAATCCACAGCTAACAGCATACTCAATGCTGAAAGACTGAAAGTGTTTCCTCTAAGATCAGGAAAATGACTAGACAGTTCTTATTCACCGCAGTACTAGAAGTCCTAGCTAGAGCAATTAGGCAAGACAATGAAATAAAAGGCATCCAAGTCATAAAGGAATAAGTAAAACTGTCATTATTTGTAGATGCTGTAACCTTATATATAGAACATCCTTAATAGTCAACCCTAAAACTGTTAGAACTAATCAATGAATTCAGTAAAGTTTCAGGATACAAAATCAGATGCAGAAGTCAACTGTGTCTTTATATGGTAATGACAAAACATCTGAAAAAGAAACAGAACTATCCCATTCACGGTAGCAGTAGACACAGCTGGGGATGTGGGGACCATCCCAGGACAGTGTACACACAAACATGGTATTAGAAGATATCCGAAGACAGGATGGATGCAGCTGAGATATCAGAAAGAGACCACTTGTCAGAGTTAATCAGGGAAACATATCATGTCAGAGTAGACACACATGCAGTGATATAGGGTGACATCCTGGGTCAGTGGAGACCCACCTGGGGAATCAGGGAGACTTTCCAAGTCAGTGTAGACACGTTTGAGGAAATAAGAGGCATCCCAAGAAAATGTAGACACAGGTGGAGAATTAAGGAGATATACTGGTTAAGGGTAAGAATACTCGGGTCAGTGATGATGCACCCGGGGAAGAAAGAAGAAACTAGATCAGAGTACACAGACTTGGGGTACTAGGGATCCAAGGTCACGGGAGATACGACAGGAGTTAGGTGTTATCCCAGGGAAGAGTAAACATAGCTAGGGAACTAGGGACATGTCCCATGTCGAGTTGGAAACACCCAGGAGTGAAGAAGTCTCTCAAGTTCAGGGTAGACACATCCGGGAAGTAGGGATACATCATAGGGCAGATGGAGAAGGCAATGGCACCCCACTCCAGTACTCTTGCCTGGAAACTTCCGTGGATAGAGGAGCCTGGGAGGCTGCAGTCCATGGGGTCGCTAAGAGTCGGACACGACTGAGTGACTTCACTTTCTCTTTTCACTTTCATGCATTGGAGAAGGACATGGCAACCCACTCTAGTGTTATTGCCTGGAGAATCCCAGGGATGGTGGAGCCTGGTGGGCCCCCGTCTATGGGGCCGCACAGAGTTGGACATGACTGAAATGACTTAGCAGCAGCAGCAGCAGCATAGGGCAGAATTCATATACTTGAACAGGGAGACAGCCAAGATCAGTGTAGACACACCTGGGAATTAGAATGGCATCTCATGTTAGGGTAAACACAACTCAGTAATTATGGAAATATCCCATGTCGGTGTATATGGATCTTGGGAATTAAGGAGCTATTCAAGGTCAGGGTAGACACATCTGGGAAACTGAGACATCCAGGTCAATGGTAGATATTCAGGCACTCAGGTGTTTCAGAAGCAACCAATGTCAGTGTAGACACACAGGGGACTTAGGAACATCTGACATGAGTTCAGACATACCTGAAAAGCTAGTGAGACACTTCAGGCCAGAATACTCACATCTAGGAGGTAAAGGGCATACCGCAGGTCAGATTAGAAACAACTGCATTATTATTCAGGCTATTACTAAAACAGCATTGGTCAGAGTTGACACAATTGGGTATTTGGGAAGACATCCCGAGTCAGAGTAGAAAGACCTGGGTTATTTAAAGAGAAATCAGTTTAGAATAGACACTCATGAAGATATAGAGAGACCTCCTAGCTCATAGTCTGGAGTAGCAACCCATTCCAGTATTCTTGCCTGGAAAATTCCATGGACAGAGGAGCCTGGAGGGCTACAGTCCACGGGGTCTTAAAGAGCCAGATAAAACTGATCAGCTGAGCACACCCAGGTCATAGCAGAGACATCTGGGGAGGTAAGGAGTTTTTGCACGCGGTGAATGAACATCATTGTGGGCCATAATCCCATGATGAAGACAGAGCTGGGCAATTCGAAGGGGATTCTGAGGGTGAGAGAGAAGACTGTGCTCCCTGGAGGAACGTGGGGAGACACTCAGTGATGTGCAATCAGCGCCCATAGCATCAGTGTCAGGGTCAGGTGGACCAGGCACCTCCTACGAACCTCAGGTCCTAAATCACGATGGTGGAAAAGATAATCAAGCTACTGAAGGAGGAAAAGAAATCACTGTGGTACAGAGGCTGTTCTGGTGCATTTAGAAAAGGTGGTAGTAAAACCTCTTGTCTGGCTTTGCACCATGATCACTGATGCTTCTAGCCTCACAGAACCAATATTTTGTCATGGCTGAACCTCCACGGTGGACAAGACAAACAGTGCACCAGGCATGGTCCAGTTGAAGTCGTGAAGCTTACTTAAGATACTTCAAATGAAGGAAATGCAATCCAAGTGAACTGCATCTTGTGGTGGACGGACTTAGAAAACAAACAAGGGAGAGTTAGACAAGCTGATTGCAGGAAGTCATAACCACTTGTCACTATCTTAGAACGCAGAGAGAAAGATGCAGGAAAAGCTGAACCTTAGGAAAGACGAAGATGCTGGCAGGGAAGCCAACCAAAGTTGCTGAGGTGGCAAAACAGAGAGAGGCGGGCGTTCTGGCTTCTCCCTTTCCCGTCTTCCTGTATCCAGGCAATCTGTCCCATTGGCCAAGCTGCCTGGAAGCACAGGACAAGGTGGCCAGGGACATTTCATCACTGGGAAGCAAAGGAGAGCAGAGTCATGGAATAACAGGTCTGTGGGCAAAACTGAATGACCCGCACACTCATGTATCTCTGTGGTCTTTGCAAAGTGAGCAGACTTTGCTGTGGCTTCAGAATACTGTTTCTTAAAGTGCATTCCACTGATCTCTAACCTCATTCAGATCACCTTGATACTTTTAAAATGTGGATCTCCAAGGCAGCACCTCTCCTGAGTCAGACACCATGGGCAGGATCCTAGGGTCTGCATGGTAACAAGCCTCCAGGTGACTGCCACACTGACATTTCAGAGCAATTGCTTCAGATTTGCATTCTCCAACCTGCCTGATGTACCTGGAACTGTTCTGAAATGTGCAGACCCTGCATCCCTACCCTTGGAGATATGGATTCGGGACATCTGGGAAGACCTCAGGAGCCTGTATTTTAAACAAGCGTGTTCCCCATTCTGATTGTGCAGAAAACTGGGGAAGATGCTTTAGAAGACTGCCCTTAGATGGTGCTGAATGTCTTCAATCAGAGACAAGAGGACATACCATCAGTTTCCTGGGACTGTGATAACAGGTAACATCACAGCAGGTCTGTAAGAGCTGGAGGCTGTGCTGCTGCAGGAGGCCAGGTCAGAGCATCACCTTCCTCCTGTGCATCATTTGCCAGTGATGCCCCTGCGGGGCTGGATGAGCAAGGACTGTGTCCTGGAAACCCTTTTCCAACTTACTTGCAGGAGCTCAGTTACAGGAACAACAGAGTAGCTAGCAGGGAGCTGAGACACACTTGACTGTTCAAAATGAGTGATATTCTTTCTGAAATTCCACTCACAGCCTCTGTTGAGCTGCAACACTAGCCCCTGAAATTAGTCTAAAATTAGTCCTGAAATTAGTCTCCCAGCTCACCAGACAGCATTGATCCTTTCTCTCACTGATTTTTCCTCTTCTGTTTTCAGTGTTTTACTCCACTTAAAAAAAAATTAATTGTCTGAAAGTTGCAAGACTGAAGATTGCTAATAGAAATGAAAGGCATCAATTAATCCAGCTCCCAGAGGTAAGCACTATTAGAAAACATACACAAAGCCAACAGGCACAGGAAAAGATGCTCAACACCATCA
Source organism: Capricornis sumatraensis (assembly GCF_032405125.1). NCBI lineage: Eukaryota > Metazoa > Chordata > Mammalia > Artiodactyla > Bovidae > Capricornis > Capricornis sumatraensis. The sequence continues at coordinate 52,840,042 of NC_091085.1, read as the reverse complement.
ATCCTCAGAGAACTGCAAATGAAAACCACAGTAAACTACCACCTTACACTTGTCAGAATGGCTGTTATCAAAAGTCAAAAGATTACAAGTGTTGGTGAGTAGTGGAGAAAAGGGAACCCTTGTGAACTGTTGGTGGAAATGGAAATTGGTGCAGCCACTATGGAAAACAGCATGGAGGTTCCTCAAAAAATTAAACATAGAGATACCATTTGATCCACCAAAATCCACTGATATCATTTCTGAGTATATATCCAAAGATAATAAAATCACTATTATCTGCAAGAAGAGATATTTGCACCCCTGTGTTCATAGCAGCAGTATCCACAATAGCTGAGATATGTAAACAACTTACATATCTGTCCGCAGATGAATGGATAAAGAAAATTTATATATCTTACTAAATAATGTATATATAGTGAAATGTTAGCATTTAAAAAGAAAGAAATCTTGCCATTTACAACAACATGAATGAACCTAGAGGATACCTAAGTGAAATAAGCCAGACACAGAAAGTAAAAAGTACATAATCTCACTTCTGTTATTATTTTTAAAAAGCAGTACTTCTAATAACAGAGGTAGCATGGTAGGTGCCAGAGGGTGAGGGGAGGTAGTCATAGGGAGTTATTGTTTAATGGGCAGAGCTTCAATTTGCAAGATGAAAAGAGTTCAGGCAATGGGTGGTAATGATAATTGCAAAATAATATGAAGGTACTTAATACCATGGAACTGTACACTTAAAACAGTTAAGATAGTAATTTTATATTATATATATTTTACTACAGTAAAAAATTGAAAAAACATTGATGCATAGTTTTTCAGTTATTCTATATTTATATCAAACAACATAAGAATGTGTGTGATCTGTGTATATGTGTGTATGTATATGTGTGTACGTATGTAACATGTATGCATGTATAATCTTTCAGTGCACTGGAATGACCTCCCTACTTTCAGTAACTACTGCTCAATATTTCATGGCATAATTTTACTGTAATTTATTTCACAGAATTCCTATTGGTAGAATTGCTTGCTCTTACTTCTTTGTTCAGCTTCATTTCTCTTACAGTTCTGCCGTGAATAATTCTAAAACTACTCATTTGTGTAGCTCTAAGAGAGATGCTATCCAGTACTCGTTGACAGCAGGCTAGGGAATTAGATGCATGGGTTCAAACTCTAACTCACAAACTTATTAGCTCTGGGCTCAAGCACACATTGCTTAACCTCTCTGTGTCATGGATTTCCGTCTCCTATGGGGGATGTTACATAATGAGGGTAATGTGAGATTAAATTATCAGCATCCATAAGGCATTTTACAACACTGCCTGCTTCATAGTAAATGCTCACTAAGCATTAACTATGGTTTTGTTATTTGTGACAAATTTTCTAGTAAGTAACTGCTGATAGAATCATTGCATAGAAACAGATACATATTTAAAATATAATATTCATTGCCAAACCCCCCAAAAATCAGTCCATCAACTTCACTGAGGATGATTGTACCTCTCCCCCTAATCCCTTGACAATCTGCAAATTTTTGCTAACCTGAGACACTTTATTAATCATCCCATTTTGCACCATGATGCCTGCCTGTTGACTGCTATGTGAACTATGAGCTAGAGAAAAAGATCAGGAGGCTGTCACAGCCATCTAAGTGAGAGGTGATGGTGGCTTGAGTAAAGGTGTGAAGGGGAGATAGAAAGCAAAGGAATGATATAGGAAATGTTCTGAAAGTTGATTTGGCAGCATTTAATGTTGGACTAGTTGTGGTAGTGAGAAGAAGACTCAAGGGTGACCCCCAGATTTCAGGTGCCAGAAACTTGGGGGTCACTGCATAATCCTGAGAAGGCTTTGGAGGAACCAGAAGTGGAAAGGGATAGAGGTAAGGTTTCAATCTGATGAATTGGAGAGGTGGTACATAACAGTGGATAAAGTGTATACTCTGAGTATCAGAGAATTAAATGAGACAATTTATGCAATATGCTTATGGCTCAGTAAGTGATCAATAATGTCATCATGTTTGTTCAAGGGAGCTTTCCTGGAGGAGACGTCAAGTAGTCCACTGGATACACAATCATAAGGCTCTAAGGTGGAGATGTAGCAGTTTGTGATATACTGGTATTTGAGGCCATGGGAGTGCATCAGGGATGGCAAACTAAGGCCGAGTAGGTAAATCTGGCTGGCTGTCTAGTGTAAATCAAGTTTTATTGGCACACAGTCATGCCTATTTATTTACGTACCATCTATGGCTGCTTTCATTCTACAAAGGCAGAGATGAATAATTACAACAGAGATTGTATTGCCTGCACAACCTAAAATAGTCACTATCTAGCCCTTTATAAAGAAAGTTTACCAATAGCTGGATTATAGCTCTGAGCTATAACGTACAATGGAGAAAAGGGGCAAGTCTAGGACTTGAGGAGCTTCAGCACTTAAATGCTGTTAAGGGGCAGTTCAGACAGAGTGTTCAGGGGATGGGAGGAAAGCTAGGAAAACTTAATGACAGAAATCAAGCTATGGGAGGATTTCAATAAGAGAGGGACCAGCTCATCCCTCTGCACCACATAATTTCATCATTCCTCTGAAGATGATGAAATCTCTGTAACTCTATCTCTAAGGCAGAGGAGACACTCTCAGTCCCTAAGACTTGACATGTTCTTCATTGAAGAGATGGGCTCAGCCTGAGAGAGACTCTCTTGGCTCCAAGGCGAAATGCTCGAGGCAAGAAAGGGCCCTGGTTAGACTGGCTCATGTCAGGTGGTTCAGCTGTGCCCATGAGGGTAGGATCAAACTGTGGGCACATGGCAGAAAGTCGCCACTGATTGTCTGTATCCTCAGGGCCCAGCCACACCCTTTCTAATGGCCACCTTCCCCCAAACTTTACCAGGGAGTTTCCTTTATTTTTAGAGCCCTGGTGCGGTGGAAAAGTCCATTCACTGTTGCAATTCCACAAGGCAGGCCATTAACTTATGTAACTAGCCCTCAGAAATTCAGGCCTCAGGCTATAGACAATGCCACAGAATTTTCCCCTCCAGCAAGGCAACCTCAAATTAAAACTGAATCTTTCACACTGCTCTTAAGTTCATGCCAGCAGAACATAGTTACATTTGACTACTAAGTCACTCAAGGTTAACCAGTCATGGACCTATTGTCTGAATCTCATGATCACATGAATTTTCATCACCATCTCTTTCCTTTCCACACTGAGCTGGTGGAGGCTCAGGACTGCCCTCCTGCCAGGACAATAAACATCCTTTTTGAGCAGAGTAAGTGTGTCTGATTAATGCCTCTGCACTGTGTTGCCTCAAAAAGCAAAAATTGGTATCAGGAATGGGGCAGTGCTCAGTAGACTCTGTCAGCTACAAATTGGCACTTCCATTGGTGCTTGCTACCTACCTTTCCAAGGATTAAATCATGTGCTGCTGAGGCTACTGATTTTCAACATCCCCTGAAAGGAGTTCGGGGTGGAGAGCAGAAATGAGACACTCAGTGCTCTGGGGAAAACTGGTAGAACAGGTCTTCAGATAATTATTTTTAAGAGCCAATTTTATGAGCCCAATTCTTGTATCTCTTCATATCTAGAAAAGCAATAAAATCTTTCACAGTGATGACTGTTCCTTGTGACTAGCAGAAATCTTCTGCAAAAAAACATGTGCTTGATTGAAGGTACTCTCCTTTCACCAAAATTGCATATATACTGACATTCCTCCCTACCTCTATGGAGCAGTTTCTCAGAGCTACCTGAGGTGCTGTCTCCCAGGCTATAGTCCTCATTTTACAGTTTCTCAGAGCTACCTGAGGTGCTGTCTCCCAGGCTATAGTCCTCATTTTACCCCAAATAAAACTTGATTCACACTCTCATGTTGTACATTTTTTTGTTTCATTTCTTGAGGATGGTGATTACATGCTGACCCTAGAGATGAGAACAGGGGGAGCTAGCTGTGGGGTCCTAGCAAGGAGATTGCTAGATTCCATGGCTCAGATGGTAAAAAATCTGCCTGCCATACAGGAGACCCAGGTTCGATCCCTGAGTCAGGAAGATCCCCTGGAGAAGGCAACAGCAACCTACTCCAGTATTCTTGCCTGAAGAATCCCATGGACAGAGGAGCCTGGCTGGCTACAGTCCATAGGGTCACAAAGAGTTGGACATGACTGAGCGACTAACACACACACATGGAAGGCAAACACATGTTTACTCCCTGGTCTTTATCTCTCAGATGCTAATAATTAAGGGAATGTTACCAGTCCAAACTCAGGTGTGTTCGCCAGCTACACAGCAAGGCAAATCTACTGACATCAGGTTGTGGTGAAGAAAAATACAGTGTTTATGTGCAGGGTACCCAGCAAGGAGAATGGGCAACTTGTGTTCAAAAGACCTGATCTCCCTAGTGGCTTTCAGGGAAGCTGTTTTAAAGACAACGTTTGAAGTGAGGGCAGCACGGTGTATGGCTTTCTTCTGATTGGTTGATGTTAACAGGGTGATGTTTCAGGAATCTTAATCATCAACTTTCTGGTTTCAACCAGTCTGGGGTCCACAAGCTTGTGGTCAGCATGTAATCACCGTCCTCCACTGAATGGAGTGTTAGTTTCTGCAGAACAACTCTAATATATGCATGAGATTATTCTGTGTGTCCCTTCAGAAGGAACTAAGACTCTGCTTTATCACTGAACTAGTGTTTAAGCCATCATTACTTTTCTTGCTTGACTGCTTTTCCTTTGTTTATTGTTCCCTCACTTCTCTAATTAGTAACTGCTTGAGTCTGCTCTTTAGAACACAGGGGAAGCCTAGGAGGCTGAAGCCTTTTTCTACAAACAAGAAACAGGGGACACAGAGGGTCTTTTGTACCCAGGAAGCCCTTGCAGGGTTCTGCTTGGTTTCAGTCCCCCCTTTTCCTTGATACTCCTCAATCCTGAGGGGAACAGGAGTGTAACAAGAAATGAAATAAAGTTTTGGATATAGAAGTAAATCATAAACTCTGCAAGGGAGTTCAGTCTTAGGGGGACTCGATTTCAGGAATGAGAAGACTAAGGACTCACCTTTGCTCTCCAGATTAGATAACGGGGTGAAAGAAAAGATGCCACAGGAGATTTTGTGGTTAAGGATGGGGAATTACAGCCATGATTTATGATGGAGACTGTACTTCTGCACCCAGCTGGAGGAAGATGGAGCTGGCTGCTCACCTTATTTCATCCGAGGCCCCATTTCTCTGCTGTGCCCCTGTCAGGGCTTGCACTGTCCCTCAGACTGCCCGGGCTCATTCCTGCACCTTCTGGACATCAACTTGAATGTCTGTTTCCCAACACTTGGTTTCTCATCACAAATGTCCCCTCCTCGGGGAGACCCCCTGACCCTCTGTCACCTCTCAGTCACCCTTCCTCACCCAGTATTTTTTTGTGGAGCACATCAGACTTCCTAGGTTCCCAGGCTCCTGGCCTTCACTTTAGCAGAGCCTGGCTGCATTGGGAGCAGCAGGTATGTGCCAAGGGGAGGGGAAACCTGCCTGATCCCAGAGCCCTGAGCAGCAAGGGGCCAGAGAAAACACGCATGCCTCCCCCTCCTCATTCCCTCTGTTCTCCTGCTGGTGCCCCTGATATCCAAACCCTGCAGAGGCTAGAGGAGGGGGAGCCTGTGGATGCTGCCAATGGAGGTCAGTGGTTAGCCTCTCAGACAGGGCAGGGCAGAGGGGATGTGGAAGATGAATGAAGGGAAGAATGAAGAATCCAGGGCAGAGAGAATGGGGTGTCTCTGCCCATCTTCCCTCTTGCATCCAGCCTGCTGCACCCCAAATGCCTCAAAGCCAGACCCTTTGCTGAAGCAAACCTGCTGCATGAAACCAGGCTTGACACTCAGGCCATCTTTGCTGCCCTCATCTCTGCCTGCTTCCTGTCTCCAGCTCACTCCAGTTGGGTGACAGCTGCCTCTTTGTCTGAAAACCCCACAGCGGGTCCTCTTGCATGGGGCTCCTGAATCCCCAGGATCTGCTGCAGAAGTCAGGGCCCTCAGAGCCTGAGAAACACAGTCTCCTTCCCTCCCTCCCCTTTCACAGGAAAACAAGAAACACCACAAATTTGCTTTTAGAAATTAATATTCATTAAAAAATCTAATAATGTGAATGTATGGTTGCATATGAGGGCAAATTAAACAAATAAATAACCTTTAAGTTTCTAAATGTGTTGTTTTTAAGTAGAGATATCTCCAACTTGATTTCCATGCTTCCTACTGAATTATTTACGTTAACTTTACTCAGTTCTTAGTCTTAATTTTAACAATTCTAGCATCCTTTCCATGCAAAATATTAACCTTTTATGCAAAATACATGAATTTAATGAAAGTTCAGTAACCTCTAAGAAAGTCATATTTTTAAGAAACTTTTGAATGATTCAGCAAAGTTCTGACATAAATCACCATTTCTAACAGAGGGCAGAATCACAACCAGTTCATTCCCAACTGGAGGGGTCCATGGAACTCCAAGTGGGCTCAGCCTGTGTGAGTTTCTCTGTGGGTTTGTGCCCCCGGGTAATTTTACCAAAATACCAGTAGGAGGTGTTTTGGAGCTGAATCCTGGGTTCCTGATGTTACTAAGTCTAGGCTTGCTCTGCTCGCTGCATGACGGGGTAATACATTGGAGACAAAGTGTTAAGGTAAGGAATACAACTTTATTTAGAAAACCATCAGACTGAGAAGATGGTATACTAATGTCTCAAAATAACTATCTTATTGGGGTCTGGACACCAGATTCTTTTACAGAATCAGAGAGAGAGAAGAGATGTGGAAGTAAAGTAAAAAAGGGCCATCAGTCTTACAAGAAAATCTCCTGGGATAACAGGTGGGCAAGGTCAGATCACCTCCCTGTGAGCTGAACAAAGGCACTTTAGATTAACATTCAGGCAGAGGGGCAGGGTTCCTGAGACAGGCTATAATGTATGATTATAATAATAAAAGCAAATGAAACACAAAGATTAAAGTCAAAGAAACAGATCAAACATGGAGTCTGGTTTTAGCTCTTCCCTCTTACACTAATGGGGTCAGAACAGTTAGCCTGGATCCTATCTGCAAACTGCAAGCCAGTTCTTTCTCAGGAAGGGGTTGTCAAGGGCAGTGCTGGGCAGGAGCAGGTGGGAAATGCTTTGCACTCCCTGAAGAGTGAGTTTCTCAGAGCATCAAGCCCAAAAGCACCTTGAGGGTCCAAGTCATATCTACCTGGGGCTCCACCAGGTGTCCAGGGTGTTCTGGGAACCTCACTTGAGACAGAGCCCCTTTCTCAGGCTCCCTGAGGCCTGCTTCCCAATCCCAGTGGGACTAATCACAAGCAGGAGTAAAACTAACCTAATCAACAGAATCCAGACACTTCCTCCCTCCAACTAACCTCATCTCTGGAGGTCCTGGGGTTCCACTCACACCCAGTAACCATAGTAAAGCCTGTCTTCCCCTGTTTACCCCAGGGATTTGCTATCTGAGCAGCCTCTCCTCTGAGGCTCTACCCCAAGCTGAGAAAATTCTGGATCCCCACCCCTAAGGGTGCTGGTGGCTGCTTTTGGTCGCTTACAGTGGTTGGTGTCGGGTTTGTGGTCTCCAAAGGAGAAGATTTCACTCCAGGACTAAAGATGTAGTCTCACTCACTCAGAGCTTTGTGCAGCAAAGATTTTTATTAAAGTAAAAGTGATAGAGAAAGCTTCTGGCATAGACATCAAAGGGGGTAGAAAGAGTACCAACTTTGCTAGTTTGAGCATGGCATTATATATTTTTCAGCTGGCTGCTGAAAATAGGTAAAAAGAATATCTCAAGGTTGTAAAAGTTTCACCAGACCCTGAGTTCCACCATCCTGAGATAACTTTAGTACAAGATTAGTCAGAAGGAATGGTTCTAGACAATGTGTCTCTGGGTGAGACATACTGTTGCTGAGAAAGAGGTTCTCAAGCAAGATTTGTTGCAATTATAATCATTAACTTAGAGCCTAAGAAAAGCATACCCACGAGTAATCATTAGCTCTGGACCTAAAGAAAAGCCAATTCCCAGGCAAAATATATTGTTGCAATATTATCACAGAGCTTAAGGAAAGCATGAGCAAGATATATTGTTGCTTGTGCAGCCTATGTGACTAAGGCAAAAGAATGTGAGCAAGAAAGTTCATCTCCTCCTTAAAGGGGCCTTGGACTCCTTATCAACCTGCCTAAGCTTTAACGTTCTCAATTTTATAGGTTAAAATAGGAAAATATGTATATGCATGGCACCCACACCTTGGAGGTTCCAGACCCCCACAGTAAAGTGAACGAAGCAATACAACAAATCATACAATATGTTGGTATCCCGGTGCACACAAAAGTATGTTTAAGGACTTCCCTGATGGTCCAATGGTTAAGATTCTGTGCTTCCAATGCAGAGATTGTGGGTTTGATCCCCAGTTAGGGAATTAAGATCCCACATGCCTCTCAGCATAGCCAAAAAATTTAATTAAAAAGTTGTGTTTGCATTATACTTCAGTCTGTTACATGTGCAGCATCATTATGTCTAAAAACCCAATATACATACCTTAATTAAAATTTTTTTATTGCTCAAATATGCTAGCCATCATTTGAGCCTTCAGTGAGTCATAATCTTTTTGCTGGTGAAGGATCTTGCCTCAGTGTTGTTGTTGGGTTTTTTTTTTTTTTCAAATTCACTGCTTTATTTCTTCAGCAATTGTTAATCTTATTCAATGTATGTTTTGTGTGTGTGTGTTTATCTTTTATTTATTTTTTAATATAAATTTATTTATTTTAATTAGAGGCTAATTACTTTACAATATTGTATTGGTTTTGCCATACATCAACATGAATCTGCTGCAGGTGTACATCTGTTCCCCATCCTGAACCTCCCTCCCACCTCCCTCCCCATACCACCCCTCTGGGTCATCCCAGTGCACCATCCCTGAGCATCCTGTATCATGCATTGAACCTGGACTGGTGATTTGTATCACATATGATATTATACATGTTTCAATGCCATTCTCCCAAATCATCCCACCCTCACCCTCTCCCACAGAGACCAAAAGACTCTTCTGTACATCTGTGTTTCTTTTGCTGTCTCACATACAAGGTTATTGTTACCATCTTTCTAAATTCCATATATATGCGTTAGTATACTGTATTGGTGTTTTTCTTTCTGGCTTACTTCACTCTGTATAATAGGCTCCAGTTTCATCCACCTCATTAGAACTGATTAAAATGTATTCTTTTTAATGGCTGAGTAATACTCCATCGTGTATATGTACCACAGCTTTCTTATCCATTCGTCTGCTGATGGACATCTAGGTTGCTTCCATGTCCTGGCTATTATAAACAGTGCTGTGATGAACATTGGGGTACACATGTCTCTTTCAATTCTGGTTTCCTTGGTGTGTATGCCCAGCAGTGGGATTGCTTGGTCATAAGGCAGTTCTATTTCCAGTTTTTTTAAGGAATCTCCACACTGTTCTCCATAGTGGCTGTACTAATTTGCATTCCCACCAGCAGTGTAAGAGGGTTCCCTTTTCTTCACACCCTCTCCAGCATTTATTGCTTGTAGACTTTTGGATAGCAGCCATTCTGACTGGTGTGAAGTGGTACCTCATTGTGGTCTTGATTTGCATTTCTCTGATAATGAGTGATATTGAGCATCTTTTCATGTGTTTGTTAGCCATCTGTATGTCTTCTTTGGAGAAATGTCTGTTTTGTTCTTTGGCCCATTTTTTGATTGGGTCGTTTATTTTTCTGGAATTGAGCTGCAGGTGTTGCTTGTATATTTTTGAGATTAATTCTGTGTCAGTTGCTTCATTTGCTATTATTTTCTCCCATTCTGAAGTCTGTCTTTTCACCTTGCTTATAGTTTCCTTTGTTGTGCAGAAGCTTTTAATTTTAACTAGGTCCCATTAGTTTATTTTTGCTTTTATTTCCAGTATTCTGGGAGGTGGGTCATGGAGGATCCTGCTGTGATTTATGTCTGAGAGTGTTTTGCCTATGTTCTCCTCTAGGAGTTTTATATTTTCTGGTCTTACATTTAGATCTTTAACCCATTTTGAGTTTATTTTTGTGTATGGTGTTAGAAAGTGTCCTAGTTTCATTCTTTGACAAGTGGTTGACCAGTTTCCCCAGCACCGCTTGTTAAAGAGATTGTCTTTAATCCATTGTATATTATTGCCTCCTTTGTCAAAGATAAGATGTCCATAAGTGTGTGGATTTATCTCTGGGCATTTTGTTCCATTGATCTATATTCCTGTCTTGTGTCAGTACCATACTGTCTTGATGACTGTGGCTTTGTAGTATAGCCTGAAGTCAGGCAGCTTGATTCCTCCAGTTCCATCCTTTTTTCTCAAGATTGCTTTGGCTATTCGAGGTTTTTTGTATTTCCATACAAATTGTGAAATTATTTGTTCTAGCTCTGTGAAAAATACCATTAGTGGTTTAATAGGGAGTGCGTTGAATCTATAGATTGCTTTGGATAGTGTACTCATTTTCACTATATTGATTCTTCCAATCCATGAACATGGTATATTTCTCCATCTATTAGTGTCCTCTTTGATTTCTTTCACCACTGTTTTATAGTTTTCTATATATAAGTCTTTTGTCTCTTTAGGTAGATACATTCCTAAGTATTTTATTCTTTTTGTTGCAATGGTGAATGGAATTGTTCCCTTAATTTCTCTTTCTATTTTCTCATTATTAGTGTATAGGAATGCAAGGCATTTCTGTGTGTTGATTTTATATTCTGCAACTTTACTATATTCATTGATTAGCTCTAGTAATTTTCTAGTGGAGTCTTTAGGGTTTTCTATATAGAGGATCATGTCATCTGCAAACAGTGAGAGTTTTATTTCTTCTTTTCCAACTTGGATTCCTTTTATTTCTTTTTATGCTCTGATTGCTGTGACCAAAACTTTGAAAACTATGTTGAATAGTAGTGGTGAAAGTGGGCACCCTTTTCTTGTTCCTGACTTTAGGGGAAATGCTTTCAATTTTTCACCATTGAGGATAATGTTTGCTGTGGGTTTGTCATATATAGCTTTTATTATGTTGAGGTATGTTCCTTCTATTCCTGCTTTCTGGAGAGTTTTTATCATAAATGGATGTTGAATTTTGTCATAGGCTTTCTCTGCATCTATTGAGATAATCATATGGCTTTTATTTTTCAATTTGTTAGTGTGGTGTATTGCATTGATTGATTTGTGGATATTGAAGAATCCTTGCATCCCTGGGATAAAGCCTACTTGGTGATGATGTATGACCTTTTTAATGTGTTGTTGGATTCTGATTGCTAGAATTTTGTTAAGGGTTTTTGCATCTATGTTCATCAATGATATTGGCCTGTAGTTTTGTTTTTTTGTGTGTGGCATCTTTGTCAGGTTTTGGTATTAGGGTGATGGTGGCTTATGGAATGAGTTTGGAAGTTTACCTTCCTCTGAAATTTTCTGGAAGAGTTTGTGTAGGATAGGTGTTAGCTCTTCCCTAAATTTTTGGTAGAATTCAGCTGTGAAGCCGTCTGGACCTGGGCTTTTGTTTGCTGGAAGATTTCTGATTACAGTTTCAATTTCTGTGCTTGTAATAGGTCTGTTAATATTTTCTATTTCTTCCTGATTCAGTTTTGGAAAGTTGTACTTTTCTAAGAATTTGTCCATTTCTTCCACGTTGTCCATTTTATTGTCATATAATTGCTGATAGTAGTCTCTTATGATCCTTTGTATTTCTGTGTTGTCTGCTGTGATCTCTCCATTTTCATTTCTAATTTTATTGATTTGATTTTTCTCCCTTTGTTTCTTGATGAGTCTGGCTAATGGTTTGTCCATTTTATTTATCCTGTCAAAGAACCAGCTTTTGGCTTTGTTGATTTTTGCTATGAACTCTTTTGTTTCTTTTGCATTTGTTTCTGCCCTAGTTTTTAAGATTTCTTTCTTTCTACTAACCCTGGGGTTCTTCATTTCTTCCTTTATTTTTCTAGTTGCTTTAGGTGTAGAGTTAGGTTATTTATTTGACTTTTTTCTTTTTTCTTGAGGCATGTCTGTATTGCTATGAACCTTCCCCTTCAGTTCAGTTCAATTCAGTTCAGTCACTCAGTCATGTCTGACTTTTTGCAACCCCATGATCTGCAGCACACCAGGCAGGCCTGTCCATTACCAACTTCCGGAGTTCACCCAAACTCATGTCCATAGAGTCGGTGATGCCATCCAGCCACCTCATCCTCTGTCGTCCCCTTCTCGTCTTCCCTCCAATCCCTCCTAGCATCAGAGTCTTTTCCAATGAGTCAACTCTTCGCATGAGGTGGCCAAAGTACTGGAGTTTCAGCTTTAGCACCATTTCTTCCAAAGAACACCCAGGGCTGATCTCCTTTAGAATGGACTGGCTGGATCTCCTTGTAGTCCAAGGGACTCTCAAGAGTCTTCTCCAACACCACAGTTCAAAAGCATCAATTCTTCAGCACTCAGCTTTCTTCACAGTCCAACTCTAACATCCATACATGACTACTGGAAAAACCATAGCTTTGACTAGGTGGACCTTTGTTGGCAAAGTAATGTCTCTGCTTTTGAATATGCTATCTAGGTTGGTCATAACTTTCCTTCCAAGGAGTAAGCGTCTTTTAATTTCATGGCTGCAATCATCATCTGCAGTGATTTTGGAGCCCCCCGAAAATAAATCCTGACACTGTTTCCACTGTTTCCCCATCTATTTCCCATGAAGTGATGGGACCAGATGCCATGATCTTACTTTTCTGAATGTTGAGCTTTAAGCCAACGTTTTCATTCTCTTCTTTCACTTTCATCAAGAGGCTTTTTAGTTCCTCTTCACTTTCTGCCATAAGGGTGGTGTCATCTGCATATCTGAGGTTATTGATATTTCTCCTGGCAATCTTGACTCCAGTTTGTGTTTCTTCCAGCCCAGCATTTCTCATGATGTACTGTGCATATAAGTTAAATAAGCAGGGTGACAATATACAGCCTTGACATACTCCTTTTCCTGTTTGGAACCAGTCTGTTGTTCCATGTCCAGTTCTGACTGTTGCTTCCTGACCTGCATACAGGTTTCTCAAGAGGCAGGTCAGGTGGTCTGGTATTCCCATCTCTTTCAGAATTTTCCACAGTTTATTGTGATCCACACAATGTCCCACAGGTTTTGGGTTATTTTGTTTTCATTTTCACAGGTTTCTATATATTTTAATTTCTTTTTTGATTTCTTCTGTGATTTGTTGGTTATTCAGGAGCATGTTGTTAAGCCTCCATATGTTGGAATTTTAAATAGTTTTTCTCCTGTAATTGAGATCTAATCTTACTGCATTGTGGTCAGAAAAGATGCTTGGAATGATTTCATTTTTTTTGAATTTACCAAGGCTCGATTTATGGCCCAGGATGTGATCTATCCTGGAGAAGGTTCCATGTGCGGTTGAGAAAAAGGTGAAATTCATTGCTTTGGGGTGAAATGTCCTATAGATATCAATTAGGTCTAACTGGTCTATTGTATCATTTAAAGTTTGTGTTTCCTTGTTAATTTTCTGTTTAGTTGATCTATCCATAGGTGTGAGTGGGGTATTAAAGTCTCCCACTATTATTGTGTTATTGTTAATTTCCCCTTTCATACTTGTTAGCATTTGTCTTACATATTGCGGTGCTCCTATGTTGGGTGCATATATATTTATGATTGTTATATCTTCTTCTTGGATTGATCCTTTGATCATTATGTAGTGTCTTTTGTCTCTTTTCACAGCCTTTGTTTTAAAGTCTATTTTATGTGATATGAGTATTGCTACTCTTGCTTTCTTTTTGTCTCTATTTGCATGGAATATCTTTTTCCAGACCTTCACTTTCAGTCTGTATATGTCCCTTGTTTTGAGGTGAGTCTCTTATAGACAGCATATATAGGGGTCTTGTTTTTGTATCCATTCAGCCAGTCTTTGTCTTTTGGTTGGGGCATTCAACCTATTTACATTTAAGGTAATTATTGATAAGTATGATCGCACTGCCATTTACTTTGTTGTTTTGGGTTCAAGTTTATACACCCTATCTGTGTTTCTTGTCTAGAGAATATCCTTTAGCATTTGTTGGAGAGCTGGTTTGGTGGTGCTGAATTCTCTCAGCTTTTGCTTTTCTGTAAAGCTTTTGATTTTTCCTTCATATTTGAATGAGATCCTTGCTGGGTACAGTAATCTTGGCTGTAGGTTGTTTTCTTTCATCTTTAAGTATGTCCTGCCATTCCCTTCTGGCCTGAAGAGTTTCTATTGAAAGATCAGCTGTTATCCTTATGGGAATCCCCTTGTGTGTTATTTGTTGTTTTGCCCTTGCTGCTTTTAATATTTGATCTTTGTTAATTGGATTAATATGTGTCTTGGGGTGTTTGGCCTTGGGTTTATCCTGTTTGGGACTCTCTGGGTTTCTTGGACTTGGGTGATTATTTCCTTCCCCATTTTAGGGAAGCTTTCAACTATTATCTCCTCAAGTATTTTCTCATGGTCTTTCTTTTTGTCTTCTTCTTCTGGGACTCCTATGATTCAAATGTTGGGGTGTTTAACATTGTCCCAGAGGTCTCTCAGATTGTCCTCATTTCTTTTAATTCATTTTTCTTTTTTTCCTCTCTGATTCATTTATTTCTACCATTCTTATCTTCTACCTCACCTAATCTTATCTTCTGCCTCCATTATTCTACTATTTGTTCCCTCCAGAGTGTTTTTCTGTCTCATTTATTGCATTATTCACTATATACTGACTCTTTTTTATTTCTTCTAGGTCCTTGTTAAACCTTTCTTCATCTTCTCAATCCTTGTCTCCAGGCTATTTATCTGTGACTCCATTTTGTTTTCAAGATTTTGGATCATTTTCACTATCATTATTTGGAATTCTTTATCAGGTAAATTCCCTATCTCTTCCTCTTTTGTTTGGTTTGGTGGACATTTATCCTGTTCCTCTACCTGCTGGGTATTCCTCTGTCTCTTCATCTTGTTTATATTGCTGTGTTTGGGGTGGCCTTTCTGTATTCTGGCAGTTTGTGGAGTTCTCTTTATTGTGGAGTTTCCTCACTGTGGGTGGGGTTGTATGGGTGGCTTGTCAAGGTTTCCTGGTTAGGGAAGCTTGTGTCTGTATTCTGGTGGGTGGAGCTGGATTTCTTCTCTCTGGAGTGCAATGAAGTGTCCAGTAATGAGTTATGAGATGTCAATGGGTTTGGAGTGACTTTGGGCAGCCTGTATATTGAAGCTCAGGGCTGTGTTCCTGTGTTGCTGGAGAATTTGCATGGTATGTCTTGCTCTGGAACTTGTTGGCCCTTGGGTGGTGCTTGGTTTCAGTGTAGGCATGGAGGCGTTTGATGAGCACCTATCAATTAATGTTTCCTTGAGTCAGGAGTTCTCTGGTGTTCTCAGGTTTTGGACTTAAGCCTCCTGCTTCTGGTTTTCAGTCTTATTTTTACAGTAGCCTCAAGACTTCTCCATCTATACCGCACTGTTGATAAAACATCTAGGTTAAAGATGAAAAGTTTCTCCACGGTGAGGGACACCAAGAAAGGTTCACAGAGTTACATGGAGAAGAGAAGAGGGAGGAGGGAGATAGAGGTGACCAGGAGGAGAAGAGGTGGAATCACAAGAGGAGCGAGCAAGCTAGCCAGTAATCACTTCCTTATGTGCACTCCACAGTCTGGACCACTCAGAGATGTTCACAGAGTTATACAGAGAAGAGAAGAGGGAGGAAGGAGACAGAGATGGCTGGGAGGATAAAGGGGGGAATCAAAAGGAAAGAGACAGATCCAGCCAGTAATCAGTTCCCTAAGTGTTCTCCATCATCTGGAACACACAAAGACATTCACAGAGTTGGGTAGAGAAGAGAAGGGGGAGGGAGGAGATAGAGGCGACCTGGTGGAGGAAAAGGAGAGTACAAAGGGGGAGAGAGCAGTCAAGCCAGTAATCTCACTCCCAAGTAAAAATAGGTACTGAAGACTGGGTTCTTAAAGGTACAAAATTGATAACAAATACCAAAAAGCAAAGATTAAAAATCTAGAGTGGAGGTTGGATTTTCAAAAATACAAAATTAAAGAAAAGAGAAAAAGTCACAATATTATAAAAATATATATATGAAGTTTGCTTTAAAAATAGGGTCTCTCTCTCTCTTTTTTTTTTTTGCAAAGTGATAGTAGGTTATAAAAATGAAAATTAAAAGAGTAATAGAGGACTTAAAAATTAAAAAAAAATAAAGAATGATAGTAAAAATAGTAAAAATATATCTAGGACTTTCTCTGGTGTTGTTGTGGGCAGTGTGGGGTCAGTTCTTTTTGGATAGTTCCTTGATCCAGCTTATATTTCTCAAGATCTATAGGCCCCTTCCTATGTAGTCAGTACTAACTACAGGGTTTTAATCTATTGCACCTGTCACTTCCAAGGCAGTTCCCTCTGTTTTAGCTTCTTATGTTTGCTGGTCTCTTCAGTGTCTAATTTATGCCCTGACACCAGCGGGCGGTGGCAGACACTTTTTTAGGCTCACTAGCTCAGTCGTGCTGTGGGGAGGGAGGAACACTGCAAACAAATAACACTTGCAGTGTCTCAGCCACACTAGGTTTGCTCCCCGCTCACGGCGTGTGTGCTTTCCCTGTCTACACTGCTTAGGCTCTAGGTTGCTCTGCCGGGAACCGTCTGAGGCTGGCCCTGGGTTATATGCAATTCCCAGGTCTAAACCGCTCAGGTTCAGGTACTTGGGTAGTCCTCATAGGCACAGACTCAGTTGGGCCTGCGTTTTGTGCCCTTCCCAGGTCGGAGCAGCTCAGGTGATCAGGTGTTTGGCGAGCGAAGTCGCTGCAACTTATCACCTTCCCCGTCCCTGCAGCTTGGTTTTCTGGGTGTACAACTGGCGCACCTTCTCAGGCGGATGTTGACTGTCCAGAACCCCAAGAAGTCTTAGTTAGCGACGAAGCCTGCTTGCAGTTTGGTAGATAATGCCTCTCTGGGGCCGCGATTGCTCCAGCTCTAGCTGCCTTTCACCCATGAGGGGTGGTCTGCAGCCAGCTAGCTCTGTTCAGTCCTTTGTTCTGTGAGCAGGCCTGGTGGTGTCTTAGGTTAGGGCTTTTCACATGGTAGCTATCCCACAGACTGGTTTGCTATCTCAAGTTAGTTCCCTCAGATTGTCCTTGGGGCATTCAGGCTGGGTCCTAACTCTAAGCGATGCAGCCCGTGCCTCCCTGCCCAGCCTCTGCTTGCTGGTGGAGAATGCAGGCATCTGCGCTGCTTCTCCGCTGGGGGAGTTACCACTGGGCACGTAATCTGTGGGTTTTAATTATTTATTTATCTTTCCTCTCAGTTATGTTGCCCTCTGTGGTTCCAAGGCTCCCCACGGACTCGACAGGGAGAGTGTTTCCTGGTATTTGGAAACTTCTCTCTTTTTAAGACCCCCTTCCTGGGATGGAGCTCCGTCCTGACCTTTTTGTCTCTCTTTTTGTCTTTTATATTTTTTCCTACCTCCTTTCAAAGACAATGGGCTGCTTTTCTGGGTGCTTGATGTCCTCTGCTGGCATTCAGAAGTTGTTTTGTAGAATTTACTCAGCTTTTAAACATTATTTTGATGAATTTGTGGGGGAGAAAGTGGTCTCCCTGTCCTATTCCTCTGCCATCTTAGGACTGCCTCCCTTGCTCAGTGTTGATGGCTGCTGACTGATTAGAGTGGGGGTTGCTGAAGGTTGGGGTAGCTGTGGCAGTCTCTTAAATAGGACAATAATGAAGTTGGCCACATTGGTTGACTCTTCCTTTCACGAATGATTTCTCTGTAGCCTGCAGTGCTGTTTGATAGCATTTTACCCATGGGTGGAATGTCTTTCAAAACTGGAATTATTCCTCTCCAACCCTGCTGCTGCTTTATCAACTAAATTTATGTGATACATAATTACCACAGTGTAACCCGGAGACTTGCAGTGAGCAAATTCTGTTGGAGTAATGGCACCCATAGACTTGCTAGAGGCAGGGTTGTCACAAAACTTCAACTGGTTAAAAAAACCCACCTGTGAAGTGCAGTAAAATGAGGCATGTCTGTATCCGCAATAGAAAATAGCAAGAAACACCTACACACCCACCAGAATGCACAGTTGAGCTGAAGAATGGCCTTTTTTGTGGCTCTAAATCGTAAAGAGGGAAAATAAATATTTCCACAAAGTGAGCTCCAGGAACTTTTGTTAAATATAGTATTGTTAATTATGTTTACATTGTTAAAAAGGAGCAACTGGGACATCATTAGACAGTAATAATAGGAGAAAGAGAGACAAGAGGGACTGAGGGAGCCCTGTGTCTCTAGATGGGTTATGACTTTCCCACTGTAATAAAAATCAAAAGCCAAAGCCCTTTAAAAATAATGAAGTAAATGAAGCTAAATGCATGGCAAGGTGATGGTGTAGTCACTCACAGGAGGATAACTGAAGGGTAAGGAGACGGGCTCAGGGAACCTCGGTCCTACCCAGGTGATTTCTCTGACCTTGGTCGGGGTCAGAGGGTGGAGTGAGGGGTCATGACCAGATGTGATGCTGCAAAGAAAATTATTCTCTTCAACCTCATGGTGAGGAAAAGGGTACTCTCGACTCACCCTGCCACTCACTCACTCCAACCAAGGACAAACACCTAACTTCTCTGAGCGTCAGAACCTCGTTTCCTCACCTCCACTATAGGAATGAGGCTGGGATGAAATGAAGGATTTGAAATGACTTTGCAAGTATTATATGGCTGCCTGGCTGTGCGGGCCTGCCATATTCCTGCTGGAGGACAGGGGAGGACTAGTGGGATGTATCAAAAAGATTAAAAGAAATGTGTGGAACTGCATTCTGGTATGTGCACACTAGAAACCAGTCTTTTCAGAAGATGCATCAGCTGACCTTATGGATCACTCACTCCATAGAGTTGACTCCCAGTCAAAAGACTCAGTTTATGGCCAGACAACAGCCAGGCTAATGAGGCAGACACCTGTCCCTTTCTGTGCCAACATCACTATGCCCAGCAGAGAGCGGGATCTGGGATCACTTCCTGTGAGAATCTGGGGGATCCAGCACAATGTCCCTCCCTGGGTAGATGGATCTGCCTGGCGGGACTGCAGGGCTGTGCTGGGGGTCCCAAGCCCCCTAAAGTCAGGTACCAGGGCCCCTTTGACAACTCGGATGGGGATTAGAGGGGAAAGAAGATTCTGCCAAATGCTGTGTTTGCATTTTGCATGCTCCCAGCCTCCAACAGCTGCATCAACATTTATGTTGCAGGACAGGACTGAATCCTCACCTGCAGTCTGGGCTCTACTGATTCTTGATGTGGAGCCCATGGACGCTGGGGTTTAGGGAGCCAGCCACCTTATGGTTCCAACCTCAGGCTGGGCTGGAGGCAGGAAGCCTGCTCTGCTTTCTGAAAACCTCTGAGCCCATCTTGACAAAGGAGCTTCTTTATTCCTGCCTGGAATTCAAACTGCCCCTTCTTCAGCTCAAATCTGCAGTGACAGCCACAGAGCAGGAAACTCACCTGCCCTTCATCCCTGGGCGCAGCTCAGGTGACACCCGGAGTGAGTAGGGTTTGAAGGGCCCCTGGGAGGCTCAGACCCACCCTCAGGGCTGCATTCCCCACAAAGCCACTCACCTGGTGACTCACACAGGTGTGAACAGTGGATGAAACCTGCTTCCTGCCCCACAACTAGCCCTGAGTGTACCTGGAGGAACAGGACAGGGAGCTGTGGGGACCCAGGGTCCTCTGACTGTGAGTGCAGGAGCAGGTCCAACTCCGTTCTCTGGAGACACGTCAGCTCCATCCTGCGGGCAGAGAAATGGTCTGAGGATGAGAGCAGGGGCCCCATTCTTTTCCCAGTCTCCTGACCCATGGCCCAAGGCTGCTGCACTCGTCAAGTCCTTGGACTCAGATCCCTGGGGCAGCTCTTCTGGGTCTTCACTTGGAGGGGTTCTCACCTTGGGGATCCTCATCTAGAGAGTCCTCATGGGGGTCTCCTGTACCTGGGAGTCCTAACCTGGGGACCTCAGAGGCCTTGAAGGAACATGAACCCTTCCTGGCTGCAGCCTGCAGTTAAGAGAGGGTTGTGTCTGAGACTATATGTTAGTTCAGAAAAGCGTGGAAGATGTAGGCCCCGCTCTCTCAGGAAAGGGTGAAGGGATTTTAGGAAAGATGACCCGGACCTTGGAAGAACAGATGGGAGGTAGGATAGTTTGTGACAAGCTTTGTCTGGATGCAGTGTCTCCTCTCCTGTGAGTCAACCATCCCCGTTGGTGAACCTTCCAGGGGGGGATCTGTGACAGCTAAGTTCCTGGGAGGATCTGATGTTAAGCAGAAAAGGGGGTTCAGAGAAAGCCTCTCCTGCATTTGCTGTTTCTCCTGTGCCAACAGCTCTAAATAATCAATGCACCAACAGAGCATATTGGGGGTGGTTTATGCTACCGTCCTTTGGTGATACAAGAGATTTTGCCTGAAATGGGCTCACATTCACAGGAAAGAGTTCTGGACTGACCTGGGAGATCTGCCTTTGAGTTTGTCTCTGAAACCTGGGTCTGGGAAGGGGAACAGAGGCCTAATGCTTCAGTTACCCAGCATGGGTTGCCTTTGTCATTTTCACCCGGTGAGTGGATGCTTATCCTGCGACTGTCACTTGGAGTAGATGACACCTGTCAACCAGGTTCCTAAGCACGGGCTCAGTCAGCAAGACCCAGGCTCGGGCTGAACAGCCTTCCCAGCAACTTGGCTTGGATCAGCATCCTTCAGGGATTCTCACTCAGGAATCAGAGCCTCAGCCGCTCTGGGGACTGTGGCCCTGTATCCCTCAGTCAGCGTGGGGAGCTGGCTTGCCACTCTGTGATGCTCCTTCCCTCACCAGCCCTGGGAAGGGTGCTCCCTCTCCTCCTCCTCCAGCATTTGCCCATGTGAATTTCTGTGCCAGGTTTCTGGGGTGTCCTCTGTGACCCCCAAGTTTACAGGAACTAAACTGAAGCTTGAGGTCTTCCACCAGCACGTCTGAGTTTGGAGGTCAGAGCACAAGCATGCTATCAAGCCAGGTGATTCATAAAAGAGCACAGGAACCTTCACCAGGGGTTCCCATTCTGCCCTGACTCTGAAGCCTTCTTGTAGAAATGGCGCTGTCCTCCCTAATGAAAGCTCAGACTGTGATAAGGCTATGAACACTCCAGCTAATGAGGCACGGTTAGAAAATGACTGTGATGTCTGCTGTCCCACCACCTAGAAGTTTCCACCATGAGATGCTGATGTGAAAACAGTGGCACATTTGACACAACTTTGCAAAATTCTGTGTAAAACATTTAAGATGGGGTGATGATTGTGACATACCTTTTAGCAAAAGACAAAAATAAAATAACATAGTAATGAGCTAATCCTTTATTCAAAGAAACACCACACGGATTGGGGGCTAAGTGCCTCACAGGCAGTGCAGCACTCTTTCTGAGGCATTTGGGGCAAGATGGAGTTTTGCAGAATGTTAGAAGCAGCAATGTGGAAATAGGGCATGACTGGCTGGGGTTGCTTCTCTGATTTTGTTTAGAAAGGTTAAGAAACAGAAAGTAAGTAGAGAAACCAGTGTTGGCTTGGCCTTTGGGGATTGTCTGACTGCATATACAGGCTGGCCTCATATCCTTGATATGGAGGGTCAACACTACTCCACCATTTATATAGGGGACTTGAGCAATCACAGATTTTGGTCTCTGCTGAGGTCCTGGACTAAATCACCATGGACACCAAGTGGTACTGTTCTGCATTCCTGGTCAGTCAGTTCAGTTCAGTCGCTCAGTCATGTCTGACTCTTTGCGACTCCATGGACTGCAACACACCAGGCTTCCCAGTCCATCACCAACTTCCAAAGCTTGCTCAAACTCATGTCCATCGAGTCAGTGATGCCATCCAACCATCTCATCCTCCGTTGTCCCCTTCTCCGCCCCCTTCAATCTTTCCCAGCATCAGGGTCTGTTCCAATGAGTCAGTTCTTTGCATCAGTTGGCCAAGCCAACTCTGGTCTCGCTACTTACTTTCTGTTTCTTAACCTTTCTGATGCAAATATTAGAGTTTCAGCTTCAGCATCAGCCCTTCCAATGAACATTCAGGACTGATTTCCTGGTTAAGCAGACATTTATAAAACTGTGTAAGTATGGTTTGTAAACATAGTATCTGGTGGAAGATATGTTCACATTTGAGGTGCAGGGAAGTCATTCTAGCTTATACATGAATTAACCTGGACTTTATGCTAACTAGAACACGTGGCCTATTAAACATGCATTGTACATACGCTTCAGGCAATAAAAGGTAGAATGCATTAAAAAAATAACTCAAAATAGAGTAACTGTGGTTCAGGCATTCAAAAGCGGATCTGCATGGCCATTGTGGATATGATTTTAGACACGTTCCTGTACTACTGAAAGCGTGAATTTTCTGAACTCTATCAGAGTCAACGACACCACCAGCCATTCTCAAAACAGTATCCGTGAGCAGCTGCCAGCAGCTTTATGGTCTCAGGACCTCCCCTTGTAACTAAATGACCATTTCAGGCCCCAACCTATCCTTGCTAAACAAACACAAGCTTTATTGCATTTACTTCTTGCCAATTCCAACCTTATTTCTTGGCAAACAATTTATATAATTTTGTGAGGCTTTTTTTTTTTTTTGCCTCTATAAGGCTCCCTCATTTTGTAGTCAGGAGGAATAAAATTCAAGTGCTTCTTGAATCTCCCAGGCTATAGTCATCAATTTGGTTTAAATAAAACTCTTATCTGTTTCTGTGATAATGTGGTTATTGATTATATGCATCAATATAGCTTGGTGTAGTTGGCAAGATATCAGAAGAGTCTCCTGGAGGCTACTTTGAACTGGTCCTGTACCAAGCATGAGCCCCTTTAGCATCTGTGGGCACCCCCACCCCTGCCCACTGGCTTCAGAACACCCTTCAGGTGCTTTGATGAGTTCTTCCTATAATTTGGATTTCCTTAAGCTGATATTCCTATGACTCCTAAGACTTGGAGTCTTAAGGAGGACTGGCACATTTCCTACGTAAAGAGGACTGAGGCGGGGATGGTAATTTTAAGCAGGAAAAGCCTAGAAGATTCTACTGTGATCTCTTGAGCAGAGACCTAGGGTGAATTCCTAGGCAAGGAAGCTTTGCAAGGAACTTTGGCGTGAACTGGTTTGGCTGACATCTTTTTTAAAATTTGGATTAAAATTTTAAACCTTTGTACTTTGCAGTAAATTGAAACTGAAAGAAAACAGGAAATTGTATTTCTAAAGCCTACCAAGCCCTCGGAAAGGTCAGCCATCCACCGGAACTCCAGCTGGCCTCATGCACATTTGACAAGAAGCCATTATTTGAAAGTACTGATGCCAGGTAAATTGGCCAGGTTGGGGCCCTTTTGACCTTCCAAAAGTGGTTTTTACAAACACAGTTAGAGAAACCTAGCTTGATAAAACATCTTTTTAAACTACTGACCCTGAGACACCAAAAGTACTCCTAGAAGAAATACAAAAATTATAACTCTTTTCCTGTCCTTGAAATATAAACACAGCCCACATCACTTGGGACTACTGCCTTGGATAAATTAGTAGAAACTAAAACTGAACAAAATTAAGGAAAAGAGGCCTTTTAAAATTCAAGCAAGACTATTTTTTAGAAGCTGAGCCAAGCTCTTGAACGAAAACTTTGGTTTATGTCAAGAGAGGAGTGACTGTGTAACCAAATATATTCAAATATTAAATCTGTAACTCCATCCTGGGCTTCCCAGGTGGCTCAGTGGGAAAGAATCTGTCCGCCAATTCAGGAGACACAGAAGATCCAGGTTCGATCCCTGGGTGGGGAAGATCCCCTGGAGGAGGAAATGGCAACCCACTCCAGGATTCTCGCTTGGGAAATCCCATGGACAGAGGAGCCCAGTGGGCTACAGTCCATGGGTTGCAAAGAGTTGGACGTGATCGAGCAACTGAGCACATGCAACCTCATCTTGCAGAAAGAAGATACCAACAGAACCAATTTGAGGGTCTCCATTGCTGTCTGAACACTCTGTTTACTCTTTCGTGTTTCCTGGGGTCATTTGGATTCAAGTATGACTAATAGTAGTATTTGTGTTTTAAACAAGAAAACAAAAAAGGCATTATTTGTGTTATGATGTAGATGCATGAATAAAATAATACATGTATTAAATAAACTTTACACAAATTAAAAAAAAATAGAGAGAGCTTTTTGAAGTATGATTTTTGAATTTGAAAGTTTGAAATAAACCAACTCCAGTTTGTTACCCAAAAAAGAAAACTATGGACCATGGGAAAACTAAGACAGCTGGCTGCTTCTTCTGGGCTCTCTGGCAAACCTCATTTTTGTTTGAGGGGTTAATGTCATCCCTTGCTGCAAGGCCGATGCCCTCAGAATGACAAAGAAACTGTTAGAAAATGTTTTCTCCACTTGGGATATGACTTCTACAATCTCCAGTGATCAGGCACCCACTTTACTGGGAAAATCATAAGAGCCTTAGCAAAAACCCTGTGAACTTTTTGAAATTATCATGGTCATCATTACCCTCAATCACCAAGCAAGGTCAACAGAACTAATGGAAAAACTGGACTCAGGCACAATAAGAATTAATTACATGGGATTAAATAAATGGATGAATATGATTATCACTTTATGACTTTTTGTCTAAAACATAGCTGGCTATTAATTTTTGTTTTTTTTGGATATAAGGAAACCTTTCCCCTTAAGCTAATTATGACTTACAGTAACTTGGTAAGTTTTATCTTTGTAAGCAGAATTAAAACATTTATCTTTTCTCTCTACCTGATCCCTTGAGAACTCTTAGTGAGTATTCTTATTTTCATGGCAATGTGGTTATTTGCTTGAGTTCAATAAGAATCTGTTCTCTCTATAACAGAACACAATTGGAAATATCGATTATATTACCACAGTTTGACTGGAATACCATATGTGCAAAAATACATAAGATCGAATATGACCAGAGTTTTGCTTGTTTTTTAATTTTTAATTGGAGGATAATTGCTTTACAATGTTGTGTTGATTTCTGCCATACAACAACATAAATCATGAGTATACATATGTCCCCTCCCCCTCGAACCTCCCTCCCACCCCTCTAGGTTCACCAAGCACCAGGTTGAGCTTCTGGTTCTGTGCAACAACTTCCCACTAGCTCTTTATTTTATATATGGTAATGGACACGTTTCAATGATACAATCTCAATTCTTCCCACCCTCTCCTACCCACCCCATGTCCACAAGTCTCTTCTCTATGTCTGTATCTCTATTCCTGCTCTGCAAATAGGTTCGTCAGTACCATTTTTTTAGGTTTCATATACATGTGTTAATATACAATATTTGTTTTTCTCTTTCTGAATTACTTCACTCTGTATCACAGGCTCTAGGTTCATCCACCTCACTGGAACTGACTCAAATTCATTCCTTTTTTTAAAAAATTTATTTTTTTTTTATTGAAGGATAATTGCTTTACAGACTTTTGTTGTTTTCTGTCAAACCTCAACATGAATCAGTCATAGGTAAACATATAACCCCTCCCTTTTGAACCCCCATCCCATTTCCCTCCCCATTCCCACCCCTCTAGGTTGATACAGAGACCCTGTTTGAGTTTCCTGAGCCACATGGCAAATTCCTGTTGGCTATCTATTTTACGTATGGTAATGTAAGTTTCCATATTACTCTTTCTGTACACCTCACCCTCTCCTCCCCTCTCCCCATGTCCAGAAGTCTATTCTCTATGTCCGTTTCTCCATCGCTGCCCTGTAAATAAATTGTTCAGTACCATTTTTCTAGATTCTGTATGTGTGTGCTAGAATACGACATTTATCTTTCTCTTTCTGACTCACTTCACTCTGTATAATAGGTTCTAGGTTCATCCACCTCATCAGAACTGACTCTAATGAGTTTCATTTTATGGCTGAGTAATATCCCATTGTGTATATGTGTAAGTTCTTTATCCATTCATCTGTCGACGGACATCTACATTGCTTCCATGTTCCAGCTATTGTAAATGGTGCTGCAGTGAACAATGGGATACATGTGTCTTTTTCAATTTTGGTTTCCTCAGGGTATATGCCTAGGAGTGGGCTTGCTGGGTCATAAGGTGGTTTTATTCCTAGTTTTTAAAGGAATCGCCATACTGTCTTCCATAGTGGCTGTATCAGTTTACACTCCCACCAACAGTGCAAGAGCGTTCCCTTTTCTTCACACCCTCTCCAGCATTTATTGTTTGTAGACTTTTTGATGATGGCCATTCTGACCAGTGTGAAGTGATATATCATTGTGGTTTTGATTTACATTTTTCTAGTAATAAGTGATGTTGAGCATCTTTTCATGAATTTGTTCAGTCAGTTCAGTTCAGTCGCTCAGTCATGTCCGACTCTTTGCGACCCCATGAATCGCAGCATGCTAGGCCTCCCTGTCCATCACCAGCTCCCAGAGTTCACTCAGACTCACGTCCATCGAGTCCGTAATGCCATCCAGCCATCTCATCTTCGGTCGTCCCCTTCTCCTCCTGCCCCCAATCCCTCCCAGCATCAGAGTCTTTTCCAATGAGTCAACTCTTCTCATGAGGTGGCCAAAGTACTGGAGCTTCAGTTTTAGCATCATTCCTTCCAAAGAAATCCCAGGGTTGATCTCCTTCAGAATGGACTGGTTGGATCTCCTTGCAGTCCAAGGGACACTCAAGAGTCTTCTCCAACACCACAGTTCAAACGCATCAATTCTTCCGCGCTCAGCCTTCTTCACAGTCCAACTCTCACATCCATACATGACCACAGGAAAAACCATAAGCCTTGACTAGATGGACCTTAGTCGGCAATGTAATGTCTCTGCTTTTGAATATACTGTCTAGGTTGGTCATAACTTTTCTTCCAAAGAGTAAGCGTCTTTTAATTTCATGGCTGCAGTCACCATTTGCAGTGATTTTGGAGCCCCCAAAAATAAAGTCTGACACTGTTTCCACTGTTTCCCCATCTATTTCCCATGAAGTGATGGGACCAGATGCCATGATCTTCGTTTTCTGAATGTTGAGCTTTAAGCCAACTTTTTCACTCTCCTCTTTCACTTTCATCAAGAGGCTTTTTAGCTCCTCTTCACTTTCTGCCATAAGGGTGGTGTCATCTGCATATCTGAGGTTATTGATATTTCTCCCAGCAATCTTGATTCCAGCTTGTGCTTCTTCCAGTCCAGCGTTTCTCATGATGTACTCTATCTTCTTCGGAGAAATGTCTGTTTAGGTTTTTTCCTCACTTTTTGATTATGTTGTTTGTTTTTCTGGCATTGAGTTGTATGAGCTGCTTGTATATTTTGGAAATTAATCCTTTGTCAGTTGTTTCATTTGCTATTATTTTCTCCCATTCTGAGGGTTATCTTTTCACCTTGCTTAGAGTTTTCTTTGGTGTGCAAAAGCTTTTAAGTTTAATTAGGTCCCACTTGTTTACTTTTGTTTTTATTTATTACTCTAGGAGGTGGATCATAGAGGATCTTGCTTTGATTTATGTCATTCAGTGTTCTGCCTATGTTTTCCTCCAAGAGTTTTATACTTTCTGGTCTTACATTTAGGTATTTAATCCATTTTGAGTTTATCTTTGTGTATGGTGTTAGGAAGTGTTTTAATTTCATTCTTTTACACATAGCTGTCCAGTTTTCCCAGAACCATTTATTGAAGAGGCTGTCTTTGCCCCATCGTATATTCTTGCCTCCTTTTTCAAAAATAAGGTACCCATAGGTGCATGGGTTTATTTCTGGGCTTTCTTTCTTGTTCCATTGGTTTTTATTTCTGTTTTTGTGCCAGTACTATACTGTCTTGATGACTGTAGCTTTGTAGCATAATCTGTAGCCAGGAAGGTTGACTCCTCCAGCTCCATTCTTCTTTCTCAAGACTGCTTTGGCTATTCAGGGTCTTTTGTGTTTCCATATGAATTGTGAAATTTTTTGTTCCAGTTCTGCGAAAAATGCCATTGGTAATTTGATATGGATCACATTGAATCTGTAGATTGCATTTGGTAGTATAGTCATTTTCACAATATTAATTCTTCCTACCCAGGAACATGGAATATCTCTTCATCTCTTTATGTCATCTTTGATTTATTTCATCAGTGTCTTATAATTTTCTGTGTACAGTTCTTTTGTCTCCTTAAGTAAGTTCACTCCTAGATATTTAATTCTTTTTGTTGCAATGGTGAATGGAATTGATTCCTTAACTTCTCTTTCTGATTTTTCATTGTTATTATATAGAAATGCAAGTGATTTCTGTGTACTGATTTTGTATCCTGCAACTTTGCTAAATTCACTGATTAGCTCTAGTAATTTTCTGATACTATCTTTAGGGTTTTCTGTGTACAGTATCATGTCACCTGCAAACATTGAGAGCTTTACTTCTTCTTTTACAATATGGATTCCTTTTATTTCTTTTTCTTCTCTGATTGCTATAGCTAGGCCTTCCAGAACTATGTTGAATAATAGTGGTGAAAGTGGAAACCCTTGTCTTGTTCCTGATCTTAGGAGGAATGTTTTCAGTTTTTCACCATTGAGAATAATGTTTGCTGTGGGCTTATCACATATGGCCTTTACTATGTTGAGGTAGGTTCCTTATATGCCCATTTTTTGAAGAGTTTTAATCATAAGTGCGTGCTGAAGTTTGTCAAAGGCTTTTTCTGCATCTATTGAGATGATCATATGGTTTTTATCTTTCAATTTGTTAATATGGTGTATCACATTGATTTGTTTATATTGAAGAATCCTTGCATTCCTAGAATAAACCCAATTTGATCATTGTGTATGAGCTTTTTGATGTGTTGCTGAATTCTGTTTGCTAAAATTTTGTTGAGGATTTTTGCATCTATTTTCATCAGTGATATTGGCCTGTAGTTTTCTTTTATTGTGTTGTCTTTGGCTGGTTTTGGTGTTAGGGTGATGGTGGCCTCATAGAATGAGTTTGGAAGTGTTCCTTCCTCTGCAATTTTTGGAAATAATTTTAGACAGATAGGTATTAACTCTTCTCTAAATGTTTGATAGAATTCTCTTGTGAAGCCGTCTGGTCCTGGGGTTTTGTTTTTTGGAAGATTTTTGATCACAGCTTCAATTTCAGTGCTTGTAATTGGGTTGTTCACAATTTCTATTTCTCCCGGGTTCAGTCTTGGAAGACTGAACTTTTCTAAGAATCTGTCCGTTTCTTCCAGGTTATCCATTTTATTGCCCTATAGTTGTTCATAATAGTCTCTTATAATCCTTTGTGTTTCTGCGTTGTTTGTTGTAACCTCTCCTTTCTCATTTCTAATTTTGTTGATTTGATTCTTCTCTCTTTTTTTTCTTGATGAGTCTGGCTAAGGGTTTGTCAATTTTGCTTATCTTCTCAAAGATCCAGTTTTCAGTTTTATTAATCTTTACTATTGTTTCTTTCATTTCTTTTTCAATTATTTCTGCTTGGATCTTTATGATTTCTTTCCTTCTACTAATTTTGGGGGGTTTTTTTTGTTCTTCATTTTCCAGGTGTTTTAAGTGTAAACTTAGGTTGTCTATTTGATGTTGTTCTTGTTTTTTGAGGTAGAATTTTTTTTTTTGAGGTAGAATTGTATTGCTATAAATTTCCCTCTTAGAACTGCTTTTGCTGCATCCCATAGGTTTTGAGTTCTCATGTTTTCAATGTCATTTGTTTCTAGAAATTTTTAAATTTCCCTTTTGATTTCATCAGTAACCTGTTGGTTATTTAGAAGCATGTTGTTTAATCTCCATGTGTTGTTACATGTGTTTCTTACAGTTTTTTTCTTGTGATTGATATCTAGCCTCACAGCCTTGTGGTTGGAGAAGATGCTTGATACTATTTCAGTTTTCTTAAATTTACTGAGGTTTGATTTATGACCCAAGATGTGATCTATACTGGAGAATGTTCCATGTGCACTTGAGAAGAAGGTGTAGTCTTCTGCATTTGGATGGAATGTCCTGAAGATATCAATGAGATCCATCTCATCTAATGTATCATTTAAGACTTGTGTTTCCTTATTAATTTTCTGTTTTGATGATCTGTCCATCTGTGTGAGTGAGGTGTTAAAGTCTCCTACTATTATTGTGTTACTGTCAGTTTCTTCTTTTTTGTCTGAAGGTGTTTGTCTTATGTATTGAGGTGCTCCTATGTTGGGTGCATAGATATTTACAATTGTTATGTCTTCCTCTTGGTTTGATCCCTTGATCCTTATGTAGTGTCCTTCCTGACCTCTTGTAATCTTCTTTATTTTAAGGTCTATTTTGTTTGATATGAAGATTGCTACTCCAGCTTTCTTTTGCTTCCCATTTGCATGGAATATATTTTTCCATCCTCTCACTTTCAGTCTATGTGTGTCTTTAGGTCTGAAGTGGGTTCCTTGTGAAAGTAAAGTCACTCAGTTGTGTCTGACTCTTTGTGACCCTATGGACTGTAGACTACCAGGTTCCTCTGTCCATGGGATTTTTCCAGGCAATAGTATTGGAGTGGATTGACATTTCCTTCTACAGGAGAATCTTCCTGACCCAGCGATTGAACCCAGGTCTCCCACATTGTTGACAGATGCTTTACCATCTGAGCCAGCATATATATGGGTCCTGTTTTTGTATCCACTCAGCCAGTCTGTGTCATTTGGTTGGTGCATTTAATCCATTTACATTTAAAGTGACTATTGATATATATGTTCCTATTGTCATTTTCTTAATTGTTTGGAGTTGATTTTGTAGATTTTTTTCTTCTCTTGTATTTCTTGACTGTATAAGTCCCTTTAACATTGTTGTAAAGCTGGTTTGGTGGTCCTGAATTCTCTTAACTTTTGCTTTTCTGAAAAGTTTTTTACTTTTCCATCAATTTTGAATGAGATCCTTGCCAAGTACTGTAATCTTGGCTGCAGATTTTTCCCTTTCAATACTTTTAGTGTATCCTGCCATTCCCTTCTGGCCTGCAGAGTTTATGCTGAAAGATCAGCTGTTAAATGTATGGGGTTTCCCTTGAATTCTACTTGCTGCTTCTCCCTTCTCACTTTGTTTAGTCTGTGTTAGTTTGATTAATATGTGTCTTGGCATGTGTCTCCTTGGGTTTATCCTGTATGGGTCTCTTTGTGCCTCTTGGACTTGACTATTTCCTTTTCCCTGTTGGGGAAATTTTAAACTATTATCTCTTCAAGAAATTTCTCATACCATTTCTTTTGCTCTTCTCCGTCTGGGACCCCTGCAATTCAAATGTTGGTGCATCTGGTATTGTCCCAGAGGTCTCTGAGACTATCTTCTGTTCTTCTCATTCTTTTTACTTTATTCTGCTCTTCGGAAGTTATTTCCACCATTTTATCTTCCAGCTCACTGATTCGTTCTTCTGCTTGAGATATTCTGCTATTGATTTCTTCTAGAGTGTTTTTAATTTCAGTAATTGTGTTGCTTGTATCTGTGTGTTTATCCTTTAACTCTTCCAGGTCTTTGCTAATTGATCCTTGTATTTTCTCCATTTTGTTTTCAAGGTTTTTGGTCATCTTTACCATTATTATTCTGAATTCTTTTTCAGGTAGTTTGCCTATTTCCTTTTCATTTATTTGGACTTCTGTGTTTCTAGTTTGTCCCTTCATTTGTGTATTATTTCTCTGCCTTTTTTTAACTTATTGTGATTGAGGTCTCCTTTTCCAAGGCTTTAAGGTTGAATTATTTTTTCCTTCTGGTTTCTGCTCTCCTAAGGTTGGTCCAGTGGTTTGTGTAAGCTACATATAGGGTGAGACTTGTGCTGAATTTTTGTTTCTTTGTTTTTCCTCTGATGGCAAGGCCGAGTGAGGTGGTAATCCTGTCTGCTGATGATTAGGTTTGGGTTTTTGTTTTGTTTGTTGTTTAGATGAGGCTTCCTGCACAGAGTGCTACTCGTGGTTGGGTGATGCAGGGTCTTCTATTGCAGTGGTTTCCTTTGTTTGAGTTCTCACTATTTGATACCCCCTAAGGTTAGTTCTCTGGTAGTCTAGGGTCTTGGAGTCCATGCTCCCACTCCAAAGACTGAGGGTTTGATCTCTGGTCAGGAACAAAGATTCCACAAGTGGTTTGTTATGGTATTAAGTGAGATTAAAACAAATATCCAAAACCGAGAAACCAAAGTTGAACCCTAGACAAATTGCAGTTGCAAAATCAGGCAAAGAATAATTAAAATAATGGAATATACATGTATACATATATACCCATAAGCAAAGTCAAAAGAGTCCAACAAAAGTAAACTACTGTAGATTGACCAAGCAAACAAAGTAAATTTAAAAAAAAATTTAGCAGTTAAAAACAAAACTAACTAAAACACAACTAGAAAACAAAAATAAAGCAAGGTGCCAAGTGGAGAAAAAGCAATGAAAAAAACCTAACAAATATATTGAGAGGAAAGGAAAGAAAGAAAGAACAGATATGCAAAGTTAAATAGAGGTAGATGAAGAAGGTATATACATTAAAGATTAACGGCAAGGGGAAAAGAAGAGTAAGAAAGGCAAACAAAGGAATAAATGTAGAAAAGATATAATAGATTTTAAAAATTAAAAGTTAAAATTGTTAAAAAGAGGGAAAAAAGGAAGAAAGAAAAAAGGAAAACTCCACAGAACTGCAAAACCCAATGTAGATGCAAAGATTTATAACAGCAGTAAAAAGTGTGACTGAATATACACATATACATATACATCCATAAGCAAAATTAAAACAGTCCAACGAAAGTAAACTACAATAGAGTGACCCAGTGAACAAAGGAAACCAAAATTATGTCTACCAGAACAAAACTAACTAAAGCACAAACTGGAAAACAAAACTTAATCAAGGTGTCAATTGAGGAATAAAGCAATGAAAATAAAACTAATATGTTGAGAGGAAAAGAAAGAAAGAATAGATATGCAAAGTTAAATAGAGATAGATAAAGAATATTTATACACCTTAAAGATTAACTGCAGGGGCGAAACAACAGTACAAAAGCAAACAAAGGAACAAATGTAGAAAAAATAATAATAGGTTTTAAAATTTTTTAATTAAAATTAACAAAAGAGAGAGAAAAAAAGGAAATCTCCCCAAAACTGGAAAAAGCCTAATGTAGAGGCAGGGGTTTATAACAATAACAAAAAATATGACTGTGAAAAAAAAAAGGCAAAAAAAAACCCCACAACACCTCAAAAGTTTAATTAGTGCCAATAAAACCAAAATAGTGCTAAAATACAACGGGGGTGGGAAGGTGGGGAAGATCCCAAAGAATCTACAGAACAAGTCAAAACATCAGTTCAGTTCAGTCGCTCACTTGTGTCTGACTCTTTGCAACCCCATGAATCGCAGCACACCAGGCCTCCCTGTCCATCACCATCTCCCGAAGTTCACCCAAACTCATGTCCATCGAGTCGGTGATGCCATCCAGCCATCTCATCCTCTGTTGTCCCCTTCTCTTCCTGCCCCCAATCCCTCCCAGCATCAGGGCCTTTTCCAATGAGTCAACTCTTCGCATGAGGTGGCCAAAGTACTGGAGCTTCAGCTTTAGCATCAGTCCTTCCAATGAACACCCAGGACTGATCTCCTTTAGAGTGGACTGGTTGGATCTCCTTTCAGTCTAAGGGACTCTCAAGAGTCTTCTCCAACACCATAGTTCAAAGCATCACTTCTTCGGCGCTCAGCCTTCTTCACAGTCCAACTCTCACATCCATACATGACCACAAGAAAAACCATAAGCCTTGACTAGATGAACCTTAGTCGGCAAAGTAATGTCTCTGCTTTTCAATATACTATCTAGGTTGGTCATAACTTTTCTTCCAAGGAGTAAGCATCTTTTAATTTCATGGCTGCAGTCATCATCTGCAGTAATTTTGGAGCCCCCCAAAATAAAGTCTGACACTGTTTCTACTGTTTCCCCATCTATTCCGCATGAAGTGATAGGACCAGATGCCATGATCTTCATTTTCTGAATGTTGAGCTTTAAGCCAACTTTTTCACTCTCCTCTTTCACTTTCATCAAGATGCTTTTTAGTTCCTCTTCACTTTCTGCCATAAGGGTGGTGTCATCTGCATATCTGAGGTTATTGATATTTCTCCCAGCAATCTTGATTCCAGCTTGTGCTTCTTTCAGCCCAGCATTTCTCATGGTGTACTCTGCATATAAGTTAAATAAGCAGGGTGACAATATACAGCCTTGATATACTCCTCTTCCTATTTGGAACCAGTCTGTTGTTCCATGTCCAGTTCTAACTGTTGCTTCCTAATCTGCAGACAGATTTCTCAAGAGGCAGGTCAGGTGGTCTGATATTCCCATCTCTTACAGAATTGTCCACAGTTTATTGTGATCCACACAGTCAAAGGCTTTGGCATAGTCAATGAAGCAGAAATAGATGTTTTTCTGGAACTCTATTCCTTTTTTGATGATCCGGCGGATGTTGGCAATTTGATCTCTGATTCCTCTGCCTTTTTTAAAACCAGCTTGAACATCTGGAAGTTCACAGTTTACATATTGCTGAAGCCTGGCTTGGAGAATTTTGAGCATCACTTTACTAGCGTGTGAGATGAGTACAATTGTGCGGTAGTTTGAGCATTCTTTGGCATTGCCTTTCTTTGGGATTGAAATGAAAAATGACCTCTTCCAGTCCTGTGGCCACTGCTGAGTTTTCCAAATTTGTTGGCATATTGAGTGCAGCACTTTCACAGCATCATCTTTCAGGATTTGAAACAGCTCAACTGGAATTCCATCACCTCCACTAGCTTTGTTCATAGTGATGTTTTCTAAGGCCCACTTGACTTCACATTCCAGGATATCTGGCTCTAGATGAGTGATCACACCACCGTGATTATCGTGGTCGTGAAGATCTTTTTTGTACAGTTCTTCTGTGTATTCTTGCCACCTCTTCTTAATATCTGCTGCTTCTGTTAGGTCCATACCATTTCTGTTCTTTATCGAGCCCATCTTTGGATGAAATATTCCCTTGGTATCTCTAACTTTCTTGAAGAGATCTCTAGTCTTTCCCATTCTGTTGTTTTCCTCTATCTCTTTGCATTGATTGCTGAGGAAGGTTTTTTTATCTCTCCTTGCTATTCTTTGGAACTCTGCATTCAGATGTTTATATCTTTCCTTTTCTCCTTTGCTTTTTCCTTCTCTTCTTTTCACAGCTATTTGTAAGGCCTCCCCAGACAGCCGTTTTCCTTTTTTGCATTCCTTTTCTATGGGGATGGTCTTGATCCCTGTCTCCTGTACAATGTCATGAACGTCTGTCCATAGTTCATCAGGCACTCAGTCTATCAGATCTAGTCCCTTAAATCTATTTCTCACTTCCACTGTATAATCTTAAGGGATTTGATTTAGGTCATACCTGAATGGTCTAGTGGTTTTCCCTACTTTCTTCAATTTAAGTCTGAATTTGGCAATAAGGAATTCATGATCTGAGCCACAGTCAGCTCCCAGTCTGGTTTTTGCTGACTGTATAGAGCTTCTTCATCTTTGGCTGCAAAGAATTTAATCAATCTGATTTCAGTGTTGACCATCTGGGGATGTCCATGTGTAGAGTCTTCTCTTGTGTTGTTGGAAGAGGGTGTTTGGTATGACCAGTGCATTCTCTTGGCAAAACGCTATTAGCCTTTGCCTTGCTTCATTCCATATTCCAAGGCCAAATTGGCCTGTTACTCCAGGTGTTTCTTGACTTCCTACTTTTGCATTTCAGTCCCATATAATGAAAAGGACATCTTTCTTGGGTGTTAGTTCTAAAAGGTCTTGTAGGTCTTCAAAGAACCATTCAACTTCCGCTTCTTCAGCATTACTGGTTGGGGGATAGACATGGATTACTGTGATATTGAATGGTTTGCCTTGGAAACGAACAGAGATCATTCTGTCGTTTTTGAGATTGCATCCAAGTACTGCATTCCGGACTCTTTTGTTGACCATGATGGCTACTCCATTTCTTCTGAGGAATTCCTGCCCACAGTAGTAGATATAATGGTCATCTGAGTTAAATTCACCCATGCCAGTCCATTTTAGTTCGCTGATTCCTAGAATGTCAACATTCACTCTTGCCATCTCCTGTTTGACCACTTCCAATTTGCCTTGATTCATGGACCTGACATTCCAGGTTCCTATGCAATATTGCTCTTTACAGCATCAGACCTTGCTTCTATCACCAGTCACATTCACAACTGGGTTTTGTTTTTGCTTTGGCTCCATCCCTTCATTCTTTCTGGAGTTATTTCTCCACTTATCTCCAGTAGCATACTGGGCACCTAATGACCTGGGGAGTTCGTCTTTCAGTATCCTATCATTTTGCCTTTTCATGCTGTTCATGGGGTTCTCAAGACAAGAATACTGAAGTGGTTTGCCATTTCCTTCTCCAGTGGACCACATTCTGTCAGACCTCTCCACCATGACCCGCCCATCTTGGGTGGCCCCACAGGGCATGGCTTAGTTTCATTGAGTTAGACAAGGGTGCAGTCTGTGTGATTAGATTGACTAGTTTTCTGTGATTATGGTTCGTGTGTCTGCCCTCTGATGCCTCTCGCAACACCTACCATCTTACTTGGGTTTCTTTTACCCTGGACGTGGGGTATCTCTTCACAGCTGCTCCAGCAAAGCACAGCCGCTGCTCCTTACCTTGGACTAGGGGTATCTCCTCACAGCTGCCCCTCCTCACGCTCCTCTTGGCCCTCCTGCGCCTGCGCAGCCACTGCTCCTTGGATGTGGGGCTGCTCTTCTCTGAGTCAAAACGTGAGAATAATTAATGTTTGTTGGTTTTTTTTGAGTCACTGCTGTCAGAGTTCTTTCCCATGCTGGGAGTCACAGTCCACCTCACCTCCCTAGGATGACCTCCTACACTGTGCTGACCTCTGGACCTGTTATGGGGGCAGCTCAGATTCTAATCTGGCCCTACTCCTCTGTGTTCTTGCCTCCAGTGTCCACAGCTATCAGAACTAGTGTGTTTTCTTCTGTGGGAGCTCTCAACGATGTTTTATATATTCCATAGACACAGAGTTTGCTTAGTTGATCACGTGGATTTAACTTGCGGCTTGCCTGATGGGCAGATTTTGTGTCTTCTTCCTTAGTCACACTGCTCCTGGGTTTCAATTGTGGTTTTATTTCCACCTCTGTATGGGGGTTGTCCACTGGGATTTGCTCCTGAGGCTGCCCTGGAGGACTTGCGTCTGCCCCAGTGAGTCAGGTGTGGAAGTGGTGCCACTGCTTTGGTCACAGTGGTTCTGGAAGCACCATGTACTCAGAGGAGTTGGTGGCTAGGGCAGCAGGAAATACAATGCTCTAGAAAGGTACAGCAACCAGTATTGACGAATACTCTCCAGGATTCTAAACTGGTGAACCCCCCCTTCCCTGACAGAGAAGCCTGGCAGGCCACAGTTTAACAGGTATGCAAAGAGTCGGACATTACCAAAGTGACCCTGCCCGCATAGAAGCGAGACTTTTTTGCCTGTGGCAACTCTGCCCCAGTGAGAGTTGAGCACAAAGGTGGCACAGATGCTTGACTTGCGGGTACCCTGGCAGCATCAACTGCGGAGGGACATGGACTGCCTCCATGGTGGGAGTTATGGCCCTATCAGAGTCTTTTCTCGAGCCTCTTGTAGCTGGCGAACAGAAGGCCTCTTTGGCCAGTTTTCTCCATAGTTCTGCCCATTCAGGCACTTAGAGAGCTCCCTTGCCTGGGGTCCTTCTCCATTGTTCGGTGCATCAGGCACATAGAGAGGCACCCTGGTGGTCCCCCCTGGCTGGAGTCCTACTCTGTAGTTCAGTGTATCCGGCATTTGATGGGCCAGCCTTTCTATTGTTCAGCTGCCAATGTTGCAATGTGGGGAGAGGCTATGGTGATGGCGCCACCCTCTACGCGTGACTCAGCAGTATTGTTTGCTTCCATGGCCGCCTGGCTTTCCTCCACAGGCTTTTCCCACCACAATCTCCTCCCTCACATCCCCTCGATCTGTCTCTCCACAGTCAACAGCAGCCCTCGCCCTGGGATTGCTCCACAATCCCTAAAGTCCAGCTTCCAGCCGCTGCACCTTCCAGGGGATCTGCACCCCTGTCTGGGGTATGTATGCCTGTGGGAAGGACTGTCTGATTCTCCTTGCTTAGGCTGCCACAGATCAGCTGTTTCACCCTCAGCCTTAAATGCTTCTCCTCTGACTCAGACAATTGCCCTGCTGTGGGGATCGGACCCCTGCTTCCGTTTCCCCACCTGCCAAGGGCAGGTTCAGTCCTACTAGCACTCCTGTTTTCTCCCCTAGTTCCTTCATCCTACCGAGTTTTGTGTGGGTCTGTATATTTTTTTTCCGCTGGTCAGGCACTCCTGTCTGCTCTCAGCTGCTGTTCTGCATGCACTTCTGGTGTCTGAAGATGTATTCCTGATGTATTCGTGGAGAGAGATGTACTCCCTGTCCACCTACTCCTCTGCCCTCTTGTTCTCTCAAGTCCATTCCTTTTTATGGCTGAGCAATTCTTCATTGTATATATGCACCACAACTTCTTTATCCATTCATCTGCCACACAGCTTTAAAGAACAAAGGTGGACTCTATGGACCCACAAAGCCCTTTGGAAAAATAACCTAGATTCCTTGCTCACTGGGTTCCCAAGAGCCTTACCAGTTGAGTAAGAAAGGCTACTTTTTGGTGGGTACAGGAACCTCAAGACATTTTGGTCCTTGAAAAGAGAGGGATCTCCACCCTGTTATTGGCCAAATGGAGAAACAGGACCCAGAGATGTGTTCCTAGGAACACAGAAGGACTCTGTGTTTCAGTTCCCAGACAAAGCTCAGGGTGCATCCATGTCTGGGCTGATGGGCATCCAACACCACCTTTCCTAGTGCTTCCCTAGGGAGGGTGATGGCCAGGACTCTATCCTTCAGGAAGACATGGAGAAACTGAGGCCAGAGAAGATGTGGATCCCTAGGACCACCCTGGCAAGGGTGAAACCCAGATGCTGGGCTCTCTGATAGTGTACTCATGGAATGCTTTCTGAGGGAGACAGAGCATAGCGAAATTTGGTCAGAATGAAAAATGATTTATATTCCAATGTATTTGAAAAGTGGGGGCTTCCCAGTGGCACTAGTGGTAAAGAACCCACCTGCCAATGCAGGAAACTTAAGAGAGGCAGGTTCAATCCTAAGTGGGGAAGATCCCCTGGAGGAGGGCATGGCAACCCACTCCAGTATTCTTGCTTGGAGATCTCATGGACAGAGGAGCCTGGCAGGCTACAGTCCCTAGGGTCACGAAGAGTCCCACATGACTGAAGTGACTGACTTAGCAGGCACGTATTTGAAAACTAGAGGCTTGGCTGTGTTCATAGACTCTGTATTCATTCATTTATTCATTCTCTCTCCCTTTCTCTTTCTCTTTCACTCCTGGAAAAGCAGCTTGTTTCCCTGTAGGCACAAAGCCATCCTGGGATGGAGCCCATACACATTTCCTCCTCTGGGGCCACTGCTGCCTGCGGCAGTTTGCAGTCCAGAGGAAAGCTTGATGTGGGATGCAGTCCCAGTGTCTGTGGCTTTGGGACCATTGTGTTAATCACGTGCCTTTTCAAGGAGAAACCCAATGCTCAGCAGTTCTTGGAATCAGTCCTGAGCTGAGCTCAGCTTTGCATCCTGTGATGAACGCAAACCATCTTGCTTAATGCACAAAACCAGGAACCCATGTGAGTTCCCACTGAAATCTGCTGAGGCTAAATCATGTTTGTTTCTCTTCAGAAGCATGCCTCCTGAGCCAGAGCATGGGTTAGAAGCTATCGCTGACCTGCAAGGGGGTGTGTGAGACTGGGTCTCAGGCTGTCCAAAGCTCGGAGAGTCTTCCACGGCAAACACAATTACTACTAGGGGAATTGCCTGGGAGGATAGGCTGGGATCTCTAGACACCCCGATGAGCTGAGACTCGACTTGAGAACAATCAATTCTCCCGTGGTGACAGAGTTGTCAACTCTCTTGAGCATCAGGGCCACCGGTTCATGGGCTCTTGGCATTTCTCCCAGCTTTTACCCTGAAGCTGCACGGGTTGGTCTCTCCATTTCCAGCTCCCTAGCAGTGTTCCCGAGTGGCACAGGCATGAAACCCAGCAGCATTAGGAGCAGCTGGCCCTTTTTCAAGCAGGTAGGTTTGTCCTCCGTCCAAGTATGTGGCTGATGTCCAGGGCCTAGATATCTAGCCTAGTTAGTGATGGAGAGGGACCATGGGATGAAATGACTCTGGGTCATCATGTTCCTGAAGAAAAACGGAGCTGTGTGTGGTGATCCACTGCCCTTCTGAGGTCTTAGCTTGGTGGTAATTCTGGGAAGGGCATATGGCTTCCCATTGGCTTGAGGAAGTCACTCATGCCCTTTTATTCCTTCCTTTAAAGCATCAATCGAATGACGCTGAGAGCCCAGTATACTGCTAGGCAGTAACCTCTATGAAAGAAGCTCTGTGATGGCTTCCTCAACTTCTTCCTAGCTCTGTTGTAACAAAACTTCAAAAGATCAAATGATGCTTTCTCATCTAAGGACTGGTGATGCGACCAGGCAAATGGTTATCAGAGTAGCATCTTCCTGTAGCACCTATGAGGATAGCATCAATGAGGATACTGTAGCCATTGCCTTAGCTTTTAGTGCCCATCCCACTAGCCATTCAATAAATGTTGTTGAGTACCTACTGTATACCAGATCCTGGGCTAGGTATGGCCTTGAGAAGACTGTAGTTCAATAGGGAGATAGTGATGGAAATAGAGTGAATTGTCACAACTTCTAGTTTAAGGCAACAGAAACACAATTCTAAATACCGGAGGTCAAGGGGGTATTTGTTGGTCAAGGACAATGAGGAAGGGTTCTGAGTTAGTTGTTCTGTGTGTGTCCCCCAAATTCCACCCTTCACCCTTCCCTGCCCTGATCTGTCGGGGAAGCTGGTCCTAACTCTGCCTCAAAGCACTTCCTCAATATCTGGTTGAGATTAGGGGGAGAGAGAAGTTGGGATACTTTTCCTGCTTCTGTCCTGCTGGCCTGTGGCCGTCGCAGAGGCTGAACTTCTCTAAGGATACAGACCCTGCCCATGGACGATTTCCCTTGGAAACAGCTCCCCCTGGCTTCCAGAAATCTTGTTTCCTCACTTTGTCATTCAAACAATACCAGGGATCGACTTCCTACTCTTGCTAGTCCCTGGGGTTCTTCAGCATCCCCGTGGATCCCCTTCAGCTACCTGCACCTTTGAGGACAATCCTAGACAAAGCTTTGTTCAGTCACCCACACCGGGTGTACCATTTGGTCCTGTGTGGACCCTACCTGACTCAGGTGTGCCAACAACACTGCAGGCGGCAGATGGTGTGAGCTTCGAGAGCAGCAGGAACCAGATGATTGAACGTCACTGGGTCCCTTCACTCCTGCACTGACCTTTTTCTTTCCCACAGGGAGTCAACTTCTCCAGGTATCGGGAAACACAGGGTGCATGCTCTTAGGGTCTCTTGTCAAGGAGCCTCAGCCCCTGGAGATGATCTCAAATTGGAAAATCAGTGGGAAAGAGTCCAGTTGGCTTGGCCTCCGTCAGGTGACCACATATGGATAAATGAACATGGACATGAGGGTGGGCTCATGTGTCCACTGTGAGATGCTCATAGAACATGTTAATTGGGAGCTCTTCAAGGGCAAGAACCATGCCACTGCCACCTTTGTATCCTCAGTGCCAGGCACTGAGTGGGTGCCCAATAGATGTTTAATGAAAGAAGGAAGGAAGGAAGGGATTATGCAGAGAAACACCTGGTGAAAGAAAAGGGGCTTCTATTCCAGCTCAATAAAGGCTTCACATAGTAGATGATGTCTGAACTGAGACTTATTTTATTAGTAAAAGTTATCCATGCAGAATAACAGAGTGAGAAAAGAGGACGGAACAGAATTCTAGGAGAGGGAAGAGAATAAATGTAGACCTAGAGGAAAACAGAATGAATGTGGTTAAATTTTGCTGCAGAATGAGAGGATTTTGTAGCAAATGTGACAGTGTTAGTTGCTCAGTTGCTTAGTTGCCTCCTCTTGCAAGGAGAGGAAACGGAAGGCAGTGAAGGACCACTGTGGCCTCTGTCAGTGCCAGAGTCTGGATGATGGATCCTAGAGCAGAAATGGAGCACTGGGAGGAGTGTGATGGGAGGCGGTACAATCCCTCAGAGAAGGTCAGGTCAGCATCCTCACAGTGCTAAGGCTAAGAGCAGGGACCTCACACCCTGCCTGCCTGAGCATCACTCTGGGCTCTGACACTTATGAGAGGTAAGATTTTGGGTGAGTCATTGGCCACAGAGAAGCAGATGAGGGTGACAGATGAGATGGTGCTGAGCATCCTCATTCCAGCCTCCTAGGATCCCACAGAGAGAGCCTCTGGGTCAGCTGGCTGCTGCACTACTTGGCCTCCTGGGAACACTGTGAGGTGTACCCGAGTCCAGGTAGATCCTTTCCCTGGGAAGCAGAGGTTCCTGAAATAGGGTATGGATACTCCTCTCCTGAACCCCTGAGGACCTGGCTTAGACAGTAGGTGGGAGTGGACACTGCAATTCCCCTCCCTGACTAAGTGACCTGTGGGGAGTCTGGACCATAGGAACCTGACTGTCTCTGCAGAGCCCTGAGTCCTTTAAACAGGGCACAGGGCAGCTGAGCTATGTTGGCCTGGAGGACTGGGACGCAGGGACCAGGAGGAGCTGACCCCAGGAGAGCAGGCTCCTCAGGTGGTATCAGGAGGGATTCAGACCTTCCTGAATCTGCTCCTGGGTCACCTGCTTGCTTTGAGTAAGTTCCAGGTCCCAGGGAATGCCCACCTGCATGGAGGTAGTACCATCGTCTCCAAGACTCCTGGTGCTGTGCTGTGCTTAGTTGCTTAGTCGTGTCTGACTCTTTGCAACCCCATGGACTGTAGCCCACCAGGCTCCTCTGTCCATGGGATTCTCTAAGAAAGAATACTGGAGTGGGTAGCCTTGCCCTCCCCCAGGGGATCTTCCCAACCCAGGGATTGAACCCAGGTCTCTTGCATGGCAGGTGGATTCTTAACCATCTGAGCCACCAGAGAAGCTCTCAAGACCCCTTGAAGAGAGACAAAGGGTCCTTTGATGATATCACCCATGTGGTATACCAGTTGGCTCACCAGCTCTGCTAGGAGCCTTCAACTTGAAGGAGAGTTTGACTGGTGGGAAAGCACATGCTGTTTTAGGAAGCCCCGGAGAAATGAGTTCCATGTTAACTCAACGCTGCAGGACCTGCCCAAGGGGAGGTGCCCCTACATCTGCCCCATGAGACACTCTGTGCTTCTGTCAGAAATGGCTGCAGAGCCACAGGTCACCTCGGGGCTCACTGCATCCTGGAGCTTGCAGAAGCAACAACTGTCATGTGGCGCACCCAGGGGACCCAGATGCAGGAAAAGAGACCTTGTCTGGAGTCTTCTAGCATCTTCCTTACTGTAGAGAGACAGAAAAACCACCACCTGAGCTCATCTGCCACATCCTGGTGATCCTTGGACCCTCCATGGAGGTCTGCACCCCAGAAAGCTCAGGTGGTCCAGTGCCTTCATCCTGGGCCTAGCAGCTGGGTCTCCTGGGAGATGACTGAGTGCTTGTCAGTGATGTGTGAGTCAGCCGGACACTTCTGCTTCTCTCTATTCTCATCTTTCCAAAGAAAAGACCGGAAGTTACTGGATCTCAGGCTGCAATTTCTCTTTTTCCTTCAGATGGTAGAGTGATGTACTACATGAGTGGTATTCCTGAAATGCACAATTAGAAGTGAGCCTGGGTGTTTACTTTCTGGATTATCATCCCTGATTTGGGCACAGGTGTCTGTGTATCACTAGTGGTAAAGAACCCACCCGCTAATGTAGGAAACATGAAAGACACGGGTTCAATTCCTGGGTTGGGAAGATCCCCCGGAGGAGAGCATGGAAACCCACTCCAGTTTTCTTGCCTGGAGAATCCCATAGACAGAGGAACCTGGTGGGCTATAGTCCATACGGTTACGGAGTCTGACACAACTGAAGCGACTTAGCATGCAGGCATGTCTATGTATCTGAGCTTCCTGGGGCCTTTTCAGGAGCTGCCTCTCAAGGATGGACTCAGATGTCTGCAGCATAAATGCTGACGTTTGTTCAGAAAGATGAAGCAGATGCCTGAGTGTGAAAAAACATTATTGTATTCCTGGGCTGTATCATTGCGACAGTTTTATCTGACATGTAGATGGACAATTGTTCCTAGAGGCTATTGTGCCCATAAATCACCCACAAATAGAGATCTGACCTTCCATAGTAGTGAGCATTGACTTGTGAGTGTGCAGATACAGGGAATGCTCATTTTTAAATGTCTCAGCAGGGCAAGAGTCAGACTAGTTATGCATTGCAATACTCCTTTCCAGTGGCAACTTTCCTGCGTGAGCC
The DNA here is from genome assembly GCF_032405125.1 of Capricornis sumatraensis. Classification (NCBI taxonomy): domain Eukaryota; kingdom Metazoa; phylum Chordata; class Mammalia; order Artiodactyla; family Bovidae; genus Capricornis; species Capricornis sumatraensis. The sequence continues at coordinate 52,795,752 of NC_091085.1, read as the reverse complement.
TGGGTCTGGTGCATGTTAAGAAGAGGGGTCCCATGTCTGGCGGATTAGAACTCTGTGAGTATTTAGACACAGAATCCTGTCTGCCCCACAGGAAGCTTCACCAGGTGGTGTCAGAGTTCGTGGAAGGGAAGGACTGTTCAAGGGAACAGTGTGTTTGAATTTACATTGAGAGAGAGGACAGGTGACACATGAATCTTGTGAAATGCATTAAATGGCTTGTGATTGTAACAAATAATAAAAGAAATGACTGTTAAGGAGAATCCAGCAGCCCCAAAACTACTTAAAATATCATCAGACAATCCTTGTGGACTCTCCTGGCTGCCACGGCATAAATGTTTTAAAATGCAATTTGCTTCTATATGGAACTGGCTGTCATCTCTTTGTCTTAAAATTTTCAATCTGTATCATCAAATTACTTATGGTTCTCATGGATCTAAAATTCTGTTTGCTTGAAATCATCTGTCTAAGTTCTTTTCCTAACCTTGTCTGTGATCACCCAGCTGAAATCACTCAAGTTCTCCCTCATTCATTTTTATGTATTTCTTTAGCCTCGCCATTTATTATCTTAATTTATTTTTAATTTTACTTTTAAATCTGTTATTAAATTATAGTTGATTTACATTATATGTTTCAGCTATACCATGTTTACAATATTATATGTTTCAGGTATATAGCATGACCATGCTAACCTGGAGGATCAGGAGAATCAATTAAAAATTGATTCACAATTTTTAAAAATTATACTCCATTTATAGTTATAAAACATTCCCTGTGCTCTTCAGTATATCCTTCTAACTGTTTATTTGTACATAGTAGTTTGTATCTCTTAATCCCCATACCTGTTTTGCCCCTCCCCCGTTCCCTCCTAGTACCCACTAATTTATTCTCTATTCTTGTAAGTCTGTTTCTTTTGTGCTATATTCACTACTTTGTTTCAATTTTTTAGATTCCACATTTAAGTGATAACATACAGCGTTTGTCCTGCTCCCCTGTTGGCTCAGCAGTAAAGATTCCACCTGCAGTGCAGGATTCAGTCCCTGCACAGGGATTCAGTCCCTGGGACAGCCCCTGGGACAGGAAGATTCCTGGAGGAGGAAATGGCAACCCGCTCCAGTATTCTTGCCTGGGAAGTCCCATGGACAGAGGAGCCTGACGGGCTACAGTCCATGGGATCACAAAAGAGTCGAGCACAACTTAGCAACTAAAACAATAAACATCATTGTCATTCTCTGACTTATTTCCCTAAGTGTAATACCTTCCAAGTCCATCCATATTGCTGCAAATGGCAAAATTTAATTCTTTTTATGGCTGAGTATTGTTCCATTATATATATATGTACGGAGAAGGCAATGGCACCCCACTCCAGTACTCTTGCCTGGGAAATCCCATGGACAGAGGAGCCTGGTAGGCCGCAGTCCATGGGGTCTCGAAGAGTCGGACACGACTGAGCGACTTCACTTTCACTTTTCACTGTCATGCATTGGAGAAGGAAATGGCAACCCACTCCAGTGTTCTTGCCTGGAGAATCCCAGGGACGGGAGCCTGGTGGGCTGCTGTCTATGGGCTCACACAGAGTCAGACACGACTGACGTGACTTAGCAGCAGCAGTATATGTATGTGTATATATATATATATATATATATACATTTGCATATATATCGCTTTGTAATCAACTTTTTATCCATTTGTCTGTTGTTGGAGAGTTAGGTTGCTTTGGTATCTTAGCTATGGTAAACAGTGCTGCTAAGAGCCTTGGGGGTGCATGTATCTTTTCAAATCAATGCTTTCATTTTCCTTGGGTGTATGCCCAGGAGTGGAATTGTTGGATCATATGGTAGTCCTATTTTCAGGTTTCCAAGTGCCCTCCGTACTGCTCTCCACAGTGGCTGTACCAATTTACATTCCCACCAGCAGTGTACAAGGGTTCCCTTTTCTCCACCTCTTTGCCAGCATTTGTCACTTGTGCTGCTTTTTGATGATAGTCATTTTGACAGATATGAGGTGATAGTACTTTGTGGTTTTGAGTTACATTTCTCTGATGACTAGTGTTCTTGAGCATTTTTTTCACGTGCCTGTTGGCCATCTGTATGTCTTCTTTAGAAAAATATTTGTACTGGTGTCTGCCCATTTTTAACTGGGCTGCTTGGTTTTTAGATATTGAGTCATGTATATATATATTGGCTACTGATTCCTTATTGGTCATATCATTTGCAATTATTTTCTCCCATTTAGTAGGTTGCCTTTTCATTTTGTCAATGGCTTCCTTTGTTTTTAAGTTTAATTAGGTCTCACTGGTTTATTTTTGCTTTTGTTTCCTTTGCCTTAGGAGACAGATCTGAAACAATATTGCTGCACTTTATGTCCATACTTTCTTCTAGGAATTTTATGATTTCTAGTCTTACATTTAGATTCTTAATCCACTTTGAGTTTATTTTGTATGTGGTGTTAGAGAATGATTAATTTCATTTACATGTAGCTGTTCTTTTTTCCTAGCACCACTTATTAAAAAGACTGTTTCTCCATTGCATAGTCTTGCCTCATTTTTCATAGATTAATTGACAGTTTATGAGTTTATTTCTGGGCTCTCTGCTCTGTTCCAGTGATCTATGTGTCTGTTTGTTTGGGCCATTACTATACTTTTTTGGGAGAAGGCAGTGGCAACCCACTCCAATACTCTTGCCTGGAGGAGCCTAGGGACGGGGGAGCCTGGTGGGCTGCCTTCTGTGGGGTTGCACAGAGTGGGACACGACTGAAGCGACTTAGCAGCAGCAGCAGCAGCATACTTTTTTGATTACTGTAGCTTTTTAGTATAGTCTGAAGTCAGGGAGCATGATTCCTCTAGCTCTATTCTTCTTCCTTAAGATTGTCTTGGCTCTCAGGGGACTTTCTGTGTTTCCATACAAATTTAAAAATCATTCATTCCAGATCTGTGGAAAATGCCCTTGGTATTTTGATAGGGATGGCATTAAATCTATAGATTGCCTTGGGTAGTATGAGGAGGCCTAGAGACCCCATGACCAGACTCTGGATGTTCCCAGGCAGTTTCTCATCTACTGCACCTCTAGGGACCCTCTGAGATGGGGTCTGAGGGGGTGGGCAACTCAGACTCAGGTCAGGAGCTGGGTCACACCAAAGCAGTCTCCAGGGCTGGTAATTCCACAAGAGGAAGGTCACTGATATCCGAGTGGGAGCATAATACTGTGAAGAAATGACTGATGTATTTTTGCCTTGGCCTTCTCCCTTACCCTCCCCCACTCCACTCCCAACCACTCCCCAACCCCCACATGGGGTCATTGCCGTGGAGGCTTCTGCTCCAGGGGAAGTCCTATGGGAGAAATAGAGAACAAATGAATAATATTACTGTATTTAAGAGGTTTTTCTCAAGTACATCATCCTGTTGTACTGCAGACAAACTTGGCACAATACCTTCAGAGTCAGTTACTTCTCAGCCCCAGATAGGTCAAGATTATCTCTGGGTTGGGGAAGAGAATAATCCAGAAGAAAGATGAGAGACATGAGAAGGGGCCTTGTATCCAACACTTCTACAAAGTCGGTTGTGAAATGGAGAGTGACAGGCACCCCTGTTAAATTTGGGGTCTGAACACAGAGGGGACTTGGGTTTGCTTCCTGCCTGGGATTCTGGAAGCAGTGACCTCATGGGACTCCACACAACCAGAGTGAGGGCACGGAGAGAGGAGGTGGCTGGTGGGGTCTCAGGGCAGAGGGCACCCAGGAGAGACACTTTGGGTTCTCACATCCCAACATGCAGAGAACATGGTGCACCCACATCCCATAGAATACAAAGACCTACAGCAAAGGAACAGGGCACCAAGAGAGCTGTGCTGCATCAGAATGTGACACCGGGCTCACTGATCATTGTAGGACCAGATTCCGAATGAGGAAGTATAACTGAGCAGGAGGCTATGGGCCCTTCCAAGGACAGACCCCACCCACTCCACCATGTCCTCCACCTGCCTCTTGTCTGTAGAATAAATTTAGTTAAAGAAGCATGAAAATGCAGAACAAAAGGAAAATGAGCAAGACATTAATAATAATAGTTTAGGCAGTAAACAAACTCAAGAACTGTTAACTCTTCCTCAAGGACTATAGATAATACTCTGAGCACGTCCTTTGAGCTGTTTGGCAGATACTGAAACCCCCACCAGGTGGGAGAAATTAACTGTTTACTGCCCACATGCACAAAGACCCAGACCAGTTGAAAGCTGATAGGCTAACTAACCAGAGATTTATGGCTCAGATAATGTTCCAGTCATAAGTGAGACATGATGCTACTTGGAACCATGTGATGGAGACCATTATCTCTGAAAACAGAAATTTAAGTCTCTCTCCCTCACATAGCCCTTTCCCTTGTATAATTCCTGAGCAGAAACTAAGGTGGAAAATTGGTTCTTTGGGACATGAGTCCACCTTCTCTGAGGATTGCCAGCTTCCTCAGTAAAGCCTTTTATCAAACCTTAGTCTCTCAGAATTAGATCCCTGAGATATGAGCAGCCAAACCTGAGTTCAATAATAGATGTGCTGGTCAGAAGCATGAGAGGTGACAGTTGAGGGTTCCACTCTGACCACATGTGAAGCAGTAACTTAGAGGCACCTAGGGTGGGAGGGAGAAAATCCTCAATTGTCTAGAAAAAGCATCTACAACTCTGAATTGATGCCTTTCTCCAGGAAGGGAATCTATTGTGTTTTACCATTTGGCAGAGAGAGGGCTCCAGAGACAAACTATATTTAGCTATAAAAGAATCAAGTTATTTTACACACTTGACTTCATAGCTTAGAAATCTGTGCCATCTGAGTGTGCTTTGGGAGAAATGGTTATGTGCAGCGTAACAAATGTCAAATTTGCTTAAGAGCCCTAGAGGAACAAAAACTTTTTCCTTAACCAAGAAATTTAGAGTTTTCCCAGGGCTGAGGAGATTGTTCTGGGTCTGAAACCATTTTGAATCTGGAAGGTGGGTTCAGGGAAGATGTTGAATCACTTCAGGGTGGGCCAAGGGGCTGGTTACCCAAGTCCTGGGAGTAGCTGAGCTGGGAGGAGATGGGAGAAGCAGAGAACAGATGGAGAGATGAGGAGGAGGAGAGACAGCTGGACCGGGAGGGGAGGCGCTGGGTTGGGGAAATCACAGGTGAGGTCCTGACCCATTCCTCAGCCTCCTGACTTGGGGGCAGACTTGGGGGCAGCTGCTTCCCCTTAGCCCTGTGAGGAGGGAGGAAGCTTCCTATCTCAGGAGGAAAATGCAGCAGAACTTCTCCATCAGACCCTTGAAAGGTGTTTCCATCCAGCAGTTCCTTCACGCACTCAGGAGCTTCATCCACTACGTCCTTGACACTGCAGATAATGGTGGTTGAGGATGGCAAGGTCCCTGCCCTCTTAGGAAACAGACAGTGAACAATAAAATGAGAAGAAAGCCAAGACGATTTTAGACAGTGACAGCTGCCACGACAGGAATAAGGACGGTGGTGAGATGGAGAATAATGTCTTTTATGCAAGAGGTGACTCTACAGCTTCTTAGCTGCAGACCATGGGCAAGTAACTAAACTTCTCTGAGCCTTGTTTTCTTCATCTATAAAATGGAGATGACAGCACATATCTCACTGGGATATTGTGCTGCTGCTGCTGCTGCGTCGCTTCAGTCATGTCCGACTCCGTGTGACCACGGAGCAGCCCACCAGGCTTCCCCATCCCTGGGATTCTCCAGGCAAGAACACTGGAGTGGGTTGCCATTTCCTTCTCCAATGCATGAAAGTGAAGAGTGAAAGTGAAGCCACTCAGTCGAGTCCAACTCTTAGCGATCCCATAGACTGCAGCCTACCAGGCTCCTCCGTCCATGGGATTTTCCAGGCAAGAGTACTGGAGGGGGTTGCCATTGCCTTCTCCAGGGATATTGTGATAATGATACATCTGACCATAATTGTACCTTAGCAGTTGTTTGGCACATAGTAGGGGCCATACATGGTGATTATTATTTTTCAGCAAGAATTCTCCATGTCTCTCTCCATTTCTTTCAACTCTAACTAACTTTCAACTGTTTTAGATCTTTGTAGATAACCAGTGGCTAATATAGAAATCCTCTAGAAGAGCAATGCTTCCTGAAAGAACAAAGAGACTATAAAAGAGGAAAGTTTAGCAGTTAAAAGAGTAATAATAATGACAACTAGCATGTATTGAGTGCTTATAATGTTTCAGACTCGGTGCTAAACTTAGTATCTATATTGACATCTTATTCTATGTGTTGTATCCTAGCATAATTCCAAGTTGACAGTTGGGAAGACTGAAGCTGAGAGATAAAGTGACTTTATCAAGGCTGTGCAGTTGGTTGAGGGTGGGGACAGGGCTCCACCCTGGCTGATTCCAGGCTCTGCACACCTCACCATATGACAACCCCTTCCAGGGAATGGGGCTATTTTAAAGGAGAACCCAAGGAGGCTGAAGGGGATTGTACAAAAAGAACACAGCAGATCTGAAATCTGTGAAGGCTTTTAGCACTTATGATGGGCTGAAAGAGAGAACAGAGGGAAAAAACCATATCTTCCGATGCTGCCAATGATTAAAAAAAAAAAAACCAACACCTAAATGGTGACATATCTTTCCATGTCAACCTTACTTGAAAGATAAAGTTCCTGTATATAACAAGAGAGAAAAATTTTTAAAGGGTAAAAATGTAAATTGAAGAAGAGGTTGCATTTTGACGTTTCTCAAGAAACAAGCTTTGTGAAGCTGACATTCCAATAGTGTTAGGATTATACACAAGGACAGGGTGTGAATGTCTGTTGCTACTTGAATCCTCAAAAAAAATGTCATAATATAAATTCAGTTATGAAACCAAGGCTGATGACACATACAGTAGCCCTGGGATAAGGAACCCTGAGAAAGCCTGCTAAGAAGAGGGCAGTGGAGTTGAAATTGTTTTGTTTTCCATATCACTGACATTAACGAGCTGCACTTGACCTCCTCAGCAAGAATGACTCACTGAGGAAATCAGCCTCTTACTCAGTGTGGGGGCCCTGGACACACACCAGGGTCTTGTGTTCCCCCTGCCCTTGAGCACTCAGAGCTGAACTGGGGGTCAGGGTCCCCCTGCCCTTGAGCACTCAGAGCTGAACTGGGGGTCAGGGTTGTCAATGTGCCATTCTCACGGGCAGCATCAGCTCACCAGTCCCAGGATCATCTTTGCAGCTGGTGTCTTGTGCAACCAAATATACATAGCACTGAATAAACAGTGGGTGAAGCCCATCATTCTTTATGCAGTTGAGGGCATTGTGGGAATATCTCCAGGCCATTCAAACGTTCATGGGTCCCCAGCCTGATGGGCAGACCCTATAGCAGGTGGTGGCGGTGCTTTGCCGGAGGTTCCTTGATCACCTCAAAGAGCCCCCACCTGTATGTTCCCTCCAGGTGTCTCACACCCAATCCCACCCCTATCCAGGTACAAACAGCTGGGCATCCTGGACAAGGACTGTGGGGTGGGGCCCTACAGGGGGTTCTCAGTGAGGAGATGGGAGAACCGGTCATGAGAGAGATGGGAGATGAGCAGACACGGTTGGGCAGGTGGGGATGGAGTGCTTACAGGAGCGAAGTTATTCCCCCATGAGGCCATTAACACATTCTCACTCCACAGGGCCACGAACACCTTCATCCATTCTGTCTGTTTCCACTGGTGTCTCCCAAGCAGGACTGGGGGCCCTGTGAACATGTGAAAGTCTGCATCTGGGTGGGTTTGACTCAGAGCTCCATGGAAATACTGAGGACATTTTCAGAGCTCTCTCAGGCTGATGAGCCACAGATTGCTCTGAACCAGGTGCTGAGAGCACCTGGCCCAGGTAAGAAAGGGGGCAGGCTGACAGGTGACCCACAGCTCTGAGCGGGAAGGTGGGGCTTCAGGAACACACCTGATGCTCAGCTTCTACCCAAGAGGAGAGACAGCCAAGACAGAAAGGCCCAGACGGTGGCCCCTTAGAAAGCAGCTCTGAACGCTGGTCCTGCCTGGCCCAGTGGAGCTTGCGCTGTGGGACGTGTGACATGGAGCTGTCCCCACACTGGGTGGCCCCTCTGTTAAACCACCAGAGAAGAAGTAATACACCAACGTTCCTGGAGGTGTCCCGGGGATATGAGGACTCAAAGATGGAAACCATCAGTGGCAGGTCAGGAATTAATTTTGTCATGTCACCACGCACTGTTAGGAGGACTCATTAAAGCTGAATAGGAGTCAAAGGGTGACCTGCCAGGAGGGGAATAAAGACCCTCACAACAAAGCGGCAGTGCCCAGGATCTCATTGCATCAACTCAAGCTGTAACTTAAAAACTTCAGTTGACAGGAGGGGATCTGGGTCTGGGGAGGCACGGGCTGCCGTTTTGGGAGCTCCTTCTAGCTGGTTAAGCTCCGGGCATCTCCTAGTCTGTGCCACTCTCTCTCCCTCAGTTTTCCCTTGTATAACAAACCATTTGAGCATCACTCAGAGCATCACTGATTTGTTATCTCCCACAATTCTGTGGTTGCATTTCAGGCAGGGTCTGGTTGCTGGTTCTTCTGCCCCATGTTGCCTTGACTGGGGTCACTCCCTCAGCTGAATCCAGTGAGTGGCTGGGCAGAACTGGAAGGTTCTAGAAGTTTCTTATGTGACTGCCACACTGTTTTCAGCACTACTGAAAGCAACCCAGGTAATTCCATCACCAAGGACACAAAAGGTTCCCTAGAGACCACTTTATTTCCAAGATGAGAATTCAAGAGAGGAGTCTGTCAAGTGAGTGAATACTGTCAAGTGCAGGTTCCTTCTCATCTGAAGGGTGCTTCTGATCCACAGGGCTTGGGGCTGTTTCTTCTTGAAGTCTGGGCAGCTGGGATCTTGGGGGATGGTTCCCTCTGAGCCAGAACTTAAGACTTTCATTAAACTTGTCAAATCTTCAGCCCATGGCTCCCCTTCCTCCTTCACTCTTGATCTTGGCTGGAAGAAGGGAGACTTGTGATATTGTGAAAAACACAGTGTTTTCTTCACTAATTCCCAAGAAAAGGGAGCCAGAGAAACTCATGTGGGGTGGGGGGTGGGATTTAGGGAGTTTGTCTGTGGCTCCATCTAATGCCCAAAGCTCATCATGAGTCTGATGAGGTGACAGGTTCCCACGGGTGACTGTGGACCAACTGCTCAGTCCTCCTACCCCCTCCCTCCTGCCCTGCAGAGACCTGCACTTCCTCACCTCCACCAGCTTCCCTTCTGCTGGCTTCTCGTCTGCACAAATATGTGCCCGAGAACCATTCATCCACACTGAAAACATCATTTCTCTGCCACACCCACCCCTTAACTACGGGCCATGCTGTGTTCTCCACTCACAGAGAACCTTCCAGGGAAACGTGCAGCGGGGGGTTTTCACGGAGCATCTAAGGTGCTTTTCCTTCCAGTGTTCCTGTCACCCCACCCACCTAGGGGCTCAGGGGAGTTTCATAACGGGTGCCCCATCCACATGCCCATCCTCTTATTAGACCGGCAACTGTGTTTAGATCACACCTCCAAACTGAAAATAAACATTACTGGTTATTTATCTGAAACTGACATCCATTTACTTGTGACATGTGACAATTCTATCTGGAATGACTTGGGTATGTCCCTGTCCTGCCCCTCTGAAGCTGACAATGCACTTGGGACCCTGACCTGCGTGTGTCTTTATAGAAGAGGTTCCTGTGATGTGAACTATTGCTCCCCGCAGGGTCTCTGGTTGGCAGGTGTGGGGAATGCTGTGGTCTGTGGGGAGACAAGGTGATGCAGAGGGCTTGCTGTCCTCTGTCCTCCAGCATGTTCCTGGGGAGATGCTGACGTGGGCCCACAAAGGACACATAGGAGGATGTTCTCTGAGCTTGTGTGTAGCAGCCAGGAGTCGGAGGCTTCCTGGGAACATGAAAGGAAATGTGGGTCCCCCACACCCCTGAGCACGATGTAGCTGAGAAAAATAATGGAGTCACTGTCACTTAGCAACATGAGCATCTGCTCAAAACATAATTATTTGTAAGAATAAAAGTGGTGTAAACAGAATGAAATATATAACAGAAGGCCATCAGTTTATATTTAACATATATTCCCACAAAACAGCAGTGGACATTTTACAAGAACACGTTATGCACTATAAAAAGATAGTCATTAAACACAGTTCAAGGATTCCCTAAGGAGGAAATCTTAAGAAAGAACCTCAATAAACACACTCATATAAATAACATAAAAATTCAATAAAAATTAAATACTAGTAAACACAATTTTCTCGGAGAATGCAATGACAACCCACTCCAGTACTCTTGCCTGGAAAATCCCATGGATGGAGGAGCCTGGTGGGCTGCAGTCCATGGGGTCTGGAAGAGTCGGACACGACTGAGCAACTTCACTTTCACTTTTCACTTTCATGCATTGGAGAAGGAAATGGCAATCCACTCTAGTGTTCTTGTTCTTTTGCCTGGAGAATCCCAGGGTCGTCGGAGCCTGGTGGGCTGCCGTCTATGGGATCGCAGAGAGTCAGACACGACTGAAGCGACTTAGCAGCAGCAGCAGCAGCAGCAGCAGCAAACACAACTGTGTGATTTCCTAAGAGCAGGAGAAGGGTTTTCTCAGGCGGCGCAGTGGTAAAGAATCCACCAGCAATGCAGGAAACACAGAAGACACGGATTCGATTCCCGGGTGGGGAAGGTCCCCTGGAGGAGGGCGTGGCTACCCACTCCAGAGTTCTTGCCTAGAGAATCCCCATGGACAGAGGAGCCTGGAGGGCCACAGTCCACCGGGTCTCAAAGAGTCAGACACGACTGAGCACACAGCAGCAGCAAGAGCGGGAGAGGAATGGACTAAAGGGGAATAAAGACATAATAAAACCGGATGGAACCCACGTGCAGACAAATGACACAGAATCTCTGTGGTGTGATTAGTTCAACCCATTCGTCTTGTGGTCCAAGAAAGAGGGTGAAGATGGAAGCGGTGAAAGTGGGGCTGTAAGACCCATGAAGGCCCTTGGAGGTGGACATCATTCTGTCTAACCCTGGTCAACAGAACAGTGGGGGCCCCGCCCCTCCGGCCTGGCCCCGCCCTCAGCCTCCCATCTGGGCCTTCCCCACTTTGCCCACAGCACCCCTGCCTTGAGTGCAAATGGTATGACAGTGGGTGTGATGGCTTTTCCTCGGTGGGGTGCAGTCCAGAGCTCCCACGGCCTCCGGTCAGCAGGTATGAGTGGGGCACCAAGCCCCGTCCCTGGTGCAAACCTAGACCCTGCGGAGGTGGGCGGTGCGCAGCTCTAGGACCCTGGGTGTTTGCCCCCTTTCCACTTCCCTGGCTGTCCTGTCTCCCGCCCACACGTGTGGAACCCCAGCAAGAGCCAGGTCCTCCTGTCCACGGTTCTGGGGAAACACCTGCGGGGATTGGGGTCCCCAGAGCTCCCTCCCCAACACCCTTACCCCTGCTCAGGCTTTCGTGCAGAGAAACCTTCCCCAACATCCGAGCATCGGCATTCTGTACACAGAGACTGTTATGTGGAAACTAAAAATGATGGATGGTGGTTGACGCCAGGCCGGTGGTGTCAGCAATTTTCTGCATTTCTCATTTTGTTTCAATTTTACCTCAAATAGTAAGAGTTTAGCCTCAGAATAATGAGTCACCATCTGCAGAGGTGTCCTTGAGAGGAGGTATGGGGACACCGGTGTGGACTGGAGGCCGCTTCCGTCTCTGGGTTTCCGGGGTGGGCGATGCTGAGGCAGGGACAGTGCCTCTGAACCTCAGGCTCTCCTTCTGTACCACAGGCCCGACGGGATTCATCTCCCAGGGCTCTGGGCGTCATGTCCTAACCTCTGTGGAATGTGTCCTCTCCATCCCTCTGCCCTGCTGCCCTCCCAACACATATCGCATTTGTCTAAGTGAAAGTGAAACTGTTAGTCACTCAGTCATGTCCAACTCTTCGCAACCCCCGTGGACTGAAGCCCGCCAGGCTCCCCTGTCCATGGAATTGTCCAGGCAAGAATACTGGAGTGGGTGCCATTCCCTTCTCCAGGGGATCTTCCTGACCCAGGGACTGAACCCATATTTCCTTCATTGCAGGTGGATTCTCTACCATCCACCACCAGGGAAGCCTTTGTCAGGTTACCTGCAATCTCCTAACTGCCCCCTCCCTATCCCATTCTCTGCTCGGTGGCTGGAGTCATCTTTTAAAGACTGAAGTGAATAAAGTCATCTCCTCACTTAATCCCTTCAGTGGTTTCCCATCACACCAAACCTCAAATGCACTAAAGGCAGCATCTAGACAGAAAAGTGGAGACTGGGTCACACCTTGGGTGGCAGAGCTGAGAGGACAGAGGAGGTGACTCAGGCTGGAGTCTGTGGGTGATGCAGACTGTGGGTGATGGCGGATGAGAGCCACTGCAGGCCCAGCTCTGCACGCCTCCCAGGGCAGGGGAAGAGCGGGGAGCAGGGCCCAGGAGCACACCGTTCTCCCACTTTGGAAGGACACCTTGGGGAACCATAGGACCATGGGGGAGGGTTACCAGCCAGGGTCTGGACCGCTGAAGATGGGGCTCTGTAGACAGCGAGGTTAGCTGGAGGGACACCTCTTCTTTCAAAGGCCCTTCCCACCTCAGATCCCCACCGGAGCATCTGTGGTCAGGAGCTGGCAGGGTGCTGCTCAGGGGAGCATGTTCACAGACCCCAGGCCTCTTTACAGAGCAGGGCAGGATGGGCAGGGGTCTTTGTCAGCAGGAGACCTCCACACTAAGGTAATAGGGCCCTGGGGACTGCCCACCCCCCCCAAGATTGCACCCCCCACTCTGGGAGGCACCTCTGCACCCTCTCCAGCACAGGCTGTGGTCTGGCCTCCCTGGACCTTGTCTGTCCCCAGGTCACCCTGTCTCTCCCACTTGGGCCCTGACCTCCTGCCCCTCTGCTTTCAAGGCTTCCCTATTGCTCTGGTCAGCCCTCCTCACCTCTCCCCAGCTCAGCTCCAGCCTCCCTCCCCAGGGAAGTGCTCCCTGCCCTGTGTCCCTGGGGTCACACTCCTTGGCTGTCCCCTCCTCCATCATACCCAGCACAGCTGACAAGGTGACCTCTGGTCAATACTCTGTCCTCTAGACTCAGGTCCTTGTGCTCAGGGATCACCCTTCCCTGCTGCCTTGCTCACAGTAGGTGCTCATTGAATACTTGTTGGGGGACTGGGTAGTGCGTTAGTGGGATCTTAGAGCTGGGAGAGGATCTGGGTCTGGCTGGACCATCCACACAGCCCTTGTGTCACTCTGAGAGGTTCCTGCAGGAAACCAGCCCTGGCTACACAGAGAGGCACTTCTGAGTGAGAAAGGGATAGACAGAGGGGCTGGGCCAGCTCAGGGGGCCAGGAAGCAATTAGGGGCCAAAGCCAGAGCAACACTACAGAGGTATTCATACTGTAAGGAACCCCGCACAGTACTTGGGGCCAGCAGCTCGAGGGGGACTCCGTCCTGGTGAGTGTGAAAGTGGACACTTCTCTTGCTGAAGAACCTGGGGGCTGCTGGGGAAGTGGGGGACATGGAGCTGGTGGCAGGAAGTGTGGTCCACAGAGGACAGAGGATGGAGGGAGTTATCCATAGGTTATGCTCCTCCAGTCCTGGACAGCAGGGGAGAGTGATGGGCCTGGAGAGGTTGTCCCCTCACCCTTCTCCAACCCCCCCATCCCATTAGGAGGTCTGCACCACCCCAACCTGGTCCACTCTCCCCTGGTCTCCCTCTGCCGCCTGGTCCAGGCAGCCGCCCGCTCCCGCCTGGACAACTGCAGAGGCCTCGCTGTGCAGCAGGAGACCATTACACACCCATGTCACGTCGTGTGAGTTCAAACATGTGCACTTGGGAAGAAACTATGATGCAGGCATGTGTTGGGGAATCAGGAGCTGGTGGGGATGCTGCCCCCCAGGGTGAGAGAGGGAGAGCTGCTTGGGAGTCTTGTGTGTATCTTCACGCTCCTATGGAGACACAAATGTCTCCTTCCTTACATGGTGGATCTGTACACCACGTGGGCTGCATCCTAGCACAGAGAGTGCTGGGGCAAAACTGCCTTTACAGATCTCTGGAATCACCCATGAAACCCAGTGCCCTTGGCTTTGCAAAGTGCGTACAGAATAGATGCAAATGCATTCAGAATGGAAAAGACACAGTGAAATGAACAGCGTTTCATAAATAGTACATGTGTAAATTTAATTTTACAGCTCATTTTGAATTATTTCTCTCTTTTTTTTCTGGAAAAATGCATACATTTGAATTCTTATGAATTAAATCTGGATTTGGTGAGAACACGGTCATTTAGCCTCAGAAAGGCCAGAAGAGAACAGGCTCCACTTTGCGTCGTTGCATCCTCAGCCCAGGCAGGTTCACATCTCACTGCAGCCCCGGGAACCAGTGATGCTCTCACCTGGCCTAGAAGCTTCTTGGGGGATGCCCCATGTGCTGGGATCCAAGAGGCTGCAAGCTCGCTAATCTGGTGGAGGCTCAGCTGGTGAGCTGCTCTTCTGCTTTCCCATCTGGGGTCAGCTCCACTACACGTGTCTCCCATCCTCCTGAGAGCAGACATTGTTGCTTGTTGTTCAGTTTCTTAATAGTGTCCGACTCTGCAACCTCATGGACTGTAGCATGCCAGGCTTCCCTGTCCTTCACCATCTCCCAGAGTTTGCTCAAACTCATATCCATCGAGTCAATGATGCCATCCAACCATCTCATACTTTGTTGCCCCCTTCTCCTCCTGACAGCAGAGCAAGTCCAATTGTACAAGCCATTTCAAGCCTGTGGTAACATCTGTCTGTTAATACTTCATTGGCTAAACACCTTCGATGACCAAGTCCAAAGTACAAGGGCACAGTTACTCCACCTGTGAAGCTCAGGACAGAAGGGAAACAGTATTTCTGAAAAGCCATCTAATCTCCAGACACAGCAATGTGTGGAGCCAGAGCCGTCCTCTGCTCCACTCACAGCCCAGATCTGCTGTGTCCTCAGCAGGATGCAGATGTTACAGCCCCCACTGCGCACTCTGCAAGCAGGTGTGTGGTGATTCCTGATCCATGTGGTCTTGTCTCTGCCTTCTGTGGTGACCAAAATAAGCTTAAAGCCTGTTTGTTGGTTCTTAACAATGTGCTGCAGACTCTGCCACCTCCGGGGCCCCCAAATATCCAGGTTCAGGGCTGCTTTACAAGATTAGAAATCTCTTCACCAGGAATGGGATTACTTCTCACATTTCTGGTGATTTGCCGGCATAATCAGACCATCCCACTGAGGGCGGTTTTACAGATGTGCCTGTGCTCTGAATGTAAAAGCTTATTACAGTCTGATCGCTCCTTGTGAGTAAATGCATCACAAATTACTGTTCAGGAGGAGTTTATGGAAGGACAATTTTTCTTTCTTAGAATCCTCTGATCAGAGATATATTTCTTCATATTGGAGTCATAAAACATCCATAAGTAGTAATTCTGTGTTTGTTATATATGAGTTATAAATTATCTGTTAAGTCTATAAAAGCATGAGAGCCTGTAGATGCCTGGCATTTTCACAGAATGCAATAGAGAACACATCCATTCCTACTGCTTTCAAGATTCTCAGCGCAGTGAGGAGCCAGGGACTTGTAAGCTGCAAGACCTAGTGGTCAGCACCACTCCCTCCCAATTTGACTGATTAGAGCCAGTCACAGGCTCAAACCCAAAAGTCAAAGTGTGGGGACCCTGCAGGGAGGGTTAAGGAACTGGGGCCGTGGCTCCATCATCTTGCACATGAGGAAGAAATGCACAGAGCCAACCCTGGTCTCAAAGGTGAGGAAGCAGGTATGACTGCAGCATAATGGTCAGGAAGACCACTCCCCAACCCAGGGCCAACCATACTCTTGTGTTAAAGGTCCGATCAAAAATAGAGAAATGAGAAGTTGATGGTATTCACAGGGATTCCAGATGAGAACTCCCAGGAATTGTTTAAACAGATATTAAAAGAGAGAGATTAACACCAGGGGCTCCTCACTCCTGGAAATTCTAAGTGCATATGTGAAGAAGAAAAGTGATGTGCTGAGAAGCAAATGTTGAAATACAATAAGTGACAATGAGTACAGAAAATTATGCATTTGTTACAAGGCTGAATAACTACTGTATAACAATGATAACATCCAAAGAGGAAACACAAAATCAAATAGAGCAAAAAGGATGTGCATTAATAGCCTACAGCAATATGGTAATGATTGAAAGTAATTAATAAAGGAGGTCATTAATTAATTAATTATCAATTTATAAAGAGCTGAAAGTGTTAGTCACTCAGTCATGTCTGACTGTTTGTGACCCCATGGACTATAGCCTGCCAGGCTCCTGTGTCCATGGAATTCTCCAGGCAAAAGTACTGGAATGAGGAGCCATTCCCTTCTCCAGAAGATCTTCCCAACTCACAAATTGAACCTGGATCCTCTGCATTGCAGGCAGATTCTTTACCATCAGGGAAGCCCTAATTAATTAGCATAAAGGAGGTAGGAATACTAACTAATTGGAGTTAGTAAATGAAACACACACGTTAAAAGTGTAGGCAACAACTAAAACAGCAGACACAGAATGCATATCTTACCAGCTGAAGCTACGCTTCTGGGACTGAAACCCAGCCCCCTTCAGCTAGGACTTGAACTCAACATCCCTGACTTAGGAGGAGATTGTAACCCCTGTTTTCTGATTGAAATTGCTCAACTGATGTCAGGACTTACTTATGGAGACTCAGGTTCTTTTTTCTTGGTGCAGAAAGAATTCAGTGAGAAGCAACACGACAGGGCACTTGTGAGATATACAAGCGGGCAGGCAAGGGAGTGCAGCCCTGAGAACAAAGAGTGCTACATGTTTATCAGTTCAGTTCAGGTCAGTCGCTCAGTTGTGTCTGACTCTTTGCAACCCCATGAATCGCAGCACGCCAGGCCTCCCTGTCCATCACCAACTCCCGGAGTTCACTCAGACTCACGTCCATCGAGTCGGTGATACCATCCAACCATCTCATCCTCTGTCGTCCCCTTCTTCTCCTGCCCTCAATCCCTCCCAGCATCAGAGTCTTTTCCAATAAGTCAATTCTTCGCATGAGGTGGCCAAAGTACTGGAGCTTCAGCTTTAGCATCATTCCTTCCAAAGAACACCCAGGGCTGATCTCCTTCAGAATGGGCTGGTTGGATCTCCTTGCAGTCCAAGGGACTCTCAAGAGTCTTCTCCAACGCCACAGTTCAAAAGCATCAATTCTTCGGCACTCAGCTTTCTCCGCAGTCCAACTTTCACAGTAGCAAGAAGGGAACATGGAATCAGGTAACATGGTTGCAAGAGAGCAGCTTAAATGTAGCTCACAGGTAGTACATACAAAGATGACCTCTGGACAACAGGGTGCAGGAAGCCCCCACAGATAAGACACACACACAAAACATACATGAAGACCACAGAGATCACAAGCAAAAGGCCCACATAATGGCACACACAGGTGACAGACAACGGTACACATGCAGGGCGAGCTTAGGTAACACACATCAGCAGCCCTTAACACCCGTGGGAAATTCACATTGGAATGAGACAATGCAGACTGGTTGGATCTCCTTGCAGTCCAAGGGACTCTCAAGAGTCTTCTCCAACACCACAGTTCAAAAGCATCAATTCTTCGGCGCTCAGGCTTCTTCACAGTCCAACTCTCACATCCATACATGACTACTGGAAAAACCATAGCCTTGACTAGATGGACCTTAGTCGGCAAAGTAACGTCTCTGCTTTTGAATATACTATCTAGGTTGGTCATAACTTTTCTTCCAAGGAGTAAGCATCTTTTAATTTCATGGCTGCAATCACCATCTGCAGTGATTCTGGAGCCCCCCAAAATAAAGTCTGACACTGTTTCTACTGTTTCCCCATCTATTTCCCATGAAGTGATGGGACCAGATGCCATGATCTTCGTTTTCTGAATGTTGAGCTTTATGCCAACTTTTTCACTCTCCTCTTTCACTTTCATCAAGAGGCTTTTTAGCTCCTCTTCACTTTCTGCCATAAGAGTGGTGTCACCTGCATATCTGAGGTTATTGATATTTCTCCCAGCAATCGATTCCAGCTTGTGCTTCTTCCAGTCCAGCATTTCTCATGATGTACTCTGCATAGAAGTTAAATAAGCAGGGTGACAATATACAGCCTTGATGGACTCCTTTTCCTATTTGGAACCAGTCTGTTGTTCCATGTCCAGTTCTAACTGTTGCTTCCTGACCTGCATACAGATTTCTCAAGAGGCAGGTTAGGTGGTCTGGGATTCCCATCTCTTTCAGAATTTTCCACAGTTTATTGTGATCCACACAGTCAAAGGCTTTGGCATAGTCAATGAAGCAGAAATAGATGTTTTTCTGGAACTCTCTTGCTTTTTCCATGATCTAGCGGATGTTGGCAATTTGATCCCTGGTTCCTCTGCCTTTTCTAAAACCAGCTTGAACGTCAGGGAGTTCACGGTTCACGTACTGCTGAAGCCTGGCTTGGAGAATTTTGAGCATTACTTTACTAGCATGTGAGATGAGTGCAATTGTGTGGTTGTTTGAGCATTCTTTGGCATTCCCTCTCTTTGGGATTGGAATGAAAACTGACCTTTTCCAGTCCTGTGGCCACTGCTGAGTTTCCCAAATTTGCTGGCATATTGAGTGCAGCACCTTCACAGCATCATCTTTCAGGATTTGAAATAGCTCCACTGGAATTCCATCACCTCCACTAGCTTTGTTCATAGTGATGCTTTCTAAGGCCCACTTGACTTCACATTCAAGATGTCTGGCTCTAGATTAGTGATCACATCATCATGACTATCTGGGTCGTGAAGATCTTTTT
This sequence comes from Capricornis sumatraensis, assembly GCF_032405125.1. NCBI lineage: Eukaryota > Metazoa > Chordata > Mammalia > Artiodactyla > Bovidae > Capricornis > Capricornis sumatraensis. The sequence goes on along the minus strand of NC_091085.1, from coordinate 52,776,925 downwards.
TGTACAGTCCTTCTGTGTATTTTTGCCACCTCTTCTTAAAGAAAATTGAGGGAAGTGAGAAGACCACCTTCCTCATTCTTGGGTAGATGTCAAGGTTTATATCATTAGTTCTTCCTTTGGCCCTATATGGTCTAACTGGGACTGTCATTGGACCATTTAAATCATGTGCATGTTAGCAGAAGTGTGGTGGCGTATACTGAAATATGGTAATTCTTCTTAGGTTTCAGTAGAATGTCCCCTTTCACCTCGTTTCTTTTCCCTTTCACCTGTATTCCTGCCTTGGCTACATGGAGAAATGTTATTCTTCAAGGACCATTAGCTCCCTGACTTCTTGTAACAAGATGTTGACCACATACCTCTTGCCTTGTACTTTATCTACACATGTAGATTGTTGCATGGTTACTGGATTAGTTTCTTGAATGGTCATTAGCTTGCAATAGCCACCCAAACTCTCTTAAAATTCTTTATCTTTAATCTCCCAGTAGGATTTCTAAACTATATGATCATCTTACTCTATCTTTCTCAAAACTAGTGGGAGAAGAAAATGATGGAGAAAATTCTCAAGAGTAAAAGACCTCAAGGTACTATAATTTTGTGAAGCACATACACACACACACGTGCGTCTTTCTGTGTGTGTTGAAAATGTCTCTGGAAATTTCACACAAAGCAGACTTGCCACTGGAGGGGGGAACTTGGAAATTCATGGCTACGTGGTGGTTGTCAGAAGAAGACCTACAGGCATTTAAAGTCACAGTGGAGTCTTCCTAATGAAAATTAATTTAATTTTAAAACTCTGAAGTAGTCAAATTTTAGATAAGATTGGAGGAGAAATAGAGAACACAAGAGAGAAAGAGGCTTAGGCAAGAGCTTCCTCTAAGGTGGGGTCACTTAGGTCTACGTAAAGTGATGGATGGAGTGGGGCCTCTGGGCCCGCAAGGCAGAGCCACGCGTCTAATGGAGGAAGCGACAGGGCCAGCACAGGCTGCAGTGGGCCTGCTCATCCTTTTAGGTTGGTGCTCCTTCTGTATCAAGTTTTAAATATTTGTAATATCTTCCCGGACACAGGAGGATCTGAGCTGAAGATGGGATGAAGATCCAGAAACTGGTGTAGACAGCTGGTGTAGGTGTGCTTTAGGAAGAACCTGCACAGGTGTGAGAGGGACATGATGACATACTGAGCACTGTCACTGCCGGGTCCTGAGCACAGGGGCATGCCCGTCCTGGGGATGGAGGAGGTGGGGAGAGCTGGGCCTCAGTCTCACACCTGTGAGGTGTCAGGTAGCCTCAGCAGGAAGCGTCATCACGGCGTCACCTTGTTAGCACCTGACTTCACCCTCTTTCCACCCGAGCTGCTCCTCCCATGCCCGTTAGCTGACTCCTTCCTCCACTGGTGCTGACCAGGACACAACAGTTGGTATAAAACTGTGAGACACCCAACACACAGCAGAGAGGCCTCCAGTTAGTTGTCTGGAGTCTCTCCTGCTAAAGTCTGCTTATTAAGCTTCTCCTGAGCCGTTGCTTTTCCCAAAGCAGAAAGAGCAGCAAATCTACCACACTAATGTGTGCAGACACAGCAGGTGTGATTTATAGCTAGCTGATTTTGTTTCCTGGCTTTTGTATTAACATTTGAATTTTTATTTAGTTTTTTAAAATTGAAGTCTAGTTCCCATATGTCTCTGTGGTAAAGAATCTGCCTGCCAATGTGGGAGATGCAGGAGATGCAGGTTCGATCCCTGAGTCAGAAAGATCCCTTGGAGGAGGAAATGGCAACCCACTCCAGCATTTTTGCCTGGAAAATTCCTTGGGCAGAGGATCCTGGTGAGCTACAGTTCATCGGGTCGCAAAGAGTTGGATGCTGGATGCAAGTGAGCAGGAGCCCTAGAGTTAATGTACTATATTACATAAGTTACAGTGATGACTCACAATTTTAAAGATTATGCACCATCTATAGTTATTATAAAATTTGACTATATTCCCTGTGTTGTGCAGTATATCCTTGTAGCTTATTTTAATAGTTTGTCCCTCCCATTCTGCCAACCCAAATTTCCCCTCCCCTCTTTCCCACTGGCAACCACTAGTTTGTACTCTGTATCTGTGACTGTGTTTCTTGTTTTATCTGTTAGTTTGTTGTATTAGATCGCAGATTCCATATATAAGTGATATCATAGAGTGTTTATCTTTCTCTGTCTGACATTTTAATTAGCATAATTCCCTCTAAGTCTACCCATGTTGCTACAAATGGCAAAATCTCATTCTTTTATGACCGATATTCCATTGTGTGTATACGCATATACACCACATCTTCTTTATCCATTCAAGTGTTTATGGACACTTAGGTCACTTCCATATCTTGGCTATAATAAATAATGCTGCTGTGAATGTTAAGGTGCAATTATCTTTACAAACTAGTGTTTTTGTTTTCTTCAGATGTATTCCCAGGAGGGGGAATATATACCCAGAAGTGGGTCACGTGGTAGTTTGATTTGTAGTATTTTGAGGAACTTCCATACTGTTTTCCATAGTGGCTGCACCAACTTAACATTCCCAGCAACAGTGCTTGAGGGGTCCATTTTCCCCACATCTTCACCATAGTCTCTTGTAATATACAGAGGGTTAACCCCGCAGAGCAATTCATCCACTGCCTCCCCCCGACAGAGGCTCCTCTCAGCAGGAACCAGCCCTCTCAGCACCCACTTCCCTGGCCCAGCCCTGGGGGTGGGGCTGGGGGCAAGGGCCCCGTGAGGGCCCTGGAGCAGCCTGGCCTAGAGGGCGGTGCCCCGTGACCGCGCATCCACCTACCCTCAGACTCCTGTGTGTGTGTTTAGTGCTTCCACCTGCACTTCCTCCTGCAGGACACAGCATGGTGTGCTTCCCGTCTTTATTCCCAGTGAGAGCCCGGAGTCAGCCAGGGCTCCAGCCACGTGTGTCCCTGCACCACTGCCATCCTATCTCCCCACCTGAGACCAGCACCTGAACAGAGCGGGGTTCCGTGCAGTCGCCTGCAGCCAGTCTGCCCTGCAGGAGGTGGCCTGGGGACCAGGACAGGTGAGAGGGGCTGCCATCTGCCGGTCTGCGGTCCAGGTGCAGAGGCAGGGAGGTACCAATACAACCTTGCCCTTCAGGGTCAAGGGTCCAGAGCCTACTCTGGTGTCCAGGGTTTCGGAGACACCACAGAACCCACTCCATGTGAAGGACAAAGGAAAATCATCCTCCACTCTTGGGGTCCACAGAACTGCTGGGAACCCAGAAAACAAAGCTTTCCCCAGAGACCAGGCAACAGGGACCCAACAGACATCACCCAGGCACCCCAGCTGGTATGCCCCACTGACCCCCATGTGACCTCTCCAACTCTGCCTCCCTCACTCCAGCCCTGGATCCTGGAGCAAGGGAGCACCCCATTGCCCAAGCCTGGAGCATCTCCCCTCCCCCAGGTACCAGGCATGGAGACGCCTCATTTCTAAAAAGAGCCACACGGGGTCCTGTGAACAGATGAACACATGGCTTTTAACCTGCCCCAGTCCAGGCACACCTCTGTGGTTGTTGGTCTTAAACACTTATAAACAACATTCCAGTGAATGCTTTATATATATATATATATATATATATATATATATATATATATATATATATGTATATATGAACATACACACAAATATGTTTACTGAGCTGACTTCTAGAAATGAAGACCCCATGGAGGAGGAGAGCAGATGGGAATGGGCCAGGCTGCAGCAGGAGACATCTGCAGGCCGAGTGTAGGAAGCTCCAATGATAATACATCATTCCTCGGCAGGGATGGCAGCCTGGAGAGTGAGGAGAGGCCAGTCTGTGAGGGATAATGCCTCCTGCTCAATTGGAGCTCCAAATGAGTCCACAGCTGAACCAAAGCTAAATTGGAGTCCTGACTCTTTCTGACTTCAGGGAGCATTCTAGCAACCAGTTCCCTCCCTATAGTCCCCAGAATTTTGTAAAGAAAAACACAATTTGAAAACTGGTGATGGGCATTTGTTTCCTTCCTGTGTTGGTTGAAGGCAGGCTTTTAGAGACTTCATCCAGGGGAGATCTCATCAAACCTCAAACTCACAAGGAGAACTGATGGGAACTAGGCTCATTTCTACGGTTCAGCAGGGTGAGCTGGATCTTATCACCTGCTCGCGACCAGTGCCTGGAGCCCTGCGGGGTGCTTTAGACCAGAGCCAGGAGGGCAAGCAGCCAGAAAGACTTTATTGGAGAAGAAAACCACCCCAGATACACAGGTGACCAGATACACAGGAGTGATGTGGACAGGTGACTGGCATCCATCAGTCACCAAGTATTTATTGAGTCCCCATGAGGGGCAATCAAGACACAGAAATGCCCTGATGCAGACCCTCGGCCAATGCACACTACTCTTGTGGACTGGAGGGTCAGGCAGGATGTCGTGTTGTGTTGTGTTCTGTTGAGTTGTATTTCAGTGATGGAGAGAGGAGAGAGAAGGTCACATACTTCCCGCCAGTCACATGGCAAACATCACAATACACGAGACACATTCTGCCTTCAGACAAATGCAGACTACATCACTTTGCTTCCATGTTAAAGATGAATTCTAATGGGTAAGTGATGCAAGAGCTCTTTCCTAACCCGCCCTCTTGGGGTAGGTATGCTGGGAATCTATACATTAGTTTTTAGTTACACAGCCACGTGTGGACACCTTCTTATAAAACTGAAGCCTTACTAACATGGCTTTGACACCTCCCCCATCAACCCGATCCTCAAAGGACCTCAGTAACCCTCTGGGAGGGCCCTGCTGACCTGTGCTATGCTCCCCTTCTCTCTCACACACACGCATGCACTTAGCACATGCCAGTTCCACAGCTGGGGTCAGCCTCCCAGAAGTGTTGGTCCAGGACCACCACCTCTTTGCCCACCTCATAAGGCCTCCATGTCAGCTCCCTGGCTGTGATGCTGTGTGGTCGTTTCCTCAGATGTTACCCCTCGACACTGGGTACTGGGTGCACAGTCCTCTGTATCACAAGAGCAAGTGACCCTACAGTTGTCTTAGAATCGACAGTTTCATTAAACATGTGTATGGACTCTTTCATTGTTGCCTGATGTGTGCCTTGTCTCTCTGAGCCCGTGTCTCTGGAACATTCAGAATGTCACACCCACTGGTGATGGGTGTTGGCTCATATAAGGACATATGACTCAAGCCAGCCTGCCAAGAGACAAGGAAACTGAATTTTGAAGCTTTCATTGGAACTAGTGGAAATGTCATACCTTTCTGCCTTTTCATACTGTTCATGGGGTTCTCAAGGCAAGAATACTGAAGTGGTTTGCCATTCCCTTCTCCAGTGGACCACATTTTATCAGAGCTCTCCGCCCTGACCCGTCCGTCTTGGGTGGCCCTACATGGCATGGCTCATAGTTTCACTGAGCTAGACAAGGCTGTGGTCCTTGTGATCAGTTGGGTTAGTTTTCTGTGACTGTGGTTTTCATTCTGTCTGTCCTCTGAGGGATAAGGATAAAAGGCTTATGGAAGCTTCCTGATGGGAGAGACTGATTGAGGGGGAAACTGGGTCTTGTCCTGATGGGTGGGGCCATGCTCAATAAATCTTTAATCCAATTTTCTGTTGATGGGCGGGGCTGTGTTCCCTCCCCATTGCTTGACCTGAGGCCAAACTATGGTGGAGGTAATGCAGATACTGGCGACCTCCTTCAAAAGGTCCCATGCATGCACTGCTGCATTCAGTGCCCCCAACCCTGCAGCAGGCCACCGCCAACCCATGCCTCTGCTGGGGACTCCTGGACACTCACGGAGTATGTTTCTCCAGTCCTGTGTAAGTTCTGGTGGCTCTGTGGTGGGGTTAATGGCAACCTCCTCCAAGAGGGCTTATGCCACACCCAGGTCTGCTGCACCCAGAGCCCTGCCCCTGCGGCAGGCCACTGCTGACTCATACCTCTGCAGGAGACACTCAGGCACAGTTCTGGCTCAGGCATTTTGTGCCCTTCCCAGGTCTGAGCAGCTCAGGTGACCAGGTGCTTTGTGAGTGCACTGTAGCTGTATGTCTTAATCACTTCCCCTGGTCCCAACCGCTTGGTTGAGAGCACCGTCTCAGGTTTTCCATATGTGTCCTCTGGGGAGCTGCGACGTTCCTGGTGGACATCAACCATCCAGGATCTCAGGAAGACATGGTTAGCAGCTGGGAGCCTGCTCACATTTTGGTTGGAGATGCCATCTCTGGAGCTGAGATTGCAACGGTCCCTTGCCTTCCGGCTCTGGCTGTCACAAGCCTGCCTCTCTGCCTCCAGGCAGAAGGGGCTGGTCCACAGCCAGCTAGCTCTCCTTTGGAATTCACTCAATCCTTTGTTCTGTGAGCAGGCCAGGCTGCCCATTAGGTTGTTAGGTTAGAGCCTTTCAGGGAAAAATTCTCTTTTCTGCAGTTGCGGTTAGGCATGTATTCTGTGGATTTTTCTTTTTTTCTCCTGGTTATGTTGCCCTCTGAGATTCCAAAACTCCCCACAGACCCGCCTGTGAGAGGGTTTCCTACTGTGTGGAAACTTCTTCACTGCTCCCTCCCCAGAACAGATCTCTGTCCCTAACTCTTTTGTCTCTCTTTTTGTCTTTTATATTCTGTCCTTCCTCCTTTTGAAGAGAATGGGCTGCCTTTCTGGGTGCCTGGTGTCCTCTGCCAGTGTTCAGTAGTTGTTTTGTGGAATCTGCTCAGCTTTCAAATACTCTTTTGGTGAATCTGTGGGATAGAAAGTGGCCTCCCTGTCTTATTCCTCTACCCAAAACCTTTGACTGTGTGGATCACAACAAACTGTGGAACATTCTTCAAGAGATGGGAATGCCAGACGACCTGACCTGCCTCCTGAGAAATCTGTATGCAGGTCAAGAAGCAACAGTTAGAACTGGACATGGAACAACAGACTGGTTCCAAATAGGAAAAGGAGTATGTCAAGGCTGTATGGTACATCATGAGAAATGCTGGGGTGCATGAAGCACAACCTGAAATCAAGATTGCTGGGAGAAATATCAATAACCTCAGATACACAGATGACACCACCCTTATGGCAGAAAGTGAAGAAGAACTAAAGAGCCTCTTGATGAAAGTGAAAGAGGAGAGTGAAAAAGTTGGCTTAAAACTCAACATTCAGAAAACTAAAATCATGGCATCTGGTCCTATCACTTCATGGGAAATAGATGGGGAAACAGTGGAAACAGTGTCAGACTTTATTTTGGGGGGCTCCAAAATCACTGCAGATGGTGACTGAAGCCATGAAATTAAAAGATGTTTGCTCCTTGGAAGAATAGATATAACTAACATGGATAGTACATTAAAAAGCAGAGACATTACTTTACCAGCAAAGGTCCGTCTAGACAAAGCTATGGTTTTTCCAGTGGTCATGTATGGATGTGAGAGATGGACTGTGAAGAAAGCTGAGCGCCAAAGAATTGATGCTTTTGAACTGTGGTGTTGGAGAAGACTCTTGAGAGTCCCTTGGACTGCAAGGAGATCCAACCAGTCCATTCTGAAGGAGATCAGTCCTGGGTGTTCATTGGAAGGACTGATACTGAAGCTGAAACTCCAATACTTTGGTCACCTGATGTGAAGAACCAACTCATTTGAAAAGACCCTGATAATGGGAAAGATTGAAGGCAGAAGGAGAAGGGGACGACAGAGGATGAGATGGTTGTGATAGCTTACGGTGAATGGTGTCGGATTCGTGATCTCCGAAGAAGATTTAACTTCGGGATCAGGGACCAGGCTTGATCACTCAAGAGCTTTTGTGTAGTAGAGTTTTATTAAAGTATGAAAAGGGGCAGAGAAAGCTTCTGACATCAGAAGGGGGATGGAGAGTGCCCCCCTCGCTAGTGTTAGCAAGGAAGTTATATACTTTTTAATTAGTTATTATAAGAAATCAAAGGAATGTCTGGAGGTTGTAAAGATTTTACTAGACCCACTCCCATAATTTACATTTTCACTTAACAGGATTAGCCAGAAGGTTTTCAGGAAGGAGAAACTGTCCTCAAGCAGGGTACATTGTTGTTATATAATCCTTAGTACAGAGTTTAAACTGAGTTGTTTGTTGTGTAATCATCAGTTCTGGGCTTAAAGAAAAAAAAAATTTATGTGACTAAGACTAAGGAATGTAGAGAAAAAAAGATACTTGTCTTTCCCTCCTCCTTGAGAGTCCCAGACCCCTTTCTCCTCCTCAGGGACCTGGACTTCTTATCAACCTGCCTAGTAATTGACTCTCTCAGTTGAATGGCATCACCAACACAATGGACATGAGTTTGAGTAGGCTCTGGGAGTTGGTGATGGACAGGGAAACCTGGTGTGCTGCAGTCCATGAAGTCACAAAGAGTTGGACATGACCGAGTGACTGAACTGAGTGGAAATGTCAAGTACTTTCGCTGGCATTCCCGAGAGCCTAAGATGAAAGTGCCATGAGTTTAGAAGATGCCTTGACACCACATGAGGGATGGCTGTCTGCGAATGCAGGTAACACAGGAAAGCAGAGCGCTGTGCAAAGAAAGAAGATCCTGAAGGTCCCCTAGATCCAGCCATGCCTGAAGCTAATTACCCACAAATGGTTATTTGCATCAGCAAATATTCTGGTGTTTAAGGCAATGCTAACTAAAGTTTCTGTCACTTATAACTGAACATAAATTCTCATTGCACTGTTTATCTCCAGCACACACACAGAGGACAGTAGAGCCAAGAGGGGTAAAGAGACAGCATTCTGAGGATGTAAGTCGGTCACCTAGATCCAGCCATACCTGAAACTAACATACCTAGGGACTGCTATCTTATGTGATTCAACAAACTTTCTTTCTTACTTAAGCCAGAATGACTTGTGATCTCTGTCACTTCTAACTGAGAAAGTCCTGATGGTCCTGCACTATTATAGTGGTTAATACCTCACTGGCATCAATGAACACTTGGTGAGTAACTGGTGAATAAAAAAATGAATGAAACTGAACACGTATGACAATCCCATGATGGGTTCTCGCCGAGCACCCCAGAGGTGACAGAGAAGGGCTCTGGGAGGACCCAGCAGAGCCCGCCACTGCAGGTAGGAGGCTCAGGATGGTGACCTGTGGGGATGACACTGAAGCTGGGAATTCAAAGACGGGCTGGGTCTGTGCTCAGGACTCCAGACAAGCAGGCAGCGCCAGCAATGGCCTTGGGGCTGGTGTGGAGGATGGCGGGGAGCCTGTGGGTGCTGGAATAGAAGGGACATGGGGATGGACTGTGAGTGGGAATGAGTAGAGGCCTGAGTCCTGGCAAGAAGCATGTCTGCACAGGGTCCACCCAGGGAAATGGGGATCCCCGTGGGTGCTCCAACCCAGGAAGTGTTAACCCAGGAATCAGCCTGGGGAAAGTGGAGAAGCAACAGAGGTTCTAAGACAAGGGTCTGCCCGCACAGCAACCTGCGAGCACCCTGGGGTTAGAGTGACAGAGAGACCGCAGAGCTCGGGCCACTGACGGAGCTGGAGCCACTGCAGAGACAAGTCCAGGGGGAGCGGTGCCATCCTCTGGGCCCCCTCCCCTCACGCTCCAGCACTGCCTCTCCTGGGTTAATCCAGGCAGAGATCAGCCTACTCCAGGGCTTTGACCCAGGACACAGAGGATCTGGGGGAAAGTAGGGATCTGAGAGCAAACGGGTCAGGATGAGCGTAATATCCGTCCAGGAGGACCCTCCAGGGCAAACTCTGAGACTCCCAGGGGCTCCTAGGGACTCCTGACGGTGCTGCTCTGAAAACAGTACTCTCAATGAATGAGCCAGATGGTCTTTAGAAAACAGCATTCCCCCTTCGAGCAACAAGAAATGTAGTTAAATAATCAAATTCAATTTCTTTATGTCTAGACATACTGAGATTTCATAGCATTATAATTTTAAGTACAACATACAGCACTGTGTCTGTCTCTCAAACGTGATTTTCTTACCTTGTAATTGATGGGTGGGATGGACTTGGACTGGGAATAAATAGTGTTCACCGCTGATCATGGGCAGAAGCTGATGTCCTCAGTGTCTGTATGTCAGAGCACCCTGGTGGTGGTGGTGGTGGTTTAGTCGCTAAGTTGTGTCCGACTCTCAATAACACCATGGACTGTAGCCCACCAGGCTGCTCTGTCCATGGAATTCTCCAGGCAAGAATACTGGAGTAAGAACACTCTGCTGATGCACAAATGATACACACCACATCACCAACCTGGAGTAACCACCCATGGCTAACTGTGTGAAGGGCAAAGGTGACTGCCAGCACACACTGCCTGGGATTCAATGCTGGTCCCACCTGCCCAGCCACAGAGCATTTGGTCTGTACTGATGTGCAGCCATGGGGAGCTGAGCTGAGTGATCCTCCGTGATGGAGGCAGGACCATGGGCATCTCATCTGGCCTGGAGCTGGGAGGGCTCATTACAGGGCCTCATCTCCCAAACTGGATACTATGGCTTAAGGGTGTTCAACTTCAGCTGAAAGCTCAGAGGAGCTCCAAGTTCCCCTGGAGAAGGGATAGGCTACCCATTCCAGTATTCTTGGGCTTCCCTGGTGGCTCAGATGATAAAGAATCTGCCTGCAATGAGGGAGACCTGCGTTCGATCCCTGGGTCGGAAAGATCCCCTAGAGGACAATCTACTCCAGTGTTCTCGCCTGGAGAATTCCATGGACAGAGGAGCCTGGCGGGCTATAGTCCATGGGGTCAAAAACAGTCAGACACAATTGAAGTAACTTAGCACGCATGCACACATGATGGGTCAACACTGAACTCTTATAGGCATGGCATCTTTCCAGGGCCTGACCCTCAGTTGGCAAGGATTCTGGAGGTAATGCAGGCATCAGGAGGATGCCCCAGGGTTGGGATCTGTCTATCTGTCTGTCTGTTTCTCAAGTTAGAAGATGGGGCTATTTTTGAATGAACCCCGGAGAGAGGGTTGCAGGATTGTGAGGGAAATATTACTCTGCATTTTCACAGGACTCATCTCCCCAGCCTCCAGGTCTGAGCCCAGCTCTGCAGAGCAGGATCAGGGAGTGGCCTGTGGTCTGAGAGGCTTGTAGAGTTCCTGCTGGCAGATGCAAGGCCAGCCTGCAGCTGCTCCCAGAAATAAGAGAGTTGCCCCCCTGAGTCTGCTGGGTGAACCACCCCGACTGAGCTGGGTTGTCTCCAGGAAGGACCCCATGGCTCTGGTGGGACGGTCCAGTGGGCATGGAGCCTGCTCTCTCCCTTGTGTGGGATGAAGGGATGGAGGTGGAGCATGGAGAGAGGACAAAGAGTTGCCTGCAGGCCCTGGGCTCTAGGTACATCTGGGGTCCCGCCTACACATCTGTATCCATCCACTTGCTCCCTCACTTGGGAGGTTTAATGTGGCCGTGGAGGATGGAAGGAAGAGCAGAAGGGAGGGCAGAGCTGTCTGGTGATATAAGAGTTAGAGGTCACCCAGGGTTGGGCTTGGGAAGCTGGACATCAAAGCATAAATCTCAGTTCCTAAAAGCCAGGCTCTCTTCTATTTCATTAAAAGGATTCTAAGGCTTTGGATTTAAGTTTTGCCAAAGTAACAATGATCCACTGGCTTAAGAGGGTTTATTGAAGCAACTGAATCCAAGTAACGGTCTGGAGTTGGCAGCTTTGGGATCAGACACACAGACTCCTGTTCGGGAGCATTGTCCAGGGCTGGAGCCTGAGAAGGGCTGTCCTGGCACATGTGCCCAGCACTAGCCCATGGGTGCAGGAGAGGGAGGCCAATGTGGGGTTCACTCTGTTGATCAAAGAACCTTCTACTAGGCTCTGGGGCACACAGTTGGATTCCTGCACATGCTCGTCTAACTATTAACACCAAATGTATACACTCAACAAGGGAACTGGAGGGGTGTGGGATGATAGACCATTTAAACCATCAGGGTTAGTTTGGGTCTAGGAGTTTATGCCTCAGATGCAGACGGGGTGGGAGATGGGGACCTGCTGTCCCTCCTCTGTCCCCGCGTTGGGTGAATATTTCATCACCTCCAGGTGAGCCCAGGGTTTAAAACTTCAGGGATTTTCATTCAGCATGGCCTCACAAACAAGGCACGGACTTCACCTGATGCTCGACAGATAACCAAAACAAAAACAGCGATCTCTTCTATAATGGTTTACAAAGAATATTAAAAAAAGAATGTATATATGTGTTTAACTGAGTCACTTTTGCTGTACAGAAAAAAAAGAAAAAAGACAAAACTGACACAATGTAAATCAACTGTCAGTTCAGTTCAGTCGCTCAGTCGTGTCCGACTCGTTGCGACCCCATGAATCACAGCATGCCCGGCCTCCCTGTCCATTGAAAATAAATGGAAAAAGAAAACAGTGATCTCTTTCCATGATGGGCAATTTAAATGATTTTTGAGGAACTGAATGCAATATTATTTAATATCTATTATCAAGTATTTCATATTTCTGTGTTGGCAAAAAAGTTCATTCAAATTTTTGGTAATACCTTACAGAAAACCCTGAATGAACTTTTTGGCCAACCCAATACTTGCATGGCCCCTATGCATGGTCTGGCTCCCCAACACCAAGCTCCGTCCCAGGTGCATACAGCCCAGCTTGGAGTATATGTGTGCTGCTACTGCTGCTGCTAAGTCACTTCAGTCGTATCTGACTCTGTGTGACCCCATAGATGGAAGCCCACCAGGCTCCTCCATCCGTGGGATTTTCCAGGCAAGAGTGCTGGAGTGGGGTGCCATTGCCTTCTCCGGGAGTATATGTATGGCCTTTGCCAAATTTGAAAGCTCTCTGTGACTCAGCTTCCTCATTGGTAAGGGCGGATGATAGAAGAACATATCTTACCGGGAGAGGATGCAATAAGCTGATCCATCTAAGCCCCTTAGCACAAAGCATGCCACCCAGGAGATACTCTGCAAATCCAGTGGTTGGTAACTTCACACTCACTAGACAGACTTTGCAACAAAGGGTGCAGAGAAAATTTGTCACACTGTGTTTCAGGGTATTTGAGAAAAAGCATCAGATTTCAAGGCTTTTTCCACATCCTTCCCCAATTTTCTCAGAAATAGCACCTTGGACTGAGTTTAAAATTGCACATTCAATGTACCTTTTTGTTCCTCACCTGACTCTTTCGACCCATATTTCTTATCCTCTCAGTCCTAACGCATCAGCCCAGACTTAGAAAGCTAACAGGAACTGGGTATAGCAAAACAATAATAATATAAATATAAGACCACTGTATTTTTTTCCCTCTTAGATTAAAATTGATTTTCTGATTCCCTCTAATCTCTCCTTTCACACATGCCTGTGGGCTATTAACATTGAGTCAGAACATTCCTTTCATTTCTTCCCATCTTGTTCCTCCTGTCTGTCATCTGGAAGGAGAGAGTCTCCCTGAGTCAAGTCCACTCACTTGATATGATTTCTAATTTATACCCAAGGGAGGGCTGATGATACTCAACCTTGGTAGAGTGCCCTCCACATCCTTGTCAGCCAGAATCACCTCTCCCCTTCTCTCTCTCTCTCTGTCTTATTTCTCTCTCCCATAGTCACTCACATGAAGCAAACTACTTAACCAACCCCAGATGCAGTGAGTCATCCCTCTAGGAATCCTCTGACTTTACCGCAGGGCATCTCCCCTTCCCCAGTTTCTGGCTGCACCTTACCCCTACTCTCTCCCCTCCCACCATCCAGGATGCCCTGCTCCCTGAGACCTCAGATCTCTCAGGAAGGTCCATCCTCCAGCCCACAGGACAGCTGCTGCTTCTCCCAGACTCAGGGAGAGGCTGGGGTGAGGCCTGTGGCTACAGGACACAGCAGAGGTTTGTCACATTGATGAGAACTCAGCCAGTCTCTTGGAAATCCTACTGATAATGTCTGGGGTGAAGTCACAATGACCTCCCTCCTGTAGTCTGCATGGGGCAGACTTCCTCCCTCTGCCCTTCCCTGTCTCCACCTCCCGGAATCTCTGACCCAGGGGTTCGTCTGCAGGACTTGATCTTTGCTGTGCTGCTCACAGCCAACACCCAGGGAGGACCTGGTCCACAGTACACAGTCAGCAGTGCCAGTAGAAGGCGTGAATGTTTGGGAAATTGGGGAGGGGCCAAGGTCCTGGGTGTACTGTCCATGTCATGGTCATGTCTGTATCTAGGACACAGGCTTAGCATCATCCTAAGAACTAGTTGAGTTCTTAAGAGGGCAATAATCCTGTTACAAGTCACAGAAGATGTTTTGGGATTAATACCAATGAGACGTTGCCATATTTTAAGAATTGATGGATTATATTGGGCCCACCTGGATAATCCGGAATGTACACTGTATTTCAAGATCTGAACCCCTAATCATATCTGCAAGACCCGCTTTCCTATGTAAGTTAATGCAGTCACAGGTCCTGGGGATCAGGGTGTGGACACCTTTGGGGCCGTTATCCTCCTAGTCACACCATCATGGACTTGAACCAAGGCTCTCCTTGATTCAAGCTCTGTTTCTCCAATGGGATGCTGTGCTGTGATGTGATGAACTGCTTATCTGTCCCCATCCTCTGACTTGAGGGTCAAACCTTCTCAAGGTCAAGAAGAGTCTCAGATTTCCAAGAGTCCATTCAGTGAATATGAGCTGATGCAAAGGTGAGCCCTCAGGACACGCTCAGGCAGGCGGTAACAGGAAACTGTGGACCAGGTGGGGCTAGGGCAGCAGTGAGTGTGAGCCCCCAGGGGCGGGGGCTCCACTGCTCGGCAGCAGCCACGGCCGCCACGTGGGATGGGGCTCGGGATCCTCCGCACGGGATCTGAGCCCTGATCCTCAGCAACATAGAGAAATGCCCATTTTAGGCAAAAGTTCTTAATGTTTAAGCACTGGACACTAACTCAAATTGTTCTAGCACTGACCAGGTTGAGCACTTGGAGGTCACCTAGCCTGTGTGACCTCGGTGCTTTACAATCTCTGCTCTGGGAAATTTCCTATTTGACAAATCAGCCCAGAGACCCCCAACCAGGCCTCCAGATAATATTTTTAACATCAGATCTGGTGTTGGCCACTCATGTCACACAATTCAGAGCTCTCCCTCCTCTTCTGTGAGCCTCATCTGCTGCCCCAGCCCCTCCTTCCACCTCCTGCTGCCCTGGAGTGGTCCTCAGTCACCCACTGAGTTCACTCTCTGAGCCCTGGTCCCCATGCTTCCCATACTGTAATGTCCTCTCCCCTCGTCAGCCTGGAAAATCACCCTTCACGGAGCCTCCTCCTCCAGGAAGTCTTCCTTGGCATCACCAGAGGATTTGGAGCACCTTCTCTGGGCCATCGTGTTCCCCATAACAGATGTATCACCATGCACAGTAACTGCCCATAGCGGTAGCCAAGACATATTTATCACCTGCCATATCCCTTCTAGGTCCTGAGGACACAGCCTTGGGCAGGCACACCAGGCTTAGCCTCACTGAGACAGTGATGCCAGCCTTGGAGGGAACCAAGGGAGAGAAGTGGTGGCGGGCGTTTACTGCAGTGGTCCAGCACATTTATTTACCTGGGGAAACAGTGTGGAGAACAAGAGTGAAGGGTACGGAGGGAGGGGAGGGTCTGTAGGCTGATTCCAGTTTCCAACCTTCCGATCTCTTGCACACTGGCTCTGATGCTTCTTGAGGTCACATCACATCTGTCACACTTTTTAGAGTAAGGATCACAGTATTCCAATGTCTATTCAGGGGCCTGTGTTAGCATATTCATGTGGCTGCTTCACCTGAGGCTCCATAGGCTTGTCAGAGTAAGATCAGAGTTCAGCCCTCCATCCCAAAGGAAAGTTGGGGCTGGCAGAGGGCCCAAAGTCCCTTCCGTCTCACGGTTCTGCCTTCCCTGGGACATCACCCTAGTCCACGTTTGGGGCCCCATCCTCATATCTGCAACCCAGCTTGCAGGAGGGGAAAAGGACAGGAAGCAGAGGGCGGTCAGCTTCCTTATTAGGAAGTGAGAGCGTCACACCTGCCAACGTCTGATTGGCCAGCACTTAGTCACATGACCACAACTCACTGCAAAGGCGCATGGGGAATGCAGTCTCCAGCTCAGGGGAGACTATCAGATACTAGACTAGGGAAATTAGAGGGAGAACGCATATTAGAGGCTACATTTTAGTCTTTCCATCAGACAACAAGTTTAGAAGGGAATGGCTGTGTAGCTCTTTCTTTCAGCAGCGCAAGCACGAGTTCCAGTGCACAATAGTTTCTTGGTAAACATTCGATGACTGTAGGAATGTATGATACTAAAGGGAAAAAAATCTTAACAATTTTTTCTTTATAAAATAAACAAAAATCTTACAGGATGTAGGGCTGCCTCAGTGGAGTGGTGCAACCTTCAAGTGCCTTGGATGTGTAATGAAAAATACATGAACTTTGAGGAATAATCTATTGGACAAGATCTCCAAAGAACAAGGTTTTGCCCAAAGAATAAGTTTTGACCTCTTGTTTCCTATGGTACATGCATTTGGGGGGAAGAGGTTAAAGTTTTTTAAAAAGAAAAATTGTTCAAGGCTTCCCGGTGGTAGTGTGGTTAAGAATCCATCTTGCAATGCAGGATACCTGGTCCGAAAAGATCCCACATGCCTCAGGGCAACTAAGCGTGTGTGCCACAAGTAATGAGCCCATTTGTCACAATTACTGAAGCAAATGTGTCTTAGAGCCCACTCTCCACAACAAGAGAAGCCACCACAATAAGAAGCCCATGCAATGCAACTAGAGAGTGTCCCCTGCTCTCCACAACTAGAGAAAGCCCATGCACAGCAATGAAGACCCATCAGCCAAAAATAAGTGAGTAAATAAATATTTAAAAAATTGTTTACCAGTAGGGCAAGGGAAGGAGGGAAGGGCAAGATAGGAGTATAGGATTAAGGGATAAAAACTATTATTTATAAAATAGACAATCAACAAAGATGTTCAGCACAGGTAATTACAGCCATTGTGCTAAGTTGCTTCAGTCATGTCCTACTTTGTGCAATGCTATGGATTGCAGTCTGCCAGGCTCCTCTGTCCATCGGGATTCTCTGGGCAAGAGTACTGGAGTGGGTTGCCATGCCCTCCTCCAGGGGATCTTCCCTACCCAGGGATCGAACCTGCATCTCTTACTTCTCTTGCATTAGTAGGCAGGTTCTTTACCAGTAGCACCACCTGGGAAGCCCAAATACAGCCATTCCCTTTTGATAACTTTTAATGGAGTATAATCTGTATAAATACTGAATCACTCTGCTGTAGCCTGAATCTATCATAGTATTGTAAATCAAATATACTTCAGTTTAAAAAAATTTCCCAATCAGAATACCATTGACAAACCTGAAGTTTACAAAACCCATTTGCCGGTTAGATGATCACACACATTCTATTACCTTACAAAGGACTAAAAAAATAAATTTAACTAAACCTTGAAATGAAATAGAGACCAAGCATGGGAATTTAATTCCTAGGAGGAACCTTAATAAAGCCACTTGTGGCTGAAAATGAGGCCACTAATGAAATAATTTCCAGAAGTGTCTGGACATATTACACAGAAATGAAGAGTGCTCACTGGTAGCTACTTGAACAATCCATTGCTAGCAGATGATAAAAAGAGGAATTCTTTAAAGCTCTCAGGCAGACTTGAAGAGACCCACTGAGGATCTGGAGCTTGGGGCTATGGAAATTCCAGAAATATTCACAGCCCTTTATCCAGGGGCTGCTGAGGAAGTGTCCAGACCATGTGACCATCAGGATTTTATTGGCATGTCTCCCACCTGAGAGGTTTCTCTTCCACATAACCCACTTCTTGACAGCATAGCTGCCTTCATGTTCAGGGCAGAGGTTTGGGCTTCATCCATGATTTACCCCTTTGCTTCATCCCACATCTTATAAATCCTGGAGGGTTGACCTCAAATGCATAGTGACTTAGTTTATTTCCCCTAGAAGCTGGCCTGGAGCACAGATTCAAGGTCATGTTGCGTATTTGGGAAGGGATCTCAGCAAGCACTATAGGGAGATCGGGGAACAAGGTCATAAGGGGTCTGTTATGAGGACAGTTACCTCTGTGTGCAGTTAGAGCTTGGTCCCACTGGGGAATCACATTCAGTGTGGACACTCTTGCAGTTCGTCCCCCTCCTAAGGGGCAAAGGAGTAGGGATGCTGGTACACTGAATCTTGTCATTCATCAGCTGCGGGCTGTGCTTGCGGACACACTCTGTCTACCAGCAGACAGTGAGCATCAGGGGATATGCCTGAAGGACACTTTGGGGAGGAATGGGACATATTCACTACCTTGATCATGATGATGTTTTCACCGGGATACAGGTACCTCAAAACTCATCAAAGTGCACATTTTAAATGTGAGCAGATTGTTGTATGTCAATTTTTTCTCAACAAAGTTTTTATAAAAGTTCCAAGGACTTCTTAGAAGAATTAAATAAAAAATCCAAACCCCTTCCTTTTGCCTGAAACTCCATATAGGTGGCCTCGCCCACTTTGTCTCCCACACCTCCTCCCAAAAAGCTGCTCCTCTCTCTCCTAGCCCAAGCCAGTCCCCACCCAGCTCCTCTGCTCTTTCTGTTCCTTCTTCCCGGATCACTTTTCCCCAAGATCAATCTCAGCTATCAACTTTCAGAGGGGCTTTTTTTCTGACTGCTCACTCTAAATTAGAAAGTGCGCATGCACACACGCACACACTTAATAGATTTATGCACTAACACCTCCACCCACACACACCATAACACACCTGCATATCTCCATTTCCACACACACCTCCGCATTTATATACATGTGCACACACACCTATACATGTGTGCACACACACACACACATCCATCTATCACATCACCCTGCATCATTGTCCTCAGAACACACATCAACACCTGGAGTCACAATGTCCATGATTCTGTCCCATGATCACTGCGGGGCTCCTCCCTCCTCTAGAGTATCAACTCCAACAGGGCAAGAACTTATGTGACCTGTTCAATGTCTCCTTCACAGTTTCCGGAACCTTCCTTACCGCGTGGGAGGTACTCGATGCACATTTGTTGGGTGATGGGGATTTTGTCCTCAGGAAGGTTGGAGTTGTAGCAGTGATCCCATCCTCTAGGTGGGGACTGTGTCACACCCACTGAACACCATCCTCAGTGTCCCTACCATGTGGGCCCCTTCTGTCTTCCCCTCCTCCAATTCTGCACATATCACACTGATCACAGTCCCTTGTGATGTGTGTTAGTATAGATTTGTCCTAGCCTCCTCATTAAATGCAAGGCCAAGGCCAATTCTTGGACTCAGTTTCCTCATAGAGAGGAAGGGGGACACCATACCTGTCTCATATGCCGTGTGAAGATGAAGGTCATACATGTGAGCTCCTGGTGGTCCTGACACCCAGCAGCTCTTACCAAGGCTGGTTATTCCCACATACCGACCTCTAACTTGCTCCCAAGGTCTACAAGGTGAATTTGTGCATGATCACTCCAGGTGGGGCATGTGCCCCATCCCCAGTGGTCATGGAAAACACTTGTATTAATTCATAAACCTGGACACTGACCAGTGGCAGATGTGGAGTGGCTCTGTCTGAATGCAAATATGAATATTTGTTCTACTTAACCTTTCCTAAATTGATTTCTACAGTGTACCTCTTTAAATATGTATTTGTTGTTGTTCAGTTGCTCAGTCCTGTTTGACACTTTGCAACCCCATCGACTGCAGCACACCAGGCTTCTCTGTCCTTCACTATCTCCCAGAGTTTGCTTAAATGTGTATATCTTCTCTTAAATTTATAATGTCAACAACTGCATAAATATGTCAATATGTATGTGTTTCTGAGCATGTCACTTGAACAGTTGCATACACCTCCCTGCATCTTACTGACTTGAGTGGTTAGCAACACAATTTCAAGCACCTTGTTTACAAATAGGGAGCTCTCCACTTAGAGGTGAGCCTACTTAACAGAAACACTCTAAACCATGTTCATTAGCTGTGAAAAACCATAGAAGAAAAGTGAGAGCCCAGAGGAGAGATTAAATGGATGCCAAGGTCAGAATGAAATTCCCCATCTCTGAAACGGAGGGAGAACACTGAAACACAGATAAATAAATGAATACTTTTGAAAAAGACTGATTGATTGGAATTGATGTAAGAAGTAAACACATCAGAACTAATAAAAACAGATATACCTGAAGCAAATAAAAAACAAACTCTAATCCTTGCAGAAGAGGATGTTCTAGGAAACATGGGTTCCAGTACTTAGCCCTGCAACAGAAGATAACAGGGTGATAGCTATATGGTTGTGGAGGAAAATTTGCCTGCTGCCCAAGACTCCGAGTCTATTATAAAATTTGCTTTCGATGGATGCACACAGAGGTTTGCAGCAGTCACATAGAACTCCCATGTCTCAGTGCTAAAAATAACAGTCCATTTCTCACCCAAGCTTTGCGTCAATCAGGGACTGACAGGGGTACTTTGCTCACCACAGTCACCACAAGACCCAAGCTGCTGCTGCCAATCACCATGTCAGAGGCTGGAGGAGCTCGACAAGGATGTCAGATGCTCTGGGTTAGCAAGAACTCGTGACCTCCATAACAGCAATAATGGGATAACAGCAATCCTGTTATTACAGGTGGGTGAGACCAACTCCAAGACATGGGAATGAGATGAGCAGTCTTCTATGGGGCTCTGTCCTGTGCTGTGGAGGCTCAGAGGAGGGAGCATCAGGAGCAGACAGGGGGTCTGGAGGAGCTTCCTGGGAGGGGGAAAGCCCTCAGGAGAGGCAGCCACGCCCATGAAGAGGGGGTCATAAAAGGCTGAGCCTCAGACGTTTCTGGAGGTGAGTGGAGGTCTGAGCACTGTGTGGGACTCAGCTCTTGTCTTTTGGGCTTCCTGCTCCTTAGCTGCTGATGTGGAGTCTCCCCAGCAGCACTGAAGGCAGATGCAGAACAGCCAGCCCGGGTACTTTCTCCACCCCCTGCCACTGCAGGAGTGTGCTCACCTAGCTAGGACCAGGGCTACTGTAGCCCCGCTTAGACCTTACTTCTAGGAGCCGTTCCCAACTGAATTTCTCATTGTGATTCTAGAGCTTTCTGAGCTTTGCATCTCATTAGACTGCATTTCTGCTTTCTATAATGAGTGGAGAATCCCAGTGCTGGGGTTTCGCTTCCATACACACTGCCATAGTCTGCACGTTGCTGATACCTTGGGCAGTCTGTGGATGATTCATCAGCTTCCAAGTTCATGAATCACATTAAAATTTCGAATTTCATTAGAGCCTCAAGACCGTCCAGAGCTCAGTATAATTTATAGTAGGTCAATTCACAAAGCCTTGAATCTTCATACTGATACACTCGGGTCTAAACCTTAAAATATGAAAGTACCATTTTAAGGAGCACACTACAGGTAGGCTCAGAGAAGCATTAGTCCATGACGGGGCTGTGAGGAGCCTGGTAGGGAATCTTCAGGACCAGAGAAAGGGCAGGACAGGGGGCAGGGTGGCCGAGTTCTGGCCAGAACTGTAGAGGACACTGTAGTCCCAGTGGGTCCCAGGCTCTGGCTGAGGTCAGCAGGTCTCAAAGATGCATGTCGAGGACGAGAAGTGAGAAGGAAAGGCCCCAGGTGGGATCCCCTCTTCTCCTGCCTTCAGGGTCCCCATGCCAGGGTAGCAGGCAGCCTCCAGGGCACTGACATAGGTTCTGTGGAGGACATATCCCAGCATCCACCTCTCCTTCTCAGAATGCCTCAAGTTTCACCACGGAATTACCCTCCCAAGCTCAGAGCAGTGATCCAGGCCGCGCACCCTTGGCTCCAGGTCAGGTCAAGTAAAGCCCTGCCCTGATTTCAGTGATTGGTCCAGAGCTGGTCACATGGCCTCAGCATATCCAATCAGAGTGAGCATTAGGTTTTGCTCCAGGCTGGCAGGACACACATGAACAGGGCACAGAGAACACTCATCCAGTGACACATAGGCAGCAACACACACATCACATATACATGTAACACAAGATGGAAATGTTCAGGTAACACAAAGAAAGCTGGATCCTGGTATCACAGACAACATATACAATCAGTCCACGGTGTAACAGTAACGTACATAGGCAACACACCCACCACCCAGGTGAGTACACATGTAGACTGCATCCCAAACGGGTGACACACAAGTAGCACATGAGAAAAATACTAAAAGAGTCTCACCCAGGTAGCACACACATAGAGACAGCACACACACACATACAGGAGATATGTAGTTCAGTTCAGTCACTCAGTCGTGTCTAACTGCTTGCGACCTCATGAATCACAGCACGCCAGGCCTCCCTGTCCATCACCAACCCCCGGAGATCACTCAAACTCATGTCCATCGAGTTGGTGATACCATCCAACCATCTCATCCTCTGTCGTCCCCTTCTCCTCCTGCCCCCAATCCCTCCCAGCATCAGAGTCTTTCCCAATAAGTCAACTCTTCTCATGAGGTGGCCAAAGTACTGGAGCTTCAGCTTTAGCAACATTCCTTCCAAAGAACACCCAGGACTGATCTCCTTTAGGATGGTCTGGTTGGATCTCCTTGCAGTCCAAGTGACTCTCAAGAGTCTTCTCCAACACCACATTTCAAAAGCATCAATTCTTCGGTGCTCAGCCTACTTCACAGTCCGGCTTTCACAGTAGCAAGAAGGGAACATGGAATATGGTTGCAAGAGAGCAGCTTAAATGTAACTCACAGGAAGTACATACAAAGATGACCTCTGGACAACAGGGTGCAGGAAGCACCCACAGATAAGACACTCACACAGAACATACACGAGGAACACAGAGATCACAGGCAAAAGGCCCACATACTGGCACACACAGGTGACAGACAACGGTACACATGCAGGGCGAGCTTAGGAAACACACATCAGCAGCCCTTAACACCCATGGGAAATTCACATTGGAATGAGACAATGCAGGCAGTTCCCACAGGTAACACTTTCGACAGGAAAATTATACACAACCTAAAAGTTTGAGTTATGTTTTATTCAGCAGAAATTTTTAGGATTTAAGCCCAGGAGGCAGCATCTCAAGTAATCCTAAGAGAACTACTCTGAGGAGGCAAGGGGAGGAGCCAGGTTATATAGAAGTTTTGCAACAAAGGGCAGGTAGTCTGAACATTAAAAGATCATTGTTAATTAAAGAAAACCAAATATCCCAAGTTAAGGAATTTAGTGTTCTCTATGTATGGGAAAAATGCAAGGGTCTGGGCTCATGGAACTCATTCCTTTTGTATGCACCTCAGCTATCTGGGGCCAGTATCTTTTGTTTTCACATCCTGAGCTTCCTTTCCTCAGGGCTCACCATCAGGAGTGACTGCAGTCTGACGGCTGCTAGACGGCAGGTATTCTCTTTCTTCCTAAATTCCTCAGGACTCACCAGCTCATATTGAAGGGCTACAATCACTGATGACTATGACATCCTTGTTTACTGATATGGATGGAAGTATTCCATTCTCACACTCCCAGACACCACTCCCAGGACACACACCTGCTGTTTACCCACCTGGGCAGCACATATGTGACAGGTACTCAAGCTGACTTCAGCCCCCGAATCAGACACAAAGGTTGGGAAAGGGCCAGATATGGGCCAAATATTTCTTGCCCACCTGACAGTCAGATGTTGGGGAGACACACTATGTTTGGAAACCAGGGGTGGGGCAAAAGAGAGCCAGCAGCTCAGCTGTAGTGTCCGGTCATGAGAGAGACATGGATGTAGTCTGTGTCTCCTTGATAGGCATGCGTGCGTGCATGTGTGCTCCGCTGTGTCTGACTCTTTGCAGTGCTATGGACTGCAGCCCACCAGGCTCCTCTGTCCATGTGGATTCTCCAGGCAAGAATGCTGGAGTGAGCTGTCATGCCCTCCTCCAGGGGATCTTCCCAACACAGGGATCGAACCTGTATCTCCTGTGGCTCCTGTATTGCAGGCAGATTCTTTGCCACTGAGCCACCAGGGAAGCCCTGTGTATAACGTGTCATAATTCTAAATCATAATCCTTTGATCTTCCACAGACAAGACAATGAAGATGTTTAAATAAAACAACTTTTGTGAGTTGATTTCTCTTTCAACTTCCTGGGTGCAATAAATACTTTTTTCGGTGAAACCTTTGTCTCTTCCTTTTCTTTTTTTTTTTTTCACGAGCTTACATGGATTTCCTCCTGCACTTACTTAATAAACCTCGCCTGGTGATACTCTACTGCCAAGGCCTATACAGGTGCCCCCCAATTATCAGAAAGTGAGTCACTCAGTCGTGTCCAACTCTTTTCTACCCCAAGGACTGCCAATCCATGGAATTCTCCAGGCCAGAAAACTGGAGTGGGTAGCCATTCCCTTCTCCAGAGGATCTTCTCAATCCAGGGATTGAACCTAGGTCTCCTGCATTGCAAGTAGATTCTTTACCACCTGAGCCACCAAGGAAGCCCAATTATCAGAAGTGGGCTTAATTGGGATGTTGTGACTGTGAGGCCACAATGCGGAGAGCCCTCAGGTGGTAGGAGGCCCTGGGCATCCCCAGGCATTGGGACGTGCTGGTGTTCCATGAGGGAGCACTGGTGTTTCCTGCATCCACCCCGACAGCTCAGAGAAAAGACAAGGCCAGGGACCTTCATGAGGAGGTGGTTGATGAAAGATGGGGAGCAATGCTGCACTTGGACTTTCTATCCTGGGAGCATTTTTATTCTTCAGCTTTGCAGTGACCTCAAAAGGCTCTCCCTGCTGTAGGTCAGCACTCACAAAGATGTGGATAACTTGCCAGGCTGGGACGGATGGAGGAAGGTAACCCTGGGAGGTGGAGTCATCTGTTGGGTCCCTGAGGGAAGCTCTCACCCTGGGTGGGGTGAGGAGGCTGTTTCACACACGTTGCTGGGAAGTCACTCCAAGCTCCCCGCTCCCTTTGCTTCATGCAGCACACACAGAGTAGTAGGAGAGCAGAGGAAATTTTTAAGCTCTGGATGAAAACCATTAAATTTCTAAGTGTCCCCAAATTTTCTGGTGCTTGGCACTGGCCAGAGTCCAAGTCTGTAGCTTGGACCTAGAGAATCTTGACCTGTCCCTGCTGGAGACTGTGACCCACGAGCAGAGAATAGCCTTGGACTCGGCTTACTTGGGACATCACTAATGCTTCTGTTCAGCAGTGATGAAACTTGGACCCTTGCCCTCTGCCCCCAGACTCCAGACGTCCCCAGTGCTGCCCAGCATGGGACAGGCTTGGGAGCTGGACCGTCCTTACCACAGTTCTGTTCAAGTTCATGCTCTTTCCAGCTCCCAGTATGTCACTGGTCCCCTGTGATCCTGGCAGAGCCTGGAGAATGGAAAAGGAAGTACCTGCATGGATTAAAAATGCAGTGAGGCTTTGAAAGCCATCAAAGTCAATTCCAATTTCAAGAACAAAACACATTTCATGGAACATCATTTCAATTACCTTGTGTTATAATATCAGCACTAGTCCTTCTTAGCTTCCTCTCCATCTTCTCATTTCTTATGCATGTTCTTAGCACAGAGTGACAGCTGCCTTAGTTTTAATTAAAAGCTCGTAATGTTCAAGTGCATTTAGAAGGGGAAGGGACCCGGTTGCCCTTTAAGGATAATTATGTTCGTGTTATAGCCCATGTACTAAACCCCAGGTGGTACACAGCTCAGCCACATGCCCACCGTGGATCTTGCTAGAGATTTGCTGCCCACTGCAGGTGCTGAGTGGGTCCAAGAACAAGTGCCCTCCCCATCAGGTCATCAAGACTGTCTACATCCTCAAGACCAGTGTGAGGTCATAGAGTGCCTGTAACCCTTCCAGCTGAAGCCCTGATGGTCATTCAGGAAGCCTGGAGCAGCGCCTCACAGTCTTGTGTATCGGGGTGTCTCTCCCTCCTGTGATCTCTGTGATGTTGGCCAGAGTCACAAGCCTTTTATTCCCAGGGAGCAAGCAGCCCCTGAGTGGTCAGAACATTCCATTCATTCATTTATTATGCATTTTCTGAGGACGCAGACTCTGACCTTGGTATTGAAGATACGTGCATTGCCGTGTGTCCAACTATATGGCCCCACCGACTATAGCCCGCCAGTCTCCTCTGTCCACACAAATCATGGAAAAACAGACACATCCTCTGCCCTCAAACTCACAGGCTAGAAAGGGATACAGAAAAGGGGTCAGTAATCTAAAAATGCAGAATGGCAGACTGCATTGTGTAATGGGACAGAAGATGATGGAGGGTTTGGGAATATGTAACAAGGAAGTTCAGGGAGCTGACATCTGGAGGATGTGCAGCCAAAGGACAGGCCATTCCAAGCAGAGGGAACAGCAGGTGCAAAGGCCCGGAGGTCAGAGGATGCCGACCACCTAGATACAAAAGTCACTGTACCCAACTTGACACTGACACGGGGCTAACTGTCCGCACAGTGCTTGCTGCTTGAAACACACCTCCTCGTTTGATCTTCATTCAGCCTGCAGAGTCAGGAAAACTTAACGAGCACATTAATAGCATGTCCATACTGTAGATGAGGTGCTGAGGGTAACTTGCCTGTGTTTATACAGCTCATGAGTGGCTGGGCCACGG
The DNA here is from genome assembly GCF_032405125.1 of Capricornis sumatraensis. Taxonomy (NCBI): domain Eukaryota; kingdom Metazoa; phylum Chordata; class Mammalia; order Artiodactyla; family Bovidae; genus Capricornis; species Capricornis sumatraensis. Next base: position 52,750,423 of record NC_091085.1, on the reverse strand, counting down.
TCTGAACCAGGCCATCTGGCTCCTGGTGCTGAACTGGAAGATCTCTCAAAGCAGCTGGAGCTCTAAGTGGAGAAGAACAAAATGTGCAGGGACTGGGTGTAGGCAGGACTAAAGCCAGAGGAAGACCAGCAGGCCATCATATCTCAGGATAGTTTCGTAGCATGAGCAACACCAGACCTAAACCAAACCAACTTACATGAAAAGACACTCACTGGCGCACTTAGCTGGAGAGTCTAGGATGGATATCAGGCCTGGCTTGATCCAGGGACTCCCGTGAAATCACCAGGGTCCATTGTTTCCTCTCCTTCCCTGTAGCTGGCTCTGTCCAGAAACTCAAACCTCCTCCTGATTCATGATTCAATAGACAAAAAAATGCTGACCATCTTGTCACAGCCATTCAAGCTGAAGACCAGTGTTTTTTCTGTTTAGGCTGGAGAGTGCTGGTTTGAGCCACATGACCTTTTTTGGATCAGTCACTGTGGTTCAGATGGAAGCTCTAATTGGCCCAGACCTGGAAGGTGTGACCCAACCCAAAGAGCCCACATCTGGGGTCCTGGGCAATAGGGAGATGCTCCAGGGGTGAACGGAGACCAAGTTAGGAAAGAGAGAAAGGGAGGCTGGGCACACAATAAACAAATGTCACTCTCAGGCCCTTCAGACAGGTGTTGGTTCACAGAAGGGGCCTCCATATGTGGAGGCAGGGAGAGACTAAAGGAAGACACAGACCAATCCAGACTGGTAGGTTAGTCAGTTCAGTTGCTCAGTCAAGTTCAGCTCTGTGACCCCATGGACTGTAGTACACCGCTGCACTCCCTGTCTATCACCAACTGCCAGAGTTTGCTCAAACTCATGCCCCATCAAGTCAGTGATGCCATCCAACCATTCTGTTGTCCCCTTCTCCTCCCACCTTCAATCTTTCCCAGTATCAGGGTCTTTTCAAATGAGTCAGCTCTTCACATGAGGTGGCCAAAGTATTGGAGTTTCAGCTTCAACATCAGTCCTTCCAATGAATATTCAGGACTGATTTCCTTTAGTTTTGACTGGTTGTATCTCCTTGCAGTCCAATGGACTCTCAAGAGTCTTCTCCAACACCACAGTTCAAAAGCATCGATTCTCTGGTGCTCAGCTTTCTTTATAGTCCAACTCTCACATCCACACACGACTACTGGAAAAACCATAGCTTTGACTAGATGGACCTTTGTTGGCAAAGTAATGTCTCTGCTTTTTAATATGCTGTCTAGATTGGTCATAACTTTTCTTCCAAGGAGCAGCCATCTTTTAATTTCATGGATGCAGTCACCAGCTGCAGTGATTTTTGAGCCCAAGAAAATAAAGTCTGACACTGTTTCCATTGTTTTCCCATCTATTTGCCATGATGGGAAAGTGATGGGACCAGATGCCATGATCTTCGTTTTCTGAATGTTGAACTTTAAGCAAACTTTCTCACTCTCCTCTTTCACTTTTCTCAAGAGGCTCTTTAGTTCTTTTTCACTTCCTACCATAAGGGTGGTGTCATCTGCATATCTGAGGTTATTGATATTTCTCCCAGCAATCTTGATTCCAGCTTGTGCTTCATCCATCCTAGCATTTTGCATGATGTACTCTGCATATAAATTAAATAAGCAGGGTGACAATATACAGCCTTGCGTACTCCTTTCCCAATTTGAAAACAGCCTGTTGTTCCATGTCCAGTTCTAACTGTTGTTTCTTGACCTCCATACAGATTTCTCAGGAGGCAGGTCAGGTGGTCTGGTATTCCCATCTCTTTAAGAATTTTCCACACTTTGTGGGCCCGGTAGGTGGCGGATTTAACAAGCAAGGGGACCTACACATGGCTGTCTTAAGTGGCTGTAAGATGAGTATATCTTCTCATCCACCTGCCAGAATCTTGTAAGTTTACACAGAGGACATAACAGGGTTAAGTCAAGTCACGATCATGCCCAGATGGTCTGAGCCACACCTTCCCTCTCATGGCTGCTTCCTTGAAAATGGCTGCAACTGTGGGAATGAGGGCAGATAGTACCTTCCAAAGACAGGACAGGGATAGGAACCTCCAGTTGTCCAGGGGCCAGCTGGCAGGTTAACCGATGGTCACATCCTCTCCATGACCTCCTCCAACTAGAGGGAGGACGTGGATGCATGCTAGGTCACTTCAGTCATGTCTGACTCTTTGCAACCCTATGGACTTAGTCCAACAGGCTCCTCTGTCCATGGGATTCTCCAAACAAGAACACTGAAGTGAGTTGCCATGCCCTCCTCCAGGGGATCTTCCTGACCCAGGGATTGAACCAGCTTCTCTTAGTCTCCTGCATCAGCAGTCAGGTTCTTTACCACTAGTGCCACCTGGGAAGCCCAGAGGGAGGGGGGCTCAGCCCAAAGAACAGAATGTGTTCGCTGAGCCTCTGGCTCTGGAAAGGAAGGTCAGAGGGTGGTTCTGAGAACTCACCAGCTCTAGAGGTAGGAGGGCTGTGAGTTACCCCAACAGCTCTCCACCAACCGTGTGCTCAGGTTGGGGAGGGGTTTTACACTGGAGGCTTTCAAAGCAGCTACATTAGAATCACCAGGGAGGCTTTTGAATGGCAGGATCCTGGCTCCCACCTTCAGAGGTCCTGTTGCAGTTGACCTGGGGAACAGTCTAGAAGTCAGAATTGTACATCTCTCCTGGTGACTCCTCCATGCAACTGAGACTGACCCACGTGCAGTCCTTCTCCGCAAGCTCAGATAGTATCTCCATGCCCCAAACACCATCCAAGGATCCCACCCTGCTTTAATGCATTTTGTAAGAAAACTGTTGGTTCTACCACCTACTTAGCTTTCTGTTGATTTTTCATATCTTCCCTGGGGCTTCTTCAGAGCATTCTGGGAAGAAATCAGTATGTGACCTGAACAGTGCCTTTTTTCTTTCGCTCTGCTGATTTGTTCAAGACTTCCTGGGTGGCAGCGACACTGTTGTTGGGGTGAGATAAGCCCTGGGTGGTCAATGACTGAGAGAGGTGGTCAGAGAAATAGCCTCTGGGGCATTCCCAAGTGGGCTTCCCAGGTGGCACAGTGGTAAAGAATCTGTCTGCCAATTCAGGAGATGTAGGTGAAATGCAGTTTTGATCCCTTGTTCAGGAATATCCCCTGGAGTAGGAAATGATGACCTGTTTCAGTATTTCTTGCCTAAAAAAGTCCATGGACAGAGGAGCGTGACAGGCTACAGTCCATGGGGTCGCAAAGATTCAGACACAACTGAACACACATCAGTTCAGTTCAGTTCAGTCGCTCAGTCATGTCCGACTCTTTGCGACCCCATGAATCGCAGCACGCCAGGCCTCCCTGTCCATCACCAACTCCCAGAGTTCACTCAGACTCATGTCCATCGAGTCAGTGATGCCATCCAGCCATCTCATCCTCTGTCGTCCCCTTCTCCTCCTGCCCCCAATCCCTCCCAGCATCAGAGTCTTTTCCAATGAGTCAACTCTTCGCATGAGGTGGCCAAAGTACTGGAGCTTCAGCTTTAGCATCATTCCTTCCAAAGAAATCCCAGGGCTGATCTCCTTCAGAATGGACTGGTTGGATCTCCTTGCAGTCCAAGGGACTCTCAAGAGTCTTCTCCAACACCACAGTTCAAAAATATCAATTCTTAGGCACTCAGCCTTCTTCACAGTCCAACTCTCACATCCATACATGACCATAGGAAAAACCATAGCCTTGACTAGACGGACCTTAGTCGGCAAAGTAATGTCTCTGCTTTTGAATATACTATCTAGGTTGGTCATAACTTTTCTTCCAAGGAGTAAGCTTCTTTTAATTTCATGAACACACATACATAGTCCCAAATGCATTTGGCACAACTGGTCAAAGATGTTTACACCCATTCTCTTCATCCATCCATCCATCTACTCACAAGGACCAGCTTATGATTGGATGCTAGTGGAGAGGGAGCTGATGGTCCAGGATCCAGAGGCATCCAGACCCACAGCCCCCAGAAAAGGATGGAGGGAGGCACATCCTGACTGTGACAGGACCACATTTCTTAGAACTGACTTAGATTGGGCATGGTACAATCAGCAATTTTGGATGTAGAAATAGAGATTAATCTGGATGCTTACAAAAAGCTTCATTTTTGCAGGGCTCAAAAATTGAATCTGCTGCATATCAGGTGTTTGGGAAGGGGATTCTTGAAAATGTGCTCCTGCTACTGATGACAGCACCAGGTTGCTCTCCCTGAGCAGCTAATGGGTGGATGGAGAAGAAAAGCCAGGACATGTCAGTGAGGGTCAGTCCCATGAGCCCTGTGCCCTCATTTCTGGAATACAAAGGTACACATTAAGTGTTCAGCAATGACTTGGCACCATGAATGCACGCAGTAGATTCTCAGCAATGACCTGGAACTGTGGGTGTATATAGTAGGTACTCAGCAGTGACACAGATGTATACAGTAAGCACTTAGTGATGGTCTAGCCCTGTGGATCTATGCAGCAGATGCTCAGTAATTACCTGGCATTATGAATGTACACAGTAGGTGCTCAATGGGGTCTGACCAGATGCTTGGTGTCATGATACAGGGGGTTCTCCTGAAACCCATGACAAGTAATGCACCCTCCAGGTGAGGAAGGGGTTCTAAAACCCACCTGCCACAGCAGAGGTCACTTGTGTCAGTGAATAAAGTGACAGCCTGGCCCACAGAGGCTCTTATACATCACACGCTCCATCGCAGGTGATCCACTAACAGCCACCTGCACTCTCTGGGCACCAACTCTGTGCTGTTCTCTTCTGAGTACGATCCCACTAAAGTGTGAGAAGCACAGGACTGTTAGTCACCATGGAGGCAAGTTTATTTATAATAGGAAAACATCCAAAATAGCCTCCATTTAACAACGTGGTACCGAACACTTAGACATCAATATAAAATGCTGTTGATCCTACATGCCACTCCCAGAGAGTCTGCAGGGAGGAGCCAAGGGATCCATTCATTGTTAAAGGCTCCCTGCTGATTCCGATCTTCACCAGAAGAGACCATCATTGCTAGAGGGGGTATTAAATGAAAGGCAAAAGTGAAGGCAGAGTCACATCATATTATTGAACAAAAACACAGGTTGCGATAAAGTGCCAAGAATCCACCTATTTTCATTTAAAAGACTGAACTATCTGTGTATGTAGTAATATAGGCACACACAGGCACACTCTGCACCAAAATAGCTCCAGTGGTTCTCTCTTAATGATATGATTATTGATTTTTTTCTTTCCTTTTGTTTTTATTTATTTTTGGTTGCACTGGGTCTTCGTTTCTTTCTGGAGCTTTCTCTAGTTGTGGTGCACGGGCTCTAGGCACACGGGATTCAGTAGTTGCAGTTCACAGGCTCTGGAGCATGAGCTCAGAAGTTGTGGCACACATGCTCCTCAGCATGTGGAATCTTCCCGGACCAGGGATCGAACACCTGATCCCTGCACTGGCAGACAGGTTCCTTTCCACTGTGCCAGCAGGGAAGTCCTCCTTCCTTTTATTTTTTAAAAGAGCTTTATTGATATATATCACTTAAAATCTTTCTACAATATGTATCTTGCAATAGTTACTCTGAAAAGTACCAGATTACCTTCCAAACACAGTGGTTGGCAACTGGATAGCAGGGAATGTACAAACCAAGCAGAAAAAGAGTGGAACCAAAACTTGATTTTATTCCCTGATTAAAGCCATGACAATACATGCGAATTGGAAGTGAATTTAAAGAAGTATATTGAACAGGAGTTTGATGTTCACAGGCTGGTTGAAAACTGCTCAAGCAACCACTTGAGAAAAATGTTAAACCAAGAAGGATAAATTGTGCTGTTGACATAAAATTTGATCCATATTTCAAAAAAAGAAAAAAGAAAAAAAAATCATGTATGGGACTGTTTTGCTCAGCAAGCAGCAGAAATCTTTACCTGGCTGGGAAGAGTACACAGGCACAGCAGAGACATCAGAGGATGGATCCCAGAACTTGCCTGCTCCCGGCAGAACAGGGCGATAACAAGGACTGCCGGGCCCCAGGGAGCACTGAAGCAGGTGGAGAGACACCTTCTGATCCCAGCATCCTCAGCTGTGAGTGGGGTCAATTAGGCTCCCTGCCTGCAGCCTCCAGCTTGTAACCAAGCATCAGAAAACATAAAGAAAGCCACTCAAACCAGCAATGTAAAAAATGCACTTGCCAGACTATTAATGTGTCTGCTAGGTCCTTCCTGGGCTGCTGATCTGCATCCCTCACTGATGCCCCAACTTCCTGTCTTTTAGGTGCAAGACTGCTGTGGAATGAAGCTCACAGGGGAAGCCAGGCAAAGAGAGGCGATGTGTGTGGGAGCCCTCACTTCCCACCAGGCCTGCCACATGAAAGTTCTCTCTGTGGATTGCTCTTCTCCGGCAATTACTCTTGCAGCCGTGGGTGGAGGGACACTGGGCAGGAGCTGCCTTAGAGGGGGCCCCAAGGCAGATGAGTTCTAAGCCCCTGCTTCCCCATGTGTGGTCAGGGAGCTGCATACACATGTTATCCCCTGGGAGGCTGGAAATGCAGAATCCCAGGCTCCAGGCCACAGCCCCAGCCCAGGAATCAGCATCTGCTGTGTTGGCAGGCCCAGGGGACTCGTGAGCACATTGTTCTCTGAGGAGTCGAAAGGCAGCTGTTCTGTCCAGTCGGCACAGCACAGGAGAAAGAAATGCACCTGTTGTGGCTCCATCAGGTGGGGTAAGTCAGTCATGAGCAACTGCAAACCACAGTCCACAGGAGCTCACACAAGGCAGAAGCTACTCTCTCTCACAAAACCCGAGTGTAGAGAAATGTGGTCCAGGGCTAGCATCATTGTTCATGGTCATAAGAAAAAGAGGCTCATCTATTTTGCTTCTAGGAATTCCTCAATGGCTGATTCCTCCTCATGCTCCAAAATGGCTGCTTGAGCTCCAGCCCTTACTTCTACATTCTCCATTGCCTTATCTGACTGTACTCTCCTGACCTTCTCCAGCATCTCCGAGCTTTGGGACCAGCTTCACACAACGCCACAACAGCTACAGCCTGTGTCCTGGGATGAGTGCTAGGAAAATCAGAATAACTCCCAGCAGGGCCAGATGTGAGCATTCTGTGTGCCCCATGCTCCCTATCCCATGTGGAAAGAGCCTGCTCAGTGTCCATCTATAGGACCCAGCAGGGAGAGAAGGGAGAAGGTCAATACACTTAGGAAAGCTCTCTCACCCCCGGGGAATCTGTAGAACTAGGAATAGAACAAAGGGACAGATCTGTTTGCAATGTAATTGACAAACACCACTTGTTAAGCTAATAGAATCAGAGGAGGCTCCAGAATACTCAGTTATGTGAGTAGACTACACAGGTGCAGCAGTCAGGCCATTAGCTCATTTATCTGGACAAACTCCATAAGGTCCATTATTCTTCTTGATTAAATCTCCTCTAAGGATGCCCGGTGAGTGCATGGGGTAGGGGGTGGAGGGACATAATCACATAATCCAGGGGAGATATGAGGGCAGCAAGCCGTGCCTCCCAGGACCAGCGCATCCTAACAGCCCATCTTCCTCCCCACCCCTTCCCCTTGCTAGGAGCTGACTTTACCCAGAGGCTCTGACCTAAGTGAGGAGCCAGTATTCTTGCAAACAGTCTCTCTGATGGTGGCTTATCTTTGGTTTCATCTTCACTCTCTCTGAAACATTTTAGATGACTTACCAATTTCTGCAAGAGACCAACTGATTTCTCTGGTACTGTACTTTCAGTTTTCTTCCTGGCTGTCTGATTTCTTATCTGCCTCCATCATTGTCTGTCTTCCACATGACCCCTGAATGCAAGCATTCCTCCAAGGTTCAATTCTTGGCCACCTTCTCACTGCAAACTCTCTCAGAATTCCAGCTACCCCTGTGGTCCAAGGATCACGTGAATAACTCCCATCTCTGCATCTCTAGCTCCACTCCTCCAAATTCTGTCTCCACTGCAATCCTGCCAAGTGATGTTCTGCACATGTTCAGGGTGTATCTGATCGTTTGACCTCCCAACACCAGCTCCTGCCACCTTGATGGCAGCCCCATCCCCGCAACACCCAGATCCCAAATATCAATGCTTTCGTTGACTCTTCAAAATGCATCCCTGAACCACATCCAATCCAAGACCAACAGGGTTTCTTGGATCTGTACCCAGACAAAACAAATGTCACCAATGACATTTGGTGGCATCAAAACAACTAGAATCCTACTAGATTGAGTCTCAACTTGCTGAAAAGTAGAGCTATCTCTAGCTACTGAACACTTGTTCTCTGATAAGAGACAAGTGGGCAATACTCTCTGAAGGTCCTCCCTTGGGACTCATTAATACCCAAAACAAATCCCATGTTGAGGTGGTGTGGTTGACGGGGGCAGTATATCAAAAGTCACTGTCAAGACTTTCTGGTGGTTCAGTGGCTAAGACTCTGCACTCCCAGTTCAGGGGGCCTGGGTTCAACCCCTGTTCAGGAAACTAGAGCCCACATGCCGCAACGAAGAGTTTGCATGCCACAACTAAAAATTCCACTTGCCAGAAGGAAGACTGAAGATCTGTGTGCCGCAACCAAGATGTGGTGCAGTCAAATAAATAAATAAAATTTTTAAAATTTATAAGAAAAAGGTTGCTGTCATTTTTTAGTTGGCCACTGAGTACATGCAAATGATACGCCCCAAACCAAAGCATCCAGGAGTTCCACACGCAGGAAACAGGCATCTGAGGTCAAAAGATGCCATGCCTCCACTGGAGGTGCCCTGATCTGTACAAGAAACAATCTGGAGCATCTCAGCAGTTAATCACCCACCTCCTACCTGGCAGATGGCTGAGTTCACGCCCCTGCCACTGTGATATATCACTTTTGGTAGAAGACCTTCTACAGCTAAGAAGTAATCATGATGCAGAATTTAAAAACCAAGCCAACCATCAGATTCATTACCCGGCCCCTCACTCGGGCAATAGCTTCCACATCCGTGCATGTTGGGGGTTGGATGATGGTGGATAAATTCTCCCGATAGTTAGTACTGATGGCTGTGACTCCCTCATCAAAGAAATGAGTGGCTCAGAACTGCACCCAGAGGATAAAGGCATTTTTAGCCGAGTGGAGCCTGCGTATCACAACCAAGGAGATTTACTTAGTTTAATGCTGATCTCCTCATTCTAATGGTGATCGCTTACTGAAAGCTGAATTAAATTGTTTCCAAGATAAGGGCAAACACCCCATTGCCCTCTGCTCATTGACGGCCTCTGAGGAGAGCCCTGAGGCTCCATCTGTGGTAGGAGAGGCCAGAGCCCTATCTCAGAGCGCTCAACTCCTTGTCTCTGGGGAGGCCAAAATTCTATCAGGATAAACCCATTCTAATAGGGACAGTTCAGTGTGAAGACATCTTCCAGGACTTTACTCCACAGATTCCTAGATGTCAGCATGAGCATCACCTGGCATGTATGCATGCTGTCTTTTCAATCATGTCCAACCCTTTGCTGTCCCATGGACTGTAGCCCACCAGGCTCCTCCGTCCACGGGATTCTCCAGGCAAGAATACTGGTGTGAATTGCCATGCTGTCCTCCGGGGGATCTTCCTGACCCAGGGATCAAACCCGTGTCTCTTACGTCTCCTGCATTGGCAGGCAGGTTCTTTACCACCAGTGCCACCTGGGAAGGCCAAGCATAACCTGGAGGGCTTGTTAAAACCTAGATTACCAAGCTCCACCCCTAGAGCTTCTGCTTGAGCAGGTTTGGAGGGCAGGACCAAGAGTCTACATTTCTAATGTCCATGAAAATAATAAAATTATCTATAATGGGAATAGAAAACTGTTTTATTTGAGCCCAGCTGAGAACTCTAGCTCAAAAGACAGCTGTTCAGATAATTCTGAGGAACTGCTCCCTAGATGTATGGTTTGCAGCACAGTTTTATGTCTTGTCAGAGAAACAGAACCTCAAACAAGTCAGAGATACATTTCTTCAAGATTTCAAAAAACAAACCAGATCAGCAAGTCAACAAAGGCTTGATACCTGGGAAGAGAGTCATTATTGAAGGAGGACCAACATTGGTGCCCTAGAAAGGAAGGCATTTAATCTTTATTTTTAACATGGACATTCTTTACTTCTGGGCAATGCACCCTTTTCTTTAATAATTAAAGCAGATGTACAATGTGTTTGATAGGCCATAAACCAGCTACTTTATTTAGCATAATATTCAAGTTAACTCATGCATAAGCCGGGATGACTTCCCCAGTCCTCCACATATAAATATTTATTTTATCACTAACAGCTTCCCAGGTGATGCTGATGCTGCCGGTCCAGGGGCCTCACTCTGAGAACCATGGAATTTAATGCGAGAGGAGCCACATTCCAAGATGGCACAGGACCCACGGTTCTGACTTCCCCAAAGAGGTCAGACCCAAAGAGCAAGCCCTCCAGGGCTGGTCACTGACCTGAGGTGGGCATGAAGTGAAAACCCCAGGGCTCCTGGGAGACGCAGCCCAGGGTACCCTGTGGTCAGAACTGCTCTGGCCAATGTCTCTCTCCCACCCTGGGCCTCCCACTGGCCCAGACTTACCTGCCTGAAGCACAGGGCCCAAGCCATTTGGTCATCATGGGTTTACCCAGGGTTGTATGGCAAATCTCCCTTCACCTCCTCCCCACTCCCGCAATTACCATTCCTCAGAGGTGACCACCCCTCCACATGGTTAGAGACAGCAAAAGAAGTTTTAAAAGGTCAAATGCTAGCACTGGCATGTGGGGAGCATGCAGGGGTGGGGTGAAGCCTCCCAAGCCTGGTGCTCACAGGCCTGGCCCTCCCGCCAGTGTCCTTGGGACTCACTCTGGACCGCTAGGCAGAAAGCAGTGGTGCTTAAGTCAGCCCTGCTCTTGCCTTAATTAAGGCTCCCTCTTGTTTCATTTAGTGACCACCCTGTTCTCCTTCTGCTCTGGGGTTTCATTTCACATCTTAAAGGGGCAGGTCTCAAGATGGCAGATGGTTTCAGAGAGCCTGGCCTGGGGCCTGCTCAAGACTTATAGACTCTCTCAAATGTGCCTTGACAACATGACACGGTTTTGTCACATGCCATGTCTTTATCTCTTAGGTCTAAGAGCCAGGCTGGAGCTTCGTGCACAATGGTCAGGAGTGCCCCCCACCCCCGAGTGCCTGCCCCTCCCATGGGGACATTGCACCCGTCTCCTGCTGTCCAGAGGCATGTCTCCTTGCAGGGGGCTCCTGTGGAAGGAGCTGCATGGCTGAGTGTGGTGGCAGCCATCCTGAGGAGCAAACAGGGATGGAGGAGGTGGGGTCATGGTGGCACTCACCCTGGAAGGGTGGGGATGGGAGGAGGTGGGGTCATGGTGACACGATAACAGAGAAAGGAGCGTCAGAGGTGACAAAGGCCAGAGCTTCATGGATCACGGGACTCACCATCTGCCTCCCCCTCTGCAATCAAGATGATAGACATCCCCAGTGGGTATCAGGAGGAGGCTGAAGGCAGCCCCTCCTGAGTCAATCACAGTCACCCTGTGGGTCAGTGTCCTCTGGGATTCCTGACCACACCATCCTTGTCACTCGAGATTCCCTTCCCCTGTGAGCTCTTCCTCCCTCCCACAGGTGACCTCTGCCACTGGGTCCTTCACATCCCCAAAGCACCTGGTTATGCCTCAGTCTACCCTGTCCTTCAGCGCAGTGGCTGACACGGCCTTGCTTAATGGAGGGTGAGTTCTCTGGAGGCTGGACTTTGTCTGCATCTGCTGCCGCTGCTGCTAAGTCGCTTCAGTCATGTCCGACTCTGTGCGACCCCATAAAGAGCAGCCCACCAGGCTCCGCAGTCCCTGGGATTCTCTAGGCAAGAACACTGGAGTGGGTTGCCATTTCCTCCTCCAATGCATCAAAGCGAAAAGTGAAAGTGAAGTCGCTGAGTCATGTCCAACTCTCAGCGACCCCATGGACTGCAGCCCACCAGGCTCCTCCGTCCATGGGATTTTCCAGGCAAGAGTACTGGAGTGGGGTGCCATTGCCTTCTCCTGTCTGCATCTCCGCAGCCCCAAAGGGCCAGGACCTGTGGGCTCTCGTGGGCTCTCAAGAAGTGGTTACTGAATGGATGAAGGACGAGCACGTGGATGAGCCTGCACACGTAGGGCAAATAGATCCAGCCCCTTCCGGGAGGAGGCGTAGCAACCCCCAAGTAAATTCAGGGTCAGAAGGCTGAGCTCCCGGCACTGACAGCTCCTGGCGGCAAATCCCTGAGAAACCATGGAGTGTTCCCGCACATCAGATCTCAGGGAAGCTGCCGCCGCCTGTTTTTGTTAGGGACCAAACGACGGTCTCTAGGACCTGAGTCATGTTTACCAGAAAGAGACAGGATATGCGCTCATCCTGCCTGGCCAATCATGTAACGCCAGCTACTCCTGTAACTGAGACAAAGAACTGCCTGTATATAAGCCGCCATACTTCTTTGTTCACGGCTCTTGTCAGATTCCCTTGTGTGGTATGAGACTTGGGCCCTAGCGCGCTAGGAATAAACAAACTCCCTTCTTGCGTTTGCAATACTGTGGTGGCCTTGCTCTCTCGGTTGGTTCGGAGATACGGGCTCAGAGCATAACAGTTTTCATAATGTTAATACTGTTAAAACACCTGAATCTGGGAAATAAACTTTCATGAATGATTTAGCTTCAACCTTTTAGATCCTGGAAAATCTGTAATTGAAAGGAGCAACCACCAACAAATCAGTATCAAATGTGCTACTTTTAAAGGGATGGTTCATTTTTACTTTAAAAAATAGAGCAATAAAGGATGAAATCTTGGGAGAAACTCCTTTAATAGGGACTCTCTAAGGACTCGTTAACCAAGCTGCCCTTCTCCTCGTCAAACGCGGAAGGAGCTGGGTACCTGCAGCGCAGAAGCCTGGGCAGGGGGACGCTGTCCATATGCACGCATGCACCACGCACGCATGCACCACGCACGCATGCACCACGCACGCATGCACCACGCACGCAAGCACCACGCACGCAAGCACGTGACTCGATGCCCCGCCTCAACCTGCTCCCCCCAGGGGCGGGGCCTGCATGGGCTCCACCTCCTGCGCTCTCTTACCAGCCAGGCTGCACGTGAATCACACCTCCCTCCACACCCCCAGTCCCTGATCTCACTGGGAAACCTGAATGTTCTCTGCTGCTTTCTGGGGAGTCTGAAATCGTGACCAATAAATAGAGATGAGAACACAGGTGGAAGGCAGCCCATTAGGGCTCCTGAGGAAGCATCTGATCCCATTAGTCACTGAGCATTGAGCTGATGGGCAGGAAGGAGAGGCCTAGATTGAATCCAAGAGACGAGGAGCCGGAAGTGTCCCGAGGAGGCTGTGTTGCATCTTCCAGCCCAGCTTCCGGGGCTCCTGCTTCACCAGCCCAGGGAGGGGACAGTCATCCTGATGACACTAAGAAGGGAGTGAGGGAGCTACTCAGGTCTAGCTCGGCCATGTGAAGAAGAGTCAGTGCTGGGTGACATCATAGTCAGGGGTCTGTCCAGAGAGACCAGCTGGACGCTCTGCAGGTGGTTGGACCAGGGCCATTGTGTCACCTGAAGGACACAGGACACAGGAGAGCACAGCGGCAGCACCCCAGCCATGGTTCCACAGAGAGGCAAAAACACCCTCCTCATCATGGCCCCATCGTCCCCATGCCAGCTTCCTCTGGGGACCAGGTCCCATGGAGAGCAGGCACGTCATTGGCTCAGCTGCCTCCTGGGCCGCAGTGCATGAAGAGGGGGCAGGAGGCAGAGATGGGGGGCGGGCACGAGAGGGTTGGGAGTGGGGGTTGGGTGTGCCCAGGCTGCTCTGGGCACAGCCAGGCCAGTGGTCCCCTGAGTACCAGGTCAGACGGGGCAGCAAGAGTCTGTGCTGGAGACAGACTGGGGCCCTGTCTTTGGAGGAGAGGCTCTAGGGGCTGAGGTTGGGAGGTTGGAACTCTTTCCTGGCCAGGCCCCTTGGCTGGGGACAGGCTGCCTCACCCGGCAGCGCTGCCTGTTCTCCTTAATGGAAGAAGAGGGGAAGTGACTCTGACCCAGGAGCATCTCCAAGGTTTCCAGGGGCTGAAAAAGTCCGAGAAGCCAGAGCCACCTGTCAGATTAATTTACGGTGTTTGGAATTCATTACAGTATAATTGTCTTATTGATTTGCTGCAGATATATTTACTGTTTTTCTTTTCAGATTGGAAGAGTTATAGTATAGATAAAGTAACTTTAATTGTGCCAATGCCTTGGAAATTTGAAAGCTGCTGGCACTTTAAATATTTTTTAGTTTTGCAAAAGGGAAATTACCTTCCATGACAACATTTCAGTGCAATGGGGCCAGTGTCCCAGGAAGTCACACTCTGTCACCATGTCAGACCCCTCTCTGCCCCTGCCCCAGCTCCAGCCCCAGGACGATGGTGCCCCGTGTGCTCCATCCACTGGCTCCAGGGCAAGTTTGCCCACATGTCCCTCTTGTTCTGGAAGGAAAGGCCTCATCCCAGATGTGATGTCCATTTATTTGTCATGCACCAGAGCCCGTACCCTAAATACTCAGAACAGCCCCACATTTCCTGTAGAGACACTTCTCCCCACTTTCTGGTCCTGTGGTTTGGGGATGCTGACTGCACCAGAGTGAACCATGTGACTCAGGCCTGGAGTTGACTGTTGACTTCTATCTGCTGTGACTGGTTCAGGAACAGGCTGGTGGTCCAGCCTGAGTCTCAGCCTCCAGGCTCAGGACCTCTGTCTGGGCAGGTGGGAGGAGAGGGTCTTCCCATGTCACCAGGAGGCAGGGTGGAGGCTGAAGTCCACACAGAGGATGTAGGGCTGAAACATGTGAGGCAGGAACTTGGTCCTGGTGATATTACCATGAAGTCATCACTGTACAAAGTCATTCTAAGGTCTGGGCTTTGTGGTTGTCTGTGTCGATAAATCAGTCCTTCCATCAGTCCTTCCAATGAATATTCAGAGATGATTTCTTTTAGGATTGACTGGTTTGATCTCTTTGCAGTCCAAGGGACTCTCAAGTGTCTTGTTCAGTACCACAATTTAAAAGCATCAATTCTTCTGTGCACAACCTTCCTCATGGTGCAACTCTTACATCCGTATATAACTACTGGAAAAAAACGTAGCTTTGACTATCCCTTTTGCTTTAACCAGTTTGTGTTGGGTTTTCTGTCACTTGCAATCAGCAGAGCCCTCACTGTGCAGGGTCAGAAAAGCCCAGAAGGCAGTGAGTGGGGCCAGGATGGAGTGCCTCCCAGAAACCCTGATCTGTGGATGGACCAGTCCCAGAGCAGGTCAGGAAGTTCCACCCTGGTTGTTGAAAGGGTTAAGGATGAATGTGTGTGTGTGTGTGTGTGTGTTTGCACACATACACGCATGCGTGCACTCCTGCGCATGCTTACCTAGCACACTACAGCCTCTCACTTCCTGTCTCTACCCCAGGTCTAGGGCTGTGTGATCCATGGAGATCACAGTATCATCTGTTCGACTCTCCTTCCTTTCTGAGGACCTGCTGGGAGGTTCCCCTTGGGGCCTGGGGTCTCGCCAAGGGCAGGAGAGGGGGGCTCCCAGGGCCTCCAGCACAAGCTCCAGCACATCCTGTCTCCTCCCATAGGCAGCTCTCCAGGGTCCTGAATGGGAGCCTGACCAGGTAGGCGACAGCAGCTGAAGGGACCCGCGTCATTTCCTTCCTTCTAGGGTCCACAGCTGGATTCAGGGCTGTGATCATGGGCCTCTTTCTTTCTTCTTGAAAGCTCTGAAGTAATTTGAAAAATCTAACCCACTTTGTTTGCCTCCATTTCCTATCTGTACAGTAGGACACTACTTCTCTTTCCCTGGCTCTCGGGAGAGGGAGACAGGGTCCCAGTTGTAACACCCAGAGGGCGTCTGCACAGAATGTGTTCAGAACAGCAGCGCCCTGCCCTGTGCACCAGCTCATTGTGTAATAATCACCAGGAAGCCACACTCGACCAGGTCATGGCCAGGAGCCAGCACAGGCGGGAAAATATTGTTTGCAAAGTGCAGGTTCATCGCTCTCACCTCCAAGAGCAGTGCCCAGAACTTACATAACTAATGGTTTCATTGCTTTAATGAATACAGGGAATCTGCAGCAATACATTTAATTGCAATCATTAGAAGCTGATGTCTGTGATGAAGAAGGTGGTTATTCTCTTAGAGTAGGCTGAGCTGCCGTGTTGCCAGGTAAACAGTTTTTGCCTCTAACACAAAGGTCAGATTCAACACAGTTTTCTGTCTTGATTGTCAAGGACTCAGGATTGAGGGGGATACATGAGGATTATTATCCTATGAAGTTATTCCTGGCACCTCTCTCCCAGTTAAATGGGGATCCTGGAGGGGTAAGCTCCCCTTGTTCACCTCCCTACCCCCTGCACCAGTTTTTACCCTTTCAGCACTGATTCCTGTGATGCTAACAAAAGTCTGACCTGTGGGAGAGCAGAGAACTGAGCATGCTCTCTCTGCCTCGTGCCTGTTCCCGCTGTGGAAAGAAGACAGATCCAGGTGCCTCTAGGCTGCATTTAGGAGCTGGGAGGTCAGATGTCTGGGTAGATGTGCAGGTGAGGGAAATGCAGGATTTTCCTCTGGCGGGAGGGAGTCCAGGAGGCTGGTGTGGTAGGGACCAGGGTTCTCACCCATCACCTCCCAAGATGCGGCTCTGATCCCCTGCTCCCATCACTCTGCTCCAGCCCCAAGCACCTCCATTTGAGCTGGAAGCACGGGGTACTGCACTCATCCTCCTTGGCCTGGGGAGCCCATCTCATCTCACATCTCAGGTCTCAGCATAAATGTCATATCTGGTCCAGGAGCCTTTCCTGACTGACACCCCAGGAATATACTGGGGGCCCTTGGGCCATATCCTTTCATGGTAACCCTAAGCCTTCCTGCCGCACTCCTGTATCCATTTACAGAGGCTTATCTGTTGATTTGGACTTCCCAGGTGGCACTAGTGGTAAAGAACCTGCCTGCCAGTGCAGGGGACATAAGAGATGTGAGTTCGATCCCTGGGTCAGGAAGATCCCCTAGAGAAGGGCATGGCAACCCACTCCAGTATTCTTCCCTGGAGAATCCCATGGACAAAGAAGCCTGGTGGGCTACAGTCCATAGGGTGGCAAAGAGTCGGATATGACTGAAGCGACCTAACATACATGCATGCATCTGTTGATGCAAGAACCGTCTTCCCAACCTGACCACAAGCTCCAAAGGTCAGGCAGTCCCACCTCAGCCAGTAGGCCCAGTGTTCACTCTCTGCAGCTTGAGGTCCCGGCTAGGGTCTCACTCCTCTGTCACTCACCGGGGCTTGTTTCTGATCCAGAGATCCAGGCCTCTGGTCTCCAAGGCACAGTGATCTCCTGGAACAACAGGGCAGACATGGACCTCCAGCCAGCCATGGGGAGGCCAGCTCAACAGAGGCCATGCCCACCTGTCTGGGCAGGACTGTCAGGGCAGAAGAGGAGGGGCGTGTGGCTCCTCCACAGCAGGGACGTGGCTGCCACGACCTCAGGGTTGAGGCCTGTATCTGCGACAGGCCCTGAAAGGGATAACAAATCACAGCGAAGTGTGTCACAAACACCAATTTTATTCATAAGAGACTGCAGACTTTGTGCCAATTCTTGGCCTCTGTACTTAGGACTCAGAGGAAGCAGTTCAGTAACAGGCTGCCTGCATTGCTGGCTGTTACAATTAATCATCACGCCAATTTATCCAGAGATTCTGCCGTGGTGTATTTCTGGGTGTTGCTCCCTCTCGCTGGGTCTGTCTGGTTTCCCTTGGCGTGCACACCTCCTCACTGTGAGGGGATAATCACATTAGCTGTGATGGTGTGAGACGAGGCTCAGCTGCCCTGACTTCAGTGCGCAATTAAGGGGACAGTGGCTGCCAGTGAAACAAACCTAGTGTTTCAGGAAAATTCAAAACAGTAAGCCATCTGCCCCTCTCACTCCGTCTCATGCGTCCTGCTCCTGGTATTCTAGCTGGGGCTGCCTCCCTGTTCTACTGCCCATCAGAAAAGCCCTGGATGAGGCTGTGTGAATATCACAGGTATTTCGCCAAGTAGCCATCTTCCCAGACAAGCTGCTCCTGGCAGATGTAAAAGACATGGCTGGATTCAGTGGTAATGGTTCAGTTCTAGATGGAAATGAGTCCCCTGACTTGGGAGGCTGGGACGTGAATACAATGTGACTCATCGCCTCTGATCTGATTCCTTCAGCCAGATGGGACTCTTGGTTTTTTGTTTTGTTTTCTTATCTCATCAAAAAATATTTTTCAACCATGTTCTGGTCTGTGGTTTCAGTGGAGAGAAGTGGAAAGCAGGGAAGAGTGTAACTCTCACCCAGACAACATGGGAAAAAGCCAGACAGCCACAAGTCAATAGTGATTTTTTTTTTCCAAACCTGTTAGACAACTGGGCTTGCAGAGATAACAGCTCACCTGAAATCTCAAGAATCTGCTGTCTGTACGAATAGGACCTGAACATTAGGTTAATTGGGACAGAAGGTGTCAAAGAAGAAGACTAATCTAGATCTGTTAGCAAATTTCTAAAAGCCAAGCCTGGGGTAAGGAAGAGTCTGAGGCAGGCTGGCCACAGACACAGACCCCGCTCCTGGGTTGATTCAGACTTTTCCTCCAGGAAACCCACAGGAAAGCTTGGGGAGGGCCGTGAGGGGGGAAGCCCTTGGTGAGGAGGGTAGGATAGGGACCATCACTGAAGCACCAGTCAGACCCACAGGCTCCTCCAGCTCCCGGGCAGAGGAGAAAGGACCACAAGGCATCCCGGGGGCAGGATTGCACCTCCAGTAGGGGAGGGGAACAGGAGCTCTTCCCTGGGGGAGGGGCAGGGACTCCCATGTTGACCAGACACCCCAGAGCCAGTCACAGTGCCCACCCAGGACAGCAGCCTGGCCAGAACATCACCCCACACCCCAGCACCTTGCTGGGTGTGTGTGTTCAGTCACTCTGTCATGTCTGACTCTGTGACCCTTTGGACTAGCAGCCAGGCTCCTCTGTCCATGGGATTTTTCAAGCAAGAGTACTGGAGTGGGTTGCCCTTTCCTTCTCCAGGGCATCTTCCCAGCCCAGGGATGGAAACTGCATCTCACGTATCACCAGCACTGAAGGCAGATTCTTTATCCCCTGAGCCATCAGGGAAGCCTGACAGCCTGCTAAGAAGCCTGAAATAGAATCAGCAGTGGAACACAGCTGCTCTCTCTCCATGGAGCAGCAGAAGGGGGGACCCAGAGCTGTAGGACAACAGGTAACACTACAGGTGTTGGAAACCTCAGGTGGAGCCTTTTGCTCCAAGCAACAGGAGCTTCCAGCCCATCTCATCTCCCAAGAAGATCAGCACAGCCCCTCACCCTGCAGACCGATCAGAAGAAAAGATGTGCTCATCTCTAAGCACAAACAATGCTCACTTCAAACTCTGCTGCCGGATACAACATCGCCTGCTTTTAACAAAAACCGCGGGGCACTCAAGGAGGTGAGATGTAAGACGGTCTGAAGAGACAATGTGCTTCTCGGGCCAGACTTCAATACCGTGTTCCAGACGGATCAGACAGGAAATTACATTCTTTTTAAAGGTGTGATACAGGTTCTAATGGAAAAGATAGGGAAGGCACTGTTTGATAGGTAATTTCAACAGAGAGGGAAGCTAGAAGAATAAAATAGCATTTTGATGCTAGAAATCAAAATGACAGTAACAGAAATAAAAGAAATCCTTCAAAGGGCACAGAAGTAAATTTGACAGAGTCACTTATAGAGTCAATGACTGTTCAGATAAGTCAGTGGAAATTTCCCAAACTGAAACACAGGTGAAAAAGAGAGAGAGAAAAAAAAAAAGGAATGGATTTTTAAAAACACACCCCTGCAGTATAGAGCTTCCAACAAGTGGAAAATCAAAAGATCTAAAACACTCATACTTGGAATCCCGGATGGAGAGGAATAAGAGAGTGGGCGGAAAAAAATATTTGAAGGATAATCACAGAATTTTTCCAAAATCAGTAATAGACAAGTCACAAATCCAAGAAACTTAAAGGATGCTAAGAAGGATAAACAAAGACAACAACCACCTCCTGACTTGTCAGGTAAAATTGCTGAAACTCAAAGCAAAGAGAAACTCAAAGAGAGTCAAGGAGTTGGGGGGTGTTTCCCAGAGATGGTCAGAGAGACATGTTATGGAATCCTTCTCGAAGACATTCTGCCAACAGAAACACAAGAAGCCACATCTTTGAGTGCTGAAGGAGAAAAAAGTCATCTCAGAACTCCATGCCCATTGAATACATCCTACAACATGAGGATAAATGAAGACACCCCTGATAAACAGCTGTTGCATCAGCTCTATGAGAAATGTTAAAGGAAGTTCTTTATAGACAGAGGCTATTTTTTTTTTGCATATATCTTGTTTTCGTAATAAACAACAATGATAATTTCAAACATATTTATTTTCTAAATCACTTTGAGGTTGATCTGTGTCATATAATTTCAACAAATGAAATGTTTAAGGAAAAACTGTGATAAACAATGTAAAAAAACTGTGGTAAACACTGTAAAAAAATAATACTATCTAAATAAATAGGTTGGGGAAAATGTTTAACAGAGAATGCTCATTGTGCTTTTTATTTTGTAACTTGCTTTTTCCATTTGAAATATCTTGGATATCCTTTCATGTTAATTTATACAGAGATGTGTGTGTGATATTTCATTCTGTTTATTGTACTTTGCCTGTCCGAGCTTCCATTGAATGGACCATATGAACTGTTTGCAATTTAAATGTTTTAAACATATTGAGTTTGTTTTCATAAATGAAGTTGAACACATTATTTTGATTAGACAAAAGAAAATGTACCAGATGCTGTAAACACAGAAAAAAAAAATCTTCTAGGAACCAGCCTTTGGTATAACTGAAATGTATCATTTTATTCAGGAAAATCACAGAAGGGAGTGTGGAAGGCCTTTCTAGAACTGAATGTCCAGGGATGTACATGACTGGCATCTTAATCTCTCATCAGTATATCAGGAAAGTACTCTGGATGACCTTAGGACTCATTTCCTTGGGCTACAAACCCATTTCTAGTCCCATCAACTTTGTCCAGCAGTGGGGGATTAACTTGGCTGTCCCTTGGATGCATTGTGGAAGGCAAAGAATCAAGAATCTGTTCACTCCTATGGGCCAGCGGTTTGAGGAGACTGGCTGCCTCAGGGTTGGGTAGCAGCAGCTTACTACCAAAAATAGGCATGCTGGGAGGTTGCCACTGACTCACTAGTTTTTCTCTCCCTATGAAGAGAAGCTAGCAGACACACTCATAAAGAAAAAGAATGATCAGTAAATGGTTGCTAAATCCTCTTATGAGGATTATGACTAAATATTCTCTGGTTGATCCAGAATAATCAATAGTAGGTGTATGTATTAAGAATTCCACTAATTTTAAGGAGGGCTGTCATAAGGTGACTTTGGAGAGGTTATCAAGTAAACTTTCAGAAATTCTCCCTTTGGCAATCTTTAAAACAAGATAATCAAGACACTATTGTAGCACTTGGGAGGCATTAGTGAAGTAGATCAAAGCTCCCTCTCTCACCATGCTTATATTCCAGCAGTAGACAGAGACAATAAATAAAAACGAGTAAAAATTACTCAATGTGAGATAAGTCCTAGGGACAAACAGAAAAAGATGGAGGAGGAGAAAATTTCATTCACTCATTCTTGTATTTATTCTTCAGTTCACTTAACTAAAGGAATACTTACTTATTTGACCCTGGCTTCCCTGGTGGCTCAGACAGTAAAGCATCTGCCTACAGTGTGGGAGATCAGGGTTCAATCACTGGGTCAAGAAGATACTCTGGAGAAGGAAATGGCAACCCACTCCAGTACGCTTGCCCGGAAAATCCCATGAACCAAGGAGCCTGGTAGGCATGGGGTCGCAAAGAGTCGGACGTGACTGAGCAACTCATACTAGGCAGAGGTAACACGATTCGGGTCAGGAGCATGGGTATATTAACAAAACAAGAACGACTAGTCTAGAAATAGACCAAGTGAAAATAGGTACTATCTGTTGATTTCTTATGTTAACTGCTCTTAAAGAGCAATGACTGTTTGAAGGGAAAATGGTGATGCTGAGTTGTGTGTTTATTCGTGAAAAGTTGGAACACAGGAGGATAATGGACCAGGGATGGCAGAGAGAAGTTGGGGCAGAGGGTGGTAAAGACCTCATGTGGCAGAGGGGGGCAGAGTTATACTATTTGATGGTGGATACAGATTATTTGACAATGAATATTGCAAACCATACTTCAACCACCAAAAATGTTTTTAAGTGAGGTATAAACAATAAGTCAATTGTTCGGTGATAAAAAGAAATAATAAACATTATAACTCAGAGAAAGCAGAAAAACAGTAAAAGAGAAACACAGAATAAAGGGAACGGATAGAAATCAACTATCAAGGTGGCCAATGTGAATTGCACTCCATCAATAATCATTTTCATATGAGTAGTCAAAACTAAGCAGCTAACACAGATTTCAGTTTGGATAAAAATAAGTAAGAACCATCTGTAAATGGTCAGCACAAAACCCACTTTAAGCATAAAAACAAGACCCATTTTCTTACTTCTCCCCACCATGTCCTCAGCCTGCCTTAGGTCTGTGGAAGAACTTTAGTGGGAGAATAAGCCTAATCAGAGAAGTAAGAAAATGCAAAAGCAAAGGAAAGCAGTCAAAACATTAATAGTTAAGTCATTAAGCATAGTCAAGGACCTTTAGCTCCTTCTTGAAAGTGAAGTCACTCAGTTGTGTCCGACTCTTTGCGACCCCACAGACTGTAGCCTACCAGGGTCTTCTGCCCATGGGATTCTCCAGGCAAGAGTACTGGAGTGGGTTGCTATTTCCTTCTCCAGGGGATCTCCCTGACCCAGGGATCGAAGCCAGGTCTTCCGCATTGCAGCCAGATGCTTTACTGTCTGAGTCACCAGGGAAGCCCAGTTCCTTCTTGAGGGCTAAAGATAACACTCAGAGCCATATCCTGTAAGTTGTCTTATAGATACTGAAACCCCCACCGGGTGGAAGGAGTTAATTACAGGATGACCAGACTGTAGCCATGACATGCTGCTGCTGCTGCTGCTAAGTCGCTTCAGTTGTGTCCAACTCTGTGCGACCCCATAGACGGCAGCCCACCAGGCTCCCCCGTCCCTGGGACTCTCCAGGCAAGAACACTGGAGGGGGTTGCCATTTCCTTCTCCAGTGCATGAAAAGAAAACTGAAAATGAAGTCACTCAGTCATGTCTGACTCTTAGCGACCCCACGGACTGCAGCCCACCAGGCTCCTCCGTCCATGGGATTTTCCAGGCGAGAGTACTGGAGTGGGTTGCCATTGCCTTCTCCAGACATAAGCTGCCACAATTCCAAGAACTGGCCTCGAGGAAATGGGAACAAGCTGACCCTGGAACTGAAGACTAACTGTGCTTAAGACAATCAAGATGACACTGGTCAGACCACCGATGGCCATCCTGAAGATGGCGGTCAGAGCGGACTGTGCTGGTTGTGCATGTTGCCTCCTCCCTCGGGCTATTAAAGCTCTTGCCCACCTATTGTCAGTGATATGTGTGTGTGGGGGGGTGGGGGTGGGAGGAAGCTGGCCTTTGAACAGGAGTTGCCTGCGTCCAAAGAGAGCAAAAATTGCCCCTCCACCAACCTTGTCTCTTCATTGGCTTTTGAGCAGTGAGCAGCCAGACCTCACTTTTGGTTACATTAGCAGTAAGAGGAAAGATGAAGGTATACCATGCAAATGGCAAATAAAAGGAAGCTGCTGATCTCAGGCAAAGTGGACTTCAGGACAAGGATGATGTCCAGGAATGAGCGGGCTGCTATAGGATGATAAAAGGGAGTGCTTGTCCAAAAAGACAAAACAGTTCTAAACAGCTGTGCACCTAACAACACAACTTCAAATCACGCCAAGTGAAAACCAATAGAACTGAAAGCAAAGCTTGACAAATCCACACTTAGAGGAGGAGACGTCCTCACTCCACTCCCAGCCACCATAAAGCGAGGAGACGGGAATTCAGTACGGCTACCAATGACTCAAACAGCACTACCAAGAAACTCAACCTAACAGATGATCTGGAACACTCTGCACAGTGTCGGCAGGACACAGTCATTCCCAGGCACACACAGAACAGGTACTGAGTCAGACCGCACCCGGACCGTAAAAATCAGAGCCTGCCAATCACGAAAATACATTCTTCAACCATGGTGGAATTAAACTAGAAATCAATATCTGGAAAAATGCCTGAATATTTGGAAATTGAACAACACATTTCTAAATAAGCCATGAGTCAAAGAGGAAGTCTCAGGAAGATTAAATCCACACATACATAATATCACACACACACAAGTATGAATCATAAGCACACACGTGAAAATGAAGATATATCAAGTGATGTGAGCTGCATTTACAGCAGTACTTGGGGGATCAGACCATCACATGCACACAGGGAAAATAAGAAGAAATTGCAAACTCTGAAGGATGCAGCCCTTGGGTCTCTGCAGGAGGAGTAATATGTGAGAGGGGGTTGAGCACACCAGTGCCTTTTGTTATTATTGGTCCATACAGTTTATCGAGGGTCCCTTTTGCTCAGTATCTGGACCCCTGGATAAGGAAGACACATGCCTCTAGAGGTGGGAGCCCATCAGATGTGAGGTCTCCCTGCTGCTGACCCCTCTGCAGAGGAGCCCAGGGTGGTGGTCCTAGGGGATAGGTGTTAACCCCTAGTGAGCAGGTGGGGTGGGCTGGAGGTAACGCCCCCTCAGGAAGGCCAGCAGGGCTCCAGTGATTCTGGAGGACCTGGGGTGTGGTGATCCTGCTGCAGCCAGACCCCATTCTACGCTGGGTGGGGAGGAGGGATCCAGGCAGGGCAGCCTCAGATCCCTGCTGTCACTGACCGCAGTCAGATGAAACATTCAGATCACCCAGAGCGTCTGGGAGGGGCAACGCTGCTGGGTCCTCCAGAGCTGAGGGCTTAGGTCAGCACACAAAGAGAGCAGGGATGGGGGACTTCCACACTCAGCTACTTCCCTTCCACCCCTGCCCACTGCTCTCACTCGGCGGCTTTAATTGTCAGGGGAGACTGGAGTCTGTCTGAGCCTGTGTCTCCATTTGGGTTACAAGGTAAAGAGTCCTCCTTGACCTCAGGAGCAGGAGGGGAGGGTGCCTGCCGGGTCACTCATGGGGGCGTCTGTCGTCCTGTGAAAGGCTGGATGTAACATGACTGTAGACGGGCCTCATGCAGCCCTGGGACAGGGGACAGCCTGGACTGAAAGCTTAGGGACACATCACCACAATAACATGCCACCTCCTGCAGCTGGAAGCAATTAACTGAAGAACTCAAGCCTGTGCTCAGAGCTCGGAGTTCATGAAGAGGACAGACAGCAGAGACCACAGTCCTGTCCCTTCCCTGCTCTGGCAGCCCTTCCTAGAAGGGGACCTCCTTCCCAGAGCAGATGTGCGTGCTCTGCTCTGCCCTGCTTGGCTCCTGGGCTCCTCCAGCTTGTCTGAGGCTCCTCGCCCCAGGAAGTGGTCCTTGTTGACAGTCCATCCCGACAGCGGCTCAGCATCCAAGGACAGCTGCCAGGCCACGGGAATCAAACATCAGCCACCGTGGTGGGACTGACTGGTCAACAGAAAACCTGCCACACTGCTATATTCAAAATGGATAATCAACAAGGACCCACTGTATAGCACAGGGAACTCTGCTCAGTGTTATGTGGCAGCCTGGATGGGAGGGGCGTTTGGAGAAGAATGGATACATGGATATGTATGGTTGAGTCCCTTTGCTGTCCACCTGAAGCTATCACAACATTTTTAATTGGCTATAACCAAATACAAAATAATAAATTTAAAAACTAAAATTTAGATTTCTGAAACAACTATTTAAAAAGAAAAAAAAAAAAAACAGGGAACATGGGCCAGCAAGTCTCCAATGAGGCTTCACCAGTTGCCTGTCTCCATTTGCTGTCTTGGAGATTTGCACGCAGGTTGGGGACTTTACACCCATTCCCTCAGTCCTAAGTAGCTACTACAAGAGCCTATTGCAGTGTTATGTCCGATCAACACCATGAATGTTATTTCCTCAGCACAGGGAAACCAGAAATGGGTTTGTTTGGGTGAAATGTCTAGCTTATTAACTAGCATCACAGGCCTGCGACTCCCTGAGGCTGTCCGCAGGCTGCTGGCAGCTCCTCTGCATCTCACAGCTGGAGGAAACTGCAGGAGGAGGTGGACATGTCTTGCTCCCTGAGGCAGGTGGCTGTGTCGACTGCTAAAGAGGATTCTGGACGGGGAAGATGGTGGATTTGGTCTGAAACAAAATTGCCCTTGACCTTCGAGAGCTTATGAGACGAGATTCCAGGGGCTCAGGCAGGACCGCCAGCCTCTCTACTACTTCATTTCTCTCCAGAGCCGCAGAACCGCCCAGAGCCCGGGGGGCTCCCTAGGGCACATCCCCTCCCTGGATCCGGGGGTAGCCCAGGGGGCCTGGCACACCCGTCAGGATCTGACCAGGAGCACAGAGCATCCTCACTGACTCTGGACGTGGTTGCCACCTGGTCACTCACTCGCATTTGCTCACGGAGTACAGCCCCCTTCACAGCTCAGCAAACCCAGGAGACACATCATCCCCTGTAGCCCCACAGCGCCCCCAGAGGCAGGCATTGTGATGACACCCACCCAGCAGAGGAGGAGCCCAGGTAGGTCAGGGGAACTCAAGTCCGTGCTCGTCAGGGGAACTCAAGTCCGTGCTCGCTCCTGCACCTGCCTTTCTGGCCCCGGTCCTCTCCTGAGACCTTCTGGACCAGGAGACACGAAGTGCCCCAGACACATGACAGCGCCTGTAAGAGGCTCGTTCCTGCCTGGAACCCACACCCTGGAGAAGAGCCTCGTGTCTGAGGATGGGGCATCTCCCATGGAAACACACGGCGAGTCCGGCGCTCCCTCTGCAGACGGGCAGCTCTGACCCAGGCTCCCTGAGAGGGTGACGACTCTGCAGGAGGAAGCCCGTGCTTTCCACTGTTGTCGGGCAGTGTTAAGTGGACGAGCGTCCTCAGATCCCCTGACCCCACCAGACATTCAGTGACCCTCCGGATATTTGCTTGGGCTGCCTCACTCCAGGCTCACATCAGACACAGACTCCACAGTCCAGACACCCCTGCTGTGGACGGCCTGGCACCCGCAAGCTCCCCACGGGATAAAACAGAACAAATACCACTGAGATGCATCTGAGAAGAAAAATTTTCTTTTAATTAGAGCCCCAACTTCAGAAACCTTTCAGGCTTGCAAGGAATGGGCCAGAACAATGGCTGTTTAATTATTCTTGTTTCAATACTCATTCAGATAGCATTTTCTTTAAAAGCTTCATCTCCAGAACATTGTTTTCCTAAAGTGGAAAAGGCCAGATTCCTCCTATTTTAGCAATTCAGCTGAAAAATTATCTCAGGCTGAAGCTGTAACAATTGTTCAACTCCCTTTCTCTTCTTAGACCCTCCTGATGACGTCTTCTTTTCACATTTTCACTCAACGCCTCCTCAGCCTGGTTGCGGTGGAGGAGTAGCTTCCTAAAGACATTGAAGTAAATCGTTTTTTAGCTTCTTGTAAGGAAGGGAAATAATCTCTTTGGAACTTGGAAACCTACCTTAGGCTTCTAGCTCCAACCAAATCCCCATTCTGGTTCAACTATGGATTCACAATCTGTAATTTCCAAGTGGCGGCGAGTGGTCTTGGACCTCATAAATCTATACTCTTTTGTAAAAATCAATGCGAATTGTAAGCCCCATTTATTTTATCAAACCAGGTACCATCTCAAACCCCAAATCAGTGACAGGGTCACAGAATTGTGTATGATCAGACGTGTGTGCCTCGGGGGAGCTGAGCTGGGATTGTCTCTCAGTCCTTCTGGTCCTTACTGCTGAGGGCTTGTAAAAAGCAAACAAACTAAAAACACAAAAACCAGCCTTGAATACTCCCCACCCATCCCCATGTGGAACAATGCACTGGACCAAGGCAATGGACCTTCAGACCCTGAGCTGACTTCATCCGTGGCAGTCGTGACAGTTCAGAGGCTTAATCCTCTTGTCTGACCTCACATCCTCTCTGCAGCTGTCCCAGGATGACATAGACTTGATACACACCACAACAGGAGAACCGCAAAACATCAGAGAAGAAAAGCATGTTGGCTGACTCGAGTTTCTCTTCAGTCAGCCTTCCTTCCATTCTCTAAGCACAGACTTGACACTTGACAGACGCAGACACAATGTGCCAAGAGCTGGGGTCACAGAGCACAGTGAGATAGGACACAGCCCTCCCGAGAGCTCAGAGTCTAATCTCATAGGCACCACACATGCCCCACGGGAGGGTAATGAAGCGGTGCACCCGCGTCAGTATGGATGACCCTGCAGTGAGGGGAGGAAGGAGACCAGCCCATAAGAGGCCCGAGGAGGAAGGAAGGAGCGGACCAGGCGATCTGGAGCTTGAGGGGTGACGGGTGTTTGTTGGTGTTGCTGGGTCTACACGTGGTCCTCCTCCTTCTAGGAACCGACCTGAATTTTCCTTGGTGAACCTTCCCCTCCATCATTCCATGTGCTCAGGGTGGGGGATGGGGGCTTGTTCCCCTCCTGGTCTAAGATGGTGATGTGACCCAAGCCTGATAACTATATCATCAAATTCCCCTGCCAGAGATCACCCCAGGGATGGGCATGGAGCAGTGAGTGGACCAGTGGGATGAAGTTTTCAATTGTTCAGTGAAACTGTTGAGATAGAAAAGTGCTGAGCTTCTAAGAAGACTCAAATGCTACTGAGATTCAGACCCAGGCAGCTATCTTGGTGCCAGATGCAAAGTGCCAAAGCACACATGGAGAAATCTGATACGTGAGATGGAGAAAAGAAGACAAGATCTTGAGACTGTCACTTGAGCCCCTAGATCAAGCCATGCCTGAAGCCATCACTCTGGATGCTTTTGTTATATAAGGCAGCAAATTCTTGCTTCTGCAGAAGCTGCTTCAGCTGTGTTTCTGCCACTTGAGATTGAATAAATAAACTTTTCCTGGTGTTTTTCAGTTCCATGTTAGAGTCTGTCTGGGGATTGGGAGTTGGAAGAGAGCTCTCGTACCAAGAATAAAGCTTTTAAAACTTGCTGTGGATCAGCATTTCCCAGAACTTCCAGTCATCCCGCAAAGGGCCCTCTATTCAAAAACAGCTGAGACCTCTGGTCTGATCATAAGGAACTTTCCTCTTTCTCTTCCAGAGGATGCTGTGCAGCTTAGAGGCTTTTATGAGCTAAAGTGAATCTCAGGGAGGCAGAGAGGCAGTGCTCCTGCTCCAGCTGTCTGGGGAGTTTGTTTTGGAAAGCACACGTCGGAAACTCACCTCCACCCCCAAGCCTTCTGTACAACCACATGGATTTTGAGGATCTTGACTGAGAATCTGGCTTATTTCTGAAAACAACCCACTTCTGGCTGCTAGGAAATTGGCAGGTGCATCCCCAGGGCCTCTGGTCTGATCAATGCCCAGCCTCCCTCTCTGCTCCCCTGCAGGAAGAGGGGAGAAGAGACAGCAAAGGGTCCCTTTCCACCCAGTGACCCTCCCCTCCAGAGGGCTGTCAGGAGGAAGGGGTCCTGACCAGGACACTGCATCTCTCACATCCCTGGAAGAAGGAGGGAGACAAAAGAAACCCCTGAGTCAGTACCTGGGGCTAGTTGTGCCTCAGGGGCCAAGGCTCCTGTCTGCCAGAGGATGTGCCTGGGGAATCACAGCTGGTCTCCTGGCAGGGGGAGGAGGAGAGGGAAGAGGGAGGGGGCGGGGAGGAGAGGGAGGGGGAGGAGGAGGGAAGGGGGGGAGGAGAGGGAGGGGGGCAGAGAGGGAAGGGGTGAGGGGGAGGAGAGGGAGTCTGGAAGGAAGCTCCTTGCTCCAGGGACTCTGGTGACAAAGTCAGCTCCACAGGCCTTCCTGACTATCAGCTGTAATTAATCACCTTCCTGGCAAGCTGGCCTGACTCTGCAAGGCTCCTGCTTTACATGTAAGACAGGATAACTCTTTACAGGAAGTCTGAAAAAGTCAGGAGAAAGGTATCCAAAATACAAAGAGGATAGCACAATAAAATGTCATTTTGTCTGTTGCCTCTCAGTACTTTTTTTCAGTACACATGTATTTTATGGTTCAATTCCAGTTTCTAGAGCTTGCCCACTGTTCTATCTACTTAACATAAAAGGATTTTTGGTGTTATGTTATTTTAATAACATCTTGATTGACAATTGCCTGTTGGTCAATGAAATGATGCCCTTCTGTTGCAGGAAATCATTAATAAATAGCTTCTCCAACCTGATAGCCAATGAGGAGCTCAGGATTCCCAGCACAGGGTGAAGAGCCAGTAGGCATCTGCGCTCAGAGTCCAGTGTGAAGAGACCAGATCCAGGAGCAGGGCTGATGGGTGTGCAAAGAACCAAGATCACAGGTGTCTACTCCATGAGGAAGCTCATGTCCCCGAGACCCGGCTCCTGGGGAGCATAACCTGAGGACTCCATCAAGTGGACACTCCCAGGGTGCAGTGAGCATCGACCCAGCTACAGGCTCTAAGCCCTGAGAGTGCTGAGATCTCTAGAGCAAAGCAGAGGAGCCAGGAGGAGCCAGCCTTCATTATTCACGAGTATTGACATTGAGCATTCACTGAGCCAGCTTGTTTGGCTCCTGCAGATAGACCCTGGGTGATGAAGCCCAGGGATTTGCAGAGCATCAGGTCATCAGGACTGCTGGGAAGGGGCATGACCACTAACTGCAACTGCTCTCCAGGCTTCTGCTAGAGCTGCTGGAAAACGGGAATGATTTTAGGGTCAGCCAAGCATCTCTCATGGAGCTTTATTTTATCTCCAACTGAAATTCAATCTCTCCTGTTCTCTCCATCTAGAACACCATCCGTCCTTTGTGGTGAGGACAATTTTAGACTCTCACAAGTCCTACCTTAATTAAAATTTTGAAATTGCAATGAAAGGGAAATGGAAAACAGAGCTTTCTGGCAATATGCCTCATAGATTAGTCTTAGTAACAGCCAGCTTTGTGCCAAGTCAGAGTATGTCTGCAACCCAGACACATTTTCCCTTGTTCTAACCACAAACAAATGCAAAATTCTTCCATAATAGGATTTGATGACCATGAATTTGCCCCACTACCCTCCTATCATCTGTGTGTCCAGATACTTGGAAGATAATCTGTGTCAGGATGAGTGGCCAGGTCCAGACATCAAGGGCCTGTGTATCTGGGAGGCCATGAGATGGTCCTACTTATCCAAATATGGACCAGGCTCTGCTAATCCAGAGCGAGTGACGTTGGGCGTCAGTTTACCTCTCTGAGGTTCAGCTGCTTCATCTGTAAAATGAGGATGACAACAGTCTTTACCTCAAATGTCTCCACAAGAGTTAAGTAGTTTATCATTTTTGGTAAACAATAAGCACTCAGCGAATGCTAGTGGGAAGAAGATGGAGGAGGAAGAATCATCAGATGTACAGTATTTAAGATAACTAAGCCAAGTCTTAGTATACCCTTTTCTTACGCTTCCCCGTGGCTCAGCTGGTAAAGAATCCACCTGCAATGTGGGAGACCTGGGTTCGATCCCTGGGTTGGAAAGATCCCCTGGAGAAGGGAAAGGCTACCCACTCCAGTATTCTGGTCTGGAGAATTCCATGGGCTGTATAGTCCATGGGGTTGCAAAGAGACAGACATGACTGAGTGACTTTCACTTTCAGAGGTTCCTTTCAAAGCCAAGTCTTAAGATCATTATTGATCATTAGTGAGTTAATGAGCTCTCTCATTCAGCAAGCAACTATTGGGAAGATTTAATAAGATGATGCACGCCAAGTTCTTAACCCAGCCCAGTATGCACACAATTAAGCCGTAGTGCCCAACAGATGTTAACTGTGAGGATAGTGATGATGGTGATGATGACGGGGCTGTGCTGATGATGCGAGAGTGGGGAAGGTGAGGGATGAGAATAAGCAGACTCCAACAGACCCATCTATAATAAGTAACTGCGTGTGTGAGCCTGCAATCACAGCTAGACTTAGATAAACTTACCCAAACAAAGTGTATTCATCAAGGACTGACTCAGTGCCAGGTGTGGTGCTAGGGATTTGTCCTACAGAGAGGCTCCCCCGTGTGCACAGTAACTTCAGTACAAGGTATTCTCTTTCGCCTTGGCAGCGGCAGCAGAATAAGCAGAACTTTGCCAAGCGCTCATCAGTGTAAAAAAATAAATAAATAAAGTAAAGACAGGGACGATCTGTACTTGAATTCACAGCTGCCACATTTCCCTAATATCCCAAAGACAATTCTGGAAGCTCCTTTGCCATGTCTTTCCCTGCCTCCTGTCTTACATACAGCAGGGGCTGACCCATGGGGCCAGAAGCAGAGGGTCTGTCTGAGGAGAGGGCAGACCCAACTCTCTGCTTTCTCTGAAAGAAGCTGCAGGAGCCACAGAGACTGGGTGAGTGTGTGTCATTAAGAAGAGAAATGTCACAGGCAGTAGAATGAGCAGCGTGGGGACAGGATGGAGAGCCAGTGGGGAAATCCTGGCTTTGGAGTCAAACGACACCTGGCTCTCTTCCCAGGATCACCCGGAACAGCTGTGCAGCCTCGGTGAACTGAATGAACCTCTCTGGGCTGACATTCTCATTATGGAAACTAGTGGTGGGTACCTTCTTCATTAGGTGTTAAGATTAAATGAGATGTGACCACGTGTATGTGAAGTATGATACTAATTCATATAATAATTTTTACTATTGATTCACCCCAATACTCATGCCCTTTTTTCTGAAAGTGAGATACTTAATGATATTGTCCATAAAATTTGGGTATTTTGCTCCCATATTTACGGAAATAAACTTTTTGCAATTCAAGCTTTCTCTGTCCTTGAACATAGAAACTTTTCAAGGGGATCAGGCTGCTTTCTTCACTAGGATTTTTACTCTAATGGGTGGAGCCTCCTGATTCCTATAAAAGGCATGAAGCATGTGCAAGGAGAAACCCCCAAAACCAAATGAATGAAACTACTGACGTCTTGGGGGTTAATTGTTATTGCAGCACAGCACAGCCTGCCCTGACTGGTGCAGTTTCTGGTATCTGGACACTATGTAACTCATCCTCTTGGAACCGAGATATGGCCTCAGAGGAAGGTGGGATCCAGAATTGGCTGATTAAACTCCACCTTCCAGCTGAACACGAGCTCCTGAAAGAATCAGCTAGCATCACAGAAGAAAATGAAGCACACACATTTCTTCCGTTCTGGAGTGTGTGAGCTGAGGGTCGTGTATGATGGTACTGAAACTCTTGGGTGCTCATCAGTGCTGTCCTCTCCTGACTTCCTCATGGACTTTCCAGAAGACGGGGTGTATTTTCATCCACCTCCACCCACCGCATACTGGCTTGCACTGGGCCTGGCATCTAAAGAACAGTCAGCGGAGGGTGTTCTCTGGCGTCTCTCCCACCAGCTTCAGGTGGGCTGAGGGTCAGGGAAAGGGCAGGGAGGAAACATGCAAGGAACCGGGCTTTCTGAGAGCCTCTCCCTGCAGTGTGACCTCCCCATGCCTTGGGCCAGCCTCCAGCTCCTTCCTAATTAGTAACTGCAGGTAGAGAGCCCAGTCACTGGCAGACTGAATGTACTTAGGCCCAGAGCCAATTCTAACCCATCAGAACTAAGGACACAGCTCAAGAGCCTCTGATGAAATTAATTAAGGGAAAAGTGATGGGAAGACGGATGGAGGCTGCAGGCTTGCTAGATCCTGGCCCAATGCTCTGTAGGGTGTCAGGTCTTATAGCAGCTCAAAGAAAACCAGATGCTAAGTATTGACACCTAATCCAGTTTCCCCTCAAACACTGTGTGGGCGAAATCAAACGGGCTGGACGGAGCCGGCAGGTCAGAGTCTCGTGACCCTGAAAAACGGGCTGTGAGAAGTGAGTGCCCCTAGGCATAGAGAGCAGGTTGAGGTGAGTCCCACGAAGGCTCCCAGCTCAGTTCAACTGGGTCCACTGGGGCTCGTGGTGCTTGTGGGGTGGGGGAGGGGGGAGGGACAGTGATGGCGAAGGATGCCAGGGACGAGAAGCTGAGGCAGCGTCTGTCCGTCCAGGGAAAGTAGCACTGGGAGTCTGGCCATCGAGGACACAGGACTGAGCTGAAAGCCAGGGTCTCAGGACCATCGGGAACTCATCCAGGCCAGCAGCTATAGAGGTCATGTTGCTCACACCAGGGGACAGCGTGATACTGGAGGATGAGGAGGTCCTGACCCCACCCCCACGTGTCAGCTCCACATGCAACACTTCAGACAGCACCAGGGAGTGAAAAGTGAAAGTGTTCCTCACTCAGTCATGTCTGACTCTTTCTGACCCTCCTCTGCCCATGGGGTTCTCCAGGCAAGAATACTGGAGGGGGTTGCCATTCCCTTCTCCAAGGGGTCTTCCCGACCCAGGGATCAAACCTGGGGCCCCTGCATTGGAAGCTTCAGCCCAAATGGGAGAGTGCCTGGCGTCAATTGCTCAGCCCCACTCTGAGGCAGGAAGGGGGCCCCTTGTAGACTCTAGGACTCCTCAGGATGGACAAGAACAAAGCTAATAAAATAAAGAAGTCTTTGTCATCAATTGTCCTTCCCCTCCTGCCCTCTGGAGGTGCCAATAAGAAGAACTTGAGATGAAGGCACAGCCCCCTCTCCACCTGCCCCATACAGTCCCCATAAGAGCAAGGGAGGTGAGAGACAGAAACAATCGCTGATGGCCTGGCCAGAACCCTGGGTCTATTATGGTGGTCCCAGCGCTGCACTCCTTTCAGTTCAGAGCTGAGAGTGGCCACTGACATGAGGGTCAGAGTTCCCACCCACACTGTGCTGATGAGCAGACAGACAGGTCCGGTTCAGTCATCTCTGAGGACCTGGGGTCTCAGGACCCAGAGACCCAGCTGCCTCGCCTCCTCTTGGATGAGGATGGGAAGGGGGAATGTGGTGGTCCCTCCCTGAAGCAGGTGGATGGTCCTGTGCTTCTGGGAGGCTTGTGGGTGTGGGAATCACCCTGTCACCCATGCCTGTGTTCAGAAGAGATGACGAGAGTGTGACACAGCCAGAGAGGAAGAAGGAAAGATGGAAGGGAGGGAGGGATTTTAGGAAAAAGAAAAATGCAAGGAAAATGAAAGGAACATTAGAAACAGCATGATTTCTGCTGGATGCTCCAAGTTCTATTAAAATAGTCTCTAATCTGCTAATTCTGAGGATGAAAATGTGTAGTTGGTACTTCAGTTCCCTCAAGCCCTGTTTGGGGTGGGAGGAGAGAGGGCTGTTGGCAGGGCTGGACTTTAATCAAGGACATCAAATTCAGAATCTTGACATTATTACATGAGACAGTGAGGTTGTGGGGCATCACCAGGGAGTCACAGGCCGAAATGAAGGGAGGCTCCATCCGCTTGCCTTCTAACCTCCCGTTACTAAGGAGACGTCACTTTCCAAAGAGACTCATGAATGAAAGTATTTACTAGTCTGTTGAAAACCATGTAAATATCACAGTTAACTGCATCCTACCTTGGTGTTTTCAAAGCTCAAAACTGCTTAATATTAAGTTAGAAGACATGTCACTGTATTTACAAGTCTGGTTTGAAATCTGTCATATCTCCTTCCCTCTCTCCCTCCTGCCTTCTCCTCCTCCCCTTCCCCTCCCCTTTCCATTTCGTCCCCAGCTCCCCTCCCCTCCCCTCCCCTTTCCTATCCCTTCACCCTCTCCTCTGTTCATTCCCTCCCCTCTATCCTCTTTGCTTCGCTTTCCCCTCTTTTGCCACAGGAGAAGGGAGAGCCCAGCAAGGAGACCCTGGGGTTGCCCTGTTCCCCAGCATCAGCATTACTTGGCAGCCTGCCTCAGCACCTCTTGAGAACCATCCTCCACAGTCATTTCCTGTGGTTGAGGTGCCTGCCTGCCCCACCGCCTGGGCAATCAGAACCAGGGACTCTGTCCAGGATGGGTGTGCTCAGTGGACAGAAAGGAAGCCTCAAGCTTTTACAGCCACCACTTGGCCGCCTGCCCAGGAAAGTTCTCCTATAGGCTGAGCTATCACAGAAGGAAGACAAGCAGAAGGAGTCAGTGAAAGTCACGACCCCATGGACTACATAGTCCCTGGAATTCTCCAGGCGAGAATACTGGAGGGGGTAGCCTTTCCCTTCTCCAGGGGATCTTCCCAACCCAGGGATCGAAACCAGGTCTCCTGCATTGCAGGCAGATTCTCTACCAGCTGAGCCACAAGGGAAGCCCAAGCAGAGGGAAGAGACATACTTCTGGTGACGACATAGTTTGAGCATCAGGATTCAGGTGAATCTGAGGCCATCGACTAGTGAATAAAGTCCCAAGTTTTGCCCCAGCTGATTGTGGGTACTTACTGCCTTCTAAAGCCTCTGTTCTTTCCTGACCCCATAGCCCCTCCAGGAGGTACACAGGTGTCTCTTTTCTTTCCCTCTTTCATCATGCAATTTCTAGAAGAAAGAAGCCTCAGAACAAGGAAAGCCAAGGTACATCAAAAATAACAACCCAAACTCCACACAGATAAAACTTGTTTCCTCTTTTTCCCAACCTCAGGATGTTTTGGTTTCCAAAGCAACCATAGGAAATCACGACTGACTTCTTCATCTTTTTTTTTTTTTTTCTGAGTCTTTTATCTAATATTTCTGTGCCTTTTATCCTAAGACTTTCCCCTCACCCCTTTCCCTTACAGATTGGATGCTTCTGAACTATTTTTCATGATAACTTCCTGTTGGAAGAAGGCACCTTTGGAAATACCTTCATATTTCTTTCCCATCTGCCGAAGGTGTTGCTAAAATGACGTCCTGGGTGGATGGGCTCGGACTGACCCTCTGCTCATGCACATGGGCAATACTCAACACCCTTAGATTCGCTGTTTTCTGTTTCTCCCCACATGTTTGCACGTCTGCAGTGTCATCCTCAGGCTAGTTAATCTCAATGGAACCATCATGATGAATTACAGATCAATCGTGCCCTGAGCCTGAGGGGCTCCGTGGGCGATAAGAGGAAGGGAAGTGGTTATCTGTGCCATGCACTGATGATTAATCACCATGCCTCGCGCCCTCCATTGTCACAGACTTCAGTTTTATCTCTCGTCCACAGTCAGGCCAGTAAGTCCACAGAAGGAGGGTTAGCAGTCCCCTGAGATTCCCACAAGTCTGTGTTTCTGTGATTTTACTTGGCATCATGCATGTGTGTGGGCAAGTAGGGTGGAGCAGAGGAATCCACGATTATGAAGGTGCAAGAAGACTCAAGAGATGCAGCCTTCAGGATGGCACCTTGGACCAGTGGTTAACAGTCTGCCTGCCAATGCAGGGGACACGGGTTCAGTCCCTGGTCTGGGACGATTCCACATGCCTCCAGACAACTAAACCCCCACAACTACCGAACCTGAGCTCTAGAGTCCCAGAGCTGCGACTACCAAAGCCACTGCGCCCTAGAGCCTGTGCTCTGCAACAAGAGAAGCCAGCCGCCACGATGAGGAGCCCAGGCACTGTGACTAGTGACACGCCTGCTCACCACAGCCAGAGAGAGAAGCCTTTGTGTACCAACGAAGACCCAGTGCAGCCAAAAATGGAAAACAAAGCTTTAAGACAGTCGCTTGTTTGATCTTGAGGTGATGGTGGTCTTTGACCCCTGCCCCTAGCATCAGACATCCTGATAGTAAGTACTCAGGAGAAGTGGGTTGGGTCCTCAACTCAGGGCTGGGAATCTGGTCAAAGTGCCTATCCATGGAGACAGAGGCAGGAGTCTGTGTCCGGCACAGGAGACTGACGCAGGAACTTCACACACGTGGGTGATTTACTCTGAGCATTTATCATTTGCCTCAAAAATGAACATAAATATACTATTAAAAACAGTCAACCACTTGAGGTGTTTGGTAACACTTTCAGAGTCTGATGAGTATGTTAATTGTAAGACAGCTCAGCCAGCAACATCTTGGTACCCTTGGGAATGGTCTCAAGACTCATTTGGACTCATCTTCTCCTTCACAAATCCCTTCTCACCCTCTGATTCTTCAAGATGATTCCCTCTTATTTAAGATGAGCTGATGTTTCCAGCATCGGTGAATGGTGACTTATCACATCATGAGTTCTTCCAGCAATGATTACAATATTGAACAAAGGCTCCTCCAACTCTTACGCCTTTATCTGGGGAAAGGCCAGAGAGAGCTGGCTGTAAGTTCTGCCTCTGTGAACCACAAGTATCTTAGTCTGCTTGGTCTGCTAGGAAACAACAACAACAAACAAACAAGAACAGAGACTGGGTGGTTTATAAACAACAGAGATTGATTTCCAATTCTGGAGGCTGGAAGCCCAAGATCAACTTGCTGGCGGGCTCAGTGTCTGGGGACTTGATTCCTGATTGATAGATCTGCTCACTGTGACCTCACATGGCAGAAGGGGTGAAGGAGGTCTGGGGTCTCTTATCGGGCACTAAGCCCATTCCTGCGGGCTCCACCCTCAAAACCTAATCACCTCCCAAAGTCTCCACCTCCTAATCCCGTCATACTGAGATTAGGATTTCAACATGTGAATTTAGTGCGAGACAGTTTCAGACTCTAACAACCAGTTTTCTTATTTTTTCTTGGTTGCAATATTTCTTTTCATCTTACAAGTTTCTCTCTCTATAATTTATGATGGCCTTTCCTAGATCCCAATATGCTCACTTTTTTCCCCCCAAATTCAGTGGGTTGGTAACAGTAACAGGAGAAAATCATTAGGTTTGCTTGAGGAGGATCCCTGAGGAATTTTCAAATGTTGAAGGCCTATAATTGAAAGCATTACAGTTTTAGTGCACTTTTTCCCCTGAATTCATAGCTGAGAGGGGCACATTTTAACTTACAAGACTCTGTGTTTCATTTGGCTTCCAGGAGCTTAGGATAGAGGTTTTGTTTTAATTATGTTGTTTTATTTCCTTTCCACAAGGAATCAGTCCAATGGGCAAACCAATTAGAAATAAAAACAGTGTGGAAGCATGTGCTTTGCCATTCAAACCTTTCCAGAAACACTGGGAATAAACAGCTGAACGTCCATCCCCACTGTCACTCTGAAATGAGGCAGATGCTGTGCGTCCGGGATTAATTTCCTGGGTCACATCTCCTGCCATTTCTGTGGTCACTTACAGAACTCAGGCTGAATGCAAATACCATGGGTTTTGTTTGAGTCCAGTTTGGATGTATCCACATCTATCCAAGTACACCTTTAGTGATATTTATCTCTGGGGTGTGGTATGTGTTGTCTGAAGAAGCATCATTCACAGCACATTTCATAGTATATCACTAAGAAGTTGTATGCTGAGAACCTCTGCATTAAGTACTTTGGAGAATGGAACAGTGTGTCCCCAGATTGATCTGGCTAATGTGTGGTTTTGTGTCTTTGCAGGGCTTCCCTGGTGACCTGGTAAAGAATCTGCCTGCCAATGCAGGAGATGTGAGTTCGAACCCTGGGATGGGAAGATCCCCTGGAGAAGGAAATGGTAACCCACTCCAGTATTCTTACCTGGGAAATCACATGGACAGAGGAGCCTGGTGGGCTACAGTCCATGGGCTTGCAAAGTGGACAGGACTTGGCGACTCAACAACAAATACACAGAAGCACGTTTCAAAGGCTGACCTCAGGGTAAGTCCGGGCTCTGAGCCAGTTCTCATTCAATCAGGAAGAATGCCAATGGACAGCGAGGAGACTGGGTAGCTTGTGATCAGAGAGCACCAGCCGGAAAACCGAAACAGTAAATGTCTGTTCTGAGAAGATCTTGTCAACTTGATTATTAAGTCTAAATAAACAGAGATTGAAGTCAGGAAAGGTCCAAGTGAGGGCTGCGGCAGCACTGGGGGTCTGGTGGGAGGGCAGACCTGAGCCCCCGCCCTTGCTCACCAGGGGGGCAGCACAGGTCACCTAGGGGAGGAGCTGGTGATGCTCTGCTCAGGTTGCTGCCTGTAATCATGAAGGGCTCAGATGATGAGTCTGCCAGAGAAAACCTGGGGCTCAGTAGTGAAATGTAATCCTGTAATCATGTCCTGTTTGCCTCAAGTAAGCGCCATGTAAAAGAATCTATTCTGAGCTGAGGTTGCCTGCCTGGAGTGGGATCATGAGGGGTAAAGACAACTTAATCACATTTTTGCAGGATGCGCCTTCTGTCCACATATATGAGGGCAATCTTGATGCATCTGTGTGTATCGTGGGATTGCAGAGTAAAGGCATCTCCTCCCTGTGTTCGGTTTCTACGGTGAGAAGTCACCCATGGGACCCTGGCAATTGGGCGGGGTATTTTGGAGGACTTGGGTGATGTGCCACACTGGGTCACAATGTGCCTCCTCCCTTCAGTCCCAGCTGACCAGTCTGCAGGGATATCCGGCCTGAGTCGGGCAATGGAGCCCTCTCTGTGGGAAGATGGCCTTGGAGCCAGGAGATTCCATCTGGAAGAGGTACAAGAGCGTAGGGACCATTTCTACACAGTAGGTGGAGCTCTTGAGAAGTCTAACCTGCTGGAATAAATAATGAAGCAGCCACGTTTGGGAGAATCAGAGGTGAGGGGCATCTCTCTTCCTGACCTTAGCAAAGCAAGCTTTCTTGGTTTTCTCCATCTCCAGACAGTCCTGTGCATTCCCATTGCTAGCTCCTCCTCTTTTGTTATGGGAGAAGGAATGTCCCCACATGTGGCTGAGGAATCATGTCATCCCAAAATTATCAGCGAGCCCTGGATCGGCTGCATTCAAGCCTTTCTCAGACCTGCCCAGATATGCCAGTCAACACCGTCTCTTTCTTGCTTTTGCCAGTTTGTACCAGGTCCTGCTGCTTACGACTAAGAGAGCCCTAACTGATAGGAACATTGCTAGTCTCTCTGTGCTTTCTCCTGCAGGATGAAAAGAGAATCATGCTGGCTAGTACTTCCTGTGCCCTTTGGACTTGCAAGTACAGCTTTAAATGCTTTTTGCAGATGGTCACGCTGAAACCCCATGCCCGCAGAGAGATTTTGTTGTCCAGTATTAGGGATGAGGAAACTGAGGCTGGAAGGAATTGAGATTCTTGCCTAACTTTCTACAGCCACAATAGAATAAGAAAGAAGCTGGATGCCTACAATCGACAGGAAGTCTGGGCTCTCAGTGTGCTGCTGAGTAAAGTAAATCTAGATGGGAACCAGCCCCCAGGGGATCCTGCTAATTTGAATGTGGGGAGATTTTTTTTTTTTTTTTGCATGCTAGTTGCATTTTGTTTGTGTGCTTTATTGGATATAATATGTTTAATTCACCGGTTGCTTTGTGAATACAAATTTAACCCTGTGTGTTACTTTCAGATTCGTTTAAAACTCAGCCTCAGCTTTCCCAGGAAAACAGAAAGAAAATTTAAAAATAAGTAGGGTCAAAACAATAGTAGAGAATGTCGCTTTCCAATAAGATACTACCAGTTCTGCCTAGTTTCCACTGACAGGCAGGATTCATCACTAGGCTAAAACTTCATCTTAAAGGTGTCCCCTTAAGCTGCCAGGGTATCTATTCAACATCACAGTCCAACAAGCTGGAGAAGCTGCAGTCAGGTGTTCATTTGGTCACCAGACATGCCATGCTCACTGTTTGCTGATCTAGAACCTCTCTGTGGAGGTTACTTCTTCCTATTTTAAACATGAGGACGTGCACAGGCAGAAGCTGGTAAATTCTGGCCACCCACATGCACACGGACCTCCTGGGATCTCTGAGCCCAGCACACGCACAAGAGAGAAGGATGCGCTCCAGTTCCTGCAGGGCTGCGGGAGTCCCAGGACCCTCCAACTTGCCCAGCAACAGGGGGGAAGGGTTTCTTTCGTTCTCACATGATGTGTTGATCCCTACCCTTTTGTGATAATTTTATTTATTTTTTGTTGTTGATTTTTGGCTGCTCTGGGTCTTTGTTGCTTTGAGCGGGCTTTCTCTTGAGACAAGAGGGGCCACTCTGCGTTGTGGTATGAGGGCTTCTCATCGCAGCGGATTCTCTTGCTGCAGAGCACGGGCTGTAGGGTGTAAAGGCTTCAGTAGCTGCAGCACACGGGCTTGGTAGTTGAGGCTCCCGGGCTCCATAGTTGTGGTGCATGAGCTTAGTTGCTCCGTGGCCTGTGAAATCTTCCCAGACCAGGGATTGAACCCGTGTCCCCTGCATTGGCAGGCAGATTTTTAACCACAGGACCACGA
The DNA here is from genome assembly GCF_032405125.1 of Capricornis sumatraensis. Classification (NCBI taxonomy): domain Eukaryota; kingdom Metazoa; phylum Chordata; class Mammalia; order Artiodactyla; family Bovidae; genus Capricornis; species Capricornis sumatraensis. Next base: position 52,708,195 of record NC_091085.1, on the reverse strand, counting down.
GGGAAGTCTCCTACCCGTTTTATGAGGCAGGAAAAGAAGAAAATGGACAGAACAGAAATGCCTACAGATTCTTTCCCCACTGTGTTCCATTCAAGGTGTTTCTCCAAATGTAAGTGGAGAGCCCAGATGTAAAGGAGAGAAGAGAGACCTCAAGGAGGAGGTGAACACACAAGGTGGAGGGGCCAGGGAGTGAGTAGGAGGTTGGGTCCATCAGAGACTGTGAGCCACCTCCCCAGTCCCCCATTTCCTCCCGCATCATCTTCATCATCTTCGCCTTTGTCCTCGTCCCTTTCTTCCCCGTCTTCTTCTTCATGGTCACCTTCTTCCTCTCCTCCATCCTCATTTTGTTGCTCAAGGCTGTTATTATTGCAGGGGATCTCCAGCCCATGGCAACCACTAGCTAACCAGCTTTCTGGGGACTTCCCTGGTGGTCCAATGGTTAAGAATCCACCTACCAATGCAAGGGACATGGGTTGAATCCCTGGTGCGAGATCTAAGATCCCATGGACCCTGGAGCAGCTAAGCTGGTGCGCCGCAACTGCTGAAGGCCACGCACCTGGAAATTGCTCTGCAACAAGAGAAGGCGCTGCAGTGAGAAGCCTGTGCACCACAGCTAGAGAGCAGCCCCTGCTTGCCTCGACTAGAGAAAGCTCACACGCAGCAATGAAGACCCAGTGGAGCCAAAAAATCTGCTTTCTATGAATTTGATGATTCGGGACATTCAATATACATGAAATTATACAACACACATGACTATTTTTCTGTCTTCTTATACCTAGAATAATGTTTTGGAGGTTCAACCATGTTGTATTACCTATCAGAACTTCCTTCCACATTCCCTGTTTTCCACTACTGTTGCTATTATTATTAACTTCCATTCTATTTAGAAGGAAGGGGTATCTCATTGTGAGTTGATTTGCCTTGCCCTGATAATTCAAGGAGATGTTGAGCATCTTTTCATGTGCTTGTTGACCACTGGTACATCTTCTTTGGAGAAATATCTATTCAAGTTCTTGGCCCATTTTTTAAAAAATGGACTATTTGTCTTTTTAATGTTGATATATGTGATTTGCAGGTATTTTCTCTCATTCTGTAGGTTGTTTTTTTGTTTCCTTGATAGTTTCCTTCGATGCACAAAACATTTCATTTTGTTGAAGTTCAATTTATTTTTCCCTTTTGTTGTTATATCTAAAAATCTTTTGCCAAATCTGAAGTCATAAGCATTTACCCCTCTGTTTTCTTCTAATGGGATTGTACTTTTAGCTTTTACATTTAGATCTTTGATCTATTTTGAGTTAATTTTTGCACATGGGATGAAATAGGAATTTAATTTTATCCTCTTGAATATGGAAATCCAGCTTTCCCAGCACGTTTTTTTTAAAGACTCTTCTTTCCCATTGAATTGTCTTGGCATCCTTGTCAAAAACCAATTGACCGTGGAAATATGAGTTTATTTCTGGACTCTCAACTGTTTTCCATTGGTCTGTAAGTGTATCTTTCTGACAGTGCCACACTGTTTTTGATTATTGTAGCTATGTGTTAGTTTTGAAATAGAGAAATGTGAGTCCTCCAACTTTGTTCTTATTTTTTAACATTGTTTTGACTGTTTAGGATGGCTTGCAATTCCATATGAGTTCTAAGATCTGCCTTACTATATCTAAAAAGGGAAAAAGTCATAGATGTTTTAACAGGGATAGTATTTTATCTGTGAGTTGCTTTAGGGAGTTTTGACATCTTAATAATATTAAATCTTTCAATCTATGAACACAGGACATAGTTCCCCTTATTTAGGTCGTCTCTGACTAAGTTAATCAGTGTTTAGTAGTTTCCAGTGTACAAGTCTTGCATCTCTTTGATGATTTTGAGTATATTATTAGTTTTGCTGCTATTTTATATGAAATTGAATTTCACTTTTGGATCATTCATTGATAGTGTATAAAAATACAACTAGGCTTCATGAGTTGAATTTGCATCTTACAGCTTTACTGAATTCTTTTATTAGCTCTAACAGTTTTTCTGAATGAATTATTTAGAACTTTCTATATAGAAGATCAAGTCATCTGTGAGTAGAGACTTCTTCATTTCCAATTTGTGTGCCTTTTCTTTCATTTTATTGTCTAATTGTTCTGGTTAGAACATGACAGTATTGAATAGAAGTGGCAAAGTAAGCATTCTGTTTTGTTCCTCAGCTTAGCTGAAAGGTTATATATTTTTCATTATGAAAGGCTACTGCGTTTTCTCAAAACTTCCTCTGTATTGATTGAGATGTTTGTATTTTTCCCCTTCATTTTGTGCTATATTATATTGAATGATTTTTGTATGTTTAACCATCCTTATATTTCTGAGATAAATCCCATTTGATCGTGGAATTTAATAATGCTTTTAATATGCAGCTGCTGCTGCTAAGTCGCTTCAGTTGTGTCCAACTCTGTGTGACCCCATAGACGGCAGCCCACCAGGCTCCCCTGTCCCTGGGATTCTCCAGGCAAGAATACTGGAGTGGGCTGCCATTTCCTTCTCCCACACATGCATGCATGCTAAGTTGCTTCAGTCATGTCCGACTCTGTGCGACCTTATGGACAGCAGCCCACCAGGCTCCTCGGTCCACAGGATTCTCTAGGCAAGAATACTGGAGTGGGTTGCCATAGATTAGGCTTTCTAGTACTTTGTTGATAATTATGCATCAATATTCATAAGAGATGTTGTGCTGTACTTAGTCGCTCAGTCATGTCAGACTCTTTGTAACCCCATGGACTGTATAGCCCACCAGGCTCCTCTGTCCTTGGGGACTCTCCAGGCAAGAATACTGGAGTGGGTTGCCATTCCCTTCTCCAGGAAAACTTCCCAACCCAGGAATCGAACTGGTGTTTCCTGCATTGCAGGCGGATTCTTTACCAGCTGAGCTACCTGGGAAGGGATATTGGAGTGTAATTTTCTCTTCTTGTGATGTCTTTATCTGGCTTTGATATAATGGTAATGCTGGCCTCATAAAATGAGTTAGAGAATGTTTCCTCCTATTCCATCTTTTTATAAGAGTTTGAGAAGGTTTGGTGTCAGTTCTTTTAAATGTTTGGTAGTGTTCACCAGTGCAGTCGTCTTGTCTTGAATTTGCTTCTTTGGGAGGTTTTAGATTACTGATGCAATCACTTTACTTGTTATAGTTCTGTTCAAAGTGTCTAGTTTCTTCTTGAGTTGGTTTTGATTCTTTACTTGCTCTTGGAGTTTGGTCATTGCTTCTAGGATGTCTAATTTGTTGGCATAGAACCATTTACTTTGGTTTCTACATTTACATGCAAACATTTACATTGTCTATAGTCTTTTCATTTCTGTGGGTAGATAATTATGCTCACTTTCATTTCCGATGTTTGCTCAATATTTTTTATATGCTTAATGTCCTTCAAAATATTATACCCACTGCTTTTTATTGAAATATAGTTGAATTACAATGTTGTGTTAATTTCTACTATACAACAAAGTGATTCAGTTTTACACATTCACACACACACGTGTGTGTGTGTGTGTATGTACATTCTTTTTATATTCTTTATGTATATACATGTATCCATTCTTTTTATATTCTTTTCCATTATGGTTTGTCACAGCACATTGAATATCATTCCCTGTGTTTACAGTAGGACCTTGCTATTTATCCATTCTATGTATAACAGTTTGTACCTACTAATTCCAAACTCCCAATTCATCCCTCCCCTACCCTTCCCTCTTGGCAACAACACATGTCTGTTCTCCAGGTCACAGTCGTTCTTTTCGATGTTTGACTTAACTCACCCCTGTCCAGTGAGAGTTGCCTTTGGCTGGCTGTTGTTCCCTGTTGACAGAATTCTAGTAACACTTGGTAGCTTCCTTGATCTATGAAAATTCAAGACAACCCAAGCTCACCAAGTACATTATCTGCTTCAGACCCTGAGTCAGTTCTCCAGAGGGTTCAGGTGTTAAAAGAATGGGAACCTCAGCATTTGCAACGCCCTCCACCTGGAATGCTCTCGCTGTACCACTTTCTGGTTTAGTTGATACTTATCCTTGAGCGTTAGGATTAATGTCACTTCTTCAGGGACACCTTCCCTATATCCCCCCAGACATTATCAAATCCTTTTTTCTTCAGTAGTTTGTTTGTGTGCTATTTATTAAAAAAATGGCCATCTGGTGATTATTTGCTTAGACTCTGGGATTGCTAGTATTAAGGATCAGGGCTGGGGCTTTCAAGAGATGCCACCTGGAGCCTGATGTTGACAGCAATGTAGCAGAAGGCAGAGACCCTCCAGGAAGAGATTCTTGTCCTGATGAGGATGCTGGGCCCTGATTGCAGGCATGCCAGAAGTCAGAACTCCCATGGCATTTTAAGGTATGCAGACACATACCCTCCAAACAAACAAAACACTTTCCTCCTTGATCCAGGAAGAACCAGGTTTCAGTCACTTGCAATTGAGAATCTTCATTTATAAAATTTTCTTCTCTAAACCTTGTAGAATGTTGTTCCTACCACCTATTACCATGACAACCCACAAACTGAATGAGTCTGTTTCATATATAATTAAGGTAGAGAGGCAGCTTATGGTGTTGGTCTTACCCAAGTTTTATCTTCGTTAGCATTTTCAAGATTAGATTCTCCAGCTCTTATAGACTTCCAGATGCTTCGAAGGTCTGAAATGACCAGATGTTACTCAGACAGCAGAGTCTATCCAAGGGGTAATTTAAACTCTATTTGCCCAGGGAACAGTGCAGGAAGAAGCAGAAATAGTATAAAGTTGTCATCTTGGAAATTCAACTGTGATCCAGGAAGAGAGCAGAGCACAACTTCAGTGAAATAGATGCATTATAAATCCTCTCCTCCTCAAACTACATACATAGAACTGTTCGACACAAGTCCCATTTGTATAATTATTTTATCTAATGTTTTTGCTTCTATTTTTAGAAAAAATAGGCTCATGTACCAGGAGTGCAGCTTGAACTAATTTGTACCAGGAGTGGGGAAGGGGTCTGCTTTGTAATTTTTGAGTACCAAAGATCGTCAGGAAAAACACTTCTTTATATAATTTAATGTAACTTCTGAGTTAATCACTTGCAGTAAATTGACTGAAATGTCCACCAGCTCTTATTCTCAAAGTCATTTGCAGACAGAGGATCATTAGAATTGAAATCCAGCAACAACAGAAGAAAAAGAGAGATAGATGATTTCTTATTTTTTCAATCCACATCTTGCTTCCTGGAAAATGAGTGAAACTACTGATATAAAAGTTCTAAAAATAACTGTGTAGCTATAGATGACTTCATCCCACCCCCAGAGCCTGGAGAGAGCGGCACATTGACTGCACCAGCTCTTGCTCTAAAGCTCTTCATTAGGAGAAACTGTTTATCACTGACTAGTTGGCCCAGGCCCTGGCAGATCTTCTGATGAGCATCAGTGATGGGCAGGCAGGCAGGGGTGAAGGTGTCTTTCCCCCAGAATGGACTTTGCCCTCTGGCCCCTCTTTCCAACTGGAATGCTTGATTCAAACCAGCATTATATGGTGGGGGCAGGGGGGTCTGTTCACCTGACCCACCAGTTTCCCAATAGCATGGGGACAGAATGTACTCTATCCTTGCACTGTTTGGTGGGTCCATGGCTGGAATCCTGAGCAGGTCATGTCCAGAGGACACAGGGCCTCATCCAAGGCCTCGGGACCAATAACTGCATCTCCCATCAACAAACCTGCCCAAAGCAAACTCCAAATTCCATCCGGTTTCCTTCTAGCTTCCCTATCAGGGGAGGGGGACCAACATCCACTCCACTGCTCCAGGTCAACTTCTAAGTGTCCCCAGGACTCCACCCAAATGGTCCCATGCCCAGAGCACAGGCTCCTTCAGGACACAGTTTTGGCCCCTCATTTACTGGCCCGGGACTTGCACACAGGAAGTGCTCAATGAGTGTTTCTTGATGAATTAATGAATCCCCTGGTTACCAATTCAACTGTCTCTTCTTGAATATGGTAGGGAGAGCCTGTTGTTCAGTGTTATTTTAATCATATGCCCTAGGTCCATTCCTAACTTCATCAGCTATCTGGCTCAGCCATCCATCCAACCATCCATCTATCCTTCCAACCATTCATCTATCCTTGCAACCATCCACCATTTCAACCAATCACCCATCCATCCACTCTTCCATCCATCCTTCCATCCATTCTTCCAACCATCCACCCATCTATCCGCCCACCTGTCCATTCATCCAACCATCTACCCATTTATCCATCCACTCTTCCATCCATCCTTCTATCCATTCATCATCCCATCCATCCATCCATCTATCCATCCTCCCACCCACCCACCCATCCATCTGTTCACTCTTCTAACCATCCACCCATCTATCCACCCACCCATCCATTCATCCAAACATCCATCCATTCATCCATCCATTCACTCCTTCCAGAAAACACTTATGGATGCTTTTCTCTTCAGGGCACTGCACTCAGTCCTGGCCCTCAAGAAGCTCACACTCTCCAGGAAAGATGATATGTTCAGCAACAAGGCCATAAGCAAGAAACAAGCAATTCTCCCTTGAACTGCTGGTCCCAGCATTACTGACCCGGAAGTCATCCAGGACTACAGTTTTAGTGAGATGAGATGGCCAGTCACTGGGGATAAGAGGTTATAAATGCCAAGAGGAAACACCCCTTGACATTCCTCTCATAGAGTTAACCCCTTGGGGATAAGCGCATTGTCTTCTGAGAGTGCTGTTGTCCTGTGGAAACCCCAGTGTGCGTGCGTGTGTGTGCACACGTGCATACACATGTCAAGTGGAGCAGCCCTGTGTGCTGGTCTTTTACTCTTCTGTCCTCTGCCCTCTTCTGCTCTTCCCTTGCTCTGCTCTGTATCAGGAAAACTGAGCCCTAAAAACCACATTTCCCAGGACCATTTGCAGCTTGCCCCTGGTTACCTTCAGCCAACAAGAGGCACAGCTGGGAACTGGAAGGAGGGAGAAGCTGGGGCATTTCTCCCTGGTGTCTCTGCCTGGGCAACACTTCCAGGGGTGACTGCATCTTTGTGGCTCCACCTTCCACAGGCAGCCCCTCCCCCTAAGGGTCCAGTGCCTGCCTGACCCCAGCCCCTGGGCTCCAGGAACCCCCTTCCCCAGCCTGGGGCCCCTCCAGCCCTTGTAGTCCCTGCTGCTGCTGATCCTGGCCATCTTCCTGAATCCTGATTAGGCTTTTGCTCTGTCACAACCTTTGTAACAGGTCCCCTCGGTGGAGTTCCCATGGCTGTGACCTCCCTGGGCTACTCACATGATTGGCCGGCTGACCTTTTCTCTCCGTCCCAGCTTTGTCAAAACACGGAGGTGGTGATGGTGGCGGTCAGAGGACAGGGGGGAAGTTGTCTGTGGCTCTGCTCCAGCATTAGTTAGGGCAGATCCCATTCCTGTGAAAGCCCAGAACATATCACAGGAGGGGAAGTGGCTGGTGGGGAGAGACGGGTCCCTCGAGAGCCTCGTGGCCTTGACATCCAGTAACATCACCACACGGAGGGGCAGCAGCTCAGGCCTGACTCTGAGGGCTCTTGTCCCGGGAGTACCTGCATCGGGTCCATGGGGTGCTTTGCAGGAGGCGTGCGCTCCTCTTCACTGTGTAGAGAACTGGCTGAGGGTCCCGCTGTTGGCCTGCTCAGCTTAAGGCCCTGTGTGGCATCTGCTCCCCCAGGGAGCCATCCACTCCATGCTCCTGGACCCTGAAGTTTGGGAAGAGCTCATACTCCCCTGTACACCCCCAGACCAGGACACAAGGATATAGGTATCAGGACAGATAGAGTCACAGGGACACTGGGTGTGTTGGGTGGGGAGGGGGTGGCAGTGCTCCCCCCTCCAGGTGTTTCTGAGCCCAACTTCTCCTGTGCAACCACCACGGGGGTAATTCCCCTCCAATGCCTCCAATTTGCTGGGAGGCAAATCCTTATGCTGCTATGAATATTTGATGGGCCCAGCTGTGCAGGAGAAACTCTAAGAGCCATCCATAATTCACCGCGGGGGCAGCAGCCTTTGGTGCTCAGAACAGCCTCCTGTGCAGAGAGCAGCCTCTGGAGGATGGAAAGGCCTCGGGGGTTCGTTATGTGTCACATGTTCAGGGGACAGTGGCCAGAAAAGCGATTCAGTTATGCTAAGAGTGAGGCCACAGAAGATGCTGAGTGTGGCCAGAGATTCTCAGACAGAGTCACTCTCAGACCTCCTGCGCTCTGCCCTGCTGGCATCACCGCCCGGTCCTGACCCTCAGGCTGCATCATTCCGCCAGGTGACCCTTTGGGTCCTTGTTTCCCTGCTGACACTCTGTCATCTCCCCACTATAGTGTGGATGCCGTGAGCACCCACCTGGTCACCGTAGTCACTGTCTCCTCAGCACTGATGAATGGGTGGAGGGAAGGAGGAAGGAAGGAGGAGCACGTCCCCTGCAGAACCCCCGGCTCTCCCTCCATCGCTGGTCCTCACACACCGGAGACACGGGACTGAGCAGGCAGTTTATTAGAACGCAAGTGTCCAGCTCTCTCCCCCACACTATGACCTAGAGTCTGGGTTGGACCCACACACTTGCATTGTTCACAAGGCTTCTAGAAGCTTCTAATCTACTGTCAGGTGAGGCCCCCTCACAGGCAGCCCCTGGAGGAAAAGGCTTTTCCCCGGGAACAGCGTGGATGAGGCGGAGGAGCCGTGGCCCTCTCTCCTCCAGGCTGGGCTCCTGTCACCGCCCGAGCTGCTCTTGGCCGTCCGCCACCCCTGCTCTCCCTCCATCCCCCGGGGATCCAAATGAGGACGAGCCTCCGGGGTTCTTCTGTTCAGAAACCCCTGAGGCTTCCTCTCCACACGGATGACGCTGGAGAGCAGATGAGAACGGGCAGACATCCCCAGAGAGAAGCTCCAAGGTTTCCAGTGGAGAAGGAGGTTTGTGTACTCCAGGCTGTTTCCTCAGCAGCGTGGGGGGTGGCAGGGGGAACTGGCTGTGAACCTGGGCCTTGGACCCTGAGCCCCCTGGGCTCGGGCGCATTCAGTCCCAGTGTCTGTGCTGGGCCCGCCCGGTGCCGGGGGAGGAGTGGTAGGAGGTGGGGCTGGAGGAGCTCAGTGGGGGGTGAGCTGGGTGGGTGAGGCCAGAGTGGGTGGAAGAGAGAACAGGGTGCTCAGGCCTGGCCTCTGCCCGCGCTCTCCCAGTAACAGGGGGTGCCCAGAGCTGACTCAGCTCCGTAGAGGCAGAGCACCATGTGTGCACACACGCACACACGCGTGCTGCACGCATCCACCACATGCACACACAAGCCTATACACAGATTCACACAGAAACAGACACATGCACTCACGCAAGCACACGGGGGCACACCCGTGTGCGCACACACCCATACACAGGCACACACCCGTACACATGTCCAACATGTGGACAGGAAGGCGCACAAAGAACCCGCCCACAAACATGTGCAGGCACAGACACACGCAGTGCGGAGACACCGCCCCACCTCTCCACCGGCTTCTTCCAGTTTGTTGAAAGCGCTTTCCCATCTCCGAGTTGGCCCACATTGCTTATTCTGCAAACCTCAGAGAACCAGGCCCCTCTGGACCACGACCTTCTCTGTTTCCTCCGGAAGGAGCTGCCAGCAAATCTTGGAGCCTTAGAGCTCAGCGTCCCGAGACCCCCACTGTCCCTTGCTGGGGAGGGCTTTCCGGGGAGACAGGAGACCATCAGGTCACATCTTTTAGACATTCGGAAGCCAGCTTTCCTCCAGTTTGGAGGACGTACAGCCACAGGACACATCCTCGACCATGCCAGGAGACTGAGGGTTCAGGGGGATGTTCCAGAACCTTCTGTCAGGAGGAATTGGGGGCTGCTGCTGCTGGTAATGGAGCTGGACAGGCCTGAGAGGAACAGGATGACCTGGAGGAGCTCTGGGGACCCTGGGCAGGTGGACAGTGTGCACCCCGATTTGCTGTTGCTGAAGGCCTGGCCTGCTCAGAGCAATCGACCATTAGGCTATCTGTCCCTGAGAAGGTCAGTCTGTCTGCTGATAGTCAGTCGTCAATGGGAGCACAGCCAGCCTGCAAAGACAGAAAGGTGGTGGAGGGCAGCCCTCCTGGGCCCTGCCCACAGAGCCTGCCTCCGGGGCTGGTCTGTAGGGGTCCTGGGTGGGGGGTCTGAGGCCCCAGTGGCTCTGGGTGTCTGCTGACTCCTGGGCTCCTGTGAGGACTGGGAAGGGGCCCCTCCTGGGGGGGCTGACACACACCTCGGGGTGTCGTTGCACCTTCAGGGTTGGCCTGAAACAGAAGCCTCTGTCTGAACCTCAGGTGGAAGGGCAGCTGCCCGCCGGGGACACTCAGGAAAAGCCGTTCCTAGCGGGGCCCCACCCTGCCCAGGTGCCTGGTCCCCGAACCTCTAGTTACCATGTCTCCCCATGTAGGTCAGCAGACCACAGACCCCGAGTCCCCCGCAGCCCAGCGTCTGGAGGGGGCGGGGCGGGAGGGGCAGCTGTGGGGTCCTCTCACACACACCCCCACCCTGACTGCTCCCCTCCTAGCTGGGGAAGGGCCCAGAGGTTCCTTGTGAGGAGGGGCTGCAGCTGGGCCTTCCGGGGAGGAGGGGCGACTCTGAAAGGCCCTCAGAGAGCCACACAAGGCGGCCTTGTTTGGGAGCCGCCTCCGCCGGCTCAGATCGCCTCCCTCCTGAGCAGGAAGGGGGCCCGGGCCCGTGGTCAGACACCCTGCCCTGTGAGGGGGTCACCGCGGGGCTATTTCTAGCTCAGCCTCTGACCTCGCAGACACAGGGGCCCTGAATGAAGGGATTTGCAGCTGGAAACATCCTGCTGGGGCCCTCCCAGCAGCTGTGACCTCTCTCAGGGCAGAGGTGACACAAGGCAGGGTGGGAGGGGCCCGCTGTGAGGAGGATGTGGTTGAAGCCTCTGCACTGGCCAAGAGGGTCCCCTGGGGACCCCAGGGCAGACCGACCTTCCTCTACAACCTTCCCTGGCTCCCCATTGCTGTGGGGGAGCCCAGGCTCCTCTTTACCCTGGCACCCCTGTCATTACCACCCTCGGGGTTCCCCTCCCCCACTCCCCCATCTCTGGGAGGAGCCTCCCCAGGTGGGGTCAGGAGTGCCACTCTCTGACCTCGGTGCCCAGGAGGAGACTCGGCAGAGACCACCCTCAGCAAAGATGTGCCCGGGGGGCTGCACAGCGTGAGGTGATGATGACCCCTGCCCAAGCATGTGGGGAGCACTGGGGTCACCCCACCTGTAAATGCTCTGGTGCCTGGACCAGGAGAGTGGTGGGCAGCGGCCAGCCCTGAACCGTCCCCTCAGGGCAGGGCCAGCAGGTGACTCTGCCTCCAGGGTCCCCCGAGTTCCTCCAGGTACCAGCTGCAGAGCCGGAGGGTCCACTCAGCCTCTCAGGACTTTGGTTTCCTCATCTGTATAATGGGAGCAAAATCACAGCAGGGGAGCCCCACGGGGTTGCTTTGAGGATTAATGAGTGAGCAGGTGGGAACATTTAGCCCCCGCCTGGCAGGAAAAGCACCATGCGGTGCCCAGAGCCCTGAGTCCAGGTCAGTGATGATAATACAGACAGTCCCTCCTCCTCCCAGCGAGCAAACCGTCTCTGGGCCACAGAGGGAGGGAGAGAGGACAGGCCTGCTCTTGGGAAAATGTCCCTCTAAACTCTACATTCCTGTTTATGGATTGAAATATAATAGGCCTCCAGGGAGTCTCTTCTCATTTTCTTTTTAATGAGGAGGAAGCCCTGGGACTTAGCCTGGAAAGAGCATCTCTGAGGCTCCAGTCCTGGATGGTCCCTGCTTGGAAGCCCTCTGGCATTAGTACCCCAGGAGGAGGCAGAGGGGCACAGACACCCCAACACCCCCACCCTCACTCGGATGCCCTGGAGAGCATGGGGATGGACAGGTCGCCAGCTCTGTCCTTGCGTCCCTCCCTCCCCCTCCTGGGGCTACATGGGAATCCCCCCTGGCTGAAAGGAAGGAGGGTGTGGTAGGTTCCTGAGGTCCCTGCCCTCTGCAGCACCTGACGGAGATGCCCCCCAGCCCTGAGCCCTCTGTGGTCACCATGATCCCTGCTGCTGGCTCCATCAGGTCGGGTGGGTGCAAAGCCCCCCAGGGGTGTTAGGGTAGAGAAAGGTCAACATGGGGAGTTGGGTGCTCCCAAAGCTGGGGGTGGGGCCTGAAGGAGTCAGTGCAGATGAGTCCCCATGAGGACTTGGGGTCCCTGCAGACCCAACGCCCAGGAAGGCTGGGTTCCAGCCTTCTCTGCTCCATCCCCAGCTGTCACCTGTTCTAAAGGGCTGTGTCCTGACTCTCCTGGTGTGAGAAGGCCCCCAGGACAGACCCACCTCTATGTCCAGCAAGGAGGCTGACGTTGGGGTGGCTACTCCTCACAGGGTGTCTCCTCCGCTCCCGCCCCCCTCCCAGAGCAGACCCTGAGCTGCCGGTGCCCTGAGGACAAGCTGGTGCCCTGATGCAAGCTGCGTCCCTCAGGGAGGTGACCAGTGGTGAGGGAGGCCTCGGCTCAAAGCAACAGGGGAAGGGGTTGGGGTGTTCTTGGTGCTCAGGCCCCAGCACAATGTTGGGGGCAGAGTGGCAGGCTGCAGGGGCCGAGGCAGATCCGCTTCAGAGCAGGAGGACTGAATGAGTGGGTCACGAGAAACACTCCAGCGGCTCTCAGAGATGGTTTGGGGGCTGAGGACCCTGAAGGGGAGCAGGTTTTGATGTCTCATGGTAGGCTAATGAGCCACGAATGTGAAAGCACCCAAAGAGGCCCAGGCACAAGGGAAGTGTAACGAAAAACCCAGGAGGATCAGTTAGTTTCAGGTAGAGTTTGCTTCAGCAGCTCACACACTGACTTTAGGGCCTGGTCTCTCCTCATCCTGTGGCTCAGGTTTCCTTGTCCATGTACCTTCCTAGCCAGCATCTCCTCAGGGTTACATGCACTGAGACCAATCCTCTTCTCCGAGTAGGTCCAGCCAACTGTTCACCCCTGAACCAACCACTCAGGCCACAGGGATGTGATGTTCTAAGCTGCATGGGCCTGAGTCACATGACCACACCTGGGCCAGGGGCGGAGTCAGCCTCACACAGACCACATGGGCAGAGTCGGGGGTGGACCTCCAGGTGAACCAGAAGAAGGAAGAGGCCAGGTCTCTCTGTGGTCCCTCCAGGATTCCCGTGGAGCCGTCACCCTGGGCTTTAGAAATTCCTCCTGCAGAAGTGGTGGCCGCCCCCTCCCAGCGCCCGAGATGCCAACCAGGCTTTTCTCTCCTCATGAGTCTTGGGGTCCCAAGGAAGCAATGCCTGAAACGGGGCACATGGATGGACCCCATAGACACTGTGTGGGGAGGAGAGCTGGCCGCCTTAGCCTCGTGTCTCCTGTACCACCCCACCGCATCCTGGGCTGTCTCTCCATCAGCATCACAGTTCACCTGGCCATTTTCAGAGGGATGGCTCCTCTCCCCACCAGCCTGGAGGAGTGATACAGCCCCAAGCTTGCTAATTAATGAGACTCAATGTAATGAGCTATTTAAAGATGAACTCCTAAGGCTACTAATGGGATTTCTAATTTGGGAGGAGGAAAAGGGTTAAATTGTGTTGAGAGCAAGGGAAGTTTGGGAATCCAAGATGTTTTTTGTTTCTGTGTTTTGTCCCGGTAATTAATTGGATGGAAGTTGTTAAACTTTACGAGAAAGCAGAAATAACGCAGGTTCACTGACTCTCTGGAAGATTAAGTTCATTTATCTCCTCCCAAACCGCCAGGAGCCCAGTGTTGATGCCGCTTCAAGAGAGAGGAGCAGAGCAGATGCAGCGTTATCTGCTGGTCTCCCTCCAGCTCCACCAGCCCTGTGGCGGGAGGTGTCTGCTCAGAGCGCGGGTCCCCGCTCACACACTGCCGTGGGACCTGGCCACGTCTGAGCCTCGGCTTCCTGGTCAGGAGAGTGGGGCCGAGGGCAGGCTTCTCTGTAGGGTCTCTGTGGGCATTTCCCGGAGAGATGCCCTCAGGGCAGGTGGCAGGAGGCCGGGCACTCCCAGTCCCCAGAATGTCCCCGGAAGTGACAAGTTCCCACTTGTGTGGCTGCGGTGTCTCCCCACAGCCCTTGCCATCGTCCCCAATATTCACTGTGCTGTGGGAGGCTCCCCAAAAGACAGGCTGCAGACAAGCTCCAACCACAAGTGGGAGGATTAAAAACAATAGGAAGAGAATTTGTGTTTAGGGTCCTAAAAGGCATAGTGTCCAGGGGAAAATCAGAATTGTAGTTAATTCCTCTCTGTATTCCAGGATGTGGGGTTGTTTTGTTTCAGACTCCATCATCTCAGACTCGGCACCTAGAAGCCTGCACAGGGCCTGTGGGACCTGCCCACCTCCCCCCACCCCACTTCCCTCCCTTCCCTGCACCAGTGTCTCGACCGCAGCACCCCCTCCTTCCTCCAGGGGGCAGACCTCCCCTCCAGGCTCCCACCAGGCCCTGTCTTTACCTGAGTGTGTCCAGGGGTCATGCTGGAGGGCTGGCTTATGTTGTCGTTTGTCCACCCGTTAGGTGGTGTTGTGTGTTGGGAGCACGCGCAGTTAAAACTATCTCCTCACACACTAATATCCACTGTTTTTCTTTAAAATGTGGATGTACGGTTGCAATAATATAATTCTTCACGTTGCAAATATTGACATTTAAATATCAGCTAGTCCATCTCTCTTTTGCATACCCATTGGATACTGAGACCATAGTGATTTGATTCTCACCATCATCCATTTGAAAATAGAGTAAGAGAAAAACACACTTTTTTTCCTTTAAAGCATATTTTGCTCCATTCCATTTTGCCTATGAATTTTCATATTAAATAGTACTTTGATGCTTGAAAATATTTCATTTATTATCATATTACACTTTGGTACAAATATATATATATAATAATTTAAATATCACAATAATTCTATGACTAAAAAGCTCCAAGTGTTGAGATGTTCTTCTGAATTCAATTATAATTGCATTATTAGTAGCAGTAGCAGTCAGTTTATCAAAGATATTTATGTTAATTAAAAAAATATTTTTATGATATTTTATTTTAAAAATAAAATGGAAAATGCCTTGCTGCAGAAGTAGATTGTATGAATTTTTGAAGCCTCCATTGAAGGAATTTTCTGTCACCTGGGGGCTCCCTGGGTCTCTTTCCACCTGCCCAGCACAATGCACTGAGGGGATTCAGAATCGGGAGGCGTGTCTCCCACCTAATGTCACTATAACTGAACCTTCACTGAGGCCGCCATGCCCAACCCCTCACCCACATGTCTAATCTCCGCGGGGCGGGGACCAGGCCTGGGAGCTCCTGCCTCCACCAATCGTGGTGCCTGCATACCTGGGGGCTGCTGTTCCAGGAGCCTTCAAACCCTCCATCGCAGGACCTCATCCTCCCATTTCACAGCCACAAATAAGGTGAGATAAGATACTTGCTGAAGAGCTTCCCTGGTGGTCTAGTGGTTGGGAACACGGGTTCGATCCCTGGTCTGGGAAAATCCCACATGCTGAGGGGCAGCTGAGGCTGTGTGCCACAGCTTCTAAAGCCCATGCATCTAGAGCCCGTGCTCCACGACAAGAGACGCCACTGCAATGAGAAGTCTGTGCCCCGCGGCTAGAGTAGCCCCCACTCGCCGCAACCAGAGAAAGCCTGTGGGCAGCAACAAAAACCCAGGGCAGCCAAGAATAAACAGATAATGAAAAACAAATCTATTAAAAAATATTTACTGAAACTCCTACTCCATCCTTGCTTCTTTTACATGCACCAAGCTCCCCAGCCCTCCCTTCCCTCACTTACCCTCCCTCCCCTCCTTTCGCTTCCTTAATCGACCCCCCTCCCTCCCTCCAGACCTCTGAGGCAGCTCCTCCTGCTCCCCATCTCTGTTCTGGGAAAGGACAGACCACTTGCTCCTGGCCTCCTCTTCACTTCTGTCCCCAGAGAGGGGCACTGCGGGGTCCCCTACTTCCAGGCTCCCTCAGTTCCCAAAGAAGCTTTGTCTGGGGTTCCTCACACCTTAATCAGTCCCTGATCCTTGCCCTGGGCTGATGCTGTTCTTGAAGACTCTCACCTGATCCCATCAGAGGGGGTGCTGTCACTGTGCTTTTACAAATGGGGGTTGCCTGGAGGGTACGCCCCAAATTGGCACTTGCCGTGGGTGCTTGCCATCTACCTCGACAAGGATGAAGTCACGCGCTGCGGCACTGTTGACCTTTAACACTCCCTGAAAGGAGTTCAGGGTGGCAAACAGACTTGAGGCACTCTGTGCTCTCAGAAAACTGGCAGAGCAGGTCTTCAGACAGATATTCTCAGGAGCTGATTTTACGAGCCCAATTCTTGTATCTCCTCACATCTAGAAAGACACTAAAATCCTTCATGGTGATGACTGTTTTTTGTAACTAGCAGAAGCTTCACGAGACCAGCAGACTTTCTCAAAAATAAACATGCTTGATTGCACGTACTTCCCCTTCACCAAAATCACATATAGACTGACCTTCCCCACCCCTCCACCACCCCGCCCCCTGCCTCTTTGGAACAGTTTCTCAGAGCTCTCTGACGTGCTGTCTCCCAGGCATATAGCTCCAAATAAAACTTAATTCACAGCTCTCATACTGTGTATTTTTTTAAGTTGACACCCTGGATCCTCTAGCGGGGTCAGCATCTGACCCAGGGCTCCCTGCAGGGCCTGGCTGTGTCTAGGACCCCAGGAGCCTGGGAGGTGCCTCCAAAGGTGAGCAGAACCAGATAAAGCCTTCTGGGCCAACCAGCCCTGCATTCAGGCTTCACCTCCCTCCTCTAAACGGGGACACGGTCCCTTTCATAATGGTGTTTTTTGCTAATAAACACAAAGGCATTTAATGTCAGATGCAACCTCATATCCTGAAGCGAACATAAGATAATTTAGAATTTTTTATTGAGATGTAATTGACACGTAACATTATGTCAGTTTCAAGTGCACCACATAATGATTCAATATTTGTATATATTTCAAAATGATCACTGTAATAAGTCAACATCTGTCACCATACATAGTAATAGAATCTGTCTTCTGAAGATGTATATTCTCAGCAACTTCCATGTATATGACACAGTATTATTAATTGTCACCACTACGCTGGGCATTACATCCTCGGGACTTATTTATTTCATAACAGGAAGTTTGTACCTTTTGATTATTTTTGTTCAGTCACTAAGCCATATCCAACTCATTATAACTCCATGGACTGCAGCACTCCAGGCTGCCCTGCCCCTCACTATCTCCCAGAGTTGGCCCAAGTTCATGTCCACTGAGTTGGTGATGCCATCCAAACATCTCATCCTCAGCTGCCCACTTCTCCTTTTGCCTTCAATCTCTCCCAGCAACAGGGTCTTCTCCAATGAGTTGTCCGTTTGCATCAGCCAGCCATTTAATGCCCATCACCAATTCTGCCTATCCTCCAAGTAAGTAGGTAAAACAAGAGGAGAAATGAGATCCTTCCTACCCCCTGCCCCATCTACTGTCTGCACAGCAGCCCTGAAGTCTTAATTAAATCCATACCCTCTGAATGCATTGAGAATAAAATTCAAACTCCTCCCTGTGCCTGTGAGTCAGGACACACCACCTCCCCCGCCTCCCACATCTTTCTCTTCCCACCCCTTCCCAGCCACACCAGCCTCCTGTCCCGGAGCCCCTGGGTCTCTGGCCTCAGGGCCTTTGCACATGCTCTTTCCTCTGCCTGGAGCACTCTTCCTGCCTGTGGTCAGCTGGCTGCTCCTCACAGTGCAGGTCTCCCTCAGAGGAGCCTCAGACCAGCCAGGATAGAAACTCTCACCCTGCCCCTGCCCAGCCCCCTACAGCATTGTCGTCTTTTCATTCATAGTCCTTAACACTGGGGATTTATAAATTTAAACACTCATTTTTAAATGTGTTTACCTACTTATTGTCTCTCCACTGGTCCTAGAATGGTCAGGGATCCGAGTCTGTTTCACTCTCTGATGGATTCACAGACCAGCACCTGGCATACGGCAGGGGCTACAACAGATGTTTGCTGAATGAATGAATGTGGGCCTCATTCAAGGTGACCGTGGGTTATGGGGAACATCAATTACACAGCCCAATGCCTTACTCCAACACCAGGGTGAGCAGAGGAAGAGTTAATCAATAACCTTATTGATTTATACCTTAAATTCAGAAAGACTGTTTCAGTTGACATTGACAGCATATCACAGACAGAGCAGGATATTAATTTTCAAAGTGTATCAAACTCAATTTACCTTAGGGCAAAGTCAGAGATATCAGGCTTTGCAGCCACCTGTCCTTCTGTAAACTGCATTTTCAAGACAGCTCCTAAGAGAACAAGGGAAAGCTGCATCCCCCCATCACATTCCCGAAGCTCTGAACCTCCACCCCAGTTCTGAGCTTGTGCTTCAGTCCAGCCGGGAACTGAGCAGAGCACACGGGGCTCAAGTGGGACCAGGACTTCTCAGACACAGAGGTGCACCCACCCACCTGGACTCATGAGAACCATTCCTGCCACATCGTGGTCGTCACCCTGGAGCTCTGGCATGAAAACCCCACGCTCCTGGAACTAGCCCGTGCCCTCACTTTTCTCAGCAGGAATGTTGAAGCCGAGACCCCATCCCTCCACAGCAGCTGTGCAGACTCAGGCCCCTGCACCTGTTAGTCATCTTGCCTCTCCCAGGGGTGCACTCACGGCCAGGACTGGAGTAGCCCCGGGACAGGTTTGTCTGTGGAACAGAAAGTCCCTGCCCTTAGGAGGGGTGGATGCTCTCCTGTTCTCCGCTGTGACTCGCCTCCAGGCACCTGCACTCTTCGCATTCCTGTCTGTGCCCCAAGGACACGTGAGTTCATGGCCTTGCCCTGAATCGTTGTGGGGAGCTGTGGGTAGGAGCTTTGTGAGGGGCTGAGCTGCCTGGAAGTGAAGGTCTTACACTCTGCATCATCTGGCAGGACTCCCCTCCTCCCAGGGCTGTGAGCCCAGAAGATGGCTTTGGGCAAATTAGAAACATGCCCTTCCTCAGACTCGTGACTGCCACCTACTGGAAAAGCAGCTCCAGCACGACTGTGATATGAGCTGCACTGTTAGGGTCGAGTGGGCTTCTCAGATGGGGCAGTGATAAAAGAATCCACCTGCCAATGCAGGATCACAGGTTCGATCCCTGGGTTGGGAAGACCCCTTGGAGTAGGAAATGGCAACCTACTCTGGTATTCTTTCCTGGAAACACAAAGAGTCGGACATGACTGAGCATCCTTGCTGGGTCTAGCAGTGCAGAACCTGGACAACCATACCTGGCAGCCCTGCCCCCTCCTCCTCTGCAAACCCCGCTCCGTCATCCTCACCAGAGCTCCAGTCACCAGCCACATTGCTACTTTATCTAATACATGTCCTCTGAATATATGCTCCACAAGGGCTGCAAATTTGGTTTGTTTTATTCAAGATTGTGTTTCCAGTCCATAAAATGGTCCAATACAAAGTGGAAACTCAACAAACACTTGTTGCATAAATATATGAATGAATACAGGAATGAGTGCTCCTTCCTTCTTTTCCCGATGCACCCTCCAGTATCACCAGCAGAGCCCATGAGCAGAGCTCACTGAGTTACGTGCTGCACTCACCAACATCAGGGGTCTCGAACTTGGTCCAGGGGAGATGCTTAGAGAAAATTTGGGGTCTGATTCCTCTGTTTGTAGAAGCTTCATCTGGGCACAGCTGCCAGGGGTTTACATTGTTAAGTGACGACAAAAGAAATGAGCCCTTAGGTTATCAAGTAACTGAGCAACTGAGTAGCCACTAGTGGAAATTCAAGATTTGATAAGTTTTGACTTCTGTAGAATTAAATATTTGCATTTAATTTTAAATTCCTGAGCAGCGGAGGTGGGCTGGGAGCAGTGGTGTCTAAGGAGGGACATCATTTTCTAATTAGATGGAGGGAGTCTGATTCCATCTCTTGGGATTGGATCCTGATAATTTGACCTCCACCCTGTGAACCCCCAGAGGAAGCAGCAGTTTATCCTTCTTGTTTTAAAGATTGCATATTTGAAAAGTCTCAGGTCACTTCCCCCCAGATTGCTCAGATACCTCAGAGTTTTCTCTGTAAGGCCTCTGGGTTGGGGCAGTTACTGAAGGGACCCTGGCTGCCATCAGGATCTAGGAGCACCTGGGATTTCCCTGGAGTTGCAATATCCTTTCTACCTTGTCTGCGTGGGACAGTGTGGTTCAGGGTCGGGGATCTGCCCACTTCACTGTTCAGTCCCCTGGGGACACTTGGGGGGTCACATTTCTGAGCTGGGATTTCTATGAGAATCCTGGGAGGCGAGATAAGGAGTGATGTCGTCTCAGGTCTCTCTGCTTGCGTGCGTGCTCACTTGCTTCCGTCTTGTCCAACTCTTACCCCATGGACTGCAGCCCACCAGGCTCTTCTTGCGCATGAGATTCTCCAGGCAAGAATGTTGGAGTGGGTTGCCATACCCTTCTCCAAGGGATCATCTGGACCCAGGGGTCAAACTCGAGTCTCCTGCAGCTTCTTCCTTGGCAGGCGGATTCTTTACTACTGAGCTACCGGGTAAGCCCCAGGTCCCTCTGGGTGTTGTTCAGTCCCTAAGTCATGTCCGGCTCTTTGTGACCCCATGAACTGCAGCATGCCAGGATTCCCTGTCCTTCACTATCTCCCTGCCCAAACTCATGTCTATTGAGTTAGTGATGCGACCCAACCATCTCGTCCTCTGTTGACCCCTTCTCTTGCCTTCAGATCTTTCTAGTAACCCTGAAATATCTTTTCTTCTCACTTAACTGATTTCTGCTCATTCATGCTTTCTCAGAGACTGGGAGCCCACCTTCCCCATTGGGCCTCTCTCTGGAAAGGGTCACTAAACTCAGGGATCTTTCCTCTCACATCCTGCTTGCAACCCACCTTCCTGGGGTCCCTCTTCCTCCCCCACCTGTCACCCTCCTGCTCTCAGATGTGTCTCTAAGCACCTTCCTGTGCTTCCTGCACCCAGATCTGGGCTGGACCAGAGCAGGAATTAGGGGTGTGGGTGCCATCTCGATATAATGGGACCTGCCTTGAAATCCCAGTTCTTTCCCTTTCGCTCTGACAGGGTGAGGTAATTTACCTCTGTGGGTCTCGGTTCTCTAAGCTGTCAGACGGGGATATAGTATCTATCTTAGAGGTGCGCTGTGAGATTTCAGAAGGATTGAAGTAGGTTGTGTGCATATGTGCATACTAAGTTGCTTCAGTCAGTCATGTCTGACTCTGCGATCCCGTGGATTATCGCCCACCAAGCTGCTCTGTCCATAGGATTCTCCAGGCAAGAATACTGGAGTGGGTTGCTGTGCCCTCCACCGGGGAATCTTCCTGACCCAGGGGTTGAACCCACCTCTCTTATATCTCCCGCATTGCAGGCAGGTCCTTTACCACTAGCACCACCTGGGAAGCCTCTGAATTAGGTTGGATAACACCAAATGCCAGATGCCGTAAATATAAACAAACACACAAATCTCAATGAATTAGCACAAGAGCAGTGTGTTTTTCCTAACGTAGCAATTCAGTTCAGTTCTGTTCAGTTCAGTCGCGCAGTCTTGTCTGACTCTTTGCGACCCCATGAATCGCAGCACGCCAGGCCTCCCTGTCCATCACCAACTCCCGGAGTTCACTCAGACTCACGTCCATCGAGTCCGTGATGCCATCCAGCCATCTCATCCTGGGTCGTCCCCTTCTCCTCCTGCCCCCAATCTCTCCCAACATCAGAGTCTTTTCCAATGAGTCAACTCTTCGCATGAGGTGGCCAAAGTACTGGAGCTTCAGCTTTAGCATCATTCCTTCCAAAGAAATCTCAGGGATGATCTCCTTCAGAATGGACTGGTTGGATCTCCTTGCAGTCCAAGGGACTCTCAAGAGTCTTCTCCAACACCACAGTTCAAAAGCATCAATTCTTAGCACTCAGCCTTCTTCACAGTCCAACTCTCACATCCATACATGACCACAGGAAAAACCATAGCCTTGACTAGACGGATCTTAGTCAGCAAAGTAATGTCTCTGCTTTTGAATATAGTGTCTAGGTTGGTCATAACTTTTCTTCCAAGGAGTAAGTGTCTTTTAATTTCATGGCTGCAGTCACCATCTGCAGTGATTTTGGAGCCCCCCCAAAAAAGTCTGACACTGTTTCTACTGTTTCCCCCATGTATTTCCTATGAAGTGATGGGACCAGATGCCATGATCTTCGTTTTCTGAATGTTGAGCTTTAAGCCAACTTTTTCACTCTCCTCTTTCACTTTTATTCAGACACACTGAAACTGTACTCACAGAAAACTAGTCAATCTAATCACACTAGGACCACAGCCTTGTCTAACTCAATGAAACTAAGCCATGCCCGCGGGGCAACCCAAATGGGCGGGTCATGGTGGAGAGGTCTGACAGAATGTGGTCCACTGGAGAAGGGAATGGCAAACCACTTCAGTATTCTTGCCTTGAGAACCCCATGAACAGTATGAAAAGGCAAAACGATAGGATACTGAAAGAGGAACTCCTCAGGTCAGTAGGTGCCCAACACGCTACTGGAGATCAGTGGAGAAATAACTCCAGAAAGAATGAAGGGATGGAGCCAAAGCAAAAACAATACACAGCTGTGAATGTGACTGGTGATAGAAGCAGGGTTCGATGCTGTAAACACCAATATTGCATAGGAACTTGGAATGTCAGGTCCATGAATCAAGGCAAATTGGAAGTGGTCAAACAGGAGATGGCAAGAGTGAACGTCAACATTCTAGGAATCAGAGAACTAAAATGGACTGGAACGGGTGAATTTAACTCAGATGACCATTATATCTACTACTGGGGGCAGGAATCCCTCAGAATAAATGGAGTAGCCATCATGGTCAACAAAAGAGTCCGAAATGCAGTACTTGGATGCAATCTCAAAAACAACACAATGAACTCTGTTCGTTTTCAAGGCAAACCATTCAATATCACAGTAATCCAAGTCTATGCCCCAACCAGTAAAGCTGAAGAAGCTGAAGTTGAACGGTTCAGTTAAGACCTACAAGACCTTGTAGAACTAATACCCAAAAAAGATGTCCTTTTCATTATAGGGGACTGGAATTCAAAAGTAGGAAGTCAAGAAACACCTGGAGTAACAGGAAAATTTGGCCTTGGAATGCAGAATGAAGCAGGGCAAAGATTAATAGAGTTTTGCCAAGAAAATGCACTGGTCATAGCAAACACCCTCTTCCAACACCACAAAAGAAGACTCTACACATGGACATCACCAGATGGTCAACACCGAAATCAGACTGATTATATTCTTTGCAGCCAAAGATGAAGAAGCTCTATACAGTCAACAAAAACAAGACCAGGAGCTGACTGTGGCTCAGATCATGAACTCCTTATTACCAAATTCAGACTTAAAATTGAAGAAAGTAGGGAAAACCACTAGACCATTCAGATATGACCTAAATCAAATCAATTATGATTATACAGTGGAAGTGAGAAATAGATTTAAGGGCCTAGATCTGATAGATAGAGCGCCTGATGAACTATGGAATAAGGTTCATGACATTGTATAGGAGACAGGGATCAAGACCATCCCCATGGAAAAGAAATGCAAAAAACCAAAATGGCTGTCTGGGGAGGCCTTACAAATAGCTGTGAAAAGAAGAGAGGCGAAAAACAAAGGAGAAAAGGAAAGATATAAGCATCTGAATGCAGAGTTCCAAAGAATAGCAAGAAAAGAAAGCCTTCTTCAGCGATCAATGCAAAGAAATAGAGGAAAACAACAGAATGGGAAAGACTAGAGATCTCTTCAAGAAAATTAGAGATACCAAGGGAATATTTCATCCAAAGATGGGCTTGATAAAGAAAAGAAATGGTATGGACCTAACAGAAGAAGAAGATTTTAAGAAGAGGTGGCAAGAATACACAGAAGAACTGTACAAAAACGATCTTCATGACCCAGGTTATCACAATGGTGTGATCACTCACCTAGAGCCAGACATCCTAGAATGTGAAGTCAAGTGGGCCTTAGAAAGCATCACTATGAACAAAGCTAGTGGAGGTGATGGAATTCCAGTTGAGCTATTTCAAATCCTGAAAGATGATGCTGTGAAAGTGCTGCACTCAATATGCCAACAAATTTGGAAAACTCAGCAGTGGCCACAGGACTGGAAAAGGTCAGGTTTCATTCCAATCCCAAAGAAATGCAGTGTCAAAGAATGCTCAAACTACTACAAAATTGTACTCATCGCACATGCTAGTGATGTAATGCTCAAAATTCTCCAAGCCAGGCTTCAGCAATACATGAACCGTGAAATTCCTGATGTTCAAGCTGGTTTTAGAAAAGGCAGAGGAACCAGATATCAAATTGCCAACATCCGCTGGATCATGGAAAAAGCAAGAGAGTTCCAGAAAAACATCTATTTCTGCTTTATTGACTATGCCAAAGCCTTTGACTGTGTGGATCACAATAAACTGTGGACAATTCTGAAACAGATGGGAATACCAGACCACCTGACCTGCCTCTTGAGAAACCTATATGCAGGTCAGGAAGCAACAGTTAGAACTGGACATGGAACAGACTGGTTCCAAATAGGAAAAGGAGTCCGTCAAGGCTGTATATTGTCACCCTGCTTATTTAACTTCTATGCAGAGTACATCATGAGAAATGCTGGACTGGAAGAAACACAGGCTGGAATCAAGATTGCTGGGAGAAATATCAATAACCTCAGATATGCAGATGACACCACCCTTATGGCAGAAAGTGAAGAGGAACTAAAAAGCCTCTTGATGAAAGTGAAAGTGGAGAGTGAAAAAGTTGGCTTAAAGCTCAACATTCAGAAAATGAAGATCATGGCGTCTGGTCCCATCACTTCATGGGAAATAGATGGGGAAACAGTAGAAACAGTGTCAGACTTTATTTTTGGGCTCCAAAATCACTGCAGATGATGACTACAGCCATGAAATTAAAAGACGCTTACTCCTTGGAAGAAAAGTTATGACCAACCTAGATAGCATGTTCAAAAGCAGAGACATTACTTTGCCGACTAAGGTCCGTCTAGTCAAGGCTATGGTTTTTCCTGTGGTCATGTATGGATGTGAGAGTTGGACTGTGAAGAAGGCTGAGTGCCGAAGAATTGATGCATTTGAACTGTGGTGTTGGAGAAGACTCTTGAGAGTCCCTTGGACTGCAAGGAGATCCAACCAGTCCATTCTGAAGGAGATCAGCCCTGGGATTTCTTTGGAAGGAATGATGCTAAAGCTGAAGCTCCAGTACTTTGGCCACCTCATGCGAAGAATTGACTCATTGGAAAAGACTCTGATGTTGGGAGAGATTGGGGGCAGGAGGAGAAGGGGACAACAGAGGATGAGATGGCTGGATGGAATCACTGACTCGATGGATGTGAGTCTGAGTGAACTCCAGGAGTTGGTGATGGACAGAGAGGCCTGGCGTGCTGGGATTCATGGGGTCGCAAAGAGTCGGACACAACTGAGCGACTGAACTGAACTGAACTGGGAGGTCTTCTTCCTCCACGTGGTGATTCAGGGACCCAGGCTCCCTCTGTATTGTGGCTCCTCCATCCCCAGGCATTGGGGTCCTCTGCATCCGTTTGATGGGAGAAGAGCATGGAGTTGCCCCCTCCCTGCCGAGTTCAGCAGGATCTGGCCTGGAATCAACACTGTCCCTGATGCTCACACCCAATGTGTGAGGTGTTGTAAGGACCACACCTGGGCGTGACCTCTCCCAGCTGTAGCATCACACCAGGGAAGGGGTGTTTCTGGTGGACACAGAAAACTCACTCTGTCACAGATCACAGATGTGAGAGCTCTTCATTCAGCTCTTCATACACACGCACACACACACACACACACACACACGGTGAGGGGGGCTGGTGGTGGGAGTGAGTGTTAACCCTGCAGTCATCAGCACTCAGACAGTTGTCAGGGACAATCACATCCAAACTGACTTTAGCCCCAGGAGTGCTGGTCACATGACTGAAGCTGCAGGGGTGGGTGGGCTCCAGCTTCCAGTCAGCAGGTCCTGGGGGTTCAGGGGACATCATTCACTGGTCTCTCTGCATCAGACACTCTCTCTGTCTCCTGTGAGTCCTCATCCAGGGAGCCTGTCCCCTCCTGGAGCACAATGTCCACTCCTAGCTCAGGACTCATGTGCTCTCTGCTGACCCCACCTCCAATTGTCCCAGACCCTGGGGTCCCACTTCACACACCTGACCTGGATGATGTCCTTCATCCCAAGCCCCTCCCAGTGATCTGGGCCCTGGGGCCACTCTGGAGCCTGGCAGTAGGAGTAGGGGTACAGTGCCCACAGCCCCGGCCCATGTGTCATACTGGAGGGGCACTGCCCCCAGGGATGGTGGGAGTGAATGGTTCTCACAAACCAGCAGATACCACCCAGCATCACCCCAGCCCCCAGGTGAGCACACAGGGGTCGCAACAGGTGACTGGGCTACTGGGTCACATGGGTAGGAAGCGGGGTCAGGGGCTCCCACCTAGGCATCCGTCTGCCTGCAGGGCCCTGTCCTCACCCCCAGGCTGCGTGTGCAGCGGCCGCTCCTGCCTGAACATCTGTTCTGCTCTCTGAGTTGGAGGTAAGATGCCTGTGGACATTCTGTGTGTGTAGAGGGGAATGACGACAGAGACTCAGGAGGGGCCGGGCGGTCTGCTCCTCGGAGATGATGCAAGGACACGTGGCCACAGAGTGAAATAGACACACGGCCCTGGGTCAGTGCAGGGGCCAGCCACTCTAGCTGCACCTGCCCCTCCCTGTCTCCTGGGCTGTGAGGCTCCAAAGGGGACACAGCCAGGTAGACCTCCCAGGAAGGTGAGGGAGGGAGACAAACTGGGAGGGTAGTTACAGAGCTGGAAACCAGAAGGAGAGGCACTGGAATCCGGGGACAGAAGGAGGCCACTGCCACCCCAGGGCCGGAGGTGCCAAGAGGCCAGGGGCCAGGGTGTCCAGGGTTGCCCCCTTCAAGAGCAGAGCCAGGATGTTCAAGCCTGAAACCACAGGAGCTCTGGAGAGGCGAGGATGCTGGAGGGGTGGGAGTGGAGGGCAGCCTGGAGCGGGAAGAGGACGCTGGCTCCCTTCCTGTTGGCCCTGGCTGAGCAGCTGGTGAGTGGGCATGGAGGGCACACGCTGTCCTAGCTCAGCAGACTGCAGCCCTCAGGCCCCTGCCCTATGACTGCTGTGAAGCTAGTGTACACCTCCCTGATTAGGGGAGGAGGGCGTCAGGATGGCCTCAGGGCAGGGACATTGCAGGGGGAGCTCGCTCAGCTGCCCCGTCCTGATCCCGCCATCCCTGCCTTTGCTTGGGAGCCTCCCTGGGTCCACGTGCTCTGGGAGGGGAGCACCAAGGTCTGACCCATCAGGAGAGTCTACTCCCCCACCCCCTGGCCACCGGGTGCAGGTCAGAGGGGAACACGACCCACAGTGATCAATGGCCTTCAACCTGGACTTCAGCTTGACCCCCTGGGAAGAGGGCCTGCCCTGGCCTGGGGCAGCTTGTGTGCTGGCTGGGGCTCGGGTCAGGCCCATCCAATGAAAATGCATTGATCAACAGAATTTGAACTTTCTATGAAAAACTTTCTTTTAAAAATAAAAAGAACAAAACTCAGTTCATTAATATCTTATTTATCCCAATATGCCCAAATAGTGTTGTTTCAATAAATAACATTCTAAATTTCTAAATGTAATTTCTAAATACAGTTACTTACATTCTTTTTTAGTTCTGTAAGCCCACATATCCCTAGCTATTACTAAGCCAAGGTGAGTTGGTTCCCATCACTCTCAACTGAGGGTGTAAAGATGCACCCAGCCCCCAAGGCCTCTAAGAGAGGTCGGCAGTGAGATGGCTGAGAGCCCCTGACTCCACCCCGCTCCCCATCGACTGCCCTCCCCCACAGGATCCCGAGGGCCCCTCCTGTTTGCCTCTGAGGCTGATTAGGGCAATCATGCTGCTACCAAGACTCTGATGGAGCTGATGAAGGGGCGGAGGGGAGCCACCTCCCTTCTCATTACCAGGCTTACTGTGACTGCAGCCCATGGATTCCATTTTAATGAATTATCAGCTACTAATCAAAGGGACAACTTGGCAAGACCATCCCATTGCAGCGAGGGAGGGACAGAGTGGGAGCCTCAGCTACTGGGAGAAGTCTCGGATGTGATTAGGTAAATGCTCTGAGATAGACAGAGAAGACTGTCCTCCTCTCATCTGGGCTCCCAGATCTGGCAGGCCAGCAGAAGTGGCTCAAACAGTCCATGATTTATGAGAGATAAAGCACGTCTTTCCTGAGAAAGTTGGCAAATGAAGGGTCCCATGGTCCAGTTTGTGCTCATCATGGAGTCACTCACTGTGGCCCAAGAAATTGACTGTCACTAGGCTTGGCTGACCTGCCTCTTGCTGAGCGCAGATGTGGGCTCTGTCCCTCTCAAATGAATGGACCGAGAATGGGGATGTGGCTCCAAAGAGATGATGGGTAGGTGTGTGTACACACTTGTGTACACATCCTGGTGTGTGCGTGCAAATTAGGGTACACACACCGGCATGCATGCACATGTGTACACACACACACACCTGCCCCAGAAGAAGCAGAGAGAGCCTGGAGAGCCTGGAGCCCAAAGCTCCCTTTCTGACAGGGAACCTCAGGCAGACACTTTCTCTGGGGCTCACTGTTCACCTGCTCATCAGGGTGGGTGGGAGTGGAGCAGTGGATTCTGACCAAGTCTGACCTCCTGCATCTCACGGCCGAGGTGGGGCCAAGAGCCTAGGACAGACCAGGCGGAGGGTAAAATACAAGTGGACGGTCCATTCTGGCCGGGCAGACAGGGAGCAGGGAGGGGCAGGAACATGACCACAGGGCCTCTAGACTCAGCATCCACCTGCCCTTCCCCATCCTCCTATCTGGTGAACAGTCGCACCAGCTTCCTAACCAGGGGGGACACGGAGACAAGAGGGAGGGGCAGGGCCTCAGGGGGACAAAGGCAGGGGCTGTGGACACTGAGTGGACCAGGCTGGCCTCGGGTGAGTGACACTCAGGAGGACTGGCGGGAAGCCTCATGAGGCTTCCTCTGCTCTCTGCTCCCCCAGGGAAGCTCTCTGGGTTACTGGGGGCACACACAGCTTTCCTGTGTGGACAGACAGAGATGGGAGCCCCCCAGGTAGGGTCCATGGAGAGGAGATGAGTGAGACCCTGCAGTGCACACCTGGCCGCATGGTCCTGGGCACAGGTAGAGAGGAGGTCAGGGGCCCTGGGTGTCCCCAGGAAGGGACATCAGGGGACAGAGGTGAGGCAGAGGGTCACATTCCTCGGGCATTCTGCACAGCTGACTGATGCTGGGTACTCCCCTCCACAGACACACAGTTGATGTAGGTCACTGGGCACCTGGGTACCATGGTGACGGTGCCATAGCAACCCCCACCCCTGCAGTCTCCACGCCAGTGCAGGTGGGATTAATGAGTTTAGGTTCATTTAGTAACGTAATTGCCCCAGGGAGTCAGAGTCTAAAGCCACTTTGAATGCAGGGCCCTGGCCATCCAGGACCTGTCATGAGAGGACAGAGAGGAGACGAGGTCACAGGTGGGATCAGGAAGGAGCCGGAGCTCCACGACTCCTGTCTGCCATCACCGTTGCCTCTGTGGCTGTGGGCAGGGGACGAGGAAGGAGGGGCCAGGGCTGAAGGTGCGGGTTACGTTTGCATGGTCCCTGTGCAGCTCTCACCAAAAGCAGCTCACACATGGAGCATCATCAGGACCACAGTAACCCCGAGTCCCTCCCAGCCTTCCTCCTCCTTCCTTCCAGGGACCATCTCCTCAATCTTGTCTCCCCCCGACACCTTGCTTTTTTTTCTCTTATAACCCCCTTTATGCATCCTTCAGGAAAAGTGGGGACCGTGGTCACTGTACTTTTGCAGGATGTAATTGTCCAGCCCCTGATCCCCTGGGGCTTGCTTATTGCGTTCAGCTTGAGCTTTTGTGCACCATCTGTGTTAAAGGGTTCGTTGGTGGCTCCTTCATTCACTTTCCTCATTGAGCAAATCCACATGTACTGGACTTTATCCATGCTACATGGTTGTTTGCTTCTTGTTTATTCTTTTGTGAACAATACTTTCGTAAACGTGAAGCTTGTTGAGACAGTTAAGTGAATCTTTCACCTATTTATCTATCCTAACATATAGCCTGGCACACAGGAAAAGGGCTTCCCAGATGGTGCTGTGGTAAAGAATCTGTGGCCAACGCAAACGATGCAAGAGATGTGGGTTCGACCCCTGGGTCAGGGAAATGATACTCTGCTGCAGTATTCTTGCCTGGAAAATTCCATGGACCAAGGAGTCTGGCAGGCTACAGTCCATGGGGGTGCAAAGAGTTCAACATGACCGAGCACAGCAAGATAGTAAAGGTTGCCTAAGCGTGTGTTGTTACTATTATTACTGATAGGGTCAACAAAAATGCTCAAACTGGGATATTCCAGCAACAGTAGCAGGTGCGTGCACACACACACACAGACACTGCCACAAACGTACACACTCCTTGGGTGGATTTTATCAGAAGACCCCACAGGATGACTAGAGGAGTGAGGCCCCACCTCCCACCTGTGTGGTCTCTGCCTTGTGACGGCAGCACCGGGAGACAGAGTCCAGGCCAGGCCTGCCAGGTCCTCTGGGCTGACAGGTGCAGGGCACCCGGGTCTGCCGTGGGGTCCTAGGGAGGCGAGGTCGTATAAAGTCTGCTTATCTGGGGCCAGAACACTTGGACCCGGGGCGTGACTGACAGTGCCACAGACCCACCAACCATGACTTCCAGGAAAACCCAGGGCTCCTGGAGCCACATGAGCCTCCTGGGTCCCAACTGTCACCCCACAGGGACCCAGGGTGAGCTATGACCCTCAGATGGGGACCAAGGACATTTATCTGAGAGCGGTCTTGTTCCATGTCCTAGTCACCAACCCTCCACCTCCTCCTCACATTCCTGACCCTCCAACATGATCTGTGGTCCTGGGTGCCCTGGGGGATATGGTTCAGGGGACAGTGTAGGTGGGGTGAATTCACAGATGGACTGCAAGATAATATAACAACAAATGTATCGTCTGCAGCATTAATAACAGAAATTATATTGTCACTGACCGAGACTGTGGAGTGTCTATGCTGCTTTAACGGCATTCTCTGTTAATCCCCACAACTCAGTGATGCCAGCATGATGACTGTCCCCATTGCACAGATGGGCGAACTGAGGGTCTGAGTGGTGACATCATTGCCCCATGTCCTGAGGCTATGAGGCGGATTCTAGCTCAGATGTGCTCAACCTCTCAGCCTGTGCTCTTCACATCCTCCTGCCCCAGAGGCGGATGTCCTGCCAGCTCCTCCTGGAGCCCTGGGAATATGAAGACCACAGGGCCCCCTCTCCCCAACCCCAGGCTCTTCCCCAAGAGCTCCAGCTGAGGTTCTGGCTTTTCTTCCCCCCTCCCCATCAGAGCACAGGCACAGACCCGGGGCAGCAGATCACGATGTCGGGGCAAAGCCGCCTTGAAGGTGCCTGGTCAGGACCTTTCTGACTCGGTTTCGGCAGACTCTAAATCACTAACAGGAGTTCAACTCTGGCGGGAATCCTAGGGCAGAAAATAGCAGCAAGCTCCCTGCCAGGAAGTAAGGGCACACCTACAGCTCCTGGATGCAATCCTGAATGATAGAGTAGGTGAAGCTTTATCAGGAGCCCAGCACTCTGAGTCATCGGTCCACAATCCAGTTCTCGTGGACGAAAGACTGAATTCATCACTCAGGTGTAAAACAGGCAGGGATTTCTGCCTTTTTTCATGACGTGTGCATGTTGGATGTTGTTTGAATGTGGTTCGAGAGTGTCTGTTGCTCAGACACTCTCCTGAGGCTTTCTAGAGTCTGACAAACCCAGAGAAGTTGAGCAGGGGCTGAGCAGACACGGCAGGTCTGGAGCCCCAAACAACGGATGGCTCTTCAGTGCAGAGAGAAACAGCATCTGTGCCCATCTGCACAGAAATCACCTACCGGGGTGCTCGGAGTTCCTGATGAAGATCCTGTCCTCTGGGTGGATTCTTGGATGAGAGTGAGCTGAAGGTAAAAGATAAGCAAGGTGGGACTGGACGTGGCTGTTCTGTCTAGTCCCTGCCCTCACCACTATCTTGGGCTCTGCATACTTCTCTGCTGCAGTGATGAACAAGCCACCTTGATCTTTGCCTCTCTGCTTCCAGAACCCAGTCTCAGCCTGTAGACTGAAAGAAATCATGACAGAGTTGAGGAAGGCATTGAAGAAAAATATCTGGGGTGTTTCTGTGGCCCAAAATGCCCCTGATTAAAGGACAGGATATCTCGGCATCTGGACTGAGCAGGAAAACTTCCTGCCAATATGCATTTGATGCAACCATCACACGGAAAATTCATGGGATAATCTGTTCCGTCATTGATTTTCTGTTCCATAACATCTGCCTCTGTAGATGCTCACATAAATATGAATAAGGTACAGGCTGTGGAAAGGGATGCTGGAGTCCAGGAGCATCCTTCCAAACTGAGAGGGGTGATGACCCCTCTGCAATTTGAGGAAACATGGAAATGTGAAGTTCAGAAAATAGAAAACGGCAACGATCTTCATGTAATCTCAGTTAAAAGTAATAAAAACGATCCTTCAGAGAAATCAAGTAGGAAAAAAGAGTCACCTTCCTTTCTTTGCATGTATATTACAGTTCATTTCCAGACATGAGAATAAGACTGAGATTTCAGCTGCTGAATAATCCATCTTCATTTTTTTTCATAGAAGGACTCAAACAACTCCCCTGAAGCCATAACATAATGATTTTCTATCTTATTTCTCCTCTGACACACAGACGGGCAGCAGCAATCATTTCTGCAACCCTGTCCTAGGACATGCAGAGAAAGTCACTATAACAGAACCAGGCTGAGTCATGGGGGTGTCAACAGCTCAGGTTTAAAACCCAGATGTGAGAGAGCTGGGAGGGAAGGGCCCTGGAATATTCCACCATTAGGAAAGGACCAAGAGCAAAAGCAGCCAGCAGAAGGGCCAGTGAGGCCAAGGTGATGGATGCCAGTGTGTGTGTGTGCATGTGCACATGCGCGCATCTGTTCGTGTTTGTGTGTGTGACCTTGTGTGCATGAGTCTGTGTAGAGCAGACAGCTGTGCATCCAGACACTGACTTTCTTCATTTCCCCTTCCTCCTTATCCGCCTCTCCCTCCTCCATCGCCTCCCTCCTCCACGTCTCTCTCTCCCCCTTCCCCCTCCTCCATTGCCTCCCTCCTCCATGCCCCTTGCCCTCCTCCATCCTTCTCTCCCTCTTCCATGTTCCCCTCCCTCCTCCATCCCCACCCTCCTCCATCCCCCTCTCCTCCTCCATCTCCCTCTCCCACCCTCTCCTCCCTCTCCCTCTTCTTCTCTTCCTACTGGTGCAAAAAAAACCTTTGTTTTTTTAATATATTCCAATTGACATTTGGAAAA
The DNA here is from genome assembly GCF_032405125.1 of Capricornis sumatraensis. Lineage (NCBI taxonomy): Eukaryota > Metazoa > Chordata > Mammalia > Artiodactyla > Bovidae > Capricornis > Capricornis sumatraensis. The sequence continues at coordinate 52,674,696 of NC_091085.1, read as the reverse complement.
ATTGCATATATTATACAGATATCTGCTTGTGTGAATCATCTCTGCTCTCTGCAGAGGAGGTGTCCCCATCTGGACTGTCAAGCCCTGAAGTTCCCCCACAGAGAGGATGCCTGGCATCTCTTCCATCTCCATCACTTCAGGAAGCAGAACAGAACAACCCAGGACTGCTGGTCAGAACTGCCCTGGCCCTCCCTCAAGCACAGTGGGCTCTGTGTGTTTTCCCAGCAGCCTGTAATGGCGCCCAAGCTGATAATTCCAAAATGTTCCCTGTCTGCTTTGAGATGCTCCTGAAGGAATTCCGCTGTGCTGTCCAGGACTCTGGGCTTCTCCCAGGAACCATGAACTAGTAGGTCCCCTGGGTGGCTTGACTGACTGCTCAAGGGCCCAGTAAACACAAAGGAGGGAGAGGGACGGAAGCATGAGAAGGAGGAGGCGTGGCCAGGGGTGGAGAGGGAAGAGGAGCAGATGGAAAGCAGGTGTAAGGGGGCTGCTGAACAGGAGTGCAGAGGACTGAGCTCAGGACCCACTCTGAGCTACTTCCGGCCAGGGAGGGTCATTTTGTTTGATGTCAGATGCATAATTTGTGAGATTCCTGTGTTCTGTGTAAGTGTCGTGTCCCTACCCTGAGCCCAGCCATTCAGACATCATCCTGAGGGTCCCAAACTCTCCTGCCCCAGGATAGCTGATGACCTCTCTCCCTCCCTGTGGCACCGGCCCGAGTGATTGCAGATCATCTCTGATGAAACAGGGATTAAAGCCAGGAGACTCTCATTAGCCCCTGCAATGAACCAGCATCTCTCGGAGTGCAGCTAGAACCTGATTGCTGACCTGGTTTCCAGCACCTTCAGGAGCCCTTAATGGAGATTTGATGTGGGCTTGCAAGGTGGACACGCCAGGATGCTCCTGGGAAGGCAGGGACTGGAGACAAGGATGTATCCATGTTGTTCCCATGACGCTTCCACAAGAGAGAATGACGAGGCTTCCTGTGGTACACTTGGCTCCCCGAGCACCGAGTGCCACCCCTCAGAAGGAAGGAGAAAGGCCGTGACTCGTTCCATCACAGCAGAAAGTACAGGGCTCCAGGAGGAGGAGCAAGGAGCCTAAGGCCGATGAGACAGCGAAGGTTCTGGTGCTAGGTTCTCTCCTGCAGCTGGACGGCCCCCAGCGGTGTCCATACTGCCCAGCTCTCAGTCCGGCAGCCAGGCTGCTGGCGGGGGAGGGGTCTTACAGCCACCCCAGAAAGCAGCAGATGAAGCCCACAGCTCACAAGGGATGGAGTGGGCTTGGCCTCAGTCTCTCTGACCCTAAGGTCACGGATGCACCGCTTCCCTCACTGGGCAGGGAAGAAGGGACTGAACATTGTGAGGACAAGGGGCCAGGGCTCCTGGGGAAATGGACGACTCCAGGGGTGGAGCAGGAAACACAGAGGTGAGAGGGGAGTCCCTGATGGTGCCAGAGATGACGGAAAGTGTGAGCACACATGCACACGCATGTGCACACAGTGACGGGACAGGAAAAATTGTTCGACTGAAAGAGCTCCTTTGGGCAAAGCGGAAGAGCCCATCTCCCTGTCATCTTTGGAGGTGATAAAAGAAATGTTCACATATTTAGATATAGGGAAGTTACCCTGGCTTGCACACGAGTTGACTTGAATTTGATGCTAACTAAAATAGCCTATATGCGGCCTATCAAACACACATTGTCCATCTGTTTCAAATATTGAAAAAAAGAAGGGCACATCAACCAGAAGTAAGGAATATCCTTGTTAAAAAATAGAGTAATTGCCTCCCTTCCTGGGACCCCAGTGCTGGTCCTCCTTCAAAGGTAAGACTCCCTTCCCATGTGGCAAATTCATATGTACTGACTTGCTGTGTACATGCTGGTCTGTTCTTTTTTTTTTTTTTTTGAAACCTTAATGAAAGCTAAGCCTGACTTGTTTAATGTACTTTGTTCTGATAAGGTGTAAAACTGTGCTGAAAACCCTGCTTCTCTGGAGCAGCTTCTCAGAGTCATCTGGGAAGCAGGTTTCCAGGCTAGCCCTCAGTTTGGCTCAACTGAGACTCTTCTCTATTTTTATCATTGATTGTTCAGTGATTATTTTTGTTGACAGTGTCCCTAGACACTCCATGAAGTATTGAGCAAAAACTAACAAAGAATGGATAAAGTATGAACTTTAGTTAGTAATAGCATCGATGCTGCTGCTGCTGCTGCTGCTGCTGAGTCGCTTCAGTCGTGTCCGACTCTGTGCGACCCCACAGACGGCAGCCCACCAGGCTCCCCCGTCCCTGGGATTCTCCAGGCAAGAACACTGGAGTGGGTTGCCATTTCCTTCTCCAATGCATGAAAGTGAAAGGTGAAAGTGAAGTCGCTCAGTCGTGCCCGACTCTTAGCAACCCCATGGACTGCAGCCTACCAGGCTCCTCCGTCCATGGGATTTTCCAGGCAAGAGTGCTGGAGTGGGGTGCCATTGCCTTCTCCGAATAGCGTCGATAGTAATTCACAAACAGTAACAAGTGTGCCACAGACTCGGATGTTGGTGATGGGAAAGCCATCTGTGAGCTACAGGAGAACTCTGCACCGTCTTCACAGATTTTCAGTAAAACCAACACTTGGGCTTCCCAGGTGGCTCAGTGGTTAAAGTATGCATCTGACAACGAAGGAGATGCCAGTTCAGTCCCTGGCTTGGGGAGATCCCCTGGAGAAGGGAAACGCTACCCACTCCAGTATTCTGGCCTAAAGAATTCCATGGATTATATAGTCCATCGGGTTGCAAAGAGTCGGACACAACTGAGTGACTTTCAATTTCACTTTCTTTCATATATTTATATACAGGGTGAGAGTTTCGGTCCCTGATCAGAGAGGAGGAGCTGTGATTCCCCTGAAACTGTTCCCCACAAGGAGGTGATATGTACACAAGAGGGGAACCTGGGCCAGGCTGAGCAGCCCCATGACAGCTGAGACGCTGTTACACTGGGAAGAGGTCTGCTTCAAATTACATGAACTTTTGTTTTTGTTTTGCCTTTATCTCCCCCAAATAGGACATTAAAAATTGAAAGTGTTAGTTGCTCAGTCATGTCTGACTCTTTGCGATCCTGTGGACTGTGGCCCACCAGACTCCTCTGTCCATGGGATCCTCCAGGCAGGAATACTAGAATGGGTTACCATCTCCTTCTCCAGGAGATCTTTCCCACCCAGAGATCAAACCCAGGTCTATCACACTGCAGGCAGACTGTTCACCATCTGAGCACCAGGGAAGCCCGTGCTCATGTTTAAAGCTGTAGAGTACGAAACAGAACCCAGTGGGGAGAAAAGAAGTGTTTGTGACTTTGAACACAGTCTCCCTGTCAGCCTCAAGGGGCAGCCGTCATCCTGTTCTAAAAGTTTTTCCAGAAAGGCTCCAGCTGTGAACAAGAATATAGAATAAGCATGAAGTAGATAAACTGATATATGCATTTATATTTATGTACATCCTATAGAGAGCTTCCCAGGTGGCTCTAGTGGTAAAGGGCCTGCCTGCCAATGCAGAAGGCATAAGAGATTCGATCCCTGGGTCGGGAAGATGCCCTGGAGGAGGGCATGGCTGCCCACTTCAGTATTCTTGCCTGGAGAATCCCATGGACAGAGGAGCCTGGCAGGCTACAGTCCATGGGGTTGCAGAGTCAGACACGATGGAAGTGACTTAGCATGCATGCACACACATATTCTACAAATGGTAGCATAAATGTACATTTGTATACTATATGACCTTTATTTTTTCGGTGAACAAAAATCTCAGATTCTTCCGCATCATTGGAACTACCTGGCCATCACTGTGGGCCAAGCCTGAAGGGTATCCATTATACAGACGCCCACGATTCACTGAAGTGGTTCCCTCTCTGCAGACGTTTATCTCAGTCTTTTGTTACAACAGACAAGCCTGCAGTGAGCATCCTGGCACTGACGCCCTTGTGCGCATCACAGCACTATTTTTACTGCCTGCTCGGAGAGCTGTGAGAACATTGCACGATCATTTATTTAATGGATCCCTCCTTGTTTTTAAATATTTAGATTGTTTCCAATTTTTCCACCATTATTAACAATACTGCTATAATCATACATCTTGACACACACCCCTGAATGCTTCCCTGCGATGAATTTCTAGAAGGAAGTACTGGGTAAACACGTTTTTAACCCTCAAGCTGCTTCAGGCCCATTTCCCAAGGCCTGAGTCAGGGCTGCCCTGCTGGGTGGTGGAGGTTGCACACTGCTCAGAGGCCCCAGAAGGGGCAGGAGGAGCTGTCCAGGATACTCCCCAGATACTCAGGTGTGCCCTGGGGCAGGTAACTTTTTAAATATATTCTATATAAGGACACTGGAGGTGCCAGCAGGGCCCTGGCTGAGTTGTCAGAGGAAGAGTCTGAGGTCAGAGGCCCCCTGAACCTTCAGATACATGTGATGTGACCTACCCTGCCCTCTGCAGTGTCAACGGTCCATTAACATCAAATCTTCTACTTTCTGAGCCCCTGACACTGACACTGTGTATCCTTCTCCAAACAGGTGATTCCTGAAGGACCTAGACTTCCCTTGCTCTGAATCCTGGTGCCATCCAGGCCACAATAGATGATAAGACCAGGTAAAAAAAAGACCAGGAAATGGAGAGTGGGGGACTGTGGAGCTCCCACCCGCAGAGAGAGGGGCTGCTGGTCTTTGCCCAGAGGGTGCCTGCCCCACAGGACTTGATCTTCTGAGTTTAAAGAGAAGCTAAGAGGCTATGAACTGGCATTTTAACTTTAAATGTCCTCATGTTTCCAAATTGGCTTCATGCAGACCAATTAAAGCACACCCCAGGCCACCAGTCTGCAATGCCTGCCTTAAATGTTTGATGTGTGACCGGACCAGCAGTATCATGTTTCAGTAATGAGCCCTGGCAGGAGGGCCTTGGGGAGCTCAGTGCTTCTCAGACCCCGGAAAAGCCTGAGCGCCTGTTCCTTCCAACTAGGCAGCCTGGCTGAGAGAAGGACGCCCTTGGTAGGAAGCTTCCTCCCTCCCACCGGCCAGGAGGGCACATCTGCTCATTTTCCTGCCTGCAGAGCTGAGCAGTGAGACCATTAAGAGAACCCCTGGGAAGGCATCCACCCCTTTCTCCACTGGAAATGGCCCAGCAGGAGGAGCCGTGGTCACAGCACGTGCCCACTCCCAGCCCGGAGGCCTGCCCCTTGGAAGTCGGAATCTAAGCCTTGGTTCAGACTGGAACCTGGGGTCACTGGGGCAGAGACCTGTTTTGGGGACCACCATACTGCAGGGCTGGTAGGCATCATCCTTGAAGGGGAAACTGCACCTATCAGTCAGACCCGGATGTGGGAGGGGCCCTGGGTCATGAACATCAGGTGTCGGCAACACTCGGAGGAAATGTGGCTCCATTCCTGGGAGGACTCGCAACTGGGGCCATGGGGCTGCTGGCTGTGGTCCCCAGGGCCTCCCTTGGCTCTGCTGAGGGGAGTTGATTAGGGCACGCATGACAGACTGCAAAGGTGTGTCCCGAGCCCAGGGAGTATGGCCTGGGAGGTAGGGAGGTGTCCAGCAGCCTTGTCTCTGGGTCACCCCAGCCTGGTCACCCTACCGGATTCTAGCTCCCCGAGGACTGGTGGCTGGGTGCTGTGTGAGCATCTCTGTGGATACCCCTGCCCACCCAGGCCAGCCAGAGAATGACCAAGAGCCCAGTGAGCCTGCATCTCTGGGCTCAACACCAATCTCCAGAGTCTTATCCTCCAGGAGTTCCCAAGGGCAAATAAGTGAGTTTCAAGGGGCCCGGATTCTTGAGAGTCCCTTGGACAGCAAGGAGATCCAACCAGTCAATCCTAAAAGAAATCAGCCCTGAATATTCATTGGAAGGACTGATGCTGAAGCTGAAGCTCCAATACTTTGACCACCTGATGCGAAGAGCCGACTCCCTGGAAAAGACCCTGATGCTGGAAAAGATTAAGGGCACGAGGAGAAGGGGGCAATAGAGAATGAGATGATTGGATGGCATCACTGATTCAGTAGACATGAGTTTGAGCAAGCTCCGGGAGATGGTGAAGGACAGGGAAGCCTGGCATCCATGGGCGACTGAATAACAGCAAGGCAGACAGGCAAGACCTGTTTACAAGGGTTAGACCCATTCAGGTAATTCAACACTAACAAATGTTAGGGCCACTGTGAGCTCAAAGCCACAGGGAGGGGACAGGAGGGAGGTGGCCTCAGTTGACTGTGTCCTTGCCCAGATGCCCTGCCCTCTCCCTGAGTGGGTCTGACACCATCAGGGGTACATGCAGTGGGGCTCAGCGCTTCCCGACACTGGGACAGACACAGGACGCTTCTCCTGCTCCCTCTGCCCCCATCCTCTGGCTCTGGTCTCTTTGTAGAGGAAGGAGAAAGGAAAACCCCAAATCTCCCCCCACCCCTCACGGACTAGAGCGTAGGGTCCTGGCAGGGCCCCCTTGCTCTTCCCAGAAGACAGTCCTGATGCCGTTTCTTCTCTCTGTCTCTTTATCTGTCTGTCTCTGTGTCTCTCCTTGTCTCTGACTCTCTTTCTCTCTTTCTCTCCATCTCTGTCTTCTCTGTCCTCTCTGTCTGTTTTTCTCTCTCGGTCTCTCTTTCTCCCTGTCTCTCTCTATCTCTCCATCTCTGTTTTTCTGTTTCTTTCTTGTAGATTTAGTCACAGAGCTGACGAGGTCAAGGGTGATCATTAAAAGCCCATCATCTCAGAAGAGCCGCTTTTGCACCCAAGCAGGGTTTTGAAATCGCACAAGGTCAGTGCATTAACTCTGCAATCAACGGTGCCTGGAAGCTCCCAGACCCCCGCTGCTGCCTCTGCAGTGAAGATGGTCCCTACTCTCCTATCACAGGGTCACCTGGAGGAGCTGCTTCTGTTTAGACCCGGCAAACCTCTGTCTGGAGCATCGTCATAGAAGAGAGTTACTCTTAGTGTGTTTTCATCCACTTAGATCCACTCTATTGCTCCTAGGTGACTGCTGTTATTTGCTGTGGATGGAGGCTGCCTCTCTGCCAGGATTTTACCAGAAAGTGTAACTGTGACAACCTTGGGAGAATTTAGCTGAGACACTCACCCTCATGGCAGAGGTGCTGGGTGACCCCCAGCAGGCCCCTGGAGACAGAGGTGGCTCCCCAGCCTGGGGACTGGGTTTTCATGAGGACTGTGTCTGTCTGCATCTCCCTCACTCCCCTGATTTCCCTTCTATAGCTTGCTGTCCGGACCCTGACACCTCACCCTGTGCTGGGCATGACCAGGGGCCCCACAGCTCAGCGGCACCCCCAGCCCCATTCATCCAAACCCCTTGTCAGGGGCAGGGCCTTCCCCACTGCCCCCAGCACCATCCCTCTGTTGCCCAGGTCCTGCCCTCCATTCTGGGGTCCACAGGACATGGACAGTCCATGTGGGGTGATTTATCAGGACTGGGCAAGCCCTCAGCACCCAGAGAAGCATCGCTCAGCTGGTGACCAATGGGGGACTCCATGCCTGCTGCTGGTAACAGACCCAAGGCTGTTGATAGAAGGGAGATCTCACTGCCCCTCACCCCAAGTGATGCACAGCATCACCTGAATGAGTCCAGTTGCTGTCATTGACCCCACTCCCTGGAGCTCCATTGCTCCAGATGGGTGGTCTCAACCAGGCAGGGGCAGGGGGGCCGCACTGCTAGCTGGGCTCCTGAATGTTTAAGCACCTCTCTGTCCTTCCTAGTGGCTCAGATGGTAAAGAATCTGCCTGCAATGCAGGAGACCCATGTTTGATTCCAGGATTGGGAAGATCCCCTGGAGAAGAAAATGGCAACCCAACCCAGTATTCTTGCCTGGAGAATCCCGTGGACAGAGGAGCCTGGCGGGCTACAGCCCATGGGGTCGCAGAGAGTCAGACATGACTGAGGGAGTAACACTACTGTTACCACTGTCTGTCCTGAAGGTAGAAATCGGAGTCATTAATTTTGCTAGTCTTTCTATTTTATACCGGACCACAGCTTCTGAAACCTCAGCCAAGGACTGAATCCCTTTATCCTCAGTGCTTATGGACACACCCTCCCCTGTGGCCCCTGTGGTTTGTGGCTGGGGACAGACGGGTGATGATGCAGGTCTGGGATCTGACTGCCCAGGTCCACAGTTGCTTCTGCACAGCCAGCTCAGTTTCCTCACCGGAGATGGGGTAGCAGAGCCGACGTGACAGGGGTGCGAAGGCTGGAACGGGGTTGTGCATCTGAACCAACTAGTCCATGAGTGTTGACTGTTGGTGTCTTGGGCTGAAGTTAGGGTGCTGGTGGATAAGGGGAGATGGGGAACCACTTTAGAGGAAGCTGTTAGAGGACATCATTACTGATGGGAGTAAACAGCAGGAAGAGGCTGGGATGGGGCCAGTGTGGGGGCTCAGCCCTGATGCCTGTCACCAGATGCCTGACCTCTGGATCTGCTGTCTGACCCCACCGACCACATGTATGGATAATGAGTGTCTGGGGAGCTGATGCAGGAGCTGACTGCTCTGGAGGGGCTGAGGAGTAACCCAGAACCCTCTCCTTCTGTCTGATCTGCTGAGGACCTATGCTATGCAGTGATTCTGTCTCAGCTGGTCCCATAGTTTCAGGCATTCTGGGAGCACAAGAAAGGAACTGTGGACTCTGGTGGAGCGGGAACTTCCTCCATCTGTCCGTGGAGGCGAATGCATGAGACTCACAGCCCAGCTGGCATCAGAACACCCTGAGGACTCTCCTGAGCATTGCAGGTGGGAGGAGAGACTAGTCACAGGGTACTACAGTACCCTGGTACCACAGGGTACCAGGACAGGTGTCCCCCAGGCAGTCCCCAGGTCCTTACCTGGAGCTGGCTAGAAATATATACCCAGGCCTGCTGAGTCAGACACTCTGGGTGGCCAGAGTCTCTTCCCACCTGCCTCCTGGATGTTCCATGGGCAGCAACGTGGAGAGGCCACAGCAGGCTGCCCAGAGCCCCTGGGGACCGTCCTGGGCTGAGAGTCATTGTCGCTCCATCAGATCCTCCTTCCAGTAGCTCCCCCAGGAAGGTGCATGCTAACCCTACATGTAGTCAGGGGCCAGGACAAGCCTGTCCTGATGCAGTCCACCCCCTAAGTGGTGCCTCCATGCAGAGTCCATCTCACTCACTAGCCCAGCTGATGGGCCTTCCCAGCTGGCAGACAGTAAGGAGGAAGCCTGCCCCCCACAGCATCCCCACGCAGGGCTGGAGACGTCCATGTGGACAAGCTGTTCTCCTCAGGGCATTGGATTTCACTGTGTTTCCTGCACTTTATGCGGCCAAACATAGGATTCTGGGGAGGATGGAGTCTTGAACGGCTGCCCAGGTGGGAATGGCCCTGGAGTGAAGGAGGGCTCTAGATCAGAGAGAACCAAGTGTGGAGGGTCAAGGAGCCCACCCAGCCCAGGAATTCCAGCACACATGGAAAGAGGCAGGGTTTGGACACCGTGGACACAAGATGCAGAGAATGAGATCGGTGCGTCATTGAGAAAAATTCCTCATCACACCAAGGAGGGAGTGCTCAGTGTGTCACAGGCCACCCCTCCTCGAGCCAGACCCCTCGATGACTCTCCTTGGCTCCTCCTTTTCAGCCCCACACCTTAGCCCCTTTTGGTAGGTTTTCCCAAATCTTTGGTCTGTGGTACAGGAAGGCAGTGGTACTGAAGAACCAGAAGCCTCAGGGAGGCATGTTCGTGGCACAGGCATCTTTTTGCTCCTCCTCACCCCACCCCCACCCCCAGCTCCACATTGGAGCTGTCATCCTGAGCACATGTCCTTCCTGCCCATCAGTAAACACAGATATTGCCTTGGCATTTTCCTATTTCCTGCATGTACATAGACAGCAATTGCTTTTGTGTTTATTTCAGGGAAAGTCATAGCAATCCCTTCTGCTGTGTTCCAAACCAACAGGCTGCTGTGGAGCTGGCTGAATAGTGAAGGCTGCATTCTTTCTGGAATAGAAAAGCTGAGAAATGCTCATTCTCCCAGGAGCAGCCAGCCCCACCTCCTAGCCCACAGGCACACAGCAGCTCTGAGCTGTCCAGGCTGTGAGAGGTCATCTTCAGCTAGGACCAGTCCTCCACATGAGGAGCAATGTGCCTCAGTTTCCCCAGACACACTGTGCACACAGGCTTGGAGGTTGCTGTGGACTGAATGTTTGTGTCCCTCAAATTCATACTTACCAAGGTGATGGTATCAGGAGGCAGGGCCTTCAGGAGGTGACTAGAATTCATTGTGGAGAAGGCAATGGCACCCCACTCTAGTACTCTTGCCTGGAAAATCCCATGGACAGAGAAGCCTGGTAGGCTGCAGTCCATGGGGTCCCGAAGAGTTGGACACGACTGAGCGACTTCACTTTCACTTTTTACTTTCATGCATTGGAGAAGGAAATGGCAACCCACTCCAGTGTTCTTGCTTGGAGAATCCCAAGGACGGGGGAGCCTGGTGGGCTGCCATCTATGGGGTCGCACAGAGTCGGACACAGCTGAAGTGACTTTGCAGCAGAAGCAACAGCAGGATTCGATGAGGTCAAGAGGGTGACACCCTTGTGAATGGGTTGAGTGCCCTTAAGACTCTCAGGAGTACTGGCTTCCACCCTCTGCTCTCCTCCCCATGAGATGACAAGAAGCTAGCTGTCTGCAACCCTGACCCTGCTGGCATCCTGATCTCAGAGTTCCGACCTCGGTAGCAGTGAGAAGTAGACTTCTGTTGTTTATAAGCCATCCAGTCTATGGTACTCTGCTACAGCAGCCTGAACGATTAAGACAGAAGGCTTGTCTATGTTTTTGTTGTGATGAGAAATAAACAGAAAAACACAGAGAGACAGGTATTAAGATGTATTATACATTACATCCATTCTTGCAGCAAAGAAAAATACAGAATGGCAGCAATATTCATTACTTAGGAAGGAAATAGGCAAAATTAATCTTTAATCATTAATCCCAAAGGCACACAGAAGAACAATATGGAGTGGTTTTAAAACATATAGTTGGTCTTTGTGTATTACCTGGGGCCCCTCTCCAAGGTGCATTGTTAACTGAGAACAAAAGTAACCTGGTCGGTTGGTGCTGTTACTAGTGCAAGACTGAGGAGGACTGTGATGGCCCAGCAGGCTGGCCCCAAAGCCCATAACACTGAGGTCTTATTCTACTCCTGGTGGACTGGGCTGGGCGGGGCTGGGATTGATGACCTATTGGTTATAAATATTACCTTCAGGCATACAAATGCATGTGAACGCACAGAAAACAATGCCAGATGCCGCACACCAAACGGCTCAAACCAGTTACCTCTGGGAATCATCTGGGAAAGGGCGAGAGTGGTGACCATAAGGGACACTGGGCACATCTGTAATGACTGGTCTTTCCATGAGGAACGTGTGTTCATCTATTGCTGTGTGCTCTGCCTCTCTGCACCCAAGGGGCATGGTAAGCTCTTCAGCCATACCAGGCCTTGGTTTTCTTGTATATAAATTAGGGATATTAATAGAACTACAGGGAGGGTATTAGACCAGGCTGTGGCTACAGCCCTAGCAGGAAAGCTCAGTGCATCCTCCATGATGCAGCCTCCATGGTGCATCCTCCTTGGTGCCTTCTGCCTGGTACATCCTCCATGGTGCATCACCTATGGTACAGTCTCCATGGTACATTCTCTCTGGTGCATCACCCATGGTACATCCTCCAAAGTACATCCTCTATGGTGTACCTTGCATGATACATACACCATGGTGCATCCTCCATGGGGCATCCTCCTTGGTGCCTTCTGCCTGGTACATCCTGCATGGTGCATCTTGCATGGTACATCCTTCATGGTACACGCTCCATTGTGCAGCCTTCTTGGAGCATTCTCTATGGTATATCCTCTATAGTGCATCCTCCTTGGTGCCTTCTGCCTGGTACATCCTCCATGGTGCATCACCCATGGTACATCCTCTATGATGCATCTTTCATGGTACATCCTTCATGGTACACACTCAATTGTGCAACCTCCTTGGAGCATTCTCTATGGTACATCCTCTATGGTGCATTCTCCATGGTACATTTCCCATGGTACATCCTCCATGGTGCAGCCTCCATGATTCCTCTCTGGACTTCATTATGTGGACTGGAGTTTGGGAACAGCTACTTGTGCAGGGTCCTCTCTGTCCTGCTTCTTGTCAGAGGCTGCTGGGAGATAGTTCAGTTGCTCAGTCATGTCCAACTCTTTGCGACCCCATGAATCGCAGCACGCCAGGCCTCCCTGTTCATCACCATCTCCCGGAGTTCACTCAGACTCATGTCCATTGAGTCCGTGATGCCATCCAGCCATCTCATCCTCAGTCGTCCCCTTCTCCTCCTGCCCCCAATCCCTCCCAGCATCAGAGTCTTTTCCAATGAGTCAACTCTTCTCATGAGATGGCCAAAGTACTGGAATTCCAGCTTTAGCATCATTCATTCTCTGCCTTGTGATCAGAAGCCTCAGGGGGTGTGTCTGCGGCAGGGCTGGTGGGTCAGGGAGCCCCTAACCTCACATTAGGAAGATGGGACCCATTAGGTGGGTGTGCCCCTCATTAAGCTGTGATGTCCCAGCTCCAGACTGTTCTTCTCTGCTCAGTCAGACGACCCTGAGGCTGAGCCCACAAACCCCAGTACTGCAGGCTCAGCCACTCTCTGTGAGGTCCTGCCATTAAGGGGCACTGAGTGGAGAGAGGACTTGCAACATACTGTTTGCTTCCTGCTGCTCTGAGCATGGCCCTGGCAGTGCACTTCTCACCGCCATGGATGTGGTTCCAGATTCCTGATTCCCTGAGCCTCGGTCCTCCCACAACCAGCATCACTGTTCCCACTCCAAGATACCATTACCTGCCATGCAGTTCCCTCTCCAAGGGCATGGATCTCTTCTCCCCTCCATGTCCAGCTGGGACCAAGGCATGGAGGCCACAGAGCAGGAAAACAGTGCCCAGAAAGATAAGGAGAGAGCTGTGTTGGCTCCCTGGGGCAAAACATGGAGGGAGACGGGAGGGAGTGGGTGTCTCACGTGGCTGGAAGGGTCTCTGAGCTGAGGACTCCACAGTGGACCCAAAGGAGGAGGTGGATGCTCAGAATCCTTTAGTAGAGGGGTTGGGCAGAGTTACCCTACACTGAGCACAAGTCATCCCTGTGTCCCAAGAGAGGCACTGAAATTCCAAGTGGACCTCAGATCTGAGCCCCAGGGAGCAGGATGAAGGGTGACCCTAGAGAAACCTCCTTGGACTGATGGCCGAGGCTAGGGTCAGAGGGGCTGGCCTGTGCCTGTCTTCCATATAAATGCTCCCACTGTGGCCAGCTTCCAAGTACACTAGGAAGTCATAGTGTTTTGCCAAAAGTTTTACTTTAATTTTAGGTTCAAAGGATTCTTTACAAAAGAAACTGCTTATTGCACACGATAAACAGTTTCAATATTTAATAGATATTATTAATTAATTATTAGTTAATTTCAATATACAGTTATTAAAAAAGAGAAATAGAAACAATAGAGAAAAATAACACCACATGTGTGCAAGCTAAGTTGCTTCAGCTGTGTCTGAGTGACTGACTCTTTGCCGCCCTATGGACTGTAGACCACCAGGCTCCTGTGTCCATTGGATTCTCCAGGCAAGAATACTGGAGTGGGTTGCCATACTCTCCTCCAAGGGGACCTTCCTGACCCAGGGATCTAACCACATCTCTTGTGCCTCCTGCACTGGCAGGTGGGTATTTTGTTTTGTTTTGTTTTGTTTTTTACCACAAGTGCCACCAGGAAAGTCCAAGTAACACCACATACATTACCAAATTGGGCCAACCAATATTCAGACTTCAATAGGGCTGGGAAGTCCCTTGTTAACAACAACCTGGAGACTCAATTGGGAAAGCATCCTGGGCGGTGCATCCACCTCATGGGTGAGACTTTAAATTGCCATTTTGGAGGGCTTCCACTTATAACTCCAGGCCACAAATGGGTATCATCTTCAATTTGCATGCAAAAATGCAGCTCTGGTTTTCCTTTAACTTTTACAATGCTGTCTATTTCACTTTGTGTGTCACAAGATTTTCTGGACCCTGGGGGGCTGGCCAGGCCTTCAGGGGCTCAAGAAAATCCAAGACCCACTCTCTGTCTTATCTAAAGTACTGCTTGATTTGCTGGTAACAACTGGTGTGTTTGCAAGCAGGCACGTAGTCCAGGCAGGGGCAGAAGTCAGTCAGAAGCTGGCTCTCCTGCTTCTGAAGCCTGAACAAGATGACTTCCATTTTAATCTCCCAAAGGCCCAGTTGGAAAGAGATACCCAGTGGCTGACATGCTCAGGATTCCTACTGTCAGTGGCCCCAAGCTGGATCACAGTAAACGGCAGTAAAAGAACTAGGAATAATGTTTTGTGAGTAACCGTTCCTTCTGCCTTCTTGTACATAATTGTAAGTTTATACAACTTAATTTTTACTGATGTCTGTGTCTAACAATCGAATCACAAACTTCCTGAAAATATGGCCAAGCACTCCCGCAGGCCTGCGCTTGCTGAGTCCAGGGCATGGATGCTGAGGACCCTTGGAGGACACATGCTTCCTCCCTTCCTGTGTGGACAAATAGCCCTGGCCTTAAGGGTTGCCTTACTGCCAGCTCCCTGGCACTCCAAAAACCCTAGAATTCTCCCTGGGGACTCAGGGAGTCCCCAAAGAGGCTAAGATTTGGGGTGTGCCCCAGTGGGAGAATAGAGGGCAGATAGAAATTGAATTTATGTGTCAAACCTTGAAGAAAGTGCTGTTTAAGACACACCTGGGATTTAGCACTGAGATACCTGCTAAGAAAAAAGACTAACGGGGACTTCCCTGGTGGTCCAGGGGTTAAGAATCTGCCTTGCAATTCAGGGGACACAGGTTCAATCCCTGGTCGAGGAGCTAGGATCCCACATGGCACAGGGCCACCAAGCCCACACACCACAGCTACTGAGCCCGTGCACCACAACTAGAGCCCATGTGTGGCCCCTGAGGATCCACATGACACAGTGAAGACCCCACATGCCGCCACTAAGGCCCAATGCAGCCAAAGAAATCAATAAAAGTAAACAAATACTACTACTTGTTTTTTAAAGAAAAGCCCTACGAAGACTTCCTTGATCTGGAAGTCCAGGCTGGTAAACATCACCGAGGCTACAGCTTTGGTGACTTTTCAGCTGTTCACCTCCACTCACCTCTGACCCCAGCCTGGGGTCAGGATACATCACCTGTATCTCCCAGGTGTGTCCAAGGGCCCCTTCTCTTCTCACTCAGGATACCTGGCGGGAGGTCTGGTCACCATCCACGAAATCAGAGGGGGTGTGATTCGCTGCTAAATTCATGCCTGCTCCCTGGGTTATTTTTCTCACCCGCATGCTTAGACCGACAAGGGCACGTGCAGTGGGCTCTTTATAAGAAAACACTTTCAATGATGTTCTGAGAACAGCTCTGCCTTCACCACAGCTGAAGCCAAAGGACGGGGATTCTGACGTCACTCTGATGTGTTTAAGTGTGTGCTCAGCTGCTCAGTCATGTCCAGCTCTTTGCAGATATTATGAGTGAAATGACCCAAAATGGGCCCATCGGGGCTGTCAGAGGACAGGAGTCAGGCAGGGAACATCCTCCCACTTTGCCAGACAACCATGCACCACACGTGTCTGAGCTTCTTGGGGGATCCTCTGACTCCAGAGTCTTCCTCTGATGACTCAGCCAGGGCCCTGCTAGCAATACAGTGCAGATGGAAAAGGTACTTGCTCTAGGGACATCTCCCTCCTGCACCTCTTGCCTCCTGCCGCCTCCTACCTCCTCCTGGTCCCTTGTGCCTCCTCCTGTCTCCTATCCCCTCTCCCTTCTGGGCATCTTGAGCAGGGCACAGCCTGCACCACAGTTTCTCCTAAATGTGCAACTGCACAGCTCCACCAGTGAGAAAAGGGAGCAGCGGTGGGAGGGAAGAAGCTTCTCCCTCCCTCGACCCACCCTGCCCTGGGGGATTCCTACAAAGGGCGCCCTCCTCCCACCCAGGCTGACTGGCTGCAGGGACTCGGGCTTTCCAGGATTTAAGAAGCACCAAGCTTCCCAGGGAACCCCTGCCAGGGCTCATTACCAAAATGTGATTCTGCTGCTGTGGTCACACATCAAACATTTAAGGCAGGCACTGCAGACTGGTGGCCTGGGGTGGGCTTTAATTGGTCTGCATGAAGCCAACTTGGAGAAATCAGGGCGTTTAAAGTTAAAATGCCAGTTTCCAGCCTTTCAGCTTCTCTTTAAACTCAGAAGGTCAGGCCCCACAAGCAGGCATCCCTCTGGGCAGCTGCCCCCTCTCTGTGTGTGGGAGCTCCACAGCCCGCCAGCCTACACCTCCTGGTTTCATCATCCGTCATGGCCTGGACGGCATCAAGGTGTAGAGGAAAGGAAGTCTAGGTCCTTCAGGAATCGCCCGTTTGGAGAAGGATACACAGTGTCAGGATTCAGAAAAGAGAAAGATCGGTGCTAATGGAACGTTGACCCTACAGAGGGAAGTGTGGGTCACACCACACGTGTCTGAAGCTTCAGGGGGCCCCTTTGACCTCAGACTCTCCTTCTGATAACTCAGGCAGGGCCCTGATAGCACCTCCAGTGTCCTTATATAGACCAGAAAAGTTACCTGCTCCAGGGCACACCTGGATACCTGGGAAGTATTCTGCACAGCTCCCTCCTGCCCCTTCTGGGACCTTGAACAGTGTGTAGTCTGCACCACCTGGCAGGGCAGCCCTGACTCAGGCCTTGGGAAACAGACTTGAAGCAGCTTTAGGGTTAAAATGTGTTTGCCCAGCACTTCCTTCTAGAAATTCATCCCATGTTTGTATGCCAAGATTTATGATCACAGTAGTGCTGTTTATAATGGTGGAAACATTGGAGAGAATCTAAATGTTTAAAATAGGGGATGAATTATATAAATTATTGTACATTATTCTAATAGCATTCCAAGCAGATTAAAATAATGCTGTAACGTGCACAAGGATATCTGAACAAAGACATTCATTATGTTGCTATTTGTGATAAAAGACAGAGATAAATGTCTGTTGATAGAGAAATGCTTAAATAAATTATGGGGCATCTATTCAAAGGACACTCTGAAACCATGAAAAATAATGAGCACTGTGAACGTACTTATTTGAGGAATTGAACGGTTCTATGAAGACCTACAAGACCTTGTAGAACTAACACCCAAAAAAAGATGTCCTTTTCATTATAGGGGACTGGAATGCAAAAGTAGGAAGTCAAGAAACACCTGGAGTAACAGGCAAATTTGGCCTTGGAGTACAGAATGAAGCAGGGCAAAGGCTAATAGAGTTTTGCCAAGAGAATGCACTGGTCATAACAAACGCTCTCTTCCAACAACACAAAAGAAGACTTTACACATGGACATCACCACATGGTCAATACCGAAAAGATGGAGAAGCTCTACATAGTCAGCAAAAACAAGACTGGGAGCTGACTGTGGCTCAGATCATGAACTCCTTATTACCAAATTCAGACTCAAATTGAAGAAAGTGGGGAAAACCACTAGACCATTCAGATACGACCTAAAGTCTTCCCTGGTGGCTCAGAGATTAAAGTGTCTGCCTGCAATGCGGGAGACCCAGGTTCGATCCCTGGGTCGGGAAGATCGTCTAGAGAAGGAAATGGCACCCCACTGCAGTACTCTTGCCTGGAGAATCCCATGGAGGGAGGAGCCTGGTAGGCTACAGTCCATGGGGTCGTAAAGAGTTGGACACGACTGAGCAACAAACTACTACTATGATTATACAGTGGAAGTGAGAAATAGATTTAAGGGACCAGATCTGATAGGCAGAGTGCCTGATGAACTACGGACGGAGGTTCATGACATTGTACAGGAGACAGGGATCAAGACCATCCCCATGGAAAAGAAATGCAAAAAACCAAAATGGCTGTCTGGGGAGGCCTTACAAATAGCTGTGAAAAGAAGAGAAGCGAAAAGCAAAAGAGAAAAGGAAAGATATAAGCATCTGAATGCAGAGTTCCAAAGAATAGCAAGGAGAGATAAGAAAGCTCTCCTCAGTGATCAATGCAAAGAAATAGAGGAAAACAACAGAATGGGAAAGATGAGAGATCTCTTCAAGAAAATTAGAGATACCAAGGAAACATTTCATGCAAAGATGGGCTTGATAAAGGACAGAAATGGTATGGACCTAACAGAAGCAGAAGATATTAAGAAGAGGTGGCAAGAATACACAGGAGAACTGTACAAAAAAGATCTTCATGACCAAGATTATCACAATGGTGTGATCACTCACCTAGAGCCAGACATCCTGGAATGTGAAGTCAAGTGGGCCTTAGAAAACATTACTACAAAGCTAGTGGAGTTGATGAAATTCCAGTTGAGCTATTTCAAATCCTGAAAGATGATGCTGTGGAAGTGCTGCACTCAATATGCCAGCAAATTTGGAAAATTCAGCAGTGGCCACAGGGCTGGAAAAGGTCAGTTTTCATTCCAATCCCAAAGAAATGCAATGCCAAAGAATGCTCAAAACAACCGCACAATTGCACTCATCTCACACACTAGTAAAGTAATGCTCAAAATTCTCCAAGCCAGGCTTCAGCAATACGTGAACCGTGAACTTCCAGATGTGCAAGATGGTTTCAGAAAAGGCAGAGGAACCAGAGATCAAATTGCCAACATCCGCTGGATCATGGAAAAAGCAAGAGAGATCCAGAAAAACAGCTATTTCTGCTTTATTGACTATGCCAAAGCCTTTGACTGTGTGGATCACAATAAACTGTGGAAAATTCTGAAAGAGATGGGAATACCAGACCACCTGACCTGCCTCATGAGAAACCTGTATGCAGGTCACGAAGAAACAGTTAGAACTGGACATGGAACAACAGACTGGTTCCAAATAGGAAAAGGAGTACATCAAGGCTGTATATTGTCACCCTGCTTATTTAACTTCTATGCAGAGTACATCATGAGAAATGCTGGACTGGAAGAAGCACAAGCTGGAATCAAGAATTGCCGGGAGAAATATCAATAACCTCAGATATGCAGATGACATGACCCTTCTGGCAGAAAGTGAAGAGGAACTAAAAAGCCTCTTGAGCAAAGTGAAAGAGGAGAGTGAAAAAGTTGGCTTAAAGCTCAACATTCAGAAAACGAAGATCATGACATCTGGTCCCATCACTTCATGGCAAATAAATGGGGAAACAGTGGAAACAGTGTCAGACTTTATTTTTGGGGGCTCCAAAATCACTGTAGATGGTGATTGCAGCCATGAAATTAAAAGACACTTACTCCTTGGAAGGAAAGTTATGACCAACCTAGATAGTATATTGAAAAGCAGAGATATTCCTTTGCCAACAAAGGTCCATCTAGTCAAGGCTATGGTTTTTCCAGTGGTCATGTATGGATGTGAGAGTTGGACTGTGAAGAAAGCTGAGCATAGAAGAATTGATGCTTTTAAATTGTGGTGCTGGAGAAGACTCTTGAGAGTCCCTTGGACTGCAGGGAGATCCAACCAGTCCATCCTAAAGGAGACCAGTCCTGGGTGTTCATCAGAAGGACTGATGCTGAAGCTGAAACTCCAATACTTTGGCTACCTCATGTGAAGAGCTGACTCATTGGAAAAGGCCCTGATGCTCGGAGGGATTGGGGGCAGGAGGAGAAGGGGACAACAGAGGATGAGATGGCTGGATGGCATCACTGACTCGATGGACATGGGTTTGGGTGAACTCTGGGAGATGGTGATGGACAGGGAGGCCTGGTGTGCTGTGATTCATGGGGTTGCAAAGAGTCGGACATGACTAAGTGACTGAACTGAACTGAACTGAACTGAAAAATACATATGTGTGTGCTAAAGTACATATATATGTGTGTACATGTGTGTATGTGTGTACACATGTATGCATGCCTGTATATGTTTATGAAGTGTGTATAGGTATATGTGTATGTTTATGTGTGTTTATGTGTGCTTATGGATGTGTGCATGTATGTGTACTTGTGTACATGTATATATGTGTGTGACTGTGCACATGCATATATGTGTTTATGTGTTATATGTGTGTACATGTGTTTGTGAGTGTGTCCAGGTGTGTGTGTGCTTATGTATATGTGTGTGTGCGTGTGCATGTGTGTGTGTGTGTATGTCTACATGTATATGTGTGCACTTGCTCATGTTCAAACCGTCTCTGGAAAGATTCTTAGAGACAGGATGACAGCAGCTGCATTTGGTGAGGCCAGCAGGGGATTGCGTGGTCAAGGTAAGAAAAGAAGCAGCTTTTCCTCCCCACTGGATTCCATTTTATTCTCTACACTTTTTAACCCGTGGACACATCTTATATATAAAATAGATATAAAGTAAAAGAAAAACTGGCAGCTGAATATACAACCATTTTGCCATGAGGTGACTGTGTCTGAGCTGTGGCTGGAAATGCTCAGCCCAGCCCAGGTGCCCCTCCGTGTTCATATCACCTCCACGCGAGGAACAGTTTCAGGGGCTCAAAGCTCCTCCAGCCACACACCCCTGACACCAACCACATCCTACCTTTTAAAGAAGCTTTTAGTTTCAGAGCAGCTCCAGGTTTACTGAGAACTTGCGATGATAACACAGAGCCTTCTCCCCTCCCCCAACCCTGTACCGTCCCCCACTGCTCACCTCTCACAGGACCACAGTGCGTTTATCACAATTAACCAGTTGACGCATTATTACAAACTACAACTTTGCTCACATTTCCTCATTTTCCCCTAGTGTCCTTTTCTGTCCCAGGATCTGTCCCAGGATCCCAGGGACCAAATGCCATGTAGTCACGTGTCCCCTTGGGTTTATTTCAGCTGTGCCGCTGCTCAGACTCTCCTCGCTCCTGAGGACTCTGATGGCTTTGAGGAGCAGGGAGAGCCAGGGGACCTGGGAGGGACGGCTCTGTCTGGGTCCCAGCGGGCAGGGCCCCTCAGGGCCCTGAGGGAACAGCAGGAGCTCCTGGGGTCTGAGTGAGTCGAGGTGCTTAGATCCGTAGTCAAGAAACCTGGGACTGGGCCCTGTTGCCCACGTGCTGTGTGCGGGCAGCCACTTCCCTCTGGTTGGGGGTGACGAACTGGGCCAGGTAACAGGCAGAGCAGTCCCAGTACTGGTGCTGAGTAACCGGGAATAACTGGGAGGGAGGGGGTGTGTTATGAGAGATGCCGGACCAGTACAAGGTCCACAGTATGGGGGGCAGTTAAAGCCTGTCATGGGCTGAACAGTGTCCCCCCAAATTTGCACTCTGAATCCCTGAATCCCAGGACCTCAGGTTGTGACTGTATTAGAGATACTGCCTTTAAATAGGTTATTGATGAAAAATGAGGTCAAGGGACTTCACAGGTGGTCCAGTGTTAAGACCTTGCCTTCCACTATGCGGGTGCAAGTCTAATCTCTGGCTGGGGAACTGACCCTAGCCATAAAAACAAAACATAAAATGGAAGCAATATTGTAATAAATTCAATAAAGACTTCTAAAGTGGTCCACAGCAAAAAAAAAAAAAAATCAAGGTAGAACCAAGTCATTACGGTAGTGATGGTTTCGTTGCTAAGTCCTGTTCGACTCTTGCAATGGACCATAGCCTGCCTGATCCTATAGGACTGGGGTCCTTATAAGAAGAGGAGATGAGAACAGAGACACACAGGGATGATCGTGTGAATACGGGGAGGACACGGGGGAACACGGGGAGGAGATAGCTGTTTATACGCCAAGGAGAAAGGCCTCAGAGGGAACCAGCCCTGTGACACCTTATCTCCAGAACTGTGAGACCATCAATTGCTATGAGAGCCGCCTGCTCTGCGGTGTTTGTTGTGGTTGCCCCAGGACACTGATACAGACCCTGATGCTGCAGGGCACATGCCCGACCCCAGCCCTCCCCACGTTCACACCCAGACCCCTCCTGGAAACAGGGGGTGGAGCATGACCCTCACCCAAGTGACCTGATCACTGCCTGGGCAGAGGGTGGCAGTCACAGGGCAAGTGGTGGAGGCTGGACAGGGGCCCAGGGAGTAGGGGACAGTTAGGCTAGGGCAGTGTTACACAAATATAAAATTTGTTATATTTTAACAAATATAAAATTTTACGGATTTCAAGATGACAACCACAGAACATTAAACCCTGAGTGTGGAGGAAGCCACCCACCTGGGAACACATCCTCACTGGGAATCAGTAGAGTGAGAAACTTTCATTCTTAAGACACTGGAATTGGCAGGTGGCATCCTGCAATGTTACCCTAGCAGCCGGGGAACTGTGGTTGTATCCCCACTTCACAGAGGAGAAAACAGAGGCTTCTGGCACAAGCCTGGAGCCTCAGGTTGTTGTTTAGTCACTAAGTCGTATCTGACTCTTTGTGACCCCACAGACTGTAGCCCGCCAGGCTCCTCTGTCCATGGGATTTTCCAGGCAAGAATACTAGAATGGGTTGCCATTTCCTTCTCCAGGAGATCTTCCCAACCCAGGGATCGAACCTGCATCTCCTGCATTGGCAGGCAGGTTGTTTATCACTGAGCCACCTGGGAAGCCCTCGGGCCTCAGTACTTAATAGCAAATCTGGATTCTGAGCCAGGCTGTTGGGCTCTGCTAAGTGTTGCTGGACACTGAGCGTTCAGTGATTACAGGTGTTACTCCACCATCCTTCATGTCAGCCTGGCCAGACAGGAGCATCCACATTCTGAGCTCTCCTCACCCCCACCTTATGTGAGTGTTGGAATGTGGGGGTCAAGGCACTCTGCTTTCACAGGCAGCAAGTCCCTGGCAGGAGTGTCCACTCTCCTTCAGCTCTCTTCGGAGAGAGCCTTAACAAGTTTTGACACAAATGGACTTCCTCTTCCACTTTGGCATTGATTTCTCTCACTCTTCAGGCTGAGATGGATCCTGGAGGCAAAGATGCAAAGATCAAGGTGGCACCAGTCTGTTCATCAGAGCAGCAGAGTAACACATGGAGCCCGAGGAAGCAGTGAGGGCAGGGACCAGACAGAACCAGCCTGCTCACCCCCATCCTCTCAGCTGTCACCTCCAGCTCACTCCCACCCAGGAGTCTGCAGTGAACAGGGTCGTCATCAGGAATCTCCAAGCACCCCTGGGCGGGGGGCTGATTTCTGTGTATATGGGCACAGATGCCATTTCTCTCTGCACTGAAGGGCCATCCGTCATCTGAGGCTCCAGAGCTGCTGCAAGGCTCCCACTCTTCTCCTGCACAACCTCTCTGGGTCTGTCAGACTCTAGATAAGCCCCCGGAGGGTGTCTATTGTGCACTTGAACATCCATCATGTGCATGGGGTGGAAAAAAGGCTAAAACACTGCCTATTTTACACCTGAGTGACAAATTAAGTTTTCAGTCCGCAAGGACTTGATTGTGGAGGGATGACTCGGGATGCTGGGCTCCTGATAAAGCTTCATCTGCTCTGTCACTCAGGACCACATTCCCAGAGCTGTAGCTGTGCCCTTACTTCCTGGCAGTGAGCTTGCTGCAGTTTACTGCCCCAGGAGTCCCACCAAAGCTGATCTCCTGTTGGTGATTTAGAATCTGCGGAGACTGAGTCAGAAAGGTCCTGACCAGGAGCCATCCAAGGCGGCTTTCCCCCGACATCATGAACTGCTGCCCTGGATCTGTGCCTCTGCCTGATAGGGGTCGGGGCATAAAGAAAAGCCAGGATCTCAGCTGGAGGTTGTGGGGAAGAGCCTCGGATTCGGGAGAGGAGGCCCTGTGGTCTCCATGTGTTGGGAATTCCAGGAGGTGCTGGCAGAACTCCCACCTCTGGGGCAGGAGGATGTGAAGAGCTCAGGCTGAGAGGTTGGGCAGACCTGAGCTAGCATCTACCTCACAGCCTTGGGACATGGGGCAATGACGTCACTGCTCAGACTCTCAGTTTGCCCGCCTGTGAAATGGGGACAGTCCCGTTGGTATCACTGAGTTGTGAGAATAATGGGTAATCCCATTAAAGCAGCACAGACACATCACAGCCTCCGTCAGCAAGAAGTAATACAATTTCTATCATTAATGTTGCAGATGATACGTTTGTTGTTGCATTATCTTGAAGCCCATGTGTGAATTCACCCCACTTGCATTGTCCCTTGAACCATGTGCCCCAGGGCACCCAGGACCACAAATTCAGGTTGGAAGATCAGGAAGTTGGGGAGGAGGTGGAAGGTTGGTGACCAGGACCACTGGTCAAGATGACCACAGGACTAAGATGACTCTCAGATGAATGCCCTTGGTTCCCATCTGAGGGTCACAGCTCACCCTGGGTCCCTGTGGGGTGTTAGTTGGGACCCATGTGGCTCCAGGAACCCTCGGCTTCCCCTAGAAGGCATGGCTGGTCGGTCTGTTACAGTCACTCATGCCATGGGTCTGAGCATTCTGGCCCCTGACAAGCTCACCTCCCTCTTCCCTGGCAGCCTTTCCCCAGCCTCCCCTCCGTAGGACCCCAAGCCCTGAACCTGTCGGCCCAGAGGGCCTGGCAGGGCCGATCTGGATTCTGGTTGGCCTGTGCAGCCATCACAGGTCAGAGACCAGACAAGCGGGAAGTGTGGCCTCACTTCTCAAGTCATTCTGTAGTGTCTTTTGATAGAATCCACCACGGAGCATGTGTCAGTGTCGGTGTGTGTGTGTGTGTGTGTGTGTGTGTGTGTGTGTGTGTGTGTGTGCACACCTGCTATTGTTGCCAGAATATTCCAATTTGAGTGTTTTTGTTTATCCTACCAGTAATAATAACAACACGCATGTAGGTAACTTTTACTACCTTCCAGACTCTGTTATAGATGAGCCAACAGATGATAGATTCACTGAATCATTTCAACAAACTTCATGTTACAGAAGCATTGTTCTCAAAAGAATAAAGAGGCAAGCAAACAACCACATAGGATGGATACAGTCCAGTACGTGTGGATTCTGCCCAGCAAGGAAAGTGAATGAAGGAGCTACCAAGGGACCCTTTAACACAGATGATGCTCAAAAGCTCCACTTGAACACAGTAAGAAAATCACAGGGGATCAAGGGCTGGACATTTTCAGTTTATGAATATGCTGAGTGATCACAGTCACCTCTGTGACTGTGAAGGATGCATGAAGCGGGTTAAAGCAGAAACAAATGCAAGATGGGAGGGGGAGACAGGATGGAGGAGATGGTCCCTGGGAGGAAGGGGGAGGGAGGCTCAGAGGGACTGCTGTGGTCCTGATGATGCTCCATGTGTGAACTGCTTTTAGTGCGAGCTGCCAACCACAGGGACCATGTAAACATAACTCACACCTTCAGCCCTGGCCCCTCCTTCCTCATCCCCTGCCCACAGCCGCAGAGGCAGCAGCGATGGCAGACAGGAGTCCTGGAGCTCCGGCTCCTTCCTGATCCCACCTGTGACCTCGTCTCCTCTCGGTCCTCTCATGACGGATCCTGGATGGGCAGAGCCCTGTGTTCAAAGTGGCTTTAGACTCTGACTCCCTGGGGCAATTACATTACTAAATGAACCTAAACTCATTAATCCCACCTGCACTGGCATGGAGACTGCAGGGGTGGGGGTTGCTATGGCACCGTCACCATGGTACCCAGGCGCCAGAGACCTACATCAACTGTGTGTCTGTGGAGGGGAGTACCCAGCATCAGTCAGCTGTGCAGAATGCCCGAGGAATGTGACCCTCTGCCTCACCTCTGTCCCCTGATGTCCCTTCCTGGGGACACCCAGGACCCTGACCTCCTCTCTACCTGTGCCCAGGGCCATGCGGCCAGGTGTGCACTGCAGGGTCTCACTCATCTCCTCTCCATGGACCCTACCTGGGGGGCTCCCATCTCTGTCTGTCCACACAGGAAAGCTGTGTGTGCCCCCAGTACCCCAGAGAGCTTCCCTGGGGGAGCAGAGAGCAGAGGAAGCCTCATATGGCTTCTCGCCAGTCCTCCTAAGCCTCACTCGCCTGAGGTCAGCCTGGTCCACTCGGTGTCCACAGCCCCTGCCTCTGTCCCCCTGAGGCTCTGCCCCCTCCCTCCAAGTCCTCCCTGGACAGGAAGCTGGTGTGGCTCTTCACTAGGGGGAGGATGGGGAAGGGTGGGTGGATGCTGACCTAGAAGCCATGTGGTCATGTTCCCACCTCTGCTCTCTTTCTGCTTGGCAGAATGGACCGTCCGCTCACCCTTCACTCTCCACCTGACCTGCCTTCTCCTGGTCTCTCGGCCTCACCTGGACTGCAGGATACAGGAGATCAGGCGTGGTTAGAGCCCACCTGGTCCACACTTGACGAGCACCCCGATGAGCAGGTGGGCAGTGAGTGTCCTCCAGAAAGTGCCTGCCTGAGGTTCCCTGTCAGAAAAGGGGCTCTCGGTTCCCAGACCAGGGCTTTATCTGTTCCTTCTGGGACAGGTGTGTGTGTACATACGTGTGCACGGCGTTTGTGAGTGTGCACAAACATATGTACATGTGTGTATATGTGCACCTGCCCAGCGTCTCCTCAGGAACCCCATCTGTGTTCTCAGTCCACTCACTCATCTTTACGCTCATTCAAGCCCTGGTGACTGGGGACAGTCCATTTCTTGGGCACAGGAAACACTCCACGGTCCATAGGGAAGCTGGATCTTGGTGTCCCGTTGTCTATTGGTACCCTCTGGAAAGTGGGGTCTAGGATGTACAAGCATGATGACACTGGGTGCCCCCTTATGTGACCACAGAAGAGATGGTAGCTGCCTGGTAATGTCAGGAGAGTCACAAAGACAGACAGACAGACAGACAGAGATCCTAATAGCAGGGCAAACTGAAGGTCCAGCTGTGCCCAGTACCTTCACCCCATAAATTGCCCTTATACATAAGCCTTCAAATTCTTTTGCTGTTTTTGATTTGTGCATGCTTCCCTGGTGGCTCAGATGGTAAAGAATCTGCCTGCAATGCTCAAGACCTGGGTTTGATCCTTCGGTTGGAAGATCCCTGGAGAAGGAAATGGCAACTCACTCCAGTAGCCTTGCCTGGAGAATCCCACGGACAGAGGAACCTGGTGGGCTGCAGTCCATGGGGTTGCGAAGAGTAAGACATGACTGAGCTCTTATACATAAGCCTTCAAGTTCCTTTGCTCTTTTTGACTTAAACTGCATTAACTTTGATTGCTCTCTTTTAGGCTTTGTTTTGTTTGGTTGACCAAGGATCAAAACTGTGCCCCTTGCAGTGGAAACGTGGAGTCCTAACCACCTCATTGCCAAGGAAGTCCCTGACTGCTCTCTTTTAACACTTAGGGAAGCTGCTGTATATCAAAGGTAGCCCAGCCTGGTGCTCTGTAATGACCTAGAGGGGTAGAAAGTGGGGGAGGGGAGGGAGGCTCAAGAGGGAGGGAAAATATATACATAATCATGACTGACTCGCATTGTTGTATGGCAGAAACCAATACAACATTGTAAAGCAATTTTCCTCCAATTAAAAAAATAAAAATACTTAGTGAAACTGTTAAACATGTCCAAGCCTTATCAGATTAACCGCATAAGAGACTAGTGAATTCTGTTCTCCCATAAGCGGCTCTGGCTTAGGTGATGCGAATGGGAAAAGCCTGCTGCTCCTCCGCCCCCTCCCAGCTCCTTCTCTATGACCCGGACTCCATCTCACTTTCCTGAATCTCCCAAAGCCACCAGCCAGGGCCGGGGAGGGCCAAAACTGAAAGGGAGCAGAACTGGCTTCAGCCACGTCCTCCTGGGTCAGATGCCCCTTTCCTGCGGTCTCTTTTTACTTTCTGATGTTTCTGCCATCTTTTTTAAGGACACACATGGCTCTCTCCCCGAGGACACAGGACCAGGGTCTGAGTGATGACAATAGTAACCAGGCAGTGGGAGCCCCTGCGGGGTGCACGCCACACCCCCTCACCTTGAGTGGCACTTGGTTTGCAACCTCTCTCTCAGGTGGGGCCACAGTCCGTCCCCCTGGGAGCCTGTCCCTGCTCTGAGCTTGCAAACCTGTGAGAAGGCTGACTTGCTGTGTCCAGGGGGTAGAGAGGGCTTGACTCCAGGGCCAGCTGAGGGGTGATGGGAACAGGATCTGGAGGAAGAGGTGTCTCTTGTCCCCGCTGTCCCTGCAGGAAGAGTGACATCAGAGGGAGGGGCCGTTGGGGGTGCGGGGACAGGGAGGGCTTTTCCTCCTGGCTTTGGCCTCAGCTCCTCCTCCCCAGCTCAGATAAAACTGTGTTATTGTTCAATGTTAACAACAGTCAAGTGTCCAGAGATTTCAGTCACAAGTCACAGGATTGCATCCCACACTGTCTCAGTGCAGAGAGCGAGCGCTGGTCTCCTGTAACTGACAAGGTCCCAGGCAGAGCATCCTCGGGGTGACCAAGCTCTGACAGCAGCCTGAGGCCACCCCTCCCATCTCTGCGCACAGGCCATCTCCCCAGACCTGAGCGGGTGCTGTCACTGAGCCTGGGCAGGCGTCCTGGCAGCTTCCAGCCCTGGAGAAAGCAGGTCCTCCACGTGACCAGAGTCCCAGCAGACGTCCGCGTCTCACCTCTCTGACTCGGGGCCTGTGTCCAGCCCTGAACTGAAGGTGGCGGCCAGGGTATGAGATGTGCACGTGGCCAGGCCTGGGCCCCTGAGAGTGGGTGAGGGTCACGGGGTGTACGAGGAGTCTCCTGGAGGTCAGCCCGGGGAGCGAGTACAGCCAGGAGCAGCCTCGGAGCCCAGCCTTCCTATGGGCTCTCTCTGCTCCCATGAGCTGGCTGGGTGTCAGGAGCTGTGGGGTCACCTGTGGCGCAGACCTCAGTCCCTGAGTCACGGTCTACAGGGCAGAGGCAGGGAGGAGGTGGGGCAGCTGGGCAGAGGGGCTGGGGAGGTCCCCACACCTGGAACCACCCTAGAAGCAGCCCCTTGGGTACCCACGTGGGGATTTTCAGCTCCAGAAATGGCGCATCCACCAGGGGGTGAGCCTCCCCACGGAGGGAGCCCAGGCATGGAGGGCCCTTCCCTGAGGCTGCTCCGTCCACTCACGGAATGACTCCTCCAGGACCTGCTCACACGAGCTCTGTTCTTTATGACTTTAATCCAACATAGCTCCTTAATCGAAGGTGATCATTACTGGGGAAGAGGAGGGCAGGGAAATTACCGGATGGGGAGTTTCTGCAGTGATTTGCAAACCAAGAATGGACACGGTCATAAGAGAAATACCTGTTCTAATTTCAAAGTGAGTGTGAGAAAAAGCAGCAGAGGCAGGTGCTAATGGGATCTTGCAACCTGGTAGTTTCTCCATCAGAGAGGGAGACTCTGAAGGGGAGAGGGGTGCACGTATGAATGGCGCCCCCTACAGGTGTGCAGGGCGCAGTGGCTGTGCTGCCCCTGGGGAGGGATGGGCAGGGTTCCAGCTCTTTAAGGTCCTGGTGACAGCCCTCCTGGGATGGCAGACTCCATCTGGGCTCTTAGTGCAACTGGAGCACCCAGGACCTGGCTGTGAGGGGACATGGGCCTGCCCAGACCCTTGTGCTAAAATAACCATTGAGGGACATCGAACACCACTGATGCATCTTAGGTCAGGCCAGTTCCAGGTTGCTGACTTTTTAGCATCTCTGCATAATGTCCTGGCAATGGAAGAACAAAGCCCCAGCCAGGTATGAGGGCTCGCCTGTCTCCAAGTGACAGTGGACAGAGGGTGTGTCCCCCAGCTCTGCTCCCCCCAGGATGAGGGGCCAGCAAGTGAAGGGAGAGCTGCCAGCTCAGACCTGACTGTGGCCTGGACCAGGGGGGCAAGGGAAGCTAAGGAGCTCCTGCAGGTGGGCCCAGGTGATCCGGCCTCCTGTAGGAGGGATGGGAAAGGTCTGGGGCAGGTGGCAGGGAAGATGATAAAGCCTTGCTGGCATGGGAGGAGATGGAAGGAAGGCTCCTGGGTCCGGGGTCAGGAAGAGAGATCCCAAGGGTGACATTGACAGACCCTGTGTTAGTTACTCGGTCATGTCCAGCTCTTTGCGACCCCATGAAGTGTAGCCCGCCAGTCTCCTCTGTCCATGGAATTCTCCAGGCAAGAATCCTGGAGTGGGCTACCATTCCCTTCTCCAGAGGATCCTCTTGACTCAGGGATCAAACCATCGAACCCTGGTCTCCTGCATTGCAGGCAGATTCCTTCCCATCTGAGCCACCAGGGAAGTCCCTGAGAGAGCATCAGAGATGGGGCTGCCCCGACCAGTGAGCAGACAGAACGATACACATGCATGAAAGTGAACAGAAATACACGGGGAGGGGAAGCAAGGTGACTGGGTGGCGGCTGTGCAGGGCAGAGCCTGGGTCAGGACAGAGCCCCTGAGGGATGATGGCTCTTGGCAGATGCCTGGGAGAAGAGAGGGAGAGAGTCAGGTAAGGATGGGAGAAGGGCTGTCCTGGGAGTGGGCATGGCAGGTGCGAGGCCCTGGGGTGGGGGCTGCATAGGGAGAGGGAGGGGCGTGGGGAAGTAAACCAGGGGTGTCAGAGGGGCCTTTGTTTGATTTTGAAGACCAGGCTCCAACCTGGATTTGTCCCGGCATGTCGGGAAACCACTGGAGGGCTTGGAGCGAGGAAGTGACATGACCTGTTTTTCTCTAAAAACCACCCCTCCCCCAGCTCATGCCTTTTCCTGCCAAACCCAGCACCAGTGGACTCAGGCACTTCTGCCAGCCCCTCTAGGCTCTGGAGTCGGAGCGGGAGGAGGACACTCACCTCTGGCTGTCTCAGGACGTTTACGTAATCACATCCCTGGTAGCTGGGATAGGGTAGAGGCTCCCACTCTCTTCTTCCATTCCACGATGCAGTGCGTGGTCTTGGCAATCATCCCTTTGATTATCGGCTGATAATTCATTGAGATGGGATCCATGGGGTGCAGACTTGTTAAGCCTGCTAATGAGGAGGGAGGAGCCCCCACACCCACCCGGCCCCTCATCAGCTCCATCAGAGTCTTCAGAGCACCATGATTGCCCTGATGCTATGCCCTTCATAGCAGCATGACCAGCCTCAGATGCTGCTGGCCTCTTGTCCAGACAAGAGGGGCCCTGGGGTCCTGTGAGGCCAGGGAAGTGGGGTAGAGGGAAGGAGATGGGATCAAGGCCTCCTGGTGGCTGGTCCCAGTAATCTCACTTCCAGCTTCTTTCCAGGGAGTCTAGAGGGGCTGGAAGGCCTGCTGGGATTTCTGCATCAATATTTATCAGGGATATTGGTCTAGTTTTCTATATTATCTGTGTCTGCATTTGGGTAACAGGGTAACACGGACCACATGGGATAAGTTTGGAAGTGTTCTCTCCTCTTGAACTTTCTGGGAGGGTTAGAGAAGGATTGGTGTTAATTCTGAGCTGTTTGAGAGAGTTCACCAGCGAAGCCACCTGGCCCTGGGCTCTTCTCTGTTGGGCATTTTGATTAAGGAATCAGCCTCCTTACTGAGTAGGTCTGATTTTCTGCTTCTTCATGATTCAGTCTCAGTAATTTGTGTGTTTCTAGGAATTTATCTGAATTTTTCTCAGGTTTCCACTTAGTGGGTGTGATTGTTCAAGGAATCCCTTATGATTGCTTGTGTTTCCGTGGTATCCGTTCTAATGTCTCCTGTTTCATTTCTGAGTTTTTAGTCTTTTCCCTTTTTTCTTTTAACTAAAGGGTTTGTCAATTTTATCGATCCTTAAAAAAATAACTAGTTTCATTTTTCTATTCTCTATTTTATTTGTTTTTGGACTAGCCTTTAATATCAGTTCATGGATCACAGCCTTGTCGTGGTAAAAGGGTTCGCATAACTCAATGGAAAATAAGTCTTATGATGCAGGGCCAAATAAGATGGACAGCTCATAGTAAAGAGTTCTGACGAAACGTGGTCCACTGGAGAAAGGAATGGAAAACCACTCGTGTATTCTTGCTGTGAGAAAAACATAAACAGTATGAAAAGGCAAAAAGATATGACATCAGAAGATGAGTCCCCCACAGGTCGGAAGGTGTCCAACATGCTCCTGGGGGAGAGCAGAAGGCAATTATGAATAGCTCCAGGAAGAATGAAGTGCTGGGCCAAAGCAGAAATTACACTCAGTTATGGATGTGTCTAGTGGTGAAAAATGCAAAGAAATAGAGGAAAATGATAGAATGGGAAAGACTAGAGATGTCCTCAAGAAAATTGGAGTTACCAAGGGAATACTTCATGCAAGGATGGGCATTGGAAAGAAAGAGGAAAGACCGAACAGAAGCAGAAGAGATTAAGAATAGGTAACAAGAAAACACAGAAGAATTATACAAAAAAGTTCTTTTTTTTGTATAGTGACTACACTAGAGCCGAAAAACTTGGAGTGTGAAGCCAAGTGAGCCTTAGAAAGCATTATTATGAACAAAGCTAGTGGAGGTGATGGGATTCCAGCTCACCTATTTAAAATCCTAAAAGATGATGCTGTTAAAGTGCTGCACTCAAAAGTGAAAAAAAGTGTTAGTTGCTCAGTCATGTCCGACTCTTAGCAACCCCATGGATCAGGCTCTTCTGTCCATAGAATTCTCCAGGCAAGAATACTGGAGTGGGTTGCCATTTCCTTCTCCAGGGGATCTTCCTGACCCAGGGATTGAACCCAGGTCTCCTGCATTGCAGGCAGATTCTTTACCATCTGAGCTACTAGGGAAGCCCATTCAATATGTCAGCAAATTCGGAAAACTCAGCAGTGGCCACAGGACTGGAAGAGGTCAGTTTTCATTCCAATCCCAAAGAAGAGCCATGCCAAAGAATGTTCAAACTACCATACAGTTGCGCTCATTTCACATGCTCCTTAAGATTATGCTCAAAATCCTTCAAGTTAGGCTTCAGCAGTACGAGAACCAAAAACTTCCAAATGTACAGGGTGAGTTTCAGCGAGGCAGAGGAATCAGAGGTCAAATTGCCAACATTAGTTGTATCATAAAGACTTCTATTTTTACTTCATTGATTACACTAAAGCCTTTGATTGTGTGGATCACATAAACTGGAAAATTCTTAAAGAGATGGGAATACCGGCCAACTTACTTGTATTCTGAGAAACCTGTATACAGAGCAAGAAGCAACAGTTTAAAAGGCAGATGCAAAAAAAAAGAAGCAACATTTAGAACCGGACATGGAGCAACAGACTGGCTCAAAATAGGGAAAGAATTTAACTTATATGCAGAGTACATCATGAGAAATGTAAGGTTGGATGAAGCACAAGTTGCAATCAAGATTGCTGGGAGAAATATTAACAACCTCAGATATGTCGATGGTATCACTCTAATGGCAGAAAGTGAAGAGGAACTAAAGAACCTCTTGCTGAGGGTAAAAGAGAAGAGTGAAAAAAGCTAGCTTAAAACTCAACACTCAGAATGCTAAGATCATGGCATCTGGTCCCATCACTTCATGGCAAATAGATGGGGAAGCAGGAACAGAATTTATTTTCTTCCCCCACTCCAGTCCCCCCATCTAAACCACTGTGCAGACAGCATGGTTGATGCTATGCACCTGCTTCTCTCCCGGGTCTGGGATTTGAGGACATGCCCGGCAGAGGGTGGCTACTGGGCCAGCCCCCAGTGCAACTCTGGGCACCGAGTCTCTGATGAACCTCCCTGGTGACACCATGTCACAGGCGCTGGCATGACCTGCTGGGGAGGAAAAGCATCCTGGGTGGCTGCTCAGGGAGGGGACTCTGGATGCCTGTGCCTAACCCTCTGGACTTGTTGGAGACCCAGGCCCTGGTTTGCTCACCCCTCTCAACAACCACTCTCCAGCCCTCTTGTGGCAGTAGTTTCCTCTGTGGCCAAACTCAGGGTACCCTCCCCCCACTCTCAGCTGTCTCCTGCCTTTATAATCAGCGTCCTTATTGAATTTCTGTTTCCAAGTCCCTGCTGTGCCTTCCACTTCCCTCTCTGCCTGCACAGCAGTCAATCAGGAGCTGCCATTTCTCTACCAGAAAGATGTCTCCATCGGGGCCTTGCATCCCAGGAGACAGGGGGACAAGTCCAGCTGGGACAGAGGATATCTGGTCGGCAGGTCTCTGCACTGACCCAGGGGCCAGGTATCCATTTAGCTCTGTGGCCACTTGTCATTCCATCATCTCTGAGGAGCAGACTATCAAGCTCCTTTTGAGTCTCTGTCATCATTTCCCTTCACATACACACAGAATGTCCATGTGGCCACTTACCTCCAACTCAGGGAGCAGGAGAGATGCTCAAAAGAGAGAACAGTCAGCCTGGGGAGTGAGGACAGGGCCCTGCAGGCAGACAGAGAGAAAGATAGGAGGCCCTGGGACCCCCTGACTCCGCTTTCTACCAGCCGTGTGGTCCAGCAGCTCAGTCACCTGTTGGGAGCCCTGTTTGCTCACCTTGGGGCTGGGGTGGTGCTGGCGTCTCCTGCTTTGTGAGAACCATCCATCCCCACCATCCCTGGAAACAGTCCCCCTCCCGTCTGGTGGGTGGACCTGGGGTGGCATTGTACCCCCATGCCTGCTGCCAGGCTCCAGAGCAGCCCCAGGGCCCAGGTCACAGGGATGAGAGACACCATCCAGGTCGGGCTTGTGGGGCAGGACCCCAAGGTCTGGAATGATGGGAATGAGGGTCAGCAGAGAGCACAAGTCCTGAGCTGGGAGTGGACGTTGTGCTCCAGGAGGGGACAGGCTCCCTGGATGAGGACTCACAGGAGACAGAGAGAGTGTCTGATGCAGAGAGACCAGTGAATGATGTCCCTTGAACCCCCAGGACCTGCTGACTGGAAGCTGGAGCCCGCCGGCCCCTGCAGCTTCAGTCACATGACCAGCACGTCTGGGGCTAAAGTAGATTTGGGTGTGACTGTCCCTCAACAATTGTCTGAGTGCTGATGACGGCAGGGTTAACACGCCCCAAACCATGTGTGAAAAAACCTTAGGATAAACCTGGGAGGAGATGACAGACTGCTGAACTCACTGACCCTTCACTGAAGAAGCAGAAGTGGGAAGTTTATACATTTTATCATCTTTAAAACAATGAAGATAAACTGCTGCTTTCTCCGGGGGTTCAGTGTCGCCAGGTCATGGGGTGGAGGTTAAGTTATCAGAATAGGATCCCACAAGACAGAATCAGCCTCCCTCCATCTAATTAGGAAATGATCTCCCTCCTTAGACACCACTGCCCCCAGCCCGCCTCCACTGCTCAGGAATTTAATATTCAATGCAAATATTTAATTCTACAAAAACTTCTGTCAAAGCTTGACTTTTCACTAGTGGCTCCTCGGCAGCTGTGCAGTCATTCAAAGAGTTACCTGATAACCTAACTTATCTCATCTTCATTGGCTTCACATAACAGTATAACTGAGCCCCTGGCAGCTGTGCCCAGATACAACTGCTATAAACAGAGGAATTAGCCCCACATTTTCTCTGAACATCTCCCCTGGATCAAGCCCGAGGCCCCTGAGACTGGTCAAGGCAGCGCATAACTCAGTGATCTCTTCTTACGGGCTCTGCTGCTGACACCAGAGGGTGCAGAGGGGAAAGAAGGAAGGAAAACTCATTCCCGCAATCATTCACTCATTCATTTTTCAACACATATTTATTGAGTTCCTGCTTTGTGTTAGTTTTATGCACTGGAAACACAATCCTGAATAAACAAACTAACTTCTTCCAGCCCTTCAGTTCAGTTTCAGTTCGGTTCAGTCGCTCAGTTGTGTCTGACTCTTTGCAACCCCATGAATCGCAGCACACCAGGCCTCCCTGTCCATCACCAACTCCTGGAGTTCACTCAGACTCACGTCCATTGAGTCAGTGATGCCATCTAGCCATCTCATCCTCTGTTGTCCCCTTCTCCTCCTGCCCCCAATCCCTCCAGTCCACCCAGAATCTGAGTCTTTTCCAAGGAGTCAACTCTTCGCATGAGGTGGCCAAATTACTGGAGTTTCAGCCCTTAGGGAGTATATAATAAGGATGTTTATTAGATAAATATACAATGTCAGCTTTGCTGTGAAAAGAAGAAGGAGGCAGAGCTGCCACGTGCTGTTGTCAAGGTTGTGCACTGTTCAACTCTGACAGCACAGCTCATATCACAGTCATGCTGGAGTTATACACCCACTGGGACAGTTTTCCAGCAGATGGCAGTAATGTGTCTGAGGAAGGATCTGTTTCTAATTTACCCAAAACCATCTCCTGGGCTCACAGCCCTGGGAGAAGGGGGTTCCTAGCAGATGATGATCCGTGATATTAATGTACTTTACGATTAGACTGAGTTTTTGTCGCTGTTTCCTTAGTTGTATTTGAAGTAGCATCGGACACGACTGAGCGACATCACTTTCACTTTTCACTTTCATGCATTGGAGAAGGAAATGGCAACCCACTCCAGTGCTCTTGTCTGGAGAATCCCAGGGATGGGGGAGCCTGTTGGGCAGCCATCTATGGGGTCGCACAGAATCAGACACGACTGAAGCGACTTAGCAGCAGCAGCAGCAGCAGATGACACAGAGTGTGGAGCTCTCACTTCCAAGCAGCACAGCCCTTCACACCCAGCTCCTGCCTGCAGCACCCTACAATGATTTAAGGCAAGATGCAGTATTCTTGCCTGGGGAATCCCATGAACAGAGGAGCCTGGAAGGCTACAGTCCTCGGCGTTACAGAATCAGAACCAAACATCCTCAGGGCACAAACAGAAATGTGAGGAGTGCAGGTGCCTGGAGGTGAGTCATAGGGAGGGGTGGGGACTATGGAGAACAGAAGAGCATCCACCCCTCTTAAGGCCAGGGCTTCCTGTTTCACAGGCAAACCTGCACCGGCCATGCTTACCTGCCCAGGGGCTACTCCACCCTGCACCCTGAGTGTACCCCAGAGGCAGGATAGCTCAGAGGTGCAGGGGCCCTGAGTCTGCACAGCTGCTCTGGAGGCTGCGAGGAGAAAGGAGAGTCAAATAAAGACAGCGAGCATGAACCCAGAAAGGCTGTGTGGTTCCTGCAGGGTTTTCACGCCAGAGCTCTGGGGTGGTAACCGTGATGCAGCAGGAACGGTTCTTATGAGCCCAGGTGGGCAGGCACACCTCTGTGTCTGAGATGTCCTGTTCCCACCTGCAGCCCCGTGTGTGATGCTCAGATTCTAGGTGGACTGAAGCATGAGCTCAGAACTGAGGGTGGAGTTCAGAGCAATGCGAACGTGATGGGGGGATGGAGCTTTCACTTGCTCTCACAGGAGCTGTCCTGAAAATGCAAAGCCTGATTTCTGGCTTTGCCTAAAGGTAAATGACACCACCCTAATGGCAGAAAGTGGAGAAGAACTAAAGAGCCTCTTGATGAAAGTGAAAGAGGAGAGTGAAAAAGTTGACTTAAAGCTCAACATTCAGAAAACGAAGATCATGGCATCCGGTCCCATCACTTCATGGAAAATAGATGGGGAAACAATGGAAACAGTGGCTGACTTTATTTTTGGGGGCTCCAAAATCACTGTAGATGGTGATTGCAGCCATGAAATTAAAAGATGCTTACTCCTTGGAAGGAATGTTACGACCAACCTCAGTTCAGTTCAGGTCAGTCGCTCAGTCGTGTCCGACTCTACAACCCTATGAACCACAGCACGCCAGGCCTCCCTATCCATCACCAACTCCAGGAGTCCACCCAAACCCATGTCCATTGAGTCAGTGATGCTATCTAACCATCTCATCCTCTGTCATCCCCTTCTCCTCCTGCCCTCAATCTTTCCCAGCATCAGGATCTTTTCCAATGAGTCAGCTCTTCGCATCAGGTGACCAAAGTATTGGAGTTTAAGCTTCAACATCATTCCTTCCAATGAATACCCAGGACTGATCTCCTTTAGGATGGACCGGTTGGATCTCCTTGCAGTCCAAGGGATGCTCAAGAGTCTTCTCCAACACCACAGTTCAAAAGCATCAATTCTTCGGTGCTCAGCCTTCTTTATAGTCTAAATCTCACATCTATACATGACCACTGGAAAAACCATAGCCTTGACTGGATGGACTTTTGTTGGCAAAGAAATGTCTCTGCTTTTTAATATGCTGTCTAGGTTAGTCATAATTTTCCTTCCAAGGAGCAAGTGTCTTTTAATTGCATATGGCTGCAGTCACCGTCTGCAGTGATTTTGGAGCCAACCTCCGGGAAGTTAGTGATGGACCGGGAGGCCTGGCGTGCTATGGTCTATGGGGTCGCAAAGAGTCAGAAAAGACTGAGTGACTGGACTGAATTGAACTGAAAGGTAAACTGAGTTTGCTACAGTGTGATAATTAATATCCTGCTCTGTTTGAGATATGCTGTAAATGTCAGTTGAAACGGTCTTCCTGGGTTTAACTGTGAACCTATGACCTTGGACTCTCCTCCTCTGCTCGCCTTGCTGTCTGAATTGGACCTTGTAACTGACCTCTCCGCAACCTGCCATCACCTTAAACAAGGCCCATGTTCATTCACTCAACAAACATCTGTTGCAGCACCTGCTAGGTGCCAGGCAGTGTTCTGTGCTGGGGCTCCCACCCCTGGACACATAGAAGGACAGTGTGGAAATTAACACATGGAGACATTAGGTAAACCCACAGTGTTAGGGCTGAGAAATGAAGACATGTCAATGCTGTAGGGGGCTGGGGAGGAGTAGGGTGAGGGTCTCCATCCTGGCTGGTTGAGGCTTCTGAGGGAGACCTGCACTGTGAGGAGGAGCCAGCTGACCACTGGCAGAAAGTGTGCTCCAGGCAGAGGAAAGAGCATGTGCAAAGGTCCTGAGGCCAGGGACCCAGGGGTTAAGGGACAGGAGGCTAGTGTGGCTGGGAGGGAGCAGGAGGAGGGGGTGGTAGGGAAGAAGGTGTGTCCTGACTCAGCCACAGGGAGGAGTTTGGATTTTATTCTCAGTGCATTCCAGAGCTATGGATTTAATTAAGACTTCAGTGCTGCTGTGGGGGCAGTTGATGTGAGGGAGCAGGAAGTAGCTCATATCTCCACTTGTTTTATCTACTTAGCACATTATTAAAATTACTCCAAGGCAAGTGATGCAGAGAGAGCTGATGCTATTTAATGGACACTTAGCAGGTCACTCTGAGAGCAGCATAAACACTTCCACGTTGACCCCATCTATACCACAAGGTGGCCGAGCAGCTTGTGACAGTGACCTTGTAAATTCTCAGGCAGGGACCACAGAGGTCGTCTCAGCAGCCAGTTACCAGCTGAGGGGTGTTCTCCTTGGAGCAGGAAGGGAAATAAGCGATGCTCTCAGCACAGTGTGATTCTCAGATCATTATGGTATTTGTTTATACACTTGGTTATTACAGAAAGTCTGAACAGTCATCTTTTCCCCTTCATGAAGGGATATTGTCTTGATTCCACTCTGATAATGGGGTTTAAAGAGCTCATGTTTGTCATCATTATAAAAGAACACATGATTTACTTGTCCAAAGCTTGTTAATGAGTTTGAAAAATCCCCAAGGTGATGAGGTGGTGGCGTATCTCCAGCCACAGCTGCCCAGAGTCCCAGGTTCTAACACAGATGTGGCCTGAATCTGACAGGCTCCAGTGGGTCTCCTGCCTGCTCCAGAAGCTGCCCTTGTGCTAGGGAGATGAGCCCTCACCACTCAGGGGTTGAGTGAACACAAAGAATTACATCCCCCATGAACCAAGGGGAGGGCAGAGAGCCGCACCTGGGAAGGGGCCCCTCTGCTGGGCCTGAAGGAGCCGATGCCCACTAGGAATCCCCACTTGGGAGCTTCACCCCCTGTCTGCCCCAACCGCTTCACTGTCCTGGTTCACCTCTGACCCTCCCGTGGACCCCCAGGACACTTCTCTGCTGTAATGCTACTTTGCCCGCACCCTGAGGCCAGGAACAGCCTTTTTCTCCACTCTCCCTGCCCCAATCTCGTATCCTTCCTACCCCTGGTCCTGAGTTCACATCAGGATGGTTTCCCCAGTAGAGACATCAGACACGGATGGCCTGGGCACATGTGAGAAAGGGGCTGTGAGGGGTGGTTTTATGTGTCAACCTGGCAGGGCTATGGTGCCCAGGTAGTTGGTTGATGTTCTGTGAGGGTGTTTCTAGACGAGATTGACATTTGAATCAGTGGATGCTGAGTAAAGCAGATTGCTCTCCCTAGTGTGGGTGGGCCTCGTCCAATCAGGTGATGGCCTGAATACAACAAAAGACTGACCGCCCCAAGGTCAAGGAGGAATTCTGCAGCAGATGGCCTTCAGACTGGGACTTCACCATCAGCTCTCCTGGGTCTCCAGCCCACCCTGCAGAGTTTGGATACACAGGCTTCCATGAGTACCTGCTCCAGTTCCTCACAATAAATCTATAGACACATGGGACAGCTTGCATGTACATGGGAGTGGGAAGGAGTCGTGCAGGGAAGACTGGGCAGCCCCCCACCTTCCTATTCTCTGGTGTGTGACACCTCTCTGTCATCTGTTGACACCCCCACATTTCCCTGCTGTTTCACCTCTGGCTTCTCCATGAGCAACAAGCTTGTCTATGAATTCTGGAATTCCGGGGATCCTCTTAAATTCAATCCATCCCAGCTCTGGGGCCATCCAAGCCCTCAATGCTGAGGGTACCATGTGGTCCCACAGGTGAAGGTCCCTGGGCGTCTCCAGGGACCAAGGGGAGTCTCTCTTGGTCGGAGGAGGCTGTGATTTTGCATCACAGCTGTGAGAGCAGAGAATGTTTCTGAAGCTGGCAATTCTTTGACAAAAATCCCTTCCCCAAAATTTATGAGCCTGAGCAGCACATTCATTTTTGTGGCACAGAATAAAGTAAG
This sequence comes from Capricornis sumatraensis, assembly GCF_032405125.1. Classification (NCBI taxonomy): domain Eukaryota; kingdom Metazoa; phylum Chordata; class Mammalia; order Artiodactyla; family Bovidae; genus Capricornis; species Capricornis sumatraensis. The sequence goes on along the minus strand of NC_091085.1, from coordinate 52,634,074 downwards.
GCCTGCATTTTTCAAGATTCTCTTTTCAATTCGTTGGGCATCACGTGCATGACTCATAGCTTGTCAAATGTTTTAATTCATGGATTTCTTTCTAAAGTGTGTGCGATTGGCAGCAGCTTGGGAGGGTGCTCCCTGCTGAGAACATCTCTCGGTGATGATTCCAATTGGTCCTTCAGAGTCCATCCTGGGGACAGGACAGCACAAACCCCAGAACGGATGCTGCCAGCTTCTCTGCTCACCTATGTCCACAGATCTGGGCTAAGTGCTACCTTTGGCTCAAAGAGCCCTCAGGCAGAGGGGTGTCCTCAGCAGGGGCAGGGGCAACCTGTCAGGGGCCTCCTAAGGCCTTTTCCAACCTCCTGCAAGAGCCCCCAGTTTTCCAGGCACCTGCAGTTCTGGGACCCCACAGAGGCCTCAACATGAGGAGTGAAGACTGAACAGGCCCCAGAGACGTCCCCCAGACTGTGTTCCAGGAGCCCCCAGTCACCTCGTCCTTAGGCTTCAGCCTCCTTGGAGGTCACACCTGCCCTAAACAGCAGACCTTTAACCCAGCAGCCTGGATAATCCCCCAACCCACCAGAGCCAGCAGAGCTGGCCTCAGAGAAGAGGGGTCTCCAGGGACACAGTTCAGGCATGGATTGGCTGCCCCTCCTTCAGAGAGCCTGGTGCGGGCCTGGGGGGTGAGAATGAGCCTGGGGACACAGCAACCCCTGAAGGGCTCTTAGTGGGGAGCTGAGGGCAAGATTTGTGGGCCCAGGCCAAGACGAACTGCGGAGCCTGTTGTTCCAGAATCAGCATAAAGCGCTGTTGCTGGCACTGAAATATGAGCTCTTTCCGTCGACCGTGGTCACTCTAGGCTTGCCGTGAGCTTTTCCATTTGCTATTTAATGTTGTGTGTAAGCAAAATTAAAATTCTAAGTTGTTAGCATAAATTTTACCACTTGTTTTTATATTTATAACAATAGTTTAGATGCAAATATGAACATTTAAGTCATACAGGAAACCACTGGAGTGGCACAGGTCATATCTGAGGCCCCCTGGAAGCTGACCCGAGGGAGGTGGAGGGGCCCCCAGGCATGGGATCAGGAGGTGTGGGGGCACAGGGACCCCAGGGGCGAGAGCAGCCTTCAGGGGACATGCACACTGGAGTGGCACAGGTCATATCTGAGGCCCCCTGGAAGCTGACCCGAGGGAGGTGGAGGGGCCGCCAGGCATGGGATCAGGAGGTGCGGGGGCACAGGGACCCCAGGGGCGAGGGCAGCCTTCAGGGGACATGCACATTGGCTCCAATGGCCACCAGCCCCCCTACTCTGTGTGGACCCCTGGGGGCTCCTGGTTCTCCCCGCCCCACCCCACTTCCAAGCTCCCACAGGAGGCCCAGCTCACAGCTCTCAGTCAGGTTCCCTCATGAGCAAGCAGGGGAGTAAATCCGCTCACAGACCAAGGCAAACGCTCTGCCCTCACCATTCATCCCAGGCTTCAGAGAAATGCATTATTCATCCCACAGAGACGGGGTCCAGGCAGGAGGGGAAGGACTGCTGCTCCCCCAGTTCCTTAGGAGAAACCTGAACGCTGAGACACCCCCAGATCCACACGTCCAGGGTCCGCTCCTCCAGACCTGGACCCCAACAGCAGGATGCTCAGTGACGGGCAGCCCGGAGCAGGGAGGTCATGGCCCAGTAAACAGCTGGGGTCTGTGGGCTCCCCCTAAATGCCACAGCTCTGACCCCAGAGCCTGTGTGCCTGGGGGTCTTCAAAGATTCCCCCAAGCTCCATCTCCGGCCTTTCACCTCCACTGGGAGGGACTCCAGGGACCCCTGAAGGGACAGGTGCCTCCCAGTCTCCAGGCAAAGATCAGCCTGGTTACAAATGCTTCCAGGGTGAATCCGTCTCCTGGGGAAATGTGTCAAAACAGAAACTGCCAGGAAAATTGTGTTATTAGACTTTCTTTCTCCTGATGGCTCTCCAGTTCTCCAAAGCCTTGCCCTGAATTCAATTTAGTTGAGAAACGTCCACTGGTTGCCGGAGAGAGCAGAGTGGAGGGGCAGGTGAGAAAACTTATTTCACAGAGCTCGTGATTAACTGTAGACCCCTGAGGAAGAACGCCACCCCCCACACAAGGGCAAAGACACAGGGCAGACGCGGAAGGACGTTTGTCATGTTTAACAGACAAAGGTGTGGCACAGAACCATCTCAGGGGCTTCCACCAATCAATAATAAGCAGAGAAAACCTGACAAAGAAGTGGGCGGACGCTAGGAATAGACATTCACAGAGAAGGACGGGAGAGTGCAGCTAAACACGAGGAGAGATGCTCAGGCATGTCTGACATTTCTGCCTCCAGATCCAGGCTGATGTGCTTTGGAGTGTAGACAGCAGCTGGGGGACCCCCACCCCACCTCCTTGCAGGGGTGGCTCTGATGCATCTCTTGGAAACTCCCCAGGAGGTGAGCACATCAACCCCATTATCATAGCGTCTCAGCACCTGCCGCTGATGTTCATTCCTGATTCCCCTCAGCCAAGCATGACGGGAACCGCTGATCTTGATGCTAGTGCAGGAAACAGGGTTTGCTACATCAGTGAGCCTTCCAGGACCCCAGGCTCAGTGAGGCCCTTGATACAGGGTTGGGGATCCACATGCATCTCCTCCTTGCCTGGGGGACGTTCTTGGCTTCTGTAGGGGCCTCCTGCTGAAGACAAGCTGGGAAGAGAGGTTTCTAAAGGAGAGCTCATTTCCTGCCTCACATCCAGGGGTCCAGGACAGGAGGGAGAAAGCAAAAGCATAAGGTATTAATAAGTATGATAATAATAGCAGCAGGCACAGTTTATTGAGACCTGCCGTGAGCCTGGGCCTGCTCAGAGCCCTGACATTATCTCATCACAGCTCCTTCTTTCTCTGGCAAGAGTCACCATCCTCACCATCCTCACCATCATCGTCACTGTGGTGGTGTTCCTGTGACCACCACCGTCGTCATCACCATCACCTCCATAACCATCATCACCCCGTGACCTCCTGGCTGGGAAGGCATGTCTTCAGTGTGCAGACGATGTGGGAGGGTCTGGGCCACGCTGAACCGGGCTGCAGTGTCCCGTTGTCCAGACATACTCTCATCAGGGACGTGGGATCCACATCTCCATCATGCATCCCTGAGGCTCAATGTCAGCTAATCCTCATGAGAGGTGACAGAGCCCTGTAGACCCAATTCCACAGAGACCAGCATGGTGCAAACACTGTCAGGGAGCTATTCACTGGGCTGGTATGGCCGAGCCAGGGAAGGACAGGGACTACTTCCCTGAGATTCGCTGTCCGTCCTGCAGTGATGACCACCTTGTGAGACTTCAGACTCCCCAACCCAGCCTCACTGCATCATTGTTGGGGGGTGGGCAGCTGCATGCCCCTCCCTGACAACCACACTATCCCACACACCCTTTTACAGCAAAGCGGTCAGCCCGGAACCTCTCCCCCAGGATTCTGAGACTCTGTGAGCTGCAACCGCCAGATTCCTCTGCGCTGAATCAAATCTCCACTGAAAGGCATTTAATTCTTCCTCCGAGCTCTGACTCCTTCAGGGAACATCACGGTGTATGCTCTGTCTCTTGCCTCCTTGGCACACGCACGGGCATTTTTCCAGGTTAGATCTGGGAGGTGGGGAAGCCAGGGAGCGTGAGGTCTTTGTGTCAATAGATGTGCCCAGATTCCTCTCCAGAAAAGGCCATTCAAACTACATTCTCACCAGCAGCACGTAGGAGTCCTGTTTCCATGTATGTCTGCTAATACTCGCTGTTATCAGTCATTCTTATGTTTGCCAATCAAATAGGTGAGAAAGGGTATCTTGTTTTAATGTGCTTTTCCTTCATTCCTGCTGAGCCATTTTTCACATTTGTTGGTCATTTGTAATTTCTCTCCCATGAACTGTGGGCTTGTATCCTTTGCCTGAATTCCTATCAGTTGTTTATCTTTTCCATATTGCTATATAGAGAGAATGACATGTTCTATCTGTGATCCTTCGTTTTGTATGGTGTGAGTGTTTTCTGCAAGTCTGTGGGTAATTTTTAACTGTATCTCGAGTTGCATAGGAATTTTTAATTGTGAGGTAGACAGGCTTATATGTTCTTTACTTTAGCTTTTTGCATTTTCTCCTTCTTTTGTCCCTCCAGTTTACATTTTCTTATATTTTTTTGTCCAATGTTTTTATACTTTTGTTTCACATTTGTGTCTGAAATTTACCTGAAATTACTCTGGGAAGCGGGGTGAAGTTGATGATTAATTTTATTTTTCTTCCGCAACAGTAGACAAGTGTCTTAACAGCATTTAGTGCCATCAATCCCTGTGGATTCAATATACTTCCTTTCTTGTATATTAATTTCACATATGCGAGTATCTCTGTTTCTGGCATTTTCATGTGTTTGACTGATTGATTAGCTCTACTCAGGTCCGCCCCCCTCCCTGTTTTATACACATTTGTTACGGGCACAACACGGGGAATCACCGCTTCCCCCTCCCCCCTCCCCTTCTCCCTCCCCTTCCTTTTCTTCTTCTTTTTTATCGTTACTGTTCTTGCCATTTCTCTTCAAGGTGAATTTTAGATTCCATGCGTCAGTATCTCTAAAAACCTGTGCTGAAGTTTTGATTGGTGTTGCACTGAACAGGTAGATTAAGATAGAAGAAAGTCAATCACATAACACTGAAGCTTCCTGCTTAGGGACTTGGCAAGTCTCTGCTCCCTCTTGTCAGGGCATTTCAGCAACTTGAAGGGATGTTATGCCATCATCTTTGTAAAGATTTCATGTTAATTAGGCCCATTCACATATATTGAAGTCTCACACTATTGTAAATGGAAAATTACTTTTCTATTGAGTCTTCTAACCATCTACTGCTGACAATTAGGACAACTTTGATTTTTCATTTAAAATTTTTCTTTATCTCCTTATGATCTCTGATGTTGGTTATTGGGTTTTGTATGCAGACAATTATATATTCTACAAATACGAATGATTGCATCTCTTCCTTTGCAGTATTTGTCCCACTTCTTCATGCCCTGTACATTACCCAGCTCCTCCATCAAAAGCTATCCATGTCAAAGATACCAGACTCTTTTAATGTGTTTCCTCGCTTCAATGGGAAAGAACTGATATTTCACCATGAGACTTGACAGTAAATGGGTTTCTCTCAGTTCTTTGAACTTTGCGTGTTCACAGCATCCTATATAACACTCCTGCTTAGTGTCCAAAAATGTTTTAAAAGGCATATACCCAAATCCTGAGTAGATGAAAAGCATGTAGGGATAAAACCAGCTGCTGCCCAAGAATCCCAGCTGGGCTCCCGACTCTGGCAGGTCAAGGTGGTCTTTTCTGCTCAGGAAACGGACAAAGAGAAATCCTGGATTAGCTCTGGGCTCCCACAGCCTCCATGACTCTCAGGCCAGAGCCATGGGGAAGATAAATGGAAATTCACTCAACACCCACCAGCTCTCATCCTCTCTAATCCTCCGTACCATCATGAGAGCTAAGCATCATGATGTCATTGATCAGAGGAGGTCCCTGAGTCTCAGCAAATGTTAGCTGGTTTGACCAAGACTCAGAGCAAGTGAGGTATGCATATGGCACCCACATGTGTCTGGACCATGGTTCTTCCCACCATAGTGTGGAAGGTAAGTGAGAAATATGAATTACTGACAGGATTTCTGTAAAATAGGTGGATATGACCAATAAAACATGGTAATTAACCCTAAAGAGAATTTACAAGAAAGGTAAGTATTTTTTAACCCACCATTTTTCATCCCATACAAGACTGGTCAAGACCACTGTTCAGCCATGAGGAAAATGAATATCTTTTCAAGATAAAGAGCTCAGTAGTTCCTGTACTTGCCCTCTCCCACCGCCAGGAGGAGACCCCACACCAAACCTGTGGACCCAAACCTTCTGCCAACATGGTGCAGAGAATTAGGACAGAAAGAGTGGCCCCGGGATACTCAATCACATGTACCCCCCTTTCAAGTGACACATTTCTCACCAGTGTTTGAAAGAAACAGAAAACCCAGAATTATGTTTTAAATCAAAGAAAAATTGAGAGGGGATATAGGTAAACACTTATAGCTGATTCACATTGTTGTATAGCAGAAACTAGCAGAACATGGTAAAGCAATTATACTCCAATTTAACAAAGAAAAAGTGAGAATTCTAAAATGAATTTTCAGGTTTACAGATCCAAGTCTGTTGTTGCAAATCAGCTGCCTGCCTCACAAAAAGCCCACAGTCATTGGGAGACCTTTCTGTGTGCTCGTCCTAGTCATCTCATACTACCCGCCTCCCCCAGGAAGAACAGGTCACTTGTAGTCATCCCAGAGGTCTTATCCCACAGCGGGGTATGTGGCTGGGGAGCATTGCCAAAGTCTCCATCACGAGTGAGTGGTGCTTCATGAATGGATCATCAATAAGGATTTCCATGTGGTCCCTACAGAACTGCAGATACAGGAAAGTAGCCGTAGCGGATCCCATTCTCCGTGGAAAGGACCCTCAAACAGATCTATAGGTTAAGGAAGATCCTGCCGACCTTCATCCTTGGGTCTGAGCCAGGTACCTGCTTCAGAAAGCTCAGGGGAGAAATTGTGGTGGTAGAGCCTAACTTCCCCAGGGCGGGTCAACAGTGTCACCAGAGACATCTGGGTCTCATCCTCCTGGGCACAGGGAAGCACAACACATCCTCTTGGTCCCTTGTAGCTGGGTGGGGCCAGTTACTGGTTCTAGCCAATGACATAAGCTGTACCCACACCAAAGCACTTAATGGCCAGTGGGAGACTCTTGGGGACTCTTTCCTCCAGCATTGCAGCTGGCGGCATCCACTCCATCTGCAATGAGCATTGGCTCCCTGCAGACCCAAGATAGACATACACCAGGAGCGAGGACAGAGCTTTGTGCTTTTAAACCACCAAGAATAGTGTTATCGGTGTGTTATTCTGACTATTACACCTCTTTTCTTCTCCCGTTTTCTGGACCCCTAAAATGTAGCATTTCTTTGTGCACAGCAGGAGCTCAATTCATATAGAGAGACGGATAACAGAATTGGAGCCACAGCTCCCCAGAGACTCAGTAGTGGCCTCTGTCGTGAGGCTGGAAGGCTAGAATCCAGCCTGAACTTGGGATTTCCTCTTTATTCAGATCAGGAGCACAGGTGTCAGGCTGCCTTTATGGTGGCATTCTCACACATACAGGACCAAGCTTGGACAGGAAAGTACAGAAGGAAGACCTGGATACTGAGAGAAAATGTCTTCTCGTCCAGGCAGGTTGCCCTTCCAGGACTAGAATGCTGTTTGAGTGAAGTGCTGACCTGTTCAGAGTCTTAATAAAATGCACAGCCACGCCCAGTAAGGCTGTGGGACGCTGATGGATGTCTGTGCAGGGGGCTGGGATGGGGGCATGTGAGGCTGCATGCGGGGCACCTGCCCTGGGTCGTGCCTAACCTCGGTGCTTTGCCACGTGCTGGTGCTCAGTTCACATTTGCCCTGACTCCATGCCGGGTGACAATGGACAGGTTCTTTCAAGCTTTGCTTCTTTCCAGTGGCTGTGATGTTAAGCCTCCCCACCAAGGGCGCTGCAGGAGGATCAGGTATGTCCTGTCACGGGCACCTCCCCCAGCCACAGAGGGTCCTGGGAGTTTTCTTGTATCTGAAATCAGACTTCCATCAAAGTTTGGTCTTTCTATATGTAAAGCTTCCACTGCTTAAATCTCTGTGCAATTTCTGTCTCCTCATTGTGTGTAGAGTGACCCAAGCTGATGCCCAAGTCAGGAGAAGTCACAGGAGCACTGGGGACAGGCCTCCCAGGGGGTGTCCAAGTGCCAAGGACGCCAAGTGGGAATGAGCTGAGGAGAGGAGAGCTACACGGAGAGTGTTCTGTTCAACACAGTGACTCAAAATTTTTATACATTATACTCAATTTAACAGTGTTATAAAACTCACTAAGAAAAATAAATTTTAAATTATTTTATTTTTCTTTTTTATTTATTTTAATTGGAGGCTAATTACTTTACAATACCGTGGTGGTTTTTGCCATACATTCACATGAATCAGCCTTGGGGTATATGTGCTCCCCACCCTGAAGCCCCTCCCACCTCCCTCCCCATCCCATCCCTCAGGATATCCCAGCGCACCAGCCCTGAGCGCCCTGTCTCACGCATCGAGCCTAATTTAAAAAATAAAATATTGGTTATAGTTCTGATGTTGTGCAATATATTCTTGCAGCTTATTTATTTTACACATAATAGTTTGTGTCTTTTAATTCCCTTCCTCTCACCTTCCTTCTCCCCACAGATACGTGAGTTTATTCTCTGTTTCTCTGCGTCCCTGTTTTGTCACATTCATTATTTTGTGTTATTTTTAGATTCCACCTAAAAGTGATAGTATACAGTACTTGGCAACCTGATGCAAAGAACTGACTCATTAGAAAGACCCTGACACTGGGAAAGATTGAAGTCAGGAGAAGAAAGGGATGACAGGATGAGATGGTCAGATGGCATCACTGACTCGATGGACATGAGTCTGAGCAAGTGCCATGGACAGGGAACGCTGGCGTGCTGCAGTCCATGGGGTCACAAAGAGTCAGACACGACTGAGTGACTGAATGGAACTAATACACTACTTGGCTTTCTCTGTCTGACATATATCACTAAGCTGCTGCTGCTAAGTCGCTTCAGTCATGTCCGACTCTGTGCGACCCCATAGACGGAAGCCCGCTAGGCTCCCCTGTCCCTGGGATTCTCCAGGGAAGAACACTGGAGTGGGTTGCCATTTCCTTCTCCAATGCATGAAAGTGAAAAGTGAAAGGGAAGTCGCTCAGTCATATCCGACTCTCAGCGACCCCATGGACTACAGCCTACCAGGCTCCTCTGTCCATGGGATTTTCCAGGCAAGAGTACTGGAGTGGGTGCCATTGCCTTCTCCAATATCACTAAGCATAACCCCTCAAAGTCCATCCATGTTGTTGCAAATGACAACATTTCATTATTTTTTATGGCCGAGTAATATTCCATTGTGCGTGTGTGTGTCTGTGTGTGTGTGTGTGTGTGTGTGTGTGACATTTTCTTTATCCATTCTTCCGTTGATGGACATCTAGGTTGCTTCCATATCTTAGCTATTGTAAATAGCGTTGGTATGAATATTAGGGTGCATGTAACTTTTAAAATTAGCGTTTTCACTTTTTTTCCCCAGTAGAAACCCAGGAGTTCACTTCCCAGATCTTTTGATACTTTCAGTTTTTTGAGGCCCCTCTACACTCTTTTCCACAGTGGTCACACCAATTCACATTCCCAACAGTGTATGAGGGTTCACTTTTCTCCACACCCTCACAAACATGTGTTATTTGTGGACTTCTGATGATAGCTTTTCTGACAGGTGTGAGATGATATCTCAATGTGGCTTTGATTTGCCTTTCTCTGGTGATTAGTGATTAAGCATCTTTTCATGTGCCCGTTGGTCATTTGCATGTCTGCTCTGGGGAAAAATGTCTATTCAAGTCTTCTACTCATTTTTTAATCAGATTTCTTTTGGATGTTGAGTCATGTGCCCTATTTATCTATTTTGAACATTAACTTCTTATAAGTCATATTGGTTGCAAATATTTTCTCACACTCAGCAGATTGTCTTTTCATTTTGTAAATGGTTTCCTTTGCTGTACAAAAGCTTTTAAGTTTAATCAGGTACCATTTATTTTTGCTTTTGTTTCCTTTGCCTTAGGAGACAGATCCAAAAATAATATTGCTACAATTTATGTCAAATTATGTCTGCCTATGTTTTTGTCTTGAAGTTTTATAGTTTCTGTCTTACATTTATATCTTTGACCATTTTGAGTTTATTTTTGTATATGATGTGAAAAAAATTGATTTCATTCTTTTACATACAGCTGTCCAGTTTTCCCAGCACCACTTACTGAAGAGACTGTCTTTCATCCATCATGTATTCTTGCCTCTTTTGCTCTAGGTTAATTGACCATAAGTGTGTACGTTTATTTCTGGGCTCTTTATCCTGTTCCATTGACCTATGTGTCTGTTTTTGTCCCAGTACCATACTCTTTTGAATACTGTAGCTTTGTAGTATAGTCTGAAGTCAGAGACATGATTCCTCCAGCTCGGTTCTTCTTTCTCAAGACCACTTCAGCTAGTCTAGACCTTTAGCATTCCTTTACAAATTTTAAAATTATTTTTTCTAGTTCTCTGAAAAATGTCATTGGTATATTGATAAGCATTGCACTGAATCTGTAGATTGCTTTGGGGAATATGGACATTTTAACAACATTAATTCTTCCAATACATGAGCATAGTATGTCTTTCCATCTATTTGTGCTGTCTTCAATTTCTTTCATCAGTATCATAGTTTTCCAAGTACAGATTTTTTACTCCCTTAGTTAAAGTTATTCTTAGGCACTTCATTCTTTTGGACACAATTATTAGTGGGATTGTTTCCTTAATTTCTCTGAGAGTTCATTGTTAATATATAGAAATGCAACAGATTTCTGTGTATTAATTTTGTGTCCTACAACTTTACCAAATTCAGCGATGAGTCCTAGTAGTTCTGGGGGCCAGGATCATGAATTCTCCTATGGCAAAGGGGCCTCTTGAGGACATTGTATAGGGGAAGGGTGTGGAGTGAGCCGAGTGACCTAGTCAACGATCACTAGACAGTCAGAAGGAGGATGATGATGCAGGAGAGAATGTACAGGACACTTGGGGAAATGGGGACTGGGATCAGGCATAAGAGAACAGGGGACAGAAGTGGACAGATTTGGGGTTCATTCTGGGAAGTGAGATAATGGGAAGTGAGGTGAGGTTGGATGAAGTGGGGGAGGATAAGAGAAGAACAAAGGATGACCCTGAGCTGTGGGGTCCCTAAGAACGCACCTGGGAATGTTAGTGCTCAGGAGGCCTGGCCCAGAGGAAGGACTCTGCCTAATGAATGAGTGAGTGAGTGAATGAGTGACTGAATATATGAATGATGAATGAGTGAGTGAATAAATTAGTCAATGAGGGAGGGATTGAATAGGTGAATGAGTGGATGGGTGATGAATGAGTGGATGCATGATGAATGAGTGGATGGGAGAATGAATGAATGAGTGAATATGAGAATGAATGAGTACATAGACCCCACTCCCTGACTCCAGCCCCCTTCTCTCAGGCCAGCAGGCCCCTGAGCTCTCTGTCTCCTCTTTTCATCCCTCTTCCCCTCGGCACCGGGTATGAATCCAGGGTACCCATGTTTGAAAGTCATTTTGCTTCAAACAAGGACCAGGAGCTGGTGAACAGGTACTGTTTTCTGATGGTGCTTTGACCTTCACCTGCAGGCCAAGCAGCTCCAGCAGAAGTGAGAAATGCAGATGACCTTAGACTCTGATGAAGCTCAGAGCCCCTCTTTTCTCCTTGGAAGAAACAGCTGAGAGGACACTGTCAGTTCTGTGTCCCTATCCTCCCAAAGGACAGAGCATCTGCTTCTCTGAGCTGATGCTGCAAAGCTGAAAACAAAGCCTCAGAGCTGTCCCTGCCATGATTCAGATTCTCCCCGAGGGAAGGCTTAGGGTGCCGGGGGCTGCCTAGAGGAGTCTAGCTTCACAACCCCAGAGCTTTGCAGGTGGAAGCTAAGCTCCCAGGATGGGCCTGGTCAGTCATAGGGAAAACGAGGGGATGGGGAGCTTCCCCTCCTAAGAACAGGGACAGGGACTGCAGGCTGGGCTTCTGGCAGAGAAGGTGGCAAGAGTACGAGGAGGACACAGCAGCTGAACACTGGGAGAAGCTGGATGTCTAAGGTGCACTCAGCACCCTGAGGGGCGGACAGGCAACGTAGCCACGATGACCCCAGACTTCAGGGCTTGTCTCCCTCATACCTGCACGTGACACAGAGCCCTTAGGGAGGCAGGACTCAGGGCTTCACTGAGGGATCACAGCAGAGTGAGGTCATGGAGTAAGACAGGAGACACAGAGCAGGGTCTGGGGTCAACAGAAGCAGGAGACCAAGGCAGAGACGAAGAAAAGATGTCAGGCTTGGAGGGTCGGGTGACCCCATCTGACGGGAAGGGTTAGGGAAAGTCCAAGGAACTGACCCTTGAGACAAAAAGGGTTTGAGCCTCCAGGGAACATGAAGCCTGTCACTAGAGGGGTCTCAGCACACACGGGTATGGCAGGAGCTGCTGTGCTGCTCCACGTCTCTTCTCCCAACTCCTTAGCCATAAACACGAATTTTAATACAAATGGAAGCACCAGATAAAAGACGGTATTTTCAACCTGCTTCAGCTGACGTGACCATACGTGTGGGGATCTTGTGTAGGAGGCTGTTCAAGAGGCTGACTCAGATGGGAAGAACTGCTCTTCTGTTCTTTTCTGCTTTCTCCTCTCTGCTGCCAGAATGTGGATGTGAGGAATGGCTCTCCAGCAGCCATCAGGGGCCATGAGGCATCACACTAAATGAGACAGAAAGATAGAAGGATTCTGGGTCTTTACTGATACCTGAGAGTAACCCTTATACTTCAGGGCACTGTGATTAAAACCCATCTGTTAGCTGCCATTGAGCTTTTGCTCAGTCATTCCTTTGACCTGTCTTCTAACAAACTTTCTTTCTCTACTGTGTTGGAGGTCCCATAATCACATCTTGTGTGGAACCACCATTTTCCAGTTACTTTCTGTTATTTAATAAGCTATTTGACTATAAAAACAAACTCAGCCCACACAGTTTTAAAGCTTCCTATTTACATCTGATTTAAAGCTTTCCCATCTGTATAGGAGCCTGGCAGGCTACAGTCCATAGGGATGCAAAGAGCTGGACACAACACACACAGCCCATCTGCCTATTTCAAGACCCACATGCTTTCAGAGCCCAGAATTGGAGAGGGGTCACGGTCTGCTTTTCCACTTCTCTCAATTCAACACCTTGTAACAAGAGGAACCCCATTCCTCTCCAGGGACCCTCCTTGCCCCGATTCCCCCGGATTTGCCATCTGTCCATCTACCTGCCTCTCACTGAGGCTGACACACCTAATGGACAAGGAGCTTTGGTCCCTAAATCACCTTATTACAGAGGCAGCACAGTGTGGTGGACATCGACAGAGGATGGAGACTGCCTGGGTGTGAAGTGTGACCCTCCTCTGTGCTGTGTGACTTCAGGAAAAATCATGCACCTCTCTGTGCCTCTTTTGCTTCCTCTGTAAAATGGGAGTGATGATGGTCCTAAAGTCTTGTTGTGGGGTATGCAAAGAGCTCACCATCGGGTCTGATTGAATAGACTCACAGGGCATGCACTCCAGGGACTGTGTCTGTCCTGGGATGTGCTAGTTTCTGTAGAGGATACATGGGCCTCTGCTCCCCTGGGTGAAGGGCAGGGACTTGGACCTCCTGTGTGAGGCTCCCTACCACCTTCTGCAGGTGAGGGACACTCTGGCCAGCACCTGCACAGGGAGCAGTGGGAGGACTCCAGTGACCCAGGTAACCCTTCCGGCCAGTCCACGTGGCCTGAGTGGTCCAAGTTCTTGAGTGGAGTCCTTAATACTCCAATCATTCACATAACAATTCCTAGCAAATATTGCTATTTTCCTCAAACAGCAGGAATGGTGTCTGCCAGAAACCCAACACCTTGGCTCTCTCCTGGCACCGCTGAGCTTACAGAATCACATCAGACTCCTAAGTGCCCACTTCAGAGAGCCAATTTGGGGGTTTTTAATCTTAGGGCAATAAAATTGACATGAAACACACAGGTTTACGAGTTCAGTCTCACTTGCTTTCCCAGCAATTCCACACTTCCCGGTTCAACCATTTGCACCGATCAATTCCAACATTCAGGTAATGGATGCATCAGCCAGGCAGTCAGCCAACCTTGACCGGTGGTGTGGATGCCCCAGTAAACACGGAGGTGAGGGTGATCATGAGCCCACACTGGCCTAGAGAGAAGAGGAAATGAGTCATTACATGGATAATAGAAGTGCCACGAACTCAAGAACTTGGAAAGTCAGGTCATGAGGACTGACCGGAGGAGTTACCCTGGTCACCCAGTCCTTCCCCTGCTCCCCACGCAGGTGCCGGCCAGAGTGTCCCTCACCTGCAGAGGGCAGTAGGGAGCCTCAGCACGGGAAGTCTGACTCCCTAAATCGTCTTCCCCAGGGAAACAGAAGGCTGTCTTTCCTTCACAAAAACTAGCACATCCCAGGGCTTGACACAGAGAAGACACTTTCTATTGATGTCAATTTGCATTTTAAATAAACTAAGCCCCTCTGGAAAGACAGTAAAAGTTCATTCACGTTGTGAAATGTCATTTCATCAATTCCTTGCAAGTGAAGGCTAATTACGGCTCTCCAGGGAGTAATCCAGTGACTCAGACCCACCATGCTGCCAGTGGGAGTTCAGGCATTAAAGTAAAAGTGAACTGGGACACAGCTCCTTGGCTAGGCTGGGCCCCTGCTGGGAGAGCTGGGCTGCCTGGGAATGCGGGTCTCCTCCCCAAACTCAGAGGCCCAGGAACCTGACCTCCGGTGGGCAGCTGGCAGCCTAACCAGCAGCTGATTCAGCAAAGTGAAGTCAGAGTCGATGACCATCTTACTGGGATCTTCCGTCTCTCCTCACTGCTTTCCAGAACAGACATTATGATCCCTCAGCAGACAAATGATCCCTCAGCAGCTACTGGCCTGAAAGAAGATAGAGTTTCATCTAACCGTTAGGCTTCACTCACTCTTTCACTCACTCATCCAACAAATACATATCAATTGGAGATAACTTTTGTATTATCTATTAAAGCTTCAAATGCATTTACCGGCAGAAGCAATTCAACAGAAAAAGCATAGTCTTTTCAACAGAGCAAGTGGACATCCATACGCAAACAAAAAAAAAAATGACCTCAACCTATACCTCACACTTTATTCAAAAATTACTTTTAAATGTAACACTGATTTAAATGTAAAATATAAAATTATAATTTTCTTAGAAGAAAATCTTGTGACTTTGGGTTGCTGCTGCTGCTGCTAAGTCACTTCAGTCATGTCCGACTCTGTGCGACCCCATAGACAGCAGCCCACCAGGCTCCCTGGTCCCTGGGTTAGACAATACCAAAAGCTCAATTCATAATAGAAATATTGATAAATTTGACTTCATCAAAGTCAAATTTTTTTCTCTACAAAAGACATTATGGTGAGAACGATAAGGCCAGTCAGAGACTGGCAGAAAATATTTGCAATTCAGATACTTGACAGTGAACTTGTATCTGGAATAACTAAATAAGTTCTCAAACTGCATAATAGAGCAGCAAACTGAAGAACTCATTTTTTAAACTGGCAAAAGAGCCACACATTTTACCAGAGAAAATATGCACGTAATAAATAAGCACATGAAAAGATGGCCAGCATAATGAATTATTAGGAAAATGCATATTAAAGTCACAAAGAGAACACACACCTACCAGAAGGGCTGAAATTTTTCAAATAGAGAAAGGAAACAGATAAGGCCAAGTGTGCTTGAGGAAGGGGAGCCGCAGGAGCTCTTTTTGGTGGTGGTTTGGCAGCTTCTTACTCAGTAAAGCACACACTTACCAGAAGACCCAGAGATCTACTCCCTGGCATTTGATCAAGTGGAATGAAAACCAGTGTTTACACATGTACGCATATTATATGCAAATGAAATGCAAATGTCCATAGCCGCTTTATTTGTCATCGCAGAATCTGGGAACAACCCAAGAGTCCCACAACCAGCAAATGGATAGCAAGCTATGTGGCGCCCACACAGGGAACACTGCTCGCAGTGAGAAGGTCCAGCTACTGTTTCACAAGACAGTGTGGGAAGAACCGCAGATGGTTCTGCTTAGAGAAGCACCTGGACTCCCAAGGCTCCATCCTGTATGATTTCATGTAGAATGGAGTTCTGGGTATCCGAGCCCAGGTCAGCAGTGCCAGGGTATTAGGGCTGCAGGGAGGATGTGAACACCAGATGTCTGAAGGGATCGTTGGGGAGATGATGGAACTGCTGGTATGTAAAGGGTAGGAGACTTACCCAAGGCCATGCATTTGCTCAAACACAGAGATCAAACCAGTCAATCCTAAAGGAGATCAACGCTGAGTATTCATTGGAAGCACTAATGCTGAAGCTGAAGCTTCAAGACTGTGGCCACCTGATGCAAAGAGCGGACTCATTGGAAAAGACCCTGATCCTGGGAAAGAATGAAAGCAAGGGGATGAAAGAGGATGAGAATGGCTGGATGGCATCACCAACTCAATGGACATGAGTTTGAGCAAACTCTAAAAGATAGTGAAGGACAGGGAAGCCTGGCATGCTGCAGTCCACTGGGTTGTAAAGAGTCGGAAATGACTGAGCAGCTGAACAACAACAACAGAGGGCTCTGCAGTAAAAAGAGCTGATGTCAATTAAAAGGTAAATTTTAAAATGCATTTACTCTCCAACCAAACAGTGTGCTAGGAATGCTTCTCTCAGAGGCACCCACATGTGCAGAAAAACAACAGGTATGTGGATATTTATGACCGCAACAGATTGAAAACCTGAGAAATATCTACTGATAGGAATGGGTTGAATAAGTTTTGGAACATCCAAGCCATACAATATGCTATTCAGCTGGTAAAAAAAAAAAAAAAAAAAAAACTGGGACCAATCTCCATGTACTGAGAGGAAACACTTCCCGGTGTGTGTGGTGTTTGAAACAGTGATGCAGGACTGGCACCCTTCCATTTATGTGGAAATGAGAGATAGATATATACACTTCCTTGTAAATAGGGAGAATTCTCTGGAAGGATGATAAGAAGCTGATAACACTGGTTGTGTCTTGGGAGGAAACTGGAGGAGGGGAGCCTGCCCTCAGAGAGAGCCCTTTTGACCTAAATTCTCTCTTTGAAAAGAAATGGAGTTCAAAATCCCCAGCTCCCACTTCCAGCCCTGCAGCTAAGGAGAGCCATCATCCTTTGACAACCTCACAGGAAGAACTCTCAGCCCAGACATCCAAAGAATTGCCTCAGGGCCACAGTGAGGTTAAGATCAAGTTCATCTAAAGGGATCCAGCCACTGGGACTCCTGTCTGGCACTTGCAGAGATAACGCCCAGGCTTACGTGCTAAGTCACTTCAGTTGTGTCCGACTCTTTGTGACCCCATGGACTATAGCCAGCCAGGCCCTCGGTCTATGGGATTCTCCAAGCAGGAATACTAGAGTGGGTTGCCATTTCCTCTTTTAGGGGATCTTCCCTACCCAGGGATCAAACCCACCTCTCTTATGTCTCCTGCATTGGCAGATGGGCTTTTTACCACTAGCACCACCTGGGAAGCCCTGCAGAGATAATGCCTACTCTTCGCCAAACTTACCCTTGGTCATGGAATCCTGGCACTATATATTCCAAATAAAAGAGAAACCAAAACAGGTCAGTAAGAAAGCATTGACCAGCTGCCACCAGTGCTCAGCGCAGTGAGTGTAGGAAGGCCCCGTGGAAGGGACTCTGAATGTGAGCACCCAACCCCATCAATGGTGGGACACAGGAGCCCATAGTATGGACCACCCAGGGTGAGTCCTTCATGGCGGGCTTGGTACCAGAGCCAAGGTTCCAATGGTAGTTCAGTTATCCCCTGATCTCTCAGCAACCTTCATTCATTCACTCCTTCATTGCTCTGTCCAAAAAATATTTACTCTTTGAGAGCTGGGAATAAAGCCCTTAGCAGGAAAGAGGAGGCCCTGGAGTTGGTGTGGTATAGGGGTGGCAGATAAACACCACACGCTCTCACCTCTGGCCAGTTGAAATCAACTTCTTAGTGAAGAAGCTATCTGGAGATAGCAACAGACAGCTAACATTGAAAAATATCCCGTGAGACCAAATCCATATTTTCTTTTGTCCTTATTCCTTTCTGGTATGCATATACATAGGAATTTTGAATTTGTACACATTTTCAGCCTTGCCATAAATAAATATTTATAGTCTTTTTTTTTTCTTTTCACTTTAATGTTTTGCTAAACTCTCTTTTCTCTCATTCCTGCAACGGAAACTCTCTCCTCTTCTAACCACCTACACCCTTTGCCCAGGCTCAGTACCCAGTGGTCCCCATTAGCAGCCTGGTGTACAGAGGGCTTTCTGCCATCTGTTTCACAGTGCTGTAACTTAACCATGAGTTGGAGACACCCTTCCCAGGCCAGTGAATTTCCCTGACTCTTTGCAGCAGCTGCATAAAATCCTACAATGTTTATGAACTAATGTGTCCTGGATGGTACTCCCATAGCTTGTTATTTGACTTATTACTCTCAGTTCTCAGCCACTCCAAGTATCAACAAACCTAAGGGGACATGTTTGTGTTTCTCTCTCTGTAACAGAAAGAATTAATGACCACTGTTGAGATAGCCTCCAGGAGTCAGTAGGACATCTGCCTGGTCTGGGGTTGGGAGGCTCCTCTGAAAGAGTGAAGCTGCTCCAAGAACAGAGAATCCAAGGAGGAAGAGGGGAG
The DNA here is from genome assembly GCF_032405125.1 of Capricornis sumatraensis. Lineage (NCBI taxonomy): Eukaryota > Metazoa > Chordata > Mammalia > Artiodactyla > Bovidae > Capricornis > Capricornis sumatraensis. The sequence continues at coordinate 52,615,630 of NC_091085.1, read as the reverse complement.
TTGGGGCCCAGTTGCCTGGGCCATGGGTCCGGAGAGCTTGGTATGGACCAGGGCAGGGAGGAGGCCCTGGATGAACTTGGAGGAGGGGGAGGGTTGGGGGGAGGAAGAAGGCAGGGCCCCTGACACATGATGAAGGTCACAGGGTCTCCCAAGTGCAGGGAGCAGCCTCTGAGGGTCTCACACAAGAGCAGACTTACCCAGAGCCAGGTATGCCTGGCCCTTCTGCGGTGAGCTCGAGAAGGGGCACAGGGAAAGGAATCAGTCTGGAAGCTTCTGCTGGGAAGAGACGACGGTGCACGAAGGTGATGAATGAGAAGGAGGAACTTGAGTGGTTTGAGCTGTATGGGGGTGCAGGATCCGCAGGGCTGGTGACTGGTGTGGAGCAGGGAAATATGGTCGCCATGTCCCCAAGGTTTCTGGTGTAGGATTTGGAAGGATGGAGGTGGGGATGTTGGGAAAAGAAAGGACTGGGGGTAAGATTCTGAGCTCGGTGGAAGCATGTGAAACTGAGGTCCTCCAAGATGTCCAAGGTGGGTCCATGTCAAAAAGAAAGGTCCATCCGGAGGAGCAGGGGGGGAGTCAAGGCCAGGGGCAAAAGTTGAGGTTGTCAGTAGATGGTGTTGGGGCCTCAGGCCTGCCTGGTTAGCTGGGTCTAGGATTCAGCAGATCAGCATGCAAGACACCCATTAAATGTGAATTTCATATAAACACCAAATAATTGTTTTAGTATAAGTATAACCCAGGTAGTATGCGGGACGCACTTTCACTAAAATTATTCGTGTTTATCTGAAATTCAAGTTTAACCGAGCACCTGTATTTTACCTGATAACCCACTCGAGAGAAATTGGAAGAAGAGGAGAAAACCTAGGAAAGTAGAAGAGTACTGTCATCTGGGTGGAGGAGCAGGTGTAGGGGTCACAGGGGGTCCCCACACATTAACACTCCAGCCCTGAGCCCCCCATAGGCTGAGGGTGTGCTCTAGGAGGCCATCTCCCATGGGTGCAGTACCTCCTCCGGCCACACGAGGCAGCACCAGCAGTGCAGCACCCCGTTTTGTCTGGGTGGGGATAGGGGTGTGCGCAGGGGTGAGCTGTTCTTAGTAAAAGAACAGCGCGGAGGTGGCATGGTGGAGTATGGCTCATCTCAAAATAAACTTGTTTTATTTCACTTCTGTACGGCAGCTTGCTTCTGACGTTTAATGTCTCAGAGTATTCTTTATTTAAATGGATGGTGTCCTTGGCTAGAGAATGCAGGCCTGATTGGCCCTGGAAGCCTTACTCTGCCTCCACATCCTTCACCCTTCACCTTCCCCCCCATTCCCCACCCTCACTGTGGAGGCACCTCTCAGGCTCTTGGGGTCCTGGGCAGCAGGCCCTGCTGGGAGCCCCAGGTTAGATACTGGCCCCACTAGAGGATTCAGGAGCGTAATCCCCAGGCTGCAGGCCACCCCATTTTTAAGAGTTCAGGGACAACAGCCCCTCTGGTGGGATCAGGTGAGAATCACCCAGAACAGCACCAGTCCAGGGCAGAGCTCAGGGACAGATAAGCTCTAAAGAGGCCCAGCCAGAGCCTATTTGGGAACCAAGGGAGCCCAGAGGTGGTACCAGGGGGTGGTACCACCCCCTGGTATCTGGTACCAGGCAGGTACCCCCTCACTGGGGACAGAGATGAAGAGGAAACCAGGAGCAGGTGGGTGTGTCCCTTCCCAGGGCCCAGTTCTCTGATCACATGTGGAGTGGGAGGAGGTGTGGGCTCCAGGGCAGCAGGCTTCTTCCCTGGGTCTCCGGGAGCATTGGGTGGAGAGGGTAAGATGGGGTGAACCCTCCCACCCCCAACCCACCCTTCTAATGAGCTGTATGCCGAGTCCTGGAGGAAGTGGGATCCAAGAAGGAGGAAGAGGGAAATGCCAGAGAGGTGGGTTGATCTGGCAAAGAACTGAGGGGGAGGGGGAGAAGCTGCCCCAGGGGTCCAGTCAAGGAGGGAGGGAGGGAGACAGAGAGGAAGGGTCGGTTAGGGAACAGAAGAAGGACTTGGGAGCAGGTGGATGTTCCAGAAGCAAGGATGGAGTAACCCCCTCTGTAACAGCATGTTCTCTCTGTCAGTGTTTTGAGAGGAATTTCAGTAACTATTTATTTCATCTTATCTGTATCTGTGCTTCTGGGGGGACAGGGTCCTGTGATGGTGGGTTTGCAGGGTTTCCTGGCTCCCTGCATGCAGGCATCACGCTCAGGTCAGCGCTGAGCTCCCAGACCTGGTATCTGCGCCCCCATCCTTGCTCCTCTGGAAGAAGAGGTGGAAGTTCCTGGAAGGAGGATAGGCTCAGCCATCGGTGAAGGTTCAATGACAGTGAGATCCCGTCAGGAGAAACCTCCCGTCCTGAATTTCCTCAGGTACACTCTCCTAGTACATTGACTTGGGGAGCCCCCTAGGAGACAGGAAATGCCTCCATTACAGATGAAAAATTCATCCAAACCATTTCCATAAAGGTGCATTATCATTTTTCAAAAAAGTAATAATTATAATAATTTGATAAATTAAATACCTAAATATACTACATGTATGTATTAATGTCAGTATTTAGCTTATGTATTATATAAAAATATATCTGTTATATACTTATTATACAAATATAATCTATATTATACATGATATAAATAAACATAATCTATAAATATTTATACTTTTTCGAAGAATTGTCTGCTACTAAAATTGCAATTAAAACTCAATCCATCTGGAAGTTTTGGCCACAGCAATCAGAGCAGAAAAAGAAATAAAAGGAATCCAAATTGGAAAAGAAGAAGTAAAAATCTCACTGTTTGCAGACGACATGATCCTCTACATGGAAAACCCTAAAGACTCCACCAGAAAATTACTAGAGCTCATCAATGAATATAGTAAAGTTGCAAGATATAAAATCAACACACAGAAATCCCTTGCATTCCTATACACTAATAATGAGAAAGTAGAAAAAGAAATTAAGGAAACAATTCCATTCACCATTGCAACGAAAAGAATAAAATACTTAGGAATATATCTACCCAAAGAAACTAAAGACCTATATATAGAAAACTATAAAACACTGATGAAAGAAATCAAAGAGGACACTAATAGATGGAGAAATATACCATGTTCATGGATTGGAAGAATCAATATAGTGAAAATGAGTATACTACCCAAAGCAATTTACAAATTCAATGCAATCCCTATCAAGCTCCCAGCCATATTTTTCACAGAACTAGAACAAATAATTTCAAGATTTGTATGGAAATACAAAAAACCTCGAATAGCCAAAGCAATCTTGAGAAAGAAGAATGGAACTGGAGGAATCAACTTGCCTGACTTCAGGCTCTACTACAAAGCCACAGTCATCAAGACAGTATGGTACTGGCACAAAGACAGACATATAGATCAATGGAACAAAATAGAAAGCCCAGAGATAAATCCACACACATATGGACACCTTATCTTTGACAAAGGAGGCAAGAATATACAATGGAGTAAAGACAATCTCTTTAACAAGTGGTGCTGGGAAAACTGGTCAACCACTTGTAAAAGAATGAAACTAGATCACTTTCTAACACCACACACAAAAATAAACTCAAAATGGATTAAAGATCTAAATGTAAGACCAAAAACTATAAAACTCCTAGAGGAGAACATAGGCAAAACACTCTCAGACATAAATCACAGCAGGATCCTCTATGATCCACCTCCCAGAATTCTGGAAATAAAAGCAGAAATAAACAAATGGGATCTAATTAAAATTAAAAGCTTCTGCACAACAAAGGAAAATATAAGCAAGGTGAAAAGACAGCCTTCTGAATGGGAAAAAATAATAGCAAATGAAGCAACTGACAAACAACTAATCTCAAAAATATACAAGCAACTTATGCAGCTCAATTCCAGAAAAATAAATGACCCAATCAAAAAATGGGCCAAAGAACTAAATAGACATTTCTCCAAAGAAGACATACGGATGGCTAACAAACACATGAAAAGATGCTCAACATCACTCATTATCAGAGAAATGCAAATCAAAACCACAATGAGGTACCACTTCACACCAGTTAGAATGGCTGCGATCCAAAAATCTGCGAGCAATAAATGCTGGAGAGGGTGTGGAGAAAAGGGAACCCTCCTACACTGTTGGTGGGAATGCAAACTAGTTCAGCCACTATGGAGAACAGTGTGGAGATTCCTTTAAAAATTGCAAATAGAACTACCTTATGACCCAGCAATCCCACTGCTGGGCATACACACCGAGGAAACCAGAATTGAAAGAGACACATGTACCCCAATGTTCATCGCAGCACTGTTTATAATAGCCAGGACATGGAAACAACCTAGATGTCCATCAGCAGATGAATGGATAAGAAAGCTGTGGTACATATACACAATGGAGTATTACTCAGCCATTAAAAAGAATTCATTTCAATCAGTTCTGATGTGATGGATGAAACTGGAGCCGATTATACAGAGTGAAGTAAGCCAGAAAGAAAAACACCAATACAGTATACTAACACATATATATGGAATTTAGAAAGATGGCAAAGACGACCCTGTATGCAAGACAGGAAAAAAGACACAGCTGTGTATAACGGACTTTTGGACTCAAAGGGAGAGGGAGAGGGTGGGATGATTTGGGAGAATGGCATTCTATCATGTATACTATCATGTAAGAATTGAATCGCCAGTCTATGTCTGACGCAGGATACAGCATGCTTGGGGTTGGTGCATGGGGATGACCCATTGAGATGTTATGGGGAGGGAGGTGGGAGGGGGGTTCATGTTTGGGAACACATGTAAGAATTAAAGATTTTAAAATTTAAAAAAAATAAAAATAATGAAATTAAAAAAAAAAACTCAATCCAGAAGAATATTTTAACACTTGACACTTTTTAGACACAAAATTTATTTTATTTAAACTTTAAGTATACATATATAATAATTTTTATAGAGAAATATAATCTAGCAATCAATAACATACTTTGAAGCATCAGAGCTCTGCATAGGACAAATGGAATGCCATGAAATAAGAGTTTCAGGAGAAAAAAGAACAACGTAAATTTTCCTCCTGTCACTCTAAAAGATGATGTAATTTCCAGCGGATGACACATCACTATGGTCTCCGGCATCTAACTAGATACATTGAGAAGAATGATGTGGCCATTTTATTATAAATGTTGTTATTTGTAGCATGAGGAATTACATTTTTGCAACAGTATATTCACATTTTAAATAAAAACAGTGGATATCAATGTGGTAGGAGATAAAGTGTGTGAGCAGGTAGTTTTAAAAAACAATGTGACGGGTACTGGCCTGGAGGCTGTCAGGGAAAGTGTCTCAGCAAAGGGGGCAGGTTCCCCCACACCCAGGACCTAAATCACGAGCAGGAAGAGACTGAGGGGAGAGGGGAGGGGTTGTTCTAGTTGTCCCAGGCAAAGGGAAGGGCTGGTGGGAGCCAGAGGGGAGACCCACCCCCTGGAGGAAGGAGAGGGTCCGGGAGCTGAGACAGGTGTAAGGAGGGGAGGGATGCAGGGTGGGGTGGGAAGGTCCACAGACCAGATGCAGGCTTCTAGGGGCCAAGCGTGCCAAGGGGAAGAGACCTGAAAGAAAACAACCCACATCCTGAAACAATGAAAGGAATCAACTACAATTCTGATTTCCCCTTGGACATTATATGCTGCCCAAAGTTTTATTTAGATCTTATGGAGAAGCCTGAACGAAATTTTTGGCCAACTCGATACCTTTTAGGACCCCCAACACAAATTCTCTTCCTATTTTTTTTAACCCTCCCACTTGTGGTTGGAGCTTGTCTGCAGCCTGTCTTTTGGGGAGCCTCCCATAGCACGATAAATACTGGGGACGATGGCAAGTGCTGTGGGGAGACACCGCAGCCACACAAGTGGGAACTTGTCACTTCCGGGGACATTCTGGGGACTGGGAGTGCCGGCCTCCTGCCACCTGCCCTGAGGGCATCTCTCTGGGAAATGCCCACAGAGACCCTACAGAGAAGCCTGCCCTCAGCCCCCCTCTCCTGACCAGGAAGCCGAGGCTCAGACGTGGCCAGGTCCCACGGCAGTGTGTGAGCGGGGACCCCTGCTCTGAGCAGACACCTCCCGCCACAGGGCTGGTGGAGCTGGAGGGAGACCAGCAGATAACGCTGCACCTGCTCTGCTCCTCTCTCTTGAAGCGGCATCAACACTGGGCTCCTGGCGGTTTGGGAGGAGATAAATAAACTTAATCTTCCAGAGAGTCAGTGAACCTGCGTTATTTCTGCTTTCTCGTAAAGTTTAACAACTTCCACCCAATTAATTACCGGGACAAAACACAGAAACAAAAAACATCTTGGATTCCCAAACTTCCATTGCTCTTAACACAATTTAACTCTTTTCCTCCACCCAAATTAGAAATCCCATTAGTAGCCTTAGGAGTTCGTCTTTAAATAGCTCATTACATTGAGTCTCATTAATTAGCAAGCTTGGGGCTGTATCACTCCTCCAGGCTGGTGGGAAGAGGAGCCGTCCCTCTGAAAATGGCCAGGTGACCTGTGATGCCGATGGAGAGACAGCCCAGGGTGCGGCGGGGTGGTACAGGAGACGCGAGGCCAAGGCAGCCAGCTCTCCTCCCCACACAGTGTCTATGGGGTCCATCCATGTGCCCCATTTCAGGCATTGCTTCCTTGGGACCCCAAGACTCATGAGGAGAGAAAAGCCTGGTGGGCATCTCGGGCGCTGGGAGGGGGCAGCCACCACTTCTGCAGGAGGAATTTCTAAAGCCCAGGGTGACAGCTCCACGGGAATCCTGGAGGAATAGCAAAGAAACCTGGCCTCTTCCTTCTTCTGGTTCACCTGGAGGTCCACCCCCGACTCTGCCCATGTGGTCTGTGTGAGGCTGACTCCGCCCCTGGCCCGGGTGTGGTCACGTGACTCAGGCCCATGCAGCTTAGAACATCACATCCCTGTGGCCTGAGTGGTTGGTTCAGGGGTGGACAGTTGGTTGGACCTACTTGGAGAAGAGGATAGGTCTCAGTGCATGTAACCCTGAGGAGATGCTGGCCAGGAAGGTACATGGACAAGGAAACCTGAGCCACAGGATGAGGAGAGACCAGGCCCTAAAGTCAGTGTGTGAGCTGCTGGAGCAGACTCTGCCTGATGCGGATCCATCTGCCGTTCTTTACATTCCACTTGTGCTGAGCCAGTTTGGGTGTTTTCTCATTCTGCTGGCCATTAGCACACTTCCCATCAGGGGCCTGGTTGCCAAAATTATCTCTGGGAACATTTGGAGGGTTTCTTGGGCTCATTCATTTAGTCCTGATGCTCTGAGCTGAATCTGCCATTGCCCACTGTAGGCTGTCACTTTGCCCCCAACACTGTGCTGGGATCTGAGCCCCAAAGTTGACCCTGCCCCACCTCCTGTGGCTCTGAGCCAAGTCCTCCCTCACACCTAGTCACCTCCCCCAGGGAAACACCCTCCAGCTTGTCCTTAGGGCCCCCTGCAGCTCAGGGTCTGCTGTGGGGGAGCTGGGACAGGAGGAAACCCCTGTGAGGCACCCCCCCCCCCCAGAATCCATGCTGGACACAGAGGCATCCTCATCAGGGTCTGTCTCGGGGGCTTCCTCACACCAGGAGAATCAGGACACAGGTCAGAACAGGTGGCTGCTGGAGATGCAGCAAAGAAGACTGGACTCCACGCCAGTGGTCTGAAGGATCTACATCCAGCCGTGAGGGGTGGTGGCTCCCTGGGCGTCAGGTCTGCAGGGACCCCAAGTCCTCATAAGGACTCATCTGCACTGGCTCCTTCAGCCTACCCACTAGCTTTGGGAGCACCCAACTCCCCATGTTGACCCTTCTCTGACCTAACATCCCTGGGGGACTTGCTCCCACCCAAACTGATGGAGGAAGCAACAGGGATCGTGGTGGCCACAAGGGTCTCAGGGCTTGCGGGCATCACCATCAGGAGCTGCAGGGGGCAGAGACCCCAGGAACCTCCATCAGCTCCTTGCTTTCAGCCAGGAGGGATTCCTGTGTAGCTGGAGGAGGCAGCTCCAGGAGCAGAAGGGAGGGACGCAAGGGCAGAGCTGACGACGGACACGTTCATCCCCAAATGTTCTCTCCTGGGACCCCAGGTGAGCACAGGAGCAGGGAGGGAGGTGGACAGGACTCTGCTCCTTGACCTCCTCCAGGAGTACTGACATGAAGCAGGGACCATCCAGGACTGGAGCCTCAGAGATGCTCTTTCCAGGCTAAGTCCTGGGGTTTCCTCCTCGTTACAAAAGATGAGAAGAGACTCCCTGGAGGCCTATTAAATTTCAGTCCTTAAACAGGAATGTAGAGTTTAGAGGGACATTTTCCCAAGAGCAGGCCTGTCCTCTTTTCCTCCCTCTATGGCCCAGAGACGGTTTGCTCGCTGGGAGGAGGAGGGACTGTCTGTATTATCATCACTGACCTGGACTCAGGGCTCTGGGCACCGCATGGTGCTTTTCCTGCCAGGCAGGGGCTAAACGTTCCCACCTGCTCATTCATTAATCCTCAAAGCAACCCCGTGGGGCTCCCCTGCTGTGATTTTGCTCCCATTATACAGATGAGGAAACCAAAGTCCTGAGAGGCTGAGTGGACCCTCCGGCTCTGCACCTGGTACCTGGAGGAACTCGGGGGACCCTGGAGGAGGTCACCTGCTGGCCCTGCGCTGAGGGCATGGTTCAGGGCTGGCCGCTGCCCACCACTCCCCTGGTCCAGGCACCAGAGCATTTACAGGTTGGGTGACCCCAGTGTTCCCCACGTGCCTAGGCAGAGGTCACCATCACGTCACCCTGGGGAGCCCTCCGGGCACATCTTTGCCGAGTGTGGTCTCTGTCGAGTCTCCTCCTGGGCACCGAGGTCAGAGGGCGGCACTCGTGACCTCACCTGGGGAGGCTCCTCCCAGAGATGGGGGAGTGGGGGAGGGGAACCCCGAGGGTGGTAATGACAGGGGTGCCAGGGTAAAGAGGAGCCTGGGCTCCCCCACAGCAATGGGGAGCCAGGGAAGGTTGTAGAGGAAGGTCGGTCTGCCCTGGGGTCCCCAGGGGGCCCTCTTGGCCCGTGCAGAGGCTTCAACCACATCCTCCTCACAGCGGGCCCCTCCCACCCTGCCTTGTGTCACCTCTGCCCTGAGAGAGGTCACAGCTGCTGGGAGGGCCCCAGCAGGATGTTTCCAGCTGCAAATCCCTTCATTCAGGGCCCCTGTGTCTGCGAGGTCAGAGGCTGAGCTAGAAATAGCCCCGCGGTGACCCCCTCACAGGGCAGGGTGTCTGACCACGGGCCCGGGCCCCCTTCCTGCTCAGGAGGGAGGCGATCTGAGCCGGCGGAGGCGGCTCCCAAACAAGGCCGCCTTGTGTGGCTCTCTGAGGGCCTTTCAGAGTGGCCCCTCCTCCCCGGAAGGCCCAGCTGCAGCCCCTCCTCACAAGGAACCTCTGGGCCCTTCCCCAGCTAGGAGGGGAGCAGTCAGGGTGGGGGTGTGTGTGAGAGGACCCCACAGCTGCCCCTCCCGCCCCGCCCCCTCCAGACACTGGGCTGCGGGGGACTCGGGGTCTGTGGTCTGCTGACCTACATGGGGAGACATGGTAACTAGAGGTTCGGGGACCAGGCACCTGGACAGGGTGGGGCCCCGCTAGGAATGGCTTTTCCTGAGTGTCCCGGGTGGGCAGCTGCCCTTCCACCTGGGGTTCAGACTGAGAGGCTTCTGTTTCAGGCCAGCCCTGCAGGTGCTATGACACCCCGAGGTGTGTGTCAGCCCCCCCAGGAGGGGCCCCTTCCCAGTCCTCACAGGAGCCCAGGAGTCAGCAGACACCCGGAGCCACTGGGGCCTCAGACCCCCCCACCCAGGACCCCTGTAGACCAGCCCTGGACGCACGCTCTGTGGGCAGGGCCCAGGAGGGCTGCCCTCCACCACCTTTCCGTCTTTGCAGGCTGGCTGTGCTCCCATTGACGACTGACTATCGGCGGACAGATTGACCTTCTCAGGGAGAGACAGCCTAACGGTCGATTGCTCTGAGCAGGCCAGGCCTTGAGCAACAGCAAATCGGGGTGCACACTGTCCACCTGCCCAGGGTCACCAGAGCTTCTCCAGGTCATCCTGTTCCTCTCAGGCCTGTCCAGCTCCGTTACCAGCAGCAGCAGCCCCCACTTCCTCCTGACAGAAGGTTCTGGAACATCCCCCTGAACCCTCAGTCTCCTGGCATGGTCGAGGATGTGTCCTGTGGCTGTACATCCTCCAAACTGGGGGAAGCTGGCTCCCGAATGTCTAAAAGATGTGACCTGATGGTCTCCTGTGTCCCCGGAAAGCCCTCCCAGCAAGGGACAGCGGGGGTCTTGGGACGCTGAGCTCTAAGGCTCCAAGATTTGCTGGCAGCTCCTTCTGGAGGAAACAGAGAAAGTCGTGGTCCAGAGGGGCCTGGTTCTCTGAGGTTTGCAGAATAAGCAATGTGGGCCAACTCGGAGATGGGAAAGCGCTTTCAACAAACTGGAAGAAGCCGGTGGAGAGGTGGGGCGGTGTCTCCACACTGCGTGTGCCTGTGCCTGCACATGTTTGTGGGCGGGTTCTTTGTGCGCCTTCCTGTCCACATGTTGGACATGTGTACGGGTGTGTGCCTGTGTATGGGTGTGTGCGCACACAGGTGTGCCCCCGTGTGCTTGCGTGAGTGCATGTGTCTGTTTCTGTGTGAGTCTGTGTACGGGCTTGTGTGTGCATGTGGTGGATGCGTGCAGCACGCGTGTGTGCATGTGTGTGCACACATGCTGCTCTGCATCTGCAGAGCTGAGTCAGCTCTGGGCACCCCCTGTTGCCGGGAGAGCGCGGGCAGAGGCCAGGCCTGAGCACCCTGTTCTCTCTTCCACCCACTCTGGCCTCACCCACCCAGCTCACCCCCCACTGAGCTCCTCCAGCCCCAGCTCCTACCGCTCCTCCCCCAGCACCGGGCGGGCCCAGCACAGACACTGGGACTGAATGCACCCGAGCCCAGGGGGCTCAGGGTCCAAGGCCCAGGTTCACGGCCAGTTCCCCCCGCCGCCCTCCACGCTGCTGAGGAAACAGCCTGGAGTACACAAACTTCCTTCTCCACTGGAAACCTTGGAGCTTCTCTCTGGGGATGTCTGCCCGTTCTCATCTGCTCTCCAGCGTCATCCGTGTGGAGAGGAAACCTCAGGGGTTTCTGAACGGAAGAACCCCGGAGGCTCGTGAAACCCCCGGAGGCTCGTCCTCATTTGGATCCCCGGGGGATGGAGGGAGAGCAGGGGTGGAAGAGGGCTGAGAGCAGCTCGGGCGGTGACAGGAGCCCAGCCTGGAGGAGAGAGGGCCACGGCTCCTCCGCTTCATCCACACTGTTCCCAGGGAAGAGCCTTTTCCTCCAGAGGCTGCCTGTGAGGGGGCCTCACCTGACAGTAGATTAGAAGCTTCTAGAAGCCTTGTGAACAATGCAAGTGCGTGGGTCCAGCCCAGACTCTAGGTCATAGTGTGGGGGAGAGACCTGGACACTTGCGTTCTACTAAACTGCCTGGTCAGTCCTGTGTCTACAGTGTGTGAGGACCAGCGATGGAGGGAAAGCCGGGGGTTCTGCAGGGGACGTGCTCCTCCTTCCTGCTTTCCCCCCTCCCTCTCTCCTTCACTCCCTCCTTTCTTCCTCTGTCCATTCATCAGTGCTGGGGGCACAAAGGTGACCAGGCGGGTGCTCGTGGCATCCACATTCCAGTAGGTTGATGGGCTGTCTGCAGGGGCCGCACAGGACACAGGGACCCAAAGGGTCACCTGATGGGATGATGGAGTCTGAGGGTCAGGACCAGGCAGTGATGCCAGCAGAGCAGACTGCTGGAGGTCTGAGAGTGACTCCGTCTGAGAATGCGTGGCCACCAGAACTTCTGAGGCCTCACCATTTGCACAACTGAATCGCTTTTCAGGCCATCAGGCCCTGAACATATGATGCATAATGAACCCCTGAGGCCTTTCCATCCTCTGGAGGCTGCTCTCTGCACAGGAGGCTGCTCAGAGCGCCAAAGGCTGCTGCCCCCATGGTGAATTATGGATGGCTCTAAGAGTTTCTCCTGCACAGCTGAGCCCATCAAATATTCATAGCAGCACAAAACATTCACCTCCCAGCAAATCGGAGGCTTTGGAGGGAAGGACCCCAGCTGTGAGAGGGGCAGAGAAGAAGCAGGGCACCTGAAGCACCCTCCCCTGTCCGTGTGACTCCAGCAAAACTGAACCACAGCTCCTCCCTACCAGACTCCAAAGAGGAGGCAGGTAAGTTGGTAACCCAGAGGGTTCATTCACTTATCAGAAAGCACTCACGGAACACCTGCTGTGTGCAAGTCCTGTGCCAGGCATGAGGAGCCACAGTGAACGAGGGGCCAGGACTGTGTCCTGAAGGAGTCTATGTCCTTCAGGGCTTGGGGAGGCCAGGACACCCAGCGGGACTGGAGACCCAGGGAAGCCCAGAAGTTGGTATGGAGCAGCGGAGTGGATGTCAGTACCCCTCCCCTGATGGGGAAGCTAGAAAGAAATAGGATGGAATTTTGAGTTGGCTTTGGGTAGCTCTGTCAATGGGAGGTGCAGTTATTGGTCCCAAGGCCTTGGATGAGGTCCTGTGTCCTCTGGACATGACCTGCTCAGGATTCCAGCCATGGACCCACCAAACAGTGCAAGGGTAGAGTACATTCTGTCCCCATGCTATTGGGAAACTGGGGGTTCAGGTGACTAGACCCCCCACACAATGCTGGTTTGAATCAAGCATTCCAGTTGGAAAGAGGGACCAGAGGGCAAAGTCCATTCTAGGGGAAAAGACACCTTCACCCCTGCCTGCCCGCCCATCAGTGATGCTCATCAGAAGACCTGCCAGGGCCTGGGCCAACTAGTCAGTGATAAACAGTTTCTCCTAATGAAGCGCTTTAGAGCAAGAGCTGGTGCAGTCAATGTGCTGCTGTCTCCAGGCTCTGGGGGTGGGAGGAAGTCATCAATCACTACCAGGAAAAGAGAGGGTTTTATTGGCCCCACTCATTTGCTTACCAGGGAGATGCTCCAGGAAAAGAACAATTTTCATTAAAACCCTGATAGTCAATGGGTTTGCTTATTTGATGGTTGAGGAGAGGCTGAATGTGTGAAGATAAAATCAGGATGAATTCAGAAGGTGTGGGAGGAGGAGACAGACCAAAAACACCTGTGTGTGTGTTTCTCTCTGTGTCTCTCCCTCTCTGTCTCTCTCTCTGTCTCTTTCTGTTTCTCTCTGTCTCTCTCTCTTTGCTGTTCCTATATTTGAATCCCAGTTGACCCCTCTCCAAGGACAACTTTGAGCATAAGAGCTAGAAGACTCTTCTCATCAATTACTTGAATCTTACTGAAATCCAGTGGCTAACTTGGAGCTCTCCATTAAATTACACTAAGGGATTTTTTTCTTCTGCACTTATTTTTCATACAGAAATCCCCAAAGCAGCTGTGTTCCCACCCCTAGCTCAGCCCGCAGGCTCAGACCACAGCCCCGGCCACAGGATTTCACTGGGCAGCTTCTCCCAGGAGACTCTGTGAGGCCCGCCAAGGATACTCCACTTTCCACACCAACTGTCCCTGAACGCCAAGCTTTGGACTGCTGTCAGGTGGATTCAGCTCTCAGGGTCTGGCAGACAGTGCAAGGGCAGCTTCACTTTCTTGTTCCAAAGGAGTGGACCTGTAGAGGGTCTAGGGTGTCAGTGTGTCCCTGAGATGCACAGCATATGAGCCCTGGGGTGTCAGTAGTTCTGACATGAGAGGAGGGCTTCCAGGAGCAAGAGGCAGGGCAAGGGGAGTCCCAGGGTGATGGAAAAGGGCATCTTGAGGACCCTGGGGCTCTGGGAACACCGTGATCTAAGTGGCCCATCAAGGATCAGAGAGAAGGGACCTGACCAGAATGGCAGGGGCGAGGCAGCCCGGAGGGCCGCTGGGCTGTGCACACAGAGGGAACCCAACCCAGACAGGACAGGACAGAGGGTCCAAGGGAGCCCCTCGGCAGGTGAGGTCAGCAGAGCAGCGGGCAGGTGGGTGGGATGTCTGAAGGCAAGATTTTGGTCAGTTGACAGAGAACGTGGGGTTGAATTTCTGACAATAAAGGAAATGCATAAACAAGATGGTTTCCAGCTTGAGGATGAATGAAATACTCAGAAAATAGAAAGTTAGCCCCTTCGTGTCCTGGCGGGGCAGTGAATGGGGCTCCCTGATGTGACCAATGAGTCCCAGGTCTAACCCACGTTGTGACAGACCCACCACACCCAGGAGAGGGGTTGGGTGGATGACACCAAGGGTGGGGGAGACGCTCGCCCTGGGTTTTGTGTTTCAGGGTGGACGCAGGGACCATGTCCTGGTCCTCCGGCCCCGCTCTCCTCTCCCGCTCCTCTCTCATCTTTTCTGCTCTCTTGCACAAACACTTCCTTTACTTCATAGTCCAGCATTTTTACCATTCTTGCCTTTTTAATCACATTTGAATGCTGTTTTTAATAGCATCCCATTCTTATTATATGGGCATAGTGTCTTTCTTTTATCTCCCTGAGTACGTTAGTTAATAGCTATAGTCTGAAATCATCTTCTCTCTCCATAAACACCATTTTTTCCCCTCATTTATTTTTAGCCTCTGCTTTCATGTTCCACATTTTTTTCTCCATCTGTTGGGCTCTTATTTTCAGTTGCAGGACGGAGAAGCTAGTGGCAAGCTCCGTGCTCTCAGGCGTGGCCTTGTGATATGAATTTGTTGGGCCATTTTCTTGGGAAACCCCTCAAGTCAGAGCCCATGGGGCTTTCTTCATGATCTAGCCAGATTTAGGGGGCAGGAAGACCCCTCCCACCTCCCCAGCGTGGGTTCCGGCTTCACAGAGCCGATGGGCGGTACCTTTTCCCGGGGGCTTCCTGCCGGCACGTCCTCCGCTGCCCTGGCTGCCGGGTTAACACTTGCTTCAGGTCCTGTTCCTACCTTCCCAGTGGGTCCTCAGGAGGACATGGCCAGCATCTGCACCTTTAGCCAGGAGTCCCCACTGCATTCTGAGAGACCTGAGGCTGGGCACCCTCAAGGCCACGCCGAGGTCTCAGGAGGGGAAAGGGACTCCGGCAGTGCTACTCTGGCTCTAGTTTGTGTGTGAATCACTGGAATCTTTTCAAAGTGCAAATTCTGATCCAGCAGGTCTAGGGGTCAAGACTCTGCATTCTAGTGAGCCCCGGGTGATGATGCTGTTGGCCCTCGGCCACCCCTGAAGTGGCAAGGACCTGAGGGACAGCACCCAGGACCAGAGAGGGCAAAGACGGGTGAGCCTCCGGACCGGGCTCCATGTGGCTGCCTGTTCTGGGCTCAGGTGTGGCTCAGGTGTCCATGGCTCCTTCACCTGCAGGAGCCCCAAAGGCAGCCGTCCCCTGTGTGTGCATAGCTGTGTCGTGTCGCTGGGAAGAGGCCACATGGATCACAGGCCTGGCGGACCTGCAGCCTCTGGCCTGAGGGGTGAGCTGGGCAGAGCCACACCCCTGTCCCCGTGGCCAGGGCCTGTCCCCTCATCCGCCCACCTGTTCCTCTCAAGGGGCCTCAGTCACACCCATAGCTTCGATCACCAGTCAGCACCACATGCACGCCTGACCCCTACCAGGTATTTACTGTTGCGGGAGCCACCACAGGAACCTCTGGGCAGAGGTCAGAGAGGGGTGGCGGGTGGGGGGTGGAGGCAGAAGATAGATGCGTTCTAGGCTAGACATTTACAACCAGCCTCCTGACTGAACTTTGAGATGGAAATGACAGGAACACAGTAAATGGCTGCACTTTATCTCCTGTAGACACTAAGATAAGCGTCATGGCAGGGGCAGGGAAGAGCTGAGCCCTGCTTGGCTGAAAGATCAAGAGGTCACATATTTCTCATCCTTGGGGTCAGGGAGGCCTCAACTGCACATGTGCAGAAGATCTCCTCTGGATCATAAGAGGAGGGGATGCCAGCCCATAATAAGTATTGCTAGCTTCCCAAAGACCTTATGTCAAAATGCATCTTGGCTAGGGCAGTGCATGTACAGGAGGGCCCAGGGACAAATCAACTGTGGGGTCAAAGCAAGATGACTGGCCAGAGGAAAACAAAAGCCCGTGAGACTGTGCCCTTATAAGTGATTTGAACTTTCCCAAAACCCAGCTGTCTGAGCTCACCTGCATGTTTGTCCACATATATCCTGCTTTTCTAATAAATGCTTACTTTCCCCTCTACCTTCCATCTCTTTGTCAAATTCCCTTTTAAACTGATGAAATCCAGGGCCCAGACTCCTGCCACCGGCCCTCATGGTGTAGTGGTTAGGATCTGGCACTCTCACTGCCATGATCAGGGCTTGATCCCCGTTCAGGGAACTAAGATCTGGAGTCAAGCTGCTGCTCACTGCTGTCTCCCCAGAATCAGGGGGAGAAACACCAGCACAGAGCCCAGTGTGAACCAGGGGGTCTTGTGGTTTTCCAGGGGCTCTCGACAGGCTGGGACATTTAGCAACACTGGGCCCGTATGACCATTGTGATCTGGGGGCCATGGCAGCCACCCTCTTCCAGCCCCATCAGCCACGGGGAGCTCCTCACTTCTGCCACACACCTGCCTTATGGTATGTGAGCATACCATATGCTAATAACACTCTGTGTTATTAGCATGACGTGGATCACCCAGATGGCCCTGAACAAGATGAAACCTTCTTTCTCAGACTGGTGTGGTCCCATTCAACCCAGGCAGGAAAGAGGAAAATGTGAAAGGTTCCTAACAGCAGAAAGCTAATGAGCAGTGGGGACAGCCGCCTTGGCAGGAGGAGCACAGACGCTTGGGGTGTGTGTTGGGAGGGAGACAGGATCTGCAGACACAGATATTTAATTTCCGCTAACACCTTAGCCACAGGCCCCTAGTGGAGGAGTACCAGATCAGATCCCAAAATGAGCAATTAGAGAAATTGGCTTTTAAATGAAGCGCCTATGGCAGAGTAATTTGATTTCAGAAAATATCATAATTCAAGACTCAGACGGGAGGAAGTCAGCCTTCTCTCCACAGCTGGGGAGGGGGAAAGAGGCAGGACCTGGGACACCATCCTGCCAGGCAGGAGTAGAGATGGGCAGGGGTTCTGCTTCACAGGATGGCCCAGGGTCCTGACAGTGCCCCAGGCTCACCCTCTCCTGTTCAGAACACAGGCTCTGGGGCCCCTGAGGACTGGTAGACCCCTGGGTGGGCACAGAGTAGGGACATACGGGGGCCATGTGATACAATAATGGGGTGGACAATGCAGGGGAAGATGGAGGACAGCAGAGCTGGGGCGCAGGGACCTGGGCCACCTCCAGCTCACCTGGGGCCATTTGGGACTGAAGCAATAGGCGCCCCCTGCTGGGCTGATGAATTAGCACAAACAGTCCTTGCAGGCACAGCCCTGATTACAGCCCAGGTCCAGGGGGCTGAAAGCAGGCTGGGCTTCTCTCCATAGACCCCCGAGCCTGGAGTGCAAAGGCTTCCTGACCGGGACATAGAAGAGCCATTATCCACCTCGTGGGCCACTGGACAGTCCTGCCCTTACTCCACTGCCCTCAGGACATCTCTGCCCCAGAACATGGAAGCCCTCCTCCAGGGGATCTTCCTAACTCAGGGACTGAACCCACGTGTCCTGTGTCTCCTGCATTGCAGGCAGATTCTTTACTGCTGAGCCACCCAGGGAAGCCCCCATAGGAGGAGCAGTCAGGGTTACACTGTATAAACAGACCCTGGGCCTCTGTTCAGCTGCCCTGGTAGCTCAGACAGTAGCTCGTCTGCCTGCAATGCAGGAGACCTGGGTTCAATCCCTGGATTGGGAAGATCCCCTGGAGAAGGAAATGGTAACCCACTCCAGTACTCTTGCCTGGAAAATCCCATGGATGGAGCACCCTGGTAGGCTATAGTCTGTGGGGTCGCAAAGAGTCGGACACGACTGAGCGACTTCACTTTCATGGGCCTCTGTTCTGCTGGGCCTCACTAAGCTAGACCTGCAGTAACAGCAGCTCATTTAGACCCAACACCTAGACAGCCCGGGACACCAAAACTTTGTTTGGTCACAGAAAAACTGAAACCAGAATCACTTTCTAAGGCATGACATTGAAGAGATGGCATCTTCATTGCCTCCCAGCCAGGACCTTCCCTCCTACCTGCTCTTACATCCTCACTGCACACACCTGGGCACCAGGCACCATGCTGCCCCTTCACAGCTTCACCCCAGTGGACGCCGTGCAGATGCTAACCCCTATAGCAGGCACCCTGGTGGGGGGGTGGTCTCCTCAGCCCACCCTGACACTCCTGTTCTGAGAAGCAGCCCACACCTGCTATCCAGCAAAGCAGCCAGCCTACAGCCTGGGTCTGTCTCCATCAGCTGCCAACCTCTATGGGGTCACCTTTCTTCAGGGTGCCCTTGGGCTTCCCCTTCCCCATGCTCTATTGCAAATGAGTCTATTCCTTTCAGAAGAGATTTTGGGCCCCTCTGTACCCTATCCTAGGCATCATCTCTGAAGCCTCAGCTCTGGAAATGAACCTTGGGATGATGGCAACCTCCCCTCTGTGTGGCCACCCTGCCTTCACCATGGAGCACCCGTAGAATGAGGAGGAAACAGTGGCAGCCCCTGGGGCTTGCTGCCCTGGTGCAAAAGCACCAACTCACAGTTGGGGCAAGGCAATCAGGGCCCCAGTATTCTCAGTGGTGGGGCCCCTAAGGAAAGCTACGATTCTAAAGTGGGGGCTTGGCCTGTTGAAACGGGGAGTGGGTGGGGGGAGTGGGATGGGAAATCTGAAGGTGGCTCCTCCTGGGAAGCAAGTCCACAGTCTGCGTGCTGGGGAGGCTCGGGGCTGGGGGCTGAGGGGCTGGGAGCTGGGGGTGTGGTTGCAGGAGGCTAAGGGGTTGAAGGCTGGGAAGCTTCAGGGTTGGGGACCAAGGGGCTGGAGGCTGGGGGTTGGGGGAATGGGAGATTGGGGACTGAGGGCTGACCGGCTGGGGGGTAGGGGCCGAGGGACTGGGGGCTGGGGGACTGGGAGGCTGAGGGCTGGGGTTTGGGGACTGATGGCTGAGGGACGAGGGATTAGGGGCTGGGAGACTGGGGGTTTGGGAACTGGTGACTGAGGGGCTGGTGGGTAGGGGCTTGGGGACTGGGAGGCTGAGGGGCTGAGGGTTGGGGGACTGGGGGCTGAGAACTCTGTGTTCTTGGCTGTGCCCATCTGGACTGGAGTCTCAATCTTTGAAATGAGAGGAGGACCGGGAAGCAAGTCTTGGTTCAAATATCACAGACTCTCAACTTTCTGATGAATTCCCTTAGATTTCTTGAATGGATATTTCTTTGTTTGACCTTAGAATCATTTCTGGGGACTTTAAGTTGTGTGTTTTTTCAAATATATTTTTCTGGCAGTCTCAGCGGGGAGCATCCTCACTCTGTCATACAGGAGCGGACTTCAGTCAACCTCTGACTTAAGTATGACCATAGCAGTTTTCCTGGGGGGTTATTTCTAGACCTAGTGGAGAAGGGATGAAAGCAATGCTTCATTCCAGGTCTGCCTCACATGTACACTGGTTCCTTGCAGGGCTATTCGAATTCAATAGTTGTGAAATCTACCACAGGAACATGCCTGTATAGATTAAAGCATAGTCATAAAAAATGAACACCCAATGGGATACCAAGGGTCTCAGATTAAACTCGGATTTCCAGCTGAAGATGTAACTGAGCTGAATCCCTCATCATATCCGATGATGGGCTGGAGCGGACTGGAGACCACTTTCCCCAGGTAGTGCCCCCTTCATCTGGATTTCTGCCTGCCCTGTGAGCAGGTGAGTTTTATCCCTCCAGTCTTCCCTTAACAAGGTCATTGTCCTGCAGAGAGGCCTCTCAATGCTGTTACGAGGCTACGTTCCCTTTTGAGATGAGCGATGCCATGACAAGTCACCCATGAAGCCTGGAAAGCCTTAGGCAGCTGGAGAAACCAGCCTGGTCACTGAGCACAGTTATCCTGCAATTGTGTCAGTGGTAATCCCAGCCCAGGAGCCTTCAGGCCACAGGTCTCTCGATGAGGAGACTTGTTAACAAGTTGCTCTGAGTACAGTCATCATGGGGTCAAATAAGCCCCCCAGAGGGTTATTGCAAGTTCCTGTAGCAGGAGAATGCTGGAGGTCACAAATTCTCCCTAAGATCAGACCCTTCAATTTCACTGCACCATCTCAGACTCAGACGAGGATTCCATACAAAAATATTGGGAGAAAATACAAAAATACAAAAAAAAATTGGGACAATAAAGCAAGCTGTCAGAAACTGTTGTTGGTGAATGGCCCACAAGGAGGAGAAAAAAGTGACAAGCGGTCCTGGGTGTGTCTGAATGGATTGTGCAGAAAGAAGAGCAGGTTCCCAGGGTTGAGACACAAAGAGAATCTGCATTTAGATGTTACTTAAAGAAGGAAGTTGAGCTGGCAAGGGTAACCCAGAAGAGTGTCCAGAGACCTGGGAGAAAAACCAGGGAAGTTTAATGACAGACAAGTCGAGAAAGTAGAGGGTTTCCAGAAGAGAAGGGCCCACTCACCTTGGCTTCCCGCTATGGTTTCCTCCAACAGTTGCTTCATTCTTCTTCCTCTTCTTCACCAGATTCCTCCAAAATTCCATCTGCATGCAGAAGGCCTGCCCCCCCACCACCACCAACGCACACAGAAGCCTGAAGATATGGTTTTTCTTTTCCAGTTCAGTGCAGTTCAGTCACTCAGTCATGTCCACCTCTTTGCGACCCCATGGACTACAGCACGCCAGGCCTCCCTGTCCATCACCAACTCCTGGAGTTTACCCAAACTCATGTCCATTGAGTCAGTGATGCCATCCAACCATCTCATCCTCTGTCGTCCCCTTCTCCTGCCTTCAATCTTCCCCAGCATCAGAGTCTTTTCAAATGAGTCAGCTCTTTGCATCAGGTGGCCAAAGTATCACAGTTTCAGCTTCAGTATCAGTCTTTCCAATGAATACTCAGGACTGATCTCCTTTAGGATGGACTGATTGGATTTCCTTGTAATCCAAGGGACTCTCAAGAGTCTTCTCCAACAGCACAGTTCAAAAGCATCAATTCTTCAATGCTCAGCTTTCTTTATAGTCCAACTTTCACATGCATACATGCTGCTGCTGCTGCTGCTGAGTCGCTTCAGTCGTGTCCAACTCAGTGCAACCCCATGGACGGCAGCCCACCAGGTTCCCCCATCCCTGGGATTCTCCAGACAAGAATACCATAGTGGGTTGCCATTTCCTTCTCCACATCCATGCATGACCACTGGAAAAGCCATAGCCTTGACTAGAAGGACCTTGTTGACCAAGTAATGTCTCTGCTTTTTAATATGCTTTCTAGGTTGGTCATAACTTTCCTTCCAAGGAGTAAGCATCTTTTAATTTCAGGGCTGCAGTAACCATCTGCAGTGATTTTGGAGCCACCCAAGTAAAGTCAGCCACTGTTTCCACTGTTTCCCCATCTATTTGCCATGAAATGATGGGACCAGATGCCATGATCTTAGTTTTCTGAATGTTGAACTTTAAGCAAACCTTCTCACTCTTCTTTTTCACTTTAATCAAGAGGCACTTTAGTTCTTCACTTTCTGCCATAAGGGTGGTGTAATCTGCATATCTGAGGTGATTGATATTTCTCCCGGCAATCTTGATTCCAGCTTGTGTTTCTTCCAGCCCAGGGTTTCTCATGATGTACTCTGCATAGAAGTTAAATAAGCAGGGTGACAATATACAACCTTGATGTACTCCTTTTCCTATTTGGAACCAGTCTGTTGTTCTATGTCCAGTTCTAACTGTTGCTTCCTGACCTGCATACAGGTTTCTCATGAGGCAGGTCAGGGGGTCTGGTATTCCCATCTCTTTCAGAATTTTCCACAGTTCATTGTGATCCACACAGTCAAAGGCTTTGGCATAGTCAATAAAGCAGAAATAGATGTTTTTCTGGAACTCTCTTGCTTTTTCCATGATCCAGCGGATGTTGGCAGTTTGATCTCTGGTTCTTCTGCCTTTTCTAAAACCAGCTTGAACATCCGGAAGTTCATGGTTCACATATTGTTGAAGCCTGGCTTGGAGAATTTTGAGCTTTATTTTACTAGTGTGTGAGATGAGTGCAATTTTGTAGTAGTTTGAGCATTCTTTGGCATTGCCTTTCTTTGGGATTGGAATGAAAACTGACCTTTTCCAGTCCTGTGGCCACTGCTGAGTTTTCCAAATTTGCTGGTATATTGAGTGCAGCACTTCACAGCATCTTCTTTTAGGATTTGAAATAGCTCAACTGGAATTCCATCACCTACACTAGCTTTGTTTGTAGTGATGCTTCCTAAGGCCCACTTGACTTCACATTCCAGCATGCCTAGCTCTAGGTGAGTGATCACACCATCGTGATTATCTGGGTCATGAAGATCTTTTTTTGTACAGTTCTTCTGTGTATTCTTGCCTCCTCTTCTTAATACCTTCTGCTTCGGTTAAGTCCATATCATTTCTGTCTTTTATTGGACCCATCTTTGCATGAAGTGTTCCCTTGGTATCTCTAATTTTCTTGAAGAGATCTCTAGTCTTTCCCATTCTATTGTTTTCCTCTATTTCTTTGCATTGATTGCTGAGGAAGGCTTTCTTATTTCTTCTTGCTATTCTTTGGAACTCTGCATTCAAATGGGTATATCTTTCCTTTTCTCCTTTGCCTTTTGCTTCTCTTCTTTTCACAGTTATTTGTAAGGCCTCCTCAGACAGCCATTTTTCTTTTTTGCATTTCTTTTTTCTTGGGGTGGTCTTGATCCCTGTCTCCTGTACAACGTCACGAACCTCATTCCATAGTTCATCAGGCACTCTGTCTATCAGATCTAGTCCCTTAAATCTATTTCTCACTTTCACTGTATAATTGTAAGGGATTTGATTTAGGTCATACCTGAATGGTCTAGTGGTTTTCTGTACTTTGTTCAATTTAAGTCTGAATTTGGCAATAAGGTTTATTTATTTATTTGGCTGTGCTGCATCTTAGTTGCAGCACTTGGGATCTTTGATCTTTGTTTCAGCATGCAGGATCTTTAGTTGTGGCATGTGGGATCCAGTTCCCTGCCCAGGGATCGAACCCAGGCCCCCTGCATTGGGAGCTTGGAGTCTTAGCCACAGGACCACTATGGAAGTCCCAAGCAAAAAGATTTGAAGTCTCCTCCATTTAAGAAACAGGTTCAACTGCAAAAGCATCTCTTGGCTGCAAGGCCAGATTCTCAGAGAAAGGGCTCTGGTTGGGCCACTTGCATCACGTGTCCCTGAAAATCTAACCAACTGTGTCCTACAGAGAGGAGTCATGTTGTGGACACTTACATCTGAGACCACTCAGAACGAGCAGAGTTCCTGGCTCCTTATGACCAATCATTCCAATGGACCATATCCCAGCCTTGCCCACGGATGTCTTCAACCTTAGAAACAGTGGGGGCATTCATTCCCCATTGTGGTCCCAAAAGACACATGATTAATTTCTAAAATTGACCATCAGAAGTTTACACTACAAGTACAGACAGGAAAGGCCCCCATCAACGTTTCACAGGCATCTTTTTATGCCTCATGCCCTGCCCATCAGGTGAGGGGAGCCAGAGCCATTTCGTTCCTGGTGCTCTTTATTTGATTCCCCACTGGCTCAGTGGTAAAGAACTGACCTGCCAATGCAGAGACGCAGGCTCAGTTTCTGGGTCAGGAAGATCCCCTGGAGAAGAAAATGGCAGCCCACTCCAGTACTCTTGCCTGGGAAATCCCATGGACTGAGGAGCCTGGCAGGCCACAGTCCATGGGGTCACCAAGAATTGAACACAACCCAGTGACTGAGCATACATACATACTCTATTTAACCACAGTGACTAAAGTCCAACATGAAATTCCTTGCAGCTGAGAACCCAGAGCTTCCCCACGATGGGCCCAGTGCCTGAGTCCCTCTTGATCAGAGATACCAGCACAACCAGCTCCCACATCCCTCCTAGGAGGAGGAGACCTGCGCTGTCCACACTGAGCGGGGGAGGCTGAGCACTGCCCTCCAGGTGTCCCTGCCCCAAGGTTCTCATCTGCCACTGTCTGACCCCACTCCTGACTTCAGCTTCTGCTTTTTGAGTCAAACAGCAAAATTAGGTTTCAGATGTGTTAGTTAGCTGTGGTAACCCTCCACAAGAAGCAGACTGGCTATGGGGATTTTCCTATTGAATCTTACTGGTCACAAGCCACACAATCTCAACCTTGTTTTGCAGGCTGAATGAAATTGTGACAGTTCTGATTTCCCATTGGAGGCCAGTCATTGAAACATGTGTTTCCATTCATGATGGAGCCCCGAAATCCACATGCCAGAACTTGGGGACCCCCTGCTCAGTTCTTCCAAAACTGTTAAACACAGAAGTTCCCAAAGCAAAGCATCTGCATTGCCTACCATGGAATGTATCCTAACATTGTTTCTATATCAACCAGCTCCTTGTCTACTCCCAATACAAAACAGTAGCAAGGAAGTACTGGGGTACATGAAGCAATCCCCGAAACTAGGCTTAAAAAATGAATCACATGGCATTTCATTTCATCATAAATTATCTACAGTTTCTTAGAAATAACCATAGAAATTACAATGAGGCAATACACATAAAATATCAATATAGGTTTGTATTTAATTCTAAAATAAATAGATTTGAGACTGCTTATTCCCAGGATTGCTTAGAATGATCACATGGCAAAAGCAAATGTCTCTAATCTGTTTTTACTTCTATCTCTTGTCCATTTAACTGACTCTCTATGAAACAATTCAAACAAAATCTACATCCTATGCAGTGGAAGGGAAATAAAATTCTCTCGTCCCAGTGGTATTTTAATTAGAGATAACCTATCTCAGATATAAACTCAGGGGAAAATTCCCACTGAGACTGCAGTGCCACTAACTGAGAATCTTTGAAATTGTATTCTCCTGATTTAATGATCTTTGCTGAACATATCCAACAGTTAGATCTTTTTCTTCTTTTACAGTTTTCACTCAATGAATTCTATGGTAAAACAAAAATGTCAAGCCATCTGGGCATACGAGAAGGCCATAACAAACTATACCACAGAGAGTGTTGCTGAATGGAAAAGGCAACAGACATCAACAAAACAAGCTACTAGTAATTGGAGAAATCATATTAAAGAAGCAGCCCCTAGGAAGCATAACTGACAATCACTTCCTCCCCCTCAAAACACACACACACACACACACACACACACACACACACAGAGACCAGATGGTTGGGGAGTTTGTGGTGCCTTCCAGAGCATCCACTATAGAATCAGACCGTCCAATCTAGAATATTCAGATTGTAACATGAAACAGGTTGCCATTCGCCACTGCAGGACTCTCCAGCCCACACACACACAGAAGGAAAAACTTGAGGGTCTGTGACATGAACCACATGAATGAGAAAGGGAAGATACATGTGGATGGGGAAGAAGAAGATGCTTCTACAAGCAGTTAACTGGCCAGTGTGTGCAAAGAAAGATTCAACAGTTCCTGTACTGAACGTACATTGGAAAATATGACCTAATGCCACAGTGGTGTTCCCCAAGGAACTCTACCCAAAGGGACAAGACCCAGTGATTGTTGAGTTATTCATCTCCCGCCTTCACTTGTATTTTATGGTTCATAAAACACCACCCGCACATTACGTTTGCCCACAAGTCTGTTCAACAGTAAATAGTATCACAGGTTCTTAGACTTGGAAAGAATTTCAGGGGACAGTTCATCTTAGTTCACCTGACTCACTGACATGTCTTAAAAGGAAGTTCAAAACAGTAAAGACATAAGACAGGGCACCAGTCATTGTCAGCAGATGGCCAGTTCTCCTTAACTACATAGGGCAGGGGTCCCCAACCTTTGGGATCTAATATCTGATGATCCAAGGTGGAGATGATATAATAATGATAGAAATAAAGAAGACAATAAATGTAACATGCTTGAATCATCCCCCCAAGGCCTTGGAAAAATTGTCTTCCACGAAATTGACCACAGTGCCATAAAGGTTGCAGACGCCTGCCGTAGAGTGCCCCAGACTCAGGTACTCTCTGAACTGAATGTGTCCTAAAGACCCGCTGACCTCACAGAACGTGTGAATGCTCCCCCAGCGTGAAACAGATTTAACACCATGTTTGAGAACCAGAGGATGATGGAATAATTTGATGAGGGGCAAACAGTTTTTAACAGTTGGTGAATAGTTGCAACTGGTAAATGAGGGTGCAAGAGCCAACTTCAGGACTGTGTTGTTGGGTCACACAGCAGTGTCCCTGTCCATCCGGGCACTGTCATCAGACATGCAGATGTCCGGTTGTCCTTCTGAGTCAGACCTTACCTCAGAGGGAAGGGAACATGATAGTATCTCCAACAGTGCTTGCTCCAGCAGAAAAGACCCACTACTTTATATGCAACCTGGGGGAAAATCTTTAGGGGAAAAAAAAAGGTGAAAAATATAAGATATGTAAAGTTCAGAAAAAATTTAAAAATTAAGCCTGGAGGGACTTCTCTGTTGGTCCAGTAATTGGGAATCGACCTGCCAATACAGGGGACATGGGCTCGATCCCTGGCCCAAGAAGATCCCACGTGCTGTGGAGCAACTAAGCCCATGCACCACAACTATTGAGCCTGTGCCCTAGAGCCCACAAGATGCAGCTGCCGAAGCCACCACCACGAGAAGCCCATGACCACAGCAAAGGGTAGCCCCACTCACCACAACTGGAGAAAGCCCATGCACAGCAACAGAGAGCCAGCACGGCCAAAAGCTGGGAAAAAAGTAACCCTGGAGACTGTGGTGATTTTGTTGCTGTTTTGTACCTCTGAACAATGCAAAATCCCACTGGGGTAGTGGAGGAGCAAAAAGAAGTGAGAATGGTTTGTTGGGACCTAAGAAATGCTGGACTGGAAGAAACACAAGCTGGAATCAAGATTGCAGGGAGAAATATCAATAACCTCAGATATGCAGATGACACCACCCTTCTGGCAGAAAGTGAAGAGGAACTAAAAAGCCTCTTGATGAAAGTGAAAGTGGAGAGTGAAAAAGTTGGCTTAAAGCTCAACGTTCAGAAAATAAAGATCATGGCATCCGGTCCCATCACTCCATGGGAAATCGATGGGGAAACAGTGGAAACAGTGTCAGATTTTATTTTGGGGGCCTCCAAAATCACTGCAGATGGTGATTGCAGCCATGAAATTAAAAGACGCTTACTCCTTGGAAGAAAAGTTATGAGCAACCTAGATAGCATATTCAAAAGCAGAGACATTACTTTGCCGACTAAGGTCCTTCTAGTCAAGGCTATGGTTTTTCCAGTAGTCATGTATAGATGTGAGAGTTGGACTGTGAAGAAGGCTGAGCGCTGAAGAATTGATGCTTTTGAACTGTGGTATTGGAGAAGACTCTTGAGAGTCCCTTGGACTGCAAGGAGATCCAACCAGTCCATTCTGAAGGAGATCAACCCTGGGATTTCTTTGGAAGGAATGATGCTAAAGCTGAAGCTCCAGTACTTTGGCCACCTCATGTGAAGAGTTGACTCATTGGAGAAGACCCTGATGCTGGGAGGGATTGGGGGCAGGAGGAGAAGGGGACGACAGAGGATGAGATGGCTGGATGGCATCACTGACTCGATGGACGTGAGTCTGAGTGAACTCTGGGAGTTGGTGATGGACAGGGAGGCCTGGCGTGCTGCGATTCATGGGGTCACAAAGAGTCGGACACAACTGAGCAACTGAACTGAACTGAAGCATTTTTGTATTCGTGTTAGTGGTCCTGACATTTGCTTTCTTGCTTCCGAGGTTTTGCTCTTCTGGAAATCACATAATGGGGAAAGGGGAGGAAGCAAAGAGACCTCTGCATTTGTTGGAGTTGGCTGGTGGGGGGCGCACTCTCTCCTGACGGTGAAAGGCCAGCAGTGCCAGGACAAAGCACCACCTCAAGTCAGCTTGAGCACAAATGTTCTTGGTACACAACCATACCAACGTTTTCCTTTGTGTCTCCTGGATTTTTTTTTTTTTTATGCAGAGGAAAAAAACCTTCTCTCACTTTGGTTTTAGATGAACTTCAATTAAACACTCAATACAAATTCTAAACATCAAAGTAATTTCTGAAGACGGCACTTATTTCTCCTTCTATCAGATCTGTTTTCTTCTTCGCAATAAGAATCCCCAAAGTGAAGGGAGCAAAGTTTCTCAAAATTCCAGTCCTAGAGCTGATTCTGAGTTCCTTCCAGGGCCCTGAGCTGAGTGGAGCTGAGGTTAAATTGAAGCCGCTGCTCCGACAGGAGCAATTATTCTGCAGTTTGGGTTGAAGACAACGTAAGCTCTGCTTGCGGATCCCATTACTCGCCTTCCATCATCACTTAACTCTACAGTTCATGTTTAATATTTCATTTTTCTTCACGGACAGCAGGCCATTTGGCCCAGACAGAATGTCATTTTGAATAACGTGACAGGAATTCTTAAAAGCAGCTGAGAGATTTGTAGGACTTTTCTTCTCTAACTCTCCTGGGAGTTATTTTCTTCAAAATTTGCACAATGAGCCGAGTTGAATCCCCAGGGAGCCAGCTCTCTTTGAGCAGAGAAGTTTCAGGGAAAGGCCAGGGAACATGTTATGGACTCAGCAGTGTAAGAGTTCTAGGCAGGGGGCTTCCCTGGGGGTCCAGTGGTTAGGAATCCACCTCCCAATGGAGGGGATATGGATTGATTCCTGGTTTGGAAAGACCCCACATGCTGCAAGGCTGCTAAGCCCATGGGCCACTACTGAAGCCCATGGACCCTGCAGCCTGTGCTCTACAACAAGAGAAGCCAAATGAGAAGCCCACACATTGCAAGCAGAGAGTAGCCCCCACTCACCGCAACTAGCGAAAGCCAGCATGCAGCAGTGCAGACCCAGTGTGGCCAAAAATTCAACCAATAAATATATTTTTAAAAAGACTTCTAGACAGAGAGATGT
The DNA here is from genome assembly GCF_032405125.1 of Capricornis sumatraensis. NCBI lineage: Eukaryota > Metazoa > Chordata > Mammalia > Artiodactyla > Bovidae > Capricornis > Capricornis sumatraensis. The sequence continues at coordinate 52,586,662 of NC_091085.1, read as the reverse complement.
TGCGGATGGCAATGCCTGAACACTGAGGCTCCTCCACTGACCTCCACTGTGGGGATGAGGGTTCAGAATTTGGGAGAAGCTTTCCATGGAGTGCAGCAGCAAAGAATCTGCCTGCCAAGGCAGGAGAGACAAGAGACTTGGGTTCAATCGCTGGGTGGAGAAGATCCACTGGAGCAGGAAATGGCAACCTGCTCCAGTATTCTTGCCTGGAGAATCCCATGCACACAGGAGCCTGATGCACTACAGTCCATGGGGTCACAAAGAATCAGACACAACTGAGCGGCAGAGTGCACATGTGCACACGCGTGCACACACACACACACACATGCACACACACACACACTGTTCCGTAGGTGGGAGTGGCTCTAACCATGTCCTGTTTGCTTGACTTAAATCTGGACTCAATGGTGGTCTACATTTAATGAGGTTGAGATGCCAAAACTTCCCTGGGATGCTGTGAAGGATTGCATCTATGCTAGGAATAATAAGAAGATGTATCTCAAATTTCCACCTCCTGGTGTACACACTTCTAGGGGGAAGACTTGTGAATATGGTAGAATGTCACTCCTGGGATTAGATTCAGTTTTTCTCAAAGGAGGGATGTGTCAGATACAGTTAAGGTTGCTAATCAATTGGCTTTGAGTTCATCAAAATGGAGGTGATCCTGAGCAGGCCTGGTCTAATCAGGTGAGCTCTTTAAAGGAGAGTCCAGCTACTCTTGGAACTCACTGAGCCTCCATACCATGCAGAAATCCTACAGGACAGGCCACGTGTAGAGGTCCCAGCCAACACCCCAGGACTGACCATCAGACATGAGCCTGAGGACATCTCCAGGAGGACTGTCACTCAGCTGCAGTCTGACCACAACTGCATGATTGACCTCGAGTCAGGACCTTGAGTGAGGACCATCTTGCTGAGCCCAGGCAGCCCCAAAAGCCTCAAGAGACAACAATAACGTGATAGCTGTTCAAAAAAACAAAGGATCCAGACCTCCCCAAGTCAATTTCAAAGCAACAGTCTCTATTGCTGGATTTAAGAAAATAAGATGCTGTGAATTCAACAGTTTAGTTAAGTTCAGTCACTCAGTCATGTCCAACTCTTTGCAACCCCATGGACTGCAGCACGCCAGGCCTCCCAGTCCATCACCAACTCCCAGAGTTTACTCAAACTCATGTCCATTGAGTCGGTGATATCATACAACCATCTTATCCTCTGTCGTCCCCTTTTGCTCCTGCCTTCAATCCTTCCCAGCATCAAGGTCTTTTCCAATGAGTCAGTTCTTCATATCAGGTGGCCAAAATATTGCAGTTTCAGCTTCAGCATCTGTCCTTCCAATGAATATTCAGGACTGATTTCCTTTAGGATGGACTGGTTGGATCTCCTTGTAGTCCAAGGGACTCTCAAGGGTCTTCTCCAACACCACAGTTCAAAAGCATCAGTTCTTCAGTGCTCAGCCATCTTTATAATCCAACTTTCACATCCATACATGACTACTAGAAAAACCATAGCTTTGGCTAGACAGATCTTTATTGGCAAAGTAATGTCTCTGCTTTTTAATATGCTGTCTAGGTTGGTCATAGCTTTTCTTCCAAGAAGCAAGCATGGCTGCAGTCACCATCTACAGTGATTTTGAAGCTGAAGAAAATAAAGTCTCTCACTGTTTCCACTGTTTCCCCATCTATTTGCCATGAAGTGATGGGAGCAGATGCCATGATCTTCGTTTTCTGAATGTTGAGGTTTAAGCCAACTTTTTCACTCTCCTCTTTCACTTTCAAGAGGCTCTTTAGTTCTTCTTCACTTTCTGCCATAAGGTTAATGTCATGTGCATATCTGAGGTTATTGATATTTCCCCCAGCAATCTTGATTCCAGCTTGTGCTTCATCTAGTCTAGCATTTCTCATGATGTCTGCATATAAGTTAAATAAGTAGTGTGACAATATACAGCTTTGGCGTACTCCTTTCCCAATTTGGAACCAGTCTGTTGTTCCATGTCCAGTTCTAACTGTTGCTTCCTGACCTGTATACAGATTTCTCAGGAGGCAGGTCATGTGGTCTGGTATTCCCATCTCTTTAAGAATTTTTAACACTTTGTTGTGATACACACAGTCAAAGGCTTTGGTGTAGTCAATAAAGCAGAAGTAGATGTTTTTCTGTAATTCTCTTGTTTTTTTGATGATCCAACGGATGTTGGCAGTTTGATCTCTGGTTCCTTTGCCTTTTCTAAATCCAGCTTGTGTGGATTCAACAGCCACAAAGAAAAAGATTCTGCCAACAACCCTAAGTGGCTCCTTCCCCAATCCATCCTTCAGATGAGAACAAGGCTGACAGCATCTTGACTTATACCTTATGAGACATGGAGCAGAGAACCCAGGCTGTGCCAGTATTCGCACCTGCAGGAATTGAGATGATAAGTGTGCATCTACTTGTACTGCTAAGTGTGGTCATTTGCACACACAGAATCCCAAGGCTTGGGCAGGTTGAATTGTTAACAGTACTTTTCTCACAAGGAATGACATGTCCCACACGCCTCACTACCACCCCCACGAGCCCTGAAGGTGTACATCCTTCACTAAGGCCTGAGAGATACTTGATCATCTCTGTGTGGCAGGAGACACTGCCATGTGGGGGTGGGGATCACATGGCCCATCGTGGGCAATCATGGGTGACAAGGTCTCAGAGCACTGGCATCCCTGTGGCAGCACCAGCCCTGAGGCAGCATGGGTGATCTGGTGCCTTGGGCATCCAGGAACAATCAGTCATCAAGTGACTCTGTCTCCCACCCCAACTATGATGCGGACCCCACAAATCAGACACCTGATCTTCTTTGCTCACTGCTGTCCCCCCAGCACATAGTAGGAGCTCAAAACATACTTGTTGGTTGATTGACTATGACACAAACATGAATGAAAGCGCAGAGACTTTGCATGCATCTAATACCCCTTTATTAGAAATACTTCTCAATGGTCCACTTCTGCAATGAAAGCTTAGCACGATTAAGTGTGACTAGTCTGAAATGATGTAATTTGTTATATTCAGCATCTATTGCAATCATGGATATTGCTCTGAGCTGTTGAGCCTGAAACCTGCAGGCACAGTAGTAGAAGAAGCTCCTGCACCTGTTAATTAGGGGAAAGGGCCATTTTATGTTCTGCTAAAATTGCCTTTTACATGTCTCCAGGGAAAGGAGCTCCACGCTGGGTGTCTGACGGAAGGAGGAATGAAGGCAAGGATGAGAGATGTCCTGGGGGTCTGGTGGGGAGGGTGTCAATTCTTTTCTCATTTCTACTTAAAACCTCCACAGGATCCCTCCACTGCCCACAGTGTTCTGGTCTGGCTGGAACTTGTTCCTAAGGAACTCACAGCCTGTTTTTAATGAAAGAAAAGTAACACGGCTGCTGCAGTGCTCTGTGCTGAACGCCACAATGGGCACACACGAAGGGTACCTGATGATGTGCAAAGTCCAGGAAAGGCTTCCCCATGAGGTGAGATCAGCTGATGTCTAAAAGGACACAGAGGTCAGCCAGGTGGAGGGAAGGAGTGAAGCTTCAGGCAGAGAAAATGGCACAGAGGGGTTTCTGGAGGGCCCAGGGCACGTCTGTGGAACAGGATGATGTTAACTACACACCAGCCACTTTGAGGTGGGGAGGGCCATGGGATGAACCCGTGGAGGTGCTTCCTCTTGAGACCTGTGGGCAGAGTGAGGGCTTTTGTGTAGAGACGGAGCATGACCCTACTTCACCTGGAAAGGATCTTTCTGACCACAATGGTGGACAGGTGGAGCTGTGGGCAGGAAGACTGGTCAGAACCTGGCTACTCGATGTGTGCCCTGGGCCAGCAGCATTGGTCTCACTGGGCAGTGATCAGAAACTGGGCCCCTGCACAGCCCCAACCTGAAGTACTGTATTGGAACCTGCATGGAACAAGCTCCCAGCTGATTCACAAGCACATGGGTGTCAGCAAGGCGATGAGCTGAGGCCGTTGCAATGACCTCGGTCAGAGGTGGTGCCAGCTCCCAGCAAAGTGGCCACAGCAGGACTGGAGAGAAGAGGACAGAGTAAGAAATAGCAGCAGGTGGGTCCACAGGACTGGGTGTCAGACCAGATGATGGTTGGGTTTCTAGCCAGGGAACCACATGGGCAAGGCTGAAAGCCCACTGGCTTTATTTAGGAAGAAGGTGGTCACTGGTGACTGTGAGCTGTCCTGGGGGCACAGGGGGAGAAACTAGATTTCCCTGGCTGAGGGAAGGAAGGACAGGTCACAAAGCGGAAATAGTGGGGGACACATCCTTACAAGACCTGCCAGGGAAGCGTTGCCATCACTGCGGCTACTAGTACCATTACTGAAGGGAGTCTTGAGAGTACTGAAGCCTGATTGGAAAAGCTAGGGAGAGGATCACTGCTCATGGGAAGGGCGAGCAGCCCCAGGGGAGGGAGACGTCGCAGCCCACAGGATGGGCCAGGCCCCCAAGCGATGACCACCGGGTGGGGGCGGGGGAGCAGCTAGTGGAGGTCCGTCTGCAGGACTCTGTTTTTCTCCATGAGGTAGGCATCAAGGTCACCTGCTGGGCCCAAGGTCAGAGATGGGGGCTGGTGAAGGTCTGAATGAAAATTGTGGCACAGAGGGAGGTGACCAGGGTTGAGAGGTTTTTGGGGCGGGGGATTCTGAGGGAGGGGCAGTCATGTGTGGAAGCAAGACTGACGGGTACAGTGGTGGGGGTGGCGTGTCCAAAGGTTTTTTCCAGCAGAGATGCTATCTTTGAATGTGAAATGGGAATCATTTCCCAGCTCAGTTCAGGGAGGCAGTATCACTCAGCGATCCAAAAACAGACTCTACAGCCAGATGGCCCAGGTTTGCAACTGTCCTCTGGAGCATATCAGCTGTGACCTTTGACCTTGCCTTTCCTGGTGAACAGCATAGACATCACACAGGGCAGAGCTCAGCATCCCTGGTCTGGGGCAAGCCATCCAGAAATGGGCTCCAGTGTCCTGCACTTTGTCAGCCTATAATGCAGTGCCTTTCTTTTTTCCCAAATAGTGTTGAACACATTAGGAAATTTCACCCAAGAATCATGAGTTTTTAACTTCTCTTAGGAATAAAGCAACCTAATATACAGGGTTTATTCTTCTCTGATGATAGGCTAAGTCCTGGATGTCTCTCGTGTCAGTCAGGTGCTCCTTAGCATCACTGTTGCCATGGAAACAACATCCTGGTATTTACCTTCCCTGGTCTCTGTGGCCCAGGCTCTGGGCACTGGAATATGGATGTGTTGATCTCAGGCTGATCTCTCAGTGCTTGTGCCTTGCCAGCTGTCAATCATTTTGAGCATCACCTTTGCTTATAGGCATATGAGTTTGTGCCTCTGTGTTAAAACAGTCTGGATTCTCTTTGAATTGCTGATATGGGTGAAGTGCAATTTATTTCCCGTAGCCAGGGGACTGAGGAAAGGTTAATAGTGACCTACTGTCTTAAGAAAGGGATGTGCTTCACAACTGGGAATGAAACTGCTTGGGGACCTCATTCCCCCTACATCACAATGGAGCCTTTTTGCTCTTTCCTAGGCCCCTACAGGACCCACTTGCTGGTCACAGGGAAACACAGGGAGGATCTGAGAGTCTGTGTCACTGGGACCCTAAGCACCTCTGACCCAAGGGGTAAGTGTCTCGTGCCTGCAGGGAGCCAGATGTCAACCTCGTGGTAGGGTCTGAGCAGGACCAGACCAAGGATTGTGGAAATGGAGCTTTTGACAAGCTCATCATCAGGACCGGGGCCTTGACTCCTCCTTGACCCTAATGATATCACCATGTCCTTTGCAGCTGCTGCTGGGACATGAGAAGGGAGGGGCTGTGGGCCAGGCCTGAGGTCAGCTCCTGTGGGGGGGTGGTTGGGGGGGACCTTCACATCAGGCCCTGCTTCCCAGCCTTTCTCTGCTCCCTCTCTCTTGATGCAGCCATCAGCACTCCAGGCTGAGATGTGTCCTGATGAGGCTCATTAATAAGGTTTTTTCTAGAAAACCTGTTCCCTGAAATAGAGGAATTGACAACTTAGCAGAGATGCAATGAGATTAATATCCTCCTGCTGAACATTATATAGGATTTCAAGGTATACATGATGGAAGATTACAGAAAGCTGTGGGTAGCAAACAGTCTGGGTTCCTTAGTGAATTTGATCAACAAATTTGATCAAGAATTTTACCTCCAGCAGACAATCTGATGGGCCCTTGGAGAGCCCCAAGTATGGCCCCTTCCTGCTTAGCACTTCCTACTCAGGTCTGCTGGGGGCTGGCAGGCAGGTGAATCTAGCTCGTTTTAAATCCTCTTTCTTCCAAGATTAGCTATGGGGCTTAAGAAGCCATTTTTCACCTGAAACCAACATAATATTATAAATCAACTGTACATCAGCAACAACAAAAAAATTTTTTAGTGTAGGGAAAGAAATTAGCCAAGATGGCAGTGGTCAGGCTCTCTCAGCCCACGGCCTCTCACTCTCACCCACGTTTTGTAAATACGTGGTTATATAACAGCTGAGATCACATCGCACCGCGCATGCACAATGCCCTATATAAACACCACCTGAGACGCTCTTTGTCCCATCACTTCATGGGAAATAGATGGGGAAACAGGGGAAACAGTGTCAGACTTTATTTTGGGGGCTCCAGAATCACTGCAGATGGTGACTGCAGCCATGAAATTAAAAGACACTTACTCCTTAGAAGAAAAGTTATGACCAACCTAGATAGCATATTGAAAAGCAGAAACATTACTTTGCCAACAAAGATCCGTCTAGTCAAGGCTATGATTTTTCCTGTGGTCATGTATGGATGTGAGAGTTGGACTGTGAAGAAAGCTGAGTGCCGAAGAACTGATGCTTTTGAACTGTGGTGTTGGAGAAGACTTCTGAGAGTCCCTTGGACTGCAAGGAGATCCAACCAGTCCATTCTGAAGGAGATCAGCCCTGGGATTTCTTTAGAGGGAATGATGCTAAAGCTGAAGCTCCAGTACTTTGGCCACCTGATGCAAAGAGTTGACTCACTGGAAAAGCCTCTGATGCTGGGAGGGATTGGGGGCAGGAGGAGAAGGGGACGACCATGGATGAGATGGCTGGATGGCATCACTGACTCGATGGACGTGTGTTTGAGTGAACTCTGGGAGTTGGTGATGGACAGGGAGGCCTGGCGTGCTGTGTTTCACAGGGTCGCAGAGTCGGACAAGACTGAGTGACTGAACTGAACTGAACTGGGAAGCCCTTGCTGGCTTGTGGCTGCGTTATGGCCACGTTTGATGGGTAAGCCATGAGAGAATACAGTGTGTCTGCTGCTACAGCTGCTGTGCCAGTCAGGAGAGAATAAACATGTCTGTAGTTCCTATGGCTCCTCAAGTTTTCTTCCAGCTTCCTGGCCTACCCTGAGCTCAATGAACAGTGTGCACAGTGAGATACAGCAAGACAAAAAGAAATCACATTTCATTCCTCCAGGTAGACGTCCCCCATCAGCAAGGAAGGCTATGAGACCTCCCAGTCCATAGGGTCTATGAAGATAAAACAGGACAATGCACAGCAGGCCCCCAGCAGGGCCCCCACAGAGCTGAAGAGTGTTTGTTGGTCTGTTAATTCATTGCCCCCACAGTTCCATTTTAACTCTGTCAACAAACAAGTGCGTGTTTGTGTAAAACACACCGATACTGTTATTAATTTCCACATGCAATAATCTGCCCCAGAGTCCACTGTACTGATATGGAGAACAACATGGGTAGTTCAGGGATGGGAGGGGACAAGTTTGGTATCCAGATCCTTGCCTGCCCTGGCCCAGGTTCTGACCTTGAGTCCTTGCCTTGACATGGAGTCTTGTGACTTCAAGTGACAAAAAGAATCCATCTTGGAAAGGACTTAGGTAAGAGAGGAGGAAGGCTTCTCCAGTGGCTCAGCATTAAAGAACCTGCCTGCCAATGCAGGAGACATAAGAGATGTGGGTTCGATCCCTGGGTCGGGAAGATCCCCTGGAGGAGGTCATGGCAACACACTCCAGTATTATTGCCTGGAGAATCCCATGGACAGGGGAGCCAGGTGGGCTACAGTCCATAGTGTCACAAAGAGTTGGACATGATTGAAGTGACTGAGCACGCACACAAGAGAGGTGGGAGGAGAGAAGTTGCTTTAGGGACAATCTACCAGGAGTTCCAATGGCATCACCAAGAAGCCCTCACTTTATTTAGACCCTCCTTCCTTCTCAGCAGTTGCAGTCTCCCCAATGGAGTTGAAATGCCTGCTATGTGCTCACAGCTCCGTGTCTTTACCTTTTTGCAAATCAGCAGAAAATAGTTGATCTTCTCTTACAGCTGCTAAGAAGGTCTGAGGCCTGACTTTTATTAACAAAGGGGCCCCATGGGTCTTCCAAGAACCAGTCACTGTGCCTGGGAAGGTAGGACTGGGGAGAGGTGTGTATATGCTGATGGTATGCTGATGGGCTTAATCCTAGATCACAATCCACCTCCCTGAACTGGCAGTGGGGGGCAGGTTCACCCAAAACACATGGCGGAAGGGAGGAGCTCCCCAAAGAACAACCGGACTTGCTGGTCTTGAGAAGGAAACTGTCTCTGTGCAGATGAAAAGAGCATGTGTCCCTGTAGCCTCTGATATCTCCATATTCTAGCTTCCACTGAGAAAATGGAAAGTGTTCTCTTTCACAGAAGTGACATTAAGGCTAAAAAGGGTGTCCTGTAGAAGAAAACACCAACCTACTGCACTTTATTGCCTAGGATTCAGAGAGCTATGTTCTTGAAACCAAGATGTCATCCGTATTTGTATTTCTGAAGGCCTCAAATCCCACATTTCTGATAGTCTACAGTTTAAGTAACTTTAGAAAGAAGTGTCATTGTTTCTGGTTTTAGCAGCTATTGGAGCAAACCCTTGCCCAAAGGACATATCTGAGCTCAGCAACATGGATTGTCAATGGAGCAGACTTTCGAAGCAGGCTCAGCTACTGAATCACGTGGGTACAAATTTACCTTGCTCTCCACACTTGGTAAAATTGACGTTGATTCTTCCTTGATTCAGGAGAAAGTGAAACTGTTTGTTAGTTACTCAGTCATGTTTGACTCTGTGACCCCTTGGACTGCAGCTTGCCAGATGCCTCTGTCCATGGGATTCTCCAGGCAAGAATACTGGAGTGGGTAGCCATTTCCTTCTCCAGGGGATCTTCCTGACCCAGGAATCCAACCCAGGTCTCCTGCATTGCAGGTGGATTCTTTACCATCTGAGCCACCAGGGTAGCCCCTCAATTCAGGGAAGTTCTGTAATATTCATACATCCTGAGGAGCATATAGTCTGCACTTTTTCTGAACTGGACTGGATGCACTCCAATCCCACCTCATATGGTTATTAGGAAGAGTGTTGACAAAAATTCAGTTAACTATCAAGATAAGAAGGAAAAAGGGAATTTTACTCAAGCCAAACAGGATTATAAACTGGGAAGCAGATTCTCGAGAAAGCTCTGAGAACTGTCCCACCTGTTAAAAGTTGAAGGCACAGTCATATACAGTTTTGAGACAGGATCATACATCAAAATGACATACTGTTATTTTATATAAAGTTCACCAAGGATACATAGGCCAGGTAAATGCACAGAAAGTGAAGAGCAAGTCATCATGCACCTCTATGTAGCTGGGAAAATACACCATTCTTTTACGAAGTTGCAATGGTAGCATCAAAAGAAAGAAAACACAGTATTTACGGTTGAGCAGGCACTCCAATCTTGGAGGAACTCTGCTTAATGTGTAATGCTGAGCATTAGGGAGGAGGAGGTCCAAGCAAACACAGAGAGAGAATCTTATGTTTAATATTTTCTTTTCCTACCTTAAAATATAAATTTTATTTCATCATTCCCCCCTCTACCTTGAACATTAATCTTTCAATAGAAAGCATTAGGTGATCAAATCCTTGGTCCCCCGAAGCCAGGGTAGTTTCTTACCTGCCGTGGTTCCATCACATCCCTTGGTGCCAGGTCTTAACAGTCCAGTTCTTTCTTTCCTTTTAAAAGGTTAGTCTAGTAGAATGCTTGACAAGCTCTGTGAGTCAATTTTAAGTTGTCCAATAGGACTTATGCCAAGTTTATCCTTTATGTGCATTGTACATGCCCATTATTACAAAACTATAGATATCATCAATAGTTTCAAGTCATCTAGATATCATTATTTTAGTTGAAGTTTTGCATATACATTGGGACATACAAGAGATTATTATTTTATAAATTATATGGAACACAATCAACATAGCCAGCAACAAATAACTAGGTAAGAAGCAGAGACTTCAGTCATGAATCCCCAGAACTGAACCATTTATCCAAGATTCATTTAGAAAGAGGACTCTTCAATGGAAAAATTTGATTGTGTGTGTGAGTCAATACTTGGTTATATTGGAAGGTTCATCTGATATAATAGCGCAACACTGTCTAGATTATAGGAAAAGTTTTTCCCTGCAAACCAATCTTAAAAATCAAAAATGGTTTGGTGTGGAAACATCATGTCTCATCATAAAAATTTCAGAATCGAGTAGATTAATTGAATGTAGTAAACAAACGTGGAGGTGTGTTCTGATGGGAAGTCATTTTGTAAATTATAGGAATATCTGAAGTCAGTGGAAAGAATTATGACAGGCTCATATTGGCCTTGTATTGACCAAGGAATTTGATGACGAATCTAACAATCAGTTAAATTGCTCCTAGTAGCTATAGTTTGTGATAGTGTTACTAAAGAGTCTTCTTTCCATCCTAAACATTAGGACAAAAACATAGCTAGAAATGAAACAACTTTTAATTTTGATAAAGAGACAAATATTGGGCTTCCCTTGTGGCTCAGCTATTAGAGAATCCATCTGTAATACGGGAGACCTGGGTTCGATCTCTAGGTTGGGAAGATCCCCTGGAGAAGAGAAAGGCTACCCTCTCCGGTATTTTGGCCTGGAGAATTCCATGGACTGTATAGTCCATGGGGTCGCAAAGAGTTAGACATGACTGAATGCCTTTCACTTCACTTCACAGCTGAACTGGTAGCATGGGTCTTACAGGCTTAGTCTGGACTTGTGGGTCAGCTGTTTGTTACTGTTGTCATTTTCTCCTCCTAGCTTGATGATACCTGGCTTCCTCCTCCAGGGGATCTTCCCAACCCAGGGATCAAACCCAGGTCTCCCACATTGTAGACAGACGCTTTACCGTCTGAGCCGCCAGGGAAGTCCCTATACCTGGCTTAGTTGAAGCCAAGTATTAGAAACTGAGGTCAAACTCCACTCAGGTGAGGGGCCTTTTTAAAATGAGAGATATGAGTCCATAAATTAACGTCTTTCAGTTTGGCTGTACATGGGTTTGATTAGAATACCGGATAAGGTTCTTTCCATCTTATCTGTAAATAATCTTTTCTTTGATGTCCTTTTCAATAAACAAAATCTCTAGGTTGTAACCCGTGATCTTTCCCATCTCCTGGGAACTCACTGTAAAAGTAGTTCCCATTTTTCAGAAACATTTCAATAAGACTGTGTCAATAACATGACACATTTCCTTTGAACCATCAGTGGTAAAGAATATTCATGCTTGAGTAACAGCAAGTTTTGTTTCATTGGGTCTAAACCGTATTTGTATGGCTGGGTCAAAATTCCCCCTTTTTGTTGCTATATCTGTTTCTCTTTTTAGTGGTGATCTCTTGAGCCTGTAGAGAGAAATCTTTTATTGGGTTAGTAAGGTTAATGGAGAGCAGTGGACATTCTCAAGACTGGCAGGATGGATATTTAAAACTTCCTGTTTGGCTGCAGCATCAGCAAACTGATTTCTTTTAGTTTTTAATAATTGAATACCTTACTGTTTTATTAATTGCTAACCGTTTGGCAGCTGTATATTTGTAAGCTTTAAAAAAATTGTTTTTATAAGTTGTCCTGAGGAGGTTAAAGATCCCATTGTTTTTATAGCATTCCAAGCTGTGTGCCACTTCAAAAGTAGCACAGCTGTCAGTATAATTAGTTGCTGTCCTCGCCTTTAGATAGTTGACAAGCTAGACTTAAAGCAATTAATTTGGCTTGTTATGCTGACTTCGTTTCTGATAAATAAGTTTTCAATTATGTCCACTGTGGATGTTATTGTGTATTCACCTTAATAATGTCCCTGTTCACCCTTTAAGTAGGACTCCTCTGTAAATTAAATTGGACCAGCCTTATCAAGAGGGGCTTCTTGTAAGTCCTTCCTGGGAGCAGGAAAATAATCTGTTAACAAAATGTATTTGTGGTTGTTTCCTTTTTGTACTACTGGAAGCTAAGTCACAAGGTCAAGGTTATTACAAAGAGCCAAAGAAGTATTAGGTACAGAAAACAACGATACTTCACAAGAAGTTAGTCAGCTTACAGACTTGTGTGAGTGTGGTGAGAATTTAGAAGAGATTCAGATGAGTGTGGGACATAAATAGTGATAAAAGACCCTATTACTATTTCCTCAGTAGCCTTATATGAGAAAGCTGTTTCTGAAATTACTTTCATATAAGGTGGAAGTCCTTTTGCTACTGAGTCTTTCTAGCAAAAAAAGCAAGCCATCTACAGATATTTTGGTAAAAAAATCAGAGTAAGACAATAGCTGTCTCTCAATGACAAAAGACTCAACAGGCATGGTTAAAGACCTGATTACAATGTGACTGTTGAGGAAATGTGGCCATATTTGATGTAGAACATTTTAAAATAATAACTACAACTATGACTGACAATATACCAGAACATTTCAAATTTTAGAAACTTTGTTTAATTTCTTTTTAAATATAAATTTATTTATTTTAATTGGAGGCTAATTATTTTACAATATTGTATTGGTTTTGCCATACATTTACATGAAACTTTAATTTCATATGTTAATAATATTTACTCATACAATATAATTTAAGATTTATTGTTATTCATTTGACAATGTTTCTCATTTGGAATTCTCAGATTTCATTCATAGGACAAGCTAGGTTCTGGAGATCCAGGATGACCAAGAACCACTTACTGATTTCAATAGGCTGGGTTGAGAGGATCTGAAAAGTGCTGTAAGGGGATGTGCATGAGCTATAGGATGGGGCCAGTGATTCCAGAATCAGACAAGCCTGAATATGGTCCTAACTTCTATGTCCTTGAGCGAGTTATTCAAACCCTTCAAGCCTCAGTTTCCCAATCTGTGGCACAGGGATTATTAGATGACCCAAGTCTCTCTCAGAGAGATGCTCTTGGCCACAAGTAACAGGATGATATGCCTAATTCATGTTTAGTACACAGGATATTTACTTCCTTCTCATCGGAAGAAGCCTGGGCAGACTACATGAGTCTGGCCCAGTCTAGGTTGTGCCAACCCCGTGGAGAGTGGGATGAGTATATTCTCTTTGAGCCCGGGGGCATGGGTAGGAGGCTTTCTGGATGGAGGCACTGCCTAGATGGGCAGACAGGAGGCTGAGGGACCTCCGTTCTCATTCCTGAGGAGCATGTCACCCAACCCATGTCTGCACTGGAGCGTGGGATTCACTCATTTTTCAGACTTGCCAGTCTGTCCCCATTTTTGCGGCAATAACAAATAGACCCTTCCTTCTGGAGGCTCCCACAGACACTAGCCTCTCATTCTTGCCGAGTGCCGTGTGGTCAGCAGGGGTGTCCTCCATGCAGTGACTGGCAGATCCCTACTCCATCCAGCCTCTAAGGCTCCCATCTCAACACTGAGCTCCCAGGGTATGGGGGGTGGCAGGATTGGGACCTTGTCCTGACCTGAGTCTCTCAGTGGTCTCTTGTCCAAGTTAGAAGGCCTGGAGCCCCTTGGCCTGGGCAAAGCGGGCCAACTCTGGCTTATTTCTGTGACCTCTGTGTGGTCACCTCCCAGACTGAGAAATGGGTGACAACGTTACCCACATTCTCTGGTCATCCTAGGACAGTAAACACAGGGTAAACACACAATAAATGCTGCTTGTTCTTATGTGCATTTCAGCATAAAGTGGCAAAACAAGCAAACCAAAAAACCCTACATAATTTGTTTTCATGCATTCAATGCTCCCAGCTGGTGTGATTCTGCAGCATGTTTGATTTTCAGCGTTTTTTTTTTGCTGTTGTTCAGAGCAGTCCATGGTGCTGGGCTTGACTGAAAAGGCAAGCACAGTTGTGGGCTCCTCCCCAGCCTGTAGCCTGTCAGGCGCCTGAGGTCACCCTCCCAGGCTCCCTTTCCAGACAGGGAGGGGCCGTCCTCGGCCTGCATGACTACAGCCTGTGCAGGTTGGAGCAGGGGATTGAGGAGGGAGGCAGCTAGCTGAGGAAAAGCAGTTATTTGTCAAATTCAGTTCTCAAGGATTTCTGTGATGCTTATTAAAGGGTGTTGGCCATCTGCAGCCCCTCTTCTTAGGGTATCCTTGGGATGGATTAGGGGTTTGTCTGTTCAGGGACCGTGGTTCTATTCCTGCCCTGGCCAGAGTCTCCTAATGCCTACTGGCTCAGGAAGCTCCAGCTGTCCTCCCAGTGCGACATCCCTGCATGCTTCCTGGGGGGCTGCTCCTCATCCAGGAAGTGTGTAAGGAAACTAGGAAGTGTTGGGGGCAGGGGTGTGAGCTGCGCTCCCTTCAGCTCTTCACAGTGCAGTGTCATTGAACACTATGTTTAAGGCTATTATTTAGAGAAAACTAGTTGTCAAAGGAGGGAAGATATGGTGCACTAGGCTCCTGGGGGGCTTCCCTGGTGGCTCAGACGGTAAAGAATCTGCCTGCAATGCTGGAGACCTGGATTCGATCCCTGGGTCTGGAAGATCCCCTGGAGGAAGGCATGGCAACTCACTCCAGTATTCTTGTCTGGAGAATTCCCTGAACAGAGGGGCCTGGCAGGCTGCATGCAGTCCATGGGGTTGCAGAGTCGGACACGACTGAAGAACTAAGCACAGCACAGCAAGCTCCCAGGGGCTTGCAAAATGTTAGATGAGAACTGGGGTCAGTGTTGGCCAACATCTGTAACTGAACAGAAACCTCCGACCTTGTTTGGAGAGCTAAGCTGGGAGGCACGTGGCGTCCAGATGAGAGAGGCAGCAAGTCGATGGTGAGTGACCTCTTTGGGGCCCAAATGATTCCATGTCTCAGGGATACTGGTGCAATGTCTCAGGTTCTAACACATTCAGTAATCATTTACAGATTACTTATTACCTATTGTATACCTAGGCAATACCATCTCAGTTCTGCCTCAAACCTCCAAAAGACAAGTATTTTACATACCAGATAGGGTACTTTGGTTTATAAATGACAAAAAAACTCAACCTAAAATGTCTTTAAAAAAAAAGTGTACCCCCCACCCCCACCCTGGCTCATGTGCTTTGAAAGGTTCATGGATACACTAGCTTCAGGAACAGTTTGATCCAGCATCCGGTTGACGTCACGCGGCAACATCTCTCAGTTCTCTTTGGAAGCTGGGCTCCCTTCTCAGCCAGTCTCTCCCCTCAAGTGTGAAAGTCACTCCCAGAACCTCATTTTTCAGGGCTGACAGCTAACAAGGAGAAGTGTGAGTCTTTGAACCAGCATCCTCTACCCGATCCTGTCACCCCTTCTTGGGTCCTGCTGGATTGTGTGCTCATCCCTGAACAGCAACCACGGCCCCGAGGAAAGCAGGGCCCTGACTCAGGCCTGAAAAGCAAGGCTTACTTCTAAACCAAGGATGGAGTTGACTTCACATTACAGGGGCTGCGAGTGGGAAAGGGGGACGTTGAGAGGCTTCTACAGGAAAAGCATGAAGAGCCCCTGAGTGACAAGCAAGCAGATCTCCACTGAAGGGGAGTAAAATATGCCTCCTCAAAAGACGCCGCCTGGTCGTAAGGACCATTCTGAGCTGAAGGCAGTCTTTGTTTCACTTGTGTTTTTCATTTTGTTTTTGTTTGAGGGGGGCTTTCTTGGGGAGGGGAAATGTTTTCGTGTTTTCTTTTGTTTTTACATTCTGAAGGTGGTCTTGAAGAAGCAGATACCAAAACAGCTTTCTGGCCTCCACCTGTTTCCTAAAAGCAGGACATACATTTATAATGTTGTCTTCTCCTCTCCCTTCAAACGAGGAAGAACCAGAGACAAACCCAGACTCCTACCACCCAGAGACATCCTGGGAGGAATCTGCCCGACCGAACTCACTGACTACTCTTTCTTTTCCATCAGTTTCCCCATGCGCTTGCCTTACAACTTGCCAGCCTAGAAACTCAAAGTCTTGTCACCTCTCCAGAAGCTTATCATTCCTTTAGTTAAGATGCTTTGTAAACCTGGGTACTAACAACTGTTTTGAATTACTCATCACCGAGTATTCTGATGCCCTTGTTAACAAACTTCTGTGTGTTTCTCTCCTATTAATCCATCTAGTCAGTCTAATTTCCAGGGCTCCAGCCAAGGAAGCTAGATGTGTAGAGGAAAAAAACACTTCTTTCTTCCTCCCATCCACCAGCACGCTATTTATCACACCATTTTATAATTAGGAAAATTAAAGTTCGGACAATGTGAGTGATCTCCCTGAGGTTACACAGCTGACGGAGTGAAATTGCTGAGATTCTGTCCCCAGGCATCTTAACTCTGTTATTTGACAGCTTCCTGAGCCTCAACTAGATTTTTATTTGTGGTCCAAGATTACACTGCAGCTCTCTCAGTATTCCCTATAGGTGGCAGAATAAAGTTTTAAATAGAGTAGGGTTCAGTAACAATTGAAAAATTCATCTAAAAAAGATCACTGCCTCAATAATTTGAAGTTTAATATTAAATTTAAAACCCATTTTCCAGCTGAATGCCTTCCTTTGCCGTTTAGTAATAATGCCCCTTTTATTTCCAAGGATTGCTGAGGCAGTGAGTTTCAAAGATTCCATGATGCCGGCAATCAGTTATATTTCCCCGGAGGAATCAGGACCACTGACTCTCCCAGGATGTGTCAGCCTCTTGCCTGAGAGAACATCATCTATCTCAGTGCAAACAGGTGAACTCTTCTGGGATTCACTTCTTCATTTAGGATATTTGTCTGTTCACATGCTCATGAAGACTTCAGTGGTGGTGGTGGCCTGATTTGGAATTCTGCTCCCCCAGGAGGCCCTTCCTTTTCTTGATCCGTAGCAGAAAAGCCCCTCCAAAGGCAATGAGAACTGATATCAGGGTGTGTTTAGTTGCTCAGTCTCATCCAACTCTTTGCGACCCCACAGACTGCAGCACACCAGGCTTCCCTGTCCTTCACTATCTCCACGTGTTTGCTCAAACTCATGTCTACTGAGTCAGTGATGCCATCCAACCATCTCATCTTCTGTCACCCTCTTCTCCCCTGCCCTCAATCTTTCCCAGCTTCAGGGTCTTTTCCAATGAGTCGGCTCTTCACATCACATGCCCAAAGTATTGGAGATCTCAGGGTACTGATGGGTAATAAGCATCCGAGGCCAAACTGAAGATTTCACACAGTTCTATAGCAGCTAGGAGTATTTCTATGAATAGAAATAATGTGTTTTAGGGGGAGGGAGATGTCCTTTGGCGGGGAGTGGGGATAAATTGTCCAGTTCTTAGTCATATTGTGTAACAGCCAATGGCAAGTGAAGGAATGCCTTCTGCCCAAGAGAAACAATTGAGAGCTTAGAATAAGCCATTACATTTGCCCTGATACATCTAAACTTCAATTTTTTTCTACAATGAATTTCTTTTTAAATGGATGAAAATACTCAAGTCATTGTTAATGTGGATGTGAAGCATCCACTCACTCTTTAAAAAGTTTTCTCCCACCCAATTTCATGAGTAATGTCCTCACAAAAATGGAGATTGTTTTATATATGCCATCATTACAGCCACTAGGACCATCAGCATCCTTTGTTTGCAGGCAGAACAGACTGCCTCAGCTGATTTCAGTTGGTTATGGCAAGGCCTCCACAAGTTCACATAAGGGTTTAATAGAGTGAAACACCCAAGTAAGGTGGTTTCTGGTATCTCCCCAGAAACAGAAAGTATGTGATGCACCCAGAACCCAGAGCTCAGGGCTCAATGGAGAACGGAATTTTTAAAGAGAAAGCTCCTTCTTCTCTCTTTCCTCATAAAAATGGAAGATTCCAGACATCAACTCCAGAAATGTACTCAGACCCACCAGCCTCAGTAGTGTATTTGACACAAGGGGCAGCCAACACTGGCGAGCTACATTCAGATAATGAGCCTTGAGTCTGGTCTTTCTTTCCACCAAGGGTGAGATTCAAACTTGCAGTTTCATCAGACAGAGAAGAAAAAGGTATGTCTTTTTTTTCCCATCCTGCCTCACTTCAGACCATCCAATGAAGCTTCAATCAGCATGCCCAGGTTTTCAAATCAAAATCCATTTTAAATTTGTTTAAGAGGAGTGAAGCGTATTCACTGATTCAGATATGTTCTTTCTGGGCTGTTTCATCACCATCTTTGGAAAAACACGTGAGATGGGGTCCACGGATGCACTGTGACCTGTCCTGCAGGGAGGTGAAACGCTGTGATTAGAACTGTGCCCTTGCAGAGTAGATCCGCTGCTAAAGCACTTATCTGACAGGTCTTGATTCATTGGTGATTCACACTGATTTTGCCCTCCAGAATTTCCAGGGGGTGGGGTCTTTAGTGTCTTGAGGACACATTTCCTGTGTCTGGAGAATGATGCATTCTGGTGGGAAAGCGTGAGACGGGGCAGACCGCTTCCTCCTCCTGAAGGGGTCCTCGTGGTCCAGGCTGAAGTGCCGTGGAGCTGGTGAGACTCTTCAGGACCTGCTGGTGCCTGTGGTGAACAGAACGCAGCAGGCACTGCCGGTGGCTCTTGCCAGGGAAATGCAAGATCAATGCAAAAAAAAAAAAAAAAATCAATAAACTTTTTTCAAGAAAAGCTGAGAATCCTGCATTTGTAATTAATTTTTCAATAGGAAAATACATCTGCAAGGCAGCCCATTGTGTAGGGCCTGCCACCAGGGCTGTGATCACGGGCAGGGGTTCTTGACTTATAAAGACATTTAACCTTTAATAAGTGTCCTTAATGACTCAGAGAAGTCGCATCCAGTGCTCTCCAGAGAAGCACTTGCAAACGTGGGACAAAAGCATCTAGAAGGGTCGGAGGAGAGGCTCTGCCTCACGTGGTCCACACAGGAGCCCGGCTCCCCCTCTTCTCCCCCCATCCCCCATGCCCGCCCACGATCACAGCCCTGGTGCCAGGCGCTACACAACGGGCTGCCTTACAAATGTATTTTCCTATTGAAAAATCAATGAAAAATGCAGGAGTCTCAGCTTTTCTTGAAAAAAAAATTGATTTTTTTTTTTTTTAAGCATCGATCTTGCATTTCCCTGGCAAGAGCCACCGGCAGTGCCTGCTGCATTTAAATGCAGTCCTTGCTCCTAGAACCACATCCCTGCCCACTCACTTGGTCTATTACCTTCCTGGACTCCTTAGTCACTGGAACTTGAACGCTGCTTCTTGGTGGTAATCACCCCATTGCTTTCCAGTATGTCCTACCATCACCTCCCAGTGGCACTGGACCTTGAAGAATCCTTCCTTTGACCCCACACTTCTTGAAGCCACTGCCTCCTTCCTTCTTTCACAGTCGGTCTCGTTGGAAGTATCCTTTCATATTCCACCCCCATTTCCACCTCTCCTCACCAGTGAATCCACTCCATTTGATACTTTCCTTGCATTCAAGCCAGACCCTTCTTGTGAAGGTCCCGGGCACCCTGCACCTCACTAACCCGTCTTTCCCTGAGTGTCTTGTCCATCGGCAGATTCAACACTGGTGCTCACTTCCTTCTCTCAACATCCTTTTGTTACAGAAAGTGACATCCAGCTGCTCTCTGCTCAGAAGCCAACACTTGAGAGGCAAGGTTGGTGGAAAGGAAAGTTATGTTTTATTTTGGAGGCCAGCAACTGGAGGAGAGGGTGGACTTTTGTCCAAAGGCTGACCCCTCCCTGACACCGACAATCAGTGGGTAAGAGTTTTTAAAGGGGAATTTCAGGAGTGCACAGGTGGAGGGAGGGGGCTCCATACAGAAACAGCATAGTCAGCTCTGACAGTCATCTTGAAATTGGTCATCAGTGGTCTGATCAGCACCATCTTGATTGTTTTTAGTAGTTAATCTTCAGTTCCAAGGTTGGTTTGTTCCCATTTCTTGGAGGCCAGCTCTCAGAATTGTGGCAGCTTAGGTCGGTCTGATCATCATGGAGTTAACGTCTTCCTCCTGATGGAGGTCCCAGTATTTACAAGAGAGCTCACAGGACAGGGGCTTTCCTGGTGGCTCAGGTGGCAGAGAATCTGCCTGCAATGAGGAGACCTGGGTTTGATCCCTGGGTTGGGATGATCTGCTGAAGAAAGGAATGGCTACCCACTCCAGTATTCTTGCCTGGAAAATCCCATGGACAGAGGAGCCTGGCGGATTACAATCCATGGGGTCGCAAATAGTCGTACACAACTGAACAACTAACACGTTCACTTCACTTCACAGGATATGGCTCAAAATAGTATCTATAGCCCTTCAGGAGAAACTTAATGTCCTTGACTTTGTTTAATAGTTAAACTATTATTTTTGGTCTAATTTAACCGTTTTCCTTTGCATCTGCATTTTCTCACTTCTCTGATTAAACTTATGCTTTGGTTAAAAGTTTTCTAAGAAAAAAATGCAAACAGAGGATATGGGTGGGGCGGGGCAGGGAGGACCGTAGAATCCTGCTGTTTCACTTTCTGCATCCTTCACACATCACAACAGCCCACTGCCTGGTTTCCTCCCACCTTGCTGGCCCTTCCTTCTCAGTCGCCTTTTCACACTCGACTCCCCCTACCTGCATGTTAAATAGTCCACAGAGATGCATCCGGGGCCTCTTCTCTCATCACTGTATTTCTTTCTATAGTTAATCTTAGCATTCTCCAGGCCTTCAAGACGGCCTGTACATTAACGGATGCCGAAGTCACATGTCTAGAATATCCCTACCTTTTAGTGCTAGACTCGCGAATCCAGTTGTTTCACTGATGTCTGCATCTGCGTCCACAGGCCAAGGGTAATCTCCAGCCTCTCTCTCCATGTTGTAGCCACGCGTTCCGGGAAACAAACTCACTCAGAAGGACAATGCAGACAGTGGAGTGCAGTTTATTACACTGGCGGGCCCAAGGCAGAGTCTCCTCTTAGCCAAGGACCCTGACCAGCATTTGTGAAAATCTTTTATACCCCATGTGTACGTGTCTGAACCCACCACTCCAAATTCCTTGAGACTTGCATAAACCAAGGAAAATACAGTCCCAATAACCCCATCATTCACGTGCTGTGCTCATGTGTTCAGTCAAACAATTAGCCAACAATCAACAAACCCGAGGTTACACTCCAATAGATACAGAAAAATGTATGGCCTGTCTGGAGGAGGGGGTGATTAGGGTATGTTTTCTCTTAGGCGATAAGTAACCTAGATACGATCTTCAAGGTTCCCCTGTCTGGAGGGGGTCTTATCCTTCTGTTGTTGTTTTCATAGGCACTAAACAGAGTTCAGAGTCCATTGGAAAGGTGGCTGAGCATGATCAGCATGAACAGGCCTAAGATGGAGTCCAGGCCCTACGAATTCCTTCTTCGTTCCCCCCTCTTGATGCTCTTAACTCATATTATGAGCATCATTCATAGGGATATATTGCACCCTGGCTCTCCGACCACCAATTTGGGAGAATGACATCAACCTTTGGGTTACAAAGTTTACAATACATTGTAAAATTCAGAGTCCACAAAGCAGAACTATCAAGGCAACTATAACAGTGGTAAATATAGTTTTCCACCAACCGCCCTTCACCCAAGATAGGACCAAAGTCCAGAAAGGAATGTTTTCATTTGACATTGCTTTTACCTGGTTTTTCATGTCATCTAAAGGAGTCGATACATTGCCAGATAAGTCAGGAATGTATACACAACATTCAACCTTAATTATAGCACAGGTCCCTCCTTGAGCAGCTGTGAGTATGTCTAAAGCCACTCTATTGTGAATTACTGCTTTTCTCGTTTGGATTTGCCCTTCATTTAAGGCTTGGATGGCTTTTGTTCTACTAGGAGGGCCTGTTTTGTGAAATTAGTCAAGGCCTCTATTTTAATCATGATATCTGTTGTCCCTATAGAGGATACGAATAAGGCAGCAATATACTCATATCATTGAAACACGGATCTTGTCCACCTGGCATGTAAATAAGGTAGATTTACCGGGGCTACTGGGGTAGATTTACAACAAGTAGGTTAGGCTTTTGTTACACTGGCATTTATATCAAATGTAACCCCATGACCCGAGTCTATTGACTGTAGGTCTTACACCAAGAGAGCAAGGAGAGGTTATGATTGGCAAGAGACAGGAAAGTCTCTTTTTGTCATCCCAGAAAAGAGCAGAGTGGTTTAAAATCTCCTTGGCAGAGCGGAGACACCCACCAAGAAAGTCCATCCATCACTGACAGAGGCATAACCCTATATACCCAGCAGTTGGGAGTGTTGTGGAAGTTTGCATAGGAATGAGCCCATGAGATGAAAACATTGTCCTGAATTGAAACAAGTTAAATTCAAAATCACGTTGATGAAGCCAAGCAGCAGGAGTTGATTGTGCGGCTTCATCCTGAAGGGGCTCGTCCAGGATCTTCTTTTCCTTCTTCTTAAGGATGGTCTTAGTCTCTCGAGGGTCAGCGGGGTCCCTCTGTGCAGTCCACTCAGTGTTTTTTGGGTCTGCGTGGTATGTTCTCTTCACCCTCGTATGATGGATCCAAGGGGCAATACCTGCAACTTTAACTGCAGTAGGGGTAGTTAGAATAACATAAGGGCCCTTTCACCAACGGGCTAGCAAGTCAAGTTTCCAATCTTTGACCCATACTTGGTCACCAAGCGTAAACTCATGAAGCTGTTCCCCAAGGGGGAACGGCACCCTTTTCTTGTACAAACTTGGTTACCCGATTTATTACCTTACCCAGGTCCATCTGCTGTGAAATCCTATTCCCTCTTACCTGAGGCAAATTTGTTGACACCTGTTTTATTATGGGAGGGGGCCACCCACGCACAATTTTGTATGGTGAATAGCCTTGGGACCGAGGTGTCATCCTGAGTCTGAGCAGAGCTGTCGGAAGCAAGTCCATCCAGGAGCAGTCAGTCTCCATGATCCACTTGGAGAGTCTCTTTAATGTCCAGTTGGTTCATTCCACCATCTCAGAACTCTGGGCCTATATGCAGTGTACAGTTTCCATTCGATGTTGAAAGTTTTGCTTACTTGTTGTACTAAATCAGCTACAAAAGCCGGGTCATTGTCTGAACCAATGCTGGTAGGAAGTCCAAATCTGGGAACTATTTCCCTAAGCAGGCACCAGGCTACTTCTGATGCCCTTTCAGTCCAGGTAGGAAAAGCTTCTACCCAACCCGAGTATGTACATACCCTGACCAGCAGGTAACAGTAGTGTCGGTGAGGTTTCATTTCAGTGAAGTCCACTCCCAGGTGTTCAAAGGGCAGTGTGCCTTTCAGCTGAATACCCAGAGGTTATTGTCTGAATACCCAAGATATAGCCTTAACCTGCAAGCAGGCAGCATGACCTACGTGGGTCACTTGGTGTGTTTGGCTTACCAGATTGTGTGCCAGCTCCTCTGGTACCAATAATTTGCCACTTGGCAATTCCCACCATCCCTTTTCAGTCTTGATGGCCCCTTCCACTTTGGCTAACCTGCCAGCCGTTGTCCTTGTTTTATCAAGCTAGTGCCATCAGTAAATAGGACCCAACTCGGGTCTGGAACCTTGTGTCCTTCTTTAAAACAAATCCCAGATACCTTACCTCCTCCTTGCAGATCTGTGCCTTCTTCTTCGACACCCGGTAACCTGCTTCCATCAGCAGTTGGAGCAGTGATTTTGTCCCTTTCCAGAATTTTCCCTTGGTCTCAGCGGCCAGCAGAAGGTCATCCCCGTATTGTAGGAGCCAACATCCATACTCTTCCGGATGGAATGAGTTCAGGTCAGAAGCCAAGGCTTCCCCAAAGATGGCTGGGGAGTTCTAAAACCCTTGTGGGGGAGGCCAGATGAGCTGTTGCTTGATGCCCCCGACTGGATCTTCCCATTCAAAGGCAAAGATGGGCTGTGACGCTGGGGCGAGGCGTATGCAGAAGGCATCCTTGAGATCTAGGCGAGTATAAACTTTAGTCCTCGGTGGGAGGAGGCTAAGTAAGGTATAGGGGTTTGGAACAGTGGGGTGTAAAGTCACAGTAGCCTGGTTGACTAGCCTGAGATCCTGTACAGGCCTATAGTCCTGCCCTCCTTCCTTTTTGACTGGCAGGATTGGCGTATTCCAAGCCAATTGGCACTCCACTAGAATGCCTTCTTGTTTCAATCTATTGATGTGGGGCAGTATGCCTGCCCAGACCTCTATCGGTAGTGGGTACTGGCGCTTTCTAACCGGGATGGTGCCTGGTTTGAGTTCTGTTATCACTGGGGCTTGATGTTTAGCCAACCTGGGGGGCGGGGCGGGGGGTTGTCTTCCACCCAGACCTCAGGGAATAATTGAGTTAGCTGCCTCTCATGCTCTTCTGGCCCACCCTGTTCTGCCTTTAGAGGCCCATGCAACCTCCACTCATCTTGGCGGGGGGCGGGGGGGGGGGGGATGGGTCTTGAGAGAGAGGGAAAATAAGTCGTAGTGTCCATCCAGAAGGTGGGCCTCTCCTCAGGGGAGAAAGTCACTTGTGCTTCTAGTTTGGAGAGCAAGTCTCTTCCCAACACGGGTACTGGGCACTCAGGAATGTAGAGGAAGTCATGAATCACTTGGTGCCCCACCATCTGACATTTTCTGGGCTGGCAAAACGATTTAATCATCTCTTCTCCCGATACCCCAGTTACAGCGGTAGTCTTTTTGGACAGTGGTGCCACAGGTTTTGTTACTACCGACAGTTCTTCTCCTGTATCCACCATGAAGTCAATGTTTTGGTCCCCCACTTTTAAAGTTACCATGGGCTCTCGGGGACCTGATATCTCTGAGCCCCAGCAGCCCTATTTAATTTCCAAGTCAGCAGGCCCCACAACTGCAGGAGCTTCCTCTTCCTTCCTTGTCTTAGGACATTCATTCTTCCAGTGGCCAAAAGCTTGGCACCGGGCACACTGGTTTGCTATAATAGGGCCCGGGGCCTCCGTTGGGACCGGCTGAAGGACTGTCCTGTCCCTGGAGCAGAGGAGGTTTTCCGGAGGGCCCGAGATAGACTTTCTCAGACCAGCAGCTAACATTGCAAATCTCTCGTCTGTTCTCTTTCGTTCCCTCTGGCTTTCTGGCAGAGCGCAGTCTCTGCTTCATTCCAACGTCTCCCTCCCCTTCTTGTCAGTACTCACCGGAGAGACGGGTATAACTTGGACGGTTCATCTGGAGCCAGATCCTGGAAGTGCTGGCCAAAGGCTTCTGCCACCGGGATCGGAGCCTGCCATGGTGGCGGCTCTACGACCTCGGGAAGAGCTGGCGGAGGAGCAGCAGCTGCTGCAGGACCTCCCCTGGCCCTGGATCGGGCATCAAGGCGGCCTTCGATCCTGGTGGAGCACTGAGGCAGGCGCGTCATTATCCAGTATGGGGGAGGGGTCAGGTCGACCAGTCCAAATCCTGTAGAATTTCCTTTTTTATCATCAGTCAATTTTTGTGCCATTAATGTTTTTCCCTTTCCCTTCTGGATACAGAAGCTTGTCCAAGTAGGAGGGTCTTGAGCTCACCCTAGCCATGAGTCAATATATGGATATTGATCCAGCTGTCCCGGCTCTCCTCTGAATAGACTGCTTCCACTATTCTTAAGTTCATGGTGTTCTCTGGTGGCCATTCTACTCCCACAGGGGGCCATTTGACCTCACAGAGTATGTGGAGGTGGTTAGGCTTCATCTTCACCCCATAGTCTCCTCCTAATCCCTTCTTAAAATTTTTAATCCTGCACTCCAATACGGTTGCCTTAGATTCACTTCCTCCCATCTTGCTTACCTTCTCAGACCTTCTTCTACTTTTCCTTTTCATTTTGTCTACGAAGTTCTCAGTACCCTATGCACTTCTGATATTTCCACTCAATGACACTTAAATTGCCATTCTGCCTCCTTCCTAACTGGGGTGAGAAGAGCCTCACCTGCCAGATCCCAGAGGGAGAAGGGATATCGGCCTGCCTTCACCTGCTGGTCAGCATGGCCGAACCAGAAACCACGTGGGCCAAGACTGTTTCTCCCTTAAAGTCCGTTCTGCCTTGGTGGGCTTGATCAGGTGCGGATGAAAACACAGATGGGTTAAATATACCATGTCCCAGGCCATCTCTGGGAAAGCCAATTCATACTCACTTATGTATCCCCTTCCTTCTAGCCTAACAGTTCCGAGAGGGTCAAGAAATTCACAGCAGATGGGACACCTCCTGGGGGAGGGCAGAATACGAGCATACAAGGACCAGTTTCCTATCCTAAAAATCCCCTGGCGATTGCTGGTAATAATTTTCCCTGAGATGGCGTGGACACACCTCCCTAATGACCTTCATAAATTTCCTTCCTACACCGTAGCACGCTCGTCGACCTGTGTACCAAGCAATCACTGCTGCCTGCCTATTCCAGGCCCCTGTAGGTCCATGCCCCTTCTAGTCCCTCCCAGGGGGATGATCAGGACCCCTCTTCCACCCTGCTGGGTGGGTTCCTCCTCATCTGAGCGCTCAGTTCCCTTGCTGCCATTCACTACCTGCCAAAGCGAAGAAACCGGGCATTGAAAGGCTGAATTCTTCCAGAGGGGCGAGGCGCCTTCCCTCCCCAGAAGACTCAAGCCACAAAGCCTCGGGGTGGCCTCAAAGGAGACTTGTCTCCTCAAAGTGAAGAGATTCCCAGCCAATGCACCAAATGTTGTAGCCACGCGTTCCGGGAAACAAACTCACTCAGAAGGACAATGCAGACAGTGGAGTGCAGTTTATTACACCGGCGGGCCCAAGGCAGAGTCTCCTCTTAGCCAAGGACCCCGACCAGCATTTGTGAAAACCTTTTATACCCCATGTGTACGTGTCTGAACCCACCATTCCAAATTCCTTGAGACTTATATAAACCAAGGAAAATACAATCCGAATAACCTCATCATTCATGTGCTGTGCTCATGTGCTCAAACAGTCAAACAGTTAGCCAATAATCGATAAACCTGAGGTTACACTCCAATAGATACAGAAAAATGTATGGCCTGTCTGGAGGAAGGGGTGATTAGGGTATGTTTTCTCTTAGGCGCTGAGTAACCTAGATACGATCGTCAAGGTTCCCCTGTCTGGAGGGGGTCTTATCCTTCTGTTGTTGTTTTCATAGGCACTAAACAGAGTTCAGAGTCCATTGGAAAGGTGGCCGAGCATGATCAGCATGAACAGGCCTAAGACAGAGTCCAGGACCTATGAATTCCTTCTTCATCCAGACCTCACTCAGGGTTTCCACTTGGCTGAACTGAAGCACAATCCACTGATCTGCAAAGAAATAGAGAAGAACAATAGAATTGTAGACTAGAGAGCTCTTCAAGAAAATTAGAGATACCACGGGAAAATTTCATGCAAAAATGGGCACAATAAAGGACAGAAACAGTATGGACCTAACAGAAGCAGAAGATATTAAGAAGAGGTGGCAAGAATGCACAGAAGAACTATACAAAGTCAAGACAACCCATTCCTTTCATTCATTTTCCCTCACTCTCCTCATATCCAACTCACCACTAACAATTGATTTTATGTCCATTGTTTCCCTGAAATCCCACTTTCCTCATCCCCACAGCATCATTTCTTGCCTGGTGCCCACACAGCCTCCTAACTGGACTCCTGACCTCTACAGCTACTCCTCTGCCCCTCTTCACTCCTTGGAGCAGATCAAGTGCCTTTTTGAGGAAAGAAATCTGGTCATCTGCCTCCTCTGCCCCAACTCCAGTATGGGGTGAAGTCAAACCCATTCCTGTGGCTCCAAGCCCAGCATGGTTCCCTAAGCCTCCTCTTGCACCACTTTCCTCTTCTGTCCCTGCCTCAGCCACAGGGCCTTTGCGCATGCTCTTCACTTAGAGCATGTGCAAAGCACTTTCCCTCCTCTCCTTTATGGTCACTGCTGGTCACCACCACATCTCAGCTCTGTTGTCATTCCCAGAAGGGTGACCCTCCTGGAGCAGGTGGGCATCCCTGTGCTGTCCCCCATTCCTTGCTGACATGTACATGCCAACATGTACATGCCTCCTGTGGTCACTCAGTTCCTGTTTGTCTTCTCTGCTAAATTGTCAGCTCATGCTTTTTGTTCATCAGGCAATGCACAGCATACAGCATGCAATATAAACTCAACACATACCTATAAAATGAACTATAGGCAATAGTGCTTTGTACATGGAAATCAGAAGTTTGAAAAGGCTAACGTTAGAAGTTCTAACAGTTAGAACTGGACATGGAACAACAGACTGGTTCCAAATGTGGAAAGGAATATGTCAAGGCTGTATATTGTCACCCTGCTTAAGTTATGTGCAGAATACATCATTTGAAATGCTGGGCTGGATGAAGCACAAGGTGGAATCAAGACTGCCAGAAGAAATATCAATAACCTCAGATATGCAGATGACACCACCCTTATGGCAGAAAGCAAAGAACTAAAGAGCCTCTTGATGAAAGTGAAAGAGGAGAGTGAAAAAGTTGGCTTAAAACTCAACATTCAGAAAACGAAGAGCATGGCATCCAGTCCCATCACTTCATGGCAAATAGATGGGGGAAACAATGGAAACAGTGATAGACTTTATTTTCTTGGGCTCCAAAATCACTGCAGATGGTGACTGCAGCCATGAAATTAAAAGATGCTTGCTCCTTGGAAGAAAAGATATGACCAACCTAGACAGCATATTAAAAAGCGGAGACATTACTTTGCCAACAAAGGTCGCTCTTCTCAAAACTATGGTTTTTCCAGTAGTCATGTATGAATGTGAGAGTTGGACTATAAAGAAAGCTGAGCACCTAAGAATTGATGCTTTTGAACTGTGGTGTTGGAGAAGACTCTTAAAGAGTCCTTTGGACTGCAAGGGGATCCAACCAGTCCATCCTAAAGGAAATCAGTCCTGAATATTCATTGGAAGGACTGATGCTAAAGCTGAAACTCCAACACTTTGGCCACCTGATGTGAAGAACTGACTCATTGGAAAAGATCCTGATGCTGGGAAAGGTTGAAGGCAGGAGGAGAAGGGGACAACAGAGGATGACATGGTTGGATGGCATCACCAACCTGATGGACATGAGCTTGAGCAAGTTCTGAGAGTTGGTGATGGCCAGGGAATCCTGGCATGCTGCAGTCCATGGGGTCGCAAAGAGTCAGACATGACTGAGCGACTGAACTGAACTGAATGACACAGTGTGGCTGCAGTGGCTGCAGGAACCAAGCCCAGGTGTGAGACACCAGAGCCCAGGATGCTGCTCCTTGTGGATACTCCTGCACCCCTTCCTTCACTGTTTCTCTGCAGGAGGGGTTGGACTTCAGCTGTATCAGCCTGCATGTTTCTGTTCATGCTCAGGAAGAAAATGCCATGTGTTGCTGAGCTCATAATTTACTGAGCACAGACATTCACTCATCAAACAGGCTGGTTCAGTTACTCATTTTAAGATTTGAAGATAAACCTTCTGCCAGGATCAGTCACTTGTGTTATCTATTATCATCTATTAAGAAGAATGTGTGTAACAAGGTTAATACATAGTGGGTCCTCTACATCTGTGAGTTCTGCATCCACAGATTCAACTGACCTCAGATGGAAAATATCTGGGGAAAAATTCCAGAAGTTTCCAAAAAGCTGAACTTGGATTTGCTGCACAGGCAACTCTTTGTTGTTACCGTTCAGTCGCTCAGTTGTGTCTGACTCTGCGACCCCATGGACTGCAGCACGCCAGGGTTCCCTGTCCTTCACTGTCTCCCAGAGCACGCTCAAACTTACGTCCATTGAGTCGGTGATGCCATCCGACCATCTCATCCTCTATCAGCCCCTTCTCCTCCTGCCTTCAATCTTTCCCAGCATCAGAGTCTTTCCAATGAGTCAGCTCTTTGCATCAGGTGGTCAAAGTATTGGGAGTTTCAGCTTCAGCATGAGTCCTTCCAATGAATATTTAGGGTTTATTTCCCTTAGGGTTGGCTGTTTTGATCTCCTTGCAGTCCAAGGGACTGTAAAGAGTCTTCTCTGGCACCACCAGTTTGAAGGATCACATTCGTACATGACTACAGGAAAAACCATAGCCTTGGCAACTCTTTATATAGCACTTAAATTGTATTTCCAACTGTGTACATAGCATGTACCTCGTTTTAGGATTTGTAAACAAATTGAGGTGATTGAAAGCGTGGCAGGATGGAAATAGGTTATATGCAAATGCTATGCCTGTTTATATAATAAAAAACCTGAGCATCCATGAATTTTGGTGTCCTCGGGGGGTCCTGAAGCCAATCCCCTGTGGATATTGGGGAATGACTGCAATTCACAATAAGGGCATGGCAAATATACATTTTTTTGACACACTGAACCTTTTAGTTGTTACAAGTGTACATAAATTTTTTGAAGTGGTAATTATTAATGTAATGTACATAAACTTTTTTATTTTCACAGTTAACTATAATTGTGAAAGGCAGGATGATCACATGGAGAGTCACCAGACCACAACCCCTACAGAGTAAACTGTAACATCATGTATACTATCATGTAAGAATTGAATCGCCAGTCTATGTCTGACGCAGGATACAGCATGATTGGGGCTGGTACATGGGGATCACCCACAGAGATGTTATGGGGAGGGAGGTGGGAGGGGGTTTCATGTTTGGGAACACATGTAAGAATTAAAGATTTTAAAATTTAATAAAAAAAAAAAAATAATTCAGTATACATTTAAAAAAAAAAAAAAAAAAAAGTGTACCCGCCACCTTCTTATTTGTCTAATTTTTTAAAAATATTTGTGCTGTAAGCACAAGTCAGTCAGTGTGCTGAGTGTGATCTAGGCTTATGCCCATCTCACGTGCACCAAGTTCTCAGAGCGATTTGTGCATTTTCACAATGGAGGGTCTCCTTGACTCCTTCCGTTGGTGGTTGATTTACTTCTGTGATTTTTTTATTGCCACTGTTGAAAGACACGTGCATAAGTCATCATACCCCTGTCCATGGATCCAAATGGCCCAGCAGCCTGGGGAACCCTGCACCCCTTCATCTCCATGGAGACCAGTGTCTTCACGACAAGCCCCAATGTCACAGCTCTCAGTTTGGGGGGCTAGAGGAAGATGGGGTGGGGCTGCAGCCACAGGAGGGCCCAAAACCCCACACCAAGTTCACCCCTGGTAGGGCCGGGGTCCTGAGCTGGCCTGGGGGCATTCCACCAACAGCCACGTTCACTCCTCACTCTGTCGTCTGCACCTGGACCCAGCTTACCTTCTGTTTTGGGCAGAGCGCTGGTCTTCCTGGAGGCAAAGTGACTGCTCCTGTTCACCGTCACAGAGGAACCAAGGAGCTTCCTGAGTTTTCCTGGTGGCAGTGACTCTGAAGAACCCATTTCCTCCTCCAGCGGTGACACACGCCCTTCCTACTGATACTGGGGAGGGAGCTGGAGTCTCCCCTCCCCTGCTCTGTCATCTGTATCCACGAGGACTTCTTGGTCATGTGTGAAGCAAACCTGCCCCAAACTGCAATATACACAGAGGACATACACAGGCTCCTCTGACCCGCAAGGGGCAGGTTGGATCAGGGCTGAAGTGATGCCATCAGAATCCGTGCTCAGCTCCAAGTCACCACACTGATGCTGCTCTCAGATGGGGTGGCCCCCAGCAGTCACCGGGTCATGTCACGCCTCCTTCACACCGAGCAGGACACGTGGGACCCTTCTCAGTTTCCCAGGCTCCCCTTCTCTGCCCTGATGGCATCACTGCCAGCATGACTATCATTGTGGCAGGAGACTGATGCATGCATGGTGGGCTCAGACCCACATGAAAGGGAGACAGCACCCCACCAGGGAAATCAGGGTGCAGTGAACCAGGAAGCAGGTCAGTGGGTGCTGAACCCTGAGACTTTCCTGTGACCAAGGCCAGGGAGGTGGACGCTGGTCTTTTATTTGTGAGCTTCTCCACTAGAGCAGCTCACAGGGGACAGTGTGGAACCAAGGAGAGGACAGAAATGTGCACCACAACATAATGATAAGGGTCACGGCGGTTCAAGAGTTACAACCCTCCCAGGCAGCCTGGGATGCAGAGGGCAAGCCCCTGAAACCCCCTTTCCACTCTGAGCAGAACTGATGATCTTGGTGGAAAACAAAATATGAAACATGTTAGAGCACAAACGTGCTTGTTATCATTCTCAGCCCTCAGGCCAGGTGTTAGGCAGATTAGCACTTCACAGCATTTTAAAGCCTACTGCCTCCTGATAGAAATGAAACTGTTACAGAAAGAAAAATGCCATCTCCCATGGGATGCAGTGTGATCCCCGTGGGGGCCATGCCTCCAGCTGAGAGTCGGTTCAGTTCGATCTCTCAATCATGTCTGACTCTTTGTGACCCCATGGACTGCAGCACGCCAGGATTCCCTGGCCATCACCAACTCCCGAAGCTTACTCAAATTCATGTCCATAGCGTCAGTGATGCCATCCAATCATCTCATCCTCTGTTGTCCCCTTCTCCTGCCTTCAATCTTTCCCAGCATCAGGGTCTTTTCCAATGAGTCAGTTCTTCACATCAGGTGGCCAAAGTATTGGAGTTTCATCTTCAGCATCAGTCCTTCCAATGAATCTTCAGGACTGATTTCCTTTAGGATGGACTGGTTGGATCTCCTTGCAGTCCAAAGAACTCTCAAGAGTCTTCTCCAACACCATGGTTCGAAAGCATCAATTCTTCAGTTCTCAGCTTTCTTTATAGTCCAACTCTCACATCCATACATGACTACTGGAAAAACCATATAGCTTTGACTAGACAGACCTTTGTTGGCAAAGTAGTGTCTTCGCTTTTTAATATGCTGTCTAGGTTGGTCATATCTTTTCCTCCAAGGAGCAAGCATTTTTTAATTTCATGGCTGCAGTCACCATCTGCAGTGATTTTGGAGCCCAAGAAAATAAAGTCTCTCACTGAAAATAAAATCTCTCCAGCTGAGAGTCATCAGTTGCAAATTCTCCATCCGAGAAGGTGTGTTCAGAGGTCTGCTTTTGTAGTGTGTGCTATTAAAACAGTATTTTACCCAGTTGAAGATAGCTTGAGAGAGAGATGGAGAGAGATGATCTGTATTCATCACAAACTCCTTTGGTTAGATATAGACTGTAAAGCAGTTAAATAAATTAGAAAGCAGGGTTGTGTGTTTTTTCTTTTTTCTAATTATGGAAAATCTGTGTCTCCTGAGAAGGACCACAGGACACAAGACCCAAATGATAAGAATCAGTCCCTGGGGACTCAACTAACCCTTTACTGTCATGCAGGACATCCTCCTGAAGCTCACTGCTCAGAGCCGGCCTCACTGGGGTCCTGGCTTTTCTCCCACCATTTGGGAGGAAGAGGGTGAGGTAGAGGAGTCAGTGCAAAAAGGTCAACAGGATCACTTTAGAAGCTCAGCTCCTCTCTCCTTATATGGAGAATGACCAAGAAGCTGAAACACAGTGTGCAGAAGGCCTTGGAGAAATTCAACCATGCTGTCTGGAAGGACTGATATCTAATCTATTTATTCCATGGGCAAGAGCCATCTGGAGGAACAATCCAGGAGATCCAGAGTCAACAGTTCTGGGACACTGTTGATGTGGGTGGAGGTTGGAATCTATCCCTGGACCTCAGAGACCCTGGATGAGCCCTGGGAGGAATGCCTGTGTCCTGGGTTCCCGCTCAGACCACACCTCGAGGGTTTCTTCCATGTTAAGATTAGAGCAGGCATCCCAGGAAGCCAACAGGGAAGGGGGTGTCACTTCCAGAGCCCAGGAATACAGGAGAAAAGGAAACCCAGGGGACTGAAGGCTGGCCTGAGTGTTCATGGCAGGGCTAGTGTTAGAGTCACTGTGACTCTGGGCGGCTTGTATGTGGGAAGTCAGCGTGTGTCTGGATGTGATCCCAGGAGAGAGCATGACACAAGTGAGGCAGGATCACGCCAGTTCTTGAAGGAGCAGGATGAAACCAAGAGACACCATCCTGGACACCAAAATGTGAGTGGTTCTGAAGTCAAGGAAACCACCCTGAGCTGGCTGTGCTCTCTCCCTTGGTGAGCCCGTCCCTCACTGGAGGTGGTATGTGCCAGGAGCTTCACTCTCAGGCCCTCGGAAAGGACTGCATCCATCCAAGATGCCTAGAAGGATTCATGGGTGGAATCTTAGTCCCCTGGACCACTGTAACAAAACCCCACAGGCAGGACATCTACAAGCAACAAACATTTATTACTTATGGTCCTGAGGGTTGAAGTCCAAGGCCAGGGTGGCAGCCTGACAGGCTCCAGTGAAGGCCGTCTTCTGGGCCTCTGGCTGCTGATTTCTGGCTGTGCCCTACATGGCAGAAGGAACAGGGAACTCTGGGGCATCGTTAATAAGGGCACTAAGCCCATCCACAAGGGCTCCACCCTCATGACCTATTCAGCTCATCACGGCACAGAGGAGCTTGGTGGAGAGAGTGGGGATTCAATATCCTGTGAAGTATTGACGTCAACAGGTCAGATCCGCTAGAGTCTGGTTCAAGAATCCTGCAGAAACTCTGAGCCACAGACAAGCAGAGGGAGGTTCTGATGCTGAGAGACCAAATGAGTTTGCACACGTTGGCATTCCCTCTGCTCTAGAAAACCGTGTTTGTGTGGATTGATAATTGCACGCACAGCAGGGCAAAATCCAGAGAACAGCTGTGTCTTAGCCACTGAGGTTTTAACTCCTAGTTCTGGGTGCTCGGGTTTCATCCTCTGCCTCTGGACTTGGTGATCAGGTACTTGACGGAGCAGAACTCCAAATACTCCGTGAGGAGTGAGAGAATGCTCATCGCACCCGCCAAACAGAGGTGGGGTGGGAAGGATACTCTGCATGGTTGGAAGTGCAGTGGGCTTAGTGGCTTTACACGTTGGTGCTGTGATTACCTTTCCAGTGTGACAGAGTAACAGCATAGCTGAGACGGTTTGGCACCGCCAGTTTCAGGCAACGGCTTATTATCTAATTCCTGTTAACAGCCACTCTGGCTGGTACACAGGTCCCTGGAGACTGCATCTTGTTGACGTATCGATTAGGGGAAGACAGTCTTTACTTATCTGAGACCTTAACTCCTTCAAACTAGCCTCAGGCTATCAATATGTCCAGACACTCTACCATTAAGCAATGGCTGCTTTCCTATCTGATTAATTTCCTTAATAAGAAAATTATTTTCTGTAAGTGTTATTTGGATAGAGTTCAGTTATGACTAAGAAAATAAACATGTATGGATTGAGGCCTATGGAATTAAAACACACTGATTAATTCCACAAGAAGGGTAAAGGGAAGAAAAACCAAACTTGAAATGCTAAATGACACTGCAAACAGCCACAACTCAGAAGCCAAGTTAAAAAGCTGTAAGTGTATTCAGATATTGTTTCTTCTTGCCTTACTCCAGCAACTGAGATAGGGGAAGAATGCTCTTCAGCAGGAAACTTGGTCACTTGGGTGTGACACGTATACGGATTGTCTGTTCTGCCTCTTCCTTCGCTCCTGAAAAAGGTCATTAAATGGATTCTGGGGACTTCCCTGGCAGTCCAGTGGTTAAGACTTCACCTTATAAAGCAGGGGAATTCAGGTTAATCTCCGGTTGGGGAGTTAAGAGCCCACATGCCTCAGGGCTAGAAAACCAAAACAAACAAAAAAAAAACAATAGAAGCAATATATAACAAATTCAAAAAAGACTTTTTTACACTTTTTCCAAAAAATTAAAATAAAATAATTGAATGGATTCTGGATGCTTTGGTACCTCCATTTGGTATCCTCCATTCTGAGCTTCCTGTGGTTTCCTAACTGGTCCTCCCACCCATCCTGTGGACCCCTGTAGCTAACAGAGCTGGGGGTGGGGATGGGGGGCGGGGGGAGCTGACAGGCCCATTTCACTTCTCTGAAGGCCAAAGATACAGGTGTTTGAGTACACAGCTGTGCACTGCAAGCCACTGATGTACCAGATGTGGAGAAGGGGGATACAAGAAGCTTTGTAAGAAAATTCAGCCCCCATGACAATGAAAAGAAATAAAATTCAGGTTTCCCCACCTACTTTAACATAATGGGTCAGGGTGGGGCTCTGGGCCCAGCACATCTGTGCTTAAATCCTGAACTGGTCACGTACCAGCTCTGTCACTTGGGGTGAGTCCTCTATCCATGACGTGGCCCCAGGTCTTCACTTGTGCAGTGGGGCAGGAGTGGAGACAGTGCACAGGATGCTGTTCATCAGGCGACTTCATACCTGGACACGTTAAAACCACACCTGGCACAGATCCAGTGCTTTAAGTAAGTGGACTGCTGCTATGATTAGGTCCCATCAAGGAGCTCACACACCTGATCTCAAAGGGGTTTTAAACCTGTGACATGAGTGTCAGAGAGGGGGGGGTGGAGTATAAGCAACAGAAGCTGGCTCTGGCTCCCTTCGGCAGTTAGGAATTTATTGAACCAATGAGGGCTTGTATCAAACAGGGGTCAAGGAAACCACAAAAGAGCACAGTCTTGGGACTCACATGGCCTTTATTCTGAAAAATAGCAGATTGATGACTATTGTAAGAAGAACTTAGAGCATCCAACAGAAAGCATGCTGTTCCTAGGTTCCTGTCTTTCATTTTCCTTCAATTTTTCTTCTTTTTAAAATTCCCTTCCTCCCTTCCATCTTTCCTCTTCCTTTCTTTCTGGCTGCACTGTGCTCTCACCATCTCTTCTGAACACAGGCACGAGTGACAGGGCGAGTCCCACACCCACGAGCGTCCCAGGAGCACAGGACAATCTGCCTGGTCAAGGGCGAGGGGCAGGCACCACCACGTCCCCCCACCCCCCCCATCCTCATCCAAGAGGAAGCAGCTGGATCTCTGGATCCTGGGACCCCAGGTCCTCAGAGATGACTGAACTGGACCCATCTGTCTGCTCATCAGCACATGTGGGTGGGCACTCCAACCCTCATGTCAGTGGACTCTCTTAGTTTTGAACTGAAAAGAGTGCAGCGGTGGGACCACTGTAATAGACCAAGGTTCTGGCCAGGCCATTGGCAATTGTTTCTGCCTCTCACCTCCCTTCCTCTTATGCGGACTGGATGGGGCAGGTGGGGAGGGGGCTGTGCCTTCATCTCAAGTTCTTCTCGACACCCCTGGTAGGACAAGAGGGGAAGGGGACCCCATTGGACAAATGATGCAAAGACCTCTTGATTTTTTTTTTCACTTTATTCTTGTTCAGCTTGAGGTCTCATCAGTTCATTGTTAATCACTCTTATTAAAACAATACAACATCAAAAACGCTTTTATGTTAAGTAGATAGAACAGCAGTCAAACTTGCAGCCATAAAATACACGTATACTAAAAAAAAAAAAATTTCCCTCTGTGTTTCCGAGGCTCGTCACAGACTCGGCAGGGAGTGTGTTTCCTGGTGTTTGGAAACCTCTCTTCTTAAAATTCCCTTCCTGGGATGGGCTTCCCTTCCCGGGACGGAGCTCCCTCCCCACCTCCTTTGTCTCCTTTTTCGTCTTTTATATTTTTTCCTACCTGTTTTTGAAGACAATGGTCTGCTTTTCTGGTTGCCTGATGTCCTCTGCCAGCATTCAGAAGTTGTTTTGTGGCGTTTGCTCAGCGTTGAAATGTTCTTTTGAGGAATTTGTGAGGGAGAAAGTGGTCTTCCCATCCTATTCCTCCGCCATAGATCAACGGAACAAAATAGAAAGCCCAGAGATAAATCCACACACATATGGACACCTTATCTTTGACAAAGGAGGCAAGAATATACAATGGAGTAAAGACAATCTCTTTAACAAGTGGTGCTGGGAAAACTGGTCAACCACTTGTAAAAGAATGAAACTAGATCACTTTCTAACATTGCACACAAAAATAAACTCAAAATGGATTAAAGATCTAAATGTAAGACCAGGAACTATAAAACTCCTAGAGGAGAACATAGGCAAAACACTCTCAGACATAAATCACAGCAGGATCCTCTATGATCCACCTCCCAGAATTCTGGAAATAAAAGCAAAAATAAACAAATGGGATCTAATTAAAATTAAAAGCTTCTGCACAACAAAGGAAAATATAAGCAAGGTGAAAAGACAGCCTTCTGAATGGGAGAAAATAATAGCAAATGAAGCAACTGACAAACAACTAATCTCAAAAATATACAAGCAACTTATCCAGCTCAATTCCAGAAAAATAAACGACCCAATCAAAAAATGGGCCAAAGAACTACATAGACATTTCTCCAAAGAAGACATACGGATGGCTAACAAACACATGAAAAGATGCTCAACATCACTCATTATTAGAGAAATGCAAATCAAAACCACAATGAGGTACCACTTCACACCAGTCAGAATGTCTGCGATCCAAAAATCTGCAAGCAATAAATGCTGGAGAGGGTGTGGAGAAAAGGGAACCCTCCTACACTGTTGGTGGGAATGCAAACTAGTACAGCCACTATGGAGAACAGTGTGGAGATTCCTTAAAAAATTGCAAATAGAACTACCTTATGACCCAGCAATCCTGCTGCTGGGCATACACACCGAGGAAACCAGTATTGAAAGAGACACATGTACCCCAATGTTCATCGCAGCACTGTTTATAATAGCCAGGACATGGAAACAACCTAGATGTCCACCAGCAGACGAATGGATAAGAAAGCTGTAGTACATATACACAATGGAGTATTACTCAGCCATTAAAAAGAACACATTTGAATCAGTTATGATGAGATGGATGAAACTGGAGCCTATTATACAGAGTGAAGTAAGCCAGAAAGAAAAACACCAATACAGTATACTAACACATATATATGGAATTTAGAAAGATGGCAATGATGACCCTGTATGTGAGATAGCAAAAAAGACACAGATATGTATAACGGACTTTTGGACTCACAGGGAGAGGGAGAGGGTGGGATGATTTGGGAGAATGGCATTGAAACATGTATACTATCATGTAAGAATCGAATCGCCAGTCTATGTCCGATTCAGGATACAGCATGCTTGGGGCTGGTGCATGGGGATGACCCAGAGAGATGTTATGGGGAGGGAGGTGGGAGGGGGGTTCATGTTTGGGAACGCATATACACCCGTGGTGGATTCATGCCAATGTATGTCAAAACCAATACAGTATTGTAAAGTAAAATAAAGTAAAAATAAAAATTAAAAAAAAAAATAGTGCTGAGAGGCAATAGACGAAATGACATTTTATTGTGCTACATGGTGGGTATTTGGGGTATTTTTCTCCTGACTTCCCCAGACTTCCTGTAATGAGTTGTCTTGTCTTATATGTAAATCTGGAGCCTTGCAGAGTCAGGCCAGCTCTCCAGGAAGGTGATAAGTTAAAGCTGACAGTGAGCAGGTCCTATGGAGCTGACTCTGTCACCAGAGCGCCTGGAGCCAGGAGCTTCCTTCCTCCCCTCTCCTTCATCTCCCCTTCCCTCTCTCTTCCCCCCACTACTTTCTTCCTCTTCCTGTTGTTCCCTCACCCCTCCCACCCACCCCCTTCCTTCTTCCCCTACTTCCCCCCTCCTCTCCCTCCCCTTTCCCTCCTCCCTCTCCTCCCCCCCTTCCCTCCTCCTCCCCCTCCCTCTCCTCTCTGCCCCCTCCCACTTCCCTCTCCTCCTCCCCCTGCCAGGAGACCAGCTGTGATTCCCCAGGCACATCCTCTGGCAGACAGGAGCCTTGGCCCCTGAGGCACAACTAGCCCCAGGTACTGACTCAGGGGTTTCTTTTGTCTCCCTCCTTCTTCCAGGGATGTGAGAGATGCAGTGTCCTGGTCAGGACCCCTTCCTCCTGACAGCCCTCTGGAGGGGAGGGTCACTGGGTGGAAAGGGACCCTTTGCTGTCTCTTCTCCCCTCTTCCTGCAGGGGAGCAGAGAGGGAGGCTGGGCATTGATCAGACCAGAGGCCCTGGGGATGCACCTGCCAATTTCCCAGCAGCCGGAAGTGGGTTGTTTTCAGAAATAAGCCAGATTCTCAGTCAAGATCCTCAAAATCCACGTGTGTGTACAGAAGGCTTGGGGGTGGAGGTGAGTTTCCAATGCGTGCTTTTCAAAACAAACTCCCCAGACAGCTGAAGCAGGAACACTGCTCCCTGCCTCTCTGCCTCCATGTCTGAGATTCACTTTAGCTCATAAAAGCCTCTGAGCTGCACAGCGTCCTCTGGAAGACAAAGAGGAAAGCTCCCTATGATCAGGCCAGAGGTCTCAGAACTGTTTTTGAATAGAGGGCCCTTTCTTCGCGGGATGACTGGAAGCTCTGGGAAATGCTGATCCTCAGCAAGTTTTAAAAGCTTTATTCTTGGTACGAGAGCTCTCTTCCAACTCCCAATCCCCAGACAGACTCTAACATGGAACTGAAAAACACCAGGAAAAGTTTATTTATTCAATCTCAAGTGGCAGAAACACAGCTGAAGCAGCTTCTGCAGAAGCAAGAATTTGCTGCCTTATATAACAAAAGCATCCAGAGTGATGGCTTCAGGAGTGGCTTGATCTAGGGGCTCAAGTGACAGTCTCAAGATCTTGTCTTCTTTTCTCCATCTCATGTATCAGATTTCTCCACGTGTGCTTTGGCACTTTGCATCCGGCACCAAGATAGCTGCCTGGATCCAAGTCTCACTAGCATCTGAGTCTTCTCAGAAGCTCAGCACTTTTCTATCTCAACAGTTTCACTGAACAATTGAGAACTGCATCTCATTGGTCCACTCAATGCTCCATGCCCATCCCTGGGCTGATCTCTGGCAGGGGAATTTGATGATATAGTTATCAGGCTTGGGTCACATCACTATCTTAGACCAGGAGGGGAACAAGCCCCCTGATCACATGGAATGATGGAAATGATGGTTCACCAAGAAAAATTCAGGTAGGTTCCTAGAAGGAGGAGGACCACGTGTAGACCCAGCAACACCAACAAACACCCGTCACCCCTCAAGCTCCAGATTGTCTGGTCTGCTCCTTCCTTCCTCCTCAGGCCTCTTATGGGCTGGTCTCCCTCCTCCCCTCACTGCAGGGTCATCCATACCGACGCGGGTGCACCGCTTCATTACCCTCCTGTGGGGCGTGTGTGGTGCCTATGAGATTAGACTCTGAGCTCTCGGGAGGGCTGTGTCCTATCTCACTGTGCTCTGTGACCCCAGCTCTTGGCACATTGTGTCTGCGTCTGTCAAGTGTCAAGTCTGTGCTTAGAGAATGAAAGGAAGACTGACTGAAGAGAAATCCGAGTCAGCCAACATGCTTTTCTGCTCTGATGTTTGGTGGGTTCTCCTGTTGTGGTCTGTATCATGTCTATGCCATCTGCCTGGAAGAGCTGCAGAGAGGATATGAGGTGAGGCCAGAGGATGACTGCCACGGATGAGGTCACCTCAAGGTCTGAACATCCATTGCCTTGGACCAGTGCATCTTTCCACATGGGGATGAATAGGGGATATTTAAGGCTGGTTTTTTGGTGTGTGTGTGTGTGTGTGTGTGTGTGTGTATGTGTTGCTTTGTTTTGTTTTTGCAAGCCCTGGGCAGTAAGGACCAGAAAGATTGAGAGCCAGCTTTAGTTCAGCTCCTCCCAGGCACACACAATTTTGTGACCCTGTTGCTGATTTGGGGTGGTCAGGCAAGTACTGGTACAAGTAAGTGCTGAATAAACTATAGTCAAGTGAATGAGTCAAATGAATCTGGCTTGCTGTGCCCCGGGCAGGTGAGGCTTAGGATTCCCATAGTTTGGGTAGAATGGGCTGGGAATTAACATGGTTCAACGTCTCACACCGCCATTTTGAAACTATAACATATGAATGCTGATCACAAAGGGGATGGGATGGTGCTGTGGGCCCAGGTCTCTTTCCAAGACTCAGAGAAATTATTAAGTTATCAGAAGATTTTTGTATTTTTTCTTCTTCTTCTTTTTAAAGGTTTTGCCTCAAATGTCTTTAAGAAGTTAATCCCTATCTTCAGACAAGCTGGTGAGCCACAATGATGACACATTTTCAGTGCTAAAAACAATGAAACATCATTGAAAGCTTTTTAAAAGAGAGAGGCAGATGAACAATTGTTACAACTTCAGGATGAGATAATTTACTAGCCGAATTGCTACAATAGGAGGAATCTGCCCTTTTCTACTGTAAGGAAACAATAATCTGGA
This sequence comes from Capricornis sumatraensis, assembly GCF_032405125.1. NCBI lineage: Eukaryota > Metazoa > Chordata > Mammalia > Artiodactyla > Bovidae > Capricornis > Capricornis sumatraensis. The sequence continues at coordinate 52,544,465 of NC_091085.1, read as the reverse complement.
GATGAGGCATTTTTAAAATGCACTGTCTGAGTTCATATTGAAACAAGAATGATTAAACAACCATTGTCCTGGCCCATTCCTTGCAGTCCTAGAAGGTTTCCAAAGTTGAGGCTTTGATTAAAAGAAGAATGTTCTTCTCAGATGCATCTCAATAGTATTTATCCCGTGGGGAGTTTGTGGGTGCCAGGCTGTCCACAGCAGGGGTGTCTGGACTGTGGAGTCTGTGTCTGATGTGAGCCTGGAGCGAGGCAGCCCCAGCAAATATCCGGAGGGTCACTGAATGTCTGGTGGGGACAGGGGATCTGAGGACGCTCGTCCACTTAACCCTGCACGACAACAGTGGAAAGCACGGGCTTCCTCCTGCAGAGTCGTCACCCTCTCAGGGAGCCTGGGTCAGAGCTGCCCCTCTGCAGAGGGACCAGCGGACTCGCCGTGTGTTTCCATGGGAGATGCCGCATCCTCAGACACGAGGCTCTTCTCCAGGGGGTGGGTTCCAGGCAGGAACAAGCCTCTTACAGGTGCTGTCATGTGGCTGGGGCACTTCGTGTCTCCTGGTCCAGAAGGTCTCAGGGGAGCACCGGGGCCAGAAAGTCAGGTGGAGGAGCGAGCATGGACTTGAGTTCCCCTGACCTCCCTGGGCTCCTCCTCTGCTGGGTGGGTGTCATCACAATGCCTGCCTCTGGGGGCGCTGTGGGGCTACAGGGGATGATGTGTCTCCTGGGTTTGCTGAGCTGTGAAGGGGGCTGTGCTCCGTGAGCAGATGCGAGTGAGTGACCAGGTGGCAACCACGTCCCGAGTCAGTGAGGATGCTCTGTGCACCTGGTCAGATCCCTGCGCGTGTGCCAGGCCCCCTGGGCTGCCCCCGGATCCAGGGAGGGGATGTGCCCTAGGGAGCCCCCCGGGCTCTGGGCGGTTCTGCGGCTCTGGAGAGAAATGAGGTAGTAGAGGGGCTGGTGGTCCTGCCTGAGCCCCTGGAATCTCGTCTCATAAGCTCTCGAAGGTCAAGGGCAATTTTGTTTCAAACCAAATCCACCATCTTCCCCGTCCAGAATCCTCTTTAGCAGTCGACACAGCCACCTGCCTCAGGGAGCAAGACATGTCCACCTCCTCCTGCAGTTTCCTCCAGCTGTGAGACGCAGAGGAGCTGCCAGCAGCCTGCGGACAGCCTCAGGGAGTCGGGATGGTTGTGACGTGACGTGGGTTGATTCATTCACGGACAGGGATTCGGTTACTCATGACTGCTGCTTCCAGAGAGTCTGAGATGATGAGGGCCACGTGCTCTCACTCAAACCTCCTCCCAGGCTATGAGGAAGCCAGGCTCAGACCAAGCCTGACCGCGGGTGGCCGTGTATTACACACATGGGGAGGCCGACACTGAAAGCACAGGTCAAGCCCTCCTAAAAGCCCGTGAACACCCCATGTCTCCTTGCTGGGACTTGATCCAGCCTCACCAGCAGGAAGGGTCTACCTGGCATCCCAGAGGCAGGACCTTTCCTTCCTACTCGGTACCAGCCCACAGCATCCTCTGATCCACCAGATGGGCCCAGGACTGTGTAGGGACCATGGGAAGAGACCGCCTGGCCTGCTGGTCCTTTTACCTGGACCTGTCATATTGGGGGAAGGGGGGTCCGGGTCTCCAAAATATGTTAGCCAGCCAGCCCCCTCATGACCAACAAGGATAAAGTTCTAAGGCCTGTGATGCTAGTTAACAAGCTAGACATTTCACCCAGAGAAACTTGCTTCTGGGTTCATGGTGCTGAGAAAACAAAATTATAAAAATGGAGTTTCTAAATGAGAGCAAACCATTTCCAACTCCTTTGACTAGGGAAGACTCATTCCTAGCAAACGGGAATCGGCCATGATTGGCCTCAACTGCTCAGTGATGTCAACAGATAGCCTCTCCCACTTGGCTTGTGGCCCCATTGATACCGCACTGGCTTCCTCTCAGGAAATCCTGTGTGGTAGAGGCGGGAAGAAGATGCTGCTCTCAGCAGTTTCAGCGGAAGTCGCAGGGCAGGTTCTGATTGGCTTCTGTGGGTCAGGTGTCTATGCTAGAGCCAATCACTGAGGCTGGGATGGGGACGGGTGATTGGCCAGATCCATATCACCTGCTGTCCCAGGGGCAGAGCCCGATGCCAGCCCCCACCCCCAATCCCAGAGGCTGGGGATGGGGCAGGGTTCCCTGAGAAACCCTGGCACGTCCATATGTCCGAGAGTCCTGAGTGACTGCACTGTGATGTCCTCCCAGTCTGATGACAAGTCACACGTCCCATGTCACCGGTGATGGCGGTGAGAGGATGGGCTTAGAGAGGCTCTGTGGACGGCACTGAAGCCACCACCCTGCTCCCCTCCCCCACGGGTTATTTCCTAAATCTGTGAAACCAGCCCTCCTTTCTCTCACCTACCCACTCCCCACCCCCGCCCAATGCCTTCCCCAACTCCTGATTTGAAATTTTTTCTTTTGACTTTGTTGCATATTCACTGGCACTGACTGAAGCCATGGGCCCGGGTGGTTAATTAGAAATGTGTCCAAGGGAAGATGCCTGAAGACCTAGCTTCCTGCTTCTTAATTAAAATTCCACATGGAGGTGCAGCAACGTCTTCTTGATAAAAAGGGTTCCTGGAAGGGCAGAGCAGGGGACTTCATTGTGGTGTCCTCATCTGTTTGGGAACCGAGGAAGGGCAGGTGGTGCCAGACCCACACACAGTCCCCTCGTTCCGGCTGCACTGGCTCTCTCCCCTCCACGCCCATCTTCTTCCTGGTGATGTGGGCTCTGGGGCATCCACAGGTAAAAGCAAGAGATGGTGGGGGTGCTCCCTCCCCAATGCACTGGCCTTTCCAGCCTCCTGGATCCCTCCGTGGTCCCAGCGCCCAAGTGTTTGTGCCAGAGGAGAGGCAAGGCTGCGCTCCCAGCTCTGTGGGGCTTCAGAGCCCCTGACCTCTCTGTAGGATCTTCATAGAGCCCTGGTGGGAGGAGTGGGCATCAACCAAGTGCCCCTCCTGGATACTGTCCCCTCCTGCCCCCGGGGGAAGGGAGGCAGTCCAGATATAGACCAGACTCAGAGGCAGGAGGAGAGGGGGCCAGGAGTACCCCCCCCAGCTCCCTCAAGCAGGACAATGGGTATATGGGCTGCTCGATCCCCCACAGACCAAACTCCTGTCGTGGGTGCCAGCCCCACTCCGGCCGCAGGCTCCCTGAGCCCCTGGCACTGTCCCTCTGCCCTTGGCTCCTCTTTCCCGCATATGGATCTCACAAAGCTCTGATCCTCTGCCCACGAGACAGTTGTCAAAGATCCCAAAATGCTGTGACCGGCCCACACAATTGAAGACCTCCAATTTTTCCAGTGAGTCCTGCCTTCGCTACCTGGTGTGTTCATTATTAATCGCCCACAGATTTTTTTACTGTGACCACCCTTTACTGTCCTTCAGTACATTGGTCACACCCCATGTGGAGGTCAGGATGGGGCAGGGACACTGAGGTAGGGACCTCTGAGGCGGGCAACCTGGGTGTGGTGCCAGGGGCCCCTCTGGAGTGAATGTTCCCAGAGACCATCTGCCATGCCAGCTGATTAACCTCACAGGACACTGCACTGTCTGCGTGCAAACCCTAATGCACCTGGTACAGTGGGGGTCAGCTGAGGGGGAGCAGCCACTGCCCATTCAGATCAGGAAAGTGACCTCCCAGCTCAGTGCAAACCCCACCACTCTCTTGTGTCTAACACCTGGTCTGACCCACTGGGGCATCTTTCTGGCCTGAAAGTGTTTCATCTTGGACACCCTGCTTCAGGCACATTGAGTTGGAGGTGATGATGGTGGAGTCCAGGAGGAAAAGAGAAAGGGTGGGAAGCTGGGTGGAGAGGGGCAGACTTTGACTCCCATAGCCTGGCCGCTGCCCTTGGAGGCTAAGCCACTATTGGGGGATGGACCATGAACAAGGACGGCTTCCTATGTTGGAGGTTGGGGGGAGCTTCAGACAAGCTGGATGGATCCATGAGCCAAGCAGGGTGGGAGACATGCAAGGCCACTGGCAATGCATACCTGTTCTGTGAAGGAGGTCTCTTTCCAGGAAGGGCCACCAGGTGAGAAGGGATGGGACCATGGTCTCAGACATGAAATCTGCGTGAACTCTGAGCTCTGAGTACAGGCTTGGGTTCTTCAGTTAATTGCTTTCAGCTGTGGGAAGTGGCACATTATTGTGGTGACGTGACCCTGAGCTTTCAGTCCAGGCTGTCCCCTGTCCCAGGGCTGCATGAAGACCATGTGCAGTCATGTTACCCAAGCCTTTCACAGGATGACAGAGGCCCCCGTGAGCAATTCTAAGTGGAGTGGGACGCTCTCCCCTCCTGCTCCTGGGGTCAGGGAGGACCTTTACCTTGTCACTCAAATGGAGACACAGGCTCAGACAGACTCTAGTCCCCCTGATAATTAAACCCTCCTGATCAGGGCATGGACAGTTGGCGGAAGTGGAAGGGAAATAGTTGAATGTGTTAAGTCCCCTGTCCCTGTTCTCTTTGTGTGCTGACCTAAACCCCAGGTCTGGAGTGCCCATCAGCAACGCCCCCTCCCAGGTGCCCCTGGTGATCTGGGTGTTTCATCTGACTTGGGTCAGTGAGAGCGGGGATCTGAGGCTGACCTGCCTAGATCCTTCGCCCCCACCCACCGCAGCGTGGAGTCCAGCTGCAGCAGGGTTTCCGCATCCCATGTCTTCTGGGCTTATTGGAGCCCCACTGTCCTTCCTGAGGGGGTGTTACCTCCAGCCTCACCACACCTGCTCACAAGCGGTTAACACCCATCACCTGGAACAACTGCCCTGGGCTGCTCTGTGGAGGGGTCAGCAGGGAGACCTCACAATCTGATGGCCTCCCACCTCCAGAGACAGTGTCTTCCTCATCCGGCGTCTGGACACTAAGCACAGGGGACTCTCAGTAAACAGCTTAAGGATGAATAACAAAAGGCACTCATGTGCTCACCCCCCAGCATTTTACTCTCCCTGCAGAGACCCCAGGGCTGACGCCCTCCAGAGTTTGCAGTTTCTTCTTTTCCCTGTGTGCATGTGATGGTCTGAACTCCCCAAGTACTGCTGTAAATGTAGCTCACCTCATTGATATATCTTCACTTTCACATGTGTGTTTATGATTCATAGACTTGTGTGTGTGATATTATGTGTGTATGGATTTAATCTTCCTGAGACTTTCTCTTTGACTCATGGCTTATTTAGAAATGTGTTGTTCAATTTCCAAATAGTCAGGCATTCAGGAATAATTTCCAGATATTGATTTCTAGGTTAATTCCATAATGGTTCAAGAATGTACCTTCATGATTAACAGTCTAACTTTCATGGCCCAGATATGGTCTAAATTAGTGAAAGTTCTGCATGTGCCCGAGAACGGCTGTGCCCTGCCGTCACTGGGCAGAGTGTTCTAGATGGTCTGTTAGGTCGAGTCTTTTGGTAGTGCAGCTTGAGTCATCAATATCCTTACTGATGTGCTTATCCTTGCTTTATGGTGGCTGGGATTGGATTGATGAAGCCTCCTCTTCTAACTGTGGAATTGTCCATTTTTCCTTTCAGTTCTATTGGTTTTTAATTGGTGTGATTTGAAGTTGTGTTGTTAGGCTCACAGCTGTTTAGGACTGTTACATCTTCTGGGCAAGCATTCCCTTTTATCATCCTGTAACAGTCCACTCAGTCATCCCCAACTAGTTTGTGACCCCAGTCCATGGAATTCTCTAGGCCAGAATACTGGAGTGGGTAGCCTTTCCCTTTTCCAGGGGATCTTCCCAACCCAGGGATCAAACCCAGGTCTCACGCATTGCAGGTGGATTCTGAGGATGAGATGGTTGGATGGCATCACTGACTCAATGGACATGAGTTTGAGTAAACTCTGGGAGTTGGTGATGGACAGGGAGGCCTGGTGTGCTGCAGTCCATGGGACACAACTGAGTGACTGAACTGAACTGAACAGCCCACTCATCCCTGGACATCATCCTTGTCCTGAAGTCCACCTTGCCTGAAATCAGGATATTTACTCCAGCTTTCTTTTGTTTGCTGTCTGCATGGTATACCTTCCTCCTTCCTTTTAGTCCTAACAGAGACATGTTTTTATCTTTAAGGTGGGTTTATTTTTTACCATTTATAGCTAGTTATTGCTTATTTTCATCCAATCTGATGATCTCTGGGTGTTAACTGATGAGTTTTGACCACTCAACATTAAAATGACAGTGGATGGAATGGAATTCATATCGGCCATCTTGTTGGTTGTTCTCTACCTGATCCTCTTATTCTTTCTTTTTCCCTCTTTTTTGCCTTTTCTTGGGTTTAATTGAACTTTTGTTATTATCCCATTTTATTTCCTCAGTTGACATAATATTACCGAAAGCAGAGTCTGGCTGTTCAAAAGCTGATAAAGAGGCCAGTTTAATGGAAAGGAAAGTTTGCTTTATTTTGGATGCTGGCAGCCAGAGTGAAGGGGAGGACAGATGTATGTTCAAAGGCTAACCCTTCCACCAACAATCAGGGAGCAAGAGCTTTTATAGATGGAGGGAGGGGGCTACATGCAGAAAGAGCACTGTCCGCTCTGACAGTCATCTTGAAATTAGTCATCAGTCGTCTGATCAGCCTTGATTGTTTTAGGTACAATCTTTCATTCAAGAATCAGTTTGTTTCCATTTTTTGAAGCCACTTCTTGCAATTGTGGCAGCTCATGTCATGATACAGTCTGGTCATCACGCAATTAACGTCTCCCACCTGGTGGGGTTTCAGTTTCTATAAAACAGTTCACAGACTATGGCTCAGAATATTATCTTATAGCCCTTGAAAAGGAACTAAATATCCTTGACTATGCTTAATGAGTATATTATTATTATTATTATTTTGTCTCCTTTGACTGTTTTCCTTTGTTTCTCTGTGTTCTCATTTCTCTGATTAAACTTATCCTTTGGCTGAAGTTTTCCACAGATGAAAGGCAGGCTGAGGACATGGTGGGAAAGGACCATAGGGTCCTGCTCCATTTCAATACCTCATTTTAAAATATTGAACTATGGTTTGCGATTTTCACTTTTAAATAATGAGTCCACCTTCGAATAAGAACATATAGCTCCCCTTGAAATGGGAGCACCACGTGGCAGTGTATCCCTGGAACCTCTCTGCTATCCCTGGTGCAGTGTTTTGTCAGGCGTTTCAAATTTTCCAGGCTCAACTCTTGGCTATTTGCTAAATTTTGACTTTAATCTTCCTACCAGCTTCCTTTGGTGGTGTCCAGTTCAGCAAGTGCTGGCCCCTCTTCTCTCTGAAAGTTTCTGTCTGTCTGTCTCTCTCCATTTCAGGTGAATTGTTTGCTGTGCAAGCTCAGCTCTCTAAGGAAGTCAGGAAAAGCTGTTGATTTGCAGTCTGTCTGGCTTTTTTCCATATTATCTGGGTGAGAGCTACAGTCTTTTTCTGATCTCCACCTTTCTAAGCATAAACCATAATTCTAAACACAATTTTGAAAGCAACTTTGGTGAGATGAGAAATCAAAACAAAAAACTAGAATCCTCTCTAGTTTAAATAACCAGATCAGATAGAAATGCCATATTTTATCAATATTCCAGCATCCCAAAGTGGTGGGGTCTTCATTTTCATCTAGAGTTGCAACGCAATCCCTGAATCATTCTTCCAGTGATTTATTCCACATCTGGTATAAGTAACTTATGGGCAGTTCTAACGGAGAGACACTAACTTGACGAAATGCTCATGATATTCACATCGCACTGCCTCACCTGGACTTTTCTGATGGGCAGTAGAACGTGGAGGCAGCACCAACCAGGATGCCAGGAGCAAGAGTAGAACTCGTGATACAGAATGAGGGGGCAGGTCACCTTCTGTTTCGGATTTTCCTGAAACACCAGGTGTATTGCACTGACAGCTTATCTCCACTTATGTGAGTACTGACATGGGGCTGGAGTCAGGGGGCTGGAGTCTAGGGCCCTTCATCTCCCAAAGTCACAGCAAACGTGATCATCCCACCATGGCGAGGTGTGCACACCAGGGGAAACCGGATGGACCCAGGCAAGAGAGGAAGCAACACACAGAAATAAAACACCACAGAATCTCTGGGGAACCTGGCGCGAGGATAGATCATAACAGCCAGAGACAAGAGCAGCTTAGCCATTATTCAAACATTTTCTTCTGGGTCCTAGAGAGTCCAGGAAATAGCAAAGAACCTGTAAGTCCCTTATTAATCGCTTAAGCACATTTTCATGTTTGCAAGCTACTTTGCCGTAATTTATTATTTCTTTCCAGTGGCTCCATCACAAACGTCTCTGTACAGAAATCTGTATAATCCACTGATTCAACAAGATGTCTGGTTGATGCTTAATGAGAGGTTGGGGCAGAGGCAAGTTTTCTGGTCTCCGGGGGCAAAGGCTGTCATGGTGAGACCTCTGAGCTCCCATGGAGTATTTCAGTCTGTGTCTGTCTGTCTGACTTTGTTTCTCTGTCTCTGTCTCTCTCTATACACACACACACACACACACACACACACACACACATATGTATATATATCATGAGTGGCCACACCTCTCTTCCAGGTCCCAGGCTCTGTGGTTTCTCCATCCCCGCTCCCTGAACCACTAGAACTTGGACAGCTAATCCCCTTTTGTCCTGACCCTGAGGACATTGCTGAGATGTTCACAGGAAACAGGTTAGATTTTTCAAATGACCTCAGATCTTTCAGAAACTAAAGTTCCCTGAATATGGCACAGCCCCCAGATCCAGCTATGGACCTGTAGTGAAGGGAAATTGCAGGGAGAATGGGGATGGGGGTTCATTTCCCCTGCCCAATCAGGCTTCTGTTCAGGACCCTGGAGAGCTGCCCACGGGAGGGGACAGGTTGTGCTGGAACCTCTGTCACAAACTTGCACAGCCCCCCTGCCCAGTCCCCAAAGGGAGCCTCCCAGCCCCACATCCCAAGGGGAGTCTCCTGGCAGGGATCCAGCAAGGAGAGAGGGTTGGGCAGAAGATGAGGAGCCCTCAGCTATGAGAAGTCAGCCCAGGAGCAGGCAAGAAAGGAGAAATGGGTACTGCGCTAGGCAAATTTTTTCATTTTTCTTCTTAAATCTACTTTTTAAAGTTGAAGTGCAGTTGATTTAGAAAGTTGTATTAGTTTCAGGTGTACAACAAAGTGGTATATATATATTCTTTTTCAAATTCTTTCCCATTGTAGGTTATTATGAGATATTGATTGAATAGTGTGGAATCCCCTGTGCTATACAGTAAGACCTTGTTTTTTACCTATTATATATATATAGTAGTTTGTATCTGCTAACCCCAAACTCTCAATTTATCCCTCCACTCTCCACTTTCCCCTTTGGTAACCATAAACTTGTTTCTTATGTCTGTGAGTCAGTTTCTGTTTTGTAAATAAATTTATTTGTATCATTTTTTTTAAATCTATGTATAAATGATGTCCTTTGTATTTGTCTTTTCCTTCTGACCTAAGTCACTTCAGTCGTGTCTGACTCTGTGCGACCCCATAGACATCAGCCCACCAGGCTCCCCCATCCCTGGGATTCTCCAAGCAAGAACACTGGAGCTGGTTGCCATTTCCTTCTCCAATGCATGAAAGTGAAAAGTGAAAGTGGAATTGCTCAGTCGTGTCCGACTCTTCACGACCCTATGGACTGCAGCCTACCAGGCTCCTCTGCCCATGGGATTTTCCAGGCAAGAGTACTGGAGTGGGGTGCCATGACCTACTTCAGTTAGTATGATAATCTCTAGTTGCATCCAGTTTGCTGCAAATGGTATTTTTTCATTCGTTTTTATGACTGAATAATATTCCATTTTATATATGTACCACATCTTCTTTAACCACTTATTTCTCAATGGACACTTAGGTTGCTTCCATGTCTTGGCTATGAACATAGGGGTGCATGTATTTATTCTAATAAGCATTCTCCAAATATATGCCCCACAGTGGAATTGCCAGATAATATGGTAATTATTTCTAGATTTTAAAGAACCTTTATACTGTTCTCCATAATGGCTGCACCAATTTTCATTCCCACCAACAGAGTAGGAGAGTTCCCTTTTCTCATACTATCTCCAGCATTTATTGTTGTAGACTTTTTGATGGTGGCCATTCTGACTGGTATGAAGTGGTACCTCATTGTAGTTTTGATTTGCTTTCTATAATAATTAGCAGTCTTGAGCATCTCTTCATGTTTCTGTTGGCCATTCTTTCTTAAAGCCTTTACTTTGAGACATGATGAGAAAATTTTACAAGTGCACATGTGTGAGACATGACTCCAGTTGAATATGAAGACCATGTAACCGGAGAGCTTTAATAGTTATGCTATGCTATTATTAGCTATGCTGTTCCCAGGGATCTGAGACTGACAGGTTTGTGGCTGAAAGTGATGGTGGTTAGTGTTCCCCTCCCTCTACCCCACCCTCTTCTTGTGCAGAGCCCGCACCAGCCCCCTGGGAACCCTTCCTAAGGACAGCCACATCCTCTTGGGCCTCAGGAATCTCTTGCTTCCTCCATGCTCTCACCCACATCCCAGCAAACAAAGCCCCCTGTGGTTGGTGTCAGGTCACAATGGTGGCCCCAGTGGCCCAGACCTCAGCAGCAGCTGTGTCATTTCTCAGCACACGGTTTGCTGGACTTTGGCCAGGTCTTCACAAGGTGCCACCAGGAGAGGTTGGCCATTGATGCCAAATTTGAAGCCAACAGAGCACCAGTCCACAAACTGGGTGCCACACTTGCTCTGGATGAATATACATATATGTAATCCCTTTGCCAACAAAGGTCTGTCTAGTAGAAGCCATGGTTTTCCCAGTAGTCACATATGGATGTGAGTTGAACTATAAAGACAGCTGAGCACCAAAGAACTGATGCTTTCAAACTGTGGTGTTGGAGAAGACTCTTGAGAGTTCCTTCGACAGCAAGGAGATCAAACCAGTCAGTCCTAAAGGAAATCAACCCTGAATATTCATTGGAAGGACTGAAGCTGAAGCTCCAATATTTTGACCACCTGATGCAAAAAGCCAACTCATTGGAAAAGACCCTGATTCTGGGAAAGATTGAGGGCAGGAGGAAAAAGGGGTGACAGAGGATAAGATGGTTACTCAATGGACATCAGTGACTCAATGGACGTCAGTTTGAGCAAACTCTTGGAGAGAGTGAAGGACAAGGAAGCCTGGAGTGCTGCAGTCCATGGGGTGACAGTGTCAGACACGACTGAACAACAATTCCCTTTGATGGATAACTCAAGGCTGGACCACATGCCCATCCCTGAACCAATCACAGAGGATGGAAGTCACCAGTTAACTTAGATCTGAGCTACACAGTCTACTCTGGCTCTGGGGGACAGTCACCACCCCCAAGCCACGGTGCCAGAAAGTTGAATGAAGCAACTCAACTTCACCACAGGGAATCTGGGACCGTTATGAACATTTAGAGCCTGGATACTTGTGGGCATGACAAATAAATGGATACCACACCTACGATGAGGCTTTTCCTTCCAGGACATGAGGGGATGTGTGTGCAAACCAACCATGCATCCAGTGGACAGAGCACAGGGGGACCCTTGTCCTGGAGCTGGAGCTGGGGGAGGGGTCAGGGCAGAGAGGAGCCTGACATGTGGTGACTGAGTGTGACTTCCCAGGACCCTGGGCCAGCAATGCTGAAATTTTGTCATGGAAGGTCACTTCCATTTCAATGAAACAAGTACAAATATTTTTAAATATTTAAACTAAAAATATTTTAAATACCAGCAGCTTTCAAATTTCCAAGGCACTGGCACAAAGTAACTTTAGTTACATTATATCATTTTGGATCTAAAAGGAAAAACAGTAGATATTCCTGCAGTAAAATCGATAAGGTAATTATCCTGTAATGAATGCCAAACCCTTGGGAGTAAGCTAATTTGGGCTTTTTATTCAGTTTCTCAGACCCTCCAGTACTGTGCCTTGTGAGAGAATGGATGCTTGTGGGGTCTGAAGCAGAGCCTAGAGCACCCCCCCATCTCCCCACAAGCCCAGCTGTGGGAGAGGAGGGGACAGCATCAGGAGTCACGTGTGTGTGGACAGCGTCCCCCACCTGCCCAGGCCTCCTCCCCTGCTGCTTCTAAGTTTGACAAGGGGACCTGACAAAGGGGATCCTGACAGCTCTAGCCTATTAACAAGAGTCCTCAGAGAGATTTGACTAGAGGAATTTTCCCAAATTCCATTGTTCATTGCTTTGTTTGGGGGTTTAAAAAAGCCATCACTTTAAAAGTAGCACATTTGATACCTTTTTCTCAGTGGCTTCTCCTTTCAAATAGAGGTTTTCCGGGATCTAAAGACTGAAGCTGAATAATTCATGATCTGTTCTTTCCCAGATTTGGGTGTTTTATTTTAAGTGCATTAACTTCATGAAAACACTTGGGCTGCAGCTTCCCTGAGAGCTAACCGTGGGAACAGCCCTTGGGCATTTGTGGCTGAAGGTGGGACTTCCCAAGTGGCACGAGTGGTAAAGAACCCGCCTGCCAATGCAGGAGACGTAAGATGGGAAGATCTCCTGGTGGAGGCATGGTAACCCATGCCAGTATTCTTGCCTGGAGAATCTTCCCAGAAAGAGGTGCCTGATGGACTGCAGTCCGTAAGGTTGCAATGAGTCAGACACAACTGAAGCGATTTAGCGCACGCGCACACACACACACGTATGTGGCTAAAGGTGAGACCCTGAGCCCATTACCAACCTCTTGGAGCTTCAGTTTCCTCATCTGTAAACCATGTCACAGGCTTATTGTGAGGCCGAATCTGACAACTGTACCACGCTTGGTCTCAGCCTCACACTGTCAGTGCTCAGACACGCGTGTGATGCTGTTAGCCCAGATTTTCCCCATTATTGGGCTTGGCCCTTGTCAGCCCATTTCCAAGGTTTCCTGAACACATCCACACATTCTTACTACATGTGAGGTGTGTGCCCTGTGGTGGTCAGTATACCTAAAGCTCATGTCCACCCCCACTCAGAGGACAAGCAGCCCACAACATTAAGACAAAGAAGGCTCTGCAAGGACCTCCCCACTGTGGTTCTGCACAGAGTTGGGGGGTGTTATCCTGAAGGCACATCTCTGAGTCAGGAATGGGATTCAAATATGGCTTTAGAATCTGGAGAAATCCATTCATTTAAGATTAGGGTGGTCAGTGAGCCCCTTCTACATGCCAGGCACCAATCCGATGACGGAAACCAAAACAAAATCTGCCCATAGGCCAGTGGAAGGAGGTAGAGAAGCGGGAAGAGAAGGTGATGTGTGATGTGTGAGATGGTCAAGGGTACTGGAGGGAGGAAGAGGCAAGGAGTGTGGAGCACGTTGTAGGGGGCATAGCTTTATCTCTCACAGAGGTAAAGGGGTTAAAATGTAGAGGATGAGGGAGCTGAAAATAATTCCCATTCATCATGCAAATCTGTCAACTGAGAGGGCTGAGCCTCACTGCAGGAAGTAGCTGCATGTTGACATGTGGGGAACAGGTCATGTGACTCTAAATAAAGCTAATGACAGCTTGGGCCATGTGCTTCAGGCAGGTAAGACCCCAAGTCTGGGCCAGTGGGAGGCACAAGGTGGGAGAGAGACGCTGGCCAGGGCAGCTCTGACCGCAGGGTCGCTGGGGCTGTGTCTCCGAGGAGCCCTGGGGCTTTCCTTTAATGCCCACCTCAGGTCAGTGACCAGCCCTGGAGGACCTGCTCTTTGGGTCTGTCCTCTTTGGGGAGGTCAGAGCCCTAGGTCCTGCGCCATCTTGGAATGTGCCTCCTCTCACATTAAATCCCATGGTTCTCAGAGTGGGGCCCCTGGACCGGCAGCATCAACATCTCCTGGAAAGTTGTTAGTGATAAGAGAAATGTTTACATGTGGAGGACTGGGGAAGTCATTCTGGCTTATGCATGAGTTAACTTGAATATTATGCTAACTAAAGCAGCTCGTTTATGGCCTATCAAACACATATTATACATCTGCTTTATTTTTTTTTAAGGGTGCATTGACTGGGGGAAAAAATGTCCATGTTAAAAACAAACATTGAATGATCTAGGACACCAGTGTTGGTCCGCCTTCAATGGTAAGATTCCCTTCCTAGGTGTCAAGGCTATATTAATTCTCTGTGCGCATGCTGATCTCCTTCTTTTGTTTTTCTTATTTCATTTTTTTTTTCTTTTGAAAGCTTGAAGGAATGTATCTCTGATGTGTTTGATTTTTTTTTCAAGACAGAAAACTAGGCTGAAAACTGTGCTTCTTGGGAGTAGTACCTCAGAATTATCTAAGTAGCTGTCTTCTAGGCTACAGGTGTCAGTTTGGCTCAGATCAAACCCTTCCCTATTCCTATGATGTGCTAAGTCACTTCAGTCATGTCCAACCCTTTGCAACCCTCTGGACCATAGCCCACCAGGCTCCCTTGTCCATGGGATTCTCCAGGCAAGAATACTGGAGTGGGTTGCCATGACTTCCTCCAAGGGATCTTCCCGACCCAAGGATCAAACCCATGTCTCTTACATTTTCTGCATTGGAGGTAGGTTCTTACCATGAGTGCCACCTATTATAGATAGTTTATTGATTATTTTCACAGACGTTAGAATCACAGACTCTTGGTCCTGCCATCCAGACCTGCTCCAGCAGAGGATCTGGGGTGGAGCCTGGTGATCTGCTCTTTAACAAGCCCTCCATATGATGCTCATGCTGACGTCTGGGAATCTCTGGAGTAACAAGTCCTGGAAAATCTCTTCACACTGAACCATACTTATTAGGATGGGTTTATCCTATTGATGTCTTGGCTTCCCCAGAGACAGGGAGCTGAGCACTCTGAAATTTGGCTACAGCCTCTCCTACCACGTATGGAGGCTCAGGGCTCTCCTCAGAGACCATCAGTGAGCAGAAGGGCAATGGGGTGTTTGCCCTTATCTTGAAAGCAATCTAATTCAGCTTTCAGTGAGTGATCACCATTAGAATGAGGAGATCAGCATTAGAGTCTAAGTAAATATCCTTGGTTATGATACATGGGCTCCACTCTGCTAAAAATGTGTCTATCCTCTGCAGTTCTGAGGCACTCATGTTTTCAATGAGGGGTCACAGCTGTCAATACTGATGATGGGGGAATTTACCCTCTATCACCCAGCACCAGCAGCCCTATTAACCTCCCCAGCACACACAGATATGAACCCTACCGACTGAGTGAGGGGCCGGGTAATGAATCTGACAGTTGGCTTGGTTTGTAAAACCCTGCGTCCTGATTACTTTTTAGCTTCAGGAGACCTACTCAGAGACTTTCTATGGAGTCTTTCTTTGAGAAGTTGGGGTAGAAATACAGATGGGAGTTACCCACATCGTCCTTGGACCACAGAATCCCAAGGGAGAGTTGACAAAGAGACGGTGGCTGAAAGCTGAGCCTTGGGGAATGTCTGTATGTAGAGGTCCCAGGGAGGAGAGACAATGATGGACGCAGATGAAGAACAGGGCAGGAAGGAAACTGAGAAGTGCAGCGCTATGTAAAAAAAAACCAGTGACAACTTTTCACAATGAAGGAAACAGTCCATCATCTAAAATGTTTCAGAAAGAAGGACAATGAGTCCAAAGATGAGACATGAGTTGGAGCGACCATCATCAGCAGTATCGCTCCTCACTGAGGACAGAGGGCAGGGCTTTGGGATGAAGCCCGCTCCTAGTCAGGAGGTTAGGGGATGGGGATGGGGTGGGAGAGGGTCATCACCTGCTGCCCTCAATTCTCCCAGGAGGCAACTGTGTATCTATTCTCTCCCTCATCCAATGAGAATCTCCTCATCCTTAGAGGAGATTTAATCAAGAAAGAATGGATCTAAGGAAGTCTGTCAAGACACGTGGCCCCTGTGTGCTGTGCTGCCTGCTCTTGCAGTTAGGTCTTCTGAAGACTCTTCTGCTTTTAGTAGCTTAACAAGCTGCATTTTTCAGTTAGTTTGCACATGGCCCTGTCCCCCTGTTCTAGTCTTGGTTTTACTGATCTCCTGGGTTGTGAGATTTTTTTTTCCCCCTCACTAATTGGAGCCAAATTCTTCTGTCTTGAGGTCCACCATTTAGATGGTAGCCACTCTAAATGGCTACCATGAAGGCTGTTTCCATGTGAAACTGGGGAGCAAAGGGCACAGGAATGCCCATTCCTGGTCATACTGGGCCACCCTGCCCTTGGGCCCTTGGGGTGAACCTGTTTCTGCAGCAGATGACAGCAGCCTGGGCCCTTGGGGGCTTATGACACATGGACTACCTTGGAGGATTAATGGTGGCTCTGAATACCATGTCCAGGTAGTGATAAATTACTCTGACTTTCCCAGTGCCTGCCCATCCCAGGACACGGGCCTCTTCACAGCTACTATAGCTTTGTGTGAAGCTGGAGAGGGTCAGGAGAGTAGAGGCAGATAAGGATGGTGGCATACCTGTCCCAGGAAGTTGAAATGTAGATGTGTTGACTGGAGCTCAAGCAGCCATCTTGGGAAATGAAGAACCAGAGATTGAGGAACTCTTGGAAGCAAGACAGAGGACTCTCCTTCCCTTATGACCATGAATGATGATACCGGCTCTGGACCACACCTCTGCTCCCCAGTTTTCTGACAGAGCAGCGTGTCTTAGTGTGGGCTCCTGTGGACTGTTTTGTTGTCACTCATAGCTGATTTGTCTCACCCAATGCAACCTCTACAGGTGTATTTCTGCCCCCTGTGTTGTGCTGACTGGACAGAGCAGCTTCCCTCTGGCTCCTCAGAAAACAGCATGCTCAGGAGACCCCTGGGGCTGCTGACACTGCAGATGCCAACTCCCAGGCTGAGGATGGGGATTCTGCCAGGGGATGCCAGGTATATGCAGCTTCCTGACCACACCTGGGGCCTAGAACTCCTCTGCCTCAAGTCTCAACCCAGGTGTTCTCACCGCCACACCTAGGGCAGCTCCTGCCCACCTCTGCCCACAAGAACAGCTGCTGGAGAAGAGCAATCAACAGAGAAGATTTTCATTTGATGGGTCAGGAGGGAGCGGGGACTCTGCTGTGATGTTGGTCCTGGAGGAAACCCATCACCTCCCCTCACCTGCCTGCTTTTGTGAGCTTCGTTTCACAGCAGGAAACTGGAACATCGTTGTAACATCAGAGGTCCAGGAAGGGTACAAAAGATGAGTTAACAGTTTCATGCTTTCTTAATCCTTGAAGTAGGTTTTCTGCGCCATTTGCTGGGTTTTCAGAATGCTTTACCCCTGTCTTCCAAAGCTGGTTAGAAATCAGAGAATGCTGCAGCTTAGGATCCTCATACCCGAGGATGCTCACTGCCCTTCCTGACCATGGTTCAGCCTAGACTCAGAGGGTCACTCTCCCTCCAGCCCCTCCCACCCTCCCTGTGGCTCCTGCACAGACTCTCAATGTGAACATGAGATGTGGGGCCTGGACAGGGGGGCGGGGCTGCAGGGACTGTCACCACAACCTCTCGCTGGGGGCCCACAGTCCTCAGCGCCCTCCCCCAGAGGCCCACCAGCCTGCACGGTGGTTAAGAACAGTTGCCAGGCAGCTGCACGTTCAAATCCTGGCTCTGCCATGTATTAGCCATGTGACCTGAAGAAATGACTGTCCCTGTGGGCCCAGAGGGTGCTGCAGGTGAGGGGCCACATGGGAAAGGCAGTGTTGCAGGCCAGGCCTGTGGGCCTGGGGCCTGGGGCAGGGAGTGACAGGAGAATGGCTGAAGGAGAGCGAGGTCAGTTTTAAGGAGGCTCTGCATCTGGCAGAGCAGGTCAGAAGCCCACGAACCCAACTCAGGTTGGAGTAAGGGAGGGACCGGCTCCCCATAGGCTGCAGGTATGGCCGGATGCAGGGCCTCAGTTGGTTCTGCCTCCTCACTTCTGGGCTCTGAGAGGCACCAGCCTCATGTTCTTGTGTGGAGCAAGTCAGCAGCCTGCAGCCCATGTACCTCTTCCCAGCACCCCGTTATTAGTCTCTCAGCCCCACAGGTCACTGGGATTCGCCATGGTTGGGTCAAGTATCACAGGCACCATCAGGCATTTCTGAGTCAATGTACAGTCCTGGGTCCATGATGCTAACACCTGTCCATGGGCTGAGGGGTTTGTAGCCTGACTGCGACTTGGAACTCTGCTCTGTCACTTTTGAGCTTTGGGACCCAAGGCAGTCACTGCACCTCTTCCTGGGTCTGATGTCCATCTGCAGAATGTGGGTGAGCGTAGCACCTGCTCACAGGCTTGAGAAAGGTGTGGTCCCTGTCCTTGAAAGAGGCACCACACAGGTAAGGAGGCATCCAGTGAACTCAAGCAGTTGTCATCAGTAACAACGTGACGTTTCAAGTGCCGCCAAGAGCCAGTTTGTCTCTTATCTCACTGACCCTCACTAAGTGAGCCCCACTCTTGCAGATGTTGTATCTATAGAATCTCTAAATTACCTGGAGGTCATGTCACCTGTGGTGGGTTTCAGGCACGTCCATGCATCTGGCAATCAGATGGGCATGGAGACCCATCAAACCATTACTGAGTTCCTACTGCATACAGCCATGGTATCAGATCACTACTGAGCCCCTACTGTATACACTCACAGTGCCAAGCCTTTGCCAAATGCTTACTATGTACATTCACATTGCTAGGTCATTGCTGAGCGCCAATTGTATGCACCCATGGTGCCAGCTCATGGCTGAGCACATACTTGGTACATCTGCCTCAGAACATGATGCTAAGGGGCCTGAACCCTCACTCACACACCCTGGCTTTTCCTCTCCAGCCACACATTAACTTGCTCAAGGAGAGCAACCTGGTGCTCTGATTCATCATGGAGCAGGCGCACATTTCCAAGAACCATCCCTCATCCATCCAAATTTTGAACTATGAAAAAATGAAACAATTTTTCAAAACCAACCTTAGCTCTATCTCTTCATCCAAAAGAACTGCTTGCACCGCATCCAATCCAAGTCAATTCTAAGTAAATGTGGTCACATCAAGACGGACTTGGTCAGTTCAGGATGTGCCTCCCTCCATCCTCTCCTGGGAGGTGTGGGTCTGGATGCCTCTGGATCCTGGACCATTATCTCCCTCCTCAGAGCCATCTGCAGTGACATCCATCATAAGCTGTCCTTGTGGGTGGCATTTGGATGGGTAGACAGATGACAGGCGGATGATGGATAGATGGATGTGGGAGGAGACAGCTCTGAACAGCTGTGTACAATGTACTTGGAGCCGCTTCTCCAAGCCCCACTGCAGGGCTGCCTTGGAGGCTAATCCTGTGATCACCCCTTTTGGTCATTTCCTCTCTGGCCAGTGTTAGAGAAGTGAGGACCCATCTGGCTGCAACCACAGCCTCACTACCACCAGAAAAAAATTTTAGCAAATCAGCCCAGCAGAGGGAAATGGGACTGTCCATGTCAGATATTGATTTCTCCCTGGTTACTCTGAAGAAGCCCCGGGGAGGATAGGAAAAATCGATAGAAAGTTAAAATAAGTAATGGAATTGGCAGTTTTCTTACAAGACAGATTAAATTGAGATGAATTAAAATAGAGTGGGTACCTGGGCAGTGCTATATTCCCTGGTGGGTCAGAGGGTAAAGAATCTGCCTGCAATGCAGGAGACCCGGGTTCAATTCCTGGATTGGGAAGTTCTCCTGGAGAAGGGGATGGCAACCTACTCCAGTATTCTTGTCTGGAGAATCCCACGGACAGAGGAGCCTGGCAGGCTACAGTCCATGGGGTCGCAAAGGGTCAGATATGCCTGAGCTGTTAACACTGTCACTTTTGTGGGTGGTGTTTGGGGAACGGAAGCACTGCTGACTCATGCAAGGAATGACTCAGTGTGTGGATCAGTATCTGCCACAAATAAGACTCACCTGGGGAAATTTACGACTCCTGATTTCCAAACTGTGCCTCAGACCAAGTTATGCTAGGATCCCTGAAGGTGGCAGTCAGCATACAGTCATTCCAAAACTTCTCTGGTATTCTAATGGACAGCTATTTGGGGAATCATTGGCTAGAGCTTTGCCATCCTTCTTTGGCCCTAGAGGTTTCTGTCTCACTCCAACCTGGGTGCAGGGTGGGGTGGGGAGTGGGCTGAGCTCAGGGCAGTCCCAAGCTCCCCTAGAGCTGCTGTGTCTCTGAGCCATCCTTTGTCCTTCCTCCGCTGAGCCATGGTCTCTGCTGGCCAGAGAGCCCAGAATACACACCCTCTTCTTTGGCCAGGCCCTTCTCCCAGGTCAAAGTCCTAGAAGGGCCTGAAGAGTTACATTCATGTGCTAGACATTAAGCCTCCATTTCCCTCTTTCTAGCCTCTCCTGTGGCCCAGAGGTGGCTTTGTTCCTGATGTCCTGAGGGTGGGTTATGCCTCCTGGCTTCAGCCAGAGTGGTTGGTTCAGGGATGGGCATGTGACTCAAGCAAGCCTCCCTGACTCAAACATGGAAGCCCTGACATTATGGTTGAATGACTTGGATGGTAGTTGATTTTTCTTGAGACTTCTGAGTCTGAACTAGAGGTACCAGGGAATGTGAAGGTTGATCTGTTGAACACAGATACTCTGAGAATAAAGCCAGCACAGAGAAAGAGAGGAGAAAATGAACCCTAGTAATGTCATTTGAGCCCCTGAATCAAGCCAGGCCTGAAAGCAATCCTTGTTTCCCTCTAGGTGCATCAGTAACACCTTTTTTCACTTAAGCTGGCTTGGCGTTGGTTTGCTTTCATTGCTTACAACATAAAGGATCCTGAAAAACACAATGGCCTGCAGCTTCTCATTATATGACTCTCGTCCCGCCCATAGCCAGTCTCTAGATACATCACATTCTGTCTCCTCTTGGAGCTAAAGTGACAAAGAAAGATCTTAAAGGAGCTCAGTACAGGGATCCAGATGGCCTGGTCCTACCACTCATGAGTTGTGTAATGTTAAGCAAGTTACTTATCCACACATGCTTCCATATCCTCATCCAAAGTACAGAATACTAATGGTACTGGGTTCATTAAGATGTCTTTCTTCATAAGGACAGATTAAGGATCAAATGAGACGGTTGTTCAGTTGCTAAGTCATGTCTGACTCTTCACAACCCCACGGACTGCAGCACGCCAGGCTTCCTTGTCCTTCACTGTCTCCCAGAGTTTACTCAAATTCATGTCCACTGAGTCAGTGATTCCATCCAACCATCTCATCCTCTATCATCCACCTTGTCCTCCTGCCTTCAATTTTTCCCAGCATCAAGGTCTTTTCCCATCAGGTGACCAAATTAAATGAGGATGTGTATTTAAAACAGAACTGTGTGTGGATACAGTGAGGCCTATGTCAGTGTCAGCTCTCATTATGACAATGATGTTTGTGTCCAAGGGCTCCTCACCCTCCCACTCCAGGCCTTTGCACCTGCTGTTCCTGCTGCCTGGAACACC
This sequence comes from Capricornis sumatraensis, assembly GCF_032405125.1. Classification (NCBI taxonomy): domain Eukaryota; kingdom Metazoa; phylum Chordata; class Mammalia; order Artiodactyla; family Bovidae; genus Capricornis; species Capricornis sumatraensis. Next base: position 52,523,097 of record NC_091085.1, on the reverse strand, counting down.
GTCAACTGGCATTCCAGGTCACACCTCCTTCAAATGTGAGCTCCCTTAATGTCCCTGTTTTATGTCCCCAAATTCCCTGCAATTCTCTGTCCCACTGTCCATCAAAGTTCTATGTCTTTAGAGCAGTTATTCCTTTGCTCTATCCCTCTCTAGACTGTGAACTTGAAGATGTGATGAATCTGTTTTGCTGTGATTTGTAGCTTCAGTACCAAGGACAGAGCCTGGCCCCTTAGAAAATACATTAGGAAGGAAGGGAGGGAGAGAGGAAAGAAAGAAGCAATAGAATGGTCTGGTAACTCAGGGACTACTTCACTGGGAAAATGTGACGGATTCCAGAGACACACTGGTGCTCAGGCTGGGAGGAGCAGTCCAAGCCCTCAGAGGTTCGGCAGTGGGGCTTAGAGACACCCTTTGACCTGCTCAAAGCTGTGGATGGTCCATATTCTTTTTTTATTCTATACAAACTTCAGGTTACAGCATTACAGTTCAACATCTGCATACACATCTGTAGGGCTTCCCAGGTGGCGCTAATGATAAAGAACCCTCCTGCCAATGCACAAGACTTAAGAGACCGGGTTCGATCCCTGAGTCAAGAAGATTCCCTGGAGGAGGAAATGGCAACCCACCTCAGTATTCTTGCCTGGGAAATCCCATGAACGGAGGAACTTTGAGAGCTACGATTCGTAGGGTTGCAAAGAGTTGGACACAACTGATGTTACTTCACATGCACACATGCATCTGTATACACCAGATGGTCCACATTCCTGATCACTTGATCAGGAGAGCACTCACCACTGGACCCACTCAGCACCTGCTGCTGCAAAGCTCCAGCAAGGTCTGCACTAGGCACAAGAGATGGTTTAAACACACTGTGGGGAGAAGCAATAGACTGTAACAGGCACATGACTATCCTCAAAGGGGACCTGTATCCTTTTTTCCTTCTAAATACATTTCAACATTATGAGCTTTTAATTAAAACTAAGGCAGGTGTCTCTCTGCTAAGATCATGTATAAGAAATGGAGGATGGAGATGGTGCCAAGAGCTATTGATAATGCGGAGTAATTATGATGTTCCATGAGATGCATTTTGTTCTTGGAACTGAAATTGACTTTGATGGCTTTCAAAGCCTTCGTGCATTTTTAATCCATGCAGAGACTCTAGTTTTCTGGGCTCTACCAGGATCACTGGGGACCAGAGACCTACTGGGAGCTGAACATAGCATAAGCTTGAACAGAATTGTTGTAAGGAGATGGTCCATCTCCGAAGCCTGTCCCACAGTGAGCAGCATGGGGCAAGGGTGGGTATTTGGAGTCTGGGTGCAGAAGGTGAGGGTCCCAGTCCCATCACGGCTGAGCTGAAAGTCATCTCCGTGTTGCAGAAGGGTTGATCACCTCCCAAGGAACCCAGGTCCAAGGCTGTGCTGCACTCATGGGTCACACTTCTCTGCCAGGGGTGAGTCAAGGTTCTCTGAGTTCAAGCTACAGAACTGGACTCTGGCCAGTGCCAAGCATCAGAAAACTTGGAGACACTTGGAAATTTAATGAATTTTCATTCAGAGCCTAAGAATTTCCTTTGCTATCCTGATCCCCTATGTGTGCTGTGTGAAGCGAAGGGAGCAGGGAGCTCAGAGTGGTTTCCAGCAACATCCGTGAAACAGCCTCCTTGCCCCACCCGGGGTGAGAGCTCCTCTCGGGGACCTGGCAGATGACACAACCTCCCAGGGTCACCTTCCTCCATCGGCCCCAGCCTGGCAACTTATCCACAGCTTGGTGAATGCTGACCTACAGCAGGGAGAGCCTTCCCAGGCTGCTGTAAAGGTGAAGAATAAAAATGCTCCCAGGATAGAAAGCCCAAGTGCAGCGTCGCTCCCTGTCTTTCATCAACAGCCTCTTTGTGAAGGTCTCTGGCCTCGTCTTTTCTCTGAGCTATCAGGGTATATATAGAAAGCTGAGTCTTCCTAGAGTCTGTCAACAGTCACATCATCTCAAAGAAGCCCCACTTCCAGTAATGAGAAGGGCTCTTGGGAAGGCCTAGGAAGTGGCGTGGAGCCAGGGAAGGTTTGTGGAGTAAGTCAAGAAGGGGGTCCATGCAAGTTCTTTTTTATCTAAGAGATAAAGTCTTCATTGCAAAGTATTTATTGCACCTGTGATGCTGGAAAAGAAATACACACAAAGGTTATTTTATTTAAATATCTTGATGGTCTTCTCTGGAAGACTGAAGGATAGTGATTTAAAATCATGACATGCTATATAAACAAGTACTCAGACTGCCACTATAGTGCCCAGATCTTTCTCTGAGATCCAAGTACTATAGCTGAGCTGCTGATCCGTCTCAACACTCCCACCCTGGTTTCCAAACATGTTGTGTCTCCCAGAGTATCTGACTCTTAGGCTCCAGGGACGTGTTGGGTCCATATCTAGCTCTTACCGTATCTTATGACCAAGTCTGGGGCTGAGTCAGCTTGTGTATGTGTTACAGGTGTGCCAACCACGTGGCTAACCTATGGGTGTGCATCAGAGACCCCTCCTCACCTTCTCTCAGAGCTAAGGCTTCCCTGCCAGCCCTGGGCAAGGCCTGGTGCTCACTCTGATTGAGTCAAATGAGGTCATGTGACCATCTCTGACCCAATCACTGCAGCCAGGATATAGCCAGTGGAGAGTGCAAAAGCCTTTCCTGTTGACCCTGGAACAAACACTGACGCTCACCCTGACTGGACATGCTGAGATCATGTGATCAGCTCTAGACCAATTGCTGTGGTCAGGGCAGAGCTCACTTGGCCTCACCTGCTTCATAGCCCCATCTGGAAGCAAAGGTGCCCCACCTGGATCGCAGGTCTGAGCACAGAGGGTAGATTCCTCCATGAAATTTGAGGGCATTCCTAGAAGGAGAGGTAGATGCTGGGAGCCTGCCCACGGGTGTTATCTACTAATCTGGGTCAGTGCCAGTGAGGCACCCAACTGCCCCCTTATAGAGCCTGAGGGGTAGAGAAGAGGTGACTCGACTTGGAACAGAGAAATACTCCATCGTGAAATGCAAAGCTCTAAAATCACTCAGAGGAAAACATAAGAAACTTGCAGGAACATCTAGAAGACCAAAAATTGGGATACCACAGGCCCTGTGTCCAGATGAGGTGAACACACTCCTGCGATAATAGGTCTGTCTTTGGTTGGAGAAAGTGCCCAAATTGGCTTCCCTACCATTCACCCTCTGACAGGGAGAATCCACATCAGCAGTTGCAGTTAAGGGACAGGGAGCCGAAAAGGCAAAGGCTGAATGCCACAGATCGATCAGACCTCCACCCACTTCAAGAAATGTCTGGGTCTCAGCCTTTCCTGACCTTCTGTTCATGAGCTGGGTTGCCTCTCCTGAGCCCCCTGGGAAGCCCTCCCAGACTCCAGTCTGCCCCTGATTGCTCTTTCCTTTCTGAGCTCCGATAGTATAGGATAGAACTCATCTCATTCTTATGTCTTGGAGTTGGTCTCACTCACCTAGGATAATGGGATTGCTAAATGGAAGTCATGAGTCACTTCTATCCCAGGGCATCTGACATCCTTGCCAAGCACTTCTTCCTTCGGACTTAATGACAGCCTGGGTCCTGGGGTGATTGTGGTGAGAGGAGCCCTTATGTCAGTCCATGATTGGTGTGTGGCACAAGCAAGAAATGGACAATTGTTCTAAGTCACTGAGATGTGGAGATTCCATGTGACAGCTGAAAATGCATTAGTCAAAAGCAGCTCTTGTAATAGACTGCAGTCTTGGATGGCAAGCAAAAGTTCCTACACAGCCACATTTAGCTTATCTATTTCACAGGCTTAGGATTGACCTTGTTATGTTGTATTCCAGCCCTCAAAGCGGGAACCTACATTTCCTGGAACATCCTCTTCTGCAAGGATCAGAGTTTATTCATTACTTACATCTGACATATCTTATTTGTTAGCTCTAATGTGTTTACTCTTATTTCCAATCAGTCTTTAAATAATTTTTTTTCATCAGTGTGTGCTTCAGTAGTCTCCCTTTGTTTTGGACGCAAATATTTTAACAGCTGCTTCCCTTGTCCAGCCTCATTCACCCCTCTCCTACCAGTATCACTTAAGGTCTTCTCCAAAATACATAGCTTGACCTTGAATCTTTGCTCCAGACCTGCTTATGGAGAGATGTAAACTAAAATGATACACATTAGAAATAAACCCACCAGGACTTAAATTGATAGTGGGATGTGAGGCAGAGAGAAATCATGGATGAAGTCGAAACTGTTGACTGGAACATGGAGGCAGCAGTGCTATAAAGATGTGGATTATATGAAAAAGAACCATTACATAATTGGGGACATGCTGCTAAAATTTTGATGGGCACACTATCTGAGCTCTTCCTTAGCAGCCATGGATAAAGGGCTCTGAATATTTCTAGAATTTCAAAAGCCTGAAACTCGTCATGTCCCCAGTGAGTCTTTTCAAGTCTACCTTAGAGCATTAGAGGATTCTTCTTTCTAGTATCTATCAGCAATGGATTATTCAAATAGCTTCCAACGAGCACCATTCATTTCTGTGTAAAAAGTCCACTGTCCCAGAAATCATTTCATTAGCTGCCTCATTTTCAGCCGCACATGACTTTGTTAAAGTTCCTCTTAGGAATTAAATTTCCATGATTGGTCTCTACTTGATGGTGACTTCATGGCAGAATTTAGTTAAATTTGCTTCAGTCCTTTGTGAAGTAAAAATATGGGCATTTACAACCAACAAATGGATTTTTACAACTTTGTTAGAGGAAAACAACAGAATGGGAAAGACTAGAGATCTCTTCAAGAAAATTAGAGATATCAAGGGAACATTTCATGCAAAGATGGGCTCGATAAAGGACAGAAATGGTATGGACCTAACAGAAGCAGAAGATATTAAGAAGAGGTGGCAAGAATACACGGAAGAACTGTACAAAAAAGATCTTCATGACCCAGATAATCATGATGGTGTGATCACTAGTCTAGAGACAGACATCTTGGAATGTGAAGTCAAGTGGGCCTTAGAAAGCATCATTACGAACAAAGCCAGTGGAGGTGATGGAATTCCAGTAAAGCTGTTTCAAATCCTGAAAGATGATGCTGTGAAAGTGCTGCAGTCAATATGCCAGCAAGTTCAGAAAACTCAGCAGAGGCCACAGGACTGGAAAAGGTCAATTTTCATTCCAATCCCAAAGAAAGGCAATGCCAAAGAATGCTCAAACTACCACACAATTGCACTCAGCTCACATGCTAGTAAAGTAATGCTCAAAATTCTCCAAGCCAGACTTCAGCAATACGTGAACAGGGAACTCCCTGATGTTCAAGCTGGTTTTAGAAAAGGCAGAGGAACCAGAGATCAAATTGCCAACATCCGCTGGATCATGGAAAAAGCAAAAGAGTTCCAGAAAAACATCTATTTCTGCTTTATTGACTATGCCAAAGCCTTTGACTGTGTGGATCACAATAAACTGTGGAAAATTCTGAAAGAGATGGGAACCCCAGACCACCTGTACTGCCTCTTGAGAAACCTATATGCAGGTCAGGAAGCAACAGTTAGAACTGGACATGGAACAACAGACTGGTTCCAAATAGGAAAAGGAGTACGTCAAGGCTGTATATTGTCACCCTGCTTATTTAACTTCTATGCAGAGTACATTATGAGAAACGCTGGGCTGGAAGAAGCACAAGCTGGAATCAAGATTGCTGGGAGAAATATCAATCACCTCAGATATGCAGATGACACCACCCTTATGGCAGAAAGTGAAGAGGATCTAAAAAGCCTCTTGATGAAAGTGAAAGAGGAGAGTGAAAAAGTTGGCTTAAAGCTCAACATTCAGAAAACGAAGACCATGGCATCCAGTCCCATCACTTCATGGGAAATAGATGGGGAAACAGTAGAAACAGTGTCAGACTTTATTTTTTTGGGCTCCAGAATCACTGCAGATGGTGACTGTAGCCATGAAATTAAAAGACACTTACTCCTTGGAAGAAAAGTTATGACCAAGCTAGATAGTATATTCAAAAGCAGAGACATTACTTTACCGACTAAGGTCCGTCTAGTCAAGGCTATGATTTTTCTTGTGGTCATGTATGGATGTGAGAGTTGGACTGTGAAGAAGGCTGAGCTCCAAAGAATTGATGCTTTAGAACTGTGGTTTTAGAGAAGACTCTTGAGAGTCCCTTGGACTGCAAGGAGATCCAACCAGTCCTTTCTGAAGGAGATCAACCCTGGGATTTCTTTGGAAGGAATGATGCTAAAGCTGAAGCTCCAGTACTTTGGGCACCTCATGCGAAGAGTTGACTCATTGGAAAAGACTCTGATGCTGGGAGGGATTGGGGGCAGGAGGAGAAGGGGACAACAGAGGATGAGATGGCTGGATGGCATCATGGACTCAATGGATGTGAGTTTGAGTGAACTCCGGGAGTTGGTGATGGACAGGGAGGCCTGGTGTGCTGGGATTCATGGGGTCGCAAAGAGTCAGACACGACTGAGCGACTGAACTGAACTGGAGCTGTCAAAGTATTATGGTTGGGAAGTTTACCCTTTTTTCCCAAATGTGCATACTACAAGAAAAAATGGGTAGTTTTGGCAAAAGCTTCTTCTTTGGGGATCTTCTCCAATAAACTATCACTCCAAAGTCCACATATTATTCATAACATATGCCCCTGGTTCTCAAAGCACTTGCAGATTAAATAATCTCACTGAGGCACCCATTCATCCTATAATATTTTTATTTTATAGAGAGAATTTCAAGATATATTTTTCTTCCACATACTAAGACATAAAAACAAGTCTCAATAAATTTAGAAGGTTAGAAATTACATTAAACATCTTTTCTGACCATAATAGTAAGATCCTAGAAATCCATTACAGAAAGAAAAATGGAAAAAGACAAACATGGGATAGCAAATAATATGCTACCAAAAAACCAATGGGCCAATGAAGAAATCTAACAGAAAATCAGAAAATACCTTGAGACAAATAAAAATAAAAGCACAATTTTCCCATATTTATGGGATGCAGCCAAAACAATTCTAAGAAGGAAGTTTATAGCAATATAGGCCTACCTCTAGAAATAAGAAAAATCTCAAAATGGCCTAACCTACCATCTGAAAGAATTTTTAAAAAATAAGCAAAGCCCAAATTCAGTAGAAGGAAGGAAATAACAAAGATCAGAGCTGAACTAAAAACAATATAGGCCAAAAAACCGATAAAAATGATCAATGAAACCAAGAGCTGATTTTTGAAAAGATAAACAAAATTTTGTCACAAAGAAGGCTTGTGAAGAAAAAAATAGAGGGAGCACTCAAACAAAATAAGAATTGAAAGAGGAGAAATTGGAACTGATACTGAGAAAGTGCAATCACAGGAGAATACTATGAACAGTTATGTGCCAGGCAGTTGAACAACATAGAAGTGGATAAATTCTTAAAAACATACAACCTTCCAAGACTGGATCAGGGAGAAATGATATAAATAGATCAATTTCTATTACTGAAATTGAACCTGTGATTAAAAAAAAAAAACAACAACAACAAACTCCCAACAAGCAAAAGTCCAGGACTAGTTGGATTCACACAAGAATTCTACCATGCTTGGAAAGAAGCATTAATACCTATCCTTCTCAAGCTATTCCCAAAAATTGAAAAGGAGGGGATACTTCTAAACTCATTCTTTGAGTCCACCATTACCCTGATACCAAACCCAGACAAAGATATTACAAAAAAGAAAATTACAGGCCAATATTTCTGATGAATATAGATATGAAAAATCCTCAACAAAATATTAGCAAAAAAATATATGGAAAGGATCAAACACCTCAATCAAGAGTAATTTATTCCAGGATGCAAGGGCAATTCAATACCACAAATCAATCAATGTGACATGCTATATTACAAAACAAAGAAGAGAAATCACATAATCATCTCAATAGATGTAGACAAAGCATTTAGTAAAACTCAGCATTCATTCATGATAAAAAATGCTCAACAACGTGGGTATACAGTGAACATATCCCAACCTAATAAAAGCCATTTATGGTAGATCCACAGTTGACACCTTTCTCAATGGTGAAAAACAAAAAGCTTTTCCTCTAACATCAGGAAGAAGACAAAGAGGCACACTCTCACCACTTCTGCTTAGCATAGTATTGAAAGTTCTAGCCACAGCAATTAGACAAGAAAAGGAAATAAATTGCATCCAAAATGAAAGGGAGGCAAAAAAACCATCACTATATGCAGACGACTTGATAATATATGTAGAAAATCCTAAAGTCCCCACCAAAAAACTATTAGAACTAACAAATGAATTCAGGAGTTTGCAAGATACAAGATTAATATACAGAAATCTGTCCTTTTCTATACAGTAATAGTAAACCATCAGAAATAGAAAACAAGAAAAATATCTCATTTACAAAGTTATCAAAATGAACAAAATTGCTAGGAATAAGCATAACCAAGGAGATGAAAGATGTATATTCTGAAAACTACAAGACATTGATAAAGGAAATTGAAGATGATACAAAGAAAATGAAAGATATCCCATTTTCATGGATTCAAATAATTCAGTTCAGTTCAGTTCAGTTCAGTCGCTCAGTCATGTCCGACTCTTTGCGACCCCATGTATTGCAGCACCCCAGGCCTCCCTGTCCATCACCATCTCCCGGAGTTCACTCAGACTCACGTCCATCGAATCAGTGATGCCATCCAGCCATCTCATCCTCTGTCGTCCCCTTCTCCTCCTGCCCCCAATCCCTCCCAGCATCAGAGTCTTCTCCAATGAGTCAACTCTTCTCATGCGGTGGCCAAAGTACTGGAGTTTCAGCTTCAGCATCATTCCTTCCAAAGAAATCCCAGGGCTGATCTCCTTCAGAATGGACTGGTTGGATCTCCTTGCAGTCCAAGGGACTCTCAAGAGTCTTCTCCAACACCACAGTTTAAAAGCATCAATTCTTTGGTGCTCAGCCTTCTTCACAGTCCAACTCTCACATCCATACATGACCACAAGAAAAACCATAGCCTTGACTAGATGGACCTTAGTCGGTAAAGTAATGTCTCTGCTTTTGAATATGCTATCTAGGTTGGTCATAATTTTTCTTTCAAGGAGTAAGTGTCTTTTAATTTCCTGGCTACAGTCACCATCTGCAGTGATTTTGGAGCCCAAAAAAATAAAGTCTGACACTGTTTCCACTGTTTCCCCATCTATTTCCCATGAAATGATGGGACCGGATGCCATGATCTTCGTTTTCTGAATGTTGAGCTTTAAGCCAACTTTTTCGCTCTCCTCTTTCACTTTCATCAAGAGGTGTTTTAGCTCCTCTTCACTTTCTGCCATAAGGGTGGTGTCATGTGCATATCTGAGGTTATTGATATTTCTCCCGGAAATCTTGATTCCAGCTTGTGTTTCTTCCAGTCCAGCATTTCTCATGATGCATTCTGCATAGAAGTTAAATAAACAGGGTGACAATATACAGCCTTGATGTACTCCTTTTCCTATTTGGAACCAGTCTGTTGTTCCATGTCCAGTTCTAACTGTTGCTTCCTGACCTGCATACAGGTTTCTCAAGAGGCAGGTCAGGTGGTCTGGTATTCCCATCTCTTTCAGAATTTTCCACAGTTTATTGTGATTCCCACAGTCAAAGGCTTTGGCATAGTCAATAAAGCAGAAATAGATGTTTTTCTGGAACTCTCTTGCTTTTTCCATGATCCAGCGGATGTTGGCAATTTGATCTCTGGTTCCTCTGCCTTTTCTAAAACCAGCTTGAACATCAGGGAGTTCCCTGTTCACATATTGCTGAAGTCTGGCTTGGAGAATTTTGAGCATTACTTTACTAGCATGTGAGCTGAGTGCAATTGTGTGGTAGTTTGAGCATTCTTTGGCATTGCCTTTGTTTGGAATTGGAATGAAAGTTGACCTTTTCCAGTCCTGTGGCCACTGCTGAGTTTTCTGAACTTGCTGGCATATTAAGTGCAGCACTTTCACAGCGTCATCTTTCAGGATTTGAAACAGCTCAACTGGAATTCCATCACCTCCACTGGCGTTGTCCATAGTGATGCTTTCTAAGGCCCACCTGACTTCACTTTCCAAGATGTCTGTCTCTAGACTAGTGATCACACCATCATGATTATCTGGGTCGTGAAGATCTTTTTTGTACAGTTCTTCTGTGTATTCTTGCCACCTCTTTTTAATATATTCTGGTTCTGTTAGGTCCATACCATTTCTGTCCTTTATCGAGCCCATCTTTGCATGAAATGTTCCCTTGGTATCCCTAATTTTCTTGTAGAGATCTCTAGTCTTTTCCATTCTGTTGTTTTCCTCTATTTCTTTGCATTGATCTCTAAAGAAGGCTTTCTTATCTCTCCTTGCTATTCTTTGGAACTCTGCATTCAGATGCTTGTATCTTTCCTTTTCTCCTTTGCTTTTCACCTCTCTTCTTTTCACAGCTATTTGTAAGGCCTCCCCAGACAGCCATTTCACTTTTTTGCATTTCTTTTCCATGGGGATGGTCTTGATCCCTGTCTCCTATACAATGTCACGAACCTCACTCCATAGTTCATCAGGCACTCTATCTATCAGATCCAGGTCCTTAAATTTATTTCTCACTTCCACTGTATAATCATAAGGGATTTGATTTAGGTCATACCTGAATGGTCTAGCGGTTTTCCCTACTTTCTTCAGTTTAAGTCTGAATTTGGCAATAAGGAGTTCATGATCTGAGCCACAGTCAGCTCCTGGTCTTGTTTTTTTTGACTGTATAGAGCTTCTCCATCTTTGGCTGCAAAGAATATAATCAATCTGATTTCGGTGTTGACCATCTGGGGATGTCCATGTGTAGAGTCTTCTCTTCTGTTGTTGGAAGAGGGTGTTTGCTATGACCAGTGCATTTTCTTGGCAAAACTCTATTAATCTTTGCCCTGCTTCATTCCGCACTCCAAGGCCAAATTTGCCTGTTACTCCAGGTGTTTCTTGACTTCCTACTTTTGCATTCCAGTCCCCTATAATGAAAAGGACATCTTTTTTGGGTTTTAGTTCTACAAGGTCTTGTAGGTCTTAACTGAACCGTTCAACTTCAGCTTCTTCAGCATTACTGGTTGGGGCATAGACTTGGATAACTGTGATATTGAATGGTTTGCCTCGGAGACGAACAGAGATCATTCTGTCGTTTTTGAGATTGCATCCAAGTACTGCATTTCAGACTCTTCTGTTGACCATGATGGCTACTCCATTTCTTCTGAGGGATTCCTGCCCGCAATAGTAGAGATAATGGTCATCTGAGTTAAATTCACCCATTCCAGTCCATTTTAGTTCGCTTATTCCTAGAATGTCGACGTTCACCCTTGCCATCTCTTGTTTGACCACTTCCAATTTGCCTTGATTCATGGACCTGACATTCCAGGTTCCTATGCAATATTGCTCTTTACAGCATCAGATCTTGCTTCTATCACCAGTGACATCCACAACTGGGTATTGTTTTTGCTTTGGCTCCATCCCTTCATTCTTTCTGGAGTTATTTCTCCACTGATCTCCAGTAGCATATTGGGCACCTACCGACCTGGGGAGTTCCTCTTTTGGTATCCTATCATTTTGCCTTTTCACACTGTTCATGGGGTTCTCACGGCAAGAATACTGAAGTGGCTTGCCATTCCCTTCTCCAGTGGACCACGCTCTGTCAGACCTCTCCACCATGACCCGCCCGTCTTGGGTTGCCCCGCAGGCATGTCTTGGTTTCATTGAGTTAGACAAGGCTGTGGTCCTAGTGTGATTAGATTGACTAGTTTTCTGTGAGTATGGTTTCAGTGTGTCTGCCCTCTGATGCCCTCTTGCAACACCTACCATCTTACTTGGGTTTCTCTTACCTTGGGCGTGGGGTATCTCTTCACAGCTGCTCCAGCAAAGCACAGCTGCTGCTCCTTACCTTGGACGAGGGGTATCTCCTTACCACCGCCGTTCCTGACCTTCAACGTGGGTCCTCTAGGCCCTCCAATCCGAGGGACAGAACTCAAATACAGAGTGCCATGAACTCCTACCAGAGCTCATCTTTGCAAATGGCATTTATCCCTCTTTAATACCTGGTCATCACACAGTCCAGGTAATTAATAATACTAAAATGTCCACATTCCCCAAAGCAGTCTCCAGATTTAATGCAACCCCTATCAAAATATTCATGACACTTTTCACAGAACTAGAACAAATAATCCTAAAATTTGTATGGAATCACAAAAAAGATCCTGACTAGCCAAAGCAATCTTGAGAAAAATTAATAAAACTGGAGGCATCAAGTTCCCAGACTTCAGACTATACTACAAAGCTATAGCAATGAAAACAGCATGATACTGGCAAAAAAGAGAGACACACAGATGAATGGAACAGAATAGAGAGCCCAGAAATACACTCATGCAAATAAATTCATCTATAACGAGAAAGGCAAAAATATGCAATGGGAATAAGACAGTCTTTGAGTGGTTGTGGAGTGGCAAGGCTGCGGCAGCTTGAAGCAGGATCTCAGTTCTGCAACCAAGGACGGAATCTAGTTCTTAGTACTACCTTGGCTCTTGTTTGCTTTGAAGAAAGAATTTGGCAAAGAGACAAAAAGTAGTGAGATAAGTAAGGTGTTTTTAGGAGAGACGATGCATGCAGAGAAAGCGCAGGCAGACTCAGAGAAAGAGAAGCAGAAAGACCAAGCTGCATGCTTTGGAGGTGGATTAAATCACCTGTGTGGGGGCAGTTCTTCCAAGTTTTCACTTTCCTCTGGCCAATAATCTTACTTGGCTTCCCACAGCTAATCAGACCAAGGATCCTTCCCATTCTGTGTGCATACATTTTAGCCTAGATGGATTTCAGTAGGGAGGGTCTCTGGGAGATTGACAGTGCCTATTATGGGATAGTGCCCCCTTCTTTTTTGACCCCTGAGGAGCCTTTCTGCACATTTGCAGTTGAAGAGATCTCTCTGACCTCGAGAGTGATGGATGTGGTCTTCTCTCTTTACTCCAGAAGGGCTCAGTTCCTCTATGCCCCTGTCATTAGCTTTTTCCTTGAAATGTCAGGGACAGACAAGTTCCAGTTCACTCAGCTTGACAAATTCCAGCTGCTCAGCCCACAGACCCCTTGTCCTCCTACCTCATCTTCAACAAGTGGTGCTGAGAAAACTGGACAATTGTATACAAAATAATGAAACGAGAACATTTTCTAACACCATACACAAAAATAAATTCAAAAGTAATTAAAGACCTAAATGTGAGACTAACAAAAAATCTCCTATAAGGAAACATGAGCAGTACACTCTTTGACATAAATTTTAGCAATATTTTTTGGATCTGACTTCTCAAGCAAAGGAAGCAAAAGCAAAACTAAACAAATGGGATTCAATGAAATTTAAAAGCTTTTGCACGGCAAAGAAAGCCATTAACAAAATTAAAGGACAAATTACTGAATGGGAGAAAATATTTTCAATTGATATGTCTGACAAGGGGTTAATATCTAAATTACATAAAGAGCTCATAAAACTCAAAATAAAGAAAAGAGGACTTCCCTGGTGGTCCAGTGGTTACGACTCCACACTTTCAATGCAGGGGGCAAAGGTTTGATCCCTGGTTGGGGAACAAAGATCCCACATGCCATGTGGTGCAATTGGAAAAAAAAAAAATCAATTAAGAAAATGGACAGAAGACCTGAATAGACAATTTTCCAAAGAAGACATACAGATGGTCAATAGGCACATCAAAAGATGCTCATCAGCAAGATGCAAATCAAAACCACAGTGACACCTCACACCAGTGAAAATGGCTATTTTCAAAAAGACAAGAACTAACAAGTGTTGGTGAGAATGTGATAAAAGAGAATCTCGAGCACTATCATTGGGAGTGTAGGTCTGTATAGCCCCTGTGAAAAACACTATGGAAATTCCTCAGAAAATTAAAAATAAAACTACCATATAACCAGCAATTCCACTCCTGGGTGTATATCCAAAGAAAACAAAAATACTAATTCAAAAAGATATACGCACCCCAATGTTCATAGCAGCATTATTTACATGGCAAAGACATGTAAGCAATCACCAGGTGTGTGAATAAAGGTGTGGTGCATACAGACAGTGGAATACTACTCGCCCATAAAATGAATGAAACATCGTCATTTGCAACAACATGGATGGATTTTGAGGGTGTTATGCTCAGTGAATTAAGTCAAACAGAGTAAGACAAATATTGTGTTTGCTGTTGTATGTCGAAACTAAAAAGAATGAATAAAAAAAGAAAAACACCAAACTCACAGAAATCAAACCGGTGGCTACCAGTGGGAAGAGAAGTGGAGAGAGAACCGATGTAGGGGAAGAGGATTAAAAGGTATAAACTACTAGATACAAAATAAATAAGGTACAAGGGTGTAATGTTCAGCACAGTGACTACAGCCAATACTTTATAATAACTTTAAGTGGTTTATAATCTATGAAAATATTGACTCACTATGCTGTGATATGATTAGGGGTCCAGATCTTGAAATACAGTGTACATTCTGCCTTAAACTTCTGTAATATTGTAAATCAAATATACCTTCATTTAAAAAGATCATTTTCTTCACCATCATACATTCCTTCAGTCATTCAATATTTACTGGTAAACTATTGTGCCTCTGAACTTGTGCTACTGATAGAAAGATAAAAACACCATTACTCCCTTCAGCACTTGCAGTCGGTTGGAAAGCCTAAGATGTAACCTTTTTTATTTCCCTCTGATTTTAATAGAGCTCCTGAATTTAGCTGGTTGCACAGCCCCCAACTGGAGATTCCATTCTCCAGGCTCCTTTGCAGTGAGTTATGGTCATGTGTCTAAGTGCTGGCCAATGGGATGTCAGCAAGTGTGATGCTCTCACTTCCTTATAAGGAAGCTGACCACCCTCCACTTCCTGTCCCTTTCCTCTCCTGCAAGCTGGGTTGCAGACATCGAGATTGAGTCCCAGGCTTGGCCTTGTGGACTAGAGTGATACCCCAGGAAAGGCAGAGCACTGAGATGGACGGGCCCTTGGACCCTCTGCCAGACCCAAACTTCCTTTGGGATGGGGGGCTGACATCTGATCTTGCTCTGACAAGCCTATGGAGCCTCAGGTGAAGCGACCGCATGAATATGCTAACACAGGCCCCTGAAGAGACACTGAAATACTGTGATCCTTTTTCTAATAAGTATGCCAGATGTGACGTGAGCTCAAGGGAGAAGCATCAGAGTCAGCGTGCAAGAGATCGGAAGGTTGGAAACTGGAATCAGCCTACAGACCCTCCCCTCCCTCCGTACCCTTCACTCTGGGTCTCCACACTGTTTCCCCAGGTAAACGTGCTGGACTACTGCACTAAACACCCGCCACCACTTCTCTCCCTTGGTTCCCTCCAAGGCTGGCATCACTGTCTCTGTGAGGCTGAGCCTGGTGTGCCTGCCCAAGGCTGTGTCCTCAGGACCTAGAAGGGATATGGCATGTGATAAATAAATATGTCTTGGCTACCGCTATGGGCAGTTACTGTGCGTGGTGACCCATCTGTTATGTGGAATGTGATGGTCCAGAGGAAGTTGCTCCAGATCCCCTGGTGAAGCTGAGGAAGACTTCCTGGAGAAGGAGGCTCCATGAAGGCAGATTATTTTCAGGCTGATGAGGGGAGAGGACATTACAGTATGGGAAGCATGGGGACCAGGGCTCAGAGAGTGAACTCAGTGGGTGACTGAGGACCACTCCGGGGCAGCAGGAGGTGGAAGGAGGGGCTGGGGCAGCAGACGAGGCTCACAGAAGAGGAGGGAGAGCCTCTGAATTGTGTGACATGAGTGGTCAACACCAGATCTGATGTTAAAAATATTATCTGGAGGCCTGGTTGGGGGTCTCTGGGCTGATTTGTCAAATAGGAAATTTCCCAGAGCAGAGATTGTAAAGCACCGAGGTCACACAGGCTAGGTGACCTCCAAGTGCTCAACCTGGTCAGTGCTAGAACAATTTGAGTTAGTGTCCAGTGCTTAAACATTAAGAATTTTTGCCTAAAATGGGCATTTCTCTATGTTGCTGAGGATCGGGGCTCAGATCCCGTGCGGCGGATCCCCGAGCCCCATCCCACATGGCGGCCATCGCTGGTGCCGAGCAGTGGACCCCTGCCCAGGGGGCGCACACTCACTGCTGCCCCAGCCCCACCTGGTCCACAGTTTCCTGTCACTGCCTGCCTCAGCGTGTCCCGAGGGCTCACCTTTGCATCAGCTCATACTCACTGAATAGACTCTTGGAAATCTGAGACTCTTCTTGACCTTGAGAAGGTTTGACCCTCAAGTCGGAGGATGGGGACAGATAAGCAGTTCATCACATCACAGCACAGCATCCCATTGGGGAAACAGAGCTTGAATCAAGGAGAGCCTTGGTTCTGGTTCTGAGTGACTGGGCAGATAATGACCCCAAATGTGTCCACATGTGATCCCCAGGACCTGTGACTGTGTTTCCTTGTATGGGAATGGGGGGTCTTGCAGATATGATTAGGGGTCCAGATCTTGAAATACAGCGTACATTCTGGATTATCCAGATGGGCCCAATCTAATCCATCAATTCTTAAAATATGATAATGTCCCATTGGTATTAATTCCAGAACATCCTCTGTGACTTGTAACAGGATCAGTGTACTCTAAAGAACACAACCAGTTCTTAGGATGATGCTAAGCCTCAAGCAAGGGACGGGCATGACCAGGATGTGGACAGTACACCAGGAGCCTTGGCCCCCTCCCCAGTTTGCCTGATGTTCACACTTTCTACTGACATTTCTGACTGTGTCCTGTGGGTCAGGTCCTCCCTGGGTGCTGGGTGTGAGCAGCACAGGGAAGATCAAGTCCTGCAGATCAACACATGGATCAGAGATTCCGGGAGGTGGAGACAAGGAAGGGCAGAGGGAGGAAGTCTGCACCATGCAGACTCCAGGAGGGAAGTCACTGTGACTTCATCACAGACATTATCAGTAGGATTCCCAGGAGACTGGCTGAGTCCTCATCAACGTGACAGACCTCTGCTGTGTTCTGTAGCCACAGGCCTCCCCCTGGCCTCTCCCTGAGTCTGGGAGAAGCAGCAGCTGTCCTGTGGGCTGGAGGGGATGGGCCTTCCTGAGAGATCTGAGGTCTTGGGGAGCAGGGCATCCTGGATGGTGGAAGGGGAGAGAGTAGGGGTGAGGTGCACCCAGAAACCTGGGAAGAGGAGACACCCTGCAGTAAGGCTGAAGGATTCCTAGAGGGATGACCCACTGCATGTGGGGTCGTTTAAGTAGTTTGCCTCATGTAAGTGACTATGGAAGAGAGAAATAAGACAGAGAGAGAGAGAGAAAGAGAGAAGGATGGGGGGAGAGGTGATTCTGGCTGACAAGGATGTGGAGGGCATGCTGACAAGGTTGAGAAATGTCAGCTCTCCCTCGAGTATAAATTAAGGATCATCTCAAGTGAGTGGACTCAACTGAAGGAGACTCTTTCCTTCCAGACGACAGGCAGGAGGAAGGAGATGTGAAGAAATGAAAGGAATGTTCTGACTCAATGTTAATGGCCCAAAGGTATGTGTGAAAGGTAAGATTATAAGGAATCATAAAATCAATTTTAATCTAAAAGAGAAAAAACACAATGGTATTATTTTTACATTACTATTATATCCCATTCCTATTGCTCTTCTAAAGTCTAGACTGAAGAATTAGAAATGAGGGGATAAGAAATATGGGTTGAGGCAGCCAGGAGAGGGGAAAAAATGTACATTAACATGAAGAAATATTTGACTTCAGGGTCCTAGGTATGAGAAAGCCTGTGATAAAGGCCTTTAAAATCTAGTGCTTCACTCACAAATGCCCTGAAATACAGCATGACAAATCTCAAAATTATTTCTGCACCCTTCACTGAAAAGTCCATCCTGTGAATGTGAAGTTAATAACCACAGTGTTCATGAAGCATCTCCTGGGTGACAGGCCTTATGCTAAGGGGCTTAGATGGATTATCTCACTGATCCCCTCCTAGTGAGGTAAGTTCTTCAGTCATCCACACTTACCAGTGAGGAAGCTGAGGCCAGAGAGATTACAGAGTGGGTCACACATCCAGGGAGGGGTGGAACCAGTTTTCCCACACAAGTGTGTTCCATTCCCAGTTGGCGGGCCCTCAGCACCCAGGATGCAGCACGGTGTCGGGGGGGCCACAAAAGACACATGGTCCAGGAAAATAGTGACAACATGCAAGAGTCCTGCCTGACACAAGGTTTAGATTTATATTGAGTTCCTTTAAAAATTACAAGTTACCCAATATTGGAACTGATCACAGTTGTTTTCCCCCCCACTTTTGAACATAAGATGAAACACATGCCTGTTTGTAGGGCCATTAAATGAAAAGCACAATTTTAAACCCTGGCTCATGTCAGCACGATGAAATATTCACCCCACTAGAGACAGAAAAGGGGATAGCAGATCCCCATCCCCAGACTCCTCTGCATTTGAGGTGTAGGCTTCTTGGCAGGAATGACCCAAATGGTTTAAATAGTTCTCCCACCCCTCTCCCTCTACCCTCTCTCTGTTGATACATCTGGATTTAATACATAGACAAGTGTGTGCCAGGATCCCACTATGTGCTGTATCATAGTTTAGAGGAAGTTTCCTTGGTTGACATCGACATAGCTCCCTACACTGACTTCTGGTTCCCTCTGCACACAGGGACAGAGGTCTGGGTCAGCCCCTCTCCAGTCTTGGATACATCTCTTCTTGCTGGAGGAGGTGCTGGCTGAAAAAGAATCAGTGTGTCTGTCCCCAACCTGCTTATGTCAGTTGTATCTCTTATTGAGTATAGATATTTTAATAAACCATCATAAGTGAATAAGATAGCAGGCAAAATAGGGTTGCTCTTTCTATTAAACCTGACCTAGAAGCCTTAGGTTTACTTAATAAACAGAACTGCTTTAAAATGTCTTTTTGAATTAAGTATGGATGAAGCCACTGTAGAGAACCGGGTAAAACTCTGAAGGATTTTGTACTGCGATTGTAAGTTTCATCATCTTATTTAAAACAACAACAAAAGCCCTGGAAATAACTCCTGAAAATTATATTATTGCTGCAGAGAAGAGCC
Organism: Capricornis sumatraensis; assembly: GCF_032405125.1. Lineage (NCBI taxonomy): Eukaryota > Metazoa > Chordata > Mammalia > Artiodactyla > Bovidae > Capricornis > Capricornis sumatraensis. Next base: position 52,504,015 of record NC_091085.1, on the reverse strand, counting down.
AATTCTGACTAAACATTCAAACTGTTTCTTTGAGTAGCTTTTCATTGCTTTTGTTATTATAATTACACATAATGGTCTGCCTCAGAGAATCCTGCCCCTCTGCCTGACTGTTAAGCTAAAGCACTTTTTGTTCAGGACCCTGTCCATCTGTGAATGGCAGGAAGGAAGAAATTAAAACTAAAATGTCTCCTTCTGGAGGCTTGCCATTCTAGGAGATATTTACAAGATTAATGGACATTTTACTTGGTTTCCCCACCTCCCCCTCTTCTATAAAAGAATCTGGCATCCATACTCTGATAAGATGGTAATTTTGAGACATTACTCTGCCATCTTCTCAGTCAGTTGGCTTCCCTGAATAAAGTCATAATCCTTGCCTTAGAAAATGGAGTATTTTCTGCCATATCAATAAACAAGGATGTCACAGTCATCAATGATTCCAGCCCTTCAAATGTGAAGTCCTGAGCCCTAAGAGCACTCAGGAAGAAGAAGAGGACCTGCAATCTGGCAGCACTCAGGCTGCAGCCATTTCCTATGGTGAGCCCAAGGAAGCTCAGGAGGTGAAAATCGCAATATACTAGCCCCGAGATAGCTGAGATGCATATGAAAGGAATGATTTTGGTGAGCCCAGACTCTTGCGTATTTCCATACATAGAGAGCACAAAGTTCCTTATCTTGAGATATCTGGTTTTCTTTAATTAACAAAAATACTTTTGATGTTCAGACTACTTGCCCTTTGTTGCGAACTTTGTGCTACAATCCATGGGGTCACAGAGTCAGACACAACTTAGTGACTGAGCAACAGCAATATAACCTGACTCTTCCCTCCTCACCTCCTTGGAGCAGTTCTCTCGGGAAAACATTGCTGAGATGTTTTCCTAAAAATTCCCACTGAATAAAACATAACTCTCAGCTTTTAGGTTGTGACTATCTTTTTTAAGTCAACAGTCTCAAGACCTCACTCCAATTAATTGGCCTGCCATGCGGCAAGCAGACTTGGTAACGTTATAGCTGTGCTGAAGTTATGAAAAGAAAGCCAAACTCCAGCTATCAAAACCCATACTCAAAATATTGGCAAACAATTGGACATTCACACACTTTACATTGAGAATATTTTCAAGAGATAAGATCTTTTTTATTATGGTTCCACATCTTACCCCCCACCTTTACTCGGATAACCACATCAACTAAAGAGCTCTCTACTCTGCTCATAAGCAGGAGAGAGAAAGCCAGCCTTCCTTTGCGGAACTGGGATTTTTCTTTTATGCTCTGATTCACAGCTCGCTCTGTTTGACACTGATTCCTTCAACACCTATGCCCTCACTTTCTCCACCTTCCCCATTGCTGGCTTCCATTCCCTCTGTTCCCACATGTTTCGAAACTTATTTTCCCTTCACCTGAGGGAAGCTGCTGCCTCCATCTTCCCCCCTTCCATCCCCCACTGTCTTGAGATGCTGCCTATGTGTTGGCTGAGTGTCAGGCCATTTAAAGATGCCATTTATGTGGAAGTTCAGCCTTGTACCATCACATCCAATATTTTTTACATGGTAACATCAACCAGAACTGTGAGCATGCTGTCAGGGAAAAGGCATTACAGCTAGATCAAGTGAAGAAGCTGTACACACAGCCCCACACAGTGGCTCACATTCCAGAAAACATGGTCAGCAAACTGGATCATTTCATACCCAAAACGCTCCTCCCAGGGGAAGCCCTGGATCTCTGTGGATCGTGGTGAGGTATGGATGGAGGGGCCTGTGAGTCTTGTCTGGCTGTTGGAGAAGCTGGAGTAGGTGTGGTACAGCCCCTGACTTTCTATGAGACCTCCCTTCCCAGGGGACATTTCCCTCTTTGTGAGTCTCACTTCCCAGTGTGGAAACCAGAGGTCAGTTTCCCAGCCTTCCTTATAGCAGGGCCCAGTCACATGACCCAGACCCACCAATCCGAAGCCTCGCATGAGCTTCCGCTCCAGAAGAGAGAAGATGGCACTGCTGGAATGCATGAAGGCAGTGTAGCAGGCAGGGACCCTGGTCTCAGCAGGGAGAGATGGAGCAATGAGATCCAGCTCCCAGGGCCAGGGGTGGCTGTGAGGTCTGGCTGGGTGACCCTAGCGTGGAGCAGGCATTTGTTTCCCATGAAGGGCCTCAGAACCTATTGATGTCCACCGGTGGCCACCCACCAGGCTGCTTCACCAGGGGCAGGTTGGAAATATGCAGGCCCAGACCCACAAGACCTACTGGGCCAGAGTTTCTTCTAACAAGGTCCCGGGAGATGTACACGCACATTAAGCTTAGAAATGCCAAAACATGCTTACTCCTTTTCTACTTAACCCAGCTGCAGGGGTTCCTGTCCTTACAGTTACTAACCTTGATCACATAGAAGTCCTGGAGGATTTAACCAGGTAGTGAGCTAATCTGCTTTATCCTTTAAATGACTGTCCTACCGCTGGGCTCCAGAGGGGCAGGAGGGGAGGCCAGGCCAGGAGGCCATACTTGTCCAGAAAAAATGCATTTTGTCACAGGATAGACATGCACATTCCCTGTGCAAAGACACACACCTGCAAAGTTAAGACAGGCACACATATCATGGACGCTCACAGAAAGAGACTCCCATGTGCAAATTCAGAAACATTCCTATTTATTCAGGGAATACAGACCCACAAGACATGGCAGGGGGATGGGGAGTATTGGCCCCAAAGATGCTTTTTTCTTGTATCCCTAGAACCATAGGAAGTGACCAAGGCTGCCTGACTTTGCTCCCCTCCTACTGCCAAAAACCTTGCAACTGAATTAAATATCCATTAGCCCCAGAAGCCTGGTTTGTGAGACTGGCTCCTGTGATGAGAAGTCACAGCTCCAGGCCAAATGAGATGCTGTGCCTGTGGTCTTCCTTCTGCCAGGGAGAATCACTCAGTTTAGCTCCCCAAGGCTGCGCGTCAGTATGGACCAAATGCTCCCGTGTTGAATCCCAGGCAGTGTGTGTGCTGGCAGTGGGCACCTTTGCCTTCCACAAGCAGAGTGAGTCTGTCATGGGCTATGATGGTTTGGCGATGTGGTATGTGTATCATTTGTGCATCATCCAGGCCTTCTAACATAGAGACACTAAGAACATCAGCATCTGCCCATGATCAGTTATGAACGCTATACCCAGTCCAAGTTTATCCCACTAACCAATTGCAAGGGAAGTGAATCAGATTTAAGAGATAGTGATTCTATAGTATGATGCATTTTGAGTTATAATTCTATGAAATCTAATTATGTCAAGACTAAAATAAATTTAATTTTGATTATTGAATTAAATTTCCTACGCTGTTATGAAGAATGCTTCCTTTCTTTTTTTGTTTTTTGGCTGCACCACCTGGCATGTGGGATCTTAGTTCTCTGACCGAGGATCAAACCTGTGCTATCTGCACTGGAAGCACAGAGTCTTAACCCCTGAACCACCAGGAGTATTTAGGATGCAACATTTATGAAGGCCATCTGTCTCAGTCCTTGAAGAGTGACTGCACAGCACCATCAGAAGCTTCTAGCGTCTCTTGGAGTCTCAGGGTTTGTCCTGTGGTGTGATCCTGGGGGAATGTTATATCCATCTCGGGCTGTCTGTTTTCATCAGATATCACCATTGTCGTCACCATTGTCACTGTTATCACCTTCACCAACATCATTATCATCACCATCATCAACATCACAAGCACCATCGCCAACACAGCCATCGCTGAATATGGTGCTCATGTGTACAGGCTCTGCTCTAAGCGCTTTCAGTCTATTACTCCTTTATCATCATCACAAACTTACAAAGTAGTATTGTCACCATCCCCTTTGGAATGATGAAGATGTTGAGACTCAGAGAGGTTAAGAGACTCACCTAATGCTGAACAGAGCTGTTCGCAGAGGCTGGACTCAGACCCAGCAGCCCCACATCCATGCTCTTACTCATACTCCAGGCAGCACAGCACACCCTCTATCTCTCTGGACAGTCTTTATTCCTCATCATTGGGATTTTGTCCTCACCTTGCTGTTCCCAGAATGTCCCTCCCTCCCCTCAAGACTTTGTCAACATGCTCATCCTCCAGGCTCCCCTGTGGTCCACCTCCTCGTGAAGGCCCTTCTAGCATCTCCTTACCTCAGCTCCGGATGCTCACAGCACTGCCACTGTCCCCTCCTGACACTGACCACCTGCAGCACCAACCTGAGGGTCACAGTTGGATAGACACACCCAGCCTACTGCCCTAAGCATGTCTCGGGGTGTCTGGGGACAGTGCATTGTGAGTCCTGACGGTGGGCTTTAAGGCACAGAGTTAGGGAGGAAGAGGAGGTATTTATTACCTGAAACCCCTGGTCTCTCAACATCCTCACGTCACAGCCCACAGAAGGGACACGACCATGCATCATTCTGGTGTGACGTGCATCTGCCATTCCCCCTCTGGCCTTGGGCCCCAGCTCTGTATTTGAGCATGTTATGTGAGCAATTGAGAGATACTGAATTTGAATGAAATGAGATTGAAGCAGACAAACCTGTCTTCCCCCACAAGGTGACTCACTGACACCTCTTAACAAAGGGGAACTCACTCTCTATCTGATCTGTCTGCTGGAGACACCTTTATCTTTCCTTATAGAGAATCTGGCTTCTACACCTACACAATTTTCCCGATGTAGCAAGATCAGGACGTGGAATCAGAACAACTCTGTGTAATAGACCCAGACTGGGCTTCCCAATGACAGCTGACAGGAGCCAACCAGCCTCCTGGTGAGCATGTCCACTTTCTGGGCAGCCCATGAAGGAGTGGCCTCTGTCATTACCCCCTCTGAGACCCCATCTGCCCTGGTCAGTGTGCAAATGGGAAGACCAGCATTAAAGATGTTCACTCAGTGCTGGTCCTGCTCGGGGAGCTCTAATCACAGGACCAGTTCACTCAGTCCTCATGACGTGGGGAAGGTTTATCCTCAGTTTGCAGATGAGGGAGCTGAGGCAGAGTGGCCCATTCTCTGGTCCAAGGACATGTCCTAATGAGCACAGGACCAGGGCTGTCAGCATCATTATCGTGATCCTTTCCACAGTCATAAGCACCCTCATCATCAGTATCCACACCGTGGTCATCACTCCCCCTCCCTTCTTCCTTTTATCTTAATGAGCGTCTTCTTTCTCATGAGACTTATTTCTTTGAAAAAGTGGAGTAATTTTTTTCCCTTGGGATTTGGCTTGACTTGTTTCTCTACAAATAAACAACTTTTTCAAATTTTATATTATTCAGATACATGCAAAGTAAATATTCATATATTATTAAAATAAAAGTAACAATCATTTACAGAATAAGAAGAGAAAAATTAATAATTCACATTCACTAGTAATATTTTGATGGTTCTCCTTCTTTGTTTTTAGGGAAAGATAAGTAAAACTTTTCTTTCACCAAACATAGGATAATACAGTACATGGCATTTCATAGCCATCTGCTTCCACTGGATGATATATTGTAACATTTCATGCCCACTCTCACCCATCTACCTGTGCTTCATGATACGAAGCCCTCACAGGTGACACCAGCCAGCCTCTGTCACTCTGCCACTGGTCCTCGTCACTGCTGTGGGGCAAGCCTCTGTCCCTCCCATCCCCCTCTTCCCATAGGAATCCCACTCGTTCATCGTTATCAGTTTCTGACCTGCCTTCTCCGGGAGATCCCCTCACCCACATGTTCTCTGAGGTCCCCACCCTCACGTTCCTATCTCATAAAGGATTGTGCTCACAAACTTGTCACATTTCCTGAGAAATTACTCACTCCAGATCCTGGGTCAGTATTGGAGACACAGAGACAAGCCCAGCTGACTTTTTTTGGAGCACTGATAGGCAACAGGAATTTACTATTCACTTGTCTGGTCTCCTTAATCCCAAGCCCCAAGAAGTATGTTCTATTATGACTCTGATTTTGAGAGAGAGGAGATGAAGCAGAAGCTGCACAAATGAAAACCCAGGTTCCACCCCAGGTCATCAGAATCCAGAGCTGATCCCTGAGCCCTTTGCTAGTCCATGGGCCCTGCCTGTGAAGGGGTCTTCCTGCATCAGTGGACTCTCCACCTCCTCAGTCCTATGTCCTCAAAAAGGCCAGGCAGAGCCTGAAGAGCTCTAGACAGCTAAACGCGTTTGGTTGTAAGTGACAGAAAACCCAACTCTCACCAGCTTTAGATAAATTGAGGAGTTTCAGATTCAAGCCCCACAGTGTAGGGCTACACCTGGCCTCTCCAAGGCTGGATTCAGACCCAGTGATGTTATTAGGGTCCCTCTTTCCCTCTCTCTCATTTCTTCTTCTGGATCAAGTTCATTCTCAGATATGCTCTCCCTGATGGATGCAAAATGGCTGCTGCAGCTCCAGACCTCACACTCTGTCAGCTTCAAGTCCAATGGGAGGACACCTGCCTCTATCCTGTAATTCTTACTAGTGGAATGTGAGAAGAGTGGGGTGTCTCCTCTGATAGAAGCTTTAGAAACCAGCGTGTCATTCTCTTTCCCCTGCCACAATGAATAGCAGTGCTCCAGACAGAAGCTGCCTCAGCAGCCAGGGTCCTGGAGTGACAATGATATGGACCAAACCCATAGCCAAGACAAGATGGACTTGAAGCCTGAGCAAGATTTAGCCTCTGTCTTTGTAAATACTAAATCTGGGGCTGTTATGCTGTTCATGTTTATTTAGTCTCTGGGGTGGTTCTCTTCTCTAATAAAGTCTCTCTGGCTGCTTGCCCTCCTGGCTGCAGTCTAAAGCACCAAACAGGGCTCCAGATGCTGCTCAGGAGCAGGTAACAAGCTCTTTTACCCTACTGAACTGAAGAAATGATCTGGTTCCCATCAGTTCTCCTTGTGAGCTTGGGGCTTTATGAAATCTTCCCTGGATAAAGTAGCTAAAAGTCTGCCTTCAACCGACACAGGAAGGAAACAAATGCCCTTCACCAGTTTTCAAAAATTTATTTTCTCTACAATTGTGGAAAAAATAAGGCACTGGCTGTTAGAACATTCCCTGAAGTCAGAAAGATCCACGACTCCAATTTAGCCTTTGTTCATCTGTAGACTCATTTGGAGCTCCATTGAGTCAGCGGCGTCATCCCTCACAGGCCAGCCTCTCCTCACTCCCCAGGATGTGGTCCCTGCACAGGAAGGATATGTTATACTGGAGCTTCCTACACTCAGCCTTCAGGTGCCTCCTGCTGCAGCCTGATCCATTCCCATCTGCCCTCCTCCTTGACGGGATTTTCATTTCTGGAAATCAGTTCAATAAATGTATCTGTTTGTGTGTGTGACTGTGTGCGTGAATATAACATTCACTGAAATGTTGTTTATAAGCAAACAAAACCAGCAACCACAGAAGTGTGCCCACATTGAGACAGGTTAAATACCATTTTTTCATTGTTTACAGGAAACCTGTGTGGCAGCTTCTGTGGAAAACAGTATGGAGGTTCCTCAAAAAGCTAAAAATAGAACCAGCATGTGACCTCCCAATTCCACTCGTAGGTATATATCTGAAAAATACCAATTTGAAAATATACATGCAACGCCAGTGTTCACAGCAGCATTATTTACAAAAGTCAAGCTATGGAAACCATCTAAGTGTCCATCAACAGATGAATGAATAAAGATGTGGTATGCATATGTATATATACATACATCTTAATCATAAAAATTAATGAAACTTTGCCATTTGCAACAACACAGACAGGCTTGAAGCACATTATACTAATGAAATAAGTCAGACAGAGAAAAATAAATACTGTATGATATCACTTATGTGTGGAACATACCATCTACTATATAATACAACATACTAGTAAATAGAAAAGAAGCCGACTCACAGATACAGAGAACAAACTAGTGGTTACCAGGGAGGACAGAAGAGGGAAGAGGCACTGTAAGTGTGGGGGAGTAGGAGGAACCAACTCTTAGGTATAAAATAAGCTACAAGGGTATACTGTACAACACAGGGAATACAGTCAATATTCTATAATAACTATAAATGTATAACCTTTAATAATTGTGAATCAGGATATTGTATACTTGTAACATAATATTGTCCATGGTTCATAGCTGCTCAGTCGTATCCAACTCTTTGACTCTCCATGGATTGGAGCCCACCAGGCTCCTCTCTCCGTGTGGATTCTCCAGGCAAGAATACTGGAAAGGATGCCTACCACTGGAGTTGTTCAAGAGTCAACTGTAGTGAAAATACAATTCTTCAGACAAGATAATTGCAGATGTTTTACATGCAAAATGTAGCTGCACACACACATTCACTCCCAGAATGGTGCGGGCAACACGTCTCAGGGAGAAGCAGGAATTTAAATGTGTGTGTGAGAAACCGCCTCTCCTGCAGTCCTTTCTGGAACTGCAGTCTGCGCCCATCTGGGGACAAGGTGGAAAGTTCAAGGTTGATCCCACGAGAGACTGTGCTGTTGTCCCCAGTTCTTCACCTGCTCTTGTATGCTCACCTGCTCTCTTGACTTTGGGTTTAAACATGTGACTTGCTCTGCCCACTAGATGGAGGGAGAAGGGCAATGGGGCAATTCTAAGCTGGGCTCCAGAGCCTTCTGATATGTCCTGTTCCCTCTTACTTCTCTTCTCTTGTGGGGAGAAGAGTATGCCTAGGCTGGCCCATCAGTCCCAAAAGGGATAAGAGATAATAGGACCAGAGACTCCTTGGCCATGTTTAGCCCAGCCCTGGCAGCCCCCTGCCCTCTGCTGACCCATGAGTGAGCCCTGAAACCAGTCAGCCTACCTGAGCCAACCCTCAGCAGGTCTGTATGTGAGAACATGCCATTTAGGCATTACGTTTCAGGATGATTCTGAGCCCATGCCAGTTCTGATCACCAAGGATGTTGAGGTCTTCCTGTCCTACAAGAGATGGCCTCCTCCCCCACTGAAGCAGCAATCCCCCAAAACAGGTGGGGAGCAGAGTCTTCTCTATTGTATCTGTTGAAGATACCAGGCATTTACAGGCTTAATTGCTTTTTATCCACTTAGGGAATTTACGACTCACATAAGAAACACATAGTTATTGCTTATGAAGGTTTTATGGTTGTGTTATGGAGGGGGAAATCTATCTTTGCTCAGAAGTTAGTAGAAAAAATGTCCTCAAACAAGCCTCCTGAACAGCAATTGAGTACGTGCTCATTCCAGCTGGGTGGTGGCGCTGTGAGCAGCCTTTACCTTCAGAACTCCAGGCACATCAGGAAGACCCTCAGTGAGGACGGTCTGATGAAACTGGTATCACCTGTGCGGAGTCATCCCATCCCCAGGGAAGAGATTTCTAATCATCACAAACAGTCTTGAATTCGGAGATGTGGGCCTCAGGTGGCAAAGTCCTTGCACATTTCAGGGGACTGATAGTCATGCTTTAAACTTATTTTGGTCACCCCAGGAGGTGGGGCAAGGCTGCAGGGATCCAGAACTGCCACATCTCCTCCCAGGGTGGGCAGTGGGAGCTGTGAGGTCTGAGTCCAGTGGGGGGAAAAGCAGGTCTGCGCTGTGAGTGGAGCAGAGGGGGGACAGGTGCACAGCCCGCCGCATCCGGAGGAGACTGGGTGGTTTTGCAGGACTGTCTTACCCGCAGCCCCCCACACCCTCCTTGGCATGGGCAGACCCTGCCCCCTGCCCCACTGCCCCTGTTGCCCGTCCAACTGGGGTCACATTTCAGTCCATAGTAGACTGACGCCCCCACAGTTCAGAGAAGCGTCCACATGGTGGGACCGAGAGATGCTGCCCATTTCCTGCTGGTCCAGGAGGCCAGGATCTGAGGTCTGACCTGCAGATCGAGGAGCAGACGCCCGCCAGGCTTCACAGGGCTTCACCGCCTCCTTCCCAGCTCAGGTGGGCAGACAGCACAAGGGTGGCTGAGAGCCACCCGCGGTGATCCTCCGGCTGCAGCCCCTTGTGGCCGTGGCCCAGAGGGGCTCGTGCTTCCAGGGAGATGCCCACAGCATTACCTGATGTTGACAGATTCCAAGCCTGGGGGAGGTCCTGAGCGTGGGGCTGCATGCAACACCACAGGATCGCGTCCTGGCGCCCCTTCCTCCATCCTGCACAAGTCATCTCACCTCCATCTCCCCGTCCTTGCGTGTAGACAGCAGTAATGGTATCTGTCCACTCCTTACGGAGATTAAACATCTGAACCTGCGGGAGGTTTTAGGAGCCACCGAAGGTTTTAGGAGGAGCATGCATAGGCATCACTACTCCATGCTGGATGGAGTGACTTTGCCCAAATATTGGGGATCCTGCCATCCAGACTGAGAGATGGGGCCTCACCTCACAGGCTAACCTTTCCCCCAGTGTCCTCTGCACCACCCAAGTTCAACAGGATACAGGAGCTGCAGCCTCCAGCACAAGGCTCCTGTGGTCAGATATTCTGAGAATCCTGGCATCACACCAGGTCAACCACACCCTTTGCTGCCCCTTTCAGCACCTTTCCCATGAAGAGGAGGCTGTGCCCGCAGCTTCTCAGGGGTGACCCTTGCCTTTGCAGAGCATCGCTGCCTGGAGAGGGGCAACACACATGCTCAGCCTGCCCTGCTGTCCTCTGCCACTAACCGCCTCCTGCCCAGGTCCTTGTAAACGAAGTTACTGTCAAATGGACAAAATGGGAAGAGACCCCTTCCTCAAACCAGGGAAGTGTGAGGAGGCAGCTGGCTCTGTTCACCTCTGATAACAGACAGAAAATAAGCTGGCTTTAGTTTGTCCAGTGTTTACAGCCCAGCCCTGGCCCCTTGTTAGTAATGATGATAACACTGGGAACATCTCTGACTGGCTCAGCTTCTCCCTTCAGACCAAGGAGCTGTCAGGGCTGAGCCAGAGATTGCCTTCTTGGAACACCTGGACCCCTGCTTCTCTGCCAGGGAGAAGCTTGGTGACAGCTCTCCAGCACGATGCCCATCAAACAAAAGTCTCCTGATAAAATAGGCTGGATCTCTCTTCCCAGGTTTTTATCCTGAGAGTGGACACTTAGCTAAAATCTCCAGTTTCAACACTGGAATTTGTGAGTGATGAGTTGTCCTCGTCCTGCAACCAGAGACTAACATCAAAGTCCCCCAGACACTCAGTGCCCCTGCAGAGATCACTCCGCACTGCAGATGCTGCGCTCGCAACAGCCACCTTCATGCTACAGAGACTTCCTGTACTGTGAGGGCCAACCACGCTGCCTGGGACCAACACACCAGGAGGGAAGCCCATGCTCCTGTCCATCCCCAGAAGCTTCCTGGTTTGACATTTTCATCCTAAGATCTGCACTTAGAGGCAATGCCCTCTGAGGGCTGTGTTCAGTTGACATAGGCTGGGATTGTTGGTGGGGTATTTTTCTGGGAAATTTTCTGAATTTTCCAGTTTGCTTTTATTTTCTGCTTTTAACATCTTCACCGAGTTGAAATGAAGTTGGCAAAAAATGTAGGGCACTTACTGATAGTTCTGGACATATGTGCATCCGTGTGAAACCATCACCACAGTCACAATAATGAGTGTATTCATCACTCCAAATCTCCTTGCTTCTTTTTGTCACCCCAGCCTTCTGCCTGGCAACCAATGCCCCGCCTACACTCATGATAAAATATTTCCATTTTCTAGAATTCTATATAAATGCGATCCTACTACTTGCGCTCATTTTGTCTGGCGTCTTTTACTCAGAATAACTGTTTTGAGATTCATGTGGCTGCATATATCTTGGTTCATCCGTTTCACTGCTAAGTAGTTCCCTGTATGCATGGACCACAGATTGCTTTCTATTCAACTGCTGATGGACGTTTGAGTTACACCCAGCTTTCACTCATTACAAATAAATGTGCTGTGGATATTTGCGCACATGTTTCTGTTTAGACATTTGCTTACATTTCTTACAGGTGAGAATCTAGGAGTGGACTGACTGGGTCATATGTACAAGTGTGTTAACTTTTCAAGAAACCATTGTATTATTTTCTGAGAGTGTGCCATTTCATGCTCTTGCCAGTTGTGTGTAAGGTTCTGGTTGATTCACATCCTCAACAGCACTCTGTCCAGTAAGTCTTTTAATGTTTGTCCTTTCTAGTAAGGTGTGCAATAGCATTTTTAAATACCTTTTCGGATTACAATTGACACATTACAACATAGGCTTTTTGAAACATACCATTCAATGATTTGCAGTAAATTCAAAGAGTTGCACAACCATCAGTATAATGAAATTTTAGAACATTCCCAGCACCCTCCCAAAGATCCTATTTGCAGTCACACTCAGTTCTTACCCCAGCCTCTAGCAACCAGGAGTATAGTGTCTGTCTCTATGGATCTGCCTTCCTGAATTTCCACATAGATAGAACAGTACCTGAGGAGGACTTTCCCATCTGGCTTCATTCACTTGGCATCACGTCTTGACGATTCACTCAAGTTGTGTGCAGCAGTGCTTGGTTCTTTTATTGCCAATAGGTGTGTCAGTAAACACGTAAAACACGTTTTGTCTCTTTCTTCACTGCTCAGTGGCTATTTTAATTGTTTGGGGGCTTTGACTACATGTTGAGCTATGAGCAGTTGTGTACAAGTCTTTGTGTACATATCTGCTTTTATTTATCTTGAGTAGACACCTAAGAGTAGAATTGCTGGATCGTATTTTTTAAAATTTATATTCACTGTTTTAAAAAACTGATAAACTATGTTGTGGTATGAATGTTTGATTCCTCTCAAATATATATTTTGAAATCCTAACCCGCAAGGTGATGTAGTTTGAGATGGAGCCTTTGGTGGAACCCTTATGAATGGCATTAGCATAGTTATGAAAGAGGTTCAAGAAAGCTCCCTTCCTCTTCCACTCTGTGAGGACACCATGAGAAGAGGGCCATGAACTAGAACCTGGGCTCTCACCACAACAGGGAATCTGCCAGCCCCTAGATCTAGGACTTCCCAGCCTCTGGTTTTGTGATAAATAAATTTCGGTTGCTTATAAGCCACCCCGCCAGTCTAAGGCATTCTGTTATAGCAACCCAAATGGACCAAGACAGACTATTTTCCCAAGTGACTGTATCACGTACGTTCCTGCTAGCAATGCATGAGGATTAAAGTTATTTCATATGATTCTCTCTTTTATTTCTTCCAGTTTTACTGAGATACAATTGAAATGTAACTTTGTATTAGTTTAGGTATACAACATAATGACTTGATATATGTATGCATTGCCAGATAATCATCACAATAAATTTAGTTAACATCCATCACCTACAAAGTTAAAAATGAGATATGATGAGAACTTTCAAGATTACTTTCTTACATTTTTTCTTAAAAGGAAGATCTGCTTTCTTGGACTTCCTGGTGGTCCAGAGGTTAAGAATCCACCAATGCGGGGGAAACAGTTCAGTCCCTGGTCCTGCAAGATGCCACCTGCTGCAGGAAAACTAAGCTCATGAGCCACAACTACTGAAGCCCATGCACCTAGAGCTTGTGCTCAGCAACAAGAGAAGCCACCAAAACGAGAAGCCCGCACACGACAACTAGAGAGAAACACCCAGTCACTGCAACTGGAGAAAGCCCAGGCACAGCAAAGAAGACCCAGCACAGCCATCAATCAATTAATTTAAAAATCTCTTATCAACTTCCATGTTTGCAATACAGAATTATTAACTATCATCCCCATGCTGTGATTACATCCCCACCACACCCTTCTTCCGGTTTTATTTAGCATTTCTGTTATTTTTACAATGTTGCATGGGTTTCTGCCAACAATAACACAAATCAGCCATAATTATACATACTTCCCTCCCTCCTTAGCCTAATTTTTTACTATCATTCGAGTAGGTGTAAAATTGTATCACACTTTGGAACTTTAATTTTATTTCTCTAATGATTTATAATAATGAGAATCTTATCCTGAACTTAACATATATATGTATGCTGCTGCTGCTAAGTCACTTCAGTTGTGTCCGACTCTGTGCGACCCCATAGATGGCAGCCCACCAGGCTCCCCCGTCCCTGGGATTCTCCAGGCAAGAACACTGGAATGGGTTGCCATTTCCTTCTCTAATGGATGAAAGTGAAAAGTGAAACTGAAGTCGCTCAGTCGTGTCCGACCCTCAGTGACCCCATGGACTGCGGCCTTCCAGGCTCCTCCGCCCATGGGATTTTCCAGGCAAGAGTACTGGAGTGGGGTGCCATTGCCTTTTCCATATATATGTATAACATATGTTATATATACACATATCTGTTATTATTGTTGTAGTGTCATTCAAATATTTTGTTCATATTTTATTGGCTTGTTTTAATGTTCCTTGGATATTCTGAATACAAATATTTCTTTGCTTATGTGATTTGTGAATATTTTTCTCTCAGCCTGTAGCTTGTCTTTTTATTTCATTAATGTCATTTTTTCTGGAACAAAAGGATTCATTTTGGTAAATTTGTCACCGTTTTTTAAAGATCATGCTTTTGGTTTTACATCTAATAACTCTTTGCCTAAGTATGGGCATGAATAATTCTCCTACATTTTCTTCTAAGAGTTTTATCGTTTTCCATTTTTGCATTTGATCTATAGCCATAATGCTTGGTTTGTTTTTCTATAAGGCACAAGACTTCCTTAGATTTATTTTTTATATTTTGCATATGGATGTCAATCTTTTCAACAATATTAGCTAAATAGACTATTTACTCCACTGAATTAATCTTTCAACCTTGTCAAAAAAAAAAGCGCTTCTATATTATTGTGGGTCTGTTTCTGGGGTGTATAGTCTCTTCCCCTGATGTAAGTTTCTACATCTCTATCAATACCACACTCTCTTAGTTACTTAAACTTTGTGAGAAATCTTAAAATTGGGTAGGACTTTCCTCCAACTTTCATTCTTTCTCAAAATTATTCTGGCTGTTCTACCTCACCTGCTTTTTCAAATGAATTTTAAAACCATCTTGTCCCCATCTACAATTAATTCCTGCTGAAGTTGCTGCACTGCATTATACATAGAGATTACCTGGGAAAGAACTGATACACTGACTCCTGAGTCTTCAGGTACATGATTGTGGCATGTCTCTTTATTTACTTAGATCTGCTTCGATTTGTTGCCTCAGTGTTTTGTAGTGTTCAGATTACAGACCCTGCATGTGGTTATGACCAACTGTAATTGTATTTTGTGGTTCAGATTTGCATTTCTTGTCCATAGAAACATGATTCATCTCTGCCTATTGATCTGCATACTAAGACCATGTTGGATTCACTTATTGATACTCCATTAATTTCAATGATTATAATTAAATTTTACTAATTTAATTAATTATTAATTTAATTTAATGTTCTAATTAATCTTAATAATTTTAAATTAAGTTAATTCAATTTATTGATTTAATTTCATATTTTAATTAATTGAGTAATTAATTTTAATTTAATTAGTTAATTTTAATTAATTAAAAGAGTTTTCCTTTTTCTTTTGGTATATTTGTTGAAATTTTCTTCATAGAAAATCATGTTGTCTACAAATGGAGGCATTTATTTTGTTTCAACATATATGATTTTTATTACTTTCTTGCCCAGTGCCCTCCCTACGACATCCAGACAATGTTTGATTGTGCTGGCTGTGCTCCAGTCTAGAGGGGATATTCAGTCTTACACCACTAGGCATAACTTAGATGTGTGTGTGTGTGTGTGTGTGTGTGTGTGATGATCTCTATCCAGTTAAAGAAAGCAGGGGAATTAAAGTTAAAGAGAAATCAAGGGAATTCCAGAAAAACATGTACTTCTGCTTCATTGACTATGCTGAAGACTTTGACTGTGTGGATCACAACAAACCGGAAAACTCTTAAAGAGATGGGGATACCAGACTACCTTACCTGTCCCCTGAGAAACCTGTATGCAGATCGAGAAGCAACAGTTAGAACCTTGTATGGAACAACTGACTGGTTCAAAATTTGGAAAAGAGTATGACAAAGCTGTTTATTGTCACCTTGTTTATTTAACTTATATGCACAGTACATCATGCAAAATGCCAGTCTGGATGAATCACAAGCTGGAATCAAGATTGCCAGGAGAAATATCAACAACCTCAGATATGCAGATGATACCACTCTAATGGCAGAAAGTGAAGAGGAACTAGAGCCTCTTGATGAGGGTGAAGGAAGAGAGTGAAAATGCTAGCTTAAAACTTAACATTCGAAAAACAAAGATCATGGCATCCAGTCCCATCACTTCATGGCAAATAGACGGAGAAACAATAGAAACCGTGACAGACTTTATTTTCTTGGGCTCCAAAATCACTGTGGATAGTTACTGCAGCCATGAAATTAAAAGACACTTGCTCCTTGGAAGAAAATCTATGACAAACCTAGATAGCCTATTAAAAAGCTGAGACACCATTTTGCCCACAAAGGTTCATGTAGTCAAAGCTATGGCTTTTCCAGCAGTCATATACAGATGTGAGAGCTAGACTGTAAAGAAGGCTGAGTGCCGAAGAATTGATGCTTTTGAACTGTGGTGCTGGAGAAGACTCTTGAGAGTCCCTTGGACTGCAAGGAGGTCAAACCGGTCAGTTCTAAAGGAAATCAACCTCGGATATTCATTGGAAGGACTGTTGCTGAAGGTCCAATACTTTGGCCACCTGATGCAAAGAGCTGACTCATTGGAAAATATCCTGATATTGGGAAAGATTGAAGGCAAAAGAAGGAGGAGGCAGAGGATGAGATGGTAGGATGGCATCACCAACTCAGTGGACATGAATTTGAACAAACTCCAGGAGATTGTGAAGATCAGGGAAGCCTTCTATGTGCAGTCCATGGAGATGCAGAGAGTCAAATGTGACTTGGCAACTGAATGACAATTAATCCTTGTTTGCTGAGAGCTTTTGTCATGTAAATATATTTAATTTTGTCAAATGTTCTTTCTGTGTTTTTGATATAATCATGTGTTTTGTTTTTTTGGAATCCATTAATATGAAGCATGGTGTAATTGATATTGAACCAGGAATACATGCCTACATGTATCCACACACTTCTTTGTGTTATGTTAAATTTTTATGTTTTTCATGATTCTATTCTTTTTAATATTTACATGGTGATTTTATGTCTGTGTACATAAGGGATATTGTCCTCTAGTTTTCTTATCATATGATTCAAGATTGCCGGAAAAATATTGACAACCTCAGATATGCAGATGATACCTCTCTAATGGCAGAAAGTGATACCATGACTCTGGTATCAGGGTGGAAGTGCTGGCCTCTAAAGCTTGTTGCTAAGGGTTTTCCAGAAGGGACTGTGCACAATTGATATCTTTTATTTATAATGGTTGGTGTTTTTCCTTAGTTGAAGTCTACTTTGATATGAATATAGGTTTTCTAGCTTTCATTTTGGAGAAGGCACTGGTGACCCACTCCAGTACTCTTGCCTGGAAACTCCCATGGATGGAGGAGCCTGGTAGACTGCAGTCCATGGAGTCACTGAGACTCAGACCTGACTGAGTGACTTCACTTTCACTTTTCACTTTCATGCATTGGAGAAGGGAATGGCAACCCACTCCAGTGTTCTTGCCTGGAGAATCCCAGGGATGGAGGAGCCTGGTGGGCTGCCGTCTATGGGTTGCACAGAGTCGGCCACGACTGATGTGACTTAGCAGCAGCAGCAGCAGCAGCTTTCATTTGATTAGCATTGCACAGTATGTCTTTTTCATAATTTTATCTTTCCCAGAATGATGTATTTAAAATGGGTTTCTTATAGACAGCATGTAGGTTACGGTGTACGTTTGCATTTTGTTTTTACTTTTTGTAATATTCTGACAACAATTGACTAGTGTGTCTAGACCAGGGTTTCTCAAGTTTTGGTTTCTTTCTATAACGGGACAGATGCTAAGTAAATTTCACTTCAGGCCACAGGGCTTCTGCTGCAGCTCTCCTATTCTTCAGTTTCAGCACAAAAGCACCACAGACAATACACAGATAATGGTAAAAGCTCTATTCCAATAAACCTATATTTACAAAAGCAGGTGGCAAACTGAATTTGGCCCAAAGGCTGTGGTGTGCTGAACCCTATTTTAGACTGTTTATAGTTAACATAATTACTGATGTTTGAATCATATCTAATTATTTATTATCTTTTTCTGTCTGCTGCCTCTGTTCTTAATTCCTCTCTGTCCCTTTTCTGACTTCCTTTTATAACATTTAATTTTTTTTAGTATTCTGTTTCAATTTATCTGTTGATTTTTTAATATATCCCTTGTATAATTCTCTGTGTGTGTATGTGTGTGTCCTGGGGGTTAAAATTCATATATTTTAACTTTGCACAATCTACCTAACACTGATGTTTCATGATTTCACGTGGAACACAGGGATGGTAGTGATCTGGGTCACCTTACCTTCCCACACTATGCTACAAGTGTCCTGCGCATTACACCCACATTCCTTATAAACCCCGTCAGACAGTGATAACACGTGCTGTCAAGCATCCTTGTTGGAAGCAGGACATGTTGCACTGAGTGATAGAAACAGGGATGAACAGGCCATTAGTGGGAGGCTCCATGTCCTTCTGGGTAGGATGGGCTCTGGGTGAGGTTTTCTGTGGCTCCAGGTGTCGAAGCCTCCAGGTTCCCCTCATGCCTTTGTCTGGCACGCCCCAGACTGGGCTTCCCTGTATGCTCGTCTACAGAGCCGCTGGGCCCTGCAGCTCTTTCAGCCATAATCATGGTTATTACACCAGTGCCAAGTGGCTGTATGTCTAGGGGAGGAAAGCAGTCTACAATCATGATGAAATCTATTAGTGGCTGAGCCCTGGGCCATGACCTCCTCACATGCTTCTCCGGAAGGATCAGTTCTCCCCCATCAGGTCAGACAAAAGCTGGAAGGGTTACAGTGGGGCAACCCCTCCTCCAGGCTGGGACAGTCTTCAGGACTGAGCTCTGGCACACTCCCACCTGGAGGCAGCCTTTGCTCCAGAGAAGACTCTGGGCACCTTCACAGGGACTTATCTCCCCTTCCTCTGCCTTGGCCACAAGGATCTTTCCTGGGTCTTCCCGGCGAGAACCTGGTGGGGCTCCTGGAGGTAAAACCTAGGACGGTGTGGGCGTCCCCTGACACTATGGCCAATAGAAGCTTCTGGCCCTCACACGAGTCCTCATCAAAGTGCTCCTGCCAGCTGACCTCCCCAGCTGCTCCTGCTCCAGGTGAGTAGCTCCCGGCCTGCCCCTCTACATCCTTTGTCTCTCTGGATTTTGACGTGGTTGTTTGTCTGCTCCTCACTTCTCAATGCCACCAAGCAAAGCTGATTTTAGTTTGTTCAGCTTTTCCCGGTTTTATGGATGAAAGTGAACTCTCCAAAGCTCTGTAATGTCAGAGCTGAAACGAGGAGTTTCATGTTTTAAAGAATGAAAAGAGAAAAGCAGCCGGCTCTAAGGACCCAGATACTCACCATTTCTGCTGCTCCTCCCTCCCTTGTGAAGTCATGAGCCTCCTCTGGTCTCTTTCTCTGCTCCTGGGGAGCTACCTTTAGTGTCTTTCCCAGCAGGTTGGCTGGCAACACCTTTGGTGTCCTGCTTCTGAGAATGTCTCAGCATCACCTTTATTGATGGATGTTTCCGTTGGAGATAGGACTCTGGTGAACTCCACTTTTTTGAGCCCTGAAATCACTGACTGTTCTACTATCATCTAATTTTATGCTTTCTGATGAAAACTGTGAAGACATTCTACACAATGACACACACAGAGGGGAAGAGCAATTGGAATGTCTTCACAGTTATTTCAAGGTTATTCTTGTGTTTGCTTTCAGCAGTTTGATTCTGATATATGTAAGCATGACTTTCTCTGAATGTGTCCTATTTGGGTCTCACTTGGTTGCTTGAATGTGTTGCTTTTTGTTTTGGCAAATTTGTGACATGTTAGCAATTATTTTCTCACCACACTCCTCCTCTCTTTCTGGAATTCTGATGGCATAAATGCTGATCTTTCGTTTGTGTTTGTCCCACAGGTCTCTGAGTCTGTTTAGGGTTTTCAGTATTATTCTCCTGGTTTCTCGGAATGGATAGTTTTTATTAATCTGTTATCAGTGACATTTTCCTCTGTAAACTCCATTCTGCTTTGGGGACCAGACAGTAGTTTGTCTTTTGGTTATTGTATTCTTCAGCTCTAAATGTTCATTTGTTGCTTTTTATCTTCTATTTCTCATCTGAATCTCTCTCTTTCCATTTGTTTAAAGAGTGCTCATATTTCTTCTTGGAGCATAGTGATAACAGTTGTTTTAAGGGTTTGTCTGATAATTCCAACAACTGTGTCACCTGGGGTTGCTATCTCTTACCTGTAATTTCCACTTGCAACATACTGAGATGGCTCTGATTTCTTGACGGCCTAGTATTTCAGCTTGTATCCTGAATAGTAAATATTACATTATGTGACTCTGGATGTTGTTTAAATTCTTTGGGGAAGGTTTGTTTTACTGGACAGTTGACCTGAGTAGGTAGATACAGCAAGTCCCTGCCTTCATTGCGTGGGCTGTGTGGTTCAATTCAGCTCCAAAGCCTCTGATGTGCTAAGTGTCTCTGTCCCTTGTATGCTCTATCCGTCAGTCAGCCTGAGACCTGGGTGCTGGAGTACCCTGGGGGCAGCATGCTGATTAGTGTCGAAGTACATATGGTTGTCAGGTGAACCCAGCACTAGTTCAGAAATGCCCATATAGTTCCCCTTTTCTTTCCCCCACTTCTCTTGCTCTCTCCCTGACATTTTCTGACTCTCAGGATCCCCCTTTTTCATTTCTCCCTCCCCACAAACAGTGTTCTGGCTAAGGTAACTGATGCTTTCATTTCCTTGTTCTGTGTGTAAACTGAAACCCATTTCGGGGCCAGGGGCGGGGGACAGTGTGCTAAGGGCAAAAGTGCAACTCAGGGACACTAATTACATCTCTGTGTGTGACACCAAAGCCCCCGGGAATCCTGAAGGACCGAAGAGCGAGAGGACTGCAGGACAGCATCAGTGAGCACTCTCAGAATAAGATGCGTGTGCAGATCGCCATGATTTGTGCACACTGGTCTCTGCAGTGTGTCAAGTGATGGGGCAGGTCATGAATTGCCATTTACAACACTGACCCGTTTAGGTATAAATGAGGTTAAATATATTACGTGCATTATATGTGTACCTTAGTTTAGACAAAATTCTAAAAATGGAAAAGATACAGCATTAATGCTAAAGGTGATTTGCCTGATGATAGAATGTGGATGATTGCACTCTCTTTTCTTTGAGGCTCTGGGTTTTCTGATCTCCTCTCCCTGCCATCAACATTCATCACTCACACAGCTAAACAGATGGGAAGCTTTTAAAATTTGGCTTTGTTTGCTGGCATCTTCCTCCCTGGGTGCGTGTCTGGGTGAGAAGGGCCCCTGAATCTTCCCATCTTTGTGAAATGCACGTACATTATCTCTCACTAGCAGAGCAGAGATCACAAAAATCCAATCAAAACAGCAGTTAGACGGGACACAGACATCCAAGCACAAGGAGAATCTCAGGAAGTGTCAAGTCTTGTCTGTGCACCAGCTTTAATGTCTCATGGTTTCATCCATGACTAAAATGATCTGAGAGTGAACAATCCCCAGCTAATTTATACTTGCCTTCAGAATACATTAATTCCTTTTTAATTAATGATTTCATCCCAGGAGAATTATGTTTTAAAAATGTCTGCCTTGGGCAATTATTACAGCAGCTCTTTCTCACTGCTGATGGAGGGGGTGGGGAAGAGCAGAGGGGTGTGCTGGGGGCTCAAGGAGGAGGCAGGAGGGTGTACAGATCCAAAGACCCTTTCTCCGCCTCCCTCCATCTACAGAACAGCCCACATGCCTCGCCCACCTAGGTTGTCCCTGGGCCCCAGGTGACAGGACAGGGCTCGGCAAGTGACACCTCCATGGGGTTAAAAGAGAAATCTAGTCAGAGCTCATGAAATCTAATTTAATGATTTATTCTCATCATTGGAAGGGAAACTCCAGGTTTAGGCAGGTCTTGGAGGAAATTCTTCTCCATGATGAATTAAATAGACCACTTGTATTTCTCCATTATTCACACGGCTCCGTGGAAGCCTTTCCTCTCAGCATCTTGCTTCAGTTAACAAGGGCACTTTCAGGAGGTGCCAGGTCTGCCCCTCACTTTCCCTCCTCCCCACTACCAGCTCAGGACAGCTGCCACCAGAGTGGGTGGTTCTGCATTCTGCGATTTTGTGAGATCATGGCCATTTCTTTGTTGGGTCCCCTTTGCCCCCTCCACGGCCTCTTGATGATGGTACAATGGAATTTAAAGCAAACACTGGGATCTTCCTGCCAAAGACAATGAAAAGACACATGCAACCAAAACCGTATGACCATCATATTGTAACTGGGTGACAGCTGTTAATATGCGTGAGATTTTACATAAAGGATGTAATTATATTTTCATTGTGTTCAACAAAAGAAGAAAGGTGAGACCAGCTCATGATCATTGCCTTTAATCACATGAAATGTTATTTCCTTCTGAAATTGTTAGGGAACATCAGGCTGGGAAGCTGCTGGTGTCACAACCCCCGTGTATGAGGCAGAAAATCTACCCTGGAGTGGGTGGGTGAGAAGCGTGCTCACTCGCTTTGGAGCAAGGTTGATGGACACCCCTCAGGGTCTCAGTCCCCAAGCTCTGCCAGCCTCTTCCAGTGCTCAAACCTCATACTGTGTGTGGAGTGCTGGCCTGCTATTTTTCATTAATCCAGCACCAACTCCCAAAAATGTATTAAACAGAAAAAGCTGAAATCTCACAGAAGAGAGAATTTCAGACTCAAGGGGCCTGGCCTTGATCCATCTGTGGACAAGGAAGGGAAGGTGTGGACATGTCCCCAGCTAGAGTTAGCTGTTTAGTCCCTCAATCATGCTGACTCTTTGCGACCTCTTGGACTGCAGCACACCATACTTCCCTGTCCTTCAGCATCTCCTAGAGTTTGCTCAGACTCATGTCCATTGAGTTGATAATGCCATCCAACAATCTCATTCCCTGTCGCCCCCTTCTCCTCTTGCCCTCAATCTTTCCCAGCATCAGAGTCTTTTCCAATGAGTCAGTTTTTGCATCAGGTGGCCAAAGTTTTGAAACTTCAGCTTCAGCATCAGTCCTTCCAATGAATATTCAGGGTTAATTTCCTTTACAATTGACTAGTTTGATCTCCTTGCAGTTCATGGGACTCTCAAGAGTCTTCAACACAGTGCAAAAGCATCAATTCTTTGGCGCTCAGCCTCCTTTACGGTCCAACTCTCACATCCATACATGACTACTGGAAAACCAAAGCTTTGACTATACTGACCTTTGTCGGCAAAGTGATGTCTTTGCTTTTAAAAATGCTATCCAAGTTAGTCATAGCTTTCCTCCCAAGGAGCAAGCATCTTTTAATTTCATGGCTGCAGTTACCATCTGCAGTGATTTTGGAGCCCAAGAAAATAAAGTCTGTCACTGTTTACATTTTCTTCCCCTTCTATTTGCCATGAAGTGATGGGACCGGATGCTAGGGTTAGGACTTGGGATAAATCAGGAGCCAGTGGGAGGGAACAATTCCTGACTTGGGGTCTGAACCCTGGACCCCCTGGACAGACACGGTGACAAGATCCCAAGTCCACTCAGGAATCTCCACCAGGGACATGAGGGAGCCAGAAAGCAGGGGGTCAGTGGCGGCTCCTCCTGAGAAGAACCCCCCTGGAAAACCCAGCCCCTGCCATGTTCCAAGCACACGGGGGTTCGTGGGCAACATCTGAGTGTAATTATAAGTCGTTAGAGAAGATTACATGGAATTTTAACCAGATAATTCAAGCAATTATACTAAATGGGGATTGTTTGTCCTAATATTACCAAGGGGAAGAACATGAGTCATTAACTCTCTTAGACTCTCTCCTCCCCAGGAGCAAGCAGAACACCAGCAACTGGGGATAAACTTTACCATGTGAAATCCTCATCTCCTCCCATAGGATGGTCTCATGATTAGACAGACCCTCGCTCACACCTCAGACCCACAAAGTTCATGATCCCCTACAAACAGCTTATGCAGAGTGGATAAAATGTCATATTTTAATGACATAATTACCTATCTTGATTATGTAATTAGTAAAAACACTATAACTATACACTTAGAACCTGAAATCATTTATTGCAGAGGCCCCATTTTGCCATTTGAACCATAATTTGTAACGGCAAACCTTGTAAAAATCCTGTGCAACATGTGGAAAAGGCAATTTTAAAGGATGGAGACAGATGCCCTCAGGAAGCTGGGTACCAATAATTTCTTCAGTCATCAAAAAGAAGTTTGGAGCCGTGGTGAGAGCTTCAAGTTATAAAAGTCAGCAAATCAAATACATAGAAAGTAGTTTTGAAATACACTCCACGCACAGCTAATTTTTTACTGTTTCAATATCACTCACTTTCTAAAAGACTGTAAAACCCTCAAGGGTTCTTCAAAGACAAGGGTTGGGATTTTTTCTAAATATTTAGAAACAGTTGTGAGCATGAGTGTGCATGTATCTGAGTTTGTGTGTTTGTAACTCTTTTGGTTAAAGGTACTTTACATGAATGAAATTAAAAGATGCTTGGTCCTTGGAAGGAAAGCTATAGCAAACCTAGACAGCATATTAAAAAGCAGAGACATCACTTTGCCCACAAAGGTCCCCAGAGTCAAAGCTATGGTTTTTCCAGTAGTCATGTACAAATGTGAGAGTTGGACCGTAAAGAAGGCTGAAAGCCAAAGAATTGATTCTTTCAAAGTGTGGTGCTAGAGAAGACTCTTGAGAGTCCCATGAACTGCAAGATCAAACCAGTCAGTCCGAAAGGAAATCAACCCTTGACATTGATTGGAAGGACTGGTGCTGAACCTGAAGCTCAAATACTTTGATCATACGATGCAGAGATGACTCATTGGAAAATACCCTGATGCTGGGAAAGATTGAGGGCAGGAAGAGGAAAGGGGGACAGAAGATGAGATGGTTGGGTGGCATCATCGATTCAATAGACATGAGTCTGAACAAACTCCAGTAAATGGTGAAGAACAGGGGAGCCTGGAGTGCTGCAGTCAATATGGTCACAGAGCTGGGTATAACTTAATGACTGAGCAATAATAATGGCGTGAATGGCATGTACATGACTACATCGTTTAATAGTCATCTCTTGGGAGATAGGATGTGAATTTGGAAATACCACTCCAGAAGGAAGCTCTGCTTCAGAAGCAGATTTGAAATCCTTATGGTTCAGCTCCCTGAGCTGACGTGCTGGGGAAACAGAGGGGACAAATATTTAAAGAATGAAAAGGTGGGACATCCCTGGCAGTCCAGTGGTTAAGACTCTACACTTTCATTGATGGAGACACAAGATCAGTTCCTACTGGGGGAAATAAGATCCTGCATGCTGTATAGTGTGGTCAAATAAAATGTCTTGGTCACACTTATAAACGAAATTTGTTTTCAAAAGAATGAAAAGGTAAATCCCTCTTGTTGAGAAAAGTCCGGAGAGAGGAGGAGGCTGCAGGGTGGGGATGGGGTAGGACCCTGCCTAGGGGATCTGCTGCCTCTGAGTCAGGGTCTCACAAACCTTGCTGTCCTGATCTCACCTTGTTCTGGGGAGGGTCTCCCTCTCCTCAGCTCCGACAGGCTGGGCAGTGCCTACTCGGTCCTCCTGCTGACTCTTCCTCACCCAGATGGCCAATACCTCCCCCACCCCAGACATCTCTATGTGGAGAGAGAACCTGACTCACAGCTGCTGGGGCTCTTCTGCCTGGGGCTGCCAGCTGGGGTGTCACCATGCTCTCACAGCTGACGTACATTCCCCAATCTCTGCTTCCAAGAAAGACAAGGACCTCTTGTCCTTGGTGATGGAGATGCCTGCTCCATCCTGTTTTTTAAAAGGCCTGTTCTCATGCCGCAGAGCTGGCTCTCCAGTGATGTCCTACTCAGACGCAGATGGTCACTGTGAAGGAGAGAGAAGATCCTCACTGCATCACCTGAGTGCCTGGGTCCAGCCACACCTGAAGGCAACACCTGGTACTTTCTGTGAAGTGGGCCAATAGACTCCCCCTACCTTTTTAAAGCTAATTAGAAATTGATTCTGTCACTGACAGAGTTTTAATTGGTGACCTATTTCTGTCCCTCCCACCCCAACTTCACTCTTCTGAGCCTGAGAAATACCGGGACAGAGCAACAAGTGGGCTGTAGAAAGGTGGTCTCTGAGCACTGAGGTCATCATAGCTCCTTCCCACCACATCAAGGGACTGATAGCTTTGGGAAGACCATTTCCACCAAAGCTTTCATAGCATCCTTCTGCCCACTGTGCCCAAACCTGGAGACCCTCCCCCAAGACTTCTGCTCCACTCCAAGGAGCCCCCAGGCTGCCACTTCACACATCCCCCAGGCCTCTCCTGCCTGCATCCTTTCCCCATGCCCTCCCTAAGCCCCCATCTATCTGCTGTCTGTGTTCAGCTCAACTCCAGATCTCTCTGATACTGGAACCACCCTCCTCCCCAGCTGCACTTGGTCCCTTGAAGGCAGGAGCTCCCTTACACATTCTTGGTATTTTGGCTCCTAGCAGAGGCCTGGGGTCCCTGATTGCTCATCAGCAATAACCACTCACCCACCACCATACATGCACAGATAACTGCAGAATTATTGACAGTTTGGGAGCAAGAGAGAGGTTGGGAATTCCTGTTCTCATCCTTGTGGTGTGGAATGCATTGCTACAGGGTTCTAATTAGGCTTATACTGCAAGCAAAGTCACACTTCAAAACATAATAATAATAATTCTACTACAGGAGGAAAGAGACAGATTTTCATGTAAAGTTTCCACCCTGTGCTTTCCTGGAAGGATTCCAAAGGCTTTTAGAGCTTGTTGTCCTAACTGGAGGAGTCCCAGAAAGGACAGCTGGAGGACAGGGACAATTTCCTGTACAGCACTCCTGAAATCTGGTCTCCGAGCATCCCACCCTGGCTTCAGGGAAGGAGGGTGGGAGGGGACCTGGTTACAGGTGTGTGTGTGGCAGGGGGAGGGGGGGTGTGGGGGGGGGCGAATCCTGGGGGCCAGGAGGCTGCAGTGACCTGGTAGGGACAGCATCAGGTAGGGGAGGGACCTACAAACCTTCCTGTTGCCCATACTGAGACACCATGCAGAAGGACACCCTCAGGGCAGTGCCACCACTGCCCCTCCCTGCCCAGAAGATGAAAGGCAGATTCAGTCAACCCTGGGCACATTCCAGAACCTTCTAGAATGTTCTGCCCTCAGTGTCTTCAGTCATGACAGCCAGCCACACACAGGGCTACACCAGAAGAAAATCACCAGAGGCAGCAGCACCAAGGCTCTATCTGTTCATTTATTCTTTGGAATTGTTTAGCTGCACACCAGACTTGTTTTTCAGGGGACTGGAATAGAGCTGACAATACAATAGTTGATTACATGACCATTAACAGCCAATCCTTTATTCCTACTCTGGTTTTGCACCAGGATTTATTTTTACATCTAGCATAAAGTACCTGGCTTAATTTTTTTTCTGGGATTCTGAGGCTTTACTTAATTGATTATTGCAACTGACCTCCAGCCCCCATATCTGTTGAGAAAAGTACATTCAGAGCCCGAGAAAGCAGCGTTTCTTTACCTGAATTTTTATTTTTCATTTTTCTAAAAGTTAACAAGTTTTGAGGGGCCTTTGACCTAAACTATTTATCTTTTATGACAAATAGTTTGGGAACATAGTATCTGAACTTTAAAGGTTACAGGAGTAAAGCCAAGGCTCACTTTTCACCTTCACTCACTGGCTGTGTTCCTAGGGCAGGGGCTGAATGTCTCAGTGTCCTGTCTGTAAACATGGCAGTGATAAACCTGCCTCACTGAGGCCCTGCAGGTCGAGTGGGTCTTGCATGGAAAGCACTCAGATGGTACAAGCCCGCAAAAGCCCCAGCACATGGGGCATCCCCCGAGGAGCTGCCAGGCCAGGTGAGAGCATCACTGGTTCCCGGGGCTGAGGTGAAACGCACCTGCCAGGGCTGAGGCTGCAATGATTCGAAGTGGAGCTCGTTCTCTGCTGGCCCTTCTGAGGCTGAAGGACCGCATTCTCACCAAAACCACATTTAATTCATAAGAATTCAAATGTATGCATTTTTCCAGAAAAAAAAAAGAGAGATAATTCAAAATAAGCTGTAAAATTAAATTTACACGTGTACTATTTATGGTACGCTGTTCATTTCACTTTGACTTTTGCATTCTGAACGCATTTTCATCTATTCTGTACGCACTTTGCAAAGCCGTGGGCACTGGGTTTCATGGATGATTCCAGAGATTTGTAAAGGCAGTTTTGCCCCAGCACTCTCTGTGCCAGGATGCAGCCCACGTGGTGTACAGATGTACCATGTAAGGAAGGAGACATTTGTGTCTCCGTAGGAGCGTGAAGATACACACAAGACTCCCAAGCAGCTCTCCCTCCCTCACCCTGGGGGACAGCGTCCCCACCAGCTCCTGATTCCCCGTGCCTGCATCTTACTTTCTTCCCAAGTGCACGTGTCTGAACTCACATGACGTGACGGGGGTGTGTGATGGTCTCCTGCTGCACAGCAAGGCCTCTGCAGTTGTCCAGGCGGGAGCGGGTGGCTGCCTAGACCAGGCAGATGGGGACCTGGGGAGAGTGTAGCAGGCTGGGGTGGCGCAGACCTCCTAAGGGAATAGGGAGGTGGAGAAAGGTGAGAGGACGACCCCTCCAGGCCCATCAGTCTCCCCCGCTGTCCAGGACTGGAGGAGCATAACCTACTGATAACTCCCTCCATCCTCTGTCCTCTGTGGACCACACATTTCCTGCCACCAGCTCCATGTCCCTCACTTCCCCAGCAGCCCCCAGGCTCTTCAGCAAGAGAAGTGTCCACTTTCACACTCACAAGGACGGAGTCCCCCTCGAGCTGCTGGCCCCAAGTGCTGTGCGGGGTTCCTTACAGTATGAACACCTCTGCAGTGTTGCTCTGGCTTTGGCCCCTAATTGCTTCCTGGCCCCCTGAGCTGGCCCAGCCCCTCTGTCTATCCCTTTCTCACTCACAAGCACCTCTCTGTGTAGCCAGGGCTGGCTCCCTGCAGGAACCTCTCAGAGTGACACAAGGGCTGTGTGGATGGTCCAGCCAGACCCAGATCCTCTCCCAGCTCTAAGATCCCATTATTCCACTACCCAGTCCCCCAACAAGTGAGGGGACTAATGAACACCTACTGTGAGCAAGGCAGCAGGGAAGGGTGGTCCCTGAGCACAAGGACCTGAGTCTAGAGGACAGAGTATTGACCAGAGGTCACCTTGTCAGCTGTGCTGGGTATGATGGAGGAGGGGACAGCCCAGGGAGTGTGACCCCAGGGACACAGGGCAGGGAGCACTTCCCTGGGGAGGGAGGCTGGAGCTGAGCTGGGGATAGGTGAGGAGGGCTGACCAGAGCAATAGGGAAGCCTTGAAAGCAGAGGGGCAGGAGGTCAGGGCCCAAGTGGGAGAGACAGGGTGACCTGGGGACAGACAAGGTCCAGGGAGGCCAGACCACAGCCTGTGCTGGAGAGGGTGCAGAGGTGCCTCCCAGAGTGGGGGGTGTTCTCTGGGAGGGGGGCAGTCCCCAGGGCCCTGGCAGCCTCAGTATGGAGGTCTCCTGCTGACAAAGACCCCTGCCCATCCTGCCCTGCTCTGTAAAGAGGCCTGGGGTCTGTGAACATGCTCCTCTGAGCAGCACCCTGCCAGCTCCTGACCACAGATGCTCTGGTGGGAATATCTGAGGAGCGAGGGGCCTCTGAAAGAGGAGGTATCCTTCCAGCTCCCCCACCTGCCTACAGAGCCCCTCTTCGGGGGTCCAAACCCTGGCTGGAACCCCACCCCCGTGACCCTATGGTTCTCCAGGGGGTCCTTCCAAGGCAGGAGAGCAGTGTGCTCCTGGGGCCTGCTCTCCACTCTTCCCCTGCCCCAGGAGGAGTGCAGAGCTGGGCCTGCAGTGGCTCTCATCCGCCATCACCCACAGACTCCAGCCTGAGTCGCCCGCTCTGTCCTCCCAGCTCTGCACCTCAGGGGTGACCAACCCTCCACTTTTCTGTCTAGATCCTGCCTTTACTGCATTCGAGGTTCAGTGAGATGGGAAACCACTGAAGGGATTAAGTGAGGAGATAACTTGATTCAATTCAGTCTTTAAAAGATGGCTCCAGCCACTGAGCAGAGGCTGGGGTGGGGGGTAGGGCAGTTAGGAGATTGCAGGTAACCTGACGACAGTGCCATACCTTGGGAGGGCAGCAGGGCAGATGGATGAAGAGGACACATTCCACAGAGGTTAGGACATGATGCCCAGAGCCCTGGGAGATGAATCCTGTCCGGCCGGTGATACAGAAGGAGAGCCTGAGGTTCAGAGGCACCGTCCCTGCCTCAGCATCACCCACCTCGGAAACCAGAGACGGAAGCAGCCTCCAGTCCACACCGGTGCCCCCACACCCCCTCTCAAGGACACCTCTGCAGACGGTGACTCATCATTCTGACGCTAAACTCTTACTATTTGAGGCAAAATTGAAAAAAAGTGAGAAATACAGAAAAAAATTGCTGACACCACCGGCCTGGGGTCAACCACCATCCATCATTTTTAGTTTTCACAGAATTGTCTCTATGCACAGAATCCCAATGCTCGGATGTTGGGGAAGGTTTCCCTGCATGAAGGCCTGAGCAGGGGTGGGAGTGTTGGGGAGGGAACTCTGGGGACCCCCATCCCTGCAGGTGTCTCCCCAGCACGGTGGACAGGAGGACCTGGCTCTTGCTAGGGTTCCACACGTGTGGGCGGGAGCCAGGACAGCCGGGGAAGTGGAAAGGGGGCAAACGCCCAGGGCCCCAGAGCTGCGCACCGCCCACCTCCGCAGGGTCTAGGTTTGCACCAGGGACGGACGGGGCTTGGTCCCCGCTCAGACCTGTGCTGACCGGAGGCTGTGGGAGCTCTGGACAGCACCCCACCGAAGAAAAGCGATCACACCCACTGCCAGACCATTTGCACTCAAGGCAGGTGTGTTGTGGGCGAAGTGGGGAAGGCACAGGTGGGAGGATGAGGGCGGGGCCAGCATAGGGGCGGGGCCAATGTTGCAGCAGGGCCAGGCCAAAGGGGCGGGGCCAGGTCAGAAGTCCAGAAAGGAGGGACCCTCTCTCTTCTTTTGCAGAAGGAAGTGGCAACCCACTCCAGTATTTTTGCCTGGAGAATCCTATGGAGGAGGAGCCTGGTCGGCTGCAGTCCACGGGGTTGCAAAGAGTCGGACACGACTGAGCGACTTTGCTTTCACTTTCTTTCCACTCTTCTGTGCTGATTCGGGATAGACAGAATGATGTCCACCTCCAAGGGCCTCCGTGGGTCTCACAGCCCCTCTTTCACTGCTTCCATCTTCACTCTCTTTCTTGGACCACAAGACAAACGGGGTGAACTAGTCACACTGCACAGATTCCATGTCATTTGTCTGCATGTGGGTTCCATCTGGTTTTATTGTTTCTTTATTCCCCCTTAGCCCATTCCTCTCCTGCCCTTAGGAAATCATAAAACTGTGTTTACTAGTAAATGTTTTATTTTTATGACATTTTAATCTTATTTATTTGAGTGTATTTATTGAGACTCTTTCCTAAGATTTCATTTTTAGGAAAATCTTGAGTTGTGTTTAATGACCATTTTTTTATTTGAATGT
The DNA here is from genome assembly GCF_032405125.1 of Capricornis sumatraensis. Taxonomy (NCBI): domain Eukaryota; kingdom Metazoa; phylum Chordata; class Mammalia; order Artiodactyla; family Bovidae; genus Capricornis; species Capricornis sumatraensis. Next base: position 52,472,420 of record NC_091085.1, on the reverse strand, counting down.
GGTCTCGTAAAATGTCCATTGCTGTTTTCTGGGCATATATTTAAACATACACCGATGGCATTCTGTTACGTGTTTCTTTCTGCTTCTGACACTTTTTATTTTAACAAATAATTGTGTTTTGAACAGATGCTCATGTTGCTAAGAGCACAGTGACTCCATTGTTTTCCATAACTGCATCATGCTTGGGGGCCACGTTTTCCCCCCACGTTCCCAGGAAGCCTCCAACTCCTGGCCCCACACACACTCTCAGAGAACATCCTCTTACGGGTCCCTTGTCAATGTGGACCCGTGTCAGCATCTTCCCAGGCAAGGGCTTTCGGGTGCAGGCGGGGGGACATCTGGTCATAGAGTTTTCCTGCATTCGGTCTGACTAAACAGCGCCAGGTTTCTTTCCAGGGTGGCTGCTCCATCTACCCTCCCGCCTGCTGGGCACGGGTATCCCTGTGTCTCCGTCTCCCTGGCAACACTGGCAGTTGCCAGCTTCCTAATCGCTGCCAGGCTATTAGGTATAAACGGATATCACATTGCATGTCCCTCATGCCCAACAATTTGGAGTATCTTGGCATATGCTCGTTAGTATTTTGAAGTTTCAATCGCTGATGATTATCTAATATTTTCATGCCCATTCTCTTTCCCTCATTGATTTACAAAATTATGGTGTGTATTCTAGATGTTGACTGTTTGCCAGTCTCAAACATTACAAACATATTCTCCCACCTGTCAGTGGTCCATTAATTTTGTCCATGATTTCCTTCATGAACAGACATCCTTATATGAATGTAATAAAGTTAATCATTTTAATGATCTGCCTCATACTTTTAAAATTTGATTAAAATATAATTCCCAGTCACAGGTTCCCTAACATCCTATATATTCTGCTGTCTTATTTCCTTTCTTATTTTATTTCCTTTCCTATTTAGGCTTGCGCTCCACCTAGACCCACCTTTGTTGGTGGCATTGGGCAAGGATCCAGTCTTACTCCTCCATTTACTCCTCTGTTTACTCCCATCACCAGCTGCACACCGACCATCCTCTGGACCTCTTTGTGGGGCCAATTTCATCATTTCTTTACAGCTGTCCTGTGAACATGTCACTCAGTTTGTTGGGTCTGCTGCAATATTCTAGCATTTGTTGATGGTGCCCTCTTAGGGGGAAGCCAACCAGAACCACACAGAACAATGAAAACATCACCATTGAGGACACAAATGTGCAGCAGGCACCCAGCTGCACCCTGCTGGAGGGCATGCCATGAGGTCCAAGAGGCCAGGCCAACCTGGGTCTCAGGAGCAGATGCTCTGGTGAGGACTTGGGGATGAGCGATGTGGTCAGAAGCTCTCTCCAGGGAGCTGATGAGGGACCGGAAGCCAGGCCAGGACGGGATGAAGCCAAGCAAAGTGCGGTATCCACATGGCTCTCAGTCTGTAGCCTCAGTGTATTGGTCCTGGAGCACGGCATGTCACCATGTCTCAGGATTGTCCTGAAGGGGGTCTTGGGAGCTGAGTCAGATCTCACATCTGTCAACTGTCATTTGTTAAGGGCAGAATCGTGATGCTCAGTGTATTACAACTGCCTCTGTGGGGTGAGGTGGGAGAACATTAGAGCATTTGTCAGTTTCCTGTGGCATAGATTATTTTTCCCCACGACTCACTCTTTTAAGCTACCACCCGGCTCATAGAATCCCTGAAAATTTAAGATGCAAAAGTCAGCTCTCACAAGCTGGCATCTGCTGGCCCCAGGCCATTCCACCCCCTGTGCTGTGGGCATATCTGGCTGAGCAGGCCAAGGCTGGTCCGTATCCCAAGAGTAGTACAGGGGCAGCTGGAGCAAGGGGAGAATGCCGAGCCAAGAGGGTTCTGGGGGTAGAGGGGTCCCAGGGGACCAAGTGGAGCCCCAGTTCCCCCTGGCTGTGCACCCTTAGGCTTCTCGGGATGCTGGGCTGCTCACACCAGGTGCTTGTTTTTCATTTGTATTTTGTTGGGGTGACATTGGTTTGCATGCTTGCATGCTCAGTGACTCAGTAGAGTCATTCTGTGACCGACTCTTTGTGACCCCATGGACTGTAGCCCTCCAGGCTCCTCTGTCCATGGGATTCTCCAGGCAAGAACACTGGAGTGGGTTGCCATTTCCTTCTCCAAAGGCTCTTCCTGACCCAGGGATAGAACCAGATCTCCTGCATTGCAAATGCATCCTTTACCACTGAGTCACCAGAGAACAGTCATATAAGTTTCAACTGTAAAACTATTTTTCTACTTCTGTGTACCTTCCAGCATGCTCACCCCTAAAATCTTAGTTTCCATGTTCAACATACCCTTGATCACTTTCATCCTTCCCACTCCTACCCTTTCCCTTCTGGGAACCACTATCCTGTTCTCTGTATCTATGTGTTTGTTTTGGTTTGGTTTGGCTTGTTCATTTATTTTGTTTTGATTGTTTTTTAAATTCCACATATGAGTGAAACCATAGGGTATTTGTCTTTCTCCATCTGACTTATCTCACTTAACATAATACCCTCAAGTTCCACCCATGTTATCACAAATGGCAAGGTTTCATCTTTTTCATGGCTGAGTAGTATTCCATTGTGTGTATTTGTGTATGTGTATGTATATATGTATATATACCACATTGTTCTTAAGCAGTCTTTCTGGATGTATCTCCTCACACAAGGGAAACCAGGGGAAAAAAAGCAAAATTTAAAACAATGAGATTACATCAAGCTAAAGAGGAAACCATCAGCAAAACAAAACAAAACAAAACAAAAACCTGCCACATGAGAGAAAATATTTGCAAATCGTATATCTTATAAGGGGTTAATATCGAAAATATATAAATAACTCACCTAACTCAACAACAACAAAACATCCAATGAAAAAAATCGGCAGAGATCTGAATGACAATTTTTACACCAGCTTCTGAGAACAGTCTGTTAGCTGTTTGGGGGTTTTGTGAGCCAGCTCTTAAACTGCTGACAAGTTGAAATCAGCTGTGTTGGGAGTATTTTATACCATGGAACACAGCAAGCTCCAAGAGACAGTTTGTTTTACAGGAGAGCTGGTGGCTGTGTTCCTCCTAGCACATCATTCTGCCCTTCTTCCTGAACCTCAGTTTCCTTTTCTGTAAATGGAGAAGAGCCTTGGCCCCTACCCTGGGGAACTGAGGGTTTGAATGGGAATGTAGTATACAATAAAACTCCTAGCTGAGTGCCTGAATGCTGCTTGTGTGCAATGAGGTGACTGCCCCAACACATCATGACAGGGGAATGTACCAGCCGTAGCCCCTTCCAGGAGAGAGGTGAGGAGTCAGTCAGTGCATACTTAGAGATGCTGAGCTGGGGTTAAACCTGGACCTCTCTGGATCGAAAGCAGCCTCATAAACTCCCCAACTCAGCTGCTGAGACCCAGATGTGAGACGGGCAGGTGCCGCTGCGGCGCCTGCACCCGTGTTCAGAGGAGGGGGAGGGGAAGGCAGCTCACACCCTGTCCAAAGGTCCGCGGCTACTCAGCACCGCCACGGCAGCCGCTTGTCTTGCTGGAGCTGACCTCTGGTTCAGAGGAGGGGAGGGGAAGGCAGCTCACACCCTGTCCAAAGGTCCGCAGCTACTCAGCACCGCCACGGCAGCCGCTTGTCTTGCTGGAGCTGACCTCTGGTAGGCAGGCAAGGATGGGAGAGGAAAGAGTGACCCGGCTGTGCCTCCGCCTTCCAGGGATCCAGCCATACTGCAGCCCTAAGCCCACCGAGTACCCCTACCCTACCTGTTCTCCCCACAGCCCACAGGGTCCTGCACACTTGCCAACCAGAGACCCTGGGCTTGGAGGAGACCCCTGGCTAGAGAAGCTATAGATCTCCTTAGAGAGACCTCTTCTTTGAAGGGGAAACCCACACACACACAGAGGTCAGGGCCCAAAGTACATGTCTAAATATGCAGCTGGCACTGCAGAGGGACTTCACAGGGACACACGCAGGTCATTCCAGGTAGAACTGTCACATTTAGCAAATAAATCCAGGATGCCAGTTAAATTTTAATTTCAGATAAATAACAAGTAATTTTACTCTCAATGTGCCCCATGCCGTGTGGTCTAAACACAGTGCGGGCTCTGCTAGGAGGAGGGCACATGGACGGGGCCCCCCTTGTGATACTCCCCTCAGCCCCTGAACGCAGCCCACCTGGGTGGGTGGGGTGACCACAGTGACAGGAACACCAGAAGAATAAGCACCTTAGATGCTCTGTGAAAACTTTCTCCTATTACACATGTTTCCCTGGAAGGTTCTCTGTGAGTGGAGAACAAAGCGCTGTCTGTAGTCAAGGGGTGGGTGTGGCAGAGAAATGATGTTTTCAGTGTGGATGGATGGTTCTTGGGTGCATATCTGTGCAGAGAAGAAGCCAGCAGAGGGGAGGCAGGCGGAGGTGAAGAAGCGCAGGTCTCTGCAGGGCAGGAGGGAGGAGGCGGGAGGACTGAGCAGTTGGTCCACAGTCACCCATGGGAACCTGTCACCTCATCAGACACACGATGAGCTCTGGGCACTAGATGGAGCCACAGCCAAGCTTCCTGTGCTGTGTTAAGTCACTTTAGTCTTTCTGACTCTGTGCAACCCAATGGACTATAGCCTATTCAGCCTCCTCTGTCCATGGGATTCTCCAGGTAAGAATACTGGAGTGAGTTCCCATTTCCTTCTCCAGGGGATCTTCCTGACCCAGGGATCGAACCTCCGTCTTTTACATCTCCTGTATTGGCAGGTGGGTTCTTTACCACTAGTGCCACCTGGGAAGCCCTGCCCAGCTTCCTAAATTTCCCTAAATTGAGTTTTGCTGGCTCCCTTTTCTAGAGGATTAGTGAAGAGAACATTGTGTTTTTCAGAGTATCTCAAGTCTCCCTTCCTCCAGTTGAGATGAAGAGTGAAGGAAAGAAGGAGCCACGGGCTGCAGATTTGACAAGTTTAATGAAAGTCTTAAGTTCACAGTGATCCATCACCCAAGATCTCAGCTGCCCAAACTTCAAGGAGAAACAGCCCTTAGCCCTGTGGATCAGAACCATCCTTCAGATGAAAAGGAAACTATACTTGACAGCACTCACTCACTTGATAGACTCCTTTCTAGAATTCTCCTCTTAGTAGTAAAATGGTCTCTAGGGAACCTTTTATGGTCTTGGTGGAATTGCCTGGGCTGTTTTCAAAGGTTCTGAAGACTGTGTGGCAGGTGCATAAATGCCCAAATAAGCCCTTCCCTGAGGTTCATCTTGGGCATCTATGCACCTGCCATAGTGTTTTCAATCTTCAGGGGCTCCTCAGTCGCCATGGAGGTCAAGGGGTGCCAGAACCTCAGTGATTTGTGTTCCACAGATGAGCAGGAAAGTACATGCGGCACCGTGGAGCGTGCAGTAAACACACGAAGTTATTTCTGCTGCAGCAGCTCTGCAGGAGGAAAGGACGAGGATCAGCATTCCCGAGGTGAGCCACACGCTGTGCTCCAAGCAGGGAGCTCTGCATCTCATCCGCAGGCATCAGCCACACTGAGTCTCAGCACGATGGCCCACAGGCTGCATTCTGCCTTGTCTGGCTCCTGCCCCTGCCCAGACAGCGTCCTCACTGCCTGCAAGGTCATAGAGCTACCCCCAGGCTGCTGTGAACTTGCAAGGCCCTGGAGGAGCAGAGGAGGTGGGCTGAGGCTGGCAGAGGGCTCTGGGAGATGGCTGTTGTGATCTGCTTTCTGTCCATTGGGTATCAGTGTAGGGTTCTGCTTGGAGTCCTCACCTTCCTCTTTAGATAAAATTTTTTATTGAAGCATAGTTGATTTACAGATTTGTGGTAGCGTCTGGTGTACAGCAAATTGATTCCATTATATATATTGTCTTTCATAGGCAAGAATACTTGAGTGGATTGTCATTCCCTTCTCCAGGGGATCTTCCAAGCCCAGGGACTGAACCGGGGTCTCCTGCATTGCGAGCAGACTCGACTGTCTGAGTCACCAGGGAAGCCCTATGTAATATATTTTCCATTATAGGTTTACTATACTTGCTATGCAGTAGGACTTTGTTGTTTATCTGTCTCATACATAGTACTTTTAACCCAAACTCCTAATTTATCCCTGCTTCCCCACCTCCCCTTTCAGCAACCATAAGTTTATTTTCTATGTCTGTGAGTCTGTTTTGTAAATAAGTTCATTTGTAGCCTGTTTTAGATCCCACAAGTAAGTGATCTCATATGATGTTCGTCTTCTGTGTGACTTACTTAGTATGACAGTCTCTGGGTCCATCCATGTTGCTGCACATGGCACTATCTCATTCTTTTTAATGGCTGAGTAGCATTCCATGGTATACATGTATATGGGCCTCCCTAGTAGCTCAGATGGTGAAGAATCTGCCTGCAATGCAGGAGACCCAAGTTTGATCCGTGGGTCAGAAAGATCCTCTGGAGAAGGGAATGGCGACCCACTCCAGTATTTTTGCCTGGAGAATTCCATGGACAGAGGAGCCTAGTGGGCTATGTACCATATTTTATTTATCCATTCATCCATCAGTGGACATTTAGGTTGTTTCCATGTCTTATCTATTGTGAATAGTGCTGCTATGAACAATGAGTACATGTATCTTTTCTAATTGGAGTTTTCTTTGGATATATGCCCAGGAGTGGGATTGCAGGGTTATATGGCAACTCTATTTTTAGATTTTTAAGGAACTTCCATATTGTTTTCCACAGTAGGTGCACCAGTTTACATTCCCACCAACAGTGTAGAAGGACTTCCTTTTCTCCATACCCTCTCCAGCATTGATTGTAGACTTTTTAATGATAGCTCTTCTGAGCAGTGGGAGGTGATGCCTCACTGTAGTTTTGATTTGCATTTCTCTAATGATTAACATGAAATTAAAAGACGTTTACTCTTTGGAAGGAAAGTTATGACCAACCTAGGTAGCATATTCAAAAGCAGAGACATTACTTTGCCAACAAAGGCCCGTCTAGTCAAGACTATGGTTTTTCCTGTGGTCATGTGTGGATGTGAGAGTTGGACTGTGAAGAAAGCTGAGCACCAAAAAACTGATGCTTTTGAACTGTGGTGTTGGAGAAGACTCTTGAGAGTCCCTTGGATCAGCCAGTCCATTCTAAAAGAGATTAGCCCTGGGTGTTCTTTGGAAAGAATGATGCTAAAGCTGAAACTCCAGTACTTTGGTCACCTCACGGGAAGAGTTGACTCATTGGAAAAGACTCTGGTGCTGGGAGGGATTGGGGGCAGGAGGAGAAGGGGACAACGGAGGATGATATGGCTGGATGGAATCACCGACTCAATGGACGTGAGTTTGAGTGAACTCCAGGGGTTGGTGATGGACAGGGAGGCCTGGCGTGCTTCAATTCATGGTGTCGCAAATAGTTGGACATGACTGAGCGACTGAACTGAACTGAACTGAATGATTAGCAAAGTTGAGCATCTTTCTTATGCCTATTGGCCAACTGTATGTCTTCTTTGGAAAAATGTCTATTTGGGTTTTCTGCCCATTTTTTAATTGGGTTGTTGGCAGGGTTGTTGTTATTGGATTGTATAAGCTGTTTGTATATTTTGGAAATTAAGCCCTTGCCAGGCATAGATGCATAGTTTTGATGCATCTGCTCATCAGTACCTTCCCTGCTCTGATCAGGGGGCAGGCAGATGGCAAGTTGACCTGTCAGAGGTTGAGTCCCTTGACTTTGAAATTGGCTGGTGTGGTAGAGTTTCCAGAGATGGAGTCTGTTCCCTTGGATTTAGATTGGCATGGTAACTTTCTCTGACCAATAGAACACAGAGGAAGAGATATACAGGGCCGTTCATGCCCCAGACTTGGGAGATGGGCAGCCTCCACTTCCTCCCTCCTGGAAGCTAGCCACCACCATGGGTGAAGTACAGCTTCACTGAGAGCACCATGATGTGAGGGAGCCCAACTGACTCATGGAGGGGTCACGGGAGATCAGATGGAGGTGGGGCCACACGGCCACCTACCTGAACCTTCCAGCTCAGCCAAGCTACCAGCTGGATGCAGCTGAAGGAGTGACCCCATCCAAGTCCACATGGGTCAGAAGAACCAGCAGGCGGGCCCTGCCCAAAATCCAACCACTGAACTGTGGGAGATTATGAATCAGTAATGTTTTAAGCCACAACACTCTTGGATGGTTTGTTATACAACAGAAAACCAAGGCAAGAAGAGTGGCATAGCCTGGGAGAGGCCCAGAGTTTAACCAGCCAAGAGGAGCTCCCCAAACTGTTATCTGTGCCTCCTCAGACCCAGATCCCCTCCTGCCAACTGCAGTTTGTGAGTTACAGCTCGTGTTGACTCAGCAAGACCCTGTGCGCCCCCCTAGACTATGTCATGAGGGTCTTTAGTCTCCTCCTGGCAGGTCCCCCTTTGATTTCTGTTCAGCTTTATTGAGTCCTCCTAACAGTGGTGATGACATGACAGAATTAATTCTGGACCTGACACTGATGGGTTTCATCTTTAGTTCCCCATATCCCCAGGATACCTCGAGGCATGTTGCTGTCTTAACTCATCGTCTGTAGCTTAACAAAGGGACCGCCCAGCATGGGGCAACTCCATGTCACATGTTCCACAGCACAGGCTTCCTGAGCTGCCTCCCTGTTTCCTCTGCAGAGAGTCTATAACTCTCTGCAGTGTCTATACTGATCAGAGTCATCTCCCTAGTTCATCTGGGTGTTTCTATACCAACAAGGAGTGCCTCCATAATTTCCCCGGTGTCCCTACACTGAACACGGTCCCCCCTTGTCCCCCTGCTGTGTCTACACTAAGAATGGGCACCCCCTTTTCTCCTCGGTATCTATACAGGCCAGGGATGCCTACCTTGTCCCCCTATACTCACCTTGAATGTACCCCTATTTCCACTGCTGTGTCTATGCTGACATTGGATGTGGGATGTCCACTTAGTCTCCTGCAGTTTCTATGTGGACCTGGTTTATTTCCCCAGTTCCCTTGGTATGTCAATAGTGACCAGTGATAACCCCTTAGTTCCCCCAGTGTATCTGTGTTGACCTGGACCTCTCTCAGTTCAGTCAGTCAGTTCAGTCGCTCAGTTGTGTCCGACTCTCTGCGACTCCATGAATAGCAGCATGCCAGGCTTCTCTGTGCATCACCAACTCCCGGAGTTCACTCAGACTCGCATCCATCGAATCAGTGATGCCATCCAGCCATCTCATCCTCGGTCGTCCCCTCCTCCTCCTGCCCCCAATCCCTCCAAGCATCAGGGTCTTTTCCAATGAGTCAACTTTTCCCATGAGGTGGCCAAAGTACTGGAGTTTCAGCTTTAGCATCATTCCTTCCAAAGAAATTCCAGGTTGATCTCCTTCAGAATGGACTGGTTGGATCTCCTTGCAGTCCAAGGGACTCTCAAGAGTCTTCTCCAACACCACAGTTCAAAAGCCTCAATTCTTCGGCCCTCAGCTTTCTTCACAGTCCAACTCTCACATCCATACATGACCACAGGAAAAACCATAGCCTTGACTAGACTGACCTTAGTTGGCAAAGTAATGTTTCTGCTTTTGAATATACTATCTAGCTTGGTCATAACTTTTCTCCAAAGGAGTAAGCGTCTTTTAATTTCATGGCTGCAGTCACCATCTGCATTGATTCTGGAGCCCCAAAAAATAAAGTCTGACACTGTTTCCACTGTTTCCCCATCTATTTCCCAAGAAGTGATGGGACCAGATGCCATGATCTTCGTTTTCTGAATGTTGAGTTTTAAGCCAACTTTTTCACTCTCCTCTTTCAGTTTCCTCAAGAGGCTTTTTAGTTCCTCTTCACTTTCTGCCAGAAGGGTGGTGTCATCTGCATAAATGAGGTTATTGATATTTCTCCTGGCAATCTTGATTCCAGCTTGTGTTTCTTCCAGCCCAGGGTTTCTCATGATGTACTCTGCATAGAAGTTACATAAGCAGGGTGACAATATACAGCCTTGACGTACTCCTTTTCCTATTTGGAACCAGTCTGTTGTTCCATGTCCAGTTCTGACTGTTGCTTCCTGACCTGCATATAGGTTTCTCAAGAGGCAGGTCAGGTGGTCTGGGGTTCCCATCTCTTTCAGAATTTTCCACAGTTTATTGTGATCCACACAGTCAAAGGCTTTGGCATAGTCAATAAAGCAGAAATAGATGTTTTTCTGGAACTCTCTTGCTTTTGCGATGATCCAGCGGATGTTGGCAATTTGATTTCTGGTTCCTCTGCCTTTTCTAAAACCAGCTTGAACATCTGGAAGTTCATGGTTTACGTATTACTGAAGCCTGGCTTGGAGAATTTTGAGCATTACTTTACTAGCATATGAGATGAGTGCAATTGTGCGGTCGTTTGAGCATTCTTTGGCATTGCCTTTCTTTGGGATTGGAATGAAACCTGACCTTTTCCAGTCCTGTGGCCACTGCTGAGTTTTCCAAATTTGCTGGCATATTGAGTGCAGCACTTTCACAGCATCATCTTTCAGGATTTGAAATAGCTCCACTGGAATTCCATCACCTCCACTAGCTTTGTTCATAGTGATGCTTTCTAAGGCCCACTTGACTTCACATTCCAGGATGTCTGGCTCTAGATGAGTGATCACACCTTCGTGATTATCTGGGTCATGAAGATCTTTTTTGTACAGTTCTTCTGTGTATTCTTGCCACCTCTTCTTAATATCTGCTGCTTCTGTTAGGTCCATACCATTCCCTGGTTTTTAGCACTGACCTGAGACAGCTCCCTAGTTCTCCTGATGTATCCACACTGTACATCATGGATGTATGGATGTCACCCTAACTCCTCTGGCAGGTCTACACTCACCTGGAATGTCTCCCTAATTCTCCTTCTGGGTCTACACTGGCCTGAATTTCCTCCCTATTTCCCTTTGTCTACACCAAACTAGGAGGTTTCCCGAGAGCCTTGTTGTGTCCACACTGACCTAACACCATTCCCTAGTGCCCTGGAGTATCTGCACTAACCTGGGGTGGCTCCCTAGCTCCCGCATTGTGAGAAGACTGCCCTGGGGTGTGTCCTTTTCCTCTGCAGTGTCTGCAGCTGCCTGGCGCATGTCTTCACCAACCGGCCAGGGATGGCTTCGCAGCTCCCCTGGCACATCCACACTGACCTGAGAGTGATCCCTTGTTCCCTTGTTTTGTCTACATGGACCTTTCAGAGATTCTCTGGTCACAGGTTTTCCCCAGGGAAATTCTGAGAAATTTGCCATTTCTTACCAGATGAAACATGAAAACTTTGTCCTTAGTTTCACTCCCCATCCCCTTTGCCCCCCAACACACACCTTTTTATAGTTTTAATTTATTGGTTAAACTAATGGTGGCAATCCATGAGCTGTGTCAAAGAGTGTACAGATATATGTGGGCATATTGTATGTGTGCTAACACATTTCAATAAAGATTTCTGTGTAATTCAAAATTTTAAATCACCTACAGTGTCTACACTGATTTGGAATAACTTTCTCATCCCCTTGATGTGTTCACAATGACCCTGGACATCTCTCTTCTTCCCTTGCTTTGTCTATAACGACTTGTGTTGCCCTCTGTTCACCTTGTGTGTAAACACTGATGTGGGTAGAGGATGTGTCAGAGCTGTCTGCAGAGCTGGGCTGGGGTAAGGGCTGAGGGTGGCTGGCCTGGGCCGCACATGGGTCATAGGAAGTCTCACAATCCCATGAAGGGGCTGCATCACAGGTATTGAGCTCCCCATCACTGGGAGGGTTCAAGCAGAGATGGGGTGATTGAACCACAGCTCAGTTCTTGGGGAGAAGTCAGACCTGACAGGGTTCCTCTCTTTCATGCCCGCTGATGATTAATGTTGGAAATGGCACCTGAGAAGCTTTAGCATTTCAGGGTTTAGCTTCTCCCTGTAGTCTGACTCAGGCTCTGGGGTGGGGCCTGAGGACCCCCTTGCCTCTGCAGCTGCTCCTAGGTCTGAGAGTCCTAATTCCTGGGGTCTGAGAGCTCAGGCCTGGGACTGACCTTGGACCCAACTCCGTTCAGACAGAGCTGCAGGAGGGCAAGGTCTCTAACCCGTTGCTCAGAACAGCTCTGGCTCCAGGCAGATTCTCCCACCATGTGTGTTGGGGACATTGAACAAACAGGGAGGTCAGTGCTCCCTTCCCCCTCTCCCAGCACCAGGGCTACAAGACAAGAGCCCTAGTCCTGGGGACACTGAGCATCCAGCCTGTGGAGATGAGCCCTGGGCACTGACAACCCCATCAGGAAGCCCCGGGAGGAGGTGGCACTTGGAGAAGTCTGGTCCCAGCCCACAGCGTCCTCCTGCAGGAGGGGTCTTCCCACTGTGACCACTAAGGACGCACTGAGTGAGTCTCCCCTCCCTGAACAGTCGGCAGGTGGTCTTGCTTTGAAGTCAAACTCAAGGTGGGAGCAGCATCCACACTGGGTGCTGTACGTGGACTGGTTGTCAGATATAAGGTTTGTTTCCGATTCAGGACCCACGTCAACTCTGAGCCCCCTGTTCCTCTGTGTTCACTTGGGGGTCAGAGGAGGAAGCCCAGGGAACCATGTCTATGAGGTGGTCACCCCAGCATCACCCTCCATCAGGACAGGACCTGGGAGGTGGGATCTAGGTCAAGCAGGTTCAGGTGGGAACAGGCTCTTCCTCCCATGATCTATCCACCCAGGAGAAACTGCTGAATGCCCAGGATTCCCACAGGAAGTGACCCCGGAACCCAGTCTCTGCTGGTCACAGTGACGTCAGCACAGGGCACAGAAGGTGGGATGAACTATGGGCTCAAGTGACCAGGCCAGATCTTCTCCTGCTTGTGATTAGACCCATCAAGGGGTTGGGGGCAGGCCTCAGGGAGCCTGGGGGAGGGGTTCTGTCTCAAGTGAGGCTCCCAGATCACCCTGGAGCACCTGATGGATCCCCAGGTAGCAGTGACCTGGACCCTCAAGGTACTCTTGGGCTTGATGCTCACTCTCCAGGGGGTGCACTGCCTTGGAGAGGCAGCTGACTTGCAGTTTGCAGACAAGACCTAGGGTAGCTGCTCTGACCCCACTAGAAACCCAGGTTCAGCTCCGAACACCCTCTCCTGGTACTTCAGTAAAAATCCTCAGGTGATCCAAGAGCATGAACCCACAGAGACCGCCAACCAAGCTGGGCCCACTTGGAGATCCACAGACCCCTCCAATTGGTAACTAAGTGGTTGTGATTCTGCCCTCAGTCAAAAGTGGTGATTTATGTCGGAACTTTGCTCAATTATTCAAAAGTTGCCTAAAAAGAATGATTTGCCTAGAGTTTACTGAACTTTCAACACAATAATAAATTAGTGTGTTTTGAATTAAAAATGTAATATTAATAAAGAGGGTGCTAGAACTGTTAAAATAAAGAATATTTTCTAACAACTGGGTAAAGTTAACTTAAATAATTCAGTAGGAAGCATGAAATCTTCCTGGAGGTATTTCTGCTTAAAGAAAACACATTTAAAGATGGATTATTCATTCCTTTAATTTCTCCTCAAATGCAATCATAAGTCCATATTATTAGATTGTCAATGAATATTAATTTCTTAAGGGAAATACATCTGATTTTCTTTTCCACTCCTAGATTTATTAGGTGTAATCAACATAAGACATTGTGTAAGTTTAAGTTGTAGAGTGATAATTTGATACAAGTATATATTGCAAAATGATAAACACAATTAGGTTAGTTAGCACCTCCATAACCTCACAAAATTATCTTTTTCTTTGAGATGAGAGTATTTCATATCTATTCTCACAGCAATTTTCAAGTATGTGATTCCGTATTAGCTGTTGTCACCATGCTATATATTGGATCCCCAGAAGTAATCTTACATCTTACAACTGGGAGTTTGTGCCCTTTGACCAACATCTCCCTCACCCCCACAGCCCCTGAAAAGCCACCATTCCTCCGTGTTTCTGAGTTTGCTTTCTTTATATTCCCCATGTAAGTGAAATCATATAGTACTTGTCTTTTTCTGTGGTCATTTTAAACATATTAGTTCTGATCCACAAATATGGGATATTTCTCCATTTGAGTATTCTTCAACCTCTTTCATTAAGCTCTTATAGTTTTCAGCGTATAGCTTTCACCTCCTTTAAATTTATTCCTAACTATTTAATTGCTTTTGATGTTACTGTGAGTGCATTTTTTCTTTTTCAGATGTCTCATTGTTTGTGTATAGAAAGGCAACTGTTTTCTGCATGCTGATCATGTACCTTAAGATTTCACTGTATATGTTGATTAGTCCTAACAATTTTTTGATTGGGTCTCTATATAAGATCATATCACCCACCCACAATAAAAATAATTTTATTTCTTCCTTTCTGATTTGGATGACTTACTCCTTTACCTTGCCTGATTCCTCTGGCTGGGACTTCTAGTATTGTGTTGAATAGGAGTGCTGAAAGTGGGCATTCTTGTCTTGTTTCTTATATCAAAGGAAAAATCCTCAACCTTTTATTTGAGTATGGTGTTAGATGTGAGCATGTTTTATATAGCCTTTATTTTGTTGAGGTATGTTCCTTCTTTTTTTATTTTACTTTATAATATTGTATTGGTTTTGCCATACTTATACATAGAATGAAAAATAAAAATCATATGATCATCTCAGGTAGATTCAGAAAGAGCATTTGAAAAAAATACAACATCCTTTCATGATAAAAAGTCTTCAACAAAGAATGTCGTATTTTTTTCAAATGCTCTTTCTGCATCTACCTGAGATGATCATATGATTTTTATTTTTCATTCTATCATGGTGATTGATTTGCAGGTATGGATCCATTCTTGCATCCCAAGGAAAAACCCCACTTGATTTTGGTGAAATGCAATGTTGAATCCAGTTTGCTAACATTTAATTGAGAATTTTGCATCTAAATTAATCAGGGATATTAGCCTGTAGTTTTCTTCTTGTGTTCTTATCTAGTTTCGTATCAGGGTAATGCTGGCCTCATAAAATGATTTTCGAGTGTTCCCCCCTCCCTCTGATTTTTTTGGAAGAATTTGAGAAAGATCAACCTTAGCTATTCCTTAAATGATTCACAGAATTCATCAGTGAGCCATCTGGCCCCAGGCTTTTGTGTGTTGAAAAGTTTTTGATCCTTGGTTCAATAGCCTTACAAGTTATAAGTCTGTTCTTATTTTCTATTTCCTCATGATTCAGTCTTCGAATGTAGATGTTTCTAAAAATTTCCATTTCTTCTAGGTTGTCCAATTAATTGTCTTATAGCTGTTCATAGTAGTCGCTTATGATCCTTTGTCTGTGGTATCAGACACACTTCTCTTTCATTTCTGATATTATTTATTTGAACCGTCTCTGTCTTAGTCTAGCTAAAACTTTATCAATTTTGTTAATCTTTTCAAAGAACCAGCTCTTAGTTTCATTGATCTTTTTAATTGATTTTCTATTCTCTATTTCATTTATTTTCCACTCTGATTTTTTTTTCCTTTCCTTCTACTAACTTTGGACTTTGTTCTTTTTCTCAATCCTTTGGATGTCAAGTTGGGCTTCACAGATAGCTCAGTTGGTAAAGAATCTGCCTGCAATGCAGGAGACCCCAGTTCGATCCCAGGGTTGGGAAGATCCCCTGGAGAAGGGAAAGGCTAGCCACTCCAGTATCTGACCTGGAGAATTAGATGGACTGTTTAGTTCATGGGCTCACAAAGAGTTGGACATGATTGAGCAACTTTCCCCTTCGCTTTCCACTTAGAATTGCTTTTGGTACATCCCATAGATTTTGGCGTGTTGTGTTTCTGTTTTCATTTGTCTCTCAGTAGTTTTTTATTTCTTCTTTGATTTCTTTGATGACCCATTTCTTGTTCGGGAACATCTTCAATCTCCATTTTTGTTGTTGTTTTTTCCAGTTTTCCTCTTCATATGGGAACATATGTTCCTGCTTGCCATAACAATGTAGTTAGAAAAGATACCTAATATGATTTTAATCTTCTTAAATTAATTGAGACTTGTTCTGTGGCCTAATGTGATCTATCCTGGAGAATGTTCCATGTACAGTAGAGTAGAATGTATGTTCTGCTTTTAGATAAAATGTTCTACATATAGCTATTCAGTCTACCTGGCCTAATATGTTGTCTCAGGCCAGTGTTTCCTTATTGATTTTCTGTCTGGATAATCTGCCCATTGACATGAATATTAAAGTCCTCTGCTACTACTGCCCTGCCGTCAGTTTCTCCCTTTAGACCTGTTAACATTTGCTTTATATATTTTAATGCTCTGATGTTGAGTGCATATGTATATCTATATCTTCTTGCCTAACTGACCCTTTTATCCTTTATGCAGTGTCCTTCTTTGCCTTCTATTACAGTCTGCTTTAATGTCTGCTTGGTCTGATATGAGGATTGCTACACCAGTTGTCTTTTCGGTTCAATTTGTTTGGAATATTTTTCTCCATCTCTTCACTTTCAGTCTATCTGTTTCTCTGAAGTGAGTCTTTTGTAGGCCACGTATAGATGGGTCTTGGTTTTTAACCCATTAAGCCACTCTACGTTTTTTGGTTGGATAACTTAGTCCATTTACATCTAAAGTGATTATTAATAGGTGTACACTTACTGCCATTCTGTTGTTTTCTGTTTTCCTATAACAGTTCCTCTCTGTTTTTTTTTTAAATTCTTCTCTTTGTCTGTTTCCATTCAGTTTAATGGCTTTCTTTAATGTTATGTTTAGATTCCTTTCTCATTTTCTTTTCTATATTCAGTATCAGTTTTTCTTTGTGGTTACCATGAGGTTCATATAAATCTCCCTCTCAGTGTTTGAAGTTTTAAGTTGATGACAGCTTAAATTTGAACACAAACTAGAAATTACATTTTAAACTTCCCCATATTTTATATTTTCAATGTTTTACATGTTTTATATTTGCATCTTTTAATTTTATGCCTTCTTTAAATAATTATTGTAGTTAATGTTACAATTTTGTCTTTTAACGTTTATACTTGTTTATGAGTGATTGATCCTTTGCCTTTACTATATATATATATATATATATGTGTGTGTGTGTGTGTGTGTGTGTGTGTGTGTGTGTGTATTTACCTTTTCCAGTGAGAGTTTTACTTTGGTATGTTTTCTTGTTACCAAATAGTGTCATTTCTGTTCAGCTTAAAGAAGTCCCTCTAACATTTCTTGTAAATCCAGTCTGGTAGTGATAAACTCCTTAAGTTTTACTTATCTGGAAAACTCTTAATCCCTCCTTCAATTCTGAATGATAACCTTACTGGTTAGAGAATTCTTGTTTGGAAGTTTTTTCTTTTCAACTTTGAAGGTGTCCTGCCACTCCTTTTTGACCTGCAAGGTTTCTGCTGAAAAATCTGCTGATAGCATTGTGCTTTTTCTTTTGCACATAATTTTTTTCCTCTTGCTGTTTTTATGACTCTCTCTTTAACTTTTACCATTTAAAGTACAGCTGGTTTCAGTGTGGATTTCTTCGGATTCATCTTATTCGGAACTTTTTCGGACTTCCTGAACTTAGTTATCTGCTTCCTTCCTCAGATTAGGAATATTTTCAGTCATTATTTTTTCAAAAAAAGTATTCTGGCCCCTCTTCTCTCTCTCCTCCTTCTGGAACCCTTGTAATAAAATTTGTTGTTGTCCCAAAAATCCTGAAGAATCTAAGCTACTCCATTTTGTTAACAGAAAACTCCATTTTGTAAGGTTCCGGGAAAAGAGCCTTTGGAAATCCCCTGACCTCACCCCACCACCCATGAGCCAATCGGACCCCAGACCAGAATTTCCTGACTTAACGCCCAGGAACTTGTGGTCTACCTAGGTAAAAGGGACCAGTCAAAAAGCAACACACAACCCTTCGAAAGAAAGTGACCAATCAGACGTCCCCCTACCTAGAAATTATTTTTTTCATGAACACTCCTTATATAAGCAATGTAATCCAAAACCTGGGCCTCCTCCCTATAGCCGCTGCATCTGTAACAGTGGGAGCCCCAGCTCGAGCTTGGTAATAAAAACTCTCTTGCTTTTGCATCGGATATCAGCTCCCGGGTGGTCACTGGGAGATTTTGCGACTTGGGCATAACAGTCCCTTATATTATCCTCACTTTTATTTTATTTTTCTCTTTGCTGCTCTGTCTGGGTGGGCTCCATTGCTTTGCCTTCCCACTCACTGATCCTTTCTCTGCTTTATCTAACCTGCTGTTGACCCCTCTCTACCTCATTTCTAAGTTCTGTTATTGTATTCTTCAGCTCTGTGATTTCTATTTGGCACTTCCTTTTATTTTCTTATCTCTTTGTTGAAGCTCTTCTGCGTTCATTCATTTTTCATGTTCAGTGAGCATCCTTAGGACCATTACTTTCAATTCCTTGTCAGGTAAATTGATTATCTCCATTGAATTAAGATCTTTTTCTGAGGTATTATCTTGTTCTTTCATTTGTAACATATTGCTCAGTCTCCTTGTTTTGCTTGACTCTTTTTTTTAAATGTATTAGGCAAATTAGCTACCACCCCCAGTCTTGAAGGAGTGGCCTTCTGTGGGAGATGTCTTCTGGATCCCAGAAACACGGTCCTCCCTGGCTACCACAGCTAGGCATTCAAGGCCTGTCCTCTGTGTGGGCTGCACATGCCTGCCTGCTGCTGCAGAGGGGTGGATGGAGTTCTCGCCCAGTCTAGCTGTGATGCACAGCTGCAATGTGAGTGGAAAGGGCTTCAAGCTGGCACATCAACCAGGCTAGTAGATTAGAAGGAATGTTTCAAAATGACACCTGTCATGCCTATATTAGCAGGATAGATGGAGATCACAAAAAATGGCACCCACCAGTGTCTCTGTCCCCAGATGAAGTCCCAATAGTTTCCTGCTTCCCCGGCATATGCTTAAGAGTAATCAATGCATCTCCTGCATGAACTGTCTAGGTGCTCTTCAAATGGGTGTGTTTTCACTGGCTCCTGGGGCAAATGAATCTGTGCATAAGACCCTTAAGAGTAAATTCTCCATTCCCTGTGGTTTTCCTGGACATAATCCCCACTGGTTTTCAAAGCTAGACAGCTTTAGAAATTTGTCTTTCTTGTGCAGGGTCTAAGGTTTATGCTGTCTCATTGGAGCACAAACCCCTCACTCCTTAGGGGAAATTTCTATATTTTGGAGACTCCTCTTGATTGTGGATCACTGTCCTAGGATGGGGCATGTGTCTTTCGGAATGATGTCATGTTTCTTCATCTTCTGCCCACTCTGATGCTGTCCTGTTATCTCCTGCTGTAGATAGCTTTCAGGTATTTTTCAGAGGAAATTTTTTGTAGGTTTGTTGCATCTGTGAGGTGAGTTCAGTGTCTTCTGACACCACCATCTTGAAACACTCCTGCCTCTATTTTATGAATGTATGCATTTATTGCTGAAACTTCCCTCTCAGAACTACATTTTCAGCATTCCATGAGTTTTGGTGAATATTTGCTAAATATATTTAGGTGCTCTGGTGTTGAATGCATGTGTATACTTCAAAATGTTATATCTTCTTGTAGAATTGACCCTTTTATCATTATGTAATAACTTTCTTTGTCTCTTGTTTCCATTTTTTACTTAAAGTCTATTTTGTCTGATATAACTATGGCTACTTTGGTTCTCATTTGGGTTTCACTTAATGGAATATCTTTTTTCATTCCTTCACTTTTAGCCTATGTATACCGTTTATGACTGGTGTTAGAAGCAAGGTCCGATGCTATAAAGAGCAATATTGCATAAGAACCTGGAATGTTAGGTCCATGAATCAAGGCAAATTGGAAGTGATCAAACAGGAGATGGCAAGAGTGAATGTCGATATTCTAGGAATCAGTGAACTAAAATGGGCTGGAATGGCTGAATTTAACTCAGATGACCATTATATCTACTACTGTGGGCAGGAATCCCTTAGAAGAAATGAAGTAGCAATCATGGTCACAAAAGAGTCCGAAATGCAGTACTTGGATGCAATCTCAAAAACGACAGAATGATCTCTGTTCGTTTCCAAGGCAAACCATTCAATATCACGGTAATCCAAGCCTATGCCCAGACCAGTAACGCTGAAGAAGCTGAAGTTGAATGGTTCTATGAAGACCTACAAGACCTTGTAGAACTAAAACCCAAAAAAGATGTCCTTTTCACTACAGGGGACTGGAATGCAAAAGTAGGAAGTCAAGAAACACCTGGAATAACAGGCAAACTTGGCCTTGGAGTATGGAATGAAGCAGGGCAAAGGCTAATAGAGTTTTGCCAGGAGAACGCACTGGTCATAGCAAATACCCTCTTCCAACAACACAAGAGAAGACTACACATGGACATCACCAGATGGTCAACACCGAAATCAGATTGATTATATTCTTTGCAGCCAAAGATGGAGAAGCTCTATACAGTCAGCAAAAACAAGACCAGGAGCTGATTGTGGCTCAGATGATGAACCCCTTATTGCCAAATTCAGATTTAAATTGAAGAAAGTAGGGAAAACCATTAGAGCATTCAGGTATGACTTAAATCAAATCCCTTATGATTATACAGTGGAAGTGAGAAATAGATTTAAGGGACTAGATCTGATAGACAAAGTGCCTGATGAACTATGGACAGAGGTTCATGACATTGTACAGGAGACAGGGATCAAGGCCATCCCCATGGAAAAGAAGTGCAAAAAAGCAAAATGGCTGTCTGGGGAGGCCTTACAAATAGCTGAGAAAAGAAGAGAAGTGAAAAGTGAAGGAGAAAAGGAAAGATACAAGCATCTGAATGCAGAGTTCCAAAGAATAGCAAGGAGAGATAAGAAAGCCTTCTTCAGGGATCAATGCAAAGAAATAGAGGAAAACAACAGAATGGGAAAGACTAGAGATCTCTACAAGAAAATTAGAGATACTAAGGGAAAAATTCATACAAAGGCGGGCTCAATAAAGGACAGAAAAGGTATGGACCTAACAGAAGCAGAAGATATTAAGAAGAGGTGGCAAGAATACACAGAGAACTGTACAAAAAAGATCTTTACAACCTAGATAAACATGATGATGTGATCACTCACCTAGAGCCAGACATCCTGGAATGTGAAGTCAAGTGGGCCTTAGAAAGCATCACTACGAACAAAGCTAGTGGAGGTGATGGAATTCCAGTGGAGCTATTTCAAATCCTAAAAGATGGTGCTGTGAGAGTGCTGCACTCAATATGCCAGCAAATTTGGAAAACTCAGCAGTGGCCACAGGACTGGAAAAGGTCAGGTTTCATTCCAATCCCAAAGAAAGACAATGCCAAAGAATGCTCAAACTACCACACAATTGCACTCATCTCACACACTAATAAAGTAATGCTCAAAATTCTCCAAGCCAGGCTTCAGCAATACATGAACCATAAACTTCCAGATGTTGAAGCTGGTTTTAGAAAAGGCGGAGGAACCAGAGATCAAATTGCCAACATCCACTGGATCATCGCAAAAGCAAGAGAGTTTCAGAAAAACATCTATTTCTGCTTTATTGACTATGCCAAAGCCTTTGACTGTATGGATCACAATAAACTGTGGAAAATTCTGAAAGAGATGGGAACCCCAGACCACCTGACCTGCCTCTTGAGAAACCTGTATGCAGGTCAGGAAGCAACAGTTAGAACTGGACATGGAACAACAGACTGGTTCCAAATAGGAAAAGGAGTACATCTAGGCTGTATATTGTCACCCTGCTTATGTAACTTCTATGCAGAGTACATCATGAGAAACGCTGGGCTGGAAGAAGCACAAGCTGGAATCAAGATTGCCAGGAGAAATATCAATAACCTCAGATATGCAGATGACACCCCCCTTCTGACAGAAAGTGAAGAGGAACTAAAAAGTTTCTTGATGAAAGTGAAAGCAGAAAGTGAAAAAGTTGGCTTAAAGCTCAACATTCAGAAAACGAAGATCATGGTATCTGGTCCCATCACTTCTTTGGAAATAGATGGGGAAACAGTGGAAACAAAATCACTGCAGATGGTGATTGCAGCCATGAAATTAAAAGACACTTACTCCTTGCAAGGAAAGTTATTGCCAACCTAGACAATATATTGAAAAGCAGAGACATTACTTTGCCTACAAAGGTCCATCTAGTCAAGGCCATGGTTTTTCCAGTAGTCATGTATGGATGTGAGGGTTGGACTGTGAAGAAGGCTGAGCGCCAAAGAATTGATGCTTTTGAACTGTAGTGTTGGAGAAGACTCTTGAGAGTCCTTTGGACTGCAAGGAGATCCAACCAGTCCATTCTAAAGGAGATCAGCCCTGGGTGTTCTTTGGAAAGACTGATGCTGAAACTGAAACTCCAATATTTTGGCCTCCTCGTGCGAAGAGCTGACTCACTGGAAAAGACCCTGATGCTGGTAGGGTTTGGAGGCAGGAGAAGGGGATGACAGAGGATGAGATGGCTGAATGGCATCTCCGACTCGATGGACGTGAGTCTGAGTGAACTCCGGGAGTTGGTGATGGACAGGAAGGCCTGGTGTGCTGTGATTCATGGGGTCGCAAAGAGTCGGACACAACTGAGCGACTGAACTGAACTGATCCCCTTAAAGCTGAAGCAAGTCTCTTACGAACAAACAAATACATGGATCTTGCTTAATTTATTTTTATCCATCCAGTCACTCCATGTTTTTGATTGGAGAATTCAATCCATTTACATCTAGAGTAATTATTGATAGGTAAGAATTTGCTAATGCCATCTTCTTAGTTGCTTTCTGACTGTTTTATAATTGTGTTATTCCTTCTCTCCTCTTTGATGCCTGCCTTTGTGGATTGGTCCTGTTCTGTGGTGGTGTGCTCTGATTCCCTTCCCTTAACCTTTTGCCAATCTACCCTAGGTTTGCCTTGTAGTACTTTACATAAAACATCTTATTGATACGTGTCTAATTTATGCTGATGACAACTTAGCTGCAATCGCATGCAAAAACTACCCTTTATTTCTTCCTTTTGTGTTTTTAATGTCAGAGTTTACCTCTTTGTATATTTTGTATTTGTTCATTTTAATTTTAATTTTAAAAATTACAATAGCTGCAGTTATTCTTAATATTCCTTTCTTTTAATCTTTATGTTATAATTAACAGAGTAACACACCATCATTTTACAGAATTAGAGTTTTATTCATATGACTGCATGTTTACCTTTTCCAGTGTGCTATGTATGTTCATATTTCCGTGTTACTACTTAGTGTCCTTTCATTTTAGATTGAAGAGTTCCTTTCAGCATTTCTTATAAGGCAGGTCTGGTGCCCCTGATGAACTCCACCAGCTTTTGTTTGTCTTTGATTCTCTTTCATTTCCAAAGGACGTCTTTTCTGGTAAGTGTATCCTTGACTGGTAGGGTTTCTTCATTCACCACCTTGAAGATATCGTCCTATTCCCTCCTGGCCTGAAAGATTTCTGCTCAGAAATCCATTGATAGCTAATGCAGGTGCCTTTGTACATTAGAACCTTTTCCTCTCTTCCTGCTTTTATAATTCTCTCTGTGATTTTTGATAGGTTGGTTATAACATGTCTTGGAAAAGGCTTCGTGGTTTGAAATCATGAAGTAACCTATTTCAGGTTTGGAGAGTTCTCACCATTATATCTTTAGATAAACTTTACGTCTGTTCTCCCTTTCTTGTCCTTCTAGAACTCCAGCGGTTCTGCCGTCGCTTCTTCTGATACGTCCCATGGATCACTTGTTTTGTTTTTCCTCCACTGAGTGGGTTGTCTGAAAGTTTCTGTCCTGTCTTATAACTCACCGGTTCTTTCTTCTTTCTGATCTTTTCTTATATTGATGATCTCTATCGCATTCTTTATTTCATTCACTGAATTCTTCAGCTCACAGTTCTTCAGTTTACTTCTGTTTAGTTCTTTTTTATGATTTCTATCTCTTTGTCAAATTTCTTATTTTGTTCTTTGGTGTTTTCCTGATTGCACTGAGTTGTCTTTTCTGTGTTTTCTTGTGGCTCCTTAAGTTTCCTCAAAACGGCTATTTTGTATTCCTTATCAGGTAAATCACTAGTCTCCGTGTCTTTGGGATCAGTTACTGAAAAGACCCTGATGCTGGGAAAGACTGAGGGCAGGAAGAGAAGGGGGCAATGGAGGATGAGATGGCTGGATGGCATCATCGATTCAATGGACGTGAATTTGAGCAAACTCAGGGAGATGGTGAAGGACAGGGAAGCCTGGCATGCTGCAATCCATGGGGTCACAAGGAGTCAGACACAACTTAGCGACTGAACAACTGGGGAATTATTGTGACCTTTTCATGATGTCACGGTTCCTTGATTCTTCATCTTCCTTCACAAAAGGGGTTTTGTGTCACTGTTTCCATGTCTTATATAGCGGTCACCTTCTCCATTTTTTACTAGCTACCTTCAAGTGAGAGACAACTTTTGTTGGTCCTGCTATACGTTCTGTTTTCTCTGACCTATAGAAACACCTGCTCCATGTTTCTTGCTCCCTCTTGTGGCAGGATTCTTAAGCTTGTATGTCTTCTCGATCTTTCCACAGACCTATCTTGTTTTCCCGAAGATGGCGCTACAGGTCAAGACTGTGGGTTTTCCCTTGACCGCAGACCCCAGCCTGTTTTCCATACCTGCTCCCTGTCAACCAGAGCTTGCTCTGTTGCTACCTCCAGGATTTACACACAGGGAGCTTGCTGCAGAGTGGAGAGAGTGGTGGAGCTGGAATTGGGGAAATTAGGAACGCTCAAAGTCCAGTTGGGAGGATCTTTGGGTAAAGTTTTCCCAGCAGCTCATGAGTCAGCTTCCTACTGGAGTCCCAAATGCAACCAGCAGAAATTGCATCCCTTTAATGCCCTCTGATATTCTTATTTGCATCGTTCCTGCTCTCACTCCCCAAGTCACAGACGCCCATGTTAATACTCACTGCTGCAGGAGAGGAATGGGTTTCTTTAGCAGCATCGTGCATACCTGGGAATGAATACCAGGCATTCACTCACACTATTCCTTTTCCTTCCAGGAAAGATAACTGCCCTCCTGTAGCACTAGGCTTGTGCCACCTTAGGGGGAGAGGTGATGCTGACAAAGTTCCTCTTACCCACTCCAATAAATCCAGATTCACATACAAACTTTTAATATACAAAATAAATATTTATTTCTTTTTTCTTCCAACAGAGTGTTAGAACATCTCCTCTGGAAACCCGGATTTTTACAAAGGCTATCTCACCCATGGGTGTCTGCCCAAGTCAGCGTTCTCCAGGTGTTCCCAGGCTGCAGCTGAAAGGAGATGAAGCTGGTTCACGGGGTGCTACCAGTTCAAAAGCCCATGCCGTGGTCTGCCTGCCTGTTACCTGAAGAAGGACAGGTGAGCGAGACCCTTCTCCAGTCCCTCAGAGTGTGATACTGGATCCCATAAGTCCTGCAGAGGAACTCTGTGTATAGGTGGATGCCGAGTTTTAGTTGTCAAAGGGGACAGAGAGCGAGGGACGTCTTATGCTGCCGTGGTGCTGACATCACTCCAGTGAATGTGTTAGTTAACCTTATGCTAATCATTTCGCAGTATATATGTATAAATCATTACCACGTAACTTGAACTTTTACCGCATTATATGTCAATTATAAAGTTGGGAAAGGAAAGTCGAGCTGGAATATCTTCCCAGGTATCTGAGAAGTCTCCCTTATTCCCCAAGGCTGTCTACACCAATCTGTAATGTCACTCAAATTCCCCAGGTCTGTTTACTGTGCTATGGAATATCTCCTTAATTCAAACAGTGTGTCTCTTCTGACCTGGGAAGGATACCTGTTTCCCCAAAACTGTCTTCCTTTATTTCCCTTCTACCTTAGGTGTGCCTACTCTGAAGAGCAAAGGCCCTCTAATTCCCCAAGCATTTCTATTCTGACATATATTTACTGTTGTTGTTTAGTCACTAAGTCATGTCCAGCTCTTTGTGACCACATGGACTGTTGCCTGCCAGGCTCCCCTGTCCACAGGATTTTTCAACCAAGAGTACTGGAGTGGGTTGCCATTTCCTTCTCCAGGGGATCTTCCCAACCCAGGAGCTGAACTCATGTCTCCTGCTTGACAGGCAGGTTCTTTACCATCTGAGCCACCAGGGATACATCTTACGAAATCCACAGATGTGTCTACATAGATCTGAGATGTCCCCTCATAGCCAAAGTGATTCTGTAATGACATAGGATGTGTCCCTATTCCTGAGGAATAGTCACTATAGAGGGACCTAAGGTGTCTGCCTGTTTCTTGATGTGTACAACCTGGCATCTTTGTTTCCCCAATTTCCCAGGTATATCTACACTAACTTGAGATGTCCTCCAAATCCTCTATCTCATCTTATGTGTCTCCTTTAACCTGGATATCTCCCTAATGTCCAGGTGTTTCTACACTGACTTGGGAGATTTGTCAAATGTCCAAGTTTTTGTACCCTATTTTTTGAAAGATAACTAAGTTCCCAGGCATGAGTTTCCTAAGCCGAGATGTCTCACTAAATCTCATGTGTGCATACACTGGCATGAAGTATATCTGTTATTCAGCAAGTATGTCTATTCTAAAACAATGATGCCTCCATAATTCTTCAGGTTTGTCTTCTCTGACATGGTATCACTGCCTAAATCTCTAGATGTGCTTTTTTCTTTCTAGTTTTATTGAGATATAATTGACATGCAACGTTGTATGGTCTGACTTACATACATCATGAAGTAAGACAATAAGCTTAGTGAACATCCATCATCTCATATACACAAAACATTATAGAAATAAAAAATATATTTTTTTCCTTTTGATGAAACAGGATTTACATTCTTAGCAACTTTCAAATATAACATACAGCAGTGTTAATTATATTTATCTTGTACATTATATCCATATTACTTATTTATCTTATAACTAGAAGTTTGTACCTTCTGATTACCTTCATCTGATTCTCTGTTTACACCATTGATTTCTTTACACTTTCTTTCCTTCTACTAAATTTGGGCTGTTTGTTTTTCTTTTTCTACTTCTTTTAGGGGTAAGGCTGGGTTGTTTATTTGAGGTATTTCTTGTTTCCTGAGGCCTGTATAGCCATAAGCTTCCTTCTTAGAACTGCTTTTTTGCTGCCTCCCAGAGATTTTGGATGTTTTCATTTTCATTTATCTGCAGATATTTTTATTTCCTCTTTGATTCAGTGACCCACTGGTTGTTATAGCATATAACATGTTATAATATCATATTGTTTATACTCCACATGTTTGTGTTTTTGGCAGTTTTTTTCTTGTTGTTGATTTCTAGTCTCATAACATGCTCAGAAAAGATGCTTAATATGATTTCAATATTCTTAAATTTTACGAAACTTGTGTAGTCTGCTGCTTTTAGATGGAAGGTTCTATATATATCTACTTAGTCATCATGCAAAATGCAGCACTGGATGAATCACAAGCTGGAATCAAGATTGCTGGAAGAAATATCAACAACCCCAGATATAGATACACAGATGATACCACCCTAAAGGCAGAAAGCGAAGAGGAACTAAAGATTAGTCTCTTGATGAAGGTAAAAGAGGAGAGTGAAAAAGTTGGCTTAAAATTCAACATTCAAAAAACTAAGATCATGACATCTGGTCCTATCACTTCATAGCAAATAGATGGGGAAGCAATGGAAACAGTAATAGACTTCCTTTTCTTGGGCTCCAAAATCACTGCAGATGGTGACTGCAGCCATGAAATTAAAAGACACTTATTCATTGGAAGGAAAGCTATGACAAACCTAGACAATATATTAAAAGGCAGAGACATCATTTTGCCTGCTGCTGCTGCTAAGTCGCTTCAGTCATGTCCGACTCTGTGCGACCCCATAGACGGCAGCCCACCAGGCTCCCCCGTCCCTGGGATTCTCCAGACAAGGACACTGGAGTAGGTTGCCATTTCCTTCTCCAATGCATGAAAGTGAAAAGTGAAAGTGAAGTCGCTCAGTAGTATATCCTATTCTTAATGACCCCATGGACTGCAGCCTACCAGGTTCCTCTGTCCATGGGATTTTCCAGGCAAGAGTACTCCAAAGGTCCATATAGTCAAAGCTATGGTTTTTCCAGTAGTCATGTATGGATGTGAGAGTTGGACCATAAGGAAGGCTGGAGCACTGAAGAATTGACATTTTTGAATTGTGGTGCTGGAGAAGACTCTTAAGAGTCCCTTGGATAGCAAGGAGATCAAACCAGTCAATCCTAAAGAAAATCAACCCTGAATATTCACTGGAAGGACTGACACTGAAGCTGAAGCTCTAATACTTTAGCCACCTGATGCAAAGACAACTCATTGGAAAAGACGCTGATGCTGGGAAAAATTGAAGGCAGAAGGAGAAGGGGGCAACAGAGGATGAGATGGTTGAAGAGCATCACTGACTCAATGGACATGAGTTTGAAACAAACTTCAGAGATAGTGAAGGACAGGTAAGCCTGGCCTGCTATAGTCCATGGGGTCACAAAGAGTTGGACACAACTTAGCAACTGAACAACAACAAAAGTTTAGTCTAATGTGTCATTTAAGACCTATGTTTTCTTAATGACTTTTCTGTCTGAATGATCTTTCTCTTGATGTAACCAGAGTTTTGAATTCTCTGTTATTTGTGTTACTGTCAATTTCTCCCTTGATATCATTAATACTCATTTTATGCATTTAGATGCTCCTATGTTTGAGGCTTCCCCGGTGGCTCAGATGGTAAAGAATCTTCCTGCAATGCAGGAGACCTGGGTTTGATCTCTGGGTTGGGAAGATCCCCTTGAGAAGGGAATGACAATCCACTCCAGTATTCTTGCCTGGAGAATTCTAGGGACAGAGGAGCCTGGCAGGCTTCAGTCCGTGCTGTTGCAAAGAGTTGGACATGACTGAGTGACTAACACAGGTGTCTAAATGTTGGATGCATATGTATTTACAGTTGTTATATTTTCTTGGATTAATCCCTTTATCATTATGGAATGTCCTTCTTTGTCTCACTGTAGCCTTTATTTGAAAGTGTTGCTAATGCAGCTTTCTCTCCACTTCCATTTTTGAGGAATACTGTTTCCCATCCCTTCACTTTCAGTCTCTGATTCTCTTTAGATCTGAATTAAGCCTCTTGTAGTCATCATGTATGTGTGTCTTGTTTTTGTATCCATATACAAAAACATATAGTTTTTATAGTTGGACTATATAAACATATAGTTTATATATGGACTATTGTCCATATAGTCACTCTATGCCTTTGATGTTTCCACACTCCCCAGCTGTGTTTACTAGGACGCAAGATCTCAAATTCCCCTGAACTGAACTGGGATGTCACTCTAAGTTGAATGATGTGTCTACACTGTCTTGAGACATCTCCACATGTATCTACTCTGATGTCTCTAAATTTCCAGACTGCCTACATTGACCTGGCTTGTCTCCTTAATTTCACAGGTTTGTCTCCAGCAACTTGGGGAACCCACTAATTCTTCACGTGCCTTTACTCACTGGAATATTGCCCGAATTCCCTATATCTGTCTAACCATGACATGGGTGTCTACCTGGTTTCCCAAACGTGGAAAATATGGTCTAGGATGTCTATTCTGAACTCTCCCTAACTCGATCTCCCCTAAACTGAGATATCGCCCCCGTTCCCCAGGTGTGTCTGCTTTCTCCTGGGATGTCTCCCTATTGCATCAGAATTGTCTACCCTGATGTGGGTTATGTCCTTGGTTACTCTGGATTGTCTAACATGACCAGGGATGGCTCTCTCATTCCAGATGAGTTTAATACGACCTGGAATGACCCATTTCAACAAGTATATCTACTCACCAAACATATCTCCTTAATTCTCTAGGAGTGTTTTCTCTGACTTGGGATGTATCCCTTATTTTCTATTTTTCTCTGACCTAATCTTGGATATCTCTAATTTTTCAGATTTGTCTACTATAACTTAGGATGTAGCCCTTATTCCTCAGTTTTGTCTACTGTAAATTTGGATGTCTAATTCCATAGTGTGTAGACACTGACCTGGGATATATCCCTACCTGGGACATATACACACACCAATGTGTATATATTGTTCAAGGATGACCCTGTATTTCCCCAGGTAATCTGCCTTGACCAATGAGACCTCCCTAATCACCAAGGTATGTTCACAATGATCTGAGATGTCCCCCAATTTCTCCAGATGTGTCTATTCTGATCTGTGATGTCTCTAATCACCCAGGTGTGTCTACCTTGACTGTGGTGACACTCGGATTCACCAAGAATGTCAGTCTGACCTAGGATCTCTCCCTAATTACCCACATGTGTCTTCCCTGACTTGTGTATATCCTGATCATATATTATGTCTACATAATAATCCAAGTGTGTCTACTCTGACTTGAGATACTAATACTCCCATTGTTCCTAACCTCATCTGGAATATCGCCCTGTTTCTCTAGGTGTTTCTTCTCCAGCATCCTCCTAATTCCCAAGATGCATCTATCCTGGTATATGATGTCTCCTTAATTCCCCAGGTGTGTCTACCCTTACTAGGATGTCTGTTTAATAACTCAGGTGTGCTTACACTAACTGGAAATGTCTACTTTACTCCACAGTAAGTACATCTATTTTGATCAGGGATGTCTCCCTAATACCCAGTGTCTGTCTACTCTGACATAAGATGTCTCAGTTTTCCCAGCAGAAGCTATCATGGCCTAGGATGTCACCTTGATTCCCTAAGTATTTCCATACTGACTTTGGGAAACTCTGTGTTTCCTCTGGCGTGCATTCTTTTAACTTGTGTGTCTTTCTGATTTCCGAGGTCTCTATACTTTGGTCAGGGATGCCTCTATACTTACCCTGGTGTGTATAACCTGAACACAAATGTCTCCTTAATTAATAGATGATTGTGTATACATTTACCTAGAACATCTTTCTTTTTCTCCATATTTGTCTGCTCCCACCTGGGTTGTCTCTACTGCAGTGTCTGTCCTGACCTGGGTGTCTCTACTGAACTGGATTATCTATAATTCCCCAGGTGTGTCTATAGTTAATGAGGTTGTCTACCTAGTTTTCCAGGTGTGACTACTCTGATCTTGGTTGTATTTCTTAGTCCCCAGGTATGTCTACACTCACAAAGAGAGTCTCCATAATTCCCATGAGGAGTTTAATATGGATTGTGGTGGAAACCAGCCCAAGATGCTAGTACACAGGGGGGAAATGGTGTATGTCACCTCTGAGGTACTGCCTTGGGTCTGGGCACAATCATTGAAATTCTTCAGAGCATGACTAAGTACATACATCTTGCTGTGATCCCTATACCCCAGATAAGTCTACCCTGACCTAGAATTTCCCTCTAAACCCCCAAATGACTATTCTTACCTTGGAGATGTACCTGGTTACCCTGGTGTGTCTAACTTGACTAGTGAGTTTTCCCTGTAACATAGGTGCATTACTTGGACCTGATATATCTACCTAGTTCCACGAGTATGTCTATACTGATTAGGATGTCTCTCTAATTCCCAAGATGTTTCTATTCTAAACTGGGGTTTTGACTTAGTTGCCTAGGAATGCATAAACTTTAAAATTATTTCTCCAAAGTTCCCCAGGTGTATCTAAGTGAACAACTTGAAACTCATTACAGGTGACCCTATATGTTTCAGAATATCTAAAATCATAATAAGAATCTATCACACCTCATGAACTAGAGAGATAATCCAGCTCATACTAGTTATACCTCGGGAGTTAGGGTGACATCTCTGGTTATGGTTGACATCTCAGTGAAAGAGAGAAGACATTCCTTATTGGGAAAGATACATTTGGGGAAATAAAAAGATATAACAGGTCATAGAAGACACATCTGTGGAATTAGACATCCTAGATTACTCTTGACACACCAGCCTAATTAGGCAGACATCCAAAATTAGGATAGATGCACCTGAAAATCTGGTGAAACATTCTAATTCAGTATAGACACACCTAAAGGATTAGAGAGGCATCCCAGATCAGAGTACGAACACCTGGGGAATTAGAGTCTTCCTTATTTGTGTAGATGTACCTAGGGCATTAATGAAACAGTTTAAGTCCGAATAGATACTAGACATCCCAAGTGAGTGTAGACATACCAGGGTAATTAGAGTGATGAATCAGAATTGAGGTAGGAGATAGGCCCTTCAATAGAGCAGCCTGAGTTTGTCAAGCAGGGTAAATTTGAGCTTTGTTTTCCCTAGACACTCCAAGAATAAAATTAATGGCAGGACCTGAGTTCTGCTGGAATAAAGAGATAAGAAGACTGCATCTACCACTCCTGAGGTCAAGGAAACCTCCTCAGTGGCACATGTGCAGGAAGGCTCCTCAGAGGTCACAGAGGGAGGGGGCACCATCCCATAATAGGTGCTGTCAAACTTCCCATAGGCTTCCATCTAGAATCTGTCTTGGCAAAAAAGATATGTACACATATTGGGAAGGGCCCTAGGACAGGTCAAGTGCAGAAAAGAAACAAGATGATTGGTCAAAGGTAAGCAAAGACCCAGAACAACTACTCCCATAAAAATGATTTAACCAGCTCTTTATTGCACTCCTGCTCATTAGGGAGGACGCCCACACTCACTCTCTCCAGATGTGCATTTCTGCCCTGCTTCTGTCTTAAACTGTTTCTCCACGTGCTCTCCCACTTGCTGTGCTGTGTCTCTCATAATAAGCTTTGTACCTGTTTTTGCCTCCTTGAAAAATTAGTTTTGCAAACAGGGCAAGAGCCATAGCAACTTTGTCTCTAGCTTCTGCTGCTGCTGCTGCTGCTAAGTCGCATCAGTCGTGTCCAACTCTGTGTGACCCCATAGATGGCAGTCCACCAGGCTTCCCTGTCCCTGGGATTCTCCAGGCAAGAACACTGGAGTGGGTTGCCATTTCCTTCTCCGATGCATGAAAGTGAAAAGGGAAAGTGAAGTCGTTCAGTCTTCTTCTGGCTAGGATTCCTGATATTCACTCAGGCTATCTAGATTCAATACCTAGGCAGAGAACTAAGATCCACTTCAAGAATATTCACTGTTGTCTCTCTGAGAACAGAATCAGGTTTGACACATCTGGGATTCATCCCAGGTCAGGGAAGACACACCTAAGGATAATAATACATCCCAAGCCAGGCTAGATACACCTTTGGTATTAGGTAGACATTCAAGGTTACTATAGTAATACCTGAGTAATCAGGGATACATCCAAGTTCAAGATAGACATACTTGGTGACTAGAGAAAAATCCCAGGTCAAAAGAGAAACATGAATTAAGGAGACAAACCAAGTATTCTCAAAACTAGGGAATTGAGGGGACAGTCCAGATTAGTGTAGATATACCTGGGGTACTGGAAAGTATATGAGTCTAGAGGACAAAGGAGAGACCCCCATTTGATCTCCTAGGGAATAGGGAGACATGCCAGGTAAGAGAAGACACACATGGGGAATTAGAGAGACATCCCATTCAGTGTAGACATACCTGGAAGTTGGGAGACCTCTAAAATATGGGTAGGCATGCCTGAGGAATTAGAGAAGTATCCAGGGCTAGTATAGGCACACCCGAGCAATTATGGAAACATCCCAGGTTAGAATAGACACACCTGGCACTTTGGGATATCTCCCAAGTCAGAGTAGGTACACTTGCTGAATTAGGAGACACCCCAGGTTACAGCAGAGACACATGGGGAATAAGAAAAGCATCTCAAGTAGGAGCAGACAAGCATGTAGGGGTGCGGAGACATCAAGACCAGAGTGGGTATTATAGAGACAGTACGGGTTAGTGCTCACCTTAGAAATTATGGAAGCACACCAGGCCAAGGTAGCCACTACTGAAAAATAAGACAATATTCCATGTCATAATAGGGCTTCCCTGATGACTTAGCTGTAAAGAGTCAGCCTGCAATGCACGAGACACAGGTTCAGTCTTCAGTCGGGAAGATCCCCTGGAGGAAGGTATGGGAACTGACTCCAGTATTCTTGCCTGGAGAATCCCATGGACAGAGGAGCCTGGTGGGCTGTGGTCCATGGGGTTGCAGAGAGTTGGACATGACTGAAGTGAATGAGCATGCGTGCACCATATCACAGCAGACACGTGAGAGATTAGGTATACATCCCAGATCAGTGTAGACACACTAGAGAGTTAGGAGGTCACCCAAGGTTAGCAGAGACACAAATGGAAAATTAAGACACCCCAGATCAATATAGATACATCTGGGTAAGTAAGGCAAGCAGTCAAGTTCAAATAAGCCACACCTGGGGAATACAGCGCTGTCCCAGGTAAAAGGAAGATACATCTGGAAAATCAGGGAGATATCACAGTTAAGAGTAGATGTTTCTGAAGAAAGTGAATGAAAGCTTGGGTCATCCTAACACCACCTGAGTAACAGACACCTCTCAGGTCAGCTTAGATTCATTAGCGAACTAGGTATATATTCTAGACCAGTGTTTACACAACTGAGACACTGTTGAGAAGGCCAAGTCAGGGAAGACACACCTGGGGAAATAAGGTGTTATCTTTGTTTGAATAGACTAACCTGGAGAATTAGAGCAACATTCCACATAAAAATTATTAACTTAAAGATCTAGAGAGATCTCACAGGACAAGTTGGACACACTGGAGAACCAAGGGTAAACACATCTTTACAAATAAAGGGGGAAAAAAACAGGTTAGAGCAGAAACACCTAGGAATTTATGTAGATTTCCCAGGTCAGAGAGGGCCCACCAGAGGAAATAGATATCCCAGGTCAGTGCAGAGTCACCTGAAGAATTAGGAAACCATCAGAGGTCAGTGTAAACACACCTGTGAATCAATGAAGATACATCATAACAGAGTAGACACACCTAGAAAACAAAGGGACATCCAGGCAGTGTAAACATATCTCAAAATATGAGTCATCTGAGGTCATAAGTGACGAGCCTGGAGATTTAAGGGAGATAGCCCAGGTCAGTATAGACACACATGGGGACAAATGAGATATTCCAGGTTAAGGTAGACACTCTCGGGGAATTACAAAGACATCTAAATCATGGTAGACTTCAGGAGGATTTAAGAAACACCCAGGTCAAAGGGGAGCTAGGTAAGTACTTCAGACTAGAATAGACACAGCTGGGGAGACATGGAGACAAGTCAGTGTATACACTTCTAGGGGAATTAAGGGGTATTATATGTCACAGTAGATTCACTGGAGAACTAGGGAGACATCCAAGGTCAGAGTTAGTGGGAAATTAGGATCACATCCTAGGTCACAGCAGATATATATGGGAGTAAGGGAGACATCTTATGTCAGTGTAGACAGTATTGAGAAACAGAGATACATGCCAATCAGAGAAGATGTACTTAGTGAATCTGAGAGACATATAAGGGTTGACCAAGGGAATGAAGAAGACATCTCAAGACAGATGAACCAGGGAACTGGAAAAAGATCACAGATCAGGGTAGATATATATGGTTTATTATATAGACATACCTAGTCAGGGATGGCAACCAATGATATTAGGCAGACATCAGAAAACATCCCAGGTAAATATAGACACTTGAGGAATTCAGGAGGAGTTGCCCAATTTCAGTGTTGGCACAGCTGGAGAATTAGGAAACCATTTTTCATCAGTGTAGATATTCCAGAGGCTTTAGAGAGATATTCCAGGTCTAGTAAACACACCTGGGGAACTAGAGACTTACCAGTTCAGAGTAGATACACCTGGGGAATTAAGAAAACAACAATAGTGAACATCAGTTCAGTCAGTCAGTCCAGTTGCTCAGTCGTGTCCGACTCTTTGCAACTCCAAGAATCACAGCACACCAGGCTTCCCTGTCCATCACCAACTCCTGGAGTTCACTCAGACTCATGTGTATTGAGTTGGTGATGCCATCCAACCATCTCATCCTCTGTCATCCCCTTTTCCTCCTGCCCCCAATCTCTCCCAGCATCAGGGTCTTTTCCAATGAGTCAACTCTTCACATGAAGTCGCCAAAGTATTGGCATTTCAGCTTCAGCATCAGTCCTTCCAATGAACACCCAGGACTGGTCTCCTTTAGGATGGACTGGTTGGATCTCCCTGCAGTCCAAGGGACTCTCAAGAGTCTTCTCCAGCACCACAGTTCAAAAGCCTCAATTCTTTGGCGCTCAGCTTTCTTCACAGTCCAACTCTCACATCCATACATGACCACAGGAAAAACCATAGCCTTGACTAGATGGACCTTTGTTGGCAAAATAATGTCTCTGCTTTTGAATATGCTATCTAGGTTGGTCATAACTTTCCTTCCAAGGAGTAAGCATTTTTTTTTAAATTTCCTGGCTGCAATCACCATCTGCAGTGATTTTGGAGCCAAGAAAAATAAGTTTCCACTGTTTCCCCATCTATTTCCCATGAAGTGATGGGATCAGATGCCATGATCTTAGCTTTCTGAATGTTGAGCTTTAAGCCAACTTTTTCACTCTCCTCTTTCACTTTCAAGAGGCTCGTTAATTCCTCTTCACTTTCTACCAGAAGGGTGGTGTCATCTGCATATCTGAGGTTATTGATATTTGTCCCGGCAATCTTGATTCCATCTTGTGCTTCTTCCAGCCCAGTGTTTCTCGTGATGTACTCTGCATAGAAGTTAAATAAGCAGGGTGACAATATACAGCCTTGACAACACACTTAAACAATTAAGATACATCCCAGGTCTGGGTAAACAAACCTGGGGAATTTGGGAAACATGTCATAGTAGAAAAACCTGAAAATTTAGAGAGACAACCAACATAAGGGTAGATACAACTGGGGAACTATGGAGACATCTCAAAGTAGATAGGAAATTCTAGGGACTAAGTGAGATATCCCAAGTCAATAAAGACACAGCTAAGTTATTAGTGGGACAACCAATATCAGAGTAGAAATATCTGAGAAATTAAGGAAATATTGCAAATAAGTTTGAACAGATCTCCTTAATTAGGAAGAAATCCCAAGTCTAAGAAGAGAAACCTGGGAAAGTAATATGACATCTTGGGTCAGGATGAAAAACCCAAAAAATTAGGGAGATATCCAAGCTCAGAATAGACACATATCATTGAGTAAATGGGGACAGTTCTTTATCAAGGTAGACACAGCTGGTGAATTAAAAAAACATCCCAGTTCAGTGTAGACACATCAGGAAAACTAGGCAGAATTAGTGTAAGCACATCTAGTGAATGATAGAAACATCACAGGTCAATGTAAAGCACCTGAAGAATTGTGCAGACATACAAAATAAGGATCAACTGCCCTGGGAATTAAGGATATGTTGCAGATCTAAGTAGACACACCTAGGAAATTAGACTCCCTGGTCAGTGTGGACTTCCCTAGGCAATTAGGAACTAGGCCAGAGCAGAAGTGCATGGAGAATTAGGGAACATCCAAGGTCAGGATGGGCTTCCCAGGTGGCTCAGTGGTAAAGAACCCGCCTGCCAATGTAGGAGATGTAAGAGATTCAGGTTCAACCCCTGGGTCGGGAAGACCCCCTGGAGGAGGGCATGGCAACCCCCTCCAGTATTCTTGCCTGGAGAATCCCATGGACAGAGGAACCTGGCGGGCTACGGTCTATAGGGTCACAAAGAGTCGGACACCACTGAAGTCACTTAGCATGCACACACCATGGTCAAGATAGACACACGTGGGGCTTTATGAGACATCTCAAGACAAATTAAACATTGAGGTCTTAGAAACATCTCAGGTCACATTACACACAATAGACAATTAGGAAGTCTTGATAGATAGAGTGCCTGATGAACTATGGACAGAGGTTCATGACATTGAACAGGAGACAGGGATCAAGACCATCCCCATGGAAAAGAAATGAAAAAAAGCAAAATGGCTGTCTGGGGAGGCCTTACAAATAGCTCTGAAAAGAAGAGAGGGGAAAAGGAAAAGAGAAAAGGAAAGATATAAGCATCTGAATGCGGAGTTCCAGAGAATAGCAAGAAGAGATAAGAAAGCCTTCCTCAGCAACCAATGCAAAGAAATAGAGGAAAACAACAGAATGGGAAAGACTAGAGATCTCTTCAAGAGAATTAGAGATACCAAGGGAACATTTCATGCAAAGATGGGCTCGATAAAGGACAGAAATGGTATGGACCAAACAGAAGCAGAAGATATTAAGAAGAGGTGGCAAGAATACACAGAAGAACTGTAAGAAAAAGAGCTTCACCATCAAGATAATCACGATGGTGTGATCATTCACTTAGAGCCAGACATCCTGGAATGTGAAGTCAAGTAGGCCTTAGCATCACTACGAACAAAGCTAGTGGAGGTGATGGAATTCCAGTTGAGCTATTTCAAATCCTGAAAGATGAGTGCTGCACTCAATATGCCAGTAAATTTGAAAAAATCAGCAGTGGCCACAGGACTGGAAAAGGTCAGTTTTCATCCCAATCCCAAAGAATGCTCAAACTACCACACAATTGCACTCATCTCACATGCTAGTATAGTAATGCTCAAAATTCTCCAAGCCAGGCTTCAGCAATACGTGAACCATGAACTTCCAGATGTTCAGTGGTTTTAGAAAAGGCAGAGGAACCAGAGATCAAATTGCCAACATCTGCTGGATCATCGCAAAAGCAAGAGAGTTCCAGAAAAACATCTATTTCTGCTTTATTGACTATGCCAAAGCCTTTGACTGTGTGGATCACAATAAACTGTGGAAAATTCTGAAAGAGATGGGAACCCCAGACCACCTGTACTGCCTCTTGAGAAACCTATATGCAGGTCAGGAAGCAACAGTTAGAACTGGACATGGAACAACAGACTGGTTCCAAATAGGAAAAGGAGTACGTCAAGGCTGTATATTGTCACCCTGCTTATTTAACTTCTATGCAGAGTACATTATGAGAAACGCTGGGCTGGAAGAAGCACAAGCTGGAATCAAGATTGCTGGGAGAAATATCAATCACCTCAGATATGCAGATGACACCACCCTTACGGCAGAAAGTGAAGAGGATCTAAAAAGCCTCTTGATGAAAGTGAAAGAGGAGAGTGAAAAAGTTGGCTTAAAGTTCAACATTCAGAAAATGAAGATCATGGCATCTGATCCCATCACTTCATGGGAAATAGATGGGGAAACAGTGGAAACAGTGTCAGACTTTATTTTGGAGGGGGGATGGGCTCCAAAATCACTGCAGATGGTGACTGCAGCCAGGAAATTAAATGACACTTTACTCCTTGGAAAGTTATGACCAACCTAGATAGCATATTGAAAAGCAGAGACATTACTTTGCCAACAAAGGTCCATCTAGTCAAGGCTATGGTTTTTCCTGTGGTCATGTATGGATGTGAGAGTTGGACTGTGAAGAAAGCTGAGGGCCGAAGAATTGAGGCTCTTGAACTGTGGTGTTGGAGAAGACTCTTGAGAGTCCCTTGGACTGCAAGGAGATCCAACCAGTCCATTCTAAAAGAGATCAGTCCTGGGTGTTCTTTGGAAGGAATGATGCTAAAGCTGAAACTCCAGTACTTTGGCCACCTCATGCAAAGAGTTGACTCATTGGAAAAGACCCTGATGCTGGGAGGCATTGGGGGCAGGAGGAGAAGGGGACAACAGAGGATGAGATGGCTGGATGGCATCACCAACTCAATGGACGTGACTTTGAGTGAACTCCAGGAGTCGATGATGGACAGGGAGGCCTGGGGTGCTGCAATACATGGGGTCACAGAGAGTCGGACATGACTGAGCGACTGAACTGAACTTTACTGAACTGAATCACATTAAGAGTGAGAATTAGTGAGACATGCCTGGAGAATTAGCAAGATATGCCTGGTCAATGTGGACACACCTAGGTAATTAGGGCTATACCCCCAGATAAATAGATAAGTCTGGGGATACAGAGTTGTAGATGTAACTCAGGAAGTACAGAGACATCTCAGGCTAAAGTAGACAAATCTGAGAAATGAGTATACATCCCAGGTCAGGAAAGACACAACTAGGTAATTAGGAAGACATCACGGGTCAATACAGACACAAGTAGGAATAGAGAGACATCACAAGTCACTGTAGACACATCTGGATTACAACTGTTATATCCCAGGCCAAAGTAGCAGTGAGTCAAAGCTCCTATGCATAATGTGAAAAAGATTCTAGGACATATCGTACAAACCTGGTGAATAAGAGACATATCCCAGGTCAGTGTAAACACATCTTGGTAATTAAGAACATATCCCTGGTCAGTGTAGAAAAGTAGAGAATAAGGGATAAAACCCATATCACAGTGGACACATTTGGAAACAACTCAGTTCCAAGGTGGCTCTGTGATAAAGAATCTGCCTGACGATGCTAGAGATGCAGGAGTCGTGGGTTCGATTTCTGGATTGGAAAGATCCCCTGGAGAAGGAAAATGCAACCCACTCCAGTATTCTTGCCTGCAGAATCCCATGGACAGAGGATTCTGGCAGGCTACAGTCCATGGGGTCTCAAAGAGTCAGACATGACTTAGGGATTAAGCATGCATGAGCACACAGATTAGTGTAGACACTTGGAGAATTACGGATGCATCCCACACACCTGGAGAACTAGGAAGGCTTCCCAGGTCAGAGCAAATGTGCTGGAGAAATTAGGCTATCAGACCAGATCAGGGCAGACAAACCATGGATTTAGGGAAGCGTTCTAGGTCAATGTACACATTTAGGGAATTGTTGAGACATTCCAGATGAGCACAGACACACCTGGAGGATTACAGAAATCACCCATATGAAACACCTAGGGTATTAATGAGACATCCCAGGTCAAAGTAAACTCCTCTGGATCTTTATTGAGATCCCAAATTAGTGCAGAAAAACCTGTGAAATTAGAGAGACATCTGCATCAGTGTAGACACAACTGGAAAACCAAGAAGACAACACGCCAAGTGAATTACCAACACATCCCAGGTCAGGACACTAGGGAAACGTCCCAGGTCAATATAGACACTGAAGGGACTGGGGAGCTATCCAGGTCAGAGTAAACATACCTGGAAACCAGATGGGTCATCCCAGTCAGTGTAGACATATGACGATAATTAGGCTGTTATTCCATGACAGATAAACTCCAGGGAATTAGGAAACCATTCATGGTCTGAGTAGACACTCCTGAGGAAGTAGAGTCAACCCAGGTCACAAAAGACACACTTGGGAGATTTAAAAAAGCTTTCAGATCAAGGGAGACATACCTAGGTAATTAGACATCCTAGGAAGTAGTAGACACACCAGGATACTTAAGGAAACACCCAGATCAGTGAGTCACACCTAGGGAATTAGGGAGACATCACTGGTCAAAGTAGATACACCTGGGAAATAAGGACATTCCAGGTCAGTGCAGACACTTGGATAATTAAGGAAAATCCCAGGCCAAAGTAAACAAGTCTGAGGAATAAGGGAAACATCCAATGCCAGGGTAAGCATAGCTGGGGAATGGAGAAGACAGGCCAGGCAAAGGGAGACAGACCTCGAGTGTGGGACACCTAAGGAGGTCTCCCACATCTGAGGAGACACCCTTGGGGTATCATGGAAATACAGGTCAGCAAATTGCATGGGGAATTAGGGAGACATCCCGTGTCAGTGTAGACACACTGGAGGATTTAGGGAAACCTCCCAGGTCAGTATAGACACTTCTGAGAAACAAGGGTATAAGAACAGGTCAGAGTCGACATACTGGGAAATTAGGGATGTTTCCGAGGTCAAGGTAAACACACATGGGGAACTGGGGTGACATCCCAGGTATAGGTAGACACACCTGGGGAAATTTAATAAGACACATCTGGAAAATAAGATAGACACGCCAGGTCAGGTATCAGGAATATAGGAGGCATCCAAGAAGAAAGTAAACACATCATATCTTACAGTGTGTAAACTGCTTAGGGAATTTTACTGATGGGGGAGTATACGCATGGGGTCCAGCTGCTAGCCACTCAAAAGCCAATAAACAGGCCAAGTTGGTGGAAAGGAACATTCGCTTTATTTCAGATGCTGGCAACTGGGAGGTGGGGGTGGTAGACATCTGTCCAAAGGCCAACTCCACCCCAACAAGCAGGGGGTGAGAGCTTTTATAGACAGAGTTGGGGGGAGGGTACATGCAGAAACAGCAGTTATCTCTCACAGTCATCTTCAAATTGGTCATCAGTGGTCTGACCAGCACCATCTTGATTGCTTTAGGAACAGTTAATCTTCATTTCCAGGGTCCATTTGTTCCCCTTTCTTTGCCGTCAGTTCTCAGAATTGTGGCAGCTCATGTCCTGGGTACAATCTGATCATCACGTAGTTAACTTCCTCACCTGGTGTTTTGGTATCTATAAGACAGCTCACAGAACATGCTCAGAATATTATCTATAGCCCTTGAGAAAGAACTAAAAGTCCTTGACTATGCTTGCTGACTTTGACTGTTTTCCTTTGTTTCAGCTTTTCTCCCTTCTCTCATTAAACTTATCCTCTGACTAAAGTTTTCCACAGGCAAAAGGCAGGCAGAAGACATAGGTAGGGGCAGTGGGGGGCAAGGACCATATGGTCCTGCTCCATTTCAAGAAGACACAGAGACACATCTGGAAAATTAAGGAGACATCATTGGTTAGTTTAGACAAAGTAGAGAATTAGGAAAACATGCAAAATCCAGGTGGAAACCCTTGGGGCATTATAGAAGCATAAACATATTATTTCTTCTGAACCACAAACATGGGGTATTTTTCCACTTATTTGAGTCTTATTCCATTTCTTTCATTAAACTCATAATTTTCAGTTTACAGATTTTTACCTCCTTGGTTAAATCTATTTCTAAGTATTTCATTACTTTTGATGCTATTATGAATGAGTTTTTAATTTCTTTTTCAGATGTTTCATTTTTTGCATCTAAAAAGACAGTGGATTTCTGTATGCTGACTTTGTACCCTAAAATTTAACAATATTGTTGATTAATTCTAACAGTTTTCTGGGTGAGTCTCTATATGAGATCTTACCACCTGCAAATAAAAATAATGTTACTTCTTCCTTTCTGGTTTGGGTGCTTTTTATTTCTTTATCTTGTTTGATTGCTCTGGCTAAGACTTCTAGTATTGTATTGAATAGAAGTGCTGAGAGTGGGCATTCTCTCCTTGTTTCTGACATTAGAGAAAAAGTTTTCAGCCTGTTAGTACAGTGTAGAAATGTGGGAATAAAGGAGATATACAAAGTCAGTAGACAGACCCATGGAATTAGGGAAACATCCCAGGTCAGAGTACACACATCCAAATTATGGAGATCCCTCAGGTCAGAGAGAACACCAATGGGAATGTGAAAGACATTCCAGGTCATTGCAGGTATGCCTGGAAAATCAAGGAGGCATCCTGGATCAATGCAGACAAATGAAGACTAAAAAGAAAACATCTCAGGGGAGACATCTCAGGACAAGGGAGAAACACATGGACAGTTAAGGAGATATTCCAGGTCAGAACATACACACCTTGAGACATCTTATGTCAGGGAAGACATACTCAGAGAATATGGGAGACATCCCAGGTCATGGAAGTAACCACAGTCAGAAACCACAACTCAGAAAATAAAGAGACTTCCCAGTTCAGTGTACATGCACAAGAGACACCCCAGGTCATAGTAGATACACCTCAGGTAGATATATCTGGGAACTAGGGAGACATGCCAGGTCAGAGTAAACACATTGGAGAATTATGGAGACTTGCAAAGGTCACAGTAAGTAAAACTGGATTACTGGGGAGGCATCCAAGGGCATAGTGGGCTTCCCTGGTAGCTTAGCTGGTAAAGAATCCACCTGCAATGTGGGAGGCCTGGGTTTGATCCCTGGGTTGGGAAGATCCCCTAGAGAAGGAAATGGGTACCCATTCCAGTATTCTGGCCTGGAGAATCCCAATGGACAGAGGAGCCTGGTGGGCTGCAGTCCATGGGGTCGAAAAGAGTCAGGTACTACTGAGCAACTAAGGACAGCACACCAAGGGAACAGCAGAAACACTTAGAGAATTAGCAAGGCCTCCCAAGTCAGGTAGTCACAGTGGGAAGCAGGTAACATCACACATTTGGGTAAATACCCTTGTAGAATTATACACAGAGCCCAGTTCACTGTAGACAAAACTGGGGGACTGGGGAGACATATTGGATCCATGGAGACACAACTAGCGAATGAGGGAAAGAGCCCAGGTCAAAGTAGCCATACATACCTGGGGAATTCTGGAGACGTGCTAGGTTGGGTAGACACACCTAGGGAACTAGAGGGCATCCCAGAAAGAATAGAACAGTTGGGCAATCAAGGAGAGATTTCAGGTTAATGTAGGTTCTTCTGGGGATAAAGGGAGGTATCTCAGGGAAGCGTAGACATACCTGGGTGATTTGGGAGAAATCCCATTCAGAGGAGAT
Source organism: Capricornis sumatraensis (assembly GCF_032405125.1). Classification (NCBI taxonomy): domain Eukaryota; kingdom Metazoa; phylum Chordata; class Mammalia; order Artiodactyla; family Bovidae; genus Capricornis; species Capricornis sumatraensis. The sequence continues at coordinate 52,428,284 of NC_091085.1, read as the reverse complement.
AAGAGTGGTATTAATGTGAATCCCAGATCAAAGTAGACACAAGTGGGAAATTAGGGACAAGGTCACAGATCAGGGTAAACGCACATGGGCAATTAGGGAGACATCCCAGGCTAGATTAGACACCGCAGGAGTAAGGGGGAAATCCCCAATCAGAGCAAACACACCTGGGAAATAAGGAAGACATCCTGGGTCAGTGCAGACATACTTGTTCTGATCCCTCCTGTAATGCTCTCTGTAAGCTTATGGTTTAAATTCTCCTCAGATAGGCTGCCTTTTGAAAGGGCAGCATCTGGTCATTTGGGATCTTTGAAGCATCTGAAAGTCTATAATGGCTAGAGAATCTAATTTCAAAACCCTAAAGGTGATAAAGCTCGAGGAGATGAATACAATGAGCTTCCTCTTCACCTGCTTTATGCATGGAACTAGCTCGTTACAGTATGTGCGGTCGTCATGGGAGCAGGCAGTAGACGGGAGGCAAAATTCTAAAAAGCTTGGAGAAGATAATTTTGTAAGTCACTCTTGGCTGCAAATGACTTAAACCTGATTCTTTCTCATTTAAGCAGCAAACAGGATTTTTTTTTTTCTCGAGTATTTGAAAAAGCCATGTGAGTACCGATTCTGGGCAGAGCTGCTGTCAGGGCTAAGCAGTACCATCAGGACCAGAGTCTCTTTAGCACATGACTCTGCCATCATGATTAAAGTCATTGTCAAACTTCACATGGCATGACCTGAAAGGCTCAAACTCAGATCCTAATTAATATCAGTAGTCCAGACTTTAAATAAAAAATTACCAGTCATTTTATGATAAATATCACACTGACAAAGTATGGAAACTAGAGGTTCCATAGTATCTGGGATGTAGTAAAGATGTCCCTGAGGAAGTGACATTTAATCTAAGTCCTGAAGATTAAATATCACCTGAACCAAAAAGGAACACAAGGACAGAGTCAGGTAGTGGGGAATTGCCCATTCATATTGTCAACGGATCTGGTAAGATTCTGAGCCACCTGAAGAGTTGATTTCCAGTCTGAGCAGGAAATGTATATGATAAGTTTGGTTTATTTCGATGTTTCATAAAGCAAAGAAGCTACAAAGGGCTAGTGGAATTGTGTCGACAGGACACAAGAGCCATCGTGATGGGTCTCTCACTGCATAGGGATGGGTTAGTTGAGAGAATCACATGGAAACATATACATTGCCATATGTAAAATAGAGAGCAAGTGAGAATTTGCTGTGTGGCACAGGATGCTCGACCCAGTGCTCTGTATCAACCTAGAGGGGTGGGAGAGGGGTACAAGAGGGAGGGGGTATATGTATACCTGTGGCTGATTTGTGTTGATGTATGGCAGAGGCCAACACAATATTGCAGAGCAATTGTCCTCCGATAAGAAAAATATAATTCATATTTTAAAAAAAGAATAATGATGTAGTGGATTAAACACATCATCAATCCTAAAAAGCAGAAATGAAAAGGTGGACATTACTATTTACTTTACACAGATAAAAGGATTAAAAGAGAACACCGTGAACAAGTGTACATGAACAGATCAGAGACCCTGGACTAAATGGGGAAGCTCCTAGAATAAACAAACTACCACAACTGACTCAAGGAGAAATGGGAAATCTGATCTGACTCATAACAAGCGAAGAGATGAGACTTAAGAATGAAAAAACCTCCCCAAAAGAAAAGCCCAGGCTTCACTGGTGAATACTACCAAACATCGTAAAAAGTAATGACAGTGCACAGGGATCTCTTCAGCAGATGACCCTAGCAGGCTCTGCCACTGAAGAAACCAAAGCCAGCATGGTCATCACAGACCAACCCCCCCCCCCCACCCCCCCGCCAGAGCCTTCACCAGCTTTCCCCACATGGCTGCGTGAATCCCTCTCTGCTCTCTCCCGCCCTGGCCCCTACCATAGCCTGGGAACAGCGCCGGCAGCTGTGCCCGTCCTCGGCAGCTGCACCAGAGCAAAACACCAGCCTAGACCCCCGTGTCTGATGCCCACTGCTGTGCGTGCACTCAAGGCCAGCCTCTGCAGCTGTGTACTCACACACTACCAGCCTGACGCCCTTCCCTGACCTCCACTGCCACGCACGCACCAAGGGAGATGCTGTGCAGCCCCGGAAAAGCATGCTGACAGCCCTGGTAGCTACCAGCATTCCCACAGTTGTCCCTGTCTCTTGTGCCTACCCCAGCCCCCAACACTATCTGTGAGTTTGCAGCTGGACCCTGCCACTATATAAGACTTGCAGCTGTGCCCTGCAGTTGAGCGTGTAGACACCACTGGGTCTGGCCACTACTGCTGCTTACGTTGATGCCTAGCTGATGGAACTGAAAGCACAGCTGAGGACCCCAACAGCCCTTCTTGAATGCCCTTCAGTGCTCACCAAGGACTATGCAGTTGTTAAAGCTGTAAGTCCCAATGACATAAGTCAATAAATCATGCCACCACTCTGGAACCAGCACTGCCATGCACCCATGTGCTTGACACTCTGCACCATTAGACCCAGGGTCACAACACACTCCAGAGTGCTTCCTTTTACAGGTAAAGGTCTTTCCTTGCAGATGGAGAAGAAGTTTCTGCTTCCTCAAATGCACAAATACCGCAGAAGAATGCAAGGATTACAAAGAATCAAGGAAACATGACTCCGCCAAAGGAACACATTAAACCTCCAGTAACTGGCCAAACCCAGGAATTGCCTGACAGGGAATTGAAAATAAATGTTCTAAAGATTATCAGAAAGCTATAAGAGAACACAGAGGAACAATTTAATGCTATTAGGAAAATAGAAGAAAAGAGTTCTGGAGATAAGTACAGAGGATGCTTATATAACAATATGACTATACTTTATACCACTGAATTGTGCCCTTCAAAATCGTTAAAATGGTAAATGCTATGGTGTGTGTATTTTATCACAATGGAAAAAAATTATGTTTTTAAAAGCTATGTTTAACATCATACTCAATATTATATTAAATGGCTAATGACTAAGAGTTTTTTCCCCTAAGTTCAGGAAGAAAGCTGACCTGCTTTTGCCATTTCTATTCAACATTATACTGGAATTCCTAACCAGAAAAATTATGGGAAGTACAGAAATAAAAGACATTTTATTGAAAAATTGGAAATAAGAAAAGTATTTCTATTTACAGATAACTTGATCTTATCCTGATACATAGAAAATCCTAAAGAACTCACATATAGAAAACAAAGCCTATGAGTGAGTAAGAAATCAGCAATTTCAGGATGTAAGATCAAAACACCAAATCAGTTGTATTTTTATGTTGCTGTTCAATCACTAAGTCATGTCGCCGTGTCTGTGACCCCATGGACTGCAACATGCCAGGCTTCCCTGTCCTTCACTATCTCCTGGAATTTGCTCAAACTCATGTCCATTGAGTCAGTGATGCCATCCAACCATCTCATCCTCTGTCATCCCCTTCTTCTCCTGCCTTCAATCTTTCCCAGCATCTGGGTCTTTTCCAATGAGTCGGCTCTTCACATTGGGTGGCCCAAGTATTGGAGCTTCAGCTTCAGCATCAGTCCTTCCATTGAATATTCAAGGCTGATTTCCTTTAGGATTAACTGGTTTGATTTTTATACACTGCTGCTGCTGCTGCTGCTAAGTTGCTTCAGTCATGTCCAACTCTGTGCGACCCCACAGACAGGCAGCCCACCAGACTACTAATAAGCAATTCAAAAATTAAGAAAATAATTTCACTTACAACAACATCAAAATAATAAAATGTGTAAGAACAAATTTTATCAAGGAGGTGCAAGACCTGTACACTGAGAATACAAAACATTACTAAAAGAAAAATTTAAAAACCTAAATAAAAGGAAATTAGTATTTTATTTATTGACTGGAGATTTAATATGTTTAAGAAATCAAAATTATACAAATCATAGATGTAATGCAATCTCCACCAAAATCTCAATGGCTTTTTTTTTTTTGCAAAAATAGTAAATCAGATCCTAAAATTCATAAGGAATTGCAAGTTACCCCAAATAGCCAAAACAATCTTGGAAAAGAACAAAGTTGGAAGATAACACATCCCAATTTTAAAACCTACACAAAGCTACAGTAATCAAAAGAGTGTGGTATTGGCATAAATGGAGCCATATAGACAAATTCAATAGCACTAAGAATCCAGAAGTCAACACATAAATTCATGGTCAGCAACTTTTGACAAAAGTTTCAAGACCATTCTTTTGGAAAAGAATAGACTCTTCAAAAAAAAAAAATGTCACAGGGGCAACTGGATAACCACATGTACAAGAATGAAATGGAACTTCATGTTATTCCATATATAAAAACTAACAAAAATAGAAGAATGACCTAAATTTAAGAGGTAAAAATGTACATTTCTTTGGAGAAAATTTAATGGTAAATTTTCATGACCTCAGACTTGATCATGGATTCTTAGCTATGACGTCAAAAGTATAGGCAACACAGGGAGCTCAATGTGATATCTGTGACAACCTAGAGGGGTGGGATGTGCTGAGGGTGGGGGAAGGTTCAGGAGGGAGGGGACATATGTATGCTTGTGGCTGATCATGTTGTTGTACGTCAGAAGTCAACACAATACTGTAATTATCCTCCAATTAAAAAGAAAAATTTTTTAAAGTACAGGCGGATTCATGTTGATGTGTGGCAGAACCAATACAATATTGTAAAGTAATTAGCCTCCAATTAAAATAAATAAATTTAAATTTTAAAAAAGTACAGGCAACAAAAGAAAAAATAAGTTGCACTTCACCAAAATTAAAAAAATTTTGTATATCAAAGGACATTATCATAAAAGTGAAAAGACAACCTTCACAATGGGAGGAAATATTTGCAAATAGTTAAGAAAAGCTATGATAAACCCAGACAGTGTATTAAAAAACAGAGACATCACTTTGCTGACAAAGGTCCATATAGTCACCTACAGATGGGCGATTTGGACCATAAAGGAGGCTGAGGACTGAAGAATTGATGCTTTCAAATTGTGGTACTGGAGAAGACTCTTGAGAATCCCTTGAATGGTAAAGAGATCAAACCAGTCAATCCTAAAGAAAATCAATCCAGAATATTCACTGGAAGGACTTATGCTGAAGCTGAAGCTCCAGTATTTGGCCACCTGATGCAAAGAACTGACTTATTGGAAAAGACTCTGATGCTGAGAAAGAGCGAAGCTAGGAGAAAGGCGTGGCAGACGATGAGATGTTTGGATAGCATCACTGACTCAACGGACATGAGTTTAAGCAAACTCGGGGAGATAGCAAAGGACAGGGAAGCCTGGTGTGCTGCAGTTCATGGGGTTGCAAAGAGTCTTGCATGACTTAGAGACTGAACTACAAATCTGATATGGGTTTAGATTCAGAATATATTAAGAACTCTTACATTTCACAAAAGGCAAACAACACAATTAAAACCTGAACAGACATCCACAGAAGATACACAAATGGCCAACAAGGACATGAAAATATGCTCAACATCAGCATCACTAGGGAAAAGCAAATCACAGCTACAGTGAGATTTCAGTCTACACCAGAATGGCTATGACAATAATTTTTAGAAAATTACACATGTGGGGAAGGATGTGCTGACTGAAATATAAAATGGTGCAGCTGCTATGGAAAATGTTGAAAATTTCCTCCAAAAGTTAAATATAGAATTACCAAATGATCCAGAATTTCCACTCCTATGTTTATACCCAAAAGAGCTGAAAACAGATATTCTTGCCTAGAAAATTCTATGGATAGAGGAGCCTGGTGGGCTACAGTCCATGGGGTCACAAAGAGCCAGACACGGCTGAGCGCTGAGCACAGAAGAGTACTTGTACGTGAATGTTCATAGCAGCGCTACAGATGATTGCCAACAAAGTTTAAATATCTACCAACAAATGAATGGATGGACAAAGCGGTACACCTATGCAATAGAATATTATCCAGCCACAAAATGGATTAAGTGCTGCTACATGGATAAACATTGAAAATTTTATGCTAAGCCTAATAAAAGAAATCAGAAACAAAGTCACCTACTTTTCATTTCATATGAAATGTTAAGAATACACAAATTTACAGCAATAGAAAATTGTTTAGTAACTGTCAGGGACTGGGGTGGAGGAAAGAATAGGGGGTGGTCAAAATGTTTTGAAACAGAATAAAGGTGATGGCTGCATAGCATTTTAAATGTACTAATGGCCACTAAATTGTACACTTTAAAATCCTTAATTTTATGTTACGTGAATTTCACCTCAATTAAAGTAAAAGCCATGAGTAAAATAATAGATTAGGAGATGACAAAGAGAAAAATTATGTTCCAAAATACTCATTGCACACCACTAGAAGTTTCTAGGATACCAATTTATTACTCTGAAAATTGATAAAGAGGAAAATTAAGCATTAATCTTGCATTTCTGGTATGAATATTTCATGGTAAATCCACATTTCTAGTCATATGGAATAGCTCTTCCAAACAGAACTCAAACAAATAATTTCAGAAGAATTGAAGAATCAAAAGCTTCAGCATCTTATTAAAAAAATCTATTCTGATCATCCCATAAATATTAAAATTATTAGGTGGAAGATCGATGAGGAAATTTACATGGAGGAGTTAGAGCATCACCATTTGAAATCACAAATCCATCAACATCATGAGAAGTGAGAAGGACAATCATTATGTACCTCATGATAGAATGTAGTATAAAGAACTCAATTTCACCCACGAAATACTGATGCAAAACAGACCAATCTGAATCTACTCAGCCTTCAGACTTCACGACAAGCCTGCAGCTATTTGGGAAACAGGAGAGCAAATGAAACAAGAGCCAAGGAAGCAATTCAGCTGAAATCAGAATACAGGGCATTCTAACAAAGACATTCACACGGTTTCTTCAACTAGTCAATGTGAAATTAGAAATCCATGACATGAGAGAGGGAGGAACCTATTCTAGGTTTAGAGAGACAAGAGATATAGAATTCATACGCAGTATATAGAATCTGCTTCAGCCGTGGTTCAAATGAGCCAATCAATAACATAGTTTTTCAGACAAGGAAATTTGCACATGGACTGGGATTAAATTAAGAAATTGAGGTTTGTTTGATAAAATATGATAATAATATGGTAGTTATGAAAGGTGAGGCTCTTTATTAAGATGCTTATTGAAGTATTTAGGAGTGAAATGACACCATGTATGCAATTTGCTTTAAAATACTGCAGGGAAGGGATTTCCCTGGTGGTCCAGTGGCTGATTCACACTCCCCATATAGAAGGTCCGGATTTGATCCCCGATTGGGGAACTAGATTCTGAAGGCCGCAACTAAGAGTTCATATGATGCAACAAAGATCTAAGATCCTGCATGCCACATCTAAGACCAGGTGCAGCCAAATAAATAATAAATAACAAAGAAATGTTTAATACTGCACTGAAAAAGAAAGCTGAGCTCAGTATTCTTTCACACCTCCGGATTCTATTAGTCTTCTATGTTCAGGATGCTAAGCTCCTTATCTTAGAATAAAGGAACGCTTTCCCTCTGGAGTCCCTTGGTTCAATCAGAGGCGAAGGGGAGTGTTCAGAGCATTAGGCACCAGGCTGTACATAGGCACTGGTGCCTCACCCACCCTTACCCCCACCCCGCATGCCTCCTTCACAGATAGTCACAGCTCCTGTGATCTGGGTAACAACCCTCCCTTCCACTCAGACACAGAACTGCTTCCTCCTGTTGCAGACCCTAAAGTGATTCACTCTTCACCCCGCCCACCCGTGTGCACACTGTCCTTCATTGAGCTCTTCCCCAACCCCGAGTTCCTATGTTATCTGTGGAACCCTGACTGCTTCTTGCTGTTTCCGCTGTTTAGTTTCCAAGTCATATCTGACTCTTTGTCACCCCACGGACTGCAGCGTACCAGGTTCCCCTGTCCTTCACTGCCTCCCCGAGTTTGCTCAAACTCATGTCCATTGAGTCCATGATGCTATCCAACCATCTCAACCTCTGTCGCCCCCCTCCTCCTACTGCCCTCAATTTTTCCCAGCATCAGGGTCTTTGCATCAAGTGGTCAAAGTACTGGAGCTTCAGTTTCAGCATCAGTCCTTCCAATGAATATTCCAGGTTGATTTCCTTTAGGATTGACTGGTTTAATCTCCTTGCTGTCCAAGAGACTCTTGAGAGTCTTCTCCAGCACCACAACTTGAAAGCATCAGTTCTCTGGCACTCATCCTTCTTCATGGTCCAGATCTCACATCCATACATGACTACTGAAAAAAAGTATAGCTTTGACTATACGCATGTTTGTGAACAAAGTGATGTCTCTGCTTTCTAATAAGCTGCCTAGGTTTGTCATAGCTTTTCTTCCAAGGAGTAAGCATCTTTTAATTTCATGGCTTCAGTCACCATCCACAGTCATTTTGAAGCCCAAGAAAAGAAACTCTGTCACTGTTTTCCCCATCTATTTGTCATAAAGTGATGCAACTGGATACCATGATCTTAGTTTTTGAATGTTGAGTTTTAAGCCAGCTTTGTACTCTCCTTTCACCCTCAAGAGGCTCCTTAGTTCCTCTTCACTTTCTGCCATAAGAGTAGTATCATCTGCACATCTGAGTTATTGCTATTTCTCCCTGCAGTCTTGATTCCAACCTGTGATTCATCCAGCCTGGGATTTTGCATGATGTACTCTGCATATAAGTTAAATAAGCACAGTGACAACATACAGCCTTGACAAATTTCTTTCAAAATTTGAAACCAGTCCATTGTTCCATTTTGGTTCTAACTATTGTTTATTGACCTGCATACAGATTTCTCAGGAAGCAGGTCAGGTGGTCTGGTGTTCCCATCTCTTGGAGAATTTTTCACAGTTTGCTGTGATCCACACAGTCAAACGGTTTAGTGTAGTCAATGAAGCAAAAGTAAAATTTTTCTGGAAAGCCCTTGCTTTCTCTATGATCCAACTGATGTTGGCAGTTTGCTCTCTGGTTCCTCTCCCTTTTCTAAATCCAACATTTACATCTACAGGTTCTCAGTTCACATACTGTTGAAGCCTAGCTTGAAGGATTTAAGCATTACCTTGCTAGCATGGGCTGCAGTCCATGGGGTCACTAAGAGTCGGACACAACTGAGCAACTTCACTTTCACTTTCACTTTTACTAGCATGTGAAAAGTGTCCAATTGTGCAGTATTTTGAACATTCTTTGGCACTGCTCTTCTTTGGGAGCAGTGGTCTTTGGGCCACTGCTGAGTTTTCCAAATTTGCTGGCGTACTGAATACAATATGTTAACAGCATCATCTTTTAGGATTTAAAACAGCTCGGCTGGAATTATCTCCCCTAGCTTTGTTCATAATAATATTTCTTAAGGTCCACTTGACTTCACACTCCAGGATGTCTGGCTGCAGGTGAGTGACCACACCATCATGGTATCCATACCATCAGGTCATTGAGACTTCTTTGTATAGTTCTATGTATTGTTGACTGCTTCTGGGGGTGGCGAAATGTTGATGGCTGTTGATGTTGGGTGATGGATCTGTGAGAGTTTTATGTCTCTAGCCTTGAGTATGTTTAACTTTTCATAATTAGAAAGCAAATATAAATATGTATACATTATTTTTTCCCATTATTATTATTATATTTCTATCATTAATATTGTACATTTATATTTACATATGCACAGAAATTATCTACAAAGGTAAATACCCAGGTTTCGACTGTGCTAGCCTCTGAGCGTGGGACAAGAAGGCAGTGAGTCAGGAGGCGACAGAGAAGGAATACATTACATTTTTACGCTTCTGTGACCCCTCAGCCCCTGTCCCACCATCTCAGTGACATCTTGCCCTGCATGTTCCATATCCACCTGCCCCAGGACCCTTGCACATGCTGTTTCACTCTCAGAATGCTCTTCCCTGTTCCCACTCTCCTCCCCTCCAACCGCCACTACCTTCCATGTGTAGTGAGCTTCCGCTCATGTTACACCCCGATCCAGCCGTTCTTGTCTCTGGGAAATGTGCTAGCGGGGAGCAACCTGGGCCAGCATCACTGCTCCCAGTACCTCATCTTCATACAACCCGTCTCGGCAAAATTTTTACATGTTCTGTATGATGATCTGTGAATTCTCAGAGGTGGTTTTGCATTTATCTTGTGCTCGTTTCTGGAATTTCCAGAGTTAATTTTATAGTTACTTGCATGACGTTTGGGGAGCTTTCCTGGATATGAACTCTAAGGGCACAGATTTTTCCATGATACGCCCAGCATTAAGTACAGTGACGGGCTCATAGTAACTCTTCCAAAAATGGACTCTGTTGAAGTCTCTGAAATTTTTACTAGATAAATTAAATTTTTGTCATTTAAAAGACATTAACTTAGGCTTCCCTGGTGGTCCAGTGGTTAAGAATCCACGTTGCAATGCAGGGGTCACATGGGTTTGAATCCTGGTCTGGGAAGATCCCATATGCCACGGGGCAGTTAAGCCTATGAGCTGCAGCTGCTGAGCCCATGTGCTGCTACTGCTAAAGCTCAGGCACCCAGATCTGTGCTCTGCAATGAGAGAAGCCCCCGCAATGACAACCCCTGCACCACAACGAGGAGCAGCCCCCAGTTCTCACAACTAGAGAAAGTCTGCACACAGCAAGGGGGCCAGAGCAACCGAATTAAGAAGAAAGAAATATTTTTTAAAAATAAATAAGTAAAATACATTAACTTTAAAATCAAAATGCATTTTGAGGAAAATTGAGGTTAATAATCTAAAATCTTGAGGGTGAGAAAGGATTTTTTAACCACAATGCAGGCAAAAGGAAAATAATAAGCAAAATATAGGTTAATAATGTAGATTTTAAAATTTCTGACTGTACAATAGGGCACTCAAAGCCGATGCACTTGGACAAGCCAGAGAGATGGGATAGGGAAGGAGGTGGGAGGGGATTCAGGACAGCGGGACACACGTCAATGTATGGCAAAAACCACCACAGTATTGTAAAGTAATTAGCCTTCAATTAAAATAAATAAATTTTTTAAAAAAATCATAGTAGCATAAGGCAAATGACCTGGAGAAAAATATCTACAGAAAATATGGAAATAAACAGCAGGTTTATACTCTTACCATACCAAGAGAGTGTTCAAATCAAAAAGATTTCTATAAGAAAAGAAAGAGCTTTAAAAGGATATCAAAAATAAGATGCATATATTAATACAAACAATACAAGGGCTTCCCAGGTGGCCCAGTAGTAAAGAATCTGCCTGCCAGTGTAGGAGACACAAGATGTGCAGGTTCAATCCCTGGGTCGGGAAGAAACCCCGGAAGAGGGCGCGGTAACCCACTCCAGTATTCTTCCCTGGAAAACTAAATGGACAGAGGAGCCTGATGGGCTGCAGTCCGTGGGATAGACAAGAGTTGGACACAACTGAGCACACAGTAAATAATGAAAAATAAAGAATACAGCTGCCAAAGAACCCCTCATCTTTCATTATCAAAGTTAAGCCAGTGAAAAGAAAATATTTTGTGTTCACTGGGCTTAATAAAGAGTAAAGCCACTATAACAACTTTCGCTGGCAAGGGTCCAGGAATGTCGCCCTCCAGGTGTCCCCAGGCTGGGGAAGGGTCAGATGTACATCACGTCTGTGGGGCAGTTTGATGACAAGTGTCAAGTCTTCCGCTTGGCAAGTGAATAAATTCCCACAAAGGCAAGCTTACAGCACATGTATACAGGAATTTCCACCGACAACATTTATGCTGGAGGCATGTGGATGACAAATCACGGCTCTGGTAAGAGAACATTGGTTTTGCCAGTGGAGATGCAGCCACCCAGTGAAATATTGTATTTCCTTTTTAGAAGACTTTGTAGATCTTTGTTCTTTGGAATAATGCCATGGCAGAACCTGAAATTAAAATAAAAATCTTTTCTACATTATGACCCAATTTGTCTCCAAATATATGTATGACATTAGTTTGTGAAATTTTTTTAAAGCTGGAAAAACATCAACAAGTTGCTTACCTGGTGGGGGCTGGAAGGGCACTTTGACTTCCTCCTCCACGGGCTTCCTATTTCATTCAACATACTTTTCCGTTGTGTCGTTTATTTTTTTTCTTCAGCAAGGGCCACAGATCTCTTCGACAAGCAGCAAAGTGATGCTGTCAGTTCCACATGGGGAAGGAGCCCTCCCCCTCCTTCTGGACTGCAGGCACTTCTCTTACCTGAGAGCGAGGCTGCTGGAGCCACCTGGGGACAAGAACATGCCCGAGAGATGCCAGCCAGTGGCCACTCACCAGTCAGTGGCTCCTGCAGTACCAGGAGAAGCCCATGTTTTTGCCGGCATGAATGGGAGCCACAAGCAGCAGCTGGCGGGCCCGTACGTCAGGGCAGTGTGCATGCTTCCGTGCTAAGCCATTTCAGTCGTGTCCAACTCTTTGTGACCCCATGGACTGTAGCCCGCCAGTGTCCTCTGTCCAAGGATTCTCCAGGCAAGGATACTGGAGTGGGTTGCCACGCCCTCCTCCAGGGGATCTTCCCTTCCCGGGGATGGAACCCATATGTCTTACGTCTCCTGCATTGGCAGGCAGGTTCGTTACCACTAGTGCCACCAGGCAGAAATCCCACCAAATGGCTACTTCTTCTCAGCTCCGAGGTTCACAGCCAGGCTTGGAGCTCCCCGTTCACGGAACAGGCTGCCCCTGCTGGAGCCTCCATCCTTTGGAGAACAGACGTCCTTTCTCGACACGGATTCTCTGCTGACCTGCTGATCTCTCTACACTGTTCCGAGGACCCACCTGTCCCAGGACTTCCTGCCCCAGACTCCCCAGCCCTCCCCTCTGCACCTCTCCTGCCTGCAGCTGCCCACCGCCAGCCAGCCTGCAGGAAGCGCTGGGCTTGAGGGCCGTGTTGTGGCCGCAGTGGACTGAGAGGTGGGCAGTGTCTGATCTTGTGCTCTGGTCCCGAACGTTAGTCCAAGGGCAAAGTCAGACACAGACGTGGAGATTGTTTGCTTGTTCTAATTAAGGGGAGGTTGATCCTTTGTCAAGTGAGGGAGGGGATCAGACACTTGTACTTTCTCACTGTTTATTAACAATTCAGGGCTCTGTCAGCCTGAGTCCTGGCAGGAAGAGAATTCCTCTCAAGTGTGGATGAGGAAATACAAAAGCAGGGACTCTGTACAGAGAAACAAACTGAGAAGCTGGGACACTCGGAGGAACAACAGTGGGAGGTTGTGTCCACCCCTCCCGAAGGGCAGGAGGGGACGATGTGGGGGGAGATGGTCACAGGGGGAGGGGCTGCGGGCTGAGGATCACAGGTCCTGCCAGCAGCGCAGCCCCAAGCAGGGAGGCGTGGGTGCCAAACGCCCCACCCTCTCTCTCCACACACCCTCGGATCTCCACGGCACCATTGCTGGCGCCAGAACAGAAGGTAGAAGGCAAAGCACCCCGGGTGACCCGGCCCCCAGGTCATCTCCTGGGGGTGCAATGAGTGAAAGAGGGTGGCTCTGGAGGACAGAGGGGTCCACAAGCCCCCTGTGGACATCAGGGGGGTCTCACCTGAGAATGCAGACCCCCAGACACCCTTGGATAATCAGAAGTTTGCCAACACTGGACTCTACACCAGGCAATGATCAGCGACCCCATCAGAGGGGGCGCACGCACTCCAGTTCCTGGAGCCCCCACAGGGTACCCTCATGGTTGTCCCCTGAAAGCCCTCCACCAACCAAGTCTGAACTTAGGACCAGACTCTGCTTTGAGCAGTGTTGATGAGCCGCATGGCAGAGCTGGAAAGTCAGAATCTCTCTCCCCTCAAAGTGTGCTGGTTCCCCTGAGACCAGCAATAAAGAGGAAACGCAAAAATAAACCTGCCAGCGAAAAACTAATAAGAAACGAGTTTGGGTGCCTTTGGCAAAAAGGAGCGCAGAAATGCAATAATATTTTCTTTTAACATTGTATCCACAGACTCTTGTGAAGGAAATACCTGATCAGATCCCAAAATGAGCAATTATGAGAGACTGCTGTTTGAGTGAGACACTTCTGGCAGAGGAAACTAATTTTGCAAAGTGCTGTATCTCCTGACTTGGGGTTTGGTTGCTTTCCAGGGGTGGGAGGCTGGTCCACCAGGGAGAGACAACCTCAGAGGAGGGGGCCCTGCTTTGGCGTTGAACCCCCTGGGGCAGATGTGAGGTCCAGAGAGCACTGCAATCTTGCCCCATCAAGGCTCAGGGGCATTTGGTGATGGGGTGTCCCATGGAGCTGGGGTGATGCTGGGGGAGACATCAGGCTTGTTGCCACCTTTTGGCTCTTGTAAATAATACTGCCATGAACACTGAGTATATGTCCAATTCTTTAGGGTATATACCAGTACAGAAGTACTGACTCACGCGGTAATTCTGTGTTTAATTCTTTCAGCTACTTCCATAGTATTTCCACTGTGAGCGCACCATTTTACATTCCATCAGCAGCGCACATGAGTTCCAGTTTCTCCCTAGCCTTGCCAACGGTCGTTATTTTCTGTTGGTTTTTTTTTTTTTTTTAGAAATAGTATCTCCTAATTTTGATTTGCCTTTATATACTGACTAGGGATGTTTAGTATCTTTTCATGTACTTACGCCATTCACACATAGTCTGAAAAAATGTTTACTCCAGCTCTTTGCCCATTATTTTAGTTGGGTTGTTTTTGTTAAGTTGTAAAAATTATTTATATATTTTTAATTAATCCTTTATCAGCTACATGATTTGAAGATATTTGCTCCCACTCTGTGAGTTGTCTTCTAACTTGCTTAACAGAGTCCTTTGATGCCCAAAAGTTTTAGATTTTGCTGAAGCTCAGTTTATCTATTTTTTCTAGTTGTGCTTTATACAGCCAATTAATCACTGGGAAATGCAATGTCATGAATCATTTCCCCTATATTTTCTTCTAAGAGTTTTATACTCTTTTAAGAGTTTTATACTTAGTTTTACACTAAGAGTGTAAGTGTACCTTACACTTAGGTATTTGATTCAATTTTAGTTTACTTATCAATATGGTGTAATGTAAAGGTCCCACTTCATCATTTTGCATGTGAATATCCAGCTTTCCATACACCATTTATTGCAGAGACTACCTTTCCCCCACTGAATGGTCTTGCTGGTCTTGTCAAAAGCCACTTGACCACATATGTGAGTGTTTATTTCTCTTCCATTCCATTGGTCTGTGATTCTGTCTTTATGCCAGTACAACAGTATTTGATTAATATATCTTTGCAGTAAATTTTGAAATCAAAAAGTGTCAGTTCTCCAAAACCATTCTTTTTTTAGATTGTTTTGATTATTCTGGGCCACTTGAAATTCTGTATGAAATTTAGGATGTATTTTTCTATTTCTACTCCAAAATGTCTTTAGGATTTGATTGTGATTACACTGAATCTGCAGGTCACTCTGGGTATTATTGACCTTCTAGCAACATCAAGTCATCCAAACCATGAACACAGATGTCTTTCCATTTATTAATACTATTTTTTTCAGTAACATTTTATAGTTTTCAGTGTACAAGTGTTTTGTCTCCTCAGTTTAGTTTATTTCTAAATATTTTATCCTTTTTGATGCCATTTTAATGGAATTGCCTTCTTAACTTCCTTGTTGGATTGCTTATTGTTAGTCTATTGAAACACAGGTGGCTTCTGCATGTTGATTTTTCATCCTGCCACTTTCCTGAATTTGTTTACTAGTTCTAACAGTTGTTTTGATTTTGGAGACATTAGAGTTTTCTACGTATAAGATCATGTTGCCTGTGAACAAAAGTAACATTACTTCTTCCTTTCCAATTTCTGTGCCTGTTCTTACTCTTTCTTCTCTTATTGTCCTTGCTAAACCTTGCAATATTATGTTGAAAAGAAGTAGCTAAAGCAGGCATTTTATCTTCCTGATCTTAGAGGAAAGGTTTCACTCTTTCACCATTGAGTATGATATTAGCAGTGGGTTTTTTCATATATTGCCTTTATTATATTGAGGAAATTTCTTTCCATTTCAAGTTTTTTCCCCCAGCTCTCATACTCATTTATTAATTTCCCATCATAACATAAAACCATATCAAGCTTTAGTAACTTCAGGAAGCATGGGACCTCATTTCAAGCTTCTTAAGGGTTTTTATCATGAAAGGATGTTGCACTATGTAAAATATGTTTTCTGCACCAGTCAAAATGATCATGTGGTTCTTTTCCCCTCATTCTGTTAAAGAGGTGTATTATGCTGATTCTGTGGACCCCCTGGTGGCTCAGTCAGTAAAGAAGGAATCCACTTGCAATGCAGGAGATGCGGGCTTGATCCCTGGGTCAAGAAGATCCCCTGTAGAAGAAAATGGCAACCCACCCCAGGATTCTTGCCTGGGAAATCCCATGGATAGAGGAGCCTGGTGGGCTACAGTCCATGAGACCGCAAGAGTCGGACACGATTTAGTGACTAAACCAAAAGAGGCTGATCTCTGTATATTGAGCCATTCTTGTATTCCCTTTACTGACTCCTCCCTTTCAGAGAGGCCCCAGTGGCCTTCAATAAAGGCTCAAGAGGGTTCCTCTCCTGGGGCTGACCAGCATCTCTATGTTATCCCACTTGAAGTTGCCATCAGCTCTCTCTGGATGATGAAAAGGGTCCCAGTGAATATCCTATTACAAGTCCCTCTGAGTATAGAATTTCAAACAGCATGTTCAAGTTTTGTAATTTCCAAAGAATGACAGGTAATGTTTATTGCAGTGGGGCTGGGAATAAAAGCCACACCATCTAACCCTAAACCCCCATCCCTTTGCTGTTACAGGAGCTATCACATGCGTGGAGTCATGTCTCATGTCTCCGTTTCCTTACCTGAGGCTCCTTGGATCCAGGCCCTAGGTCTGGCGCAGGCGCCCTCACTAAGCTGTGGACACCTTTCCAGTTGCCGCTAATGGAACGCTCCAATGTAATGACAATGACAAAGGAGCCTCACAGAAGTCATTTTATCACAGATGAAATGAGCATGGGCAGCCCCTGAGTCATCTCTGTTCTTACAATGTGCCCAGACAGTTTCTCTGGGGCTGATTTCACACATTTTCCTTTACCAGAACCCAAAGCTGAAAACTGAGGTTGGAGGACGGACTGGATGTCCTCTCCTATGGCGCATCTTGGCCAAATGTGCAAACAGGTTCAATCACAGGTCCAAATGTGAATATAAAAGGAAGTTTTAAGAAATGTGTACATAGATATCCAGATATCAGCCCCTTAGAATGTCCATGCATACATTTCTGATTTCCTGTCAATTGCTAAATGGTTTGTTTTAATGTAATCAGTTCCTGACATCTTCAGGGCTAATGAGTCAATTTAGATTAACGCAAGTGAAAATGAAAGTTGCTGAGTCGTGTCTGGCTCTTTGCAACCCCATGGACTATATAGTCTGTGGAATTCTTCAGGCCAGAATACTGGAGTGAGTAGCCTTTCCCTTCTCCAAGGGATCCTCCCAACCCAAAGATCAAACCCATATCTTCCGTATTGCAGGCTGATTCACAAGGGAAGCTCAAGAATAGTGGAGGGGGTAGCCTATCCCTTCTTCAGTGGATCTTCCCGACCCAGAAATCTAACCGGGTCTCCTGCATTGCAGGCAGATTCTTTACCAGCTGAGCTATTAGGGAAGCCCAGCTATCAGGGAAGATTAATGCAAAGCGCTCACCTTTTCAGTCCTGCCTTCCCACGACCATCCATATGTCCAGTGGATGTCAGGCAACAAACCAACGAGACATCAGAAACACCAGTATCCACCACAATGCGGCTAGTTGTTACCACCCATGAGAACTGGATTCATGTGGGTATATTAGGGAGCCATCCTCCAAATGTGAGTGAGAGGTGGGAACATGGTAAATAAGAGGGTAGGCAGGGATCCCCAGGATGAGACAAGAGAGGGAAGCACTGGGAACCAGCCTGGGCTCAGATGCCCCCTTAGCTGTGAGCAGTGGGAGAACTGGGGATGTGCAGCTGAGACAGATGTGGACACAGGGTCCAGGATGCCTCTGGGAGGGTATGACTCATCCAACAGAAACAGTGCTGTGAGCGGGGGTCTCTGCACCTCCAGGGGCAGCTGAGTGGGCCAACCCAGGGTCCCAGAGGTAGATGTGGGAAAAGGGAGCCAAAAGTGACCTCCACTGAGACTTAGAGACCAACAACCCTCCACTATCAATCCTTTGGAGAGAACAGTCTATTCTGTCAGGCCAAGGTGACCATCTGGCTTGATCAGCAGTTGTGTTCCATGTATAAATGAATATCCTGGAGTTCTGCTCTTATATCAGGTTTCCCAGGTGGCTCAGTGGTAAAGAATCTGCCTGCAATGTGGGAACAGCAGGAGATGCAGGTTCAATCCCTGGATTGGGAAGATCCCCTGGAGGAGGGCAGGCAACCCATTACTTTATTCTTGCCTGGATAATCCCATGGACAGAGGAGCCTGGCTACAGCCCACAGGGTTGCAGAGTTGGACATGACTGAAGTGACTTAGCATGCACAGCTCTTATAGGCAAATGTGTAGTGGTCACGGCCACAGATTCTGGAGCCAGACACTGGTTCTATACCTGCTCTGTTGTTTACAAGCTGTGGGGCAGTGGGGAAGATGTTTAAACACTCTGTGTCTCCATTTCCTTATCAACAGAATGGGCTTCTGTGACGATTTAACTTGAACAGTGCAGGTACATACTGTGTGCTCTGTGTCAGTTATAATTATACTTTTTTATCCTTCAAACACACAGTTAATAGAAGTCTCTTTTACAAATGTGTCAATCATTTCTGCCACACTTTTCTTGTTCCAAATCGCTCGGCCTGAGGCTCCAGTTCTGACCCTAGAATTATAGAAGTTTCCCTCAGGCAGTAGGTCCCTTTTTAAAGGTCACTTTTTAAAATGGAATAGGTGAAGAAATCATTTTCAGAATAAAGTTCTAAAGTCAGCACATGGGATGAAATCATGAATAATCAAAGCTGCCCTTGACATTCTGCCTTAGGGAGCCTTTGCAGTGCAGTGTGAGGACCCAGCATCTCTCAGTCACCCGCCATGGACAGTCTTCCTGCAGGGATGGACCAGACCCGTGTTTCTCCAGCTGGGCATCAGGTAAGGGAGACAACTTGCATGGAAAAGCCATTGTGTGAAAGACATGGGTCTCTATATGCTACAAGCAAGCTCAGAAGAGCCACGTAGCCACACTAGTGACTCATAGAACATGACCCTGATGACCAAAGATGAGCAGGTTCTTGTCTGTATCTCATACACTTTGTTACCAAGTCAGCCAGAGTCTCCCAGTGACGGACCCACTGTGTGAGACTCTCTCATGACCACAGGTATCACTGTAACCAGCTCCTTCCCTGGGGTGAACTGTGCTGCCAAGACTGAGCTGTAGGAGGTTCAGGACTGCCTTCCCACCAGGACCCAACAGCTAGCTAGCCTCCTGTTCTCACAGAGTTTATTGAGTACTGCCTCATCCTTGAGAGTCAGTTTCTACTTTTTGAGGCAACGGGATACAATTTATATTCAGAGATATTATCTAAGTGTATCACTTGGCTCAAAAAATGGAATTCATGGTTTGGATTTTCCTTTCTAATCTCTGATTATAAGCTGTCTGAGCTTACCACTGACCATTAGAATTCAGGGCTTTCTTGCTGGTTGAATGAGAACTGGGACAGACACTGAATTCCCCTGCAGGCAGGCCATTGAAAAGTCTGTTTCTATTTTCTGTGAAGATACAAAATCATGCACCAGAAGGAATCTTGGGACATTTTGTTGTGTTCCCCCAAAGATATAGTGCAGACGTCCCTGAGGCAAAACTTTTGTTTCCCTACCATGAAATCTGCCTTAAGATGGTGCTGCATTAGACATCGCGTGCCATACTTTAGCGAGAAACCTTACTGAAGAAGTACTCAGATGTTAGTGGAAGTATCCAGAGCTGGGCATAAAAGTACATAAACCATGAAGGGTGCTGCATTTAGCGTTAAGTTCTGCATGTTTCCATAGAAACAACACAAAATCTGACCAAGGAAATGAACACTGAATGTAAAGCATTTGTTTAATTTTAATGTGAGTAGTTTTTAAGCTGCTTGTTCCCAATGCTATAGAAATGTTCACATGGTAACAGTAAATGCCTTTAATCTCTTTTGGTTTTTAATTGGTTTTTCTGGTGGATTGATTCCTTATAAATAAATGGGGGGACATGAAGCAATGCAAACAGAGCCAGAACCATAGCAATGAAAGGGCAAATGAAAGCAGAGTCTGGTGGGATTTGTAATTAGAACCAACCCATCTCAGGCACAGATCCAGAAGACCCTTCTATTCCAGAGCCGCAGTTCTATCAACACAGGCCCTTCCACATTCCTAATTTGTTGCTTTTAATTATGTTTTCCAGATACACTGAATAGTGGTTTCTCTGATTAGAGTTGCCATCTGCTGGATTCCAGAGCACAGCTAGTCCTGAGTGGGACGG
This sequence comes from Capricornis sumatraensis, assembly GCF_032405125.1. Taxonomy (NCBI): domain Eukaryota; kingdom Metazoa; phylum Chordata; class Mammalia; order Artiodactyla; family Bovidae; genus Capricornis; species Capricornis sumatraensis. The sequence continues at coordinate 52,407,882 of NC_091085.1, read as the reverse complement.
GTCTTCTGTTTAAGGTTGTTTCCTGAGCTGAGTGCAGGTCACCCAGGTATGCTTGCCCAGGTGGAAATCTACTGGGCTATGTACTGTGATTTGTAATTGAATTTCAACAAAAGGAAAAATAAGTCATTCCCTGAGATAACCAAGGACATTCTGTTTTAAGCAACAGACCCCATTGTTTTTATTAGCTTCAGGCCTTCCTTCCCAGGTGGCTCAGTGGGTAAAGACTCCACCTGCAATGTGGGAGATGCAGGTTCGATCCCTGGGTGGGGAAGATCTCCTGGAGGAGGGACGGCAACCCACTCCAGTGTTCTTGCCTGGAGAATCCTCATGGACAGAGGAGCCTGGCAGGCTGCAGTCCATAAGGTTGCAAAGAGTCAGACACGACTGAAGCAACAGCGCATGCATGCATCCCTGTGAGAAGACCATGTATCTCCACTCTGCTCGATTCAGGGGTGCTCAAGCACCAACTTGCTTCAGCCAAATAAGTGTGGGAGGGAATGTGTGTGTCACTTCTGTCCAAAGGCTTTGAGTCCCTCCCTCCCCTGCAAGTCTATCCCTCCCCTCCCCCATCTTTGTTTTCCCCACTTCTCTCTCTCCCCCTCCCCCACTTGCCAGTCCTTTGGTTCACGGTGCCTTTTACCTGTGCCACTGGCTGACATCCCATGGGAAAGGCAAAGGGGGAAAGGCCTCGGGGGAGAGACAACAGCAACGGGGCATGTTAAGGGGAGGCTGGGGTAGCAGGGTGATTGAGGAGGGAGGAGGAAAGTAAGGAGGAGAGAGCAAGGCGCCAGGGGATGGAAGAAGACAGGAGGGAGGGAGACACAGCCTGGACTGTGTGGAGCTGGGCCTCCTGCTGGGAAGAAGAGCCTGGGAGTGAAATAGTCAACAGGAGGGACGGGTTAGTGAACTGATGAGCTGATCAGGGGTCATGGACATGCCCAGTGACACAATACCATCTACATTAGCAACCAAAAAAGTTAAATACTTAGTATAAATCAAAATACGTGCAAGATCTGTATGAGGAAAACTATAAATGAAATCCAAAAAGAACGAAATAAATACATATACTGTGATGTTATGAATAGAGAAACTCAGCATTGCCAAATTCTCAGTTTTTCCCAAACTGGTTTATAGATTTGGTGGAATCCCAATGAAAACCTCAGCAAGTTATGTTGTGGACATTAACAAACTGATTCTAAAGATTATATGGAGAAGCAAAAGACCCAGAGTAGTCAACATGACATTGAAGAAAAAGGATAAAGCTGGAAGACTAATGATAACCCAACTTCAGGCTACAGTATTAAGAGCATGTGGTACTGGTGAAAGAATAGACATGTGAATCAGCGTAACAGGATAGAGAGCCCAGAAATACATCCACATAAATACAGTTTTTCAACAAATATTGAAACAACTGCCTTTAACATCTACATTTTAAAAAACTGAATCTAGGAATTCCCAGGTGGTACAATGGCTAAGAATCTGCCTGCCAATGCAAAGGACATGGGTTTGATCCCTGATCCAGGAAGATTCTACATGCTATGGAGCAACCAACCCCATGTGCCGCAACTGCTGAAATCTGTGTGCTCTAGGGACTGTGACAAAGAGTAGCCCCCAATCTCCAAAGCTAGAGGAAAGCCCTCGAGCACCAATGAAGACCCAGCACAGCCCATAAATAAATAAAATTATTTTTCAAAAAACATCTGAATCTAAACATAGATCCTACACATTTCACAAAAACTAACTCAAAATGCATCCCAGGCCTCAACATAAAATGCAAAATTCTAAAATTCCTGGGAGATAATTCGGGAGAGAACCTAGATGACCTTGAGTATACCAATGACTTTTTAGAAAGGACACCAAAGTCATAATTCATGAAGGAAATAATTGATAAGCTAGACTTGGTTAAAATTTTTAACTTCTGTTATGTGAAAGACACTGTCAAGGGTTTAAAGAGATAAGCCACGGCTGATAGAACACTGCTATCCAAAAATATAAAGAACTCTTAAAACTCAACAATAAGGCAACAAACAACCGAATTTAAAAACAGGCCACCAATCTCTAATTGGTTTCCTTAACCAGTCTCATGAAAGAAGATATACAGATGGCAAATAAGCACATGGAAGCATGCCCCATGTCACCTGTCATCAGAAAAATGCAAATTAAAGCAACAATGAAATTCTACTATGCACTTATCAGACCAGCCAAAGTCGAGAACACTGATACCACCAATTTCTGCAATTGGACCTTTCTTGCAAAATTCAACTTAAAATGGATTAAATATATCAAACAAGACCTGAAACCATAAAACTCCTAGAAGAAAACATACTGGAAATCTCCAAGTAAGACTACATCTGGAATGGGAGGAAATACTTTCAAATCATATATCTGATAAGGGGTTAATGTTGTTGTATGGCAATACCAATACAATATTGTAAAGTAATTACCCTCCAATTAAAATAAATAAATTTTTTAAAGTATTTTTTTAAAAAAGTATTCATACGACTCAAAACAAAAAAAGCAAACTATCTGATTTCAAAATGGCAAAGGAACTGAGTAGACATTTTTCCAAAAAAGACATATAGAATTTCAGCAGAATCATAGGAGGGTGCTTGATGTCACTAATCACTGGGGAAAGGCAAATCAAAACCAAAGTGAGCTATCGCACCTCACATCTGTTAGGATGGCTATCCCCAGAAAGACTAGAGATAAGTGTTGGTGAGGATATGGAGAAAAGGGAGGCTTGGTGCACTGTTGGTAGGAATGGAAACTGATGCAACCGCTATGGAAAAAAATTATGGAGTTTCCTCAAAAAACTAAAAATGGAGTTGCTATATGGTCCAGGACTTCTACTTCTGGATATATGTCCAAAGAAAACAAGATATGTATAGTATATATTCCCATGTTCAGTACAGCACGATTCTCAACAGCCAGGATAAGGAAACATCCTAAAGGTCCATCAGTGGGAGAATGGATAAAGAATATGTGATTACATATATATATATATATATATATATATATATATATATATATACACACACACACACATATACATATACATATATATACATATATATATTACATGTGTGTGTGTGTGTGTGTGTGTGTGTGTGATAGCTAGCTGGCTAGCTAGCTGTGTAAATGTATATGCTCAGTCATGTCCAACTCTTTGCGACCCCAAGGACGATAGCCCACCAGGCTCCTCTGTCCATGGGAATTCTCCAGGCAGGAATACTGGGGTGGGTTGCCATACCCTCCTCCAGGGGATCTTCCTGACCCAGGGATTGAACCCAGGTCTCCGGCGTGGAAGGCAGATTCTTTACCATCTGAGCCACCAGGGAAGAAGCCCTACATATACATACACATATACATGTATCTATACTTATAAATGTACATATACAATGGGATATCATTTAGCCATGAGAAAAAGGGAAATTCTGCCATAGGACCACGTGAACAGACCTTAAGAGCATTGTGCTAAGTAAAACAGCCAGACAGAGGAAGAAAAATACTGCATGACTTATATGTGGAGTCATAAACAGCCAAACTCATAGTTAGAGAGACTAGAATGGTAGTTATCAGGGGCTCAGTGAGGGGAATGGGGAGATGTTAGTCAAAGGGTACAAATTTCCAATTATAAAATGAATAAGTTCTGGGGGTCTAATGTAGGGCATGGTGATTACAGTTAATAATACTTATTATATGCTTGAACATTACAAAGAGTAAATCTTAAGTGTTCTCACCATAGAAAAGGATCAGTAATTATGTGATATGATGGGGATATTAACTTTTGCAGTGTATAGGTACAAACATATATGTTCAAATCAACATATTATAAGTATACCTTATACCTGCACAAATTAATATGTCAATTATACCTCAATAGGACTGGAAAAAATAAGTGAGCTGTCAAGCCATGAAAAGACATGGAGGAACCTTAAATTCACGTTCCTAAGTGAAAGAAGCCATCTGAAAAGGCTGCCTACCGTATGATTCCAACAATTGACATTCTGGAAAAGCAAAACTATAGAGACAGTGAAAAGATCAGTGGTTGCCAGGGTTTGGGGTGGGAGGGAGTGAGGGATAAACAGTTGAAAAACAAAGGATTTCCAGGGCGGTGAAAATGGTCTGTATGATGTTATAATGATGGGTCCAAGTCGGTGCACAGCTGTCCAAGCTCATACATACAGAGCCAAGAGTGAACCACAAAGTAAGCTATGGACTTTGAGTGATAACAATGAGTCAGTGTAGGTTCTTCAGTTGTGACAAATGTACCATCTGATGGGGAGTGCTGAGAAAGAGGGAGGCTGTGCATGTGTGGGGAAGTGGGTTATACGGGAAGTCTCTGTATTATTTCCCTCAATTTTGTTGTCCACCTAAAACTTCTCTTTTCAAATACACAGTATTTTAAAATAATGATTCATTTTTTTACTTAAAAGCATGGGAATGCCTCCAAAGAGGCCTGTTATTAAATGCTAGCCAAACACAGCAGCTGCCAAGATCTCTGAGACTCGGGCCTCTCTCCCTTGTTTGAAGCAAGATTAACAAGTGTTGGAGGGGAGCCCCAAAGTCAAGCCAGACGCCATGTGGGACTGCTCTGTAAACAGGAAGCAGAAGGAACCTGAAGAGGAAACAGTCTTCAGGGGCCGGCAGGAGCCCCCACTCCATGGACAGGACAAGGGTAAACCCCACTGAGGAACTCAGGGGACAAAAGATGGGGTGGGTAGATCACAATAGAAATATAAACTCAACCTGCTCCACCTGAACCAGAGGCCACGGTTTAACAAGCTCCTTGGGTGCTTCTGAGAGGCACTGGTTTGGAAGACAGATGTTCAAGGAGCTCTTTGGGGTCCTGGCTGCTCATAACTCACAATCTGAGGGGGGCTGGGCCGCTGGCGGAAGGCAGCTAAAAACTTCAAGCCCCACAAACATCTAATCTGGGTGGACAGTTCCTGACTTCCAGTTTGCAGGAAGTAAATGATTAAATTACAATCCACTGCTCAGCTGCCCACTGAGCCATCACAGGCATTCTCAACACAAATGTCCCCTCCTCGGGGGAGACTCCCTGATCCTCCGTCAACTCCCAGTCATCCCTCCTCACCCTGCATTTTCTACATAGCATGTCTGTCTTTCTGGGTCCCCAAGCTCCTGGACGTCACGTCAGCAGAGCCTGGCTACATGGTGGGTATGTTGAGTATGTGTGTGTGTGTTGTGTATGTGCAGGTGTGTATGTTGCGGGGAGGGGGAACCTGCCTGAGTCCAGAGCCCTGAGCAGAGAGGGGTGGGAATAAATGTCCACCTCCCCTCCTCCTTCCCTCTGCTCTCCTGCTGGCACCCCTGATGTCCAAACCCACAGATGGAGGTCAGAGGTCAGCCTCTCAGACAGAGCAAGACAGAGCGAGTGTGGGAGCTAAAAGAAGGGAAGAGTGAAGTGTCCAGGGCAGAGAAGATATGGTATCTCTGCCCCTCACTCTTCTGCACCCAGTCTGCCCCACCCCGGCCTGCCACACCTGCACCCTGAATACCGCGAAGCCAGCCCCTCTGCAGAAGCAAACTTCTTCCATGAAACCAGGCTTGACTTGAGGGGTGTGTCTATACCCTCAGCTCTGCCTGCTTCCTGCCTCCTGCTCACTCCTGGGTTGGGGGGCGGCTGCCCCTTTGCAGGAAGACCCCACAGTGGGTTCTCCTGCACTGGGCGCCTGAGAGTCCAGGACCTGCCCTCAGAGCCTGAGTAATGCAGTCTCCTTCCCTCCCTCCTCTTTCACTGGAAAACCAGAACCACCACGAATTTTCTTTTAGAAATTAATATTCATGAAAAATCTAATAATGTAAATTTATGGTTGCATTAGAGGCAAAATTAAAGGAATAAATAACCCATAAGTTTGTAATGTGTTGTCCTTAAGCAGAAATATCTCCTGCTTAATCTCCATGCTTCCTACTGAATTATTTAAACTGAGATCACTCAGCCACCTGGGTCTTGTCTGCAAAGTGCAAGTCAGTCCCCCACCCCAAGGCAGAAGCTGTCTTGGGCAGTGCCAGGCAGGACGCAGGTGAGAAACACTCTGCACGCCCTGGAGAGTGAGTTCCTTGGGCATCAGGTCCAAGAGCACTTTGAGGGTCCAGGTCATGGCTACCTGGGGATCCATCATATGCTCCAGGGTGATGTGGGAACCTCATCTGAGACAAAGCCCCTCCCCCAGGCTCCCTGAGGCCTGCTCCCCACCCCTGATGGGTCTAATCACAAGCAGGAGAAAACCTGGCCTGGTCACCTGAGCCCATAGTTCAGCCCACCTTCTGTGCCCTGTGCTGATGTCACTGTGATCAGCAGAGGTTGGGTTCTGGGGTCACTTCCTGTGGGAATCTGGGGGATCCAGCACAGCACAGTTTTCCCCTGGAGGATGGATCTGCTCCTGGCAGGGCTGCAGGGCTGTGCTGGGGGCCCCTCCTAGGACTGGGTGTGTCTGGTCACCTCTGCATCTCTGCCCACTGGCTCAGCAGCAAGGGCAGGAGAGTCAGCTTCTTGAGCAGGCGTCTTGCTCCCACCTGAGAGCTGCTCAGCCCAGATCCCTCCCCATCCAGGTCCTGTCCTCATGGAGGGTGATGCTGAGGGCCCTGCCCCATAAATGCATTTCCCTGGACTTCCTCTTCTGACCCCCAAGTGTACACAGAGGAACAGGGGGCTCAGAGTTGACGTGGGTCCTGAATCGGAAACAAACCTTATATCTGATAATCACTCCACATACAGCACCCAGTGTGGATGCTGCTCCCTACTTGAGTTTGATTTCAAAGCAAGACCACCTGCCGACTGTTCAGGGAGGGGAGACTCACTCAGTGTATCCTTAGTGGTCACAGTGGGAAGACCCATCCTGCAGGAGAACACCATGGGCTGGGACCAGACTTGGAGCGCTGCCGCCTCCTGAGGCTTCCTGATGGGGTTGTCAGTGTCCAGGGCTCATCTCCACAGTCTGGATGCTCAGTGTCCCCAGGATTAGGGCTCTTGTCTCATAGCCCTGGTGCTGCAGAGGGGAAGGGGGCACTGACCTCCTTGTTTGAGAATCTGCCTGGAGCTGGAGCCGTTCTCAGCACTGTGATGGAGATCCTGCCCCAGAGCTACATCTGCATGGAGCAGAGTCCAAGGCCAGTCCCAAGCCTGGGCTCTCAGAGCCCAGGAATCAGGACACCGGGAGCAGCTGCAGAGGTAAAGGGGTTCTCAGGCCCCACCCCAGACTAGATCTGACTCTCCCAGAGTCCGATTCTGCAGGGAGAAGCTAAAAGTCTGACATGCTTGAACCTTCCCAGTGGCAGGGACCTCACCCCGGGTGAAGCAAGCAGCCCCTTCATGGGATTGTGAGAAACACCTTCCCTGTGGGCCCAGGTCAGCCATCCTCAGCTCTCAATGCAGCCCAGCTCTGCAGGTGGCTCTTCTCCATCCTCTACCCCCAGGTTCCTCCCTGTCCTGAATTTTGGCCCCCAGCAGAGCCCCTGTATACCGCCTCCCAGCTGTTCCCTCTGAACAGGGAGGTATCCCAGGACCCCTGCTCCAGGTGCTGCCTCTCCCTGCAGACCTCCCCCACTTCCCTCCTGCAGCCTCAGGGGCAAAGCAAACATCCCACCGCCCCCTCAAGTCAGGTGTTAGGGCCCCTTTGACAGATGGGAGTTAGAGGGGAAAGAAGATTCTGCCAGATGGTGTGTTTGCGTTTTGCATGCTCCAGGCCTCCAACTGCTGCGTCAACATTTATGATGCAGGAAAGAGTGAAACCTCACCTGCAGTCTGGTCTCTACTGATCCTTGACATGGAGCCCATGGGCACTGGGGTTTACGGAGCCAGTCATCTTGTGGTTCCAATCTCGGGCTGGGCTGGAGGCAGGAGGCCTGCTCACAAAGGAGCTCCATTATTCCTGTCTGGAGTTCAAACTGCCCCTTCTGCAGCTTAAATCTGCAGTGACAGCCACAGAGCAGGAAACCCACCTGCCCTTCATCCCTGAGCACAGCTCAGGTGATACCTGGAGTAAGTAGGGTTTGAAGGGCCCCTAGGAGGCTCAGACCCACACTCAGGGCTGTATTTCCTGCAAAGCCACTCATCTGGTGACTCATGCAGGTGTGAACAGTGGATGAAACTTGCTTCCTGCCCCACAACTAGCCCTGAGTGCACCAGGGGAACAGAAGACAGGGAGCTGTGGGGACCCTCTGACTGTGGGTGCAGGAGCAGGTCCAGCTGTTCTCTGGAGACAAGTCAGCTCCATCCTGCGGGCAGAGAAATGGTCTGAGGGTGAAAGCAAGGACCCCATCCATTTCCCAGTCAGGTGCCCCATGGCCCAGGGCTGCTACACCTGTGAAGTCCTTGGGGTCAGACCCCTGGGGAAGCTCTTCTGGGTTCTCACCGGGGAGGGGGTCACTGCCCAGGGGGTCCTCAGAGGCCTTGACTGTGGAAAGCTGCCTGAACCCCTCATGGCTGCACCCTGCAAGTTCCTTCATGGAGAAATGGGGTCTATTCTAGGAAGAGGAACTCCATCTTCTTCTCCAGCAACACTGCCTCCACTGTGAATGAGCTCCTAACCTAGGGACCTTGTGCTTGTTTAACAAGCTTGAGCATAGAAGGCCCAGCTTCAGACTAGACAGATCAATGCATGATAAAGGGTGGCTCATAAAGCTGACTGACTAAGAGATTTTGTCTGGAATAGAGTGACAGATGAGGAAAGAGTTCTGCATTGATGCTTCAAGACCAGGAGCTGGTGCCCCTGACTGAGGACAGGGGCCTATGTCCACAGAGGGGCACTGAGCCCCTCCTCCAGGCTGTGTTTCTCCATCAAACCTTGACTGAGCTCACATAGCCAAGGCAAGACCAAGGGAGCTGGGGAGACACTGCTGGCTCAGTGCAGATACAACAGGATAACTAAGAAGACAACAAGGCCAGTGCAGACACACCTGGGGCACTGGTGAGTCATCCCAGGTCACTCTAGAAACAGAGAGGAACTAAGAAATCCCAGACCAGAATTCCCCTGCCAGAGGAATTTGGGAGATAATCTAGGTCAGTGTAGACACTGGAGAGCAACTAACAAACACATGCCCGATCACTGTAGACATTTGAGGGGAATTGGGGAAGATCCTAGTTCATGGTAGACACAGCAGGATAATGAGCGGATAATCTCAAGCAGTATAGACATGTGGAAAACATTCTAGGTCAGAGCAAACACAGCAAAGGTCTGGGAAAATTTCCCAGGCCTGTGTAGACTCACCAGAGGAAATAGGGAGCTAACCAAGTCCGTAAAGCAGGATAAAGAGAATCCTGGGTCAATGCAGGGAGTGGGTGCAGTCAGTGTAGACACGGCACAGGAACAAGGGAGACCACCCCTGGCTAGTGAAGACACACCAGGAGAACTGAGGAGATATCCAGTCCAGTATAGATGTGACTACAGGACTCATGCAACATCTCAGTCACTGGAAACAACAGGCTGGAAGTTTTCAGCACCCTGGAGAGGTCCGAGCCGATCCAGGAGGCTAGTAGAAGTCGTGTCAGTCGCTCAGTTTCTGACTCTTTGCAACCCCGTGGGCTGCAATCTGTCAGGTTCCTCTGTCCATGAGATTATCTAAGCAAGAATACTGGAGTGGGTTGCCGTTCCCTTCTCCAGAGAATCTTCCTGGACCAGAGATTGAACCCAGGTCTCCTGCGTTTCAAGCAGATTCAGGGAGGCTGGAGGTCCTTTATTCAGGGCCAGAATGGAGTAAGCAGACTGTTTCCACATGCTGACCCTAGGATGGGCATCTGCTTTCACTAGCTGCTTTGAGAAGCTGTCCCTCCGTGTTTGCAAACCTCACAGTAGGGACCATACTCCAGCCTGGGGGAAAGCTCCTCTAGTAAGTCAGGGCAATCATGTTCTCCACTCTGCCCTGTTTCCTATCTTTCATCAGCAGGGACTGATTCTTCTGCAGCATTTGGCCATTTGGATCTTGGTCCTAGGTTTCCCCTCATCTTTATATGAGAGTTTCCTTTGTGACCTTTTCTCCAACACCTGGTTTGCAGGAACTGTATTAAACGGGGCCAACATTTCTCTACTTAATAATTCAATACTTGGACCTGCTGTCAGGCCAAGTAATTTACAACCGAAAGGAAGCTCAGGCTGCCTTCCTCAGTAGATCACGTACGCTCTGACCCTAAAGCACTCTTCCGTAAGGACACTGTCCTTCCTAAGAAGAGCTGTGCCTTTTACAAGGCTATTTAATGCTTCAAGCTATTATGATGGCGTGAGGAAAATTACTGTGATGATAGCTGTCTTTGCCACTTATAAATTCCCAGGATGTTTACCATATAAATATTACCCAAGGACACCACTTCCTCTTAATGACCTGAGTGATAAACGCCTCTTGCTGGGAGCTATGCTAAGCCAGCCCCTCTGTCCAAAGAAGGGGAGACCCAGCAGCTGTCCAGGTTGGGGACCCTTCCACGAGTCAGGGACTTAATTCTCAGCTATGGGTTGCAGACCAGTTATATCAGAAATGACTTGGCAAGGGAATAAAAAACTATTTAGTACAAAGGAAACGATTTTTTAAATTATTTTTTAAAGATTTTTTTTTTAAATGTGGGCCATTTCTTTAGTCTTTATTGAATTTGTTACAATATTGCTTTGGCTTTATGTTTTGGGTTTTTGGCTGCAAGGCATGTGGCATCTTAGCTCCCCAACCAGGGTTCGAACCCACAGCCCCTGCCATTGGAAGATGAAGTCTTAAACCACTGGACTGCCGGGGAAGTCCAAGAGACTTTAATACGGAGTTTTATTCCCTACTCCCTAAAGCTTTGCTCTAAATACTTGGCTAGAAAGACTCCCGGAGTCCCATCCACTACTTTCCACAGTGCTAGTGGTGTTTACATCCTCTAACTCTAGGGAATGTCCAAGCAAGGGCAGACAGCCCGGGCCAGGACTGCTCTGTTCTGGAAGATTCTTCACATCGACTCAGCTTTACATGAGCTCGGCAAGTTTTCATTGTGTCTGTCAGTCACAGTGTGTCCCTGGGAATTCTGAGTTTGCAGGTTCAGGCAGCCACTTCTAGGAGGAGGAGAGGGGTAGCTTTGGGTGCAAAGGAGGCCTTAGGAACTGGAGCAGATGTGACCCCAGACCGCATATTCAGGGGTGCACCAAGGGAACTCTGTGTGCCTGGGAGTCTCCCCATTGTCCCTGCCTGAGCCTCCATTTCCCCATGGGGTGAGAAATGCCACCTTGGTCAATGAGTGCATCTCAGCCAGTTCAGACGTTCAGAGTCCTGACGGAAGAGGATCCAGCTCAGGGCGTTCACAGGTTGGTCTCATAAAGAGCTTGTTCTCAGAGCTGTGGGCAGAGCACAAGGGACCCACCAGGGAGGCTACACATCAGGGACTAGCCAGGAGAGGTGGTCACCCTCTCCCTTAGGCCTGGGAGGAGAGATTGTCACAGAACCCAGGGAGGGCAGTGGCCCTGAAGGACTGCCAGAACCACAGACACGGCAGGGAGGGATCCGGGAGAAGTTTCTCTGCTTCCCCCCTCCTCCTGCCTCTCAGCCTCCCCCTTGGGCCGCCCTTTGGGCCAGACTCAATGGAGGAGGATGCTAACGGCATCTGAGGGTTACAGTCCATGAGAGAGCAGAGCTGAGAGGCCAGCGGATGGAGCGTGACCAGCTCAGAGTCTCCCTCATCAACTCCATCCTCAAGTTGTTGGAGGGGAGGGTCTTCATGGGGCCCAGGCAATGGAGGGTGGGTGTGGGGTCTGGAACCTGATGTTGTCTGCCCAGTTTCATGGGGTCATGATGACTGAGGCCATGCTGTCCCTTGTTCTCCTTGGTTCTCACCGTGGTCCATGTGGTAACTGCTTCAGACTCACCATCTTGACTGTGGTGCCCATGTCAGTCTCTATCGCCCTCCCCCAGCCAAGACACCCTTGGTGCCACAGAAGTAATTTTCTCTGACACTCTGGGAATGTGGGGGATCCCGTGCAGCTATCGTCATTGACATAGCCCCCCTCTGCAGGCAGAGAGCCCAGGAGACTTCCCGCCTCCACAGCTCCACCTGGAAAGAAAGCAAGGTCCCCTTGTAGTCTCAGATCTTCCCACCTCATTCAACCAACACAGGGTCAGTTCCAGGCCCTCTTCTCCTGCTTCCTGTCCAAACCTCATCTTACCACTGTCTAGAGTGGCCACTGTTGTCTTATTTGGAGATGACAAAAATGAACCCAATAGCCCTCCAAGTCTATGCTGTGAGTCTACCAAAGCCAAAACACGATTTGTGAGTCAATCATTCCACAGCATCAACTTTTCCCTAAAAAGCTGTAAAACCAGTCTTGACGTAATGGAGAAAGGGGTATGGACCAGAAAGAAGAAAATATCCTATAGGTTAATTCATTAAACTTTAAGTGGAGTCTTTTCTGATAACTCTCAAATTGATCATCAGCCAGGAGATGGGAGGAGCATCCAGAAGGAGGAAGGGCTGAGCCAGGGGTCTTGCAGTCGTCGGAACAGGCTGAGTGATCTGTGCAAACCCCTCTTTCCTTCCTCACTCCCTTCCTTCCTATCTTTCTTTCATGGAAAATAAGGATGAAGGCTGAGTCCCTGCTCTGGGCATTTATTAACAGAATAGACACGGGGCATATGGGATGAGGAATTATGTGCTGTGGAGGCAGCTTGGTGTCAAAGGAGACCATTTCCCAAGGGGATATATGGAGTCTTGGAGAGGGCTTTAGATTTCTGTAATACACAGAAGAGAAGACTGAGGGAAAAACCACCTCAGGTGTTGGTCTATAAATTGTGCAAGAGAATTAGCAATTTAAGTATCTAGGGGGAAAAAAGAGCATTTTATAATGATGCAATTTGATAGCACGCATGAATGAAACGTATTTCTCTTATTTTCTTTTCTCTGGATTAGTAGAATACAACTAGTGTTACAGAACCTGAATTCTTATTGCAACCCATTGAGCTGAATCTTATGAACAAGCATCTGAATTCCCTCCCTTTGCCAGGCACTCTCGGATGGCTGCCCCAAAGCTGCTCCATCCCTTTCTCCCTTGCAGCCTTCAGGCAGACAGGCTGCAAAGTCAAGCAGAAGTTTCCCATCTTCTTTGTATCAGCCTCAGGACACCTCACTACAAGTCACTCTAATACCCTCTGCCCAGACGACTCGCAGGCAGCTTTGTGAGCCAAGCTCCTCTGACTCAGAGAACAGTGTAGGCTCCAGCCCACTTTCCTCCTCCCACCTGGCTTCTTCTGGCCTCAACTAATGAAAAGGGAGTTCCCTACCCTGCCTCCCTTCACACAGGGTCACAAACCTATCATTAAATGTCTTTATTTAAGAGAGCTTTCCTGCCCAGCTCTGCTCCCAAGGGCGGGATGGAATTGATGCAAAATCCATCACTGAATGGGCCTGGACATTTAATCAATGAGGCAGCATGGAGCCCCTGTGATTCAGAGGTGCTGGGAGTCAGGCAAGGCTAGAAGAGCATCCAGAGTGAGTGGGAGGGTGGTTTTTACTTTTGACCCTGTTCTCCCACACTCCAGCAATCAGCAGTCTATTCCACGTAATGTCAGCTTTGCAGCAGAATTCCATGTCAACAGGAGTATTTGCACATGTGTTCATTTAATAACTCCACATTCATTCAATAAGTTCTTACATGCCTACTGCATGTCAAGCACTGTTCTAGACCCTGTGAAGAATGAACAAACAATTCAGCTTATATTCAACTGAGTTTATATTCTTGTGATGGAATAACTATTTGGTGATGATGGTGGTGATGGTGATGAAGGGGATGACGATAGTGATGATGGTGATAGGTGTGATGGTGCTGAAGATGACGAAGATGGGGATGCTGACAATGGTAACGGGAGCAGCAGCAGGGGGGCAGCAGCTGGAGCAATCACGTGAGTAAAGGCTTACCTAGCACTCAAGCCTTCACTCATAGGATTAGGACTTATTATGAAGCGGACACTATTATAAAAATTTTGCCTGTGTTACTTGACTTCATAACAACTGTGGTAGGTGCTCTCATTAACCCTAATTGGTAAATGAAAGACTGAGGTACAAAGAGGCCAATTCACTCTCCCAAGTTCACACAGGAAGCTACGATGCTGGGATTCAGAGCAAGTTCCGTAATCAGTGGGCTCAAAAATTACATTCCAAATAGACAGGCAAATAATTTCAGACAGTGACAAGTACAATGAAGAAAATTAAAGAGGGTGACGTGAGAGTGACTTGGTGTGAGAAGACTGCATTAGGGAAGGCCTCTTGAGGAGGTGATGCTAGACTTAAGACCAAAAGGATAAAGCATGTGGGAATAGGTTTCATACAGGCGGAACAGCAAGTGCAAAGGCCCTAAGGTAGGAGTGAGCCCAGAGTGTTCAAAGAAAAACAGGAAGGTCAGAGAGGCTGAAGCAGAATTAACAGGGGGAAATGGGCACTGAATAAAGAAGGAAAGGAGGGGCCAGGCCATGTAGGGCCCCACAGGCCGTAGGACACAGTGTCGGAGTTGCCCCAAGTGGATGAGGTGTTATGGAGCCCATGGAGGGAACGGCTTCAGCCACTCCATAATCACTGAGTCTGGACCATGGTGCAAGTAGGAGTCTCTGGGGTATGATGGGAGATGGATGATCAGAACTGCTGTCTAGTATTTATAAACAAATACTGTACAAGTTGGGGGAATGGGGCTTCCCTGGTGGCTCAAAGGGAAAGAATTCACCTGCAAGGCAGGAGCTGCAGGAGAGCTGGGTTCGATCCCTGGAACAGGAAGACCCCTTGGAGGAGGAATGGCTACCCACTCTAGTATTCTTCCTGGAGAATCCCATGGACCGTGGAGCCTGGCAGGCCCATGGGATCACAAAGAGTCAGACACAACCTAAGTGACTTAGCACACATGCACATACCGCACAAGTGAAAGCCCTCTCCGAGGTCATCAGGTTTTCAAAACTCACTTTAACACCCCATTCCCAATAACTAGAGTGCTCTGACCTGTCCCAGCACACGGACTTGCAAAGCAAGGGGTTTTAAGACGGTTACAGCGAGCCAAGGTGAGGGGCCAGGGGTTGAAGATGGGATCAAGCTTGTGGGATCAACACAGAGTCCTATCCAGGTAGGACTCCACAGCACCATAGAAGTTTTGTTCCCCTGCCAGGTCATTGGGAGACTGTGAAGGATTTGTAAACAGAGGCAGCTTTGCCAGCATGAAATCATCTCAGTCTCCTTGGAGGCCTGAGTCAGCCAACACTTCTGCAGGCGGCGGCAGCAGGCGGCAGTGGGCGGGCTTTGCCGTCTTGGGCAAGGCTGAAATGAAACATCTTACCCTGGCTCCTGCCACCCACAGGAAAATCAATGATCAGAGGAGGGAAGCAGAGATGAGCGAGAGGACAGGAAACCCAGACATTCCTGCAGTCCACGAGAAATTCATCTCATATTTATAGGTTTTATGTTTCACTTAAGGAAGTTTGAGTTAGAATTCTATCACTTGTTACCGAAATGGGCGAGCTCGTACAGCTACCTAAAAAAGAGAGAGAGAGAGAAGAATCAGCTAAAAACTAGCAAATAGCAAGAAGAAATGTTCACTTTTTTAAACTGACAAATTCAATGTGGTGGATGGAGAGAGAAATCACTTCTCTCCCAAAATGAGTCATTGTTGCTGCCGCCCACTGAGAAATCGGCGAGGCGCCTGCTGGGCCCCATTCGGACATCCTAAGGGCAGTGCATCAGGGATGCTTCAGGGAATTTAGCCGGGGAGGCGGAGCTGATTTTATTTTCTTCTCTTCATGTTCCCTCTAATGGCCTTTTTCAACTCTGCCATCATTTTGCCTTTCATTTCACCAAGATAAATTCTAATTCATGGGCTCATTAACCCCTCTTGCTATTCTGAGCTTGTTTGATATGATGTCCTGGAGGTTAGGTTCTTTCACAGGGATTGAAGGCGCTGAATCAGGGCTTGGCGATGCCATTAAAGTCCGTTCTCAGGGAAACCAAAATATGCCTTGTCATCATCACTCCTGTACTCCGGGCTGGAAATGAGCAAAAATCCTGTCACCAGAGATGGGGCCTCAGTGAGGGTCTACCATCTCCTGGCACATCCTGGAGAAGAGGGGACACGTTTCTTAACCCCCTACAAAAACCCTGGGTAGAAGGCAGAGGGCCATGCAGGGGAGCTGCCACTCTGCTCTCTGCAAGGCAACAGCCGGCAGGTTCAGTGCTCTCCAGGGAAGGCGTATAGATTCTCACTCAGTCTGTAAGGGGTCCACGCTTAGGCAGGGAGAACCTAACCTTGATGGGGGGCTGTGAGTCGAAGGAGAAAGACTTCTGGACCTTAGGATATGATGCTGATCAGACTGGAGGGACTTAATCCCCTTCTCTCTGGGCCTTCCCTTCTCCACCTATAAAATAAAGGTGTTGAGACAGAGTCATTCACACACTCAGCAAACATCCAGTGGCAGCACATGTGTCTTGTCTGCATGGAGCCTACAGTCTGGAGGAGAAGGCCTACATTTAACAAATAATCACAAAAACAAATATGTAATTACCAACTCTGATATGCGCTAGGAAGAAAATAAGGCAAGTCCCTCAACTTGGTATGAAATGTGGGAGATGGAGGGGCAGCAACAATGCAAGCTGAGATCCAAAAGATCTGCAGAAATGAGCCAGGACAGACAGGGTATCTCAGATTACAGAAGAGGATGTGCAAAGGTCCTGAGGTGAGAGAAGACCGGTGTGGCTGGGATGCAGATGAAGAGGACAGAGGTGACAAGATCTTCTGAGAAAAAGGAAGAAACCAGACCATGATGAATCCTCTTGGTGGAAGGATATATACCCAGGTGTGCCCAAGATAGTCCTGGCGGGCATCTGTGGACTTGGCATAAGTGTAAAGAGTGGCCCCCTCCCATCTCTAAATTGTCATGGTTTGAATGCTAATTTTACTGGAGAAAATTAAGTGAGCATGTGCTGGGTGTGTGCATGTGTGTGTAAGGTGTATGACCAGTTGTGCATTTTCAAATTGCCTCACAGAAGGCTGTATGGGTCATGGGTTGGGGAAGGGTTGTACACCTTGGTGTCCCTTAAAAAATGTCCCTTTCCGGTGTGAAATGAACATATCTCTTGCCACATCAATAAGGAACAGAAGCAACATCACAGCTTGATTTTACTTTAAAGGATGGAGGATGCATTTGTGGCAGAGTATTAGCCTTTTGCTGAGAATGAGGGCTGGGACAGGGAAACCTGGGTTCTGGGGAGTGGGGTCTGGAACTTCAACCCCTCCCACTCTGCCTTCTCTCATCCCCACTGGCCGAAGACGCCAGTATTCAGGGAATGCTGGAAACTGTGGCACTTGAGGCAACCACAGAATCTTCTCACTGATTTTTCTTTGTTCTTCCAGCTGCTATATTCAGGAAGAGAGCCTTCAGCTGTTGCCCAAGCTGACCCATATGACTTTCACAAACTCTTAAGCACAAAACTTTTAAACCAAGACACAGAGGAGGTTCCCAAATGACCTCACAAAATATTACCAACAATTTATTTCTTTATACAATGACTCATCGCTGAATGCTTGAAAATAGACAAAATTATAGGGGAAATAAAATGCAAAGCTCTGTGAACACCTGCTGGAGTAGGAAATAGCAACCCACTCCAGTATTCTTGCCTGGAAAATCCCATGGGCAGAGGAACCTGACAGGCTACAGTCCGTGGGGTCACAAAGAGTCGGACACAGCTGAGCAGCTGAGCAACAGAGCATGCACGCACAGGCACACCTGCGTAGGGGAGACAAGGTGATATTACCACAAACATAATGATCATGCCAGTTTTTGTTTTCTTTTGTTTAATTGTGGTAGAATATACATAACATTTACCATCTCAACTGTTCTTGACTGTACAGTTCAGTAGCATTAAGAACATTTGCATTGTGTGTGAACATCACCACCCCATCCAGAACTTTTTCATCTTTCAAAGCTGCAATTCTGTCCCCATTAAACACTGACTCCCTGTTCTCCCTCCCCCAGTCCCCGGCATCCACCACCCTACTTTCTGTCTCTGCAGACTTGACCACTCAAGGGACCTCCACATAAGCAGAACCGTACAGTAAGCAACTGGCTTACTTCCCTGAGCATAATGCCCTCAAACTTCATTTATACTATAGCATCTGAAAGAATTCTCTTCCTTTTTAAGGCTGAATAATATTCTACCATGGATGAATTGTGTATCCATTCATCCATCAATGGACATAGATTGCTCTCCTCTTTAGGCTGTGGTGAACAATGTTGCTAGAATGCTGTTGCTAGAATGCTGTTGTGCAGATACCTATGGTGGTCCCTTGCACTGGATTAGCCCACAGCAGACACTCAGTCAACATATGGAACAAATGAAGGAGCCGTGAGACCTGGTGATTTCTTCAGACCTGATCACCTCATTCAGCTGGGTCCCCAGTGAACAGCCCTCAGCTTTGGAGTTTCAAAGTCAGCTGTTGAAATCTACGTCGGAGATGGTGAAGGGGCATCAAGGACAAGACTTTGACGACAGGAGCTTCCCCCGTGATCCAGTGATTAAGAATCCACTTTCCAAAGCAGAGGACTCAGATTCGATCCCTGGTTGGGGAACTAAGATCCCATATGCAGGGGAGCAACTTAAGCCCCATGCAACAGCTACGGAGCCCAGGTGAGCCTGAAATGAAAGATCCCGCATACTGAAACAAAGATCCTGCACGCCACAGCTAAGACCCAACACAGCTAAAAATAAATAAATATTTTTTTAAAGAAAAAGACCTTGATGATGGACACACAGAATTGGCCAGGTCTGGCTTCTAGCACTGCTAGCAGCTGACTAGTAGTAGCCAGTAAGCTGGCTCTCCTCCTGACTTCTCCTGGAGGTCAGCCTTCCCCAGGAGCCTGCCAAGCGAGGCTGACCCCAGAATGAGGAGCAACTCCAAGACTGTCCACCTCGGGGCCGGGAGGACAGCGATACTAGATTCTGTTTGTCCAAGTCACTGCAGCTGATAATGACTCCATATGGTAATCTCTGTCTCTAAATTTTCTTCACATCAGACAGCTCCTGATGTTTCCAGACAGGACTGCAGACAAGTATTTTCTTAAATAAATTGAATCTCTACAATAAAGACACAACTCCAGGGACTTTCTTGGTGATCCAGTGGTTAAGAGTTTGCCTTCCAGTTCAACAGGGGGGAAGTTCCCTGGTCAGGGAACTAAGATCTTACTTGCCTCAAGGCCAAAAAGACCAAAGCATAAAACAGAAGCAATATTGCAACAAATTCAATAAACACTTTAAAGATGGTCCACATTAAAAAGAAACTAAAAAAAAAAAAGACACAACTGCAAAATACTTTCATAATATTTTTAGAAATTGTATAGTGTTGTGGATGAAATATTTAAATAAAGTGAGTTATTTTCACTGTTAAGGTGTAACATATGCTAAATAAAGCTAATGGATATTTCTCAAACTTTAAAGTTTGGTTTAAAATTTTGGATTTCTGGGGACATAAACTAAGGTCAATAAAATTCTATGAAACTTTTGCTTATATATGCTATCTTATAATATGCTTTCTTGAAATATTTTTGTGTTTATAGAGATGAGGATACTTACCAGATGGAGACTGTAAGAGGATGGAAATAAAGTCACTGTGTCTTAAAAAAAAAAAAAAAGCTCAGAACTTGCACCTGACCTTAAATGACAAACTGTAGCCAACAAGCATGGTGGGGGTGGACAGCGGTGGTTCCTGACCTGCACTGCCCCAGCAGTGACACTTCACACTACCCTCTTGTGAGGATTCATCTCAACTCCCCCGGACCCCTTGATTTTGCCCCTCGTTCCCCTCTCCCACTAGCCACCCGGGCTTAGAACTCCTCCTCTGCAGTGCTCCTCAGAAACCTGCAGGGCAGTAGGCAGTGGTCTTCCGGAAGAGCTGTGGTGTCTTAGGCATGGGGTGTTCACCACCCACCACCTCTCTCAAAGCCACCTGCCCACACCAGGCCACGGTGCTGTGCCGCTCTGGGGAGAGGCTCGCCAACCTCCATGCCCACCACCCAAACGTGCAGAGATGAGCCAGACACTCAGTGAGCCCAGGATGGACATGGTCCCCAGAGGAGGTGGACACAGCCACAAAGATTGCCATCAAAGAGTGTTCGACAGAACCCTGAGCAGGGGATCCATGTCCTTGTTGTAGCCACACATTCTGGGAAACAAACTCACCCAGAAGGACAATGCAGATAGCGGAGTGCAGTTTATCACACTGGGGGACCCAAGGCAGAGTCTCCTCTTAGCCAAGGACCCTGATCCATTTTTGTGAATGTTATGCCCAAGTCGCAAAATCTCCCAATGACCACCAGGGAGCCAATATCCGATGCAAAAGCAAGAGAGTTTTTATTACCAAGCTCGAGCTGGGGCTCCCACCGTTACAGACGCAGCAGCTATAGGGAGGAGGCCCGGGTTTGGGGTTACATTGCTTATATAGGGAGTGTTCATGAAAAAAAGAATTTCTAGGTAGGCGGACTTCTGATTGGTCACTTTTTTTTGAAGGGTTGTGTGTTGGTTTTTGATTGGTCCCTATTACCTAGGTAGACCACAAGTTCCTGAGCGTTAAGTCAGGAGATACTGGTCTGGGGTCCGATTGGCTCGTGGGTGGTGGGGTGAGGTCAGGGGATTTCCAAAGGTTCTTTTCCCAGAACCTTACAAAATGGAGTTTTTCTGTTAACAAAATGGAGTAGCTTAGATTCTTCATGAAAACCTTATATACCCTAAGTGTACGTGCCCAAACCCACCTCCCCAAATTCCATGAAACTAGTCTGAACAAAGGAAAAGAAAGATACAATCAAAGATAATCCTTTGATTATGCCTATGCCTATTTGCTTATGCCTTAAGCTTAGGTAGTTAAGGTGGACAATTATCAATAGGCCTGTGGTCATACCCCAATAAGCACAGTAGAATTTATGATTCTATTTGGTTACACAGATAATTAGGGTATTCTTCTAGGCGAGGGAGAATCTAGGTACGAGCTCTGGGGCTCTTCCATCCGGGGGGTCTGGTTTTCCAGTTGGTATGTCATTTCCTTAGATACTGGGCATAGTCCGGCCCAAGACAGAGTCCTGCTTTCAAGATGGAGTCTGCTCTGTCTCTTTCCTCCTTCATCCTGACACATCAACCAGCGTCAGCTGTCCTTGGTGCTCCTTCTGCCCCTGTGATCTTCCTCCTAGCAGGTAGGTGATGCGGGCTCACTGTGCAGACAGGGTGGTGAGGGGTCACCCGGCTTTAATTTCTAGATTCAAGGTGGCTAGAGATGACCCCACATAGCCAAAAGGTTTGGGAGAAACACCATGAGGGAGAGTTAGGATTGCCAGATTTGGCAAATAAAGATTATGCAGATAATTCTGCAGTATAGGCAAATAATATATGTATTGTCTAGTATAAGAATTTTTAGGATGTATTTATAATTTGAAAACTGTTGTCTATCTAGAATTCAAATTTAAATGAAGGTCCTGTGCTTTATTGGGTGGCCACAGAGAGACATTTCCCACCCCCACACACAGCCCGGTCTCCCCAACTCCCGCCCCCACTGTTAAGGGAAGCACAGTGATTGAAACTGCCCACCGTGGCCAGTCACCATAGTAACCATTTGCATGAGTTGTTTTATGACAGGAGATCCTGATAAGGAATAAGGAACTAATAAGCCACCACCAACGGGAATAGTTCAGGAAAGGTCGAAAGGAGACACCGCGTGTCTGTCCACTTCCCGGAATCCCTCTCGCTAGCATCCCTCTTGGCTGAGCGATGCGTGCACCACCAGGAAAGACTCTGAATTAGAATGATTGGCCAAAGACCACCCGGAAACTAATCCCATCACCATAAAACCCGACACCACGAGCCACATGGCAGAGCAGTTCTCCTGGGTTCCCTTACCCTACTGCTCTCCACCCGGGTGCCCTTTCCCAATAAAACCTCTTGCTTTGTCAGCACATGTGTCTCCTCGGACAATTCAGGTCCACTTTCCTGTAACACCACTTTTATACCAAGAAAAGCAGGGCACTGAGACAGAACAGCCAGATCTGGAGTTTGAAGGTAAACCTTAATCCTGATTGGTCATTTACACCAAAATGATTGTTTTAAACCCGAGGGACTGGGTTACTTTGGAGAAACCCGATAAAGGTAAAAATCATGATGATCAAATTAAAGGGGGAAATGGAGCTTTTAGAGACTAATGCAATTCAGTTACAGAGAAAGGGAGACAATCACATTCTGCACCACTGAGTGGGGCTGTACATTTCAAATTCTTGTGTTGTGAGCATAGAAAGCCTCCACTTCTCGCTGGAAGTGGTGACTCCAGGGCTCTTGTGTTACAAGGAAGAGCCAATTTTGACTCCACAGTGGCTCTACTTTTTTTAATTTAATCTTTGCTTCCTGTTGCTTTTGTTCGGTAAAAGGATACTGTCTACACGTAATGGCCTGCCTCAGGAAACCCTGCACCTCTGCTTGAGTGTTAAACCAAAATGTCTTTGTTCAGGACCCTGTCCATCTGTGGACGGCTACAGGAAGGAAGAAATTAACACATCCGCTCCCCGAGGCTGGCCATTCCAGGAGATAGTTGAAGATTTATGGCATTCTTATTTTACTTCTTCACCTTTCCAGCCACTCCCCGCCCCCCACAACCCAGCACCACGTTCTATAAAAGAAACTGGCACCCAGACCCCGTTAAATAATTATTTTGAGGTACTAGTTTGTCATCTTCCTGGTCTGCCTGCTTTCCAAATAAAGTCATATTCCTTGCCTCAACACCTTGTCTCTCAGATTTGTTGGCCTGCCGTGTGGCGAGCAGTGTGAGCTTTGACTCGGTAACGCTAGGAAACTGGATTCTAGAGCAGGGCGCTCTAGACCACTATTGTGAATGTTTGTCTAGGCTGGCTCTGAGGTCACCTCTAGCCACCGAGGAGGCCAGGAGCAGACAGTGCTTTATGCACATCATCGTAGTGGCCTGCTGGATTGGGCAGGGAGCAAGCCCAGGGCTCCAGCCTCACGTCCAGGGCTCCAGCCTCACCTCCAGGCTCCAAGGAAGAGGAACCAGGCTCCTGTGTTCCTCCTGAGTGCAGACAAAGAGGGAAGAGATCAGGAGTCCTCTGGGGCATCTCAGGGGAGAAGAAAGGGAGGGGCATTTCCCTGACTTATGGGAGCCAGAGTGGACCCTTGGGCCTGCTCCCCTTCACAAAGGATCTGTAGCTTACATCACTGACTTTATCTCCAGATGAAATTTTAGGTTCAATGACAGACACACAAGTAAGGGTGAAAAGAGAATGACCTTCAACATTTATCCCATGATTGGATGAGCCACCTGGCAGGGTTATAAATTGATTTATTAAACAAATTCTCTAATAACCCCATACTGTTCATGGGGTCCTCAAGGCAAGAACACTGAAGTGGTTTGCCACTTAAGAAAATTAGAGATACTAAGGGAACATTTCAAACAATGAGCACAGTAAGGGACAGAAATTGTATGGACCCAACAGAAGCAGAAGATATTAAAAAGAGGTGGCAAGAATACACAAAAGAAACTATACAAAAAAGATCTTGATAACCCAGATAACCATGATGGTTTGATCACTCACCTAGAGCCAGATATCCTGGAATGTGAAGTCAAGTGGACCTTAGGAAGCATCACTATGAACAAAGCTAGTGGTGGTGATGGAATTCCAGTTGAGCTCTTTCAAATCCTAAAAGATGATGCTGTGAAAGTGCTGCACTCAATACGCCAGCAAATTTGGAAAACTCAGCAGTGACCACAGGACTGGAAAAGGTCAGTTTTCATTCCAATACCAAAGAAAGACATTGCCAAAGAATGTTCAAATTACCACACAATTGCACTCATTTCACAGGTTAGCAAAGTAATGCTCAAAATTCTCCAAGCCAGGCTTCAACAGTATGTGAACCGAGAACTTCCAGATGATCAAGTTAGATTTAGAAAAGGCAGAGGAACTAGAGAGCAAATTGCCAATGTCCACTGGATCATAGAAAAAGCAAGGGAATTCCAGAAAAACATCTAATTCTGCTTCACTGACTACACCAAAGCCTTTGACTGTGTGAATCACAACAAACTGTGGAACATTCTTAAAGAGATGAGAATACAAGCCCACCTTACCTGCCTCCTGAGAAATCTGTATGCAGGTCAAGAAGCAATAGTTAGAACAGGACCTGGAACAATGGACTAGTTCCAAATTGGGAAAGTGAAAGGTGTGTCTGACTCTTTGCAACTACACAGTCCATGGAATTCTCCAGGCCAGAATACTGGAGTGGGTAACTTTTCCCTTCTACAGGGAGTCTTCCCAACCAAGAGATTGAACCCAGGTCTCCCTCATTGCAGGCAGATTCTTTACCAGCTGAGCCACCAGGGAAGCCCAAGAAAACTGGAGTGGATAGCCTATCCCTTCTCCAGGGGATCTTTCTGACCCAGGAGTCGAACCAGGGTCTCCTACATTGCAGGTGGATTCTTTAGCAGGGGAACTACCAGGGAAGCCCAAAAGGAGTGCATCAAGGCTGTATATTGTCACCTTGCTTACTTAATTTCTTTGCAGAGTACATCATGCAAAATGCTAGACTGGATGAAGCACAAGCTGGAATCAAGATTGCCAGGAGAAATATCAATAACCTCGGATAAGCAGATGACACCACCCTTATGGCAGAGCATGAAGAAAAACTCAAGAGCTCTTGATGAAAGCTAAAGAGGATAGTGAAGAAACTAGCTTAAAACTCAACATTCAAAAAGCTAAGATCATGGCATCCAGTCCCATCATTTCATGGCAAATAGATGGAGAAGCAATGGAAATAGTGACAGACTTTTTCTCGGGCTCCAAAATCACTGCAGATGCGGACTGCAGCCATGAAATTAAAAGACACTTGTTCATTGGAAGAAAAGCTATGACCAACCTAGACAGCATATTAAAAAACCAGAGACATTATTTTGCCAATAAGGGTCCATATAGTCAAAGTTATGGTTTTTCCAGTAGTCATGTATGGATGTGAGAGTTGGACTATAAAGAGACCTGAGTGCCAAAGAATTGTTGCTTTTAAGCTGTGGTGCTGGAGAAGACTCTTGAGTGTCCCTTGGACTGCAAGATCAAACTAGTCAATCCTAAAGGAAATCAGCCCTGAATATTCATTGGAAGGACTGATGTTGAAGCTGAAGCTCCAATACTTTGGCCACCTGATGTGAAGAACTGATTCATTGGCAAAAACTCTGATGCTGGGAGAGATTGAAGAAGACAGGAGAAGAGGGTGACAGAGGATGGCACCACCGACTTGATGGACATGAGCTTCTCTGGAAGCTCTGGGAGTTGGTGATGGGCAAGGAAGCCTGATGTGCTGCAGTCCATGGGGTCACAAAGAGTTGGACACAATTGAGCGACTGAACTGAACTGAATAATCCTATAAATAGAACAATTAGAGACCTCTGCATATTTGATGGTTGAAATTATTCAATTTTAAATGTAACATCCCCCATCTCCTGGATTGAAGACAAGATTCTTTACTGTCTGGGCCACCAAAGAAGCCCCCATTCATACTATTAATTAAAATATGACTAAAGACTTAATTATTAAAAAATGAAAAATAAATATTAAGAAAAAAAACAAGAGGTCCCCCAGTTATGCATCTGTGCAGGGGTGTGTAGAAAGATGTTGAATACAGAAATTGGGTGCTGGGGAGGGGAGAGTATCTGTAATAATGCACTGCAATTCATATAATTTTGTCTTGATTTCCTTCATTTTTTTTTTGTTTTTTTATATTCTTAACTTTGCCCTTCCCTCCTTCCCCAATACTCACTATTTTGATGGAACACAGCACATGGCTTTTGCCTGTTTTTAAACATATTACAAGCCAAACATGAATTGTTCTTTCCGTTCCTTGGTCTCCATTCCTTAACATCACCCCCTCCAATAACCTTTACCCTCCCCCTACCTCCCGTGATCTTGCATGTTGAATAATCACTCCACCTCCAACATCTTTTTTGCAATTATTCTGCTTTCTGAGCATTCACTTCCCACGATGGAGCTCTCAGTCCAGAACTGCCTTGCCAGTGTCCCTGTGAAAACACCAGGTTCTCACAGCCCCTTTCTCCCTTATACCCCATTTCTCCCAGCTCGTCCTAGATTCAGTGCTCATCAAACACCATCAGTTCCTTTGCCCCCCTCTTTCCATTGTTCTCACTGAGTGAAAACAAACCAACTTAAGCCCAGCTCTGTTTACCTGCACCTGTCCTGGAGCTGAGAGTGCCTGTGAAAGTGCACACCGTGCTGACCTCTCACCCTGGAAACTCAAGTCTTCAGATCTCACTTCCCTGAAATTGGGAACCGCAGTGCTTCCAGTAAATTCCATTTCCTGTTTCAAAAACAATGCTTCCCCACTCTCTGTTCTCCCTTCAGGCCTCCCACATGCCTTCTCTTGTTCCATTCTCAGCCCATGACTTGGCCTCACAGTTCACAGGGAAAACCAGTTTCTTCACCTGCTCACCATCAAATCTTCAACTCACCGCTGTTTGTAGTCACAGCCTCTGCCATCTCTCTTGGTGCAACATCCCCTTTCCATGGGGAAGGTGACACCTCAGGTGTGGCATGTCACTCCTCACCAGTGCCTCACTTATGCCCTGGATCTCACCCCTCCTGCCTCCTCAAAAGCCCTCCTCTGGCAACTCTCTCCTCTATCAGTTGCACCACCAGCTTCTCCTACATGAGACATACACTTCCAGGATCCACATATACCTCAATATCAGCCAGCTTAAAAAACAATAACTCTGATTGTTCATCTCCCTCCAACTGCCACACTTCTTCTTATCTCTTCTTCTTCATCAAATTGTCTACAGGGACTGCCTCTGCTTCCTTGCTTCCTGATTTCCTTTCACCTTCTTCAACCAAGTGCTGAAATCCCACTCCACTACTAAAATTATTCCTGCCAAAGTTACAAGAGATCTCCATGTGGCCAAATCAATGGTTTCCTTCTGTCTTCATCCTACGGCTCTTAACAGAGTCCAACTCAGCTGACCACTCTCCTTCCTGAACATTTGACTTGCCTGGCTTCCAGGATAACTCACAATTACTTTTCTTTTCAAGCCTCAGCCTCAGTCTTCATTCACTCCTATTCCTCTCTTGGTTTCTCAGTGTTTAGGTGCCCCCAAGAGCATGGTCCTAGGATCCTTTAATTTTCCTTTCCACATCCTTAGAAATGTCCAGCTTTGGGCAGGGATCATCTATACACAAATGACCCTTACATTTCTCTTACTTCAGTCATGATCTCTTTCCTGAGTTTCCCACTCATATAACATAGTGCCGCTTCAATATAGCACCACGATTTCAAGTAGGAAACTCCAGTCCTGGAACACCCCCATTGTGTGCACTGAAAGATATCTTTTCTGATTGGAAATGTACCCCTTCTTATTATCAGGTTCCTATGAGAATATCAGTTCTTAATTATTTTGATATCATTCCTGACATCTCAAATTGAACATGTCCAAAACCAGACTCTATCCTCCAAACTGTTCCTCCTTCAGTCTCTCCATCTCAGTGAAGTGGCACACCACAACCCTGTTGTTCAGCCCAAAGCCCTGCTCACTCTCATGCCTCCTGCCTCCCTGCTGTCTCTATTGCTACCCATATACAATGTGTCACCAAATTCTGTTGACTCTACTTCCAAACTCTGTCCTCAATCCATCCATTTCTCCCCAACTCCCTTGCTATCACCCTATTTCCCATCACTACCATCTCTCACCTGGACCACTGCAGCAGCATCTCCAAGATCCTTCTCACTGCATTCAAATTAAAATCTAAATCTCTTACTGCAACTTAAAATTGCAACATGATCTGAGCTCTGCCCTCCTTTGAATTAATTCTACACTTTCCTCTCTCTCTCTCCCTCTCTCTCTCTCTCTCTTCTCTCTCTCTCTCTCTCTCTCTCTCTCTCTCTCTCTCTCTCTCTCTCTCTCTCTCTCTCTCTCTCTCTCTCTCTCTCTCTGTCTTTCTCCTGTACTCATTTCCCTCCAGACATAATGGTTGCATTTTCAATGCTTCATTTTGTTTGGAAAAGTCTGAGCAAGTCTGAATTTTCCCCTGAAAGTGACTTGATATTTGTTGCTGTTATTATTATTGCCTGGAACATAGAGGAGTGTTTCTTCCTCTTTGAGGTCTCCTAAAATTAGGACATATTCCAGAGTCAATAAACCCATACTGATCTTATCTGGAATATACTACACCCTTTCAGTCTGTGGGCTCAAACTTTCCTTGATTTCAGGAAAGGTCTCTTAAATTATATCCCAGATGGTTCTCCATTCTTTTTTCTCTTCTTTGGAGACAGAGACTACACATACACTGTATTTCCTTTTGTTTCCATATCAATGATTTTCCATTTATTTATTTGGCTGTGTCAGACCTTAGTTGCAGCATGTGGGATCTTTCATTATGGAACACATACTCTCCAGTTGTGGCGTGCAGGCTCTGGAAAGCACTGGCTCAGTAGTTGCAGCTCTCAAGCTTAGCTGCTCCAAGGCATGTGGGATCTTAGTTCTCCCACCAGGGACTGAACCTTTGTCCCCTCTGCATTGCAAGGCAGACTCTTAAACACTGGATGACCAGAGAAATCTCAAAGATATTCTCTTTGTTGTCTTTATTTTTATTCAGCCTGTCTTTTGAAGATATCTTCCTGCTGCTGCTCTGTTTTTTAGTATCCTTTATCCTTTTCCTGTAGTTATGACTTCACCTCTTGTGGTGTTTTCATTTTTTTTCCTTCCTCTTCTTTCTTGAGCACCACCAACTCATTTTCAATCATCCTTTGTTGTCTTCTTATTTCATCCTTGAGTCTGTGTTCCTGCTGTAAGCTCCTGATTCATAGGGGCTGTGTCTATCCTCCAATTTTTTGAACCAAGAGACAACTGCATGATTTTCCTCTGATTCACAGCAACATTACTTCACTGTGTGCTCTTCATCTTCCTTTTGTGTATCATATATCTTCCATTCCTCCCTCCCTGCCTCCATCTCTCTCTCTGTGTGACTTGTAATTAACCCTCTTCAGGTCTCAAAGACCTAAAAAGCCAATATCTTCAACAGTGGCCCCTCTTCTGAGCCGCATTTACAGTCAGCTGGCTGCAGAGAAGCCAGTTCTTCATACTTCCTCCCACAGCGCCAGTCCCTGCCTTCTGTGAGTCAGATAACTTTTCATTGTTCCTGAAGCCCTTGCACATACCCTATCTTACTCCAGACAGGGGTCAAGGGGTTGGCTCATGAGATCAGGACGTTCACTGGGTACTGTGGGCTCCACCAGTGCAGCTTGCGCTCTACCCACCATGCCTTGTTGCTCGGATCTACCTGCCCAATGTCACTTCCTGGACACATGTCTGACCAACAGCACACATCATCTCCAGGATTCACACCCCAGGCATCATATCCTGAACCTGCTGATCTCATTACTTCCTGGATACATATGTATCACATCACATCCAACACCATCTCTCAGATCTGCAAGTCACACACCACTTTCAGGATCCCACATCTGCCGTCATATCCTGAATCTGCAGGTCACATGTTAGCTCATGGATCCGTACATGTCGAGTCCTTTCCCAGATCACCGTGTCCCATGCCGTCAGTCAGGTCATCACGTCCCACATCGTATCCTGAATCCTCACATGTCCTCTAATCTCCTGCATCCACACATCCCATGTTCTCCTTCCGGGGGGTGGTCTTCATCTGCAGCCCATAAGGAGGCATCTTGTCCCTCAATCCAGCAGGTGCTGCGTTTCCATCAAAGAACAACTGGGAATAGAGGGGCCCACACTTGGAACCTGGCCATACCACCCACAATCAGAGACATTTTAAGATCCTTGTGCTGATAACAGACCCAATTTCACTAGGTAAGAGTTTTCACTGTGAAATGTAAGCTCCATGGGACCTCCTGCTCAGACCCTTTGAGACACTCTTCTGTGACCTGGTGTCTGACACTTACTCCCTTACAGGATATGACTCTGGCCAGATCCGGGCCTCTGGTCTCACCTGGAGTGGACTTGGTAATACCCTGACCCTTCACAAGGCCATTTGTGCTATAAGAATGGTGAGAGCTGGGATGAATGAGCCAAATCAGTGCAAGCCACTGAACAACACCAACCTGTGTTAACAGTCAACAAAGAATCAGCTGTGTATCACTCACACAATGTCCAGAATGTAAGCTTCTGATTGAAGTCATGTCTCCTCCAAGGGATTTCTCAGGACCCAGGGACCACGGCTGCCCAAGACCCCTCACTCTGCACTGGGGCGGAGCTCTGATTCCCATCCATTCCCTTTGGTCTATGCTTCTCCCTGGGTGGGGTCCTCATCTTCCAGTGGTTCTTTCCTGGAGTCTGTTGCCCACACAGGGTCCAGAAAGCCTGGAGAGCAAGAAGCTGCACTGTTTCCTTGTAAGGATATAAGGATGAGGCCTCAACATCCTTGTGATCTCCTGGTCTACCAAGAGCTCAAGCAGACCAGAGAGGACATGAGAAGAGCCGGTGTTCAGCTCCTGCACTGTGGAGGCCAGGCTCCTACCCTGCTCTGTTAACTGTCCACATTGCCTAACCTGACCAATTTGAGCCCTGAGTCCCTGGGGGCTCACCTAAATGGTTCAGAGTGTGCATGTGACTCATATGGGTCCAATCAGAATAAGGCCCTTTCCTGCAGGATCTCAGCCTGGGGGGATGTGAGCTGGAGATGGAGCAACCTGCTGAGAGAGGCCCATTATATAAAGTAATACAGGACTGTCATTGCATGAACTAGTGGCAGGGGGGTGGTGGTTGCCATTATAAAAACTAATAGAGGAGTTGGTGTTACATAAACTGGCATAGGAAGAACTGTTGCATAAACGGATACAGAGACTGCCATTATATAAACTAATGCAGGGCTGTCATTACATAAACTAATGCAGGGACTGTCCTTAAATAAACTAATACAGAGGTGCCCTCAGGGAGGACCTGCCATTATAAACACTAAGACAGAAGAAACAAAGCCGCCAATCAAGTGAGAAAACTAGATCTTCATTTATCATTTGAGGCTCTGGACCTAAGTTTTCCTGATTCTGTTCATGCTGTTGAGTTAGATAAGTCATAAATCTCCTATCTTCTTTAATGTGGCTCGAATTGAGTTTTCTGTCTCTTGCATATGAAGAAACCTGGAATGATACCTTCCGAAATCATCCAGGCAAAACCTCTATGAATCCATGTTTTTCCCAGTAACCCCCTGACTAGGCCAGCTGACAGTCCAGAGGAAAGCAAGATGGGAGATTTGGTCCCAGGACTTGTGGCTTTAGAGCCTTTGCCAGGTTGACCGCGTGTCTTTATGAGGAGATGCTTAGCCCTTGGCAGCTCTTGGAATCAGTCCTGAGCTGAGCTCAGCTTTGGGTTCTGTGATGAGTGCAAACTATCTCACTTAATGCACAAAAGCAGGATGTGCCAGGAGGGTTCCTACTGAAATCTGCTGGGGTTCAATCATGTTTCTCTGCAGAAGCATCCTTCCTGCAGTAGAGCATGGGTTAGAGGTTATTACTAACCCTGCACAGGGGTGGGTGAGACTGGGTCACAGGCTATCCAAGCTTACAGAGTCTTCCCCAGCAAACACAATCACTGTTAGGGAAATTGTCTGGGAGGATTAGGCTGGGATCTCCAGACACCTTGATGAGCTGAGATTCAACTTGAGAATGATCAGTACTCCCTTGGCGACAAAGTTGTAAACTCTCCTGAGCATCAGGGCCACCTATTCATGGGCTCTTGGTGTTTCTCCCAAGTTTTGCCCTGAAGCTGCATGGATTGGTCTCTCCATTTCCACCTCCCTGGCAGTGCTTCTCCAGCAGCACAAGCATGAAACCCAGCAGCATTAGGAGCAGCCAGCCCATTTTCAAGGGGGGAGGTTTGTATTCCATCCAAGTAGGTGGCTGATGTCCAGGGCCTGAGATTGGCTCACACCTAGAGATCTAGCCGGGTTAATGATAAGGGAATGAATTAGCTGGATGTCTGAATTGGTACCCCAGTTAGTTATTGGGAAATAATCCCAAGAAATGTTGGCAGGCTGAGGTTGGATAATGCTTAGAAACTCAGTCAGACTAGTTATCCTTGACCCAATCTGGCAAATACTTGAAGATGAAGCTTACCCAATGTCTGGGAACTCACCTGAATATCTTCTTGTGAGCAGCTGGGCTAGAGTCTGGAGTCTTATCCTGCTTTGTAATCAGGCACACAGCCTGGTTAGTAACAGAGGATGAAATCTGGTTAATGCCTGTTCACACAGCTTGGTTGATGTCTACAAACTTGACCTAATGTGTCCCAAGGAAGAAGAGCTAGAGCGTGAACTGTCATCTGCACTTGAAAAGCAGACCAACAGTTCTGGAACACCTACTGCAAATGCCTCTGAAATGCAAACACAGTCTGGTTGGAGTGGACACCAAAGATCTTGATCTGGTCTGAAGGGCTTTTCCCCCTCTGTGCCTGGAACCCATTCATCATCCACGTCAGTACACATGCAACGTCTCATATCTTTCCAGATTTTAATTGGCCTTTCAACATGCTCTGAGGTCTCACAGAAGCAGACACTTGAGGTAGGGGAATCAGCACTGGTTAAACTGAAGAAAAGGGACATGGAGCTGGAAGTGTGAAACAATTCTGAAAGAGCTCTGTCTACAGTGATGCTCCACAAGTGCACGTCACTGGAGTAAACTGAAATGTTGCAGAGAGGAACAAGTGCTTGTCTTGGAGGGACCATGAAATGAGAAGCCACTGTGTCATGATGTTCCCAAGGAAAACTGGGAGCCATATGGGTGACCCACTGCCCTTCTGAGGTCATAGCTGGAGTGATAATTCTGTAGGAGATAGAACATGACTTCTTATTAGAATAGAAGCAGTCACTCATGTCCCTTTCATCTTTCAAAATATTGATTGAATGATGCCAAAAGCCCAGTACACTGTTGAGCAGTAGCCTCTATAAAAGCAGCTCTGTGACAGCTTCCCCAGCCTCTTCCCTCACTCTATTATAACAAAACAACAGAGGTAAAAGATGCTCTTTTCACCTAAGGACTGGTGATGCAACCAAGTATTCTCAGCCATCCTGCAGCATCTATAAAGATGTCATAGCCACTGCCTTAGATTTGATTGTCCATCCAAATTTTATTGTCCAACCAGCCTTTCAATAAATGTTGCTGAGCACTTACTATATACCAGGCCCTGGGCTAGGTTTGGCCCTTCAGAAATTACAGCTCAATAAGGAGATTGAGATTGTATTCTCAATAGGGAGACAGTCATGGAAATAAACTAAATTGTCAGATCGCTTGGTTTCAGGCAACCGAAGCACAACTTCACATGCCAGAGGTCAAGAGGGCATTTGTTGATCAAGGACAACAAGGAAGGGTTCTGAGCTAGGTATTCTCTGTGTCTTAAGAATTCCACCCTTCACTCTTTCCTGACCTGATCTATCTAGAAAAACTGGTCCCAACTCTGCCTCAAAGCACTTCTTCACCTTCAGGTTGGGTTCAGTGGCAGGAGATTGGAGGGTGGCAGGAGAGAAAATCAGGGGTATTCTGCTTTTGTCCTGCTTGCCTGTGGCTCTGGCAGAGGCTGTATTTCTCTAAGGCCACAGACATACACATAGATGCTTTCTCCAGGCAATAGCTGTCCCTGGCTTCCAGAAACATTGCTTTCTCACTTGTCATTCAGATGATCCCAGGGGTAGACTTCCCACTCTTGCTAGCCCCTGAAGTGTGAAGGAACAGAATAAATACGTATAAACCTAGAGGCAAAAGAAGGTACTTAACCAAGGCAGTCTATAGATTCAATGCCATCCCTATCAAAATGCAAATGGTATTTTTCATAGAAATGGAATAATTTAAAATTTTATATGGAAACAAAAAAGACTCCAGAATGGCCAAAACAATCTTAATAAAAAACAGAGCTGAAAGAATCATGCTCCTTGACTTTAGACTATATTACAAAGCTACAGTAATCAACACAGTAATGTACCACAGTACTGGTATAAAACCAGACAATAGGATAGAAAGCCCAGAAATAAAGTCATGCACTTATGGTCAATTAATCTATGACAAAAGAGGCAAGAAAATACAATGGAGAGAAGACAGTCTCTTTAATAAGTGGTGCTGGGAAAACCAGACGACAGCTACATGTAAAAGAATGAAATTAGAACATCCTATAACACCATACACAAAAATAAACTGAAAATGGGTAAAAGTCCTAAACGTAAAACCAATACTCTAAAACTCCTACCGGAAAACAACATAGATAGAAGAGTCTTTGACATAAATCACAGTACTTTTGATCCATCTTTTAAAGTAAAGGAAATAAAAGCAAAAATAAGCAAGTGGGACCTAATTAAACTTAGAAGCTTTTGCGCAGCAAGGGAAACTATATACAAAACAAAAAGGTAATCTATTCAATGGGATAAAATATTTGCAAATGATAGGATTGATGAGGAATTAATATCCAGCATATATAAACAACTCATACAACTCAACACTGAAGAAAACTCAATTTAAAAATCAGCAGAACACATGAAGAAACATTTTAGCAAAGAGCAAACACAGATGGTCAACAGGCACATGAGAAGATGCTCAACATCACTAATCATCAGAGAAATGCAAGCCAAAACCACAAAGAAATATCACTTCACACCAGAGTGCTATCATCAAAAAGAACACAAATATCGGCAAGGATGTGAAGAAAAGAACCCTTGTACACTGTTGGTGGGAATATAAATTGGTGCAGCCACTGTGATTTAGTTGTTAAGTCGTGTCTGACTTTTGTGACCTCATGAACTGTACCTACCAGGCTCCTCTGACCATGGAACATCCCAAGCAAGAATACTGGAGTGGGTTGCCATTTCTTCCTTCAGATGATCTTCCAGAACCAGGGATCAAACTCATGTCTCCTGTATTGCACACAGTCCCCTGCACTGTAGGCAGATTCTTTACTGCTGAGCCACCAGGTTTGTAGGTTTCTCAAAAAACTAAAAATAGACCCAGAAATTCCATTCCTGGATAAATACATACACCCACAAAAAAAAACAGTAATTGGAAAAGACACATGCATTGAGGTGTTTGTAACACTGTTTACAATAGCCAGGATATGGAAGAACCTAACTATCCATTAACGGAGGACTGGATAAAGATGTGGTTCATATATACAGTGGAATATTAGCTACAAAAAGGTACAAAATTGTGTCATTCGCAGAGATGGAGATGGACCTAGAGACTGTCATACAGAGTGAAGTCAGAAAGAGAAAAACAAATATTGTATATTAATGCATATACGTGGAATCTAGAAAATGGTAAAGATGATCTTACTTGCAAGGCAGAAGAGACACAGACAAAGAGAACAGATGTATGGATACCAAAGGGGAAGTTGGGCATTGGATGAACTGGGAGATTGATGTATATACACAATCCTATATAGAATAGATAACTAATGCAAACCTACTGTGTAGCAGTGGTCATGTATGGATGTGAGAGTTGGACTTTGAAGAAGCTGAGCACTGAAGAATTGATGCTTTTGAACTGTGGTGTTGGAGAAGACTCTTGAGAGTCCCTTGGACAGCAAGGAGATCCAACCACTCCATTCTGAAGGAGATCAGCCCTGGGATTTCCTTGGAGGGAATGATGCTGAAGCTAAAACTCCAGTACTTTGGCCACCTCATGCGAAGAGTTGACTTATTGGAAAAGACTCTGACGCTGGGAGGGATTGGGGGCGGGAGGAGAAGGGGATGACCGAGGATGAGATGGCTGGATGGTATCACTGACTTGATGGACGTGAGTCTGAGTGAACTCCGGGAGTTGGTGATGGACAGGGAGGCCTGGCATGCTGCGATTCATGGGGTTGCAAAGAGTCAGATACGACTGATCAACTGAAATGAGCTGAACTGAACTGAACTGAACTGGACTGTGTAGCACAGGGAACTCTACACAGTGCTCTGTGGTGACCTAAATGGGAAAGAAATCCAAAGAGGAGACATGTGTATACATATGGCTGATTCACTTTACTGTACAGCAGAAACTGACATAACAATGTAAAGCAACTATACTCCAATTTTTTAAAAAGTATCCCTGTGTTTTTAATTTCTCTATCATCATCCCAGATTTGGGCACAGGTGTCTATGTATCAGTCTTCCTGGAGCCCTTTCAGGGGCTGTCTCTCAAAGACAGATTCAGGTGTCTGCAGCATAAATGTCAATGCTCTTTCAGAAAGATGAGGTGGATGGCTGAGTACTGAAAATACATTATTGCATTCCTGGACTGTATTGTTGAGACACGTTTATCTGACACTCAGGTGGACAACTGTTACTAGAAATGAAAGGCAAGTTAGAGGCTATTGTCCCCTAAAATCACCCACAAAAAGAGATTTGACCTTCCACAGTAGTGAGCATTGACTTGTGAGTGTACAAATATGGGGAATGTTCATTTTTAAATGTCTTGGCAAGACCGGAGTTAACTAGTTCTGCATCCCAATACTCCTTTCTAACGGTGCTTCCCTGCATGGAGCCTGGGTCTGGTGCATGTTGAGACGAGGGGTCTCATGTCTTGATGATTAGAACTCTGTAAGCATTTGGACACAGAATCCTGTCTTCCCCACAAGAAGCTTCACCAGGTGGTGTCAGAGATCACGGAAGTGAAGGACTTTTCCAGGAAACAATGTCTTTAGATTGGCATTGAGAGAAAAGACAGTTGACACATGGATTTTATGAAATGCATTAAATGGCTTGTCATTGTGACAAATAATAAAAGTAATGACTGTTAAAGAAAGTGGAGCAGCACAAAAACTGCTTAAAATATCATCAAGCATTCTTTGCAGACTCTCCTGGCTGCCATGGCATAAATGTTTTATTAAATAAAAAGCAGTTTGCATCGCCCTTCTCTATGGAACTGGCTGTTGCCTTTTTGTTTTGAAATTTTAAATCTGTATCATCCAATTATTTATGGATCTCATGGACCTGTAATTTTGCTTGTTTGAAATCATCTGAGTGTGCTTCCTAATCTTGTTGGGGATCACTGTACCCAGCTGAACCGACTCTCTCAAATTTACTCTCATTTATCTCGAATTATTTAGTTATAAAAGGAAAGCGCTCTCAAGGCTTGGAAACATCCTCTGGGCCGACCTCTATGATAGTGACTGGCCCCAAAGTTCATTCACGTACTTTGTGCAGGAACGGTAGCGCCCTCAAGGTTCAGCTAGATGCCGGTTCTTCCAGGATAGACTATAGTTCCCAGCCTCCCTTGCAGCAAGGTATGGTCGCATGACCAAGTTGTAGCAAATGAAATTAAAGAGGAAATTACAGGTACTACTTCCGGTTTGCCTCTAACCTGTTAGCTGACACCCTTACCCCCACCACCACCATCCCTAATCCCCCACCTCCCACCATCCTCTTTTTCCCGAGATGGAAGTGGACGCGTGTGTTGCCATCTTGGATCTTGAGGAGGACAAGGATCTACCAGGACTGGTGGAGCAACGACGTGGAGCTGGAGCCTTAGATGGTGGGGTCAGTGCACAGCGTTCCATGTAACAGGCCACAGCTTGTAGATAATAGAAATTCCCCGTTTTGTTTAAGCCACTCTTATTCGTGCACCTGCTCACATGCTGAGGCACACAGACTCCTCTGAGCCCCTTGTTTTCCGTCTTTACTCTCTTCTTTCC
The DNA here is from genome assembly GCF_032405125.1 of Capricornis sumatraensis. NCBI lineage: Eukaryota > Metazoa > Chordata > Mammalia > Artiodactyla > Bovidae > Capricornis > Capricornis sumatraensis. The sequence continues at coordinate 52,370,230 of NC_091085.1, read as the reverse complement.
TTATGAAGTAAAAGCATCAGATAATAATGGTGGACATTTACGGAACACAGTCTGTCGCCCCCTAGTGGTAATTAAATGTCCTGTGACTGCGGTTCTGTGGGGTAGGTGATGCTTCCATCCCCCTCCTATAGATGTGGAAAACAGGGCACAAAGACCCCCAGTAAAGCACAGGGCCGGTAAGGGGGCAGGGCGTGAGCCCGAGTGGTCTGGCTCCAGAGTCCCCTGACTTTCTGCACAGGGAAATCCTGTCAATGTCCCATGTAAATGCAGAGGGAGCTGGTATCTGACCTCTGCTGTGGTGTGTTTCTTTCGTAAAATAGGCCCTCAACCCTCAGTTCCCCGATGATATTTCCAGAGGGTTTCTCTTGATCACTGCCCGCGCCAGTCCACCCACCCCTTGTACAGCATGTGTACATCTGTACACATGTGTATGTGTACATCTAAGGGTCCATCTGAGTAGCTGAGAGACTATGATGGCCCCACAGCCCTTACGCAGGGAGTGGGGAGCCTGGCCACAGGGCCCTCCCTAGCTCATACCCACCACCTCCCACTGCCCAGGGTGAGGAATGGGGGCTAGGACAATGTTTAGCACCCAACTGGGGCCCTGGAAGTGACTCAGGCAGCTTCTTTCTCCTTTTTGCCATTTTTCTCTTCTCTCCCCCAAACCCCACTGTGCTGCCCCTCCTTAAGGGGAACAAAGGAAGAGGCCCCTCAACCCCAGGCTCCCAGCCAAGGAGTTCAAGAGAACCCAAGATGAAGTGAAGTGAAAGTCGCTCAGTCGTGTCCGACTCTTTGCGACCCCATGGACTATACGGTCCATGGAAATCTCCAGGTTAGAATACCGGAGTAGATAGCTGTTCCCTTCTCCAGGGGATCTTCCCAACCCAGGTCTCCCACATTGCAGGCCGATCCTTCACCAGCTAAGCCGCTAGGGAAGCCCTAGATAGACACCAAGAATGGACTAGAAGCCCAGTCAGACTGATGGGAAATTGTGCAAATTGCAGAGTCACAGAGGCTAAGGGAATGAGTCTTAACCCACATATGATGCCATTGTAGTGTTCATAAGGTCTACAGGCATTTCCTCCAGAGTAAGGGGCAGGGGCCCCAGCAGGATCTGCTAAGTAGGGGAGGATGTATCCTCACTGTCCCAACAAGCCTGCCCTCAGCCTCCACAGGGACTTGGGAAAACTTCTCTGGGGTCCTCCCTCTTCACTCAAGTTAATGGTCCTCCCCTGGGCAGTGACCCTGTAGTCTTTCAGCAGCTGGAAACAGCAGTTGCTCTAGATTCACTGAAGAGAAGTTATGTTCCTGGAGCTTCCGTATGGGCTCTGTGTCCAGAAGGTCATGAGGGGGTACTTGTCCAGGGAGCTGGGATTCTGGGCTAGACTCACTCTGTCACAATGGAATCAGTTCAGTTCAGTTCAGCTCAGTCGCTCAGTCGTGTCCGACTTTTTGCAGCCCCACAGACTACAGCACGCCAGGCTTCCCTGTCCACCCCCAACTCCTGGAGCCTACTCAAACTCATGTCCATCATGTTGGTGATGCCATCCAACCATCTCATTCTCTGTCTTCCCCTTCTCCTCCTGCCTTCAATCTTTCCCAGCATCAGGGTCTTTTCCAATGAGTCAGTTCTTTGCATCAGGTGGCCAAAGTATTGCAGTTTCAGCTTCAGCATCAGTCTTTCCAATGAATATTCAGGACTGATTTCCTTTAGGATGGACTGGTTGGATCTCCTTGCAGTCCAAGGGACTCTCTAGAGTCTTCTCCTACACCACAGTTCAGAAGCATCAATTCTTTGGCACACAGCTTTCCTGATAGTCCGACTCTCATATCCATACATGACTACTGGAAAAACCATAGCTTTGATGAGACAGACTTTTGTTGGCAAAGTAACGTCTCTACTTTTTCATATGCTGTCTAGGTTAGTCATAGCTTTTCTTCCAAGGATCACGTGTCTTTTAATTTTATGGCTGCAGTCACCATCTGCAGTGATTTTGGAGCCCCCAAAGATAAAGTCTCTCACTGTTTCTATTGTTTCCCCATATATTTGCCATGAAGTGATGGGACCAGATGCCATGATCTTGCTTTTCTGAACGTTGAATTTTAAGCCAGCTTTTTCACTCTCCTTTTTCACTTTCATCAAGAGGCTCTTTAGTTCTTCGCTTTCTGCCATAAGGGTGGTGTCATCGGCATATCTGAGGTTATTGATATTTCTCCTGGCAATCTTGATCCCAGCTTGTGCTTCATCCAGCCCAGTGTTTCTCCTGATGTACTCTGCATAAGTTAAATAAGCATGGTGACAGTATACAGCCTTGAGGTACTCCTTTCCCAATTTGGAACCAGTCTGTTTTTCCATGTCCAGTTCCTACTGTTGCTTCCTGACCTGCATACAGATTTCTCAGGAGGCAGGTCAAGTGGTCTGGTATTCCCATCTCTTTAAGAATTTTCCAGTTTGTTGGCTTGGAATATAAAGTACATTAAGTATGGATCTCAGTCTATGATCTTAGGTGTGCTAGAAAATACCATTTAGGGCTGCCTTTCCATAAGGAATTCCCTGGTGGCTCAGACAGTAAAGAATCTGGTATCAATGCAGAAGACCCGGGTTCAATTCCTGGGTCGGAAAGATCCTCTGGAGGAGGGCATGGCAATCCACTCCAGTATTCTTGCCTGGAGAATCCCATGGACAAAGGAGCCTGGAAGGCTACAGTTCATGGGGATCACAAAAGAGTCAGACAGGACTGAGTGAGTAACACTTTCACTTTCACTTTTGCATAACTGAATCTCATTTCTTTTTGAGTCGCCCCTTTGTGTCTTTGGTGGAGATGTCAGTTCAGCCCATCGAGGATCTCCTTCCCCTTCTTCCCTGGTATTCTAAGTTCTGCAAAGGTGATGTGGGCAACTTTTTTTCTTGTTTGTATTCAAGACCTTTGGAATACATTCATATGTTTGGCAAATTTCCAGACATATAATTATGAGCTGAATCAGAACACTCAAGCCCCTTCCCATGCCCCTGCATCCAGGGTATGCCAGGGGCTGGGCAGTGGCAGCAAAGGTGGCCGGGTCTGCATCTGGCCCCATCAGGTCATTGTTCCAGCCCTGACCTTTCATCCTCCCACCCATTCAGTGCTCATCCCAGGACCCTATACCTACACTCGCTTTCTGCCTGATCAGTTCAAATCACTATCTGAGATGCTGACTAGTGTGGGGTCACAAGATGCTGTGACATTCTGGAAGAGGAGCACAATGTCATCACAAAGTGATGACAAAGTAATGACATCACAGGGATGTCATCACTCCCATGAGTCCCTCAGACTTTGGTCCTTGCAGGTTTCTGTGATTCCTCCTCCTTCCCTGGGGCTTCTCCAAGGTCCCTCTCAGTCTCTGCCCCTTCCATGTGCTCTCAGGAGCCTGGGGCCTCCTGCTGCTCCCACCCCTTCCAAGGAGGCCTGGGGACCCCATGACCAGACTCATGACACTGTCTGGATGCTCCCTAAGCAGCATCTATTCCACATCAAGGTACCTTCTGAGCTGGGGCTTGGGGCTGGGGTGGGCATTGGGGGGAATCAGCCCTGGAGGGAATCAGGTGCTGGGTCACCCCAGAGCAGTTTTCAGGGCTTGTAATTCCACAATGGGAAGGTCACTGAAATCCCAGTGGCAGGATATTTTTGCCATGGGCTTCTCTTTTACCACCATGCTCCCACACCTGGTCATTGTGCTGGAGGCTTTTGCTCCAGGGGAAGTCCTGTAGGAGAAACAGAGAACTAAGGAGTAATATTACTGTATATAAGAGATTTGTCTCAAGTACATCATCCTGCTGTAACACAGAGAATACCTTCAGAGACAGTTGCTTCTCAGCCCAGATAGGTCAAGATTACTCTGGGTTGGGGAAGAGAATAATCCAGAAAAAAGATGAGAGACACGAGAAGGGGCCTTGCACCCAACCTCCACAACATCAGCTCTGAAATGGAGAGTGTCAGGCACCCCGAATAAATCACTCTGAACACAGAGGAGAATTGGATTTGCTTCCTGCCTGGGATACTGGAAGCAGTGACCGCACAGGACTCCCCACAGCCAGAGTGAGGGCACAGAGAGAGGAGGTGGCTGATGGGGCCTCAGGGCAGAGGGGACCCACGAGAAACCCTTTGGGTCCTCACATCCCTGTATGTGGAGGAGAACATGGTGCACCCACATCCCTTATAAGACAAAGTCCTACAGCAAAGCAAGGGATGGGGCATAAGGAGAGCTGTGCTGAGGCAGGGGCTGTGACACCAGGCACACTGAGACAGTATTGTAGGAGCAGACCCCGGACAGGGATGAGAACCATCAGCAGGTGTTAGCGAGGGAGGTGATGCTGGGGTCCCACCTCCACCCCATGTGAGCCCACTTAGAGGCACCCACGAGGAGAGGAAGAAAAATCCCCAACTGTCTAGCTATCCCACATTGATGCCATTCACCTGGAACTGAGTCTACTGTTTTCTGCCATTAAGCAGAGTGAGGGCTCTAGAGAGAAACTATATTTAGTTATAAAAGAATCATGTTATTTTACACACTTGAGTTGATGTCTTAGAAATCTGTGCCAGCTGAGCGTGCTTTGGGAGAAATGGTTATGTGCAGTGTAACAAATGTCAAATTTGCTTTAGAGCCCTGGAGGAACGAAACCAATTGTGTTTTCTTTACCAAGAAGTAGGGTTTGCCCTGGGGCTGAGGAGGCTCTTCTGGGTCTGACATCATCTTGAACCTGGAGGGTGGGTTCAAAGGGGGAGGTTCAGTCACTTCAGGCTGGGCCAGGGGGCTGCTCACCCGAGTCCTGGGAGTGGCTGAGCTGGGAGGAGATGGGAGAAGCAGAGGACAGATGGAGAGACGAGGAGGGAGAGAGACAGCTGGGCTGGGAGGAGGGGCATCGAGTTGGGGAAAGCACAGGTGACGTCCTGACCCTTTCTTCAGCCTCCTCACTTGGGAGCAGCTGCCCTCCCCTCCATAGTCCTGTGAGGAGGGAGGAAACTTCAGACTGGAGGAGGAAAACCCAGCAGAGCTGCTCCATTAGACTCATGAAAGCGGTTATCCATCCCTCGGTTCCTTCATGCCCTCGGGAGTTCCATCGTCATCCTCTGTGTCCCTGACACTGCTGATAAATGGAGGTGGAGGATGACAAGGTTCTTGACCTCTTCGGAAACAGACAACAAACAAATAAAATTAGAAGAAAGCCAAGATGGTTTTAGATAGTGACAGCTGCTACAACAGGAATAAGAACAATGATCAGATGGAGGATAATGTGAGGATCACTTCCATGGGGTCAGGGGAGGCCTCTGTGAACTGATTTGTGTGCTGAGAATGGAAGGAGATAAGGAAGGAATCAGACATGTTAACGTATCAGGAAGAACATTCTTGACAGAGTGAAGAGCAAATGAAAAGTTCCGTGAGACAGGTTAAAGTGTGGGGACTGATAAACGGAGAGAACTTGAATGCCATGAAACCGTGACCAGCAAGCACGTCTGTGTCCCCACTGACCCTCCACCGAGAGCTCAAAACTGAGCTGGGGGCCGGAATTGTGTCAGTGTCTCATTCCCACAGGCAGCATCAGTGCTCCTGCCCCAGGACTATCTTTGCAGATGGCATCCTGCATGATCTAGTTGCGAGAGAGATGGGAGAAGAGCAGACACGGTTGAGCAGGTGGGGACAGAGTGCTCACAGGAGCGGAGTTATTCCCGCATGAGGCCATTAACACATTCTCACTTCATGGGGCCACAAACACCTTCGTCCACTCGGTCTGTTTCCACTAGTCTCTCCCCAGAAGGACAGGGAGTCCTGTGAACATGCAACAGTCTCCATCTGAGTGGGTTTAACTCAGAGGTCCATGGCAATTTCCATTCATTCCCTCTCCAAGGACATTTTCTGAAGCCTTTCCATCTGCTGAGCCAAAGAGGTTGCTCGTAAGAAAGGGGCCCATTAGACAGGTGACCTGCAGCTCTGAGCTGGGAGTTGGGGCTTCAGGAGCACACCTGCCATTCAGCTTCTGCCTGAGAGCAGAGACAGCCTGAGGGACAATGGCATCCCCATCCCCACTCAGGTTAGAGTTTACTTGCACTGGGGGAATTTGTATGCATTTTTCATCTGTTCCTCAAATGGCCCAGCAAGGTGACTGGGATTGTATCTCATTGCCTGTGATGCTCTGACTTTGGAAGTGCTTGTCCCCAAATCACTCTGTTTCTGCAGGGAAACATGAAGATCTCACTGTAAAATGCTTGGGTCGAGGAGAAACCAACTCCCAAGGTGTTATAAGAACCCAGGGCTTCCCTGGTGGCTCAGCAGTAAAGAACTGCCTGTAGTACAAAAGCCTACAGGAGATGTGGGTTCAGTCCCTGGGTTGAGAAGTTCCCCTAGATGAGGGCATGGCAATCCACTTCAGTATTCTTGCCTGGAGAATCCCAGGCACATGGACCAAGGAGCCTGGTGAGTGACAGTCCATGGTGTCGCAAAGAGTCAGACATGACTAAAGCAATTTAGCAAGCATGCATAAGAACTCAAGGTGGGGAAGGTATGGTTTCCCAAAGCAAAATCAGGGTTTCTATAGGAAGCAGAGGGAATAAATGACACTCCAAACAATAGATATGTGATACAGGCCATTTGTGTCCACAGTGATTGCAGCAGCTTCCACTTGACAGTGGCTGGAGGTTGACACAGGCCTGTGAGGCACATGAACTCACCCCTGGTGTCCTGATGGCAGCCCCTTAAAAAGTAGCTCTGAACTCTGGTCCTACCTGGCCCGATGAAGCCTGTGCTGTGGGATATGTGACATGGAGCTGCCCCCATGCAGGGTGATCCCTTTGTTAAGCCACCAAAGATGAATTAAGGCACCAATGTGCCTGGAGGTGTCCTGGGGATACAAGAAGTCAGGAATTAATTCTGTCATGTCACCACCACTGTCAGGAGGACTCATTAAAGCTGAACAAGAATCAAAGGATGATTTGCCAGGAAGGAAATAAAGACCCTCATGACAAAGTGGGGGGCGGGGGAGGGCAGTGCACCGAGTCTCACTGCATCAACTCAAGCTGTAAATTAAACTGCAGTTGATGGGATGGGATCTGGGTCTGGGGAGGCACAGGCAGCAGTTTGGGGAGCTCCTCCTGGTGGTGGCCTGGAGCTGCTCCAGGCCTCTCCTTTTTTCCCAAGTTGTGACAGCTGCTGTGTCATGAACTGTGCAGTATGAAAAAGTCAGCAGCAGCCTATAAAACATGTTTCCCTCGTTTCCCCTTTCTGTTGTCAACAAGCTTCTGATATTCAATGCAGTTGCCTTCTCCCAACACAAAAACAATTGCTTCTTGGAATGGATTTTTGTTCCTCGGAACTGAGCTGTCACTGCCTGGCGGCATCTGGGATCAAAATATCTACAGTGATCGTTTCACCGTTTGACTTCATGTCCCTGAAGACAGGTAGGTTGTGCTGTTTCTGAGCCGCCTTTGTCACTCTTGCCATCGTACACTGCGATCTTGTGTTGGGGACTCGTTTGGCAATGCCTGAGATGGCAGGAGCTGAAGCCATCCCGGCAAAAGCCTTCCGCTGTTTGATGTATTGTAAGGAATTAAGGTAGCATCCTGCGTCAGTTCCAGCTTTTTGGTGTGGCTCCAAATCAGCCTCAGAAACTGTTTGCTGTGCACTTACATGACAGATAAGAAATGCCTCATTTATCTCCTGGATTGCCTGCATCAGAGTCTGATATTACATCTAGAAGAGATTTACCCAAAGAAGCTTTGCTCATTATTTTTTCTTTATATTCAAAACACACATCCAGTTTTCTTGCCTTTACATGTCCTAAGACAGCAGTGGCAACATTTTATGGAGATCAGTAAGTCTTTTTCCCCTCTCCAAGGTCTTCTGGCAAAGAACCAAAAGCTGAGGATAGCTGAGCAGTGTTGTCAGGAAGCATCCTCGTGGCCCCTTCATCTTCCTCTCCTGGCCCCGGAGCACTTCTCAGGTGTTTGACCTCATCTTCTCACGCTCTGCTCTAAGATTCTAGTTCTTGCTAAACTGATTCCCAAACCTCTGGGAATGGACTTCCTTTACGTTTCTGCCAAAATGTATCAACTGGAGTTAAATCATACCACTTCCTGGTTTTGTCTCTAGGTCACGCTAGCACCAGCCAGGGACTTTTTCACTCCTGAAGATTCTTCCAGGTTAACTCTGTGTACGTGGAAATCGTAGGACCGATATGTCCAAATATGATGTAGAGGAGTTCCCAGATCCATGTTTCTGTCAACGGGAGTGAAGAAGGCTTTGAAAGCTGAAGCTGCCAGCTCCCAGCGCATCACCTGTAGTGAAACCATTTTTGGCGTCTCTTAGATGTTCCGGAAACTTCTTATCTGTTTTCACTGCTCCCATTTCCATTGCTATTTCTGCTAATTATCTGATTATAGGAATAGTACCCAGCACAACAGAAAAGCAGAAGAGGCTGTCAACATTCTGGTGCGTAACAGTTTTCATTTCCGCATTTGTGATTTCTGAACTGTTAATGGCACAATATGAAACATTTCCTCATTTTTGATTGCATCATCCAGGCGTATCATTTTTCAAAGTAATAAAATCGAGATACTGATCAAAAGCTAGCTACTTGGGTAACTGTGTAGCTGCTAATTCTACATTTGCAATATATTCCAGTTTACTCCTCGAAAGGGCAGAAATAAAGTTCAAATCAGCTGGTTCACACAGAGTTGACTTAAAAGAACTCGAGTAGTGGTTTATTATAAAAGGGTACAACCAGGAACAGTCAGATGGAAGAGATGTGAGGTATGCGGAAGGGGGCGGAGCCCTCCCCAAGAAAGCATTTCCCCAAGTCTCCAGGTGTCCACCAACCCAGAAGCTTCCACCCACCTTTGTCACTTGCCTCCAGCTCAAACCTGCTCTTCTCCTTGGGCCAAGCCCTCCGACACTCCCCTCCTGCCTCTTCCCTCTTGCCCTGCAGAGACCTGCACTTCCTCACCTCCACCTGCCTCCCCTCTGCTGGCTTCTCATCTGCACAGACACACGCTCAAGAACCATCCATCCACACTGAAAATATCATTTCTCTGCCACACCAACTGTAGGCCACACTTCATTCTCCACTCACAGAGAAACTTCCAGGGAGACACATGCAGCAGGAGAAGGTTTTCACGGCACATCTAAGGTGCTTATTCTTCCGGTGTTCCTGTCACTGTAGCCACCCCACCCACTGTGGTGGGCTGCATTCAGAGGCTGAAGGGAGTATCACAGGGGTGCCCCATCCATGTGCCATCCTCCCCCTAATAGACCCCCCACCCTGTTTAGGAACAAACCCCATGGCGCATACTGAGAGTAAAATTACTTGCTATTTATCTGAAATTAGCATTAACTGGCATCCCATATTTTATTTGCTAAATGTGACAATTCTACTTGGAATGACTTGGGTATGTCTTATCTCTCTGAAGTGTCAGCTATAAGTCTAAACAAGCACTTTGGACCCTAACTTGCATATGTCTTTATAGAAGAGGTTTCTGTAATGTGAAGTATCACTTCCCAGCCAAGGGTCTTCCCCCAGCCTGGGGACTCCAGTTGTCGACCCTGTGGTCTGTGGGGAGAGCAGGCAGTAACGGGGGCTCGCTGTCCTCTGTCCTCCAGCATGTGCCTGGGGAAATACTGACACGGGTCCATGCAGGAAACATAAGAGGATGTTCTCTGAGCTTGTGTGTGGCAGCTGGGAGTTGGAGGCTTCCTGGGGATGTGGGGGGAAAACGTGGTGGGCACCCACCCCCACCCCTGAGCACAATGCAGCTGAGAAAACCAGTGGAATCACTGTGCACTTAGCAACATGAGCATCTGCTCAAAATATAATTATCTGTAACATGCTACAGTGTCATAAATAGAATGAAATACATAACACAATGCCGTCAGTGTTTATTTCAATATATAAGCCCATAAAAGAGCAGTGGGCATTTTGCAAGACCACATTCAAAAAAAAGATAGTCATTAAACACTGTTCAAGGATTTTCTTAAAAACGAAATCTTACAAAAGAGTCTCAATAAACACACAAATAAGGTAAAATTTCAATTAAAAATTTTTTAAGATACTTAGTAAACACAGTTTTGGGGCTTCCTGGGTGACTCAGTGGTAAAGAATCCACCTGCCATGCAGGAGATGCAGGAGACGCAAATTCAATCCCTGGGTTGGGAAGATCCCCAGGAAGAGGGCATGGCGACCCGCTGCAATATTCTTGCCTGGATAATCCCATGGACAGAGGAGCCTGGTGGGCTATGGTCCCTGGGGTCACAAAGAGTTGGACACGATTGAAGCAACTCAGCATGCACGCACGCAAACACAGTTTTATGATTCTGTAACAGCACGAGAGGAACGGGAATAAAAAGGTGAATAAAAAATTAATAAAACTAGATGGAATCCATGTGCAGATAAATGACATGTCATCTTTCTAGTGTGGTTAGTTCACCCCATTTGTCTTAAGGTCCAGAAAAGAAGGTGAAGACAGAAACAGTGAACGAGGGGCTGTGAGACCTATGGAGGCCCCTCCGAGGTGCCATCCCAGGTCTGCCTCCCACACCCCGTAAAGAACAACCTGCTGTCTTCCTCCACCAGTCACTGTGAATGGGGGAGCCCAGCTGTTGTACTATTTGCCAAAGGCAGACATTTTAAAAACATAATTCTCCTGAGATGAAATCATTAATTAAAATGGGAAATTCACATATTCTCAAAGCAAGTATAAATTAACTGGGAATTATTTACTCAGATCATTTTAGTCCATGGATGAAAACGCTGAGATGTTAAAGCTGGTGCACAGACAAGACTCTTGACACTTCCTGAGATTCTCCTTGTGCTTGGATGTCTGTGTCCCGTCTAACTGCTGTTTTGATTGGATTTTTGTGATCTCTGCTCTGCTAGTGAGAGATAATGTACATGCATTTCACAAAGATGGGAAGATTCAGGGGCCCTTCTCACCCAGACACGCACCCAGGGAGGAAGATGCCAGCAAACAAAGCCAAATTTTAAAAGCTTCCCATCTGTTTAGCTGTGTGAGTGATGAATGTTGATGGCAGGGAGAGGAGATCAGAAAACCCAGAGCCTCAAAGAAAAGAGAGTGCAATCATCCACATTCTATCATCAGGCAAATCACCTTTAGCATTAATGCTGTATCTTTTCCATTTTTAGAATTTTGTCTAAACTAAGGCACACATATAATGCACAAAATATATTTAACCTCATTTATGCCTAAAAATGGGAGCATATTATAAAGGACATTTCCTGACCTACACCATCACTTGATACACTGCAGAGACCACTACACATGCATTACACAGATCTGCACAAGCATCTTATTCTGAGAGTGTTCATTGACACTATCCTGAAGTCCACTGGGCAGCTCTCTCTCTGGTCCCTCAGGATTCCCAGAGACTTTGATATCACACATGGAGATGAAATAAGTGTCCCTGGGTTGCACGTTTTCCCTTAGCACGACCTCCAGCAGTGGGTCTGCACTTTGCACACAGAACAAGTAAAACTGAGGCATGAGGTTTCTTAGCCAGAAAGCTGTGCAGAGGGGTGGATGAGAAAGGGAAGCTCCTGAGAGTCATAACATGCCAGGGAGAGAGCAGAGAAAATGGAGACCAAGAAAGAGAACGATATGGACATTTCTGAACTACTGCTAGGTTCCCCTGACCCAAGCATATATGCTCTGACACTAACCAGCACACTGTCCCCAGGGTAGACCAGCGCCCAGGTCCCATGCTGACTGATGGATAGAACAGACAAGGACAGATGCATATCGCACTTCAGAGGCTTTGGAACTGAATTGGACCACAGCCCATGCAACGAAGTCAGGGACTTGCTGCATGTACCTACCCAAGTCATCTGTCCACTAAAACAAAGCTTCCCTGCAGAATTTAAACAAGATTCAGAGTCATATAATATATTTAAGCAGCTCAGGTTACAATCTGAATTTAAATGCCATCAAGAACCAGCACCATCTCAATACCTTGCAAGAGGGAATTCCAACTAAGAGATGCCAACTCCAGGTGACACAGATATTGGAATTATCATACAAACTTTTGAAACAGCTATTATAACCGCTCCAAGAAGAAATATGAGCACTTTTTAAACAAATGGAAAGAAAGAGCTTTTCCAATGAGAAATGGAAGATAAAAAAAGAAGCAAATGAAAATTTAGAACTAAAAAATACAATAACCGAAAGACAAAAATACTATCCGGTCTCAGAGGCAGAATCAAGTTTATGGAGGAAAACATCAGTGCCTTGATAACAGATTAATAAAATTATCCATTCTAATAAACCAGAAGAATAATACTGAAAAACCTGAACAGAGATGAGAGACCTGTGGGAAAATACAAAGAAACAAACAAAAACCAAACATTTGTGTCATCAGAATTCCAGAAAGAAAGGAATAATGTGAAGAAAATAATTGCTAACATGTTCCAATTTGCCAAAACACAGAGTTACATATTCAAGCCATCAAGTGAGCCCCCAAACAGGACAAATTCAGAGAAAGTCATGCTTACACATATCAGAATCAAACTGCTGAAAAGCAAACACAAAAATAACTTTGAAATAAATGTGAGAACTTTCCAATCACTGTTCGTTCCCCTGTGTGTGTCATTGTGTGAAATGTCCTCACAGTTCTCACCAGAAAACACAAAATTAGATAATAACAGAACAGCCAGTGGTTCCAGAGCTTGAAGAACTGGAGTCCACCAGAGTCCTGCTGCTGCTGCTAGGTCCTATATGCAGTGAAAACATCTATCAATGGAAGAAATGCAGGACTTCACACGGGAAGGAGAAGCAGCAGAAATGGTATCTGGGTACTCCCTGGTGGCTCAGATGATAAAGAATCTGCTTGCAGTGTGGGAGACCTGGGTTCGATACCTGGGTCAGGAAGATCCCCTGGAGAAGGAAATGGCAACCCACTCTAGTATTCTTGCCTGGAAAATCCCATAGACAGAGGAGCCTTGCAGGCTAGAGTTCATGGGGTCACAAAGAGTCGAACACAACTAAGCAGTTTCACTCTAATTCTCTCTAGAACTAGCTGCTTTTCTCTCTTCATTCTTTAAAATAAGAAACTCCTGGGTTCAGCTCTGACATTACAGAGTTTGAGATTCACTCCAATCCGTAAAGTCAGGGAAAGCTGAACAAACTAAAATCAACTCTGCTTGGAGGCATAGAGAAATGAGGATGCAGACAAACCACCACCTCAAAATCTGGAGAAACAAAGGATTCAGAGGGTCACACCAGGGTCTGCTCACCTGGAGCAGGAGCAGGTGGGGATGCGAGCTGGCAGGCACACTTGGATGATACTGACGTATGACTGGGCCTGAGTGAAGACTCGCCTGGGTCAAGAAGCTTCTGGTGGCCGCAGTGTCAGGGGACACCCACACCGTTCTGGCTTTTACCTCCAGGAGCCCCACCAGGTTCTCCCTGGGAAAACCCAAGAAAGATCCTTGTGGCCAAGGCAGAGGAAGGGGACAGCAGTCCCTGTGAAGGGGTCCAGAGCCTTCTCTTGAGCAAAAGCTGCTCTCTAGGCGGGATTGTGCCAGAGCTCAGTCCTGAAGACTGTCCCGGCCTGGAGGAGGGATCGCCCCACTGCAACACTTCCAACCTTCCTCTCATTGAGAGGGGGAGAGATATGCATCCCTCTGGAGAAGCACGTGTGGAGTTCACAGCCCAGGGCTCAGCCACTAAAAGAGAGATTTCATCATATGATTGTAGACCACTTTCCTCCCCCAGACCTATGACTACTGGGCAGTGTTGTAATAACCATGATTACCGAAGACAGAGCTGCAGGATCCAGCGGCTCTGCAGAGAAGCACACAGGGAAGCTCAGGTCCAGGAGGCACCAGACAAAGGCACAAGGGGAACCTGGAGTTTCTGACACCTGGGGCCACAGCAAACCTCACCTGGTGTCCTTCCTACCCAAATGGACATGGAGCCTCCCACTAACGGCCTGTTCATCCCAGTTCCTATCGCGCAGTACAACATGTCCTGCCTTCAACAAGGATGCAAAACACTGACTATATCACTGTCTGATGGAGTTTATAAGGAACATAGGTGTAATGCACAGGATCCCTGTAACATAGTGTGGGAAGGTACAGGGACATAGATCACTACTGTCCCTGTGTTCCATATGAAATCATTAAATATCACTGTTAGGTCAATTGTGAAATATTTAAATAACTGCATTTTAATTCTGAGAGCAAACATACACACACACACACACACACACAATACAAGGGATATATCTAAAAATCAACACAAATTGAAATAGAATACTAAAAACAATCACATGTTATAAAAGGAAGGCAGAAAAGGGAGAGGCATTAAGAACAGAGGTAGCAAACAGAACAATCTAATAAGTGATTGGATATAATTCAACATATCAATAATCATGTTAACTGTAAATAGACTAAAACAGGGTTCAGCAAACTATAGCCTTTGAACCAAATTCAGTTCACCACCTGCTTTTGTAAATAAAGTTTTCTTGGAATACAGACGGTACCATTATCTGTGTATTGTCTCTGGTGCTTATGTGCTGAAACTGCAGAATGGAAGTACTGCAACAGAGATCCTGCTTATTATCTATCCTTTTACCGGAAAAAAACCTGGAGAATGTCTGGTCTAGACACACTAGTCAAATATTGTCAGAATATTACAAAAATTCAAATACACATTTTCACTATATTGATTCTTCTGATCCATGAACATGGTATATTTCTCCATCTATTAGTGTCCTCTTTGATTTCTTTCATCAGTGTTTTATAGTTTTCTATATATAGGTCTTTAGTTTCTTTAGGTAGATATATTCCTAAGTATTTTATTCTTTTCGTTGCAATGGTGAATGCAATTGTTTCCTTAATTTCTTTTTCTACTTTCTCATTATTAGTGTATAGGAATGCAAGGGATTTCTGTGTGTTGATTTTATATCCTGCAACTTTACTATATTCATTGATTTGCTCTAGTAATTTTCTGGTGGAGTCTTTAGGGTTTTCTATGTAGAGGATCATGTCATCTGCAAACAGTGAGAGTTTTACTTCTTCTTTTCCAGTTTGGATTCCTTTTATTTCTTTTTCTGCTCTGATTGCTGTGGCCAAAACTTCCAAAACTATGTTGAATAGTAGTGGTGAATTGGGCACCCTTGTCTTGTTCCTGACTTTAGGGGAAATGCTTTCAATTTTTCACCATTGAAGATAATGTTTGCTGTGGGTTTGTCATATATAGCTTTTATTATGTTGAGGTATGTTCCTTCTATTCCTGCTTTCTGGAGAGTTTTTATCATAAATGGATGTTGAATTTTGTCAAAGGCCTTCTCTGCATCTATTGAGATAATCATATGGCTTTTATTTTTCAATTTGTTAATGTGGTGAATTACATTGATTGATTTGCAGATATTGAAGAATCCTTGCATCCTTGGGATAAAGCCCACTTGGTCATGGTGTATGATCTTTTTAATATGTTGTTGGATTCTGATTGCTAGAATTTTGTTGAGGATTTTTGCATCTATGTTCATCAGTGATATTGGCCTGTAGTTTTCTTTTTTTGTAGCATCTTTGTCAGGTTTTGGTATTAGGGTGATGGTGGCCTCATAGAATGAGTTTGGAAGTTTACCTTCCTCTGCAATTTTCTGGAAGAGTTTGAGTAGGATAGGTGTTAGCTCTTCTCGAAATTTTTGGTAGAATTCAGCTGTGAAGCCGTCTGGACCTGGGCTTTTGTTTGCTGGAAGATTTCTGATTACAGTTTAAATTTCCGTGCTTGTGATGGGTCTGTTAAGATTTTCTATTTCTTCCTGGTTCAGTTTTGGAATATTGTACTTTTCTAAGAATTTGTCCATTTCTTCCACGTTGTCCATTTTATTGGCATATAATTGCTGATAGTAGTCTCTTATGATCCTTTGTATTTCTGTGTTGTCTGTTGTGATCTCTCCATTTTCATTTCTAATTTTATTGATTTGATTTTTCTCTCTTTGCTTCTTGATGAGTCTGGCTAATGGTTTGTCAATTTTATTTATCCTTTCAAAGAACCAGCTTTTGGCTTTGTTGATTTTTGCTATGGTCTCTTTTGTTTCTTTTGCATTTATTTCTGCCCTAATTTTTAAGATTTCTTTCCTTCTACTAACTCTGGGGTTCTCCAATTCTTCCTTTTCTAGTTGCTTTAGGTGTAGAGTTAGGTTATTTATTTGACTTTTTTCTTGTTTCTTGAGGTATGCCTGTACCCAAAGCAATTTACAAATTCAATGCAATCCCTATCAAGCTACCAGCAATATTTTTCACAGAACTAGAACAAATAATTTCAAGATTTGTATGGAAATACAAAAAACCTCGAATAGCCAAAGCAATCTTGAGAAAGAAGAATGGAACTGGAGGAATCAACTTGCCTGACTTCAGGCTCTACTACAAAGCCACAGTCATCAAGACAGTATGGTACTGGCACAAAGACAGAAATATAGATCAATGGAACAAAATAGAAAGCCCAGAGATAAATCCACACACATGTGGACACCTTATCTTTGACAAAGGAGGCAAGAATATACAATGGAGTAAAGACAATCTCTTTAACAAGTGGTGCTGGGAAAACTGGTCAACCACTTGTAAAAGAATGAAACTAGATCACTTTCTAACACCACACATGAAAATAAACTCAGAATGGATTAAAGATCTAAATGTAAGACCAGAAACTATAAAACTCCTAGAGGAGAACATAGGCAAAACACTCTCTGACATAAATCACAGCAGGATCCTCTATGATCCACCTCCCAGAATTCTGGAAATAAAAGCAAAAATAAACAAATGGGATCTAATTAAAATTAAAAGCTTCTGCACAGCAAAGGAAAATATAAGCAAGGTGAGAAGACAGCCTTCTGAATGGGAGAAAATAATAGCAAATGAAACAACTGACAAACAACTAATCTCAAAAATATACAAGCAACTTATGCAACTCAATTCCAGAAAAATAAATGACCCAATCAAATAATGGGCCAAAGAACTAAATAGACATTTCTCCAAAGAAGACATACGGATGGCTAACAAACACATGAAAAGGTGCTCAACATCACTCATTATTAGAGAAATGCAAATCAAAACCACAATGAGGTACCACTTCACACCAGTCAGAATGTCTGCGATCCAAAAATCTGCACGCAATAAATGCTGGAGAGAGTGTGGAGAAAAGGGAACCCTCCTACACAGTTAGTGGGAATGCAAACTAGTACAACCACTATGGAGAACAGTGTGGAGATTCCTTTAAAAATTGCAAATAGAACTGCCATATGACCCAGCAATCCTGCTGCTGGGCATACACACTGAGGAAACCAGAATTGAAAGAGACACATGTACCCCAATGTTCATTGAAGCACTGTTTATAATAGCCAGGACATGGAAACAACCTAGATGTCCATCAGCAGATGAATGGATAAGAAAGCTGTGGTACATATACACAATGCAGTATTACTCAGCCGTTAAAAAGAATACATTTGAATCACTTCTGATGAGATGGATGAAACTGGAGCCTATTATACAGAGTGAAGTAAGCCAGAAAGAAAAACACCAATACAGTATACTAACACATATATATGGAATTTAGAAAGATGGCAATGATGACCCTGTATGAAAGACAGCAAAAAAGACACAGATGTGTATAGTGGACTTTTGGACTCAGAGGGAGAGGGAGAGGGTGGGATGATTTGGGAGAATGGCATTGAAACTTGTATACTATCATGTAAGAATCGAATCACCAGTCTATGTCCGATTCAGGATACAGCATGCTTGGGGCTGGTGCACGGGGATGACCCAGAGGGATGTTGTGGGGAGGGAGGTGGGAGGGAGGTTCCTGTTTGGGAACGCATGTACACCCATGGTGGATTCATGTCAATGTATGGCAAAACCAATACAGTATTGTAAAGTAAAATAAAGTAAAAATAAAAATTAAAAAAAAATTTAAAAATTCAAATACACAAAAACTACATGCTCTCTATAAGAAACCCACTTTCATCATTTATATCATCCTAGGAAAGAGAAATTAAAATGATGACAAAAGATATAAACCATACAACATTAATCAAATGAAAGCTAAAGAACCTATATTAATATCCAGGTAAACATCAAGGTAAGTAAGAATACCAGTCATTTAAAGAAAGAAAAATCAATTCTACAGAGTCCCTTCCAGAAAACAGAAGAAAACATTCAGTAACTGGATTTAGTAGCCAGCATTTCTACCCTGATACCACAGATATGCAACCACATGACAAGAACTAGGGAGCAATATCTCTTATGAACAAAGACAATCATCACTTTTTTTCAATTTTAATTGTGAGAAACATAAAAATTTAATATCACACAAAGAAGTGTCATTTATCCCAGGCATATGCATCTGGTTCAATATTCAAAAATCAACCAACAACATGTTACATTGTGTTGGCCAAAAAGTTGGCTCTGCTTTTTAAAAAAAAAAAAATGCTTAGCTGTCTTTAACTTCATTCAAAACAATTTTTTAGATTGTATTTTGACAGCTGTCACATCAGTATGCATTTTTGAAAGAAACTTACCAGAATTGGTGAATTTTTGTTGCTATTTTAATATTGAGGATGGAAAAAACATTTTTAGCATATTATGCTTTATTATTTCATGAAAGGCAAAAACGCAACTGAAACACCAAAAAAGATTTTTGCCGTGTATGGAGAAGGTGCTGTAACTGATATAGGGTGTCAAAAGTGGTTTGCAAAGTTTTGTGTTATAGATTTCTCACTGGACAATGCTCTACAGTCAGGTAGGCCAGTTGAAGTCGATAGCGATCAAATCGAGACATTAGTTAAGACTAATCAATGTTATACCATGCAGGAGACAGCCAACGTACTCAAAATATCCAAATCAAGCATTGAAAATCATTTGCAACAGCTCAGTTGGATTAAACACTTTGATGTTTGGGCTCCACATAAGTTAAGCATGAAAACCTCCTTGACCGTACAGTTCAGTCATTCAGTCATGTCTAACTCTTTGTGAACCCATGGACTGCAGCATGCCAGGCTTCCCTGTCCATCACCAACTCCTGGAGCTTGCTCAAACTCAAGTCCATTGAGTTGGTGATGCCATCCAACCATCGCATCCTCTGTCGTCCCCTTCTCCTCCCTCCTTCAATCTTTCCCAGCATCAGGGTCTTTTCAAATGAGCCAGTTCTTCACCTCAGGTGGCCAAAGTATTGGAGTTTCAGCTTCAGCATCAGTCCTCCCAAGGAACATTCAAGACTGATCTCCTTTAGGACTTACTGGTTTGATCTCCTTGAAGTCCAAGGGACTCTCAAGAGTCTTCACCAATACCACCATTCAAAAGCATCAATTCTTTGGTGCTCAGCTTTCTTTATGGTCCTACTCTCACATCCGAACATGACCACTGGAAAAACCATAGCTTGACTAGACATACTTCCTTGCACATGCTTCTTAACTGTACTTCTGCATGCAATTCTTTACCGAAATGTAACGAAAACATTCCATTTTAAAAACAAATTGTAACAGGCAATGAAAAATGGGTACTGTACAATAGTACAGAATGGAAGAGATCATGGGGCAAGCAAAATGAACCACCACCAACCTCAGTCTTCATCCAAAGAAGGTGATGTTGTATATATAGTGGGACTGGAAAAGAGTCCTCTATTATGAGCTCCTTCCAGAAAGCCAAACAAGTAATTCTTTTTTTAATATAAATTTATTTATTTTAATTGGAGGCCAATCACTCTACAAAACTGTTCTAACAAGCACTGATCCCAATTAAACAAACTGAAAGCATCACTCAACAAAAGCGTCTGGAATTAGTCCACAAAAAAACACATGATCTTCCATCAGGATAACTCAAAACTGCATGTTTCTTTGATGACCAGGCAAAAACTGTTACAGCTTAACTGAGAAGTTCTGATTCATCTGCTATATTCACCAGACATGGCACTTTCAGATTTCCATGTAGTCCAGTCTTTACAAAATTCTCTTAATGGAAAAAATTTCAGCTCCTTGAAGACTGCAAAAGGCACCTGCAACAGTTCTTTGCTCAAAAACATTAAGAGTTTGGGGAAGATGGAATTACGAAGTTACCTGAAAAATGGCTGAAGGTGGTAGAACAAAACAATATTCTGTTTAATAAAGTCCTTAGCGAAGATGAAAAATGTGTCTTTTATTCTAGCTTAAAAGTCAAAGGAAATTTTTGGCCAATCCAATATTAGCAGATTGAAAAAACAAAACACATGATCATATCAAAAAAAAAAAAAACAGAGAAAGAACATTTGACAAAATTCAATATATTTACATAATAAAAACTCTCAGCAAACAAGGATTAGAGGGAACTTCCTTGACTGGATAGAGGCCTCACACACACACACACATACACACACACACACACACACACACACACACACACACACACACACACACACACAAGTTATGCCTAGTAGCAAAAGTGAATATCCCCCCAAGACTGGAGCACAGCGTGGATGTCCACTATGACCAGTCCCATCAAACATCATCTGAATGTCCTAGGGAGGGAACTGGGCAGGAAAGAATACTAAAAGTTATATATGCGGAAAGAGAAGAAATAAAACCATTCCTCATGTAGACAACATGATCCTCTGAAGAAAATCTCGACAAATCTGCTGAAAGAAAAAGGAAAACTCTCTGCAAGCTAATAAATGAGTCTAGCATGGTCTTATTACACAGTCTTCGTACATAAGTCAACAGACAAAAATGAATCATACCGCTATGGACAAGAAGTGCAAATCTGAACACAAAATACAATTGTAATTGGTTATAAAACAAGCACCATCTGTAATCTGAACACTACAAAACACTGACACAACAAATCAAAGAAGATCTAAGTAAATACAGAGGCACACTGTGATCATGTATTTGAGGACTCGGGAGTTAGGATATCAATTCTTCCCAAAGTAATCTCTATGTATAAAGTACTAACAACGATTTTAGCAGGATGTGTTTGTAGACAGTGACAAGATAATTCGAAATTCATATGAAAAGGCAAATGAGATAGACCAGCCAGAATAACTTTGAGATAGAAAAAAATTTGGAGGAATGTCCTCCCCAATTTTAAGAATCCATGTAAAGTTAAGGTAACTAAGAGAGTGTAGTATTGATGAAAATGTAGAAAATTACATCAAGAACAGAATATATAGGAATTTCCCCATTGGTCCAGTAGTTAAGATTCTGCACTACCAATGCAGCAGTCCTGGGTTCAATCCCTGGTTGGAGAACTAAGATCCCATGTGCTATGGGGCCGAGCCAAAAAAAGAAGAACAGAATATACAACCCAGAAATATTCCATATTATATGGAAACTCGTTTTTTTTTCAAAGTTGGAAGACTAATTCAGTGGAGTAAATAAAGTCTTTTCAACTAATGGAAAGACTGGCATCCACGCGCAAAACATAAAAAAAAAAAAATCAACGGAAGACTTGTACCTTATAGAAAAACAGACCAAGCATTGGTCATAGATCAATTGTTAAGAAAGGAAAATGAGGGACTTCCCTGGTGGTCCAGTGGCTAAGTCACTGTGCTCCCAATGCAGGGGGCGTGGGTTCAATCCCTGGTGGAGGGACTATATCCCACATACCACAATTAAGACCTGGCATAGCCATATAAATAAACATTTTTTTAATGATAAAACTCTTAAAAGAAAACATAGGGAAAATTATTAATGCCCATACTTTAGGCAAAGCACTATTAGATATAAAACCAAAAGCCTGATCTTTAAAAAATAATGATAAATTAACCAAAATCAATGTTTGTTCTGAAAAAAATGACATTAATGGAATAAAAAGACAAGCTACAGACTAGAGAAAACATTTCCAAATCATATAAGCAATGAAATCTTTGTATCCAAAATGTCCAATGAACTCTCAAAAGAATTTATCAAAAGCAAACAATTCAATGAAATATGAACAAAGTATCTGAACAGAAACTATAATAATAATGACAAATATACCCAAAGATAATATATGTTAACACACATACATATAAGTTCAGGATGAGAGTCTCAAATTCATAAATCATTAGAAAAATAAAATTAGAATTCCCAAGTGTGATACAATTTCACATCCACTGGAATGACAATAGAAACGATAATAAATGTCAGAAAGTGTGTGGTGAGGATGTAATCACAGTGTGGTGTCAACAATTAACAATTCTGTAACACATACTTGAAAGTTGCTAAGAGTAGATCTTTCTTTAAAAAAAATTTTAAGAGAATAGATCTAATTAACAAAATTCACATCACAGTCTTCCCTGGTGGTTCAGCAGTAAAGAATCTGCTGGCCAATGCAGGAGACACAGGTTCGATCCCTGGTCTGGGAGGATCCCACAGGCTGCAGAACTCAGCCCATGTGTCACAACTACTGAGCCTGTGCTCTAGAGCGCAGGCGCCACAACTACTGAAGCTCAAGCACCCTAGAACCCGCGCTCTGCAACAAGAGAAGCCACTGTGATCAGAAGCCCACATACAGCAACTAGAGCGTAACCCCTGCTAGTCACAACTAGGAAAAAGCCCACGCAGCTACAAAGACTCAGCATAGCCAAGTAAATAAATAAAATTTAAAAAGTAAAAGTTCTCATCACATCTCATTTTGAACTTTGTGAGATGATAGATGGTAACTAAACTTACTGTGGTGATTATTTTGCAGTACATACACGTATCAAATCATTGTTGTATACCTGAAACTAGGGACTCCCTGGTGGCTCAGATGGTAAAGGATCTGCCTGTAATGCAGGAGGTGCAAGAGACTTGGGTTTGATCCCTGGGTAAGGAAGATCCCCTAGAAAAGAGAATGGCAACCCACTCCAGCATTCTTGCCTGGAAAATTCCATGGACAGAGGAGCCTTGTGGGCTATAGTCCATAGGGTCGCAAAGAGTTGGACATGACTGAGCTACTAACACTTAAGTACTTATTAGTACAAAGTTATATGTCAATCATATCTCAATAAAACTGGAGGAAATAAAGGAGAGCAGTACATGAGATAACTTTCACCCTCATGCCTTGCTAGGAGGAATGTGAAGTGCTATGGCCACTTTGGAAAATAATCTGTCTGTCCAGTTGGGCTGCGGTAACAGAACGCTGTAGACTGGACTTCTCACAATTCTGGAGGCTGGGAGGTCCATGATCAAGGTGCTAGCAGATTCAGTGTCCGGTGCCAGGTTCTAGTGTATGGCCCTCTTCTCACTGTCCTCAGAGGGTGGAAGGGAAAGGGACCATTTTTGGACCTCTTTCATAAGGACAATAATGCCATTTATGAGGGCTCCACCCCAATAACTAATCACCGCCACCAAAGGTTCCATTCCAAGGTACTTACCTTGTGGGTTAGACTTTCACCATATGAATTTGGGGAGGGAGAGCACAAATATTCAGACCACAACATCAGTTCAGCTCAGTACAGTCACTCAGTCATGTCTGACTCTTTGCGACCCCATGGACTGCACCACACCAGGCTTCCCTGTCCATCACCAACACCCAGAGCTTGCTCAAACTCATGTCATTTCACTGATGCCATCCAACCAGCTCATCCTCTGTCGTCCCCTTCTCCTCCTGCCTTTAATCTTTCCCAGCACCAAGGCCTTTTCCAAGCAGTCTGTTCTTCATATCATGTGGCCAAAGTATTGGAGTTTCAGCTTCAGCATCAGTCCTTACAATGAATACTCAGAGCTGATTTCCTTTAGGATGAACTGGTTGGATCTCCTTGCAGCCCAAGGGACTCTCAAGTCTTCTCCAACACCACAGTTCAAAAGCATCAATTCTTCAGCACTCAGCTTTCTTTAAGGTCCAACTCTCATATCCACAAATGACTACTGGAAAAACCACAGCTTTAACTAGACAGACCTTTGTCAGTAATGTCTCTGCTTCTTAATATGCTGTCTAGGTTGGTCATAGCTTTTCTTCCAAGGAGTAAGTGTCTTTTAATTTCATGGCTGCAGTCACCATCTGCAGTGATTTTGGAGCCCCCCAAAATGAAGTATCTCACTGTTTCCATTGTTTCCCCATCTATTTGCCATAAAGTGATGGGACTGGGTGCCACAGTCTTACTTTTCTGAATGTTGAGTTTTAAGCCAACTTTTTCACTCTCTTCTTTCACTTTCATCAAGAGGCTCTTTAGTTCTTCTTCAATTTCTGCCATAAGGATGGTGTCATCTGTTTATCTGAGGTTATTGATATTTCTCCTGGCAATCTTGATTCCAACTTGTGCTTCATCCAGCCCAGTGTTTCTCATGATGTACTCTGCATATAAGTTAAATAAGCAGGGTGACAATATGCAGCCTTGATGTACTCCTTTCCCGATTTGGAACCAGTCTGTTGTTCCATGTCCAGTTCTAAATGTTGCTTCTTGACCTGCATACAGATTTCTCAGAAGGTAGGTCAGGTGGTCTGGTATTCCCAACTTTTTCAGAATTTTCCACAGTTTCTTGTGATCCACACAGTCAAAGGCTTTGGCATAGTCAATAAAGCAGAAGTAGATGTTTTTCTGGGATTCTCTCACTTTTTTCAATGATCCAGCAGATGCTGGCAATTTGATCTCTGGTTACTCTGCCTTTTCTAAATCCAGCTGGAACATCTGGAAGTTCATGGTTCACATTCTGGTGAAGCCTGGCTTGGAGAATTTTGAGCATTACTTTGCTAGCATGTGAGATGAGTGCAATTGTGTGGTCATTTGAACATTCTTTGGCATTGCCTATCTTTGAGATTGGAATGAAAACTGACCTTTTCCAGTCCTGTGGCCACTGCTGAGTTTTCCAGATTTGCTGGCATATTGAGTGCAACACTTTCACAGCATCATCCTTTAGGATTTGAAATAGCTCAACTGGAATTCCATCACCTACACTAGCTTTGTTCATAGTGATGCTTCCTAAGGCCCACTTGACTTCGCATTCCAGGATGTCTGGCTCTAGGTGAATGATCACACCATTGTGATTATCTAGGTCATGAAGATCTTTTTTGTACAGTTCTTCTGTGTATTCTTGCCACCTCTTAATATCTTCTTCTTCTGTTAGGTCCATAACATTTCTGTCCTTTATTGGGCCCATCTTTGTATGAAATGTTCCCTTAGTATCTCTAATTTCTTAAAGAGATCTCTAGTCTTTCCCATTCTACTGTTTTCCTCTATTTCTTTGCATTGATCACTGAGGAAGGCATTCTTATCTCTCCTTGCTATTCTTTGGAACTCTGCATTCAAATGGGTATATCTTTCTTTTTTTCCTTTGCTTCTCTTCTTTTCTCAGCTATTTGTAAGACCTCATCAGACAACCATTTTGCCTTTTTGCATTTCTTTTTCTTGGGGATGGCCTTGATCCCTGCCTCCTGTTCAATATCACAAACCTCCATCCATAGTTCTTCAGGCACTCTATGAGATCTAATCCCTTGAATCTATTTGTCACTTCCACTGTATAATTGTAAGGGATTTGATTTAGGTTATACCTGAATAGTCTACTGGTTTTCCCTACTTTCTTCAATTTAAGTCTGAATTTGGCAATGAGGTGTTCATGATCTGAGCCACAGTCAGCTCCCAGTCTTGCTTTTGCTGACTGTATAGAGCTTCTCCATCTTTGGCTGCAAAGAATATAATCAATCTGATTTAGGTGTTGACCATCTGGTGATGCCCACCAGAGTCTTCTCTTGTGTTGTTGGAAGAGGGTGTTTGCTATGACCAGTGCATTCTCTTGGCAAAACTCTATTAGCCTTTGACCTGCTTCATTTTGTACGCCAAGGCCAAATTTGCCTGTTACTCCAGGTAGCTCTTGACTTTCTACTTTTGCACTCCAATCCCCTATAATGAAGGGGACCACAACATAGTCTGTCAGTATTTTTTTTAATGAATGTACATTTTTTAAAAGAATGAATATGACCAAGCAATTCCACTTTAAGGTGTCTCCCCAAGACAATGAAAGCAAATGTCTATATAAAGACTCATACACAAATGCTCATTTCATAACATGATAGTCAAAACCCAAGAACGACTGAAAAGGCAACTGACTGGTTAATAAAGAGACAAAATGTGTTATATGTGTTTACTATAGTAATTGACATAGTACTATAGTAATTGGCAATAAAAGAACAAAACACTGATGCAAGCAACAACTTGGGTGAATTGCCAAAACATGAAGGTAAGTGAAAGAAATCAGATGGGGAAGTCCTCCTCACTTTCCGTTCCATCTATGGAAAGTCAGGAAGGCAGATCCAAGGAGACAGACAGTAGAGTCCTGATTGCTAAAGGCTGGAGTGAGAACTGAGCGTGACTGAAAATAGGATCTTTTGGGGGGTGATGGGAATGTTCTAACATTTTATTATAGAGATGTGCAACTCTTTGAATTTACTTAAAGTCATTGGTTTTTTGCAAAAAAACAATGTATGCTTAAACAAGTCAATGTTATGATGTGTAAATTATATCCCCCAAAAAGGTATTTTTAAAATACCACTGCACACTTTATTAGAATGGAGAAACTTTAAAAGACTGACCAGACAGAGTATGGTTGAGGATGTCAGTCAACTAAAATTCTTACACACAACTGGCAAGAGCATGAAATGGCACAACAATTTCAGAAAATCATACAATAGTTTCTTGGAAAGTTAACACACACATACATATAACCCACTTAATCCACATCTAGATTCTGACCCAAGAGAAATGAATGCAAGTGTCTAGGCAAAAACATATGCAGAATTCATAGTACTTGTATTTGTAATGATGGAAACTGGATGTAAGTCAAGTGTCGGTCAACAGTTAAGTGGAAAACAATCTGCGGTCCACGCATACAGGGAACTACTCGGCAATGAAAAGGATAAACTAGATATATGCAGCAGATATATGCTGCCACATGAATCTCAAAACAGTTACTCTGAGTAAAAGAAGCCAGACAAAATGAGTGCAAATAGCAAGATCCCATTTGTATAAAATTCGAAAAAATAGAAATATGTTATAGTCAATACCAGGGAGGTCAATAGTTGCCAGGCAGAAGGCAGGGGTGACACAGGGAAGGAGACTGAGGTGATGAATATGCCCATTACTGTGCCCATGGTGAGGGCTTCACACAGATACACACATGCCCAAAATTATCAGTAAGTGCCTTTCGTATGGGCTTCCGCTTCCCAGTCACCATTAGTGGTAAAGAATCCATCTGCCAATGCAGGGGACACAAGCGACATGGATTCGATCCCTGGGTTGAGAAGATCCCCTGGAGGAGGAAATGGCAACCTACTCCAGTATTCTTGCCTGGAAAATCCCATGGACAGAGGAGTCTGGCAGACGACAGTCCATGGGATCACAAAGAGTCGGACAAGGCTGACCACACACAAACACACCCCTTTCATTGTATGCCAACAGCAACTCAGCGACCCTGCTAAAGACAAAAAATAAAGGCAAAGTGGAAAATTCCGCAAAATTCCCAGAAAAGTCAGGCACCAACAATGCCAGCCTGTGTCAAATGTGAGCACTGGCTGAAAGTGAAGATCTTGGGATGAAAATGTCAAACCAGGAAGCTTCTGAGGGCAAACTGGAGCGTGGGCTTCCCTCCTGGTGTGTTCGCCTCAGGCAGCCTGGGTGGTTCTTAGGGCACAGAAAGTCCCGGCTCTGAAGATGTCTGTTGAGAGCGCAGCATCTGCAGTGCGGAGTGATCTCTGCAGGGGCACTGAGTGTCTGGGGGACTTTGATATGAGTCTCTGGTGGACTTTGATGTGAGTCTCTGGTGGCAGGACTAGGACAACTCATCACTCACAAATTCCAGTGTTAAAACTGGAGATTTTGGGTAAGTGTCCACTGTCAGGATCAAAACCTGTGGAAGGGAGATCCATCCTATTTTATCATGAGATTTTTTATTTGATGGGCCTCCGGAGCTGTCACTAAGCTTCTCCTTGGCAGGGAAGCGAGGGTCCAGGTGTTCCAAGGAGGCAATTTTCGGCTCAGCCCTGACCAGCTCCTTGATCTGAAGAGAGGGGCTGAGTGGGACAGAGATGTTCCCAAAGTCATAGCATCACTGCTAACAAGGGGCCGGGGCTGGGCTGTAAACACTGGACAAACTAAAGCTAGCTTATTTTCTGTCCGTTATCAGAGGTGAACAAAACCAGCTGCCTCCTCACACTTCCCTGGTTGGAGGAAGGGGTCTCTTCCCATTTTGTCCATTCGACAGTAACTTCGTTTACAAGGACCTGGGCAGGAGGCGGTTGGTGACAGAGGACATCAGGGCAGGCTATGCACGCCTGCTGCCCCTCTTCAGGCACAGAGATGCTCTGAAAATTCAAGTGTCACCCCTGAGAAGCCACGGGCACAGCCTTCTCCTCGTGGGAAAGGTGCTGACAAGGGACAGCAAAGGGTGTGGTTGACCTGGTTTGATCCCGGGTTTCTCAGGATATCTGACCACAGGAGATATCCTGTGCTGGAAGCTGCAGCTCCCGTATCCTGTTGAATCTGAGTCGTGCAGAGGACATGGGGGCCCAGCTTCTCAGCCTGGATGGTAGGATCCCCAATATTTGGGCAAAGTCGCTCCGTCCAGCATGGAGTAGTGACGCCTATGCACACGTGGCTCCTAAAACCTTCCACGGATTCAGACGTTTAATCTCCACAAAGAGCCCCTAGGTATCATTACTGCTATCTACACACGAGGATGATGAGACACGGAGAAGAGGTGACCTGTGCAGGACAGAGGAGGGGCCACCGGGACTGGATCCTGAGGTGCTGCCTGTCTCCCTGCGCTCCGGGCCTTGGAAGCTGAATGGACCCCAGGGCTGAGACTAGTCACCATTATCTGCCGCTGTGGACATCACGCTGGGAGCACAAGGCCACAGGGGCTACAGCCAGACAGTCATCACAGGCTGGTATGGCCACCCCTGCACTGCCTCCACACCAGAACTTGGATGGAGGCAGTGAAGCCCCATGTGGCCTGTGGGTCCGAGCTCAGATCCCCGCCTCTTGGACCAGCAGGAAGCAGGCAGCATCTCTCGGGTCCCACATGTGGGTGCTTATCTGCACTGTCGTTCTACTAGGGACCTAAATGCACCCCCCGGGGCTGGGCCAGTGTCAGGGGCAGTAGGGAAGGGTCTTCCCATGCCAAAGCGGTTGGGGGGTTGCAGGGTAGGACAGTCCTGAAAAACCACCCACTCTCCTCCAGACGCGGCAGGGTGTGCACCTGACCTCCCTTTGTTCCACTCAGCACAGACCTGCTGCGTCCACATCTGGACTCACAGCCCCCGCTGCCCACCCGGGGGCAGATGTGGCGATGCCAGATCCAAGCGGTCTTGTCCCCACCTTCCTGGGGTGACCAAAATAAGCCTAAATCCTGTTTGTCAGTTCCCCCAAATGTGCACGGACTCTGCCAGCTGGGGCCCACATCTCCGAGTTCAGGACTGCTTGTGATGATTAGCAATCTCTTCCCCGGGGATGGGATGACTCCGCACAGGTTCCTGGTGATACCAGCTTCATCAGACTGTCCTCAGTGAGGGTCTTCCTGATGTGCCCCGTGTTCTCAACGTAAACGCTGCTCACAGCGCCACCATCCAGCGGGAAGGGGCACATCCACATTGCTGTTCAGGAGGCTTGTTTGGGGACATTTTTTCCTACTAACTTGTGAGCAAAGATAGTTTTTTTCCCATAACACAGTCATAAAACCTTCATAAGTGATAATTATGTGTTTCTTATGTGAGTCATAAATTCCCTGTTAAGTGCATAAAAAGCAGTTTAGCCCGTAAATGCCTGGTATCTTCAACAGATACAATAGAGAAGAGTTGGCTCCCCACCTGTTTTGGGGGATTGCTGCTTCAGTGGGGGAGGAGCCCCATCCCTTGTAGGACAAGAAGACCTCAGCATCCCTGGTGCTCAGATTGAGAAAGGGGCACTGTGGAAAAAAGAGGAACATAACAAAATAACATTGTCACACTTACAAAAAATTAATAACTTTTAATCCAGTCTAATATTACAGATTATCTTCTAGTTTTTCCAATTGTTCTCAAAACATTTTTTGTGTTGGTGTTTCATAACCAGGATCCCTCATTAGTTTGAAAGCTGATTATTAAACTCAGGACTTGCCTTTGACCTGCACGTGCAGTGTGACCTGTCCTTCACAGGCTCCCCACGAGGCTCCACACACAGGAGAATGGCAGTCATCCAGGGTGGAGGGAATGGTAGAACTGGAAAGTCCCATCTTATAGCCCTCAAAGGAACTGATTATTGATCCAAGCCTCAGTCATCAATGGAGAGGAACCAACAGGTGATAGATGAACAGGATGCTCACCTGGTGCCAGGTCCCCACCTTTGCCATTTCCTCTGGTCACAGGGGACATTCCACTTGCTCCCTGGAGAGACCTGTGGGTGTCACCTGATCCCGGGCCACCCCAGCATCACAGACAGGCACCTGGCCCTCTGTCTCTCCTGATGCAGTGCAAGGAGGTGAACTGTTAACATGTCAGCATGTAAATGTGCCCAAAGTCTACAACCCTGGTTTCTTTGTTGGGCTATTTCTTTAGAGGTTTTATTGACTTTACAACATCCCAACAAATTCAGACAAGGGACTTCACGTGGGCTTGTTGAGATGCCCCAGATGCCAGGATCCTGGAGGGGAAATCTGAGGGGAAAATAAATAAGTAATCAAAAGTACTTCAGACTGGTTCTACAGTGTGGAGACAAAGCTTGGGGCAAAGGAAGAGAAGGGGGCAATAGGGAGACAGTGAGGACACAAGACTAAGGTCTCATCAGCCAGAGAAGGAGCAGATCTGGGCCTGGGCTGGGCCTCTGGTTAGAATAAGCCCCAGACACAGGGCTTTACTGAGCATGGCCCCACCCATCAGAACAAGACCCAGTCTCCCCCACAGTTAGTCTTTCCCATCAGGACGTTTCCATATGCCACTTATCCTTCTCCAGCAGAGGGCAGACAGAGTGAAAACCACAATCACAGAAAGCTAACCAATCTGATCACATGGACCACAGCCTTGTCTAACTCAATGAAACCATGAGCCATGCCGTGTAGGGCCACCCAAGATGGACAGGTCATGGTGGAGAGTTTTGGCAAAACATGGTCCACTGGAGAAGGGAATGGCAAACCACTTCGGTATTCTTGCCTTGAGAACCCCATGAACAGTATGAAAAGGCAAAAAGATAGGACAATGAAAGATACACTCCCCAGGTTGGTAGCTGCCCAATATGCTACTGGAGATCAGTGGAGAAATAACTCCAGAAAGAATGAAGGGATGGAGCCAAAGCAAAAGCAACACCCAGTTGTGGATGTGACTGGTGATGGAAGCAAGGTCTGATACTATAAAGAGCAATACTGCATAGGAACCTGGAATGTTAGGTCCATGAATCAAGACAAATTAGAAGTGGTCAAACAGGAGATGGCAAGAGTGAACATCGACATTTTAAGAATCAGCAAACTAAAATGGACTGGAATGGGTGAATTTAACTCAGATGACAATTATATCTACTACTCTGGGCAAGAATCCTTTAGAAGAAATGGAGTGTAGTAGCCATCATAATCAACAAAAGAGTCCGAACTGCAGTACTTGGATGCAATCTCAAAAATGACAGAATGATCTCTGTTTGTCTCCAAGGCAAACCATTCAATATCACGGTAACCCAAGTCTATGCCCCAACCAGAATTACTGAAGAAGCTGAAGTTGAACAGTTCTATGAAAACCTACAAGACCTTTTAGAACTAACATCCAAAAAAGATGGACATCTTTTTCACTATAGGGGACTGGAATGCAAAAGTAGGAAGTCAGGAAATACCTGGAGTAACAGGCAAATTTGGCCTTGGAGTACAGAATGAAGCAGGTCAAAGGCTAATGCAGTTTTGCCAAGAGATTTCACTGGTCATAGAAAGCACCCTCTTCCAACAACACAAGAGAAGACTGTACACGTGGACATCACCAGATGGTCAATGCTGAAATCAGATTGATTATATTCTTTGCAGCCAAAGATGGAGAAACTCTATACAGGCAGCAAAAACAAGACCAGGAGCTGACTGTGGCTCAGATCATGAACTCCTTATTGCCAAATTCAGACTTAAATTGAAGAAAGTATGGAAAACCAGTAGATCATTTAGGTATGACCTAAATCAAATCCCTTACGATTATACAGTGGAAGTGACAAATAGATTCATGGGATTAGATCTCATAGACAGAGTGCCTGAAGAACTATCGACAGAGGCTCATGACATTGTACAGGAGGCAGGGATCAAAACCATCCCCAAGAAAAAGAAATGCAAAAAGGCAAAATGGTTGTCTGATGAGGTCTTACAAATAGCTGAGAAAAGCAGAGAAGCAAAAGGCAAAGGAAAAAAGGAAATATATATCCACTTGAATGCAGAGTTCCAAAGAACAGCAAGGAGAGATTAGAAAGCCTTCCTCATTATTCAATGAAAGAAATAGAGGAAGACAACAGAATGGGAAAGACTAGAGATCTCTTCAAGAAAATTAGAGATACCAAGGGAACATTTCATGCAAAGATGGGCCCGATAAAGGACAGAAATGTTATGGACCTAACAGAAGCAGAAGATATTAAGAAGAGGTAGCAAGAATACACAGAAGAACTATACAAAGAAGATCCTCAAGACCCAGATAATCAGGATGCTGTGATCACTCACTTAGAGCCAGACATCCTGGAATGTGAAGTCAAGTGGACCTTAGGAAGCATCACTATGAACAAAGCTAGTGGAAGTGATGGAATTACAGTTGAGCTATTTCAAATCCTGAAAGATGATGCTGTGAAAGTGCTGCACTCAATATGCCAGCAAATCTGGAAAACTCAGCAGTGGCCACAGGACTGGAAAAAGTCAGTTTTCATTCCAATCCCAAAGAAAGGCAATGCCAAAGAATGTTCAAGCGACCACACAATTGCATTCATCTAACATGCTAGCAAAGTAATGCTCAAAATTATCCAAGCCAGGTTTCAACAGTACATGAACCGTGAACTTCCAGATGTTCAAACTAGATTTAGAAAAGGCAGAGGAACCAGAGATCAAATTGCCAACATCCGCTGGATCATCAAAAAAGTGAGAATCCCAGAAAAACATCTACTTCTGCTTTATTGACTACACCAAAGCCTTTGACTGTGTGGATCACAAGAAACTGTGGAAAATTCTGAAAGAGATGGGAATACCAGACCACCTGACCTGCCACCTGAGAAACCTGTATGCAGGTCAAGAAGCAACATTTAGAACTGGACATGGAACAACAGACTGGCTCCAAATCGGGAAAGGAATACATCAAGGCTGTACGTTGTCACCTGGCTTATTTAACTTATATGCAGAGTACATCATGAGAAATGCTGGGCTGTATGAAGCACAAGCTGGAATCAAGATTGCCCAGAGAAATATCAATAACCTCAGATAAACAGATGACACCATCCTTATGGCAGAAAGTGAAGAAGAACTAAAGAGCCTCTTGATGAAAATGAAAGAGGAGAGTGGAAAAGTTGGCTTAAAGCTCAACATTCAGAAAACTAAGATCATGGCATCTAGTCCCATCACTTCATGGCAAATAGATGGAGAAATAATAGAAACAGTGAGAGACTTTATTTGGGAGGGGGTGCTCCAAAATCACTGCAGATGGTGACTGACCACAGCCATGAAATTAAAAGATGTTTACTTCTTGGAAGAAAAGTTATGACCATCCTAGACAGGATATTAACAAGCAGAAACATTACTTTACTGATTAAGATCCATCTAGTCAAAGCTATGGTTTTTCCAGTAGTCATATATGGATGTGAGAGTTGGACTATAAAGAAAGCTGAGCACCAAAGAAAGATGCTTTTGAACTGTGGTGTAGGAGAAAACTCTTGAGAGTCCCTTGGACTGCATGGAGGTCAAACCAGTCCATCCTAAAGGAAATCAGTCCTGAATATTCATTGGAAGGACTGATGCTGAAGCTGAAACTCCAATACTTTGGCCACCTGATGTGAAGAACTGACTCATTTCAAAAGACCCTGATGCTG
This sequence comes from Capricornis sumatraensis, assembly GCF_032405125.1. Lineage (NCBI taxonomy): Eukaryota > Metazoa > Chordata > Mammalia > Artiodactyla > Bovidae > Capricornis > Capricornis sumatraensis. The sequence goes on along the minus strand of NC_091085.1, from coordinate 52,336,271 downwards.
GGAAAGACTGAAGGTGGGAGCAGAAGATGACAGGATGAGATGTTGGATGGCATCACCAACTCAATGGACCTGAGTTTGAGTGAACTCCATGAGCTGATGATGGGACAGGGAACCCTGGCATACTGCAGTCCATGGGGTTGCAAAGAGTCAGACACGGCTGAGCAACCGAAATGAACAGAACAGAGGCTTCCCCAAGGCCCCTCTCTATGGTTGGGAGCAGATTCCCTTCAGCCCCGGGCTGCCTCCAAACAGCAGCCTGATTCTGCTCCAGCTCCAGGAGCCTGGCCTGTCTGGGGTGACTGCCTGGATTCCTTCCTGTGGCAGTGACCAGGGCCACATCCCCAGAGCTTCCTGGACTACAGTCAAGGCCCAGCTCCTCCCCAGCCCTGCCTGGTCCTCAGCCCCGCCTCCTCCTTCACTTAGTTCTCCCTGAAAACCAGGTTGGTGGCACTGGTGCCTTGACCAGGAAGCTCCACACTTGCAGGGCGTGCTGCCGGCAGGCAGGACGGCATGGAGCAAACTCAGCAGAAGCTTGGTCAAAGGCCATGCCTGGGTGAGGCTGCGGGCTGCACTCCTGTGTGGCTGTGAGCAGCCATCCTATTCCAGGCAACAGACACTGAACGTCCTCCTGGACACGAGAAGACGGGATACAGAGGGCCTGGGCTTCAGACAGGAGGGGAGACCTAGAGGCAGTGTAGACACACCCAGGTGTGAGGGCCGTGGGGCCGTGCTGAGCACTGTCACTGCTGGGTCCTGAGCACGGGAGATGGCCATCCTGGGGATGGAGGAGGTGGGCAGAGCTGGGCCTCAGGGTCACACCTGTGAGGTGTCAGGTGGCCTCAGCAGGAACAGTCATCATGGTGTCACCTTGTTTGCAATTGACTTCACCCTCCTTCCACCCGAGCTGCTGCTCCCATCCCAGTCAGCTGATTCTTTCCTCCACTTTTGCCAACAGGGATGCAATGGTTTGTATAAAATTGTGAGACACCCAACACACAGCAAAGAGGCCTCGAGTCTGCTCTCTGGAGTCGCACCTGCAAAATTCTGTTCATAGAGCTTCTCCAGAGGATCCCATTCTTCCTAAAGGAGAAGTAGCAGCAAACCTACCAACACCAACATGTGTGGAGGTGGCAGGTGTGATTCATAGGTAGTTGATTTCAACAACGCCACAGGGCAATTGAGACACTACCTCCTCCCAGACAGAGACTCCCCTCAGCTGGAACCAGCCTCCTTGGCTCCCACTTCCCACAAGGCCCTGTTTCCAATCTCAGGGAGCCTGTCCCCCCCTGCACAACCCTGGGGGCCCTGGAGCAGGGCCGGCCCACACCAGAAGCACGGTGAGGACAAAGGACAGGTGAGAGGGGCTGCCGTCTGCCAGGCTGTGGTCCAGGAGCAGAGCCAGGGAGACATATGCACGACCTTGCCCTTCGGGGTTCAGGGTCCAGAGCTGATTGCAATGTTCAGGGTTCTTGGTGCCACAGTAGAAACATGCTCTGTGCTAGGACAAAGAGAAATCATCCTCTGTTCTTGGGGTTCACAAAACTGCTGGGGACTCAGAAAACAGGCCCTTCCCTGGAATCCAGGCAGCAGGGACCCGATGAAAGTGACCCAGGCACCCCAGCCTGCGTACCCTATGGACCTGCATGTGACCTCTCCAGCTCTGCCTCCCTCACTCCAGCCCCTGATTCTGGAACAAGCACCCCACTGCCCAAGCCTGGAGCATCTCCCCAACTCTGGGTACCAGACATAGAGAAGCCTCATTTCTAAAAAGAACCACACAGGGTTGCTATGAACAATAAATACACAGCTTTTAACCTGCCCCACTCCATGCACATCTGTGGTTTGTGTTTAAGCACATCTGATCTTAAACGTTTATAAACCACACTTCACCGAATGTTTTATTCACATATATATACATAAATACACACACACATAAACACAGATATACTTACTGTGTTTTATATATTTCTGATTTCCAGAATGAAAATCCCATCGAGGAGGAGGGCAGACAGGAATGGGCAGGCTGCAGCAGGAGGCACCTGCAGGCTGAGTGTAGGAAGTTCTGATGATAATATGTCCTTCCTCTGCATGGACCACATCCTGGGGAGTGAGGAGAGGCTGGTTTGTGAGGGATGATGCTTCCGGTTCAATGGAGCTCTGAATAAGTCTGCAGATGAACAAAGGCTAAACTGGAGTCGGTGGCCCTTTCTGACTTCAAGGATCATTCTAGCAGACAGTGCCTTATTTTTTTTTTTTTTGACAGTTGTAGAGAAAATAAATTTTTGAAAACTAGTGAAGGGACTTTGTTTCCTTCCTGTGTCAGCTGAAGACAGGCTCCTGGCTACTTTATACAGGGGAGATCTCATCATGCCCCAAGCTCACAAGGAGAACTGATGGGAACCAGACTCATTTCCACGGTTCAGCAGGGTGAGCTGGAGTTTATCACCTGCTCCCGACCAGCACCTGGAGCCCTACTGGGTGCTTTAGACTGGAGCCAGGAGGACAAGCAGCCAGAGAGAGTTTATAGGAAAAGAAAACCACCCCAGAGACCAGATACACAGGAATGATGTGGACAGGAGACTGGCAATCATCAGTCACCAGGTACTTCTTGGGTCCCCATGTGGGGGAAACAACACACAGAGATGCCCAGATCCAGAACCTCAACAGATAAACACTATGTCTGTGGACGGGAGGACCGGGCAGGATGTTCTAGGTGTACCAGTAATAAACAACCCCAGACCTAGTGTTCACAAAGGCAGAGGCTAATTCTTGCTCATGCTTCATGTCCATCTTGTCTTAGCTGTGGGTTTGGTACACATCATTGTCATTGCAGGACCGAGGCTCCTGGGGCAGCTTCTATCTGGAACACTGCTGTTCGCTGTAGCAGGGGAAAAAGAATGATACACTAGTTTCTAAAGCTTCTATCAGAGGGGACACCTCACTCCTCTCACATTTCACTGGTGTAAATTACACATCAGAGGCAGATGACTTCCCACTGGACTTAAAGCTGACAGAGTGTGAGGTCTGGAGCTGCTGCAGCCATTCTGTATCCATTAGGAGAATCTGGAAATGAAGCTGACCTGGAAGAAGAAATGAGACAGAGGGTGAGAGGGAAAGTTGGCCCTGATAGTATCACTGGGTCTGAATCCAGCCTTGGAGAAGCCAGGACTAGCCCTAGACTGTGGAGGAGCTTGAATCTGAAACCCTCAACCTATCTAAAACTGGTTAGAGTTGGGTTTTCTGTCGCTTACTCCCAAACAAGTTCTAGCTGCACAAAGCACTTCAGGCTCTGCCTGGCCTTTCTCAGGACATGGGACCGAGGAGGTGGAGAGTCCACTGATGCAGGAAGACCTCGTCACAGGCAAGGGCCATGGACTAGCAAGAGGGCTCCAGGATCAGCCCTGGATTCTGACGGCATGGGATGGAACCTGGCTTTTCACTTGTGCAACTTCTGCCTCATCTCCTCTCTGCCTAAATCAGAGCCATAATAGAGCATACTTTTTGAGACTGCTATGGGATTAAGGAAACCAGACAAGTACTTTGGAAATACCTGTCAGTGCACAAGAAAAGTCAACTGGGCTTGGCTCTGTGTCCCCAATACCCACTCAGGGTCTGGAGTGAGTAGTTTCTCAGGAAATGTGACAAGATTGTGAGCACAATCCTTTATGAGATATGAACCACATGAGGACGGGGACCTCAGAGAACATGGGGATGAGGGGGTCTCCCAGAGAAGGCAGGTAAGGAACCTTTGACCATGAACAAGTGGGATTCCTAGGGGAAAAGGGAGATAGGAGGGACAGAGGCTTGCCCCACAGCAGTGACGAGGATCAGTGGGAGAGGCTGGCTGGTGTCACCTTTGAGGGCTTTGTATCACGAAGGACAGGTAGATGGGTGAGAGTGGGCATGAAATGTTACAATATATTGTCCAGTGGAAGCAGATGGCTATGAAATGCCATGTACTGTATCATCTTATGTTTGGTGAAAGAAAAGTTTTACATATCTTTGCATAAAAATGAACAAGAAGAATCATCAAAATATTACTAGCAAACCTGAATTATTAGCCCTTTTCTCTCCTTATTCTGCAAATAATTGTTTAAATTTCATAATATCTGAATATTTATTTTGTAAGTATCTGAATAAAATATATAATTTTTAAGTAGTTTTATAGAGAAATAAGTTAAGCCAAACCACAAGGGGGAAAAATGACTCCATTTTCTCAAAGAAAGCAATCTCATGAGAAGGAAACACTCATTAAGATAAAAAGAAGGAGGGACAGTGATGACAACATGCAGATGTTGATGATGAGGGTGCTTATGACTGCGGAGAGAATCACAATAATGATGCTGACAACCTTAGTCCTGTGCTCAGTAGGACGTGTCCTTGGACCAGAGAATGGGCCACTCTGCCTCAGCTCCCTCATCTGCAAACTGAGGATAAACTATCCCCACGTCATGAGGACTGAGTGAACTGGTCCTGTGATTAGAGCTCCCCAAGCAGGACCAGCACTGAGTGAGCTTCATTAACACTGACTGGTCTTCTCATCTGCACACCAGCCAGGGCAAAAAGGACCAGCGGGTCCTTTTCCTGGGGCTGGGGTCTCAGAGAGGCAACGACAGAGGCCACTCTTTCGCGGGTTGCCCAGGAAGGGGACATGCTCACCAGGAGCCTGGTTTGCTCCTGTCAGCTGTCAGTGGGGAAGCCCAGTCTGGATTATTTCACAGGCTTTTCTAATTCCATGTCCTGATCTTGCTACAGCAGGAAAATTGTGTAGGTTTAGAAGCCAGATTCTCTATAAGAAAAGATAAAACTGCCTCCAGCAGAGAGGTCACGTGGAGAGAGAGTTCCCCTTTGCTAAGAGGTATCAGAGAGTCACCTTGTGGGGGAAGACAGGCTTGTCTGCTTCAATCTCATTTCATCCCAAATTCAATCTCTCTCAACTGCTCGCATAACATGCTCACATCCAGAGGTGGGGGCCCAAGGCTAGAGGAGGAACAGCAGATGCATGTCACACTAGGATGATGCATGGCCAGGTCCTTTGTGTGGGCCGTGATGTGAGGATGTGGAGAGACCAGGGGTTTCAGATGATAAACACCTCCTCTTTCTCCCTAACCCTGTGCCTTAAAGCCCACTGTCAGGGCTCACAATGCACTGTCCCTAGACATGCTGGGATATGCTTAGGGCAGTAGGCTGGGTTGTCTACCCAACTGTGACCCTCAGGTTGGTGCTGCAGGTGGTCAGTCTCAGGAGAGAAAGTGGCAGTGCTCTGAGCATCCGGAGCTGAGGTAAGGAGATGCTAGAAGGGCCTTCATGAGGAGGTGGACCACAGGTAAGCACGGAGGATGAGAGTGTTGACAAAGGCTTGGGGGGGGGGGAGGGGCATTCTGGGAACAGCCAAGGTGAGGACACAATCCCAACAATGGAGAGTAAAAACTGACCACGTAGATCGAGGGCATGTTGTGCCACATAGAGTATGGCTAAGAGGATGAACATGGGGCAGGTGGCTGAGTTGAGTCCAAACTCTGCAGTTGACTACCCATTCAACATTAGGTGAGTCTCTTAACCTCTCTGTGCTTCAACTTCACCATTAAAATGAGGATTGTAGCACTACCTTACAGACTTGTGATGATGTAAAAAGAGTAACAAATTGAAAGCACTTAGAGTAGTGCCTGGATTTGTGAGCACCACACTCAGTGATGGTTGTGGTCATGACAGTGATGATGACAACAGTGATGCTGATAATAACAGCAATGAAACTAAGGGTGGCAATGCTGACAATCACGGTCTAGTCATAGTCAAAGCTACGGTTTTTCCAGTAGTCATGTATGACGTGAGAGTTGGACCATAAAGAAAGCTGAGCACTGAAGAACTGATGCTTTTGAACTGTGGTTTTGGAGAAGACTCTTCAGAGTCCCCTGGACTGCAAGGAGATCAAACCGGTCAATCCTAATGGAAATCAGTCCTGAATATACATTGGAAGGACTGATGCTGAAGCTGAAACTCCAATACTTTGGCCACCTGATGTGAAGAACCGACTCACTGGAGACAACATTGATGCTGGGTACGACTGAAGGCAGGAAGCGAAGGGGACGACAGAGGATGAGATGGTTGGATGGCATCACCAATTCGATGGATGTGAGTTTAAGCAAGCTCTGGGTGTTGGTGATGGACAGGGAAGCCTGGCATGCTGCAGTCCATGGGGTCACAGAGTCAGACACGACTGAGCAACTGAACTGAACTGAACTGATGCTGATGCTGACAATAACAATGGTGAAAGCAAACAGCCCAGAATGGACTTAATGTTCTTCCAAAATCAAAACCTGAGGCTCCCAGAGACTTCTAGAAGCCCCTGTGAGTGCTGCTCAATTCTACACACATCAAGGGAAGAAAAAGATACTCTCAAAACTAAGACAGGGGACCTTTAAGAGCAGTAGGAAATGTAGTTAAATAATCAAAATTAAATTTCTTCCAGTCTAGACACAAATAATGAGATTTCGCAGAATTATAATTTGAAGTGCAATATACTATAGAACATCTGACTATCACTCAAATGTGATTTTCTCCCCTTGTAATTGATTAGTGGGATAGACTTTCCAAGGTATAAATAGCACTCACAGCTGATCATGGGCAGAAGCTGATGTCCCCAATGTCTCTATGTCAGAATACCCTCCTGATGCACAAATGATACATACCACCAATCCAGGGTCACAGCCCATGGCTCACTCTCTCTGCCCTGTGGAGAGCAAAGGTGCTGCCTGGGTTCAATGCTACAAAGCCATTATCATTTGGTCCATACTGATTGGCAGCCTTGGAGAGCTGAGCTGAGTGATCCTCCCAGAGGCAGGACCACCAGCATCTCATCTCATCTCCCCTGGAGCTGGGACTGCTCTTTACAGGACCCGATCTCCTAAACTGGATCCCACAGCTTAAGGATGTTGAACTTCAGCTGAGAAAGATCAGAGGAGGATGAAAGGCAGGCTTGACTCCTTTCTGTGATTCTGGGGACACGAGAAAGGAACAGCTTTTGGGCCAGTACTCTCACCTGGGTCTTCGTGGGTCTATGTTATCTGTATAAATAAGAATGTTTCTGAATTTGCACATGGGAGTCTGTGGGAGCATCTGTGATGTGTGTGCCATGTCCAAGTTTGCAGGTGTGCCTCAGTCTTTGCCCAGGACATGTGCATGTCAGCCTATCTTGTGACAACGACATGTTTTCCTTCTCTAGACAAGCCGTGGCCTTCTGGACTGGTCTCCCCTCCCACCTCTCTGGAGCCCACCGGCAGGACAAATATTTAAAAGGTAAACTGGATCACTTCACTCCTTGGTTAAATCCTCCCACTCCTTCTACATCATCAGGGTTGCTAACTGTATAAACAAGCACCCCTGGAGCTGTGTAAAGTAGAAATGGAGCGTGTTTCAGAATCCCTGAGCATTAATGTCCACACACATTCCCTGGGGCCTTGTTAGAATGAGGACGTTGGTTCAGCAGGCTTGGGGGCAGAGGGGAGGCGGTGACTTGAGCCTGTGCATTTCCAACCCACCTCTGGTAAAACTGTCTCAGAGTGGACACCAGGAGGCTGTCAGGCCCTTCACGGGCAGAGACACAGGCGCTGCAGCTTCAGGGGGAACAAATGCCCACCCCACACCATGGAGGTTCTGGGGAGACCACTCAGCCAGACACCACCGCCGCTGGCCCCAGGAAATGGACCTCATTGCTCCATCCCATCTCGCAGAGGCTAGCCTCCCTGCCAGTGCCATCTTCTCTCTTCCAGAGCAGAGGCTCACGGGAGGCTTGGATTGGCGGGCCTGAGTCACGTGACTATTTCCGGCTGCAAGGGAGGCTGGGAAACCAACTTCTAGTTTCCACCCTAAGAAGTGAGACTCACAATGAGGGAAATATATCTTGAGAAGGAGGGTTTCCCAATCAGGGGCTGCACGACATCCAAGCCAGCTTCTCCCACAACCAGACCCTTGCAACAAGACTCACAGACACCCCCTCCGTCTTTCATTCTCCCACGCACCAGGCCCCCACTCCGGCTCCTAGAACATTCTTCTCCCAACTCTCCAGCTGGACCTCAGCCCAAATGCCTCCTCAGAGAGACTTCCTCTGACCACTCCAGTCATTCCATATGCAAGGCCCTGTGGCACTGAAAATGTTGCGGAGATAGTTCCCACCTGCCTTCGCCTTTCAACACGAGATTATTTTTTTAAAAAGAAAAAGTCTTTCCAGTTCAGCAAGACAGCCCTTCACTCAGCCAGACACCATGACTGGGACAGATCCTGACCACAGATGCTCCACACAGACCCTGGGATCCTCCAAGGGGGCCATTCTGGGGCTAAAACTGAGCCTCGTGGTTGAGTGCGTGTGAGTTGTGTAAAGTTTCTTCACAAGATGTACCTTAAGTGCTTTTTCTCTGGTGGCGTCAGCACTGAAAAGAGGCTGACCCAGCACGTGGTCATCATGTACAGAGGAAATGGGCAGTAAATGGAGGGAGCTGTGTGGATACCCACCAGGGAAATTTCTAAGTTAAGACAGGGCACACCGTGGGATTTTGGCACACATCCAAATATTAAATGCAGATACACACTCAACAAAAAGAAGGAAGGGGGATGGAAAGGGAAAACGATCTACACCATTTGGGTCATTCCTGTCCAGAAGTCTTATGTACCAAATGCAGGAATCAGAGGATGGGGATCCGTTGTCCCCTCATCTTCTCTCCAAGGGTTGAATATCTTCACCGTCTTGATGATTCAGTGTTTAAAACTGTTTTTTTTTTTCCCACTCAAAATGACCCTACAAATGAAGCATGTATTTCACCCTTCACTCAGCAGAGGAAAAAAAAAAAAAAGAAAAACCTGTGATCTGTTCAATGCTGGACTATTCATGTCTCTTTTTTTAAACTTTATTTAAACCCAAACCCTGTGTAAGATGTGATTTCCATGTTGTCATTATTTTCATGGCCCCTATGTCTTGTGCAGCATCTCTACATCAAACTTCATTCTGGACACTGAGGGCCCACCAGCTGGGAGGAGAACAATCCTGTGCATAAAACCTCCGTGGGTGTGTGGCCAACTCTAACTTCCTTGGCCTCAGTTTCCTCCTTGGAAACCGTGGATGATAGAGGAAGCTACCTCACTGGGAGAGGATGGAATGAGACAATTCATCTGAGGCCCTTAGCACAAGACCTGTCTTCTAGGGGGTACTCCATAAATGCTGTGGTTATTAACTTCATGTTCACAAGATGGATTTTGCAGTAAAGGGTGCAGAAATAGTTTTGAAATTTGTCATACTGTATTTCAGGGCATTTGTGAATGAAGCACTAGGTTTTAAAGCCTGTTATCACATGTTTTCTCACAACTAGGATGCTGGTCTCAAATATTTCTTAATTATTTTTCCTCACCTAGCTGCCTCAACTCATATTTCTGATCCCTTCAGTCCTAATACTTAAGCCTAGACTTCAGGGGAATAATAGGAACTGAGACTATCATTTTATTATTTGTTTTTTTTAGATTGAAGTTTATTTTCTGACTCCCTAGAATCTTGCCTTTCACACATGCCTGTGGGCTATTAAAGTTTAGTCAGAGCATCCCTTTCATTACTTCATATCTCCTTCCCCCAGCTTGTCATCTGGAAGGAAGCATGTCATTTTCAGTCAGCTCACATGAGATGATTTTTAATTTATACCTGAGTGAGAGCTGACTTTGCTCAACCTTTCCCAGTGTTCCCTCAGGCTCCCATGTCAGCCAGTATCACCTTCTCCTCCCCTGCCTGCTCCCTCTGTTACTTCTCTCCCATAGCCACTCATACAAGGCAAACTACTTAACCAACCCCACAGGCAGTGGGTCATCCCTCTAGGAATCCTTCAGCCTTACTGCAGGGCATCTCCTCTTCCCCAGTTTCTAGGTGCACCTCACCCTTACTCGCTCCCCTCCCACCGTCCAGGATGCCCTGCTCCCTGAGACCTCAGATCTCTCAGGAAGGTCCATCCTCCAGCCCACAGGACAGCTGCTGCTTCTCCCAGACTCAGGGAGAGGCCGGGGGGAGGCCTGTGGCTACAGGACACAGCAGAGGTTTGTCACATTGATGAGAACTCAGCCAGTCTCCTGGGAATCCGACTGATAATGTCTGAGGTGAAGTCACAGTGACCTCCCTCCTGGAGTCCGCATGGTGCAGACTTCCTCCCTCTGTCCTTCCCTGTCTCCACCTCCCGGAATCTCTGATCCATGCGGTCATCTGCAGGACTGGATCTTCCCTGTGCTGCTCACACCCAGCACCCAGGGAGGACCTGGTCCACAGTACTTAGCTAGCAATAACAGCAGAAAGAGTGAACATCAGGGAAATTGGGGAGGGGGCCAAGGTCCTGGGTCTACCCTCCACATCCTGATCCTGCCTGTCCTTTGCATGAGGCTTAACATCACCCCAAGAACTTGCTGTGGGTCACCTGCCATAGGACACAGGACTGGGATCAGTCCAAGAGCTGGTGCCACTAGTGATAACAAGGGAAACAGAGAAATTCCCTGACTACAAGAGGAATAATTGGTGTGTGGGTCAAAGAAAAAATAACCCCCCTTCCCACTTCAGAAAGTTTGTAAAGTACAGAACATAAAGACTAGCTTTCTTAACAAAATAAACCTTCAGATGTATCGTTTTCAAAGGGCGCAAACATGACAGTCTTTTAGAAACTGACATCAGCACATCATCCATTTTCCGAATCTGTTTCCTTTCCTCACCAATCCTAGGAGGTTCATCTGGATTCTTTGTCAAGCTTGCTAAGCCAAGGGCATCATCACACTCTAGGCAGGCAATTAGCTCTCAAGATTCTGATTCATGATGATAGTGATTTGGGACCAACTCATCTTGTCCTGTAGAGTAGGAAATGGCAACCCACTCCAGCATTCTCACCTGGAAAAGTCCCAGGCAGAGGAGCCTGGTGGGCGACAGTCCTTGGGCTCACCAGAGACTGACACAACTGAGCACGTATGCAGCAGCAGCACCTTGTCCTATGGTAAGGTAAACCTTGACAGTCGGGTCTTCTTTTTTTGTAAGGCAAGTGCTTGACTTAAGCTTTGATTGCCAAGGCATCCACTTCAAAGATGTATCCATTTCAAAGAGGCATCCACTTCAAAGATGGCCATTGCAAATAAACACAGTCTCAGCCATAAAGAATCAGGCCATCTCCCTCCAGTGGGATGCCTTTGTTTTAAAGATCTTGGTTGATTTTGACAGCTGACTGTTGGGGTCACTTGTTTTTACTCTTCTTGAGCTTTAAATTCCCACTCTTATACATACATATATATATATATATATTATATATATATATATATATATATAAATTTGTACTTTTTAACACCAAAAACATTTTGTATTGGGTATAGCTAATAAATTTACCAATAAAGAGTGAGACCTTGAAACCTAAGAGCCCCCACCCTGACCCAATAAAATCAGAACCCCAGACCCATGATCTCTCTACCTGTAACCTTGTGGTGGGCTCAGATCCTATAAGTAATAAAGCTTTTTTCCCCATAGTTTCCTAATGGCCTAAAGGGCATCTTGCAATCATAATAAGAACCACAAGGGCTGGTCCAGCCATGAAATAGTTATTGATAGGCTGAGAGCAGTACACAACACCTCCCTCTCAGGATACTGGTGAACACTGCCAACCTTCCCCACTGGGCATCTGCACTCATTCTTCTCACCACATCTTATATTCATCAAACAAGGTCAGCTCCACTCCAACACCTTGCACATACTCCTGCTCAGGTGGAGCAGTCTTCCAGTCTGTGTGGGCTGAAGGTCAGCTCTTTCTTACTTCCTGAAATACAGCCATCTGTAGTTTCCTATTGCTGACCTAACAAGGTAGGACAAACTTAATGGCTTAGACAACACAAAATTTTATCTCACAGATCTGTGGGTCAGAAGTCTGGCATGGGTCTCACTGTTCTGAAATCAGGGTGTCTGCAGGCTGAGTTTCTTCCTGGAAGCTCAAGGGGAAGACCTGCTTCCTTGCTCATTCAAGTTGTTGGCAGAAGTCAGTTCCTTGTGGTTGTAGGACTGAGACCCCTGTTTCCTTCTGACTGTCATATGAAAGTCTTTCGACCTGCTAGGGGCCATGTATGTGCCTTGCCTCATAGCCCCTGGCTCCATCTTCAGAGCCTGCAATAGTGGACAAATCCCTCTCACACTTCAAATCTCTCCTCATTCCTCTGGCTCATTTCTCTGGCCCAGTTAGTAAAGGTTATCCTATTTCAAGGACTCACATGATTAGGTTGGGCCCACCTGGATAATCCAAGATGCTCTCCCCATCTCAAGATCTTAATCACATCTGCAAAGCCCTATGTAAGGTACCTTGGTCACAGGTTCTGGCAATTAGGGTATAGACATCTTTGGGGACTATATTACTCTGCCTCCAACACCATCAAGGACTTAAATATGATTAGCCCTACTCTCTTTCCCTGCACTTGATGTTTGCTGTGATTTGTTGAATTGTCTGTCTATCCTACCTCATCTGACTTGAAAGCCAGTTCTTCTCAGGGTCAATAACAGTCTCAAATTAATAAAAAGTTGGACTCCCTAGAATACACTAGAGCATGTGGTTACAGGATACAATGGACCACATAGGGCTGAGTGAGCTGGAGAGACCATGTCTTCACTGCTCAGCAAGATCCCATGTGGGAATGGAGCCTGAGAGTACTAGAGTCCTGACTGTTCAAGATAATACAGATATCAGAATTTTAGACTAAACTGCTCAATTTTTTTGAGGTGATATTAACATAAAGTAACTATTTTAAGCTGACAGTTCAATGGCACATAATACATTGTGCAACCACCATCTCTTTCTAGCCCATAAACAATTTGGATTATCACCACAAGACAAAACCTCCTACCCATTAGGGATTTCTCAATATCTACCACCCTTCCATCTGGCAAAAACCAACTTGCATTCTGTCTCTATGGATTTACCTATTCTGCACATTTCATATAAGTGGAATTATAGGATATGTGACCTTTTATATCTGGATTCTTTCACTTAGTATAGGCTTGAAAATTCATCTACACTGTAGCATGTATCAGTACTTGATTACCTTTCAAGACTGAATAATATTACATTATTAGTGTTAACACACATGGATATAACACAATTTATTTATCCATTCATTCCTTGATGGACATTTGGGCTGTTTCCACCTTTTGCTAGGTAGTCATGTTGCCGCTATGAACATCCAGTTTCAAATGGTTTGTCTGAGAGCCTAATTCAGTTCTTTCTGGTATATACCTGGGACTGAAATTTCTGGATCATACAGTCAGTCTATGTTTAACTTTTTGAAGAGTCATCACAACTGTTCTCCACAGCAGCTGAACCATTTTACATGTCCACCATTGGGCTTCCCAGGTGGCGCTAGTGGTGAGGAACCCACCTGCCAGTGCAGGAGACATGACAGACATGGATTCGGTCCCTGGGTCGGGAAGATCCCTGGAAGAGGGCACAGCAACCCACTCCAATTCTTGCCTGGAGAATCTCCACAAAGGAGCCTGGCGGGCTACAATCCATAGGGTTGCAAGGAGTCAGACAAGGAGTGCACATGCACCATAATATACAAACTTTCCTTATCCTTACCAATGTTTCCTTCTGGAAATGAAATGGCAGCTCACTATGGTTTTGATCTGCATTTCACCAAAATCTAATGATGCTGACCATATTTTCATGTACTAATTATCCACATAAATATCTTTTTTGGAGAAAATTACCTGTTCAAGTCACTTGCTTAATTTTTATTTATTTAAAAAAAAAAACTTGCCTAATTTTTAAATTGGGTTCTTAACTAGTTTGCAGTAGGTTTCCAATTTCTTTATATATTGTGGATATGTGAGCGTGTGTGAGCTCAGTCGCTCAGTTGTGTCCAGCTACTCTTTGTGACTGCAAGGACTGTAGTCTGCCAGGCTCCTCTGTCCATAGGATTTCCCAGGAAAGAATACTGGAGTAGTTTGCAATTTCCTCCTCTGAGGATTTTCCCAACCCAGGGACCAAACCCGCATCTCTTGCATCTCCTGCATTGGCAGGCAGATTCTTTACCACTGCGCCACCTGGGAAGCCCCCATGTATTGTGGATACCAGACACCTATCAAACACGTGGTTTGCAGATATTTCCTCTATTCTGTAGGTTGCCTCTTCATTTTCTTGATAACGTTCTTTGAAGTACGAATGTTTTAAATTTTGATGAAATGCTGTTTATGCTTTTCTTTGTCACTGATGCTTTTGGTGACCCTGCTAAAAATTCATTGCCTCGACAGGGCAGGCACACAAGGAATATTAGCTGGATGAGTAAGGGCTGCCATCTATGGAGTCTCACAGAGTTGGGCACAACTGAAGTGACTTAGCAGCAGCAGCCACAGAATAAGGCTTCATCTTCAACAAGGTTCAGGAGGCTGTAACGGAGACCCCCAAACACTTGGGCTGGGGCTGAATGACAGCCAGTTAGCACCATCCTCATGTTCCCCCTAGTGCCCTCCCCATCTCCCCCTTCTCCAGTACTGTGTGAACTACAGTGTCACGGTATCCTTGTGATACATGTGAGTACAAGCCTGTCCTGAATCCCCATTAAATGTAAAATTATGACTGAGGCTGGGATGATGGAGAGGGTGAGTAAGATTGTACCTTGTAGGACAGTGTGAGGACTGAGATCACTCACATGAATACCTCTCACCAGTTGGTTATTCTCACACATCAACCCCAAGGCCTGTTTGCCAGCGTCTGTGAGATGAGCTTTCACGTCATCACTCCAGGTGGGAAATGTGCATCATCTCTGGTGGTCAGTAGAAACCACTCGCATTAATTTATAAACCTGTACACACTGACTGGTAGTTACCACTGGAAACAGTTCTGTGTGAAGTCCAAATGTGATTGTGAATATCTGTTTCATTTAATATCTTCTTTATTTATTTCTACTGTGTATACCTTTACATATGTGTCTCTTCTTAAATGTATACAGTTCTGACAAAATGTATATTTATAATATCTTATAATATATTATTATTATAATTAATATCATTTATAGCATTTATATGGAGAAGGCAATGGCACCCCACTCCAGTTCTCTTGCCTGGAAAATCCCATGGACGGAGGAGCCTGGTGGGCTGCAGTCCATGGGGTCGCTAAGAGTCGGACACGACTGAGCGACTTCCCTTTCACTTTTCACTTTCATGCACTGGAGAAGGAAATGGCAACCCACTCCAGTGTTCTTGCCTGGAGAACCCCAGGGACGGGGGAGCCTGGTGGGCTGCCGTCTATGGGGTCACACAGAGTCGGACACGACTGAAGCGACGCAGCACCAGCATAGCATTTATATAATATTTATACTATTTTAATTTTTTTTCTGAACACTTAACACCTTAATCAAATAGTTGTGCATCCTCCCTCTGCCCATCCCCCACCCCCTCTTACTGACCTAACTGAAAATCTGACACTGGTCAGTAGCACACTCCCTGAGCATCAGACCCCTTGTTTATTCATAGTAAACCCCCTACTCAGAGGTGAGAACACTCAGCAGAAATGCTCTAAACCATATGCATTAGTTTTGAAAAAGAAGAAATGCCCCCCAAGAGCCCAGAGAAGAGATGAAATGGAGGACAAAGCTGAATGAAATTCCCCATCTCTGAAACAGAGAGAACACTGAAGCCCAAATACGCAAATAAAAGTTTAAAAGACTGATTGGAAATGATAAGAGTAAACACATTAGAACTAATAAAAGAGATATACCAGAAGCAAAGAATGAATTAACTCTAATCTTTGCAAGATAAGATGTTAGAGGAAATGTAGGCTCTGGCTGTGAGCCCCGGAATGCAAGATAACAGGGCAGTAGCTTGTGCAATGGATTAGCTGAACGTGGCTGTGAAGGAAACCCTGTCTGCTGCCCAGTACTCCCATTCTATTACAAGAGCTATTTTTGGCTAGTGCATGCAAAGCAGAGGTTTGCAGCAGTCAAATACAATCCCACATATCCGTGACTTAAAACAACTGTCCATTTCTTGCCTGTGCTTCATGTCAATCATAGACTGATGGGGTGCTCCGCTTACCACAGTTGCCCCAGGATCCAGGCTGCTGCTGCCACTCACCATGTCAGAGGGGGAGGAGCTGGATGAGGAAGTCAGATGCGCTGGGTTAGAAGTGATTCATGACCTCCATCCAACAATCCCATTATTCCAGGTGGGCGAGACTAACTCCAAAACACAGGGATTAAATAAGCTCTCTAATAAGGCTCTGCCTTGTGCTGTCAAGGCTCAAAGGAGAAGCATAAGGGGCAGACTGGGGGTCTGGGAGGGCTTCCCAGGGGGCTCAGGAAAGGCAGCCTTGGTCATGAAAGGCTGAGCCTCAGACGTTTCTGAATGGGGGTGGAGGTCTGAGCTCTGTGTGGGGCTCAGTCATTGTCTTTTGGGGTCCCTGCTCCTTAACTGCTGATGTGGATTCTCCCTAGCATCACCGAGGGCAGATGCAAGGCAGCCAGTCTGGGCACTTTCTCCACCTAAGGACATGCCTGCCATTGTGGGAGTGTGCTCACCTCACTAGGACCAGGGCTATCGTATCCCCCTCTTAAACCAGGGCTGTTGTATCCCCATATTCGACCTTACTTCTGGGAGCTGTTCCCACCCAAATTTCTCACTGTGATTCTAGAGCTTTGTGAGCTTTGCATCTCATTAGACAGCATTTCTGCTTTCTGTAATGAGCAGAGAATCCCAGGACTGGAGTTTCACTCCCATACACACAGCCATAGTCTGCAGCTCACTGATACCTTGGATGCCTGTGGATGATTCATCCACTTCTGAGTTCATGAATCACGTTAAAATTTCAAATTTCATTAGAGCCTCAAGACCTTTCAGAGCACAGTATAATTTATATTCGGTCAATGCACAAAGCCCAGAATCTTCACACTGATACACTCAAGGCTAAACCTTAAAATATGAAAGTAAAGAGCACATTACAGGTAGGCTCAGAAGCATTAGTCCGTGACAGGGCTGTAAGGAGCCTGGTAGGGAATCTTCAGGACCAGAGAAAAGGCATGACAGGGCAGGGTGGCCAAGCTCTGGCCACAACTGTAGAGGACACTATAGTCCCAGTGGGTCCCAGGCTCTGGCTGAGATCATTGGGTCTCAGAGATGCATGTCCAGGACCAGAAGTGAGAAGGAAAGACAACAGGCTGGATCCCCTCCTTTCCTGCCTTCAGGGTCCCCATGCAGGGGCAGCTGGCAGCCTCCAGGGCACTGACATAGATTCTGTGGAGAACACATCCCAGCATCCACCTCTCCTAGGAATGCCCCCACCTTCCACCAGGTAATTAGCCTCCTAAGCTCAGAGCAGTGATCCAGGCAGAGAACCCTTGGCTCCAGGTGGGACTGTGAACTAAGGCCCTTTACTGTCAACTAGGACTTCCCTGGTGGCTCAGATGGTAAAGCATCTGCCTACAATGCGGGAGACCTGGGTTCAATCCCTAGGTCAGGAAGATTCCCTACTCTTGCCTGGAAAATCCCATGGATGGAGGAGCTTGGTGCAGGCTACTGTCCATGGGGTCATAAAGAGTCAGGCACGACTGAGCGACTTCACTTTCACTGTCAACTAAATCTCTGCCCTGATTGCAGTGATTGATTTAGAGCTGGTTATATGACCTCAGCATATCCAATCAGAGTGAGCATCAGGACTTGCCCCAGGACCAACAGGAAAAGCTTATACTTTCCACCTACTGTGTTCTGGCTGCAATGATTGGTTCAGAAAGGTCACATGACCTCAACATGTCCAATCAGAGTATTAGGGCTTGTCCCTAGTCAATAGGAAAGGTTTTTATCCTTTGCTGCTGCTGCTGCTGCTGCTGCTGCTGCTGCTGCTGCTGCTGCTGCTGCTGCTGCTGCTGCTGCTGCTGCTGCTGCTGCTGCTGCTGCTGCTGCTGCTGCTGCTGCTGCTGCTGCTGCTGCTGCTGCTGCTGCTGCTGCTGCTGCTGCTGCAGTCCCTTCAGTCCTGTCCAACTCTATGCGACCCCATAGATGGCAGCCCACCAGGCTCCCCTGTCCCTGGGATTCTCCAGGCAAGAATACTGGAGTTGGTTGCCATTTCCTTCTCCAATGCATGAAAGTGAAAATGAAACTGAAGTTGCTCAATTGTGCCCAACTCTTTGCGACCCCATGAATTGCAGCACGCCAGAAATCCCTGTCCATCACCATCTCCCGGAGTTCACTCAGACTCACGTCCATCGAGTCAGTGATGCCATCCAGCCATCTCATCCTCTGGCATCCCCTTCTCCTGCCCCCAATCCCTCCCAGCATCAGAGTCTTTTCCAATGAGTCAACTCTTTGCATGAGGTGGCCAAAGTACTGGAGCTTCAGCTTTAGCATCATTCCTTCCAAAGAAATCCCAGGGTTGATCTCCTTCAGAATGGACTGGTTGGATCTCCTTGCAGTCCAAGGGACTCTCAAAAGTCTTCTCCAACACCACACTTCAAAAGCAGCAATTCTTCGGCGCTCAGCCTTCTTCACAGTCCAACTCTCACATCCATACATGACCACAGGAAAAACCATAGCCTTGACTAGACGGACTTTCGTCTGCAAAGTAATGTCTCTGCTTTTGAATATACTATCTAGGTTGGTCATAACTTTTCTTCCAAGAAGTAAGCATCTTTTAATTTCATGGTTGCAGTCACCATCTGCAGTGATTTTGGAGCCCCAAAAAATAAAGTCTGACACTGTTTCCACTGTTTCCCCATCTATTTCCCAAGAAGTGATGAGACCAGATGCCATGATCTTTGTTTTCTGAATGTTGAGCTTTAAGCCAACTTTTTAGCTCTCCTCTTTCACTTTCATTAAGAGGCTTTTTAGTTCCTCTTCACTTTCTGCCATAAGGGTGGTGTCATCTGCATATCTGAGGTGATTGATATTTCTCCCGGCAATCTTGATTCCAGCTTGTGTTTCTTTCAGTCCAGCGTTTCTCATGATGTACTCTGCATATAAGTTAAATAAGCAGGGTGACAATATACAGCCTTGATGTACTCCTTTTCCAATTTGGAAACAGTCTGTTGTTCCATGTCCAGTTCTAACTGTTGCTTCCTGACCTTCATACAGATTTCTCAAGAGGCAGTACAGGTGGTCTGGTATTCCCATCTCTTTCAGAATTTTCCACAGTTTATTGTGATCCACACAGTCAAAGGCTTTGGCATAGTCAATAAAGCAGAAATAGATGTTTTTCTGGAACTCTCTTGCTTTTGCGATGATCCAGCGGATGTTGGCAATTTGATCTCTGGTTCCCCTGCCTTTTCTAAAACCAGCTTGAACATCAGGGAGTTCACAGTTCACGTATTGCTGAAGCCTGGCTTGGAGAATTTTGAGCATTACTTTACTAGCATGTGAGATGAGTGCAATTGTGTGGTAGTTTGAGCATTCTCTGGCATTGCCTTTGTTTGGGATTGGAATGAAACCTGACCTTTTCCAGTCCTGTGGCCACTGCTGAGTTTTCCAGATTTGCTGGCATATTGAGTGCAGCACTTTCACAGCATCATCTTTCAGGATTTGAGATAGCTCAACTGGAATTCCATCACCTCCACTAGCTTTGTTCATAGTGATGCTTTCTAAGGCCCACTTGACTTCACATTCCAGGATGTCTGGCTCTAGGTGAGTGATCACATCATCATGATTATCTGGGTCGTGAAGATGTTTTTTGTACAGTTCTTCTGTGTATTCTTGCCACCTCTTATTAATATCTTCTGCTTCTGTTAGGTCCATACCATTTCTGTCCTTTATCGAGCCCATCTTTGCATGAAATGTTCCCTTGGTATCTCTAATTTTCTTGAAGAGATCTCTAGTCTTTCCCATTCTGTTCTTTTTCTCTATTTATTTGCATTGATCGCTGAAAAAGGCTTTCTTATCTCTTCTTGCTGTTCTGTGGAACTCTGCATTCAGATGCTTATATCTTTCCTTTTCTCCTCTGCTTTTCACCTCTCTTCTTTTCACAGCTATTTGTAAGGCCTCCCCAGACAGCCATTTTGCTTTTTTGCATTTCTTTTCCACGGGGATGGTCTTGATCCCTGTCTCCTGTACAATGTCACGAACCTCAGTCCATAGTTCATCAGGCACTCTATCTATCAGATCTAGGCCCTTAAATCTACTTCTCACTTCCACTGTATAATCATAAGGGATTTGATTTAGGTCATACCTGAATGGTCTAGCGGTTTTCCCTACTTTCTTCAATTTGAGTCTGAATTTGGTAATAAGCAGTGATTGGATCAGGAACATGATCTCCTCAATCCAATCAGAGTGAGCACCAGACATTGCCCAGGGCTAACAGGAAAGCCTTATCTTTGAGAGGAGATAAGGAGGCCCTGTTCCGCCATCTTGTCACCATCGAGGGGACTAAAGGTGGCTGATGCCTGAGACTGGGGCTTGTCCATGAAACCAGGCTGAACGTGGAACAAAAGCAAAGATATGAGGTAGAAAAAAGAACAGAGTTATGATGATGTCACTGGGGCCCTGGATCCAACCTCACCTGAAGCTGGGCCTGTGCTTTGAAATTTCAGTTCAACGCTCAGTCCTGTCCGACTCTTTGTGACCCCATGGACTGCAGTAGCCAGGCTTCCTGGTCTATCACCAACTCCCGGAGCTTGCTCAAACTCATGTCCATCATGTTAATGATGCCATCCGGCCATCTCATCCTCTGTCGTCCCCTTCTCCTCCCGCTTTCAATCTTTCCCAGCATCAGGGTCTTTCCAAGCAGTCAGATCTTCACATCAGATGGCCATAATATTGGAGTTTCAGCTTCAGCATCAGTCTTTACAATGAATATTCAGGGTTGATTTCCTTTAGGACTGACTGGTTGGATCGCCTTGCAGTCCAAGGGACTCTCAAGAGTCTTCTCCAACACCACAGTTCAAAAGCATCAATTCTTCAGCGCTCAGCTTTCTTTATGATCCAACTCTCATATCCATAGATGACTACTGGAAAAACCATAGCTTTGATTAGATGGACCTTTGTCAGTAAAGTAATATCTCTGCTTGTTAATATCCTGTCTAGGATGGTCATAGCTTTTCTTCCAAGGAGCAAGCATCTTTTAATTTCATGGCTGCAGTCACCATCTGCAGTGATTTTGGAGCCCCCCAAAAATAAAGTCTCTCACTGTTTCCATTGTTTCCCCATCTACTTGCCATGAAGTGATGAGACCAGATGCCATGATCTTAGTTTTCTGAATCTTAGTTTTCTGAGTTTGAAGCCAACTTTTTCACTCTCCTCTTTCACTTTCAAGAGGCTCTTTAGTTCTTCTTCACTTTCTGCCATAAGGGTGGTGTCATCTGCATATCTGAGGTTATTGATATATCTCCCGGCAATCTTGATTCCAGCTTGTGCTTCTTCCAGTCCAGCGTTTCTCATGATATACTCTGCATATAAGTTAAATAAGCAGGTTGACAATACACAGCCTTGACGTACTCCTTCTCCTATTTGGAACCGGTCTGTTGTTTCATGTCCAGTTTTAACTGTTGCTTCCTGACCTGCGTACAGATTTCTCAGGAGGCAGGTCAAGTGGTCTGGTATTCCCATCTCTTTAAGAATTGTCCATCTGTTAGTGTCCTCTTTGATTTCTTTCACCAGTGTTTTATAATTTTCTATATATAGGTCTTTAGTTTCTTTAGGTAGATATATTCCTAAATATTTTATTCTTTTCATTGCAATGGTGAATGGAATTGTTTCCTTAATTTCTCTTTCTGTTTTCTCATTATTAGTGTATAGGAAGGCAAGGGATTTTTGCGTGTTGATTTTATATTCTGCAACTTTACTATATTCATTGATTAGCTCTAGTAATTTTCTGGTGGAGTCTTTAGGGTTTTCTATGTAGAGGATCGTGTCATCTGCATACAGTGAGAGTTTTACTTCTTCTTTTCCAATTTGGATTCCTTTTATTTCTTTTTCTGCTCTGACTGCTGTGGCCAAAACTTCCAAAACTATGTTGAATAGTAGTGGTGAAAGTGGGCACCCTTGTCTTGTTCCTGACTTTAGAGGAAATGCTTTCAATTTTTCACCATTGAGGATAATGTTTGCTGTGGGTTTGTCATATATAGCTTTTATTATGTTGAGGTATGTTCCTTCTATTCCTGCTTTCTGGAGTGTTTTTATCATAAATGGATGTTGAATTTTGTAAGTAAAAAATAATAATAATAAATAAATGATAAATGGTTTACACTGCAAAAAAAAAAAAAAAAGAATTTTCCAGTTTCTTGTGATCCACACAACTTCACACAGTGTGTGGCATAAGCCCTTTTGAAGGAGGTGTTCATTACCTCCACCATAGTTTGGTCTCAGGTCAAACAACAGGGGGCGGGGGGACCCTTCAACAGAAAAGTGGATTAAAGATTTATTGAGCATGGCCCCACCCGTCAGAACAAGACCCAGTTTCCCCCACAGTCAGTCTTTCCCATCAGGAAGCTTCCATAAGCCTCTTATCCTTATCCATCAGAGGGAAGACAGAATGAAAACCACAATCACAGAAAACTAACCAAACTGATCACATGGACCACAGCCTTGTCTAACTCAATGAAACTATGAGCCATGCTGTGTAGGGCCACCCAAGATGGATGGGTCATGGTGGAGAGTTCTGACAAAACATGGTCCTCTTTTCTTGCCTGAGAACCCCATGAACAGAATGAAAAGGCAAAAAGATACGATAACTTCCCAGGTTGGTAGATGTCCAATATGTTACTGGAGAAGAGTGGAGAAATAACTCCAGAAAGAATGAAGAGATGGAGCCAAAGCAAGAACACCACCCAGTTGTGGCTATGACTGGTGATGGAAGTAAAGTCTGATGCTGTAAAGAACAATATTACATAGGAACCTGAAATGTTAGGTCCATGAATCAAGGCAAATTGTAAGTGGTCAAACAGGTGATGGCAAGAGTGAACACTGACATTTTAGGAATCAGTGAACTAAAATAGACTGCTCTTCTGATTACCCTCTTACACGTGTGGGGAAAAGCTCAAGGACCTGGAGATTCTCAAAGATTTTCACCAATCTTCATTTCTCCTGACCTCACAGCAGAGTGGGGGAGATGCTGTGTTACAGAGCACCCAAATCGTGGACAGCACTCATACAGGTAACAGGTTCAGTTACACTGGCCTAGATGCAGCATATAGGCGGCAATCATATCAACAGTACACATGTATGACACCCATATGCATCACCCACAGGTAACACACAGGCAGCATGAATACAGGTAACACTGGTATCGCTCAGGCAGCACTACACAAACCAAAGCATATAGATAACACGTGTGAATAGCCCGCAAAGAACTCATATAAGAACCACGTATATTGGAGCGTGTGAAAATGTTAACACACAGAGCAGCAGGCACAGGTAACATGGAGGTGGCACACACAGGCTGTCTGTAGGCAAGACACAGAAATAGCATATGGCTGCAGCAGGTGCACACAAGGACGGGACGCAAGAGACACCTGACGCCAGTGCACGCGCGGCATGCACAGACAGGGGCTGCTACTGCATGCAGGTAGCACAGAAGCCATGTGGACACAAGGAACGCAGGCAACACGCAGAAGCAGCCCACCCTCGTGAGTGTCCCTGTAGACTGCGCACAGATGACAGGCAGTCAGTGCACCAGGTAACAGATGGGAAAACGCTAGAAGAACTACAGCCCTGCGGTACCACAAGATATACACTCAGGCTGAGCACACAGAACTGAGAAAGGAGGCACTGCATAAATAAAAGCGCAGTAAGGCTCGCAAAAGACATCAAAGTCAATTTCAGTTTTCTGGAACAAAATGCATTTTGTGGCTTTGCAATTAGCTTTCATTATCAACACCCAAATCCTTTTCACACCATCTCCATCAGTTCTTAATCATGGCTTCACATGGAGTGACACCTACCTCAGTTTTCATTAAAAGCTTATAAATGTTCAAATACGTTTAGAGGGAAAAGGAACATCCTATTTAAGGATAATTACATATGCTTTATAGTCCATTTACTATACTTTATAGTGTGTATGAATGACCCAGCCCAGGTACCTGCCATGGGCCTTGCTTTGTTGCTGCAGGTGCTTGGTGGGCGCAGTAATGAGCACCCTCCTGATTGGGTTGTCAAGAATCCATCACACTACAAGAAAAGAAAACTACAGGTAAATATTCCCAATGAATTGAGATGTGAAAATTCTCAATAAAACATTAGCAAACCAAATGCAGCATCACTTTAAAAAGAACACTCAACATTATCAAGTGGGATTTGTCCCTGGGATGCAGTGGTATCTCAACATATGCAAATTTTCCAATGTGATACATCATAATAACAGAATAAAAGAAAAAAATCATTTGATAATAGAGCAGAAAAGGCATTTGACAGAATTCAACATCTGTTTGCAATTTTAAAAAATTATTTAAAAATTAGTTACAGAAGGAAAGTACTTCAACATAATAAAGGCCATCTATGACAGACCCACAGCCAACATCACACTCAGGAGTGCAAGGTTGAAAGCTTTTCCTGTGCAATCAGGAACAAGACAAAAGTGCCATTCTCACTATCTGTATTCTACTTTGTACTGAAAGTCCTAGTCAGAGCAATCAGGCAAGAAAAAGAAATAAAAGGTATCATCATTTCAAAGAAAGAAGTAAAATTATCTATATTTGCAGATGACATGATCTTATAATCCTACAGACACCTCCAAAACGTTATTAACTCTAACAAATTCAATAAAGTTGCAAGATACAAAATTAACATAAAAAATTAGTAGTATTTCTGTACACTAGCAGATTATCAGAGAAATAAAGAAACAATTCCACTTGCAATAAACAGCAAAAACAATAAAATACTTGGAAATAAATTTAACCAAGGAGACGAAAGACCTATACACTAAAAACCACAAAGTATTGACCAAATAAACCAAAGACACAAATAGATGGAAAGTTATCCCGTTTTTTAATTAGAAGAATTAAATAATTGCTAAAATGTCCATACCACCCAAAGCCATCTATAGAGTCAATGAAATTTCTATCAAGATTCCAATGGCAATTTTTACAGAAGTAGAAAACAATATTAAAATGCATATGGGACCACAAAAACCTCAAATAGCCAAAGCAATCCTGAAAAGAAGAACAAAGCTGGAGCCAAGAATACTCAATGGAGAATAGATAGTCTGTTCAATAAGTAGTGCTGGGAACACTGGACTTTCACATGTAAAAGGATGAAACTAGACCCATTTCTTACACTACTCACAAAAATTAACTCAAAATGAATACAGACAAATATAAGAACTGAAATCATAAAACTAGAAGAAAACAAGGAACATGCTCCTTGACGTGGGTCTTGGCAATGAGTTTTTGAACATGACACCCAAAGCTGAAACAACAAAATCAAAAATAAACAAATGCAGCTACATCAAGTAAAAAAGCTTTGAATAGCAAAACAACCAACAGAGTAAAAAGGCAGCCAATGGAATGGGAGAAAATATTTGCGAACTTTCATTCCAGTTAATCTAACATTTGGAGGTCATAGAGCAAATGTGAGATGAGACAGAAGTCTCCTAAAAGCTGAGTCTGGGCTTCCCTGGTAGCTCAGTGGTAAAGAATTTACCTGCCAATGCAGGAGACACAGGTTCAATCCCTGATCCAGGAAGATCCCACATGCCTCAGAGAAACTAAGCCCATGTACCCACAACTATTGAGTCAGTGCTCTAGAATCTGGGAGCCACAGCTACTGAAACCGATGTGCTACAGCTACCAAAGCCCATGCTCCACAGCAAGTGAGGCCAACTCAGTGAGAAGCCAGAGCCCCACAGCTAGAGAGCAGCCCCCTCACCACAAGCAGAGAAAAGCCCACGCAGCAACAAAGGCCCAGCACCACCAAAAGTAAATACATAAAATGATGCATTAAAAAAGCACAGTCTAATCAAACAGGTAAGGGAGGTGCGCATTTGCACACCATACATGCACACACACAGGATACCGAAGTGAATCATTCCTTGTCAAAATGCATGACATAGGAAAGCTGGGACCCAAAATGCTGGGGAGAGATTGGCCAGTCCAGAGCCATGGCTTGTTGGGGAGGGAGTACAGCTGGAGCAGGTAGAACTATCTGGAACTTGAAGGATGATGGGTATTTTGTCATGTTGCCAGGTCTGCATACACAACGACAGATCTGTATCATTGGTTCTTCTAATAACTGAACCTGCCTTTTTTTGATGAACCATCATCATACTATGAGGTCAGGTTATCTGGTTGCTCTCTTTGTTTTAAAATGGCTCAGTGACCCAAACCCAGCTAAATGAATCATTAAATCTCTTGCCAGAGACTGGCCGAAAGTGAACATGTAGCACTGGATGAACCAATGAGACTCAGTCCTGGAGTTTCCATTTAAATGGTTGAGAAAGAAGACGCTGAGTTTCCTTAAAAGATGCAAATATTAGTGTGACACAGATCCAAGCAGCTATCTTGATATCACCTGGGGACAGCCAATGGCGTAATCAGATCTGCAGGATGGAAAAAAGGGGGAAAAAATCTTGATAATGTCATTTGAGTCTCTAGAGCGAGCATGCCTGAAGCCATTGCCTTGGATGTTTTTTGTTATATGAGCTACTTTCAGTTGCGTTTCTGCCACCTGAGATCAAATTTAAGAAAAATAAATCTGCCTGGTATTTTTCAATGCCATGTCAGAATCTGTTTGGGGATTGGGAGTCAGAAGGAAACTCTCATACTAAGAATAAAGTTTTTAAAACCAGCTCTGGATCAGCTATCAATCGTTCTGCAAAGAAAGAGCCCTATATTCAAAAACAGATTTGGGAACTCAGGTCTGACCATAGGGAACTTCCTCTTTTTCTTTCTCTTCCAGATGATAATGTGTAACTTAGAGGCATTTATGAGCTAACAGGTTTATTAGCCTTAAACAGGAAGGTAGACACATAGTACTTCCCACCCCATCTGGGGAGTTTGTTCTGAGGAGCACACATTGAAAATAGGGCTTTACACACACACACACACACAGGTGAATTACAAGGATCTTGACTTGAGAATCTGATTTTATTGCTGAAAACAACCCACTTCCAGTTGCTCAGGAAGTATTGCATCCTCCGAGTTCTCTGCCTTGAGCACAGCAGGCTCTTCCTCTGCTCTTCCTGCCAGTGAGGGGCTCAGGAATCCCAGCACAGGGTAGAGAGGCAGGGTATATCTGTACTCAGAGTCCAGTGTGAAGAAACTCGACCCAGGAGCAGGGCTGGTGTGGGTGCAAAAAGCTGAGACCACAGGTGTCTGCTCCATGAGGAAGCTCATGTCCCCGAGACCCCGCTCCTGGGAAACATAACCTGAGGACTCCATCAAGTGGACACTCCCAGGGTGCAGTGAGCATAGACCCAGCTACAGGCTCTGGAAGTACTGTGACTAAGCCCTGAGAGTGCTGAGATCTCTAGAGCAAAGCAGAAGAGCCAGCCTTCATTCTTGATGAGTATTGACATTAAGCGTTCACTGAGCCAACTAGTTTGGCTCCCACAGAGTAAAGACTCTGAATGGATGAAGCCCAGGGATTTGCAGAGCATCAGGTCATCAAGACCACAGGGAAGGGACAGGACCACTAACTTCAGCTGCTCTGCAGGCTTCTGCTGGAGCTGATGGAAAACAAGAATGATTTTAGGGTCAGCCAAACATCGAAGGACAGAAATAGTATGGACCTAACAGAAGCAGAAGATACTAAGAAGAGGTGGCAAGAATACACAAAAGAACTACACAAAAAAGATATTCAAGACCCAGATAATGATGATGGTGTGATCACTCACCTAGAGTCAGACATCCTGGAATGTGAAGTCAAGTGGAACTTAGGAAGCATCACTACGAACAAAGCTAGTGGAGGGGATGGAATTCCAGTTGAGCTATTTCAAATCCTAAAGATGATGCTGTGAAAGTGCTGTGCTCAATATGCCAGCAAATTTGGAAAACTCAGCAGTGGCCACAGGACTGGAAAAGGTCAGTTTTCATTCCAATCCCAAAGAAAGGCAATGCCAAAGAATGCTCAAACTACACACAATTGCACTCATCTCACACGATAGTAAAGTAATGCTCAAAATTCTCCAAGCTAGGCTTCAACAGTACGTGAACCATGAATTTCCAGATGTTCCAGCTGGATTTAGAAAAGGCAGAGGAACCAGAGGTCAAATTTCCAACATCTGTTGGATCACTGAAAAAGCAAGAGAGTTCCAGAAAAACATCTATTTCTGCTTTATCAACTATGCCAAAGCCTTTGACTGTGTGGATCACAATAAACTGTGGAAACTTCTTAAAGAGATGGGAATACCAGACCACCTGAACTGCCTCTTGAGAAATCTGTATGCAGGTCAGGAAGCAACAGTTAAAACTGGACATGGAAACTAGTACAGCCACTATGGAGAACAGTGTGGAGATTCCTTTAAAAAGTGGAAATAGAACTGCCTTATGACCCAGCAATCCCACTGCTGGGCATACAAGCCGAGGAAACCAGAATTGAAAGAGACACGTGTACCCCAATGTTCATCACAGCACTGTTTATAATAGCCAGGACGTGGAAGCAACCTAGATGTCCATCAGCAGATGAATGGATAAGAAAGCTGTGGTACATATATACAATGGAGTATTACTCAGCCATTAAAAAGAATACATTTGAATCAGTTCTAATGAGGTGGATGAAACTGGAGCCTATTCTACAGAGTGAAGTAAGCCAGAAAGAAAAACACCAATACAGTATACTAACGCATATATATGGAATTTAGAAAGATGGCAACAATAATCCTATATGCGAGATAGCAAAAGAGACACAGATGTATAGAACAGTCTTTTGGACTCTGTAGGAGAGGGAGAGGGTGGGATGATTTGGGAGAACGGCATTGAAACATGTATAATAGCATATATGAAACGAATCGCCAGTCCAGGTTCAATGCATGATACTGGATGCTCGCGGCTGATGCACTGGGACGACCCAGAGGGATGGTACGGGGAGGGAGGAGAGAGGGGGGCTCAGGATGGGGAACAAGTGTATACCTGCAGCAGATTCATGTTGATGTATGGCAAAACCAATACAATATTGTAAAGTAATTAACCTCCAATTAAAATAAATAAATGTATATTAAAAAATAATAAAGAATATAAGAAAGTAAAAAAATAAAATTAGGAACAAGACAAGGATGTTCACTCTCACTACTCTTATTCAACATGGTATTGGAGGCCTCTAGTTAGGCAAAGAAAAGAAATAAAAAGCATCCATATTGGAAAGGAAAAAGTAAAACTGTCACAATTTTCAGATGACATGATTTTGTATGTTGAAAACTCTGAAGATTTCACTTAAAAACTATAGAGATAATAAATACAGTAAAGCTGCAAGGTATAATATCAATACAAAAAAGTCTGTTGCAGACATAGAGAATGAACTGACCATTATTGGCAGGAAGGATGGGGGAAAGGGATAGTTTTATTCAATTCACATAAAATTTAAAAACAGGAAAAAACTAACGCATGATGACAGAAATAAATGTAATGATTATCTTTAATTCAGGGTTACCAGGGAGCATTTCAAGAAGCCGGTCACATTCTACATTGTGAATTGGTTTTGTGGATGTGTTCATGTTGTTCAAATACATCAAGCTACACATGTGTGAGCTGTCACTTCCCTGTATGTATATTTTATTTCAATTTAAAAAATGTTTAAAAAAAAAAACTGGACATGGAACAACAGACTGGTTCCAAATAGGGAAAGCGGTACTTCAAGGCTGTATATTGTCACCCTGCTTATTTAACTTTTATGCAGAGTACATCATGAGAAACGCTGGGCTTGATGAAGCACAAGCTGGAATCAAGATTGCCAGGAGAAATATCAAGAACCTCAGATATGCAGATGACACCACCCTTACGGCAGAAAGTGAAGAACTCAACAGCCTCTTGATGAAAGAGAAAGAGGAGAGTGAAAAAGTTGGCTTCAAACTCAACATTCAGAAAATGAAGATCATGGCATCCAGTCCCATCACTTCATGGCAAATAGATGGGGAAACAGTGGGAAAAGTGAGAGACTTTATTTTGGGGGGCTCCAAAATTACCACAGATGGTGACTGCAGCCATGAAATTAAAAGACACTTGCTTCCTGGAAGAAAAGCTATGACCAACCTAGATAGCATGTTAAAAAGCAGAGACATTACTTTGCCAACAAAGGTCTGTCTAGTCAAAGGTATGGTTTTTCCAGTAGTCATGTATGGATGTGAGAGTTGGACTATAAAGAAAGCTGAGCACCTAAGACTTGGTGCTTTTGAACTGTGGTGTTGGAGAAGCCTCTTGAGAGTCCCTTGGACTGCAAGGAGATCAAACCAGTCCATCCTAAAGGAGATCAGTCTTGGGTGTTCATTGTAAGGACTGATGCTGAAGCTGAAACTGCAATACTTTGTCCACCTGAGGCAAAGAACAGACTCATTTGAAAAGACCCTGATGCTGGGAAAGATTGAAGGCAGGAAGAGAAGGGGACAACAGAGGATGAGACGGTTGGATGGCATCACCAATTCAACAGACATGAGTTTGAGTAAACTCCAGGAGTTGGTGATGGACAGGGAGGCCTGGCGTGCTGCAGTCCAT
The DNA here is from genome assembly GCF_032405125.1 of Capricornis sumatraensis. Taxonomy (NCBI): domain Eukaryota; kingdom Metazoa; phylum Chordata; class Mammalia; order Artiodactyla; family Bovidae; genus Capricornis; species Capricornis sumatraensis. Next base: position 52,305,683 of record NC_091085.1, on the reverse strand, counting down.
GGGGTGGCAAAGAGGTGGACACAGCTGAGTGACTGAACTGAACTGAACTGAAACATCTTGCATGGAGTTTTCATCTCCATCTGGAATTCAATATCTGCTGTTCTGTCTAGAACCCATCCATCCTTTGTGGTGAGGACAATTTTAGACTCACTTACCTTGACTAAAGTTTTGAAATTGCAATGAAAGGGAAATGGAAAACAGAACTTACTGGCAAAAAACAGAACTTAATAAATTAGTCTGAGTAACAGCCAGCTTTGTGCCAAGTCAGAGTATGTCTGCAACCCAAACACATTTTCCCTTGTTCTACCCACAAACAAACGCAAAATTCTTCCATAGTTGGACTTGATGACTGTGAATTGGCCCTACTACCTTCCTACCTTGTATGTCTGCAGATACTTGGAAGATAATCCGTGTCAGGGTGAGTGGCCAGGTCAGAATGTCAGTGGTCTGTGTTTCTGGGGGGCCATGAGATCCCTTCTTGATCCCAACAGTGGGACCAAGCTTCCTGGTTGAAACCCAGGCTCTGCTGATCCAGAGCTGGGTGATGTTGGGCAAGTCAGTTCACCTCTCTGAAGCACAGCTGCTGCATTTGTAAAATGGGGCTGATAAGAGTCCCTGCCACAAATGTCACTGTAAAAACTAAATATGCACTTTATCATTCCTGGTAAATGATATGTACTCAATGAATGCTAGTGGGAGGATAACGGAGGAGGATAAAGGGTTTTCAGATGTATAGTGTTTAAAATAAGTAAGCCGAGCCTTAAGATCCCTATTGATCATTAGTGAGTTAAGGAACTCACTCATGCAACAAGAGATTACGGGGATGATTCAATAACATAATGCATGCAAAGTTCTTAACCCAGCCCAGTATGCAAACAATTAAACTGCAGCACCCACAGATGTTAACTGCAAACATGATCATGGTGACAGTGAAAGTAATAATAATGATCGTGACGTGATGAAGTGATAGACGTGGAGGATGATGGATGAGAATAAGGAGGCTCTCTAACAGAGCACCTAAAGAAGTTGTATGTGTGACTCTGCTAATGACGATTGGGCCTAGATAAAGTACCATGTATTGTGCTCAAAATTTGTCCTGTGTGCATGCATACTAAGTCGTTTCAGTCAAGTCTGACTCTATGCGACCCCATGGACTTCAGCCCACCAGGCTCCTCTGTCCATGGAATTCTCCAGGCCAGAATACTGGAGTGGGTTGCCATGCCCTCCTCCAGCGGATCTTCCTGACCCAGGAATCAAACCCACATCTCTTAAGTCTACCCTGCATTTGCAGGAGGGTTATTTACCACTAGTGCCACCTGGGAAGCCCCTGAAATTTGTGTACAAAGATATTCTCTGCAGCATTGAAAATAGCAAAACAGAACTGGTTCAAACACTCAATAGAAAGTAGAGACTGGGAGGATATTTCCCCAAAGTCACAGCTGCAGAACAAGCTACAGAGGCTAGATGAGCGCGTGTATCAAGAAAAAGTTCACAGATGGCAGAATGAGGAACATGGCAGCAGGATGGAGAAAGCAGTGAGTGGGCTTTGGAGCCAAATACCTGGCTCCTTTGCGGGGCCACTCCCGACCAGTTGTGCAGCCTCAGGGAACTAGCTAAATGCCTCTGCGCCTTCATGTTCTCATCGTGGAAACTACTAGAACTTCCTCATTAAGCTATCGTGAGGACTACATGAGACCTGTCCATATGTATGGAAAATAAGTCACGCAAGGCATGAAGCTAATCCCTACAATAATCTATTATTATTAACCAACTCCAATCCCCATTTCTTTTTCCTCTGTTACCAGCTTCTGAACTGTGAGATACCAACAAGACAGTGCATGAAATTTCAGAATCCTGATCCCATCTTAATGAAATACACCTTGGGGGAGTTCAAGCTTTTGCCTTTGAAACTAGGTGCTTTTCAAACAGATCAGACTGTGCTGTCTTCATCAAGATTTTTACAGTGACAAGTGAAATCTCCTAATTCCTATGAAAGACATGAAGAGTGAGCAAGAAAAAATTGATTGTTTCAAGCTGCTGGAATTTCATGGGCTATTTGTTACTGCAGCACAATACAGCCTGGGATGTGCCTCCAGCTGTCGTGGCACTATGTAATATTTCTTCCTGGTAGGATCCAGAATTAGCTGATTAAATTCCACCTTCCTGCTGAACATGAGCTCCTAAAAGAAATCAGGTAGCATCACAGAAGAAAATAAAGCACGCACACACATCTCTTCCATTCCCAAGAGTGTGAGCATGTGCAGTATTGTTTTTGCTCAGTCACTCAGTCCTGTATGAATCTTTTTGACCTCGTGAATTACAGCACACCAGGCTTGAAGAGGAACAAAAAACCCTCCTGATGAAAGTGAAAGAGGAGAGTGAAAAAGTTGGCTTAAAGCTCAACATTCAGAAAACTAAGGTCATGGCATCCGGTCCCATCACTTCATGTGAAATAAATGGGGAAACAGTGGAAACAGTGGCAGACTTTATTTTGGGGGCTCTAAAATCATTGCAGATGGTGATTGCAGCCATGAAATTAAAAGACGCTTACTCCTTGGAAGGAAAGTTATGACCAACCTAGATAGCATATTCAAAAGCAAACATTACTTTGCCAACAAAGGTCCATCTAGTCAAGGCTATGGTTTTTCCAGTGGTCATGTATGGATGTGAGAGTTGGACTGTGAAGAAAGCTGAGCGCTGAAGAATTGATGCTTTTGAACTGGGGTGTCGGAGAAGACTCTTGAGAGTCCCTTGGACTGCAAGGAGATCCAACCAGTCCATTCTAAAGGAGATCAGTCCTGGGTGTTCACTGGAAGGACTGATGCTAAAGCTGAAACTCCAGTACTTTGGCCACCTGATGCAAAGAGCTGAGTCATTGGAAAAGACTCTGATGCTGGGAGGGGTTTGGGGCAGGAGGAGAAGGGGACGACCGAGGATGAGATGGCTGGATGGCATCACCAACTCGATGGACATGAGTCAGAGTGAACTCCGGGCGTTGGTGATGGACAGGGAGGCCTGGCACGCTGCAATTCATGGGGTTGCAAAGAGTCGCACAAGACTGAGCGACTGAACTTAACTGAGGCTTCCTTGTCCTTCACTATCTCCTGGAGTTTGCTCAAATTGATGTCCATTGAGTCAGTGATCCTTCATCTCATCTTCTGTCACCCCCTTCTCTTATCCTCAATCATTCCCAGTATCAGGGTCTTTTCCAAAGAGTTGGCTCTTTGCATCAGGTGACCAAAGTACTGGAGCTTCAGCTTCAACCAGTCCTTCCAATGAATAGTCAGGGTTAATTTCCTTTAGGATTGATGGGTTTCACCTCCTTGCTGTCCAAGGGACTTCTCCAACACCACAGTTGGAAAACATCAATTCTTTGGTGCTCAGCCTTCTTTATGGCCCAACTCTCACATCCATACATGACTACTGGAAAGACCATAGCAGGTACTCACTGGTGCTGTCCTCTCCTGACTGCCTCGTGGACACTCTAGAAGATGGGGGTGTATAGAAGGTGTCTAGAAGACACCTCTATCCACTGCACACTCGCTCACACTGGGCCTAGCATCTGAAGAACAGCCAGTGAAAGGTGTCCTCTGGTCTTTCCCGCCAGCTTCAGGTGTTGTTGAGGGTCAGGGTAAGAGAAGGGAGGAAACCTGAAGGGAACCGGCCTCTCTGAGGGCCCGTCCCTACAGCATTATCTCCCTGTGTCCTGAGCCAGCCACCAGCTCCTTCCTAATTAGTATTGCAGGTAGAGAGAGCCCAGACACCTGCAGACTCAATGTACTTAGGCTCAGAGCCAATTCTAACCTATCAGAACTAAGGGCACAGCTTCTAAGCCGCTGATGAAATTAATTAAGGGAAAACTGACAGGAAGACAGATGGAAGCTGCAGGTTTGCTAGATCCTGGCCCAGCACGCTGTCGGCATGGACCTGCAGGCTTGGTATCCTCCAAGGGTCAGAGTGGTGATGTGAGCTGCCCAGCTCCAGCAAAGTGCCATCAGAAAGGGACAGAGTCCAGGGTGCCGGGTCTTATAGCAGCTCAAGAAAAACCAGATGCTAAAGTTGTCAACAAAGACGATATCACACGGGCTGGACTGAGCTGGTAGGTCACAGTCTTCTGACCTTGAATTACGGGCTGTGAGAAATGGGTGCCCCTCAGCATAGACCTGGGTGAGGTGAGTTCCACAAAGGCTCCTAGTTCAATTCAATTGAGTCCTCTGAGGTTAGTGGCGCCTGTGGGGTGGAGGAGAAGAGGAGAGCATATGCTCTAAAAACCCATGTCTCAGAGTGAGACCTGTGGGGGTCACACTGAAGGACCCGGCAGAGCTGGCTGCAACTCCCAAGTATGGTGAACCAGGGAGGAAGTAACCTCGAGTCCAGATTCCGCTGATCTTCCTGTGTTCTTCTCTGGGGATCCTAACCCAGATCGAAGCTCTTCAACTTCACTGGCTTCAGCCAGTCGCCCTGCCCTGGGGATTTCCAGCATGTTCTGTGATCACCCATTTCCCTCCCAAGCTCAGCACCAATGTGACGTCTGTCATCCAGCGTTCCACCTGCCTGAGCTCCTGAGGCTGCTGTAGTCACCCAGCACCTGTGACAAACAGGCCCCATGGAGGTGATGAGGTAGGGGAGCCATTGGGAGCCCAAGGAGTGTAGCCACTGCTGGAAATGCTGACACTTTCCACAGACCTTGTTCAGAGGGAGAGATTTACTGGGGGGGACAGGGAGGCTGCTGGGGGCTCCATCAAGAAAATAAAAATCTGAATTTATGAAACAAACCTAAAAGCTGATTATCTACATTGCCACCTGTGAGAGCTTCCATTTACAGAACATCTCCTTTTGGCATGTGTATTTGAGTTTGAAAACCAGGCTGCCACTGCTCAGAAATGAGCAAACTGCTGGGGCACTGAGTCCAGCTCTCATATCCAGCTGTGTGTGGACTCAATAAAGTTTTCAACCTTTCTTTCTTTTTTTTTTTAATTTCCCTGCTTTTAAGTCACCAGGCGTATTCGCCACCTAGCCATTTCCCTATCTGATCTCAGTGGACCCCAGATTAAGAGTCAGTCCTCAGCTGAAGTGGGGAAGGAGGTAAAAGGTCCTGGTCTTCATAACTCTGCCTGTCTTGGTTTTCAAAAGACTGTTAAAAAGCACTGTAATCCCTTTTTTGTCAGGAGTGCATCTATTGAAAAATGGAATATTAAGATTTTCAATAAAAGATATAACAATTTTAAGCAATAAGATAACGCAAAATGACGAAGAGACAGTTTGTCTACGAACCAACATCCACTCTCCTCCTTCTTTCTTCCCAGGAGTTTCCACCTCTCTCTAGTGGCGTCCTGTCCAGTAACCCCACCCCCACTCCCGCCATCTAGTTGCTCCTCGAAGTCCAAGGCCTCCCTCTTCCATCCTCCCAGAGGAGTAATGAAGACATTCACTCCAGGAAGACCAGTGGGGTAGCGGTAGTGTGTGTTTTACCTCCAATTTTTCATCAAAGGAATTATACCTGCCAGCTCAAAGCATAAAAACGAATCTGTTATCTTCTTGCACGGTGGGGACTGTGAAAACTAAAACTATTTAGAGAAAATCAGAAACAAGTAACAGGTCACCAACGTCTGGTAGATGCTTTACAGCAAATGCCAGAATGCCAGGTATCAATTATACGGCCTAACCCTCCTGCAGGAAAGAGTTCTCACCTGCTGGCCAGGACTCCTCAGGACTGACAAGAACGAAGCTAAACACACAAACCAAGAGGTCTTTGTCATAAATTGTCCAGTGAGGCTCTCTTTCCCATCCTGCCCTTCCTGGGGCAGGGGTGCCAAGAAGGACGTGAAGATGAAGGCACGCCTGCCGTACCCCACCCCACCCCACGCCACCCTATCCTAGCCAACCCTAGTCCCACCTACTCCATCCTATCCCATAGTAGTGGTGGTGCTTGCTGTCCTTTGATCCAAATACCTTGATCTCCAACTTGGAGAGATGCAACCCTTCTACTAGCATCCACGCAAAGGCACTCAGGAAGAAGTAGTGCAAGAGCATGGCCAGCACCTAGCTCCGAGCCTAGGATCAAAGGAATGCATAGAAAATAAGCTCTCTCAGGGTGTGAGTCATAGGTGCTTGCTGTTGTCTCAAAACGTCCCTGCACTGATTTTCTGCCAGGGGTGGGGGCGGCGTGTAGAGGTGAGACAACTTCTGGTCAGGTGACCTCATTTTCTTTCTGGGAAGTCCCTCTTGCCAGTCTAGCGGAGCGATTTAGGTGGAGCACATGCCTCAGGAAGTTGCCAATCACTGCTCCAGGCCCCTCCCCCAACCAGACACAGTGATTGGTGATTGGTTCAGGAGAGGGCAGGGACTCAGGCCTGGCCAATCAGCATAATCATTTCCACCCCTGAAGCAGGATTGGCTGGCAGGGGCAGGGCACATGATCCTCCCAGGCCAATGAGGTGGGTTGTGAGGTGGGCAGAACTGCCAGGGAGTCAGTGAGTGAGACAGAGGCTTTGGGCCCAAGTGGGCGGGGCAGCAACCAACGGAGAGAAGAGACCTGTGTGGAGAAAGCACCACAGGCCAGCCAGGGCGCCAGCTCGCGGTAAGTGTGGTGTGCTCCTATTTAGTTCAGACCTGGGGGAGGGCGCTGATGTGGGGATGGGGGCAGGGGACACAGGGCACCACACCCGTGTCCACATGGGACCCAGAGAAGGGCACACCCTGGGAGGAGGACTAGATGTGGAAGGGAATGAGAAGGTAAGAAGAGGGAAGTGGAGGGGACGGGGTGAAGGAAGAGGTGAAGGAAATCTTTTAAGTGGAGAAAAATAAAAGAATTAAAGACAGAAATCTGGTACTCTACCAAATTTGGGGTGAAGGAAAGTACAGCATTCATTTCAGGGTCACGCAAGGAGACTGCTTGGCCTGCTCATGCGCCAAAAGACTGGAACTCCCTGATGGCTTTCAGGGAAGCGTTTTTATTTTTTTTTTTATTTTTTATTTTTTTTACATATAACTGCTATATTATGTTGTTGTTCAGTTGCCCAGTCATGTCTGACTCTTTGCGACCCCATGGGGAAGCGTTTTTAAAAGGCAAAGTGATGGAGAAGGTCTCAGGTAGGTGGTCAGCTTGTAGACATCCTTCTGATTAGTTGGTGATGAGGTAAGGGTGATATTTTAGGAATCAACATCATCCCTTCCAGAACATCCTTTCCAGCTGGTCCAGGATCTAGTGCTTGTGGGCGGCATACAGCTAGCTTCTTTGACTTGGTGGCGGGCTTCAGTGTCTGCAAAACAACTCAAGGGTTTGGCTCAGAATAGTATCAACAGCCCTTGAGGAGGAACTAAAGGTCCTTGACTTTGTTTTATGGCTAAACTGTTATTTTGTCTTACTTGTCTGTTTTCCTTTGGTTCTGCATTTGCTGACTTCTCTGATTAAATTTGCTCTTTGGAACTTGGGGAAAGCCTAGGGAACTAATGTTCTAATACAAACAAGAGAAAGGGACACAGGACAGGGGTTCTGTGCCCAGGATGGCCCCACAGTGTCCTGCTCAGTTGCAAACACGGAGACAGCATGATTTCTGTCAGATACACCAAGTCCTATTCTTACAGTATTCACCAGTCTGCTAATTTTCAGGATAAAAAATGTGTACTTGATACCTTGGTTTCCTGTTTGGAGTCACAAAACTATTCCATTTGGTCATTAAGTGCAGATATCAAATATACACAGTCCTTGTCTTTGTGGTCCCTGCACCAAGTGGCCCCATGCCTTCTACGTCCAGCTGCTCCTTCCCTGTGACTCTGCACTGGTTCCCTGTTCTCTTTGTTTTCTCCCTCCTCTGGATCACCTTTGGGAGATGTGACCACACTCTCCTGGACACAGTTGGGGGTGGGGATGCTGTGAACATGGTGTCCCCACCCTTAGCCGAGAGGTGAGCATGCACCCAGGCCGTCACTCGCTCACATAAGTCTTCGTGAAATGTTCGCTTTTTAGCATGGATAATTTCAATCCATTTTCAAATAAACCTTCCCTGGCAATGAAGATGTGACTTGCTCCCACGAAGACACCCACAGACTGTCTAAATCTGGTGTCACCTCCATCAAGTGGTGACAGGTTTGGAGAAAAAGTTATATTTAATCACAAGTGACTCCATGACTTTATTTTTTTAAACCTTGTAGATTGAACCACTTTACTTCCTCCCTCTCCCCCACACGCTCACAAAAACACTTCTTGCTGAACTTTTACCCCCCATCTGCCCACTCCCACCACCCAACAGACCCACCCACATCACAGAGAAAGACAGCTTGCTCTTTAGTTCTCAGTATGTAATGGCTCCAGAGGTGGAAACTGTGATCTGAGGTCATCCAGGCTCCCAGTCATGGTCACACAAGAACACAGTGCCACCTGAGCATAGGTAAATGGCATCAGACATGAGGGAACTAGAACATCCTACAGCCGCCAGCGTGCCAGGAGCTGGAGGCAGGAATGTTCCAGAATAGTGGCTGCAGAGCCTGATCTGAGAGTCAGTCTCCATACACTTTGTCAGTGCTGAGCCCTCAGCGGCACTCAGTGCATCCATTGGCTGGCATTTCTAAGATGTTGATGCCCTGAGGGGGACATCCATGGAGAGCTTCTGACCTTCCTCTCTAGAGCATGGGCCCCTGGGGGTGGGCTCAATCAGGTGGCTGCAAGGGCAGCCCCCTGTGAGGCCCTGCCTGAGCCGTCAGGGCCTGTCTCTGCCCACCCAACCCTGCATCAGCCTGGGAAGCCCACAGCAGTTATGATGATTCATAAACATCTCTCTGATGGGAGGTTCCACGTGGGGCTTAGGCAGCTACTCCTCTTGGGGACCCTCGGGAGCTGTGAGCCCAAGAACAACGTCACCCAGATGGACCAGTTACTCCTCACGGGGACACAGACCCAGAACAAACATGTGTGGGGAGAGCTGAGCCCAGGGAAAGCTGAGAACCAGACCCATCCCACCTACACTCGAGGGCCCATTTCCTCCTGTGAGCTGACCTGATGGCCAGTGCTGGGGAGAGCCGTGCCCAGCCCCAGGGACACCCAGCACATGTGGGAGGTGACCCAGTTCTGTGTGACCCTTGACACAAAGCAGAGCTGCATCACTGGGTCACCCTTTCCAAGGCCAGCTGCAGGAAGAGCTTCCTCACAGTACAGGGTGGGGTGTAAATTTGCCCGTCCTCACTCATAAATTCCACCAGTGGCATTCCAGGGGTCTTCCCCAGCTCCCACCTCCATGCCCAGACAGAAGGCAACTGAAAACAGCAGCTATTAATTTCAGAAACCCTGGTGTGTGTGTGTGTAGCAAAAAGTCAAACTTGCACTTTGGAGACAGTTTCCTGCCCCCTCTCATCTCCACCAAGGACCCCCACAGGCTGCGGGGTGGGATACGGACAAGGTCAAGAAGAGGGTGGGAAGCTTCTTCCACCATAGTCCACGTGAGGACCGTGGGCAGTCAAGACTTGGCTGTCACCCATCTCCCTGACTCCCTAATGGAGCTCCAGTGGAGGGTGGCCTCCAGCACATCTTCTCTGTCCCTCAACTCACGTGTGTCTTGCATTGGGCATACCCTGAACACTCATTTCAGGTTCTACGTACCCTGGGTAGACAGTCCCCATTCTAGGACTCAATACCCACGATCAACCCAGGTACTGAGTGGGGTCTGGGCATCTGGGATAAGAAAACTCCACACCTCACCAACTAAGTGGAGCAGCGCTTCTTAAAAAGGGAAGCCAGGATTGAACCCACTCACACGTGTATCATTTGGGGTGGGGGGAGGCGGGCTGGGACACTGAGGACCCATAGGTTCTGTGCTCGGACCTTCCTGACATCCCATTCACCCCAGGTTGCTTCTGGATCCTCAGTGTGTGATCAGGGCACTCGAGGGCACCCCAAAGGCCCTGAACCATGGCCCCCATGCCCTCACCCCATCCAAATGCTTCCTGAATCCCCACCTCCCCCAGCCTCCAGGCCCACCAGCCAATCGAGACCCCTTTGGGCTTGAGTCGGTCAGTCCTGTCTGTAGACTGATGCATCCTGACCACACGATGGCCCGAGAGGACAAACGTTTGACACACGTTTGTTCTCATCCTCAGAGGACAGCTGGGCCTCAGTCCCAGATGGACCCCGGCCTCCCGACCTGCCTTCCCTCCACGTGCAGCTGAGCACAGCTGGAGACACTGGGAGGGGGCTTGTGCGGGACACATCAGCACACCCACAGCCATCAGGACCGGGTCAGAGATGCCCACCAAGGACCCCATCCAGAGGCCTGGGGAAGGCAGAGTCGCACACCTGCAGGAAACATGAGTTTTTCCTGCCGTCACTGTTCCTGTGGAGTTCTGGGCCCAGGGACAGGTCTGGTGACAGAAGAGAATTAAATTCTAAATGTGATCCTCTGTGGTTCCAGACCCAAGTCCTCTCTCCTCACGGGTCCAGTGTGAGCTGAGCCCCACCAGCCTCCTGATTCTCACATTCCCAGTTTACATTCAGCGTGTAAACCTGCAAGGCAGATGAGGGAAACATGCAAAGAGGACATTGCTTTGCTGCTTTCAGCAAAAACACAAAGGAAAAAACTTGTGCAGTTACACAGAGATCTGGAATTAGAACGGCTTCAAATTGAACAGAAAATGTTCTCACATCATCCCCGTGGCCCAGGTAACAGGAGTCAGGAAGGTCTCAGTGGACAATGCGCTGACATGAGCTATACACGTCCCCAGGCCAGTTCCTGCATGTGGCATTTACAGCTGCGATGTCTCAGAGAGATGGGTCCCAGGGAAGGTGGAATGCAGGGCAGAAAACAGAAGCAGAAAGAGGGGGGAGTGTGTGAAAACAAGGGTGGCTAAGCCCTCCTGGGGCAGGACGGCCCAGGAAGAAGCCCATCCCTGAATGTGCTACAAAACCTTTCACTGTGGCCTCTGCCTGCCCCACCCTGTGCCAAAATAAACCCCCAGGCCGTCCTGAAGAAGCAAGACCTTTCATTTCACACACAAGTGGCAGCTCGTCCTGCTGCCCACATTGACTGGCCATTACACGTCTTGGTGATGCTGGGTCACTGTGATGTGTCCTGGGGACATAAGGAGGTGTCACTGCCATGCAGTGGGACATACAGGGAGAAGCTATTGTAATGGGGCCAGAGGACACCATGAGGGAAACTGCCAGCGGGACAGAAACCCTGAGGGCCCTCAGGACACTGAAGCTCCAAGAGATTAAATGCCCCTCCTGAGGGTACCCAGCGAATAGACAGAGCTGGGGTTTGAACACAGGCCAGATGCTCCAGGGCCTGCACCCTCCCACTCACGATATGGGGAGCTCATGGGCCAAGCAGCAGTTACTCAGAGTGGAAGGGACAGGATACAGAATCCAGAGGAGCCTGGGGGATGTTGGGATTCTTTGCACTGAGTGGGTGGGAAGAAGGATGGATGGAGCTGCTGCTTTGCAGGCTGTCTGTGCTGTCACCTGGATGGCTGCATGACTTCCCTACTTGGGTGTAAGGACAAGTCACTCTTCCAGCGTTCCCTGTGAGAATATGGGAGAACTGTACCCCCTTTTGTCACGTGGGGACACTGAGACCCAGAGAGGCAGGGATGTGTTTGGTGGGTAGGGGGGTGGGTCAGGGACAGAGGAGAAGGCAGGTGGAAAGGTCACAGAGCCTAGATATGAAACAACACTAAACACTGATTGCTATGTATCTTTAACTCAACTGTATTAAATAATATATAAAGTCAGCTCATCAGTCACACTGCCACATTTTAACTTCTCAGCAGCACACAGGCCTGTGATTGCCATTTTGGACAGCACAGCATAGATGGAGGCCCTGAAGAGTGTGAGCAGAGGAGGACCTGGTCTGACATTCAGGGTGAAGAGCCCCCCAGGCTGGTGCAAAGGGAGATGATTGCAGGGGTCTGAGTGGAAGTAGAAGTTGGTGGACCTTGTACAGGATCTAGACAAATGATGGTCCTGTGTGACAACTGCCATGTGGGGCAGGCAGGAAAGTGGCTGGACAATAAAGATGTTCTAAATGTATGAGGATTTTCTGGAAGACGGCATATGCAGTTCAGGGCTTTGACTTAACCAACTGGAAGAGTGGAGCTGTAAGTGACAGGTCCTGCCCAGGTCCCTTGGATGGAAAAGAATATGGGTGAGTGGACTTGCAATGAAATCACATCTCAGTCCTTGAACATCAGGCAGAGACTTGGCTGTGGAGGTCCATGGCTCAGGAGGAACAGAGTTTATCAGAAGGAAGGGTCATAGTAGGGAGCTGAACAGCCACCATTCACAGTGTCAGGATGGATACCTGTGTTCTGGACACGGGAACATTCTGAGCCTCACGTTATCCATCTGCAAAATGGGGAGAATAATTCCTGACCCTTCTGCCCTAGTGAGAATTTTTTAGGGATAAAAGAAGGGATGGCACAGAAAGATTTGGAGACTTAACCAAGATAAGACATGAGATAACTCCAGGGTAAGATTATTATTATCTTCACTGGATGGAGTCAAATTTAGTTTTTTATTTTAATGATTTTGATTTGAGAAAGAAGTATCAATTTATGAAGCATCTGTGACAGTAAATAGATCTCCGCAGTGAAGACTTTTCCTAATTACCTGTAGCCATCTGTGATTGATGAGTAGACAGTAGGGGTGGGGAGGAATGTAAGAGCAGGCATCATTTAATCACATCTCCTTGTAAATAATTCAGGGGCTGAGGCCGCTTCTGGGACTGAAGCAGTCATCTTTGCCTATCGTGGTACATATTTTCTGTCTCTACAGGAGACAAAGATGAAGCCAAAGAGCGGAGCCAAGAGGGCACTAAAAGGTCGTGCTTCCAAGCCTCTGTCTCTGCAGCCTGAGCCACACCTCTCTGACCATCCCATAAGGACCAGGTCATCTTTCTAGACACTTAGGCCAATACAGACCTGGAATGCATTCCCTTCACCACCTTCTTGCCAAGCTGGGTGGATGCATTCAAAACATTTCATGGTCCTTGCTGTTATACAAATCTTGTCAAGCTAATTAGCTATGGGGGTAGGGTAGTTAGGTAGTTTTTTGTTTGCAAAAGTAGGCAAACAAAATAACTATATATTATGCTTGACTGATGCTAAAGCCAAAACTCCAACACTTTGGCCACCTCATGTGAAGAGTTGACTCATTGGAAAAGACCCTGATGCTAGGAGGGATTAGGGGCAGGAGGAGAAGGGGACGACAGGATGAGATGGCTGGATGGCATCACTGACTCGATGGACATGAATTTGAGTGAACTCCGGGAGTTGGTGATGGACAGGGAGGCCTGGCGTGCTGTGATTCATGGGGTCGCAGAGTCGAACACGACTGAGCGACTGAACTGAACTGAACTGAACTGATACTTGGCCCAAGGCTAACTTTCTAATTAAAGTAGACTTGAGTTGGATCATCAAACAAAAGTAAATAAATGATCAGTAAATTTATGTGCATATACGTTCAGAGAGGAACAGCAGGAGGTAAGATGAGACCCAGCAGAGCAATTGCCAGCCATTAAATGAGCACAGGGTGCAGGTCCCAGAAGTAGCGAGGAGGCAGGGAGTGAAGCCAGAAGTGGGGAGTGAAGAGGGGAAATGGGTCTTGAGTCTTCTGGAAGGCAGGTGTGTGTTTGTTTAAGAAATTCTCTCTGCCTGTCCCTGGGAGCTAATGTTTTCTTCTCTTTCTTTTCCTTCCTATGATAAATGTCTGCCCTGAATCAGAGCACAGGTCACAGGTCATAGTGGCTCCGTCGGGGTACATTTTAGGTCTAGTGTACTGTCCTCTAGAGCCTGGCTATGAGATGGCACCAAAGAGAGAAAATCTGCCCAGATGTGGATAGATCCCTGACCTCAAGCAAGTTGTCTCCTGGTAAGCAAGAACAAGTCATCCGAAGCCTGTGTGACACAAGGTTTCCCAAGGTGTCAAGGACTCAAGGACACAAGGTGACCTTCAGTCACTCCTCCCCCAGAACCCTTTCTATCCTCCCATCTCTCTCTCAAATTCCTGGCATTCACCTGTCGACTTCACCCTTCTGTTTCCTCCTCATTTCACCAGATGGAATCTTTTTTTTTTTTAATTTTAGGATTTTTTTTAATATTTAATTATTTGGCTGCACCAGGTCTTAGTTGCAGTACACAGGGTCTTTAGCTGCTGCAAGCAAACTCTTAGTTAGCATCTGGGATCAGGTTCCCTGACCAAGGATTGAACTCAGTCCCCCTGCATTGGGAGTATGGACACAGTCTTAGCCACTGGACCACTAGGCAAGTCCCTAGATGAAATCTTTGTTCGCAGCTCCCTTGAAGACTGAGTAGTTTCTCAAGCCAGGTTGGGCATCGGCCCTATCCATGGTGCTGAAATCTGCGAGGGGACCTGGATGGAGAACGGTGTTTCTGTTCCATGGTGAACACATGAGAGAGGATTCGGTGGTGGAACTAAATGTTATTTTAGTATTTCCCTCATGCCTTAAATCCAACAGGTAACAGCTTGAAAACACATAATTGAGAGAAGATTTTCTGTCTAAAACGATGCTTCTGAGCTGAAGCCTGGGAAGACAGTGACTTTATCCTGAATATCCACAGAAAATAAAGATTCTGAGACATAATACATCTCTAAATCCATTCAGATGTCTGAAGACAGTAAGACATATGACAGTGGAAAGAGTGCTAAGGGCTTATCAATCAACTCAGCAAGTGTTGACCAAATCTCCTCTGATCAACCACTGTGCTGAGCATCTGAGTGCTTATAAAGAGATATAAGGAGTGGTTTTAAATCTGGAGAGTTCTAAATCTATAAGGAGTCAACATTAGATGTAAGGATATAAAAGATAAGGGGCTTTTGACAACTGGCAGTCAAGTGAGCTGGCCTGCTGCATCAGGACCACAGGGTGGTGGGGACTCACCGCCAAATCCATCCTTGTGAGCATTTCTCCACTCACAGCCATGGACAGGGACTAGGGACCAGGGACCTGGACCCAGCAACACCTTTCTCAGATGTCCCGGGCAAGGGGAGAGGATGGATTCCCACTCCCCATGCTGAGCCCGTTCCAGGCACTGCAATGCATTTCCATCCAAATCCGACCACAGGCCAGCCTCAGCCGATGCAAACATGTCAAGAAGTTTTCACCGTCATCTTCAGTCAGTATCACCACCTTTGTGCATGCACGAAGAAAGGTTTTATGTTTGCTTAGTTGTTTTCCCTTCTTTTTCCCCTCACTGCCACCATAGCAAAGGAGCATCCAGCAATGAGACAAATAAAAACATGGTAATATTTTAAATAAAAGATGAAGGACTTCCCTGGTGGTCCAGTGGTTAAGACACCACACTTCCACTGCAGGGGGCATGAGTTCAATCCCTGGTCAGGGAACTAAGATCCCACATGCTGCATGGCCCAGCCAAAAAGCAAAGTGGGTTTCCCTGGTGACTCAGTGGTAAAGAATCTGCCTGCCAATGCAGATGACATGGGTTCAATCCCTGATCCAGGAAGATAGCACATGCTAAGGGGGAACTAAGCCTATGCACCACAACTATTGAGCCCGTGCTCTAGAGACCAGGAGCTGCAACTGCTGAGCCCATGTGCCACGACTGTTGAGGCTCATGCACCCTAGAGCCCATGCTCCACAGCAAGACAAGGCAGCACAGTGAGAAGCCTGCACACCACGACTAGAGAGGAGCCCGCACTCCCGGCAATGGGAGAAAACGCCCATTCAGCAGCGAAGGCCCTCCCCGCCCAAGTGCATAATAACATTATAAAAAAGAATATTAAAGGTGAAGTCACATGTATTATGGGCTTCCCAGGTGGCACTAATGATAAAGAAACTGCTTGACAGTGCAGGAGCCATAAGAGATGAGGGTTTGATCCATGGTTTGGAAGATCCTCTGAAGGAGGGCATAGCATCCCACTCCAGTAATCTTACCTGGAGAATCCCATGGACAAGAGGAGCCTGGAAGGCTATGGTACAAAGTGTCACAAGGAGTCGGACGTAACTGAAGCAACTTAGCGCATGCACAGCACATATTATAGTACTACCACCAACTAACTGATAAATTTAGAAAGTAGATGATTTTGTCAGGATGCTTTTTTCTGAGAGCTCACTATCATCCCTGTTTGAGCAGAGCTTGTGATTCCAGTGTTAGCAGGAGACCTTCATGTGGGGCATGGTTTCCTATCATGATGCAATACCTCTGTTAAGTTTAACAGTTACTTTTGTTTCAAGAGTGTGCTGGAGCTTTGGAAGAGGATCATTCATGAGCAGTATAAATCTCAAGAAAATTATAAAACTTTAGCCAGACTCATTAAGTAAAAGAGAGGGAAAAAATAAGAGAAATGAAAGAGGAGAAGATACTACTGAAAAAAACAGAAATGCCAAGTAGCATAACAGGGTACTATGAATAACTACACACCAATAAAATTGACAACCTAGAAGAAATGAATAAATTCCTAGAATTTATGGTCTCCTAAGGCTGAATCAGAAAGAAATAGAAAATATGAACAAACCAATTCTCAGGAATTAGGTTGAATAAGTTTTTTAAAAACTCCCAACAAGCAAAAATCTAGGGTCACAAAGCTTCACAGGTGAATTCTACCAAACACTTAAAGAGTTAACAGCCATCTTCAAACTACTCCAAAAAATTTAGGAAGGAGTGCTTCTGAACTCATTCCACCAGGCATCACCATGATAACCAAAATCAGACACAAATATCACAAAAAAGGAAAATTACAGGCAAATATCACTGATAAACATAGATGCAAAAATGTTCAACAAAATACTAACCAAATTCAACAATATAGTAAAAAGCTCATAAACCACAATCAGGCTGGATTTATCCTAGATATGCAAAAATGGTTTAATATCCACATATCAATCAATGCGGAGAAGGCAACAGCACCCCACTCCAGTACTTTGCCTGGAAAATCCCTTGGATGGAGGAGCCTGGTAGGCTGCGGTCCATGGGGTCGCTAAGAGTCAGACACGACTGAGCGACTTCACCTTTCACTTTTCATTTTCATGCATTGGAGAAGGAAATGGCAACCCACTCCAGTGTTCTTGCCTGGAGAATCCCAGGGACGGGGGAGCCTGGTGGCTGCCATCTATGGGGTCGCACAGAGTCGGACACAACTGAGGTGACTTAGCAGTAGCAGCAGTATCAATCAATGTGATACACCACATATATAGACTGAAAAGTAAAAATTGTCATTTCAATAGATGCAGGAAAACCTTTTTTGCCAAAAACTTTTTACAAAAGTCACATCCATGATAAAACTAATAAAGTGGAGATGGGGAAACATACCTCAACATAATAAAGGTCACATATGACAAACCTACAACCAACATCACACTCAGTACTGAAAAGCTGAAAATACATTCTCTAAGATCAAGACCAAGGCAAGGATGCCTACCATTACCACTTTTATTGAGCATAGTATTGGAAACCCTAGCCACAGAAATCAGAAAAAGACTAAAAAGAATCCAAATTTGAAAGAAACAAGTGACTATCACTGTTTTCAGATAATGATATTATTTAGAGAAAAATCCTAAAGATGCCACCAAATATCTGTTAGAACTAATAAATTAATTCAGTGAAGTTGTAGGATGCAAAATCAACTTACAGAAATCTGTTGTGTTTCTATACACTATAAATGAACTAACAGAGACATTAAGAAAATAATCTCATTTACAATTGCATCAAAGAGAATAAAATACCTAGGAATAAATCTAACCAAAGAGGGAAAAAAACCTATACTCAGAAAACTGTAAGATATTGATTTAAAAAATGAAGACAACACAAACAAATGAAAAATTATACCATGACTATGTATTGGAAAATTTTATATTGTTAAAATGACTATACTACTGAAGGCAACCTGCAGAGTCAACACAATCATTATCGAAATACCAATAGCATTTTTCACAGAACCAGAACAAATCATTCTAAAATTTGAATGGAAACACAAATACCCTGAATAGCCAAAACAAATCTTGAGAAAGAGAAACAAAGTTGGAGGTATCATGTTCCCTGGTTTCAAACTATACTACAAAGTTATAATAATCAAAAAGTATAGTACTGCCACCAAAACAGATACACTGATGAATGGAACCCAATAGAAATCCCCAAAATAAAGCACATATGGTCAGTTAATCTATGACACAGGAAGCAAGAATATACAATAGGGAAAAAATAGGCTCTTCATAAATGGTGTTGGGAAAACTGGACAACCGCATGTGAAAGAACTAAATTGGACTACTTTCCTACACTATATGCAAAAAAAAAAAAAATCCTCCAAATGAATTAAAGATTTAAATGTTAAAATGATCTGAAACCATAAAACTCCTAGAAGAAAGCAGACAGTCTGCTCTTCAACATTGGTCTTAGCAGTATTTGTTTATATGTACCTGCAGACAAGAAGGGCTTCCCTGATAGCTCAGCTGGTAAAGAATCCACCTGCAATGCAGAAGACTGGGGTTTGATCCCTGGGTCGGGAAGATCCCCTGGAGGGAAAGGCTACTCATTCCAGTATTCTGGCCTGGAGAATTCCATGGACTGTATATAGTCTGTGGGGTCACAAAGAGTTGGACACAACTGAGCAACTTTCATTTTCACTTTCAGACAATAGAAATAAAGCAAAATAAATGGGACTACATCAAACTATAAAGCTTTGGCACAGTGAAGAAAACTACCAACAAGACTAAAAGGCAGTCTACTGAATAGGAGAAGACATTTGCAAATGTCCTGAGTCACTGAGTTGTGTCCAAATCTTTGTGACCCCATGGACTGTAGCCCGCTAAGCTCCTCCATCCCTGGGGATTCTCCAGGCAAGAATACTGTAGTGGGTTGCCATTCCCTCCTGCAGGGAAATCTTCCCAACCCAGGATCAAACCTAGGTCTCTCACATTGCAGGCTAATTCTTTACCAACTGAACCTCCAGGAAATAACACATCAAATAAGGGGTTAATATCCAAAATATACAAAGAACTTGTATAACTCAGCATTTGAAAAAACAATTTAAAATTGGGCAAAGGTCCTGAATAGATATTTTGTCAAAGAAGACATTTAGATGGTCAACAGACACATGAAAAGATGCTCAACATCAGGGAAATACAAGTCAAAATCACAATGACATATTACCTTAGGCTTGTCAGAATGGCTGTTATCAAAAAGACAACAAATAAATATTGGCAATGATTTAGAGGAAAGGGAACCCTCATGCACTGTTGGTGAGAATGTAAATCGGTATAGCCACTATGGAAAACAGTGTGGAAGTTTCTCAAAAAGTTGAAAATAGAACTAACATATAATTCACCAATTCTACTTCTGGTTATTTTTTCAAAGAAACAAAAAGTCTAGTTCAAAAGATACCTGCACCCCAATGTTAACAGCAACATTGTTTATAATAGCCAAAATATGGAAACAACCCGTGTCCATGGACTGATGAATGGATAAGAAAGATGTGATATGTATGTACAATGGAATATTACTTGGCCATAAAAAGAATGAAATTTTGCCATCTGCAACAGTGTGGATGGACCTGGAGGGTATTGTGCCAAGTGAAATAAGTCGGACAAAGAAAGACAATCATATGATTTCAACTGTATGTGGGACCTAAGAACTCAAATAAGAATGAACACAACAAAACAGAAGCACAGACGCAGAACACAAAGCTGCGGTTGCAAGAGGGTAGGGTGATGGGGGGATAAGTAAAATAGTGAGGGAGATTAAGAAGCATTAACTTCCAGTCATAAACCAGAAACATCACAATGATGTGATGCACAGCATAAGAATATACTCCATAACACTGTAATTACTTGTATGGTGACAGACTGTAGATACACTTTACAAGGTGAACAGTTTATAATGCATAAAAGTATCAAATCACTATGTTGTACACCCAGAACTAGTATAATAGTATAAGTCAATTATACTTCAATTAAAAAATAATAAATAAGAAATCTCAGGAAAATAAGGAAATTGTATTAGTCAACGCTCAGTTTTACTTTCAAGTAGCCATGTTCTTCTCTCTCCATCTTCTCTTTCTGTCTATGTGCAATCTTTGATTTCCTTTGCCTCATATTGACTCTTCCCCACAGACCACCTCAACTGCCATAGAAACTCACACTTTCAATATAACCCCTCGATATATAACCGATAAGATCCTTCCCTCCATGATTCTGATTCAGAGGTCTTTACATGTTCCAGTGGATGTCAGCAGCCCAGCTTTAGAACAGTTACCACAGCTAGGAAAGGGAGTCAATTAAGAGGGCTGAAATTACATTTAAGAGAAGCATCTTCCAGAATGAGGTGCTGTGATATCTTACTGCATCATGTAAGTGGGTGATAAATGCATGAGTGACACCCACATGCACCCCTTTCCCAAGAGTTTTTCACATGATATCCTATTTCATTCTCAAAACCTCATTGCCAACTACTTCAGTTTTGCAGGTGAATAAATTAACATTCAGAGAGAAAGATTAATTTTCCATACTGATTAACCCACTGGGTGGTGGGGCTGAGATTCTAAATCACATCTGACTCTTAGTGCCACCTGCTTTCTATGCCACTGATGACAACCACAGTTACTAAACTGCTTTCAATAGTCTTTCTAGAACCCTTGAAAGTTATTTTTCCCCATAATGATGTTTCCTAGGTTCAATCAAAGGTCTCGTCTAAGACTTCTCATCTTCCTTTAGCATGTACATTGATGGCTTATTTAAAACCTTTTCATGGGCTGCAGAGAAGTAAACTGTCAACCACATCTAATGGACCACTGCTCATCATATGTTTCTGTCACAGGAGGAGACAAGTATGTGACTCCTGTTGGAAGGAAAGGTGAGCTTTCACCAAATTCATACACACATAACACACTCACATGTAATCACACTCAAATATACATACACACACTCACAAAGACACATGTATGAACACATAGTCACCTTTGAGAAGTTACCCCAATATGCTCTTGAACATGCATCTTCCTCTCCCCACATCTCATGGAGCCTGGGTCCAGGCACTATGTCAGTTCTGCCCAGAGGAAAGAAGTCAGGGCACTTGTGCACACTGAGCTGGACACGTACTTCATTATGGAGCCCGAACAAGTCACTGCTTCACTCAAAGGAATGGCATCCCAGTAGTGGAAAGCTACCAGCTGGACAAGGAGATCATTTTGATCAAGAGCTAGATCTTCCTTCTGCACCGCATCACACTACTTGGATTACAACTTATATGCCCTATGCAAAGTAGGTCCTGCATATGTGACGATGACACCTGAAGGGCAACCTACCATCCACGTGTATGATGTGGGTGAAGAGGAATTTCCAAGTTCAGCTGGTGTTCAGCTTTCCAGGACCATGAGATTACACATGACTGAGTCCCTGGAGGGCTGTGGCATCCTTACAGTATCCATCCATCCATCCATATTAACCAAGCTCCTAGTATGTGCAAGGAAATGCTACATTTTTAGGTAAGCAACGAAGAGGAGGAGAATTAGAGGTACAGTGGTCGTAACAGGCCTAACTGTGCTGCATGAACAATATCAAATTTTCATTAGTTTAGAATTTTAAAGATTTGTTCGTCACTCATACTACATGTCCGTCATAAGTCATTGCAGGTGGAGCAGCCGACAACATAAATGCTGGCAGTTGCTGTGCCAAAAAGAGAGTCCTTGAGAGTCTCACACTGGCCGTTAAATGCTTTGATTGGATGGGCATGTGTCATTTTCATTCAAAACTCATTTGAAGTGCAGTCCTTCCTTGTTTGCAGAAGGGTGATAAGCAGACATACATGGTGAACATCACCGTGACATCACATTGGTCCTGTCTCTTTTATCGTGGTTTTGCCCTCCAGCTTTTCCCAGGCTTGCTTCTGGCTCAGACCTGGAGTTTAGGACGTGGAGCATCTTTATTCACCTGTAGTTTTGTCCTAGGGCCCTTTCTGTAGAGAATGAGACTTGACATTGCTGTCGGGAGCTGCATTAGGCATTACTGACAAAATGAGGCACGGCCCTAAACCCCCTCCCTTTGTTCCGTAGGCACAGACCCGGAATAAGGGAGTTTTTTTTGTGATTCTGACTTGTTTTTTTCCTTTCCTTGGCTGAGTTGACTAAAGAGAATATTAAGGTGCTTATTGTTTTTGAGAGGAGCATGAGAAGGCATAAAGCCTTCTGCAGCTGTGCTCAAAGAATAATTCATAAAGTTAATCACCTACATTTGTTCAAGGACTTTTACAAAAAAGTGTTCCAGGGTGAGCACACAGGCCACAGCTTGAGGCATGGGAGGGATTGCTATCTGAAGCCCATTTGTGAGAAAGGTGTTTATGGCAAAGGAGTTTGCTGAATTTAGGGCTTAGGAATAATTAAAATAGTTAGAAGCTAAAGATTTAAGGATTGCTGTTGTAATGTTAGCATATTCTACTATAGCTTATAGAAATTAGGGACTTTAGAGATATTATTAGCTAGAAGCCCTTTCTAAGATATAGTGAGCTTAGGATACTAGGGGCAAACAGGACTTAGAAAGATAAGAATTAAACTGAGGAATGTGGTATGCAGCCCAGACATTAGCATGAGTTACAGTGTATTCACAAGGACACATGAGAAAAAGTAGATAAGAGAATCGCTGAGAACTCCTTTTGAGGGGCAACAATGATTTTTGGAGAAAAATAAATCTGGGTCAATGGGAACTAAAAATATCAAACCTCTGACCTAATGCTTTTGTAAAAGTATAAAAAGAGAATCAAAAACTTGAAATAAACAGATAGTCCAAGAAAACTGAGAGGCTGCCTCAGTTTCTCACCGACACTGCTCATACCTTCAGGTTGAATCCCTGGCTGCTGGAGCTGGACTCCGGCACATTGCTACTTCCCTGTATCCACCATCCTGTAAGGACTAGATAACAAATCCTTACTGATGATCTATAGATAATGAGTCACTCACTTGTGATGGAAACTTTAGCAATGCCCCACCACCCACTCTTGTGGTATAGGATTTCCTGAGATGCTCCTGAGAAACTACTTCTTACCGGGGGACAGGTGCTATCGGGTGACTAGGATGACCATATATATGGAAAAATCTTGGAATGACTATGGACATTCCTTAAGGCAAGCAGTTCACCTGCAAGGAAGTAGATGAATTTGTAAATCTGAAGAGTTTGCAAGTGTCACTTTTTTTAGTTTACATCACAATACTCGGTTTTATGTTTCTCTAGAGCACTAGTTAAAAAAAAAAATGTCACTTGCTATTCCACATAAAGGGAGGTGGACTTGAGACTGAACATCATGGGATTTTATGTCCTAATGCTCGCCAGTATTTTGGTTGAAGTTTTTGGTTCACAGGTGTGGTGTGGGCTCTCCTTCCATGGAAGGCAGCACAGGAGATGCTAAGCCCATTATCTCTGGAAGATATTCCCTCTTGGGTGAACAATGGCTTTGGCCAATCTTGTACAGAATACATGTGGGAAAAGCATAAGTCTTTGTCCACACTGTTTAGGGTTAATTACTTTATGAAATTGGTTTTGGGGGCTCCAAAATCACTGCAGATGGTGATTGCAGCCATGAAATTAAAAGATGCTTATTCCTTGGAAGGAAAGTTATGACCAACCTAGCTGCTACTGCTACTGCTAAGTCACGTCAGTCGTGTCTGACTCTGTGCGACCCCATAGATGGAAGCCCACCTGATTCCCCCGTCCCTGGGATTTTCCAGGCAAGAACACTGGAGTGGGTTGCCATTTCCTTCTCCAATGCATGAAAGTGAAAAGTGAAAGGGAAGTCGCTCAGTCGTGCCTGACTCTTTGTGACCCCATGGACTACAGCCTACCAGGCTCCTCCGTCCATGGAATTTTCCAGGCAAGAGTACTGGAGTGGGGTGCCATTGCCTTCCTAGACACCATATTAAAAATCAGAAACATTACTTTGTCAGCAAAGATCCATCTAGTCAAGGCTATGGTTTTTCCAGTGGTCATGTATGGATGTGAGAGTTGGACTATAAAGAAAGCTGAGCACCTAAGACTTGGTGCTTTTGAACTGTGGTGTTGGAGAAGACTCTTGAGAATCCCTTGGACTGCAAGGAGATCCAACCAGTCCATCCTAAAGGAGATCAGTCCTGGGTGTTCACTGGAAGGACTGATGCTGAAGCTGAAACTCCAGTACTTTGGCCACTTGATGCAAAGAACTGACTCATTTGAAAAGACCCTGATGCTGGGAAAGATCGAGGGCAGGAGGAGAAGGGGCCGACAGAGGATGAGATGGCATCACCTACACAATGGACATGAGTTTGGGTAAACTCTGGGAGTTGGTGATGGACAGGGTGGCCTGGTGTGCTGCGGTTCATGGGATCACAAAGAGTCGGACACGACTGCAACTGAACTGAACTGTGTTCATAATACCCATTTATTTTATATAAATGATGTCAGTGGTTTATACTCTTCTTTTTTAATATTAATTTATTTTTGGCTATATTGGGTCTCAGTGGCCACAGGCACAATCTTCATTGGGGCACAAGGGCTTCTCTCTAGTTGTGGCATGTGGGCTTCAGAGTACGTGGGCTCTATGGCTGTAGGTCATGGGCTTAGTTGCTCTGTGGCATGTAGGTTCTTAGTTCCCCAACCAGGGGTCAAACCCACACCCCTGCATTGGAAGGCAGATTCTTAACCACTGGACCAGCAGGGAAGTCCCTATACTCTTCTTTTACCTTCCACACCATGGTTGGAAGAACTATGGTCCAGATACATAAAGGTTCCATCTGCAAACCCCACTTGCCCCCGAGTCTTGGTCAAGCCATCTAACATCTGTCGAGATTCAGGGTTCTCCTCTGATCGATGACATCCTGGCGCTTAGCCCTTGCGGCTGTGGGGAGGGTTAGCAAGGATGGGAGTTGGTCTATGTGGGTGGATTTCCATTCTTCTTCCTGAAAAAGAGCAGGACCCTATGGTCCTTGCCCCTCCATGTCCTCTGACTGCCTTTTGCCTGTCAGTCAAAAAATAAGTTTAATTAGAGAAGTGAGAAAATGCAGAAGCAAAGTAAAACAGGACAAAATAATAATAGTTTAGCCATTAAGCATAGTCAAGAACTTTTAGTCCCTTCTCAAGGGCTAAAGATAATATTCTGAGCCATATCCTGTGAGCTGTCTTATAGATACGGAAACCCCCCACCAGGTGGAATAAATTAACTACATGAAGACCAGACTGTAGTCAAGACATTAACTGCCACAATTCCAAGAACTGGCCTCAAAGAAATGGGAACAAACTGATCCTAGAACTGAAGATTAACTGTACTTAAAACAATCAAGAAAACGCTGCTCAGAACATTGATGACCAATTTCAAGATGATTGTCAGAGCTGACTGTGCTCTTTCTGCATGTAGCCTTCTCCCTTTGTTTATAAAAGCTCTTGCCCACTGATTGTCACCAGGGGGTTGGAGGGGGTTGGAGTGGGTCAGCCTTTGGACATGAATTCACACTACCCACCCCTCAACCCCAGTTGCCAGCATCCAAAATAAAGCAAACTTTCCTTTCCACCAACCTTGCCTCTTCATCGGCTTTTGAGTGGCAAGCAGCCAAACCCCCGCTTTCAGTAATGTTACCTGTGGCTCTGGCCTGAGAGGCATGGAGGCTGTGGAGGCCCAGAGATGATCCAGAGTCTCTCTTTGTCCATTTCCTCAGGAGACAAGACCAACTTTACCTGCCCAGAGTCAGGAACCTGGCTGGGATTCTTGGGCAGCGGTTGGTTTTATTCTTACATGCTTTTCTCCTGCCCAGGATTTGGGTGCATGGCTTTTGAAACATTTTTGGAGATTAAGCAGGAGTACTATACAGGACACTGTACACGTGCAAAGTTCCAAGAACTGAGAGAAACCCATTTACTGTCATGTTTCATGGTGAAACTGAAGTCAGGAAAACATATTAAAGGTGCCTAATGTCCCTGACATGAACAACTTTTGTTGGAGGATCTGGGTAATGAGTGGCACAAGAAAAAAAGTGGTAGAATACTGCGAAGGAAGACATGCAATCATTCACATGTGCAGAATAGATCACTGTCTACATGCATGCATGCTAAGTCAGTTATGTCTGACTCTGTGCGACCCTATGGACTGTAGCCTGCCAGGCCTCTCTGTCCATGGGATTCTCCAGGCAAGAATACTGGAGTGGATTGCTGTGCCCGCCTCCAGGGGATCTTCCCAACTCGGGGATTAAACCTATGTCTCTTACTTGTCCTAGCATTGTCAGGCATGTTCTTTACCACTAGTGCCAACTGGGAAGCCCAATTCCCTACACAGAAAATCCAATAACGAATATCACAAGTCATAAGGACATAAAGAAAAACTCAATATAAAAAATCAAGATTGTCCTCATTATTAGCAGTAATCGGTTAGAAGATTCAATGCAAAAGTAATCTTCCATTTACAATAGCAGTGAGATTTTAACATACATGAGTGAGCCTAACTAATGTGCAAAATCTTTACAAAGATGATGGCACGTGCCTGCAAGACACCGAAACTCCCTGACAGGAAGGAGAAGCAATTTGCTGCATCCCTAAATAGGAAGCCTCAACATCATGTGGCTGACTTTCTTCCATTTTCATCTACATGTTCAGTACAGTACCAACCAAAATCTCAACATAGATTTTTAGAGATATTGACAAAATTCATCTTGAAGAGAAATGGCAAGAACAGTAAAGATAAGAAGTGTTAGTCGCTCAGTTGTGTCTGACCCTTTGCGACCTCATGGACTGTAGCTCGCCAGGCTTCTCTGTCCATGGAATTCTCCAGACAGGAATACTGGAGTGGGTAGCCACTGCCTTCTCCAGAGGATCTTCTGACCCAGGGATTGAACCCAGGTCCCTGCATTGCAGGGTTTTCCTGGTAGCTCACCTAGTAAAGAATCCACCTGCAGTGCAGAAGACCCCGATTCAATTCCTGAGCCGGGAAGTTCCCCTGGAGAGGGGATAGGCTATGGACTCCAGTATTCTTGGGCTTCCCTGGTAGCTCAGCTGGTAAAGCATCCACGTGCAATGTGGGAGACCCCAGGTTGATTCCCGGGTCAGGAAGATCCCCTGGAGGAGGAACAGTCTACCCACTCCAGTATTCTTGCCTGGAGAATCCCCATGGACAGAGGAGCCTGGCGGAGTACAGTCCATAGGGTTGCAAAGAGTCAGACACGACTGAATGACTAAGCACAGCACAGCACTCCTGCATTGCAGGCGGATTCTTTACCATCTGAGCCACCAGACAGAAGCCCCGCAAAGAAAGGAAGAAGAAAAAGAGGAAGGTGGGGGAGAGGGAAAAGGGGGAGGATGGGGAGGGAGGGGATGGGGAGGAAGAGGGGCGAAGTGGTGATTCTCTCCCCAGGTTGGGCACGTAACATAAGCACGTAAAAAGGAGTGGCGGAGCTGACTGAGGAGAGCAAACAGATCAAGCAGGCGTAATGAGAAGTCCAGAAACAGATTCATTAACACACATGATATTAACATACAAAAAAAGATTTGCGTCGAATCCTCAGGGATCAATGGCATTAAATGGTGCTGAGACACTTGTCTACTATTATGAAAGAAAAATAAAATTAATCTTCAGCCTCACACCGTTTCCCAAAGTGATTTCAGGTGAATGGCAGACCTAAATGTAAAACAAAACTATCAAAGCATTGGACAAAATATAAGAAAGAATAACTTGGAGAGACAAAAGACCTCAAACAAGACACTGAAAATGCAAAGGCTGAAATAAAGAACACATAAGCCTGACTACCTCAAAATTTAAAATCCCTATACAACTCAAGATACAGTTTAGAATTACCCACAGACTTGGGGAAAACACTCACACAATACAAAACAAAGGGTCACAGATAGAATATGTCATCCCTTCCAAAGAGTAATATGAAAAAGATGAGATAAGCAACTGGTAGAAATTCAGGCAAAAGATATAAACACACAATTCATGAGAGAGAAATTACAAATGACCAACAGACATGAAAAATTCTCAGCTCAGTAGGAATGAGGGGAAAACACGTTAAAACAAGATACCATTTCTCACCTATTTGATTGGCAAACCTGTGCAGGACTGACAATAGTATGTGTGAAACAGGATTCCTGCATGCTGCTGGTGAGAATGTAATTTGAATGGGTTTTTGTGGAGAGGAATCTGGGCACATCTATTGGCACAAAGACCTCACATGCCCTGGCTTCTCCACCTCCCAGATCTAACCTGGAGAAATGCCTGTATGTGTGCAAAGAGGGTGAGAGACAGAGCATTCCCCACAATGTTCCCTGAAGGAGTGAGAGCTCAGAGGAAAAATTAAATGTTTTGCGGCGGATTCAATGCAGAGGAATCTGGTGGTTATAGTTCACAGAACCTCAGAAGCCTGGGGGAGGGTTTGCTGTAAAAGGATGTGTGGGGTAGTGTGGTTGTCAGGGAGGGGCATGCAGCTGCCCACCCCTCAACTATGATGCAGTGAGGCTGGTCAGGGGGTCTGTAAGTCTCACAAGGCGAGCATCACTGCAGGATGGACAGCGAATCTCAGGGAAGTAGGGCCTGTCCTTCCCTGGCTCAGCCAGCCCAGCCCAGTGGGCAGCGCCCTGACTTGTCAATGCTTGCACCATGCCGATCCCTGTGGTATTAGGTTTATGGGGCTCTCTCAGTTTTCGCGAGGATTAGCTGATGTTGGACTTCAGAGACACAGGATGGAGGCTACAGGTCCATAATGAGAGTGCATCCTGCCCCTGGGGCACTGCAGCCTGGTTCAGTGTAGCCCCCATTCCTCCCTTGTCACCAGCACATTGAAACACGCCTCCTGACCCAGGAGCTGCAGGGGTCCTCTCCCCTTGCTGGTCCTGGGCCTCAAACACATCAACCTCTGAAGTCTGCAACCGAGAGAGATTGTTGAGTATGTTTAGATTCCTCTCTCTGAATGCAGGTGAAATTTTAATGAGCAAGATTGGTGATGCATGGGGTATTGTGTGATGCGTACAGAAGAAATTACCCCTCTGCTAAGCCAGCTCTGTGCTTTCATACACACATTGGATCGATGCTGGGAAAACAAACACAGGCACCAGGCATCCTGGGGACCCATTCTGGGGGAGAATCCATGGCAGGAAATGCTGCACTAATTAGCAGAGGAAACCACGATGGTCTGTCCTCAGGAGTCCCTCAGGAGGCTTTGTGGAAAGGACCCGGGACACGATGGGTTACATGACTGAGTGGGAACCCCCCAGGGTTCTGAGCATGGGCCCCCCTACAGGGGAAGACACAAGGGTTGCTGAGCCCCTAAAATTTTGCTACTCAGACTGGGGTCTGTGGACCAGCAGTATCTGTATCACCAGCAGCTCATTATAAATGCAGATTCTCAGGCTCTCCCCTCCACATCTGCCCTATGGTTGGGAAAGAACCCTGAGCATGCTCAGGACACATGGCTGCCCAGAGTAAAGACCACACTTCCCAGCCTCCGTTGCAGCCTCGGAGGCCGTCTGACCGATGGATTTGAGTTCCGACCAATGCACTATGAGCAGAGGTCGCAGGAGCAACTTGTGGGATACCCTGAGAGGATGCAGGGCAGCCCTCCTCTCCCCATTTAACACATCAGTGACTGAATGAGGCCCGGTCAGCTTGGGTCAGCTTCTTTCCAGGCCCAAGAGGACCCAGGGGAAAAGGAGATTTTGTGAACTTTGGAGAAATGTAACCTGCTTCACATGGTGATCAATTAGATCCCTGTGGCTGGGCTTCCAAAGCTGTGACATAGGGGTGGTGATAGTGATAATGGTGGTGATGATGGTGATGGTGATGAAGATGGTGCCTTTTGCCAGGGAGATGAGGAGCTGTGATGAGGGAATGGCACAGCTTGGAGCACACTTTTTGCTACTATTTTCATTATTATTTGCTCCCATTCTTGGTGGAGCTTTCCCCCTCCTCTCCTGGGCCCCTCTTTGTAAGGCAGGAAATGAGCTCCCTTTCAGAAACCTCTCTTCCCAGCTTGTCCTCAGCAGGAGACCTCTACAGAAAGCATGAATGTCCCCCAGGCAAGAAGAAGACACAGGTGGGTCCGCCAAGGGCCTCACTGAGCCTGGGGTCCTGGAAGGCTCACTCACACAGCAAACCCCGTTTCCTGCACTAGCACCAAGATCAGTGGTTCCCGTCATGCTTGGCTGAGGGGAATCAGGAATGGGCATCAGCGGCAGGTGCTGGGACACTGTGTTAATGGGGTTGATGTGCCCACCTCCTGGGGAGTTTCCAGGGGAGGCATCAGAGCCGCCCCTGCAAGGAGGTGGGGTGGGGGTCCCCCGGCAGCTGTCTACACTCCAAAGCACATCAGCCTGGATCTGGAGGCAGAAATGTCACAAACCTGCCTGAGCATCTCTCCTCGTGTTTAGTTGCACTCTCCCGTCCTTCTCTGTGAATGTCTATTCCCAGCGTCCGCCCACTTCTTTGTCAGGTTTTCTCTGCTTATTATTGATTGGTGGAAGCCCCTGAGATGGTTCTGTGCCACACCTTTGTCTGTTAAACACAACAAACGTCCTTCCGCGTCTGCCCTGTGTCTTTGCCCTTGTGCGGGGGGTGGTGTTCTTCCTCGGGGGTCTACAGTTGATCACGAGCTCTGTGAAATGAGTTTTCTCACCTGCCCCTCCACTCTGCTCTCTCTGGCAACCAGTGGACATTTCTCAACTAAATTGAATTCAGGGCAAGGCTTTGGAGAACTGGAGAGCCATCAGGAGAAAGAAAGTCTAATAAAACAATTTTCCTGGCAGTTTCTGTTTTGACACATTTCCCCAGGAGACGGATTCAAGCTGGAAGCATTTGTAACCAGGCTGATCTTTGCCTGGAGACTGGGAGGCACTTGTCCCTTCAGGGATCCCTGGGGCCCCTTCCAGGGGAGGTGAAAGGCCGGAGGTGGAGCTTGGGGGAATCTTTGAAGACCCCCAGGCACACAGGCTCTGGAGTCAGAGCTGTGGCATTTAGGGGGAGCCCGCAGACCCCAGCTGTTTTCTGGGCCATGACCTCCCTGCTCCGGGCTGCCCCTCACTGAACATCCTGCTGTTGGGGTCCAGGTCTGGAGGAGCGGACCCTGGACGTGTGGATCTGGGGGTGTCTCAGCGTTCAGGTTTCTCCTAAGGAACTGAGGGAGCAGCTGTCCTTCCCCTTCTGCCTGGACCCCGTCTCTGTGGGGTGAATAATGCATTTCTCTGAAGCCTGTGATGAATGGTGAGGGCAGAGCGTTTGCCCTGTGCTATGAGCGGATTTACTCCCCTACGTGCTCATGAGGGAACCTGACTGAGAGCTGTGAGCTGGGCCTCCTGTGGGAGCTTGGAAGTGGGGTGGGGATGGGGAGAACCAGGAGCCCCCAGGGGTCCACACAGAGTAGGGGGGCTGGTGGCCATCGGAGCCAATGTGCATGTCCCCTGAAGGCTGCCCTTGTCCCCAGGGGTCCCTGTGCCCCCGCACCTCCTGATCCCATGCCTGGGGGCCGCTCTCCACCTCACCTGGGCTGGCCCCCTGAAGTCAGCTTCCAGGGGAGCCTCAGATATGACCGTCCTCATTCAGGTGGTTTCCCGTATGATTCAAATGTTCATATTTGCATCTAAACTATTGTTGGAAATATAAAAACGAGTGGTAAAATTTATGCTAGCAACCTAAAATTTTAATTTTATTAACATATATAAAATAGCAGATGAAAAAGCCCATGGCAAGTCTAGAGCGACCATGGAAGAAAGAAAGAGCTCGTCTCAGTCCCAGTAACAGCGATTTTTCCTGATTTTGGAACAATGGGCTCTGCAGTTCATTTTGCTCTTGGCCCACAAATCTTGCCCCTGACTCCCCTCTTGCCCACAAGAACCCCTGGGGGTTGCCGTGTCCCCAGGCTCACCCTCACCCCCTGGCCTGCACCAGGCTCTCTGAGGGGGAGGGGGGCTCCAGTCCATGCCTGAACTGTGTCCCTGGAGACCCCACTTCTCTGAGGTCAGCTCTGCTGGCTCTAGGGCTTGTGGGATTGTCTAGGCTGCTGGGGAAAAGCTCTGCTGTTTGGGGCATGTGTGACCCTCAGAGGGAGCTGGGGGACTGAGGACGAGGGGTGTTGGTGGGTCTTGGAACAGGAAGCCCAGGGGCAACTTGGAGGCCCCTCCAGCCCCCACCCCTTGTGCTGAGGCCTCTGTGGGGCCCCAGGATTGCAGGTCCCTAGAAGACAAGGTGGTCCTGCAGGAAATGTGGGGAGGCCCTTGCAGAGCCCTGACAGGCTGCCCCTCCCCCTGCTGAGGACACCCCCATTCCCAAGGGCTGTTTGAGCCAAGGGCAGCACTTAGCCCAGGTCTATGGACATAGGTGAGCAGAGAAGCTGGGAGTATCCATCCTGGGGTTTGTGCTGTCCTGTCCCCGGGATGGATGCTCAAGGACAAATTGGAATCATCACCCAGAGTTGTTCTCAGCAGGGAACACCCTCCTAAGCTCTTGCCAATCACACACAGTTTAGAAAGAAATTCATGAATTAAAACGTTCGACAAGCTGTGAGTCATGCACATGGTGCCCAATGAATTGAAAAGAAAATCGTGAAAAATGCAAGCCTTACTTCATTCTGAGCCACAAAAACAAATGTGCTGCTCAGGCTCATAAATTTTTGGAAAGGCATTTTTGTCAAAGAATCAGAAACATTCTCTGCTCTCACAGCTATAATATAAGATCACAGCATCCTCCAACCAGGAGAACTCCCCTCAGTCCCTGGAGATGCCCAGGGACCTTCACCCGTGGGACCACATGGGACCCTCAGCATTGAGGGCTTGGATGGTCCCAGAGCTAGGATGGATTGAATTTAAGAGGATCCCTGGAATGCCAGGGATTGAGAAACCTATATGCAGGTCAGGAAGCAATAGTTAGAACTGGACATGGAACAACAGACCGGTTCCAAATAGGAAAAGGAGTACGTCAAGGTTGTATATTGTCACCCTGCTTATTTAACTTATATGCAGAGTACATCATGAGAAATGCTGGGCTGGAAGAAGCACAAGCTGGAATCAAGATTGCCGGGAGAAATATCAATAACCTCAGATATGCAGATGACACCACCCTTATGGCAGAAAGTGAAGAGGAACTAAAAAGCCTCTTGAGGAAAGTGAAAGTGGAGAGTAAAAACGTTGGCTTAAAGCTCAACATTCAGAAAACTAAGATCATGGCATCTGGTCCCATCACTTCATGGGAAATAGATGGGGAAACAGTGGAAACAGTGTCAGACTTTATTTTTTTGGCTCCAAAATCACTACAGATGGTGACTGCAGCCATGAAATTAAAAGACGCTTACTCCTTGGAAGAAAAGTTATGACCAACCTAGATAGCATATTGAAAAGCAGAGACATTACTTTACCAACAAGGGTCCATCTAGTCAAGGCTATGTTTTTTCCAGTGGTCATGTATGGATGTGAGAGTTGGACTGTGAAGAAAGCTGAGCGCCAAAGAATTGATGCTTTTGAACTGTGGTGTTGGAGAAGACTCTTGAGAGTCCCTTGGACTGCAAGGAGATCCAACCAGTCCATTCTGAAGATCAGCCCTGGTATTTCTTTGGAAGGAATGATGCTAAAGCTGAAACTCCAGTACTTTGGCCACCTCATGCGAAGAGCTGACTCATTGGGAAAGACTCTGATGCTGGGAGGGATTGGGGGCAGGAGGAGAAGGGGACAGCCGAGGATGAGATGGCTGGATGGCATCACTGACTCGATGGACGACAGTCTGAGTGAACTCAGGGAGTTGGTGATGGACAGGGAGGCCTGGCGTGCTGCGATTCATGGGGTTGCAAAGAGTTGGACACTACTGAGTGACTGAACTGAACTAAACTGAACTGGAATGCCAGAATTCATAGACAAGCTTGTTGATCGTGGAGAAGCCAGAGGTGAAACAGCAGGGAAATGGGGTGCCGACAGGTGACAGAGGGTGTCACACCCTGGAGCATCAGGAAGATGGGTCTTGCCCAGCCTTCCCTCCATGAGTTCTTCCCACCCCCATGTACATGCCAGGTCTCCTGTGTGTCTGTAGAACGATTTATTGTAAGGAGTTGGAGCAGATACTTGTGGAGGTCTGTGCATCCAAAATCTGCAGGATGGGCTGGAGACCCAGGAGAGCTGATGGTGAAGTCCCAGTCCAAAAGCCATCTGCTGCAGAATTCCCCCTTGACCTTGGGGCAGTCAGTCTTTTGTTGTATTCAGGCCATCACCTGATTGGATGAGGCCCACCCACACTAGGGAGAGCAATCTGCTTTACTTAGCATCCACTGATTCAAATGTCAATCTCATCTAGAAACACCCTCACAGAACATCGACCAACTACCTGGGCACCGTAGCCCTGCCAGGTTGATACATAAAACCACACCTCACAGCCCCTCTCTCACTTGTGCCCAGGCCATCCGTGTCTGATGTCTCTACTGGGGAAGCTGTCCTGATGTGAACTCAGGAAGGGTAGGAAGGATGCAGGTGTGCAGCGGGTGGAGGGTAGAATTGTTCCTGGCCTCAAGGTGCGAGCAAAGCAGCATTACAGCAGAGCAGTGTTTTGCTGGGGGTCCACAGGAAGATCTGTGGTGAACCAGGCCAGTGAAGAGGTCAGGGGCAGACATGGGGTGGAGCTCATGGGTGGGGAGTCCTAGTGGGCATCGGCTCCTTCGGGCCCAGCAGAGGGGCCCCTTCCCAGGTGCAGCTCTCTACCCTCCCCTTGGTTCATGGGGGTACAATTCTTTGTGTCCACTCAACCCCTGAGTGGTGAGGGCTCATCTACCTACTATGAGGGAAGCTTGTGGAGCAGGCGGGTGACCCATAGGAGCCTATTAGAGTCAGGCCATATATGAGCTAGAACCTGGGGAACCCAGGGAGCTCTCATCTCACCACCCAGGCCCTTAGAAGGTTGTGGCTGGAGCTGCTGCCACCACCTCATCACCTCGGGGATTTTTCAAACTCATTAACAAGCTTTGGACAAGTAAATTGTGTGTTCTTTTATAATGACAACAAACATTAAGGCCCATTATAAAAGTGGAGTAGAGTCAATGTCCCATTGTGGAGGGGAAAAGATGACGGTTTAGACTTTCTGTAATAACCAAGAGTGTATAAACAAATATCATAATGATCTGAGAATTGCATTGTGCCGAGAGCATCGCTTATTTCCAGCTGCGGCCGTCCCCGCTCCAGAGAGAACACCCCCCGACTGGTAACTGGCTGCTGAGGAGACCTCTGTGGTCCCTGCCTGAGAATTTACAAGGTCACGGTCACAAGCCGCTCGTCCACCTCCTGGTGTAGACAGGGTGAGCATAGAAGTGTTTATGCTGCTCTCAGAGCGACCTGCTAAGTGTTCATTAAATAGCATCAGCTCACTCTGCATCACTTGCCTTCGAGTAATTTTAATAATGTGCTAAGTAGGTAAAACAAGTGGAGAAATGAGCTACTTCCTGCTCCCCTCCCCTCAGCTGCCCCCACAGCAGCACTGAAGTCTTCATTAAATCCATAGCTCTGGAATGCACTGAGAATAAAATCCACACTCCTCCCCGTGACTGAGTCAGGACACACTGCCTTCCCCACCTCCCACATCTTCCTCCTCCCACCCCTTCCCAGCCACACTGGCCTTCTGTCCCTGAACCCCTGGGTCCTCGGCCTCAGGGCCTTTGCACATGCTCTTCCCTCTGCCTGGAGCACTCTTCCTGCCAATGGTCAGCTGGCTCCTCCTCGCAGTGCAGATCTCCCTCAGAGGAGCCTCAGACCAGCCAGGACAGAGACCCTGTCCTGCCCCTGCCCAGCTCCCTAGAGCATTGTCATCTTTCATTTCTCAGCCCAGCACTGTGGATTTATCTGATGTCTGCATGCATGCTCAGCTGCTTCAGTCATATCCAGCTTTTTGTGAACCTATGAACTATAGCCTGACAGGCTCCTCTGTCCATAGGAATTTCCAGGCAAGAATACTGGAATGGATTGCATGCTGTCCTCCAGGGAATCTTCCTGACCCAGATATTGAACCCACGTCTGCTGTGTCTCCTGCGTTGCAACAATTCTTTACCCACTGAGCCACCTGGAAACCCTGTCTAATGTCTCCATGTATTCCTTTACACAGTGTCTCTCTACCTGTCCTGGAGTAAAACAGCACCCGGCACGCAGCAGGTGCTACAACCAGTGTTTGTTGAGCGAATGAACGTGGGCCTTGTTCAAGGTGATGGTGGGTTGTGGAGAGTTACCACGTCCAACTTAGATACCAAGGCAAGCAGAGGAGGAGAGTCTGAGGTCATAGATTCACAGGTGGACACATAAAGACTGTTTACAGCATATCACAGATAGCAGGATATTAATTATTAAACTGTATCAAACTCATTTTACCATTAGGCAAAGCCAGAAATCAGGCTTTTCAGTCACCTATCCTTCTGTAAATTGCATTCTCAAGACAGCTCCCGAGAGCAAGTGAAAGCTCTGTCCCCCATCACGTTCCTGTCGCTCTGACTCCACCCCCAGTTCTGAGCTCGTGATCTGAGCACTGCACACGGGACAACAGGTGGGACCAGGACCTCTCAGACACAGATGTGCGCCCACGCTCCTGGACTCATGAGAACCATTCCTGCCTCATCATGATCACCACCCCAGAGCCGTGGTGTGAAAACCCTACAGGAACCGCACAGCCCAGCTGGGCCCACGTGCACCTGTCCTTCAGGCTCCCCTTTGGGTGGCGCTAGTGATAAAGAATCCACCTGCCACAGCAGGACACAAGAGACGCAGGTTGGAAATGGCAACCTGCTCCAGTA
The DNA here is from genome assembly GCF_032405125.1 of Capricornis sumatraensis. Lineage (NCBI taxonomy): Eukaryota > Metazoa > Chordata > Mammalia > Artiodactyla > Bovidae > Capricornis > Capricornis sumatraensis. The sequence goes on along the minus strand of NC_091085.1, from coordinate 52,268,989 downwards.
TTCTTGCCTGGAAAATTCCATGGACAGAGAAGCCTGACGGGCTACAGTCTGTAGGGTCACAAAGAGTCAGACACGACTGAGTGAGCACACACCTGTCCTTCTTTGACCCTCTTTTCTTGACACAGTCTCCTTGCCTCGAATGAACCCACGTCTGGCACCGACAGCCCTTTCTTCCGGGCAGGTGAGCTCCACTCGAGCATCAGACCCAACTTCCTGCTGTGCCTCTTGACCGAAAGGGACCCTCCACCCACCAGCTGCCAGAAGAGCCATTATTTCCTCAAATAAATACCCTGCGCCTGGAATCACCCTGCACCCTCACTTTTCTCAGCAGGAATGTTGAAGCCGAGACCCCTTCCCTCCAGAGCAGCTGTGCGGGCTCTAGAATCCTGCACCTCTGAGCCACCTTGCCTCTCCCGGGGTGCCCTCGGGGCCAGGACTGGGTAGCCCCAGGGCAGGTGAGTGCGGCTGGTGCAGGTTTGCCTTTGGAACAAGAAGCACTGCCTTTAGGAGGGGCGGATGCTCTTCTGTTCTCCATAGTCTCCACCCACTCCCATGACTCACCTCCAGGCACCTGCACTCCTCACATTCCTCTCTGTGTCCCAAGGACACGTGAGTTCATGGCCTTGCCCTCAATCATTGTGGGGAGCTGTGGGTTGGAGCTGGACGTGAGGGGCTGAGCTGCCTGGAAGTGAGGGTCCCACACTTTGTGTCATCCTGGCAAAACCCCCCTCTTTCCAGGGCTCTGAGCCTCCTAGATGGTTATGGGTAAATTAGAAACAGACCCTTCCTCAGACTTGTTACTGCCATCTGCTGGGAAACCATCCCAGTGTGTGTGACTCCTACATGACCGTGGCGCGAGCTGTGCTGCTTGAGTGACGCAGTGCGCAACCTGAACAACAATGCCTGGCAGCCCCGCCTCCTCCTCTGCCGTGCCCCTGCTCCTTCATGCTTCCCCAGAGCGCCAATCACCAGCTGACATTGTATATTTTATCTAATAAATGTCTGTTTCACCTTTTGAATATATTCTCCATGAGGGCTGAGAGTTTGGTCTGTTTTATTCAAGATTGTGTTTCCAGAGAATAAAACTGTCTGACATAAAGTAGGGACTCAACAAATATGTGTTGAATAAATGAATGAATGCAGGAATGAGTTCTCCTTCCTTCTTTCCCCTCTGCATCTTCCAGTGTCACCAGCAGAGACAGTAAGCAGAGGTCACTGAGTTATGTGCTGCCCTGACCAGCCTCAGGGATCTCGGGCTTGGTCCAGAGGAGATGCTCAGAGCAAATTTGGGGCGAATTCCTCTGTTTGTAGAAGCTGCATCTGGGCACAGCTGCCAGGGACTCAATTATGCTGTTAAGTGAATACAGAAAATGAACCGAGTTAGTTTATCAGGTTTGAATGACTGCACAGCTGCCGAGGAGCCGCTAATGAAAAGTCAAGCTTTGACAGAAGTTTTGACTTCTGTAGAATTAAATGTTTACATTTAATATTAAATTCCTGAGCAGTGGAGGTGGGCTGGGAGTGGTGGTGCCTGAGGGAAGAGATCACTTCCTAATTAGATGGAGGGAGGCTGATTCCATCTCGTGGGATCCTATTATGATAACATACCCTCCAGCCCATGACCTGGCAACTCTGTGAACCTCCTGAGAAAGCAGCAGTTTATCTTCATTGCTTTAAAGATGATAAAATGTATAAAGCTCCCCACTTCTGCTCCAGTGAAGGATCAGTGAGCTCAGGGGTCTGTCACCTCCTCCCAGGTTTATCCTGAGGCTTTTGCACACACAGGATAGGGGTGTTAACCCAACGGTTGTCTGCGCTCAGACAGTCATTGAGGGACAATCACACCCAAACTGACTTTAACCCCAGGAGCTCTGCTCACATGACTGAACTGCGGGGGCAGGTGGGGGCCAGATTCCAGTCGGCAGGTCCTGGGGTTCAAGGGGCATTGCTACCAGGTCTCCCTGAATCAGACACTGTCTCTGTCTCCAGTGAGTCCTCTTCCAGGGAGCCTCTCCCCTCCTGGAGTACACTGTCCACTCCCAGCTTAGGACTCACATGCTCTCTGCTGACCCTCCTTCCCATTGTTCCAGACCTGGGGTCCCACATCACATGCCCAGGTTCCTCATCCTGAGCCCCTCCCTGCGACCTGGGCCCTGGGGCCACTCTGAAGCCTGGCACCAGACACAGGGGTAACAGTGCCACCCTAGGTCCACACACCAGACAGGAGGGGGACTGCCTCCAGGGATGGTGGGAGTGGACGGTGCTCACAAACCAGGAGACGCCAGCACCCAGCACCCAGGTGAGCAAACAGGGCTCCTAACAGGTGACTGAGCTGCTGGGCCACACGGCTTGCAGGAAGCAAAACTGGGGTCCCAGGGGCTTCCATCTGTATGTCTGCCTGCCTGCGGGGCCCTGTCCTCACGGATCCCCGCCCCAGACAGTATGTGCAGTGGCCACTCCCACTTGAGCATCTCTCCTGCTCCCTGAGTTGGAGGTAAGATGTCATGTGGATGTTCTGTGTATGTGAAGGGAAATGATGACAGGGACTCAGGAGGAGCCGGGCAGTCTGCTCTTCAGAGATGATGGAACGACATGTGGCCACAGAGTGAAACAGATATACAGCTCCTGGGTCAGTGCAGGGACCTGCTGACCTGAAGCCCTCTGTCCCAGATGGACTCGCCCCCCGTCTCCTGGGGTGCAAGGCTCCAATGGGGACATCTTTCCGGTAGAGAAATGGCAGCTCCTGATTGACTGCTGTGCAGGCAGAGAGGGAAGTGGAAGGCACAGCAGGGACTTGGAAACAGAAATTCAATAAGCACACTGATTATAAAGGTGAGAGACAGCTGAGAGTGGAGGGGAGGGACACCCTGAGTTTGGCCACAGAGGAAACTATTGCCACAAGGGGGCTGGAGAATGGTTGTTGGGAGGGGTGGGCAGACCAGGGGCTAGGTCTCCATCAAGTCCAGAGGGTCAGGCACAGGCGTCCAGAGTCCTCTCCCTGAGCAGCCACCCAGGAGGTCATGCCAGCAGGTCAGGCCAGCACCTGTGACATGGTGTCACCATGGAAGCTCATCAGAGACTCGGTGCCCAGAGCTGCACTGGGGGCTGGCCGAGTAGCCACACTCTGCCTGGCATGTCCTCAAATCCCAGACCCAGGAGGGAAGCAGGTGCCCAGCATCAACCATGCTGACTTCACAATGGTTTAGGTGGGGGGATGGGCATGAGGGAAGTCCTCTTTAGCACTGAGAAAAAATTCCCCTCCATATCAGGAACTCTCCACGGTCCTGCTCCCAGGCCCTCACCCAAGACAACTTTGCCAGCAGCCTTTCTAAGAACCATGGTTCACGTGCCAGGTTAACTCTTTTCTATACATTTTCTCAACAGGGTGTTTAGGGAGCAAGATGGAGGTACAGAGAGTTCACAGGCCATTCCCACAAGGGGACCCTGCTGAGAGTTAGCACATCCAGAGATGAGGACAGGAGGGAGAAAGAGGAAGATCCCACCTGACTCCCCACAGAAAAGTCAGCTTGAAAACAACACACGGTCCACAACCTTTATGAGATGGTTACAACTGGGTGAATAGACACGAACCATATGGAGATGTCATTGTGACATGGGTGAGATAAAGCAGCAAGGGGGTTTGTAAAGAAGTAGGGGTTTTGTAGGTGACTGGAGGCAAGGTGTTATCAGTTTAAAATACACAGTTATGTCTATAAGATGTCTTCTGTAATCCCACTAGTAACCACTCAGAAAATACCTACAGAGGACGTACCCAAAAAATGAGAAAGAAATCAAACATATCACTATATGAAAAACAAAACTCAATGGAAAGCAGTATGAGAGGAAAGTCACTAAAGACATACAGAAAACAATGTATAATGGCAATAGAAAGCCCTTCCCCATCAGTAATTTACATGTAACTTAATTACATGTAAATGGGTTAAAGCCCAACATCCAGAAAACGAAGATCATGGCATCTGGTCCCATCACTTCATGGGAAATAGATGGGGAAACAGTGGAAACAGTGTCAGACTTTATGGTGACTGCAGCCATGAAATTAAAAGACACTTACTCCTTGGAAGGAAAGTTATGACCAACCTAGAAAGTATATTGAAAAGCAGAGATATTACTTAGCCAACAAAGGTCCATCTAGTCAAGGCTATGATTTTTCCAGTGGTCATGTATGGATGTGAGAATTGGACTGTGAAGAAAGCTGAGCGCCGAAGAATTGATGCTTTTGAACTGTGGTGTTGGAGAAGAACTCTTGCGAGTCCCTTGGACTGAAAGAAGATCCAACCAGTCCATTCTAAAGGAGATCAGTCCTGGGTGTTCATCGGAAGGACTGGTGCTGAAGCTGAAACTCCAATATTTTGGCCACCCTCATGAGAAAAGTTGACTCATTGGAAAAGACCCTGATGCTGGGAGGGATTGGGGGCAGGAGGAAAAGGGGATGACAGAGGATGAGATGGCTGGATGGCATCACCAACTCAATGGACATGAGTCTGAGTGAACTCCGGGAGTTGGTGATGGACAGGGAGGCCTGGTGTGCTGTGATTCATGGGGTTGCAAAGAGTTGGACACAAATGAGTGACTGAACGGAACTGAATTGAAATGGGTTAAACTCCCCAGTCAAAACATACTGAGTGGCTGATGAATAAACAAACAAGATCCAAGTATATGCTGCCTTCAAGAGTCTCACTTAATACACAAGAATGAGGAATTCCCTAGTGGTCCAGCAGATAAGACTCTGAGCTTCCAGTGCAGGGGACACAGGTTTGATCCCTGGTCAGAGAACTGAGTTCACATGTGTCATGTGATGTAGCCTAAAAAATCAGACTCAGGGACAGACACAGGCTTAAAGTAAAAAGATGGAAACAGATCCTCCCCCAAACAATGACCAGAAGTGAGCAGGGGGAGCTATACTTACACCTGATCTCAACAATGTAGACTTTAAGTAAATACAGTCACAAGAAACAAAGAACATTGTATGATGATGAAACAGTCAATTCAGGAAGACAGAACAATTGTAAATCTATATCCACGCAACACGTTCCTAATCACAGGAAGCAGCATTGGTAGACCTGAGGGGAGGCAGTGACATCAGGAGATGCAGCTCACTTTCAGTAAGTGATGGATCAGCTGGACAGAAGTTCAATAGAGAGACGTGGGGCTAAAGCAACATGGCAGGCACACGCAGAACATCACACCCAACGGTGGCAGATACACAGCATCCCCCAGTTCACACGGCGCATCCCCCCGCAGAGGCCACATGCTAGGGCACAAAACAAGCCTTATCCACTTTAAGAAAATTCAGAGCATACAAGTATCTTTCCTGACCAAAGTGGAATGAAACTAGAAATTGGCAACAAAGAAAACCCAGGAACTCACAAACACAAGGAAATCAAGACACAGTCTTTTCAACAATCCATGGGGAAAGAGGGAATCACAAGGGAAATTAGAAAATATCTTGAGGTGAATGAAAATGGAACTCCTCATACCAAAACTTATTTGATCCAGCAAAAGCAGTGCTAAGAGGGAAGGTTATAGCAGTAAATGCCTACACTTAAGGAGAAGAAAGCTCTCAAATGAGCAACCTAACATTATACCTCAGGGAACTAGAAAAAGGAGAGAAAATTAAACTAAAAGTTGGCAGATGAAATGTTTAAGATTACTCCAGAAATAAAATAAGAATAGAAAAAAATCAATGAAAGTAAATTTGTTTTTTAAGGATCAGTAAAATTGGCAAATGCTTACCTAAAAGAAAAACAGAGAAGAGACATAAAAATCAGAAATGAAACAGAGACATCATAACTTATGCCATGGAAATACACATGATCATGAGACTTCCTTAAACAATCACACCCACAAATTGGACAACCGGGAAGAAATGGATAAGTGACTAGAAACATACAGCCTACCAAGACTGAATCAGGAAGCAATAGAAAATCAGACTTCCAAAGAATAAGGAAGTTGAATCATGAATCCAACATCCCCACAGAGAAAAACCCAGGACCAGATGGCTTCACTGGTGAATTCCACCCAACATCTCAGAATTAACACCAGTCCTTCTCAGATCCTTCCAGAGAGTTCAGGAGGAGAGGACACTTCCAAACCCATTCCATGAGGTCCATGTTATGCTGTTAAATCCAAATCAGACAGAGATAGTATAGAAAACTTAACCAATATCCCTGGTAAATATTGATGCAGAAATCCCAGCAGGCCCTAAGATCTTCCAGAACCCCTGGAGAGAGGCTAGAAATGAGATGGCTGGGACCCACCTCCTTCCCATCCACCACCCTTCCCTGGCCTCATGGGACTCCGAGGGCCCTCTTGTTTGGACAAGAAGCCAGCAGCATCTGAGGCTGGTCAGGCAATCATGCTGCAACGAAGACCAATGGAGCTGATGAGGGGCCAGGTTGGAGGGGCATCTCCCTTCTCATTAGCTGGCCTAACGAGCCTGCACCCCATGGATCCCATCTCAATGAATTATCAGCTGCTAATCAAAGGGACAGTTGCCAAAACCACCCCCACTACATAGTGGGAGGGAGCGAGTGGGAGACTCCACCCCACCCACCCCAGCCTCCAGGGACACCTCAGATGTGATTAAGTAAACATCCTGAGACAGACAGAGGTGAGTGTCCTCTTCCCATTCCGACTCCCAGAGCCGAAAGGCCAGCAGAAGTGCCAAAGTCCATTGGTGCTGGATTTGGTATGAAAAGGTGTGGGCTGGGGGAGAGGTGGATTTAAAGACAAACAGATCATGTAGCTTCCCTGCTCCACACCCTCCAGTGGTTTCTCAACATCCTGAAACAACCCAGTTTCAAGCTTGATCTCCAAGGCCCCTCTGATGCCCTCAGTTTACTTCCCCACTCCCTTCCCTTCTCTCTGTGCAGCTCCCGCTTCAGGACTTTGCACCTGCCATGCCCACTCCCAGGACAGCCCTTCTCCCATTCTTACCTGACTCTCTTCCTATCTTCTCCCAGGCATCTGCCAAGCGCCACCCCTCAGGAGCTCTGTCCTGACCCAGGCCCTGCCCTGCACACCCACCGCCTGGTCACCTTGCTCCCCTTCCCCATGTATTTCTGTTCACTCCCCTACACATGTATTGCTCTGTCTGCTCACGGATCTGGGCAGCTCCATCTCTGCGGTTCCTGGGATTTCTCAGGGTCATCCTTGGAAGTTCCCTTCCTGAGCTCTGACCCAGAAGCCTTCCCTCCATTTCCCTTGCCTCCTGCCCCAGTCCTTTGCCATCCGCCTTTCAGGAGCCTGGCCCACCTGCAAGAGCTCCTTAGCCTCCCTTGTTCCTCTGGTCTGAACTGCTAGCTCTCCCTTCACTTGCTGGGCCCTCAGCCCAGGGCAGCAGAGCTAGTGGACATATCCTCTGTCCACTGTCACTTGGAGACAGGCGAGCCCTCAACCCTGGCGGGGGCTTTGTTCTTCCTTTGCCAGGAGGTCACACAGTGATGCTAAAAGGTCAACAGCATGGAACTGGCCTGACCATTTAGACTAAGGTACTGAGGCCAGTGGTGGTGTTGATGGAGTTTGATGTCCCTAAATAGCTTTTTTAGCACAAGGGTCTGGGCAGGGCCATGTCCCCTCACAGCCAGGTCCTGGGTGGTCCAGTTGCACTAAGAGCCCAGATGGAGTCTGCCGTCCCAGGAGGGCTGTCACCAGGACCTTAAAGAGCTGGAACCCTGCCCATCCCTCCCCAGGGGCAGCACAGCCACTGCGCCCTGCACACCTGTAGGGGGAGCCATTCATACATGCATCCCTCTCCCCTTCAGAGTCTCCCTCTCTGATGGAGAAACTACCAGGTTGCAAAATCCCATTAGCACCTGCCTCTGCTGCTTGTTCTCACACTCAATTTGAAATTAGAACAGGTATTTGTCTTATGACCGTGTCCATTCTTGGTTTGCAAATCACTGCAGAAACTCCCCATCCGGTAATTTCCCTGCCCTGCTTTTCCCTGGTAATGATCACCCACAATTAAGGAGCTATGTTGGATTAAAATTATAAAAAGCAAAGCTCGTGTGAGCAGTTCCTGGAGGAGTCATTCCGTGAGTGGACGGAGCAGCCCTCAGGGAAGGGCCCTCCATGCCTGGGCTCCCTCCATGGGGAGGCTCACCCCCTGGAGGATGTGCCATTTCTGGAACTTAAAATCCCCACGTGGGTACCCAAGGGGCTGCTTCTAGGGTGGTTCCAGGTGTGGGGACCTCCCCAGCCCCTCTGCCCAGCTGCCCCACCTCCTCTCTGCCTCTGCCCTGTAGACCATGACTCAGGGACCGAGGTCTGCGCCACAGGTCACCCCACAGCTCCTGACACCCAGCCAGATCATGGGAGCAGAGAGAGCCCATAGGAAGGCTGGGCTCCAAGGCTGCTCCTGGCTGCACTCGCTCCCCGGGCTGACCTCCAAGAGACTCCTTGTACACCCTGTGACCCTCATCCGCTCTCAGGGGCCCAGGCACATCTCATACCCTGGCCGCCACCTTCGATTCAGGGCTGGACACAGGCCCTGAGTCAGAGAGGTGAGACGCTGTCCACGGACGTCTGCTGGGACTCTGGTCACATGGAGGGCCTGCTTTCTCTGGGGCTGGAAGCTGCCGGGATGCCTGCCCACTCTCAGTGACCGCACCCACTTAGGTCCGGGGAGACGGCCTGTGTGCAGAGACGGGAGGGGTGGCCTCAGGCTGCTGTCAGAGCTCGGTCACCCAGAGGACGCTCTGCCCGGGACCTTGTCAGTTATAGGAGACAGCGCTCGCTCTCTGCACTCAGACAGTGTGTGATGCAATCCTGTGATTTGTGACCTCTGAAACCTCTGGACACTTGACCATTGTTAACACTGAACAATAACACAGTTTTATCTGAGCCGGGAAGGAGGAGCTGAGGCCAAAGCAAGGAGGAAAAGCCCTCCCTGTCCCCACACCCCTGCGGGCCCTTCCCCTCTGATGTCACTCTTCCTGCAGGGACAGCGGGGACAAGAGACACCTCTTCCTCCAGATCCTGTTCCTGTCACCCCTCAGCTGGCCCTGGAGTCAGGCCCTCCCCACCCCCTGGACGCAGCAAGTCAGCGTTCTCACAGGTTTGCAAGTTCAGAGGAGGGACAGGCTCCCAGGGGGACCAACTGTGGCCCCACCTGAGAGAGAGGCTACAAACAAAGTGCCATTTGGGATGGGGTGGGGGTGTGTTCCCTGCAGGGGCTTCTATAGACTGGTAATTAGTGTTATTGCTCAGACCCGGGTCCTGCATCCTTGGTGAGAAAACCATGTATGTCCTTAAAAAAGACAACAGAAAGGTCAGGAAATCAGAGGGGACCCCAGGAAAGGGGCATCTGACTCAGGAGGACTTGGTTGAAGCCAGTTCTGGTCCTTCCTGGTCAGAGCCGGTAGCTTTGGGAGATTCAGGAAAATGAGATGGAATCTGGGGCACAGAATAGGAGGTGGGATGGGGCGGAGAAGAAGGCTTTTCCTGTTTACATCACCTAAGCCAGAGCCGCTTATGCGAGAACAAGATTCACTCACTAGTCTCTTATGAGGTTAATCTGATACTGCTTGGAGGTGTTTGAGTAACAACTTCACTAAATATTAAAAGAGAGGAATCAAGGACTTTCCTGACGATGCAGTGGTTAAGACTCCACCCTTCCACTGAAGGAGGCAAGAGTCTGATCCTGGTCCGGGAACTAAGATCCCACATGCCATGCAAGGTAGCAAAAAAAAAAAATTTTATAAAGGGGGAAGGGCAAAGGAATTTGTTGGCTTATATATAAGGACAATTCATGGGATGAAGGCTCTGGGCACAGCTGGACCTTGAGTTTGCTCCTGCTGTCTGTCTTCATGTCTCTCCTGACATTACCAGGCAGTTGTCTCCCTGTGGTCACATCGGGGGGCACCTAGCACCTTCCGGCTTATCCTTCCCAGATGTCTCTCTCCTGAGGGCAGAGAAGGGGACACCATGGTCCAGCTTCCCTGTGGACCATGGAGTGTTCCCTGTGCCCAAGAAATGGACTGTCCCCAGTCGCCAGACTTGAATGACATGCCTCCTGCTGAGCATATAGCTGGGTCCTGCCCCCTCAAGTGAGGGACTGAGAACACGGCTGTGGTTCCCGAGGAGACGCTGGGCGGGGTGCACGTGTACACATGCTCATCTGTACTCACAAATGCCGTGCACACATATGTACACACACACCTGCGGGTCCTCCCCTCTCGAGTGAGGGCCTGAGAACTCGGCTGTGGTTCCCGAGGAGACGCTGAGCGGATGCACGTACACACACGTACACACACTCATCTGTACTCACAAATGCTGTGCACACATATGTACACACACACCTGCTCCAGAAGGAACAGAGAGAGCCCTGGACTGGGAACCGAGAGCTCCCTTTCTGATGGGGAACCTCAGGCCGGCACTTTCTAGGGGACGCTCACAGCCCACCTGCTTATCAGGGTGTGGTTAGTGTGGACCAGGTGGGCTCTAACCAGGTGGGACCAAGATCAGGACAGGACAGGTCAGGCAGAGGGTGAAGGGCAAGTGGATGGCCCATTCTAGTTAAGCAGATGGGGAGCAGGGCGCGGGAAGGTGACCACATGGCTTCTAGGTCAGCATCCACCCACCCTTCCCCATCCTCCCCCTAGTGAAGAGCCACACCAGCTTCCTGTCCAGGGAGGACTTGGAGGCAGGGATGGGGCCTCAGGGGGACAGAGGCAGGGGCTGTGGACACTGAGTGGACCAGGCTGGCCTCAGGCAAGTGAGGCTCAGGAGGACTGGCGGGAAGCCATATGAGGCTTCCTCTGCTCTCTGCTCCCCCAGGGAAGCTCTCTGGGGTACTGGGGGCACACACAGCTTTCCTGTGTGGACAGACAGAGATGGGAGCCCCCCAGGTAGGGTCCATGGAGAGGAGATGAGTGAGACCCTGCAGTGCACACCTGGCCGCATGGTCCTGGGCACAGGTAGAGAGGAGGTCAGGGCCCTGGGTGTCCCCAGGAAGGGACATCAGGGGACAGAGGTGAGGCAGAGGGTCACATTCCTCGGGCATTCTGCACAGCTGACTGATGCTGGGTACTCCCCTCCACAGACACACAGTTGATGTAGGTCTCTGGCGCCTGGGTACCATGGTGACGGTGCCATAGCAACCCCCACCCCTGCAGTCTCCACGCCAGTGCAGGTGGAATTAATGAGTTTAGGTTCATTTAGTAACGTAATTGCCCCAGGGAGTCGGAGTCTAAAGCCACTTTGAATGCAGGGCCCTGGCCATCCAGGACCCGTCATGAGAGGACAGAGAGGAGACGAGGTCACAGGTGGGATCAGGAAGGAGCCGGAGCTCCAGGACTCCTGTCTGCCATCACCGCTGCCTCTGCAGCTGTGGGCAGGGGAAGAGGAAGGAGGGGCCAGGGCTGAAGGTGTGGGTTACGTTTACATGGTCCCTGTGGCTGGCAGCTTACACGATGGGTGGTTCACACTTGGGATATCAGCAGGACCATAGCAGCCCCGAGTTCCTCCCAGGCTCCCTCCCCCTTCCTCCCAGGTACCATCTCCTCAGTCCTGCCTCCCCCCTCACCTTGTATTTGTTTCTGTTTTAACCCCGTTCATGCATCCTCCATGGACTTCCCTGGTGGCTCAGAGGTTAAAGCGTCTGCCTCCAATGCAGGAGACCCGGATTCGATCCCTGGGTCGGGAAGATCCCCTGGAGAAGGAAATGGTAACCCACTCCAGTATTCTTGCCTGGAGAATCCCACGGACAGAGAAGCCTGGTAGGCTACAGTCACGGGGTCACAAAGAGTCAGACACGACTGAGCGACTTCACTCACTATACTATGCATCCTTCACACACAGAAGTGACTGTGGCCACTCTGCACATTTATGGGATGTAATCATCCAGCCCCAATCCCCTGTGACTTGCTTATTGCGTTCAACTTGAGTTTTTGAGCATCTCTGTGTTAAAGGGCCTGTTGAACGTGCATTTTCAAAGCTGTATACAATTATTTGTACCACAATTTATTATCCATTCAGTGGCTATTCATTCCACATATTTATTGCTTTGTTCTGTGAACAATGCTTCCATGTAGCTTTTTGAGAAGATTAAATTCATTTATCTTATGCATCCATTCATCTTTCAATCTACCTACACTGAGTGCCATGCCTGGCAGACAGAAGGAGCCACAGGTGTGTCATTATTATCCCTCTCTGTAGGATCAGAGACAGTGCCTGAACTGGGCATTGTGAATACACAGGTACACTAATTCACACTCACACTCACCCTCACACAAGCATACACTCCATGGCTGGATGTTATCAAAAGACACTATGGATTGATGTAGAGAGTGTGGCCCCACACCCCATCAGTCTCATCTCTGACCTGCGATGGCTACACAAGGAAATAGACCCCAAGCAAGTCCAGCCAGGCCCTCTGGGCAGACAGAGGTACAAGGCTCTGGCCCAGGGGAAGGGGTGGGAAGGAGAGGCTGGGAGAGGTCTTCTAGGGCTAGAGGGAGGTGAGCTTTCCCCAGACCAGAGAGCTGGGATCCACGGGCATGAGGTGTCAGAGGTTTACCAGCTGTGCCCCACTAGGGGAATCTGAGGGCTCCATGGAGACACACCAGCAACCCTCATCCCACGGGGAATCAGTAGTGAGATGGCTTGCTGACCTCAGCATGGGGCCACAGACTCATTCCCACAAGTCTGGGGGCCGCAGCCAGGTGGTCCAATGACCTCTGAGAACTTAAAGATCCAAACACACTGCTCCAGAGTGAAGCTGATCCGAGGCAGCATCTCCTGACCTCCATCATGCTTCGGTCTCCTCTCCAGGAGCCAGAGCCCCTGCCCAAGTTCCTGACAAGGTCTGGGGGAGGGGAGGAGTCTGAGGATGAGTGATTTGTCTATGAGCGAGCTCATTGAAGGATATTCTCCACAAAGTGGTCTTTTCCTGTTTTCCTCACGGATGTAATCCCACTGCTCAGGGCACCATGGACACGTGGTATGTAGTCAGCATACCAGCAGGATGTGGCAGGACTTATGGGTCTCCCCTGGGAGGTGGGGCCCTGCTGGGATGGGGTCCAAGGGCCTGCCTCTGGGTTGACTAGATGACTCATAGAAGGAAGGTCTTCAGTTCTGTTCTAGAATGAGCAGGCAGGAGAAGCTGGTGCTGAGATGAACCCAGAAAGAGGAGCTCTCACTGTAACCAAAAGTGGGGTCCAGCTGTTCACTGCGTGAAAGCCAATCAAGAGGCCAGGTTGGTGGAAAGGAAAGTTTGCTTTATTTAGGATGCTAGGGATGAGGGCAGGCTCCTGTCCAAAGGACTTCCACTGACCACCAGCGGCCAAGAGCTTTTCTAGGCTGGGGAGGGGGCTACACACAGAAGCAGCATGGTCAGCTCTGCCAGTCATCTTGAAATTGGTCATCAGTGGTCTGACCAGCATTGATTGTCTTAAGTGGTTAATCTTCAGTTTCAGGGTCAGTTCGTTCTCATTTCTTGGAGGCCAGTTCCCAGAACTGTGGCAGCTTACGTCATGGCTAAGGTCTGGTCATCGTGTAATTAACTTCTCCCACCTGGTGGGGGTTTCAGAGTCTATAAGACAGCTCACAGGAGATGGCTCAGAATACTGTCTACAGCCCTTGAGAGGGAACTGAAAGTCCTCTGTGTTGCTTAATAGCTAGAGTGCTATTACCTGGTCTCCTTTGACTGTTTTCCTTTGTTTCTGTATTTTCTCACTTCTCTGGCTAAACTTATACTTTAGGTAAAGTTTTCCACAGACAAAAGGCAGGCAGAGGGCATGGTGGGTGTTAGGAGGAGAAGGACCTCAGAGTCCTGCTCTGCTGCACCGGGAGCAGCAGGACTTGAGATGAGAGAGGGAACGAGCACTCCTGCTGAAGGAGACTGGCGTTGTGTCTGCGCTGCTTTAACGAGGTCATCTGTCTACTCCCCACAACTCAGTCATGCCAACACGATGGCTGTCCCCATTTCACAGATGGGCAAACTGAGAGTCTGGGAAGTGCCGTCATTGTCTCATGTCTCAAGGCTGTGAGGGAGATTCTAGCTCAGGTTTGCCCAGCCTCTCCGCCTGTGCTCTTCACGTCCTTCTGCCCCAGAGGTGAGTGTTCTGCTGGCACCTGCTGGAGTCCTTGGCATGTGGAGACCATGGGGCCTCCTATCCTGAATCCCAGGTTCTTCCCCACCCACTACAGCTGAGGTTCTGGCTTTTCTTTCCTCCCCCTCTCCCACCAGCACAGATGCAGATGTGGGGGCAGCAGTTCACGATGTCGGGGGAAAGCCGCCTTGGATGGCACCTGGTCAGGACCTTTCTGAGTCAGTTTCCGCAGACTCTACATCACCAGCAGATCAGCTTCGGCGGGAATCCTGGGGCAGTAAACTGCAGTGAGCTCAACACCAGGAAGTAAGGGCACAGCTACAGCTCCAGGGATGTGGTCCTGAGTGACAGAGCAGATGAAGCTTTATCAGGAGCCCAGCATCCCAAGTCATCAGTCCACAATCCAGTTCTCATGGGCTGAAGACTTAATTTTTCACTCAGGTGTGAAATAGGCAGGGCTTTCAGCCTTTTTTCCATGGCGTGGGCATGATGGATGATGTTTGAATGCACATCACTTTCCCCGGGTCTTAACTAAAGTCTGACAAGCCCAGAGAGCTTGTGCAGAGGGTGAGTGGACACAGCAGTTTTTGAACCCCACATGACAACCTTCAGTGAAAGTCATTCTCATAGAAACCAACGACACTGTAAAGCAATTATTCTAAAAAAAAAAAAAAACCCTACAAACCACATTTAATGTTTGCTTAATTGAATCGAAATTCTAAAAGTCAAACATTATCACAGAGTTAAACTTTTTGCCTTCACATTATCCATATATTGTTTTCAAAAGTCAAATAAATTACTTTCAAAAGGCCTACAAATTTGAAAACATTATTTTCCTTAGTTTGGGGAACTCACAGTACCACTGCTAGTTTTGAAGTTAGTCTGTGTCTGTTTGTGCATGTATGCGCCAAACACAAGATCCTATGTGTGCTGTGCTCAGGCACTTCAGTCGTGTCTGACTCTCTGCGACCCCATGGACTGTAGCCCACCAGGCTCCTCTGTCCATGGGATTCTCCAGGCAAGAATACTGGAGTGGGTTGCCATGCCCTCCTCCAGGGGATCTTCCCAACTGAGGGATCGAACCTGTGTCTCTTGCATCTCGGGCACTGTAGGCAAATTCTTTACCACTGAGCCACTGGGGAAGCCCATACAAGAGCCTATAAGCAACTCTTAAGTTAAAATCTAGAAGGAAGAAAATAAGGTTACTCTCCACCATTGGCTCTGAGCTCTTCCTCCCACCACTGCTCCTCCTCTTTTGTGAATGGCTTTCCTTTAGGGGTTGACCCCCATATACCCCCCATACTGAACCATGTGTCAGTGCCTGTGGTCAAGGGAGGGCCTTTACGTTTTCCTACCTGTGAATCGTATGACTTGAGTCCAGGTAATAAATTAACAGCATCCCTTCTCACAGCATTATTTGGGGTTTGGGCGTGTGACCCAATCTGGGCCAATCAGAGTCTTATAAGGGCTGTTGCAGGAGTTATTGGAGGAAGACTTTCTCTGGAGAGCAGGTGAGGTTGGAGATCCTGCAGCATTGATGACGTCACAGCCAGAGGGGGTCTAGGGGCCATCAGGGGACACTGGGGGACCTGAGGTTGAAACCCACACAGAGGGCAGATCTCAAAGGATAGACAGGTGCCTTCCAGATGGTATCTTCAGAGACGCCAATGCAGTCACACCCAGGTCCAGGTAAAATACGAAGATTCCTCTATTACGTGAGCCAACATGTTCCCTCTAGGTATTGACTAGAGTCAGGGTTTCTGGTGCTTTCCACAGAAAGTGTCCTCTCCACAGCCGTGGACAACTAACCTCAGGGTGGTGAGTAGATGTCACACTGGCTGGACCTTAACCTTCCCCCACCCCACAAGACTGCAGATGAGTGTGCGGCTAGTGAGAGCCAAGTGACCAAAAGTCAGTTACTCTAGTAAATCCTTTCAGTCGCTAAACACTAAAAAAATTCCCAATCTTGACCCCTTGCTATATATAAAAAATTGCTTGTAAGACTGCACAAAAAAGATAGTGACACAACGGTGTGTTTTAGAGGTGGGATAAGAACAACTGAACATGGGACTTGCCTAGTGGTCCGGTGGTGAAAATCCACCTGCCAATGCAGGAGACATGGGTCCAATCACTAGTCCGGGAAGATTGCACATGCCGAGAGGCAACTAAGCCCATGCGCCACAGCTACTGAATCAGCGTTCCAGGGCCCCAGGAGCCACAGCTATGAGCCCTTGAGCTGCAACTACTAAGGTCTGTGTGCCCTAGAACCTGTGCTCTGCAACGAGAAGCCACCGCAGTGAGAAGCCCCTGCACCACAACGAGGAGTAGTCCCCTCTCACTGAAACTAGAGGAAGCCTGAGCAAAGCAATAAAGACCCACTGCAGCCACATAAATAAATAAACAATTCTTGAAAATGAACAGAACCAGTTCTACTAGTAGAGCCTGATGCTGCTGAGAGCTGTGCCCTCCTGCTTCAACCATCCTTGTCCCCCACTTCCCTGCGGGAGAACCCTGGCTTGATTACTATGTGTCTCAGTGTGTTCCTACTTGGGTTTATCCTTGGATTTATTTCTGTGCTTTCTGGACTTGGTTGACTATTTCCTTTCCCATGTTAGGAAAGTTTTCAACTATTATCTCTTCAAATATTTTCTCGGGTCCTTTCTCTCTCTCTCTTCTTCTTCTGGGACCCCTATAATGCCTATAATGCCAATGGTGTGTTTCATATTGTCCCAGAGATCTCTTAGGCTGTCTTCATTTTTTTTCCCGTTCTTTCCCGTTTTTTCCTGTTCTGAGGCTGTGATTTCTACTATTCTGTCCTCCAGGTCATTGATCCATTCTTCTGCCTCAGTTATTCTGCTATTGATTCCTTCTAGTGTATTATTCATCTTTGTTTGTTCTTTAGTTCTTGCAGGTCTTTGGTAAACATTTCTTGCATCTTCTCCATTGTTTTCCCGAAATCCTGGATCATCTTCACTATCATTATTCTGATTTCTTTTTCTGGAAGTTTGCCTGTCTCCACTTCATTTATTTGTTTTTCTGGGGTTTTCTCGTCCCTTTATCTGGGACATAACTTTCTACTTTTTCATCCTGATTAACTTTCATCATGATTAATTTAGCCTCCTTCTTAGATGCTAAGAGGCTTGTGTAAGCTTCCTGATGGGAGCTACTGGCAATGGGAAACACTGGCTTTTTCTCTGGTGGGCAGGGCCTTGCTCAATAAAACTTTAATCCTATTATCTGCTGATTGATGGGGTTGTTCAGTTCAGTTCAGTCACTCAGTCCTGTCTGACTCTCTGCGACCCCATGGACTGCAGCAGGCTTCCCAGTCCATCACCAACTCTCAGAGCTTGCTCAAACTCATGTCCATAGAGTCAGTGATGCCATCCATCTCATCCTCTGTCCTCCCCTTCTCCCCACTTCAATCTTTCCCAGCATCAGGGTCTTTTCCAACGAGTCAGTTCTTTGCATCAAGTGGCCAAAGTATTGGAGCTTTGGCTTCAGCATCAGTCCTTCCAATCAATATTCAGGACTGATTTCCTTTAGGATGGACTGGGTTGATCTCCTTGCAGTCCAAGGGACTCTCAAGAACACCACAGTTCAAAAGCATCAATTCTTCGGTGCTCAGCTTTCTTTATGGTCCAACTCTCACATCTGTACATGACTACTGGAAAAACCATAGATTTGACTATATGGACCCTTGTCGGCAAAGTAATGTCTCTGGTTTTTTAATATGCTGTCTAGGTTAATCATAGCTTTTCTTCCAAGAAGCAAAGCATCTTTTAATTTCATGGCTGCAGTAGCCCACACCCATTTGTGGTGCTTCCCACCAAAGTGTCTAAACCAGCGCACCTGGGTTTAATCACGTGGGAGATGAGCCCTGTGGTGCCTTCAGGGGCTTCTTGAGTGGAAAGCAGGAGGGTCGTTGGATGAGCGCATGAAACTGAAGGAACAGCAATTGTTACATCCTCTTGAAACCTTTGGGTTGTGTCTGGGGGGCTCTGAAGAGCTCCGGTACCACAATCCTTTATGTCTAAGCACAGAAAAGATTTCAGCCAGAGGCAAAGTGATAGATAAGAAGTGATTTAATAGAATAGGACACTTGTGAGGCTTACAAGTGGGCAAGTGAGGAGATGCCTTAACCCAAGAACTTACTGGGCTACAGTTTTATGATCATAGGAAAAGTGGGGAGGAGGAGAACTTCGTTGTCTTTCTTGTGTAGACATCATCCTTCCAACATCAGCTCCTCCTCCAGGTTGAGCAGAGTTTTCTTTTCCCTGCATGGTCATGCTAGGTCTGTGTGCAAACAACATGTCCTAGGGATCATTAACCTACTGAGCAGGATGTGGGTCTCCTGCCACCATTGTTTTACTGTTTGGGGGGCACATCTCATGCTTCTGTTGCATGGTTTTGTTGCTAAGCAAGCCTGCTTGCTTGGTTTTGTGTTTAAGCAAACATGCTTTTGGAGTAATCATTAACTTACAAGGGTCTCCCATATTTTTTCTACTTACAATCCCCTAATGAGACTAACTATTTAATCATCTACTTTATCCCCTTTTGTCCCTATCATTCTGGCTTAATCAACACCATGAGCTATATAATCTAAGGGTCATTCAGACGGGTGTCTCCTCCCCTCCCCGGACAGGGAAGCATGGAGTTCACTCCCAGTGGGTGCATCCTTGTGCTCGTTTCTGCCCTGTGAACATGGAAGTTATAGTCACCTATATTACGCTTTAAGTAGAGCTTGAAATGTGCCCAATTGAGGAAATATTTACACATGATCAAGGAAATGTGACAGAAAAAAAGGTTCAACGGCAGAAAATGGCCCTGTTCTTGGAAGGAATCCAGATGGGAGTGCAGGCCCTGTGTGATGAGGCCATCGCAGAGACTTCATCCTGCACCTTTCCCTTCCCTGCCTCTGGAGCCGTGTCCTCAGGGTGTGCTTCCTTCCTCTGTGTGGAATACCTGCTGAGCCATCAAAGGGAGAAAGGGTTGTGGGAGACATGGCCACAGGTCCTTCCTGAAATGCCCCCCATTCCCCTGAATGCCAAGAAGGTGTGCAGTGACCCTGAGGACTGAACAAAGGCTGGGCAGGTGTCCTCTCAGGTGCCCCACGGGTGAGGGCAAGGGGCGATGATGGAGATGGGCACAGAGGCTGCTCCACGTCCTGTTCCTTCTCAAAGAAGCTTTCCCCTCTGCCTGTGCCCAGTAATGGAGTCTGCACACACAAACACTCTACATCCTCTCCAAGATATGTCAGGTGTCATGGAACCATAGCTTCCCGCTGCACTTGCTCATGACACCAAACACCTAGTTTATGCCCATGGAATTGTCCACTTCTGGTAGTAAGCTGGCCAGCACATCCCCTCTGTGTCTAAAGGACATGGGGCAGCTCTTGTTGGTACTGAAACTGATTGGTGTCATTTCTAGGGGCTCCAAAGAGCTCCGGTACCACAGTCCTTTATGTCTCAGCACAGGAAAGAATTCAGCAAGAGGCAAAATGATAGACAAGAAGTGATTTATTGGAATAGGATGATCATGAGGCTTACAAGTGGGTGGGTGAGAGAAGTCATGCCCAAGAACTTACTGGGTTATAGTTTTAGAATCAAAGGAAAAGTGAGAAGGGGGAAAATTTTTCTTTGTCTCTCTTGAGATGTCATGCTTCCATCATCAGCTCCTCTTCCAGTCTGGGCATGGGAGTCGTCTTCTCCCTACATAGTCAAGTTAGGTCCACAAACCACTGTTTTTCATGTGTGCAGAGAGCATGTCTTAGGGATGGGATCATCAACTTATTGAGCTTCCTGGGCAGGATGTGGGTTTCATACCACCAGTTTTATTGTTTTCGGGTATAGCTCATGCTTCTACTGGAGAAGACAATGGCACCC
Source organism: Capricornis sumatraensis (assembly GCF_032405125.1). Classification (NCBI taxonomy): domain Eukaryota; kingdom Metazoa; phylum Chordata; class Mammalia; order Artiodactyla; family Bovidae; genus Capricornis; species Capricornis sumatraensis. The sequence continues at coordinate 52,249,032 of NC_091085.1, read as the reverse complement.
TACGCCAGTACTCTTGCCTGGAAAATCCCATGGACAGAGGAGCCTGGTAGGCTGCAGTCCATGAGGTTGCTAAGAGTCGGACACAACTGAGCGACTTCACTTCCACTTTTCACTTTCATGCACTGGAGAAGGAAATGGCAACCCACTCCAGTGTTCTTGCCTGCAGAATCCCAGGGACGGGGGAGCCTGGTGGGCTGCCATCTATGGGGTCGCACAGAGTCGGACACGACTGAAGCAACTTAGCAGCAGCAGCAGCATGCTTCTACTGCATGATTTTATTGCTAATCAAGCCTGCCTGGTTTTGTGTTTAAGTAAACCTGCTTTCTCGAGTAATTATTAACAGGGGTCTCCCACATTTTTCCTACTTACAATCCCCTAGGGGGGTTAACTATTTAATCACCTACTTTGTCCCTTTATTCTGTCCCTATCAGTACCACAGTCAGAAGAGATGTAAAGGTGAATGAGACCTGAGATGCCTCCAGTAGGGATGCAGGCAGGACCAAGATTGTGTGCAGATCTCCCAGGACCCCAAGGGCAGCTGCTGTGGATTGACCTGGCTAGAGAGGGTTAGCAAGTCTAAGCTCGTACTCCTTGCCACACAACAGGCCAATAATTGAGAGACCAGTTATTGGCATAAGGAATAGTGACTTTATTGGGAAAGCCAGCTAACAGACGGAGAAGATGGTGGGCTCATGCCTCAAAGAACCATCTTGCCTGAGTTAGAATTCAGGCTCCTTTTATACTAAAAGTGGAGGAAGTAAGGTCAAACACTTCATGGTTCCCATCAGCCTCCAGACGGGCTGTGTTAATTACATCCTCCCTGCAGTCATTCACAGGTGGACCTGATCAGGCTATTTCTTATGAGCCAAACATAAGTATTTTAGCTTAATGTTCATTGCCTGGGAAGTGGGGTGCCCAGAGATGGGCCTTTATGTAAAATTTAAGCTTATTGGCAACATCCCTTTAGTGATTATCCTGTAATAGAATACAAAGCATTCTTCCCTATTACAAGAGGACAGGAGAGGGAGGAGGTGGTGAGCCTGGACCCCCAGGAGGTGACTGGTAGCAGGGACAAGGAAGTGGAGTCATGGAGGGAACTCCTGGGAGGGTGAGCTCCCCACTCCAAGCTCAGGGGGTGGGGGTGAGATCTAATGCACATTTTATTTTCTATCAACTGATTAAACTTCTTTCTTAGCTTCAAGCAGCAAGGGACACTCACTGGTCCACAGTCCTCTGCATCCTGCTTCTCCTGCATCGTGTGACCTCACATGCCACAAACTGAAGCCCACAGCTCACAGGGGATGGAGCAGGCATGCTTTCAGCCTCTCTGACCCTAAAGTCACTGATGCACCACTTCCCTCCCTTGGTGGGGAAGGAGGGACTGGACATTGTGGGTCCATTGGTCTATGAGGACAAGGGGCCAGGGCTCCTGGAGAAATAGCTAACTCTGGGGCTGGAGCAGGAAACACACAGGTGAGCGGGGAGCCCCGGGTGGTGTCAGAGATGAAGGAAGTGCAAGATACATGCACACACACATAGGCCCATGTACATAATCACAGGACAGCACAAATGGTCCACTGGAAAGAGCTCCCATGGCCAAACTGGCAGAATCTGAACAAGGAACATAAACTCGTATTGTCTTGTAACTCAAAGTTTGAAATAAACACCCATGAATTTATACTGATATTGAATAAATAAATGGTGAAGGATATTCAAATCTCCAGTGCAGAAAAATCCCCAATAAAGTAGATCTCCCTCCTCAAGCAGGTAGACTTTTAAGTGTGGGCTGAGTCAGTGACTTCCTTCCAAGGAGGACAGTGTGGAAAGGGGGGAATGGTAACTGTACAGGAGAAACCCTCAGACACTGCCTGGCCAGGCAATCAAGGTCAACATCAAGTGATGAGTCATGCTGATGGGAGGTGTTCTGGCTGATGGGATGGGAGGGCACTTCACCTCTGTACACCCATCACCCCAGGGTAATCATGAGAAAAACACCAGACAAATCCCAGCATGAGATGTCCCACAAAGCACCTGACCAGCGCTCCTCGAAACTATCCAGGTCATCAAAACTGTCCAGATAATCAAAACAAGGAAAGGGAGAAACTCTGAGCCAAAATAAACCTAGGAGACGTGACATTTAAATGTAGTGTGGTCCCTGGAAGGGATCTGGGAACAGAAAAGGGACAGTCGGGGCAAGTGAGGTAATCTGATGAAGTGTGGGATTCAGTTTAAAATGTATCCATGTGAAGTCAATTATACTCCAATAAAAAACTATTTTAGAAATTAATAACAATATCAGTTGCACCAAAAAATGCATCAACGTTCATTCATTGATAGTGACAAACGTACAGTGCCAGTCATTGCAGAAGCTGGCTTGCAGTAGATGGAAACCATCTGTACCATCTTTGCAATAATTCTGTAAATCCAAAAGTGTTCTAAAACGTAAAGTGTATTACAATTCTATGAATACATACAGTGGGCACTGGGGTTGTGGAAAAAAGGGTGCAGATCCATGACCCTTGAAGTTCATTTCCAGCGTGAAGTTGGATGTTGTCATGAGAACCCCAGTCCTAAAAGATCTGCTCGTCTCCCCAAGGCAACCAAAGTGCTCTCCGCCCTTGATACTTGTTTGTGTGGTTATGCTTTGTTTACTTCCACCCCAAATCAAGCATGTGATGCTTGAAAGCATGGAGTATAAAAAGGGATTCAGTAGGGGGACTCTCTTCTTTGCTATTTTGGCCACAAAGCCTCCTGATGGCCTCACTGGAGACAGTCAGGATGTAAACAAGTTTATACATATATATGGATGTACATCTATAGGGCTTTCCTGCTGGCTCAGATGGTAAAGAATCCACTTGCAATGCAGGAGACCCAGGTTCAATCCCTGAGCCATGAAGATCCCCTGGAAAAGAGAATGGCAACTCACTCCAGTATCCTTGCCAGGAGGGTCCCAAGGACAGAAAAGCCTGGTGGGCTACATTCCATGGGGTCGCAAAGATTCAGACATGATTTGAGCAACTAACACACATACACGTATATCTACACATATGGTTTGTCCACAAATGGTAACACATACATATTTGTATACTATACAACCTTCCTTTCCTCAATGAATAAAAATCTCAAAGATTCTTCTGCATTAGAACTACCTGCCATCACTGTGGTCCAAGCCTGCAGGGCATCCATGGTTCAGATGCCCACGATTCACTGAAGTAGTTTCTTCTCTGCAGACATTTATCTCAGTCTTTTGTTACAACAGACAAGCCTGCAGTGAACATCCTGGCACGGACGTCCTTGTGTGCATCACAGCACTATTTTTAATGCCTGCTCAGAGAGTTGCGAGAATATTGCATGATCATTTATATAATGGATCCCTGTTTTTAAACATTTAGATTGTCTCCAATTTTTCTACCATTATAAATAGCATTGCTATGATCATAAATCTTCATACACACGCCAGAAGATTTCCCTGGGATGAATTTCTAGAAGGAGGTGCTGAGTAAACAGGTTTTAACCTTAAAGCTGCTTCAAGTTCATTTCACAAGAGCTGAGTCAGGCCTGCTTTGTCTGGTGGTGCACGCTGCACACTGCTAGGAGGTCTGAGGAGCAGGAAGGAGCCCCTGGTCCACTCCTCAGGTATCCAGGTGTCCCCTGGAAGAGAGCTTTTTCTCATCTGCACAAAGCCACTGCAGATGCTAGCAGGGCTCTAGCTGAATTGTCAGAGGCAGAGTCTGAGGTCAGAGGAGCCCTCTGATTGGAAGCACCCACCTGGTCGCCAGAGCCCCAGGGAGTGGGGTCGGTGCCAGAAGCTGGTCTCATTCAGGTGGCCCTGCGCATCACCTGGGGTGAGGGGCAGTGCAATCTCCCTTCTATCAACAGCCCTGGGCCTGTTACCAGCAGCAGGCACCAAGTCCCCCACTGGTCCCCAGCTGAGTGATGCTTCTGTAGGTGCTGAGGCTTGCCCAGTCCCCATAAATCACCCCACATGGACTGTCCATGTCCTGTGGACCCCAGAAGGGAGGGGAGGCCTGGACAGCAGAGGGATGGTGCTGGGGGCAGTGGGGAAGGCCCTGCCCCTGACAAGGGGTTTGGATGAATGGGGCTGGGGGTGCCGCTGAGCTGCGGGGCCCCTGGTCATGCCCAGCACAGGGTGAGGTGTCAGGGTCCGGACAGCAAGCTATAGAAGGGAAATCAGGGGAGTGAGGGAGATGCAGACAGACACAGTCCTTGTGAAAACCCAGTCCCCAGGCTGGGGAGCCACCTCTGTCTCCAGGGGCCTGCTCGGGGTCACCCAGCACCTCTGCCATGAGGGTGAGTGTCTCAGCTAAATTCTCCCAAGGTTGTCACAGTTACACTTTCTGGTAAAATCCTGGCAGAGAGGCAGCCTCCATCCACAGCAAATAACAGCAGTCACCTAGGAGCAATAGAGTGGATCTAAGTGGATGAAAATACTCTTAGAGTAACCTCTTCTATGACAATGTTCCAGACAGGTTTGCAGGGTCTGAATGGAAGCAGCCCCTTCAGGCGACCCTGTGATAGGAGAGTCAGGACCATCTTCACCGTAGAGGCAGCAGCAAGAGTCCGGGAGCTTCCAGCCATCTTTGATTGCAGTTAATGCACTGACCTTGTTCGATTTCAAACCCCTGCTTGGTGCAAAAGTGGCTCTTCTGAGATGATGGGCTTTTAATGATCACCCTTGACCTTGTCAGCTCTGTGACTAAATCTACGAGAGAGAGAGAAACAGAGACAGGGACAGAGACAGGGAGAGAGAAGAAATGGCATCAGGACTGTCTTCTGGGAGGTGCAGGGCAGCCCTGCTAGGACCCTAGTCTCCAGTCCTGTGAGGTGGGGTCTGGGCAGAGGGGAAATTTGGCATTCTCCTTTTTCCTTCCTTTGCAAAGAGAAGAGGAACCAGAGCCAGAGGATGGGGGCAGAGAGAGGAAGAGAAGCATCTTATGTCTGCTCCAGGGTTGGGAAGCACTGATCCCAGTAGGCATGTCCATGGGTACCCGTGATGGTGTCAGACCCGATCAGGGAAAGAGCAGGGCAGCCGGGCAGCTGGAAGGGTGGTGCTCATGACACAGTCAGCTGCCAAAACATCCCAACCCTCCCTGTCCTGTGGCTTTGAGCTCACCCGGCCCCTGACAATTGTTAGTATTGAAATAACATGAATGAGTCTCTAAATGTGGTGAACAGGTACTGCCCCAAGTCCCCTAAGTGCCCAGACTTCTGTCAGGCTCCCCCATAGATCCCTCAGGACCTGGTGACTAACAGGTTAATGCCTGGCAAGACTGAGTCAGGGAGGGATGGGGGAGGGATACACTGAGTCCCCAGGGAAAGCTACTCCCCAGCCCCGGAACAGTGTTTCCACACCAGAATCACCAGAACATGGCCAAACATTCCAGTTCTTTGAGAGTAGTTTCCAAATATGTAAATATTGCTTCCGATTTTTATACACTTTTTTTTTTTTTTTTGGCCAAACTATAAGGCATGCAGAATCTTAGCTCCCCGACCGGAGTGAAACTCACGCCCTACCCCATCTGCTGGCCCCCAGCAGTGGAAGGCAGAGTTGTAACCACTGGACCATCAGGAAATCCCCAGATTTAAAAAGAAAAAATCAAAACCTCCGTGGATCAAACTTGACCCATTCCAGACTGAACGCAGACCATAGGCAGCAGGGAGAGGTTTTTGGTCCAAAACCCACATATGTCTTCAGTTCAGCTCAGTTCAGTTGCTCAGTCGTGTCTAACTCTGCGAGCCCATGAACCACAGCACACCAGGCCTCCTTATCCATCACCAACTCCTGGAGTCCACCCAAACCCATGTCCATTGAGTCAGTGATGCCATCCAACTGTCTTATCCTCTGTTGTCCCCTTCTCCTCCTGCCCTTAATCTTTCCCAGCATCAGGGTCTTTTCCAATGAGTCAACTCTTCGCATCAGGTGGGCAAAGTATTGGAGTTTCAGCTTCAACATTAGTCCTTCCAATGAACACCCAGGACTGATCTCCTTTAAGATGGACTGGTTGGATCTCCTTGCAGTCCAAGGGACTCTCAAGAGTCTTCTCAATACCACAGTTTAAAAGCATCAATTCTTCTGCGCTCAGCTTTCTTTATGGTCCAACTCTCACATCCATACATGACCACTGGAAAAACCATAGCCTTGACTAGACGGATGTTTGTTGGCAAAGTAATGACTTTGCTTTTTAATATGCTGGTGTAGGTTGGTCATAACTTTCCTTCCAAGGAGTAAGCGTCTTTTAATTTCATGGCTGCAATCACCATCTGCAGTAATTTTGGAGCCCAAAAAAATAAAGTCAGCCACTGTTTCCACTGTTTCCCCATCTATTTCCCATGAAGTGATGGGACCAGATGCCATGATCTTAGTTTTCTGAATGTTGAGCTGTCTGCTGCTGCTGCTGCTGCTAAGTCCCTTCAGTTGTGTCCAACTCTGTGTGACCCCATAGACAGCAGCCTACCAGGCTCCCCCGTCCCTGGGATTCTCCAGGCAAGAACACTGAGTGGGTTGCATTTCCTTCTCCAATGCATGAAAGTGAAAAGTAAAAGTGAAGTCACTCAGTTGTGTTGGACTCTTAGTGACCCCATGGACTGCAGCCCACCAGGCTCCTCCATCCATGGGGTTTTCCAGGCAAGGGGTTGAGCCGTCTACACACCCTAAATTCTGCAAAGCTTCAGGTCCCCTAAACCCACCAATTTTCATTTACATGGGGATTCAGACTTGGAAACCCAGTGGAGCCAGGGCTTTGGGGGACACTGCCCAGGGGGTGCTCAGGTGGGTTTTCTCCCTTTGACAATCCCCTCCCCCACTCATTCAGAAGACCCTGGTTGTGCTCCCAGGGCCATGGGCGGGGCTGTGAAAAGCCCAGACAGGTTTACTCAGCACCTTGACAGAGTGAATGTGATCCCTGAGATTTAGCTCTGGGAACACAACAGTGCCCCAGATACAGGAAACACTGTCACCATCATTTCTATGCTACTCACTCACCAGCCATCATTTATATGCTAATCAGCCTCTCCAGCCTGTTGGACACCAGGTATTGCTTGCCTCCACTTCTGTGTCTGGTCCCAGCACTGAAGTCACGCCCCTGGGCTTCTTAAATCAAACTTCTGGGTTTAGCCCACACTCCACTGCTCTTTACCACCTCAGAGTCTGCCAGGCTGGGTGTCCCGGCTGCCAGCCTCTTAGGCAGGAGGTAGATGGTTCCCACTGAACCCCCCTGACCCTAGGCCCTGGGAATCAGAAGGCAGAGGCCAGCTCTCTGTGGATTGGGCTCAGATTACGGAGACTGTCCGTGCACATGCTGGCCTCACTGGCCTTTACTGGGTGAATACCTCCCTAACAGATCCTCCTAATGGCAAAACTACACAGCCCTGGTAGTGCGGTGGCAACCAATCCACCTGCCAATGCAGGAGACGCAGGTTTGAATCCTAGACAGGGAACTAAGATCTCACTTCAAATCACGCCCACTGCTCTCTCTGAGATCAGATGCATCATCCACCAAGGAGGCCCACATGGGAGGACATTTCTCTTCCTGGAGCCCCCGAGGAGGCCGCCATGGTGGGGGTGAAACAGTCCCACTCCCTGAGGAAGCACATCCTTACAGGGCACATCCAAGGGGACAGTTATGGGGCAGACGCTCGGGCTGTTCCAGGGGTCTGAGAAGCACTGACCCCCTCAGGGTCCCCCTGCCAGAGCCCCTTCATTAAAGCATGATTTGGCTGGCTCAAATCACATTTAAAAGCATGTAAATCAGAGATTGCAAGGTGGTGACCTGAAGGAGAGATGTTTTGTTTGGCCAGCTTCTTCTGACTTTAAAAAGCAGCGGAAGAGCTTCCCATAACACCCCAGACTTTTCACCAGCTCCTCAGCAGCCCTGGGCTGAGGTCCTCTTCAGCACTGTGGCATCCTCATTGGCGTCATATGCCTGACACGTTTCATATTCCAGATGCAGAGGCAAAGACTACTTGGAGATTGCTTTTTTAAATAAAATTTTTATTGGAGTATAATTGCTTTCCAACGTTTCTGCTGTGTAACAGTGTGAATCAGCTCTATGTATACACCTATCCCCTCCCTCTTGGACCTCTCTCCCACCCTGCCATCCCACACCCCTGGGTCACCGCAGAGCACTGAGCCGAGCTCCCCGTGCTCTACAGCAGCTTCCCCCAGCTGTCTCTCACACATGGCAGTGTATATGTCAATCCTAACCTCCAACTCGTCCCATCCTCCCATTCTTCCCTCGTCCACGTGTCCATTCTCTGCCTGCGTCTCTATTTCTGTTTTGCAAATAGGCTCATCTGTACCTTTTTTCTAGAGTTCACATATATCTGTTAATATATGATTATTTGTCTTTCTGTTTCTGACTTACTTCGCTCTGAATCATAGACTGTAGGTCTATCTACATCATTACAAATGACCCAATTTTGTCCCTTGTTATGGCTGAGTAATATTCTGTTGTATATATATATATACCTAATCTTTATCACTTCATCTGTCAGTGGACACTTCGGGGACTCTTAAAGAACCAGGTTGTTTGGGGGGTTGTAAGAATGTTGAGGCTTAGAAAAGATTTAATATGGGATAGATCAGTGAGTGGATAGCTGATTTGCCAAGACCACCTGCTCCTTATGGAAGGAAATCCACTAAGAATTGGTCTCAGTGTCTCAGGGAAAAAAACATTTTCCCACTTTGCTTCTGCCACTGATTTGAAGCACAGTCCTGAGTGAAAGACAGGGTCATTCTTGAATGACCTGCAAGAGGGCAGTTTGGCACCACCATTTTCATTCTTTTGGGGCTCATTTGACAGATGGCAAAGAATGCAACTTGACAACAGCATACTGACTGTTCTCACACCTGTTTCACAAATCACCAGTGAACCTGCACACACTTTACACACTATGTCATGCCATGCTCTGCTGTGCTAAGTTGCTTCATGTCTGACTCTGCGACCCTATGGACTGTAGCCCACCAGGCTCCTCTGTCCATGAGATTCTCCAGGCGAGAATACTGGAGTGAATTGCTATGCCCTCCTCCAGGGGATCTTCCCGACCCAGGGATCAAACCCCATCTCCTGCAGCTCCCACACTGTAGGCGAATACTTTACCAGTGAGCCACAGGGGAAGGCAGGTTGTACATTATTCACGTCCCAAAATTAACCCCACCACCACCACCAATGTGAGAGGCTGAATGCTTCCTGCAGTGGTCCTGGGCTCAGAGTGCCATGGAGCAACTAAGCCCAAGGGCTACAACTACTGAGCCTGTGCTCTAGAGCCCATGCTCCGCAACAAAACAAGCTTCCGCAATGAGAAGCCTGAGCACCATAGCTAGAGAGTAGCCCCCAATCTCTGCAACCAGAGAGAAGCCTGCGCAACCAGGGAGATCCAGCACAGTCAAAAATATATACATAAATAAAAATTTTTTTAAAAAGGAAACATGTCAGTATATCACAATATATGGAAAAGACCATGATTTTTATATGAGGAAAAGATTTTAATAGGCACTTCACCAAAGAATATATCTGAATGGCTAAGTACATGAAAAGACACTTGATATTATTCATCATTAAGGAAAACCAAACTAAAGCCATAATGAGGTACACACCCCTAGAATGGCTGTGAAATCAAAACAATGGACTATGGAAAATGATGCAGCTATTTGGAAAACAGTTTGGCAGTTCCCCAAAAGTTAAACACAGAGTTACACGTGTCTTCATTTCCCACTGCTGCTGTAACAAATGACCACAAATTCAGTGGCTTGAAACAACATACATGTATTGTCTTACACCTCTGGAGGTCAGGAGTCTTAAAGAGGCTGAAGCCCAGGTGCCAGCAGGGCTGGTTCCACCTGAAGTCTCCAGGGGAGACTCTGTTTCTTGCCTTCTCTTCTAGAGGTGCCAGCATCACTTCCAATCTGCTTCCATGTTCAAGGCTGGCGCCCCTGACTCCCAGCTCCCTCTTATGAGGACCCTTGTGACCACATTGAGCCCAAGCGGATGATCCGGGATAATCTCCTATCTCAAGATCCTTAACTTAAGCCCATCTGCAAAGCCTCTCTGGCCACACTAGGCCACATTCACAGTGAATGTGTGGGTACTGACGCTGAGACGCATCTAACAGGAAAGGTGAGATGCGTGTTCCAGATGACGGGGGTGGGGGCTGGGAGGCACAAGACAGCTCAGGGTCAACTGCCAACGGATTTCACATGGGAAACAACTTCCCTTCTTCCTGACTCTCACAGAGCACCTCAAGCTCTGACCCCAGATTTATCCCAATGGCTCGAATCAGATGAAACAGTCCATGAATGATACCAACAGAGAAACTGGAATACAACTTCAGTGGATGAAATGATGACAGGTAACAATTTGGTCGAGGGGAAAATGGATATCCTCATTTTCTTTAAGGTTTTTAACCTTAAACATTTCTTTCTTAAAAGCTAATATGTGCATAACAGGAAACCAAAAAACAAAGTCATTCATACCACAGGCAGTTGACCATCTGATGTATCCTTCTAGGTGTCATTTGTGTATTTTCGAAACTAAGCATCCATTTTTATGCAATTAAGATCACACAGTTATGTATCACGCTGTTCCACACATCATGAATATTTACCATTTCAAAGTCCCAAAGCTATAAATATTCTGATAACCAAGAATATACTATATCAACTCAATCTGGAAGGGAAAAAAAAGTAATCCTGCCTTTCTTGGTGACAAAAATTTCAGAAAACACAAAAATGGCAATAGGCCTCTAGATAAAGATACTAGCAGAGTTATGACTAAAATCCTACATCCCCTTAACGTTCAATGAAAAATGAGACATAAAGCAACAGAGTACAAAAAGAATAATGCCTCCAAAAGGACTCATTATCTGATCTAAATTATTAAAATGTTAGCAAAGAGGTATGTTTCCATTGAATTACTGAACAACGAACTCCATAGCACAGCCAAGAGATGTGCATACATCCATAAAGTGAAGTCGCTCAGTCGTGTCCGACTCTTTGCTACCCCATGGACTGTAGCCTACCAGGTTCCTCCATCCATGGGATTTTCCAGGCAAGAATACTGGAGTGGGTTGCCATTTGGTCATCATCAAAATATAAACATGAACACATCCACACACACCCCTCCCTTATACTTCCTTCTGCCCTCTGCCGCTAACCTAATGAACAAGTCCTGACATACATTTCTCAGAGATGGTTTAAGAATTCCCTGTCCAAGATGTTTTTTTTTTTTTTTTTAATTAATTACAACAGAAATAGTTGGGCTTTCAGGTGGCTCTAGTGGTAAAGAACCTGCCTGCCATAAGAGAGACATGAGATGCAAGTTCAATCCCTGGGCCGGGAAAATCCCCTGGAGGAGGGCATGGCAACAACCCACTCTAATATTCTTGCCTGGAGAATCCCATGGTCAGAGGAGCCTGGTGGGTTATAGTCCATAGGGTCGCAAATGGTCGGACACATCTGAGGCAACCACTCATGCACAACAAAGACATTTACAAACTGGTTAATTTACTAGCTCAACTTATATACATTGTCACCTCAGGACTTCTAAAAAGCCAAGATGTTGCAAAATAAAGAATGAGCCTTGTCCACAATAAACTAGGTACTTTACAAAAATGCACATACGACCTAAAACTGTCTTCTAGACATGGAGATATTAGCCAAGAGCCCTTTCCCTCAGCATTCCTCTTACCCCTTCTCCAGCATTTCAGCAATGTACCAGACTAATCCAGCTCCAAGACACTCCCAGGAGACACAGCCCTTCCTAACAACAAAAGGACATCTCTTAAGGGGTTATTTTACTACCTCTACTTTTAATGCACTTTGGGCATTGAAAAGAAAAGTGGGAAAGGGCTTCTCTGGTGGCTCAGGTGGTAAAGAATCTGCCTGCAATACAGGAGACCAAACTTTGAACCCTAGGTTGGGAAGATCCCCTGGAGAAGGGAATGGAACCCACTCCAGTGTTCTTGCCTGGAGAATTCCACTGACAGAGGAGCCCGGCAGGCTACAGTCCATGGGGTTGCAAAGAATCGGCAACAGGCCTCTAGACAAAGACACTGGCAAGAGTTATGATTAAAATACATTTCCTTAATGTTCAACTTTGGGCATTAGGACTTGCTTATTCTGTAATACACAGCAATATCAACTAAAATGCACAAACAGAACAGTGGCTAAACACTCTGAACTTGTCTAAAGGCTGATGGGCATGAGAGCTTCTCTCTGCACTTCCTTCCCTGCCCCCACTCCCACCCTCACCCCCAGTGAACAGCCGGCTTACTCTTCAAGACTCGCTTAACAAGTCCACTCCCCAAACACAACCATTCCTGTGAATTAACAGAATACATACTTAAAAGATGCTACTTTAACTCTCTACTTTCAAAATAGGCTGTGTACTTTTACACATCTAGAAAGGCTGCTGCTCCTGCTGCTGCTAAGTCACTTCAGTCGTGTCCAACTCTGTGTGACCCCACAGATGGCAGCCCACTAGGCTCCTCCATCCCTGGGATTCTCCAGGCAAGAACACTGGAGGGGGTTGCCATTTCCTTCTCCAATGCATGAAAGTGAAAAGTGAAATTAAAGTCTCTCAGTCATGTCTGACTCTTAGCGACCCCATGGACTGCAGCCTACCAGGCTCCTCCATCCATGGGATTTTCCAGGCAAGAGTACTGGAGTGGGGTGCCATTGCCTTCTCCAACTAGAAAGGCTAGATGTTTCAAATAAAGATTTAAGTTTGTCCAGTATACATACACGTAGCAGCAATGAGTACACTGCACACAAAGGCTATCTAGTCCAAAGTGTCATCTAAATAGAACCACTCTAGCCAAGAACCACACCCCTGCTCATCTCTAGCAACCCAGTGGACAAAACTAATCAAAGGTCCATCTAGTCAAGGCTATGGTTTTTCCAGTGGTCATGTATGGATGTGAGAGTTGGACTGTGAAGAAAGCTGAGCACCAAAGAATTGATGCTTTTGAACTGTGGTGTTGGAGAAGACTCTTGAGAGTCCCTTGGACTGCAAGGAGATCCAACCAGTCCATTCTGAAGGAGATCAGCCCTGGGATTTCTTTGGAAGGAATGATGCTAAAGCTGAAACTCCAGTACTTTGGCCACCTCATGAGAAGAGTTGACTCACTGGAAAAGACTCCGATGCTGGGAGGGATTGGGGGCAGGAGGAGAAGGGGACGACAGAGGATGAGATGGCTGGATGGCATCACTGACTCAATGGACGTGAGTTTGAGTGAACTCCGGCAGTTAGTGATGGACAGGGAAGCCTGGCATGCTGCAATTCATGGGGGTGCAAAGAGTCGGACACTACTGAGCAACTGAATTGAATGCTTAGAGGGGATTTTAACAATTCCACTTCCACCAGTTGTTTTCAGAATCTTTCCTATGAATTTTAATATGAAATGTACCCAATGTATTTATTTGTTATTTTTGTCACACACTGGCAACCTCTTTAACATCTAGGAAGACTAGATGTTGTAAACTTGGACATTTATGGCTTATGTACAGCAATGAGATCAAACTAGTCAATCCTAAAGGAAATCAACCCTTGGAAGGACTGATGAGGAAGCTGAAGGTCCAGTACTTTGGCTACCTGATGTGAAAAGCTGACTCACTGGAAAAGACCCTGATGTTACGAAAGACTGAAGGCAGGAGAAGGGGATGACAGAGGATGAGACAGTTGGACGGCACCGACTCAATGGACATGAGTTTGAGCAAGCTCCAGGAGATGGTGAAGGACAGGGAAGCCTGGTGTGCTGCAGTCGATGGGGTTGCAAAGAGTTGGACATGACTGAGTGACTGAACAACAATTCTTATGTATACTATATACACAGGTATGTAAAACAAAATGTAGAGACACATAAGGGACGATGGTTAATCTTGTTTCACTATAAACACACTAGTATAAATGCCCTGGTACTTTCTTTTTCCCTCAGTTCATCAGTTCAGTTGCTCAGTCGTGTCCAACTCTTTGCGACCCCATGAACTGCAGCATGCCAGGCCTCCCTGTCCATCACCAACTCAGACATGAGTTCACTCAGACTCTCGTCCATCGAGTCAGTGATGCCATCCAGCCATCTCATCCTCTGTAGTCCCCTTCTCCTCCTGCCCCCAATCCCTCCCAGCATCAGAGGCTTTTCCAATGAGTCAACTCTTCACGTGAGGTGGCCAAAGTACTGGAGTTTCAGCTTTAGCATCAGTCCTTCCAAAGAACTCCCAGGGCTGATCTCCTTCAGAATGGACTGGTTGGATCTCCTTGCAGTCCAAGGGACTCTCAAGAGTCTTCTCCAACACCACAGTTCAAAAGCATCAATTCTTCGGCACTCAGCTTTCTTCACAGTCCAACTCTCACATCCATACATGACCACTGGAAAAACCATAGCCTTGACTAGATGGACCTTAGTCAGCAAAGTAATGTCTCTGCTTTTGAATATGCTGTCTAGGTTGGTCATAACTTTTCTTCCAAGGAGTAAGTGTCTTTTAATTTCATGGCTGCAGTCACCATCTGCAGTGATTTTGGAGCAAAGTCTGACACTGTTTCCACTGTTTCCCCATCTATTTCCCATGAAGTGATGGGACCAGATGCCATGATCTTCGTTTTCTGAATGTTGAGCTTTAAGCCAACTTTTTCACTCTCCTCTTTCACTTTCCCCTGAACGAGCACAAATAAAATAATGTGTACTGCTCAGAGAGGTGGTTAAATTATTCCATTTCTAAAAGGACAGTAATTCATATGAATTTTTAAAAAGGATATATCTACAAAATATATCATTTCATGAAATCTCTTTTTAACATAACTTGTGCACTTCTAAACATCTAGAAAGACTAGATGTTTGAAATAAGGACTTAAGTTTATCCACTATACACACAGTAGTGTTGAATAAACTAGACACAGGTAACAATGGCTATATTCAAAAGTGTCCTCTACAAAGGAATAGTCTACTCTAGAATCTTTCATTTCTCCCAGTTCCTCCTTTCCACCATCCAGCCAACAGTGGGCGGTAAGTACAGGCACATATGTCACTTAGATGTGATTTGCAATTTCACTTCCAAAGATCCTTTTCAGAGGACAGCCTTTCAATGAATTTTAACACAAAGTGTACAAAATGTGTTAGTTTACTAACCTTATTTTTGTTATTCACTGGAAATTTCTTTAATATCTATAAACTAGATATTATAAAATTGGGACCCATTTGTCCAGTTAAACGAAATACATTAACATAAATGTTACTGAAATGTTCTAGGACACATCTTTTGCAACCTTCCCTCCCACCTCCCTCAACCCAATGAAAAAGAACAGAGTATACTGTTCAGACAAGAGGTTTAACAATTCCATTTCCAGTAAGTGGTGGATCTGTGCCGTTCATAAATGAAGGTGACCACAGCCTCAGGTGTGACACGGCCAAGCTACACAGCAAGGATCAAAGACCTATCCGTCCAGAGTGTTGACAGCAGGAATGGAGATCTCCCCTTACACATCTGAGCCAAGCAGCGGCCCAAGTAGGAAAGAAATATGAAGCTGTTTACAAAAGTGCTTCACTGTAACTGTGTAGAGGCTTTCACTCTTAAAATTAGATTTCAAAGAAATTTAGGAGAAAGGATAAATCAAGAAATATTCTAGGGAGTTCCAGTTCAAGATGGTGGAGCAGAAGCACACGAGCTCATCTCCTGCGAGAGCACCAAATCACAACTAGCTGTTGAACAACCATCGACAGGAAGACACTGGGACCACACACAAAAAAGAGATACCACACCTTTAAAGACAAAAAAGAAGCTGCAGCGAGACAGCAGGAGGGGAACAATCATGATAAAATCAAATCACATATCTGCCAGGTGGGTGGCCCACAAACTGGAGAATAATGATACCAAAGAAGTTCTCCCACTGTTGTGAAGGTTCTGAACCCCATGTCAGGCCTCCCAGGCTGGGGATCCGACAAAAGGACTGGGCACCCCCGGGGAATCTGACCTTGAAGGCCAGTGGGATTTGATTACAGGACATCCATAGGACTGGGGGAAACAGATTCCAGCCTTGGAGGGCACAAACAAATTCTTGTGCCCATCAAGACTGAGAAGGAGCAGCCACTCGACAGGAGACTGAACCAAACCTACCTGCTACTATAGGAGGGCTCCCGTGGAGGCATGGGTCAGCAGGGGCTCGCCACAGGGCTGGCAGCACTGGAGCAGCTGTCCTGGAAAGTCCCCATTGTCTTAAGCCCTCTTGGAGGTCACCATTAACCCTATTATAGAGCCCTGAATCAGCAAACTAAAATTGACAGGAATGGGTGAATTTAACTCAGATGACCATTATATTTACTACTGAGGGCAGGAATCCCTTAGGAGAAATGGAGTAGCCATCATGGTCAACAAAAGAGTCCGAAATGCAGTACTTGGATGCAATCTCAAAAATGACGGAATAATCTCTGTTTGTTCCCAAGGCAAAGCATTCAATATCACAGTAATCCAAGTCTATGCCTCAACCAGTAATGCTGAAGAAGTTGAAGTTAAACGGTTCTATGAAGACCTACAAGACCTTTTAGAACTAACACCCAAAAAAGATGTCCTTTACATTATAGGGGACTGGAATGCAAACGTAGGAAGTCAAGAAACACCTGGAGTAACAGGCAAATTTGGCCTTGGAATGCGGAATGAAGCAAGGCAAAGGCTAATAGAGTTTTGCCAAGAGAACACACTGTGTCATACCAAACACCCTCTTCCAACAACACAAGAGAAGATTCTACACATGGACAGCACCAGATGGTCAACACCGAAATCAGATTGATTATAGTCTTTGCAGCCAAAGATGGAGAAGCTCTATACAGTCAGCAAAAACAAGACTGGGAGCTGACTGTGGCTCAGAACATGAACTCCTTATTGCCAAACTCAGACTTAAATTGAATAAAGTAGGGAAAACCACTAGACAATTCAGGTGTGACCTAAATCAAATTCCTTATGATTATACAGTGGAAGTGAGAAATAGATTTAAGGACCTGGATCTGATAGAGAGAGTGCCTGATGAACTATGGACTGAGGTTTGCGACATTATACAAGAGACAGGGATCAAGACCATCCCCATGGAAAAGAAATGCAAAAAAGCAATATGGCTGTCTGGGGAGGCCTTACAAATAGCTGTGAAAAGAAGAGAAGCGAAAAGCAAAGGAGAAAAGGAAAGATATAAGCATCTGAATGCAGAGTTCCAAAGAATAGCAAGGAGAGATAAGAAAGCCTTCTTCAGTGATCAATGCAAAGAAATAGAGGAAAAGAACAGAATGGGAAAGACTAGAGATCTCTTCAAGAAAATCAGAGATACCAAGGGAACATTTCATGCAAAGACGGGCCCAATAAAGGACAGAAGTGGTATGGACCTAACAGAAGCAGAAGATATTAAGAAGAGGTGGCAAGAATACACAGAAGAACTGTACATAAAAGATCTTCATGACCAAGATAATCACGATGGTGTGATCACTCACCTAGAGCCAGACACCCTGGAATGTGAAGTCAAGTGGGCCTTAGAAAGCATCACTATGAACAAAGCTAGTGGAGGTGATGGAATTCCAGTTGAGCTGTTTCAAATCCTGGAAGATGATGCTGTGTAAGTGCTGCACTCAATATGCCAGCAAATTTGGAAAACTCAGCAGTGGCCACAGGACTGGAAAAGGTCAGGTTTCATTCCAATCCCAAAGAAAGGCAATGCCAAAGAATGCTCAAACTACCACACAATTGCACTCATCTCACACGCTAGTAAAGTAACGCTCAAAATTCTCCAATCCAGGCTTCAGCAATACGTGAACCGTGAACTCCCTGATGTTCAAGCTGGTTTTGGAAAAGGCAGAGGAACCAGAGTTCAAGTTGCCAACATCCACTGGATCATCGCAAAAGCAAGAGAGTTCCAGAAAAACATCTATTTCTGCTTTATTGACTATGCCAAAGCCTTTGACTGTGTGGATCACAGTAAACTGGAAAATTCTGAAAGAGATGGGAATCCCAGACCACCTGACCTGCCTCTTGAGAAACCCATATGCAGGTCAGGAAGCAACAGGTAGAACTGGACATGGAACAACAGACTGGTTCTAAACAGGAAAAGGAATATGTCAAGGCTGTATATTGTCACCCTGCTTATTTAACTTCTATGCAGAGTACATCATGAGAAATGCTGGGCTGGAAGAAGCACAAGCTGGAATCAAGATTGCCGGGAGAAATATCAATAACCTCAGATATGCAGATGACACCACCCTTATGGCAGAAAGTGAAGAGGAACTAAAAAGCCTCTTGAAGAAAGTGAAATTGGAGTGAAAAAGTTGGCTTAAAGCTCAACATTCAGAAAACGAAGATCATAGCATCTGGTCCCATCACTTCATGGGATACAGATGGGGAAACAGTGGAAACAGTGTCAGACTATTTTTTTGGGCTCCAAAATCACTGCAGATGGTGACTGCAGCCATAAAATTAAAAGCACTTACTCCTTGAAAGGAAAGCTATGACCAACCTAGATAGCATATTCAAAGGCAGAGACATTACTCTGCCAACAAAGGTCCATCTAGTCAAGGCTATGGTTTTTCCAGTGGTCATGTATGGATGTGAGAGTTGGACTGTGAAGAAAGCTGAGCGCCAAAGAATTGATGCTTTTGAACTGTGGTGTTGGAGAAGACTCTTGAGAGTCCCTTGGACTGTAAGGAGATCCAACCAGTCCATTCTGAAGATCAGTCCTTGGTATTCTTTGGAAGAACTGATTTTGAAGCTAAAACTCCAGCACTTTGGCGACCTCATGCGAAGAGCTGACTTATTGGGAAAGACTCTGATACTGGCAGAGATTGGGGGCAGGAGGAGAAGGGGACGACAGAGGATGAGATGGCTGGATGGCATCACCAACTCGATAGACCATGAGTTTGGGGGAACTTTGGGAGTTGGTGACAGAGAGGTCTGGCGTGCTGCAGTTCACGCAGTAGCAAAGAGTCAGACATGCCTGAACAACTGAACTGAACTGAGAGCCCTTAAACCCAGGGCTGGGTCACCTCAGGCCAAACAACTACCAGGGAGGGGGCACACCACCACCAATCAGCAGATAATTGGATTAAAGCTTTAGTGAGCAAAATCCAATTTTTCCCATTACCAGTCCCTTCCATCAGAAAGCCTATACCAGCCTCTTATCCTCCTCCATCAGACAGCAGACAGAAGCAAGAAGGATCATAATCCCACAGTGGCTGAACATTACAGAAAGTTAATCACAAGGAAAAAGTAGAAAGTTATGTCCCAGATAAAGGGACAAGATAAATCCCCAGGGGAAAAAAAAAACAAAAACCCTAAATGGAGAGAAGCAATCTTTCAGAAAAAGAATTCAGAATAATGATAGTGATGATCCAGGATCTTGGGAAAACAATGGAGAAGATGCAAGAAATGTTTACCAAAGACCTACAAGAACTAAAGAACTAACAGAAACAAATACACTAGAACGAATCAATAGCATGTATGCACTTCCACTTACAGCATCACTCTGCTTAAGCCCCCAAATTGTATGTAGTTACTTTATATTGTTAGATTAATCATATTCCCATTATGGCTGGCAACTGTAATCATCTTTATTTTTTGTCTGTTGATTGTGAAATTTGATAACCACCTTTTGCTACTGTGATTATGTTAACTACTACCTAACCATATCATGATTGGTCAACAGAAAAACAATAGAATTCTATATCACCAAACTATCATAGTTTAGTTTGTAATCACTTTTTAAAATCCAGATGCATATCAGAATTATCTTGGAATTTTTTGAAAAATACAAATGCCCAGGTATTGCTTTTTTTCTCCAAAGCTCCAGATATGTTTCTAATGAGCAGCCATGTTTAAAAACAACTGGACTACATGAGAATCTTTTACTTTTACCTAGCTTACCTTCTTCTACTTCATATTCAGTGCTCCCACTTCATTTAGTTTTCCAGTGTCTCTCTCTCTTCTATGTTCTTTCTCAAGTTTTTATCAATTGTAGCAGAAAATCTTTTGAATACATATATATAAATAGCATGTATAACATATATATCTTAGAAAACTTTTGAATTTTTGCCTAACTAAAAAATAGAGAACTCTTTACATTAAAAAAATTTTTTAATAGTACTGGTGAAGAGAGATAAAAAAAATAAGAGATGTTTGTTTGTAGTCCAAGTTTTTGTTATTACTTTTTGCTAAGAAATGCTTCTCTTCCTGAGATTCCAAAGCTTCTGAAAATAACAAAATGGAAGGGACAGGGAAGAAATTCACTTGTGAATGGTTAAATATATGGTACCTTTAGCCTTTAAATAAAAGCAAGATTCTGTCACCAACACACACACTACTGTACTGGCACAACACTATATTTTTTTTCCATCTTCAAACTAGATTATTAAAATATCCAGTTGAAGGAGACAAGCCCAGTTAACACTGCAGACAAGATGCCTTCATGTTGAGAACTTAATAGCAGAGGTGGGCTGGAAGGGCATTCCGACATTCAGTGTATAGCATGAGAAAGCATCCCCATAAGAAATACCCACTTACAAAATACTCCAACAGAACAGATTTATCTTCACATGTCTGTCTCGCCACCTTGAACATGACCCTTTCAAAGACAGGGAACATCAACTCTCTTATTTCCAGTGCTGAGCACATTCGGCCTGGCAAGACAGTTGCCTTGATGGGTAGGAACACAGGCCCTGGGGGCATTCAGCCAGGGATGTGTGACCTTGAACATCTCCAGGTAAGACTGAGATCACAGGACAACTTCGATCAAAGAATAGAATTCAATTGAGCAAACCTTAAAGATCTTACTGGTTTATTCAATGTTTCATAAATCAGGTAGCATACAAATTAACATACAGAAAGAAACACCAAGAAGCTGTACAAACCAACTTTTATAGGGGACTTCCTTGGTGGTCCACTGGTTAAGACTCCACACTCCCAATGCAGGGGACCCGGGTTCAATCCCTTGTCAGGGAACTAGATCCCTGCATGCCACAACTTAAGACCCAGCACAGCCAAATATACATAAAATCTTTCATAGGTAGAAGGGAGCAAGAACAAGAAGTCATACTAGCCCCAAAACAGGTTGGTTATTGCAAGATTACTCTCCTGGAGGAGGTGGCAGGGGTCTAAAAAGCAAGTGACCTAACTAGTGCTAACTACTGCTTATCAGGTGATTCCTGACTTGCTGATTTAAGATTCCATTTCTAGGAGAGCCAAAACCATAATTAAATCAGGTCTTAGTTTGATGACATGAGGCTTAGTATCATCAGCCCCATTTGGGGACTGTTGTCTTATTTCTCATCAGGCCTCATGAGGACCAGATGGGTCCTACATGTGCTCGGGAAGGCATCTATCTGCCCTCATGACCACTGATGCCCTTCTATCCAGTGTCACAAGAGGCTTGGCCTACAGGCTGAGCATACAGGCTTCCTAGCCCACTGGCTTCACCTCCGGACAAGTGCAGTTTGGGTGCTGGAGGGCAGAGGCTGGTGTATTTGTCTACTTCTCTGTTTTGAATGACATCTCCTGTTTCATCTGTTTCTTCTTTTTGATTCTAGGTCTCCACACAGCCCTTCCTTCACAACCAAGGCAGATACCCCACCCCAGCTCTGAGGAAGCAATCAACTCCAGCCTCCACGGTAGTGGGGGTGCTGGCTCATTGGGCTCAGGGTTACCCCATCTACCTGCTTTCATCTCTTTCTAGACCTTTACTGGAGAAGGAAATGGCAATCCACTCCAGTATTCTTGCCTAGGGAATCCTGTGGACCGAGGAGCCTGGTGGGCTGCTGTCTATGGGGTCGCACAAAGTCGGACACGACTGAAGCGACTTAGCATGCATGCACGCATTGGAGAAAAAAATGGCAACCCACTCCAGTATTCTTGCCTGGAGAATCCCAGGGACAGAGAAGCCTGGTGGGCTGCCATCTATGGGGTTGCACAAAGTCAGACACGACTGAAGCGACTTAGCAGCAACAGCAGCGGACCTTTATTACCAGCTCAGGGTATTAATTTCCCTCTGTAGAACCACCTTTATTTTCTTAACTGAACCCGGATTCTTAACCACTGGACCACCAGGGTGCTCCATTTCAGCCTAATTTTGACTGAATTTTAGGATTGGAATCACAAAGTTACAATTTGCACTTTTCTGTCTTGCTTCCTTTGCTCAAAACTGTTTCCAATTCATCCAGTCTCTTGCTTATAACTGCATCTCATTCAGCTTCACTGTATATTCCACTGTGTATATAACTACACTACAATTGATTTGAGCACTCTGTTGTTGATGGACACTTGGGCTGCTTCCAGTCTGGGGCCATTCAAGAAGGATGCTATAAACACTTGTGTCCAGGCCTCCTACAGCATGCCGGGTATCACATGAGGGTACCCATTAGGGTATCCACGGACAAATGGAACTGTGGGGTACAGGTAAATATGTTGAACTTCATCGGAGTGACAGTCTCCAAAAGTAGTCGAACCAGTAAACTAAACAAATAAGAGTAAGAGACGAAACAAACCAAAACAAAACCACCCCGCAGTCAATTGACAGGTCTCCACAAACGGAGTTCCCACCACCCTCCTCCCACTCGGGTCCCCAGGACCACGAAATCCGTCAAGGCAAGAAGCTTCGCATCTTACTAAGATCTCTGACAATCGCTGAGGAAACCTTATGAGGTAGGCGAGACCAGGGTCATGACCCCCAGGACCTAGAAAAAACCAGGGCTTCAGAAAAGCCATGCGACCGGCTCCCGAGGCACACCCCTGTCAACCTCCCGGGCCCCAGAATCCCCGGCCCAAAGCACTCGATGCAACGACCCCACGGCCCCCAAGAACTCGACTCCACGGTCCCCGAGCCCAGAGCACCCGACCCCACGGCCCCCAAACACCCGACTCCACAACCCACGCCCCCGAGTAACCGACTCCACGGTGCCTCGGTCCCAGAGCTCCCGACCCCAGAACACTCAACCCCACGACCTCATGGCCCCACGGCCCCCAAGCACCCGACCCGACGGTCCCTGGCCCCAGAGTGCATGGTCCAGGGCCCGGCTGACAGAAAAGCCTCTCCCAGGAACCAAGAGCACCCGCCCCAAGCCGCGTACGCAGCCCACGAAGCACCCGCCCTCCTTCCGCCCAGGGCCGGGACGCGCCCGGGTGTAGGTAACGCACGATCCGAAGCCGCGCTTTCGCCACTTCCCTGGACTGCCGCTGCAGAAAATCCACACCAAAAAACCGCTTTACTCTGATTACCGAAGTTCCTAACGTGGCGGCACCTCCGAATGCGAAAAGCTGGAGTCAAATATTTTCTAGAGGCTCAAACGACGCGAGTGGATTAACTAATCAGTGGAATCTGCTCGCCGGAAGTAGGGCTGCACCTCCCCGGAAGTTGCGCTCCTCCATTTTATTGCCCGCAATGGCGGCAGTGTCTAGTTTGGGGCCGGGATGCGGAGCTCTTGACTGAGCGGGTAGGCCAAGCGGAGGCTTCAGGGACATCGGCCGCGGCGCAGAAGAAAACCAGTCTGGACGCTGTCATGTACGGCGCGAGCGGAGGCCGCACCAAAACCGAGAGGAAAAGCGGCGCGAAGGAGGAGACCGGGCCCGGCGGTGCCGGCGGTGGGGGGAACCGAGTGGAGCTGCTGGTCTTCGGCTATGCCTGCAAGCTGTTCCGAGACGATGAGAGGGCCCTGGCCCAGGAACAGGGACAACACCTCATCCCCTGGATGGGGGACCACAAGATCCTCATCGACAGGTCGGTTCCTCCCCCCACCCGCCGGTCCTCCCCTTCCCTCGCCCGCTTGATTTCGTCTGATGTTGACTTGATGGCCGGGACTGAAAGGGGTTTTCTGGAGTCATCGGGGATTTGGGGGACACCCCTCCCCTGTCCTCACATCCCCCTGGTTTTGGGGGGGGAGGGGATGGTGAAACCTGCCCTAAAGGCACTGGCTGGAGCTGCGTGCCGCGTCTGTCGCCGGAGGGATCGTCTCTGCTCCCGCAGCCCCTCACGACCCCTCACTCTTGTCGCTGGGTTGCAGTTGCCACTCCGGGCAGTGGAAGCTGCCCGGGCCCTGGGCCTCTCCTGACCGGCGCTCTGGGGCCCTCGGCGCTCCCACAGCTCCGTGTGGTGGGAGGGCAACCCGAAACGCCGCAAGCTGATGTCGCGATTAGAGACCTCTTGGACCCCAAGAGTTGGCTTTGAACCTCTCTTATCCCCAAGGCTCTCTGTGGAGCGCCCGTATTTTGCCGTCACGACATTTGATTACCCCCCTCCCATTCCTCCCCGTTCCTGTGTTAATCCGATGAGTTTCACAGATTGAGGCTGAAGTTGCCAATCACTGAAGGCCAGTTGACTTTTTGCAGACACTGGCCTTGCTCTTAGAGGTACTGTTCTTAGGGCCGGTTTCACTGTCTCTTAAAACTGAAGGGTAGAGCTGAGACAGAGGTGTGTTCTTTTCAAATCAAACATGCTTTTAGGTAGTCACTCTGGAGGGTGTTTGGCCACTTTGGACAGAGGGGTCATGGGACTGGAGTTTCTGAAGATGTTTGATTTGAAAAGGATGACCTTACATGATGTAGGTTTTTGCTCCCCTCCCCTCCCATGTTTTCAGTCCCTCTTTCTCCTTGGAATTTTTGTTTGTGGGTTTGGTTTTTGCCAATTTGGCAACTCTGCTTCTGGGGCCCAGACTGAAAAGTAACCGTGACCAACCATTAAACTGTGGAATAGTCTCTCCGATGAAGGAAGCCCATCGTTTGAGACAATTAAAACTGGATTCTACAAAGCCCTGGAACCTGACTATAGGGATGACCTCTGAGCTGGCCAGAATGGACACATTAGTGACCAAACGCCTTTTCCATCCCCGACGTTTCCACTTGGAGTTAGATCTAGACAAGAAGAACTCGTGGAGGGAGGGTTGCCAGCTCAGGTCTGGACCTGAGGGCCCCGGCACTCTGCTCAAGCATGCTGTACCTTTAAACCATGGTTTCTATTGAATGATGCTGCCTGAGTTGTCAGGCGGCTTCCTTTTGAAAAGTGTTACTTGTGGTATTGTTAAAATTTGATAAGCAAGGAACTCTGAGCTTTTTATGCAGTTTTCCATATCATTCTGTACATGATGTGAGTTAGGTCTTCCAAAACCAGTGGGGAGCAAACGCTACACATGTAGATGTGTAATATTTTAAGATAATGATCTACATTTGTAAGTTAAGGAGGTTTACAGCATAGTACAAATAATTTTTAAATTTAATAATATGCAATAACTTGGCTACCCTGAAATATTTGGCCTTTTTTCCTGTAAATGTCTTTTTCCCCCTATATTTTCTAGTCCTCATTACAAAAGTCAGCATTAAAAAATTAAGCAGACTTTTGTCTCTCTAACATCTGTTTCTGCAACCCTAAATCTGAGTGTTTTAAGTGAAATTCCCTAATTCACTCATTATCTGAGAGTTGCACTTTGACAGCATCTTCATTGAACTTTTTGTATTTTAAGCATAGCAGAAAGTGCTTCCTTAGTCTTCATCTGGCCAACATACCTATGGGTCCACGCAAGTGCACATGGATGTGTGTTCATGTATGTTATATCCTGGGGGCATAAAGTTTAGAAGCACATATTTTATACTGCATCTTCTAATAGTTTTGCTCTGTTTCTAGTGAACCTCCTTAAACTGCACGTATATGTCACTGTTCCTATGTATGTGTGTCTCTCTATCACATAACCCAGCACTTATTTCCTCAGCCAAGTGGCTAGGGGGCGAGCCTAGCCAAGATTTTACCTCCAATGGACGCAAGTTTCTTTGGTGAAGATCTCTCCTGAGAGTTCGGGACTAGCAGAAAGAAGCGAGGAAATTTCGACCGTTTGGTTCTTACGGATAGGTATTTATGTATTCGGTTTGTGTGAATGTAAGCTATGATATTTGACTTTTCAGAAAAAAAAGTTTTTTCTTTTCTTTTTTTTTTTTCCTTACAAATGGCATTGAATGGTTAACCAAACCATAAAGGGTAAGAACTGCCACTGAAGTGGATACCATTTAAGCTATTAAAGGATTGTTTACCTTTAATTATAAGTTTTATCACATGTTAGAAAGGAATTTAGACTTTGTTAAGATAACTTGAGTTTAAAAGTAGGTGAGATATGACTAGCCAAATTAAATATAATGAGAAGCATTTTTATGTTTGCTTTAATATTTTTATTTATTTTAATTGGTAAGTATACATAGAAAACGTCACACACGAACCAACCCAAACGTTAATTTCTTCCCCTTGACCAGCATGTTCATATTACAGATATGATGGGCGCGGTCACCTGCATGACCTTTCTGAGTACGATGCTGAGTATTCCACATGGAACAGAGATTACCAGCTCTCCGAAGAGGAGGCACGAATAGAGGCCCTGTGTGATGAAGAGAGGTATTTAGCCTTGCATACGGACTTGCTTGAGGAGGAGGCAAGGCAAGGTACTGCTCAAGAAAAACTTACTTAAGCAACAAACTTTTTAAAAAATTTTTAAGTATTTAAAAGTTTACTCCCATTCATTTTTTTATACTCACTCTTTCTGATATTATCTTGACAGTACCCAGTGGATTGGAAAAACAGCAGTCTTTGCGTTCTGAGAGGACCTCAGGATAGTTTATATATAGAGCCACAGAGAATTTTCCCAGCTTTTGAGGGCAGACTGGGATTTGAAAAAACAAAAACCAAACTCTTTAACTGTTCTTCTTTAACAGTATCGTATAAATTAAAATTGATGTTCTTGTCTTTGCCGTAACAATCTTTCATACAGTTCTTAATCCCCAAGTTTCTCAGCAGGAAGAAATTTTCCACAAAAGACGTGTAATCCGCTGTCTGTGGTAAACATGTACTGGCAAAAGTACATATTGATAGATGTGAAGTGTGAAATTTTAAAAAACATTATTGCCTCGAAAAGAGGTTGGAAAAAGTGTGTTGTGTGCTTTACTGATAGCCACAACTTTAGAAATATATAAAATGTTTCTCAGTAAATTTCTGCTTCTGTTAACATAATTCTCATTTTTGTTCAAGAGGAAGAATACAAGCGGTTGAGTGAAGCACTGGCGGAGGACGGGAGCTATAATGCAGTGGGATTCACGTACGGCAGTGATTACTATGACCCATCCGAACCCACGGAGGAAGAAGAACCTTCCAAACAGAGAGGTGAGGTGAGGGGGCTGCCCGGGTGATGATGTTGGGCAGGCGCTGCGTGTAACCGTAGAGTCTTCAAAGCACGATTACGGGCACTAAACAGCCACAGTGTCACCATGGGACAGAGAGGAAACGTGATTGATGTTAGGGTAAAACAAAGCTAAGAAGTAGGAAAGGAATTGTTGTTGGAAGTGGGGAATGAATTCAGAGTTCAGTTATCTTCCAAGGATCTGGTTGCCTTTTCCTTTCTTGCTTTTGGATTCATGGAGCAGGAAGTTACTCTGAATTCTGTGTATGGAATGTATGGACAGTATATGTGTTGAAATCCACAGTTCTCAGGTCTTGAAGGGACAGGCATTAACCACTCTCCTGCTAACCTGCTTCCTCATAGCCACTCCATGAGTGAAATAATGACAAGTGTCCAGTGGAAGGACACCTGTGGAGTCAGTTATTATCAAACAGAAGATAGCACAGGGTGTCCTGGTTAGGCTCGATAGGCCCTAGGACATAGACTTACCACAGTATTTTAAAGTAAGTAATATTTACCTAGAAATAAAGCTTCTAAATGTATGCCTTTTTGGATTAACTCTGAATGTTTTTTTTAAATAAACGATGGTGCTACTAAAAGAAACTGGAGCTGTGCAATTCGAAAATAAACTCCATATTCACTTTGGTAAGCCCTGAGAGCACCTGTATAACAGCCCTGCATACTGATCAGTCATGAATTGTCAATAATGGTAACACACACTGGAAACATTAAGAGTGGATCACTTTATTCAGGATATTCTGTTTAAAGAGAAGAAGAGCTTCAGAAACCTATTCAAATGTTTGGAGTAATGAACTGGAATCACATCATAGAGAGATGGAATTCTGGAGCTAGCTGAACCTGTGATATGGACTTACTTATTGTTTTCTCCTCAAGTAAGAAATCTTCTGGCAAGTATGAAGTAACTGTGGCAGTTAATATTAAAATGCCATCTGCCCTGCACATTAAAATGCCTGTGCCCTGCAGCCACACTAGGGTTCTCCCAGCTTCTTCACCTCGGGGCATGACAGCAAGATGTGGGGGCCAGCTTATACAGACACTTGCCTCATTGCCCTTGCTTTCATTCTGCTCATTACTTTATGGCCATAGGAATCACTGTTGCACAGCTCTGTTCTGCAAGCTTCTCAAGAGTTTTCCCAGATGTAATTTTAATCCTATTGAGTTAAAGCCTAGTTAAGGTATTAAACACCTTCTAGCATTGACTTTTGAATCTGAGCAGACCTCAGAAGCTAGGGTGCAGTGGACGTGTTCTTGCAGGTTTGAGAAGCATACACTCATTCCTTAATCTGGAATAAGTCATCCATCTTAGGATTCCGGACAGTTCCAACTTTGTTGTTGTCTCTGAGCCTTGTACATTCTGTGTGCTTTAAATATGCAGTGTTCGATCAGAAGGAAGGAATGCACACTCTCTCCATTTCACAATGGAAGAACTGAGAGTCATAGAACCCAGATGTCTTTTGCAAGGTCAATCGACTATTTTGGGAAAATCTACAGTGATGGTTTCTTAACATTTTAGATTGGGGATCAGCAAACTATGACTGAAGACCCAGTTGGCGCATTTCTGTGAAGTTATATTGGAACAGCCATGCTCATTTGTCCCTGTTTTGTCTGTGTGGCTTCTGCACTTCATTGACAAAGTGGAGTTGTTGAGACAGAGGCCACCTGGCCAAAAAGCCAGGAATATTTACTGTCTGGCTTTTTGCAGAAAGATGTCGCAAATGCCTGTTCTAGGTGTTGGGCACCTGTCTCAGTGTAATTGTTGGGCTACCTGATGTCAAATATGGTTAGATTATTGAAAACACTTCAGTATTCTTGCCTGGGAAATCGCATGGGCAGAGGAGCCTGGTGGGTTACAGTCCATGGGGTTGCAAAAGATTTGGACACAGCTTAACAACTAAATAACAACAACATTGAATTTTAAGAACTTCAGTGTGGCTTAGTTTCTCTTCCAAGTTTTAGTGTGTTTTCTCTTTAATGTAAATTCTCCATATTTAAAATCTTATTTCTGTAACCACATTCTCAGAACTTTGCTTTGTGTGCTGATTTTTTTAATGGAAGTTGGGCCCCTGTAAAACTTACAGCTCAACTTTTAATTTACACTAGTATAAATAAAATGCCACATATACAAATAACATGTACGCATGCACACACACACATACATACACATACTTTTTAAATAGAATATAGTTTGGTACCCAGTACCACTAACAACCAGATTGTATTTTACTGCTGCATTATCTTACAGTCTAAAATTTTAATTTTTGTTTGTTTTTCTGAGTCACCAACATGTCTCAATATTCTTTGATTTACAAAAATGCCATACAGTTGGCCATTGAGCAACAGAGGTGTGAACTGGGGAGGTCTGCTTATCCTCAGATTTTTTTCTTCCTTCAATAAAAAGCAGTATTGTGCTGTTGGTCAAATCCAATACAGAGGACCAGCTCTGGGACTTGAGCGTCCCCGGATTTTGGTGCCCCTGCAGACACTGAGGGGCGACTGCACTGTCCTGGTGTTCGACTGCTGTGAATCCTGGTGATATTAACCAGAAGCCTTCGACGGTGCCTTTAGTTCTGTGTAACTTCTCTCTTCCCTTTCAGCAGCTTACTGTTTCCAGCCCAGTTCCATCCTTTATTTTCACAGGTTTTCATCATCATCTATCCCTTTTTTTAACAAGAAAAGATTTAAATTTATTTGAATCTTAGTTAGCATTACAAAAGTTGCTTTTTATTTTGTACTACTAAAACCATTTTTCTGTGAAGAAAAGTATGTGTAAGAACAGAGCAAATCTGTAACCTACCTGTTCCAAATAGCTCTTTTGCTCTGAGTTCCTTTATTTTTGAGAACAGCTTAGCACTAAGGAAAGGCTGTTTGAACAAAGTTTATACCACTTTGTCATTTTAGGGAGATACAGTAAAGTTATACTTTTATATATTCACACCTTTGGCCTCATTCCCAAAGAAATTTGGGGATTTTAAGCTGTTGCTTGGCATGTTGCAAACCGGTGTTTCTAATACTTACAAGTTCTCCTGTGTCATTTGGTTACTGAAGCTGAAGAGATGGGTTGCTGATTACAGGGAGCTTTCAGGCCATAGTAAGTCTTCAGTTCTTGGGAGAGAACAAGGGTATGTGAGCTTGTGAACAGTGGTGAATACTCTTACAAACCAATCTGTGTCTCATCAGACTGCAGTCAGCAAGTCTTTTGTACTGTGAAGCCTGTATAAAATTGCTTCTTGGCTTCGCAGAGAATTAAGTTTGAAATGGTTGTCTCTTCACGAGAATCCATTATGTACAATGGAGATATTTGTTTTGATGAAGACTTAATGTTTTTTTCACATCATCTTTTTTGAAGAAATAAGTAGATGTGAAATTCTTAAAAATGTTAGCTTGGTTTTCTAGTAGTATGTTTTCATATATTTCACTATATCCTCTTAAATTGTTCATTAAATTGAGATGTATATAGATACCTTAGAATTCAGAAAGTTGCAGTGTTTGGTGTCTTGTCTGACTTCCAGTAGACAGATGTTTGTTAAGTGAACCGTTAAACAAGAAATGAAAATAGACATACATCTGATTATTTGTGAAGAGAGAGGTGGTTTGCTTGGGTGGAGAGGTCTTGGCAGTTACATGCAGGGATTTTATGGTTCAGTGATGAAAACAGCCATCTTGCAGTTGAGCACCCTGTGCTGTGCTTGGCCCTCTGGGGAACCCACCCAGATAGTGTGGGGGGTGGGCTCAGCAGATCAGAGGGGCTGGGAAGGAGGAGAGCTGAAAGTGTGTCTGCCTGCTGCGTGCAGAGCCTTGGGGTGGAAGCGCTCTCGTGCGTTGTCTCACTGCGCCTGCACCGTGGCCCTGGAGTCCGCGCTGCCACTCTGTCAGTACTAGGAGGAAGCAGACAAGAACGAGGGAGGCATGGCCCCATGCTGCACCAGCCCGGCCCCCCTGGGACCTGGTGAGGTGCTTTTGCTGACAGGTAGTACAGTGAACACAGAATAGAGAGTGGAAGTGTTTCTGGGAGCTGATGTACGACAAGACCACGAGGGGCCAGGTGATGCTCCTGCCGCTCTCCCCTCCATTGTTGCTTACTGATGGTGGTGCCCTCTTTTTAGGTTGTGGTTCTGAAGTTTTACGTTTTCTTTTTATACAGAAAAAAATGAGGCTGAAAATTTGGAGGAAAACGAGGAGCCTTTCATTGCCCCATTAGGACTGAACGTGCCGCCTGATGTGGAGCTGGTAGGTGTCTTTGTCCTTCACGTTGCTATTCACCGCTGTTAGCACTTACCGGGAAGTACTCATGTGAGAGCCTCACCACAGTCACAGCCGCCTTACAGTTTGTGTGATGCTTTACAATATTTTTGAGTTAATGGAGGAAAGCTCATCACACACCACCTACTTTTCTCTAAAGAAAAAGAGAAACACTACAGTAGAATCACTAGACCAGAGCATCGGGGGCTCGGAAACTGGCTCACTCTCAGAGACCATGTGGTTGAATCCCCAGGTTTTACCAGCGCAGAAAAACCTAGTCAGAATTCCTGGTGAGGAGACTGTTAGCCACGTTTAGGTGTAAAAACCCTCTTGCTCAAAGCAGCTTGGCTTCAGTAAAGTTGCTCTGGCCTATCTTTCTCTAATGTAGTTTTTGTGGGCACTTAAGATTTAAGTGTCTGGAGAAGGCGATGGCACCCCACTCCAGTACTCTTGCCTGGAAAATCCCATGGACGGAGGAGCCTGGTGGGCTGCAGTCCATGGGGTCGCAAAGAGTCGGACACGACTAAGCGACTTCACTTTCACTTTTCACTTTCATGCATTGGAGAAGGAAATGGCAACCCCCTCCAGTGTTCTTGCCTGGAGAATCCCAGGGACGGGGGAGCCTGGTGGGCTGCCATCTGTGGAGTCACACAGAGTCGGACACGACTGAAGCGACTTAGCAGCAGCAGCATCAAGATAAGTGTCTTCACCTTGACATTCCCTTGGCACACTTCCGCCTGGTTTTCCTCTCTAGTATGTCAAGACCCTGTGGTATCTCCAGGCAGCCCCTGCACTCAGGAGGAACACCTGGGTGGCCTCCTCTCCACCTTAGTGCCCTGCAGCTGGTTACTGGCGGAGTTGGATTAATCTCACCTCGCCTGGCTATTTCAGCTACATTTGGTTAAGGTTACATTGTAACAGGCCTCATCAAGGGTTCTCCACCTGTTACCTCATTTAATGCTAGTGATCCTATGAAGTAGCTTCCTGTTACCATCTCTCTTTCACAGATGGAGAAAGAAGTTGGGTCACACACAGCAGGCAGGAACTCTGACTCACAGTCTTTTGACTGTCGGGCTGTCATGAATTGCTATGCTTTGTAGGATCCCTACATGTTTATTAGGGATGTTTGAAACATTTTTGTTGCATGTACATACCCAGAAAAGGGCTATTTGTGCTCACTGTAAAGTTTTTTCTTTGGCATCTTCCTGCCATGGATGTGGGTATTCCAGGTCGTTCTGTGTGTCCCGCTGTAGTATCACTGATAATCAGTGGACGTTGAAAACTCACAGAAGTCTTTTGCATTCTCCTCACGTGTGCATGACACCTCCCATATTTAGTGCAGCATGGATTTGATGGTTCTTCCTCTTTGGTTTTGGTAATTTACAGTTTTATTATTTTTCTGTTGACCAGTCATGATACAGTGGTATTAAGTGAGTAATAGTTACATAATCACAGTAGAGAAAGATGTTTATCAATCAGTGACCAGACAAAAAGTAAAAGATGATTACAGTCACAAGCCATAATGGGAACATGATTAACCTCACAGTAATTACATACAGTTTGGGGGGTGAAGCAGAGTGATGTGGTAAATGGAGGTGCATACATGCACATGATTTCATCTGCCCAGTCAGTCTCTGTCTTCTGGTTGGTGCATTTAATCCATTTACATTTAAGGTAATTATAGATACTATGATCCTGTTACCATAGTCTTAATTGTTTGGGGTTTATCTTCTGTAGGTCTTTTGCTTCTCTTGTGTTTCCTGCCTGAAGAAGTTCCTTTAGTATTTGTTGTAAAGCTGGTTTGGTGTTGCTGAATTCTTTTAACTTTTGGTTGCCTGGAAAGCTTTTGATTTTTGCATCGGATCTGTATGAGAGTCTTGCTGGGTAGGGAAATCTTGGTTGTAGGTTCTTCCCTTTCATTGCTTTAAATATATCTTGCCACTCCCTTCTGGCTTGTGGAGTTTCTGTTGAGAAATCAGCTGATAAACCTGATTGGAGTTTCCTTGTATGTTATTTGTTGTTTTTCCCTTGCTGCTTTTAATATTTTATCTTTCTCTTTAATTTTGGTCAGTTTGATTACTGTGTATCTCAGTGTGTTCCTCCTCGGGTATATCCTATCTGGGACTCTGCTTCCTGGACTTGGTTGATTGTTTCTTTTCCCTTGTTATAGGAAAGTTTTCAGCTATTTTCTCTTCAAATATTTTATCAGGTCTTTTCTCTCTCTCTCCTGCTTCTGGGACCCCTATAATGTGAATGTTGGTGTATTTAATATTGTCCCAGAGATCTCTTAGGCTGTCTTTTTTTTTTTTTTTTTTTTTCATTCTTTTCTCGTGTATTCTCTTCTGAGGCAGTGATTTCCACCATTCTGTCCTCCAGGTCATTTATCTGTTCTTCTGCCTCAGTTGCCTCAGATATTCTGCTGTTGATTCCTTCCAGTATATTACTCATCTGTTAGTTTGTTCTTGCAGGTCTTTGGTAAATATTTCTTGTATCTTCTCCATTGTTTTCCCAAGATCCTGGATCATCTTCACTGTCATTATTCGGAATTCTTTTTCTGGCGGATTCCTTTTCCACTTCATTTAGTTGTTTTTCTGGGGTTTTATGATGTCCCTTCATCTGGGATATAACTTTCTGCTTTTTCATTTTGATTAACTTTCTGTAATATGGTTTTTGTTTTAGCCGCTTTGGGACTGTGCCTCTTGCTTATTCTGTCTGCCTTCTGATAGGGGAGGCTAAGAGGCTTGTGTAAGCTTCCTGATGGGAGGGACTGGCATGGGAAAAACTGGGTCTTGGTCTGGTGGCCAGGCCCTTGCTTGCTGCTGCTGCTAAGTCGCGTCAGTCATGTCCAACTCTGTGCGACCCCATAGACGGCAGCCCACCAGGCTCTGCCGTCCCTGGATTCTCCAGGCAAGAACACCAGAGTGGGTTGCCAGTTCCTTCTCTAATACATGAAAGTGAAAAGTGAAAGGGCCTTGCTTAGTAAAGCTTTAATCCAGTTATCTGCTGATGGGTGGGGTTGCACTCCCTCCCTGCTAGTTGTTTGGCCTGAGGCAACTCAGCCCTGGCGTCTGCTAGCTCTATGGTAGGGGTAGTGGTGACTTCCACGAGGGCTTACACCAACGGGGACCCTCCCAACCTGATGCTGCCAGTGCCCCGGGCCCCACAGTGAGCCCCTGCCAACCCACACCTCCACAGAGGCCCCCAACTCTAGCAGGGAGTTTTGGTTCAGTCTCCTGTGGGGTCACTGCTCCTTTCCTCTGGGTCTTGGTGTGCCCTCCAAGACCGAAGTCTCTGTTTCCCCCAGTTCTGTGGAAGTCCTATAATCAAATCCCACTGGCCTTCAAGGTCAGATTCCCTGGGGGTGCCCAGTCCTTTTGTTGGATCCCCAGTCTGGGAAGCCTGATGTGGGGTTCAGAACCTTCCCAGCGGTGGGAGAACTTTGGTATTATTGTTCTCCAGTTTGTGGGCCACCCACTCGGTGGGCATAGGATTTGCTTTTATCGTGATTGTGCCTCTCCTGCAGTCTTGCTGCAGCTTCTTCTTTATCTTTAGATGTGGGGTATCTTTTTTGGGGGGTTCCAGTGTCCTCCTGTCGGTGGTTGTTTAACAGCTAGTTGTGATTTTGGTGCTCTCGCAGGAGATGAACACATGTCCTTCTGCTCCACCATCTTGAACTGAAAGTCTGCTCTCTTCTGATGTTATTATAAAATGGTCTCTTGAGTAGGAAATTGCTCTGTGTAGGAGCCAGTTGTGAGTGCTCACTGGGTCTCCAATGGACAGCTTGCTTTTCCTTTATGGTGATGTCAGTAGTAGATTTTTGATAATTACTGTGAATTGGAGCAGTGATCCGCTGTGTGCATTATACACACCCTGTCGTCTCCACGTTAGTGGAAGAGCTCTAGCAGACAGATGTCTGTGTCATATAGTCCATCTCAGTTACTAATGTTGAAACTGCTGGCATGTGTTTATGTGGACACATGCTGCCTGGGTGGGCAGGGGCTTCTCTAGCTCCTGGCCATGTGGGGCTGAGGATGGTAAAGAGAACAGGTGCTTTAGGGGTTCTTGGTTTCTAAATTAAGTTTTTGGTTTAGAACCCAATGGCTGCAGGGGCTCTGGGGTTTCGTGTGAAGCATCGGGAGCAGTTAAGAGGTCATGGCACCCTGGGGACGCGTGCTGGTGCAGGCTTGAGGCTGGCCACTTGTTTCAGGTCCAGCCCCTAGACTAGACGCAAGCCCCTCAGGTGGCCTCACAGCTCTATTTTAGCTTTTTATACTGACTCTGTGTGGCTACTTGTATGTTTCTTGGGAAATAAGGACCTAGTTTTTGCCAGAATATGTAGCCCAATGCTTGTCCTAACAGTGTTTGCAGTTACCTGTTCCTTTCCCAGGCTTTGTCACCTCCTGAGTTCTGCACACACCCAGGCCCGTTTGTGGTTGTTTTGTCTTGCACTGCAGGGAAGGTAGAGGGCATGTCTCAACCTGGTCTCTCACCCACCTGAGATGCCATGGACCTTCTGGGCCTGTCTGTTCTGTACCTTCTTTTGTTTCCCTCAAGCCATGGGGACTAGAAGTGCTGCTCCTCAGCACACCCATTTGAGTGTGTTTACATGGGAAATGCACTTTGTTGTTCAGTCACTCAGTCATGTCTGACTCTGCGACCCCATGGACTACAGCATGCCAGGCTTCCTTGTCCTTCACAATCTCCCAGAGTTTGCTCAGACTCATGTCCATTGAATCGGTGATGCCATCCAACCATCCCATCTTCTGTCATCCCCTTCTCCTCTTGCCTTCAATCTTTCCCAGTATCAGGGTCTTTTCCAGTGAGTTGGCTCTTTGCATCAGGTGACCAAAGTATTGGAGCTTCAGCTTCAGTATGAGTCCTTCCAATGAAATGTGCTTGTTTAACTTACTTTATGGACAAAAGGGAAAGGGGGAAGGATTCAATGCACAGTTCCCACCATGGGCTGGGTTTCCATCTAGTAGGTTAATAGCAACAGCGGCTAAGGAGTGTTCATTAAGCAGGTGCTGTGAGCCAGGCACTGTGCTGCTTGGCTCCTCAGTCCCCCTGACACCAGTATTTCTGTGACGGGGACACAGGCTAGAGGTGTCAAGAGTAGTGGCCCCAGGGCAGCCCAGAGCCATTGCAGAACTTGGGGCCACATGGTTACGCTTCGTTGAAGGTTGTTCTGATTAGAGCGTTAATTCTCACCATGTGTTCAGCTGGTGTGTTGCCACGGGATGGAGGCGGGGACAAATTTTATTTACCCATGTCCCTGTGGAGTTCGTGTGTTTTCTCAGGAGATTGTGAGGACTGTTCGTGTATGATGAGCGCTAACTAACCCCTGGTCCAGCACGTGTTGTTCATGTTTGTTCTTCTGGTACTTTGTCTCTTAACTGTTTGTCCCTCTTTCCATGCAGAACTTAAATGTATTTTTAAAAACACATATGTCACCATGTTCCCTTCTGGCTTCAGGATTTTGAATCTGGTTTCAGTAGACCTTTCCACCCGTGACAGCCCTATATTCCGTGCTGTTAGATCCATAGTTTTGTTTTTACAATGCAGTTCATGACTCAATCTGATGTTTATTTGGGGCTGTGATCACAGAGGGCTGATAGTTCAGTTGATAAAGAATCCGCCTGCAATGCAGGAGACCCCAGTTCGATTCCTGGGTCAGGAAGATCTGCTGGAGAAAAGATAGGCTACCCACTCCAGTATTCTTGGGCTTCCCTTTTGGCTCAGCTAGTAAAGAATTCACCTACAGTGCGGGAGACCTGGGTTCGATCCCTGGGTTGGGAAGATCCCCTGGAGAAGGAAATGGCTACTTACTCCAGTATTCCGGCCTGGAGAATTTGATGGACTGTATAGTCCACAGGGTCACAAACAGTTGGACACAACTGAACGACTTTCACTTTCATTATCACAGTGGAGGAAAGGGCCAGCCCAGCTGCTCCTGGGGTTCCTCACTTATTCACCCCATGTGCCACCCAGTCTGGCCCCTCATTTTCCCCCAGCTCCTGGATCTGAGCTCCAGTCTTTTCAGACCTTTTCAGAAATCTCATACTTGTGCAGGTTTTCTGAACTCACATATTGTCCCATTTTCGATTCCTGCTCTGGAGTTCTTAGAGCCACATTAATTTTGGGGGATCTGGGAGGTGTTAGCCCCGCTTCTTGGGGCTCAGTCATTTTCTTAAAGCACTTTCTTGAATTGGAAAATCATTTTCCCCCATATCAGTCTTTGTAACATATGTGTGTTGAACATTGGGCATATCCTTAAAATCTCATCTTTGGGTGGGAATGATTATATTCTTAAATAGAAAAGGATTTTTCTAAAACTTACATGATAGAGCAAAGAATGTCTTTCTCCAGACCAGGCATTTGTCTTATATACACTTGCTTCAGTAGCAGATCTTGAAAGGACGTTCATAAAGTACTTTGCTTCTCTATACTCATCATCGCTTTGTGAAATTACCTGTCTGTTTCTCTGTAACCACTGTAGCCATAATACTGCCCAACATGTGGCTAGGCCATGAGAGAATATCTCTACATATAGGGGCAGATGGGGTTATATTTTCTCATAAGGGTCATTGTTCTGAAGTAATCATAAATGATTATCATATATGCACTGACTCAAAAATTAATCTTCCTGTTGAGGCAAAGCCACTGAAAACATGCATCAGCATCCAGACTTAAGTACTCAGTGAGCCTTTAACATGGTCTCTGGTTTATTTCAAGATCAGTGAATAGCTTTAATTGTAGACATTTACGCTGTTGAAGAGTGAAGGATGTCATTAGTTCAGGAATCATATTTGAGAATTAAGGCATTGGTATTTCATGAAGGATTCAGGCCTCAAGTGAGAATAAGCATCTTGACTGGGCGTCATTAATGAGAGGCCATTTCCCACTTTATTTGCATGTAATTTTCTAGTATTAATCTTTTCATTGATATTAATAAAAGTATTTCAGATGTGTGGCTTCCAGCTTCTGGTCTGAGGGGCTCCATGTGTGAGTAGGAATTGCTCAGCTCGGGATGTGGTAGAGGTAACTTAGCAGCAGGTGCAGGAGAGAGGTGGGGTCTGATTCCTAGTAGTAAACTCACTCTAAGGCAACAAGATGATTCACCCAGTAAAGGTGGGTGAAACCCTCCCTATTCTGGCCAGACCATACCTTGCTGTTCAGTTGCTAAGTTGTGTCCAATTCTTTGCAACCCCATGACCTGCAGCAAGCCAGGCTTCCATGTCCTTCACTATCTCCCTGAGTTTGCTCAAACCCTTGTCCATTGAGTCAGTGATACCATCCAACCATCTCATCCTCTGTCTTTTCCATTGGGAAGTTGACTCTTCCCATTGCGTGACCAACGTATTGGAGCTTCAGCTTCAATATTCGTCCTTCAGTGAATATTCAGGGTTGATTTCCTTTAGGATTGATTAGTTTCATCTCCTTGCTGTCCAAGGGACTCTCAGGAATCTTCTCTAGTACCACAGTTCGAAGGCATCAGTTCTTCAGTGCTCAGCCTTCTTGATGGTGAGGCTCTCACATCTGTACATGACTGCTTGGAAAACTGTAGTTTTGACTATATGAACCTTTGTTGGCAAAGTAATGTCTCTGCTTTTTAATACACTGTCTAGGTTTGTCATAGCTTTTCTTCCAAGGAGCAGGTGTCTTGTAATTTCATGGCTGCAGTCACCATCTTCAGTGATTCTAGAGCCCAAAGAGAAGTGATTCTTAGATCCTTGAAAAGCTTGTTGAAACATGCACCCTCTC
This sequence comes from Capricornis sumatraensis, assembly GCF_032405125.1. NCBI lineage: Eukaryota > Metazoa > Chordata > Mammalia > Artiodactyla > Bovidae > Capricornis > Capricornis sumatraensis. The sequence continues at coordinate 52,209,837 of NC_091085.1, read as the reverse complement.
CTAGAAATATGCATGTGTATGTGCCGAGTTTACGTACAGCTTCCCAGAAGATTCATAACCCTCTGAAGCCTGTCTTGGAACCATGTTCAAGGGTGCCCAATATACGGAAACCTGTTGATTTTCTTACAGAAGTCTTCCCCCATCAGTTCAGTACAAAGCTAGAATGTCCTGCCTCAGCACAGGAGTTTTCTCCTCACAAAATTCAGAAACTAGTTGTCTTGCGACAGGGGCCAGTGTCGCTCTGTTCAAACTGGGCTCTTCCCCTTGAAATGTCTGTAGTTTCCTATAGTTGGCAGTAAAAACCAGGGTCAGTTCTATGTTTTGAGTCACATAGTCAGTGGACAAGAGAACAAACTGGTGACATGAATGTGTGTGTTTTCTCATAGCCACCAACAGCCAAAATGCATGCCATCATTGAGCGCACGGCCAACTTCGTGTGCAAACAAGGTGCACAGTTCGAGATAATGCTGAAAGCCAAGCAGGCCCGAAACTCTCAGTTTGACTTCCTACGCTTCGATCACTACCTCAACCCCTACTACAAATTCATCCAGAAAGCGATGAAAGAAGGACGGTATACGGTACTGGCAGAAAACAGAAGTGAAGAGAAGAAGAGTATGTGAGACTGTTTCTGTCCTGCGTTGGTTGGGGTGGAGTGGGGCAGGGATAAGGGGGGACCCTGGAGAAGTGTAGGGAGAGTCATCCTCATAGATAGAAGCTTGAAGTCTACACTGCAGAACTTCCAGAACGTTTATGAAGTCCTGCTGCCAAGGCCCGGGGATTAAACCTGCTGGTGCTCCATAGTCTAGTATGACACTCTTCCTAATAAGTCTGAAAATATGTTAGATTCTTTATTAATATTTTTATAGATTGGTGATGTAGAATTAAATATTGATGCCATCAGAACATATCCATGTAGGTTGGAAATAATTCTTTCCTTTGGGCTGTTGAACGTGTCACAGAGAAAGCAGCAGGCTCATGCTTCGTGGATGGTTCTAGGGTACACGCCCGGTTAGGGCGTAAGGTTGAGTGTCTAAATTTGGAGTTCTTACAGCAAAGGCTAATTAAGTATTTCGAATAACATCCTGAGACAGCAGTATATCTGTCTGCCATTGAATTTTTTTTCAGCTGAAACATGATTTTCAAAATCAGTTGTATCAGTCTTACTGCAGACCTTACCTTCTCCATGTTGGTCTCCTGTAGGTTTCTAAAATACCTGTTGCTGTTATTTCACCTTCATAAATCAGTAAGATTTTTGCCTCTTTTGTAAAAAATGTGAATATTCAGTGGCCCCTGACCGATAAACGCCAGAGGGGAGGTGCCACTGGGCTACGCCTTTCTCAGCACCTGCCTTGCTGTTGAGTGACTTCGGGGGCAGTGAGATGGGGAGTCTTTCCCAGAGGGATTATTTGGACAGATAATCGAGGAATGGCAGCACATAGTTCTGCCTTTGTCTGTTCCTGCATTCCCACACAGTATATTTGTACCTTAAAATCTTGAAATGTGCTTTGCTTTCAGAGTCAGGCGTCAGCTCTGACAATGAAGATGACGACGATGAGGAGGATGGCAGTTACCTGCATCCGTCCCTCTTCGCCTCGAAGAAGTGCAACCGCCTGGAGGAGCTCATGAAGGTGCTGGTCTCCTTACAGAACAAAACTGCTAATTTAACCTTGGAAGTTGTTAAGCATGTTTTTGTGTAATAGCTCTATTTCGTTTTACGATCATTGAGGTATATTTCGGTTTTGTTTGACTTGGCAGCAAAGGATTTGGTCCCTTTATTTCTTATATGCCCTGTTTTATATAATCACAAGCATATTGTTTTCATTTTATTATATTTTGGATTTTTTCACTATTTGGGATATTTAGAATGAGTAAAATGTTGGTTAAGACTTAGAAAATGGGTTTTTCATACAGATTTTATTATAAGAGGATTTCATAGGTGCATAGAGTATGTGCTGCTTGAAACCATCTGTCACAGGAAACATAATGTTACCTAAAAACCTATTTATTTTTTTTCATCCTTATCATTAGGAGTTAATCTACACCCCTCATGCTGCCATTTGTGATGTGAGAAAACGGGTCCCTCAGACCTAAGCTTATCTTTTCAGCAGTCACACAGTGCAGCTGATTGATTGGACCTTAAAAGCTGTTGGTGATTAAAAATGAGAAATTGTTTTGAGGAGGGGCACAGTTTGAGATTTTGAGTGAATTTGGAGGCTGACACTTTTCTCAGCAGCAGTCTAGTCCTATCTCCCATCCTTACTTTCGCTCATGTCATTAGGAAGAGTGAAGTGATTCATTTATTCACTTCCTCTGGATCTCATGACCAGCTAGAGATCTCAGCCACAATTAGTCAGGACCTCCTTGTGTGCACGCACGTTTACACGCATGTGCTGAGGTTTTTCCGAAGCGTAGATACTTGTTCTAAAGTTGAGATGAACCTTGCCACAGAAGGGTTTTGCGTGACTCAGAATGCAGGAAATGGTGTGACCTGGCATCTTCTCTCTCTGCAGCCTTTGAAGGTGGTAGACCCTGATCACCCCCTTGCAGCACTGGTCCGTAAAGCCCAGGCTGACAGTCCTGCCCCCACCCCACCCACGGCGGATGGTGCAGCCGTGCAGCCCTCCCAGGTGGAGTACACCACTGACTGTGAGTATTTTGTTGTGCGCTTCCCGGCAGGGTGTCAAAAAAATATGAAAGCTGGCGGGCAGGTCTGGTAGAGGTGCCATGAGGAACCTTTACGTTGAGCATCCTTACCGTGTGGCCTCATCCTCTTGCTTGTTGCTTCATATTGGCAAGTGGCTGCCCTATCACCAGCGTCAGGCCTGCATTCCAGGACGGATGAAAAGGAAGGGCAAGAGCAGAAAGCAGTGTCACATGGTCTTCTCATCCTACAGCATAGGCTGGGGAATGGACTTTCATTTGGAAACATTGCTGCCCTAAATAAAATCAGTTCTGTTAAGAAGAGCAGGGAGAACAGACATTGGTGGACGTGTAGTGTTGTCTGCCATGGTCACTTCGCTGAAAAAGACGACAGGGCTTAAAACAGTGTCTAATATGCACCTTGGAACTGTTTTCGGTCCCCACTTATTCTCTCTGATTGCTACTCTTCTTAATCTTAAGATTACTAATAGAATGCAAATCTTGAAGTTTTTATTCAAGAAATTATTTGAAAGTATTTAACCTTGGTCTTACTACCAGGTCTTTTTAAAATTATTTTATTCAGAGGTTAAATATTGAATGAGAGAAGAACCTTTAGCAAAGCCACAGGAATTCTGTTCAGCCTACATCTGGTATCTGATTCAATGAATCCATCTATAAAGCTTGTCACTCTCAGCGATTAGAGGGTCAGCCTGAGGTTAATTCCGTTTTAAAATGTATAAAGTGCTTGCTTTGGGGGAATGAAGCTTTTGTTAAAAATGATAACTGTGTCCTTATATACTTCGTGTCTGGCATTGGCATGCAATAATGTGTAATTTTGATGTGCTAAATTAACATTTTTAGACCTCAGAAATAAGTTGCTTTAGTGAACTTAATGCATATGTCCTTATAAAACCTCTTAGAGAACTCAGGTAACATCTTTAATGCTTAAATAAGTCAAATGAAATTTCTTTAAATGTTCAAATCAAAGAGCAGATCTGGCCCTATTTGATCTCACCTGCTGGTTAGGGTTTGGGCTTGGGGTGTGGTGGACCTGTCATAATAAGCGGAAATGCCTGCAGCATTTTGTAAATCACTCCCCAGGGGCTTTCTGTGTAGACAGCCTGCACAGGTGAATCTACTGCTGCCTCAGTCCAAGGTGCAAGCTGCTGAGCGAGACGTCTCTAGTTTCCTTCTTCCTTGCTGTGTCTTTTCAGACCCATCCTTGAATTTCCACAAGTTCAGTGTGCTGTCCCTGCACCTCCACTAAATTCCTAGAGCTATCAAACTTTCTTAAATTGGGAAGGAATAGAAATTCAGGATTGAGTGGCGATTACCTGGTTATTCTCGCTGCTTATCACTAGTGTACATGCAGTTAACTGTGATATTGGTAATGGCTCAGCGTTGTCTAGAGACCCTGTAGGACTGGGCAGGGGAATAGCCAAGTGAGAGAAGCTGCTCAGTGACTCGGGGTTTCACTGCAAGGTCCTGTGGTCTGGGCCAAGTAATGACAGGATGAAAGTTGTGGGCAGGTCCCAGGGAGCCCATGACTTCAGTCCCTTCTGCCACCAACCAGGGGCCCCAGAGGCCAGGGTGACTCATGGCAACCTCTTCCCCCACCCCAGTATAATCTCACTCTTGCTCTTTGCAACTGCTGTGAACCAGTTCATAGGTGAGAAGTCTTGGTTCCCTGCCTGACCCATGACCCCAGATGGAGATACTCCAGTCAGGGGGCACCATTAGTAACTGGCTCTTCCCCTCAACAAAATAGTTGTTTTGATGGTCATCATTCTCTGGTGGCCCAGCTGATAAAGAATCCACCTGCAATGCAGGAGACCTGGGTTCGACCCCTGGGTTTGGAAGATCCCCTGGAGAAGGGAGAGGCTACCATTCCAGTATTCTGGCCTGGAGAATTCCATGGACTGTATAGTCCATTGGGTCGCAAAGAGTCAGACATGACTAAGCGACTTGACTTCACTTCATCACCTTCACACGTGCAAGAGTGACAGACATGAGTAGGAGAGGGCCTCTGGGGGGTCTTGCCTGGACACACCCTGCATCGAGGGCAGCCTCACATCTGCCTGAGTCCGCAGAGATGAAGGAGGTGGTGCTGACAGAACGTGTGGCTGATTAGACATGGCAAGGGCAGGGACCAACTTCTAGGTATTCCAGAGAAGCAAGGAATCTAGCATGTTTGGGTGAAACATCTCAACTCACAGATGTTGGCAGTGAATTCGTACTTTGTAAAAATATAAGGCAGTCCAGCAAAACACGCAGCAAGCCAGATGCTGCTCACAGGTGCCTGCATCAGACCTCTGCTGTGGGTGCAGGAGGAATCACAGGCTGTGGGTCAGAGGGAGCTCACAGAGCTCTTCTGTGGAGACTGTGCTCAGCAGTAATCAGCTCTGCCTAGAGGCTGGGGAGCAGGCTCTGAAACATCCTTCAGATTTCAAACAGATTTAAATGCAATGTTCCAGGAGCGAGACCAGTTTTATTGAAATGAGGAGGACAAAAACCAGATTCCTTCCTGGTAGGAAGTGAATGGGTGGTGTGCACGACCCCTTGGCCCCTTCCTGGAACTTGCTTGTGAAGAGGGATGTGGGGACAGCACGTAGTGAAGGAAACGTTCCCTGAGAGCCCTCCCTCGAGGATCAGCCCCTTGGTTTGCCATGACAACAACCCATCTAGCATCCGAGAGTCTTAGAGTGGGAGAGGTGGCCTGGGTATTCCCAGGAAGAGCCCGGGGCTAGAATTTGGCTCTGGATCAGAAAAATGCTTAGAGATAGCTGTACTTGGGTTCTCGAAGTTTGTTTTTATTTGTGGTTAGATTCTTAAAAATTAGCAAGCAAGAATATGAAAAATTTGAAAGAGAGGCACAATAAAGGGCCACATCTGATGTGGCCCATAAGATAATCAAGTGATGTGTTATAATAGAAGTCCTTGGGAGGTCTGAATTATTTGGTGATTTAAGGAAAGCGTGTGATTAAAACAGGTGTGAAAATGCTCCGTCCATACATACCTGAACGTGTGCCCCTGTTGACTCACTTTTGGCCTGGGCCACACCCTTGCCTCTGATGGGCGTACTCACCACGGCCAGCCTGGGTTCGGTGAGGTGAGGTGTACATCAAGAGCAGAACCCCAGGCTTGTGGTATCTTCCTTCTGCACTTTCACAGTTCTTTCTCCCTCCTTGGGTTCCACAGCAGTTTATTGTTTTTGTATTTTAAGCAATTGGTGTTTTAACCCATCTTTTAAAGGATTCAGTTTCATTTTCACAGAAGCAGCCATTCTCTTTTCCCACCCAGATTTCATCTGTGTGCATACATTTTAATTAAATACCTACATTCCAGTACATTTAACTAGAAAATGTTTAAAAGTTAAAAACTCTGCTGGTAAAAGCAGAAGACTCAGCCATCTAAGGAGGAATATCCTGGCCTGGTATGTTACTGCCTCCTGGGGCCTCCCCAGCACAAATCCAAGGAGACTCTTCAGAGGGAGAGAATGAATGAGCCCCCCAGAGACAGGTTCAGATGAGGAAGGGCTGGCTTATGAAAAGCATGGTGTCAGGAAAAAGCTATTCAGAAAAGATCCCATTAAAACCTTGCCTTTTATCTAACAGCAGAATCACTTCCAGGTTTAAGTGCCAGATGTGAGAGTCTCAGGAAAGTAAGTATACTTTAACAGATAAAGAATCATCTATTTAAACCAACAGACATGATATTTAACTAACAGAAAAAAATAAAACTATCAAGAAAGCAGAAAAAACTAATAATACACAAACAGTATTTATAGTCAAGTAGGAAAAAAAACTTACAGTCCAGTAGAAAAAATGAACTATAGTATGAATAATTCACAAAGGTAAAAATGACCATACAATTTTTTTAAAAAAGATTTACCCTTGCTGCCCACTCAAATGGCATTGTATCTGCTGACTTTAGAACCTAATCTCCACGGAAAATAAAATCCAACATTTCTTTTAAATCAGGCTGCAGCAAATATATGAAGAATCTGAGACTTCATTATGATAAAAAAATATCCATTCTCAGGAACATGAGAATACTTTGAAATTATATATCTTAAGATAAAATAGAAGTTTCTGGGCTATGGAAAATGTTCTTTTGTGTATACCTTTTTAAATTTCTTAGTAATCACAGATTAAATAAAAAGATGTAAATGATCCTACAGTGACATGCCATTTTTCAGCTGTCACATAAGCAAAGGACAAGGTTGACAGCACTCACTTGTTGCTGGTGAGAGTGTAGACTTGTATCCAGCAGGGTGGGGGGCAAGTGGACAGTGTAGACCAGAACTAAAATGCACTGGCCTTTGACCCAGAATTTCTCCTTTATTTCCCCAATATTTCTACAAATGTATGTGTAAAGATTGAGCTAGAAGAATGTTCACTGTGGGACTTCTCTTATAGCTCAGTTGGAAAAGAGTCTGCCTGCAATTCCGGAGATCTGGGTTTGATTCCTGTGTCAGGAAGATCCCTTGGAGAAGGAAATGGCAACCCACCCCAGTACTCTTGCCTGGAGAATCCCATGGACAGAGGCGCCTGGCAGGCTGTTGTCCATGGGGTCACAAGAGTCGGACATGACTGAGCAGCTAAACCGTCACCACCACCTGGTGGTCCAGTGGCTAGGACTCAGTGCTCCCAATGCAGGGAGCCTGGGTTTGATCCCTGGTCAGGGAGCTAGATCCCACATGCTGCAGCTAAGACCCAGAGCAACCAAATAAATAGTTAAAAAGAAAAAAAATAATGTTCATTGTAAAAATGATTTTTATTAGTAGCACAAGGCTGAGCTGCCCTCTGTGTCCTTCAGGGAAGACTAATGGAATAAGCATCAGGGCATGCATGTATGTGGCTGGCTGCTGGAGTTAAGAGAGGAGCTGGAGGCCCTGCCTGGGGCGCTTGGTGTGGGTGAAGGCAGAAGGCCCAGGAATAGGTTTTGGTGTGAGACCATCAGCATTCAGTTCAGAAGTGGAAAGACAGGTTAGAAACTGGTACTCACGGTGCCCTCGGAGAAGGACCTGGAAGAAGAAAGTACAGGACAAGGAGAGGGACTCCTTCCTTGGCCATTTGCACTCCTTTAAACCTTCTCAGGAAAAATACAGATTTGGGTGATACTTATTTTGAAACACTGGTATCCTGAGTTAATTCTTTGCAGTTCTGTGATTTAATGACATGACTGTTTTGTCAGCTCTCCGTGTATTCTGTTGAGGCTTAAGCAGTCCCTGTGGCAGCTTTTATCCCAAAAAACAAAGGCTGTGGTGCCCACCTGCTGGGGCCCATCTAGGTAGCTGGAGTCTCTAAGTTTTTCTATCTTTTTATATGACTTGGTGGTTAATAATGACATTAGAATGTACTCAATTGTCCTTTGTTATTTACTTTCTGCTTATCAGAGATTTTCCTAGATTTAGCAGTCTAGGAGGAAAAACATCTGTTTTTATTTTAAAAGAATTTTTTCTCCAAATTCCTTAAATACAGATATATGAAACATAATCTCTTTCACCTATTAGTCTGACAGTGAACTGTCATTCATGCTGTTAGCTGTTCTTATTTGGCTGTCTTATGCTATTTAGCTATAAATCCTTACCAAAGAGCATAATAAATAAAATTAATTATGCAGGAAGCAGTAATGCTGAAATACTACCCACTATTATAGGATGTGGTTTTTTTAAAATGCCAACTCAGTTTTTTTAATGTTCTATAAATAGCTTAAGTGAAATTAAACCACATCATGTGGCTGCAGTAGATATTTTCTTGCTTCTTCCAAGTTTTTAAAATGTGGTTTTGCTGTTGGTTTTAGCATTTTTTCCCTGCAAAGTCATGACCTTGAAATGGTTTACTTACTTTCCAAACTCTCCTTTAGAAATGGCTTTATTGTAATTCAAGAGAAGTAGAAGGGGAAAAGTAAAAATATTACCCAAGATGCTACCATCCAGAAATAGCCATTTTTAACATTAGGTGAACATCATTGACAGTGGAAAAGACTGAGGTAATCGTGGGGACAAAGGGGAAAAAAAGAAGCTAATATCTTTAGGATACAAAGATAATTTTGATGAAAAAATGTTTTTAAAAATTGATGTGTAAATAGAAATATTTGTGTTAAAGTGGAAATAACCTTTATAATTTTACTTGAATTTGGCTGAAGAACCTATAATCAAAATCAAAGTGAAGTAATTCCTGAACTTCAGGTAAAAGTTTCTTCCAAGAATTCAGTTCTAAAGGTTAGGAGAACATTAGAGAGGTTGGAATTGTAGGGTGTGGTTTTTTTTTCTTAAGCTTTTTATTTTTTATCTTAGACATTATTAATCAACTAAGAAACTAGAGAAAATTAAGTCCTCATTAAAATACCTTCCCTTCACCCCTTCCCTAACTTGTTTTTTGTTTTTGTTTTTTTAAAGAAATACACTTAGATTGTGAGAGTTACACATAGTATTTATGTTCAGTTCTGTAACCATAATTCCCTGGTTGATTATTCTGAGTTCTTTGGGTTAAGTTTTTTGTCAGAGCATCTCTGTTTGGGTTCTTTATCTAATTCATTTCTTGGTCATTAGAATTTCATAAACAAGTAGGTTTTTTGCAAGGTTTCTATTTCATATGTACTTTAAAAGGGCCTGCCTTTGACCCTGGTGTAGAAAGGAAACATTGTCTGGGTATAAAATTCTTGGGTTGCTTATTCTTTCTCTGATATCTTTGTAAACTGGAATTTCACATGGTCCTTCCTCTCAGAGAAACCTAGGTTGGCTAACTTTGCCACTGACTAGTTGTGTGGGTTAGTCGTTTGGTTTTCATTAGTTGCTCCTGGGTGCTGTTCTCTGAGATCTCATGTTCAAAAATGTCTGTGTTGCCCTTTGACATAAATAGCAACTTGACTGAGAATAGTGCACTTACTCACACTTGCTTGGAACTTGGGAGCATTGCTTAGTGTTGCTGTGAAAAGGGAGAGAGTGGCCAGCTCCATCTCCCCCCTTAAGAGCCTACTCTTTCTGATTGGATGCCTTAAGAATTCTTTCTTTGTTCTTAAATTTTAATAACTTACAATGAAGTCCTCAGTTTTCCTGGAATTTATTGCATACCCTTTCCAGTCAAAGATTCTGTTCTCATTTCAGAGAAATTATTTTGTACCTCTGAATGTCTTTTAAAAGATGCCAGCTTCCTGATTTTGGATCATCTTTTTCTTCCATGTCTGTCATTTTCTCTTTTTTGTTTTAATCTCGGTTTCTCTTTGGCATTCAGCATGATCACATCCACCTCCTGTCCCATCTTCTCCTTACTTTGATTTTTTTCAACTATGACTGTTCTGTTCCTTACAGTTTAAAATGTACCAGCTTGGTAAGAGTGGTGTTCCGGTCCTCAGTTTGTTTTCTAAGCTCTTCAGCAAGGTTTGCAGACCTCTCCTGTAAAGGTCCAGATGTAAGCGCTTCTAGTGTGGTGACTGAGTGCTCTCTGCAGCTGCTGCTGGTGGAGTGTGAAAGCTGCACTGGGAACAGAGGCGTGTAACGGGGCCTCATAGAGCTTGATTTATGGACACCGGAATTTGAATTTCATAGAATATCTGCATCATGAAATTGTTGTATTGGGTGGGTTTTGGTTTTATTTTTGAACCATTTGAAACTGCGAAGCCATCCTGAGCTCTCTTAGGCTGTGCTGAAGCAGACACACAGGCCTGGTTCCTGACCCTGCTCAGCATGATCCCTTCCATCTCATTGCTTGCTTTACTTCCTTTCTTTGTGCTCGATTGAATTCCTGTCTCTCCAGATTCGACTGTGGCCCAAAAACTCAAAAGGTTGCTTGGGTTCTGTTTCCTTCCAGACTCAGTTCCTTGCTGTCTACGTGGCATGTTCCTTGCTGGATTCCTTTTGCTGGGCCTCTTCCTTTTCACCTTCCCCTTCACCCCTCACCCTGCTTACTTGGCAGCTCTGTCCAGACCTCTAGTCCCAGCATCGGGCGCCCCTCCTGTACACCATTCACAACTGCTCTGAGATGCTTTGTCTGCCCTCCCAAGTGCAGCTCCTCTGGAGACTCCGTTGTCCGCTCTCATGGGATCCTAACAATGCCCTGGAGCAGATATCCTTCCCCAGGTCACCCCCCACACCCCCGCAGTCTCGCCTCACCCTGGGCTCCTGGTCACACACTTGAGCCTCCTGCCTTCTCCACCCAGACTCTCCAGAATCCGTTCTTATGTAACTTGTCTCCAGAACCGAAGCACAGTATAAAATATTCAGATCATTTTGCTTGAGGGTCACTGATGAAGACTTTAAGTAATGGTTGGAGACAAGGCATCCTGAGAAATAACTTGTATTTGCAAAAAATAGAGCGATTACTTTTCAACACTGGCCTTAAAGTTCCAGAGTCACATGTTCACATGTCTAAAACTGATTCGCTTGAGTGGTTTCCGGCTTTACAAGTGAGATATTCTCAGCGTCACTACAGAAGTCTTCAGATTTTCCTCTTCCAGTTTGATGACAGCAGAACAGGTCTCCTTTTGTTCGGGGTTTTTTTTTTGCCTTGAACACTGGGCTGGGAAATTTCCTGGTGGTCCAGTGGTTAAAACTCCATGCTTCCACTGCAGGGGCTGAGGGTTCCATCCCTGGTCAGGGAAGTAAGATCTGCAGTTGACTTTTTTAAAACAAAAATTCCACTTGTAGAGGGGAAAGTGTTTTAGCTTCAGAGTAAATAGAAAATGCTAGGTGTATGACACTCTCCCAGGTGACATACCACAGCCTGCAGATAGAATCCAGCCCGCCACCTGTGTGTGCGACCATGAGCTAAGAACAGGCTTTACAGTCAGTCGTCTTGGTGATGGAGACACTATGAACCCCAATTCAATGGAAGTTTTACTGTGTAAAAGGAATTGTATTCTTCCCACTAATGGACCTGTGCCCCTCCCCCCACACCAAAAAAAAACCCTGCACTCAATTATTTTTACTGTATTTTCAATTTCAGCAGTTTAAAAATATGTGGGAATTTGTTTTTACTCACTATTAAGTGCCTGTATAATATCCTCAGTGTTGCTGCTTGATCCATGACCCTAACATAATTACTACCTGGGTTTCTATCGGAAAAATTTACCAACCCTTGGTCTATCCCAAAATTACTTAAGAGACTTACTGAATATGAGTATTCTTATTTTATTTACTCCTTTTTTATTAGTATGTTAGCCCTACAAACTTTAACGTTATAGCAAAGACCTGTTTCGTTAAGACTCCAGCATTTACAGTGTATTGTTGTGGTAGGAAGTGTCTGTGTGTTTCCAGCCCCCGCCGCACCTGCCTTCTCACCATCACCCCCTAACTTGAGTGCATCCAGAGCAGGACTCTCGTCTTACCCCCCCCACCTCCCGCCCCATCCCTGTTTGAGGGCACAGCACCAGCCTTCACTTTGTCATTCAGGCTAGAGCATCAGGCGTCACCTCAGTTTTCTCTTCCCTGTTCCCATGTCTTGCTGCGCCTCCTTGGGGATCACGTTCAGGGCCTCCTTCGAATCTGACACTTCTCACTGCATAACGCTACTTGGCCTTGTCATCTGTTGCAGCCCCTGTCAGTCTTGGTGAGCCTTCCCGTAGCCTGCGCTTCCTCTGGCGGTGAGTGGAAGCTGCCCTGCCACCTCCCTACTCAACCGTTCTCTTGATTTCCCATGCCATTTAGATTCCAGAAACTTGCCTCCACCCTCCATCTTGCCCTGTACTGTCACACTGTTCTTCCTGTGCCAAGTGGGTTCTGACCCCAGGGCTCCTGCGCTGGCTCCTCATCGGCCAGAAATGCTCCTCCTCGGAGCTGTCGCTGCTCAGGTCGGGTCTTCCCTGGCCTTGCACAGTGTCCGTTCCTCTAGTTCATCCTCTTCTCACACACCCTGTTCTGTGTTTCCATAACCCTTGCCAGAACTGGAGCTTACTTTCTTTGTTCCTTGGCTTACTTTCGCACTCTGACTTGCCATACAGCAGTTCCCAGAGGGTGGGGTTTGTCTGTCGTGGAAGTGTCCCAAAGTAATACATATATTTTCAAGTCAAATAATAAACGCTTTAACTGTTGTGAGTTTTTGAGAATTCCTTCATATCTCTGAATAATGCGTTTATAGCACTGTTTCTGGATTTATCAGCTCTAGATTTTCTCTGATGTCTTTCTTGCTATGACAAATGATGATTCGGCTCACTTGTGCCCCTATGAAGTCTGCGCTAATACCCTAAATTTTGCTCATATTACTTGTTTAGTTTTGGTTTTGGCTACTTTGTAACTTTAATATATTTCAACCTCAGTTTCCTAATCAAAATTCAAAAGGGAACAATACAGAAATAGTTGATTCACGAATCCTGTGCACCAGTTGGATTCCTCTTCAAAGTTTTGGACCTGTCTCTCTGTCCTGATCTCTGTCAGAGGAGCCCCAGCTATCAGATGCCAGGACAGTCAGCCAGGTCACTGCTTTGACTTCCTCGCCTCCAGTTTGCAGAGACATTGAGTGATGTGGGCTCTTGCTAATGGTGCCATCTTTTTAAGCGAGTCTTGATGCTGGATGCTTCATGTTTGCTGCTGCGGCAGCTTCTCTGTGACATTGTTGGTTGCATTCACGGTCCGCATTGTGGTGACTGACAGCTGTGTTTCTCAGCTGTATGCCTTGGTACCAGTCTAGATGGACCCTGTTCCCAACCTGCAGCCCAGGGTGTTCCGGTGACTTTCAGGCATTGCTTTCCTGTGTTAGAGCTGTTTTCTCCTGGTTGGTTTGTTTACTCCTGTATTTTACGATAGCACGTCCTCCAGTAGTTTGCCAAGAAAGAAAGGGTACACAGGAAGACCGATTTTTTTATTTTTTTAATCCTTGAATGTCTGAAAATGTCTGGATACTGACTCAAACATGATAGGTCATTTGGATGGATCCAGAATTGTGGGTTGAATATTGCCCCTCAGAGTTCAGAAGGTTCCAGACTTCTGTCTCCTAGAAGCCTTTGCCCCGTGTCATTCCAGTTCCAGTGATTTATACGGCCATTGAACAAGCTGGCATTGTGGGCAAACGATGCTGAGGATAGCCATAACATCGTTTCCTCCATCACGGAGCATCGCAGAATCAACAAGAGCCCTGGGGGAGTGAGTGCACAGCGCTGGCGGATAGAGCCAGGGAGGCCCTTGAGCCAAAGCTTTCAGGGCCCCAAGGCCTGAAGGCAGGTGCCTCACAGAAGGGGAGCGTGGCTGGGGACCTGATGGGGAAGGTTCCCAGCAGAGGAGTGATGTGGCTGGGTGGGCGGGAAGGGCTCTGTCTAGTCGAAGAAGGGAACCCTGGAGCTTCCGGGGCAGCAGTCAGGAGAGATCTGATTCTGGGGAGTCGGATGTGGGTCTGAGAGACCACGGAAGCCAGGCTGACCCTGTGGGAGGAGGCTTGACGCAGCTGCAGGAAGCAGGAGGTGCCCATGCGTGGGGACAGCGCTGTTCTGGACACAGTCCATCTGTGAGGTTTATGAGATGTCCCAGTGCAAGTGTCGAGTAGGCACTTAATATACTAGTTCAGCTCAGGGCTGGAGATGGCAGTTCTGGAATCAGCAAGTATAAACAGGATTTAAAGTCATTGACCTTATTAGAAAAGTCCTGGGATGTAGGCTGGAGGGGCCAGGCACTGACCTCGACGGGGTGCAGCTGCTGCTGCCCTGGCCGCTCAGGTGGTAACACAGTGCGCTTCTTCACATTCTCGTGTGAATAGAGTAGATTGGTTTTTTAAGAATATACTCATTTCTCCACAGAACTCGGGAAAGCTGTTTTCATTTTTAATACAAACACATGTTTATCTTCCAGAATTGACAGCAAGTATTGCTCACCAGGTCTCTAAGCTCCAAGAACCCTTCCAGTGCTGACATTCTCTCCTGAGAATGAGATTTAAGATTGCATACAGATATCAGTAAATTAGCTCTGATTTTTGCAAGAAGCCAACTGAATAGAAGGGCTTCGAAGGAATCAGGCAGGTCTGTGTGACCCTGGGTTCCACAGCTGTCTAAGCACACACAGTATCGAGGAGGAGTGCTTAAGGATATGCCTGGTGCTTTTAAGCAACTTGATTTTTTCCATACAACTATATCTGCCTTTGGAAAGTGTAGACCCCCACTGAAATATCTCTCTTGGGTTTATTTGAAGTAGGTGTTTGTGGTACTCAGTGATTTTTATTAAAATCACATCGACATTTAACTTTGGGGTGAAACCCAATCCCCTCTTGGAAAATTCACAGAAAATCCTGAGATCAATAGCAGACCTAGTAAGGAACAGTCTGTCACGGAAGCTCAGGGGAAAACGGAACCACAGGGGCCCTTTGGAACCCTGCACCTTCCCTCTCCCCCCACCCCAGTTCAGTCTGGGACACGGTGAGTTTCCAGAAACCAGACCTCTGACTGTCCTTTCCTCCATCTAGTCCAGGCATTGTCAAAACTCAGAAGAATTTCTGACTTGGGAACTATACACAGAAACACATGTGCTCTAGTTGGTGGTCATTTTAAACGGTTTCAAGGACTTAAAGAGCTGTGAGGCCCCACTGGGCAAGTGCACATCTTCAGCAAGTGTTGTGGGATGGTGTCAGGTACCCAGCTTCTCGCTCTTGCAAAATGTCTCAGCCCAAGGGTTATTAGGAGGCGCATGCACCCTGCAAGTCAGCAGGCTTCACTCTAAACACGTCTCTGGTGCTTGCTCTGTCCTGGGAGCTGTGCAGGTTTTCTGGCACTGCCCTCTGTGCCAACAGCCCAGGTTGCAGAGAACAGCCCCAGCAGTGTGTGTTCAGGAAGGCAGAGCAGAGCCTCCTGGGGCAGAGGTGGTAAGTTGCAGGTGTTCGACATAGTGATTCACAATTTTTAAAGGCTATATTCCATTAATAGTTATTATGAAATATTAGCTGTGTTCCCTGTGCTGTGCAGTATGTCCTTGTAGCTTATTTTTTTAGTAAATTTTTAAAATAATTTTTTTTAATTTGTATGTTTATTTATGATTGCGCTGGGTCTTTGTTGCTGCATGTGGACTTTCTCAAGTTGCAGCGAGCAGAGACTCCTCTCTAGTTGTGGTGCTCAGGCTTCTCATTGTAGTGGCTGCTCTTGTTATAAAACAGGCTCTCTGGCACATGGGCTTAGTTGCCCCACGGTTTGTGCAATCTTCCCAGACCAGGGATCAAACCCGTGTCCCCTGCATTGGCAGGTGGATTCTTAACCACAGGACCACCAGGGAAGTCGCACTTATTTGTTTTGTACATTATAGTTTGTACCTCTTATTAATCTCCTATCCTTGTCTTGCCCCCCCTTCCCTCTCCCCACTGGTAACCACTAGTTTGTTCTCTCTGTGAGTCTACTTCTTTTTTGTTACATTCACTAATCTGTTGTAGTTTTTAAAATTCCACATGTAAGTGATGTCAAATAGTATTTGTCTTTCTCTGTCTGACTTATTTCACTTATAACATAATGCCCTCCAGCTCCAGCCATGTTGCTGCAGGTGGCAGGACTTCATTCATTTTTGTGACTGAGTCGTAGTCCGCTGTGTATATGTACTACATTTTCTTTATCGTTCATCTGCTGATGGACACTTAGGTTCCTTCCATATCTTGGCTATTGTAAACAATGCTGTGAAAATTAGGGTGCATGTATCTTTTCAGGTTAGTATTTTCTTTTTTCCCAAAATATGGTTATTTGATTTTTAGATTTTTGAGAAACCTCCATGCTGTTTGCTACAATGGCTGCACTAATTTACATTCCTACCAACAGTGTGTAAGGGGTCCCTTTTCTTTACATCCTCACCAGGGTTTGTTATTTGTTGGATGTAAAAAAAAAAACCTAGGAAGGACTTCATAGCAGGCAGAAGACACGGTTTAGAGGTGCCAGGATCAGAAATGAAGAGCACAGTGCTGTTCACCATAAACTGGGGGGCAAGACAGGACAGGCGTGGGTCTTTGCTGAAATTGGCCGTCATATCCGTCCAGACTTCAGTGTCTGTGGTGAAAAGAACAGAAACAACTTTTACATTGCATGCACAGAGAATCTTGGAGAAACGGCCTCATAATTGGCCACAGTGTTGAGTCTTCAGCTGTGGCGTTGCCCCAGCAGGCACCTTGCAGCAAGTCTGCATTCTCAGCTCACCACGCCTCAGATGTTTCATTGCCATCAAGGTTATTTTTGGATGTACAGAGATTTTCAAATTCCTATTCACCTTTGCAAGGTATAATTAGAATTTATTGGAAGGGACTCACAGAGTTCTTATGTAAGAAGTGAGAGGGTGTCCCGAACATGTTGTCCCTAGGTTTCTGATTCCAGTCTGTCCTGTACAAGACTCCGCAGAGTGGATCCTGGGGTGGCCCTAGGGTTTGCAGCCTGAGCCCCATTTCCAGCGTGGGAATCCCCACATCCTGAGTAAGCCCAAGGCTTAAGAGAGGCCTTCGGGTTTGGAAGCTTTGTTTGATTTTCACACCAGGAGGTGGATTCTTTTCTTCTTAGTGAGCTCAGCTATGCATTTTAAATTTCTCCTTTATTTTAGCACACGTTTTTAGATGTTTGTAATGGATGAGTTCTTGGGTTCATCTGCCATTTCTCTGGCAGGCCTATTTTTAGTCTTTGTTTTAATTTAATATGATGGGTAGCTCAGGTATAGACTGATGGTTAATCTGCATATTCATATCAAAACTTTCAAAGGGCTGTTACTCAGTTTTAAAAATAATTTATTCACTTGTATTACATAAAGGATGCATTAAATTATAATTGTATAATATATAGTTGAAACTCAATTACGGACTTTTTTATTTCATATTTGTTTCATTGGTTTATGGCTACATTTTTTAAATGTATTTTGACTTGTTTTCAGGCAAGAGGCTGTCTGGAACAGGACGTGGAGTGTCCTTTCCTTGAGGTGTGACATTTTGGACAGCACTTGCTGTCCCCTCTCCCCAGTATACACAGGGGTGCGCTCTGTCGGGGGGGTGGAGGGCAGGGCACTCTCTGATCTTGCTGATGCTGCCTCCTCCTCTGTGGTGGTGGCTCTGCCCAAGGGGTGAGAAGAAGGACCCTTGTAGCTTGATTATCTGAAGGGGATAAAGGGAAACGTAATTCCATTTTTTCAAGGTTATGGTTTATCTCACAGAGGCTTCTCTTCACATTCAGATACCTCCTTTGGTTAGGAAAAGCCTGTATATGAATGTCCTATCAGTCTGTCCACCCATCAAACTCTGTGTGCTGAGTGCTGGGCTTAGAGAGCTAACCTCCCTTTCCTCCCTCAACGCCCAGCCCTTTGTGATCTCATCTCTGCCCGCGCCTGCCTTCAGAGGTGCGGTCTAAATGTCTCCTTGCTGAAGATCACTTAGAGAGGATGTCGAGGCCACACATATTACTCTGAAAATGTGGAATATTGTCATGAACGTGAACGGTGGTTGGTGCACAGCATCAAGCCAGAGAACCACAACCTAGGAACTGAGACGTGTGTGATTAACAGAGAGTAAGTCATTAGCATCTGCGGACACACCCGCAGCGCATGTGAACTGTGCAGTCGTTCCCGCCGAGGGCAGCAGGGCTCTGGTCCAGCTGTTAGGAGACCTAGGGAGCTGCTGCACCTCCCGCATCTTCCCTGCATGGCCTCCCTTGCTGGAGACCACGGGCAGTGAATAGCTCTCGCTATTTGTAAGTGTTTTTGTCTTAAAGTAAGTTAATTGAAAATCAAAATATAATTCCTTACTTAGGAAAATCTTTCACCATCCTCTAATGAATAGTAAATTAAATCTCTGTAGTCAGAACCAGTTGCTTATCTACAACAGGATTAGAAATTTAAATGCTTAATTAGATCATTGGGTCTTCTGTGGGTTTGCTGGTTTTGAAATTTTTTTCCCTCACCAAAAAAAAAATAATAAACTTACAGGAATTGTTATTGTTTTTGTTTTTTGTTTTTAAATAGGCTTTGTCTTACAGATACTAGCCTGTGTGGGCAAAATATGTAAGAAGTTATTGTACGTCACTGTTTATGATAATGAAGCCCCAAAGTGATCTCAGTGTCCATTAGGACTTCTTAAGTAAATCGCAGTGCATCTCTGCGCTGAGGTGGGGACATGCAGTGGTTACAGAGCAGCACAGCTTTGTAGACAAGATGACGACTTCCAAGACGAATGTATGTTTATTTTTGAAGTGTAGTTAATTTACAGTGTTGTGTTAGTTTCTGCTGTACATCAAAGTGATTCAGTTATTTATATCTACACACACACACACACACACACACACACAGATGTATATGGGTGGCTCAGATAGTAAAGAGTCTTCCTGTAATGTGGGAGACTTAGGTTTGATCCCTGGGTTGGGAAGATCTCCTGGAGGAGGGCATGGCAACCCACTCCAGTATTCTTGCCTGGAGAATCCCCCTGGACAGAGGAGCCTGTGGGCTACAGTCCATGGGATTGCAAAGAGTTATACACAACTGAACAACTAAACATGCACATACATGTATATACATGTATGTATATGAGATTTGTATCAGATTCATTTATTATATCTATTATATATATGTTCCTTTTCAGATTCAGTTCTATTATAGTTTATTAAAAGATACTGGATAGTTCTCTGTGCTATAGAGTAGGACCTTGTTGTTTTATCTATTTTATATATAGCAGTATGTATCTGATAATCCCAAACGCCTAATTTATGTCTCTCCTTCCCTCTTCAGTATTGTTTTATATGACTGTGAGACTGTTTCTCTATTGTAAATAAGTTCATTTGTATCATATTTTGGATTCTGTATGTGAAAGTCGCTCAGTCATGTCCGACTCTTTGTGACCCCATGGACTGTATCCATGGAATTCTCCAGGCCAGAATACTGGAGTGGGTGGCCTTTCCCTTCTCCAAGGGATCTTCCCAACCCAGGGATCGAACCCAGGTCTCCCTCATTGCAAGCGGATCCTTTACCAGCTGAGCCACAAGGGAAGCCCAGGAATACTGGAGTGGGTAGCCTATCCCTTCTCCAATGGATCTTCCCGACCCAGGAATCGAGCTGGGGTCTACTACTTTGCAGGTGGATTCTTTAACAACTGAGCTATGAGGGAAGCCCATTTACATTCTGCATGTAAATGATATCAAATATATTTGTCTCTCTTTCTGACTTAGTTCACTAAGTAATAATCTCAGTTCCGTTCATGTTGCTACAGATGGCATTATTTCATTCTGTTTTGTGGATGAGTAATATTCTGTTGGGTTTTAAGAATCCACCCACAATGCAGGAGACACAGGTTTGATCCCTGAGTCAGAAAGATCCCCTGGAGCAGGAAATGGCAACCACTCCAGTATTCTTGCCTGGGAAATCTCATGGAGAGAGGAGTCTTGGCAGGCTGCAGTCCATGGGGTCACAAAAAGAGTCAGGCACGACTTAACAACAATAGTATTCCATTGTACATATGTATCTCGTCTTTATTCATTCATCTATTGATGGACATTTAGGCTGCTTCCATATCTTGGCTATTGCCAATACTGCTGCTTTGAACAATTAGGGTTTTCTCTAGATGTAGGCCCGGGAGGGTGGCTCTAGTTTTTTAAGGAATAAGGAATCTTCATACTATTCTCCATAGTGGCAGGACCAATTTACAGTCCCACCAACAGTGTAGGATTCCCTGTTCTCATACCCTCTTCCTCATGTATTATTTGTAGACTTTTTCATGATGGCCATTCTGACTAGTGAGAGGTGATACCTTGTATTTCTGATGCATTGCCCTAATAATTAGCAGTGTTGACCATCTTTTTTGTGTGCTTATTGGCCATTGTGTGTTTTCCTTGGAGAAATGTCTGTTTGGGTCTTCTACCCATTTTTTGATTGGGTTGTTTGTTTTCTTGTTATTGAGGTATATGAACTGTTTGTATATTGTGGAAATTAAGCCCTTGTTGGTCACATCATCATACTTTCTCCTGTTCTGTGAGTTGTGTTTTCATTTCATTTATAGTTTCCTTTGCTGTGTAAAAGCTTATTAAGTTTTATTGGGTCGCATTTGTTTGGTTTTGCTTTTGTGTCTATTGCCTTAGGAGACCTAAGAAAACGATTTATGCCAAGACAGATTTTTAAAAGAGGAAAGTAATGAGTGTAAAGAGTGGAGAGTTGGTGTCAAACAGGAAAGCCAGTGGAGGGGTCCTCAGACGGTCATCTCACAAGACACACAGGGAGGGGAGCTGGGGTGCTGGGTAGGGGAGTCTGTCCTAATCTGCCGTTCTGCAGTTTGTGTAGGCAGTGGCCTTTTCTGAATGTCCCTGTGCATGCTCAGATTCCATTGTTCCTGAGTGTGTGTCTGGACATTGTCCAGTTCTTCCAAATTGTGTTGCCCCCTGGGCACCCTTTCTTATATCAGAAAAATAAAGAAAATACATGGTTGACATTGGACAGAAGGGACACTGCACTTGAGCAAGTGTCCCTTTCTCCCTGCATTGTGTATTCTAGCCAACTGGCCCATCATTTACCACTCTCATGCCCTCAAAATGTGTCTCTTCACAGCAACGGTGGCAGCCATGTACTACAGCTACTACATGCTGCCAGACGGCACCTACTGCCTGGCACCTCCCCCTCCAGGGGTTGACGTTGCCACTTACTACAGCACCCTGCCTGCCGGGGTGGCCGTGTCGAGCTCCACCGGAGTGACTGCCACCGCCCCACCCCCGCCAGGGACCACGCCCCCTCCCCCACCAGCCACGGCGGAGACAAGCAGTGGGGCGACCTCTACCACCATCACCACAAGGTATGCCCCCCTGCTGGCTGTCTGGGGCACACGTGCTCTTGGTTTGGGCTTCTTTATAGTATGGGTCACACAGAGGGTCTCTGTTATCTGAGTATTTATTATCCAAGTCCCCGCATTACAGGGGTGATCATGACATAGGCACTTAGAGCAGTGAGATTTAACCAACTGAGAAAATTCCCTCCCTGTTAGCATCCCACACCCCTCCCCTGAGCCCCAGCATCTGTTCTTTCCTGTATGTCACCATCTCAGGTGGATAGTATCGGGCATAGTCAGTATGGAGTCCAGTTATTTGCCAAAAACCCGGATTTCCTAAAGTTGGTGCAAGTGAATCTCTCCCAAACTGTTGGGAAACGGGGACCTGGCCATCAGCCCAGCAAACCACTGAGTCCAGAGCTAGCACGGCAGGGACTAAACCCCCAGCCCTTGTCAGGGGTGGAGTGGAAGGGACTCTGAGCGTCTCAGCTGAGCAGGCACTTTGTAAGAGGCACTGGAACGTGCTGAAAATGTGCTCAGGAAACTTGGCAGAACACTTGGGTGTTTTTGTAGAAATGACCCACTTTCTGAACGTGCTAAGAAAGTCAAAGATGAAACTATGGGTGATGAATTATGCTAGCCAGCATTTTTAAGATAAAAAAATCCACACTTGGTTTATTCTTGGTTACTTCTGAGAATTAGCAATTTGAGGGAAACGGGAGGAGATGATCCTATTTTCATGACCTTAAGTGTCACTTTGAGTAAAACCCCTATTTTCACAATCAGCAATGATATTTCGGTCCCTGTTTCAAGTGGATTGACTTTGACTTGTTTTCTGGAGTCCCAGTCATCTCAGATAAGAGCGTCCCTGTCTCTGTGTAACTTACCTATTGGTGGGAACTGAGACAGTGCAGGTCCTCCTCCAGCCACTGCGCCGGCTGCCCCGACCAGTGGTCTGGGGGAGGGCCTAGTGCTGTGGGTGTGACTCTGTTCTTCCTTGCAGTGCGCTTGCTCCCGTGGCCACCATCATCCCCCCGCCCCCCGACATCCAGCCTGTGATTGACAAATTGGCAGAGTACGTGGCCAGGAACGGCCTTAAGTTTGAGACCAGCGTTCGGGCCAAGAATGATCAACGGTGAGTGATATGGGGTAGGTAGATGGTATTTGAGGTTTAGTTTAGCTTCTTTTTTTACCTAGCTACATAATTCTTTATATATATATACATATATATTTAATCCTATGTTTAGATAAATACATCTTGTTCAGTTACTTTGAATTGGGGTGGTGGTCTGTTTTATTGTTATAATTTTTATTCATTCAGTTTGTTTTGCTTCATTTTTAAAAAATATTGGACCTGCCTAAAATAAAAGGCTGGGATTCATGCTTTTCAAGAATCTGCTGTGGAAGTTTAGACCCACACTTCACCTTGTGTTTTTAATCAAATAATGTTCCATGCTCAGATTGTAACGTAAAAACAGGAGGCTCTGGTTGCCACATGATCTTTGTGACCGTGGATGAGCGCTCTGCCCCAGTCTCTCGGGTCTGTAAAGTGGGGGGTGGGGGGGGGGTGTTGTGGCTCCCCTAGGGGTCATTGAGATCCTGGGAGTCAGTCACTGTGAAGTCAGAGCAGGTGTGGTTGGTCGGAGCTGAGGTGTTGCAGTGAGCGTGTCTTATTGAATGGCTCAACCCTTCTCTGTTCCTAGGTTTGAGTTCCTGCAGCCGTGGCACCAGTATAATGCCTATTATGAGTTTAAGAAGCAGTTCTTCCTCCAGAAAGAAGGGAGCGAGAACGCACAGGTATGTGTGGGAAGAACGGTCTGATTCTCAAGATGTGTACTAATAGGGCTTGTACATTTTACACTTGCTTTTAGGTGTATTGGATGTCTTGCTTTTACTGACTTACCTTTCTCCCCTCTCTCTGTTTTACACCTGTTAAAACCTTTGACCACATTCACAGTTCATTGATGATCATTTGTCCAGTCAAGGGTGCTGCCCACCTTTGTCCTTGAGGGCCGCCTGCTAGCAGCTCCCTTCACAGCGTCCCTCCCTGCAAACGGCCCCACACTTGATTCTTAGGTACCTGTTGGAAGCATTTCTTCCTGTCCTTGTAATCCTTTCTTCTGCCTCTCCTCTCCTCCTGATGTTTTTTAAAACCTGTATTGGTAGAAAACATATCAGTGGATTTCCTCAGGTTTTTATCTCTGACTGCTCAAACTGAAGAAAATGGACTTATCTGCAGGTGCCGGGCATAATTTGGTGTTCTAAATGTGTTCTCAGTGATCCATTTCCACAGACGTTGTGGGCATTTGTTCCCAAAACTGTGTTAGAGGGGAAATAGCTCCTTCTGCTCCTCTTTTCAGTCTGTTCTATCAGAAAATAGTAAGTCTGAGTTAGAAAGTATGCTCCTTAGTGTTACTTAGGCAGTAACTTAGCAGTGCTGTTGTCCCATGAGATATACATACACTGTTTCCTGACAAATCCTGCATCATTTCCGGTGAGCAGTTCATAGTCATGTTTAACCTCTGCAGGCTGTGTCAGCGCCAGAAGAGACTCCTGCAGAGTCTGCTCCTGAAAAGCCGAGTGATGTTGGGGAAGATAGTGCGTCTGAAGACGCAGCCGACGCAGGGGGAAGAGGTGTCTCCTCGGGGAAGAAGGAGGCGTCATCCAGCAGAGCTGTCCCAGACGGGAAGCTTGTGAAAGGTACGCTGCCTTTGGTACTGAGAGTTCCATTTTTGATCTTGTACCTCGTAGGTGTCACTTTAAATTAGCAAGGAAGAGCGCTAGACCACTTACGGTCAGCTGCCTTCAACCATAGGACAGGAGGGAATGGCTGCCCCTTCTAAGTTGCTGTAATGAAACTTGCTTACTTCATAGCATATGGGTTAGCCAACAAGTTTGTTCAAGTTTTTCTGTACTGTCTTATGGAAAAACCTGAACAAGCTTTTTGGCCAACCCAATACTTGCTTGATTTTGAATTTGGGGTCATTTGGATACAAACTCATCTTAGGTATACATTTGTTTTAACAGACTATTCTCATGTTAGGGTTAATGGAAGCGTTTAGAATTTTTCAAAAAATGTTTTGTACCCCCTTGGACTTCTGAAACTACATTCAGACTGTTGTGCCAATGAAATTAGTTTTCTTTATTTGTTAAGGTAGTTCCCTTGAGGGTCTCTACCAGGCGGTATTCCATTCACTCCATTCCCGTTTCCCTTTATGTTCTTGGGAGGAGTTTTTCATCTACCAGGACAGACATACAGAAAGAAAAAGGCTGACACAGGCACATTAGCAGAACCCTGTGTGGTAGAGCATGCGAAAAAGCAGTGAATTCCACCAAGTGGGAACAAGAAAGGGCGTGCAGAGGGAAAGGGACTCCCAGAAATAGAGGCTCACACCCAGGCAGAGGCAGTCCCACCTGAAATGCGTGGCTGGTTCAGAGATGGGAAGCGGTCCGAGCGACTCAGGTGTCAAGTGAGGCATACCCACCAAGGTAGCCTCAGCCAGCTCGTGGGGCTCTGCCCTCCCGGTGGGTCCTGGGGCTCCCAACAGGGGCAAAACACCTTACCACTTAGATCAGAGGAGTCTCTTTGCCCTGTGTGGTGAGTGTGTGAAGCAGAGAGACCACGTGGGAGGTTTGGAGTGGAGCTGATGGCCCCAGGTTGGGGAGGGGCGCTGGAGCTAGTGCTGGGGCGAGAGGAGAGGCAGGAGGTCCCAGATGGGCCAGGACCACAGGAGGGGCTTTCCCAGCAACCAAAGACAAGGTTCTCAAGAGTGACCAAAAGGACCCAGACGAAGAACTAGGGAACCAGTGATTTAGGAGAGCAGGGAAGCATCTGTAAGCCTCTCAGTATAGCAGGTTCCCTGGGCATGTGTGTTTCATCTCTCACCCCTCCCAGCTGTCTTCAGACTCTCGTTGAAATAACCAAAGGAATGTAGTAAGTAGAGAGTAAAAACCGTTACTAGTAAAGCAATTGTCCTTCAATTAAAAATTATAAAAGGAGGGTGGGGTTGGTTACTGCTTCAGAAGCTGGGGAAACATGCTTAAGAAGGACAAGCCAGCCCATCTGGACTCTAGTTCATAGGACAAGCCGGACATTCGGGAAGCCAGTGGCAGTGACCCCCAGAAGAACCCACTGTCAACCAAAGAAGGGAGCAGGCCAAAGACCAGAACAGCCAGGAGCCTCTGAGGGCAGCTGGGCCCTGTCAGTGTGATCCAGTGCAGTGGGTCAGCCCCTCAACCAAGGTTACTGCCCGCCATGGGGCACCCTCCCCTCTCCTGTGAGTGCCGGGTAATTCAGCAGATGAAACCATGCTCGCCTCCTTGCACTCTCTGAGCCTGAGACGCCTGAGAGCTGCAGGTGTCCGACAGAACCCGCCCTGCCTGAGACAGGCCGCTGCACCTGCAGAGGGGCAGGAGTTCAGAAGGACACGCATCTGAGCCCTTGGAAGCAGTACTAAGTTATAGGAAAATTCTTTTACTCTCTGATTTCTATTCTCATAGAATTAAAAGGTACTGTAAAATCAGTGTAACTGATAATCCAGCATCTGGGAAAGATTTAGAAAAAGATTGCCAATTTTTAAAATATAATAAAGTGCTCAAATCAGATTGGATGAGAAAACAAGTTCAGAATTTTCCTCAGATTTCCAAGGAAAAGGATAAAGATGGAAGAAAAGCCATCTAGAAAGAAAAATAGGTTGTCCTCCACAGGGAAAAAAAAGCAGGCTGGCACATTAGACATGTATCTATAGCATTAAATGCCAGGGAATTAAGGTATATTAGATTCTGAATGCAAAGTATTCTAAACACTGGAGCAGAGTTTACAGATGTGGCAATGCCCTGAAATAGTCAAAGAAAGTGAAAACAAGACTATTATCAAAAAATTATCAAATGCAGTGAAAACTTAAAAGAAAAACCTATAACTTCTTATGCTTGTGTTGGTAAAGAAAAAATGCAAACAAACCAAGCATTCAACTCAAGAACCTAGGAAGAAACTATAAAATGCAAGTAAGGAAAGCAGAAAAGGAAAATCACTAAGAAAGCAGAAATCAGTGAGGAAATACTAAAAGACCGGTAAAACTTTTCATCATTGTACAAGTTTAATACAGTGTAGAAAAGAAAGCAAATGCACAACATAATGGAAAAAAAGAAAGAAAAAAACTTATTTTTAAGTACACAGAAACAATATATATAACTAAATTTGAAAATTTTGAAAATAAAAGATAAAATTGTCTAAGAAAGTATGAATTGGTAAAGTGGTCTCCAGAGAGGCAGTAAAATAGATTATAGGCCGAAAAGAATTTAGAAAACATTGGTAAATGAAATACCTCTAAAATCAGGCAGGCCAGGACAAAGTCAAGGTCAAGGTAATTGGAGATTTAAGCTCCTCCAGAGCCCAAAGCGGAGAAGGCAATGGCACCCCACTCCAGTACTCTTGCCTGGAAAATCCCATGGACGGAGGAGCCTGGTAGGCTGCAGTCCATGGGGTCGCTACAAGTCGGATACAACTGAGCGACTTCACTTTCACTTTTCACTTTCATGCTTTGGAGAAGGAAATGGCAACCCACTCCAGTGTTCTTGCCTGGAGAATCCCAGGGATGGGGGAGCCTGGTGGGCTGCCGTCTGTGGGGTCACACAGAGTCAGACACGACTGAAGTGACTTAGCAGCCTAGCAGCAGAGCCCGAAGATCGAAAGTTCAAAAGCTCTTGAGCCCCAGTGCCTTAACCTCACAAAGCCTAGCAATGTGCAGGCCAGGAGCCTTGGGAAGCCCAGGTGTTAGCTTCTCAGGTGGAAGCAGGTTCGGAAGGGCAGTAAGAGCAAGTGTGGGCAGGTGGGGTTCCTTGCAGAAGTCCCAGTGTGGCACCCCACCAGAAAATCTCCCAGTATAGCCAATCTTATCACCAGACAGGTGCCGGAACAACATCCACAGTTCCCGAGATGCTTATGAAACAGCTTCCCTAGTATGACAGTAATTGATGTTGGAAAAACAGGCTCTCCATTTGAAAAAAATTAGACTGTTACACCCCACCTGACAATAAATAATGATTCCAGACAAAGTGTTTAAATGCAGAAACTAAAACCATGAAAGGAGAGGAAAACTAGATAGTTCTTTCCTAGTCTTTAGAGTTGGAAAGTAGTGCCTAAGAATTTAAGCCATAAATGATAAAGAAAGATTAATAGGTCTGGCGGGAGCTGGGCCCGTATAGAGTTGAAAGACAAATGTCAGGACAGCGGTGATTGCTAATAATAACAGAAGATAAAGGTCAAAATCCTTGCTATAGGAAGAGCTCTTGTGAATCAATAAGAAAAGTCACTGCAGTAGAAAAACAAAGGGCATGAAAAGCTAGTTCACAAAAGAAAAAGAGGTGGTACGTGAGCAGATTTCTAAAATGTGTCTCCACTGACAAGATACTGTTGTTTGCCTCCACTTTGCTAAGTTAGAAAGTAAAAGAGAGGGTGTGGGCAGCTGGGCCCTCACACACTGGCCGTGGAGTGTTGTTGGTAAGGCCTCTCTAGAGGAGGGAGCCTGACGGTGGAGACCCACCTCTAAACACAGACATCCTCCTGCTCCTGGAAACGGCTGGTTCCCCAGGCTGTCTCAGCCAGGTGTTCATCACAAGGCTCGTGAGCTTTCAAAAATAAGAAATTGGGAACAGCTGTGGGAGATTGAAATAAACTGGTACGTCCATACTAAGAATATGACTGCCATTTATTAAAATGATGTATGTTGACATGGAAAGATGTCTACACTTGTGAAGTGGAAATAATAAGCGGGTTAAAAACGGTAAAGCATGGTCCCATTTTCCTGTATCTGTGCACATGTTGCTGCCTCAGAACCATCCTCTGATAATATTCAGATCCTTTTTTTCCCATATCCAAATTGCAGTTGGTCTTTCATTTTCTTCACCTGTGTTTTCATAATTTCCCACCGAGAATATATCTTACCATAGAAGTTAAAAGCTAGTAATGACCTTAAGAAAGGAAGCATATCTGATGTGGAAGGCGGAGGGCCAGACACTGTGGGTTCACTCACAAGTGTTTCCTGAGAGTCGGTGCGGACCTGAGCCACGTTAGTGCTGCAGTCCTTGCCTGTCCCAGGCTCCAGGTGAGCAGACCACACACGCAGGACAAACTGGAGAGCGGCTGAAGGAGGAGAGGCCAGCAGGCCCTGTCCAGGGAGAGCCTTCATTTGAGAAGAGCTGAGGAAGAAAGCCAGGCGAGGGAGAGGGCAACAGCTCCAGGCGGAGGACAGGGCTGGCCCGGAACATAGTGGGAGAGGTGGCCAGGAGCCTGGGCTGCATCCTAACACAACAGGAAACTGAAGGCTGTAAGAAGCGCTCTTCACATGTTGTGTGATGTGACTTGAAAATAAGCTTCCATGTAGAAGCAGTAGTTGTATAATTGAATAATTCTACAAAGGAAGTAATTCCTAATCACCTGCTTTCAGGCTGAGCTACATTGGGAAAGTTACTTCACCTTTTTAACCTCAGTTTCCTTGTCTGTAAATGGGGAGGCCTGATCATTTCTGTCTCTTCCTGGGGTCGCAAATGTGAAGTGAGGTGAGGCGTGTAGACTGTGTATTAGTCAGTTTTATTTTAAGTCACTTTAAAGTATATGCATGGTGTTGGCGTGCATTAAGCTGTGTTCCAGAAGTTTTCCTTTTAATGTATTTGTTGGTTGAATTTATTTTAGTTTGGAGGCCTGAAGATGGGGAGTAATTGTTTTAAAATTGTTTTATGATACAGTACTTTAACCCAAGTTAACTTGAGTAATTTTGATTAACAGGTAACTGAGGCTTTCTTTTATAGTGACATGTTTATTTGACTCTGATTTATTAAAGAGACCTAGAGGCAATACAGGGTTAATGTTATGATACTTTTTTGTTAAGAAAAATTTCAAACAAGTACAAAAACAGAGCCTGGCAAAATAGTCACCACGCACACATGCAGCACTGAGTGTCCAGCTCCCGTGGCCTGCACTGACTAATTGTATCTATAGACTCAGTCCTGCCCATCCCCTAGGATATTCTGAAGCAGATCCCAACATCTTGGCATTTTATCCATCAGTGTGAGTGCATGTGTCTCCAAAAGATAAGGGCTGTTCTTAACATAACCATAGTAAAATGATTAATATTGGCTCTCCCAACAAAGTGTATTTTTCCTCCCGTGTTCTTTGTCTGGGGTTTATTAGGAACGTGCACACCCTGCACAGTCCAGGTGCATAGCGTTGCATGATCAGCACAGAGACTGACTTTGCCCCCTTTGGCTTTGACTTACAAAACAGCGCTTTGTGCACATTAGTCGCTCGTGTCTCTTTGCGACCCCGTGGACTGTAGCCCGCCAGGCTCCTCTGTCCATGGAGTTCTCCAGGCAAGAATACTGGAGTGGGGTGCCATTCCCTTCTCCAGGGGATCTTCCTGACCCAGGGATCAAACCTGGGTGTCCTGCATTGCAGGCAGATTCTTTGCCATCTGAGCCATCAGGGAAGCCCTTTACCAACATTGAACATCTTAGGGTGTGCTTTGTAGCTTGAGGTGATTATTGACAAAGAGATGATTATATTTCGGTGATCGGGTTATTTGCCAGCTTCTAGTCACACATGGATTTGGAACCATAAAATGCTGAAAGTGGGAATGCCTCTGGGGTCAGCTGAGTGAGCTCACCCTCACAACCCCAGCCACTTCAGAACCTGGCTTGGTTAACCCAGATCCGCTTCCTTCTCAGAGTTAGCTCATTTGTGCTGCACTTAAAATCACCCTTCATTGAGGTTTACTTGAATAGCTTTCATCAGTAATAACACATGGTTTTTAAAATAAAGTGTCTTATTACAACCAATTAGGTGGTGTTAGGAGCTGTTTACCATAGTGTCTGAGGAAGAAGGGACCCAGTGAGTGAGTGTTGAGTGGATGGGGGGGAAGGGGAAGAAGATTGTTTCCTTTTGGGCCTTTGTATTTCTCTTAAATTAAAAATTCCAAATATTCTAGTAGAGAAAAAATTGAACCACCTAAATTTTTGTTACCTTAGGTTTAAAATTGTCTTACAGGTTCAGAAAATAGTTTAACATAATGCCTGGCACAAAGTAGGCACCCAGTCAAATGTTTGCTGAATAAAGGAATAGATTATCTTGCTTTTGTTTAAAAAAAAAAAAAGAGTTTATTTTATACAGTTGGGACTTTTTTTTTTAGAAGTAACTTTTAATAGTGGAGTCGCATCATATGCTTACTTACGGAAACTCAGCTATGTGCTGAGCCCAGAAAAAAGAAGGAAAACGTCAACAAAAATTGACCATTTGGCCCTGCAGTGACCCCAGCTGGCACTCGGTGTGTGCGTCCTGACGTGGCCCGAGTTGGAGCCGGTGCTTTGCAGTGCCCTGCATCTAGCCTGGGGTGTGTGACATCCTTCTAAAGGCTCTCTGACATCATGGGCACTACCTACTGCCCCTAAACCCTCCCTTTGCGTAAGATGTGGCTCCACTCTAGACGTTGCTCCCACCAACTGATGCTCATGTGAATGGTGGGGCCGAGATTTTTGCTCTGTGCTTCCAGTTACTTAAAAATGTATTACCATTTTCACCTTTTCTCAATAGCTTCATTTGCTCCAATAAGCTTTGCAATCAAGGCCAAAGAAAATGATCTACTTCCCCTGGAAAAAAATCGTGTTAAGCTAGATGATGACAGTGATGATGATGAAGAAAGCAAAGAAGGCCAAGAAAGTTCTAGTAGTGCTACAAACACTAACCCGGCAGTTGCCCCACCCTGTGTAGTTGTTGAGGAGAAGCGGCCTCAACTTACCCAGGAGGAGCTAGAAGCAAAGCAAGGTTTGTCAAATGTTTTAAACTTCTTAAAAGAAAAGTATGTACATACAAGATTAACCTACTAAGCCAAAAATACAGGACTGCAGACTAGAGTCTCCAGCCTTTGGAGTCAGACCACTGGGGAGCTGTGTGATGTTTCTGTTCAGCTGAGAAGCTCTCAGTCAGATGAGGAGCGCTGCTGCTCGTTAAGCTCAGACGCAGTGCCCTCGGCGATTTGTTTTCCGAGGAGGAGCTGAGAGTGGCCAAGAGTGCTTTAATGGCAGCCCTGGGGCAAATGCTCAGCCCGCGTTCCCAGCTCGGGTTAATGTTCTGAGCCAGCAGGTGCCCTTCTGTGAGGCCTCTCCCTACAGAACCATCGGACCCTTGAAGGGGCCGGGGCCCCTGCTGGTGTTCAGACTGTGGCTTGTCTTCATGGGTCACAGTGTGGCCGCCGCTCGCCTCTGACACATGACCAGCAGTGTTCTACCCTTCTTTCAAAATAAGCACTATTCTTCTCTAACTAAATTCATTAACAATCCTTAACTGGTTTTGTGAATTGCTTTTTCTATGTATGCACAGACAGATCACACAGCATTGGTAGAAGGTAACTCTTTAACCACAGGAGGTCCTGGAACTTGTGATATGCTGTAGTTCCTCTCCCCAGCACACGTGTGTTCATGCCTGTGTCGCTAAATCTGCATTTACTACGTGTGAACTCAACTGTGTGTCGGTTCATTTGGCATAAAACACTTCACAGGGTGTTCATTGCCTGGTATGGCTGTTTGTATATGAGAACCATTCCAAGAGTCTCATCATTCCAGGTTTCACTGCTATGGAACCCCATCAGCTTTCTGACTTTCAGTTTGAAAGTAAATTTATGAAAAGTACTAATAATAAGCATCATAAACTAATTCTTTCAGAAATCTGTTTGCCTGATTTGTTGACCTTTCCTGAAATCGGTATCACGTTCATGTTTTAAACTGCATTGTATCTCATGACCGTGCTACTGCCCATGAAAATTAAGACAGCAAGGTATTTATAAAATACTGCTTGCTCTAAACATCTTTTTTCTTTGTTTATTCCTTAAGCAAAGCAAAAGTTGGAGGATCGACTGGCAGCTGCTGCCAGGGAAAAGCTGGCCCAAGCGTCTAAGGAATCAAAGGAGAAACAGCTCCAAGCAGAACGTAAAAGAAAAGCCGCTTTATTTTTACAGACCTTAAAAAATCCTCTGCCAGAAGCAGAAGTCGGGAAAGTTGAAGAGAGTCCTTTCAGCGTAGAGGTGAGTTTAAAAAGGGTCCGCCATCAGTGCTCTGAACCAGGCACCATTGGTAGAAGTACCTGTGTGTGAATCCTGTAGCCTCTCAGCTCTCGAGCTGTGTGAAGGCTATGGGCAGCCCCTGCGTCTCTCCCCTATGGGATGGAGCGCCTGTCCAGGCAGACTATGGAGGCACCATGGAGTTCAGTTCCAGACCTGGCAACAAAGTGAGGCATGCACATTTCTTGGTTTCCCCATGTGTGTAACAGTTACGTTACACTATACCGTAGTCTCTGAAGTGTACAAGCACATATGCCTGAAAGATAAATACATACCTTAATTTAAAAATCCTTTGATGCCCAAAAATCCCAGCCATCATCTGAGCCTTTAGCAAGTCATAACCGTTTTGCAGTAGTAACTTCACTGATCACAGATCGAATAATGAAAAAGGTTTGAAATAATGCAAGAATTACCAGACTGTGACACAGATGTGAAGTAAGCATATGCTGTTGGGAGGATGGCCTTAACAGACTTGCTCGACACAGAGCTGCCACAAACCTGCAATTTGTAAAAAGAAAAAAACAAAAACAAAAACGCAGTATCTGTGAATTCCAACAATTTGGGAAAAACAAACCATAGTATCTGTGAAGATGAGGTCTGCCTGTACTGTATAGCTGGGGTCAGCAAGAGTCTGATGGAGATTCCCAGAATGTACATGCACACACCACATTCTGGGTGCAGTGTCACAGTCCAGGCCTCTGGGCCCAGGCTGGGAGCCTGTGCTTTGTGGCTACCTCCCAGGAGCAACAGAACTTCGCCTCTGAGGCACTCACCTCAGGCCTGGACAGACCCACCAGAACACTCATGTTCCTGCCATCGTAGCAGCCCTTGAGCTCACGCTTAGGGTTATAGTCTTACTCTGGGATCTAGGTTACTGTCAGCACTTCAATTAAAAGAAAAGTGAGATAAGATGCGGTCACTGTCATCTTCTCTTAAGACAAGTTTCCTAAGCTGTAGGACCAGAACTTAGCCCCCCGGCCCATTTCTTCTCTTCAGAAGGCTGTGGAGGGGGGCTTGGACTGCTCAGAGCAGGGCTCACGCCACTTCGCCAAGTGTCCCCGAAATGTCTTTTGCAGCTCTTTCCACTGTAATGTAGACGGGCCCTGTGCGTCTTTTACTTTAATTACGTTGACATTTCTAAGAGTCTAGAGCCATTATTCACAACTGATTTTTGCTGCATGTAGCCACAGGTTTATTTGTTTCTCCTTGGAAAGCAGCATTTCTCAGCATTGTGTTGAAGGTCAAATCAGCTTTCTCACCTCAGGAATCAGTCTGAAATTCAAATCTGGCAGGAGGCCTCAAAAACAGTAGCTGGATCAGACTGGGACGCAGCGAGCGCCGGCTTACATGGCGCCTTCAGATGCGTCCGTCCCCCGTTGGGGAGGGCCTCGCTGCCACCAGCTGGGCCAAAAATAAGCATGCCCAGGAAGGCACCCTCGGTCATCACCCAGCTTTGGGAGGACCTCTGGACCAGTGCAGAGGTGAAACCAGCAGCCACTAAGACTGCGTTAGATGTAAAAGGAAGAAGAGGCAGGATATGGAGTAGCTCCACTTTTATGGTTGCAGCTGTAAAAATTATGCATATAGCACCAGGGCAGGTTCTTAGGAAGACAGGGAACTGCCTCCATGGGAGGGGTGTGAGTGGCTATTTTCGTTTTCCGTATTGTTTGGGTGTCACTTAGGCAGTGAATAAAGGACTTAATTAAAAGTTATCCACGTACATAGATAACTTTCACCAACTATTCTACATGGGTGCATCTATATTTTCTAATAAAATTGTGTCTAAATGCTAACTCAATCACAGCCAGAGTCATTCATCGTTAATCCAGTTTTTCTGTCTGCTGTACTGCCGGTATTGTCACAGGTGCCAGAATCACTTCTTTATAAACACAAAATAGCCTGAGACTTAGGTTCTTATCTTGTTTGTCTTTTTTGTGGCATCTCCCCACTGTGTTCTTCTCAAGCATGTATTTTAAATCTATAATACCTTAGAAATGGGTGCTTATGCTTCATGTTTAAATCATTGGGTCGATCTTCCTGGACGTCTAGTGGGAAAGATTACAGCTACTAAACTATTTCAACAAAAATGTTAACGGTACTTGCAGGTGGTGATAGATATCTTTAATGACTTTGAAACAAAATACCTGAATTAAATTGGCAGCTATCATAAACGAGATTCACACTTGAAAATATTTTCAGTCTAAAGCAGCTTCTGGAGACAGGTGACCCTGATTCTGTTGACCATTTCCTGTGCACTGGACTCACATGCTGACGTGTCTGACCCCACTGCTCAGGTGTATCATTTTAGTGTCCAGGGGACTTGGAGTGCAGTGGTGTCAGCCTAGTGGGAATAGATGGCACCCCAGCTTCATTCTGAGCAGACACACATAGGGCTGAATAGGGTCATTCAAAACCTGGCACCTTGCAGCTTATCTGCCTGAGAGGCACTTTCTGTTTTTACTTTGCTTTGTATAAAAGCAGTACATACATGTGGTTTATAAGTTCAAATGCTCAAGAGAGGTGTAAAGTAAAGAGTAAAAGTCTTTTACTATTTTAACCCTTTTTAAGGATACAGTTCAGTAGCACCAAGTACATTTATGTTGTTAGGCAACCATCACCACCATCCCTCTTGAAAACTTTTTCATCTCCCCAAACGGAAACTGTCCCCGTTAAACACCAACTCCCCACTCCCCTTCCCCAGCCTCTGGCACCCACCATCATACTTATCTACATAGAGATTTTTTTTAATATTAGTTACTTGTTTGACTGTAGCAGGTCTTAGCTACAGCATTGAGGATTTTCAGTCTTAGTTGCGACCCATAGGATCTTTAGTTGTGGCATGCAAACTCTTAGTTGTGGCACGTGGGATCTAGTTCCCCGACCAGGGATCGAGCCCAGGTCCCCTGCATTGGGAGCATGGAGCCTTAGCCACTGGGCCACCAGGGAAGTAAGTTCTGTGTGTATAGAGTATTACCATAGGACTGCCCTATCCATTTTTCTGGTGTCTTGATTTTTTTCACTGGCTCCAGAGATCTTGCCATACCAGTGTCAGAGTGATGCTTGGTGTGTAATAAACACTTGGTAACTGTTCCCTGGATGCATGACCGTCAGTCCTTTCACCCATCAGCCCTGATGTCAAGCTACTCGGCATGTGCTGTGCGCTGTTCACCCCTCCCTGCTCAAGAAGCACGGGCCCTACTCGGGGTTTTACTGTATAGCGGCTCCTGTGACTTGTGCACTCACTGAGGTGAGTGTACCCACAGAGTAAATTCCTGACTGTGGAATCGTTTTTTATATTTCCGATTTTTAAATTTAGTTTGCCTTTAAATTAGGCCCTACAACGGTTATTGCAGTTCTGGGGTGGGGTGGGGATGTTTTTGTTTTGTGTGTCTCCCTTGTGTATGAATATAGCTTTGTTGCCTCCCTGTCAGCATTGGTTATCATCCATCTTAATTCTCAGTCTGATAGGTGGGAAAATATGTTATCTCTTTGGTTTGACTACATACTTTAATTATAGGGGACACTGAGTAACTTTGCACAGGCTTCACGGCCTTTCCGGTCTCCTCCTGAGAACACCCTCTGTGGCCTTTGCTTTTCTCCTGGCTGATTGTCTTGTCCCTGCTGTTTTTGTGTTAGCTCTGTGTCATCAGCATTACCAGCAGTTTGTTTTTTGTCTCTTAATCTGCCCCACTGGGAGTTTATTTCACTTTGAGGAGCATATAGCTAGGCACAACACAAACGACTAAATCACATACCTTTTCCCACTGGTGTAAAGGACTCCCTTTATTGTATACTAAATTCCCACTTGTGTTTGCTCTGTTTTTACACTCTTGTCTGTTCAGTTCCTTTGGTCTGTTTGTTAGGAGAGGTGATTTTATGCTTAGGTATAACTTTTAAGGATATCTTGAAGTGTATTTATTGACGTGGACAGATACTAGTATGTTAAATGTTTAAGCAGTATATAAAATATATAAAAACCTATTCATAACAGAGTTCAGTACATTTGTTTAGATGCAGTGACTTTTTTCAGGCTAATGATCCTGCCAGGTTTAAGGTCCAGCAAGACTTCCCTGGTGGCTCAGACGGTAAAGCATCTGCCTATAGTACTGGAGACCCGGGTTCAATCCGTGGGTCGGGAGGATCTCCTGGAAAAGGGAATGGCAACCCACTCCAGTACTTTTGCCTGGAAAATCCCATGGACGGAGGAGCCTACAGTCCATGGGGTCAAAAAGAGTCAGACACGACTGAGCAACTTCACTTTCACTTTCACTTTTCAAGAGTTTGAAAAGAAAAGGGGAACAACAACCCATGTTTGCTGAGCCTCTGTGATAATTCAGGGAGCTTCGGGGTATGAGTTAGAGACTGTTTCTCATGACCAGTCGCTTTTGAGTGGTTGGCATCTACACATGAACATTTCTACCACGCCAGCCCTGTAAGGGGCAGAGCAGCTCTGAGTGTGTGGATGAGGGCCCCGGGCCCCCAGGTCAGCAGAGGTGGCAGCGGGACTGTGAGGAACCTGGGTCATTTGGAGAGGTGACAGTAGCGAGGAGGCCCCGAGGCTCGCCTGTGGGGGAGGCCGGTGAAGCCCGTGCAGGCAGTGATAATGCCTGCAACCCTGCATCAGAGAGTCTGTGGAGGAGGCGCAGAACAAGTCAGTGACACAGGCAGGTCTGGGAGAGGCTGAACCACTGGCTGCAGTGCGAGTGGGACACTGACGAGCTAAAGCAGTGTTTCCATGGGAAGAATATGTATGGAGCAGCACTGGCAAGGCTGGCAGCAGCACGCCCAAGCGAACACAGCTGATGAGGGGAGGAGAGGGTGCCAACAGAGTGGAAAACGCAGGGTTATCTGGACAGAGGCCTCAGCGATCAGACCTGGGCCATTGCCCTGCCTGGGAGGGTTGCAGGGGTGTGCCCAGCATGGGTAGAAATTTGCAAATACAGTTCTAGAGGATGCATTTCAAAGTCCGATTTCAAACGTTATCTTGAGTCTTTTGCATAATTGTCCCATTTCCTAGGTAATGTAGTGTTACTTCAGAAATAAGATTTTATTTTAAAATGTCTGTTAGTCTGCTTTTGAGCAATTTGTTTTCCCAC
Organism: Capricornis sumatraensis; assembly: GCF_032405125.1. Taxonomy (NCBI): domain Eukaryota; kingdom Metazoa; phylum Chordata; class Mammalia; order Artiodactyla; family Bovidae; genus Capricornis; species Capricornis sumatraensis. Next base: position 52,172,331 of record NC_091085.1, on the reverse strand, counting down.
AGCAGGAAATAGTAGTTGCTAGTTTGTGTGCTAACTTGTTGGCAAATACTTCGTTGTGATCAGATTAATATTTTTCAGTGTTACCAACAAAAGGGATGTCAGTTTTTAAATACCCGTATGAGTAACTGATCTTCATAAAGTTCCTTTTGGTTTTGCCCGCTCACTATTCAGACCAGCCTGTGCTCTCCCCCCGCCCATGATGATTTGTGCCTTGGCCATCCTTGCTGGAATGTTAACATTCTGTCCGTGAGAGGCTGCTTTGCTTGTTTGGCACTGGTTGCCATGTGGTTCTGTTGCTGTGTCTCCTGTGGGCATCGCAGGCAGCTTCTCACAGGTCACTGTGTGCCAGGCCTTAGCCAGACACCTTCAGAAACCAGACAGAACATGTGGGGCTGCAAGGAAGGTCTTGACTCAGCAGTGGCTTTGTCTCTCAGGTTATTCATATAATTTAGAGTATAAATTAACAGGTCATTTGACTCCTTCAGGATATACACTATACAGTATGGTAGCTGCTAACCACATGTGGCAATTTCAGTTTTGTTTCTGTTAAAGTTTTTTTTTTTTTTTTAAATGTAGACCATTTTTAAAGTCTTTATTGAATTTCTTACAATATTGCTTCTGCTTAATGTTTTGATTTTTTTTTGGCCAGGTGGCATGTGGGAGAGACCAGGGATCAAGCCTGCACCCCCTGCATTGGAAGGCAAAGTCTTAACCACTGGACCACCAGGGGACTCCCTGGCAGTTTCAGTTAAACTTAATTAAATTTGGACTTCAGGTCCTTGACCACACTAGCCATATTTCAGGTACTCCATAGCCGCACATGGCTGGTAGCTAAATGCAGCAGAAACAGAACATTTCCACCACCACAGCACGGTCTACATTACAGAGCTAGCTGGGTATTCATTCTTTTTTGCCAGCAGTTTAAAACTCCAGATTGCTGCATCAGTCAGGGCTCTATATTACACATGCTAGAAACCTACCCTACTGCCCCCAAACGACTTAAGCAAAACCACTAACTAGTCGGGTTTGCTTTCTGAGTTGTGAGGGTAGCACGGCTCACGGGACGTCACAAGAAATCTCAAGGGTGCATCTGCAGGCCCAGCCTCCCCTGGCTGGCCACGCTCTCCAGCTCTGCATTGTGACAGCTGTCATATCAATGTGCATTAAAAAATAATAATAAAAATTGATAAATTTCTGTGTAGCCATTTTAATACTGAAGATGGAAGAAAAACTTTTTTGGCATATTCTTTTATTATTTCAAGAAAGATAAAAAATACAACTGAAATGCCAAAAAAAAAAAAAATGTGTGCAGCGTCTAGAGAAGGTGCTGCAGCAGATCAGATGTGTTAGAAGTGGTTTTTGAAGTCTAGTGCTGGAGATTTCTCACTAGGCAAGGCTCCATAGTTGGGTAGACCAGTTGATAGCTTTCAAATCAAGACATTAATTAAGATCAGTCAGTGTTATACCACCTGGGAGATAGCCGACACACTCAAAATATTCAAATCAGGAACTGAGGATCATTTGCACCAGCTTGGTTGGGTTAATCACTTTGATGTCTGGGCTCCATGTAAGTTAAGCAAGAAAACCTTCCTGACCATACTTCCGCATGCAATTCTTTACTGAAATGTAATGAAACAGTCCATTTTTAAAACAAATTGTTACAGGCGATAAAAATAGATACAATAATGTGGAACAGAAAAGATCATGAGGCAGGCCAAATGCACCAAAGGCCAGTCTTCAGTATATGGTAGTATTGGAAGGGAGTCCTCTATTATGAGCTCCTTCCGGAAGACCAGACGGATTAATTCCAACAAGTACTGCTTCAAAATAGACCAAACTTAAAGCAGCACTCCACAAAAAGCGTCTGGAAATAGTCGACAGAACACAAATAATCTTCCATTGGGGTAACACAAGGCCACGCATTTCTTTAACGATCAGACAAAAGCCACCTGGCTGAGGAGGCAGCTGTTTGCCTGGCTGGGAGTTCTGATCCATCTGCTGTATTCACCAGACATTGCACCTTCAGATGTCCATGTATTTCAGTCTTTACAAAGTTCTCTTAGTGGGAGAAATTTCAGTTTCCTGAGAGACTGTAAAAGACACCTGGCTCAAAAAGATAAAAAGTGTTGGAAAGATGGAATTACAAAAGTGAGAGAAGTCGCTTAGTCATGTCTGACTCTGCAACACTATGGACTGTAGCCCACCACGTGGCTCCTCCGTCCATGGGATTTTCCAGGCAAGAATACTGGAGTGGGTTGCCATTTTTTTCTCCAGGGGATCGTCCTGACCCAGGGATCGAACTCAGGCCTCCCACGTTGCAGGCAGACTCTCTACCCTCTGAGCCACCAGGGAATCCCTGGAATTACAAAACTGCCTGGAAATCAGCAGAAGGTAGTAGAACAGAATGACGAGTATGTTGTTCAGTGCAGTTCTTGGGGAAAATGAAAAATGTATCTTTTGTTTTTACTTAAAAACCAAAGGAGCTTTTTGGTCAACCCAGTAGTTCCATGGCTTGTGTCTAAATATCCATGAACTACTTCTGTGTTGCTGGAGTGTGTACCCCACCCCCAGCTGTGCACACAGGAACGCCTTTGGTGTAGTTGGAGAGGCCAGAACGCACCCCTGTCCTGTCGTGTGCCATGTGCTGGGATGCTCCCCGACACTGGAGGCCAAGAAGCCCACCTCCCGAGCAGTCGTGGGGGCCCTGGGAGACCAGGTCCTCCTGCTTATGTTTGGGTAGAGCACCTGCGTCTCTGCAAGTCTCTTAAACTCTGCATTTTTACTTGCATTCTGGGCATAGGTACCACTGTGGGCTCAACTGGGCTCCTCCCTTGACTGCTGGTGACCCTGCATGAGAGGCGTGACCTGAGTCTGTTTCTTGAGGTGCGGTCACGAGAGCCGCTGCCCTGGGCTGTAGGATACGTCATGAAGTTTCTGGGTTTCAAAAGCACTGGCATGTTGCGGAGAACGTACATCTCCAGACTGCTGAGACATGCTGGCGCACACAGCCTGCCCCTGGAGCCACCACTGTGGGGGCTACCACTGGGCGTGTAGGATTGGTTAGCCTGTTTTGTTGTTGTTCTCAAGTCTAACTGCTGGGTTTTTAATGTCCTCTTTGTATTTTTAAGCTGAAAAAATGGTGAGGTCATCACAATGCATCATCTTAATTCTGCCCAGCCAAGTGCTGCCCCCACCCCCACCCCCAAGTTGCTGATTTTTACTTTAATGGTGAAGGGTAATCGATCATTTTATTAGAATAGATCCTATGACTTAATTGCAAGTTATACTTTTAATATATTGATTTACTTATTCCCTTGCCTCAAAATGAAATAAACTATAACCACAACGGTAAAATAAGTGTTACTAACGATGGGCATTAGGACAAAGGCAACAGAAGCAGTAATGAAGTTCAGAGACACAAATCATCAGGCTGGCAGCAACGTATAAACGGGAATTCATCTAATGAGCTGCCACGCCCCGCTCCTGCTGGCCTGGTGTGGCTGCCCGCAGTACCTCGTCCCCCTGGTTCCTGTCCTTTGCAGATGTCCTTGGGGGGACATACTTTCCCCTTCTCCCCCTCTTAGTGCAGCGCACACTATCACTCATCAGTGCCGTCTTCTGTCCCCTGTGCAGGAGAAGGAGAAAGCCATCCTGTGTTCTCTTCATTCAACCATCCACTTAGATGAAAGATGGAGTCTCAGTTCTAAAACGGGCTCTCTGGTTCCCAAGGGAATTCCCCACAGCTGCCCCGACTACCCTGTGGTCCCTGGGCCCTGACCTTCAGCGTTCCTAGAGGCCTCGCGTGTGCTGGCCTGGAAATTCTTAGTGGTGACTTTTATCCCCAATTCCAACTCACTTTTTCATGCAGGGTGTGTGTGTGTGCTCAGTCGTGTCTGACTCTCTGTGGTCCCATCGACTGTAGCCCACCAGGCTCCTCTGCCCATGGGAGTCTCCAGGCAAGAGTACTGGAGTAGGTTGCCATTTCCTCCTCCAGGTATCTTCCCGACCCAGGGATCCAACCTGCATCTCTTGCATCTGCTGCATTGGCAGGTGAATTCTTTTATCACTAGTGCCACCTGAGAAGACCTACATATATTCCTAATTTAGAGTCCATGGTTATTGGGGTGTTTTAATGCACTAAAAGCTGGTTTTCCACCCTGGCAACAGCAGAGTTCTCTACAAGCCAGTGGATGCGGGGGTGAATGGGGCAGCATTTCCCTTCCTCCAGCCTCTAAAGTTAGAAAACTCACTACATTTTATTAGTCTTAATTTATTGTATCATTTTGTATGTGTATTTAGAGAGTTCCAGAATGGGAATTAGGTGTTCTTAGATGTAAAGTTTTGTATCTACATGTTAGAATTGTTTAACAACAACCAATTATTTTAAAATTTAACCTGAAAAAATATTATTGCAGGACTTCCCTGGCGGTCCAGTGGTTAAGAATCCTCGATTCCACTGCAGGGGGCACAGGTTCGATCCCCAATTGAGGAACTAAGATCCTTCAAGCCATGCCAAGTGACACCAAAAAAAAAAAAAAAAAAAAAGGAAGAAAAAGATTACTGCACTAAAATAATTTGAAGTAAGAAAGACATTTTTGATAAGAAGAACTGTCTCATAATGAAATGGTTTCCCTGGAGACAGTTTAAGCAAAACCTTAAAAATGCCCTGGGCAGCATTGCCACGATGGAGAAGAGTGAAGGCCCGACAGGAACACCAGGCGGCCGTGTGCCCTTCCACAGGGGGCCTGGTTACTAAGAGTATTTCGGTGGGAATAAACTGCTTTGCGAGCAGGGCATATTGTTCTTGAGCAGTTCTCAGCCCCACTGCCTCTCAGCTCACAGTAAATGAAAGATGTGAAGACAGTGTATTGTGAGTGTAAACAACAGGAGGCTGACAGGAAGGCAGAGCCCTGTTCTCTGGGCATACCCCTAACGGAGGGGCGACATCTTGGTCTGGTGGCTGCCCCACAAGACCACCATCACAGTTCCTCTCAAACGAGGGGAAGAAGCATAACTTCAGAAGAATCATTTGCACAAAGTGTTGTTTTGTCTCATCCAGTTGGCCTTATCCAAATGGACCCGAGGAGAAGGGAAGCCAGGCCTGCTGGAGCCCACCACCCGCCAACAGCCAGCACCCACTCAGGGCTGCAGCCCCTGCCTGGGATTTTTTTATTTTCATGAACCTTAACAGCTTGAAAGTTCTGAGGCACAAAATGATAAATTCCAGATTTTTCGGTATATCTGTGTGTGGTGTTTACTGGCTATAGTTAAAATTCACATAAACTGATTCAAGGAAATGACCTTTCTCAGAAGGGGAAGGGGCTGAAGGTGGGTGGCTGCAATTGCAAATATAAAATGTGGTTTGGGGGGTGTTTTTTGTGGTTTTCTTGTGTGTGGCTTTTTTGGTTTTGTTTTTTGTAAATTCATATTTTTTTTATCTTACTGTGTGACATGGACAATGTTAATGTCAATAAAATAGGACTACCACATCATTGTTAAAGTTGAGTAGTAATTCCCTTCCTGGTTGGACCGTAGTGAACAAGTCCTAGAAACGGGACTGCTCTGGGTGCACACTGCTGAGAGTGGTGGCTCCTTGGTGTATGTGCTGGTGTCTTGACATGAAAGTTCAGTAGGCAGCAGCCCTAAGATCCTGCACTCTCTGTGTATCTGCCATACTTGGATAAAGCAGTCTGAAGACTGATAACCCATTAAGTGAAATTCTTTGCTATATTGATACACGTGGAGTAAGGCTGGCTTGTGTTGATGGGATTGTCTTGTCTGTGGTTCCCATTAGTGGCTTTACTTTTTTACTTTCAGTTTTACTGAGGTATAATTGTGTCACCTGAAAAAAGGTGCACATCAGGTTTTATTTGAGACAAAAATGAGGATGGTAGCCTGGGGAGACAGCCTCTCAGACCTCTGAGGAACTGCTCCTGCGAGGTGGGGGGGCGGGTCCGTATATACGTGAGTTTGGTAAAAGCGGAATGTGCAGTGAAGCACACGTTTTGGCGGAAGATGGCTGCTTATCATGAGGAGCAGATGTCTCCATTAGTAATGTTAGTGCTTTTCCAGACATGAGGAGATACAAGAATGGCTCTTAGACTCTTCTCCTGTAAAGGTCTAACTATCTGAAGGCACATTCTGCCAGTTTTTCCCACAGCGCGGGAAGGCAGAGCCCTGTTCTCTGGGCATACTTTAAGGGCCTCTTTGCTGATCTCTGCACTGAACTTCTTTCAGGGTGTGTCAAAGGTCAGCAACTCCAGTGACCAGTGACTTCATCCTTGTAGCACCAGATGGTGAGGGACCATTTTCCAGTTAGCAGTTGACATGTAGCTGTGTGTTCAAGGCTCATGGCATGATCTGACTTACATAAAATACGCAGTAATCAACACAGTAAGTTAATATCCACTACCTCAACAAAGAAAGGAATGTTCCTAGTGACAAATAATTTTTTTTTTTTAATCAAAGAGGAACCTCTTTTGGTTCAGGCAGAGCAGAGATCCATAAAAACCTGGTGCTAGCAATTTGAAGAATCTCCTTTTTAGTGGAAAGTCACAATTATTTAGGGAAGAGCTGGCGGGGCTCTTCCTAACACAGCCCTCCATGTGCCGCGTTTCTTTTCTCAGATCCAGCCTCCAGAGCCTGGCAGGCTGGGGACGGGACCCTGCACAGGAAGGCTCGGCCGTGAGAGGTAGGCATTCGTGCTCTTGGCCTCTGAGGAGCCATCATTCTCCCAGAGATGCCGGGGGTATATTTAGAGCCACAGACGGAGGCATGGGCTGCTCTAACAAATGAGAGTGCGCCAAAGTTGGAATCTTATAAACATACATTTTAAAACAGCATATCTTCCTTGCTGAAATCCGGACGTGTGCTTCTGTTTTCAGGAGGCTGGTACCGTGCCCTGTCCTCTACTGGCTGGAGGCAGACCTCTGCCAACTTTAGACATGAAGCCTCCAGAAGGGCGCTCGAGCCGAAGCAAAGACCCGCCGAGAGAAGAAGAAAGAGAGAGGAAAAAGAAAAAGCACAAAAAACGGTCTCGAACAAGATCGCGGTCTCCCAAGTATCATTCGTCGTCCAAGTCCAGGTCTAGGTCTCACTCAAAAGCAAAGCATTGTCTTCCCAGTGCCTATCGGACAGCGCGGCGCTCGAGGTGAGTGTGCAGGGTGCCCCCGCGGCCGGGCGTCCGGTGCGGGGCGGATCCCGCTTCTCCTGCTCGCCAGCAGGGGGCGCGGGGCTCCCCTCCCCCGGCTTGCCGCAAGCACAGACCCACACACCTGCGTGTCTTTACGCAGAGATGCGCCCTGCAGTCTCATCTTTTCAAAATATTTTTTAACCTGACTTTCCAAAATGCATCAACTACTGTCAGGTTTTTCTTAAAGGAGAGGTATTTGAATTTTTAACAGGTCTTGGGAGCAAGCCTGGCGTATTTGCTGAAAATGTGTGGAAAATTCACAGGGTTGGGGGCGTTTTGTTTGGTGAATGAGTCGACTTTCCCAGGCTAATTCCTTTTGAATGTGTATCTGCCAAAACGAGAGACATGTGCACTGTGTCTGTGTTCAGCTTCACTGGCACAGCACCTGCAAGTGCCCGTAAAGGAGGAAATACAGTGGCACAGATCTGTTTTCTCAATTAATCTGCTTCCCCAGCCTCCCACTAACAGTCACTGTTCAACCAAAAGCCACCTTCTGAGGAGCCAGCTTTTGAGGAAGCAGCTTAAGGTTTTATGCAATAGAAATGATAAACACGAAAACCTGTAAGGATCACAGAATTGAGTGCTTAGTGAAGCAGGTACTTTTCTGATTTTTAAAGCATCTGACTTGCAGGAGGTTCAGAAAAGCAAGTTTCTAGTTTTAAAACTTACCTCACGCCTTCTGATTTCTTACTGAGTGTCAATTGGACTTAGTTTCTCTAGCACAGCACTTGTACTAATCTGCTTCTACAACTGATGTTCTTTCCTTTCCATGGGAAAAATGCAGATGGGCCTATACTTTTTATTTTTTATGTTTTAAAAAACTGTACTTGTGTACACGTTAGCCTTTCTTGAATATACCCTAAAACAACATGCTCCCTAATTTTTACCTAGACCAGACCTTCAAGGCTTGACAAGTATTTACCCTTCTCTACAATGAAATTAGGTTTACCTCCACGATAAATAAATTTGATCTTTGGCTCTGCATTTTTGTTAGTTCTTTAGAAGTTCTATCCCTTGCTGTCCCTCTCTCTCCCTTTCTCTCTCTCTCTCACACACACACATACACACACACACACACACATACCTTGTTGTTTAATTAAATGAACAACTTTGCTGACATATTTCCAATATTTGAAAGTCCCCAGGAACTTGTATGTGTATATCAAAACTAGGGTTTCTTACTTGAAAAAATTTCTTATGATATAGTGGAAGTAAATAAACAGGCCTGTACAAGCCCGATGGATAATAACCATACCCAGTAAAATCCTTCCTAGATTTCATTTATTTCAGGGCTCAAAGAGAAGAAAGTATAATCTACTCCTAAATCCCCTTCTGGGGGCCTGATAATGCTCAGGGCTCCTTAGATCGCTTCTTATGTAAGAAATGAGTTGGTTTTCATGGTGCATGCTTAGCACAAATAGTAGGTGCAGGTGTCTAGTTCTTATGTGAACCCATCTGGTCAGACATAATGGCCACAGACTTTTCCCCAGGTTGGTCTCTTCAGAACTAGAAATGTTTATGAAACACTTGGAATTTCAACTCTCTAGGATTTCTATGGTTTTTATTGACTATCTCTAGTAGAGTAAGTCATTATGTATATTATGTTAGTATTTTTAAAATAGCTTTTATTTTAGAGTAGACTTACATATTTTCTATGCAAGTGTATTTTATATTGTTTTCATATATTCAGTACTGACAAGTACAAGAAGCAAAATCCTAATCCTTAGTGTATAATTTTCAGTTAAAGAAAAAATTAGGATTAAAAAATTGTTAATATGAGTTCTGTGATGGCAGGCTGACAATTTTACCTTAATTTAACCAACAAAGTATTCTATGTGTAAAGAGAGCTGAGTATTTTCATAATTCTCAAACTTTAAGAAAAATCTCAATAGTATCTATGGAAAAGGAAATGGCGAACCACTCCAGTATTCTTGCCTAGAGAATTCCATTGACAAAAGAGCCTGGCAGGCTACAGTCCATGGGGTCCCAAAGAGTTGGACATAACTAAGCAACTTAGACACACACACACACAGTAGTATCTATGTGATACTTTTAGTTAATTTTAGTTAAATCAGCTGACTTAAGTTCACTAAATAAGTCAGATCTTTGGTGTTTGATTTTACCGCTTAGATAAAGTATCAAGGCAAAGTGCAACTTTATTATAAATTGTTTTTTAAAAATAATATTATAAAACAAAACCTTCAAAGTATTTGTCCAGGAAGTTTTGCCTTGAAAGCTTGTATGTGACAGTGATGCTGCTTGAAATCAGACCACCTCTGAGCTCAGGGTGCTGAAGTGGGTTATAGGTCTGGTTGGATGTATGGAGAAGCCTAGCTGTCCTGTGGTTGGTCTCTGGGTCCCAGGGACATAAGGCAGGAAGTTGCCTTCACCAGGTAGGATCCTGCCTCAGCTCTTATTTCTGAGAAGAGTGAGTTTTATTTGATAAAACTATATCTTTTTTTAAGCTGGTTATAGACCTGCTTTCTTAATCCAAGCTCACATTAATAATTTCTAGGGACCCAACTGAATTTTGAATGCAGCAGTTATGAAATGAGAGGGGTTGGTGTTCTTGGTAATATGAATTGTTTGAAATGTAAAAGAAAAGAAATTAAATTTTAACCAAAATATTGAAGTTGCTAATGATAACTATCATAATTATTTCTTTAACTGTCTTTTCAGATAGAATAACCCATTACAGACATAATGTCTACATAGGATATATCAGACTTGTTTCTTGGGCCTGACACAATTTAATCGATTGTTTTTAAAAGACTACTGCCAGCTTCAAGTAAAATGACTTTTGTTAATATTTCTGCTTGGGGTAGGATGCTACATTTGAAATATATATATTTTTTTGTATATTAAATTACTAAAGTCCTATGTAAAATGTAGAAAGTTAAGATTAAAAGCTTTACTATCATAAGTAATTTTTATGTTAATATATTAATGCTTGTGTGGTTGAAGTCCCATTTATCAAAATATGTCTAAATTATTGATGACTCTGGCTCTCCAAAGGTGAATTAGTCATGGAAAAATCTTTAGTTTTGGAAATCAGTCTGTTGCTTCTCAGAAAGCACAGTGATTACCGCAAGGCAGGATTTAGTGTCTTTTAAATCAACATTGATTAAAGTATAAGACTTCCTTCTCTTTTGTTTTCTGCTTTTATATCACATTAGGTTTTATATCTTAATGGGATAAAGATGTACTCATGCAATTTACTGCCTAAAATTAAAATCCAGTTTTAACAGTTTAGGTATTTTAAAACTAAACTCAATGAGACTAAAGCTTGAAATTCAGTTTATTTGTAAAGCTTTTAATAAGATCACCTGTGGTGTCATTTCATTGGTTAGTTTGTGTCTAAGGGGAGGTTTCTAGGTAGAACTCTGCACCCCCACATTCTGGGGTGTTCTCTGTGAAGGATAATGAGCCCTGTGTCACTTCCTGAAGTAAAGTTCCCTCAGGGCTTTCACTCAAGGAGAGGCCGGAGGTTAACGTGGCTTTTTAACAGTTACACTTAATGTTCAAAAAGAACTCAGGTGGGCAAAATCGGGGTCATATTTTAGTTTGAAATTTAATTCCTCACTTCTCCCCCCTGATAAGCTGCGTATCTAGTCAGTGAGTGAGTGGTTCATCTCCCAATCCTGATCTTTGAAGGAGCGTGGGGCCCTGATGCTCCCACGAGGAGACAGTTCCCATGCTGGTTTCCAGGAAGTGAGTCGTATCCCCAGACAGGGCCACAGCCACTGATAACAGTGCTGGGGTAGAAAGCTGTGGGAGACACTGGCCCCTCAGGAGAGGAGAGAGGGTCTGTGAGAGAAGCTGGGTCCACAGCTCAGAAGTGAAATACATCTCAGTAGAACCTGGGATCCTCTTGGTTATTCACGCCAGTTGGTGCCAGATCCCTGCTGCCAGGGCACCAGCAACACCCGTTCGGTTCCATGAGGACCTGTGAGCAGGAAAGGAACAGGAGTGAAGAAGTGGGTCGCAGACGTGGTTAAACGCTGGTAGAAGCAGCTATTTATAAATATCTCATCATTCAGACAAAAGGTTTCCTTATGCTTTTATTTGACAGCAAACCGTAATGATTATTTAAGAAAAAAAATATCCAAGTTGCATTATGCTTGAAGTATTTTGAATTCAGACTATTGCATCTCTATAAGAAGGCCTCTGGTCACGTTATACAGATGATTTACGTAAAGAATGGAATTCCTGATTCCTGCACTGTGTCGTGGTAGCAATATTAAGAGCCTACTTAATAGAACAAAAACATTAGAGCTTCTTTAATCAAAATAAAACCCAAGTATTATCTGGCATAGCTCACAGCCCTTAATTCTGAGATGGGCTTTTTTCCCAGATAACTTGAAATCTACTGGTAACAGCCACTTTACTTTAAAGAAATCTAATACTCATAGCCACTGCTAAATGGTATTGTATTTCAAAGTTACGAATTTGCAAACATTAAGAACTAATCCATTTTCCTGATTACTGAGTTTATTGTAGAATTCTGCGTCTGAGCGTTCCATAGGTACTATAGTTTTGATTAAGCAGAGCCCTTTTTTCAGGGTTCTAGCGCTGCCCAGCTCAGCACATTTTATTCTGAATGTGAAGTGTGTACCTCCATATCACAGACCCACAGCCTCCCCAGGGACGCTGAGCACGGAGCCTTGTCAGAGCAGCTCGGCAGTGGCAGCAGCAGCAGAGCGGGACAGTTATCAGGCAGCTTCGACCACGAGCAGATTTGCCTCCTGGAGCTCTTTTGAGGGGAAACCTGGTAAAATGTCAAGGTGTCTGACTGACCTCACTTTTGTAATCTGTTACTTAAATCTTAGGAAAGGTCTGGAAAACCAAAACCGCTGTATAAGCTGAGAAGCAGTTGTGTGGGAGGAGCCCCAGAGTCGAGGGGAGTTGATCCCGGAGCAGGTTCATTCTGTGGTTGTGGTGTTTTTTCAGGAATGACTCAGGGTTTTCTCCATGACACGGAGGGTGGAATGTGATTACAGGCTGATCTTTGCAACAACCATGTGTGTTGTTTGGGAGGTTTGGTTGTAACTGGAATGGTTCAGTGTAGAATTTTTTTAGATGACAAAAATCAAAACATCTCTTCTTTACATTGGTTTTGAGTGTGTTGTCATAGAAACAGAACAGAAATAAATTGTTTTGGTTTTGGGGTTGTTGGGTTTTTTTTTTTTTCTTTTTTAGCTCAGATATCTGCTTATTTCAGATTTCCTAAAAATAGTATTTTCACTGATTGGACAAAAAACTTAAATAAGAGTCCTAAACCCATTATTAAAGGTCTCTTCTTAAGGACCTGCCCGCACAGGTGAGGGTCTGGAGTTAGAGCTCTGTGTGCTGGTGTCTGTGGGACACTGCATGAATAGAATAGTCCCTTTCCAGGCTCAGGAAAGGGAAGAGTAAAACATTAGAAATCTCAGAAACAAATGATTTAGCCAAAACTTTCATGGGAATGGCATGGTCTGAATTGGACTGAAGGTTTAGGCTTCCTACCAGTGGGCCTGCAGCCGGTTCTTCATGCTGAGAGCCCATAAGATGAGTGCATACAGGGGAAATTTCCAAGTCACCTTCTAACTTTATTCTGTTTAGTTCTTTCCTCTTGCCAGTATTCAGAACAAGTAGAAAAACTCACTAGAGTCTCAGTGCCTTTCCATCCCTAATTTTGATAGAAATATCAGTGAGCTGAACATTTTTGGGGCAAAGGCAAGAGGGAGGAAGAGCAGCAGCAGGCCCACGTCCACCAAGACCCGCAGGGAGATGCCCAGTCGGGGAGCTGGCCGCTGCCGGCCCAGAGCGCGTGGCTCCAGCCTCAGCATGAGTTGTGCCCCAGTTAGAAGCTTAGCATTGGCGTGACAAGTGCTCTGCCCCTGAGCCTGGATCCCGTTCTGGGTCGGCAGAGTAGGAAGGCTGGGGGCGGGCCTCAGAGAACAGGCCAGGGCTGGCCGCCACCTCAGTGGTGGAGGTGCTCCCCTGCCCCCACACACAGAGGACTGAAACGCCTGCCTTCCTCTGCCCAGGTCCCGGTCCCGGTCCCCTCGGAGACGAGCGCACTCCCCCGAGAGACGACGGGAGGACAGGAGCGTCCCCACCGCCTACCGGATGAGTAACAGCCCTGGAGTCAGCAGGAAGCGGACCCGGTCCAGGTAGGCAGCCGAGCTTTCGCGGACGTGGGACCTGAACTGGGAAGGTGGGGCTTCCGCGTCCGCAGCACAGAGCTGTTGGGAACCAGGGGAGCAGCTGCTTTGACAGATCCTGAGTAGTCCTGGCAGCGTTTCCACTGCTCTGGAACTCTCACAGGCAGAGGGGAACTTGCCGTGCTAGAGCCAGGGACCGTCTGTCTTTGCAGTGGGTCGTGGGGCCTCCATTTTCCCCATGTCTCGCTGCTCCTCTGGACCCCCACACACAGCACCTTATCCTCTACCTGTTGAGAAGGTAAAGGGCAGTAGGGATGAGTGACGAGGAAAATCAGAAGTTCAAGTCTCAAGTAGGTCCCTGCTGCTCAGGTGGCCAGGCCCCAGCTTTGGCTCCCAGGAGTGGGCCAGAGAGAAGGGACAGGGTCCGTCGTCTGACCCCTTGACCACTGGAAGAGACCTGTCTGTTGAGGAGGGTGAGGGAGCCAGGTTCCCACATCACCGCCACCCTGGTCTGGGCCTCTGACACTCAGCAAGCCAGGGCCCCGCTCTCGCTCCCAGGGAGAGAGCTCTAGGGCTGACCTCTGCCACCAGAGGCCCCAGTACCACCACTGACTTAAGAAGACACAGAATCCAAGCCAGGAGCAGAGCTGGTGGCTGGTGGACCAGTGGGCATTTCCCTCTCAGCTAAGCATTGCCATCTGGAGACCATCCCGTCCAGTGTGGGTGATGCCACCTGAATACTTTAAAGTCATTTGGCTTCTGTATTTCCATTTGCCCCAGAAGTGAGGCTTGTTGCTTTTTGTGCCCTGGCTCTGGGGTTAAGCAGGCCCCAGCTGTTGTAGGTAGACAGGAATATTGCTGTCCCGGCGACTGAGGTGTCCAGAAACAGGCAGGATGCAATTGTTGCCCATCATAGTCTCAGATTGCATGAGGCTATGCTGCTCAGTGTGTGTGTGTGTCTGTGTGTGTATGTCTGTGTGTGTGTCTGTGTGTGTCTGTGTCTGTGTCTGTGTGTCTGTGTCTGTGTGTGTCTGTGTGTGTGTGTGTGTGTCAGGACATCCGGAGTTCCAGAACCTTCTGGAGCCTTCCAGAGGACAGATCTGAATTCTTGGGCAAATGAACCCAACCATCACCCAAACCTGCCTCAGAGACCCGCCTCCATCAGCACTGCCTTTAACAGGGAGAGTTCTAAAAGGCATTACTAGCCAGATAATGTTCCTGCAGTCTGGCTAGTTATGTGATTGTTCCATTAAATGATAAAATATCAACTTATTTATTTAAAACAGAAAAATCAGAAAGGAGCTGTGAAGCTAATATATTTCAGCAAAGGCTTCATGTACAGACTCATTCCGTCTGTTTATAAATTTCATTTTGTGCCTTAGAAATCCCTCACTAAGCATACGTGACTGTTCCAGGATAACATGATGAAAAGTGAAGTCCATTTTAAATTTTATTCTTTATGCAAGTAATTGACATTTGAAATTTATCATCACCCTTGGTATATGTAAAGGGCATGGTCTAAAATTAATTCCTTGTAGCCGAAAATCTCTAACAGAAGAGTTCTTGCTTTACCCTCAAGTTAGCCTTTGCATTAAAAGAGCTATTACTTGAGACTGTGGTAATTATATTGGGATTCATCAGAGCTTGTGTTATCATCGGAACTTTAAGTCAGACAAAAGAAGTCAAGATTGATCCCACTGCAGGGCCCAGCTGCCCTGCCCTGGTGGATGGGATTAATCCTGTGGCCTGACTCTGAGGGGCTGTGGGCGGTGGTGGATTCAGGGGGAGCCCGAAGAGCTGAACATGTGCATGGTTACTGGTCGATTTCATGGCAGTGATTATAAACTCACAGAGTTATCTCTCAGTTCAGTCACTTGGTCATGTCTGACTCTTTGCAACCCCATGAACTGTAGCACACCAGGCTTCCTTGTCCATCACCAACTCCTGGACCTTGCTAAAACTCACATCCATCGAGTCGGTGATGCTATCCAGCCATCTCCATTCTCTGTTGTCTGCTTCTCCTCCTGCCTTCAAACTTTCCCAGCATCAGGGTCTTTTCCAATGAGTCAGTTCTTCACATCAGGTGGCCAAAGTATTGGAGCTTCAGCTTCAGCATCAGTCCTTCCAATGAACACCCAGGACTGATCTCCTTTAGGATGGACTGGTTGGATCTCCTTGCAGTCCAAGGGACTCTCAAGAGTCTTCTCCAACAGCACAGTTCAGAAAGCATCAATTCTTTGGCACTTAGCCCTCTTCACAGTCCAACTCTCACATCCATACATGGCCACTGGAAAAAGCATAGCCTTGACTAGACAGACCTTTGTCAGCAAAGTAATGTCTCTGCTTTTTAATATGCTGTCTAGGTTTGTCATCACCTCATGGCAGATAGATGGGGAAACAATGGAAACAGTGACAGACTTTCTTTTCTTGGGCTCCAGAATCACTGCAGATCGTGACTGGAGCCATGAAATTAAAAGATGCTTGCTCCTTAGAAGAAAAGCTATGACAAACCTAGAGTTGTCTCTAGGTCCAGAATATGCTTTTTAGCGGGCAAGTTATATAAACCCAACAGTCAGGCTGTTCCCTCTGTCCTTCTACTCAGAGTAGCTGCTGGGGCGGGGAAGGGGGGTTCTCTGCTTCAGCACAGCAGCAGGTAGCTAATTATGCACCAAGTCAGGGTGACTAATCCCATCAGGTCCCCCAACTGAGGGGAAGGTGCCTCCTCCCAGATTTGAAGGATTATTCCTGCAAGCTGATCATTGAATGCTGCTTTTGCTGACTTTTTTTTTTAAATTTTAACTTACTAGAAAGTTTTGAATTTACATAGAAATAGTACAGTGAACAGCCATCTGCATGAAGCTTGTAGCTCAATTCACTGTTAATGTTTTTCACACATTTGCTTTCCTCTCTCTTCCTCTCCCTCCCTCCCACCTTTCTATGTGTGTATTTCATGACTTATACAAGTCCAGGCCAGTCCAGGTCATTGAAGACTCCGCACTCTGGGGTGGTCTTACTTTGTCCTCTTGGCTGTGTTGCTGTTAAGTATCTGGGGCGAGAGCACTGTATACTGTATAAATGATGCTGGGTAACTGCCCATGGTATCACACAGATGCACAAGTGCCCCTTTGTCCCATTACCAGTGGCTCTGAGTTTGATGACTCGGTTGAGGTTGCACTTGCTCTGCGCCTCTTTCTCTTTGAACTGGCAGGTGACCTGTGGGCGGCGCTGCACAGTGTAGATGTCTGTTGCTATCAGCTTTCTCCTCATTTTTTCTCTAAAGACACCCCACCCTTTGTGTAGTATCACTGTGGATTTGGGGTTTGGGGAATTTATTTTATATTGGTTGTATAATAATCCATTGCCACTATATTCCATTTGATGGTGACATTGTCTCACATTTGACCCCATTGTTCCTTGAGCACTTTGTCACTTTTGACCCAAGATACTGTAGGTTTAGCTGGTGCTTCCCCTACCTTGGACCTGGGGTCAGTCATTTCTCCTAGGAATCATGGTTCTTTTTAGTGAGTGTTTAGAAATCTAAATCTGGGCAGAGTGAATATTTTTTAAAGTAAAATTCTTGAAAATGTTTAGCCAAATCATATTGCCATATACTCCAGCAGGAAGTCCCCATTACTTTATAACAGTAAATAGTTAGTGATTGATTGGGGAAGGGGTGATTAGCATTGAATTCCTAGAGCTCAGCACTGCACTGAGCACATCAGTAAATGTTTATTGAGTGAGTGGAAATATACTGCGGTTCTACGGTTCTTACATCATACATGAAGTGTTATTAATTCATTGTAGACTATGACTGTCGAAGGTTGCATATCATAATTCCCTAGAGCAACCAATTAAGAAAGGCTAAAATCTAATAGAGACTGTTAAAGAGAACATTAAAAATGCTTTATTAATGCAAAAGAAAGCGGAAAAGTGCAGAGGGAAAGGAAAAAGAACAAATAGACAACTGGAAGGCAAAAGGGATTGTTAACACCATCTATACAAATAATTACATTAAATGTAAGTAGACCAAAAGCACTAGTTAAAAGGCAGAAATTTAGACTACGTTAAAGTGCGAAACCTAATACTAAGCTGCTTAAAAGAGACACTTGAAATACACAAATACTTTGAGATCTAAAAGACTGAAAAAAGATACACCATGCAGGGCTAATAAGAAGAAAGGCGATATGGCTGTTTTAATAGGAGACCACATAGACTTGAAGCAATGGTGCTAGAAATTAAGAAGGCCTTTTCATAATGATGACGGGATCAGTTCTTCATGAGCACATAATGTTTTTGTTTTTTTTTTTTGTTTGTTTGTTTTTAATTTTAAAATCTTTAATTCTTACATGCGTTCCCAAACATGAACCCCCCTCCCACCTCCCTCCCCATAACATCTCTGTGGGTCATCCCCATGCACCAGCCCCAAGCATGCTGTATCCTGCATCAGACATAGACTGGCGATTCACATAATGTTTTAAATGTAAGCGTTGAATAAAAGCTTTAAAATACTTGAAACAGAAACTGAAAGAATTAAAGGGGAAAAGGCAGGCAGTATAACAGTACAGAAGCAGCAAATGTGAGCAGCACCAACACTACGCCCTGCAGTGAAGCGTGTACGCTCTCATGACGTGCGCGTCATGACGTGCGCGGGTCAGTCACCAAGCTAGACCATTCTCTGTACTGCTGAACTAGTGCCAGTATGTTCAGATAACACAGAACGTGTCTTCCTACCACATGACTGAGTGTGTGTGCGTGCTAAGTTGCTCAGTCGTGTCCGACTCTGTGCAACCCCATGGACTGCAGCCCGCCAGGCTCCTCTGTCCATGGGATTCTCCAGCCAAGAATACTGGATTGGGTTTCCATGCCCTCCTTCAGGGGATCTTCCCAACCCAGGGATTGAACCTGAGTCTCCTATGTCCCTGCATTGGCAGGCGGGTTCTTTACTACTAGCACCACCTAGAAAGGCTGACTTTAAGTATGAAAATCTGTAAAAGGATATCTGGAAAGATCCCAAATATTTGAAAATAAACATATTTGAAAATTACCCATAGGTCAAAGAAGAAATCACAAGAGAAAGTAGAAAATAGTTTGAAATGAATAATAATGAAAATGTAACACTCAAGTCTATGGGGTGCAGTTGTGCTCAGAAAGAAGTTACTAGCTTTAAATGTTTATATGAAAAAAACAGCAAAGTCAAAAAACTGTGATCTAATCTGTCTTAAGCTAGAAAAAAGAAGAACAAATGAAACCAAAAGTAAGTAGAAGCAAGGAAATAATAAAAGTAAGATCAGAAATCAACAAAACAGAAAACAGACTCACAGAGGAAAATAGTAAAACCAAATGATTGTTCTTTGAAAATGATTTTTTAATTGATTAATCTGTTTTTAGATTGATCAAGAATGAAAGACCCAAGAGATATTAAAAGAATAATAAGGAAATAAATACCATGCCAGTAAACTTAACAATTTAGGTGAAGTGGACAAGTTTCCTTGAAAGAAACAAAGTGCAAATGGACAACAGAAGAAATGGAAAGTCCAAACATCTCCACATCTGCTAAAGGGACCTAATTTATGGTCCAAACCTCCCACAAAACGCAGGCCCAGATGACGTTCATCAGCAGAGCCTAACAAACGCTCAAGAAAAAGCAGAACACACTTCAAAGGAAACCGAAGAGAGAACACTTCATGAGGCCACCTGAAGTAGATAGGCAGGCGTGTGCACATCCGTGTGGTGGGGAGTGTGTTTTGTCAGGGGGTGTAGACGTAGTCATGAACTAATATTCTCAGGAAAATAAGTGCAGTAATTCTTAACAAAGTGTTAGCTGATTTGAGTGTAGCAGTTTACTAAAAGGATCACACTAACACATCAGGACCAAATGGGATTTGTCTCAGAAGTGCAGAGTTCTTTAACATTCAAAAACCAGTCCTTGTAATTCAGTGTTGACAAAATAAATGAAGAAAATCATATGACATCTCAATGGATGCAGAAAAAAGTATTTGATACAGTTGAGCACCCATCCATTAAAAGAAAAATGGGGGGGGGGGATATTTTTGGCAAAAGCAGAAATAGAAGGAAATCTTTTCCATCCGATTTTATTTTTTGCTGCACCCAGCAGCTTTCAGGAATTTAGTTCCCTAACCAGGGATTGAACCCTGGCCCTCAGCAGTGAAAAGGTGGTGTCCTAACCACTGGACCACCAGGGAATTCCTGAAGGGCATCTTTGAAAAACCTGCAATTAACATCACACTTCCTAGCGCCTTCCTCTGAGATTAGAGAAAAGGCCAGGGTGTCTGCCGTGTAACAGAAGTCATAGCCAGGACGGTAAGGCAAGAGAGACGTAGAGGGCATAAAGGTTGCAAAGGGAAGTGTAAACTGTGTCTTTTTACATAATTGTGTGAAATCGTGAGGAACCTCTTATTTCTGTCTTCAGTTCAGTTCAGTCGCTCAGTCGTGTCCGACTCTTTGCGACCCCATGAATCGCAGGACGCCAGGCCTCCCTGTCCATCACCATCTCCCGGAGTTCACTCAGACTCACGTCCATCGAGTCCCTGATGCCATCCAGCCATCTCATCCTCGGTCGTCCCCTTCTCCTCCTGCCCCCAATCCCTCCCAGCATCAGAGTCTTCCAATGAGTCAACTCTTCTCATGAGGCTTTTAACTTCATTTTTTGTTTTATGCCAGTATACAGAAATACGCAGTACCATCCATAACAATATCAGAAAAGCAAACTACATATCGATTAATGTAAGGAAACATGTAAGATCTCTCTACAATGAAAACCATAAAACATTTCAGATAAAATGTTTAGGAAACTTAAAGAAATGGAGATAAAGTCCGTATTCATGGGTTGGAAGGCTCAGTATTAGTCAGATGCTCTTCTCCACAGATTGATCTGTAGATCCAATACAGTCCCCATCAGAACTCTCCTGGGCTTCTTGTAGGTACTGGCAAACTGACTAGCAGTCAGAACAACCTTGAGGACTTCCCTGGTAGTCCAGTGGCTGAGAGTCCTACTGCCATTGCCAGAGTCACGGGTTCAATCCCTGGTCCAGGAAGATCCCACATGCCACAGGGCCACTAACCCCACGAGCCACACCTGCTGAAGCTCACACTCTAGAGCCCGTGCTCTGCAACAAGAGAAGCCACAAGCTCACTCCACAACTAGAGAGTAGCCCCTGCTCGCCACAAATAGAGAAAAGCCCGCATGCAGCAACAAAGACCCGGCGCAGCCAAAAACAAAACGAAAATTTTAAAAGAAAAGACACTTGAAAGCTAAATTGGAAGACTTTTACTACTAATCCAAGACTTACTAGAAAGCTTCATCAAGCAGACAGTATGTACTATACACCTGTAAGAGGTAAAGAGCCGAACAGTGCAGTGAGGAAAACCTTTTCAACAAAATTTGCTTGAGTAACTGGATATCAAAATGGAAGAACAGTGACCTGTACCCCATATACCAAGTTTAATTTAAGACGTATCACAGACCTAAATGTGAAAACTGAAACCATTCTGTTGTGTGTGTTGTTTTTTTTTTTAAGAAAATAAGGAGAATACATTTAATGAAGTGACAGAGAATCTTGAGGATATAGAAAATTCCACCATAAGAGGAAAAGATTATAAATTTGACTTCATTGAAATTAACAATTTCACTCAAAAGGCACAGTTAAGAAACTGCACTGACAGGCCCCAGACGGGGAGAAATATTTACAGTGTGTATCTTTGACAAAGGCCTGTGTCAATGCCAAAAAGACAACCCCATAGGAAAGGGGCAGACTGCTTGAAAAGACGTTTCATGACAGAATGTATTTAAGGTCCTCGTCTGCATCAGCCTGGAAGGACGTTGTTGTTGAGCTGTCAAGGAGAAAAATTACCATGGCTTCCAGTTCTCGATGAGCGCTTGGATGCACAGCCTTCTGGTCAAGCATCTGCGACTTCATATTGCTTCATATTGCTGGAGCATTTACTGTGTGCCTGGGAGTTGAGTTTTTCTCTCTAAGTTTGCTGTGGGTGAATCAGGAAAGAAGGCATACGCAGTTTCCTACACAAATTTTGATTCCGTAAAAGATCTGGAGGAGATGAGGAAGGCTGGTGTCTTTCAGAGTGCAGAGTGATTTTGGAATGTAAAGGATTTCTTTGGGTTGAGTTCCGTGGTAGTTTGTCACTTACCCTGTGTTCCTGAAGTATGAACTATGAATATCTGGGCCACGGAATAGTTTCTCTTGATAAACAAACAACTAATAAATACTGTGCATGAAAGAAAGAATATATTTAAATAGCCAGTGAAGATAGGGTGTGAAAAGATGCTTAGCTTCATTAGTCATCTGTTAGGGAAATGCAGATTAAAACCACAACGAGGTGCTCTTTACACTGACAGGAATAGCCGGAAATAAGCAAGCCCGGTATTACATAATGAGTGTCAACAAGCGTGTGAGCAGCCGTAATCCTGAGACGTAGCTGCAGGGCGGGGGCAGGGTGGTACAGCACTTGGGAAGCAGTTAGGCGGTTTCTCACAGAGTCCCACAAACACTGCTCCACGGCCCAACTCCGCTAGTCCCAGGTGTCCACTCCCCATAAACATTTGCCCACAAATGCCCACTTGATTCGTAATTGCCAAAATTGGAAACAACTCAGGTATCAGTTAACAGGAGAAAGCCTAAACTGTATGAAGGTAGATTCATACAGTATATAATCAAAATAGGAACCATTACAATCAACACATTTTTTTGCCAATGAGAAATAAGTTTGTCTCTTCCTATACCATAAAAATCTGTGCTTCAGGATTCGACCAACTCTTGGAAAGCATTTTCTGCATCCTGCTGGTTGCAGAAGCATTTTCCCTGCAAAAAGTTGTTGAGATGCTTGAAGAAGTGATAATCACTTGGCAAGAGGTCAGGTGAATATGGCGGATGAGGCAAAATCTCGTAGCCCAGTTCAACTTTTGAAGCGCCGGTTACGCAGTGTGCGGTCGGGTGTAGTGCAGATGAACTGGGCCCGTTCTGTTGACCAATGCCGGCTGCAGGAGTTGCGGTTTTCAGTGCACCTCATCCATTTGCTGAGCATACTTCTCAGATGTAACGGTTTTCACCATGATTCGAAAAGCTGTAGTGGATCAGACTAGCAGCAGACCACCGAACAGTGACTATGACCTTTTTTTGGTGCAAGTTTGGCTTTGAGAAGTGCTTTGGAGCTGCTTCTTGGTCCAGCCACTGAGCTGGTTGTCTCCACTTGTTGTATAAAATCCACTTCTTGTGGCATGTCACAAGCCAATCGAGAAACGGTTCGTTGCTGTTGTGTACAATAAGGGAAGATGACACTTCATAAGGACAGTTTTTTTGACTTGCAGTCAGTTCATGAGACACCCATTTAACAAGCTTTTTCACCTTTCCAATCTACTTCGAATGCCAGAAGACTGTAGAATGGTCGACACTGAATTCTTTGGCAGCTTCTCGGGTAGTTGTAAGAGAGGATCAGCTTCAGTGATCCTCTCAGTTGGTCGTTGTCAGCGTCCAACGGCCGCCCACTGCACTCCTCATCTTCAAGGCTCTCATCTCCTTTGCAGAACTTCTTGAACTACCACTGCACTGTGCTTTGGTTAGCAGTTCCTGGGCTAAATGCATTGTTGATGTTGTGAGTTGTCTCTGATGCTTTATGACCCATTTTGAACTCTAATAAGAAAATCGCTCGAATTTGCTCTTAATCTCACATCATTCCTAAAATAAATATATAAACAGCAAGTAATAAGTCATTAGCAAAAAAAACCATATAGCAAGAAATGTGTGTTAAAATGTATATAACAAAACCGCATTTTTTTAAGAATGTATTCCAGTGTCAAACAGCAAAGTTCAGCAGTGCGAAACCGGAATTACTTTTGCACCAACCTAATCTGTACTAGAAATCAGAGCAGTGGGTCCATTAATAATTAGATTACTTAATTCCTTAAGCAAACACTTAGAAAGTTTTGTTATGAGATCAAGTTGTAGTGATTTACAGGTCAGGATTGCTAACCTACCTTTATTTCATATCGGCAGCCACAGGAGCTTAGCTAGATTTGGGGTTAAGTCACTTTTTTTTTTAACCCTGCTTCCTTTGAAATCCTAGGCATGTGTTTATAGACAAAAATTCACAAAACCTCTGCAGTATAGGAAGTAGGCCTGTGGTGTTATGCACTCCACCTCTGTGTGTCCAGCCCCAGGAACAGCCTCTTCTTTCTCGACCACTTCTCTTCATCCAGGCCTGCACAGAGGCCACCTGCCCACAGCCCAGCTCACTGGGGGACACTTCCCGCAGCTGAAGTCGTCAGGCTGTCACCACCTGCGGCCACGCTCTGGTGCTGTGGTTGAGGCAGGACCAGAAAGCTATGCCCTACCAGACAGGAGGATCACCTTGCTTCTCTGGCTCAGCAGTCTGTTACGCCAGGGGCCCATGGGAGCTGAACTATGGGACTCAAGCATGAGCCCCCTCAGGTGCCCGGAGTGGCCCTGCCTGGACCCCACACTCTGCTACCAAGGTGGATCGAGGCACCAGGGAAATGCCCTGGTGAGTGACAGGTCAGGTGGCAGGTGAAATGGTGAGAGGACGTGAGGACAGACCCTGGGGTATCTGCAGATTAGGGAGGGCCTGCAAGATGCCTGAGTCCTGAGGAGCCGAGAGGAGTCTGAGCTGTGCAGGCGGTGACCTGGGGTGTCCGTATTTAGAGCAATAAATACTTGCAGGGGTCACGATAGCACTGGGAGCCTGTCATCCACCCACCAGCTGGCACCCTGCACAGTTTGGGCGTCAGGCTCATGAAATTCACAGTGACCTATGCCTTCAAAGAATCTCCCAGAAATGGTCTGTCACAGCAAAAGGGCAGGCTACAGAGGCCCCTGTGCTGTGTGCTGGGGTGGGCTTCTCAAGGACTGGCAACAGGTAGTCTTTCAGAAGAAGCCCGGAGGAGGGGCCCAGTGCCCATCTGCACTTCCACGCTTTCACCACGTACACACGTTCCCTCTTTCTTAAGGTGTTTTAGGGGCATGGGAAGGAGGGTCACAGGGCAGGACGTAGCATGAGACCTCAGGGATCATCTTCTCTGGGCAGGGGACGGGTCTGGAAAGGGGAGACGGAGCTGGGGGCACATTTCTGACATGGAATTGCAGGCCTTGGTGACTCGGAGCACGTGGGCTACAGTCAGCGAGACATGGCTGTGGGGACCAGCGGGAGGGCAGGCAGCCCTGGGGAATGTCCGCCTAAGGCCAGAAGGACACACTGAGCTTTTGTGTTCGCAGTGTTTGGTTTTAATAATTTTCCATTTCTGGCTGGAAATTCCTGTTAAGTCAGCATAAATGAGCAGGAAGCATAAACAGCACTCAGTTGCTTATCTTGGGTGTTTAAATGCAGATAAAGTGCTGAGCATGTTGTAAACCCACAGGCATCTGACTTCAGAACTTCTGTCTCAAAAGTGGTCTACATTTCACTTCTTGCATGGCTTTTATATTGTTAGACCCATCCCCGTTTCAAGTTAAACGTACGTAGTTCTTAAAAAGAGTTCATGTATATAGAAGGGGGAAGTTGCCGGATTCTCCTGGAACACACCCAGCACTCCTTCAGAGCCAGCGCGGTGCCTTTGTCTAACACTGCTTTCCTTCCAGGAGCCCCCACGAGAAGAAGAAGAAGAGACGCTCACGGTCACGGACCAAGTCCAAGGCCGGATCTCAGCCAGCCTCCCCGAGCAAGCAGCCCACGCGCCGCCACTCGGCCAGCATCTCTCCTGTGGAGAGCCGGGGCTCCAGCCAGGAGCGCTCCAGGTAGCTCCTCCCTGACCCACCCCCACCTCTGGGCCACGCAGGGGAGCTGAGAGGGGGCGGGCGCGCTGGCAAACCCCCAGACCCCTGCTCCTGCACCCTCCTCTGTGTGTCACTCAGGCTCAGAGTGAGCTGAAGGCGGACACAGAGGTCAGAGAACCTAGGCTGCCTCCTGCCCCCACGCCCTGGGCTGCCCCCACCCCCTGCTGTGAGGCAGAGGGAACCTGGGAGCAGGTGGGGGGCCTCCCTTCCCAGACCTGGGCGCGAGTCCTGGGGAGGCACCTGCCTCAGGTGTAATGTGGCGGCAGCCATTCCCTCATGATGGTACCTCTGTCTTCACACGGGCTGTGTGGGGTGGGAGTCGCCCCCTCTGAGGAGCCCCGTGTGACCACGGGAAGGGAGCAGGCACAGGAGTGCACGGTGACTGAGCCCCAGAACCCTGCCAACCCACTGCTTACTCTAAGCCGGAGCAGACAGGGGTGAAGCTTCCCGAGCACACAGGCTGCAGAGCCGTGGGAGTCCACGCCGACCATCACAGTCTCCCCATGCCCACGAGGTGGCTCCCCAAGGACTGGCTGCCCTGGTTGTTGGGAGGTATCTGCCAGACAGTACCATTTCATAAAGCCGCCCCCACCCATCCACCCAGAGGGGCGCTGGGATCATGTCCCCCTCCTGCTCGTACACCCACTGTTTTCATGAGTGTGAGTTTTGGCCCATCTCCCCCAAACCTGGCGGGTGAGTGGCGGAGACCATAGAGACCATAGCTCACTTAGGGTGAATCAAAAGCTAGGCTGTGGCTTCTTCAAAGGTGAACCTGAGTACAGGCTCCATCATCACTTGCGTATCACATCCATGCCCCCAAAAGTCCAAAACGTGGCCGGAGGCGCCCACTCAGGTCATGGTCGGGTTCTGAATGCATGCCAGCTCTCTGTGCTGCCCTCCTTTTCTTCATCGTTTTGTAAATGTGCCTTAGATGATGTTTATATGAAAATATCTTTTGAGTTAGATTACATTTTATGAAATATTTCAAATTTCTGTTACATAAAATAGACAAAATATGTGCATTTATAAGGTTGCTTTATTTTTTAAAGATACTAGAAACAAAATGGCTTGAAGTATTTTTAAGCCCCCAATTTCTCTTTCTCTTTGCATTAGGGGAGTTTCTCAGGAAAAGGACGGTCAGATCTCCTCAGCCATCGTTTCTTCCGTGCAGAGCAAAATCACTCAGGTAAGGTGGGAGCAGGTCTGTCTTCCCTCTCGTCTTTTTGTGACAGGGCTAGCCTTCACTTCCTTCTCCTCTCATGGGTGCTGACGGGGGTCCTGGGCTGCTTGCCTGGAGGTCCCAGGGTGGCTGAGCCCTGAGCTTCCCTCTCCGGGCAGCCGTGTCCTTCCCCGGTGACCTGTGTGGTCGACTCCTGGGCTGTGAGCCCGTGAGCCCCACCTCGCGTCCCAGCAGCAGGGCTGGGACGGAACCCTGCCCTGAGCACACCCATGGCCCCCAGCGCGTTGCCCCCAGTCTCCTCTGTCCGCACCTCACCTCGTCTCTCCTCACACAGGACCTCATGGCCAAAGTAAGAGCGATGCTAGCAGCTTCCAAAAATATGCAGACCAGCGCCTCCTGAGACACGGGCCTCGGGCGACCGGGCGACCGGGCTCCCGAAGCCAGCAGAGCAGAGCCCCGACCTGCACAGACCATCCCCCCCGGGGCTCCTGGACAGTTGGCGGGTTTTGTAAATTACTTTTTGATGACATTTTCAGTTTAAGATTTTTGACCAGCAGTCTCTTACCTGTATATTTGTAAATAATATCATGTTTCTGTGAAAATGTATTATCGAATAAAATGGGAGGAAAACACCTTTTTTAGCTAGTAACTGTGGGCAGTTTCTTCCTTGTCTGGCTTGTGAGTTTTTTACTGTTGGTCGTCTGTCATGGCCTCTAACACTTGTTATGTGGGCATCAGGGGACGTGGGGATGGCTGTTGGTTTTGCCAGTCTGACACCACCACCCCGACCCAGGCATACAACCACCACTACCCCCCACCCCTGGCTCCTGTGCCCCCAGCTGTGGTCAGAGCTCAGCACTCCCGGCACCAGGGTGCAGGGCCACTGCCGTCTCCGCTCCCCGCAGAGCAGGAGAGGCAAGCAGCCTGGAGCCCCCTCCACCGGGCAGGGCATCACTGCATGGGTGGGTTCCTACCTTTAGCACCTGTGCCCTCCCCGTTCACTCAGATGGTTGGTGCTGAACACAGCTGTCCTTTCCCTGAACCCTGCTCGCTTGGCCCCCATACCTCGTATTTCCACCCATTTTCACCCTACTGTAGGCTTCGGCCACAGCCATGAGAGGGCAGCTTGCTTGTGTCTCGGGGCCTTTGCAGAGTACCCGAGGCCCCCAGCAGTGCGCAGACGCCTGTGCCTTATTTAAAGCACCAGCAGTGAGGGCCTGCTGTCTCTTGTCCATGGTTTGAAGTTCATCCTCCCAGTAAGAAGGTTCTGCACTGCTCACTCACACACCCCCCGTGCCAAAGTCGGAATTCATCCTGGTTCTGCCAATTTTCCAGAACCAGAAAATGGATCCTTGAGATGTTCCTTTTCAGAAAGCAGACGCCTTCCCAGGGCTCTTGCTGAGGACAGTCAGGAAGAAAACGACACACCCCTGGGAACCGACCGTCCGAGGCTGGGCTGGAGGAGGACGGGGCCGGGGCGTGCGCAGAGCTGAGAGCACGGAGCCACTTCCCGCTGCGGCTGGGGTCCTGCTGCCCGGTGGGTGCGTATGCACGCCAGTGTCTCACACACCTGTCCCTTCACACGGCGGTGGCTGCTATGCTTTGTGGAGTTCTGTACTATATCCTGAGGGCTTGCCTTGAGACGGTGCCCTGTCAGCAGTTAAGGCCCCACCCTGGCCACCACCATCCAACAGACACAAGCCTGGCGCACAGACCCAGAGCTTGCATGTCAGGGGCATCCTCTTTTTTTCGTGCTGTCCCCGCATGACAGTCACACCAGACATCCTGGAACAGACGTCACCTAAGCACACAGGTACCACGGAGTCTGCAGTGGAAGTCCCAGGGTACGTATCCTTTTGATTTTGATGCAAATAATTGTCCTCCAGAAAGGGCTCTTTGGCAGTCAAACATGAGTGTCTTTTCAGCATCCTCATCAAAGCGCTGTGACTCACACGTCACCTTGGCTGAATCAGAGAGATGAAAAGTTCTCACATTTTCATTTCGTTTCTTTAATTATGAGCAAGATTGAGCAACTTCTCTTGTATTTATAAATCCCTTTGTATTTCTCCTCTGCAAACCAGCCCTGTGCTTCGGCTCTTTATTACTATTGAGTTGCTTATTGCACAGTAAGCATCCCGTTCTGTATTATTTACTTTGTAAGTAATTTTCTCCCAATTTGTCACCTCTCTTTTAACTTTATAGGTTTTTTTGAGCCTGCAAAAATTGTTTTTTTTTTTTAACATGGTCCTTCATTTTCCTCACGAGGTCTGGGTTCTGTGTCCTTAGACCTGTGGGCACCGACCGTGACTTCCATTCTCTGCTATTTTTACGTCTCTGTTGCTTGGTTCAGGGCCACTGTTGAGCTGTTCCACTGTGAAGTAACTGGGAGCATGAGCCAGGCAAAGGTTCTTGGCAGGAAAAGGACGACTTGGACCAACGCCAGCAGGACACCCACTGACCGAGCACTGTGGGGTGGGGTGTCCGTCGTGGGCCCGCGTCCTCTGATGTCCAGAGTCATCCGTGAAGGCGGCTGCAGGAAAGCACTGGCAGAGGATGTCAGGGCTGGGGCTGGGGGCTTCGTCCAGGCATCTGTCAGGCCCCATGTAACAAGACATTTCTGTTTGCAACCAAGTGCTCCTGGGTGATGGCACGCAGCCTTGTCTAGAGGCTCCAGGAACATGGCAGGTGACATCGAGCTGTCAGGGGAGCATCATGGTATGGTGAGGAAATATGGTCTTTACACAGACGTCCCCCAGACAACACCTGTCGTGGACTCTGTGTCTGGGGTCCACGAGACTGGCAACCACCATCACCACAGCGGGAACGGGAGGAGAGGCCCCTGGTCCAGCGCAGGTCTGGGCGGGAACCCCGGCTTTGGTCTCCCTCCCCGGCTCAGCTGCCCCCCGGGCGGAAGACCAGGCAGCCACGGTAGCCCCCCACCTCATCCCCTCGGTGAACAGCATGCTCTCGCATCCTACAACTGAAAATGCCAGGATATCAAGCCAAAAAACCCTTTCCTCATCATGCATGTGCAGTGTGGATCCGGGTCATCTCCAAGGCTCTTAACACGCAGTAACATTGCTCAAAACACACTCCCACCTGTTGTCAGTAATGCTTTGTCTCAACATCCCTACAGCCCAGAGGTGGGTGTGGCTCAGGTCCAAAATCCCTGCCTTCCACCCCCCACACCCAGCCAGACCATTCCACTCCCCTGACCCAGCGAGAGCTCAGGGCCCAGCCGCTCCGCCACATTCCCAGAAAGAGACAAGGCTGCTGGGGAAGGCGCTTCATCCAGGACAAGACTGCAATGGCAGAGAGCATGGAGGCGGTGGGGGGGAGGGGGGAGGAGGCCAAGGGGGAAGCGAGGGCGGGGGGTGGGGCAGGGAGGCCAGGCTGCTGCCGGGAAGAGGTGGAAACTCAACCCAACGGCCAAACATCTCAGTCCAGCAGGTGGTTTTCAGCAGAGTTTGCGGTTTCATTTGTGTTGAATTAAGTGATCATTCATATGGTTAAATGGGCTTCCCTGGTGGCTCAGCTATAAGGAATCCGCCTGCAATGCGGGAGATCCGGATTGGATCCCTGGGTCAGGAAAATCCCCTGGAGAAGGCAATGGCACCCCACTCCAGTACTCTTGCCTGGAGAATCCCATGGACGGAGGAGCCTGGTAGGCTGCAGTCCATGGGGTCGAAAAGAGTCGGACACGACTGAGCGACTTCATTTTCACTTTTCACTTTCATGCATTGGAGAAGGAAATGGCAACCAGCTCCAGTGTTCTTGCCTGGAGAATCCCAGGGATGGGGGAGCCTGGTGGGCTGCCGTCTATGGGGTCGCACAGAGTCGGACACGACTGAAGCAACTT
The DNA here is from genome assembly GCF_032405125.1 of Capricornis sumatraensis. NCBI lineage: Eukaryota > Metazoa > Chordata > Mammalia > Artiodactyla > Bovidae > Capricornis > Capricornis sumatraensis. The sequence continues at coordinate 52,142,132 of NC_091085.1, read as the reverse complement.
AGCAGCAGCAGATGGTGACAAGACACCACAGCACATGCGGTGTTAACAGAGGGAAGTAGGTACAAGGGTCATCGGCATTTCTGTGTGATCTTCACAGTTTTTCTATACATGTAAACTGTTCCAAATTTTAAAGTATTGTTCGGGTGTTTTGTTTGTTTGTTTGTTCTGAGCATGAAACATCTTAGTTCCCCAACCAGGGATCGAACCCAGGCCCCCTGCAATGAAGCACAGAATCCTAACCACTGAACCACCAGGGAATCCCCAAGGTTTATTTAAAAGACAAGAAGAAAAGAGAAACTCAAACACAAAAACTCTGCCTTCTAAAGCTGGGAGTAGGAATGCCTGCGTTTGGAAAGCGTGTCAGCTTGAAGGATGAGTGCACATGAGTTGTGAAACCTACTCACGGGGCTCATTGGGAACCCTGGGCCCTGAAGTCCAGCAGGGAGAAGACAGGGCATCACTCAGGAGGAGTGGCCTCAGTCACGGGCGGCACTGTCTCCCACTGCCGAGGCTGCCACCAAACACAGGTGCCCCACGACTGGGCTCCAGAGCTAATCTTCCACGTCATGGAAACTGATAGATTATTCCCTCCACCACCGAGCACTGGAACCAGGAGACTGAACGCTAACAAAGGAATATTTGTTGACTTCAATAAAGTCAAGGCTTAGAGACGCATCGCCTGTTCTCATTATCTGTCACAGACTTGTTCAGAATAAGCATGCGTGCGTGTGCTAAGTCAATTCAGTCGTGTCTGACTCTGCAACCCTATGGACTGTAGCCCACCAGGCTCCTCTGTCCATGGGATTCTCCAGGCAAGAATACTGGAGTGGGTTGCCATGCCCTCCTCCAGGGGATCTTCCTGACCCAGGGATCAAACCCATGTCTCCTGCAGCTCCTGCACTGCAGGCAGATTCTTTACTGCTGAGCCACTGGGGAAGCCCTCAGAATGGGCACTTCTGGTTAAAGACAAAGTGAGGACTTCCCTGGTGGTGCAGTGGGAAGAATCCACCTGCCAATACAGAGGACATGGGTTTGATCCCTGGTCTGGGAAGATTCCACAGGCCACAGAGCGACGAAGCCCACAAGCCACAGGTATTGAGCCTTCGTGCTGCAGCCACTGAGCCAGTGAGCTGCAAGTCTTGAAGCCCGAACGCCTAGAGCCCATGCTCCTTGACGGAGAACCCCTGCTCACTGCAACTAGAGAAAGCCTGAGCAGCAACAAAGACCCAGCGCAGCCAGAGTGAGTACATACATAAAGAGGCCGTAAGCCAGTCTACAGAAATAGAACCATGCCCAGGTGCATGGCTGCACCCTCCACAGAGTCGGGGGTGCAGGGTGGGGGAAGGTGAGGCGCCGAGTTTGGGGACACATGGGGGAGCCTGCCATGGCTCATCCACAGGAATGTCCAAGGAGGCTGTCAAACAGGAGCCACAGGAGTCAAACAGGCCACACCCTCGTGCACACAGGGCGTGGCTGGTCACGGAAGTCTCCAGGGTCAGCTGAACAGGAGAGAGGGACCCAGGATCAGTCACTGGGGACCCCACACTGAGGGACCAGGAGACCAGGAGACGCTGGATATCTGGAACCCCGACAGTGGTTGGTCCCCTCAGCCTCCTGATGGTGGGCTGGGGCAGCCCCCCTCCAAGCGGAGGACCCTTTCTGAGACCATCATGGTGCTGCTGGGAGACCGTGAGGGCAGGACGGCAGTGCCTGGCCTTGGGGGGAGCCCAGAGTAAACGGATGAGAACGGGCCAGAGGGCAGGTGGTAAAAATGGCATGGAGGAAAAACCAAACAGGGAGCAGGGGCAAGGGCAAGGGCTGCTTCGTAGAGGCTGCAGCACGGAGGCACCTCTAAGGAGGTGACACAGAACAGAGACCTACGGGAAGTAATGAGGTTCGGGAGGGACACAGGGGCTGGGGTGCTGCGAAGAGCGGGTGCGAAGGTCCTGTGGCAGAAATGCACCTGGAGGGACAGGCGATGGGTCGGCTGAATTAGGAGAGTGTGAGGGGAGAGGGGACTGGGCAGGGCGGAGGGGACAGGACCGGCAGGCCAGGGTGGGACATGGAAGCCCCTGATGGTGAGACAGAGCACCAGCCCTTCCCGAGTGGGAAGGTGGCCCTGGCTCCAGTTTAGGGAACAGCAGGCAGGCAGGGTAGGCACAGAGGACAGTCAGCAGCCGTGTCAGGGTCCTGGGCGGCTGCCCAAACCACCGTTTTGCTGTTGGTGGTGTTTAGTGGCTCAGGCGTGTCCGACTCGCTGAGACCCCGTGGACTGTAGCCCACCAGACTCCTCTGTCCATGGGATTCTTCAGGCAAGATTACTGCAGTGGGTTGCCATTCCCTTCTTCAGGGGATCTTCCCAACCCAGGGACTGAACCCACACCTCCTCCTTGGCAGGCGGATTCTTTACCCCTGAGCCACCACTAACAAGGGGCTGCTTCTCAGCTCTGGAGGCCAGAAGTCTGAGTGCCGGGTGTTTCGGGGCTGGTTCCTCCAGGGGCTCCTCACGCTCCTGGTGCTGCCAGCATCCTCAAGGCCTTGGCTTGTGGCTGCATCATCACTCCCTTCTCTGCCTCCTCCCCTTCATGCGTTTGCCCCCTTCTCACCTCCTCTGAGGATTCCCATCACTGGATTTGGGCACCAGGTAGCTCAGTGGTAAAGAATCTGCCTGGCAACGCAGGAGACACAGGAGACATGAATTTGATCTATGGGTCAGGAAAATCCTCTGGAGAAGGGAATGGCAATCCACTCCAGTACTCTTGCCTGGAGAATCCCATGGACAGAGGGGCCTGACGGGCTACAGTCCACAGGGTCACAAAGAGTCAGACATGACTGAGTGCGCACACAGGCAGCACGCTGGATAATCCAGGATGGTCATCTCCAGAGCCTTAACTTTGATTCCATCTGTAACAACCACTTTTCAAATAAGCTCACATTCTCAGGTTCTGGGTGGATATGGATCTGGGGGGACACCACTCACCCCGACGCACAGCCTTGGAAGGAAACCCCAAATGCTGTGGAAGAGCAGGCTTTAGCTCTGAGGAACACAGGGCTGAGTCAAGAGCAGTGGAAGCATCAGACCCTCCCCCTCTCAGCTGCATTCCAAGAGGGCTAGGCTCCTCCGTGGACTATTTCAGAAGGCGCATCCTTCCTCCCCCTTCCCCTCCCCCGAAAAGGACAAAGCCCACCAGACAGAGCACAGCCTGCTTTACTTATGTTGTTCCGGTTTTTTTTTTTTAATTTTTTTCTGGCTGTGCCACGCAGGATCTTAGTTTCCCATCCAGGGATCAAACCCGCACCCCCTGCAGTGGAAGGGCAGAGGCTTAACCACAGGACCACCAGGGAGGTTCCTACCTTATACCTTTAATGCACGTTTAATACAGATGCATGGTGAAGAGCTGTGTTTTGCTAAGTCTAGAAAGCTCATCCAATAAGTCGGAAATCTACTGCACGTGACAAAGCAGTCCGTCGTCGTGTGCTTGGCGGCAGTTTCCCTTCTGAGCGCTCTCTGAAATCATGGCACAACTCAGATTCAGTGATGCACAGTAACTTGGCTTTTTGTCAGCTTTACAAAGTGCCGGCTGCTTTGATCAGCTATTCACTGTGTGGGGCTGGGGGCAAGAAGAGTGGCGGCCACACAGCACAGATGGGGAGGGCGGGTCAAACCTGCCAGCCCTTCACTTGGGGGGCCTGGAGCAGAGCCCCTGACCCTTCATCCCCGCATTTCCTTCTCTTCTTTTAAGTGGTGACTAACACCACACCATTTACTCCTTTAAAGCTGAGTGACTTTTAAGTACATCCGTAGCGCTATGCAACCATCAACCACCATCCAATTCCAGAAAAGCCCCATCAACCCAAAATAAACCACCTACTCATTACCAACTGCACCCTTCCCTTCCCCCAGCCCTGGCTGTCTCTGGTTCCTGCCTCTCTAGATTTCATGGTCTGGACATTTCCTATAATCATACACTCCGCGGCCTTTTCTTTCTGTTTTTCCTGCTTACATAGTGTTTTCCAGGCTCCTCCATGCTGCACCACGCATCGCAACTTCATAGCTTTTGGGGGGTGGGGGTGGTGAATAATATTCCATTGTGCCGAACTGCCACATTTGTTTATCCGTCCATCATCATTTGATGGATATTTAGGCAGCTTCCACTTCTGGGCCATTATGAATAATGCTGGAATGGACACTCTTGTGCACGTTTTTGTGTGGACACTGGTTTTCAGCTTAGGTTCTTTTTACATTGGGAGTAGCTATGGCACCCCTGGGTAGGGAGGCCGGAAGAATTCACTGAGTTGGATCTATACGCCCTTAAATTAGCACCAGGAGCACAGTGACTGGATGGCAAGCCTGGCAGGGGTGCAGGAACTTGCATCGTCTGGCCTGTTTCCTGCCAACACTTGCTTCTCCACTGGGCCCACGTGGTGGCGGTGGGGCTGACAGGTTGACCCTCCGCCCAAGACCCAGGCCAGCCAATCAGCACTCATGTCTGCTTGGCCCGGCTCCCAGAGGAGATGACAAGACCCAGGTGAGACAATCCAGGACCTTCCCTGAAACCTTAGGAAAGGCCTCCTCTTCTGGGCAAGGGTGAGGAAGCATGAGAGGTCAGCCTTGTGAGAGTCTGTGTCCAGAGCCACTGGAACCAGCCATGCCTGAAACCAGATCTCTAATTTTCCCTGGGCTTCAGCTAGGCTTCTCTGAGGAGCCTGAAACTGTTCCTCTCTCACACAGACCAACGGCGCCGAGGGGCTAAACTTGCTCTGATGGAAGAGGAGGGGGAGACGAGGCTCAGCCTGAGTGCCTCCAAGCACGTCCGACAGACAATCCCAGAAGCCAGAATGTCTTCTCTTCAAATACCAAGAGGTGAACACAAGTCTTCTGAACCAGAACTGATCTCTCTTGTAATTCCTCCTCTGGAGACTGTGGTTCAGGGACGTCGGCTCCTCTCGGGCGAGGGGGGGGCTGGGGTGCTCCTGGGGGCACAGCCTGGACAGGCTGGGCAGAGGGTCCAGCTCTAGGTCCAAGAGTTGCCCTTGGGAGGTTGATCAGGGTGGGGCCCAGGGACTCCAGCAGCCCTGCACCCCGACCCCCACAGCCACTCTGCCTGCCCAACACCCTGCATGCTCGGTCCCTGCCCCGATGACCTCTCACCTTTGACTGTTGTCCCCTCACCCGCCATCTGGAGCCAGCTGCAGGCAGAATTGTGTTCCTCCAACATGCAGACACTGCAGTCCTAACCCCAGCACCTCAATATGTGACTGTACTGAGTCAGGGTCTTAGAGGTAATTAAGGTAAAGTGAGGCCATTGAATGGGGCTCATCCCATAGCACTGGTATTCTTATGGAAGAGTAGATGAGGACTCTGACACAAACAGGGAGGACCATGTGGGGACATGGCCAGCTACACACCAAGGAGCGAGGCCTCCGAGAGAACCAGCCCTGCAGCACTTCAACCTTGGACTTCCAGCCTACATGAGAAAATAAATGTCTGTGATGCTTGTTACAGCATCTCTAATGAACCAATACAGCATCTACATGACAGCAAAACATCCCAAATGTGGCAACACTGCACACCTCCCACCCATCCTGACTGTCTCCCAAGCGTGCACCTCAGAGTCTTCCCACAGCCACCCCAGACCACGCAAAGGCTTCTCCACCCACAGGCTGGCCCCTGATCTAGGAAGACAAAGAGACCCAGCTGTAACATCTGGGACTTCCCATGTGTCTCTCTCTCCTTCTCACCTCCCTCTCCCTCTCTCCACCCCACTGAGATTGTGTCTTGCAGTGAGTGTGTGGGGGTCCAAGGAAGCCCATGGCCTTTTCTAAGGCAGCCTTGGAAATCACCACATGAATCCTTCAGGCTCACCTGTTGATGGAGGAGGACATGAGGCTTACCCAGGTTCGAGAGGGAGGGGTGTGATCCCCTTGGGAACACAGCTCAGAGTGCAAGGACAAGTTTTAAACTACCCCTCCTCTCTCGGCACTTCAGCCCCATGCCTGGACCTCTGTTGCACAGCGGCTGCCCCAGGGCCTTTGCACAGGCTGGCCCCCCACCAGACTGCTCTTTCCTCAGGCCTCTGAGAAGCTGACACCCCATTTAATGTTGCCTTCCCTCCTGATTCCCCAACTCCGCCCATCCCACCACCTGATATAAGCTGCACAGAGGTTTCCTGTGGCTGCAGTATCTGTGAGCATAAACCTAGTGGTGCGAAGCAAGAAGCATTTACTCTCTCACAGTCTGGAGGCTGGAGGGTCTGGAGACAGTGCTGTGGGGGTGAAAGCAAGGTGAGAGCAGGGCTGGCTCCTTCGAGGTCTCCCAGGGAGGCTCTGCCCTCACCGTGTCCAGCCTCTAAAGGCACCTGCGTCCCCTTGGCTCCAGGCTGCATCATTCCAATCACCGCTTTCATCACCACGTGGACTTGTCCCCTGACTCTGAGCCTCCCACCTCCCTCTTTTTCCTTTTGAACATTTATTTATTCGGCTGCACCGGATCTTAGATGTAGCACACAGGATCTAGTCCCCTGACTAGGGATGGAACCAGGGCCTCCTGCATTGAGAGACTGGAGTCTTAGCCACTGGACCACCAGTCCCCAGCCTCCCTCTAATAAGGACCCACTGTGAACACCCCCATCTCAAGATCTGTAACCTAATCACATCTACGAGGCCCCCTTTGCCACATAAGGGAACATCCATAGTTTCCAGGGATGGGGCCTGGGTGTCTCTGGGAACCACTGTTTCACTCTGCACCCTTGATTCATCCACACCGTGCCCCCAGGGCCCCTTGAGTGTCATCTCCACAAAGCAAGAGGTCAGGCATGTGGCCCAGGCCCCATCGCTCTGCTAGAGTGAAGGTCTCAGGCCTGGTCTAAGGGCCCCCACCTCCCCTCGGGGCCCAGCTCAGAGAAGGGATGTCCTTGAGCAAGTCGACACTTCATATCCAACACACACATTTACCCAGCTCTTCCCACTGACCTTCAGTTACACAAGCACACTAGGAACGGCTGTTCCTGGTAAGAATGTAAAACTGTGCTGAGACGCTGAAGGCCTTGGTCCCCTCTGTGCCCTGGTACCCATTGGTCCATGCCCTGTCCCCTGAGCAGACCCAGTAACTTGGAGGAAGATCCCCACAAGAACCTGGCCAGGCAGAGGGATTAGGAAGGGCAGCAGGCATGAGGACCAGTGTCTGTGGACAGTGTAGGTCATGTCCAAGGGCCAGAAGCATCTCCCCACAGTTAGTCATGAACTCAGAGTTACCAGGGATGGACATCCTGAAGCCTGAGGGCCTTAGAACCAAGAGCCGCAGCGCAGGCGGCAGGAAGGAGCGTCACACCTGGACGTTGTCCGAGCTCTCAGGGATGCAGGTGGAGCTTGGGTTGTCCCCTCGCCTGAGGCCATCACCCTTTGCTTTCACACACCTCCTCCAGATTTTTTCCTCTGCTTTCACACATGTGCACACACAGGGCCAGGAAAGCCGTAGCGCACGTCCTTCCAGCTGAGCCAGCCCAGCCTACAGAGAAACTAATAGCTAAACCCACAGCCCCAGTGCTGTCTCTCAGTGGAGGATGTAGGTTGTGTGTCCATCCCTGAAACAAGCAGATGGCCAGGGGAATGGAAGTCAGCAACCGACCCAACCTGGGCTGGGGTGGGGTCAACATCACTAAACCCCCTGGGCTAACAGATTCAGAGGGGGATTTTTCTAAGGGAGATGCTGAAGTCAGAGAAAAGAATGGTCGGCAGGGAAGGCTGGATCAAGGAGCTCAGAAGAGATAATGTGTGTTTGCATATGGTACAACTGGTAAATGTAAATATACAGTTGTTTTGGGAAGGTTTACCACTCCCTGCTGTTTTTTTAAAAAGATCATTTCTGTTGTTATTCAGTAGCTAAGTCAGGTACAACAATTTGTGACCTGTGGATTGCAGCACACCAGGCTTTCCTGTCCTTCACTATCTCCAGGAGTTTGCTCAAACTCATGTCCATTGAGTCAGTGACGCCATCCAACATCTCATCCTCTGTCGTCCCCTTCTCCTCCTGTCCTCCACCTTTCCCAGCCATCAGGGTGTTTTACAATGAGTCAGCTCTTTGAATCAGGTGGCCAAAGTATTGGAGCTTCAGCTTCAGCAGCAGTCCTTCCAATGAATTTCAGGGTTAATTTCCTTTAGGATTGATTGGTTGATCTTGCAGTCCAAGGGACTCACACGAGTCTTCTCCAACACCACAGTTCGAAAGCATCAATTCTTTGGAGCTCAGCTTTCTTTATGGTCCCACTCTCACATCCATACATGACTACTGGAAAAACCATTATCATAATTTGGTTTTTTTTAACTCAACAACATATCAAGTTGGTACACCTGGATCTAGTCCAGTCTTTTTCACTCAGTGCAGTGCTCCATCTCTGGGGTACGTTCCAGTGTGGTCAACCCAGGGCAGCCACCACCTTACACAGCACCTGTGGGTCTTACAAAAGGCGCCCCTTTCTGCAGTGAGACATAGCCCCACTCCTGCCCTCACCTTCATCCTTGACCATAGCCAGCCAGCACACACATTTAGGTGATTTCTGATTTTTTTCCTTTTTTATATTACATCTTGCATCAGCCTTCTTGTGCAAAGATGTTTTTCTAGGGCAGAAACCAAGAATGCTGGGCCATAGAAAATGTACTTTTAAAATTTTAATAGCCGCTCCCTGATGGCCTCCAGGTGAGGCTGCACCAACTGGCACCCCTTCCAGGAGCACTGAAGTCCCCCCTTTCCTCCTTGGCACATAATGATAGATGACTTTCTCAACGTTGCCCATCTGATGGGTGAAAGTGGCCTCTCATCATTGCTTGGATTCAGGCCACATTCAAATGCCAGAATTCACTGGCAGGCTTGAAGAGAAAGCAGCAGCCGTGGTGAGCCACACAGCCCCACCACGAAGTGACACGCCCCCCCGACGTGTCCTGCACCATTCCCCAGCCACCATCTGGACCTCTGTGGGGAGAACCATGTCTGCCTGCAGGCTCTGCTTATGCTTGTGACCCTAAGCCACTGCCACAAGCCCTCGCTCTTCACCATTCTCAGTGCCTCCTAGAGCCCTTCAGTCAGCATCCCTCTCAAAGTTCTCCAATGCAGGAAGAACTCTGTTACACCATGGGGTTGACTGCTCTAGCATCTCTTTGGTGCCCCTTGATTCAGCCCTTCCTGCTACCCACCCTCCTCTACTGTGATGTCAGCATCTCAAGTTTCCTTTAGATGGCAATTTCCCCTTCCTCCCCACCACCAGGGCAGGCGGTTCTGCTCACTTCCATCCCCTGACCACAAGGTTGGTTCAGGGCTGGGCACATGGTCCACAGCATCCAATGAGAGATGGCCTCCGGACTGTGGCTTGACAGTCAGTCTGCTGGGTTTGCTAAACTGCCTTTGCTGCCGTTTGGAGAAATGTTGCCTGAGGATGAAGCCAACACAGAGATGGAAAAAGAAACCGTATTCTGATCACGTCTTTGTGCAACTTGATCCAGCCCTGCCTGACGTCAGTGTGCTCCGAAATGCCCCAGTTTACTGAGCCTATAGATTTCCTTTCCCTGACCAGAGCCAGTGTGAGCTAGGTTTTCGCCACTAGCACTTGAGCAAAGTTGGGGGGTATGCCTGTGAATGGTCAGGGAAGGGTCCTTGCTGAACCTGATCTCAGCAGATCAATATAATGGTCTTCTGAGCAGGTGCAGAGTCTCCATGCTCCAGAACAGGCCACTGAGGCTCTGAGAGTAAGGGTGAGGGTTGGCGGGGAGTAGGATAAGCAAGACCTTCCCAGAGGGAGCCAGTAGGGAGGGGACTCTGCCCTGAAACCCAGACCACACTTCAGTGGAGGGGCCACCGCTCCCCTCACACTGGGGGACGTGGGTTCAGAAGTGCCTGGGCCTCTAGAACTGGACCACAATCGACAGCTGGAGCTGAGAGTGGGGTGGGGCGTGGGAGGGGAGAGGTTGTAGGAATTGTAACTGAGGTGTAGGAATATTTGCATTGGAACCTTGGCCCCCACATGCCCTGGGGATCCTTTGATCCTTTGGCTCTGTGACCTCCCACAAGTTGGTTTATTCCTCTGAGGCCTCAGTTTCCTCATTTGAAAAATGGAATGATAGTTTCTATCTCGAAGGATGTTGTGAGAAGTAAACGGGTATATACGGTAGGCGATTAACTAGTGCACGGCACACACTAACCTCTCAGCAGACTTCAGCTATTAACATTGCCCTCCCCACATCCTCAATAAGCGTAACCCCGGGTCTTCGCTGACCCCTAGTAGCTCCCAGACCCCACCAGAGTCGGTCCCACCGCCCCAGCTCTCATTCCAGCCCCTCCCAAGATTCCCCCCGCCCCAGTTTCACCGCAACCCGGCTCCTCCCCCTCGCCCACCCCCCGACCCCCTCTCGGTGCCCACCCCTACGCCGACCCCTCCCACTCTCGCACCTCGCGCCTCACCCGACCCCCACCGCTCAAGCCCACCCAGCCCCCACCTCCTTTCTACCACGGTGCAAAGGCTCCCCCAAGCGTTCGCCGGGCGCGCTGCGGCTGCCGCTCCGGGTCCCCACCAGTGACCGCGAATTCGTGCTCAGCTCGAGGTCCACGTTCGCGCGGTCTGAAGGGAGAGGACGGGTCCGTCCCCCGGCGGGCGGCCCCGAGCTCCGGACTCTGTGCTCCCGCCAGCAGGCCTCCGCTTCCCCCGGGGCCGTCTGGAGACACTTGAGAAGTGCCTTCCTTCGGGCCGCCACAGCCAAGGTCCCCGTGTGGATTCGCCAGGCGGGGGCGTGCGCGGAATCTGAGCATCCTCTCGGGGGCGCGGGACGCGGACCCTTTAAGGAGGGGCGGGGCGAGCGCCGCCGGCGGCGGTCATTAGCATATATTAGCATGTCCCGCCCCGCCGCTGGGAGGCGGCGCTGGGCTCAGTCGGGCCGGGAGCCGGGCGCGGGCGCGGGGCGCACGGGTGCGGGGGGACTGCTGCCGCTGCGCCGCCCGCCCTTTGAGCGCGATGCTGCGCCGCGCTGCCCGGGGACCCGGCCCGCCGTTCCCCCGGGCCGGGGTCCCGCCGCTGCCGCTGCTGCTGTTCGCGCTGGCCGCTCGTGGGGGCTACGCGGCGCCCGCGCCCCACGCGGAGGACCTCAGCCTGGGAGTGGTGAGTGTGCGGCCGGGAGGCGGGCTCCCGCGGCCCGGGAAGACCCCATCAGGGCGCCTGCGGGAACCCGGACGCCCTGGACCCATTTCCTGGGCGGGAAAGCTGAGGCTGGGTCGTAGGCTGTGTCTGACGCGCGCCCACCCGGCTCTGGGAGAGGCGCGCTGGGTCCCTCCTGGGCTGCGTGCGCCGGGAGCCCGCCGCAGTCGCAGGAACCCTCGGAGGTTGGCGGCTTACCTGGCCGAAGCCCTGTCCCCGACTACGTGCAGCCCCAAAGAGGCCCCTGAGGCGGATGGGACAGCAGAGCTGGGCATCCCGCGTGCGTTCCCAGTGGGAGTGGCGGGGGTGGGAGGTGCGCACCCACAACAGAGAAAAGGACGGAGCTGCGGAGTGTGGGCGCCCCGGAAAGCTGGTGGTTTCGAGTTTGCTCCGTTGAGGATGTTGAGGAACAAGGGAACCGACCCCCAGCCCTCCACTAAGCATGGACCTTGGCCCTATTTCCTGTTCCCTTCCACCCCCAGGACGGCCAGCCTTGCCTTGCCACCCTTGTCCTCGTCCTGAACCTGATGAGGTGCCCCCCACAATTCGCAGGCTCGGATGTAGCCCCACCACCTTATCCTGCGCTTCCCCCCGCCCAGTATCAGCTGTGTCCCACTGGCTTGGAAACCATACCGAGGGGCTGCGCAGTGGCCTCTTCCCACGTCCCCTCCCCTGTTCAGTCCGCCAGGCTTGGAGCCTCCTCCTTGGGACTTGGAAGATTTAGATCACACTTTATGAGTCTCCACCCCCAAGCCCGAGGAGGCCAGGTGTGGGCACAAGGGGGCTGATGGATTAAGCAGATTCCTTCTGAGGCTTCCACCCTGCAGTTGCCCTCACTTGGGCTCCCTGCCTCTGCACCTGGCCCTCGGTAGTCTCCTAGAAGGATGCTGGCAGGGCTCCGCTCCCAGGCTATTAGCATTCTCGAGCTCCAGGTGGATTTCAGGCCAGTGCAAGCATTTGGGGGGCATCCACAGCCCCGTGGTTGGCAGGACTTGGCCACAGGTTCTGGGTGAGGAACAGTCTCTGGCCGCCCCCACCCAGCTGCCCTGGCCCCCCTGCAGTCATCTGGGAGGGCACAGCCACAGTCCCTGCTGGCTGCACTCGAGGGACCCCCAGAGCCGCTTCCTCCCAGCCAAACTGCTCTGAAATTCGGGTGCCTTTACCCACCTCTGGGGCTTGGGGTGTCCTGAATCCCCTCTTGGGGTGCAGGCTCTGAGGGCATCAAATCTCTAGGTCTGGGCTGGGTGGCAGTAGAACCAGGCTCTTCAGGCCCCCACCATCAGGACATGGAGCTCCTGGCCCAGTCAAGTTCATTCATCAGACCCAGTGCTGTTGTGAAGCTTCTCGATGCCCACCCGGAGGGAGCGGGTCAGATACATTCCTCCCGGTTTGCACCTCCATGCCTCCTCCTCTGTCTGCCCCTCTGGGTTCCCCGACACCAGGGGGTCCCCCGGGCCCACACCCTGTGGGAGGCACTAGGCAGGGGATGTGGCCCCTTAGTCTGGAGCCCCAGAGACTGCAGGGCCTTGGCATCTGACCCAGCCGATAAAGAGCAGAGGTTGCTGCCCTTGCCAGGAGAGACCCCCACCAGGGGAAGGCCAGGTCTCTTCCAGGCTGGTGTGGGAGAAACCTTCCTGCATTCTGCCCCCAATTTGCGGGCAGAGGGCGGTCTCTGGTGGTCTTCCAGGGAATGACACCTCAGTGCATCAGACCCAGAGGTGCAGGAAGACCAGCAGGGATTTGCAAGGAGGAGGGGGGACCTCCTTTCTACCCACCCTCTGCAGACCGCCCCCAGGGGCCCACTGACTCTGTATATTCAGGTCTAGGGCTGCCAGTGAAGAGAAGGGCCCCTTTGTAAGTGTGACCCAGCTTCTGCCAGACAGAGCCGTGCCCAGCGGGTCTCTCAAGCACTGGCTGCCCCCGGGAGGGGCTCCCTGGCCCAGCCGCCGCTGGAGCATCAGAGGAAAACAAAGCACCGGATTGAGGCCCGCTGCGCCGGCCCAACAGCAGGCTTTCAGGCCGCGGTGGAGCGGGACAAAAGAGCCCCATGCCCTCCTGGGGTTGTCGGCTGAGCCGCAAGTCCTTCTGGGCCCGTTTTCATTATTTTGTTTCTGAGTAAGTAATATCCACGGCAAAATGTTCAGGCCATACAGAAGGGTCCGCGGGGGCGATCGTCTCCCTCGTTTCCTAAGGATTCTTCCAGAGGTTGTCTGGGCATATAAAAGGGCATGGGGCCTCAGCCCCTTATTTCTATGGATGACAACCTGCTGTCCACTGCTGTCTGCCCTGCTGTTTTCACTTCCCAGTCTGTCTTGGGGAACGGTCGGTATTGGAACATCTTTATCTGCCTGGTTCTTTCTGTCCACCCATCGCATTTCACTGCAAGGATGTGACTGACATCCGTTAGCCAGACCCCGGCCCGGACGTGCAGGCTGTTCCTAATATTTCACCGTAGTCAGGAGCGGCCAGAACGCCCAGTCACTGCAGCGTGAGTATGTGAGGGGCTCAGCCCTGCGGGAGCCTGGTGACAGGCATGCACGGAACATGTTGCTAGCTGACAGATTTGCCGGCCAGTACTCTGAAGTTTGGGCTTCCCTGGTGGCTCAGTGGTAAAGAATCCGGCTGCCAATGCAGGCAACGCAGTTTTGATCCCTGGGTTGGGAAGATCCCCCGAAGAAGGAAATGACAACCCACTCCAGTATCCTTGCCTGGAAAATCTCATGGACAAAAGAGGAGCCTGGCAGGCTACAGTCCACGGGGTTGCAGAGTCAGACATGACTTAGCAACTGAGCACACACCTCTAAAGTTTGTTCTCAGGTTTCTATCCCAGCAACAAAGTCTTTGAGCTCTTGTGCCTCCTACCATGCGTGTTAGCAGTTCTTTTGGTTCTCTATGGTTTGTGGCTGAGAACGTGTGAGGGTGGCCGAGAATCACCAGGGCCCTCCCTCGGTGGCCCAGGGGGCTGGGCAGGGGCTGGAACACCTGTGAGCACCTGTACCCCTGCAGGGGTGGGGAGGGGGTGACGGGTGGCCATCACCCTGGCCTCAGCCAGTGGCCTCTGGGTCCCTGCTTCTCAGTACCAGCACCCAGGCAAGCCTGTGGGCGCTTGGTGTGCTCAAAATCCGCGTCAGACCTGGTTTGGAGCCAGAAATATTCCTCTTGGTGCAGTCAGAGAACCCAACCCAAGGGAACAGGGGCAGTCTCCCTGAGCGGCAGGGGGAGAGCCTCAGCTCCCAGGTCTCCCGCCCACCCCTCCAGAGCTTGAATTTAAGTGTGAAGGCCTTGGGATCCCCTCCCCATTCCCACCCTGCAGGCATGTTGTCAACAACTGAGTTCATTTCCTGGACACTCATTGCCCTGGGCATCTGAATGACTGAGAAGTCTTTGTGGCACTTTCGTGGGGGCCCATGTGGTGTGGGCACAACCACGCTGGACGCCTGTGGTCTGAGCCCTGGGAGTGTGGACTCACTAAACAGGCCGGTGACCAGCCTGGCCGCTGAGGAAGTGTCATTGCTCTTTCAAGAGCTCTGGAACCAGCCTCTGGGCGAGGGTCCCAGGCTGCTGCCTACCAGTCTCGGGGGAATCTGTGCTGTGCCTCAGTCTCCTTATCTGTAAAATGGGGCCATGAGAACAGAACAGTTGGGATATTACCTGACTGATGCCCCTGAATCACTCACCACAGAGTCTTGTGGGAAGTAAGCTGCCTTCACACACTGAGGGAGAGTGGAAACGGGGAAGGCTGGGGAGCAGTTAGGGGATCACCGGGGTGCTCTCCAATGCGGTGCCTTCCTGAGGGTTTCCGAGGGTGCTCTGAGCACACCACATGGTTTTTGCTTCTTGGTTAATGGTGGCTCAGAGCTTCAGGTGAGACACTCCAGGTGCAGTCTGTGCTGTGCACGTGAAGGGTGACAGATGCGTGTGTCACACACTAGCTCAGCCCTCTGGGTCCCTTCCAGACACCATCCTGCTCTCAGGAGGTAAGGACAGTCATCTGGGCAGGATGCCAACCCCACTTCCCCTCCTTACCTGGCCCACTCGTCCACTTCTCCACCCTCTCTTCTCTCTGTACCCCAGTCCCACCAACTCCTTTCTGTTTCCTGAACTTCCCACACTGGTTCCAACCACGGGGCCTTTGCACTGGCTGTTCCTACTGCTGTGAATTTTTATCTTGGCTCATCACCTAGCCAGCTCCTTCTCATCTTTCAGGGCTCTGCCCAACGCCACCCCACCAATCAGCCATTTAAGGAGCCCCTCCACGCTGTCTCATTTCTATCAGCACAGGGTTCCTGGAAATAGGCCCTGAAGCTAGAGAGCCTGGGTCCCCATCCCAGCTCTGTCCTGTGCTGTGTGACTGTGGGCAAGTGTCCTGACCTCTCTGCCCCTGTTTCCTCATCTGTAAAATGGGCATAATAATGGCCCCTACCTATAAAATCATTGCAGCAGTTCTTTATTGAGCACCTGCTGTGTGCCAAACGTGGATTGAACCCCACGAACCGCACACCCCTGTCCTCACAATTTCCCCCTATAGCTGCTGTGAACATAACTCAATAATCATTGGCCATTAGGATCGCTTATCATAGTTATCACCGTGACACCTATTTTTCACATGGTTAGTGCTGGTCTTTCCTGTGAGACCGTCTCTCCTGGGTTGACAGCAGGGTGGGATCTCCCCAGGTCTTCACCGTGCCCCAGCACCTGGCACAGGGAGCCCTCAATGAGGGTGTCCAATGGATGGATGGACTGTCCAAGGCGGGGCCTGGGAGCATTCCCCTGGGGAAGATGCTGGGATGAGGGATCATCCCAACCACAAGCAGCCCCCGGAGGAATTCCCACCCTGCTGGGGAGCCCCCAGGTCCTTTCTCTCTGGGTCTTTATTGGCTGGACATCCAAGGAGGTCACACACAGACTCGAGCCAGAGCCACACCATGTGACCGCAGGCCATTTCTGCAGCTGCACCTAGGCGGGTGGTGTGTGGGTGGCAGATGAATGGGTGAAGGTCAGACGTGGCAGCACTCAGTGGGTGCTGAGGGTCTGTTATTATTTGGGTCTGGGGGCAGGTGCTCTAAAGCCGCTGCCCACCCTCCTCCATTGTCCCTGATGGGTGGCGGTGTCTGCACTGCCCTGGCCTGTTTCCTTGTTGGTGCCCTGGGACCAATGACAGCCACTCTGCATACCCCCACGAGGCCAGCGGAGTCCAGTCAGTGACGGAGTACAAAGTGGGTGGCGGACAGTTCAGCCATCTGTCCCCATGGTCCCCACTGGCCCCAGGCCCCTCACAGCCCATCAGACGGGTGTCCTGGGGTCAGCTTGCTTCACTCCAGTCCCACTGCTGTCACGCAGGGCAAACCCTTCTGCGCCTCCATTTCCCCACCTGAAAATGGGGCAACAGTGGCCAGGCCAGGGCTGGGGGAGGACCTAAGGAGGCACTGCACACAGTAAATGCCTCTTGTTTACTGGCACCATCCACATGCATTACAGCAAGGCCTTCCCTCACCCTCCAGTCTAGCCACGTGGCAGGTTGGTTTACCGAGTCCCCTGGGAGCTGGCGCTAGGGCCGTGGGTTGAAGGCTGACCTGCTGGGTGGAGGGACTGCTTAGGACATGAGGCTCAAACACGAGGCCTCTTTGTGGGGGCCATGGCCCACTTGCCTGTGACTCTGATGAGGTCAGGAGGGAGTTTTGTGGTGTGTGCGTGAAACATCGTTAGCACTGTGAACAGATACACATTGTGTCAACCAGTGATAAACAATACGGAGAAAAATAAAACCAAACAGGCGGGGGCTGGGGGGGTTGGGAAAGCCTTGGGAAGGGTGATAGGTGACTTCGTCTGGTTTGTGGGAGGGGCCAACACCCCACCCCCTGCCAGTGCCTTGAGTAGAGCACGAACATCTCTGGGCCTCAGTTTCCCCATCTGCAGTAATGGCTCAGCTCACGGGGGTCCTGGCAGGGAGGAGAAAGAGAGCACGTCCTTGGCTGTTAGGAATTACCGATGATGAGGTGGCCCCTGCAAGTTTGGGGCTCCCCCTCCTTCCCTTCCCCCACTCCTCTTGGCCTTCTGGAAAGTTCACCCTCTGCCCACACAGCCTGGTTGCCCTGGAGACACAGTCGCCGTGGTGACAGAGGGAGGACCGGTGGGTGAGCACAGGAAGGGGCTGGCCCAGGCGACCCACAGGCTCTGTAGGTATTAGAGGACAAGGGGCGGGACTGGAGACAGCTGGCTGGACAGGAGGTCTGGGCCCCCAGCCCAGGGGCTGATGTTCCAGGGGCACTACCGTGGAAGGGGGCAGGAAGAGGGGCTGCAGTGGCTCCAGGGGAGGCCTAGGCAGGGCGTTTGGCAGCCTTTGCCCTGTGCACGGACCTCAGCTCTGAGGTTGAGTTCTCAGCCTGGTTCCCCTCTGATGTCCCAGCCTGTACTAACTACCAGGAAAAAAAATTAAACCCTGGCCATTCGGGAATTTTTGTCTCCCCAGAAGATCGGGATGAGCTGGCAAGTTGAGAGGGAGAGAGACAGAGAAATGAGTTTTTAGACATCCCCTCCCTCCCTGGGCTCCAGAGCTGTTCCTTTCCAGCAGCGATGGGGGCTTCTTGTATGGACATGTGTTTCCACTGAACAGGGCAGAACAGGATGGCTCAGGGCTGAGCTGGGGTCCCCATGGGCTCTTCAGGACCAGCAGCCTCCCCCTAAACTTACCAGAGATTTGTCCTGTTGTCAGACAGCTCCTGAGGACTTCTCCCCCAGTGCCCCCCACCCCCTCCAATGGCCCCCACCGCCCGCCAACCCCCTTGAGCTGAGGGTTGTTCCCAGCCCCCATTCTAGCTAGTCCAAGAATTAATGCAGAAGCCCACCAGCTCTGTGGGGGCCAAGGGGAGGAGGTGAGGTGAGGGTGTGAAGAGAGGGGACAGGCTTTGTGATGGGGGAGTGGCTGCACTGGGGGCAGGTGGGACAGCTGAGCCCAAGCCTGTGGGGAGGGGGAGGATGGGGCCCCTCCCTCCCACCAGCCCCCCAGATCCCATCAGCATGCTCTCATGCTCTTGCAGCCAGCAGGGGCCACAAACGGCAGTGCTCCGGAGCCTGGGCAGGTACCAGCAGCTGCTGATCATGGCCCAAGCAGTGCCTGTCCCAGGGCAGCACATGCCCCAGTCCTGCCCTTGATCCTTAAGTGGGCACAGAGACCAGCCACTTGGACCTGCAGCTAAAATCTCCCGCTCTGCAACGTTCGCAAACAATTCCAAACCATTTGAAGAACTCTTGAGGCCTGAAGTCTAAAAATGTGCATGGCCTCCCAGCAAGGCTGGCAAGACCAGAGGAAGCGACTCCTTTGTAACCCCCGTGGAGCCCTGGGAGGGCTGGGAGCGGGGGGCTGCTTGGGTCAGACACCCAGCTGTTCTCCCAACCTATAGTGTGACAGTTGGGAGGAGGGTGGTCCTCCCAGGGTGTCTCAGCCCCAGCCTGCCCAAAGCAACTGGCCTGAGTGGGGAAAGGCTCTCACTTGAGTAGATCATTACCTGGCAGGGGAAATGGGGCCAGCATCCTCACCTAGCATCATGTGCTATCTAAGGAAACTCTGGAGGACTTCCTGGAGGAGGCAGCCTCGTGGTGCTGAACAGCCCCCAGCTCTTTAGCTCAGGCCTGCAGTGTTAACAAAAAGCTGCAAAATGTGTGTGTGTTTTCTGACTTACTTTCAGAAGGAAAATGGCAGAATCAAGATTTTAAAATATCTTTAAAAATTGCCCCCAAAAATGTGTAGCCACAAATACACATCTGTCTTTTTTTTTTTTATAATTTTTATTGGAATATAGTTGATTTGGGCTTCCCAGATGGTACTAGTGGTAAAGAACCTGCCTGCCAATACAGGAGATGTGAGAGAGGCAGGTTTGATCCCTGGGTTGGGAAGATCTCCCAGAGGAGGGCATGGCAGCCCACTCCAGTATTCTTGCCTAGAGAATCCCATAGACAGAGGAGCCTGGCGGGCTACAGTCCATAGGGTCACACAGAGTTGGACACAGCTGAAGCAACTTAGCATGCACACATGCCCGTAGTTGACTTACAGTGTTGTGTTAGTTTCTGTTGTATAGCTATGTGAATAAAAATTCATATCTGAAACATGAAATGCTCTCGGGCGTTTCCAGGGCCCAGTGATTAGCCCTGAGACTCGCTCAGTAAACCTTGTTGATAACTGATGGGATACATTTTTAAAATAATTGTATTATTTATGTATTTACTTTTGGCTGTACTGGGTCTTCGTTGCTGTGCGAGCTTTCCTCTGGGAGCGCTGAGTGGGGGCTTCTCTCTAGTTGCCGTGCACGGGCTTCTCATTGCGGTGCCGCCTCTTGTTGCAGAGCCGGGGCTCTGGAGTGCGTGGCCTTCGGTACTTGTGCCATGTGGGCTCAGTAGTAGTGGCACACAGGCTTCATTGCTCCACAGCATGTGGGATCCTCCCAGATCAGGGATCAAACCCGAGTCTGCTGCGTTGGCAGGCAGACTCTTTACCACTGAGCTACCAGGAAAGCCCCTGGGCTGCATTTTAATGTGTTTGAAGTGATGTGAAGGGAAGTCCTCCCAAAAGAAGGGTGCTCAGGGGTGCGGAGGCGCCAGCACCTCAGAGGGCAGAGCCCAGAGTGGAGATTGAGCCTTTCTGCCTGCTCGTCTGAGCACAGGATGTCACTCGGGTGTGTCCACTGGGAGCACCCTGTGGTTGCTGTTCACTGTCCTGCCTGACAGCCTAATAGGGGCTCCCAGACCTGAGAGGGGTCCCCTGTGTCCCCCACTTGGGCACATTCTTGGAGGCCCCCAGAAGTTAGGGAGGAAGTCAAGGAACAGAGAGAACCCCAGCAAGGATTCAGTGTTTCCTAGAAAGCAAGGGTGGGGAGTGAGGGGGGAATCCGGCTGGTTCTCTACAGGTGTATGCAAATCGTTGAGGACACTCCTGGTCAGTTGAGGCTCCTAGGCATTCCCAGAGGATGGACCCCCTCCCACTAAGCACCTGCCAGGCCCCTGGAGGTAGTGGGCATAAGGAGTCAATAGGCAGGAGCTATGTACTCACCAGCTTCCTGGAGGCCCTATAAGTAGTGTAAATGAATAGAGCAGAAAAAGAAAAAGGAGACCTGAGAGTCAGTACCTCTCTTGAAGCCTGACCTGGAAGGGAGTGGAGCTCAGAGAATCGCCAGAACCCTGCCTTCCAGCCACCCACGGGTCTTCCCCAGACTGGCTGGTGAGCCTGCCCCCTGGCACTGCGTCCACGTGGCTGAGTGCTTTGCACGGGGTTGTCACCCAGCTTAGGAAGTGGGCGCCTGCACCATTTGCCTTGGAAGAAACAGCAGCCCCCCAGGGGGTCCCCATGGATGGGATCGGTGCCTCCCTTTCCCCCCAGATGGTAAAGGTGACTGGGCCAGGGAAGGGGGCTCTATATGTGCCCGTGGCGTAAAGGGTTGCGCCCGTTCCTGCTTCCTGCTTGGCTCGGGGGTTCCCCCAGGGCGCTTTGCAGAGACCCATCCCCTGACAACCAGCACACACATGCTTTATGTGGAGGGTGCTGTTTCAGATGCTGACCTGAGGCTTTCCACGTTCCAACTCATCCTCACTTCCCAGGTGAGGAAACGGCCTAGAGAGGGCACTGACTTGCCTCAGTTGCACAGTGAGGAGGGGGCTAGGTAGGATCTGAACCCAGGCAGCCTGGCTCTTAACTCCTGT
Source organism: Capricornis sumatraensis (assembly GCF_032405125.1). NCBI lineage: Eukaryota > Metazoa > Chordata > Mammalia > Artiodactyla > Bovidae > Capricornis > Capricornis sumatraensis. The sequence continues at coordinate 52,121,265 of NC_091085.1, read as the reverse complement.
GTGTGTGCAGCACATGACCAGATTCTTAAAACCGGTTTCTGAGCCCATTGCCCTTCTCAGCGTGGGTTTCAGAACTGCTGCCTCACTGCCAGCTCAAGGCCTGAATTTGACACTCATGATGTTAAATAAATAACCTTTTAAAAATTTCAATTTTGTAAGTGTCCCTTGGGCATTTTGCTGTCGCAGGAGGAGGGTGGTGGGGCAGGCTTCCATGAACAGTTGTACAAGTTGTGCACTGCTGAAGCCCATCCCATCTAAAGGGCATTGAGTTTATCAAGACACTTCTGCAGACTCCTGTAAAGAAATTTAAGGAAGGAGCAAGAGACACCCTGTGGGCTAGTGGGCAGGGGCTGGAGTGTTGAGCTGGGCTGGGAAAGGTGTGCCCCTTACAGCGATTGGGCCCCGGGCCATGGCTCTTCAGGTGGCTGAATCCCCCCCTCTACCGCCCCTCACTCTGCTCTCTGCCCACAGGAGTGGTTGAGCAGGTTTGGCTATCTGCCCCCAGCGGACCCCGAAACAGGACAGCTGCAGACACCAGAGGAGCTATCCAAGGCCATCGTGGCCATGCAGCGGTTCGGAGGCCTGGAGGCCACTGGCGTCCTAGGTCAGTCCTCGGGGTTCAGTGGGAGATGGGTGCCAACCTGGCTTCTCCCAAGTACCCCTGCAGCCCACCTTGCTGTTCAGGGACGGGGGGGAGGATTCTCACTGCCTGGGGGCCCTCCATCATCCCCCTCTCCTCCCCATCACCATCCCCAGTGTGCACACGCCAGTGGGTGAGTGTGCCAGCTGCACCCAGACCCCATTTTCACACTTACAGTGGGATCTCAAACTCCATGCCATGGGCCAGGCAGACCAGGTGTGGGAGTGAGTTCTGGCCACCCAGGCCCCAGTTAAGCCTTGCCCCATCAGGGATGGGGGGCAGCCCTGTGCTGTCAAAACTCCCCACTTTCCAAGGGAAACCAGAAATCTGGGGTGTTTATGCAATGCCCCACTTTTTACATTTTGACAACAAATTCCAATTTTGTAAAGACTCTCAGCAAGGCTGGCCGATCGAAACATGTCTGTCCCCAGACACGTGTGTCACAGACAGAGCCATTGGGCTGTGTGTCCTGTGAGAGGCAAGAAGCGCTGGCAACGGTCCCAGTTGGGGTTGTGCCCCCTCCAGTTGCTCGGGGCCCCTGCCGTACATTAGTAAATGCTTGGGCAGCCCCCACCCTGTTCGTGGACACACCCCTGGCAGTGGGGCCTGATGCAGCTGGAGACCCAGGCCTCATCCCCCCAGTCCTGGGGCAGGGAGCCAAGGGGATTGGACTGGGGCTTGGAGCCCGTTCTCAGGGAGCTGCTGGGAATGCCCGGTTGGGGGTGAGTGTGCACAGGGCTGGACTCCTGACCTCTGCCTGCCCACCCACCCTGCAGATGAGGCCACCCTGGCGCTGATGAAAACTCCTCGATGTTCCCTCCCTGACCTCCCGGCCGCAGCCCCTGCTCGAAAGAGACGCCAGGCTCCAGCCCTGACCAAGTGGAACAAGAGGAACCTGTCGTGGAGGTGGGCAGGGCTTTCCTGGGGCCTGGGTATCACAAGGGCAGCCAAAATGAGCACTTGCAAACCAAGGCTGAAGAGACAGGATTTTGTCCTCTTGCTTCTGGAGATCAGAAACCCAAGATCCAGGGGTGGCAGGGACCCCTTGGAGGCTGTGAGGGAGAGTCCAGCCTGGCCTCTATCCAGATGCTGCGGGCAGCTCTGGGTCCATGGCTCCAATCCCTGCTTCCGTCTCCACACGGCCTCCTTTGATGTCTGTGTCCCCTTCTGTCCCTTATAAGGACACTCACTGGATACAGAAAGTGAAGGTATTAGTCGCTCAGTCATGGCCGACTCTTCGCAACCCCATGGACTGTAGCCCACCAGGCTCCTCTGTCCATGGGATTCTCCAGGCAAGAATACTGGAGTGGGTTGCCATGCCCTTCTCCAGGAGTTCTTCCTAGTCCAGGGATCGAACCCAGGTATCCCATATTGCAGGCAGATCCTTTACCGTCTGAGCCACCAGGCCGCCCTAATCCTAGATGACCTCATCTCCATCCTTGTCCCAATGACACCTGCAAATCCCATTTCCAAATCAGGTCCCCGGTGCCCCACTCGAGGCAGAATGTTCCCAGGAGTGCACTGCAGCCTGGGCGGGGGCGCTGGGCCTGTCCCTGCGGCCTGACCCCGGGCTCTGACCCCACCCACCCCAGGGTCCGCACTTTCCCACGGGATTCGCCCCTGGGCCGCGACACAGTGCGGGCACTCATGCACTACGCACTCAAAGTCTGGAGCGACATCACTCCCCTGAACTTCCACGAGGTGGCCGGCAGCGCCGCCGACATCCAGATCGACTTCTCCACGGCTGACCACAACGACCGCTACCCCTTCGACGGCCCGGGTGGCACAGTGGCCCACGCCTTCTTCCCGGGCGACCACCACACCGCAGGGGACACCCACTTTGACGACGATGAGGCTTGGACATTCCGCTCCTCAGGTGTGTCCAGGGCAGCCCCAGGGACCCTGCATCACCCCCCCAACCCCCAATTGACCCACGATGGTGTAGGGAGTCACACCAGTGCCCCAGCACTGGAAACCGCCATGGCCTCCCCCTGAGCCATGCCCCGCCCCCAGCCTAAAGCCGTGGGCACCTGTCCAACTCGGGAGGACAGCGCTGTGGTCCTCGCCCAGGCTGATCTCACCAGCTGTCTCTGGCACAGGCAGCCCACCTGGCTAACCCTGGCTGGGATGTGACTATGTGAGCCCAGCTTGTCCTCATCCTGGTCTCCACTTCCAAGATGGAATGGGAACTTGCAAGGCCTTGGCAGGCCTGGGCACATCATCACTTCTGCTAAGTCCCACTGGCCAAAGAAGTTGCAGGCGCCCAGGTTCGAGGCGGGAGGAGGACCACGTGGCACAGGGCATGACCACAGACGGGGAGGTAGGACCCTTGAGAGGGTGGTCTCTATATCAGGCTGAGGAGCCCATCCCAGCTGGAGGAACCAGCAGGGACCCCATGGAAGCTGCAGGTTCTATGCCATGATGGGACCTAGGAAATCTGTTCAACTCTGTGGGGTTCAAGGAGCTTACAGTGACCCCTGAAACTTGGCTCCTGGTGGCCTGCAAAGCCTGAAGTATTTAACATGTAGCCTTTACAGTTTGCCAGCCTTACTGTGAGTGGCACATGTGGGGTGGAGAGACCAAGAGACCTCAGGGCCTAAGACACCCCTGAAGATCCCATCGGGCCTCCACAGAACCCCTCTGTCCAGGACTGGGGCCTCCTCCACAGCCATCCTGGCGGGCCCATCACATCCCACCCCACAGGTCCCGTCCCGGTGGCCCAGCAGGAGCTGGCAGCCCCTCCCCTGACTCACCAGCTCCTGTGTCCCCAGATGCCCACGGCATGGACCTGTTTGCGGTGGCTGTCCACGAGTTTGGCCACGCCATCGGGCTGAGCCACGTGGCAGCCACTCGCTCCATCATGCAGCCGTACTACCAGGGCCCGGTGGGTGACCCGCTGCGCTACGGGCTCCCCTACGAGGACAGGGTGCGCGTCTGGCAGCTGTACGGTGAGCCCTCCCCCCGAGAGCCAGCACCGGTCACCCGGGGATGGGGACAGCAATGCTGAGGACCCCCAGAGCCCGGAACCCCATGGAGGAGGGCTGGTGCTCTCTTCGCTGTGTGCCCAGCATCCAGGACCTGCACATGCTGGCTGCCCCTCAGTATGTGTGGAATGAATAAACAGGTGATTTCTGTCACCAGGGGCTTTTCACAGAGCTTGTCTCAGAGCCCCCGGGCAAGATCCCACGTTCAACCCCCAGGGGGTTTCAAGTTGTGACAGCTGACATTGATGGTGACCCAGGGCCCCCGCAAAGCACTTATATGTACTAAGTCATCCAGTCTTTACAAGCTGTGAAGTCCATACTGCACCCCTACTTAGAGATGGGAGAGCTAAGCCAGGACTGGCCCAGAGCCAGGGGTCACCTCAGGAAATGTGGCCGAAGGAAGCCGGTCCTGGGAGCTGACAGGAGCCTGGGGGTGGGGCAGTGATGGACCCTCCCCCATATACCTCCCCATCTTCACACTGGGACCCCTCACCCCCACCCACAGCAGCCAAAGCAATTCCCTTAAAGCCTGGGGTGGAGCCTCTCACCTGGGTGGGGGGAGGTCAGCCTCACTTTATGCCCCGTTGCAGCCCCTCCCCTGCTTCACTGTTGCCTTTGACGTCTATGGACTTTTTTCCTTGAATTCATTTATTTTTTAATTGCAGGATAATTGCTTTGTGATATTGGTTTCATTTCTGCCATACATCAACATGGGTTAGCCATGGGTGCACCTCTGTCCCCTCCCTCTTGAACCTCCCTCCCTAACTGTAGTAAAATTTGCCATTTTTACCACTTCAGAGCAAACCATTCAGGGACATTCGGCACATTAACGGTGTTGTTCAAGCATCATTTCTATCCACTTCTAGAACTTTTTCATCCCCCCACCCCACCTCCTGCTCCTGCTTCCCCCATTAGCAGTCTCTGCCCAGCCCCTGGCAAATCCTCAGCTCCGTTCTGTCTCCATGGATTTGCCTCTCTGGACAGTTCACATAAATGGAATCCTGCAATGTGTGGCCTTTTGTGTCTGGCTGCTTTCACTTAGCGCGTGTTTTCAAGGGTCATCCCCATCATAGCATGCATCAGGAATTCCCTCCTTTTGACGGCTGAATAATTTTATTTATGCATTCTTCCGGTGATGGACATTGGGGTTGTTTCCACCTTTTGGCCATGATGAATAATGTTGCTGTGCACATTCATGTGCAACTTTTTGTTTAAATTCTTGTTTTCTGAAACACTTGTTTAAGTCATCAAGGCACCCATGCCTTCTGCTCATGCGTCTCGATGCTCAGGCTTGGGTGGGGGGTGGGCATCTCCCCTGTCCTGCTCACCACCACAGTCCAGCTCCTGACTCAGTGCAGGCGCAGCACTTGATTCCATCCTGGCAGCTCCAGAAAGGGTGGTGGGGTCTACAGGGAGGCGGGCATGCCAGGTTCAATGCAGCCTCCTTGTCTCCACAGGCGTGCGGGAGTCGGTGTCCCCCACGGCTCAGCCGGACACCCCAGAGCCTGAGGAGCCACCCCTCCTGCCAGAGCCCCCTGACAATCGGCCCAGCACCCCGTAAGCCATGGGCCCCCGTCTCCACTCTGCAGCCAGCACCACCCTCAGCAGTGGCTTAGAGTCCTGAGCTCCAGGGTCATCTGGGCCTGCTGAACCCTGAGAAATAGTTTCTTTTCTTATGAACAGAACTGGAGGTGTTGCAGGAAGGGGGACCCCTTCCAGGGCCCAAGAGTGGGCTCGTGTCTAACACCTGGAAATGAACTGTCTGAGGAGACACACGTGCTGGCAAAGCAAGAGACCGTATTGGGAAGGGGAGCCTGGGCAGAGAGCAGGAGGGCCAGGGAACCCAGGAGAACGCCTCTGCCGCATGGCTCCCAGTCTCGGGTTTTATGGTCCTGGGGTTAGTTTCCAGCTTGTCTTTGGTCAATCATTCTGACTCAGATTCCTTCCTGGTGGCGCATGCATTGCTCAGCCATAATGGATGCCAGTGAGAAGGGTCTTGGGAAGTGGTAGGACACATGGGATCACCTTTTGACCTTTTCCGAACTCTTCCTGTTGGTGGTGGCTCATTAGTTCCGTGTTCCTTACAGGGACCTCCTGTCATAAACTAACTCACACAGATGGTTACTGTGGTGCCTGGGCAGGGTGGGCGGTTTCGGTCAGTGTGCTCCCCCTAACAGAAGGGACAACTAACCACCAGCCCAGAACTGTGCAGAGGCGTTACTTTCAAACCCACGATTTCCTCTCCCCCTTTGTCTCAGTCATCTGTCGCTGTATAACAAACAGCCCTGCCTTGTGGCATCAAACCACCACGTCGGTAGGCTCATGGATTCTGTGGGTCAGGAAGTTGGACAGGGCACAGGCGGCTGGTTAGCTCCACAGTGTTGGGAACATCTACTGGGGACTAGAATCCTCTGGGGGCATCTTGACTCGGGTCTGGTGCCTGGGCCGGGCTGACTCAGCTGGGCACTCCTCTGTGGCCTGTGCTGGAGGCTGGACTCCTCGAGTGGGTGTCCCAAGGGAGCGTCTGGAGGGTTGGCAGTGCCAGAGACCAGGCGACAGCTGCCTGTCTTTTAAGGCCCAGCCTCGGATTCGTCTCACTCAGTAGTAAAAACAGCAGCCAGAGCCCACCCACGCTCATCTCCCCCACCCCACCCCCACCCCGATGGAACAAGTGCCACTGAATCTGCAGGGGCCATCCTCATCCACCCCCCACCTCCACCCTCACAGCCTCCCTGCCCGCTTCACGCTCACACGAAACACACAAACAGAAATCTATGTATTTAGGCTTCCATGGTCCGGTTTGGTTTTCCAAGGGTGGAATGTTTTTATGCTTTTCTCACTCAGCTGTCCGTGGTGAATTTCCACTGAGGTCAACAGCTGTTGCTTTATCTTGTGTTGTTATTGTTCTTCCTTGCACTTACTTATTGAATAAGTAACACTCGTCAGTGTACACAGCTCCAGAGGCACAAAGAAGTACCCGCGGTGAAAAGTTAGTCCTCACCGCTGATGGACCAGCCCACTGCCCAGGGCACGCAATTGTTGATGTGCGTGTCCTTCCAGAGATTCTACACGCGTATAAGAACGTTAAGCATGTAGATACACACATGTGAACCGAGTGGGACGCTCGAGTGCTGGTCTGCACCATGCCTCTGGCCGCAGGGCCCGTGGAGGCCTCTGTGTCTGTGAAGACACCTGATTCTCTGAGCTTGAGCTGCTTGATGGTGCTCATGTGCCTGTTTTATTTTTTATTTTATTTATTTTCTTGGCCACACCGCATGGCATATGGGATCTTAGTTCCCCAACCACGGATGGAACCCGGAGCCCTTGCAGTTAGGAAGCACGGATTCCTAACCACTGGACCGCCAGGGAAATCCCCTGCCCTGCCCTGCTTTTTAAGTTCTGGATCGGTGGGCATTTAAGTTCCTGATCTTTTGTCCTCACAAATGATGTTGCTGTGAGTGCTGTCAGTGGGCAGAGCTGCAAGACCCAGAACGAGGGGACCCAGCAAGTATGCTCAGCGTTTCTATAGAAAGCGCCCGGCTGGCTTCTCGATGCTTCTCTGGCAGCATTGAAGGTGCCTGCTGGTGCTCTCTGACGCTCGCTCACCCAGTGATCCATCTTCGCCAACCTGAAGGGCCAGAATAAGACTTGTTTTCACCCACTTTTCTCTCCTGACTAAACTGCTGCGGTCAGTGAGCCTGCAGGCAGTGATGCAGGATGAGGGGGTCCTCAGAGGAGGCTCGTCCTGGTGGCCTTGTGCAGCCCAGCTCCCCAGGGCGGCTCAGCTCAGAGTGGGGCTGCCTCCCTGCCCTGCCCTCTCTCTCTGCCCCCAGGCCCAGGAAGGACGTGCCCCACAGATGCAGCGCCCACTTTGACGCAGTGGCCCAGATCCGCGGTGAGGCCTTCTTCTTCAAAGGTAACCCCCACGGGGTCCAGCGGCCGGTGGACGGAAGAGCGGGTCCCACCCCAGACCGGCCACCTGCAGCCCCACCCCATGTCCCCCAGGCAAGTACTTCTGGCGGCTGACCCGGGACCGCCACCTGGTGTCGCTGCAGCCGGCACAGGTGCACCGTTTCTGGCGGGGCCTGCCACTGCACCTGGACAGCGTGGACGCCGTGTATGAGCGCACCAGTGACCACAAGATCGTCTTCTTCAAAGGTGGGCGGGCCCCTCCCCGGGTGCCTGCCGGGCATCGCTGACCGGGGGGACCGAAGCCCTCACTCTCCAGGACCCCCAAGCTTGCCTCCGCCCAGGAGCACTGGTCCTGTGGATCTAGAGCTCGGCGCAGATAGCAGCTCATTCTTTTGTGCACTCAGCCAGTTTGTATTTATTGAGCACCTGCTGTGTATCCCGCACCTAGGTAGGCACTGCAGGCACACAGTGGGCAAAACAGATATATCCCTGCCCTCACTCTGGGCAGGGGGGGGACACAGTAAGCACCCACAAGTAACGAGGAAGTTAATTTCAGATAGACCTGAGGGAACAGCATTCCAGGCAGAGGGAACTGCAAGCGCAAAAGCCCTGAGGCAGGAACAGTCTTGCTGATTGAAAGACCTTAGAAGAAAGTGGTGAGGCTGGAGCAGAGTGAAGGATGAAGGTTCAGGGGAGGCGATGCAGGTCAGGGTGACGCCTGAGGAGCCGTGGGTGTCAGGCTGGATTTATTCTAAGTGCAGAGAGGAAACTGAGGACCTCCCTGGCCCAGGCCCAGCTCCCCAGTCTCAGTCCAGGGTGACAGGTCCACTGGAGGAGGGGCGTCACTTCACCCTCTAACACTTCCTCTCCTGGGCTGGGCTGGGGAGGCTGTCTCTGTTCCTGGGGAGCATGCTGTCTTTGAGGGGCAAAGGCAGGGTGCCCGCCTGCAGCAGGAGACCAACCCCTGCCAATTCTGTGGGCACTCGGGGCTCTGAGCCTTCCTCCATCTCATAGGCATGGCTGTGCGCACATACAGATGTGTTTTGGGGATCTGTAGCTCCCCAGAGTGAAGCCATCCTGCTGCCCTGATCAGGCCTCTTCAGCCTGGCCTTCCTTGAATGGGGCCCGAGTTCACCTGCTTCACACCCACCCTGGCACCACCACCACCCCCGACAGTGGAATCACTGTCTCCCAACCTGGATGCCTAAGGCGAGCTACAGTCGTGATGGTGGGACCTGCCTGGCATCTTCTAAATAATTTGGATTATTTCTCAGCATTTAAAACTCAGGAAATCCCCGTGAGAAACCATAGCTCTGTCCTGAAATGTAAGACAGTGTGGGCACTTGGGGCCTGTGCATTTGCCTGGCAGAGTCAGCTGCAGCAGGTCGGGCTGCCCTGGCCAGGTCACCCACGCCAGGCGCCCACTTGGAGGAAAAGCTCACAGCCCTTTTCGTTGTTTGTATGGGGCCCTTTCTGCAGCTGTGCCATCCTTTCCTTCAGTGATTTTCAGTCTCTGACGGAGGATATTTTAGAAATTATTTTTAATTGTGGTTAAAAAAAACACAATGTGAAATTTACTATCTTAACCACTTTTAAATGTACAGTTCAGGAGCATTAAATACATTCACCCTGTGTCCAGCCATCACCTCCATCCGTCTCTACAGCTTCTTCATCTTGCAAAGTTAGCTGGAACTCTGTCCCCCATGAACACTACCCCCCATGCCCCTCTCCCAGCCCCTGGCACCCGGCACCTGACTTTCTGTCTCCATGGATTTGATCACTTTAGGGGCCTCGCACAGTGGATCCATACAGGACTTGTCCTTCTGTGATCGGCTCATTTCACTGAGCATAAGGCTCCAAGGTTCATCCATGTTGTAGCATGTGTCAGAAACGCCCTTCTTTTTTTTAAGGCTGAATAAAATTACATTATCCTGGAGGAGGAAATGGCAACCCACCCCCGTATTCTTGCCTGGGAAATCCCATGGACAGCAGAGCCTGGCGGGCTCCAGTCCATGGGGTCCCAGAGCCGGACAGGACTGATTGAATGTTCCATTGTATGGATGGACCACGTTTTGTTTACTGTCTGTTGATGGACACTTGAGTTGCTCTCACCTCTTAGCTGTTGTGAATAACCATGAGTGTACAGACCGCTCTTGGAGAACCTGCTTTCAGTTCCTTTGTGTATATTCCCAGGGGTGGGGTTGCTGGATCCTGTACTAATTCCATGTTTAATTCTTTGAGGAACTGCCAGACTTTTCCACAGCAGCTGCACCATTTTACATTCCCACCAGCAGTGCCCAATTTCCCCACACCCTCAGCTACACTTGTTATTTTCTAGGTGTGGAGGGGGGAGGTTGATAATGGCTGTGCTAGTGAGTGTGAGGCGGTATCTCATCATGTTTGGACACGCGTGTCCCTGGTGATTAGTGATGTCAGAAGCACGTCTTCTCCTGTGCTGCTATCTGACCATCTGATTATTTTCTTTAGAGAACTGTCTACTCTAGGCCTTTATCCGGCCAAGGATTTTTTTATGTTTTGCTTTTTTTTCCCAACTGTTTTCTAAATAACTGGGCTAATTTTTGCTAAACCTGAGCTGGGGTAGGGGTACATGACAACACCTACTCAAACTTATTTCTCACATTCCCACCCTTGTGTGGCAGAATAGCTAACGATGTTTCTAGAGCTCAAAGCCCAGGATATACCCAACAAGCATCTTAATCACACCATTTTTGGAAAGTTGTACAAACATATTTGAAGTTCTTGGTGATTTCTCTGCTTCTGTGTAGTCAGACAAGGCTGCACCCAACCAGGTCCAGTTGGGCCTTGACCCAGTGCCCTCCTGCCCATGAACAAATTCACCCACCTCACCACAGATCTGACTGAACTAGGCCCCGCAGACCAAAATGGCTTCTCCGGGTGGGGGTGGGGACCCCCATCTGTGATGTGGCCGCCTTATCAGACCCCACGTCCTCTGGCTGCTTTGGTGTGGGACCCCATCCCAGCTCACAGCAGGTGCTCGGTGAATCTCAGGGGCGCGCGCACATCGGGGTGTCTGCCCGCGGGAGGAGCAAGGGCTGGGGCCCCCGCCTGGCGGGCTGGGCGAGCCCCGGCCCACGGCTCTTTCTCTCACCCCCCCAGGAGACAGATACTGGGTGTTTAAGGACAATAACGTAGAGGAAGGATACCCGCGGCCTGTCTCGGACTTCGGCCTCCCGTCGGGCGGCGTCGATGCCGCCTTCTCCTGGGCCCACAATGACAAGACTTATTTCTTTAAGGACCAGCTGTACTGGCGCTACGATGAGCACACACGCCGCATGGACCCCGGCCACCCGGCCCAGAGCCCCCCGTGGAGGGGTGTCCCCAGCACGCTCGACGACGCCATGCGCTGGTCCGACGGTGAGCCGGGCAAGGGCGAATCCCTGGCAGCCTCAGCCTCCCCACTTGGGGAGTGGGGATCCAGGGGCACAGGGGTGCGCCTGCCCCGCCTCCTTGGCCACAGACCTCCCCAAGAGCCCCCTGGCCTACTCCTCTGGCGCTTGTTCACCTCTCCCCTCATCCCTTCCTTGCCCCCGTCACCCTTCCAGCCGTGGCATCCTCACCTCTTGCTGCCACACAGACACGTGCGCACGCACGCGCGCAGGCACACACCCCAAGGCCTTTGCACTTGCGGCGCTTCCTCCTGGAACACTTTTCCCCCCGCATACCCACGCGGCTCCTCCTCTACCCACCTCAGTTCTCGCAAACGTCCTTGCAGCGCCCCCCTGCCTGCAGTGAGAAGTACACCACCTTCCTACAAGGGCAGTTCAGTTCAGTCGCTTAATTGTGTCTGACTCTGCAACCCCATGGACTGCAGCACGCCAGACCTCCCTGTTCATCGCCAACTCCCGGAGGTTACTCAAATTCATGTGCATTGAGCCGGTGATGCCATCCAACCATATCATCCTCCGTCATACCCTTTCCTCCTGCCTTCAATCTTTTCCCAGCATCAGGGTCTTTTCAAATGAGTTAGTTCAGGTGGCCAAAGTATTGGAGTTTCAGCTTCAGCATCAGTCCTACAAGGGCAGCTTGTGTTCTATTTTCAAAGCAATGTCCCCAGCATCTAGAAGAGTCTGGTACATACTAGGCTCTCAGTAACTATCCAGTAGGGGAAGGAAAAAAAAAAACAAAACAGGGTTACTTCATTCATGCCCCTGCCTCCAGGTGGCTCCGTGAGCTTTCCCAGGCCCCTTAAGGTTCTGAATGCCCACCAATGAGCTAGCCGGGGGCTGAGAGCAAGACTCTGACTCTCACCTAAGACATTTTGCATCTTCTCTACTGGCCCCGCAGCTCTCCGCTCCCGGTCCTCCTGCTGTCTAGCCTGAATCCCGCGTGCTGCAGCAGCCGGAGCTCAGGTGCCCGCTCTCTTCTCCCTAGGTGCCGCCTATTTCTTCCGCGGCAAGGAGTACTGGAAGGTGCTGGACGGCGAGCTGGAGGTGGCGCCCGGGTACCCACAGTCCACCGCTCGGGACTGGCTGGTCTGCAGAGACCTACCCGCCGACCCCGAGGGCATGGATGGAGAGGCCGGGGCCCACGCGCGGCCGGGACAGCGCGACCATAGCCGCTCGGAGGACGCCTATGAGGTCTGCTCCTGCACCTCCCTCGCTGCCCCTGCCTCGCGGGTCGCGGGCCCACCGCTGGCCGTGCTGCTAAGTTTCCTGTGGACAGCGGCCCAGGCCCCGACGCTGTGACATTCGGTGCTGGCCTTCTGGCCAGGGCCCGGAGCTATGAAGTACAAGGACTGGTGCCCGCCCCTCCAGCACCCTAGGCAAGCGTGGCAGCAGAGCGGACCCCGCCTTGAGGCTGGGGACGGGCTCCCCCTATTCCCGGGCCGAGGCCACCAGCTGCAGCCTCCCTAGCTCTGGCAGAGGCCAGCAGAGGGCGCTGCTCCTCGGGCCGTGGATGCTGGAGTAGCGCGCGCCTGGCCTTGACTGCCGGCTGTGAGCTGGGAAGACTTCTTCACGGCCCTGATGGGGGCCGGAGCTGTCTTTTTCAGCCTGTGAGTGACGGCGTCTCATGGAAATTAACAGAAGATTAATATCTCACGGAGACTGACAGGAATGGGCAGGAATGGGGGCGTTACATTAGGCCTCGGGGCCCCCAGCTCCGCAGGCCCTGGGAAGGGCAGCCCGGGGGTCCCACGGCCACCCCCTTCCCATCACCGGACCGCACTGCCGCCCCTGGTGCTTCCGCCCACCCGTGGGGCTTCCTCTCCTGGTCCCTGTGGGCCAGCTGGTTGCCTTGATGAGGGCAGCCTCCCCACACACCGGCGCGTCCCCAAGCTGGGGCCGTGGTGGTCTTGTGACGCATTTCAAACAAACACGACCTCTTCCTGCTTGGAAACGGCTCAGACTCGGCTCCCTGATGCGCCCAGGCGGGTGGAGACTGGGCAGCCTCTGGGCCTGGAAGGACTCTTGCAGCCCTGACCCCAGACCACCAGCACTCTGGAGTGGAGTGTGTGTGTGGGGGGGGGGGCCTCCAGGAATGCCTGTGTAGTGCTCACCAACACCTTCCTGCCCAGCACCTCCTTGACTCCTCCATGACCATCCCAGGTGGTTACACCCATTTCACAGATGGACAAGTTGAGGCCTGGTTCAGGGAAACGCACCTCCTGCCAGCAGGCAGAGGTCAGGCTGGTTCAGGTCTCAGAACCTGAGGTTCTGGCACGTTGGCCCAGCCCTCCCTGACAGATTTACTGCCTACTTGCACGTGCAAGTACTGCAGTCAGTATGGGATGTGCAGAACGAGACAGGTTCTTGGGTGAGGCACCTGGGTTGCCATATGCCACCCTGTGTACCCCAAGGCGTGGCCCAACAGGAAGTGTGGGTAGATGGCTTGGCTGGCCAATCCAGGGACTCCACTCCATCCCGTTGCTCCTCTGCCCCATGGCTCCATATTCAGGAAGGCAGCCGCAAGTCCCACCCAGAGGCAGAGAGTGCGAGCTGTACCCTCCGCCCTGCAGGGGACCTTTCCCTGAAGCCCTGGCTGCCTGCCTGCCTGCTCTCACTGGCAGGTAGTGACTTTTCCTGGGGGTGCATAGCTGTGGGAGCAGGATGTTCTTTGCCCATCCCTGCAGCAGCCATAGATGCCCCAGGGTAGGGCACTTGGCCTGAGAACCTCTGGCCTAGAAGAATCACTAACATCTCTTCACTGGGACTGGGGAGAGGCAAACACCTTTGGCAAAAACGGGGTTGGTCAGGAAGAGGATAAATAGGTGGGGGTGAGCATCAGGCCCTAAGATGGCGTGAAGAGACCCTGCAGGGACTGCTTTAGAGCAGGGATCTCCAGGCCGGGTGCCCAGCTGGAAGCATCATCATCACCTGGAACCAGCAGAAACGCAGATTCTCCGGCCTGCCTTTACCTGCTGATCAGAAGGCTGGGGGCAGGGCCATGTGTTACCCTACCCCCATTCTCTAAGTGTGAACTGCTGCTTTCCAGGGGGCTCCAGAAAGGCCTCCCAGAGCAGGGGGATGAGCAGAAACCAAGGAAGGAGGGAGGAGGAGGAGCTGGTTGTGCTGAGATGAGAGAGAAGAGTCCAGAGTCCAGCCAGGGTGTGGGGGAAATGGGGGGTAGGTGCATACATCTGGGGGTAAGATGGGCATGCTCCAACAGAAGATACTCCATCCTTTGGCCAGAGATTTTCCAGAGGAGAGTGGGAGCCCAGGAGGGCAGGGGCAGTCTTTGTCGAGGGCTTGCAGGCTGCTGTAAGGCGTTGGGATCCACTCCCCATGTCATGGGAAGTTGCCAGCCCCAGCTCTAGGGAGAAGCAGGAATGTTCCCATTTTCAGAAGAGAGCGCAGGCTCCTGCAGCTACTCAGCTCCTCCCCTACCTGCCGTGCAGGTAGCAGAGGTCAGCTCAGGGCCATCCCGGGACACATGGGCAGCATGACGCCGCAGGCAGGCAGGCAGTCTCCAGGCCTGGCTCTGTGTTTGCTGAGCCAAGCCAGGCCGCATCCCACATCCATCTGTCCGCCATCTGGTCTCTGGACCCGGAAGGGCTCTTTGCCTGTCAGACCAGACCAGATGGACTAAAGATCCCTCGTGGGTGGAACAGGCTGCCTTTGCTCAACAAGGGCACCTCTCCCCACATGGTCCCACTCCTTTGCATTCTCCAGCAGTCTGTAAGGGGAGCCAGTCCTAGGCCCTTGTGCAGTTGGGGAAACGGCCTGGATAGGGTCCCCTGGGCACACAGCCCATGGGCCAGAGCCAGCCGTGGTCTGCAAGAAGCCAGATTCTCTCTTGGTGGGTGATGGTTTTACTCTAGAGTTAAAGCCAAAGATCATTTTATAAAACTTTCCCTGTAACTCTGTCTCACATGAAGTATACAGCAGACACGTAAGTGGTGCATCTCTGTGTTCAGTCCTAAGGGACAGATTCATAGGAGAAGTAGTAGCAGCAGCAGCTGCTTCCACCAGGAGCTGAAAACCGGGAGCCTGGGCATCAAACAAACCCACAGAAATACTTGGCTTGATCCTACCTTTTTATAAAACATTCATATTTTTTAAATTTTGAAATTGTCTCATGTTTACGAAGAAGATGCAGGTAGAGTACCAGACTTTTTCTTTTTTTTTTTTCAACTTAAATTATTTGGGAGCACACCAACAGCCTCGGACACTTTTCTGTGTATTTCCTGCCAACCAGGACTTTCAAGTCTGTGTAAAATCAGGAAATAACAGGACACATTTGACCCCACTTGATCTCTGCATTGGTTTCCACATCCTTTGCTGACAGGACCCAACCCAGCATCACACTCAGCTGTCCTGAGGTTTTATTCTCTCTGAGCCTTGGTTTTCCTTTGAACTCCATGACCTTGGCCCCTATGAAGGTCACAGGTTGGCTGTTCTGTAGACTGCCCCCAACGCCAGCAGCCTCAAGTGTCCCCATGGTTCAATTCCAACTCTGTATCTCTGGTGGGGATGTCACAGAATGCTATTATACGTGCAGTTGCTTCAGTCGTGTCCAGCTGTTGGTGACCCCATGGACTGTAGCCCGCCAGGCCCCTCTGTCCAGGGGCTTCTCCAGGCAAGAATACTGGAGTGAGCTGCCATTTCCTTCTCCAGGGGATCTTCCCAACCCAGGGATCGAACCCATGTTCCTTACGTCTCCTGCACTGGCAGGTCAGTTCTTTTATCACCAGTGCCACCTGAGAAACCCCGAATGATATTATGCTCACAAAAAATTTTCAGTTTTAGGTGAGTCACTATTTAAACACCTGGGGCTTTCATGTAAAATTATGAATTTTCAGTCAAAGTCTTGATTTTGATCCCACCCTGTGCTAGCTTTACTTGAAGGAACTGTGGACCCCCCTGGGGGAGTCTGCTGCCATGGTGACAGACCCAAAGAAACCCCTCAGAAGGAAGTCAATGAGGGCATTGACCTTAGGAGAGTTCAGCCGTGGAGTCCCAGGTGCTGGCTGACCTCAGCATGACTGGGTCCTGCGAGCAAACACTCATATCCCCGTGTGCGTGTCAAGTTTACAAAACACATCTACACAGGTGACCGTGGGGGCCAGAACATCTATACTCTCGCTCCCACTTCACAAGTGGGGAAATTGAGCTCTGGTCTCGGCTCATGCTGTCATAACAAAAGCCACAGTGTGGGCTCAAACAGCAGCTACTGATTTCTCACAGTCCTGGAGAATGGACATCCAAGATCAAGGTGACGGCCGACTTGGTTCCCAGGGAAAGCCTGCTCCCCAGCTTGCAGGCGGCACCTTCTGACTGTGTGTTCACACGGCAGAGAGCGAATCTGATCTCTTCTTCTTTTAAAATTTATTTTTATTTATTTTTTGGCCGCGCTGGGTCTTCACTGTCACACTCAGGCTTTCCACAGTTGCAGTGAGCGGGCGCTACTCTGTTGTGGTGCGCAGGAGCTTCTCATTGCGGTGGCGTCTTTTGTTCTGGAGAACAGGCTCTAAGGCACAGGCCCAGCAGTTGTGGTACATGGGTTTAGTTGTTCTGCAGCATGAGGGATCTTCCCAGACCAGGGATCAAACCCACGTCCCCTGCATTGGGAGACAGAGTCTTACCACTGGACCACAGGGAAGTCCCTTTTCATCTTCTTATGGGGAGACTAATTCCATCCTGAGGGCCCCACCCTCATGACCTCATCTCAACTTATCACCTCCCATAATTCTCATTTCCAAGTACCGTCATGTCAGGGGTTAGAGCTTCCACATGCGATCTTTGGTGGGACACCAACACTTAGCCTGTAATCCGCAGGGAGAGGAAGCCACAGCCCTGCAGCTGCCCCCCAGATGGGACCGAGGCCAGTCCCAGATTCCAGCCACACCTCATCCTCATAGTAGCAAACTGTGGGGGCTCTGGCGCTCTGGGTGACTCCCCCCCAAAGAATAATCATGATGATACAGTTACCGGTACTGTTCTGCACTTCACAAACACACGAGAGGGAAGGCACTTATGTCCATTTTCCAGATGTGGAATCTGAGGCTCAGAGAGGAGCAGTGACTTGCTGAAGCTCAGCCACTTAGTGGGTAGATGGTCTCGCTCTGGGGGTCTTGCTCCCAAGGTGTGGCTCTCCTTGTGTGGGGACGGGGTGTGATTATGGGATGGCAGCGTGGATGCTCCTTGTTGGAATCCCGTGAGTGACTTTTCCTCCAGGGCTCTGGGGACTAACCATCGCCCAGCCGGAGTCCTCCCAGCTCCCTCCCAGGTGTCCCCCGGGCCTGCCACCCCAGCCAAATATTGGGCCCCTGCTGGTTCACTTTCATGCATTGGAGAAGGAAATGGCAACCCACTCCAGTGTTCTTGCCAGGAGAATCCAGGGAACAGGGGAGCCTGGTGGGCTGCCGTCTATGAGGTCGCACAGAGTTGGACACGACTGAAGCGACTTAGCAGCAGCAGCTGGTTCTGCAGCCCAAGCCCTCTCTGAGTCAGCAAAGGGTGACAGGAACCCCGGGGGGGGGGGCAGTCCAAAGAAACAAGAGGACCCCGAAACAGATGGGCCCCAGCACAGCCGCCTGCTCCCCTTCCTCCCCAAGGAGCTGCAGCAGCCACAGCCACCTGCCCTCTCCTGTCTCTGGGTTCTCACCTGGACTTGCAGCCAGGTGGCGGCCAGGGCCGCGTCCTCCTCCCCCGTGAGGCTGGTTGGCGGTTGCTGGAGAACCCGTGTGGCCTGGGTTTCCTTGCTCTGTGGCTGGTGCCAAGGGCAAGAGTCCCCAAATGGGCAGAAGTCACAGGTCACCTCCGTCTCAAGCCTGCTGGCTGCAAGGGAAGGGAGCAGACCCCTCCTCTCAGTGGATAACGAGAGTCAGTCCACAGTCCGAGGAACTATGTGAGGTTCAAGGACTTGTTTTACCCATCTTAGAAAACCCAACTGGCCACCCTACTCCACATGAGAAAACCAGGGGTTGGAGCACCCCAAACCTGCTCCTGCGTGGGTGAACAGCAGGCCACTCCCACTGCTCAGGAAGAGATCCTGCTCTTACCTCCCGCCCAGCTTGCCAGCTCTTCTCACCCCCTTGCAAGTCACCATCCCCTGTGCCTCCTGACTGCTCTCTTTTCCCCACATGACAGCCACATGACCCTTTAAAAAGTTCATCAGACCAGGTCCCTCTGGTTTCAAAGCCCTCATGTGAGCCCCAAGGCCTTGTGGGTGGAGTAAAAACCCAGTCCTTACTATGTCCTAAAACTGCGTCCCCACCCTACCCCCTCTTCCTCTGTCCTCTGTCCCCCATCTCCTGTCCCCTTCACTCCAGCCACACTGATCCAGCCCCTCCCGGACCATAGCTCCTGCCCCAGGACAGACGCGGGTCCCCAGGCCCATCTCCAGTGCCACCTTCAAAGCGGTGCCTCTCTGACCACCTCCCTGAAATCGCAAACATCCCTCATTCCCCACAAACACACCCAGACCCTTTCCCACCTTTATTTTCTCCTTACTACCACCTGACCTATTATTTAGTCAATTTATATACTCAGCTTGAATTTTGTTGACTATCTTTCCTCTCCACTGGAGTATAAAGATTTGGCCTATTTTGTTCAATGCCCTGGTCCAGGGTTACTAAATGTTGAGCGAATAAACAGATGGGGAAAATGCCACAGGTGGACGTGGGCCCCTTGCTGGTGTCTGGTCTGGGCCTTCTTTTCCTGTGGAGTTTCGTCTGGAGTCCCCTCTTCCTCCTGGTCCAGGAAGTGGCCTTTGGGAGAGCAGCTGCTCAGTTTGGATGAAAACCAGGACTGTCCTGTACAGACCTGGCCCCTAGATCTAGGCCACACCAGGGGTGCAGGGCCTAAACTCCCTGGGACTTAAACAAACTCCATGCCCAGGTCTCCCTCAATCAAGCCTTCATCCTGGGGTCCATGGTGTCGGTCTCGCTCTCTCTCTCTTTTTTTTTTTTTTTTGGCCTTGCTTCAAGGCTTGTGGCATTCTAGTTCCCGGACCAGGGATTGAACCTGTGCCCCCCCAGCAGTGAAAGTTTGGAGTCCCAACCCCTGGAGTGCCAGGGAATTCCCAGTCCATGGTGTTTGAATCTCTCCCCATCCAGTGTTGGTTTCAGAGGGGAGAGGTAAGCATCTTACAATCAACTATGGGGAGACCCAGAGGTGGCGCAGCAGAGACCGCCGAGCTAACTGCAGAGAGCAACACACGGACCTCAAAAGAGCACCTAGAGAGACAGAGTGAGACAGGGCAGGCTCAGCAGACAGAGCCGCCCAGAGGCCTCAAGATCTCCTGGCCGTTTGTTTAGTGATGAAGACACGAACAAGGGATTCCGGAACAATACGGCTTGTCACAGAGACGCAGGGGCACTGAGCTAGAAGTACTGACTGAGCCCACAGAGGGCATGGGTGGTTCCTGAGAGGATGGCACTGTGGCCTTTACGCTCAGACCTATTTCACAATCGGGTCCAGGAGTCAACAGGTTAGGGTTATATAAGACGTGTGCTCTGCATGGGGCAGGAGTCCAGGGGGAAAAGTGAGTAAATAGAAGGAAAATGAGTGGCGACTGAGTGTGGCGAAACGGGGGTGGGAGTTCCAGAAAGAATGAAGCTTCCAGGGGTCTCCGTGGAGCACCCAGGGCTGAGAGCTGTCTGGGGACTGTCCAGGGCGTCGTGGAATGTGAGCTCCAGGAGCTCACCCTGGTCACAGTCATGGCCAGCAGAGGTGGCCACCGGCCAGGTTTGCATCACCCCAGCGATGCCCCGGAGCCCCGTGCCACAGCGGCAGGGACCCTGATGCAATCCTCTGCCATTGTGCAGCCTGGCTGTCCTGTCAGCTGGACTCTGCCCTTCGCGGGGCCCAGCCCCCACTGCGGCCTCCAGCTCCCCTCTTCTTCCAGGCTCCGTCTAGAAGCCCTTGGGGTCATGGCCCTGTGGCACCAAGCAAGCCACTTTTGGTCTCAGAACCTTCCTTTGCCACCTCCCGAGCGGCGCCGGGGCTTGAGGAGCCACGTGGGGGCTGCTAGGGACGTGGGCTCCCTAGCCAAGCCCCTGTGTACATCTGCTCTTCTTCTCCTTGATGGTGGGACCCCAACCAGTTACTCAACTGCTCCATCTGTGAATTGGGTACCTGCCTGGTGGGCTGGTACCACACCTGGAGGAGAAGGACCAGCCAGGGCACAGGTGCAGTACCAGGGTCTGCTAGTGTGATGACCGAATTCCACTGAGGACTCAGTGAACAGTTTTTCACGTGAAATTAGGGATGTGCCTTAAAATTGATGAGGGGTCAAAGTACAGCCCACCGCATTCCACTTTTCCTTGTTGTTCAGTCACTCTGTCCTGTCCAACTCTTTGTGACCCCACAGACTGCAGCACGCCAGGCTTCCCTGTCCTTCACCGTCTCCCAGAGTCTGCTCAGACTCATGTCCATTGAGTCAATGACACCATCCAACCATCTCATCCTCTGTCATCCCCTTTCTCCTCCTGCCCTCGATCTTGCCCAGCATCAGGGTCTTTTCCAATGAGTCGGCTCTTTGCATCAGGTGGCCAAAGTATTGGAGCTTCAATAGAAAGAGTAACGGCTGCTCTTTCTAGCAGCTTGTAAATGAACCAGGGTCTTTTCCACCAATGACATTTAGATGTGATGGAACACAGAATTGTTACTAAGCACAGCTGCGCAGGGCATGACAAAATCCACAGAGGGGAAGTTGGGGAAGGGCTCTGTGAACCAGGAGTGGTGTTAACAATGCCTGGGCTCAGGGTCCCCAGAGAAGGTCCCGAGCTGTACCCTGGGCACCACAGCCCCTTGACCCTTGATCCCCTTCCGGGAGTCTCAGAGACTCCAAGGCGCCCACAGACAGTCATAATCTCTCAATGCAGAGGCGGAAGAGAGGGGTGAACAGGTCAGTGCAGCCATCAATAAAAGGGGGGTCATGAGCAGTGATGATCACAGTGACTGAGGTCAAGGTGGCAGGACAAAGAGGAGGAGAGAGGGCAGCTCTGAGTACTTGGGAGGCAGGGCGGCAGGTGTCTGGGAGGGGTCAGAGGGTGGCCAGCAGAGGTGTACCTTATATTTGATCCAATGCACCCCTTACCGTCACCACGGGAGGGACTGTGCAGACCAAAAGCGTTCCCAGGCCAGGCGGCCCTCCAGGTGGAAACAGGCAGCTGGGCAATGGGGGCAGTGCTGCGGGGAACCCGGGGATCCTTCTTGCTGTGCCCAAGCCCCTCCCCTCAGGATGAGGTGCTGAGGCAGCAGCCACACCCCAGCTCACACCTCAGGTTACTGATCCCTCCCCACGGAAACCGACATGTAGATTTGACTTCCCTTTTCATGTATTCATGCTTTATTTCAGCTCATACCTTTTTCAACAATTGTATGATAAAACACTCATGACACAAAATTGGCCATTGGTGTCACTGAATACACTCCCAGAGCTGTGCAGCAAACCCCCCATCCAATTCCCAAATATTTTTTGCATCTAGAGGGAAGCCTTGTGCCCACGATCAGTCACCCCCCAGCCCTGTGCCACCCCCCAGCGAACACAAATCTACCTGAAGTCTCTGTACATTTGCTCATTCAGGGAACCTCTTCTGGGAGGAAATCATACAATAGTTACTATTTTCTTAAAAACATTTTTTTTTAATCTATGTGTCTGGCCTGTGGGATCTTTAGTTGTGACATGTGGAATCTCGTTCCCTGTCCAGGGTTCGAAACGAACCTCAGCCGCTTGCATGTGGAGTTCAGAGCCTTAGTCTCTGGGCCACCAGGGACGTCTCAAGTCTGGCTTCCTTAACATAACGTGTTTTCAAGGTTCATTCATATTGAGGCGTGAATCAGAGCTTCATTCATTTTTATGGTTGAATCATATTCTCTTGTACGGCTGGGCCACACTGGTTTACTCATTCCTCTGTGGACACCGGGGTTGGTGACTGTGGGTTACCCTGTTGTGAGCGTGGGTGTATGTTTCTGCTGAGCTCTGGTTTTAGTTCTCCAGGGGATAGACACAGGAGTAGAAGCACCGGCTTTACGGGGGAACCCGAGTGGGCTTCTGTGAGCATGGCAGGGGTGCACGTGGTGGCTACGCTGACTCACCCAGCCCAAGCCAGGCCTGAAAGAGCAAAGCTCCTCAGCCTCCCCCACACCCCTCCACCCAGCCGTGACCCAGCAGCTGTGCCCAGGGAGCAGGTGCTGACTGGGCCTAGCCTCTGGGCTGGAGCCAAGGAGTTCCCACCCACTAGCCCAGTGGACAGTCTGCAGCTCAAAACTGATAGGACAAAGTAGATGGTTAAATAGTTAATCCCACCAGGGGATTATAAGTAGAAAAATATGGGAGACCCCTATACGTTAATGATTATTCAAGAGAGCAGGTTTGCTTAAATATAAAACCAAGCAGGCTTGCGTAGCAACAAAGCCTTGCAACAGAAGCACGAGACGTGTCCCCAAACAGTAAAACAATGGTGGCATGAGCCCCACATCCTGCCCAGTGAGCTCAGCAGGTTAATGATCCCTAGGACATGTTGTCTGCACACATGAGAAACAATTTGTGGGCCTAGCTTGAAACGTAGGGACAAGAAAACTCCCCTGCCCAACCTGGAGGAGAAACTGATGATGAAAGCCTGATGTCTTCTCAAGAAACACAAAGGCGGTCTTCTCCCCCTCCCCACTTTCCTTTGATTATAGCCCAGCAAATTCTCACCCGCCCACTTGTGAGCCCCACAAGCATCCTATCCTAGTGCCTGTGTCCTTAGGCACTCAGCGTGTCCGACTCTTTGCAACCCCATGGACTGTTGCCCACCAGGCTCCTCTGTCCATGGGGATTCTCCAGGCAAGAATACTGGAGTGGGTTGCCATGCCCTCCTCCAGGGGATCTTCCCAACCCAGGAATCGAACCAGGGTCTCCTGCATTGCGGGCAGATCTTTTTATCTGCTGAGCTACCAGGGAAACCCCATCCTATTTTAATAAATCACTTCATCTCTCGCTGAATTCTCTCTGTGCTGAGATACACAGGATTGCAGTACTGGGGCATCTCCCCCACCCGGAAATGCCGCCCAAATGGTTTCACAAGCATAAGTGCTTGTAACACCTTTGGTCAGGTTTGTGCAATACTGGGCACCCTCCATGTCCTGCAGAGGCTCTGCTGCACCCCTGAGGGCATCTGGGTTTGAGACCTAGGAACCTGCCTTGGTTCAGGGAGGGGTAGGTTCTCCTGAAAAGGCCCACCAGGTAAGTCCTGTTCCAGGTGAGACCAGGGATGCCCAGGTGTGGGCTAAGCTGGACCTGTAGTTACTAAAACCTTTGCCAGGCAAAGGGGGAACACAGTAGGCTAGTACTTCAGGAACCATACCCATCTCCAAGCTGAGTAGGGAGAAGCTATATAGTCAGGCAGGGGTATGTGATAAGGATCAAGGCAGTAACAGTCTTAGTTCCTTCTTCTGCAAAGTTTCAAAAGGGGGGGTGTGCTGTGTGCTCAGCTGCTTCAGTGTCCAACTCTTTGCAACCCCATGGAGCCCACCAGGCTCCTCTGTGCATGGGATTCTCCAGGCAAGAATATTGGAATGGGCTGCCATTTCGTTCTCCAGGGGATCTTCCCAACCCTCATTCCCTGCATTGCAGGTTGATTGTTTATCTACTGAGCCATCTGGGAAGCTCCAAAGGGTGGGGTTGCTGACCTGATTAGCGTGGGGGGGGGGGGGGGCGGGGGGTGCTGGGCAAGGAGTGTGGTATCTTAGCTGGTCTCTATCCTAATCTTGATGAGCCTCTCTGGTCCCTTCGATCTGGCCTCAGGTGATTTCACCGCTGTTTCTCCCTTTGATTAGCCTCTGTCCTGCCCTTTGGAACTGAGAGGAAGTCATGGAGGCTGGAGTCTTACCTATAAGGAATGGGGGATTAAAAGGCCTCCATGCCCAGGAACCCCACAAGGCCCTGCTGGGCATCACTATTTCCTTGTAGGGGGGGTCACCTACTGTGGCTAGGGTGTGAGGGGTGTGAGAGCACAGAACAGAGGGCACCCCTGCAGGGACACTGAGGTAATTACCCCACAAAAGCCACGTATGAGGCAAATTGATCTGGAGCCAGTACCAAAGTTTGGCCACCTGATGCAAAGAGCATCTTTTTCACTGGAAAAGATCCTAATGCTGGGAAAGATTGAGGGCAAGAAGAGAAAGAGGTGACAAAGGATAAGATGGTTGGATAGCATCACCAGCTCGATGGACATGAGTCTGAGCAAACTCAGGGACATAGTGAAGGACAGGGAAGCCTGGGGTGCTGCAGTTCATGGGGTCACAGAGTCAGACATGACTTAGTGACTGAACAGCAACAACCACCAGAGCTTATCACTTATCAGCATGGGAAGCAGCAGGAGATAAGAGAGTGCCCTTCTCAAAGGGTTTGGAGAATGCAGTTTAGGTACGTGGGAAAGAGAACAGATGTCTGTTTTGTTTCAGATGATCCTAAAACATTTTGCTCCCATCAGTTTGTAGACAAAGAATGTCACCTGCCTTTTCAGTAAACAAAGGATATTGTGGCCATAAATCCATGAGCCACTGCAGCTGACCCTGTGGTACACCCTGAGGGGAACTCAAGATGCAGAAAAACAGGATACTGGCCCTAAGTAGTTAAGATGTATATTCAAGAATGAGAGAGAAGGGGCGGGGGTGGGGAGAGACATGTCATAGGAATGATTTCAATGACTCTTGTATCTTACCATACAAAGAAAGGCACTAAAATCATTAATTTGAGGACTTTGCTGATGGAGTAATAGATAAGAATCCTCCTGCCAATGCAGAGGACAGGGGTTCGATCCCTGGTCCAGCAAGATTCCACATGTTTCAGAGCAACTAAGCCTGTGTGCCACAACTACCGAGCCTGCACTCTAAGGCCTGCGTGGGGCAACTCCTGAAGCCTGCATGCGCTACAGCCTGTGCAACGCAACAAGAGAAGCCTCCAGAGTGAGAAGCGTGTGCACCACAACGAAGCCAAGATAGATCTCGATGTAAACGCGTCTGGAAAAAGCAAGGCTCGTTATAACCTGGCTCTGTCCTCTGACTTTTGACCCCAAGAAGCCTTTATGACCATGTGCAGCATCTCCCTCGCCCCAGAATGGGACGTATACGACCTCTTGATGCTTTACTCACACAAGGTTTAGTCCTTGTCTGTTCCTGCCCTGACTATTATCTTAAGGTGTCCACAGGAGACAAAGCCTGGCTATTTACCGTTTCTGTCTACTTCCATTTCAGACAGCAAACAGGAGGCTGGTTGTAAATGTCTAACCAGGAGCCCATCTATCTACTGCCTGAAGGAATGTAAACAGAAGACCAGTTGTAAATGCCTAGCCTGGGGCCCATCCATCTCCTACCTCAGTGTCAGAAAATGTTGGCTGCGTGCCTGCGTTCAGCTGACACTCATCCCCGACTTCGTTCACCGCAGAGCTATTTGTGGAGCACCTACTCCCTTCCATGAGCTGTTCCAGGCATAAGGGATGGCCGACAACCTGAGCCCCAAGGGCAGATCCTCCTCCACCCTCGCCCAGCCTGCTGAAGCATGAACAGTCACTTCACAAAAGAGGTTGGAAGGAGCTGCAATTTGAGGCAGCAAGGAGCTATTCTTTGATTAACTTTTTTATTTTATTTACTTTTGGCTGCGCTGGATTTGGTTGCTTTGCGAGGGCTTTCCCTGGCTGCAGTGAGCGGGGGCTACTCTTTCTTGCCATGCATGGACTTACTGCTGTGGCTTCTCCTGTTGCAGAGCACAGCCTCTAGGGCATGCAGACTCAATGGTTGTGGCTCCCGGGCTCTGCCCTGGCTCGGTAGTTGTGGTGCACGGGGAGCTCCGTGGGATCTTCCTGGGCCAGGAATCAAACCTATGTACCCTGCACTGGCAAGTGGATTCTTATCCACTGTGTCACCAGGGAAGTCCAAGAAATGCTCTTTGAAATTGACACTGTCCAGTACCAAGTGCTGTCATTGGCCGGTGTTGAGGGATGGAGGACGCGGGGTCAGGGGGCTCTGGTGAGTGTGTGGTGGTGGTTTTAGTCGCTAAGTCATTTCCGACTCTTGCAATCGCTATCCCATGAACTGTAGCCTACAAGGCGCTTCTGTTCAGGGGATTTTCCAAGCGAGAATACTGGAGTGGGTTGCCATCTCCTTCTCCAAATCCTTTCCTTCTCTGCAACCCTTTTGGAACATAAATTGGCATGATTTTGTAAAGTGGAACCTTAGCATACTTAGTTGCGCTGCAATTCCACCCCTCGATATGGCCCCCAGAGAAACTCTGGCAGTGGACGTGAAGGAGAATGTTTGTGGCAGCCGGTTCCAAATAGCAAAAATCTGGAAACAACCCACATGTCCATCATCAGGAAGAATCGTGGTTCTGGGGTAGATCTTACAGGGCGGTGTTAGGCAGCAGTTGAGGACAATGAGATGCTGCTGTGGGACAGTTTGGAATGGATCTCAGCAACACAATGAGAAGAGCAAGGTGCAGAAGACTGCAAGTGCTACTGTTAAAGATGATGAAGAAAGGAAAACTTAGGATTCAGAGCTATAAAAGTGAAGAGGTGTTAAAGAGTTTGCTTAAGGAGGGCCCCAGGCAGACATTAGAAATTTCAAAAGAAAATTAAGAGAGACTTCCCTGGTGGTCCAGGGATTAGGAGTCTGCTTCCACTACAGGGTCACAGGTTCGATCCCTGATTAGGGAACTAAGAGCCTGCATGCCTGGCTGTAAGGTTAAAAAAAAAAAAAAAACCGAGAAAAAGATACCTTTATAGATAAGGAATATTGAAAATGCATATGGAAAAGGAGGAAAAATCTGTGTTTTCCCTTGGGGTGAAAGGAAGATAAGCTCTGTGGATATGAAATAATTTGCATGTCTCTCAGTTACTGACAACTTGCAAAGTGTTGTAAAACAGCTCAGAAACAAATGGGAGCCCTGAAGCATCACTGTGTGTCCTTGATCCTTGGAATATTTTTCCATTCCTACACTTCAGCCTGCACTTGTCCTTAAATCTAAACAGAGCAGCTTATGGAAGGCAGCACATAGTTGAGTCTGGGTTTTTTAATCCATTCAGCCATTCAGTGATTTTCTGTTTAGGAAGTTTAATCCATTTGCATTTATGAATTTACATTTACATTTATGTAATTGTAATCTAATTACTCTGCATTCAAATGGGTATATCTTTCCTTTTCTCCTTTGCTTTTCTCTTCCCTTTTCACAGCTATTTGAAAGGCCTCAGACAGCCATTTTGCTTTTTTGCATTTCTTTTTCTTGGGGATGGTCTTGATTCCTGTCTCCTGTACAGTGTCACAAACAAAGGAGAGATAAGAAACCCTTCCTCAGTGATCAATGCAAAGAAATAGAGGAACACAACAGAATGGGAAAGATGAGAGATCTCAAGAAAATTAGAGATACCAAGGGAACATTTCATGCAAAGATGGGCTCAATAAAGGACCGAAATGGTAGGGACCTAACAGAAGCAGAAGGTATTAAGAAGAGGTGGCAAGAATACACAGAAGAACTGTACAAAAAATATCTTCACGACCAAGATAATCATGATGGTGTGATCACTCACCTAGAGCCAGATATCCTGGAAGGTGAAGTCAAGTGGGCCTTAGAAAGCATCACTACTAACAAAGCTAGTGGAGGTAATGGAATTCCAGTTGAGCTATCTCAAATCCTGAAAGATGATGCTGTGAAAGTGCTGCACTCAATATGCCAGCAAATTTGGAAAATTCAGCAGTGGCCACAGGACTGGAAAAGGTCAGGTTTCATTCCAATTCCAAAGAAAGGCAATGCCAAAGAATGCTCAAACTACCGCACAATTGCACTCATCTCATATGCTAGTAAAGTGATGCTTAAAATTCTCCAAGCCAGGCTTCAGCAATACATGAACTGTGAACTTCCTGATGTTCAAGCTGGTTTTAGAAAAGGCAGGGGAACCAGAGATCAAATTGCCAGTATCTGCTGGATCATGGAAAAAGCAAGAGAGTTCCAGAAACACATCTATTTCTGCTTTATTGCCTAGGCCAAAGCCTTTGACTGTGTGGATTACAATAAACTGTGGAAAATTCTGAAAGAGGTGGGAATACCAGACCACCTGACCTACCTCTTGAGAAACCTGTATGCAAGTCAGGAAGCACCAGTTTAGAACTGGACATGAAACAACAGACTGGTTCCAAATAGGAAAAGGAGTATGTCAAGGCTGTATATTGTCACCCTGCTTATTTAACTTCTATGCAGAGTACAGCATGAGAAACATTGGGCTGGAAGAAGCATAAGCTGGAATCAAGATTGCCGGGAGAAATATCAATAACCTCAGATATGCAGATGACACCACCCTTATGGCAGAAAGTGAAGAAGAACTAAAGAGCCTCTTGATGAAAGTGAAAGAGGAGAGTGGAAAAGTTGGCTTAAAGCTCAACATTCAGAAAACGAAGATCATGGCATCTGGTCCCATCATTTCATGTCAAATAGATGGAGAAACAGTGGTTGAATTTATTTATCTGGGCTCCAAAATCACTGCAGATGGTGATTGCAGCCATGAAATTAAAAGACACTTACTCCTTGGAAGGAAAGTTATGACCAACCTAGACAGCATATTAAAGAGCAGAGACATTATTCTGTCAACAAAGGTCCGTCTAATCAAGGCTATGGTTTTTCCAGTGGTCATGTATGGATGTGAGAGTTGGACTGTGAAGAAAGCTGAGCACCAAAGAACTGATGCTTTTGAACTGTGGTGTTGGAGAAGACTCTTGAGAGTCCCTTGGTCTGCCAGGAGATCCAACCAGTCCATTCTAAAGGAGATCAGTCTTGGGTGTTCATTGGAAGGATTGATGTTGAAGCTGAAACTCCAGTCCTTTGGCCATCTGATGTGATTAGATGACTCATTTGAAAAGACCCTGATGCTAGGAAAGATTGAGGGCGGGAGGAGAAAGGGATGACAGAGGATAAGATGGTTGGATGGCATCACCGACTCAATGGACATGGGTTTGGGTGGACTCCCAGAGTCGGTGATGGACAGGGAGGCCTGGCATGCTGTGGTTCATTGGGTTGCAAAGAGTCGGACACGACTGAGCGACTGAACTGAACTGAACTGAATCCAATTACACAAAGTAATTACTAATAGGGAAGGATTTGCTCTTGCCGTTTTGTTTGTGCTCTTGCCATTTCCTTTCATCTTTCTTTCTTATTTATTTATTTATTCTTTGGCTGTGGTATGTCTTCCTTGCTACATGTAGGTTTTCTCTAGTTGCAGCAAGCGGGGGCTACTCTCTAGTTGCGATGCGCAGGCTTCTCGTTAGGATAGCTCCTTTTGCTGCGGAGCACAGGCTCTAAGGCGTGGGCTTCAGGAGCTGTGGCTCCCGAGCTCTAGCTCACAGGCTAAGTATTTGCGGTGCACGGGCTTAGTTGCTCCCCAGCATGTGGGATCTTCCCGGACTGTTGCAGAAAAGGGAAACCTCTTCCAGGCTCGAGAATGAGCTTTTATCTAACACTCGGAAATGAATTATCTGAAGAAACACCCGAGCTGACAAAGCAAGAGAGTTTACTGGAAAGGGGCACCCAGGTGGAGAGCAGCAAGGTAAAGGAACCCAGGAGGACTGCTCTGCCACGTGGCTCTCAGTTTCCGGTTTTATGGTGATGGGATTAGTTTCTGGGTTGTCTTTGGCCGATCACTGTGACTCAGGGTCCTTCCTGGTGGCGCACACCTTACTCATGATGGATGCCAGTGAGAAGGATTCTGGGAGGTGGTTGGACATGTGGCGTTTCCTTTTGACCTTTCCCAAACCCTTCTGGTTGGTGGTCGCTTATTAGTTCCGTGTTCCTTACCAGGACCTGGGGTAAAACAGCTCACGCCAATGGTTACTATGGTGCCTGGCCAGGGTGGGCAGCTTCAGTCAGTGCTTCCCTAAGAGGACCAGGGATGGGACTAGTGTCTCCTGCATCCTAAGGCGATTCTTAACCACTGGACCACCAGGGAAGCCCCATCTTATAATCTTTTTTCCTTTTGCCTGCTTCCTTGGGTTTGCTGATTTTTTTTTTTTAATATTGATATGCTTTAATTGCTTTCTCCTCTTTTGTATAACCCCATAGGTGATTTTTTGGTGTGTGGTTACTTTGGAATATACATAAACTATCTTAGTTATAAAACCCAACTTTAAGCTGATAACGTATGTTCAGTTGCATACAAAAGCCCTAAGTTACCTTCCCACCCTACACACACATTTTTTTTAAAATTGAAGTATAGTCGATTGTATTAGATTGTATTAGAGTCAAGTGTACAACAGCAATTCAATGTTTTTATAGATTGTACCCTATTTAAAGTTATTATAAAGCACTGTTTCCCTTGTGCTTTGCAATAGATCCCTGTAGCATCTTCATTTTATTGATAGTAGTTTAAACCTCTTAATTCCCTATCCCAGTCTTGCCCCTCCCCTCTCTCTCTCCTCACTGGTAACCACTAGTTTGTTGTCTGTATCTGTTTTGTTATGTTCATAGGTGTGTTTTACTTTTTAGATTCCAGATATAAATTACAGTATAGAGTATCTGTCTTTATTTCGCTAAGCATAATACCCTCCAGGTCGATTCACGTGTTGCAAATAGGAACATTTCATCCTTTTTTATGGCTGAGTAATATTGCATTGTGTATATGTACACTACATCTTCTTTATCCACTTATCTATTGATTAGCATTTAGGTTTCTTCTGTACCTTGGCTATTGTAAATAATGATGCGATGAACATTGGGGTGAATGTATCTTTTCAATTTTGGGTTAATGATTTCTTTGGCTATACACCCAGGAGTAAAACTGCTGGACTATATGGTATTTTTAGTTTTAGTTTTTGAGGAACCACCATAATGTTTTTGTTAGTGACTGCACCAATTTACATTCCCACCACACACACACACACATGTTATGGTATTGTCACAATTTATATCTATTCATATTGTGTATTTTAACATGTTTATAAATTATAGTTATTGTTTAATACTTTTGTCTTAAAACTGTTATACTAGAATTAAGAGTGACTTACCACCACCATTGCAGTGACATGCTACATTTGTCTATATATTTACCTTCACCAACAAATTTCATACTTTTCTTATGGTACTGGGCTGTGTTTTTATAAACACAGTCAGTTTTATAAAACTTGAGAACAAACAAAGCTGAAAAAAAAAGAACCCGCCAACCAATGTAGGAGACAACAGAATCGTGGGTTCAGTCCCCGGGTTGGGAAGATCCCCTGGAGAAGGGCACGGCAACCCTCTCCAGTATTCTTGCCTGGAGAATCCCGTGGACAGAGGAGCCTGGCGGGCCACAGTCCATGGAGTTGCAAAGAGTCAGATACAACTGAGGTGACTTAACACAGTACATGCTAAGAAGAATACTGGAGTGGGTTGCCATGCCCCCCTCCAGGGGATCTTTCCGACCCAGGGATTGAACCCGTGTCCCTTACGTCTCCCGCATTGGCAGGCAGGTTCTTTACCACTAGTGCTGGGAAGCACGTACAGACATGTGAATATATATATATCCACAGGCGCATACATATGTACATTATATATATAACACACACATATATAATATGCATTAAGATTGTTTTGTGAAAGCGAGGGAAGGATGGAATTTCGTGGGTGAATCTTATGGACACAACTCTTCCTGAAAGAAGCCAGACACAGAGACTGAACTCTGTGCGATCCATTTTCACCAAGTTCAAGAGCAGGCAGCATCGCTGTGTGGTGAAAGAGGCCAGGACAGTGGTTCATTTCAGGGGCGATGGGGGGCACCTGGGAGTTTTCTGGCGCCAGGAAAGCACCTCATCTTGAGCTGGGCAGTGGTCACACAGGTGCAGACAGTTGTAAAAATTAATCACCGTATCCATCAGATTAATGCACTAACTGTGTTGACCAAACCCGAGAATCCTGCATTGCAGGCAGATTCTTTACTGATTGAGCCACCAGGGGAGCCATTGTAAGTTACGTCTCAGTTAAAATTAAAGCAAAAGGAGGACCTCCCTCCTGTCACAGTGGATAAGAATCTGACTGCCAGTGCAACCGACACGGGTTCGATACCTGGTCTGGGAAGATTCCACAGGCCAAGGAGCAGAAGCCCATGCTCCACAACTTCTGAGCCCACACTCTAGGGTCATCAAGCTGCAACTATTAAGCCGATGCATGGCAACTACTGAAGCCCGCGCTTCTAGAGCCTGTGCTGCGCAACACGAGAAGCCACGGCAGTGGGAAGCCTGTGCAACACAACAAAGAATAGCCCCCGCTCACCGCAACTATAGAAACCCGTGCACAGCAACAAAGACCCAGCGCAGCCAAAAATAAAGAAAAATAAAATTATTTTTAAAATTTTAAGCAAAGGAATAATAAACCCAGGTACTGATACCTTCTGGCTGAGGGATCGAGCAGACAGGATGGGAAGAAACACAGACAGAAATGGAAATTATTGGGACTCTTTAGCCTGGTGGGGGTTTCAAGCTTGTCTGTTGTCTGTGTCTCCCATGTGTGCTATACATGTTATTTTGGATGTTGCTGTTTTTCAGTTGCGAAGTCTTGTTTCACTCTTACAAACCCCTGGACTGTGTCATGACAGGTTCCTCTGTCCTCCACTATCTCCTGGGGTTTGCTCAAATCCACGTTGAGTCAGTGATGCTGTGTAACCATCTCACCTTCTGCTGCCCCCTTCTTTTGCCATCAGTCTTTCCCAGCATCAGGGTCTTTTCCAATGAGTCAGCTCTGCACATCAGGTGGCCAAAATATTGGAGCCTCAGCTTCGGCATCAGTCCTTTCAATGAATATTCAGGGTTTATTTCCTTGAGGATTGACTGGTTTGATCTCCTTGCTGCCCAAGGGACTCTCAAGAGTCTTCTCCAGAACCACAATTTGAAAGTATCAGTTCTTCAGCACTCAGCCTTCTTTATGCATACATGACTACTGGAAAAACCATACGTTTGACTATATGGACCTTAGCTGGCAAAGTGGTATCTCTGCTTTTTAATATGCTGCCTAGGTTTGTCATAGCTTTCCTTCCAAGGAGTTAAGTGTCTTTTAATGTCATGACTGTAGTCACCATCTGCAGTGATTTTTGGGGCCCAAGAAAATAAAATTTGTCACTGCTCCCACTTTTCCCCTATTTGCAATGAAGTGATGGGACCAGATGCCATGATCTTAGTTTTTTTTAAATATTGTTTCAAGCCAGCTTTTTCACTCTCCTCTTTCACCCTCCTCAAGAGACTCTTTAGTTCCTCTTAACCCTCTGCCATTAGAGTGGTATCATCTGTGTATCTGAGGTTGTTGATATTTCTCCCAACAACCTTGATTCCACCGTGTGCTTCATCCAGCCCAGTATTTTGCATGATATACTCTGCATATAAGTTAAATAAGCAGGGTAACAATATACAACCTTGTTGTACTCTTTTGAACAATTTTGACCCAGTAAATTATTGTATGTCCAGCTCTAACTGTTGCTTCTTGATCTGCATACAGCAATCTCAGGAAACAGGTAAGGTGGTCTGGTATTCCCATCTCTTAAAGAATTTTCCACAGTTTGTTGTGGATGTTTTTCTGGAGCTCCCCTACTTTCTCCATGATTCAGTGAGTGTTGACAATTTGATCTCTGGTTCCTCTGCCTCTTCAAAACCCAGCTTATATATCTGGAAGTTCTTGTTTCACATACTGCTAAAGCCTAGCTTGAAGGATTTTGAGCATAACCTTGCTAGCATGTGAAATTAGCTTAATAGTATGGTAGTCTGAACATTCTTTGGCGTTGTCCTTCTTTGGAATTGAAATGAAAACTGACCTTTTTCAGTTCTGTGGCCACTGCTGAGTTTTCCAACTTTGCTGGCATATTGAGTGCAGAGCTTTAACAGCATCATCTTTTAGGATTTGAAATAGCTCAGCTGGAATTCCATCACATCTACTAGTTTTGTTTGTAGTAATGCTTTCTAAGGCTGACTTGACTCCACACTCCAGGATGTCGGGTCTAGGTGAGTGACCACACCATCGCGGTTATCTGGGACATTAAGACCTCTCTTGTATAGTTCTTCTGTGTATTCTTGCCACCTCGTCTTAATCTTTTATGCTTCAGTTAAGTCCTTACCATTTCTGTCCTTTAACATGCCCATCATTGCATGAAATGTTCCCTTGATATCTCAAATTTTTTTGAGGAGATCTCTAGTCTTCCCATTCTGCTGTGTTCCTCTATTTCTTTGCATTGTTCACCACCAGACACATTCACAACTGAGCATCATTTCTGCTTTCCCCCAGCCACTTCTTCTTTCTGTAGCTATTAGTGATTGCCCTCTGCTCTGCCCTAGTAGAATACTGGACACCTTCTGATTGGGATGGGGGTGGGGAGGGGCTTGCACCATATCTTTTTGCTTTTTTATACTGTCCATGGGGTTTTCTAGACAAGAATACTGGAATGGGTTCCCATTTCCTCCTCCAGTGGACCACATTTTGTCAGAACTCTTTGCTATGACCCATCTATCTTGGATGGCCTTGCATGGCATGGGTCGTAGCTTCATTGAGCTACACAAGCCCCTTCTCCAGGACAAGACTGTGTTCCATGGACAGGATTTTGTATGTAATTGAATGTCAATAAACATTTTCAAAATAGATAGGAATGAATGTCCAATAAGTACTTTTTTATATCTCTTATGAAGAATTTATTTTCTGTTTGTCGTGAAAAATGTCAAGCTTAGAAAATAGTTCATTGAATAGTCACACAGAACCTAAATTTAATCACTGTTAGCATTTTGCCATATTGTTTCACTTATTTTTGTCCTTGCTGAAGTAATTTTACATAAAATAGACCTTGTTCCATTTCTACTGCATTTTACAAAAATGTAGACTTGCGTTTTTTTTGGACCAATTAAGGTGGTAAGTGAATTACATTACTTGGAAAACATAATTTGCTTTATCAGGAGACTTCATTGTCTTAATGCAAAAAAGTTTCAAGTGCAGTGGCTTCAGGCAAGACCGAAAGTAGTGAAGGAGTTAAGTTTTTGACATTTGTTCAATAAATATTTCCTGAGTACCTGGTAAAAGCAAGATAGTGTGTATTAGGTGCTGTGAAAGAAATCCAGTTGCAGGAGACCTGATCCTTGCTTTCACAATTTGGAAAGTGAATTAAAATATTTATGCTGTTCAGTTCAGTTCAGTTCAGTCGCTCAGTCGTGTCCGACTCTTTGCGACCCCATGAATTGCAGCACGCCAGGCCTCCCTGTCCATCACCAACTCCCGGAGTTCACTCAGATTCTCATCCATCAAGTCCGTGATGCCATCCAGCCATCTCATCCTCTGTCGTCCCCTTCTCCTCCTGCCCCCAATCCCTCCCAGCATCAGAATCTTTTCCAGTGAGTCAACTCTTCGCATGAGGTGGCCAAAGTACTGGAGTTTCAGCTTTAGCATCATTCCTTCCAAAGAAATCCCAGGGCTGATCTCCTTCAGAATGGACTGGTTGGATCTCCTTGCAGTGCAGGTATCCCCCAAACTTTAAAAATAAAGTAACATCATGACACATTATCCTAACTGCTTTGTATACCTCTCTTTCAGAATAAAGACATTTTTATATGTAATTGTGAAATGAAGTCGTTCAGTCATGTCCGACTCTTTGCAACCCTGTGGACTATAGCCTGCTAGGCTCCTCCATCCATGGGATTCTCCAGGCAAGAATACTGGAGTGGGCTGCCATTTACTTCTCCAGAGGATCTTCCCAACCCAGGGATTGAACCCGGGTCTCCCGCATTGCAGGCAGACCCTTTAACCTCTGAGCCACCATGTAATTACATGTCAATTAAAAAGGTCATTTTCCTATACGATAGCACTATCACTGTCATACTTTCCAAAACTGACAATGATGCCCGTGTCATTTCACATGTGACCATATTCAAAGTTGCCCCCTTGTCCTCCCAAATGTCTTTACAGTGGATTCGTTCAATTAAGCCTAGGCCAGAGCCATGGTTACATTTGTAAATCTCCTTTAATCTACAACACATGCTTATTTTCCCATGCTCTTAACTTGATGAGCAGCTAGGACTGATTGTCCCCAGACAAGAAGTTTATTTATTTTTTTAAGTTTAATTTTATTTAGTATTAGAGTATAGTTGATTTACAGTGTTGTGTTAATTTCAGGTGTAACCTATATGGTTATGACAGAATACTGAGTAGACTTCTCTGTGCTGTACAGTAGGCCCTTGATGGTTATCTATTTTATATATTGTTCTGTGTATATGTTAATCTCAAACTCCTAACTTATCCCCACCCCCAACTTTTCCCCTTTGGTAACCATAAAGGTTTTTTTGAAGTCTGTGACTCTGTTTCTGTTTTATAAATAAGTTCATTTGTGTCATTTTTTAGATTCCACATATGTGATGTCATAGGATATTTGTCCAAGACAAGAACTTTATTTTTTTTTAACTTAAAAAAAATATTTATTTATTTGGCAGCCCTGGGTCTTAGTTGCGGCATCCAGGATCTTTAGTTGTGGGATGCAGTTTCTTAGTTACAGCACATGGGGCCTATTTCCCTGACCAGCCCCTTGCATTGGGAGCATGGAGTCTTAGCCCCTGGACCACCACAGAAGTCCCCCGAGACAGGTACTTTAGACAAAGTAGACCAGAGCGAAGTGATGGAGTTGGGGTGAGGGAGCATGGCTTTGCTTTAAGTGGCCAGGGATGCCCTTAGAGGAGGAGGAGGAGACACCTGGGCTGACCCAGAAGCCAGCCACGTAAATTTCTAGGGGGAGGGTGTGCCCCGCAAGGGTGAGGCACAGGCTCAGCATGTTTGAGGAGGAACGTGGAGGCCTGAGTGGGAGGGCCAGTGGCAGGAGGAAGCGCTAGAAGTACAGTCAGAGGAGCTGGGGGAGCCGGATCATGAGGAGCTGAACAAGCCAGTGGATAAGGCTGGCGCAGACATTCCAGGTGGATGACCTCCCGTATCTATGAATCATGTGCTGAGCATGAGCTGCGTGCTGGGCACGACACATGCCCACCCTCACGACAGCCCAGTGAATTCCTGTCAGGACTCGCTAGGCTCTGCAGCAGTGACAGACAGCTCCACAAAGCTCCGAGACCTGAAGCATACAGGTTTATTTCTTCCTCCTGCTACGTGGTCCTCCATCACAGGGTTGGCTGGGGGCTCCAGAACAAACGTTTGACTGTCTGACATCGACATACCAGGGGCAAGCTCAGGAGGGGCCATTAGAAGCTCCCTTCTGGAAGCTCCTACTGATAACTCATCAGCCAGAATCCCTAGCATGGCTGTAACCCTGAGAAGGGCAGAAAGTTTGTGCCCAGGACCTGGGAAGCTGGAAACATCCTCATAGCATTGTGGCCCCATCGTACAGATGAGAAAGCTAGTTTAAAAAAGATAAAAATGTATTACCCAAGGCCTCACACCTGGTCATGGGAAAGGCAGGGAGAGTTGACCTGGACTTTGGCTCAGATGCCAGAGGTCCCAGCAGAAGGATGTGTCGGGTGTGGTGGGTGTGGCTGCTCTTCCCAGCCCTGACATGGGGCACAAGCGTGCTGTCCGTCTGCCTCAGAAGACTGGAATCTGCCTCCAGACAGATTCCGGACTTGCTTCCTAGCCTGAAGACTCCCCAAGTTCCCAGGGGGCCACGCAGCTGGTGGTGGGGGCTGGGACCAGGAGCCACCTGCCTTCTCCGCCTAGGCCTCCCCCACCTGCGTTTTCTCCCCTGAGAGGGGTGTCCTGCACGCTCTCTATGCCCCACATCCAGACCAGGCTCTGGACCCTGGATGCTGCAGCACCCAGGCTTCTGATTTCTTCTGGGTTTGGTCAAGCAGAGGCCCTCAGTCCCACCCGCTTCACAGCTGTGAGCCCTGGGACCACCTCCCCATCCACTCACCCAGCTCCAGAAGCCCCTGAAGGTCTACGAAGTCCCAGCTCCTTACAGCTCTGGAACGGGGCTTCATTAACATCCAGTGAAGCTCTCCAGAGTGGAATCCTGTTTCCCGCCAGGACACTGACAGGGGTTGGTAAGGATAATGGTCACTTCATCAGGGAGGTCTGGAGGTGAGGCACGGACCTCGCACATGACTGCTCACACAACAATTTCCACGGAGTGCTTCCTGAGGGCCAGGTACCAACCGAGGTTCTGGAAAACCCCTTCCATCATGGAACTCACGTTCCAGTGACGGCAACAAACACTGGATGCCATTAAGCAAGGTCCGTTAGACGATGCTAGGTTTCCTGGAGGAAAACAGAACTGTGAAGGGGGATTGAGTGTGTGGGAAGGGTCACAAGTTTAATTTGGAGGTCAGGACCTGAGGGAAGGGGTGCTGGGGGAGATCTAGGGAAGACAGGTCCCTCCCAGCAGAGTGAACAGCAAGTGCAAAGGCCCTGGGGCAGAAGCGATGTCCTATGTGTTCAGGAGGACCATGGAGGCTGGATGGGGAGGCAAAGGTGTCCAGCCTGGAGTGTGAGGACCTGGGCTTCTGTTTGGAGTTACCTGGGAGTCCTTGGAGAGGAGGTGCACTTTCCAGCTTGGGATTTTCCAGAACCGTGAGCCTGCAGAAGTGAGAAGAGATTGCAGTGGGAACCAGCTAGAGGCTGGGGATATGACCCAGGAGGGAGATGCTGGTGGCAGAAACCAGCTCCTCCCACCTGGAGCAGGTGCTGTACTGGGTAGCATAGAGTCCCCAAAAATTCATGTCCACCTGGAACCTCAGAATATGAGCTTATTTAGAGAGAAGGTTTTTGCAGATGTACTTAGTTGAGTTGAGGTCATGTTCAATTAGGGTGGGTTCTAAATCCAACCACTCAGGTCTTCCCTGGAGGCTCAGTGGTAGAGAACACGCCTGCCAATGCAGGAGACACAGGTTTGATCCTTAATCCGGGAAGATCCCACATGCCTTGGAGCAACTAAGCCCTTGCACCACAACTATTGAGACTGCACTCTAGAGCTATGGAGCTGCAGCAACGGAAGCCCATGCACCTTGGAGCCCATGCTCTGCTGCAAAAGAAGCCACCGCAGTGAGAAGCCTGTGCAACACAACTCGAGTGTGGCCCCCGCTCTCCGAAACTAGAGCGAAGCAAGCACAGCGACTGAGACCCAGCGTAGCCACATGGAAACAAATAAGTAAAATTATTGTGTGTGTGTTTTTTAATAAATCCAATGACTCATATTCTCATAAGAGGAAAGGACACACAGACACAGGAGAGGAGGCCATGTAAAGAAGCAGGCAGAGATGGAGAGACGCAGCCACAAGACAAGGGCTGTCTGGCAATAGCAGGAGCCTCCCCACCCCAGGGCCTCCAGAGGGAGCACAGCCCTGCCCACACCTTGATTTTGAATTTCTGGCCTCCAAGGCTGTGTGGGTGGTCATTTGTTACAACAGCCCCGGGAAACGAATCCCCGTGGTGGGATGTGGCAGGATTCTAGATGTGACTTGAATATAGAGGCAACAGGGTTTCCAGATGTGGGAGAAAGTGTGGGTCAAGGACACTGCAGGGTTCTGGCCTGTATAGCACAAAGGATGGAGCTGGCATCCTTCAGTTACTGGGATGCCTTCAGTAAATGTGATCTGGAGTTGCTAGTCTGCCCACCCTGTCCCGAGACCATCAGGGAAACAGCCAAGATGTTCCTGGGCTGGGGCTGCCTCAGCAAAGGTCCCTGCCTCTCCGTGCAGCCCCCTGTGGCCCCAGCAGGATTGCTCTGATCAAAGACCCTCAGTGAGCAGAACACATGGTCCTCTGAAGTCCCCTGACAGGCTAGGGCCGTCCAAACCTCAGACAGCAGGGCCTGGAGCTGGAAGGAAGTTTTGATGGATGGGGAAAGAGCTGCGACTTCTCTCAGAATGCCTTTGGGCCTTCTTCTTTCTGACGGGGGCCCCAGAGCCTTTGCACTGGCTGGTTTGTGTGCCCAACTCAGTTTGCCACCAGCTCCTGTCCACACAGGCACTTTGACCCTACCCTGAACAGGTCTTCTCTCCCCACAGACCCAGGGTTTCCTCACCTGGAAACTGGGATAAGGGCTTATAACAGCATTCTGTGTAATAGCCAAAGGTAGGTTCAAAAAAAGTCAGGCTCAGACGGTAAAGAATCTGCCTGCAATTCTTTACCAGGAGACCTGGTTTCAATCCCTGGGTCAGGAAGATCCCCTGGAGAAGGGAATGCAACCCACTTCAGGATTCTTGCCTGGAGAATCCCATGGACAGAGGAGCCTAACAGGTTACAGCCCAGGAGATCACAGAGTCGGACACAACTTAGCGACTAACAAACTCACTTAACTGTTCAATTAAAAAATGTGGAGTAAAAAAAAAAAATGTGGAGTATCATTCAGCAAGAGAAAGGAATAAGGCATCAATATATGCCACAGCATAGATGTACCTTGAAAAGAATATACTGAGTGAAAGAAGCCAGACACAAACAAAACAATAAATAAATGAAATAGAAGAAAAAAAAAAAAACAAACAGAAATGTCAGACACAAAAGGCCACACGTTTTACAATTCCATTCATACAAAATGTTCAGAAGGGCTAAATCCAGAGAGACAGAGAGACTAGCAGTCGCCAGGGGCTGGGGCGGGGAGTGGGTGGTACCTGTCAGTGGATGTTGGGTTTCTTTTCAGTGTGTTGAAAATGTTGTGGAATTAGATAATGATGATGGTCACAGAACTACGTATGCTAAAAACCACCAAGTGTCCACTTTAAAAGCCTGAATGTTATGGTATGTAAATTATAGCATAAAAACATTTTTAATTATGAAAAATAGAGTACTACCTGACCCGCCTGTCTCTGGGTGCCAGCAGTTGGAAAAGCAACCTGGGTTGGAGGATGCAAGGCGTCAGGGGTGCCTGACAGAGGTGTGGGGTGCCACGCCCCTGTGCACTGCCCTCAGGACATACTGGTGAGTGTGGATGCTGGTCCAGAGCCGAGCTCCAGGGCGGCAGGGTGTGGCTCTGGGCTAGGCCTCAGCTTTCTCACCTGTAGAATGGTCCAGTGGTTAAGACTTCAAGCTGCCACAGCTAGGGGCACAGGTTCAAACTCCAGTCTGGGAACCGAGATCCCATAAGCCGAACAGTACAGACAAAGAGAAAAAAAAAAAAAGAATGGGGAGGGTAATGGTACCCACCTGGGGGTGGAAGTGAAAAGGATGTGGGTTGGTTTCCAAGGAGCCCCTAGAGCCAGGCCTGAACAGGGCACTGTGCTATCCATCCCCTCACAGATCCCTCGGAGCGCCTCTCCCCAAGCCAGAGCCCCTCAAGGTGTCTTCTCTGAGGTGCGATTCACATAACACAAAATCACCCGTTTTAAAATGAACACTTCTGGGACGTTTAGCACATCCACAACGCTGTGCAGCCACCACCTCTGTCTGGTTCCAGAACATTACATCACCCTGAAATAAACCCCGCCCCCATTAGCAGCCCCTCCGCCCCCCTTCGGGCTCTGGCAACCTGTCTCTGTGCCTTCACCTCTTCCAAGTGTTTCCTATAAATGGACCACCCACGTGGGACCTCAGACTTTCCCTCGTTTGAGGCTGCCAGGAGATAAGAAAATAAAAATAGGTCCCCACATGGTTATATAAATTGTCCTTTTCAAAAAAAATTCTAAACAAACCTCAGATGCACTATTTGGTTGAATCTTAGCTCGTAATGCAGTGTCACCAGGAAACTGGACTTATTTTATTTATGGTATAAAAATGCATGAATTCGCCAACCCCCGCCAAGAACCAGGGTATCAACAGTAACTTCTTTCGCCTGCCTCTGTGCCCCACACTGTCTCATCCGTCCCAGGAACCACTGATTTCTTGTTGATGGCAGTTTTAGCACAGACAATCACCCACATGTTCATCATACGTGCATCACAAAGTCATGCTGAGGTTTAATCGTCTTCAGCTTTGTAGACAGGGTGTCACGTTCTAGGTCATCTTCTAGGACTCATTTTTCCCCATCGCATATTAAGAAAGTAGAAAGCATCTTAGTTGTTGCAGGAAGTTGGCATCTGTTCCTTTTTTCACCACTGGGTAATATTCCACTGAATAATATGTTAAACATGTTATAACAAAGTTGAGGGGGGGTTCTAAGTTTTTGTGTTTTTTTTTCCTTTTATAAAGACTACTGCTGGGACTTTCCTAGTGGTCCAGTGGTTAAGACTCAATGCTCCCAACACAGGGGCCCCAAGTTCAGTCCCTGGTCAGGGAACAAGACCCCTCATGCTTGACCTTGCATACTGCAACTAAAGATCCTCCATGCCACCACTAAAGAAAAAAGTCCCACGAGCCACAACTCAAGACCTTGTGCAGCCAAATAAATATTAAAAAAAGAAAAAAGACTACTGCTGTAAACATCCCAAGTTCCCCTTTGTGAGTGTGAGTGAGGCCAGGGCAGGGGCCTGGACGGGGTTCCACAGGAAGAGAGAACCATGCTCTGTCAGCAGAGAGTAGAGGAGGGTCTCTGGGGACAGATGGACAGAAGAGCGCCTGGACACGCTCAGGCCTTGTCCCCTTCCATTCATTTGCTCATTCTTTCATCGATCAACAATAATGAATTGAAGTTTTCCTCTGCTGCTGCTGCTGCTAAGTTGCTTCAGTCGTGTCCGACTCTGTGCGACCCCATAGACGGCAGCCCAGAAGGCTCCCCCATCCCTGGGATTCTCCAGGCAAGAACACTGGAGTGGGTTGCCATTTCCTTCTCCAATGCATGAAAGTGAAAAGTGAAAGTGAAGGCGCTCAGTCGTGCCCGACTCTTTGCGACCCCATGGACTGCAGCCTACCAGGCTCCTCCGTCCATGGGATTTTCCAGGCAAGAGTACTGGAATGGGGTGCTATCACCTTCTCCGAACTTCTCCTCAGTTCCTTTTAAATTAATGACAGATTCAAGTTTCCTGTGTTAGAGCTTCGACACTAGTGGAGAGAGTTAAGCCTGTGAGCCACAACAATTGAGCCCAAGCTCTAGAGCCTGCAAGTCACAACTGCTAAGCCCACGCATCACAACAAGAGAAGTCACTGCTGTGAGAAGCCTGCTGCACACCACAGCTAAGGAAAGCCCTTGTCCAACAACAAAGACCCAGAGCAGCCAAGATAAATTAAAAAAAGACAAAGTTCCTATAAGGATAAGGTAGGAAGAAAATGATATGGGGATGAAGGACTCTAACTTTTTTAAATCTTAAGCACTTTGGAGAGGGTGAATACTAGCTTTCTATTGGAAGTAAGTGAAACAAGGATTTAAGTGTCTCTCAACCCTCTTCCCTCAGCTTCCCAGGTGGCTCAAGTGGTAAAGAAGTGGCTTGCAATGCAGGAGATGCAGGTTAGATCCCTGGGTCAGGCAGATCCCCTGGAGAAGGAAATGGCAACCCACTCCAGTGTTCTTGCTTAGAGAATCCCATGGACGGAAGAGCCTGGTGGACTACAGTCCATGGGGTCACAAAAGAGACACCACTGAGGACACATTCCTGCTTCATAGACCCTTGATTGTGTTCTAACAACAGCCCACTATCGTTAGAGTGCCTGGAGAGAAGGGGGTTCTTCAGATGGAATGGCAATCAGGGAAAGCCTCTGTAGGAGGTGACCTTAGAGCTGAAACTAGCATTTGGCCCAAGATTGGGGCAATGCAAAGGCCCTGTGGCTGGGACAGGTGGAGTGGGGCTGGATGAGGGAGGTGAAGAGGGAAGAAGACAGCATTTCTCTGAGGAGTGTGGCTGAGAAGCAGGTAGCAGGACTAAGGGATCCTGGGGTGGCCCAGGCTCCAGACAGGGGTCTGGACAAGGGTGTGGCCAGTGCATGGAACTGAGGGAGGGAGAGGACAGCAGGTTGTGGTTGGGAGGCAGGAAGAGCCTGGGCATCATCAGAAGACACACTGAGGTGCTACTTAAAACAGGGACAAATAGAGGGAGAACAGGTTTGCCAGGCTGGGAGAGTAAGAGCTCACAGGATTCCGGAGCTGGGGCCCAGAGGCTTAAAGAAAGCCCCAAATCTTGGTCCCTGCCCCAGGCCTGGCAGAGGTGTGGGCATGACTTTAAGATGTCCCACAAGGCTCCTGACTGTCTGTCATCCATCAGCAGTGTGGCTACTGTCCATGTCAGGCTGAGTCACCCACCTGGCAGTATACGAAGGCCTTGGGGCACTCTACTTTGACTTCTGCAGGAACCAGTCTGGTCAGCTGACGGCCCTGAGCCAGCCTGGGTCTCACTCAGGAGCTGCTGACTTCCACGGCTGGGAAGATGAAAGGTAAAGCTCGGGTCACTGGACGCAGCAGTCACTCACTCCTTCTCCCTCCAGCCTCCACTGACACTGACTCCTGATGTGTATCCTAGGGCCACACCACCAGCTCCCCAGGGCAGCATCAGTGGGCACAGAGGGAAGCCCCCATACACGTC
Source organism: Capricornis sumatraensis (assembly GCF_032405125.1). Classification (NCBI taxonomy): domain Eukaryota; kingdom Metazoa; phylum Chordata; class Mammalia; order Artiodactyla; family Bovidae; genus Capricornis; species Capricornis sumatraensis. Next base: position 52,076,962 of record NC_091085.1, on the reverse strand, counting down.
AGCAGTCACTGCCCCTCCCCATCCCCATAGCCCCTGCCAGCCACCAATCCTCTTTCTGTCTCCATGGATTTGCCTGTCTGAACATTTCACATAAATGCATGTAAGATGTGGCCTTCTGTGTCTGGCTTCTTTCACTTCCCAGGACGTTTTCTGGGTTCATCCACTGTAGTGCATCAGGGCTTCCATGTGGCGGCACGCAAGAGTTTTAGTCACAGCTTGCAAACTCTCAGTTGTGGCATGTGGGACCTAGTTCCCCACCCAGGGATCAAACCCAGGCCTCCTGCACTGGGAGTGTGGAGTCTTACCCACTGGACCACCAGGGAAGAGCCCCCAGTGCTTCTTTTTTAAATTAACTTTTAAAATTGAGGTATAATTCACACACAATTAAATACTTTTTTTCGGGACTTCCCTGGTGGTCCTGAAACTGTTTACCTCAGACTGGGACTTGAACCTATGTGCTGGGACTCGAACCTGGCCAAAACCCAGCTTGGGGCTCTAACGCGTGTGGCTAAGGCTCAAACCCAGCCAAAACCCAACTCAGTCTTACAACTGAGATCACAGACCTGGTTTCAGGACCTAATGAAGCTCTGGTTCTTGATGTTCATTGCAGAAAGAATTCAGTGAGAAACAAAGTGATAGATAAGACGTGGATTTATTTAGAGAGAAACACATTCCACAGACATCTCAGAAGGTGAGTGTGGCCTCGGAATGTGGTGTGGTTAGCTTTTATGAGCTGGGTAATTTCATAGGCTGGATCATGGAAAAAGCAAGAGAGTTCCAGAAAAACATCTATTTCTGCTTTATTGACTATGCCAAAGCCTTTGACTGTGTGGATCACAATAAACTGTGGAAAATTCTGAAAGAGGTGCGAATACCAGACCACCTAACCTGCCTCTTGAGAAACGTATATGCAGGTCAGGAAGCAACAGTTAGAACTGGACATGGAACAACAGACTGGTTCCAAATAGGAAAAGGAGTATGTCAAGGCTGTATATTGTCATCCTGCTTATTTAACTTCTATGCAGAGTACATCATGAGAAATGCTGGACTGGAAGAAACACAAGCTGGAATCAAGATTGCCAGGAGAAATATCAATAACCTCAGATATGCAGATGACACCACCCTTCTGGCAGAAAGTGAAGAGGGACTGAAAAGCCTCTTGATGAAAGTGAAAGAGGAGAGTGAAAAAGTTGGCTGAAAGCTCAACATTCATAAAACTAAGATCATGACATCTGGTCCCATCACTTCATGGGAAATAGATTGGGAAACAGTGGAAACAGTGTCAGACTTTATTTTCTTGGGCTCCAAAATCACTGCAGATGGTGACGCAGCCATGAAATTAAAAGAAGCGTACTCCTTGGAAGAAAAGTTATGACCAACCTAGATAGTATATTCAAAAGCAGAGACATTACTTTGCTGACTAAGGTCCGTCTAGTCAAGGCTATGGTTTTTCCTGTGGTCATGTATGGATGTGAAAGTTGGACTATGAAGAAGGCTGAGCACCGAAGAATTGATGCTTTTGAACTGTGGTGTTGGAGAAGACTCTAGAGCGTCCCTTGGACTGCAAGGAGATCCAACCAGTCCATTCTGAAGGAGATCAGCCCTGGGATTTCTTTGGAAGGAATGATGCTAAAACTGAAACTCCAGTACTTTGGCCACCTCATGCGAAGAGTTGACTCATTGGAAAAGACTCTGATGCTGGGAGGGATTGGGGGCAGGAGGAGAAGGGGACGACAGAGGATGAGATGGCTGGATGGCATCACAGACTCAGACATGAGTCTGAGTGAACGCCGGGAGTTGGTGATGGACAGGGAGGCCTGGCGTGCTGCGATTCACGGGGTCACAAAGAGTCGGACCGACTGAGCGACTGAAATGAACTGAACTGAACTGAACTGAATTTCATAGGCTAATGAGTGGGAGGATTATTCCAATCACTTGGGGAGAGGGGGAGATTTCCAGGAATTGGGCTACCACAGAGTTTTTGGTCTTCGATGGTCGTTTTGGCCTTGGAACTGTCGTGGCACCTCTGGATGTATCATTTAATTTGCTGATGTGTTAGAATGAGCACGCAAAGGATCTAAGTGTAGTCAAAGTTGCCTGCGTACTGATCCCATTTGGCTCTAATCAGTTTATGCTGTGTCCTCGGGCTATGTCATTCTTTGTGTTCTGCCCTCTTCTCTCCTGTGTCAGTCCAGGGGTTAAGAATCTGCCTTCCAATGCAGGAGTTACAGGTTTGATCCCTGATTGAACTGAAATTCTATGTGACTCCTGGTCAAAAAACCCAAAAACATAAGAAACAGAAGCAATATTGTAACAAATTCAATAAAGACTTTAAAAATGGTCAACATCAAAAATCTTTAAGAAATACTAACAATTCAAGGGTTTTGAGAACTGTATAAAGCCCTGTATCTACCACCACCCCAGTCACCATAGAACATCTGTCACCTGCAAAGTCCCACCTGTCCTTTCTCAGTCAATCCTCCCAACCCAGACAACCAACAAGTGATCCAGTTTCTGACAGATGAATTCTTTTTTTTTTTTTTTTTTTGACAGATGAATTCTACACAGGATGAGTCCTTGCAAGAGAAGTCTGTGTCTGGCTCCTCCTGCTATGCATCCAGGGTGTCGAGGTTCACCCACGCGGTTGCATGGATCACATGCTTTTTCTCTCCACTCCAGAGTGTGGATATACTCCTCTAAGTCTGCCTTCACCTGTTGAGGGACATTTGTTTCCACCTCTGGGCTACTCTGAATAAAGCTGTAATTAACATTTACCATCAGGGACTCTGTGTAGACATCTAGGAGTGGATTTCTAGGTAGTAAGGTACACGCTAGTAAAGTAATGCTCAAAATTCTCCAAGCCAGGCTTCAGCAGTCCATGAACCATGAACTTCCATATATTCAACCTGGTTTTAGAAGAGGCAGAGGAACCAGAGATCAAAGTGCCAACATCCGCTGTATCATCAAAAAAGCAAGAGAGTTCCAGAAAAACATCTATTTCTGCTTTATTGACTATGCCAAAGCCTTTGACTGTGTGGATCACAATAAACTGTGGAAAATTCTGAAAGAGATGGGAATACCAGACCACCTAACCTGCCTCTTGAGAAACGTATATGCAGGTCAGGAAGCAACAGTTAGAACTGGACATGAAAAAACAGACTGGTTCCAAATAGGGGAAGGAGTACGTCAAGGCTGTATATTGTCATCCTGCTTATTTAACTTCTATGCAGAGTACATCATGAGAAACGCTGGACTGGAAGAACCACAGGCTGGAATTAAGATTGCCTGGAGAAATATCAATAACCTCAGATATGCAGATGACACCACCCTTCTGGCAGAAAGTGAAGAGGGACTGAAAAGCCTCTTGATGAAAGTGAAAGAGGAGAGTGAAAAAGTTGGCTTAAGGCTCAATATTCAGAAAACGAAGATCATGACATCTCGTCCTATCACTTCATGGGAAATAGATGGGGAAACAGTAGAAACAGTGTCAGACTTTATATTTTTGGGCTCCAAAATCACTGCAGATGGTGACTGCAGCCATGAAATTAAAAGACGCGTACTCCTTGGAAGAAAAGTTATGACCAACCTAGATAGTATATTCAAAAGTAGAGACATTACTTTGCCGACTAAGGTCCATCTAGTCAAGGCTATGGTTTTTCCTGTGGTCATGTATGGATGTGAGAGTTGGACTGTGAAGAAGGCTGAGCGCCGAAGAATTGATGCTTTTGAACTGTGGTGTTGGAGAAGACTCTAGAGCGTCCCTTGGACTGCAAGGAGATCCAACCAGTCCATCGTAAAGGAGACCAGTCCTGGGTGCTCATTGGAAGGACTGATGCTGAGGCTGAAACTCCAGTACTTTGGCCACCTCATACGAAGAGTTGACTCATGGGAACAGACTCTGATGCTGGGAGGGATTGGGGACAGGAGGAGAAGGGGATGACAGAGGATGAGATGGCTGGATGACATCACTGACTCGATGGACATGAGTCTGAGTGAACGCCGGGAGTTGGTGATGGACAGGGAGGCCTGGCGTACTGCGATTCGTGGGGTCACAAAGAGTCGGACACGACTGAGCGACTGAACTGAACTGAACTGACAGTAAGTTGAGGGCTTCCCTGGTGGCTCCACGGTGAAGAATCCAGCTGCCAGTGCAGGAGATGAGGGTTTGATGCGTGGGTTGGGAAGATCCCCTGGGGAAGGGAATGGCATCCTTCAGTATTCTTGCCTGGGAAACCCCATGGACAAGGAGCCTGGTGGGCTACAGTCCATGGGGTTGCAGAGTCAGACAGGACTGAGCAACTAAAACAGCAAGGTAAGTTTATGTTTAGCGTTTCCTGCCTGGGGTTCACAGGTGTAGCCCTTCCCTCTGGACTTGGAGCTGGAAGGGATTGGCTGAGAAGCCATGGTGGGTGTGGCCTTGTGGTTCACCCAGTTCAGTTCAGTTCAGTTCAGTCGCTCAGTCTTCCGAATCTTTGCTGACCCCACGGACTGCAGCACGCCAGACTTCCCTATCTATCACCAATTCACCGAGTTTACTCAAACTCATGTCCATTGAGTGCATGATGCCATCCAACCATCTCATCCTCTGTCGTCCCCTTCTCCTCCTGCCTTCAATCTTTCCCAGCATCAGGGTCTTTTCAAATGAGTCAGTTCTTCGTGGCCAAAGATTTGGAGTTTCAGCTTCAACATCAGTCATATTAAGGACGGATTTCCTTTAGGATGGACTGATTGGATCTCCTTGCAGTCCGAGGGACTCTCAAGAGTCTTCTCCAACACCAGAGTTCAAAAGCATCAATTCTTCGGCGCTCAGCTTTCTTTATAATCCAACTCTTACAACTGGAAAAACCATAGCTTTGACTAGATGAACCTTTGTTGGCAAAGTAATGTCTCTGCTTTTTAATACGCTGTCTAGGTTGTTCACAACTTTTCTTCTAAGGAGTAAACGTCTTTTAATTTCATGGCTGCAGTCACCATCTGCAGTGATTTTGGAGCCCCCCAAAATGAAGTCTGCCACTGTTTCCACTGTTTCCCCATCTATTTGCCATGAAGTGATGGGACCGGATGCCATGATCTTAATTTTCTGAATGTTGAGCTTTAAGCCAACTTTTTCACTCTCCTGTTTCACTTTCATCAAAAGGCTCTTAAGTTCTTCATGGTGTCACCTGCATATCTGAGGTTATTGATATTTCTCCAGGCAATCTTGATTCCAGCTTGTGCTTCATCCAGCCCAGAGTTTCTCATGATGTACTCTGCACATAAGTTAAATGAGCAGCATGACAATATACAGCCTTGATGTACTCCTTCTCCTATTTGGAACCAGTCCGCTGTTCCATGTCCCAGGGGCCCCTTCAAATGCCCATCCTGCCCAATACTAATCTTAGAACCAATACTGGCACCAAGGCAAAAGTCGTTTCACCCTGCTGATGTTTAAACAAAGTCTGAAGCCCCTGAGATGAGCCTAACCCCTGGGAAGCTTTGCTTAACATCCCCTAGGGGAGGACAAAGATCTTTCCTGGATGAGCTCACTCGCTCTCTCTTCAGCAGTGTGCTCTCTTGGCTGGAATTAGCTTGGACAGGCAGGGAGATGGTGGCATTCTAGCGAACTCCTCTTGAGGAAGCTGGTTACCTACATTGTTCTAATTAATCCTCTTTATTATCCTGGGTGAGATAACCCAGGCTCAGAGGACCTAGGTGGCTACCCCAGTCTCCACCCTGTGCCTGGAGCGGACCCACCCAGGCAATGTCATCCATTCAGTTGCCCAACCCATGGTAGGGAGAGGGATCAGGGCTAGAGGAGGAAGAGGGCGTCCCACACACCATCAGCAAGTAGTGTTTCAGTGGAATTTGAGGAGCAGATTCATCTGTGGGCATCACGGACTGGGGTGATACAGACAGAAACTCCTAAATTTTGTTTGTATCCCCTACCACTCTTTGGAAAAATGACCCAAAGCTTGTCAGTAATGACTTCACCATGCTCTTTTGTGGTCCTGTTGGAGCACCAATGAAGTTCTACTTAATAATTCAGGCCAGGGTCACCAAACTCATTTTGTAAAGGGCCAGATGGCAAATACAGCTTTGCGGGTCAGGCAGCCATCTTTGCAGCTACTTAGCTTTCCAGGTACAGCTTGGAAGCAGCCAGAGACAATAAATGAGCAAGTGGGTGTGGCTGTGTTTCAATAAACTTTATTTACTAAGGTAGGCAATTAATCTCCAGAAAGTATAAACAAACTGGTCAAAGGACTTGAGTAGGCATTTCTCCAAAGAAAATAAACAAATGGCCAATAAACACATAAGATGCTCAACATCACTAATCATTAAGGAAATGCAAATAAAAACCACAGTGACAAACCACAATCACTAGGACAGCTATTTTTAAAAAGGCAGAAAACAATAAGTGTTGGTGAGGATGTGGAGAGATTGTGATTGCTGATGGGAATGTGAAATGGTGCAGCTTCAGTGAAAACCAGTATGGAGGCTCCTCAAAATACTAAAAATAGAATTACTAGTAATCCCACTTCTGGGTGTACAGCTAAAAGAATTGAAAACAGGATCTGGAAGAGACACATACCCAGATCTGGAAGAGACACATACACGCTCATCATATTCATAACCACCGTATCCACAATAGGTAAAATGTGGAAGCAACCCAAGTGTCCATCAATGGATGAATGGATAAACAAAATGTAGCATATGCATATAATGGAATATCATCCAGCCTTTAAAAAGAAGGGAATTCTAACACACACTACAACACAGATGAAACTTTGGGACATTATGCTAAGAGAAATAAGGCAGATGTTAAAAGACTGTAGGATTCCAGTTTGATGAAATACCTAGAACTGTCAAAGCCACAGTGACAGAAAGTGGGATGGTGGATGCCAGGGGTGTTAGTGGGTTTTTGCGGGGTGGCACATTAGTGTTTAATGGAAATAGAATTTCAGTTTGGGAAGATGAAAAAGTTCTGGGGATGATGTTGGTGATGGCTGCACAATGATATGAATTGTACACTTAAAAATGGTTAATTTAAGATGGCAAATTTTGTTATGTATATTTTAAAACTACTCAAAAATAATAAGAAGGAAAAACGCAAGAGGAGGGCTGGATTTGGCCCCTTAGACCATAAGTTTGTGATGCTTGTTGCAGGGGTTCTGCACCTGTGTTTACCTATCTGTTGACTATAGATTGAAAGCAAAGGGTCTGTGACATTATCTCCTAGTTAACTTGCAGGTTTCTGTCAAACAGAAGATAAATGATTTCTCTGAAATAGAAAAGATAATCAAAGGTTAAGGTTTTACCCTGGGAAACAGTAACCAGTTCTGAATGTGACTGAATCCATCTTATTCTAACATTCTTCTTTTCAAATCCCTGTAAATAACCAATTCCTCAAATTTTCCCCCAGGAACCATCTTTCCTATCTGGTTGCTTCCCTCATTATTGAATTAACTAGCCCACTTTTTGTGCCACATTCATGTAAGAGTTTTTAACTTCTTGAAAATTACACTGGTGAAGTCACGGTGACAGGAGCCCTCCATCTGTTTTAAGGCACAGGATCCCCTCTCCCCTCTCCTGTGACAGACACTACTAATCAATCACAGAACTCTTCAGAACTCTGAAGCTTAAGGCTGTGGGGAGCCGCCTCAGTTCCTTTGAAATAACACCTGTTCACTATTCCTTTCACAAAAGGTGGCAGCTGTACTGGAGCCCTGCCTGGGTAGGCAAGTGGCACCTCTATGGAAGGCGTTGTGTTTTGTGTGTTGAGTAAGCAAGTAGGAGGTGGTCTTCATTCTTTCAGCAAGTTTCTTTACTGATTGTTGGGCATTGAGCTAAGCACTGGAGGTCAGAGATGAACAGGATTTAATCCTTGCCTTTGGAGGTTTGGGCGGCTTTCCTGGTGGCTTAGATGGTAAAGAATCTGCCTGCAAAGCAGGAGACCCAGGTTCAATCCCTGGGTCAGGAAGATTCCCCTGGAGAAAGGAATGGCTACCCACTCCAATATTCTTGCCTGGAGAATTCCATGGACAGAGGAGCCTGATGGGCTACAGTCCATGGGGTCACAAAGAGTTGGACACAACTGAGCGAGTTTCACTTTTGGAGGTTTGGAGACCTAGAAGGATGAGGAGCAAGGGCTTGCAGTGGAGAGACACCACTTCCTTAGACCACAGGAGTCTACCTCCAAAGGGTTGATGCGGGTATGAGTTACTTCCTATAAAGAGTATTGCCTGCATATAGCAAGGATAGTTGATTCTCACTGTTCAAATACTGGAAATAAAAACTGTCACCTGCCACATCCTTCAGTAAACAAAGGGTGTTGCAGCCATCAAGCCATCACATTACAGCTGCCCAGATGGGGCACTCTGAGGCAACTTGGACTGGAATGCACAGGATACCGGCCCCAGATTGCTGGGGTGCACATGAAAGCAATGATTTCAATGAGCTCAGACTTTGCATCTTCCTATACACAGAAAAGTGCTAAATTCCTTAAGTTGAGGTATCTGGTTTTCCTTAATGAACAGTAATCTTTTGATGTTCCAACTACCTGGTCTTTGTTGCAGATCTCCTATATATCTTGGCTCCCCTTTTGCCTCTTTAGAGTAGTCCACTCTCAGAGTTATCTGAGATGCTGTGTCCTAGGCTTAAGTCCTCAGTTTTGTCCTTCAAATAAAGCATAACTCTCAAATTTTAGGTTGTGCATTTTTTTCAGTTAACAGTACCTATGCTCTATGAAAGCTGCCACCAATACAGGATTAAGAGATTTGGAATCTGCTCCAGGCAAAATAGAGGGTTAGGCTCCTGCCACCCTCCAATTACATTTTTGCCAACTGTTCAATCCATCATGGTGTCTTTATGTGAGTTTTTATTTTTATTTGATACAGGCAGTTGATTCATTAATATTGTTTCATTTTGAACAGCGAAATCACCAAGAGAAAGCACAGAGATTCAAGGAGTGTGGCCCTAAGTAGCTCATAGGACACCTGTTTGCAATATGAGAGCTGCCAACACAAGGCAGTCCCCTCCCTCACCCTCATGAGGGCATGAGGGCCTCAGGAGACTCAAACATTTTGCCCGTGAAAGCATCAAAGTATGGATTTGAAAGTTATAAAAAAAAAGTGAATGAATAGGCAAATTTGCAAATATGGAATCTGAATTATGAGGATTGACTTGGCACAGACCATGGAGGTCATGTCCCACAGAAGAGGGTGGCAGCCTGAGCCACTGAGCAGGGCCCAAGGCCGTGGGGGTCAAGCATATGTAGCCTCCCTGCTTTTCCTCCCTTGAGGGCTTAGAAAACTCTTCCAGATGCATATTCCATCTCATCTGCCCCCTCCTAACTTCTACTCCATCAATTCACAAGTTAAGGGTAAAGATCTCCTTCCCAGGATGGGTGGACTCCCTCTAGCAATCTTAGCCCCTCCTGTCTGCCCTGCTCATTCTTTTCACTTTCCTGGGTTGAAATTTTACAACTCTTTCTGCAGTCATTGCTCATCTTGTTTCCCAATCCCAACCACTGAACAGCAAGGTCATAGGCTTCCCTGGCGGCTCAGTGGTAAAGAATCCACCTGCCATTGCAGGATACATGGGTTCCATCCTTGGTCTGGGACGATCCCGCATGCCTCGGAGCAACTAAACCTATGCGCCACAACTACTGAGCCCGTACTTTAGAGCCCAGGAGCGACAACTACCGAACCCATGCACCACAGCCACTGAAGCCTGAGCACCTAGGGCCCATGCTCGGCAACAGGAGAAGCCACTGCAATGAGAAGCCCTCACACCCACTGCAACTACAGAAGAGCCCCCGCTAGCCACGACTAGAGAAAAGCCCACATGAAGCAACGAAGACCCAGCACAGCCAAAAATTAAATAAATAAATAAAACTGTATATTTTTAAAAAGGAAGGTCTTGAAGGAGGGGATTCTCTCTTTTTGTCCTGCGGCAACTCCTGGCATTAAATAGTCATTGAATGAAGTAGGGGGACAGATGAGGAGGTAAGGGCAAGCTATGGCTGACCCCGTGGCACTGCAACACCTGGTCCTTGGAGAACAAAGATAACCCATTGTCCAATCCTGCTCTGATGGCCTCTGGCCCCAGTCTAGGGTAGAGAGCCCTCATGTCCTGAGGCTTGGAGTGGGGTTTCTCCCTGAGTGGCCTGGGAGCCTGCCCCTCAGGACTGCATTCCCACAGGCTGATGCAACCATCCAGGGCTATTACTGAAGATTGGGAGTGGCAGCAGAGATTGTTGAAGATTCTGCATTTCCAAAAGCAATACTTGAAGGTGACAAGAGCAATTCACACTAGTACTCAAGGAGTAAGGTGAAAAGGACTTACTCTTCCCAAAGCAACTGCTATTAATATTTTCTCCTGTGAGAATCCAGACTCTTTTGTCAGCTGTGTGACCTTTGAGCCTACTACCTAACTTCTCTGGGCCTTAAATGTTCTCATCTGTAAAACAGGGATTTAATAGTAAGCACCTCATGGAATCGCTGTGAAGAATAAATGTATTAATATATAAAAAGACAATAGCCTGGCATATGGTAAGCAACAGTTAGCTGTTATAAATTATACAATGTGCTGGATATACATACGTATAGTACTAAGTACCCTATACCTGTAGGTGCTCAGTCGCTTTCATGTCTGACTCTGTGTGACCCCGTGGAGTATAGCCTGTCAGGCTCCTCTGGCCAAGGAGTTTTCCAGGCAAAAATATTGGAGCAGGTAGCCATTTCCTATTCCAGGGGATCTCCCGATCAAGGGATGGAACTTGCATCTCTTTCATCTCCTGCATTGGCAGGTGGATTCTTTACCACTGTCCCACCTAGAGAGCCCTCTATATATGTTTACAAATATATGTATACATTTGCAGGTATTGTATACACATCTCCTTCTCCAGTGACTTTCTAAAATGACAGTGACCAATCCATTGTTCAAAATCTTGCTTTCATTGAATTATACTTTGGAGCACTTTTTTTTTTTTTGCCAAGATCCATGGCATGTGGAATCTTCCCCCAGCAGGAATATACCCCTGTAGCGGAAGGGTAGAGTCTTAACCACTGAACCACCAGGGAAGTCCTGGAGCACTTTTTATCTGACCACCTCTGCCTTTAAGAATCTGCTGTGTATTATTCCGTAGAAAAGATGCACCAGAATTGACCTAACCTTTAGGACTTCTGGGCTATTTCTTCGGTTTGGTGCAGTTTTGGGGAAAAGTTTGTAACTGTTGAGCACAATTTTAAATGCTTAACCTGCAATGCAGTAGTTGTTTTTCGAATAATTTATTCTATCCAATCCCCAGCCCTTGGGGTACGAAGAACACGTCCCAGGTATTAATGGCGACTATGGCACATGTGCACCACTCGGGTGCACAGACAAAGGACGTAGTGCAAGGCTGCTGGATGAGAACTGGCTGGAGGACCAACCTTGGCCTATGCCCAGGCTTGCAGCTCCCATGCCATTCCCAAGGGGGAGGGCCCGTTATTGTCCCCGCCCAACCATCCGATAGGTCCCGCCCCTAATAAGACCCGCCCACTATGGCCCCGCCCCACAACCGGCGCCACCACCTACTAAGCGCGGCCGCCGGCCAGGCCCCGCCCTTCCTAGGCCAGACACGCACCAGTCCCCGCCCCTTCCTGGACAGGCCCGCCCCCAGGCTCCGCCCCACCCGGCGCTCAATGCGCTTGCGCGGGCGTCTCAGGCTCCGGGCCCCGGCGGCAGCGGCTCTTTTGTTTCCCCGCCGGAGCCCGAGTCAGATCCGAAGCTAGGGTCTGAGCCCGGGTCGAGACCGGGTTGGAGTCGAATCGCGTCCGCATCCCGGGCTGCCCGATGGGGTGCGCCCCCTGCCTACCGCCCCCGGTCTGTGCCGTCGCCTGAGCCCCGGCCTGCCTGGCCCCGTCCGCGCCATGGAGCCCGGCCGCGGCGGCCTGGAGGCCGTGGGCAAGTTCGAGTTCTCGCGCAAGGACCTGATTGGGCACGGCGCTTTCGCCGTGGTCTTCAAGGGGCGCCACCGCGAGGTGAGGGGCAGGCGAGCCAGGGCAGAGCCCTGGTGAGGGCGGCCCCCCGCCCCGGGGGCCCCCAGCTTCCGCTCCAGGGACCCCCTTATCCCTACCACCGGGCACCCCCCCGTCCCCACCTCCACATCCCGGAGACCCCCCTCATCCCGCCGGGGGCCCCACACGTACATAGCCAGGCGTCCCCTCATCTCCACCCCACAACCCCGGGACCATATCCCTCTCATACGCTCCTGACCGGTCATCTCCAGGGACCTGCCAGGTGCTTACCTGGCTTGGGCAAGGCCTTCAAGGGGTTGCCAGGTTCTCGGCACTTGAGGGACACCCACGCTTCGTTTTCAGAAACACGACCTGGAGGTCGCCGTCAAGTGCATTAATAAGAAGAATCTCGCCAAGTCTCAGACTCTCCTAGGGAAAGAAATAAAAATCCTCAAGGTGAGCCGACACCAGAAGCCAGAGGGGCGAGGGTGGTGGGTGAGTCCACCTCACTCACCGGAAACTTGGCTTTCTGTCCTAGGAATTGAAACATGAAAACATCGTGGCTTTGTACGACTTTCAGGTAAGGCTTGGGGCTGTGGTTGTGGTGGGGAGGGGGTGTGCTCCCCCCAGGCTGGCCCCAGCGCAGCCTCAGGCCCTGGTGACTCCCGTTCCCAGGCCAGCTAACTGCTGGAGACCCTGTCAGGAGTAGGTTGTTCTAGGCCAGCATCTCGTATCTCGTGTTGGGGGAAGGAGCTGGGCACCCCTATTTGTTGGATGGGTGTTGGAGGCCTGATGGGACCTTGGAGACCCCACCCTCAGTCCAGTTCTTGTGTCTGGGCTTCCTCTGGGCCTGTTGGGAGAGCTGCCACCTTCCCCGGCCCCCTAATCGCCACGGGCACCAGCACTTTTCCACCAAGGGAGGTCTGGCTACTATGTGGCCCTCCAGAGGTGTTGGACCCAGTGGTCCAGAAGGTGAGTCCTGTCCCCAGCCCAGGACCAGGCTTATCCCGCCGGCCTGGACCACCTGTCTGGGCCGACCGATTGTTTGTTGACATTACTCCAGTGGCCTGGCATTGGCCAGTGTCTCCCTGCGTCAGACTGGGGGAGGGGAGGAGCCAAGGGAGATTCCTTCTTGCTGGCAGTTGGGGCCAGCCACCCAGGCAGGAGGCAGGAGGGAGGCCGGCCCCCAGCTGATGAGGCTACCCCAGGCCTAGCTGGCCCAGAAAGCTGAGGCCAGCTTCCCCCAATGCCCCTGGCCTGTGGGCCTGGCGGTGGGGCCCAGCCTTGGCCCGGGTCTGAGACCCTGGAGACCCAGTTTGGGACCGAGGAACCTGAGGCAGCAAATCTGAGGGCCAAAGTGCTGACTAATGGTTTTGAAACCTGTTTACTGAGGCCATGGGACCAGCCCCTGGCTGAGGGGAAGTTCCCAGCCCGACTGTGTTTTGGTGGCCTCCTCCCTCCTGCCCTGTCCTCTCCCTCCCCCTTCAGAGCTGGGCTGTGGCCTTGGGTGCTGTGGCATGACATGAGGTGACTTGGGGAGGGCCCACGTCCAATGTGACAGCGAGAGCGAGTGCCTGGAAGCTGTGTCCTGGGGCTAAGAGGGCGGCCCCTGTCTCCTCCTCTTCTTCCTCCTCTCCCACTCTTCCCTACCTGCCCCCGCCCCAGACGCACACATATATACACACTTCTCTCCCTTCTTCCCATCCTGGCTGGGCCACACACCTGGTTGTGGGCAGTGCCACTTCCTCCAGGGCTGGCAATGCTGTGGCTTCCCCTGTGTGGAGGAAGTGTTTCGGGGCTAGCCAGCCTCTCCTTTCCAGGCTCCTCACCTGGGGCTCTGTGCTTTCAGCCCTCGAAGTGTAAGGTGGCTCCCCAAGTCCTTAGACACCAGTCTGAGACATGCTTTGTTTAGTTGCTAAGTCGTATCTGACTCTTGTAATCATATGGACTGTAGCCCACCAGGTTCCTATGTCCATGGTATTTCCCAGGCAAGAATACTGGAGTGGGTTGCCATTACCTTCTCCACTGAGACACCCATGGGACCCAGGAAATCATGGCTTTAAAAAGCAATTAATGATTTGACTTAAAAAACAAAAATGAAGAAGCAGTACAGAACGGGGATGGAAAAAGGTGACTCTACCACGCCTGTCCCAGTGAGCCCATCTCCCCCAGAGGGTCTCACTGGGATCAGGACACGTCCTCACTGACCTTGCTGCCACACCATTCACTGTTCTACTATGGTATTTTCTGCTTAAGTGTATGTTTTGGAGAAAGTCTGTGTCACTCCACGTTAACTGTCTCAGTCCCGAGGTGAGAAATGACATCCCCTCTCCTCCCAGGAAAATTATCCCCCATTCCTTCTGCAAGATTCAGAGCCCCAGCTCTGAAGCTAGGTGACCTAGTTCCAGTCCTGGTTCTGCCACTTAAACTAGCTGTGTGTCCTTGGACAAGTATCTTAATTTCTCTGTGCCTCCATCTCTTTCTCTGTAAAACAGAGTCTGGAGTTGTTTGGTTGAAACTGGTATGCCAGTAAGCACTGAGCACTGTGTGTCTTAGTGTTGTTAATGATTGTGGCTGTGGGTGCTATTTGCAGCTGTGGGGCGTTCATGGCCCCATATTCCACAGTTGACCTCACCAATCCGCCGCTGATGGAACATGGGGTTATTCTGGGATTCTGACATGTCAGCAGTGTGGTGGTGACTCTCCTTGATTCACCTTTGCCATGTGTATGTGTCTGCAGGGTGGATTCCTAGAAGTAAGAGGATGCGTATTTTAGTTGGGAACAGTTGCCAGATTGTGGTCCATTGAGGATGGACCGTGGACATAGCAGAGCTGCCTGTGAGAGGGCCTGTCTCCCCGCATTGCTGCCAGGAGATCTGTTATCAGAGTTTCATCTTGGCCACTCTGAGTGGTGGGAAATGGCATCTCGTATGGTTTTGTTTTTCACTTTTGAGTTAGGCTCAGCATCTCTCCTGTGCCCAGGAACACTAGGAATGCCTCCTGCCCAGGGATGTATTCCTGTAGGTCTTGTGATTCCCAAGGCCGGACAGCATGATGGTGAATGGCATGGGCCCTGTGCCATACTGCCTTTCTGGGCCCAGCTCCCCCATGTACTTACCTGTGTGACCTTGGGCAAACTACTCAGCCTCCTGGTGCCTCTCTGTTACCCAGAAAATTGGAGATTTTTACAGTACACCTGTGTCGTAGGGTGGTGGTGATGACAACTTGAGTCTATGTATATTGAGTGCTTAGACCTGTGCGTGCTAAGTCGCTTCCAGTCATGTCCAACTCTTTGCAACCCTATGGACTGTGGACTGCCAGGCTCCTCTGTCATGGGATTCTCCAGGCAAGAATACTGGAGTGAGTTGTCATGCCCTCCTCCCCTGGGATCTTCCCAACCCAGGGATCGAACCCAAGTCTCTTATGTCTCCTATACTAGGTGGGTTCTTTACCACCAGTACTACCTGGGAAGCCTGGCTAGACCTGTACTTGCTACTTAGTAAGAGCTATATAAATATCATTGATTTGTAGGAACTCTTTATATATTGAAACTGTTTATATATTAAGGAAAGCCCTTCTGTGATAGTTTACAAATATTCCCCCTCAGGTTGCCTCTTGTCTGTTGAGGTGGTTTTGTTTTGGGGCCATATGGAATAGTGACTGTTGTCAGGCCAGGCTGATGTGGGTGGGTGGGTGATAGGCACTCGGCGGGGGTGGGGGTGGGGTGGGGTGGGGGATGGGGTGGTGCTCTGCAGACTTGTGCGGAGGCACCTGGAGCCCTGGCCTTTTCTTGAGGGGTAAGGCCCTCGGTCTTACGCTAGCCTGCTGTGTGGTGTCCAGATGTGCTCTTTCTGGGGAGAGCAGCCATCCTAGGAATCTGGGGACCAGCCCTACCCAGCGTGCCCTGGGAGGAGGGCCTTCCTGAGGCCCGCACGCCGTCTGGCTGGTTCCCACAGCTGGATGACTCACTCTCGCCAGCCTGGCCGACAGAGCCAGCCTCTTGTGACTTTGGGCTGGTGGACACCTCCTCGGGGGTGGCGGGGGGTTGGTCTGCCTCCCTGTGGGAACTTTGAGGACAGTGGCAGCCCTTGGCCTTGCTTTCTTCAGAGCCCCGGCTCAGTAGTGAGTGGACTTGGCCGTCCCAGGGACGACCGTGTCGATTCCGTGTTTTCCATTCTGGAAGTGTCCTTGCTTTTCCTGAACCAGGGGCAGGCCCGGCATGTGGGAAGAAGGGGGCTGGAGAGAGCAGCCAGCCTCCCCTTCCCCCTCCCGGGAGCCGCAGGCACACAATAGAAGCTGAAGGAGGCTCCCTGAGGACGGAGGGTGGGCCTTCCTCCTCAGGGTGGGGCCGGGCATCCCTTCCTGTCTGGGCGCTGTCCAGGAGAGCCCAGCCTGGGGGCAGGGAGCAGCCTTGCTCCCGTGGGCGGCCCGCACTTTGACGCTGGCTGTGGCTTTTGCCACCTTGTTGGGAGCCAAGACAGCCCACTCCCCAGGAGGTAACTAGGTCAGTGCCCGCCCACCCACCTGCCCACCAGGCCCAGCCCAGGATCACCAGACAGAGTGGGCTCGGCCCAGCCCGGGAGCTCGGATCCTATTAAGCAAAGCACCTTAGCACCCTGTGGCGGGGCAGCCTCCTACGTGCCTGGGCGCCCGTGCCAGGCTGCTCAGGACACCTGGCCCTGACACCCAGGCCAACCTTGTCCCCAGGGCCTGTGGGAGCACCATGGAGAGAGAGAGAGGGTTCGTGTCATCCCGCCTTGAAGGTCTTGCCTGTTCACCTCAGGCACACAGGTTGGGGCTCACCGCCCCCTGCCTTGGGGGCTGCACGGTGGGGTGGTCAAGACTCCGGTACCCAGCACTTCCCCTCCCTCGACAGTTGTGTGAGAAGCAGAATTGCAGGACCTCTCTGCCCTCAAATAGGAGGACATCACTGGGACCCGCGCAGTCCTCAGGTTGCCCTGGGGGTGACTGAAGTGATGGAGGTGGTGGCCCCGGTGTGCTCCCTGCAGAACCCAGGGGCCTGGGCGGGCCAGCGCCTCAGTCGCGCATGTGTGTGTGTCCTCAGCCGCGTGTGCGTACGTGCATGCATGCGTGCGTGCGTGTGTGTGTGTGTGTGTGTGTATGTATGTATTCTTGTGTTAATGACGTAACAGACCCCTGAGGACAAGAATATGGCTGGTAGTGCTCATCTGCCTACCTTCTCTTGCTCCGGCGATCACTGCAGCCCCAGGAAGCAGTCGGGTGTCTGGACTGACCCCTAAGGAGGAGGCCTGCCCTCTGGAGCCCACTTGGTCCCCACTTCCTGGGGGAGTTTGTGAAGACCAAGTTTAGCTCATGAGGAGGCAGGCCGGGGCAGAACCTTTTCAGGCTCTGGGTGGGCAGCAGGCTGCCAGGGGCTGACCAGCTGTGCCCTCGAGGCCGCACTGACCTCTCTTTCCCCAGGGGCCCCAGAGAGTCGTCGTCTTCAGGGATCGGTGGGTGGTGGGGGACGCCCAGTGAGGCCCCAGGTGGCAGGAGGGCCTGGGCACACAGCCTCCTTGGAAAAGTGTTCCACTGGGGGCCCTGCAGGCCCTGTCATTGGGGCTCTTGTTGTTGGACCTGGCCTGGGGTTGGCATGAGGGGTGGCAGGGCCTTGGGCATGTTTCCTGACCTCAGGGAATGGCCGAGGCTTGTGCCAGCCGGCTGGTTTAGTGCCTTACAAGGTGATACCACTGGCAGGGAGACAGGTCCTGGCCTAAGAGGCCCTCTGACGCTAGGCTTGAATCCCACGTGGTGAGGTTTGGTGGGTGCGACTCCCCCCACCCCCCACCCTTGATCCTCTATGCCCAGTAGGACCTGTGGGGTATGGGGCAGGCCCCAGGCCTACGAGCTCCAGGGCAGTGGGCCCTGTGGGCTGGCACAAGGGAGGGAGTGCGTCTGGCCTGGCATCTGGAAGCTCCTTGGCTGGAGTAGGTACAGTGGGTGTGGGGGTCCCGTGGATTCCTGGGTGCGAAAGACAGCATGTTGTCATTGAGGCCACAGGGACATCCTGGTGAGGAGGTGATCGTGTGGTGGATGCACCCAGATTTGGGGGACGATGGGTGCATCTACCAGCTGGCAGGCCCCTCATCCCCAAGCAGGCATGGTGGTGGCAGCGTTCCTGCCAGGCCTGGGTGACTCTGGGGACAGACACCCCTTGGGCATGGATGCTGCATCCGTCTCCTGTCCTTGTCACCCGGTCCCTGGCTCGGTGGGGGAGTTGGCTTTTCTGGGAAGCAGGGGCCCTGAGTCCCCGCTCTGCTGCCCGTTTGGCTGCATGGCCCAGGCGAGGGGCCGAGCCTCTGGGCCACTTGAGACAAGGGTGCTCCCTGGTGAGTGAGTTTGGGAGCCTGCTCAGCACATCTGCAGAGGTGGCCATGGTCAGGGTGACAGCAGGTGAGGGAGCAGGTGGCCTGGATGTCACGGGGAGTGGGTGTTCCGATCTCCGGGGTTATTTCTGGGTCCTTATCTCTGGCCCCTCCCTCCATCCTATGCTGGGTCCTCTGCTGGGAGCCTCCGACTCTGCTCCTGAGCCTCCATGTGTCTTCCTCTGTTGTGATCTTCCTCTTTCTGTCCCCCTGTCTCCCTGTGTGCCTTCCCCCCTGGCCTGGGCTCCCCCAACCAGTCCCCGTGTGACCTCCTGGGACTCCCTCCCGCCCCTACCCTGAGTTATCTCTGCCCACAGCTGGCCTGGGAGGGCGGGGCCTGCAGGCAGCTCCCACGCTGTCACTCCTGGGGGGAGGGGCAGGGCCCCTGTGGACTTCTGTGGACAGCGCCTGCCCCCCTCCTGGAGGAGCCCCAGCTGGGCACTTTGGAGGCTTCTTGCATGCCTGCTGGGACGCAGAGTGTAACCAGCCTGGGGAGGCGGGGTGGGGACATGTGGAAATGGGCTTGATCCGGGCCCCAGCCAGCTCTAAGAGGTTTCCATGTTGACCTCATCCCTGCTCCTTGGGGTATCTCCATGCCAGACCCATAGGCCCTCTGTTGGTAGAGCTCTGGAGGCGGGGTAGAGGGGTTTTCTTGTTACAGGGCACTGACATTTACACAGAGGGTGTCACTAGTGGCTTTGTGTCCCCGTTGATGTGGGTCTGAGCCCGGAACCAACCTCCTGGGGGCAGGGTGACTGAGTCAGGGTCCTCTGTCCTGCCGGGTGGGAATGGGGACATGTCTGGGATCTGAGTAGGGGTAGAAGGCGGTGGCCCGCTGCTGAGGGGTCAGGTCTATCTGGGCCTCAGGTGCCTTCCCCCAGAGGCCACTGAGACATGTCCCTCCTGCAGCCACCTCCCCCTTGGGGCTCCCCTCTTGCCTTGAGAGCTACAGGGCCAGCTCACACACTTGCCCCTTGCATGGGGGTCGGGGGTGGGTTAGAAGTTGGAGTTCCTGGGAATAGCGTGCTGATGAGGAATGAAGACTTACTGATTTTGCAGCGGGGGGGGGGGGGGGGGGGTTGGCGGGAGGGGCTCTTCCTGGTTTCCAAGACCCTGCAACGTACTGGTGCTGAAGGGGCTTGGGGACCTTGTCTTGGCTGGCAGAGCCCCCGCAGTTAGGGAAAACCCCACCTGGGGAAGACTGGAGGGAGCGGTCTGCAGGAGAGCAGAGAGTTCAGGTCCACACCTGCCTGGTAGACTTGGCTCCTCCAGCCTGTTTCCTCATTGGTGACCTGGGATCTCAAGGGCACCTCGCGTGGGGACACTGGTGGGGTTCCCTACCGGCCCAGGCAACTGGCCCCTCAGACTTGCAGGTGTGGACCCACCCAAGAATGCCAGTGTCTCCTCAAGGCCATGGGTGGCCAAGGGCTGAGCCGGAAGCTGGCCTGCTGCTCCTGGCTAGCAGTGGGCTGACAGCACTGACCTGTAATCCTCTTGGCATCTTTGAGTCTGAAGGCAGGAGTGGTTGCCTTGGCCCGAGAGACAGGCCCTCATACCCCAGTTGTGTCGTTTATGCGGGCCTGGATCCCCCACCTGGTGGGTCTACTCGGCCACAACTCGCTACTCAATAGGACAGGAAGTCCCGTCAGGACCCCAGGGCTGGAGCTGACCCTGATCCTGTTGGAGTCCTGGGGTTACTGGGGCCCCTCCCTGGAAGTGGGGTCATCACTCCAGCCCTGACATCTCTCCTGGGACCTCAGTTCCTTTCCCCGCCTTGAGAAACAGTGTGATATGATTTGCTCCTCCTCCCGTCACTCAAGCTCACTTGGCCCTCAGATGTTCTTATGTCCTGGTCACTAACCAACTGGCTGAGCCCTGATATGACCCCCGGAGCTGCTGCCTGAGCCCAGGCAGTATGTTGAGGGCAGCTGCAGAGGCCGGGCACCCAGGTCACACTGGGGCTAAGTCGGGCTTCCCAGACGGTTGCTAGACTGGGGGGCAGGGCATGCTCCCCACCACCTCTCACTGCCTCTTCTGTATCTTGCAGGAAATGGCCAATTCCGTCTACCTGGTCATGGAGGTGAGTCCTGGCGGCCAGCTGTAAGGACCGGGAGGCTGGGCCCTCCTGTTTCTCAGGCCCCTTGTCATCTGGGGGTTAGAAGTTGTCCTCATGTCTGTGGGCTTATCAAGCCAGCAGCCCAGGGGCCACAGCAGGGGCTGAAGGGGTGGTGAGCGTCCCTGTTGACCTGCTTGAGAGTTGCAAGGCACGTCTGCCCCAAGTGCCAACGGAGCAGGTGTCCTGGAGTTGGGTGATGGGGAGACCTGGGCTGGGCTGCAGGGTCTCTCCTGGCAGCTGACCAAGACATGTGGCTGATCTTTTGCAGTACTGTAACGGCGGGGATCTGGCCGACTACCTGCACAGTGAGTGGACACCCGTGGCTGGATGGGCTGCGCACTCAGGCTCACCCTGACCCAGTGTGAGAGGTGGCCTGGTGTGAACGAGCTTTCTTAGGCCTAATGGTGGTGACGCCTGCTGAGAAGGATGGAAGGGTGACTGAAGCCCTGTTAGGGTTACATGCTATGTCAAAACCACGAAGGATGGCCTTGCAGGCAGACTTGGTCTGGAAGGGTCACTCTTGAGCTGGGCTCTATTCAGTCTGCTGGGATGTGGTGCCCTGTGGGGTGTCCCTACGGCCACTGATTGGTGGCTCTGCGGGAGACAGGCCTGTCCTGAGTGCTCTGGACTCCAGAGATCCCTGGCTATCCACAGGGGGCAGGCCTCCCCAGGGTCCTGGTGAAAGTGGGGAATTACTCTCTCACCTGTTGGATGAGCCCTTCGCTGCTTAAAGCTGGACCTGGGGCTTGTCAAGCAGCCACTGGCCATGGTTTTTACCCTGAGCAGTAGGTGGAGGAAGCTGTTGAGAGGTGGTCCTAAACTGAGAAGGGGCAGGGTGTGCTGGGCAACACCATGGAGCTGGCAGATGGGGAGGGGACACCGGAGCAGCTCAGGATCAGGTAGTGTGAAGGATGGGTTCAGAGGCCACAGGAGCAGTAGGAGGCCCCTCACTCTGGGTGCCTGGGCGAGCTGTGCCCACCTGAACCCTGTCTCCCTGCAGCCATGCGCACACTAAGCGAGGACACCATCCGGCTCTTCCTGCAGCAGATCGCGGGCGCCATGCGGCTCCTGCACAGCAAGGGCATCATCCACCGGGACCTGAAGCCCCAGAACATCCTGCTATCCAACCCTGGCGGGCGTCGCGCCAACCCCAACAACATCCGGGTCAAGATTGGTGAGGTGGGGTGGCTGTGGCCCAGGGGGCCCAGGGGCCTCAGCCACGCCCCTCACACATCTCTCCTTGCCTGCAGCCGACTTCGGCTTCGCTCGGTACCTGCAGAGCAACATGATGGCAGCCACACTTTGTGGCTCCCCCATGTACATGGTAGGTGGCTCCCCACAGCCCCTGCTGCCTTGTCCTGTCAGAGGGGGCCTCCATCCACACGGGGGCAGGGTTCCCTCCCGTGTCCAGAGCTGAGCCCCATTCTGTGGTCTCACCTTGGGTGGCAGCCCACGTGGATATACCATTTGTTCCCCACCATGTCTCTGGCGTTTGACACTTCGCTCGTGTCTGTGTGACTGGCCCCTGGCTGGTGTCTGTTCTGATTGGCTGATGCCCGGCTGGAGGCAGGCTTTGGTCAGCACAGTTCAGTGTCCATGCTCGCCATACAAACTTGTACGCCCCGCAGGCCCCAGAGGTCATCATGTCCCAGCACTATGACGGAAAGGCAGACCTGTGGAGCATCGGCACCATCGTGTACCAGTGCCTGACAGGGAAGGCGCCGTTCCAGGTGAGCGCCCAGGGCAGAGGGGTCCACTGCAGGTGTGTGCGTGCTTGTCTCTGCAGCCTGCCATAGTCGTGGGTCGTTAAAGTCCTGCAGCCTTCCCTCCACCTGCATGACATGGTCACCCAGCTTCCCACTGTGCAGTCAGTTCAGGGGCCTATCCTGCTTAGAGCCAAGGCAGGAGTCTCCACTGGCTCTGGAGCACTTCTGTGTATGTCCATGTGTATGTCTGAACCAAGTGTCACGGCCTCCCTCCCACCCATTCTAGTGCCAGAGTGAGCCAAGATATTGATACCAGGACCCCAAATTCTGGGGTGTACCCTACATTTGGAAGGCAGTGGCCTGTCCTGCGCTGGACCCTAGAGGGCCCATGTGTCTGAGCCCACCCCACAAACACGTGTCCTGCAGTGACCCCTTGGCCTGACCTGGTAGCCTTCCTTTGCTACCAGCTTGCCCCAGAGCCTCTGTGCCTGCCCAGTGACCTAGGCCAGCCTCTACCCCCCACTCCCTCCACCCCTTCCTGCCTACCGTTTTCCCCATGTGGGCAAGCACAGGGCTGTCCCTGGCTGGCAGGTAGGCCTTGGGAACGTTGTACCCTCGTGCCTGGAACAGTGCCTGGCACATAGCAGGGCTCAGTGAATGATTAATGAACACGCATGTGCCAG
The DNA here is from genome assembly GCF_032405125.1 of Capricornis sumatraensis. NCBI lineage: Eukaryota > Metazoa > Chordata > Mammalia > Artiodactyla > Bovidae > Capricornis > Capricornis sumatraensis. The sequence goes on along the minus strand of NC_091085.1, from coordinate 52,054,093 downwards.
CCATGTGTTATCAAGGGAGGCAGGGCCCACTTGGGGAGCGAACTTACTCAGGCCCTCTTCTGGAGCTGGAGCATGGGCTACTTTTCAATTTCAAGAAGCAAACAACCAGTTACAGCAGTTACCCAGAAGTCATCCACAGCAGGTGGGGGAAGGCCCAGCAACCTTCTCTGGGGCCCCCCAGCCTCCGCCTTTGTGCGGTCTCTGCGATTCCCACAGCCTGAGTGGGGAGAGGGGGCGCCCCTTCCTTGGAAGCATGTGAGGGCTCTGTGTTCAGACAGACAGGCTGGCAGTGCTGGACCACGGACCTCTCAGGGTCAGGCGCAGAGTGGGCAGTGGCCAGGTGGAGTGGGCGCTCACTCCTCACCCCCTGTCCCCGCCTTCCAGGCTAGCAGTCCCCAGGACCTCCGCCTCTTCTATGAGAAGAACAAGACGCTGGTCCCCACGTGAGTGCCCCTCCTGGCGGCAGACCCCTGCCCGCTTCCTCTCTGCCCCAACCAGGCTGCCCTGTCAACGCTGTGTTCTGTGCCCCCAGCATCCCCCGGGAGACCTCAGCCCCGCTGAGACAGCTGCTCCTGGCTCTGCTTCAGCGCAACCACAAAGACCGCATGGACTTCGGTGAGTGCCGGCCTCCCGGTCCCCCTACTCCTTCTGACAGGCCCGGGGGTCAGGAGCCCTTCTAGCTCTTGGCCCTGGACCCCTCATCCTGTACCCCCAGCTTCCAGGTCCCCTGTGGCCACAGTGAGTGGGTTTCCCCGTTCCCACAGCTCCTTTCCCAGCTGCACAGATAGAAAAACCCCCACTTGTGCAACAGGCAGCGTTGCTGGGAACTGTCGGAAGGGTGGGTGGAGCCAGCCTGGACCACACTAGGGGTGCCAGATGTGTTCAAGAGCTGCCAGCTGGGGCTCTGTCTCCCCCGCGCCTGGTGTGAGGCAGCCAGGACAGGGGCCAGAGCCTGCAGGAGCTCAGGCCCACAGGAGGGGATGGTGGGGGCTCAGCCTTCACCCTGGGAGTTCTGGTGTCGGACCCTCCTGAGCCCTGGCCCAACTTTTCTCCTACAGATGAGTTTTTCCATCACCCCTTTTTGGATGCCAGTGCCGCTGTGAAGAAGTGTGAGTCCCCTGAGAGTTCTAGGACTCCTGTGCCTCCCTTCTCCCCATGGGCTTCCAGCCCCACGCCCACTTCCAGCTCCCCAGTCTTGCTCCAGTCTGTAGTCCCCAGGGACCCCCGAGGCCATGGAGTGGGCTTGAGCTCAGCTGACTTGGTGCAGTGGGATTGGGGAGGTGGGGGCAGGGGCCTCGCACAGGTCTTCTCCCTGGCGTCCTGGAGGGGGTGGGGTTGTCATGGGCAGGGTAGGAGTGTGCAGGGCCCGGGGAGCATCCCGTGCTGACGTGCGCTGACCCACACCCTCCCCCAGCCCCTCCTGTGCCCGTGCCCTCATACCCGAGCTCAGGGTCTGGCAGCAGCTCCAGCAGCAGCTCCACCTCACACCTGGCCTCCCCACCGGTGAGTCACGTGCAGGGTCGGGGCTACGGGCTCCTCTCCCTCGGCTTTGGGGCATGTAGGCGGCTGCAGGAACCCTGTTGGGGCTTCTGTCCTAGCCAGGCCCCCACATTTATTTCTGCAGTATAGTCTGGTGAGATGACACCAGACTTACACGTTCTGTGTGTGGACGTGGAGCGGTAGAAGTGGGTGAAGTCCCCTTTCAGGCTCCTCCGCTCGTGTCCCGGTGGCTGACCTGATGGCTGTCAGTGGGCTGCATCAGCTCTGAACCTTCTTGTGCATGGGTGGACACGGACAGGGGCCCCGGGCAGGATTGTGTGCAGGGGTCCCTGTGTCCTGGGATCTGATTCCTGCAGCCCACGTTCCCAGCACGGGTGGGGTGAGGTCTGCCGAGGTTGTGCGCGGGGTTGGGGGCGTTGGGACTTGAACCTCTACCTGTTCATCTGTCCGTCCTGCTAGGCAGGGACCAGGGCTGGACTGGTGGCGGAGAGAACACCTCTCTGATGCCCCGTCTGCTGAGCCTGGCACAGGGCTTGCGCACAGGCAGCCTTGCCCCCTGTACCTGTCCCCAGTGTGCCAGACTGTACAACCCTCCACAGGACGGAGGCAGAAGTGGAGGGTCGCCTGAAAGGGGCTCTCCCTGGAGCTTGTGGGAGTGAAGCGCCTCCTCACCCTGGGGGGCAGGTGGCTCTGTGAGATGACTGTCCTTGTGGGGAAGTCACAGGCGAGGCGTGACGCGGTGGGGAGAAGATCATGCAGAGCCCTGGCCTCGTCCCCAGCAGCCCCGCTTCCCCCAGGCCCTGGGCCTGAGTCTCAGCGGGCTTCCCTCTGACCCCCAGTCCCTGGGGGAGATGCAGCAGGAGCTCCAGAAGACCCTGACCTCCCCGGCCGAGGCCGCCGGCTTCCTGCAAGGCTCCCGGGACTCAGGCGGCAGCAGCAAGGACTCATCCTGTGACACCGACGACTTTGTCATGGTCCCGGCCCAGTTTCCAGGTAAGGGCCCCCCCACGGGGTGGGCAGGGGGCTCATTGCAGATGTGCCAGACATACCCCTAAGAAGGGACTTGGAAGCTCCCACCCCAGATACGCTTGGTCATCAAGTCAGAGCTGCGTCCTGCCTTTGGCCATGCACAGGGCCTGTGCCCCGGAGTGTCCAGATCGTCCAGAGCACCTGGCCATCTGTATCTGAGTTATAGCCTATGCCCTGCAGCCCTTCCAAAGCCCTGTCCTGGGGTCCTCAGTTCCTCTCCTGACCCTAGATGCTGGCGTGTCTCTCGCTGGCCCTGGCCACCAAGACTGCTGAGATGGGGCTGGGTGGGAGCCAGCCCTGGTGTCCAGTGGGGCACCCTGAGCCTGTCAGCTTGGCTCTGATGCAGAGGAGGGGCCTGGTACCCAGCCAAGGGCATCGCAAGGAGGAGGCAGCAGGAGGGAAGGTGGGAACCTGAAGATCTGGGAGGAGGGGCAGACCCAGATTGGAAGGTGTGGACACCCGGCCTGAGGTTGGCTGAAGGCTGGTATGCAGGGGAGGTTCCAGGGTCTCCTTTAGAGCCCTGAGTCCAGACAGGCAAAGGGAGGTGGCAATGTGAGTGCCAGAACAGGGACAGGAGAGCGCTGGGGCCCCACATGGCCCCCACCACCCCAGGAGGAGGTGTCTAGGTCCAACCTGACTCATTTCCTGTCCACAGGTGACCTGGTGTCTGAGGCAGCAGGTGCCAAGCCACCACCGGACAGCCTGATGTGCAGTGGGTAAGCATCCCCCAGCCCCGTGCCCCTTGCCCCCTGTTCTGCGGGGAGGGCAGCGCCTGCTCTCAGGTTATCTTTAGACGCTCCGGGTCAGAGTTTGGGCAGGGCCAGGTCTGCTGTGCCCAGTGCAGGGTGGAGTCTTGAGGGTGATACCAGAGTCCATGTGCACGTTTGTCCTGAGTGGGGGCTGCCTATTGCCCTGTCCGCAGGAGCTCGCTGGCAGCCTCTGCAGGCCTGGACAGCCGTGGCCGGACCCCGTCTCCTTCCCCGCCCTGTGGCAGCTCCCTTAGCCCCTCAGGGTAAGTGGGGCGGGGCCACCTAGGCTTCCCTTGGCGTCACAGGACGCCAGCCAGCGCCAAGCCGGGCCATGCAGGAAGCCGTCATGTCCAGAGGCTGGGCAGGCTGCCAGGCCCCTCATGGGTGGTCCGGCGGAAGGGAGGGTTTGTGGTGGGAAGGATGCAAGGTTGGGGCTGGGGCTGTAGAAACTGCCAGAGACCAGTGTCATCAGCCCTGCTCCCCGAGCTTGTAGGGCCACGGGGGCAGGTATGCCCAGAGCCCACAGGAGCAGCCCACTCACTGTCCTCTGTCCCCTTCCCACTGGCTGGTCCCAACCAGAAGCCACCTGAGTGCAGAGTAGCGGGGAGGAAGTGCCCACAGAGCCCTGGTGCCCCTGGAAGCGGTAGTGGCCATGTGCGGAGACAGGGAAGCAGGTGGCTGCAGTGGCCTCTGTCCCAGGATATTGGGCCTGGGCTTCAGCCCAGTGCCCCGCCTGCAGTGACCCCGACCTCTCTCTGCCCACCACAGCCGGACCGGCACGTTCTCCAGCAGCAGATGTGGGGCCTCTGTCCCCATCCCAGTCCCCACGCAGGTGCAGAACTACCAGCGCATTGAGCAGAACCTGCAGTCACCCACGCAGTATCAGACAGCGCGGTGAGTGCAGGGCCCCCTCACTGGCCAGGCTCGTCTGTGGTAAGGACCCCACCTGGGTGGTGCAGGGCCATCTCTCAAGCACAGTTGTGCAGGCTGAGCACTGCGTAACTGTCAGTGCCACCACTTGCTTCGTGGACTTTCTGGCACTCTAGCTGTATGGTGACTGCTTGTGTTTATAAAACTGATGGTGATTTGTGTTAGGTTCCAAAAGAGAGTGGGAAGGGGTACTTTTTAAATTAATTCCCAGAAACCCCTCTGAGTTCGCAGTCACCCTGGCAGGGACCGGGGACCCCCAACTGGTTTTGGCTCCTGGTGAGGCCCATTATTTGAATGGAGGGGGACAGACAGTGTGGCATGCTCGTGGCCCTTGAGCGTGGCTGGGGACCTCACACCTTGTACCTGCTTGTCCCCAGGTCCTCTGCCATCCGCAGGTCAGGCAGCACCAGTCCTTTGGGCTTTGCACGGGCCAGCCCATCACCCCCGTCCCATGCTGAGCACGGAGGCGCCCTGGCCAGGAAGCTGTCCCTGGGTGGGGGCCGGCCCTACACACCGTCTCCCCAGGGTGAGCCTATATACTCTACTGCTGGGAGACCCAGCATCTGAGCTGGGACTGGGTGTCTCCACCCTGGGGCAGGGGAGGGTCTTGCTCTCCATCACATGTTGACCCTGGCAATTTCTCTTTCCCCCAAGTCGGAACCATCCCTGAGCGGCCAGGCTGGACCGGAGCACCTTCCCCTCAAGCATCTGAGATGCGGGGTGGCAGGTCCCCTCGTCCAGGTGGGTGCAGCTCCAGCCTGATTGATGGGTTTGAGGGTGGAGCTGGGGAGGGGCACAGGAGCTGGGCTGACCTCCCTGGGCTGGCCTGTCACTGCTTAGAACAGTGGTTGTCTTCCTGTCCACAACCATCTTGTTTTTTTTAAGATTTACTTAAGTATAATTTTATTTCTTTATTTTTGGTTATGCTGGGTCTTATGGTGCTGTGCAGGCTTTTCTCTAGTTGTGGTGAGCATTTGTGCAGGCTTCTCATTGTGGTGGCTTTTGTTGCGGAGGACAGGCTCTTTAGTAGTTGCAGCACACAGGCTCAGTAATTGCAGTTCCTAGGCTCTAAAGCACAGGCTGATTAATTGTGATGCACAGGCTTAGTTGCTCCGCAGCACGTGGGATCTTCCTGGATCAGGGATCAAACCCAGGTCTCCTGCTTTGGCAGGTAGATTCTTTACCGTTGAGCCACCAGGAAAGCCCCCATAATCATCATTTCTTATGAGTTGTGAAGAGAGAAAGAAAATTCCATAAGACTGTTTAACAAGCGCCAGCCTTCAGGTTATGGAGGCTGACTACGGGGTTCAAATTCAGCCCATACTCCTGTCATGCTGTGTGACCTTGGGCAGGTGTCTCAGTGTCTGTGCCTATTTCCAGGTACACAGTAAAGCATGGGTGCAGTGTGGCTTGGGTGACTGTGAGGGTAAAGGGAATCCTGAGCAGACTGGGGGCCTTCATACACAATTGGTTGGTGGTGTGGGCCTGTCCAGGCGTCCGTGGACGGCTGTGACTGGGCCCATCCTGTCCCCTCCCAGGCTCCTCTGCGCCTGAGCACTCTCCCCACACCACAGGGCTGGGCTGCCGCCTGCACAGCGCCCCCAACCTGTCCGACCTGCATGTCGTCCGTCCCAAGCTGCCCAAACCCCCCACGGACCCACTGGGGGTAGCGTTCGGCCACCCGCAGGCCAGCCCCCCTCAGCCCTCCCACGGACTTCAATCCTGCCGGCCCCTGCGTGGCTCACCCAAGCTGCCCGACTTCCTGCAGCGGAACCCCCTGCCTCCTATCCTGGGCTCCCCCACCAAGGTATCAGGGCCCCAGACCTCCAGGGGCTGGGTGGGAGGGATGCTGTACTTGTCCCACGTGCCTGGGCCACTGGGCTTTCTCCCTGGTGGGATTCCCGCAGGACATGAGGGTCCCCAGAAGCCGGAGGTGAGCCTGCATGCTCCAGGACAGCCGGGCCTGCCCTCTGCACCCAGATCTTTTGCCCTGGCTGGTGGCTGACTCCATAAATCTCCCCATTTACACGCGGAGTGCCGCGATGAAGACTGGCCCCAAAGGCCTTGGCCCTTGATGGGAAGTATCTGACCCCGGTCCAGCATCCCGAGCACCAGAGAACCTAAGCTGCCGCCATGGGCAGATGACTTAGTTCAGCCCTTGCTTCAGTTTTTCTGTCTGTGAAGCGGGGCTAGTACCTCAGCCAGCTGATGGTGTCTGTGTCAGGGCATAGGTGCACACATGTGTGCCTGGTGTGGTACATGTCTGCATGTGTGCCTTTGTTCCAGCACAGGACAGAGTCAGCCACACAGAAGTCTCACTTCTTTGCTGTGAAGACTTGGGTCAGTGAGGGTTGGGCCTTTGCGGAGGTATGGGGCCTTGCAGATTCAGGCCAGCACTGCTAAGCCTGTCAGGATGTTAGCGTTACCAAGCAGGTCATTCTCAGCACCTTCCCTGCCCCTCCTAGACTGTGCCCGCATTCGAGTTCACCAAGACCCCCAGCTCCCAGAACCTGCTGACCCTCCTGGCCCGGCAAGGCGTTGTCATGACACCACCACGGAACCGGACGCTACCCGACCTCTCTGAGGCGGGGCCCTTCCAGGGACAGCAGCTGGGCCCTGGCCTGCGGCCCACAGAGGACACCAAGGGCCCCTTCGGAAGGTGAGTGTTGAGGATTCCCCCAACACTGCCTGGGGAGGTGAGGCCCAACCTGCCTGCTGTTTGCCTGCACCTCACTGCCTCCACCACCACTTCTGAGCCTCAGTTTGCACATCTGTTCAATGGGTGACAGTAACTGCCTGGAATGGGCGGGGCTGGGTACGCTGACCAGGCTGTGAGGCTCCCCAGGCCCTGCTTGTGGGGTGTAGGGGGCCAGCCCTGGGCAGTGGGTAGACTGGTACCCCCAGGGCGGCTCATGGTACCTCTACCACCCTTCGCCCTGCAGGTCCCTCAGCACTGGCCGCCTCACAGATCTGCTCCTTAAGGCTGCGTTTGGGACGCAGGCTCCCGACTCAGGCAGCACGGACAGCCTGCAGGAGAAGCCCATGGAGATTGGTGCGCCAGAGGGGGCCAGTGGGGAGTTCTCTGGGAAGTGGGGGGGCCATGGCGAGAGGAACCTGAGCGCCTCTTCTCACTCCCCCAGCGCCCTCTGCTGGCTTCGGAGGGAACCTGCACCCAGGAGCTCGCGCTGGGGGCGCCAGCAGCCCTTCCCCCGTAGTGTTCACAGTGGGCTCGCCCCCCAGCGGGACCACGCCACCCCAGGGCCCCCGCACAACCATGTTCTCAGGTGAGAACTGTCTGGTGGCCTTAGAGCTGCAGTGAGTCAGTGGCCCACGCCATCCTTCAGGAAGCAGGAGGGGTGGTGGCTGATGGCACCAGTGGAGCAGGGATGATAACCCTGGGCACCGGGGCACCACCCCCATGCTGAGGCCCTGGGAGGGTCCTCCCGGTAGGGTAGGGTCAGGGGTCTAGGGCTCAGAGCTGCCTCTGGGCGGGCACAGGTCATGCAGACAGGCCTCTGCAACCCCAACCTCTGAACTCGAGGGTTCCACCTACAGTGGATGGAGGCCCAGGAGTGGTGAGGCCTCCACTATGGGCTCTACTCCCTGGAGAGAGAGGAGCCGGGTGGTGGGGACCAGACTTTGCGTCTCAGAGTGGCAGAAGATTGGTGGGGAAGGGGCAGCCGTGATGGGGGACCCTGCTCACCAGCCCTCTCCCCACAGTGGGCTCCTCCAGCTCCCTCAGCTCGGCCGGCTCCTCCTCTGCCCGCCACCTGGCGCCTGGGGCCTACAGTGAGGCCACCCTTGAGGTCCCCGCCCCTGGCCACTGCTGCAGCTTTGCCGACCCTGTCACCGCCAACCTGGAGGGGGCCGTGACCTTCGAGGCCCCCGACCTCCCCGAGGAGACCCTGATGGAGGTGAGGGCTCAGGCCGGGGTGAGGCCCTGCCTGATCTCTGGGCAGGGCTGGTCACGGGGCTGTCAAGGTCCGTCACTCACCCACCCCATCTCCCCAGCAAGAGCACACGGAGATCCTGCACAGCCTGCGCTTCACGCTCGTCTTTGTCCAGCACGTCCTAGAGATCGCGGCTTTGAAGGGCAGCGCCAGCGAGGCGGCCGGGGGCCCTGAGGACCAGCTGCAGGAGAGCGTGGTGGCCGACCAGATCAGCCTGCTGAGCCGCGAGTGGGGGTGGGTGTGCCCAGCGGGTGCCCAGTGGGGAGGCCGCCTGGGGCGTGGGCCCCCTCTGACATATCCGTGCCGCCCTCCAGTTTTGCAGAGCAGCTGGTGCTCTACCTGAAGGTGGCTGAGCTCCTGTCCTCGGGCCTGCAGACCGCCATCGACCAGATCCGGGCTGGCAAGCTCTGCTTGTCGTCCACCGTGAAGCAAGGTGAGTGCGGATGGCTTGGGCTCCCAGCAGGGTCGGGGCAGGAGGCTCTGAGCTCGTGGGGAAGACAGGGAGGGTGAGGTGATGCAGGAGGCCTCTCTAAGGCTACCTGGTGCAGGCCCCACCCAGGTGGGATAACAGCCAGGGGGATGGTGGAAGGCCAAGTGCAAAGGCCCTGAAGCAGGGCCCTGTGTGTCTGGGGGTGGGAAGGCACAGTGTGCATTGGTGGGGCAGAATGCATAGAAGGTGGGGTCAGCAAGCTGCCCCGGGGGTGGAGTGAGGGGCTTTTTGCCTGTTGGTCCCCACTCCTGCAGTCAGCCTGAGCTGCAAGGCCCCCTCCTGCAGTGGTGCGGAAACTGAACGAGCTGTACAAGACCAGCGTAGTGTCCTGCCAAAGCCTGAGCCTGCGGCTGCAGCGCTTCTTCCTGGATAAGCAGCGGCTCCTGGACCGCATCCAGAGCGTCACTGCTGAGAAGCTCATCTTTAGCCACGCAGTGCAGACGGTACGACCTGCGGGACCCCGCGTGGGGAGGAGCTGGGAGAGTGGTCCAAGGAGTGGGCAGGGCTGGTTGATGGCCACAGCTCTGCCAGACTGCAGAGGGTGTTGCTCCACCATGCTGTCTACTCTGCCAACCAGTGATACCCAGGCCCCCTCCAGCCCCAGCAGGGAGCCCAGAGCTCACCTGAGCTTAAGCCCCACAGTGTGACTCCATTGTCCAAGTGTATCTCTGGTCACATCCCTCTCTAAACTCAGTTTCCTTACCAGGGAAACAGGGGACCTGGTTTTGAAGTCTCTTCACAGGCGAGTTGGTTTCTTCTGCAATGGAAGAAACCTGTGCAGGCATCTAGCTTGGAAGACACAGCGTGAAGACAGCTGGCGGCATGGAGGGGCCCTGCTCAGTGTTCTGCCTCTCTTGCTCTTCAAAAAGAGTGGCTTCTAAAGCAATCTATGGTTTTTGAAAAAAGTCACTTGTAGTAAAAGCAACGTTTGAATAAACATTTGGGAAAAGTCTGCCTTCTCATCCCCAAACTCCTGGGGTGATTGTTGCTAAGTTGTGCCATCGCTGGCCCGCACTGATAGTGACTGGGACCATGTCCGAGGAGCTCTCCCCAGTGGCCGACCTGGGGGCAGAGCTAGCCACCCTCGGGGGTCTGACCTGTAACCCCGACTGCCTGAGGTGAGCGAGCATCTGTTTAGGCCTCACGTGACTTGGATGGTGCCTGCACTACCCTGCCCCGTCACTCATGCCCTCCAGCCTGCAGGCAGTCAGCTCCGGGTCCTCCTACCCTGTTGGGGGGCAGCCAGACCCAGCCTCTACCCTTGCCCGGCAGGTGCAGTCGGCTGCCCTGGACGAGATGTTCCACCGCCGGGAGGACTGTGTCCAGCGCTACCACAAGGCCCTGCTGCTCATGGAGGGGCTGCAGCAGATTCTCACGGACCAGGCGGACGTGGAGAACATCGCCAAGTGTCAGTGCTGCTGGGCCTGGGGGGAGCGGGAGGGGGCAGCCGGGCACCCACTCATTGGGTACTCTCTCTCCCTCCCTCACTGCAGGCAAGCTGTGCATTGAGCGGAGACTCTCGGCCCTGCTGACTGGCATCTGTGCCTGACCTCTTGGAGGCCCGGCCTGTGGTGCCGAAAGGACCGGACCTTCTCTGCAGATCCATGGGGCGGGGAGCAGTGTGCTGGCCGGGCTAAAAGAGACAAGCCTGTGGCCTTGACACTGCTTGCTGGTGCTGGGGAAAGGACCTTGGCTCCCCACCCAGCGACCAGAGCCAGGCCTCAAGCCACATCTCCATCTCCTGGGCTCCTCTGCCGTGGACTTCAGGGTGGTGGAGGGCCCCACCCAGAACCTCAGCATAGGCCAGTTCCCTGGCCTGGCTGACGGGCAGAACTCCTAGCCCAGCCAGCAATCTGAAGTTTTCTCTCAGCTGCCTTGATGGCAGGTGGGGATGCGTGGGCATCCCCCGACCCCACCCAGACCCCAGGGCTGTCATGTTGAAGACAGAGGCCCTGAAACCATGATGCCCACTCAAGCCAAAGCCGCCAGGCCTGCCCAGTGGATCCACCCAGGAAAAGGTGTATCCTCCTGGCTCCCTCCTCTGCCCTTCCCCGAGACCACCACCCAGCTTTGTGAATCACCCAGCACTTTATGCAGGCGGACTGGACCCGGGGCTGCCACTTGGTCCTGGCTGTTGCACTATGAGGCGTGTGTGCACACCCGTATTCTCATGTACGTGTATAAACAGCCCCACGAGCACATGTTCTGTGCCCGCCGCCCGGGACCCTCTTCGGGAGACAGCCGTCTTATTTAAATGTTCTTTTAGGGACGGACAGTACGAAGCACCGAGCTTCCAAAACCCAGCACAGACGTTGCAGTCTTTCACATTTTTCTCCTAAAACGTGTCTTATTTTCCGTAACTTTTTTTTTTTTAAGAAATCTCATACGAGTTGATGTTTCATTTTGAAAGGGTGGGAACAGGGCAGGGACAGCCTTGGCAGCGATGTCGAGACCTGGGGGGTCTGATGGTGCTAGGCGCGTGTGGTCTGCGCTTAGCTGTCTGCCCCACCCTCACCCTCACTTCCTGCCTGAAGATGGTGGGCAGGTGATGACCGTATTAGTGCAAAAGCCTCCCAGTCCAGCTTTCACAGTAGGTTTTAACATCAAGTCACCCCCCACACACCCAGGTCCTGGCCACATTTGAGGGGTTGGCGGAAAAGCCCTCATCTAGGCCCTAGGGTGCCCTTCCCTGATCTGCCCACCCTGCCCAACTCCTCTCAAACCTGTTCACAAGAATGCAGAGGGGGCCCCAGTCCATCACCCACAGCTTTGAGGTCTCACCCCAGGCCCAGGTGAAGACCCTCATTTTCTCTCTCGGTGATACTTGAAATCTTGCCTCTGTGCTTGGACCGAAAAGCCGCAAGCAGCCCTGGGACCCCTTTGTGTCTCATCACCAGTGACTTGAGTTTCTCCTCCAATGCAGAATGTGTTCGTATTTATTGCTTTATGATCAGCTGGAATCAGGGCCCACTGGGAGGCCAGCGCCATGGGAGTAGCCACTTGCAGCTCTGTTCGCTGCCAGCCTCCCAGGGCACAGGGTGCGTGCTGCCAGCCTGTCCTTTTCTCCATGACACAGCTCTCCCCTTGATCTACCTTAAAAGACGTTTTGTGTGACCCCCACATACCTTTATGTTAATTGTGTAATATCAATTTAAGGAAATAAACGTCTGGATTTGTTGAGCTGCTGTTACTGATGGGTTGTCACTCTCTTGCTCTGTCACCTCCTTTCTTGGTCCCCCCCATCCCCATGTCCTGCAGCATCACCTGGCGATTGGGGATCAGGCTCAAGGCAAGGCTGCGGAGCTCAGTCTTCTGGGGCTTCATCAGCAGCCAAACCATAACAGCAGCCACAGCATTTCCATGCCAGGAGGGTCCCCCGCTTCACATCTGTGTGGGTGTGAGAGGCTGTGGTTTTAATTTGCACTACCCTAATGGTTAGTGACCCCGAGTGTCTTCTCACAGGTCTGTCAGCAATTTCTAGATCTTTTCTGTTTTAAGTTTCTTACCCATCCTTGATTTGGATGGTTTCTCTATTGTTGAGTGGTAAGGTTTGCATTTTTAGACTACATATTGTTTCAGTAGGTTAAAAATAATTCATTGTTACCAAAGAGGCTAACCACAATGTGAGACAAAAGTTCCTGGAAAGGTAGCCTTAAGAGGAAGTGGAGGTGGGGCCCAAAAGGCCGGGTCCCAGCAGGGCTGCTTCAGTCTGGCTTCCTGGAGTGCATGCTCCCTTCTCTGTAGACAGGAAGGGTCGTGCTGGCGGAGAGGCTGCCCCTTCCGTTCTGTGGGCCTCCCCCGTATGTTAGAAACGCCAAAAGAGGATTAAGACAGCCATGGCATTTTGTTGTCACATTAATAGACTTCATTTCTTGCAGCAGTTTTAGGTTCACAGAAACACTGTGCAGGAAGTAACAGAGAACTCACACACATTACTCCCTCTCCCCCTCTGCCCCCTTCACTGCCCCATTAATAACTTGCATTGGTGGGATTCACCGGTTACCACTGTTGAACCGACATCAACACGTCATCACCCAGAGTCCACGGTTTACGTTGTGATTTGCTCTCGGTGCACATGCTGTGGGTTTAGATACGTGTACGGTGATGTACCGTTTCAGTATCATTTCACTGCCCTGAGAAATCCTCTGTGCCCTGTGTTCATTCCACCAACATCAATCCCTATCCCTTTACTGTCTCCATAGTTTTCCAGCCTCTTCCAGAATGCTGGAATCACACAGTGTGTAGTTTATTCACAGTGGCTTTTTCATGGCTTGATGGCTCATTTCTTTTCAGTGCTGATGATACCCCCGTCTGGAGGTACCAAGTTTATCTGTTCACCTACCAAAGGATGCCCTCTGGCTTCTGTGTCAGTATTTATAGGTGAAGCTGCTATAAATATCCCTGTGCAGGAGCCTGACAGTAAGGAGTGCCCAGGAGGACTGGCTGGGCCTGGGGCTGCAGCAAGCACACAGGAGGGACTGGCTTGCTTTCTGTAGACCTTGCATTGCACGTTCTGGCATGCTCACAGGGACCCTCAGCTAGGAGGCCCAACTCAGGGGCCTGTCCCACTTCAAACTGTCCCCTGGGCACCTATCCCAACCTCACAGGCTTTAATGTGCACTCCATAGGTCTGAGATGGCGAGATCAGAGCTGCTGGCGTCGATGAGGGAGCAGGCATGCTTGGCACTTCCATGGCCAGTTTGCAGGAAGCCGCCTCTGTGGCCTTTTCCTTTCATTCCGTCTTACCTGATGCAGGACCCGAGAGCAGGGCCCCAGGCTTCTGTGGTCCTGCTGACTCAGGCCCCCCGCCCCCAGGCACAACTCAGGGTCTTGGACCTGCCCCTGAGACTGCCCTCACCCCGCCCCGGGTTTCCGTTCCAGCACATTGGGCTTCTTGGTTCACTCGGGGAGGGAGAGGCTGACTGACCTCCAGGACACAACCCAGAGTCCCCATCACTGAGTTTCAACAGCTCTCCTCAGCAGCTCTAGCTCCTCTGCCATTTCAGCCATCACAGTTGCCCAGGTCATGCGCTCACACGAGCAGCTCAGCCTGGGCCCCCGTATCCGTCTGCAAGTGCCAGAGCGGGGCCCACGCCTCCGGAGCTGCAGAGGCTGAGAGCAGGAAAGAACCGGCCCCTGATAATGGGTCTCTGTCTATGGTAAGAGGTGAGGGGGGCTCTGTGTGAAAGTGCCCTGCTGCTTCTCAAGGCCACTCAGCCACTTGAGTTCCTAAGACCACACGTGACCTTGACTTTTACTCATGCCTGGAGTCCTCGTGCTGCTCTTTCTTCCCTTCCCCCAGAGGGATGGGCTGTCCTGAGGCCGTGGGGTCGGGGGGTTGTTTAGCACAGGTCAGCTGTCCCCTCCCATCTGCATGAGCTCTTGTCCAACCAGGTCTGACTTGTGTGCAGAGGAGGAGGCTGAGAAGAGTTTGATCCACAAAAGAATCCCTGGCAGCAGTCACGGATCTACTTTCTTTCTTTGTGGATTTGCTTGTTCTGGACATTTCATATAGAGTTGACCCATGAAAAACACGGTGGTTAGGGTCACAGACCCCTCAAGCAGTTTGAAAATCCATATATAACTGGACAGTTGGCTCTCTGTATCCATGGTTACACATCCGTGGATTCAACCACTGGCAGACTGAGTCGTACTGCAGTTCGGATTTAGTTACACAAACCCTGTGTAAGTGGAGCTGCATACTCAACCCTGCATTTTTAAAGGATCAACCGCACGTGGAGCCATGCAAGATGCGGCCTTTTGCGTGTGGAGGCCCCCATGTCCATGGGGACCAAGCAGGAGCAGGAGAAGAAGACCCGGAGTGGCTTCTCCCGCTGACCGTATTCTCAGGTACCCCCGACTGTAGCATGCACCAGTACTTCTGAGTCATTCTTCACTCGGCATTTACTACCTGATCACACACTCTCTGACTGTTGGTTTGTTATGACCTGTCCCCCCAGGAATGGAAGCTTCCTGTGGACAGGGGTTCTGCTCCTCATCTATTCCCAGCCTCTGGAGGCACCGGGAACCTAGCAGGTGCTCAGTAAATAGCTGCTGACCAAATGACCCACTCAGGGAGACATGAGGCCCATGCCTTCAGCAGCACTTCCTTCCACCTTCTGTGGATTCTGTTGCTCATTCCACCCACCCATAGTCTTCCAAACCCCACGCATGGATGAGTTTCCCAACTGTCTTCCACCAGTTCACGGGAGGTCATCACTCCCTGGAGCCTCGGCATGACTCACTCTTTCCCTGGCATTTCGGGACCTCTTGGTGTAAAATGGGGACAAGAAAACCTTCCTCAATGTTTCATGAGGATTGAATAAGCTAACATGCATCCGAGCCACTAGAACGGCACGTGGCACATAGCAAGTGCTTTCTTAGGACAGGTTTGTGGGAAGGCGCTGTCTGCATGCTGTTGAAAGACAGGCTCTCATTCCACATGCCAGGGCTTGCTGCTGTGAAACTTCAGGCAAGGGGCTCAGCCTCTTTGTGCCTCAGGTTCCTCTTCAGTAACGGGGAGATCCTATGGTGCTTCCTCCCTAGGGTGGGCGAAGGGACTGAATGAACTGACACATGTAACACGGAGCAGCGCCCGGGAGCGTTAGCTGCGAGGATGATTCGTTCGCTTTAAAATGGTGCATTCACAGTGCCACGAACCGGACGGGAGGCGGCGGCGGCGGCCGGGAACCCGGCTCCCGGCACCAGGCCCCGCCCCTAAACCACGCCCAATACCGCCCAAGCCCCGCCTAGTCCCACCCCCGACACCAAGGTCCGCCCCAAGCCACCTCGGCCCGCCTCGCCCAGAAGGACTTTTGTCCACGTCCGGCCGCCGTCCGGCAGTGCTCTCTACTTCCGCCTTCGCCCACGTGGTCAGGTTCGCGCTCAGTCCGCGGCTCCGTGAGTGGGGCCGGGTCAGGGCGCGCCCCGCTGGTCCCGGCGTGGGTGGTCGGGGTCTCCCCGACTCCCGAGGGAGAGCCGGCTGGGTGGGGCGAAAGGACGAAGGGGGAGCAGGAGGGACTAGGGAGGTCAGAGGTCAGCCTGGGGGTCAGGGACGTCTGAGGTTATCCGCGGGCAGGGCTGGAGCGGGAGAGGGTCCCAGGAAGGTTAGAGTCCAGAAGGGGCGGGGCTGGAGCGTGTCGGGTGGGCAGGGGGCGCGGGGAGTTCGGGAGGGGCGGGCTGGTGTGTAGGGGCCCCGGGGAGGTCAGGGATCTAAAGGGCCTGGGAGGGTGCGTCCCGGGGGAGGTCAGGGGTCGGGCGCGTGCCCCCTCACCCCCGCCACTCTCGGCACTGCATGGGGCTCCCCGGCCTGCGGGCGGCGGCCTGGGCCCTGAGGAGAGCCTGCGGACCGTGGACCCCGCACCTGGGACCGCGCCTCCTCTGGTAATGACGGTGCACTTGTCTGTGACCCTGGGGGTAGCACGCTGACCCCCACTGAGCCCGACTGCATGCCCGGCGAGCGCCAAGCCCTGATCGCGTTAAGTGCTGTCACTGCTCCGTTTCTCGGACAGGGAAACGAGGCCAAGTTAGTGGTTGGGCAAGATCTACAGTTAGTGCCCAGCTGGTGTTTGGACGCCGCGGTGGTCAGCCCAGGGTGTTTACCAGCCCATGCCGCCACCGTCACTCTTTCACTGTGTTTCCTTCTGTGTTGCTCACTGCCCCGCACCCTACCCCCACCGTGTCTTTTCAGTTTGCACCCGATGGCCGGGAACGGGGAGGCCCCTCTGCCCGTGGGAGCCAAACAGGAGCAGGCCAAGAAGGCCCGGAGTGGCTGGCAGGGCCCCACCAGGGTCTGGGAGGAAACAGAGCAGCAGGCCAAGAAGCTCAAGAGCAGTGAGGATGGGGAGCAGCAGAGGAAGCTGCCCAAGCGGAAGATCGTGCTGCTCATGGCTTATTCTGGGAAGGGCTACCACGGCATGCAGGTGAGGGCGCCCCGAGGGGCCTGCGCAGCTCTGACCTCTCAAGGCCACCATGTGCTTGGGGCAGGGACCTCAGAGTGACAGTTGCCCTGTGAGCCATCTCAGGAAATGGCAGAAAGCGAGGTCTCATTCTTCACCTATTCTATCGAGTGGTTCCCATCAAGTAAGATTCAAATGGAAGCAGCTTTGAGACTTGTGTCATCTATACATTGCTTGGATGCTTGTGGGGGGTGTTCACGAGCCTCCTAAGGTGATTAAGGTCCTAGGCCTGATGATGACCAAGCATTGTGGCCTCGGGCAAGTGACTGGAGCTCTCCGTGCCTCGCTTCCTCCTCTTTAAGATCACAGTCCTGGCATGAAGAGTCATTATTAGGCTGACTGATGCTGCTCACTAGGATTGGGACAGTGCCAGGGATGCTCAGAAGAGGCTGCTGTTTCTCTTTGTCAGAGTCGTGGAGGTGACAGTTTGCACGTGCATGGGCACATGAGAATTCCCTGCCCAGCCCCACCGTGCAGTCCTTTCCTGAAAAGCAGAAGGGTCTGGGTGCCCCGACAGATGCACGTGGGTTTTCTTCTTGTTCCTTGTGGTCAGCTCTGTGGCTCTTACACTTTGGTTTCTTGTTCTGTAAACTTCTTTAAGCTTGACTCCCAGGGAGTAATTCACTGCTGTGTAAGTATCTAACTGAAGCAGAAGTTTAAGAAAAGAATGCCCAACCTTACCAAGGGCTGTGGTAGCCTTTACTGTGAATAACAGTAGTAATGAGCTACTTCATTTCCTATTTCATTATTTTCTTTAAAGTACAAGGTTGCACCCATGAACCCAGTTTGATGACCACTGGTAGATTGTGACAGTGGGTGAAAACTGCTTCGGTCCCACTTAGTGGAACAAGCTAATCACCTTCGCTGCTCTTTGTGGTTATTTAAATGCTTTTTTGAGGGTGACTTTGATCACATGTGTTGTTGCCTTGTCGCTGACTTGAGAGTTTTGCCCATGTCTCATCATGTTCAGTTTGCCTCAGTTTCCTCATTAGGGGAATGAATGAAGGGTGGAGAGTGATGGTAGCTCATATGGAGACAGGACACGTCAGGATACGTGGAAGGGTTGTTATCCCTGTTTCCTAATACCCATGCCAATCGCTGGAGGAGCATTTACAGCTTCTTGCTGAGAGATTGGCTTACGGTGCCGTGGAGACTGTAAGGTGAACTTTGGGAAGAACCTTCCCACTGTGATGAGCCTTGGCGAAGTGCGTGTAGGACTGTGTCCCTTCCTGTCAAAGGTTTTCTTTGCAAATGTCAGGGTGGTGATCTCATCAATGTCATGGGATCCTGCAGGACTGGGCTGGGGTTACACTGCATCCCTCACCAACCGCATATTCCCATCTGTACCCACTAGATGCTGGTAGTACCCTGGGGTGGCTTCCTTCTTTAGTGGGGGGCCTGCCTCCCTGTAATGATGCAGGAGGGCATGCTCAGGACCTGAGGGGCGGGGTACCCTGGGGTGCTGGGGGAGGGGATTCCCTAGGGTGATGAGGGAGAGGAGTCCCTCTTTGGCCGGGTGCTGCAGACAGATGGGTCTTCAGCAGGAGGGTGCTGGTCTCTGACTTGTTATTCAGTCGTGTCTGACTCTTCGTGACCCCATGGACTGCAGCACGCCAGGCTCCCCTGTCCTTCACTATCTCTCGGAATTTGCTCACATCCACTGAGTTGGGGATGCTATCCAACCATCTCATCCTCTGTCACTCCCTTCTCCTCCTGCCCTCATCAGGGTCTTTTCCAATGAGCTGGCTCTTTGCGTCAGGTGGCCAAAGTGTTGGAGCTTCAGTTTCCAAAGAATATTCAGGACTGATTTCCTTTAGGTTGACTGGTTTGATCTTCTTACTGTCCAAGGGACTCTCAAGAGTCTTCTCCACCCAGCCCTAGTGGGGTTGCCCCCTCCCCACCACAGCAGTATTGCGCACGCCCTTGACCCCAGAGGGCAGCCTTGGACCCATGAGCCCAGCAGGTGTGTGGAATGCAGACTGAGGTCTCCTGGGGTCCTACCACTTGCTTCCTCTGCTCAGCTCCAGAAGAGACAGGTGTGGCTGGTGAGGAGCTGGGCCCCCAGGCACTGACCCTGCAACTTGAGGACTTCTGGCGACAGTACCAGCTTCAGGGGTGATGTCATCAACTGCACGCTGGCCTGGTGGTGTTGCTGACACGCTCATGACGTTACAGAGAAACTGTGTTAGAGCTGACTTTGCCTTGATAATTACTGTGAACACTTTGTTCATTTTTTTATTCACAAACTAAACCCATAGGAAATTATAAAGTTAAAAAAAAAGTCTTCTCCAGCATCACAGTTCGAAAGCATCAGTTCTTCGGAACTTAGCCTTCTTTATGGTCCAACTCTCATATCGGTACCTGACTACTGGAAAAGCCATAGCTTTGACTAGACGGACTTTTGTTGGCAAAGTGATACTTCTGCTTTTTAATATGCTGTCTAGGTTTATCATAGCTTTTCTTCCAAGGAGCAAGCGTCTTTTAATATCTGACTAGGTAGGGGGAAATATTGTCTCAGGTGAGGCCAATGTTGGCTGTCTAGGGTTGGAAATTTCTAGGACTGTGGGCACCCACAGGTGGCTTTCCTACTTCTCATAGGTCGGGGGACGAGCTGCAGGGTCTCTCCATGCCCACAGGTGTGGTCCCCACTTGCCAGGTGCGGGCACACCACGCACATCCCTCCCTGGACCAGCCCTGGCCTGGGGCCCCTTTCTGTGGGTCGTGACTGAGTGAAAAACAAGTTTTCTTCTCTTTTCCTCAGAGGAATGTTGGGTCCTCGAAATTCAAGACCATCGAAGATGACCTGGTGTCGGCTCTGGTCCGCTCGGGCTGTATTCCTGAGAATCACGGGGAGGACATGCGGAAGATGTCTTTCCAGCGCTGCGCCCGGACGGACAAGGTAGGTGCTGTCCCCACGTCCCCGGCAGGTGTGAGCAGCACCGCAGTCGCCTGTCTGTGGTTTGTGTTTGTCCTTGTCCCACTTTCCCTCTTAGTGTCTCTATCTCTCAAGATTCTCGTGGTCACAAATGACAGATGCACAGATCAAGCGAGTCTAAGTGGAAAGAAACATGTTGCCTTGTGCGACCAAGAAGCCAGGCCATTTCCGGCCCAGGTGTGGCTGGACCTAGGTGCTTGGAGCTACAGGGCCTGATGTCCTCTCTGCCTGTACTTTCTCTTTGGCTGCTCCTGCGGGTGGCGCAGTGGCCACGACATCTGCCTTAGAGCCAACCATCTCAGGCTCATGATACAAGCAGGACCATGTGGCCACAGAGGTGTAATATACAAATGGTTACTGCATTCATCCTGAGCACAGAGCTCGATCAGTTGTGTAACCAGCGCCCCATCCCCAAAGGATTCCTGCTGTTGCAACTCAGATAGTGACCTCTTCATTGCTCTGCCCTGGAGTTCTGTCATCTAACTTGCATTCTCTTTTTTTCCTAAGTCCTGGAGAATCACATCCAAGGTGGGACTTTATCTCCTATCTGTAGGATGTCATAGATTTGTTCCCTAAGTTTATGTTTTGTTGAGCTTCGAAGTTCACACTTGTAATGTTTTGTGAGTGGCACAGCGTTCACTCCCTTGTTATACAGAGCACTGTTCTCGTCTCTGATTATTCCCTTCAGATGCATTTCTAGAAGCAGAATTCCTCCGTGGAAAGACGCAGCGTGTGCGTGGTCCTTCTGCTGAAGAGACCAGCGTGCCGAGCGTCGTGCTCCAAGTGCAAGGCCCAGCTGGCCCTCCCACGTCTGCTTCCTTTGCAGGGCGTGTCTGCGGCCGGCCAGGTCGTGTCCCTGAAGGTGTGGCTGATTGATGACATTTTAGAAAAGATCAACAGCCACCTTCCATCTCACATTCGGATTCTGGGTAAGCCATGTGTCACCAGGGCTGCGCACCAGGTGGTGGCTGGTCCCAACAGGGACACGCAATTCCTTCTCTCGCCGAGTTTCTCTATTGTGGAGATCAGACAACCGAGCAGGTCCTCTGCAGTTGGTTGCAGTGGCTGTACGTCAGTTATAGAAAAGGACTGAGGACTCACGTCTCCTTCAGGAAGGGACACAGCCAGACAGACAGACGCGCCATCACTGTAGCACTTTGGCACCGCATGTGCCTTGTTTTAACCAAACGCTTGGGTATGAAAATCTGGATTCGATCAAATTAAAACAGGGGCAATTATTCCCTTTTGTAATAGGCCTGATAATGGGATTTCTAGGTCCTTTTCTTTTTTTAATCCAGTCTGACTCTCTGCCTTTTAGTGGTGTATATGTGCCATTGGTGTTAATAATTATTATAATGTGTGCTGGGATGGCTGGGTGAAGATCTTGCCTCCTGTTTCTCTCTGTCTCATCTGTTACTTTGTTCCCCTCCTCTGTTTCTCCCTCCTTTTGGATTAATTGATGTTTCTTAAAATTGCTTTTAATTATCACTTTGGGCTTCCCTGGTGGCTCAGCTGGTAAAGAATCTGCCTGCAATGTGGGAGACTTGAGTTTGATACCTGGATTGGGAATATCCTCTGGAGAAAGGAGCGGTTTGGTTAGTTAATGCTATGACTCACTATAGTTTTGTTTGTTTGTTTTTTTAAGTGATTGCTTTGGGGTTTAAATTTAAAGCAAGAGTTGGCAAACTTTTTCTGCAGAGGGCCAGAGGGCTGCAAAAGTCCTGTCTTGACTCTTGCGACCACATGGACTGTAGCCTGCCAGGCTCATCTGTCCATGGTATTTCCTAGGTAAGAATACTGGAGTGGGTTACCGTTTCCTTCTCCAGGGGATCTTCCTGATCCAGGGATCAAACCTGTGTCTCCTGCATTGGCAGGCAGATTCTTTACCACTGAGTCTCCAGGGAAGCCTGAATTTACTTTTAGTATAATATAGTTTTGTTTTTATTACACTGTGGTCTTTCTCTCCCTGGTAGGGTAATCCCTCTTGAGAACCTCCTCCTAGAGCCAGTCCTCTTAAAGTCCCATTTGATGCTTCTTAACAGTCATTTCCCTAGGGAATATTCTAATGTTTGCCATGGGTTATTCTCCAGTTTTGCTAAAACAATACCAAATCCTGTGCACAATTGCAGCTGTTTACACTGCTTCTGTAACATGACACAACACGACCATTAACAGCCCAGCTGTATGGTCGACTGCCAGCCTCCCCCAGCCTCTTGAAGATTATGTTCCACACAATGGAAATTATGTGCTAAAGCATATTTGTGATGCTCAGTGTCGACCGAAATGAATTCTTAAAGCAAGACAAAAAACAAAAATAAGATTACCCCAAATCAAACATAACAGCAGAAACAGATGGTGGCGAGCACAGGGAAGGTGCAGCCTTGAACTGGCAGTGGCGGGCAGAGGGGCAGGGGCAGGCTGGAGGCGCTGGCTGCTGTGGAGGGCTGGCGGGGGGCGGGCATCGAATCACCCCTTGAAATATGAAGCCAAAGTTGGCCTTTAAGTCAGGCTCCTTGTGAGGCTGACTCCTTGCAACTTGGTTGTGCCTCCAGCGTGAGGACAGCCATGCGGCAGGGAGCATCCAGGCCACGGGGGACTTCCTGGTCCCCAGCTCCCAGAAACCATCCCCACCAACAGTTCTCGCCATCCTTGTAGAAATTTTCTGTACAGATATAGACATAATCTCTATATATGTATTCCTGTCACAAAAAATTCCCCTTTCTGTAGTTCTCCATTTGCTTTTCTTTCTTTATAATTTCTTTTTTTGTTGCTGTTGTCGCTCTGGGTCTCCATTGCTGCGAGGGCTCGCTCTAGCTGTGGCAGGTGGGGACTGTACTCTCAATTGCAGTGCACAGGCTTCTCATTGCGGTCGATTCTTTTGCTGAGAGTACAGGCTCTAGGTGCGCAGACTCAGTAGTTGTGGTGCACGAGCTTAGTTGTCCTGAAACGTGGGATCTTTCCAGACCAGGGATTGAACCCACGTCTCTTGCATTGGCAGGCAGATTTTTATCCACTGTACCACTAGGGAAGCCCCATTTTGCTTTTTTTTTTTTTTTCCACTTAATGGTTAAATATTTTTGGAGCTCCTGCCAATACAATGAGCCCTCAGCCATGAGGCCTCCGGTCTGGGTGACGTGCCACCTGCTCTGCGGGCCTGCCTCTCATTTCTTCCTGCAGATGTCTAGGAGCCACTGATGGCTTTCCTATTGCTGGGCTTTTTAAGCTTCTTTTGCTGTTGATCACACTGCTGCCCCTGGGCTCACCTGCAGAATGGCTTCTGACCCATGGGTTCCGAGTCAGGGTCACCGGCTGGTGCTTTGGTCTCCATGGCAACTGTTCCGGGTCCCCCTGGGATCCTAGAGGCAAGAGCAGGATGCCCAGCACCTTGGCCGACCCTGGGTTCTGACAGATGCCTGAGAGTTGGCTGTACTGGTTGGTTTGGTTCTGAGACGGAGTGTCTGGTGGACTGAGGGTTTAGCACATGGAGCCAGGTCCCGCTCGGGCTCATCTGGGTTTGGGAGGCTAGGTGCCAGCGCTCAAAGCTGGTCATGGTGTCAGTCTGTCCTCATCACTTCCTCTGCCCCCAGGACTGAAGAGGGTCACGGGCGGCTTCAACTCCAAGAACAAGTGCGACGCCAGGACCTACTTCTACATGCTGCCCACATTTGCCTTCGCCCATAAGGACCACGACTTGCAGGACGAGACGTACCGACTGAGTGCGGAGACGCTGGGGCGTGTGAACCGACTCCTGGCCTGCTACAAAGGCACCCACAACTTCCACAACTTCACCTCCCAGAAGGGGCCCCATGAGCCCAGTGCCCGGCGCTATATCCTTGACATGTTCTGTGAGGAGCCCTTTGTGCGTGAGGGCATGGAGTTCGCTGTGATCAAGGTCAAGGGCCAGAGCTTCATGACGCACCAGATCAGGAAGATGGTGGGGCTTGTGGTGGCCATCATCAAGGGCTACGCGCCTGAGAGTGTGCTGGAGCGCTGTTGGGGGGAGGCCAAGGTGGACGTGCCCAAAGCGCCGGGGCTGGGCCTGGTCCTGGAGCGGGTGCACTTTGAGAAGTACAACCAGCGCTTCGGCCACGACGGGCTGCACGAGCCACTGGACTGGGCACGGGAGGAGGCAGAGGTCACAGCCTTCAAGGAGCAGCACATCTACCCCACGATCATCAGCACTGAGCGCCAGGAAAGGTCCATGGCCCAGTGGCTGAGCACCCTGCCTATGCATGACTTCAGCGCCACTGCCCACGCTGCGGCTGGCCTAGGCACCAAGGTGGGGCTGGGGGCTGGGGACCACGGGGACCATGGGGCCTGGTGCTGGCCTTCCCAGGAGCTCAGCCAGGCGCTTGTCCACACCTGTAATTGATTGCACCCATTCTATAGATGAGCAAGCGTAGGCGCCAAGAGCTGCGTCAGTCCTCCAGGGTCACAGCAGCAGCAGGAGCAAAGGCCAGGGCAGAGGTTCTGGTGGCTGGCTCACCTGCTCTGTGCTTGGTGACCCCAGGTGAGGAGCACACTCAGTGGCCCATCTTCTCAAGTGTGAGATGTAGGTGATACTAGGACATCCTTCTCTGGCTCATGTACTTGGTCGGTATGCATGTGTCTGACTCCAGAATGTGGGATCGTTTGGGCCTAGGACACTGAGCAGCCCAGTGGTGTTCTCGCCCAGGACGGTGCTCCTGTCCAGGCCCATGGTGCTGCCTTCCATCTGCGGGGTAATGCAGGCTGATGCAGACCCTGCATTGTGGCCCAGCTCCCAATCAGGCTGCTCTGCTCAGCAAGCAAGGGAGCCAGGCTTGCTGTCAAGTATCTTCCAGGGCCCTGGCTCAAAGTGTGACTCATCTGTTACGTAACTACCAACCTTATGTTAGAAGGAGAATATCCATGACTCAAGGTGCTGGAGCTAAAAGTTAACATTTTAACTTTAGTTCTTAATTCTTTACCCTGCAGTGAGGGAGGTCCCCAAAGCCCATGTTCTCTTTTGGTGGCCCAGCAGCCAGTCAGAGGGTGAGATTCCCATCTGGAGCTCTGGGAGATCTCTTCCCACGTTCTAGATATCCAGAAAGACACTGCCCTTCCTCCGCAGCAAGGCTTGTAAACTCAGGTGCATCCAGGGAAGGGAAGTAAGCAAGGTGGGCCAGGTGTAAAGAAAGCAGGCATGCAGGTCGGATGGTAAGTAGCATGCAGTGTCAGGAAGCAGTAGGGCTCGGTGGAGACTGGCCAATAGGAGAGCTCTTGCTCCACCTGAAGGGGCAGGTGTGGTCAGTTCAGCCAGTGGAGGTGGAGCCAAGTGTTGGAGAGCTTAGGGTTTTTTTTTCCAGAAAAACGCATTCTGGGATTTTATATGAAATATTCTACCTTTTATTTATATACTTTGGGTTGCGCTTCTACCCTTTGATGGTTGATGGTTATCAGTTTTCCCAAGCACCATGAGGCCAAGTCGAGCACATGTACAGATATGACCTGGGGCCAGGCTTGCCCTCTGCTTGATTCTGTGAATAGAGGCCTCCGGCCATTTGCCATCTGTGCATACTGCTGAGGGGCTTGTACTCGTCCAGCTTTGCAGTGGCTCAGTTTTATGTTCCCAGGGTTCCACAGTAGTGGCCTCTGGGCGTTTGAAGGATCCCAGTGAAGACCTCCCTTCTTGTTCCCAGCCTCTGGCTTTCCCAGTCTTAAGACAGGTTCTTGAACCAGTTAAGAGAGACACGGTGTCAGGGTGAGCCCTGCCTCAGGCAGGTCAGGGCAGCCTGCCCTCCACCCTGGGAGGAAGTGCCTGCCCCTGGACAACATGGTTCTTCACGGCTGTCTCCTGTGTGCTGTTGCTCTGCAGGCCCCCAGCTCCCTGGAAGGCAGTGACGGGGTCGGGGACAGTGACTGAGGCCCTGGGAACATCTTGGAAGTGGCCCACGACACGTGCCGGGACCTGCCAGCCTGCTGTTGGCTGTGTGCCTTCGCCAGACGGGAGAGCCCCCGCATGCCCTCTTCACCTCAGGGTCTTGTGACCTGCGTCATTCTGAGTTTTCCTCACAGGGAGAACCTGCTGCAAATCTATTTTCAGCTCAACATGTTGACTACACACACCTGAGCATGTAAAGACTTATTTTTTTAAAGAAGTGATTTTCTTATTAAATAAGTACAAACTTGGCTTAGTCACTTCTATTCATTTTTGAGCTGTGGCACTGGGCATGTGGGATTCTTAGTTCCCCAACGAGGGATTGAACCCGGGCTCCCTGCAGAGGCCTAAGCACTGAACACCAGGGAATTCCCACTTAAGATACTTCTTTGACTTTTTTTCTCGGTCTTTTCTGTGGGTCTTTTGTGGAGAGAGACGGTATGCGCTGTGTTAGCAACAGGCCTGGCTCTGCCTCCACCCCGAGCTGTGAGAAGCGTGGGTTGGTCAGTGCGCATGCGCGGGCTGGCTAGCCAGTGGAGGCTGGAATGGGCGGGACGCTTCTGGCAGGATGAGGCTCGGTGGCCAGGAGAGCCGCACAGACAAGAGAACAGGGTAACTGTTGGGCCGTGCAGAGTGGTCCCCAGCGCCAGAGAACGTGCGTTCCTTCTGTGTGTGCACCTGGCCCCCTGCAGCACATAGCTTTCATCTGGATCCATCCATCCCTGGCATGTTCCACACTCAGGGAAGAAGCATGAGACCCTGGTGGGAACACTGAGGGCAGAAGGAAGGGGCACATTGTTGAACCTCTCCCTTAGCGAGCTCTCCTGCTAGCAACTTCATCCCCTCATTGGCTAGAAGTGTGTCATGTGGTTTTCTGTAGCTGCAAGGGAGGCAGGGAATGCTTTTTAGGTGATGCCCTGCAGAAGAACAGTGATGTTCTGTCAGCAAGGAAGAGGCGGTCAGGAGGTGGCAGTCGCTGAGTAGCAGCAGAAGTTCATTTCAGTTCAGTTGCTCAGTTGTGTCTGACTCTTTGTGACCCCATGGACTGCAGCATACCAGGCTCCCCTGTCCATCACAGTTGTCCCTGTCCAACTCCCGGAGCTTACGCAAACTCTTGTCCATCGAGTTGGTGATGCCATCCAACCATCTCATCCTCTGTCATCCCCTTGTCCTCCTGCCTTCAGTCTTTCCCAGAATTAAGGTCTTTTCCAATGAGTCAGTTCTTCACATCAGGTGGCCAAAGTATTGGAGTTTCAGCTTCAGCATCAGTCCTTCCAATGAATATTCAGGACTGATTTCCTTTAGAATGGACTGGTTGGATCTCCTTGCAGTCCAAGGGACTCTCAAGAGTCTCCTCCAACACCACAGTTCAAAAGCATCAGTTCTTTGGTGCTCAGCTTTATAGTCCAACTCTCACATCCATACATGACTACTGGAAAAACCGCAGCTTTGACTAGATGGACCTTTTTTGGCAAAGTAATGTCTCTGCTTTTTAATATGCTGTCTAGGTTGGTCATACTTTTCTACCAAGGAGCAAGCCTCTTTTAATCTCATGGCTGTAGTCACTACCTGCAGTGATTTGAGAGCCTCCAAAAATAAAGTCTGTTACTGTTTCCATTGTTTCCCAATCTATTTGCCATGAAGTGATGGGACTAGATGCCATGATCTTAGTTTTCTGAATGTTGAGTTTTAAGCCAACTTTTTCACTCTTTTCTTGCACTTTCATCGAGAGGCTCTTTAGTTCTTTGTTTTCTGACATAAGGGTGGTGTCATCTGCATATATCAGGTTATTGATATTTCTCCCAGCAATCTTGATTCCAGCTTGTGCTTCATCCACACCGGCACTTCTCATGACGTATTCTGCATATAAGTTAAATAAGCAGGGTGACAATATACAGCTTTGACATACTTCTTCCCCAATCTGGAACCAGTCTGTTGTTCCATGTCCAATTCTAACTGTTGCATCTTGACCTGCATACAGATTTCTCAGGAGGCAGGTCAGGTGGTTTGGTATTCCCATCTCTTTAAGAATTTTCCACAGTTTTTTGTGATCCACACAGTCAAAGGCTTTGGCATAGTCAATAAAGCAGATGTTTTTCCAGAACTCTTGCTTTTTCGATGATCCAATGAATGTTGGCAATTTGATCTCTGATTCCTCTGCCTTTTCTAAATCCAACTTGAATATCTGGAAGTTCACAGTTCACGTACTGTTGAAGCCTGGCTTGAAGAATTTTGAGGATTACTTTGCCAGTGGAGACCCAGGAGCTTTCAAGTGGAGAAGTGGTATGTGTGTGTGTTGGGCCTGTGTGGGTACATGTGTCACCTGGGATGCAAACATTCATGTGCTGTGTGATATGTGCTTACCCATGTGTATGCATGTGTGGTGTGCAAGTGGTCTATACATGTTTGTTTATGTCATATATAAGTGTAGGTGATGTGTGTGCACAGATACCTGTGTGCGCACAGATACCTGTGTGTGCACAGATACCTGTGTGTGCATGTGATACTTGTGTGTGTTGCACACCCATGTGCACAATGGGGCGGATCTCTTTGAGGGGCTGTTCCATTTGGGAGAATAGATGGAGTTGGGCAATAGAATCAGGAAGACTGGCAGTGATATAGGGGAGGCACTGTGGTTGGGGAGAGGCCGAGTGAGGTGTGCCTTTGGGTCACTGCAGGTGGTCCCTGGACTACTGGGACAGGAGGGAGGGTTTAATGCTGACTTGGGCTTTGTGTTTGATGAATTGATGAGCTGGGCCATTAACAGGTGGGGTGATTGAGAACAGGATGGGCTTGAAGGAGAAATATTGGGGGTTGTCTTTAAGCATGTTAATTTTACCTGTGATAGGGCTTTGTAAGTCACTTTTTAAGTCACCAAAGCAGAAAGTAACCTAAAAACTGCTGCAGTCATGGGGTTTTCCCCATGAAAAGTTACATGGTCTTGGCTTCAGGGTCAAATTGTAGACAATTCCCAAGTGTGACTCCAGGCAATTAGTGGGTAATCATTTCAGTCATCTTGGAGGATTCATAGGCATGTGATAGTTTAAAATAATCTGTGTTTGGAGGGACTTCCCTGGTATTCCAGGGGCTAGGACTCTGCTTCCACTGCAGGAGGTATAGGTTTGATCATCCCAAAGTCCCTAACTGTCCCTTCCCCTGCAGGTAAGTCTTTAGTCTCTTGGTTGGCCATTTCTCCTATTTTCCCTTTGCTCCCCTTTTCCCATTTGTTTGCCAATGGCCCCATGTCTGGAGATGTGTGATCCCTGCCCAGAGCTGAGTCCAGGGCCAGGGGTTCAGGTCAAGAAGTCACTCACAACTGGGCCTCCCTTATAGGAGAGACTCAAAATTGTCAACTCCTGCAGCAAGTGCAGCCAGGAGCAGCAAGGAAGCTGCCTCCCGGTACCTCCACTCCTGCAGAGATGCAGCCAGTGGGAGGGGCTGGGACTCTGACCTCCAAGGAGTCTGAGGGGTGTAGTTTTTGAGCTTTCCAAATTCACTGAGTGGGAGGTGGAGTGAAGATTGAAAGGGCCTCCCTATCAGTGCTCAGAAACACGAAATTGAACTTTTCTGGTGGTTCAGTGGTTAAGAATCTGCCTGCCAATGCAGGGGACACAGGTTCGATCCCTGTGTCTGGGAATCTTCCTGGTCTGGAAAGATCCTGCATGCCAAGGAACAACTAAGCCAAGCACTGCAACTATGAAAGCCTGCAGCTCGAGCTCTGCAGCAAGACATCAGCACCCGCCCCCCTCCATCTCCACAATTAGAATTTCACACTCCTTGTGGCTCAGTTGGTAAAGAATCTGCCCGAAATGCAGGAGACCTGGGTTCGACCCCTGGGTTGGGAAGATCCCCTGGAGAAGGGAAAGCCTACCCACTCCAGTATTCTGGCCTGGAGAATTCCATGGACTGTATAGCCCATGGGATTTCAAAGAGTTGGACAGGACTGAGCAACTTTCACTTTTAAAGCCCGAGTGCACAGCAATGAAGACCCAGCACAGCCAAAAATAAAAATGTTTTAAAAAGTAAAAGAAACATGCAATTACTCCACTCTGTTCTTTTATCCAACTAATTATACCCCTTTATGCTCCTTTATGGTCTCCCATTTATAGTCGTTTGTTCTTTTTTTTTCTTTTTCTGTGTGTTTAATATCAGAGGTGGTATTTGCATCTGCATTTTGCTGAGGAGTTGGATCACTTTCAGTTCAGTTCAGTCGCTCAGTCATGTCTGACTCTGCGACCCCATGAATCGCAGCACGCCAGGCCTCCCTGTCCATCACCAACTCCCGGAGTTCACTCAGACTCGCGTCCATCGAGTCAGTGATGCCATCCAGCCATCTCATCCTCTGTCGTCCCCTTCTTCTCCTGTCCCCAATCCCTCCCAGCATCAGAGTCTTTTCCAATGAGTCAACTCTTCGCATGAGGTGGCCAAAGGACTGGAGTTTCAGCTTTAGCATCATTCCTTCCAAAGAAATCCCAGGGTTGATCTCCTTCAGAATGGACTGGTTGGATCTCCTTGCAGTCCAAGGGACTCTCAAGAGTCTTCTCCAACACCACAGTTCAAAAGCATCAATTCTTCAGCGCTCAGCCTTCTTCACAGTCCAACTCTCACATCCATACATGACCACAGGAAAAACCATAGCCTTGACTAGATGGACCTTTGTTGGCAAAGTAATGTCTTTGCTTTTGAATATACTATCTAGGTTGGTCATAACTTTTCTTCCAAGGAGTAAGCATCTTTTAATTTCATGGCTGCAATCACCATCTGCAGTGATCTTGGAGCCCCCAAAAATAAAGTCTGACACTGTTTCCGCTGTTTCTCCATCTATTTCCCATATCACTTTAGCCTGCATCTTTTTTAAAATGGAATTGTAATTGAGGTATAATTCATGCACCACAAGGCTCATCATTTCAAAGTGCACAATTCAGTGGTATTTAGTAGATACACAAAGTGGTGCAATTGTCAGCACTACCTAAATTCATATATATATATATACATAAACATTGGCTGTGCTGGGTTTTTGCTGGGGCGCATGGGCTTTCTCTAGTTGTGGTGAGTGGGCTTCTCTTGCTGCAGAACATGGGCTCCAGAGTATGTGGGTTCACTGATTTCCAAGCATAGGCTCTTTAGTCATGTTGCACAGGCTTAGTTGCCCTGTGGCATGCCCTGCGGCATGTTCACAGACCAGGGATCGAACCTGTGTCCCCTGCATTGGAAGGCAGATTCTTAACCACTGGACCACCAGGGAAGTCCCTGTACATTTGACATAAATGGAATCATGATATGTGGCCTTTTGTATCTGACTACCTTAACTTACTGTAGTATTTTCAAGGTTCATCTATGTCAAATTCCATCCTTTTTTTTTTTTTTGGCTGAATAATACTCCATTGTATATATTTAATGTAATTTTAAATAATATATAATATTCCATTATATACATATATTCTCAAGTTAAACAGATTCATTAGCTCCAGTGGCCACAGCAGCCAGCTCTTGGCAGATGGAGGCTTTGGGACCAGTGAGCTGCATGGATGGTCCAGTACAAACTACAGTATTGAATCAGGCCCTGAGAGAGTGCCCAGGGGTCCTTGCCTCCCTCCCTGCCCTGTGAAGAGGGCCCAGCAGGTGGGAGGCAGGCGTGTGGGCTCCGTTTCTGGCTGACTGGCTGTAGCCTGGAGGCTTCCTGGACTGGTCTTAGCTGCCCTTGGCAACAGGGAGTTCAAGTGCCCACACCCAGTGACGTAGTTTATTTATGCATCAGTTGATGGATATTTTGGTTGTTTCCATTACTTGGGGATTATGAGTAATGCTGCTAAGAATATTTTCATATGTGCTTTCATGTGGATGTGTTTTTAATTCTCTTGGATATATACTTAGTAGTGGTATTCCTAGGTCATATGTTAAGTCCTAACAACTCTTTTGTGGAACAGCCAAACCATTTTTTCAAGTGGCTGAATCACTTATTTTTTATTTAAAAAAGTATTTATTTAGGCCGTGTCAGTTCTCAGTTGTGGCAAGAGGGATTTTTGTTGTGGCATGCAAACTCCTGGTTGTGGCATGTGGGATCTAGTTCCCTGACCAGGGATTGAACCCAAGCCCCCTGCATTCAGACTGTGGCTTAATCGCTGGACCACTGGGCAAGTCCCTGACTGCATCATTTTAAATTCTGACTAGCAGCAGATGAGGTTTCTGATTTTTCCAATGGGCTTGTAAACACTAGTTACCTGACTCTTTGGTTTAAGCCATCCTAGTGGTTTTGGTTTATATTTCCCTGATCCCTAATGTTGCTGAAGATCTTTTCATGTGCTTATTTGTACATCTTCTTTTGAGGCATGTATTCAAGTCCTTTGCCCATTCCAAATGTTTCTTTAATTGAAGTATAGTTGATTTACAATGTTGTGTTAATTTCTTTTGTACAGCAAAGTGACTCAGCTTTATAGATCGATAGATAGATAGGTAAGGAGGATTATTTATTTTTAATTTTAAACATCACAAAAGCAGTCTGGATTTCCAGCATGGTAGTAATACAGATTTTAAGCAACATCCAGTTTATACAGGTTCTGGATTAATATTTTAATGTTTTATGCCCAGTTCAATACTTTGAAGCAGAATTAGGAATAAAGCAGTAAATATTATAAAATGCATTTTGTACATTTTGGAAAAAACAAATTTCTTCATTAGAGCAAATGTTTTCGCAAAACAGTAAAACAGCAAATAGATTACCTTTTCTAAGGTAACATGCACTTTTTATAATGTAATAAAAAAAAGTTGCTCAAGTAAATGTACAAGATCTATACTGTTTCAAGTCATCTGCTTAAATTAAGTATTACAAAATCTATACTATTTCAAGTTATTCCAAGTATGGGCTTCCCAAGTTGCACAGTGGTAAAAAGTCCACCTGTCACCAATGCAAGAGACGCAGGAGAACCCAGTACGAACCCTGGATCAGGAAGACACCTTGGAGTAGAAAATGGCAACCCACTGCAGTATTCTTGCCTGGAAAATTTTTTGGACAGAGGAGCTGGCAGGCTATAGTCCATGGGGTCCCAAAGAGTTGGACACAACCGAGCATACACATACACACACATATGTGTGTGTATCTGTAGATATATATATATATATATATATATATATATACACACACACACATATATATATATACACACACATATATATATATAATCTTTTTCATATTCTTTTCCATGATGGTTTGTCACAGGATATTGAACATAATTCCCTGTGGTATACAGCAGGAGCTTGTTATCTATTCCTTTGCCCATTTTAGAATTAATTGTCTTTTAATTATTTAGTTGCAAGTTCTGTATTCTCTCCCTTATTTGGTATATTATTTGCAAATATTTTCTCTCATTCTGTGGGTTGTCTTTTCTTAATGGTGTCATCTGAAGCACAAGTTTTTTTATTTTGATGATGTCCAACCTATTTTTTTTGTAGTTATTGTTACTTCTGTTTTTGGTGTCATAAAAAAATCACTGCCTGATCTATGATACTGAAGGTTTGTATCTATGTTACTTTTTGAGACTTTTGTAATTTTAGCACTTACATTTAGGTCTTTGATCCATTTTGATTTCAGTTTTGCATAAAGCATATGGTTGGGATCCAACTCCATTCTTTATGAAAGCAGCTCTTTTGTCCCTTTCCTGTTGGCCCATTTCTGTCCCCCTCTGACCTTCAGTTCAGTTGCTCAGTCGTGTCCGATCGAGGCCTCCCTGTCCATCACCAACTCTCAGAGTTCACTCAAACTCATGTCCATCGAGTCAGTGATGCCATCCAGCCATCTCATCCTCTGTCGTCCCCTTCTCCTCCTGCCCCCAATCCCTCCCAGCATCAGAGTCTTTTCCAATGAGTCAACTCTTCGCATGAGGTGACCAAAGTACTGGAGTTTCAGCTTTAGCATCATTCCTTTCAAAGAACACCCAGGACTGATCTCCTTTAGAATGGACTGGTTGGATCTCCTTGTAGTCCAAGGGACTCTCAAGAGTCTTCTCCAGCACCACAGTTTAAAAGCATCAATTCTTCGGTGCTCAGCTTTCTTCACAGTCCAACTCCCACATCCATACACGACTACTGGAAAAACCATAGCCTTGACTAGATGGACCTTTGTTGACAAAGTAATGTCTTTGCTTTCGAATATGCTATCTAGGTTGGTCATAACTTTCCTTCCAAGGAGTAGTGTCTTTTAATTTCATGGCTGCAATCACCATCTTCAGTGATACTGGAGCCCCGCCAAAATAAAGTCTGACACTGTTTCCCCTGTTTCCCCATCTAAGAACCTACTTACAGGAATGAGATCACTGGGTAATTTAACCGAACTCCTGACTTGTGCTCTCCTTATTGCCCACTATGCCTGTGCCTAACATGTTGATTCTTTTCCTACGTTGAAAGAAGTCAGAATGAAGAAGTTAAAGAATGACTAGTTTTCTCCCCACAGCGGCTCCCTCAGCAATCCAGAGGGTAGATCGCTTGCGCAATATCTGAAGAGTCAGCCAGTCGGCACACGGAGGAAAAGGATGCAGAACCCACCCTCCAGATTGACGATTCCCTGAGGTTCTCTCCGCTTTTTCCCTTTAAAAACTGTCAAGGCTGAGCAGAATCTTCAGAGTTGGCCTCAGGATATAAGAACACCTCCTGCCTAGAACACCAGATTTCTTTTTCTTTTCAAAAATTAATTAATTATTTTGGTTGTGTCAGGTATTAGTTATAGCACACCGCATCTCTGTCCTCTCTTGTTGCCCTGCACAGACTCTCTAGTTGCGGTACACGGACTTAGTTGCCTGAGGAGGAATCAAACCTGTGTTCTCTGCACTGCAAGGTGGATTCTTAACCACTGGCAGTTCCGATTGCGTTTTTCTGATTAAAGCACCTTCCCTTTCTCCTGACTCTTGCGTCTCTTTATTGGCTTTGAGCAATCAATAAGCTGAGTTGAGTAACACTTACAGGTGGACACCCGGTCTCCCCGTGTCCTTTTGTTTGCTCCTGAGGCATGACTTCCTCGGCCCCGCCCCGTTTCTGCACCTCCTCCTCAGCCCTGGACTGGCCTTTTCACCTGCTTGGTCCGCCCAGCTGTCAGCCCCTCGCCCCACCCGCAGCAGTCCCAGCCAACCCCACTTCTTGGAGAGGCGGCTCCACAGGCTTTCGAGGTCTCCTCCCCAAACCTAGAGCCGGCGCTTAACGGGCGATCCGGCCGGCCGGAGTGAACGCAAGCCCGCACCGTCGTCTACGCAGCGCCCTCATGGCAACCTCCACTCTTCACAAACCCGGGACCGCTCCGCCGCCAGCCCATCGGCCCTTGCCCTCGCCCTGCAGGTCTAGCTCTCCCAGCCGCCTCGGCGTCTCCCGCTCCGCCGACGTCACACCAACGCGCAGCTGCGAGAGCGCAGCGCGCGTCCCTTCCGGCTCGCCGTAGCAGCCGCGCCGCCGCTTCTTCCGGCCGGGCCCCGGATGTGTCGAGCGGAACGGCGCTGTCTGGGCCCGGACCCCAGACCCAGCCCCAGAGCTGAGGAACGCGGCCCACACTCGGGGTAGGTGTGGGCGTGGCGCGGACGACCGACTTGCTGGTTAGATGGCCCGCGCCCCTGCCTCGGTTCGCCCTGGAGCCCCCGGCGGAGGCCCGGGGCGGCGAGGAGGGAGGCCCGGAGCGGCGCTGGCTGTGGGACGGCACTGAATCTGTGCGGGGACCGCGGGTCGTGACGGGGGCCGCCGGCGGCCGGGGGCGCTGCGGGTTCCCTGCCTGCCTCACAGGGTTCCTCCTTGTGAGCGGGGCACCTCGCGTTGTTTTTTCTGCGCGGGGTTAAAGTTAGGTCCGGTGCTTTCTTTTCACCTGGTTTTCCGGGTTCGATGCTCGACTCCTTCCTTCCACAGGATGGGGATCGCACCAGTTTGCTTCTTCGCGCGAGGTGCTCCGCGCAGGGGTAAGCAAAGGTGCAGAGGGAAAGTGACTTGTCAGACGCGTCGTCCAGGAACACCTGCGCCGCTCCCTCCAGCTCCTCTCCGCCGCCCACTAGCATCCCTTAAGTGGCGAAGCCTGTTCGCCCCCGGGCCTTTGCGTTGCGCGCCCGCCCTGCCCGGAACTTACCTTCCTGCAGAGGTCTGCAACCCGCCTCTCTGCTCAGACGTCAGCTTATCAGTTAGAGAAAAATAATAGAGCGGCATGCTAGTAGTGTTTAACCCGGGCGTTATAGATACGTTTTTTTCTCTTCGTTTATTTGTGTTTTCTGATGGATTGGATTTTTATTTTTTACGTGATATATACCATGAAATAGTTTCTGTGACTTTTTTAGTGGAACCAATGAAATAGAAATAGGCTTTCTGAATGATTGGAAAAAAAGTAAAAATACATCTTAAAACTAAATCATTCAACCACCCAAAGATAAGCATAGGTAACAGTTTCTTTGTGGCCTCTTGTCCTTTTCATTTATTTTTTTTTATTGTACGATGTAATTTCATGTGCTTTTAAAAATAAGTAGTTAGCATGATCAGGTGCCATTAAATCTACAACAGTTGCTGTTAGTAGAGCAATATCTGTAAGGCATTGGCCGTTTAATCTCTCGTATTGGATCCACCCCTTCTTGCCTTTTCCAGCCCGTGGCTCTAATATTCTTGTTTTGCCTTCAGTTTATCTTCTCTCCAGAGTATATCCATCAGTATGCAAACTCTCCAGCTACCGTTACCTTTTCTGGATCTTCAGATCTTCTTGTTTAATTGATAAATCTTGTCTGACTCTTTTGCAATCCCCTGGACTGTAGCCCACCAGGCTCCTCTGTGGGATTTCCCAGGCAAGAATAATGGACTGGGTTGTCATTTCCTTCTCTAGGGGATCTTCTCAACACAGGAATTGAACCCTCATCTCTTGTATTGGCAGGCGTATTCTTTACCACTGAGCTACCAGGGAAACCCTTTCTTGGTCTTCACTTCCTTTTATATCAGAATTAGGAAGAATCCTGAACTCCTATCTCTTCTTCTCTCATTTCTCTTGAACGTGGTTCAGGCTAAGCTTTTGGTCCCACCTCTCCTCTGAAACAGCTCCTCTTGGGGTTGGGGACCACTATATTGCCAAGTCCCCCTTTGGTAGCCTTTGGTTAGGCCTCCCATGGCTTTCTTGAATCACTCTCCCTTGGTGACCCTGGGACACAACTCAGTTGGTTGTCCTTTTATCTTGAAGGCTGCTGTCCCTAGCCTCCTTGCTGGTTCCTTCTCATCTCCTTGATGCTGCTACTGCTGCTGCTAAGTCGCTTCAGTCGTGTCCGACTCTGTGCGACCCCAGAGACAGCAGCCCACCAGGCTCCCCTGTCCCTGGGATTCTCCAGGCAAGAACACTGGAGTGGGTTGCCGTTTCCTTCTCCAATACATGAAAGTAAAGTGAAAAGTGAAAGTAAAGTTGCTCAGTCGTGTCTGACTCCTAGCGAGCCCATGGACTGCAGCCTACCAGGCTCCTCTGTCCATGGGATTTGCCAGGCAAGAGTACTGGAGTGGGTTGCCATTGCCTTCTCTGTCTCATCTCCTTAACTGCTACAGATTGCACTGCCTGGGAGTGGTCCTCCCACCTCCTCTCTGGTCTGTACCCTGGGGTGATCTCATCCCGGGTCATGGCTAGGCCACTTGTCAATACTCCCAGAATGTGTAGCTCTTAGCTGGATCTTCCCGTTCCAAACAGCCACTTTTACTGGTGTGTAATCTACTGATACCTTGTTGCATCTCAGTCAGAGGTAACTCCCTTCTTCCTATTGCTCAGGACAGAGCTCTTTGGGTGGTGTGTGCATTTCTTCCAGGTACCAAATTAGATTGGTCGGCACTCAAACCTGGCGCTTCTTACTGCCTTCTTGAGTGCAGCTGTCACTTAAGCCCCCTACACCATCTTGCCTGGGTTATTCCAGTGACCTCCCTGCTCTCTACTCACCTGGGCTGAGCTGCTCTGCAGTTGACTCTTAATACAGATCTGGGTGATGCACCGCTTAGCTCAGAGCCCTCCGTGGTTTGTCATCTCCCTCAGAAAAAAAAGCCAGAGTCCCTAAGGCAGTTTATGAAGCCCCTTGTGGCTAGGTTCCTGCTGCCCCTGTGACTTCCTGTCCTCCCACTCCACTGGTTGTCACCTGGCTCCAGCTACACCCAGCTCCGTGCCTGGGCCCACATCGGCTCTGCCTGAAACATCAGGTTCCTGCGTGCCTCAGGTCTGCTTCTTACTCAGTTCTCTTTTCAGAAGTTCCCTCAGAGAAGCTGCTGGGTAACCCAGGGCCCACATGCTCCTATCTCTTACCCTGACTTTGCCATTGCACGGATGGTCTGGCACTTACGGTTTTGTTCATTGCCTCACTGCCCCCTCCTCTCACCCCCAGCCTCAGGGCAGGAACTACGCTTTGTTCACTCTCCTACACACAGTGGTTCAGATACTGTCTGATGGAGTATATGCTTAATAAATGTTGCGTAAGTAAATTAATGAACAAATTCTTTCCTAAAGCAGATTAATTTGGTAGGGACCTAGGCCTGCAGGGTATTAAAAGTTATAGGGGTTGCTGAGGAACAGACTTCACCTGCTGTAAGTTAGAGGAGAGAAGTTGGCTTTTCTAGTAGAGAGAAGCTTATGCAGGAGGTGAGGTTTGATGTAGATGTTGGGTTTCGTAGGTAGAAATGAAAAGAATTGGATATGACTCCTCCAG
This sequence comes from Capricornis sumatraensis, assembly GCF_032405125.1. NCBI lineage: Eukaryota > Metazoa > Chordata > Mammalia > Artiodactyla > Bovidae > Capricornis > Capricornis sumatraensis. The sequence continues at coordinate 52,015,985 of NC_091085.1, read as the reverse complement.
TGGAAGATGAGAGCTCTTGAGGCCCTTGAAGGAAGGATTCAGCTGCCAGATTTCTCATTCAAGGGCCTTGTGTGAAGCTGGATGTCCCACACTGGCAGTGTGGTGCCCTTCAGAGGGACAAGATCTTCATCCATCTTCTGTTTTGAGTTCTCTTGTTGGCATTCTCTCTGCACAGCAGGCCCCACCCCCTCCGACAGATCTGCACAAACCCCCGCACCCCCACCCCAGGTCCCATGTTCCCATTGTGGTGGCAGTGAGTGCCTGGTGCATCTGCCCCCTTCCTCCAGGAGGGCGAGCAGCTGATGGTGGCTGTGACCTGCACATCTTCCTCTGGAGCCTGGCTCTGCTCCTCAGCTCCCTGTAGAGGGACCAAGTACCTGTTGCCTTTAGAAGTCAAAACCCTGACCCTTAAGAGTTTTCTTCTGGGTAGAGCATCCTTTGGGCTTGTCATCTCTTGCCCACCAGCGCTGTGATTTCTGCTTTATTTCTAATCAACAGAAATTTTTATCTTGTTTTGGTGCATTATCATATTATAGAAATAAATTTTAAACGTCATTTATGTTCTGAGTGAAAGGGAAGGTCTTTGGACATCCTCACTTTGTTATTTTACTTAGCTGTCTTTTTTTTTTTAAAATGCATATGTGATAGTACTCACTTTTTTGGTATAGAATTCAGAGAATTTTGACAGATGTCTAATTTCTGCAATAGTTAAGAGTACAAAGAAGTTTCTTCCCTCCCCAAAATTCCCTTGTGCTGCCTCTCTGTGGTCAGCTCCTCCCTAAGTGCTCAGTAGCCTCTGACCCCTAAGTGTGTGTTTGTGTTTTTTCCAGGATGTCAGTTAAAGGAGCTTACAGTGTGGGGCCTTTTGAGTCTGGCTTCTTCCACTGAGCATAATGCATTTGCGATTCATCCAGGTTGCTGCATATACCAAGAATGTGTCTCTTTTTGTGGAGGTGTGGTCTGCAGTGTGGATGGACTACAGTTTATCTGTTCACTCATTGAAGGGCTTTGGGTTGTTGCCAGACTTTTAATACAAGTAATGAATGAACAAGTCACTGTGTTATAGTCAGACAGTACAGAAGTACCCCGAGCATGCTAAAGTTCCTCTTTGCTCTTTCTCCTCATTCTTGACTTTCCCAAACTAACTGATTTGGCATCCACTTCTTTTGGTTTTAATTTTTTTAAAAAGTGACTTATTTTTGGCTGTGCTGGGCCTTCGTTGCTGTGCAGGCTGTTCTGCAGCTGTGGTGAGCGGGGGCCACTCTAGTTGCGGCACTCGGGCGTCTCGTTGTGGAGCGTCCACACTGTTGTGGAGCTCGCGCTCTAGGGTGTGTGGGCTTAGTCGTGGCTCCCAGGCTCGAGAGCCCAGGCTCAATAGTTGTGGTGCATCGTCTTCATGCTTCCTCGCATGTGGGATCTTGCCGGATCAGGGACTGAACCTGTGTCTCCTGCATTGGCAGGCAGATTATTTACCATTGAGCCAGCAGGGAAGCCCAGTTTGGGTTTATTTTTAAATTAAAAAAATTTTTTTAAACATTGGCAGCTTGCAGGATCTTAGTTCCCTAACCAGGAATTGAACCTTGGCCTTCTGCAGTGAAAGCACCTAATCCTAACCAGTGGGTCATCAGAGAATTCCTCACTATCTGTTTATTATATTTTTTAAAGGTTTATTTATTTTTGACTGTGCTGGGTCTTCACTGCTGCTGGCTTTTGCTAGTTGTGACAAACGGAGGCCACTCTCTAGTTGCTGTGGGCAGGCTTCTCACTGTAGTGGCTTCTCTTGTTGTGGTGCTTGGGCTGAGTTGCCCGGCATGTGGGATCTTCCCAGACCAGGGATGGAACCTGTGTCCCCTGCACTGGCAAGTGGATTCATAACCACTGAACCACAGAGAAGCCCCTCCATTTCTTTTAAAAGTGTATTATTGTAAACAGCATAGGAAAAGTGAGAAGTCGCTCAGCTGTGTCCGACTCTTTGACACCCCATGGACTGTAGCCTGCCAGACTCCTCTGTCAATGGAATTCTCCAGGAAAGAAAACTGGAGTGGGTAGCTGTTCCCTTCACCAGGGGATCTTCTTAACCCAGGGATTGAACCCACCTCTCTCGTATTGCAGGCAAATTCTTTACCATCTGAGCCACCAAGAAAGCCCAAGAATCCTGGAGTGGGTAGCCTATCCTTTTTCCAGAGGATCTTCCTGACCCAGGAATTGAACCTGGGTGTCCTGCATTCCAGGCAAATTCTTTACTAGCTGAGCTTTCAGGGAAGCCCTTTTTAAAAATAAATTGAGGCATGTCACTCATGGTAGGAATACTGTGTGTTTGTATATGCTGTTGCTTTAGTTATGTCTGACTCTTTGAGACCCCATGGACTGTAGCCCTTGAGGCTTCTCTGTCTGTGGGATTCTCCAGGCAAGAATACTTGAGTGAATTGTCATACCCTTCCTCCAGGAGATCTTCGCAACCTGGGGATCGAACCCAACCAAGTCTCCTGCCTCTCCTGCATTGCAGGCAGGTTCTTTACCCACTGAGCCACCTGGGAAGCTCAAGCAGCATATAGTTGAGTCTTATGTTCTTAATCCGAATTGAGACTATAGGATTTTAATTGGATATTTGGTCTATTTAATTTTTAAACGCTTTGGAGTAACTTTAGATGTACAGAAAAGTCGCAAAAATATGTTTCTTTCTATGCATTAGATATGTTCTCTGTGAAGGTGATATTTCCCCCAAGGGGGTCAGAATGGCTCTTGGGAGGAGGGTGAAAAAAAATTAGATGTGACAGTGTTTTGTGGCCTCCTGAAGGGTCATAGTTCTTCACAGAGGTACAGTATGGCTGTGGTTTAAAACTTCATGGGCGGTGATTCAGAGAGAGGCCTAAATAGACTTCTTAGGGGGACAATAGGGGGCAAAAAGACTGAGAAATAGCAGCAGAATAATAAATTGGGCTTTTGTGGCTTTATTGCCTAGAGTTTGAGGAAGCACTTCTTCAGTTTGTCTTGAATGTTCTTCTCAAACTGAGATAGAGCCTACTTACTGTAGTCCAGGGGCTCTGGCCCATCGGATTAAGGACCTGCACCACTGACATGATTTTGATCAGAAGGCATAGGTGGCATCAAGTCTGGGCTTCCCTGTTTCCACTGCAGCCCCTCGAGAGGTCAGTTCTCTGTATTAGCATATGTAATGCATTCTAGACAGTTTTGTTTCATTTTTTTTTAGAATACAACGAATTGCTTTTACTTCGATATGCGTCCACATCTCAGGATTTAGTCATCCTAGACGGTTTGAAAAATTCAGTTCGGTTGCTAAGTCATGTCCGACTCTTTGCGACCCCATGAATCGCAGCATGCCAGGCCTCCCTGTCCATCACCAACTCCCGGAGTTCACTCAGACTCACGTCCATCGAGTCAGTGTTGCCATCCAGCCTTCTCATCCTCTGTCGTCCCCTTCTCCTCCTGCCCCCAATCCCTCCCAGCATCAGAGTCTTTTCCAATGAGTCAACTCTTTGCATGAGGTGGCCAAAGGACTGGAGTTTCAGCTTTAGCATCATTCCTTCCAAAGAACACCCAGGGCTGATCTCCTTCAGAATGGACTGGCTGGATCTCCTTGCAGTCCAAGGGACTCTCAAGAGTCTTCTCCAACACCACGGTTCAAAAGTATCAATTCTTCGGCGCTCAGCCTTCTTCACAGTCCAACTCTCACATCCATACGTGACCACTGGGAAAACCATAGCCTTGACTAGATGGACCTTTGTTGGCAAAGAAATGTCTCTGCTTTTCAATATGCTATCTAGGTTGGTCATAACTTTCCTTCCAAGGAGTAAGCGTCTTTTAATTTCATGGCTGCAGTCACTATCAGCAGTGATTTTGGAGCCCCCCAAAATAAAGTCTGCCACTGTTTCCACTGTTTCCCCATCTATTTCCCATGAAATGATGGGACCAGATGCCATGATCTTCGTTTTCTGAATGTTGAGCTTTAAGCCAACCTTTTCACTCTCTTCTTTCACTTTCATCAAGAGGCTTTTTAGTTCCTCTTCACTTTCTCCCTTAAGGGTGGTGTCATCTGCATATCTGAGATTATTGATATTTCTCCCGGCAATCTTGATTCCAGCTTGTGCTTCTTTCAGCCCAGCGTTTCTCATGATGTACTCTGCGTAGAAGTTAAATAAGAAGGGTGACAATATACAGCCTTGATGTACTCCTTTTCCTATTTGAAACCAGTCTGTTGTTCCATGTCCAGTTCTAACTGTTGCTTCCTGACCTGCATATAGGTTTCTCAAGAGGCAGGTCAGGTGGTCGGGTATTCCCATCTCTTTGAGAATTTTTCACAGTTTCTTGTGATCCACACAGTCAAAGGCTTTGGCATAGTCAATAAAGCAGAAATAGATGTTTTTCTGGAACTCTCTTGCTTTTTCCATGATCCAGCGGATGTTGGCAATTTGATCTCTGGTTCCTCTGCGTTTTCTAAAACCAGCTTGAACATCTGGAAGTTCACGGTTCACGTATTGCTGAAGCCTGGCTTGGAGAATTTTGAGCATTACTTTACTAGTGTGTGAGATGAGTGCAATTGTGCGGTAGTTTGAGCATTCTTTGGCATTGCCTTTGTTTGGAATTGGAATGAAAACTGACCTTTTCCAGTCCTGTGGCCACTGCTGAGTTTTCCAAATTTGCTGGCATATTGAGTGCAGCACTTTCACAGCATCATCTTTCAGGATTTGAGATAGCTCAACTGAAATTCCATCACCTCCACTAGCTTTGTTCGTAGTGATGCTTTCTAAGGCCCACTTGACTTCACATTCCAAGATGTCTGGCTCTAGGTGAGTGATCATACCATCGTGATTATCTTGGTCGTGAAGATCTTTTTTTGTACAGTTCTTCTGTGTATTCTTGCCACCTCTTCTTAATATCTTCTGCTTCTGTTAAGTCCATACCATTTCTGTCCTTTATCGAGCCCATCTTTGCATGAAATGTTCCCTTGGTATCTCTAATTTTCTTGAAGAGATCTCTCATCTTTCCCATTCTGTTGTTTTCCTCTATTTCTTTGCATTGATCGCTGAGGAAGGCTTTCTTATCTCCTATTGCTCTTCTGTGGAACTCTGCATTCAGATGCTTATATCTTTCCTTTTCTCCTTTGCTTCTCGCTTCTCTTCTTTTCACAGCTATTTGTAAGGCCTCCTCAGACAGCCGTTTTACTTTTTTTCATTTCTTTTCCATGGGGATGGTCTTGATCCCTGTCTCCTGTACAGTGTCACAAACCTCTGTCCATAGTTCATCAAGCACTCTATCTATCAGATCTAGTCCCTTAAATCTATTTCTCACTTCCGCTGTATAATCATAAGGGATTTGATTTAGGTCGTACCTGAATGGTCTAGTGTTTTTCCCTACTTTCTTTAATTTAAGTCTGAAATTGGCAATAAGGTGCTCATGATCTGAGCTGCAGTCAGCTCCTGGTCTTGTTTTTGCTGACTGTATAGAGCTTCTCCATCTTTGGCTGCAAAGAATATAATCAGTCTGATTTCAGTGTTGACCATCTGGTGATGTCCATGTGTAGAGTCTTCTTTTGTGTTGTTAAAAATTAGTTTAGTCCATTTTATCTTTTGGAACTTGCATATTTTAAGGTCTAATATGGAACCTTCATAACCTGCTCTTAGGTGGAAGAATGAAGTTTTGTTAGCAAATAGGACTTTTGTTACAGCCCTTTATTTATTAAGTGACATGTGACATTGCCATCTTAATAGATGCTAACATTCTACTATGAAAAATTTCAAAGATATACCAGGATTGAAAGAATTTTATAGTAAATGCCTGTATGCCCACCACTTGATTTTCTATTATTAACGTTTTACTGACCTGGTTTATCACACATCCATCCACCCATCATCTTTTAAAAATTTGGGGGAGCAATTCAAGGTGAGTGAAAGCATTGTTTTTAACGTGTTTAAGCCCTTTTTACTCCATCTGGCAGATGTAACTGGTCCATTTTGGGGGTATCTATCAAGTCGCTTAGGCCAGCACTAAGACAGCTTATAAGAAGCCCTTGAGTACCGGTTACCAGGGAGTAGAGGGCAGAGAACGTTCTCTTTGGAGGGAAGTTCTGGAGAATGGCAGTGCTTTCCCAGGAAAAGAGGGAGATTTCATGTGGCTAGACATGGGAGGAAGGTTCTTGTGTAGCTGCCACAGTTCTGCTGATCGGGGTCAGTCTCTGTCCCTGCCTGGGCGCCCCTTGGACTGCTTTCTCGCAGGAGTGAGATGTCGTGGTGGTCGCTCGGGCCTCAGGCCCCCTGGCTGATGCTGTGCACATTTCTGCCATGCAGAGACCTGTTCTGTGTGGGGACATGGCTCCCACGGTGCTGAGCTGTGAACTTCACCTTGGCCTTTCTTAACCCACCTATGCCCATTACCACACCTGCCAATCTGAATTCTTCTTGGTTTCCAGGACTGTGAGTGTGGGTGCGTCAGTAGCTCTGTTTGAGGAGAGCCCCAGGTAGAAAAGAGAAGCTTTACTTAGTCTTCTTGGATTTATTTGTAGTCCCATCACTGACATGACTTTGAAATACAGTGTTAAATGAGCACATGACTGTATTTTCAAAGATGAGAACCACTGTCCTAAAATTTCCTAACCTTTCTTTCCATCTTCCATCACCACCCCAGGAGAAGCTTTGCACGCTGCTGCTTGTCCCACAGAGCTCTCTGCTTCCACTTTCCCTCCATTCTGCCAGGATGTTATTGCTTTTAGGCCATTTCAGGAGATGGAATTAGGAAATGTGTTTTAAGGAAAGACCCATGAGTTGATGCTGACTCCTAATTCTTATTCAGTGTCGTGATTAGTGTTCCTTCCTGGTTCCCTTGGTGATTGCTGTGCTGTGCTGAGTCGTGTCCAGCTCTTTTGCAACCCAGTAGACTGTAGCCTGCCAGGCTTCTCTGTCCATGGGATTTCCCAGGCAAGAGTACTGGAGTGGGGTGCCATTTCCTACTCCAGGGGATCTCTCCAATGCATCAAACCTGAGTTTCTTGCTTTGGCAGGAGGATTCTTTACCACTGAACCATCAAGGGAGCCGCTGTTGATGATTATGTTGTCCTTCTCAGAGTTTCTGTTTATATTCAGTTTTAGGGAGTTTTTCATTCTTATTGATTTAATTTTACTTTTTGAACATGTAGCACTTTAAACCTGATTGTAAAAGAGAAAATGATACAGATGATATACTCAGAAGCACCCCTTCCTTCACTGTCCTGTGAGTCGGCTTGCACTCACCCCCCTTCATTTCTGGCTTATTCTTCCTATATTTCTTCCTTTTTTTTTGTTTTGCAAAAGTAAGCAGATGTTTACAGGGCATCATTGCTTTTGAGACTGTTAGTGGACATAACTAGGAAATATATTTTTTAAGGAAAAAATATGTATACATACGTACTTATGGCAGAAAGTGAAGAGGAGCTAAAGAGCCTCTTGATGAAAGTGCAAGAGGAGAGTGAAAAGTTTGGCTTAAAGCTCAACATTCAGAAAACGAAGATCATGGCATCTGGTCCCATCATTTCATGGGAAATAGATGGGGAAACAGTGTCAGACTTTATTTTTTGGGGCTCCAAAATCACTGCAGATAGTGATTTCAGCCATGAAATTAAAAGTCACTTACTCCTTGGAAGGAAAGTTATGACCAACGTAGATAACATATTAAAAAACAGAGACATTGCTTTGCCAACAAAGGTCCATCTAGTCAAGGCTATGGTTTTTCCAGTAGTCGTGTATGGATGTGAGAGTTGGACTGTGAAGAAAGCTGAGCGCCGAAGAATTGATGCTTTTGAACTGTGGTGTTGGAGAAGACTCTTGAGAGTCCCTTGGACTGCAAGGAGATCCAGCCAGTCCATTTTGAAGGAGATCAGCCCTGGGTGTTCTTTGGAAGGAATGATGCTAAAGCTGAAACTCCACCTCATGCAAAGAGTTGACTCATTGGAAAAGACTCTGATGCTGGGAGGGATTGGGGGCAGGAGGAGAAGGGGACGACAGAGGATGAGATGGCTGGTTGACATCACCGACTTGATGGACATGAGTCTGAGTGAACTCCGGGAGTTAGTGATGGACAGGGAGGCCTGGCGTGCTGCGATTCATGGGGTCGCAAAGAGTCAGAAACGACTGAGTGACTAAACTGAACGTGCTTGCTAAGTTACTTTAGTCTTTTCTGACTCTTTGCGACCCTGTGGACTGAAGCTTACCAGACTCTCTGTCCATGGGATTCTCCAGGCAAGAATACTGAAGTGGGTTGCCATGCCCTCCTCCAGAGGATCTTCCGGACCCAGGGATCAAACCCACATCTCTTTCTCTTTAAAAAAAAAATATTTTTCTAGTCTTTATTGAATTTGTTACAATATTGCTTCTGTTTTTTTTTTTTTTTACCATACATATGGGATCTTAGCTCCCTGACCAGAATCAAGCCTGCGACCCTGCATTAAGGTGAAGTCTTAGCCCCTGGACTGCCCAAGAAGTCCTGAACCCACATCTCTTAAGTCTCTTGCATTGTCAGGAGGGTTCTTTACCCCTAGCGCCACCTGGAAATATGTGTGTATCAGCTTATTTTTATTGGAGTGTAACTGACATACAACAGTATATTAGTTTCGGGTGTCCAACATAACGGTTTGACATTTGTATACATTACACAGTGATCACTACAGTAAGTCTAGTTACCGTCTGTCATGATATAAAGTTACAAATTTTTTTCTTATAATGAGAACTTTCAAGATTTACTGTCTTAGCAACTTTCAAGTATGCAGTGCAATATTGTTGACTGTAGTTATCACACTCTATTATCCCGTGGCTTATTTATACTGGGAACTTGATCCTTTTGATCCCCTCAACCCGTTTCACCTGCCAGCCAACCCTCACTGCAGCCACCAGTCTGTTCTCTGTACATGTGAGTTTTGCTTAGCTTTCCCATGCAAGTGAAATCATACAGTATTCATCTTTCTTTGTCTGACTTATTTCCCTTAGCATAATACCCTCAAGTTCCCTCCTCAAGTCATTGGAAATGGCAGGATTTTATTCTTTTTTTATGGCTGAGTAATATTCCATCACATCCATCTCTCTCCACCTCACATTTCTTTATCCATTGATCTGTTAATGGACACTTAAGTTGCTTCCGTATCTTGGCTGTGGTAAATAATGCTGCATATGAACACTTCCTGGTGGCTCAGATGGTAAAGTGTCTGTCTACAATGCCAGAGACCTGGGTTTGATCCCTGGGTTCGGAAGATTCCCTGGAGAAGGAACTGGCAACCCACTCCAGTACCCTTGCCTTGAAAATCCCATGGACGGAGCAGCTTGGTGCAGGCTACTGTCCATGGGGTCGTAAAGAGTCGGGCACGACTGAGCGACTTCACTTTCACTATGAACATAGGAGTGTTCATATCTTTTCAAATTCAAATCTTTTAATATCTTTTCACATTAATTTTTTTTTTTTTTCCTTCAGATAAAGTGGAATCACTGGTAGTGGAATCGTCATACACTGATGATATAGTAGCTAAGTCGTATCTGACTCTTGCGACCCCATGGACTATAGCCTGCCTGTCCATGGGATTTTCCAGGCAAGACTACTGGAGTGGGTTGCCATTGCCTTCTCCATGTCATATGGTAGTTCTGTTTTTTATTTTTTTGAGGAACCTCCATATTCTTTTCCATAGTGGCTGCACTACTTCATTCCACCGGCAGTGCATGAGTGTTCACTTTTCTCCAGATCTTTAGCAAAACTTGTCATTTGTCTTTTTTGATAATAGCCATTCTAACAGGTGTGAGGTGATACCTTGTGTTGATTTGTATTTCCCTAATGATTAGCGATGTTGAGCATCTGTTCATGTATCTGTTGGCCATCTGTTTCTTCTTTGGAAAAATGTCTCTTTAGATCCTCTGTCCGTTTTCACTTCGATTGTTTGCTATTGAGCTGTAGGAGTTCTTCATATATTTTGGGTGTTAACCCCTTATTAAATACTTGATTTGTAAGTATCTTCTCCCATTTAGTAGATTGCTTTTTATTTTTTTGATGGTTTTCTTTGCTGTGCAGAACTTTTAAGTTGATATCTCCCATTTGTTTATTTTTGCTTTTGTTGCCATTGCCTTTGGAGTCAGATCCAAGAACAAAAGTCTCCAAGAGAGAATCAAGAAACTTCAGTTCAGTTCAGTTCAGTTCAGTCGCTCAGTCATGTCCGACTCTTTGCGACCCCATGAATTGCAGCACACCAGGCCTCCCTGTCCATCACCAACTCCCGGAGTTCACTCAGACTCACGTCCATCGAGTCAGTGATGCCATCCAGCCATCTCATCCTCTGTCGTCCCCTTCTCCTCCTGCCCCCAATCCCTCCCAGCATCAGAGTCTTTTCCAATGAGTCAACTCTTAGCATGAGGTGGCCAAAGGACTGGAGTTTCAGCTTTAGCATCATTCCTTCCAAAGAACACCCAGGGCTGATCTCCTTCAGAATGGACTGGCTGGATCTCCTTGCAGTCCAAGGGACTCTCAAGAGTCTTCTCCAACACCACAGTTCAAAAGTATCAATTCTTCGGTGCTCAGCCTTCTTCACAGTCCAACTCTCACATCCATACGTGACCACTGGGAAAACCATAGCCTTGACTAGATGGACCCTTGTTGGCAAAGTAATGTCTCTGCTTTTGAATATACTATCTACGTTGGTCATAACTTTCCTTCCAAGGAGTAAGCATCTTTTAATTTCATGGCTGCAATCACCATCTGCAGTGATTTTGGAGCCCAAAAATATAAAGTCTGACACTGTTTCCACTGTTTCCCCATCTACTTCCATGAAGTGATGGGACCAGATGCCATGATCTTCGTTTTCTGAATGTTGAGTTTAACTACTGGTATTTTCTTCTAGGAATTTTATGATCTTTGTTCAAACTTTCAAGCCATTAAGTGGAGTTACTCTTTGCATGTGGTGTAAGATAGTGGACCATTTTATTCTGTTGCATATGGCTCTCCTTTTTCCCAACACCATTTATTTTCAAGACTTTTTCCCATTGTTTGTTCTTGCCTCCCCTTTGTCATGAATTAATTGATCATAAAAGTGTGGGTTTATTTCTAGACTGTTTCTTGTGTTCCGTTGATCTGTGGGTTGGTTTTTATGCCAATACCATATTGTGATTACTAAAACTTTGTAATATAGTTTGGAATGAGGGAGCTTGATGCCTCTAGCGTTGTTCTTCTTTTTCAAGATTACTTTGGCTATTTGTGATGGATACTTTGGCTATCCATCGTTTGTATGGTTCCATATTAATTTTTATGGAATTTTTATTTTTATCCCAAAAATGCCTTTGGGATTTTGATAGGGATTGCAGTTAATCTGTAGGTTGCTTTAGGTAGTATGGACATTTTAACAATATTAATCCTTCTAATCTGTGAGCACAGATTAGGTTTCCATTTATTTGTGTCATCTTCAGTTTCTTTCATTGGTGTCGTATAGTCCTTAGTGTACAAGACTTTGACCTGCTTGGTCAGAAAATTCCTAAATATCTTTATTCTTTTTGGTGCAATTGTAAATGAGATTTTTCCCCTTAATATCTCTGATAATTCTTACTGTATGAAAAAAGTCTAAGATTTTGCATATTGATTTTGCATCTTGCAACTTTACTGAATTCATTTAATTCTAACAGTTTTTTTGGTGGAGCCTTGAGGATTTTCTATATATCGTATGGTGTCATCTGAAGATAGTGACAGTTTTACTGCTTCCCTTTTTTAAAGAATAAATTTTATTTAATCTTGGCTGTGCTGAGTCTTTGTTGCCTTGCTCGGGCTTTCTCTGGTTGCAGTGAGTGGGGGCTACTCTTCATTGCATGGGCTTCTCATTGCAGTGGTTTTCTTGTTGCGCAACACAGGCTCTGGGTGCACAGGCTTCAGCAGTTGTGGCTTACCAGCCCTAGAGCGCAGGCTCAGAAGCTGTGGCACACGGGCTTAGCTGCTCTGCGGCATGTGGAATCTTCCTGGACCAGGGATTGAACCCGTGTCCCTACCTTGGCAGGCAGATTCTTATCCACTGTGCCACCAGGGAAGTCCCTGCTTCCTTTTTGATTTGGATGCCTCTTATTCCCTTTCCCTGTCTGATTGCTCTGGCTGGGGCTTCCAAAAGTATGTTTTATCCAGGTGGCAAAAGTGGGCATCCTTGTCTTGTTCCTTATATGAGAGGAAATGCTTTCAGCTTTTCACTGTTGAAGATGGTATAGCTGTGAGCTTGTCATATGGAGCCTTTATTACGTTGACATATGTTCCCTGTATACCTACTTTGTGGAAAGAGTTTGTATTCTAAATGGATGTTGAATTTTTGTCAGATGCTTTTTCTGCATTTATTGAGGTGATCATATGATTTTTATCCTTCATTTTGTTAAGGTGGTATATCACATTGATTTGCTGATGTTGAACCATCCTTGTATCCCTGGAATAAGTCCTTGTTGATCATAGTGTAAGTAAGTAAGTAAATAAGTGAAGTCGCTCAGTTGTGTCTACGACTGTTTGCGACCCCGTGGACTGTAGCCTACCAGGCTTCTCCGTCCATGGGATTCTCCAGGCAAGAATCCTGGAGTGGGTTACCATTTCCTTCCCCAGGGGATCTTCCCGACCTAGGGATCGAACCCGGGTCTCCTGCATTGTAGGCAGACGCTTTAACCTCTGAGCCACCAGGGAAGATGATCATAGTGTATTATCCCTTTAATGTATCGTTGAATTCAGTTTGCTAATATTTTGTTGAGGATTTTTACCTCTGTTCATTGAGGATGTTAACCTGTAATTTTCTTTGTGGTGGTGTTGTCTAGCTTACATTATCAGTAATGCTGGCTTTGTAAAATGATTTTGGGAGTGCTGCCTCTTTTTTTTTTTTTTTTGAGTGGAGATGTTGCACTATGTGTGGGATCTTAGTTCCCCTAGCAGGGATCAAACCCATGCTCTCTGGATTGACAACGTGGAGTCTTAACCACTGGACCATCAGGGAAGTCCCTTCTCTTCATTTTGTTTTTTGGAAGAGTTTGAGAAGGATAGTCAGTAAATCTTTGAATGTCTGTTACAATTTGTAAAAAAAGAATACAGGAAAGGTATATTTCTATCCTTCCATTAGTTCATCTGTCTTTCTTTTTCCCTTTCTTATACAAAGTTTTTAAAGTCAATGTGCCATAATATAGTCAACCAGTCTCTGAAATATGGATGTGTAGTTTATTTCTGGTATTTTGTATTTAGAAATAATGTCATAGTGAATAAACTTTGTGCTCATGTGTTTTCATTTTGGAGGTGGATATTCCTGGTGAATTTGTAGTGGGACTGCTGAGCCCAAGGGTAAGAGCATGTGCAGTTTTGTTCAGTGGTGCCAGACCCCTGTGTTGGGTTGGACAGAGCTGGGGGGGCCTGATTCCCCAGAGCCGCACGTTGTCTGGCCTTTGAATTTTGTTAGGCTGATAGATGAGAAATGATGTTTCAGCTTAGTTTTAATTCACTTTTCTGTTATTATCAGTGATGGGCTTACAAGTGAATGTGCTTGAGAAATTCAACTTCAAGTCTTACCTTGGAATTTCACTTTGTTTTACTGAAGTTTGCAATGGAAAATCCCGGTTTGTAAATATAGGCAAGGAGGTAATCAAGCATTTGGTTGATTGAATTGAATCAAGCGTTTGGTTCGTTGCTTGTGAGCAGCCTTGTAGAGGCATACTGGAACAGTGTTTTGGTGTTGGTTAAGAAGCCCAGGTCTGGGTTCTGGTCAATCCTGGCCACTGTGTTAGGAAGTGGACCTGGCCTTTTTTGTGGCAGGCCAGACCATCTCAGGCTTCTGTCTGCACGTCTTCACGGCCCGTGATGGGCTCTTTGAACCAGGTACTGTGCATTGGACATGGGGGCTTCCTCCCTTTCAGAAATGGCCCTCTTGATAGTGTAGTAGAAATATTTCTCCAGGCTGATAGCCATGCTCCGTGGGCAACAAGCAGTGCCTGGCCCTGGGCATGGGTGTGGGAGGCACACTGCTGTCATGGTGGCCACAGTGAGCCCGGTGGCCTGGAGCTTCTGCTCACTTCTGCTTCTTCTCCTGGGGGGATGTGGCCCAGTGTGGCGAGTATTTTGGATTTTTCTAATGAACGAAGCTGACAACTTGCATATTTATGGGAAATCTCCTGATTTAAAAATATTTGAAATAAATCCAAACAGCAAATAACATCATACAGACTAAACAAAAGTATTTTTAGAAGATATTTCCGAAAAATATTTCTGTACTGTGCTATCAAGAGGGCCATTTCTGAAAGGGAGGAAGCCCCCATGTCCAGTGCACAGCATCTGGTTCAAAGAGCCCCTTAGGCCCTGAAGACGTGCAGACAAGCCTGAGATGGCCAGGATGCCCATGATTGCCAGCATCTCCTGAGCTACGTGAGAACTCCCCAGGTGATGGAACAACACGTTGAGCCCTGGCTCTGTGTGTCTCCTTGGTCTTGGTCTTCAGCACGCTAATGTTCCAGCAATTTGCCCATCTCTACTTTTCTTCTGCTTTCTCCAGGCAATTATTGGCTATCTGTGATGTACAGGTACTGTTCTCAGTGCTGGTGGTTCATCAGTGAGCCCATTCCAACAGCTCTCCTTTACTCTAAATGCAACTGTGGTTGGCCAGAGATGTTTCTTTTAATGTGTATAGAGACAGCTAGAAATATGTATACACCCATGTATATATTGTCACACTGGAGTTTTAAAAACATGCGTATACATATACCTATATTAACATATGCTACACAGATGTTCAGCTTTACTCACCTTGACCCTGAGTATTCATTGGAAGGACTGATGCTGAAGCTGCAATACTTTGGCCACCTGATGTGAAGAGCTGACTCATGGGAAAAGACCCTGATGCTGGGAAAGATTGAGGGCAGGAGAAGGGGGTGACGGAGGATGAGATGGTTGGATAGCATCACTGACTCAATGGACATGAGTTTGAGCAAACTCAGCGAGATAGTGAAGGACAGGGAAGCCTGGTTTGCTACAGTCTGTGGGGTTGCAGAGTCGGACATGACTTAGTGACTGAACAATAACAATAATTTCTGGACATACAAGTATTTTCTTATTCTTTTAGTGGCTGCTTCTAAGGCGTGGTTATACTAAATTTTGTTAAAAGTTCCCTATAGGTGAGCATTTACACTGTTTGCAATTTTAAGCTTATAAATATTACAGTGAACATCATTGGACAGTTGTATATTCCTATGACTAGGTCCTTGGAAGTTGAGTTCCCTGATCAGTGTATGTTAGCACTGTGTCAGATGACGCCACGTTACCCTCCAGGAAGCCAGCTCTCTGCTTTGCTTCCCTCGTGTGTGTGGAGGGTTCCCCATTTCCCAGCAGCCTTACTGAACCTGAATATTATCAGTGTTTTGATTTTCACTCACCTGTTAAACAACAGATAGGTGTCTCACTTTATTTCATATTTCGTTATTAATGAGGTTAAGCATTTTTGGTGTTTTTCTGTCATTTGAATTTCTTGTAGAATTTTTGGTTTATATTTCTTGGGTTGTTGGCTTTTTCTGTGGAAATTCTTAAGGATGGATAACCTTTTGTCATATAGGCTTCAAATATTTTTTTTATCCATCTTTCTTTTGTATTGCAATGTTTTCTTTAGTAGAGTTGTCAGTTGTTAATGCTTTTTTAAAATAAATATTGTTTCTAGGTTTCACATCATGTTTAGGAAACTCTTCTTCAGTGCAGGATTATAAAGATATTCTCATCTGTTTTAAAATATTGTTATGGTTTGATTTCCCCGCTTTGAGTAATTTTTTGTGAAGGATGTGAGGTGTGGGGGTAGGTGGGCCTCAGGGGCCGATCTGGCTTTTCTTTTTCTTTTTTCCTTTTACTGTTTGGCCACACTGTGTGCATGTGGGATCTTAGTTCCCTGACCAGAGATTGAACCTGCGCCTCCTGCAGTGGAAGTGCAGAGTCTTAACCGCTGAACTGCCAGGGAAGTCCCTGCCTTTTATTGTTTAAAATGGATTGATCTAAGAAACTCTGGATTTTAGTTCTCTAGCCTCACAGAAAGCTGTTATGAATTTAGTAATGCTTAAAAAAAAATTTATTTTAAAAATCTCAGCAGCAGTCAGAGAGTCTTAAAAATGGCATCTGTCTGTAGGAGGCATTTTTCTCTTTGATCTGCAGCTCTTGGGAGGTACCCATTTGTGGATCCCATGGAAGCCTGAGAGGCTCCCTCGGTGAACCACAGCCAGAAGTCGCAGAGGCAGGGAGAGACACGTCAACGGGGCCTTGAGTCTTACGGCCGAGAACTGCTGGGGTTTGTGTGATGGGCTGCAGTGGAGGGTGAGGAGTCACTTCTATGAGGAAGGGTTTTCTTGTTTTTATTCTTAGTTGAAAGATCGTTGGGGTACAATATTATGTTAGTTTCAGGCGTATGATGATTTGACGTGTGCACATGTTATGAAATGGTCATTGTGATGAGTCTAGTAGCCATCTGTCCCCATACAGAGGTGTTACAGTATCACTGCCAGTGTTCCGCACGCTTTACCTGGTGCCCTGTGACTTACTGTACATCTGGAGGTTTCTGCCACTTAATTCCCTTCCCTTTGCAAATGGGCAGAACCACCCATTTGCCCCCTCCCATCTCTTCCCTTCTGACAACCACTGTTTGATCTCTGTATCTATCAGTCTCTTTGCATTTATTGTTTTATGTGCTGGATCAGCCAAGCTATACCCAGTTCTTGCAGTTAACAGGTGTTCCCCAGGTGCCTGTGACTCCCAGGCGGGGCGGAGTGCCCCCCACACGTTTCCTGAAGTTAGCTTGCTTGTCATGCCCCCTGAGGCTTCATCTCTGTGCTCCTGTGAACCACCAAGCAGGAGAAAGTCAGCATGGCAGACAGCATGCCCCCGTTTTTGCCACAGCATGTCATGTGACCACTTGATTCAGGGCTGGGAGATGCTCACCAAATACTCCAGGAGGATCAGAGTATTTGGTGAAAGCGCTAATGACCATGGCATGTACCAGTTAGAGACAAGGTTGGAAAGCAGCCAAAGGTAGCAGGAAAAAAGGCATGTGTGCACTGTCGCATGTTCAGTATTGATACTGTTTTGTGTAGATGAATTAAAGTTTAGTGATATTTATCGTTGGGCATGCCAGCTTTCTGGTATAAATAATATAGTGAACGTCCATACTGGAATGGGTAGCCATTCCCTTTGCCAGGGGAATCTTCTCGACCCAGGGATCGAACCTGCGTCTCCTGCATTGCAGGTGGATTCTTCACCGTCTGAGCCACCAGGGAAGCCCATATTGAACACAACTCTGATGTGTTTTCTAAGGCTGGTCTAAAAGTCAGGTGACTGCGTCAGAAGATGTGAGTGTGCTGTAAGACTCTTACACCTGCTGCCAAATTGCTTTCTGGAGTTTCTACTTGAAAAGTATTTCCGGACACTCTTTGTGGCTTCTATCCTCTCTTCACTCACATCATGTTTTGTCTGTCTCTTCTGCCCTAAATTCATGCTCCAAGGCTGCAACTAACACTTTCTCTAGAACTATGTGTCCAAGGCCTGTTCCACCCTCTTCCCTGTTCCCTTCTCCTTGCTCTCCTCCCACCCGGGGGGCTGTTTACTACAGAGCAGAACCACCCACAGCAGGAGACCGACTGGTGGGGGGCCAGATCTGTCTTGGAAGATGTGGGGGCCGAGTGGGAGATGGCTCATGACCTGAGCTCCCTGCCTGTTGAAGGAAGGATTCCCAATGCCTGGCTGCCTGGACTCTGGCAACGCCCAGAACAGCAACTGGGGCGGGAGGGGCTGGGGGGCTAGGCCTTAGCCTGGTGGGGGTGGGGTGGGAGCAGCTGCTATCAGGACCCCATCTTCTGAGCCCTTTTCCCCTCACTCTTTCCAGTTCTCACCTGGGACCCCTGACCTGCACTAAGGACAGGGCCCAGGTAGGTATTTCTTAGGGTGGTGTTTCCGGCACCAGATGCGCCTCTTTGTGATGCCAGCATTGTCCTGCGAGAACAGCAGCCACACAGATGCCTGCCCCTGTCCCCACCGTGCGACACTGGTGGGCACTGCTCACGGTGGTCGGAGGGCTTGTGCCTGCTCCTCACAGGCTGTGGCGGTGCCCTGACCCAGCTTGCCAACCTTGGCCTGCTCCAGGCAGTGTGCTCCGAACTGTGAGCCAAACAGCTCACTCCAGCTGCTTCTGACAGACCTTACAATTAGGAACATCACCAGCACCAGTTCAAAGTTGTCTTGCCTGGTGGTGGCTTTGCTTTCTGCCAGGGTATCTGTACCATATTTTGGGGGGATGCTGTTTTAGATAAGTGGTTTCTTTACATTATAGTTGATTGGGTTTGTTCCTCTAACTTGACTTGTAAGCTCACTGAAGTCAGGAACCTTTTTAAAAAGTTGAGGTGTAGTTTACAGTTCTATGAATTTGGACAGACACACACATTCTTGTAACCATCATCACAAATCGAATGTACAAATAGGTTCATGCTGCCAAGTTCCCGCCTGCTTTTGCAGCTCCTTCTCCACCTCTCAGATTCTGTCTTATCTGTCCCTGTGGTTTTGCCTGTTCCAGAATGTCTTGTCAATTTATTGGCCAGCAGTCAGTGGTCCTTCTGTCTGGCCGTGCTCCTTGGCGTCCTCGTGGTGTGGGTGTGTCTGTAGCTCAGCCTTTATGAGGCTGAGGCGGCTCCATTGTGTGGCTCTTCAGGTGTCTTTGGCAGGTGAAGGTCAGTATTTATGTTTCCATATATCTTAGTAGACATTTTAAAATTTGAATTTTTTAACAGTGGAGGGTTAAGTTGTGTAATTGATATTCTGCTTTTTTTACTCAATAATATATCTGAAAAACTGAGAAGGGCAACTCACCCTAGTAGTCTTGCCTGGAGAATTCCTTAGACAGAGGAGCCTGGCAGGCTACAGTCCATGGGGTGACAAAGAGTTGGACACGACTGAGTGACTAACACTTAGGCACTTTCATGTTCTCTATCTAGAACTTGAGTATTGGATATTTCTGGTTGCTCTTTCTACTTTCACTGCATTGTTCTGTCATAAATATTTTTAAGCATAATTTTAAAAAATTGGTAGGTTAATTTCCTTAGAGATTTACAGAGGTCACATTACTGGGTCAGAGGTAATGAGGTCCGCTTTCCCACTGTTGTCTCACCCTGCTAAGCATACTCTGAGCTCTGAGCCCTCTGACATCTGCTCTGTCTCCCTCCACATTTTTTTTTTTAACTGAAGTAGGATTGATGTGGGCTTCCCTGGTGGCTCATTGGTAAAGAATCTGCCTGCCAGTGCAGGAGACGTGGGTTTATTCTCTGGGCTGGGAAGATCTCTTGGAGAAAGAAATGGCTACCCACTCCCGTATTCTTGCCTGGAAAATGCCATGGACAGAGGAGCCTGGTGGGCTACAGTCCATTGCAACGAATCGGACGTGACTGAGCGACTAAACAGTAATAACAACAACAATAGCAACAAAGTGTTGATTGACAATGTTGTGTCAGACTCTGCTGTGTAGCAAAGTGACTCAGTTATACACATATAGACATTCTCTTTTTAAATATGCTTTTCCATTACCCCTCCACATTTTTTCAACCTGTTAGTGATCACAGTGTATTCTCCTTATCCTATTTTTGTGTCTGTTCTACATGAATCTTCCTCATAATGCTTGTTTGAAAAGATCAGGAACAAAAGCTCATTTTGAAAGCAATCAGCAGGGGAGAGGTCCCCCTCCCAAGCTGTGTCCCCCAACTCACAGTTCCCACCTACTTTGCTGGGCTCTCTCTGCTGGGGCTAAGTGGGGAGTGGGCTCCTGGTTTGATAATTAAGGCTGTTCTTTGCTTTGGTCCTGATTTCCCATTCAGCTGTGCTTTCTGAGCTTGCCTGTGATCTTTAGATCAGAGATAGTGATCTTCAGAGATAGTCATCAGAGCAGAAAGTGCCTTCTAGTTTGAATAGGCACTGGTTTTTATGTTTTCTCAGCCTGTACTTGTGTATCCCATGAGTTCTGTAGCTTTTGATTTCATGTATATGTGTATTTTAGCCAGGCGCCCAGGTCTGGGAGCTTTCATGCAAATGTGTATTTCCACTTTGTAAGCTTTGTAACTTTTGGTATTTAATGTTTCTCACCCCTTATCTGTCTTCTCAGTGAGATCATGATGCCCTCAAGATGAAAGGCATCAGTTTCCTACTTTTCCCGGGGTGGGGGTGGGGGTGGGGGAGTGATGGAAGGAACACCAGAGATGGGGAGCTAGGCGTGTCAGTGAAGACTGAGAACTTTAAATGGTGGAAGGGTATTTCTGTGTCTGTGACCCAGCCACAGTGGGGAGCAGACAGGCTGAGGCTGTCATTCTCTTCCCAGTGGGGTTTGTCCCCTTGCAGGCCTCAGGGCTCTGGCCGGGTGTGACTTGTGAGCAGTCTCCCTGCTCCATCTCAGAATTGGCCTCCTCTCTCTCCATCCTCTGCGTTTCTTGTCCTTTCTCCTGTCATTCCCTCTCCCACCTCCCCCTCTAGTCCACTGCACTCAGCAGTTTGGGGCCATAAGCCCCTTTAAAGCCGTGTCCCAGCTCCCAGAGAGTAGGTGAACCCCTGACCAGGACTCTCCTGGAATGGGGACTCTCTTGGAATGGGGATTCGAGTCCTAGCTGCTCCCCTCTCTCCTTAGGTTTTCTTCCTGAAATCTCCCCTCTGGATGAGCTTGTAAAGAAGGCTGAGGTGCAAGTCTGACACCCAAGCCAGAGCCCTCTCCCCAGGAACACAGTGTCTGACCTGGGATGGGAGCTGTGCATGTTTGTACTCAGGTTACGCCAAAGAATTGATGCTTCTGAACTGTAGTGTTGGAGAAGACTCTTGAGAGTCCCTTGGACTGTAAGGAGATCCAACCAGTCCATTCTAAAGGAGATCAGTCCTGGGTGTTCTTTGGAAGGACTGATGCTAAAGCTGAAACTTCAATACTTTGGCCACCTCATGCGAAGAGTTGACTCATTGGAAAAGACTCTGATGCTGGGAGGGATTGGGAGCAGGAGAAGAAGGGGATGACAGAGGATGAGATGGCTGGATGTCATCACTGACTCGATGGACGTGAGTCTGAGTGAACTCCGGGAGTTGGTGATGGACAGGGAGGCCTGGCGTGCTGCGATTTATGGGGTCGCAAAGAGTCAGACACGACTGAGTGACTGAACTGAACCCAGGGGTATCTGCCAGGACCATAGCACAGATGTTTATGAAAACTGTCAGCGAGTAAAGGGTTAGGGGCTCTGTTCTGGTGACACGCAGTGGTGGCATGTGGTGAGAGTCACTGACCGCCTCCTGGGTGCCATCCCTCTTGTGGGAGAGACAGGTGGATCACCCCAGCCTGGCATGGAGCAGGGCTACTCGCCTCCCTGGAAGAAGTGTGCCAGCCACGAACGCCAGCTCCGAGTTAGATCCTGCTGGCCTTGAGCAAGTAATGGCTAGTTAGCTTCCTCAGGAGCTGTTTGGGACCCACCTGCTCCTGCCAGGCTGTCCTGGCCCCAGGTACAGTGAGACCCAGAAGGCCCTGTCCCTCCTCTGCCTAAGGAGGTGGTCTCCAGCGCCATCTCCTCAGGAAGACAGTGGTTTGTGTCAGATGCTGGTGGGAATATCCTTTCAGAACCCCTGTCCTGGGATGTTGAGTGGTACTGGAAACAAGTAGTGATCAGATGGTTTTATTTGCCCTTAAGTAACTTGATTTTAACTTTGATTTTTCAGGAGAACGTTAAGTTGGATAAAAGAGGAGTGCGATCATGCACCATGGCAGCGGCCCTCAGAATGTCCAGCACCAGCTGCAGAGGTCCAGGGCCTTCGCCGGCAGCGAAGGAGAAGAGCAGCAGGCCCACCCCAACCCCCCGCAGTCCCCCGCCACGCCCTTCGCCCCGGCGGTGAGCCCATCTGCACCCCAGTCCCCCGGTTACCAAGTTTCACAGCTGATGAATCGGAGTCCTGTGGCCGGGCAGAACGTGAATATCACCCTTCAGAATGTGGGGCCGGTGGTGGGCGGAAACCCCCAGATCACGCTGGCTCCCCTGCCGCTGCCCAGCCCCACTTCTCCAGGATTCCAGTTCAGCGCGCAGCAGAGGCGGTTTGAGCACGGGTCTCCGTCATACATCCAGGTCACCTCGCCGCTGTCGCAGCAGGTGCAGACTCAGAGCCCCACCCAGCCCAGCCCCGGGCCAGGGCCGGGCCTGCAGAGCGTGCGGGCAGGTGCCCCCGGCCCCGGCCTGGGTCTCTGCAGCAGCAGTCCCACCGGGGGCTTTGTGGATGCCAGCGTGCTGGTGAGGCAGATCAGCCTGAGCCCGTCCAGCGGCGGCCACTTCGTGTTCCAGGAGGGCTCGGGCCTGGCGCAGATGGCCCCGGGCACCCAGGTTCAGCTGCAGCATGCGGGGGCGCCCATCACGGTCAGCAGAGAACGGAGACTCTCACAGCCCCACGCGCAGTCTGGGGGTACCGTCCACCACCTGGGGCCTCAGAGCCCCGCGGCCGCGGGCGGGGCAGGCCTGCAACCTTTGTCCAGCCCCGGCCATATCACCACGACGAGCTTGCCACCCCAGATCAGCAGCATCATCCAGGGGCAGCTGATCCAGCAGCAGCAGGTGCTGCAGGGGCCACCACTGACCAGACCTCTGCTCCCTGGGGTTGGGGTCGGGGTCGGGGGGACTTCGGCGTTTGGGATGACGTCCCCACCGCCCCCCACCAGCCCTTCCAGGACCGCAGTGCCCCCGGGCCTCTCCAGCCTTCCCCTCTCGTCTGCGGGGAGCACAGGCATGAGGAAGGCTCCCAGAAAGTTGGAGGAGATCCCCCCGGCCTCCCAGGAGCTGGCTCAGATGAGGAAGCAGTGCCTGGACTATCACTACAGGGAGATGGAGGCGCTGAAGGAGGCCTTCAAGGAGTACTTGATCGAACTGTTCTTCCTGCAGCACCTTCAAGGGAACATGATGGATTTCTTAGCGTTTAAGAAGAAACATTATGCCCCTTTACAAGCTTATCTTAGGCAGAATGATTTGGACCTTGAAGAAGAGGATGAGGAGGAGGAGGAGGAAGAAGAGAAGTCTGAGGTTATCAATGATGAGGTGAGAAGCAGCGGGTCATGCTATGTGGAGTTGAGTCTACGCAACTTCAAATCAAAAGTAGTCTGTGAGCCTGGGGTGTGTATAAGATGCAGTCTCATGAGGATTTCATCCAGGAGTAAAACTGAAGAATGGGTTTGCTTTTTCCTTCATGGAAGGAAAGGGCTGGTCTAGTTGGGAAGACGGTGCAGGGTGATGCTGTGAGTAATGCTGGCTCCTTTAGAACAGTGACACCTCCCTGGTTTGGAGAACTAACCTGGCGTGACCCAGCCTTACGCTGTGCTCTGCTGGGTGTCTGGCCATTGCTTGGCCCTGAAAGCCTGCAGAAGCCAGGGGCGTGGCCACCTTCCTGCCGATTCCCCAGGTTTCACATTTTACTTCTGTAGGTCCACCCACTGAAAACAGCATGGACATCATTTTTAAAGAAAGAATTTGAATCACCAGCTTGTTACAGTATATCAGATGAAATTTAAATCACTAGATATATTTTTAAGGTATCTTTATAAAATATGGTTATTACAGCAAAACAGAATTTTTTCAATTTGTAGATGTCTTAGATTTAAGATCATGTATTTAACTCACACTTTTGCAGATACCTACAGAATAATATTTAAAATAAGACTCCTTTTTAGGTGGTGAAATTTTGGGTGCCTGGAATGGGTGCTTAATAGGTCCTCCCCATTGGGATTTTCCGACCCCTCAGTGACTCTTCAGATGCTTTTACTTACACTCCCCAAGAATGAAGCTGACCAGATAGGGGACAGGGAGGTGCACTGTGATGCACTGTTTCTGTGCCTTTGTGTTGTGTACTGTACACTATGTTGGTGGGACTTACTTTGTTTTTTTGATAGAGCCAAATGTAAATTTCTGTCAGCTCTTCTGCAAAGAAATCAGCTTTTGATGCACAAAAGCTGGCCTCTTTGCTCATCTCCTCATTGGTATTTATTATGTGTGGCTTTGCCATTTGGTGTTTTCTTTAACACCCTTTCCAGGATGAACCATTTTTTATTTTCTTAAAGGTTTATATGATTTTTTTGAGGGTTTCCCCTCTGTTGCCATGAAATAGTGAAGTGAAGTTCTGTTTATGTTTGTACACCAATGTTGTCTGTAGGCTCAGTCCCCTTTATCTGTCATTACCATTCTGACCTGCACGCAGTAGGACAGGGTGCAAACTGCCTCTGAAGTTGTCAGGGCTTTGCTATTTGAAGACTGTCTGCCATTCCCATTTTTAAAGTTTGAAGTTAAAGAATCTAAGGATATTGTACTTGTGACTTAAATTGGAGTTTCTGCAAGATTTGCAGTTGAGTTAGGGTGTTATGTTATAAATCTGTCATAAATTAGTTCAGTGTCCTTTTACAGGATTTGATGCAAAAACATTCCATTTTTAAACACCAGACATTGGTGAGCTATCAGCAGTAAAATTCTAACAAAATTTTGAGCAGTCTTAAAAATTATGTTGCCTTTTTTTCTCAAAATATTTCCTCTCAGGTAAAGGTTGTGACAGGAAAGGATGGGCAGACTGGTACTCCTGTTGCTATAGCAACCCAGCTTCCTCCAAATGTTTCTGCTGCTTTTTCATCCCAGCAGCAACCATTTCAGGTACTTTTCGATGGTTCTAAAATGTAGTCTCATCCGAAACTTTTCCTCATCCAGATATTTTAACCTTCAATTTACTATTTGCTCTTCAGCATTTTTTTTTCCAGAGCCCATTCCTTATTTTAAAAAAGTAAAAAAGTCTTCCTGCATATAAAATTATACAACTAAATTGCATGAGTAAATGACAACACAGACCTTAATGCATTATTTTTTTGTGTGTATTGACCTGTAACTCAGTAGTAGCTTCAGCATGCATGTCATCTAATACCTATAGTCCTGTTGAATGTGTGCTCAGGATTCCTGTGTGCTGTGTTTTCAATGTTGGTTCTTTCTTGTGTCTTTTATCTGTATTTTTGAGAACAGTGCAAACAGGGCAGAAAGAAAGATTATATAGATAACTTGCTGTTTTCTGTAGCTGGAAGAAACCCTAAAGTAAAACATAGTTTTGAACTATCAGGACCTTAGGCTTCTAAATGGATGTTAATTGAATGCAGACTGATTAAGTTTTGAAAATTAAGTCATTCAGTTTTATATTAATACATGCCAAGAACTAAAAGTACAGGTCAGAGTCTAGTCATTTTGGAATAGATTATGCTAGGTTCTGAAAGCAGTTTAATCTTGTGGTGGTATGTCTTAAAAAACTCTTAATTTTTAATTTTGATATAGTTTCAAATCCATATAAAAGTTTCAATAACAGTACAAAGAACTCCCCTTGTATCTTGTACCCAGATTCACCAGTTGTTAACTTTTTACCCCATTTGCATTATTTTCATTTTCTCTCTCTCATATGTACACACAGACACATTTCCCCCCAAACTGTTTGAGAGTAAGTTGTGGACATCGTATTCATGCACTTGTATCCCTGAGTACTCGAGCAAGTAGTATCAGGCACCAGTGTCATCTGGTCTAACCACGGTATGATAGTCAGTTCCGGAAATTTTACAGTAACTTTTACTATGACTAAGCCACAGCTCATGTGCAAATTTTATCTCTTGTTCCAGTGACTTCCTTTGTATAGTTGTTTTTCCCCAGTCTGGGATCACCAGTTGTGTTTAGTTGTCATGCCTCTCTTTAATCTAGGCTGTCTTCTTTAATGTAGGCTGACTCCTCACTCTTGTGAGGAGTACTGGTCGGTTATTTCGTAGAATGTCCTTTGACATGGGCCACTAATCTACCACCTCTCGATGAGCCTTGCCAGCATTAGTTGTCATGAAAAAGATGGCAAAGTGGATTTTCTAACTCCATTATTCCTTCTGCATTCACTAGTTGGCATTCTGCTGCAATGATGAGCTTCCTTCTTTCTTCCGTTCTTATATTCATATGTGGATTCTTATTTTTATTTTTTTAGATTTATGTATTTGGCTGTGCTGGGTCTTCATTGCTGTATATGGGCTTTCTCTAGTTGCCATGAGTGGAGGCCACTCTTCATTGCACTGCATAGACATCTCATGTTGTGGTGGCCTCTTGTGTTGTGGGCCATGGGCTCAGTTGTGCACAGGCTCAGTTGCTCTGAGGCATGTGGGATCTTCCCAGACCAGGGATCGAACCCATGTCCCTTGCATTGGCAGGTGTACTCTTAACCCTCTTAACCACCTTGGAAGTCCCTTATTTAAACTTGCTTAATTCAGTAAAATTCATTTTTGGGGGTGCATAGTTTGGTGAGTTTTGTCAAGTGCCTCAAGTTGTATAACCACCACCACCACACAAGAAACAGAGTTCTCTCATCCCCCAGGTGTTCCTCATGCTACATCTTTGTCATCAGATTCCCTCCCTCCCTTAACCTTTATTCTCTGTCTCTATGATTTTGTCTTTTCTGGAATAAAATGTAAATAGAATCATATAGTCTATGCTGCATTTTCAGTCTGGCTTCTTTCATGTAGCGTGATGCATTTGAAATTCAATTCATATTGTTGAATTTACCAATTGCTTCTCTTTTTGCTGAGCAGTATTCTGTTGTATGAATGTTCCCTACTTTGTTTATCCGTTTACCCTCTGAAGGACTTTGGGTGGTTTCCAGTTGTTGGCATATCTAGGAGACAGATTGCTGGGTTGTTAATAAGTGTACATTCAGTTTTATATGAAACTGACAAACTTTTCCACAGTGGCTCTTCCGTTTCGCATTCCCACTAGCCGTGAATGAGAGTTCCTGTTGTTCTGCTTCCTCCCCTCGGTTTGTTCTTGTCAGTTTTCTTTTGTTGTTATTCTAATACGTAAGTAGTGGTTTTAATTTTTATATCTAAAGACTAATGATATTGAAAACAACTTTTCTTGTGTTCATTTGGCATTTGTATATCTTCTTTGGTGAAGTATCTGTTCATTTCTTTCACCAGTTTTTCCCCTATTGAGTCATTTGCTTTATTGTTGCATTTGAGAATTCTTTATATAATTTGGATGTAAGCTTTTTGTCAGATACAAATTTGGAAATATTTTTCTCTTCATTCTCTGCCTTAGCTTCTTTTATATTGTTTTTTTATAGAGCAAAAATTTTGAGTTTTGATGCAATCTCTTTTACCATTTCTTTCTTTTATGTATTATGCTTTTGACATTTATCTAAGAACTCTTTGCTCAACCCAGGTTCACAACAATTTCCTCTAGTTTTTTCCCCTAGAAGTTGTATAGTTTTATGTTTTACATTTAGGTCTGTGATCCATTTTGAGTAACGTGTTTTTGTTTTTTTGGTTGTATTGAGTCTTTGTTGCTGCACACAGACTTTCTCTAGTTGCAGCTACTCTAGTTGCCGTGCGGAAGCCTCTCCCCACAGTGGTTTTTCTTGTTGCAGGGCACAGGATTCAGCGTCTGTGGGCTCAGTAGTTTTGGCACGTGGGCCTGGTTGCCCTGCAGCATGTGGGATCTTCCCAGATGAGGGATTAACCCATGTCCCCTGCATTGGGAGGCAGACTCTTAGCCCCTGGACCACCAGGGAAGTCCTTGAGTAAAATTTTGTGTAACATGCAAGCATAGCTAGAGGTTTTTTTCTTCGCATATTGATAGTTAAGCACCATTTCTTTTATCTTGTATCTGCTGAGTTGGCTTTGCATCTTTGCTAAGAATCCCATCTAGGTCTGTTTCTAGGCTTTCTTCTCTTTGATTGATCTATATGTCTTATTTTGTTGGTAATGCCATACTGTCTTTACTACTGCAGCTTTGTAGTAAGTCCTGAAATCAGTATTGTTCTCTTCAGCTTTGTTCTTTTTCAAAATTGTTTTGGTCATTCTGGTTCCTTTCACTCTTCATATACATTTTAGAATCAGCTTGTCGGTATCTATAGAACATCCTGTTGGGATTGCATTGACTCGGTTGATCTGTTTGGGGTGAAGTAATATCTTGACAACATTCAGTCTTCCAGACCAGGAATATGATATATTTCTCCATTTATTTTTGTCTTCTTTGATTTCTTTCATCAATACTTTATAGTTTTCAGCATGCACATTCTAGGCACATTTTGTTAGATTTCTACCCATAAAGTCTAGTTTTTCTGTGATTCTATAGATGGTACTTAACTTGAAAAATTATTTTCTAGTTGTTTATTGCAAGTATATGGGAATACAGTGAGTTGTACAACCTTGCAAAAAACTCATTTATTAGTTTTAGGAGCTTTTTTGTAGCTGAAATTTTCTACCTAGAGAAATCGTGTTTGCAAAGAAAGCAAGATTTATGTTTTCCTAGTTATATGCTTTTTTCTTTTTCGTTTGCTTGCCATGTTGCACTAGCATGGACTTCCACTGTGAGGCTGAATAGGAGTGGTAAGAACAGACATTCTTACTGTGTTGATCTTAGGAGGAAAGCATTTAGTCTTTCACCATTAAGTATGATGTTAGCCATAGATTTTGTAGCTATCCATTATCAGGTTAAGGAAATTCTTTTTTGCTAGTGTTTGTCATGAATGGATGTTGAATTTTTTCAAATACTGTTTTTACATCTAGTTACCTAATCATGTGATGTTTCTCTTTTGGTGTAGAAATGATGAATTATATCACATTAAGGTATGATTTGTAAGCAGGGAATACACAGATCTCAAGTGTTACAGTTTGTTGAGTTTGACAAGTGCCCATGTAACCCACGCATATATTGAGATGTTCACTTCCATCAAGTCTTCTCATGTCCCTGCCAGCCGTCTGCTACCCAGCTCCCAGCCCATTTTATTCCTGTTTATTCTACTACTACTGTTCATTTATCTTTAAGGTGTGTTTTGACTGCACTGGGTGTTAGTTGCAGCATGAGGGGTCTTTGTTGCATCATACAGGATCTTTTGTTGCTGTGCATGCACTCTAGTTGGAGCACACAGGCTTAATTGCTCTGAGACTTGTGGGATCTTAGTTCCCCGACCAGGGATTGAACCTGTGACCCTGGTGGTGCTAATGGTAAAGAACCCACCTACCAATGCAGATTAGACATGAGAGACTCGGATTCGATCCCTGGGTCAGGAAGATCACCTGAAGGAGGGCGTGGCAGTCCACTCCAGTATTCTTGCCTGTACCACAGCAAGCGAGGCCATGCTCTAGAGCCCATCAGTGGCAACTGCTGGAGCCCACGCACCTAGAGCGTGTGCCCTGCAATAAGACAAGCCAGTGCAATGAGGAGCCCTTGCAACACAGCTAGAGAGTGGCCCCAACCCCTGCCACAACTGAGCCAAGCGGGCTACAGTCTCTTAAGATTGCGCAGAGCTGGACATGCTTCTTAACCACTGGGCCGCCAGGGTAGTCCCTCTTACTGTTTATTTTGATGTTCAGTTTATCTGTAATTTGACCAATGAGAGCCCTTTCAGACAGGCTCTATATACTTTTGACACATTCTTGTCACTCTCTGAGTACTTCCTTACCTTCCGGCACAAAATATTGAAAGTTTTTCTTCCATATGCCTTGGTTCAGTCCAGGAATCAGTCATTTCTGTAAGGAACCTGGTTCCATTTAGGGGGGAATAATCATTTGAACCCAGTATTTAAGTGCTTATGGTAATGAATGTGATACATTTTCTAAATTGGAAATTGTCAGAAAATTAAATCAGTGAAACGTCTTTCCTATTAGTGCTTAGAAGAATGTAATATATCAATGCATTTATAAACCACATTGATAAATATTTTTGTAAGAACAGTGGGACAGTGAAAGGCAGAGAGTGCCCTTAAATCTAGGTGCATGATCTCCACAATGACATAAATTATACCCTCCGATTTACTACCATACTAACCAGGTTGCCAGATTAAAATTGGACAGAATATGTTTATTTAGGTCTGTGGAAGTCTCTTCCACTGATGGGCTCTAGCGTGTGGCCTCGGTTGTTGTGGTACACGGCATGTGGAATCTTCCTGGGTCAGGGATCGAACTTGTGTCCCCTCTGTTGGCAGGTGGATTCTTAACCACTGGACCACCAGGGAAGTCCTCTCATCCACCTTTTTTTTTTTTTAAATATTTATTTATTTGGCTACAGCTGGTCTTAGTTGCACCATGTGGGATCTAGTTCCCTGACTAGGGATTGAACCCAGGCCCCCTGCATTGGGAGCACAGAGTCTTAACCACTGGACTACTAGAGAAGTTCCTTCTTACTCACTTTTGATGGGAGTGTAGTGTGGAAACATTTCACATGATCTGGAGAAGGTGAACGTGGGCAGGCCCTTTGACCCAAACAGCATAGTCCAACGATACTGTTGTGTTTGTGAGCTGGAAAACATATCTAATAATGTTCCCAGCAGCATTGTTTATGATAACCCCAAACTGGAAAGAAGCAAAATGTCCACTACAGCAGAATAGATCAGTTGGTCATGCACAGTCATACAGAGGAATGCTCTGTATGCATAATCAGTGGTAAAAATGAGTGAATAGGTGTGGGTGGGCCTCAGCAGCACCATGTGGAGCAGAAGGGGCTACAGAAGAGCCCAAGGGCAGCATTCTTCAGTTAAAGTTCACTAGGAAGCAAGGTGTTAGTCACTTAGTCGTGTCCCACTCTTTGTCACCCCAAGGATTGTGTAGCCCGCCAGGCTCCTGTGTCTGTGGAATTCTCAAAGTGAGAATACTGGAGTGGGTAGCCATTCCCTTCTTCAGGTAGCTTCCCAACCCAGGGATCAAACCCAGGTGTCCTGCATTGCGGGTGTATTCTTTACCATCTGAGCCACCAGGAACCTTCTTGACCTGTATGCAGGTCAAGAAGCAACAGTTAGAACTGGACGTGAAACAATTGAGAAAGGAGTATATGTCAAGGCTGTATATTGTCAGCTTGCTTATTTAATAGACAGTACATCATGTACATCATGCGAAATGTTGGCCAGTCTGAATGAATCACAAGTTGGAGTCAAGATTGCTGGGAGAAATATCAGCAATCTCAGATATGCAGATGATTCCACTCTAATGGCAGAAAGTGAAGAGCAACTAAAGAGCCTCTTGATGAGGGTGAAAGAGTGAAAAAGCTGGCTTAAAACTCAACATTCAAAAACTTAAGATCATGGCATCTGGTCCCATCACTTCATGGCAAATAGAAGGGGAAGAAGTGGAAACAGTGACAGATTTTATTTTCTTGGGTTCCAGAATCACTGTGGACGGTGACTGCAGCCATGAAATTAGACACTTGCTTCTTGGAAGGAAAGCTATGAAAAAACCTAGACAGTGTATTAAAAAGCAGAGACATCACTTTGCCAACAACAGTTTATATAGTCAGAGCTGTGGTTTTTCCAGTAGTCAGGTATGGATGTGAGAGTTGTACCATAAAGAAGGTTGAACATTGAACAATTGATGCTTTTGAATTGTGATGCTGGAGAAAATTCTTAAGAGTCCTTTGGATTGCAAGGAGATCAAAGCAGTCAATCCTAAAGGATATCAACTCTGAATGTTCATTGTCAAGCCTAATGCTGAAGCTGAAGCACCAATACTTTGACCACTTGATGCAAGAGCTGACTCATTGGAAGAGACCCTGATTCTGGGAAAGATTGAAGGCAGAAGGAGAAGGGGACGGCAAGTGATGAGATGGTTAGAGTTTCACCGACTCAGTGGACATGAGTTTGAGCAAACTCTGTGAGATAGTGAAGGACAGGAAAGCCTGGCCTGCTGCCGTCCGTGGGGTCGCAAAGAGTCAGACATGAGTTAGCGACTAAACAACAAGGAAGCAAAACCAAACGCAGCATAGAGCGGAGCGTGGCCTGTGGGTTTTGGCACCAGAGGGAAACGGTCACCCATGGATTAGGCGGCCAGTACCTGGTGGGACAGGGGATGCCTTCATAGTGCACCAGGGCTCCAGGGCATTAAGCCTCAGGATCAGTACCTGGGTGTTATTTGTAAACTTATAAGTCTTTCTACTTTTTAGCATTTTATTATGAAAAATTTCAAATGGAGAAAAACAGTGTTCAGTGAACATTCATATCCCACTATTTAAATTCTGTGGTAACTTGGGGAAGTCCCAGTTCAGAACTGTTTGTGTTATATATTAATTTCTGTTTGCTTCTCAAAGATTTTGAGGTAGTATTTTTTCTTTTTGGCTGCACCATGCAGCTTGCAAGATCTTAGTTCCCTGACCAGTGAAAACCTGGCCCCACGATAGTGAAAGCGACGAGTCATAACCACTGTACTGCCAGAGAATTCCGGAGAAAGCGATGGCATCCCACTCCAGTCCTCTTGCCTGGAGAATCCCAGGGATGGGGGAGCCTGGAAGGCTGCAGTCCGTGGGGTCACTAAGAGTCGGGGACTCGACTGAGCGACTTCACTTTCACTTTTCACTTTCATGCATTGGAGAAGGAAATGGCAACCCACTCCAGTGTTCTTACCTGGAGAATCCCAGGGACGGGGGAGCCTGGTGGGCTGCCGTCTTTGGGATCACAGAGTCGGACACGACTGAAGCGACTTAGCAGCAGCAGCAGCAGCCAGAGAATTCTCCCAGATGGTTTTTATTACAGTTATTTAGATCTTAAATTCTAATTGGAGATTATTTGTCAGTGATTATAATGTTAAAGGAAATGAATAATAATTAGAGTTCTGTAACCTTATCCCAATTGATTTTTTTTCCATTTAGAAAAATTGTATTGAAAAATAGTTGATAAACTGATTTCAGTTATATACACTTGTATATATAAATGTATATATTCTTTTTTTTTTTTACATTTTCTTCCATTATAAATTATTACAAGACATTAAAAATATAGTTCCCTGTGCTGTACAGTAGGTCCTGGTTGGTTATCTGTTTTATATAGAGTAGTGTGTATATTGGAGAAGGCAGTGGCGACCCACTCCAGTATTCTTGCCTGGAAAATCCCATGGGTGGAGGAGCCTGATAGGCTGCAGTCCATGGGGTTGCTAAGCGTCAGACACGACTGAGCAACTTCACTTTCACTCTTCACTTTCATGCATTGGAGAAGGACATGGCAACCCACTCCAGTGTTCTTGCCTGGAGAATCCCAGGATGGAGGAGCCTGGTGGGCTGCCGTCTGTGGGGTCGCACAGAGTTGGACACGACTGAAGCAACTTAGCAGCAGCAGCAGCAGCGGCAGTGTGTATATTTTAATCCTAAATTTCTAATTATCCCCCAACAATTGATTTTTTAATTCTTATATGTGTGTTCATGTTTTCATGTGTGTAGTTAAAAGTTTATAGTTATAAAGTGGTAGCTTAACTTGATTTAATAGACATACTTGCAGAAAGAAGGCATGAGTGATTTGTTTGTGCTTTCCTCTCCTTTATCCTTACTGAAGAATAACCTTGGGGAGACCTTTTTTTTAGAATCTTGAATTGAGAGACAAAGTCCTCTTTACTTACAAGTAGTTCTTTTCTTTTGCAGGCACTTAGAAAGGTCATCATCTCATTGACCATATCCTTTTCTTTCATCCAGCCCTACAGACCCCATGGTGCCACTCAGCTTATGTGTGTTGTTTAAATTGGATAGAAATTTACCCATTGGTAACCAGCTGGTTGTTAGTACAGCTGGTTGGTCTTAATTTCTTCCTCCAGAGTAACGTAAGTCTGCTTTTCTTTTCTGTCAGCTACATCCCCAGTTCCTTCAACTGTTCTTTTTTATTCTCCCCATAAGTATTTTTTTTATTTTTTAAAAGAGTTCTAATATATGATTGTTATTTAAAATCAAATTGGTATTTTAAAGACAGCAGTGTCTTTCCCATTAAAATAGTCATGAAGACGTATAAGATGAAACTAAAAATCATTCTGAAAACCAAGAAACAGTGGCTATCAGGAATTAGGCAAAGATAAGTGTCTTTGATGACATAGTCTTTTATGTTTAATGAAGTGTAACCTGTCAGTTTCTTCATATGAATGTCTGATCTTCTAGCTCATTTGGTTGTAAAGACTTCTCATTCCATTATGTTGCTTTGGAGTCTTTAGGAACTGACAGGGTTGTGTGCGTCTAAGTCTCCCTCTGGGCTCTCTGCTCAGCTTTTTCATCTGTCATCCATCCTTAAGCAGCATTATGCTGCCCTGGTGTCCACACCCTGTGGTGAGTCCTGAAGTCCAGTCCTTTTCTAGTTCTTCTCTCAAGAATCTGTTTTCAGTTCACTGACCTCTGCATCCCCACTCTACTGTTCAGCCTATCGAATGAATTTTTTTAATTTCAGACACTTTTTCAGTTCTAAAATCTCTGTTTGGTTATCTTTTTATATTTTTTGTTGAAATTAATTTATTCACAGTGTTTCTGGTGTAAAGTGATTGATATATATATATTCTTTTTCAGATTGGTTCTGTTTTTTAATAGTTTTTTTTTTTCTGTGAAGATGTCCTCTCATCCTTCATAAAAACATACTTTTATGTTCTTGGACATACTTATTAAAAGCTGCTATGAAATCCCTGCTGCTAATTCCAGCATGTGAATTGTCTAGGGGTTGGTGTCTATCAATTTGTTTTCTGAGTACGACTCATGTTTTCTTGTCTCTTTGTGTTTTGAAGTAATTTTGAATTGGACTGTGGGTGTTGTGAATAATAGGTTACAGAGACCCTGAGTTCTGTTAATATAATATTCTTCTGAAGAGTATTGGTGGTTTTGCTTTCGCATGTAGTTAACATGATTGAGCTGAGGCGGTGAACCCTGTCTCCTGAGCTCTCAGTGTAGTCAAGCTGGCCTGTGCTTGGAGCCTTGGCACGTGTGTGGCTTAGGAGGCAGCCAGAGATCAGGCCCCAGCTGCCCCTTGTGGTGACTGCCCTCCCTCACTTCTGCTGTGGTCTCCTGTGCTCCATCCCAGTGGTCTTCAAGCCAGTGAGGCCCTCTGCCTCTGGGTCTGAGGCCTGCCTTGTGCCAAATACCATAAGCCCAGAAGCTTCTGCTATTGATAGTTCCAGTTCCTCCATGCAAGCATCGAGTTCCATCCTGTGTCTGGCCACCTTGTCGCATTTTTTATATTTCTTTTAGAGTTTATGTTTATGTGGAATGTGTTTGGCCCAATGGGATGTTCTTGGCCATTACTGAACACAGAACCCTGTACCAATTTCTTTTATTGAAAAAAACCACACCAAAACACCTATTTGATTATAGAAGTAATACATTTTCATCATAAAACATTTGGAAAACTTAGAAAAAGTGCACACACACAAATTATAAATTGATTGTAATCTTGTCCTGAAAGATAACCGCTGTTCACATATTGTCTGTTTTTTTAAATCATTCTTTTCTCTCCTCCTCCCTCCCTTCCTCCCCCAATCTTTGTTACATGTAAACGGGGTTGGATAGGGTGGAGTGCTTACTTTCCCTTTGCATTACTGAGTCCCTGTACCATGTAAGGCAAAACCTGCTGTATGGCTGGTCCTGGTGGTGTAGTATCCATTCCTAGATGGCAAGGATCAACAACTGCTCTCACAGGCAGTTACTTTGTTCAGACATATAGAACTTGCATTTAAAATGCCTTGATAAGTAGAGTGGATATAGTTGAATTATTTAAAAATAATTAGCAACTGTTAACCTCATTTTTAGCATTCAGTATCCCTGCAAGGTAGTGCAGAGATGTCAGAGGTGTAGGGTGCCCAGTTTCTGTCTTTGATGGTAGCTTTTCATTAGAACATTTTAAATAACCTGTATATATTTCATGCAGCTAATTGCAGTACTATTTTGAAGTTAGATTGTTATTAATTGGAGTTTTAGTGCCATTTCCCAGTAGGAAGACAGTTTCAACCTTTCTTCTTATCATTCAGCTTTGTGATTTTGGCGGGCTGTGTGATGACAGGTAGTGTAATAATTAGGGAGGCTAAGCTGTAGTCCTAGACAAAACTAAGATTTCCTGCATTAGATTCTGCTGTCATTCTGTGTGCAAAGCCAGTTTGTTTCTGAAAGACTCTAGATTCTCATTGATCTGAAATTCCATTCAAAACCAGAATGCAAGTCCTTTTTTATTCTCCAGAGGTAAGTTAGAACTTATTTTTTTTTACAATATATTGGGTAGATAACATTTCTCAAAAATGATTGAAGTCAGTGTTTGGGGTAATTATGACAGTTTTAGTTTACATTCATTCTTGTGATGCACTTAAATTATGAAAATCTCAGTTTTTCTTTTTTTCTTTCCCCCGGCAGCAAGCCCTTGCAGGGACCCTGGTGGCAGGAGCCGGAAGTGCGATTGAAACGGATCCCTTTAAGAGACAGCAGGCGGGACCCCCGGCAGGTATGTCATGGAGCACAGGCTCAGGGGTCTACAGAGCCAGTTGGCTGCTTAGTTTGGGAGTTCCAGTGTAGTGGCCACCTGTTTCTGAAGCGTGGCCTTTAAAGAATTTAGTTCTGGTTCGTTTCTACTTCGAAAGTTAATTTTCTTTGGGTAGTAATCAACTCAACAAAATATTCCTGTGCGTGTTTATGTGTACTGAAGTTAGACGTTTGTTAGTTGAATAGGTATATTCCAGTTTCATTTTCTGTGTGCATTTATAGGTTCATGTCCTCAAGTGTAAACCTGCCTTTTCAAATTGTCATTCATTTTTTCAAACTGGATTCTTTCTCCAGCTTAGAAACTTAATACACATTTTGTGTAAAAAATTCAAACAATTCAGCAGGGTGTAATTTGAGCTCACCTCTGGTTTGGTATTCCTTCTCCATTCCCTAGCCACAGAGCTGGCTGCATTTGTTCATTTTCCCAGACAAGCATTGCTTCAGGTGTGTCATTCTGAAAAAATTAAAATGCAACCCTATATGCACTGTTACGCCTTTAATATTAAATGACTAGGTTATATTTCCCAGTCATGGACCTCATTCTTTTTGATGGCTGCAAAGTATTGCACCCGATGCATGGATGTTTCCTTTATTCATTAAAGAATAATGTTTGCATTC
This sequence comes from Capricornis sumatraensis, assembly GCF_032405125.1. Taxonomy (NCBI): domain Eukaryota; kingdom Metazoa; phylum Chordata; class Mammalia; order Artiodactyla; family Bovidae; genus Capricornis; species Capricornis sumatraensis. The sequence goes on along the minus strand of NC_091085.1, from coordinate 51,979,114 downwards.
ATTTGTTAGTGTTACCTTTTTTCTGTTATAATAAAAATAGGATTAAACCTTTAGTTTCACATTTTTTCCTATATGTCTGTGCATGTTTGTGAAAGCAGCACTCCAAAAATGAGACTGCTGATCAGAGTGTGTGCATAGTGAAGGGTTAGTGATGCTAAGTTGCCCTCCAAAAGGATAGGGCCGATTTTTGCCCCATTAGCAGTTTCTGATTGTCTCAAATTTTGGCTGTTATTAAGTGTGACCAATCTTTTAATCTTTGTCAGTCTTACGGGTGAAAAATGAAATGTTTGTTTTGAAATGGATTTCTTCCATTTCATTATGGTGGTAGTATCTCTTCACATTTTTAACCATTTGTGAATGTGTCCCTCCGCTAGCTGTTTGTGTTCTTTGCCCATTTCGTCTGTCTAGTTGTTGAGCCTTTTCATATTAATTTGTAAGAGCTTTCTGAATGTTGCCCATCATGTATGTTGCAGATATTGTCTCTTAGGTTGACGCTTATCCTTTGCCTTTTTATGATGCTATTCTTTATATTTACAAGTTTTTAACAGAAAGAAAGTGTATTTATCAACCTTTTATGGCTTCTGCATTTTGGTTCATGCATAGAAAGGCCTCTCTGTTCAAAGATGATAAAAACACTTACACATGTTTTTTCTACTACTTTTGTGGTTTTATTTTTTACGTCAAACTGCACCTTTTCTGAAAATTATTCTAGAGCAGTCTAAGAGACCTCGACTTGAAGTGGGTCACCAAGGGGTAGTTTTCCAGCACCCAGGGGTGAATACAGGAGTTCCTCTCCAGCAGTTAATGCCGACAGTTCAAGGTAAGACCCAGCACCAGAACTAGCTCTCTTAGTTCAGAAAAAGGGAGTGCAGAGAGGGCTTAGGGAAGTAGCACCAGGCTGAACGTGTGCAGTCCAGGTAGCATATCCAGGTGGTTTCTGCCGCTGGGATGTTCCTCTGAGTCCCACTTAACACAGCATGAAGAAACCACTGGAGACCAGCTCTTGTCACCTTAGCGGAGCCACATGCCCCACTGTCCTCAGCTTCTCTCCGGTTTTCCCTCCTGTGTATTTTCTGACTTGCTGCTGTGGTAGGGACCCTGTGGTTAGTCTGTGCCTGCTCTGCTTGGTGCTAACTTGCAAAGGCCGAGAGCCTTTCTTTCCTTGTTTGTGTGCTCATTTATCGCGTTAGACCTAATACACACAGGTTTCCCGCCAGTTAAATTTCCCCTTTGAGTGTGTGGTGCTGTCAGGGCAGGGTCTGTGACAACGCTGGAAGGTGGAATTGAGCCCCGGAGTCAGGGCTGCTCGGTCTGCCCTTTCTTGCAGGAGGAATGCCTCCTGCCCCGCAGGCCGCTCAGCTCGCCGGCCAGAAGCAGAGCCAGCAGCAGTACGACCCCTCTACTGGGCCCCCGGTGCAGAATGCCGCCAGCCTGCACACGCCTCCGCCGCAGCTGCCCACCAGGCTGCCCCCGGCCGGCCTCCCCGCCACACCACTGCCCCCTGCGCTGCAGTTCCCCCCGCAGCCACAGATGGCGGAGCCCCAGACCCAGCTCCCAGTCCCCATGAAGACGCAGCCGCCCAACGCTCCGGTCCCCGCACCCCCGCCCGGTCAACTCTCCACAGCTCCCCCGCAGCCCACACCACCCACCCTCCACATCCCGATGCCCGGGAAGGCGCAGATGCAGGCCCCTCCACTCCCGGCCCAGCCACAGGTACTGCGGGCCCTTGTTGTTCCTCAGGTTAGAGGGGGAAGAAAAGACAGGTGGTTTGTTGGATGGGACGGTGCATGGCCGGATAACTCACTCTCTCGTAGCAGTTCACTCTCCACTGTGGAGCAGTTAATTCACTAGTTGCAACATAATTTTGTTTGGTTCTGCAGTCCTAGTTACTGTTATTAAAATGTCAGAAAATGACACAATTCTTACTGCTGCTCTCAGTACCGAGAGCTGAGTACAGGTCAGCTCTGTGACCTGATATGCCGGGTCACAATATGTCGTTGCAGCTCCTGACCATCCACCAGGCTCTGTCCCCAGGTGCCTCCCCATGGACGCTGGTTCCACAAGTGGTGGGCACGGCATAGATTTGCAGGCTTGATAGACGTTTCCTCCACTGATCTACTTCACCTAGACGCCTTTGTGAAATATGTACAGTGAACCTTGTGGGGTCCCTGACGAGCAGTGAGGCCAAAAAGCGTGGCCCTGGGGCCCCAGAAGGGGCAGGAGGGTGTGTTTTCAGAGGCTTATCTTAGCTGCATGTGGTCAGCTGCATAGGAAAACCACCCCGCCCCTAACTGGTTAATGAGGAGACTCCCTCGCTGGATTTGGAGCTCGAGTTCTGGTGATTGGAGAAGCTTGCTCTCCCATGTGGTGGTGGTGCCTCTCATTGCCTGCAGGTGCGGGGCGCAGAATGTCGTCACCTGCTTCCCTCCACTGGGCAGCTGCTGTGGTGGAGTCTTTATTATTGCCCTCATTAGCCATGAGAAGATTGAGGCCAGAGAGGCTGGATAACGTGACCAGGGTGGCCAGCCAGCGCTGCAGGGGCTGTGACTGGCTCCTGGCATTGACTACGGAGCCTTCTGTGTGCCTTGAGAAGGAGCCCCCCTTCTCCCACCAGGGTGGCTGAGCCTCTTCCCTGGGCAAGCTGGAGGTTTTCATGGAGATGAGTCTTTCAGTTTTGGACACGGTTGTTGAGTCCCGTACCAACTTCGCGCAGCACTGATGTCTTTCTTGGGTTTGTTTCCTGCCCTGGTTGACCACATGTGCTGTGGGATGTGGTTTTAGAGTAGTTCCTTACAGAAGCCATGGAGTTCTGTTCCTTCCAGGTTGGGAGGGACCCACAGATTTCTTCTGTGAAGGGCCACAGAGAGGAAGCATAATGGTATTCCAGGCTTTGTGGGCCGTGTGGTTTCTCTTGGGCCACTCAGCTCTGCCCTGGAAGGTGAGAGCAGCCCCAGGGCCCACACATGTGTGGCCGCAGCCAGTAGAACTTTCCGAAAGTCTGTGGCTGGCCATGGTGTACCGACCACTGAGGTGGAGGACATTTCCATAGATGTGCAGAGAGAGGCTGCAGGTTGTTGAGAGGCCCGTCCTTGGCTGTGGTCTCTTCACACTGCAGGTTATAAATGTGCTGTGTTTGCGCCTCTCTGTTCCCAGCCCTCTTAGTGGGGGCAGTAACTTGCCTTCCCTGCTCTCTGCACCCCCGCTTCCTCCCGACAGAGTTCCTGTGTGAAATTAACTTCTTCAGTCCAGGGAGGGAGGTGAGTTCTCAGCTTTACAAGCTTGGCTCTCAGGCCAGGATTGAGGAGGGCCCCTAACCTTACGGCTTGCCTACCACAAGAGGGTCACACAGAATTTGTATTTGCCCTTCAGAATTTGGTATTCTTCAATTAAGGAGAACTACATACAATTATGAAAAAAGCAGTAAAACCTGGAGAAAGCAAAAAAACAAAAACAACTTACATAAGACATTATGTGAAAGCAGTTTACAGTGAGCCCTTAATGTGGTTTTGTGGACAAACAGGACTTCTTTTCTGTGGACATGGTTTAGTTTGCCTGTTACTGTGGTCTGTGGATGAGCTTCATGATTGGTTTGCGTGGCTGGGGAGAGGGGACGTTGGTGTGTGCCTCTCTGCTGGCCTGTGGGTTCTGAGTGCAGTACTGAGCCCTGTTTCCCCTGCTAGACGGTGGCACCGACCAGACCGCCCGTGGACCCCACCCAGTCCTGCCTGCGGCCCCCGCCCTCCACCTCTACTACCTCGACTGTTGCCCCTGCCAGCAGCTCAGGCCTGGGACCTTCACCTGCACGCGCTTCCCCAGTGAATAGACCCTCCTTGGCAACCAACAAGTCACTGTCTCCGGTCACCTCCCGTGCTCCGGGGGCAGCCATGTCGGCACCCCCGAAACCACAGAGCCCAGCTCAGAATGCTGCCCCACCCCAGGACAGTTCTCAGGATAAGCTGGCAGAACAAATAGCCTTGGTAAGTGCCTGGCAAGATTGTAGTGTGGAGCCCAGCTGGTAGAATGCATTTGATTTTACTTTCTAAGGGGGCAGTAGTTTAAAACGAAGCCCCTGATGGTCAGGATGACTGACTGAGGTATGTGATCAGGAGAGACCAAGATAACAACTGCATAGTGGGCCCTGTCCTGCTGCAGGTAGACTGGTGTGGAGAAGGTCTTTTCTGCGCTGGTGTCAACAGTTTGGGTGTGGGGAGTGGGCAAGATGTGGGGTGCTGAGTGAGAGCTCAGAGCCAGCTGGAGGTTGCCCAGGCCAGTGCAGGTTGCGGCCTGCACTTAGTTGGTGCTTACTGTTTGTTGGGTGACTAAGGAGTTATGTGTAAGTGCTCTGCCGTGAGTGTTGGTCTGGGTGCGTTGCCCCATGTGTGTGGGATGGGGCAGGATTGTAGATGCAGTGTGAATTAGTGGCACACACCTAAACTGTGTGCTGGATGCTCCTTGCAGGAAAACCAGATCCATCAGCGCATAGCAGATTTAAGGAAGGAAGGCCTGTGGTCCCTCCGACGGCTGCCCAAACTTCAGGAGGCCCCGCGGCCCAAATCGCACTGGGACTACCTGCTGGAGGAGATGCAGTGGATGGCCACAGACTTCGCCCAGGAGAGGAGGTGGAAGGTGGCCGCTGCTAAGAAGGTAGATTTGGGACACAGGCAATCATAGTGCTCAGGCAGCCTTGGGAGGTGTTATGGATGGAACGGGCTGTACATGGCAGGTCTCCCAGCCCCAGTCTCTAAAGGGTTTCTTGACTCATAATGTGGATAAAGAATATCCTGTTGTTTAGAGAGAACCTGCTCTGTCATTCCTTTCTGAGGATTGTCCTCAGGGCTCCAGCATGGGCTGCTGGGAACAGACCCGGCTCCTCTGCTGCAGTTCTGTCCTGGCATTTAGTTTCTTTTCTGACCAGTTTCACCTGACAGTTGGCATGAGGGTGCCTTCAGCTCCCCAGATCCAGGCTTGAGAGTAGGAGGGGGAAAAGGCCAGCTGGCTGGAGGGCAGCTCAGGCACTCGTGCCTGGCCTTAGGGCTGCTGGCAGGCTGCCTGCTCTGTGCTGCCTAGTCTTCCTGTCCAGCTTCTCTCCATTTCTGCCTCAGACTTCATTTCCCTCTCTCTGTTCCCAAAGCAGGCACCCAGCCTGGGGGAGAACCTCTGGGAGGTGTTACTGCTGATGCTTGCAGTGTGGAAGGTGGCAGATTTCTAGGGCTCTTGGGTCCCAGAGCGCAGAGCAGCTGTCCTTGTGTGCCTGTGTGTAGCTCCAGGCCAGGTACTTCTCCCTCCACTGCTGTGTGTCTCTTCCTCTGGATTAGATTCATATTTCGTGTACTTTCAGGACTGAGATTGGTCTTATGTGCCAGATTGTCCACGTCCCTCCTCTGAATTCTTACCCTTGCTTTCTCCGCATAGTTTTGGTAGAGAGAAGCTGAGTCCATGAGGATAACTGCAGGGTGTGAATCTAAAGGGTCTTAAATCAGGTTCTTTGGTATTTCAGAAAATAACAGTATCACACTCCATTTTAGAGAAAAATATGTGTACTTGGTATAATAACACTTGTAGGAAAGTCAAGCAGCACATTGGCAGTAGTTTTTGCTGGAGTCAGCGTTTCTCCTCTGCTGTGCATGCACGTGTGGGTGTGTCTCTCTGTGAATTACATGCAGTTATGCGCTGAGAAGATTTTAAGAAAATGTAGCATATCTTTTTTTCTGATGGCATGACACAGGGCGCAACATATAATTCTTGAACTTCTGTTTACTAGCTTGTCAGAACTGTAGCTCGTCATCATGAAGAGAAGAAGCTTCGGGAGGAAAGGGGGAAGAAAGAAGAACAGAACCGATTGAGGCGAATAGCTGCATCAACTGCTAGAGAAATAGAGTACTTTTGGTCAAATATTGAACAGGTAAATTCTGAAATTTTGATGGGGTCCTGGAATCATAGACTGTGTCAGAGTTGACAAGGCAGGCTTCTGAACCATGCGTGACTCTGTGCTGGAGAAATCCCACAGGTAGAGTCCCAAGTGTCATTTAGAAAGGCGAGGTCCCTGCACTGCTGTGGCACCTCTGGACTGTTGGCTTTTTAAGATACCTGGTTCTACCTCTCTGTTTCTCTTTGTGCATCAAAATCCCCATTGGCCACCATCTGCCCGCTCTGTGATGTCTGTGAGCCTCCATGAGGGGCTCTTCAGACAGACCTCTGTTGCAGGTCACTAAAGGGCTTCCCAGGTGGCATAATGGTAAAGACTCTACCTGCCAAGGCAGGAGATGCCAGAGACATGGGTTCGACCTGTGGTTGGGAAGATCTGGAGTAGGAAATGGCAACCCACTCCAGTATTCTTACCTGGAAATTTCAATGGCCAGAGGAGCCTGGCAGGCTACAGTCCAGGGGTTGCAAAGAGTCAGACATGACTGACCAACTGAGCACACACATGCAGCTCACTAAAGACTGACTCATACTTCGAGAATGGCTCTTCTGTCTTCCTTTCTGTAACAGTTTTCATCTTACCCTCTGACAGAATTTGGGCAGGATGCAGCTGATACACTGTAATGAAGGAGTACCAAATTGAACATTTCTCTTTGAACAGCATGGGGGTGAGGCCACCAACTCCGGGTGCAGTTGAAAATCTGCATACAACTCATCATCTGCCCTCTGTGTCCACGGGTCCACGGCTGCTCATTCAGCCAGCCGCCAAGTGTGCGGTTGTCACGTTCAGCCAGCCACTGAGTGTGCAGTTGTCATGTTCAGCCAGCCATCAAGCGTGTAGTTGTGTAGGCTTTACCCCTGGAGAACATCAATGTGCACCAGTGACCTGTACAGCTCAAACCCATGTTGTTCAAACATCAGCTGTAATCTGAAGTGAGGTTGGACAGCTGGGCTTTTGGTCTACAAATTTTAATGTTTTCATATACAGAACTTTTATAATTTACATCCTTAATAGCATGCTTATTTATTTAACTGTTTGCATTTAGGTCGTGGAAATAAAACTACAAGTAGAATTAGAAGAAAAAAGAAAAAAGGCTTTAAATTTACAGAAAGTTTCCCGGAAAGGTATGATTACTTTTTAAAAAGTCTTACCTTTTGCGGGTTGTGTCTGCTTGGACTCTGCTCGTTGTCTCCCTGTGACATTGTGGCCCTCTGTGGAGCCTGCCCAGGGAGACCTTTCTTCAGCAGCCTGGTCCTGGCATTTCAGTTCTTTTGAGATTTGCTAGTGTGAGTCCATGCCCACAGGGAGGTCAGCTTCGGCAGGCTCTCAGAACTGGGGACAGTGAGATGAACTCCCCTGGCTTCGACCCCTGGGGCCCCCATCTCTCTAGCTGTCTCACTGCTTCCATCTTGCTTCATAGTAGCTGCCTGGTCACTGGCCACCCAGAAGGTAGCCTTCACTGGGGGAGGGGATAGATTCTCTCTTTTATTGATGAAGAAACTGAGGTGAAGAGGTGGTCCCTGCTGAAAGGCATGGATCTCTAAGATCATACAAATCATGAAATAGAAACTTTGCCAGATGGGAGACTGGGTGTCTGCAGAAGCATCGGTGCTGCAAGCCAAGAGCGTGTGTGGAGGTGGGGCTGGTGCTGTCCCGCCCTTTGTTCCTGGAGGGGAGGTGGGCCTCACCCTTGCTACCCTCTCCTCTCGTGGAGGGAGCGCAGCAGAGATGCCCTTGCTTCTGTGAGGAACATCACCTCCTTCACAGCCCTAGTGAAAACGAACCATGTTTCCTGTCTCTTTAGGAAAAGAGATGAGACCTAAGGGACTTGATGTACTACCGGAAAACTTTCTGGTAAGTTCGGGACTGTTGTGTCACTGCGTGAGAGGACGGAAGTGGTGTGAGTGAAATACAGTGCCTGACAAAGTGGAGTTACTTGTGTCTGGAGAAACTTGTAGACATGAGTAATGTTCTCTTTCGTTATGAAATCATCCTCCCCTGGGCATAAAGCGAGTTCTTCATAGCGTTAGGCTCATCTGGGTGTTACTTTGGTGGTTTGGGGAGAGCTGAACACAGCAGGTGTAGACACACCTCCTCCTTAGTCACCCTCCCTCCTCCTCTGCCTCCTCCACACCTTTCCTGTGTCTGGTGTGGACACACCTGTCATGGCCTCTCCCACCTCTTCTAAGTGCATGTTGAATAGACATTTCTGCTTTGGTTTCTCATTCTGTTTTCAGATCGCACGCTTAACGATTTTTATTCTGCGTTTCAGGATTCGGGAATATCTGGAAGGAAAAGAAAAGCGAGCACGTCTTTAACCGATGACGAAGGTCTGTCCCCTTCCCGGTGCTCTTAGCTGTCGGCAGGGCTCTCTGACAATGCAGCTAGAGAGCTCGCTCAGTGCCCCCAGGGTGTCGAGTATGGCCCTGCCTGGAAGAGTTAGTGGTTCAGTGGCTTGTGCTATTGGGGCCAGGTGCCTGGGTGGATGGTGGGGATTTTGCAGTGAAGAAGTGAAGAGCTGGATTGTGAAGGAGGGAGTGTGTTGGATGGTGTGTGATGCATGCTTTTTGTTTGTAGGGAGGAGAGGTGGTTAGTTTTGAGGAGTTAGCGGGAAGGAAGGCCTGCTGTCGTGAAGGCTCAGTTCAGATGGAGTGGTGACCTGAGGGTGGGTGGAGTTCCCCTGTGGGTGCTGGTGGCCTTCTCTCCACCAGGATTCGGGGGCAGGGGTGCAGGACAGGAGCTGAGCTCCAGGAATTTTCAGCTGGAGTCTCCAAAATGGCGATGGTGAATTTGCAGTGACGCCATGTAAAGCACTTGTGGGTTTTTCTGTAGTGGGCTCTGCAGGCGGACAAGAAGTTCCATGTCGCTTCCTATTTTGGCCTGAATAGGTCTGTCATGTGATGAAAAACCAGGCTCTATTTCACACCCTGAAATGGGAGAGAAAGTATAAAGCATGGTCCCTGGTTTTTTGCTCACTCAATATATACTGTCATTTCCAGATTCAGCCTGAGAAATTAGGACTTAGTTTTAACTTCTGTAATGGCTGTATGAAACAGTTCTGGAGCCTTGTAGTGTTTCATGAATAGCTGAAGAGAAGCTGACGTGGAGTCTCTCTCTCTGACATTTGGTGATGACATTTCAGTGGAAGATGAAGAGGAGACGATTGAGGAGGAAGAAGCGAATGAAGGGGTCGTGGATCACCAAACAGAGCTGTCTAATCTAGCCAAAGAAGGTAGGCTCTGTGCAGCTTACTGAAAGTGCTTTATTGAGCATTTAAGACATTATAAACGTTTAAGAATAAGGTGTAAAAGCCCAAATATAGTGCCTTCATTGTAGCCAACTGCACTGCCGGGGTTGGGTAGAGTATGGGGTAACCTTTTCCCAGGGGTGACTGCCAGCCTGAAACTTGCCTTTATCATTTTTTTGGCTCCATTTTTCCCCTTCCAGGCACGTAAATCCTAAACTACCTACAGCTTTGCTTGTATGTTGAAACTTTGTATAAATAGAACCACTCTGGAAGCTTTGCTTTTTTCAATTCTGTTCCTGATTTTTGTCCCCTGTGGTCCTGTGTTGCTATAAATTCATTAATTCCCACTGCTGAGGTGTTGTGTGCATGCCCGTGCCGTGGGTTGTCGGTTGTACTGTTGGTGGGGGTGTTGGTGGCTCCCCTGCATTTGTCCTGATAGACGGTGCTGTGTGCGTCACTCTAGTGTTCCCTGTGTGCACGGGCAGGCGCGTCTGCTTGGAGTAGAGCGGTCGGCTTGTGAAGCATGCACACATGAGGTGGTGCCCCGTCGGAGTTAGAGCGGTTGTCTCAGGCCCTACATCTCAGGAGCACCTGTTCTTGTCAGCCTGTGGTGGGGGAGCATTACCCACGAAGTGCAGTGTCTTCTTACCACTGTCTTTACCCGCTTGGTTTTGCATTTTCTTTCCTGTACTGACAGTGGCTATTCTTCACATATTCTGGGCACATTACCTTGTCAGTGACGTTTGTCATAGTGACCTTTTTCCAGTTGGTTTGGGGTGGGTCTTCATTCTCTTTATGATGCCTTTTGAGAAATGAATGTTCTTAATCTTAGTGCAGTTGAGTTTGTCAGTGTTGATTGAAAAAACTTTTTTTAATCTCTAGATCAAAAGGATGTCTTTCCATATTGTCTAACATTTTTTTGCTCTCATACTGATGTCTTTTCATTCACCACAAATTGATTTTGTCTCTAGTGTGAAATAAGAGTGCAGTTTCTCTCCCCACCCCCACCCCTGCCAAATGGATTACAGATTGTCCCAATGCCACTTGAAACAGCCATCCTTCCTCAGTGATGCCCAGTGTCAACTCAAATATTAGGTTTTCTGATACGCACGGCTCTTTCTGGCACCTTTATTGTTTTATTGGTCGGTTTATACCAGTACTACACTCTGTTGATTGTTCTAGCTTTATAGTAATTCTTTTTTTATATAATACTATTTTAAAAAATTACTTTTTTATTATTTTTATTTGCACTGTGTCTTCATCACTGCGCAGACTTTCTCGAGTTGCAGCGAGCAGGGGCTGCCCTTTGTGGTGTGCAGGCTTCTCACTGCAGTGGCTACTCTTGTTGCAGAGCAGGGGCTCCAGTGCTCAGGTCCAGTAGCTGTGGCCCAGGGGCTTAGCTGCTCTGCAGCATTTGGAATCTTCCTGGCCCATGCCCCCTGCCTTGGCAGGCAGATTTTTATTCATTGTGCCACCAGAGAAGCCCTATAATAATTCTTGAGGTCCAGCTAGGTCAGGCCTTCTGCCTCATTCTTCTTTGAGGAGAGCCTTGACTATTTGGGGTTTATTTCAGTATGATTCAGAATCAGCTTATCAAGTTTCAGAGAACCAATTGAGGATTTTGATGTCAATGTAGTTGAGTTAGTGGGTGTTTGGTGAGAACCATGTCTCTATGAAGAGTTTTTTAAAACTGTGATCAAAATAGTCTCTCCATTTACGTAGGTCTCTTTAAATAGCTTCCACTAATATTTTCTGGTTGTATATTTTTGTTAGATTTAGTTCTAGGTGCAATATATTTTTTAAAGCTGTAAAAAATGGTGTATTTTTAAGATTGCATTTTAATTTTTTTGCTGGTATATAGAAATGAAGTTGAATTTTATTTGTTGATCTTAAATCCAGCAACACTGCTGAATTCTCATGTTGCTTGTATGTATACAACCTCTTCATCCCCAAAGAATAATATTCTTTCTTTATAATCTTGATCCTTTTATTACCATTCTTGCAATAAAGTGTAGCAACAAAAGTGTTGATGATGGACACCTTTGGCTTGTTTTTGTTGTTTTTGGCTGTACTGCACAACTTGTGGGGTCTTGGTTTCCTGACTGGAGGTTGAACCCTGGCCCTTAGCAATGAAAGCGTGGAGTCCTGACCACTGGGCCACCAGGGAATTCCCTGGCCTTTGACTTGTTCTTGACTTGAGAGGGGCATTTTCACCTGGAAAGACAGTAACTTGTGGTGGTTGGTCATGACTGGTTCAAATTCAGTGTTCTGTTTCACCTCTTAGTCTTTGAGCTTCACCTTGTCTTATGTTCTTGTGGGCCTTTCTCATTCTTTCTCATTCTCGTGTGCATCCCTGACTTGGTAGAGTCTGTGTTAACTTGGAGCTTTAGCTCTTCCACCACTTCCTGTAGTGCAGGAATTGGGAGCAGCCCAGCTGGGTGCTTCTGGCTTGGGTCCTGCAGAAATGCGGCCATCAGCAGGCCCAGCTTCCGGTCCGTGCCCTGCCCCTCTGGCCACTCACAACTAGTTGGCTGGCTATTGGCAGGTGAGCCCCAGTCCCCTCACATTGGGACTTCTCTGAGGGTTTGTTTGAGCATCCCCAGAACAGGGTGGCATGGAGGCTGGTCTCCCCAGAGGAGGTAGTCCATGAGCGTTTGCATCCCCTACAGTGGAGCCTTGTAAGGTACTCACTGTCATTTCAAGCCATCTGGTGGTCACCTTGGTTAGCCCTGACCACTGGGGAAGCTGACCAGCCTGTGAGTGCCATGAACGATGTCACTGGGGGCACGTCTTCATCCATCCACAGGGTGCCTCTTCCTGGCTGAGTCTCCTCTCATGCCCTTCACAAAACTTTCAGCACTTTCTTTATGTAGATGTGAATTTTTTAAAACTTGAATTCTAAGTATTTAAAATACTTTCTATCAAAAGAAGTATAGAAATACTTTCTGAGTAGGATTTTTTTTCTTCCATTATATCTTCAGGCTAGTTTTTATGTGTGAAAGCTGTTGATTCCATGAATTAAGTTTGTTCCAAGACACCTTACTAAATTATCTAATTGGTGAAGTAGTTTTTCATGTTGTTTCTCCTCTTTTTTGTTCCTGCTTTGATAGCCATTATATGATGTATATGCACGTTTCCCTGTATTTTGTTATGAAAACATTCAGACAAACCAAAGAAGTGAAGAACCTTATTGTGAACACCCATGTACCTACCACCTCTCTTCCATAATTTCTTCTGCTTGGCTTTATAACATATCTACCTGTCAGCCCCATGTGATGGATAGTTTAAATTTTGAGCAAATCTGTCACTAGAATATTATGTCTTAAACAGATAGTGCCTTTCCTACTGCTCTTTTGGGGTACTTCTCTGTGGCATTTCTTACTTTGACTACCAATTTTATTGACGTACAGTAAATATGCAGAAAAGCTTCTGTGTCACAGATACCTAGCTCACTTGTTTTATACATAACACCATGTGGAACTGTGTTTGAACCTGAACCTGAAGTCCTGGTTTCCAGTTACTTCCCCAGACAGACCCATGGAAGTGGGAAATAATGACGTTAGAGGGCATGACATTTAAAGCCCTTCAGCTTTTCATACTGGTTACCAGAAAAATAAGCCTGTTTATACCACCACCTGCAGTGCTGAGAGTATTTGACTCAGGATATCGGTCCAGAATTACACTTTTTAAGATGGTTGCTGGTGTGATGGAGGACCAGTTGTGCACTGGTTTCTGGAGAGGCTCAATTAAATACTTCATGAGCCCTTTATAGTATTTTTTGTGTGTGACAGCTCCATATCCCTTGCCCACTGTGGCTGGGGCTTTAGTTTGCTGCGTTATTTGATCAGTTAGGGTGAGCTCTTTATACAAAAAGGCTAATAATCTTTAATCATCCATTTTGAACATTTTTTACTTGTGATTTTTATTTGATGTTTTGTATTTTTATGTGTCATCTCCACCAATTATTTCCATTAGTAGTATTTTTATATTTTCATTTATTAATCTGTGAGTTTTATGTACATTTATTAGGTTGTATTTGGGTTATTTTAGGAGTATTTTTTTATGAATAAAAGTTGAGTTTCTCATTTCAAAGATCCTCACCTTACTTTATAAAGAAAATGTCTTATACTTTGTATCAGTAATTGGCAATCATTATTAGCCTTTTTAAAATAAATGTGCTTTTAGAAAATACTTTTCCCAAGGAATTATTTTAAAGCCAGGAAAAGGAATATACAGTTGAGCCTTCCTTGAGCAACACAGTTGTGAATTGCATGGATCCACTTACACGTGGATTTTTTTTTTCCAGTAGTAAAGACTACAGTGCTCTGTGATGCGTGGTTGGTCAGGTGTGAAGAAACCTCTTACAAGGAGGGCTGAAAGTTATATTTTCCTCTGCAGAGTCAGCACCCCAACCCCTGAATTGTTTAAGGTCAACTGTGTGTGAAAGGGCCCTTCTCCCAAAGGGCCTTTCTTCCCAGCTGACACTGTTTGTGTAAAATAATCTTTCTTCCTGCAATCCTTTCCAGCTGAATTACCATTGATCGATTTGATGAAGTTGTATGAAGGTGCCTTTCTGCCAAATTTCCAGTGGCCCCAACCTAAGCCTGACAGTGAGGAGACAAGTGAAGAAGAAGGTCTGTCTTGACATCTTTGAAGAATTCAACTTTGAAAACAAAAGCCAAAATATCAAACAGAAGGAGGACACTTAAAATAGAGTTTAAGAATTACCTTTACTTTTTTCAGTCTGATGAAAGAAAAAGTTGAAATATATTTAATATAAAGTTTACATTAATAGTGTTATTAAATTGGTCAACTTGGCATAGTTATCAGAACATTTGATCAAGTTGTGAACAGTGTAGAAACAGTCTTCTCCAGATTGTATGTACGTCACCTAGATTTTATCATGTTTATCCAGGCTGTGCTATGCTTGTTTAATTTAGCACACCCATTTTAAGGGCTTTACCTGACTTTTATTGAATGTTCCAAGCAGGTTCACAGACTGTGCCCCATAGAGTCTACTTCTTGTTTTCACCCCTCCTGTTCTGGTTGGTAGACTTGGCTGGCTGTGGGGGGTGGTGGGCGAGGGAGGGGTCCAGAAGAATTCTGAGGGATACAAGGGCCTTCTGGACCCCTCGCTGCAGCCGGACTTCAGGAGGGGCTGCTGGCCCCTTGCCCAGACTCAGCTGCTTCTGAGCCTTCCTTTCCTGACAGCAGAGGGGTGGCCACTGAGCCCTCAGAGGCTGTGAGTCTGTGAGTGGCACTAGCGCTAACGCTGTGCTGACGTTTTCCAGCTGCACCCAGAGGCCTTCCAGAGTGCTCCTCCAGACTCTGTAAGAGTTTGTACCTGTTTGTCTGGAGACCAGTGTTAGCTGTATAAAAGTGGATTGAAAACAAACTTGCTGCTTCGTTCTGTATTTGAAGTATTTGGGTTCTGTCGACTCCTTTTTCTCTTCTCTTTTTTCTTCTTTTCCTTCTCTTTTCATGCTTTTTTATTTCTTTTTCTTTTCATGCTAAGTGGGCTCATAATACTATCACAGCATCTCTGACCCCACAAATCCCATTTTCCCGTTGATCACAGACATGGAAGACTGCCCAGGGGACCGCGAGAGCCGGAAGGACGTGGTTCTCATTGACTCGCTCTTCATCATGGACCAGTTTAAAGCTGCAGAGAGAGTGATTGTCGGGAAGCCTCATACTAGGGACATCGCAGAAGTGACCGCTGTGGCTGAAGCCATCCTGCCCAAGGGCAGTGCTCGGATCAGCACCGCGGTGAGGCTGCACCCTTCGTGAGGGATGGTATCCCTGTGAGGGGAAGGTTCCTCCTTCTAAACCAGCTCTTTATCCCAGCGGCAAAAGTTGTCGGGAAAAACAATGACTGATCTTTCCTTTTCTGTTATCTATGAATCACCTTTGTGGCCTTCCGGTAGGCTTATCCTGTGACTGCTCTGACTTCACTTTGGAGAAAGAATTGTAGTGGTTCTCCTGAGAGGTGTGTGTTGGCCTGTCTGCCCTGCAGGTGAAGTTGAATGCCCCGGCCCTGCTGTACGGTGCCCTCAGGGATTACCAGAAGATCGGCCTGGACTGGCTGGCCAAGCTCTACCGCAAGAACCTCAATGGCATATTGGCAGATGAAGCTGGGCTTGGGAAAACAGTGCAGATCATTGCCTTCTTTGCTCACCTAGCCTGTAATGAAGGTAAGAGCCTGTCATTGTTTAAATAGTCTATGTTTGCTGAGACTGAAGCATGAGTGGGACATCTAGCTTGAGGGTGGGGGTGGGGAGGCCTTTTTTCTCCTTTCCTTTGCTTCTGCTCCAAGACGGGGCCTAGAGGCACTCATCTCTGGAGCCAACAAAACCCTCCTTCACAGTAGAGACTACATCAAGTAACTCATAAGTTCTCTAAGTCTCATGTAATATCGGATCCAGCCGGCTGTGACTGAGGCTTTGTGACTTCCAGGGTTCTGCTGCCCACCAGTGTGGATGGCAGAGCAGGCAGCAGGGCCTCTGTGCTGCTTCTCGTTGGCATGAATCCTTTCGGCTGGGCGCTCCCTGCAGTCCGCCCCTGGGCTGGTTGGGGAGCGGCCCTCCTGGTAAGATCACTAGCACTGCCCTCCTGTCTCTCTGCTGGATCCTGCCACCCACAGGGCTTCTTTCCCAGAAGGGTTCCATGGGAGTAGCCTGGAGCCCTGTGAGGGTTCGGCATCTGCACAGCAGCGGAGGGTTGGGTGTCCTCTGCCCTCACAGGAGGCTGTGCCCTCTACCCTAAATGTCCACTTCCTCAGCCCTTGGCTCTTTGAACTCACACGGAAGTTCAGCTTGGCACTGTTCACCACCCTCCGTGCCCGTGGGGCTACAAATGAGTCTGTGCCCATCTCTCTAACCAGGACGGGGCTTGTGGGCTTCCTCTCCCAAAGGAAGGGTCTGCTGGCACCTGGGGTGGAGTGATGGAGGGCAACAGAAGCTCATGGATGTTCCAGCACTTAGTCAACTCCCAGGGACCCTTCTTCTCTGTGTCAGGTGCTTTAGAGGCAGGGCAGGACTGCGTGAGCTGGAAGAGTTGACATACTGAGTTGCTGGATAGAGGTTCCTTCAGCGCAGGAGTAGTTTCTTTCTTTGTGGCCCCTCCGGATTCTGACACAGTTACCTTAGCGTCCTCAGTGAATAACTCTGCCTTGCCCTTAGTTTTGAAAGCTTACGTTTAATACAAGTGAATCAACTTCGTGACCTTTTCTTCTTGTGCTAACATGTTTGTTTTTGACCCAATACCACAAAGTGTTCAGTGTAGTACTTTAAAATTGGTTTTAGTTATCTCAAGATAGAAAAGCTACTGTGTCTCCTGTCTTGTTTAGTTGAAAAAAAATGTTTCTTATTATATTTATAATAGCATGAAATTGGAAGCAACATATACTTCCTAAAATAGGGGATTTTATTTCATTAATTGAACAAACAAGTGACTCAGTTATTCATTCTGTAGGTGCTTACCTAATACCTACCCCATTCCAGGTACTGTTGTAGTCACAGGGGGTGCAGCTATGAACCGAACAAAGTGCCCCCCACTCAGGAGGCCCGCGGCAGGCACAGTGAATAAGGATGCAGCTTATTGGCATCGTGTACCGTGTACCTCGCAAGGTCTTTGAGCAAAGGCCTGAGAATGCTGTAGCCACCTGAGTGCAGGGCTTGGGGAGATGGGGTGGTGGGTGCAGAGGCTGAAAGAGTTGCTGATGTGTCCACGGGGCAGTATTGAGGCTGGTGTGGTGGCTGGAGCGTACAGAGCCAGGAAGGCCCATCTGCTGGCCGGGTGGGGCCTTGGTCTTCCTCCTTAGAGGTGTGTGTTACTGCTAGTGTTGGAGGAGTCACTCAGGCACCTTGGTGCTGGAAGCAGACTGAAGGTCCAGCTACTGGGAAGCTTGACAAGTTGGAGGAGAGGCAGGTGCTTGGCAGGTCTTAGCGGGCTCTGAAGGGTGGGTGGGTGAACCTCTGCTGCCTGCTCCACTTCTGGACGGGACAGACCGAGGATGGCTGACCTTGGATGTGGCTCCCCTGTCTGCCCTCACCTCAGGGGGCCCAGTGTCCTTGGGCTCATCATTGAGTAACCATAAAACTGTCACCACTTCCTCAAGAGTAGTGGCGTAGCTCCAAGAGAGTTTGAATGTGGGGGTTCTGATAAGTTCACAGAATTAAAATTGCTCATAAACTCACCACCTTCTTTGGTGAGCAGTGCCGAGCATATTTCCAAGTTTCTGTTGGCTATCTGTATGTCTTTTTCAGAGGAATGTCTGTTTAGGTCTTATGCGCATTTTTTGATTGAGGTGCTTGTTTTCTTGATATTGAGTTCTGTGAACTGTTACATGTTTTGGATGTTAACCCTTTGTCAGTCATGTTGTGTGCATATATTTTCTTCCATTTGGATGATTCTTTTTAAGGATCAGTATAACACTTTGCATATGAGCTGTTATGACTATAGAGGTGTGTGTTATAGATATTTTTTCCAAGTCTGCCGTTCCTGATTTTTAACTTGATTTAGGTTTATTTTATAGCACAGGAGTTGAAATTTATGTATGTATTACTCTAGTAATTTAAACAACCTTACTTTTCTGGAGAATGAGATTGAAACTGTGTGGTTTGGGATGGGTTGGGATAGTTTGGGTGTGTTCTAATTAGCAGTTGGCAACCATCATGAGCATGAGTGTTGGACCAGCACCCATAGTGTGGGGGTGACAGTGGGCCTTGCTGGGTAGGGGGGCTTGGCGAGTGCTGGGCTCAGGGCTCCTGCCTGAGGTTTCTTCCTTTCTGAGCATCATTTTGTGTAGATGCGGGTTCCTCCCGCTCCTTACGTTAGTGGTCCATGGTTTTGAATAAATTCTCATTTTACCGGGCACTTACTTGTTCAGCACCTCTGTGGAGTGTGCCCTGTGGCGGTGCTGGGAGTGGAGACGCAGCATGTTGTCCTGCTCTGTAGGGAGGATGGAGGACAGCCCTCCGGCCCCAGTGATGCCTGCTCTAATCGTGCCTGGACTCCCCTGCACACCTGCTCACCAGGCACAGTGCGGGGCGCCTGGACTGGACACACAGCTTTTGTTACAGAGGAAACTTCTGTCTCCTTTGTAGGCAACTGGGGCCCTCACCTTGTTGTGGTGAGGAGCTGCAACATACTCAAGTGGGAGCTCGAGTTGAAGCGTTGGTGTCCGGGGCTCAAAACGCTCTTGTATGTTGGCAGCCATAGAGAACTCAAGGCAAAGAGACAGGTATGTTATTTTAAACGTGAAAAAGAATGAAACAGAAAAGTATCTTAATTTCTATAGAAAGCAAACTTCAAAAGTATTAGCATATGCTTGTTAGTGTAATTATTGCAAATCACTCATTTGCGAGACCCCAGACCTTGTAGTTGTCTAGACTTGGAGCCTCTGGAAATAACAGACCATACTCAGTAAACTGGCCTGCATGGGTTCCCTCCAGGGTTCATGCTCACCTCCCAGAAGTGAAGGGACGCCCCCCCTCCGGCCCCCCGCAGAGCCCAGGTGGTCTCTGGAGGGGCTGCTGTCCTTTTAAACCATAGATCTGTTGGTTATCACAGGCAGAAATGAGAAATTGTGATGCATCCTGGGTTCTGTATTATAAATCCATAAATAATTCCCATGGATGTGTTTATAAGGAGTATTTGTGACAAACAGAAGGGCTTCTGAAACAGATTTGGACTTGTATCTGTTTTCTGCCCAGTAGGTACTAGTACTAGATTCTAAGTAAATGTTCCAGATCACAGTTATTCATTGAAGAGAAAAATTTGGCTTATAGTTAAACTCTACTGTGTTGAGTAGTAGTTACTAAAAACGTGTGTCTTCTCTGAGGTGTCTCTTCTTGGCTTTTTCTTTTTTCTTTTTACGATCTCTGGTTATTGCTCTTTAAAACCTTGAATGTAATCAGTTGCAACATAGCTATTCATGTTTCCTATCAGCTTCTGAATATATGTTTCCCTTATTAAGATTATATACCATGAAAACAAGCCCCACTTCAGGACACTGCATGCTAATATATTTTCCAAAAGCAATTGTTAATGCCCCCAAAGCAGTTTCATAATTTGTCCACATGAGGGCTTTAGCCTCCTAGAGAAAAAAGATGCTAAAAATATAAACAGCCATTTTCTATGTGGTGGCAGCAAATTATTAAGAAAAAAGAGTGGCGTGACGGTGATGGGGACAGGGTAAGTGGGTGGTGACTCCTCCAGGCAGCTTGCGCCCGAGGAGGTGGTGAGGCCTGGCTTGTGTACTGCAGGAGTGGACGGAGCCCAACAGCTTCAACATCTGCATCACGTCCTACAAGCAGTTCTTCAAGGGCTTTGCGTCCTTCACGCGGGTGCGCTGGAAGTGCCTGGTCATCGATGAGATGCAGCGCGTGAAGGGCATGACCGAGAGGCACTGGGAGGCCGTGTTCACCCTGCACAGGTCTGACTGCCCCTGCCACGTGCCCTGTGCTCTGTGTTGCTGATGTAAAGGTTCTTTGGAGGAACCGTAGGGAATTGCAGACCCCCAAATGGCCTTTCAGCTGCAAAGACTCCCCCTTACCTCTGTCCTAGCCCTTGAGGGCTGAGGAGACCCAAGGCTCTTGCCTAATTCAGTTCATTGACTTAATTTGTGTGTGCGCACGTGCACATGTGTGTGCGGGCTCCACAGGATCACTGTCCCTCTCCTTGAGCATTGTCAGAGAGAGCAATTCTGTGTCCAGCCTGAGTCGTCTCTCTGCCTGTACGCAGCCAGCAGCGCCTGCTCCTCATCGACGCGCCCCTGCACAACACCTTCCTGGAGTTGTGGACCATGGTGCACTTCCTCATCCCCGGCATCTCCAGGCCCTACCTGCACTTCCCCCTGAAGGCCCCCAACGAGGAGAACCAGGACTACTACCACAAAGTGGTCATCCGGCTGCACCGGGTACGCGCCCGCGGGCCCCCGACATAGCGTGCCTGTGACACCGTTTTTGGAAAGGAAACAATGAAGAGCTCTTTCTTTTCAGGTGACACAGCCCTTCATTTTGCGGAGAACTAAGAGAGACGTAGAGAAGCAGCTGACGAAGAAATACGAGCATGTCCTCAAGTGCCGCCTCTCCAATCGACAGAAGGCCTTGTACGAGGATGTCATCCTGCAGCCGGGGTGAGTGCACGCCCCACCACCCTCTTTCCCGCATGGAGCAGGGCCCCCTCTGGTCTCTCAGAAGGCTCCTTTTCGGGAGGTGGGTGCCTGGAGCTGGAGGCCCCGCTCTTCTCAGACTCAACAGTCCTGTCTCCTCCCTGGTCCCGTCAGAGGCTCTGCTCATAGCCTGCCCAGGAGGAGCGCAGCATTGCGCCAGTGTGAGAGGACTCGTGTGGAGTCAGGGCATTCTTTCCCCGACCCAGACAGACCCCTGAGCTCTTGGGGACGCCTGCCCTGTTGCTCTTTTGGGGCATGCCATGGAGAGTGCCCCAACGTCTAACCCATGCCCTGGCTCTCTGGCCTCCTGTCCTCTCTCATGGGGCAATGAGCCAGTCTCAGAACCACAACCTCGTGGAGGTGGGTTGGCATGTGGCAGATTTACTCACCAGGTCAAGGGGATGCACCAGCTGTGCGTTCATAAGAGTGGGGACAGCAGACAGGGAGAAGCCCGGCTGGCTTGTGCTCGCACCCCTGGCAACACTCCTATCTCTTCCTGCATGTGCGCAGGACCCAGGAAGCGCTGAAGAGCGGGCACTTTGTGGACGTGCTGAGCATCCTCCTGAGGCTGCAGCGGATCTGCAACCATCCTGGGCTGGTGGCACCCCGGCTCCCGGAGTCCTCCTACACTGCAGGGCCGCTGCAGTACCGCTCCGCCTCGCTCGTCCTGAAGGCGCTCGACAGAGACTTCTGGAAGGTACAGAGAGGGTGCCAGAGGGATATCCACTGAACTCTGTTTCAGGAGCTTCTGGACATCAGTGTCCACTAACTTGTGTCCTGTGTTTCTGCATTGCCGGATGCTGGGCAACATCAAGGGACGTTTGTGATGGGCCTTGCCCTGGACCCAGAACCTGCTTTGGAATGGACCCGAGGGGCGAGCCCACGATGTGAAGGATGCTTTGAGGGTTTTCCTCCCTGGCTGTTGGCTCGTGAGCACAGCAGAATGTGTGAAGGAGAGCGGGACTTAGAACTGCAGGACCCTTGGGGTGTTTTCATAGGTGTAATTTGAGGGTGGGGACCCAGGTCTTTTTATTAAAATATTAGTACCTATACCTAGGGCTTCCCAGGTGGCACAGTGGTAAACAATCCAGCGTGGGTTTGATCCCTGGGTTGGGAAGAGCCCGTGGAGGAGGACATGACAATCCACTCCAATGTTCTTGCCTGGAGAATCCCATGGACAGAGGAGCCCAGCAGACTACAGCCCCTGGGGGTTGGAAGGAGTTGGATACAGCTAGCAACTAACCATGCACACACAACTATCCCTAGGTGGAGAAATTTGGTTGTTTTTAACCAAAAAAATTATAGTTGTATACCTTTCTGTGTTTGAATTTGGGGGTAATGAAAGTTTTTGAAAACCCCAGATTTTAAAACAGAACAGATTGAGTTAGGTCAGGTGATTCGCAGCACAAGTGTGCTGAGCTCACAGGTGTCAGTGGGGTGGGGCTGTGCCCTCGGGGTCGGCATTCCTACTCTGGCTTCCACACGGGAGACTGAGAGCTTGCCCTGACCAGCCAGGCCACTGGCAGGCTGGTACCTGAGTTCCCGTTTGCTGCCTCTACCCCAGAGGACCAGGGATCAGGTCTCACAGACACTAAGGAACGGGAACAGCTCTGTGGCCTGGATAGACTTGTGCAGGTTTAGCATGCGACCCTGGGGCCAGGTCGTTATGGATGGAGGTCCTGGCTCTGCCTCGTCAGGAGTGCGGCCTTGGGTCCTCAGTTGGCCTCAGTCTCCTCACCACACCAGGCACTTGTGAGGAGTCAGTTAATGTACACGACGGTCTGAAGAAGGGGCCGGTTGGTGAGCAGTTGATGGTGAGTTAGTGTGAGGGATGTCGTGCTGCCACTGATCACTACTCTTAATGTAGGAATGTGTCCTTTGTTGAGTTAGAGAAAACCTGAGCCATGAGGAATAAAGATGAGTCAGAAGCAGGTTACCTGAAGATACTGCTTGGGTGGGGAAATGTTTCTTGAATGGAAGTCTTTATGTTGTGTTTTTGTTTTCGAAACAGCTTAGTTGAGCCAACTCACTGCCATAAAGCTCACTGGTCTGAAATGTACAGTTTGTTGGTTTTAGTCTATTCGTAGAATGTGCAAGCGTCGCAGCTAATGCTAGAACATTTCATTGCCTCAAAGAAAATCCACACACACTGTCACTCCCATTCTCCCCCCGCCCCCCGCTCCCCACCTGTGTCTGACCCTGTGGATTCATCTGGTCCAAACATTTCACGTCAGGGGCTTACTTCACTGAGCGCAGTGTTTTCAGAGTTCATCCATGTTGCATCATGTGTCATGATCTCTCTCCTCTGTTGTCTGGATGGATCACATTATGTCCATCTGTCCACGAGCTGATGGACACTTGGGTGGTTTGCACTCTTTTAGCCAGTGAGTGCACATTCATGTACAAGTTTTGTGTGGGTGTGGGGCTCTCTTCTCGTGGGCACATGGGTGACAGGTGAAAAATTGTGGGGTCATGTGTTGAGTCCATGTTTAACCTTTAGATGAGTTGCCAGACTATTTCCCACAGTAGTTGCTCAGTTTTCCATCCCCATCCATGTGTGAGGGGATGAGGGCTTTCACGCCTCCACTTCCTTGCCCACACCTGCTGTCCCCCGCCTTTGATTCCCGCCATCCTGGTGGGAGTGAGAAAGTCCCAAGAGAAGAGCAGGTGGAGCAAGCTGCCCCAGGGCTCTGGACACAACGACATGCCATATGCCCACGGCACCCGCACCAGGACACTGGGGCCTCTTCCCAGCCCCGCCCTGACAAGACCGAGCATCTCTGTCTGCCTAGACCAGCATTTCCCAGGCTCGTTCCTCTCCTCTGCTGAGTATTCTGTCTCTAAGTGCCGCCCTCTTCTTTCCCACTGTCTCTCGGGATGACCACATGCCATCACTCCCGTGTTAATGATGGGGAACTTGGGACTTGACTGTGGTCCAGTGGTCAAGATTGTACCTTCTAATGTAGGGACTGTGAGTTCAGTCCTTGGTCAGGAGCTAAGATCTCACGTGCTTCATGGCCAAAATCCAGAACATAAAACAGAAGCAATATTGTAACAAATTCATTAAAGACTAAAATGGTCCACATAAAAAAAAAAAAAAATGGAACCGAGCACACCAAGTCCCGCCGGGCGTCTCTTGGGAAGATGGCCAGTAAGGGCCTGTCCTTCCCAGTTTGGAATCCACTTTGATTCCTAGTCAGTTATTTTTTTTCCTGCCTCATGTAGCAAAATCGTTTTCTTTTTTCCCTAGGAAACAGACCTTTCTATATTTGATCTTCTTGGCTTAGAAAGTAAAATGACTCGCCATGAGGCAGAACTGCTGGGTAAGAAGAAGGTGACGCGGAAACTCTTTGAGGAGCTGTTCACTGCGCCGCCACCGTCAAGCAGGCTGGCGGCCGTCAGACTGAAGCCCAGCAGGTGTGTGGCGTGGTGTGGAGCGGCGCTTCCTGGTCACCAGCTGCCTCTGACTGGGTCTTGGCTGGCTGTGGGTCGTGGGTCCGGGTGGCATCCCCTCTTCCTCCTGCTGAAACAGACCCTGGCCTCTCAGGGAGAACTGAGATGACTGGGTTTGAGTTCCACACGAGAACTTGGGCTACAGCTTGTGAAGAGAAAGGCTAATCATCTAATCTGGTTACCTGCTTCTCCTCGACATGCCCAGGTGTGCTTGGTTTCTGGGATAAAGAGCAAGTGTGGATAGGCCAGTGTGGCCACTCGGCTGCCTGAAGAGTAGCCCTTTCATCATTTTGGAGAAGCGCTGGGCTTTGGGAGGGCTCTCCGTGGGGAGGTGGTCAGAGACGGGGCAGTCAGACCGCCTGTAGCCTTGTGCAGGCTCTAGTGGGGGCTGTCAGAGTAGGAGGGCAGAGGGGGCACCGTTGGGGGCGGGATCGGGGTCCCTGAGTGCGGTGGGCGTGGGGCCCTGAGGTCTGGCAGAGGCTCCTCCCGGCTACAGCATCAGGGGTAAAAAGGGACATCTTGCAGGTGCCATGAGACTAGACGAGCAGGCACCCTAGTTGGTGAACTCAAAACACAAATGACTTGAGGTAGGCGAGGTAGGCGAAATCCAGGAGTTGGATTTATGCAAAATTCTGGGCACCAGTCAGAAACAGGAAAAAGCAGGTTGGTGATTTAGGGAGAAACGGGCCAGCTCTGCGGTTGGCAGCCTGTTCTTACTGCCTTTTTTTTATGTGGCTTGACGACCTGGGTCCGACCGCCCTCCCCTCAGCTTCCTTGCCTGCACTCGCAGGAGCCCTGCCACCCTCAGTTAAATACAAAGCCGGGGCAGTGAAGCCAAAGTCCTCTCTGGGCTGTTGCAGCCTCGTTTAGTTGCTTCTGCTGGCCGTCTCCACCTGTCGCATTGCCCAGGGGTTTTGGAAATACAGAATTCCTGCCGTCACGGTTTCCAGGTGAAGGAAACGTGAAGAGCGCGCTGCTTCATGACGCAGCCGGATGGGGAAGCTGTGTTGTGGCCCTCCCTTTACAGCTCCCCCACTGGCACCTGTGAGGCGCCTGGGTCGTCTCTGCTGCTTCTCGTTACCCAATTGTGCACGTTGACTTGTCACTCTGCTTGACTCTTAGTCAAAAGAGTAGTCTAATGGACTTAGTGTTAGAGATAATGTTTCTAGTTCACATTCATGGAAACCTAAAAATTGCCATCCCATTCACTCCTGAATGTTGCCTAAGCATTGCAGGGGTAGAGGTACCACTTCTGTGTACTAAGCACCCTTCTCCCTGTCCTTGGCGAGTGGCTGCTGCTTAATACTGTACTTAGAAATCTCCCTATTTAAACTGCCCCTGGGGTGGGCAGCCCTCTGCCCTCAGGTGGCCCTGGGTCCCCAGCGCCCATCTATGGGGCCCTGCCTTCGCATCTCAGCAGTGTCCCCGTCTCCCTGCCCGTGCACATGGGCGTCCAGGTTGTTCCAGCCTGTGCAGTACGGCCAGAAGCCTGAGGGCCGCACCGTGGCTTTCCCCAACACACACCCCCCCCGGACGGCCACCCCTGCCACAGCCACGGCCACGCCACAGGGCCATGTTCGAGGACGGCCACCCATTGCCACGTTCTCTGCAAATCCGGATGCAAAAGGTATGCCTCTCGGGGGGCTGTGCTTTGCGTCACAAAGAAATTCCTCTCACACTTTCCCTGGCCCCATGGGGATGTGTGACCACTCCTCTGAGCAGGATGGGACTGTCCACTCTGGCTTTCCCAGGGGACCACGTGTAGTTCTTACATGAGTTTTGTTTTTTTTCATGTCTTTGAATTGTATAAGACTTTACATTCTTAGTTGAGTCGCTGTTGATGTGATGGTGAAGATGTACCTCAGCAGAAACGCTCTCTTTTATGTCGGGAAATACACGTCAACGTCATTTAAGAAACTTCTGAGGAAGTCTGCTCTTGTGTTCAGTGCCACCACTTCAACGTAACCTGCTTGTTACTGTGAAGAAGGATAGGGTTAAACGGCAGGAAAGGTAGTAGGTCGTCTTGAACCCTTATCTGTGGGGTCACGACCAGTGTTTTTCTGAGATCTTTGTAAATGCCAGAGCAGCTTGTTGTAAGAGCTCTTTGGGAAGCAGGGCAGCCAGTGCTGCCTACCTTCTCGTGTGGTGAGAACATGGCTCTCACTGATACATCTGAGGGCTGACTTTTGACGCTACGTTTACTCCAGAAACACACCATGTTAGCAGGGTGGTGAACGTGAAGTGAAAATAGTTAACAACATATAAAATATTAGATTTTTCTCATCCCCTAGGCCATCCCGCCCCCCTTTTAGGGAGGGCTTCTCATTTGAGAGATGGTGTGAAAGAAATACTGTTTGTTTTATTTCTGTAAAATTCGGATTTAATACTGCATTGTATGAAGAACCTCTAACAGCTTTGCACAAACCAACCTTATCAATTGCAGCGGCAGCAGCCCCGTTTCAGACCTCTCAGGCCTCCACCGGTGCTCCGAGACACCAGCCTACCTCGACCTTCAGCACAGCACCTAGCCCAGCCCATCCTGCGAAACTGCGGGCTCAGACCACTGTCCCGGCCTCCGCCCCGGGCCCACCCCAGCCCCAGCCCCAGGCCCCCTCGCACCCGGCCGGGCAGAGTGCGCTGCCTCAGGGGCTGGTGCTCACCTCGCAGGCCCAGGCGCGCCTGCCGAGTAAGTGGCCTTGCCTCTCCCTGGTCTGCCACCTCTTTGCACAAGGACGTTGTATTCAGATGAGCGGCGTGTGAAGAGCCTTGCTGTCCGCTCCCTTCGTCTCCCTGACCCTGTGTCCGGTGCTGCCTTTCGCCACACTGTCCTTTCTAGCCCTTGGCCTACAGAGGGAGGCCCCACTCAGGGCCAAGGTCCAGGGTCTTGTACTCTCTCTGTCCTTTCTCCTGGCCCCGTCCATCAGCTCTGCTTCCCTCCTAGGCTTGTGCTCCGCCTTGGTGGCTGAGGCTAGCACTTCTCCTTAGTAAGCCTTGGGCTCGTCCTGTCAGCCTCCAGGGGGCCCTCAGAGAGCAAATTGCAGGGGAAGGAAAGCCTTTGAACTGCACTCCCACTTCCTGCTAGTCTCTTGGCTTATCCCCAGATTTGAAGCTGCAGTGAGTTATTGCTTAAGTGAGATGTTTTGCAGTAGATCACTGACATTTTTAAATAGAACTTTTTATTGTGACCAGTGTGATTAGCCTACTACCTCTGTCCATGCTGCAGTTGGAAATATACTGACGGAACTATCTGGGCTACACCATTTCTCAGATACCACCTGGAGCACCTTATTTGTTGGCACAACAAGCTATGTTGAGGCTTCTCTGGAAAGACAGGAGAGGGAAGTAGGGTCACGAGGAGACCCTGAGTTAAGTTAGTTTTCTCTTGTGTCACGCCTCTCTCTCTCATGCCAGCAGATGAAGAGCACTTATCCTGGTTCATTGCCCAGGGCAGGAGAGCCCCTTAACATGTGTTTTGCGGGTGTTTTTGGCCTAAGGTAGTAGTCCCGAGGGGTGTATTGTAGCAGCCGTGCTTAAGGGAGTGTGAGGGGCCAGGCCACCTTTCACTCTGGCGCCTCCGCTTGTGGACTGAGGGGAGCTCATGGAAGAGTCATGTTTCTATGCACAGATCTCTGCGTCTCCTTTTCCGTTTCCCCTCCCTTGTTTACGGTTTCTGTGGGCAGCATATCCTTGGGTGTTTTTCTAGTCTTTGGCTAACTATTCTTTTTATAGTATCACTAATAATTCTGGCATGAATTTTCATGGGAGGAACATTTAGACTCGAATATCAACCATTGGGGTTAAAGAAACCTTTGAAGCTGTTGCTCAATTCCAGCTTGAAGGTAGTATCATTTTGAGTTAGGTACATATGATCTCATCTGAGTTCTGTTTGAAAGAATTTAAACAGTGTTAAATTTTGCATTTTTTCAGTTAGAATTATAGACCGAATTCTACTATCTAGTTCAAATTAGTGTGAATATTGTATCATAAAGTGTGATGTATTTATGTACTTAAATACATTGCCAAACTTTGAAAAGATTATGGGCATAATTAAAGCTAGTTCTGTATTTTATATCTGTAGTGATAAAGTCTCATTTGTCTGTGTGAGCTAAATTCGATGTGTACTTTCTCACATTTTAAAAGTATACTGAAAGGAAGAGGTTGATATGAGAGTTTCAAAGTGTATGGCCAGTATATTTCTGCTACTTTTGATGTTTCCTACTTTTTCTTGTTTGGAAAGAAAAGTAAAACATTCCTTAATGGTTTGGTTAATTATTAATATCTGATACTCTAAAATTTCTACCTGTTAGGATTAAGTAAGTTGACCATTAAAACCTGGTGTTAATTCTAATTGTTTTTTCTTTTCTATTAAAATATCTTCTGCAAGTGTTAGAAAGCAATACCTAATGAATGTTCCTGTGACACTTTAGTTTGCTACAGACGGTCATTCTCTGTGACAAGTGATTGTCAGTATAGCAGTCGCCAACCCTTCCAAAGAGTGTTCATTCCCGTTTTGTCTGCATCTCTGCAGGTGGGGAGGTGGTCAAAATAGCCCAACTGGCTTCCCTCGCAGGCCCACCGAGCCGAGTCGCCCAACCAGAGACCCCCGTGACACTGCAGTTCCAAGGCAACAAGTTCACCTTGTCGCACAGCCAGCTCCGGCAGCTCACAGCTGGCCAGCCCCTACAGCTCCAAGGTAAGGCTCTCTGATGGGTGGTGGCCCAATAGGGGCTTGACTGGGGCGCCCCCCTGCAGCTGTGATTCTGGCCCCTTTAGCCCAGGTGCTTCACTTGGCCTCAGTGAGTCTCAGCTTGTAGGTGTTCTAAAGATGAGGGAGGTGACTGGTAAATCACCCAGTGGCCTGGCCCTTGGTCCATATTACATAGAGGATAGTAATTAAAGAAATTTTTGAATACAGTTTCCTATTCTAAAAATCAAAACAGAAAAAATGGCTCCTTTCAGATTTTAGTGTGAGGTAAATTGCCCTCAAAACTCTAACAGACTAGCAATTTACACAGGAGAAATTATTTTTTTTTTATGTACAGACTTTAAAACTTCCAGACTGCCTCTGGCTGAGAGCAGTATATTCCTGCAATAACTGCTTCTTGGAGGAAACAAGGGGATGCAGTTTGAGTGGGATGTTAAAATTCATCCTCAGTGACTTGGCCAGAGCTCCCAGAGGTGGGGTCTGGCCACCTCCCCAAGCAGCCTCCCCAGACATGGCGTTCATGAATCCTGTCGGGGTGGACAGTTCAGTTGTCAGCCCTGTCTGGGGTGTTCCATGTGGACACCAGGGTCACATGTTAGCAGAGTGGAGGCCCCCAAGAAGCCTGCAGCAAAAAAAAAAAAAGGTTTCATTTGGTTTACTCCGTATTTCTCCAGTTTTTTGACCAAAAGGGTGAGACCATCTCTTAAGAATTTCAGGTACGCTCTAGTATTTGTAGAGTATAATTCCAGAGTAGAGCACTTCAGGACTAAATCACACAGAGGCTGAAAATGGCAGGTTTCTTAAACTGTGGTTATAGAGCCACAGAGATTTTTGATATTTCTTCATCCAGTTTGACTAGCTGGCACGCACCCATGTGTGATCTGGGGGCAGGAACCACCCCCACCCACCCCCAACCCGCATGATGGCTCAGGCTTGGAGCAGACAGTGAGTGGGAACCTGCCTCGCTGCCTGAAATCTGGCATTGCAAGGAGTTGCAGAAGTTTTTCTTGACTTTAAGCCACGTGTCTTTGATCCTCAGAGTTTTCATTCATTGTGAATGAAGTAGTTCCATCTTTCTCTAGCAAACTGAACTTTGTGTTGCCTCATTGGAGTAAATTTGATTCTGGATTTTTGGTTTCTCACCTCATTCTGTACCTTTGGAAGTGGGTGTGGCTGGGGGATGGAAGGCACAGGCACCTCGTGACTGACCCGTGCCCTTTGCTTGCAGGCAGTGTGCTCCAGATTGTGTCGGCGCCTGGGCAGTCCTACCTGCGCCCTCCTGGCCCTGTGGTGATGCAGACCGTGTCTCAGGCGGGGGCCCTGAATGCCCTGGGAAGCAAGCCTCCAGCTAGTGGCCCAAGCCCCACGCCTGTGACCCCGCCAGGTAGAGTGGAGTGTTGTGAGCTGGGGGGATACTTGGCTTTGAAAGCACTTACCAACTCTTTTTGCTTCTGAAGCAGCTGGAGGATGTTGATGGGTTCTGTGAGGCCCCATAACCCGACAGTCCTGTTTGTGGCTGCCTCTGATTTCCACAGACAGCGCGTGTCTGCTACGTCTCTTTTCTCTTTTGTTCCCAAAGGTGCTGGTTGAATACAACCAGCCGTCACTCACCTTAAGACTTTTTGTTTTGATTTTGCTCTAACAAGAGACTTGGAATCATGAGAAATTTTGCTTGTTCATGTTACAAATACATTTAGGGAACGTGCTAGAATTTCCCTCAGTCAGGTAACAGAACAGGATTGTTCCTGTCAGCTGGCCAGTGCTCCTTGCAGCCCCCCATAGCCTGCTTCCTGCCAGGGTCCCTTGCTTCAGACATACCCACCCTCCTGGAGTGCTTGCTGGGGAGCCTACCCGTTGCACATGGGCACTTTTCAGGTTGATGTGAGGAGGTGGCAAGGACCTCTCACAGCTAGAACCCTTGGTCACTACACCTCATCTCTGTCAGGGCCTCTGTTGCTGGGGTGGGTGCTGGAGGGTCCTGGTCACTGCTCTGTGTCCAGCTGGACCACTTGCAGTTCTACTTGTATTTGGTTGGCTTCATACTTCAGGTTTTCTCTCCCCAGAGGGTGCTCAGTCCTGTTCTGTGAGGCCTGAGACTCCCAACCTGACACCAGTCCAGCCACTGGGTTCTGGTCATCTCAACCCTTCCTCTTGCTCCCTGCAAGAGGATCCTTCACTGAGAACTGACGACTGACCTCAGCCACCCCCTTCATAGTCCTTGTGGACAAGTCTCTGTCAAGACAGGCAACATGGCTTGGCTGATGGGAGCAGACTGTCCTGGGCCCTGGCATCCCTCTGTCCAGGGCACGCAGGGTTGATGCTGCTGAGATGTCAAGGACAGCAGAGTGTAGGGCCCATGTGGCTGCTGCTCAGCGGGATGGTGGGAAGGTTTGAGGTGCACACAGGGCTCTTGGCAAAGAGTCAGACCCTGACGTTCACTTCAGATCATGGCCAGAGAGCAGGAATGCCTCACTGTTGGTTCTGAATGATTTAGACTTGAGTTGACATATTCTAGAAATGTGGTTGTGAAAGCCAAGGATGCTCCAGGAAGCATGCCAGTGAAGGAGGGCCTCTAGAGGGCATGCCAGTAGTTTTGTGTGCCAGCTCTTTGTTTTTCCATTTGTAGTGGGTGTGCCTGGTCGAGTGGCAGTCAGTCCCCTGGCCGCAGGAGAACCCGGAGCGGCCTCCAAACCAGCTTCTCCTGTCGCTGGCCCCACCCAGGTATGGTGCAGCAGACTCCGGTGCAGCAGACTCCAGTGCAGCGTCGTGGCATCCCTGCACACGCGAAAGTCCTTCTCAGAAGCTGCTCGTCATGGGGGAGGGCTGTGATGTTAACACATCCCTGCCTCTGTGAGGCATTTGTCTGTTTGCTGCTGCTGCTGCTGCTAAGTCACTTCAGTCGTGTCCGACTCTGTGCAACACCATAGACGGCAGCCCACCAGGCTCCCCCGTCCCTGGGATTCTCCAGGCATGCCATCAAAAACACAGTGTCCCATTGAATTAGAGAAATAAAAACACTTTTTCTAATCCAATAGGCTTTAGAATTGTAAAAATTACCTTTCCCATTTTTTTGTATACTTCTACTAGTGTTTCAAACATTAGAAATGCTCACTGTGTCTGAAGAAATACTACTCACGTTGGCAATGAAAATGGCGCTGTTTTCTCTGCTTGCTTTTCTGTCACTGTTTTCCGTGTAGCCTGGCCCCATGAGTCTTATGCATGCTCTATGGCCAGTTGCAATACACGGGGGACTCATAGGGCTCAGTAAGGCCAGCCATGCTATTTCTCAGTAGCCATTTTCATCCCTGTTTTTGTTGAAGGAGGAGAAGAGCAGACTTCTGAAAGAGCGGCTGGACCAGATTTATTTCGTCAATGAACGGCGCTGCTCCCGCTCTCCCATCTATGGCAGAGACTTGTTGGGGGTTTGTTCCCTGCCTGGCAGAGAGCAGGTGCCCTGGTTCATGGCTTCTGACCGTGGTCACGGGAAGGGGGCTGGGCCTGCAAGCAGGTACACATCGCCCTCGAAAAGTCACAGGGACCTGATTTTGACGCTGACTCAACGTCAAGAATCCCTCCAGGATGTCATCGACAGGTAAGGTAGAGTATTGTAAGCATCCTTTACTCACTCACTGTTGGTGGTGGTGTTCACTCACTAAGTCGTGTCCAGCTGTTTGGAACCCCATGGATTGCAGCACGCCAGGCTCCTCTGTCCTTCGCTATCTCCCAGAGTTTGCTCAAACTCACATCCATTGAGTCAGTGATGTCATCCAACCTTCTCATCCTCTGTCGCCCCCTTCTCCTCCTGACCTCAGTCTTTCCCAGCATCGTGCTCTTTTCCATTGAGTTGGCTTTTTGCATCAGGTAGCCAAAGTATTGGAGCTTCAGCATCAGTCTTTCCAATGAACATTCAGAGTTGATTTCCTTTAGGACCTCCTTGCCATCCAAGGGACTCTCAAGGGTCTTTTCCAATACCACAGTTCAGAAACATCAATTCTTTGGCACCCAGCCTTCTTTATGGTCCAACTCTCACATCCATACATAACTACTGGAAAGACCATAGCTTTGACTAGACAGACCTTTGTTGGCAAAGTGATGTCTCTGCTTTTTAATATGCTGTCTAGGTTGGTCATAGCTTTTCTTCCAAGGAGTAAGCATCTTTTAATTTCCTGGCTACAGTCACTGTCCACAGTGATTTTGGAGTCCAAAAAAGTAAACGCTGTGTTGCACCCCACCAACTTTTGTGGTTGTTTTGTGGACATTCATCTTACTTCTCTCCCCAGGTTGTCCTTTGGAGTCTGTTCAGAATCGATTTTGGGGTCTTCAGCTTTGGCATCAGATGGTCTCTCCACCCTGCAGGAAACCTGTGCCCTGCCCTTTGGGTTGATTCCTTCCTGCTTATCCCTCTCTCACCACCAAAGCCTGGCAATCACTGATTTTTTTACTGTCTCCATAGTTTTGCTTTTCTGGAATGTCTTATAGTTGGAGTCATACAGTAGGCAACCTGTTCAGATGGCTTCTCTCATTTAGGAATGTGCACTGAAGGTTCTTCCATGTCTCATCAGGGCTTGATAACTCATTTCTATTTAACACTGAATAGTGTTCCATTGTCTGGAAGCACCCCCTGCGTGTGTGCTAAATCACTTCAGTCATGTCTGACTCTCAGTGACCCTGTGGACTGTAGCCCGCCAGGCTCCTCTGTCCATGGGATTCTCCAGGCAAGAATACTGGAGTGGGTTGCCATGCCCTCCTCCAGGAGATCTTCGTAATCCAGGGACCAAACCCGCATCTCTTACGTCTTCTGCATTGGCAAGTGGGTTCTTTACCACTCAGGCCACCTGAGAAGACTTGGAATCACCACAGTTTGTTTAAAAACATTCACATACTGGGACTTCTTGGTGGCCTGCACCTCCAATGCTGGGGCCACAGGTTCAGTCCCTGGTTAGGGAAGAAAGATCCTGCAAGCCACCTGGTGCAACTGAAAAAAATCAAAAACGTTTGCCTTCTGAAAGACAACATGGTTGCTGTGGAGTTTTGGCAATTATGAATAAAGTTGCTGCAAACATCTATGTTTTTGTGTAGACATAGTTTTTAATTCCTTTGGGTAAATATCAAGGGATGTGATTACTAGATCTTATGGTAGGAGACTATTTAGTTTGTTAGAAATTGCCAAACTGTCTCCCAAAGTGACTGCACTATTTTGCATTCCCACCAGCAACGAATGAGAGTTCCTGTTGCGCCACATCCTCGCCAGCACTTGGTATTGTCAGTGATTTGGACTTCGGCCATTTTAATAGATGTGTGGTGGTGTCTTGTTTTAATTTGCATTTCCATCGTGACGTATTATGTTGAGCATCTTTTCATATGCTTATTTGACAGTTATATGTTTTTGATAACGTGTCTCTTTAGGTTTTGATCCATTAAAAAATTTTTTTTAATTTTTATTATTACAGTAGGATTTTGTTGACTATCCATTTTTAATACCTCAGTGTGTATATGTCAATCCCAATCCATAGCTATTGCTTCCCCCGTGTTTCTTATTGTTGCATTTTAAGAGTTCTTTGTATATTTTGGATAACAGTTCTTTAGCAGATGTATCTTTTGCAAATATGTTCTTCAAGTCTGTTGTTTGTCTTTTCATTCTCCTGACTTTGTCCTTCACAGAGCAGATATAATATCATCAAATGTCTGTTCCGTATTCACATTTCTGATTATTTCATGGTTTTTTAATATTTGAAGCCAGAGTCACAATGAGGTACATACATAACAATCAACTTATATCTTTTATGTATCTTTTAATCTGTAGGTTCTGTTTCCCCCTCTTTTTTTCCTTGCAGTTTATTTGTGGAGAAAATCTGGTGATCATTTCTGTGCCATTGATCTCTTTGTTCTTTGACAGTATCATGCTGTTGATTACTGTAGTAAATCTTGAAGTCAGGTAGTGCCAGTCATTTGACTTTTTGTTGTTCAGTATTGTGTTGCCTGTTCTGGTCTGTTGCTTCTCCATGTAAACTTTAGATT
The DNA here is from genome assembly GCF_032405125.1 of Capricornis sumatraensis. Lineage (NCBI taxonomy): Eukaryota > Metazoa > Chordata > Mammalia > Artiodactyla > Bovidae > Capricornis > Capricornis sumatraensis. The sequence goes on along the minus strand of NC_091085.1, from coordinate 51,944,592 downwards.
GAATTTATCGCTGTCTACAGAATAGCTGACTGGGACTGAACTGAATGTCTTGATCAAGTGGGAAGAACTGATGATGTCTTGACTATACTGGATCTTCCTATCCATAGTTATGGAATATCTCCATTTATTTAGTGCTTCTTTGGTTTCATTGATTAGAATTTTGACCAGAAATGGTTTTCAGTTTGCATGCAGCAAGGGAGAGGGCTTTCCTGGAGCAGGTGGTGTCTGCAGGTTGGGAGATGGGTGTCCAGTTGACTGTCCGGGTCCTCTGAGTCGTCATCTTGCTGCCCTTGGTAGGGCCTCCTCCTCCCAAGCCTGGCTCCCAACCCTGGCTGGGGACGCTGTGGCTGTAGCAGCTTCAGGGCTCATACCCTCCCCAGACCATCCAGGAGACAGAGTGCTTGTGTCCCACATCCGCACACATCCCTGTGCACTCAGGGGGTAGAGGCAGTACTCTGCACTGCTTCTTTTGATCTGGGCAGGCCTCACTGGCCAGCACCCACTCCTGTGGCTGCTGTGATAGTGTGTTCCAGCAGCCACGTCCCTCATGGGGGGACTGGAGTTAGGCACCCTGACTCCTCTTGTGACTCCCCACTGCCAGATGGTTCTGCCCTCTGCCTTCTCGAGCCTTCGCTGCCTGAGCCAGAGCGACTGCCTGCTGGAGGTGCCGTGGGTGTCACCTGTGACACGCATGCTTTCTGCTTCTCAGAGTGGTGTGCGTGATCCCGCCGGTGGTGGCCGCGCCCCCGCACTTGTGGGTGGCGAGGCCGCCCTCCCTCTACAGCCACAGGATGCGGCTCTTCCGGCACTGCCTGCGGGAGCACACAGCGCCCTACGCGCAGCAGCTGCAGCGGATGACAGCTCTGCGCTCGCTGCGGTTCCCTGAGCTGAGGCTGGTCCAGTTTGACTCAGGTACCAGAGGCGTCCCGTCCACTCTGCTCCCTGCGTCAAGCTTACTCGCTTTGGATAATGAGATGCTCTCGGTGTCACTCGTTTGACAGGAAAGCTGGAGGCCTTAGCCATCTTACTTCAGAAGCTGAAGTCTGAAGGACGCCGAGTGCTGATCTTATCACAGATGGTTCTCATGTTGGACATCTTAGAAATGTTCTTGAACTTCCATTATCTCACCTACATAAGAATTGATGAAAACGCCAACAGTGAACAACGGCAGGTAGGAAGGAAATCATTTCTTTTGTTCCCGTTTATGATTTCATTGGGTTAACTTTGATTGCCAGTTTCTAAGCTGGTTTCTCGGAGCCATGCGGTCTCAGTGTTGTGTTATCTAAACAAAGGGAAGAACCTCTTAATGTCTTTGGACTTTAGCTGCACCCTTTGACACTTTTTCATAAGTCCTGTAACTTGGGAAATCCAGTTGGCTAGATGTCTCAGAATCAAAATTGGTGATTTGTGGTCCTTATAAGAACGAGATGATTGTCCTTCAGAAAGTAGCCACATGAAATCAGAAAAGCCCTCCTGACTGACTTACACTTTAAAAATGTAGATTCAAATAACATGCCCAGTTTTTACTTGGCCAGGTTAGCTGATTTTTTTGGGCTCCGAAATCACTGCAGATGGTGATTGCAGCCATGAAATTAAAAGACGCTTACTCCTTGGAAGAAAAGTTATGACCAACCTAGATAGCATGTTCAAAAGCAGAGATATTACTTTGCCAACAAAGGTCCGTCTAATCAAGGCTATGGTTTTTCCTGTGGTCATGTATGGATGTGAGAGTTGGACTGTGAAGAAGGCTGAGCACTGAAGAATTGATGCTTTTGAAGTGTGGTGTTGGAGAAGACTCTTGAGAGTCCCTTGGACTGCAAGGAGATCCAACCAGTCCATTCTGAAGGAGATCAACCCTGGGATTTCTTTGGAAGGAATGATGCTAAAGCTGAAATTTCAGTACTTTGGCCACCTCATGCGAAGAGTTGACTCATTGGAAAAGACTCTGATGCTGGGAGGGATTGGGGACAGGAGGAGAAGGGGACGACAGAGGATGAGATGGCTGGATGGCATCACTGACTCGATGGACACGAGTCTGAGTGAACTCCGGGAGTTGGTGATGGACAGGGAGGCCTGGTGTGCTGCAATTCATGGGGTCGCAAAGAGTCGGACACGACTGAGCGACTGAACTGAACTGACTTGAACTTGATTCCATCAGGCTTCTGGTGGGGGTGCAAATTAGGACACCTTTCTAGAAAGCAAATTGACAGGATGGGTTGTAAACCTTAAAAATAAATATATGCTTGGCCTGGTAATTCTGTATCTGAAGTGAAGTGAAAGTCACTCAGTCATGTCTGACTCTTTGCAACCCCATGGACGTAGTCTGTGGAATTCTCCAGACCAGAATATTGCAGTGGATAGCCCTTCCTTTCTCCAAGAGAGCTTCCCAACGATTGAACCCAAGTCTCCTGCATTGCGAGCAGATTCTTTACCAGCTGAGCCACAAGGGAAGCCCAAGCATACTGGAGCGGGTAGCCTATCCCTTCTCCAGTGGATCTTCCCGACTCGGGAATCAAACCAGGGTCTCCTGCATTGCAGGCAGATTCTTTACCAACTGAACTGTCAGGGAAGCCCTTATTCTGTATCTAGAACTCCTTTAGCAGCACCATACTTCTTAAAGATGTATCTATTCAATTGTCTGTGAAAGTGTTTGTAATAACCTCCAGTCGGGAGCAAAGTCCACGTCCAGGAGTAGAAGAATGGGCCACAGTGGCCTGTGAGCCGCAGGGCTTGTCGCTGTCCTAAGTGTCCCACAGGGTGAACTAGGAAGTCGTACTCAGCAGTGTTTCATAACAGGTCTTGGTATCATGGTGAAGTGTTTCTGAGTGCAGACAAGCTGCTGGGCTCTGCATCGCATTACCCACTTCACATCATCCAGTACACGCAGGCCTCCCTACGCTGAGAATGGCCTGGGAGGAAATACACCACAGTCTTAAGTAGTAAATTCCCTCGAAGAGTAAGTAAGTCTGCTACATACAAATGAGTTCTGTTCTGAGAGCGTATTCATAAGTCCAGTTTGTAAGTTCACCAAAGTTAGCCTAGGTCCCCAACTAACACAATCGGCTACATCACTGCTGCTTTTACACTGGTTTGGACATTCTGGGCTTGAAATAAAGATGATGCACCACTACGCTCTGTACCGTGCTGTACAGTGAAGTGCACAGAATCCCAACCAGTGCAGAGGGTGCACCCGCATGACAGTGCACACCAGACATGTGAACTAACGTGGCTGAACATGCGAACTCACCTTTGCATCTTTGAAAGCTAGCAACTTGAAGGTTCATGTGTAGGCGACTTACTGTAGATAGAGAATTTCTTGAAGGAAGAGGACTGGTCTGCTGAGGGCTGGTCTGCTGAGGTCTGCTTGGGCACTGAAATCACTGCAGGAGAGACATTGTGGGAAGGAAGCCATTTCAGCTGGCGGCCCTGAGGGGAGTGGAGGGCCCTGCCCCTGGATGGCTGCAGCTCCCTCGGCCTTACTCCAGGGGCTTTTGCTGTAAGGCTCCTGGCATTGCTGGAGGGTACATGAAGAAGCACGCATCCCTCCCCAGGGAGACTCTGCTGTTCTCTGGGGCCTACACGTGGAGCTGACAGTTCAGGGCGGGAGGCTGGCTGGCGACCTTCAAACAGGGTAGAGATGTTAGCTATCAATAATCGAAGAATAGTGCACATGCCTGAAAGAATCAGGATAAAAGCTAAACTCCGATGTAATTGAAACACGAACCATGCATCAAAGGAAACACACACCAAACAATTTCTAACTGATTAGCATCCGAACATGTTGGAGGTTTCCTGTCGTTGATCAGGAGCGCTAACATGGGAGCTTATCTCACTCCAGGAACTGATGAGGAGTTTCAACCGAGACCGGCGCATCTTCTGCGCCCTCCTCTCCACACACAGCCGCGCCACGGGTGTGAGCCTGGTGGAGGCAGATGCGGTGGTCTTCTACGATCACGACCTCAACCCTGTGATGGACGCCAAGGCCCAGGAGTGGTGCGACCGGATAGGGCGGCGCAAGGACGTGCACATATACAGGTGAGGTGGCTGCGAGCCGGGCAGCCAGGGGTGGCTGCAGCAATCTGCTTCATGTGTTTCCTTTCCTTCAGGTGGGCTCACCTTCCTGCTATCCTGTCTGTTCTTTCTGTACACTCAGCCTTGCTTGGGACATAGTTGAATTGTTGGCAGTGGTGACTGGGTTTGCTGCTGAGACCCAAGTGCTATCCTTCTAACGTGTACCTATTATATTTCTTCTAGAGTTTCTGACCTTTAAGAGGGTGTCTCAGGTTTTAGGTTGTTTCAGGTGTTGTCAAATGTAAATGATTTGTTATAACTTAACTGTGGCAACTTGTAAACAGGCTACTGAAAGAATTTAAATCTTATAAGCAGTCATCCACACACGGCTGAGAAAACCAGAGGAGGCTATGCCTGTGTGTCGGCCCTCTGTCTGCCCATCTGGTGCCCAAGTGTGCAGGCATGTGACACGCCCCTTCCTCTGTGCTCCTGCCGCCTCTGGGAGGGGTCTTTGCAGAGTGTGTGGTCCCTGGCGGCTGGCCCATGGCTGGAACCCCAGCCCAGAACCCCAGCCCCACATGCATAACCTTTACCATTTTCAAGATGTAGTCATCCACACACTGTGTTTAAATAGCTTAATTTTTTCTCATTGTAAATGTGTTACTTGTTCATTGAAAAGAAAGTAAAAAAAACGACAGCACATGGAGAAGGCAGATAGCCTGCCCAGGAGGCTGTTAGTAGCATTCCAGTGTCTTTCCAGACGTAGCCCCAAGTTTTTAATGTAAATTCGTTTTTAATAATGTTACTTATTTTTGCCTGTACTGGGTCTTTGTTACTGCACAGGCTTTTCTCTAGTTGAGGGGGTGGCGGCTGCTCTCTAGATGCAGTGCACAGACTTTTCGTTGCAGTGGCTTCTCTTGTTGCAGAGCACCGGCTCTAAGGCGCTCGGGCTGCAGTAGTTGCAGCTCTCCGAGCTCTAGGGCACAGGCTCAGTAATGGTGGTGCACAGGCTGAGTTGCTCTGTAGCATGTGGGATCTTCCTGGATCAGGGATCGAACTCGTGTCTTCTGCATTGGCAGGCAGATACTTTACCACGGAGCCACCAGGGAAGCCCTCCCTGATTTTTTTAAATGGGTCGTGCCAGCGGTCTTACGATGTAATGCTGTTTCGTTTTAACAGTATATTTAGAGCCTGTTTCCATGCAAATATATATAAATTTGGTATATTGTTTATGTAATTGAATAATGTTTCATTGTGTAATTGCTTACCGTTGGCCCTTTAGCAGTTACTAGCTAGTAATGGGGAAAACATTTTATTCTCAGTAGCCACAGTTTGTAGACACTCAGGAACAACCTTGGCAGTAAAGGTGCAGGAAGTGCAGGAGTGGAGGGTTAAGTTGTGAAAGGATCTGACCTGAGCGATGTCATGAACTCAGGACATGCTCTGTTCTGGGACAAGAAGACCTGGTTCACAAAACTGTAAAGTTTCCCCAAAGTGATAGTGAAGTTTAACATCATCTTAATGAAAGCCCTGATCATGGAAGTAGGGAGTGGTTACTGCAGCTTTTCAGGTGGCATGAGGCAGCAGCCAGGGGATGCTGGTCCTTGGGCTGCAGCCGCTAGACACAGGTTCCTTTGGGAGGCGCACAGTGACTTGGGGGCATCTGCCCGCCGTCGTCGGCGCTGAGGGAGACAGGGCTCAAGGGGTCCGGTGTCTTGGGGGCTCTTTTCATGTAGAGGCCAGCGAGGGGACGTGGCTGGCCAGCATGGGTGGCGTGGGCCTCTGGGGCCAGCCCTCCTGCTGCATGGGAGGTGGTGGTATGGCTAACCCCATGTGGGTAGTGGCCAGTAGACCCCACAGGCCTCCAGTCCCCTCTGGCCACCACACGAAGGAAGCAGCTGAGAGTGCTGCCAACATGCCGCTCCACGTGGGTGCTGTTCTGCTGGGTGGTCCGGGCGCCATGGCACTCACGCTGCCCTCGGGTTCCCAGGGACTTAGCTGTCGTGTGTGTGTACGTGTTTGGTTGTAGGCTCGTGAGTGGCAATTCCATTGAAGAGAAGTTGTTGAAAAATGGCACCAAAGATCTGATCCGAGAAGTGGCTGCTCAGGGAAACGACTACTCCATGGCATTCCTCACGCAGGTACTGTCATCCACGAGGAGGCCTGGGGCAGGGGAGGGGGTGCCACACAGTGACCAGAATGCGTGGGTTTAATGCTGCTGAGGGGTTGGTGGCTGGTGGTTTTCTGGGTGCAGAGGTCACAGGCTCAGTGATATGCATTTTTGTTTCAGCGGACGATCCAGGAGCTGTTTGAGGTTTATCCACCTATGGATGATACTGGCTTCCCAGTGAAGGCTGAGGAGTTTGTCGTCCTTTCTCAGGAACCTTCTGTCACAGAAACCATCGCACCCAAAATTGCAAGACCTTTCATAGAGGTAAGGATAGCTGGTGCCTGCTTGGCATCATTGGATCTGGAGCTTTGAGTCTGCCGCTGCAGCACTGTTAATTCCCTCTCCCCAGGCCTTGGGCCTGATCTGTCAGCTTTCTCCATCCGTGCTTTCATTGTTGGGGATTTTAGCTGTAAAAAGAGGTGAAGGGTGCGGGAGAGAGTGGTGTGCTGCACCACCACCGCCACTGCTGCCCGCTGTCACCGTTCCCACCCACGCTTCTCAGGCCACCCCGCACTGTCGTGTGTGACCTTCTGCTCCAACCCCTCGGCCCTTGCCGGCTACCATCTCAGTGCTCCCCTGTCACAGTGCTGCTGGGCTGAAGGCAGCCCTGGCGTGAGTCCCACGTCCCGCTCTGAGGACAGGACCACAGAGAACAGCAGCTGTTTGACTCGGCTGTCTTTGTGGGTTACGTGCTGAGATGATGTGCTTCAGGTTTATGAGAGTGAGTGAAATCCTGCCTTCTGCGTCTTTGGCCCAGACGCTTGCAGGTTGCACACTTGTCTCACAAGCTGTTGTGCAGACGTGTCACACACCCACCTGCACACCCACCTGTCAGGGCCACCTAGCTCTCCTCCCTGAGGCTCTGCTCCCGTCCTGCCTCTTGGAGGGGCTTTTGGCTACAGGATGCCTTCTCTTTTATTTTTGAAACTTAACTGTTTGATTATTGAGTAGAAATAAATGCATGTGGTAAAATCTTCAAAAATTTATAATGAAAAGTAAGTCTTTTGCATCAGGCCCTCACTTTCCTCTCAGAGACAACCACTGTCCACTGTTTCTTACATTTTCTTCTACGAGTTGTCTGTGGGTCATGTCAGGTGCATAGAAATACTTACAGCTGTTTCTGTATCAGGAGGAACAGATCGATTTACCCTGTTGTTTTTAAAATAGGTGATAGGTGCCTTAGGCTTTTAAGAAAATCTCAAACAGCATGACGGGGACTTCCGTGGTCGTCTAGTGGTTAGGAATTCACTTTCCAGTTCAGGGCACGTGGGTTCAGTCCCTCATCGGGGAACTGAAATCTCGTAAGCCTCAGGACAGCTAAGCCCTTGTGGCACAACCACCAAACCTGCACACTCTGGAGCCCAAGTTCCACGTGAAAGACCTGGTGCACCCAAAATTTAAACAATAAATAAAAGACAAAACATAATTCTCAACTCAAGAACTGCCCCCCCCACCCCCCCACCAACTGAAAACATCATTAACATAAACCTCATAACAGAAATGATAGTGTGGGAACAGTAGCCTCTCCTGGAGGTAATCATTCAGTTCAGTTAAGTTCAGTCACTCAGTCGTGTCTGACTCTTCGCAACCCCATGAATTGCAGCACTCCCGGCCTCCCTGTCCATCACCAACTCCCGGAGTTCACTCAGACTCACATCCATCGAGTTGGTGATGCCATCCAGCCATCTCATCCTCTGTTGTCCCGTTCTCCTCCAGCCCCCAATCCTTCCCAGCATCAGAGTCTTTTCTAATGAGTCAACTCTTCACATGAGGTGGCCAGAGTACTAGAGTTTCAGCTTTAGCATCATTCCTTTCAAAGAACACCCAGGGCTGATCTCCTTCAGAATGGACTGGTTGGATCTCCTTGCAGTCCAAGGGACTCTCAAGAGTCTTTTCCAACACCACAATTCAAAAGCATCAATTCTTCGGTGCTCAGCTTTCTTCACAGTCCAACTCTCACATCTCTACATGACCACTGGAAAAACCATAGCCTTGACTAGACGGACCTTTGTTGGCAAAGTAATGTTTCTGCTTTTCAATATGCTATCTAGGTTGGTCATAACTTTCCTTCTAAGGAGTAAGCGTCTTTTAATTTCATGGCTGCAATCACCATCTGCCGTGATTTTGGAGCCCCCCAAAATAAAGTCTGACACTGTTTCCACTGTTTCCCCATCTATTTCCCATGAAGTGATGGGACCAGATGTCTTGATCTTTGTTTTCTCAATGTTGAGCTTTCAGCCAACTTTTTCACTCTCCTCTTTCACTTTCATCAAGAGGCTCTTTAGTTCCTCTTCACTTTCTGCCATAAGGGTGGTGTCATCTGCATATCTAAGGTTACTGATATTTCTCCCAGCAATCTTGATTCTAGCTTGTGCTTCTTCCAGCCAAGTGTTTCTCATGATGTACTCCATATAAGTTAAATAAGCAGGGTGACAATATACAGCCTTGACGTACTCCTTTTTCTATTTGGAACCAGTCTGTTGTTCATGTCCAGATCTAACTGTTGCCTCCTGACCTGCATATAGGTTTCTCAAGAGGCAGGTCAAGTGGTCTGGTATTCCCATCTCTTGAAGAATTTTTCAGTTTATTGTGATATTATTGAGGTAATCATTAAACATTGGTAAAAATCTTACATGGATATTGTGGAAGAAAAATGTGAGGTCTAAAGGCAGGAATGTTTGAGGAATGTGAGTGTGTCACACACCCTTGCTGTTGCTTCTTATTGTGACTTAGAGACATTGGCTTGGCATGTTCTTTGAACATACAGATTCTTTGAAATGTTCTGGTGGGTTGTCTTAAACTGTGTGTCAAACACTGTTCCAAGCAGTAGGGGTATAGCGTTGAGAAAAAGACCTCTCATCCTCCCTGGAGCTTCTGTTCTAGTGACAGGAGAGATGCCAGACCATCACCTCATGGAAATGGTGTGATGAGCAGTGTATAGGGGTGTTATGGGTAGAGGGACAGCAGGAGTCAGGTGTGGCCGGGGGTCAGCGGCGATGGAGACAGGCTGCCCAAGGACATGTGGCTTAGGACCATCATCTGGCTCTGTGTGGACACTGGGCTGGGGACCAGTTCAGAGGTGCAGGTGTGGGAGCCATGTGGGCGCATCTCTGGTTGAACTGCAGCTTTCTCTTGGCTGGTTAGCTTTGTGTTCATTGGTAGTGTGGGTACTTTTCTGTGAGATGCTCGTTCGCATCTTTTTCTGTGTTTTTTTTTTTTTTTAGACTGGGTTGTCTCTTTTTCTTAATGCCTTGTTGGCATTTTTTCTACATTCTAAGCAAGGCCTTTGTGGGATACATGTGAAATATATTCTCCCAATCGGTGGTTTGCCCTTTTTAATACTCTATCTCTGTGAGCAGAAATTCTTGGTCCTAATGCCACTGTCTTTCAGGTGATTGACGCTTTTGCATTCTGAGAGGTCCTCCTTTACTTTCTTCTAGATGTTTCAGTGTTTTATCCCTCATGCTTAGGTGGACAGTCTGTTTGGAAATAATTTCTGGGTATCGTGTGAGGTTGGGTTACCTTTTAAACTTTGAAAATTTGCCCAGTTGCCCTGAAAAGAGGTGCTAGTTCTTAACTGAATCCTCTAAGCTGTGTGATCCCCCCCACCACTGCCCCCCACGTGAGCATGTGTGTCTTGAGTTTGCCAGCCCCTGACAGGTATACCTTCCGGATATCAAGAGAGGAGCACGTGTTATCTGCTCGTCTAAGTTGCGTTTCTTGAATAGTGGTGCCAAGGACCGCCTTCCTGGGGGTTTGGTTTCTGTGTACGCCATGGACCAGAGCCTGTGTCACATGCAGCGCTCTCGTGGTGGGACTGGGGTGGGAAGGTGAGTGTCGGGTGTGAGATGGAATGAGACACTGCATTCTGCTCGGTTCTCTGAGTCTGGGGGCCTTGATGTGTGTGTCAGCCTGTGTCCTGAGGCTCTTCCCCAGGGTGTGTGAGGGTCCAAAGAGCACACTCATTGCTGTGGCAGGGGGCTCAGTGTGCAGTGTGGGCGTGTAGTCAGGTCTGTACATGGCTTTTTTCCAAGACCCCTTATTTAAAGTGTTCAAAGCATATTAAAGTCACCTCACGCAGCATGCACGTCCTGCAGGCCCTCAAGAGCATCGAGTACCTGGAAGAGGAGGATGCCCAGCAGCCGGCTGAGGAGGCCATGCCCGGGTCGCCTGATTCCAGCAGTTCCAGGTGGGGCGAGGAGCCCTCGCAGCTGGAGGAGTTAGCGGACTTCATGGGGCAGGTTTGGGCGTTTTCTCTTCTGGGTTTCTATTTCAGTTTTTCTTTATACCTAAATAGTTTAAGCACGTGACCTTTCTGTGAGGCATTTCTTGTTCATTCTTGACCAAGATCAGTTGCTGTTTTGATTCAGGTGCTGGTGGGGGGTTATATGAGGAACTAAATCCTTATGAACTTGCTATTAATTCTGTTCAAAAAATGCGTTTTGAAACAGCTCACACCAATTGAAAAATATGCTTTGAATTACCTGGAATTATTCCATACTTCCATTGATCAAGAAAAGGAGAGAAGTAGTGAGGTAAGAGAATGCACTTTTGACCATCTTCACGTGTGAGAATCTCAAATTCTTCAGTGTTAAACTGGGTTGGAAGTAAGCGTGACTCGCCCAGAATTCAAGGCATTAAAACCAAACCCCACCTGTATGTAAACTGATCAGATGGGTAAAGCCTCAGAAACCCTACGCCAGGCAGTTTTCCTTGGTTTTGAAGCAGCTCGGTGTTTGGTTAGAGGGTCCTGTATTGGGAAGAGGAAAAGGGGCCCAAGGACTGGGGGGCTGGGGGGAAGTGCGGGGCAGTGATGGGAATGGCCGGTCTCCCCGCAGGGTGCCGTGATGACTGCTGTGCGTGAGTGGGAGGTCCGGAACGCACGGAGCCTGCGGGAGCAGGAGGCCAGGGCACGGCTGGAGCAGGAGCAGGAGCAGCTCCTCACCTACACCCGGGAGGACGCCTACAGTGCGGTATGGGCATCCCCCAGGCCTCCTGTCCCCGGACCCGGGGCCGGCGGGCTGGGCCTGTCTTGGTCTGGCGCCGGGTTAGAGGGTTTCTGTTCCCTGCTGCTGGCTTTCCCCACCATCATGCCAGCTGTGATGGAAGCGCAGTTTAGGTCTTGGTAATAGCGGTGCTGCCTGCTTGTTTTGAAGGCTTATTAACTGACATGAAGGTGCATAGTTGACCGCTCGCAGCTCAAAGCGAGGGCTGCATGGACCTGAAAAGCCTCCCCTTTTCCTGCAGGAGTTTGTGTGTGAGGGTGCCGATGGGCAGACGGAGGTCATGCCGGTGAGTGCCCGTGTCCCCACGCACCCAGACCCCTGCCTCCCACGGTGCTGGGTCGGCTGCCCTTGTGGCCACCCAGCTCAGGCTTGTCCCTCCTGCACGCAGCTCTGGACGCCACCCACACCCCCCCAGGACGACAATGACATCTACATCGACTCGGTCATGTGTCTTATGTACGAAACCACGCCCATCCCTGAGTCCAAGCTGCCGCCCGTGTATGTGAGAAAGGAGCGCCGCCGACACAAGACGGACCCCTCAGGTGGGCTTGTGCGCAGGGAGAGGGCTTGTGGCTGCCGGTGGCCTCGGTGACCTTCCTCGTGGCTTTTCCACTCCCCACCTTGGCCCGCTGACCCGCTGGCTGAAGCTGCTTTTCGTGCAGCCGCAGGCAGGAAGAAGAAGCAGCGGCATGGGGAGGCCGTGGTGCCTCCACGGTCACTGTTTGACCGCACGACCCCCGGCATGTTGAAGATCCGCCGGGAGGGCAAGGAGCAGAAGAAGAACATTCTGCTGAAGCAGCAGACGCAGTTCGCCAAGCCTCTGCCAACTTTTGCCAAACCGACCACTGAGTCCGGCCCCGACAACCCTGAGTGGCTCATCAGCGAGGACTGGGCGCTGCTGCAGGTGAGTCCGAGGCCCCGACCTTGGCCAGCCCTGTCACTGGGACCCTTGGGATGAGGGGTGGAGGGGGGTGGGGGTCGGGGGAAGTGTCCAGCGGGCAGGGCCTTGACCTGTGGGTCCCGAACCCGATCATTCAGGCCGTGAAGCAGCTGCTTGAGCTGCCTTTGAACCTCACAATTGTGTCCCCGGCCCACACGCCCAACTGGGACCTGGTCAGCGACGTCGTCAACTCCTGCAGCCGCATCTACCGCTCCTCCAAGCAGTGCCGGAACCGCTACGAGAATGTGCTCATCCCCAGGGAGGAGGGCAAGGTGAGGCTCATGGGGGTTGGGGGGCTAGGCAGAGGCGGCTGAGGGTGTGCAGTGCTGGACAAGGCCCTGAGAGGGGGCGGCGCGGTCACAGTTACTGCTGGCAGCGGTCTGGACAGCTACTGCCGGCAGCGGTCTGGGTGCTGAGATCCCACCTCATAGGGAGTGGCTGCACTGTTGTGTCCTCTGGAAAGTTCTGTGTGCTGCCTGGTGGCCTCAGCGCCATCCGAGGGCTTCCTCCTTCTTGGGTTGGTGAGTGGAAGGGCCCATGCTCTGTGCTGTCAGCTGACATGAAGAAGGGTCTGTCCGTGTGGCCACCTCAGTTCCTTGCTGCAGGGGACTGATGGGTGTTGGACACCTTGGTCCTAGCTGCAGGTGTCGTGGACACTGACTGCAGACGTGGTGTGTTGTCATCAGGCGCAGCCCCACGGTTAGCGTGGCTGCTGAGGATATCTCCACTGTGGCACCTTTTCTCATCCTCCTGGAACCGCGTTTGTCTCTTGCTCTTTCTCCATCTGCTCTGTCCTCACCCTCCTGCCTTTGGGAGTGGGTCCACAGCCTCCATGTAGAAAGCCTCTGTGCGCAGTGTTGGGCCTGTGGCTGGTGGCCTTTGGGGTGATGGTCCTCACATCCAGTCACAGAACAGGAGCGATGACCTCCTCTCTGCCTGGGACCGGCCGGGGCAGGTGTAGCAGCAGTAGACATCCTGAGCTTTGATGAAGTTTGCTCCTGTGTTTCTAGTTCATGACCGTTACTTACTTTTTTCTTTAACAAATCTCAAGTTTTTAATTTTCTAAAACCAGTTGTCTCTGGATAAGACATGTTTGTTTCCTCAGAACACCATTTTGTGATGCTTTCATCAACAGGGCTTCCAGTATCAGGGCCATTAGGTTTGGGAAGCATTTCTAACAATTGTCATAATTTGGATACGGTAAATCATCAAGCTGAAACTTGACGCTCTGTTACAGCTCATGTGTGAAGCTAAAGAAAACGGCAAAGGTCGTTTATAGGGTTTGAAGGTGGTATTCTGAATAAACTGGAAAGCTTGTTTACGTGCCTGTGCAGCAGAGCATAGAGTGAGGTTAGAAATGAAGCGTATTCCAGTGACTGGCAGGCACTCAGTGTCCAAGGTGTTTCACTCCTGCATGTGGGGATTTGCTACTTTGCGTTAGAGCGCTGCTCCATAGGGGCATCCTCCATCGACGACCTGCTTGCACCCATTGAAGCAGGGATGCTCAGACATGTTACATCTACAGGAGGGGCTCACGCAGCCTCTGTGGGGCGGCCTGCAGGCCGAGAGGGACCGCCCTGAAATTCTGCAGGAGCAAGGAGGTGCCTGGTTTCACCATAGGGCCCATGGAGGAGAGAGTCCCAGGCACAAATAATGCTAGAGTCCTGGCCTTCACGTCCACTGGGGGCCAGAGGCCCCTGGGAGGGCAAGCTGGTGCCCAGGGGTGGATCACAGTCAAGGTGTCCTGGCTGTCAGTGGCTTGCCGTGTGACCCAGCCGCTTGGCCTCACTGCTGTCTCCCCAGCTGGAGGCGTCCCCTTCTTCCTCCAGGGATGGGCAGGGAGGCCTCGCACAGGCTGGGGAATGTGGTCGTTGGATGATGGCCGCTGTGTCATTGCTGTTCTGTGTTGAGACTCAGAGAGAAGATCAGGAAGAAGGGGCTCGGTTTTTAACCCAAAGGTTTCACATTAGGCTCCTAGCTGGGGACCCCGTTCACAGGTAAGTGTCTGACTGCTGTGCTGCCCCGTTCTGTTTCAGAGTAAGAACAACCGTCCTCTGCGCACAGGCCAGATGTACGCCCAGGACGAGAATGCCACACACACCCAGCTGTACACGAGCCACTTTGACCTGATGAAGATGACCGCTGGGAAAAGGAGCCCCCCCATCAAGCCCCTGTACGCTTCCCGGGTCCCCCAGTGCTGGCTGTGCGGAGTCAATGGGGGCTTGTTCTCACTCAGCCTTCCCTTCCTTTGCGTTTTCCTTTGTTCAGTAATTTTTTCTCTTTCTGTGTTACAGGCTTGGCATGAATCCCTTTCAGAAAAACCCCAAGCATGCTTCTGTATTGGCGGAAAGGTATTTTGTGTTTGTGATATAGTTTTAACTATTTGAAAACGACCTTATTTTAGGGCTTTCTTAAACTCTACAATTTCAGTGAGTTATTGTGCAGACAGTGTGTCCGGGCATCAGCTGAGGGTGGTGAGGTGGGGAGTGCCCGGCTGGCTGGTGTCCCCATTCACCGGATGAGGAGGTGTCCTGCCTGCAGTCTGACGGCCTGATGGGCTGCAGGAGGGAGAGTGGCTTCTCCTCCTTCAGCATCTCTGCGCTGGCAGATGTCTTGTTGGCTCTGCCCTGAAAATATATGCTATTGGGGGTGGGTGTTCTTGCTTTGAAATTTTGCAAAGGAAAAAAAAAATGACTAGGTAGATGGGTCGTGAGACTGGTCGATGCGAGAGACCAGTGACAGAGAACTGTGCAGTCTGAGTTGCTTGGCATCTAGGTGTTGGTTGTAAAATCCCTGCCACTTTCCGTGTGTTTGCCTTCTTAAAATTTGGGGAGGAAAGAACGTGTTCAGATGGAACCTAGTTGCCACTCGGGCTCAAGCTTTCCTCATAACCAGGCAGGTATTGCAGATGCTGCTGGAAACGGGCCTGTCCCTGCTAAGAGTCCTGGCCCTCCCAGCTGCAACCAAGAGCCCAGGCCTCTGGGGCTGCTCCTCGAGTGGGCTGGCAGTCCCTGCCTCACGGCTCTGCCTTGTGGGTCGCTCCATCTGGGATGGTCTCCCCGGCATGTTGGCCTCTCCCCTTGCCTCACTGTCACGTGTCACCTTTTTCTTGTGGAAACTCACACCCCAGCCCCTCTGTGATCTCTTCATGGTACAGATTGTCTTTGCATCTTTACTTGAATATGGGGGCAGCTGGATGGGTTGCAGGGCAGCCTCGTGGGGCTGAGTGGACTGACATGGGTAGTCAGAGCATGGGAGACGAAGTGCTGGGCGGGCTAGGGACACGTGACTTGGGAGGGCTGGCATCCAGAGATACCAGACAGGTGCACCACAGCATCTGGGCCATGCTGGTGAGCCGCTCTGAGACATGGAGGGAGCGCACAGGGCAGAGCCGACCTTCCTGTGACTGTCATGGGGGCCAGGGGGCACAGGAACCTTGGAAGCAAGGGTGCTGTGAGAGGCTGGGGAGGACCATCAGGTGCTCATGGTACTAGGCAGGTGACTGGCTGACCTCTCCCTTGGAGGAGGGCTGATGCTCAGGGCAGGTGGGGTGATCAGTTTGCTGTGCTGGGTGGAGGGGCAGGCATTCAGCTCTGAGGAGCACAGTGCTGAATGACCTTGTCCCTACATGCTCAGGGCCTCCTGATATCCTGGGCACCTGGCCGAGTACTGCTGCAAAGGGAAGTCAGGCCCAGGCCCACCTTCAGAAGTTCCTGTTGGAAGGGCATCCTTTTCCCTTTCCTAGGGCCGACCCACCAGGCGCCCTGGCCTGTGGGGCTTTGTAGGAGTCGTGTCCCAGCACCTGGCAGGATGGGAAATGGGGAATTTGGGTTCCTAGAATGTTTGTCTGCTTTAGAACTTGCAATACATTTCTTTTTTTTTTTTTTTTGTCTTTAGTGGCATCAACTACGACAAACCCCTGCCTCCTATTCAGGTCGCGTCCCTCCGGGCAGAGCGCATTGCCAAGGAGAAAAAGGTGTGGTGCAGTGGGTGGGCAGGGCCCAGAGGGGCTGGGGTGCTCTGCTGGGCCAACTCCTTCTCATGACGCTGTTCCTTCCTGCCCCTGTAGGCACTGGCCGACCAGCAGAAGGCACAGCAGCCGCCTGTGACACAGCCCCCACCACCCCCGCCTCAGCCGCAGCCCCCGCCGCCCCAGCAGCCGCCTCCGCCTCTGCCCCAGCCCTCAGCAGCAGGCAGCCAGCAGCCCCCGGGGCCGCCTGCCGTCCAGCCCCAGGCTCAGGCACAGCCCCCTGCACAGCCCGCGCCACCCCCACCAAAGGCGCCCCCTGCGATCACGACGGTGGGCAGTGCTGCAGTGCTGGTGAGAAGGAACAGGGAGGTCGGGTCCAGCACATCCTTCAAGGGGTCCCGCAGCTTCCAGCCCAAAGCCCTTCAGAGGCCCAGTCTCCCGCCTCGAGGAAGTGGCTATTTCACCTGGATCACCCCACGCAGGCCCAGCTCTGCTCTCCGGGCTGGCTTAGCTCAGTAGAGATGCGGGAGGCGAGGCCGCTCTTCTTGGTGTTTGGAAGTTTCTGATTAGGGCTTTGTGAAGTGTAACTGTGAAGAGGTCAACCTCTTCGGACTTGCAGAGCAGTTAGTGCAGACCTCCCTTTCCTGACCCTGCCCCACCCTCCCCTGAAGCTTGTGTACCCGTGAGAGGGAGGCAGTAAAAGGTGTTTAAAAAAGAATGGTAGTCTGACGGTCTCACGCAGCGTGCCCTGCCATGTGCCCTCTGTATGTGCATGGTGACACGTAAGACTCCCCCATGGGAAGACACTGCCACCTGGCGTGGGATGGCTTTGTTATACAGAGTTGTTTCCTCCCCGTGTTCTTTACTGCGTTTGCCACAGTGGTGTTTTTATGGGCACTTGAGCGGCTCTGTTCTTCCTTGTTCAGAAAACTAAGCACCTGCTTGGTGTGAGAGCTGCTGTCTGCCCAGTGGTAGGTGGTCAGGAAGACTTTCTGCAGGGCTGGCCCCTAGCCTGTAGCCAAGTGACACTAGTCAGAGAAGAATGGAAAATAGCAAGCACAGAGGCCCTGAGTTTTGACAAATATGGGGTTAAAAGGATCAGCGTGGCTGGAGCTTGGTGACTGAGGCACAGACCCAGCAGTGTCGGAGGAGGTGGGAGAATGGGTAGGTATGTGGGGAGGACGTAGGGAGAGATGGGGCTAAAGTCGGCCATATGGTCTGAGTAACCACGATTAAAACTTTGAATTTTATCCTGATGAAATGGAAGGCTTTGGAGCATCTGTGCAGGGGAGAACTTGACCTGAAATTAAAATGGTTTCCTTCCTTCAGCAGGCAGGAGCCATCAAAACATCCGTCACAGGGACGAGCATGCCCGCGGGTAAGAAGCCTCACGGGTGAGATGCCACACCTGGAGATGAGTTCTCTCCCGTCCTCCTGCCTCACACCCTCTCTCCCTGCAGGCACCGTGAGTGGAAATGTGATCGTGAACACCATCGCTGGCGTCCCTGCCGCCACCTTCCAGTCCATTAACAAGCGTCTGGCTTCGCCTGTGGCTCCTGGAGCCTTAACCGTGAGTTGTCCCTGCTCCTGGGTGTTTTGGGTGGTGTGCATGATCTAGGATGCTGCCGAAGTTGTAAAAAGAATTTCATTGGTGTAGAAATTACTGATGTAGTCTGAATTTCATAAAATACCAAGAATATTCAGGTGTGCAGAGGATGGTTTCCACATTGTTCTTTCTGAGGGAGAGGGTATTGAAATCCCCCACCGTGACTCCAGGAGGAGGAAGGGAGTGAGGGCGTATCTCTGACCTCACGGACGGGGTACCCCACGTGCCGTACTGACAGTTAGCCTGTGAGTGGATGGTGGCCATTGCACAAGTACAGGAGTGGACGGTGCTAGATGGGGCACAGGGCAGGGTGGTGGGTTTCTGGGATATCTAGGCCCAAGAGTAGGAAGCAAGAAGGGGCCAGACCTGGGCAGAGGGAATGACGCAGAGTGGCAAAACCCCTGAGCACAAAACCAGAAGACAGGGCACTTACCAGAAGACACACCTGCTGGGCTGTGATGTTTCACCATGAAAGGCAGAAGTGAGCAGATGAAACTGGCGAGTTTATGTTTACTCCTGAGCTCCAGCTTAGTCACGGAGCTAAAGATAACATGTGCCCCGAATGAGAAGAAGCTGCTTCAGAGTCAGCAGTGCATTTGGCAGATAGAGGGATGTCCTTCTTGGGCATTTTCTTAAATGTACTTATTTGGCTGTGCTGAGTCTTCGCTGCTGTGCGAGGGCTTTCTCTAGTTGTGGCAAGCGGGGGCTACTCTCCAGTTGTGGTGCACAGGCTTTTCATCACAGTGGTTTCTCTGGTTGTGGAGCACGGGCTTAGCTGACCTATGGGATCTTCCTGGAACAGGGAATTGAGCCCATGTCCCCTGCATTGGTAGGTGGATCCTTTACCACCACCAGGGAAGGCCCTTCTTGAGTTCTGAAAAATGTCTTTGCTGTGCAGGTGTTGCTGGTAGTGGTCTGGATGCATGGTGTTGGCAAAAGGATGGACACACAGATCCATGGAGTAGGATAGAGAGCCCAGAAATAGACCCACATGTACACTGTTGATTACTTTTTGCCAAAAGTGCTGGAAGAGTTCATTCAGTGGAGAAAGGACAGTCTTTTCCACAAATTGTGCTGAAGAAATTGCAGAGCCATGTGCAAAGCGATGGACTTTGACCTGTTTCACTAGTATTATATATAGAAAGTCACTCAAAGTGGGTCATAGGCCCCAAACTATAAAATTTCTAGGAAAAAAATAGAACATCTTTGCTACCTTGGTTTAGGTGAGGATTTCCTAAGATACCAAAAACCTGTGCCTTATGAAAAATTAATAAATGAGGCATCATCAAGAATTTCTGCTCTTTGGAAAACATTATTAATAAAATTAAAACAAAGGCATGGAAAATATACCTGAGAAAGAACTAGTATTTAGATTATGTAAAGATTCTTCCAGGCTTTCCTGGTGGGTCAGTGATAAGGAATCCTCCTGCCAGTGCAGAAGACACAGGTTTGATCCCTGATCTGAGAAGATCCCACATGATGTGGAGCAGCCAAGCCCTTGCGTTGCAGTTACTGAGCCTGTGCTCTGGGGCCCAGGAGCTGCAACTACCGAGCCCATGTGCCATTACTACTGAAGCTTGTGCACCCTAGAGCAGGTTCTCCACAAGAGTAAGCCACCTCAATGTTGAAAAAAAAAAAAAAGTAAGCCACCTCAACGAGAAGCCCGCTCACTGAAACTAGAGAAAAGCCCATGCAGCAATGAGGACCCAACATTAGCCCAAAATAAATGATGTGTATATATAAATATATAAAGATTCTTGCGTCAACAGGAAGGAAATGAACAACTTTTAATAGTGGACAAAATAGTTTTTTTTAATGGACCAAAGATTTGAGCAGTTACTTCAGTTGGGATGCCACGAGGCCTGGAGGGGGTGGGAGTGGGTTCAGGGCTGCAGCTTCCACGCCCGGCTGGGGATGGCCGTGGGGAGTACAGTCCTGTGTGTTCTGCGGGGACAAACATGGGCACCTAGATGGTTTCCTGGAAACCAAAGGTCTTTCGAGTGGGGACACCTGGACAGACACAGGGGAGGTGTGGTAGACGGGGGAGGGGACCTTCCTTTTCTGCGTGCTGCCACCTGCTCTAGCCCAGGGCACAGGTTTTGCGCTCACAGGTCTTTCAGCACTCTGTCAGAAGGCTTCGTTTTCTAGGTTTTAGAGTTTTGTGGCCTTTTTTCTTTACCCAGTGACTGTAGAGTCTTGAGTATCGCGAAGCAGCCTGACAGTTCTCTTCCCTACACCTTTTCCAGACCTCGGGAGGCTCTGCTCCTGCCCAGGTGGTCCACACCCAGCCTCGAGCAGTTGGTTCCCCAGCCACGGCCACATCCGACCTGGTGTCCCTGGCACCGACTCAGGGTGTTCGAGCGGTCACCTCCGTGACGGCCTCGGCTGTGGTCACTACCAGCCTGACCCCCGTGCAGACCCCGACCCGGTCTTTGGTGACTCAGGTGTCCCAAGGTAAAGGCAGAGTTGGTTTCCTACATGACCTGCCCTGCTCTTACAGCTCCTGAGGGCTCAGGTGCGTGCGTGTGTGACTGGGGGGGCTGCGGTCTCACCAGACAACCTCTTCAGCCACAGGGGTCCAGCTCCCAGGGAAAACCATCACGCCCGCACACTTCCAGCTCCTTCGGCAGCAGCAGCAGCAGCAACAGCAGCAGCAGCAGCAGCAGCAGCAGCAGCAGCAGCAGGCCTCTCAGGTGCAGGTCCCACAGATCCAAGGCCAGGCCCAGTCACCAGCACAGATCAAGGCTGTGGGCAAGTTGACACCGGTGAGCATCTTCTAGAAACCCTGACACCCCCGTGTGATGACGCCTTGTTGTGTCGTGTCATTCAGAGTATGTTCTGCACAACCTGCCATCGTCTTTATGTGGGAAGTGTGTGTATGTTGTGTTTAGAAACAACCTTGCCTACAGGGCCACTTCCATGATCACGTGACCAGCTTGTTCCCAGCTCTCTGAGGCCTTAATCCCCATTTCCAGATGGATCTTCCCACCTGCTTGCTTGTGCTGTGTGCAGCAGCTCAGGCTCCAGGGAGAACTTGAAGGCCACTGGACCCTTTTCCCAGCCTGAGAAAATGTTGGTGAAAAGCATTCCTCTACAGTTTAAGAGCCAAGGTGGTGAAGACTTGGTTTCTCTAGGAGTAGTTCATTTGCATTATCGTTTCTCAGTGTCAGTCATTTGAGTACTGATGTTCCTGAATTTTGCCAATTGCTATATCACCTGCGCTGTTATACAACCAAATACATTCATTTTAAAAGGAAATACTGCCACAAGTGGAAAAGCATTAATAGTCAACTTAGAAAGGAGCCAGAAAAACGTATGTAATAGAAACAAGATGGTATTTTAGAATTGCAGCTGGCCGTCGGAGCTGCCACAGTAAGTACCTGCCCTCGGGCCTGCCCCTTGCGGGTGACAGAGGGGCCCAGGGCCCTGGAGGGCCTGAGAACCTGCGAGCACCAGCCAGGACTTCATCCTGGAGGGGCGCGCGAGTGCACACCACAGAAACAAAATGTGACCAAGCTCAACTTTCCATCCTCTGTCACACCAGCCACAGCTCAAGGGTGCAAGGCCACACGTGACTGTGACCATCTCATTGGACAGCCCAGCTCCAGAGTATGTCCACTGCTGCGGAATGCTGACGAGCAGCACTGAATTAGGGTTGTTCAGCCCAGCAGGGGCGAGTTGTCAGAGCGGGTCTGTGCCGCTCCCAATGCTGTTGCCTCCCCCCACCCCCCACCTCCCTGCTTCTTCCGCTCTGTGATGGCAGGGCCTTCAGTCACCTGCTTCCTGCTTCCAGCTGCTCAGAGCCCCACTGACCCACTCATGCACCTGACTCCTTTCCTCTCTTCCCTGGCCCCTCCTAAACCAGTTGCAAAGTCCTTTTCTTTTTCAGCATCTTGAAAGAGATCTGATAGTCATGAATGAATAACTCAATATCAGTTTTCCTCAATAATCTTTTATTCCCTAGAATATTTTTATCTTGTTATTTTGACTTCTTTTAAAGACATGGGTTTATTTATCAATTAAACTTTTATTTGGAGACAGTTGGAATACAAAATTTAGAGCTACTGCTTATAATACATCTTAAAGTTTCAAGAAGGACTATGATTTTAAGACTTTTAGAATTTTTTTGATGATACTGCAGATTTAAATTAACTTGTTTATGAGTGATCAGAACCTAGAAATTTTGTGTCAGATTTGCTGATCTGTCAAATCACAGTTGCTAGTTTTCATCAGTGATAAACGAACACTTAAAAAATGTTTGGCAAAGGCCTGGAGGATTGTTTGCAGACTGCCTAGTAGCCACTGTTTTCTTCAGTATTTAATGGGTAGTAGAACAGTAACTTAAAACCAAGATATATACAAAGTGGAATACAGTTAATGTTGATGAAAAGATTACTTTATCTGGGTTTTAGGAACACCTGATCAAAATGCAGAAGCAGAAACTGCAGCTGCCCCAGCAGGCGCCCCCAGCACAGGCCCCAGCGGGGCCCCCGCAGCCAGCGGCTCAAGTGCAGGTGCAGCCCCCGCAGCCCACGCAGCAGCAGAGCCCCCAGCTCACCACGGTCACGGCCCCGAGGCCCGGCGCCCTGCTCACGGGCACCACCGTGGCCAACCTCCAGGTGGCCCGGCTCGTAAGTTCCCGTTGATACGCTTGTTTTTCCAGAGCAGCGTCTTCTTAACGTTTTAACTGAACTGTTATTGCTTGCTCAGGCCCTTGCAGGTGTGATGGTGGAGTGACAAGTAAAGACATGGTCTTTCCCCAGGAACTTTAAGTTCTCCTTGGAGAGGGCGAAGCACAGCACACGTATGGGAAACATTTACACAGTCGTGCTTTTCCAGAACATCAATGTCACAAAGCTTATGGCGGCCTGAGAGGTCAGGGAGGAGGGGAGCAAGCCAGACCATGGAGGGAAAGCAGGGTTTACGTGGGGGATAAGGGGACCATGAGATCTGGCACGTGGAAAGTATGTCGGTGCTGCCAGGTGGAGGGGAGGCTGTGGGAGGCAGGAGGCGAGCGAGTCCCCAGAGCTGGGCTACGGGACCACAGCGCTCCGTGAGCACGGCAAGATGTCGGAGATTTCCGAAGGAGGGGATGATGCTAGTGGGAGAGGGGTGTCTGGGACGGTCAGTCACAATAAGCAGAAGTCGAGGGAGTGTCCGGTGGGCCAGACTCTGTCCCACTTGGTGACATCTAGCACTAGGAACCCTGCTCTGGGCTGGGTGCTGCCTGAGCCTCTCTGCCTGTCACCTGATTGTTGCTGAGGTGGGAGTGGGTGCTGTGATGCTAACTCCATTTTGCAGGTGCAGAAACCAAGTCACACACCTTTAGTAACACCCAGATCCTACAGCTCGTCACCCACAACACAGCTGTAATTTGGGGGTCCAGGCTCTGCTTCTCGTGTGCTTCACTCTGAGTCTGTAAGAGAAGGGACCGAAGTGGATAAAAATTGTGAGAGCAAGCTTGGTGTTGCCTGTGTTCACAAAAAATGCCGATTCAAGTGAGCAGAGTAGTAATCACACTTGAAGGCCAGGTTGGGGAGCCCATTCCTTGAATGGGACTTACAGGCAGAAACTGGCTCCCTTTGGAGAGAGTTCTAGTCAGTTAAGCTAAGAAACGTGCACGTTATCTTACCCAGTGGTTCTATTTCTGTTACATTCTAAAGAAATAATAGAACAAGTACACGGTGATAAATATACAAACTTGTATTGGGAATGTTAGGAGAGAATTAAATCGCCATCACTAAGGAGTTAACTAAATAGACTGTATAGCATGCACATGGTGGAATAGTACACAGCTTTGAAAAAGGATTGTTACAAAAGGAAGAGACTCAGATTACAAAATACCTAAAGTTCATCTCATTTTACACACCTTCCCAGTGAGCCATACGGATAAGACATATTTTCTTTTTCTGAGTTTTTGTACATGTAAAAACGGGTCTATTTCCATTTTCATTTTTAAAGATACAACTTCAGGAAAGAAGTGTTTGGAAGCAGTGTGATAACAAAGTCTCAGGAGATGGGGCCCGAGGGTGGCCCTTGGGAGGCTGTGGCAGTAGTTTCAGGGTAGGGTTGTCACTGAAGGACTAGAGATGAGACTGGGAGACGTGACAGTCTGGGGCTGCTGTGAGGTTCTGAGGTGGAGGGCGAGGCAGAGGCGCACGTGCACTGTGGGACAGGACGGGAGCCGTGGCTGAGCGGCAGTGTGCCCGGGCACACGTGGGGCTTTCTGAGCCCTGCTCTCTGCGTCTCTTGGTGATGGTCAGGTGGCGTAGGCAGCCCACAGCAAGATGTTTTCTGTTAGCTGAGCACCACATTGCACCTTCATGAATTTTTCAGTTTCTCACCACTTGACCTCTGGTGGGAAATGTTTGCAGATGCATGGAATCCTGAATATCTCTGGACTCTCCATTATTTTCATTGTCTAGACCCGGGTCCCCACTTCACAGCTGCAGGCGCAAGGGCAGATGCAGGCCCCAGCGCCCCAGCCGGCCCAGGTGGCACTGGCGAAGCCCCCGGTGGTGTCAGTGCCAGCAGCTGTGGTCTCCTCGCCGGGCGTCACGACCCTGCCCATGAACGTTGCTGGGATCAGTGTGGCCATCGGGCAGCCGCAGAAAGCCGCAGGTGCCTGTCTCACACCACCCCTTGCTCCCCCTGCACGTCACCCCCTGCTTACGGCCTTCAGTGGAGCTGACGAGCCTTTTCTAGTAGCCATGGCCCTCAGCCCTCTTGTGTCACAGTGTGTGTTAGCGGAGGTGTCCATTGATTTAACCGTTAACGTTCTCAACTTCCCAGACCTTTGTCTGAATATTATTATGAACCCAGAAACATTTAAAGTTGTCCTAAGGGACGGCTTTATTTGTCTCAGCACCGTTTCAAGCTGTTGTTTTCTATAAAGAAATCACTGAAGCTGAACTCAGTGTGAGTCCCGAGACCTTGTTCGTCCCTGGTGCTCGTGATTAAATGATCTGCTTGGTGTTCGCAGGACAGACTGTCGTGGCCCAGCCCGTGCACGTCCAGCAGCTGCTGAAGCTCAAGCAGCAAGCCGTCCAGCAGCAGAAGGCCATCCAGCCACAGGCTGCCCCAGGCCCTGCCGCTGTCCAGCAGAAGGTACTGGGTACTGGGGCCCCTAGTCATCCCCTCTGCATTTGAGGTGGGCCCTGCTGCCAAGCATTGGGTGCACAGAAGTGGAGAGGGTCCTGAATGGGCCCTGCCTGGCTGCCTGGCCTCTTCACACAGGAGACCCTATGGTTGTGGGCTTGGGCAGCACAGAGGATGGTCTTAGGGTTTGCCCTGGAGGGAGAGGGACCCCCATGCACCGAGGGCTTGTGGGGGCAGCCATGATGGACTCAGTCTGTGGAATTGCATGACTGGGGAGGGGCCAGAAGGATTCCAGGACACGGGCATAGCTCACGGTGTGTGACCCACCTGGGTGTACCGGACAGATGGAGCCAGGCCACAGCTGTCGAGCTGTCAAGAGGAGGCCAGGCAAGGACTGTGTCCATGTGAGAGAGTGTGTATACGCTGGCACTCATGCTCAGAGCATGGATGGAGGGAGGGAAGAGACAGCGGACAAAGGTACTGCAAGAGGAGTATTGTCAGTGTGTTTGGTGATACCCTGACTGAAAAGGCTGGGAGGAAGCTCTGGGCTGATTCAGCTCCCAAAAGCAAGTCCTCCTTGGAGGTGGGGGTTCGGGGTTGTACTTGCAGGCCCCGTGTTGACGAGCAGGAGCAGAGTGCGAGGCATTCTGTTTCCCATCTGCTTCTGGTGGCGTGAAGCCTGGCCTACAGATGATGATGTAGGCTGATCATCGTGCTGATTTCTGACTGCTGATAGTGAACTCCATGTTGTATCTGTTTTCTGAACCGGAGCTGGAACATTCCCTCTGTGTGCTGAGGGCTCTGTGGGCGCTGGCACCCATTCTCAGAAACTGACACGTGAAGTGACTTGTGAGTGGAGAGTGCTGGGCAGGGAGGCACTGTGGCTGGACAGGCAGGGCTGGGTCAGCATGGAGGCTTAGCCAACATCTAAAAGAGAGAAGGACTTTAGGAACGTGCTGGTCTGTATGTTCATATGACTTGAAAGAAGACTTTTGAGACCTTAAAAATGTTTGTTCGTGGAGATGACTTTTTAACCAAATATATGGTCTGTATATTACACATGGGTTTCTGAATAGTATTTAAATTCTCCTGGCAGGGAAAGCTAAAAATCAGACTAAAGGTGCAAAAATTGTGCATATAGTTTGTTTCTATTTGTCCTAAATGTGTTTGAGTATATGTCAAATTCTTAAAATTAGATTTGAGAAATTGTGCACGTGTGTCTCCTGTCTTGTCAAGTTCACTCACTCGCTCACTCACCTGATGAGCTGACGTGGCCCCAGGTTCTGAAGAGAATGTGGAGATGAAGCCCAGCCTGGGTTGTGAGGGGACCTCCCAGGAGAGGAAGGGATGACCCAGGACTGAGTGCCGGGGGTGGGGGCAATGGACAGGCAGGGCTGGGAGCTGGGATGGTCAATGCTGTGGGCACCTGAGGGCAGGCAGGGCCCGGGAGGAGGCCTGGTGGCTCTGAGACGGGGACGCAGCTCTAACCCTGGGCGGTCTCTTTCCTCAGATCACAGCACAGCAGATTGCTGCTCAGGGCCAACCGCAGAAGGTCACCTACGCCACCCAGCCAGCCCTTAAAACCCAGTTTCTCACCACACCCATCTCCCAGGCCCAGAAACTGGCCGGGACCCAGCAGGTGCAGACGCAGATCCAGGTGAGTAGGAGGGAGCCTGTGGACTGACAGCAGACTTGGGGGACCACAGATCAGCACCCCATGAAACGCACTGTGGGGCCCGCAGTGTGGCCTGGGGACCGTGCTGAGGGCCCACCGCAGTGGCAGCCTTTGTGCTGGTGCGGCTCCTCCAGGGCTCGTGGTCGTCCTGTGCTTCAGGAACTCGAGAGCTCTGTCCCTCTGCTGCTCCCAGTGCCGCCCAGCCCAGTGTCACACATCCTGTGGGTCCTGCGTGTAAGCGCCGCATGTAATGTCTGGGATGGGGTGTGGGGCTTGGGCACACACCCCGCTGAGGCGCTGTGTGGTCCCCTGGCCTCCACCCACGGTGGCCCAGCCTGCTGTCTGCCTTCCTCTAGCAGCCGTGTGATTCTGTCCTTGGTGAATCTGCGGATTGTTGGGGCCCCTTTCAAGGGACGAGCCTGTTCGGGGCTTCCCGGTGCAGTTGTACATCTTGGTTCACCTTCGGGTCTATGTCACTTTTCCCAGCTTGTAGCTTATCTTCTCACTCACTTTATGAACAGAAGTTCTGAATTTTGAGTCAGCATATTAAATGTTCATATCACAATCAAACTGACGGGGTTTTTGTTAGAATTACATTGACCCTGTAGATCAGTTTGGGGGAGAGTAGACATCTCTACAGCCTTGACTTCAGATTCACCAACGTGAGACACGCTTTACTATTTACATCTTCTTTAAGGCCCTTCAAGTAAGTTTCTTATTTTTTTCCCATAAGGCTCTTATTGCTCATCTTGGGTTTATTCCTGAGTAATAGCGCTCTCTGCTGCTCTGCTGTAAGTTCCCTCTCTTTCGTGTGTCTCTAAGGCACTGTGTGTGTTGACTTTTGAATCCTGCAGCCTCAGTCTGTTCTTCTATCATTTGTGTTGACACTGTCACCTGTGAGTCCTGGTGGCGACTCCTTCCCCTTCCTCCTTGCCATTCTTCCTGCTCATGAGGGCTTGTAGGGCAGACGCAGACAGGAAGCTCGGCCACATCGCTCTCCTTACGGTCGTTCTGCAGGGTTGGGTTTTTAAACTCATCCTTCAGCACATAAGAAAATTCCCTTCTTGATCTAGTTGGCTACAAGTTTTTGTTCCTTTGGTTGTTTGGTGTTTTGTCTTTAAAAACCCTCTGTCTGCACCCCTCTCCTCGTGGTCGCTCTAGTCTTGAGGCTGTGAGCCCATCTCTACTGATGAGTCCAGATTCATATCTGCAGCCAGTTGCCATTCCTCACAGGGTTTTTATTTGTTTTTATTATGTTTCTTGACTGTGGCAGGTCTTCGTTTTGGCACTCGGAATCTTGCATTTTAACGCTTGGGCTTAGTTGCTCTGGGGCATGTGGGACCTTAGTCCCCAACCAGGGATCAAACCTGCATCCCCTGCATCAGGAGGTGGATTCTTAACCACTGGACAACCAGGGAAGTCGTGTCCCTGCGACCCCCGGGCACAGTTTTCATTCCAGCTGCCTGAGGATGGCTCCTTGGAGGTGTGCACCTCCAATACCTGAGACCCTCCTGTGCACTGCAACTCCTCTTCCAGCCCCAGGACAGCAGTTCTTTCCTGACCTTCAGCCTTACCTGGCCCAAACCCTCCGCTGCTCTTCACACTGCAGCCCTGGCCCACCGCTGATCTTGCAGGGAAGTGTGCTGAGACGTGGTTTGTGGTAGTGTGGGGTGTGGCTGTGGGCTCCCTTTGTCACCTCCAGGTCAGGTTTATTCTGTCAATTATGAGAGAGGTATATTAAAAGCTCCCATTCTGGGACTTCCCTGGAGCTTCGGTAGTTGGGACACTATGCTTTCAATGCAGGGGGCATGAGTTCAATCCTTGGTCAGAGAACTAAGATCCCACATGCTGCATGGCCTGTCCAAAAATTGGAAGAAAAAAATCTCCCATTCTGATTTCGGATTTATCCATGTTTCCTTATATTCCTTTCTATTTTTGTTTTTTATATTAGGTTTTTTATTATTGTGTGTATGCTAAGTCACTTCAGTCATGTCCAACTCTTTGTGACTCCATAAACTGTAGCCTGCCAGGCTCCTCTGTCCATGGAATTTTCCAGTCAAGAATACTGGAGTGGATTGCGATTTTCTTTTCCAGGGGATCTTCCTGACCCAGGGATTGGACCCTGGTCTCCTGCATTGGCTGGCCGGTTCTTTACCACTACCACCACCTGGAAAGCCCTTTATTATTAGCTACACATAAATTAAACTTTTTATTTCTCTGAAGTTCTGTTTTGGTCTGGCATCCTGCTCTGCCTCAAACTGAGAACTCCACCCATTTTGTGTCAGAAGTTTCTGGTGCATGTTTCCCTCTTGCACTTTATCTATTTCACACACGTCACGGAAATGGTCGGGTGGGTGCTGCTGCACTGCCTTCGTCCTGCCTCTCAGCTTTGGTCCTCTACCTGTGACAGATTTGCTCGCCTTTGTGGCAAGACCTGGAAGGGTGGCCTTTAGCTTCCATTTTGTTTGGGTTTTCAGCTTGTCCTGTTTTCTCATTTCTGCCTTACTTGTCTTCTCTTCTTCCATTTGTCTATCTATTTTTGTCTTTATGTTTTTTCTCCTCTTCTTGTTTGAAAATCGCCTGTTCTCTCTGGGTTCTCTGAAGCGGTTATCCTCAATTGTCCATGTGCAGGTCGCCTCTTCACAGAG
This sequence comes from Capricornis sumatraensis, assembly GCF_032405125.1. NCBI lineage: Eukaryota > Metazoa > Chordata > Mammalia > Artiodactyla > Bovidae > Capricornis > Capricornis sumatraensis. The sequence goes on along the minus strand of NC_091085.1, from coordinate 51,915,468 downwards.
CAGCACGAGCCCATCCCAGCTCTGCTCTGTGTGCTGGCCTGTCACACTGTCACTCTAGCCTTTGTGCCCACGTGTGCTGTGATCACAGTTCTCTCCTGTGTCATTGTCACTTTTGTGTAAAACTACTTGTCTTCTGCTTGAAGTCCATTCTTTGGAGTTTCCTGTAGTGTTTGAAAATGCATGTATTTCACTCTTGTTCCTGAAAGGTACTTCTGCTTGGTGTGGAATTCTAGACGAACATTTATTTTCTCAGCACATTAACAGCTGTCCCTGTTCCTGGTCTTTTATTGTTGATGAGAAGTCAGATGTCTGTCTAGCGGGTCACTGCTTCTATGTAACTTGTCTTTTCTTGTTTTCTTTTGAGATCTTTTCTTTGTCCATCTTTGTAATCTCAGCATTTAGCCCAGTGTCTTGTGTATAACTGTTGCTTGAGAAATACTGGTGGTCTTGAGACAGGCTGGGACTTGGGGCCTTTTGCTGCAATACTTGCACCTGGACAAACACTTCCTATAGCATCAAACTATAAAGAAACTCTGTGTGTGCCTGCTCAGTCATGTCTGACTCTTTGTCATCCCACGGACTGTAGCCTCCCAGGCTCCTCTGTCTGTGGGATTTCCCTATTAAGAGTACTGGAGTGGGTTGCCACTTCCTTCTCCAGGGGATCGTCCCAACCCAGGGATTAAACCCACGTCTGTTCTGTCTCCTGCATTGCAGGCAGATTCTTTACCACTAGCACTGCCTGGAAAGTGCCTTTCTTTGTCTTGGGTTTGACGCCATGACGCCCTGGCTAGGTATCTGATCCCCTGGCACCTGGGCATTGGCCAGCCGTTACTGCGGTAGATGCCACCGCTGCTCCATCTCCCGCCCTCAGTGTACCTTCAGTCTTCTGTGTTTTCCTCTCATTGTCTCTTTGTGCTATATTCTGAGTAACCTGCCTCCCATTTCAATGCTTTTCCCTTTTGTTAGGTCTAATTTGCTGTTAAAAGTTTGCCGATTGAATTTTAATTTTGGTGATACTTACTTTATTCTTATTCTTTGAAGTTTTGTTTGTTTTTATCTCAGATCTGTGTGGTCTGTGCAGTTTCTTGTTCACCTGTGTGTTTACAGGCTACGCACAGCAGCGTACTATTTTGTGCACGTCTGGTGATTCCTCTATTTGAAGTCAGAGTTCATCTGATTTTACTTATTTCTTTTCCACTGTTCTTGCCTCAGGAACTGTGGGGTTTTTGTCTTTATAGAAATTGTCTTGTTGTGATCCAGTTTCCCTTGAAGCTTGTTTGTGGGAAGGCTTTGAGGTTTGGGTGGAAGGTAGGTTCTTCTGCTAGGCTTCTGTGGGTGCAGTCAGGACGGCATGAGCTTGTGGCTTGAGGGTTTGGCCTCGCAGCCTGTGTCTCCTCTTCCCCTGCCCAGCACTGAGGCCTCAGACAGGTGACTTCCTCACAGACCCTTTGAGTGACAGGATTGCAGCTGTAGGGGGCAGCATGAGGCCATCCTGTTAGCTCCTCCTGAGAGCGGGCTTGGATGCGTCCCCTGTCTGCCACACCCGGGGGGTGGTGAAAACCCAGTCTAAGGCTTCACCTGCAGCACAGGGTCTTGGGAGCCTTGTTATGGCTTGGGGTCTCCCCTCTTTGCTTAGATTTTGGAGCGGGGAGCTCTGGACTATCTGCAAATTTATTGATGCATTTGAGATGTCACCTTAGGGGAGGGGTGGGAGGGAGCTCAAGAGGCAGGGGATATTTATATGGTTATGGCTGATTCCTAGTATTGTATGGCAGAAACCAACACAGCATTGTAAAGCAACCATCCTCCAATTAAAAAAATAAAGAGGGGCTAGGGTAAAATAAAAAAAAATAGGTGTCACCTTAGTTTTATCCACGGCATTTCAGCATATTCAGTGTCTGCCCGTCTGAGCTGTGGCCCATGTGCTATAGCAGCTGACAGCCCATCTTTCCTGTCAGAGGAAGCACACAGGGTTTAGTCAGGAGTTGCTTTGATCTCAGTGAATTCTATTCAGAGTTTTTGATTTAAGTTATAGTAAACTAGTAAATGTCTCTTGACTAATTTTAATTTCTTAATGAGAATTCATATTTACTCAGAGCTTGTTATTTGCAAGTACATCATATAATTTCACATTTTCTCTAGAATTATCTTGGGCAAGACTTATTTTCATCCCTGTTCTACCAATTAGAGGCCTGAGCAGGGTTTCCATGGCCCCCAGCAGCTGCCCACTCGGGAGCCCCTTCTGCTTCTGTGAGCCGGTGCCCCTGAAGCCCTGAGTAGACAGATGGCCTGAATTGTCTTATTGTGTCAAGACAGCACGATATGCAGGTTTACAAAAAGTGACCATCAGGTGGAAAATTTTGTTTTATAAAGAGGAATATCTCAGTTGTGATGAAGAAAAATGAGGAAGTAACCACTTTTTGGCACATCTCTGGACTAGGGTTGAACCGTGGTGTTGGTCCAGGGCACTTCACAGTGGAAGCACTCCTGGGATGGCACCCAAATGTTCCATCTTCCATTTAATTCTCTCATATAAACTTCCAGAAGTTTTAGTAAAAGAAAAATGTGACTGTCTGAAATATGAGACCAATAAAGCCTCAGATTACAGATGATTACAGATTAGGAAGACAGTTGTTATTCAGTGCCAAAGTGCAATAACCAATTTTCTGGATTCCAGGTGAGCACACTTTGAGAGTTTCTATTTTGTGGCATCTGACTGCGGTTTTGTTTTTGTTTTTGTTTTGCATTAAGACCTGAGAAGGAGAGAAAGGGTAAGAAATCTCTTTTTGTGCACACATTGATTCGGCCTCTGTGTTTGGCCTTTTTTCTTTTGTCCAAGGTTGCAAAACTCCCTCAAGTCGTCCAACAGCAGACACCTGTGGCCAGCATCCAGCAGGTCGCCTCTGCTTCCCAACAGGTAGGGTCCGGAGACCAGAGCCACCTAGGAGGTACTCACAGAGAGAGATCTTGGTTTCATCCTGAGGAAACAGAATTTTAATTCCTAGTGAACTGCTTGTCATTTTCATAGTACAGAAAAAGCAATTAACTTTGGGAAAAACATTTGATATCATTAGTGTCACATGTACAGAGAAGGGGCTCATTTCTGGGCTTCTTCCTTCAGCCAGTAATCTTAGGTGTATCCTGACAGCTGAAGCCACCACACATGAGTTTTAGGGAAACAAAAGAGAATCTGCTCGTATTGACCTTGCATTCAGAAGTAGAAATAATACAGGCAGCAACCAGGGCTTATTAGGTTGGTGCAAACGTAATTGCAGTTTCTGCTTTATTGAAATTTGCTGTTTGATACCGGAATACATTCTTAATAAATGTGGTTGTGTTATACATCATTTTAACATGCAGTTCTCGCTTTATGTTTTTTGCTAATGACTTATTACTTCCTGTTTATTTTAGATTTATTTTAGACTATGGAAATGTTAGACAAAAAGCAAATCTGAGTGATTTTTTTTTTTTATTCAAATTCAAAATGGGTCGTAAAGTAGGGAAGAAAACTCACAATATCAATGACGCATTTGGCTTGCTGCTGCTGCTGTTGCTAAGTTGCTTCAGTTGTGTCCGACTCTGTGCGACCCCATAGACGGCAGCCCACTAGGCTCCCCCGTCCCTGAGATTCTCCAGGCAAGAATACTGGAGTGGGTTGCCATTCCCTTCTCCAGTGCATGAAAGTGAAAAGTTAAAGTGAAATGGCTCAGTCGTGCCCGACTCTTAGCAACCCCATGAACTGCAGCCTACCAGGCTCCTCCATCCATGGGATTTTCCAGGCAAGAGTACTGGAGTGGGGTGCCATTGCATTTTCTGCATTTGGCCTAGAAACTGCTAACAAACATACAGTACACTGGTGGTTCAAGAAGTTTTGCAAAGGAGGTGAGAGCCTTGAAGATGAGGAGCGTAGTGTCCAGCCATCGGAAGTTGACAATGACCAATTGAGAGCTATCATAGAAGCTGATCCTGTTAGAACTACCTGAGAAATTGCTGAAGAACTCAGCATCAACCATTCTGCAATCCCTGGGCATTTGAAACAAATTGGAAAGGTGAAAAAGCTCAGTAAGTGATGCCTCATGAGCTGACTGCAAATTTAAAAAAATCATTGTTTTGAAGTGCTGTCTTCTGTTACTGTACACAGCAATGAACCATTTCTCGATCAGGTTGTGACATGCTACGAACGGTGGATTATTTTTACGACAAGCAGTGACAACTAGCTCAGTGGCTGGACCAAGAAGAAGCTTCAAAGCACTTGCCAAAGCCAAACTTGCACCAGAAATGGGCATGGTCACTGTTTGGTGGTGTGCTGGTGGTCTCATTTTCTGAATTCTTTCTGAATCCTGGCAAAATCATTACATCTGAGAAGTATGCTCAGCACATCAATGAGATGCACTGAAAACTGCAGTACCTGCAGCTGGCATTGGTCAGTGGAAAGGGCCTAATTCTTCACAACAATGCCCGACTGCACATAGCACAACCAATGCTTCAGAAATTGAACAAATTGGGCTGTGAAGTTTTGCCTCATCCACCATATTCATCTGACCTCTTAGTAGCTTTTTGCAGGGAAAACACCTTAACCACAAGCAAGATGCAGAAAATGCTTTTCAAGAATTCATTGAGTCCAGAAGCACAGATTTTTATGGTACAAGAATCAGCAAACTTACTTCCCATTGGCAAAAATGTGTTGATTTTAATGGTTCCTGTTTTGACTAATGAAAATGTGTTTGAGCCTAGTACAATGATTTAAAATTCACAATCTGAAACTGCAATTACTCTTGCACCAACCTAACACCTTCCTAACAGAGCCTAGCTTTCGGGTTCTTACCATTTTATTTACTGCTGAGAAATATAAAAGTATAAAAGCAGTGCTTTAAAATAATTTTATTTTGTTCAAAATCACACTGGCATGTAGATTTCAAGAAACCAAATGGTATTAGAATCTGAACACCAGCACTGTCAGTCCCGTTGTTGACTTGTGCATTTCCTCAGAGGCATCATCCACTTTTAGCCTAAAAGCACCAATAGTTCAGTGTTCTGACTTTTGTTTGGTTAGAAACTGGAGGTCCTATTTTGACATGGTGGGTAGTTTTTACATTTCACAGATGCATTTGTGCTAGCTAAGTTTCTAAACACCCCTCCTTCCCGTACCCAAGAATGTTTAATATTGTGTGTCACCTGACATGCATTTTCTCCACTGTGTGTTTCTGTTTTGGCTCAGGCTTCCCCACAGACTGTGACTCTCACCCAGGCGACAGCTGCTGGGCAGCAGGTCCAGATGATCCCTGCGGTGACAGCGACAGCACAGGTGGTGCAGCAGAAGCTCATGCAGCAGCAAGTGGTGACCACAGCGGCCGCCCAGCTGCAGACCCCTGGCGTCCCCACCCCTGCCCAGGTGCCAGCCACCTCCGACAGCCCAAGCCAGCAGCCCAAGCTCCAGATGAGGGTCCCTGCCGTCAGGTTAAAGACGCCCACCAAGCCTCCGTGCCCCTAGTTGGGACAGAGGGGCAGCCCCAGGCAGGCTACCTGTGTGTCGCACTGTCCCACCAAGATGGGATAGACTTTATTTACTGAACCCTGGGACTGGGTCCTGTGGGATGTTCGGCACCTGGAGCAGCAGTCCTCAGCGAACACCCTTTCTGTGTTATGTAACTGGTTGAAAAAGTGACAGTGGCAGTTTTTCCTGGATGTTTGACCTTTAGTTTCTCCTCCAGAGCAATAGTGCTGGGTCTTGAAAGCCAGCTAGAATTTCTCTGTTAGTGTACAGTGTTTTGCACATTGCAAGCAGCCATTTGGAAGGTGCAGTGAGTCATAAAGTAGAGCATATGAAGCTAAAATGTGGTCTGACAGCATCTGCCTCTGTTTGGTTCTTTATTCCTATTTGAAAACACAGTATGGGAGGAGAAAAACTGTCTAATATCTAAGGTAGGTCATCTCAGAGAAAACCAGTGTGGTTTTTTCCCTCCTTCCTAAAATGTGACTTGTTTGGACCCTTAAAGGAGAGGCTTAGTACTGATACACATTGAAGCACATTCATAACGTGTCCCCAGCTGGTGTTGAAGGGAAGTGACCTGAGGTTGAATTTTCATTCCAAAGAGCACAGGTGTGGCTTCCCCTAGAGTGACCAGTTTCCATGTAAACGGAACCTTTGGGACTGTTCCCATCCCAGTACATCCACAGTATTTTCCCAGGTTTTGGATAAACTTGTAATTGGACTTAGAGTATTGAGGCAGCTCCTGAAGATTTTGTGAGGCTCCCATCTGGGAGTGGTTCAGGGCCCAGAGTGCTGTGCAAGGGTTGTCACATTGCAGAGTGCACTGCTGAGTGCAGGGTAGGGCAAGACGCCCACTGAGGGCAGGTAGCCTGCATCGCCCCTTTGCTCTCATGCCCAGCCCAAGCGTGACCTGCGGAGGTGAGAAGTCTCTGTGTACAGGTGGTGTGTTTATGCACCTACAAATATAATCTACAGAAATGGATGTGGTGGCATCTTCATACTAGACTTGTCATGTCTCATCTGTGAGTAGATCGGCTGCTTGGGTTTCTGCCTAAAGCAGGGAGCTGTCCAAGCTCTGGGGTGGCAGCCCCATGGTTGAGGGGCAGAGAGGTGGCCCTGTGTTTGCTGCTTTTAGGTTTTTTTTTTTTCCCACTATGGCAACTGCAGTGGACTTGATTGGGTGATGATGTCTGCTTACCTGGAAGTGTCCACCCAAGGAAAAGGCACATGTCTGATGACACCCTCTCTGCTCTGTCTCTGTGCATATTTTACAGTTTTGGTCCTGGAGATCAGGTTGTGTGAGGTCTCTGTGTACTAAGGAACAGTTCTAGCATACCAAGAGATTTTTCATTTTAACCAATGTTTCCTCCCCCTTTATATCACTTTTTATGACAAAAAGGAAAGTATTCTGTCCTGAATTTTCCTTATTTCCCATCAATTTATGTGGACAGTAATATGGCAATTGATACCTTAGTGAAGCCAACTAAGCAGCTCATTTTTGCCTTCTTGGCATGAAATTTGGAAAAAAGTTAAAATCAGGTGTTGAAAGTGGGAGGGATTTAACATTTCAATAAATTGAACAACCAAAACAGAACACTGTAATACCAAACCACACCAAACGGAACACTTCTGACTTGTTCATTGTGCTTTGGCACCTGCTGTGATGAGAGAGTGCTGCGTGCAGGAAATACTTCATAGCTGGGTGCTGAGGAGAGTTTCTACAGTTTTTTTAATCCTCAAATGTGCAGAGCTAAAAAGGAATTCTCCTTTTCAGCTTATTTTAATTTGTGCAGCCGATGGTTTTGTTCTTTCATGGAGTGTTGACGGTCTCTTTGTAGATGGTGGTGAAATGTTGAGTGTTTAGAATATCCTAGAAATAGCTGCCTGAATAGAAGTCCTCTATTAATCTAGAACACTAGAAGAGAAATTTAGAAAAGTCTCTCAAAAGCCTTCTAAGAGAACAGAACTGGAGTCTGAATATTTGCAGTGTGGAACTCCTGCCCTGTCTTACCATGTGAGTGAAAGAAGTTGTTTCCTTCGCAATTCCCTGTCTCAAGATATGGGAGAGAAAATAGTTTTATTGGTCTCACTCAATTTAGTTAACATCTAGATGTCGCCACTGACCTCATAGTCTTCAGTAGTGTCATTTGTAGGTAAAAGTTCCAGTGTATTGTTTTCTTGACCTTCTGTTTTAAAGGTTAAACTTTCCATATTTAAGTGTGAGTTTAGGGTGGTGTTTTCCAGGTTTCCTCAGATTGATACTGTTGGCAGAAACCCATATTACCTTGCAGAACAGGGTCCCCACCCCCGCCCCACAGTGCAGTGGTAATGACTGAAAGAAATCTTCAGAACATAAAATATAAAGACAGCAGCCAAACACTGTCAAACTGGAATTGGCCATCACGGAAATCAGTCACGCAGTTTTTCATTGATTCAGAGGCATTTGCTCTAGTAGGGGCTGGGCGGTGGTCAGAGGGCTGGGGGAAGCAGGAGACTGAAGTGAGCCTCTTCAGGCAGAGGCTTTCCCTTTTGCCACCTTCAGGATTTTTTGTTAACTGTTGTGTCCAGATAGCTGTTGTGTTTTAAAATATAAAGAAAGAAGACTGAAATTGTAAATACTTTGTAAACATAATCATTTGTACTTGAATAGTAGGGTTTTAAAGGGCACTGATATCCCACCAAACAAAAGGTATAATAAATTGACCTTTTTATATGCTTGCTTGTTTTGTCTTTCATAGAAAACTACTGTTCAAGTTAAAATAAGATATTAGTTGTATTTATTTCATTCGTGTGGAAACAAAATACAGAGAAACCAAGTAGTGTTGGAAGCTGAAGTTTTTTTCTCCTTGCCTCTCCCCCACAGGGTAGAAGGAACTAGAAGGAATGGAGTCTTTCAGTGAAATCACCAATTCTCTCCTCAGAGACCATGTGTTCCTGGCCACTGTGTTCCAAAGCCACACAGGGAGGAAAGACCTGGGTGTATTTTATTATTCATAATATTCTTGTTCTCCAGTACTACCTTGTACAAGGTAGCAGTGTTTTCCCAGCTGTGCTGTGGTCCTATTTTATCCTTTTTAGCAAATATTTATTGAAGCATATCACATGCCAGCTTTATCACTGGTGATGGAAATTGTTTTTGAAAAAGCAACACTTGGTTCATTTCTTTAAGAAAATCAAAGCTAATGAGAGAGATGGAAAATTATTACTTTATTCAGCTGATGTTTATTGAGCATGTGAAGTGAAGTCACTCAGTCGTGTCTTTGTGACCCCATGGACGGTAGCCCACCAGGCTCCTCCATCCATGGAATTTTCTAGGCAAGAGTACTGGAGTGGTTTGCCATTTTTTTCTCCAGGGGATCTTCCCAACCCAGGGATCGAACCCAGGTCTCCCACATTGCAGGTAGAGAGAGGCTTTACTGTCTGAACCACCGGGGAATCCCTTTATTGAGCATACCATGTGGCAATTTGTTTTTAAGGCTCTGGAGCTAAATCTATGAGCAAAGTAGAAAAGGAGGTTACATTCTCCTACTCCAGACAGATAATAGAAGAATTCAGAACAGTGTAAGTTCCATGCAGAAACAGGGACAAGGTCATGACAAGCAATCTGGATTTCATTCTAAGCAAATGGGGAAGGTTGAAACCTGGAAGGTGACTTGATTTTCAATTTTGAAAGCTCACCCTGTCTGCAGTGCAGATGGTGTTTAGTGGGAGCAAGAGTGAAACCAGGGATAGACACACTGGACCATCTCCCTGGTCACAAGAGAAAACAAATTATCCCTGTGGACCTTTAAATCCCAGCTTAGCCTATTAGGCATTTTCTGACTCCCCCCAACTGAAAATAGGCACTCAACCACCACCTCCCTTTCTCAAGCTGCTCGGCCTGTCTGGCCTAGCCTTATTTTCTAATTGGTTATTTACTTGTTGATGTGTGTCCCCTCCTCCCTAGATTGCAGGTTCTATCAGGGCAAGGACGAGATGTGCTTCGTCAACGTTAACAGGTAATTAAGTATGTGGTGAGGGGGTGGACCGGACGGGGGAGGAGCGGACGGACGAGTTAGATGCAAAACGGAATGATTGAACGAGGGCTTGGGCCCTGGTGACCGCGGGAGAACAAGGCCGGGGGAGTGCGCAGGCGCTGACCGAGCACCGGCGCGCAGATCCCGCCTCTCTTTCCGGTTCCTACACCTTCGCCCCGCCCCGCTTCGCCGACGCTGCGCCTGCGCACTGGGCTAGGCCAGTCGGCTGGTAAGCTGGAAGGGTCCGGTCACCCTTTCGGCTGACGCAGCTCTTGCCCCGCTGGCGCTCGCCGTCGCGTCGCCGGGCAGCCACGGTGAGTGCAGAAGCTTGTCCGCACCCGGGCGGGGGGCGGAGGGCGGCTCATGGCGGCGCAGCTTTCAGCCCCCGCGCCCGCCCGTGGCCCCGCGGTTCCCCCGGCCCACCTCACCCTCAGTCCTCCGCAGCACCCCCGGTGACTGCCCTGGTGACTCTCCTCCCGGGTGCCCCCAGCTGGCCCCTGGGGGGCGCTGTCTTCGGTGCTGACGCCTCCGGCTGCTCCGCCGGGCGCGTCAGTCGGAAGAGGCGCTTCCCCACCCCCTCTCTCCGGAGGCCTTCCCCAGGACCCAGCGAGAACTGCGGACACCTTTGCGTAGTTTCAGGGACAGAAGTCTGTCCCCGAAGCTGATAAGGATTCCTTCCTCACGGAAACCTGGTTTAGCTTCGCGTAGCTCGCAGTTCACGTGCGAAAAAGCTCTAGGCTCCCAGGCTGCCAGATTGGGTTATCGGTTCCCCTGCCTCACGGGGCCGGGGTCTGAGAATGAGACGTGCTGTCTCAGCGTCTGCAGAACTGAGGGCGTGGAGGGTCTCTCAAAACCAGGTTTATTTTCCAGATGCGATGTCGAATCTTAAAATCTTCCTAGGGGCTTTGTGTATTGTGTAGAGATGGCCAACGCCTACAAATGACTCAGGTATTGCACACACATTTCTCTAACCTTTAGTCAAGCAAATGGACATGTTGTTAGTTTATTTATAAAAGTGTCTACTTAATGTTGACGTCGAGGTAATAGATAAATAGAACTTTCTCCTTTAACAATATGTAGCAGATGAGATTGCAAAGAAAAATAGGTTTAATGAGAACAGTGTGATACAGAGTACTTCTGGATGTGACTCTGTGTACTCCTGGGCCTGTTGATACTGATGGTTCATAATATTAATAATTAAATATCAGTGATCATCATAACAATTTCCTTTATGGATGCCCCAAAGCAGTGCACTTTTAATATTTGAAAGTTGATGATAATGGAATGTAGGGGTCCTTGGGGAAGTTTGGGGAGGATCATCAGTTGTTGGGTGGTATAAGAATATGGTTTTCAGGAATGACCCTGAGAACTATGGGGCACTACACGTTTTGACTAGGAGAACAAAATGATCTAAAATGATTCTTGGTCCCTCAAAGTTTTGGTGACACCGACCATGTGGAGGAGAGTAGCGAAAGACTGTGCTCGATGCAGAGTTGTGGTGCTGAGGTACTTTAAGAAGAAGGAAAACCCAGCTTTGCTGTTCTACTCTGTTTGTTTCATTCCAGCTGCCACAGAGATTATATATTTGTGTCTGACTTTTTTAAAGTACTTACTTATTTATTTACTTCTGTATTTGGATGCATCAGGTCTTAGTTGTGGTATTGCAGGCTTAGTTGTCCCACAGCATGTGGAATCTTAGTTCCCTGATCAGGAATCCAACCCATGCCCCCTACATTGGAACGTGGATTCCTAACCACTGGACCACCAGGAAAGTCACCTGGCTTATTTTTGTATTTTGACTTATTTATTTTTGACCACACCACAGCATATGGAATCATACTTCCCTGACCAGGGATTGAACCTGCCCTTCCTGCATTGGAAGTATGGAATCTTAACCAGTGGGCCATGAGGACAGTCCTACAGTTAGTTTTTAAATATTATAAAATATAGTCTCATAAAAATTCAAACAACATAGAAAAATAAGAATTCCTTTCTGTTCTCTGTCCTTCTTAGATCTATTTACCCCACCCCACCCCACTTTTTTTTCCTCACATAATAGATCTCCAACATCTATTCAAGAGATAAACAACTTAATTCTTTTTATGACTAATAATAATCCACAGTGAGCATATACTATATTTATTTCATTATTCCCCATTGATGGGTTTTTCACTTAGAGTCCGGCTTTTACCACTACAGAGTCGTACTAAGGTAAGTATTTTAAAAAAAAATTTTTTTTTAATTTTTTAAATTATGAAAGTATGATAACACATTTACAGGAGACCTGGAAAATACAGAATAAAGTTACATAGATAGATCCACTATCACAATTATTTTTAAGTAGATAAATAAAGATTTTTAGTTGGATTTGGTTTCAGTATCAAGCTCTCAAAAATAATAGAATAAAAAAATGATTAAAAAAAATCAATACAGTATTGTAAAGTAAAAAAATAAAAAATAATTAATAATAATAGAATGAATAGACAGAAATGTAGGATATAGTAGACCTGAAAAATGCTATGAACCAATTCAACATAATTAAATTTATACAGTTTTCACCTAACAGCAGAATAAAAATTTTATTCAAGTTCCCATAGAGTATAAACCAGGAGACACTGCAACATATTCAGAAACATAAAACAAGGTGCAAAGATTTCATGGTATAAAGGTATTAAATCGTACAGTCTTTTCTCTTATCACTGTGGAATTATGTTAGAAATCAGTGTCAAAAGATATTTGAAAATAACCCATGTATTTTCAAGTGCAATGGGACATTTACCAAGAGAGATCTTTGATTTTAGTCATTGAAAGCTGAGGTAAGTATTTTAAAATGTAGGTCGTTCTGCTTTGTTTCTATAGATTCCCATTAGTAGGAACCAAATTAGGATATTAGGTCAAAGATATACATACATAAAATCGTAATAAGGATCCCGCTGTATAGCACAGAACTCTGTTCAGTGTTCTGTGGCAGCCTGGGTGGGAGGGGAGTTAGGGGGAGAATGGATACATGTATATGTATGACTAAGTCCCTTTGCTGTCTACCTGAAACTATCACAGCATTGTTAATCAACCATTCAGTCGCTCAGTCGTGTCTGACTTTGCAGCCCCATGAATCACAGCATGCCAAGCCTCCCTGTCCATCACCAACTCCCGGAGTTCACTCAAAATCATGTCCTTAGAGTTGGTGATCCCATCCAGCCGTCTCATCCTCTGTCGTCCCCTTCTCCTCCTGCCCCCAGCCCTCTCAGCATCAGGGTCTTTTCCAATGAGAGTAAACTCTTCTCATGAGGTGGCCAAAGTATTGGAGTTTCAGCTTCAGCATCAGTCCTTCCAGTGAACACCCAGGACTGATCTCCTTTAGAATGGACTGGTTGGATCTCCTTGCAGTCCAAGGGACTCTCAAGATCTGCAACACCACAGTTCAAAAGCATCAATTCTTCGGCGCTCAGCTTTCTTCACAGTCCAACTCTCACATCCATACAGGACTACTGGAAAAACCATAGCCTTGACTAGATGGACATTTGTTGGCAAAGAAATGTCTCTGCTTTCCAATATGCTGTCTAGGTTGGTCATAACTTTCCTTCCAAGGAGTAAGCGTCTTTTAATTTCATGGCTGCAGTCACCATCTGCAGTGATTTTGGAGCCCCCCAAAATAAAGTCTGACACTGTTCCCACTGTTTCCCCATCTATTTCCCATGAAGTAATGGGACCAGATGCCATGATCTTCGTTTTCTGAATGTTGAGCTTTAAGCCAACTTTTTCACTCTCCTCTTTTACTTTCATCAAGAAGCCTTTTAGTTCCTCTTCACTTTCTGCCATAAGGGTGGTGTCATCTGCACATCTGAAGTTATTGATATTTCTCCCGGCAATCTTGATTCCAGCTTGTGCTTCTTCCAGCCCAGCGTTTCTCATGACGTACTCTGCATATAAGGTAAATAAGCAGGATGACAATATACAGCCTTGACATACTCCTTTCCGATTTGGAACCAGTCTGTTGTTCCATGACCAGTTCTAACTTGCTTCCTGACCTGCATATAGGTTTCTCAAGAGGCAGGTCAGGTGGTCTGGTATTCCCATCTCTTTCAGAATTTTCCACAGTTTATTGTGATCAACCATACTCCAGTATAAAATAAAAAGTTTAATAAACAATTGGTTTTAAAAATGAATAAATTGTAAAAATCTTAACAGGTATTGACAGAATTTCTCCCCAAATATAGCAACTTATATTCCTATATGCCAGGTAGGGGAGGACCCTTTACTTTACATCATGAGGTTTTGCCAGTTGAGGAAGTGAAAGGGCATCCTGCTGTTGAACTATGTTACTTTTTCTCAGCTGCTGTTGCCCGCTGTCATGATCTCTTCTGTAAATGCCCTTCATACTCTTCCCCATTTCCCCAGTAAGTTGTTTTCTTACTAATTTGTAGGGGCTCTTTTTATGTTAGGGATATTTTCCCTTTGCAGCTATAAATAAAATACTGCATATATTTCCCCCTTGATTATTTTTGTCTTTTTACTTTGTTTAGAACATAGGACTTGCCTGTAGCTCAAACAGTAAAGAATCTGCCTGTGATGCACTAGACCAGGGTTCGATCCCTGGGTCAGGAAGTTCCTCTGGAGAAGGGAATGGCAGTCCACTCTGGTATTCTTACCTGGAGAGTTCCATGGACAGAGAAGCCTGGTGTGCTACAGTTCGTGGGGTCGCAAAGAGTTGGACGTGACTGAGTGACTAACACAACACCCACAGAACATTTTTACATAGTTGTTTTTTCCTTTATGGCATCTCTGTTTCTTTTTGTATATAATTAAGAAACTTCATTTCAACTGTACACTGATAAAAAAAAACGGGAAAAAGTTTTGGGGAGTTCCCTGGTGGTCCCATGGACGGAGGAGCCTGGTGGGCTGCAGTCCATGAGGTCTCGAAGAGTCGGACACGACTGAGCGACTTCACTTTCCCTTTTCACTTTCATGCATTGGAGAAGGAAATGGCAACCCACTCCAGTGTTCTTGCTTGGAGAATCCCAGGGACAGGGAGCCTGGGGGGCTACTGTCTACGGAGTTGCACAAGGTCGGACACGACTGAAGCGACTTGGCAGCAGCTGGTGGTCCAATAGTTAAGACGCCATGTTCCCACTTGCAGCAACTAAAGATCCCACAGGCAGCAATGAAGATCACTTAATGCTGCAAGTAAGACCAGATGCAGAAAAATTAAAAAAAACTTTTTTTTCTTCAAATTGAGTTTGAGAATTTTCTGCATAGAAATTCTATATCAGGGATTTCCCTGGAGATTCAGTGGTTAAGACTTCGCCTACTAGGGAATTCCCTGATGGTCCAGTGGCTAAGATTCTGCACTCCCAATGCAGGGCAGCTGGGTTCAATGTCTGGTTGGGGAACTAGATCCCACATGCCACAAGCAAGAGTTTGCATGTGGTAACTAAGACTTGGTACAGCCAAATAAATGGATAAATAAAAATAAATGTTTAAAAAACAAAAAAGACTTCTCCTTCTAATGCAGGGGGTGTGGGTTTGATCCCTGGTCAGGGAGCTGAGGTCCCACATGCCATGCATCCAAAAAGCGAAAACAAAACAAGCAGTTTTGTAACTTTTTTATTGGTTCACATAAAAATCTTTAAAAGAAATTGTGTATCAGATAATGTGATCTGAAAAACTTACAAATGTTTCCCCTGAATTTATATTTTGTACTGGGATGGAAGAAATGAGATCTGAACATCTTATAAAATATATTTGTCTTCAGTACATGTACTTTATTCAAGCACATTTGGAAATAGGGAATCATCTGTGTTCTGGGCTTTAGTCCCAAGTTGTGAAGGACTGGAGGGGCTGAAGATACCAACTGCATTTTGTCCTATGCGGGAGGCTCCCCTCTCAGCCTCAGTTCCCTCTGTGTCACATGGGATGATGCTGGGCTTGGTCTGGTGGTGTTCTTGTGAATAATCACCACATGAGGGCTGGGAAACCATTAGCACCATGTCTAAGCCCAGAGGACTGACCTCAGAAAATGTTAGCCTCACTGGAGGAACCCTCACCTCCAAGCCTCAGGCCAGTGGACCTCCACCCCCCCCCCCCCCCCCCCGCCCAGTATGTACGTTCATAATAGAAAACCACAGTATGCATAGCACAGAGGCCTCAGGAGTGAGAGACTCATAGCAGAAGATATGTTAGATGCTAGAATTGCTGGATCTAGAATAAAATGTGGAAAATGTATTTAATATGGTGAAAGAAGCAAAAGGAGGAAATAACAAGCGTGGAGAAGAGACAGGGTCACCAGAGACCAAGCAGATGAAAACATGAACCAGATCTAGAAATTAAAACAACTGAAATTTAAAACTTTATGGCCATAATCTCAGTCCCTACCTCATACCATACATAGGGATGGACACAAAATGGATTGGAAATGTAAAACTCAATTCTGAAATACAGGAAAAAAATCTTTGTAGCCTTGGATAAAATTTCTTGGGACTTCCCTGGTGGTACAGTAGATAAGAATCTGCCTGCCAGTGCAAGGGACATGGGTTCGATCCTTGATCTTGGGAGCAGCTAAACCTTTGTGCCACAACTAGTGAACCCGGGTGCCCAGAGCCTGTGCTCCACAACAGAAGCCACTGCAATGAGAAGCCTGGGCACCCCAACAAATAGTAGCCCCTACCTGCCCCAACTAGAGAAAGCCCACGTGCAGCAATGAAGACCTGGTGCGGACAAAAATAAAAAGTTTTTAATAAGATTTCTTGGATACAACACCAAAAGCACAATCTATAAAAGAAAAAGTAGAAGTTACATTAAAAACATTTGCTATATGAAAAACATTGAGAGAATGAAAAGAGTTACTAGGAGAAAACATTTGCAAAAGACACAACTTAGGAAGTACATCAGTTCAGTCGCTCAGTCGTGTCCCACTCTGTGACCCCATGAATCGCAGCACGCCAGGCCTCCCTGTCCATCACCAACTCCCGGAGTTCACTCAGACTCACATCCATCAAGTTGGTGATGCCATCCAGCCATCTCATTCTCTGTCGTCCCCTTCTCCTGCCCCCAATCCCTCCCAGCATCAGAGTCTTTTCCAATGAGTCAACTCTTCACATGAGGTGGCAAAAGTACTGGAGTTTCAGCTTTAGCATCAGTCCTTTCAGAGAACACCCAGGGCTGATCTTGCAGTCCAAGGGACTCTCAAGTGTCTTCTCCAACACCACAGTTCAAAAGCATCAATTCTTTGGCACTCAGCTTGCTTCACAGTCCCACTCTCACATCCATACATGAAGTACATAGAATATATAAATAATAAAACACCTATTTTCTGTACTCACAACACTTTCGACACCAGATGCGTGGGGTT
Organism: Capricornis sumatraensis; assembly: GCF_032405125.1. Classification (NCBI taxonomy): domain Eukaryota; kingdom Metazoa; phylum Chordata; class Mammalia; order Artiodactyla; family Bovidae; genus Capricornis; species Capricornis sumatraensis. Next base: position 51,898,613 of record NC_091085.1, on the reverse strand, counting down.
TCCCACACCAAGCAGTTCTCCGGGTCCCCGTGACATTGGCCAGCTGTCCTGGCAGAACTCAGTTGGATGCTGAGAGCCCAAGACTAGCACAGAGCCCCTCAGACGGGCCCAGTTCAGGTGCCAGTTAGATGTTACAGGTTGTCACCTGGCCTTTTGACCCACCAGCTATAAGTCAGGATTCCACGATCCTCAGGTTGAATCATTTGCTAGAACAGAACTCAGGAAAAGTTTACTTCCTAGGTTACTGGTTTATGATTAAAGGAAGAGATTCATGGGGCAGAGTGTGGGGAAGGCGTGTGGAGCCCCTGTGCCCTTGCTGGGCTCCAGTCTGCATACCTTCCTGCGTTCACCAGCCAGGAAGCTTCCCTAGACCTGTCCTTTGGGATTCAGTGGAGGTCCCATTACTTGGGCCTGATTATTAACTCATTGTCTAGCCCTTTACTCTGCAGAGGATGGAGAGGGAGGCTGAAGGTTCCAAGCTTCTGACCATAGTATATAGTCTTCCTGGTGACCATCCTCTGGCCAGGAGCCCACCAAGAGTCACCTGGTTAGATCAAAAGACCCTCCTGGCAGCCCTGCCACTCAGGAGATTTCATGGGTTCTAGGAGCTCTGTGTCAGGAGCTGGGGACAGAGACCAGTATATTATATATTTATTATCATTTCCCAGTGAAGAACTGTGAAAACTGAGAAATGATTCATTTTTCTTTTCTTTCGTTTTTGGCCATGCCACGTGGTATACAGAGTCCTAGTTTCCTGACCTGACCACGGATTGAACCTGTGCCCCCTGCAGAACAACAGTGAGAGAGTTCGCCAGACTGGCCACATAGGCACAAGATACTGAAACTCACGTGGTACATTCAGGTCTGGTCTCGGCTTCGCACGAACCACCGCTTTCCTTGATGACAAGCTTGCCACACTCCACTTGCCCTTAAGGCATCTGTGACAGATACTCAGATCAACTGAGAACACAAACTGAAATCCTGTAACTTCTCACTGGTTTGCACTCCCGCTGAGGCTTGTACTGCTCCTGGACTGGTGACCTGCTTCATTCCTTTTCTCCCAACTGAAAATTTGAGCTTACTGTTGTCAGGTGCCTGGACAAACTGTGAGATGGGCCGGACGTCAGAGGACAAGCAGGATGTCTATCACCGCCTCACCAAGGAGAATGGCTGGCGTGCCCACAGTGCCTTCAAGCTGCTGCAGCTGGATGAGGAATTCCACCTCTTCCAAGGCGTGATGCGGGCCGTGGACCTGTGCGCGGCCCCCGGCGGCTGGACCCAGGTGCTGAGTCAGAAGATTGGGGGCCAGGGTGCTGGCCACGTGGTGGCTGTGGATCTTCAGGGTATGGCCCCACTGCCGGGCGTGGTGCAGATCCAGGGGGACATCGCCCAGCTGTCCACTGCCAAGGAGGTCGTCCAGCACTTTGAGGGCTGCCCCGCGGACCTAGTGGTGTGCGATGGGGCCCCCGATGTGACCGGCCTCCACGACGTCGATGAGTATATGCAGTCCCAGCTCCTCCTAGCTGCTCTGAACATTGCTACACACGTCCTGAAGCCAGGGGGCTGCTTTGTGGCCAAGATCTTCCGAGGCCGGGATGTGACACTGGTCTACAGCCAGCTGCGTGTCTTCTTCTCCAGCGTGATCTGTGCCAAGCCCAGGAGCAGCCGGAACGCCAGCATCGAGGCCTTTGCTGTCTGTAAGGGTTATGACCCTCCTGAGGGCTTCCTGCCCGACCTGACCAAGCCGCTACTGGACCACTCTTACGATCCAGACTTCAATCAATTAGATGGCCCCACTCGCGTCATTGTGCCATTTGTGACCTGTGGGGTCCAGAGCGCCTATGATTCAGATTGCAGTTACCCACAGGACCTAGAAGACGGCTCAGAATAGAGGTAGACTCCACCCACTCAGCCCCTACCCTCTCACCATCATACCAGGAGGCCTGAGCGTTGAAAAAGGGGCGGCTGACCAAGATCTGCCCCCAGGACTACCCCATCAGCACAGTGGCCACATTGCCCCCGTCCCTGGCTGCCCCACAGGTCACACCCTGCTGACCTCTGAGGTGGAAGACAGTGAAATGAATTGTTTCCTTTAACACGTTAACTAAGCTGACAGTTTGATAAGGACTTGGAAGCTATTTGCTGTTCAAGGAAAACCATAACTTGAGTAGGTGAACTTGTTTTCAAATACATCATCAGTGAGTCCTGAACATACAGGCTCCAAGTGGGAACCTCCAGCAACCACCACAAACACAGCAAGGACAGAAACATCACAGAACGTACGTCTGCACTGCAGAGGGGATTCTTGAATAGGGTCCTGCCTCTTCTCTAAATCTTTGCAGCTGTGTGTCCTGAATATGTCCAGAATTTACTCTGAAAGCAGGACTTCTAAACCCTGGTAGAAGTCAGCAGTATCTGTGAAATTGATGGAAGAAAATATTACATCTTTATTTTCACAGATATAGCTGAAATTTTAGCTTTGCTAGGGAATCTGAACGCTGGCAGCAAATCACGGTAGTAAAAGCAATGCCTGCAACTTTCCCACTACTACAGATCAGTTACTTTTTTGTGTTGTGTTACAGTTGTGGGCATCTTAAAATGTTGTTCACGTTGGCCACTACTTTGAATAAGATGTCATAATTAGATGTACTGATTTTTAAAAGTTCATATATTTAAAAACAGCAGTGAGATACAAGGACACACATGTTAGACTGGCTCAACAGTGAAGACCTTGGCTCCTGAGGGTGTAGGACAGCCCATTCCCACGCTCTGTTGGTGGGCACTTGAAAGTGTAAAGCCTCTTTGGAAGCAGCTTGTTGTATTTAAACCATCATTTACTCTCTGACCCAGCAGCCTCACTTCTCACTGTTCACACAGGAGGGGTGAGAACAGGCATTTACATGATCACCTGTATGCAAACATTTAGAGCAGCTTTGTTCATAATCTCCGCAAACTGGAAGCAACCCAGTCGTTCACCTGGCAAACGGAGAAGCAGACTCTGTTCCCTCCAGACAATGACACAGCACTCGGGAAGCAGGACCAGGCTGCTGGTGCTGGGACGGCAGGGGGATCTCAAGTGTACTGTGCAGAAAGGAGGCGGCCAGACACCAGAGGCTGCATTCTGTAGTTGTGCATGCACGCTTAGTCGTGTCTGACTCTTGTGATCCCATGGACTGTAGCCGGCCAGGCTCCTCTGTCCATGGAATTTTCCAGGCAAGAATACTGGATTGGTCCAGACAGCTCAATTCACTATCATCCAAAGAGCAAGCATGTGCATGCTCAGTCGCTCAAAACCCACTGTGGATCCAGGTGCTATTATGTCATGTAATGTTTTCATCTCCCAGAATACAGGTGGTTGCTTCGTTGTTTAGTTGCTAGTCATGCCTGACTCCTTTGCAACCCCATGGACTGTAGCCCCCCAGGCTCCTCTGTCCATGAGATTTCCAGGCAAGAATACTGAAGGGAAAAAAAAAAAAAATACTGGATTGGGCTGCCATTTCCTTCTCTAGGGGATCTTCCCGACCCAGGGATCAAACCCATGTCTCTTACATCTCCTAGCAGGCAGGTTCTTTACCGGTTGAGCCACCAGGGAAGCCCCTGCATTCTGTATGATTTCATCTATATGACATCCTGAAGATGGCAAAACTATAGAGTCAGACTACAGCTTGGGAGTTTTCAGGGGTGAGATGGCGGTGGGGGGAAAGGAAGGGCCATTGGAGATTTGGTGGTGATGCAAATGTCCTGTTCATAGCCTTTCTCAACACTCACTATACCATGCATCAAAAAAATTGGGGATTTCCCTGGCGGTCCAGTACCAGATCCCTGGTGGCTCAGTAGGTAAAGAGTCTACCTGCAATGCAGGAGATTCCGGTTCGATCCTTGAATTGAGGAAGAGCCCCTGGAGAAGGAAATGGCAACTCACTCCAGGATTCTTGCCTGGAGAATTCCATGGGCAGAGGAGTCTGACAGGCTACAGTCCATGGGGTTGCAAAGAGTCGAACGTGACTGACACTTTCACTGAAGGTCCAGTGGTTAGGGCTGCAAGCTTTCACTGCCGAAGGCCTGGTTGGAGAGCTAAAATCCCACAAGCTGCCCAGAAAAGAAAGGTGGGGGTAGTGATTTTTTACTGGATGCAGATTCCACTGCAGATTTTTGAAACCTTCATGGGAGAGTAAACAGTCCATTAGAAAATTAGTGACTGAGAGGAGTGTGGAGAAAACCTGGCTAACTTCTCAGATAAGTCTGGAAACCAGAAAGTTCTTTCTGGTGTTGGGATAAACAGAGGCTCCAAGGAGTGCCTCCCTGATGGCTTCAGGGGAGTGGCCTCTGCAGCCTTCACACCCCTCATCTGTCCCTCTGCCTGCTGTGCCCACAGTTGCCTGCTGTGGGCACAGGTCTGAGGACAGATGCTCTCAAGTGGGCTGGGTGCAGGGCTGTAGCTGCTTCTAGCCAGGTGGTGGCTTCTGCTTTGTCTCCACCTGCAGGACTCGTCCTTCCAGCTGGGAGGGCACTGGTCTGGACGCAGTTTTTGGCCACAGACCCGAGAGCTCAGAAAGGGAGCAAAGGATTGAGGAACGTTTCAACAACAAAGCTCTTTCTCATCCCATCCGTTTATTTTTGGGAATGGGATTTTTTTCGGTGTTTTGATCTGTAAATTGGAAAACAATAGAGTTGACATTGAATCCTGTGGATATAGGAACTAATTGAAGAATAGAATAGCCCCCTCCATCTGTTAGATTTCACTTTTTATATTTAGTAATTATATACTGTAATCATAGTACACTTGTCATACCAATAATAATTGTACCAGTTTATCAATCCAGAAGATTATTTTTGAATACTTAAGAGTCTTGTGGTCAGTTTTTGAGTACATTTCTATTGCAGAGACACAGGATCTGGGGTCTATAAAATAATTCCCCAAAATATGTTAGGATTAGATCTGGGAGGGAATGGGATGGGAATAGGGATTCACAGAGGGGAGCATGAGCTGGACCCTTGGTTATTTAAGAGTTGTGTGGTCACACGTAGTTTTATAGGGTGATGACAAGTGTCCGGTCATGGATGGAGTATTGGGTGATACCTGAAAGCCCCCTTTTTTGCCTTTTCATGCCTGACTCTGTCATGATGCTCTGAGTGGAGATGCGGGTTCACACACAGGTGTTCAGAGCTGTGGCCGTAGTCTCACCATCCTCCTCTGTCTCTTATATCAGAAGGTGGCGATGTGCTGGGGGAGAGGAAACTGGCAGGCCAGGGTACCCCCTTCACACACCTGCCAGAGAAAGCTCCCAGAAGCACCTGTGGGCACATTCTAGACTGTTCTTTAGCAGGAGGGAGCTTTTGCTGCCCCAGGGTATGGTACCTCCCCCAGCTCCAGCTCAGAGACAGCACTTGGGTCTTTGCTGGATGACAGGACCTGCTGTTGCCTTCCCTCCCCCAACCTGGCAGAGCTGCCTCGCTCCCCATCCTTACCCTGCACCCCTAGGTGGGCGAGGGCAGCAGAGCAGTTGCACTGAGGCCATGCTGTCTCCTGGCCTGACCCAGGGGTCACGTAGGAGGGCAGACCAGCCTGCCCAGGGATGTCATGACCAGTGCAGCTGCTGGACTGGGGGGTCCCCACCATGCCCCCTGCTCTGGGGGCCGCCTAAAACATGATCAGTTCCTGAACCTCAGGGGATGCAGCTCTGGGCTCTCAGGTCCTCCGAGATCCTTTGTGAGCTCAGTGCCCGCCAGCCCACCCTGCTGCTCAGTGGGCCCAAGGCCACTGCTGCTTGGCCATGTTCCCACCCTCTTCCATTCTTTCCTTTTTTTCCCAGTTTTATTGAGATGTAGTTGACCGACAGCACTGTGCACAGCATAATGCTCTGGCACATAGCATGGAATGATTATCACATCAAGTTTAGTGAATGTTCATCTTATGTAGATAGAACATTAAATAAAATTTCCTTATGGTGAGAATTTAGGATTTACTCCTTTTAAAATAATGTATCTATTTGGCCATGCCAGGTGTTAGTTACAGCACAAAGGATCTTTGATTTTCACTGCAGCATGCGGGATTTAGTTAGAACACGGAGGATCGCTTACTTACGGCATGTGGGATCTAGTTCCCCAACCAGGGATGGAATCCAGGTCCCCTGCATTGAGTGTGTGGAGTCTTAGCCCCTGGCCCACCAGGGAAGCCCATGATCCACTCTCAACTTTCGTATGTGTCATATGTAGCCCACAGCGTGTTAGTTACACTTGTCATGTTGTACATTACATTCTGGTACTTATTTGCCTAATAAATGGAAGTCTGTACCTTTTGACCATCTCCAGTCCCTGCTTCTGGTAATGACAGATCTGTCTTTTTCTATGAGTTTGTTTAATTGGTTTACTACAGTGTTAATCCCTACTTCACTCTTTCCTGAAGTCGTTTTTTATTTCAGATAAAATGCCTAGCAGGTCACTGTTGAAACCCAGCACCAAAAAGTGACCTGTACCTCCAGCCCTCCTGAAAACACTGTTCCCTCCCGTCTCCCAGACACCTAGGGCCCTATCTTCAGGTTCAGAGCGAAGTCTAAGTCAAGCCATGTCCAGTTTCCTTGTGGTCACTTGGCTACTTCCTTGGAAGTGAGGATGCCAGCAGGTTTGGACTCAGACCCCCTCCCCACTCTCCCACTGCTCAGGGGTACAGTTACATGAAGCCCTCAGCACATGGCACCCTTGGCCCCCGGTTGAAGCCTCGTGGCCTCCCGCCCTCTCTGCTGACCTGGCCGAGAGCCTCCACTCGTATCCCTGCAGATGTACCCTCCCCACCACTTACACCTCTTCCCAGAACTCGTGGACAGGCTTGGGGCCACTGTGCATACCCTGGGCCCTGCTGGGACAGTGGGGGATGGGGCTAGCCTGGCCACCCCACAGTACTCAGTAAACATGATACTGCAATTTTTTGTCCTCTTGCATTTATTACAAAACTTTCAGGCTCAGCTGTTGTCTTTGGTTACCTTCTTCTGATATAAGCATGTCTGGATGTAAAGAAAAGGGCAAGCTGAGGGGCAAGCCGGGATTTCCAGTAATCCTATCACCATGGGGCACTGCAGCCACCCCCAGCCACTGCCCTTGCCTACCCCTCCCCAGCCCACGTCTGTACTTTATTCCTTTTATTCCAGTGCACGCACACCGTGTTCTCATCCATTCAGCGGGTGATGAACACCTGGGATGTTTCTACTCCCTGGCTGTTAGGAAGAACACTTGTGTCCTGCATGAACACACGTTCATTCTCTGGGGCATGTGCCCAGGTGTGGGACTGGGGTCACACCCACCAACAGTGCCAGTGTGTGGGGCCGTCCGCACGTCAGTGTCACACCTGTACTGTCCCGGCTCACTGCTGCGGGGGTGGCCTGTGTCTGGTATGCACCTCCTGGGTCATCAGTGACACCAAGCACCTTCTGATTGCTTGTTGGCCAAACCCGCCAGGAGGGGAGCCTCCACCATGCTGGGCAGGGGTGGGGGGTGGGGTGGCACAGGAGCTCAAACACAGCTGGCCCTTGTCTGGATTTTCTTAAGAGAAATGTTTCTCTATTTGCTATCTGCCCTTAGGACAATTTCTAGACTCTAAGCAGCTGTTTTTGTGATCTTGTCAGTAGTTTTGTTAGGGAGAAGATCTATGGCATTCCCAGTTCCACCTCCTGGAAGCTGATTCCAGTCAACCTTACCTTCTCTGAGCAAAAGCTAGACCCAGTCAGCAGGGGCTGTTTATTTATCAGAAACAAGACTCCAGTAATTTTGGGCACTGTTTTTCAATAAACTGGATGCATCCAACGTGAGGTTCCCTGACAAGTGACTCAGAGGCTTCTGTTTCACCACCGGCTACACCTGTGCCTCCCCTCGCCCCGGCCACTCGCGCAGACTGGTTCCAGCTCCTCAGGAAGGTGTGAGCCAAGCCATCTGTAATCGTGTCCCTCCAACACACAGACCACAGCCGGACAGCAGGCCCCTGTGCTCCCAGGGACTTTTTGCAGAAAACAGCGCAGCTCCAGGTAGCAGCCACTGCCTCCCTGATTCGGTGACAGCGAGCACTCGGGACGCCAGGACTCGTGGGCTGGGTTGTTACTCTGCCAAAACAAGTGACACGTGTCCAGGCAGAGATGAGAAGCCACAGTTCGTCCCCGGTTTAACACTGTATTTAACGTCTGCACGTAAGTCTTGGAAATGAGGCTTGCTCACACCCAGCGGTTAGTGCTCCGAAGCCATTTTCTGGATGTTCATCTCACACGCTCTGAATAATCATGAAGTAAAGCATTGGTGACCACATAGCGTGTCCTCTGGTCTCTGCAATGCCTCTCAGGGAATGGCTACCAAGTGGCCAGTGCTTTGCCCCAACAGTGAGGAACCCAGGGCCACCTCTCCCACTCAGGGTGGTGACTCACGTCCTTAGAAGAACTGAATTCCTGAAGGCACTTCAAGGCTGACCCCCAACTTACAGCCAAACGAAGGCAGACACCACCCCGTCAGTTCTGGGAGAGTGTGAACAGCTTCATTGGAGCCTTGTTTCCAGGAAGACCACCTACAGGAAGCTGACCTGACCTTGTGCCCTCTTGCCGGTCTTGGGCCTGGGCCAAGCCTCATGTGTGTCCTGGGCCTGGTCTAAGGCAGCAGAGTGCTTGGGGACCAAGACTCTTGCAACTGAGGAATCCCTGTCTTCTGCTCATGCGTCTGGCAGCCACTGCTCAGGATCTTCCCAGAAAGGAGGGAGCCCTCGCTGATGAGTCCCCAGTCCTGGCCTAGGCTGCCTTCTGCTTCCGCTCCTCCTGCAGGAGGGGAGACAGGGTTGGCCCACACCACCTTCCCTCACTCCCTGTGCCAGCCCTGCCCCTCCAAACCCAAGATGCCCTGAGCCTGCTCAGAAAGTGAGCCCAGCCGTGGGCCTCCCCGCCCCATCTCCACCCACCACCTCGGGTTTCCATGAGAGACGAGCCCCCGCAGTCGGCCCCTCACCTTGACGGCCTTCTCCAGCAGGGACAAGGCCTCCTCGTACCGTGGAACCAGCGGCTGCAGGAGCTCACTGGGGGTGTCATGCCGCTCCAGCCCGGGCACCCCACCTTCCTCAAGCATGCGGAGGAACCTCCTCTCCTGGAGGGAAGAACACGAGGGAATGAGGTTCCTCCCTGCCCCACCCTGCTCCGCCCCGGGCAGAACCTGGCCCTGGCCTCCTGCGGAGACCACACAGACTGACCTGCACTTTAAGGAGCAGTGTGAAGGCCTGCCCGGATTTTCCTGCACGGGCAGTTCTTCCAACCCTGAAAGCAAGCACAGCTACTGCAGAGCGCTGGCCCCCAACCCCTTAGGGATCTGAGGGAAATGTGGTTCCTCCCCAGGCCCCCCCTGCCTCCAGACCCAGGGTCAGGCCCACACCTGTGCACGTAGGTCCGCAGATACTGGGGGGCATCGTAGTTGACCACCAGCTGCACGCCCTGCACGTCGATGCCACGGGCCGTGGCGTCAGTGCTAATGAGACTGCCGGGATACAAGGGGCTGTGGGTCCTGTCCAAGGCCAGGAGCAGTGACACACCCCCACTCCCAGTCTGCACGGGACACTTCATGAAGTCCAGAGGCGCATTTCCTGCACAAGGAGACCTTCAGGGACCCAGCTGACCCCTGAGTGAGCACCCCTCCCCAGAGCAGGACCCAGCCTTCCTTGCCAGGTACTCACAGCTGGATCTTTCCCTGCTCAAACTGCTTCAAGATGCTCTTCCTCTGGCCAGGCCCATAGCGGGAGGAGAACTCGGCCACGGTCACACCCCCGAAAGCCTGGACCAGCAGGAACAGCCTGGAAGGGAGAAGCCAGAGCCCAGTGGGCTGGGGCCAGAATGACCTCTGCCTCTGCTCCTGTCCCTGCCCTGGGCAGTCAGGCCTCACCTGTGTGAGTTCTCGCGGGAGTTGGTAAAACAGAGGACCCGTGAGAAGTTCATTTCCAAAATCAGATGCAGGACGACCAATGGCTTGAAGCGGAGACTGCAGGGCACGTAGTGATGCTGTATGGGACGGCATGGGGTTGGCCAGGCCCGGGTGCCTAGATGCGCCCCCTCCCCACCCCCAGTACCCTGCTCACCGTGAGCCCTACAGGGAAGGTGTACTTCCCACCTGAGTCCCCATCCACGTCAATGCCAGGGTCGCTGGGGGCCGTATACGCTGACCCCGTTGAGAAGAGCCGGGGCTGGTAAAGGCCAAGCTGCTGCAGCTTTTCAGGGTTCTGGGTCAGGGTGGCTGAGAAGAGTAGCTTCTGCAGGGGCATCTGAGGATAGCACATGCTGAAAGGGAATGGGGTACTGGAAAAGCAGCCACAGCCCAACCAGCAGCCCCTCCAGCCAGCGCGGACAGCTCGAGGGACCAGCTCAGGGCAGCCCCACTGGGCCGGGAGCAGAGTGACCTCAGGGCTGGGTACCTGGCAGCAGTCACCACCCGGGGCTGCGTTCTCTGGAGCAGAGCACAGGGATCCTTGGGGCCCTCACTGGGAAAGGCAGCAGCCACCACCCGTGGCAGCCAGGACTGGTGCATGCTGTCAATCATGCGGTCAGCCTCATCAATGATCTGCAGGAGACAGGAAGCTAAGGTCAGCTTCAGCTCTCGGCCCGGGCCTCCCTCCAGGCGGGTGACCTACCAGGAAGCGGAGGTGCTGGAGGCTGAATCCTGGGGTCTGGTCGACGTGGTCCACCAGGCGGCCAGGGGTGGCCACCATGATGTCAGCCAGGCAGCGGAAGCCGTCTGCTCTGTGGAGCAGAGGGTGGCTCAGCAAGGTCCCCTGGCACTGACCCCTCCTATGTGGGGACCCTGTGGATAGTAGTCGCTCCCATTCCCCTGGGGCCAGATGGCTCCAGCTCAGCTGCACAAAGTGAGCCTGCCTCCCCGAGGTGCCCACAGCCCAGTGGGACCTACGTCTTCTGCACGAGGCTCTCCTGCTCCTTAGCCAGCGACTTCTGCCCGGTGATCAGGGCCACTCGAAGAGGAGTGGCATCCGTGTAGACGTTGAACACTTTGCTCACCTGGAAGAGGAGTGGCCATCACCAGTGTGATCTGAGGCCCCCCTGCAGCAACAAAGACCCTGGATCTGACCTCCAGGAATGGGGTCCACGTACCTGCTGGGCCAGCTCCTTGGTTGGCAGCACAACCAGGGCACGAACCTGGCACACGGCTCGATGTAGCAGGGCCTGCAGAGGAGGACGACCGCCCGTGTCAGCAGGGTCGCTCCCTGCCTGCATGCCTGACCGGAGGGTGAGGGGTCCTTGCACTTACCTGCACCACAGGGATGATGAAGGCCAGGGTCTTCCCACTGCCCGTTGGGGCAGAAACACAGAGGTCGCTAGGCCGGTAGCCGCCTCTGCTGACCAGAAACCCATTGGCTGTGCTCTCTAGGAGAGCAGGAATCACTGCAGCCTGCACTGGACAGGGAAGGGCGAGAGGCAGGTCATGTCTGTGCAGGGACACCCAGGATCAGCACAGGCTCTGAGGCCAGAAGTAGCGTCTTCCCCATCCATGACCTCTAGGCTGGGCTCTGCCTCAGGGTCGGCACCAGGGCCTCCAGGAGTGTCAAAGAGGCTAAAGCTGCTAAGACCAACTCCACACCCGACACTGGACGTGTACAGGGGCTGCCTGTGTTGGCAGCTGCTGAGTGAGGCCCTGCATGGCTCTGAGCATGCTCTAGAAGGAAACCCACCCCCATCTCCAGTCCACCCGCCCAGGGCTGGGGCACCTGGAAAGTAGGATGAGATGCCCTGTGCCCGCAGCTTCTTCTGCAGGTCTGGGTGAACTTCAGGGATGTCTTCGATAGGCACCAAGCCTTCAGTTACATTCTTTCCAACGCAGCTTGGCTGAGCCAACCACACTGGCAGGAAAGGCTGGACCTATCACAAAGGACAGAAGAGAAAGACCGGGTAAATTCTCCAGAACCAGCTGGGCAAGGCCTGGGAAGCCAAGAACTCAAAACACAGGCTAAAGAGGCTATAGAAACAGGCAAGGCTTCAAACTTCTCCCAGCTCTTTTTCTTCTGCACGGCTTATGGGATCTGAGTTGTTGTTCAGGGATTGAACCCTCAGGGATCAAATCCAGGTCCTTGGCAGTGAAAGTGTGGAATCCTAATCACTGGACCATCAGGGAGTCCCCAGCTTTTCCCTGACCCCTACAACTCACTCTCCATGTGACATTTAAAGGAACTGAGAAATACAATCCAAAATATGCCACTCCCTGAGCCAAACAAACCACCCAGGGACTTACCTTCACACCTACGATAAGATCCACGCTCTAAAAATATCTGTGCTCTGAGCCACAGCTCCAGGGCCCCGTGACCTGGCAGTTTCTTGCCCCTCAAGTATACAATCCCCTCCATGCTTTTTATACACTAAGCTCATTACTACCTCAGGGCCTTTGCTCCAATCCAGCCTTCTGCCTGGTACACACTTCCCTGCCCCTCTTCTCCCATCTTAACTAGGCTGATTTCTGTCTTTGAGAAAGACAGATCCCAACTCAATGTGGATCTCCCAATAAGAACCTACTCTACAGCACAGGAAACTCTATTCCATACTCTCTAATAAGCTATATGGGAATAGAATCTAAAAGAGAATGGATATAAAATGCTTGCTCCTTGGAAGAAAAGCTATGACAAACCTAGACAGCGTATTAAAAAGCAGAAACATTACTTTGCCAACAAAGGTCCATATAGTCAAGGGTATTGTTTTTCCAGAAGTCATGTATGGATATGAGAGTTGGACCATAAAGAAGGCTGAGCGCCAAAAAACTGATGCTTTTGAACTGTGGTGTTAGAGAAGATTCCTGAGAGTCCCTTGGACTGCAAGGAGATCCAACCAGTCCATCCTAAAGGAAATCAGTCCTGAATATTCATTGGAAGGACTGATGCTAAAGCTGAAACTCCAATACTCTGGCCACCTGATGCAAAGTGCTGACTCATTAAAAAAGACCCTGATGCTGGGAAAGATTGAAGGCAGGATTGAAGGCAGGCCAAGATGGTTGGATGGCATCACCGACTTAATGGACATGAGTTTGAGCAAGCTCTGGGAGATGGTGAAGGCCAGGGAAGCCTGGCGTGTTGCAGTCCATGGGGTGGCAAAGAGTCAGACACAACTGAGCAACTGAACAACAAATATATAACTGACTCATTTTGCTATATAGCAGCAATTAACAAAACGCTGTAAATCAACAATACTCTGATAAAACTAAAAGAAAAAAAAAAAGTGGATCTCTTCACACGGACTCTGCCAAGCGTCTCTTATTTTTCCTAGTGACTGTCACCATCCAAACACGCTTTAGCTCCAGTATTTGTTCACTGAAATCTCTTGCGCTAAGATAAAGCTGCAACTCCCAGGTAGAATCTCCTGTTTGTTTGGAAAGCAAGTGAGCACAGTAGAACCTCCTTAAATGTGCACCAAGGAAGTGAAGCTGTTTAGAGATCTCTGTGACAGCAGCACAGAAACCAAGTCGATCTCATAGATTATGAAAAAAGACAAGTTTTACAATTGAAGGTAGAAACGCTGAGCTTGCACAGAACTCAAACGATTAGTAGCCACCGCAGACAAAACAGCTGAGGCGTAGTAGTCAGCCTACTCAATAATGCACTCACTGAACACAAACCTGACACCCACCAGGTGCAAGCACCGTCCTCCAAGCTGTTCCACGAACAAGAGCCGCGTTAACGACAGTCACCCCAGCTCTGCAGCCTCCCCCGGGCCTCTCACCTTTGGCACCTTGCTTCTCCCGAAGCCCCCGAGCACCAGGGAGTGGGTTAGGGGTCTAGAGGCCTCTTCGGGGGGCGGTCCGCCCCGGCCCTCCGGCGATCCTGCGGCTTCGGCGCCCACGCTGCTCTCCGCCGGCGTCTCCTCACCGCTCTCTGCGCGGCAGAAGCGGGGCCGGACGGCTGTCAGCACCACGCGGCCCCGAGTTCAGGACCCCGCCCAGCCCCGCGAGGCCCCACCTGCGCCCTCGTCCTCGTCCTCGTCGTCCGTCTTCTGCCGCTTGTTGGGGGGCGCGGGCGTACTCCCCAGTTCCCTGCCGCCCTCGCGCCTCCGAGTTCTGCGAGGTCGCCGCCGCCGTTTCCCCGCCGCCGGCGCGCTCTGCGCGGCCTCCTCGGGCGCTTGCTGCGGCGGCTGCTTCTGCAGCTGCCGCTCTCGGGCCCGGCACTGCAGCCGCTCCAGCAGCGCGCGAGCCCGACCGTCTGCCTCGGCCTCCGCCCCGGCCGCCTCGGGTCCAGCGTACCGCGCGACATGGAAGAGCGCCATGCCGGCCAGCCCGCGCCTCTCCTGCTCGGCGCGCAGCGATGACGGCAGGGGCGGGGCGTGACGTCAGTGGCGCGCCAGGCGGCGGAGCGACGGGTCTGGTCTGTCCCTCGTGGGGTGGCGGCATGGAGGGGGACGCCGGCCCCGGGGACGCGCGGCGGGCCTTGGGCCACCTAGTGGAGGCGGTGCTAGCCAGCCGCGGCGAGGCCAACGCCGTGTTCGACATCCTGGCCGTTCTGCAGGTGGGGGCACGTGTGGTGTGGCGGGGGTCGCGGCCGGGTCCGCGGGTTAGAGACCAGAATGGGGGTCTCCTCGGGCTCGGACGAAGTGGGACTTGGTCTCGGATGGGGGCAGATGATTGTGAGGTGGAGTCCAGGGCTATACTGGAAGTTTGCTCCAGCCTCGCAGGGCTTTAGGTTGGAGGGTCCCGGGGCGGGGCGGGGGGAGCTTTGGCAGAGGTGGGATGGGAGAGTCACGCCGGGATCAGGGGTGGAGGGGGATGGGGTTGAGGTCCTGGTCGAGAAAGGGATCAGGGGCCACAGTTCCTGACGGGGTACCCTGCGAACACCGGCGTCTCCCCACAGTCTGAGGACCAGGAGGAAATCCAGGAAGCCGTGCGTGCATGCAGCCGACTTTTCGGGGCCCTGCTGGCCCGAGGAGAACTGTTTGTGGGCCAACTGCCCTCTGAGGAGATGGTCCTGACAGGTGAGTGTCCAGGAGGGCCTAGTCTTGACAGGGTTGGAGAGGGACTTCGCTGACATGGAATGAGCCCCCCAACCCCACCCTAAACTCCATCAAGGGCCATGCAGGTGGGTGGGATCGGGATTATATTTGGGGAAAGGGATGGGATTCAAAGTAATACAGACTTTGAGGCCGAGTTTAAGTAAAGGATGGATGGGGTGTGACTGTGTCTCGTGCCTCTTGTGTGATTTGACCTCCTGGAGCGTTGGCTGTTAGTACCACGAAGATTTAGGTTTATGTGGCTGGTCCTTGGGTTGTCTGGGTCTTGGGGTGAGGAGAGAGAGCCTAGCCCAAGTAGGGCCTGCCCTGCCTGCCTGTGGGAACATGCTGGTCTCACCCCAGGTCTGGAGCCACAGTGACTCGTTTCCACTCGTTCCCTGGTTGCCCAGAGTAGAAGGCAGGGGGAGGTTGGGGCTGGCACCAGTCAGGGTGTGGGCTGACCACCCAGTCCCGCCTACAGGGTCCCGGGGGGCCAATCGCAAATACAAGATGTGGATGCGGCACCGGTACCACAGCTGCTGCAACCGCCTGGGGGAGCTGTTGGCTCACCCCTCCTTTCAGGTCAAGGTGAGCTGGGGTGATTGGCTTTGCCTCTTACCTGCACGGCTCCTGCCCCACCCTCTCTGCACAGCAGGGGTCTGTGGCTGTGACTGCAGACCCCTCCCTAGGTAAGGATGTTCTCTCTTTCTGTGGCTGGTTTCGAGGGTGTGGGTTCATTCTGTCTCCTGACTCTGCCCGGAGTGTGGTTTTGCCGGCATGCAGGTCTAAGCACCAGTCTGCAGGGGGTAACTTGTGGTGGATATGCAGCGTGGTCCCTTTGCCACCCCTCCTCCTAGGAGCTGGCCCTCAGCACACTTATGAAGTTTGTGCAGCTGGAGGGTGAGCACCCGCTGGAGAAGCCTAAGTGGGAAGGCAACTATCTGTTCCCCCACCAGCTCTTCATGGTAAGTCTCGGGGTCTCCCCCGGCCATCTGTGGGTTGTGGGGTTGAGGGGACTCTCGCAGCTCCCCTAGACTCTGCTCTGTGAGCTCCACGCCTGGGCTGCCTGTCTCGGGGGTGGGAGAGGTGCTCAGTGCCCTGCCCCGCTCCCCCCATGCAGTTGGTGGTGGGAGGCCTGCTGTCTCCAGAGGAGGACCGCTCCCTGCTCCTCTCCCAGTTCCGGGAGTATCTGGAACACGATGACATCCGCTACCATACAATGCAGGCCGCCTCTGACACCGTGGCCCGGGCCACTGATGGGCGCCCTGAGGTGAGCCACCCGGGTCCCTGGGAGCAGGGAGGGAGGAGGCAGTGGGCATGCAGGATCCAGGTGCTCAGCCTGGCCTCTGGCAGGTGCCCCTCACTTTCTGGAACAATGCCTTCATGCTGCTGTCCTCTGTGAGCCTGCCCCGCCAGGAGGGCACCCTCTCCAGCTTCTATGTGAAGCACACAGGTCAGTGTTGGGGGTGGGACAGCAGGCAGGAGGGGCCCGGCCGGGTCGCACGTCTGGTGACCCCTTGTGTTCCTTGCAGAGCTGTCAGACAAGTGGAAGGTCATTCATCTGAAGGTGAGACTCCCGGGACAGATGGGTGGTTGGCCTTCCTGGGAACCACCCGATCCTGGGCCAGCACCTTCTTCCTAGCCTTGACAGTGGGGTCACAGGAGGACCCGAGGGAGAGAGGATGCCCACAGGCATGGTTCCCGGAGGTCAGAGGCAGCCTGCTCGGACCTCTTGGGTGCTGAGTGTTATTGCCAGGGTGGGCTATGAACACCGACCCTGTGGTCCTGAGGGAGGTTTTCTCTCGCCGCGACCCCTTAAGTTCTGTCCTGTTATCAGAGGCAGGAGGAGGGTGGGGTGGCATTGAGAACATGGGGGACCTCGACCCCTGCCGCTTCCCTGCAGGAGCACAGGAAGGCCTTCCAGCAGATGTGGCTCCGCTTCCTCAAGCACCAGGTAGGGCGAAGGGGAGGGACCCAGGGCAGGGCTCCAGTGTGGGGCTCTCGGGATGGGGAAGCCGGCACCCTGACCTGCTGCTTCCCACAGCTGCCTCTCCGCGTCTGCAAGAAGGTGCTGGTGATCATGCACGACTCCATCCTGCCCCACCTGGCGCAGCCCAGCCTCATGATCGACTTCCTCACCCGTGCCTATGACATCGGTGAGCAGGAGATGCCCGGCGGGCCCAGAGTGGGACCGGGCATGGGGTGGTGCTTTGCGTTCCTGGATGCTGGCATCCAGCAGGGTTGAGAGCAGGGGCCCAGCTGGTCAGCAGTATTTGTGCTGGAGGTTTTTTCCTACCTCCCATCTGGCGGATGGCCTCTGGCTTTGCTGGAATCTCATTCCCCGAGTTGGGGTGCTATTAGGTTGGGGCTTCACAGCTGTGTCTGTCTGCAGGTGGAGCCATCAGCCTGCTGGCCTTGAATGGACTTTTCATCTTGATTCATAAACACAACCTGTGAGTGTCTGCCTGGGGGTTTGTGGGCCTTTTAGCTCTGCTAAAAGGTCCTTGACCTGAGCTGGCATTTTTTAAAAACTTAATTTGTCTCTTTCTGGCTGTGCTGGCTCTCCATTGCCAGTGGACTTTTCTCTCGTTGAGGCAAGCATTCTCTAGTTGCGGTGACTTCTCTTGTTGCGGAGCAATACTCGTGGTACACGGGCTTAGTTGCCTCATAGCATGCAAGATCTTCCTGAACCAAGGATCGAACCCTAGTCTCCTGCATTGGCAAGTGGATTTTTTTTAACCACTGAGCCACCAGGGAGGCCCGCAGGTCGGGGTTCCGATCTATTCTCTCTGTGGCTTCTCCCCGCACGTGCCCCCCTCTCTTACCTCACCCCCTAGAGAGTACCCTGACTTCTACCGGAAGCTGTATGGCCTTCTCGATCCGTCCGTCTTCCACGTGAAGTACCGGGCCCGCTTCTTCCACTTGGCCGACCTCTTCCTGTCATCCTCGTGAGTACAGGGGTGGGGATGGGACTAGGGGACACCTGGCCTAGCTCAGTGTGACAGGGGCCACCTGGGCCCCACCGAGTCCTGCAGGGTAGGAAGGGAAGCTAGGGGCTGGTGCAGGGGGCAGCAGGGTCTCACACCCACTTCCCTGCCCAGGCACCTGCCTGCCTACCTGGTGGCTGCCTTCGCCAAGCGCCTGGCCCGCCTGGCCCTGACAGCACCCCCCGAGGCCCTGCTCATGGTCCTGCCCTTTATCTGCAACCTGCTGCGCAGACACCCGGCCTGCCGGGTCCTCATACATCGGCCCCGGGGCCCTGGTGAGTGTGGCTGGAGGTGGAGGAGGCCGGGCCGCGAGGCCAGTACGTGGGGGTGAGTGGAGGTCAGCCCTGGATCTTGTTCCTAGAGCTGGACGCCGACCCCTATGACCCCGCAGAGGAGGACCCAGCTCAGAGCCGAGCCCTGGAGAGCTCCCTGTGGGAGCTGCAGGTGAGGGCACCCTGGCTGCCCAGATCACACCCTGAGCTTCCTGGAGCCACCCTCCCCAGGGCGCTTCCCCTGCCCACCCGCCCAGCTCCGCCTGTGTGTCTCTGGCCAGCTCCTTCCTCTGGCCTTTGTCCTCCAGGATCCCATCTTGCCCCATCACTTCGGGTTCCCAAGGGAGTCTGTCTCTGTCTGGAGTTTCCACTCTGTCCCCCTCCCCCAGCTGCTGAAGCGCTGGGATGTCCACTGCTCAGTGCTGCCCAAGGAGGGCTGGTGAAATCCCACGTGTCCCTCCAGGCCCTCCAGCAGCATTACCACCCCGAGGTGTCCAAGGCCGCCAGCGCCATCAACCAGGCGCTGTCCGTGCCTGAGGTCAGCATCGCCCCGCTGCTGGAGGTCACTGCCTTTGAGGTAAGGGCATGGGGCGGGGCTGCAGTGGAGAGGGTGGAGGGGGGCAGGGGGATGGGGTGGCCGTGGCTGCACAGTGCAGACTGACTGTCCGTCCTTTCCTTGCAGATCTTCGAGCGGGACCTGAAGAAGAAGGGGCCTGGGTCGGTGCCACTGGAGTTCATCCCAGCACGGGGCCTGCTGGGCCGGCGGGAGGACCTCTGTGCCCAGCACTTCACGCTGAGCTGACCCTGTGCATCCTGCTCCCCATCACCCCCCATAAGTGGTTTCATAAGAGCTCTTCGGGTGGGCTGGTGGGTGGGGGTCTAGGGAAGCCCACCCCCTCTTCCTTAGCCTGTGGGGCTGGGATCAGTGCTGGCAGCGTGCCTTTACAATTGCAGTGTGTTTCTAGCCTTGCTGGAACATGTTACCCAGGGACCCTCCATTCTCTGCAGCCTGGTGGGGACACAGGTGGGGGTTTATGGGGGGAGGGGGTACAGGAGCAGTCCCTGCCCCCAGGGCTGCAATTACAAGCATGCTGGTTCATCCCTCCAGCCCCTCCATGCCCTGATCAGAGCAGGTGCCTTGGCCACAGCCCAGCACCTGCTTGTGTTTCCAGGATGGTTGTTTTTTTTTAAAATCTCCTGTTTTACTGTGGGTGCTTGGTTCTGCATCTACAGCAGTGACTCCATTTCTTTAAGAAACTGGTTTATTCAAGCACACAACTGGTGCTAGCTTACATTTGGCAGGGACTGAGCAAGCCGTGGCGGGGCAGGAGGCCCAGCAGGGAGAGATGCTCACTGCCCCCAGCAGCCACCTGTCCCCACCGTGTTCTGGGCATACCCCTCCCCACCTCCGCCTGCACTCCTGTTCAGAGAAACAGGGTGGAAGCTCACAGCAGACACCGTGGGAGTCACAGCAGGGAATAGTTCAGCCAGTTTGGTCTCCAGGGACCCTCACTGCTGGCCCAGGGTCCTAGTGTGCGCTCAGCACCCCGTTGGGAGCAGCACACGGCATGGCCCCACTGTCCTGAGAGAACCAGGGACGCTCCTCCTCGACCTGGAGATCGCCTTGTCCGTGGGGCGCAGGGCCTGCCTCGGGGGGCCCTCATGCACGTTCCTGGCGCGTGGTTTCCAGCTTCCCAGACAGCCTGGCACCAGGAGTGCTCAGTGAGCGAGAGGCTGCCATGGCCTCATCAGGGACACCAGGGGGCAGTGCTGGACGGGCCTGAGTCCTCTCGCTTTTCTTGAAAAATAGCAGTATGTGAAAATTTTAAATAAATTATGAAATGTGAACACGTTTTCTTGGTCTTACGTGGGTTCAGCCTCCTGTGCTCCCCGCAGTTCCTCACTTGGGGACCCCCGCCCACAGCCACTCTGGCCCCTAGGCAGCTTCACTTTGCAATGGTTGAGGGGGCTGAGAGTGCCCTTCCCAGGGGCCATGCCATTGGCTAAGTGGCTGTAGGTGAGAAGTAAGTGGGTTGGAGAGGGGATTTGGGGATATCCTGCTGGGGTCTTTTTTCTTTCTCCGTTTCTGTACTCCTAGAATGATTACATCCTGTGTGCTGCCCACCCTCCAGGAGAGGTCAGGTACGCCCCCCACCCCCACCCCATGTAGACATGTTATTTGTGGCCCTGGGGACGTTGTTATTTCCTAGCTTGGGTAGAGTTTTTACAATCGGCTTTTAAAAATTTCAGATATACAATGAATATGTTTTTGGTATACGATACACAATGAATACATTTTTGGTATAAGTATGCCCATCTGATATTTGGGGTATACTAATTTTTGAAAGTTGAAGTCCACAAAGCATAAAATTAAGCACTTTAAAATGCATGGCTCTGTGACATTTGTGCGCTTATGGGTGTGTGACCACTACCTGTATCTAGTTTCAGAACTTTGCATTGCCCCATGGGTGTATATCTTGACCCCTCCTGCTTCATGATGAAGCCCATTAGAAGGCATCTGAGAACCAGAAGCCCCCGCCTGGAAACCCACAAGGCAGAGGCTCTGCCATCCTCTCCCTCTAAGGTTGGGTGGCCGCCACGAACTGGGTCAGCCCCAGGCCTCAGGCAGAAAACAATCCTGAGCGGACACGCGGGGCCCGCACCCTCAGGCAGAGGCACCTGCACTGGGGTCTGGAGGAAGGTGGTGCCATGCCCACCCCGGGGAGTCTGGCATCTGGTGGATGATTTAACCTGGTCCAGATCGAGGGCTGGCCTTTGTCTGGCTCCAGGAGGGACCCAGGCCCTGGGCATCCTGTCTCCTGGGATCACTGTCCGTGGGGCTGGGGTCCATCGGCGCCCCCAGTGGGGCTTTGGACTGAGTGGTGTCCACGCCCCCTCTGGAGGGGCTGTACACTTCCCTGCAGTAAATTGGGATCGTGAGAACAGAGCCCTTGAGTGCCTGGGGGAGTCCTCCCAGGCGGTTGTCCATCATGAGGGAGTTTCAAGGACCCCAGACTTGTCAGTCAGGGTCAGGATGGGGATATTCTTGGGGAAGGGAGTGTGCATGACATTGGAGGGCCCATGAGAAAGAGGATCCCTGCATCTACTACCCCACCAAGCACTAGGAGGGATGAGGCACCCCCCCCACACACAACCGACCCCACCTTGATAAGGATCCCCGGGTGATCCAAGCAGGGCAGGAGACACCTCCAGAGAAGGAAGGTTGGTGGAGGACCTTGGATGGCGCATCCAGGATTGCTGGAGACAGCAAGGCAGACAGGAGCCTTACGGTGGGGAAGAGAGGACCAGTGGCCTCCAGACAGGATGGTGGGGAGGACGTGCCTCTTGGGGTGCCAGCCAGGACAGGTAGTGCCCTGTGTGTCAAGGGACCACCAAGTCCTTTCCCTGTGACCTGAGTCCAGGCTCCTCACAGGCAGCCCCATGGGAGGTGGGGCTCCCATACACCTCTTGGCCCCCAACCCTGCCACCTGCTCAGGGTGACAGCTTCCTGTGGCTCCAATCTCAGGGCCACCTCCCTCCCTGCTGGCTCTTCAGCTCTGGTCCCTGGAGCTGCTCCCAGATCAGGTGCTGCTTCTCTCTACCGGCCCTCACCCTGGCACACACACCTCCATCCTGACACCTCCAGGGAAAGGGGGCACCCCGGCCAACGGAGACCCCATTTCTGCCTCACTCAGAGTTGGAGCTTGAGATAGAATTTGCATCCTGCTGCAGAAACACAGGGACGCAATGTCTCTTGCAGGTCCCATGGTCCTGCCTCTTAACTTACTGAGACCCAGTGAGCCAGGGACACAGAGTCCCCTTCCTGGATCCATGAGCGGCCCCCCACCGACTGCCCCTCCGCACAGAGTCAGGCTCCAGGGCCTTCGGTCCAGAGTTTGCCCAGAGTTTCAGAAAAGCTTGAAGGGAGGGCAGTGTGCTCAGTCACTGGGGCCGGGGAAGGGGGTGGATGCT
The DNA here is from genome assembly GCF_032405125.1 of Capricornis sumatraensis. Classification (NCBI taxonomy): domain Eukaryota; kingdom Metazoa; phylum Chordata; class Mammalia; order Artiodactyla; family Bovidae; genus Capricornis; species Capricornis sumatraensis. The sequence continues at coordinate 51,876,404 of NC_091085.1, read as the reverse complement.
GCCCACTGTGTGCCCAGCACACAATCCGTATGCTGGTACATCCCAAGCATCCAGGGCAGTCCTGTCTCCGGAGCTGCCTTCCTTCTGATTCTCAGTCTCTCCCTCTCTCTCTCCCTGTCTGTCTCCCTGTCTCCCTCTAGGAGATGAATGAGGCTGGCCGGCAATTAAGTCATAGTCACACAAGTAATGAGGAAATCCGACGAGACGTGGAGAACGCTCTCCAGCGATAAGGAACACGCAAGCATTTCACTAGCATTTAGCAAATTAGCTGCAGAAAATTGGATGTCAGAGGCGTGTCTCCTGAGACGTCAGTCAGGGCTTCAAGCTGGGGGAATGCAGCTGCCCCCCAATCAAGGGTTTCCCGTTGGACCAGGGGCCAGGGTAGGGGGTCTCCTCAGCACTGAGTCACCCTCCTCCGAGGGGGATCCTCGATTAATAGAAGCCACTCCTGCCCTGCGGCCTCAATCCCATCTTAGCAGCTGAGGGTGAGGTCACAGCCTGGTGCCCACCAGCTCAGGCTCCGCTCTGTGCGCAGAAAAGTTGCTTGGACCATCCAGGTCTCAGTTGTCTCATCCACAAAGCAGGCGGTTCCAGGAGCCTCAGCTGCTCGGGAAATCACCCTAAAACTTAGTGGCACAACAACATCGATTTCGCTCGAGAGTCTGTAGCCTAGGCAGGGCTTCGAGGGGACAGCTGGCCTCTGCTCGGCTTGGCAGGAGTTGGGGTGGCTGGAACCTCAGGTTGAGCTCCCCTGAGGCCTGGGGTGTCCTAGGGTGAGAGTGGGAGCGACTGAGCTGGTGTGTAGGGCCATCAGAGGCCATACAAGGCCTGGACCACTGACATTGTCGCAGGCTTAAAGGCTTGTCCAGGCAGATGTGCTGTAATAGGGAAGAATGTTTCTCACTGCACAATTCATCCATACCCATCATTGAACTTCAGTTATTACAGAAGCAGACGTAGGTGGGAAGGGAAAAGTCACATACAGAGAACCTGTGAGACTCTGAAATGATCAAGAAGGTTCCCAGGAGATGTCTTTGGGAGGCGGGGGACTGCACAGTGGGACCATCTGCAAAGCTTCTGCAAAGGCCTGGAGGTTGGCTGGTGGCAGTAGCTCACCTCTGCTGCAGAAAGCCACCAGGACACAGTGGGCATGAATGCTGTGTGCCAAGAAAACTCTCTACAAAAGCAGGAGGAAAAGTCAGTTTTCATTCTAATCCATGTCATCTAACTGTTTTATTGGGCTCCAAAATCACTGCAGATGGTGACTGCAGCCATGAAATTAAAAGACTCTTGCCCCTTGGAAGAAAAACTATGACAAACCTAGACACTGTATTAAAAAGCAGACATTACTTTGCCGACAGAGGTCCATCTAGTCAAAGCTCTGGTTTTTCCAGTAGTCATGTATGGATGACAGAGTTGGACCACAAAGAAGGCTGAGCACCAAAGAATTGATGCTTTTGAACTGTGGTGTTGGAGAAGACTCTTGAGAGTCCCTTGGACTGCAAGGAGATCCAACCAGTCAAATCCTAAAGGAGATCAGTTCTGAATATTCATTGGAAGGGCTGATGCTCAAGGTGAAGCTCCAACACTTTGGCCATCTGATGCAGAGAGCCAACTCACTGGAAAAGATCCTGATGCTGGGAAGGATTGAAGGCAGGAGGAGAAGGTGATGACAGAGGATGAGATGGTTGGATGACATCACTTACTTAATGGACATGAGTTTGAGCAAGCTCCAGGAGATGGTGAAGGCCAGGGAAGCCTGGCGTGCTGCAGTCCATGGGGTCGCAAAGAATAGGACATGACTGAGCCACTGAACAACAACATAGAAAACTCTCTACAAAAGCAGGGGGTCAGATCCAGCCTGCGGGCCACAGCTTGTCCACCCCTGGTCTAGCGACCTTCCTAGGTTATATCTGTGTCCAGGTCTTCATTAGTGGACATGACCAGGGACATAGTTCTCGTCCATGGAATGAAGTTGGTCTGTAGGAGGGACGGTCATATCCCTTCTGCAGGTGAAAGGGGCCAGCTTGGTATCATTTTGGGGGATTCGCTTCAATTCTCCCGATCGGCCTTCACTTGGGTTCCCCGGGAACTGTTTGAAGTCTTTCCAGCCCCTTCCTTAATCACTGGTTAAACAGACTTTGACAGAGGCTCATTTGTATCTGCAGGGGAGTTATATTTTCCCCTTTTTATAGGAGTTGTCCATTAACGGCCCCCGGGATGTCAGTCCCAGACTTGACCATGGTTACCAGCTCGATACACATCTGTCTCCTCCTCAGGATCCTTTAATTAAAAATGGCAGCATCACATTGTAAGTCCCATGAGCCCTTGCCTCCCCTCTGCCTGGGCCACGTACAGGCACAGCACGTGCACACAGCACTCTCTCTGACTGGCTGCCCCCAGTGTCCCCTGAGTTGTGATATATTGACTTTTCATTGAATGTCTGTCATTGCAGTATTGATTCTCCTTCTGTTTTTCTTCTTTAGGCTGTGCTCTGCAGCATGTGGGATCTTAGTTCCCTGAGCAGAGATCAAAACTGTGCCCCTTGCAGTGGAATCTTAACCACTGGGCTGCCAGAGATGTCCCTCCACCCCCACTCCCCCGGCCACCGCCGTCCTTTTTTTGACCCGTGAAAAGTATTTGTTCGCATTTCCAAGAGGCTGTGACAAATTTCTAGTATTCCTGGACACAACAGATTCTTGGGAAGTGGATTGAATATCAGATGCGTGACCAGGTGTTCTGCCAGGAGGAGGTGGCATTATCTGCTCTGTGACACTTTCTGTGTCCCTCACTCTGCATCCTTGCCACGCCCAGAGTAACTCCCATGTGCTGCCCCTGACCCTGTCACAGGGCAGGGGGCAGAGGGGAGGGATGGTCCCGAGTAGCGGGGCCTCCGCCTTGATGCCCCCACCCCCCAGGAAGTGGAGTTCAGAGAGGTGAGTTTTCACCCTGGAAATCCGAGTTTCTTACCAGAAACTTGGTCTCCTTTGTACCCCCTCCCCACCGCGTGGGACCTTCCGCTGTCTGCAAAGCCGTTCAGTGCTGCACCCCTTCCCCAGGAATCCTGGCTGGGGTATTGAAGCCCATCACACGCTATGCTGCGTGAGCCTCCCCAAGAAGGGTGCAGCCCAATAGCCCCTGGGAGGGTGTGTGCATTTCCCCACGGGGCTTCTACCCCTCCGGTTGCTGTCAGTGTGTAACAAACTGCCCCCAAACTCAGTGGTATGAAACAGCCCAAACACCCAAGTCCTTTGGGTCAGAAATTTAGATGGGGGCCCCTGGACAGCTCACTTAGCTCCACAGTATCTGGGGCCCCAGCAGAACGATGGAGTCTACAGCGGGGCCTGGTCATTTGGAGGCAGCCAGACTCCCGGGGCTGGTTCCTCAGCTCCAGGGGCCTCAGGAGTATGAATCCCACGTGGCAGGTGGGGCTCTGAGAACATGTGGATGCTGCTTGGCTTTTTAAAACTCAGCTCCAGAAATCTTCTGGGGCCACTGTCTATGCTCCCAGACTCAAGCGGGGAAGGACACAAACCTCAACTCTGAACTGGAAGGGTGTCAAACCGTGGAGCCTCTGCTGACCTTGGGCTGGGGGAGGGGAAGGTCCTTCCTCTTACAAGCACAGGGAGCAGGGCTGTGCATGGGGGAGCCATGGGCAAGTGACCTAGCCTGGCTGGGCCTCAGAGTCCCCATCTGTAAAGTGGGGACAAGAACAGCACTGATCTCATGAGAGATGAAAGCGAAAGTCGCTCAGTCGTGTCCGACTATTTGTGACTCCATGGACTGTAGAGTCCATGGAATTCTCCAGGCCAGAATACTGGAGTGGGTAGCCTTTCCCTCTCCAAGGGATCTTCCCAACCCAGGGATCGAACCCAGGTCTCCTGCATTGCGGGCGGATTCTTTACCAGCTGAGCCACAAGGGAAGCCCAAGAATACTGGAGTGGGTGGCCTATCCCTTCTCCAGTGGATCTTCCCAACCTAGGAATTGAACCGGGGTCTCCTGCATTGCAGGCAGATTCTTTACCAACTGAGCTATCGGGGAAGCCCCTCATGAGAGGTAAATGAAGAAATGTGGGGGAATTAATGTCCAAGGGCCGCATAACAAGCATCACAAACTTTGAGGCTTAAAACCACAGGAATTTATTCTCTCGTGGTTCTAGGGGCCAAAGGTCTAAGAGGCCATGAGGCCATGACCCCTCTGAGGTCCTAGGGGAGGGCCCTTCCTGCCTCATAGGGTGGCCGACAGTCCTTGACTGTGGCAGCCTGCCTGCCCGCCCAGTCTCTGTGGGAGGGGTGCTGTCTTCACATGACTTCTCCTTGTGTGTCTGTGTCTAACCTTATAAGGACTTCCTATATGGAATCCAGGGCTCTCCCTACTCCAATATGACCTCATCTTAACTACACCTGCAAAGGCCTTATTGCCAAACAAGGTCACCTTCTGATGTTTCAGTGGATGTGAATTTTGGGGAGATTCTGTTTGACCCATTACAGTGAAAATGTGTTGAGGAGACCTTGACCCAGCCAGTGCTCACCTGATGGTAACTAGTGTCCACCTCAAGGGATCAGTACTGTGTGGAGGTGGCCAGAGATGGTCATACTGGGTAAACAGACGCTGGGGCCTGGCCTCTCCTATCCCGGGACTGGTCAACTTTAGCCCCTTAAGAAATTTGGTTGGGGACTTCCCTGGTGGTCTGGTGGATAAGAACCCACTTGCCAATGCAGGGGACACAGGTTCGAACCCTGGTCCGGGGAGATCCCACACGCCACAGGGCAACTACTGAGCCTGTGTGCCTAGAGCCTGTGCTCAGAAGCAAGAAGCCACTGCAATGAGAAGCCGGAGCACCACCGCTAGAGAAAGCCCACCATCGAAGACCCAGTGTAGTTATAAATAAATGTCATTTTAAAAAAGAGATCTTGCATATGCTCATATCTACTTTTAAAAAAACATATACACGCATATGCCTAAAATATCACTTTAAAAATACCCAAGAAATGATTTTGTTGTTGTTCAGTTGCTAAGTCGTGTCCAACTGACATGTGTTGTCCAGGGACTGCAGCGTTCTCAGGCTGCAGGTTGATTAGAATTTCAGCTGGTGCTTGGGCACCTCTGCAGAGGTGGCAAGAGAGCCCGGGGCCCCATAGATGAGGGAGGCGTGGGGCTGGGTTTTGATTTCCCCAGGGGATGACAGCTCCAGTGGCAGGGAGCTCGGGGCCTTGCTGGAAGGTGGCCTGACTTCAGCAGGAGGACCTGATGGGACAGGAGGCCAAGTACAGCTCTTCTGCTTTGGGCCCATAAGTCAAGAGCAGAACCAAGCAGGGCTTTAACTTCAGGTCAGAAGTAAAGTCGGCTTCAGTTTAGGATAACTGAGGGAGGTAGCCACCAGAGGCCTGGTTGGCGTGGGCCAAGGGGGCAACCAGGCTGGGCACCCCCAAAGGTGTGCCTTGATGGGCACTAAAACGCTGCTACCACCTGTCTTCCAAGTTGTCTTCCTGGCCTGTGGTTGGCATCAGCAAGGTACAGGATTGGCTACTCAGATGCAAATTCTCCTTGAAGGGAAGATACAAGGCTCCCTCATCCACCATTAACAGGGGCTTGATCCATTTATCACATCTTGCGGTGGGTAGAGCTGTGTCCCCAGAAAGCTGCTGCTGCTGCTGTTGTTGTTGAGTCACTCAGTTGTGTCTGAGTCTTTGTGACCCGTGGACTGCAGCACTCCAGACGTCGCCGTCCTTCACCATCTCCCAGAGCTTGCTCAAACCCATACCCCTCGAGTCGGTGATGCCATCCAACCACCTCATTCTCTGTTGCCCCCTTCTCCTCCTGCCCTCAATCTTTCCCAGCATCAAGGTCTTTTCCAGTGAGTCCGCTCTTCACATCAGCTGTGTCCACGTCCTAAGCCTGGAACCTCATGGGGCAAGTGGGGTTCAGTTAAGGATGTTGAGGTAGGGGTCTGCTCTGGTTGGTCCAGGGCCCCCATGGATCACAAGGGTCCTTCTGAGAGGAGGAGGGCCGGAGTTAGAACGCTGAGGAAAAGAGACATTAGCAGAGGCTGGAGGGAGGTGCTTTTGAGGGTGGAGGAAGGGGCTGCCAGCCCAGGGCAGCGGGCACCTCCTGGAAAAGGCAGGGAGCAGAGGGGCCCAGCTTCCACGTCATCTGGGGCCTGTGGGGATTCTGGCGTGAGACAATGAGCACAGGCCTTCTCATGCATAGGCTGTGGCACCTGCCGTCGGGAGGGGTGAGGGCAGCCCCCCAGCCTCCCCACAACCCAACCTCACTCTTCACTGTGTCCCCCACTTTCCTGCCTTTGTTTGAGGGACACAAAAGCTGCTTTGTAAGCATTTATTTATTTATTTGGCGGTGCTGGGTCCTGGCTGCGACCCACGGGATCTCCCATCTTCATTGTGGCATGCAAGATCTCTTAGTTGCCACACATGTGGGAATCTAGTTCCCTGACCAGGGATCGAACCCGGGTCCCCTGCACTGGGAGCTCGAGTCTTAGCCACTGGACCACCAGGGAAGTCCCCGGAGAAGCTGCTTTTGCAGTAAGCGATTCTCTGATGGCAGCAGCCTTGGACCAGGGTCCCTGGGCAGGGAGGGCCTCAGCAAAGCTGTCCTCCATGCCCCTCCCACCTCCAGACAGACCAGCATGTCCCTGGTCCGTCTGTCTCCATGGCCCCATCAAGGAAACCTCAGGAAATGGCTGTACAGTCCAGCTCTTCGATGTCTGTCTCCATGTGCCCTGGGCTTCGGGACTCAGAAGCTTGTGGTCTGAGTTCCAGTTTGGAAGCGGGGCTGGAGACAACTCCTCCAGCGAAGATCCCCTGGAGGAAGCTACGGCAACCCACTCCAGTATTCTAGCCTGGAGAATCCCATGGACAGAGGAGCATGGTGGGCTACAGTCCTTGGGGTTATAAAGAGTTGGACATGACTGAAGCAACTTAGCATAGTGACAACTTGGCTCCTTTGTCCCAAGGCATGTGGCTTTTCAGCAGGGGACAGTAGGACCCTACCACCAACCTCCTTCCTGGACTCAGGCAGCCTCGGGCTGACCACTCAGCACTGCCTGCGGGACTGCCGAGGTCCAGCCTCAGCAGGGTCCAGGGATATCCTCAGGATGGACGACGTCGGCGAATAAAGAAAGATAGATAAAGAGGTAAGAAAAGAGACATGGGGTGACCAGGCTTCTTCGGTGAGCAAGGCCCATTTACTTTATTCTTCTCGGGGCTTTTATACCCTGAGTTATACATACAGAAAGGTGAAAAATTCAGAGTCAACTCAACATTCCGTCAGTAGTAACTTTTATCGACATCAGGTTCCTTCCTGCAAAAGTCTTGTTTTCTGTACATCATCTTTTATTCTGGAGGCCTGTTGATATTCCATGACCTCCTTTTGATAAAGGGTGGTCAGCCAGAACACCAGAACAATGATTTTCCCTTAAAGTATTTCTTCTTAAATTCTTAGCCTGTGTCACAGTTAAAGTACAGAGTTACACTTTTATGGAGCAAAGATTCAGCGGGTTACAGCAAAGAAAGAACTTATTAACTCAAAGTCTAATGTTGCTAATGCTAAGGCTATTACTTGTTTCTTCTACATCCTGACTATATGCACTCCCAGGAACACAATGGGTAAGCGATGTGAGAACTTGGCAGCAAGCATTGCATAGGCTCAACAATGTTGCAAGAGTCTGGATAAAGCTGCCAAGTAAGCTAGAATGCTAACAGGGGGTTTGAAACACTCCTTTCATGCCCAGGAGATTTAGAAACTAAAGCCCTAAGTTAACTCTTTCCAGAGAAATGTGGTCGAGGCAGCCCCCTGTTAATGTCAGAGGAGTTGATGAAAGGCATAAAATAGTAAGACATATTCTGGGTTGGGGGTAGATGCTCGAGCAAGTTCAGGGGGTCGCTTGAGTCCTGATCTCGCCTTTGCCCATCAGGCCTCTTCCTCATGACCTTTGCCACGGGTGGGATTCTCCACGCTGGCTCCCAGTACAGGACCACTTTCTGAACCAGGCAGGACCCTCTGGAAGCAAGTGAGGGCCACCTTGAGCCGGTTTGTATCCACAGAAGCCCAAGGCCACATCACTGGGAAGACAGTGTTGGAGTTTCCTGTGGCTGCTATAGGAAATGAAAGGCTTGAGATGACACAGATGTATTATCCTATAGTCTGCAGGACCAAAGTCCACAGAGTCTTGCTGGATGAGATCAAGGTGTGGGTCAGTTGGTCTCTCTGGGGCTCCGGGGAGAATCGCTCCCTGTGTTCTCTTTTAGAGGCGCCTGTGTCCCCGGGCTCCCGGCTCCTCGCTCCAACTCAGAGCTCGTGACTCCAACCTCTGCTTTCATCCTCAGGTCCGCTTCCTTGCGCTGACCTTGGGCCCGTCAATTACCCAGGACAAGCTCCGTATTGCAAACCCCTTAATTTAATCTTGTCGGTAAAGTAATTTAAAACAAAATAAAATTTTTTATTTATTTATTTTGGCTATGTCGGGTCTTAGTTGAGGCACGTGGGTTCAGCTGCATGTGGGATCTTAGTTCCCCAACCAGAGGTCAAACCCGAGTCCCCTGTATTGGAAGGCAGATTCCCGGTGAGGGGCCAGCCTCCCCGGTGGCTCCTAGGAGCAGGTTACAGCTAGGCCACCATCACCAACAGTACCTCAGAGGAGATAGCATGTCACTTCCAAGATTCAGCATGAAAGACCACAGCCTCAGTCTTCAGGGTCCTCTCTCCATCACTCACTCCTGGGTCACCAGCTGCCAGGCTGCAAGGAAGCTCGGCAGCCTGGAGGAGAGCCACGTGAGATGTCCTGGAAGAAGAAGGTCGGAGGCCAGGTGGCCAGGTGCACACAGGATCCAGGAGGTGTCTCGGGGGGTGGTCTGTGGGGCAGATAGAGGGGCTTGGCCAGCACCTTCGGTCAGGACTAGGAGCAGGACCCTCTGGGTTGGCTCTGCACTGCTGCCTGATTCCAGAGCTGGTCATTTTTATTGGTTGTAGCAACTGCACTCTGAGGAAAAATTACTGTGCTGTGAAATATTTCCCCTTGCCTCTGCAGTCAATTTCGGCTTCATTTAAAATTCAATAATGGCATGGCCATCTTCCCGGGCAGTGGCGGTAATCGCCTTTGGTGGCTGGAAATGCAGACTTAGGAGACCGGCAGGGCTCTATCACGCCCTCCCCAGCCACTGCCCCACTTCTCCTGTGCCTGGGTGAGACCTGTGAGGGTCCCAGGGGGCTGCTAGAGGGTCATGGTCTCGAGTGGCTCCTGGGAAACCCTGTACTCCAATTCCTTCACTGTCCGGCAACGGGATTGCTTATTAATATTTCAGAGAAGACTGGGAATCCTCTCTGAGTTTGCAGTTTATTTCACTTGGACCACAGAGCTGACCTCGTTCATTTGCTCTGGCTGCAAACGCAAGGGCTCCAGGGGGCGTCTGGGCAGGCTTCTGGCTCCATCTGCTCTGTCGGTGCTTTTCTCTCCTGCTCCCAGGATCTTGCTCTCTCTCTGTATCTGTTTCCCTCCACAAGTTCTCCCGGCTCTGCGCCCCCTTCCTTGCTCCCTCCTCCCTCTGACACCCCACTTGGCTGCATCCACCCAGCCAGGGGCCTTCTAAGGGGTGGTGTGATTGCAAATTCACCTCTTGGCAAGTGGGAGGCACTTTGATGCCTTTTAATTTCCTTTTCCTGAAAACATGCGTGACTCACATGGGGGCATTGATGGGCTCAGGTCCCTCTGGCGATGATGGCAGGGTGCTGTGGACAGGTGGAAGGGGGCTTTCTGCTAGTTGGGTGGAGGTGGGTGGGTGCTGAAGGAAGACCTCAGAGCTCTAGAGCAGTCACCACTGTCATATCTCATCTCCCTCCACACATTTGCGATGTCCCCTGAGTCTAAATGCCAGCAATTCACTCACAAAAACGGGTGCTGTGCAGAACTGACCCACAGAGGCTGGTCTCTGAGCTCAGCCAGTGCCTGGCCAGGCAGGAACAGCAGGCAGCCACTCCCAGCAGATACTATGCTGAAGGTTCAGGGTGTCGCAGTATTGCTCACAGAGCCAAAAATTGTTGCCGTGTCTGCTTGGCAGACTTGTGGCTGAGAAGCAGCAAGACCTCTGGAGTTTGATTATGACCCATCTCTGATGGATAAATGGCCAGGGGCTGGCCGCACCTACCCCATCAAGGGCAAACACTTTGAGGGGTCCCAGAGACTTGCAGAGACTGATCCCTGCCTCTAGGACATCCTCAATCATTGCTCAGCATGTTAAGTCCAGGACTGTACCCTCCTGGGGACCACAAAGCCCATCTCTGCCCCACAGGGCCCAGCAGAGAGTCTGGGTTGGAGATGTGTGAGGACTGGGGTGTCCCTGCCCCCACCCCCAAGGCTCTGTACTACCTACTGTAAGCAAAGGGAGCCTTTTCAGTGTACAGGGCTCAGGTGGGAGACAGGGCCGAGCAGAGGCAGTGCATGGGCTGGGGGAAACCTGATCCTTCATTTTTGCTTCTGGATCCAACTGTACCTGAAGCTGAACCCACACCTTCCTCCAAGAAATCATATGAAAATGCTTTGGTTCTGCAGCGTAGGGGACCCCAAGACTACACTCAGGTTTGACAATTCATGAGAAGGGCTCAGCATGGCTCAGTGAAGCCAGAGGACTCATGATTTACTTCAGTGAAAAGCCCGGACTACAAATGTGACAGGAAGAGCAGTGCATGGGGCCAGCTCAGGAGACCAGCCACCAGCTCCCGCCGCCCCCTCCCAGGGGTCACGTGGGTAGTGCTGAGCTCTCCTAACTGTGACATGCGACAGCGTGTGAAGTGTGGCCAACCAGGGGGCTCACCCCAGCCTGGGGGTCCAGGAGTTTTACTGGAGCTTGGCCACTTAAGATGACTACGCACATGGCTGACCTATCTTGCCCCCAGAGGTCAAGCTGATACCACACGACCCAAGACCCCCAAGTAAACAAAGACACTGATTGGACAGGACCTAGGGCCTGAGGTCACTTCCTAGGAGCTGGTCTAGGGCCAGCTCTCACTTTGAGCACAGCTAGTCTTTTACTACACAGGGTCTTCTTGAGACACTGGAGCAAAGGTGCACAGCCAGGCAGCCTCACCAGTCTTGGGCACATCACTGGATCCATCCAGCCCCTAGATCGAGCCACGCCTGAAGCCAGAACCATATATTTTTTCCTCACTTCTGAGCCAAATTTTCCCTTTATCATTTGAATCGGTGTGAAGAGCTTTTCTATCTTGATTAATTTGTCCCTAGAGCCCAACGTTATGCAGTTTCTGAGGAAGTGTGGTCTAAACCTGCCCACAAGTTCTCTGTCATACTTCCCACCCAGGCTGCATGACTAGCAGGGGTCCCATGTTGGGGATCTCACAGTCAGGAACCCCACAGGCAGTGGCGGCTCAACCACACCCAGCCCCATGAGCCATTGTTGAGAAGCTGGGTCGGCTGGGCTCTGGGGAAGGGATGGTCATTGTGGGCGGGATGTAGGGGCTGACCTGTCCTCAGGGCTGGGCTGGCCACGGTGGGGCTGGTGAGTACTGAACCGCTGCCCCCGTGTGTCCCACGCCTCGGAGCCTTGCCGCAGGCTCAGGCGTCTTTGTGAGGACTTGTGATTTCCCTGGACTGCGGGCGGGGGTGTGGTATGATGAGGTGGGGGTGTGGGTCTGGAACCTCGGCTTCCCACTCATCATGCGATGGCTCAGCTGAGTAACCAGAGCCGAAACAGCCCCTGCCCACAGGCTCGGTGGCAGTCCTCAAGCCATGTGTGTTCTGGGAGCGGGAGGCAGGGAGCAGGATTCACCAGCTGAGGGCAAGGGGTGTAGGGCTGGGAGGGACCCTAGTCTGACCGCATGGAGCCGCCAGCAAAGCTTGCCCGTCACCTGAGGCCGGGAGCTGGTGGCTGGTGACTGTGGTCACAGACCTGATCTTGCCACTGATGGGCCGGGAGCTCGGGCCTCGGCTGTCCCCAGCCAGAGGTTCCTCCTCCTCCTTCCAGCCAGACTTGGAGAGCGCCCTGTCCGCATGCGGAGGACAATGCCCGCTCCTTGACTTCGGCCACAGTCTGGCCCCCAGGAGGCTCGTAAGCTTGTCAGCTGAAGTATGTCCACCTGGCGCTTCAGCCTGACCTGTCTGATCAACCTTCAGATTCTCCCCTGGTGGGGAAATTATGTTCCCAGTGATTTAGCTGCTGAGTTGAAAAATAAAATTTAATACTTTCTCATAAAACACACCTGGCGTCCTTGGCAGGCAGGGCTGTCAGAGGAGCCGGTTCGGAGGCTCTGACCTGGATAAAGGCTTGTTCAGCTGGATGGAGAGGGGGTCACCTTCTGGGGGTCCAGACACAAGGTGCAGATGAGGTAGGCGTGAATCTTCAGGAAGATGGCCCCGCATGGTCAGAGCTGGCTCCTGGTGGTGTGGGCCTGGACTAGCATTTGGGAACCCAAAGACCACGGATGGCATGGGGCTGGATGGGGACTGGGGATGGAGGTGCGGCAGACTGGTGGGAACCGGGATGAACACCCTCCGGGCCTGCACTTAGGATCTCTCCCCTTATATTCATTCATTCATACATTTAATTATTCCTTCATTCAAGACTTACTGGCACAACCATGAGTCTGAGGCATTGCAGAGATGAGGCTGCAGCCCAAAGTCCCTGCCCTCCTGGGGCTTGTATTCTAATCGAGGCCGACAGATGGCAAATGAGACAAAATTTTTTAAATGTTCAGTGTTCCAGAAGGCAGTGAAGGGAGAGAGCACTGGGGCAGAGACAGGAGGTGAAGAGGGAGCCCTGGAGCCTGGGGGGCAGGGTGAGGGAGTGGGGAGGACTCCCGGGGCAGGGACCTCTTGGAGGCTGGAGTGACTGGAAGTGGGGCTGCAGGCTGGAGCTCTGAACATGAGGTGGGGAGACCACTGGAAGCACAGGGGGATCTCCGTTTTGGGGGAAAAGGAGGGGAGGGTCTTGGGGAGGTTCGGGCAGTTCTCAAGCCAGTGCACTGGGATCAGCTTTCCCCCAGCAAGTAGCCATGTTGGTGACTATCCCTGTGTGTTCTCAGCTGTCAGCTGCAGAACCAGGCTTCACCCCGGGGGTGACTCAGCACAGGCAGAGGTGGGGGCCTCTGTTCTAAGGCTGAGCTCTGGTCTGCAGTATCATGGCTGTCTGGGCACAGGCTGAAATGGAATTTCCAGACACAGAGTATTGCATAAGGGAGTGAGTTTATTAAGAACAAAGAGCAGAGATAATGTGGGCACTATGAGCACAGAGCGCTGACCTCCTGACAGGCCAAGCAGCGTCGACTATTAGAATAGTGGGCCAGCTCAAGGGAGAGCCAACCCCTTTTGTGGGTTGTGTGTGGGCTGAGTCACTCAGTCGTGTCTGACTCTGCGACCCCGTGGACTGTAGCCTGCCAGGCTCCTCTGTCCTTGGGATTTCCCCGGCAAGAATACTGGAGCAAGTGGCCATTTCCTTCTCCAGGGGATCTTTCCAACCTAGGGATCAAAGCCGTGTCTCCTGTGTCTCCTGCACTGGCAGGCGGGTTCTTTACCACTAGAGCCACCTGGGAAGTCCCCTTTTGTGGGTTAGCAGCCACTGTTTATAGCCCAGGACAAAGAAAGCTCCTGCTGAAAGGGCGGCATCAGGTGATTGGTTTGGGCACTGTAGGTTGAGTACCGGGGTGGGTATTTTTGCCTGACATGGGGTCAGGGAGCTAGCCAGTAAGGATCAGGGATCTTTTGGTAGTGGTTACAATGGGTCTCAGAAGCTTCCCAGGTGGCTCAGCAGTAAAGAACCCACCTGCCAATGCAGGAGACATAAGAGACACGGGTTTGATCCCTGGGTCAGGAAGATCCCCTGGAGGAGGGCACAGCAGCCCACTCCAGTGTTCTTGCCTGGAGAATCCCATGGACAGAGGAGCCTGGCGGGCTACAGTCCGTGGGGTCGCAAAGACTCGGACATGACTGAAGCGACTTAGCATACACACACAATGGGGCTGGTTCTGGGCCCCGCTTCTGTGACCTTGGTACAAGGCTTTGCACCAGTGGCCTTGGGGTAGGACTCTACACCTGGATCAGTGTGGGGTGGGGTTAAGTGGAAGCTCACATCTCAGGTTCTTCTCACTGTCTCTGGACCCAGCAGCCTCCTGTGCAAAGCCCATGGCTGGAGCAGAAGTGGGACAAGGCCTTTCAGTCACCCTGTGTGATGGCACAGGTCAAGGGACACGGCAGGAGAGAACGAGGGTGGGATTTCTCCCAGTGCACTTTTGTAGCAGCAGAGGTGGGTCTGGATCTGGGGAACTTGCTTAGCACTGATGCGCTGGGTGTTCTTTCTATTGCAAAGGCTCTGGGTGCTGGTCGCTGCCCTGCAGGTGGCCCTGCCTTCCCGCCCTGGGCCCTCCAGGCCCTCAGCTCCTCCACCCTCTGAGCTGAGCTGCCAGAACACTCTTTGGGGTGGGGAGCCTGCCTTCTCTATCTCACAGGCTTCAGAGCATCTGTTTGCCCCTCCAAATCCGCTCCCATCCTGCCCCCTCAGGGGCTATACCCAGGGCTCAGTGGGGATGGAGTGTGTGTGAGGGGGTGCCTCTCCCCAGCTCCCTCCACCGCAGAGAGGCCTCAGGCTGTCCCTCAACTGAGGAAGGTAAGGGACCCCAGTCCCAGGAGACATTGGTGGCCCCTGGCAGGGCTCTGAGGCCCTGACAGAGACCGGGACCTCCCACCCCTCACCCCGCTCTGCCCTGCCTCAGTCCCTGCAGCCCTGGAGTCATTGCCTGCCCTGTCCACACAGTCTGGGCGGAGGAGACAGGGCGCCCCTCACAGTCCCAGCTCAGGGCCAGAGCCCCCAGCCTGGGGTGCTTTGTCACAGGAACCGCAGGGAGCTCTCAGAGACCCTGCAGTGCCCAGGTGGGAGACGGCACCAACAGCAGATGGGGGGGAACCTGGGTCTGGATCCCAGCTTTTGGCCTGGATCCAGGCTGGCATCTCTGAAGCTGGGGAGAGGGTGTGAGTGCCAGGAGGAGTGTCCATCCGTCTCCCATCAAGCGGCCTGGGCGGGGGTCCCCCGGGCACACTGGTGATTAGTGAGCTTTCATTCCTGAACTTTCTCCTTGTCCAGAAGTCTGGGTTATTAATGGACACTGACAGGCTTTAGCATAATCAATGAAGCAGAAGTAGATGTTTTTCTGGGGTTCCCTTGCTTTTTCTATGATCCAACGAATATTGGCAGTTTCTCTGGTTCCTCTGCCTTTTTTTTAACCCAGCTTGTACATCTGGAAGTTCTCAGCTCACATATTGCTGAAGCCTAGCTTGAAGCATTTTGACCATAAACTAACTTACTAGCATGTGATGGGCTTGCTAGATGCTGGGCTGGCCCCGAAGAAGGGCACACTTGTTACATAGCATTGAGATGGACTGATACCAGACCCTCACCTCTGCCCTCTGGGGCTCCAACCCCAATACAAGCACTCACTCTTCCTTTTCAATTAATAGATTATTTTAAAGAGCGATTTTAGGTTTATAGAAAAAACTGAGAAGGAAGTACAAAGAGTTTCTATGAATGCCCATTGTTAACCCCTTGCAGTCATTGGTATATCTGTTACAATCTGTTAAACTGAGCAGGCAACACTGACTCATGTTAATAACTGAATTCTGCTGTTCACATCAGCAGAATTCACATCAACACCCTCTCGGTGCTGCACATCCATGGGTTCTCTGAATGCACAATGCCACCTCCCCGCCACTGTCCCACATGGAAGAGTTCTCTGCCTTGAAAGGTCCTGATTCCTTTCTAAAAATGAGATATAATTCACTTATTAGGAAACGCACAGAGAAATGTTCAGTTCAGAGTTCTGATGACTGTCTATACCCAGGTAACACCCACTCTAGCAATATATTTGGAGAGTGTGCCCACTTCTTCTGGGAGTTCAAAAAGTCTCTCCCAGTTCCTTTCTTTTCCCACCATCAACATCCCAACAGTGGGCAGATGCTTACTCCTCCCCAGTTCTCAACATTCAGAAAACTAAGATCATGGCATCTGGTGCCATCCCTTTATGGCAAATAGATGGGGAAACAGTGGAAACAGTGACAGACTTTATTTTCTTGGGCTCCAAAATCACTGCAGATGGTGACTGCAGCCATGAAATTAAAAGACGCTTGCTCCTGGAAAGAAAAGTTATGACCATTCTAGACAGCATATTAAGAAGCAGAGACATTACTTTGTTAACAAAGGTCCATCTAGTCAAGGCTATGGTTTTTCCAGTGGTCATGTATGGATGTGAGAGTTGGACTATAAAGAAAGCTGAGCACAGAAGAATTGATGCTTTTGAACTGTGGTGTTGGAGAAGACTCTTGAGAGTTCCTTGGACTGTGAGGAGATCCAACCAATGAATCCTAAAGGAGATCAGTCCTGAATATTCATTAGAAGGACTGATGCTGAAGCTGAAACTCCAATACTTTGGCCACCTGATGCGAAGAACTGACTCATTTGAAAAGACCCTGATGCTGGGAGGGATTGGGGGCAGGAGGAGAAGGGGACGACAGAGGATGAGAAGGTTGGATGGCATCACCGACTCAATGGACATGAGCTGGCGATGGACAGGGAGGCCTGGCGTGCTGCAGTCCATGGGGTCACAAAGAGTTGGACATGATTGAGTGACTGAATTGAATTGAACTGAATCCCCAAATCCAGGCTTCCCTGGTGGCTCAGATGGTAAAGAATGTGCCTTCAATGCAGGAGACTCAGGTTCGATTCCTGGGTCGGGAAGATCCCCTGGAGAGGGGAATGGCAACCCACTCCAGTATTCTTGTCTGGAGAATTCCATGGACAGAGGAACCTAACAGGCTACAGTTCATGGAATTGCAGAGAGTTGGACATGACTGAGTGACTGAGCAGGCAAACCCCAAATCCATCTTCCTTTTCCCACCTCCAAGCCCCCACCCCCAAGCCCCCACCCCCTCTGGCCTAAGGGAGCGTAAAAGGCCACCTCCATCTCCTACTTCCTCTTTGGGACCTCTGGCCCCCAGCAGTGGTCCCTAAGCAGCAGGGCCACCTTTGCAAAAGGCTGCTAATATCACACGCTGCTCAAATCCCACCAGCAGCCTCTTATCACCCTTGAACAAAATTCCAGCTCCTCACTCTGAGTCCCAGACCCTGCATGACCCTCACACCTTGCTCTCACGACCCCCTCCCCCGGCACTGCTTCTCAGACCTGTTGGTCTCTGTGTCCTTCAGACACATGCAGGTGGTCCCTACCCCAGGGCCTTTGCACCTGCACTGCCCACTCCCATAGTGCCCTGTGGTGGGTTGAAGGGCATCCTCGGAATTTATGTTGAGTCCTAACCCTCAGTAGGGCTTCCCAGGTAGCACCAGTCGTAAAGAGCCTGACTGCCAACGCAGGAGACTTAAGAGACATAGGTTTCAATCCCTGGGCCAGGAAAATTCCCTGGAGGAGGGCATGGCAACCCGCTCCAGTACTCTTGCCTAGAGAATCCTATGGACAGAGGAGCACGGTGGGTTACAGTCCATGGGGTCTCAGAGTCAGACACAACTGAAGCGACTTAGCACAGCATGGTAACCCCCAGTACCCATTAAAACTAACTCCCCAGCCCCTGGTGCCCATCCTTCCACTTTCTGTCTCTGTGACTCTGACCTCTCTAAGGGCCTCATTTAGATGGAAGCATGCAGGATTTGTCCTTCTGGGGCCAGTTTATTTCACTTAATGTAGGAAGCTGCTAACTTTTCTGCTAGGCATAAACTTCAAAGTTCCAAAGAAAGGTCAGAGGATGCGGTTCAACGCCACGAAAGATCCTCTTGCCCTGCCTAGAGCAAAACCCCAGGAGGTGTCAGGGGTCCCTCCCTGGACTGTCCTTCCTCACTTGGGTCTGACAGATTCTGCTCTTGGTCAGCTTGCCCTGATGTCCCCGCTGCAAGCCCCAGGCTTAATGTCCAGGCAAAGAGCCTGGCCTTCCAGGACAGGAGTGCAGGCACTGCTGATACAAGGACCCCACACGCTGCAGCCAGATTTAAGCCGCAGAGAAAGCGGATGCTCTGCGGTCACTCCGGGCCGGGTTGGGGGGCACTCTCCACCATCTGTCTCCCCCACTGGGACTGATGCTCCTCCTCATGGCAGGGCTCTGCTCCCAGGCCTGGGGCCCTAGCAGTGGGTGCAGCAGGCCTCCCAGGTAGGTCACAGCCTCCCTCTCTCTCTCTCTGTGCTTTGTTCTGTCTCCTGCCCAGCCCGCCTCCCCTCTCTGCTCGTCTTTGGAACCGGTGTTAGTTTCCTAGGGCTTCATAACAAGTTGCCGCAAGCCAGACGACTAAACAACAGAACAACAGAAGTGCAATCTTCTGCGGCTCCGGAGGTCAGAGGTCAGAAACCAAGTCTCCTGAGATGTGAGAAGGATCCTGCCAGCTTCCGGTGTGGCCAGGAGCGCCTGGCCTTCCTGGGCGTGCAGCTGCATCATTGCAAAGGCAGAGGGGCCTCTGAGTCTCTGAGGCTTGAACCCTTCCCCAGGCCCAGTGGGGGTGGCTGTCAGTCCCTGGGGGGTGGAGGCAGAGGACAGCCTGGCATCCACCCTGGCCTGGATGGAGAACTTACATACAGGCTTGGCGGTCACTGAGTACAGACACCTGGATGGATTCCATCAGCAAGCCCCCCCTACCCCCCGGAATTGATTTTGAGTTACATTTTGTTTCTTTCATCGCCATCAATACTTGGGCCCGGTTCTCATCAGAGGAGGCTACCTGAGTGTGGCTGAGTGACGGCGGCCCCAAAGAAATGGATGCCAGATGCCTCTGCAGAGAGACCACATCTGACATTTTCCCACAAACACCCCCATATGAAATGCCCGCTTGGGGGTCCTTGGCAGTCTCTCTTCCCAGGTCCTCCCCACAGCTAGAGCTCACCTTCTACCAACTGGGAGGAAAGCACTGATGTGGGAGTGACTTTGGGTTACAAGTCACCACTCAACCCAGACTGGCCTAAATCCTTAAGGGAATTTTTGGCCTCATACAACTGACGAGTCCAGAGGTAGATGGGCTTAGGGGAAACATCTGTCGGGATTCTCCAAAAAGCAGCAGTTGTGTCTGACTCTTTGTGATCCTATGGACCATAGCCTGCCAGGCTTCTCTGTCCGTGGGATTCTCCAGGCAGGAATTCTGGAGTGGGTTGCCGTGCATTCCTCCAAGGGAATCTTCCCAATCCAGGGATCGAACTCGAGTCTCTTAAGTCTCCTTCATTGGCAGGCAAGTTCTTTACCACTAGCGCCACTTGGGAAGCCTACTTTGCATATGAGACCAGAGCTTGTGTGCACATCCTCTTTTGTCGGGGATCCTGGGACAACAGCCCACGAAGATGCCCATGTCCCAAACCCCAGATCCTGCGAATGTGGCACCTCACAGGGCTCAGCCGATGGGATCAAGTGAAGGACCTTGAGGTGGGGAGGGTATGCTGGGTGATCTGAGGGCCCCACGTAAGGCTCCCACAGGGACCTGAAAACCTGAGCACTCTCTTGGCTCTGGTCAGAGGGTGGCTGTGGGGAGAACCTCTGCCTTTGGGGGAGGGCCATTGCAGAAAGAAGGCAGGTAAGCCGACACTGCCTGCAGAAAGCAGAACCACCCACCTCTGCTGTGGTGGGAATGAGGGGGTAGAAGCTGCTGCCCTGCCTGCGGCCCTCTGGGGACATTGTGTGTTTGCAAGGGGCAGGGCAACCTGCATGGGGCGGGCGGGTGCTAATGAGGGAGGAAGTGGACAGACAGTGGGAAAGGATGCACGCAAGGGGTGAGGCAGAGACCCCCAGGGACACGGGCTGCTGTGGAGAGCCTGTTGGACCTGGCCAGACCACCAGCGGGAGGGGCTGCAAACTCATGAGAACCTCAACCTGACCAGCTCCTCTGGAAGTTGTTAAAGCTCTCTGTTCCATTGAGAAATAGCAGCCATGCATGACAGTTGCCCCTGGTCACTATTTGTACCAGCAGCTGTGACTCCCTTCGGATGTCCAGGGAAAAATTCATTTGTTTCCGGGGCGCTGTGGCAGAGCTGGCCAACCCTGCTCGGGACACATGTCAGCACAGGAGTCTTCTGCTGCCTTGGGGGTCTGGGGCCACGCCCTCTGCTTATGTTGAGGGTCCATGGGTCCTCCTCCACACCCTCTACTCTTGGAATGGGGCCTGTCTTCCCTGGGGTACACTTTCCACAATTCACAAACCACCAGGGCAGCAGGCAGGGGCTGTAATGTGGGTTTACTCCCAGATCCCTTAGAACCACTGGTATGAGACCATGCTGTAGATAAACTTACCCAGCCCTCTTTTGTCTGGCTTTCCTCAGCTATTAATATTAAACCAACAAACTTATCATCAGACTCTCTTGCAGCTGGGTTGGCTGTGTGAAGAAGATTTACCCATGAGACAAAAAGCAGTTTCCCGAGGACTTCTGGAAAAGTCTTTGTCTTTCTGATATAGGCTTCTGCTTTATCCTCCTTCCCTTTACTCTTCCTTATTGCCTAGAATGTGTATGCAATGGCTGGAGTTGCAGCAGCCCTCTTGAGATCATCAGGAAAAGATAAGGGAATCAGAGACATTTGGTTGTGATTTTCTTGAAATGCTTCCCTGGTGGGTACATATATGAGAAAAATAAAGCTCCTAATCTGTTTAAGGCACTGTTTTCTTCTGGTGTACCATTTCTTGCAGCTGAATGTGGTCCTTATCTATCCCCACTCACAAAGGGGTCTCTGCTTTCTTTGGCAAGGACACATCCATGCTCCCACAAATAGGACCAGATTTCTGAATCATAAACAAATGACTAGAGGATAAGCATAATTTTGTATGAAAAGGATTTGTTAGAGAAAGGAAGTCTGACCCAGGAAGGCAGAAGCTGAAGGAACTTGATCTGCTGGCTTGCAGTTGCTTCTCCTCTGAGTTTAATTAGGACTCCCAGCTCAGTTGGTAGATGTGTGCTTCCTTTTTAGTGCCTTCAAACAGGATGGTGGATTAAATGCCCTGTGAAAGGAGTGCATTAAAAAATAAAAAAGCAAGATGTCAGTGGAGACCCTGCTGTTGTTTGATGTAAATGTTAGGAAAAGAGCTATGTTCAGCATTCACCCCAGGGAGAATATTGTACTTCTTTAGAGGAAAGGCATCAGCTTGTTTGTGGAACAGGGGCTCCCTGATGCTTACAAATGCAGGATGGCAGTGAACCTGCTCAGCGGAGCAGGGAGGGGACTGTGGGGGTCAGAGCCCAGTGCAGGGCACCTGCAGGGTGATCCTTGAGACCCACCACCCCCCAAATGGCAGGACTGCGTGCATCAGAGCCCCGGGGGCTGCTGTAACAAGTGACCGTGAACTTGACATATTAAAACAGCAGACCTTTGTCCTCTCACAGCACAGGAGGCCAGGAGTCTGAGCGAAAGGTGCCTCAGGGCCGTGCTCCCCCGAGGCTCCAAGAGGGGAAGGCTCCCTGCCTCTCCAGCTTCCGGGGCTGCCAGCACCCATGATGTCCTGGGCTGGCGGCCGGATCTCTTCATTCTGGGCCAGCACGAGGGCAGATGCGCTGCTCCAAGGATGTGGAGGCAGGGGAGGAATTTGGGCCACATGGACACAATTTTGGACATCAGGGCTTTGTGGCACTGGGTAAAGTCTCACAGGCTCAAAAAGAGATGAGGTAGTCTGTTGGTTGTTGTCTGAGGGACAGAAAGCTGGGGTCCAACTGAGTGTTCAGAACTGCAGATGGATGAGCAAAGTGTGGCAGGTGCAGACCGCGGGGCACAGCCTCAAGGGACCAGATACACAGACAGCAAACGTGGAAAAATGGTCAAAGGTAGGGTTTGGTGGGGAAAAAGCAGAGGTAATAGATCAAGATGTGGAAACACAATACCACTGATGTGACTGGAAAACGCAAAACAATTCTACACATTTTGCAAGGATATGTGCTTTTTTTTTTTTTTTTGGCCACACTGTGAGGCAAGTGGGATCTTAGTTCCCCAACCAGGGATCGAACCTGTGCCCCTTGCAATGGAAGGCAGAGAGTCCTAACCACTGGACCACCAAGGAAGTTCTGGTGGGTTTTTAAAGATAAGTATCAGACACACTGGAGAGGCACCTGCGGGGAAGGAAATGAGAAGGAGGGTGCAGACGGTGATGACGCACCTCAGAATGAACACCTGAAGAAGTCACCTCTGCGTTCCTTGTCATGAGGTCCCAGTAACAAGAGAAGTGACTTCCTGAGCTTCTCAGGGAGCAGGGGGCTGCTTCCCAGCCCTGGTTCTCAAAGTGGGGTCCCTGGAGCAGCAGCAGCATCACCTGGGAGCTTGTTAGAAAATGCAATTATTGATATCATTTTAGAAGTACTTTTTAAAAAATTGTAGTAAGAACTCAATGTGAGATCTATGCCCTATGTGTGTTTCTGTGTTGGATACAGCACACCTCAGCAAGTCTTTAGCACTGAGAAGTCTAGTCAGGCATCCTGCCCATTTTTCTATTTGATTTTTCTCTTGATCTGTAGATATTCTTTGTGTATGTACTTGATGTGGTTCTTTGTTATATGTGTTAAATGTCTTTTTGCCCTAAAAACAGAGACAAGAACTGCAAATTCTGGCCCCACGTGGCTCGAAAACTCTACAGCTGGGATGGCCTCCATGCTCACACAGGCCCCCAGGCCCAGCGGCACTGGTTTAGAGGCACCACGCACTCAGTGCCCTCCCGCCCTGGGCTGGCAGAGGGCCTCCGCTGATGGAGCCTGTCTGGGATGGACCCTGAGGCTGAAGTGGAGAATTTATTAAGAGGCACCACTTTGTCTAATGGCTGGGATGGGGCAGATGTAGGCTTGGTTTTACTGTAAGTAGGACAGCATTTCCTAAAGCCATTGCACTTCATTTTCTGGAGCAGACCTGGAATGAAGAGAGTGTCCCGAGGGGGCTGGGGAGGGGGATGACTGAAAACATCTGGCTGGAGATGAAGGGAGGTGGCCGTGCTGTGAGGACAGGGCCAGGGATCTGCTAGCTGGACCCAAGGGTCTGCTAGCTGGACCCAAGGATCTGCTAGCTGCACCCTAGGTCTGCCTTCGAGGAGCAAGGTGGGGTCTCAGGTGTGGGGGTTCCTGCTGCCCACTTCCCCTTGCAGAGGTGGTGGCCCCCCTCGCCCCCAGAGGGTGCTGCCACTCAACCTCACAGGCCTGAGCTTTCCTAAGACAAAACGGGCCCTGCTTGGAATCACAGGTGTCACCAGTCAGGCTACGTTACCCAGACCCCGGGCAGCAGGTGGTCTCAGTGATGCATAACTGCCCGCCCCCACCATGTCCCCCAGCTGCCAAAGGGCCCAAAGAGGCCTTTTCAGTTCCTTCAGCCCAGCCGAGACCTATGGGCCCTCGCTTGACTCATCCCCGATTTAAGAAATAGTCATTTCCTTTTTAAAAAATTTATTTTATTGAAGTATAGTTGATTTGTTTTCTCAGGTGGCTCAGTGGTAAAAAATCTGCCTGCCAAGGCAGGAGACACAAGAGACACGGGTCCTCTCCTTGGGTTGGGAAGATCCCTTGGAGAAGGAAAGGGCAACCTACTCCAGTATTCTTTCAGGGGAAATGCCAAGGACCGGGGAGCCTGGTGGACTACAGTCTGTGGGGTCACAAAGAGTTGGACACAACTGAAGTGACTTAACACACACATATAGTTTTAGTTGTAATAACTACATAATTATGCCATTAATTTATTTAAATAATTTCTATTATTTGTATTAACAATTAAATAAAATTATTAATATAATTCTATAGATATTAATTATAACTACAATCCCCAGGAGCAGGAAATGGCAACTCATTCCAGTATTCCTGCTTCGAAAATTTTACGAACAAAGGAGCCCAAAGTCCATGGGGTAGCCCCTGTGGATAAGTGGTACCACGGACGCTGGGGGTATATTTGCTTCCAAACCTTTTCACATGCTTACCTAAATGTGTTATGTGCTAAGCAGAATTATAATTTACGCACTTAAAATTCATTATTTATTTTTGGCTGTGTTAGCTCTTCACTGCTGCACAGGCTTTTTTTCTAGTTGTGGCATGGGCGTCTCATTGCAACGACTTCTCTTGTTGGGGAAAACAGGTTCTAGGTGTGGAGGCTTCAGTAGCCGGGGCACATGGGCTCAGCAGCTGTGGCTCTCAGGCTCTAGAGCCCAGTCTCAGTGATTGTGGCACACAGGCTTTGATGCTTCGAGCCCTGAGGGATCTTCCCAAGCCAGTGATCAAACCTATGTCTCCTGCATTGGTAGGTGGATTCTTAACCACTCAGCCACCAGGTAAGCCCATTTTATGCACAAGTTAAATAAAAATTTTCTTTGTTGAGGTATAATTTGCATATAATAAAATGCACATTTAAAAAAGTCTTTTCTTAGTTTTGCCTTTTTCACTTTGAAATGATTTGACTGGTAGAAACAGAACAAAGAATTCCTGAATGCCCTTCCTCCGGCTCTCCACCTGACATCAGCCTGCTGTCAGAAGCTGGGGGCCCTGGGGTGCAATGCAGTGACCCGTCCCTGTGTCCTTGTTCTGCAGTGGGACCGTCCAGTATCCTCAGGGCATCCTTGGGGTGGCTCACTCCCCTTAACTCAGCTGGCCCCTTGGTCCTCTACTTCCCTGCACCCCTATCCTTCTGAAGAGTGCTGTGCTTAGTCACTCAGTCATACCTGACTCTTTGCAACCCCATGGACTGTAGCCCAACAGGCACCTCTGTCTGTGGGGATTCTTCAGTCCAGAATACTGGAGTGGGTTGCCATGCCCTCCTTCAGGGGATCTTCTCAACCCTGGGTCTCCTCCATTGCAGGCAGATTCTTTACCCTCTGAGCCACCAGAGAAGCCCAAGAATACTGGAGTGGGTAGCTGATCCCTTCTTCAGGGGGTCTTCCTGACCCAGGAATCGAACCAGGGTCTCCTGTTCTGCAAGTAGATTCTTTACCAGCTGAACTGTAGTGACCAGTTTTCCCTCCACTGAGTATAAAGTTCCCAGGATTAAATCCAGCTTGTCCACTTCTGGCAAGAAAACCCCAGGAGCAATGCCTGCCTCCTCAGAAATGTACCATTTTAAATGTGCGGTTTGGAGAGCTGGCTGGACATGCACATCACACAGACCCCATATCTCCCAGAGCACCCAGGACCTGGCTTTAGTCCTCAAGAAGGGATCACACAGACCCCATATCTCCCAGAGCACCCCAGGACCTGGCTTTAGTCCTCAAGGAGGGATCACACAGACCCCATATCTCCCAGAGCACCCAGAACCTGGCTTTAGTCCTCAAGGAGGGCGGGAATAAAGTTCTCAGAACAGAGACCCCCAGAGCACTTGCTTCCCCCTCTGCCACATGAGTTCACAGCCAGAAGGTGCCATCTGCAGCCAGGAAGAGGGTCCCCATGAGAACCCACCACGCTGGAACCCTGGGACCCCTGCCTCCCAAACTGTGAGGAATTCATGTCTATGATATTTGTGAGGGCAGCCCAACCCCACTAAGATGATCTGCAGCCAGGCCCTGCTGCCAAGGGGCTGGGCCGCCTCGGAGTAACCATCCACACAGCCAGCATGGACTCAGACCCTCCCAGGTCACCCAGGGTTCACCGGTGACAAGTCCTTAGTGAAGGGATGGTGAGGCTTATGGAGACTGGCAAGAGTGGGGGCATTGGGACCCATGTTTGAGGGGCAGCTGTGTCTCCAGGCCTTGGAGAGGGCCAGAGCCTGGAGCGGGGACCACCCAGTGGGTGCTGCAGTAAGAAGGGACTTGGTTCCCAGGGAGGAGTCCTCGGTCCCCTGCTGGGGCTTTGGAAGCCATGGAGCCCATGGAACCCAAATGCAGCATCAGCAGCAGCCTCCAGGGCAGAGGGAGGGGGGGGTGGAGAAGGAGGGGTGCTCCAGCAGAAAGGGCCCAGTGCAGGGCTGGGCAAACAGCTGACATTCAATCTAGGAGGTACTGTAAGCCGTCCTGACAGGCTCTGCTCCCTAGAGTCCACTGCACCCTAGGTCACAGTGCCAGACCCCTGGAACAGGCAGGTGGAGGCCCACTCCTGCCTGGCCTCTACCCTGGACTCCTCCGCAGCCTGATGCAAGCTCTGGGCCTCCCATCCAGGGGGGCCTGACTGTGGAATGGAGGCAGGGGGTGGGCTACATCCAGGCAGAATCTGCCACTCGAGCTGGGGAGCCACTTCCTGGTAGCCCAGCAGATCCAGAGGGCCTGCAGAGGGCCCCCAGCCCTCACCTTCAGGAGCACTCTGCAGGCCTGGGGGGCCTGGCTTTGCCAGATGACCTGGGAGTCTCACAGAAGCTGAGGACAGACACCTGTCCCCAGCAGGTGTCCCTGGAATGTGAGGTTTATCCCTTCAGCATGTCTCATTTGTTTCTCCATAAAATTAATTTCTCCATCCCCAGTATCTTCTTCTCTCCCCACCAGCCGGACGGTGGGGCTGCTCTGGGGCAGGTGTGTGTCAGCTGAGACCCCTCACCTCCTTCTGGGACCCACCTGCTCAGTGACACCCCGGGCTGTCAGCACTTTGAGCAGCCCTCTCATCTCTGAGGCTGGGGGCTGGGGTGCTCCAAGGAAGATACCACCACGTGGCTGGGGTTCCCTCCGTCTGCCCTCCATGCCCACTTTCAACAGGGAGTCGGTGTCCGAACGCTGATCAGCATGCGTCTGTCGTGGTCCTGGAAGTATGGGCTCTGAGGAAACCCACCTTGACCACTGTGATGGCTAGTTTTAGGGGTCCATTCACCTGGGCCACAGGGATGCCCAGGGAGCTGGTAAAACTTTATTTCTGGGTGGGTCTGTGAGGGCATTCCCTTGAATCAGTGGATAAAGAGAACCACCCTCTCCAATGTGGTGGCATCATCCAGTCTGTTGGAGGCCTGGATACAGCGAACAATAAGACGAAAGGCAAATTGGCTTTATTTGTGTGAGCGACAGACCCACTGACAGGGGCTCCCTAACGTTAGTTCAGCCTTTGAATTTGAACTGAGCGACACCTGTTTTCCTGAGTCTCCAGCTTGCAGATCTTTCAGATTGTGGGATTTCTCAGCTTCCATAACCTCATGAGCCAATCCTTCATAAGTCTCTTCTATCTACTGATCCATTTATCAAGTACCTATCTATCATCCATCCTTCCATCCATGTACCATCCATATCAGTTCAACTTCTTTGGGGAACTCTGACTAATAAATACAGCTTCTTGCTGGCTGTGTGACTTCAAGGAAGTTACCAAGCCTCTCTGTGCCACAGTTTCCCCTTCTGCAAAATGGGGGTCAATACTGGCATTTCCCTCCCAGGCTCCTTGTGAAGATCTGAGAAGTGAAGTACGAGAGTGCTGAGAGCAGTGAGTGCTGTGCCCTGCAAGAGCTCACAGTTGTGACCATTGCCACACTGCTATTTGGGACCCTTCCCCACATGTGTGCAACTTTCTGTCTTCCACAGAGGCATCTAAGAGACGTGACTCCGTCTTCCTTGAACTTGCACCCTATTTATTTCCAGCTTTCATCTACGCAGAGGTTGAGCAGGTGGGGACCCTGGACCCACAGCAGCAGCATCTACCGGGAGCATGTCAGAAGTAGAGGTTCTCAGGTCACCCCGATCTGCTGAGTCAGGAGCTCTGGGGGTGGTCCCGTGTCTGTTCTCATGAGCCTTCCAGGGATCTGGTGCTTGCTCAAGAGTGGGTCCTTGTCTGAGGGTGGACCTTCAGCTGAGGGTGTCAGGAATGGAGAACTCCAGGTGGCAGGTGAAATTCCTGGCCCCTCATGCAAAGACCATCCTCCTACAACACTGACTGGGAGCCTGGCCAGTGGAATGCAGACAGAGCGGGACGTCATGGGGCCAGGTCCCCAGGGGAGCCTGTATCCTTAAACCGTCCGCAGCATCCCCGATCCTTTTAGCATCTGTAGGGTTGGTAGTGGTGTCTCGGTTCCATTCTCGATCCTGGTGATTCGTCTTCCATCTTTTCTTTCTGTCATTCTCACTAGAGATTTGTCCACTTTATTGATCTCTTCAGAGAACAAGGACTTTGATGGTCTGTACTGCTTTCCTATTTTCAGGGTCTCTGATTTCTGTCCTTTATTCTCTGCTACTTGATCTGGGTTCGTTTTGCTCTTTCCCAGTTTCTTGGCCTGGACGCTTAGATGATGGATCTGAAAAATTCCTCTTTCCTATGAGGGCTGGGGGCTGCACATCCCAAATGCCCCCACATCTGAGATATTGTTTTCCACTTCCATCTGGGGTGGGGAGCTGCTAGTCCCTGACGGTCTCTGTGAAGAGGACTCTGGCAGGAGAAGCAGGGCTTGGTGTTGCAGATGGGGGTGGGGGTTTTGGCTCCCTGGGTGGTTTCTGCTGACTCTATGGCTGGGCTTCAGTGCTTCCTGGTGGGGCAGCATGCATGGGTGTAGGGATCCAGACTTTCCCCAGCATTTGTGTAGAGGAGTACAGTTAGCGTCTGTGCGTTTTTGGTCCTTTGGCTGACAGCAGGCTTTGTCCACTGGGCCCATCATGGTTTCTGGGTTGCTGGCTTCTTGGGCTCCAAGTCTGTGTAGGATGACAAGGCAAGAAGAAATTCACTCCTGTAACAAAGCAAGACCCTACGAGGCCTTCTCAGAATAGAGAAACCCTACTTCCCCCATGTTCTCTGCTTGCCTTTTGTCTATAGAGAAACTTTAGTCAAAGAATAAATTTAATCAGAAAAATGAGGAAATGCAGAAAGGAAAACAGTCATGTAAGACAAAAGAATAATAAGCCATTAAGCAAAGTCAAGGACGTTTATTTCCTCCTCAAGGGCTATAGGTAATATTCTGAGCTACGTCCTAAGAGATGTTTTGCAGATGCTGAAACTCTCACAAGGTGGAAGAAGTTAACAGCATGCTGCCCATAAACACTAGACTCCAGACCAGCTGGAACCAGAAGCTTGATGATGCTGACTCCCCACTTACCTCATGACCAGCCCATCAGAAGGATGTCCATGAGCTATTCACGCCCTCCTCTTTGAACCGTCTCTATGAGACTCCTCACTACCCTCTCCAGTGCTGGACACAGTCTTACAGGCATTAGTCTGCCATGGCCCCCTTTGCCTCGCAAAGCAATAAAGCGATTCTTTTCTACTTCACCCAAAACACCGTCTCTGCATTTCTATTCATATCAGTGAACAGAGGCTGAGTCTTGACAACACGCCCCACCCATTACCCCTCAGGCCCGAGGCCCTCAGCCAGCCTGCCCTTCTCTCCTCCTTCCAGAGTCTCTCTCCTTACTCTCTCTGGAATGTCTTGAGTTTTAGGCTGAACCTGTGGGAGGAATAGAAGACAGTATATCTGCTTGTTTTGCTGGAGGCGAGTGCGACTGGGCTCTTTGACCTTGAGTGCTGGTGCTTCTGTGTCTGAGGTCAGCCCCTGCCCTGTAGGTGTCGGCCTGGGTTGCCAGTCAGTAAAAAGTTTGTATCACGTGTCCTCAGAGCACTGTGGACTTGTTCAACACGAGCTCAATTCATTTAACTCATTCATCTGCCTTCATCTCAGGCAACTTTGCTTTCATTACATCTTTGACCAGTTTTCCTGGCTTTTCTGTTGAAGTTTCTTCCTCTGGACACCGGGTATCCTTGGGCTGATGCATCTTTGTGTGGATTCCCAGTGTTAATCATCTTTTCCCCAGTGCTTTTCTCAAAGGGTCTTTGTTTGTTTTGTTTGTTTGTTTTAATCTCTAACCAGTGTGAGTGCCTTGAGTTTTTCTGCTGTATCAGCAGTCTCATCCTAGGTCACGCTTCTGTTTTCTTTGTTTGATTTTCTCTTTCAGTTCAGTTCAGTCGCTCACTCGTGTCTGACTCTTTGCGACCCCATGAATCGCAGCACGCCAGGCCTCCCTGTCCATCACCAACTCCCGGAGTTCACTCAGACTCACGTCCATCAAGTCAGTGATGCCATCCAGCCATCTCATCCTCTGTTGTCCCCTTCTCCTCCTGCCCCCAATCCCTCCCAGCATCAGAGTCTTTTCCAATGAGTCAACTCTTCGCATGAGGTGGCCAAAGTACTGGAGTTTCAGCTTTAGCATCATTCCTTCCAAAGAAATCCCAGGGCTGATCTCCTTCAGAATGGACTGGTTGGATCTCTTTGCAGTCCAAGGGACTCTCAAGAGTCTTCTCCAACACCACATGTCAAAAGCATCAATGCTTCAGCGCTCAGCCTTCTTCACAGTCCAACTCTCACATCCATAAAAAATCAGGAAAAACCATAGCCTGATTTACTCTTTAGTTTTGTATTATGCTGTTCTGAGCCTTGTTTTGTTTCTTCATCTCATTCCTTAGTTTTGTGGTCTAATCTGTAAGCTCTTCTTTTGAAATCTTAGCTTCTTAGACAAACACTGTATGATATCACTATATGTGGAATTTAAAATAGGACACAAATGAACGTATCTACGAAACAGGAACAGACCCACGGACATAGAGAACAAACTTGCCAGGGTGCAGGTGGGATGGGGAGGGATGGAGTATGAGTTTGGCGTTATGAGATGCAAACTATTATATACAGGATGAACAGACAACAAGGACCTAGTATATAGCACAGGAAACTATATTCAATATCCTATGATAAACCATAATGGAAAAGAATGTAAACATACATACAACTGAGTTTCTTTACTGCACAGAAGAAAGTAATACAATGTTATAAATCAACTATAATCCAATTTTTTTCTAAGTTTAAAAGAAAAGTTAGCTTCTCAACTTCTTCTCAAGTGAGAAGCACTTATAGAAAGTTTTCTTCTATTTTGGGGTGTTTTTTTCTAGAATGCTTTTTGTCTGTCTTCTGCCTGCCTTTCCCTCCCTTTTCTCATCCTCTACACCCTCGTTTCTTCTTCTTCTCCTTCCCTTCTCCTTTTCCTTCTTTTTTTGTGGAAGCACGTGGAGGGGTTGCTGTATGAGGCCAGGCACAGGAGGAGGGGAGATGGCGGGGCAACTGGGCCCCAGCATGGTCCTGATGGTGACCGCCCGGTCTTTCCTGAAGCAGCTTCACAACCCTGCAGAGAACATCACAAGGATGTTCCTGATTCTGTGGGAACAGTGGGAGCAGATCCCACTGCTGTGGCTTCCAGACGCCCCACGGGACACAGGAAGGAGGGTTCTGAGGCTAGAAAGGACAAACCTTGGAAGCCACACAACTGTGACCTTCAGGAGGGATACAAAGCTGGTTTTGAAAGTCAGCACTTTTCAGGAAGCTCAGGCCAGGCTGTGCTGCGCTGAGAGGAAGGTGTTCACAGGGTGAGGACACTGTCAGCCGTCACTTGTTACAGAAGGAAGATCACCCCGTCCATCTGTGTTAGCACAGATAAGCCATTTAATTTTAAAATGTCTATTGGGTGTCTAAAAGGGCAAGAAGAAATAAACAGGCTTCTCATCTTATTTATCACTGAGCAGTTACTTGTACGACTTATCAAGGCTGTTGGTTTAATTAACTTTGGCCTGGGAGGCAGTTCTCCTCAAGAGGAGGGGGCAGCATGGCCGAGCCAGCCCTCCGGGTCCTGCCTCTTTGCGCGGGTCTGGCTCTTCTGGGCTCTTTTTCCCGCCTCAGACCCGGAGCCTCCGGGGCTGGTCCCTCCCTCCTACTTCCAGGAGCCCAGTGCACGTGAAGATGGTTCTACAGGGAGCCCAATAAAAGCTCATCTCAGCCAGTGTAGGGGGCTCCTCACGCCCCTCCCCTGGGCCAAGCCTCTGTGGCTGCAAGGGTGTGACACGAACCAGATGAGAGTGAGCTCTGGCAGCAGTCCCCAGGGCTGGTGAGCGTGCGAGGGAGAAACCGTATCTCCCTCTTCACTTACTTCTGAATGGAAAGCAGTGTTTCCTTCAATTACAAACACACTTAGTTCTCATCCTCTTTGGGGGTCCCGCGCTATGAGGTCATGTGATCATGAAATTAGTGGCACCAAACCTGTTCCAGGGAAAACCTGAGCCCCTGGACACCATATTTTTGTCTGCTAACCAACAGACAACTTAATTTGATGTGTTTCTGTTTAAAGATATCTCATTTAATCTACATTGTTGACTCACAGTGCCCACAGCGCTGTGATCGTGTCGGGACGAAGCCCATCTAACACGCGTCTTCTCAGTGGCACGTCACAGCCTTCTTGTCCTTAGGACACTGGATGGCGCTTGAGCTCTGAGCTTAGGGCCATTTTAAACAGCAAAACAACAAAACAGAAATACACACCAAAAAAAAAAAAAAAACCCACAAAAAAACCCTACACAGACACAAAGGGCATTTGCTTACGCCTCAGAGCTGACATGAATCAGCTGCATCAGCTGGTTCTGCGCCCGCCAGGAGCACATGTGTGGGGCCAGTCACGTCTCTCCTGCCCTGCCACATTCTGAGTGACCACGGAAGTACCCACCTGCTGAGGCTGGGGTTACAGATAGATTTAACAAGCAGGTGCATTCACAAATACAGAATCTGTGCATGATGTGGGTGGCTGCACAGTGGCAAACCTCGCTTTTACTAGCTGCACATTGATGGCGATGTTGTTGTCAGTGGAATCACAGAGTTTCAATCTGCATCATTGCCACCGCTGAAGAATCGCATCTTGGCAGCCGCTGGTCACCGCTCTCACACATATGGCTGCATCTTGATGTCTGAAGCATGAATACAGCAGCATAGTCTATCCTCTCACACTGTGTTTGTTTTTAATATTTTGACAACTGGCTGGATTCCAGTAGAATTGGTTTCCTCTATAATACTATGTATTTTATTCCCAGGTGGAGATGATGTTCCAAGTGGACCTCATTCTTATCCAGTCACCATGTGGACACCCTCGGCCACCAGGCCTGGGAGATCTGACTTCTGCCCTGCACCCCCTGGAGGCAGTGCTTGGGTGCTGGTCTAGGGAGTAGGCAGGGAGTGAAGAGGAGCTGGGTTGTGGTGTGATGCTGTGATGCTGGCAGGGAGAGGGGAGGAGTTGGGGGTAGAGGTGGGGGCATCCATGATACAAGAAACGTCAGCTGAGCTCCGGGGTTGCTGTGGGCACTGTCTCTGTCCTTCGGGGGCTGTGGGAGGGGAGCACGTCACCTCACACATCTCTGAGATGTGGTTACCTCTAATGGAGTGTATCAGTGTCCTGGGGCAGCTCTACCAAGTGGCCACAGACGTGCTGGCTTAAAACAGCAGGAGTTTCTCTTTTCACAGTCCAGAGCCAGAAGTCTGAGACCCAAGTGTCGGCAGGGCTGGCTGCTCCGGGGGGCAGAGGGAGAAAGTGGTCCAGGCCCCTCGCCCACTCCTGGAGCCGCCAGCACTCTCCATGTCCTGGGCGTGTGGCTATAGCACTCCAGCTCTGCCTCCATCTCTGCGAGGCTGTGTTCTCTGTGGGTGTCTGTGTGTCATCGCTTCTTATAAGGACGCTGCGAGGGGATCAGAGCCCGTCGACTCCTGGCTGACTGTATCTTAACTAATTACACTACGAAGACCCCAGTCCCAAAGAAGGTCACCTTTTGAGGTTCCATGTGGACCCCATCTTGGGAACACTGCTGATCCCAGCACAGGAAGTGACTGTCTCCCTGGCCCAACTGTGTCCCAGGAAGGCATCCTGCCTGCCTGCTAAGTCACTTCAGTTGTGTCCAACTCTTTGCAACCCTATGGACTGCAGCCCACCAGGCTCCTCTGTCTATGAGATTCTCCAGGCAAGAATACTGGAGTGGGTTGCCATGCCCTCCTGCAGGGGATCTTCCAGACCCAGGGATCGAACCCATGTCTCCTGCAGCTCCTGCATTGCAGACAGATTCTTTACCACTGAGCCACCAGGGAAGCCCATAGATAGGCATTGTTTCCACCTAAATTGCCCAGAACGAGTTGGCTGTGTGGTGCTTCCCTCTGCACCCGTGGGCTCCTGCTGGCTCAGGCTGCCTCCCTGCCTACTCCATGCACCTTTGATGTTTCTGCAGCCTGTGTTTTCTGAGCCAAATTCAACTCGGGGGATTGGCTCATGTCCCCGCTTTTGTCCCCATGTTGTCCCTACTGGGATGGCTTCCATTCTCCACCCACTGCTCTGGCGGGGGGGTGGCGGGCACGTGGGATGCTGCTGGAGACTGGACCTGTCATGGGCTTGGGACACCTTGGGCAAAGGAAGACCAAGCCTGAAAGTTGAAGTAAGTCCTCATCCCCAAGAATGGTTTCTGCCTTTGGCCAAGCTATGACTTCCTGCAGCTTGCGAGAAGTTCTCAGAAGGGAGGGAAACCAGGCTCCAGGATGGGTGTTCACGGGAGTGTCTGAGAGCTCAACCTCCTACTTTACAAGATCCCCCCCCCACCGCTTGCTGCAATCCCCCAGAGCTCTGCCCTCCCACTCAGGGAGCCGGGCTTGCAGCATCTGTCCACCCAACTTGGCTTCTCATCACTGTGCTGAGATGTGGATCCCACCCTGGCCCCTCCGTTCCTTGCTCTCTCTGAGGTCTTGCCTCCTGGGGCCGATGATACTGTGAGTATCAACAGCCAGCACCCCAGCCTTCTTCCCAGTTCTGCCAGGACAGTCCGTCTGCACGAGGCCTCAGCAGGGCGGTGTCAAAGCTGTGTCTCACATGGGGGAGGACTGCATCAGGGTGGGCGAACCTGGGGGGTTTGGGGTTCGGGGCCTTGTCTGCTGTCTGAGTTCTGCAGGACAGTTTATCTCTGAGTGTGAACACCCCAGCCTCTGCGCTCCACCTTGCGGGGGCCTGGCTGCCAGACGGCTCTGTCTGCCGCAGAAGAAAGTTAAAGCAAAAAAAGAGAAAGTTAAAGCATCACTGTGTGATGTGAACTATGACCCCCACTCCCAAGATTCAGTCCCTGGCATCTGCACTGGCAGCTTCCTCATGTGGAAGTAGGGCCTTTGCAGACGCCATCCAGGGAAAATGGGCAGGTGGGGGTGGGGGTCTCATCCATGGCTGTGTGTCCTCAGGAGGAGGGGGAGGGGCAGACACAAGAGTGGGACACTGGCCTGAAGGGAGGGGCAGGCAGGCAGGCAGGGTCCCCAGGGGCACCTGGGATGTGCCTCCTGAGGGCCCTGGGGACCCCTGGGGGTGATGGTCACTGGCAGCCAGCAGTGTGGTCCCAATTTATGCTCCCCTCTGGGCCTCTGGGCTGGAAGGCGTCTCTTGGGGTCCACTTCCCAGGGACCAAGGAAGCAGGATTCTAAACTGTCCAGGCGACCTGTCCCTGCAACCAGGGGTCCTTGCACCCACCACATGGCCCTGAGTAACCCTCTTCCCTGCGGGAGGTCCCCGTGCTCTCTCGAAACAGTGGAAGGAGCTGTCTCAGCCTCTGGGGGTCTTTTTTCCATTGTCTACTCAGAGCCCTAGGATAAATGGTGCCCTTGCCTGCCCGGGAGGGGTGGGTTTGGGACCCTGTGCCGGAAGTCCCACAGGCCTGGGACAGTTTATGTCCTCATCTTTAGTCCTCTGCTGCCAAACACAGAAGACATTTTTCAAAGACAGGTGATCGATTTTTCTCTTGCTCTTTCTGCTCAGTCATTCATCTCCCTTGAAGCAATGCAGGTGAGAGATCCACGCACTACAACTCAAAGCAGCAGTATTTTGAAGCAAAGGGGTCTCTGATGGTCTGGATCTAGGAAGGGAAAGATGTTTCCTTTTCTAAGCCTCAGGGGTGCTTCAGGGTCCCTTCCCAGGTAGACAGCAAGGCCTCCGGATGCCGTGATGGGGGTGATGGAGGCAGTGTCCTGGTCACCTGGTATATGAGAGCCACCCAGTAAAGCCACTCCAATGAGGATCTCTTGTTTCCTTCTGGAGAGATTTGATGACTCTGGAAAATAGCAGACCTTGTGGCTTAGAATGCAAGGATCCACAGACTAGCTGTGCATCCCACAAAGGCCAGTGCTCAGAAGGTACTAATTCAGTGCCTGCCAGCTGGCCACCCGACACCCCTCCTGCCACCAGATGTGCTGTGGGTTCATAAAAGCTTGGCCCATAGCTCATGCGAGCTCCAGGCTCCTCGTCCTGAATAAAGTTCTTTGTAGACTTTTGTTGAGAAAGCGCTCATAATTCACCTTGTCAGGGAAGTCCTGCATCCTGCTTCCCAACTGTGGGGGGGCCCAGTCATGTGCTGGGGGGTTCCTGGTACCTTTGACTCCCTGGTGTTTGCTCCCTGACTACCCACTCCCAGCCAGGGTGCTCAGAACACATTCACTGAATAAGTGAGTGAGTGAATAAATGAATAAATGGCTCAGGCAGGTGGAATTTCCCTCTAGTCATCATTGAAAGTGCATCTTGGCAGAGGCTTTGGGGGGCGGTGGACGTGTGGGGAACCAACCACACGAATTGCCAGACTCCCTGTTCAATCATGTTTAGGGAACTTGGATAAGTATTAAATAAAACTGAGGCCCCTGTGAGCAGGAAGGGAGGCCCCGTGGGGACGTCAGGTGGCACCCTGCTGACTCTTAGTGAGTGTACTTGAGGACAAGGTCTACCCTCGAGAGAACGCCCTGGAGGGTGAGACCATAGTGCTGGCCCTCTCCATGTCTGCAGTTGGGCTGAGGACCCCAGGGACGCAAGCAAAGGGTGGGTGCTGGGGGCCCCCTCATCCCGTTTCCCCTTTCAGGCCAGTCCCTCCCTCGGGGCTGCATGAGGACTATTAATGACTGTGCTGTGCTTATATCCACACACTGGCGGGCAGTGCTTTAGACAACTCTAACTGTCTGTCTGATGGTCATTTCAGCTTTCCTCTTAGTCCATCCTCGGGCACACAGTTTCTCCCCCATAATGTACTTTCTTTTTCACATTTACTTATTTATTTATTTACTTATTTTCGGCTGTACTGGATCTTCACTGCTGCTCGAGGGCTTTTCTCTAGTAGTGACGAGTAGGGGCTATTCTCTAGTTGGGGTGCATGGGCTTCTCATTGCGGCGGCTTCTTTTGTTGATCTAGGTGCAAGGGCTTCAGTAGGTTGTGGTACATGGGCTTAGAATCGATCCTGTGTCCCCTGCATTTGGCAAGCAGATTCTTAACCACTGGACCACCAGGGAGGCCCATGAAGCGATTTCTTCACTGGTACCTGGTGCTGTCCTGCTGTGGGTGGAACAGCACCCTCCTTGAAAAACACCCGTTGAAGCCCTAACCCCAAGGACCTCAGGCCGTGAACTTACTTGGAGATGAGGTCTTTACAGAGGGGATTAGGTTAAAGGGAGATCATTAATGTGGGCCCTGATCCAACAGGACTGATGTCCTTATGAAAGGGGAGATTTGGACCCAGACGCTCACACAGGGAGAAGGCCACGTGCAGCGGAGGCAGAGATGGGCTGATGCTTCTACAGACAGAGGGGTGCTGCCCGTGGACCACCAGGACCTGGGGTAGGGGCAAGGATAGACCCTCTTGCACGGCCTCAGGAGGAGCCAAACCTGCCGGCCCCTCTATCTTGGAATTCTGGCTGCAGAGCTTGGAGACATATCTATCTGTTGCTGAAGGCACCCCCTCTATAGCACTTCATCTGGCAGCCCCAGCAAACTTGTTCTCCTTCCCCAGGGCCTCCTTGTCTCTAAGACCTTTACCCATGAACCCTTCCTGGTTTCTCTTCCTGCCGACACTCACTCGTCAGTGCTCTCACCCAGCCTGACATCTTGAGACATCCCTGATCCCAGTCCAGACCTCTCCCCCAACCCCAGACTGCATTGGTATCCTCAGTGAACCTTCCCCCACCTTCACCGTCCCCAGACCCTCATCTTGGTTGACAGCAACTCCATCCCTTCTAGGGCTTCTCTGGCGGCTCAGTTGGCAAAGAATCCGCCTGGAATGCAGGAGACCTTGGCTTGATACTTGGGTTGGGAAGATCCCCTGGAGGAGGGAATGGCAACCCACTCCAGTATTCCTGCCTGGGAAATCTCAGGAACAGAGGAGCCTGGTGGGCTGCAGTCCATGGGATCACAAAGAGTTGGACACAACTTAGCGACTAAACCACCACCACCACCATCCCTTCTAAGCCCAGATACCTGAATCGAAAGAGTTCCCTTCTTCTCTTTCACCGCCATGTCCAATCCTGGTGGTCCCTGCCACTACAGACAGTGATGCTGCTCTGCCTGACCCCAGATGGCCCCATATCCCACCTGGAGGCAGTCCCCAAGGATCTACAGGGCTGCCCTCTCTGACTGCTTCCACTCCTCTCCCCATACCTGCCCCACCCCATGGCACTCTCCTTCTGGCTGCTCCTGCCCCAGGACCTTTGCACAGACGGTCCCATCTGTTCTTTTCTCCATGAGGTTTCCCCCAGTGTCTCCTTAACAAAGTCACCCCAGCCTCGCCCTCTTCTGTTGTGCTTTATTTTTTTCTCAGCACCTACCAGCTTCCAACAGGCACTTTGTCTACTGCTTTATCATCATTTTACTGGCTCTGTGAAGGTGAGGCCCAGCTCCATGGCAGGGCAGGATTTTATTCTGTTCCATTCCCTGCAGAGTCCTCAGCACCAGGGACAGTGCCCAGAGTGCAGCAGGTGTTGAATACCTTAATGAATGAAAGAGTAAATTATCGTTCACAGCAGACACATTTCTTGGCAGAAAAACAAATACATACAGACAAGAATAAGAAGCAAATAAAAAATCAAAACCGCCATGGATAAGAGTTATTTGTTTTTTTTCCTAATCCTCAGGGCAAAGTTTGGCGCAGGTATTACTTTTCCTTTTCAGGTTCAGACAGGGAAAGAAATTGACCAAAACCACACAGCAAATAGAATCCAGGTGTGTCTGCTCCTGGCAGTCCCTCCCTAGGACACAGGGCTGATTCCCAAAGGTCCCACAGACCCCAGAACCACCCCTGTGTTTATTTGTCAACGTTGCTTCCCTCTTAGCTAGATTTTGCTCATGAACAAGGACAAGATGCTTCTCTTGGGTTCTCAGATGAGTCTCCATCCCTTGTGTCTGCTGTGTCCCTGGCCAGTCCTTGCCAGGCCTGCATCCCTGCCCCCTGGGGGCTGCTGTTCCCACCTACTCCCAGGCGTTGCGGGCTGCCTGCTCCCCTGCCTCTCTTCTGGGGACCCGACCCCCTGGGGCCAATCCCACTGCAGTCCTCTCCCTCAGGGTCACTCACTCAGTCTGAGCCATAATGAAGATTCATAGGAGTGATGAATATTTTTATTAGACAAAATTAAATTCTGGTAGACATCATCTCTATCAAGAGCAGAGGAAAGGGGGAAAAAAAACCCTGCATGTTCACTGTTATCCACCAGAAGCATCTGCTTATTAATGGTCTTTCCCAGAAACCCGTTTATTAGGTTGGGTTACAAATGAACTGTTTTAAACAGATGATGTGGATTTTTCTGAATTTGCTGCAGAGCCAATTAATAATTGAGTTAATGAAAGAAGTGGGCCTGTTATTAGGTTTTATTAAATGTTGTTTGTTGCATCTTTGCCATTTAAAACAAGACTGTTGTTTAAAAAGAAAAAAAAATCCACTAGGCAGCTGGGCAGAGTGGAAAAAGCAGAGGCTTGGAGTCAGCAGGTCTCGGTGTGACCACCACCTGCTTCAGCAAAGTGTGTACTTGTGCCAGGCCACTTCACTCCTTGGGCCTCTGTTGTCCCATCTGAGAAATGGGCACAGATGTTCTCAGGGCTACTTGGGGTCGTTTCAAGAATTAAGTGGGTTGGGACTTCCCTGGAGGTCCAGTGGTTAAGAATCTGCCTGCCAATGCGGGGAACACAGGTTCAATCCCTGGTCCAGGAAGATTCCACAGGCCACAGGGCAACTAAGCCCTCGTGCCTCAACTACTGAAGCCCATGTGCCTAGAGCTGGCGCTCTGCTACCAGGGAGGCCACCACAGTGAGAAGCCTGAGCACCACGGTGAAGAGAAGCCCCCTCTGGCCGCAACTAGAGAAAGCCCACTCACACCAACAAAGAGCCCTGGTGCCGCAACAAAGACCAACTGCAACCGCAAATAAACAAACAAATAACACATTGGCTGTTAAACCAGAAAAGAACCAAGTGTGATTAAAATTGGGCATTTTAGACATATTTCTCCCTCCCTTGCTCCCTCCCTTGCTCCTCCCTCCCCCTCTTCTGTCTTCTGAGAATAGGCACCAGCACTTTCCCAAGTGGACAGGGTGGGAAGCCACACAGCAGTAGGCCCTCTTTGTTCCACGTGTCTGTCCTAGTCCTGGTCATGAGGCCGAGAAGACTCATCGGGGCCCCGGGGAGAACACAGCAAGGGTGTGCTGGGCAGAGCCTGCCTGCAGGCCCTGTGACACCTGACCTAGTTTGCAGCCTGGCCAATTTCCATTTACAAATATCCCCCACCAGGGGCTATTTCCAGCTACCGACCTGCCCTCTGGGAGCGTGGAGTTGAAAAGAGGTAGCTCCCCACCTTCCCCACCACACAAATTTGTAGACACAATAATCTGAGAAGCACAGAGTATAATAAAATAGAATAAATCACTAGGAAGGGCTGAGTTTTGAGTATTTATTGCCTTTGCTTTTATTATAATTGATTGAGTTGTAAATAGTTTGTTTTTAGTAACAGCCATGTTTGGACTCCAAGGAGATCCAACCAGTGAGTCCTAAAGAAAATCAGCCCTGAATATTCATTGGAAGGACTGACGCTGAAGCTCCAATACTTTGGCTACCTGATGCGAAGAGCCCACTCATTGGAAAAGACCCTGATGTTGGGAAAGATTGCAGGCAGGAGGAGAAGGGGTTGGCAGAGAATGAGATGGTTAGATAGCATCACCGACTTAATGGACGTGAATGTGAGCAAACTCTAGGAGATAGTGAAGGACGCAGAAACCTGATGTGCTGCAGTCCATGGTCTCGCAGAGTCGGACACGACTTAGCGACTGAACAACGTTTCCCAATTGGTGCACAAAATTTCTGAGAATATCAGCATTGACTCTTGCCAGCTACAGCGGTCCAGTTTCAGGTGAAGCTGGAGGGGATAAAGCACGCCTGATGTCACCAAGGGTGCTGTTCCGTGAGCCTCTGGTGCCCAGTCCTGGTCCTGTGATGGGGAGGGGGGTGTCCTGGGCCCTCTGGAAAGAAGGGCGACCCTCTGGCCCAGCTTGCACTTGTCAGAGTCAGGAATCCTGTCCCGTTGAGATGACCTGTGGCCACCACCTTCGAGTCTGTGCTCGGACCCCACCCCGCCCCTACGTCCCTGCTCTGCTGCACGGAGAGTTCTGTATCCCATGATTTCTTGTCCTTCAGCTCCAGATAGTTTCAGCCAAAAGGAAACGTTGGAGAATTGGAGGGTAGAGAGAAACCAGGGTGCTTCCGTCCCCAGCTCTGGTTTCAGGAGCGTTTCTGGAAGTGCCGTGTCTCTCCCATCCCTCTTTCTGGAGTCCCAGTCCTCACAAGGGGCCCCGACTCCTGGCTCCAGTAACACTGTCCTCTCTTGGGTCCCTTCAGCCCATGGAAGATGAGTCCCTGAGATGCCTCAGCCCTTTTGTAACTTGTGTGATCAACTCCTTGTGTTGAATTCCCTTTGTTTGACAGACGCGATGCATGCTGGTAACCACTGAGGTGATCTCAACTACGGACCAGTGGTTAAAAGGGGTAGAGGGTTTAGGGGGGCTGGGTTGGCTTCAGTACAGTCCATGGATGACATTAGTGGCTATTCTGAACCCAGGATTACAGAGGGGGATGATGAAAGTGCATGTCACAATGAATTAGAAAGCTCTGTGAACTTGGCCCCAGACAAGCATATGCCTGGAGTGCAGGCAGAGTCTCGACTGGCAGGGACGTCCCACCAGCTGTGACCAAGTGTCGACCACAAAACTGCAGGGACCGTTCCCAGCGGCTCCACCACGTGGCTGGCCCCACATGGCAGCATGGGAATCATGGTCCATCTTCAACTTTCTTCCCAACTGACTTTGGGCAGGGGCTCTTAGCATGGAGTTACCCCCTGGATTCTACGGCAGTTTTTCTGGAAAAGGGCCAACCTCATGAGGGATTCATGTGCTCAGGAGGCCGGTAAGGACTGGAGGCAACAGAAACAAGAGTGCTGGCTGGCCGTGTGTTAGGAAGAAGGATGCTAGATTCCATCTTGGTTCTGATAGACAGCAGCCTCTTGGCATGAGAGCATGGATGGCACTGGGCAGTTGTGGGCTGACCTGATTTAGTCCCGCTGCCCGTGGACCCAGCTACTGCCTGCCCAGTCAATGCCTTTGTCCTCATGTGTCCTGGTGGCAGGCAGGACCCTGACAGAAAGAGCAGGCTTTCAAAACACGGGATCTCCCCGCCTCCCAAGAGGATGAGAGGTTTGTCAAGACGCTGAGAGGCAATTTTCCAGGTGTCAGGCTTCTGTGGGATCCTGTGTGGGCTGCAAACCACCCAGCTTTGACGGGACTGTCAATTTGCCTAATGAATTGTAACATGAGCGAGGTTTATAAGTTCGAGCCTGTGATGTTTTCTATTTTAAAGCATAGGCAATACATTTGGCATGCTAATGGCTGCTACACTGTTACACTGTTGTAACTTCACTTGCCAGAATCTTCTGAATTATTGAAGACCAGTCCTTGGCCAGTGACTGTTTTGTTTTGAAATCTTTATTCAGTTTGTTACAGTATTGTTTCTGTTTTTTTTTTTTTTTTAAATGTTTGGTTTTCTCAACCATGTGGGATCTTTTCTCTAGTTGTGGCACACGGGCTCAGTAGCTATGGTCCACAGGCTTAGTTCCCCAGACAGGCATCAGACCCTCTTTCTCTGCATTTGACAGTGGATTCAATCACTAGACTACCAGGGAAGTTCCCTTTGAGCTATTTTGCAGATACTGAAACCCCCACTAGGTGGGAGAAGTTAACGGCATTACCTCACCACCAACCAACCAGAAGAATGTCCACCAGCTCATCACGTACCCCACAACCCCCCTCCCTCATCCCATCTCTAAGAATCTTGCCCTGAAAGCCACTGGGAGTTAGCGTCTTTTGAGCACGAACTTCCCAGACTCCTTGCTTGGCGCCTGCACTTTCCTTCGCCACAAACCCCGGTTAGTACACTGGCTTCACTGTGTGTGTGGGTGAGTGGACCCAAGTTTGCTTCAGTAACACTTCTGCTTTCATCTCTTTCGGAAGCTCATTTTTGGGAAAAACTGGCCCCCTCACCAACAGGATATGAGATCCCTGGCACTAGCAGAAGTGACTTTTCCTCTCCTAGGAAG
This sequence comes from Capricornis sumatraensis, assembly GCF_032405125.1. Classification (NCBI taxonomy): domain Eukaryota; kingdom Metazoa; phylum Chordata; class Mammalia; order Artiodactyla; family Bovidae; genus Capricornis; species Capricornis sumatraensis. Next base: position 51,833,333 of record NC_091085.1, on the reverse strand, counting down.
AGGCAGTGCTGGGAGGCAGGGAGCAAGATGGGGGAACCCAGGAGGCAAGGGGGAAGGGCCACTCTCCCACTTCTGGGAAGACAGACTACCTGGCTACAGCAAGGTGAGAACAGAGATCTTCAAGTTCCCCCCAGCTTAAAGCCCTGTTGTTTGGAACCCCTGCCACCCTGCCTTCCAGATTACTCTCTAAGAACGGGGAGGAGGGCTTCCATGGTGGCTCAATGGTAAAGAATCTGCAGGCTAATGTAGGAGACACGGGTTCGATCCCTGGTCCAGGAAGATCCCACACGCCATGGAGCAACTAAGCCCCATGCATCACAGAGCAACTAAGCCCTCTAGAGCCCATGCTCTGCAACAAGAGAAGCCACCACAGTAAGAAGCCGGCACACCACAGCTAGAGAGTAACCCCTGCTCGCTGCAACTAGAGAAAAGCTCATGTAGCAGTGAAGACCCAGCATGGCCAAAAATAAACGAATAAATAAAAACAAAAGAAAAAAATGGGGAGAAACTAGGAAGCCACTGATGGTGCCCCCAGCTTCCATCCCCAGGAGACCCTCTGCGTGGGAGGAGACAGTTGGTCGGCTTTCAGCAGCTTGGCGTCTCATCTGCTGTTCATTTCCATGGCTGGGTGAGCCCAGCCTGCCCTGGGGCCCTTCACTGATGCCACAGCTGAAGACGCCCATCATCGGGAAGGAAGTTAGCAGCTAGGATTGGACTGTTGCTTGGCACTGGGCCTGGTGGGGGAAAGAGACAGCCAGAACTTTTTCTCCAGTTTCCTTCCCAGTGTCCTGCAATTCTAAGTGCAATCATGAAGCATCCTCTTGCCCAAGTGGGCGTCTTGGAGGTCTTAGGACAGCCCTGGTGGGGGGTGTGCTGCTTCTCAGCTCTGGTCCTGGAGCATGAAAGCCGCCGTGGACAATACATGAACAGAGGGGTGTGGCCGTGTGCCAATAAAACTTTATTTATAAAAATAGGCAAGGGGCCATGGGTTATCATTTGCTGACCCTTGCCTTAGAGTAACACGAGAAGGCGCCTGACCCTGGGTTAGCCGCTAGAACAGGGATCCCTCCCTGGACTGCTGACTAGCTCCTGTGGACGAGACATCAGGTGTGTATGTTTAATTGCTCTTTCCTGGACCAAAGCAGTCACAGCCGCCTCCTCACCCAGCACTGCCCTTGGGGTTGTCTTTGATGTCACCACAGCTACTGCTGCCCCGCTCCCCTCACCAGTCAGGGTTTAGGTGGAGATAGTCACAGGGGCAGCCCCACCCAGGGCTGGAGACATCGGGAGCTCAGAGTTCACAGGGGGCTATTTCTGCCTGGGGGATGGACAGGGGCTCAGCACATGCAGAGAAGTGGCCGTGGGCGGCTGGACAGGAATACCGTAGAAAAGGCACATGATCTGGAGCTGGAGTTGGCTGTCAGCTGATGCGCTCAGGCAGAGCCGCCAGCTGAGGGAGGTCTGTGCTCCTGGAGGGGGGCTGGTCCTGGCATCGCCCTGCAGAGCACAGGGAGGCCCCTAGGTCTCAGGTGACAGGGCCTGCCAGCAGCCACGGAGAAGTCAGTACCCAAGGTGGTGCAGGCACGACCAAGGCCCTCTGGGTTCGAGTGGTGGGTTGAGTGGGAGGGCTCCACACCTGCCCCAGGTCCTCGGACTCTTCACTGGGGTGCGGGCGCAGGGTGAGACTGGGGGTCAGTGCCGCCCCGGCTTGATCCAGTTTCTGATGGTCCATTTCTGTCCTGAGCACCTCTGCACCACCAGGCGGAGCCCGAAGTTGGCATCCTTGGACATCTCCACCTCCAGGCACCGGCCCGTGTCTCTGCTCACAATGGGGCCACCCTGCGAGGGAGGGAGACCCAGTGAGCCCATGGGTCCCATCCCGAGAGCTTCCTGGAAGTGGGGGTGATGCCAAGGCCACCTGAGGGTCAGGTCCTGCCTCTTCCCAGCCCTCTTGTCTCCCATCCCTCTGTCCCCACTGACCATCTGCCCTCCAACACTGCCTCCCAACAGCCACCTCTCTTCTCCTGGGGTCCCAGGAATGATCAAAACAATGGACTCCAGGGCCCTTGAGATGGGTGTTCCCTCCAATATGCCCCCCTGACCCCTGGCAGGTCCGATTTGCCCATTGGCCACCTCTGCAGGCCCTCTGGTCCTTCCAACATCAAGGGCTCTGGCCTAAACCTGAGGATCCCAGGCTTGTATTCTGTTCTCTGTTCTCCAGAGGTCCTTTCCATGCACTGTGGACCTCAGTGTCCTGGCCCCAAACCCAGCCTCCTGGGGACCCTGATTTCATTGACTCTACGTGACACAGTGACAGCTCATTCCTGCGGTAATGGGAGCCCCCAGAGAGCACTGTGCACATGTCTGTCCCAGGGTCTCCTGCTTGGGAGGAGTTGGGTCAATCTCAACAAATCTCTGGGGCTTCCCAGGTAGAAGTAGTGGGAACGAATCCACCTGGCAATGCAGGAGATTTATGAGAAGCAGGAGCAGGTTCGATCTCTGGGTTGGGAAGATCCCCTGGAGGAGGGCCAGGCAACTCACTCCAGTATTCTTGCCTGGAGAATCCCGTGGATAGGGGAGTCTGGCAGGCTACAATCCATGGGGTCGCAAAGAGTCGACAGGACTAAAGCAACTTAGCACACTTGCCCTGAACAAATCTCTGGGCAAGTCCGGTTCGGTCCCACTCAATCAGCAGCTGGGGCACTCAGAATCCACCCGTTCTGCCGAAACCCTTCCCCCTCACCCCTCCAGGAAGCTGGAGGAGCAGGCAGTGTGGGGCAGCGAGGCCCTGAGGAGGCAGCCAGGGTGCTGGGACCAGCCCAGCCCTTCCCTGACCGCGACTGCCAGCAGATCCCCTAACGTCTGTGGAGGGGGTTCATGTGGGAAGAGCTGATCCAGCCCCCCTGGACCTTTAAGTTCGGCCCCCACTGCCCTCAGCTCCCCCCACGGGCTGGCCCAGAGACCCAGGGGTCCCAGCGGCCCGCTGACCTGGGTGAAGTCCCACAGCCGCTGCGCGGGCCGGGCCACATCTTCGCACTTCTTCAGGGCGGGCGTGCGGCCCCTGCCGTCATCCACCAGGCACTTGGAGTCAGGCAGGAAAGCGGTGGAGCCCAGGGGGCCCAGCTGCAGCAGGCCCTCGGCGCTGTACCGCACCAGCTGGGGAGAGGCCATGAGAGCGGGGTGCATGGGCACAAGGTGGCCCTGCGCGGGGCTGGGCCCCAGGCCCTGAAGGGGGTGGGCGGGGCATCGTGGGCGGGGCATCATGGGCGGAGCGTGGTGGGCGGGGTCAGGCCAGTCACCGGGACCAACCTTCCTGGGGAAGGGCTGGCCCTCCAAGGAGAGCCCTGAGCCCCGGGATGCAGGGGAGACCGTGTCTGGTGGCCCCACGCCCCCAGCCCCGTTCCTTCTGCAAATCCCCCCAGGAGGACCGCCTCGGACCTCTTCCCCTGAGCTCCGTGCAGACCCCACCCTCCGTGGGGCCTGCCCTTCAGCCTCGGAGAAAGAGGGTTCCACGGTTGCGCAGGCCACCCGTCTCCCCTTGAACCACAAGCAGCCCCAAGTTTACGATTCCAGGTCACGTTTTTTGCCAAACACCAGGTAAGCAACATCTGTGTGCTAATGAGGAAACCAGTGCTACAGATTCCTCCGCGCCTGGGCTGTGTGGCTTTGGGCAAGTCACGTCACCTCTCTGTGCCTCGGTTTCCTCATGTGTGAGCAGATAATGACAGTGCCTGCCTGGCAGGGCTACCGTGAGGACCCTAGGGCACTGCACACAGAGCGCGCCGAGCACGCAGAAGTCACTGGGCTTCCCTCCTCGCCTTTCTCTTGACTGCTTTCACATAAGAGCATGTGGGCACACACATACACACACACACACTGCTGTATTTTCCAGTACAATCTGATAGAACACCACCGCCCCGGCACCTTCACATGGCCCGGCGACTCTGACACCCCCGTCAAGCGTGAAGCCCACGCTTTCTCCCAAGTCCTCCTGCGAGGGGTCGGGGGCCGGGGGGGGGGGGGGGTGTGTGAACATCGCAGAAATGGTGCCACTAACTCTGGGGCAAGGTGTCGACATTGAGGACACCTCCCGCATCTCCATGTACCCTGCTGATGGGATGGCTGCTCAGCCCAGCAGGGTGGGGGTGGAGTCTACGTGGGGAGGGCCCGAGACCCCAGAGCAGCCAGCCGACCGCAGCTCAGAGGGGGCCCCGCCAGCCTGCCAGGTTCCCGGGGCGATGCTGTGCAGATGACTGGCCCTACTGCAGATTTATGACCAAAGTGGTCCTTTCAGGTCATTTTGTCTGGGGACAGGTGATCACAGATATGCTCATGCCACTTCTCTGTTAACTTTCTGACCCTGAAGAGGTTTGAATCTAGGACCTGAAGCCCATGAAATGTCCAGCATGAGCTCCAAGTGGGCTGCCTGTAGCTTCAGCCTTGCAGGTAAGGACTCAGCGGAGCCGAGCATGGTCAGTGCTCAGGAGGGCCAGCAGGGGCGGGGGGTGAAGCTGATGGCCCATCCCTATACCCATGGAGGACTTGACAGCCGGAGGGTCTGGTCAGGAGGCTGCTCTGCACTAAGGAGGAGTCTCCACTCCTGTGCCTCTGGCCAGCGGCTCCCCTGGCCCTGCCTCAGACGCCCAGCTGGGGGAGCAAACCGGGCTGAGAAGGGCATGGGTGACTATAGGGCATCGCTGCTGGCTTGTGGGGAAGCCACATACTTTTTAGAGATGCATTCTCAGGAAGCATCAACTCTGGTATCTCACCCTCAGACTACTTGGGCTCTCCTGAGAGCTGGTGGATCACAATGCCCCAGTAGAAGGGATGAGGGAGAGGATTTCAATAATCCAGACTTGTGTGTGAATGGGCCAGTCATTGAGCACGAGCTGGGAGTGGGTTAAGTGATGTTTATCAAACTGCCAGTCAGGCAAGAATTAGGCACCTACTGTGTGCTCAATACGGTGCTGGGTCTAATGTGACTGAAGTTGCCAGACAGGAGTCCAAAAGCTCAGAGTCCAGCCCAGGACAGCAAAAGTTTCACAGGCACTTGTCTTGGTCCACAGAGGGATGAAGGCAACTTATAAAAACAAACAACAACAAAAAACAAACCCTGCAATATAACAAAACAAAGCACTGAAGAAATAAAGTCAAAGGGAAAATAGGGAGCAGAAAGATATGTTATTCCAGGAAGGAGAGTAGTAAACAAACTGTATGAAAATGGGCAGGATATTAGCTGCTAAACGGGTAGATTCAGAAGAGAAGAGGGGCTTCCCAGGTGGCTCAGTGCGTGAGACGCAGGAGACATGGATTTGATCCCCGGGTCAGGAAGATTCCCCTGGAGGAGGAAACAGCAACCCACTCCAGTATTCTCGCCTGGAAAATCCCACAGACAGAGGAGCCTGGTGGGTGACAGTCCACAGGACTGCAAAGAATCGGACACACCTGAGTGAATGAGCACGTACCTGATGTATGCAGAGGTGAAAGGACTCAATGTCTGCAATATGCTTTAAAGTGACTCAGAAAAAGTAGATGATACAAACACAGCCCAGTCTGAACACCATCGCATCTGGATCGGGGTGGAAAACCGTGTCTGTGAAGGGCAGGGAGCAAGCAAGCGTGCTCTGTGGACACTGTCGCATGTTCTTTTTCTTCTTTTCCCCCCATAAACCTTTAAAAAGCTAAAAACTGTTCTTTGACTGGCAGGCTGCTGTTTGCTGATCCCATGAGTGTGTGGTTGGTCATCTTAAGACTTTTCTACTTTTCTGGATATTTGAAAATTATCAGAATAAAACCTTACAAGTTAAAGGAAGGGCCTTTAAATGACCCCCAGGCTATCGAGTCCAGCCTGGTAGGGGTCCCGTGCCCACGTGGAGGTGGACACACCTGCCCTATGTCCTTCTCAGGCACACTGGTCAAACCAGTACGGTGGACAGAGGACAGAGGGCTGGGCCCTACCATGAAGGGTCCATGCCTTTGTCTGTGTCCACTAGCTGAAGACTGTTGACTAACCATCTGCAGGTGTGAAGATTTTGGTCCAAGACTGGATTTCTTTATGGTCATTGTTATAGGCTGTATATTGTCATCCTGCTTATTTAACTTATATGCAGAGTACATCATGCAAAATGCCAAGCTGGATGAAGCACAAGCTGGAATCAAGGTTTCCAGGAGAAATACAATAACCTCAGGTATGCAGATGACACCACCTTTATGACAGAAAGCAAAGAGGAACTAAAGAGCCTCTTGATGAAAGTGAAAGAGGAGAATGAAAAAGCTGGCTTAAACTAAACATTAAAAAAATGAAATTCATGGCTTCAGTCCCATCACTTCATGGCAAATAGATGGGGAAAGAATGGAAACAGTGACAGACTGTTTTTTTCTTGGGTTCCAAAATCACTGCAGATGGTGAATGCAGCCATGTAATTAAAAGACACTTGCTCCGTGAAAGAAAAGCTATGACATCCCAGATAGCATATTGAAAAGCAGAGAGAGGGACTTCCCTGATGGTCCAGTGGCTAAGACTCTAAGCTCGCAATGCAGGGGGCCTGGGTTTGATCCCTAGTCATGGAACTAGATCCCACAAGTCTCATCTAAGACCTGATGCAGGCAACTAAATAAATATTTAAAAAAGAAAAAAGAAAAACAGAGACACTACTTTGCTGGCAAAGGGTCATCTAGTCGAAGCTATGGTTTTATCAGTAGTCATGTATGGATGTGAGAGTTGGACCATAAGGAAGGCTGAGTGCTGAAGGATTGATGCTTTTGAAGTGTGGTGTTGGAGAAGATTCTTGAGAGTCCCTTGGACTACAAGGAGATCAAACCAGTCAATCCTAAAGGAGACCAGTCCTGAATATTCATTAGAAGGACTGACGCTGAAGCTGAAGCTCCAATATTTTGGCCACCTGATGCAAAGAGCTGACTCATTAGAAAAGACCCTGATGCTGGGACACGTTGAACGCAGGAGGAGAAGGGGACGAGAGAGGACAAGATGGCTGGATGGTATCACCAACTCACTGAACATGAGTTCAGCAAGCTGTGGGAGATGGTGAAGGACAGGGATGCCTGGCATGCTGCAATCCATGGGGTCGAAAAGAGTTGGACACGACTGAGTGACTGAACAATTGTTATAGGCTGAACTGTGGCCCCCCCCAAAGTCATGTTGAAGTCCTAAGCCCCCAGTACCTGTGGTTATGACCTCATTTGGAAACATGGTCATTGCTGAAGCACTCTAGGGAAGATGAGGTCACACTGGGCTTGTTGTGGGTTAGTTGCTAGGTGGTGTCCAACTCTTTTCAACCCCATGTACTATAGCCCTTCAGGCTCCTCTGTCCATGGGATTTCCCAGGCAAGAATACTGGACTGTGTTGCCATTTCCTTCTCCAGGGGATCTTCCTGACCCAGGGATCGAACCTGGGTCTGCTGCATTGGCAGGTGGATTCTTTACCACTGAGCCACCTGGGAAGCCCCATACTGGGTTAGGGTGGCCCTAATCCAACGTGACTGGTGTCCTGATAAGGAGAGAAGACATAGACACGGGAGAAAGGAGGGGGAAGATGAAGATACAGGCCATACAACCCATGTGCCAACGAAGGCAGAGACTGGAGGGAAGTGACGACAAGAAAAGAACTCCAAGGGCCACCAGAGGCAGAGGGGAATGTCCCTAGAGCCTCGGGAGGGAGCACAACACTGCTCATACCTGAATTTCAGATTTCTGGTCTTCAGAGCTGACAGAATAATGAACATTTGTCATTTAAGCCAGTGCCCAGTTGGCTGTACTTCATCACGGTGGCCCCAGGACACTAACACAGCTGGGGATTGGGGTTTGGGGGCATAGCTTGTCCCCCTTAATATTTTAACAGGCTTCATGGAGACCAAACAGACTGAAGCTGTTTGCAAAGAACAAATCACTGCGGGTATGTCTGGCTTGCTGTGGACACAGGTCCATCAGATCTCTCCGTGGGACTCGGCCACGTGGGATGGCCTCCCCCATCCACCTGCCTCCACCTCCACTCCATTTCCGGCAGCAGCGAGGCCCCTTCTGCTGGCTGCCCAAGGGTCCCCATGTGGAGCGGGCTTCCCTGGGGAATTGAGCAGGGTCGCTGGAACACCCACCCCTCACCCAGCCATGCGAGTCCCTGCCCCAAACAGCTCGAGGCCGGCCCTGCACTGCTTCTCTCCACAGCAGGGCTCAGTGGGAAATCACCACGTCCACCTGTCACCTTGTGTTGCTTCCCCTCAAGAGAGCAGACAAACAGAGCCGGGCAAAGACATGGCCCCTCACTTAGGGTCTATGCCGGCCAGAGGACTCCCCTCCCATGTCTGATGGGCCCAGCAAAGTGGATTTCTTTCTGGAGGCCACAATAGCATCTCGATGGGCCATATGTCATCAGGGGTCCTGTGAGGAGGTGGCAGGGTGGGAGGAAGAGAGGTGTGCTCTGTTGTCATTATAGGCTCAGGGGTCCCTCCCATCCACAAAGCACCCCTGGGCAGCTGCGTGAACACGTCAGCATCCATGGATGTCCTAGAGCACAGATTCAGAGAGCTTCGAAGGGGCCAAGTGTCATTTCAGGGGTTAATTTTAAAGAACACTCAACACCCATTGAGAAAAAGCATTTCTCCTATAAGCTGTCCCATACCCCTGAACACACTGATTCCACCAGCCTGGAGTCTGCACACCTGTACCCACCAACTCCACTGGCCTGGGTTCTGGACACTGGCATGGATGTTTTTAAAGCCCTCCAGGGGACTCTGAGCTGCAGCATGGTTTGGCAGGTGTTCAGCTCTAAGAACTGGTGGTTAATGTGATACTTCCTGGGTTTTGTCTACCCTGTGGCCACTGTTTATTTTACCCTCATTTTCCACTTCAGTCCACACAGCAGCCTGAGAAGTAGGTACCATGATGATCCCATCCAATGGATGGGGAAACTGAGGCATGGATGTTAGGTGATTTGCTCAAGGCCTGTTTGGCACCAAAGCTCTTGCTCTTAATTTATCTGGGGCCTGAACTCAGCCACTGTGGCATCAGGACACCACAGCCAGCCTGACCCTGTTCCCTGGGTGCTACTTCTGGCTGAGGTCTGGGCTGTGGTCGCTGAGAGACATCACCATCCTCCCTACCTGGGAGGACATCCCGTGGCAGGGGTACAGGATGGCGCGGTCATCGTCCTCTGCTCCTTGGTCTAAGCAGTAGCCGCTGGCTTTGCTGTTTCTCACCTACAACCAGAAGCCAAAGGAGAAGCCCCATCACAAAGGGCTAAAGGAGGCTAGAAGGGCTTTACTCACCCGTCCCCTGCCCAGGGCCAGTGGTCTCAGGAAGGGGTAGTCCTCCCAGGATGAGAGGGGACGAGGGAGGGGAGTATGGCGCTCTGGCCAGTGGGCTGGCTGAGGACTGTCTGGCTCCTGTGAATGGCCTCCCCGAGTTCAGGCCTTTGACTGTATGACTGCAGCTCTTCTCCTTAACAGTGGTAGGGTTGGTGAGGGGTGGGTGTTTCTATTCCCACAGTCCCCGTCTGGGCCTGCCTAGAGGCTTGCGTGGCTGATAGATGCAAGAGATGCCTGTGTGCAGCTCTGAGCCTCGGGACTCCTGCAGCTCCAACACTGCCCAACCCTGGCTCCACCCTGAGAGCAAGCCGGGCTGCCCTGCTGGGGGTAACAGACAGGGGAAAGGAGGTCTGTACCCCAGCACAGACCAGGGCAGGAACACATCGCTCTTCCCGGCTTTAAGAAGGGGCAGGTATGGCCATGCATGTTGGGGCCGGGGTAGACAGGAGGGTCTTCCCACAGCTGGTGCCTCTCCTGGTGAGTCTCTGGGTCCTTCCGTTGTGCTCTCAACATGCAGGCATTGGCGGCACACAAACAAGGCGATGCGTGTGACCACCTCCATGTGCAGGCCTTTGCATGTATCTGCTCATGTTCACATGTCACTTTGTCTTGGCAACCAGTATTTGTAACGTGCAGAGCAGGCTCGATGGATGGGGTCTGTGTACATAGGGGAAGATGTATGGGGTAGCTTTTTGTATGTATGTATGCGAACAAAACTGTGTGCAAATGTGTACTTTTGTGTCTGTGTACACTTAGACGTGCATGCTTGCTTAGTTGCTCAGTCATGTTCGGCTCTTTGCAACCACATGGATGTAGCCCACTAGGCTCCTCTGTCCATGGGGATTCTCCAGGCAAGAATACTGGAGTGGGTTGCCATGCCCTCCTCCAGGGGATCTTCCCAACCCAGGGATCGAACCCAGATCTTCCACATTGCGGGCAGATTCTTTATCATCTGAGTCTCCAGGGAAGCCCAAGAATATTGGTATGGGTAGCCTATCTTTTCTCCAGGGACTCTTCCCAACCCAGGAATCAAACTGGGGTCTCCTGCATTGCAGGTGAATTCTTTACCAGCTAAGCTACCAGGGAAGCCCGCAGACTTACATATGTATATGCGATTGCATGGATCCACGCATGTGTGTGGGCACGTATAAGCACATGTATGCGGCACATGTACACATACACACACACGTGTCTCTGAATCTACTTTGTGACCCACGGTGGCAGGCATGCGTGTGTGTCCATGCAGCTCTTACACTGGCATGTGAGTGTGCCTGTGTGCTCTGCCGGCTGCTGTCCATGGAAGTTCGCACAGGGGCAGGCCAGGGAGCTGGGAGGCAGGGTGCGGGGTGCCAGCCATCCGCAGAGGCGGTACCTCTCCGTACGTGAGGGTGTCGTTGTACGTCCTCATCTCCGGGTACACGTTGTCCAGGTACCACTTGAAGCTGCGGCACTTCAGCCTCCGGCGCAGGGCCAGCCGCTCGGACACGTCCCCGAAGTCCACGCCCGGGTTCTGCGAGGCCAGAAGTGAGGCAGGGCAGGCGCTGGGGTGTGCAGAGACCTGACAACCCAGGCCACGACCCGGGGGTGGGGGGAGCTGCGGGACCCACAGGCACCCCTCCAGGAGCGTCCCCGCCCTCAGGCTTCCTTGTCTGGGAGCCTCCTGCCCTCCCAGGACCCTGCAAGGTCCAGGGCAGCAGGGCTGATGGCAAAGGCCTGCCGTCTCTGGCCTGTTTGCAGCAGGTCCCGCTGGAGACCGGCCTGGCCTTCAGTCGGCCACTGGCGGCATGTGTGGGCCTGGCTTGCTTGTCATGCCCTGCACACTCACCTGGGATGTAACTTAGAACATCCTGAGCACTGCTGTTTACCTGGGCTGGGCCAGAGGGTCTGTACTACAGGATGATTTGTGGGGGCTGCTGTGGGCATTAGCTTGACCTCTGCAGGGACCTGAGACCAAGTCGGCACACGGAGATCAGCCACGTGCACATGAGCCCCATAAACTCCAGACGCTGACCAGTGACCTTCCCTGGTTGGTGACAGCCGACATGTGCTGCTGCTGGGAGAATTCAGCACTGTCTGTTCTTTCATCATAACAAACCCCAACCCCATGTGACAGCTCTCCTGAGTTCTGAGTCCTTGTAGCCAAACACTGAAGCTCAGGGTGGTCTCGGAGGCCCTGGCACTCAGTGACAGGTGGGGAATGTGGGTGGGTTGGAGGAAGCCCACTCCCTAAGCCCAGGTCCCCAAGCGTTGATGCCAGCTAAGGACTGCCTGCGGGCCTGGAGAGAAGGGCAGACTCTGGACTTGGGCGCGAGCAGGCCTGGGAGATGTCACCAGATGCTGGGCTGTGATCTGACTCAATTCAGATGGCTCCAGTGAAGTTGTTTAAAACACTAGGACATTTTGCACATAATGAAGATAATTGTTGCTTCTTGACTTTTTTGTTATCCACACGAAGCTCTATCTTTAAGCTAAAAATCCACATATACATGTGAGCCTATATGTGTGTGTGGATCCTAATAGAAGATCCAGCTCTTTCTGTGGGTGGATGTAAAAAAAAAAAACCTGTTCCCAGGACAAGTCTACCCCCAGAGACTCAAATCCTCCTGTGTCCAAGGAAGCAGCCTGTGTGTGAAGCCTGGTTCTGCAGCTGGTCGGGGTTGGGGGACAAGGAGAGCCTGTCCTCAGCACATATATACATGCCCCTGTATGTACATGCATGCACATGTACACACACACGTATGCCCAAGCCCCCTTCTCAGGCTGCCCTGCCCCCCAGGCACTGGCTAGGACCCTCTGGCTCACACCCAGCTTCTGCTTCTGGCCAGCAGCAGCAGGCAGACCCCTGGCGGGGGCCCCCTGCCTCCACTCCCCGCAGGATGGGTAGATTCAGCTGCAGACAGCACACATGAGAGAAGCCGCCATCCCCAGGCCCTGAGACCCTCGTGACAGGGTCCTGTGGAGGACCAAGTTACATGCCTACTCTGCCACTCATCAGCTGTGCACACTCGTGTGTGCAAGGCATGGAGTCATCATATCACTGTGGACTCCTGCAGAACTGACACGAGAGGCTTCCGCAGGGCAAGGGGGATGCTTGTGCGTCCCAGGAGGGGCTGTGGTCGCCCTGGGGGAGCCCTCTCCTCAGCGCCATCGCTGCACCCCCTTAGGGGCTCGTAATATCTAGTGAAGGAGCTCTTGTGGTGGTGTAGGGGGCTGCCAACGAGCGTCACAGCTGTTGGAAACAGGCTCTCCTCGGTGAAGGGAATGATGTTTCTGAGATGGAGCTGTCCAGCTGTGCCCTTGGATGACCCTGAGGCCGTCCCCAGGTGTTGCCCCTGCCCCCGGCCCCTCCCCGCCCAGCTTGGCCAGCTTACGGTCATGGGGATGTTCCAGGCCATGTACACGTGGGACTTGAAGCCATCCATCCACACCTCAGCCGCTCGCAGGGCGTTGCGCTTGGCGTAGTAGTCGATGTCGTTGTTGTAGGGCTTCTTGGTGCGCTCGATGTGGGCCACGCGGGAGCAGGGCAGCACCTCCATGCTGCCACCACACTGCCACACCTGCGGGGCACCCGAGCACCCTGGGTAGTGGCCTGGCTCCTTCCCGACAGCCACCAGGAAGGAGCAGGGCCGGGGCCAAGGGCACCATCCCTCCCTCCCTGCATCCCCTGCCCATGGTCCCTCGGACAGGTCTTCCCTCCCTAGAGTACGAGGAGGCCTGGCTGCCTGGGCTGTTCCAGGGGAAGAGGCCAACGAGAAGCTAAGGCCTTGGGCTAGGTTCACCAAAGCCTGGGCACAGGCTTGCCTCCCCTTCTGGATTTCCTACCAAATCTCATTTCTTTTGCACATTCCACAATCTAAACAATGGAGGGATTTTTCCTGGCACCCTGACACTTCATTATTATCCCTTTCCTGTGGCCCTCGCCCCCACTCAGCATTTGCTCCAGGCCCGGAGCCTGGCCCGAGAGGGCTCACTTAGCACCAGCAGCTGCCTCCACCACCTCTGAGCTGGAAAAACCAACCTACAGTCTAATTTTAAAAGAGCAGCTTCCTGTGCAAACGCCACCCAAACCACTCCAGATAACTTCAATCCAAGGGTGCACTTGCTATGCAAACAAGCACCCCAGACACAATCTCAGTCTAAAGAAAAGTCTAAAGAAACAACTGCTTCCTCTGCAAATAGGGCTGCCCAAAGTCCCTCACTGAGGCACCCTGCATCATGATCTCCTTTCATGCCTGCTTACTTCTTGTACTGCTTCACCTCAACAACACTCAGCCTTACTAGACATGGGCTGTGTTAGTCTATTCTATTCTATCCCATCCTGCCTGTGCTGGTTAAACTTCTTTGGCGGGGAGTTTTTCATTTTGTATTGGGGTACAGCTGATTAACAATGTTGTGATGGTTTCAGACGAACAGCAAAGGGACTCAGCCATACACATACAGTACTGGGGCTTCCCAGGTGGCCCTAATGGTAAAGAACCCGCCTGCCAATGTAGGAGAGGTAAGGGACACGGGTGCGACCCCAGCCCAGGGATCCATTTCCAATACAGAAATGGATCCATTCTCCCCCAAACCCTGCTCCCATGTAATGGTTAACTTTATGCGCTGCATGGTGCCCGGATATTTGGTTCAACATTACTCTGAGTGTGTCCAGGAGCATGTCTCCAGGTGAGATGAACACTTAGGTAGGTGGGCTGAGTAAAGCAGATTGCCCTCCTCAGTGTGGGTGGGTCCCGACCAATCAGTTGAAGGCCTGAGTGTACAAAAAGGCTGAGAGAGGCACAATTCTTTTTCTCTGCCTGATGGTCATCGAGCTGGGATGCTGGTCTTCTCCTGCCTTCAGGCTTGGGTTAGAAACATACCCTCGGCTCTCCTGGGCCTCCAGCTTGCCCGCTGTGGGTCTTGTGCTTCTCAGCCTCCATCACTGTGTGGGCCAAGTCCTTATCATCTCTGAAGAACCCAGACTAATATCCTACCGTATCACATCCCACCCCATCCCACTGAAAGATGCTAGTACCATCCACCTGGTTGATGTCACCATGAACAAGTCAGTCTGATCAACTTGGCCCAAGCTCTCTTCAGTCAGACTGTTACCCCTAAGCCTCTTCTAATTTAGACATTTTGGAGGTGCCAGGCACATGCTCAGCACCCTACTCACTTCATCTCACTCACCTCCACCATTACCCAGGAAGGACGGGTACCACAGGCAACATTCTCCCCACTGTACAGAAGAAGATACTGAGGGTCAGAGAGGTTAAGCCAGTCACACGAGATCACGGGATATGACCAGGCTTGATCCCAGTTCACAAACATTTGTCCACTCAGCCAAACACCTAAGAGCTGTAGTTTCTGATCGCAGCGAGGATGAGTTTTAATTCATTTCCTGTTGCCCAGTTATTAGACATTTAAATCTTCCTCCTTCAATAGATCCTTCACTATTCAAAACAACACTGCAATCTACATTAAAAATGCTTTCTTGGGACAAACCTTCACTGTAACTTGGCAGGCATGGGTGCTTTAAGCTAAAGTCTTGATGACAAGTATAATAGGGTGTCTCAGCCTTGAGCATGGGTTTCACTCGGCCACTTGCTTGGCCTTCTTCAGCCTAGAAGTTCTCCCTGATGCCCAGTTTAAGTGGCACCAGCTTCCTCAAAGCCCATTTCTCACTCACAGTGACTGTGAGGAGTGGCCTGATGCCTCTGGGCTCCAGCTTGAGCATCCAGAGCCCACCTCAGGGGCCCCTGTGGAGAGGTGTGCAAAGCTGAGCCTGACACCAGTTTGAGGCCACCCACAGTTCCTGGGACCACCATAAATAAGGACCACAGACTAGGTTCGAACAACAGACACTTACGCTCCCACAGCTCCAGAGGCCCTGCTCCCTCGGGGGCCACAGTGGAGGACCCCACCTGCCTCTCCCAGCTTCCGGTGGCTGCGTCCCTCCCACCGCATGGCCTCCTTCTCTCCGGGTCTGTGTCTTGCCTTCCCTTCTCCTCTCTCTGGTAAGGACACCAGCTGTCAAATTGTCAAATTTACAGCAGTTTGGTTTAGTCACTAAGTCGTGTCCAACTCTTGCGCCCCCATGGACTGTAGCTCACCAGGCTGATCTGTCCATGGGATTTCCCAGGCAAGAATACTGGAGTGGGTTGTCGTTTTCTTTTCCAGGGGATCTTCCCAACCCAGGGATCAAACCTGGGTCACCTGCGGTGCAGACAGATTCTTTACCAACTGAGCCGCCAGGGAAGCCCTGTTGGGCTGTGCTGTGCTACGTCGCTTCAGTCATGTCCAGCTCTGCGATCCTATGGACTGTACCCCAACAGGCTCCAGGAAGCCCTCCGCACCCTAAATCCAGGAGGATCCCATCTTGAGACCCTTCACAGATTCCAGGAGGATGTATCTCTGGGGTTGCCACTCACCCACCATAGCCACCAAGCTCTCATTTCAGGAAAGAGGACAGCCTAGCCCTATTCCTCCTGTGTCCCCACTCTGCCTCCAGACAGAGGAAGAAGGCAGGAAAATCTCTCAGTGAACAGTTGATGGCCCTTCCTCACATCACCCATAGCCAGGATAACAAATCATGTCTGAGCAAGTCAGACATCGTGGGTCGGGGAGGCTGCCTGCTCCTCGTGGCTCGCTGAGCATGCACCCAGCACCAGCTCCCCTGGCCCAGCTCACAGCCACTTGGGACCCTGCTCTGCACCCTGCAGAGGGCAGAGGGCAGCATCTGCCTCCCTTGCTGGATGGTGAGAACCCCGCATGCTCTGTGTCAGAGATGCTGGCTGAGGTTTATGCCTACATTGTCTTGCTTCCACATCACTGGAGGAGGGACTGCTGCCCATCCTGGCCTGACCCTGGAGAGTTGCAGGGGGAGGGTGGAGGGCACTGCAGAAGCTTTGAAAGGCCAGGCCCGCATGTGACGCCCGCCCCTTCGGCTCACTGTGCTATGCTTAGTCAATCAGTCATGTCCGACTCTTGTGAACCCATGGACTGTAGGCCTGCCAGGCTCCTCTGTCCATGGGGATTCTCCAGGCAAGAATACTGGAGTGGGTTGCCATGCCCTCCTTCAGGGGATCTTCCCAACCCAAGGATTGAACTCAGGTCTCCTGCATTGCAGGCAGATTCTTTATTGTCTGAGCCATCAGGGAAGCCCAAGAATATTGGAGTGGGTAGCCTATACCTTCTTCAGGAAAACTTCGGGACCTAGGAATTGAACCGGGGTCTCCTGCGTTGCAGCTGGATTCTTTACCAGCTGAGCTACCCAGGAAGCCTGGCCATGACTTTGGCTCACACATTTCTGTCTAATTCCAGCACAAGGCCCAGCTGCCCACAAGCCTGGGAACGCAGGTGGACACTTGGTGATCCAGGAACCTTCCAGGAGGCCAAACAAGGAAACAAAAGAAGCTCTGTAGACCTACAGGGCAAGCATCTGTCCATCTTCTGTGCCCGGATGTTTCCGAGGGGCCTCCCTGCTGTCCATCATCCCTGCCCAGTCTCCACCTTAGGCTAGAAGTTCTTCAAAACCCCTGTCCAGCCGTCCAGTCCTCTGATCCTCCCAGGACTCGCCACCCCTCACCCCTGCTCTCTCTCTGCTGGTCTCAGACCCTGCCCCACAGTCTGCCACGGCCTCTGCACTTGCTGCTGTCTCCATCAGGAATGCCCTCCTGTCTGGCTGCCTGTCCAGCTTCAACTCCTCAGATGTCACCTCCTCCGTGATTCCCTCCTGAGCACCCCATTTAAAGCTGCAGCCTCTCCTGCCTCATTCCCCTGACCAGCTTTATTTATCTATGTGACTTCTGTCTCTGTCTCATATGGGGCACCATTGGACTACTCATTTAATTTTGTCTGTGTCCCACTAAAACGTAAGCCTTGTCAGTGGGGTTTTCCATTGCTACGTTCCCAACTGATAAAGCTGGACCAGGAGATAGCAGTGAGGTGAAGATAAACCCCAACAATGCCACGTGGGATGGGCGGGGGGTTAATCTGTCTTCAGTGCAGATGAAAATGAGAACTGAGGCTCAGAGATGTTAAGAAGCACATCCAGCGTCACACAGCTAGTTCGTGGTGGGGCAGGGACTCAGAACTGTTGCACGAAGCCCCTGAAGTTGCTCTTCACCCAGGACTGTGAAAGGTGTCACGAGGCTGATCCACACGATGTAAGTGTTCTGGTTACACCCACTCTGTGTCACAACTGCTAACTATTAATATCTCAACAAAGGTGGTTAACTGCCATCCAAACAGAATAGCAGACAAGAGGCAGAAGGCCAAGGGTCAGGCCTGCAAGAAGCTGCTTGGAAGGAGGCTCAGGGCACCTGCCCACCCCATCTGAGGGACCCCCGTGCCTGCAGGGACCCCTGTCCCTCAGCCAGCAGGTCTCCTCAGCTCCTGGAGCCTCAGGGCTGGAATTCCAGAGCTACAGCTTTCACACATAAGCCCTTCTCCTTAAAAAGTCTGGAAATAATGGTCTGCCAGCAGGGATGCCAATGAAAGCTTATTCATCCTCTAGCCCCAGCGCAAGCCTGACCTGTGCCCCAGTAAAAGCCAAGGGGCTGGGATGGTGACCTGGGACGGTGACTGGGCTGAGTGTGGCCTGAGGAAGGCAGGGCGGGCAACAGCGCCTGGTACCTTCCCTCTAAGGATGCTCATCATGAATCAAGTTGCCATTTCTTGTGGTTTCTTCTCCATCTTCTTCTTGCACCACAATGATCAAAACAACATTCCTGGAGAGCCCTGCTATCAAAAAGCCAGTGCTTCCTGTGGCTTGAGCAGAAAAGGAAAACAGTGCCGGCCGCCTGGCCTTGGCGTTCATCCATGTAGTGGTGGGAGGTGATGGGTCTATACATCATTTTTATGGAGACGCTTCTTTGGACTCTGAGTTCATTTCCTTAACCGCACAGCCTCCCCACAGCCAAGAGCGTGGCACGCGGCCCCTTGCTGGCCCCGATTCTCTGTAAGCCAGTCTGTCTTCAGGGCGCTGAGCCTGGGTGGGGAACACAGATGGGGTAGGGGGCCTGCAAGCACTGCCAAAACAGGGGCGCCCCAATCTGCTCCACAGTAGGATCTCCTGGTGTGGCTAAAAATCCTGTGGTCTGGGCCTCACCCCCGTCAACCTCATCAGAACTGATGATCAGATGGTGGGCTCCCTGGGGACTGGAGTCTGCACTCAGGCAGAAGGCTGTGCTGTCCCTGAGGCCTCCTGGGAGGGGGAGGGAGCAAGCCCTGTGGTTCTGTTTGGATAAAGCTGAACTCAGGGGTCCCTGCTGTTGCAACCAGGGTTTCCAACTGGGACCCTCCAGTGAGGCAATGAAGTGACGAGACCTGCAGGTTCAGCCCTGCAGCGAGACCTGCTCACACGCCCAACTCACAGTTACTGCTGGGACAGCTCGCCCTGTGGATATGCAGTGTCCTGTGGAGCTACCCCCGCCCCATGGCAGGGACGCTCAGGAGGGTTGCCTTGGGAGCCCACCAGGGCCTCTGCTCTCTCCCGGCAGCAGTGGAATCCGAGGGTCCGGCGTCCCAGCCACCAGGACAGAAGGCAGGCCTGTGCTGACACATCAGGCCCAGAGCGGAGACCCAGTGAGTCTCAGGTCCTTGAGAGCTGGCGGCCCAGCCCACAGGCTCGGTGATTTCACAGACGCAGCCCCGGTCACCACCCAGGATGGCGGAGGAAGCAAGGTCCAGACACCTGCTCCCCGCTGACTCAGGGTTGATCCCGAAGGCCTCAGGGGTCCCAGGGTGAAGGCTGGGGAGAGGCCGAGGGTACTGCAACTCCTTTCTCCTAGGAGTGGTCTGGGAGCCGGCCAGCAGTGTGGACAGTCAGGCCCAGCTGGCCCTCCCTGATCAGAACTGAAGTGTCTTTGGGAGACCTGGAGGGAGGTGCCCCTGCAATGGCTGACCTCCTTCTCATGCATCCGATCTCCCCACAGGCAGTTACTGCCTGTCCAAACAGATGCTGGCCATATGACACCAGCCTGCAAACAGGCACAGTCTGAGCCGTGAGCGCCTCCCCAAAAGTCTGTCCATCCTTCTCACACTTTCAGAGGACCTGGGGACTGCCAGGAGCCACACGGGAGATCCCACCCATGACAAGTTCATGTGGAAGAGAACTGTTACGCAAGGCTTCAGAACTCAAGGGGCTCCCTAGGCTTTCTCGAGCATCTACCTCCAAAACCGGAATCTGTCTGTTTTACTATTTCATGACTTTCACCAACTCCTCTGACATTAACAGGGGGCTAATGGGAAAGACTAGAGATCTCTTCAAGAAAATTAGAGATACCAAGGGAACATTTCATGCAAAGATGGGCTCAATAAAGGACAGAAATGGTATGAACCTAACAGAAGCAGAAGATATTAAGAAGAGGAGGCAAGAATACACAGAAGAACTGTACAAAAAAGATCTTCACGACCCAGATAATCATGATGATGTGATCACTAATCTAGAGCCAGACATCTTGGAAAGCGAAGTCAAGTGGGCCTTAGAAAGCATCACTACAAACAAAGCTAGTGGAGGTGATGGAATTCCAGTTGAGCTGTTTCAAATCCTGAAAGATGATGCTGTGAAAGTGCTACACTCAATATGCCAGCAAATTTGGAAAAGTCAGCAGTGGCCACAGGACTGGAAAAGGTCAGTTTTCATTCCAATCCCAAACAAAGGCAATGCAAAAGAATGCTCAAACTACCACACAATTGCACCCATCTCACATGCCAGTAAAGTAATGCTCAAAATTCTCCAAGCCAGGCTTCAGCAATACGTGAACCGTGAACTCCCTGACATTCAAGCTGGTTTTAGAAAAGGCAGAGGAACCAGAGATCAAATTGCCAACATCCGCTGGATCATGGAAAAAGCAAGAGAGTTCCAGAAAAACATCTATTTCTGCTTTATTGACTATGCCAAAGCCTTTGACTGTGTGGATCACAATAAACTGTGGAAAATTCTGAAAGAGATGGGAATACCAGACCACCTGACCTGCCTCTTGAGAAATCTGTATGCAGGTCAGGAAGCAACAGTTAGAACTGGACATGGAACAACAGACTGGTTCCAAATCGGGAAAGGAGTATGTCAAGGCTGTATATTGTCACCCTGCTTATTTAACTTCTATGCAGAGTACATCATGAGAAACGCTGGACTGGAAGAAACACAAGCTGGAATCAAGATTGCCAGGAGAAATATCAATCACCTCAGATATGCAGATGACACCACCCTTCTGGCAGAAAGTGAAGAGAAGCTAAAAAGCCTCTTGATGAAAGTGAAAGAGGAGAGCGAAAAAGTTGGCTCAAAGCTCAACATTCAGAAAATGAAGATCATGGCATCTGGTCCCATCACTTCATGGGAAATAGATGGGGAAACAGTGGAAACAGTGTCAGACTTTATTTTTTGGGGCTCCAAAATCACTGCAGATTGTGATTGCAGCCATGAAATTAAAAGACGCTTACTCCTTGGAAGAAAAGTTATGACCAACCTAGATAGCATATTCAAAAGCAGAGACATTACTTTGCTGACTAAGGTCCATCTAGTCAAGGCTATGGTTTTTCCTGTGGTCATGTATGGATGTGAGAGTTGGACTATGAAGAAGGCTGAGTGCTGAAGAATTGATGCTTTTGAAGTGTGGTGTTGGAGAAGACTCTTGAGAGTCCCTTGGACTGCAAGGAGATCCAACCAGTCCATTCTGAAGGAGATCAGCCCTGGGATTTCTTTGGAAGGAATGATGCCAACGCTGAAACTCCAGTACTTTGGCCACCTCATGCGAAGAGTTGACTCATTGGAAAAGACTCTGATGCTGGGAGGGATTGAGGGCAGGAGGAGAAGGGGACCACCGAGGATGAGATGGCTGGATGGCATCACTGACTCGATGGACGTGAGTCTGAGTGAACTCCGAGAGTTGGTGATGAACAGGGAGGCCTGGTGTGCTGTAATTCATGGGGTTGCAAAGAGTTGGACACGACTGAGCAACTGAACTGAACTGAACCCTGACCACCTCTCTCTGGAGAAAATCAACTTAGAGCTATAGCTAATAAGTCTCCTGAACATGAGAGGAATATTTCAAATCAAACCCCCTCTGTTAGCATTCTAGCTTGCTCGGCAGGTATATCCAGACTCTTACAGCTACGCATGTGATTATTTACAGCCTCCCAACTGTGAGAGGGATGGAAAGCCTAAAACATAGAGCCTTTGAAAGAGTTAAAAGTTATTAGAGTAGTGCTAGTGCTGGTGTAGGATTTCATTATTGGGCCAATGCTTGTTGCTAAGTTCCCATATCTGTTATCCACTGTGCACCTGGGAATGCATTAGTTAACATAGTGAGAATGTAAGAAAAACAAGTGTAGCCTTGAAATTAACCACATTAGATCTTTGAGCTAATTGGTTCTTTCTTGTAACTCACTGCACCTTTACTCTGTGAAATGTAACTCTGTTTGGCATTTTCTGAGGCTGACATAGATTAGAAATATAAAGAAAAAACACTTTGAGGGAAAATAAGTTTTCTGGTTGAGCAGCTTTTATCAAAAGAGGGTCATAAAATGTTCACAGGCCTCCAAGGCCAGAAGATACTGTACACAACATCATTTGTGGGAAAGGTATGCAGAAAAATCCTGGTTTCGATAAGGGCAAAACTGCTGGAATGTTTGGGCTGACTCTCTATGACCTTGCATCTTTCATTTCCCTCTATGTATAAGGCAAGGTATAAAAGTACCTTTTGAAAAATAAAGCTTTTGGGCCTCGCTCATCGAAACAGCTTGGTCATCCCGTGTTTTTTCTTTTTTTTTTTTCCTCTCTCTCCCTCTCCCTCTTTTTCAGGCTGATCCCTTGGAGCATAGAGGCTCCCTGCGTTCACTTATCTGCCCAGGTTTCTAAGACCTAAACGGGAAGACATTCTGTGTCTTCACTCCTTCGGGAGACCAGGAGGGCACCTGTGGCCTCCGTGAACAGGGCAAACTTCTTGTCTCAGAGTTTTATTGGTTCTCTATGTAAACCAAGGAATACCAGCCTCTTTCTCTCCTCTATTTTCTTATCTACAACATTCTTTCCTTATCTCTCTCTAAATCAATCACAGACGGCCTTTTCTCCATCGGGTTTCCCTGGATCCTGTGGGGGCTGGACCCTGGCGGGGGACATCACCTCCTTCAGGATTATTCAAAAAGATTACCCCAAAGAGCACTGGAAAAGAAGCCATTGACTCCTGTGCCCAAATGCACGTCCGTGACCTGTAACAGCTGGCTCACTAGGAGATGGCTGGCATAGCTGCATGGACTCAAGAGAGGCCAGAGGGGAGCTCTGCAGAAGGTCAGGGCTGAAGAGGGGAGAGGAGGGCTGGCCTGTGTATTAACTGTCTTTTTACTTTAAATTTTTATTTTATTGGAGTATAGTTTATCTACAGCGCTGTGTTAGTTTCCAGGGTACCGTACAGTGATCCATTTATACACACACACGTGTCGATTCTTTGTCTTTTGTCTTTACTCTGCTGCTCTGACATCTGGGGCCTCACTGACCCAGAGGGACTGCCTCTCCCAGGTTCCTAATTCCTGGAGGCTGTAAACCGCTCACCTGAGGCCCCTTTACCTGCAAACCAACCAGCCTGAGCCCCACCCCAAGCCCCTCTAGGAGCTCTCACACTGAGGGCAGGGCCAGTCCCGTGTCCCAGAGCCCTGGAGTTACTCAGCCAGCCACTGCTGGGCTCCCCTGCCTCCCCCATCCTTCCCTGGGAACCCCAGTAAAGGTTCTGACCCTGGTGTACCCCACCCTCTGCCTCTTGACCTCCCTGTGGTCCCCCCTCCTGGAAACTGGCAGTAACCCCCTCCTGTTAGTGGCCATCATCTCCAGACCAGCTGGCTTCCCCATAAGTGAATAATGAAACAGCTGGCCAGGGCTGCCAGCCACCTGGGGGCTGGGACAGCTGGTGACAAGGGGTCTTAGACCCCAATTCCCTCTCAGATTTCATCTTGCAGAGCAGGGTACACCTCACTCCATGCAGGCCCTGTTCCTATTATTATCCTATGACTGCATTGGAGGAGGATTTTAGCTGCTGGGCAAACTCGGAGTGTCCTGCTTTGAGAGTTCAGAAGCTGCCGACTTTCACATGAGGGCCTCGGAGAGCTTTCTGCTGGTCCCAGCGTCCTCATAACCTCGCTCTGGTCCAGCCTGTTTGAAGCCCACTTGGGAGGAAAGCAAAAAGAAACGCTGGCTCTTGGAGGTGCAGACCCCAGACACAGTGGTGCCTCCCCAGCCACTTTGACAGAAGTCATCAGTTTCACCGGTGACCTGCTCAGGCCCCTCGTCTTTCTCAAAAGATCTGCAAGTGACACTGGGAGGCTTTTGGTGACGGAGCTGCAGCTGTATCACCCTCCTGCAGGCCGCATCAATTATGAAATTATGTGCCTGGAGATGACTCCTGGCTGGCATCTGAGCCCCCGGCCATCCCCAGGACTCTGCTGTGAGTCCAAGTGGGAAGGGTTTTCTGCGTGAAGCCCTCCGCTTCTGGTGATGCTGTTTCACAAGTTCATCCACCAGAGCCATCCTCCCTCGTTTCCCAGGGAGCTCAGGTCCTCTGGGTTCTTGGAGCGTCCACGCAGAGGGTGGCACGGCCCAGCCCACCCCGACGGCCCCAGCTGGCTATTTAAGTCTTTGAGGCCCGAGACCTGAGGATGACGGGAACAACCCTTTTCGGTATCAGGATTGACTGATCACTTTAATCAGCAACCAGATTTCACTGGATCCGGGCAAGAGTGCAAGTCTGGCTGCTGTCTGTGTGCACAGAAAGTTAGGGGTTTAGGGGGCCGGGGTAGGGCGCGCTGCTCCAAGCATCCACTCTGACCCACCGGCACCTTTCTGCGGCTCCGCGCCCTCCCAGTGGCTGTGGATGGAGAAGGAGCGCGGGTGTGGAGGATGGCGTTGGAGAACTCACAGCTCAGACTGAAGCCGGGGAGCACGCCGCCGCCTCTCCGCATTGCCCCATCAGGGAGTTAATGGATGGTGGTGGGAGAGACCACACCCAACAAGGCTGGGTAGTGCCAGGCTCCGGGGGAGGGAGGCGCGGCTATGCGGCTCTGCAGCCAGCGGAGGAGACGGGGAGGAAAGGGGAAGGAAAGGGGGAGGGGAGGGGGAGAAGGAGGGGGAGAGGGGAGGGGAGGAGGAGAGAAGGGGGAGGGGGGTTGGGGGAGGGAGGAGAGGAGGGGACGGGATAGAGGAAAGGGGGGACGTTAGGGGGCGAGGAGGAAAGAGACGGGAGGGAAACAAAAGGGAGCGGGACCATCCAGCCTGAGTGCTCGGCCAGGTGGAAAAGAAGGGACAGCCGCTGAGTGAAGGCTGGAGGAGCAAATGAGAAGCCCCTGGCGGCCCACGTCTCTTCGAAGGTGGAGCTGTGCCGGAGCGGGGCCAGGGGCCGGCATTCCCAGGCTTCTCCGGGGAGGGCTTGTCCGCGCGGGCTTAGTACTTGGATGCACACAGGAGGCACTGCCGCAGGGTAACAGGCAGGGTGGAGCAGCCAGAGGTGGGGTGCGGGAGCCCGGCCTGGCGTCTTGTCACTGTCCCACCCTTCGGCCGTGAACGGCATTTTCTCCGGCAGAGGGAGGCTCCTGGCAGATGTCGGTGGGTCCCCAGGCCTGTAACACGAGTTCCTGGCTTCCCTCCGATGTGTCCCGGGCCTTCACTGGCCGTCTTCCTCCTGCGATCCGTGAGCCCTCATCACCACTCTGGGAAGCGGCTCCACAGTCTGTGAGGGGAAAATGCTTTCTCTCTGGACCTAAGAGCAGGGAACTAACTCACTGCAGGGCCGGAGAGAGCCCGAGGGGCGGAAGCTGATGCTTTACTGAGTGTTATTCTGAGGTTAAAGCCGGCTTTGTCCAGGCCAGCTATAAGGAGCATATTCCTGAGTTTCTCAGCTTGTCTTCCTCAGAGTAGCCTGCACTTATACATGGTGAGGAAAACTTGGGCCTAATTTAGTTTATTCTTGACTTCTAGGTTTACCTGTGATGAACTGTGTATGTTTCCTTCTGGGTGTTGGAATCCACTAAGCATGATAAGAGTTGAGTTTACCTTGAAAATACTGAGGATGGGACTTTGCCTGTCAAGCTATGGCCAACATCTACTCACATTGGCTTCTTTCTCTTTCTCTCTCTCTCTCTTTTTTTGCCTTTGTAATAATCCATGGATCCAAAACCAATCAAACTGTCCATCCATCCACCCACTTACTCATTAATAAACCCATTCATCCACCTGAGAGAGTCATTTCCTAGGCAGGTTGATAAGAAGTCTAGGGGTCCCCAAGGAGAGAGGGGTCTGGAATTCTCAAGGAGGAAGAAAGGAAAATTTTTTTTCCTTCTCTACATTCCTTAGGATTATATAACAACAATGTATTCTGCCTGAGGACAGTCTCTGGATTAAACCTTTTGGCTAATTCTGTAAATTATGGCAGTAGACCTGCTCTTTACAAGGATTATATAACAACAATGTATTCTGCCTGAGGACAGTCTCTGGATTAAACCTTCTGGCTAATTCTGTTATCTTAAAATATGGGAGTAGGTCTGATGAGGTCTTTACAACCTCCAGACATTCTTTGGATTTACTGGAGAGTATATAACTCCATTGCTAACACTAGCAAGGGGGTACTCTTTCTGCCCCCTTCTGATGCCTATGCCAGAAGCTTTCTCTATCTCCTTTATACTGTAATAAAACTTTGTTACACAAAAGCTCTGAGTGATCAAGCCTGTCTCTGGCCCCGGATTGAATTCTTCTCCTCCGGGGGCCAAGAATCCTGGCGTCGTAATTCAACAACAACCTTTCACACCCATCCACCACTTATTAAACACCTATCCACCACCCACTCATCTATGCATCCACCTAGCCATCCATCCAACCATCCATCCATCTATCTGTCTACCCATCCACTCACCCACTCATCCATCCATTCGTATATTCATTCATACATTCATCCACCCACCCATTCATCTATATTAGTCCTTCAATCAACATGACTCTAGGCACTGTGCAAAGCTGTATTAAGAACAAATTGAGAGGCGAAGCAAGCTCAGTGTTTCTAGCCCAGACCTCTAGGGAAAAGGTTGGCTATAACATAGGCTGAAGCTGAAAAGAACCTAGATATCCTGCCTCACACTGTCTCACCTGGCACACACCCAGAAGGTACCAGCCATCATCTTCCTTTTGGCAGTACAGAATTCCTCCCTTTAACAAAAAAACTGGGCTTCATATCCACTCTGGAGGAAACCATGGGCATGATTTTTTTTAGAGATTTCACATCTGAACCTAATTTTTTGAAATTATTTACAATCTGTTCAACTGCCCGCCACCCCACCCCAACACACTCTCTGCCTGGGCCCAATTATTTCAGGAAATAATTCCTAGAGTGCAGCCAAGGCAATGCCTCCCTCTTGTCACACAAACTCCTCACTCTGCAGCACTGATTCATCTCCAGGGGCAGAATTTGACTGGATTTAGCTTTGGAAAAGCAAGTCGCAGCTCCCTGGACTCAGTTGGGCTCAATTCATAAATTTTTGACAAGAAAACATCTCTTCCTGGACTATCTCAGGCCATATATATATACACACAAATATGCTATAAAAAACAGCTGCTTCTGTGTTCTATTCTTATGCCAGATGCACAGAAACTTTCGAGCTGAGTTTTCATTTCAAATTCCTCCCACTTGTTTCACTGAACACTTTGGACATCTCAAACAAAAGAAAAGAAAAAACTAGTTTCCTTCCTTCTAAACAAGTGGTTTTCAAAGTGTGATCCTGGAGGAATTCCCTGGTGGTCCAGTGGTTAGGACTTAGCATTCTCACTGCCAGGGCCCAGGTTCAATTCCTAGTTGGATAAGGCAGCCAAAAAATAAAAAAAGTATGGTCCTTGAACCACAAGCATCAGCATCACCCAGCACTCCTTAGAAATGCAGATTCTCAGGTTGGCCTTCAGACCCGCTGAATCAGAAGCTCTGCAAGTGGGGCTTCCCTGGTGGCATAATGGTAAAGAATCCACCTACCAATGCAGGGACACAGGTTTGATCCCTGATCTGGGAAGATCCCATAAGCCTTGGAGCAACTAAGCCCATGCACTATAACTACTGAGCCTATGCTCTGGAACCTGGGAGCCGCAACTACTGAGCCCATGTGCGGCAACTACTGAAAACCCACAAGCCCTAAAGCCTGTGCTCTGCAACAAGAGAAGCCACCACGATGAGAAACCTGCACGCCACAACTAGAGCGTAGTCCCCACGTGCCGAAACTAGAGAAAAGCCAGGGCAGCAACGCAGATCAACACAGTTGATAAATAAGTAAAGTTTTTGAAAAAAGAAGAAACTCTGCAAGTGTTTTAACAAGCCCTTTGGGGAGTTCAGAGGTTTGCTGGAGTTTGAGAACAGATGTGCTAAATGCTGAGTCTTCTCACCCCTCCCCTACCCCCTCTCATTAGTACTTTGAGCACTTGGCATAATCGTCTATTTCAGTAGCTCCGGCTCTTGAACACTAATTGAAGGTGACACCACATCTTCTTGAGTTTTCTCTCCTCAAACATAAGTGAGGCTGTACTTTTTAGGTCATGATTCCCAAGCCCACTGTAGTTGGAAGAAATGACAAAGGAGATATTTAGTTAATATGGGGCTTCCCAGGTGGCTTGGTAGTAAAGAATCTGCCTATAACACAGGAGACACTGGTTTGATACCTGGGTTGCAAAGATCCCGTGGAGAAATAAATGGCAACCCACTCCAGTCTTCTTCCCTGGGAAATCCCATGGACAGAGGAGCCTGGCAGGGGTCCTAGTCCATGGGGTTGCAAAAGAATCAAACATGACTTAGTGACTAAACAACAGCAAGTTAGTATCATGGATATGGAAATCTTTCCTACCTGCCCCCACAAACATACAGGAATGATAGGCAAAATGATTTTAAAAGTTAAAAGTACATATTAGAAAGCAAGATGGAATTCCCCTTAGCTCAGAAAAAGCAAAAACATGATGGTCTAGTGAGGCTGAAGCTCTAAGGCACAGTCATCTAAGCTTTATGAGGAGACAGGGGCTGAATGAGTAGCCAGGATCCTTGCAGGAAACCAGGGCTGAGACTAGGCTCCCTGATTATGAGTAGAAGCTCAAATCAGCTCTGACTACTCCCTGGTTTTCAGCCATAAACAGTCAACTGAGAGAGGAAGCAGAGGTGTACACAACATCTTGGAATCAGGTCGGTTCTCTGAATAGGAAATGAAACAGGAGATCTCAGGCTGAACACTAGAGTTCAATAAAAAGAAAAAAGAAAACCTAAGCCACTAAATTCTGATCTGGGGAGTGCTCGGGCAAGATAACCTGAAACTTCCAAGAACGAGCGAGTGTGGTGTGAAAATACAACTGCCGTGAAAGATGAGCTGTCAAAAACTTGCAAGGCACACGAGGAAATCCAGCTCTAGGAGAGTCACCAACAAATCCAAAGATGGGTAAATTTAAACTGAAGGAAAGAGAGAGAAAAGAGTGGCTAAAAA
Source organism: Capricornis sumatraensis (assembly GCF_032405125.1). Classification (NCBI taxonomy): domain Eukaryota; kingdom Metazoa; phylum Chordata; class Mammalia; order Artiodactyla; family Bovidae; genus Capricornis; species Capricornis sumatraensis. The sequence goes on along the minus strand of NC_091085.1, from coordinate 51,804,551 downwards.
AGTCTTAAGTAGACTATTAAGATTTTCAGAGATGAAGGAATGAGGGGAAAGCATTCATCAATAAAGACCAAGAGGTTAGGAATCAACACAGGCAGTTATAAAAAAAAACAACCAGATATGAAAACCACAAATGGAAGATGTCATAAAGTGTATTAACTGAAATCAAAATCCAAAGCTAAAGAGGTCACCTGGACATGGCTAAAGGTAGAATTTATTCATTGGAATATGGAGCTGAGGAAATTACCCAGAACACAAGGCAGGATGAGGAAGATAAAGTGGTTGAGATCTGAGGAGATCTGCAGGGTTGATGAGCAGCCCCTCCCCCCAGGCATCCAGCAGGATTTCCAGATGAGGTGAGGCCACATACAAGAACCTGAGCACTTTCTAGATCTGTAAGCTAAGCCTCAGGTTGATGACCTAAACCAGGACTCAAGAAGAATCCAAGGCAAAGGGTCACAGTACACAAGGGATTCAGGGCCCAGGACTATCTTCCCATCCATTCCTGTGTGATACTAAACTCAACTGATGTACAGGGGGACCAGAGTTTGATCAAATGTTTCTAAAGTTCATACAAAAGAGGAAAAACAAGAGAGCAGCCAGAAAGATTCTAAAATAAAAATGAAGATACATGGACTTCCCTGGTGGTACAGTGGATAAGCTGACCCACTGGAAAAGACCCTGATGCTGGGAAGGATAGAAGGCAGAAGGAGAAGAGGGTGACAGAGGATGAGATGGCTGGATGGTATCCGTGGATTCAATGGACATGAACTTGGACAAACTCCAGGAGATGGTGAAGGATAGGGAGGCCTGGTGTGCTGCAGTCCATGGTGGTCTCAGAGTCAGACATGACTTGGCAACTGAACACACACACAGTGGATAAGAATCCGCCTGACAGTGCAGGGAACATGGGTTCGATCCCTGGCCTGGAAAGATCCCACACGCCTCAGAACAACTTAGCTCACGTGCCACAACTCCTGTGTCTGTGCTCTACAGCCTGCGAGTCACAACTGTTGAGCCCACGTGCTGCAACTGCTGACACCCACTTGCCCTAAAGCCTGTGCTCCGCAACAAGAGAGTAGCCCCTGCTCTCTGCAACTAGAGAAAGCCCACGTGCAGCTACGAAGACCCAGCACAGCCAAAAATAATAATAAAATAAATAAAAATGAGGACGCATTCAATTAGGAGACATTAGCATATTTTATAAAGCAGCAGGCTAAAGAGTAGAAAGTTTAAAATAGATACAAACACTTCTAGAAGCACTTAGAATATGATAAAGAGCACCTTTCCCATCAGAATCTTACTTATATAATGAACATATTCCAAATGGATTAAAGCTTTTAATGTAAAAAAGGAACTATAAAGTGTCAGAAGGAGATGCGGTCAAATAGTCTTTCAAATAGGCCTTTCCAAGAAGGAGAGCAAATGCATGTCATTAAAAAAAGTACATATTTACATTAAAAATTATCTATATGAAAAGTCAACATCTAAAATTAAGAACAAGGAAAGCATTTGTCTCACACAATAAAGCATCAATATCCCTACTGTATAAAGTGCTCTTAAAATCTACCACGAGATGCCACAAGAAAATATTAGCAAAGAAAGAAAAACATACGGTTAACAAATGTCCCAAAATGTTCAAGCTCATTAGTAATTGAAGAAATGCAAGTTAACCAACAAAACATTCCCTGTGTGTCTTCCATATGTGAAAAAAGGATAATTATATTTAATCAGAGAAAAGAGCAGCAGAGGATGAGACAGTTAGACAGTATCACCACCTCAGTGGACATGAATTTGAGCAAACTCCGCGAGATAGTGAAGGACAGGGAAGCCTGGCGTGCTACAGTCTATTGGGTCACAGAGTCAGACATGACTTAGCAACTGAACAACAAATATTTAATCAAGGCTCCAGTATCCTTGCCTGGAGAGTCGGGCGGACAGAGGAGCCTCCGGAACTTATGGACTCAAGTCCGTGGTCCTTATGGACTCTATGGTCCCTAGAGTCACAAAGAGTCGGCCACAACTGGAGCAAATTAGCACACACACACGTGTGTGTTACATGCCCAGGAAACTATCTCATCATGTACCATTTGAGAACACACACACACCACCTCTGGAGGAGGAGATGGTAGCCCACTCCAGTGTTCTTGCCTGAAAAATTCCATGGACAGAGGAGCCTGGTGTGCTGCAGTCCATGGGGTGGCAAAAAGTCAGACGGGACTGAGTGCTCACACACCTGCTCACACCACCTACACACCACAAATCACACACATACACCCCACACACACCACTCAGACCTACACATCACAGACATGTAGATATACAGAAACATGCCACACACCGCACACATACCACACATCACACACACACCACATACACAGACATAGACCCCCATACACCACACATAGACGTGTATACACACACGCATAGAGGAGGATTTGGCAAATTGTATCAAAGACCATAAAAACACGTGTTTCAGGTGACCTAGCAATTCTACTTCTAGAAATTTTATCCCGAGGAGATACTGAAACCTGAAGAAAGATCCAGACAAGAGAACACGATTTCAGGGCTACATGCGGTGTAGGGGCTGCCCCGTCACAGAGTCCCACTATCAAGTAACTGCTGCAGCAGGTGAACAAAGGACACGCATGGCGTTGGGCTGTCAAGAAATGCACACGTAGAAAACATACGCAAGCATGCAGTGCACACCATGTACATGTATATCTGTGCACATGGGGAGACTGTTTAGATACACACAAGGGACCTCTGGGGAGATGTCCACTCCAGCAAAGGCAGAGACAGAATCCTGGGTGACTTAATTTTGTTCCCATTAGCTGACCTTGTATTTTCTAATGAAAATAGCTCTTATAAAGGGGAGAAAATAGTACTGCAGAAATCCTTGTGCAAACAATGAGCACTATCCCATGCCGGTTACATTTCATTTAATCCCCAGAAGGCCCCAGGAGTCATGTCCTGTGTGCCCCTGGGGGATGAAAGTGGGAACCGAGGTTCAGAGGTGGCCCAGGTGCCTAACAGGCAGAGATAGCCTCCAAAAGCAAGTCTCAAGGGCCCTTTGGAAGACCCCATGTTGTCCGGGGTTTTCTCCCAGGACAGTCAGTGGGTGGGGACGTTCCCTTCCCTGAATGCATTCATCCTCACCTAGCAGGCAGACAGACCCACTCATGACTAGAACAAGCCTTTCCTGAACCAGAACTGCAATGGGCCTTCACAGTCTGTTCACCGCCCTCACTGAAAGAGATCAGGGACCAGCCTGAGGGCTGCCCATGCCCCCCACCTCCCCCGCCTCGGTGTCTCCCTCCACCAGTAACCAGGCCACTTCCCTGCTCTGGGTCCACTCCTGGAGAACAGGAAAACCACCACCTGGCCCCAGATGGTGTAGCGCTAGTGCAGCCCCTCAAAGGGTTGGAGCTGAAGGCGCAGCAGTTACCCTCAGTGCCTCGAGGTTTGCCTGTAACACTGTGGGGGAGGCAGTGACTGGGAACAAACGATTTCCAATTTCTGCGCAGCAGAGCTTTCCTGAGTAGGCGCTCCCCGTTTGATTCTGTCCTGACCTTTATTAAACCTAATGGACGCAACGGATTCATTTCCACCTAATTGGCTCTAGGACTTTCCTCATTAGGGGCTGAGCAGTTGGCAGTTTTACAATCACAGAAATGTAAATTGGCCCCGAGACCACAGAATTACTCCTCTAATTGGACTGAATCGATCATAAGGGCTGTGTGGCCACTTGTGTTAATGGCGGATCAGAAAGTGTGGTGGCGGCCAGGCCTGTCTGAGAGGGAGCAGGGGTCCTGAGAAGGCCGGAGGAGTACATGGCCTGGGGCCACTCAGGATGTCAGCTGCCGGGGTTGGGGGGGCGGGGCGCCACACTCCTGCTGCAGGGCCTTTGCACTTGCGGTTTTCTTCTCCAGGAACACTTCCCTAGCATTGCATAACTTCTTCCCCTCCTCCTTCACATCTGCTAAGATATCACCATCTCAGTACCCCCTTCCCCGATCATCCCATTCAAAATGACAGCCTCCATGATCCCAGATATCACTACACTGGGAATGAAGGGAATGGACGTGCGTGCCCTGCTGAATCCTCAGCACTTAGGACAGCGGTCAACACTCTATTCCTCAACAGGCGATTGTTCAGCCAGTGAACACCTCGCTTCCCTTTGATGCCTCAGAACCCAGCACTTAGAACAGATGATTCATTTTTATTCTATAAGTAAACCAAACACTGCAAGGAGATCCAACCAGTCCATTCTGAAGGAGGTCATTCTGAAGGAGGTCACCCCTGGGATTTCTTTGGAAGGAATGATGCTAAAGCTGAAACTCCAGTACTTTGGCCACCTCATGCGAAGAGTTGACTCATTGGAAAAGACTCTGATGCTGGGAGGGATTGGGGGCAGGAGGAGAAGGGGACGACCAAGGATGAGATGGCTGGATGGCATCACTGACACGATGGACGTGAGTCTGAGTGAACTCCGGGAGTTGGTGATGGACAGGGAGGCCTGGCGTGCTGCGATTCGTAGGGTCGCAAAGAGTCGGACACGACTGAGCGACTGAACTGAACTGAACTGAACTGAAACCAAACACTGAAGGCCGGTCACATGCAGCAGTGAATGGGACCCAGGCCAGAGCACATGACTTATATTCCAACCAGTGAGGGAGGGGAGGAGACCCGCAGTAAAACGCAAGCTAATAAGCTAGACGAGACTGATGGATAGAGCCACATAGAGCCAAGGAGTGAGAAGACAAGGATTAGCTTTGGTGGGCGGGGCGAAGCGGGGTGGGGCGGGGTGGGGCGGGGCAACGAGGCGGGGTGGGGCTCTCTGCAGGGAGTAAGAGAAGCTTCGGGCTTGAACTGGGGAGGGTGGAGGCCCGAGGGGGGTGCGGGTGCTAAGAGGGTGGGCACTGGGACACACAGGGAACGGGATGGGGAGCGTCACACACCGTGGAGGAAGTTTGGGAGTCTCAGGGTGATGATGAAAGAGCCCCCTCTCTTGGGTTCTGCGTAGCTTGAACAAGAAGGGTTCAGACTGCGGAGGAGCCCAACTCCAGGTGGGCTTGATACCGACCTGGATCCTCGGACTGTTTAAATCATCAGACATTGATAAGAGGCCAGATGAGAAATTCAGGCAAGGCTTTGTTAGGACTCGTGCTGTGGCACCAGGGAGTGAAAACCAGTGACAGGTGCCCCTGCTATCCCCCTAGATAGGGTGACGGTGGGGGTGGATTGACTGGTGGGTGGGGCTGGAGGGATGGCTTAGGTGGTCTGCCCACCCCCTTGGTGATGCTGTGTGCAGGTATCATGGGCAGGACCCTGCTTTCGCTGCCCCCGCCTCATAAATGGCAGTTGGTTTGTGGCCGTTTTGTATCTTCACAATTTGACCCAACTGAACATGGGCGCAGTTATTTTTAGTTCCTTATAGTTTCTTTGTATTCTGTTGTCCAGGTGCAGCGTCCCAGGCCCCAGCCTGTCTCAAAACCACACTTTTGGATGAGTGAATTGAAGCAGAAGGAGAAAAGTGCCCAAGGTCACAGCTAGTAGAGGTGGTGGTGGTGGGGGGTGTGTGTGAAGAGCCATGCTGTGTTGAACAAGCAAACAGGAGACCATGACATTGAAAGTTAAAGAAGAGTGCAAAATCCCTGGACTCTCCTGCTGACCTGAGTCCCCCTCTCCTGAGCCTTGGATCTGGTCTGGCTTGTGTGTGCTTCCACCACTGCTGAGACTGGGATGTGAAAGAGAATCACAGTGTCTGCCTTGTCTGCTGGTTACGTGGATGCTGGGGCCTGGGGCCACCACATGTGAGGAGGCTCAGCCACGCCAAGGCCACGGGGAGGCACTGTCACTTATGGCCCCAGCTGAACTCTAAGACAGGCAGTGTCCACCTCGGATGTCATGTCCTGGGGGGCTTTTGGATGAGTGCAACCCAGCCACCTTCTGACAGCATCCAGGTGAAAAATCATAAGCTGAGCCCTTCCCAAACTCCTGACCCACCAAACTGTGAGCAAAATAAGAGGGTAATTTTAAACATCTAAATTGAGGAATATTTGTTACACGGCAAGAGTTAACTGGTACACAAACTAGCTGTAGCTGGGGACCCATGTCTGTGTGTCCTGTGTTCGTTTCCCAGGTTGACAGGCATAGAAAGAGCTTCATTAGCGTGTGCCCGCCCATCTTTGTGTTCTCCTGGGTGAGCCCCGCTAACTCATCCAACTGCCCATACTCTTCACCCCAGGGCCTTACCACACAGCTGAGCACTCACGGTGCTGAATGGGACACATCACAGCCCAGGAGACTGCAAGCAAATGCCTCTTTGACACGCAGTCTCTAAATATCTGCTCAATGTATATTATATGGGGCTTTCTGTGCATATTATATATCAGGGCCAACTGGGTCCCCTCATTTGGAGGTCAAGGTCAGCCTCCCTGGGCTCTGTTGTATTGACCTCAGCTTTCCTGACTCAGCGGGATCTCAGATGAGTTAGCCAAGACCAAGATGGAGGCATCAAGGTGGGCCCTGGGGGAGGCGAGGGGCTGGTGTCCAGTGGGAGGGGCCCTGCTGCTGCTGCTGCTGTCGCTTAGTCGTGTCTGACTCTTCGCGACCCCATGGACTGCAGCCTACCAGGCTCCTCTGTCCATGGGATTTTGCAGGCAAGAGTACTGGAATGGGTTGCCATTTCCTTCTCCAGGGAGGGGCCCTGGATCTACTTAAAAGGGAGATGGAGCCTAGAATTCAATCTGAGATTTTCCACTTGAAATAATCAAGTTAAGAGAGAGAGGGAGCACTTTGGGGTGGCAGATAATTTATGTATCTATGTGGGAGAGGGTGCACCAAGGCTTACTTTTGACAAAGCCCCTGAGCTGCAGACTTTAGCTGGCAGGGGCGGCAGAGCGGAGAGAAAACACAGGAACCAGCCGCTTTCCTGACCTGACTCCCATGCTGGCGTCCCTCAGGGTGGATTCTCAGTCCAGCCTCCTTCTCGAGCTTTGGGCAATGTTCCGTTCGCTTCCTGCACCTCTTTGTGTCTTGTGAGGTGGGAGCCTTCTACCCAGGCCCCCGTCTTCCAAGGACACAGCTTTTCTGGGAGGTTGATGCCCAGGGCTGTGAGGCGCTCCCACCAGAACAGGAACTGCTCTAGTCATTTCAAACAGGCGTGTGACACCTGAGGGGTCACCAGTGGGCTGGGCTGCGAGGAAGACAATGCTCAGGAGGCGGCCAGCCACCAGTAAAAGAACCGAGCTGTGTGGGGGCAGGGTTGCACAGGGCACAGGCCTCTCCCCAGAAGCCGCTGGAAGCACCGAGGGTCTGTGCGGGCAGGAACTGGAGCCCCAGGGAAGGGGGAGGCATGCGCAGCCCGGCCTTGCCAGAGCCTCTCCAGGAGTTGGGCGAGCAGCCTGCAGGGGACCCGGCGGGCACCGCCCCCAGACTGGGGACTAAGAGGACCGAGAGGCCCACCCCGCCCCCTAGTGGCGGTGTGTGGAACTGCTCCAGTGCTTCCGGTCAGCGATGGCCATGGGGACACATTGCTGTGTGATGTTCAACAGTGGCTCCACTGAGAATGGCACTCAGGGAAGGTCACTTGAAATTAGTCTGATCTCTGCCCTAAACAGGAGGTCGGGAAGGCACGCCTGTTCATTCTGATCCCCCCAAGGCCTGGGCTTGCCCTTTACTCCTCTGCAGCCTGCCGTGGTCCATGGGCTGCTGGGCTTGTAGAGAGACCCTGCCCTAAACTCAGGACTGGGCTGGACAGTCCTGGTGACAGTCCGGACAGGACAGACACTCCGGACAGGGTGGGAGACACAGTGGAGCTGCTGCCCTCGGGCCCACGGGTATCCTGCCACTGGCTGTTAATAGCACAGGGCAGCCTGCAAACCGCAGGGCAGGCATCCCTCAGGCCTCTTGCTGGCCCTCCCCACCCCCAGGCCCTGTCTGCTGTGAGGACAGCCTGCTCCTCCTGGACCAGGGTGAGTCACTGTCCTGGGGTCCTTGATCCCGGCCGCCGGGCTCGCCCCTGGAGGTCCAACCTCCCTTTCATGTCTCTGCCTGATTTTTTCTTTCTTCTTCTTACTATTTATAATTTACTGTATCTTGCTGGGATTTTTCTGTTTCCTGGCAAGCTACCTTACATCTGGTCAATAACAAAACTTTATAAAAATAAAACTACCATATGATCCAGCAATCCCACTCCTGGGCATATATCCGGACAAAACTATAATTCAAAAAGATAATATGCACCCCTGTGTTCATAGCAGCACCATTCATAATAGCCAGGACATGGAAACAACTTAAATATCCATTGATAGATGAATGGATAAAGAAGATATGGCATATATATACAGTGGAATATTACTCAGTCATAAAAAGAATGAAGTAATGCCATTTGCAACAACATGGATGGAACTGCAAATTATTATACTAAGTGAAGTAAATCAGAAAAAGATAAATACCATATAATGTCACTTATATGTGGAATCTGGCTTCCCAGGTGGCTCAGTGGTAAAGAATTTGCCTGCCGAGGCAGGAGAGTCAAGAGACTCCAGTTCAGTCCCTAGGTCAGGAAGATCCCCTGGAGAAGGAAATGGAAACCCACTCCTGTATTCTTGCCTGGAGAATCCCATGTACAGAGAAGCATGGTGGGCTACAATCCATGGGGTTGCAAAGAGTCAGACACAACTGAGCACAAACACATATGTGGAATCTAAAATACAAGCAACCTGCCTGACTTCAGACTCTACTACAAAGCCACAGTCATCAAGACAGTATGGTCCTGGCACAAAGGCAGAAATATAGATCAATGGAACAAAATAGAAAGCCCAGAGATAAATCCACGCACCTATGGACACCTTGTCTTTGACAAAGGAGGCAAGAATATACAATAGAGAAAAGACAATCTCTTTAACAAGTGGTGCTGGGAAAACTGGTCAACTACTTGTAAAAGAATGAAACTAGATCACTTTCTAACACCATACACAAAAATAAACTCAAAATGGATTAAAGATCTAAACGTAAGACCAGAAACTATAAAACTCCTAGAGGAGAACATAGGCAAAACACTCTCCGACATAAATCACAGCAGGATCCTCTATGACCCACCTCCCAGAATACTGGAAATAAAAGCAAAAATAAACAAATGGGACCTAATTAAAATTAAAAGCTTCTGCACAACAAAGGAAACTATAAGCAAGGTGAAAAGACAGCCTTCAGAATGGGAGAAAATAATAGCAAATGAAGCAACTGACAAACAACTAATCTCAAAAATATACAAGCAACTCTTGCAGCTCAATTCCAGAAAAATAAACGACTCAATCAAAAAATGGGCCAAAGAACTAAGTAGACATTTCTCCAAAGAAGACATACAGATGGCTAACAAACACATGAAAAGATGCTCAACATCACTCATTATCAGAGAAATGCAAATCAAGACCACAATGAGGTACCATTTCACACCAGTCAGAATGGCTGCGATCCAAAAGTGTACAAGCAATAAATGCTGGAGAGGGTGTGGAGAAAAGGGAACCCTCTCACACTTTTGGTGGGAATGCAAACTAGTACAGTCACTATGGAGAACAGTGTGGAGATTCCCTAAAAAACTGGAAATAGAACTGCCTTATGACCCAGCAACCCCACTGCTGGGCATACACACTGAGAAAACCAGAATTGAAAGAGACACGTGTACCCCAATGTTCATCGTAGCCCTGTTTATAATAGCCAGGACATGGAAGCAACCTAGATGTCCATCAGCAGAAGAATGGATTAGAAAGCTGTGGCACATATACACAATGGAGTATTACTCAGCCATTAAGAAGAATACATTTGAATCAGTTCTAATGAGGTGGATGAAATTGGAGCCTATTATACAGAGTGACAGAGAAGGCAATGGCACCCCACTCCAGCACTCTTGCCTGGAAAATCCCATGGACGGAGGAGCCTGGTAGGCTGCAGTCCATGGGGTCGCTAAGAGTCAGATACGACTGACCGTCTTCACTTTCACTTTTCACTTTCGTGCATTGGAGAAGGAAATGGCAACCCACTCCACTGTTCCTGCCTGGAGAATCCCAGGGACAGGGGGGCCTCATGGGCTGCCATGTATGGGGTCGCACAGAGTCGGACACGACTGAAGCGACTTAGCAGCAGCAGCAGAATACAGAGTGAAGTAAGCCAGAAAGAAAAACATCAATACAGTATACTAACGCATATATACGGAATTTAGAAAGATGGTATCAATAACCCTGTATGCGAGACAGCAAAAGAGACACAGATGTATAGAACAGTCTTTTGGACTCTGTGGGAGAGGGCGAGGGTGGGATGATTTGGGAGAATGGCATTGAAACATGTATAATATCATATATGAAATGAATCGCCAGTCCAGGTTCAATGCAGGATACAGGGTGCCCAGGGCTGGTGCACTGGGATGACCCAGAGGGATGGGATGGGAAGCGAGGAGGGAGGGAGGGTCAGGATGGGGAACACGTGTACCCCTGTGGCAGATTCATGTTGGTGTATGGCAAAACCAATACAATATTGTAAAGAAATTAGCCTCCAATTAAAATAAATAAATTTAAATTAAAAAATACAATACAAATAAACATATTGACAAAGCAGAAACAGACTCATAGACATAGAGAAATGACTTGTGGTTGCCAAGGGTGGGGAGAGGAGAAGGATGGGTTGGGAGTTTGGGATTAGCAGAGGGAAACTATTAAATAAAGACTGGATAAATAATAATGACCTACTGTAGAGCACAAGAAACTATATTTAATGTCCTGGGATAAAGCACAATGGAAAAAATATTAAAAAAGAATATATATATCTGTAACTCAAAATGTTATATATATATATGCACACATCTGGACACAATATACACAAGTATGTGTGATTTATGTAAAGTAATATTGTATGAGCTCAGCTGGGAAAGAATCTACCTGCAATGCAGGAGACCTCGGTTTGATTCCTGGGTCAGGAAGATTCCCTGAAGAAGGGATAGGCTACCCATTCAGGTATTCATGGGTTTCCCTAGGGGCTCAGATGGTAAAGAATCTGCCTGCAATGCAGGAGACCTGGGTTTGATCCCAGGGAAGATCCCCTGGAGAAGGGAATGGCAACCCACTCCAATATTCTTGCCTGAGAAACCCATGGACAGAGGACCCTGGCGGGCTGCAGTCCATGGGATCGCAAAAGAGTTGGTCCCAATTTAGCAACTAAACAACAACAAAAACAAATATTGTGTATGCATGTCGAGCTCTGTCATCTCTGTCTGTATCTGTGTGCCGGTCTATCTGTATTCAGACCTATATCTGAATGGGATGGAATACCTACACCCATATCTATAGCTACATCCTTACTTACATGCGAGTCCACACTCACCCCCACACCGAATCCACGCCTACACCTACACTCGCCTCACCTCAGTTAGTGAACTGGCCCCTGGTGTCCCACCGGCAGCGCCAACCCCAGCACCCGCCCCGCCCCGCAGCGAGGAGGACCTGCCCAGTGCAGAGCCCAGAGCCCCATTGACACAGTGGAGACCCAGGTCAGGGGCATTGGGGCTGTGGTCAAAGCACCAAGGACAGACAGAGACTGGTGCTGGTCCCCTTTGGCTGGATGCCCCTTCTCCAATATCCACGAAGGTTCCTACCTTCCTGCAAACATAACCGCTGGCCTCCGCATCCCTTGCCACTGTAACCACCTGCCAGAAGCCGCCTGTGTGAGCATCGTCCTGGCCCTCCCCCTGCTGTCTAATGGCCAAACCTGCAGTGGCACTGTGCGTTCACGAAGCATAGTGGGTGCAGGGGAGGGTCCACGTCTGGACCCCCTCCTGCCTCACCAGCCAGGACCAGGGGGCTCCCCAGCTCTGCCCTCCCCCGAGCCTGTCAGCACCCCGGGTCTCCCCCACAGGCTCAGCTGTCCCCCAGGAGTCCTGGGCAGCTACCCCACTTCTGGGAGCCCCCTGACTGTGGGAGGCACACTGTATGTGGTATGCCTGGGCCCTGCTCATGTTATGTACGGGTCATTCCCTGCCTGACCCCTCTGTCTCCCCAGCCCTGTGCGGGGTGCCCTCTCTTCCCAGCAGGGTGTCTGGTGCCCATGGTTAGGTACCCCAGCCTCCAGCTCCTGCCTCTCCTCAGGAGACGGCCCCCCCCTTCCCGTGGAGGCTCACCTCCTTTCCCATTCTCTAGGAGGATATTCCCACCAGTCTTCCTGGTGCTCCAGGCACCACCAGACATGGAGACGTGCCCATCTCTCCATCGCCCTCTCCCAGGTGCCCACATGGCAACACCCAGGGCAGCACCTCCCCCACCCCCATATCTAGTTCTCATTTGGACAGTTCAGGGGCCTTAGATAGACCCCGACCCTACATTACCCCCTACGTGGCCTGCTTGCTAGATTCAGGTGGTGGCGTCCAGCCTGACTTCTCTCTCCCCTGGGGTTGCAGGATACAGCTGTTGCCCTCATCCGGCTCCCAGACACCTGGTGCCTGCTCCCCTGGACCAAGTTCCCCCTGTTTCTCCCTCCCTTGTTGGCTCCTCCAGGCTGACTTCTGCCTGTCCCTGCACTGTCCCTGACTTGAGCCACTGCAAAGCGCCCCCGGAGTCTCTGCCCTCTGGCCCACAACCCCTGGCTGATCCCACCTGACTTGGTTGGCAAGTCGACCCCAGCTGCCCTTAGCTGCCAGCTGAGTTTGGTTTGGAAGGAGACAGGAAGTGAAAAGTTGTGGCGGTGTTTCTCCTCTGCCCAGCCCTGCATGCATGCCTTGCGTCTCCAATGGTGGTTTATCCTTCCCAGGGTGGGGTCCCTCTGCCCAGGTGCCTGTCCGCTGAGCATCGTGTTCCCCCCACCCAGTTCGAGCGTGAGGGGGCAGCAGCTGGGCTCCCCCATCCCCCAGGACCACTGCAGCTTCCTCGGGACTCTGACTCTGCTCACTGAGCTGACATCATCTAACTCCGGGAAGGACTGGAATCCAATGCAGAGAAGGACGAATAGACCAAATACGGAGAACTGGCACTTCCTGCCAGGTTCAAGAATCATTTGCAAAGGTTTGGTCTTTAATGATGAAACCAGTTGGGAAAAGTCAGCATATTGAAGACTACCAGATTAATCCTCTGATTCCGTTTTAACATGTATAGTTGAGGGTTGATTCTAAATTCGTGGTTTAAAATTGGACCTTGTCAGAGAATTTAAAACATTTGCAAACAATCCTGAAATGCTTCACAGAATTTGAGGTGTGGTATAAGTTTGATATACTAGACACAGGAGAATTTTGTAAGCACATAGGGGAGCTTCTGCAGGGATATCAGGCCTTCGAAGTTCTTAAAGAGAAAAGAAAATATGCCACATTTATAAGTGTCATTTTAAAAGGTTCAAGGGAATTTAGGCAGAAATGGAACTGGTTATTGTTTAATAGTGTTTAATATATGAGTTAATTAAACATTAATCAAAGAAAAGGGGAAGTTGAGCGTTCTTTTATTATATTTATAACCATGGAAATATGATCTCTAGGTTTCACTTTAAAACCTTAAAACAGGTTTGGAAAAGTGTAACTTCAATAAACTGTATATAAAATTTTAAAAATAAATCTTAAATAATCTTTCATGTGAATAAAGTCTCCGCAGACAAAAACCCAAGTGAAACCCCAGAAACAAAACATTAAAGCCCAAGAACCCCAAATCAATCAGAGCTCAGCCCCACCTCAGCGCAGCCTGGCCGCAGGAGACCCCGGGGCCTGGCCTCCGGCCCCTTCCCCTCTGTCCGTGTTTATGGAGTGAGCTTAGTAATGCGCAGAGCAAGCGGCATGCGAGCCTGGCAGGCTCACGGCTCCCAGAGTGGCAGTCGGGGTGGTGGGGTGGGCAGCTTGTTCTCAAAATGGGTTCCAGTGGAGTCAGTGGCCCCTGGGAATTTGTTGGAAATGAAGATTTCTGGGCTCCACCCTGCATACTGAATCCACATCTCTGGGGTGGAGGGCAGTGATCTATTTGTAAGGCGCCTCTAGGTGATTCTGATGCTGCTGGAGTCAGAACCAGACCGAGGGACCTGCCGCATCCTCGTGGTGGGCCTCCCAGTCCCTCCCAGTCTGCCTGCGAACCTGCTCTGCTCTCTGAGTGGTGGAGCGGCTGTTACAGCATTCTGGGGCCTCGGTGAGACCTGCTGGAACCTGGGACCCTTTGCTGCAGTGCTTGTACCTGGACAAAGGTCTCCTTGGGCAACAAAACACAAAGAAACTCTAAGGGACTAAAAATAACTGTGAGCATGTGCAGTTGGGGCAAATTCTGGACAAAAGATACAAAAAGACTGAAACCCAATTGCCACTTCTGAAGAGCCAGGAGCAAAAGCAGGGTACTGTGCATGCCCCTGCACACAGCACCATCTACGGGGTGGACAGACCACCTAAGCCACTCCTCCAGCCTGAACCCTGGACACACCCCTACCTTCACCGCACATAGGGAGCCAGCTCAGCTCACCTCAGGGAGCTCCACCTCCAGGAGCAGGCTAGGGAAACTGTTGCTTGTTTTCACTGCCTTCTGTAACCACAGAAGCCCCAATAAAGCTTTGCCTAAATTTTTTGTTTGGCCTCTGATTAATTTCTATTGATTAGGGAGGCAGAGAACCCTGGTCAGATCATCAGGACACAGCATCACAGATAATGATGAATCTTATCCCAAATAATGTCCTAAAAATTGGAAGTCAGTGCCCATGCTGGCTTCCTCTTATTTAAATCAGAAACGGCTCTGAACCTCAGGCTCGGTTGCTGGTGGGTGAGAGACTCATGGCCAGCCCATCCACTGCTGCAGAACTTGGTCAGTTCACAGGCTGTCCCCAGACCCTGAGTCTTGGCCTCTTTGAAGAGGGGCAGGAAGGAGTGCATGGGAGTGAGGTCAGAGGTGGCAGTGTGGGTTCACATGCCTGTCAGGCTCTGGCTATCCTGCCCCTGGCAGCCTTGTTCCCACACAGCCAGAGCCTGTGGGCTGACTGTCACTTACAGGCCGTGGGAGCTGCCCTGCTTCACAGTTTGGATCCATGACCAAGCTCATTCAGCTTCCCCTAAGAGAGGGCGTCACCAACCGGGGTCATCCATAGCTCTCCAAGTTACTCTGCCCTTGGGTGGGGCAACCCTGATAATTAAGAATAGTTGGAGGATTCTTGGGCAAATGTGACCAGAGGGGACCTCCCTGGTGGTCCAGTGGTTAAGACTCCATGCTTCCACTGGAGGGGCATGGATCTGATCCCTGATCAGGGAATTAAGATCTCTCACACACCTTGGAGCAGCTAAGCCCGTGTACCACAACTAGAGAGCCCGTATGCTGCCAATGCCTGAGCCCACGCGCCACAACCACTGAAACCCACGAGCCCTAGAGCCAGTGCTCTGCACCAAGAGAAGCCACTACAATGAGCAGCCTGCGTCCTGCAACCAGAGAGCAGCCCCCACTCACTGCAGCTGGAGGTAGCCCACTCACAGCCACAAAGACCCAGCACAGCCGAAAATAAATTTAAAAATGTAAAAAGAAGTTGTTGGCATCTTGCCTGCTGTTCTGTCCTCGTTGACCAGTCTACTGCATCAGATCAGGGTTGACAGCAGATACCAGGAGCTGGGAGAGGCAGGAGGGATCCTCCCCAGCAACCCCCAGCCATGCTGAGTCTTCAGACTGGTCTCTGGGTTTAAGCCTCCCAGTGATGGTGCTCTGTCAAGGTTAATAGATCCTGTGTCAAAAATGTTTTGATTTGGGAGCTCCAGTGTTGCCACTGGGTAGAGACAGCTAACCACTGGTTAGTTAGCCTTGAGCTACTGTGAGTCTGCTTTCCAGCCCTGGGTGCACCTGGCTAAGCTGCTTCCCCATCCTGGGCCTCTGTGCACTCTGGGTAGAGCAGGGTCACTGGACTGCATTCGCGACAGGAAAGGAAGGAGTATTAGTATCCTGCTGATGCAGGAGTGAGGCAAGAACTTGGTGACCCATGATCAGGGGCTGAGGGTTCAAACCCACACTCTCCTGGAAGCAGGGTCCCGTGGAACCCCAGGTCCACAGTCCTTGAAAGCCCTGCCCATCCCTCTCTGGATGGGCTGTGTCATGTCATGTCAATCATGCTGTGACCGTTCCACTGAGCTGAGAATGGAGCCCAGAGTACCAGCCTTCAACAGGGCATTGGCTCAGAACCCAATCCCATTTCCTAGGAGTACACTGAATCAAAGAGGTGAAAGACCAACACACTGAAAACTACAAGACAGCAAGGAAAGAAATTGAAGAAGACACTAATAAATGGAAAAGTATCCTTGCTCATGGATTGGAAAAATGTTGCTAAAATGACCATACTACCCACAGCTATCCATAGATTCAGTGCATCCCTATCAAAATGCCAATGATATTTTCCCTCAGAAATAAAACAAATAATTCCTATAATTTCTGTGGAATCACAAAAGACTCCAAAGCAATTTTGAGAAAGAAGAACAAAGCTGGAGGCATCACATGCCTTGATTTCAAACTATATTACAAGGCTACGATCATCAAAACATATGGCATTGGCATAAAAACAGACACATGGATCAATGGGACAGAATAGAGAGCCCAGAAATAAACCCAGGCACACATTGCCAGTGAAGTTATGACCAAGGAGCCAAGAATATATAACAGGGAAAAGACAGTCTCCTCAATAAACTGTGCTGGACAGTCCAGGGAAAACTGAACAGCTATATACAAAACAGCAAGCTGGACCACTATCTTACACTATCATGCACAAAAGTTAACTCAAAATGAACCAAAGATTTGAGCATAAGACCTGGAACCACTACATTCCTAGAAAACACAGATGTAGAGGACCGTCTTGTGGACACAGCAGGGGAAGAAGGGAGTGGGACGAATGGAGAGAGTAGCCTTGATACGTACTACCGTGTGTGAGATAGATAGCCAGTGAGAAAGTTACTGTGTAGCACACGGAGTTCAGCTCAGTGCTCTCTGACGACCTCGGGGGTGAATTGGCAGGGAGGGAGGTCCAAGAGGGTGGAGATATATGGCTGATTCGCACTGTTGTATGGCAGAAACCAACACAACATTCTAAAGCAATTATCCTCCAATTAAAAAACAAAAATAAAGTGAACTCAAAAAGAAAATAACTAGAAGAAAACATCCTGTCTGGAGTCTTCTCTACACACTGGCCCCCTGGAGAAGCCATGGGGGCTTCCGATGCCCACAGTGCCCATGTGCAGTCTGCCTTTCACCTCCACCAAGCAAGCCCACAATCTTCCTGGGTCTCCTTGCCATTGATGCACAAACTCCCTGTGCTTAGTTTCCAAGCTCCCCACCAGCCCCGACTTCAGTGTAAAGCAACAGAATGAGTGGCTTGAGAAATAAAGTAAAATCTGAAATACAGTCTCTTATTACCACGTTCATAATGCTTCCCAGTCCCCTCGCCACCGAGGTTTCTTAGATTGACCTAAGTTTGGGGGCTTTTACCTCCTCCTGACCTGTAACAAGCAGCTCACAGACGAGCCAGGCACAACTTTCAACAGGTCTTCTGGGCACACCATCCCCGTGAAGTGGCCCCAGCGACACTTACCCTCATGCCCAGCTCTATGTTCTCCCCGCCATACACCTCCATGCCTGGGTCCAGCAGACCAATGTCCCCGAAGTACTCCCGGTCCACAACGAAGGAGCAGCCGATCATGGCCGGGGTCCTGGGGAGAAGCAGACAGGGGCTGAGCAGGTCATCAGTGTGTGGCGCGGACCTGGGCAGCCTGGGGGGGGTCCGCCACCCTCTCTCCAAGTCCTCACACATCATCCCTGAGCTCCTTGTCTTCACCTGGTCACTGTGCCCAGGGCTTGCCTCAGGCTTGTCTTTGCACCCATCAGAGATGACAAAAAAAACCAGCATTCAATTCAGGCAACTTAGTGTAGATTTTAAAAATTTAAAAATCTGATGACCCAGTGAGTTATTTAGTTGCCCTGATCATAATCTCCCAAGCTTCAGTCACTTACCTACCCCCTCCATTATTTTATCCGTGTATCAGGAATCAGGGCTGCAGCTGGAAGTCACACAGCTTGCACACTGCTCAGCTCTATGGAACCCCCTCAATATCAGGCTCTCTCTGAATGACACTCCTTGAAATTGTACAGTGTACAACCTCTGCACCTCTATGCAGCAGACTGCCAGCTGTACTATATTCCTGTAATAATTCTATTTAGTGAAGTGAGTGAAGTCGCTCAGTCGTGTCCGACTCTTTGTGACCCCATGGACTGTAGCCTACCAGGTTCCTCCGTCCATGGGATTTTCCAGGCAAGAATACTGGAGTGGGGTGCCATTTCCTTCTCCAGGAGATCTTCCCGACCCAGGGATTGAACCCAGGTCTCCAGATTTGTAGGCAAATGCTTTACCATCTGAGCCACCAGGGAAGCTCAATAATTCTATTTCCATCTACACACTTGAAAAATGTCAGTAAATCTTGCCTTGCCCCAAGCAATTGTATCTGTAAAATCACGTGTCAATGTGCTAGTCATATTTTCTTCTAAGATGTATTAGCAATTTATCAATGTGGAGACCTCCACTGGACTCATGGAGCAGTGGTGATCAAAGCAGGTCGTGAACGGACAGAGTGGCAGAGAAAAGTGGGCAGCCTCACTGTGAGTGGACCTCCACACTCACTGACTCATTCATTCATTCTTGATACACTCACATCATAAACTCAGGGTATACTGAGAACCTATTAGTTGGAGGAGAAAAAAACACAGAAAGGAAAAATATCTTTCTAGAAATAGGCACAATCTCTGTTTTGTAAGAAAGCAGGACCTTCCTAGCTTTTGTTTTTAATTTATTTACTTTTATTTTTGTCTGTACTGGGTCTTCATTGCTGCACAGGCTTTTTCTCTAGTGGCAGAGAGCGGGGGCCACTCTCTAGTTGCAGAGAGTGGGCTTCTCATTGGGACGGCTTCTTCTGTTGCAGAGCACAAGTTGCAGGGTGTGCACACTCCAGTAGCTGTGGCTCCCGGCCCAGGCTCAGTAGCTGTGCAGGCTTAGTTGCTCCGAGGAATGTGGGATCTTCCCGAATCAGGGATTGAACCCATGTCTCCTGCATTTGCAGGCAGATTAGTTACCATTGAGTCACCAAGGAAGTCCCCTTCCAAGCTTTGGATGGAAGAATTTGCTTCACAACAAAGATAACCATCTTGTAGGCTAAGGGCTCAGTTTCTTCCAAGCTCTTAGAGGACTGGCAAAGGCTCCCCCACTGTCCCCAAAGGCCCCCCGAGACCCCCGAAAGACAGGGCTGCGGCTGCCCTCTCCTCTGCTTCCACTTGTGCACACCCACTGCTTCACAGGTATGAAATCTCTCTTCAATGAAAACAACACAAAAAGTTGTTCTTAGTCACAGTTTAAAAGAACCATTTCTGCTCCCAGTGACTGGGACATCAGAAGCAAGTGCCCATGAGTTGTCCAAGAGTAACAGAGGCATTAAAAGGCAATTATCCTTTTATTTGTGTAAAGATCCAATTTGTTCTGTCGTGACATTTGGGCCACAAATCTAATAGTAACGAAATTTTAATGTCATCTGTGATGTGTAGCAAGCGTTTAACTGGTTAAGTTATAGTTCACCAACGACGACAGCTATTTCTTTCATTTTCTTAACGACAACACAAAAATCTCAGGGTGATCTCTGATGAATTGAACTGCCAAGTCCCTGCCAAGTCTATTACAGCTGTAATGATTTTTTTATTATTGCTCCGAGTTCCAAAATAAACTTCACCTCACAAGGCGACGGTAGCGGAGTCAGCTGGCTCTGAATTTATTTGCATGAGAAATTCTTGCTGTGATTACAGAAAACAGTAAAGGCCGAGGGTTCTCAGGTTTGGCAGAGGAGGAACTTGGTCACCCTGGGGAGCATCCTTACGTCTGGGCTGCTGTGCTGCCCGCCGGGATACAGCCTCTCCACGAGGATGTTCACCTGGGCTCCTGCCTTGCAGAGGCCACAGACATGCAGACACACACAAACACCACACACATGCATGGACAAGCACACACACACAACAGACTCACATGAATACATGGACACATGGAGACACACACGCAACACCCATACCCCATAAGGACAGACACACACACAATAAGCAGATGTACAGATATACAGACACACATGTTACACACACAGTCCCACGAATGTACTCACAGACACATACACACCCAAATGCACACAGATACATATATACACACATAACATGCACACACACAATACACAGAGAAACACACGTGTGCACACACATAAACACAGATACACACCTGCAGCAAACACACAGAGATACATACAGCACATGCATACACAGAGATACACACAGACACACATCTAGGCATTCACACATAGGCACACATCCCCAGGTCCATGAAGCCTTGGAGTTCTATATGAATAGGAGCTGATAAAATGAAGATCACCAATGGGCTCTTCAGCTTTTGGGAGAGTGACAAGGGACAAGAGAGGTGCCTGCTTTCGATGTCTTGAAGAAGAACATGGGCTCACAGGCAGGGCAGTGCCAGGTGATCAGCATAAACACAGGGGAAGACAGCCGACCAGGTGTAGGGGCCACATGCGCTGGTGACAAGGTGGTGGAGAAACTGGTGTACATTGGCTCAACCCTCCTGGAAAAGTCTGAAGCTATGAACAGAGAGCCAGCAATACTTGTGCAGTGATACAAGCTGACCCAGCTCCCTGCACACCAGCTGTGTGCCCTTGGGCAAGCTGCTCAGCTTCTCTGTGCTCAGCTTCCCTGCCAGTAATATGAGAGGCAGAATGGTGCCTCCTCCAAACGCGGTTGTGCAGATGAAAACTATATGGAGGAGGGTCTGGAGCCTGGGGACCATTTACTGTTACTATTTTATCCCCTAATTCCGTGGCTGGTATTTATCCTAGGAGACTGATCCAAAAGCTATTTGCACAAAGCTGTGCACTGCAGCGTGAGTTATAGTGGCAAAAGGGAAATCAACTTAGAGTCCATCAGTGTAGATGGTCGAATGAGTTTCGAGCCGTTCTTTTGACGGATTGTTACCTACCCAGCAGGCGAGGTGCTTATCACGACCACCCAGTGCCATAAGAAGTGATGCTTGGGAGAGGGAAAGCGACAAGTCAGCAAGGAAAATATCACCAACCTACCACTGTGACCAGAGAAGCAATTATGTGTGAGTGTGCCTGTATGCACAGGCTTCCCCTGTGGCTCAGTGGTAAAGAATCTGCCTGCCATGAAGGAGACACAGGAGATGCAGGTTCAATCCCTGGGTTGGGAATATCCCCTGGAGGAGGAAATGGCAACCCACTCCAGTGTTCTTGCCTGGAGACTCCCATGGACACAGGAGCCTGGTGGGCTACAGTCCGTGGGGTCACAAAGACTCAGACATGCCTGAAGTGACTGAGCATGCATGCATGCACGCCTATAATGTGCACACGGATCTATGCATGGTCTTGTGTGTGTGTCCGTCTCTGTGTGCAGATCTATGTGTGGTTTTGTGTGTGTGAGCATGTACATGTGTCTGTGGTCTTGTGTGTGTGTCTGTGTATGCAGATCTATGTGTGGTCTTGTGTGTGTGTGTGTGTGTGTGTGTGTGTGTGTATGGATCTATGTGTGGTCTTATGTGTGTGCGGATCTATGTGTGGTCTTGTGTGTGTGTGTGTGTGTGTGTGTGTGTATGGATCTATGTGTGGTCTTATGTGTGTGCGGATCTATGTGTGGTCTTGTGTGTGTGTCTGTGTGTGCAGATCTATGTGTGGTTTTGTGTGTGTGAGCATGTGCATGTGTCTGTGGTCTTGTGTGTGTATCTGTGTATGCAGATCTATGTGTGGTCTTGTGTGTGTGTGTGTCTGTGTGTACGGATCTATGTGTGGTCTTATGTATGTGTGGATCTATGTGTAGTTGTGTGTATGTGTGTGTGTCTGTGTGTGTGGATCTATGTGTGGTCTTATGTGTGTGCGGATCTATGTGTGGTCTTGCATGTGTGTCTGTGTATGCAGATCTATGTGTGGTCTTGTGTATGTGTGTCTATGTATGTGGATCTATGTGTATTTGTGTGTGTGTGTGTGTGTATGTGCGGATCTATGAGTGGTCTTGCGTGTGTGTCTGTCTGTGCGGATCTATGTGTGGTTTTTTGTGTGTGAGCATGTACATGTGTCTGTGTGCTTGCATTTGTATCTTCGTGCTTCTCTATGCATGAGTGTGCATCTGAGAGTATGGGTGTGACTCAGACCCTCATTCCATGTTTCCCTGCTTGTGGAGGGGAGCAGGTGCTGGGTGTGGGCCCCTCCGCCGACCCCACAACATCCCCTCTTTTCTTCTAGGTTCATCTGGCCCCACTGGAAACCGACTTACACCCGTGGTCCCTCTGCATCCACCAGACACACTGGCATGAATCTGGACTGCCCCAGGGACAGGGGTGCAAACCCACACGTGGGCTCTGTGGCCCCAGGAAGATGCAAGCCAGGTGAGCCGAGGGGCTGCAGCTGCCCTCCTGGAGGCGAGGGGCCCACAGAATGCAGCCAATGCCCCACACCTGCGCTCTGCTAGCAGCTCAGAGCCACACGTAGACAAACACGCCACTGGTCATGGGTCCCGTTTCAACCTCGTGCAGAATTCAGGCAATAGCTCCATTTCAATGATACAGTTCACGTGGGCAGCCACCTCTGGCACACAGGACCCTGGGGCCACGAGGGCCCCCCAGCCCCTCACTGCCCTCTCTTTCTCCATCTGTCAAGGCTGAGATACTTCTCTGCAGAAATCCAAGCCTTCTTTTGACCATTTTCTTCCTTGAGCTTCCAGGATAATGACTGGCAGAGAAATTTCCTTAGGTAAATTTTCACACACCAGCCTCTCCCAGGCCAGCTTACTCAGAGCAGATGTGGGAGCTGTGTCCTTCAGGAGAAGGGCATCGGCCCCTCTCCCAGGTCCAAGGGAGACCAGAAACCCCAGAGCAGTTCTCAGGAAAGACCCTTTCAGGCCCACAGACTGGCCCCAGGGATGCAGGTTCCCAGCCCGAGGTCAGGTCTCGTGACGCAGTAAGGGGCAACATCACAACTTTTGCCAGGAGCCTTTGCTGCAGGAGCTGGGGTACCAGGGCTTCTTCTCACAGGTCTGCCACTGAGGGGAGGTTGTGGGAAGCCTTCCCTGAGATGGTGGAGAGGAGGGCCATCCTCTGGATAATGACCTTGGAAGCAAAGACCTCAAGGCTGCCCTTGGAGTCTTGTCACTCCAGACTCACCAGCCCAAAGGGCGTGTGAAGCAGGCTGTTGGGAGCAGTGGGGACTGCGGCGCTGTCCCCCGCCCCCACCCTGAGAGCTCAGTAACAACTCAGCTCCAGTGGATCATCACCAGCTAGGAATGGACACCTGGGTTTTTCCAGAATCTTCTACTTTTCAAAGAGTAGATACCAATTTCTTGTGAAATCTCTTAAGTATAAACATTGGTTCCAAGTTTGAGACATATATGACAGATCAGGGGACATACTGAGACTCACGTGGCTTCCCGAGGACTTGAAGCACAAGGTCACGCCACTCTAGGCTCCCTGGGCACTGTGCACACTAAGAGTGGGAGATTCAGAACGCCTTGTTCACCCCCCAAGAAGAATTGCTGGGCGTCTGGGAGCTGTCCGAGGCATCACTAGGCGGGCAGTGAGTCCCAGCATGGAGCCTGCTGAGGGCCCAGCAAGGTCTGGGGAGAGGCTGCTTGGCTTCCTCTCCAATTTGCAGGAAGCCTTGGCTGGGTGTGGTTAAAGCGATCGCACAGGCCAGCTGGCCACCAGCCCTGAAGGTGCCCTTGAGAGGCCCCTGTCAGGGTTCTGCTTCCCCAGTGGGCTGCACTCATGCACATGGAGGATACAACTTGGGGACTAGCTGTGACAGTGGCACCATGTGGACCTGAGGAATGTTTGTGATTGTCACACGCATTATTGAACGTGAACGGCCCTCAGGGTCTCATCTCAACATGGCTGTGTGTCAGCTCCGTCCCCATGGGGTCACCCTGCTGGGAGATGCCCAGCGAGGCTTGGGATCGCCCAACCTTGGAGCAGGGCTCTGCAGAGGGCCCTCTTCTGGATACAGGCATGTTCATTTCTTGCAGCTGTGAAACAAGCACCACATGAACTGGGGCTTCAGACGAGATATTTGTCCTCTGCTAGCTCTGAAGGCCAGAAGTCTGAGGTCAAGGTGTGGGCAGGGCCATACTCCCCCTGAAGCTCCAGAGGAGGACCCTCCCTGCCTCTTCCAACTCCTGGTGGCCAGGTGTCCTTGGCCTGTGGCTGCACCCCTCCCATCTCTGACTCCGGAGTGGCATGGTCTTTCCTCTTCTGTGTGTCTCTTACAAGGACACTTTCAGCAACATTCAGGACCCAGCTGGGTCATCCACAGTAATCTCCCCGTCACAACATTCTAATTACATCTGCAAAGACCCTTTTCCCAATGAAGTCAAATTCATGGGTTCTGGGTGGTCAGGACGTAGACATGGCTGTCTGTTGTACCCAGCCTTCCATCTCAGCCTTCTTATAAACCCTGTAGTACCTTCTTGGGAGACCATCTCTCTCCTTGCATGTACTCCCTGTGGGATGGTGAGTCTCCAGAACTTCCCCTTGGTGAAGGTCACTGGGTCCTTGGAGGGCCCTTCTCCCATCCACTTCCAGGAAAGATAAGGGCAGGGGTTTGTGACCCTGGAGACTGTCCTTGGGGCTGACTGAGGTGGAGGGGACACCCTCTTCCCAGTGTGCAGGGAAAAGTCTGGCATTTCCGCTGGCTCCTCCTCTAACTGGGTGCTCATGTCTCCGCAAAGCTGCTTTGATTCATGTTGGCTGGCGTTCTTCTCTTGATAATGGAATCCCCCAGATCTCAGCTCAGAGATGCTAATTTAATGGAATGATAAGCAGCTTGGGCATTAGAATTATTACCTTTTTGTATGTTTTAAAATTCATTTAAAAAGTCATCTCAACAGAGTTAAAGTCACACGAAAACAGGACACATCCGTTGAAAGTGTGTGGTTCGAGTGGCCTGACTGATGGATACCCTGGGGTAACCCCGACCCAGTCCAGGCGGAGAATGTGCCCATCCCAGGGCTCCTGGGCCCTCCAGGAGCTCTCCCCGCCCTGCCTCCCCCCCCAGGCGTCTGCGCTCTCTGGACTTCTCTGTACATCAATCACACCGTGTGCGCTCTTCCATGTCTGACGTTTTTGCCACACTTTGAGTTTCGTCCTCATTGTTATGGGCATCACCATACGTCCCTTTGTAGTTCTGAGAAGCATCCCGTTACGTGGCTAGATCACACTTCATTTGTCTATTCACATGTTGATAGACATTTGGGTTCAATTCAGAACTATTGTGAATAAACCTGCTGCTATGAACATTCACAGCTTTGTGTAGACATACGTTTTCATCTCTTTTGGGCAAATACCTGGGGTGGAACGGCTGGTCATGTAGGAAGTGTTTTAACCTCTAGGAGAAACTGCCAGGTTTCCAAAGTGGTCTTGCTAATCTGCTCCCACCGGCCACGCTGAGAGTTGCGAATGCTCCGTGTTGCCATCGGTCTATCTGACCGACATTGTGTCTTATTTCCCTAGTGACTCTGTAGTGGGCGGCTCTCCATGGGTGTCTTAGTGTGTTGTATACCTCCTTGTGTGTAGTATTTGTTCAAGGTCTTTGCCCATTTTTTTTTTAATTTGGGGTTTTGGCATCAGGGCTTTCTAATTCTCTCCAGGTGGTATTAATAAGGAGCAAAGTTTAAGACAACTTTCAGTCTGGCCAGAGCATTCTTTCTTTAGCTTGAGCATCCAGGCTGCTCTGAGACTTGATTTCTTGCTGGACAGCTCTTTGCTAATGGAGGGTAGGTGCCCAGAAGTCCCTCTAAGACCCTCCTAGGGGAAGAAACAACTTGTAAAGGTGCCATGATAGACAGTTCTGGTCACTCTTGGGCAGAGTGGCCTGTTTCAGCAGGGACACACTAGATTGTAGAGATGAGGCAGGAGGGGTCCTTGCCTGAGGCCTTGAAACCCCAAACCTCTGTGGGGAGAACTGGCCAAGGCTCCAGGGGATCAACAGACCCTGGAGATGAACATTCACTCCAAGAAAAATACCTCCAGCCTGTTGGGCTCCCAGGAGGAAGTGGCAGCCCCAGTTGATTTTGAAGCATAGATTTCCCAGGGGTTCAACAGACCAGGGAAAAGAAGGGAGGGGCTGAAAACTGCAGAATGTCAGTCAGTGATGGAAACGAACACAGCAAGCCAAGTACAAGAAGAGTGACCGTGCAAATCTGAAGGCAGAGCAACACAGAGACATTAGGGAGTGGTGGGGATTGCAGCAAATTGGAGTCCTCAGCCCTGTTTAGATAGGGCGTCACTTCTCAGCTCCAGTGACTGGCTGCCCTGTGAGAACGTGCACCTTCTCATCTTAATAAAAATGCATTTTTAACATGGGAAAAACTCTCCATTTTCAGGTATGGGAACCAATTCAAAATAAATAAGTGCTTTGGAGGACGTTCTCTATAGCACACCCACCATCCTGGGTCTGCTGGTTTCTTTGCCCTCTGCTCCTTTATGACGCTCGTGGTGTTGCCTCTGTCTGGCCGTCTGTCCCTCGTTCTGTCTGGGTCTCTGTCTCCTTCTCACTCCCTCTCTGCATCCCTATTCCTTTCTGCTCCCTGGCACCGTCCTCGTTTTGTTTCTTAGTGTGCATCCTCCCCCAAATCTCTGTCTTTCTCTGCTCATCCTGAAGTAGGCAACAGATGGGCCCCAGGTTAGACATTTACAACGGGTTTCCTCAGGCTGGATTCCTGAGACAAGAGATAGGTGGGCTCCAGATCAGGCATTTACAATCAGCCTCTTGTTTGCCCTCTGAGATGGAAGTAACAGCAGAAACAGGGTAAATAGCCATTGTATGTCTCTTGTAAACACCTAAAGTAATAGTCATGGCAAGGACAAAGAGGGGCAAATCCTTTACCCTGTTTGGGTAAAGGATTAAGGGATCTCTGCTTCCCCCTTTTTGGGACAAAGGAGACACTATGTATGCCCCCAAAAGTCTCCTTTATGGAAGTGAAAATCAAGGGATAACGCCAGGCCATAATGAGCCTTGCTTTTCCCAGAAGCATTTACTTTACTTTGAGATCCATCTTGGCTGAGAGGTGTGTGCGCACCCAGGGGAGGGTCCCAGGGTAGGTCAGGTGTGGAAAAAGGAACCAGATAATTAGCCTGAAGGAAGACAAAGACCCAGAAGAACTGACCTATATAAATGACTTAGCCACCTCTTTACTGTGCTGCTCACCACTAGGAGGGGCCCACCCTTTCTCTCTGGGTGTTTGTCTCTGCCTTTCTTGTCTTAACTAAGCAAACATTTTCTCCACGTGCTCTCCCACTTGTGGTCGTGCTATGTCTGTAATAATAAACCTTGTACCTGCATTTATAGTTTCTGCCTCTGTGATAAATGCATTTTTCACTGGGTGCAAAGATCCAGAGAAAAATAGCTTCTAGCCTCTAGCCCTTGCTGGTCTGATGGCTAGAATTCTTGGCTCTCATCCAGGCTTCCCAGGTTCGATTCCCGGGCAGGGAATGAAGATCATGCTTCACACCACTGCTCACTGCTGCTTCCCTGAGATTTATCTGTCTTGTTCCCCTCTCTCTTTGCTTGGTGTCTCCCTTTTTCTGCTCTCTCCAAGTCTGTGTATCTGTGTTCTTTTTCTCTGTCTCTTGTACTGGCTCTTTCTCTTTGGATGTTCCCTCTGTCTGTCTGTCTCCCTCCTCCCTCCTTCTCTCTCCTTCACCTGACCTGGTTATCAGTCAGTTCAGTCATTCAGTCATGTCCAACTCTTTGTGACGCCATGGACTGCAGCACACCAGGCTTCCCTGTCCATTACTAACTCCTGGAGCTTACTCAAACTCATGTCCTTCAAGTCAGTAATGCCATCCAACCATCTCGTTCTGTTACCCCCTTCTCCTCCTGACTTCAATCTTTCCCACCATCAGGGTCTTTTCCAATGAGTCAGTTCTTTGCATCAGGTGGCCAAAGTATTGGAGCTTCAGCTTCAGCATCAGTCCTTCCAATGAATATTCAGAACTGATTTCCTTCAGGATTGACTGGTTTGATCTCCTTGCAGCCCAAGGGACTCTCGAGAGTCTTCTCCAACACCACAGTTCAAAAGCATCAGTTCTTCAGTGCTCGGCTTTCTTTATAGTCCAACTCTCACATCCATACATGACTACTGGAAAAACCATAGCTTTGACTAGATGGACTTTGCTGGCAAAGTAATGTCTCTGCTTTTGAATATGCTATCTAGTTTGGTCATAACTTCTCTTCCAAGGAGTAAGTGTCTTTTAATTTCATGGTTGCAGTCACCATCTGCAGTGATTTTGGAGCCCCCCAAAATAAAGTCTCTCACTGTTTCCATTGTTTCCCCATCTATTTGCCATGAAGTGATGGGACCAGATGCCATAATCTTAGTTTTCTGAATGTTGAGCTTTAAGCCAACTTTTTCACTTTCCTCTTTCACTTTTATCAAAAGGCTCTTTAGTTCTTCTTCCCTTTCTGCCACAAGGGTAGTGTCATTTTTATATCTGAGGTTATTGATATTTCTCCTGGCAATCTTGATTTCAGCTTGATTCCAACCCAGCATTTCACATGATTTACTCTGCATATAAATTAAATAAGTAGGATGACAATATAAGCCTTAATGTATTCCCTTCCTGATTTGGAACCAGTCTGTTGTTCCATGTCCAGTTCTAACTGTTGTTTCTTGACCTGCATACAGATTTCTCAGGAGGCAGGTCAGGTGGTCTGATGTTCCCAACTCTTTCAGAATTTCCCAGTTTATTGTGATCCACACAGTCAAAGGCTTTGGCCTAGGCAATAAAGCAGAAGTAGTTTTTCTGGAATTCTCTTGCTTTCTCGATGATCCAATGGATGTTGACAATTTGATCTCTGGTTCCTCTGCCTTTTCTAAAACCAGCTTGAACATCTGGAAGTTCACAATTCATGTAATGTTGAAGCCTGGCTTGGAGAATTTTGAGCATTACTTTTCTAGCATGTTAGATGAGTGCAATTGTGTGGTAGTTTGAGCATTCTTTGGCATTGCCTTCCTTTGGGATTGGAATGAAAACTGACCTTTTCCAGTCCTGTGGCCACTCCTGAGTTTTCCAAATTTGCTGGCATATTGAGTGCAGCACTTTCACAGCATCATCTTTCAGGATTTGAAACAGCTCAACTGGAATTCCATCACCTCCACTAGCTTTGTTCATAGTGATGCTTCCTAAGGCCCACTTGACTTTGCATTCCAGGATGTCTGGCTCTAGGTGAGTGATCACACCATCGTGGTTATCTTGGTCATGAAGCTCTTTTTTGTACAGTTCTTCTGTGTATTCTCGCCACCTCTGCTTAATATCTTCTGTTTCTGTTAGGTCCATACCATTTCTGTCCTTTATCGAGCCCATCTTTGCGTGAAATGTTCCCTTGGTATCTCTAATTTTCTTGAAGAGATCTCTAGTCTTTCCCATTCTATTGTTTTCCTCTATTTCTTTGCACTGATCACTGAAGAAGGCTTTCTTATCTCTCCTTGCTATTCTTTGGAACTCGGCATTCAGATGGGTATATCTTTCCTTTTCTCCTTTGCCTTTCGCTTCTCTTCTTTTCTAAGCTATTTGTAAGGCCTCGTCAGACAACCATTTTGCCCTTTTGCATTTCTTTTTCTTGGGGATGGTCTTGATCACTGCCTCTTGTACAATGACACGAACCTTTGACCATAGTTCTTCAGGCACTCTTTTGATCAGATCTAATCCCTTGAATCTATTTGTCACTTCCACTGTATAATCGTAAGTGATTTGATTTAGGTCATACCTGAATGGTCTAGTGGTTATCCCTACTTTCTTCAATGTAAGTCTGAATTTGGCAATAAGGAGTTCATGATCTGAGCCACAGTCAGCTCCTGGTCTTGTTTTTGTGGACTGTATAGAGCTTCTCCATCTTTGGCTGCAAAGAATATAATCAATCTGATTTCAGTATTGACCATCTGGTGATGTCCATGTGTAGAGTTATCTCTTGTGTTGCTGGAAGAGGGTGTTTTCTATGACTAGTGCGTTCTCTTGACAAAACTCTATTAGCCTTTGCCCTACTTCATTTTGTACTCCAAGGTCAAATTTGCCTGTTACTCCAGGTGTCTCTTGACTTCCTACTTTTGCATTCCAGCCCCGTATAATGAAAAGGACATCTTTTTTGGATGTTAGTTCTGGAAGGTCCTGTAGGTCTTCATAGAACCATTCAATTTCAGCTTCTTCAGCATTAGTGGTTGGGGCATAGACTTGGATTACTGTGATATTGAATGGTTTGCCTTGGAAATGAACAGAATCATTCTGTCATTTTTGGGATTGCATCCAAGTACTGCATTTTGGACTCTTTTGTTGACTATGAGGGCTTCTCCATTTCTTCTAAGGGACTCTTGCCCACAGTAGTAGATATAATGGTCATCTGAGTTAAATTCACCCATTCCAGTCCATTTTAGTTCACTGATTCCTAGAATGTCGATGTTCACTCTTGCCATCTCCTGTTTGACCACTTCCAATTTACCACTTCCAATTCGTGGACCTAACATTTCGGGTTCCTATGCAACATTGCTCTTTACAGCATTGGACTTTACTTCCATCACCAGTCACATCCACACCTGGGCATTGTTTTTGCTTTGGCTCTGTCTCTTCATTCTTTCTGGAGTCATTTCTCCACTCTTCTCCAATTGGCACCTACCAATCTGGGGAGTTCATCTTTCAGTGTCCTATCATTTTGCCTTTTCATACTGTTCATGGGGTTCTCAAGGCAAGAATGTTGAAGTGGTTTGCATTCCCTTCTCCAGTGGACCTCATTTTGTCAGACCTCTCCACCATGATCTGTCGGTCTTGGGTGGCCCTACATGGCATGGCTCATAGTTTCATTGATTTAGACAAGGCTGTGGTCCATGTGATCAGTTTGATTAGTTTTCTGTGTTTGTGGTTTTCATTCTGTCTGTCCTCTGAGGGATAAGGATATGATGCTTATGGAAGCTTCCTGATGGGAGAGACTGGCTATGGGGGAAGCTGGGTCTTATTCTGATGGGTGGGGCCATGCTCAGTAAATCATTAATCCAATTTTCTGTTTATGGGCAGGGTTGTGTTCCCTTCCTGTTGTTTGACCTGAGACCAAACTATGGTGGAGGTAATAGCGACCTCCTTCAACAGGTCCCATGCACGCACTGCCGCATTCAGTGCCTCTGACCCTGCAGCAGGCCACCGCTGACCCACGCCTCTGGTGGAGACTCTTGGACACTCACAAGCAAGTCTGAGTCAGTCTCTTGTGGGGACATTGCTCCTTTCTCCTGGGTCTTGGTGCGCACAAGGTTTTGTTTGTACCCTCCAAGAGTCTGTTTCCCTAGTCCTGTGTAAGTTCTGACAGCTCTATGGTGGGGTTAACGGCGACCTCCTCCAAGAGGGCTTATGCCACACCCAGGTCTGCTACACCCAGAGCCCCTGCCCCTTCAGCAGGCCACTGCTGACCTGGACCTCTGCAGAAGACACTCAAACACTCAAAGTCAGGTCTTGCTCAGTCTCTGTGGGGTCTCCTGGTACACACAAGGTTTTGTTTGAGCTCTTCGAGCATCGCTGGTGGGTATGGGATTTGATTTTAAGCGTGATTTCTCCCCTCCTACCATCTTGCTGGGACTTCTCCTTTGCCCTTGGATGTGGGGTACCTTTTTTTGGTGGGATCCAACATTCTCCTGTCGATGGCTGTTCAGCAGCAAGTTGTAATTTTGGAGTTCTCGCAGGAGAAGATGAGCACATGTCCTTCTACTTTGCCACCTTGATCACCTGGTTATCACTCAGGTCACAATATGGAGCCACCTCCCATTTCCCCATTACACCACCATGTCCCTTTGCACACCCAGGGAAACCCTGTACCAACTGCATCCAGCCATTTCTACTCTCGCACCTGGTGCCAGGCCTTGGCTTTCTGCAGAGGAATGCTACCTGTCCCTCCAGTCCCCAAGGCCGCTGCTGCTGCCCTGCCCCACCTCACTGTCCTGGCTCTTTCCAGGGCAGGCCCCGCCCCAGTGGCCCCGCCCACCTGACTCCTCCAGTGCAGGCCCCGCCCCAGTAGCCCTGGTGGCCGGCTCACCTGATGGGCGCCGCCTCGTCGCCGCGGTCCAGCCAGTCCTGGGGCGGGACGATGTACATGCACCAAAGGCCCCAGTTGTAGCCGTGGGCCGCGCTGGCGTATTGCTGCACCTCGAACGTGTCGTACTTGATGTTGTCGATGGCTGGCAGGACGATCCGCCGGCGGTCCTCCCGGATCCGAGTAAGGGCGGGCTCGGCCCTGCAAGGAGACGCCGGTCCCTGAGGAAGGGCACCGATGCCAGGGACCCCCGTCCCGTCCCCCTAGGTAGGGAGCCAGGACCCAGGCAGCCACACCCGCATCTAATGTCGGGCTAGACCAACCCTGCGGAGGGTAGATCCAAGAGCTGCACCTCTGGAAGCCCCGGAGTCGTCTGGGCTGCACACTCGCCTGCCCGAGGTCTTGCTCTGCCCGAGGCAGCCCGTGGCTAACCAGCGATTGACACTAGGGATATAAACACCATCCAGGCCCAATCTCTGACATCTCTGATGGGCTGTCCTGGCTCGAGAGAGCCGTGTGAGTCAGCTCAGTCTGTCAGCAGGCCTGCCTCACAGTCTGGCTTTTCTCTCAAGCGAATCCTACTTCCTGGCAGGCCTTCCCTCCAGGGCTGGAAGGTACATTCATTTATAAGCAGGAATGGAGGCATGAATGTGCCACACCCTCTTGTAACACGTTGGAGCATACCCGTGAACTAGAAAAGGGGGGAAAAAAAAAAATCCATGCCTCCAGAAGCTTAGGATATACTGAAGGGACAGAAAGGCTGACAAGTGCTGTTGTGCAGTGCACAACCTACACAACAGTATGTGGTGGGCCTGACTGAGTGGGTATGGGGGGACAGACAAAAATGTATAAGTAAATGATATATTAGGAGGTGATATGTATTGTGACAGAAAAAGAGAGCAAAATAAGCGTGATTTGGAATTGCAGTTTTAAATAGGGTGTTCAGGGTAGGTTGTACTGGGTGATGAGCAGAGGTGGTGTAGGATGTAGCAGCTGGTTTTGGGGGAGGTAGGTGGGGTGCTGCACACAGAAGGAGCAGCCAGCGCTGAGCCCCTGGGATGTGCTGGTGTGCTTGGGAAGCAGGTCAGGCAGCTGGAGTGGAGAGATGGTTGGCCGTGCAGGTGATGAAGGCGGAGAGGAGAGAGACCAGAAGACAAAGGCTGTGGGTTGTGAATTTTCAATGCAGGAGTCCCCAGGGGCAAACAGGTAGAGTTTCACACTCAAGACGACCTTGTCTCCTGCAAGGATGAGATGCTGCCCAAGGGGCTGGAGTTCAACAGGCTCATGAGCAGCCTGCTGACTGGGGCACCAGAGAGATGAACAGGGGGACAGGGGCCGAGCTCAGGGAGGGACAACAGGGGCTGGGGCAGGGTGGGAGCTCTCGGACTCTGCCTGGCCAGATTCACCCTATAGCCAGCCTTTCTTCCCGTCCTTCCAAGCGAGAGCCTGGTATTTACCTGCCTTTCAGCTTCACGAGGAGGATTAATTAATTACTGTTAGCAAAGTGCTTCAGAGATGAAAAGCTCTCTGCAAATGCCACATGTGCTAATAAGGCAGAATCTTTATGGAGGCAGTTCTGGGAGGGGAGGGCTATTTGCAGATGGATAACTGGGTTTTCAGTGGTAAAAATTAAAGTTGCAGTAGTTTCAAATGGCATTTTGATGTGATAGACTTGTGACTCTCCCAAATGTCCTCCAAATGCTCCAGGGAGTTAAACATACATGAGAGGAACAGAAAGGCCTTCGAGTACAGCTGTGCAGGGCACAACCTACACAGCAGCATGCAGTGACCTGGTGGAGGGCAGACCATAACGCCATTACTGACATCCGCCATTACTGGCAGATGTCACAGGAAAAGAAGAGTTGCTTCATGAGGGTGGCAGAGGAGAGGGAAATGGGGGCCAGCAGCGATGGCACCCCACTCCAGTCCTCTTGCCTGGAAAGTCCCATGGGTGGAGGAGCCTGGTAGGCCGCAGTCCATGAAGTTGCTTAGAGTCGGACCCGACTGAGCAACTTCACTTTGACTTTTCACTTTCATGCATTGGAGAAGGAAATGGCAACCCACTCCAGTGTTCTTGCCTAGAGAATCCCAGGGATGGGGGAGCCTGGTGGGCTGCTGTCTATGGGGTCACACAGAGTCAGACACGACTGAAGCGACATAGCAGCAGCCACAGGGGAAGTCAGAACTCGCATCTCGGTCAGGCACGCTCTGGGTCAGAACCAGCCCTGAGAACACACTGGTGGTGCTGGGCTGGCTGAGATGTACCAGCGGGAGTGCAGGAATGTGGAAGGAAAGGGCTCCATTCACCTGCCTACCAGGCACCAAAGCCCTGGTCCAACCAAAACAGCAGTTAGGAAAACCGGGAACTTTGAGAGGTCCCAAAGGCCAGACCCTCAGGGGCCCTAACTGGGGACACCTGGCCAGGCACTGTGGGACTTGATCAGCATACCCATCATGAACCCCCCTCCCTATAATCCTCTCATCTCCCTCGAGGGAATATCTCAGTGAACCTCTTAGTTTAGGCTTCAGAGAGTTTAAAGATGTGACTTGGGAGATTTGATATAAAGAAGAGTGAGTTTTGGTTTCTCTCAAAATGGGGCAAACTGGCTACACGGGGCTGACTTTTCCCTGCTGCTCGGCTGGTAAGGGCTGCAGGCTGCCGCTGGGTGAGGGGTTCATGCTCCCCGCCCACTGTGGACCCCTCACATACCCTGCCACTGTGGGTTTAACTTAAGGATCTTCAGGTGAGCTCACACTGGGTGACGTGTGTGTGTGTGTGTGTGTGTGTGTGTGTGTGTGTGTGTATGTTTTATGGCTCAGGTGTGTCCGACTCTTTGCAACCCCATGGACTGAAGCCCACCAGGCTCCTCTGTCCATGGAATTCTCTGGGCAAGAATACTGGAGTGGGTTGCCATTTCCTTCTCCAGGAGATCTTCCTGACACAGGGATCAGACCCAGGTCTCTTGCATTGCAGGCAGATTCTTTACCATCTGAGCCACCGGGGAAGCCGAGGTGGGCCCCAAATCCACAGACAAGGGTCCTTAGAAGAGAGAAGTGGGGAGGCACAGTCACACAGCGGGGAGAAGCCATGTGAAGACAGACACAGAGATTGGAGGAGCGCGGTCACAAGCCCAGGGACTCCTGGAGCCCCCGGAGCTGGAAGAGGGGTGAATGGTGTCCTCCCACAAAGACTGGTCCACTTGGAACCCGGGATGTGACCTTACTGGGAAACAGAGTCTTTGTAGAGGTAATTCAGTTAAAAAACCCAAGATGATATCACCCTGGATTGGGGTGAGCCGTGGATCCAAGGTGTGTCCTTCTAAGAGAAAGGAGAGGGAGACTTGAGACCAGGACACAGAAGCGAAGCCACGTGATGGCGGAGGCAGAGATGGAGGGATGCTGCCACAGCCCTGGACGCCCGGAACCGTCAGAGCTGGAAGAGGTGGGAGGCTCCTCCCCAAGGGCTTCCTGGGAGCCCAGCCCTGCCTGCACCTTGATTTTGACTTCTGGCCTCAGAGCTGTGAGAGAATGAATTTCTCGCCTTTTGAGCCACCAGCCTTTGGTCATTGTTATGGCAGCCCCAGGACATGCACTGGGTGACCCTCCCTCCACCTGTTCGTGTCCCAGCCCCTCCAACACACGTGGTCCCCTGGGGTCTCAGTCTTCAGTCCCAGCTGGGCACTTGTCTGACACCTGTGTGCTGAAGCCAGCGCTGTTCACAAGCATCCCTCATGTAACCTTGGCAACAATCCAGCTCTCTAACATCACCAGTCAGTGCATGAAGAGACCAAGGCTTGCCCGGGGCTCAAACACTCACATCATGTTGGTGGCCCAACTGTCCCATCCCAATCCTTCCCGCAGGATCGCCAAGCTCTGCCCTCCCCACCCAGTTGCCATTTATTCCTCTTGGGTCCTCTGCAGGGCCTGCCGGGAGTGAGGGCTCAGGGGGCAACTCCTAGATGCAGCCACCAGAGAGGAAATTAGGAAACATACCAAGAGACCAGCGGGTGCTTTCCAGAAAAATTGAGGCACATCCTTCTGTTCTAGCAACACATCCTCAGGCACCTGTTGCGAGAGCATCAGCTCACCACCTGCCTAGGGACATCAGGGTCTGGATAGAGGCGCCAGGGCCACCCGCAGCTCTGAAGCTCCATGTGGATAATTTGCTGGACAAATGATTCTGTTCTTAAGGCATCACTGGCCACCTTTGGGCACAGCCTCATGAACATCCTCAGGCAAGAGAGCACAGATCCTGGGCCCCACCCTGGGACCCTGTATCCCACAGATCTGTACTTTCCTGCCAGCTCTCAGGGGCATCAGATGCTGCTGGTCTGGGGTTTACACTGAGCACCGAGGCCCTGGAGGGTCCCTGCCCCCCGGGGCACCTCTAGATCGTCCTGCACACGTGCTTGGGTGTCTCTCCGGTGTCCCAGCCACTACCCTGTATCCCGGCCACTCCTCAGTGTCCCGGGCACTCCTCTGGCCAGATCCCCCTCCAGGTTTCTCATTAGAAGCCCACCTTGCCCCTGAATGGATGGGTGGGGGAAAATGGGCAGATGCTGTGTCCTAGGACTTTCTCATAAGGATGAGAAATTGCTTCCAACCAGACTTGGGTTTCTATTAACTGAGACCCGATAGACCACATTTCATATACATGAGACCCAACCTTGTGTGTACCTTCCTGACCTAAGGTCACATGCACATCCTCATTTGAACTGCCACCTGCTGGAGTGACTGGCCAATTCAAATTCCTCTGGGCACAAGGT
Organism: Capricornis sumatraensis; assembly: GCF_032405125.1. NCBI lineage: Eukaryota > Metazoa > Chordata > Mammalia > Artiodactyla > Bovidae > Capricornis > Capricornis sumatraensis. Next base: position 51,767,669 of record NC_091085.1, on the reverse strand, counting down.
GGGGAGACAGATCAGTCCTCATACACAGGCATCACAAACAGGGTTCTGGGTTCTAGGAACTGCACATGGAGTGGCCACATGGCTAGACTCAGCTGCGCCCCCCTCACCCCCACCAGGCTCATCCTCTTTCCCCAGCTCCTGCAGGCCCTAGCAGACCCCACCAGACTCCACCCGGGGCACAGCTCCACTTGGCCCCAGGCCCCAGCCTTACCAGCCTGTGCTGAACTCCACATGGGCATCAAAGAAGCCGACGACGGGGGCCGTGGCGACCTTCCAACCCTGCAGCCGCGCCCGGATCAGGCCTTCCCGCCTGCTGTTGCGGACGATCTTCACCAGGCCCGGGTATCTCTTGCTGACGTATTGGTCCAGGTTGAGCTTGAGTTCCACTGCGGGGACACAGAGAAGTTTCAGGTATGGCACTGTGGGAGAGCCCAAGGCCACTGAGACCCACAGTCACACCATGGCTGGACGCAGCTCAAGGTGCTGGGGGGACTTCAGAGAGATAAGACCCCCACCTTGTGGAGCTGTGTTCCAGCGGGAGAGACCATGAGCTATCAAGCCAGATTGATCCAGACAGAAGCACATGTTATGAGAATAAGAGAAAACGGGGCTGAATTACTCAACTGTAGGAATGCAGTCCACGAGCAAATGGATGGATAAACGAAGTGTGGTGCATCCACAGAATGGAATATGGTCCAGCCTTAGAAAGGAAACTGACACATGTTACAAGGTAGATAAACTTGAGAACATGATGCTCAGTGAAATAATCCAGTCCCCAAAGGGCAAGTGCTGTGTGATTCCCCTTACATGAGGTCCCTGGAGCAGACATGTCCACAGGGACAGAAGGCAGAATGGGAGGTGGGTGGGGAGTTAGTGTTTAATGGGGACAGAGTTTCATTTGGGGAAGATGAAAAGGTTCTGGTGGTGTTGGTGGTGATGGCTGTACAATGATGTGAACGTCCTTGATACCCCTGAACTCTACAATTATTTTGTAAATGGTTAATTTTACGTTATGAGAATTTCAACTCAATAAGTCACTGAAAAAACGGATGAGGGCCCAGGAGTCTTTGTGAGGAAGCTTCCGAGGGCTAAAAGTACAAGCAACAAAACAGGGCACAATAATAGCAAACATCAGCCAAATGAAACAAGAAAAAGGGGACAGGGAGTGGGTGTCTGCGTGGGGCGGGGGCTTCTCCAGGTCGGCGGGGCAGGGACAGGGGTGGCCTGTGGAGGTGACACGTGGGCTGTGACAGGACAGGGAGCCGGCGGGGAAGAGAGGAGGACGTTACAGGCTTGGGAAAGGAGCAGTGTGGGACACCCTTGGCTGCCCTCAGGGGTAGGGGAGTGGGTGGGGAGGAGGTGCAGGGAGGAGCAGAGGGCTTGGGGTGGGCTCGGGGCTGCGCAGGAGGAGCCGAGAGGGTTGGAACCAGACCCTTGCTCCTGGGCCTTTGCGATACTCTCACGCCTTGGCTATGGGGACTTCTCGCAGAAGACCTCCACCACCCAGAGGCCTTCCCCCCACACGCCCACCACCAGGCTCTAGTGGATACTCCCCGGAGGGCAGCCTGGCCCCACGGAGGGCTCCAGCTGCAGAGCCAGTGGGCCCGGAGCAGTGTTCCCGTGCTCTGTCCTGCCCTCTCCAGGCCTTGTTCTCGCTCCCTTGACCGTGTCAGGCGGGGCTCTCCTGGCGTAGACACAGAGCACAGGCGAGGCTGGAGATCCTTCAGGCCAGGAGGGCGCTGGGAGGCCTCTCCCCACTTTCCTCCACCCTCCCCCTGCCTCCCGACATGAGAAAGAGACCCAATGTCTCTTTCTCCGCAATGACGGAGAGACCCAACAGTGACAGCTCAGTGCACCGGGACCTCGGTATGGGAGCCACTGGTAGTGGGGTCCATGCTCCTCTCTGCTTCTGCAGAGGAACAGATGAGGACAGGCCAGGAACCTCCAGACCCTTGATGGGGGCTTGGAGCCCCACGTGCCTGGTGGGTGTGGATAAATGCCTGGGCTGGATGGAGGCTGACATGGGGCCATGATAAGAGATCTCTGGGGCCTGCGCTCCAGCTGTGAGCACTGGCCCCTTCCCCATCAGCAAGCCTCCCACTGGAGTTTTGTCCACAAACAAGAAGTGAAGGTGTGATTAGCTTAGGGAGACTCAACACACGGGGGGCCTTTCTGGATGACGGCTGTAGGGGTTGCCACCCCGCCCAAACTCAGGTCCTCCCAGAACCTCAATTGGAAATAGGGGTTTTGTGGATGTAAACAGTTAAGGGTCTTGAGATGAAAGCCTTCTGGATTAGGATGGGCCCTAACTTCAAGGACGAAGGTCCTTATAAGAAGAGGAGAGACAAATACACCAGAAGGGGGAGAGGTGTGGCCACAAGCCCAGGACACCAAAGATGCCAGCAGCTGGCAGAAGCAGGAGGGATCCTCTCCTGGAGCCTCTGGAGGAAACGTGGCCCTGCCCATACCCTGAATTCAGAACTCTGGGCTCCAGGGCTCCAACACGCTTCCCTCGCTGGGGTGCTGAGCTGGCCCCACTCACCATTATCGCTGTTGTCGTCCACCAGGATCACCTCCTTGAGGAGCTGGGAAGGCGTGTGGTTGACCACGCTGTGGACGGAGCGCAGAATGACTGAGAGGGCTTCATTGACAAAGATGAACACCACAGAGATCTGGGGCAGGTCGTCCGAGTAGGTCATCTGTCTGCACCTGCAGGAGAGATGGCATGGGGGGCAGAGGTCAGTGTCGGGACAGGATGGGGAGGTGGGAGCCTGGAGCCCCCCGAGGAGGCCCACTGGGACCACTTCTAAATCCTGTTACCGATGGAAGAGCAATAGGGATGCCACGGTTAGAAAAGGAATGAGCACAGAGAGAGAAACGGGGATGATGTTCATCTCAGAAACCCTAGCTTCCACACTCTGCCCCTGGACCCTGCTGTCTCCCTGCAGAAAGACAGGGACATTGCAGCTGTAAGGGATTAACGTCCCACTGAGATCACATGGAACATTTTTTTGACACCCTTGGGAGGCACGAAAGAGAAGTGAAGGGGAGATGGTCACCTCTTAGTGCAGTCCAGTGGAGGGTCCAGGAGAGCCCCAGCCTGGAGCCCACATCAGCCACTCCCCATGCCCAGCTCTATCTGTGCCCCAGCTGGTCACGGTGTTGGTGGCTGCTAGACAGAGGGAGTCTACCGGGAAGGTCCTGTGCTCAAGGGACACTGTCCTCTGGAGTGAGACCTGAGTAACACTGGTGACAAGTACACAAGTGTCCGACGAGGGCTGTTGAACTACGAGAGATGCCTGCATGGGACGGCCTAGTTGTGGCCTCCGCTTAACCTCAGCGTCAAGATAAAATAGAATGATGATGTATCTTCTCCAAAGGTCTTATCTTGGAAGTGGGGATGTGGGAGGGGAAATGAAGGGAGCAGGGAAAGCAAAATATTCCATAATTGAGCGTGGGATGAGGCCAGTGAGTGCCTGTTAATGTTATAATACAGTGGAATAAATTCACAAGGGAACATGGGGAATTATCAAAAATAGAGAAGTGGGGGGAAAAGGAACAAAAATTGAAGTGGGTAATTAAGTAAGACAGAAGGAACTCGAGTATGTTGGCTGCTACAATAAATGTAAGTAAGCTAATTCTCTCTTTAAAATAGCTGAGGCTGTTCAATGAAGTTAGATACATACACACTAATCCACACACACACACTTGCACACATTCACTCACATATTCATTCACACACAGCTCTGGTTTATGGTTTATAATAAACACAATTAAAATAGAGTGATTTTTTTTAAAAAAGATTGGAAATATAAACAAGTGAGAAAGAGATGCCAGACAAATACTGCCTCTCTAAGCCAGAGTTTCAGCACAGATATCACATAGGATGGAGAAGGCTCTTTATGAAGGAGATAGAATAATTATAAACCGTTATCCCAAAGTGAACTGGCACCTGGGTGTAAAAGGAAAAATTACTAGAAAAGTAAGGAGAGTCTGATGAAACCATAAGTGTGCTTCACCTTCAGACTGGGCAGACTGAAAAAGTAAGACCATGAAGGAATTTACATAAGGAAGCCCCTAATTCCTTCAGAGAAATTTTTTGTTTTCCTTAGGCTCATAGGACATTTACAGAAAGTTGTCATGTATTTGCAAAACAGAGAACTTTAGATTTTTATGAAGCAGAAATTTCACAGGCTGGGCTGGGTCTGTGGGCCTGTGACCTGAGCAGTCCCACGGGGCCCACACTGGGAGCGACCCACTCCCATCACAGCCTCCTTCTCATCCATCCATGTGCTTCCTATTCTCATCAGCTAACCAATCATTAGGTTAGGGGTCACGCTGCTCCAGTATGACCTCATCTTAAATAATTACATCTTCAACAACCCCATTTCCTATTCAGAAACATTCTGAGGTCCTGGGAGGTAGATTTGACATCTTTGGGGGGACACACTTAGTCCATGATCAGTCATGCTTATCCCACAACTGGAGAAAGAGCTTTATTTAAAGATGGTGGTGTGGAGGGGACTTCCCTGGTGGTCTAGTGGCTAAGACTCTACACTCCCAATACAGGGATCCTGGGTTTGATCCCTGTTCAAGGAACTAGATCCTACCTGCTACAACTAAGACCCTGTGCAGTCAACAAATAAACAAAAATAAATATTAATAAAAATAAAAATGGGGGCTCATTGTAGTTGTTGGGGGCTAAGGGTGAGAACAAGGTAGAGCTGTCTGAGAAAGATGACCAATACTGGCATAACCAACCATGATGATAACCAATAACTATAATAATCAATTATGAGAATGATCGATCATGATAATAAATAATAAGGAGGGCAACTGATACTGATGATAACCAACTGTGATAATAACTAATACTAATGGATAATCAATCATGATGACAACCAATCAGGATGATAGCAACAGCTGAGGGTCTCCAGCACACAGCACTTGCTCTGTGTATCTCAGCCCTCCAGCTCCCTCAGCAGCCCTAACAGAAATGTGAGGGTCCTGGCGGTTAACTCCCCGCTCCTGTAGTGAGTGCTGCCCTCAGAGGTGGTGCTGGCTGCCCCCAGCCAGCGGGGAGCGAGCCTTGAGGGGGGCCCTCCCTCCTGCCTGCTCCCAGCTGGGGTTAGAGCACCTGCCTGACTCTATGACTAAGGAGAGCCCTGCGTCACTGTCACACGGGTATGGGCTGCGGTGCCGCAGGGAGAGTTCATCACTCAGGAAAATGCTTTCTGACAAGAAGACTTCACTCCATTTTTCTGTGGAGGAAGAAAGTTGAAATGTACGATTTTCATGAACCTGCAAAATGTGTAAAACAGGAAAAAAAAAAACCCAACACACCTTGAGGAAGGAAATCTATCTTGAGAGTGACCGCGGCTGCAGTTGCAGACAGGAAGGATGGGTTTGGAGGAGGGGTTCTTGGGGGCCTGCAGGGGAGGGGCTGCAGTGCCCCCCACCGCCTCCTCATCCCGAAGGCCTGGGCCCTGTCAGTCCTGCACCTTCTTCCCAGCCCGCCATCCTCAGGCATCCTCACGTGGCTTCTTTAGGGTCTCTCGCCCCCCACTGCAGGCCCCCCAAGAGCAGGCTCCTTCACTGCTGTACCCCAAGACCCCAGAGCTGGTCACACAGTAGGGCTTATGAGCACTTGTTGACAAGGGGAAGAAAGAACAAGTAAATGGGTCCTACGTGGCCGAGTCCTGACACTCATGGGCTCCCCCGCCCCCGTCTCGATGACCTCAGCGCAGCAAGAACCTCCACTGTGTTCAGGGTGTGGAGGAAGCTGGCAGAGTCTGGAGGGCGTGGGAGCTCTTGTCCCCCTTCCTCTCCCTCCATGACCAGGTTAGGAGGCCAGGGACCTCTCCGGCTTGGCCACTGGGCCACAAACTTCTCTTCTAAAAGACGTTTCAACCGGCAACAGCCACCTGGCGCTGCCTGAACAGTCAGTCCATTTGGGCCCCGGAAACATACACCCAGATATTTATAGTCCCAGGTCCAGAGGCTGGAAGGCCAAGGCCGAGGCTGGTCTCTGAGGCCTCGCTCCTTGACATGTATACAGCCATCTCCTCCCTGCATCCCTACACAGTTGTCCCTGTGTGTCTCTGTGCAGATCTCCTCCCATAAGGACACCAGTCCTGTGGGATTAACCCCACTTTGCAGCCTCACTTTACCTCGGTCACCCATTTATAAGCCCCACCTCCACATACAATCACATCCTGAGGTCCTGGGGTGAGAACTTTAACATATGGATTTGCGGGGGCACACAACTCAGCCCACAGAAAAATCCAAAAGATAAGTAGGGCTCAGCCAGGCAAGGACCGGGTCATTCCATTGGCTGGGAGTGTGTACGGCAGGTTTCCCATTGGGCGATGAGCTGTCTCACTTTATTGTTTGTCTACACTTAGCAAATCACACCCGTTGCAAACATTTGCAGCTTACAAATTGTTATTTAAGTTAGAAATCATGCAATAGAGGTGGCTCATTTTTCTCCAGCACAAATTTGCATAAAAATAATCTGTTTTCCTTAGCATATAATCCCCTTCTAGGTTGGAAAATAAAATTGTTTGTGTTAAATATTGAGCAGAGGGTGTTCCCTGGTGGTTCAGTGGTTAGGACTCTTCGCTTTCACTGCTGAGGGCCCAAAGTCAACGCCTGATCGGGGAACCAAGATTCCACAAGCTTTGCAGCAGCCACAAAAAAAAAAAATTAAAAAAATAAATATTGAGCCGATAGAAGGGTTTGTTTATCACACACAAGTAGGTAAGATGTCAGTGAGGCAGTAAGAAACCTGTGCTAATACCCCGCTGGAGATCAGGAATGTTACCGTCCAAAGTGCAGCCTCCCCTATGCTTTTCTTTATAGTCTCTGATCCCAGGTACCCAGCCCGTAGCGCACATGAACTTGACCTTAGGCCGAGCCCCTCTGGTCCTGCCTTTGTACCAGCACAAGCTCCACTGGCCGCCGGGCCAGCCTGTCCCACGATGTGCCTGCTTCTCCTCCCAGCAGTGGCACTGTGTTTCCACATCTCTTTCTGTGCCTGAATCAGCATTCAGTTTCAGGGCTCAGTGGCCTCCCCGCCCTGCACTGGAGCCAGGGAGGGGCTGGATGTGATGGTGGAAACAAAACTGACCACCACGTGGTGGTCCTGGAATAAGTCTGTCTAAGTAGAACCAGAGGGCTCTTCTCTGTAATTAAAAGCTCTATTTCTGTCAGACAGAAAATAAACCAAGTTGACAGAGTTTGGAAAGAATCAGAGTTCAGCAAGAGGGCAGCTCTGAGAGCTTGTAATCACAGTGACCCAGAATGGGCCCAGGAGTGGGGCAGATGCAGGGGACAGAGCGGGGGACATGGGCAAAGAGGGAGAAGGACCTCCATCATCCCCACCCGGGGCCTCCGGAGGGGGAGGGAGACCTAGGGCACACCCACACGCTCGTGGCTTACTGTAAAACAGGGAAGACCGGGTGATACACTATAATGATCTCAACTTGACACTGAATGTTACATCAGCATAACATTTTTATGTTCAAACCCGCGGCGGGGTGTCCCCACCCTTCCCTAGAGAGTCACAGGTCAGGAGAGAACAAGGCCCTGCCTCCTGACCCCCTCCCTCCTGCTACTACCCTCTCTGCTCCCCTTTGCGATGAACTCATCCCTTTCCAGCCCCACCCCCTCTGGCAAAGCCTTGGCCTTAACTTTGGGCTCCCCCACCTCTCCCTTGACCCTCTTCCTGCATGTGCTCACCACCCACTAAGGCACAGTCTCTGGGATGTGAGCTGGGTCCCCTCTGACCTGACCTCTGTATTTTCCCTCTTGCTCACCTGATGGCCCCTCATGGCCCCTCAAGAGCACAAGAGTCTACTCCTGCCTCAGGGCCTTTGCATGCCCTCCCTGCCTGGCACACGTCTCCCCTATGTGGCCACATCACTGACTGCTACTCTTCCCTGCCTCCCAGGCTGGGAGCCCCAGGCAGGGCTTCCAATTTGTCTGGTCATTGCCTCACCAGCACCTAGGACTGCAGACGCTCCAAAGGCTTTAACACATATCATCACAGCTCCTGGTGGATTCAAAGGTGGGCTGTGCGATGCACGTTTAAAGCTGTGGCTCATATGGACAAACCTCTGGATAATTCTGAATGGGGGAAAATCAGAAGTCTAAACGTGAGTGAGGTTCAAGCTGAATTTAAGGATACGTGTGCACGTATACCCCACATGGGCACACGCATGCCCACACTCACACATGCCACACACACCCATGAGCCCTTGACAGAGGAGTTGTGTACCCCCCTTGGGGGCATTTGCTTTATTAGGGGGACTCTTCAGTCCCTGCTGAGCCATGAGTAATCCATCCAGACCAGGTTTTCCCAGGCTCAGCACTCTGGAATTTTGGGGTGGGATAATTCGGTTAATTCTCTGTTGTGGGGGTTGTCCTGTACATGGTAGTGTTTAGCAGCATCCCTGGCCCCCACCCAGGTTGAGACAATCCAGAGTGCCTCCAAACATCTCTAAATGTGCCCTGAGGTGACATTACCCAGTAAGGAGCCCTGGTCCAGGATCTGAGGTCTGACCCTGGAGCGCTTGAATTCGGCAACCATTCTAGAATCATCAGGCTCTCGGCACCCATCCCAGTGTGCCTGGTGACTGACACCTGTTGCAGTACAACTCTCTTGAGGTCCCTTCCTCCCCCTGAAAATGTGAGGCCAGCCAGAGTCCTGTCCATCCTGTCTCAGGCTGAGGACATTTGCTGTGGTCCAACTCAGCCCTTTCCTCTTCCCCAGTAACACGTGAAGTCCACTTCCCATCATCACATTCTAAGTCTCAGCCCCTGGATGCAGTGAGGGACGTGAGTAGGCCTGAATCAGGCATTTCACCAATAGCCTCAGGAATAGACACACAGAGCCACAGAAATGTTGTCTGAGGCCTTGGGGAGATAAGATGTGCGGCTGGAGCAGCTGCATTCATTTTGCTTCCAGTGGTCAGGATGAAGCCATGAGGCAAGAGCAGAGCAGAGAGACGGTGAGATGCCAGGTCCAGACGACATCAGCTGATCCTCAAATCCAACTTGACATGAAGCCAGTGCTTCCTCCAGACTTTGTAGTTGCAGGAATCATATGTCCCCTCCCTGTCTCTCCTTTTCTCTCTCTTTTTCCAGTATAAGACAGTTTGAGATGGATTTTCTGTCACTTGTGATGGAAGGAATCCTGATCCAGCACAGGTCCTAAAATGTGCGTGATGCAGGGATGCACTTGTCTGAAATCAAGGATCCCCCTCAGGAAGGGTCTGCCTGGCTGCAGCATCCTGGAGTCCCTGAGCATGCAGAGAGGGGAAGACAGGGGAGCTGGTGGGTTCAGTGCTCACAGGGGTTAGCCTGGCCACTGCCTTGGAATGTCCCATAGCACATTCCATCTCAAGATGTCCCTGTCCAGGTGAGCTAGGGGCTTTTATCATATTGTTGGTGGAGATGACACCAGCTGCTTCATCCTAACCCTGTCCTTGTCTGGGACACACACAGTCCCAGCTTGGAACCTTGGTTGCCTCAAGAGGAGGGGAGAACCAACTGCAAACCCCCTCAGTTAAATTCTCAGCAAACTCCCATCTCCAAGATTCGGGTGTCCCCATCATCCTGTGAGGCAGAGACTGAACAAACCAAACTCTGCAGGGGCTCTGAGAAGGAGCAGGAAAGTATCCTTGCCTTTCATGGTTCACAGAAGAGACACACAACAACCTAGGACACGTGAGAGGAAGCCTGCTAGGGGCCCTGGGAAGCTTCCTCTGTTCTTAAAGAGCAACAAGATGTAGGAGCGTATTTATTCTAGCCCTTTGGAAATTTGACTTATGAAGATGTGATGTTGAGAGCTGCAGCAGCCATACTGTGACCAGGAGGAGCATAAGCCCAACGCACTGAGTGTGGCAGAGCAGAGAGTTGGAAAGAGTAGAGGTCCCTGGTGATGTCACTGAGCCACCAATGCACAGCTTTGTCCCCCCACCAAGCCTGTGGACTTCTTGTTATCTGAGATTAGGAATTTCATTATAGTTGCAGTCACTCCTGAGTTCCTGGGTTTTTCACCTGAAAGCATTCTTTCTGACATGGAACGTCCATTCTTTTTAGGGGGAATCCCACTTCTACTTTGAAATGTCATCTAGCCCCTGTACCCGCAAATGTCACCCCACGACAGTCTGAGATGGTGTTCTGGCAGATTATGCTTTCCAAAGATGCTGCAACATCAGCTCCCAACCCTCCTGGCACTTTGCCTCCCTCCCCTCGAACCTCAGGGGCTCAGCAGCCTCTTGCCAACAGAATGCAGGCAAGGGACGCCACTTGGCTTCTGAGCTGAGCCATGAAGAGCAACAAGGTTCCCTGTGCTGGGACTCTGTTCTGGGGCCAAGTGGTACCACAGAGGGAACTGGACTCTGCCCTGAATGCCAGGCTGTGAGGAGATGCAGGCCATGCAAAGGGGCCCTGTGTGGGTGCTCGGTGGACTGTACATCTGCTGGCAGGCATGTATATGATGATACCCCCAGGTGACTCCAGCCCCCATCATTGAGCACCCCCGCCAACATCACTCCTTCCCAGAGCAGTCCCAGAAGGCATCGCTCAGAGAGTCAATTTCCTCTGCACCTGGTCTGACCCCTTGCCTCCGAGTCCATTAACACAGCTGACTGAGCAGCAGCTGTAACTGCGACAGGTATGTTCCCCAAAGCCTGGCAGTTCCATCTTTCTCTTGGACACATGGCATCCTGCACAGTGCTGGGCACACAGTGGAGGCTTTCTGCAGGCTGGCGGGCTACACACTCGCCCCCACGCCCGCCAGATCACAGTTGCAGGAGGGGTTGGGCTGTGTGCTCCGTCCCCCGCCCACCAAGAGGCTCTGACTTGGCCTTTGCGTGCCCCACCTGGAGCCAGAGAAGTCAGACATTCTCAACCACCAAGCCGTTTGGCAGAGGATTTATAGACCCGGAGAGCCACAGGCGGTTATGAGCTCTTGAAGCCACTTCCGAGGTCGTGGCTGGAATGTGCAGCAGGCAGTGTCCCGGCTGGCCTCACGGGAAGCGGGGCCATGGCAGCGACACTAATGGAAATTTATGGGGACGCCCTTTGTGCTGCTGGAGAGATAAATGCAGGATGGAGAGGGGATGAAGTGGCAGTGGCCTCCCAGGGGGACAGCAAGCTTCGCCTGGTGACAACAGGACACGCATCCATCTCCGGGCGGAGGAGACAGGTCTGAGCTGAGCACAGGCTGGGGAAGCTGAGACTGATGTTTCAGGGAACAGCTGCCAGGAGGGTTCTAGGAAGCCTGTCACCAAGGCAGTGGGATCTGCCTGCTGGGTCAACATGCTCCTGCCCTCTCGGGGACATCAAGGTGAGCCTGGAATCCCCAGCTAGCTTGGGCCACCACAGTGCCCAAGGCAGGATTCTGATGGGCACAGGGGCAGAGCAGCCCCCACAGAAAACCAGCACAGATGAGGCTGCTAGGGAAGGTAGGAACTGGAGACCAGCAGGATGAGAAACACCAGAGCCTCCTGCTTGGGTCTTTCCAAGACTGAGTCCATCCTTCTGTCCAGGGAGTTGGCTACAAGACCTGCCAGAAACAGTATGTATGTGCACACACACGCACTTGTGTGCATACACTGCACAGATGTATAAGCACACATGCACACAAGTAATAGTGAAGTGAAAGTCGCTCAGTCGTGTCCGACTGTTTGCGACCCCATGTCCATGGAATTCTCCGGTCCAGAATACCGGCGTGGGTAACTGTTCCCTTCTCCAGGGAATCTTCCCAACCTAGGGACTGAACCCAGGCCTCCAACATCACAGGCAGATTCTTTATCAGCTGAGCCACCAGGTAAGCCCAAGAATACTCGAGTGGGTAGCCTATCCCTTCTCCAGCGGATCTTCCTGACCCAGGATTGAACCGGGGTATCCTGCATGGCAGGTGGATTCTTTCTTTACCAGCTGAGCTACTGAGGAAGCCCACACACAGAGTCAGACACGACTGAGCAACTTTCACTTTCACACAAGTAAAACACTATGCAAACACACATACACACGACACAGATGTACACACACGTATTACACATGCCCATGCGTGCATTCTCATGCGTGCACACATAGGGCACCTTGCACACGGCCGCACACCGTGGAGATGTTAACGGCTCACATTTTGTTTATTTATTTATTTTTAATGATTTTTGGCTCTACTGGGTCTTTGTTGTTGATGGAGGGCTTTCTCTAGTTGTGGCAAGTGGGGTTAATCTCTAGTTGCAGTGCCCAGGCTTCTCGTGGTGGTGGCTTCTCTCATTTTGGCTCTCTGGCTTTAAGCACCAGCTCAGCAGCTGTGGCACAAGGACTTAGTTGCTCTGAGGCATGTGGGATCTTCCAGGACCAGGGATCAAACCCATGTGCCCCCCATTAGCAGGCAGATTTGAGGGAAGCCAAATGGCTCACATTTATTGGAGGCACCTGCGTGTGGAGCTAAGGGCAAGCACAGATCAAGTGCTCACTCTTCCACATCCAGGCCCCCACTTGCATGCAGTAAGCAGCTGCAGGCTGACTTGCACAAACCCTCGGAGACACACGTGGGCTGTGATGCATGATCTTGACACCACATATTTGAGGAGATCTGAGCACACACAGGAGAAGGCAATGGCACCCCACTCCAGTACTCTTGCCTGGAAAATCCCATGGATGGAGGAGCCCGGTGGGCTGCAGTCCATGGAGTTGCCAAGAGTCGGACACGACTGAGCGACTTCACTTTCACTTTTCACTTTCATATATTGGAGAAGGAAATGGCAGCCCACTCCAGTGTTCTTGCTTGGAGAATCCCACGGACAGGGGGAGCCTGGTGGGCTGCCGTCTATGGGGTAGCACAGAGTCGGACACGACTGAAGTGACTTAGCAGCAGTAGCAGAGCACACACACCTTCAGAGCTCAGAGCAAAAGCCAGTCAGAAACAGAATGTTGGGCCGTGCAGAGGAAGACCTCTCCCACATCCCCCTCATAAGAGGCCTGGTGGGAGAGTCACACTTGGAATTGTGGGCTGAAGGGCATGGTCGCTATCCAGGTGCCCTGAGGCCTGCCCACACCCAGGAAAGCGAGTGGACTGCACCAGTGGCCAGGCTGCAAATCCCTGGGTGCAATGCTACAGAGGAGCCCTGGGCCTCCTGGAGTGCCTCTGCCTGGCAGCAAGGTCCATCAGGGCCCAAGTGTGCGATCTTCAGGGCCCATGACCTCCGGTCCCTCCAGGCCCTCCCTCAGACAGTTCCTGAGGTCGCTGGGCCAGAGGCCAATGACCCTTCACATGCAGGAGTCCAGCCCAGCACCGATGTCTTCATTCTGTTGCTCCAGAAGCCCCAGCAGGGCCTCTGAGGATGCTCGGTGAGCCCACGGGGAGGACGGTGGAAGGAAAGGGAAACACGGGACCCCAGCTGTTTGTTCATCCAGTCCCACATTGACTGGGCCCTGCTCTGCCATCCAGCACATCCCCAGCTGAGATGGAGCCACGGGGGAGGTGGCCCTGTTTCTCCTGTCTCCTGAAACTAATAAAGCCTTAGACCTGCTGCCAGGGGACCAGATGGCTCCAAGGAAGAGCCCAGTCTGCAGGAGAGCAAGAGGGTGGGGGTCTGTTCCCAGCAGTGACCATCCCACGCTGAGAAGCAGGCTCACCTGATGGGTCCCCGCCCTCCCTAGACACCTCTTTCCCTGAGCACAGACGAGGCTCCAGGGGCTCTGGGAGCTGGTGGGAGGGGAAGAGGGTCAACTGGCTGCAGCAGTTCCACCCGAGGAGAAAAGAAACCGGCATGTTTCCATGACAACCCCACACTTTCCATCCCATCCCATCCGTCTGGGACACGCCTCCACTTGCAGAGCCTCAGCCCTCTAGCAGTGGTGTCGGAGCCACTGTGTGGAGTCGGATCGGCATGCGGGGCCTGCCTCCAGTGCCTCACAGTCGCCATTCACTAAATCTGCACTTATTACACTTGACAGCCAAGCCGTGCGCAGCGGAGACGACTAACAGGCACTAAGTCTTCGCCAGCACCTAATGGGGGGCAGGATGGGGTCTCAGATGAGGCCATTCATTTTTATGATGCTGTTTAATTTGGGTTTGCCAGTCTTTCTTCCGTTATCCAAGGCCCAGTCTTAATAATCAAGATCTATGCTATGTGCTTTGTGGCATAATTAAAGCTGCTGCTTAATTAGAAAACCTCTCTACCTCCAGACAAAGGGAAATCGATAGTGTACCTAATGGAGAAAGGTAGAGAGAACTTTGGGTTGAGAGTGGAAGGGGGTGCCAGCTGGGATTAGCACACATCCACACGTGTGATGCTCCTACCCTCATGTGATTCTGAGGACCACACCTGCCAGAACCAGTCAGTAGGGCAGTTTCCGATTGGATGGATGGGCTCCGGGAGCTAAAGATTGCTCAGGAAACCAAACTCTGAAAGTTTCCAACGGGCATAGACTGAGCTTGGATTTGTGCGTTTGCTCATTTAATCCTCCATGGACGTTTGCTGAGGGCCTCAAAAGCACCAGGCATGGCCATGACATGTCAGCTGCCACTGTCAGCCTCTCAAGCCCCGTATCAGTCTCGCCGCAGGGCCAGGCTCGGACCTCCTCCCTCGAGCGCCAGGCATCTTTAGTGCATCACATTGTCCTCTGAGTCCCTCTCGTGGCCCCTAGAAGCCTCAGCTGGCAATATCAGATCAGGTACTGTGGGCTGGGCTGTTGGGGGGCCTGGGGCAGGTGTGCTGGCTGGCGTGTCTCAAGCCCACCCAATTGCAAGCAGAGGGACACTCTCTACACCTCTTGATGAAGGCGGGGCAGGGCTCCAGAGGAGGGTTTTGAATCCACCTTTGAAAAATGTGATATGTCAACCGGGTGATGTGAAGAAGGTAAGACCAGGAAAACTCGCCAGGGACAGGCTGCTTCCTGATGGTGTAAATAGTTCTGTGGGGTCATAGCCAAGCCTGTTCGCTTACATATCAACTGTGGCTGCTCTCAACCCTGCCCAAAAGCCTGAAATGTTTACTTTCTGCTTCATGAAATTATGAGAAATACATACTGGTCTCTGCCCCCATCTCCTGACACAGGGAGACACCCTTGGAACCTCCAGGGTGATGGGCGAAGTCAGAATGCCTACACTGAGCTCCTGGGTGCCTTGAAAGCTCCTGGGTTTAGGGAAGAAGTTTTATGCTAATGAGGTGATTCTGGGTGAGTCCTGCTTGGGGACTGGTCACCAAAAGGACCAAACCATGATTAGAAGTTAGAACACTCACCCCCATCTCCACCGTCCAGGGAGGAAGGGGCTGAAAATGAAGCTAAAAATGGACCGTGCCTATGTGATGAAGCATTTATGAAAGTCTCTAAAGTAGGTGATCCAGAGTTTCTGGGTTCCCAAGTAACCCGTGCCAAGAGGTTGCATGCTAAGTCACTTCAGTCGTGTCTGACTCTTTGTGATCCCATGGACTGTAGCCTGCCAGACTTCTCTGTCCATGGGATTCTCCAGGCAAGAATACTGTAGTGGGTTGCCATGCCCTCCTCCAGGGAATCTTCCAGACCCAAGGATCAAACCTGCATCTCCTATATCTACCTGCATTGGCAGGCGGGTTCTTTCTGATGAGTGCCTGGGAAGCTGGGAGGATGGGTACTCCTCCAGGAGAATCTCCTGTGCTTGGGACCCTCCCAGATGTCCCTGAGCACTCCCCATCTGGCTGTCCCTCTGTGACCTTTATCATATCTTTATTACAGAAGAGGCCAGTAAACACAGGTGTTTCCCTGAGTTCTGTGAGCAGTTCTAGCAAGTGTCTGAAGCCAAGGAGGGGTCAGAAGTGCCAGGGGCAGCCTAGATTTGAGATTGACATCTGAGTTTCCCCTGTAGGGTCTAACACTGACTCCAAGCAGATGGTGTCAGAACAGAATTGAACTGTAGGACATGCAGCTGGTGTCAGAGAATTGGTCAGTGAGGGGGAAACTTACATATCTGATACCAGAGTTGTTGTTGAGTGTGGTATCGTTGTGAGAATAAACAGTGAGGGGTTTGTTTATTTTTAATACATGGCCTTTTTCAGAAAAGATTTTCTGACACTCCCCCACCCCACTGCAGAACATAAGGCACAAGGCCACTGCATTTTATTGAGCACTTATTGCTGTACTCTCTGATGCCTCAACATCCCTCGTGGGTTTCCTAGATTCTGCCTACATCCCACCTGAGGATGCCATCAGTTTCATTCCAGGATCCTGACTGATCCTGGGGCCAACTTGAAGGCAGGCAGAGCTGATGGCAACAGCAGCATCCCCTAGATCAAGCCACACCTGAAAGCCTACCATTCAGTGCCTGGGCCAATAAACTGCACCCCCCCCCCTTTTTTTTTCTTAAGTCATTTAAAATTGGGTTTTAAGTCTTACCAACTCAGCAAACTGGGGCCCATGTTTTATGCAATGCTCGCACGATGCCTTGAATAATCCCCTAGATGCAGTCCGCTGAGCATAGAGGGAAGCTCTGGGCTGAGTGACTGGAGGCAGTAAGCTCCAGAGAGGCCCAGGGTAGAGAGTATGGGGCAGGAGGGGAGAGGGGGAAGGGTATGGGGGAGGGACATGAAGGAGGGGGCCTGGGGAGGGGAATGGGAAGGCCTCTTTTTATTTCTAGTTCCCCAGCCACATTGCCCATGGGGATAGGGGCGCCTGGTGCCAAAGACTTCTCATTTCTTTTCTGGGGGAAGAATTTGTATATAAACAAACAAGTAACTAAATAAAATCCACATTCTCTAATTCAGGGAGGCAGAGAGCTCTGACCCTACAGATCAGAGTTTCTGTAAATCAGGTTTCTATCAATTAAGGTGGATTGTAAATGTCAGCTCTTGCAAAGTTCGCCCTGATGTCTTCTTTTGTAACGTGAGAATGACAACTGGGATTGATCGCTCCGTCAGTTTTTATTTTGGCAGACTGAGGTTCCTCACAGGTGGCCCGCCTGCTCTGTGAGGGGAGGGCGGGTCTGAATCCTCGAAGGGAAAGTCAGAATTGCTCCTGCTACTGGAGCAAATCCCAGGCCCAGCAAGACCCAGGAGGTGCTTCTGAGGACAGGAGGGTGTGCAGTGACATACCACACACTTCAGGTGGAGCACTTTACACTTAAAAATCAGAAAGGCCAATGCAAATTTGCTTAAGCAAAAAATTTAGATATATACGTGTAGGTTTAAAGAATCCACCTGCCAAGCAGGAGACATGGATTCCACCTCTGAGCCAGGAAGACCACCCTAGAGAGGGAAATGGCAACCCACTTCAGTATTCTTGCCTGGGAAATCCCAGGAGGAGCCTGGGGACAGAGGCTCCTGTCCTCAGATGACAGAGGAGCCTGGGGTTGCAAAGACTTGGATGTGACTTAGTAACTAAAACAACAACAATGAATGTGTGCATATTCTAATTTACTGCAGAGTCTGGAGGATTTATTTTTTCATTTATTGGTAATTTATTGCAAGTGAATTCAGGGACAGCTGGATCCAGGCGCTCACAGCATGACACTAGAACCCAGTTCCTCCCCACCTCACAGCTCTGCCATGCCCTGCACTGGATTTTTCTCTTGGGTTTCGCAGGTGAGCCCTGGGAGTTCAAGCTCTTCCTTCCTGTTGATAATATGATGTAGCTCCCCAGGCTCCTAAACTTGCAGTTTTACTGTAGGGTGGGGAAGCTTGACTCTTCCCTCATGGCCTCAAGCAATTCCAAGACTCAGCTGGTCTAGACCATATGATCTTCCTGATCCAGTCACTGTGGCCAGTTGACCATAAGCTCTGATTGGCTTAGCCTTGGGTCATGTGACCAACTCCAGCAGAAGTGGGATGTTTCCATTGGTCCCCACATTGAACCGGGAGCTACTGCCCTAAGAAAGAGAAGCGGATTTGGAGGAGGCAAAGGACAAGTCTGTTACAGGCAGATTCTCATCTTTTCTATAACTGCCATTGCTCTGATGTTTGGAGAGGTAGCAAGACCATTGGGAGACCCCTGCCCTTGGCCCAGGGCTGGGACTGAGGTCCAGTCACCCTGAGCCCTGAGGGCTAGACCACTTGGAAAGCAGGCCTGGGGGGAATCAGCACCGCTGTAACTTCTTTGTGACTGAACACAAGCCCGATGCCTATTGGGCAAGGGGTACAGCCATACAGAGGCCGCATGGAAGGGTTCTAGAAGGTTCCACAGAACCACAGAAAGGATGTGGTAACTGGGAAACGGTAAGAAAGGGCTTTCTTCAGTCATGACAACGAATGCTATGAGGTAAAGGAACAGATGCAGGAGGGGAAGGAACACTCTCCTACTGTCTCTGACCCGCGTCCAGTGGCTGCAAGTCCCCTGGAGTCACAGGGACGGGGTCCTGTGACCCGATATTCCATGTGACTCAGGGAAGTGGAGCATGGCGCCACCTCTGAGCCAAGTCAGCTGAGGTGTCCCCACTAGGACCACGTGCACGGGGAGAGGTCACAGGAGGGAATCTGGCTTGTCCACGCCCTGTACCTCCTGGGAGGTGACCTCTGAGCCCTTGGAACATCCTGCTTGATGAGAGGCCTGGAGCCTCGCAGGGTAATCTTTGCTGCAAGCAAGTTCATGTGGGGCCTCAGCTTGACCTCTGCAGGAGCTTGGAGACAGGTCAGCCAATAAAAACCCAGACACCAAGGCTCAAGGGCGCCCCTGGTGGCAATACGTCCCCTTGCGCTAACACCTCCCAGCGGGGAGAATCTGGCACTGTCCCCGCGAGCCCCATGGCTCTGAGGGGCATCTGGGACTCCTTCCTGTTGTCCTTCAGTGACAACAAGCTGCACCACATGTCTAACAGCTCTGCTGAGCCCTGCGAGTCCTTTTGTGAGTTATTGAAGCTGCCCTTTGGGGTCCTCCGAATGACACCATGGCTGCCCAGGGTCTCAGAGCCAAGAATGGTGCTAAATTCCAGCAGCTGTGCTGACTCTGCTGAGTGGATAACTGCGGTCATTCTCCAAAAGTCAGGACACAATTGAAGGGGGGGGGGGCGGGGGGGCTTTCAGAAATGAACGCACACTGGACCACAGGCGCACTCACACACGTTCTTGCGCGAGCACATGCGCGCGCTCATGCACCCTCAGAGCACAGACTGGCGCTTCCCAAACCTGACTCATTCAGGTCCGTGCCTGTCTGCCGTCAATCTCGGCACCGCCTGCCTTATTACTTACTTAGGATGTTTCTCCAAATTGGGCTTTTTACACCTAAATGCACTTTTTATTCAAAAGGGGACCTTTATGTCATCCCTGCAAATGGAAAGAGGCACTACTTGTGCTATTTCAGTGGTAACTGTGAAAATAAATGTGATGGAAAAAAACAGCACCGTCACCTGCAGTGCGTGGTGGAGCAGGTGGGAGCCGCCCGCTCTAGGCTCTCTGACTGTATCGGGGACAGAAGGGTAATTTCCTGGTATGGAGTCACGAGGGAGCCTAACCTCCTACCGTGTGGCTCCAAGCTGTCCAGGGAACACACCAGCACATCTAAGGGACAGGGTGGGGCGAGTACATGGAATCAGAATGGAGCAGACAGGCTGGTTACCACGTCCCAGGCCCCAGCACTCCCTGTTGCAGCCGCTCGCTCATACCAGCCCTGCCCCACACCGGGAAACTGGTCTCTGGGCATCTCACCTCACTGCCCCTGCAGCAAGCCCTCAAGTTTGGATGAATGAGGAGTCTGTGAGAACCGCTCCTCGTCCTCCCTAGGCTGGGGTAACCCCGAGGCCAACTCCATAACTGCCCCCATCCCCAGTGGCACTGATCTGCCACCATCCACCTGAACCCACAACAATGATGCACCCTCTCAGGGTCCAGCCCTTCCCTGTCAGCCTTCCCCTTCCCTCCCAGGGGTTCTGGGTGTGTGTTTGTGCTCAGTTGCTGTCATCAGACTCTGCAAACCGGTGGAATGTTGCCTGCTAGGCTCCTCTGCCCATGGGATTTCCCAGGCAAGAATACTGGAGTGGATTGTCATTTCCTTCTCCAGGGGATCTTCCTGACCCAGAGATAAAACTCATGTCTCCTGCATTTCCTGCATTGGCAGGCAGATTCTTTACCACTGAGCCATCTGGGAAGAGCTTCTGGGACCACTTTACAAACCAGAGTCCTGTCTCAGAGGCCGCAGCAGGAAGAGGGGTAAACCAAGACAGCAGCTAAAAGTAGATACACTCCCACCCCCAATCTGCCTTTCCTGAAAGACTGCTTCAGAGGCCAAGGCATGACCTGTCACCAACTCAGGACCCACAGTATCAACTCTGACTACACAGCTGGTCAGCCTGGCCTAGGCCTAAACTCCGGTCTCTGCTGGAAAGGTGTGGCTGAAAGTGTTTTGCTTGTTCTAGGTTCCCAGCTGTGGCTGGAGCCACAGCAAGGAGTCTGGCCAAACTCTTCATTCATGCCCAGTGCCCAGGCACCCTGCTTGGCTGATTTATTGAAGCAATGAGGTCCCCTCAGTATGGCATTTTGTTCCAATCTCACCTCTGCCAAAGGACCTAGTGAGCTTTAGTACAGGACGCAGTGGTCTGAGACCAGGAATCAGTCAAGGGACCGGAAGGCAAGGCCACAGCCATCCGTGGGTCTGACTTTTCTGACTCAACTGCTGTGGCTTTGGGGATCAGTGGACCTGGGGTTTAGAGGCAACTGACAGACACGGGAATATCTTTTAGACACAGGCAAGGCTCGTCTCAGGCAGACTTCCCACCTACCGTCGCAGTTCCTGGACCAAAAGCAGGGAAGACAAATGTGCTTGGCAGAGTCTGATGCTTCCAGCTTGTGTCACTTGTCACTTGTGTCATCTAAAGTGGTGGCACCTGGAGTATCAGCTGGTGAGGCCCAGCTTCCTGGGCAGGCCCAGACTCAGTCCTGTGGTGGGCACCTGCAGAGGACACCCAGGGCACAGGGGGCAGGATGCTGGGGGCAGAGAACCCAGAGAAGGCAGATGGGGAGGGCCCTGCCAGCCAGGGCGCCCTTCCCTCCGCTCTGCCCTGTAAATGTCTGAATGCCAGGAGCCTGGGCCTGCAGGGGTGCTGCTTGGAGGTGCCTGTGGGAGAGGCCGTGTACTCACTTTTTGGGCCTGTAGTCCGGGATGGTACGGTCCAGGGAGATGCGGTCGCTGAGCTGTGCATTGTACCCGTATTCCTCGAACTTGCCTTCCGTCTCCTGGCTGTCATCCCGCAGGGTGGCTGCCATGCCGCCCTGGCCCAGGCCTCCTGGCCCCTCCACCAGACCAATGGGCTTGGCAAGACCTGGTGGGAAAAAAGAGGGGGTCAGGCAGGTCCCAGGCCCTACCATGTCCCTCCCCCACTCTCCTCCCAGCCTCGCCCTGACAGCCCCTATCTTTCAGATGCAAGCACAGCCAATTCCTCACATATTGCAGAATTCCAACTATAGGACATTGCAGGAAGGCAAAGCCGTGGGAACAGTATAAGGACCAGTGCCAAGGTTTCAGGGTAGGAATGAATAGACAGAGCACAGAGAATTTTTAGGGCAGCGAAACTTTCTATGATGATGGATACATGTTAACATACGTTTGTCCAAACCCAGAGCAAGTAGGACACCAAGAGTGAACCCTCATGTAAATTATGGACTTTGAGTAATTAGGATGAGTCAGTGTAGGTTCATTAATTGTAACAAATGCACCACATTAATGCAAGCTGTGAACAACAGGGTAAACTGAGTCAGGGGAGGGGCTACACGGGAACTCTCTGTACTTTCTACTCAATGTTTCTGCAAACCCAAAACTGTTCAAAGAAGCAAACTCTATTGGTTTTTTTTAATGTCAAATAAAAATAAGTGAACTTTAAAAATGTAAAGCAGCTGCTCCCAATCCTTAATATTGTTGATCTTCGTAATTCCAACTAGTTGCACATCCACACAGTGTAATGCTGCTTCGGGATGGAAAGGAAGGAACCACCAAATATGCAACAACCTGGATGAGTCTCAAAAGTATTGTTGAGCAAGAAGCCTCCCAAGGCACAGAGGAAAACATAAGTACAATCCTATTTACCGTCAACTACAGATCGGCACTTGCCATGGGCCCTTGCCATCTACCTCTACAAGGATTAAGTCATGTGCGGCTGTAGATGCTGACCTTCCACACCCCCCAAGGGAGTTCAGGGTGGAGAGCAGAAACAAGGCACCCTGTTGAGTCCTGCCCCAAGACCATATAAGCAAAGCCCAGAAATAAGGTCCTCACTGGAATTGCCTGAACCCCCTTTGTAATCTGCTGAAAGCCCCTCTGATCACCACCAGCAGGCTTCCTGACTCCAAGTTGGGCAAAAGTGTCCATCCTATTACCCACCCTATAGCACCCTAGCCGGTCACCTGATGCCAACCTTCCAGCAGGCATTTTCTTTGTCTTGAGGCTATAAAAATTGGCTGTTAACTCATGAAAGCTGTCGACTCTCCCAGGTCTGTCAAGAGGTTGGCTCGCTACACTCACAGCGCCCACGTTATCTCTGCTCTTTATTCTCAATAAACTCACTCCCTTCTGAAATGCTCTGTGTCTGGAATTTCTTTTCCAATGTGTGTTTAGATCACCTCAACACTCTGGGCTCTGGGAAAACCAGCAGGACAGGTCTTCAGATAGTTAGATATTCTCAGGAGCTGATCTTATGAGCCCAACTCTTGTATCTCCTCATATCTAGAAAAGCACCAAAATCCTTCATGGTGGCGACCGTTTCTTGGGACTAGCAGAAACTTCATGAGATAAGCAGAAAGTTCCTACCAAACAAAAATAAGTGCTTGATTGCCTGTACTCCCCCTTCACCAAAATCACATATATACTGGCTTTCCCCACTACTCCCTGGGGGCAGTTTCTCAGAAGTATCTGCGGTGCTCCATCTGGGTCGCAGTCCTCATTCTGCCTCAAATGAAAACCTATCTTGCAACTCTCTTGCTGTGCATTTTTTTAAAGTTGACATTACAAAAGTTCAAGAACAGATGAAGCTACTCTCTGGTGACACCAGGAGACCTCCAGGATGAGGGTGGCACTTGCTGAAAAGGAACCCTCCTGGGGTAACCAGGGCAGGGATTGGGAGAGGGCTGACCTCCGTCTTCCACATGCTCGAGGGTCTGCTCTGCTTACCGGAGCCAAGGACCTGTGAGTGCCTGAGAAGGACAAGCCAGGGGAGTGGTCTTCTGAAATGTTCTATTTGGGCACTTGTGCCAGGAGAGGAGACATCATCCCAGGGGGAATCAGGGACCAGAGCAGTGCCCACCAGGCAAGGACCACACATCTTGCTCTCTCTGGGATGGACGACTGTGGGGCATCTTGGCTGTGAGAGTGAGGTCCAGGGAGCAGAAGCTTAAGACAGAAAGAGTTGAAGTGAACTCCCATCCCGGAAATGCATTTATTAGCTTTCACAGAGAAGTTTCTGGTCTTAGTTCAGGCCACTAGAAGTACAAACTCTGAGAAATATCTAACACTGATGTCACATGCTGCTCCACACTGGATATCAGTTTCTTCCTTTGTGATACCCACTCCCTCCTTAAGGTTTTAAATTAATTAAGCAAGAAGTCCACTTGGCTGGGGGCGTCTAATGCATGGTACCTATGCAAGTAAACCCAAACCTAAGCCTGTGAATACCTCAAGGTTAGGAAATGGAAATCCCAATCACACACAGCCAATCACAGCTAACTACACAAAGCTGGGGTTTAAGCCCTACCAATCAACAACCTCCTTTGTTTCTACACTTTTTCTGTATACTTTCTCCAGCTCCTGGCGGTGAGGTGCTCTACCACTTCCTGCTGGAGGTTGTCCCATTCCAGTCAATTTTTGTCCAAACATGATCTTTTTTTCTTTTTTTTTTTTTTGGTCCAGTGGCATTCAGGATCTTAGTTCCCCAACCAGGGACCAAACTGGCACCCTTTGCAGTGGAAGCATGCAGCCCTAACCACTGGACCGACAGGGAATTCCCCAGCCTGAATATAGTCTTAAGATTTGTAATCTGCCTCAGTTTATCTTTTAACACTTCCCAGTGAGGGCAGGAATGTGGGGGCCTGACCTCCCTCCTCCATACACCCAAGGGGCTCCTGTGCTCACTAGTGCCATGGCCACAGGCTCCAGGGACTTCCCATGATCCAGAATATTCCATTTTAAATGACAAATGTAGCCTTGGTATCTATGTTGAACTGAAGGATACTCATTGGATGTAAAATTGAAAAATCACATGACGCAAATCACTTCCAGTTATTTTAATACTGCAAAATATATATAATCATGCTGTTTTTAAACGTCTGTACTGTACTTGCAGTTTTCTTTGAAAGATCTGTAAATAGATGTCTCCCACGGGCACATGTACTTCCAGACCTAAAGAGAAAGTCTCACAGCTCATGGGTGCCAGCTGTGTGTAGGGGAGCCAGGGTAGGGTCTGGCCCTGCTGACTCTGACCCGCTGTAGTCAGGCCCTGATAGCGGCAACCAGACTCTTTCACACCAGTTTCCGCTTACAAAAGCAGAAAGCACACACTGAAAAATTCAAACCATCCAGAAAGTTATAAAACAAGGACTTAACGTTTCCTGTGCTGTCTCCTTCTCTTCAAAGGAAATAATTTTCTTCTGGTTTTAGGCTTTCTCATTTTGTCCACTGCAGGCACACATAATAATTTTATGGGTCTAGTTCTTGTCAGCCTGAGACAATTTCCCTTGCCTTCCTGGCATGAAAGATGAGGGTTTAGTCCTACCGCCTACATCCTTGTCCCCTGTCCTCCCTCCCTTCCTTGATTTTTCTTAGCTATGTTATTATTTTTAGCTATTCTCATGGTTACTTTTGTGACCTTGAAAGGAACACTTAAGGATCTATTTCAGGAAATATCAACTTTAGCTGCTGTCTATGGACTCCCTACCAGGTTAGATGAGAAATTAGCATACTCCCAGGGTTGCCGTTCAATGATATGAAGTTTCAGTATATATATTTGTTTCAGGGATACATATATATCTGAACAAACTTGGAGGTCTTCTGCAGAACACTGTGCCTAGTTAGCAATACTGCCTTGTGCACTTAAAAATGTGTTAATGATTCACTTGGCTGTACACCTGAAACCAACACAGCTTTGTGTTCAACCACACTCCAGTTTAAAAAAATTTTTTTAATGTGTTAAGAAGGCAGATCTCATGTTCAATGTTCTGACCACAATAAAAATAAAAACATTAAAAAAAAAACATAAAATGTTGAATGGCAAAAAACAGAAAAGACCTTGACATACTTCTCTGCATCTTCCATTTAGCTTTGCCATCACTTTTATGGTGTCAAAGATCATTTGAGGACTTCTCTGGCGGCCCAGTGGCTAAGACTCCACACTTCCAATGCAGGGGGTCTGCGTTTGGCCCCTGGTCAGGGAACTAGATCCCCCATGCAGCAACCAAGACCCAGTGCAGCCAAATAAATAAGTTTTTTGTTTTTTTTAAAAAGCCATTTGTAACATCTACATTTTGCTCTGTAACTACAATCGAGCTTTCTGCAGATTGGTCCATGTGTTGATTCTAAAATGAGAGAGGAGGCCACATTTGCCACATGGTAATGATGTAAATACTATTCTCTGTGGAGCCAGGCAATGTGGGCCCATGAGGACCAAAGCGGAATTCTATCGGTAGCTGCACCCATGCACCTAGTGAAGAATTTTCAAATGTCAAGACAGTATTGATGGCTTTTTCTGACATTCTGTTAATTTCCCCCAAGTATGCATATTTTGGTTTGCATCTCTTTTTTGGGTTTGCATTCTTGACTTTCTTTTTAAAACAATATTTGTTTATTTGGCTTTGTCAGGTCTTTGTTGTGGCACATGGGATCTTTCATTTCATCTAGAGGGCTTTTCTCTAGTCAAGGTGCAGGGGCTTAGTTGCCACAAGGCATGTGGGACGTAAGTTCGCCGACCAGAGATTTAATCCATGTTCCAGGCAGTGGAAGGTGGATTCTTAACCACTGGACCTCTAGGGAAGTCCCTGCATCTTGGCTTTCTGTACAGCATTATAGGGCCAAAGTAGAAGGAAATGGCAACCTGTTCCAATATTCTTGGGCTTCCCTGGTGGCTCGGTTGCCTGCAATGCAAAACACCCAAGTTTGATCTCTGGGTTGGGAAGATCCCCAGGAGGAGGGAATGGCAACCCACTCCAGTAACTTGCCTGGAGAATCCCATGGACAGAGGAGCATAGTGAGCTACAGTCCGTGGGGTTGCAAAGAGTCGGACATGGTTTAGTGACTAAACAACAACAAACATAAGGATGATAACAGTAACAGTCAGGTAGCATGTATCTTTTAGATAGGAACACATTCATTTCCCACAACACCCCTGTGAGGTAGGGCTATAATTCACCCCATTTTGCAGATGAGTTGACTGAGGCACAGAGAGGTCAAGTGACCTGCTCAAGGTCACACAGTTTGTAAGCACCAGAACCCGCATCTGCAGGCAGGCAAGGTGGCACCATAGGAAGGTGCTTCGCCGCTGTGTGCTGCTGCCTCTCCAGAGCTTCCGCACCCCTGCCTACAGAATGGGGTCCAGCTTCCTCTCACAGATTCTCCTCACAGCAGGGCTGGGACTAGACCAAGGTGCCTGGGGTGCAGGATTCAAGGAAATCCCTGCTGTGAGGGTCCCCCCGCTCAGAAAACCCTCCATGTCTTTACTCCCTGAATCAGCCATCTGCCAGGTACCCACATCCACAGATGACCACAAAAGCACCATGCGTGTTGATCTGGGGGTTATAAATAAAGTTTACTGAGCAAGTGGGTTCACAAATGCAGAATCTGTGAATATCAGAGCAGGGCTGCCCTTCGATATTGTCAGCTACAAGTTGGCACTTGCCATGGGCACTCGCCAGCTACCTCTCCAAGGATTAAGTCATGTGCTGCTGCAGCTGCTGACCTTCAACACCCCTGAAAGGAGTTCAGGGTGAGAGCAGAGATAAGGCACTCCGTGCTTGAGTGAGGGGAGAACTGGGAGGACAGGTCTTCAGATACTTAGATATTCTCAGGAGCTGATTTTATGAGCCAAATTCTTGTATCTCCTCATATCTAGAAAAGCATTAAGATCCTTTATGGTGACGACTGTTTCTCATGATGAGTAGAAGCTTCATGAGACCAGCAGAAACTTTCTGGAAAAATATGTGCTTCATAGCATGTATTCCCCCTTCACCAAAATCATATATATATTTCAGTTTCAGTTCAGTCACTCAGTTGTGTCTGACTCTTTGCGACTCCATGAACGGCAGCACACAGGCCTCCCTGTCCATCACCAACCCCCAGAGTTTACCCAAACTCAATGGCAGCCCACTCCAGTACTCTTGCCTGGAAAATCCCATGGATGGAGGAGCCTGGTAGGCTGCAGTCCATGGGGTCGCTAAGAGTCGGACATGACTGAGCGACTTCACTTTGACTTTTCACTTTCATGCATTGGAGAAGGAAGTGGCAACCCACTCCAGTATTCTTGCCTGGAGAATCCCAGGGACGGGGAAGCCTGGTGGGCTGCTGTCTATGGGGTCGCACAGAGTCGGACACGACTGAGGCGACTTAGCAGCAGCAGCTTGTCCATTGAGTCGGTGATGCCATCCAACCATCTCATCCTCTGTCATCCCCTTCTCCTCCTGCCCTCAATCTTTCAAATGAGTCAGCTCTTCGCATCAGGTGGCCAAAGTATTGGAGTTTCAGCTTCAACATCAATCCCTCCAATGAACACCCAGGACTGATCTCCCTTAGGATGGACTGGTTGGATCTCCTTGCAGTCCAAGGGACTCTCAAGAGTCTTCTCCAATACCACAGTTCAAAAGCAAAAATTCTTCGGCACTCAGCTTTCTTTATAGTCCAACTCTCACATCCGTACATGACTACTGAAAAAACCATAGCCTTGACTAGATGAAACTTTGTTGACAAAGTAATGTCTCTGCTTTTTAATATGCTGTCTAGGTTGATCATAACTTTCCTTCCAAGGAGTAAGTGTCTTTTAATTTCATGGCTGCAGTCACCATCTGCAGTGGTTTCAGAGCCCCCCAAAATAAAGTCAGCCACCGTTTCCACTGTTTTCCCATCTATTTGACATGAAGTGATGGAACCAGATGCCATGATCTTAGTTTTCTGAATGTTGAGTTTTAAGCCAACTTTTTCACTCTCCTCTTTCACTTTCATCAAAAGGCTCTTTAGTTCTTCACTTTCTGCCATAAGGGTGGTGTCATCTGCATATCTGAGGCTACTGATATTTCTCCCAGCAATCTTGATTCCAGCTTGTGCTTCTTCCAGCCCAGCGTTTCTCATGATGTACTCTGCATAGAAGTTAAATAAGCAGGGTGACAATATACAGCCTTGACATACTCCTTTTCCTATTTGGAACCAGTCTGTTGTTCCACGTCCAGTTCTAACTGTTGCTTCCTGGCCTGCATACAGATTTCTCAAGAGGCAGGTGAGGTTGTCTGGTATTCCCATCTCTTTCAGAATTTTCTACAGTTTATTGTGATCCACACAGTCAAAGGCTTTGGCATAGTCAATAAAGCAGAAATAGATGTTTTTCTGGAACTCTCTTGCTTTTTCGATGATCCAGTGGATGTTGGCAATTTGATCTCTGGCTCCTCTGCCTTTTCTAATCATATATATATATATATATATACTGTCTTTCTCCCCTACCTTTGGAACAGTTTTCTCACAGCTATCAGAGGTGCTGTCTCCCAGGCTGCAGTCCTCATTTTGTCCCCAAATAAAACTTAATTTGAGATTCCCATGTTGTGCATTTTTTTCTAATTGACAATATTTTAGCCTCCACTGTGGACATGCTGATGGGACCAGCTGGATCTGGTCACGGTTGGAACCAGAGCCCCAGGAGCCTTGCTTGCGTTCTTCTTTGCTCATCTCCCAACAGCCATGGAGCCTGGAGGGGACATGAGCTGGTAGAATGAATGGAGGAGTGACTGAGCGTGGCAGCTAGGGTGGGCAGCGAACCAGCAAGCCAGCTCCATGGGTGCACACCCCTGAGACTGAGCTCTGGAGGAGGGAGGAACAGCGGCCCTTAGAATAGCGGTTATCAATATAGAGCAGCGCCCCCTGGAGGACACAGGCTGCAAGGACCCACCCAAAGTATCTGATTCTGCAGGTCCAGGTGGGTCAGAGAGCTGGCATCTCTGAGAAGCCCCTAGGGGATGCTGATGCTGGCTGGGGATCACACGTGGAGGACCTCTGCCGTGCGTGGAACAGGGGCTCATGGCCTTTCACCTTTTCAAGGGTGCACGATGGACTGCAGACAGGAATAATGTGCAGACACTGCTTCTGGGCTCTAGAGGGGCTGAGAGCCAGGGCAGGGTCCTGGGTGGGTAACTTCTGGGCCTTGCCCTGGCCCTGGCCCCTGCTGATGGCTGACCCAGAGGAGGCAGCAGGGTGGAGGCAAGCCCCGCCGGCCTCGGATCTCTGATAGTCCTCATCACAGTTCTCTGGAGCAGGAGACATCTGTCACAGCTCCCCTGATTGAAAACCCACGGATCCGATTTCGCTTTGAAGGAAAGTCACGCACATTGGTGCTTCCCTGCAGGGTTCCCGGAGCTCTCATCTCCCCTCTTTTCTCACATCCCAGCGTTGACTCACATCTTTTCTCACAAAGAATTCCTTCTAAAGAGGCAGGATTGATTGATCCCCCCAGGAAATGAGGGCAAACGGAGAGAGAGGGAAATTGTAAAGATTAAAGATGGCTCGGCCATTACTGCGGGATCTGAGGCCCACATTTCCCTGAACCTATGGTCAGGTAGGGCCTGCCAAGGCCTTCTGGAGTCACACCTGCTGCGGGTTTTCCTCCTCACATCTGCCAACTCTCAGTTCCACCAAGTAACCAGCACAGGGGGTAGGGGTGGGGGTGGGGGACAGCCAGGTGCCCTCCTTCTCACCCTGCCTCTGGGGGCTCCTGTTCCAATTAGTTGCCCTTGGTTCGAGGGCCCCTGAAAAAGCAAAAGACCAGATTCTGCAGACAGTTGTGGGTTGAACAATGCCCCCCCATCAAAGATACACTAAGGTCCTGACCCTGCTGTAACTAGGACCTTATATAAGATGGAATTTTGGACACACACAGAGACAATGGCCAGCAGAAGCGGTGACAGCAGTGATGTGGCCATGAGCCCAGGACACTTGGGGCCACCAGGAGCTGAAAGTGGCAGGAAGGGTCTGATGGGGGAAACACTGACTGAAACCACCCATGCTGGCCAGGCATCCCAGTAACCATTTGCGTGAGTTATTTTACGACAGGAGGTCCTGGTAAGGAACACGGAACTAATAAGCCACCACCAACCAGAACTGACTCATTGGAAAAGACCCTGATGCAGGGAAAGACTGAAGGCAGGAGGAGAAGGGGACGACAGAGGATGAGATGGTTGGATGGCATCACAGACTCGATGGGAGATGGTGAAGGACAGGGAAGCCTGGCATGCTGCAGTCCATGGGGTCGCAAAGAGTCGGATACGACTGAGCAAATGAACGGACCTGAACTGTCCTGAACCAGAAGAGTTCAGGAAGGGTCAAAAGGTGACACCACATGTCTTACCACCTCCCAGGATCCTTCTCACTGGCATCTATCTTGGCTGAGTGACGCGTGCACCACCAGGAAAGACCCTAAGTCAGAATAATTGACCAAAGACAACCTGGAAACTAATCCCATCACCACAAAACCTGAGACCGGAAGCCACATGGCAGAGCAGTTCTCTTGGCTTCCCTGACCCTCCTGCTCTCTGCCCAGGTGCCCCTTCCCAATAAAGTCTCTTGCTTTGCCAGCACATGTGTCTCCTTGGACAATTCATATCCAAGTGTTAGACAAGAGCCCACTCTCAGGCCATGGAAGGGGTCCCCCTTTCTGCAACAGATCTGTCCCTGGAGGCTCAGAAGGATCTCGGCCCTGCTGACACCTTGGTTTCAGATATCTGACCTCCTGGACCGTGAGAGGGCAATGTCTGTTGCTTCAGCCATCGGGTTTGTGGCATTTTGTCAGAGTGGCACCAGGAAACCTACACACAGATGCAACCTCACCCCACCCGCGGGGACAGGGATCCCGAGAACTGGGCATGCCGGGATGGAGCAACAGTCACATCCCACAAGCGCTCAGCCTGTTGTCCGGCTGATCTGTGCCCATGCAGGTGCAGATTCAGAGGCACTGGGCCTGCTTAACAAGAGCGGAAGGGTGGTTTTTCCTATTTTGAAATCCTCCACTTCCTCCTCCAGGGGAGGGTGACCCAAGCTTCTCATTTCATCCTTGAATAGATGTGATTTTGAGAACAATGGGAAATTTGCATTCATTAGCTCAGCCTTTGAAACTTCTGTCGGACAACTTTTCAGACAATCCAACAAAGGAGACAAACAAAAGCCAGCATCCTCTCTGCATTTCTGGGACTGGAGGTCACTGCAATGGCCATGCCATGACAGGTGCGGCCCTCATCTGTCTCCTTTACCCGCCAAGGGGCCTTTCTGTGCCGGGCGCTTTCATTCTGCCCACTTCACAGAGACCCCCAAGGGTCTCCCTGGCCACCCAGCCTCTTAGCCACATGCTCTAAACTTCTGGGTATCTCAAAGAAGCATCTTAGAGAGGACTCATAAAGGTCATCTGTTTTTCATTTTGACACCAGGGACATTTTAATTACAATTATTATTATTCCAAAATCACTGCGGATGGTGACTGAATCCATGAGAATAAAAGACACTTGCTCCTTGGATGAAAAGCTATGGCAAACCTAGACAGTGTATTAAAAAGTAGGGACATTACTTTGCCGACAAAGGTCCACATAGTCAAAGCTATAGTTTTTCCAGTAGTCGTTATAGATGTGAGAGATGGACCATAAAGAAGACTGAGTGCCAAAGAATTGGTGCTTTTGAACTGTAGTGTTAGAGAAAACTCTTGAGTCCCTTGGACTGCAAGGATATCAAACCAGTCAATCCTAAAGGAAATCAACCCTGAATATTCATCAGAAGGACTGATGTTGAAGCTGAAACTCCAATACTTTGGCCATCTGATGTGAAGAGCCGACTCATTAGAAAAGACCCTGATCCTGGCGAAGATTGAAGGCAGGAGGAGAAGGGAGCGACAGAGGACAAGATGGGTGGGTAGCATCACCGACTCAATGGACATGAAACCGAGCAAACTCAGGGAGATGGTGAAGGACAGGAAAGCCTGGTGTGCTGCAGGCCATAGGGTCTCAGAATCCGACCCAATTGAGCGACTGAACAACTCTCACTACCGTCTCAAGAAAGAAGGGGCTACACTACACCCTGGGCAGGAAGGATCCACCCTCATGACAGTATACTAGTGCAGGGCCTCTGGCTGTCCCTTGGCCCAGGCTGGTGAACAGCATGGGGGTGAACACCAGGCCCTCACTACAGATGAGTGACAGAAGGCTTCAGGGGCACCTGCTGGTCCATGGTGCTCCTGGCTGCATGATTCCCCTCCAGGAGGATAAAGGGCTCCCTCTGTGGGGCAGATACCAGCTCTTTCCCCTCTCAGTTGGGGTTAGAAGTAAGGATGGTGGTGGGAACACTCGCAGTTAGCATAGCTTGAGGACCAAGTGACGGTGGATAACCAGCATGGCCATGTCACATTATCTAGATTGAATACAAGCCTGGTCAGGGGATCCCCAGAAGCTCTCTGCATGCCCAGTAGGGCATCACATCTCACTCAGAAAATGAGCTGCCAGCTGGCATTCAGGAAGCTTCTCCAGCTCAGCGGGAAGGCCAGGATGAACAAGGCTTCCTGGGCACCCGCTGGCTCCCGGCTGCATCGCCCTTGCAGAGCGGTCAGGGGAGCACAAGGGGCAGAGCTGCATCCTGCTTTTGCTGCCACTTCAAGTTACTGTCAGGACTTCTCTGTTGGTCCACTGGTTAAGAATCGGTCTGCTAAAGCAAGGGACGTAGGTTTGATCCCTGGTCCAGGAACTAAGATCCCAACTAAGTTGCCTTGGAGCAACATAGCGCACATGCTGCAATTACTGAAGTCTGAGAGCTCTGGAGCACTTGCACTACAACTGAAGAGTCTGTGCACCACCATGAAAGGTCTTGTGTTAATGCAACTAAGACCCCATGAAGAAATAAATATGAAAAAGAATAAAGTTACTGTCAGTGTCTCCCACAGTTTTATGTGAGTCAATAATAATTATAATTAATAACCATCTTTTAAACCACCATGGTATTTAAATATTTACTTAACAGTTCCTCTATGCTTACACATTTACTTGTTTTACATATTTAGGATCATATTCTTATTTCAGAAACTGAACCACTGGGTCAAGCATAAAACATTTTTGGGGATCTTGGTGCCAAATTACTTTCCAAAAGGGTTAGATTTGCTTTATACTGTGGCCAGCAATATCTGTTTTTACTTTTCTAATTAGAAAGTGCATTTCTTCTGATTGAAAAAGTCATAAATATTTATTGCGGAAAATTCTGAAAACACATACACACAGAATCACCCAGGAAAACCAGTATCAGTATTTTAGTGCCCTATATTATTTTTATAAGTTTACATATAATAGTTTCAAACAAGTTTAATAAATACACGTGATGTATATATATATAAGTCCATGTTCTGTTCTTATCACTACATCTTAAGCATTTTCTTATGTCACTAAAAATTCTACATAAGTGTAACTTTATATGGCTGCAAACATAAAATCTCATCTTGGGGTTGTACCATTTATTTCTTCATCTGTTCATCGAACATATATGGTGTATGTCAAATGTCAAGAGCTGTGCCAGGTGCTGGCCATCTTTGTCTACACAAAGGGAGGTGGCCCACTCAGTTGAGCTCTAGCCCAGGTGGGTAACCTGCTCAGGTGTACTCAGCTCAGTCCAGGTAGACAGGAGCTAGACTCACCAAGGCAGAACAGGTGCCTGAGGCCCCAACACAGAGGCCTGGTGGGTGGGTGGCTCTCCTAGGAGCCCAGATCACTGGGAGCCCAGGTGCGGGAAACAGAAGTGGGTCCCGGGCTAAAGGAAGCAAGTGGTCAAGGTTGGGTTCCAAGGGGACAGGCGCAACTCGTGGGCCCTTTTCAAATCCAAAGTCCCACCACGCCCCTGCAGATGGAGTGTGCGTCCAGAACTCTCTCTGTTCTGGTGCTCTTGTCCAGAGCCCGAGGTGACACTTCCGGGGAAACACATTTGGTTTCTGAGGCAGAGATTGGACTTTCAAGAGGAAAAGTGGCTTCCATTTGAGGATTGCGGTGACGAGAGGGCCCTCCCCTCTCAAATTCATCATCACGGCTGTAATTGGCAGAGATCGCACACAGATGTGAAAGGCTGCTGAAGGCCCACAGCAATTCTACTTTTATGGAATAATCATTGGAAGTTCCTTTCCCGTGACCTGAGGGAAGGCACTTTTCTAATTAGAAGAGATAATTTGGAAGACACCATGGGGAGGGGAAGACGGCTCTATCAGAGCATGGGTGTGAAATGCTATTCATGCCGTGTGGGGGGAGGGGAGACTGATCTGGAGGCAGGATAGTGGGGATCGGGGGTGGGGAGGGGGGAGTGGCTAGGAGGAGTGTGGACCCCGTTTCCCAGATGCTTTCTCTTGTGCCCTGAGAAAAGTGACAACGGCTGTTAATGATAAATAGGACTGTGGCGTGCGTCAGGGGGCGAAAGGGAGTGGTGGGGATGGGGTGAATGGGTGCACACACCCCGCGTGCAGCAGCCACTGCTCCAGATCTCATGGGTCCCAAACACTAGATTTTCTAGACTTCCGAGAGAAGGCAGCAGCACATATTCGTATCTCTAAATATTAGCAACTCATTCGAAAAATCACAGTAAGTTAACAAATGGAGTCTCTGTCTGTTAGTTAGCTGGGACGGGTGTGGTGGGCTGAGTAATGTCTCCCAAAGATATCAGGTTCTGATCCCCAGAACCTGTGAACGCATTGCATTATATGAGACTTTGCAAGTGGGATTAAGGTATAACCCTTGAGATGAGAGATAGATAGGTTACCCAGGAGGGCCCCAAATGCCATCACAAGTATCCTTGAATGGAGAGGGCGGGGGAATCTGACACAGAGAGGAGGCCTGTGGCATGGAGCCTTAGCTGGCAGCGAAGGCACAAAGGAAGGGACACCTGGGCCCCCAAGAAGCTGGGAGAGGCAGGAAGGAGCCCCCTGGAGCCTTCAGAGAGTGTGGCCCTGCCCACACCCCGATCTTAGCCCAAGGAAACCCATCTTAGGCTCCCGCCCTCTGTAACCGTGAGAGAAAACTATCTGTGTGGTTTTAAGCAACTCCCAGCTGATGAGTTGTCACAGCAGCAGTGGAGAGACGCACAGGACAGAAGAAGCCGCTGTAACAGCTTCAGACATTCACATCCTGGGTGGTCTCTTCCTCGCTCCTCTGCCCCAGGCCCGACGTCCTGACATCCTCAGGGTGGGGCCAGGGACCCAGCAGAGAGCTGGGTGGAGGCTTGCCTGCTGAAGTGCAGTCTCATGGGGGTGTGGAGGCCCCAGAACTGGGATCTTGGGACGGTCTGCTCTCACCAGCCCTTCCCGGGAGCCCTGGGCTGGACAGTCCAACAACTTTTGTCTACGGTCAGCGCATGTGAACCTCAGTGCCCTAGGGATGGTAGGGCACAGACCGTCAGATGTAGAAGTTCGGGGAGAGAGGGGTGAAGGCATCTGCCGAGAAGCCACAGGAGCCAGGTGGAGGCAGGGCCAGGCCTGGAGGCCAGCTGTCCCGGGTACCCTGATCCTGGAGTCCAGAGGGATGCTCCAGCCACTTGGTACCTCAGAACCTCAGGGTAGCCAGCTAGAGTGCAGGAACCTGGGTCCTGGGGTGCCCAGAGGCTGGGTGCACCTCAGGAAACTTGGGCACTGACCCTCAGCAGAGGGCCCAGACCCTGCAGGGGAGCAGCCAACAGGAAGAAGGGCCCGGCATGGGGATCAAGTCCCAGAGGCATGCCAAGTCCCCACGTGATGTTCGTAGAAATCAGTGCAAGCAGGTCTTGCGGGAAGCCTTCCTTTGGAAGGATCCAGCAGGATGGCTTCCTAGGTCTGCTTCTTCACAGGCTGCAGCCTAGGGCCCCACCCCTACATAGGCAGGGCTGCGGCCCCACCCTCGCTGCGGGTTCTGCCCAGTGCCCTGAGGAGTCAAGAGCTTGTGCCCTCGGTTTAGGCGAATGGACAGGGGTGGTGGGCTGAATGGTGGCCCCAAAGCCCTGTCCAGAGGGAACCTGTGACCTTGGCCTTATTCAGAAACAGGGTCTTCACAGATGTTAACTAAGCTCAGAACTCTGGGTGGGGTCATCTGGATGAGGTGGGTCCTAAATCCAACGATGAGCATCCTTACAGTTCAGAGAGACACTTACAGAAGGAGAAGCCACATGAGGAGGGAGACAGAGATCTGAGTGAAGTGCCTACAAGCCAAGGATCGCCAGGGAGCCAGGACTGCCAGGAGCTGAGAGAAGCTGGAGAGAAGCCTGGAACAGATTCTGCCTCAGCGCCTCCAGGAGGATTCAACCTGCCAACACTGATTTCAGACTTCTGGCCTCTAGGACAGGAAAAGGATAAATTCTGGATGTCTACAGCTACCCTGTTTGGGGTCATTTGTTATATAGCAGCCCCAGGAAACTCATACAAGAGGGAAGGGGGAAGGGGAGGAGGGGGGGAATTGTAAGAAAAAGGCCAGCGGCAGACCCCATGGTTGCTCGGCTAGCACCTACTCTCTCCATCCTTTTTATTAGTAGAACCACAATTTGTTTTGGATAGGAAAAAAAAATTCTAAAGCGCTTCCTCCCTGGGCTGACCTTGAAGCTAGAAGTGGCATGTGCCCAAGATCTGGTCATTAAGATCTAAATGGAATTTTCTGGGTGGAATTTCTGGGAAATGTGTCTAAAAGGCACAGACTCAGCTAGTATATGTGGGGCTTGTTTTTGTTTTTTGCCTTTTATCTACTTTCTTTCTCCTACCTGGAATGAGGCCTCAATGCCTGGGGTCCAAGCAGCCATTGTGTGACCATGAGGTAGACTGTCACACAAAAGGAAGGTGGGGGCTGGAACTTAAATAAGATTGGGCTCTTGAGGATGTCTATCATCCTCTGGATTTCATGTTCCATGAGAAAAACAAAGCATAATGCAGTTACATCATATCAATCAGGGTTTTTTCAGAACTCTGAATTCTCCACCCAGAGAAGTAAGGGGGTCCGTGTTAGGAATAGGAGGATGCCACAACAAGAAAGACCAGGCCACCTTCCCCAGTGGACTCTCACCCAAGAAGGACTTGGTTGCCCATCCTGGGCCAAGAACCTTGCAGGTACGCAGATGAAGCCACCAGCTTCAGAGGAGCCCCTCCAAACTTCCTCTCCCCCAGCAAAGTCATTCACACTTGGCCAACTCACTCCTTCCAGCACAGAAACCTGGGCTATGTGGGCGGCTGTGATTTTTCAACTTGGAAGGAAGCGTGGCTTTCAAGCTTCCAGCTTGCCTTTGAGTCACTGATTTCCATCTGTCACGGCGACTTTAGCCAATATTCCGGGAGAGGAAGCCGCCCAAATGAAGAGGCTGCCGGTCACAAGATAATCTGAGAGGAAGAGGTTGGATGGAGACACCTTCAGGAAGTCAGAGGCTGTCCTCACCAGAAGGTCGGGCAGGACACCTCTGGAGACACACAGCAGCTGGCAGCCCAGATAAGGGGACTCCATCAGTAGGGGACCCATAGGGACAGGCCAGGCCAGTCAGGCCAACTTGCCCCCTAAAACCACCTAAGAATGTTAGATTTAAGACAAAGTAGCAAGATCAATTGTGAAAAAGCAATAAGTATCTGACAAGATGGGAAGAAATTACTAGGACAAATTTGAAGAATAGAAGGGATCTGAGAGATGACTGAGTCCAGAACGTGCTTTTTTCCCTGAGGATGCTCTGAACACGGGGAACTTAGGGACGCAGAGGGGAGGAAGTCAGAGGCCCAGATGAACCCCTGTGAGGGGCACATAGCCTCTGGGCAGGCTGGGGACCCACAGGCCTTGAACAGGTGTGGGAAGGAGGGGCTCTACTAAAGACCCTCCTTCTCCCATCCCCTCACCCCCATGAACCTGGAGGAGGAGATGCAAACTTACCCTTCCAGGCCTCCAATGAGACCATCAGTCCATGTTTTCTGAAGATGATCAGCACACAGCAAACATACTGGGATGCTCGAGAAGAACAGACAGACTCCAGGTGGTGGGTCCTTACACTCCCCTGGGATCAAAGAGGTATCAGGGGATTTTGCTGGTGGTCCAGTGGTTAAGAATCAACCTTCCTCTGCAGGGGACGCAGATTAAATCCCTGGCAGGGGAACTCGGATCCCCCGTGCCGTGGGGGTGATTAAACCCACACACAACAGCTAGAGAAGCCCATGTGTTGCAAAGACCCAGTGCCGCCAGAACAAAACAAAGACGCCATCAGTCTCCTCTCCTAGCATCACCCGGAAAGTGGCACTCCACAGTTTGCAGTGGAGAAACACACCCTACCCCCCGTGACCCACTCATCACCCACAAGGCTCCTGACAGTCCTCCACGTGCCCGTGACCTTGACCACAGGCTTCACGGAGCATGGGTTTGGAGGTTGAGGGGTGGCAACGATGGCAAGCCAAACATCCCACCACCCTGGCTTCCCTCTCTCTTCCCCGGTGAGAATTTAGGCCGATTTTATGTGCTTGGCTATTAATTTTAATGATTACAAAGCAGAGATAAAAGCAAGAGCCCCTGGTTTGCCTTTGAAGATAACGTCCCTCCCAGTTTCCGTTTTATCCACTCTCTCCAAACACAACGGGTAATTTCATTACAGACAGGTCTTTTA
The DNA here is from genome assembly GCF_032405125.1 of Capricornis sumatraensis. Taxonomy (NCBI): domain Eukaryota; kingdom Metazoa; phylum Chordata; class Mammalia; order Artiodactyla; family Bovidae; genus Capricornis; species Capricornis sumatraensis. Next base: position 51,728,927 of record NC_091085.1, on the reverse strand, counting down.
AGATTCCCTGGGGACTCAAACCAATAACATATTGTCAATAGCGGGAAGACTGACTGCCCTTCTGAAACTATGAAGTCATGAAGATTTCGCAGGACACGGCAGTACCTGTAAAATATATTCTCACTGAGACTAATATAATATTTGATAAATCTTCCCACATAGTACTTGTGTTCAACTAATATGAATATTTATGGGACCAAAGCAGGGGAGATAAGGAATGACTGGAAATATCTGGCAAAATGGATTTCCTGGTTCCTTCACTTTGTTAAGTACGTGGGGCCATGGAACGTCCCTCTGTCAGCTCTGTGCAGCTCTGTCCCTGGATTTGGATCTGCTTGCTACCGGGGAGCAGGAATGTGGGATGTTTGGGGGTCCTGTCACTTCAAGGTGACCTGGCTCTGAGTAAAGCCTCCTGAGACCGTCAGGGTGTCCAGGGCCTGACGCCTCCATGCCCGTGGCATCAGACTCCAGTCCTGATGGCAGAGTCTCCCAGGAAATGCTTGTCCCCTGGGCCAGCCCAGCTCTGGGGGTCACAGGCAGGAGACCTCGGAGGCTACACTCGGGTCCTTAGGGAGCCGAGAGCCTGGGTGGCCCAGAGAGTGAGGCTGACTCAGTGTCCCCAGCCCCACTGGGGACAGGGCTCAGCCCCACCCTGGCCTGCTTGCTGCCCTCTGGGGCAGTGGCTGCCTGCCATGCTCAGGCCGGAGCCCCAGGACCTTGTGCATAGTAGGTGCTTATGAATGAATGAAGGAATGAGTGCATGAATGAATGGGCCACTGCAGACCCCCAAGGGAAGGAAACAGAATGGGAACCAGGAGTACTGCCCCCGAGCTCTGTCCTGGAAACAGTGACCTTCCAGACAAAGAATGATGGATAAGCATGAGAGCTTATGTTGACCTCGAAAAGGCAGAGTGCCCCCTCCCAGTGGGGCCCCCCAGCTCAGTCAGCTTAAGCTGCATAACAAGTACCACCAACAGGGGCCAAACAGCAGACATTTCTTTCTCATGGCTCTGGAGGAAAGAAGTCCAGATCAAGGCAGTGGTTTGGTTCCTGATGAGAACCCTCTCCTTAGCTTGCAGAAGGCAGCCTTCCTGCTGCATCCTCAGGGTCCTTCCTTGGTGTGTGCATGCACAGAGCATGAGATTCCCATCCTCCTCTTCTTAGGAGGCCAGTGATCCCATCACGGGGGCTGCCCTCATGACCTCACCTAACCCTAATCACATGCCAGAGGCCCCACCAGGGTTAGGGCTCCAACATAGGAATCTGGGGGACACAGATATTCAGTTCATTGTATTTCACCCCAGCTCCCCAAACTCACATCCTTCTCTCATGGAAAATACACTCACTCCATCCCAACAGCCAACAATATGTGAGTCATAGGCCCACTGTCAAGTGGGTTTGTGAAGATCCACCTGTCTGTCATCCATCATCCATCTACGTCCCTACTCATCCGCTCATCCATTCAAGCATCCTTCCTTCCTCCCTCCCTCCACCCATCCATAAGTTCACCCATCCATCCAGGGAACAAATATTTATTGAGAAAATGTTATGTATCAGGCATCATGCTACCCTATCTGTTCAAACTCTGCCCCATTTCAATTCTTTTCCTTCCATTGCCTTTGCTTACATTTCTGAGGAGCTACTATGTGTCAGGCACTTTCACAGGTATCACCTTGTCTAATCTTCTCAAAATTCTTTCATGGAAGGGTGATCATGTTTCCCACTTCACAGATGGGAAAAGCACAGCTCAGCAAGGAGAACTGGCCTGACACGGTCATCCAGTCGGGGTTTGGAACCAGGTGCATCCAGCTCCAGTGTGCTGCTCCAAACCCCTCCTCATCCCTCCTGACCTTCAACACAACCCACCAACACAGTGCTCCCTTTTGTCGCTGATACTCAATGCCTTAGAGGACAGAGAATGCCAGTTGGCTGCCTCTTTCCCACTTCACTGTAAATTCTCAGAGGAAGGCACCCAACCTCCCAGCTTTGGGCACCCCCTCCTGTGCTCTGCACAACAGATCGTGTTCTGTGAGTAAAGTGTTCATTGGATTAAGCCATCTCCCTGATCCCTCTTCTTCAACTTCCTGTGGACATCTTGGAGCATTGTGTTTTTCTGCAGGGGTGGGGCTGCATAAGAAACAGAACCACAGGGCTGGTGGAGTTGGGTGAGGGGAGGTCAGAGAAAATGTAGACAAGCAGAAACCAGAGCTGGTGCTGAACCAGGTCATCTGAGCCAGAACCACATGCCAGGCGTTACCTCCACGAGCTTATATGCTTCCTCCACTTACTTCTAAGAATAAAACCAAGAGATAATTACTATTTCATCCCATTGTACAGGTGAGGGAACTGAGCAAGGCTGTGAAGGAACCTCCACAAGGCTGCAGGGAGCAGGGCTGCTCACCTGGGTGTTTTGACTCCACAGTCACATTGCAGCTGCAAGGCTCTGCCCCATCAAGGAAGATATAAGCTTGTTTGCTTCCCTGTGTCCACTGCAAAGTGCTCAAGCACACAGAATATTAACACATTTTCCACAATATGCTCAAATAGTGTGAAAATAGTCCCAGGCACTTTCTGTTATTGTCTTTCTCTGGAATAAAATTGAAGCTTGCTGGGTTTCAGATGGGGGCTGCACATAGAATCAATTTGACTTAACTATTCTGTTAAAAGTAAAAGTAGTCCCTTTGGCTAGCGTAGGAGGTATCAGTCCTCACCACCGAGCTCACTAAGTTGATGTCTTCCCAGCTCATCGTCAGGGAGGCGAGGCAGGGCAGGGACTGCTGCCAGTGGGGGCTGACCTTGCTTGGCCATGGTCTCATCAGCAAACTGAAGATAGATTATCTCCTGCACAGGCTGTTGTGAGCGCCAAACGTGGTCACAGACCTCGAGTGCCTAGCATGGTGCATCCACCTTGGTTACTGTTACCATCAGGTGAGTGCGAAGCATCTCAGAATGATGCCAACCGACAGCTGGGACTCAACTCTGGAGCTGTGAGCAACCTTTGTACTGGGGTCTCCCCCAGAAACATGAAGGCTGGGAAGCAGGGCTCAGGGTGTGGGAAGGAGAGCAGCCCTTCACCTGAGAATGCTCTCCAAGAGGTGGCAACATCTACAGGGTGGAGGCAAAGGATGGAGGGGGTGACAGTGCCAGAGAGGAAGGGGTGTCCAAGATGAGGATCCCGGAGGAGGCACAGCTAGCCGGGCAGCCCCCTACCAGTGCCCATTTGCCTTTGGAGCCAGATGGATCTTTCCTAAACTTTCTCCCTGCTCCCCAGAAAAGGCCTGGGGATGAGCCACCCTTGAGGGGAATGGGGGGAGGAGATCAGCTCCCCTCGAGGCTGGGAGGTGACAAGGCCCCTCTCTGCCCAGGCCCTTGCAGCCCCCTAGGCCTTTAGCGGCCTCTCCCAGGCTCCTACCTGCCCTGTGAGGGGCTCCCACCTTACAGACCAGGGGTTCTCAGCCCCACCAACTCAGTGTTCCTATTCACAACACACATCTGTAGTGGTCCCTATTCTGAAATAGGATGTAGATGATACATAACCAGACATATATTTTCTTTTTGAAAACCCATTTAATAGTATGTGTGTGCCAAGTCACTTCAGTCGTGTCCGACTCTTTGCAACCCTATGGACCATAGTCCACTAGGCTCTTTTGTCCATGGGATTCTCCAGGCAAGAATACTGGAGTGGGTTGCCATGACCTTCTCCAGGGGATCTTCCCAACCCAGGGATTGAAACCTCAACTGATAACTTTATTTGCTGCCTCTCTGAGAAAATGGAAAAAAGAGAACACCCCAGCTTCCATCCCACCCAGCTAGCTCAGCTACTGTCCCTCTACCTCAGAAGCAGGAGCAGGAGGAGCTGTCCGAGGTGCTGGCCAGGCCCCAGCTCCTGAGCTGGGGTGCCACCCTCTCACGGACTCCAGGATGGACTCTGGCACCCAATCCTTCCCTCTCAGCTAATTCTCATCTTGGAAATAACACCCTCTGTCAGCCCCATCTCCCTCTCCAGGACAGACCCTCATCTCATCCTCCTTCACAGGACTGGTTCTCAGTTGGGGGAGGAGATGCCCCCAGGGGAAATTTGACAGTACTTCTCCATGTCCCACATTGCATGGGGGTCCCACCACCAATAGTCATCCAGCCCCCAAATCCACAGTGCTTTGCAGAAAGGCCCCATGTCTGCTGCTTCCAACTTCACCCCCAACCAGCATCTAAGCTGACTTTGTCCAGGTCACCCCCACCCTTGGAGCAGCAGTCAGCTCTCAGTGCTCATGGAATGTGACCCATCAAAGTACTCAGCAGTGCTGGTCCCCTTGACTCCCAGGATCAGACACTGGCCTGCCTCACCTCTCTTCTGGCTACTCCTCATCTCCTGGTAGGCTGTCCCAGCTCAGCCAACCTGCCTCTTCCCCTGCACTCACTCCCTAGTCTGGGTGAGACCATAAGGCTATGTGGGTTTCGATAACATCTGCATGTGGGTACTCCTGCTATGGGCTCAACTATGTCCTCTTAAAAGCTGTGCATTGAGGGGACTTCCCTGGTGGTCCAGTGGTTAAGAATCCACCTTGCAATGCAGGGGACACGAGTTTGATCCTGATCAGGAAACTGAGATCCCACATACAAAGGAGCAACTAAGGCTGCAAGGCACAACTACTGAGCCTGTGCCCCAACTGGAGAGTCCGTGTACTGCAACAAAAGATCCTGCATGTCACAACCAAGACCCCAGGCAGTCAAATAAATAAGTACTTAAAAAAAAAAAAAAAAGCTGTATGTCGAAGACCTAACTTCAATGTGACTGTATCTGAAGAGGGGCCTTAGGGGGGTAATTAAGAATAAATGAGGTCACTGGGGGACCCTAAACCAATGGGGCTGTGACCTCACAGAGGGAGAGACATCAGGAATGCTCATGCACACAGAAGAAGCCATCCGCAAGCCAGGAGGGAGGCCTCATCAGAAACCAGCCATGTCAGCACCTTGATCTTGGTTTTCAAGCCTTGAGAATTGTGAGACCATGAATTTCTGTGGTTCAAGCCCTCCAAGTGTGGTACTTGGTCACAGCAGCTCGAGTAGACTCATATAGCTCCCAGTGTGAGTCTCCAGCACGGACTCCCCGACCACCACTCTAGCCAACCCTCCAGGACATTCTGTGCCTCAGGACTCTTGCACTTGCTGGGCCTGGAGCTCCCTCCTTCAGATCTCTGCATGTCACATCCCCACCCTTACCTTCAGACTTCACTTAAAAGTCGCTCCCTTCCTGGGGCCTTCTCCGGACGCATGATGGAGATGCCAGGGCCTCTCCCCTGACACTTCATCCTTCTGCCTTATTTTGCCCGCTACCACGTATCCCTGTTCAGTAGTCTGTTCAGTTTGCTCACTGCGATCGGCAGAATCATGGACCCCAAAGGTGTTCACATCCCAGCCCCCATAACCTGGGAAAATGTTAGGTTACATGGCAGAGAAAATTAAAGGTGTTCATCAGCTGAGTTTGAGCTGGATTATCCAGTGGGCCCCTGTGATCATAAGGACGCTTAAAGGTAGAAGAGGGAGGTGAAGAGGAGAGTGGGGGTTGGGATGTGACTTTGGGAGAATGGCACAAAAAGGCGAAACGCTGCTGGATTCGGAGATGGAGGCCGGATATGGATGCAGGATATGGGTGCTGAACCCCCAGGAAGGGCAAGAAAACAGGCAGGAAAAGCCTCCACGGGGCACCCTTCCCAGGAGACCCATGTCAGCCTTTGACCTGCAGGAGCCTGAGAAGAAGGCTTTCATCACACACCTCTAAACACGCTGTGTTCTCAGACCAGGACGTCTGCAAGAACCAGTATTTCTACAAATTCCTTGATCTTTCTGTGAACAGTACAACTACATTGCACTCCAGTGTCAAAAGCATTAACTCGTTACATACAAATGTCTAAAATATATGACTATTTTGGTAACTTCCTGTTGAGATTTCTTCTATTTTTAAAGAAATATACTTAGAGGCTCATCAACCAGCTGTGACCTCAGCCTCTCAACTTCCAGGAGGTCTGGCAAGTCAGTCCACACGCAACTGGGACAATCAGGACCTCCCCTCGTCCCAGCCATTGTTCCCCTGTACCAGCCCTGTGTCTAGCTCTGGGCACACACTGCCCCTATAGCCTTAAAGCCAAGCCTCATTTCTAACCAGGGTGGAAAACTCAGGGAGGAGGAAGGGGTTTACTCTGGGCCAGCCAGGAGGCTACTGGAGCGGCTACCGGGGCCAGGGTCCATCACAGGCCAGGTACCTGTAGATCGTATTTCTCTGGCACACTGCCAGGCCCGGGGCGGCATATTAAGAGCCATTGTACTTGGGCTCATTTACTTAAAAATAAAACCCAACAGCTGAGGCTTCTGAGCAAGGCCCCTCTCTGGAGGACCGGAAGGTCGAAGGTCGCTGCCTTGAGCCAGGCCAGAAGTGGATGGCGGACCCCCCCCCCCCCCGCCCCCGCCATGAAGCAAGGCAGGGTGGGGGTGCTGGGGAGCAGCCCGGGGGTGTGGTCAATGCTGCTGCCTTCTTTTCAGGACCCAAGAATCAGGGCCATATCTGCACAAGTGGGTTATTTTATTTTTATTTATGTTTTATCAAACTCAAAGCTTTAGAAAGCCTTGGAAAGAGCACGGATCCAGAGTCCAGCATCTCCCCTCATCGGTTCTGAGGCCATCAATCCACAACCCCAGGGGAGACCACTTTCTAAGACCAGGTGCTACAGCTCGGAGCCTCGAGGGCCATCTATGACAGCAACCCCACACTGGTCTTTCCTCCAGCCTTCCTGCAGTATCCATGTCTCTGTAAACCACTCAATTCATGTTACTTAATAGCCTCCTTTAAACTGATGCACTTTTGAATTAAGTGAATTTGCTTCTTAAATAAGTGATGTATTGATACGCAAGATAGGAGACCTCTATCCTTTGCCCAAAATGTTAATCAATAGAAAATGAAGCAGCATTTGGCTATTAAAGTCTAGCTGGATACACAGCCAGCCAAGGATGCTGAGCCTGGGGGTGGCACTAAAGGTAGACAGGCAAGTTCAGAACATGCAAGAGGCATGTTGCCATTGAGCTGAGACTGTCTTGGTACAGTCAGCAAGGTCAAAGAGGATGCATGGGGGACAGCCTTCAGGATGGCAATCTGCCTGTGCCCAGCAGGATCCCGAACTTCGGGCAGTGTGGGTTAGCCAATTGCACTGGACACAGGGATGACTCCCTTCACTCAAGCCAATTCTTTTTGCCTCTACAAGGTTCTGCTTAGGTTGGTGTTTCCATCATCCCCACTTTACAGATGAGGAAACTGAGACTAGAGGGGAGTGACTGACTTGCCTGAGAGGTGGAGCCAGGTATGAACTCAGCCAGTCAACCCCTATGTTCTAGACAGAAGGTAGGGATCTCCACAGGAGTTTTCTGGCCCCCAGGGGACACTTGACAACGTCTCATGCTGCAGCTGGAGGTGGGAGAGGAGAGGACTACTGGTATCTAGTGGGTGGAGGCCAGAGATGCTGCTCAACAGCTTACCAGCACCCTACCACCATGTGCAAAGATTACCTGGCCCAGATGTCAACAGCAACATGTTGAGAAGCCCTGACGAGGGACCCCAAGGCAGGCCACAGGCTGAGCAGGCACAGAATCAAGACTGTCCTGACCCTCAGGTGGCTGGAGAGACTGTGTGTTGTCACTGTCATTTCGGTCCCTCAGATCTGAGTGAGATCACAAATGTGCTTTAAAAATCCAACCAGCTAGACAGAGGCACAGACTTCCATGGTCGCAGATGAAGTCCAAGCATTCCTGGCACACAGGACATTTATGGTGTGTGAGCACACCTTCCTAAGAGCACAGTCCCATGTCCTCCCTGATAGCCACACACCACTCTCCTCCTTCATAGTGCTCTCCACTCACGTAGGTTGGGAAGATCCCCTGGAGGAGGGCATGGCAACCCACTCCAGTATCCTTGCCTGGAGAAACCCCATGGACAGAGGAGCCTGGCAGGCTACAATCCATGAGGTCACAAAGAGTCGGACTGAGTGACTAAGCACAGCACCACTCTCGTGGGGCTGCCCCTGCCCAGATGCCCTTCCCCAATCGCCTCACAACTCACTCACATCTGAGTTCGATCACCACAGAGGAGCTCCCCACCGACCCTTGGTGTCAGTGTCCCAGCACACACAGCCACCGAGGTCCTCTGGCGGTCAGAACTCAGGGCCTCATGGTTACACTCCCTTTGGAGGCTCCAGGAAAGGGTCCTTCCTGCCTGTTGCAGCCTCTGGAGTTGCTGGCATCCTTGGAGTGCTTGGGTTGTAGACGCATCACCCCAGGCTCTGTCTCTGCCTTCTATCTCCTATGTCTGTGTCCCTCTTGATCTCATAAGGACAATATTACCCTTACAAATCACTGGATCAGGGCCCACCCTACTCTAGTACAACCTCATCTACGGATGTCTGCAAACGGTTACATTCTGAGGTTCCCGGAGGACATAAATCTGGGGAAATGCTATTCAAGCCACACCCTATCTAAAGCGGGACCCCGTCCCACCCACCCACTCTCCATCACTCTTCCTCTTGGTGGCCTTTCTTTCTGTCTGGAGTTCCCCTGTTCGCACCACTCGTTGCTCACCTGCCTCCCTCCTAGGACGTCAGCCCTGAGAGGCAGGGACCTGCATCTCCTTCGCTCCTACACCCTGACTCAGCATCAGCAACATATGAGGGGTGAACGATAAGGATAAAGGAGATACTGCCTTCAATCCAGAGAACGAGAGAGCTTCAGCCTGCAGAGCAGTTTCCAAGGACCCATCTCACCATGAATCAGCCTCTCCCCATCCCTCATTTGACACCTGGCTATCCTCCCTTCGAGGGTACCTGTGCTTTTTGAGAGCAGAACAGAAAAGCTGACCAAAGAGCAGAAAGCTGGATCCCAGGCAGTAATGTCCCCAGTAGGACATGGGTTATGGAAGTGAATAGAGACTTATTTTTGTCAAGTTACCAGCCAACGAAGGATAAACTGTCCTTTCAGAAAATAGTGCCGAACCTCTGAAATATGCAAATTGCTGAGCTGAATTGTAAATGCAATCACTCAGCCCCGGCAGGCTCCCAAGGTGGGGGTCACGGTTGGCCTGAGTTATTCCTAGAAGTGGGGCCCCTGCTGGATTGCAGAGTCTCTGGATAGAGCTAGCCTCTCCAGAGTGAGATCTGCTCCTCCCCGGGGAATTGTGTGAGGGGTGTTTATCTCAGGGTGAAGCACCCCTGCCTCTCATCGCCCCAGATGCCAAGGCCCAGGACTGCACAGCGCTAACCTCTGTGACCCCAAGTGGCTCCGGCTGTTCTAATATGGGTGGTTGGTGGTTGGATGGGGTCACAGGCAGACCAGCAGGCAGAGGAGCACAGGCAAAGAAGGGGAAAAAAGGCAAAGCCAACACGCTGTTAATCTTCTCAGGGTGAGTGAAATGTAACTGCAGGCAGCTCCCATGTAGGAGAATGGAAAAAGCCATTCATGTCAAAAGCCCCCCCGCTGGCTGTGGTTGTGTAAAAGCCTGGGCTCTGGTTGGCAGCACCTGCTATTTTTTCACTTTCTGTAGTAAATCAACAACAGCGGGGGATGTGAGACAGATGCAAGGGGAGAGGCCAGCCAATTAATGACCTGGGGTCGGGGCGGGGGTTGGGGGAGGAAATGGCCGACCAATTAATTGCTGCCATTCTGAAGCAAGACCTGCCAGGACCAGTGATTAAATCCTGAACGAATGGCAACTATTTCTCCGGCCACCGTGGCTTTGACTGCTGGGATCAGCAATGCAGGACGTTTTAACTCATAAAGCAGATTCGAGGAAGATGGAGGAAATTGATGAACTCGAGCTGGAAGGGCCCAGGAACCAGTGGGGAGCTACTTCTGGAATTAAAATTCACAATGACTAGGGAAATCTTTCTGATGAAACACACATGCCCTGCAAGTGGAATATCTTAGGTGTCTTCAAAACCGAGCTGCTCGTGCATAGCAAAGGGCTTGAAAACCCTTCTTGTGAATTCAGCACCTTCTACGCACACGGGCTCTCTCAGGAGTGGGCAGACTGGGACAGGCATACCACAGAAGTGAGGAGTGGTCCAGAGGGGCAGCCAGCCCCTCGCTGTCCGCAGGAACCTTCCAGGCCCCTCTCAGACACCCACCCCGCCCCTCCTCCACCAGGCTGTCCTGCAGGCTCCACCCACCTGCGGCATTCATCCTTTGGTCCCTTGAAGGGCACTGATTGGCCATCCACCCCATGCCAAGGTTTGAGGCACTTGCTGTCCTCACATGGCTTGTGTTCTCATGTGATATTTGAATTCCCACGCCAGGTGGGGACCATTTGGACACCTCCCCAAATTCAGCTTCTCAGCTGTGACACCTGCCTACCGCCAAAGCAAGCACCACTGTGCAGGAAAGACGGTTCCACACGGAGGGGTCTGTTCCCCCTGCAGCCCGAGAGACCAAGGCAAACACAGGGTGACCACCTGGCATTCTCTCCATATGCCTCCTTCTCGCCTCTTCCCAGGCACCTCCTGGTCTCAACTCCAAAATTCTTCAATTACTAAAACTCAGGGTGGGGACTTCCCTGTCAGTTCAGTAGTGAAGACTTTGAATGCAGGGGGTGTGGGTTCAATCCCTGGTGGGGGAGCTGAGAATGGAGCTCCCAATGGAGGAGAACAGAAAAAGCGATTCAAGTCAAACATCCCCCTCCACGCCTTATGGCCAAAAAAAGCAGAAGGTAAAAACAGAAGCAATATTGTAACAAATTCAATAAAGACTCGAAAAAATAAAAACACCACTCATGGTGCTCAGACTATTGTTAGGATTTCAGCTTCCTGATCTGGGCCCCCTGCAGTGGATGTAGCCTCAGGGACAAGTGCCCCTTAGCAACCTGACAGCCACTTCCCCACTCTTCCCACCCAATTCACACACCCCTCCCCCCCATCACATCCCCTTAAGCAATACTCTGCTCCAGACCCGGGCTTCCCAAAGTGTGCAGTCAGAATCCTGGGAGGACCAGCACATGGGACAGGATTGTTGGCAGAAAACGAACGCAGCAGTAAATAACATTGACTCATGCCATTAGACTTATCCCCTCTCAAAGGCTGTCTCAATCCCCTGATTTCTTCAAGGAGAAAGTCTTGGTTTCATGCCAATATATCCCCCACACTTGAGATCTCCCTTCTAACAAAGAGAGGGCAGGTTTCTGGCTCAGAGCCTCTGCTGACAGCACTGTCACGCTGGAATTAAAGAGCATGATTTTGTTTTCATTACATTCATTCGCCTAGTCCCTTCCTGCTTACGGGTATGGTGGTGATTTGCAAATGTCTTTTAAAATAAATTTATTCTAAACAAAAACAATCAATCGTTTAGAGAAAGATCCACTCACTCTCTCATCCAACAAATATTTCTGGAGCATGAACTGTGTGCAAGGTACCACCCAAGACCCTTGGCATTAGAACTGTGAATAAAACAGACAAAAATTCCCACCCTCAGATGAACAATAGAACAGGTGTGGTGCACAATTTCTTTAGTTTGAGAGAGCAGGGCCAGCAGGTACCTCTTCCCAGTGGACGGGAAGTGGTGTTGGCAGAGCTGGTAGGAGGCGACCCCCACCTGAGATGTACAAGGCCATCACCGGATAGACCACAACTGGACCTTCTGTTATTTTAACTTGAACTTTTGTTAAGTTAAGAAATGTAGATTCTAAAGCAAGTATGCTTCTAGCAGCTGCCACAGCTAACTTCCTAAACAACCTTGAGCAAGCCCTGCTGTCTCACCGGCCCTCAGCTTTTCCATCTGTACAAAGGATACACGGCTTTGACCTTTGATTGTGAGGGACTTGGCTGATTAGAGGGTCAAGTTAGAGGGAATTAACACACACGTGTCTGAGTTTTAAAAAGCAGCCAACCAACCCAAATGGAAACCTCCCCCTCCCATCCCCAGCTTGAATTCAGCCTCTGCTCCTAAGGGGTCATAGAAGGCAGAAGGGCTTGAACATATGACCAACTGAATGGGATTTCCTCTCCCTTCTCACTGAGCTTAAAGTGAAATTGAAAGTTGGTTGCTCAGTCCTGTCCGACTGTTTGCAACCCCATGGACTGTACCCCACCAGGCTCCACTGTCCATAGAATTCTCCAGGCAAGAATACTGGAGCGGGCAACCCAGGGATTGAATCTAGGCCTTCTGAATTGCAAGCAGCCTCTTTACTGCCTGAGCCATGAGGGAAGCCCACTGAGCTTAGAGGTTCTCCAATTCCACCTTCATAAGACTCACTGTGCCAGTCGCAGGCATGAAACCAGGATGCTGTACTTGATGTGCAGTTTAAGATATTTGGAAGGATGATTTTTGCCTATAAACATTTTTTCTTTTGCCTTGAGCACAAAACTTAGAAGCAAACTCTCACGTACATACAGCATGTGACTATACTGCATTTCCTTAAAGAAAATCCACGCCCTCCCACCCCCCTCCCCCCCGGCCAGGTCCTGTGAATTTGAATCTATGCACACCATTAATAAGTCTTTGCTGAGTCAACAAGACATTTCAAGTAAAGGGCACTGGACCAGCTAAAGAAAGGCTGTGGGGGGTGTTGGGGAGGATGCTCTGTTTCTGGGCCCTGCTCCCCAGGGACAATCTTTCCTTCCCACCAGCTCCTTCAAGCCAGGAGAAGTGTTTCTAGGAAGCAGTCAAGGCAAAGGAAATATAAGCAATAAATCAATTTTGTTGGGGTTTCTCCCTCTCCTTTCTAATCTCAGCTGAATTCATATCAAGCAGAAGCTCCTAGGAATCCATATCCTATTTCTTGGATCTAAAACACAACAGACACTAGTGTAAAGGGCTGTGGCTTGCCTCCTCTGGGAAGCACGCTCCTTGATGTTCTTCAAAATCCTTTAACAGAGGAATCTGTGCCAGTTTGAAGGGTGAGCACTGTTCTCAAAGGGCTTCTTGTGAACAAAGGTCAACCAGTCCTGCACTGTCCTCTCCTTAGTGACCCATCCGGGCTGAGTGCTAGATTGGGGCTCTCTTGTCATGTCCAGAAACAAATACTGAATGACCCCTGGGTAAGACGCTATGCTAGGCACATGGTCTGAGATGGGGATGCAAGATAAAGAGTGGGATTGGTGGGAGAGAAAGAACAGAGATTGGAGGGAGACAGAACAGTTGGGCTAAGGGATGGGTAAAGAAAGAGAAGAGAGCAAAATTGATAGGAGGAAGAGATTTGGTGAAGGGATGAGGGAGAAAAGGTTTTAAAAAGGAGAAAGGGGTGGGAAGAGGAGTAGGAAGAAGAGGGGAGGGAGGAGGGAGAAGCCAGGAGAAGGGAGGGGGAGAGGCTGGGGTGGGCCTGGGAATGACACTCCACTTTCCCGAAACACTTCATCCCCCATCAGTCGGTCGAAGGTCCTGGCTTTTCCTGCCTCCAAGAATCCCGGCTTCTTCTCACCTTGATGTGGGGGAGGGGGGAGAACAGCTCTCAGCGCTGAGCTGGCCGTCAGGATGTTACACAACCCAACGTGCTGCCAATGTTTTTATATAATCCTCTACTTCTCCCCATAAAACAGACCATAACACCCTGGCAAACACACTTCAATAAAGCTGTGTGCTATTACCGGGGCACACTGCCTTCCTGGAGATGAATCACCACTGGAATGGTCAAGTGACAGCTGAACTAAACTTTTCTCCCCTCGTGGTTTCAGCTGAATAGGGAAGATCAGAAAAGCCAAGCAACCCACCAGAACTACCTCCAGAAAAAACCCAGGAGTTCAGGGGTGGTGAGAAGGCACTTGGGAAGCCAGAGGATGTGCTACTCTCCCAGAGAGGGCAGGCATGGCTGCAGACAGCTCCCGTATCCTGGGCATCACCAAGCCTCGGGTTCAGAGCTGCTGCTCCAAGGCTGGCTGGGCATCCAGAAGGAAATCCCAAGAGGACCTCCACATTGGACTCAGTGATGTGCGGAACAGGCCCCGTCTATGTAAGCTGGCTCCCAGACAGCTCCTGCTGGAGCCTGTTACCGATGCTTCCTAAAGAGCATTGCCAGGGGCTGCTGGTACAGAAACCAGAATAGCACAGGACAGAAGGGGAAAGCCTACTAATGGGGTAAACATAAACTTTCCTCTTTCCTCCTTGCACACTGGCACAGAGTAAGCCCGGGGAGCAGCAGCTGCTTTATCCTGCTCTACTGCAACCCAGTGTGGGAAAGTACTCCTCCTCCCCCACTGCCTAGCTCCAAATTGGCCCTGACCCTCCTTGACTCCCACACTGACCCTCAGGGTGACTCACATCCGCTTAGGATGAAACAAGGAGTCCACCTCCAGGAGCCATTTCCTGTAGAAGCTTCCAAGGACTCCAGGTTCCCAGGCACCTTGGCTCAGGGTCCATTTAGGTAATTACTATCTGCCAAGCCCCTGCCAGGACCTAGACTCTATTTGTCCATGAGTCACAGGTTCACAGCCTCATACTTGGCCCACAGCACCTGGTTGATTGAGCCCAGAGCATCCCCAGGATAGGGAACTGAACAGCTCCAGTGGTTGGGGCATAACTCTTTGCAACCCCGTGGATTGTAGCCCACCAGGCTCCTCTGTCCATGGAACTCTCCTGGCAAGAATACCAAAGTGGGTTGCCATTCCCTTCTCCAGGGGATCTTCCTGACCCAGGGGTTGAACCTAGGTCTCCTATATTGCAGGCAGATTCTTTACTGTCTAAGCCACTAGGGAAGCCCACTTTTCTCCACCAACATCTAACGAACACCTCTGAAGGGCAGCATAGCCATCCTGCCTCTCTCCACTTCTTCCTCAAGAGAGAAGAGTGAGTCTGGGCTTAGCCCTGATGCCCCACAGCTCCTGAAGCAGTATGGCAGACTCCCTTGCTCTTAGATCTGGGCACTGCCTGCTCTTAACACAAGTCCTACAACCTCTAGAAGTTCTCTCAGTTCCTCAGGGAAACAAGGTGGAGTCCCTTCATGTGTACTGGTGGGTTGGGGCACTCAAGTGTCCTCTGGGCACATAAGTGTATGTGTAGTCACTCAGGCCAGCATCCTCAGCTACACAGAGGCTGTATTCCCATCTGCCTTCTACCTGACTCACTCCCCAAGTAACAGGAACTCGATCCTAGCCCTGGTTGGCCACCAGGTCCCTAGGGTCCTCGCAGGTTGTAGCGCCAGGGACACAGTTCAACGTCCCAAGCCCGGAAACAATTCTTCCCCAACCCACTCTCCCAGCCTCTTTGTCCCGAGTGAGGCGCTGGCTCAGCTCACCATTCAGCTGGTTGTAGACTACCTCCTCCAGGTGGTCGAGGCGCTGCAGGATGGCTTCGCGCTCCGCCAGCGCGCCCACCTTGGCGTGCCGGCTGCGCACCCGGCGGTCGGCGCTGCGAACGATCTGCACCAGCCCCTCTGAGCGGTCCTGCAGGCGGCAGTACACGGAGAAGAGGATGATGCCCACGAACACCAGAATGTTGACCGTCAGCAAAGTTTTGATCTTCCTGGCCACCGCCATGAACGCGGTTGGAAGCTGGGGGCTGCCTCACCCGCGGGGCATCCCCGTGGGCCCGGTGGACACAGGAGCCTCCGCCTGGCCCGCTGCTTCGGGGACCATGAGCCACCCCAGCTCGCGGCGGGCTGGGGGTGCTGAAGGAGGGGGGCTGCGGGCCGGGAGCTGCAGGCAGGGGCTGCAGGCGGATGCTGCGGGAGGGCTGCGCGCTCTGCCGCCCCGCCCGGGAGCTGTCCCTTCAGCACCACCCGCGCCCTCTCAGCGCGCCCCTCTGCCTCCCGGGTTCCCCACGCGCAGGGGCTGCCCGGGGCCGTGGGCGCAGGGGGGCACTCGGCATTCTCCTCAGAGGGGCGCGGCCCCCTCTCAGGGGAGGCGGGGAGGGCCTCGGGGCCCGGAGAAGAGAGGGAGGCTCGGGCCGGCAGGCGCTCGGCTGGTGTGCGGCTCCTGCCCGCCCCGCAGCCACGGCGCCGGTGCGGAGTGACGCGGCCGCCCAGCTTATCAGCATGCACGCGGGGCCCCGTGCCCGCCCCCTCAGGCCCGCCTCTCCGGGACCGCCCCCTCAGGGACCACCCCCACCCCACCCCACCCGGTGGGGCACGAGGTCTGGCGCGCGCTCTAGGCTCACGAACCGGGTGGGGCGGGGCGGGGCCTCGCGTTCAGGAGACCCAGTCCAAGGGCGTCCCGGCGGGTGCGGTGGGGCGGAGCGCGCGAACAATCTCTCCACACGCCCCCTCCCCAAACTTGACCAGCGGAAGCAGGATCTTGGAGAGTGAGTGTCTGGTCAAGGCGGTGTAGTCTGCGTGGATGAGCAGGGGTAGGTGGGAGGGGAGGCTCATTGTGAGAAGGAGGGGGGACAGTAGGGTCAAAGCCTCCTTGGTGGTTTGTCTCACCTTTCCCTCTCTCAAATTGAATCAACCCCCGGCCTCCCTCCCCTTCCCTCTCTGCAGGGCAGAGGGCTGGGAAGAGCTGAGTCCAAGAACTGGTGCCCCGGGCTTGAGAGTCCGTGGTACCCAGATACACACAGGCAGAACCGCAAAACCCACTGTGGGGACGCGGGAGGCGCAGGCTCCTGGGCGTCCGGTGCTCCAGGACGCGGTCCTCACACCTAAGGGAACAGCAAACCTGGCTGACCCCGCCTCCACGTCAGTCTCTAATACAGCCGGCGTTTTATAGTTGAGACAGCTGAGGTTCAAGAGAGTAAAGACCCAGCTTTGGACCCTGAGCACCAAGAAGGCAGGAGGCTCTATCTACTTCACACTTTCTCCCCAGTGCTTGATGCTCGGTGCTCAGTAAATATTTGTTCAGTGAATAAATGCAGGAACATTCATTAAGAGCTGGTTTCTGTTGGTCGCTCACTACAAAGAGATGAATAAGGACCTTTGGGCTTCAGGGAGCTCTTGGTGTGCATATGCACATGTGTGTATACATGTATGCATGTGTCTCTGTGTGTGCTCCTGTGTGTCCATGTATGTGTGTTTATGTGTTCATTAGTGCATTTGTGTGCATCTATATGTGTACATGTGTGTATTTGTCTTGTGTGTATTTATGTGTGTGTCCATGTAAGCATTTGTGTGTATGTTCATGGGCATGTGTCTATGTATGTGTGTGTGTGTGTGTGTGTGTGTGTGTATCCATGTATGAGTGTATAGAGGGACTTGGGGGTCTTCCAGCTCTTAGTTCAGTGTTCTTTTTGCAAACATGCTTTTCTAGACTTCAGCCATACCAGTCTATCCAGCTTGGAGGTTTTGTGCCTTTGGATAGATTCTCTTGAGAGCTGAAAGATTCCTTGCTCCTCTCCCTCATCAAAACTCTCTTTTCTTTCTCAGAACATTAGTCCAAGAAATTCAGAGGACCATCACCAGGAAGAACATAGCCACTGGGACTTGAGGCCAGCTGTCCACAGGGTGCTCACCAGATAAATCACTTCCTTTGCGAGGAAGCTGGATTCTGTTTTCATCATCATTCCAGGAGAGTCTCACAATGCAGCAAGTTAGATAAACACTGGTCTGTTTTTGATAAATAGCCATTCCCCTGTCTCTCCTTAAGAAATATTGCGTTTTTCCTGTTTATAAAATGCTGAGTGCTAGGATGTCTCCCCATTTTACAAGGATGGCTTTTGGAATAATAATACAAACAGTTAACATTTAGGCAGTGGTAAGATTTTGCCAGGCCTTGTTCTAGGTCCTTTATGGCCATTAACTGATTAAGACAAATAATATTACAGAACAAGCTGGCATGATCTAATTAAACTATGAGGAAACTGAGGCATTGAGAGGACAAACGCCTTGCTCAAGGTCACATCAAGGGCAAAGCATGAATCCAGGCTTCAAGGCCAGACATTTTGACTCCAGAATAAAATTTATTAGCCACTGTCACTCAAGAAAAAAAATCAAGCACTTTTCATTGTATGTCTATTGAATGCGATGTTAAAGTGGTTTTGCTGGAGGAAACATAATTTTGTCCATGTAAATACGTTCTTCTGCATTCCAAGGTTTAGTAGGATATGATGCATCCAATATGCATTAATATTTGGTGACATTTCATTTGAAATATAACCACACTGACTTGGGAAAGTTGGGGGGGGGTTGCTTTTCAGTGAGGGGAATGCATCTAGTAGGCTAGCAATCTGGTATTCACTTGATTTTGTAAAATATACTAAATATATTTTAACTATGAGCTGTGCTACCAATAATGTGGATCTGAGGCAGGACCATGGAAGGAGAAGCACCCCACCCCCTTTCCACCACCACTGTTTTCCCTCTGACAAAGCTCTGGCCTCCCAGGTTTCCCTCAGATGCCAGCCCTTCAGAAGCTTCAAGGCCAGAGTGCTGGTTTGCTGGCCTGGGAAAATCCTCACTGGTATTCAGATACCACGTTGGAAGGTGTGCATGGGACTAAGGGAGTCTATTTCAAATCCTGAAAGATGATGCTGTGAAAGTGCTACACTCAATATGCCAGCAAATTTGA
Organism: Capricornis sumatraensis; assembly: GCF_032405125.1. Taxonomy (NCBI): domain Eukaryota; kingdom Metazoa; phylum Chordata; class Mammalia; order Artiodactyla; family Bovidae; genus Capricornis; species Capricornis sumatraensis. The sequence goes on along the minus strand of NC_091085.1, from coordinate 51,710,475 downwards.
AAAACTCAGCAGTGGCCACAGGACTGGAAAAGGTCAGTTTTCATTCCAAGCCCAAAGAAAGGCAACGCCAAAGAATGCTCAAACTACCGCACAATAGCACTCATCTCACACACTAGTAAAGTAATGCTCAAAATTCTCCAAGCCAGGCTTCAGCAATACGTGAACCATGAACTTCCAGATGTTCAAGCTGGTTTTAGAAAAGTCAGAGGAACCAGAGATCAAATTGCCAACATCCACTAAATCATGGAAAAAGCAGGAGAGTTCCAGAAAAGCATCTATTTCTGCTTTATTGACTATGCCAAAGCCTTTGACTGTGTGGATCACAATAAACTGTGGAAAATTCTGAAAGAGATGGGAATACCACCTGACCTGCCTCTTGAGAAACCTATATGCAGGTCAGGAAGCAACAGTTAGAACTGGACATGAACAACAGACTGGTTCCAAATAGGAAAAGGAGTACGTCAAGGCTGTATATTGTCACCCTGCTTATTTAACTTCTATGCAGAGTACATCATGAGAAACGCTGGACTGGAAGAAACACAAGCTGGAATCAAGATTGCCGGGAGAAATATCAATCACCTCAGATATGCAGATGACACCACCCTTATGGCAGAAAGTGAAGAGAAACTAAAAAGCCTCCTGATGAAAGTGAAAGAGGAGAGTGAAAAAGTTGGCTTAAAGCTCAACATTCAGAAAATGAAGATCATGGCATCTGGTCCCATCACTTCATGGGAAATAGATGGGGAAACAGTGGAAACACTGTCAGACTTTATTTTCTTGGGCCCCCAAATCACTGCAGATGGTGACTGCAGCCATGAAATTGAAAGACGCTTACTCCTTGGAAGAAAAGTTATGACCAGCCTAGATAGCATATTCAAAAGCAGAGACATTACTTTGCCAACAAAGGTCTGTCTAGTTAAGTTTATGGTTTTTCCAGTGGTTATGGATGTGAGAGTTGGACTGTGAAGAAAGCTGAGCGCCGAAGAATTGATGCTTTTGAAGTGTGGTGTTGGAGAAGACTCTTGAGAGTCCCTTGGACTGCAAGGAGATCCAACCAGTCCATTCTGAAGGAGATCAGCCCTGGGATTTTTTTTTTGAAGGAATGATGCTGAAGCTGAAACTCCAGTACTTTGGCCACCTCATGCGAAGAGTTGACTCATTGGAAAAGACTCTGATGCTGGAAGGGATTGGGGGCAGGAGGAGAAGGGGATGACAGAGGATGAGATGGCTGGATGGCATCACTGACTCGATGGACATGAGTTTGAGTGAACTCCAAGAGTTGGTGATGGACAGGGAGGCCTGGCGTGCGGCAACTCATGGGATCTCAACGAGTCGGACACGACTGAGCAACTGAACTGAACTGAAGGTAGTCTCGTGGTCGCAACCTTGAGGAGCATGAACGTCATGCTGGTGCAGACCACGAGAGGGTGGAAACATGGAAACATGAAATGGACCCCCCAGAAGGGGTGTGCTGGGTCCTCTAATGTCCTTGAAGTCAGCCTCTCTTGCGAGGTCCACCTTGAGATGACACTAGGGCCTGAACAGAATTCACTCTGAGTTGGGTCTTGCCCCTTCGTGGACCACAAACGGAAAGTCGGGACTCCCTGATGATTCTTTCCTGGCTCATGGAAAGGACAGGTCCTATTCAGGATTCAGCCTGAATATATGGCATGCTGTGTTTTATTATCTAAAGGTATCAGTCAGGAGAGGCTGGGTGATGTAGAAACAAATGCCCAAATCTCAACAGCTCAAACAATGGTGGGCTATTTCTCAAACATGCTTTACATCTATGGGGGTCAACAGGGGCGTTCTGCTAACCACTCACTTCAGGACCCAGTCTTCAGAGAGTAGCCACCTTGAGCGTTGCCCATGGCTGTATGGAGGGGAGAAGATGGCTCAGGAGGGCCTCACGAGGTCATTAAACACCCAGTCTAAAAGTGACGCCTGCTATTTCCCCTCAAAATGTATCATCCAGAAAGCATCATGTGGACCACCCAGCACCAATAGCTGGGATAGAAGTGAAATTCTACTGTGCTCTTGGAAGAGGGCAATCTGGAGATATTTGGGTAAAGGGCGCTCATGATCCACACAGCAACCTTCCAGAAAATCAGGATTTTATTCCAAACTCCCCTCCAGCCACACTCCCAATCACCAGGCTCTCCAGGGTAGCAATGCATGATTGTTGTCAAATTAAAATTTAAAGCAACTATTTTATAGAAGAGAAGATGAAGGTGGAAAAAAAATATGTGGTGAATTTTGGTTAAGACCAGATTCATTGATGAGGTTGGATCTCACCCGTCTGCTCCTGAGCCAAGATCCTCTGAGAATTGAAATTTGAGCTTCTGAATCATCGTTGCTCCTCCCGGTGGAGATTCTCAGCTGGCAGTGGCCTGAGGTGAGGGCAGAGGTTGTGCTGGCCAAGTTCTCCCTGAGTGATTGACCTCCAAACACTGAGCTGCAGAAACACCCCAACAGCTCCAGTTCATGCCCAGAGATGAAGTGGGGAGCTAATGACACCCCAGGATTCCAACTTCAGTCCTGCCTTCCCGACTGAGACTTGACTAGATTTGACTCTAGGAAGCTTAAAAGAGTCAGCAGAGGGCTTCCCAGGTGGCTCAGTGGTAAAGAATCCACCTGCTAATGCAAGAGACACAGGTTCGATCCTTGATCCAAGAAGATCCCATGTGCCATGGGCAACTAAGCCTGTGCACCACAACTGCTGAGCCCGTGCTCTAGAGCCTGCGAGCCACTACTGAGCTCATGTGCTGCCACTACTGAAGCCTGTGTGCCCCAGAGCCCATGCTTTGCAAAAAGAGAAGCCCCCACAATGAGAAGCCAGTGCACTGCCACTAGAGAGTAACAAAGACCCAACACAGCTATAAATAAATAAAAGTATTGTTTTTAATGGTCTGCATCAAAAAAATCTTAAAAAAAAATCAACAGAGATGTTGGCAGTCTATTCATTAGCACAGATCCCCTCTTGGATGCCCTCTCCATGACAGCTGGTAGACCCACAGCCCATTAGCTACACAGACGGACACATCAGTCCTCAGGCAGGTGATACAGGCTCCCAGTGGGCAGGAGAGGCAGGGAGATTTGAGATCTGCAGGCCAGGCCACCACCTGCCTTCTCTGGGCAGAATGGCCACGTTTCACTGGGTCAAGAGAGGAAAGAAGCACAGGACGACAGGAAAGTGTATGTAAGGGGAAGGGAGGAAGGTCAGAGGGATGTGTGAGAGAGATGGAGAGGGAGAGATAGAGGGGGAAAGAGGTAGAGAAAGATTTTGCTGGGAGATGGGGAACAAGGAAGCATTAATCCGAATTAAAGATGTTGGGTACTGTCCTCTGCTACCTGTTCTCCCCAAGACATTCTAAAAGGGTGATAGAATTTGTGAGTGTCCTCACAGCTGAATCACCTCTATCTCTTGGGTCCCAAAGCTGACCCAGCTTCACAACTGCTCCAGCACAATAGCATCGTCTGTTTCCCAACAGCAATTGTCAGCAGGTTCAAATGTCTATTTCTCACTGGTATCATACAGAAAAAAACCTCATATAGGAGACTTTCAGTATCTGACTCTTAATTTATTTACCAAACACGTAAAGAGTGTTTGACCACATGCCAGATGCTGTCCAAGTACTGTACAAAAGGCACTCACTTAACTCTCATAGCAACCCTCAAATGGAGGTGCCATTATGCCCATTTTGTAGATGTGGAAATAGAGGCACATAGAGGTTTCATAATTGCCTAAAGTCACACAGATACTAGAGATGGAGGTGGGATTCAACCCAGGCCATCTGGCTTCAACTTTTAAACTCTACACTCAGCTGCCTCTTCTGCCTGTAAAGTACCCTAAAATATATTCTTTCTTTTGCCACATTGAAGGTTAATCTCTCCTGTTTCCTACTGACCCATGATGCTAATTTCACGATGTCCCTTCATCACAGAGGCTAGGGCTGTTGAATCATTACTCCATCAGGGTATTCAAACCACCACCAAACATCAGCTTAAATCCACAGCATTCAGTCTCTCAGCAGGTGTGTCTACAACCAAGGCAGGACTTACAGAATAGGCTCATCTCTGAGGCCCCTATTGGCATTAAGCAGTGGAATGGGGTCATCTGAAGGTTCATTTGCTCAGGTGTCTGTAGTTGTGGCCAGTGGTTGGCTGGATCTGGGGGGAATGCCTGAGCACCCATGCTGGCCCCTCCTCTCATGCTGGCCCCTCCTCTCACGCTGGCCCCTCCTCTCACACTGCCCCCTCTGTGTGGCCTGGGTTTCCTCACAACATGAAGGCTGGTTCTGAGACCAAGACTTCTGAGACCACACTGTCTTTTGTGAACTAGCCTCAGAAATCACACAGTGTGGCCTCCGCCACCCATGTTCAAGGGAAGGACACAGACAATATTTCTTTGTGGACACCTGGAGGGGGCCTCTCCATAACCAGTCTGATGAAATGTCTCTTGCTGCACACCTCCCAGCTGTTGGAAGGATGTGGCTCAAGGTCAGCTGCTTGGAGGACTGACCTCTGGTGGGTCCAAGAGTCTCCTCTGAATGGGAACAACTCTTGATTGCTTTTAGGTTTTAGCAACTATACCACCTGAGTAGGTGAGACTAACCGGAGAAGGCAATGGCACCCCAGTCCAGTACTCTTGCCTGGAAAACCCCATGGATGGAGGAGCCTGGAAGGCTGCAGTCCATGGGGTCGCTGAGGGTCAGACACGACTGAGCGACTTCACTTTTGCTTTTCACTTTCATGCATTGGAGAAGGAAATGGCAACCCACGCCAGTGTTCTTGTCTGGAGAATCCCAGGGACAGGGGAGCCTGGTGGGCTGCCGTCTATGGGGTCGCACAGAGTCGGACACGACTGAAGCAACTTAGCAGCGGCAGCAGGTGAGACTAACATCATAAACCCTGGGCTGGTGTCTCAGAGGGGCAGATGATGTCAGTTGCTACCCAACCTGCTTTCCTTCCCTTGTGTAAGAGCAACAGCAAATGCCTCTTGGCCACAAGCACCTATTTCAGACCAAGAAGTAAATCTTGATTAGTTGATAGGTCTATGATGGTCTGTGGTCTGAATGCTTGTGTCTCCCCAAAAGTTCAGGTGTTGAAGTCCTAACCCCTACAGGTGATGGTATTATTAGAAGATTTGGCCTTTGGGAGGTGCTTAGGTCATGAGGATGGAGCCCTCATGGTTGAGGTTAGTGCCCTTATTAAAGAGGCTCCAGAGAGTTCTCTTGCCCCGTCTACCAGGCGAGGGCACAGCCAGAAGTCAGCAGTCTGTGGCCCATGAGAGGGCCCTCACCCAGCCACGCTAGTGCCTCGATCTTAGACCTCCTGTCCCCAGAACTATGAGAAATAAGGGTCTGCTATTTATAAGTTACTCAGTCTATGATATCTTGTTATAGAAAGAACGCACCAAGACAGGTGGTCATATTAGCCAATTGTGGCCTAGAGTGTAGACAGAAGTCTGCAGGCTGCAGCTTGTAGAAAGGATTTCCTTCTCAGTTAAAAGGCACTGATTCTACTGATCTGACCAATATTCCCCTTGCCCTTTCTGCTGTCCTCTCTGGAGCTCAATGTGATGCCTGGAGGAATAGCAGCCATTTGGTGACCACGAAGCTACAAGCATACGGATGAAGGTCAACACCCATTAAAGAAGGCAGAAGAGGAAAAATGAAGGAGGACGGTCCCTGACAGCATCTCCAGGCAGCTCCCCAGGCCTGGGCTGCTTGCCTGTGGAATCTTATTATGTGAGACAAATGAACTGCTGTGACTTGAGCCACTATTAGCCAGGCTTTGCGCCCTGCGTTCCTAGTTGACACACCTAACAAGCTGCTCCACAGTTTGGGGCTGGCTGAACCACTCAATCATCCACCACAAGCACAGCTTTTGTGGTCGCCTGACTCATTAACCCCCATGAGCATCTATCATCCTCACTGGAGAACAAGGGTGATGCATCTTCCCATTCTTGTGTTGTGAGCAAGGAGCTTTTAGTGACTGTCACTTGCAAACCCAGCACTTCTGACCAGGATCTGCCCTGAGCAGTCGTGGCCTCTGCTCAGAGCTGGGTACAGCCAGCATCTTCACTTTGCCCAGGATACCCAGAGCATTCCAAGGCCAGAAGCTGCTGGCAGCTTTGTGCCCTTGTTGTGAGAGAGGCAGCAAGGGAGCTCCCCATGAACTTGGTTGGCCTTGTCCTCAGAGCCAGTTGAGTGTCCTGCTGGTCGAGAAGGGGAAACTTCACTTAGATGGGAACACGGCTTCAGGCTCTGCCAGGGCCCACGAGGCACCACCCCCCTCCTACCTATGCCCACCTTGCATGGGCCTGGCTCTGCCCACACCTGCTTCTGTCTGCTGGGGCGCCTCCTGTGGTCCATGCTGACCTGGAGTCTGGCCCCTGTGAAGTAGAGAGACCCCAGGGCCTCCTGCATCCCTGTCCCTCCCTTCTGCCCTCTGCAGCTGAGCTTCTTGGTGCAGCTGCCTTCACTTCCTGCTTGGATGCACATCCTGGTTCTCCCTTTGGTGGTGCCCCCATGTTTCCACCAGAAGGCTTTTCGTGAAGACACTCGCCAGACTCAGGGACGTCCTCTCAGCTCCTCCTTCACTGCTCTCTTGAACTGTGCTGGGAAGTGTTTAGCAATTGGCTCTGGAGCATAGCGGGGAGGACCAAGTGCAAGGTTTGCCAATTTCCATGCTGTCAATTCTCCCATCATGGCTGGTTTCAAGCTGGCAATGCGACACCACTGAACATACAGCTGGGAAATGTCCAGACTGGCTTCGTGCGCTGGTCGGAGCCACTCTGGCCCAGCCCATCTCGGCAGCACCGACACCAGCACGCTCGCCTTTCTCAGAAGCTCTCTTCTCTGGCTGGAGAACCAACCTTCCTTGCATTCCCTCCTGCCCCCGTGGCCCTACCTTCCCCGTCTCCTCTGGGGACTGGTCTGCCTGCTCGGCTCTGCAGTGTGGCATCCCTCTGGCCTTGTTTTCAGATCTTTCTGCAACACAGTCCACCAACTGTCTCCACACTCGCTTCTGTTTCTGTCCAAATGTCCCAAGTTGGCATCTTCCCATTTTGTGGAGCTTAGGAGAGAGGCCTGCAGATACAAGCCCAGAATAGAAGAGACCTCCATGAGATGGAGATGCCCAGCTTCCTGTGTCTATCCAGGTGAGTAGTCCATCCCAGTCTCCATCCTTCCTGTGGTTTGGGGGTCCCCACTTTGTCATTCCTTATTCCCACCACACCCTGCTTTCCTTCCCAACCAGACCACATGGCACAGGTCTTCATCACCTTTTAAGTTGGTTCCCTTGACCCCAGTCCCTTCTGCCATCCACCACCAGTAGTGGCACGAGAATTCCCTCTAAAGCACAGCTCCATCCAGGGCGCCTCTCTTCCTCACACGCCTCCATGGCTCCCTAGTGCCTCCAGGATACAGTCTGCCCCCAGCCCCAGGCCTTCTGCACACTTGCCCTCCTCTATGTTCCCAGCATCCTCTTGCTTCTCCCCATCACCCCATCACTGCCTTCAATAAAATGGAACTGGCACAGTTTCCTCAACACCCTGCCCTGTGCCCCCATGCTCCAGCTCAACTGTCCTTTCCCAGGAACTCCTGGGAACCAGGCTGGCAAGGGTGTTGTCACTCTCAGTTTTTAAATAAGGAAACTGAAGCTCAGAGACATGAAGTGATCAGCCAGGCCACTCGATGGGGGAGCCACACAGCCCAGATTGGCATGAGGGCAGTTATACCCCCAGTTATATGCATACCCACGTCTGCACCCCCACCAGCAGGCTCTGCCTCATTGGAAGCAAGCTTGAATCTCAAGACACCCTGAGTGAGGGGCCTTGGTTATGCAGGCCCAGGGTTGCCACCTCTCCCTTACCTGAAGGGCACATTTCGAGGTGCTGCTCTTCTGCCAGGACAGGATAAAGGAGGTGGGGGCTCCAGCCAGTCCCTGAGGCCCAGGGAGGACCACGACAAAGGGCCTTTGTCCTGGGTTCCTGCTGCTGTCATGCTGGTAAGTGCTGTGACCTGGGTCTGCGCATCATCAAAGAGAACCAGACATCTTTGCATTAGGAACATGAAATTACCATCGTTCCCAGAGGGAGATCTTTGATTTCCCTCCTGCTATAGGTAGAATTAGCTCAAAGCTTACAGAGAACATTTCAGCTGGAAAAGACTGTTACTGGATGCTGTTCTTTCTGTCAGAGGAAGAAATATTCATCAAACAGTTTTTATTCTCATCGACTTTCAGGCTTGGAGTAGACCTGTAAGCTGGCCAGCCCACCCTTATTGGGTTCTTCGAAAGGTTCTAATAACCCAGGCTGACTTGAAAATACACTGTTCTCGGTTTGCAGGGACCCACAGCTCCCAGTGAATTCACTACCCAGCCTTTGTGAGGTCCTGTCCAAGCAGAGGGAGGCATGAAGCCTTTGTGGGGGGCCACCCCAGTGCAAACCAGTGGGTCACTGACAGCCTCAGTGTGTTACCCATGCAGTCGCCAAGGCCGGCCGTCAAGGGCCGAGGCTCTCAGAGCAGCTTGGGGCTCAGGTGAGTGAGTGACAGTGGCCTCACGCCACCCACAGCCCTGAGAGGCTGGGATTGTTCAGCCTGGACATTCGTGGCCTGAAAGCTTGAGAACACACAGTGGCAGAGGAGTGAGGAGCAGGCCTGCGGGAAAGGACCCCTCTCCTGGAGGCGTGCCCTGCGGCTCCAACCTCAGGGCAGAGCTGAAGGACGTAGACACAGAACACGCACACAGTAAGCTAAGGCGTTTTCCCAGCTTGCGTGCCGTGCATGCTCAGTTGCTTCAGTCACGTCTGACTCTTTGCAACCCCCATGGACTGTAGCCTGCCAGGCTCCTGTCCATGGGATTTCCCAGGCGAGAATACTGGAGTGGAGGAGGGTTGCCATGCCCTCCTCCAGCGGATTTTCCCAACCCAGGGACTGAACCCATGTCTCTTGTACCTCCTGCATTGGCAGGCGGATTCTTCACCACTGAGCCACTGGGGAAGCTCCTTTCCCAGCTTATTGGGGTATAATTGACAAAAATTGTAGATATTTAAGGTATGCAGTATGATGATTTGTTGTGCGTAAGCACTGTGAACCAATCCCCACAATTAAGTTAATTAGCACATCCATCACCCAACGTCAGTACCATTGTACACATGCCATGAGAATAATTGATATTTACTCTCAGCAAATTTCAAGTACACAATACAGTATTGTTAACCATAGTCTCCATGATGTACATCAGATCCCATCTTGCAGCTGAAACTGTGTACCCTGTGACCAGCATCTCCCCGTTTCCCCCACCTAAGCCCCTGACACCAACCGTCTAGCTCTTGGCTTGTATGTTTTCAGCTTTTTGCAGATTCCACCTGTAAGCAAGATCTTACAGTGTTTGTCTTTTTGGGTCTGGCTTAGCTACTTAAGTCTATCCATGTTGTTGACAGAGGATGAGATGGTTGGATGGCATCACCAACTTGATGGACATGAGTTTGAGCAAGATCCAGGAGTTAGGGATGGACAGGGAATCCTGGCATGCTGCAGTCCATGGGGTTGCAAAGTGTCGGACATGACTGAACTGAACTGATGTTGTTGTAAATGGCAGGATTTCCTTTTTTAAGGCTGAATCATATTCCTTTGTACTTGCATGCACATACACCCACACCACACATTTTCTTAACACAGTCTTTTTAAACTACATGTGAAAACAAGATCTTAAAAGGTTCCCTGGCTGCTCAGCAAGGCAGCTTTAGCAGGGGCAACTAGAGACTGATTGGAGAGTGATTTCTGGAGACTCATTGATTTCACTGCTCACCTATCACCCCTTCTTCTGGAAATGGTGTCTGTTTGGGAGGACCTCCCCTCATTCAGCCTCATCCAGGGACTTGCATGACTGGGTCATGCAAGAAGTCTTGGGTTAACCCTGGCACCAGGCGGGCATCAGGTGGGTGGATCAGATGGTGTGTTGTGCTGGTGATTATGGTCAGCTCACAGACGGACACTGGCTGAGCTATCAGATCTGGTCAGAGCTGACCCAAGACTTCTGCTTGAGTGACCAGGAAAAACAGATTTGGGGGGCTGTGAGCTGTGACTCTGGAGCAAACCGTGCCATTGCAGGGAAATAACCTAAAGGACAAGGCAGCCAAGCCCCAGGGAAACTAGAACTTCGGGTTGGGAAGAGCTAAGACCCTGAGGCAGTGATTGAGCTCCTGGATCAATCTATACCTGAAGCCAGTGTAAGACTAGGAACAGTTCTGTGCCAAGATGACAGGTACAGCTTATCTGCTGGAAGAAGTGCCTGCAGAGGTGGGGAGGGAGAAAGCCAAAGTGGCAGAGATGCCTTCAGACCAAGCTGGCACCTTCAGGACAACAGTGGGGAGGAGCCCCAGGGCCGAGGAGCCCTGTCTGCGGTGCAGCTGGAATGTCTCAGCCAAGCTGACTGTGTCTTTGAGCCAGCGTTGCCCTATATCCTACAGGAAGGCCTGCACCCATCCTAGAAACAGAGTTCACAAAGGAAGAAAGACAAATGGCCAACACGTTTATGCGGAAACAGCCACTCTGGCAAAGAAATCCAAAATGAAATATCCATAAAATATCTCTGCAACCACTAATCTGACTGGGGCTAAAAGAACACCATTAGGTTGTGGGGAGGGTGCGGGGTAGGGACTGCGTCTCCCCTGCAGGGAAAGTAAGTGGGCACTTTCTGGGGGTGACTTAGCAACGCCAACCCAAGTCCCTGCAATTACATCTCACCTTTGACAGTAAAACCATGCCTAGCAATTTATCCTTCCAAAACGTGAACAGAGACAAGTATGCAAGGAGATTGTAGTGTTGTTTCAGGATGGGATAGGGACCCCTTTTTATCAGATATGTGCATATGTGTTTGAGTGGGCACTGTGTGTATGTGGGGTGCGTATTGTGGGTGGAGCTGTGTTGTATGTGCTTGCACACACATGCGGTGTGTGTGATTGTGTGTGCACATTCCTGTATGCCTCCCATTCATGGTGAGGACCTAACTGATTCAGCAGGAGTGGGCAGCGCTGCCAGGCGGGCAGGGAAAATGCTGTTTTGCACAGATCACCAAGTCTGCTTTGCAGAAAGGAAGGCCAGAGTCAGAGGCTGTGAGGCCCCAGCACACCATCTCGGGATGAAAGCCTGATGTTTGGGTGGATCTGGGTTCTTCTGAGCACAAAGGATGGGCGCCATGCCTGGGCTATGTGAAAGTGACCGCATGCCTCCCATGACCTGAGTAGGTACAGCTGGAGAACAGAGCTGGGGTCTGACCTTGACAGCCTGGAAGGGTCGTCAGGCCGTGGAGATGTGAAGCCTGGTCTGAAAGTGGACTCACCGCTCAGGCGGCCTGTGTTCAGGTGCATCGCTCACGTCTCGTAATCCTGGGCTCAGGCTGCCCAGCGCCTCTCAAGGGCCCCATGACACGAGCATCCACCCACCCCACCTTCCCTGTGCTGCCATCATGCAGTCTAAGTATCCCAGGGTGGCTGTGAGCGCCCCCGCACAGCCCGCCTGAGTCCAGAAGCCCGAGCCCTGCCTGAGGAGCCATGGGGGCCCCAGCACCAGCAGAGGGGGCCCAGCCCCTTCACTGAACCAGACGCAGACGCTGCCACCCCCATCCACCCACCCCACCCCCACCACCGCTCGACCCTCAGAAGCTGGAGACCCAGCCTCGCTCACACAGAACATCGGATCCTGCGGAGGGAAGAGCTCGCGACTGTGCACAGCAGAGGGGATCTGAGTAAACGGCGGGGGCCCCCAGCTCCCTGGAGGAAGAGGCTGAACAGGGGGCCCTGACAGGTGAAGAAGGTAAGGGTCATCCCAGGAGGGCTCAGTGAGGACGGGCGTTACGTGGGGTCATGGAACCTTCTGGTACCAGAACAGGCTGGAGCAGATGAGCCTCCTCAAGAAAAGGGGAAGGGGCGTTCGGGACAAGGCAGGGAAGCCAGACGTGTGCGGCCCATGGCAGGGCTTGAATGTGTCCCGGATGGGAGGGGCACGTTCTAATCATGGAGGGCATCCTCACGCTGTATTAGAAAAGGTCAGGCTTTCTGCGGTGCGGCAGGTGGTCCAGGGGACGCGGAGCAGAGTGAGAGCTCAGAGGAGAAACCTGGGTGTTTTCTACGTGGCTGGGGAGTATTCCACGGAGAGGTTGGACTTGCAGAAGAGCTAAGAGAGGGTGTAGGTGCTGCCAGAGGGTGGGGCTTCCGAAGCCAGGAGGAGGCTCCCCGGCAGGGGACGCTGGGGGGCCCCCAGTAGAGAAAAAAGGCAAGGGCGGGGCTGGGGTTTGGTGGCAGGAACTGCAGAGGGTTGTGCTTCAGGTTTCTCCCTGGAAGAGGTGCACACTGATGTCCAGGAAGAAGGAGCAGAGGCGGGGTTTGTTGTTCTCCTGGGGATTCGGGTGACCCTGAGCCTAGACTGGGAGCAGGGGTGGGGGGCAGACATGGCTTCTCCTCTGAAGTCTCTGCACTGCCTTCCAGGGGCCTTACTGAAGCAGGAGAACGGGGCTGGGGGTGGGTGGGCATGGGCAGCCTGAGGCCCAATGGCCTGATTGCAGCAGCTGAATGGCAGCCCCCCAAAGACCTGTCCATGTGCCAACCCCGGGGGCCTGTGGTGACAACTTTTGGAGATAGGTTCTTTGCAGATGGAATTGGAGTGAGAATCTTGAGATGAATCATCTTGTGTCGGGGTGGGCTTTGCAGCTGCAGCAGCTCCCTAAGAGAGGAGAGAAAGCGGGCAGGGGCTCACAGGCTCACAGGAGGGAGGCCAGGAGAGTCCAGAGCAGAGACCAGAATGTGTGGTGCACAGACCCAGGACCATCCCCACTCCAGAAACACTCAGAGCCCGGGAGGAACCAGCCCTCTGATACCCAGGTCTCGGGCTTCTGGCTTTGAAGATGAGAGGATAAACTCCGGTGGTTTTCAGCCCTCAGGAAACACGTATGCAGACTATAAAACAAGCTGCAAATATAAACAGTAACAATTGACATCAGAATAAATGAAGGAAGTCTTGTTTTCCTGTGTAGTCTATGGTGGTCCCTGCCATCATGAGATTAGACAGGGAATGTCTGCAGGGGTGGGAGGAGGGAGTGACTATTTCATTTGATTTTTTTTTTTGGTTGTGCTGGGTCTTCCTTGCTGCATGAGGGCTTTCTCTACTTGTGGCAAGCGGGAGCTGCTCTCTAGTTATGCTGTGCGGGCTTCTTATTGCAGCGGTTTCTCTTGTTGCAGAGCACAGGTCTAGGCACTCGGGCTTCAGTAGTTGTGACACAGGCGCTTAATTGCTCCAGAGCACATGGAATCCTCCCAAATCAGGGATTGAACTCGTAGCCCCTGCACTGGCGGGTGGATTCTCATCCACTGTACCACCAGGGAAGTCCCTCACTTGATATGGTCCTCATTGGTGCCAAGGATTCACAGATCTCACGGCTGGCCGATTGTGGCCCCCAGTGTTGTCAGAAATTCCAAAGTTTTCAAGAAAACTAGAAGTTTCAAATTCCATGTGGAATTTCTCAGTGTTTAAGTGTCAACAAGAAGCAGCATGTGTTTAAATGCTAGGGGTTGACATTGTGTCTGAGACACCTGGGGCAGCTTCTCTGGAGACCGCACGGGGCTCACGCCTGTTCTTCACCCGGAGCAGCTGCCCAGTAAGTGGGAGCACAGTCAGGCCAGGAGCCAATCACTCAGTTCTCAGGACTCTGGGAGCTGGTTGACATCATGCTGGGGGGCTTGAAACTGGTCACGGCAGTAGTGTTCACACCACAGACGCCGGCAGAGGTTACAGATCCAGCTGCCCCGATACCTCAACCCCACAACCCTGGCCCCTTGTTAACCCCTTGCTCCCCATTACACCGGCATTCAGGCCCCAGACGCCCTCCCCACTATGGCCAGAAACAAGGCCCTTTTCCATGTAATGACCACAGGAAGGTGGGCTAATGTCAGACTCTCCCCATCTCTAATCCGTGGGCCCAGAAACCAGAACCCAGGTCACATGGGCTGACTCACTCTCTGGGGTGCAGCGGGACACCCGCCTGGCTGTGGCTGGAGGGCTGCCTGAACTTTCTGTCTCTGCTGGGGTCACTAAGAAGATGAGATGTCTGTCTGGGGGTCCTGCTAGCAATTCCAGAAGGGAGCCTGCCTGTGAATGTAGTCAGCACCCAGGGCAGCAGAACAGAGGGCTGGAGGGAGGGGAGGAAGAGGGAAATAAACACAGACAACACAGCGTGTAGGTAATCCATGCACCATGCATTCACCCACATGCATGCATTCACTCCCCACCGCTGAAGGGTTCTGTACTTGCAAATGTGCCTGCCCAGCAGAATCCATCTATCAATACCATCTATCAACCCACAATCAATACTGATGGTTCTTGCTAGTCACTCAGAACGTGACTGAGCAGGAGAGATGAGACTGGCCCCGACACGCATGTTCCTGGCAGAGGTGAAGCCAGGTGATGCTGCTATTTTGTGTCAGCTCTGGGACTATGAGCAAGTGCCCTTCATGTTTATGGCCATGTTTTTTCCATTTTTGTGCTTTTTGTGGGTGAGTTCACTGTTTAAAACAGCCCCAAGCACAGAGCTGAAGTGTCCTCCGGTGTCTTAAGGATAAGAAGGCTGTGACGTACCACTGAGAAAATGCATATTAGATGGATTTTGTTCTGGAGTGATTACAGCCTGTGAACTCCAGGCCCGTGTTTTGGAATAAACAACACAGATTAAAGTATCTTTAACACCAGTGGTAAAGAAGCTGCCTGCCAAAGCAGGAGATATGAGATGCAGATGTAAGAGATTCCTTGGTCGGGAAGATCCCCTGGAGGAGGGCAGGGCAACCCACTCCAGTGTTCTTGCCTGGAGAATCCCAGAGCCAGAGGAGCCTGGTGGGCTACAGACCATAGGGTCACAAAGAGTCGAACACGACTGGAGCGACTTAGTGGACAAACAGAAACATACATAAGCAAAGTTATATGTTGATTAGTTGATGAAAATGCTATGCCCAGAAGTTCACAGGAACCTAACTCTGTTTTACCCCTAAGAACAATAGTTCAGTATCCACTAATTCAGTATTTGCAGTGACTTTATAGAATATAACTACTGAGAATAATGATAATAGACTACACACACACACACGTGTAAATTGTAATGACATCATTTAAGCCCCTGGATCCAGCTATTCCTGAAGCCCTGGTTCCATCATACAACCCCTGGTTATATAAATCAGCACCTTTCCTGTTTTGGTTAAGCTTGTTGGACTGGGACTGGTGCTTGTTAACAACATTTTCCTTATAGAAACCCAGCTGTATTGTGGTTCCAAGAGGTGATTTCTTGGTTCTAAGAGAGAGCCTCCCCAGGAATCACAAAAGGACCTTTACTTCCCAAGCACTTTGTCCAACCTGGTGGCAGGAAGGCTCAGCGCTGTTGGTGACATTGAGGAGCCATGCAGTGGGAGTCGGGGTAGGATGTGGGCTCCCCTGCAAGCTCTGCCATTCCTCTGCCCTCTGAGCAGTCTCCCCAACTCTTTTCCCCAAGATAGGCCAGAGAACAGAGCCATCAGCTGGGGGATTTACGACCGTCGTCTGTACATGCGTGTGCTCTCGGAAACAGTGCCCCAGCCACTGCCTTTCACTTCATTTAGTGTGAAGGAGTGACCTGGTCCCAAATGCACATATGCACTGCTCATAAATCAGACATCTCTGAGCTCCTTCCAGGACAGCCAGCTCTGGGCAGGTGCTGTCATTGTCATTGCCCTGCTTCTGGCTTTCTTCTCGCCAACAGGAACAGTCCCAAGAACCGGTGGACGGGGAGAACACTTCCAAAGTGCAGAGGTGGGTATCAGTGCACCCTCTGTTGTGCATAAAGGGAGGAAGAACGCTTAAGTGGGTGTCCACATGCCCACAAGCTATTCGTCTTGTTTGTCTCAGAGGCCTAGCTCCAGGCACCCTTGATCTGCTGACTGCTATGCGTGGTGTTTATCTGGCTCTCCTGTCAGGCCCCAACTCCAGTGTCCTGACCCCCAAGCGTGCCCTGACCCCCATCTGAGCCCCCACATTCTGTTTCTCTCACTGTCCTTCACTGTTCTTGTCACAGAGAAGAAGGATCTCAGGGGTCCTGGGTGTGTGTGTCTTAGCTTTGCCTCCAGCTCAGACTCTGGGCTTCCTGAGGGTGGGGACAGTGCCTGGTACTTGTTTCCTGGGACAGAGGAAAGGTGAGCTGCACGGTTCCTCAGAGAAGCCAGCAAACACACACACGGGGTGGCCAGTGTAGACCTGACCCCAGACCAGCACCCCTGCTGAGGATCTGAGGGTCTCTAGGGGACCCTAACAAGCTCCTGTCAGGGTGGGGACCTAGTCCTGAGGTGGGGGGCTTACCCCTGAGAAGTTGCCCTGCTGAAGTTTCGGAGTGTCTGCAAATACAGATCCAGAAAGGAGGGGATGGGGCCAGCTTGGGATGCTGCTGAAGGCAAGCTGGCAGTGAGCTCTAATCAAACCCTCAATTACTCACTGAGTTAACAGAGAAGGGGGCGCTGGAGCAGACAGCAGAGGGAGAATGTGGGTGGCTGAATTGTTCAAGCCTTGAAGGACACCAGGCTTCCCACCCTGTCATAGCTCTGAGTTAATTTTTAGGGTCAATCGATTATTTCTTGTGCTGGAAAAGGAAACAGTTGTGCAGCTCTTCCCATTGCCCACCCAATGAGGTCATATTTAGCCAAAGGGGTTCCTAGGAGGGCAGCAGATGGACAAGAGGGTGCTCCCAGACCTCACTTGTCCTCTGCCCACAGCAGCAGCTGCAGACATGGCCCCACACACCTGCACACATGTCCCCCATGGGCTCACCCCATGATGCTCCAGGCAATGGTCACTGGAACCTGCAATGTGGGCCCCAGGTCTGAGACTTTGCTGAAGGAGATCACAGCAGTGGGGGCGACTGGGGCCACCTGTATACAAAGTTACCTGTTGTCAGAAAGCTGGCCATTCAGCATTCCCCACGGTGGTCTCTGGATCTCTAGGGGCTCAGCCATCTGCAAGGGTGTCCTGAGAAGGTGGCAAAATAGGAAAACAGACAAACAGTGGGGTTTGCACCTGGACCCCTTCTGCCGGGTGCGCATCATAGAGTGACTGCCAACGCTGTAGTTATAGGGTGCACACACCACCGTGAGCCTTGTCATGTGACCTCCCCCCCCACCCGGATGTCCTGAGGCCATTCAGAAACAGGAATGCCCCCTGCATGTCATTCCACACAAGCCATCTAAAATAACCTGTAACAATCTCATTAGGAAAAAAAAATCTGTGCTGCTTCAAGGCTTCCAGAGCCAGGAGCGTGGGCTTCTTGATTCTGCAAGCTCCGGCCTGGGGCTTTGCCAGATTTCACTACTATATAATTTAATCTAATTGATCAATTAAATCCAAATAATTTTTAAACAAGCTGTAATAACAGTTATATAATTTCAGTACTACATATAATTTTCTTAACGACTTTATCAAAGGAAATTGCTCACTGGGACTTGCTCTGCGGTGGAATATGTCATCTCCACAGCTCGGAGACCCACGCAGCTCTGGGGAGCAGCCAGTGCTCAGAGCTTGCTGATGGAATGGCCCACAGCCCCCTCACTGGAGGAGGTAGCTTCCTGGATCCAGAGTCTCAGGGCTGGTTCTCTGAGGCTCCCCCAGGGGCTGCGGGCAGTCCTTAGTGTCCTTGGCTTGGCGCCTCACCTCCTCTGCACCTGTCTCCATGTGGCCCTCTCCCTGGTGCATGTCTGTGTCCAAACCTCCCCTTTTTCTGAAGACACTAGTCTCATGGACTAGGGCCCACCCCACTGCAGTATGACTTCATCCTAACTTGACTAATTACATCACAAGGACCCTATTTCCTAGTGGGGTCACATTCTGAGCCACTGGGGTTTGGGCTGTCAATGTGTGCATTTTGGGGGGGAATACAGGTATGATGCGGACTTCCCAGGTGGCGCTAGTGGTAAAGAACCCGCCTGCCAGTGCAGGAGACATAAGAGACATGGATTTTATCCCTGGGTTGGAAAGATCCCCTGGAAGAGGACATGGCAACCCACTCCAGTATTCTTGCCTGGAGAATCCCATGGATAGAGGAGTCTGGAGGGCTACAGTCCATAGGGTCTCACAGAGTCAGACACGACTGAAGGGACTTAGCACGCAGGGGTACACGCACAGTGTGACCCACGATAGCCAATGAGGGGCTCATGGCCTTGAGCAGAGCACTTCCGCTCTCTTGACTCCCTTTCTGGGACTGAGAAACGGAGCTTGCTTTCTACCTAATGTTGTGAGTTTTTTAAATAGAAAAGAAGCAATGCGTTTTTATATATTTACCTGTTTTTGACCAAGCTGGGTCTTTGTTGCCGCGCAGGGGCTTTCTCTAGTTGCAGTGAGCAGGGGCTACTGTTGGCTGTGGTGCGTGAGCTTCTTATTGCGGCGGCTTCTCTTGTTGCAGAGCACAGGCTCTAGGGTTTCAGTAGTTGTTGCCCATGGGCTTAGTTGCTCTGGGCATGTGGAATCTTCCTGGACCAGGGATCTAACCTGGCAGGCGGATTCTTATCCACTGGACCACCAGGGAAGCCCAGGCTGTGAGATTTGAAGGATAAGCACATGTAGGCTTTCCAGCCTAGCCAGTACCTGCAAGGACCGACTTTCTCCACGCATAGTTGAGGGCAGTGTGGGCCACACTGCAGGCTGCCCTCAGCCTGGAGAATTGCTCCTCCCAGGTCACGGAAGGACACAGCAAGCCGGAAGAGGAGGCCAGGGGTAGCCAAGAGCTCCTGCTATCACCCATGACCATTGGCAGGAAGAAGGGAAAGTTCTGACTGAGGGCTCCATCAGCTCCATCCAGGTCAGCATTGCTGTGCAACAGGCTGATGAGGTGGAGAAGATTTTATGCCACAAGTTCACGTGCTTCATGAGACGTGAGCAGAGAGTGGCCGCTGTTTCCCCTTGTCTGTCAGTGTAGTGCCTGAGCTAGAGGTGGACAGGTGAGTCCTCCAGAATGTCCCAGCCAAGGCCTCCCGCCTGCTAAGGTGCCTCTGCTCCCACTCTCACTGTACGTTTTCTTATTAGTAGATCCTTCCTCCTCTAATTAAAGTCTGGAGCTGCAAAAAAAAAAAAAGAATGAATGAGTGTAAAAGGTAAATTACATGGCTGGGCCCTTTGGAGGAACCCAGTGTGTTAATATTAATACATCAGCCGTCACTGGTTACTAATAAGGATGAAAATGGAGCCCCCAGCTCCTGGCCTGTTTTATCTGCCACTTCAAGTAAACTCCAGCTCATCTGTTGCCATCTCCCTAACCCAGAGTTCCCTCCTTTATTGGCCATGGCCCAGGGAAGGGGCATTCCTCTCAGCCCAGCCCAGCGAAGACCACCTTTTAGGGCTCTGTGGGTGTGTTCTCAGTCATTCACTTGTGTCCGACTCTTTGCAGCCCCATGGACTGTAGCCCGCCAGGCTCCTCTGCCCATGGGATTCACCAGACAAGAATCCTGGAGTGGGTTGCCATTTCTTCCTCCAGGAGATCTTCCCGACCCAGGGATTGAACCCACATCTCTTGTGTCTCCTACATCGGCAGGTGGATTCTTTACCACTGGGCCACCTGGGAAGACCCTTTCAGGGCTCTATGTCCTCCTTATTCTCTCAAGGGGCTGAAGTGGGGGCAGGGTGCTCTCGGAGAGCTTTGTAGTAAAACTCCCAAAATTTCTCCCGAAAACAGCAAGAGAGCTTTCTGTTATTGCTCCATAAATGTGAGTGTTCCCACAGGGTTCAATTACAGGCTTCTGTGGAACTAAGCTTTCCCAAACATGCTCCGTTTCAATGTGAACACCAGATTCCTCACACAGCATACAGCCATGATTCCCACCGAGCCAGGGAGAAGAGGGTGCCCTGGGGACCCTGGGGTCTGGACCCCCAGGCCTTGGAAATGAAGGGGAGATGGACTTGGGGGATCAAGAAGTCCCTGGAGCCTGGAGCCCTGGGAGAGACCTTGTGTCGCCCTCTGGACTGGGGCGGTAGAGGTTAAGGGTCTTCTTGCCCACAAAGTCCTGCTGATTTTACTCCGCCTCCGTCACTACAGCTTCATTTCAAAGAGTGCTTACAAGTGTTCTCAGCAGATCTGTTTTCTCTTGTCCACTCACATTTCTTCAAAAATTTGAATTATTTTGCCAATATTTGCAAATCAGAATATTTCACATTAAACGGGATTTCTGGTTTCTCTAGAAGTACTGAGAGACGTCACCATATAGGGCTCCTATTTCCTCACAGAAAAAGTCAATGGGCCTGAGCAAGTACTACTCCTTTTAGAAGGATGTGCAAAGTTCAGTTTGCCACAACTCCCATCTGGCCCACTTCAGTCGGTTACTTTACCTGGTTTTTATTTTTTGGTTGCAATGGTTCTTCACTGCTTTGTGTGGGCTTTTTCTGGTTGCAGAGAGCAGGGGCTAATCTTCACTGTGGT